>NW_027362761.1:283488066-293488066 GCF_046119375.1 Phyllobates terribilis
TTTCTAGCGGAGGTTAAGCAGACGGCAGGGCCAGATGTTTGAAGCCTGGGAAGGGGGTAATACCCACGGAGCTTCCCAGGCTACTAATATCAGCCCACAGATGAATACCTAGCCTTTACTAGCTATTAAAATGGGGGACCCCCAAAAAGATAGCGTGGGGTCCCCCCTATTTTAATAGCTAGCAAAGGCTAGGCAGACAGCTGGGGGCTGATATTAATAGCTCAGGAAGGGTGCCATGAATATTGGCCCCCTCCCAGGCTAGAAACAGCAGCCGTCAGCCGCCCCAGAAATGGCGCATCTCTAGGATGTGCCAATTCTGGCACTTTGCCTCGCTCTTCCCACTGCCCTGTAGCGGTGGCAGTGGGGTAATAGGGTTGGGGTTGATGTCAGCTTATAATGCCAGCTGACATCAAGCCCAGGTTAGTAATGGAGAGGCATCTATAAGACACCCCCATTACTAACCCCATAGTCAAAGTTCCAAAAAAACACAAACACCCAGAATAAAGTCCTTTAATTGAAATAAAGACACAATTCTTTATTGTTCTAAATTAAACCATACTTACCATCACGCCCATTCCAGCTGAAGCCAAAGATCTCCTGCAATAAAAATAAAATAATAAAGCAACATCATCCTTACCTTTCCATGGTTCCCACGACAGCTTCAGCTCTGCTACATTCACACGACAGGCTGGACAGCAGCAGAACGCTGCCATCCAGCTTGCCATGCGGCAGACACTGAGAAGCGCAGGCATGCTTGCGCTCCTCAGTGTCTGGCTGTGACGGCATCAAGATGAGCCGAGTTCATGTCCAATGAACTCAGCTCACCTCATGCACGTCACTGACAGCGTGGGAAAATTCTCCTGCGCATGCGGTGAGTGCAGGAGAATTTTCCCACGCTGTCAGTGACATGCATGAGGTGAGCTCATGTCCAATGAACTCAGCTCACCTCATGCACGTCACTGACAGCGTGGGAAAATTCTCAGCGCTCAGCGCTTGAGCAGGAGAATTCTCCCACTCTGGGATGGCATTGAGATGACAGGCTGGATCACAGCTGAGCGCTGCCATCCAGCTTGTCATCCTTCAGAGACACTGCAGAGCGCAAGCATGCCTTTTTTTAAACTTTCGATTAGTGTTGAGCCACCCCCGTAGTGTTCGAGTTCGGTTCGGTTCGTCGAACACCCGTGTGTTCGCCGAACTGTTCGTCGAACTGTTCGTCGAACACCTTCGAACACCGTTAAAACCAATGGCAGGCAAACAAAAACACATAGAAACACATAGAAAACACCTTCAAAGGTGTCCAAAAGCTGACAAACTGCTCAGAAGACACAACTAACACATGGAAAAGTGACAAGTACATATAGTCATGCGAAAAGAAAAGAGGTGGAGGAGTAAAAGGAGGGGGAGACACAGATATAGGCATGTCATGCCCTTCTAAAATCCAAAAAGCGAGAAGCCGACACGTTCAGTCCGCTCCTGCCCGTTCCACCTCCGTGTCGCCGGGTTTGTGCCAGAGCCGCGGTGAACCCTGACGGCCAGCCCCCCTCTCCCAATACTGGTGCCTGTCCGCTGGTGGGTCGAGCGAGCCCCCCTGTGGTGGAGGCAGCTCTAAGCTTTTTAATTTAAATTGTCTCTCTAATTTGAATGAATACACTTTAAATCCATTTACAAGGATCTATTGGAGGGCAAGTCTCATGCCAGCAGCCGCGTAATTCCAGCTCCAGTAGCGTCCACTAAAGCTGCTGCAGTTAAAAAGCTTTTATAAGGATCGAGCTTGGCTGTCCACCGCAAGGCATCCTACTGCCAGTCCCAGCCCCTATGCCTTGGGGTGCCTCCTGATGCTCTTCACTGAGTATCCCGTGGTCCCGAAGCATATCCTTTGAAAAAATTAAGTGTCCAAACTACAGGTGGTGTAGCTTGCTTAACAGCTGGGATAATCCGCTGACTAGCAGACACTGCTACTAGGCACAAAGTATTTCCTGGGCTAGATGCAGTTAAAAATTTGTAATTAGATACTCTCGTTGGATGCTGAGAAAGCATTCCATAGAGTCTCCTGGCACGCCATATATGATTCTCTTAAAAAACTTGGGGTAGGGGTCTAGGGGACCCTTTTATAGCCAAAATCACGGCCCTGTATCACAATACGTCACCTAGGCTGAAGATAAATGGAACTGTAGCACCCTGAGGGCTCGGTTGCTACAGAGGTATTGCACCTCACCCAGAGGTGTGATATCTCACTCTCAGGAAAGGATGGAGTGTGGATCAGGACCCGACACCTGCATGCATTACACCACATTGCCGTGGGGCAGGGCGACCAATATGCCTCTGAGATGGGCATGACAGTCCCTGTCCCTGGCTGGAGTGGGGGGAGGGAACACTGAGGAAGGGGAACCCTGTAGTGCAGGAGCAGGGAGGAAGCAGTTCCTGGGTGCATTGAGAAGGTTCAATGCAGAGAAGTCTGAGCAGAAGTGGCAGGGAGCAGGGGCTCTGCATGAGCTCTGCTCCGGAGGCGGGCCTAGTAACAGAGGCCCAGGCCTGGAAGAGGGAGAAGGAAGCAAGAGGAGCGGAGAAGGCTCCAGGAACGAAGAATGAAGGGATCCCAGGGGTGCGGACGGGCGAGCCGCCACCGCACGCCCGAATCCACCTGCGTGGAGGGGTCAGGCCAAAGGGGGAGACCGGTCCCCGAAACTAGTGGAGGCAGGAAACGACCCTCAGCTAGAAACCGGAGGCTGTGACATTTTATGTGGCGCAGCCCCTCGCTACACCCGCTAGGAAGGCACCACATAGGGTCAGGGAAACTGGCGCCAAGTTTACCAAGAGGAGGCTCGAGGCAGCCGGACAGAAGGGTTGGTAAGAAAGGCCAGACAAAGGACACACAAAGGGGGTCCTGTGAAGCGCTCCAAAGTTATCTGGGAGTTGTCTGAGCCCCTCACCTGGTGAGCACAGTACGACGTGGGCAGCCGTTACCTGCAGACGTGGTCTGGATAATAAGAACTGTGAGTAAAGGCCCTGGACTGCATCACTGACTCCGTGTCGTTACTGCTGCTGCCCTGCACCATCACCCCCATCCTCCGCATACACTGCCCTGAGGCTATACTCCTCCCGTGGGGAGTTATGCTACGCTCTGCTGCACCCACAACACCAGCCTCAGCGGTCTGCCCTGCAGCGGCGGTTCACTCTGACCGCAATCCACGGGTGGCGTAGTCGGACATTTAAACATCAAAACCACATAAATAGTTCCGCCACTGGTTTGACCACCCTGAGCCACGGAACCGGGTCGCCGCCATGAAGACTACAACCACCAGCATCCACCAAAAAGGGTCCGGCTCCGGGTGTCCCAAGGCCCAGGGGGTGCATCAGAACATTTTCATCACCTTTCACAATCACCAATGGGACAAGGCAGGGATGTCCTCTGTCCCCTCTCTTATACATCCTAGTGACGGAGCACCTGCTCTCATCAATTCGCCATAACCCCAATATTAGGTGGATTGAGGTGGGAGGCACCGAGTACAAGTGCTCTCTATTTGCTGATGATGTCCTAGTATATATCACTCAATCACATATATCCATCCATGCTGTTATGGCTGAAATAGATCACTTTGTTACATGGTCAAATTTTAAAATCAATGCAGCGAAGTCTGAGGCCCTCGATGTCTCCCTCCCCAAATCCATATAGGATTCCATCCAGTCCAACTTTCCCTTTGCCTGGCCCTCACAGGGTATCAAATACTTAGGAATTCCTATTCATAGAGACCTCTCCCATCTATGTTATCTTAATTTTGGGCCCTTTATTGAACAACTCCATACAGACCACGGTTGGCAAGTTAGAACTGTAAGATTCACTACGTGAACCACTGGTGTTTTGTGGAAAAGCACATGTACACTGTGTTCCAAATTATTATGCAAAAAGTGTTTAGGAGTGATAAGGGAAGAATTTGTTTGTTTGTCAGTTAAACTCATTGATGGTGATGTGTGTCAGGGCTCTTTATATCACTGTAAGCAATTGCAGACACCTGTGCTAATTAGTTTGGCAGGTGTGTCCAATGAAAGGCAAGACTACTTAAGAAGGCTGTCTCACATTATTAAGCAGCCTGCATTTTCTGCCAAAATGGGAAAGAAAAAGGATGTGTCGGCTTCTGAGAAGCAACAAATTGTGGAGTGTTTAGGTCAAGGCATGACTACAATCAACATTGTGCGATGATCAGGATGAAGTGTCTTGGCAATCAAGAAGTATGTAGCTGATTCACAGTACACACGTGTGCGTGCTGATAAGGGCAAATTGAGGACTCTTTCCTACAGGCAATTACGTCAGGTTAAAAGAGCAGCGACAAAAAAGCCTTGTCATAGCAGCAGACAAGTTTTTCAAGCTGCTGGAGCCTCCAACGTCCCCCGAACAACAAGATGCAGGGTCCTTCAGAGGTTTGCAGCTATGCATACGCCATCCTGTCGACCTCCTCTATCCACTTCACACAAGCAGAAACGGCTCCAGTGGGCCAAACATTACATGAAGACTGATTTCAAAACTGTTTTGTTCACGGATGAGTGCCGTGCAGCGCTCGATGGTCCAGATGGATGGAGTGGAGGATGGCTGGTTGATGGACACCCCACGCAAACACGGCTACAGCGCCAACAAGGAGGAGGTGGAGTAATGTTTTGGGCTGGAATTATGGGGAGAGAGATTGTCGGCCCCTTTAGGATCCCTGAAGGCGCTAAAGATGAACTCCATAATGTATGTGGATTTTCTCAAACAGCACTTCCTGCCATGGTTCAAGAAGAAGAACCGTGTATTTCACAGCAAGATCATTTTTTGGCATGATAATGCACCATCTCATGCTGCACATAAAACATCTGCATCTCTGGCTGATATGGGCATAAAAGGGGACAAACTTATGGTGTGACCCCCATGCTCCCCTGACCTCTACCCCATTCAGAACCTCTGGAGCATCATCAAAAGGAGTGTCTATGATGGCGGGAGGCAGTTGACATCTAAGCAACAGCTCTGGGAGGGTATTCTGTCCTCATGCAAAACAATTGAAGCAGAAACCATCCAAAACCTGACAAATTCAATGGACGAGAGAGTTCAGAAGCTCCTTTCGAACAAGGGGTCCTATGTGAAAATGTAACATCACCTATAATAAAGTTTTGAGTTGAAAACTGTTTGATTTCAGTTTCTAATAACCTGCTAATGCTTATAATTTCAAAAATGACCATTTTTTTGGTCTTTATTAAAATGAAAAGGTTGATCGAAAAGTTTGGGGGATCTAAGAGTGTGGCAACCCAGTAGTCATGATTACTTCGAATTCTGACAATATGAGGGTCATGTTGCAGGTAGTGCAGCAAGAAGGCACTTATGTGTCTTGCGCATCTCGGAGCCCCAAAATTATTTTCCGGGCTAGATGCAGCTAAAAATTATTATTAATTTTAAATCTGGTGGAGCTTAGTATAGATGGCCTAATAGGATCAGTGCTGCACACTGCTACAAAGCCCAAATTATTTTCCAGTCAAGATACAGATAAACATGATTAGTAATTTTAAATCTGGTGGAGCTTATTATAGATGGCCTAATACAATCAGTGCTGCACACTGCTACAAAGACCAAATTATTTTCCAGCCAAGATACAGATAAACATGATTAGTAATTTGAAAGCTTAAAACGGTTGGTAGGGTGATTTTAACCAATCATCAAGCTTTTACTCTCCCCAGGATGACACAGGGGTAGAAAAGTCGTTTCGGATCCATGATTTGTTCATCTTTATGAACGTGAGTCTGTCTACATTATCAGTGGAGAGCCGCGTGCGCTTATCTGTCAGCACACCACCAGCAGCGCTGAACACACGTTCAGACAGAACGCTGGCTGCGGGGCATGACAAGATCTCCAAGGCGTAAGTGGCTAGCTCCGGCCATTTATCCAGATTGGAAGCCCAAAAAGAGCAAGGGTCCAGTGACACAGTCATGACTTCAATGTTTACTTGGAGATACTCCTGTACCATCGTCTCTAGGCGTTGACTATGTGTCAGACTTCTTGTCTCCTGTGGCCTTGCAAAGGATGGGCTAAAAAAGTGGTGAAATGATTCCGCAAAATTGATGTTACCAGCAGATACTGTGGTTCTGTTACGGTTTGAGTGCTGAACACTTGACGGTCCCACGGTTGGCAAGTTGGAACTGTGAGATTCACTACGTGCACCACTGGTGTTTTGTGGAAAAGCACATGTAAGATTCTGCAACAGTCTCTGCTGATACTCCTGCATGCGTGCATCCCTTTCTATGGCAGGAATAATTTCTGCAAATTTACTTTTGTACCGGGGATCTAACAGTGTGGCAACCCAGTAGTCAGGATTATTTCTAATTCTCACAATTCGAGGGTCATGTTGCTGGTAGTGCAGCAAGAAGGCACTCATGTGTGTTGCGCATCCAGGAGCACCAAGTCCCTGTTGTGTTGGTGGCGAGGTAACAATCATGTTTCCTTCCTCTGTCCTCTCCCCCCAACCTCGCACAACAGAAATGTGATCAAGGTCTCCCTCATCTGATGAGTCTTTCATCAGTTCGTCCTCCACTTCTTCCTGGGCTCCTGCACCTTCCTCACTAGTTTGGCTGCTACCATGCGCCCTGGTAAAACCATCTCCCCCACCCTCACATGCCTGCCGCATTGGTGCTGCCGACCGTCTGGACCTTGCAGATGTTAGCCCTTCCGCATACAACTCCTCCTCCTCTACTTCCTCCACCTCCTCTTGTGCGACCACCTGACTCCGAATTCTGTTTAACATGTGCTCCAGCATGTAAATCACCGGAATAGTCATGCTGATAATGGCATCGTCAGCACTAAACATCTTCGTCGCCATTTCAAAACTGTGCAGAAGGGTGCATAGGTCCCTGATCTGAGACCACTCCTCCAGCGTGATTTGCCCCACCTCTGGATCTCGTTGGCCCAGGCTATACGTCAGAACGTATTGCACCAGGGCTTGTCGGTGCTGCCACAGTCGCTGCAACATGTGCAGAGTTGAATTCCACCGGGTAGGCACATCGCATTTTAGCCGGTGAAGTGGCAGGCCCAACGACTTCTGTAGAGATGTAAGTCGCTGAGCTGCGGGATGCGAACGGCGGAAGTGAGCACACAGCGACCGTGCCCTCTGCAGAAGGCCATCTAGTCTGGGATAGTGGGCTAAAAATTGCTGGACAACCAGGTTCAACACGTGAGCCATACAAGGCACGTGTGTGACATTGCCCCGGCGAAGGGCCGCACCCAGGTTTGCAGCATTGTCGCACACGGCCTTCCCTGGTTTCAGGTCCAGTGGAGACAACCATTCATGAAATTGGTTCTCCAGAGCTGACCACAACTCCTCAGCTGTGTGACTCACATTTCCCAGACATTTCAAATTAAAAAGCGCCTGATGACGTTGAGCCCTACTGCCAGCATAGTAAGGAGGTGTGCAGGATCCCTTCTGCGCAGTTAGAAAACTTGTGACATGACCAGACAGGCTTTGGGTGCAGGTGGAAGACCGAGAGGAGGTTGAGGAGGCAGAAGCAGTGGAGGAACTTTGACATAAAGATTATTGACGCACAACTCGTGGGGACGGCAAGACTTGGACAGCAGCCCCTTGTCCTGCTGTCACCATAGTTACCCAGTGCCCAGTCAGCGACATGTAACGCCCCTGTCCATGCCTACTCGTCCAAGTGTCTGTGGTGAAATGCACCCTGTCACACACAGAGTTTCTCAAAGAAGCGGTGATGTTGTGTGCGACATGCTGGTGGAGCGCAGGCACACCTTTCTTTGAGAAGTAGTGCCGACTGGGCATCTGGTACTGGGGCACTGCGACGGACATAAGGTCTCAAAAATCCTCTGTGTCCACCAGGCGGAAAGGCAGCATTTCTGTAGCCAAGAGCTTGCAGATGGTGAAATTCAACCTCTTAGCTTTCTCATGGCTAGGAGGAAAGGGTCTTTTACTTGTCCACATCTGAGGGACCGAGGGCTGGCTATTGTGCTTAGACGGGGTTGATAAGGGTGTCCCCGGCAAACTGCCGGTCTGTGAGGAAGATGCAGGCGGACATGTTAGGTTGCCTTGATCCAAAGGTGGTGCTATCGATATCGGACAGCGCTCAACACCAGCTGGTGTTACCACCTCCAAAGAAAATGATGACCTGCCAATCACGCTGGCTGTTGCGGGTAAAGAGGTGGCAGGTCTGCGCCCCAAAACAGGTGTGACTGCTGTCCCCCCAGTCACAGAGGATGAAGAGGCCGCGGATGCACAAGATATGGCAGACGGTGGTTGGCCCGGCCGGCTAGGCCGCATTGTAGCACACTGAGCTTCCCACTGCAACTTATGCTTCATGTCCATGTGCCGGTTCATGCATGAAGTACTCAAACTATGTATTTTTTGGCCTCTACTTAGCTTTTGCTGACAAATGTTACAGATAACACGAGTTGGGTCATCTTTATCGATCTGAAAAAATGCCCAGGCTATGCAAGGCTTAGCACCCATGCGACCTGAAGAGCCACCACGACTTGTGGTGAGAGGCAGAGTTGTGTTTGAGGATGCAGTTGTTGACGTGCTTCCAGTACTACGTCTCTGTCCAGGAAGGCGCAACCTGACCTCGTCGTCACTAGCATCTTCCTCCACCTCCTCTGCTGACCTCATCTCTTGGCTGACTGTGGGTTGACAGTAAGTGGGATCTCCAACCTCATCATCATCACCCTGTGCGTTATCACACCCGTCGTCCTCAGAGCCAACCTGTTCCTGCCCTGACAAAAAACTAAAGTTGTCGCTCCAATCAGGTATTTGAGTCTCATCATCGTCTTCCTCATTGTCTCCACCAACAGGAGCTACAGTTTGGGAATGAGGGTCTACATTATGGTCAGAACCTTCTGCGTCTGGTCCTGGATCCGACTCATAAAGATTCTGGGCATCAGTGCAGATCATTTCCTCGTCTGGATTCACAGAAGCGCTGGAGTCGACCTCTGATTCCCAAGCTATAGTATGAGTAAACAGCTCTGCAGACTCAACCATCTGTTCTACCTCATACTCAGATGGGCAGCTGGAGATTTGGGAGCTGTGAGGAAGCAAGTGCGATTGGGGTGACACCTTTGAGGACTGGAGTATTTGTGATGTTGAAGTTGATGTGGAGAAGAGCCCACTTAAAGGAGCACTTGATATCCGTTGAAGCACCTGCTGTTTTTGTGCCTCACCTGGAATTTGTAGCGATTGGCGTGGCCGTAAGAAAGGGATCTTATCACATTGTCCGCTAAAAGAAGTAAACATTTTAGTTTGGCTGGAAGATGGTCTTTCTTCTGCAGATGTTACTGTTGCTTTAACACCTACCCCACGGACACAACCTTTTATCCCCTTCCCAACACGCCTATTCCCCTTTCCACCAGCAGCAGGCCTTTTTCCACTCATTTTGGTGGTTAACTAATTCACAACTCTGGAGTTGTTTGAACAAAAAAACAATGGATGGGAACCGAGCAGAGCTGAGTGGCCAAACTGTGGTATTAGGCCAAAACTATTGGCTGGGTTAGATGCAGAAAAAAATTATATTCAATTTGCAACCTGATGGAGGTCAGTATAGACGGACTAATATAACAAGTCCCACACACAGCTAGAAGCCCAAATATTTTTTCAGAGGTAGATGCAGAAAAAAATTGTATTCAGTTTGCAACCTGATGGAGGTCAGTATAGATGGACTAATAGAACAAGTCCTACACACAGCTAGAAGCCCAAATATTTTTTCAGAGGTAGATGCAGAAAAAAAATATATTCAGTTTGCAACCTGATGGAGGTCAGTATAGATGGACTAATAGAGAAAGTCCCACACACTGCTAGAAGGCCAAATATTTTTTCAGAGCTAGATGCAGACAAAAAATTATTTTTAATTTGCAACCTGATGGAGGTCAGTATAGATGGACTAATAGAGAAAGTCCCACACACTGCTAGAAGGCCAAATATTTTTTCAGAGGTAGATGCAGATATAAATTATTTTTAATTTGCAACCTGATGGAGGTCAGTATAGATGGACTAATAGAGAAAGTCCCACACACTGCTAGAAGGCCAAATATTTTTTTCAGAGCTAGATGCAGACAAAAAATTATATTCAGTTTGCAACCTGATGGAGGTCAGTATAGATGGACTAATAGAACAAGTCCCACACACAGCTAGAAGGCCAAATATTTTTTCAGAGGTAGATGCAGCTAAAAATTATTTTTAATTTGCAGCCTGATGGAGGTCAGTATAGATGGACTAATAGAGAAAGTCCCACACACTGCTAGAAGGCCAAATATTTTTTCAGAGCTAGATGCAGATAAAAATTATATTCAATTTGCAACCTGATGTAGGTCAGTATAGATGGACTAATAGAATGATGCTATGCCCAAAAGATTTTACTTCACTAATTGCAGTAAAAAAATTGGTATTCTATACCAGGTGGTATATCTTGCAACACAGATAGGCTACTCCACTGACTAACACACTCTGCAATAGGCCAAAAAGGATTAGCTTTGCTAGATTCAGCCAAATGCTGTGAAAAAAACTTGCACAGCACTGGCACAGACCTGCCTGGCAAAAACTGATAGGAACTGATGTAACCTAGTCCTGAAAAGGACTGCAATTACAATTAGTCTTTACTCCCACAATCTATCTATTTAAGAGCACAGACCTGCCTGATAAAAGTCGTAGGAAATGCTGTAACCTAGTCCTTAAAAGGACTGCAATCACAACTATTCCCTACTCCAAAGCTATCTGTAGATTTGTGCGAAAATTGGCTTGAAATTAACAAGGTATAGCGCACACAGCAACAGCGGTGCCGTCTAACACGCAGCTGCAGCAGTGAGAAAATGGTGGCGACGGGGAAAATGGCTTGGTCTTATAGGGCAAGGACATGTGACATACACTGCCAATGACACATGCCCTTGCTTGTGTGAAAAAAAGCACTTCGCTCCGTGTGTGCGCTGCTGATAGGCTGACAGATTGCACTTCCCCACTGTAAATGCGGGAAAGAGAAAAAAAAATGGAGATCTTCATTATTCCTGCAGAGATCCATCCCTTGCCCCTCCCCCCACCCCGCTGTACACTCAAACTGCGTATTAACATTAATTTTCATCATTACTGAGAAAAAATCCAGTTATGATTTTGGTGCACGAAGAGTTATCGAACATAACCTCGAACAGCCGAATTTTTCTCAAATCGTTCGTGTTCGCCGAACGGCTCGAACACCGCCCAAAACAGCTCGAATTTGAGATTGGCGAACAGTTCGAGTCGAACAACGCTCATCTCTACTTTCGATCACATAGTTTTTCATGGTGGTAAGTTAAAGTCCAGACAAATTGAACAGGCGAACCTTAGGTAATTTGGCATTAGGGATAAGATTAATAACATGATAAGTTTAATGGCACAATCATGATGGGGAATTAATATCTCTACCTCTTTTTCTGAAAACACATCTCTGAAGTCTTTCAGGTACCCCGGGCTGACCCTCCAGACTAGCAGAGCAAATTTGTGCAGAACTAATACATCTTTTATGACAACTGAGGCTATACTTAGCAATATCCTTCCAGCACCAATCAACAATATTATTGAGAAGAAGCAGCCATGGAAACCCCAATACCAACCCATCAGGTAAATTATCCAAAACAAAGAAGGAAATTAATTCAGAGTGAAGGGTTACCACTCGAAGAGTAAATGCCACCGTTACCAGCTTGACAAGATCTTGAACTAACAGAGTACTGTCAATGGCAAAAATTTGAATGGATCTTTCCAAACTAACTATCCCTAATCCTAATTTCAGAACCAGTCCCGAATAAATAAAGTTAGCTGCAGACTCGCAGTCAATGAAAGCTAACACTGATAACAACTGGTTCTTGAAAAGTAGCTCCACATTAAGCAGGACTTTAAGAAGTAAAAGGGTACCTGGAAGTCTTGTTGACCCCCTCGACAATCACCCAGACTTAGGGGTTTTCCTGACAACTTGCTTGCTTGAGGGTGGATCAAGCAGTCCTTAAGAAAATGTCCAGCAAGTCCACAGTAGAGGCAGAGTCCGAGATTGTGCCGATATTTCCTCTCAATGGCATGAGAGGTTGCTGCTCCAACTTCCATCGGTTTCACCTCAGGTAAGTGGACAGGTTCAGAGAAATTGACTAGTGTTCAGCGAACATGCTCGACACTGCTCGGTACTCGCCCGAGCATCACGCTACTCAGGATGTTCGGCGAGCACCGAGCATTTCCGGGTTACTCGGGCGGGAGCTCGGGTCTCCGCCCTGCTTGTTTGGCGCTCTTTACAGAGCCAATGAACATACAGGGATTGCCAGCCAGTCACTGTAATGCTGCAGCCATGTTGGTTGTGGGCATTACAGTGATTGGCTGGCCGCACAGCGTCACCTCGAGTATTTAAAACCGGGCGCCGCCATCTTGGACACAGTCGCTCCGGATTAGATAATGTAGGGACAGCACTGCTGATTTAGGGAGAGATATAAACTGCGAAATAGTTAGTGTAGAGTCTGTAAAGGCTGCCAGAACAAACAAACAGTCCTTTTCAGGACTAATATCCATCCCAGATACCAGGCAGGCAGGCTGTATAGGAGACACAGTGGTTATACCAGCAAATGCTGCATTACAGTCCTGTGTGCTCCTGTTGCTGAAAATGCTGGACTTAGCACCAGGTGACGGGGGCCAGGAAAAATCCTTTTTTTTCATCTAAATCCTCCTTTTTTTTTCCGCCTTCACACTGTTCAAAAACCCATCTTATTAACCTTTTGGTGTGTCCCCCCCCCCCCCCAAAAAAAAAAACGCGTGTCTCTGATTTTTCAGACACAGATATAACTGTTGAAAATAGTCTGGTGTAGGCTAGAGAAACAGAAGTGTTGTTTTGCACTTCCACGGTTCAAACCTCTATATTATCCATTTTGGGCCATTTGTATCTAAAAAAAAAACTGTTTGAGTGTGTCGCTCACTGTTCAGCCGCAAATCTATATATTTAAAAAAGTCTGGTATACCCCAGTAAACAATAACTGTGGTTTTGCCATCCCCCGGTAAAAAATCTCTATTATTCAGGTTTGGTAAATTTTCCGTAAAGAAAAACAGTAGTGTCTCCTGACTGTTGTAACACAAAAATATATCTGTTGAAAATAGTCTTGTGTAGGCCCGACATCCCAGTGTGGTTTCGCAGTTCCACGGGTCAAATTGCTGTACTATCCAGTTTTGGGCCTTTGGTATCTAAAAAAAAGCAGTTTGAGTGTGTCGCTCACTGCTCAGCCGCAAATATCTCTATTTAAAAAAGTGTGGTATACCCCAGTAAACAATAACTGTGGTTTTGCCATCCCACGGTAAAAAATCTCTATTATTCAGCTTTTGGTAGTTTTTTCCGTAAAGAAAAACAGTAGTGTCTCCTGACTGTTGTGACACAAAAATATATCTGTTGAAAATAGTCTTGTGTAGGCCCGACATCCCAGTGTGGTTTCGCAGTTCCACGGGTCAAATCGCTGTACTATCCAGTTTTGGGCCTTTGGTATCTAAAAAAAAAGCAGTTTGAGTGTGTCGCTCACTGTTCAGCCGCAAATATCTCTATTTAAAAAAGTGTGGTATACCCCAGTAAACAATAACTTTGGTTTTCCTCTTCCACGGTTCTAATCTACTCTTTATTACCCTTTTTCCATTGATAGTGCAAGTGTAAACTATTTTACTTCATTTACAATGGGCAAGGCGTGTGGCAAGGGACGTGGAAGTGGACGTTCTGGTGATGGTTCGTGCAGAGGACAGGGCCGTGGCCAAGGTGAAAATGTGCCACAACCAATAGCCACATCTTCTCGCTCCCACTTCTTGACCGAATTACTAGGGAAGCACAGAACAACACCAGTATTGAGAACTGATCAGTGTGAACAGGTTATTAATTGGATAGCAGATAATACTTCCAGTTACCTGGGCACCACCACCTCCAGTCTGTCTTCCACACGGTCAACTCTTAGTAGCCGTGAGTCTCGACCGCATACGCCTCCTCACCCTGATGCTCCTTCCTCCCACCATGCCGAGTGTCATCAGACAGCAAGTGATCCCACACTTGGACACTCTGAAGAGCTGTTCGCTGGTCCATTTCCATATTTGGGCCCCTCGCCTGATACGCTTGAAGAGGTGGAAGAGGAGATCCCATGTTGCGATGCCCAAATATTTGAACAGCCACAGGAAGTCGACGTTGGCAGGAAGTGAGGAGGAGGATCGTGGTGCGCAAGTGGAAGAGGAGGAGGTGGTGGATGATCTAGTAACTGACCCAACATGGAAGGAGGACATGCAGAGTGAGGCCAGCAGCACACAGGGGGAGGGAGGCAGAGTACCCCAACAGGCAGGAAGAAGCAGTGTGGTGGCCGCAGACAGAAGGCAGGCAACCGTTCAACGTAACACCAACACGAGGGACGTTGCCAGTACAAGCGGTAGGTCTTCCAGAGTCTGGAATTTTTTTAAAGACTCTGCTGATAACCCCAAAAAGGCCATATGTTCCACCTGCCATACCAGCATCAGCAGGGGTGACAAAACTACCAGCCTGACCACCACCAGCATGATCAGGCACATGGCAGCAAAGCACCCGACTTTGTGGGGCGAAACCCAGGGTCCACAACCAGTGTCAGCGGGTGTCACCACTGCTTCTTCCACTGTTGTGCATGCAATAGAACCCCCTGTTGTGTGTGCAAGGCAATCCCCTGTCCATACTGCATGTAAAGATGCCCCCTCCTCTCAGTCTTCACTTGTTATGGCAGTTTCTCAAGAAACAGCATCAACGTCCACGTCCACGTCCCACCGCAGCGTTCAATTGTCCATATCCCAGACCTTTGAACCAAAGCGGAAATTCGCAGCTAACGCCCCACAGGCCACAGTCCTAAATTAACACATTTCACGACTGCTTGCGTTGGAAATGCTGCCTTTTAGGCTAGTGGAGACGGAATCCTTCCGCAATCTTATGGCGGTGGCCGTCCCTCGGTACTCGGTCCCCAGCCGACACTATTTTGCCCGGTGTGCCATCCCCGCACTACACAAGCATGTGTCCCAAAGCATCTGCCGTGCCCTCAACAACGCAGTTACTGGGAGAGTCCACCTGACAACGGACACGTGGACAAGTGCTTGTGGCCAGGGATGGTACATCTCTCTGACGGCACACTGGGTAAACATAGTGGAAGCCGGGACCCAGTCGGACCTTGGGACGGAACACATCCTCCCCACACCGAGGATTGCGGGCCCTATGTCAGTCAGAGTTGCCCCCACAGTGTACAGCTCCTGCGCATCCTCCTCCTCCTCCTCATGTTCAGCCTCCATCTCAGATATCACCACATCAGTTACAAGCTGGAAGCATTGCAGTACTGCCTCCGCCAAGCGGCAACAGGCTGCGCTGAAACTCATAAGCTTAGGTGATAAGCCTCACACTGCTTGTGAGTTGTGGACAGCTGTGAAAGAGCAGGCAGATCTGTGGCTGAGACCGCTGAACCTACATCCCGGCATGGTCGTGTGTGACAATGGCCGTAACCTTGTGGCGGCTCTGAGGCGAGGTGAGATCACACACGTACCATGCCTGGCTCATGTGCTTAACCTCGTGGTTCAGCGGTTTCTTAAATCGTACCCCGAGTTGCCAGATCTGCTCGTGAAAGTACGCCGCCTGTCAGCTCATTTTCGCAAGTCAGCTACAGCTTCCGCCACCCTTGCTGTGTTGCAGCAGCGTTTGCAGCTTCCGTCACACCGACTGGTGTGTGATGTCCCCACACGTTGGAACTCTACCCTCCACATGTTGCAAAGGATTTGTGAGCAGAAGAGAGCAGTTGTGTAGTACCAGCTGCAACAAGGCTGTCGATATTCAGGTCACACTCCACACATAAGACCTCAGGAGTGGACCTGGATGTCTGACATATGTACCATCCTGACAAACTTTGAGGAGGCCACCAAGATGGTGAGTGGCGATGACGCCATCATTAGTGTCAGCATCCCACTTGTCTGTCTTTTGCAACGCTCTCTGCAGAGAATTAAAGAGGAGGCATTGCAGCCAGAGTATGATGAGATGGATCAAGAAGCCATAGCGGGCGATTACACACAGCCCAGCCTCATCTCATCCCAACGTGCATTGGGGGACAATGAGGGAGAGGAGGAGGAGGAGGAGGAAGAAGAACAGGAGCTGCTATCATGCGTTGTAGACGGTAGTACCTGTACAAGTGTCATACCGTCGGTTCAGCGTGGGTGGCCTGAGGACAGGGGGGAGGAGGAAGAGGAGGAGGAGGAGGAGGAGAGCATGGTCAGTCGTCATCTTGGTGAGGACACGGAAATCTTGCCCGTTACCAGTCTGGCACGCATGGCTGACTTTATGTTACGCTGCCTTAACCTTGACCCTCGCGTGGTAAAATGTTGGGTGACAGTCATTACTGGTTGGTGACACTTGTAGACCCCCGCTACAAGGAGAACTTTCACTCTCTTATTCCTGAAGTGGAGAGGTCTACAAAAATGGGGCAGTACCAGAAGGCCCTTGCTGCAGGACTCTTAAAAAAATTCCCATCTGAACACGCTAGCGGCAGAGGTCACAGTTCGTTGCCCAACCAAGGCGTACAGGCGAGAGAGATGCAACTCCAATCCAGCAGGGGCAGGGGAACACTGTCAACATTCTGGGACAGTTTTCTGACACCCGCCCAGCTTACAGGCCCTGAGGCGCGGGGTACTCTCACAAGGAGTGGAAAGTTTCAAAAGATGGTGAGGGAGTACCTTACTGATGGTACCAGCATTCTCCGTGATTCCTCCGTGCCTTTTAATTATTGGGTATCCAAGCTGGACACTTGGAATGAACTCGCTCTGTACGCCTTGGAGGTCCTGGCCTGCCCTGCCGCTAGCGTGTTATCGGAGCGTGTTTTTAGTGCCGCTGGGGGAATTTTAACTGATAAGCACACTCGCCTGTCAACTGACAATGCTGACAAGCTGACCCTTATCAAAATGAACAAGGGCTGGATTGGGCCAGACTTCTCATCACCACAAAATGACAGCAGAGTAACATAAAGTCAAATCCACTGTGTTATTTCGGGAGGTGTATTCACATGCACCGCTTCACACCCACACATGGGTATACGCTTCCTCGTTTCGGCTGTTTTATCTTCTTCTCCTTATCCTCAGCCTCCACCACCACTATACCACCAGGGTGCCAGCATTGCAAGTTCCTCTGTCCTTATTTTTGGCAGCTTTTGCTTGCAAGGCATAAGCAAATACTATGGGACACCCACTCCCCAATAATGGGACTTATGTTTGTAATATGCTGTACTGCATGGCTCTTGTAAGGGGCATTGCAAGTTGCTCCGTCCTAATTTTTGGCAGCTTTTGCTTGCAAGGCGTAAGCAAATACTATGGGAGACCCACTCCCCAATAATGGGACTTATGTTTGTAATATGCTGTACTGCATGGCTCTTGTAAGGGGCATTGCAAGTTGCTCCGTCCTAATTTTTGGCAGCTTTTGCTTGGAAAGCATAAGCAAATACTATGGGAGCCCACTCCCCAATAATGGGACTTATGTTTGTAATATGCTGTACTGCATGGCTCTTGTAAGGGGCATTGCAAGTTGCTCCGTCCTAATTTTTGGCAGCTATTGCTTGCAAGGCATAAGAAAATACTATGGGACACCCACTCCCCAATAATGGGAATTATGTTTGTAATATGCTGTACTGCATGGCTCTTGTAAGGGGCATTGCAAGCTGCTCCGTCCTAATTTTTGGCAGCTTTTGCTTGCAAGGCATAAGCAAATACTATGGGACACTCACACTCCCCAATATTGGGACTTATGTTTGTAATATGCTGTACTGCATGGCTCTTGTAAGGGGCATTGCAAGTTGCTCCGTCCTAATTTTTGGCAGCTTTTGCTTGGAAAGCATAAGCAAATACTATGGGAGACCCACTCCCCAATAATGGGACTTATGTTTGTAATATGCTGTACTGCATGGCTCTTGTAAGGGGCATTGCAAGTTGCTCCGTCCTAAATTTTGGCAGCTTTTGCTTGCAAGGCATAAGCAAATACTATGGGAGACCCACTCCCCAATAATGGGACTTATGTTTGTAATATGCTGTACTGCATGGCTCTTGTAAGGGGCATTGCAAGTTGCTCCGTCCTAATTTTTGGCAGCTTTTGCTTGCAAGGCATAAGCAAATACTATGGGACACCCACTCCCCAATAATGGGACTTATGTTTGTAATATGCTGTACTGCATGGCTCTTGTAAGGGGCATTGCAAGTTGCTCCGTCCTAATTTTTGGCAGCTTTTGCTTGGAAAGCATAAGCAAATACTACGGGAGACCCACTCCCCAATAATTGGACTTATGTTTGTAATATGCTGTACTGCATGGCTCTTGTAAGGGGCATTGCAAGTTGCTTCGTTCTAATTTTTGGCAGCTTTTGCTTGCAAGGCATAAGCAAATACTACGGGAGACCCACTCCCCAATAATGGGACTTATGTTTGTAATATGCTGTACTGCATGTGACTCGCCCCCTGGGTCATGTGTACACGTGTGTGGGATACCCGGTGCCGGGTCTCTGGGGTCTGTAGTCTCCGTGGCGGTGACCCGGTCCCGTGGCTCAGGCTGGTCAAACCAGTGGCAGTCTTTCTTAGGTTTTGAGGTTAATTGTCCGACTGCGCCACCCGTGCGAGGCAGACCGGTGAGGCTGGTGTTGTGTGCGCAGCAGAGAATGGGATAACTCACCACGGGAGGAGTATAGCCTCAGGGCAGTGAGTGTGGATAATGGGGGTGATGGTGCACGAGCGCAGCAGGAACGACTCAGAGTCTTTGCAGTGCAGTTCAGGGTCTTTACTGATGATTATAAGGTAGACCCTCCCGGGAGTACTGGCTAACATAAGAGGCCTGGTCAGTCTGTGAGCAAGCAGGAGTTCCCCTGGCCAGGTGGAGTTGTAGGCCTCCCCGTCTGTCTGCACTCTTCTCGGCTACCTTGCTGTAAGCGGGTAGAAGTAGCCAACGTCCCTGAGTGTACCGTGTAGTGCTCACCCGCATGGCTGGTGGCTTGGGGCCTTCTGTTAGCCTCCGCTCCATGACGGCGGTGCTGATCCCTTGCTTGTGACTGGGCCTCCAGGCTTCTATGGCCAGAGGACCTGAAATACCCTGCCGGCTGGTTTCTGCTGCTGGATATATAAGTCCTCACAGCCTCGGACTCCTGTGTCCGGTTCCTATTGTCTTCTGCCAGGGCGAGCTCTGCTCAGCTTCCAGCCCCTGGTCTTTAGCTCCGAGCTCCTACAGAGCTCCTTGCTGTTACTTTCCCTTGCTCTCACTCTGACTCTGACTGTTCTCTGTTCTCTGACTCACTCAACCCCGCCCCAGATCCAGTTTATAAGGGCAGAATTCTCCCCTCCCAGGACTGGGGCAGGAGGATGTTGCATGTTTAAGGGATCCTGACCAGGAAACCTCCCACTTGGTCTCCGACGTAATATCTCTATTACTGTGGTGACCAGACCCCTGGGGTGCCACACATGGCTCTTGTAAGGGGCATTGTAGTTCCTCATAATTTTTGGAAAGCCTTCCATTCACTGCTTAGGCCAACAGTGCACAGGAGACCCAGTTGCTATAAATGGAAAAAAGGTTTAGTTAACGCCCTCTGACCTCCATGTCATTTCCAAGGGGCATTGGAGTGCCTCGAAATTTTTGGTAGGCATTGCACTGTATGCCCTATAACTGTGTAGCCGAACCTCTCCTTTTGTTACAGAAACATATCCTACAAGACATATCTGGTTAACTGGTCTGATATTGATGTGAATTGTCCCTGTTCCTCCTGCTCTTTCTCCTTTGCCACTACCGCATCCATCATTTATCACCTGAAGCTTTGTTTTAACGGGAGTCATAGAACTTTGATAGTAGCAGGAAAACATCCAGCAATCCTCGGAGGAGGTAGGATATGCGCCAAAACGCTGACCACCTCAGGCCTAGCCGCTACTACATACATGCGCTTGCATTACAACAAAACAAAGCAGATGCTAACTTCTATCATCCTCATCATGCTCCTCACCTTGGCACTCTCAACTCCCCTGATGGAGAAGCCAGGGCCCACCGTAGGAGTCTGATAGTCCGGTGGGCTCGGCCAATGCTGCCCTAAAGCAGGCCAGGCTAAGAAAAGTGTGGGAAAGGTTACCGGGACAAATAGGGGTGGCTGGGGACCGAGTATGGACACCCGGCCACCCCCTGGAGGCTGGGGAGCAAGCAGGGACACCCGGCCACCAGGCGGCTGGGGACTGAATATGGATACCAGGCCGCCGACACAGCCATGGCGTGGTGGCCAGATTCCGCGTCCACATGCCTAAAAGGCCCAATTTAAAGTGCAAGCAAGCAAGCAGTATGGTATTGCAGCCTGGGGGTGGGTGGGTGGCAGGCTGCATACTTGTGCTTGCATTGCAAGGAATGGGAGAGGTACAATTGAACACTGCCCTGGGACAAGGACTTGAATGGGGATAGTTGCAAGTCTGCAACGACAGGTGCAAGGTGGGAGGCATCTTCGCATGTACCATGAACAGGGATTTGGCATGCACACACTACAGCGGAATAGGCTCTCCTTCCCACTAAATGCACTGGGGAGGGCACAGGTAATGTTTTGGTATACGCGCTTAATCTTATGTATAAGGCACACAAGGACAAATAGGGGCGGCTGGGGACTGAGTATGGATACCTCGCTGCCGATGCAGCCATGAGGTAGTGGCCAGCTTCGGCCTCCTCCAAACTAAAAGGCCCCATTTCAAGTGCAAGCTAGCAGTATGGAATTGCAGTCTGGGGGTGGGTGGGTGGCAGGCTGCACACTTACACTTGCATTAAAAGAAAACATAGCAGATGCTAACTTCTGTCATCATCATCATGCTCCTCACCTTGGCACTCTCAACTCCACCGATGGAGAAGTCAGGGCCCACCGGAGGAGTCTGGTTCTCTGGTGGGCTCGTCCAATGCTGCCTAAAGCAGGCCGGGCTAAGAAAAGTGTGTGGGGGGATGTTCCAAGGAGAAATAGGGGCGGCTGGGGACCGTTTATGGACACCCGGCTGCCCCCAGGCGGCTGGGGACCGTGTGTGGACACCCGGCCGCGGGGCGGCTGGGGACCAAGTATGGACACCCGGCCGCCGGGTGGCTGGGGACTGAGTATGGATTCCAGGCCGCCAACACAGCCATGACGTGGTGGCCAGATTCCGCCTCCACATGCCTAAAAGGCCCAATTTCAAGTTCAAGCAAGCAAGCAGTATGGTATTGCAGCCTGGGGGTGGGTGGGTGGCAGGCTGCATACTTGCGCTTGTATTGCAAGGAATGGGGGAGGTACAATTGAACACTGCCCTGGGACTAGAACTTGCATGGGGATAGTTGCAAGTCTGCATCTTCTGATGCGGCAAGGATCACTTATGATGGGCACACTTTTAGACAGTGACCTGGGAGTCAGAGATGCTTCCAGGGGTCTTCCCCATGCTGTTCCCATGTCTTTTCAGCACTTTATGCATGTGTCACACAGCACATGGCCAGATAAGGTTGTAAAATGTTAAAATTACATTTCCCGGTGAATGCATTTGTCATAGTTGAAAGCAATACAAAAATGCAAAAACGCATAAAAAATGCTACTTGTGAACATAGCCGAAGGTGTGGAGGAGTATTTTTGTTTTTGGTCATTTATTTTAACTTATACACAAGTCTTTTCCCTGGAAAGGATGTTCCTCAACATATTTCACAGGAAAAAAGTTTCACTTTCGTTTTTGAACGTTTTATTGTGAGCCCGTAAAAGTGGCTTAATACCTCTGACCACGTTGTTGACAGCAGTGACCGGGGGTCAGAAATACTTCCTGGGGCGATCCCCATGCTGTCCCCATGTCATTTGAGCACTGTCACCATCGTTTTGAGCACTTGTTAGGCTTTTAAAAGACTGCCCGGGGTGCCACCGCAAAAATGCTCTAGTCTCCCATAGACTAACATTGGGCTCGTTGCTCGGGTCGAGCACCCGAGTATCACGGCGAGCTCGGCCCGAGCTTCGAGCACCCGAGCATTTTAGTGCTCGCTCAACACTAAAAATGAAAGAAGCACCCTGCCGCTCACCATGTCTCTTTGGAATTCTTTGATCCATTCCTATGGCCTGGGACATGGCCTCCCTGACATAACAAGGTGGAGTATGAAGAGCCAAAGCATTCTTAAGAGTTTCAGAAAGACCTTTGCGGAACAGGCACCTTGGCACCTGAGAGCTGAATGATACCACAGAACTTCAGTGAACCATTGCCCGAACTTAGTACAATAGTCCTCAGCAGTGTGGCCCCCCTGTTTCAGATTCACGATCTTTGCCTCAATGACCTGAATCCTGTCGAGTTCCTTACAGATCAAGCCTAAGGCGTCAAAAAAGGAGACAACAGAAGACCATTCTGGGGCTTGTAGGGACATAGAAAATGTCCAGGTCTGAGGGCCCCCTCGCAGTAGAGACATGATTATCTCCACAAGCCGGAGCTCATCCCCTGAAGATCTTGATCGTAGGGTAAAAAATAACCTACAACTCTCCCTGAACATCTGAAACTGTTTTTTCTCTTCCAAAAATGTATCAGAGAGGCCCCTAAAGGTTTGGAAAGGCTAACTGTATGTCACATATAGCCACAGCCGCCAGTGGAGAGCTATGGGAAGCATTCATCATGCAATACCAAAAGAGAGAGAAAGATGTAGGGTAAGAAGGAGCAAGTACACACCCAAAATTAGAAAACAATATCAAATTTTATTAAACATGATTAGTAGCAAAAAACAACTCAAACAGACAAATTAAAAACATTTAAAAATACACACTTTGATTACACAGGGGTTGGATAAAATAACCTTATATTATGGAGCCCCCACCACATAATATGTATTAAAATAATTATGTTTTAAGCCATATTATTGTGCCAGAGTGCATGTGACCATGTACAGTGCTCAAGGTAAGGGTAAATAGCAAATATAACAGATGTTACAAGAGCTATGCAGAAGTACAGTACAGACCAAAAGTTTGGACACACCTTCTCATTTAAGAGAATGCCAAGAGTGTGCAAAGCAGTCATCAAAGCAAAAGGTGGCTACTTTGAAGAACCTAGAATATAAGACATATTTTCAGTTGTTTCACACTTTTTTGTTAAGTATATAATTCCACATGTGTTAATTCATAGTTTTGATGCCTTCAGTGTGAATGTACAATTTTCATAGTCATGAAAATACAGAAAAATCTTTAAAAAAGAAGATGTGTCCAAACTTTTGGTCTGTACTCTATCTATATGGGACCACATTCTATACAAGCTCATATGCTAAGTATATCCAAGTCATGGAACGCAAGCATAAATCAAAGGCATAGTGCAATACCCAGGGGAAGAAAGGGTTACCTGCAGGACTAGAGAGAGACCCAACACGTGTTGGACTAGAGGCAGCTTCATCAGGGGTGAACTGTCTGGGTTGTAATCCTGCCATATAAGAGCAATGAGTGTAGTCCTAGAGCAAGAGGCAGCAGCTGTGTAAAAAGGAAATTGCTCACCATCCCTGGAACAACTGAGCAGCAGATGCCTGCATTTCACCCATAGAGATGGTGCAGCACATGACCGGAAATGACGCAAGTGTTATCTGGCAATGCATGCGTTCCACCTAGTAGCGACGGTGAAACGCAAACCACAAGTGACACGTCCGCCGCAAGGACCGGTTAATGAAAGGATTTAAAAAGATGAGCAGGGTATTTATCATTGTTGAGGGCTCATTACCATTTTTTCTTACTTGTGTTTACTTTGATGGTTTGCCACCTTATTTAGTCTACAACTCTATATCCTAAACAAATTGAAAAAAACGAATTTAATACCTCCCAGCTCATCTCTGGTGCCATTCGCACAGCCCACTATTACTTCCCCTCCTTGTTGCTTTCCCTCATCGCATGCAATATTTTTGGCGTTTTTCACTCTGAGACAGAACTTGAGGCACACCAAATAGGAGTAAAACGTAAATGTGTGACATGTCGCTGCAGCTCCAGTTGTAGCATAAACACTTGCGACGCTCAAGCCACTAACCAGATCTTGCAAATTATGATATAAGAGGCCAGGTGCTTGCCGGAAATAATGCTTAGTTAACCATTTCACGACCTTAGACGTACCCATTACATCCTGAATGGGAAGGGGTTCCTGGCCTAGGGCTTATGGTAGATAACTGGGACATGGGGATCAGCTTGTAGCCCTTCGTCAGGTCAAGGTTAGTAATATACCTCGCAGATCCAAGCCTCTCGAATTCACCAACGCATCGGGTATGCGTCACACTTGGATACCTCATTCAGCCGGCGATAGTCATTGCAAAACCTCCACTCCCAGTTGGGTTTTGGCACGAGAACGATGAGATTTGACCATCCACTCTTTGACTTTATCAAGGTCTAACATCCTTTTCACCTTGCTTGAGATCACCTCCCGGCATGCTTCAGGAATCCTATAGGGTTTCAGATTCACTCTTATATGTGGCTCTGTTAACACATCATGCTCTACCACCTGCATATGCCCCGGCAACTCTGAGAATAGGTCAAGATTCCGCTGCAGCAGTTCTCGACACTGTTGCTTCTGGGCCGGTGATAGAGTCTCCGCTATCATGACATCTTCCACCTTGCCTTCGGGAGCGACTCCCAGGCAAGGAGCTCCCACAGGTTCTTGATCTCGCCACAGCTCGCTTAGTTTCTCCACCACCTCATATGGGCCTTGTCACTTTGCCAAGAATTTCCTCTCAATTGTTGGGATTAGCACCAGAACATGATCCTCAGGCTGGAACTCCAGTGAGGCGTAACCTCGACTTCCCAGGTTTCCTTGGCAATATCCAGGAGCCCTCGCTGATGTCATCCATACAGTAGCTCAAACAGGGAGAAACCAGTAGAGGCTTGTGGAACCTCCCTTACCGAGAAGAGCAGGAATGGTAGCAGGTAGTCCCAATCACGACCATCCTTCTTTACGACCTTTTTGAGCATGGCTTTTAAGGTTTTATTACAGCACCCCACCAGACCATCTGTCTGCGGATGGTAAATGGAGGTTCGCAGCTGGGCAATCTGGAGGACCTTACACAGCTCCTTCATTACCTTGCTCATGAATGGGGTTCCTTGGTCGGTTAGTATCTCCTTCGTCAGTCTGGTCCTGGCAAATATATGGACAAGTTCCCGGGCTATGCTTCTACTTGATGAGTTCCTTAGTGGTACCGCTTCTCGGTACTGGGTCGCAAATTCAATGACCACCTAGATGTATTGGTGGCTCCATGCTGATTTCACTAAGGGTCCCACTAGGTCCATGGCAATCCTCTCAAAGGGGATTTTTATCACAGGTCGTGGATTAGAGGACTATGGAAGTGGGAAAAGGGAGCGGTTATCTGGCAGGTGGGGCAGGACCTACAATAGTTTAGGATTTCCTGGTAACACCCTGGCCAATAAAAACTCCTTAATATCATCTCCTGAGTCTTCCCGACCCCCAGGTGTCCCCCCAGAACATGTGAATGGGCCATATCTAATACCCTCCATCGGTATGCCATGGAACAAACAGCTGTTCCATTATCTCATCACCCTTTAGTTTGGTCACCTGATACACTAGCTCCCCCTGAACTGCAAAGTGGGGGAATCTGATGTCGGCCCCCAGCTCTTGAGCAACCTCATTACAGACAGTAACCTGGTCAAACGCCCCTTTTAAGGTCAGGTCCCAAACTTGAGCAGTCCTAAAGTTCTCTCTAGACACTTCTAACATTGGGAGGTCGGCCTACTCGGTCAACGTCTTGTCCTCGTTGCTGGCAAGGATACACAGTGGGAACGAATCCACTTGAGATTTCGACAGAGGTTCTTCCCTATGCACCTGGCTTTTGTCCATGCGACTCAGTCCAGTTCCCTTCCTTCACAAGTCCTCAAAAAAATAAAAATTGTGCCCCAATATGACCCCCTCAATATGGGATGTATCAGGTCCTTGACCGCCCCGACCTCAAAAGACTGGTCACCACAGTCTGTTCCCACTGTCACTCTGGCCACAGGGTAGTAATTGGCGTCCCCATGTATGCAGCGAACACCCACAGTTTTGGCAGGGATCAGCTGGTGGGGAAGGGTGGCACTGATTAGGGTCATCAGACTCCCAGAGTCCAATAGTCCCAGCACCCTCACCCCTCGCTGGGTTGACAGTCCACATTGCAGGCTGTATAAGCATAATAAGAACAACATCTGCCTAGGCTCCAGTCCATTGGCTCAGGGTACATATGACACTGGGCGGCTACGTGTCCAGGGTTGTGACATCAGCAACAGACCACATCCTTAACAACAGTCTTTGTGGGATCCTCAATGGAATTGGGGTGCCCCCCAGTTGTGCCTCTAAACCACCTCCGTGGTGAACGTGCCCCCCTCTGGGTATTCCAGTACGAGGAAGTGGCTATGTCCGGTTTCCCAAGGGATTTCTTGACCACTTGGCACCTCTCTACTAGGCCCATGAGGTCGTCCGCGTTCCGAGGGTCGCCCTGGGCAATCCAGGTCTGCACAAGCCTGGGAAGGGAATGGATGAATCTGTCCATCTGTCCACTCGCCCACTCTATGTAGCACATAAAGGTTTCACCACAAAGTCCTTCTGCTGAGCTCTCTGGCTTCCACACACACAGTCTGGAGACTTCCTTCTCCATACCACACCAGAGAAAAAAAAACAGTGACTGAGTATTTAATTTTCCCAGGCACACCCTGAGGTGGAGATATGGTGAAAGACTTCCCAGACTTTTTCAATGTCATTCACACAAAAAACACTCTCTTTTAAAATGGTGGTTTAAACCCCAACACATAATATAAATATGTAGGTTTAGTTCACTGAAACTAATAACCACAGTGAAACATATCTCCCCTCACATACAGTGGTGGCCAAAAGTATTGGCAGCCCTGCAATTCTGTCAGATAATACTCAGTTTCTTCCTGAAAATGATTGCAATCACAAATT
The DNA here is from genome assembly GCF_046119375.1 of Phyllobates terribilis. Lineage (NCBI taxonomy): Eukaryota > Metazoa > Chordata > Amphibia > Anura > Dendrobatidae > Phyllobates > Phyllobates terribilis. The sequence goes on from NW_027362761.1 coordinate 283,514,971, forward strand.
CTTTGGTATTATCATCTTCATTTAATTTGCTTGCAAGGAATAAACACAAAAGAGAATGAAGCAAAAATCAAATCATTGATCATTTCACACAAAACTCAAAAAATGGGCCAGACAAAAGTATTGGCACCCTCAGCCTAATACTTGGTTGCACAACCTTTAGCCAAAATAACTGCGAACAACCGCTTCCAGTAACCATCAATGAGTTTCTTACAATGCTCTGCTGGAATTGTAGACCATTCTTCTTTGGCAAACTGCTCCAGGTCCCTGATATTTGAAGGGTGCCTTCTCCAAACAGCCATTTTGAGATCTCTCCACGGGTGTTCTATGGGATTCAGCTCTGGACTCATTGCTGGCCACCTTAGAAGTCTCCAGTGCTTTCTCTCAAACCATTTTATAGTGCTTTTGGAAGTGTGTTTTGGGTCATTGTCCTGCTGGAAGACCCATGACCTCTGAGGGAGACACAGCTTTCTCACACTGGGCCCTACATTATGCTGCAAAATTTGTTGGTAGTCTTCTGACTTCATAATGCCATGCACACGGTCAAGCAGTCCAGTGCCAGAGGCAGCAAAGCAACCCCAAAACATCAGGGAACCTCCGCTATGTTTGACTGTAGGGACCGTGTTCTTTTCTTTGAATGCCTCTTTATTTTCCTGTACACTCTATGTTGATGCTTTTTCCCAAAAAGCTCTACTTTTGTCTCATATGACCAGAGAACATTCTTCCAAAACGTTTTAGGCTTTCTCAGGTAAGTTTTGACAAACTCCAGCCTGGCTTTTTTATGTCTCGGGGTATGAAGTGGGGTCTTCCTGGGTATCCTACCATACAGTCCCTTTTCCTTCAGACGCCGACGGATAGTACAGGTTGACACTGTTGTACCCTCGGACTGCAGGGCAGCTTGAACTTGTTTGGATGTTAGTCGAGGTTCTTTATCCACCATCCGCACAATCTTGCATTGAAATCTCTCGTCAATTTTTATTTTCCGTCCACATCTAGGGAGGTTAGCCACAGTGCCATGGGCTTTAAACTTCTTGATGACACTGCGCACAGAAGACACAGGAACATTCAGGTCTTTGGAGATTGACATGTAGCCTTGAGATTGCTCATGCTTCCTCACAATTTGGTTTCTCAAGTCCTCAGACAGTTCTTTGGTCTTCTTTCTTTTCTCCATGCTCATTGTGGTACACACAAAGACACAGGACAGAGGTTGAGTCAACTTTAATCCATGTTAACTGGCTGCAAGTGTGATTTAGTTATTGCCAACACCTGTTAGGTGCCACAGGTAAGTTACAGGTGCTGTTAATTACACGAATTAGAGAAGCATCACATGATTTTTCAAACAGTGGCAATACTTTTGTCCACCCCCTTTTTAAGGTTTGGTGTGGAATTATATCCAATTTGGCTTTAGGACAATACTTTTTGAGTTTTTTCATTGAAGACACATTAAATGAAGATAATAATACCAAAGAATTTGTGATTGCAATAATTTTCAGGAAGAAACTGAGTATTAGCTGACAGAATTGCAGGGGTGCCAATACTTTTGGCCACCACTGTATATCACCAGTGACTCTGTCACAATATATAAATTTTTTGTCAGAGGGTTTGCTGCTTACCCTTCTTCAGGCCAGAAGTCGTTTGTGGACCCTTGAAATGATTGCCGATAAAAAAACATCAGACTCCATTGTACAAAAACATAACAACCTTTACTAGCAGGATTTCAGCAACTCATAGCAGGCGCAATACTTTAGAGACATTTCTTCTGTGGCAAAAAGAAGCTTTTTCGTTGAGGATATTGGATACAACATTTTGGTGTTAATTAGTGATGAGCGAGCAGACCATGCTCGCTACTGCTCGGTGCTCGCCCGAGCATCTCACTGCTCGAGATGCTCGGCGCTTGTCGAGTATTTTCGGGGTTGCTCGGCGGGAGCTCGGGTCCCCTCCCTGCATGTTTGGTGCTCTTTAGAGCGCCAATCAACATGCAGGGATTGCCTGCCACTCATTGTAAGGCCGCAGTTGTGGCATTACAGTGATTGGATGGCCGCACAGCATCATCAGGTCTATATAAGACCTGGCGCCGCTGTGCTTGTCACAGTCACTCCGGAATCAGGCAGAGTAGGGAGAGGTGCTGCTGCGTCAGGGAGAGATTTGCTTGTGTATTAGGTAGTGTAGGGAGAAAAAATGTACATTACACATATTCATCTTGACAAACAGTCCTTTTGAGGACTAACTAATCCATCTGCAGAGATATCAGGCAGGCAGTGTATATAGGCAGGCAGGCAGTGTATATAGCAGACTGCAGTGCATATAGCAGCAGAGGCTCCATTCCAATTCTGCCTTCTGCTACTGTTAGATATTTCAATAAAAAGGCCCAGGTCTCAGGGGCCAGGAATACTTTGTTTTGGATCTTAATACTCATTATTTGCTTAAAAAGCAATCCAGAGAACACCATTTTTCTGCGCCATTTTCTTGTTGGCACTGCAGAGTACAGCCAGGTCCTTTCCATATTGCAGCCCTAGAAATCCAGCTATTTAAAACTGTGTTTTCTCCGTCACACAGATCACATAAACGTTTTCAGAAAATACTGCTATTTTTGGCCTCCATTCCAATTTTTTTCACTGTGTCAGCGAAATTTTTGACACCGGTTTGCTGTTCAAACTAGTTACCTTCAGGCTAGGTATTTAAAACTCTGTTTTCTCCGTCACACTGATCACATATACATGGTGAGAAAATACTGCCATTTCTAGCCTCCATTAAAAATTTCTTTCAGTGTGTCAGTGAAGCAATTCACACCAGTTTGCTGTTCAAACTAGTTACCTACAGGGCAGGTATTTAAAACTCTGTTATCTCCGTCACACGAATCACATATAAGTTTGCTCCAAACTCAGTCATTTGTAGTGAGCGTGGAAGATACTGTCCTCCATTTAAAATGGGCAAGGCATGTGGCAAGGGACGGGGAACTGGACGTGATGGTGATGGTGCATGCAGAGGCCGTGGGCCAGGTGAAATTGTGCCACAACAAACACCCACATCTTCTCGCCTGACCTTCTTTTCCTAATTCCTAGGGGACCGCAGCACACCACTATTGAACCAGATCAGTGTCAAAAGGTTGTTGGTTGGATAGCGGATAATGCTTCCAGTCACTTAGCCACCACCACCACCCTGTATTCCACACGGTCAAGTCTCAGTAGCCGTGAGTCTGGACCGCCTATTCCTCACCCTGATCCTCTTTCCTCCCACCATGTCGAGTGCCCGGAGACAACTGATCCCACACTTGGACACTCTGAAGAGCTGTTCACATTTCCATTTCTAGATTCGGGCCTCTCGACCGGTCCCCTTGAAGCGGGGAAAGAGGAGATCGCGTGTAGCGATGCCCAAATACTTGAGCAGCCACGGTCACACGAAGGCGACGGTGGGAAAGTGTCACAAGAGGTGGACAATGATGAGACACAATTGCCAGAAAGTCAGGAGGAGGACCAGGGTGCGGAAGTGGAAGACGAGGTGGTGGATGATATAGTAACTGACCCAACATGGCAGGAGGACATGCAGAGCGAGGACAGCAGTACACAGGGGGAGGGAGACAGAGCACCCCAACAGGCAGGAAGAAGCAGAGTGGTGGCCGCAGACAGAAGGCAGGCAACCGTTCCCCATAACACCAACACAAAGGAAGTTGCCAGTACAACTGTTAGGTCTTCCCGAGTCTAGTTGCTTTTTAAAGACTCTGCTGATAACCCCAAAAAGGCCATTTGCACCACCTGCCAGGCCAGCATCAGCAGGGGTGGCAAAATGACCTGCCTGACCACCACCAGCATGATCAGGCACATGGCAGCAAAGCACCCGACTTTGTGGGCCAAACCCCAGAGTCCAGGAACAGTGTCTGCAAGTGGCACCATTGCTTCTTCCACTGTTGTGCATGCAAGCCAATACCCTGTCCATGGTGCATGCGAAGATGCCTCCTGCCCTGCACCTGTCGTTGCGCAATCTCAAGTAGCAGCATCAGGAAGCACGTCCATGTCCTTGTCCCAGCGCAGTGTTCAGTTGTCCATACTCCAGGCCTTGGAACGCAACTGCAAATATGCAGCCAACGCCCCACAGGCCACACTACTAAATTATCACATTTCACGACTGCTTGCGCTCGAAATTTTGCCTTTTAGGCTCGTGGAGACTTAAGCATTCCGCAATCTGATGGCGGCGGCCGTCCCTCGGTACTCGGTCTCCAGCCGCCACTATTTCTCCCGGTGTGCGGTCCCCGCATTACACAAGCACGTGTCCCAAAACATTAGCCGTGCACTCAAAAACGCAGTTACTGGGAAAGTCCACCTAACCACGGACACGTGGACAAGTGCTTGTGGGCAGGAACGGTACATCTCACTGACAGCACACTGGGTTAACATAGTGGAAGCCGGGACCCAGTCGGACCTTGGGACGGAACACGTCCTCCCGACTCCAAGGATTGCGGGCTCTAGGTCAACCAGGGTTCCCCCCGCGGTCTACAGCTCCTGCACCTCATCCTCCTCAGGCTCCTCCTCCTCTTCAGCCTCCATCTCCGAAATGACCACATCAGTCACAAGCTGGAAGCACTGCAGCACTGCCTCGGCCAAGCGGCAACAGGATTAGTGTTGAGCCACCCCCGTAGTGTTCGAGTTCGGTTCGGTTCGTCGAACACCCGTGTGTTCGCCGAACTGTTCGTCGAACTGTTCGTCGAACACCTTCGAACACCGTTAAAACCAATGGCAGGCAAACAAAAACACATAGAAACACATAGAAAACACCTTCAAAGGTGTCCAAAAGCTGACAAACTGCTCAGAAGACATAACTAACACATGGAAAAGTGACAAGTACATATAGTCATGCGAAAATAAAAGAGGTGGAGGAGTAAAAGGAGGGGGAGACACAGATATAGGCATGTCATGCCCTTCTAAAATCCAAAAAGTGAGAAGCCGACACGGCCAGTCCGCTCCTGCCCGTGCCACCTCCGTGTCGCCGGGTTTGTGCCAGAGCCGCGGTGAACCCTGACGGCCAGTCCCCCTCTCCCAATACTGGTGCCTGTCCGCTGGTGGGTCGAGCGAGCCCCCCTGTGGTGGAGGCAGCTCTAAGCTTTTTAATTTAAATTGTCTCTCTAATTTGAATGAATACACTTTAAATCCATTTACATGGATCTATTGGAGGGCAAGTCTCATGCCAGCAGCCGCGGTAATTCCAGCTCCAGTAGCGTCCACTAAAGCTGCTGCAGTTAAAAAGCTTTTATAAGGATCGAGCTCGGCTGTCCACCGCAAGGCATCCTACTGCCAGTCCCAGCCCCTATGCCTTGTGGTGCCTCCTGATGCTATTCACTAAGTATCCCATGGTCCCGAAGCATTTCCTTTGAAAAAATTAAGCGTCTAAACTACAGGTGGTGCAGCTTGCTTAACAGCCGGGATAATCCGCTCACTAGCAGACACTGCTACTAGGCACAAAGTATTTCCTGGGCTAGATGCAGTTAAAAATTTGTAATTAGATACTCTCGTTGGATGCTGAGAAAGCATTCCATAGAGTCTCCTGCCACGCCATATATGATTCTCTTAAAAAGCTTGGGGTAGGGGTCTAGGGGACCCTTTTATAGCCAAAATCACGGCCCTGTATCGCAATACGTCACCTAGGCTGAAGACAAATGGAACTGTAGCACCCTGAGGGCTCGGTTGCTACAGACGTATTGCACCTCACCCAGAGGTGTGATATCTCACTCTCAGGTAAGGATGGAGTGTGGATCAGGACCCGACACCTGCATGCATTACACCACATTGCCGTGGGGCAGGGCGACCAATATGCCCCTGAGATGGGCACGACAGTCCCTGTCCCTGGCTGGAGTGGGGGGAGGGAACACTGAGGAAGGGGAACCCTGTAGTGCAGGAGCAGGGAGGAAGCAGTTCCTGGGTGCATTGAGAAGGGAGTATAAAAGGTGGGCACCATCTTAGTTCAGTGCAGAGAAGTCTGAGCAGAAGTGGCAGGGAGCAGGGGCTCTGCATGAGCTCTGCTCCGGAGGCGGGCCTAGTAACAGAGGCCCAGGCCTGGAAGAGGGAGAAGGAAGGAAGAGGAGCGGAGAAGGCTCCAGGAACGAGGAATGAAGGGATCCCAGGGGTGCGGACGGGCGAGTCGCCACCGCACGCCCGAATCCACCTGCGTGGAGGGGTCAGGCCAAAGGGGGAGACCGGTCCCCGAACTAGTGGAGGCAGGAAACGACCCTCAGCTAGAAACCGGAGGCTCTGACATTTTATGTGGCGCAGCCCCTCGCTACACCCGCTAGGAAGGCACCACATAGGGTCAGGGAAACTGGCGCCAAGTTTACCAAGAGGAGGCCCGAGGCAGCCGGACAGAAGTGTTGGTAAGAAAGGCCAGACAAAGGACACACAAAGGGGGTCCTGTGAAGTGCTCCAAAGTTATCTGGGAGTTGTCTGAGCCCCTCACCTGGTGAGCACAGTACGACGTGGGCAGCCGTTACCTGCAGACGTGGTCTGGATAATAAGAACTGTGAGTAAAGGCCCTGAACTGCATCACTGACTCCGTGTCGTTACTGCTGCTGCCCTGCACCATCACCCCCATCCTCCGCATACACTGCCCTGAGGCTATACTCCTCCCGTGGGGAGTTATGCTACGCTCTGCTGCACCCACAACACCAGCCTCAGTGGTCTGCCCTGTAGCGGCGGTTCACTCTGACCGCAATCCACGGGTGGCGTAGTCGGACATTTAAACATGAAAACCACATAAATAGTTCCGCCACTGGTTTGACCGCCCTGAGCCACGGAACTGGGTCGCCGCCACGAAGACTACAACCACCAGCATCCACCAAAAAGGGTCCGGCTCCGGGTGTCCCAAGGCCCAGGGGGTGCGTCAGAACATTTTCATCACCTTTCACAATCACCAATGGGACAAGGCAGTGATGTCCTCTGTCCCCTCTCTTATACATTCTAGTGACGGAGCACCTGCTCTCATCAATTCGCCATAACCCCAATATTAGGTGGATTGAGGTGGGAGGCACGGAGTACAAGTGCTCTCTATTTGCTGATGATGTCCTAGTATATATCACTCAATCACATATATCCATCCATACTGTTATGGCTGAAATAGATCACTTTGTTACATGGTAAAATTTTAAAATCAATGCAGCGAAGTCTGAGGCCCTCGATGTCTCCCTCCCCAAATCCATATAGGATTCCATGCAGTCCAACTTTCCCTTTGCCTGGCCCTCACAGGGTATCAAATACTTAGGAATTCCTATTCATAGAGACCTCTCCCATCTATGTTATCTTAATTTTGGGCCCTTTATTGAACAACTCCATACAGACCACGGTTGGCAAGTTAGAACTGTAAGATTCACTACGTGAACCACTGGTGTTTTGTGGAAAAGCACATGTACACTGCGTTCCAAATTATTATACAAAAAGTGTTTAGGAGTGATAAGGGAAGAATTTGTTTGTTTGTCAGTTAAACTCATTGATGGTGATGTGTGTCAGGGCTCTTTATATCACTGTAAGCAATTGCAGACACCTGTGCTAATTAGTTTGGCAGGTGTGTCCAATGAAAGGCAAGACTACTTAAGAAGGCTCTCTCACATTATTAAGCAGCCTACATTTTCTGCCAAAATGGGAAAGAAAAAGGATGTGTCGGCTGCTGAGAAGCAACAAATTGTGGAGTGTTTAGGTCAAGGCATGACTACAATCAACATTGTGCGATGATCAGGATGAAGTGTCTTGGCAATCAAGAAGTATGTAGCTGATTCACAGTACACACGTGTGCGTGCTGATAAGGGCAAATTGAGGACTCTTTCCTACAGGCAATTACGTCAGGTTGAAAGAGCAGAGGCAAAAAAGCCTTGTCATAGCAGCAGACAAGTTTTTGAAGCTGCTTGTGCCTCCAACGTCCCCCGAACAACAAGATGCAGGGTCCTTCAGAGGTTTGCAGCTGTGCATGCGCCATCCTGTCGACCTCCTCTATCCACTTCACACAAGCAGAAACGGCTCCAGTGGGCCAAACATTACATGAAGACTGATTTCAAAACTGTTTTGTTCACGGATGAGTGCCGTGCAGCGCTCGATGGTCCAGATGGATGGAGTGGAGGATGGCTGGTTGATGGACACCCCACGCAAACACGGCTACAGCGCCAACAAAGAGGAGGTGGAGTAATGTTTTGGGCTGGAATCATGGGGAGAGAGATTGTCGGCCCCTTTAGGATCCCTGAAGGCGCTAAAGATGAACTCCATAATGTATGTGGATTTTCTCAAACAGCACTTCCTGCCATGGTTCAAGAAGAAGAACCGTGTATTTCACAGCAAGATCATTTTTCTGCATGATAATGCACCATCTCATGCTGCACATAAAACATCTGCATCTCTGGCTGATATGGGCATAAAAGGGGACAAACTTATGGTGTGACCCCCATGCTCCCCTGACCTCTACCCCATTCAGAACCTTTGGAGCATCATTAAAAGGAGTGTCTATGATGGCGGGAGGCAGTTCACATCTAAGCAACAGCTCTGGGAGGGTATTCTGTCCTCATGCAAAACAATTGAAGCAGAAACCATCCAAAACCTGACAAATTCAATGGACGAGAGAGTTCAGAAGCTCCTTTCGAACAAGGGGTCCTATGTGAAAATGTAACATCACCTAGAATAAAGTTTTGAGTTGAAAACTGTTTGATTTCAGTTTCTAACAACCTGCTAATGCTTATAATTTCAAAAATGACCATTTTTTTGGTCTTTATTAAAATGAAAAGGTTGATCGAAAAGTTTGGGGGATCTAAGAGTGTGGCAACCCAGTAGTCATGATTACTTCGAATTCTGACAATATGAGGGTCATGCTGCAGGTAGTGCAGCAAGAAGGCACTTATGTGCCTTGCGCATCTCGGAGCCCCAAAATTATTTTACGGGCTAGATGCAGCTAAAAATTATTTTTAATTTTAAATCTGGTGAAGCTTTAGTATAGATGGCCTAATAGGATCAGTGCTGCACACTGCTACAAAGCCCAAATTATTTTCCAGTCAAGATACAGATAAACATGATTAGTAATTTGAAAGCTTAAAACGGTTGGTAGGGTGATTTTAACCAATCATCAAGCTTTTACTCTCCCCAGGATGACACAGGGGTAGAAAAGTGGTTTCGGATCCATGATTTGTTCATCTTTATGAACGTGAGTCTGTCTACATTATCAGTGGAGAGCCGCGTGCGCTTATCTGTCAGCACACCACCAGCAGCGCTGAACACACGTTCAGACAGAACGCTGGCTGCGGGGCATGACAAGATCTCCAAGGCGTAAGTGGCTAGCTCCGGCCATTTATCCAGATTGGAAGCCCAAAAAGAGCAAGGGTCCAGTGACACAGTCGTGGCTTCAATGTTTACTTGGAGATACTCCTGTACCATCGTCTCTAGGCGTTGACTATGTGTCAGACTTCTTGTCTCCTGTGGCCTTGCAAAGGATGGGCTAAAAAAGTGGTGAAATGATTCCGCAAAATTGATGTTACCAGCAGATACTGTGGTTCTGTTACGGTTTGAGTGCTGAACACTTGACGGTCCCACGGTTGGCAAGTTGGAACTGTGAGATTCACTACGTGCACCACTGGTATTTTGTGGAAAAGCACATGTAAGATTCTGCAACAGTCTCTGCTGATACTCCTGCATGCGTGCATCCCTTTCTATGGCAGGAATAATTTCTGCAAATTTACTTTTGTACCGGGGATCTAACAGTGTGGCAACCCAGTAGTCAGAATTATTTCTAATTCTCACAATTCGAGGGTCATGTTGCAGGTAGTGCAGCAAGAAGGCACTCATGTGTGTTGCGCATCCAGGAGCACCAAGTCCCTGTTGTGTTGGTGGCGAGGTAACAATCATGCTTCCTTCCTCTGTCCTCTCCCCCCAACCTCGCACAACAGAAATGTGATCAAGGTCTCCCTCATCTGATGAGTCTTCCATCAGTTCGTCCTCCACTTCTTCCTGGGCTCCTGCACCTTCCTCACTAGTTTGGCTGCTACCATGCGCCCTGGTAAAACCATCTCCCCCACCCTCACATGCCTGCCGCCTTGGTGCTGCCGACCGTCTGGACCTTGCAGATGTTAGCCCTTCCGCATACAACTCCTCCTCCTCTACTTCCTCCACCTCCTCTTGTGCCACCACCTGACTCCGAATTCTGTTTAACATGTGCTCCAGCATGTAAATCACCGGAATAGTCATGCTGATAATGGCATCGTCAGCACTAAACATCTTCGTCGCCATTTCAAAACTGTGCAGAAGGGTGCATAGGTCCCTGATCTGAGACCACTCCTCCAGCGTGATTTGCCCCACCTCTGAATCTCGTTGGCCCAGGCTATACGTCAGAACGTATTGCACCAGGGCTTGTCGGTGCTGCCACAGTCGCTGCAACATGTGCAGAGTTGAATTCCACCGGGTAGGCACATCGCATTTTAGCCGGTGAAGTGGCAGGCCCAACGACTTCTGTAGAGATGTAAGTCGCTGAGCTGCGGGATGCGAACAGCGGAAGTGAGCACACAGCGACCGTGCCCTCTGCAGAAGGCCATCTAGTCTGGGATAGTGGGCTAAAAATTGCTGGACAACCAGGTTCAACACGTGAGCCATACAAGGCCCGTGTGTGACATTGCCCCGGCGAAGGGCCGCACCCAGGTTTGCAGCATTGTCGCACACGGCCTTCCCTGGTTTCAGGTCCAGTGGAGACAACCATTCATGAAATTGGTTCTCCAGAGCTGACCACAACTCCTCAGCTGTGTGACTCACATTTCCCAGACATTTCAATGTAAAAACCGCCTGATGACGTTGAGCCCTACTGCCAGCATAGTAAGGAGGTGTGCAGGATCCCTTCTGCGCAGTTAGAAAGCTTGTGGCATGACCAGACAGGCTTTGGGTGCAGGTGGAAGACCGAGAGGAGGTTGAGGAGGCAGAAGCAGTGGAGGAACTTTGACATAAAGAGGATTGACGCACAACTCGTGGGGACGGCAAGACTTGGACAGCAGCCCCTTGTCCTGCTGTCACCATAGTTACCCAGTGCCCAGTCAGCGACATGTAACGCCCCTGTCCATGCCTACTCGTCCAAGTGTCTGTGGTGAAATGCACCCTGTCACACACAGAGTTTCTCAAAGAAGCGGTGATGTTGTGTGCGACATGCTGGTGGAGCGCAGGCACACCTTTCTTTGAGAAGTAGTGCCGACTGGGCATCTGGTACTGGGGCACTGCGACGGACATAAGGTCTCGAAAATCCTCTGTGTCCACCAGGCGGAAAGGCAGCATTTCTGTAGCCAAGAGCTTGCAGATGGTGAAATTCAACCTCTTAGCTTTCTCATGGCTAGGAGGAAATGGTCTTTTACTTGTCCACATCTGAGGGACCGAGGGCTGGCTATTGTGCTTAGACGGGGTTGATAAGGGTGTCCCCGGCAAACTGCCGGTCTGTGAGGAAGTTGCAGGCGGACATGTTAGGTTGCCTTGATCCAAAGGTGGTGCTATCGATGTCGGACAGCGCTCAACACCAGCTGGTGTTACCACCTCCAAAGAAAATGATGACCTGCCAATCACGCTGGCTGTTGCGGGTAAAGAGGTGGCAGGTCTGCGCCCCAAAACAGGTGTGACTGCTGTCCCCCCAGTCACAGAGGATGAAGAGGCCGCGGATGCACAAGATATGGCAGACGGTGATTGGCCCGGCCGGCTAGGCCGCATTGTAGCACACTGAGCTTCCCACAGCAACTTATGCTTCATGTCCATGTGCCGGTTCATGCATGAAGTACTCAAACTATGTATTTTTTGGCCTCTACTTAGCTTTTGCTGACAAATGTTACAGATAACACGAGTTGGGTCATCTTTATCGATCTGAAAAAATGCCCAGGCTATGCAAGGCTTAGCACCCATGCGACCTGAAGAGCCACCACGACTTGTGGTGAGAGGCAGAGTTGTGTTTGAGGATGCAGTTGTTGACGTGCTTCCAGTACTACGTCTCTGTCCAGGAAGGCGCAACCTGACCTCGTCGTCACTAGCATCTTCCTCCACCTCCTCTGCTGACCTCATCTCTTGGCTGACTGTGGGTTGACAGTAAGTGGGATCTCCGACCTCATCATCATCACCCTGTGCGTTATCACACCCGTCGTCCTCAGAGCCAACCTGTTCCTGCCCTGACAAAAAACTAAAGTTGTCGCTCCAATCAGGTATTTGAGTCTTATCATCGTCTTCCTCATTGTCTCCACCAACAGGAGTTACAGTTTGGGAATGAGGGTCTACATTATGGTCAGAACCTTCTGCGTCTGGTCCTGGATCCGACTCATAAAGATTCTGGGCATCAGTGCAGATCATTTCCTCGTCTGGATTCACAGAAGCGCTGGAGTCGACCTCTGATTCCCAGGCTATAGTATGAGTAAACAGCTCTGCAGACTCAACCATCTGTTCTACCTCATACTCAGACGGGCAGCTGGAGATTTGGGAGCTGTGAGGAAGCAAGTGCGATTTGGGTGACACCTTTGAGGACTGGAGTATTTGTGATGTTGAAGTTGATGTGGAGGAGAGCCCACTTAAAGGAGCACTTGATATCCGTTGAAGCACCTGTTGTTTTTGTGCCTCATCTGGAATTTGTAGCGATTGGCGTGGCCGTAAGAAAGGGATCTTATCACATTGTCCGCTAAAAGAAGTAGACATTTTAGTTTGGCTGGAAGATGGTCTTTCTTCTGCAGATGTTACTGTTGCTTTAACACCTACCCCACGGACACAACCTTTTTTCCCCTTCCCAACACGCCTATTCCCCTTTCCACCAGCAGCAGGCCTTTTTCCACTCATTTTGGTGGTTAACTAATTCACAACTCTGGAGTTGTTTGCACAAAAAAACAATGGATGGTAACCGAGCAGAGCTGAGTGGCCAAACTGTGGTATTAGGCCAAAACTATTGGCTGGGTTAGATGCAGAAAAAAATTATTTTGAATTTGCAACCTGATGGAGGTCTGTATAGATGGACTAATACAAATAGTCCCACACACTGCTAGAAGCCCAAATATTTTTTCAGAGGTACTGTAGATGCAGATAAAAATTATTTTTAATTTGCAACCTGATGGAGGTCAGTATAGATGGACTAATAGACCAAGTCCCACACACTGCTAGAAGCCCAAATATTTTTTCAGAGCTAGATGCAGAAAAAAATTATTTTTAATTTGCAACCTGATGGAGGTCAGTATAGATGGACTAATAGACCAAGTCCCACACACCGCTAGAAGCCCAACTATTTTTTCAGAGCTAGATGCAGAAAAAAATTATATTCAATTTGCAACCTGCTGGAGGTCAGTATAGAAGGACTAATAGAACAAGTCCCACACACTGCTAGAAGCCCAAATATTTTTTCAGAGCTAAATGAAGAAAAAAATTATTTTTAATTTGCAACCTGATGGAGGTCAGTATAGATGGACTAATAGACCAAGTCCCACACACTGCTAGAAGCCCAAATATTTTTTCAGAGCTAGATGCAGAAAAAAATTATTTTTAATTTGCAACCTGATGGAGGTCAGTATAGATGGACTAATAGACCAAGTCCCACACACTGCTAGAAGCCCAAATATTTTTTCAGAGCTAGATGCAGAAAAAAATTATTTTTAATTTGCAACCTGATGGAGGTCAGTATAGATGGACTAATAGACCAAGTCCCACACACCGCTAGAAGCCCAAATATTTTTTCAGAGCCAGATGCAGAAAAAAATTATTTTTAATTTGCAACCTGATGGAGGTCAGTATAGATAGACTAATAGACCAAGTCCCACACACCGCTAGAAGCCCAACTATTTTTTCAGAGCTAGATGCAGAAAAAAATTATATTCAATTTGCAACCTGCTGGAGGTCAGTATAGATGGACTAATAGAACAAGTCCCACACACTGCTAGAAGCCCAAATATTTTTTCAGAGCTAAATGAAGAAAAAAATTATTTTTAATTTGCAACCTGATGGAGGTCAGTATAGATGGACTAATAGACCAAGTCCCACACACTGCTAGAAGCCCAAATATTTTTTCAGAGCTAGATGCAGACAAAAATTATATTCAGTTTGCAACCTGATGGAGGTCAGTATAGATGGACTAATAGAATGATGCTATGCCCAAAAGATTTTACTTCACTAGGTGCAGTAAAAAAATTGGTATTCTATACACAGGTGTTATATCTTGCAACACAGATAGGCTACTCCACTGACTAACACACTCTGCAATAGGCCAAAAAGGATTAGCTTTGCTAGATTCAGCCAAATGCTGTGAAAAAAACTTGCACAGCACTGGCACAGACCTGCCTGGCAAAAACTGATAGGAACTCATGTAACCTAGTCCTGAAAAGGACTCCAATTACAATTAGTCTTTACTCCCACAACCTATCTATTTAAGAGCACAGACCTCCCTGATAAAAGTCGTAGGAAATGCTGTAACCTAGTCCTTAAAAGGACTGCAATCACAACTATTCCCTACTCCCAAGCTATCTGTATATTTGTGCGAAAATTGGCTTGAAATTAACAAGGTATAGCGCACACAGCAACAGCGGTGCCGTCTAACACGCAGCTGCAGCAGTGAGAAAATAGTGGCGACGGGGAAAATGGCTTGGTCTTATAGGGCAAGGACATGTGACATACACTGCCAATGACACATGCCCTTGCTTGTGTGAAAAAAAGCACTTCGCTCCGTGTGTGCGCTGCTGATACCCTGACAGATTGCACCTCCCCACTGCAAATGCGGGAAAGAGAAAAAAAAATGGAGATCTTCATTGTTCCTGCAGAGATCCATCCCCTGCCCCTCCCCCCACCCCGCTGTACACTCAAACTGCGTATTAACATTAATTTTCATCATTACTGAGAAAAAATCCAGTTATGATTTTGGTGCACGAACAGTTATCGAACATAACCTCGAACAGCCGAATTTTTCTCAAATTGTTCGTGTTCGCCGAACGGCTCGAACACCGCCCAAAACAGCTCGAATTTGAGATTAGCGAACAGTTCGAGTAGAACAACGCTCATCTCTAAACAGGATGTGCTGAAGCTAATATGCTTAGGT
Source organism: Phyllobates terribilis (assembly GCF_046119375.1). Taxonomy (NCBI): domain Eukaryota; kingdom Metazoa; phylum Chordata; class Amphibia; order Anura; family Dendrobatidae; genus Phyllobates; species Phyllobates terribilis. The sequence continues at coordinate 283,529,995 of NW_027362761.1, forward strand.
GACAAACCGCACAATGCTGAAGAGTTGTGGACAGCTCTGAAAGAGCAGGCAGATCTGTGGCTCACATCGCTGAACCTACAGCCAGGCATGTTCGTGTGTGACAATGGCCGGAAACTGGTGGCTGCTCTGAGGCGAGGCGAGCTCACACACGTACCATGCCTGGCCCATGTGCTTAACCTAGTGGTTCAGCGGTTTCTCAAATCCTACCCTCAGCTGAAGTATCTGCTTGTTAAAGTACGCCACCTGTGTGCCCATTTTAGAAAGTCGGGTACAGCTTTCGCCGCCCTTGCCGTTTTTCAGCAGCGTTTGCAGCTTCGACTCACAGACTGGTGTGTGATGTTCCCACGCGTTGGAACTCTACACAGCAGATGTTGGGAAGGATTTGTGAGCAGAAGAGGGCAGTTGTTGAGTACCAGCATCAAGAAGTCCGTCGGTATTCAGTTCAGACTCCACACATAAGACCTCTGGAGTGGACATGTATGTCAGACATATGTACCATTCTCCAAAACTTTGAGGACTCCACCAAGATGGTGAGCGGTAATGACGCCATAATTAGTGTCACCATCCCAATTCTCTGTTTTCTGAAACGCTCTCTGCTCACAATCAAAGAGGATGCATTGCAGGCGGAGCACGATGAGATGGAGCAAGGAACCATACAGCGTGATTGCACACAGCCCAGCCTCATCTCATCCCAATGTGGATTGGGTGACAATGAGGAAGAGAAGGAGGAAGGACAGGAGCTAGTTTCATGCACTATAGACAGTACTACATGCACAGCTGTCATACCGTCTGTTCAGCCTGGATGGCCAGAGGACAGAGAGGAGGAGGAGGAGGAGAGCATAGTCAGTCATCCTCTTGGTGAGGACACGGAACTCTTGCCTGTTAGTAGTCTGGCACGCATGGCTGAGTTTATGTTACATCTGCATTTCCCATGACCCTCGCGTTCTCAAACTTTTGGGTGACAGTCATTACTGGTTTGTGACACTTCTAGACCCAAGCTGCAAGGAGAACTTTATATCTCTTATTCCTGAGGCGGACAGGTCTGCAAAAATGGGGCTGTTCCAGAAGGCCCTTGTTGCAGAACTATTAAAAAAATTCCCATCTGAAAAAGCTGGCGGCAGAGGGCACACTTCATTGGACAACCAAGGAGTACAGGCGAGAGAGACACAACTTCAATGCAGCAGAGGCAGGGGAAGACTGTCAAAGTTCTGGGAGAGTTTTCTCAGACAATCCCATCGCACAGGCCCGGAGGCGCGGGGTACTCTCACAAGGAATGCAAAGTTTGGGAAAATGGTGAGGGAGTACCTTGCTGACCGTACCAACATCCTTCGTGATTCCTCTGTGCCTTATAATTATTGGGTATCCAAGCTGGATACGTGGAATGAACTGGCTCTCTATGCCTTGGAGGTCCTGGCCTACCCTGCCGCCAGCATTTTATCAGAGCGGGTTTTTGGTGCCGGTGGTGGAATTATAACTGATAAGCGCATCCGCCTGTCAACTGAAAATGCTGACAGGCTGACTCTTATAAAAATGAACAAGGGCTGGATTGGGCCAGACTTCTCAACACCACCGAATGATAGCAGAGTAACATAAGCTCAAATCCAGTGTCTTTTCTTGGGAGGTGTAGTCCCGTGCACCTTTTCACACCCAGACATGGGTATACGCTTCCTGATTTTGGCTACTTGCTCTTGTCCTCCTCCTTCTCCTCATCCTCCACCACCATATCACCAGGGTGACCGAGGTCCGTGATGCAACACTCACATAATTTTTTAAAGGGTGTTTATGATGCTCGTAAAAAAAATTTTTTATACAGTATGTTCATGTATACACCCCAGGGGTAAATGTTTGTCAGCTCAAACACTTAGTGCATGAGCATTACAAGTATAGGAGGCCCGCTCCTTTCTAATAGGAACATTTTTTTATGAGGCCCTCCTCCACATCTCTTCCAAGGGTCATTGAAGTGCCTCCAAATTTTAGGCAGCCCTTGCATTCACTGCATAGGCCAAAACTATGGGAGACTCTCTCCTTTCTAATGGGAATTTGTCGTTACTGTGGCCCTGCTCTATGTGTCTTTAATTTCTTAGTGGGGTTTTTCCTAAATTTGGTCAGCCGTTGGACTCACTGCATATCCTACAACTGTATAGCAGACTCTCTCTTTTCTAATGGGAACATGTCGTACTCGTTACTGTGGTCCTGCTCTATGTGTCTTTCAGAGTCCCTCCATCATCAATGAAACAGGATGTGTCTGATGATGTGTCACACACCACATTGCCAGATAAGGCAGTAAAATGTTAAAATTGCATTTCCCGGTGAATGCATTTGTCTTAAAAAATAACGTAAAAAAAAAAAAAGGTAGGATCTTCCTTTAGTATAAAAACAGAGTTGCCAATGTAACCTCAATGTAATCACATTGTTCTCCAATTTCCGAAATTACCACATTAGTCACAAGCTGAAAGCACTGCAGCACTGCCTTGGCCAAGCGGCAACAGGCTGTGCTGAATATAACATGCTTATTGCTTAATGCTTGGGTGACAAACCGCCCAGCGCTGCAGAGTTGTTGAAAGCTTTTACACAGCAGCTTGATCTGTGGCTGTCACCGCTGATCAAACAGCCAGGCATGTGACAATGGGCGGAACCTGGTGATGGAGAAATGACACCTGGAGTAGATACGGTTTCCCTCTATGCCAGTCCTTTCACTGAGCTAAAGAATATGGCTGTGGTGAAATACAACTCCCACTGAGAAGCTGTTTCAGATTGAAAAACATTGGGTCCACCAGAGGATTTGATTCTGAGGGCTCAACTCTCTCCCCCGCTCAAGAGCCCCATAGCAGCTGCAAAGTTAGCGCTATCATGAACTCTCCTGATGTAGAAGCCAGGGCACATCAGAGGATTCACTGGCAGGACCGTCCAACCATGCCGAGAAGCAGTCTTAGCTAAGAAAAGTGTGTGGGAAGGTTCCTGGACACTCTATGACTGCTTTTTTACTGAGGTAGAAACCCACGCAAACATGGGGAGAGCATACAAAATCCTTGCAGATGTTGTCCTTGCTGGGATTTGAACCCAGGATCCCAGCGCTGCAAGGCTTCAGTGCTAACCACTGATCCAATGTGCTGCCGTTCACCCTCTCATATCTAACAGGCTGGAGAAACTTGCACCTACTGCCACTCTATCTTCAGCTCCTTTGTGAGAAACTAATGTATTTGGGCAGCCACTCAGTCTACCAAATAAAATTCCTGACAAGGAATTTGGGGAAGGCTTCGCTACTGGTACTGGGGGCAGTGCTAATACCATGGCGTCGTATCATAGTTTACTGGAAATATTCCAGGCTGGTAGGAGGCAAGCAGATTCCCACAGAAAAGTTCCAGCAGTAATGTTCAGGGACCCGCACTTGTAGAAGGCGGAGTCAACACCAGGAGAAATAGTGGCGAATGGGGACCGAGTGTGGACACGAGGCATAAGGTTGTGAAAAGCTTCCGCCTCCATGAGCCTAAAAGGTCACATTTCAAGTGAAAGCAGCTTTAGAGGACTTCATGGGAGAAATCTCAGCTGGAGTAGATACGGTTTCCCAAGTCCTTTCACCAAGCTAAAGAATATGGCTGTGGTGAAATACAACTCAGCAAAAAAAAGCTGTGGACTGGCTCCGTACAGTACCTGGCCACATTCACTTGACCACGTGTTTGTGAGTAGGCGGTCCTTCCCAGTAAGTGCACTGGGGAGGGCACGGGTAATGTTGTGGGACCCGTGTTTGTGGAAGGTGAAGATGATACCGGGAGAAATAGTGGCGGCTGGGGACCGAGTATTGACACCCGGCCACCGCCGGCATGAGGCTGTGAAAAGCTTCCTCCTCAATAAGCCTAAAAGGCCCCATTTCAAGTGCAAGCAGCTGCCCAGAAATCTGGCAGTTTAGTATTGCAGCTTGTGGCTGGCTGCATTCTTGCGCTTGCATTCCAAGTAACAGAAAACTAAGCAGATGGTGGCCTCTATCATCATCATGACCCCACCTCGGCACTATCAACTCTCCTGAAGGAGAAGCCAGGGTCCACCGGAGGAGTCTCCAGTTTTCTGGTGGGTCCGTCCAACCCTGCGCGGGAAGCAGCCTGTAACGGGTCTGGGAGGTGGAACCTCTGAGCAACTATACAAAGGGGCAGTCCTTGTAAGGAAGCGGGTGGCTCCCAGGGAAGGCGGGCAGGTAGTCACGGCAAGTGACAGGGACAGTCTCTAGGTAGAAGGGCAGGAGGTCACGGCAAGTGACGGGGACAGTCTCTTGACAGGTGGATGGTCACGGCAAGTGACAGCAGGGTAAGAGTCTCTAGACAGGCAGGTGGTCACGGCAAGTGACAGCAGGATAAGAGTCTCTAGACAGGCAGGTGGTCACGGCAAGTGACAGCAGGGAAAGAGTCTCTAGATAGGCCAGCAGGCAGGTAGCAGGTGAGCGCTCCCAGGTGAGCGGGCAGGAGTCTCTGGACAGGCAGGTGGTCACGGCAAGTGACGGCAGAGCCTCCAGGTAGGCCAGCAGGCAGGTAGCAGGTGAGCGCTCCCAGGTTAGCGGGCAGAAGTCTCTGGACAGGCAGGTGGTCATGGCAAGTGACGGCAGAGCCTCCAGGTAGGCTAGCAGGCAGGTAGCAGGTGAGCGCTCCCAGGTGAGCGGGCGGGCAGATCCATAGACAGACTGACAGGTGTTGGAAGGCAGACTGTCGGACCGCAGGAATGCAAGTAGATAGACAGGAATCAGGTAGGTATCAAGCAGAGATCTGGCAGGTAACTGGCAGGTATCTGGTAACGGGACCTGAGGGCTGAAGCAGAGTTGAAAGGCTTTGTAACAACATTGCTCGGGCACCGCGATTTTGGAGGAGGTGCCTTATATATGGGAAGACCTCTGGCAATTGGCTGGGGACTCCTTAAGACGACGCGCGCGGCCCCTTTAAGAGAGGGGGAGCGCGCGCGCCCTAAGCACAGTGCCCAGTAAGGAGCGCGCGCCGGCAGCAGCGAGGGAAGGAGCGCAGGAGGACGCCGCGCTGAACAGGAAGGTGAGAGGGACGGCGTCTCTGCCTAGCAGGAGGTAGAGACGCCGATGCTACAGTACCCCCCCTTTATCCCCCCCTTTTTTAGGCCAGAGAGAAATTTCTCAAGGAGAAGCAGAGCGTTGATGTTCTCCCTGGGTTCCCAAGTTCTTTCCTCAGGACCAAACCCCTTCCAATCCACCAGAAAAAAGGTTCTCCCTTTTACCCTCTTGGTGGCCAGGATACTCTCCACTTCAAAGACTTCCTCAGCAGAAACCGGAGTAGGAGGAGTACCTGGATTGTCGGAAAAAGTGTTAAGGACAACGGGTTTGAGGAGGGATACGTGGAAGGAGTTGGGAATGCGTAGGGTGGCCGGGAGTTTTAATTTGTAAGCCACTCGGTTAATTTACCTGAGAACTTCGAAGGGTCCGATGAACCGAGGGCCCAACTTGTAGGAGGGTACTTTGAGCCGCACAAATTTGGAAGAGAGCCAAACCTTGTCTCCCGGACGGAATTGAGGTGGATCCAGACGTCTCTTATCAGCAAATCTCTTCATCCGCTCGGAGAACAGAAGAAGAGCGGACCTGGTATTCTCCCAAATAGTAGAAAACTCGCTGACAAGAGACTCTGCGGCAGTGTTGTCCACAGAAGCGGAGGCAGGAACTGGAATCCGGGGGTACTGGCCATAGACAATAAAGAACGGGGATTGGGAAGAGGATTCGCTCTCATGATTATTATAAGAGAACTCGGCCCATGGTAGGAGATCCACCCAATCCGAATGGTGGGCATTAACGAAGTGCCGGAGGTAGCTGGTCAGGATCTGATTGATTCGCTCCACTTGACCATTGGACTGTGGGTGGTAAGCGGAGGAGAAATCCAGGGTGACGTCTAGCAGCTTACATGTGGCTCTCCAGAAGCGTGAGGTGAACTGAACCCCACGATCCGACACGATGTGGAGGGGTAGGTCATGGAGACGGAAGATATGGTGGATAAAGTCTTTAGCCAGCTCGGGTGCAGAAGGGAGACCAGGCAGGGGAATGAAGTGGGCCATTTTAGAAAAGCGGTCAACGACCACCCAAATGACTGTACAACCGGCAGAAACAGGAAGATCGGTGATAAAGTCCATAGCAATGTGCTGCCATGGAGCAGCAGGTACGGGCAGGGGCAAGAGATGGCCAGCTGGCAGATGTCTGGGAACTTTGTTACGAGCACAGGATGAACAGGCCGCGACGAAGTCTACAACGTCCTTACGCAGGGTAGGCCACCAGTAATGCCGGGAAATGAGCTGGAAGGTCATCTTTTGACCAGCATGGCCAGCTAGTTTAGAAGAATGTCCCGAGCGAAGAACCCTCTCCCGATCTGATACTGCTACAAATGTCTTACCGGGTGGAAGACGAGTCAGATCCAAGGGGGCCACATTCATCACCTTGGAGGAGTCAATGATGTGCGTAGGCTCCTCCTCTAGATCGGAGGACAGGAAGGACCGGGACAAGGCATCAGCTTTGACGTTCTTGTCTGCGGGCGGAAATGAAGAATGAAGTCGAAGCGGGCAAAAAACAACGACCACCGGGCCTGGCGAGGATTGAGTCTCTGGGCATTTTGGAGATATGCCAGGTTTTTGTGATCCGTGTAGATGATTCCCGGGTAGAGAGCCCCTTCTAGCAGATAGCGCCACTCCTCCAGTGCCAATTTGACGGCTAGCAATTCACGGTCTCCTATGGAGTAGTTGCGCTCAGACGAGGAGAAGATTTTGGAGAAGATGCCGCAGGTTACCATTCTCCCGGTAGAAGATTTTTGGGAGAGTACCGCTCTGGCTCCGGAGGAGGAGGCATCAACTTCCAGGTAGAATTGTTTTTTATAGTCCGGACGATGCAGGACGGGGGCAGAGGCGAAGGCTCTCTTTAAGGAAAGGAAGGCCTTCTTGGCTTCAGGTGACCATACCTTGGGATTTTCCCCCTTACGGGTAAGCGCAGATATGAGAGCAGTCCGGGACGGGAAGTGTGGGATGAAAAGACGATAGTAATTGGCGAAGCCCAGGAATCGCTGTATCGCCTTCAAACCTTCTGGACGGGGCCATTTTAGAACAGAAGAGAGCTTCTCCGGATCCATTTGTAGACCTGTCTGGGAGATAACATAGCCCAAGAATGGAAAGGAGGTCTGGTCGAAGAGGCACTTCTCGTATTTGGCATAGAGGTGGTTCTGCCGGAGCCTAAGCAGGACCTGACGAACATCCCTCCGGTGTGTGGGGAGATCCGGAGAGAAGACCAAGATATCGTCCAGGTAAACCACTACGCAGTAGTACAAGAGGTCACGGAAGATGTCGTTGACCAGCTCTTGAAAGACAGCGGGGGCGTTACAGAGACCAAAGGGCATCACAAGGTACTCATAGTGACCGTCCCGGGTATTGAATGCTGTCTTCCACTCGTCTCCTTGACGGATACGGACCAAGTTATATGCCCCTCGTAGATCCAGCTTGGAGAAGATCCTGACGCCCTTGAGACGGTCAAACAATTCGGAGATGAGCGGCAGGGGGTATTTGTTTTTTATAGTGATTAGATTGAGTCCTCTGTAGTCAATACAGGGATGTAGCGAGCCGTCTTTCTTTTTGACAAAGAAGAATCCAGCTCCAGCCGGGGAGGTAGATTTTCGGATAAATCCCCTAGCCTAATTCTCCTCAATGTATTCAGACAAGGCCCGGGTTTCGGCCGCAGACAACAGGTAGATATGCCCATGGGGAGGAGTGGCGCCAGGTACCAGGTCGATCGGGCAGTCATATGGCCTATGGGGTGGCAACGTCTCTGCTTCCTTTTTACTGAAGACGTCCGCATAGGGCCAGTATGGAGCCGGAAGACAGGGAAGATTAGCTGGAGTAGGTGGAGGGCGAGCTGGGCGGACCGGAACCAGGCAGGTCCTATGGCAGTCTGGACCCCACCGGAGTACTTCGCCAGATCGCCAGTTCAATAAGGGTTCATGTGTCTGGAGTAGTGTTGAGCCACCCCCGTAGTGTTCGAGTTCGGTTCGGTTCGTCGAACACCCGTGTGTTCGCCGAACTGTTCGTCGAACACCTTCAAACACCGTTAAAACCAATGGCAGGCAAACAAAAACACATAGAAACACATAGAAAACACCTTCAAAGGTGTCCAAAAGCTGACAAACTGCTCAGAAGACACAAGTAACACATGGAAAAGTGACAAGTACATATAGTCATGCGAAAAGAAAAGAGGTGGAGGAGTAAAAGGAGGGGGAGACACAGATATAGGCATGTCATGCCCTTCTAAAATCCAAAAAGTTAGAAGCCGACACGTTCAGTCCGCTCCTGCCCGTGCCACCTCCGTGTCGCCGGGTTTGTGCCAGAGCCGCGGTGAACCCTGACGGCCAGCCCCCCTCTCCCAATACTGGTGCCTGTCCGCTGGTGGGTCGAGTGAGCCCCCCTGTGGTGGAGGCAGCTCTAAGCTTTTTAATTTAAATTGTCTCTCTAATTTGAATAAATACACTTTAAATCCATTTACAAGGATCTATTGGAGGGCAAGTCTCATGCCAGCAGCCGCGTAATTCCAGCTCCAGTAGCATCCACTAAAGCTGCTGCAGTTAAAAAGCTTTTATAAGGATCGAGCTCGGCTGTCCACCGCAAGGCATCCTACTGCCAGTCCGAGCCCCTATGCCTTGGGGTGCCTCCTGATGCTCTTCACTGAGTATCCCGTGGTCCCGAAGCATTTCCTTTGAAAAAATGAAGTGTCCAAACTACAGGTGGTGTAGCTTGCTTAACAGCCGGGATAATCCGCTGACTAGCAGACACTGCTGCTAGGCACAAAGTATTTCCTGGGCTAGATGCAGTTAAAAATTTGTAATTAGATACTCTCGTTGGATGCTGAGAAAGCATTCCATAGAGTCTCCTGGCACGCCATATATGATTCTCTTAAAAAGCTTGGGGTAGGGGTCTAGGGGACCCTTTTATAGCCAAAATCACGGCCCTGTATCGCAATACGTCACCTAGGCTGAAGATAAATGGAACTGTAGCACCCTGAGGGCTCGGTTGCTACAGAGGTATTGCACCTCACCCAGAGGTGTGATATCTCACTCTCAGGTAAGGATGTAGTGTGGATCAGGATCCGACACCTGCATGCATTACACCACATTGCCATGGGGCAGGGCGACCAATATGCCCCTGAGATGGGCACGACAGTCCCTGTCCCTGGCTGGAGTGGGGGGAGGGAACACTGAGGAAGGGGAACCCTGTAGTGCAGGAGCAGGGAGGAAGCAGTTCCTGGGTGCATTGAGAAGGGAGTATAAAAGGTGGGCACCATCTTAGTTCAGTGCAGAGAAGTCTGAGCAGAAGTGGCAGGGAGCAGGGGCTCTGCATGAGCTCTGCTCCGGAGGCGGGCCTAGTAACAGAGGCCCAGGCCTGGAAGAGGGAGAAGGAAGGAAGAGGAGCGGAGAAGGCTCCAGGAACGAGGAACGAAGGGATCTCAGGGGTGCGGACGGGCGAGTCGCCACCGCAAGCCCGAATCCACCTGCGTGGAGGGGTCAGGCCAAAGGGGGAGACCGGTCCCCGAAACTAGTGGAGGCAGGAAACGACCCTCAGCTAGAAACAGGAGGCTGTGACATTTTATGTGGCGCAGCCCCTCGCTACACCCGCTAGGAAGGCACCACATAGGGTCAGGGAAACTGGCGCCAAGTTTACCAAGAGGAGGCCCGAGGCAGCCGGACAGAAGGGTTGGTAAGAAAGGCCAGACAAAGGACACACAAAGGGGGTCCTGTGAAGCACTCCAAAGTTATCTGGGAGTTGTCTGAGCCCCTCACCTGGTGAGCACAGTACGACGTGGGCAGCCTTTACCTGCAGAGGTGGTCTGGATAATAAGAACTGTGAGTAAAGGCCCTGGACTGCATCACTGACTCCGTGTCATTACTGCTGCTGCCCTGCACCATCACCCCCATCCTCCGCATACACTGCCCTGAGGCTATACTCCTCCCGTGGGGAGTTATGCTACGCTCTGCTGCACCCACAACACCAGCCTCAGCGGTCTGCCCTGGAGCGGCGGTTCACTCTGACCGCAATCCACGGGTGGCGTAGTCGGACATTTAAACATCAAAACCACATAAATAGTTCCGCCACTGGTTTGACCGCCCTGAGCCACGGAAGCGGGTTGCCGCCACGGAGACTACAACCACCAGCATCCACCAAAAAGGGTCCGGCTCCGGGTGTCCCAAGGCCCAGGGGGCGAGTCAGAACATTTTCATCACCTTTCATAATCACCAATGGGACAAGGCAGGGATGTTCTCTGTCCCCTCTCTTATACATCCTAGTGACGGAGCACCTGCTCTCATCAATTCGCCATAACCCCAATATTAGGTGGATTGAGGTGGGAGGCACCGAGTACAAGAGCTCTCTATTTGCTGATGATGTCCTAGTATATATCACTCAATCACATATATCCATCCATGCTGTTATGGCTGAAATAGATCACTTTGTTACATGGTCAAATTTTAAAATCAATGCAGCGAAGTCTGAGGCCCTCGATGTCTCCCTCCCCAAATCCATATAGGATTCCATCCAGTCCAACTTTCCCTTTGCCTGGCCCTCACAGGGTATCAAATACTTAGGAATTCCTATTCATAGAGACCTCTCCCATCTATGTTATCTTAATTTTGGGCCCTTTAATGAACAACTCCATACAGACCACGGTTGGCAAGTTAGAACTGTAAGATTCACTACGTGAACCACTGGTGTTTTGTGGAAAAGCACATGTACACTGTGTTCCAAATTATTATGCAAAAAGTGTTTAGGAGTGATAAGGGAAGAATTTGTTTGTTTGTCAGTTAAACTCATTGATGGTGATGTGTGTCAGGGCTCTTTATATCACTGTAAGCAATTGCAGACACCTGTGCTAATTAGTTTGGCAGGTGTGTCCAATGAAAGGCAAGACTACTTAAGAAGGCTGTCTCACATTATTAAGCAGCCTACATTTTCTGCCAAAATGGGAAAGAAAAAGGATGTGTCGGCTGCTGAGAAGCAACAAATTGTGGAGTGTTTAGGTCAAGGCATGACTACAATCAACATTGTGCGATGATCAGGATGAAGTGTCTTGGCAATCAAGAAGTATGTAGCTGATTCACAGTACACACGTGTGCGTGCTGATAAGGGCAAATTGAGGACTCTTTCCTACAGGCAATTACGTCAGGTTGAAAGAGCAGCGGCAAAAAAGCCTTGTCATAGCAGCAGACAAGTTTTTGAAGCTGCTTGTGCCTCCAACGTCCCCCAAACAACAAGATGCAGGGTCCTTCAGAGGTTTGCAGCTGTGCATACGCCATCCTGTCGACCTCCTCTATCCACTTCACACAAGCAGAAACGGCTCCAGTGGGCCAAACATTACATGAAGACTGATTTCAAAACTGTTTTGCTCACGGATGAGTGCCGTGCAGCGCTCGATGGTCCAGATGGATGGAGTGGAGGATGGCTGGTTGATGGACACCCCACGCAAACACGGCTACAGCGCCAACAAGGAGGAGGTGGAGTAATGTTTTGGGCTGGAATCATGGGGAGAGAGATTGTCGGCCCCTTTAGGATCCCTGAAGGCGCTAAAGATGAACTCCATAATGTATGTGGATTTTCTCAAACAGCACTTCCTGCCATGGTTCAAGAAGAAGAACCATGTATTTCACAGCAAGATCATTTTTCTGCATGATAATGCAGCATCTCATGCTGCACATAAAACATCTGCATCTCTGGCTGATATGGGCATAAAAGGGGACAAACTTATGGTGTGACCCCCATGCTCCCCTGACCTCTACCCCATTCAGAACCTTTGGAGCATCATTAAAAGGAGTGTCTATGATGGCGGGAGGCAGTTCACATCTAAGCAACAGCTCTGGGAGGGTATTCTGTCCTCATGCAAAACAATTGAAGCAGAAACCATCCAAAACCTGACAAATGCAATGGACGAGAGAGTTCAGAAGCTCCTTTCGAACAAGGGGTCCTATGTGAAAATGTAGCATCACCTAGAATAAAGTTTTGAGTTGAAATCTGTTTGATTTCAGTTTCTAACAACCTGCTAATGCTTATAATTTCAAAAATGACAAATTTTTTGGTCTTTATTAAAATGAAAAGGTTGATCGAAAAGTTTGGGGGATCTAAGAGTGTGGCAACCCAGTAGTCATGATTACTTCGAATTATGACAATATGAGGGTCATGCTGCAGGTAGTGCAGCAAGAAGGCACTTATGTGTCTTGCGCATCTCGGAGCCCCAAAATTATTTTCTGGGCTAGATGCAGCTAAAAATTATTATTAATTTTAAATCTGGTGAAGCTTTAGTATAGATGGCCTAATAGGATCAGTGCTGCACACTGCTACAAAGCCCAAATTATTTTCCAGTCAAGATACAGATAAACATGATTAGTAATTTTAAATCTGGTGGAGCTTATTATAGATGGCCTAATAGAATCAGTGCTGCACACTGCTACAAAGCCCAAATTATTTTACAGCCAAGATACAGATAAACATGATTAGTAATTTGAAAGCTTAAAACGGTTGGTAGGGTGATTTTAACCAATCATCAAGCTTTTACTCTCCCCAGGATGACACAGGGGTAGAAAAGTCGTTTCGGATCCATGATTTGTTCATCTTTATGAACGTGAGTCTGTCTACATTATCAGTGGAGAGCCGCGTGCGCTTATCTGTCAGCACACCACCAGCAGCGCTGAACACAGGTTCAGACAGAACGCTGGCTGCGGGGCATGACAAGATCTCCAAGGCGTAAGTGGCTAGCTCAGGCCATTTATCCAGATTGGAAGCCCAAAAAGAGCAAGGGTCCAGTGACACAGTCGTGGCTTCAATGTTTACTTGGAGATACTCCTGTACCATCGTCTCTAGGCGTTGACTATGTGTCAGACTTCTTGTCTCCTGTGGCCTTGCAAAGGATGGGCTAAAAAAGTAGTGAAATGATTCCGCAAAATTGATGTTACCAGCAGATACTGTGGTTCTGTTACGGTTTGAGTGCTGAACACTTGACGGTCCCACGGTTGGCAAGTTGGAACTGTGAGATTCACTACGTGCACCACTGGTATTTTGTGGAAAAGCACATGTAAGATTCTGCAACAGTCTCTGCTGATACTCCTGCATGCGTGCATCCCTTTCTATGGCAGGAATAATTTCTGCAAATTTACTTTTGTACCGGGGATCTAACAGTGTGGCAACCCAGTAGTCAGGATTATTTCTAATTCTCACAATTCGAGGGTCATGTTGCAGGTAGTGCAGCAAGAAGGCACTCATGTGTGTTGCGCATCCAGGAGCACCAAGTCCCTGTTGTGTTGGTGGCGAGGTAACAATCATGCTTCCTTCCTCTGTCCTCTCCCCCCAACCTCGCACAACAGAAATGTGATCAAGGTCTCCCTCATCTGATGAGTCTTCCATCAGTTCGTCCTCCACTTCTTCCTGGGCTCCTGCACCTTCCTCACTAGTTTGGCTGCTACCATGCGCCCTGGTAAAACCATCTCCCCCATCCTCACATGCCTGCCGCCTTGGTGCTGCCGACCGTCTGGACCTTGCAGATGTTAGCCCTTCCGCATACAACTCCTCCTCCTCTACTTCCTCCACCTCCTCTTGTGCGACCACCTGACTCCGAATTCTGTTTAACATGTGCTCCAGCATGTAAATCACCGGAATAGTCATGCTGATAATGGCATCGTCAGCACTAAACATCTTCGTCGCCATTTCAAAACTGTGCAGAAGGGTGCATAGGTCCCTGATCTGAGACCACTCCTCCAGCGTGATTTGCCCCACCTCTGGATCTCGTTGGCCCAGGCTATACGTCAGAACGTATTGCACCAGGGCTTGTCGGTGCTGCCACAGTCGCTGCAACATGTGCAGAGTTGAATTCCACCGGGTAGGCACATCGCATTTTAGCCGGTGAAGTGGCAGGCCCAACGACTTCTGTAGAGATGTAAGTCGCTGAGCTGCGGGATGCGAACGGCGAAAGTGAGCACACAGCGACCGTGCCCTCTGCAGAAGGCCATCTAGTCTGGGATAGTGGGCTAAAAATTGCTGGACAACCAGGTTCAACACGTGAGCCATACAAGGCACGTGTGTGACATTGCCCCGGCGAAGGGCCGCACCCAGGTTTGCAGCATTGTCGCACACGGCCTTCCCTGGTTTCAGGTCCAGTGGAGACAACCATTCATGAAATTGGTTCTCCAGAGCTGACCACAACTCCTCAGCTGTGTGACTCACATTTCCCAAACATTTCAATGTAAAAACCGCCTGATGACGTTGAGCCCTGCTACCAGCATAGTAAGGAGGTGTGCAGGATCCCTTCTGCGCAGTTAGAAAGCTTGTGGCATGACCAGACAGGCTTTGGGTGCAGGTGGAAGACCGAGAGGAGGTTGAGGAGGCAGAAGCAGTGGAGGAACTTTGACATAAAGAGGATTGACGCACAACTCGTGGGGACGGCAAGACTTGGACAGCAGCCCCTTGTCCTGCTGTCACCATAGTTACCCAGTGCCCAGTCAGCGACATGTAACGCCCCTGTCCATGCCTACTCGTCCAAGTGTCTGTGGTGAAATGCACCCTGTCACACACAGAGTTTCTCAAAGAAGCGGTGATGTTGTGTGCGACATGTTGGTGGAGCGCAGGCACACCTTTCTTTGAGAAGTAGTGCCGACTGGGCATCTGGTACTGGGGCACTGCGACGGACATAAGGTCTCGAAAATCCTCTGTGTCCACCAGGCGGAAAGGCAGCATTTCTGTAGCCAAGAACTTGCAGATGGTGAAATTCAACCTCTTAGCTTTCTCATGGCTAGGAGGAAATGGTCTTTTACTTGTCCACATCTGAGGGACCAAGGGCTGGCTATTGTGCTTAGACGGGGTTGATAAGGGTGTCCCCGGCAAACTGCCGGTCTGTGAGGAAGATGCAGGCGGACATGTTAGGTTGCCTTGATCCAAAGGTGGTGCTACCGATGTCGGACAGCGCTCAAGACCAGCTGGTGTTACCACCTCCAAAGAAAATGATGACCTGCCAATCACGCTGGCTGTTGCGGGTAAAGAGGTGGCAGGTCTGCGCCCCAAAACAGGTGTGACTGCTGTCCCCCCAGTCACAGAGGATGAAGAGGCCGCGGATGCACAAGATATGGCAGACGGTGGTTGGCCCGGCCGGCTAGGCCGCATTGTAGCACACTGAGCTTCCCGCTGCAACTTATGCTTCATGTCCATGTGCCGGTTCATGCATGAAGTACTCAAACTATGTATTTTTTGGCCTCTACTTAGCTTTTGCTGACAAATGTTACAGATAACACGAGTTGGGTCATCTTTATCGATCTGAAAAAATGCCCATGCTATGCAAGGCTTAGCACCCATGCGACCTGAAGAGCCACCACGACTTGTGGTGAGAGGCAGAGTTGTGTTTGAGGATGTAATTATTGACGTACTTCCAGTACTACGTCTCTGTCCAGGAAGGCGCAACCTGACCTCGTCGTCACTAGCATCTTCCTCCACCTCCTCTGCTGACCTCATCTCTTGGCTGACTGTGGGTTGACAGTAAGTGGGATCTCCAACCTCATCATCATCACCCTGTGCGTTATCACACCCGTCGTCCTCAGAGCCAACCTGTTCCTGCCCTGACAAAAAACTAAAGTTGTCGCTCCAATCAGGTATTTGAGTCTTGTCATCGTCTTCCTCATTGTCTCCACCAACAGGAGTTACAGTTTGGGAATGAGGGTCTACATTATGGTCAGAACCTTCTGCGTCTGGTCCTGGATCCGACTCATAAAGATTCTGGGCATCAGTGCAGATCATTTCCTCGTCTGGATTCACAGAAGCGCTGGAGTCGACCTCTGATTCCCAGGCTATAGTATGAGTAAACAGCTCTGCAGACTCAACCATCTGTTCTACCTCATACTCAGACGGGCAGCTGGAGATTTGGGAGCTGTGAGGAAGCAAGTGCGATTGGGGTGACACCTTTGAGGACTGGAGTATTTGTGACGTTGAAGTTGATGTGGAGGAGAGCCCACTTAAAGGAGCACTTGATATCCGTTGAAGCACCTGCTGTTTTTGTGCCTCATCTGGAATTTGTAGCGATTGGCGTGGCCATAAGAAAAGGATCTTATCACATTGTCCGCTAAAAGAAGTAGACATTTTAGTTTGGCTGGAAGATGGACTTTCTTCTGCAGATGTTACTGTTGCTTTAACACCTACCCCATGGACACAACCTTTTTTCCCCTTCCCAACACTTATTCCCCTTTCCACCAGCAGCAGGCCTTTTTCCACTCATTTTGGTGGTTAACTAATTAACAACTCTGGAGTTGTTTGCACAAAAAAACAATGGATGGGAACCGAGCAGAGCTGAGTGGCCAAACTGTGGTATTAGGCCAAAACTATTGGCTGGGTTTGAAGGCCAAATATTCTTTCAGAGCTAGATGCAGAAAAAAATATATTCAGTTTGCAACCTGATGGAGGTCTGTATAGATGGATTAATAGAACAAGTCCCACACACAGCTAGAAGCCCAATATTTTTTCAGAGGTAGATTCAGAAAAAAATATATTCAGTTTGCAACCTGATGGAGGTCTGTATAGATGGATTAATAGAACAAGTCCCACACACAGCTAGAAGCCCAATATTTTTTCAGAGGTAGATGAAGAAAAAAATATATGCAGTTTGCAACCTGATGGAGGTCAGTATAGATGGACTAATACAACAAGTCCCACACACAGCTAGAAGCCCAATATTTTTTCAGAGCTAGATGCAGAAAAAAATTATATTCAGTTTGCAACCTGATGGAGGTCTGTATAGATGGATTAATAGAACAAGTCCCACACACAGCTAGAAGCCCAATATTTTTTCAGAGGTAGATGCAGAAAAAAATATATTCAGTTTGCAACCTGATGGAGGTCAGTATAGATGGACTAATACAACAAGTCCCACACACAGCTAGAAGCCCAATATTTTTTCAGAGGTAGATGCAGAAAAAAATATATTCAGTTTGCAACCTGATGGAGGTCTGTATAGATGGACTAATACAACAAGTCCCACACACAGCTAGAAGCCCAATATTTTTTCAGAGGTAGATGCAGAAAAAAATATATTCAGTTTGCAACCTGATGGAGGTCAGTATAGATGGACTAATACAACAAGTCCCACACACAGCTAGAAGCCCAATATTTTTTTAAAGGTAGATGCAGAAAAAAATATATTCAGTTTGCAACCTGATGGAGGTCTGTATAGAAGGATTAATAGAACAAGTCCCACACACAGCTAGAAGCCCAATATTTTTTCAGAGGTAGATGCAGAAAAAAATATATTCAGTTTGCAACCTGATGGAGGTCTGTATAGATGGATTAATAGAACAAGTCCCACACACAGCTAGAAGCCCAATATTTTTTCAGAGGTAGATGAAGAAAAAAATATATGCAGTTTGCAACCTGATGGAGGTCAGTATAGATGGACTAATACAACAAGTCCCACACACAGCTAGAAGCCCAATATTTTTTCAGAGCTAGATGCAGACAAAAATTATATTCAATTTGCAACCTGATGGAGGTCAGTATAGATGGACTAATAGAATGATGCTATGCCCAAAAGATTTTACTTCACTAGGTGCAGTAAAAAAATTGGTATTCTATACACAGGTGGTATATCTTGCAACACAGATAGGCTACTCCACTGACTAACACACTCTGCAATAGGCCAAAAAGGATTAGCTTTGCTAGATTCAGCCAAATGCTGTGAAAAAAACTTGCACAGCACTGGCACAGACCTGCCTGGCAAAAACTGATAGGAACTGATGTAACCTAGTCCTGAAAAGGACTCCAATTACAATTAGTCTTTACTCCCACAATCTATCTATTTAAGAGCACAGACCTGCCTTATAAAAGTCGTAGGAAATGCTGTAACCTAGTCCTTAAAAGGACTGCAATCACAACTATTCCCTACTCCCAAGCTATCTGTAGATTTGTGCGAAAATTGGCTTGAAATTAACAAGGTATAGCGCACACAGCAACAGCGGTGCCGTCTAACACACAGCTGCAGCAGTGAGAAAATGGTGGCGACGGGGAAAATGGCTTGGTCTTATAGGGCAAGGACATGTGACATACACTGCCAATGACACATGCCCTTGCTTGTGTGAAAAAATGCACTTCGCTCCGTGTGTGCGCTGCTGATAGGCTGACAGATTGCACCTCCCCACTGTAAATGCGGGAAAGAGAAAAAAAAAATGGAGATCTTCATTGTTCCTGCAGAGATCCATCCCCTGCCCCTCCCCCCACCCCGCTGTACACTCAAACTGCGTATTAACATTAATTTTCATCATTACTGAGAAAAAATCCAGTTATGATTTTGGTGCACGAACAGTTATCGAACATAAACTCGAACAGCCGAATTTTTCTCAAATTGTTCGTGTTCGCCGAACGGCTCGAACACCGCCCAAAACAGCTCGAATTTGAGATTGGCGAACAGTTCGAGTAGAACAACGCTCATCTCTAGTCTGGAGCCAAGGTAGACCTAGCAACAGGGAGTGAGAGAGTCCAGATAGCACATGGAAGGAGATCTTCTCAGAGTGCAGCATTCCCACCTGCAGAGTTAAGGGTTCAGTGACGAGCAGGATGGGTAGTGGAAGGAGTTTACCATCCACGCAGGCAACTGACAAAGGTTCAGTGAAAGGCTTGGTGGGAATACGGTTTCTCTCAATTAAGGACTGGGAGATGAGGTTCCCAGCCACTCCAGAGTCCAGGTGAGCGTTTTCGAAGTGCCGATCCTCTCCCCAGGAGAGAGAGACAGACAAAGTCAGGGAGGGAGAGGACTTACTTTTGTCTAGGACGACCTCTCCGAGCGATCCTAGACACCGGCGTTTCCCGGCCTCTCTGGGCAGGAGTGGATCAGGTGCTCCTTGCTGCCACAATAGAAACAGCTCCCCTCGGCCCGCCGTGACTCCTGGCGGGATTTGACCAACTTGGTCTGGTCGACCTGCATGGGCTAGGGTGAGTGCGCCCGGGGAGTGACTGAAGAAGAGACAGGTCTCTGGAAGTTAGGAGCAAGGCGGGGAAACTTTCTCTCACGGGTGGTTTCCTTGGTACGTTCCTGGAACCGGATGTCAATCCGGGTAGCAAGTGACACTAGGTCGTCCAGGGTGGTAGGGATGTCCCGACCGGCAAGTTCATCTTTAATCCGACCGGAAAGACCCTCCCAGAAGACGGACAGCAGGGCCTCGTTATCCCAGGAAAGTTCAAAAGCGAGGGTACGGAACCGTATGGCATATTGGCCTACGGTGAGACTCCCTTGGCGGAGACGTAGCAGAGAGGAGGCTGACGAGGTCTTTCGTCCCGGTTCATCGAAGACTTTCCGGAAAGCAGTGAGGAAAGCTGACAAGTTGGATACTAGGGGATCCCCTCTCTCCCACAGGGAATTTAGCCAAGCCAGTGCCTCTCCAGTGAGATGGGACATTATGAAAGCCAATTTGGCCCGGTCGGTGGTAAAGTGATGTGCCAAGAGTTCAAAGTGCAGGGTGCACTGGTTTATGAAGCCCCGAGCTTGAGCGGGGTCGCCTCCGAAACGAGGAGGTGCAGAAAGCCGGGGTCCAGAGCAGGATGCCATGGTATTGATGGGCAGCGGCGCTGCCGGGGTGCGAGTCGGGCAACTAGCGGAGGTTGTAGGTGGAGCAGTCAGTGTGTCCAGGCGGGAGTGGACATTCCGCAGGTGGTTCAGGATGGACTCCTGCTGGGATCTCTGACGGGAGACTTCCTGGTATAGGTCAGAGAGCGAGGGAGCTTGGGTGCCACCGGGTTCCATGGCCCGAGCAAACTGTAACGGGTCTGGGAGGTGGAACCTCTGAGCAACTATACAAAGGGGCAGTCCTTGTAAGGAAGCGGGTGGCTCCCAGGGAAGGCGGGCAGGTAGTCACGGCAAGTGACAGGGACAGTCTCTGGGTAGAAGGGCAGGAGGTCACGGCAAGTGATGGGGACAGTCTCTTGACAGGCGGATGGTCACGGCAAGTGACAGCAGGGTAAGAGTCTCTAGACAGGCAGGTGGTCACGGCAAGTGACAGCAGGATAAGAGTCTCCAGATAGGCAGGTGGTCACGGCAAGTGACAGCAGGGAAAGAGTCTCTAGATAGGCCAGCAGGCAGTTAGCAGGTGAGCGCTCCCAGGTGAGCGGGCAGGAGTCTCTGGACAGGCAGATGGTCACGGCAAGTGACGGCAGAGCCTCCAGGTAGGCCAGCAGGCAGGTAGCAGGTGAGCACTCCCAGGTGAGTGGGCGGGCAGATCCATAGACAGACTGACAGGTGTTGGAAGGCAGACTGTCGGACCGCAGGAATGCAAGTAGATAGACAGGAATCAGGTAGGTATCAAGCAGAGATCTGGCAGGTAACTTGCAGGTATCTGGTAACGGGACCTGAGGGCTGAAGCAGAGTTGAAAGGCTTTGCAACAACATTGCTCGGGCACCTCCATTTTGGAGGAGGTGCCTTATATATGGGAAGTCCTCCGGCAATTGGCCGGGGACTCCTTAGAACGATGCGCGCGGCCCCTTTAAGAGAGGGGGAGCGCGCGCGCCCTAAGCACAGTGCCCGGGAAGGAGCCGAGGGAAGGAGCGCAGGAGGACGCCGCGCGCTGAACAGGAAGGTGAGAGGGACGGCGTCTCTGCCTAGCAGGAGGCAGAGACGCCGATGCTACACAGCCCTGGCTAAGAAAAGTGTAGGGGAAGGCTCCCGGACACTCTATGGCTTTTTTTTTAATGTGGATCGGACGTGCTCATGCATGTTATTTCTCAAGCCGTTTTGCAGATCAGGCCATTGCCCAACTCTGTAGTCATCAAATTAAATGCGCAAAGAAAGATGTTTGTGTGTCAAAGCACCACCGAGAAGTGCAAGTTGATGTTCGACGGGCTGCCATTGCTTCTGCAAAAGCTGCTTTAGAGGACTTCCTGGAAAAAATGACACCCAGAGTAGATATGGTTTCCCTCTATGCCAGTCCTTTCACCGAGCTAAAGAATGTTGCTGTGGTGAAATACAACTCAGCAATAAAAGCTGCGGCTGGCTCCGTACCGTCCCTGGCCACATTCACCTGTCCACGTGTTTGTGGGTAGGCAGTCCTTCCCAGTAAGTGCACTGGGGAGTGCACGGGTAATGTTGTGGGTCCCGTGCTTGTGGAAGGCGGAGACGACACCGGGAGAAACAGTGGCGGCTGGGGACCGAGTATGGACAACCGGCCGCCGCCGGCATAAGGATATGAAAAGCTTCCGCCTCCACGAGCCTAAAAGGCCACATTTCAAGTGAAAGCAGCTTTGGCGGACTTCCTGGGAGAAATGAAAGCTGGGTAGATATGGTTTCCCAAGTACTTTCACAAAGCTAAAGAATATGGTTGTGGTGAAATACAACTCAGCAAAAAAAAGCTGTGGACTGGCTCCGTACCATCCCTGGCCACATTCACCTGTCCACGTGTTTGTGGTTAGGCGGTCCTTCCCAGTAGGTGCTCTGGGGAGGGCACGAGTAATGTTGTGGGACCCGTGCTTGTGGAAGGCGGACACGACACCGGGAGAAACAGTGGCGGCTGGGGACCTGCCGCCGGCATGAGGTTATGAAAAGCTTCTGCCTCCACGAGACTAAATGGCCACATTTAAAGTGCAAGCAGCTGTCAAAAATTTGGCAGTATAGTATTGCAGCCAGTGGGTTGGTGGGTGGCTGGCTGCATACTTGCGCTTGCATTCCAAGGAATGGGATAGGAACAAATGAACGCTGCACTGGGACAAGGACGTGGACGGTGATTGTTGCAAGTCTGCAACGACAGGTGCATGGCGGGAGGCAACTTCGCATGCGCCAAGGATCACTTATTATGGGCACATTTTTAAGCAGTGACCTGGGAGTCATAGATGCTTCCAGAGGTCTTCCCCATGCTGTTCCCATGTCTTTTCAGCACTGTATGCATGTGTCTGATGATGTGTCACACACCACATGGCCAGATAAGGTTGAAAAATGTTAAAATGACATTTCCTGGTGAATGCATTTGTCTTGTTTGAAAGCAATGCATAAGTGCAAAAACACATCAAAAACGCTACGTGTGAACATAGCCCAAGGTGTGGAGGAGTATTTTTGTTTTTGGTTATTTATTTTGCCTTATATACAAGTCATTACCCCGGAAAGGATGTTCCTTAATATATTTCCCAGGAAAATCCATTTTGGTTTAGTTTTTGTATGTATTATTGTGAGTCCGTAAAAGTGGCGTAATACTCTGACAACGTTGTTGACAGCAGTGATCTGGGAGTCAGAGATGCTTCCAGGGGTCTTCCCCATGCTGTTCTCATGTCATTTGAGCACTGTTCCCATCGATTTTGGCAATTTTTAGGCCATCTGCAGACCGCCAGGGGGAGCCGCCTGAAAAATGTTTGAGTTTCCCACAGACTTACTTTGGGCTCGTTGCTCGGGTCGAGCACCCGAGTATTCCAATGTGCTCGACCCGATCAACAAGTACCAGAGCATTTTAGTGCTCGCTCATCACTAGTGTTAATGTAAATCAAAGTCACTTTCCCAAACCCGGGACTTACTTCCTTTATCTTTCACTGCAGTGATACCACATGACCCTCCTGGTCATAATAGGAATTCTCTAATACTTCAAGACCAGCTAACACGGTGCCCTTTGTAACCCATTCCTTCTTTCTGTGTAGGGGAATTATGCCTCCTTCAGCTCTATTTGCAACTGCCATTACTCACTGGGGATGACAGATACCTTCTTAGTACGTATTCATTCAGTCTCCACACTCTGGACGTATAAGAGACAGTTGATAATAAGTTACGTGTTCTTGAATGTGCTATCCTTATTTTCTTCCTGAGTATTACACACTCTCTTAGACATGTGGCCTATATTCTACAGACAATGTAGAACACTTTCTCCTTCTGCAGTATGGTCTCCCCGTAAAGAAATGCAAGAGCGCAATATGGTCTTATCTACATGAAAAGGTTGATAATTAAAGGTAGAACCATTCACTTTATGTCAGGGATGTCAAACTCAAACAGAAGGCCAAAAGGAAAAACTTGGACAAAGTCGCGGGCCAAACAGTATACAGTATAATAGGCCCCACATAGTCCTCCATACAGTATAATGGGCCCCACATAGTCCTCCATACAGTATAATGGGCCCCACAAAGTCCTCCATACAGAATAATGGACCCCACCTAATCATGCATACAGAATAATAACCCCACATAATCCTCCATACAGAAGAATGGGCCCGACATAGTCCTCCATGCAGAATAATGACCTCACATAGAGTTGGTGGTTCTGGTGTCGCGGGCCAAATAAAACTACCTTGCGGGCCAGATTTGGCCCACGGGCAAGAATTTGGCATGTATGCCTTATGTGGTTGTGTGAGACACAACACTTATAGAGCCTGAAAACCAGAAGCTTCTATGAAAACAGTAGATTTAAGTAGCACTATTGGAAGTGCTTCTATGCTTTCCGGAATATGACATAATTAGTGATATATGGAGATGAGCGAGCACTAAAATGCTCGGGTGCTCGTTTATCAGACCAAGCAATTCCTAATGCTCGGGTGTGCGTTTCAACTAACGAGTATAATGGGAGTCAATCGGAAATTCAAGCCTTTTTCCAGCAGACCTTACAAGGAGGTCTGAGGGGCAGTGAAAATGTTCAAATGGATGAGAAAAGTGCTGAATGGAAGGAGAACAGCATGGGGAAGACCCCTGGAAGCATCTATGACTCCCAGATCGCTGCTGAGAACAATGCTGTCAAACTTTTACTCCACTTTAAGGACTGACAATAAAACATTCCAAATTGATGAGAAATTGCAATTGACAGGAAAAAAAAAATCTAAGAATCATCTTTTTTTATATATAACTGGCATATAAGGCAAAATTTAAAAAGGATTACAAAAAAAAATATTCTTATGAAGCATAATAATACGTCCATGTGCCCTGGGCCCTAATGACCAGGTATGTATTATTACGTCTCGCCTCTGTGCGGACGCGATCGCCACTGGGTGTTAGCTTATTCTGACAGCTGACATCCGACACCTCGCACTGCCCCCTGGCACTTTAACCCTCTAAATGCTGCGATCGCAGCATTTAGCGAGCAGAGGAACAAAAGTCTCTCTGCTCTTGGATCGATGACGTGGGGTCCCAAAGATTGCCATGGTAACCCAATGTCATCGTCCGGGTCACCAGGCACTAGCAAGGTAGTTTTCTCATGAGCAGTGCATGATCAAACTATCTTGTGTCTGCAGGCTGACAGGTTATAAGGTGTAGGAGTGATCCTGCACTGCTATACCTTATAACTGCGATCAGACTGCAGAAAGTGAAAGTCCCATAGTGGGACTAAGTAAAAAAGTGAAAAAAAAAGTTGTAAAAATAAGTTTAGAAAAAATCATAAAATAGTAAAAAGAATTATTGTACCCATAAATAAATATTATTATGAAAAAAAAATAAACACACAAAAGAACACATATTTGGAATGGCTGAGTTTGGAATGACCTGTCCTATAAAACTGTCCCACTAGTTAACACCTTTAGTGAACATTTTCTATAAAATAGTTTTTATTGTCTAAAAGCGCCCCCAAAAAAAATATATAAATGTAGTATCGATGTAAACGTACTGAAACGAAGAATAAAGTTGCCTTATTAATTTTTACCACACACGCAACGGCATAAAAAAAGATCTCAAAAAACTATTCCTGAATTGTTGTTTTTTGTTTATTTTGCCTCCCAAAAATCGGAATAGAAAAGTGATCAAAAAATGCCACATGCCCGAAAATTGTACCAATAAAAAGATCAATTTGTCCCACAAAAAACAAGCCCTTACATGACTGTCGAAAAAATTGTAGCTCTCAAAATATGGCGATCCAAAAACTATTCTTTGCAGAAGAAAAAGTGTTTTTTAGTGTGTGACAGAAGCAAAACATAAAAATTAGTGATGAGCGAGTATGCTCTTCTCAACTCGTTATTCGCCCGAGCATCACAGTGCTCAAGAGGCTTGTTACTCGGCGACTATTTTTTGAATGCTCGGACAGGAGCTTGAGTCCCCGCCGTGCATTTTGGTGCATATTAGGCATCCAGTTACCATGCAGGGATTGCCTGACAGTCACTGTAATGCCATAGCCATGCTGGTTATGGAATTACAGCGATTGGCTGGCCGTATAGCGTCGTCAGGTCTATATAAGACCTAGGACCCTATGCTCATCACAGTCTACCGGGCAAACAGGAAGGGTAGGGAGAGCTGCAGCTGAGCAAGGGAGAGAATTGATGGGTTTTTTAAGCAGAGATTCCACACTACTATTATTAATCTACATTAACAGTCCTTGTAAGGGCTCAATCTGATCAATATTAATCCTGCTGATAGCACTAGTTAGGCAGAGTTTGTGGAGACCTAGTATAGTACAGAATATGGTCCATTGTAAGTTCTTTCTGCTGCTGGAACTCTTATTAATTGCCCGGGCTAATGTTCTTTTTACTCTTAATCCTGCTAATTTTGGCAAAAAGCAATATAATACACCATTTTCACAGTTCCATTTGCTTGTTAACAGCATACAGCCAGATTTGATTGATTTGAATAGCATTGCTGTATTGTGCAAGCAGAGAAACTTGTCCATCATCTCAGGTGGTCAAATATTACTGCAGTATTAATCCTGACATTTTTTGCAAGCAGCAAAATATTATACTCCATTTAAAATCTGCTAGTTGTGTGTCCAAAACTTATCCACACTTGGTCCCTGACCAATAGTATTGCTATACCGGCACTGCCTAAAAAAATTAGTAATCAGACATGATCAAATATTACTGCGGTAATAACCGTAACATTTTGTGCAAGCTGCAAAATAATAAACTACATTTAAAATGGGCATGGCGCATGGTAAGGGATGGAGAAGTGGACGTGATGCTGATGGTGCACGCAGAGGCCGAGGCCGTGGGCAAGATGAAACCGTGCCTGCTGAGGGATCACAACAAGCACCCACATCATGTCGACCTAGTTTCCTGTCCCACTTTCTATGGGTCCACGTAACACCACTCTTGAAACAAGACCAGTGTGAAAAGGTTGTTGGTTGGATAGCAGATAATGATTTTAGTCAGTTTGCCACCACCACCTTGTCTTCCACACGGTCCAGTCTCAATAGCCGTGAGTATGGACCACATATTCCTCGCCCAGAACCTCCATGCTCCCGTCATGCCAAGTGTCTGGAGACAATTGATCCCACACTTGGACACTCCGAAGAGCTGTTCACATTTCCATCTATAGATTCTGGCCTCTCACTCGGTCCGCTTCAAGCGCAAGAGGAGATCGCATGCAGCGATGCCCAAATATTTGAGCAAACACAGTCACACGAAGGTGACAGTGGGAAAGTGCAATTACTGTCGCAAGAGGTGGATGATGATGAGACACAATTGCAAGCAAGTCAAGAGTAGGCCCTTTGTGCGTACATGGAAGACGAGGTGACAGAACATTACCCATTCCCTCACCAATGTAGTTACTGGGAAGGTCCACCTAACCACGGACACAAGTCCTTTTGGCCAGGGACGGTACATTTCACTGACGGCACAATGAGTTAATATTGTGAAAGCTGAGACCCATTCAGACTCTGTGACAGAAGGATTGTGAGCCCTGGGTCAAACAGGGTTGCCCCCACATTCTACAGCTCCTGCACCTCCTCCTCCTCTTCAGCCTCCATCTCCAAAATGACCACATTAGTCACAAACTGGAAGCAATGCATCACTGCCTCGGCCAAGCGGCAATAGGTTCTGCTGAAGCTTATCTGCTTAGGTGCCAAACAGCACACCGCTGCAGAGTTGTTGAAAGCTGTAACATAGCAGGCAGATCTGTGTCTTTCACCGCTGAATCTACAGTCAGGCACTGCCGTGTGTGACAATGGCCGGAACATGGTGGCAGCTCTGAAGCTTGGCAACCTCGCACATGTACAATGCCTGGCCCATGTGCTCAACTTAGTGGTTCAGCGGTTTCTCAAAACTTACCCAGATCTGCCTGTGCTGCGTGTGAAAGTATGCCGTGTGTGTGCCCATTTACGAAAGTCAGCTACAGCTTCCACCGCCCTCATAGTGCTTCAGCAGCATTTGCAGCTTCCAGCTCACCTACTGGTGTGCGATGTTACAACGCGTTGGAACTCAATGTTGCATATGTTGGGAAGGATTTGTGAGCAGCAAAGGGCAGCTGTTGAGTACCACTTACTGCATGGACATTACCAGTCTAGGAGACCCACTCCTTAATAATGAAAAACAATTTTTTTACTCAGGCCCTCCACTACGTCTCTTCAAATTGGTATTGGAGTGTGTCCTATATTTTGGCAGCCCTTGAACTTGCTGCATGCGCAATAACAGTATAGGAGACTCACTCCTTAATCATTTTTGTTTAAAAAAATTCTGAGACCCTTCACTACGTCTCTTTAAATTGGTATTGGAGTGAGTCCTAATTTTTGGTAGCCCTTGAATTTGCTGCATACACAATAACTGTATAAGAGACCCACTCCTTAATATATTTTTTTTAATTATGAGGCCCTTCACTACGTCTCTTTAAATTGATATTGGAGTGCATCCTAAGTTTTTGGCATCCCTTGAACTTACTGCATACGCAATAACAGTATTAGAGACCCACTCCTAAATAATGGGAAGGCCAATTCAAATCAATTCTATATTCTACAATATTAACTCTTACCTGAAATGCATGTACGGGTGAGCTATGGATAGTGTATTACACGCATCCAGACAGAAATTATTGCCTTATACTCTTGCTGCTGCAAGCAAACAAAAAAAAATCTGTTCCCTATTGATACCGCTGTTACCTAGCACCTGTCCCGATTCTAAATTCAGCTATCATCAGCTGTAAATGAGTGTTCTTACACTGTCTAATAACTTCATTGCATTTTTTTCCAAAAATTATTGACAGATTCATGTTTTTTAATATAGTCTACACTCAGAAATTCATCAAAGCAGACAGGGTTGCTTGCGTTCCTCCACAGTTTGATGCTGCAGCGTACCAAAAAAACCCTCTTCAGAGCAGGTTAAATTCTATTTTTTATTGTACTTATTACCTCTCTTATCTGAGATTCATGTGCGGGTGACCTATAGCAGTAGGGATAGCATCTTACAGGCATCTAGTCAGAGATTATACTCCATACAGAAAAAAAAATCTATTCCCTATTGATACCACTGACAGCTGCTTTCAGAATAGGGACAGGTGTTAGGTGATAGCATCAGCTAGAAATGAGTATTCATTCTGGCTGCATACATCCCTAGAACAATCCAGAACTTGATTTTTTTTTTCAAAAAATCATTGACAGATTCATGTTTTTTAATGTAGTCTGCACTCAGAAATTCATTAAAGCAGACAGGGTTGCTTGCGTTCTTCCACGGTTTAGTGCTGCAATGTACCAAAAAAACCTGTTTGGAGCCAGTTAAATTCTATTTTTTATTGTATAATATTACTTCTCTTATCTGAGATTCGTATACGGTGACCTATAGAAGTTGGGATAGCATCTTACAGGCATCTAGTCTGGGACTATACTACGTGCTGAAAAAAAAATCTATTCCCTATGGATACCACTGTTAGATGCTTTTAGAATAGGGACAGGTGTGTAGCGCTGGCGTCCCTGCCCTCTGCTAGGCAGGGACGCTGCTCCCCTCACCGCTCTGCTGTCAGCGCACGCTCCGTCCCGGCGTCCTCTCCCCGCTCTGCTGTCAGCGCGCGCTCCGTCCCGGCGTCCCCCTCCTGCTCTGCTGTCAGCGCGCGCTCCTTCCCGGCCCCTGTGCTTAGGGCGCGCGCGCGCGCGCTTCCCTCCTCTTAAAGGGGCCGCGCGCGCCGCCCTAAAGAGTCCCCGGCCAATGGCCGGAGGACTTCATCATATATAAGGCACCTCCTCCAAAATGGAGGTGCCCGAGCAATGTTGTTTGCACCTGTGTCTCACCTGTGCTTCAGCCCTCAGGTCCCGTTGCCAGTTACCTGCCAGTTACCTGCCAGTTACCTGCCAGTTACCTGCCTGATTCCTGCCTGAATACTTGTTACCTGTCTGCCAGTCTGAGGTCCGACGGTCTGCCTTACTACTCCTGTCAGTCTGTCTAAGGACCAGCCTGCCCGCTCACCTGGGAGCGCATATCAGTTACCTGCCTGCTTGCCTGAGGTCCGACGGTCTGCCTTACTACTCCGGTCAGTCTGTCTATGGACCAGCTTGCCCGCTCACCTGGGAGCGCTTCTCCGTTACCTGCCTGCTTGCCAGCCCGGAGGCTCCGTTGTCACGTGCTGTGACCACCAGCTATCTCAGAGACTCTTGCCCGCTCACCTGGGAGCGCATCTCCGTTACCTGCCTGCTTGCCAGCCCGGAGGTCCCGTTGTCACGTGCGGTGACCACCAGCTATTCCAGAGACTCTTGCCCGCTCACCTGGGAGCGCATCTCCGTTACCTGCCTGCTTGCTAGCCCGGAGGTCCCGTTGTCACTTGCGGTGACCACCAGCTATTCCAGAGACTCTTGCCCGCTCACCTGGGAGCGCTTCTCCGTTACCTGCCTGCCTGCCAGCCCGGAGGCTCCGCCGTCACGTGCCGTGACCACCTGCTATTCCAGAGACTCTCGCCTGCTCACCTGGGAGCACCCATCTACCATCTGCCTGCTAGCCTACCCGGAGGCTCTGCCATCACAGGTCGTACCTACCCCTTACCCAGAGACTGCCCTGATCACTTGCCGTATCTCCCTGTCCGTTCACCCAGAGACTGCCCTGATCACTTGCCGTATCTCCCTGTCCGTTCACCCAGAGACTGCCCTGATCACTTGCCGTATCTCCCTGTCCGTTCATCCAGAGACTGCCACCCGCTCCCTTACAAGGGCCGCCCCCTTGTATAGTAGCTCAGAGGTTCCGCCTCCCGGACCCGTTACAGTTTGCTCGGGCCATGGAACCCGGTGGCACCCAAGCTCCCTCGCTCTCGGACCTCTGTCTTGAACTGTCCCGTCTGAAGTCCCAACAGGAGGCCATCCTGGGTCATCTGCGGAATGTTAATACTCGCCTGAACACCCTGTCTGATCCTGCAACTACGGCCAGTACCATGGTATCCTTTTCCGGACCCCGGCTCTCTGCACCTCCTCGCTTCGGAGGCGACTCCGTCCTGGCTCGGGGCTTCATAAATCAGTGCACCCTGCATTTTGAACTATTGTCCCACCAGTTTAACTCCGACCGAGCAAAAATTGCATTCATCATGTCCCATCTCACCGGGGAGGCTCTGGCCTGGCTAAATCCTCTGTGGGAGAGAGGAGACCCCCTGGTGTCCGACTTGCCTGCCTTTCTCACGGCTTTCCGGAAAGCCTTCGACGAACCCGGACGGAGGACCTCATCCGCATCATCTCTGCTACGCCTCCGTCAGGGAAGCCTCACCGTGGGTCAATATGCCATACGGTTCCGCACCCTTGCCTCGGAGCTGGCCTGGGATAACGAAGCTCTGGTATCCGTCTTCTGGGAGGGTCTGTCCAGCCGTATTAAAGATGAACTTGCTGGTCGGGACATTCCTACCACTCTCGATGACCTAATAACTCTTGCCACCCGGATTGACCTACGATTCCAGGAACGTGCCAAAGAGGTCACCCGTGAAAAGGGGCTTCCACGTCTGGGTCCTACTTTTCTGAAACCCGTCACTCCTTCCGTTTCTCCCCAGGTACACTCTCCTGAGCCTATGCAGGTCGACCAGACCAAGATGGTCAAATCCCGTCAGGACTTTCGCCGTGCCGAGGGGAGCTGCTTCTACTGTGGCAGTAAGGAGCATCGGATCCGTGCCTGCCCGGAGAGGTCGGGAGAACGCCTGTGTCTAGGTTCGCTCAGAGGACTTGATCTAGACAAAAATAAATCCTCTCCATCCCTGCTGCTGTCTGTCTCAATCATCTGCGGGGAGAATCGTTATTCCGAACTAGCCCAACTTGACTCTGGAGCAGCCGGAAATCTTATTTCACTGTCCCTGGTGGAGAAATACCGCATCCCCACCAAACCTCTGGCTGTACCCTTGTCTGTTGTTGCCGTGGATGGGGGCCTCTTATCTCGCCCCATCCAATTCATCACCGAATCCATTACTCTGCAAGTGGGTATGCTGCATTCAGAGAGTATCTCCCTTCACGTTCTGCCTGGACTCTCTCACGCCCTCTTGCTAGGTCTGCCTTGGCTCCAGAGACATGCACCCGTGCTTGACTGGCAAACCGGAGAAGTCCTTCGCTGGGGACAAGACTGTCATAAAACCTGTCTGGTTCCCGTCCATTCCGTCCGTCCCTCTCCTATCCCAGCTAATCTACCTGGACTTCCGATTCCTTATTGGTCTTGTGCTGATGTCTTTGATATGGAGGAGGCAGAGACATTACCACCTCGTAGACCATGTGACTGCCCCATCGATCCCGCCAGAGTAATGCAGGTGGCCTCCGTGAGTCTAAATTGTCTCCCTCCTGGTAAGACGTTCGTATCGGTACCTGATCGGGAGAGGATCCTACACTGGGGTCATTCGTCTAAACTAGCTGGCCACGCCGGTCAGAAAAAGACCCTCCAGCTTATTACCCGGCACTACTGGTGGCCTAACCTGCACAAGGATGTTATGGACTTTGTTTCTGCCTGTGTGTCCTGTGCCCGCAACAAGGTTCCGAGACACTTGTCGGCCGGCCGCCTTCTTCCTCTGCCAGCACCTGCTGCCCCCTGGCAGCATATAGCGATGGACTTCGTAACTGATCTGCCCGTCTCTGCCGGTTGTACGGTCATTTGGGTGGTCGCTGACCGCTTTTCCAAGATGGCTCACTTCATTCCCCTGCCAGGTCTTCCGTCTGCACCCGAGCTGGCCAGAGTCTTTATCCGCCACATCTTCCGTCTTCATGGCCTGCCCCGTCACATCGTGTCGGATCGAGGAGTACAGTTCACTTCTCGTTTCTGGAGAGCCACTTGTAAATTGCTAGACGTCACTCTGGACTTCTCCTCCGCTTACCACCCACAGTCTAATGGTCAAGTGGAGCGGATCAATCAGAACCTGACCAGTTACCTCCGGTACTTCGTTAATGCTCACCATTCTGACTGGGTGGATCTCCTGCCAAGGGCCGAATTCTCGTACAACAATCACAAGAGCGAGTCTTCCTCCATATGGGAGAGTACCCGGTCCGCACTCCTTCTGTCATCCGAGCGTATGAAAAGGCACGCTGACAAAGGACGTCTGGATCCTCCTCAATTCCGTCCTGGGGATAAAGTCTGGCTCTCGTCCAAATATGTCCGGCTCAAGATCCCTTCCTATAAGTTGGGGCCTCGGTTCATCGGCCCACTGGAGGTTATCAGTCAGATCAACCCGGTGGCCTATAAATTGAAACTCCCGGCCAACTTACGGATCCCTAACTCCTTCCATGTATCTCTCCTCAAACCTGTGGTACTTAACTCTTTTTCTAAGTCTACAGGTACGCCTCTTGCTCCGGTTTCTGCTGAGGACGAGTTTGAGGTAGAGAACATTCTTGCCACCAAAAGGGTAAGAGGAAAGACCTTTTTCTTGGTAGATTGGAGGGGGTTTGGTCCTGAGGAGAGAACGTGGGAGCCCCGGGAGAATATCCATGCCCCTCTCATCCTAGCTAAATTTCTGTCTGGCCTAAAAAAGGGGGGGCCTAAAGGGGGGGGTACTGTAGCGCTGGCGTCCCTGCCCTCTGCTAGGCAGGGACGCTGCTCCCCTCACCGCTCTGCTGTCAGCGCACGCTCCGTCCCGGCGTCCTCTCCCCGCTCTGCTGTCAGCGCGCGCTCCGTCCCGGCGTCCCCCTCCTGCTCTGCTGTCAGCGCGCGCTCCTTCCCGGCCCCTGTGCTTAGGGCGCGCGCGCGCGCGCTTCCCTCCTCTTAAAGGGGCCGCGCGCGCCGCCCTAAAGAGTCCCCGGCCAATGGCCGGAGGACTTCATCATATATAAGGCACCTCCTCCAAAATGGAGGTGCCCGAGCAATGTTGTTTGCACCTGTGTCTCACCTGTGCTTCAGCCCTCAGGTCCCGTTGCCAGTTACCTGCCAGTTACCTGCCAGTTACCTGCCAGTTACCTGCCTGATTCCTGCCTGAATACTTGTTACCTGTCTGCCAGTCTGAGGTCCGACGGTCTGCCTTACTACTCCTGTCAGTCTGTCTAAGGACCAGCCTGCCCGCTCACCTGGGAGCGCATATCAGTTACCTGCCTGCTTGCCTGAGGTCCGACGGTCTGCCTTACTACTCCGGTCAGTCTGTCTATGGACCAGCTTGCCCGCTCACCTGGGAGCGCTTCTCCGTTACCTGCCTGCTTGCCAGCCCGGAGGCTCCGTTGTCACGTGCTGTGACCACCAGCTATCTCAGAGACTCTTGCCCGCTCACCTGGGAGCGCATCTCCGTTACCTGCCTGCTTGCCAGCCCGGAGGTCCCGTTGTCACGTGCGGTGACCACCAGCTATTCCAGAGACTCTTGCCCGCTCACCTGGGAGCGCATCTCCGTTACCTGCCTGCTTGCTAGCCCGGAGGTCCCGTTGTCACTTGCGGTGACCACCAGCTATTCCAGAGACTCTTGCCCGCTCACCTGGGAGCGCTTCTCCGTTACCTGCCTGCCTGCCAGCCCGGAGGCTCCGCCGTCACATGCCGTGACCACCTGCTATTCCAGAGACTCTCGCCTGCTCACCTGGGAGCACCCATCTACCATCTGCCTGCTAGCCTACCCGGAGGCTCTGCCATCACAGGTCGTACCTACCCCTTACCCAGAGACTGCCCTGATCACTTGCCGTATCTCCCTGTCCGTTCACCCAGAGACTGCCCTGATCACTTGCCGTATCTCCCTGTCCGTTCACCCAGAGACTGCCCTGATCACTTGCCGTATCTCCCTGTCCGTTCATCCAGAGACTGCCACCCGCTCCCTTACAAGGGCCGCCCCCTTGTATAGTAGCTCAGAGGTTCCGCCTCCCGGACCCGTTACAGTGTGCTAGGTATCATTAGCTGGAAATGAGTGTTAATATTCTGGTCACATACATATCTTCCACAGTGCTTAACTTGATTGATGTTATCCATGCACTCTTTGAATGATTCACAATTTTTACGGTGATCTGTACTCAGAAATGAATCAAGGTTGGCAGAAATTAATCAAAGTTGAGAGAAATTCATCGAAGTTGGCAGAAATATTCAAACTTTGACAGAAGTTAATAAAAGTTAACATAATTTACTGAATTAATGTGTCCATTCGCAGTTTCTCTGTAGTTTTGGTATGTAAGAGGTAGTGGTGAGAGACTGTACGTTACTGGAGCTGGAATTACCACTTCAGAACTCTCCAGTACTTTGTTTCAATCCATTTCTGGGTGCTTTTTGAAGTATGTTTGGGGTCATTGTTCTGCTGACCTAGGGTGCAAATCCAGCTTTATGACACTGTGATTTTCTGGATTTTTTTAGATTCTTTCTCTTACAGTTGAAGTGTACCTACTAGTGATGAGCGAGTATGTTTTGTTAACCCTTTCGCCGAGTATGCTTGGGTGAGCACCGAGTAGTTACAGCTGCTCGATGTTTGAATCACTCCCATGTGCATGATTTGCGACTGTTTGACAGCTTTAATACATGTGAGGAATGTCTATTTCTTACACATTCCTCACATGTATTAAAGCTGTCAAACAGTCGCAAATCATGCACACGGGAGTGATTCAAACATAACACCAAGCAGCTGTAAATACTCGGTGCTCGCCCGAGCATGCTCGGCAAAAGGGTTAACAAAACATACCCGCTCATCACTAGTACCTACGATAAAAATTACAAAACTCTCCATTCTTTTTAGGTGGGAAAACTTGCAAAATAGTCAGTGTATCAAATACTTATTTTCCCTACTGTATATAAAAAAGAAAATTTGACCACCACAGATGGATAATTTATATTGCAATAGCAATATATGGCTATGAAAAGTATAGCTGGCTTATGGCCCTCTAGCAATAGTGGGAGTCAGCTGCTGGCAATTTAAAAATAGTAAGGGCTGCCTGATGGCCCTGTAAAAATAGGCTTTTGTGACTTTCAGAATCCCTCTTTCATAAATGAAACAGGATGTGTCTGATCATGTCTCACACATCTAATGGCCAGATAAGGTAGTAAAATGTTAAAATGACATTTATTGGTGAATGTATTTTTCACTGTTGAAAGCAATGCAAAAGTGCAAAAACGCATCAGAAACACTATGTGTGAATATAGCCCAAGGTGTAGTGGAGCATTTTTGGTTTTGGTTATTTATTTTGCTTCATATACAAGTCCTTACCCTAGAAAAATGTTTCTTAACAATTTTTTCCAGAAAAATCCATTTTAGCTTCGTTTTTGTATGTTTTATTGTCAGTACGTAAAAGTGGCATAATACTCTGACAACATTGCTCACAGCAGTGACCTGGGATTCAGAGATGTTTCCAGGGGTCTTCCCCATGCTGTTCCAATGTAATTTCAGCACTGTTTCCATTGATTTGTCCAATATTTAGGCCCGGTCCAGACCTTTGGGGGGGGTGGGCGCTTGAGAAATGCTCAGGTTTCCCATAGACTTATATTGAACTCGTTACTTGAGTCGAGCACCTGAGCATTACGATTTCCTCGACACGAGTAATGAGCACCCGAGTGTTTTGGTGCTAGCTCATCACTAATAAAAACTTAGTATAAATCTGGTATCGCTGTAATCTCACCGACTGTAACATACCTGGCGGCGTCCTTGCATGGTGGTCCATCTCCCACTGTGCAAGAGGGCGCACTTGATCTCCTGTCCAGAATGTCTCTCTGGCTTCCCTCCATGCTGTCTGTTTGTGTCTGTTTCTGCTGCTTAAGGGCGGCGCCCGATCACTTCCTGCCTTTTGTACCTGCTGTGGGTCACACCCCTTGTGCGTCCTCAGCCTATTGCTGTCTGTCACCTGGTATATAGCTCAGCAGCTCCCTTCTATCCCTGCCTGAGCATAGTGTTTCCTTCAGTGTGTGCTTGCACTCTGAAGGTGCCAGGTCCCGTCTCTTGTCTCCTGCTTTTTGTATCAGTTCCCGTGTCTGAACTGAGTCCTGTATGTCTCCTGCTTTGCGGTATCAGCTCCCGTGTCTGAACTGTGTCCTGTATGTCTCCTGCTTTGCGGTATCAGCTCCCGTGTCTGAACTGAGTCCTGTATGTCTCCTGCTTTGCGGTTTCAGCTCCCGTGTCTGAACTGAGTCCTGTATGTCTCCTGCTTTGCGGTATCAGCTCCCGTGTCTGAACTGTGTCCTTTTTGTGTTCTCTGGTCTGTCCTGTCTGAACACGCTCCTTGCCTGTTCGTCCTGCCTCTCTGGGGGCCGTATTCCCAGACCCGCTCCTGTATCCCGCTGCAGTGTCGGTCTCCTCCGTACACTCAGTTCCAGTCTGAACTCTCTCCTATCCTTTACCTGTTTTGCCTCTATGTCCGTTCCCTTCCTTTTTCTGCAGAGTCTGTACTCGTACCTAACTCCTGCTTGTTGTCTCTGCAAGTACTGTGTGAGTATCTGGCTCTGTCTTTCCCTTCCTGTCTGTTCCGTGTGAACAGAGCCCTGTCCTCCCTGCTCTGC
The DNA here is from genome assembly GCF_046119375.1 of Phyllobates terribilis. Lineage (NCBI taxonomy): Eukaryota > Metazoa > Chordata > Amphibia > Anura > Dendrobatidae > Phyllobates > Phyllobates terribilis. The sequence goes on from NW_027362761.1 coordinate 283,566,475, forward strand.
CTTGTCTGCACTCTAGCTGTGCTTGCCTGTAACCCTCTGCCTGTATTGTTCCTGAGTCCCGGTGTGAACTGGGTCCTTTCCCGCCTGTGTTCCTACCTGCTAGTGCCTCCCTGTCTGCACTCTAGCTGTGCTTGCCTTTACCCCCCTGCCTGCATACCCGCCTGCCTGCATACCAGTCGTGCCTGCCTATACCCACCAGTCTGTGTGCCAGCCTACCAGCCTGCTCCTGTATTCCCCTGTGTGGGTCAACAGCCGTGTCCGGGGTCTGTCCTGGAGTAGCACCTGGTCCCTCTGCTCGGTTCCTCCTTGGTGCACTGGCGTCGTATGCCGTCGTGCGACCCTGGTCGGATCGGGTGAATACCTAGTCACGCCCCTCCAGGCATTCACTCTCCGGCACGGTCCAGTGGAATCACTACCAATCACACGCACACGCCGCTTAGCCCGGGCGTGTGCATAACAGCATGCTCAGGCCATGGTTCCCGTTGAGCCCCACGGCCTTCGCTCTTTGAGAAGTTTTTCCAGCGAATACATGCATTAAAATAAATAAATAAATTTTTTTCCCCCTTTAGCTGAGTTCCAGGCGAATTACGCACCCGTCCAGATCGATCTATCAGCTCTCGTTCCTGCGGATCCGCCACGTTACTATGGGGATCCAAGACAGTGTCGTGCATTTGTGGAGCAATGCATGCTACACTTTAAGGCCTACCCTCTCTATTTTCCTTCCGATTGGGCTAAAGTGGCCTTTATGATTGACTACCTAGCGGGTGATGCCTTGAAATGGGTCACCCCCCTATGGGAAGCATGGGATCCTGTCATCCTTGACCTGCAGGCCTTCCTGGTGGCCTTTCGTATGGTCTTCGAGGACCCTAACTCTGAAGCCCCTGCTGAAGCTTCACTTCCCAATATCCCGGAGCAGCCCCGACGGGTAATGTGTGTGGGTAGCGCAATAGTCCTCCAGCCCAATGAGACTACTGCCCACCCAGAATCCTCACAGGGTGACTACGCTTTCCGGAATACTTCTCTCAACCTCAAGAGGCAGTCCAGACGTGCTAGACTTAGAGGCAAGCCGTCACGCCAGGGTCTGTCCTCCCTGAGACCTCCTGACCCCAACCTTGAAGTCCCTACTGAAGCTTCATCTCCCTGTATCCCGGAGAAACCCCAATGGGTAATGTGCGTGGGTAGTGCACCAGTTCTCCTGGCCGAAGAGACTTCTGCCCATCCAGACTCCACACAGGAGAACTTCCTGCACCCGGCATCAGATGCTTCTTTCTCTTTAACCGGTGTGCATGTCCAAGGATGCTCCAAAGCTGTGGTTACCTCAGAGTCTGTGCACCTCTACTACCTGGCGGAGGATCCCCTGTTGCCTCCTGAACCCTCCGGGATACCACTCGATGACAAATGGAGAGAGACTTCTCTACACCCGGTACTCAATACTTTGTCCGCTTCGTCCTGTGAGCCTGACAATGGGTACCCCAAAGTGGTAGTTACCTCCGAGTCTCTACACCCCTCCGACCAGGTGGAGGATCTCCAGTTGTCTCCTGAACCCTTCGGGGTGCTACCTGGTAGCGAAAGGACAGAGACTCTCCTATACTCTGTACCTGATACCTCGCTCGCTTCGTCCAGTGAGTCCAACCTAGTGTACTCCGAAGCAGAGGTTACTCCTGAGTCTCTACACCCCTCCGACCTGGCGGAGGACCTCCAGTTGTGTTCAGAATCCTTCGGGGTGCCACCTGGTGGTGAATGGACAGAGACTTTCCTATATCCTGGATCTGATACCTCGCTTGCTTCGTCCAGTGAGTCCGACCTAGTGTACTCTGAAGCAGAGGTTACCCGTGAGTCTCTACACCCCTCTGACCAGGCGGAGGACCGCCAGCTGTCTCCAGAACCCTTCGGGGTGCCACCTGGTGGTGAATGGACAGAGACTTTCCTATACTCGGTACCCGATACCTCGCCTGCTTCCTCCAGTGAGTCCGACCTAGTGTACTCTGAAGCAGTTGTTTTCTCTGAGCCTCTGCACTCTTCTGACCCGGCGGAGGACCTCCAGTTGTTTCCTGAATCCTCCGGGATACCACCAGATAACAAAGAGACAGTGACTTTTCCTCATTATGTACCTGATAACCCGTCTATTTCTTCCTGTGAGCTTGACAAGATGTACCTCGAAGCAGAGATTACCCTTAAGTCTCTGTCCCCCTCCAACCCAGTGAACGACTGGTCCTTGAATTCCCTGCGGAAGATTCTGGCAGGCCTGAAGAAGAGGGGGCGTAAGGGGGGAGGTACTGTAACATACCTGGCGGCGTCCTTGCATGGTGGTCCATCTCCCACTGTGCAAGAGGGCGCACTTGATCTCCTGTCCAGAATGTCTCTCTGGCTTCCCTCCATGCTGTCTGTTTGTGTCTGTTTCTGCTGCTTAAGGGCGGCGCCCGATCACTTCCTGCCTTTTGTACCTGCTGTGGGTCACACCCCTTGTGCGTCCTCAGCCTATTGCTGTCTGTCACCTGGTATATAGCTCAGCAGCTCCCTTCTATCCCTGCCTGAGCATAGTGTTTCCTTCAGTGTGTGCTTGCACTCTGAAGGTGCCAGGTCCCGTCTCTTGTCTCCTGCTTTTTGTATCAGTTCCCGTGTCTGAACTGAGTCCTGTATGTCTCCTGCTTTGCGGTATCAGCTCCCGTGTCTGAACTGTGTCCTGTATGTCTCCTGCTTTGCGGTATCAGCTCCCGTGTCTGAACTGAGTCCTGTATGTCTCCTGCTTTGCGGTTTCAGCTCCCGTGTCTGAACTGAGTCCTGTATGTCTCCTGCTTTGCGGTATCAGCTCCCGTGTCTGAACTGTGTCCTTTTTGTGTTCTCTGGTCTGTCCTGTCTGAACACGCTCCTTGCCTGTTCGTCCTGCCTCTCTGGGGGCCGTATTCCCAGACCCGCTCCTGTATCCCGCTGCAGTGTCGGTCTCCTCCGTACACTCAGTTCCAGTCTGAACTCTCTCCTATCCTTTACCTGTTTTGCCTCTATGTCCGTTCCCTTCCTTTTTCTGCAGAGTCTGTACTCGTACCTAACTCCTGCTTGTTGTCTCTGCAAGTACTGTGTGAGTATCTGGCTCTGTCTTTCCCTTCCTGTCTGTTCCGTGTGAACAGAGCCCTGTCCTCCCTGCTCTGCCTTGTCTGCACTCTAGCTGTGCTTGCCTGTAACCCTCTGCCTGTATTGTTCCTGAGTCCCGGTGTGAACTGGGTCCTTTCCCGCCTGTGTTCCTACCTGCTAGTGCCTCCCTGTCTGCACTCTAGCTGTGCTTGCCTTTACCCCCCTGCCTGCATACCCGCCTGCCTGCATACCAGTCGTGCCTGCCTATACCCACCAGTCTGTGTGCCAGCCTACCAGCCTGTTCCTGTATTCCCCTGTGTGGGTCAACAGCCGTGTCCGGGGTCTGTCCTGGAGTAGCACCTGGTCCCTCTGCTCGGTTCCTCCTTGGTGCACTGGCGTCGTATGCCGTCGTGCGACCCTGGTCGGATCGGGTGAATACCTAGTCACGCCCCTCCAGGCATTCACTCTCCGGCACGGTCCAGTGGAATCACTACCAATCACACGCACACGCCGCTTAGCCCGGGCGTGTGCATAACACCGACCCGAAGAATAAAGTCATCTAATCACTTATACCGCCTGGCGAATGGCGTACAAAATAAATAAAACCAATTCTTCACCTGCTGCTGATTTGTTCATTCTATCTTCCAAAGATCGCAGTATGGCTAGGCTCACATGTATCTTGGGCTCTGTGCTGAGCTCTTACACAGGGGTTTCCATCCAAATCTCTGAAATTCCATCCAAATCTCTGAAATAAGTGATTCAGACAGAACCCTTGGCGGAAGATTCACTGTAATGAGGCTGATAGAGGCACTGTGTCCGTCTTTTTATTAGGCGTGTATTAAAGTGCCGTCGGCCACAGTTTATTGAACCTCTAAAAAAAAGGACACCACTAAACAGAGTCCAGAGTAACTCTGCTAGCTCATTATAGTAAAATGAAAATAAACCCTGCTGTAAATAAATAAAAAGCAAGTGCATTTAAGTAAAATAGGGTTCTTAGTAACACTGTTTTTGATCAAAAATAGTGTGAAAGCTATCCCACCAGTGACAAGGTGAACCCGTTCGGGATAGAACCTACTCTGTCTAATATTAAAAACCTTACCATGTGTCAAAGTTGACGTGTGTGAATAAGTGCAGACTGAGGCCCCGGTCCCAAACTAGGAACACCAGCCAAGGGAAGCTTTTTAAATGTGTTGTCCAGCCCTAGGCGGGGAGGCCACACCCAGGTTTGCACAGAATGCAAAATATACAAAGAAAAAAACACAAAATTTGAGCTTGGTTAAAGTTGGTATACATGCAGCACATAAATGCATGTTTCACAATGGCCATGAATCAGAAAAACCTACAAGAAGCAAAATGAAAATAAACCCTGCAGTAAATAAATAAAAAGCAAGTGCATTTAAGTAAAATGGGGTTTTTAGTAAAACGGTTTTTAATCAAAAATAGTATGAAAGCTATTCCACCATCCTGGGGCTTTCAGTCTTCCCTTATTCACACAGGTCAACTTTGATACAAGGTAAGGTTTTTGATATTAGACAGAGTAGGTTCTATCCCGAACGGGTTCACCTTGTCGCTGGTAGGATAGCTTTCATACTGTTTTTTTTTTTTAAATTTAGCTTATTATAGTGAATGGATCCCTCGGGGGTTTAATCTAAATTACGTCACTCTGAGATTTAAATGGAAACCCCCGATATCAGTGCTCAGGATAAATGGGAACATTTACATAAAGCAAGTCCCCACTCAGGTCCATCATATGTTAAAAGCAATATTGGAGGCTTCCAGGTTATTAGTAGCACAAAGGCACTAAAAAAGTTAAATGGCCCTTGCCCCCCCAAAAGAAGTTCAGCAAATTCTGTGCTACCAAATACAAATGCACACCTCCCTTTTGAGCCCCACAGTTTGCCTAAACAGCAGTTAGCGTCCATATGATTGACATTTCTATAGTGATGAGGGCCTGCTTAATTTATGGGTGCATGTTTTCAGAAACACGAGCTAGACATAGCGTACTGGTCATTACAATGGCAGTTTGCAATTTTCACTCAGCAGCATCCACTTCTGCTTGTTTTTGGAAAACACTCATTTAGTTAAAATCCTCACCACACCTTTAGATAAATTCCCAAAGGGTATAATTTCCAAAATGGGGTCACTTGAGGGGGGTGTTTGCTATTCTAACACTTATGAGCTGTGTATATGGAGTCTGCATTAGAGTTGAGCCACCCCCGTAGTGTTCGAGTTCGGTTCGTTGAACACCCGTATGTTCGTCGAACTGTTCGTCGAACACTGTTAAAACCAATGGCAGGCAAACAAAAACACATATAAACACATAGAAAACACCTTCAAAGGTGTCCAAGAGCTGACAAACTGCTCAGAAGACACAACTAACACATGGAAAAGTGACAAGCACATATAGTCATGCGAAAAGAAAAGAGGCGGAGGAGTAAAAGGAGGGGGAGACACAGATATAGGCATGTCATGCCCTTCTAAAACCAAAAAAGTGCGAAGCTGACACAGCCAGTCTGTTCCTGCCCGTGCGTCCTCCGTGTCGCCGGGTTTGTGCCAGAGCTGCGGTGGACCCTGAAGGCCAGCCCCCTCTCCCAGTACTGTTGCCTGTCCGCTGGTGGGTCGAGCGAGCCCCCCTGCGGTGGAGGCAGGTCTAAGCTTTTTAATTTAAATTGTCTCTGTAATTTGAATGAGTACACTTTAAATCCTTTTACAAGGATCTATTGGAGGGCAAGTCTCATGCCAGCAGCCACGGTAGCAGGAAGTGGAGGAGGTGTGGCCTGTGTTCCTAGCTGAGTGAGAGCTGTGTGGAGGAGCTCCTGGGAAGCTCCAACTAGGACTTTTTTCTAAGCCCGACCCTTGCCTCTTCGTTTTCCCAGGACCGAGGCAGGGGTGTCGGGGGGTATCCCCGGGCTCCGGCCCTCCTGGTCTGGGCCGGGTGGGGTCGGAGGACTGAATATGGATCCATCGGAGGACTCTGTGAGGAGGTCTGGGAGGCTGTCCCAGCGTGAAGCGGCTACGGTGAGCTTGCCGGCATCGGCTAACAAGGTGACTGGCAAGCCCAAGGGAAGCAAGGGGAGTGCCCCATGGGCCGAGAGGGGCCCGGACGAGTCAGCGGAGGCTTTCTCCCAGCGGGTGGTGGAGATGTTGCAGTGCCACGAAAAGGGGAAGGTGGCACTGGCGAAACTCCTGCTGGACTTGCGGCAGGCCAAGGCGCTATATAATGTAGCAGCCCAGAGGAAGCGCCCGGCGATCGCCACGCAAATCCAGAGGGTCAAGGATAGGATTGCCGAGGTGGAGCAGTGGCAGGCGGAAATAGAGAGGGCTGCGGTTCCCTTTCTGGAGAAATTCTCTAATGATCGGCGGTTCTCAGGCCAGGAGGGGTTAACCACGCAGCAAGGAAGGGGGGCGTATGAAGGGGGCCAGTGAAGGCTCTCCCAGGACTATGCATGGCAGCCAGGAGCCTGGAAAGGAACGTTTGTCTGGAGCCCCGCCCCCTGTCCCACCCACCACAGCTCTGGGTGCTGCCCCGGGGGTTACCCCAGCCATGGAGGAGGAGAAGGTGGGGGGTGGAGGAAGTGGCGCGCTGTTAGTGCGAGCAGAGGATAGTGTGGGTGCGGGCACAAAGGCCGGGGGATCGCGGTCCGGGGCTCCGCCCCTTGCCTCACCCACCTCAGTGCTCGGCGTGGCCACCATGAGAGACACACGTAGAACTTGCAGAGCCCAGCGGCACCCGGTCTGCCGGCCCGCCCCTAGCCCCGCCCACCTTGGCACTCGGCATGGCCACCATGCGAGACACACGTGGAACTGCAGAGCCCAGCGGCACCTGGTCTGCCAGCCCGCCCCTAGCCCCGCCCACCTCGGCGCTCAGCGCGGCCACCATGAGAGGCACACGTGGAACTACCGAGCCCAGCGGCCCCCAGTCTGCCAACCCGCCCCAAGCCCCGCCCACCTCGGCACTCGGCGTGGCCACCATGAGAGAGACACGTGGAACTGCAGAGCCCAGCTGCACCCGGTCTGCCGGTCCGCCCCTAGCCCCGCCCACCTCAGCGCTCAGCGCGGCCACCATGAGAGGCACACATGGAACTACCGAGCCCAGCGGCCCCCAGTCTGCCAACCCGCCCCAAGCCCCGCCCACCTCAGCGCTCGGCGCAGCTACCATGAGAGCCGCGAGTGGAACTGCAGAGCCCAGCAGTTCCCGGTCTGCTGGTCCGCCTCTAGTCCCGCCCACCGCAGCTCTCTGCACTGCCTCTGTACAGTCTGTGGGCGGAGGGAAGGAGGGAGGCAGGAGGGACATGAAAGAAAAAGCAGCAAGCAATGCTTATAGTACCACAAGGCTCAGCAAGCCTTGCGCCGGTGCCCCGCCCCTCGTCCTGCCCACCACAGCACCTGGAGTTGCCCAGAAGAAACCTGCGGCTGGGAGGGAGGCAGCAGGGAAAACAGCAGGGAAGACAGAGACGGATCCAGGAAGAGTGTCCCAGGAGGTGGCAGTAACCCCGGTCGAGCAGCCTGCCGGCGTTACTGGGGAGCCTCCTAAATCTTCCGGTCTGTGTCCTGAGCAGGTGGCGCTGCCTGCCTCCAGCACATCAGAGGAGGAGGACATGGAGGCATCTTCGGGGTCCGGGGGGCTCATGGCGGCCATCCGGTTGCTGGAGTCCCCGGTGAACCTCCAGCATTTTTGTTTCGGGGACGAAGATCCGGGACCCGGAAAGAAGAAGGGGCGCAAAAAGAAGGCACAGGAGACGGTGAGTATGCGTTACGTGTTTAATGATGATACTGATGCTGCTGCTGTCTCCTGTGTAACCCCCACCGGTCAAGGGCGCCCGAATCATGAAGTTGGTCCTCGGCGCAGGTCCGGTGGGGAGAGTAAAGGTAAATGTAAGGCGAGTGGTGATGGTGTGGCGATCCCTACGGAGGACAGTAGGGATGGCAAAGGGTCATCGCTGGCGGTGGCGCCAGACATATTCAGTGTGGTGGAGTTCCCGTCTCTGTCTCCCATGGCCTCTGGGTCTCGGGCAGAGGGAGGTGGGGGTTGTGGCGGTGGAGCTGGAGCAGCTTTTTCAGAGATCTTGGCTGAGGTCCGGAGGATGGTGGGGGAGGAGAGAGACACTGCTTCCATATCTGGCCAGAGAGTTGAGGGGCCGCATGCTGGGGACAAGGCTGCCGGGGGTAAACCGGCCGGGGTGTCTGCACCTGTGAGGTTGGTAAAACCCGGCGCCCAAAATCCCGGCCCCTGTGATACCCAGCGCATGAATATTGGAGGGTCCAAGGTGGCAGAGGGGGAGAAGGGGAGTAAGGACAATGCTGCGGATGTGGTGAGTGTCCTGAAACCCCCCCCCCAGTGATGTCAGGACCTTGGGTAAAGCGGTTAGTACCCCACCTGTTCTGGCTGGCATGGATGGGGTGCATGAGGTGGGGATGAATGGGGTACATGAAGGAGGTGAGGATGGAGGTGAGGATGCAGGTATGGAAGTGGTGAGTGGTACAGCTGGTGGTGATGGTAGTTGTGCAGTGGCGGTAGGTGAGGCTGTGAGGCAGAGTGTGAGTGTGAATGAGGGGCCAAGTGTGAGGCCAAGGAATCCCAGTTCGTTGGCGGCCTCGTTAGAGGGCGGTTCACATGTCCGTACCTTTGCGGCGGCCGCTGCCTCGGGTAATGGAGGGTCCTTGTCAGGGGACACTGGGCAGGGTTACTTGCAATGACGTCTCCTGGACGCCCTGAAGAGGGGAGAGCAGTCCATTACAGTGGAGGGTAGGGAGGTAGATTTATCGTTCTGGATAGACCGACATGGTCTGTCCGCCTTCCGAGAGTTAGGGGCAGAGAACGTTACGTGGTCTCTGTCGACAGCAGGGCAGGGTGGCGTCCGTAGGAATGTGGTCCGTCTCCGGTGGGAAGGCAATGAAACGTGCCCCTCTAGGGACAAGGTGGTGGAGCTTTTCCTGGGGATGGGCTTCAGGGCTGATGACATCTATGCCCTGATTCATCCCTATGGTGCCACCTTTTTTCGACGTCAGCTTTGTGAGATCGGAGGGCCTAGAGCTCTTCTGGTCTCAGTATGAGCTGGCTCGGATTTGCCTTGAATGGCGAGGGTTTATAGTCCAGGCTATCTCTCGCCAAAACTCAGTGAAGAAAGTGACCGTGCTCACCAGTAACGAGTCACTTTCTGAGATGGACATCATGACCTGGCTGAGCAGGTATGGGGAGGTGGTCCAGATTCCCAAAAAGAATCTGGACAAGCATGGCATCTGGTCAGGGGCCTGGACCTTTATGGTAAAACTGAAGGTCTCGGGTTACTCGGTTACCCACATTCCCACTTCAACATTCTTGGGAAGGGACCGAATCCTGATCTTTTACCAGGGGCAGCCGAAGTTGTGCCACAGGTGCGGCAGCCCCTCTCACTTCAGCGCGGGGTGCAAGGTAGAGAAGTGCGCAATGTGTGGAGGGGTGGGTCATCTGGCCGCAACCTGTAGGGACATTCGGTGTAACCTGTGTGGTGTCTTGGGACACCTGTTTAGTCACTGTCCGCGCTCCTATGCCAATGTTGGCCTGAATCCGGGAGGTGCTGGTAGGGAGGAGGTGAGGACCAGACCAGCCGGTGAAGGGACTAGCGGCGGCGTAGGAAGTAAGGGACCGGTGAGGAGCAGAACTCCCCCTGAGGCGGGAGGGAAAGAGCAGCGTCCGAGGAGAGTGGTGGAGAGGGACCAGGGGATTATGTCCCTGCCTCTAGTCCCTAGTTCGGGGGAGCTTGCAGCTGAGGTCCTGGACAGTGAGATAGACGAAGAGGTCAGGAGGATGGTCAGGGAGGATGGGGCCACCTCTCCCTTATCCTCATCCAGTGAAGGTGTGGATGAGGGGGGGAATGAAGAGTGGCAACAGCAAAAGAAGAGGGAGAAGAAAAGGGTGAGGAAGAAGGGTAACTCGAAGGAGAAGGCAACCCGGGGCCAGGTGCCAAAGGAAGGCTCTTCCTCCCTTCCTCCGGTGGAGCTCTCCAACAAGTACCAGGCCCTAAGCGAGTCTCCCTTGTCTTCAGATGGGGGGTCTGGTGCTGGAGGTTGCGGACAAGGATGTAGGGGCTAAAGGGGGCGCCAGGCCCTCAACATCAGGGGTCGGGGAAACCGGGCCTCTGGTGGGGGGGGTCGACCCAGGGCCTCCTGACAAGGGCAAGGGTGCGCCTGAAACAGTTGTGCCCGTTAAAGTTGTGTGTGGAACAGCAGGTATGGATGTGTCGGTGTGCCTGAAACGTGCTATATCGTCCTCTGAGGAGGAAAATGGAGCACATGTAAAGGGTAAGGTGGGTGGGAAGAAGGTCGCTGTCCAACCTGATCACTCATGATGGCGGCACTCACCCCGTTGACGCTGGCGACCATTAATGTTGCCAGCATAAAGTCTGATGCGGCTAGATTCACGGCCTTTCATTTTCTCGGCCAGCTTGATGTAGACATTTTGTTTTTGCAGGAGACCAGGTTGGTCGATCTCACGTCCCTTAAAAAAGCTAAGAGGGAGTGGGTACACGGGCCTTCCTATTGGTCTCTTGCGGCTGAGCCGTATAGCGGTGTGGCGGTCCTTTTCAAGACCGCAGATGTAGTATGCCGACGGGTTATTGAGTTGGAAATGGGGAGGTGCTTGATCTTGGATGTGTTCATAAGGGGACAAGAGCTTCGGCTCATAAACATCTATGGTCCCCAGACTAAGTGGGACCGCAAGTGTCTCTTTATGAGTATTAAACCCTTTTTGTTTTGTAGCCGACTGGTGGTCTTTGGAGGGGACTTCAACAATGTCTCGAGGCCCCAAGACAGAGGAGGTTCCAGAGACCGGTTGGCCTACGACAGCGTCGCCTTGAATAGCATAGTTAGTGAGGCTCGCCTAGTGGATGTCCACATCCGGAACACCACGGGCCACGCGGGTTACACTTATTTCAGAGGTAGTCAGACTAGGTCTAGAATGGACAGGTTTTATTTGAAGGAGGAGGCAGTCTCTTCACCTTTATCGGTGGTAGAGGTTGAATTCTCCGACCACTGCCTGATTATGTTTTCTCTGAATGTTACAGAGACTCCTCGGATGGGAAGAGGTTTTTGGAAGCTGAATTCGTCACTCCTGAAGGAAGCAGCTGTAAGACAGTCCTTTGAGGATTTCTTTCAAAGTCAGGTACCGCTACTGGGCCTTGGTAACACTAAGTCAGAGTGGTGGGAGATCTTCAAACATCGGGTGGCGAGTTTCTTCCGCCAGCTTTCTAACCTCAGAAGCCTGAACAGGGATCTCCTGTATCGGGGCCTGAGGAGGAAACTTGAGGAACTTGTCTTGACTGGGGGTGGCCGTGAGGACATCACCAGGGTGAAAGCCTTACTCAAGAGATGTCAGTATGCACACATCTTTGGTTTTTGAGAGAGACTTCGGGAAGTATCGCTCACCCGACCCCTACAGAAACTGCAAGATGTCAGTGAGTAGTAAGATAGTGGCGGGTCTGAGGGACAGTACAGGATCCCTGACCAGGTCCAAGTCAGGGATCTTGGAGGTCGTCAGATCCTTTTACTCACATCTCTTGGGGAGGAAGGAGCTGGATCGAGATGAGACGTCGGCTTTCCTGGCTGAGGCCATTCCTGAATCAGGGGTAGACCCCTCGCTCGATGTCTTGGTGGATGAGATCAAAGAAGAGGAAGTTAGACTGGCGATTGACGGGCTCCAGCTCAAAAAATCACCAGGTCCGGACGGCTTAACGTCGGAGTTCTACAAGACCTTTAAGGACCTTTTGGTCCCCTTATTGACTCAGGTTTTTAATGAGTGTCTCTTCTCGGGCACTCTTCCGAGATCAATGAGGAGGTCAGCTTTGATCCTTCTTTCTAAGGGAAAGGATCCGTCACACATTGAGAACTGGAGGCCCATAGCACTTCTCAATGTGGACAGGAAGGTTTTGGCTAAAGTACTCTTTAACAGGTTGGTGAAGTTTGCCCCACGGCTCCTTTCTGAGTCCCAGCACTGCTGTGTTCCTGGCCGTAGCACTTTTAGTGCTGTTCTCGGTGTCCGGGAGGCTGTGGAACAGGGTAGGGCTGGCCTCTGGAAGGGGTATCTGCTGTCCTTGGATCAGGCCAAAGCCTTTGACCGGGTTGATCACGAGTACCTGTGGTCCGCTCTTCTGAGGTATAGTCTGCCAGGGAGGTTCGTGGACTGGCTGAAGACATTGTACAGAGGGGCGGAGAGTTTCCCACTTGTGAATGGTTGGATTGGACAGGCCTTTGCGGTGGGCTCCGGCGTTCGTCAGGGATGTCCTCTCAGTCCCCTGCTGTATGTGTTCGCGATTGATCCCTTCATAAGGAGGGTGGATCGTGGACCAATAGAGGGGGTGAGGATGGACCAGGCGGGCGAACGGGAGGCCGCCCTGAAGGTAGTGGCCTATGCTGATGATGTCTCTGTTTTTGTCTCCTCGGAAGAGGAGGTGCGGGCAGTGATGTCTGAGGTGGAGGGCTACTCCAGGGCCTCTGGTTCCATTGTCAATTGGAGCAAGTGTGGGAGTCTTTGGCTGGGGGGAGGAGATCCCAGGTTTGATCTCCCGGACACCCTCCCAGAGCCCCAAGAGTATGCCAAGATCCTAGGCGTTGAATTTGGCCAGGGTGATTACCCAACCAAAAACTGGGAAAGTAGACTTAAAACTGCCGCCCAGAGAGTGGACCAGTGGAAGGGTTGGTCTTTGACCCTGAGGGAAAGGGTGAGCTTGTGCAAAGGTTTCCTGCTCCCATTGTTAATGTATCTAGGCAGCATTTGCATTTTGCCAGAGCCTCTCTGGACGCGGGTCTATGGCCTGTTTTTCCAACTGTTATGGGGAAACAGGCTGAACCTAGTCAAGCGGGAGGTTACTTACCGTACGAGGAGACTAGGGGGGTTGAATATGGTCAACCCCGTGGTGTTCTTGGTTTGCACCTTTCTTAAGCTAAATATATCAAACCTCTGGAAAGAGAGGGCTCCTCTGTGGGTATTCTCCTGTAGGGGATGGTTGCAGTCCTTCTTCCAGGATTGGGAGACAGGAGGGCGTGTGAAGGATCTTCACACACCGCACGGGCATCTCCCGGCTTATGTTACCCCGGTTTTGAAAGTAATACGCCGGTGGGGTTTGGGAGTGTGGGAGGTGAGGACTCTCACGAGGAAACTTCTCGAGGGGAGGATCTTATCGACCCATTTTCAAAAGCCACTGGCACTCAGGGACTGCCCAAGTCGGGATCTGGAGGTGGGGTTGCGTCTTTTAAATTCAAAACGGATCCCCGCGAAGTATTGGGACTTGACTTGGCGCTGCTTTCTGGGTAAGCTGTATGTGAGGGACACCTTGAAGTACAGGAACTCCGAGGATAGGAATTGTCCTCGTGAGAGTTGTGCTGACACGCTTGAGAGCATGGAGCACTTCCTGCTTCAGTGTCCCTTTAATGCAGAGGTATGCAACAGGGTGGGCGCTTCCATTGACTGGCCTAGGCTGGCGGGACTCTCCTACGCTGAGTGGGCCTATGGAGCGTTCAGAGACCTTGGTGGACGGGACCAGTGCACTCTTTTTCTAGTTAGCCTAGTGGTTAGGTTTTTCACATGGAATGCACTGTGTTTAGTGTCGACGGGCAGTAAAATCCTCCCAGTGGGTGAGGTATGTAGCAACATCCTTGGTGACCTGGTGAAGGTGCGCTCCTTGGAGTATGAAAGGCTGGGTGCATCGGGGGCCTCCCGTCTCTGGAGGGGTTTCTCCTTCCAGGTGCCTTAGTTCTGGATTGCTCCAAGCCTCCTGGTGGTGGGCTAAGTTCTCACCGTAGCTTTTTGTTTTGAGAATGGTATCATGAAAAGGGTTTACAAGCACCGAACCGGTGCGGATGGTATTTTTGTTATTGTTCTTGTTGTTATTATTATTGTTGTCTTATTGTTCTTTTACTTTTTGGGTTAGTTAGGTGGGGTGGGGGTTTTGAGGGGGGTTAAGCATGAACTTGGACTGGCCCGGGCCCAAAACTGTCGGGGTTCGCCCTAAGTCCGGACGGACTTTTTCGGAACTTAGAGGCCGGTTCGGGTTGGGGGTATAGTGAGAGTTGGGGTAGTGTATGTGTTATTATGTGTTGCTCATGATTTAAGTGTTGTGTGTTATTTCATATGGTTTATGTGGTTTATATTTTGTTATATGTATTTTGCTTCTGCATCTCTGGTTTTTGTTATGGCAGAATCAGGTGTAAGTGTGGAGGAAGTTTGAGGTATGTTGGATAGGCTGTGGTTGTATGGTGGTTGTCAGGCAGGTGGGGTCCCTTGTATATACATTGTTTATGTATCGGTTATATTGCTGGAAATTGTTTTCGTTACTTGTACTAGTTTGTGTTTTTACATTTATAATAAAATAGAGTTCCAGCTCCAGTAGCGTCCACTAAAGCTGCTGCAGTTAAAAAGATTTTATAAGGATCGAGCTTGGCGGTCCACCGCAAGGCGTCCTACCGCCAGTCCCAGCCCCTGTGCCTTGGGGTGCCTCCCCGATGCTCTTCACTGAGTGTCCCGGGGGCCCGAAGCATTTCCTTTGAAAAAATTAAGAGTCCAAACTACAGGTGGTGTAGCTTGCTTAACAGGTGGTATAATCCGCTGACTAGCAGACACTGCTACTAGGTCCAAAGTATTTCCTGGGCTAGATGCAGTTAAAAATTTGTAATTAGATCTACAGGTGGTGGCTACTCCGCTGACTAGCAGACACTGCTACTAGGCCCAAAGTATTGCCTGGCCTAGATGCAGTTAAAAATTTGTAATTAGATACTCTCGTTGGATGCTGAGAAAGCATTCCATAGAGTCTCCTCGCACGCCATATATTATTCTCTTAAAAAGCTTGGGGTAGGGGTCTAGGGGACCCTTTTATAGCCAAAATCATGGCCCTGTATCGCAATCCGTCAGCTAGGCTGAAGATAAATGGAACATTTTCATCACCTTTCATAATCACCAATGGGACAAGGCAGGGATGTCCTCTGTCCCCTCTCTTATACATCCTAGTGATGGAGCACCTGCTCTCATTAAATTTGCGATAACCACAATATTAGGTGGATTGAGGTGGGAGGCACCGAGTACAAGTGCTCTGCATTTGCTGATGATGTCCTAGTATATATCACTCAATCACATATATCCATCCCTGCTGTTATGGCTGAAATAGATCACTTTGTTACATGGTCAAATTTTAAAATCAATGCAGCGAAGTCTGAGGCCCTCGATGTCTCCCTCCCCAAATCCATACAGGATTCCATCCAGTCCAACTTTCCCTTTGCCTGGCCCTCACAGGGTATCAAATACTTAGGAATTCGTATTCATAGAAACCTCTCCCGTCTATTTTATCTTAATTTTGGGCCCTTTATTGAACAACTCCATAAAGATCTTACTTCTTGGACGGTGAAGGGTTTTTCCTCATTCAACAGAATAAGTATACTAAAAATGAACGTCCTACCTAAACTCTTATACATCTTCCAAACCATTCCCGTTGTAATTCCCTCAAACTTTTGGAAAAGACTACGCAGTAGCTTTTAGTCTCCCCAGGATGACACAGATGGGGCATATGGTGGTTGTCCCGGCCCGCTAGGCCGCATTGTAGCACAGTGAGCTTCGCACTGCAACTTATGCTTCATATCCATGTGACGGTTCATGCATGAAGTACTCAAACTATGGATTTTTTGGCCTCTACTTAGCTTTTGGTGACAAATGTTACAGATAACACGAGTTGGGTCATCCTTAGCAATCTGAAAAAATGCACAGGCTATGCAAGGTTTAGAGCCCATGCGACTCTGCTACTAGCAATACTATCAAATGATTGGCTGGGTTAGATGCAGAGCGCCTGGGTTTGGTTGGGGGTCCCCACAGTCTGCCTAGGCTAGATGCAGTTAAAAATTCTCATTAGATACACAGGCGGTGCAGCTAGCTTCGCAGCTGGGCTAATACGCCCAAAGTATTGGTAGACTCTATACTAAATAAGGAAGGATTCACTGACTGTGGTGGTCCCTCCGTGGGCCATGGCGATTGGTGGAGATTTGGTGGATGATTATAGGAGAAAGCTCCTTAATAGAGAAAGTTGGTGGATTTATAATTTAAATACAAGTGTACCAGCGGGTTTAAACATCAGACATGATTTGATGTATCATTATGAGTGATCATTTATAGATTATTATTATATATATGTTCCATTTTTCTTCTTTTCTTTTCGATTATTTACATTTATATACATTGTTTCTATGCTATACGATTTTAACATGGTATGTGTGTTTAAATTTCTGATTAACTCAGCCTTGAACAGGTGCATAGCAGGACATGACATATACATACCAATTCCTTGCTGTTTTTTTGCTATGCAATGATTAAGGACTCGTATATATATTGTGCAGAAAGAATGGTGAAAGTCCGCCCAGGAGGGAGGAAATTGAAGTTTCATAACACATATTTGAACTGGAGAGGTATTAGAGGCCTGCAATGGCCACAGGTACTAATGGAGGTAATCAAGGTAGGGAGAGAGGCAAGAGGTCCGGTCATCTTAGTTATACAGGCCGGAGGAAACGACATAGCTTATCACAAGAGCACATAACTAATGGCAATAATGAAACTAGACACTGAGCGCTTCAGAGAATTTTTCACAAAACTAGCTATAGTATGGTCAGAGATTGTGCCGAGAACGGTATGGCAAGGTGCGTGAGACATCACGGCCATCGAACGGACAAGGCAGGTAATAAATAACTGGACTGGAAGGAGATAAAGCAGGCCTCATACGGCGCGATGGTGTTCACTTAATGGATATTGGACTGGACATATTCCTGTCAGGACTCCAGGACGGAGTGGAACAAGTGTTAAGAGTGATGGATGGGGGTCGGAGTCCTGCATACAAGTAACCAGGATCCTCCATGGCCTGGAAATAGAAAGGACATGTTGGAGAGTTACTCTTGTTGGCCAACTTGCCGTTGTGGAGACTGGAGACACAGGGCATGCTGCAACAAGCTGAATTATTTTAGAAATAAAATGCATTTCTAATGGAATGAGTATAAAGAGTTAATAAAGCTGTGACCGATCCTCACCCATCCAGTTGGAAGAGTTACATGATTGTATTGTCAATGAAAGGGGGGTGTTAGGGGGCTGAGCGTCTGGGTTTGGTTAGGGGTCCCCACAGTCTGCCTAGGCTAGATGCATTTAAAAATCATTATTAGATACACAGGCGGTGCAGCTTGCTTCGCAGCTGGGTTACTACGCTGACTAGCAGACACTGAAGCTTTGGAGCAGACCTCTGAGTAAACAGCTCTTCAGACTCAACCATCTGTGTTGCCCCAAGCCATAGTGTATGTATTTTCTTACGGTTAAAAGGGGGGGGGGAGACCCAACCCACCTCTAATTGACGATGGCAACGTCACGTAAAACAAAGCAAGGGGACTCCAAAAAAGAGTCTCTATTTTTTCCAAAAATATGTTGCACATACACCACTTAAGTGGCATCAATTGCCCCAGAGTTGCTTAAAACGGTTGGTTAGAATGAGTACCACACACTGCTACTATGCCCAAAATTATTTTCCAAACAAGATGCAGCTAAAAATTATTAGTAATTTGCAAGCTGGTGGAGCTTAGTATAGATGGCATAATAGAATGAGTACCGCACACTGCTCCAGGCTCAAAATTATTTTCCAGACTAGATACAGCTAAAAATTATTAGTAATTTGCAAGCTGGTGCAGCTTAGTATAGATGGCATGATAGAATGAGTACGGCACACTGCTACAGGCCCAAAATTATTTTCCTGGCAAGATGCAGCTAAAAATTATTACTAATTTGAAAGCTTAAAACGGTTGGTGAGGAGATTTTATGAAATCCTCAAGCTTTTACTCTCCCCAGGATGACACAGGGGTAGAAAAGTTCTTGCGGATCCATGATTTGTTCATCTTTATGAACGTGAGTCTGTCTACATTCTCAGTGGACAGCCGCGTACACTTATCTGTCAGCACACCACCAGCAGCGCTTGCGGCTGGGCATGACAAGATCTCCAAGGCGTAAGTGGCGAGCTCTGGCCATTTATCCAGATTGGAAGCCCAAAAAGAGCAAGGGTCCAGTGACACAGTCATGGCTTCGATGTTTACTTGGAGATATTCCTGTACCATCGTCTCTAGGCATTGACTATGTGTCAGACTTCTTGTCTCCTGTGGCCTTGCAAAGGATGGGCTAAAAAAGTGGTGAAATGATTCCGCAAAATTGCTGTTACTAGCAGATACTGTGTTTCTGTTACGATTTGAGTGCTGAACACTCAACAGTCCCACGGTTGGCAAGTTAGTACTATGAGATTCACTACGTGCACCACTGGTGTTTTGTGGAAAAGCACATGTAAGATTCTGCAACAGTCTCTGCTGATACTCCTGCATGCGTGAATCCCTTTCTATGGCAGGAATTATTTTGGCAAATTTACTTTTGTACCGGGGATCTAAGAGTGTGGCAACCCAATAGTCAGGATTATTTCGAATTCTGACAATTCGAGGGTCATGTTGCTGGTAGTGCAGCAAGAAGGCACTCATGTGTCTTGCGCATCCAGGAGCACCATGTCCCTGTTGTGTTGGTGGCGAGGTAACAATCATGCTTCCTTCCTCTGCCCTCTCCCCCCAACCTCACACAACAGAAATGTGATCAAGGTCTCCCTCATCTGATGAGTCTTACATCAGTTCGTCCTCCACTTCTTCCTGGGCTCCTGCACCTTCCTCACTAGTTTGGCTGCTACAATGCGCCCTGCTAAATCCATCTCCCCCACCCTCACATGCCTGCTGCATTGGTGCTGCTGACCGTCTGGATCTTGCAGATGTTAGCCCTTCCGCATACAACTCCTCCTCCTCTACTTCCTCCACCTCCTCTTGTCGCACCACCTGACTCCGAATTCTGTTTAACATGTGCTCAAACATGTAAATCACCGGAATAGTCATGCTGATAATGGCATCGTCAGCACTAAACATCTTCGTCGCCATTTCAAAACTGTGCAGAAGGGTGTATAGGTCCCTGATCTGAGACCACTCCTCCAGCGTGATTTGCCCCACCTCTGGATCCCGTTGGCCCAGGCTATACGTCAGAATGTATTGCACCAGGGCTTGTCGGTGCTGCCACAGTCGCTGCAACATGTGCAGAGTTGAATTCCACCGGGTAGGCACATTGCATTTTAGCAGGTGAAGTGGCAGGCCCAACGACTTCTGTAGAGATGTAAGTCGCTGAGCTGCGGGATGCGAACGGCGGAAGTGAGCACACAGCAACCGTGCCCTCTGCAGAAGGCCATCTAGTCCGGGAGAGTGGACTAAAAATTGCTGGACAACCAGGTTCAACACGTGAGCCATACAAGGCACGTGTGTGACATTGCCCCGGCGAAGGGCCGCACCCAGGTTTGCAGCATTGTCGCACACGGCCTTCCCTTGTAACAGGTCCAGTGGAGACAACCATTCATGAACCTGGTTCTCCAGAGCTGAACACAACTCCTCAGCTGTGTGACTCACATTTCCCAGATATTTCAAAGTAAAAACCGCCTGATGACGTTGAGCCCTGCTGCCAGCATGGTAAGGAGGTGTGCAGGATCCCTTCTGCGCAATTAGAAAGCATGTGGCATGACCAGACAGGCTTTTGGTGCAGGTGGAGGACCGAGAGGAGGTTGAGGAAGCAGAAGCAGTGGAGGAACTTCGAGATAAAGAGGATTGACGCACAACTCGTGGGGACGGCAAGACTTGGACAGCAGCCCCTTGTCCTGCTGTCACCATAGTTACCAAGTGCCCAGTCAGCGACATGTAACGCCCCTGTCCATGCCTACTCATCCAAGTGTCTGTGGTGAAATGCACCCTGTCACACACAGAGTTTCTCAAAGAAGCGGTGATGTTGTGTGCGACATGCTGGAGTAGCGCAGGCACACCTTTCTTTGAGAAGTAGTGCCGACTGGGCATCTGGCACTGGGGCACTGCGACGGACATAAGGTCTCGAAAATCCTCTGTGTCCACCAGGCGGAAAGGCAGCATTTCTATAGCCAAGAGCTTGCAGATGGTGAAATTCAACCTCTTAGCTTTCTCATGGCTAGGAGGAAATGGTCTTTTACTTGTCCACATCTGAGGGACCGAGGGCTGGCTGTTGTGCTTAGACGGGGTTGAGAAGGGTGTCCCTGGCAAACTGCCGGTCTGTGAGGAAGATGCAGGCAGACATGTTAGGTTGCCTTGATCCAGAGGTGGTGCTCTCGATGTCGGAGAGCGCTCAACACCAGCTGGTGTTTCAACCTCCAAAGAAAATGATGACCTGCCAATCACGCTGGCAGTTGCGGGTAAAGAGGTGGCAGGTCTGCATCCCAAAACAGTTGTGACTGCTGTCTCCCCAGTGACAGAGGATGAAGAGGCAGCGGATGCACAAGATGGGGCAGACAATGGTTGGCCTAGCACGCTAGGCCGCATTGTAGCACAGTGAGTTTCCCACTGCAACTTATGCTTAATATCCATGTAACCGTTCATGCATGAAGTACTCAAACTATGTATTTTTTGGCCTCTACTTAGCTTTTGCTGACAAATGTTACAGATAACACGAGTTGGGTCATCCTTATCGATCTGAAAAAATGCCCAGGCTATGCAAGGCTTAGCACCCATGCGACCTGAAGAGCCACCACGACTTGTGGTCAGAGGCAGAGTTGTGTTTGAGGATGCAGTTGTTGACATGCTTACAGTACTACGTCTCTGTCCAGGAAGGCGCAACCTGACCTCATCATCACTAGCATCCTCCTCCACCTCCTCTGCTGACCTCATCGACTGGCTGACTGTGGGTTGACAGTAAGTGGGATCTGCAACCTGGTCATCATCACCCTGTGTGTTCTCACACCCGTCGTCCTCAGAGCCAACCTCTTCCTGCCCTGACAAAAAACTCAAGTTGTCGCTCCAATCAGGTATTTGAGTCTCATCATCATCTTCCTCATTGTCTCCACCAACAGGAGTTACAGTTTGGGAACGAGGGTCTACATTATGGTCAGAACCTTCTGCGTCTGGTCCTGGATCCGAATCAAAGATTCTGGGCATCAGTGCAGATCATTTCCTCGTCTGGATTCACAGAAGCTCTGGAGCCGACCTCTGATTACGAGGCTATAGTATGAGTAAACAGCTCTGCAGACTCAACCATCTGTTCTACCCCATACTCAGACGGGCAGCTGGAGACTTGGGAGCTGTGAGGAAGCAAGTGCGATTGGGGTGACACCTCTGAGGACTGGAGTATTTGTGATGTTGAAGTTGAGGTGGAGGAGAGCCCACTTAAAGGAGCACTTGATATCCGTTGAAGCACCTGCTGTTTTTGTGCCTCATCTGGAATTTGTAGCGATTGGCGTGGCCGTAAGAAAGGGATCCTATCACATTGTCCGCTAAAAGAAGTAGACATCTTAGTTTGGCTGGAAGATGGTCTTTCTTCTGCAGATGTTACTGTTGCTTTAACACCTACCCCACGGACAAAACCTTTTTTTCCCTTCCCAACACGCCTATTCCCCTTTCCACCAGCAGCAGGCCTTTTTCCACTCATTTTGGTGGTTAACTAATTGACAACTCTGGAGTTGTTTGCACAAAAAACTATGGATGGGAACCGAGCAGAGCTGAGTGGCCAGAGTGTGGTACTAGCCCAAAAGGATTGGCTGGGTTAGAGGCAGTAAAACAATTTTATTACATACACAGGTGGTGGAGCTTAGTACAGATGGACTAATAGAATGAGTCCCACACACTACTACAAGCCCAAAATAATTTTCCGAGCTAGATGCAGCAAAAAATTATTTGTAATTTGCAAGCTGGTGGAGCTTAGTATAGATGGACTAATAGAATAAGTCCCACACACTGCTACAAGCCCAAAATTATTTTCTGAGCTAGATGCAGATAAAAGTTATTTGTAATTTGCAAGCTGGTGGAGCTTAGTATAGATGGACTAAGAATAAGTCCCACACACTGCTACAAGCCCAAAATTATTTTCCGAGCTAGATGCAGATAAATATTATTTGTAATTTGCAAGCTGGTGGAGCTTAGTATAGATGGACTAAGAATAAGTCCCACACACTGCTACAAGCCCAAAATTATTTTCCAAGCTAGATGCAGCTAAAAATTATTTGTAATTTGCAAGCTGGTGGAGCTCAGTATAGATGGACTAAGAATAAGTCCCACACACTACTACAAGTCCAAAATTATTTTCCGAGCTAGATGCAGCTAAAAATGATTTGTAATTTGCAAGCTGGTGGAGCTTAGTATAGATGGACTAAGAATAAGTCCCACTCACTGCTAAAAATCCAAAATTATTTTCCGAGCTAGATGCAGCTAAAAATTATTTGTAATTTGCAAGCTGGTGGAGCTTAGTATAGATGGACTAAGAATAAGTCACACACTGCTACAAGTCCAAAATTATTTTCCGAGCTAGATGCAGCTAAAAATTATTTGTAATTTGAAAGCTGGTGGAGCTTAGTATAGATGGACTAAGAATAAGTCCCACACACTGCTACAAGCCCAAAATTATTTTCCGAGCTAGATGCAGCTAAAAATTATTTGTAATTTGCAAGCTGGTGGAGCTTAGTATAGATGGCCTAATAGAATGATGCTATGCCCAAAAGGTTTTACTTGGCTAGGTGCAATAAAAAAAATTGTATTCTATACGCAGGTGGTGTAGCTTGCAACACAGATACGCTACTCCACTGACTAACACACACTGCAAGAGGCCAAAAAGGATTTGCTTAGCTAGATTTAGCCAAATGCTGTGAAAAACACTTGCACAGCACTGGCACAGACCTGCCTGGCAAAAAGTCCTAGGAAATGCTGTAACCTAGTCCTCAAAGGACTGCAATTACAATTAGTCCCTACTCTCAACCTATCTATTTAAGAGCACAGACCTGCCTGCTAAAAGTCGTAGGAAATGCTGTAACCTAGTCCTCAAAAGGACTGAAATCACAACTATTCCCTACTTCCAAACTATCTGTATATTTCTGAGAAAATTGGCTTGAAATTAACACTGAAAGTATAGCGCACACAGCAACAGCGGTGTCGTCTAACATGCAGCTGCAGCAGTGAGAAAATGGTGGCGATGGGGAAAATGGCTGGGTCTTATAGGGCAAGGACATGTGACATATACAGCCAATGACACATGCCCTTGCTTGTGTGAAAAAAAACAGTTCGCTCCGTGTGTGCGCTGCTGATAGGCTGACAGATTGCACCTCCCCACTGCAAATGCGGGAAAGAGAAAAAAAAATGGAGATCTTCATTATTTATGCAGAGATCCATCCCCTGCCCCTCCCCCCGCCCCTCTGTACTCTCAAACTGCGTATTAACATTGATTATCAGCATTACTGTGAAAAAATCCAGTTATGATTTTGGTGCATGAACAGTTATTGAACATAACCTCGAACAGCCGGATTTTTTTCAAATTGCTCGTGTTCGCCGAACAGCTCGAACACCGCTCACAACAGCTCGAATTTGAGATTGGCGAACAGTTCGAGTCGAACACCGCTCATCTCTTGTCTGCATACTATTCTAGGAAAATCAAGGAGACCAATAGCGCTCCGTCCCTCAAGAGTCTCGCCGTGTGAATAAGCAGTGCAGCCACATAGTACAGCCACATATGGGGTATTTCTACATTCAGCAAAAACTGTGTGCCAAATTTTGTTGCCATTTTAATCCATTTCCCAGTGTGAAAATGTAAAATCTTGGGCTAAAACAAAACTTTGGTGGTAAAAATGTAATTATTCTTTTTTCTCTGCCCTGTGGTGTAAAATTCTGTGAGGCACATGTGGTGTCAACATGCTTACTGCACCCCTAGATTAATTCATTGAGAGGTGTAGTTTGTAAAATGGGGTCTCTTATGGGGGTTCTGCTGTTCTCGCACCCTAGGGGCTCTGCTAATGTGACATGGCACAGTCAAACCAGCCCAGCAAAATATTAACTCCAAAATGGCGCTTCTTCCCTTCTGAGCTTTGAACTCTGCCTCAAAAATAGTTTTTGAACACTCAGGAGAAATTGCACAACAAATTTTGGGGTCCATTTTTTCCTGCTATCCTTGCTAAAATGAAAATATTGGGGGCTAAAACAACATTTTTGTGAGAAAATTTTTTTTTTTCATTTTTACAGATCCACGTTGTAAACTTCTATGAAGCATCTGTGGGTTTATGGTGCTCACTACACATCTAAATAAATTCCTTGAGGGGTCTAGTTTCCAAAATGGGGTCACTTGGGGGGGTTTCCATTGTTTACGCACATCAGGGTCTCTCCAAACGCAATATGACACCCGCAAACCATTCCATCAAAGTCTGCGTTCCAAAATTTCACTCCTTCCCTTCTGAGCCCTGCCATGTGCCCAAACAATAGTATCCCCCCACATATGGGGTATCTGCGTGCTCAGGAGAAATTGCACAACAAATTTTGGGTCCAGTTTATCCTGAGACTTTTGTGAAAATATTTTTTTTTGGCTACAATAACATTTGTGTGGAAAAAAATAGATTTTTTTATTTTCACAAGTCAATGTTATAATTTTCTGTGAAGCACCTGGGGGTTCAAGGTGCTCACCACACATGTAGATAAATTCATTGGGGCGTCTAGTTTCCAAAAAGGGGGCACTTTTTTGGCATTTCCACTGTTTAGGCACATCAGGCGCTCTGCAAATGCGACATGAGCCCGCACAACATGCCATCAAATTCTGTATTCCAAAACGTCCTTCCCTTCCGATCCCTGATATGCACCCAAACAATGGTTTTCCCCCACATATGGGTATCATCATACTCAGGAGAAATTGAACAACAACTTTTGGGGTCCAATTTCTCCTGTTACCCTTGTGAAAATAAAAAAATTGGGGCTAAAAGAAAATTTTTGTGGAAAAAAAAAAGTGATTTTTTTATTTCCATTCCACTACGTTATAAACTTTTGTGCTGCACATAACACATCTGCATCTCTGGCTGCTATGGGCATAAAAGGGGACAAACTTATGGTGTGGCACCCATGCTCCCCTAACCTCAACCCCATTGAGAACCTCTGGAGCATCATCAAAAGGAGTGTCTATGATGGCGGGAGGCAGTTCACATCTAAGCAACAGCTCTGGGAGGGTATTCTGTCCTCATGCAAAACAATTGAAGCAGAAACCATCCAAAACCTGACAAATTCAATGGACGAGAGAGTTCAGAAGCTCCTTTCGAACAAGGGGTCCTATGTGCAAATGTAACATCACCTAGAATAAAGTTTTGAGTTGAAAACTGTTTGATTTCAGTTTGTAATAACCTGCTAATGCTTATAATTTCAAAAATGACCATTTTTTTGTTCTTTATTAAAATGAAAAGGTTGAAAACGCTGCTGTGCATAATAATTTGGAACATGCATTTTGAGTGCAGTTTGAGTTTTTTATTTTTTTAAAAATATACTGTTATCATAGGCAGTTTGTACAAAAACCTTTCAATTGTACTCTAATAGTTATTTGACTGGAAAATTACAATGATTGCAATTCATATAGGTAATTTGGGAAAATCTGAGAAAATATTATTTGCATAATAATTTGGAGCGCAGTGTAAAAGGATTTTTATAGTATATAGAAAAGGTTGCATATCTTTTATCAGCATTTTTCTTATTTCTACAGGACACTGTGGGGGCAAGATACAATCATCCCAAAATAAATGCCACCTTGGAAATACTGTATTTTATTTTCTCCTTTGTGCAATGATTGTCATTTTCCTTACACTTATAGTTCATCGTGATATGCTTTTCATCAATAAATATGTAATGTACAGTAAATTCAGCGTAATATTAAATCATGTAAATGATTGTATATCACTAGATGTTTTAAAATAA
Source organism: Phyllobates terribilis (assembly GCF_046119375.1). Lineage (NCBI taxonomy): Eukaryota > Metazoa > Chordata > Amphibia > Anura > Dendrobatidae > Phyllobates > Phyllobates terribilis. The sequence goes on from NW_027362761.1 coordinate 283,592,317, forward strand.
AATTACCTTTGACTGTTTATTTTTAGAGAATTTAACTGAATTTTCTTTGGCTAGAGTCACACAAACGTATATTTTATTTATCCTAGAGAATCAGGTCAATTATTGAAATCACATTCTGATCGAACATCAGAGTGTGATCCGATTCTCTTGGATGAGGAGAAGATGAAGAAAAATCTGTCTCCATCTTCTCCATTCTGCCAGTCAATGGAAATCGGACAGCACTCAGAAGTCATCCGAGTGCAGTCTGATGTTTTCCATGTGCTCATTGACTTGTATGGTAGAGTGCTATTTGAATATTGAATTAAACTCTGGCATGCTGCAATTTTTACCTCAACTAGCTCTGTCCGAGGAAAAAATTGGACATGTGCACAGCCCCATAGAATTAAATTGGTCCGCGTCCAATTTGATGTTTTGTATTATATAATATATATTGTATTAAATCTAACAGTTTTATCAAGCAACAACAATGCTTTCTAATGTATTTCCTGGTGTAATAGCTTCTTCCCAAAGCAAGCATTGTACAATACAGGATGTACACAATAAATAATAAATAAGAACACAATAAATAATGCAATGAAATGTATTATGTTCATGTAGATTATTTAATGATATGTTACTAATGTATGTATGCAAGCTTTCAAATAAACTGTTATTTCACCAAGTTCCTATGTTCAACCAGTAGATGGCAGCATTTCACTTACTTTTAGTAAGAAAACGACTTTGTTTCTTAATTGGAGAGGAATTTCATCCAAAATAGACCTATCTAAATCAATTCAGATAAAAAAAAAACTATCGCTTGTAAAACAGTAGACTTGCTATTGACTGCATTATGACAATATTTTATTCAATTTAAGGGTTGGTCTGAAATTAATATTGATTTTAAATGGGCATCTATTAATTGTAGTAATCTAATTGCTTTTCTAATACACTTTTAAAAGTCCCTCGTGAAGAACTGTGGTCTTCCGTGGGCATAATACTACTCAGACAACACAGGGTTGGGTAAATCAGTGTGGCAATACTTTATTAAACCATAAAGCGGACAATAAACAGATAGAACATTCCCAGCAAGTACCCAAGATGGTGCAAATTACAGAGTCCTCACCCTTCCGCTGGCCCGTCGAGAATAGAGTAGCTGCGATTTCGGGACTTCCAAGGCTGACTACCCCCACCAGTAGCACCCCGGGATCCCAAGGAGAGAACGTGCTCGCCACTACTCGGTACACGCCCGAACATCACGGTGCTCGACAAACTCGGTGCTCGGCTAGAATTTCCGGGTTGCTCGTGCAGGAACTCGAGTCCTCACCTTGCATGTTTGGCGCTCTTTAGAGAGCCAATGAACATGCAATGATTGCTTGCCATGTGCTGTAATGCCGTAGCCATGTTGGTTGTGGACATTACAGTGATTGGCTGGCTGCACAGCGTCATCAGGTCTATATAAGACCGGGCGCTGCTATGCTCGTCACAGTCGACCCCGGAAACAAGCAGAGTAGTGAGAGCTGTTGCTGAGTCAGGGAGAGATTTGCTTGTTTATACACGGTGTGCAGAATTATTAGGCAAGTTGAATTTTAGAGGATTATTTTTATTATTGATCAACAACTATGTTCTCAATCAACCCAAAATATTCATAAATATCCAAGCTTAATTTTTTTGGAAGTTGGAGTGGTTTTTTTTTACATTTGGCTATCTTAGGAGGATATCTGTTTGTGCAGGTAACTATTACTGTGCAGAATTATTAGGCAACTTAATAAAAACCATATATAATCCCATCTCACTTGTTTATTTTCACCAGGTAAACCAATATCAGTGCACAAAATTTAGAAATAAACATTTCTGACATGCAAAAACAAAAACCAAAAAAATTAGTGATCAATATAGCCACCTTTCTTTATGATGTCACTCAACAGCCTTCCATCCATAGATTCTGTCAGTTGCTTGATCTGTTTTCGATCAACATTGCGTGCAGCAGCCACCACAGCCTCCCAGACACTGTTCCGAGAGGTGTACTGTTTTCCCTCCCTGTAGATCTCACATTTTATGATGGACCACAGGTTCTCTATGGGGTTCAGATCAGGTGAACAAGGGGGCCATGTCATTATTTTTTCTTCTTTTAGACCTTTACTGGCCAGCCACGCTGTGGAGTAGTTGGATTCATGTGATGGAGCATTGTCCTGCATAAAAATCATGTTTTTCTTGAACGATACCGACTTCTTCCTGTACCACTTCTTGAAGAAGTTGTCTTCCAGAAACTGGCAGTAGGTCTGGGAGTTGAGCTTCACTCCATCCTCAACCCGCAAAGGTCCCACAAGTTCATCTTTGATGATACTAGCCCAAAACAGTATCCCACCTCCACCTTGCTGACGTCTGAGTCGAAGTGGAGCTCTCTGCCCTTTACAGATCCAGCCTCTGGCCCATCAAGAGTTACTCTTATTTCATCATATAGAAAAGTAACCTGGCACTCAGAAGACTCTTGGGTTCTTTTATAATTTTTAATAAAGTAGTGCAGAAAATAAACAACAGACGTTTCGGTCACATTAGACCTTCATCGGTGTACTACAAAAAGTGAAAAAACGGTAGTGAGTAACATATAGCAGATTATACATAATATAACCAAAATATATATGGTCAATTACCACATAATATGTCATGGGGAATGCATCTATGGAGTACAACAGGGGGAAAAAAGGGGGGAGGGAAGAGGATCAGGATTGAGTAGGGGACAATGGTGAATCTTAGAGTATTTTAAATGAACCTACCAATATGTGGAAGTGGGTGTATTTAAGCAGTGGCCTATAGAGTTCTGTTTGCTGTGGGAATAAAATATAGGTAAAAGTGTCATAGAAATGGACTCTAATGGTAAAAGGAAAAACCATCACTGAAAAGAGTTACCTGTAGATGTCTGCTAGCCGGACACGGTGTCCACCGTTTGTCAGGAGGTATGGTGGAGGGCTAAAGACCTACTACCTCTTAAATATGCAGTGGAGGGGGTTAAAGGTTGCTCATCAACTTAATCATTGGTGCCAGTGGGGTTTTAGCGCGCATATAGAATGTGGAACAGGACCTAGAAAGAGGAAGTAGCGTCATATGACGCTCTGAAGGTCCTGAAAGGAGAAAACCCGGTCACGTGACCGGAAGTGACGTGTGAGTGCGTTCCACAATGTATTGTATGCGTTCCACTGCGTGTGGGGAGCGCTGGAGCCAGAATGACAGGGTGGAGGAACGTTAGGGAAGCAGGATAGGAGTCCAGGAGGGTAAGGGATAAGGAGGGAGGAACATCACTTAGGATTGGATCTAGAAGAAATCAAAAATACATTTTAGAAACAAATAGGTGTAATCAGCAAGGTATCACATATCTTAGAACATCAGAGGGTTCAAATATATTTAAGAGTATCACATATAGACAATTATGGTCATGTTATCCAGATTAATAGTCCCAATAATAAAGGATAATGGTCCCTACAAAATACCACGATGGGATATCCGTGCAAGTTAACATAAATTCATATGTGTCAATGAACAAGAATGTCACAATTAGGGATACATTAAGTGGAAGAGCTGATGTCATATTCCTTATTGAGTCCTTTGGGGGATAATGATTGTAGCTCGTGGATCCAAAATGACTCCCTGTGTTTTAATAAACGAATGCGGTCCCCTCCGCGTCTGGGAGGGGGGACATGTTCAATCACCTGAAATTTTAGTTGTGACACTAAATGACCGGATGCCACAAAATGTGAGGGAACCGGTAAGAGTAGGTTTTTGCAACGTATTGTGGATTTGTGCTTCGAAATTCTATCCTTGATGCACTGAGTTGTCTCGCCGACATAAATTAGGCCGCATGGGCATTTTAAGACGTAGACCACGTAGGAGGAATTACATGTGAAGTAATCCTTAATCTTATATTGTTTGCCTGATTGTGGGTGATAGAAAGAGTCTCCCCGAATTATGTTATTGCACTGGTGACATTGTAAACATGGAAACGTCCCATGTTTAGGGGTGGATAGAAATCTCTGTCTAGATTGAGTGTTGGCGGTTCCAATGTCGGAATGGACGAGGCGGTCATGGATATTGGTAGATCTTTTGTAACATGGTAGAAACGGGACTTTGAATTCTGGGACTTTGGGATAGGCTGTTCGGAGTATGTGCCAGTGTTGTCTAATCTTCTTATGTAGTATTGAAACCATTGGATGGTAAGTGTGGACAAACGGCAAGCCTTGGTTATGAGTCAGGCGAGTAGTGGGCTCTAAAGCTTGTGACAATGTAGCTGATGGATAACCCCTGTCAAGAAATTTCCTCCTCATCTCAGTAATCCTAATGTCCCGTGTAGAAGGGTTGCTAACAATGCGTTGGACCCGGTGGAATTGGGACCTGGGTACTGACTTAAAGATGGGTTTGGGGTGGAGGCTAGTGTAATGTAATAGACTATTCCTGTCAGTGGGTTTCACATATAAGTCGGTAGACAGGAATCCCAGTTCATCCTTGGTGATGGTGGTATCAAGGAAGTGAATGGATTCTTTACTAGAAGACATGGTGAAGCCAAGACCATCCCAAGACGAGTTCAGAGTCTCAAAGAATTGTGTCAGGGTTTCTATGGGCCCTGTCCAGATGCAGAAAATATCGTCTATGTAGCGCCTCCATACCCTAGAGTGGGTTTTAAACAGTGGGTTTGTGTATACTACCTCTTCCTCAAATGTTGACATGTAGCAGTTAGCGTACGGAGGAGCTACATTAGATCCCATTGCGGTACCCTGTTTCTGTAAATAGAAGGTATCTTGGAAGAGGAAGAAATTTTTAGACAGGACCAAGGTTAAGAGGTCAAGGCAAAGATGACTAACATCCGATGGTGTATGGGAAATTTCCAATAAGTTTTTTACACAGATGATACCTTTCTCATGTGGAATAGAAGTGTATAGATTATTAACATCAAATGTGACAAGTAAGGAGTCTGGGTGGATCTGTACGATCCCTTTGATGATGGTTAGGAAGGCTCCTGTGTCGAGAATAAAAGATGTGGTCTGTTTAACCAAAGGGGTCAATATTTTTTCTAAGAAAATCGCTAGAGGAGATAGGATGGAGTTAGTGGCAGCGACAATTGGACGGCCTGGAGGGTTCTCGAGATTCTTATGAATTTTAGGTAGGGTGTAAAACACTGGAATGATGGGGAAGGTGTTAGTTAGGAATTCACAGGTTTTATTGTCAATTGTTCCTTTAAGGGAATGGTGTTTCAAGGTTTTTGAGATCTCATCTCTAATGGCAGAAGTGGGGTCATGTGTAAGTTTCTCGTAAATCGAGTTGTCATCTAACTGTCTATAAATCTCACTCAGGTAGGTAGATTTATCCATAACCACTATCGCCCCACCCTTGTCTGCTGATTTGATGATAATGGATGGATCCGATTGGAGTGTTTTAAGTGCTTGTCTGTCAAGACAGGACAGGTTCTGATGGTAGTGTAACCGGCCTAGGTCAATATCTGAGCGAAATTTTTGGAAAGATTGCTTGATGAAATCAATAAAAGTTTCTGCAGCGTGATAATTCTGGGGGGGTCGATATGTACTTTTGCTCTTTAATCCCAAGCTAGCTGCTGTGATGCTAACTGGATTAATGGCAGGTGTAGTGATATTGGGTATAACCTCCTGAGATAAGTGAGCCTTTAGTCTAATGGATCTGAAAAACCTTTGTAAATCCATCTCTAAGCCAAATGTGTTACATTTATAGGATGGACAGAAAGACAGGCCTTTCTGCAACACTGTCAGTTCCGCTATACTGAGGGATCGTGATGAAATGTTCACAACTAATGGGGTCATACCTGGGAGCGTGTGACCCTGATGAAATTCCTGTCGCTTCCTGTTGGTGCCGCCTCTCCTCGTCCTCCTCTTCTTCGGTTGTATTTCTTCCGAAAACCTAAAAAATGAGTAGAGGTGGATGGGTGATCTGGTCTGTCTAATTCTGAGCCAGAGGAGGATAGGTCGGTTGAGGAGTGACCCAGTTGTCCCGGACCACGTCTTGTGCTGGAGAAGTCGCGCCATTTGTAGACTCGATCCCTCTGGTAGTCCTCTGTGTCGCGAATAAATTTCAGTCTCTTCCTGTTTTCTGTATCCCGTCGGTGTTGTTCCAGGTTCTGGTTAACCTTGGTCTTTAGAGAGTTCAATTCTTCTGTGGAAATCGTGGATGCTAGTTGAGATTCAATGCTGGAGATCTTTTCTTTGGATGAATTAATTTCCTTCTGTAAGAATTCAATCGTTAGAGTCATAAGATCAAACGAGCATTTGTTCAAAATACGTTCGAACTTTAAACAGTAGTCTTCTTGGTTATTGAAGAGTGTGGGACGTAATGGGACTCTAAGTCCCCTTGGAATACGTTGGACTCGAACGTATTCTGAAAGTGTGGCGCAATGTAATTCAAGATTAATAGAGTGGCGCAACTCCTTTTCCCAATCTCTACCTCTCGTCTCCTTCAGCGGTATTTTCAGGAACTCACATGGTAGATTTGATTTGGCGATAATATTGGAAGTTTCCTCGGCGTTGTAGAAGAAGGTGATCGTTGTCATGACACCCCAGGGTGCTGGTATATAGAACCAGAAATTTATATAGATAAAACTACCGCACTCCTGGAGTAATGGTGGTGCCCAGGTAGGGTTACAAGCCCGTAATCATATAGAAAAGTAACCTGGCACTCAGAAGACTCTTGGGTTCTTTTATAATTTTTAATAAAGTAGTGCAGAAAATAAACAACAGACGTTTCGGTCACATTAGACCTTCATCGGTGTACTACAAAAAGTGAAGAAACGGTAGTGAGTAACATATAGCAGATTATACATAATATAACCAAAATATATATGGTCAATTACCACATAATATGTCATGGGGAATGCATCTATGGAGTACAACAGGGGGAAAAAAGGGGGGAGGGAAGAGGATCAGGATTGAGTAGGGGACAATGGTGAATCTTAGAGTATTTTAAATGAACCTACCAATATGTGGAAGTGGGTGTATTTAAGCAGTGGCCTATAGAGTTCTGTTTGCTGTGGGAATAAAATATAGGTAAAAGTGTCATAGAAATGGACTCTAATGGTAAAAGGAAAAACCATCACTGAAAAGATTTACCTGTAGATGTCTGCTAGCCGGACACGGTGTCCACCGTTTGTCAGGAGGTATGGTGGAGGGCTAAAGACCTACTACCTCTTAAATATGCAGTGGAGGGGGTTAAAGGTCGCTCATCAACTTAATCATTGGTGCCAGTGGGGTTTTAGCGCGCATATAGAATGTGGAACAGGACTCTTATTTTATCAGTCCATAAAACCATTGAAAAATCAGTCTTAAGATATTTCTTGTCCTATTCTTGACGTTTTATCTTATGTTTCTTGTTCAAAGGTGGTCGTTTTTCAGCCTTCCTTACCTTGGCCATGTCCCTGAGTATCGCTCGCACACCTTGTGCTTTTTGATACTCCAGTAACGTTGCAGCTCTGAAATATGGCAAAACTGGTGGCGAATGTCATCTTGGCAGCTTCACGCTTGATTTTCCACAATTCATGGGCAGTTATTTTGCGCCTTTTTTGGCCAACACGCTTCTTGCGGCCCTGTTGGCTATTTGCCATGAAACGCTTGATTGTTCGGTGATCACGCTTCAAAAGTTTGGAAATTTCAAGACTGCTGCATCCCTCTGCAAGACATCTCACAATTTTGGACTTTTCAGAGCCCATCAAATCTCTCTTCTGACCCAATTTGTCAAAGGAAAGGAAGTTGCCTAATAATTAAGCACACCTTATATAGGGTGCTGATGTCATTAGTCAACACCCCTCCTCATTACAGAGATGCACATCACCAGATTTACTTAATTGATAGTTGGCTCTCAAGCCTATGCAGCTTGGAGTAGGACAATATGTATAAAAAGTATCAAAGTGATCAAAATACGCATTTGCCTAATAATTCTGCATGCGGTGTAGTAAGTATAGGTATTCCTGAACATATACACTGCTCAAAAAAATAAAGGGAACACAAACAACAGAATATAACTCCAAGTGAATCAAACTTCTGTGAAATCAAACTGTCCACTTAGGAAGAAACACTGATTGACAATCAATTTCACATGCTGTTGTGCAAATGGAATAGACAATAGATGGAAACTATTGGCAATAATCAAGACACACTCAATAAAGGAGTGGTCCTGCAGGTGGGGACCACAGACCACATCTCATTACCAATGCTTTCTGGCTGATGTTTTGGTCACTTTTGAATGTTGGTTGTGCTTTCACACTTGAGACGGCCTCTGCAACCTACAGAAGTTGCTCAGGTAGTGCAGCTCATCCAGGATGGCACATCAATGGAAGCTGTGGCCAGAAGCTTTGCTGTGTCTGTCAGTGTAGTGTCCAGAGGCTGGAGGCGCTACCAGGAGACAGGCCAGTACACCAGAAGACGTAGAGGGGCCGTATGAGGGCAACAACCCAGCAGCAAGACCGCTATCTCCGCCTTTGTGCAAGGAGGAAAAGGAGGAGCACTGCCAGAGCCCTGCAAAATGACCTCCAGCAGGCCACAAATGTGCATGTGTCTGCACAAACGGCTAGAAACCGACTCCATGAGGATGGTATGAGGGCCCGACGTCCACAGATGGGGGTTGTGCTTACAGCCCAACACCGTGCAGGACGCTTGGCATTTGCCACAGAACACCAAGATTGGCAAAGTCGCCATTGGCGCCCTGTGTTCTTCACAGAGTGACAGAGTCTGGAGACGCCATGGAGAGCGATCTGCTGCCTGCAACATCCTTCAGTATGACCGGTTTGGCAGTGGGTCAGTAATGGTGTGGGGTGGCATTTCTTTGGAGGGCCGCACAGCCCTCCATGTGCTCGCCAGAGGTAGCCTGGCTGCCATTAGGTACCGCGATGAGATCCTCAAACCCCTTGTGAGACCATATGCTGGTGCAGTTGGCCCTGGGTTCCTCCTAATGCAGGGCAATGCCAGACCTCATGTGACTGGAGTGTGTCAGCAGTTCCTGCAAGATGAAGGCATTGAAGCTATGGACTGGCCCGCCCATTCCCCAGACCTGAATCCGATTGAGCATATCTGGGACATCATGTCTCGCTCCATCCACCAACGTCACGTTGCACCACAGACTGTCCAGGAGTTGGCGGATGCTTTAGTACAGGTCTGGGAGGAGATCCCACAGGAGACCATCTGCAACCTCATCAGGAGCATGCCCAGGCATTGTAGGGAGGTCATACAGGCACGTGGTGGCCACACACAATACTGAGCCTCATTTTGACTTGTTTTAAGGACATTACATCAAAGTTGGATCAGCCTGTAGTGTTTTTCCACTTTAAATTTGGGGGTGACTACAAATCCATGCCTCCATTGGTTATTAAATTTTATTTCCATTGATGATTTTTGAGTGATTTTGTTGTCAGCACATTCAACTTTGTACAGAACAAAGTATTAAATGAGAATATTTCATTCATTCAGATCTAGGATGTGTTATTTTAGTGTTCCCTTTATTTTTTTGCGCAGTGAATACTCCATCTGAACTAAGAGTCCTTCTGAGGACTAATCCAGCTGCATATATTCAGTAGTGATAGCAGGAGTTAGGCAGGCAGGCAGGCAGGCAGTGTATGAGGCAGACTACAGTACATATAGCACAAGAGGGTCCATTGAACGTTCTGTCTGCTACTTCTGTTCTTACAGATATTTGTAGACATAGCCCCAGATATCAGGGGCCAGGGCTAATTTTTTTTTTATGTTAATCCTGATTATTTGCTTAAAAATCAAGACAGGCAGGGTATATGACAGACTGTAGTGCATGATACAGCACAGGAGGGTCCATTGCATGTTCAACTTGACTGATCCAGCTGTGACAAATATTTGTAGACATAGGGCCAGGTATCAGGTACCAGGGCTAATTTTTTTACCTTAATCTTGGTTATTTGCTTAAAAAGCAAGGCAAGCAGGGTATGTGACAGACTGCAGTGCATGATACAGCACAAGAGGGTCCACTGCATGTTCAACTTCTGACTGATCCCACTGTGACAAATATTTGAATATATAGCACCAGGTATCAGGGGCCAGGGCTAATTTTTTTTCATCTTAATCTTGGATATTTGCTTAAAAAGCAAGGCAGGCAGGGTATGTGACAGACTGCAGTGTATGATATAGCACAAGATCACATGGTCCATTGCATGTTCAACTTCTGACTAGAGATGAACAAATGTTTCAATATTCGATTTGAATTACGATCGCCGAATCTGCAATATTCGCCAATTTATTAGTTGAATGATCGTCGAATGTTACCGAACGCCATAGGATTCAAAGGGGGGACAAAAAAACACATACACAACACCTTAAAATGGTCCCAAAAGCTGCCAAAACACATCAAATTAGGGGTAGACACCTGGAAAGTGCCATCAATTGACCCAGAGTACAAGTGCTATAATTATTATTACTATTACAGCGACATTTATTCCGTGACACTTTACATGTCAAAAGGGGTCACCGACTGGTACAAGAGTAGAGAGGACCCTGCCGGCGAGGGCACACAAACAATCTACAAGGAATGGGTAAGTATACAGTAGGTCAGGATACAGCTAGTCATACAGCGGTATGCTGGATCGAGGCTTACCGCAGATTGTACGCTTGTCACAAGAAGTGGGTCTTCAGCTTCCTTTTCAAGGTTTCCACGGTAGGCGACAGTCTGATGTGTTTGGATACAGTGTTATCACAGTAGGGGATATACACGGGACAAATCTGTCGAGAGCCTAAATCACGTTAAGCTTCCAGGAGCTCACAACTGAGCAGATTAACACCTGCACCGTTTAATATGAAGGCAAAAGGCTTCTTTTTAATGACTGCAGGAGTGGGAGGAATCAGACGCTGTGGGCTTCTGGCTCCTCTCTGTCACGTGACACCTTGCAAGCATCAACTCAATGTTCACAAGGTAGACAGCAGGGGTGGTCGATCTCCTAGACAATGAGCTAATTACTTTATGATGATAGAGGACAACATCTTCAAGTAGTTTGTATGTTCTCCCCATGTTTGCGGGGGTTTCCTCCAGGTTCTTCGGTTACCTCCTCAGTAAAAAAGGAGCCATACAGGAGTGTTCACAGTTCAAAAAATTAGGGCCTGACACCACCATTTCCCTGGCCAACAGATTGGAGATGGTGGATTTCCACCTCTTAGCTTTGTCATTTGTGGGAGGAAACAATCTTTTACGTGACCACAAATGCGGGACCGAGAGCTAGCTGCAGTGCTGAGAGAGGGCGGAGTATGGTGAAATGGTAAACTGCCGGACCATGAGTGAGGTGCAGGGGGACACGTTACGCTTCCATTACAGCTGACGAGCTCTCACTCAGCCTGACTGGAGAAGGTTGAGAAGCAGAGGTTCTGCAGAGGGAGACCTGCGTGCCAATACTTGGCATGGTAATATAGGAGGAGGAAGAAGCAGCAGATGCGGTTCATGGGGCAGCTGATGGTTGTTGAGGTCCACTGGTGCGCATTTTATCACAGTGAGATTGCCGGAGTAATGCATATTGATTACGCATGTGAAGATTCATGCATGCAGTAGTCAAATTATTGCACTTTTTCCCTCTACTGAGTTTTGTATCGCAAAGTTTGCAGATAACGTGAGCTGGCTCATCCTTTGCGGTCTCAAAAAAGGCCCAGGCTAGGCAACCCTTGCCGCCCACGTGAGCTGCAGACCCATGAACGCTGCTTGTCACTGCCACGGTTGTGACTAAGGATGCCGTGCTCCTCATGCTTGCATCACTCCTTGTCTGCGCCATAAGATGCAATGTAACCGCCTCATCTTCTTCCTCTACCTCCTCAGATGAGCTACTCAGTTACGTGCCTCTGGGTTCACACCAAGTTGGATGTGCAACCTCATCATCATCCAATGTTCTATCCCATTCCTCGCCCTCAGAGTCACCATCCTCTTTTCTTGCCGTGTCAGCACAGTACAGTCGAGGGTCAGGAAGCTGCTCGGACCCAACCTCCCTCCCCCCACCCTGTGTGGAGAAGAATATCTGCCACAAACAATTTTAAGCTGAGATGCAGTCTGCTTTATATACCCATGTTGAGTTTATCAGGTCTGTGTACCCCTGTGTGGAGAAGAATATCTGCCTAAACAATTTTAAGCTGAGATGCAGTCTGCTTTATATACCCATGTTGAGTTTATAAGGCCTGTGTACCCCTGTGTGGAGAAGAATATCTGCCCCAGACAATTTTAAGCAGAGATGTAGCCTGCTTTATAAGCCATGGTAGAAAGAAAACCAATTTCTATTTTATCATGTGTTCTCCTGTGAGAACAATATCTGCACCAAATAATTAATTTAAATTGAGTATAAGTATTATAATGGGGACAGACACCTCTTCCACTGCAGCCAACCCCAGCAGATAGAAACATAATCAGGAATGTTCACATTTAAAAAAATTAGGGCCTAACAACACCATTTCCGTGGTCAACAGATTGGGGATGGTGGAGTTCAACCTCTTAGCTTTGTCATGTGTAGGATGAAACAATCTTTTACTCGACCACAAATGTGGGACTGAGGGCTGGCTGCAGTGCTGAGAGAAGGGGGAGTACAGTGAACCGGAAAAACTGCTGATCCGTGAGTGAGGTGCAGGGGGACATGTTACTGTGGATTGAGAAACATGTGGTGTGCTCGGTGAAACAAACACAGCATGCATGTCCGCTTCCGTTACAGCTGACAGGCTCTCACTCAGCCTGACTGGAGCAGGTAGAGAAGCAGAAGCTCTGCAGTGGGAGACCTGTGTGCCAATACTTGGCATGGTAACAGAGGAGGAAGAAGCAGCAGATGCGGTTGATGGGGAAGCTGATGGTTGTTGAGGATGGCTGGTGCGCATTTTATCGCAGTGAGATTGCCAGAGTAACGCATGTTGTTTGCTCATGTGAAAGTTCATGCATGTAGAAGTCAAATTATTACACTTTTTCGCTCTACTGAGTTTTTCATTAATGATATCACAAAACAAGGATACCAAAGGGAGTATATTTCCAGAGGTGATATAACTAAATATGGATAGAGGAAATTTCATACATTAGTAGTATATATGTAAAATATTACTACACCAACCAGAATGACGGACCAATGTAAGCCAAGGGGACAGTCGGGAAAGAACAGACGATGAGAAAAAAGAAAAAAGAACCGACCATAGAGTCCCAAATATCCAATAAGGTGAAAAAATATATATATTTATTAATTACAGGTGACAACAGAATGATAGCAGACCAAATACATGATAAGTTAAAACCATCTAAAAACAGGGGCGCATGTCCGGGTTATATATAGAATCAAAAAAGAGAATAAATCTAATCAATAAACCACAAATGTAGATATAAATAAATATAAGTAACCGACACTCAAGAAATAAATACACAGAAGGTAGTATATAATATAAAGTGCAAATGCATATAATATCTCCCCACTCCCCCAAAAAATGTACAAAATGTATAATGTATAATATATCACCCTTAATCTCTCCACACATGCACAAAATTGCAAAATTGTATATCTCTCACTCATGTAATGGAGAGGAGGGGGAGGAGAAACCATGCGGTGACCAATTACCACAGAAAAGCAGTCAAAAGATCATATGTGATAAAATGGAGATCAGTGCAACAATGTGCACAAGGAATATTCATTAATCATTGGATCACATAGTTGGCATATATCAATGGTGTCAGATACTTACAATCGATATAATAGATTGCTCCCAAACTCGGGCAGCATCCTCCCCGACGCGCGTTTCGGCAAGCGCCTTCGGCAGGGGCCGAAACAATCTATTATATTGATTGTAAGTATCCGACACCATTGATATATGCCAACTATGTGATCCAATGATTAAGGAATATTCCTTGTGCACATTGTTGCACTGATTTCCATTTTATCACATATGATCTTTTGACTGCTTTTCTGTGGTAATTGGTCACCGCATGGTTTCTCCTCCCCCTCCTCTCCATTAAATGAGTGAGAGATATACAATTTTGCAATTTTGCACATGTGTGGAGAGATTAAGGGTGATAACTTTAACTTATCATGTATTTGGTCTGCTATCCATCTGTTGTCACCTGTAATTAATAAATATATATATTTTTTCACCTTATTGGATATTTGGGACTCTATGGTCGGTTCTTTTTTCTTTTTTCTCATCGTCTGAGTTTTTCATTGCAAAGTTTGCAGATAACGTGAGCTGGCTCATCTTTTGCGGTCTCAAAAAGGCCCAGGCTAGGCAACCCTTGCCGCCCCTGCAAGCTGCAGACTCACAATTATTGCTGGCCACGGTTGTGGCTAAGGATGCAGTGCTCCTCATGCTTGCATCACTCCGCGTCTGCGCCATAAGACACAACCTAACCTCCTCGTCTTCCTCCTCCACCCCCTCAGATGAGCTACTCAGCTGCGTGCCTCTGGGTTCACACCAAGTTGGATGTGCAACCTCATCATCATCATCCAATGTGACATCCCATTTCTCGCCCTCAGAGTCACCCTCCTCTTCTTCTTGCCGTGACAGCACAGTACAATCGAGGGTCAGGAAGCTACTCGGACCAAACCTTTTTTTTTTCTTCTGTGTGGAGAAGAATATCTAACCCAAAGTATTTTAAGCTGAGATGCAGTCTGCTTTATATACCCATGTTGAGTTTATCAAGTCTGTGTACCCCTGTGTGGAGAACAATATCTGCACCAAAAAATTATTTTCACTAGAGTATAACTAATGTAAAGGAGACCAAAACCTCTTCCACTGCAGCCAACCCAGCACATGGAGACCCAATTTGGAGTGTTCACATTTCCCTAAATTAGGGCCTAATACCACCGAAGTGGCATCAATTTCATTACAGTAGAAATAGTATAATTAGGACTGACACTTAGTCTCCTACAGCCAACCCAGTAGATGGAGACCCAATCAGGGCTCTTCCCATTTGAAATCATTTGGGCCTAAAACCACCGAAGTGGCATCAATTTAACTAGAGTATAAGTAGTATAATGGGGACGGACACCTCTTCCACTGCAGCCAACCCAATAGATGGAGACCCAATCAGGATTCCTCACATTTTCAAAAATTACTGGCAGACACCAACAAAGTGGCATCAATTTCAGTACAGTAGAAATTGTACAATTAGCAACAACACCTCTTCCCCTACAGCCAACCCAGTAGTTGGAGACCCAATCAGGAATATTCCCATTTATAAACATTTGGGCCCAAAACCACCAAAGTGGCATCAATTTCACTAGAGTATAAGTAGTATAATGGGGACCGACACCTCATCCACTATAGCCAATCCAATGAATTGAGAGACCAAATCTGTATTCTCCACACTTTCAAAAATAAGGGCCTAAAACCTGCAGCCGCAGCAAGAGCAGGCACTCAAGCCATGTCACAGACTGCATTTCCGCAAGATCAATGCAGCACACTAAAAACTACAACATCACATAACCTGTACAGTCTGCAATTGGGGTGAAAAAGTCCTTTGAGATGCATGACTTGTTCATCTAGATGAAAGTTCGGCGGTCAACACTTTCATGGGACAACCGGGTGCACTTATCCGTCAGGACACCACCAGCAGTGCTGAACGCAAGTTCTGAGAGAACACTGGCAGCTGGGCATGATAAAACCTGAGCTCAGGCCATTCATCTATTTTTGAAGACCAAAATATAAAAGGGTCAAAGTCCTCACTGATGGTATTCGTAAATGAGATCTAGATAGTCCTCCACCATCCTCTGCAGTCGTTCTCCACCTGTCAGACTTGGACTCTGTTGTGCTGGTGCATGAGCTGGTCTAAAAAAGGTGTGAAAGGACTCACAGAAATTGTGTCTACCACTTACTCTGCTGCTGATGCTAATGTTTTGGCATTGACGAACTGACGTACCGGACGTTGAAAGACTACAGCTGCGATTCACACTGTGTGCCTCACTCCAATCTTGGGGAAAAGCTCTATTAAGGTCGCTTAAAAGCTTGTTTCGGTACTCCAACATTAGCGTGACCCTTTCCAGGGTGGGAAGCATCTGGCAAAATTTACACTTATAACGTGGATCTAACAGAGTGACAACCCAGTAATCAGAATTATTTTTAATCATAACTATACGGGGATCATGTTGCAGAAAGTGCAGCAAGAAGGCACTCATATGTCGGGCTCTTCCAGGTGGTCCAAAGCCAGACTATTGTTGGCTGCGTACCACTGATGCATGCTTCCTCTGTCCCCTCCTGCCAACCACGTTAAACAGAAAGGGGATGATAATCCTCTTCATCTTCTGACTGTTGCTCGCCCATCACATCTTCCTCCTCCATTCGTTCCTCGGCTCTTGCACCTTCACTAACAGTATGTCTGGTGTCATCAAACTCCCTCGATCACAGGAATCCACCACCACTTGGCATCTGCATGTGTGATGACAGTCTGGAACTTTGCGACATTCTTATCCTTTCCACATCCTCCTCTTCTTCTGGGACAACTACCTCCTGCCGCACGCTATTAAAAGTCTTCTCCAGCATGTAGATGATCGGAATAGTGATGCTGATGACGGCATTGTCAGCGCTAACTAGTTTAGTAGCCATTTCAAAACTGTGCAGAAGGGTGCAAAGGTCCTTAATCTGGTCCCACTCCATAAACGTGATATGCCCCACTTCCGTTTAGCATTGGCTTAGGCTATACGACATGACATACTGCGTCAGGGCTTGTTAGTGCTGCCACAGTTGCTGCAACATGTGCAGAGTGGAATTCCACTGCGTCGGCACATTGCATATCAACCTGTTAACTGGCATGGACAAAGACCTCTGTATCGATGCAAGTCGATGACATGAGGGATGCGAATGACGAAGTGAGCACACAGCTTCCGTACTTTCTGAAACAGCGCATCCAGGCCGGGGTAGTGACAGAGAAATGGCTGTACCACCAGGTTGAGGACATGAGCCATGCAAGGCACGTATGTGAGTTCGCCTTGGCGTAGGGCCGCCAACAGCTTTGTACCGTTATCGCACACGGCCTTCCCTGGCTCCAGGTTCAGTGGAGACAGCCATTGCTGAAACTGAGCCTGGAGAGCTGTCCACAACTCTTCAGCTGTATGACTGCAAGCTCCATGGCATATTAATTTGAATACTGTCTGATTGCGGCAAGCACTGGCTGCGCAGTACGGAGGTGGTGTGGATTCGCTCTGCACTTCCCCGCCTGTCCCCACAGCCACAAGAGTCACCCAGTGCCCAGTCAGCGAGATGTAGCGTGCTTGGCCATGCTTACTCGTCCAGGTATCAATGGTGAAATGCACCCTGGCAGATATAGATTTAGTCAAGGAATGGGTGATGTTGTCTGCGACATGCTGGTGTAGCACAGGGACAGCTTTCTTAGAGAAGTAATGGCGACTGTGCAACTGGTATTGGGGGACTGCCATGGCCATCAGCTTTCAGAAACCGTCTGTGAATGTTTGGAGTACACTTCTGATGCCCATGTTATACACTGTGTGCAGAATTATTAGGCAAATGATTATTTTGATCACATGATACTTTTTATACATGTTGTCCTACTCCAAGCTGCATAGGCTCGAGAGCCAACTACCAATTAAGTAAATCTGGTGATGTGCATCTCTGTAATGAGGAGGGGTGTTGACTAATGACATCCACACCCTATATAAGGTGTGCATAATTATTAGGCAACTTCCTTTCCTTTGGAAAAATGGGTCAGAAGAGAGATTTGACGGGCTCTGAAAAGTCCAAAATTGTGAGATGTCTTGCAGAGGGATGCAGCAGTCTTGAAATTTCCAAACTTTTGAAGCGTGATCACTGAACAATCAAGCGTTTCATGGCAAATAGCCAGCAGGGTCGCAAGAAGCGTGTTGGCCAAAAAAGGCACAAAATAACTGCCCATGAATTGAGGAAAATCAAGCGTGAAGCTGCCAAGATGCCATTCGCCACCTGTTTTGCCATATTTCAGAGCTGCAATGTTACTGGAGTATCAAAAAGATGTGCGATACTCAGGGCCATGGCCAAGGTAAGGAAGTCTGAAAAATGACCACCTTTGAACAAGAAACATAAGATAAAACATCAAGAATGGGCCAAGAAATATCTTAAGACTGATGTTTCAAAGGTTTTATGGACTGATGAAATGAGAGTGACTCTTGATGGGCCAGATGGATGGGCCAGAGGCTGGATCATTAAAGGGCAGAGAGCTCCACTCCGACTCAGACGCCAGCAAGGTAGAGGTGGGGTGCTGGTATCATCAAAGATGAACTTGTGGGACCTTTTTGGGTTGAGGATGGAGTGAAGCTCAACTCCCAGACCTACTGCCAGTTTCTGGAAGACAACTTCTTCAAGAAGTGGTACAGGAAGAAGTCGGTATCGTTCAAGAAAAACATGATTTTCATGCAGGACAATGCTCCATCACATGCATCCAACTACTCCACAGCGTGGCTCGCCAGTAAAGGTCTAAAAAAAGAAAAAATAATGACATGGCCCCCATGTTCACCTGATCTGAACCCCATAGAGAACCTGTGGTCCATCATAAAATGTGAAATCTACAGGGAGGGAAAACAGTACACCTCTCGGAACAGTGTCTGGGAGGCTGTTGGTGGCTGCTGCACGTAATGTTGATCGAAAACAGATCAAGGAACTGACAGAATCTATGGATGGAAGGCTGTTGAGTGTCATCATAAAGAAAGGTGGCTATATTGATAACTCATTTTTTTGGTTTTGGTTTTTGCATGTCAGAAATGTTTATTTCTAAATTTTGTGCACTGATATTGGTTTACCTGGTGAAAATAAACAAGTGAGATGAGATTATATTTGGTTTTTATTAAGTTGCCTAATAATTCTGCACACTAATAGTTACCTGCACATACAGATATCCTCCTAAGATAGACAAATCTAAAAAAAACAAACTCCAACTTCCAAAAATATTAAGCTTGGATATTTATGAGTCTTTTGGGTTGATTGAGAACATTGTTGTTGATCAATAATAAAAATAATCCTCTAAAATACAACTTGCCTAATAATTCTGCACACAGTGTAGATTGGGTGAACCGTTCTACAGACTCGCCCATCTGTGATTCGCTACAGTCAGTTGGGCACTTGGATAGTTGTGACACGGGGGGAAGCAAGGGTAATTGGGGTGCCACCTCTGTGGACTGTACTGTGTGTGATCTTGAGGTGGCGGAAGAAGAGGAGAGGCCACTGGAAGCGGCGCTTGCAATCCACTGGAGCACCTGCTCTTTCTGGCCCTTATCAACATGGCGTATTGCTGTGCAGCTGCCAAAGAAAGGGTGTGGAGTAGCCCGTCCAGTAACAGAAGTTTTCAGTTGTCTTTGGATAGGACATGATGGTGTTGGTTCACTAGTGCTTTCACTAACATTACCACCTACCCCACGTATACCTTGAGCACCAAGCCTATTCCCCCTTCCACCATGACCTCTCTTTTTCCCACTCATGTTGCTCAGATACTGTAGTAGGAGCACGCTATTAGCAAAACAAAAATAGATTTTTTTCCTCTACAACAGCTCTGCACACACCTGAATTTCAGTGGCCCTAAATGACAAGGTAAGATATGGCTTGTTGTATAAAGTTACTAACCGAACAAAGTATTTTTTTTACTGTGGATGACGCCTGTATAACATAGGAGATATTCTCCAAACTATTTCAAACTGAGATGTTCCTGCTGTATAACGTTAGGGAATTGAAGAAAGTATTTTTTTTACTGTGGATGATGCCTGTATAAAATATGAGATATTCTCCAAACTATTGCAAATTCAGATCTAGCCTGCTGTATAACGTTAGCAACAGCAAAAAGTAGATTTTTTGACTCTGCGCATGCTCTGAATACAACTGAATTTCACCCCCACTAAAAGGACTAGATGTCTTATAGCAGAGTCTAACACGTTTGCAACAGAAAATTTTTTTGGACTATTTTTTGGACTCTGAAAACAGCTAAAGTTTATTGCCACTAATGTAGTAGCTTACATATAGCAGAGTGTATGACGTTTGCCGCACAAAAAATTGTTTGTGGACTCTGCCTAGCAAGACAAAAAAATATATTTTTTTACTTTGAAAGCAGCTGAGGTTCACCGCCACTAAAATAGTAGGTGGATTTTAGCAGATTGCATCACGTTTGCCACACAAAAAATCTTAGGTGGACTGTGGCTAGCAACAGAAAAAATCTTTTTTTTTACTCTGAAAACAGGTGAATTTCACAGCCACTAAAAGTACTAGGTGGCTTATAGCAGAGTGTAACACGTCTGCGACACAAAAAATCTTTGGTGGACTGAGGCTAGCAACACAAAAAATCTATTTTTTTACTGTGAAAACAGCTGAAGTTTACCGCCACTAACATAATAGCTGACGTATAGCAGAGTGTATGATGTTTGCTACACAAAAAAATCTTTTGTGGACTCTGCCTGCCAACAGAAAAAATATATTTGTTTTACTGTGCATACAGTTGAAGTTCACCCACCAAAAAAATGACAAAGTGGGCTAACACAGCTTGCACTATCACAATAGCAAATGAAAAAAAAAGTTTTTGTGCTCTTCACTCAGAAGCTCTGCACTGACAAGCTCTGCAGATAGTTGAATTTCAACCCCACAAAATCAAAAAGTGGCCAGCAAGGTTTGTTTGCTTTATCACATTAGCAAGTGCAAAAATAGTTTGAAGGTCTGCATGGAGCACAGACAGTACAACCGGTGCACAACTCTTTCTGTCAGAAACTCAGTAATTTTACAAAAACAAAAAAAGGGCTGCAAGGTCGATTGAACAGATACACAGCACAGGACTTATCTACACTATCTGACTTCCACAGAAGTGGGGTGCAGGAGCAGAGTTTGTCTCCAGCAGTGATATGCATAAAATGGCCCAGAGGGAACATGGCTGGTTTTTATATGGAAAGGACATGTGATTTCAGCAGCCAATTGCAGAAACCCTTGTGTCTGGGACACTGTGGATGCTTCCTGGGCTCTGATTGGCTAACCACGCTTTCCTGACTTACAGTTACCACCTACAGGAAAAAAAAAAAACAGTGCACCGCTGGTCTGACCTGTACTGAGCTATCACCAGCCCCAACACTCATCTGCTTATCATACAAAAGCACTATTTTACCAAAACTGTAAAAAATTCTATAATTGCCCCGCAATCACGTAACCACTAGTGATGAGCGAACGTGCTCGCAACTGATTGGTACTCGCCCGAGCATCACTGTGCTCGACAAACTCGGTGCTTGGCGGGTATTTCTGGGCTGCTCAGGCGGGAAATCAGGTCCTCGCCCTGCATGTTTGGTGCTCTTTAGAGAGCCAATGAACACGCAGGGATTGCCTGCCACACACTCTAATGCCGTAGCCATGTTGGTTGTGGACATTACAGTGATTGGCTAGCCGTACAGCATCATCAGGTCTATATAAGACCTGGCGCCGCTATGCTCGTCTCAGTCTACCCCGGAACCAGGCAGAGTAGGGAGAGGTGCTGCTGAGGCAGGGAGAGATTTTCTTGTTTATAGTTAGTATAGGTATTCCACAACATACTGTATATATACAGGGTGGTCCAAAAGTAGGTGGACAGAAAATAATAACATATATTTTGATTTATATATAAAATTATATTTACTAACACAAGCATAACATTGACAATTACATTTTATTCTGAACAATAATACAAAAGCCCTTAAATTTTATTAACGCAGGTGCTCAAACTGTTTTCCATTACAATTTGCACAGCTTTGAAGTCTGAATCTTACACTTCGACAAACTTTTTGCACAAGTCTGTTTGGGTATTAATTTCTTGAAATTCATCTCTTATGTAATTTTTCAAATCACTGACACTTTTGGTTTTCGACTATAAACTTTGTCCTTGAGTACTCCCCAAAAGAAAAAATCCATTGGGGCCAAGTCTGGTGAAAGTGCCGGCCAATCAAGTGGGCCTCATCGGCCAATCCATTTATTAGGAAATGTTTCATCAAGATACTCGCTGACTACTCTTGAATAATATGGAGGGGCCCCATCTTGTTGGAAATAAAGGTAATTTGAATTAGGCTGTTGCTGTAACTGGGAAACAACTTGATTCATTAGAATTTCGAGATACTTATCTCCTGTGACTGTTCCATCAGAAAATATTGGTCCTAAAACACCAAAACTTGAAATACCACCCCAAACATTGACACCAGGCTCATTTAGTTGTTGCTCTAATGTTAAATGCATGTTCTCATTATACCAGTAAATACAATTATGTCTGTTAATATGGCCGGATAATTTGAAAGAAGCTTCATCACTCCATATAATGTTATCTAAAATTACTGGATTTTGTTTGATAAATCTCCCTATTCATAACCTTATTACACTTTCTGTCCACCTACTTTTGGACCACCCTGTATATATCCATCTGAACTGACAGTCCTTCTGAGGACTAATCCAGTTGCATATATTCAGTAATGATAGCAGGAGTTAGGCAGGCAGGGTATGTGGCAGACTGCAGTGCATATACTGCAAGAAGGGCCATTGAACGTCCTGTTAGTATAGGTATTCCACAACATATATATATATATATATACAACCCTGGCAAAAATTATGGAATCACCGGGCTCGGAGGATGTTCATTCAGTTGTTTAATGTTGTGGAAAAAAAACAGATCACAGACATGGCACAAAACTAAAATCATTTCAAATGGCAACTTTAGGGCTTTAAGAAACACTAAATTAAATCAAGATTAAAAATGTGGGACTCAGTAAGGGTAATTTTTTTCAGACCAAGCAGAGGGAAAAATTATGGAATCACTCAATTCTGAGGAAAAAATTATGGAATCACCCTGTCAATTTTCATTTACAAAACTAACACCTGCATTAAATTAGATCTGCTCGTTAATCTGCATCTAAAAAGGAGTTATCACACCTTGGAGAGCTGTTGCACCAAGTGGACTGACATGAATCATGGCTCCAACACGAGAGATGTCAATTGAAACAAAGGAGAGGATTATCAAACTATTAAAAGAAGGTAAATCATCACACAATGTTGCAAAAGATGTTGGTTGTTCACAGTCAGCTGTGTCTAAAATCTGGACCAAATACAAACAACATGGGAAGGTTGTTAAAGGCAAACATACTGGTAGACCAAGGAAGACATCAAACGTCAAGACCGGAACTTAAAGCAATATGTCTCCAAAACAGGAAATGCACAACAAAACAAACGAGGAACGAATGGGAGGAAACTGGAGTCAATGTCTGTGACCGAACTGTAAGAAACCGCCTGAAGGAAATGGGATTTACATACAGAAAAGCTAAACATAAGGCATCATTAACACCTAAACAGAAAAAAGCAAGGTTACAATGGGCTAAGGAAAAGCAATCCTGGACTGTGGATGACTGGATGATAGTCATATTCAGTGATGAATCGCGAATCTGCATTGGGCAAGGTGATGATGCTGGAACCTTTGTTTGGTGCCATTCCAATGAGATTTATAAAGATGACTGCATGAAGAGAACATGTAAATTTCAACAATCTTTGATGATATGGGGCTGCATGTCAGGTACAGGCACTGGGGAGATGGTTGTCATTACATCTTCAATAAATGCCCAAGTTTACATTGATATTTTGGACAGATTTCTTATCCCATCAATTGAAAGAATGTTTGGGGATGATGACATCATTTTTCAAGATGATAATGCATCCTGTCATAGAGCAAAAACTGTGAAAACATTCCTTGAAAGAAGACACATAAGGTCAATGTCATGGGCTGCAAATAGTCCGTATCTCAATCCAATTGAAAATCTTTGGTGGAAATTGAAGAAAATGGTCCATGACAAGGCTCCAACCTGCAAAGCTGATCTGGCAACAGCAATAAGAGAAAGTTGGAGCCAGATTGATTAAGAGTACTGTCACTCATTAAGTCCATGCCTCAGAGACTGCAAGCTGTTATTAAAGCCAGAGGTGGTGCAACAAAATACTCTTGTTCTTTTGTGTGTTTGTTTTTCATGATCCCATAATTTTTTAAACACCTGAACAAGGAATGTATAAGCGGGGCCGAATTGCAAAACTAGACAACCAACAGAAGATTAGACCCCTAAAATATAACTTTTATTCGAATATGCTAAAAAGGACTCAGTAGTCACCATAACAACAAACACAAAAACAAGACAAAATGCCAGGGAACAGGGATAAGTCACACATCAGTCAGGAAGGATTACGGGCTCTATCTGTCCCTATTTTGTCCCTAAATTCTCTCCCTTCCTGACAGCGGAGGTTGGCACCCTAATTTTTGCTCCGTGGCGCCCCCGCTCAACGTCGGTGTCCCTATCATATCATATGCAGCACTGACTGAGTGTCTGGAGAGAAGGACTGATTGCCTCTCCAGTTCCCTTGATGAACCCTGGAGAGTACCAGGGAGAAACGCGTTGGGACGAGATATGAGGGATCATCAATGTTAAGTGTTGCTCCCTGTCTATTTATATGATATCAGACTGTCTTTGCATTTGGGACATGATATAAGGGACTATCTATGATAAGTGCTAAGTCCCTGTATTTTCTGACATAGGATATTAGGAATCACTAATGATTTGTGTTATTACTTTGATATCTATGAGATGTGACATAATGCATTACCAATGATAAATGCTATTCCTTACTAAATGATATTGAGATTGTTATAATGCATTTAGAATTGGTCATTTGTTTTGCTTGTATGTGTTACAGTCTCTATCACATTCTGGCTCTGACAATTTAGAACGACATAGAGCAGGATGCACATGTGATACCGGTCTGTGGGCATTACTTCTGGGGATTAGTCTCATATATAACAGAACCTGCTTTATTAGCTTTGGTTATTTAGTATATGCTGGTTTGTGTATGAATGTAATAAACCAGCTATCTTGAGACAAATTTTACCTTCTAAAAATTCCCAGGGCTATTATTATTGTCGCAATATATAGACTTGGGTCTCCTTAAATGCATATCTATGATGAATTGTCGGCTTCTTAATCTGTACATTCACTTTTCTCTATCTTTTATTCACGATTGTGGTTTTTTAAATATAAAGATAGATATTTACCAGGGATATTAGGGACACCGACGTTGAGCGGGGGAGCCACGGAGCAAAAATTAGGGTGCCAACCTCCGCTGTCAGGAAGGGAGAGAATTTAGGGACAAAATAGGGACAGATAGAGCCCGTAATCCTTCCTGACTGATGTGTGACTTATCCCTGTTCCCTGGCATTTTGTCTTGTTTTTGTGTTTGTTGTTATGGTGACTACTGAGTCCTTTTTAGCATATTCGAATAAAAGTTCCATAATTTTTTACTCAGAATTGAGTGATTCCATAAATTTTTCCCTCTGCTTGGTCTGAAAAATGTTTTAATCTTGATTTCTTTTAGTGTTTCTTAAAGCCGTAAAGTTGCCATTTGAAATTACTTTAGTTTTGTGCCATGTCTGTGATCTGCTTTTTTTCAACAACATTAAACAACTGAATGAACATCCTCCGAGACTGGTGATTCCATAATTTTTGCCAGGGGTTGTAAATATGATATATATATACAGTGTGTAAGGGCTATTTGACCAAGACGGAGAGTCATGGGGTGTTACGCCAGATGACCTGGCCTCCACAGTCACCAGACCTGAACCCAATCGAGATGGTTTTGGGTGAGCTGGACCGCAGAGTGAAGGCAAAAGTGCCAACAAGTGCTAAGCATCTCTGGGAACTCCTTCAAGATTGTCGGAAGACCATTTCCGGTGACTACCTCTTGAAGCTCATCAAGATAATGCCAAGAGTGTGCAAAGCAGTCATCAAAGCAAAAGGTGGCTACTTTGATGAACCTAGAATATAAGACATATTTTCACTTGTTTCACAATTTTTTGTTAAGTATATAATTCCACATGTGTTAATTCATAGTTTTGATGCCTTCAGTGTGAATGCACAATTTTCATAGTCATGAAAATACAGAAAAATCTTTAAATGAGAAGGTGTGTCCAAACTTTTGGTCTGTATTGTATCTATAGATATATATATGATTTTGCTCTTTATAGGTATATTTTTGAGTAAAATGTACATTGTTGTTTTAGTCTATAAACTACTGACAACATGTCTCTGAAATTCAAAGCTAAAAGTTTTGTATTTATTTGCAGCAAATGATAAAGCGTCAAAATACTAAAAAAGAAACAGTGCTTTCAGACCTCAAATTACTCATGTTTTATCTCAGGAACAGTTCAGAAATCAATATTTGGTGGACTAAGCAAGATTTTAAATCACAGCTTTCATGCATCTGTTCAGTGGTCTCTTAATTTTTGCCAGAGCTGTATATATATATGTATATATATATATATATATATATATATATATATATATACAGTTCAGACCAAAAGTTTGGACACACCTTCTCATTTAATGATATTTCTGTATTTTCATGACTATGAAAATTGTACATTCACACTGAAGGCATCAAAACTATGAATTAACACATGTGGAATTATATACTTAACAAAAAAGTGTGACACAACTGAAAATATGTCTTATATTCTAGGTTATTCAAAGTAGCCAACTTTTGCTTTGATGACTGCTTTGCACACTCTTGGCATTCTCTTGATGAGCTTCAAGAGGTAGTCACCGGAAATGGTTTTCACTTTACAGGTGTGCCCTGTAAGGTTTAATAAGTGGGATTTCTTGCTTTATAAATGGGGTTGGGACCATCAGTTGTGTTGTGCAGAAGTCTGGTGGATACACAGCTGATAGTCCTACTGAATAGACTGTTAGAATTTGTATTATGGCAAGAAAAAAGCAGCTAAGTAAAGAAAAACGAGTGGCTATCATTACTTTAAGAAATGAAGGTCAGTCAGTGCGAAAAATTTAGAAAACTTTGAAAATGTCCCCAAGTGCAGTTGAAAAAACCATCAAGCGCTACAAAGATACTGGCTCACATGAGGACCGCCCCAGGAAAGGAAGACCAAGAGTCACCTCTGCTTCTGAAGATAAGTTTATCTGAGTCACCAGCCTCAGAAATCGCAGGTTAACAGCAGCTCAGATTAGAGACCAGGTCAATGCCACACAGAGTTCTAGCAGCAGACACATCTCTTCAACAACTGTTAAGAGGAGACTTTGTGCAGCAGGCCTTCATGGTAAAATAGCTGCTAGGAAACAACTGCTAAGGACAGGCAACAAGCAGAAGAGACTTGTTTGGGCTAAAGAACACAAGAAATGGACATTAGACAAATGGAAATTTATGCTTTGGTCCGATGAGTCCAAATTTGAGATCTTTGGTTCCAACCACCGTGTCTTTGTGCGACGCAGAAAAGGTGAACGGATGGACTCTACATGCCTGGTTCCCACCGTGAAGCATGGAAGAGGAGGTGTGATGGTGTGGGTGTGCTTTGCTGGTGACACTGTTGGGCATTTATTCAAAATTGAAGGCATACTGAACCAGCATGGCTACCACAGCATCTTGCAGCGGCATGTTATTCCATCCGGTTTGCGTTTAGTTGGACCATCAATTATTTTTCTACAGGACAATGACCCCAAACACACCTCCAGGCTGTGTAAGGGCTATTTGACCAAGACGGAGAGTGATGGGGTGCTACGCCAGATGACCTGGCCTCCACAGTCACCAGACCTGAACCCATTCGAGATGGCTTGGGGTGAGCTGGACCGCAGAGTGAAGGCAAAAGGGCCAACAAGTGCTAAGCATCTCTGGGAACTCCTTCAAGATTGTTGGAAGACCATTTCCGGTGAATACCTCTTGAAGCTCATCAAGAGAATGCCAAGAGTGTGCAAAGCAGTCATCAAAGCAAGAGGTGGCTACTTTGAAGAACCTAGAATATAAGACATATTTTCAGTTGCTTCACACTTTTTTGTTAAGTATATAATTCCACATGTTTTAATTCATAGTTTTGATGCCTTCAATGTGAACGTACATTTTTCATAGTCATGAAAATACAGAAAAATCTTTAAATGAGAAGGTGTATCCAAACTTTTGGTCTATACTGTATATGTATATATATACACTGCTCAAAAAGATAAAGGGAACACTCAAATAACCCATCCTAGATCTGAATTTATGAAATATTCTCATTGAATACTTTGTTCTGTACAAAGTTGAATGTGCTGACAACAAAATCACACAAAAATCATCAATGGTAATCAAATTTATTAACCAATGGAGGCATGGATTTGGGGTCACCCAGAAAATTAAATGGAAAAACCCACTACAGGCTGATCCAACTTTGATGTAATGTCCTTAAAACAAGTCAAAATGAGGCTCAGTATTGTGTGTGGCCTCCACGTGCCAGTATGACCTCCCTACAACGCCTGGGCATGCTCCTGATGAGGTTGCGGATGGTCTCCTGTGGGATCTCCTCCCAGACCTGGACTAAAGCATCTGCCAACTCCTAGACAGTCTGTGGTGCTACGTGACGTTGGTGGATGGAGCGAGACATGATGTCCCAGATGTGCTCAATCGGATTCAGGTCTGGGGAACGGACAGGCCAGTCTATAGCTTCAATGCCTTCATCTTGCAGGAAGAGCTGACACATTCCAGCCACATGAGGTCTGGCATTGTACTGCATTAGGAGGAACCCAGGGCCAACCGCACCAGCATATGGTCTCACAAGGGGTCTGAGGATCTCATCTCGATACCTAATGGCAGCCAGGCTACCTCATGCGAGCACATGTAGGGCTGTGCGGCCCTCCAAAGAAATGCCACCCCACACCATTACTGACCCACTGCCAAACCGGTCATGCTGAAAGATATTGCAGGCAGAAGATCGCTCTCCACGGCGTCTCCAGACTCTGTCACGTCTGTCACATGTGCTCAGTGTGAACCTGCTTTCATCTGTGAAGAGCACAGGGCCCCAGTGGCGACATTGCCAATCCTTGCATTCTGTGGAAAATGCCAAGCATCCTGCACAGTGTTGGGCTGTGAGCACAACCCCCATCTGTGGACTTCGGGCCCTCATACCACCCTCATGGAGTCGGTTTCTAACCGTTTGTGCAGACACATGCACACTTGTGGCCTGCTGGAGGTCATTTTGTACGGCTCTGGCAGTGCTCCTCCTGTTCCTCCTTGCACAAAGGCGGAGGTAGCAGTCCTGCTGCTGGGTTGTTGCCCTCATACGGCCCCCTCCACGTCTCCTGGTGTACTGGCCTGTCTCCTGGTAGCGCCTCCAGCCTCTTGACACTACGCTGACAGACACAGCAAAGCTTCTGGCCACAGCTTGCATTGATGTGCCATCCTGCAGGATCTGCACTACCTGAGCAACTTCTGTAGGTTGTAGAGTCCGTCTCATGCTATCATGAGTGTGAAAGCACAACCAACATTCAAAAGTGAGCAAAACATCAGCCAGAAAGCATTGGTACTGAGATGTGGTCTGTGGTCCCCACCTGCAGAACCACTCCTTTATTGAGTGTGTCTTGATAATTGCCAATAATTTCCATTTATTGTCTATTCCATTTGCACAACAGCATGTGAAATTGATTGTCAATCAGTGTTGCTTCCTAAGTGGACAGTTTGATTTCACAGAAGTTTGATTTACTTGGAGTTATATTCTGTTGTTTAAGTGTTCCCTTTATTTTTTTTGAGCAGTGTATATATCCATCTGAACTAACAGTGCTTCTGAGGACTAATCCAGCTGCATATAATCAGTGTTAGGCAAGAGTTAGGCAGGCAGGGAGTATAAGTGGCAAACTGCAGTGCATATAGTGCAAGAGGTTCCATTGAACGTCCTGTCTGCTGCTGCTGTAATAATTACAGATATTTGTAGACATTGCGCCAGAAATCAGGGGCTAGGGCAATTTTTTTTTATCTTAATCCTGGTTATTTGCTTAAAAAGCAATCCAGAGTGCACCATTTTTCTGCTCCATTTGCTTGTTAGCACTGCAGAATACAGCCAGATCTGTTCCATATTTCAGCGATAAAAATCCATAAATTTGAACTGAACGTGGAAAATATTGGCCTCCTTCTCCATTCTGTTGCAGTGTGTCGGTCAAGCTATTCACACTAGGTGTCTGTGAAGAATAGTATGAGTAAATTACAGGACTGCTATTTAAAACCGTGGTTCTTTATCAGACATATCACCTACAGGTGCATCTCACTAAATTACAATATCATCAAAAAGTTAATTTATTTCAGTTCTTCAATACAAAAAGTGAAACTCATACATTATAAAGAGTCATTACAAGCAGAGTGATCTATTTCAAGTGTTTATTTCTGTTAATGTTGATGACTATGGCTTATAGCTAGTGATGAGTGAGCACTAAAATGCTCGGGTACTCGTTGCTTGGGTCGAGCAAATTGGAACACTAGGGTGCTCGACCCAAGCAACGAGCCCAATGTAAGTGTATGGGAAACTCGAGCATTTTTCAGGCAGCTCCCCACGGCGGTCTGCAGAGGAACTAAAAATTGCCCAAATCGATGGGAACAGTG
This sequence comes from Phyllobates terribilis, assembly GCF_046119375.1. Taxonomy (NCBI): domain Eukaryota; kingdom Metazoa; phylum Chordata; class Amphibia; order Anura; family Dendrobatidae; genus Phyllobates; species Phyllobates terribilis. The sequence continues at coordinate 283,622,652 of NW_027362761.1, forward strand.
CTCAAATAACATGGGAACAGCATGGGGAAGACCCCTGGAAGCATTTCTGACTCCCAGATCACTGCTGTCAACAACGTTGTCAGAGTATTACGCCACTTTTAAGGACTCACAATAAAACATACAAAAACAAAACCAAAATGGATTTTCCTGGGAAATATATGAAGGAACATCTTTTCCAGGGTAATGACTTGTATATAAGGCAAAATAAATGACCAAAATCAAAAATACTCCTCCACACCTTGGGCTATATTCACACGTAGCGTTTTGATGCGTTTTTGCACTTTTGCATTGCTTTCAACAAAGACAAATGCATTCACTGGGAAATGTCATTTTAACATTTTACAACCTTATCTGGCCATGTGGTGTATGACACATCATCAGACACATGCATACAGTGCTGAAAAGACATGAGAAAAGCATGGGGAAGACCTCTGGAAGCATTTCTGACTCCCAGGTCACTGCCTAAAAGTGTGCCCATAATAAGTGATCCTTGGCGCATGCAAAAATGCCTCCCGCCATGCACCTGTCGCTGCAGACTTGCAACAATCACCATCCACGTCCTTGTCCCAGTGCAGCGTTCAGTTGTCCCTACCCCATTCCTTGGAATGCAAGCGCAAATATGCAGCCAGCCACCCACCCACCCACAAGCTGCAATACTATACTGACAAATATTTGATAGCTGCTTGCACTTGAAATGTGGCCTTTTAGGCTCGTAAAGGCGGAAGCTTTTCATTACCTCATGCCGGCAGCGGCCGGGTGTCCATACTCGGTCCCCAGCCGCCACTGTTTCTCCCGGTGTCGTCTCTGCCTTCCACAAGCACGGGTCCCACAACATTATCCATGCGCCCCCCAGTGCACTTACTGGGAAAGACCGCCTAACCACAAACATGTGGGCAGGTGAATGTGGCCAGGAATGGTATGGAGCCAGTCCACAGCATTTTTTGCTGAGTTGTATTTCACCACAGCCATATTCTTTAGCTTGGTGAAAGGACTTGGGAAACCATATCTACCCAGCTGTCATTTCTCCCAGGAAGTCCTCTAATGCTGCTTTCACTTGAAATGTGACCTTTTAGGCTCATGGAGGCGGATGCTTTTCATAACCTCATGGAGGCGGCGGCCGGGTGTCACAACATAAACCCATGCCCTCCCCAGTGCACTTACTGGGAAGGACCGCCTAACCACAAACACGTGGACAGGTGAATGTGGCCAGGGACGGTACGGAGCCAGTACACAGCTTTTTTTGCTGAGAGTTGTATTTAGCTCAGTGAAAGGACTGGCATAGAGGGAAACCGTATCTACCATGGGTGTCATTTCTGCCAGGAAGTCCTCTAATGCAGCTTGTTGCAGAAGCAATGGCAGCCCGTCCAACAACAACTCGCACTTGTCGGTGGTGCTTTGGCACACAAACATCTTGTAGCATCGGCGTCTCTGCCGCTTGCTAGGCAGACATCTTGTCTCTTAAAGGGACCGCTCGCGCAGTCCTAAGGAGTCCCCGGCCAATTGTCGGAGGACCTCCCATATATAAGGCTCCTCCTCCAAAATGGAGGTGCCCGAGCAAAGTTGTTTGCACTATGTCTGATCTGTGCTTCAGCCCTCAGGTCCCGCTGCTAGCCTGACTTCTCGTCCTGCCTGCCAGCCTGTTATCTACCTGTTACCTGCCGAGCCTGCCAGCCTGCTTACCTGGAGCGCTCACCTGTTACCTGCCTGTTACCTGCCTTGGCTAACTGTCCGCTCACCTGGGAGCATCCGCCTGCCCTGTCTGTCAGACCGCTCACCTGGGAGCGTCCACCAGTTACCTGCCTGTTACCTGCCTCGTCTGTCAGACCTCACACCTGGGAGCGTCCACCAGTTACCTGCCTGTTACCTGTCTCGTCTGTCTGCCTGCTCATCTGGGAGCGTCCACCAGTTACCTGCCTGTTACCTGCTGTGTCCGTCAGCCAGCTCACCTGGGAGCGCCCTCCAGTTACCTATCAGTTACCCGCCTCGTCTGTCTGCCCGCTCTCCTGCGAGCACCTGCCTGTTTCCTGCCAGCCTGCCTGGAGAACCTGCCGTCACTTGCTGTGACCACCTTCCTGGTAAACCTAAAGACTGCTACTTGCCCTGCTTTCTCAAACTGTGACCACCTGTCAGCTACCAGAGACTTCCGCCTGCTTGCCGTGTCCATCCGCCATACCAGTCAGTCCCAGCCATCTGACCCGTGGGAGCCACCAGCTCTCTTACAAGGTCGTCCCCAGAGTAGCACCTGGTCCCTCAGCCCGGATCCTCCCTGGTCACGGTGTCATTTGCTGCCGTACGACCAGGGTCGGTTCGGGTGGATACTTAGTCATGCCCCTCTGGGTCCCTCCTTGCACCTCGGCACAGAGGTTCCACCACCCGGACCCATAACACATCTTTCTATGCGCATTTAATTTCATGAATATCGAGTTGGACAATGGCCTGATCTGCAATGCGGTTTAAGAAGTAACATGCATAAGCATGTCCGATCCACATTAAAAAAGCAGCCATAGAGTGTCCAGGAACCTCCCCCCACGCTTTTCTTAGCCAGGGCTGCTTCTTGGCAGCGTTAGACGGGCCAACCTGAGAACCGGAGACTCCTCCGGTGGGCCCTGGCTTCTCCTTCAGGAGTGTTCATAGTGCCAAGGTGAGGCCATGATGATGATAGAGGTCACCATCTGCTTAGTTTTCAGTTACTTGGAAAGCAAGTGCAAGTATGCAGCCAGCCACCCACCCACCCACAGGCAGCAACACTAAACTGCCAGATTTCTGGGCAGCTGCTTGCTCTTGAAATGTGGGCTTTTAGGCTCGTGGAGGGGGAAGCTGTCCACAATCTTATGGAAGCGGCGACCAGGTATCCATACTTGGTCCCCAGCCGCCATTATTTTTCCCGGTATTGTCTCCGCCTTCCACAAGCACAGGTCCCACAGCATTACCCGTGCCCTCTCCAGTGCACTTACTGGGAAGGACAGCCTAACCACAAACACGTGGACAAGTGAATGTGGCAAGGGATGGTACGGAGCAAGTCCACAGCTTTTTTTGTTGAGTTGTATTTCACCACAGCCATATTCTTTAGCATGGTAAAAGGACTTGGGAAACCATATCTACCCAGCTGTCATTTCTCCCAGGAAGTCCACTGAAGCTGCTTTCACTTGAAATGTGGCCTTTTAGGCTCGTGGAGGTGGAAGCTTTTCATAACCTCATGCTGGCGGTGGCCGGGTGTCCATACTCGGTCCCCAGCCACCACTGTTTCTACCGGTATCGTCTCCGCCTTCCACAAACACGGGTCCCACAACATTACCCGTGCCCTTCCCAGTGCACTTCCTGGGAAGGACCGCCTAACCACAAACACGTGGACAGGTGAATGTGGCCAGGGACGGTACATAGCCAGTACACAGCTTTTTTTGCTGAGCGTTGTATTTAGCTTGATTAATGGACTGGCATAGAGGGAAACCGTATCTACTTCAGCTGTCATTTCTCCATCACCACCAGGTTCCGCCCATTGTCACACACGACCATGCCTTTCAGTATGTTCAGCGGTGAGAGCCACAGATCAGGCTGCTGTCTTACAGCTTTCAACATCTCTGCAGCGCTGGGCGGTTTGTCAATTAAGCATTAAGCATGTTATCTTCAGCACAGTCTGTTGCCGCTTGGCCAAGGCAGTGCTGCAGTGCTGTCAGCTTGTGACTGATGTGGTAATTTCGGAGATGGAGGAGGAGGTGCAGGAGCTGAACAATGAGATTACATTGACGTTACATTGGTGACGCTGTTTTTTATACTAAAGAAAGATCCTATTGTTTTGTTTTTTTTTACATTATTTTTAAACACAAATGCATTCACCGGGAAATGTCATTTTAACATTTTACAACCTTATCTGGCAATGTGGTGTGTGACACATCATCAGACACATCCTGTTTTATTTATGATTGAGGGAATCTGAAAGTCATAAAGCCTATATTTATAGGGTCATCAGAGGGCCCTTACTAATCTTAAAAGGCCAGCAGTCGGCCCTCGCTATTGTTAGAGAGCCATCAGCCGGCTATGCTTTGTTGTTCCCATTTATCCACAAGTTGGTCTCCTATACTGTTATTGCGTATCCAATGACAGCAAGGGCTGCCAAAAATTTGGACGCAACCCAATACCCCGTTGAAGAGACATAGAGGAGGGTCTCAGTTAAAAAAAAATTCCCATTATAAAGGAGCGGGTCTCCTATAGTGGTAATGCCCATGCTGTGACTGCAAGGGCTGCAAAAATTTGGGAAAAACCCCACTAAGAATTTAAAGACACATAGAGCAGGGCAACAGTAATGACAAATTCCCATTAGAAGGGAGAGCGTCTGCTATACAGTTATAGGGTATGCAGTGAGTCCAACGGCTGACCAATTTTAGGAAAAATCCCACTAAGAATATAAAGACACATAGAACAGGTCCACAGTTATGACAAATTCCCATTAGAAAGGAGAGGGTCTGCTATACAGTTATAGGGTAAGCAGGGAGTCCAAAGACTGACCAATTTTAGGAAACACCCCACTAAGAATTTAAAGACACACAGAGCAGGGCCACAGTAACAAGCACGACATGGTCCCATTAGAAAGGAGATGGTCTGCTATACAGTTATAGGGTATGCAATGAGTTCAACGGCTGACCAAATTTAGGAAAAACCCCACTAAGAAATTAAAGACACATACAGCAGGGCCACAGTAACAACAAATTCCCATTAGAAACAAGAGAGTCTGCTATACAGTTATAGGGTATGCAGTGAGTCCAATGGCTGACCAATTTTAGGAAAAACCCCACTAAGAAATTAAAGACACATAGAGCAGGTCCACAGTTACGACAAATTCCCATTATAAAGGAGAGGGTCTGCTATACAGTTATAGAGTATGCAGTGAGTCCAACGGCTGACCAATTTTAGGAAAAACCCCACTAAGAATTTAAAAGACACTTAGAACAGGGCATCAGTAACAAGTACGACATGTTCCCATTAGAAAGGAGAGGGTCTGCTATACAGTCATAGGGTATGCAATGAGTTCAACGGCTGACCAATTTTAGGAAAAACCCCACTAAGAATTTAAAGACACACACAGCAGGGCCACGGTAACAAGTACGACATGTTCCCATTAGAAAGGAGAGGGTCTGCTATACAGTTATAGGGTAAGCAGTGAGTCCAACTGCTGACTAATTTTAGGTAAAACCCCACTAAGAATTTAAAGACACATAGAGCAGGGCCACAGTAACGACAAATTCCCATTAGAAAGGAGAGAGTCTGCTATACAGTTATAGGGTATGCAGTGAGTCCAACGGCTGACCAATTTTAGGAAAAACCCCACTAAGAATTTAAAAACACATAGTACATGGCCACAGTAACAAATACGACATGTTCCCATTAGAAAGGAGAGAGACTTCTATACAGTTATAGGGTATGCAATGAGTTGAACGGCTGACCAAATTTAGGAAAAACCCCACAAAGAAATTAAAGACACATAGAACAGGGCCACAGTAACGACAAATTCCCATTAGAAAGGAGAGAGTCTGCTATACAGTTATAGGGTATGCAGTGAGTCCAACGGCTGACCAATTTTAGGAAAAACCCCACTAAGAAATTAAAGACACATAGAGCAGGTCCACAGTAACGACAAATTTCCATTATAAAGGAGAGGATCTGCTATACAGTTATAGGGTATGCAGTGAGTCCAACTGCTGACCAATTTTACGAAAAAGCTCACTAAGCATTTAAAAGACACTTAGAACAGGGCATCAGTAACAAGTACGACATGTTCCCATTAGAAAAGAGAGGGTCTACTATACAGTCATAGGGTATGCAATGAGTTCAACGGCTGACCAATTTTAGGAAAAACCCCACTAAAAATTTAAAGACACACACAGCAGAGCCACGGTAACAAGTACGACATGTTCCCATTAGAAAGGAGAGGGTCTGCTATACAGTTATAGGGTAAGCAGTGAGTCCAACTGCTGACTAATTTTAGGAAAAACCCCACTAAGAATTTAAAGACACATAGAGCAGGGCCACAGTAACGACAAATTCCCATTAGAAAGGAGAGAGTCTGCTATACAGTTATAGGGTATGCAGTGAGTCCAACAGCTGACCAATTTTAGGAAAAACCCCACTAAGAATTTAAAAACACATAGTACATGGCCACAGTAACAAGTACGACATGTTCCCATTAGAAAGGAGAGAGACTTCTATACAGTTATAGGGTATGCAATGAGTTGAACGGCTGACCAAATTTAGGAAAAACCCCACTAAGAAATTAAAGACACATAGAACAGGGCCACAGTAACGACAAATTCCCATTAGAAAGGAGAAAGTCTGCTATACAGTTATAGGGTATGCAATGAGTTCAACGGATGACCAAATTTAGGAAAAACCCCACTAAGAAATTAAAGACACATACAGCAGGGCCACAGTAACAACAAATTCCCATTAGAAACAAGAGAGTCTGCTATACAGTTATAGGGTATGCAGTGAGTCCAATGGCTGACCAATTTTAGGAAAAACCCCACTAAGAAATTAAAGACACATAGAGCAGGTCCACAGTTACGACAAATTCCCATTATAAAGGAGAGGGTCTGCTATACAGTTATAGAGTATGCAGTGAGTCCAACGGCTGACCAATTTTAGGAAAAACCCCACTAAGAATTTAAAAGACACTTAGAACAGGGCATCAGTAACAAGTACGACATGTTCCCATTAGAAAGGAGAGGGTCTGCTATACAGTCATAGGGTATGCAATGAGTTCAACGGCTGACCAATTTTAGGAAAAACCCCACTAAGAATTTAAAGACACACACAGCAGGGCCACGGTAACAAGTACGACATGTTCCCATTAGAAAGGAGAGGGTCTGCTATACAGTTATAGGGTAAGCAGTGAGTCCAACTGCTGACTAATTTTAGGTAAAACCCCACTAAGAATTTAAAGACACATAGAGCAGGGCCACAGTAACGACAAATTCCCATTAGAAAGGAGAGAGTCTGCTATACAGTTATAGGGTATGCAGTGAGTCCAACGGCTGACCAATTTTAGGAAAAACCCCACTAAGAATTTAAAAACACATAGTACATGGCCACAGTAACAAATACGACATGTTCCCATTAGAAAGGAGAGAGACTTCTATACAGTTATAGGGTATGCAATGAGTTGAACGGCTGACCAAATTTAGGAAAAACCCCACTAAGAAATTAAAGACACATAGAACAGGGCCACAGTAACGACAAATTCCCATTAGAAAGGAGAGAGTCTGCTATACAGTTATAGGGTATGCAGTGAGTCCAACGGCTGACCAATTTTAGGAAAAACCCCACTAAGAAATTAAAGACACATAGAGCAGGTCCACAGTAACGACAAATTTCCATTATAAAGGAGAGGATCTGCTATACAGTTATAGGGTATGCAGTGAGTCCAACTGCTGACCAATTTTACGAAAAAGCTCACTAAGAAATTAAAGACACATAGAGCAGGGCCACAGTAACGACAAATTCCCATTAGAAAGGAGAGAGTCTGCTATACAGTTATAGGGTATGCAGTGAGTCCAACGGCTGACCAATTTTAGGAAAAACCCCACTAAGAATTTAAAAGACACTTAGAACAGGGCATCAGTAACAAGTACGACATGTTCCCATTAGAAAGGAGAGGGTCTACTATACAGTCATAGGGTATGCAATGAGTTCAACGGCTGACCAATTTTAGGAAAAACCCCACTAAGAATTTAAACACACACACAGCAGGGCCACGGTAACAAGTACGACATGTTCCCATTAGAAAGGAGGGGGTCTGCTATACAGTTATAGGGTAAGCAGTGAGTCCAACTGCTGACTAATTTTAGGAAAAACCCCACTAAGAATTTAAAGACACATAGAGCAGGGCCACAGTAACGACAAATTCCCATTAGAAAGGAGAGAGTCTGCTATACAGTTATAGGGTATGCAGTGAGTCCAACGGCTGACCAATTTTAGGAAAAACCCCACTAAGAATTTAAAGACACACACAGCAGGGCCACGGTAACAAGTACGACATGTTCCCATTAGAAAGGAGAGGGTCTGCTATACAGTTATAGGGTAAGCAGTGAGTCCAACTGCTGACTAATTTTAGGTAAAACCCCACTAAGAATTTAAAGACACATAGAGCAGGGCCACAGTAACGACAAATTCCCATTAGAAAGGAGAGAGTCTGCTATACAGTTATAGGGTATGCAGTGAGTCCAACGGCTGACCAATTTTAGGAAAAACCCCACTAAGAATTTAAAAACACATAGTACATGGCCACAGTAACAAATACGACATGTTCCCATTAGAAAGGAGAGAGACTTCTATACAGTTATAGGGTATGCAATGAGTTGAACGGCTGACCAAATTTAGGAAAAACCCCACTAAGAAATTAAAGACACATAGAACAGGGCCACAGTAACGACAAATTCCCATTAGAAAGGAGAGAGTCTGCTATACAGTTATAGGGTATGCAGTGAGTCCAACGGCTGACCAATTTTAGGAAAAACCCCACTAAGAAATTAAAGACACATAGAGCAGGTCCACCGTAACGACAAATTTCCATTATAAAGGAGAGGATCTGCTATACAGTTATAAGGTATGCAGTGAGTCCAACTGCTGACCAATTTTACGAAAAAGCTCACTAAGAAATTAAAGACACATAGAGCAGGGCCACAGTAACGACAAATTCCCATTAGAAAGGAGAGAGTCTGCTATACAGTTATAGGGTATGCAGTGAGTCCAACGGCTGACCAATTTTAGGAAAAACCCCACTAAGAATTTAAAAGACACTTAGAACAGGGCATCAGTAACAAGTACGACATGTTCCCATTAGAAAGGAGAGGGTCTACTATACAGTCATAGGGTATGCAATGAGTTCAACGGCTGACCAATTTTAGGAAAAACCCCACTAAGAATTTAAAGACACACACAGCAGGGCCACGGTAACAAGTACGACATGTTCCCATTAGAAAGGAGGGGGTCTGCTATACAGTTATAGGGTAAGCAGTGAGTCCAACTGCTGACTAATTTTAGGAAAAACCCCACTAAGAATTTAAAGACACATAGAGCAGGGCCACAGTAACGACAAATTCCCATTAGAAAGGAGAGAGTCTGCTATACAGTTATAGGGTATGCAGTGAGTCCAACGGCTGACCAATTTTAGGAAAAACCCCACTAAGAATTTAAAGACACACACAGCAGGGCCACGGTAACAAGTACGACATGTTCCCATTAGAAAGGAGAGGGTCTGCTATACAGTTATAGGGTAAGCAGTGAGTCCAACTGCTGACTAATTTTAGGTAAAACCCCACTAAGAATTTAAAGACACATAGAGCAGGGCCACAGTAACGACAAATTCCCATTAGAAAGGAGAGAGTCTGCTATACAGTTATAGGGTATGCAGTGAGTCCAACGGCTGACCAATTTTAGGAAAAACCCCACTAAGAATTTAAAAACACATAGTACATGGCCACAGTAACAAATACGACATGTTCCCATTAGAAAGGAGAGAGACTTCTATACAGTTATAGGGTATGCAATGAGTTGAACGGCTGACCAAATTTAGGAAAAACCCCACTAAGAAATTAAAGACACATAGAACAGGGCCACAGTAACGACAAATTCCCATTAGAAAGGAGAGAGTCTGCTATACAGTTATAGGGTATGCAGTGAGTCCAACGGCTGACCAATTTTAGGAAAAACCCCACTAAGAAATTAAAGACACATAGAGCAGGTCCACCGTAACGACAAATTTCCATTATAAAGGAGAGGATCTGCTATACAGTTATAAGGTATGCAGTGAGTCCAACTGCTGACCAATTTTACGAAAAAGCTCACTAAGAAATTAAAGACACATAGAGCAGGGCCACAGTAACGACAAATTCCCATTAGAAAGGAGAGAGTCTGCTATACAGTTATAGGGTATGCAGTGAGTCCAACGGCTGACCAATTTTAGGAAAAACCCCACTAAGAATTTAAAAGACACTTAGAACAGGGCATCAGTAACAAGTACGACATGTTCCCATTAGAAAGGAGAGGGTCTACTATACAGTCATAGGGTATGCAATGAGTTCAACGGCTGACCAATTTTAGGAAAAACCCCACTAAGAATTTAAAGACACACACAGCAGGGCCACGGTAACAAGTACGACATGTTCCCATTAGAAAGGAGGGGGTCTGCTATACAGTTATAGGGTAAGCAGTGAGTCCAACTGCTGACTAATTTTAGGAAAAACCCCACTAAGAATTTAAAGACACATAGAGCAGGGCCACAGTAACGACAAATTCCCATTAGAAAGGAGAGAGTCTGCTATACAGTTATAGGGTATGCAGTGAGTCCAACAGCTGACCAATTTTAGGAAAAACCCCACTAAGAATTTAAAAACACATAGTACATGGCCACAGTAACAAGTACGACATGTTCCCATTAGAAAGGAGAGAGACTTCTATACAGTTATAGGGTATGCAATGAGTTGAACGGCTGACCAAATTTAGGAAAAACCCCACTAAGAAATTAAAGACACATAGAACAGGGCCACAGTAACGACAAATTCCCATTAGAAAGGAGAGAGTCTGCTATACAGTTATAGGGTATGCAGTGAGTCCAACGGCTGACCAATTTTACGAAAAACCTCACTAAGAAATTAAAGACACATAGAGCAGGTCCACAGTAACGACAAATTCCCATTAGAAAGGAAAAAGTCTGCTATACAGTTATAAGATATGCAGTGACTCCAACTGCTGACCAATTTTAGGAAAAACCCCACTAAGAATTTAAAGACACACAGAACAGGGCCACAGTAACAAGTACAATATGTTCCCATTAGAAAGGAGATGGTCTGCTATACAGTTATAGGGTATGCAGTGAGTCCAATGGCTGACCAATTTTAGGAAACGCCCCACAAAGAATTTAAAGACACATAGTACAGGGCCACAGTTAAGAGTACGACATGTTCCCATTAGAAAGAAGATGGTCTGCTATACAGTTATAGGGTATGCAATGAGTTCAACGGCTGACCAAATTTAGGAAAAACCCCACTAAGAAATTAAAGACACATACAGCAGTGCCACAGTAACAACAAATTCCCATTAGAAATAAGAGAGTCTGCTATACAGTTATAGGGTATGCAGTGAGTCCAATGGCTGATCAATTTTAGGAAAAACCCCACTAAGAAATTAAAGACACATAGAGCAGGTCCACAGTTACAACAAATTCCCATTATAAAGGAGAGGGTCTGCTATACAGTTATAGGGTAAGCAGTGAGTCCAACTGCTGACTAATTTTAGGAAAAACCCCACTAAGAATTTAAAGACACATAGAGCAGGGCCACAGTACCGACAAATTCCCATTAGAAAGGAGAGAGTCTGCTATACAGTTATAGGGTATGAAGTGAGTCCAACCGCTGACCAATTTTAGGAAAAACCCCACTAAGAATTTAAAAACACATAGTACATGGCCACAGTAACAAGTACGACATGTTCCCATTAGAAAGGAGAGAGACTTCTATACAGTTATAGGGTATGCAATGAGTTGAGCGGCTGACCAAATTTAGGAAAAACCCCACTAAGAATTTAAAGACACATAGAACAGGGCCACAGTAACGACAAATTCGCGTTAGAAAGGAGAGAGTCTGCTATACAGTTATAGGGTATGCAGTGAGTCCAACGGCTGACCAATTTTAGGAAAAACCCCACTAAGAAATTAAAGACACATAGAGCAGGGCCACAGTAACGACAAATTCCCATTAGAAAGGACAGAGTCTGCTATACATTTATAGGGTATGCAGTGAGTCCAACTGCTGACCAATTTTAGGAAAAACCCCACTAAGAAATTAAAGACACATAGAGCAGGTACACAGTTATGACTAATTCTCATTAGAATGGAGAGAGTCTGCTATACAGTTATAGGGTATGCAGTGAGACCAACTGCTGCCCAATTTTAAGAAAAACCCCATTAAGAAATTAAAGACACATAGAGCAGGTCCACAGTAATGACAAATTCCCATTAGAAGGGAGAGAGTCTGCTAAACAGTTATAGGGTACGCAGTGAGTCCAACTGCTGACCAATTTTAGGAAAAACCCGACTAAGAATTTAAAGACACATAGTACAGGGCCACAGTTACAAGTTCGACATGTTCCCATTAGAATGGAGAGGGTCTGCTATACAGTTATAGGGTATGCAATGAGTTGAATGGCTAACCAAATTTAGGAAAAACCCCACTAAGACAATAAAGACACATACAGCAGGGCCACAGTAACAACAAATTCCCATTAGAAAGGAGAGAGACTGCTATTCCGTTATAGAGTGTGCAGTGAGTCCAACGGCTGACCAATTTTAGGAAAAACCCCACTAAGAAATTAAAGACACATAGAGCAGGTCCACAGTTACGACAAATTCCCATTAGAAAGGAGTGGGTCTGCTATACAGTTATAGGGTAAGCAGGGAGTCCAACGACTGACCAATTTTACGAAACACCCCACTAAGAATTTAAAGACACACAGAGCAGGGCCACAGTAACAAGCACGACATGTTCCCATTAGAAAGGAGATGGTCTGCTTTACAGTTATAGGGTATGCAATGAGTTCAACGGCTGACCAATTTTAGGAAAATCCCCACTAAGAAATTAAAGACACATAGAGCAGGGCCACAGTATTGACAGATTTCCATTAGAAAGGAGAGAGTCTGCTACACAGTTAAAGGGTATGCAGTGAGTCCAACGGCTGACCAATTTTAGGAAAAACCCCACTAAGAATTTAAAGACACATAGTACAGGGCCACAGTAACAAGTACGACATGTTCCCATTAGAAAGGAGAGAGTCTGCTATACAGTTATAGGGTATGCAACGAGTCCAATTGCTGACCAATTTTAGGAAAAACCCTACTAAGAATTTAAAGACACACAGAGCAGGGCCACAGTAACAAGTACGATATGTTCCCATTAGAAAGGAGATGGTCTGCTATACAGTTATAGGGTATGCAATGAGTCCAATGGCTGACCAATTTTAGGAAAAGCCCCACAAAGAATTTAAAGACACATAGCACAGGGCCACAGTTAAGAGTACGACGTGTTCCCATTAGAAAGGAGATGGTCTGCTATACAGTTATAGGGAATGAAATGAGTTCAACGGCTGACCAAATTTAGGAAAAAACCCACTAAGATATTAAAGACACATACAGCAGGGCCACAGTAACAACAAATTCCCATTAGAAATGAGAGAGTCTGCTATACAGTTATAGGGTATGCAGTGAGTCCAATGGCTGACCAACTTTAGGAAAAACTCCACTAAGAAATTAAAGACACATAGAGCAGGTCCACAGTTACAACAAATTCCCATTATAAAGGAGAGGGTCTGCTATACAGTTAATGAGTATGCAGTGAGTCCAACGGCTGACCAATTTTAGGAAAAACCCCACTAAGAATTTAAAAGACACATAGAACAGGGCCACAGTAACAAGTACGACATGTTCCCATTAGAAAGGAAAGGGTCTGCTATACAGTGATAGGGTATGCAATGAGTTCAACGGCTGACCAAATTTAAGAAAAACCCCACTAAGAAATTAAAGACACATAGAGCAGGACCACAGTAATGACAAATTCCCATTAGAAAGGAGAGAGTCTGCTATACAGTTATAGGGTTTGCAGTGAGTCCAACGGCTGACCAATTTTAGGAAAAACCCCACTAAGAAATTAAAGACACATAGAGCAGGGCCACAATAATAAAAAATTCCCATTAGAATGGAGAGAGTCTGCTATACAGTTATAGGTTATGCATTGAGTCCAACGGCTGACCAATTTTAGGAAAAACGGCACTAAGAATTTAAAGACACACAGAGCAGGGCCACAGTAACAAGTACGACATGTTCCCATTAGAAAGGAGAGAGTCTACTATACAGTTATAGGGTATGCAGTGAGTCCAACTGCTGACCAATTTTAGGAAAAACCCCACTAAGAATTTAAAGACACATAGAGCAGGGCCACAGTAATGACAAATTCCCATTAGAAAGGAGAGAGTCTGCTATACAGTTATAGTGTTTGCAGTGAGTCCAACTGCTAACCAATTTTAGGAAAAATCCAACTAAGAATTTAAAGACACATAGAACAGGGCAACAGTAACAAGTACGACATGTTCCCATTAGAAAGGAGAGGGTCTGCTATACAGCTATAGGGTATGCAATGAGTTCAATGGCTGACCAAATTTAGAAAAAACCACACTAAGATACTAAAGACACATAGAGCAGAGCTGACTTAACGACAAATTCCCATTTGAAAGGAGAGAGTCTGCTATACAGTTATAGGGTATGCAGTGAGTCCAACGGCTGGCCAATTTTAGGAAAATCCCCACTAAGAAATTAAAGACACATAGAGCAGGTCCAAAGTAATGACAAATTCCCATTAGAAAGGAGAGGGTCTGCTATACTGTTATAGGGTATGCAGTGAGTCCAACGGCTGACTAATTTTAGGAAAAACCCCACTAAGAATTTAAAGACACACAGAGCAGGGCCACTGTAACAAGTACGACATGTTCCCATTAGAAAGGAGATGGTCTGCTATACAGTTATAGGGTATGCTGTGAGTCCAATGGCTGACCAATTTTAGTAAAAACCCCACTAAGAAATTAAAGACACATAGAGCAGGGCCACAGTAACGACAAATTCCCACTAGAAAGGAGAGAGTCTGCAATGCAGTTATAGAGTATGCAGTGAGTGCAGCGACTGACCAATTTTTGGAAAAACCCCACTAAGAAATTAAAGACACATAGAGCAAGGCCACAGTAACGACAAATTCCCATAAGAAAGGAGAGAGTCTCCCATAGTGTTGGCCTATGCAGTGAATGCAAGGGCTGCCAAAAATTTGGAGGTAGTTCAATGCCCCTTGGAAGAGACCTGGAGGAGGGCCTCATAAAAAAATGTTCCCATTAAAAAGGAACGGGCCTCCTATACTTGTAATGCCCATGCACTAAGTGTATGGGCTGACAAACATTTACCCCTGGTGGGTATTCATGAACATACTGTATAAATTTTTTTTTTACGGGCATCGTAAACACACTTTAAAAAAATTATGTGGGTGTTGCATCACAGACCACGGTCACCCTGGTGATATTGTGGTGGAGGATGAGGAGAAGGAGGAGGACAAGAGCAAATAGCCAAAACCAGGAAGCATATACCCTTGTCTGGGTGAGAAAAGGTGCATACACCTCCCAAGAAAAGACACTGGATTTGAGTTTATTTTACGCTGCTATCATTCGGTGGTGTTGAGAAATCTGGCCCATTCAAGCCCTTGTTCATTTTTATAAGAGTCAGCCTTTCAGCATTTTCAGTTGACAGGCGGATGCGCTTATCAGTTATAATTCCCCCAGCGGCACTTAAAACCCGCTCTGATAAAATGCTGGCGGCAGGGCAGGCCAGGACCTCCAAGGCATAAAGAGCCAGTTCATTCCACGTATTCAGCTTGGATACTCAATAATTATAAGGCACAGCGGAATCACGGAGGACGTTGGTACGGTCGGCAAGGTACTCCTTCAGCATCTTCCCAAACTTTGCACTCCTTGTTAGAGTACCCCGCGCCTCAGGGCCTGTGCGATGGGAGGGTCTGAGAGAAACCTTCCAGAACTTTGACAGTGTTCCCTTGCCTCTGCTGGATTGAAGTTGTGTCTCTCTCGCCTGTACTCCTTGGTTATCCAATAAAGTGTGCCCTCTGCCACCAGCGTTTTCAAATGGGAATTTTTTTAATAGTTCCACAACAAGGGCCTTCTGGTACAGCCCCATTTTTGTAGACCTGTCCGCCTCAGGAATAAGAGATATAAAGTTCTCCTTGTAGCGTGGGTCTAAAAGTGTCACCAACCAGTAATGACTGTCACCTAAAATTTTGAGAAGGCGAGGGTTATGGGAAAGGCAGCGTAACATAAACTCAGTCATGCGTGCCAGACCACTAACAGGCAAGACTTCCATGTCCTCACCAAGAGGATGACTGACCATGCTCTCCTCCTCCTCCTCCTCTCTGTCCTCTGGCCATCAACGCTGAACAGACGGTATTACAGCTGTGCAGGTAGTACCGTCTATAGTGCATTAAAATAGCTCCTGTCCTTCCTCCTCCTCCTCTTCCTCATTGTCACCCAATCCACGTTGGGATGAGATGAGGCTGGGCTGTGTGTAATCACCCTGTATGGTTCCATGCTCCATCTCATCGTGCTCCACCTGCAATGCATCCTCTTTGATTGTGAGCAGAGAGCGTTTCAGAAGACAGAGAAGTGGGATGGTGATGCTAATTATGGCGTCATCGCCGCTCACCATCTTGGTGGAGTCCTCAAAGTTTTGGAGGATGGTACATATGTCTGACATCCATGTCCACTCCTGAGGTCTTATGTGTGGAGTCTGAACTGAATACCGACGGCCTTGTTGATGCTGCTACTCAACAACTGCCCTCTTCTGCTCACAAATGCTTCCCAACATCTTCAGTGTAGAGTTCCAACGCGTGAGGACATCACACACCAGTCTGTGAGCCGGAAGCTGCAAACGCTGCTGAAACACAGTAAGGACAGCGGAAGCTGTAGCTGACTTTCTAAAATGGGCACACAGGCGGCGTACTTTAACAAGCAGATCCGGCAGCTCCGGGCAGGATTTGAGAAACTGCTGAACCACGAGGATAAGCACACAGGCCAGGCATGGTACGTGTGTGAGCTCGCCTCGCCTCAGAGCCGCCACCAGGTTCCCGCCATTGTCAGACACGACCATGTCTGGCTGTAGGTTAAGAGGTGTGAGCCACAGATCTGCCTGCTCTTTCACAGCTGTCCACAACTCTTCAGCATTGTGCGGTTTGTCACCTAAGCATATTAGCTTCAGCACAGCCTGTTGCTGCTTGGCCGAGGCAGTGCTGCAGTGCTTCCAGCTTGTGACTGATGTGGTCATTTTGGAGATGGAGGCTGAAGAGGAGGCGGAGGCTGAGGAGGATTAGGTGCAGGAGCTGTAGACCATGGGGATAACCCTGATTGACCTAGGGCCCGCAATCCTTGGCGTCGGGAGGACGTGTTCCGCCCCAAGGTCCGACTGGGTCCCAGCTTCCACTATGTTAACCCAGTGTGCCGTCAGCGAGGTGTACTGTCCCTGCCCACAAGCACTTGTCCACGTGTCCATGGTTAGGAGGACTTTCCCGATATCTGCTTTGTTGAGGGCACGGCAAATGTTTTGGGACATGTGCTTGTGTAATGCGAGTACGGCACACCGGGAGAATTAGAGGTGCCTGGGGACCGAGTACCGAGGGACGGCCGCCGCCATCAGATTGCGGAATGCTTCCTTCTCCACAAGCCTAAAAGGCAACATTTCGAGCGCAAGGAGTTGTGAAATATGAGAATTTAGTAGTGTGGCCTGTGGTGCGGTGGCTGCATATTTACGCTTGCGCTCCAAGGACTGAGGTATGGACAACTGAATGCTGTGCTGGGACAAGGACATGGACGTGCTTCCTGATGCTGCTACTTGAGAGTGCGCAATGACAGGAGGCATCTTTGCATGCACCATGGACAGGGGATTGGCTTGCATGCACTACAGCGGAAGAAGCAATGATGCCACCTGCTGACAATGTTCCTGGACCCTGGGAATCGGCCCACAAAGTTGGATGCTTTTGCGGCCATGTGCCTGATCATGCTGGTGGTGGTCAGGCTGGTCGTTTTGCCACCCCTGCTGATGCTTGCCTGGCAGGTGGTGCAAATGGCTTTTTTGGGGTTACCAGCAGAGTCTTTAAAATCAACCAGACTCGGGAAGACCTAACTGTTGTACTGGCAACTTCCTTTGTGTTGGTGTTACGGGGAATGGTTGCCTGCCTTCTGTCTGCGGCCACAACACTGCTTATTCCTGCCTGTTGGGGTGCTCTGCCTCCTTCCCCCTGTGTGCTGCTGTCCTCACTCTGCATGTCCTCCTGCCAGGTTGGGTCAGTTACTATATCATCCACCACCTCGTCTTCCACTTCTGCACCCTGTTCCTCCTCCTGACTTTCTGGCAATTGTGTATCGTCATCGTCCACCTCTTGTGACACTTTCCCACCGTCGCCTTCGTGTGACCGTGGCTGCTGAAATATTTGGTCATCGCTATACGCGATCTCCTCTTGCCCCGCTTCAAGTGGACTGGGCGATAGGCCC
The DNA here is from genome assembly GCF_046119375.1 of Phyllobates terribilis. Classification (NCBI taxonomy): domain Eukaryota; kingdom Metazoa; phylum Chordata; class Amphibia; order Anura; family Dendrobatidae; genus Phyllobates; species Phyllobates terribilis. The sequence goes on from NW_027362761.1 coordinate 283,640,781, forward strand.
GAATCTATAAATGGAAAAGTGAGCAGCTCTTCAGAGTCTCCAAGTGTGGGATCATTTGTCTCTGGGCACTCGGCATGGTGGGAGGAAGGAGGATCGGGGTGAGGAATATGCGGTCCAGACTCACGGCTACTGAGACTTGACCGTGTGGAAGACAGGGTGGTGGTTGTGTTGGTGGCTAAGTGACTGAAAGCATTATCCGCTCTCCAACCAACAACCTTTTGACACTGCTCTGGGTTCAATAGTGGTGTGCTGCGGTCCCCTATGAAATGGGACAGGAAGGTCAGGCGAGAAGATGTGGGTGTTTGTTATGCCACAATTTCAGCTTGCCCACGGCCTTGTTCTCGGCCTCTGCATGCACTATCACCATCACGTCCAGTTCCCCGTCCCTTGCCACGTGACTTGCCCATTTTAAATGGAGGATAGTATCTTCCACTTGCTCACTACAAATGACTGAGTTTAGAGCAAACTTATATGTGATCCGTGTGACGGAGAAAACATAGTTTTAAATACCTGGCCTGTAGGTAAGTAGTTTGAACAGCAAACTGCTGTGAATTGCTTCACTGACACACTAAAGGAAATTTTTAATGGAGGCCAGAAATGACAGTATTTTCTGACAACGTATATGTGATCTGTGTGACGGAGAAAACATAGTTTTAAATACCTGGCCTGTAAGTAAGTAGTTTGAACAGCAAACTGCTGTGAATTGCTTCACTGACACACTAAAGGAAATTTTTAATGGAGGCCAGAAATGGCAGTATTTTCTGACAACGTATATGTGATCCGTGTGACAGAGAAAACAGAGTTTTAAATACCTGACCTGAAGGTAAGTAGTTTGAGCAGCAAACTGCTGTGAATTGCTTCACTGACACACTAAAGGAAATTTTTAATGGAGGCCAGAAATGACAGTATTTTCTGACAACGTATATGTGATCCATTTGATGAAGAAAACACAGTTTTAAATAGCTGGATTTCTAGTTCTGTAATATGGAAAGGACCTGGCTGTATTCTGCAGTGCCAACAAGCAAATGGCGCAGAAAAACGGTGTTCTCTGGATTACTTTTTAAGCAAATAATGAGGATTAACATCCAAAAAAATGTATTCCTGGCCCCGGAGACTTGGGCCTTTGTAAAGAAATATCTAACAGCAGCAGAAGGCAGAATTGAAATGGAGCCTCTTGTGCCATATGCACTGCAGTCAGCTATATACCCTGCCTGCCTGCCTATATACACTGCCTGCCTGATATCTCTGCAGATGGATTAGTTAGTCCTCAAAAGGATTGTTTGTTAAGATGGATATGTGTAATGTACGCTTTTTCTCCCTACAGTACCTAATACACAAGCAAATCTCTCACTGACGCAACAGCACCTCTCCCTACACTGTCTGCTTTCGGAGTGACTGTGACAAACATGGCGGCGCCAGTTCTGATATAGACCTGATGACTAGTGTTGAGCCACCCCCATAGTGTTCGGGTTCGGTTCGGTTCGTCGAACACCGGGATGTTCGAGGAACTGTTCGTCGAACTGTTCGTCGAACTGTTCGTCGAACACCTTAGAACACCGTCGAACACCGTTAAAACCAATGGCAGGCAAACAAAAACACATAGAAACACATAGAAAACAGCTGCAAAGGTGTCCAAAAGCTGACAAACTGCTCAGAAGACACTCTTTTTAAAAAAGCCGGCCGGCAAATTCAGCAGCGGCATACACCGGTACCCGACAATTTAGACAAGAAGGAATAGAGCCTCACACATAGATTAGATAGATAGAAACATGTCAGTCACACATATAAGAAGCACAGTGACAGTGTTGGTTACTGCACTTGTCATTTAGTGTAAAGGATTTATTAAAAAAAATATTAGTGTTTTCATGCACCGTATCTTTAAAAAAGCCGGCCGGCAATTCAGCATCGGTACCCGACAATTTAAAACAGAAAGAATAGAGCTTCACACATAGATTAGATAGATAGAAACATGTCAGTCACATATATATGAAGTACAGTGACAGTGTTGCTTACTGTACTTGTCATTTAGTGTAAAGGATTTATTTAAAAAAATAATAGTGTTTTCATGCACCGTCTCTTTAAAAAAGCCGGCCGGCAATTCAGCATCTGTACCCAACAATTTATAACAGACAGAATAGAGCTTCACACATAGATTAGATAGATAGAAACATGTCAGTCACATATATATGAAGTACAGTGACAGTGTTGCTTACTGTACTTGTCATTTAGTGTAAAGGATTTATTAAAAAAAATATTAGTGTTTTCATGCACCGTCTCTTTAAAAAAGCCGGCCGGCAATTCAGCAGCGGTACCCGACAATTTAGAACAGAAAGATAGAGCATCACACATAGATTAGATAGATAGAAACATGTCAGTCACATATATATGAAGTACAGTGATAGTGTTGGTTACTGTACTTGTCATTTAGTATTAAAATAAAGGATTTATTATTAAAAAAATTGGCGTGGGGTTCCCCTTAATTTTAGGCTCTAGCGGAGGTTAAGCAGACAGCTGGGGCAGATGTTTGAAGCCTGGGAAGGGGGTAATACCCACGGAGCTTCCCAGGCTACTAATATCAGCCCCCAGCTGAATACATAGCCTTTACTAGCTATTAAAATGGGGGACCCCCCCAAAAAAATGACGTGGGGTCCCCCCTAATTTAATAGCTAGCAAAGGCTAGGCAGACAGCTGGGGGCTGATATTAATAGCCCAGGAAGGGAGCCATGAATATTGGCCCCCTCCCAGGCTAGAAACACCAGCCGTCAGCCGCCCCAGAAATGGCGCATTCATAGGATGCGCCAATTCTGGCACTTAGCCTCGCTCTTCCACGCTGCCCTGTAGCGGTGGCAGTGGGGTAATAGGGTTGGGGTTGATGTCAGCTTATAATGCCAGCTGACATCAAGCCCAGGTTAGTAATGGAGAGGCGTCTATAAGACACCCCCATTACTAACCCCATAGTCAAAGTTAAAAAAAACACAAACACCCAGAATAAAGTCCTTTAATTGAAATAAAGACACAATTCTTTATTGTTCTAAATTAAACCATACTTACCATCACGCCCATTCCAGCTGAAGCCAACGATCTCCTGCAATAAAAGAAAAATAATAAAGCAACCTCATCCTTACCTTTCCATGGTTCCCACGACAGCTTCAGCTCTGCTACATCGAGATGACAGGCTGGACCGCAGCAGAACGCTGCCATCCAGTCTGTCATCCCGCAGACACTGAGAAGCGCAGGCTTGCTTGCGCTGCTCAGCGTCTCTCTGTGACGACATCCAGAGGAGCCGAGTTCATGTCCAATGAACTCGGCTCACCTCATGCACGTCACTGACAGCGTGGGAAAATTCTCACGCTGAAGCGCTGATTGCAGGAGAATTTTCCCACGCTGTCAGTGACGTGCAGGAGGTGAGCTGAGTTCATTGGACATGAGCTCACCTCATGCACATCACTGACAGCGTGGGAGAATTCTCCTGCACTCAGCACTTCAGCGTGAGAATTTTCCCACGCTGTCAGTGACTTGCATGAGGTGAGCCGAGTTCATTGGACATGACCTCGGCTCATCTGGATGCCGTCACAGCGAGACAGTGAGGAGCGCAAGCATGCCTGCGCTTCTCAGTGTCTGCGGGATGACAGACTGGATGGCAGCGTTCTGCTGCGGTCCAGCCAGTCATCTCGATGTAGCAGAGCTGAAGCTGTCGTGGGAACCATGGAAAGGTAAGGATGAGGTTGGTTTATTATTTTTCTTTTATTGCAGGAGATCGTTGGCTTCAGCTGGAATGGGTGTGATGGTAAGTATGGTTTAATTTAGAACAATAAAGAATTGTGTCTTTATTTCAATTAAAGGACTTTATTCTGGGTGTTGTGTTTTTTTTAAATACTTTACTAGAAATTCATGGCGGTCATGTCTAATACTGGCGTGACCCCATGAATTTTGGGCTTGGGGCCAGCTGATAATACCAAGCTGGCCCTAACCCCTTTATTACCCAGTGAGCCACCGCACCAGGGCCCTGGATGAGTTGGGTACAGCGCCAGAAGATGGCGCTTCGATGAACGCGCCATTTTCCGGGGTGGCTGCGGACTGCAATTTGTAGCGGGGGGGGCCCAGAAAGCTTGGGCCTCCCTGCGCTGCAGATTCCAGCCCCCAGCTGCCTAGTTGCACCTGGCTGGACACAAAAATAGGGCGAAGCCCCACGTACTTTTTTTTTAATTATTTCATGAAATTCATGAAATAATTAAGAAAAAAAGGCCTTCCCTATATTGTTGTGTCCGGCCAGGTACAAATAGGCAGCTGGTGGTTGGGGGCAGCCCGTTCCTGCCTGCTGTACCTGGCTGGACACAAATATAGTGCGAAGCCCCACTTCAATTTTTTTAAATTATTTCAGGAAATTCATGAAATAATTTAAAAAAAATTGACGTGGGGCTTCGCACTATATTTGTGTCCAGCCAGGTACAGCAGGCAGGAACGGGCTGCCCCCAACCACCAGCTGCCTATTTGTACCTGGCCGGACACAACAATATAGGGAAGCCCTTTTTTTCTTAATTATTTCATGAAATAATTTAAAGAAAATTGACGTGGGGCTTCGCCCTGTTTTTGTGTCCAGCCAGGTACAACTAGGCAGCTGGGGGCTGGAATCCGCAGCGCAGGGAGGCCCAAGCTTTCTGGGCCACCCCCGCTGCAAATTGCAGTCCGCAGCCACCCCGGAAAATGGCGCGTTCATAGAAGCGCCATCTTCTGGCGCTGTACCCAACTCATCCAGGGCCCTGATGCGGTGGCTCACTGGGTAATAAAGGGGTTAGGGCCAGCTTGGCATTATCAGCTGGCCCTAAGCCCGAAATTCATGGGGTCACGCCAATATTAGACATGACCACCATGAATTTCTAGTAAAGTATTTAAAAAAACCACAACACCCAGAAAAAAGTCCTTTAATTGAAATAAACACACAATTCTTTATTGTTCTAAATTAAACCATACTTACCATCACGCCCATTCCAGCTGAAGCCAACGATCTCCTGCAATAAAAGAAAAATAATAAAGCAACATCATCCTTACCTTTCCATGGTTCCCACGACAGCTTCAGCTCTGCTACATCGAGATGACAGGCTGGACCGCAGCAGAACGCTGCCATCCAGCCTGTCATCCCGCAGACACTGAGAAGCGCAGGCTTGCTTGCGCTCCACAGTGTCTCTCTGTGAGGGCATCCAGATGAGCCGAGTTAATGTCCAATGAACTCGGCTCACCTCATGCACGTCACTGACAGCGTGGGAAAATTCTCCTGCACTCAGCGCTTCAGCGTGGGAGAATTCTCACGCTGAAGCGCTGAGTGCAGGAGAATTCTCCCACGCTGTCAGTGACGTGCAGGAGGTGAGCTCATGTCCAATGAACTCAGCTCACCTCCTGCACGTCACTGACAGCGTGGGAGAATTCTCCTGCACTCACCGCTTCAGCGTGAGAATTTTCCCACGCTGTCAGTGACGTGCATGAGGTGAGCCGAGTTCATTGGACATGAACTCGGCTCATCTGGATGTCGTCACAGAGAGACGCTGAGCAGCGCAAGCAAGCCTGCGCTTCTCAGTGTCTGCGGGATGAGAGGCTGGATGGCGGCGTTCTGCTGCGGTCCAGCCAGTCATCTCGATGTAGCAGAGCTGAAGCTGTCGTGGGAACCATGGAAAGGTAAGGATGAGGTTGGTTTATTATTTTTCTTTTATTGCAGGAGATCGTTGGCTTCAGCTGGAATGGGTGTGATGGTAAGTATGGTTTAATTTAGAACAATAAAGAATTGTGTCTTTATTTCAATTAAAGGACTTTATTCTGGGTGTTGTGTTTTTTTTAAATACTTTACTAGAAATTCAGGGCGGTCATGTCTAATACTGGCGTGACCCCATGAATTTTGGGCTTGGGGCCAGCTGATAATACCAAGCTGGCCCTAACCCCTTTATTACCCAGTGAGCCACCGCACCAGGGCCCTGGATGAGTTGGGTACAGCGCCAGAAGATGGCGCTTCTATGAACGCGCCATTTTCCGGGGTGGCTGCGGACTGCAATTTGTAGCGGGGGGGGCCCAGAAAGCTTGGGCCTCCCTGCGCTGCAGATTCCAGCCCCCAGCTGCCTAGTTGCACCTGGCTGGACACAAAAATAGGGCGAAGCCCCACGTACTTTTTTTTTAATTATTTCATGAAATTCATGAAATAATTAAGAAAAAAAGGCCTTCCCTATATTGTTGTGTCCGGCCAGGTACAAATAGGCAGCTGGTGGTTGGGGGCAGCCCGTTCCTGCCTGCTGTACCTGGCTGGACACAAATATAGTGCGAAGCCCCACTTCAATTTTTTTAAATTATTTCAGGAAATTCATGAAATAATTTAAAAAAAATTGACATGGGGCTTCGCACTATATTTGTGTCCAGCCAGGTACAGCAGGCAGGAACGGGCTGCCCCCAACCACCAGCTGCCTATTTGTACCTGGCCGGACACAACAATATAGGGAAGCCCTTTTTTTCTTAATTATTTCATGAAATAATTTAAAGAAAATTGACGTGGGGCTTCGCCCTGTTTTTGTGTCCAGCCAGGTACAACTAGGCAGCTGGGGGCTGGAATCCGCAGCGCAGGGAGGCCCAAGCTTTCTGGGCCACCCCCGCTGCAAATTGCAGTCCGCAGCCACCCCGGAAAATGGCGCGTTCATAGAAGCGCCATCTTCTGGCGCTGTACCCAACTCATCCAGGGCCCTGATGCGGTGGCTCACTGGGTAATAAAGGGGTTAGGGCCAGCTTGGCATTATCAGCTGGCCCTAAGCCCGAAATTCATGGGGTCACGCCAATATTAGACATGACCACCATGAATTTCTAGTAAAGTATTTAAAAAAACCACAACACCCAGAAAAAAGTCCTTTAATTGAAATAAACACACAATTCTTTATTGTTCTAAATTAAACCATACTTACCATCACGCCCATTCCAGCTGAAGCCAACGATCTCCTGCAATAAAAGAAAAATAATAAAGCAACATCATCCTTACCTTTCCATGGTTCCCACGACAGCTTCAGCTCTGCTACATCGAGATGACAGGCTGGACCGCAGCAGAACGCTGCCATCCAGCCTGTCATCCCGCAGACACTGAGAAGCGCAGGCTTGCTTGCGCTCCACAGTGTCTCTCTGTGAGGGCATCCAGATGAGCCGAGTTAATGTCCAATGAACTCGGCTCACCTCATGCACGTCACTGACAGCGTGGGAAAATTCTCCTGCACTCAGCGCTTCAGCGTGGGAGAATTCTCACGCTGAAGCGCTGAGTGCAGGAGAATTCTCCCACGCTGTCAGTGACGTGCAGGAGGTGAGCTCATGTCCAATGAACTCAGCTCACCTCCTGCACGTCACTGACAGCGTGGGAGAATTCTCCTGCACTCACCGCTTCAGCGTGAGAATTTTCCCACGCTGTCAGTGACGTGCATGAGGTGAGCCGAGTTCATTGGACATGAACTCGGCTCATCTGGATGTCGTCACAGAGAGACGCTGAGCAGCGCAAGCAAGCCTGCGCTTCTCAGTGTCTGCGGGATGAGAGGCTGGATGGCGGCGTTCTGCTGCGGTCCAGCCTGTCATCTCGATGTAGCAGAGCTGAAGCTGTTGTGGGAACCATGGAAAGGTAAGGATGAGGTTGCTTTATTATTTTTCTTTTATTGCAGGAGATCGTTGGCTTCAGCTGGAATGGGCGTGATGGTAAGTATGGTTTAATTTAGAACAATAAAGAATTGTGTCTTTATTTCAATTAAAGGACTTTATTCTGGGTGTTTGTGTTTTTTTTAACTTTGACTATGGGGTTAGTAATGGGGGTGTCTTATAGACGCCTCTCCATTACTAACCTGGGCTTGATGTCAGCTGGCATTATAAGCTGACATCAACCCCAACCCTATTACCCCCTGCCACCGCACCAGGGCAGCGTGGAAGAGCGAGGCTAAGTGCCAGAATTGGCGCATCCTATGGATGCGCCATTTCTGGGGCGGCTGACGGCTGGTGTTTCTAGCCTGGGAGGGGGCCAATATTCATGGCTCCCTTCCTGGGCTATTAATATCAGCCCCCAGCTGTCTGCCTAGCCTTTGCTAGCTATTAAATTAGGGGGGACCCCACGTCATTTTTTTTGGGGGGTCCCCCATTTTAATAGCTAGTAAAGGCTATGTATTCAGCTGGGGGCTGATATTAGTAGCCTGGGAAGCTCCGTGGGTATTACCCCCTTCCCAGGCTTCAAACATCTGCCCCAGCCGTCTGCTTAACCTCCGCTAGAGCCTAAAATTAAGGGGAACCCCACGCCAATTTTTTTAATAATAAATCCTTTACACTAAATGACAAGTACAGTAACCAACACTGTCACTGTACTTCATATATATGTGACTGACATGTTTCTATCTATCTAATCTATGTGTGAAGCTCTATTCTGTCTGTTATAAATTGTCGGGTACCGCTGCTGAATTGCCGGCCGGCTTTTTTAAAGAGACGGTGCATGAAAACACTAATATTTTTTTTGATAAATCCTGTACGCTAAATGACAAGTACAGTAAGCAACACTGTCACTGTACTTCATATATATGTGGCTGACATGTTTATATCTATCTAATCTATGTGTGATGCTGTATTCTTTCTGTTATAAATTGTCGGGTACCGGTGTATGCCGCTGCTGAATTGCCGGCTTTTCATGTTTCACTGTTGGCACTGTTCCCATCGATTTGGGCAATCACTGTAATGCCACAACCACCATGGCTGTGACATTACAGTGAGTGACAGACAATCCCTGCATGATTGGTGCTCTAAATAGCGCCAGACATGAAGGACACGCTTTTGGTGCACGAACAGTTATCGAACATAACCTCGAACAGCCGAATTTTTTGCAAATCGTTCGGGTTCGTCGAACAACTCGAACACCGCCCAAAACAGCTCGAATTTGAGATTGGCGAACAGTTCTAGTCGAACACCGCTCATCTCTACTGATGACGCTCTGCAGCCAGCCAATCACTGTAATGCCACAACCAACATGGCTACGGCATTACAGTGAGTGGCAGGCAATCCCTGCATGTTCATTGGCGTTCTAAAGAGCGCCAAATATGCAGGGAGGGGGCCCGAGATCCCGCCGAGCAACACCGGAAATACTTGGCGAAAGCCAAGCATCTCAAGCAGTGAGATGCTCGGGCGAGCACAGAGCAGTAGCGAGCATGCTCGCTCATCACTACTTACAGCCAATGAAAACACAAAAGTCATTATCTCAGTAAATTAGAATACTTTATAACAACAGCTTGAAAAATGTTTTTAAAACCAAAATGTTGGCCTACTGAAATGTATGTTCAGTAAATGCACTCAATACTTGGTCTGGGCTCCTCTTGCATCAATTACTGCATCAATGCAGCGTGGCATGGAGGCGATGAGCCTGTGGCACTGCTTAGGTGTTATGGAAGCCCAGGTTGCTTTGATAGCAGCCTTCAGCTCACCTGCAATGTTGGGTCTGGTGTCTCTCATCTTCCTCTTGACAATATCCCAGAGATTCCCTATGGGGTTAAGGTCAGGCTAGTTTTCTGGCCAATCAAGCACAGTGATGCTGTTGTTTTTAAACCAGGTATTGGTACTTTTGGCAGTGTGGACAATTGCCAATTCCTGCTAGAGAATGAAATTTCCATCTCCAAGAAGCTTGTCGGCAGAGAGAAGCATGAAGTGCTCTAAAATCTTCAGGTAGACGGCTGCGCTGATTTTGGTCTTGATTAGTGTTGAGCGAGCACTAAAATGCTCGGGTGCTCGAAGCTCGGGCCGAGCTCACTGTGATACTCGGGTGCTCGACCCGAGCAACGAGCCCAATGTTAGTCTATGGGAGACCCGAAGATTTTTGCGGCGGCTCCCCCGGCAGTCTGTAGACAGCCTAAAAAGTGCCCAAAACGATAGTGACAGTGCTCAAATGACATGGGGACAGCATGGGGATCACCCCTGGAAGCATTTCTGACCCCCAGGTCACTGCTGTCAACAACGTGGTCAGAGGTATTAAGCCACTTTTACAGGCTCACAATAAAACGTTCAAAAACGAAAGTGAAAGTGCTTTCCTGTGAAATATGTTAACCCCTTAACGACCATGGGTCTTTCTGTTTTTGTGTTTTCCTTTTTTGCTCCCCTTCTTCCCAGAGCCAGAACTTTTTTAATTTTCGCTCAATATGGCCATGTGAGGGCTTATTTTTTGCGGGACGAGTTGTACTTTTAAACACCATTACTGGTTTTACCATATCATGTGCTGGAAAATGGGAAAAAAATTCCAAGTGCAGTGAAACTGCAAAAAAAATGCAATTCCACAGTTGTTTTTTGGGTCCTTTTTTTACCACGTTCACAGATTGCTAAAACTGACCTGCCATCATTATTTTCCAGGTCGTTACGAGTTCATAGACACCAAACATGTATAGGTTCTTTTTTATTTAAGTGGTGAAAAAAAAATCCAAAGCTTGCTAAAAAAACAAAAAAAAATGACGTCATTTTCCGAGACCCTTAGCTTCTCCATTTTTCGGGATCTGGGGCCAGGTGAGGGCTTATTTTTTGCGTGCCGGGCTGACGTTTTTATTGATACTATTTTGGGGTAGATCCGATGTTTTGATTGCCCGTTATTGCATTTTATTGCAAAGTTGTAGCGACCAAAAAAACTTAATTCTGGCGTTTAAAATTTTTTTCTCGTTACGCCGTTTACTGATTGTATTAATTCTTCTTTTATATTGATAGATCGGGCGATCCTGAACACGGTGATACCAAATATGTGTATGTGGTTTTTTTTTATATATATATATATTTTATTTTGAATGGGGCGAAAGGGGGGTGACTTAAACTTTTATATATTTTTTATTTATTTATTTTTTTTAAAAACTTTTTTTACACTTTCTGCTTGCTTCTATAGTCTCCAGAGGAGACTAGAAGCAGCAGTTGTCTGATTGCTTCTACTGCATACAAGCGATGACCAGATCGCTTGTATGCAGGAGAAATGCTCACTTGCTATGAGCGCTGACCACTAGGTGGCGCTCATAGCAATTGAGACATGACAACCACAGGCGTCTGCTGCAGACCCTGAGTTGTCATGCCCACCCATTGGTGACCCGCGATCACGTGACGGGGTCACTGATGGGCGGGGCTTAGGACTCCCGGAAGCGCGAGTTAAATGCCACTGTCAGAGATTTAGCATATTAACAGCCGCGGGTGGATTGCGATTCCAATAATCAGCTGACATGTGCTCGCTTCAGTGCGGGTTCACCGCCGGAGCCCCCGCTGAACCGGCCTTCCCGACCTGGTGCGTACTATTACTGACCCGGTCGGAAAGGGGTTAAGGAACATCCTTTCCAGGGTAAAGACTTGTGTATAAGGTAAAATAAATAACCAAAAACAAAAATACTCCTCCACACCTTGGGCTATGTTCACAAGTAGCATTTTTTATGCGTTTTTGCACGTTTGTATTGCTTTCAACTGTGACAAATGCATTCACCGGGAAATGTCATTTTAACATTTTACAACCTTATCTGGCCATATGCTGTGTGACACATGCATACAGTGCTAAATAGACATGGGAACAGCATGGGGATGACCCCTGGAAGCATCTCTGACACCCAGGTCACTGCCTAAAAGTGTGCCCATCAGAAGTGATCCTTGCCGCATCAGAAGATGCAGACTTGCAACTATCCCCGTGCAAGTCCTTGTCCCAGGGCAGTGTTCAATTGTACCTCCCCCATAACTTGCAATACAAGCGCAAGTATGCAGCCTGCCACCCACCCACCCCCCAGGCTGCAATACCATACTGCTAGCTTGCTTGCACTTGAAATTGGGCCTTTTAGGCATGTGGAGGTGGGATCTGGCCACCACGTCATGGCTGCGTCGGTAGCCTGGTATTCATACTCAGTCCCCAGCCGCCTGGCGGCCGGGTGTCCACGCTTGGTCCCCAGCCGCCAGGGGGCGGCCGGGTGTCCATACTCAGTTCCCAGCTGCCCCGCGGCCGGGTGCCCACACACAATCCCCAGCCGCGTGGGGGTGGCCGGGTGTCCATAAACGGTCCCCAGCCGCCCCTATTTGTCCCGGTGCGCCTTATACACAAGCGCGCATACCAAAACATTACCTGTGCCCTCCCCAGTGCATTTAGTGGGAAGGACAGCCTAACCACAAACACGTGGACAAGTGAATGTGGCCAGGAATGGTCCATCTCACTGACGCCTTCACACTGGGTTAATATTGTGGAAGCCGGGACACAGTTGGACACTGGGATGCAACACGTCCTTCAGACATAGAGGATTGCGGGTCCTGGGTCAATCAGGCTTCAACACAAAGTTCAGAAGGTAGACAGCAGCAGTGGTCGGCCTCCTACACAATGAGTAAATTATTCATGATCATGAGGCCATCCACCTCCTTAGCTTTCTGTTCCATGGAATGCAAGCGCATGTATGTAGTAGCAGCTAGGCCTGAGGTGGTCAGCGTTTTGGCGCATATTCTACCTCCTTCGAGGATTGCTGGATGTTTTCCTGCTACTATCCCAGTTCTATGACTCCCGTTAAAACAAAGCTTCGGGTGATGAATGATGGATGAGGTGGTGGCAAAGGAGAAAGAGCAGGAGTAACAGGGACCATTCACATCAATATCAGGCCAGCCAACCACACATGTCTTGTAGGATATGTTTCCGTACCAAAAGGAGCGGTTCAGCTACACAGTTATAAGGCATACAGTGAATGCAATGCCTACCAAAAATTTCGAGGCACTGCAATGCCCCTTGGAAGTGACATGGAGGTCAGAGGGCCTTAACTAAACCGTTTTTTCCATTTATAGCAACTGTGTCTCTTGTACACTGTTGGCCTAAGCAGGGAATGGAAGGCTTTCCAAAAATTATTAGGCACTGCAATGCCCCTTGAAACAGACGTGGATTACAGCGTATTAAAAACCTTCTACCCATTATTGGGGAGTGGGTCTCCCTTAGTATTCGCCTATGCATTGAAAAGCAAAAGCTGACAAAAATTAGGAGGAAATGCAATGCCCGTTGCAAGAGTCGTGGAGGTTAGAGGTAATTAAAAACAACATGTCAATGCCCCTTGGAAGAGCTGTGGAGTTCAGAGTGGTTTAACAAGACGGTTTTAATGCCCCTTAGAAGAGACGTGGAGTTCAGAGTGGTTTAACAAGACAGTTTTAATGCCCCTTGGAAGAGATGTGGAGGTCACAGTAGCTTAACAAGATGGTTTTAATGCCCCTTGGAAGAGACGTGGAGTTCAGAGTGGTTTAAAAAGACAGTTTTAATGCCCCTTGGAAGAGTGGTGGAGCTTACAGTGGAATAAAAAGACAATATCAATGCCCCGTGGAAGAGACGTGGAGGTCACAGTAGCTTATCAAGACGGTTTTAATGCCCCTTGGAAGGGTGGTGGAGGTCGCAGTGAAATAAAAAGACAATATCAATGCCCCTGGGAAGAGTGGTGGAGGTTACAGTGGAATAAAAAGACAATATCAACGCCCTGTGGAAGAGACGTGGAGGTCACAGTAGCTTAACAAAATGCTTTTAATGCCCCTTGGAAGAGTGGTGGAGGTCGCAGTGGAATAAAAAGACAATATTAACGACCCTTGGAAGAGACGTGGAGGTCACAGTGGCTTAACAAGACGATTTTAATGCCCCTTACAAGAGCCATGCAGTACAGCATATTACAAACATTATTCCCATTATTGGAGAGTGGGTCTCCCATAGTCTTTGCCTATGCCTTCCAAGCAAAAGCTGCCAAAAATTAGGAAGGGGGAACTTGCAATGTCCCTTACAAGAGCCATGCAGTACAGCATATTAAAAACATTATTCCCATTATTGGGAAGTGGGTCTCCCATAGTCTTTGCTTGTGCCTTCCAAGCAAAAGCTGCCAAAAATTAGGACAGAGGAACTTGCAATACTGGCAACATGGACCACGGTCACCCTGGTGGTATAGTGGTCGTGGAGGCTGAGGATAAGGAGAAGAGCAAAAAACAGCCGAAATGAGGAAGCGTATACCCATGTGTGGGTGTGAAGCGATGCATGGGAATACACCTCCCGAAATAACACAGTGGATTTGACTTTATGTAACTCTGCTGTCATTTGGTGGTGATGAGAAGTCTGGCCCAATCCAGCCCTTGTTCATTTTGATAAGGGTCAGCTTGTCAGCATTGTCAGTTGACAGGCGAGTGCGCTTATCAGTTATAATTCCCCCAGCGGCATTAAAAACACGCTCCGATAACACGCTAGCGGCAGGGCAGGCCAGGACCTCGAAGGCATACAGAGTGAGTTCATTCCAAGTGTCCAGCTTGGATACCCAATAATTAAAAGGCACAGAGGAATCACGGAGGATGCTGGTACTCCCTCCCATCTTTTGAAACTTTCCACTCCTTGTGAGAGTACCCTGCGCCTCAGGGCCTGTAAGCTGGGCAGGTCTCAGAAAACTGTCCTAGAACATTGACAGTGTTCCCCTACCTCTGCTGGATTGGAGTTGCGTCTCTCTCGCCTGTATGCCTTAGTTGGGCAGCGAACTGTGACCTCTGCCGCTACCGTGTTCTGATGGGAATTTTTTTAAGAGTTCTGCAGCAAGGGCCTTCTGGTACTGCCCCATTTTTGTAGACCTCTCCAACTCAGGAATAAGAGAGTTAAAGTTCTCCTTGTAGAGGGGGTCTAAAAGTGTCATCAACCAGTAATGACTGTCACCCAACATTTTGACAATGCGAGGGTCACGGTTAAGGCAGCGTAACATAAAGTCAGACATGGGTGCCAGACTGGTAACGGGCAAGACTTCCGTGTCCTCACCAAGATGACGACTGATAGTGTTGAGCGATCACTAAAATGCTCGGGTGCTCGAAGCTCGAGCCGAGCTTACCGTGATACTCGGGTGCTCGACCCGAGCAATGAGCCCAATTTTAGTCTATGAGAGACCCGAGCATTTTTACGGCAGCACCCCCGGCAGTCTGTAGAAAGGCTAAAAAGTGCCCAAAACGATAGTGACAGCGCTCAAAAGACATGGGGGCAGCATGGGGATCGCCAATGGAAGCATTTCTGACCCCCAGGTCACTGCTGTCAACCACATGGTCAGAGGTATTAAGCCACTTTTGCGGGCTCACAATAAAACGTTCAAAAACGAAACTCAAACGGTTTTCCTGTGAAATATGTTAAGGAATTTCCTTTCCAGGGTAAAAACTTGTGTATAAGGTAAAATAAATAACCAAAACCAAAAATACTCCTCCACACCTTGGGCTATGTTCACAAGTAGCATTTTTCATGCGTTTTTGCACTTTTGTATTGCTTTCAACCGTGACAAATGCGTTCACCGGGAAATGTCATTTTAACATTTTACAACCTTATCTGGCCATGTGCTGTGTGACACATGCATACAGTGCTGAAAAGACAAGGGATCAGCATGGGGAAGACCCCTGGAAGCATCTCTGACCCCCAGGTCACTGTCTAATAGTGTGCCCATCAGAAGTGATCCTTGCCGCATCAGAAGATGCAGACTTGCAACTATCCCCGTGCAAGTCCTTGTCCCAGAGCAGTGTTCAATTGTACCTCCCCCATTCCTTGCAATGCAAGCGAAAATATGCAGCCAACCACCCACCCACCCGCAGGCTGCAATACCATACTGCTAGCTTTCACTTTAAATGGGGCCTTTTAGTTTGGAGGAGGCCGAAACTGGCCACTACCTCATGGCCGCTTCGGCAGCGAGGTATCCATACTCTGTCCCCAGCCGCCCGGCGGCCGGGTGTCCACGCTCGGTCCCCAGCCGCCAGATGGCGGCCAGGTGTCCATACTCGGTCCCCAGCCGCCCTGATTTCTCCTGTCACCTTCCCCCACACTTTTCTTAGCCTGGCCTGCTTTAGGGCAGCATTGGATGAGCCCACCAGAGAACCAGACTCCTCCGGTGGGCCCTGGCTTCTCCATCAGGGGAGTTGAGAGTGCCTAGGTGAGGAGCATGATGATGATGATAGAAGTTAGCATCTGCTTTGTTTTCTTGGAATGCAAGCGCATGTATGTAGTAGCGGCTAGGCCTGAGGTGGTCCGCGTTTTGGCGCATATCCTACCTCCTCCGAGGATTGCTGGATGTTTTCCTGCTACTATCCCAGTTCTATGACTCCCGTTAAAACAAAGCTTCAGGTGATAAATGATGGATGAGGTGGTGGCAAAGGAGAAAGAGCAGGAGGAACAGGGACCATTCACATCAATATCAGGCCAGTTAACCAGATATGTCTTGTAGGATATGTTTCTGTAACAAAAGGAGCGGTTCGGCTACACAGTTATAGGGCATACAGTGAGTGCAATGCCTACCAAAAATTTCGAGCCACTCCAATGCCCCTTGGAAATGACATGGAGGTCAGAGGGCGTTAACTAAACCTTTTTTTCGATTTATAGCAACTGGGTCTCCCGTGCATTGTTGGCCTAAGCAGTGAATGGAAGGCTTTCCAAAAATTATGAGGAACTGAAATGCCCCTTACAAGAGCCATGTGTGGCACCCCAGGGGTCTGGTCACCACAGTAATAGAGATATTACGTCGGAGAGCAAGTGGGAGGTTTCCTGGTCAGGATCCCTTAAACATGCAACATCCTGCTGCCCCAGTCCTGGGAGGGGAGAATTCTGTCCTTATAAACTGGATCTGGGGCGGGGTTGAGTGAGTCAGAGAACAGTCAGAGTCAGAGTGAGAGCAAGGGAAAGTAACAGCAAGGAGCTCTGTAGGAGCTAGGAGCTAAAGACCAGGGGCTGGAAGCTGAGCAGAGCTCGCCCTGGCAGAAGACAATAGGAACCGGACACAGGAGTCCGAAGCTGTGGGAACTTATATATCCAGCAGCAGAAACCAGCCGGCAGGGGATTTCAGGCCCTCTGGCCATAGAAGCCTGGAGGCTCAGTCACAAGCAAGGGACCAGCACCGCCTTCGTGGAGCGGAGGCTAACAGAAGGCCCCAAGTTACCAGCCATACGGGTGAGCACTACATGGTACACTCAGGGACGTGGGCTACTTCTACCCGCCTACAGCAAGGTAGCAAGGAAGAGTGCAGACAGACGGGGAGGCCTACAACTCCGCCTGGCCAGGGGAACTCCTGCTTGCTCACAGACTGACCAGGCCTCTTATGTTATCCAGTACTCCCGGGAGGGTCTACCTTATAATCATCAGTAAAGACCCTGAACTGCACTGCAAAGACTCTGAGTCGTTCCTGCTGTGCTCGTGCACCATCACCCCCATCATCCACACTCACTGCCCTGAGGCTATACTCCTCCCTAGTAGTGTTGAGCCACCCCCGTAGTGTTCGAGTTCGGTTCGGTTCGTCGAACACCTGTGTGTTCGCCGAACTGTTCGTCAAACTGTTCGTCGAACACCTTCGAACACCGTTAAAACCAATGGCAGGCAAACAAAAACACATAGAAACACATAGAAAACACCTTCAAAGGTGTCCAAAAGCTGACAAACTGCTCAGAAGACATAACTAACACATGGAAAAGTGACAAGTACATATAGTCATGCGAAAATAAAAGAGGTGGAGGAGTAAAAGGAGGGGGAGACACAGATATAGGCATGTCATGCCCTTCTAAAATCCAAAAAGTGAGAAGCCGACACGGCCAGTCCGCTCCTGCCCGTGCCACCTCCGTGTCGCCGGGTTTGTGCCAGAGCCGCGGTGAACCCTGACGGCCAGCCCCCCTCTCCCAATACTGGTGCCTGTCCGCTGGTGGGTCGAGCGAGCTTCCCTGTGGTGGAGGCAGCTCTAAGCTTTTTAATTTAAATTGTCTCTCTAATTTGAATGAATACACTTTAAATCCATTTACAAGGATCTATTGGAGGGCAAGTCTCATGCCAGCAGCCGCGGTAATTCCAGCTCCAGTAGCGTCCACTAAAGCTGCTGCAGTTAAAAAGCTTTTATAAGGATCGAGCTCGGCTGTCCACCGCAAGGCATCCTACTGCCAGTCCCAGCCCCTATGCCTTGGGGTGCCTCCTGATGCTCTTCACTAAGTATCCCATGGTCCCGAAGCATTTCCTTTGAAAAAATTAAGTGTCTAAACTACAGGTGGTGCAGCTTGCTTAACAGCCGGGATAATCCGCTGACTAGCAGACACTGCTACTAGGCACAAAGTATTTCCTGGGCTAGATGCAGTTAAAAATTTGTAATTAGATACTCTCGTTGGATGCTGAGAAAGCATTCCATAGAGTCTCCTGGCACGCCATATATGATTCTCTTAAAAAGCTTGGGGTAGGGGTCTAGGGGACCCTTTTATAGCCAAAATCACGGCCCTGTATCGCAATACGTCACCTACAGTACAGACCAAAAGTTTGGACACACCTTCTCATTTAACGATTTTTCTGTATTTTCATGACTATGAAAATTGTACATTCACACTGAAGGCATCAAAACTATGAATTAACACAAGTGGAATTATATACTTAACAAAAAAGTGTGAAACAATTGAAAATATGTCTTATATTCTAGGTTCTTCAAAGTAGCCACCTTTTGCTTTGATGACTGCTTTGCACACTCTTGGCATTCTCTTGATGAGCTTCAAGAGGTAGTCACCGGAAATGGTCTTCCAACAATCTTGAAGGAGTTCCCAGAGATGCTTAGCACTTGTTGGCCCTTTTGCCTTCACTCTGCGGTCCAGCTCACCCCAAACCATCTCGATTGGGTTTAGGTCTGGTGACTATGGAGGCCAGGTCATCTGGCGTAGCACCCCATCACTCTCCTGCTTGGTCAAATAGCCCTTACACAACCTGGAGGTGTGTTTGGGGTCATTGTCCTGTTGAAAAATAAATGATGGTCCAACTAAACGCAAACCGGATGGAATAGCAAGCCGCTGCAAGATGCTGTGGTACCCATGCTGGTTCAGTATGCCTTCAATTTTGAATAAATCTCCAACAGTGTCACCAGCAAAGCACCCCCACACCTCCTCCTCCATGCTTCACGGTGGGAACCATGCATGTCGAGTCCATCCGTTCACCTTTTCTGCGTCGCACAAAGACACGGTGTTTGGAACCAAAGATCTCAAATTTGGACTCATCAGACCAAAGCACAGATTTCCACTGGTCTAATGTCCATTCCTTGTGTTCTTTAGCCCAAACAAGTCTCTTCTGCTTGTTGCCTGTCCTTAGCAGTGGTTTCCTAGCAGCTATTTTACCATGAAGGCCTGCTGCACAAAGTCTCCTCTTAACAGTTGTTGAAGAGATGTGTCTGCTGCTAGAACTCTGTGTGGCATTGACCTGATCTCTAATGTGAGCTGCTGTTAACCTGCGATTTCTGAGGCTGGTGACTCAGATAAACTTATCCTCAGAAGCAGAGGTGACTCTTGGTCTTCCTTTCCTGGGGCGGTCCTCATGTGAGACAGTTTCTTTGTAGCGCTTGATGGTTTTTGCAACTGCACTTGGGGACACTTTCAAAGTTTTCCCAATTTTTCGGACTGACTGACCTTCATTTCTTAAAGTAATGATGGCCACTCGTTCTTCTTTACTTAGCTGCTTTTTTCTTTCCATAATACAAATTCTAACAGTCTATTCAGTAGGACTATCAGCTGTGTATCCACCAGACTTCTGCACAACACAACTGATGGTCCCAACCCCATTTATAAGACAAGAAATCCCACTTATTAAACCTAACAGGGCACACCTGTGAAGTGAAAACCATTTCCGGTGACTAGTTCTTGAAGCTCATCAAGAGAATGCCAAGAGTGTGCAAAGCAGTCATCAAAGCAAAAGGTGGCTACTTTGAAGAACCTAGAATATAAGACATATTTTCAGTTGTTTCACACTTTTTTGTTAAGTATATAATTCCACATGTGTTAATTCATAGTTTTGATGCCTTCACTGTGAATGTACAATTTTCATAGTCATGAAAATACAGAAAAATCTTTAAATGAGAAGGTGTGTCTAAACTTTTGGTCTGTACTGTAGGCTGAAGATAAATGGAACTGTAGCACCCTGAGGGCTCGGTTGCTACAGATGTATTGCACCTCACCCAGAGGTCTGATATCTCACTCTCAGGTAAGGATGGAGTGTGGATCAGGACCCGACACCTGCATGCATTACACCACATTGCCGTGGGGCAGGGCGACCAATATGCCCCTGAGATGGGCACGACAGTCCCTGTCCCTGGCTGGAGTGGGGGGAGGGAACACTGAGGAAGGGGAACCCTGTAGTGCAGGAGCAGGGAGGAAGCAGTTCCTGGGTGCATTGAGAAGGGAGTATAAAAGGTGGGCACCATCTTAGTTCAGTGCAGAGAAGTCTGAGCAGAAGTGGCAGGGAGCAGGGGCTCTGCATGAGCTCTGCTCCGGAGGCGGGCCTAGTAACAGAGGCCCAGGCCTGGAAGAGGGAGAAGGAAGGAAGAGGAGCGGAGAAGGCTCCAGGAACGAGGAATGAAGGGATCCCAGGGGTGCGGACGGGCGAGTCGCCACCGCACGCCCGAATCCACCTGCGTGGAGGGGTCAGGCCAAAGGGGGAGACCGGTCCCCGAACTAGTGGAGGCAGGAAACGACCCTCAGCTAGAAACCGGAGGCTCTGACATTTTATGTGGCGCAGCCCCTCGCTACACCCGCTAGGAAGGCACCACATAGGGTCAGGGAAACTGGCGCCAAGTTTACCAAGAGGAGGCCCGAGGCAGCCGGACAGAAGTGTTAGTAAGAAAGGCCAGACAAAGGACACACAAAGGGGGTCCTGTGAAGTGCTCCAAAGTTATCTGGGAGTTGTCTGAGCCCCTCACCTGGTGAGCACAGTACGACGTGGGCAGCCGTTACCTGCAGACGTGGTCTGGATAATAAGAACTGTGAGTAAAGGCCCTGAACTGCATCACTGACTCCGTGTCGTTACTGCTGCTGCCCTGCACCATCACCCCCATCCTCGGCATACACTGCCCTGAGGCTATACTCCTCCCGTGGGGAGTTATGCTACGCTCTGCTGCACCCACAACACCAGCCTCAGTGGTCTGCCCTGTAGCGGCGGTTCACTCTGACCGCAATCCACGGGTGGCGTAGTCGGACATTTAAACATCAAAACCACATAAATAGTTCCGCCACTGGTTTGACCGCCCTGAGCCACGGAACCGGGTCGCCGCCACGAAGACTACAACCACCAGCATCCACCAAAAAGGGTCCGGCTCCGGGTGTCCCAAGGCCCAGGGGGTGCGTCAGAACATTTTCATCACCTTTCACAATCACCAATGGGACAAGGCAGTGATGTCCTCTGTCCCCTCTCTTATACATGCTAGTGACGGAACACCTACTCTCATCAATTCGCCATAACCCCAATATTAGGTGGATTGAGGTGGGAGGCACCGAGTACAAGTGCTCTCTATTTGCTGATGATGTCCTAGTATATATCACTCAATCACATATATCCATCCATGCTGTTATGGCTGAAATAGATCACTTTGTTACATGGTAAAATTTTAAAATCAATGCAGCGAAGTCTGAGGCCCTCGATGTCTCCCTCCCCAAATCCATATAGGATTCCATCCAGTCCAACTTTCCCTTTGCCTGGCCCTCACAGGGTATCAAATACTTAGGAATTCCTATTCATAGAGACCTCTCCCATCTATGTTATCTTAATTTTGGGCCCTTTATTGAACAACTCCATACAGACCACGGTTGGCAAGTTAGAACTGTAAGATTCACTACGTGAACCACTGGTGTTTTGTGGAAAAGCACATGTACACTGCGTTCCAAATTATTATGCAAAAAGTGTTTAGGAGTGATAAGGGAAGAATTTGTTTGTTTGTCAGTTAAACTCATTGATGGTGATGTGTGTCAGGGCTCTTTATATCACTGTAAGCAATTGCAGACACCTGTGCTAATTAGTTTGGCAGGTGTGTCCAATGAAAGACAAGACTACTTAAGAAGGCTCTCTCACATTATTAAGCAGCCTACATTTTCTGCCAAAATGGGAAAGAAAAAGGATGTGTCGGCTGCTGAGAAGCAACAAATTGTGGAGTGTTTAGGTCAAGGCATGACTACAATCAACATTGTGCGATGATCAGGATGAAGTGTCTTGGCAATCAAGAAGTATGTAGCTGATTCACAGTACACACGTGTGCGTGCTGATAAGGGCAAATTGAGGACTCTTTCCTACAGGCAATTACGTCAGGTTGAAAGAGCAGCGGCAAAAAAGCCTTGTCATAGCAGCAGACAAGTTTTTGAAGCTGCTTGTGCCTCCAACGTCCCCCGAACAACAAGATGCAGGGTCCTTCAGAGGTTTGCAGCTGTGCATGCGCCATCCTGTCGACCTCCTCTATCCACTTCACACAAGCAGAAACGGCTCCAGTGGGCCAAACATTACATGAAGACTGATTTCAAAACTGTTTTGTTCACGGATGAGTGCCGTGCAGCGCTCGATGGTCCGGATGGATGGAGTGGAGGATGGCTGGTTGATGGACACCCCATGCAAACACGGCTACAGCGCCAACAAGGAGGAGGTGGAGTAATGTTTTGGGCTGGAATCATGGGGAGAGAGATTGTCGGCCCCTTTAGGATCCCTGAAGGCGCTAAAGATGAACTCCATAATGTATGTGGATTTTCTCAAACAGCACTTCCTGCCATGGTTCAAGAAGAAGAACCTTGTATTTCACAGCAAGATCATTTTTCTGCATGATAATGCACCATCTCATGCTGCACATAAAACATCTGCATCTCTGGCTGATATGGGCATAAAAGGGGACAAACTTATGGTGTGACCCCCATGCTCCCCTGACCTCTACCCCATTCAGAACCTTTGGAGCATCATTAAAAGGAGTGTCTATGATGGCGGGAGGCAGTTCACATCTAAGCAACAGCTCTGGGAGGGTATTCTGTCCTCATGCAAAACAATTGAAGCAGAAACCATCCAAAACCTGACAAATTCAATGGACGAGAGAGTTCAGAAGCTCCTTTCGAACAAGGGGTCCTATGTGAAAATGTAACATCACCTAGAATAAAGTTTTGAGTTGAAAACTGTTTGATTTCAGTTTCTAACAACCTGCTAATGCTTATAATTTCAAAAATGACCATTTTTTTGGTCTTTATTAAAATGAAAAGGTTGATCGAAAAGTTTGGGGGATCTAAGAGTGTGGCAACCCAGTAGTCATGATTACTTCGAATTCTGACAATATGAGGGTCATGCTGCAGGTAGTGCAGCAAGAAGGCACTTATGTGCCTTGCGCATCTCGGAGCCCCAAAATTATTTTCCGGGCTAGATGCAGCTAAAAATTATTTTTAATTTTAAATCTGGTGAAGCTTTAGTATAGATGGCCTAATAGGATCAGTGCTGCACACTGCTACAAAGCCCAAATTATTTTCCAGTCAAGATACAGATAAACATGATTAGTAATTTGAAAGCTTAAAACGGTTGGTAGGGTGATTTTAACCAATCATCAAGCTTTTACTCTCCCCAGGATGACACAGGGGTAGAAAAGTCGTTTCGGATCCATGATTTGTTCATCTTTATGAACGTGAGTCTGTCTACATTATCAGTGGAGAGCCGCGTGCGCTTATCTGTCAGCACACCACCAGCAGCGCTGAACACACGTTCAGACAGAACGCTGGCTGCGGGGCATGACAAGATCTCCAAGGCGTAAGTGGCTAGCTCCGGCCATTTATCCAGATTGGAAGCCTAAAAAGAGCAAGGGTCCAGTGACACAGTCGTGGCTTCAATGTTTACTTGGAGATACTCCTGTACCATCGTCTCTAGGCGTTGACTATGTGTCAGACTTCTTGTCTCCTGTGGCCTTGCAAAGGATGGGCTAAAAAAGTGGTGAAATGATTCCGCAAAATTGATGTTACCAGCAGATACTGTGGTTCTGTTACGGTTTGAGTGCTGAACACTTGACGGTCCCACGGTTGGCAAGTTGGAACTGTGAGATTCACTACGTGCACCACTGGTATTTTGTGGAAAAGCACATGTAAGATTCTGCAACAGTCTCTGCTGATACTCCTGCATGCGTGCATCCCTTTCTATAGCAGGAATAATTTCTGCAAATTTACTTTTGTACCGGGGATCTAACAGTGTGGCAACCCAGTAGTCAGGATTATTTCTAATTCTCACAATTCGAGGGTCATGTTGCAGGTAGTGCAGCAAGAAGGCACTCATGTGTGTTGCGCATCCAGGAGCACCAAGTCCCTGTTGTGTTGGTGGCGAGGTAACAATCATGCTTCCTTCCTCTGTCCTCTCCCCCCAACCTCGCACAACAGAAATGTGATCAAGGTCTCCCTCATCTGATGAGTCTTCCATCAGTTCGTCCTCCACTTCTTCCTGGGCTCCTGCACCTTCCTCACTAGTTTGGCTGCTACCATGCGCCCTGGTAAAACCATCTCCCCCACCCTCACATGCCTGCCGCCTTGGTGCTGCCGACCGTCTGGACCTTGCAGATGTTAGCCCTTCCGCATACAACTCCTCCTCCTCTACTTCCTCCACCTCCTCTTGTGCCACCACCTGACTCCGAATTCTGTTTAACATGTGCTCCAGCATGTAAATCACCGGAATAGTCATGCTGATAATGGCATCGTCAGCACTAAACATCTTCGTCGCCATTTCAAAACTGTGCAGAAGGGTGCATAGGTCCCTGATCTGAGACCACTCCTCCAACGTGATTTGCCCCACCTCTGAATCTCGTTGGCCCAGGCTATACGTCAGAACGTATTGCACCAGGGCTTGTCGGTGCTGCCACAGTCGCTGCAACATGTGCAGAGTTGAATTCCACCGGGTAGGCACATCGCATTTTAGCCGGTGAAGTGGCAGGCCCAACGACTTCTGTAGAGATGTAAGTCGCTGAGCTGCGGGATGCGAACGGCGGAAGTGAGCACACAGCGACCGTGCCCTCTGCAGAAGGCCATCTAGTCTGGGATAGTGGGCTAAAAATTGCTGGACAACCAGGTTCAACACGTGAGCCATACAAGGCACGTGTGTGACATTGCCCCGGCGAAGGGCCGCACCCAGGTTTGCAGCATTGTCGCACACGGCCTTCCCTGATTTCAGGTCCAGTGGAGACAACCATTCATGAAATTTGTTCTCCAGAGCTGACCACAACTCCTCAGCTGTGTGACTCACATTTCCCAGACATTTCAATGTAAAAACCGCCTGATGACGTTGAGCCCTACTGCCAGCATAGTAAGGAGGTGTGCAGGATCCCTTCTGCGCAGTTAGAAAGCTTGTGGCATGACCAGACAGGCTTTGGGTGCAGGTGGAAGACCGAGAGGAGGTTGAGGAGGCAGAAGCAGTGGAGGAACTTTGACATAAAGAGGATTGACGCACAACTCGTGGGGACGGCAAGACTTGGACAGCAGCCCCTTGTCCTGCTGTCACCATAGTTACCCAGTGCCCAGTCAGCGACATGTAACGCCCCTGTCCATGCCTACTCGTCCAAGTGTCTGTGGTGAAATGCACCCTGTCACACACAGAGTTTCTCAAAGAAGCGGTGATGTTGTGTGCGACATGCTGGTGGAGCGCAGGCACACCTTTCTTTGAGAAGTAGTGCCGACTGGGCATCTGGTACTGGGGCACTGCGACGGACATAAGGTCTCGAAAATCCTCTGTGTCCACCAGGTGGAAAGGCAGCATTTCTGTAGCCAAGAGCTTGCAGATGTTGAGATTCAACCTCTTAGCTTTCTCATGGCTAGGAGGAAATGGTCTTTTACTTGTCCACATCTGAGGGACCGAGGGCTGGCTATTGTGCTTAGACGGGGTTGATAAGGGTGTCCCCGGCAAACTGCCGGTCTGTGAGGAAGATGCAGGCGGACATGTTAGGTTGCCTTGATCCAAAGGTGGTGCTATCGATGTCGGACAGCGCTCAACACCAGCTGGTGTTACCACCTCCAAAGAAAATGATGACCTGCCAATCACGCTGGCTGTTGCGGGTAAAGAGGTGGCAGGTCTGCGCCCCAAAACAGGTGTGACTGCTGTCCCCCCAGTCACAGAGGATGAAGAGGCCGCGGATGCACAAGATATGGCAGACGGTGGTTGGCCCGGCCGGCTAGGCCGCATTGTAGCACACTGAGCTTCCCACTGCAACTTATGCTTCATGTCCATGTGCCGGTTCATGCATGAAGTACTCAAACTATGTATTTTTTGGCCTCTACTTAGCTTTTGCTGACAAATGTTACAGATAACACGAGTTGGGTCATCTTTATCGATCTGAAAAAATGCCCAGGCTATGCAAGGCTTAGCACCCATGCGACCTGAAGAGCCACCACGACTTGTGGTGAGAGGCAGAGTTGTGTTTGAGGATGCAGTTGTTGACGTGCTTCCAGTACTACGTCTCTGTCCAGGAAGGCGCAACCTGACCTCGTCGTCACTAGCATCTTCCTCCACCTCCTCTGCTGACCTCATCTCTTGGCTGACTGTGGGTTGACAGTAAGTGGGATCTCCGACCTCATCATCATCACCCTGTGCGTTATCACACCCGTCGTCCTCAGAGCCAACCTGTTCCTGCCCTGACAAAAAACTAAAGTTGCCGCTCCAATCAGGTATTTGAGTCTTATCATCGTCTTCCTCATTGTCCACCAACAGGAGTTACAGTTTGGGAATGAGGGTCTACATTATGGTCAGAACCTTCTGCGTCTTGTCCTGGATCCGACTCATAAAGATTCTGGGCATCAGTGTAGATCATTTCCTCGTCTGGATTCACAGAAGCGCTGGAGTCGACCTCTGATTCCCAGGCTATAGTATGAGTAAACAGCTCTGCAGACTCAACCATCTGTTCTACCTCATACTCAGACGGGCAGCTGGAGATTTGGGAGCTGTGAGGAAGCAAGTGCGATTTGGGTGACACCTTTGAGGACTGGAGTATTTGTGATGTTGAAGTTGATGTGGAGGAGAGCCCACTTAAAGGAGCACTTGATATCCGTTGAAGCACCTGCTGTTTTTGTGCCTCATCTGGAATTTGTAGCGATTGGCGTGGCCGTAAGAAAGGGATCTTATCATATTGTCCGCTAAAAGAAGTAGACATTTTAGTTTGGCTGGAAGATGGTCTTTCTTCTGCAGATGTTACTGTTGCTTTAACACCTACCCCACGGACACAACCTTTTTTCCCCTTCCCAACACGCCTATTCCCCTTTCCACCAGCAGCAGGCCTTTTTCCACTCATTTTGGTGGTTAACTAATTCACAACTCTGGAGTTGTTTGCACAAAAAAACAATGGATGGTAACCGAGCAGAGCTGAGTGGCCAAACTGTGGTATTAGGCCAAAACTATTGGCTGGGTTAGATGCAGAAAAAAATTATTTTGAATTTGCAACCTGATGGAGGTCAGTATAGATGGACTAATACAAGTACCACACACAGCTAGAAGCCCAAATATTTTTTCAGAGGTACTGTAGATGCAGATAAAAATTAGTTTTAATTTGCAACCTGATGGAGGTCAGTATAGATGGACTAATAGAGAAAGTCCGACACACTACTAGAAGCCCAATATTTTTTCAGAGGTAGATGCAGAAAAAAAATATATTCAGTTTGCAACCTGATGGAGGTCAGTATAGATGGACTAATAGAGAAAGTCCGACACACTACTAGAAGGCCAAATATTTTTTCAGAGCTAGATGCAGAAAAAAATTATATTCAGTTTGCAACCTGATGGAGGTCAGTATAGATGGATTAATAGAACAAGACCCACACACAGCTAGAAGCCCAATATTTTTTCAGAGGTAGATGCAGATAAAAATATATTCAGTTTGCAACCTGATGGAGGTCAGTATAGATGGATTAATAGAACAAGACCCACACACAGCTAGAAGCCCAATATTTTTTCAGAGGTAGATGCAGAAAAAAATATATTCAGTTTGCAACCTGATGGAGGTCAGTATAGATGGACTAATACAACAAGTCCCACACACAGCTAGAAGCCCAATATTTTTTCAGAGGTAGAAGCAGAAAAAAATATATTCAGTTTGCAACCTGATGGAGGTCAGTATAGATGGACTAATACAACAAGTCCCACACACAGCTAGAAGCCCAAATATTTTTTCAGAGGTACTGTAGATGCAGATAAAAATTAGTTTTAATTTGCAACCTGATGGAGGTCAGTATAGATGGACTAATAGAGAAAGTCCAACACACTACTAGAAGGCCAAATATTTTTTCAGAGCTAGATGCAGAAAAAAATTATATTCAGTTTGCAACCTGATGGAGGTCAGTATAGATGGACTAATAGAGAAAGTCCGACACACTACTAGAAGGCCAAATATTTTTTCAGAGCTAGATGCAGAAAAAAATTATATTCAGTTTGCAACCTGATGGAGGTCAGTATAGATGGATTAATAGAACAAGACCCACACACAGCTAGAAGCCCAATATTTTTTCAGAGGTAGATGCAGGAAAAAAATATATTCAGTTTGCAACCTGATGGAGGTCAGTATAGATGGACTAATACAACAAGTCCCACACACAGCTAGAAGCCCAAATATTTTTTCAGAGGTACTGTAGATGCAGATAAAAATTAGTTTTAATTTGCAACCTGATGGAGGTCAGTATAGATGGACTAATAGAGAAAGTCCGACACACTACTAGAAGGCCAAATATTTTTTCAGAGGTAGATGCAGAAAAAAATATATTCAGTTTGCAACCTGATGGAGGTCAGTATAGATGGACTAACAGAGAAAGTGCGACACACTACTAGAAGGCCAAATATTTTTTCAGAGCTAGATGCAGAAAAAAATTATATTCAGTTTGCAACCTGATGGAAGTCAGTATAGATGGATTAATAGAACAAGACCCACACACAGCTAGAAGCCCAATATTTTTTCAGAGGTAGATGCAGAAAAAAATATATTCAGTTTGCAACCTGATGGAGGTCAGTATAGATGGACTAATACAAGTCCCACACACAGCTAGAAGCCCAATATTTTTTCAGAGGTAGATGCAGGAAAAAATATATTCAGTTTGCAACCTGATGGAGGTCAGTATAGATGGACTAATAGAGAAAGTCCGACACACTACTAGAAGGCCAAATATTTTTTCAGAGCTAGATGCAGAAAAAAATTATATTCAGTTTGCAACCTGATGGAGGTCAGTATAGATGGATTAATAGAACAAGACCCACACACAGCTAGAAGCCCAATATTTTTTCAGAGGTAGATGCAGAAAAAAATATATTCAGTTTGCAACCTGATGGAGGTCAGTATAGATGGACTAATACAACAAGTCCCACACACAGGTAGAAGCCCAAATATTTTTTCAGAGGTACTGTAGATGCAGATAAAAATTAGTTTTAATTTGCAACCTGATGGAGGTCAGTATAGATGTACTAATAGAATGATGCTATGCCCAAAAGATTTTACTTCACTAGGTGCAGTAAAAAAATTGTTATTCTATACACAGGTGGTATATCTTGCAACACAGATAGGCTACTCCACTGACTAACACACTCTGCAATAGGCCAAAAAGGATTAGCTTTGCTAGGTTCAGCCAAATGCTGTGAAAAAAACTTGCACAGCACTGGCACAGACCTGCCTGGCAAAAACTGATAGGAACTGATGTAACCTAGTCCTGAAAAGGACTCCAATTACAATTAGTCTTTACTCCCACAACCTATCTATTTAAGAGCACAGACCTCACTGATAAAAGTCGTAGGAAATGCTGTAACCTAGTCCTTAAAAGGACTGCAATCACAACTATTCCCTACTCCCAAGCTATCTGTATATTTGTGCGAAAATTGGCTTGAAATTAACAAGGTATAGCGCACACAGCAACAGCGGTGCCGTCTAACACGTAGCTGCAGCAGTGAGAAAATGGTGTCGACGGGGAAAATGGCTTGGTCTTATAGGGCAAGGACATGTGACATACACTGCCAATGACACATGCCCTTGCTTGTGTGAAAAAAAGCACTTCGCTCCGTGTGTGCGCTGCTGATAGGCTGACAGATTGCACCTCCCCACTGCAAATGCGGGAAAGAGAAAAAAAAATGGAGATCTTCATTGTTCCTGCAGAGATCCATCCCCTGCCCCTCCCCCCACCCCGCTGTACACTCAAACTGCGTATTAACATTAATTTTCATCACTACTGAGAAAAAATCCAGTTATGATTTTGGTGCACGAACAGTTATCGAACATAACCTCGAACAGCCGAATTTTTCTCAAATTGTTCGTGTTCGCAGAACGGCTCGAACACCGCCCAAAACAGCTCGAATTTGAGATTGGCGAACAGTTCGAGTAGAACAACGCTCATCTCTACTCCCGAGGGGAGTTATCCCATTCTATGCTGCGCACACAACACCAGCCTCAGCGGTCTGCCTCGCAGCGGTGGTACTCCCTGACCGCAATCCACGGGTGGCGCAGTCAGACAATTAACCTCAAAACCTAAGAAAGACTGCCACTGGTTTGACCAGCCTGAGCCATGGGACCGGGTCACCGCCACGGAGACTAAAGACCCCAGAGACCCGGCACCGGGTACCCCACACACGTGTACACACGGCCCAGGGGGCGCGTCACATGCAGTACAGCATATTACAAACATAAGTCCCATTATTGGGGAGTGGGTGTCCCATAGTATTCGCTTATGCCTTGCAAGCAAAAGCTGCCAAAAATTAGGATGGAGCAACTTGCAATGCCCCTTACAAGAGCCATGCAGTACAGCATATTACAAACATAAGTCCCATTATTGGGGAGTGGGTCTCCCATAGTATTTGCTTATGCTTTCCCAGCAAAAGCTGCCAAAAATTAGGACAGAGCAACTTGCAATGCCTTTTACAAGAGCCATGCAGTACATCATATTACAAACATAAGTCCCATTATTGGGGAGTGGGTGTCCCATGGTATTTGCTTATGCTTTCCCAGCAAAAGCTGCCAAAAATTAGGACGGAGCAACTTGCAATGCCCCTTACAAGAGCCATGCAGTACAGCATATTACAAACATAAGTCCCATTATTGGGGAGTGGGTCTCCCATAGTATTTGCTTATGCTTTCCCAGCAAAAGCTGCCAAAAATTAGGACGGAGCAACTTGCAATGCCCCTTACAAGAGCCATGAAGTACAGCATATTACAAACATAAGTCCCATTATTGGGGAGTGGGTGTCCCATGGTATTTGCTTATGCTTTCCCAGGAAAAGCTGCCAAAAATTAGGACGGAGGAACTTGCAATGCTGGCACCCTGGTGGTATAGTGGTGGTGGAGGCTGAGGATAAGGAGAAGAAGATTAAACAGCTGAAACGAGGAAGCGTATACCCATGTGTGGGTGTGAAGCGGTGCATGTGAATACACCTCCCGAAATAACACAGTGGATTTGACTTTATGTTACTCTGCTGTCATTTGGTGGTGATGAGAAGTCTGGCCCAATCCAGCCCTTGTTCATTTTGATAAGTGTCAGCTTGTCAGCATTGTCAGTTGACAGGCGAGTGCGCTTATCAGTTATAATTCCCCCAGCGGCACTAAAAACACGCTCCGATAACACGCTAGCGGCAGGGCAGGCCAGGACCTCCAAGGCGTACAAAGCGAGTTCATTCCAAGTGTCCAGCTTGGATACCCAATAATTAAAAGGCACAGAGGAATCACGGAGGACGCTGGTACGATCGGCAAGGTACTCCCTTACCATCTTTTGAAACTTTCCACTTCTTGTGAGAGGGCGCCTCAGGGCCTGTAAGCTGGGCAGGTGTCAGAAAACTGTCCTAGAACGTTGACAGTGTTCCCATGCCTCTGCTGGATTGGAGTTGCATCTCTGTCGCCTGTACGCCTTGGTTGGGCAACAAACTGTGACCTCTGCCGCTAGCGTGTTCAGATGGGAATTTTTTTAAGAGTTCTGCAGCAAGGGCCATCTGGTATTGCTCCATTTTTGTAGACCTCTCCACCTCAGGAATAAGAGAGTGAAAGTTCTCCTTGTAGCGGGGGTCTACAAGTGTCACCAACCAGTAATGACTGTCACCCAACATTTTGACAACGCGAGGGTCAAGGTTAAGGCAGCGTAACATAAAGTCAGCCATGCGTGCCAGACTGGTAACGGGCAAGATTTCCGTGTCCTCACCAAGATGACGACTGACCATGCTCTCCTCCTCCTCTTCCTCCTCCCCCCTGTCCTCAGGCCACCCACGCTGAACCGACGGTATGACACTTGTACAGGTACTACCGTCTACAACGCATGATAGCAGCTCCTGTTCTTCCTCCTCCTCCTCCTCCTCTCCCTCATTGTCCCCCAATGCACGTTGGGATGAGATGAGGCTGGGCTGTGTGTAATTGCCCGCTACGGCTTCTTGATCCATCTCATCATACTCTGACTGCAATGCCTCCTCTTTAATTCTCTGCAGAGAGCGTTGCAAAAGACAGACAAGTGGGATGCTGACACTAATGATGGCGTCATCACCACTCACCATCTTGGTGGCCTCCTCAAAGTTTGTCAGGATGGTATATATGTCAGACATCCAGGTCCACTCCTGAGGTCTTATGTGTGGAGTCTGACCTGAATATCGACGGCCTTGTTGCAGCTGGTAGTCCACAACTGCTCTCTTCTGCTCACAAATCCTTTGCAACATGTGGAGGGTAGAGTTCCAACGTGTGGGGACATCACAAACCAGTCGGTGTGCCGGAAGCTGCAAACGCTGCTGCAACACAGCAAGGGCGGCGGAAGCTGTAGCCGACTTGTGAAAATGAGCTGACAGGCGGCGTACTTTCACGAGCAGATCTGGCAACTCGGGGTACGATTTAAGAAACCGCTGAACCACGAGGTTAAGCACATGAGCCAGGCATGGTATGTGTGTGATCTCACTTCGCCTCAGAGCCGCCACCAGGTTACGGCCATTGTCACACACGACCATGCCGGGATGTAGGTTCAGCGGTCTCAGTAACAGATCTGCCTGCTCTTTCACAGCTGTCCACTACTCACAAGCAGTGTGAGGTTTATCACCTAAGCTTATGAGTTTCAGCACAGTCTGTTGCCGCTTGGCGGAGGCAGTACTGCAATACTTCCAGCTTGTAACTGATGTGGTGATATCTGAGATGGAGGCTGAACATGAGGAAGAGGAGGAGGAGGAGGATGCGAAGGAGCTGTACACTGTGGGGGCAACTCTGACTGACATAAGGCCCGCAATCCTCGGTGTGGGGAGGATGTGTTCCGTCCCAAGGTCCGACTGGGTCCCGGCTTCCACTATGTTTACCCAGTGTGCCGTCAGAGAGATGTACCATCCCTGGCCACAAGCACTTGTCCACGTGTCCGTTGTCAGGTGGACTCTCCCAGTAACAGCGTTGTTGAGGGCACGGCAGATGCTTTGGGACACATGCTTGTGTAGTGCGGGGATGGCACACCGGGCAAAATAGTGTCGGCTGGGGACCGAGTACCGAGGGACGGCCACCGCCATAAGATTGCGGAAGGATTCCGTCTCCACCAGCCTAAAAGGCAGCATTTCCAATGCAAGCAGTCGTGAAATGTGAGAATTTAGGACTGTGGCCTGTGGGGCGTTAGCTGCGAATTTCCGCTTTCGTTCAAAGGTCTGGGATATGGACAATTGAACGCTGCGGTGGGACGTGGACGTGGACGTTGATGTTGTTTCTTGAGAAACTGCCATAACAAGTGAAGACTGAGAGGAGGGGGCATCTTTACATGCAGTATGAACAGGGGATTGCCTTGCACACACAACAGGGGGTTCTATTGCACGCACAACAGTGGAAGAAGCAGTGGTGACACCCGCTGACACTGGTCGTGGACCCTGGGTTTCGCCCCACAAAGTCGGGTGCTTTGCTGCCATGTGCCTGATCATGCTGGTGGTGGTCAGGCTGGTAGTTTTGTCACCCCTGCTGATGCTGGCATGGCAGGTGGAACATATGGCCTTTTTGGGGTTATCAGCAGAGTCTTTAAAAAAATTCCAGACTCTGGAAGACCTACCGCTTGTACTGGCAACGTCCCTCGTGTTGGT
The DNA here is from genome assembly GCF_046119375.1 of Phyllobates terribilis. Lineage (NCBI taxonomy): Eukaryota > Metazoa > Chordata > Amphibia > Anura > Dendrobatidae > Phyllobates > Phyllobates terribilis. The sequence continues at coordinate 283,674,553 of NW_027362761.1, forward strand.
GTTACGGGGAACGGTTGCCTGCCTTCTGTCTGCGGCCACCACACTGCTTCTTCCTGCCTTTTGGGGTACTCTGCCTCCCTCCCCCTGTGTGCTGCTGGCCTCACTCTGCATGTCCTCCTTCCACGTTGGGTCAGTTACTAGATCATCCACCACCTCCTCCTCTTCCACTTGCGCACCACGATCCTCCTCCTCACTTCCTGGCAATTGTGTCTCATCATCATCCACCTCTTGTGACAGATTGCCAACGTCGACTTCCTGTGGCTGTGGTTATTCAAATATTTGGGCATCGCAACATGGGATCTCCTCTTCCACCACTTCAAGTGTATCAGGCGAGGGGCCCAAATATGGAAATGGACCAGTGAACAGCTCTTCAGAGTGTCCAAGTGTGGGATCACTTGCTGTCTGACGACACTCGGCATGATGGGAGGAAGGAGCATCAGGGTGAGGAGGAGTATGCGGTCGAGACTCACGGCTACTAAGAAATGACCGTGTGGAAGACAGACCGGAGGTGGTGGTGCCCAGGTAACTGGAAGTATTGTCTGCTATCCAATTAATAACCTGTTCACACTGATCAGTTCTCAATACTGGTGTTGTTCTGTGCTTCCCTAGTAATTCGGTCAAGAAGTGGGAGCGAGAAGATGTGGCTGTTGGTTGTGGCACATTTTCACCTTGGCCACGGCCCCGTCCTCTGCACGAACCATCACCAGAACGTCCACTTCCACGTCCCTTGCCTCGCGCCTTGCCCATTGTAAATGAAGTAAAATAGCTTACACTTGCACTATCAATGGAAAAAGGGTAATAAAGAGTAGATTAGAACTGTGGAAGAGGAAAACCACAGTTATTGTTTACTTGGGTATACCACACTTTTTTAAATAGAGATATTTGCGGCTGAACAGTGAGCGACACACTCAAACTGCTTTTTTTTTAGATACCAAAGGCCGAAAACTGGATAGTACAGAGATTTGACCCGTGGAACTGCGAAACCACACTGGGATGTCGGGCCTACACAAGACTATTTTCAACAGATATATTTTTGTGTCACAACAGTCAGGAGACACTACTGTTTTTCTTTACGGAAAAAACTACCAAAACCTGAATAATAGAGATTTTTTACCGTGGAGCAGCAAAACCACAGTAATAATTTACTCGTGTATACCAGGCTTTTTAAAATATATATATATTTGCGGCTGAACAGTGAGCGACACACTCAAACAGTTTTTTTTAGATTCAAATGGCCCAAAAGTGGATAATACAGAGGTTTGTACCGTGGAACTGCAAAACCACACTTGTATTTCTCGGGCCTACACCAGACTATTTTCAACAGATATATTTGTGTCTGAAAAATCAGGGAGACACTATTTTTTTTATTTTTATACAGCAAAAAATGCCAAAAACAGGATAATAGAGATGTTTTACCGTGGAACATCAAAACCACAGTAATAATTTACTGGTGTATACCAGGCTTTTTAAAATATATATATATTTGCGGCTGAACAGTGAGCGACACACTCAAACTGTTTTTTTTAGATATAAATGGCCCAAAAGTGGATAATACAGAGGTTTGTACCGTGGAACTGCAACACCACACTTGTATTTCTCGGGCCTACACCAGACTATTTTCAACAGATATATTTGTGTCTGAAAAATCAGGGAGACACTATTTTTTTTTTTTTTACAGCAAAAAATGCAAAAAGCAGGATAATAGAGATTTTTTACCATGGAAAAGCAAAAGCACACTTCTGTCTCTCTGGCCTACACCAGACTATTTTCAACAGATATATTTGTGTCTGAAAAATCAGGGAGACACTATTATTATTTTTATACAGCAAAAATGCCAAAAACAGGATAATAGAGATGTTTTACCGTGGAACATCAAAACCATAGTAATAATTTACTGGTGTATACCAGGCTTTTTAAAATATATATATATTTGCGGCTGAACAGTGAGCGACACACTCAAACTGTTTTTTTTTAGATACAAATGGCCAATAGAACTGCAAAACCACACTTCTATTTCTCTGGCCTACACCAGACTATTTTCAACAGATATATTTGTGTCTGAAAAATCAGAGGCACACTTTTTTTTTTGGGGGGGGGGCACCAAAAGTTTAATAAGATGGGTATTTGTACATTGTGAAGGAGGAAAAAAAAAAGAGGATTTAGATTAAAAAAAAGGATTTTTCCTGGCCCCCGGGACCTGGAGCTAAGTCCAGCAATTTCAGCAACAGGAGCAGCACACAGGACTGTAATGCAGCGTTTGCTGGTATAACCACTGCGTCTCCTATACAGCCTGCCTGCCTGCCTGCCTGATATACCTGGGATGGATATTAGTCCTGAGAAGGACTGTTTGTTTGATCTGGCAGCTAGTGTTGAGCCACCCCCGTAGTGTTCGAGTTCGGTTCGGTTCGTCGAACACCCGTGTGTTCGCCGAACTGTTCGTCGAACTGTTCGTCGAACACCTTCGAACACCGTTAAAACCAATGGCAGGCAAACAAAAACACATAGAAACACATAGAAAACACCTTCAAAGGTGTCCAAAAGCTGACAAACTGCTCAGAAGACATAACTAACACATGGAAAAGTGACAAGTACATATAGTCATGCGAAAAGAAAAGAGGTGGAGGAGTAAAAGGAGGGGGAGACACAGATATAGGCATGTCATGCCCTTCTAAAATCCAAAAAGTGAGAAGCCGATATGGCCAGTCCGCTCCTGCCCGTGCCACCTCCGTGTCGCCGGGTTTGTGCCAGAGCCTCGGTGAACCCTGATGGCCAGCCCCCCTCTCCCAATACTGGTGCCTGTCCGCTGGTGGGTCGAGCGAGCCCCCCTGTGGTGGAGGCAGCTCTAAGCTTTTTAATTTAAATTGTCTCTCTAATTTGAATGAATACACTTTAAATCCATTTACAAGGATCTATTGGAGGGCAAGTCTCATGCCAGCAGCCGCGTAATTCCAGCTCCAGTAGCGTCCACTAAAGCTGCTGCAGTTAAAAAGCTTTTATAAGGATCGAGCTCGGCTGTCCACCGCAAGGCATCCTACTGCCAGTCCCAGCCCCTATGCCTTGGGGTGCCTCCTGATGCTCTTCACTAAGTATCCCATGGTCCCGAAGCATTTCCTTTGAAAAAATTAAGTGTCTAAACTACAGGTGGTGTAGCTTGCTTAATAGCCGGGATAATCCGCTGACTAGCAGACACTGCTACTAGGCACAAAGTATTTCCTGAGCTAGATGCAGTTAAAAATTTGTAATTAGATACTCTCGTTGGATGCTGAGAAAGCATTCCATAGAGTCTCCTGGCACGCCATATATGATTCTCTTAAAAAGCTTGGGGTAGGGGTCTAGGGGACCCTTTTATAGCCAAAATCACGGCCCTGTATCACAATATGTCACCTAGGCTGAAGATAAATGGAACTGTAGCACCCTGAGGGCTCGGTTGCTACAGACGTATTGCACCTCACCCAGAGGTGTGATATCTCACTCTCAGGTAAGGATGGAGTGTGGATCAGGACCTGACACCTGTATGCATTACACCACATTGCCGTGGGGCAGGGCGACCAATATGCCCCCGAGATGGGCACGACAGTCCCTGTCCCTGGCTGGAGTGGGGGGAGGGAACACTGAGGAAGGGGAACCCTTTAGTGCAGGAGCAGGGAGGAAGCAGTTCCTGGGTGCATTGAGAAGGGAGTATAAAAGGTGGGCACCATCTTAGTTCAGTGCAGAGAAGTCTGAGCAGAAGTGGCAGGGAGCAGGGGCTCTGCATGAGCTCTGCTCCGGAGGCGTGCCTAGTAACAGAGGCCCAGGCCTGGAAGAGGGAGAAGGAAGGAAGAGGAGCGGAGAAGGCTCCAGGAACGAGGAATGAAGGGATCCCAGGGGTGCGGACGGGCGAGTTGCCACCGCACGCCCGAATCCACCTGCGTGGAGGGGTCAGGCCAAAGGGGGAGACCGGTCCCCGAACAAGTGGAGGCAGGAAACGACCCTCAGCTAGAAACCGGAGGCTCTGACATTTTATGTGGCGCAGCCCCTCGCTACACCCGCTAGGAAGGCACCACATAGGGTCAGGGAAACTGGCGCCAAGTTTACCAAGAGGAGGCCCGAGGCAGCCGGACAGAAGTGTTGGTAAGAAAGGTCAGACAAAGGACACACAAAGGGGGTCCTGTGAAGTGCTCCAAAGTTATCTGGGAGTTGTCTGAGCCCCTCACCTGGTGAGCACAGTACGACGTGGGCAGCCGTTACCTGCAGAAGTGGTCTGGATAATTAGAACTGTGAGTAAAGGCTCTGGACTGCATCACTGACTCCGTGTCGTTACTGCTGCTGCCCTGCACCATCACCCCCATCCTCCGCATACACTGCCCTGAGGCTATACTCCTCCCGTGGGGAGTTATGCTACGCTCTGCTGCACCCACAACACCAGCCTCAGAGGTCTGCCCTGTAGCGGCGGTTCACTCTGACCGCAATCCACGGGTGGCGTAGTCGGACATTTAAACATCAAAACCACATAAATAGTTCCGCCACTGGTTTGACCGCCCTGAGCCACGGAACCGGGTCGCCGCCACGAAGACTACAACCACCAGCATCCACCAAAAAGGGTCCGGCTCCGGGTGTCCCAAGGCCCAGGGGGTGCGTCAGAACATTTTCATCACCTTTCACAATCACCAATGGGACAAGGCAGGGATGTCCTCTGTCCCCTCTCTTATACATCCTAGTGACGGAGCACCTGCTCTCATCAATTCGCCATAACCCCAATATTAGGTGGATTGAGGTGGGAGGCACCGAGTACAAGTGCTCTCTATTTGCTGATGATGTCCTAGTATATATCACTCAATCACATATATCCATCCATGCTGTTATGGCTGAAATAGATCACTTTGTTACATGGTAAAATTTTAAAATCAATGCAGCGAAGTCTGAGGCCCTCGATGTCTCCCTCCCCAAATCCATATAGGATTCCATCCAGTCCAACTTTCCCTTTGCCTGGCCCTCACAGGGTATCAAATACTTAGGAATTCCTATTCATAGAGACCTCTCCCATCTATGTTATCTTAATTTTGGGCCCTTTATTGAACAATTCCATACAGACCACGGTTGGCAAGTTAGAACTGTAAGATTCACTACGTGAACCACTGGTGTTTTGTGGAAAAGCACATGTACACTGCGTTCCAAATTATTATGCAAAAAGTGGTTAGGAGTGATAAGGGAAGAATTTGTTTGTTTGTCAGTTAAACTCATTGATGGTGATGTGTGTCAGGGCTCTTTATATCACTGTAAGCAATTGCAGACACCTGTGCTAATTAGTTTGGCAGGTGTGTCCAATGAAAGGCAAGACTACTTAAGAAGGCTCTCTCACATTATTAAGCAGCCTACATTTTCTGCCAAAATGGGAAAGAAAAAGGATGTGTCGGCTGCTGAGAAGCAACAAATTGTGGAGTGTTTAGGTCAAGGCATGACTACAATCAACATTGTGCGATGATCAGGATGAAGTGTCTTGGCAATCAAGAAGTATGTAGCTGATTCACAGTACAAACGTGTGCGTGCTGATAAGGGCAAATTGAGGACTCTTTCCTACAGGCAATTACGTCAGGTTGAAAGAGCAGCGGCAAAAAAGCCTTGTCATAGCAGCAGACAAGTTTTTGAAGCTGCTTGTGCCTCCAACGTCCCCCGAACAACAAGATGCAGGGTCCTTCAGAGGTTTGCAGCTGTGCATACGCCATCCTGTCGACCTCCTCTATCCACTTCACACAAGCAGAAATGGCTCCAGTGGGCCAAACATTACGTGAAGACTGATTTCAAAACTGTTTTGTTCACGGATGAGTGCCATGCAGCGCTCGATGGTCCAGATGGATGGAGTGGAGGATGGCTGGTTGATGGACACCCCACGCAAACACGGCTACAGCGCCAACAAGGAGGAGGTGGAGTAATGTTTTGGGCTGGAATCATGGGGAGAGAGATTGTCGGCCCCATTAGGATCCCTGAAGGCGCTAAAGATGAACTCCATAATGTATGTGGATTTTCTCAAACAGCACTTCCTGCCATGGTTCAAGAAGAAGAACCATGTATTTCACAGCAAGATCATTTTTCTGCATGATAATGCACCATCACATGCTGCACATAAAACATCTGCATCTCTGGCTGATATGGGCATAAAAGGGGACAAACTTATGGTGTGACCCCCATGCTCCCCTGACCTGTACCCCATTCAGAACCTTTGGAGCATCATTAAAAGGAGTGTCTATGATGGCGGGAGGCAGTTCACATATAAGCAACAGCTCTGGGAGGGTATTCTGTCCTCATGCAAAACAATTGAAGCAGAAACCATCCAAAACCTGACAAATTCAATGGACGAGAGAGTTCAGAAGCTCCTTTCGAACAAGGGGTCCTATGTGAAAATGTAACATCACCTAGAATAAAGTTTTGAGTTGAAAACTGTTTGATTTCAGTTTCTAACAACCTGCTAATGCTTATAATTTCAAAAATGACCATTTTTTTGGTCTTTATTAAAATGAAAAGGTTGATCGAAAAGTTTGGGGGATCTAAGAGTGTGGAAACCCAGTAGTCATGATTACTTCGAATTCTGACAATATGAGGGTCATGCTGCAGGTAGTGCAGCAAGAAGGCACTTATGTGTCTTGCGCATCTCGGAGCCCCAAAATTATTTTCCGGGCTAGATGCAGCTAAAAATTATTTTTAATTTTAAATCTGGTGAAGCTTTAGTATAGATGGCCTAATAGGATCAGTGCTGCACACTGCTACAAAGCCCAAATTATTTTCCAGTCAAGATACAGATAAACATGATTAGTAATTTGAAAGCTTAAAACGGTTGGTAGGGTGGTTTTAACCAATCATCAAGCTTTTACTCTCCCCAGGATGACACAGGGGTAGAAAAGTCGTTTCGGATCCATGATTTGTTCATCTTTATGAACGTGAGTCTGTCTACATTATCAGTGGAGAGCCGCGTGCGCTTATCTGTCAGCACACCACCAGCAGCGCTGAACACACGTTCAGACAGAACGCTGGCTGCGGGGCATGACAAGATCTCCAAGGCGTAAGTGGCTAGCTCCGGCCATTTATCCAGATTGGAAGCCCAAAAAGAGCAAGGGTCCAGTGACACAGTCGTGGCTTCAATGTTTACTTGGAGATACTCCTGTACCATCGTCTCTAGGCGTTGACTATGTGTCAGACTTCTTGTCTCCTGTGGCCTTGCAAAGGATGGGCTAAAAAAGTGGTGAAATGATTCCGCAAAATTGATGTTACCAGCAGATACTGTGGTTCTGTTACGGTTTGAGTGCTGAACACTTGACGGTCCCACGGTTGGCAAGTTGGAACTGTGAGATTCACTACGTGCACCACTGGTATTTTGTGGAAAAGCACATGTAAGATTCTGCAACAGTCTCTGCTGATACTCCTGCATGCGTGCATCCCTTTCTATGGCAGGAATAATTTCTGCAAATTTACTTTTGTACCGGGGATCTAACAGTGTGGCAACCCAGTAGTCAGGATTATTTCTAATTCTCACAATTCGAGGGTCATGTTGCAGGTAGTGCAGCAAGAAGGCACTCATGTGTGTTGCGCATCCAGGAGCACCAAGTCCCTGTTGTGTTGGTGGCGAGGTAACAATCATGCTTCCTTCCTCTGTCCTCTCCCCCCAACGTCGCACAACAGAAATGTGATCAAGGTCTCCCTCATCTGATGAGTCTTCCATCAGTTCGTCCTCCACTTCTTCCTGGGCTCCTGCACCTTCCTCACTAGTTTGGCTGCTACCATGCGCCCTGGTAAAACCATCTCCCCCACCCTCACATGCCTGCCGCCTTGGTGCTGCCGACCGTCTGGACCTTGCAGATGTTAGCCCTTCCGCATACAACTCCTCCTCCTCTACTTCCTCCACCTCCTCTTGTGCCACCACTTGACTCCGAATTCTGTTTAACATGTGCTCCAGCATGTAAATCACCGGAATAGTCATGCTGATAATGGCATCGTCAGCACTAAACATCTTCGTCGCCATTTCAAAACTGTGCAGAAGGGTGCATAGGTCCCTGATCTGAGACCACTCCTCCAGCGTGATTTGCCCCATCTCTGAATCTCGTTGGCCCAGGCTATACGTCAGAACGTATTGCACCAGGGCTTGTCGGTGCTGCCACAGTCGCTGCAACATGTGCAGAGTTGAATTCCACCGGGTAGGCACATCGCATTTTAGCCGGTGAAGTGGCAGGCCCAACGACTTCTGTAGAGATGTAAGTCGCTGAGCTGCGGGATGCGAACGGCGGAAGTGAGCACACAGCGACCGTGCCCTCTGCAGAAGGCCATCTAGTCTGGGATAGTGGGCTAAAAATTGCTGGACAACCAGGTTCAACACGTGAGCCATACAAGGCACGTGTGTGACATTGCCCCGGCGAAGGGCCGCACCCAGGTTTGCAGCATTGTCGCACACGGCCTTCCCTGGTTTCAGGTCCAGTGGAGACAACCATTCATGAAATTGGTTCTCCAGAGCTGACCACAACTCCTCAGCTGTGTGACTCACATTTCCCAGACATTTCAATGTAAAAACTGCCTGATGACGTTGAGCCCTACTTCCAGCATAGTAAGGAGGTGTGCAGGATCCCTTCTGCGCAGTTAGAAAGCTTGTGGCATGACCAGACAGGCTTTGGGTGCAGGTGGAAGACCGAGAGGAGGTTGAGGAGGCAGAAGCAGTGGAGGAACTTTGAGATAAAGAGGATTGACGCACAACTCGTGGGGACAGCAAGACTTGGACAGCAGCCCCTTATCCTGCTGTCACCATAGTTACCCAGTGCCCAGTCAGCGACATGTAACGCCCCTGTCCATGCCTACTCGTCCAAGTGTCTGTGGTGAAATGCACCCTGTCACACACAGAGTTTCTCAAAGAAGCGGTGATGTTGTGTGCGACATGCTGGTGGAGCGCAGGCACACCTTTCTTTGAGAAGTAGTGCCGACTGGGCATCTGGTACTGGGGCACTGCGACGGACATAAGGTCTCGAAAATCCTCTGTGTCCACCAGGCAGAAAGGCAGCATTTCTGTAGCCAAGAGCTTGCAGATGGTGAAATTCATCCTCTTAGCTTTCTCATGGCTAGGATGAAATGGTCTTATACTTGTCCACATCTGAGGGACCGAGGGCTTAGACGGGGTTGATAAGGGTGTCCCCGGCAAACTGCCGGTCTGTGAGGAAGATGCAGGCGGACATGTTAGGTTGCCTTGATCCAAAGGTGGTGCTATCGATGTCGGACAGCGCTCAACACCAGCTGGTGTTACCACCTCCAAAGAAAATGATGACCTGCCAATCACGCTGGCTGTTGCGGGTAAAGAGGTGGCACGTCTGCGCCCCAAAACAGGTGTGACTGCTGTCCCCCCAGTCACAGAGGATGAAGAGGCCGTGGATGCACAAGATATGGCAGACGGTGGTTGGCCCGGCCGGCTAGGCCGCATTGTAGCACACTGAGCTTCCCACTGCAACTTATGCTTCATGTCCATGTGCCGGTTCATGCATGAAGTACTCAAACTATGTATTTTTTGGCCTCTACTTAGCTTTTGCTGACAAATGTTACAGATAACACGAGTTGGGTCATCTTTATCGATCTGAAAAAATGCCCAGGCTATGCAAGGCTTAGCACCCATGCGACCTGAAGAGCCACCACGACTTGTGGTGAGAGGCAGAGTTGTGTTTGAGGATGCAGTTGTTGACGTGCTTCCAGTACTACGTCTCTGTCCAGGAAGGCGCAACCTGACCTCGTCGTCACTAGCATCTTCCTCCACCTCCTCTGATGACCTCATCTCTTGGCTGACTGTGGGTTGACAGTAAGTGGGATCTCCAACCTCATCATCATCACCCTGTGCGTTATCACACCCGTCGTCCTCAGAGCCAACCTGTTCCTGCCCTGACAAAAAACTAAAGTTGTCGCTCCAATCAGGTATTTGAGTCTTATCATCGTCTTCCTCATTGTCTCCACCAACAGGAGTTACAGTTTGGGAATGAGGGTCTACATTATGGTCAGAACCTTCTGCTTCTGGTCCTGGATCCGACTCATAAAGATTCTGGGCATCAGTGCAGATCATTTCCTCGTCTGGATTCACAGAAGCGCTGGAGTCGACCTCTGATTCCCAGGCTATAGTATGAGTAAACAGCTCTGCAGACTCAACCATCTGTTCTACCTCATACTCAGACGGGCAGCTGGAGATTTGGGAGCAGTGAGGAAGCAAGTGCGATTCAGGTGACACCTTTGAGGACTGGAGTATTTGTGATGTTAAAGTTGATGTGGAGGAGAGCCCACTTAAAGGAGCACTTGATATCCGTTGAAGCACCTGCTGTTTTTGTGCCTCATCTGGAATTTGTAGCGATTGGCGTGGCCGTAAGAAAGGGATCTTATCACATTGTCCGCTAAAAGAAGTAGACATTTTAGTTTGGCTGGAAGATGGTCTTTCTTCTGCAGATGTTACTGTTGCTTTAACACCTACCCCACGGACACAACCTTTTTTCCCCTTCCCAACACGCCTATTCCCCTTTCCACCAGCAGCAGGCCTTTTTCCACTCATTTTGGTGGTTAACTAATTCACAACTCTGGAGTTGTTTGCACAAAAAAACAATGGATGGGAACCGAGCAGAGCTGAGTGGCCAAACTGTGGTATTAGGCCAAAACTATTGGCTGGGTTAGATGCAGAAAAAAATTATATTCAATTTGCAACCTGATGGAGGTCAGTATAGATGGACTAATACAACAAGTCCCACACACAGCTAGAAGCCCAAATATTTTTTCAGAGGTACTGTAGATGCAGATAAAAATTATTTTTAATTTGCAACCTGATGGAGGTCAGTATAGATGGACTAATAGAGAAAGTCCGACACACTGCTAGAAGGCCAAATATTTTTTCAGAGCTAGATGCAGAAAAAAATTATATTCAGTTTGCAACCTGATGGAGGTCTGTATAGATGGATTAATAGAACAAGACCCACACACAGCTAGAAGCCCAATATTTTTTCAGAGGTAGATGCAGAAAAAAATATATTCAGTTTGCAACCTGATGGAGGTCAGTATAGATGGACTAATACAACAAGTCCCACACACAGCTAGAAGCCCAAATATTTTTTCAGAGGTACTGTAGATGCAGATAAAAATTATTTTTAATTTGCAACCTGATGGAGGTCAGTATAGATGGACTAATAGAGAAAGTCCGACACACTGCTAGAAGGCCAAATATTTTTTCAGAGCTAGATGCAGAAAAAAATTATATTCAGTTTGCAACCTGATGGAGGTCAGTATAGATGGACTAATAGAATGATGCTATGCCCAAAAGATTTTACTTCACTAGGTGCAGTAAAAAAATTGGTATTCTATACACAGGTGGTATATCTTGCAACACAGATAGGCTACTCCACTGACTAACACACTCTGCAATAGGCCAAAAAGGATTAGCTTTGCTAGATTCAGCCAAATGCTGTGAAAAAAACTTGCACAGCACTGGCACAGACCTGCCTGGCAAAAACTGATAGGAACTGATGTAACCTAGTCCTGAAAAGGACTCCAATTACAATTAGTCTTTACTCCCACAACCTATCTATTTAAGAGCACAGACCTCACTGATAAAAGTCGTAGGAAATGCTGTAACCTAGTCCTTAAAAGGACTGCAATCACAACTATTCCCTACTCCCAAGCTATCTGTATATTTGTGCGAAAATTGGCTTGAAATTAACAAGGTATAGCGCACACAGCAACAGCGGTGCCGTCTAACACGCAGCTGCAGCAGTGAGAAAATGGTGGCGACGGGGAAAATGGCTTGGTCTTATAGGGCAAGGACATGTGACATACACTGCCAATGACACATGCCCTTGCTTGTGTGAAAAAAAGCACTTCGCTCCGTGTGTGCGCTGCTGATAGGCTGACAGATTGCGCCTCCCCACTGCAAACGCGGGAATGAGAAAAAAAAATGGAGATCTTCATTGTTCCTGCAGAGATCCATCCCCTGCCCCTCCCCCCACCCCGCTGTACACTCAAACTGCGTATTAACATTAATTTTCATCATTACTGAGAAAAAATCCAGTTATGATTTTGGTGCACGAACAGTTATCGAACATAACCTCGAACAGCCGAATTTTTCTCAAATTGTTCGTGTTCGCCGAACGGCTCGAACACCGCCCAAAACAGCTCGAATTTGAGATTGGCGAACAGTTCGAGTAGAACAACGCTCATCTCTACTGGCAGCCTTTACAGACCCTACACTAACTATTTTGCAGGATATATCTCTCCCTAAATCAGCAGCGCTGTCCCTACACTGTCTGATCCGGAGCGACTGTGTCCAAGATGGCGGCGCCCGGTTTTAAATACTCGAGGTGACGCTGTGCGGCCAGCCAATCACTGTAATGCCCACAAACAACATGGCTGCGGCATTACAGTGACTGGCTGGCAATCCCTGCATGTTCATTGGCTCTGTAAAGAGCGCCAAACATGCAGGGTGGAGACCCGAGCTCCCGCCCGAGTAACCCGGAAATGCTCGGTGCTCGCCGAACATCCCGAGTAGCGTGATGTTCGGGCGAGTACCGAGCAGTGTCGAGCATGTTCGCTCAACACTAGTCTTGATAAATCACAGTGGAACTACACCAGCAGATGACATTGCTCCCTAAACCATCACTTATTGTGGAAACTTCACACTACACCTCAAGCAGCTTGGATTGTGTGCCTCTCCACTCTTCCTCCAGACTCTGGGACCTTGATTCCCAAATGAAAATTGGAACTCTGGGACCTTGTGGAGTGTGTCAATGGCTGCCTTCTGGACATCTGTCAAGTCAGCAGTCTTCCTCATGATTGTGGAGCCTAATGAAACAGACTAAGGGACCTTTTTAAACACTTAGGAAGCCTTTGCAGGTATTTTTTGTTAATTATTTTCATTTAGTGAGATAATGACTTTTGTGTTTTCATTGACTGTAAGCCATAATCATCAACATTAACAGAAATACACACTTGAAATAGATCACTCTGTTTGTAATGACTCTATATAATATATGAGTTTCACTTTTTGTATTGAAGAATTGTATTGAAGAATTGAAATAAATTAACTTTTTGATGATATTTTAATTTAGTGAGATGCACCTATATATGAGTGTTCCAAAATCAGAAATTTATTTTCTTCCATTTTCATTTCATTGCAGTGTGTTGTTTAAGCTATTCACACTAAGACTCTGTGTAGAATAATATTAGTAAATTACTGGCCTGCTATTTAAAACCGTGGTTCTCTGTCAGACGTATCACATATAACAGCGGTTCAAATCCAGCCATTTGTAGTGAACATGGAAAATATTGACCTCCATTTATATGTGTGTCAGTGTACACCATTTTACAGCTCCATTTGCTTGTTCGCAGAATACAGCCAGATTTTTTTAGTTTTATTCATATTACTGTATTGTGGAAGCAAAGGAACTTTTTTTCATGATCAGACGCACGTGATCCATATGACTGCCATAATAATGCAGAAATTTTGTGGAGCATGCCAAATATTCCACTCCTTTTAAAATCAGCTAACTGTGTTTTGTTGAACCAATTGACACTTGGTCGCTGACAAGTACCATACTATTAGGCGACTGCCTGAAACTGTGGCCATCAGACGCTATCCCATATGACTGTCCTAATAATCCAGCAATTATTGTGAGCGTGTCAAATATTACACTCCATTTAAAGTATTACAGTTGAAGGTTTAAAACCTATTCTCAGTTGTCCACTGACAAATATCATATCTGTGAACAATGTTGTCAGAGTATTACGCCACATTTGCAGACAAAAAAAAAATATACAAAAAACAATCTTAAATGGAAAATATGTTAAGAAACATTCTTTCCAGGGTAATGACTTGTATATAAGGCCAAAGAAATAAAAAAAATAAAGTTATGGACTGTGGAAGACATTTATGCGACTAGAATGAACACTCATGCGTAGCAGGTTATCATACCACATAGCCACAGCATCTGTTCCTATTGTAAATGCATCTGACAGCGTTATCAATAGGGAATAGAATATATTTAAAAAATTTTGGGGCAGCACCAGCAGCACGCAGTATAAGGCAATAATACCTGGCTGTATCGGTGTAATACGATATCCATACTGCGATACCTCACCCATAAAAGAATTTCAGATAAGACAGTTAATATTCTAGAATATAAAATCTATTTGAATTGTCCTTCCCATTATTAAGGAGTGTGTCTTCTATACTGTTATTGCATATGCAACAATTTCAAGGGCTGCCAAAAATTAGGACGCACTCCAATACACATTTGAGGAGACGTAAAAAAAAATAAAAGCACAGTAGGATCTTTCTTTAATATAAAAACCAGACTCGCCAATGTAACATCAATGTAATCACATTGTTCAGCTCCTGCACCTCATCCTCCTCAGCCTACTCCTCCTCTTCAGCCTCCATCTCCAAAATGACCACATCAGTCACAAGCTGGAAGCACTGCAGCACTGCCTTGGCCAAGCGGCGACAGGCTGTGCTGAAGGTAATATGCTTAATGCTTAGGTGACAAATCGCCCACCGCTGCAGAGTTGTTGAAAGCTGTAACACAGCAGTCAGATCTGTGGCTCTCACCACTGAACATACAGCCAAACATGGTCATGTGTGTCAATGGGCGGAACACTCCTCTCTTCTCCTATGTACAGTTGTCATGCTCTCTTCACAATGTTATACCACGCAGATCCATTCATTCCCACCATACAACGCAGGAAACGCTCTCACAAATCACTCAATCATCTGCTCACTCTCTGTATCTTCCTTCTATTAGTCGCAGGTGATATTTCTCCCAACCCAGGACCCTCCAGTAATAATAACACTAACTCTTTCCCTGTTACATTCAGAAACCCTGCTAATCTCATTAATATTCCCTGCATATCTTCTGTCTCATTCAACTGTGCCCTTTGGAATGCACGCTCAGCTTGTAATAAACTCTCTTACATCCATGACTTTTTCCTCTCTAATTCCCTCAACCTTCTGGCTCTCACTGAAACCTGGATCCAGCAGTCGGACACCACCGCCGCTGCAGCTCTCTCCTATGGTGGCCTACATTTCTCTCATACCCCGCGACCTGACAACAGATCAGGTGGAGGTGTTGGTCTGCTTCTTTCAACAAAATGTACTTTTCAGGTTATCCCCCCTGTACCCTCCCTTATCTTCCCATCCTTTGAGGCCCACACAGTCAGACTCTACCGGCCCTTCTCCCTGCGAGTGGCGGTTGTCTATCGCCCCCCAGGTCCCCCCCGTCAATTCCTGGATCACTTTGCTGCCTGGCTTACAAGTTTTCTATCCTGCGACATCCCCACGATAATCATGGGAGACTTTAACATCCCAATTGGCGATCCTCTTTCCCCATCTGCCACGCATCTTTTATCATTAACCTCCTCCTTCGGCCTCTCACAGCTTGCTAATTCTCCTACACATGAGGACGGGAACACATTGGACCTGATCTTCTCCCGGCTTTGCTCAGTACATGACTTTACTAACTCTCCCCTTCCACTCTCTGACCATAATCTTCTTTCATTCTCTGTCAAGAACTGTGACTCTACTCAAGACACTCCCACCGTCCACACTTATAGAAATTTACGCGCCATTAACACCCAGAAATTTATAAAAAGGTTGCAATCATCATTGGCCCCAATCTCCTCCCTCTCATGTCCCGAATCTGCATTGAAGCATTATAACAAAATAATGCTATGCGCCCTGGATGAAGCCGCACCTCCTACACAAAGAACAATTCGGCATAGACGGCGACAACCCTGGCACACGCCTCAAACACGTCTTCTCCAGAGGTACTCCAGGTGCGCTGAACGGCTGTGGAGAAAATCAAATCTGCCCGAAGATTTCCTCCACTATAAATTTATGCTGAAAACATATAACTCTGCCCTTCACCTCTCCAAACAAACCTACTTTAACAACCTCATCATCTCACTTTCCAATAATCCTAAACGACTCTTTGACACGTTTCATTCTCTCCTCAATCAAACAGCACAGGCCCCGACCACCGACCTCAGCGCTGACGATCTGGCTAACTATTTCAAAGAAAAAATTGACCATATCCGACAGGAAATTTTCTCCCAATCCCCAAATGTTATGCATGCTCCCCCCCGCCACATTGTATCTTGCTCATTTTCTGACTTCGAACCAGTCACGGAAGATGAAGTGATCAGGCTCCTTGCATCTTCTCGCCCTACCACCTGCACCAGCGACCCTATTCCCTCACATCTCCTTCAGTCCCTTGCTCCAGCTGTCACCTCTCACCTAACTAAAATTTTCAACCTTTCCCTCTCATCTGGTATCTTTCCCTCTTCTTTTAAACACGCCAGCATACAACCATTACTTAAAAAACCATCCCTCGACCAGAACTGCACGGCCAACTACAGACCTGTTTCCAATCTTCCCTTTATCTCTAAACTCCTGGAACGCCTGGTCCACTCCCGTCTAATCCGCTATCTCTCAGACAACTCTCTTCTTGACCCTTTACAATCTGGTTTCCGCTCTTTACATTCTACTGAAACTGCCCTCACTAAAGTCTCTAATGATCTACTAACAGCTAAATCTAATGGTCACTACTCCCTGCTGATTCTCCTGGATCTCTCTGCAGCATTTGACACTGTGGATCACCAGCTCCTCCTCACTATGCTCCGCACTATTGGCCTCAAGGACACGGTTCTCTCCTGGTTCTCCTCTTATCTCTCTGACCGCTCCTTCTCTGTGTCTTTTGCCGGCTCCTCCTCCTCCCTACTTCCTCTTACTGTCGGGGTTCCTCAAGGATCAGTCCTAGGCCCCCTTCTTTTCTCCTTATACACCGCTCCTATTGGACAAACAATCAGTAGATTCGGTTTTCAGTACCATCTCTATGCTGATGACACCCAATTATACACCTCTGCTCCGGACATCACCCCTGCATTACTACAAAAGACCAGTGATTGTCTTTCTGCTGTGTCTAACATTATGTCCTCCCTCTACCTAAAACTGAATCTGTCAAAAACTGAACTACTCGTCTTTCCTCCCTCCATTAATCTACCTGTGCCCGATATTGCCATCTCCGTTTGTGGCTCAACCATTACTCCCCAGCTACAAGCCCGCTGTCTTGGGGTCATTTTTGATTCAGATCTTTCTTTCACTCCTCACATCAAATCACTCGCTCGTTCATGTCATCTACACCTCAAAAACATCTCAAGAATCAGGACTTTTCTCACCTTTGACTCGGCAAAAACTCTTACTGTCGCTCTTATTCATTCTCGTCTTGACTATTGCAACGCTCTACTAATCGGTCTCCCTCTTACTAAACTCTCCCCTCTCCAATCCGTCCTGAACGCAGCAGCCAGGATCATATTCCTCGCCAACCGCTACTCAGATGCCTTTTCCCTGTGCCAGTCATTGCATTGGTTGCCCATCCAATATAGAGTTCGTTTTAAACTTATCACGCTTACCCACAAAGCGCTCCATGCTTCAGTACCCCCCTACATCTCCTCCCTTGTCTCAGTCTACCACCCTACACGTGCCCTCCGTTCTGCAAATGACTTGAAACTAAAATCCTCCATAATCCGAACTTCCCACTCCCGTCTCCAAGATTTCTCGCGTGCTGCGCCAATTCTCTGGAATGCACTACCCAGGACAGTTCGATTAATTCCCAATACCCACAGTTTCAAGCGAACCCTAAAAACACATTTCTTTAGACTGGCGTATCACCTAAACACACTCTGTCCATCCCAGCTTTCCCCCATATTAAAATCTTCTTCAACTTCGGGTTCAAACCAACCATGCACATAAAAGCCTCTGTCAGGACTGCACACATACTGGCTGGCGACCAGTCCATGTATTATTATTTATCCTATTCAGTATATCAAGGCTGCATTATACAATATATGTACTTTTTACCTTTTGTGTCTCCCCCACTTCCTCATAGACTGTAAGCTCGCGAGCAGGGCCCTCACTCCGTTCGATATGAGATATGCTTATTCTGTATTGTCTGTATAAGTCCCCCCTAAAATTTGTAAAGTGCTGCGGAATATGTTGGCGCTATAAAAATAAACTATTATTATTATTATTATTATTAACCTGGTGGCTGAAAAATGACCGCCGGAGTAGATGCGGTTTCCTTCTATGCCAGTCCTTTCACCGAGCTAAAGAATATGGCTGTGGTGAAATACAATTCTTACCGAGAAGCAGTGTCAGACTGAAGAACATTGGGCCCACCAGAGGATTTGATTCTGAGGGCCCACCTTTCTCCCCTACTCAAGAGCTCCATAGCAGCTGCAAAGTTTGCGCTATCATGAACTCTCCTGATGGAGAAGCCAGGGCCCAACCGAGGATTCTTGGGTGGGCCCGTAAAATGCTGCCGAGAAGCAGCCCTGGCTAAGAAAAGGGTGTGGGAAGATTCCTGGACACTCTATGGCTGCTTTTTTACTGTGGACTTGGCTCCAGCAATCTATAAGATTGCAATCTATGATCCCTTCACTAGCTCCCCATTGGCCACAGACTTCAGTTCAAAACCGTAAACATGACATGCAAAGCCGTCCACAACCTTTCTGCTCCATATATCTGTGACCTAGTCTCTCGGTACATACCTGCACGCAACCTCCGATCCTCACAAGATCTCCTTATCTACTCCCGTCATTTCTCCTCTTCCCACAATCACATACAAGATTTTACCCGTGCATCCTTTCTACTCTTGAACTCTGTACCCCAGCATATCAGACTCTTGCCTACTGTTGAAACCTTTAAATGGAAGCTGAAGATCCACCTCTTCTTACAAGCCTGCAACCTGCAGTAACCCTCGCTCCACTATACCGCTAAGCGAACAGCTGTATCCTCATCTACTGTATCCTCACCCATTCCTTATAGACTGTTTGTGCGCCCTCACGAGCAGGGTCCTCTCTGCTTTTGTACCAGTCAGTGACTCATTTTGACACGTAAAGCGAAATGGAATAAATGGCGCTATAATAATCTATATATATAATTGTCTTATCCGGTCTGTCTGTCTGTCTGTCTATCTGTCTGTCTGTCTGTCTGTCTGTCCAGGAAATCCCACATCGCTTATTGGTCCGGCAGCGGCCATTCAGCGCCGACGGATTTCTGAAAAAAGATGGCGGCCGTTAGCGGCCCATCTGCGGGACGGAGCTGAGCGGCGATGCAGCCGGGAGATGAGCGCCGCGAGGCGCTCATCTCCCGGCCGGCAACAGCAGAAGGAACCCGACCGCCGGACCCATCTGCGGGACGGAGATGCAGCCGGGAGATGAGCGGCGCGAGGCGCTCATCTCCCGGCCGGTATCAGCGGAAGGACCGCCGGCGTCGCTGACCTCCATGCGGAAGGGAGGACCGGGGAGCGGCCCTGCGGGTTGGGATACTTCTCCTGCGAGCGCCCGCTATGTCCCGGGTTCTCGCAGCGTAAGTACCCGCACAGGCAGCGCCGCTCCCCGGTCCTCACCAAGACGATTCGATGATTGGTCGCGGTCTTCGGACCCGAACAATCACTGATCTTAGCGCAAAACTTAAACACCGCTGTGCTGATGGGTCGCCGACGCTGCCCGCGACCAATTACGGATTTGGGCGCCACATTTAAATATCGGCCGCGAACAATCAGCACAGCGGTGTTTAAATGTGGAGCCAAGATCGGTGATTGGTCGCGGCCGATATTTAAATTTGGCGCCCAAATCGGTGATTGGTCGAGGGCAGCATCCGCGACCAATCAGCACAGTAGTGTTTAACTTTGGCCGCAAGATCAGTGATTGGTCGCTGGCCAAGTCCGCGACCAATCAACGATTTGTGCGGCACATTTAAATAGCGGCCGCGACCAATTGGACCTGCAGCGCCGCTCCCCGATCCTCCCTTCACGCCCTAGCCGCATGGATGTCAGCGGCGCTGCCTGTGCGGATACTTCCACTGCGAGAACCAGGGACATGAGCCGGCGCTCGCAGCAGAAGTATCCGGACCCGCAGCGCCGCTCCCCGGTCCTCCCTTGACACCCTAGCCGCTGATGTCCCCACAGTATCCGCATGGTGTTACAAAGGTCGGGACATTTTTGTTAAAAATCGCTGATTGGTCGCTGGCGCTGGCCGTGACCAATCACCGATTTGGGCGCCAAATTTAAATATCGGCCGCGACCAATCACCGATCTTGGCTCCACATTTAAACACCGCTGTACTGATTGGTCGCGGACCCTATTTAAATGTGGCGCCAAAATCGGCGATTGGTCGCGCCCAGCGTCGGCAACCAATCAGCACAGCGGTGTTTAAATGTGGAGCCAAGATCGGTGATTGGTCGCGGCCGATATTTAAATTTGGCGCCCAAATCGGTGATTGGTCGCGGGCAGCGCCTGTGACCAATCAGCGATTTTTAACTCAAATGTCCGGCCCTATTTAATACCATGCGGATACTGTGGGGGCATCAGCGGCTAGGGTGTGAAGGGAGGACCGGGGAGCCGCGCTGCGGGTCGGGATACTTCTGCTCATGTCCCGGGTTCTCGCAGCGGAAGTACCCGCACAGGCAGCGGCGCTCCCCGGTCCTCACTAATACGATTCCGCTCCCCGCTCCTCACCAATACGATTCGCTGATTGGTCGCGCTCTCCGCACGCGACCAATCAGTGATCTTGGCGCTAAAGTTAAACACCGCGATGCTGATTGGTCGCGGCCGCTGCCCGCGACCAATCACCGATTTTGCCGCCACATTTAAACACTGCTGTGCTAATTGGTCGTGGACGCCAGCCGCGACCAATCAGCGAGCTTGGCGCCAAATTTAAACAACGCTCTGCTGATTGGTCGTGGACGCCAGACGCGTCCAAACAGCGAGATTGGCGCCAAATTTAAACAACGCTCTGCTGATTAATCGCGGTCGCTGGCCGAGATCAATCAGCAGTATTGGCGTCAAATTTAAACAACGCTCTGCTGATTGGTCGCGGCCTTCAGCCGCGACTAATCAGCGATTTTGGCGCCAAATTTAAACACCGCTCTGCATCGCTCTGCTGATTGGTCGCGGTCGCCGGCCGCGACCAATCAGCAGTATTGTCGCCAAATTTAAACACCTCTTTGCTGATTGGTCGCGGTGGCGACTAATCAGCGATTTTGGTGCCAAATTTAAACACTCTCTCCATTTCTCACTAACACGGTTCGCTGATTGGTCGCGGCCGCCGCCCACGACCACTCAGCGATTTTGGCGCCAAATTTAAACACCGCTCTGCTGCTTGGTCGCGGCCGCCTTCCGTGACAAATTAGCGAGATTGGCGCCAAATTTAAACAACGCTCTGCTGATTGGTCATGGTCGCCGGCCTCGACCAATCAGAAGAGCAATGCAGAGCGGGTTTAAATTTGGCCCCAAAGTCGCTGATTAGTCGCGTCTGACGGCTGCGACCAATCAGCAGAGCGTTGTTTAAATTTTGCGCCAAAATCGCTGATTGGTCGCGGCCGTCAGATGCGACTAATCAGCGACTTTGGGGCCAAATTTAAACCCCGCTCTGCATCGCTCTGCTGATTGGTCGCGGTCGGCGGCCGCGACCAATCAGCAGTATTGGCGCCAAATTTAAACACCGCTCTGCTGATTGGTCGCGACTAATCAGCGATTTTGGTGCCAAATTTAAACACGCTCTCCAGTCCTCACTAACACGGTTCGCAGATTGGTCGCGGGCGGCGGCCGCGACCAATCACCGATATTGCCGCCAAATTTAAACACCGCTTTGCTGATTGGTCGCGGTTGCCGAACGCGACCAATCAGCGATTTGGGCGCCAAATTTAAACGCCGCTCTGCTAACTGCGCCCCGTCGGCCGCATACCTATTCTAGAATACCCGATGCGTTCGAATCGGGCCACCATCTAGTAAATAATAATTATACTACTTGTACTCTGGGTCAATTGATGGCACTTTCCTCGTGACTGCCCCTAAATTCATGTGTTTTGGCAGCTTTTGGTCCCATTTGAAGGTGTTATATATATGTTTGGTTTTGGCACCCATTGAATCCAATGGCGTTTGGCAATGTTTGGCGAATATTCGACAATTACTTTGGCGAATATTGCAAAAACAGCGATTGTAATTTGAAATGAATATTGAAATATTTGCTTGTCTCTAATCAGGAACACCCTTAAAAAAATGATGTGGGTGTTGCATCACGGTCTCCCTGGTAATATGGTGGTAGAGGATGAGGAGAAGGAGGAGGGCGACATAAAATAGAACAATTTATGAAGGATATACCCATTTCTGGGTGTGAAGGGGTGCATGGGAGTAGACCCCCCAAAAAATAACCACTGGATTTGAGTTTATGTCTGATGCTATCATCTAGTGGTGCTGAGAAGTCTGGCCCAATTCAGCCCTTGTTCATTTTTATAAGAGTCAGTCTGTCAGCATTTTCGGTTGACAGGTGGATGCGCCTATCAGATTTATCAGTTACAATGCCCCCGGCGGCACTAAAAACTATCTCTGACAAAACGCTAGCGGCCAGTACCTCCAAGGCGTAGAAAGACAGTTCATGCCACGTGCCACCGGACTGTTCACTAGAGCCTCTGATGGTGAGGTTAGACTTGGTTCCCGATGAACGCCAGGTGCCACTCCAGGACAGACCAACGGACACGCAGAAGCTGGATCCAGTAGGACAGACTACATGGTGCAGCAGGCAGAGTCTCTATAAGAGTGCTGCAGGCAGAGTCTGTATCAGAGTGCAGCAGGCAGAGTCTGTATCAGGAGTGCAACAGGCAGAGTCTGTATCCGGAGTGCAGCAGGCAGAGTCTGTATTAGGAGTGCAGCAGGCAGAGTCTGCATCAGAGTGCAGCAGACAGAGTCTGTATCAGAGTGCAGCAGACAGAGTCTGTATCAGAGTGCAGGAGCAGAGTCTGTATCAGGCGTGCAGCAGGCAGAGTCTGTATCAGGAGTGCAGCAGGCAGAGTCTGTATCAGGAGTGCAGCAGGCAGAGTCTGTATCAGGAGTGCAGCAGGCAGAGTCTGTATCATTAGTGCAGCAGGCAGAATCTGCATCAGGAGTGCAGCAGGCAGAGTCTGTATCAACAGTGCAGCAGGCAGAGTCTGTATCAGGAGTGCAGCAGGAGAGTCTGTATCAGGAGTGCAGCAAGGACTAGGGCGCAACCTTACACAACTTAGACAGCAGAACAGAAAGGTTCCACTACAACCAACCCAATAGATGGAGACCCAATCAGGATTCCTCACATTTAAAAACATTAGTGGCAGACGCCAGCAAAGTGGCATCAATTTCACTACTGTAGAAATAGTGTAAAAAAGACCCACACCTCTTCCAGTACAGCCAACCCAGGAGATGGAGACCTAACCAGGAGTGTTCACTTTGCCCTAAATGAGGGCCTAACACCACCGAAGTGGCATCAATGTCATCAGACTACAAGTAGTTTAACACAGACCCAAATCTGTCCCACTACAGCCAACCCAATAGATGGAGACACAATCAGAATTCTCCACATTTCCCAAAATTAGGGCCTAAAACCTGCAGCAGCAGCAAGAGCAGGCACAGAAGCCATATCACAGACTGCAATTTCAAGAGATCAATGCAGTACACTCAAAACGACAACATCGCCTTCTCTGTACAGTCTTCAATTGGGGTGTAAAAGTCCTTGGAGATCCATGACTTGTTCATCTTGATGAAAGTTAGGCGGTCTACACCTTCAGGGGACAGCCAGGTGCGCTTATCCGTCAAGACACTACCAGCAGTGCTGAAGACACATTCAGAGAGCGCTGGCTGCAGGGCATGATAAAACCTCTAAGGCGTGACAGGCAAGCTCAGACAATTCATCCATTTTTGAAGACGAAAATGTATAAGGGCCCAAACCCTCCCTGATAGTACTGATTTTGAACTCTAGATACTCCTGCACCATCCTCTCCAGTCATTCATCATGAGTGAGACTTGTACTCTGTTGTGCTAGTGCATAAGCTGGTGCAAAAAATGTGTGAAAGGACTCCCAGAAATTGCTTCTGCCACTTACTCTGCTGCTGCTGCTGCTAATGTTTTGGCATTGACAAACT
Organism: Phyllobates terribilis; assembly: GCF_046119375.1. Taxonomy (NCBI): domain Eukaryota; kingdom Metazoa; phylum Chordata; class Amphibia; order Anura; family Dendrobatidae; genus Phyllobates; species Phyllobates terribilis. Next base: position 283,698,521 of record NW_027362761.1, read on the forward strand.
GACGTGCCTGAGGTTGAAAGACTACAACTGCGATGCATACTGTGTGCCTCACTGTTATCTTGGATAAAACCTCTATTAAGGTAGCTTAAAAGCTTGTTTCGGTACTCCAACATCAGCGTGACCCTTTCCAGGGCGGGAAGCATCTGGCAAAATTGACTCTTATAACGTGGATCTAACAGAGTAGCAACCCAGTTGTCAGCATTATTTTGAATCATAACTATAAGGGGATGCAGAGAGTGCATCAAGAATGCACTCATATGTCAGGCTCTTCCAGGAGGTTCAAAGCCAGGTTGTATTGTGGGCTGCTTAACACTGATGCTTGTTTCCTCTGTCCCCTCCTGCCAACCATGTTCAAACGAGAGGGGATGATTATCCTCTTCATCCTCTGACTGCTGCTCGCCCATCACCACTTCCTCTGCCGTTAGTTCCTCGGCTCTTGCACCTTCAATAACAGTTTGCCTGGTATCACCAAACCCCCTCGATCGCTGTAATCCACCATCACTTGGCATTCGCCTGTGTGACGACAGTCTGGAAATTTGATACATTGGTATCCCTTCTGCATCCTCCTCTTCTTCTGAGGCCACCACCTCCTACTGCAGGTTATTCAAAGTTTGCTCCAGCATGTATATGACCGGAATAGTGATGCTGATGACAGGATAGTCAGCGCTAACCAGTTTAGTAGCCATTTCAAAACCGTGCAGAAGGGTGTAGAGGTCCTTAATCTGTTCCCACTCCGCAAACGTGATATGTCCCAAGTCCGTACTGCGCTGCCCCAAGATATACGTCATGACATACTGCGTCAGAGCTCGTTGCTGCTGGCACAGTTGCTGCAACATGTGCAGAGTGGAATTCCACTGGTTGGCACATCGCAGATCAACCTGTTAACTGGCACTGACAAAGACCTCTGTATCGATGCAAGTCGATGACATGAGGGGTGCGAACGGCGGATGTGAGCACACAGTTTCCTTACTTTGTGAAGCAGCTCATCCAGGCCAGGATAGTGGCGGAGAAATCACTGTACCACCAGGTTGAGGACGTGAGCCACGCAAGGCACGTGTGCGAACTTGCCTCGGCCTAGGGCCGCTAACAGGTTCGCACAATTATCGCACATAGCCTTCACTGGTTCTAGGTTCAGCAGAGACAGCCATTGCTGAAACTGAGCCTGAAGAGCTGCCACAACTCTTCACCTGTATGACTGCGATCTCCAAGGCATATATAGACAAGGCATATATATATAGATCCAAGGCCGATATAGACTGGGAAACCGAAAGCTGTAGATCTCAGAAAGGAAACAGGTTTCTGTCAATTATCAAAGACAATTATTTGTCACAACTTGTGCAGGAACCAACTAGAGGGACGGCCCTTTTAGACTTAATATTAACTAACAGGCCAGACAGAATAACTGAGGTGCAGGTCGGGGGGCACCTGGGAAATAGTGACCACAACATTATACAATTCCACATGTGCTTCAGTAGGGTGCCCAGCAAGGGAGTCACAAAAACACTGAACTTCAGGAGGGCAAAGTTTGATCAGCTAAGAGATGCCCTTCACCTTATAGACTGGGATAGTATCTTTAGTAATAGGAGCACGGATAGAAAATGGGAAATTTTCAAAACAGTCCTACATAGTCACTGTAGAAGGTACATACCTTATGGGAATAAAAGGGCTAGGAATAGGAGGAAGCCAATGTGGCTAAATAAGGAAGTCAAGAGGGCAATGAAAAACAAAAAAAGGGCTTTCGGTAAACTTAAAGAAGAAGGCAGCGAGGAAGCGCTAATATCTTATAGGGAAAAAAACAAAATCTGTAAGAAACAAATAAGAATAGCAAAAGAGGAGACAGAGAGACTAATTGCCAAGGAAAGTAAAACGAATCCCAAACTGTCCTAAACAGTAAAAGGATTAAAACTGATGGAGTTGGCCCATTGAAAAATAACCTGGGTAAAATCATAGAGTTCGATGAGGGTAAAGCAAACCTACTCAGTAGCTTCTTCTCCACTGTTTTCACAAAAGAAAACAATTTATCGGAGGAAATGCAGAGTGATAAAGTAAACCCTCCACTAAATATCACCCACCTAACCCAGGAGGAAGTTCAGAAACGCCTAAATAATATCAAAATAGACAAGTCACCAGGCCCAGATGACATACACCCCCGGGTACTAAAAGAATTAAGTAATGTGATAGACAGACCGCTGTATCTTATATTCAAGCACTCTTTTTGGACAGGGACTGTCCCACTAGACTGGCGCCAAGCAAATGTGGTACCAATATTCAAAAAGGGGTCTAAAAGTGACCCTGGGAACTATAGACCAGTCAGCTTAACATCTGTTGTGGGTAAATTGTTTGAAGGATTTCTTAGAGATGCTATTGTAGAATATCTTAATGATAATAACTGTCTAACTCCATATCAACATGGATTCATGAGGGATCGCTCCTGCCAAACAAACCTGATCGCCTTCTACGAGGAGGTGAGCTCACAGCTGGACTGGGGAGAGTCAGTGGATGTTGTATACCTTGACTTCTCCAAAGCGTTTGATACCGTGCCACACAAAAGGTTGGTATATAAAATGAGAATGCTTGGTCTGGGGGATAATGTGTGCAAGTGGGTAAATAGCTGGCTGAGTGATAGAAAGCAGAGGGTCATTATCAATGGAGTAAGCTCAGGGGGTGTCAGGGTTACAAGCGGGGTGCCTCAAGGGTCTGTCTTGGGCCCTATATTATTTAATATAGTTATTAATGACCTAGTGGAAGGGTTGCATAGTAAAATAGCAATATTTGCAGATGATACTAAACTTTGTAAAGTAGTTAATACAGATGAGGATAGGGCACAGCTGCAGGAGGATTTAGATAAATTGGGGAGTTGGGCCAAAAAATGGCAAATGGGGTTCAATGCCGATAAATGTAAGGTCATGCACATGGGAAAGAAAAACAGCAGTCACCCATACATATTAAATGGGAAACCGTTGGGGAAATCTGACATGGAGAAGGACCTGGGCGTCTTGGTTAATAGCAAATTAAATTGGAGTGCCCAGTGTCAGGCAGCAGCTGCGAAGGCAAATAGAGTCATGGCATGCATCAGAAGAGGAATAGGGGCATATGATGAGAACATTGTTCTTCCTCTGTATAAAGCGCTGGTAAGGCCGCACTTAGAATATTGTGCACAGTTCTGGGCTCCGGTGCTCAGGAAAGACATATTGGAGCTAGAGAGGGTACAAAGGAGGGCGACTAAGGTAATAAAGGTAAAGGAGGGACTAGAGTACCCAGAGAGGTTGTCAAAATTAGGCCTATTTACGTTGGAAAAGAGAAGGCTTAGGGGAGACCTCATAAACATGTATAAATACATCAGGGGGCAGTACAGAGATCTCTCCTATGACCTGTTTATACCAAGGATGGTGACAAAGACGAGGGGGCACACTATGCATCTGGAGGAAAGGAGGTTCCTGCACCAGCATAGAAGGGGATTCTTTACGGTCAGAGCCGTGAGACTCTGGAACTCTCTGGGAGAGGAAGTGGTGATGTCCAACTCACTTAATGAGTTCAAGAGAGGCCTGGATGCCTTTCTTGATAACAATAAAATTACATCTTATGCTTAGTGATATTTAATTAATCCAGGGATTTAATCTGACTGCCAGATTTGTGTCGGGAAGTGAATTTTTCCTCAGTGATGTAAATTGGCCTATACCGCATGGTTTTTTTTTGCCTTCCCCTGGATCAACGCTGCGGAATAGCTGCAGTGCACAAGAAATAGGCTGAACTGGATGGACTTGTCTTTTTTCGGCCTTATAAACTATGTAACTATAAACTATGTAACTATATTAATTTGAAGACTGCCTGATTACGGTGAGCACTGACTGCGCAGTACGGAGGTGGTGTGTATTCGCTCTGCACCCTTGGAACGCGTGTCTCGTTAGGGCAAAGGTTGAGTGCGCAGGTGGAGGCCCTAGAGGAGGTGGAGGATGCAGAAGAAGCGGAGGAAATGGCAAATACAGAGGTTTCTTCTGCAAGCCTTGGGGATTCCAAGATTTGTGGAGCAGCCCCTTCCTCACCTGCCCCCACAACCACCAGAGTCACCCAGTTCCCAGTCAGTGAAATTTAATGCCCTTGGCCATGGTTACTCATGCAGGTGTCTGTGGTGAAATGCACCCTGGCACATGTAGATTTAGACAAGGAATAAGTGATGTTGTCTGCGACATGCTGATGTAGCGCAGGTACAGTATTCTTAGACAAGTAATGGCGACTGGGCAACTGGTACTATGGGACTGCGACGGCCATCAGTTTTCGGAAACGGTCTGTATCTACCAGGCGGAAAGGCAGCATTTCCGTGACCAACAGATTGGAGAAGGTGGAGTTCAACCTCTTAGCTTTGTCATGCATAGGGTGAAACAATCTTTTACGTGACCACAACTGTGGGACCAAGGGCTGGCTAAGGCGCTGAGAGAGGTCGGAGTATGGTGAACCGGAAAAACTGGTGGAGCGTGAGTGAGGTGCAGATGTTATGGTGGATTGAGAAACATGCGGTGTGCTCGTTGAAACAAACCCAGCAGGCGTGTCCGCTTCCGTTGCAGCTGGCAGGCTGTCACTCAGCCTGACTGGAGCGGGTAAAGAACCGGAGTTTCTGCGATGTGAGACCAGCGTGACAATACTTGGCACGGTAACATAGGAGGAGGAAGAACCATCAGATGCGTTTGATGGGGCAGCTGATGGTTGTTGAGGTGCGTGGTCCGCATTTCAGCGTGGTAAGATTCCCAGCGTAAAGAATGTTGTTTGAGCATGTAAACATTCATGCATGTAGTAGTCAAATTATTGCAGTTTTTCCCTCTACTGAGTTTTTTATCTCGAAGTTTGCAGATAACGTGAGTTGGCTCATCCTTTACAGTGACAAAAAAGGCCCATGCTAGGCAACCCTTGCTGCCCCTGCAAGCTGCAGACCCATGACCACTGCTGGCCACAGCCACGGTTGTGGCTAAGGATGCAGTGCTCCTTGTGCTTGCATCACTCCGTGTCTGCGCCGTAGGGCGAAATGTAGCCTCCTCGTCTTCCTCCTCCACCTCCTCAGATGAGCTACTCGGCTGGGTGACTCTGGGTTCACACCAAGTAGGATCTTCAACCTCTTCATCATCCAATGTGTTGTCCCATTCCTCGTCTACAGAGTGACCCCTCTCCTCTTCTTGCTCTGACAGCACAGCACAGTCCGCATGAGCCTCAGATATCTAAGTCTTATTGGGATCACCTTCCTCCCCTGCGGTTAACGTCTGGTGATAAGGGTCATGAACCTGCTTGGATCGTACTTCGTCCTGTCCCGAATCCAAGCTAAAAAAATTTTGGGAATCTGTGCAGATGCTTTCCTCCCCTTGACTCTGTGACTGTTTGGAGTACACTTATGATGCCCATGGTGTAGAATGGGTGAAGAGTTCTACAGACTCGCCCATCTGTGGTTCGCTACAGTCAGTTGGGAAGTTAGCCAGTTGTGACGCGGGGGAAAGCATGGGTAATTGCGGTGCCACCTCTGTGGACTGTACTGCGTGTGATTTTGAGGTGGAGGAAGAAGAGGAGAAGGCACTGGAAGCACAGCTTGCCATCCACTGGAGCACCTGCTCGTTCTGGGCCTTTTCAACAATGCGTATAGCTGTTCGGCTACAAAAGGAAGGGTGTGCAGTAGGCCGTCCACTAACATAAGTTGTCAGTTGTCTTTGGATAGGACCTGTTTGTGTTGGTTCACTAGTGCTTTCACTAACATTACCACGTACCCCACGTAGACCTTGAACACCAAGCCTATTCCCCCTTCCACCACGCCCTCTCTTTTTCCCACTGATGTTGGTCAGATACAGTGGTAGGAGCACGCAATTAACTAAAGAAGAATAGTTTTTTTTTCCTGTGCAATAGCTCAGCACACACCTGAATTTCAGCAACACTAAATGACAAGGTAAGACATGGCCTGCCGTATAACGTTACTATCAGACAAAAGAAATTTGTTAGTGTGCATGAGGCTGATAAAACGTATGAGATATTCTCCAAACAATTTCAAACTGAGATGTCCCCTGCTGTATTACTTTAGGAACAGAAGAAATTTTTTTTTTGAATGTGAATGAAGCCAGTATGACATAGAATATATGCTCCAAAATATTTCAAACTCAGATCTAGCCAGCTGTATCACTTTACTCAGAGCAAAAAATATTTTTGGGTTGCTCTGCATAAGCTCTGCGTCCAGCTGACTTTGACCGCCACTGAGTAGCTGGCTTATAGCACTGTATGACTTTTGGCACAGGAAAAAATATTTTTTGGACCGGGCATAGAAGGAGAAAGAAAAATATTTTTTTACTCTGAAACCACCTGAAGTTCAACTCCACTAAAACAGTATCTGACACAAAAAAAAACTTTAGCGCACACAGCTTTCAATATCACAATAGCAACAGAAAAAAAAATAGATTTTGTACTCTGCAATAATAAGCTCTGCAGACTGTGCAGGGCACAATTTCAACTCCACTAAATAAAAAGGTGCACTACGCTTGCTTGACCACATCAGCAAGTGCAAAAAAAGATTCAAGGTATACTGAGACATGAAGCTCTATACCAGCGGCACAGCACTATTGTATGGCATGGGCCCTCTGTTTCTGTCAGAATCTCAGTACTTGCACAAGAACACCAAAAATCTGCTGCACCAGCGGTTGCACAGGTACACAGGCCAGGAATTATCTACACTATCTGACTACCACATAAGCACCCATCTATCTAGCTAATATCTCTCATTACACAGGAGAACACTGAGCTGCATCTGTCTCCAGCAGTGACATGGATATAATGGCGCTGAGGGAACATGGCCGCTTTTTATATTGAGAGGACATGTGATTTCTGCAGCCAATTGCAGAAGCCCTTATGGCTGGACAGTGTAGATGCTTCTTGCACTATGTTTGGCTGGCCGCGCTTTCCTCAGTTAAAGTTACTGCCCACAGGAAAAAAAACAAAACAGTGCGCCACAGATCTGACCTGTTCAAAGCTATCCACAGCCCCCACAATCACTTGACACATGTCACCGCTCATCATACACTTGCACTATGCTATCAAAACTGTTCAAAATGCCATGGTTGCCCTTTATTCACTGTCCCGCGCAAATTCTGCAAACTTTTTCGATTTTAAGAAAATTTGCTCGCCTTTGCGATCACGAATCCGAATGTGTCACATTCGTGCCGAATTTGAAACTTTCGAACATTCGCCAAACAAATTTGCTCAACACTAATGAACTCTCCTGATGGAGAAGCCAGGGCCCACCGGAGTGTTGCACTGCTTCTGGACACCCACAGTTGCGGTAGAAACTTCACAGAGCAGATTACATGGGATAACAAGCTTTTACTTCTCAGAACATGAGGTAAAGGAAAAAATGCACAGTCACACAGTACTGCACCAGGAAGTAAGAACAAAACAGAAAGTACAAGAGAGACTTTTTACTTTTACAATACAGTAAACAAGGAAACTTTACACAACATTGCCATCTACTGTCAGATCAGCATGAAGTCCTCCTTCACACATGCAAAGAAGTCCACAACTGTTGCATATACCAACACCCTTTCTCAACAGTAAGGACTTTTTCAGTCAAACCTAATTTCTTCATTAGTCTCTGATGTTTTTCAGCATTCAATACCTTTGTGAAAATGTCTGCTGTCATATCTTCAGTTGGACAATATTCTAATTTCAGGATTCCTTGTTCCTGATGGTCCCTCAAGAAATGATACTTCACATCAATGTGCTTGGTTCTTGGGTTAACTCTTTCCATCTGAGCAAGTACAAGACATCCTTGATTGTCCTTATTTATTTTTGTTGGCTCCAACTGTGCTTGTCCTAGGTCTGTTAGCAATTGTCTTAACCATAGAACTTATTGACTCGCATGTGCTGCTGCAACATATTCTGCTTCTGTTGACGACAGCATTACTATTGATTGTTTTTTACTAGTCCAACTAATTGGTCCACTTGAGAGAAAGAAAAGATAGCCACTGGTAGATTTTCTTTCAATTGGATCTCTAGCCCAATCTACTTTAACGTATCCAGTTAAAATGCATTTATCACTTGTAGGCAGTTTCAGTTTAACATTGCTGGTTCCTTTCAAATAACGTATTACTCTCTTCACAGCATTCCAATCCGCTTTATTTGGCTTGGACACTTTTCTACTCAGAATTCCTATTGCTGCTGCAATGTCTGGCCTTGTACCAGTCACTAGATAGAGTAATATTCCTATCGCCATTCTGTACTCTTTATTATTTGGTAACACATTTTTCTCACTACTCATCTGTTTAAGATAATTAGTTTACATTGGAGAATTTGCTGGTTTTGCATCCTTCAATCCAAATGTTTCGGTTATGTCTTGAATCATATGATTTTGATTAAGTAGGAAACTTCCATCTTCTTCTCTTTCTATCTGTATCCCTAAGTACTGTTTCACATTTCCCAAGTATTTGATCTCGAAATGTTGATTCAGGATTTTTAGTATGTCCTCTTTATTAGTGATGAGCGAGCATGCTCGCTACTGCTCGGTGATCGCCCGAGCATCTCACTGCTCGAGATGCTTGGCGCTCGCCGAGTATTTCCGGGGCGGCTCGGCAGGAGCTCGGGTCCCCTCCCTTCATGTTTGGCGCTCTTTAGAGCATGCAGGGATTGCCTGCCACTGATTGTAATGCCGCAGCCATGGTGATTGTGGCATTACAGTGATTGGATGGCCGCACAGCATCATCAGGTCTATATCAGACCTGGCGCAGTCGTGCTCGTCACAGTCACTCAGGAATCAGGCAGAGTAGGGAGAGCTGCTGCTGCGTCAGGGAGAGATTTGCTTTTGAATTAGGTAGTGTAGGGAGAAAAACCATACATTACACATATCCATCTTAACAAACAGTCCTTTTGAGGACTAACTAATCCATCTGCAGAGATATCAGGCAGGCAGTGTATATAGGCAGGCAGGCAGGGTATATAGCAGACTGCAGTGCATATAGCACAAGAGGCTCCATTCCAATTCTGCCTTCTGCTGCTGTTAGATATTTCTATACAAAGGCCCAGGTCTCAGGGGCCAAGAATACTTTTTTTGGATCTTAATCCTCATTATTTGCTTAAAAAGCAATCCAGAGAACACCGTTTTTCTGCACCATTTGCTTGTTGGCACTGCAGAATAGAGCCAGGTCCTTTTCATATTACAGCACTAGAAATACAGCTATTTAAAACTGTGTTTTCTCCATCACACAGATCACATATACGTTTTCAGAAAATACTGCCATTTTTGGCCTCCATTCCATTTTTTTCTCACTGTGTCAGCGACATTTTTGACACCGGTTTGCTGTTCAAACTAGTTACCTACAGGCCAGGTATTTAAAACTCTGTTTTCTCTGTCACACGGATCACATATACGTTGTCAGAAAATACTGCCATTTCTGGCCTCCATTAAAAATTTCCTTCAGTGTGTCAGAAAAGCAATTCACAGCAGTTTGCTGTTCAAACTACTGACCTACAGGCCAGGTATTTAAAACTGTGTTTTCTCCGTCACACGGATCACATATACGTTGTCAGAAAATACTGCCATTTCAGGCCTCCATTAAAAATTTCCTTCAGTGTGTCAGTGAAGGAATTCACACCAGTTTGCTGTTCAAACTAATTACCTAAAGACCATGTATTTAAAACTCTGTTTTCTCAGACACACGAATCACAAATACATTGTCAGAAAATACTGCTATTTCTGGCCTGCATTAAAAATTTCCTTCAGTGTGTCAGTGAAGCAATTCACACCGGTTTGCTGTTCAAACTACTTACCTACAGGCCAGGTATTTAAAACTCTGTTTTCTCTGTCACACGGATCACATATAAGTTCGCTCCAAGCTCAGTCATTTTTAGTGAGTGTGAAAGATACTGTCCTACATTTAAAATGGGCAAGGCACGTAGCAAGGGATGGGGAACTGGACGTGATGGTGATGGTGCATGCAGAGGCCGAGGACAAGGCTGTGGGCAAGCTGAAATTGTGCCACAACAAACACCCAAATCTTCTCGTCCGACCTTCCTGTCCCAATTCCTAGGTGACAGCAGCACACCACTATTGAACCAAGAGCAGTGTCAAAGAGTTGTTGGCTGGATAGCGGATAATGCTTCCAGTCACTTAGCCACCACCACCCTGTCTTCCACACAGTCTAGTCTCAGTAGCCGTGAGTCTGTACCGCATATTCCTCACCCTGATCCTCCTTCCTCCCACCATGCCGAGGGCCCGGAGACAACTGATCCCACACTTGGACACTCTGAAGAGCTGTTCACTTTTCCATTTATAGATTCAGGCCTCTTGCCTGGTCCACTTGAAGCGGGGCAAGAGGAGATCGCGTGTAACGATGCCCAAATATTTGAGCAGCCCCGGTCATATGAAGGCGACGGTGGGAAAGTGTCACAAGAGGTGGACGATGATGAGACACAATTGCCAGAAAGTCAGGAGGAGGACCAGGGTGCGGAAGAGGAACATGAGGTGGTGGATGAAATAGTAACTTACCCAAACTGGCAGGAGGACATGCAGAGCGAGGACAGCAGCACACAGGGGGAGGGAGGCAGAGCACCCCAACAGGCAGGAGGAAGCAGTGTGGTGGTCGCAGACAGAAGGCAGAAAACTGTTCCCTGTAACACCAACACGAAGGAAGTTGCCAGTACAACTGTTAGCTCTTCCCGAGTCTGGTTGTTTTTTAAAGACTCTGCTGAGTGATAACCCCAAAAAGGCCATTTGCACCACCTGCCAGGCCAGCATCAGCAGGCGAACGACCAGCCTGACCACCACCAGCATGATCAGGCACATGGCAGCAAAGCACCCAACTTTGTGGGCCGAACCCCAGGGTCCAGGAACAGTGTCTGCAAGTGGCACCATTGCTTCTTCCGCCGTTGTGCATGCAAGCCAATCCCCTGTCCATGGTGCATGCGAAGATGCCTCCTGCCCTGCAACCTGTCGTTGCGCACTCTCGAGTAGCAGCATCAGGAAGCACGTCCATGTCCTTGTCCCAGTGCAGCGTTCAGTTGTCCATACCCCAGTCCTGTGAGCGCAAGCGCAAATATGCAACCAACGCCCCACAGGCCACACTACTAAATTCTCACATTTCACGATGGCTTGCGCTCAAAATGTTGCCTTTTAGGCTTGTGGAGATGGAAGCATTCCGCAACCTGACGGCGGCAGCCGTCTCTCGGTACTCGGTCCCCAGCTGCCACTGTTTCTCCCGGTGTGCCGTCCCCGCATTACACCAGCACATGTCCCAAAACATTCGCCGTGCCCTCAACATTGCAGTTACTGGGAAAGTCCATCTAACCACAGACACGTGGATAAGTTTTTTTTGGGCAGGGACGGTACATCTCGCTGACGGCACACTGGGTTAACATAGTGGAAGCTGGGACCCAGTCGGACCTTGGGACGGATCACGTCCTCCCGACGCTAAGGAATGCGGGCCATAGGTCAATCAGGGTTGCCCCCGCGGTCTACAGCTCCTGCACCTAATCCTCCTCAGCCTCCTCCTCCTCTTCAGCCTCCATCTCCGAAACGACCACATCAGTCACAAGCTGGAAGCACTGCAGCACTGCTTCGGCCAAGCGGCAACAGGCTGAAGCTAATATGCTTAGGTGACAAACCGCACAATGCTGAAGAGTTGTGGACAGCTCTGAAAGAGCAGACAGATCTGTGGCTCACACCGCATAACCTACAGCCAGGCATGGTCATGTGTGACAATGGCTGGAAGCTGGTGGCGGCTCTGACGCGATCTCACACACGTACCATGCCTGGCCCATGTGCTTAACCTGGCGGTTCAGGGGTTTCTCAAATCCTACCCGGAGCTGCCGGATCTGCTTGTTAAAGTACGCCGCCTGTGTGCCCATTTTAGAAAGTCAGCTACAGCTTCCGCCTCCCTTGCCATGTTTCAGCAGCGTTTGCAGCTTCCGGCTTACAGACTGGTTTGTGATGTCCCATGCGTTGGAGCTCTATACTGAAGATGTTGGGAAGGATTTGTGAGCAGAAGAAGGCAGTTGTTGAGTACCAGCATCAACAAGGCCGTCAGTATTCAGTTCAGACTCCACACATAAGACCTCAGGAGTGGACATGGATGTCTGACATATGTACCATCCTCCAAAACTTTGAGGACTCCACCAAGATGGTGAGTGGCAATGACGCCATAATTAGCATCACCATCCCGCTACTCTGTCTTCTGAAACGCTCTCTGCTCACAATCAAAGAGGATGCATTGCAGGCAGAGCACGATGAGATGGAGCAAGGAACCATACAGGGTTATTTCACACAGCCCAGCCTCATCTCTTCCCAACGTGGATTGGGTGACAATGAGGAAGAGGAGGAGGAGGAAGGACAGGAGCCATTTTCATGCACTATAGACGGTACTACCTGCACAGCTGTCATACCGTCTGTTCAGCGTGGATTGCCATAAGACAGAGAGGAGGAGGAGGAGAGCATGTTCAGTCATCCTCTTGGTGAGGACACGGAAGTCTTGCCTGTTAGTAATCTGGCACGCATGGCTGAGTTTATGTTACGCAGCCTTTAACATGACCCTCGCCTTCTCAACATTTTGGGTGACAGTCATTACTGGTTGGTGACACTTCTAGACCCACACTACAAGGAGAACATTATATCTCTTATTCCTGAGGCGGACAGGTCTACAAAAATGGGTCTGTAACAGAAGGCCCTTGTTGCAGAATTATTAAAAAAATTCCCATCTGAAAACGCTGGCGGCAGAGAGCACACTTCATTGGACAACCAAGGAGTACAGGTGAGAGAGACACAACTTCAATCCAGCAGAGGCAGGGGAACACTGTTGAAGTTATCGGAGAGTTTTTCTCAGCCCCTCCCATCGCACACGCCCTGAGGCGCGGGGTACTCTCACAAGGAGTGCAAAGTTTGGGAAGATGCTGAGGGAGTACCTTGCCGACCGTACCAACGTCCTCTGTGATTCCTCTGTGCCTTATTATTATTGAGTATCCAAGCTGGATACGTGGAACTAACTGGCTCTCTATGCCTTGGAGGTCCTGGCCTGCCCTGCCGCCAGCGTTTTATGAGAGCAGGTTTTTAGTGCCGCTGGTGGAATTATAACTGATCAGCGCATCCGCCTGTCAACTGAAAATGCAGACAGGCTGACTCTTATTAAAATGAACAAGGGCTGGATGGGGCCAGACTTCTCAACACCATCGAATGATAGCAGCGTAACATAAACTTAAATCCAGTGTCTTTTCTTGGGAGGTGTATTCCCATGCACCTTTTCACACTCAGACAACGGTATACGCTTCCTGATTTTGGCTATTTGCTCTTGTTCTCCTTTTTCTCCTCATCCTGCACCACAATATCACCAGGGTGACCGTGGTCCGTGATGCCCATAAAAATTTTTTTATACTCTATGTTCATCTATACCCCCCAGGGGTAAATGTTTGTCAGCCCATACACTTAGTGCATGGGCATTACAAGTATAGAAAGCCGGCTCCTTTCTAATAGGAACATTTTTTTATGAGGCCCTCCTCCACGTCTCTTCCAAGGGGCATTGAAGTGCCTCCATATTTTTGGCAGCCCTTGCATTCACTGCATAGGCCAGCACTATGGGAGACTCTCTCCTTTCTAATGGGAATTTGCTATTACTGTGGCCCTGCTCGATATCTCTTTAAATTGTTAGTGAGGTTTTTGCTAAATTTAGTCAGCCTTTGGACTCACTGCATACCCTATAACTGAATTGCAGATTCTCTCCTTTCTAATGGGAATTTGTCATTACTGTGGCCCTGCTCTATGTGTCTTTAATTTCTAAGTGGGGTTTTTCCTAAATTTGGTCAGCCGTTGGACTCACTGCATACCGTATAACTGTACAGCAGATTCTCTCCTTTCTAATGGAAACATGTCGTACTCATTACTGTGGCTCTGCTCTATGTGTCTTTCAGAGTCTCTCCATCATCAATGAAACAAGATGTGTCTGATGATGTGTCACACACCACATTGCCAGATAAGGTTGTAAAATGTTAAAATGACATTTCCCGGTGAATGCATTTTCCTTAAAAAATAACGTAAAAAAAAAAAATACAGTAGGATCTTTCTTTATTAAAAACACAGAGCCAATATAACCTCAATGTAATCACACTGTTCAGCTCCTGCACCTCCTCCTCCATCTCCTTATTGACCATATCAGTCACAAGCTGAAAGCACTGCAGCACTGCCTTGTCCAAGCAGCAACAGGCTGTGCTGAAAATAAAATGCTTAATGCTTAGGTGACAAACAGCCCAACACTGCAGAGTTCTTGAAAGCTGTAACACAGCAGCTTGATCTGTGGCTCTCATCACTGAACATACAGCCAGGCATGGTCTTGTGTGACAATGGGCGGAACCTGGTGACGGAGAAATGACAGCCGGAGTAGATACGGTTTCCCTCTGTACCAGTCCTTTCACCGAGCTAAAGAATATGGCTGTGGTGAAATACAACTCCCACTGAGAACCTGTTTCAGATTCAAAAACATTGTGCCCACCAGAAGATTTGATTCTGAGGGCTCCCTTTTCTCCCCCGCTTATGAGCCCCATAGCAGCTGCAAAGTTAGCGCTATAATGAACTCTCCTGATGTAGAAGCCAGTGCACACCAGAGGATTCTCTGATGGGACCGTCCAACTCTGCAGAGAAGCAATCCTGGCTAAGAAAAGTGTGTAAGAAGGTTCCCGGACACTCTATGGCTGCTTTTTTACTGAGGTGGAAATCCACGCAAACATGGGGAGAAATTAAAAAATCCTTGCAGATGTTGTCCTTGCTGGGTTTTGAACCCAGGATCCCAGCGCTGCAAGGTTTCAGTGTTAACCACTGATCCAATGTGCTGCCGTTCACCCTCTGATATCTATCAGGCTGGAGAAACTTGCACCTACTGCCACTCTAACTTCAACACCTTTGTGAGAAACTAATGTATTTGTGCAGCCACTCAGTCTACCAAATAAAATTCCTGAGAAGGAAATTGGGGATAGCTTCACTACTGTTACTGGAGGCAGTGCTAATACCATGGCGTCATACCATAGTTTACTGGAAAAATTCCAGGCTGGTAGGAGGCAAGCAAATTCACACAGAAAAGTACCAGCAGTAATGTTCAGGGACCCGCGCTTGTAGAAGGACGAAACAACACCGAGAGAAATAGTGATGGCTGGGGACCAAGTATGGACACGAGGCATGAGGCATGTGGTTGTGAAAAGCTTCCGCCTCCACAAGCCTAAAAGGCCACATTTCAAGTGCAAGCAGCTGCTCAGAAATCTGGCAGTTTAGTATTGCAGCCTGTGGGTGGGTGGCTGGCTGCATACTTGCGCTTGCATTCCAAGTAACAGAAAACTAAACAAATGGTGGTCTCTTTCATCATCATGGCCGCACTTCGGCACTATGAACTCTCCTGAAGGAGAAGCCAGAGCCCACCAGAGGAGTCTCCTGCTTTCTGGTGGGTCCGTCTAACCCTGCCGAGAAGCAGCCCTGGCTAAGAAAAGTGTGAGGGAAGGTTCACACTCTAAGGCTGTTTTTTTAATGTAGATCGGACGTGCTTATGCATGTTATTTCTCAAACCAGATTGCAGATCAGGCCATTGCCCAACTCTGTAGTCATGAAATTAAATGCGCAAAGAAAGATGTTTGTGTGTCACAGCTCCACCGAGAAGTGCAAGTTGATGTTGGACAGGCTGCCATTGCTTCTGCAAAAGCTGCTTTAGAGGACTTCCTGGGAGCAATGACACGCAGATTAGATATGGTTTCCCTCTATGCCAGTCCTTTCACTGAGCTAAAGAATATGGCTGTGGTGAAATACAACTCTCAGAAAAAAGGCTGCGGACTGACTCCGTGCTTGTGGAAGGCGGAGACAACACCGGGAGAAACAGTGGCGGCTGGGTACCGAGTATGGACACGCGGCCGCCACCGGCATGAGGTTATGAAAAGCTTCCGCCTCCACGAGCCTAAAAGGCAACATTTCAATTGAAAGCAGTTTTAGATGACTTCCTGGGAGAAATGACAGCTGGGTAGATATGGTTTCCCAAGTCCTTTCACCAAGCTAAAGAATATGGCTGTGGTGAAATACAACTCAGAAAAAAAAAGCTGTGTACTGGCTCCATACAGTCCCTGGCCACATTCATGTATCCACGTGTTTGTGGTTGGGTGGTCCATCCCTGTAAGTGCACTGTGGAGGGCACGGGTAATGTTGTGGGACCCGTGCTTGTGGAAGGCGGAGGAGATACCGGGAAATATAGTGGTGGCTGGGGGACCGAGTATGGATACCCGGCCGCCGCCGGCATGAGGTTATGAAAAGCTTCCGTCTTCACGAGCCTAAAAGGCCACATTTCAAGTGCAAGCAGCTGTCAAAAATTTGGCAGTATAGTATTGCAGCCTGTGGGTTGGTGGTTGGCTGGCTGCATACTTGCGCTTGCATTTCAATGAATGGGATAGGGACAACTGAATGCTGCACTGGGACAAAGACATGAATGGTGATTGTTGCAAGTCTGCAATGACAGGTGCATGGCGGCAGGCATCTTTGCATGCGCCAAGGATCACTTATGATGAGCACACTTTTAGGCAGTAACCTGGGAGTCAGAGATGCTTCCTGAGGTCTTCCCCATGCTGTTCCCATGTCTTTTCAGCACTGTATGCATGTGTCTGATGATGTGTCACACACCACATGGCCAGATAAGGTTGTAAAATGTTAAAATGACATTTCATGGTGAATGCATTTGTCTTGGTTGAAAGCAATGCAAAAGTGCAAAAACGCATTAAAAATGCTACGTGTGAACTTAGTCCAAAGTGTGGAGAAGTATTTTTATTTATGGTTATTTATTTTGCCTTATATACAAGTCATTACCCTGGAAAGGATGTTCCTTAATATATTTCCCAGGAAAATCCATTTTGGTTTTATTTTTGTATGTTTAATTGTGAGTCCGTAATAGTGGCGTTATACTCTAACAACGTTGTTGACAGCAGTGATCTGGGAGTCAGAGATTCTTCCAGGGATCTTCCCCATGCTGTTCCCATGTCATTCGAGCACTGTTCCCATCGATTTGGGCAATTTTTAGGCCCTCTGCAGACCGACGGGGGGAGCCGCCTGAAAAATGCTCAAGTTTCCCATAGACTTACATTGGGCTCGTTGCTCGGGTCGAGCACTCGAGTATTCCAATGTGCTCGACCTGAGCAACGAGTACCCGAGCATTTTAGTGCTCGCTCATCGCTACCCTTTATCCCTTTCTTTTTCAAAACAAACTAAAATGTCATCAACATATATGAGTACATACATCCATCTGTCCATTAGTCTTTTTGTGTACAGGCAAGGATCAGCTTTGCTTATTTTAAATTTTTCATTCGTGATCACCGCCGTGATTTTATGATTCCACGCTTTAGCAGCTTGTTTTAAACCATATATACTTTTTTGTAATTTGCAAACCATGATTGGGTTACTTTCATCTTTGAATCCTGGAGGTTGTTCCATGTAAATATCTTCTGTTAAACTTCCATTCAAAAATGCTGTCTTTACATCCAGATGTTTCAGTTCCATTTGTTTCATTGCTGCAACTCCAAACAAAGTTCTTATTGTAGTATATTTGACAACTGGAGCAAATGTTTAATCATAGTCTTCTCCATATTTTTGAGAATAACCTTTAGCTACGAGTCTTGCTCGGTATCGTTCAGCTGTGCCATGTGTTCGGTACTTTACTTTAAAAACCCATTTACATCCTATAGCTTTTCTTCTTTCTGGTAATTCTGTTAGTTTCCATGTTTTTGACTCAAGCATGGATTTTATTTCTATTTCTGTTGCCTCTATCCATTTATTGGCTTCTTCTTCAGGAAGTCGAGATATGTCTTCCCAAGAGGTAGGCTCATAAATTTTACTTGTACTTGCCTTGTATGAAAGGCGTATTGGTGGTTTTCCTTATCTCCTTTTCTCTTATTGCACGTCTTGGTTCTGTGTCTGTTTGTAGTTGTTTCTCTTCACTTTCAGTATTCTGTTTTTTATTAATTTCAACTTCTTTTTCATCAGATATTCCTTCATCTATATCATTGCTGTTTTTCTCAATTTTTGTTTCCAGTGAAATCATAGTGTCTTCATTTAGATCCTAATTGAATTCATTGAATGTCACACTGTTACTCACCATAACTCTGTCTGTTTTGGGATCTAGGATTCTATATCCTTTGCAATTTTCACTATGTCCAACAAATATTTCTTCCATGGACCTAATTTGAAGTTTGGAATACAAAAACTTTACAACCAAAAACTCTTAAATGATTTACACTTGGTTTCATACCTAGCCACAGTTCATATGTTTTTTTTTCAGTTTTCTAGAAAAAAGTCGGTTCTGTAGATATGTAGCTGTCATTCTGCTTCATCCCAATATTTCTCTGATAGTTTGGAATCTGTCAGCATACACCTTATCAGTATATGACAGTGTATCTTGAGTAGTCATCTATAAAAGTCACCATATATCTATTGCCTCCTGATGTAGTCACTTTCATGGGTTCACATACAGTACAGATCAAAAGTTTGGACACACCTTCTCATTTAAAGATTTTTCTGCATTTTCATGACTAAGAAAATTGTACATTCACACTGAAGGCATCAAAACTATGAATTAACACATGCGGAATTATAAACTTAACAAAAAAGTGTGAAACAACTGAAAATATGTCTTATATTGTAGATTCTTCTAAGTAGCCACCTTTTGCTTTGATGACTGCTTTGCACACTCTTGGCATTCTCTTGATGAGCTTCAAGAGGTAGTCACCGGAAATGGTTTTCACTTCATAGGTGTGCCCTGTCAGGTTTAATAAGTGGGATTTCTTGCCTTATAAATGGGGTTGGGACCATCAGTTGTGTTGTGCAGAAGTCTGGTGGATACACAGCTGATAGTCCTACTGAATAGACTGTTAGAATTTGTATTATGGCAAGAAAAAAGCAGCTAAGTAAAGAAAAACGAGTGTCCATCATTACTTTAAGAAATGAAGGCCAGTCAGTCCAAAAAATTGGGAATACTTTGAAAGTGTCCCCAAGTGCAGTTGCAAAAACCATCAAGCGCTACAAAGAAACTGGCTCACGTGAGGACCGCCCCAGGAAAGGAAGACCAAGAGTCACCTCTGCTTCTGAGGAAAAAGGTTATCCAGCCACCAGCCTCAGAAATCTCAGGTTAACAGCAGCTTAGATTAGAGACCAGGTCAATGCCACACAGAGTTCTAGCAGCAGACACATCTCTACAACAACTGTTAAAAGGAGACTTTGTGCAGCAGGCCTTCATGGTAAAATAGCTGCTAGGAAACCACTGCTAAGGACAGGCAACAAACAGAAGAGACTTGTTTGGGCTAAAGAACACAAGGAATGGACATTAGACCAGTGGAAATCTGTGCTTTGGTCTGATGAGTCCAAATTTGAGATCTTCCAACCACCGTGTCTTTGTCCGACGCAGAAAAGGTGAACGGATGGACTCCTCATGCCTGGTTCCCACCGTGAAGCATAGAGGAGGAGGTGTGATGGTGTGGGGGTGCTTTGCTGGTGACACTGTTGGGGATTTATTCAAAATTGAAGGCATACTGAGCCAGCGTGGCTACCACAGCATCTTGCAGCGGCATGCTATTCCATCCGGTTTGCGTTTAGTTGGACCATCATTTATTTTTCAACAGGAAAATGACCCCAAACACACCTCCAGGCTGTGTAAGGGCTATTTGACCAAGAAGGAGAGTGATGGGGTGCTACGCCAGATGACCTGGCCTCCAAAGTCACCAGACCTGAACCCAATCGAGATGGTTTGAGGTAAGCTGGACCGCAGAATGTAGGCAAAAGGGTCAACAAGTGCTAAGCATCTCTGGGAACTCCTTCAAGATTGTTGGAAGCCCATTTCCGGTGACTACCTCTTGAAGCTCCTCAAGAGAATGCCAAGAGTGTGCAAAGCAGTCATCAAAGCAAGAGGTGGCTACTTTGAAGAACCTAGAATATAAGACATATTTTCAGTTGTTTCACACTTTTTTGTTAAGTATATAATTCCACATGTGTTAATTCATAGTTTTGATGCCTTCAGTGTGAATGTACAATTTTCAAAGTCATGAAAATACAGAAAAATCTTTAAATGAGAAGGTGTGTCCAAACTTTTGGTCTGTACTGTACATCAGTACGCACCAAATCAAGTGGTCTTGTAGCATCGGCGTCTCTGCCCCGTGCTAGGCAGAGACGCCGTCCCTCTCACCTCCCCACTCCTGGCGCGGCGTCCTCCAGCGCTTCTCTCCCCGCTGCTTCCGGCACGCGCTCCTTCCCCGGCAGTGTGCTTAGGGCACGCGCGCGCGCGCTCCCCCGCTCTTAAAGGGACCACGCGCGCCGTCCTAAGGAGTCCCCGGCCAATTGCCGGAGGACCTCCCATTTATAAGGCACCTCCTCCAAAATGGAGGTGCCCGAGCTATGTTGTTTGCACTGTGTCTCACCTGTGCTTCAGCCCTCAGGTTCCGCTGCTAGGCTGACTTCCCGTCCTGCATGCCAGCCTGTTACTTGCTTAGTCCGTCAGACCGCTCACCTGGGAGCATCTTCTACTTACCTGCCTTGTCTGCCAGTCCGCTCACCTGGGAGCGTCCTTTAGTTACCTGCCTGTTACCTGCCTCGTCTGTCTGACCGCTCACCTGGGAGCGTACACCAGTTACTTGCCTGTTACCTGCCTTGTCTGCTGACTGCTCACCTGGGAGCGCCCACCAGTCACCTGCCTGTCTCCTGCCTCGTCTGTCAGACTGCTCACCTGGGAGCGTCCACCAGTTACCTGACTGTTTCCTGCTGTCTCAGTCTGCCCGCTCACCTGGGAGCGCCCGCCAGCTACCTGTCAGGTACCCGCCTCGCCTGTCTACCCAGAGACTGCCCCGGTCACTTGCCGTGACCACCTGCCTATCTACCCAGAGACTGCCCCGGTCACTTGCCGTGACCACCTGCCTATCTACCCAGAGACTGCCCCGGTCACTTGCCGTGACCACCTGCCTATCTACCCAGAGACTGCCCCGGTCACTTGCCGTGACCTCCTGCCTATCTACCCAGAGACTGCCCCCATCACTTGCCGTGACCACCTGCCTGTCTTCCCAGAGACTGTCCCCCGTCACCTGCCGTGACCACCTGCCCGCTTACCCAGAGACTGTCCCCGTCACTTGCTGTGACTACCTGCTTGCCCTCCCTGGGAGTCACCTGCTTCCTTACAAGGACTTCCCCCTTGTATTGCAGCTCAGAGGTTCCACTTCCCGGACCCATAACAGTTAGCTCGGGCCATGGAACCCGGTGGCACCCAAGCTCCCTCGCTCTCTGACCTATACCATGAACTCTCCCGTCAGAGATCCCAGCAGGTGTCCATCCTGAACCACCTGCGGAATGTCAACTCCCGCCTGGACACACTGTCTGCTCCACCAGCAACCACCGCTAGTGTCACGACTCGCACCCCGGCAGCACCGTTGCCCACCAATACCATGGCATCCTGTCCCGGACCCCGGCTGTCTGCACCTCCTCGCTTCGGAGGCGACCCCGCTCAAGCTCGGGGCTTCATAAACCAGTGCACCCTGCACTTTGAACTCTTGACTCACCAGTTTATCTCCGACCGGGCCAAAGTGGCATTCATCATGTCCCATCTCACTGGGGAGGCACTGGCATGGCTTAACCCCCTGTGGGAGAGAGGGGATCCCCTGGTGTCCGACCTGTCGTCTTTCCTCATTTCTTTCCGGAGAGTCTTCGATGAACCGGGACGAAAGACCTCATCTGCCTCCTCTTTGCTACGTCTCCGTCAAGGGAGTCTCACTGTGGGCCAATATGCCATACGGTTCCGCACCCTCGCTTCTGAGCTTGCCTGGGATAATGAGGCCCTGGTGTCCGTCTTCTGGAGGGCCTTTCCGGTCGGATTAAAGATGAGCTCGCCGGTCGGGATATTCCTACCACCCTGGATGACCTGGTGTCGTTGGCTACCCGGATTGACATCCGGTTTCAAGAACGCACCAAAGAGACCACCCGTGAGAGAAGGTTTCCCCGCCTAGCTCCTACTTTCCAGAAACCTGTCTCCTCTTCTGTCACTCCCCGGGCACACTCACCCGAGCCCATGCAGGTCGACCAGACCAAGATGGTCAAATCTCGCCAAGAGTCTCGCCGAGCCGAGGCGAGCTGCTTCAATTGTGGCAGTAAGGAGCACTTGATTCGTTCCTGCCCGGAGAGGCCGGGAAACTCCAGTGTCTAGGACCGCTTGGAGAGGTCGCCCTAGACAAAAATAAATCCTCTCCAACCCTGACTTTGTCTGTATCTATCTCCTGGGGAGAGACCCGTCACTTTGAACTCGCCCACCTGGATTCTGGATCCGCTGGAAACCTCATCTCCCAGTCCCTGGTTGAAAAATACCGTATTCCCACCAAGTCTCTGGCTGAACCCTTGTTGGTCGCCTCAGTGGATGGAAGACTCCTTCCAGTGACCATCCTGCTCGCCACGGAACCCATAACCCTGCAGGTGGGAATGCTGCACTCTGAGGTAATCTCCTTCCATGTGTTGCCCGGACTCTCCCACTCCCTATTGCTAGGTCTACCGTGGCTCCAAACACACGAACCCGTGTTGAACTGGCATTCCGGTGAAGTACTCCGGTGGGGGCCGGACTGCCATAAGACCTGCCTGGTTCCGGTTCGTCCGGTTCGTCCTCCACCTACCCCAGCTAATTTACCCGGTCTTCCGGCTCCTTACTGGACCTATGCTGACGTCATTGGTAAGAAGGAAGCAGAGACATTGCCACCTCATAGGCCATATGATTGCCCGATTGACCTGGTTCCTGGCGCCACTCCACCCCGTGGGCGTATTTATCCGTTGTCTGCGGCCGAAACCCGGGCCATGTCTGAGTACATAGAGGAGAATCTGGCCAGGGGATTCATCCGGAAGTCTACTTCCCCGGCAGGAGCCGGATTCTTCTTTGTCAAAAAAAAGGATGGCTCGCTACGCCCCTGTATTGACTATAGAGGACTCAATCAGATCACGGTTAAAAATAAATACCCCCTTCCGCTCATCTCCGAGTTATTTGATCGCCTTAAAGGCGCCAGGATCTTTTCCAAGCTGGATCTACGTGGAGCGTATAACCTGGTCCGTATCCGTCAGGGAGACGAGTGGAAAACGGCATTTAATACCCGTGACGGACACTATGAGTACCGTGTGATGCCCTTCGGTCTCTGCAATGCTCCCGCCATCTTCCAAGAACTGGTCAACGACATCTTCCGTGACCTTCTTTACTCCTGCGTGGTGGTATACCTGGACGACATCTTGGTCTTCTCTCCGGATCTTCCCTCACACCGGAGGGATGTTCGTCAGGTCCTGCTGAGGCTCAGGCAGAACCACCTCTATGCTAAATACGAGAAGTGCCTTTTTGAGCAGACCTCTCTTCCATTCCTGGGCTACGTTATCTCCCAGACGGGTTTGCGAATGGATCCCGAGAAGCTCTCTGCTGTCCTAAAGTGGCCCCGGCCGGAGGGCTTGAAGGCGATACAGCGATTCCTGGGCTTCGCTAATTACTATCGTCTCTTCATTCCTCACTTCTCGTCTCGGACTGCGCCCATATCTGCGCTCACCCGTAAGGGAGCAAATCCCAAGGTATGGCCACCCGAAGCTGAGGAGGCCTTCCTTTCCCTGAAGCAAGCCTTCTCCTCTGCCCCTGTGCTGCACTGTCCGGACTGCAACAAACAGTTCTACCTGGAGGTTGATGCTTCCTCCTCTGGAGCCGGAGCGGTGCTCACCCAAAAGTCTTCTTCCGGGAGAATGGTAACCTGCGGCTTCTTCTCTAAAATCTTCTCCTCCTCTGAGCGCAATTACTCCATTGGAGACCGAGAACTGTTAGCTGTTAAATTGGCGCTGGAGGAGTGGCGTTACCTGCTTGAAGGGGCTCTATACCCGGTGATCATCTACACGGATCACAAAAACCTGGCATATCTCCAAAATGCCCAGAGACTTAATCCACGTCAGGCCCGGTGGTCTTTGTTTTTTGCCCGCTTCGATTTCATCCTTCATTTCCGCCCGGCGGACAAGAATGTCAAAGCTGATGCCTTGTCCCGATCCTTCCTGTCCTCCGACCAAGAGGAGGAGCCTATGCACATTATCGACCCCTCCAAGGTGATGAATGTGGCCCCCCTGGATTTGACTCGTCTTCCACCCGGCAAGACGTTCGTGGCGCCTCCTGACCGTGAGAAGGTTCTTCACTGGGGTCATTCTTCTAAACTTGCTGGCCATGCCGGCCAAAAAAAGACCTTCCTACTCATTTCCCGGCATTACTGGTGGTCTACCCTGCGTAAGGATGTGGTAGACTTCGTCTCTGCATGTTCATCTTGTGGCCGCAACAAGGTTCCCAGACACTTACCAGCTGGTCATCTCCTGCCGCTTCCCATACCTGTTGCCCCGTGGCAACACATCGCTATGGACTTCATTATCGATCTTCCTGTCTCTGCCGGGTGTACTGTCATTTGGGTGGTCGCTGACCGCTTTTCTAAAATGGCCCACTTCATTCCCCTGCCTGGTCTTCCATCTGCACCTGAGCTGGCTAAGGACTTTATCCGCCATATCTTCCGTCTTCATGGCCTACCCCTCCACATCGTGTCGGATCGAGGAGTTCAGTTCACCTCGCGCTTCTGGAGAGCCACATGTAAACTGCTGGACGTCACCCTGGACTTCTCCTCCGCTTACCACCCTCAGTCCAATAGTCAAGTGGAGCGGATCAATCAGATCCTTACCAGCTATCTCTGGCACTTTGTTAATGCCCACCATTCTGATTGGGTGGACCTCCTCCCTTGGGCCGAGTTCTCTTACAATAACCACGAGAGCGAGTCCTCTTCCAAATCCCCGTTCTTTGTTGTCTTTGGCCAGCACCCCCGGATTCCGTTTCCCGTCTCCGCCTCTGTGGACAACCCTGCCGCGCAGTCTCTTGTCAGCGAGTTTTCTACCATTTGGGAGAGTACTAGATCCGCACTTCTTCTGTCCTCCGAGCGGATGAAGAGATATGCTGATAAGAGACGTCTGGATCCGCCTCAATTCCGTCCGGGAGACAAGGTTTGGCTCTCCTCCAAACATGTACGGCTCAAGATACCCTCCTACAAGTTAGGTCCTCGCTTCATCGGCCCATTCGAAATCCTCAGGCAAATAAATCCGGTGGCCTACAAACTAAAACTCCCGACCACCTTACGGATTCCTAACTCCTTCCATGTGTCTCTCTTCAAACCCGTTGTCTTTAACTCTTTTTCCAATAATCCAGGTGCCCCTCCTGCTCCGGTTTCCGCTGATGACGTCTTTGAGGTAGAGAGTATTCTGGCCTCCAAGAGGGTAAGAGGAAAGACCTTTTTTCTGGTAGATTGGAGGGGGTTTGGTCCTGAGGAGAGAACTTGGGAACCCAGGGAGAACATCAACGCACCGCTTCTCCTTGAAAAATTTCTTTCTGGCCAAAAAAAGAGGGGGCCTAAAGCGTGGGGTACTGTAGCATCGGCGTCTCTGCCCCGTGCTAGGCAGAGACGCCGTCCCTCTCACCTCCCCACTCCTGGCGCGGCGTCCTCCAGCGCTTCTCTCCCCGCTGCTTCCGGCACGCGCTCCTTCCCCGGCAGTGTGCTTAGGGCACGCGCGAGCGCGCGCTCCCCGCTCTTAAAGGGACCACGCGCGCCGTCCTAAGGAGTCCCCGGTCAATTGCCGGAGGACCTCCCATTTATAAGGCACCTCCTCCAAAATGGAGGTGCCCGAGCTATGTTGTTTGCACTGTGTCTCACCTGTGCTTCAGCCCTCAGGTTCCGCTGCTAGCCTGACTTCCCGTCCTGCATGCCAGCCTGTTACTTGCTTAGTCCGTCAGACCGCTCACCTGGGAGCATCTTCTACTTACCTGCCTTATCTGCCAGTCCGCTCACCTGGGAGCGTCCTTTAGTTACCTGCTTGTTACCTGCCTCGTCTGTCAGACCGCTCACCTGGGAGCGTACACCAGTTACTTGCCTGTTACCTGCCTTGTCTGCTGACTGCTCACCTGGGAGCGCCCACCAGTCACCTGCCTGTCTCCTGCCTCGTCTGTCAGACTGCTCACCTGGGAGCGTCCACCAGTTACCTGACTGTTTCCTGCTGTCTCAGTCTGCCCGCTCACCTGGGAGCGCCCGCCAGCTACCTGTCAGGTACCCGCCTCGCCTGTCTACCCAGAGACTGCCCCGGTCACTTGCCGTGACCACCTGCCTATCTACCCAGAGACTGCCCCGGTCACTTGCCGTGACCACCTGCCTATCTACCCAGAGACTGCCCCGGTCACTTGCCGTGACCACCTGCCTATCTACCCAGAGACTTCCCCGGTCACTTGCCGTGACCTCCTGCCTATCTACCCAGAGACTGCCCACATCACTTGCCGTGACCACCTGCCTGTCTTCCCAGAGACTGTCCCCCGTCACCTGCCGTGACCACCTGCCCGCTTACCCAGAGACTGTCCCCGTCACTTGCTGTGACTACCTGCTTGCCCTCCCTGGGAGTCACCCGCTTCCTTACAAGGACTTCCCCCTTGTATTGCAGCTCAGAGGTTCCACTTCCCGAACCCGTAACAGGTCTTGTGCTTTTCTTTTCACTTTCTTTAGGAATAGATATTTTTGTGGCTTTGGATTTTATGCAACATTCACATCTTACGGTAATTGAGCAATCAGATATCAATAGATCCTTTGTCAATTCTTTCCTTTGTAACTCCATTATACTTTCCGGATGTCTGTGTCCTAGACATCTATGCCACATGTGAAAACAATTCTTGTGATCTTGTGTACACAACTTCATCCGTTCCTTTAATGTGTCTAGATGATATAATTGTTCATCTGCCTTGACATTGGTTATTACCTTGTTTCCTGCTAGGATTGTACACTCATCATCTTTGAATTTTACAGTAAGTCCATTAGATGTTAGATGTTTTACAGACAAAAATCCTATTTCTAATCCTGGAACATATAACACATCCTGTACAAGTATTTTTGAATTATGCCCAAACTTGTTAGAACAGTTTAGCATTCCTTGTCCAACACCTTCTGCGGTTATTTTGCTTCCATGTGAAAGATAAATGGCTTCCTTCTTATTTATATAAAGTTCAGTAAAGAAATTTTTATTACTTGTCATGTGATTTGTTGCTCCTGAGTCAATAAACCAACTCAACAATGATTTCTTATCAGTCACTTTAAATGTGCCATTCCAATTATTTTCACATGAATTAGAAATTGTGTTTTTCACCTTCTGTGTATTCTCTTTATGAAATTTCTGTTGTTCTGCTTTCCATATAGTACAGTATTTATTTAAATGTCCTTTTTTCTTACATCTGAAACATTCTCTTGTCTCTTTTTAATAGGGTCTTTTTGATTCTGTAGCTTTAAGAGCATTTTCATTATCTTTTTCAGTAGAAGAATCATTTGTTTGTTCTTTCCTTCTTTGATATTCATCTATGAGTCTGGTCTTCACAAACTCTAATGTAATGGCTGTTTCAGGTCTTGTCTCTAGTGCATTTATTAAAGCAGTATATGAATCCGGTAAACTGCACAATAATATTGCTGCTACATGGCTTTCCTTAAGATCTTCACCAATTGATCTCAGTTGTGATATCACTTCCATAATTGAGAATATATGCTTCTGCATGTCATTGTCTGCACTTAGTCTCATACTGTAAAGCTTTCTTAGCAGAAATAACTTGTGATTTAAGCTAGGTCTTTCATGTAGATTTCTTAGTGCTTCTCACATTTCCTTTGCTGTATCCTCATTCCTTATGTGGATTAATTGAGCATCATCCACTAATAGGCTGATGGTAGCTCTTGCTTGTCTATTTTTCTTATCCCATGTCTGATTATCCTCATCAGGTCTATCTGTAGTGATTACTTCCCATAAAACATCTTTAGACAGATAACATTTCTACTTTGAACTTCCATAACTGATAATTCTCATTATTCAGCATAGCTACTGTGAGTTTTAGCTCTGTGCTACTTGTCATCTTTAACTTGTGTTACTTGTTTGGAGAGAATTGTACTGAAGAATTCTTCTGCATTCACCAGGGTCTTGCGGAGAGTTCTGGTGTCCTGGGAGTCTGGGGTCCTCGGTGCCTGGGCCCATAACCTGTTGCACAGCTTCTGAACACCCACAGTTGCAGTAGAAACTTCACAGAGCAGATTACATGGGATAACAAGCTTTTACTTCTCAGAACATGAGGTAAAGGAAAAAATGCACAGATACACAGTACTGCACCAGGAAGTAAGAACAAAACAAAGTACAAGAAAGACTTTTTTCTTTTACAATACAGTAAACAAGGAAACTTTACACAATATCGCCATCTACTGTCAGATCAGCATAAAGTCCTCCTTCACACAAAGAAAGAAGTCCACAACTGTTGCATATACCAACACGGAGGAGTCTCCAGTTCTCTGGTGGGCCCGTCCAACCCTGCCAAGAAGCAGCCCTGGCTAAAAAAAGTGTGTGGGAAGGTTCCCGGACACTCTATGGCTGTTTTTTTTTTACTGTGGACTGGCTCCGTACCGTCCCGGGCCACATTCACTTGTCCACATGTTTGTTGTTACGCAGTCCTTCCCAGTAAGTGCACTGGGGAGGGCACAGGTAATTTTCTGGGACTCGCGCTTGTGGAAAGCGGAGACGATACCGGGAAACATAGTGGCGGCTGGGGACCGAGTATGGCCGGCATGAGGTTGTGAAAAGCTTCCGCCTCCACGAGCCTAAAAGGCAACATTTCAAGAGCAGGCAAGCAGTCCAGAAATGTGGCAGTTTAGTATTGTGGCCTGTGGGTGGTTTTCTGCATACTTGCGCTTGCATTCCAAGTAACACAAAGCTAAGGAGATTGATGATCTGGTTGCTTGACACTGCACAAGCTCGGCTTCACGATCAATACTGCGCTAGCGCAGGATTTTACAGATTATTCCACTGGCGTCAAGCAACCAGGGAAAAAAATCAAATCGAGTGGGCGGCGACGCCCGTGACTGAACAGAAAATGATGCACACCCCTAAGACTAAATGAGCAGGTATGATCTTACTATATAAAGTGCATTTTGGACATCATTACAGCACCATTTTTAATGAAAATAACGTGTTAGTGATGCACATTGCATCACTAAAAACACACTGGGGACAGTTTAGATGCTTGACATGACATGAAAGGTTCCCTTTAACCCCTTTATTACGTATGTGGTAATAGTAGGTACTTGTGCCCTGGGCTATTGGACCAGGGACGTACTATTACACAGAAAGCGATAGTGAACGCACACGAGCGATGCGGGGCAATCGCCGCCTGGTGTCAACTGATTCTCACAGCTGACACCAGGTACTATGTGCCAGGAGTGGTCCTGCACCGCTCCCAGCACATTAACCCCTGAAATGCTGCGATTGAAGTAGATCGCAGCATTCCGGTGGCAAGGGGAAGTAAGCGCTGATACTTACCTCCTCACAGTCGTCCCGTGCTGTCTGTGCGGGGTCCCAGTGGTTGTCATGGTGATCTGATGTTTTCATGATGACATTCGGGTCACCAGACAGCAGGAAGTTAGGTAGACCATGCTCATTGCGCGGTCTAACTAACTTGTGCACACAGGGCTGCAGCTTGCATAGTATAGAGATGCTGCAGCAGCATTTATATTCTATATAGGTGATCTGGGTGAAAAAAATTAAGGTCCCATACAAAGTGCAAAAGTTAAAAAGTATCAGAAAGTAAAAAAAATGAAAAAAATAATTCCTAAAAAAATAGAAATATATTGTACCCATGAATAAATATTATTCTGAAAAAAACAAATAAAAAAAAAACAATAAAAGTACACAAATTTTGTATCGTTGATGTAAATAAAAATGGTACCGCTGAAAATGTCATCTTGTCCCGCAAAAAACAAGCCATCAGACAGCTCCATCAGCAGGAAATTAAAAAAGTTATAGCTCTCAGAATAAAGCGATGCAAAAAAATAATTTTTTCTATAAAATAGCTTTTATTGTATAAAAGCGCCAAAACATAAAAAAAGATATAAATGTGGTACCACTGTAAACTGTTACGCTCGCACCCGGACTGACTGGCGTGAGCGTGATTAGTGATCCCACTGTACCATTAACCGAGGAGTGCCTGGAGGGAAGTAACTAAGCAACAGATGAAGTGGGTGAAGTACCAGGAACAGCACACAGGAACGTCTCACTCCTTTTGTTATCAGGTAGCACCCTGGTGGATTCAGGAGATAACTGGAGGTCCTCTGCCTGGTTGGAGGGGTGCAGAGACACGGGGGTAACCATCGCCATGACGTACACTTTGCCAAGCTTACTGGAAGAGGTGGGCGGCGTAACAGGTACCGGGTGTAGGAAAGTCTCTCTCCATTTATAAGGTAGCACCCCGGGAAATTTAGGAGACAACTGGAGGTCCTCCGCCTGGTTGAAGGGGTGCAGAGACTCGGGGGTAATCACTGCTTCAAAGTTCACTTTGCCAGGCTTACTGGATGAAGTGGGCGAAGTATCAGGTACAGGGTGCAGAAAAGTCTGTCTCCATTTAT
The DNA here is from genome assembly GCF_046119375.1 of Phyllobates terribilis. Classification (NCBI taxonomy): domain Eukaryota; kingdom Metazoa; phylum Chordata; class Amphibia; order Anura; family Dendrobatidae; genus Phyllobates; species Phyllobates terribilis. The sequence goes on from NW_027362761.1 coordinate 283,728,992, forward strand.
TATCAGATAGCACCCCGGAGGATTCAGGAGACAACTGGAGGTCCTCCACCTGGTTGGAGGGCGGCAGAGACTTGGAGGTAGCCACCGACTTTATGGACTTGAGACCAGATTTATTAGAGATGGAGGGACCATCTTCAATCTGGTTTCAGAGATGACATGTCTGTGAGGCAGGGTGGTACCTGAAGCCAGGTCATTGGTACAATCGTCGAGACTGTGTGGGGACATCGCCTCCGCTTCTCTTCCTTCGGAGACATCAGCACACAGTGAGTCAGCGACTAGCAGATCTGGTGAAGAAGAAGAAGAAACTGCTGACTGTCCTGAAGATATGGGAACTGGATGCCCCTTGTACCTTAGCAGTCCCCCAGGATACACCATGCAGGATCTCCAGACCTGAGGGGGTACTAGATGTCTCGGCTCTGGACAACCTGTGGGTAAGCCAGTCAGCACCTGGAAAGTGAACTTCTTCATGTGTAATGCTCCAATCTGGAGCTTAATTTGTACAGACATATTTTGACTGTTCTTGAGTAGGGCTCGTCCTTCTGCTGACAATGCCCAAACCGGCTTCTGGAGTTGTTGGACGGGAATCAGACACGGACTCTTCAAGGCTTTAAGCCCAAAACTTCCAGTTAATCCGAGGCCTTCACTTGCCACGGAGACAGTCATGGTCATCTGTGGAGAGGAAACACTAACGCCAAGGGCAGTCTCTCCTACAGGCCTAATGTCTTGGGATTCTTCAACCTTCAGTGGACAAAGACCATCAGGGGGTCCCAAACAACTGCAGCGGGACTGCAATCCGATTTTGTGACTGAGTTCTGGCCTCTGCTTTGCCTGACAAACATAGTCATCCTTCATGGATTCAGTGCGGATAGCTGCCTTTACAGGCTGGGAAACAGGAGGTATTTGGGAGGACAGAACCTGGCGTGATGGTTTTCCTCTACGCCCTGCACGTCTGGACTGCCTCTTGAGGTTGGGAAGAGAAGTATTCTGTGGAGCATAGTCATCCTGTGTGGAAACAGGGTGGGCAGCAGTCTCTTCAGGCTGGAGAACTGGTAGGCTACCTACTAGTGTTGAGCCACCCCCGTAGTGTTCGAGTTCGGTTCGGTTCGTCGAACACCCGTGTGTTCGCCGAACTGTTCGTCGAACTGTTCGTCGAACACCTTCGAACACCGTTAAAACCAATGGCAGGCAAACAAAAACACATAGAAACACATAGAAAACACCTTCAAAGGTGTCCAAAAGCTGACAAACTGCTCAGAAGACATAACTAACACATGGAAAAGTGACAAGTACATATAGTCATGCGAAAATAAAAGAGGTGGAGGAGTAAAAGGAGGGGGAGACACAGATATAGGCATGTCATGCCCTTCTAAAATCCAAAAAGTGAGAAGCCGACACGGCCAGTCCGCTCCTGCCCGTGCCACCTCCGTGTCGCCGGGTTTGTGCCAGAGCCGCGGTGAACCCTGACGGCCAGCCCCCCTCTCCCAATACTGGTGCCTGTCCGCTGGTGGGTCGAGCGAGCCCCCCTGTGGTGGAGGCAGCTCTAAGCTTTTTAATTTAAATTGTCTCTCTAATTTGAATGAATACACTTTAAATCCATTTACAAGGATCTATTGGAGGGCAAGTCTCATGCCAGCAGCCGCGGTAATTCCAGCTCCAGTAGCGTCCACTAAAGCTGCTGCAGTTAAAAAGCTTTTATAAGGATCGAGCTCGGCTGTCCACCGCAAGGCATCCTACTGCCAGTCCCAGCCCCTATGCCTTGGGGTGCCTCCTGATGCTCTTCACTAAGTATCCCATGATCCCGAAGCATTTCCTTTGAAAAAATTAAGTGTCTAAACTACAGGTGGTGCAGCTTGCTTAACAGCCGGGATAATCCGCTCACTAGCAGACACTGCTACTAGGCACAAAGTATTTCCTGGGCTAGATGCAGTTAAAAATTTGTAATTAGATACTCTCGTTGGATGCTGAGAAAGCATTCCATAGAGTCTCCTGGCACGCCATATATGATTCTCTTAAAAAGCTTGGGGTAGGGGTCTAGGGGACCCTTTTATAGCCAATATCACGGCTCTGTATCGCAATACGTCACCTAAGCTGAAGATAAATGGAACTGTAGCACCCTGAGGGCTCGGTTGCTATAGACGTATTGCACCTCACCCAGAGGTGTGATATCTCACTCTCTGGTAAGGATGGAGTGTGGATCAGGACCCGACACCTGCATGCATTACACCACATTGCCGTGGGGCAGGGCGACCAATATGCCCCTGAGATGGGCACGACAGTCCCTGTCCCTGGCTGGAGTGGGGGGAGGGAACACTGAGGAAGGGGAACCCTGTAGTGCAGGAGCAGGGAGGAAGCAGTTCCTGGGTGCATTGAGAAGGGAGTATAAAAGGTGGGCACCATCTTAGTTCAGTGCAGAGAAGTCTGAGCAGAAGTGGCAGGGAGCAGGTAACAGAGGCCCAGGCCTGGAAGAGGGAGAAGGAAGGAAGAGGAGCGGAGAAGGCTCCAGGAACGAGGAATGAAGGGATCCCAGGGGTGCGGACGGGCGAGTCGCCACCGCACGCCCGAATCCACCTGCGTGGAGGGGTCAGGCCAAAGGGGGAGACCGGTCCCCGAACTAGTGGAGGCAGGAAACGACCCTCAGCTAGAAACCGGAGGCTCTGACATTTTATGTGGCGCAGCCCCTCGCTACACCCGCTAGGAAGGCACCACATAGGGTCAGGGAAACTGGCGCCAAGTTTACCAAGAGGAGGCCCGAGGCAGCCGGACAGAAGTGTTGGTAAGAAAGGCCAGACAAAGGACACACAAAGGGGGTCCTGTGAAGTGCTCCAAAGTTATCTGGGAGTTGTCTGAGCCCCTCACCTGGTGAGCACAGTACGACGTGGGCAGCCGTTACCTGCAGACGTGGTCTGGATAATAAGAACTGTGAGTAAAGGCCCTGAACTGCATCACTGACTCCGTGTCGTTACTGCTGCTGCCCTGCACCATTACCCCCATCCTCCGCATACAATGCCCTGAGGCTATACTCCTCCCGTGGGGAGTTATGCTACGCTCTGCTGCACCCACAACACCAGCCTCAGTGGTCTGCCCTGTAGCGGCGGTTCACTCTGACCGCAATCCACGGGTGGCGTAGTCGGACATTTAAACATGAAAACCACATAAATAGTTCCGCCACTGGTTTGACCGCCCTGAGCCACGGAACTGGGTCGCCGCCACGAAGACTACAACCACCAGCATCCACCAAAAAGGGTCCGGCTCCGGGTGTCCCAAGGCCCAGGGGGTGCGTCAGAACATTTTCATCACCTTTCACAATCACCAATGGGACAAGGCAGTGATGTCCTCTGTCCCCTCTCTTATACATCCTAGTGATGGAGCACCTGCTCTCATCAATTCGCCATAACCCCAATATTAGGTGGATTGAGGTGGGAGGCACCGAGTACAAGTGCTCTCTATTTGCTGATGATGTCCTAGTATATATCACTCAATCACATATATCCATCCATGCTGTTATGGCTGAAATAGATCACTTTGTTACATGGTAAAATTTTAAAATCAATGCAGCGAAGTCTGAGGCCCTCGATGTCTCCCTCCCCAAATCCATATAGGATTCCATCCAGTCCAACTTTCCCTTTGCCTGGCCCTCACAGGGTATCAAATACTTAGGAATTCCTATTCATAGAGACCTCTCCCATCTATGTTATCTTAATTTTGGGCCCTTTATTGAACAACTCCATACAGACCACGGTTGGCAAGTTAGAACTGTAAGATTCACTACGTGAACCACTGCTGTTTTGTGGAAAAGCACATGTACACTGCGTTCCAAATTATTATACAAAAAGTGTTTAGGAGTGATAAGGGAAGAATTTGTTTGTTTGTCAGTTAAACTCATTGATGGTGATGTGTGTCAGGGCTCTTTATATCACTGTAAGCAATTGCAGACACCTGTGCTAATTAGTTTGGCAGGTGTGTCCAATGAAAGGCAAGACTATTTAAGAAGGCTCTCTCACATTATTAAGCAGCCTACATTTTCTGCCAAAATGGGAAAGAAAAAGGATGTGTCGGCTGCTGAGAAGCAACAAATTGTGGAGTGTTTAGGTCAAGGCATGACTACAATCAACATTGTGCGATGATCAGGATGAAGTGTCTTGGCAATCAAGAAGTATGTAGCTGATTCACAGTACACACGTGTGCGTGCTGATAAGGGCAAATTGAGGACTCTTTCCTACAGGCAATTACGTCAGGTTGAAAGAGCAGCGGCAAAAAAGCCTTGTCATAGCAGCAGACAAGTTTTTGAAGCTGCTTGTGCCTCCAACGTCCCCCGAACAACAAGATGCAGGGTCCTTCAGAGGTTTGCAGCTGTGCATGCGCCATCCTGTCGACCTCCTCTATCCACTTCACACAAGCAGAAACGGCTCCAGTGGGCCAAACATTACATGAAGACTGATTTCAAAACTGTTTTGTTCACGGATGAGTGCCGTGCAGCGCTCGATGGTCCAGATGGATGGAGTGGAGGATGGCTGGTTGATGGACACCCCACGCAAACACGGCTACAGCGCCAACAAGGAGGAGGTGGAGTAATGTTTTGGGCTGGAATCATGGGGAGAGAGATTGTCGGCCCCTTTAGGATCCCTGAAGGCGCTAAAGATGAACTCCATAATGTATGTGGATTTTCTCAAACAGCACTTCCTGCCATGGTTCAAGAAGAAGAACCGTGTATTTCACAGCAAGATCATTTTTCTGCATGATAATGCACCATCTCATGCTGCACATAAAACATCTGCATCTCTGGCTGATATGGGCATAAAAGGGGACAAACTTATGGTGTGACCCCCATGCTCCCCTGACCTCTACCCCATTCAGAACCTTTGGAGCATCATTAAAAGGAGTGTCTATGATGGCGGGAGGCAGTTCACATCTAAGCAACAGCTCTGGGAGGGTATTCTGTCCTCATGCAAAACAATTGAAGCAGAAACCATCCAAAACCTGACAAATTCAATGGACGAGAGAGTTCAGAAGCTCCTTTCGAACAAGGGGTCCTATGTGAAAATGTAACATCACCTAGAATAAAGTTTTGAGTTGAAAACTGTTTGATTTCAGTTTCTAACAACCTGCTGATGCTTATAATTTCAAAAATGACCATTTTTTTGGTCTTTATTAAAATGAAAAGGTTGATCGAAAAGTTTGGGGGATCTAAGAGTGTGGCAACCCAGTAGTCATGATTACTTCGAATTCTGACAATATGAGGGTCATGCTGCAGGTAGTGCAGCAAGAAGGCACTTATGTGCCTTGCGCATCTCGGAGCCCCAAAATTATTTTCCGGGCTAGATGCAGCTAAAAATTATTTTTAATTTTAAATCTGGTGAAGCTTTAGTATAGATGGCCTAATAGGATCAGTGCTGCACACTGCTACAAAGCCCAAATTATTTTCCAGTCAAGATACAGATAAACATGATTAGTAATTTGAAAGCTTAAAACGGTTGGTAGGGTGATTTTAACCAATCATCAAGCTTTTACTCTCCCCAGGATGACACAGGGGTAGAAAAGTCGTTTCGGATCCATGATTTGTTCATCTTTATGAACGTGAGTCTGTCTACATTATCAGTGGAGAGCCGCGTGCGCTTATCTGTCAGCACACCACCAGCAGCGCTGAACACACGTTCAGACAGAACGCTGGCTGCGGGGCATGACAAGATCTCCAAGGCGTAAGTGGCTAGCTCCGGCCATTTATCCAGATTGGAAGCCCAAAAAGAGCAAGGGTCCAGTGACACAGTCGTGGCTTCAATGTTTACTTGGAGATACTCCTGTACCATCGTCTCTAGGCGTTGACTATGTGTCAGACTTCTTGTCTCCTGTGGCCTTGCAAAGGATGGGCTAAAAAAGTGGTGAAATGATTCCGCAAAATTGATGTTACCAGCAGATACTGTGGTTCTGTTACGGTTTGAGTGCTGAACACTTGACGGTCCCACGGTTGGCAAGTTGGAACTGTGAGATTCACTACGTGCACCACTGGTATTTTGTGGAAAAGCACATGTAAGATTCTGCAACAGTCTCTGCTGATACTCCTGCATGCGTGCATCCCTTTCTATGGCAGGAATAATTTCTGCAAATTTACTTTTGTACCGGGGATCTAACAGTGTGGCAACCCAGTAGTCAGGATTATTTCTAATTCTCACAATTCGAGGGTCATGTTGCAGGTAGTGCAGCAAGAAGGCACTCATGTGTGTTGCGCATCCAGGAGCACCAAGTCCCTGTTGTGTTGGTGGCGAGGTAACAATCATGCTTCCTTCCTCTGTCCTCTCCCCCCAACCTCGCACAACAGAAATGTGATCAAGGTCTCCCTCATCTGATGAGTCTTCCATCAGTTCGTCCTCCACTTCTTCCTGGGCTCCTGCACCTTCCTCACTAGTTTGGCTGCTACCATGCGCCCTGGTAAAACCATCTCCCCCACCCTCACATGCCTGCCGCCTTGGTGCTGCCGACCGTCTGGACCTTGCAGATGTTAGCCCTTCCGCATACAACTCCTCCTCCTCTACTTCCTCCACCTCCTCTTGTGCCACCACCTGACTCCGAATTCTGTTTAACATGTGCTCCAGCATGTAAATCACCGGAATAGTCATGCTGATAATGGCATCGTCAGCACTAAACATCTTCGTCGCCATTTCAAAACTGTGCAGAAGGGTGCATAGGTCCCTGATCTGAGACCACTCCTCCAGCGTGATTTGCCCCACCTCTGAATCTCGTTGGCCCAGGCTATACGTCAGAACGTATTGCACCAGGGCTTGTCGGTGCTGCCACAGTCGCTGCAACATGTGCAGAGTTGAATTCCACCGGGTAGGCACATCGCATTTTAGCCGGTGAAGTGGCAGGCCCAACGACTTCTGTAGAGATGTAAGTCGCTGAGCTGCGGGATGCGAACGGCGGAAGTGAGCAAACAGCGACCGTGCCCTCTGCAGAAGGCCATCTAGTCTGGGATAGTGGGCTAAAAATTGCTGGACAACCAGGTTCAACACGTGAGCCATACAAGGCACGTCTGTGACATTGCCCCGGCGAAGGGCCGCACCCAGGTTTGCAGCATTGTCGCACACGGCCTTCCCTGGTTTCAGGTCCAGTGGAGACAACCATTCATGAAATTGGTTCTCCAGAGCTGACCACAACTCCTCAGCTGTGTGACTCACATTTCCCAGACATTTCAATGTAAAAACCGCCTGATGACGTTGAGCCCTACTGCCAGCATAGTAAGGAGGTGTGCAGGATCCCTTCTGCGCAGTTAGAAAGCTTGTGGCATGACCAGACAGGCTTTGGGTGCAGGTGGAAGACCGAGAGGAGGTTGAGGAGGCAGAAGCAGTGGAGGAACTTTGACATAAAGAGGATTGACGCACAACTCGTGGGGACGGCAAGACTTGGACAGCAGCCCCTTGTCCTGCTGTCACCATAGTTACCCAGTGCCCAGTCAGCGACATGTAACGCCCCTGTCCATGCCTACTCGTCCAAGTGTCTGTGGTGAAATGCACCCTGTCACACACAGAGTTTCTCAAAGAAGCGGTGATGTTGTGTGCGACATGCTGGTGGAGCGCAGGCACACCTTTCTTTGAGAAGTAGTGCCGACTGGGCATCTGGTACTGGGGCACTGCGACGGACATAAGGTCTCGAAAATCCTCTGTGTCCACCAGGCGGAAAGGCAGCATTTCTGTAGCCAAGAGCTTGCAGATGGTGAAATTCAACCTCTTAGCTTTCTCATGGCTAGGAGGAAATGGTCTTTTACTTGTCCACATCTGAGGGACCGAGGGCTGGCTATTGTGCTTAGACGGGGTTGATAAGGGTGTCCCCGGCAAACTGCCGGTCTGTGAGGAAGATGCAGGCGGACATGTTAGGTTGCCTTGATCCAAAGGTGGTGCTATCGATGTCGGACAGCGCTCAACACCAGCTGATGTTACCACCTCCAAAGGAAATGATGACCTGCCAATCACGCTGGCTGTTGCGGGTAAAGAGGTGGCAGGTCTGCGCCCCAAAACAGGTGTGACTGCTGTCCCCCCAGTCACAGAGGATGAAGAGGCCGCGGATGCACAAGATATGGCAGACGGTGAGTGGCCCGGCCGGCTAGGCCGCATTGTAGCACACTGAGCTTCCCACTGCAACTTATGCTTCATGTCCATGTGCCGGTTCATGCATGAAGTACTCAAACTATGTATTTTTTGGCCTCTACTTAGCTTTTGCTGACAAATGTTACAGATAACACGAGTTGGGTCATCTTTATCGATCTGAAAAAATGCCCAGGCTAAGCAAGGCTTAGCACCCATGCGACCTGAAGAGCCACCACGACTTGTGGTGAGAGGCAGAGTTGTGTTTGAGGATGCAGTTGTTGACGTGCTTCCAGTACTACGTCTCTGTCCAGGAAGGCGCAACCTGACCTCGTCGTCACTAGCATCTTCCTCCACCTCCTCTGCTGACCTCATCTCTTGGCTGACTGTGGGTTGACAGTAAGTGGGATCTCCGACCTCATCATCATCACCCTGTGCGTTATCACACCCGTCGTCCTCAGAGCCAACCTGTTCCTGCCCTGACAAAAAACAAAAGTTGTCGCTCCAATCAGGTATTTGAGTCTTATCATCGTCTTCCTCATTGTCTCCACCAACAGCAGTTACAGTTTGGGAATGAGGGTCTACATTATGGTCAGAACCTTCTGCGTCTGGTCCTGGATCCGACTCATAAAGATTCTGGGCATCAGTGCAGATCATTTCCTCGTCTGGATTCACAGAAGCGCTGGAGTCGACCTCTGATTCCCAGGCTATAGTATGAGTAAACAGCTCTGCAGACTCAACCATCTGTTCTACCTCATACTCAGACGGGCAGCTGGAGATTTCGGAGCTGTGAGGAAGCAAGTGCGATTTGGGTGACACCTTTGAGGACTGGAGTATTTGTGATGTTGAAGTTGATGTGGAGGAGAGCCCACTTAAAGGAGCACTTGATATCCGTTGAAGCACCTGCTGTTTTTGTGCCTCATCTGGAATTTGTAGCGATTGGCGTGGCCGTAAGAAAGGGATCTTATCACATTGTCCGCTAAAAGAAGTAGACATTTTAGTTTGGCTGGAAGATGGTCTTTCTTCTGCAGATGTTACTGTTGCTTTAACACCTACCCCACGGACACAACCTTTTTTCCCCTTCCCAACACGCCTATTCCCCTTTCCACCAGCAGCAGGCCTTTTTCCACTCATTTTGGTGGTTAACTAATTCACAACTCTGGAGTTGTTTGCACAAAAAAACAATGGATGGTAACCGAGCAGAGCTGAGTGGCCAAACTGTGGTATTAGGCCAAAACTATTGGCTGGGTTAGATGCAGAAAAAAATTATTTTGAATTTGCAACCTGATGGAGGTCAGTATAGATGGACTAATACAAATAGTCCCACACACAGCTAGAAGCCCAAATATTTTTTCAGAGGTACTGTAGATGCAGATAAAAATTAGTTTTAATTTGCAACCTGATGGAGGTCAGTATAGATGGACTAATAGAGAAAGTCCGACACACTACTAGAAGGCCAAATATTTTTTCAGAGGTAGATGCAGAAAAAAATATATTCAGTTTGCAACCTGATGGAGGTCAGTATAGATGGACTAATACAAATAGTCCCACACACAGCTAGAAGCCCAAATATTTTTTCAGAGGTACTGTAGATGCAGATAAAAATTATTTTTAATTTGCAACCTGATGGAGGTCAGTATAGATGGACTAATAGACCAAGTCCCACACACTGCTAGAAGCCCAAATATTTTTTCAGAGCTAGATGCAGAAAAAAAATATTTTTAATTTGCAACCTGATGGAGGTCAGTATAGATGGACTAATAGACCAAGTCCCACAAACCGCTAGAAGCCCAACTATTTTTTCAGAGCTAGATGCAGAAAAAAATTATATTCAATTTGCAACCTGCTGGAGGTCAGTATAGAAGGACTAATAGAACAAGTCCCACACACTGCTAGAAGTCCAAATATTTTTTCAGAGCTAAATGAAGAAAAAAATTATTTTTAATTTGCAACCTGATGGAGGTCAGTATAGATGGACTAATAGACCAAGTCCCACACACCGCTAGAAGCCCAACTATTTTTTCAGAGCTAGATGCAGAAAAAAATTATATTCAATTTGCAACCTGCTGGAGGTCAGTATAGAAGGACTAATAGAACAAGTCCCACACACTGCTAGAAGCCCAAATATTTTTTCAGAGCTAAATGAAGAAAAAAATTATTTTTAATTTGCAACCTGATGGAGGTCAGTATAGATGGACTAATAGACCAAGTCCCACACACTGCTAGAAGCCCAAATATTTTTTCAGAGCTAGATGCAGAAAAGAATTATTTTTAATTTGCAACCTGATGGAGGTCAGTATAGATGGACTAATAGACCAAGTCCCACACACTGCTAGAAGCCCAAATATTTTTTCAGAGCTAGATGCAGAAAAAAATTATTTTTAATTTGCAACCTGATGGAGGTCAGTATAGATGGACTAATAGACCAAGTCCCACACACCGCTAGAAGCCCAAATATTTTTTCAGAGCTAGATGCAGAAAAAAATTATATTCAATTTGCAACCTGCTGGAGGTCAGTATAGAAGGACTAATAGAACAAGTCCCACACACTGCTAGAAGCCCAAATATTTTTTCAGAGCTAAATGAAGAAAAAAATTATTTTTAATTTGCAACCTGATGGAGGTCAGTATAGATGTACTAATAGACCAAGTCCCACACACTGCTAGAAGCCCAAATATTTTTTCAGAGCTAGATGCAGAAAAAAATTATTTTTAATTTGCAACCTGATGGAGGTCAGTATAGATGGACTAATAGACCAAGTCCCACACACCGCTAGAAGCCCAACTATTTTTTCAGAGCTAGATGCAGAAAAAAATTATATTCAATTTGCAACCTGCTGGAGGTCAGTATAGAAGGACTAATAGAACAAGTCCCACACACTGCTAGAAGCCCAAATATTTTTTCAGAGCTAAATGAAGAAAAAAATTATTTTTAATTTGCAACCTGATGGAGGTCAGTATAGATGGACTAATAGACCAAGTCCCACACACTGCTAGAAGCCCAAATATTTTTTCAGAGCTAGATGCAGAAAAAAATTATTTTTAATTTGCAACCTGATGGAGGTCAGTATAGAAGGACTAATAGACCAAGTCCCACACACCGCTAGAAGCCCAACTATTTTTTCAGAGCTAGATGCAGAAAAAAATTATATTCAATTTGCAACCTGCTGGAGGTCAATATAGAAGGACTAATAGACCAAGTCCCACACACTGCTAGAAGCCCAAATATTTTTTCAGAGCTAAATGAAGAAAAAAATTATTTTTAATTTGCAACCTGATGGAGGTCAGTATAGATGGACTAATAGACCAAGTCCCACACACTGCTAGAAGCCCAAATATTTTTTCAGAGCTAGATGCAGAAAAAAATTATATTCAGTTTGCAACCTGATGGAGGTCAGTATAGATGGACTAATAGAATGATGCTATGCCCAAAAGATTTTACTTCACTAGGTGCAGTAAAAAAATTGGTATTCTATACACAGGTGTTATATCTTGCAACACAGATAGGCTACTCCACTGACTAACACACTCTGCAATAGGCCAAAAAGGATTAGCTTTGCTAGATTCAGCCAAATGCTGTGAAAAAAACTTGCACAGCACTGGCACAGACCTGCCTGGCAAAAACTGATAGGAACTCATGTAACCTAGTCCTGAAAAGGACTCCAATTACAATTAGTCTTTACTCCCACAACCTATCTATTTAAGAGCACAGACCTCCCTGATAAAAGTCGTAGGAAATGCTGTAACCTAGTCCTTAAAAGGACTGCAATCACAACTATTCCCTACTCCCAAGCTATCTGTATATTTGTGCGAAAATTGGCTTGAAATTAACAAGGTATAGCGCACACAGCAACAGCGGTGCCGTCTAACACGCAGCTGCAGCAGTGAGAAAATGGTGGCGACGGGGAAAATGGCTTGGTCTTATAGGGCAAGGACATGTGACATACACTGCCAATGACACATGCCCTTGCTTGTGTGAAAAAAAGCACTTCGCTCCGTGTGTGCGCTGCTGATAGGCTGACAGATTGCACCTCCCCACTGCAAATGCGGGAAAGAGAAAAAAAAATGGAGATCTTCATTGTTCCTGCAGAGATCCATCCCCTGCCCCTCCCCCCACCCCGCTGTACACTCAAACTGCGTATTAACATTAATTTTCATCATTACTGAGAAAAAATCCAGTTATGATTTTGGTGCACGAACAGTTATCGAACATAACCTCGAACAGCCGAATTTTTCTCAAATTGTTCGTGTTCGCCGAACGGCTCGAACACCGCCCAAAACAGCTCGAATTTGAGATTGGCGAACAGTTCGAGTAGAACAACGCTCATCTCTAGTTATTATGTTGATTTTTCCTCCCTGCTTAGAGAGATATTTGTCCCTGCGGACTGGCAGTAGGTAGACTCTTCTACCACTTGTATATAGTTTGCATCTTTTTAGGTGCTCCCTATTGGTTTTATACAAAACTGCTTTACTACTTCTACCTCAGGCCTCAGAAGCAAAACCTGTCTGGAGTGGCTCTTCTGAAGGTCCAACTCGGGATCTTCATGCCCTGCAGCCACCCCAGGGCCCACGTTGAGGGTTTGGGACAGGTCCCTCATGCTGCTGAACTGACTCTTTTTCTACTGCATTTTCTAACAGTCTGTCTATATGCAAAATGTCTCTGTGATGTTTTTATACTTTTGTACTATTTAAAGTTTGCAACGTTTAAGAAAAAGTGCCTCCCATAATGGGAAGATTGTTATATTGTTATGCAAAAACATTTAAAAAGTCTGTACCAATGCTTTGCTCTCATTCCAGCCCGTGGACGTGCTGTGCTTCACCAGGGGGGAATGTGGCGCCCCTGAGGGTTCAGTCGCCACAGGGGTACTGCACCTCAGACCGAGGTGTGGTATCTCCTCTCCAAGGTAAGGAAGGAGCACCTATTGGGACCCCACCATATCCATCCAAAACTACACCTCTCCCACCTGAGGGGGCTTTTAAGGCACCAGGGTGCTGCCCCAGCCGGGATAAGGGAGATAGGGGGGACCCTAAAAATAGGGGGAACCATGTAGTGGGTGAGGGTGGAGGACGCACATTTAGGTGACACTTAATAATTCATATTTAATAAACAGCCATCTTGGGCTTAGGGTCTTTTGATTGTGATCTTCATCACTGAACGTGTCTTTCTGTGCGAACCAGTTGATGGGGACACGGTCCTCGTACTCTGGCCTTGAGTCGAGGAGCGGGCAAGAGTTAACGGTTGTCTCTTCCCGGTCAAGGTCCCTGCCCAAGAAGGCCTGGAGCTTAGGAATAAGGCTCCACAAGCAAAAGAATCCCATGGGGATGCAGACGGAGCGGTGTACGCCACCTGTCCTCGCTACTCTGGCCTAGCCAGAGGGATTCCTGCTGCAAAAGGGGTACCGGCCCCCGGTAACTGACTTTGTTACTCTATGTCTCAGTCGGAGAAGCCTGGAGGCTCAGTGGATCCCACCGGGTAACGGACGGAGCGGAGTCGCCACCCGTGCCCTGGTTCTGTGCATAGTCCAGAGGGAGACCCGGCCTTAGTACAAGTACTACACAGGGACAGGAGAGGACCTAGTGGGAAAAGTCTAGGAACACTCTGGTGTGGGGCCCTGATCAAAGCATCTGAATTACTCAGAGGTGGTCGATCCCCGGTCCTGGTGGCCGCAGCGCGCCGTGAGGAGCAGGGAGAAGCCTTGCAGCTGTATGTGCTACCGTGAGTAAAGCTTGGAAGGCTACCCCTATGGCCTCCGGTTCCTTATTGCAACGCGGCACCGCACCACACTGAACCACATCTTCCACTACAACTCCCATCCTCCCGTCCTCCCTGCCCTGAGGCCCTGCTCCGCCTGTGGGGAGTAGTACCATCTGCTGCTGCCACTACATCCCACCTCAGAGGACTGAACGCAGTGCTGGTGGTGGATCACCAGAAACCACAGGTGGCGTAGTCATTTAATCCACTCGATTAAAACCAAACTCTGATAGCCCATTAAATCTTTTATTGTGACGGCCCTGGGCACGGAACGGGTCCAGGCCACGACTGGAACCCCCAACATCTGACCTGGCTCCGAGTACCCCCATCTCCTAGGGTGGGCTGTGAGCATCACATGACATTCTCCCGATACTCTTCTGGATCATCCAATTGCTCTCTAGCAAACTTCAGATGGGCCTGGCCATGTAATGGCTTTAGCAGGGGGACACGTCTGGCACTGCAGGATCTGAGTCCCTGGTGGCATGGTGTGTTACTATTTAGCCTGTGAATCGTTGGTCCCAGCTCTCTGCAGGTCATTCACTAGGTCCCCCCTTGTGGTTCTGGGATTTTTGCTCACCGTTCTTGAGATCATTTTGATCCCATGGGGTGAGATCTTGTGTGGAGCCCCAGATCGAGGGAGATTATCAGTGATCTTGTGTATCTTCCATTTTCTAATTATTGCTCCCACTGTTGATTTCTTCACACCAAGCTGCTTGCCTATGGCATATTCAGTCTTCCAAGCCTGGTGCAGGGCTGCAATTTTGTTTCTGGTGTCCTTTGACAGCACTTTGGTCTTCACCATAGTGGAGTTTGGAGTGTGACTGTTTGAGGTTGCGGACAGGTGTCTTCTATACTGATAACAAGTTCAAACAGGTGCCAGTACTACAGGTAATGAGTGGAGGACAGAGGAGCCTCTTAAAGAAGAAGTTACAGGTCTGTGAGAGCCAGAAATCTTGCTTGTTTGTAATTGACCAAATGCTTATTTTCCACCAAAATTTGAAAAAATATTCTTTCCAAATCAGACAATGTGATTTTAAGGATTTGTTTTCTCATTTTGTCTCTCATAGTTCAAGTCTACCTATGATGTCAATTACAGGCCTCTCTCATTTTTTTAAGTGGGAGAACTTGCACAATTGGTGGCTGATTAAATACTTTTTTTCCCCACTGTATATGTTGTGGAATACCTAGAATAACAGGACGTTCAATGGACGCTCTTGCTATATGCATTGCATTCTGCCACATACACCGCCTGCCTAATTCCTGCTATCACCACTGATTATATGCAGCTGGATTAGTCCTCAGAAGGACTGTTAGTTCAAGTGGATATTATAGATATATGTTGTGGAATACCTACAGTACGGACCAAAAGTTTGGACACACCTTCTCATTTAAAGATTTTTCTGTATTTTCATGACTTTGAAAATTGTACATTCACACTGAAGGCATCAAAACTATGAATTAACACATGTGGAATTATATACATAACAAAAAAAGTGTGAAACTACTGAAAATATATCTTATATTCTAGGTTCTTCAAAGTAGCCACCTTTTGCTATGATGACTGCTTTGCACACTCTTGGCATTCTGTTGATGAGCTTCAAGAGGTAGTCACAGGAAATGGTCTTCCAACAATCTTGAAGGAGTTCCCAGAGATGCTTAGCACTTGTTGGCCCTTTTGCCTTCACTCTGCGGTCCAGCTCACCCCAAACCATCTCGATTGGGTTCAGGTCTGGTGAATGTGGAGGCCAGGTCATCTGGCGTAGCACCCCATCACTTTCCCTCTTGGTCAAATAGCCCTTACACAGCCTGGAGGTGTGTTAGGGGTCATTGTCCTGGTGAAAAATAAATGATGATCCAACTAAACGCAAACCGGATGAAATAGCAGTCCGCTGCAAGATGCTGTGGTAGCCATGCTGGTTCAGTATGCCTTCAATTTAGAATAAATCCCCAACAGTGTCACCAGCAAAGCAGCCCCACACCATCACATCTCCTCCTCCATGCTTTACGGTGGGAACCAAGCATGTAGAGTCCATCCGTTCACCTTTTCTGTGTCACACAAAGACATGGTAGTAGGAACCAAAGATCTCAAATTTGGACTCATCAGACCAAAGCACAGATTTCCACTGGTCTAATGTCCATTCCTTGTGTTCTTTAGCCCAAACAAGTCTCTTCTGCTTGTTGTCTGTCCTTAGCAGTGGTTTCCTAGCAGCTATTTTACCATGAAGGCCTGCTGCACAAAGTCTTCTCTTAACAGTTGTTGTAGAGATATGTCAGCTGCTAGAACTATGTGTTGCATTGACCTGGTCTTTAATCTGAGCTGCTGTTAACCTGCAATTTCTGAGGCTGGTGACTCGGATAAACGTATCCTCAGAAGCAGAGGTGACTCTTGGTCTTCCTTTCCTGGGGCGGTCCTCATGTGAGCCAGTTTCTTTGTAGCGCTTGATGGTTTTTGCAACTGCACTTGGGGACACATTCAAAGTTTTCCCAATTTTTCGGACTGACTGACTTTAATTTCTTAAAGTATTGATGGCCACTTTTTTTCTTTACTTAGCTGCTTTTTTCTTGCCATAATACAAATTCTAACAGTCTATTCAGTAGGATTATCAGCTGTGTATCCACCAGACTTCTGCACAACACAACTGATGGTCCCAACCCCATTTATAAGGCAAGAAATCCCACTTTTTAAACCTGACAGGGCACACCTTTGAAGTGAAAACCATTTCCGGTGACTACCTCTTGAAGCTCATCAAGAGAATTCCAAGAATGTGCAAAGCAGTCATCAACGCAAAAGGTGGCTACTTTGAAGAGAGAGAGAGGATTCAAAAAGACCTAAATAAACTGGAGCAGTGGGCAGCAACCAACAGAATGGTTTTTAACAGGGAAAAATGCAAAGTACTACATCTGGGCAATAAAAATGAAAAAAACATATACAGAATGGGAGGAATAGAGCTAAGCAACAGTACATGTGAAAAAGACTTAGGTATACTATTAGATCATAGACTGAACATGAGTCAACAGTGTGATGCAGCAGCAAAAAAGGCAAATACAATTCTGGGATGTATTAACAGAAGCATACAGTCTAGATCACGTGAAGTCTTTATCGGTCTTTACTTCTCTTTGGTCAGACCTCATCTGGAATACTGTGTACAGTTTTGGGCACCACATTTTAAAAAAGACATAGACAAACTGGAGCAAGTTCAGAGAAGAGCGACCAGAATGGTGACTGGTCTGCAAACCATGTCCTATGAGGAACGGTTGCAGGATTTGGGAATGTTTAGCTTGCAAAAAAGAAGACAGAGAGGAGACTTAATAGCTGTCTACAAATATGTCAAGGGCTGTCACATTGTAGAAGGATCATCTTTATTCTCATTTGCACAAGGAAAGACTAGAAGCAATGGGATGAAACTAAATGGGAGGAGACACAGATTAGATAATAGAAAAAACTTTTTGACAGTTAGGGTGATTAATGAGTGGAACAGGCTGCCACGAGAGGTGGTGAGTTCCCCTTCAATGGACGTCTTCAAACAGAGGCTGGACAGACATCTGTCTGAGATGATCTAGTGAATCCTGCTTTGAGCAGGGGGTTGGACCAGATGACCCAGGAGGTCCCTTCCAACTCTACCATTCTATGATTCTATGATGCCACTTTGCTGGTGTCTGCCACTAGTTTTTGGAAATGTGGGGAATCCTCATTTGGTCTCCATCTATTGGATTTGGCTGTAGTGGAAGAGGTTTGGTCTCCATTAAACTACTTATACTCTGATGAAATTGATGACACTTCGGTGGTGTTAGGCAATGTGAACACCTCTGGTTAGGTCTCCATCTCCTGGATTGATTGCAGTGGAAGAGGTTTTGGTCTCCATCCATTTGTATAGTTATACTGTAGTAAAATTAATTATTTGGTGCAGATATTGTTCTCCACAAAGGGGTACACAAACTTGTTAAACTCAAAATTGGTTTTCAATAAACAACCATCAGCCGCCCCATCAAATGCAACTGCTGCTTCCTCCTCCTCCTCTGTTACCATGCCAAGTATTGTCATGCAGGTCTCCGACCGCAGAAGCTACGGTTTTATTTTCGCTGCAGTCAGGCTGAGTGTGAGTCCGTCAGCTGTAACAGAAGCGGACATGCCTGCTGTGTTTGTGTCACTGAGCACACCACATGTTTCTCAATCTAACGAAAAATCTTCACGTGCACCTCACTCACGGTCTAGCAGTTTGTCCGTTTCACCATACTCCACCCTCTCTCAGCACTGCCGCCAGCCCCCGCTCCCGCAGTTGCAGTCACGTAAAAGATTGTTTACTCCAACACATGACAAGGCTAAAAGGTTGAACTCCACCAACTCCAATCCGTAGGCCACGTAAAGGTCTTAAGTAGTGGTGAGCGAACACTAAAATGCTCGGGTGCTCGAAGCTCGGGTCGAGCACATTACAATACTCGGGTGCTCGACCCGAGCAACGAGCCCAATGTAAGTCTATGGGAAACTCGAGCATTTTTCTGGCGGTCCCCCCCGGCGGTCTGCAGAAGGTCAAAAATTGCCCAAATCGATGGGAACAGTGCTCAAATAAGTGTCAGGCAGGCAGAATATATAGGCAGACAGGCAGGCAGGGTATATAGGAGGGTGCATGAAAAACATAGCAGGGCACTTGGAACACACTAGTGTCCTCCGATTTTCATGCACCCTTCTCTTTAAAAAAGCCGGAATTCAGCAGCGGCATACACCGGTACCCGACAATTTTAAACAGAAAAATAAAGCATCACACATAGATTAGATAGATAGAAACATGTCAGTCACATATATAATAAGTACAGTGACAGTGTTGGTTACTGTACTTGTCATTTAGTGTTAAAATAAAGGATTTATTAAAAAAAAATAATAGTGTTTTCATGCACTCGTCTCTTTAAAAAAGCCAGCCGGCAATTCATCATCGCTACCTGACAATTTAGAACAGAAAGAATAGAGCAAGACACATAGATTAGATAGATAGAAACATGTCAGTCACATATATAATAAGTACAGTGACCGTGTTGGTTACTGTACTTGTCACTTATTGTTAAAATAAAGGATTTATTAAAAAAAAAATTGACGTGCAGTGACGTGCATGAGGTGAGCTGAGTTCATTGGACATGAACTCGTCTCATCTGGATGCCGTCACAGCCAGACACTGAGGAGCTTCACTGAGGAGTTTCTCAGTGTCTGCGGCATGGCAAACTGGATGGCAGAGTTCTGCTTCGCTCCAGCCTGTCATGTCAATGTAGCAGAGCTGAAGCTGTCCTGGGAACCATGGAAAGGTAAGGATGAGATTGGTTTATTATTTTACTTTTATTGCAGGAGATCGTTGGCTTCAGCTGGAATGGGCGATACGGTAAATAGAGTTTAATTTAGAACATTAAAGGAATGTGTCTTTATTTCAATTAAAGGACTTTATTCTGGGTGTTTGTGGTTTTTTTAACTTTGACTATGGGGTTAGTAATGGGGGTGTCTTATAGACGCCTCTCCATTACTAACCTGGGCTTGATGTCAGCTGGCATTATAAGCTGACATCAACCCCAACCCTATTACCCCACTGCCACTGCTACAGGGCAGTGGGAAGAGCGAGGCTAAGTGCCAGAATTGGCACATCCTATGGATATGCTATTTCTGGGGCGGCTGACGGCTGGTGTTTCTAGCCGGGGAGGGGGCCAATATTCATGGCACCCTTCTTGGGCTATTAATATCAGCCCCCAGCTGTCTGCCTATCTTTTGCTAGCTATTAAAATAAGGGGGACCCCACGTCATTTTTTTTGGGTCCCCCATTTTAATAGCTACTGAAGGTTAGGCATTCAGCTGGGGGCTGATATTTGTTGCCTGGGAAGCTCCGTGGGTATTACCCCCTTCCCAGGCTTCAAACATCTTCCCCAGCCATCTGCTAAACCTCCGCTAGAGACTAAAATTACGGGGAACCCCACGCCAATTTTTTAATAAATCCTTTATTTTAACACTAAATGACAAGTACAGTAACCAACACTGTCACTGTACTTATTATATATGTGACTGACATGTTTCCATCTATCTTATCTATGTGTGATGTTCTATTCTTTCTGTTCTAAATTGTCGGGTACCGGTGTATGCCGCTGATGAATTGCCGGTTTTTCATGTTTCACTGTGAGCACTGTTCCCATCGATTTGGGCAATCATTGTAATGCCACAGCAACCATGGCTGTGGCATTACAGTGAGTGGCAGACAATCCCTGCATGATTGGTGCTCTAAATAGCTCCAGACATGCAGGACGGGGACCCGAGCTCCCACCCGTGCATCTCGAAAGTACTCGGCGAGCTCCGAGCATCTCGAGTACTGAGATGCTCGGGCGAGTACCGAGCAGTGGCGAGCATGCTCGCTCATCACTAGTCTTAAGCCTTAATTTTCTTAAATGTGAACAGTCCTGATTGTGTCCCCATCTACTGGGTTGGCTGTAGTGGAAGAGGTGTCAGTCCTAATTATACTATTTGTACTATAGTGAAATTGATGCCACTTTGCTGTAGTGGAAAAGGTTTCGGTCTCCATTAATCTACTTCTATTCTGGTGAAATCGATGCTACTTTAATGGTGTCTGCCACTAATTTTTGTAAATGGGGAGTATCCTGATTGGGTCTCCATTGGGTTTGGCTGTAGTGGAAGAGTTTTGGGTCACCATTATACTAGCTTTACTCTAGTGAAATTAATTCTTTGGTGCAGATATTTTTGTCACAGGGGTACACAAGATAGAATCGAAATTGGTTTTCTTAGTGCTGTGGTATATAAAGCAGGCTATAGTTCATCTTTCAATTTTTCGGTGCTGATATTGTTCTCCATACAGGATTACACAATAGTAATGAGAGAGCACTAAATGTGCTCAACTTAGTGGTTCAGCGATTTCTCAAAACCTACCCAGATCTGCCAGAGCTGCTTGTGAAAGTACAACGCGTGTGTGCCCATTTGAGAAAGTCAGTTATAGTTTCTGCCACCCTGGCATTGATTCAGCAGCATTTTCAGCTTCCAGCTTACTGACTATTGTGCGATGTCACCACATGTTGGAAATCAACGTTGCTGATGTTGGGAAGGGTTTGTGAGCAGCAGAGGGCAATTGTTGAGTACCAGCTTCAACATGCCCATCGGCATTTAGGTCAGCCTCCACAAATAAGAGCTGATGAGTGGGCATGGATGTCTGTGCCGTCCTTCAAAACTTTGAGAACTCCATCAAGATGGTGAGTGGTCATGACGCCATAACTAGCATCACCATCCCGCTTCTCTGTCTACTGAAATGGTCGCTGCTCACAGTTAAAGAGGAGGCATTGCAGACGGAGCAAGGAACTATGCAGCCCAGCCTCATCCCAATGTGGATTGGGTGATAATGAGGAGGATGAGGAGGAGGACATGGACAGTCGTCTTCTTGGGGAGGACAGGGAAGCCTTTACTGTCTTGAAAGTCTTCATACCCCTCCTTCAGTCTGTGGGAAAACTGTATGAGTTTCACTTAATGACCTTCAGTGGCCTAAACAGTGGCTTTGCTTTTGCACGTTATTTCTCAAAACGCATTGCAGATCAAGCCATTGTCCAACTCTATAGTGATTAAATTTAAGGTGTAAAGAAAGATCTTTGTCTGTGACTAAGTATCACCCAGAAGTGTGGGCCGATGTTGTAAGAAGATGCATTAGAGGACTTCCTGGGAGAAATGACAGCTGGAGTAGATACGGTTTCCCAAGTCTTTCCGTACCGTCCCTGGCCACATTCACTTGTCCACATGTTTGTGGTTAGGCGGTTCTTCCCAGTCAGTGCACTGGAAGGGGGGGTGCACGGGTAATGTTCTGGGACCCGTGCTTGTGGAAGGCAGAGGCGACATCGGGAGAAATAGTGTCACGGGTGTATCAGAGGTGACAGACAGTCGCCCAGCAATGGTTTGCATGAGATCTCCACGTTTGGCAATGCAGACAGCTGCCTAGATAGGAGGCTGTGTTTAGGACCCAGCGACTACCGCTTGGCTGAAGTAGCATCACGTCCTCTCTGGAGTCTTGAGGCCGTGTGCCTGTTGGAGTTCTTCTAAAGCTGAGTTGTTATTCTCCTGTGTTGTCTTCCCCTTTTGTCTTTAGAGTGTTAGCGGAGGTTGACTAGTGCTCATATCCTTCCTCCCCCAGCTATAGCATTACGCCAGGGATAGTAGGGCGAGGCACGTGATCGGCGACAGCTGCGGAGGCTGTATAGGGACGTTAGGGGGAGACAGGGTGACGCTAGTCCAGATTAGAAGGTCACCTCTTCACCCTTTCCCTAGTGTTTGGGCTCCCTTTCCCTTTTCCCTCTATGTCGCACTCACACCTGGCATGACTCTCTGTGTTGCACTCACACCTGGCATGACATTATTACCGGCTGAGCACGTGTTGGAAAAAAACAAAATAAAAAACAAAAGATTGACATTATTTTTTTTTTTCTTTGTGTGTGTTTGGGTATGCACCTTTTTGTCCTTACTCCCTTTAGTATGGGATCAGTTGCAGAGCTTGCAGAGCAGTGCCGTTGTCTGTTTCTGGAGGTGAATGACCTCCGCTGTGAGGTTCAGCAGAGGTTACAGGCTGCCAATGTGGTGGTCTCTGCAGGTAGGCCTGTCCAGCCTGAACCCAAGGTGGCCCTCCCGGACAGGTTTTCAAGAGGAAGAGACAAGTTTTTTGTGTTTAAGGAGGCATGCAAATTGTACTTCAAACTTCGTCCCTACTCCTTTGGTAATGAGGAGCAATGGGTTGGTATTGAGTAGTGATGAGCGAGCACTAAAATGCTCAGGTACTCGTTGCTCGGGTCGAGCACATTGGAAAACTAGCGGGCTCGACCCGAGCAATGAGTCCAATGAAAGTCTATGGGAAACTCGAGCATTTTTCAGGTGGCTCCCCCCGGCAGTCTGCAGAGGGCCTAAAAATTGCCCAAATCGATGGGAACAGTGCTCAAATGACATGGTAACAGCATGGGGAAGAGCCCTGGAAGCATCTCTGACTCCCAGATCACTGCTGTCAACAACGTTGTCAGAGTATTACGCCACTTTAATGGACTCACAATAAAACATGCAAAAATGAAACCAAAATGGATTTTCCTGGGAAATATATTAAGGAACATCCTTTCCAGGGTAATGACTTGTATATAAGTCATAATAAATAACTAAAAACAAAAATACTCCTCCACACCTTGGGCTATGTTCACATGTAGCATTTTTGATGTGTTTTTGCACTTTTGCATTGCTTTCAACCAAGACAAGTGCATTCACCAGGAAATGTCATTTTAACATTTTACAACCTTATCTGGCCATGTGGTGTGTGACACATCATCAGACACATGCACCCAGTGCTGAAAAGACATGGGAACAGCATGGGGAAGACCTCTGGAAACATCTCTGACTCCCAGGTCACTGCCTAAAAGTGTGCCCATCATAAGTGATCCTTGGCGCATGCAAAGATGCCTCCAACATGCACCTGTACTTGCAGACTTGCAACAATCACCGTCCACGTCCTTGTCCCAGTGCAGCGTTCAGTTGTCCCTACCCCATTCCTTGGAATGCAAGCGCAAGAATGCAGCCAGCCACCCACCAACCCACAGGCTGCAATACTATACGGCCACATTTTTGACAGCTGCTTGCACTTGGAATGAGGCCTTTTAGGCTCGTGGAGGCAGAAGCTGTCCACAATCTTATGGCGGCGGTGACCAGGTATCCATAATCGGTCACCAGCCGCGACTATTTGTCCCGGCGTCGTCTCCGCCTTACACAAGCATGGGTCCAACAAGATTATCCGTGCCCTCCCCAGTGCACTTACTGGGAAGGACCGCCTAACCACAAACACGTGGACAGGTGAATGTGGCCAGGGACAGTACGGAGCCAGTCCACAGCTTTTTTTGCTGAGTTGTATTTCACCACAGCCATATTCTTTAGTTTGGTGAAAGGACTTGGGAAACCATATCTACCCAGCTGTCATTCTCCCAGGAAGTCCTTTAAAGCTGCTTTCACTTGAAATGTGGACTTATAGGCTCATGGAGGCAGAAGCTTTTCATAACCTCATGCCGGCGGCGGCCGGGTGTCCATACTCGGTCCCCAGCCGCCACTGTTTCTCCCGGCGTCGTCTCCGCCTTCCACAAGCACGGGTCCCACAAGATTACCCTTGCCCTCCCCAGTGCACTTACTAGGAAGGACCACCTAACAACAAACACGTGGACAGGTGAATGTGGCCAGGGACGGTATGGAGACTGTCCACAGCTTTTTTTGCTGAGTTGTATTTCACCACAGCCATATTCTTTAGCTTGGTGAAAGGACTTGGGAAACCATATCTACCCAGCTGTCATTTCTCCCAGGAAGTCCTTTAAAGCTGCTTTCTCTTGAAATGTGGCCTTTTAGGCTCGTGGAGGCGGATGCTTTTCATAACCTCATGCCGGTGGTGGCCCTGTGTCCATACTCGGTCCCCATCCGTCACTATTTCTCCTGGTATCATCTCCGCCTTCCACAAGCATGGGTCCCACAACATTACCTGTGCTCTCCCCAGTGCACTTACTGAGAAGGTCCGCCTAACCACAAACACGTGGACAGGTGAATGCGGCCAGGGACGGTACGGAGCCAGTTCCCAGCTTCTTTTGCTGAGAGTTGTATTTCACCACAGCCATATTCTTTAGCTCGGTGAAAGGACTAGCATAGAGGGAAACCGTATCTACTATGGGTGTCATTTCTCCCAGGAAATCCTCTAAAGCAGCTTTTTCAGAAGCAATGGCAGCCCGTCCAACATCAACTCGCACTTGTTGGTTGTGCTTTGACACACAAACATCTTTCTTTGCGCATTTAATTTCTTGACTACAGAGTTGGGCAATGGCGTGATCTTCAATCCGGTTTGAGAAATAACATGCAAAAGCATGTCCGATCCACATTTAAAAAACAGCCATAGTGTCCGGGAACCTTCCCCCACACTTTTCTTAGCCAGGGCTGCTTCTCGGCAGGGTTGGACGGACCCACCAGAAAACCAGAGACTCCTCCGGTGGGCCCTGGCTTCTCCTTCAGGAGAGTTCATAGTGCCAAGGTAAGGCCATGATGATGATAGAGGCCACCATCTGCTTAGTTTTCTGTCACATGGAATGCAAGCGCAAGTATGCAGCCAGCCAGCCACCCACAGGCTGCAATACTAAACTGCCAGATTTCTGGGCAGCAGATAGCATTTGAAATGTGGCCTTTTAGGTTCGTGGAGGTGGAAGCTTTTCACAACCTAATGCCTCGTGTCCATTAGAGATGAGCGTTGTTCGACTCGAACTCATCGCCAATCTCAAATTCGAGCTGTTTTGGGCGGTGTTCGAGCCGTTCGGCGAACACGAACGATTTGAGAAAAATTCGGCTGTTCGAGGTTATGTTCGATAACTGTTCGTGCACCAAAATCATAACTGGATTTTTTCTCAGTAATGATGAAAATTAATGTTAATACGCAGTTTGAGTGTACAGCGGGGCGGGGGGAGGGGCAGGGGATGGATCTCTGCAGGAATAATGAAGATCTCCATTTTTTTTTCTCTTTCCCGCATTTACAGTGGGGAGGTGCAATCTGTCAGCCTATCAGCAGCGCACACACGGAGCGAAGTGCTTTTTTTCACACAAGCAAGGGCATGTGTCATTGGCAGTGTATGTCACATGTCCTTGCCCTATAAGACCAAGCCATTTTCCCCGTCGCCACCATTTTCTCACTGCTGCAGCTGCGTGTTAGACGGCACCACTGATGCTGTGTGCGCTATACCTTGTTAATTTCAAGCCAATTTTCGCACAAATATACAGATAGCTTGGGAGTAGGGAATAGTTGTGATTGCAGTCCTTTTAAGGACTAGGTTACAGCATTTCCTACGACTTTTATCAGGCAGGTCTGTGCTCTTAAATAGATAGGTTGTGGGAGTAAAGACTAATTGTAATTGCAGTCCTTTTCAGGACTAGGTTACATCAGTTCCTATCAGTTTTTGCCAGGCAGGTCTGTGCCAGTGCTGTGCAAGTTTTTTTCACAGTATTTGGCTGAATCTAGCAAAGCTAATCCTTTTTGGCCTATTGCAGAGTGTGTTAGTCAGTGGAGTAATCTATCTGTGTTGCAAGATATACCACCTGTGTATAGAATACCAATTTTTTTACTGCACCTAGTGAAGTAAAATCTTTTGGGCATAGCATCATTCTATTAGTCCATCTATACTGACCTCCATCAGGTTGCAAATTGAATATAATTTTTTTCTGCATCTAGTTCTGGAAAAATATTTGGGCTTCTAGCAGTGTGTGGGACTTGTTCTATTAGTCCATCTATACTGACCTCCATCAGGTTGCAAACTGAATATAATTTTTTTCTGCATCTAGCTCTGAAAAAATATTAGGGCTTCAAGCAGTGTGTGGGACTTGTTCTATTAGTCCATCTATACTGACCTCCATCAGGTTGCAAACTGAATATAATTTTTTTCTGCATCTAGCTCTGAAAAAATATTTGGCCTTCTAGCAGTGTGTGGGACTTGTTCTATTAGTCCATCTATACTGACCTCCATCACGTTGCAAATTCAAAATAATTTTTTGTCTGCATCTAGCTCTGAAAAAATATTTGGTCTTCTAGCAGTGTGTGGGACTTTCTCTATTAGTCCATCTATACTGACCTCCATCAGGTTGCAAATTAAAAATAATTTTTTGTCTGCATCTAGCTCTGAAAAAATATTTGGCCTTCTAGCAGTGTGTGGGACTTTCTCTATTAGTCCATCTATACTGACCTCCATCAGCTTGCAAACTGAATATATTTTTTTTCTGCATCTACCTCTGAAAAAATATTTGGGCTTCTAGCTGTGTGTGAGACTTGTTCTATTAGTCCATCTATACTGACCTCCATCAGGTTGCAAACTGAATATAATTTTTTTCTGCATCTACCTCTGAAAAAATATTTGGGCTTCTAGCTGTGTGTGGGACTTGTTCTATTAGTCCATCTATACTGACCTCCATCAGGTTGCAAACTGAATATAATTTTTTTCTGCATGTAGCTCTGAAAAATATTTGGCCTTCTAGCAGTGTGTGGGACTTGTTCTATTAGTCTACCGATACTGACCTCCATCAGGTTGCAAATTCAAAATAATTTTTTGTCTGCATCTAGCTATGAAAAAATATTTGGCCTTCTAGCAGTGTGTGGGACTTTCTCTATTAGTCCATCTATACTGACCTCCGTCAGGTTGCAAATTGAATATAATTTTTTTCTGCATCTAGCTCTGAAAAAATATTTGGCCTTCTAGCAGTGTGTGGGACTTTCTCTATTAGTCCATCTATACTGACCTCCATCAGGTTGCAAATTAAAAATAATTTTCATCTGCATCTAGCTCTGAAAAAATATTTGGCATTCTAGCAGTGTGTGGGACTTTCTCTATTAGTCCATCTATACTGACCTCCATCAGGTTGCAAATTAAAAATAATTTTTTGTCTGCATATAGCTCTGAAAAAATATTTGGCCTTCTAGCAGTGTGTGGGACTTTCTCTATTAGTCCATCTATACTGACCTCCATCTGGTTGCAACCTCAATATATTTTTTTTCTGCATCTACGTCTGAAAAAATAGTTGGGCTTCTAGCTGTGTGTGGGACTTGTTCTATTAGTCCATCTATACTGACCTCCATCAGGTTGCAAACTGAATATAATTTTTTCTCCATCTAGCTCTGAAAAAATATTTGGCCTTCTAGCAGTGTGTGGGACTTTCTCTATTAGTCCATTTATACTGACCTCCATCAGGTTGCAAATTAAAAATAATTTTTATCTGCATCTAGCTCTGAAAAAATATTTGGCCTTCTAGCAGTGTGTGGGACTTTCTCTATTAGTCCATCTATACTGACCTCCATCAGGTTGCAAATTAAAAATAATTTTTTGTCTGCATCTAGCTCTGAAAAAATATTTGGCCTTCTAGCAGTGTGTGGGACTTTCTCTATTAGTCCATCTATACTGACCTCCATCAGGTTGCAAACTGAATATATTTTTTTTCTGCATCTACCTCTGAAAAAATAGTTGGGCTTCTAGCTGTGTGTGGGACTTGTTCTATTAGTCCATCTATACTGACCTCCATCAGGTTGCAAATTGAATATCATTTTTTTCTGCATCCAACCCAGCCAATAGTTTTGGCCTAATACCACAGTTTGGCCACTCAGCTCTGCTCGGTTCCCATCCATTGTTTTTTTGTGCAAACAACTCCAGAGTTGTGAATTAGTTAACCACCAAAATGAGTGGAAAAAGACCTGCTGCTGGTGGAAAGGGGAATAGGCGTGTTGGGAAGGGGAAAAAAGGTTGTGCCCGTGGGGTAGGTGTTAAAGCATCAGTAACATCTGCAGAAGAAAGACCATCTTCCAGCCAAACTAAAATGTCTGTTTCTTTTAGCGGACAATGTGATAAGATCCCTTTCTTACGGCCACGCCAATCGCTACAAATTCCAGATGACGCACAAAAACAGCAGGTGCTTCAACGGATATCAAGTGTTCCTTTAAGTGGGCTCTCCTCCACATCAACTTCAACATCACAAATACTCCAGTCCTCAAAGGTGTCACCCCAATCGCACTTGCTTCCTCACTGCTCCCAAATCTCCAGCTGCCCGTCTGAGTATGAGGTAGAACAGATGGTTGAGTCTGCAGAGCTGTTTACTCATACTATAGCCTGGGAATCAGAGGTCGACTCCAGCGCTTCTGTGAATCCAGACGAGGAAATGATCTGCACTGATGCCCAGAATCTTTATGAGTCGGATCCAGGACCAGACGCAGAAGGTTCTGACTAGTGTTGAGCCACCCCCGTAGTGTTCGAGTTCGGTTCGGTTCGTCGAACACCCGTGTGTTCGCCGAACTGTTCGTCGAACTGTTCGTCGAACACCTTCGAACACCGTTAAAACCAATGGCAGGCAAACAAAAACACATAGAAACACATAGAAAACACCTTCAAAGGTGTCCAAAAGCTGACAAACTGCTCAGAAGACATAACTAACACATGGAAAAGTGACAAGTACATATAGTCATGCGAAAATAAAAGAGGTGGAGGAGTAAAAGGAGGGGGAGACACAGATATAGGCATGTCATGCCCTTCTAAAATCCAAAAAGTGAGAAGCCGACACGGCCAGTCCGCTCCTGCCCGTGCCACCTCCGTGTCGCCGGGTTTGTGCCAGAGCCGCGGTGAACCCTGACGGCCAGCCCCCCTCTCCCAATACTGGTGCCTGTCCGCTGGTGGGTCGAGCGAGCCCCCCTGTGGTGGAGGCAGCTCTAAGCTTTTTAATTTAAATTGTCTCTCTAATTTGAATGAATACACTTTAAATCCATTTACAAGGATCTTTTGGAGGGCAAGTCTCATGCCAGCAGCCGCGGTAATTCCAGCTCCAGTAGCGTCCACTAAAGCTGCTGCAGTTAAAAAGCTTTTATAAGGATCGAGCTCGGCTGTCCACCGCAAGGCATCCTACTGCCAGTCCCAGCCCCTATGCCTTGGGGTGCCTCCTGATGCTCTTCACTAAGTATCCCATGGTCCCGAAGCATTTCCTTTGAAAAATTAAGTGTCTAAACTACAGTCGGTGCAGCTTGCTTAACAGCCGGGATAATCCGCTCACTAGCAGACACTGCTACTAGGCACAAAGTATTTCCTGGGCTAGATGCAGTTAAAAATTTGTAATTAGATACTCTCGTTGGATGCTGAGAAAGCATTCCATAGAGTCTCCTGGCACGCCATATATGATTCTCTTAAAAAGCTTGGGGTAGGGGTCTAGGGGACCCTTTTATAGCCAAAATCACGGCCCTGTATCGCAATACGTCACCTAGGCTGAAGATAAATGGAACTGTAGCACCCTGAGGGCTCGGTTGCTACAGACGTATTGCACCTCACCCAGAGGTGTGATATCTCACTCTCAGGTAAGGATGGAGTGTGGATCAGGACCCGACACCTGCATGCATTACACCACATTGCCGTGGGGCAGGGCGACCAATATGCCCCTGAGATGGGCACGACAGTCCCTGTCCCTGGCTGGAGTGGGGGGAGGGAACACTGAGGAAGGGGAACCCTGTAGTGCAGGAGCAGGGAGGAAGCAGTTCCTGGGTGCATTGAGAAGGGAGTATAAAAGGTGGGCACCATCTTAGTTCAGTGCAGAGAAGTCTGAGCAGAAGTGGCAGGGAGCAGGGGCTCTGCATGAGCTCTGCTCCGGAGGCGGGCCTAGTAACAGAGGCCCAGGCCTGGAAGAGGGAGAAGGAAGGAAGAGGAGCGGAGAAGGCTCCAGGAACGAGGAATGAAGGGATCCCAGGGGTGCGGACGGGCGAGTCGCCACCGCACGCCCGAATCCACCTGCGTGGAGGGGTCAGGCCAAAGGGGGAGACCGGTCCCCGAACTAGTGGAGGCAGGAAACGACCCTCAGCTAGAAACCGGAGGCTCTGACATTTTATGTGGCGCAGCCCCTCGCTACACCCGCTAGGAAGGCACCACATAGGGTCAGGGAAACTGGCGCCAAGTTTACCAAGAGGAGGCCCGAGGCAGCCGGACAGAAGTGTTGGTAAGAAAGGCCAGACAAAGGACACACAAAGGGGGTCCTGTGAAGTGCTCCAAAGTTATCTGGGAGTTGTCTGAGCCCCTCACCTGGTGAGCACAGTACGACGTGGGCAGCCGTTACCTGCAGACGTGGTCTGGATAATAAGAACTGTGAGTAAAGGCCCTGAACTGCATCACTGACTCCGTGTCGTTACTGCTGCTGCCCTGCACCATCACCCCCATCCTCCGTATTCACTGCCCTGAGGCTATACTCCTCCCGTGGGGAGTTATGCTACGCTCTGCTGCACCCACAACACCAGCCTCAGTGGTCTGCCCTGTAGCGGCGGTTCACTCTGACCGCAATCCACGGGTGGCGTAGTCGGACATTTAAACATGAAAACCACATAAATAGTTCTGCCACTGGTTTGACCGCCCTGAGCCACGGAACTGGGTCGCCGCCACGAAGACTACAACCACCAGCATCCACCAAAAAGGGTCCGGCTCCGGGTGTCCCAAGGCCCAGGGGGTGCGTCAGAACATTTTCATCACCTTTCACAATCACCAATGGGACAAGGCAGTGATGTCCTCTGTCCCCTCTCTTATACATCCTAGTGATGGAGCACCTGCTCTCATCAATTCGCCATAACCCCAATATTAGGTGGATTGAGGTGGGAGGCACCGAGTACAAGTGCTCTCTATTTGCTGATGATGTCCTAGTATATATCACTCAATCACATATATCCATCCATGCTGTTATGGCTGAAATAGATCACTTTGTTACATGGTAAAATTTTAAAATCAATGCAGCGAAGTCTGAGGCCCTCGATGTCTCCCTCCCCAAATCCATATAGGATTCCATCCAGTCCAACTTTCCCTCTGCCTGGCCCTCACAGGGTATCAAATACTTAGGAATTCCTATTCATAGAGACCTCTCCCATCTATGTTATCTTAATTTTGGGCCCTTTATTGAACAACTCCATACAGACCACGGTTGGCAAGTTAGAACTGTAAGATTCACTACGTGAACCACTGGTGTTTTGTGGAAAAGCACATGTACACTGCCTTCCAAATTATTATACAAAAAGTGTTTAGGAGTGATAAGGGAAGAATTTGTTTGTTTGTCAGTTAAACTCATTGATGGTGATGTGTGTCAGGGCTCTTTATATCACTGTAAGCAATTGCAGACACCTGTGCTAATTAGTTTGGCAGGTGTGTCCAATGAAAGGCAAGACTACTTAAGAAGGCTCTCTCACATTATTAAGCAGCCTACATTTTCTGCCAAAATGGGAAAGAAAAAGGATGTGTCGGCTGCTGAGAAGCAACAAATTGTGGAGTGTTTAGGTCAAGGCATGACTACAATCAACATTGTGCGATGATCAGGATGAAGTGTCTTGGCAATCAAGAAGTATGTAGCTGATTCACAGTACACACGTGTGCGTGCTGATAATGGCAAATTGAGGACTCTTTCCTACAGGCAATTACGTCAGGTTGAAAGAGCAGCGGCAAAAAAGCCTTGTCATAGCAGCAGACAAGTTTTTGAAGCTGCTTGTGCCTCCAACGTCCCCCGAACAACAAGATGCAGGGTCCTTCAGAGGTTTGCAGCTGTGCATGCGCCATCCTGTCGACCTCCTCTATCCACTTCACACAAGCAGAAACGGCTCCAGTGGGCCAAACATTACATGAAGACTGATTTCAAAACTGTTTTGTTCACGGATGAGTGCCGTGCAGCGCTCGATGGTCCAGATGGATGGAGTGGAGGATGGCTGGTTGATGGACACCCCACGCAAACACGGCTACAGCGCCAACAAGGAGGAGGTGGAGTAATGTTTTGGGCTGGAATCATGGGGAGAGAGATTGTCGGCCCCTTTAGGATCCCTGAAGGCGCTAAAGATGAACTCCATAATGTATGTGGATTTTCTCAAACAGCACTTCCTGCCATGGTTCAAGAAGAAGAACCGTGTATTTCACAGCAAGATCATTTTTCTGCATGATAATGCACCATCTCATGCTGCACATAAAACATCTGCATCTCTGGCTGATATGGGCAAAAAAGGGGACAAACTTATGGTGTGACCCCCATGCTCCCCTGACCTCTACCCCATTCAGAACCTTTGGAGCATCATTAAAAGGAGTGTCTATGATGGCGGGAGGCAGTTCACATCTAAGCAACAGCTCTGGGAGGATATTCTGTCCTCATGCAAAACAATTGAAGCAGAAACCATCCAAAACCTGACAAATTCAATGGACGAGAGAGTTCAGAAGCTCCTTTCGAACAAGGGGTCCTATGTGAAAATGTAACATCACCTAGAATAAAGTTTTGAGCTGAAAACTGTTTGATTTCAGTTTCTAACAACCTGCTAATGCTTATAATTTCAAAAATGACCATTTTTTTGGTCTTTATTAAAATGAAAAGGTTGATCGAAAAGTTTGGGGGATCTAAGAGTGTGGCAACCCAGTAGTCATGATTACTTCGAATTCTGACAATATGAGGGTCATGCTGCAGGTAGTGCAGCAAGAAGGCACTTATGTGCCTTGCGCATCTCGGAGCCCCAAAATTATTTTCCGGGCTAGATGCAGCTAAAAATTATTTTTAATTTTAAATCTGGTGAAGCTTTAGTATAGATGGCCTAATAGGATCAGTGCTGCACACTGCTACAAAGCCCAAATTATTTTCCAGTCAAGATACAGATAAGCATGATTAGTAATTTGAAAGCTTAAAACGGTTGGTAGGGTGATTTTAACCAATCATCAAGCTTTTACTCTCCCCAGGATGACACAGGGGTAGAAAAGTCGTTTCGGATCCATGATTTGTTCATCTTTATGAACGTGAGTCTGTCTACATTATCAGTGGAGAGCCGCGTGCGCTTATCTGTCAGCACACCACCAGCAGCGCTGAACACACGTTCAGACAGAACGCTGGCTGCGGGGCATGACAAGATCTCCAAGGCGTAAGTGGCTAGCTCCGGCCATTTATCCAGATTGGAAGCCCAAAAAGAGCAAGGGTCCAGTGACACAGTCGTGGCTTCAATGTTTACTTGGAGATACTCCTGTACCATCGTCTCTAGGCGTTGACTATGTGTCAGACTTCTTGTCTCCTGTGGCCTTGCAAAGGATGGGCTAAAAAAGTGGTGAAATGATTCCGCAAAATTGATGTTACCAGCAGATACTGTGGTTCTGTTACGGTTTGAGTGCTGAACACTTGACGGTCCCACGGTTGGCAAGTTGGAACTGTGAGATTCACTACGTGCACCACTGGTATTTTGTGGAAAAGCACATGTAAGATTCTGCAACAGTCTCTGCTGATACTCCTGCATGCGTGCATCCCTTTCTATGGCAGGAATAATTTCTGCAAATTTACTTTTGTACCGGGGATCTAACAGTATGGCAACCCAGTAGTCAGGATTATTTCTAATTCTCACAATTCGAGGGTCATGTTGCAGGTAGTGCAGCAAGAAGGCACTCATGTGTGTTGCGCATCCAGGAGCACCAAGTCCCTGTTGTGTTGGTGGCGAGGTAACAATCATGTTTCCTTCCTCTGTCCTCTCCCCCCAACCTCGCACAACAGAAATGTGATCAAGGTCTCCCTCATCTGATGAGTCTTCCATCAGTTCGTCCTCCACTTCTTCCTGGGCTCCTGCACCTTCCTCACTAGTTTGGCTGCTACCATGCGCCCTGGTAAAACCATCTCCCCCACCCTCACATGCCTGCCGCCTTGGTGCTGCCGACCGTCTGGACCTTGCAGATGTTAGCCCTTCCGCATACAACTCCTCCTCCTCTACTTCCTCCACCTCCTCTTGTGCCACCACCTGACTCCGAATTCTGTTTAACATGTGCTCCAGCATGTAAATCACCGGAATAGTCATGCTGATAATGGCATCGTCAGCACTAAACATCTTCGTCGCCATTTCAAAACTGTGCAGAAGGGTGCATAGGTCCCTGATCTGAGACCACTCCTCCAGCGTGATTTGCCCCACCTCTGAATCTCATTGGCCCAGGCTATACGTCAGAACGTATTGCACCAGGGCTTGTCGGTGCTGCCACAGTCGCTGCAACATGTGCAGAGTTGAATTCCACCGGGTAGGCACATCGCATTTTAGCCGGTGAAGTGGCAGGCCCAACGACTTCTGTAGAGATGTAAGTCGCTGAGCTGCGGGATGCGAACGGCGAAAGTGAGCACACAGCGACCGTGCCCTCTGCAGAAGGCCATCTAGTCTGGGATAGTGGGCTAAAAATTGATGGACAACCAGGTTCAACACGTGAGCCATACAAGGCACGTGTGTGACATTGCCCCGGCGAAGGGCCGCACCCAGGTTTGCAGCATTGTCGCACACGGCCTTCCCTGGTTTCAGGTCCAGTGGAGACAACCATTCATGAAATTGGTTCTCCAGAGCTGACCACAACTCCTCAGCTGTGTGACTCACATTTCCCAGACATTTCAATGTAAAAACCGCCTGATGACGTTGAGCCCTACTGCCAGCATAGTAAGGAGGTGTGCAGGATCCCTTCTGCGCAGTTAGAAAGCTTGTGGCATGACCAGACAGGCTTTGGGTGCAGGTGGAAGACCGAGAGGAGGTTGAGGAGGCAGAAGCAGTGGAGGAACTTTGACATAAAGAGGATTGACGCACAACTCGTGGGGACGGCAAGACTTGGACAGCAGCCCCTTGTCCTGCTGTCACCATAGTTACCCAGTGCCCAGTCAGCGACATGTAACGCCCCTGTCCATGCCTACTCGTCCAAGTGTCTGTGGTGAAATGCACCCTGTCACACACAGAGTTTCTCAAAGAAGCGGTGATGTTGTGTGCGACATGCTGGTGGAGCGCAGGCACACCTTTCTTTGAGAAGTAGTGCCGACTGGGCATCTGGTACTGGGGCACTGCGACGGACATAAGGTCTCGAAAATCCTCTGTGTCCACCAGGCGGAAAGGCAGCATTTCTGTAGCCAAGAGCTTGCAGATGGTGAAATTCAACCTCTTAGCTTTCTCATGGCTAGGAGGAAATGGTCTTTTACTTGTCCACATCTGAGGGACCGAGGGCTGGCTATTGTGCTTAGACGGGGTTGATAAGGGTGTCCCCGGCAAACTGCCGGTCTGTGAGGAAGATGCAGGCGGACATGTTAGTTTGCCTTGATCCAAAGGTGGTGCTATCGATGTCGGACAGCGCTCAACACCAGCTGGTGTTACCACCTCCAAAGAAAATGATGACCTGCCAATCACGCTGGCTGTTGCGGGTAAAGAGGTGGCAGGTCTGCGCCCCAAAACAGGTGTGACTGCTGTCCCCCCAGTCACAGAGGATGAAGAGGCCGCGGATGCACAAGATATGGCAGACGGTGATTGGCCCGGCCGGCTAGGCCGCATTGTAGCACACTGAGCTTCCCACTGCAACTTATGCTTCATGTCCATGTGCCGGTTCATGCATGAAGTACTCAAAATATGTATTTTTTGGCCTCTACTTAGCTTTTGCTGACAAATGTTACAGATAACACGAGTTGGGTCATCTTTATCGATCTGAAAAAATGCCCAGGCTATGCAAGGCTTAGCACCCATGCGACCTGAAGAGCCACCACGACTTGTGGTGAGAGGCAGAGTTGTGTTTGAGGATGCAGTTGTTGACGTGCTTCCAGTACTACGTCTCTGTCCAGGAAGGCGCAACCTGACCTCGTCGTCACTAGCATCTTCCTCCACCTCCTCTGCTGACCTCATCTCTTGGCTGACTGTGGGTTGACAGTAAGTGGGATCTCCGACCTCATCATCATCACCCTGTGCGTTATCACACCCGTCGTCCTCAGAGCCAACCTGTTCCTGCCCTGACAAAAAACTAAAGTTGTCGCTCCAATCAGGTATTTGAGTCTTATCATCGTCTTCCTCATTGTCTCCACCAACAGGAGTTACAGTTTGGGAATGAGGGTCTACATTATGGTCAGAACCTTCTGCGTCTGGTCCTGGATCCGACTCATAAAGATTCTGGGCATCAGTGCAGATCATTTCCTCATCTGGATTCACAGAACCGCTGGAGTCGACCTCTGATTCCCAGGCTATAGTATGAGTAAACAGCTCTGCAGACTCAACCATCTGTTCTACCTCATACTCAGACGGGCAGCTGGAGATTTCGGAGCTGTGAGGAAGCAAGTGCGATTTGGGTGACACCTTTGAGGACTGGAGTATTTGTGATGTTGAAGTTGATGTGGAGGAGAGCCCACTTAAAGGAGCACTTGATATCCGTTGAAGCACCTGCTGTTTTTGTGCCTCATCTGGAATTTGTAGCGATTGGCGTGGCCGTAAGAAAGGGATCTTATCACATTGTCCGCTAAAAGAAGTAGACATTTTAGTTTGGCTGGAAGATGGTCTTTCTTCTGCAGATGTTACTGTTGCTTTAACACCTACCCCACGGACACAACCTTTTTTCCCCTTCCCAACACGCCTATTCCCCTTTCCACCAGCAGCAGGCCTTTTTCCACTCATTTTGGTGGTTAACTAATTCACAACTCTGGAGTTGTTTGCACAAAAAAACAATGGATGGTAACCGAGCAGAGCTGAGTGGCCAAACTGTGGTATTAGGCCAAAACTATTGGCTGGGTTAGATGCAGAAAAAAATTATTTTGAATTTGCAACCTGATGGAGGTCAGTATAGATGGACTAATACAAATAGTCCCACACACAGCTAGAAGCCCAAATATTTTTTCAGAGGTACTGTAGATGCAGATAAAAATTAGTTTTAATTTGCAACCTGATGGAGGTCAGTATAGATGGACTAATAGAGAAAGTCCGACACACTACTAGAAGGCCAAATATTTTTTCAGAGGTAGATGCAGAAAAAAATATATTCAGTTTGCAACCTGATGGAGGTCAGTATAGATGGACTGATACAAATAGTCCCACACACAGCTAGAAGCCCAAATATTTTTTCAGAGGTACTGTAGATGCAGATAAAAATTATTTTTAATTTGCAACCTGATGGAGGTCAGTATAGATGGACTAATAGACCAAGTCCCACACACTGCTAGAAGCCCAAATATTTTTTCAGAGCTAGATGCAGAAAAAAATTATTTTTAATTTGCAACCTGATGGAGGTCAGTATAGATGGACTAATAGACCAAGTCCCACACACCGCTAGAAGCCCAACTATTTTTTCAGAGCTAGATGCAGAAAAAAATTATATTCAATTTGCAACCTGCTGGAGGTCAGTATAGAAGGACTAATAGAACAAGTCCCACACACTGCTAGAAGCCCAAATATTTTTTCAGAGCTAAATGAAGAAAATAATTATTTTTAATTTGCAACCTGATGGAGGTCAGTATAGATGGACTAATAGACCAAGTCCCACACACTGCTAGAAGCCCAAATATTTTTTCAGAGCTAGATGCAGAAAAAAATTATTTTTAATTTGCAACCTGATGGAGGTCAGTATAGATGGACTAATAGACCAAGTCCCACACACCGCTAGAAGCCCAAATATTTTTTCAGAGCTAGATGCAGAAAAAAAATATTTTTAATTTGCAACCTGATGGAGGTCAGTATAGATGGACTAATAGACCAAGTCCCACACACTGCTAGAAGCCCAAATATTTTTTCAGAGCTAGATGCAGAAAAAAATTATTTTTAATTTGCAACCTGATGGAGGTCAGTATAGATGGACTAATAGACCAAGTCCCACACACCGCTAGAAGCCCAACTATTTTTTCAGAGCTAGATGCAGTAAAAAATTATATTCAATTTGCAACCTGCTGGAGGTCAGTATAGAAGGACTAATAGAACAAGTCCCACACACTGCTAGAAGCCCAAATATTTTTTCAGAGCTAAATGAAGAAAAAAATTATTTTTAATTTGCAACCTGATGGAGGTCAGTATAGATGGACTAATAGACCAAGTCCCACACACTGCTAGAAGCCCAAATATTTTTTCAGAGCTAGATGCAGAAAAAAATTATTTTTAATTTGCAACCTGATGGAGGTCAGCATAGATGGACTAATAGACCAAGTCCCACACACTGCTAGAAGCCCAAATATTTTTTCAGAGCTAGATGCAGAAAAAAATTATTTTTAATTTGCAACCTGATGGAGGTCAGTATAGATGGACTAATAGACCAAGTCCCACACACCGCTAGAAGCCCAACTATTTTTTCAGAGCTAGATGCAGAAAAAAATTATATTCAATTTGCAACCTGCTGGAGGTCAGTATAGAAGGACTAATAGAACAAGTCCCACACACTGCTAGAAGCCCAAATATTTTTTCAGAGCTAAATGAAGAAAAAAATTGTTTTTAATTTGCAACCTGATGGAGGTCAGTATAGATGGACTAATAGACCAAGTCCCACATACTGCTAGAAGCCCAAATATTTTTTCAGAGCTAGATGCAGAAAAAAATTATATTCAGTTTGCAACCTGATGGAGGTCAGTATAGA
Source organism: Phyllobates terribilis (assembly GCF_046119375.1). Taxonomy (NCBI): domain Eukaryota; kingdom Metazoa; phylum Chordata; class Amphibia; order Anura; family Dendrobatidae; genus Phyllobates; species Phyllobates terribilis. The sequence continues at coordinate 283,767,697 of NW_027362761.1, forward strand.
TGGACTAATAGAATGATGCTATGCCCAAAAGATTTTACTTCACTAGGTGCAGTAAAAAAATTGGTATTCTATACACAGGTGTTATATCTTGCAACACAGATAGGCTACTCCACTGACTAACACACTCTGCAATAGGCCAAAAAGGATTAGCTTTGCTAGATTCAGCCAAATGCTGTGAAAAAAACTTGCACAGCACTGGCACAGACCTGCCTGGCAAAAACTGATAGGAACTGATGTAACCTAGTCCTGAAAAGGACTCCAATTACAATTAGTCTTTACTCCCACAACCTATCTATTTAAGAGCACAGACCTCCCTGATAAAAGTCGTAGGAAATGCTGTAACCTAGTCCTTAAAAGGACTGCAATCACAACTATTCCCTACTCCCAAGCTATCTGTATATTTGTGCGAAAATTGGCTTGAAATTAACAAGGTATAGCGCACACAGCAACAGCGGTGCCGTCTAACACGCAGCTGCAGCAGTGAGAAAAGGGTGGCGACGGGGAAAATGGCTTGGTCTTATAGGGCAAGGACATGTGACCTACACTGCCAATGACACATGCCCTTGCTTGTGTGAAAAAAAGCACTTCGCTCCGTGTGTGCGCTGCTGATAGGCTGACAGATTGCACCTCCCCACTGCAAATGCGGGAAAGAGAAAAAAAAATGGAGATCTTCATTGTTCCTGCAGAGATCCATCCCCTGCCCCTCCCCCCACCCCGCTGTACACTCAAACTGCGTATTAACATTAATTTTCATCATTACTGAGAAAAAATCCAGTTATGATTTTGGTGCACGAACAGTTATCGAACATAACCTCGAACAGCCGAATTTTTCTCAAATTGTTCGTGTTCGCCGAACGGCTCGAACACCGCCCAAAACAGCTCGAATTTGAGATTGGCGAACAGTTCGAGTAGAACAACGCTCATCTCTAGTTCTGACCATAATGTAGACCCTCATTCCAAAACTGTAACTCCTGTTGGTGGAGACAATGAGGAAGACGATGATGAGACTCAAATACCTGATTGGAGCGACAACTTTAGTTTTTTGTCAGGGCAGGAACAGGTTGGCTCTGAGGACGACGGGTGTGATAACGTACAGGGTGATGATGATGAGGTTGGAGATCCCACTTACTGTCAACCCACAGTCAGCCAAGAGATGAGGTCAGCAGAGGAGGTGGAGGAGGATGCTAGTGACGACGAGGTCAGGTTGCGCCTTCCTGGACAGAGACGTAGTACTGGAAGCACGTCAACAACTGCATCCTCAAACACAACTCTGCCTCTCACCACAAGTCGTGGTGGCTCTTCAGGTCGCATCGGTGCTAAGCCTTGCATAGCCTGGGCATTTTTTCAGATCGATAAAGATGACCCAACTCGTGTTATCTGTAACATTTGTCAGCAAAAGCTAAGTAGAGGCCAAAAAATACATAGTTTGAGTACTTCATGCATGAACCGGCACATGGACATGAAGCATAAGTTGCAGTGGGAAGCTCACTGTGCTACAATGTGGCCTAGCCTGCCGGGCCAACCACCGTCTGCCATATCTTGTGCATCCGCGGCCTCTTCATCCTCTGTGACTGGGGGGACAGCAGTCACACCTGTTTTGGGGCACAGACCTGCCACCTCTTTACCCGCAACAGCCAGCGTGATTGGCAGGTCATCATTTTCTTTGGGGGTGGTAACACCAGCTGGAGTTGAGCGCTCTCCGACATCGATAGCACCACCTTTGGATCAAGGCAAACTAACATGTCCGCCTGCATCTTCCTCACAGACTGGCAGTTTGCCGGGGACACCCTTATCAACCCCGTCTAAGCACAATAGCCAGCCCTCGGTCCTTCAGATTTGGACAAGTAAAAGACCATTTCCTCCTAGCCATGAGAAAGCTAAGAGGTTGAATTTCACCATCTGCAAGCTCTTGGCTACAGAAATGCTGCCTTTCCGCCTGGTGGACACAGAGGATTTTCGAGACCTTATGTCCGTCGCAGTGCCCCAGTACCAGATGCCCAGTCGGCACTACTTCTCAAAGAAAGGTGTGCCTGCGCTCCACCAGCATGACGCACACAACATCACCGCTTCTTTGAGAAACTCTGTGTGTGACAGGGTGCATTTCACCACAGACACTTGGACGAGTAGGCATGGACAGGGGCGTTACATGTCGCTGACTGGGCACTGGGTAACTATGGTGACAGCAGGACCAGGGGCTGCTGTCCAAGTCTTGCCGTCCCCACGAGTTGTGCGTCAATTCTCTTTATCTCAAAGTTCCTCCACTGCTTCTGCCTCCTCAACCTCCTCTCGGTCCTCCACCTGCACCCAAAGCCTGTCTGGTCATGCCACAAGCTTTCTAACTGCGCAGAAGGGATCCTGCACACCTCCTTACTATGCTGACAGTAGGGCTCAACGTCATCAGGCGGTTTTTACTGGGAAATGTGAGTCACACAGCTGAGGAGTTGTGGTCAGCTCTGGAGAACCAATTTCATGAATGGTTGTCTCCACAGGTCCTGAAACCAGGGAAGGCCATGTGCGACAATGGTGCAAACCTGGGTGCGGCCCTTCGCCGGGGCAATGTCACACACGTGCCTTGTATGGCTCACGTGTTGAACCTGGTTGTCCAGCAATTTTTAGCCCACTATCCCGGACTAGATGGCCTTCTGCAGAGGGCATGGTCGCTGTGTGCTCACTTCCGCCGTTCGCATCCCGCAGCTCAGCGACTTACATGTCTACAGAAGTCGTTGGGCCTGCCACTTCACCGGCTAAAATGCGATGTGCCTACCCGGTGGAATTCAACTCTGCACATGTTGCAGCGACTGTGGCAGCACCGACAAGCCCTGGTGCAATACGTTCTGACGTATAGCCTAGGCCAACGAGATCCAGAGGTGGGGCAAATCACGCTGGAGGAGTGGTCTCAGATCAGGGACCTATGCACCCTTCTGCACAGTTTTGAAATGGCGACGAAGATGTTTAGTGCTGACGATGCCATTATCAGCATGACTATTCCGGTGATTTACATGCTGGAGCACATGTTAAACAGAATTCGGAGTCAGGTGGTGGCACAAGAGGAGGTGGAGGAAGTAGAGGAGGAGGAGTTGTATGCGGAAGGGCTAACATTTGCAAGGTCCAGACGGTCGGCAGCATCAAGGCGGCAGGCATGTGAGGGTGGGGGAGATGGTTTTACCAGGGCGCATGGTAGCAGCCAAACTAGTGAGGAAGGTGCAGGAGCCCAGGATGAAGTGGAGCACGAACTGATGGAAGACTCATCAGATGAGGGAGACCTTGATCACATTTCTGTTATGCGAGGTTGGGGGGAGAGGACAGAGGAAGGAAGCATGATTGTTACCTCGCCACCAACACAACAGGGACTTGGTGCTCCTGGATGCGCAACACACATGAGTGCCTTCTTGCTGCACTACCTACAACATAACCCTCGAATTGTGAGAATTAGAAATAATCCTGACTACTGGGTTGCCACACTGTTAGATCCCCGGTACAAAAGTAAATTTGCAGAAATAATTCCTGCCATAGAAAGGGATGCACGCATGCAGGAGTATCAGCAGAGACTGTTGCAGAATCTTACAGTACATGTGCTTTTCCACAAAACACCAGTGGTGCATGTAGTGAATCTCACAGTTCCAACTTGCCAACCGTGGGACCGTCGAGTGTTCAGCACTCAAACCGTAACAGAACCACAGTATCTGCTGGTAACATCAATTTTGGCGGAATCATTTCACCACTTTTTTAGCCCATCCTTTGCAAGGCCACAGGAGACAAGAAGTCTGACACATAGTCAACGCCTAGAGACGATGGTACAGGAGTATCTCCAAGTAAACATTGAAGCCATGACTGTGTCACTGGACCCTTGCTCTTTTTGGGCTTCCAATCTGGATAAATGGCCGGAGCTAGCCACTTATGCCTTGGAGATCTTGTCATGCCCCGCAGCCACCGTTCTGTCTGAACGTGTGTTCAGCGCTGCTGGTGGTGTGCTGACAGATAAGCGCACGTGGCTCTCCACTGATAATGTAGACAGACTCACGTTCATAAAGATTAACAAATCATGGATCCGAAATGACTTTTCTACCCCTGTGTCATCCTGGGGAGAGTAAAAGCTTGATGATTGGTTAAAATCACCTCACCAACCGTTTTAAGCTTTCAAATTACTAATCATGTTTATCTGAACCTTGGCTGGAAAATAATTTGGGCTTTGTAGCAGTGTGCAGCACTGATTCTATTAGGCCATCTATAATAAGCTTCACCAGATTTAAAATTACTAATCATGTTTATCTGTATCTTGGCTGGAAAATAATTTGGGCTTTGTTGCAGTGTGCAGTACTGTTTCTATTAGGCCATCTATACTAAGCTCCACCAGATTTAAAATTACTAATCATGTTTATCTGTACCTTGGCTGGAAAATAATTTGGGCTTTGTAGCAGTGTGCAGCACTGATTCTATTAGGCCATCTATACTAAGCTCCACCAGATTTAAAATTACTAATCATGTTTATCTGTACCTTGGCTGGAAAATAATTTGGGCTTTGTAGCAGTGTGCAGCACTGATTCTATTAGGCCATCTATACTAAGCTCCACCAGATTTAAAATTAATAATAATTTTTAGCTGCATCTAGCCCGGAAAATAATTTTGGGGCTCCAAGATGCGCAAGACACATAAGTGCCTTCTTGCTGCACTACCTGCAACATGACCCTCATATTGTCAGAATTCGAAGTAATCCTGACTACTGGGTTGCCACACTCTTAGATCCCCCAAACTTTTCGATCAACCTTTTCATTTTAATAAAGACCAAAAAAATGGTCATTTTTGAAATTATAAGCATTAGCAGGTTATTAGAAACTGAAATCAAACAGTTTTCAACTCAAAACTTTATTCTATGTGATATTACATTTTCACATAGGACCCCTTGTTCGAAAGGAGCTTCTGAACTCTCTCGTCCATTGAATTTGTCAGGTTTTGGATGGTTTCTGCTTCAATTGTTTTGCATGAGGACAGAATACCCTCCCAGAGCTGTTGCTTAGATGTGAACTGCCTCCCGCCATCATAGACACTCCTTTTGATGATGCTCCAGAGGTTCTGAATGGGGTAGAGGTCAGGGGAGCATGGGGGTCACACCATAAGTTTGTTCCCTTTTATGCCCATATCAGCCAGAGATGCAGATGTTTTATGTGCAGCATGAGATGGTGCATTATCATGCATAAAAATGATCTTGCTGTGGAGTACACGGTTCTTCTTCTTGAACCATGGCAGGAAGTGCTGTTTGAGAAACTCCACATACATTATGGAGTTCATCTTTACCCCTTCAGGGATCCTAAAGAGGCCGACAATCTCTCTCCCCATGATTCCAGCCCAAAACATTACTCCACCTCCTCCTTGTTGGCGCTGTAGCCGAGTTTGCGTGGGGTGTCCATCAACCAGCCATCCTCCACTCCATCCATCTGGACCATCGAGCGTTGCACAGCACTCATCCGTGAACAAAACAGTTTGGAAATCAGTCTTCATGTAATGTTTGGCCCACTGGAGCCGTTTCTGCTTGTGTGAAGTGGATAGAGGAGGTCGACAGGATGGCGTATGCACAGCTGCAAACCTCTGAAGGACCCTGCATCTTGTTGTTCGGGGGACGTTGGAGGCACCAGCAGCTTCAAAAACTTGTCTGCTGCTATGACAAGGCTTTTTTGCCGCTGCTCTTTTAACCTGACGTAATTGCCTGTAGGACATAGTCCTCAATTTGCCCTTATCAGCACGCACACGTGTGTACTGTGAATCAGCTACATACTTCTTGATTGCCAAGACACTTCATCCTGATCATCGCACAATGTTGATTGTAGTCATGCCTTGACCTAAACACTCCACAATTTGTTGCTTCTCAGCAGCCGACACATCCTTTTTCTTTCCCATTTTGGCAGAAAATGTAGGCTGCTTAATAATGTGGGACAGCCTTCTTAAGTAGTCTTGCCTTTCATTGGACACACCTGCCAAACTAATTAGCACAGGTGTCTGCAATTGCTTACAGTGATATAAAGAGCACTGACACACATCACCATCAATGAGTTTAACTGACAAACAAACAAATTCTTCCCTTATCACTCCTAAACACTTTTTGCATAATAATTTGGAACACAGTGTACATGTGCTTTTCCACAAAACACCAGTGGTTCACGTAGTGAATCTTACAGTTCTAACTTGCCAACCTTGGTCTGTATGGAGTTGTTCAATAAAAGGCCCAAAATTAAGATAACATAGATGGGAGAGGTCTCTATGAATAGGAATTCCTAAGTATTTGATACCCTGTGAGGGCCAGGCAAAGGGAAAGTTGGACTGGATGGAATCCTGTATGGATTTGGGGAGGGAGACATCGAGGGCCTCAGACTTCGCTGCATTGATTTTAAAATTTGACTATGTAACAAAGTGATCTATTTCAGCCATAACAGCATGGATGGATATATGTGATTGAGTGAAATACACTAGGACATCATTAGCAAATAGAGAGCACTTGTACTCGGTGCCTCCCACCTCAATCTACCTAATATTGGGGTTATGGCGAATTGATGAGAGCAGGTGCTCCGTCACTAGGATGTATAAGAGAGGGGACAGAGGACATCCCTGCCTTGTCCCATTGGTGATTGTGAAAGGTGATGAAAATGTTCTGATGCACCCACTGGGCCTTGGGACACCCGGAGCCGGACCCTTTTTGATGGATGCTGGTAGTTGTAGTCTCCGTGGCGGCGACCCGGTTCCGTGGCTCAAGGCGGTCAAACCAGTGGCGGAACTATTTATGCGGTTTTGATGCTTAAATGTCCGACTACGCCACCCGTGGATTGCAGTCAGAGTGAACCGCTGCTGCAGGGCAGACTGCTGAGGCTGGTGTTGTGGGTGCAGCAGAGCGTAGCATAACTCCCCACGGGAGGAGTATAGCCTCAGGGCAGTGTATGCGGAGGATGGGGGTGATGGTGCAGGGCAGCAGCAGTAACGACACGGAGTCAGTGATGCAGTCCAGGGCCTTTACTCACAGTTCTTATTATCCAGACCACGTCTGCAGGTAACGGCTGCCCACGTCGTACTGTGCTCACCAGGTGAGGGGCTCAGACACTTCCCAGATAACTTTGGAGCGCTTCACAGGACCCCCTTTGTGTGTCCTTTGTCTGGCCTTTCTTACCAACCCTTCTGTCCGGCTGCCTCGGGCCTCCTCTTGGTAAACTGGGCGCCAGTTTCCCTGACCCTATGTGGTGCCTTCCTAGCGGGTGTAGCGAGGGGCTGCACCACATAAAATGTCACAGCCTCCGGTTTCTAGCTGAGGGTCGTTTCCTGCCTCCACTAGTTTCGGGGACCGGTCTCCCCCTTTGGCCTGACCCCTCCACGCAGGTGGATTCGGGCGTGCGGTGGCGACTCGCCCGTCCGCACCCCTGGGATCCCTTCGTTCCTCGTTTCTGGAGCCTTCTCCGCTCCTCTTCCTTCCTTCTCCCTCTTCCGGGCCTGGGCCTCTGTTACTAGGCCCGCCTCCGGAGCAGAGCTCATGCAGAGCCCCTGCTCCCTGTCACTTCTGCTCAGACTTCTCTGCACTGAACTAAGATGGTGCCCATTTTTATACTCCCTTCTCAATGCACCCAGGAACTGCTTCCTCCCTGCTCCTGCACTACAGGGTTCCCCTTCCTCAGTGTTCCCTCCCCCCACTCCAGCCAGGGACAGAGACTGTCGTGCCCATCTCAGGGGCATATTGGTCGCCCTGCCCCACGGCAATGTGGTGTAATGCATGCAGGTGTCGGGTCCTGATCCACACTCCATCCTTACCTGAGAGTGAGATATCACACCTCTGGGTGAGGTGCAATACCTCTGTAGCAACCGAGCCCTCAGGGTGCTACAGTTCCATTTATCTTCAGCCTAGGTGACGTATTGCTATACAGGGCCGTGATTTTGGCTATAAAAGGGTCCCCTAGACCCCTACCCCAAGATTTTTAAGAGAATCATATATGGCGTGCCAGGAGACTCTATGGAATGCTTTCTCAGCATCCAACGAGAGTATCTAATTTCAAATTTTTAACTGCATCTAGCCAAGGAAATACTTTGTGCCTAGTAGCAGTGTCTGCTAGTAAGCGGATTATCCCGGCTGTTAAGCAAGCTACACCACCTGTAGTTTGGACACTTAATTTTTTCAAAGGAAATGCTTCGGGACCACGGGATACTCAGTGAAGAGCATCAGGAGGCACCCCAAGGCATAGGGGCTGGGACTGGCAGTAGGATGCCTTGCGGTGGACAGCCGAGCTTGATCCTTATAAAAGCTTTTTAACTGCAGCAGCTTTAGTGGACACTACTGGAGCTGGAATTACGCGGCTGCTGGCATGAGACTTGCCCTCCAATAGATCCTTGTAAATGGATTTAAAGTGTATTCATTCAAATTAGAGAGACAATTTAAATTAAAAAGCTTAGAGCTGCCTCCACCACAGGGGGGCTCGCTCTACCCACCAGCGGACAGGCACCAGTATTGGGAGAGGGGGGCTGGCCGTCAGGGTTCACCGCGGCTCTGGCACAAACCCGGCGACACGGAGGTGGCACGGGCAGGAGCGGACTGGCCGTGTCGGCTTCTCACTTTTTGGATTTTAGAAGGGCATGACATGCCTATATCTGTGTCTCCCCCTCCTTTTACTCCTCCACCTCTTTTCTTTTCGCATGACTATATGTACTTGTCACTTTTCCATGTGTTAGTTGTGTCTTCTGAGCAGTTTGTCAGCTTTTGGACACCTTTGAAGGTGTTTTCTATGTGTTTCTATGTGTTTTTGTTTGCCTGCCATTGGTTTTAACAGTGTTCGAAGGTGTACGACGAACAGTTCGATGAACAGTTCGGCGAACACACGGTGTTCGACGAACCGAACCGAACTCGAACACTACGGGGGTGGCTCAACACTAGTGTCCAAACTTGGTCCCAGCCGTCACTATTTCTCCCGGTGTTGCCTCTGCCTTCTACAAGCGCGGGTCCCTGAACATTACTGCTGATACTTTTCTGTGGGAATTTGCTAGCTTCCTACCAGCCTGGAATATTTCCAGTAAACTATGGTACGACGCCATGGTATTAACACTGCCCTCAGTAACAGTAGCAAAGCCATCCCCAATTTCCTTCTCAGGAATTTTATTTTGTAGACTGAGTGGCTGCCCCAATACATTAGTTTCTCACAAAGGAGCTGAAGATAGAGTGGCAGTAGGTGCAAGTTTCTCCAGCCTGTAAGATATTAGAGGGTGAACGGCAGCACATTGGATCATTGGTTAGCACTGAAGCCTTGCAGCGCTGGGATCCTGGGTTCAAATCCCAGCAAGGACAACATCTGCAAGGATGTTTGCGTGGGTTTCCACCTCAGAAAAAAAGCAGCCATAGAGTGTCCGGGAACCTTCTCCCACACTTTTTTTAGCCAGAACTGCTTCTCGGCAGGGTTGGACGGTCCCACCATAGAATCCTCTGGTGTGCCCTGGGTTCTACATCAGGAGAGTTCATGATAGTGCTAACTTTGCAGCTGCTATGGGGCTCTTGAGCGGGGGAGAAAGGTGAGTCCTCAGAATCAAATCCTCTGGTGGGCACAATGTTCTTTAATGTGAAACAACTTCTCAGTGGGAGTTGTATTTCACCACAGCCATATTCTTTAGCTCGGTGAAAGGACTGGCATAGAGGGAAACCGTATCTACTTCAGCTGTCATTTCTCCATCACCAGGTTCCGCCCATTGTCACACACGACCATGACTGGCTGTATGCTCAGCGGTGAGAGGCACAGATAAAGCTGCTGTGTTACAGCTTTCAACAACTCTGCAGCGCTGGGCGGTTTGTCACCTAAGCTTTAAGCATGTTATCTTCAGCACAGCCTGTTGCCGCCTGGCCAAGGCAGTGCTGCAGTGCTTTCAGCTTGTGACTGATGTGGTCATTTCAGAGATGGAGGAGGAGGTGCAGTAGCTGAACAATGTGATTACCTTGAGGTTACATTTGCGACTCTGTTTTTATACTTAAGAAAGATCCTACTGTTTTTTTTTTCGTTATTTTTTAAGGCAAATGCATTCACTTTGAAATTTCATTTTAACATTTTACAACCTTATCTGGCAATGTGGTGTGTGACACATCATCAGACACATCCTGTTTCATTGATGATGCAGGGACTCTGAAAGACACATAGAGCAGGGCCACAGTAACGAGTCCGACATGTTCCCATTAGAAAGAAGAGAGTCTGCTGTACAGTTATAGGGTATGCAGTGAGTCCAACGGCTGACCAAATTTAGGAAAAACCCCACTAAGAAATGAAAGACACATAGAGCAGGGCCACAGTAACAAGTACGACATGCTCCCTTTAGAAAGGAGAGGGTCTGCTCTACAGTTATAAGGTATGCAGTGAGTCCAACGGCTGACCAAATTTAGGAAAAAACCCACTAAGAATTTAAAGACACATAGAGGAGGGCCACAGTAGCAAGTACGACATGTTCCCATTAGAAAGGAGAGGGTCTGCTCTATAGTTATAGGGTATGCAGTGAGTCCAACAGCTGACCAAATTTAGGAAAAACCCCACCAAGAAATTAAAGACACATAGAGCAGGGCTACAGTAACAACAAATTCCCATTAGAAAGGAGAGAGTCTGCTATACAGTTATAGGGTATGCAGTGAGTCCAACGGCTGACCAAATTTAGGAAAAACCCCACTAAAAGATTAAAGACACATAGAGTAGGGCCACAGAAACAAGTACGACATGTTCCCTTTAGAAAGGAGAGGGTCTTCTATACAGTTATAGGGTATGCAGTGAGTCCAAAGGCGGACCAAATTTAGGAAAAAACCCACTAAGAATTTAAAGACACATAGAGGAGGGCCACAGTAGCAAGTACGACATGTTCCCATTAGAAAGGAGAGGGTCTGCTATACAGTTATAGGGTATGCAGTGAGTCCAACGGCTGACCAAATTTAGGAAAAACCCCACTAAGAAATTAAAGACACATAGAGCAGGGCCACAGTAATGACAAATTCCAATTAGAAAGGAGAGGGTCTGCTATACAGTTATAGGGTATGCAGTGAGTCCAACGGCTGACCAAATTAAGGAAAAACCCCACTAACAATTTAAAGAGACATAGAACAGGGCCACAGTAACGACAATTTCCCATTAGAAAGGAGAGAGTCTCCTATAGTGTTGGCCTATGCAGTGAATGCAAGGGATGCCAAAAATTTGGAGGCACTTCAATGCCCCTTAGAAGAAACATGGAGGTCAGAGGGCCTCCTCAAAACAATGTTCCCATTATTAGGAAGTGGGTCTCCCATAGTGTTGGCCTATTCAGTGAATGCAAGGATTGCCAAAAATTTGGAGGCATTCCCCCACACCTTGGAAGAGACGTGGAGGAAGGCCTCATAAAAAAATGTTCCCATTAGAAAGGAGCGGGCCTCCTTTACTTGTAATGCCCATGCACTAAGTGTATGGGCTGACAAACACTTACCCCTGGGGGGTATACATGAACATACTGTATAATTTTTTTCTTATGGGCATCATAAGCACCCTTTAAAAAAATTATGTGGGTGTTGCATCATGGACCACGGTCACCCTAGTGTTATGGTGGTGGAGGATGAGGAGAAGGAGGAGGACAAGAGCAAATAGCCAAAATCAGGAAGCGTATACCAATGTCTGGATGTGAAAAGGTGCATGGGAATACACCTCCCAAGAATAGACACTGGATTTGAGTTACACTGCTATCATTCGGTGGTGTGGAGAAGTCTGGCTCAATCCAGTCCTTGTTCATTTTTATAAAAGTCAGCCTGTCAGCATTTTCAGTTGACAGGCGGATGCGCTTATCAGTTATAATTCCACCAACAGCACTAAAAACCCACTCTAATAAATTGCTGGCGGCAGGGCAGGCCAGGACCTCCAAGGCATAGAGAACCAGTTCAGTCCACATATCCAGCTTGGATACCCAATAATTATAAGGCACAGAGGAATCATGGAGGACGTTTGTGCGGTCAGCAAGGTACTCCCTCAGCATCTCCCCAAACTTTGCACTCCTTGGGAGAGTACCCCGCCCCTCAGGGACTGTGCGATGGGAGGGGCTGAGAAAACTCTCCCAGAACTTTGACAGTGTTCCCCTGCCTCTAATAGATTGAAGTTGTGTCTCTCTTGCCCTTACTCCTTGGTTGTCCTACAAAGTGTGCCCTCTGCCACCAGCGTTTTCAGATGGGAATTTTTGAAATAGTTCCGCAACAAGGGCTTTCAGGTACAGTCCCATTTTTGTAGACCTGTCTGCCTCAGGAATAGGAGATATAAAGTTCTCCTTGTAGCATGGGTCCAGAAGTGTCACCAACCAGTAATGACTGTCACCCAATGAGAGGGTCATGGGAAAAGCAGTGTAAAATAAACTCAGCCATGCGTGCCAGACTACTAACAGGCAAGACTTCCGTGTCCTCACCAAGAGGATGACTGACCATGCTCTCCTCCTCCTTCTCCACTCTGTCCTCTGGCCATCCACGCTGAACTTATGGTATGACAGCTGTGCAGGTAGTACCATCTATAGTGCATGAAACTAGCTCCTGTCCTTCCTCCTCCTCCTCTTCCTGATTGTCACCCAATCCACGTTGGGATGAGGTGAGGCTAGGCTGTGTGTAATCACCCTGTATGGTTCCTTGCTCCATCTCATCGTGCTCTGCCTGCAATGCATCCTTTTTGATTGTGAGCAGAGAGTTTCAGAAGACAGAGAAGCGGGATGGTGACTCTAATTATGGCGTCATCGCCGCTCACCATCTTGGTGGAGTCCTCAATGTTTTGGAGGATGGTACATATGTCTGACATCCATTTCCACTCCTGAGGTCTTATGTGTGGAGTCTGAACTGAATACGAACGGCCTTGTTGATGCTGGTACTCAACAACTGCCCTCTTCTGCTCACAAATCCGTCCCAACATCTGCAGTGTAGAGTTCCAACGCGTGGGGACATCACACACCAGTCTGTGAGTCAGAAGCTGCAAACACTGCTGAAACATGGCAAGGGCGGCGGAAGCTGTAGCTGACTTTCTAAAATGGGCATGTTACGGTCGCGCCCGGACTGACTGACGTTAGCGGGATTAGTGATCCCACTGAACCATGAACCGAGGAGTGCCTGGAGGGGCGTAACTAAGTATCAACCCGGTCCAGGGAAGGTCGCACGGCGGCTCAGTCAACTCCATGAACCAGGGAGGAACCGAGCAGAGGGACCAGGTGCTACTCCAGGTCAGACCCCGGTCATAGCTGTTGACCCACACCGGGGAATGCAGGAACAGTCAGGTTAGCCTGGCATATTGACAGGTGGGTACTGGCAGGCACGGCTGGTATGCAGACAGGTGGATATTGACAGGCACAGCTGGTATGCAGACAGGTGGGCACTGGCCGGCACGGCTGGCATGCAGACAGGCGGGTACTGGCAGGTAGGAACGTAGGCAGGATAGGGACCAGTACAGACTGGGATACAGGAACAGAGCCGCAGGTGCGGTAGACAAGCAGAGTGGAGCAAAAACCCGCAGGTGCGGTAGACAAGCAGAGCAAAGCAAAACCTGCAAGCGCGGTAGACAAGCGGAGCAGAGAAAAACCCGCAAGTGCGGTAGATAAGTGGAGCAGAGCAAAACCCGCATGTGCAGTGAAAAAGCAGAGCAGAGCAAAGCCGCAGGTGCAGTAGACTAGCAGAGCAAAGCAAAACCCGCCGATGTGGTGAACAAGCAGAGCAGAGCAAAACCGCAGGTGCGGTGAACAAGCAGAGCGGAGCCAAACCGCAGATGCGGTGAACAAGCTAAGCAGAGCAAAACCTGCAGATGCGGTGAACAAGCAGAGTGGAGCAAAACTGCAGATACGGTGAACAAGCAAAGCAGAGCAAAACCCGCAGATGCGGTGAACAAGCAGAGCAGAGCAAAACAGCAGATGCGGTAAACAAGCAGAGCAAAGCAAAACCGCAGATGCGGTGAACAAGCAAAGCAAAACCCGCAGATGTGGTGAACAAGCAAAGCAGAGCAATACCCGCAGATGCGGTAGAGAGGACAGGGCTCTGTTCACATGGAATGGACTGGAAAACACAAAAAGATAGCTGGAACACAGGAGTTAGATACGGAGGTGGAGAAACAGAACGAGCAGAACCAGATACACACATAGTACTTGCAATGAAGTAGTGGGTGGACACAAAACTCACAAACAGAAGTACAGAGACAACGAGTTGGAGTTAGGTGCAGGTTCAGATACTGCAGGAAAAGGGGAAGGTACAGACATAGAGACAAACAGGTAACGGACTAGGACACAGTTCAGACAGGATCTGAACCAGGAACAAGATACAGGAACAAGCCTGGGAACTCAGCCCCCAGGGTAGCAGAAACTGACTAGATACAGGACAGGACCTGGCAACTAAGTTGCAAGAAACACACAGATGGAAAGTGTTTCTCAGGCCCCTCCTACGGGGTGGATGGGGTTTAAGTATCCAGTGACTCACAGCAATAGGCTGGGGACGCATTAGGACTGCGCACACTGTAGCTTTAAGAATCAAGAAGTAACAGCGCCGCCACCCTAAGCCAGCAGACAAGAGACATACAAACAGCAGGTAGTGGAGCAAAGTTTGCAGCCTGGCCTGATAGGTAAGATTGCGGTCTTGCATGTTGAAAGGTGGTAAGCCATGCAAGCTCGCCACCAGGGATGTTACAGTACCCCCCCTTTATGCCCCCTCTTCTTCAAGACAGCAAGAATTTCCTGCAGAGAACTTGGAGGCCCATCCTTCTCTTCAAGAAGACAACCTTCTCTGTCCACTAGAGGGTACGAAACTAGTCTCACCATCTTGGATACTAGGATGGTTCCTCCCATCGAGCCATCCTCAGCAACAGATGAAGTGAGTGAAGCACCAGGAACAGGACACAGGAAAGTCTCTCTCCATTTGTCAATATCGGGCAGCACCCCAAAGAATTCACGGGACAACTGGAGAACCTCCACTGGGTAGGAGGGGTGCAGAGACTCGGGAGTAACCACCGCCTTGATGTACACTTTGCCAAGCTTTCTGTATGAAGTGGGCGAAGTACCAGGTACAGGGTGCAGAAAAGTCTCTCTCCATTTGTTATCAGGTAGCACCCCGAAGGATTCAGAAGGCAACTGGAGGTCCTCCACCGGGTTGGAGGGGTGCAGAGACTCAGGGGTAACCACTGCCTTGATGTACACTTTGCCAAGCTTACTGGATGAAGTGGGCGAGGTACCAGATACAGGGTACAGAAAAGTCTCTTTCCATTTGTTATCAGATAGCACCCCGGAGGATTCAGGAGGCAACTGGAAGTCCTCCGCCTGGTTGGAGGGGTGCAGAGTCTTGAAGGCTGCCACCGCCTTGATGGACTTATTGCCAGATTTGTTAAAGATGGAGGATCCTTGCTTAGGGACCAACTTCAGTCTGGTTTCTGAGATAACACGTCTGCGAGGCGGGGCGGTGCCTAAAGCCAGATCATTGGTACAATCGTCGAGAACGTGTGGGGACAATGGCTCCGCTTCCCTTCCTTCAGAGACTTCAGCGCACAGCGAGTCAGCGACTAGCAGATCTGGTGAAGAAGAAGAAGAAACTGCTGACTGTCCTGAATATAGGGGGACTGGACACCCCTTGCACCTCAACAGTTCCCCAGGAAACACCATGCAGGATCTCCAGACCTGAGCGGGCACTAGATCTCTCGGCTCTGGACGCCCTGTGGTTAAACCAGACAGCACCTGGAATGTGAACTTCTTCATGTGTAATGCTCCAATCTGGAGCTTAATTTGTACAGACATATTTTGACTGTTTCTGAGTAGGTCTCGTCCTTCCGCTGACAATACCCAAACCGGCTTCTGGAGTTGTCGGACAGGAATCAGACACCGACTCTTCAAGGCTTTA
Source organism: Phyllobates terribilis (assembly GCF_046119375.1). Lineage (NCBI taxonomy): Eukaryota > Metazoa > Chordata > Amphibia > Anura > Dendrobatidae > Phyllobates > Phyllobates terribilis. The sequence continues at coordinate 283,783,538 of NW_027362761.1, forward strand.
AGCCCGAAACTTCCGGTTAATCCGAGGCCTTCACTTGCCATGGAGACAGTCATGGTCATCTGTGGAGAGGAAACACTAACGTCAAGGGCAGCCTCTCGCACAGGCCTAATTTCTTGGGATTCTCCAACCTTCGCTGGACAAAGACCGTCAGGGAGTCCCAAACAACCGCAGCGAGACCGCAATCCGATTTTGTGACTGAGTTCTGGCCTCTGCTTTGCCTGATGAACATAGTCATCCTTCATGGATTCTGTGTGGATAGCTGCCTCTTCAGGCTGGGGAACAGGAGGTCTTTGGGAGGACAGAACCTGGCGTGACGGTTTACCTCTACGCCTTGCATGTCTGGACTGCCTCTTGAGGTTGGGAAGGGAAGTATTCTGTGGAGCATTGTCATCCTGTGTGGATTCTGTGTGGACAGCAGTCTCTTCTGGCTGGAAAACTGGTAGGCTACCTACACCCATTACCCATCGGGGCTGCTCCAGGATACTGGGAAGGCAAGCTTTATCAGAAGCCTCAGGGTTAGGGTCATCGAAGACCATTAGAAAGGCCACCAGGAAGGCCTGCAGGTCAGAGACGATAGGATCCCATGCTTCCCATAGGGGAGTGATCTAATTCAAGGCATCACCCGCTAAGTAGGACATCATGAATGCTGCTTTCACCCGATCAGTGGGAAAATAGGGAGCATAGAATTTGAAATGCAGCATACATTGCTCCACAAGCGCACGGCTTTGTTTTGGATCCCCATAATACCGTGGTGGATCCGCAGGAACGAGTGCTGATTAGTGTTGAGTGATACCTTCCGATATCGGGAAATATCGGATCGGATTGGATCGGACCGATACCCAAAAAATATCCGATATCGCCGATTCCGATACCGGAAACCAATGCAAGTCAATGGGACACAAATATCGGAATGAAAATAAACCCTTTCTTTCCTTGTAGGTTAATTCTACATGAAGGAAATCAACTAAGAATAATGTAGAATGTATTGGGGGAGGTGGGGGAGACAATAAAGGCATAGAGGTTTAGCCCAATCAAATGGAATAGCAGGAATTAATATTTTTTTTAAGACGTTCTGAGTTACAAAAATATTGACTATGTTAAGTTTTTTATATTTTGTCACATATTTATGTTTCACTACTTCCATGCTCTTCACCTTCTTTTTTACTTCTCCCACACTTTCTCCTTCATCATCCTCAGCATCAGCATCTTTTTCATCAACTTCTTCTTCACCTTCTTCATCTTCTTCTTCTTCACCTTCTACGTATTATTCTTTTTTTTTTACATTCTTCATATTCTTCTTACTCAACTATTATTCTTCATATTCTACTTCTTCATCTTCTTCATATTCTTCTTCTTCATCATATTCTTATTTGTGACAGGCATTCCTGTAGTTGTTATCTATAAAAGTTTGAAGATTAAACCTTTCGTTCTGCCTGTCACAAAAGATTTACCACCGGATTTGTCCGCGTTCAGTTTGGCCTGCAGCAGCAGGTCTTTTCCAGGGGCACCACGAGGAGTAACGGACTCACTCCCATACACTGCTTAGTCTTCTTCTGCTTTTAATTTAGATAAGATCTTTTGCTCTGATTTTTAGTCTTATGCTTAATGTTCTTCTGCTTTTTGTTCTGCAGCTTCTTGTTCTTCTGCTTCTTGGTTTTCTGTCAGTTGTTCTTCTGTATCTTGGTGGTTGTCTTCTTGTTCTTTGTCCTCTTGGTCATCTTCTTCAGGGTCATCTTATTGGTCTTCTTCGGGGTGGTCTTCAGGGTCGTCGTCTTCGGGGTCCTCGTCTTCTTCAGGGTGGTCTTCAGGGTCGTCTTCGGGGTCCTCGTCTTCTTCGGGGTGGTCTTCAAGGTCGTCGTCTTCAGGGTCATCGTCTTCGGGGTCCTCGTCTTCTTCGGGGTGGTATTCATGGTCCTCGTCTTCAGGGTCGTCGTTAGGGATATCCAGAGTGATTACCAAAAACCATTTCAAAAAGCTTGAATTTGGAAATGTAGCAGAAGGTACAAGAAGGCTGAGGAACTGCCGAGAACCAGCTGACTGTACTGGAACTCGGATGGGTAGCAGAAGGTACAAGAGCCAATGGAACTACTGAGGACCAGCTGACGGTACTGGAACCCGGTAACTAAGCAGGAGGTACCTGTGCCAGAAAGCACTACCAAGGACCAGCAGACGTTGGTGGAACTTGGATACCGAGAAGGAGGCACCTAAGCCAAAGGCACTGCCGAGAACCAGCTAATGGTACTGGAACCCGGATGGGTAGCAGAAGGTACAAGAGCAAATGGAACTACCGAGGACCAGCTAATGGTACTGGAACTCAGATAGGCAGCAGAAGGTACGAATGGAAAAAAAAGTTGCAAGGCCACGAGCTGGCCGGAGTTACCAAAACCCACAGTCCTACAGGGGGTACTTGTCCTATTGGCACTATGGAACCAGCCTTCATTGCGAGATCCCGCAGCCCACATAAGAGTCACCTAAACTGCAGGCACCATAGAGTCGGCTAACCCGACCGCAACACGACAGGACAACGTATTGCAGGCAAAGTGACGTTGACACTACCCGGAAACAGATGGCGTGCTGGAACCAGGCTGGGCAGGAGGGAGTACCCGTGCCAAAGACAGTGCCGGGAAACAGCTTGCGGGGCTGTAACCCAGGGTAAATACTGAAAAAAGAGAGGAGCCAGAGGTGTAATTGGAGCAAGTTTTAAATCTGTAGTAGTAGTGAGAATGTGGACAGAGCAGGAGAATTTGCCGGACACACAGCTGGGGATCAGCTGACGTTACTGAACCCCAATAACACGGCAGCAAGTGTTGACTGTGCAGACAGCACTTCTGATCAGCAACTGGTGGTGTTGGAGCCCAGGGTAAATACTGAAAACAGAGAGGAGCCAGAGGTGTAATTGGAGCAAGTTTTAAATCTGTAGTAGTAGTGAGAATGTGGACAGAGCAGGAGATATTGCCGGACACACAGCTGGGGATCAGCTGACGTTACTGCACCCCAATAACACGGCAGCAAGTGTTGACTGTGCAGCCAGCACTTCTGAGCAGCAACTGGCGGTGTTGGAGCTCAGGGTAATACTGAAAACAGAGAAGAGCCAGAGGTGTAATTGGAGCAAGTTTTAAATCTGTAGTAGCAGTGAGAATGTGGACAGAGCAGAAGATATTGCCCGACACACAGCTGGGGATCAGCTGACGTTACTGAACCCCAATAACACTGGAGCAAGCATTGCCAGTGCAGATGGCACTTCTGAGCAGCAATTGGCGGCGTTGGAGCTCAGGGATAATACTGAAAACAGAGAAGAGCCAGAGGTGTAATTGGAGCAAGTTTTAAATTAGTAGTAGAGTGGATGTGGACAGAGCAGGAGAATTTGCCGGACACACAGCAGGGGATCAGCTGACGTTACTGAACCCCAATAACACTGAACCAAGCATTGACTGTGCAGACGGCACTTCTGAGCAGCAACTGGCGGTGTTGGAGCCCAGGGATTACAGTTCAGGTGGTAGAAACATGAACACAACAGGAGACCTGGATACTGTTGCCAACCAATTATTTATTCTGGAAGAGGACTGGCAAATTCATGCGAGATCCAGGCCTTGTTCATTTTCAGAAAAGTAAGCCGGTCAATGTTAACGGAGGATAGTCGCATGCGATGGTCTGTTAGTACACCACCTGCGGCACTAAAGATGCGTTCCGATAATTCACTAGCAGCAGGGCAAGCCAGCACCTCCAATGCATACTGGCTAAGCTCTGGCCATGTATCCAGCTTAGAGACCCAAAACTGAAAGGGGAAGAGCCATCTGGGAGGGCAAGACATGTAGTCTGTCACCATGTGACGGAAACGTTGCCTCCTGCTGACTGGATGGTGTAGACATTTGTGGCGGGGACACAAAACTTTGCCACATTTGGGCCATACTGGTCTTGCCTTGTGCTGAGGCCATGCTTCTGCTCCCTCTTTGTGCAGAGCTTCCTCCACTGCCTCGACGCACTGAGATGCTTTGTAAAGCACTAGCAGCACTGCTCTCGGGTGGAATGGAGAACATGATGGAATGCACCTGTGCGTCTTCGTACTCCCACATTTTACGCTCCCGGTTCAACGGTGTTATGAGGCTTTGTAAGTTGACCCGGTAGCGAGGATCTAGGAGGGTGGAGACCCAATAATCAGCCGTGTTGAGAATGTGGGCGATGCGGCGGTCGTTTCTCAGGCACTGCAGCATGAAATCAACCATGTTCTGCAGACTGCCAACTGGCCAAGAAACGCTGTCCCTGCTTGAGGCATGATCTCTGCCTGCTCTGCATCACCCCACCCTCGCTCTAGATGCTAACTACTAGAGCATTGTGTACCTCCCTCCTCTGGACAGATGTCTTCCTCCTCCATTGACTCCTCCTCATCCTCCTCACAAAGTGCCCCCTGCCTAGGCCTTTGTGAGGAACCACGTTGCGCAGACTGTACAGAAGCAGATGGCATTTGTGACTCCTCATCCTCCACCTCTTCCAAAACCTCCTCCCTTAGTGCTTGCAGTGTTTTTTCAAGCAGGCAGATAAGGGGAATAGTCATGCTGACTAGTGCATCATCTGCACTCGCCATCCGCATGGAATAATCGAAGGCACGCAAAACGTGGCAAATGTCCTTCATAGAGGCCCACTCAGTAGTGGTGAAGTATGAACGGCGCGCACTGCGACTTGTTTGCGCCTGCTGCAGCTGGTACTCCATTACTGCTGCCTACTGCTCACACAACCTCTCCAACATATGTAACGTTGAATTCCACCTGGTGGGTAGGTCACATATGATGTGATGTTCCGGAAGACGTAATCGGCGCTGCAGAGCTGCAATTCGCGATCTGGCGATGCTGGAACGTCGCAAGTGAGCGCACTCTATGCGGACTTTGTGCAGCAGTGCATCAAGATCCGGATAGTCCCTCAAAAAACTCTGCACAACCAAATTGAGCATATGTGCCAGACATGGGATGTGAGTGAGGTTGCCTAGGCCCAGAGCTGCCACCAGATTTCGGCCATTGTCACACACTACCATGCCTGGCTGGAGATTCGCTGGCACAAACCACGTGTTGCTCTGCTGCTTGATGGCATTCCAGAGCTCCTGCGCTGTATGGCTTCGATTCCCCAAAGAAATTAAATTTAATACGGCCTGTTGACGTTTGACCACAGTTGTGCTCATATCTATCGTAACAGGTAACCGTTCACGGGTCGATGTGGAGGTAGACCGTGACGGCTCCTGCAGCGCTGATTCAGAGGAACTGGAGTATGAGGAGGAGTCAATGTGTACAGACTGGATTCCTGCAATCCTTGGAGTTGGCAGAACACGTTCAGCGCCACTCTCAAGATCTGTACCCGGCTCCACAACATTTACCCAATGGGCAGTGAGGGAAAGGTATCGTCCCTGTCCATGCTTACTGGTCCAAGCATCGGTGGTCAGGTGGACCTTGCTACTGACGGCGTTTTGTAGCGTATGTTTAATTTTTCCCTCCACATGCTGTTGCAGGGCAGGGACTGCTTGCCTGCTGAAATAAAAGCGGCTGGGCATGTTGTATTGTGGGACTGCCAATGCCATCAAGTTACGGAAGGTATCAGTCTCCACCAGCCTGAATGATAGCATTTCCAGGGCCAGTAGTTTTGCAATGCCAGCACTCAGAGCCTGTGCTCGGGGGTGGTTTGCCGAGTATGGGCGCCTTTTCTCCCATGCATATGCTAACGATGGCTGCACACTGGCCTGGGAGTGTGAGGATGACAGGGAATGTGGTGCTGTGGGTGGAATGACACTGTGTCTCTGTACAACAGTGCCAGAGGTTCTTCCATGGCGATCCTGTGAGGAAGCGGAACCAGCTGTGTGTGAGCTGGAGGAAGAGGCTACAACACGAGCTGAAGAGGTGGTAGGTGGCGCTGTAGGTTGGCCTAGGTCTTCAGTGTCTCTTTGCAACTCCACCACGTGCTTGGTCCGCACATGTTTCCACATATTTGTGGCATTGAGGCTGCTGACACTTTTCCCTCTTTTCACCTTCTGATTACACAGCTTGCATTTGACAAAGCAAATGTCATCTGCAACTGTGTCAAAAAAGGACCAGGCACTGCAAGTCATGGGAGCGCCCGCTTTGGGTTTTGGAACAGCCATGCTCCTAATGGGTGCCGAAGTGGAGGCTACAGGCAACCAAGTCTGCTCCCTCCCTCTCCCTCCTTTTTGGGCCGTTCGGGGAATCTCTTCCTCAGAGCTGCACCCACCACCTTCCTGTCCCTCACGCCATGATGGGTCAAGGACCTCATCATCTACACCACCCTCTTCAAACAACTGCTTCTCCTGGGTAGTCTCAACAGCACAGTACGCACCAGAAAGTGGCACCTGAGTCTCGTCATCAGATGCGTACTGAGGTGTCCTGCTGACCATAGGCACTGGCCCACCCGCCTCTTCAGATTCAGAGAGACAAAACGGTTGCACATCACTGCATACTACTTCTTCAAATTCTCGAATTCTGCTTGGCTGGCCCCCTCTTTCCAAGCCAAGAGATTCAGAGAACAGAAGTAGAGATGGCTCCTGTCCAGGGCTCTCTGACTGCCTGGGCAATTTGGCAGGTGGTGAAGAGACAGATGGGTGCTCTCCAGTGCTCAGGACCTGAGAGGATCTGGAACTAATTGAAGTCGATGCGTTAGCTGCCATCCATCCGACAACGGCTTCAATTTGGCCCTCCCACAGCAGTGGGGTACGGCTAGCTCCTACAAAGCTGCGCATAAAGGACTGTTCCCTGGTAAAACTGGGGGATGCTGAGTCACTGGTGCCCGCAGCAGGCACAGAATCCCCACGCCCTCTCCCTGCAGGCACAGAATCCTCACGTCCTCTCCCTGCAGAAACTCCCCGCCCACAACCACGACCACATGCCTTACTCCCTGCCTTCTTCATCTTGGTAGACTGATAAAGATAGGCAGAAAAGTACTAAGGGCTTAGTGTGCTTATTCCTGAACAGCTGCTAACAGGTATAAGAAACACTAATTTTATAAAGTGTGGACTAGACTTTAATATGAGCTAATGTGGCCTACACAACTGTAAAGTGGAGTGTTTGGTGAACTTTACTTAGGTTTTTTTTGTCACAAAAAGACACTGGATGTGCCCAAAGATGTAATACCGATAGTATCACAAACTTTTTGTAGCTATTACAATGCAGGAAGGTAATCTACAATGCAATAGATGAGGCTACAAAAAATAGGCTAATACTAATCTTGCTGGGGTTGCAGGGCACAAGGCTGCAGAAAGGCTCCTCTATCTACTCCTGTATAGTGTGTTTGGAACCAATCTAGCTGGATACGGATGGAACCACCACACTAATAGGAGAAATCAGGAAAAATGATCAATTAGCAAAAAAGGACAATGTATGAGGCAGTGACGCACGCTGAGCGCACTACAACCAGACGAGGCTGAAGCACACACTACAGCGTGAGCTGCACTCACACACAGAGACCTTGCAGACAGCCGTGAACAGTGCAGATGCAGAGCACTGTGCACTAGCACTGCAAGGCAAAATAAAACTTCTCTATCTACTCCTATATAGTGTGTTTGGAACCAATCTAGCTGGATACGGATGGAACCACCACACTAATAGGAGAAATCAGGAAAAATGATCAATTAGCAAAAAAGGACAATGTATGAGGCAGTGACGCACTCTGAGCGCACTACAACCAGACGTGGCTGAAGCACACACTACAGCATGAGCTGCACTCACACACAGAGACCTTGCAGACAGCCGTGAACAGCACAGAGAACTGTGCACTAGCGCTGCAAGGCACAGCGGTTTATAAAGTAGCTTGGGTAAAGCAGAATAGAGCAAATAGGTAGCTAAAACTGTCCCTCATTCACAGCAGAATGAGCTCAAAATGGCGGCGGCGGCTTTTATAGTGCATCATGACATAATTTCAGCAGCCAATCAAAGCCATGCCATTAGTTAACATGCCTACATGCCTAACAGGATGTGCCCACACATCTTAGGATCCTCATTGGCTGAATAAAATGAAACTGGCTCATTGTATTATGGGAACTTCCGATTCTGGTATCCGATATTCTAAAAGTATCGGAACTAAGCATCGGAATTCCGATACCGCGAATATCAGCCGATACCCAATATTTCAGTATCGGAATGCTCAACACTAGTGCTGATAGCTCCATTTGGACTGGTGCATAAATCGCCTGGACCTCAGCTTGAGAAAAATAAATTTCTTGGTGCATGTATTCGCCAGACATGAATTCAAATGTCTCTGAGAGCGAAGGGCCGTGGGGCTCAAAGGGAACCATGGCCTGAGCAAACTGTTACGCTCGCGCCCGGACTGACTGATGTGAGCGTGATTAGTGACCCCACTGAACCATGAACCGAGGAGTGCCTGGAGGGGCATAACTAAGTATCAACCCGGTTCGACCAAGGACGCACGGCGGCTCAGTCGACTCCGTGAACCAGGGAGGAACCGAGCAGAGGGACCAGGTGCTACTCCACGTCAGACCCCGATCACAGCTGTTGACCCACACCAGGGAATGCAGGAACAGGCAGGTTAGACTGAAATATTGACAGGTGGGTACTGGCAGGCACGGCTGGTATGCAGACAGGTGGATATTGACAGGCACAGCTGGTATGCAGACAGGTGGGCACAGGCCGGCACGGCTGGCATGCAGACAGGCGGGTACTGGCAGGTAGGAACGCAGGCAGGATAGGGACCAGTACAGACTGGGATACAGGAACAGAGCCGCAGGTGCGGTAGACAAGCAGAGCGGAGCAAAAACCCGCAGGTGCGGTAGACAAGCAGAGCAAAGCAAAACCTGCAAGTGCAGTAGACAAGCGGAGCAGAGCAAGACCCGCAAGTGCGGTACACAAGCGGAGCAGAGCAAAACCCGCAGGTGCGGTGAACAAGCAGAGCAGAGCAAAGCCGCAGGTGAGATAAACAAGCAGAGCAAAGCAAAATCCGCCGATGCGGTGAACTAGCAGAGCAGAGCAAAACCGCAGGTGCGGTAAACAAGCAGAGCGAAGCAAAAACCCACAGATGCGGTGAACAAGCAGAGCCGAGCAAAACCGCAGGTGCGGTGAACAAGCAGAGCAAAGCAAAACCCGCAGATGTGGTGAACAAGCAGAGCAGAGCAAAACCGCACATGCAGTGAACAAGCAAAGCAAAACCTGCAGATGCGGAGAACAAGCAGAGCGGAGCAAAACCGCAGATGCGGTGAACAAGCAAAGCAGAGCAAAACCCGCAGATGCGGTAAACAATCAGAGCAGAGTGTTAGAACTCTCCTGTTAGGTTTTTTCTATTTTGCTGGTCACATGACCTTTTTGCCTACTTAATCCTGCTCCGCCCTTCTGGCCATGCTGGACTTCATTGTAATTTCTACTCTTAAGCTAGCCAGGTGCTTTGTAACCTTTCTCAGTCAGTTTAGCTAGGTCTTTTGACCTTTATGTTCTATGTTGTGTGTTTGTCTTTTTTCTGCTACAATTTCTGCTAGGAGGTGTCCATCTTTCTCCCAGTCCCTAGTTCTTGTAGGGATCCCTCCCTCACATCTATAGGTCTTCGTTCAGACTAGCTGAGGACTTTAGCAGGTCTGATCGCAGGATCAGGTTCCCCGTTACATCGTAGGGATCTAGCTTAGTGCTATTGTAGGGACAGATCTCCTGTCTTTCCTTAGTGCTTGTAGCCTATCATAACAGTAAGTCCAGCCCAAAAATATCTCTAAGGAAATACTTCCAGTTTCCATCATGGTGTCGGTTCAGGATTTGGCTCAACGCCTGCAGGGACTCTCTCTGGAGGTGGCCGAGCTCCAACAACAAGTGAGTAGCTGTTCTGGAGCGCATTTTGTAGAGCCAAAGGTACGATTGCCTGATTTATTTTTTGGTGAACAACAAGATTTTTTTTCCTTTAAAAATGCTTGTTTATTGTATTTTCGTTTGAGACCCAGATCCTCTGGTGATGAATCACAGCACATAGGGTTCATAATGTCACTTTTGCGCAAAGAACCTCAGGGATGGGCCTTTTCTCTCCAACCTAGTGATCCGTGCTTTAGATCAGTGGATAGTTTTTTTTCTGCTTTGGGGTTGTTGTATGATGATCCTGATCGTGTCTCATCAGCTGAGACGGAATTGAGACTTTTGAGACAGGGATCAGGTAATGTGGAAAATTATTGTACTCACTTCCGTCGGTGGTCTGCTCAGGTGGGGTGGAACGATTCAGCTCTGAAAAGTTTGTTTCTTGCTGGGCTAGGTGAAAGGGTTAAGAATCTGCTTATTGCTTATCCTACACCTGGAAACTTGCAGGAGGCAATGCAATTAGCTATACGGGTGGACAGGAGACTGCGTGCAAGGGTTAATGAGAGTAAATCCTTTGCCATGTCAGCTCCTAGTCTTGAGAGGGTCTGTACTGACATTGGAGAGCCGATGGAGATTGGGGCGATGTCACCCCGCTCTCCGGAAAAAGACCGCAGGTTTTCTGAAGGTTTGTGCTTTTATTGCGGAAAATCTGACCATTTCATTAAGAACTGTGTGCTTCGTATGAACAAAGAAAAAAAAAAGGTCAGTTACGCCCGTATAGCCTGTTTAAACACTAAGGGGGTATTTCTTTCTGCTACTACTGCAGCTCAGGAAGAATTAATTGAATTTTGGGTATTTGTGGATTGTGGTTCTACTCTGAATGTGATTGATGGGGGATTCTTGGAAAAACTTAAATTAATACCCAAACCTTTGTCATCCCCTATTACCGTGGTTTCTGTCAATGGCTCTCCCTTGAAATGTGCTACTTACAAGGTTTATGAATTTCCCCTCACTATTAATGGTATTCACCAAGAAAATTTGGATTTGGTAGTATTAAATAATTTGCCTTCTCCAGTAATTTTGGGGTTACCCTGGTTAAAATTGCACAATCCTGTACTGGATTGGTCTACTAATGAAATTAAGTCCTGGAGCCCTAAGTGTTATGACAAGTGTTGTAACGGGCGCATTTCTGCTGTGGATAAAGGGGAATTACCTGTACCTATTCCGGATTTTTGGAAAGTTTTTTCTGAGGAGGAGTCGCAAATTTTGCCTCCCCATAGAGACTATGATTGTACCATTGAATTTGTCCCTGGAGCGACTCTTCCTAAAAGTCGTTTATTTAATCTTCCTATTCCTGAGAGAAAGGCTTTGGAGGAATACATACAGACGAGCTTGGCCGCCGGTCATATCAGACCCTCTAAGTCACCTGTGGCTGTTGGATTTTTTTTTGTTAAACAAAAGGACGGCGGTTTACGTCCTTGTCTGGACTTTCGCGAGATTAATAAAATTACTGTACGTAATCCCTACCCACTGCCATTGATTCCTGATTTGTTTAACCAGTTAGTGGGGGCCAACTGGTTCTCTAAAATTGATCTCCAGGAGGCATACAATTTGTTGCGCATGAAGGAGGGTGATGAATGGAAGACTGCTTTTAACACTCCTGTGGGTCATTTTGAGAATCTGGTTATGCCTTTTGGTCTTACCAATGCACCAGCATTTTTTCAGAATCTTATTAATGACATCCTTAGACCTTTGATCGGCAAAAATGTGGTTGTGTATTTGGATGACATTTTGATTTATTCGCCTGATCTGGAGTCTCATTGGCGGAGCGTACGTGAGGTATTACAGTTATTAATTGACAATTCGCTTTTTGCTAAGCTAGAGAAATGTGAGTTCGCTGTACAGAGAATTAGTTTTTTGGGCTACATTATCTCCAGCAAGGGCTTTGAGATGGACCCGGTGAAAGTTCAAGCTGTGCAGGAATGGCCTAGGCCTATTGGTTTGAAATCGATACAGAGGTTTTTGGGTTTCGCCAATTATTACAGAAAATTCATTAAACATTTTTCTATTATTGTTAAACCACTGACCGATCTCACCAGGAAAGGTGCTAATACGGTTCAGTGGACTACTGAGGCCATTGAAGCTTTTGTGTTGCTAAAGGAGAGGTTCAGCTCTGCCCCCATCCTTATGCAGCCTGATGTGACTAAGCCGTTTTTGGTTGAGGTTGATGCTTCTTCTGTGGGGGTCGGTGCGGTGTTGTCTCAGGAAAACAAGGATGGAGTACATCCCTGTGCCTTTTTTTCCAAAAAAATTTCTGAGACTGAACTTAATTACGATATTGGTAATCGGGAATTGCTGGCTATTAAACTCGCATTTGAACACTGGCGTCATCTCTTGGAAGGTGCTGAATTTCCCATTCAGGTTTTCACTGATCATAAAAATCTGATCTATCTTGATGCTGCCAAGCGCTTGAATGCCCGTCAGGTTAGGTGGGCACTTTTTTTTCCGCGGTTTAATTTTTCCGTTACTTACATCCCGGGTACCGAGAATGTTAAAGCTGATGCGTTGTCTCGCAGCTTTTCTCCCATGGTCGGTGCTGAGGAGGAGGAGAGCACTTTACAAGAAGGTGTTGTGATTGCTGCATTGGACTCCGTTTTGGAAGATGAGATTCTTAAAGCACAGGAGAATGGGAGGTTGTTTGTGCCTAAGACCTTTAGGAGAGATTTGTTTGTTGAGTGTCATGAGTCTCGGTTGGCAGGTCATCCAGGAATTTCTGAGACCAAGAGACTTGTGGGTCGCAGTTTTTGGTGGCCTGGATGGCAGAAGGAAGTCATTAAGTGGGTGCATCAATGTCTTGTGTGTGCTAGATCTAAGTCTTCTCATACTCCTGCTGTGGGGTTGCTTTGCCCTCTGGAGGTTCCTTGTGCACCTTGGACACATCTGGCTATGGACTTTATTACTGACCTTCCCTCCTCTGAGGGTTTCTCGGTCATCTGGGTGGTCGTGGACTGTTTTAGCAAGATGTGTCACTTGGTTCCCTTCATCAAACTGCCCTGCGCTAAGACACTCGCTAAGGCCTTTGTCAAGGAAATTGTCAGACTCCATGGTGTTCCTACTGACATTGTTTCTGACAGGGGCCCTCAGTTCGTGGCTCGTTTTTGGCATGCCTTTTGTGACAGGTTGGGAGTTCATTTGTCGTTTTCATCTGGATATCATCCTGAGTCTAATGGCCAGACAGAAAGGAAGAATCAGGATGTTGAGCAGTTCTTGCGTTGTTTTGTGGCAGACAATCAAGAGGGGTGGTCTGAGTTTCTGCCGCTTGCTGAATTTGCTCTTAACAACCATACATCCTCTTCTGCTGGGTGTTCGCCTTTTTTTTGTTGTTCTGGGAGACATCCGTCTTTTGGGTCATTCTCCAAATTGGTATCAGCTGTGCCTGAGGAGGAGAGTTTTTCCGGTGATTTGGAGAGAGTTTGGACGGATGTGCGTGGTAATCTTCAGGAGGCTAACAAAATATCTAAGAGGTACTTTGACAGGAAACGTCAAGAGGTTTTGTTTACGGTTGGTGACATGGTTTGGTTGTCCTCTAAGAATCTGCGGTTGAGGATTCCTTCTAAAAAATTGGGTCCCAAGTTTGTAGGGCTCTTTAAGGTGCTTTAGGTAGTTAACCAATCTGCTGTTAGGTTGGAGGTTCCTACCTCCTGGAAGATTAATCCGGTGTTTCATGTTCCTCTGTTGAAAAGAGCTGACGTATCAGATAGAGACGCCACTGCCACTGTTCCTCCGGTGGTGGAGGACGGGGAATATGAAATTTCCCGCATCCTTAATTCTAGACGGTATAGGGGGAGTTTGCAGTATCTCGTCGCTTGGAAGGGTTTCGGTCCCGAGGATAACTCATGGGTGAGGGCGGATGATGTTTCTGCTTCCAGACTTGTCAGAGCGTTTCACAAGAGGTTTCCTGATAAGCCTGGGCCTAGGGGATCCGGAGGATCCTCTTAGAAGAGGGGGTACTGTTAGAACTCTCCTGTTAGGTTTTTTCTATTTTGCGGGTCACATGACCTTTATGCCTATTTAATCCTGCTCCTCCCTACTGGCCATGCTGGACTTCATTGTAATTTCTACTCTTAAGCTAGCCAGGTGCTTTGTAACCTTTCTCAGTCAGTTTAGCTAGGTCTTTTGACCTTTATGTTCTATGCTGTGTGTTTGTCTTTTTTCTGCTACAATTTCTGCTAGGAGGTGTCCATCTTTCTCCCAGTCCCTAGTTCTTGTAGGGATCCCTCCCTCACATCTATAGGTCTTCGTTCAGACTAGCTGAGGACTTTAGCAGGTCTGATCGCAGGATCAGGTTCCCCGTTACATCGTAGGGATCTAGCTTAGTGCTATTGTAGGGACAGATCTCCTGTCTTTCCTTAGTGCTTGTAGCCTATCATAACACAGAGCAAAACCGCAGATGCGGTGAACAAGCAAAGCAGAGCAAAACCTGCAGATGCGGTGAACAAGCAAAGCAGAGCAAATCCCGCAGATGCGGTGAACAAGCAAAGCAGAGCAAAACCCGCAGATGCGGTAGACAGGACAGGGCTCTGTTCACATGGAACAGACTGGAAAACAGAAGAAAATAGCTGGAACACAGGAGTTAGATACAGAGGCACAGAAACAGAATGAGCAGAAACTGATACACACAAGGTACTTGCAATGAAGTAGGGAGTGGACATAAAACTCACTAACAGAAGTACAGAGACATCGAGTTGGAGTTAGGTGCAGGTTCATATACTGCAGGAAAAGGGGAAGGTACAGACATAGAGACAAACAAGTAACGGACTAGGACACAGTTCAGACAGGATCTGAACCAGGAACAAGATATAGGAACGAGCCTGGGAACTCAGCTTGCATGCACAACAGCAGAAGAAACAATGGTGCCACCTGCAGACACTGTTCCTGGACCCTGGGGTTCGGCCCACAAAGTCGGGTGCTTTGCTGCCATGTGCCTGATCATGCTGGTGGTGGTCAGGCTGGTCGTTTTTCCACCCCTTCTAATGCTGGCCTGGCAGGTGGTGCAAATGGACTTTTTGGGGTTATCAGCAGAGTCTTTAAAAAACAACCAGACTCGGGAAGACCTAACAGTTGTACTGGCAACTTCCTTCGTGTTGGTGTTACGGGGAACGGTTGCTAGACTTCTGTCTGCGGCCACCACACTGCTTCTTCCTGCCTGTTGGGGCACTCTGCCTTCTTCCCCCGTGTGCTGCTGTCCTTGCTCTGCATGTCCTCCTGCAAGGTTGGGTCAGTTACTATATCATCCACCACCTCAACTTCCACTTCCGCACCCTGGTCCTTCTCCTGACTTTCTGGCAATTGTGTCTCATCATCGTGCACCTCTTGTGACACTTTCCCACCATTGCCTTCATGTGACCGTGGATGCTCAAATATTTGGGCATCGCTACATGCAATCTCCTCTTGCCCCGCTTCAAGTGGACCGGGCAAGAGGTCCGAATCTATAAATGGAAAAGTGAACAGCTCTTCAGAGTGTCCAAGTGTGGGATCAGTTGTCTCCGTGCACTCGACATTGTGGGAGGAAGGAGGATCAGGGTGAGGAATATGCTGCTTAGACTCACGGCTACTGAGACTTGACCATGTGGAAGACAGGGTGGTGGTGGCAGCTAAGTGACTGGAAGCATTATCCGCTATCCAACCAACAACCTTTTGACACTGCTCTGGGTTCAATAGTGGTGGGACAGGAAGGTCGGGCGAGAAGATCTGGGTGTTTGTTGTGGCACAATTTCAGCTTGCCCATGGCCTTGTCCTCGGCCTCTGCATGCACCATCACCATCACGTCCATTTCGCCGTCCCTTGCCACGTGCCTTGCCCATTTTAAATGGAGGACAGTATCTTCCACGCTCACTACAAATGACTGAGTTTGGAGCGAACTTATATGTTATCCGTGTGACGGAGAAAACTGAGTTTTAAATACCTGGCCTGTAGGTAACTAGTTTGAACAGCAAACTGGTGTGAATTGCTTCACTGACACACTGAAGGAAATTTTTAATGGAGGCCAGAAATGGCAGTATTTTCTGACAACGTATATGTGATCCGTGTGACAGAGAAAACAGAGTTTTAAATACCTAGCTTATAGGTAACTAGTTTGAACAGCAAACTGGTGTGAATTGCTTCACTGACACACTGAAGGAAATTTTTAATGGAGGCCAGAAATGGCAGTATTTCTGACAACGTATATGTGATCCGTGTGACGGAGAAAACACAGTTTTAAATATCTGGCCTGTAGGTAACTAATTTGAATAGCAAACCCGTGTCAAAAACTTCACTGACACAGTGAAAATTGGAAAATGGAGGCCAGAAATTGCAGTATTGTCTGAAAACGTATATGTGATCCGTGTGACGGAGAAAACACAGTTCTAAATAGCTGGATTTCTAGCGCTGTAATATGGAAAGGACATGGCTGTATTCTGCACTGCCAACAAGCAAATGGCACAGAAAAACTGAGTTCTCTGGTTTGCTTTTTAAGTAAATAATGAGGATTAAGATCCAAAAAAAAGTATTCCTGGCTCCTGATACCTGGGCCTTTGTATAGAAATATCTAACAGCAGCAGAAGGCAGAATTGGAATGGAGCCTCTTGTGCTATATGCACTGAAGTCTGCTATATACACTGCCTGCCTATATACCCTGCCTACCTGATACCTCTGCAGATGGATTAGTTAGTCCTCAAAACGACTGCTTGTTAAGATGGATATATGTAATGTACGGTTTTTCTCCCTACACTACCTAATACACAAGCAAATCTCTCCCTGACGTAGCAGCACCTTTCCCTACTCTGCCTGATTCCGGAGTGACTGTGACAAGCACAGTGGCGCCAGGTCTGATATAGACCTGATGACGCTGTGCGGCCAGCCAATCATTGTAATGCTACAACCACCATGGTTGCAGCATTACAATGAGTGACAGGCAATCCCTGCATGTTGATTGGCGCTCTAAAGAGCGCCAAACATGCAGGGAGGGGACCCGAGCTCCCTCCGAGAAACCTCAGAAATACTCGGCGAGGGCCGAGCATCTCGAGCAGTGAGATGGTCGGGCGAGCACCGAGCAGTAGCGAGCATGCTCGCTCATCACTAGTATTGAGATCTCTCTACTGCAGGGTGATCCTCAGTCATTGCTGTTTTCATTACCGCAGGACTCAGTTTTTCTCCAGTCTGTGGAAGGGTTTTTTGGAGCTCTTGCCCTCATCTATGATGACCCTGACCGAGTCACTTTGGCTGAGTCTAAGCTACATCGCCTTCAGCAGGGGGTTGGTCAGTGGAAACGTAGAGTTCGGAATTCCATAGATGGGCAACGCATTCCTATTGGAATGACTCAACCCTTAAAAGTCAATTTTGTGAGGGGCTTACTGAAATGTTGAAAGATGCCTTGGCTGCATATGATACCCCTCAGTCCTTGGAGGTTGCCATGTCCTTGGCCCTTCGTCTGGATAGGCGCCTTCGGGATAGACAGGTGCAACCTTCTTCTCCGGGGCCTTCTTGTCGGGGTTGTGTACCTTTGCCAAGGGAGCGGTCTGGAGGTGAACCAGTACTGGGGGAGGTGGAGGAACCTATGCAGTTAGGGGCTGTCTCTACATCATACATCTCCCCGGAGATTCGCAAGAAAAAAGGCGTATTTTTTTTTGTGGGAAAAAGGGACACTTTGTTGGGACCTGTCCTTCAATTCCTAAACAAAAAGAAACTCGATTAACTCTCGGTAGTCTGCAGTTGGATAAACAAGTGGTGCTTTTGTGGCCAAACTGCAGTTCCCGCTTTGTCCTGACAGCAGAGGTCGTGCTAGAGAGCAAAACTGAAAAAATTTCTGTGTTTGTTGACAGTGAAGCCGGGGTCAGCATGGTTGATGCTGAGTTTGTGAAAACTCATGGTCTCGCTTGCTGTACTTTAGCTGAACCTATTCCCATTTTTGCTATTTACTCGGCGCCACTTGCACAGAAAGCATTTACTCAGATTGTCATAATGTACAACTGAGGGTGGGGTCAGTTCATTGTGAAATCATCCCTTGCTATGTTTTGAAAAATCTCCCTACTCCGATTGTTTTAGGTATCCCCTGGCTTGTTAAACATAATCCGTTGGTGGATTGGCAAGCCGGGGAGATTACTGAATGGGGAGATTACTGCCATGAGAACTGTCTGAATGTTTTTATTGCTGCTGTCTCTACGGGGATACTGCCTTCTTTTCTGTCTGGATTTGAGGATGTTTTTTCTGAAAAGGGGTGTGAGTATTTGCCTCCTCACCATGCTTATGACTGTCCTATTAGCCTAACCCCCGAAGCTAAACTACCAAAGTCCAGACTATATAATCTTTCTGGCCCTGAGAGACAAGCCATGAAGGTTTTCATTGTGGAAAGTCTGGAGAAGGGACATATCAGACCCTCATCTTCGCCCGTGGCGGCAGGGTTTTTCTCTGTGAAGAAAAATGATGGTGGTCTACGTCCCTGTTTAGATTTCCGGGAATTAAATAAAATTACCATCCGTGATCCATACCCTCTTCCTCTGATTCCTGATTTGTTCAGCCAGGTTCCCCAAGTTGGATTGAAGGGGAGCCTACAATCTGGTTAGAATCAGAGAGGGGGACGAATGGAAGGCAGCATTCAATACCCTGGAAGGTCATTTTCAGAGTCTGGTTATGCCTTTTGGTTTGACCAATGCACCTGCGGTATTCCAGCATTTCATAAATTATATTTTTCATCAATTGATGGGGAGGTTTGTGGTGGTCTATCTGGACGATATTTTGGTTTATTCACCTGATTTTGAAACCCATCGGGGGTATGTTAAGCAGGTGCTCCATATTTTAAGGGATAACAAACTTTATGTCAAACTAGAAAAATGTGTTTTTGCTGTTCAGGAGGTACAGTTTTAGGGGTTCTTGTTGTCAGGTTTTTGGATGGATCCGGAGAAGATACATGCAGTCCTTGACTGGAAACGCCCCGAGAACCTGAAGGCCCTACAACGTTTTCTGTGCTTTACTAATTTTTACAGGAAATTCATCCAAAATTACTCAGTGGTAGTGAAACCCCTTACTGACATGACTAAGAAGGGGTCTGATTTGCCCAACTGGTCGGAGGCTTCCCTCCAGGCTTTTTCTTCCTTAAAGAATCATTTTGCCACTGCACCTATTCTCAGTCAACCCTATGTTTCTCAACCCTTAATTGTGGAGGTTGATGCTTTGGATGTGGGGGTTGGGGCTGTGTTATCTCAGGGTTCGTCCCCTGGTAAATGGCGTCCATGCGCCTTCTTTTCTAAAAAATTGTCTTCGGCCGAGATAAATTATGATGTGGGTAATAGGGAACTTTTGGGGATCAAATTGGCGTTCGAGGAATGGTGACACTGGTTGGAGGGGGCTGTCCATCCTATTACTGTTATTACTGACCATAAGAACCTGTCATATCTCCAGTCAGCTAAACGTCTCAAGCCTAGGCAAGCCAGATGGTCCCTGTTTTTTTACTAGGTTCAATTTTGTTGTCACTTTTCATCCAGGGGTCAAAAACATCAAGGCTGATGCTTTGTCCCGGAGCTTCCCTGGTGGTGGTGACCATGAGAACCCTGCCCCGATATTACATAAAAGGGTAGCTATTTCGGCTCTTTTTCCTGAACTGGAGGGTGAGGTG
This sequence comes from Phyllobates terribilis, assembly GCF_046119375.1. Classification (NCBI taxonomy): domain Eukaryota; kingdom Metazoa; phylum Chordata; class Amphibia; order Anura; family Dendrobatidae; genus Phyllobates; species Phyllobates terribilis. Next base: position 283,802,963 of record NW_027362761.1, read on the forward strand.
CTGGAGGCTCAGGGGGACGCCCCTGCCTCCTGACCTTCAGGAAAGTTATTTGTACCACCTGATCTATACCGTAAAGTAATCATGGAACATCATAACTGTGCTTGCTGGGCATCCAGGTGGTAAGGCAACTGCGGACCTCCTCGCTCGTCATTTTTGGTGGCCGGGGTTGCATCGGGATGTAATTGAACTCGTAGCTGCTTGTAGTATTTGCATGCGTTCTAAGGTTTCGCACACCTGTCCATCTTGTACTCTTCTTCCGCTACCTATCCCTAGCAGACAATGGACACACTTGTCCATGGATTTTATTTCTGACCTACTGGTTTCTGCAGGCAAAACGATGTCGCTTTACCTGCACTTCCCAATGCTAAGACACTTGCTAGGTGTTCATAAATGAGATTGTGAAGTTTCAAGGGGGTTCCCACTGATGTGGTGTCTGATCGGGGGACCCAGTTTGTTTCCAAGTTCTGTAAGGTATTCTGTTCTCGACTGGGGGTGCAGCTGTACTTTTCCTCTGCCTTCCACCCACAGTCGAATGGTCAGACCGAGCGGGTTAATCAGAACTTGTAGACATACTGTACCTCAAGTGTTTCGTCTCCGAAAATCAGGAGGATTGGAAATCCTACTTACCACTGGCAGATTTTTTCATCAATAATCATCGTTAAGAACCCACTGGCAGGGCACCGTTTTTCGGTGCCTACGGTTATCATCCACAGTTTGGTACTTTCAGTGGGGGTGGAGCTTCAGGAATTCCTGAAGAGGAACGGTTTGCTTCATTGCTCTCCTCGGTGTGGTAGAGTGTTCTGTGTAATTTGAAGACCATGGGGGACAGGTATAAACGTATGGCTGACAGAAAACACTTGTCAGGTCCGGACCTGAATGTGAATGACTTTGTGTGGTTGTCTACTAAGAATATAAGATTGAAAGTTCCTTCTTGGAAGCTGGGACCTAGGTTTATTGGTCCCTACAAAATTACCGCCATCATTACCCAGAAGCTTTTCGTCTTGAACTTCCTCGGACCCTTACGGTTCACAATGTGTTCCACAGGTCCTTACTCAAAAGGTACGGAGAACCTCTTGAGCCCTCAGCTCTACCACCACCCCCAGTAATGGTTGATGGTAATTTGGAGTTCGAGATTTCGAGGATAGTAGATTCTCGTCTCCAACGTCGTTCTCTGCAATACTTGGTGTACTGGAAAGGTTATGGTCCGGAGGAAAGGATGGGGGTTTCAGAGTCAGAGGTGAACACTGCCAGATTGGTTCGCTCTTTTCACACCTCTTTTCCTGAGAAACCCGGTCCTGAGTGTCAGGAGGCCACTCGTAGAGTGGGGGGGGTACTGTCACGGGTGTGTCAGAGGTGACAGACAGTCGCCTTGCAATGGTTTGGAAAGATCACCATGTTTGGCAATGCAGACTGTGTTTAGGACCCAGCGACTACCTCCCTTTAGTCTGGGTGTATATATACCTGGTGTGTCTAGGTGGGCGTCGCCGGTTATACTCATTTCTACTTGGAACTTGGCTGAAGTAGCATCACATCCTCTCTGGAGTCTTGAGGCCGTGTGCCCTGTTGGAATTCTTCTAAAGCTGAGTTGTTGTTCCCCTGTGTTTTCTTCCCCTTTTGTCTTTAGAGTGCTAACGGAGGTTGACTTGTGCTCATATCCTTCCTCCCCCAGCTATAGCCTTACGCCAGGGATAGTAGGGAGAGATACGTGATAGGTGACAGCTGCGGAGGCTGTATAGGGACTTTAGGGGGAGAGAGGGTGATGCTAGTCCAGATTAGAAGGTCACCTCTTCCCCCTTTCCCTAGTGTCGGGGCTCCCTTTCCCTTTCCCTTCTATGTTGCACTCACACCTGGCGTGACTCTCTGTGTTGCACTCACACCTGGCATGACAAATAGTGGCGGCTGGGAACCGAGTATGGAGATCCTGCCGCCGCCATGAGGTTGTGAAAAGCTTCTGCCTACAAGAGCCTAAAAGGCAGTATTTCAAATACAAGCAGCTGCCCAAAAATGTGGCAGTTTACTATTGCGGACTGTGGGTGGGTGGCTGGCTGGCTGACTGCATACTTGTGCTTGTATTCCAAGTAACAGAAAACTAAGGAGATGGATGGCCTCATCATCTGCAAGGTTTGCACTATGAACTCTCCTGACGGAGAAGCCAGTGCCCACCAGGGGATTCTTCGTTTCATTGGTGGGCCCGTTCAACCCTGCCGAGAAGCAGCCCTGGCTAAGAAAAGTCTGTGTCAAAGTTCCCCAATAGTTTGTGGCTGATTTTTACTGTGGACTGGCTCCGTACCATCCCTGACCACATTCACTTGTATACATGTTAGGCAGTCCTTCCCAGTAAGTGCACTGGGGAGTGCACTGGAAATGTTCTGGGACACAGGCTCTTCTCCATCTACACCTTTGGCTTGGGACAGCTCATTGTCTCACGGCTTTCAGTATCACCTCTATGCTGAAAACACACAGATCTACCTCTCTGGACCTGATATCACTTCCTTCTTAACAAGAATCCCACAATGTGTGTCATATATTTCATCTTTCTTCTCTGTTAGATTTGTGAAACTTAACATGGATAAAACGGAATGCATCGTCTTTCCACCACCTCATTCACCCCTCCCCAACTGACCTATCCATCAAAGTGATAGCCCACTCTCCCCAGTCCCGCAAGCTTGACTGTGGTCTGTCCTTCAATTGTCAGATCCAAGCCCTTTCCACTTGCTGCTGACTCCAATTACAAAGTATCTCAGGGATCTGCACATTCCTCAACTATCCATCTAGAAAAACACCAGTGCATGCCCTCATCATCTCCTGCCTCGACTACTACAAGCTCCTTCTCTGTGGCCTCCCTTATACCACACTCGCACCCCTCCAATCTATTCTAAAGTGTGCTGGCCGATTAATCCACCTGTCACCCCTTTATTCCCAGGCTTCTCCCCTCTGTCAATCACTGTGCGGGCTCCCTGTTGCGCAGACACTCCAGTTGAAAAAAGCCTAACTTTGGCATACCAAGCCATCAAAAACCTGTTTCCTCCATACATGTGTGACCTAGTCTCCATGTACTACTTACCTGAACGCAACCTCCCATCCTTCCAAGATCTCCTTCTCTACTTCCCTATTATCTCTTCTTGTCACAATCGCATACAAGATTTGTCCGGTTCATCTCCACTACTGTGTAACTCTGTACCCCAACATATCAGACTGTCACCTACCATGGAAACCCTGAAAAGGAAGCTAAAGACCCACTTCTTGTGACAAGCGTACAATCTGCGGTAACTCTCGCTCCAGCATACCGCTGTACGACTAGCTGTACCCTGACCTACTGTATCCTCCCCCATCCCTTACAGATTGTTTGTGCACCCTCGCAGGCAGGGTCCTCTATCCTCTTGTACCAGTCTGTGACCCCTTTTGACATGTAAAGCGCAACGGAATAAATGTCGCTGTCATAGTAATAATAATTATAGTACTTGTACTCTGGGGCAATTGATGGCACTTCCCTGGTGTCTTCTCCTAATTTGATGGTTTTTAACAGCTTTTGGGCCCATTTGTAGGTGTTGTATATGCATTTTTTTGATCCCCCCAGTGACTCCTATGGGATTTGGAAATGTTCGTTGAATGTTTGTAATAAGTTCGGCGAATGTCTATTTGTTTGTAGAACTTTCCAGAATCAAACATTGAAATGTTTGCTCATTTCTAGCTTCAACACCAGTAAGCAAGAAGCACCACTAGCCAAGCAACACCCTGAAGACCAGGAGGTCTCCAAACAAGTCAGGGACAAAGTTGTTGAGAAGTCAGGGTTGGGTTATTAAAAAAATATCCCAATCTGTGATGATCTCCCGGAGCACCATAAAAGACATTATCATCAAATGGAAAGAACATGGTACCACAACAAACCTGCCAAGAGAGGGCCGCCCACCAAAACTCTCAGCCCACACAAGGAGGGCATTATTTAGAGAGGCAGCAGAGAGACCAAAGGTAATCCTGAATGAGCTGCAGAGTTTCCAAGCAGAGACTGGAGTATCTGTCCATACGACCACAATAAGCCATACATTCCATAGAGGTGGCCTTTATGGAAGAGTGGGCTGTATAAAACCTTTTCTCATGCACAAAAATTGTAATGCTCGTTTTGAGTTTTCCAAAAGACATATCGGAGTCTCCCAAATGTATGGAAGAAGGTGATGTGGTCAGATGAGACCAAAATTTAACTTTTTGACCACCAAGGTAAACGCTATGTTTGGCATCAAACCAACACAGGTAATCACCCCAAGAACACCATCCCCACAGTGAAATATGCCGGTGGCAGCACCAAGCTGTGGGGATTTTTTTCAGCAGCAGGGACAGAGAAAATGGTCAAGGGTGAGATGGATAGTGCGAAATACAGGCATATTTTTGAGCAAAACCTGTTTCAATCTGTTAGCAATTTGAGATTGGGATGGAGGTTCATCTTCCAACAAGACATTGACCCAGAACATACTGCTAAAGCAACATTCGAGTGGTTTAAGGAGAAATGTGTAAATGTTTTGGAGTAGCCTAGTCAAAGCCTAGACCTTAATCCAATTGAGAATATGTGGTCAGACTTGAAACTTGCTGTTCACCAGAGGAAACCATCTAACTTGAAGGAGACGGAGCAGTTTAGCCTTGATGAAAGGGCAAAAATCACAGAAAGCTCATAGAGACTTATCCAATGCGACTTGCAGCTGTAATTGCCGGAAAAAGAGGCTCTACAAAGTACTGACTTGAAGTTTTCAGTTATTTCGTTCTATTTATTGTTTACTTCAATAAAAAAAGAAAACCAAATGTTCATATTTGTAGGCATGTTCTTTACATGAACCAATGTAAACCTTAAAAAAATAGTAAAATTCACGGTTGTGAGGTAGCAAAACACAAAAAATGACAAGGGGGTGAATACTTTTGCAAGCAATTCTATCTATCTATCTATCTATCTATCTATCTATCTATCTGTCTCTTTGCACATCTTTAACACCTAAACATCTGTAATTTATATTCTGCATTCTGTTATGGTATGTGTCACATGAATGGTGCACACACACGGGAGATGGATGTCACACAGATGGTTCACATGTATGCACAGTTAGCCAGCAGAAAGCCACATGGATAGTAACAACGGACTGTCTCATACTTTTTTTAAGCAGACATGTGATGGAGGCCCAAATTTAATATTATAACTTTCATTATAAAATCTTCAGTTTTGTTCAAATTAGTTGATTTAAACATGAATGCTCATCATGTGAAAAACTACTACATATAGTATTTTGTATGATCTCCATGATTTTTAATGACAGCATTAAGTCTTTTAGGCATGGAATGAACAAGTTGGTGACATATTGCATCATCTGTTTTTTTCATTCTTCATTAATGACCTCTTCTAGAGCCTGGATGCTCAGTTATGGTCTTAGGCTGCAATACACTGGCTCTGACTGATTGACTTTCTACCAGGGATCTTTTTTTGCATATCCTGATCTGGACTAAGGTCATTGTTACGAGAGGGCCAGGATGTAAGCTGTAACCAATGCCTATTGTAAAAGGTAAATCCTGTATTACCTGCTTTATATAGAGCTTGATATTTTTCATTGTAATTCTTCCTGTGATGATAATGAGACTGCTGAGAAGTAGAGATGGATGAATTTTATTCCAGTAGAACTGAAGTCTGCTTACATTTTACAAAAAGTGATATTTTCTAGTATATAGATTTTTGTAATTTCCTCTCCATTTTGCTGAAATGTAGAGAGTGGGCAAATGGTTAACCTCCCGCAAAATCGAATACCTCTTGGCTCACCTCATCAACCACCTACCACTCAATGTCCCCCATATTGTCCACAATGCCTCATCTTACCAACAATGCACACTGAAGCATTGATAGTCCCGTTTTTGTATGACCTTACATCGCATACTCTAAGCCCGGACCTCCAACTGTGGTGAGGCCTGGAATGTCCCTTTGAATGTGCTTCATAAGGTCGCAATGTAATGATTGCACAGCGTGTTCCACAACCTTAGATCATGCATGCTCAGTTATGTCCCGGCCGTGAAGAGGCCTGGGATTTTAGTGTGGGTCAGTAAAAAATAGCACCACAAAATGTATTGGGGACAGCCAGAAGTGGAGGTGGTAGAGGAGGTGATTGGTGAGTTAAGTATTATTTTTTTTAAACATCTTACCTTTATTATGCTTTGGAGTATCTCCAGATACCAGAGCATAATAAAGGATATTCAATTCACAGAGAATAAATTCATTTTGCATTGAATATCCTAGTAAGATCCATGCAAATTGGAAAATTTGAATCCCGTCAGATCTGCTCATCTCTATTGAGAAGTCATCTGCTTAGAACAATAAATAACAGGAAGATAGTGGTAAGGAAAGTTAAAATAAATACATATCCAAAATGTAAAAAAAAGGATAACTTAAACATAAAGCCTATAGTGTATAAACTGTAAATTATACAGGGAATATGCTACAGTACAATATGCGTTAATTATCATTATTATTTGTTTTTAAACTCAATATCTCAAAGGACCATAACTATACAATAACTATACACAGGAGGAAACATAACACTAATTCATTAAACCTTTATAAAATCAGTCTTACGACTATTGGACATTTCTCAGATCACATTCAGCTCAGTTGAGTGCAACCTTTGAAATGCATTCTGATTATTTTATTTCTGATGCGACATTGTTTAGTTTTTGCAGTATAGTTCCTTTAGTTCATTGTTCTGGTTATCTAGTAAATACATAACAAATGCATCCATACTAGACATGCATGTTGTGCATTGATTATGCTACTATTACTTTCTAATGAACATTTTTATTCAATACATCACCTTTTAGGGGGTCACTTTTACAGTGTAAGTATAACCATATAGGAAGGTTAGCTCTTTCATGAAACCTATATTACTAGTTTGTGTACTTTAACTTGAATTCAGGTTGGTTTCTTAATTCTATTTTAATGTTACTCTCTAGTAATGTATTTAACATTTATGTATTACCCTCTTACAGGTCTGTATTAACCTATGGCTGAGCCCCTAGACTTCCAGGTTTTGCAAGCCCCCTCCAGCTTTTCAGAGGGTCACCTTTACAGTGTAAGTATAATTATGCAGGAAGGTTGAAATTAGCTTTGGGGAAAATTCAAGCACAATAGGCTTTTATCCAATTAATAGTGTATAAGATAAAGTGATAGTGCTCACCTAGTATAGGTGTGTGAGACACAAAACTAGTAAGTTTCACACCCCCGGAAGAAGCATAGGCGAAACAGTGTCTGGTGAGGGGAGGACACAACTTCTGTGCCTGCATCTTAGACAATTTTTTTGACTGTTCTGGTAATATACCTTTTACAAATAGTGTACTTTAAACTGATGGACATCTGAGAGTAGCTTAATACTTTCTGGTGATCTGTTTAATGCCGTATATATTCCTGTTTAGCCTATTTGACTATAGCCCACTTTCATGCAGGGCATCAGTGATGCACTTGCACTTTATTCTATATAGACTGATTATCTTTTCTTTGTAGGCTTTTTATAACAGGTTAATTCATTGATACTCCCCTTTTTTATATATTTACTAATAAAAGTTAAATATTTTTTACTTAGCTGGAATATCTTCTTATCTGACAGCCCTTTTTACTTGCTGTTACAGATATATGATGTTTTGATGTTTGTTGAAGTGTCTAGCACTAATCACCTTTTTCTTGGACTCATAGAACTAATATAGTAATAAAGTAGTACGAGATGTGGGTAACCTGCACTGCAGATTGTGTGTCCACAAAAAAATCCAATATGCAGTGTAGAAGGCAACAGTGCGGTTTATTCTCAACACGTTTCAAAGTACTCAGACTTCTTCTTAAGGAGAACCACAAAGATGAAGAAGAAATCTGAGAACTTTGAATAGCGTCAAGAATAAATCACATGTTACCTTCTACACCGCATATTGGATTATTTTTTGGACACATAACCAACAGAGCAGGTAATGCACATCTCCTACTACTTTCATATAGGAAAGATAGCTCTTTTGTAAAATCTATTTCACCATGTTTTTCTACTTTAACTTGAATTCAGGTTGGCTTTAAGTTGCTTTTTTAATGTTAGTCTGTATTAATTTCTTTAATATCTATGCTGTTATGTATTACCCTATTACAGGTCTTTATTAACCCATGGCTTAACCCTTAGACTTGCAGGTTTCTAGGCCCCCGTTCAACACTTCAATCTTTTATCCCACTATAGCGTTCTCTTTTCCTTTGTGCAAATAGCATTTTTTTCAATTAGATCAGTGTCCATCTGAGTGTCAAATTATGCCAAGATTTAAACTTGCAGTATTCAAAGAGACACCAATACCCAGTTCAAATAAAGTCTGCTGACATCTTTAAACACAGCACGATGGTCCTTCTTATTCTTTTTTTAAATCCTGACTTGTGCTTTTATATGTTGGTTGCATTTTTTCTTTTTAAAGTTAAATAATTAATAACTAGTGTTGAGCAAGCACTAAAATGCTCGGGTGCTCGAAGCTCGGGCCGAGCTCACTGTGATACTCGGGTGCTCGACTCGAGCAACGAGCCCAATGTTAGTCTATGGGAGACCCGAACATTTTTGCGGCGGCTCCCCCGGCAGTCTGTAGACAGCCTAAAAAGTGCCCAAAACGATAGTGACAGTGCTCAAATGACATGGGGACAGCATGGGGATCGCCCCTGGAAGCATTTCTGACCCCCAGGTCACTGCTGTCAACAACGTGGTCAGAGGTATTAAGCCACTTTTACAGGCTCACAATAAAACATTCAAAAACGAAAGTGAAAGTGCTTTCCTGTGAAATATGTTAACCCCTTAACGACCATGGGTCTTTCTGTTTTTGTGTTTTCCTTTTTTGCTCCCCTTCTTCCCAGAGCCAGAACTTTTTTAATTTTCATTCAATATGGCCATGTGAGGGCTTATTTTTTGTGGGACGAGTTGTACTTTTAAACAACATCACTGGTTTTACCATATCATGTGCTGGAAAATGGGAAAAAAATTCCAAGTGCAGTGAAACTGCAAAAAAAATGCAATTCCACAGTTGTTTTTTGGGTCCTTTTTTTACCACGTTCACAGATTGCTAAAACTGACCTGCCATCATTATTTTCCAGGTCGTTACGAGTTCATAGACACCAAACATGTATAGGTTCTTTTTTATTTAAGTGGTGAAAAAAAAATCCAAAGCTTGCTAAAAAAACAAAAAAAAATGACGCCATTTTCCGAGACCCTTAGCTTCTCCATTTTTCGGGATCTGGGGCCAGGTGAGGGCTTATTTTTTGCATGCCGGGCTGTCGTTTTTATTGATACCATTTTGGGGTAGATCCAATGTTTTGATCGCCCGTTATTGCATTTTATTGCAAAGTTGTAGCGACCAAAAAAACTTAATTCTGGCGTTTCAAATTTTTTTCTCGTTACGCCGTTTACTGATTGTATTAATTCTTCTTTTATATTGATAGATCGGGCGATTCTGAACGCGGCGATGCCAAATATGTGTATGTGTTTTTTTTTTTATATATATATATTTTTTTATTTTGAATGGGGCGAAAGGGGGGTGACTTAAACTTTTATATATTTTTTTTTTTTTTAAAACTTTTTTTTACACTTTCTGCTTGCTTCTATAGTCTCCAGAGGAGACTAGAAGCAGCAGTTGTCTGATTGCTTCTACTGCATACAAGCGATGAGCAGATCGCTTGTATGCAGGAGAAATGCTCACTTGCTATGAGCGCTGACCACTAGGTGGCGCTCATAGCAATTGAGACATGACAACCACAGGCGTCTGCTGCAGACCCTGAGTTGTCATGCCCACCCATTGGTGACCTGCGATCACGTGATGGGGTCACTGATGGGCGGGGCTTAGGACTCCCGGAAGCGCGAGTTAAATGCCACTGTCAGAGATTTAACATATTAACAGCCGCGGGTGGATTGCGATTCCAATAATCAGCTGACATGTGCTCGCTTCAGTGCGGGCTCACCGCCGGAGCCCCCGCTGAACCGGCCTCCCCGACCTGGTGCGTACTATTACTGAACAGGTCGGAAAGGGGTTAAGGAACATCCTTTCCAGGGTAAAGACTTGTGTATAAGGTAAAATAAATAACAAAAAACAATAACACTCCTCCACACCTTGGGCTATGTTCACAAGTAGCATTTTTTATGCGTTTTTGCACGTTTGTATTGCTTTCAACCGTGACAAATGCATTCACCGGGAAATGTCATTTTAACATTTTACAACCTTATCTGGCCATGTGCTGTGTGACACATGCATACAGTGCTAAAAAGACATGGGAACAGCATGGGGAAGACCCCTGGAAGCATCTCTGACACCCAGGTCACTGCCTAAAAGTGTGCCCATCAGAAGTGATCCTTGCCGCATCAGAAGATGCAGACTTGCAACTATCCCCATGCAAGTCCTTGTCCCAGGGCAGTGTTCAATTGTACCTCCCCCATAACTTGCAATACAAGCGCAAGTATGCAGCCTGCCACCCACCCACCCCCCAGGCTGCAATACCATACTGCTAGCTTGCTTGCACTTGAAATTGGGCCTTTTAGGCATGTGGAGGTGGAATCTGGCCACCACGTCATGGCTGCGTCGGTAGCCTGGTATTCATACTCAGTCCCCAGCCGCCCGGCGGCCGGGTGTCTACACTTGGTCCCCAGCCGCCAGGGGGCGGCCGGGTGTCCATACTCAGTCCCCAGCCGCGTGGGGGTGGCCGGTTGTCCATAAACGGTCCCCAGCCGCCCCTATTTGTCCCGGTGCGCCTCATACACAAGCGCGCATACCAAAACATTACCTGTGCCCTCCCCAGTGCATTTAGTGGGAAGGACAGCCTAACCACAAACACGTGGACAAGTGAATGTGGCCAGGAATGGTCCATCTCACTGACGCCTTCACACTGGGTTAATATTGTGGAAGCCGGGACACAGTTGGACACTGGGATGCAACACGTCCTCCAGACATAGAGGATTGCGGGGTCAATCAGGCTTCAACACAAAGTTCAGAAGGTAGACAGCAGCAGTGGTCGGCCTCATACACAACGAGTAAATTATTCATGATCATGAGGCCATCCACCTCCTTAGCTTTCTGTTCCTTGGAATGCAAGCGCATGTATGTAGTAATAGCTAGGCCTGAGGTGGTCAGCATTTTGGCGCATATCCTACCTCCTCCGAGGATTGCTGGATGTTTTCCTGCTACTATCCCAGTTCTATGACTCCCGTTAAAACAAAGCTTCAGGTGATGAATGATGGATGAGGTGGTGGCAAAGGAGAAAGAGCAGGAGGAGCAGGGATCATTCACATCAATATCAGGCCAGCAAACCACACATGTCTTGTAGGATATATTTCCGTACCAAAAGGAGCGGTTCAGCTACACAGTTATAAGGCATACAGTGAATGCAATGCCTACCAAAAATTTCGAGGCACTCCAATGCCCCTTGGAAGTGACATGGAGGTCAGAGGGCCTTAACTAAACCGTTTTTTCCATTTATAGCAACTGGGTCTCCTGTACACTGTTGGCCTAAGCAGGGAATGGAAGGCTTTCCAAAAATTATTAGGCACTGCAATGCCCCTTGAAACAGACGTGGATTACAGCGTATTAAAAACCTTCTACCCATTATTGGGGAGTGGGTCTCCCTTAGTGCTTGCCTATGCATTGAAAAGCAAAATCTGACAAAAATTAGGAGGAAATGCAATGCCCGTTGCAAGAGTCGTGGAGGTTAGAGGTAATTAAAAACAACATGTCAATGCCCCTTGGAAGAGCTGTGGAGTTCAGAGTGGTTTAACAAGACGGTTTTAATGCCCCTTAGAAGAGACGTGGAGTTCAGAGTGGTTTAACAAGACAGTTTTAATGCCCCTTGGAAGAGATGTGGAGGTCAAAGTAGCTTAACAAGATGGTTTTAATGCCCCTTGGAAGAGACGTGGAGTTCAGAGTGGTTTAACAAAACAGTTTTAATGCCCCTTGGAAGAGTGGTGGAGGTTACAGTGGAATAAAAAGACAATATCAATGCCCCGTGGAAGAGACGTGGAGGTCACAGTAGCTTAACAAGACGGTTTTAATGCCCCTTGGAAGAGTGGTGGAGGTCGCAGTGGAATAAAAAGACAATATCAATGCCCCTTGGAAGAGTGGTGGAGGTTACAGTGGAATAAAAAGACAATATCAACGCCCTGTGGAAGAGACGTGGAGGTCACAGTAGCTTAACAAGACGCTTTTAATGCCCCTTGGAAGAGTGGTGGAGGTCGCAGTGGAATAAAAAGACAATATTAACGACCCTTGGAAGAGACGTAGAGGTCACAGTAGCTTAACAAGACGATTTTAATGCCCCTTACAAGAGCCATGCAGTACAGCATATTAAAAACATTATTCCCATTATTGGAGAGTGGGTCTCCCATAGTCTTTGCCTATGCCTTCCAAGCAAAAGCTGCCAAAAATTAGGAAGGGGGAACTTGCAATGTGCCTTACAAGAGCCATGCAGTACAGCATATTAAAAACATTATTCCCATTATTGGGGAGTGGGTCTCCCATAGTCTTTGCCTATGCCTTCCAAGCAAAAGCTGCCAAAAATTAGGACAGAGGAACTTGCAATGCTGGCTACATGGACCATGGTCACCCTGGTGGTATAGTGGTTGTGGAGGCTGAGGATAAGGAGAAGAGCAAAAAACTGCCGAAATGAGGAAGCGTATACCTATGTGTGGGTGTGAAGCGATGCATGGGAATACACCTCCCGAAATAACACAGTGGATTTGACTTTATGTTACTCTGCTGTCATTTGGTGGTGATGAGAAGTCTGGCCCAATCCAGCCCTTGTTCATTTTGATAAGGGTCAGCTTGTCAGCATTGTCAGTTGACAGGCGAGTGCGCTTATCAGTTATAATTCCCCCAGCGGCACTAAAAACACGCTCCGATAACACACTAGCGGCAGGGCAGACCAGGACCTCCAAGGCATACAGAGTGAGTTCATTCCAAGTGTCCAGCTTGGATACCCAATAATTAAAAGGCACAGAGGAATCACGGAGGACGCTGGTACTCCCTCACCATCTTTTGAAACTTTCCACTCCTTGTGAGAGTACCCTGCGCCTCAGGGCCTGTAAGCTGGGCAGGTCTCAGAAAACTGTCCTAGAACATTGACAGTGTTCCCCTGCCTCTGCTGGATTGGAGTTGCGTCTCTCTCGCCTGTATGCCTTAGTTGGGCAGCGAACTGTGACCTCTGCCGCTACCGTGTTCAGATGGGAATTTTTAATAGTTCTGCAGCAAGGGAATTCTGGTACTGCCCCATTTTTGTAGACCTCTCCAACTCAGGAATAAGAGAGTGAAAGTTCTCCTTGTAGAGGGGGTCTAAAAGTGTCATCAACCAGTAATGACTGTCACCCAACATTTTGACAATGCGAGGGTCACGGTTAAGGCAGCGTAACATAAAGTCAGCCATGGGTGCCAGACTGGTAACGGGCAAGACTTTCGTATCCTCACCCAGATGACGACTGATAGTGTTGAGCGATCACTAGAATGCTCGGGTGCTCGAAGCTCGGGCCGAGCTTACCGTGATGCTCGGGTGCTCGACCCGAGCAACGAGCCCAATGTTAGTCTATGAGAGACCCGAGCATTTTTGCGGCAGCACCCCCGGCAGTCTGTAGAAAGCCTAAAAAGTGCCCAAAACGATAGTGACAGTGCGCACAAGACATTGGGGCAGCATGGGGATCGCCCCTGGAAGCATTTCTGACCCCCATGTCACTGCTGTCAACAACGTGGTCAGAGGTATTAAGCCACTTTTGCGGGCTCACAATAAAACGTTCAAAAACGAAACTGAAATGGTTTTCCTGTGAAATATGTTAAGGAATTTCCTTTCCAGGGTAAAAACTTGTGTATAAGGTAAAATAAATAACCAAAAAGAAAAATACTCCTCCACACCTTGGGCTATGTTCACAAGTAGCATTTTTCATGCGTTTTTGCACTTTTGTATTGCTTTCAACCGTGACAAATGCGTTCACCGGGAAATGTAATTTTAACATTTTGCAACCTTATCTGGCCATGTGCTGTGTGACACATGCATACAGTGCTGAAAAGACAAGGGATCAGCATGGGGAAGACCCCTGGAAGCATCTCTGACCCCCAGGTCACTGTCTAAAAGTGTGCCCATCATAAGTGATCCTTGCCGCATCAGAAGATGCAGACTTGCAACTATCCCCGTGCAAGTCCTTGTCCCAGGGCAGTGTTCAATTGTACCTCCCCCATTCCTTGCAATGCAAGCGAAAATATGCAGCCAACCACCCACCCACCTGCAGGCTGCAATACCATACTGCTAGCTTTCATTTGAAAAGGGGCCTTTTAGTTTGGAGGAGGCCGAAGCTGGCCACTACCTCATGGCCGCTTCGGCAGCGAGGTATCCATACTCTGTCCCCAGCAACCCGGCGGCCGGGTGTCCACGCTCGGTCCCCAGCCGCCAGTTGGTGGCCAGGTGTCCATACTCGGTCCCCAGCCGCCCTGATTTCTCCTGTCACCTTCCCCCACACTTTTCTTAGCCTGGCCTGCTTTAACGCAGCATTGGACGAGCCCACCAGAGAACCAGACTCCTCCGGTGGGCCCTGGCTTCTCCATCAGGGGAGTTGAGAGTGCCTAGGTGAGGAGCATGATGATGATGATAGAAGTTAGCATCTGCTTTGTTTTCTTGGAATGCAAGCGCATGTATGTAGTAGCGGCTAGGCCTGAGGTGGTCCGCGTTTTGGCGCATATCCTACCTCCTCCGAGGATTGCTGGATGTTTTCCTACTACTATCCCAATTCTATGACTCCCGTTAAAACAAAGCTTCAGGTGATAAATGATGGATGAGGTGGTGGCAAAGGAGAAAGAGCAGGAGGAACAGGGACCATTCACATCAATATCAGGCCAGTCAACCAGATATGTCTTGTAGGATATGTTTCTGTAACAAAAGGAGCGGTTCGGCTACACAGTTATAGGGCATACAGTGAGTGCAATGCCTACCAAAAATTTCGAGCCACTCCAATGCCCCTTGGAAATGACATGGAGGTCAGAGGGCGTTAACTAAACCTTTTTTTCGATTTATAGCAACTGGGTCTCCCGTGCACTGTTGGCCTAAGCAGTGAATGGAAGGCTTTCCAAAAATTATGAGGAACTGCAATGCCCCTTACAAGAGCCATGTGTGGCACCCCAGGGGTCTGGTCACCACAGTAATAGAGATATTACGTCGGAGAACAAGTGGGAGGTTTCCTGGTCAGGATCCCTTAAACATGCAACATCCTCCTGTCTCAGTCCTGGGAGGGGAGAATTCTGTCCTTATAAACTGGATCTGGGGCGGGGTTGAGTGAGTCAGAGAACAGTCAGAGTCAGAGTGAGAGCAAGGGAAAGTAACAGCAAGGAGCTCTGTAGGAGCTAGGAGCTAAAGACCAGGGGCTGGAAGCTGAGCAGAGCTCGCCCTGGCAGAAGACAATAGGAACCGGACACAGGAGTCCGAAGCTGTGAGGACTTATATATCCAGCAGCAGAAACCAGCCGGCAGGGTATTTCAGGTCCTCTGGCCATAGAAGCCCGGAGGTTCAGTCACAAGCAAGGGACCAGCA
Organism: Phyllobates terribilis; assembly: GCF_046119375.1. NCBI lineage: Eukaryota > Metazoa > Chordata > Amphibia > Anura > Dendrobatidae > Phyllobates > Phyllobates terribilis. Next base: position 283,818,531 of record NW_027362761.1, read on the forward strand.
CCGCCGTCATGGAGCGGAGGCTAACAGAAGGCCCCAAGTCACCAGCCATACGGGTGAGCACTACACGGTACACTCAGGGACGTGGGCTACTTCTACCCGCTTACAGCAAGGTAGCTAGGAAGAGTGCAGACAGACGGGGAGGCCTACAATTCCACCTGGCCAGGGGAACTCCTGCTTGCTCACAGACTGACCAGGCCTCTTATGCTAGCCAGTACTCCCGGGAGGGTCTACCTTATAATCATCAGTAAAGACCCTGAACTGCACTGCAAAGACTCTGAGTCGTTCCTGCTGCGCTCGTGCACCATCACCCCCATCATCCACACTCACTGCCCTGAGGCTATACTCCTCCCGAGGGGAGTTATCCCATTCTATGCTGCACAAACAACACCAGCCTCAGCGGTCTGCCTCGCAATCCACGGGTGGCGCAGTCAGACAATTAACCTCAAAACCTAAGAAAGACTGCCACTGGTTTGACCAGCCTGAGACACGGGACCGTGTCACCGCCACGGAGACTACAGACCCCGGAGACCCGGCACCGGGTATCCCACACACGTGTACACACGGCCCAGGGGGCGCGTCACATGCAGTACAGCATATTACAAACATAGTCCCATTATTGGGGAGTGGGTCTCCCATAGTATTTGCTTATGCCTTGCAAGCAAAAGCTGCCAAAAATTAGGACGGAGCAACTTGCAATGCCCCTTACAAGAGCCATGCAGTACAGCATATTACAAACATAAGTCCCATTATTGGGGAGTGGGTCTCCCATAGTATTTGCTTATGCTTTCCCAGCAAAAGCTGCCAAAAATTAGGACAGAGCAACTTGCAATGCCCCTTACAAGAGCCATGCAGTACAACATATTACAAACATAAGTCCCATTATTGGGGAGTGGGTGTCCCATGGTATTTGCTTATGCTTTCCCAGCAAAAGCTGCCAAAAATTAGGATGGAGCAACTTGCAATGCCCCTTACAAGAGCCATGCAGTACAGCATATTACAAACATAAGTCCCATTATTGGGGAGTGGGTCTCCCATAGTATTTGCTTATGCTTTCCCAGCAAAAGCTGCCAAAAATTAGGACGTACTAACTTGCAATGCCCCTTACAAGAGCCATGCAGTACAGCATATTACAAACATAAGTCCCATTATTGGGGAGTGGGTCTCCCATAGTATTTGCTTATGCTTTCCCAGCAAAAGCTGCCAAAAATTAGGACGGAGGAACTTGCAATGCTGGCACCCTGGTGGTACAGTGGTGGTGGACGCTGAGGATAAGGAGAAGAAGATTAAACAGCCGAAACGAGGAAGCATATACCCATGTGTTTGTGTGAAGCGGTGCATGTGAATACACCTCCTGAAATAACACAGTGGATTTGACTTTATGTTACTCTGCTGTCATTTGGTGGTGATGAGAAGTCTGGCCCAATCCAGCCCTTGTTCATTTTGATAAGGGTCAGCTTGTCAGCATTGTCAGTTGACAGGCGAGTGCACTTATCAGTTATAATTCCCCCAGGGGCACTAAAAACACGCTCCGATAGCACGCTAGCGGCAGGGCAGGCCAGGACCTCCAAGGCGTACAGAGCGAGTTAATTCCAAGTGTCCAGCTTGTATACCCAATAATTAAAAGGCACAGAGGAATCACGGATGAGGCTGGTACGATCGGCAAGGTACTCCCTCACCATCTTTTGAAACTTTCCACTCCTTGTGAGAGTACCCCGCGCCTCAGGGCCTGTAAGCTGGGCGGGTGTCAGAAAACTGTCCCAGAATGTTGACAGTGTTCCCCTGCCTCTGCTGGATTGGAGTTGCATCTCTCTCGCCTGTACGCCTTGGTTCGGCAATGAACTGTGACCTCTGCCGCTAGCGTGTTCAGATGGGAATTTTTTTAAGAGTTCTGCAGCAAGGGCCTTCTGGTATTGCCCCATTTTTGTAGACCTCTCCACTTCAGGAATAAGAGAGTGAAAGTTCTCCTTGTAGCTGGGGTCTACAAGTGTCACCAACCAGTAATGACTGTCACCCAACATTTTGACAACGCGAGGGTCACGGTTAAGGCAGCGTAACATAAAGTCAGCCATGCGTGCCAGACTGGTAACTGGCAAGATTTCCTTGTCCTCACCAAGATGATGACTGACCATGCTCTCCTCCTCCTCTTCCTCCTCCTCTTCCTCCTCCCCCCTGTCCTCAGGCCACCCATGCTGAACCGACGGTATGACACTTGTACAGGTACTACCGTCTACAACGCATGATAGCAGCTCCTGTTCTTCCTCCTCCTCCTCCTCCTCCTCTCCCTCATTGTCCCCCAATGCACGTTGGCATGAGATGAGGCTGGGCTGTGTGTAATCGCTCGCTACGGCTTCTTGATCCATCTCATCATACTCAATGCCTCCTCTTTAATTCTCTGCTGAGAGCGTTGCAAAAGACAGACAAGTGGGATGCTGACACTAATGATGGCATCATCGCCACTCACCATCTTGGTGGCCTCCTCAAAGTTTGTCAGGATGGTACATATGTCAGACATCCAGGTCCACTCCTGAGGTCTTATGTGTGGAGTGTGACCTGAATATCGACGGCCTTGTTGCAGCTGGTACTCCACAACTGCTCTCTTCTGCTCACAAATACTTTGCAACATGTGGAGGGTAGAGTTCCAACGTGTGGGGACATCACACACCAGCCGGTGTGCCGGAAGCTGCAAACGCTGCTGCAACACAGCAAGGGCGGCGGAAGCTGTAGCCGACTTGCGAAAATGAGCTGACAGGCGGCGTACTTTCACGAGCAGATCTGGCAACTCGGGGTACGATTTAAGAAACCGCTGAACCACGAGGTTAAGCACATGAGCCAGGCAAGGTACGTGTGTGATCTCACCTCGCCTCAGAGCCCCCACCAGGTTACGGCCATTGTCACACACGACCATGCCGGGATGTAGGTTCAGCGGTCTCAGCCACAGATCTGCCTGCTCTTTCACAGCTGTCCACAACTCACAAGCAGTGTGAGGTTTATCACCTAAGCTTATGAGTTTCAGCACAGCCTGTTGCCGCTTGGCGGAGGCAGTACTGCAATGCTTCCAGCTGGTAACTGATGTGGTGATATCTGAGATGGAGGCTGAACATGAGGAGGAGGAGGAGGAGGAGGATGCGCAGGAGCTGTACACTGTGGGGGCAACTCTGACTGACATAGGGCCCGCAATCCTCGGTGTGGGGAGGATGTGTTCCGTCCCAAGGTCCGACTGGGTCCCGGCTTCCACTATGTTTACCCAGTGTGCCGTCAGAGAGATGTACCGTCCCTGGCCACAAGCACTTGTCCACGTGTCCGTTGTCAGGTGGACTCTCCCAGTAACTGCGTTGTTGAGGGCACGGCAGATGCTTTGGGACACGTGCTTGTGTAGTGCGGGGATGGCACACCGGGCAAAATAGTGTCGGCTGGGGACCGAGTACTGAGGGACGGCCACCGCCATAAGATTGCGGAAGGATTCCGTCTCCACCAGCCTAAAAGGCAGCATTTCCAATGCAAGCAGTCGTGAAATGTGCGAATTTAGGACTGTGGCCTGTGGGGCGTTAGCTGCGAATTTCCGCTTTCGTTCAAAGGTCTGGGATATGGACAATTGAACGCTGTGGTTGGACGTGGATGTGGACGTTGATGCTGTTTCTTGAGAAACTGCCGTAACAAGTGAAGACTGAGAGGAGGGGGCATCTTTACATGCAGTATGGACAGGGGATTGCCTTGCACACACAACAGGGGGTCCTATTGCACGCACAACAGTGGAAGAAGCAGTGGTGACACCCGCTGACACTGGTCATGGACCCTGGGTTTCGCCCCACAAAGTCGGGTGCTTTGCTGCCATGTGCCTGATCATGCTGGTGGTGGTCAGGCTGGTAGTTTTGTCACCCCTGCTGATGCTGGCATGGCAGGTGGAACATATGGCCTTTTTGGGGTTATCAGCAGAGTCTTTAAAAAAATTCCAGACTCTGGAAGACCTACCACTTGTACTGGCAACGTCCCTCGTGTTGGTGTTACGGGGAACGGTTGCCTGCCTTCTGTCTGCGGCCACCACACTGCTTCTTCCTGCCTGTTGGGGTACTCTGCCTCCCTCCCCCTGTGTGCTGCTGGCCTCACTCTGCATGTCCTCCTTCCTCGTTGGGTCAGTTACTAGATCATCCACCACCTCCTCCTCTTCCACTTGAGCACCACGATCCTCCTCCTCACTTCCTGGCAATTGTGTCTCGTCATCGTCCACCTCTTGTGACAGATTGCCAACGTCGACTTCCTGTGGCCGTGGCTGTTCAAGTATTTGGGCATCGCAACATTGGATCTCCTCTTCCACCACTTCAAGCGTATCAGGCGAGGGGCCCAAATATGGAAATGGACCAGTGAACAGCTCTTCAGAGTGTCCAAGTGTGGGATCACTTGCTGTCTGACGACACTCGGCATGGTGGGAGGAAGGAGCATCAGGGTGAGGAGGAGTATGCGGTCGAGACTCACGGCTACTAAGAGTTGACCGTGTGGAAGACAGACCGGAGGTTGTGGTGCCCAGGTAACTGGAAGTATTGTCTGCTATCCAAATAATAACCTGTTCACACTGATCAGTTCTCAATACTGGTGTTGTTCTATGCTTCCCTAGTAATTCGGTCAAGGAGTGGGAGCGAGAAGATGTGGCTGTTGGTTGTGGCACATTTTCACCTTGGCCATGGCCCCGTTCTCTGCACGAACCATCACCAGAACGTCCACTTCCACGTCCCTTGCCACGCTCCTTGCCCATTGTAAATGAAGTAAAATAGCTTACACTTGCACTATCAATAGAAAAAGGGTAATGAAGAGTAGATTAGAACCGTGGAAGAGGAAAACCACAGTTATTGTTTACTGGGGTATACCACACTTTTTTAAATAGAGATATTTGCGGCTGAACAGTGAGCGACACACTCAAACTGCTTTTTTTTAGATACCAAAGGCCCAAAACTGGATAGTACAGCGATTTGACCCGTGGAACTGCGAAACCACACTGAGATGTCGGGCCTACACAAGACTATTTTCAACAGATATATTTTTGTGTCACAACAGTCAGGAGACACTACTGTTTTTCTTTACGGAAAAAACTACCAAAACCTGAATAATAATATTATTATTTTTATACAGCAAAAAATGCCAAAAACAGGATAATAGAGATGTTTTACCGTGGAACATCAAAACCACAGTAATAATTTACTGGTGTATACCAGGCTTTTTAAAATATATATATATTTGCGGCTGAACAGTGAGCGACACACTCAAACTGTTTTTTTTAGATACAAATGGCCCATAGAACTGCAAAACCACACTTCTATTTCTCTGGCCTACACCAGACTATTTTCAACAGATATATTTGTGTCTGAAAAATCAGAGGCACACTTTTTTTTTTGGGGGGGTGGGGGGCACCAAAAGGTTAATAAGATGGGTATTTGTACATTGTGAAGGAGGAAAAAAAAAAGAGGATTTAGATTAAAAAAAAGGATTTTTCCTGGCCCCCGGGACCTGGAGCTAAGTCCAGCAATTTCAGCAACAGGAGCAGCACACAGGACTGTAATGCAGCGTTTGCTGGTATAACCACTGCGTCTCCTATACAGCCTGCCTGCCTGCCTGCCTGCCTGATATACCTGGGATGGATATTAGTCCTGAGAAGGACTGTTTGTTTGATCTGGCAGCCTTTACAGACCCCACACTAACTATTTTGCAGGATATATCTCTCCCTAAATCAACAGCACTGTCCCTACACTTTTCTCAAATTTAACCACAGGGGATCTGTCACTCTTGACATTACATGCATCACACAACACCCACTACACATATAGGTAGAGGGAAAGTAGAGTATAGACAATTCATATTACTTTTAAAAAAATTTTCTTTATTTAATCCATTAAAAAGAAATTACATTTAAAATTAAGCAGGAGGAAAATGTTCAGCACCAGGGTTTATATATAGGTCTCAATCCTATAGAATCAGTCAACACCAGTGAATTTATATTATTGCTGGGCTTAAAGTATATATTTAATCAATCACAAAATCCAAATTCCTTTCTCATAAAGTGCAACTATTGATAAAGTGTCCAGTGCCATCTGCTGAAAACGGGCCTTACAAAGTTGTATAACAACAGAAAAAGTGTCTAGTGCTAGCAGCTATAATGATTATAAAGCCATATATAGGCTAATGATATCCCACTATCCATTGTGACACAAACTGAGCAATTCACATATCTCAAGATATAATATACACATATGTGGTTCTGACCATAGCAGAAGGTACTGTCAAAAGGAAAATACAATTCAGATCCTTTCTCAATCTGGTGATAAACTTACAGGAGAGAGTAGTGTTCCCGTGGTCCTGGCGCTGCACCCCGACGGCCGTTTCGCCACGCTTCTTCCTGGGGGCGGTGACTACCATGTGACAGCTGGGACCTTTAAATACTCATTACTACCAATCATTTGGCGTTGGGGCACCCACGTGATGTTCGACGTAGCGGGCGCATGCGTGCCGTACGGCTTCTCATATATAAAAGGCGGACTTCCGGTTTAGGTGCTTGGAACGCAAGCGTGAAACGCATGACGTTCCCCGGTGCAACCCACCGGAAGTCCATGAGCGCCAACAGCTGCGCATGCGCACCCATCGAGGATAACGAAGAAGAATATAGAAAAGTATAAAAAAAATATAGAAAAATATAGAAAAATGCTTCATAAGTGGATATATGAAAATGAAAATAAAAAAATTAACAAAATTAACAAGGGAATGAAAAGAGTGTCAAAAGGTAAGAAAGAAGAAAAATAAGATAAACATCACTGAGAATAGAATTGGTGATGACAATAAGGAGATGGCATGAAGGAAAGATTCGTATGTGTTAGATATAATTAGAAAAGTCAGTATATGCTAATTAATGACAATTGGGAGATGGCATTTATAATGGAGGATTTGTATGCGTTCGATATAATTAAAGTAATCAGTATATGCTGTCCAATGTCCATTAATTGAGGTAATCAATATATGCTATTCAAGCTATATCCACGCTTAAAGAACTACATTCTAAAAGCCATTTTTTAAAGCTATGATTATCTCCTCACATTACTACTGAGTGTTAGAATCCTACATTCTTAGAGCCATTTTTGAAGCCATAATTATTTTGCCAAATGGTGTAGGGGTTTAGCCCCTTATAGACCTCAAACCCATTCCCCTTGTCCGTCATTCTACTGATAACGTTATTAAATCCTGTGAAGATCAAAAACAGCATTAATCCTCATTGTGAACTAAGTCCAAATAGAAATATAGCACATAGATAATAAACCTTACATCCCTATACATAACAATGTTCTACATATAGTCTTGGATGACTCCACAACCGAAATGTAGTCATGAACAGAAAACTCAAATTTCTTGACACTCTTGCTGAATACACACAGATGGAGCATATTGTTGTCATAGACAGTGTCATCCTTTTGACGGGAATCCAGACATCATCTTGTTCCGTCAGATCCGGGATAATGCTGACCTCATATAAAGTCCCAAGTCCTAATCATTATTGATCTAGAACATAAAATTAAAAGCAATCAATACATGGTTAAACCGACAGAAATAAAATAAAATAAAACCAGAAACCATATGTTGTTCAAAGAGGCTGATATATGTGAAGTCTATAAGAAAGATGTAAAACCCAAACTCTCATTTAAGCCTTGGGGAGACATCGTGCCCAGTCTATATATCCACCTACTCTCAACTTGTGCCAAAATCCTATCCAAGTCGCCCCCTCTCACACCTAAAGAGACCTGGTCAATTGCTTTAATTATAAGCCCATCTGTTTTACATCTGTGGTATTCCCTAAAGTGTCTCGGTAATGTTTTTAAGGTTTTAACATCAACCACTGACCCAGCCTTCTCTATGTCACGGACATGTTCTCTTACACGTACCTTTAGCTCTCTTGATGTTAGTTCTATATAAATTTTATGACAGGGGCATTCAGCATGATAAATCACTCCTTTTGACCCACAGGTTAGATGTTTCCTAATTTGAAAGGTCCTAGATGCATCATGATTCGTGAAGATTTTACTTCTTCTCAGATTCTGACAGGCTTTGCAGAAGCTGCATGGAAAGAAGCCGGGAGACATGGTTGTATCCATTTTTTCAGAGGAGGTCTTGGGGTCGTAGTGGCTATGAACCAAAACATCTTTCAAATTTTTGGCTCTTCTTGCCACTATGGAAGGGATCTGTGGGAGAAGTTTTTTCAAAGTGGGATCCATTAGAAGTATCTTCCAATGCTTGTGGATAATATCCGACATCTCTCTCCATTGCTTGTTGTAGGTGGTGATTAATCTTAATGGCTGATCCATTTTCTGATTCCTTTTAGAAGTATTTCCAAATATTAATTGTTTCCTGGGGATCTGATATGCCTTTTGGAAACCTCTTCGTATACAATTTCTGCTATAACCACGTTCCTCGAATCTCTGTGCCAAGTCCTGGGCCTGATCCAAGAAAGCTTCCTCATTTGAGCAAATCTTTTTTGTTCGTATAAATTGGCCAATCGGTATTCCTTTGATCGTAGAAGGGACGTGGGATGACGAGGCATGCAGGAGTGTATTAGTAGCGGTGGATTTGCGAAATACCTCGGTGACGATCAGTCCATCCGGGAGGGCTGCGATACGAAGGTCCAAAAATTCAAGTTGTCTACCATAATTATAGGTTAGTTTGATATTAAGTTGGTTATTGTTCAAATGATCCATTAGATTATTTAATCCATCGATCGGGCCCTCCCAGATGAACCAAACGTCATCAATGTAACGCATCCACCCATGTACATTCTCAATGCCTGTCACGGGTTCCACCAGGAAAATTTGACGCTCCCAAGCTCCCAAAAATAGGTTTGCATAAGAGGGGGCACATGCCGCCCCCATGGCAGTCCCTTGTAACTGTAGATAGGTTTTATTCTTGAATGTAAAGATATTATGTTCTAGCACAAATGTAAGGAGTGTGATCAATAGATCAGCCAAACCAGGATCTAGTCCACTAGATCCCAAAAACCACTCTACAGCCCTAATGCCATCCCTGTGTCTAATCGAGGAGTAGAGTGCTTCTACGTCTACCGTTACCATAGTCATATTCTCTTCTAACTGTAGTTCATTCAACCGCTGTAAAGCTGCAGTAGTGTCTTTGATGTATGAAGGTAAAGTACACACTATGGGCTTTAAATAATGATCGTTGACAGCACACACCACCTCGCACAGGCCCCCATTGCCAGATACTATGGGTCTCCCCGGTGGATCAAGCGACTGTGTCCAAGATGGCGGCGCCCGGTCTTAAATACTCGAGGTGACGCTGTGCGGCCAGCCAATCACTGTAATGCCCACAAACAACATGGCTGCGGCATTACAGTGACTGGCTGGCAATCCCTGCATGTTCATTGGCTCTGTAAAGAGCGCCAAACATGCAGGGCGGAGACCCGAGCTCCCGCCCGAGTAACCCGGAAATGCTCGGTGCTCGCCGAACATCCTGAGTAGCGTGATGCTCGGGCGAGTACCGAGCAGTGTCGAGCATGTTCGCTCAACACTATTAATAACCCTTTTGCCTGGTCCCAACATCATGTGAGAATGTTCGAGCTCACATGATCAATGTCACAACTAGACATTTTTGTTCATAGAGGTGTAAGAAGAGAGCTGTCATCATGATGCCACAAACTTGATTCTAGTGTGCTATTGGTTAGCTGTAATAAATATATAGTTTTAAGGTTGCAAGAAGACCCAAGTCCATCAAGTTCGACCTATAACCTAGCATATTGATCCAGAAGAAGGTAAAAACTCCATGAGGCAGATGGTAAATGCCTCATATTAGGGAATAAGTCTTTCTTAACTCCACATATGGCAATCAGACCCATAAGTTAATATTTAGTTAGTATTATTTCTCAAGAAAGGCATCTGGGTGCTCCTTGCATATTTTCAATGAATCAACTATTAAAATATCATGTGGAAAAGAGTTCCATAATCTCACTGTTCAAACAGAAAAACAGAAAAAAAATGATGTTTAATGCAACGTTTCTTTAACTATTGGAGCCCTAAGGCACAGGTAATAGCGCCTCAGCAAAAAAAATAAAAAAAATAACGGCTACTAGTCTTCAGCTTAGTGAACCTTATGAATAATACAATTTTTCTTCCTTAGATAACAAAGAGCAGGACAGTCGGACACTCATTCTTACAATGATCTATGAAAACAACCTCTCAGCTGCCTATGCATTTGCTTGGTTTGGAGAATAAATGGAACAAACTTCTCATATTCAAAATAATATTCATTTATATTGTTGAATTGTTTATTAATATTAGGATGAAGTTGTATATGAATCTGATCTACTTATTAAACACATTTTTAGAATTACCAGTCCAAACAATTTATTATTGAACAAGCTGAAAACTTAATTTAGCTACAATTTTCATAGTCTTCACAATCAAAAACTCAACTATAGATCAATATGAAAAATTAGTTAAATAAAAAGCAATTAGATGTCGGATCTAAGAAAAATATGGACTTACTATTAGTTTTGTACTAATCTCGGTTTGTAATCTACAGTATATGCACAATGGAGAAGGTGTTTTTGCAGAATATTACAGACTTTATATTGCTTGGATTTCCCGTGTTCTATACATGGCACTGGAGTGTGTTTGGAATCATTTTTGTCATGTACATTTTAACTTTTACCGGAAATGTCATAATTATAACCATAACCTGCATTGATATCAATCTTCATAGCCCCATGTACTTCTTTATCAGTAACCTTTCTTTTATTGAAATTTTATATACATCTGTAACAATTCCCCAAATCCTTGTGTTATTAACAGGGAGGAATAGATCCATTTCTTTTGAAAACTGTATTACTCAGTTTTATTTTTTTTTTGCACTAGGGTCCATTGAGTGTTTTATTTTATCGGTTATGTCTTATGATCGATACTGTGCAGTCTGCAACCCAATGCGCTATAAGCTAATTATGAGTGGCCCTGTGTGTCGTACTCTAGTTTTATCTTGTTGGATTATGGGCTTTTCTACAAATCTAATCCCCACTTTCATAATTGCCAATTTAAAGTTTTGCGGAAGAGATATTCAGCATTTCTTTTGTGATCTTTCACCTCTGCTTCAACTATCATGTCAAAACACAAGTAAGCTGCAGACCTTGAATTTCTTCACTGCTTCTTCAATTGTCTTGTTTTCATTTGCTTTGACCTTGGGAACCTATGTTCGCATTATAATGACAATATCAACAATTCCTTCTGCAACTGGGAAATTCAAAGCTTTCTCAACATGCGCTTCACACCTTACCGTTGTTCTTATATTTTTTGGGGCAGTGGCCTTTGTATATGTTCGCCCAAGAGCCAGCAAAGATTTTGAACTGAATAAAATATTGTCTGCTGTTTACATAGTAGTGACCCCTGTGGTAAACCCCCTTATATATAGCCTTCGTAACAAAGATGTAAAAATGGCCATCAAGAAACTACTTTGTAAAGAAATACCGTTAGCTTTAGGTATAGGATACATTAGCTTATAAAAAATAATATTAGTATTCTTAGGAGTAATCTACATTATCAATGTCACATATTTGTTTGTCTATCTATTTTTTGATTTATTTTACTTTGCTCACCATAAACTCCACAGCTCCATCACTTTTCTCATTGGGAATCACAATTTAAATTCCCTATTTGACCTTTGCATCTACCATGCAGGGCCTATGAAACAAACTAAATGACTAGGGTAATTCAGGAATATTGTTTACTTTAGCAGATGATGGATATAGAAGTATCTTTCCATGTTTTCTCTTGCTAGATTTGTGGTAATAAATGATTTTGTCTAAGGGTTGCCAAGTAGATTGTAGATGGTAGCTCAATCAGTATGAATAAAGTTTATTAAACAGTTCTGACTGAATAATGTCCACCTTACTAATTGCCATGGGGTCGATGGCTGTGTACTTATTTGTCAATACACTGACACTAATACAAAGGAGTTTGGAAATTAGGCCACGTCTCCAGCTCTGGCATGATTGAGTGCATCAATGCACATCATTCCCACCTATGCAATCTATTCAATTAGTTAATATCGCCACTTAACATGTGGCTAAAGGGGCAGAGTGGAAGTGAGGTAGGTGTATGGCACCAACCAAAGTCTATTTAACAGACTATTTTGGCACCAAAACACTGTTGCGCACAAGGCAGTCTTTCGAAAGAAGTTTTCAAAGTTGGGAGCTTTTAGTTTAAAATAATTACAATGTTAAATGAAATTCTGAAATTGTAAAATAGTAGTAAAGTGAAGAGGTGTTCTATACTAGTTTTGGCTATATCTTGCATTCAAGTGATTAGGATTGAGGTCTAGTGCTCGACACTGCTCCATGGACAAAAGTGAACAACCTCTTTCTCTGAGGCCAAGTCTTAAAGGAGTTGTCTTGCGAAAACAATCTGTCCAGTGAAAACCTATCCGCACCATTTTAAAATTCATTTAACCCCAACAGGGAACTCTGATCCCCATTACAAAATTAAGCGGTGGGTCAAACACCCGGCTGCCACTCCATTCATTCTGTTTGGGTTGACGTAAAACATTGAGCACAGTGCACAGCATAGTCATAGGGAGTGAATGCATCAGCAGTGTGGCATATGCTCTGCTGAAATATTTTAACAAGGGAAAAAGTTCCCCATTCTACCAATCTGTGCAGTTCTCAGTGGTCAGACCACCAATGATCAGTAAGATATTGCCTATCTTGAGTTAAGTGATAAGTTGTTTTCACTGGACAACCCCTTTAAGCTGACCATACCCGTTAGACTAATTTCAGCCAAGTAAATTGATTTACTTACTCTCGCGTTACTCGAACCAACCAATTTATAATGCCTGGGTGCTCGTTTCGAGTAATGAGTGTAATGGGAGTCAATGGGAAATCTGAGCATTTTTCTGGCAGACTCTACAAGGAGTTCTGGGGCATTGAAAATGTTGAAATGGATGGAAATTGTGCTGAATGGAAGGAGAACAGCATGGGGAAGACCCCTGGAAGCATCTCAGACTCCCAGATCGCTGCTGAGAACAATGATGTCACAGTTTTACTCCACTTTAATAACTGACAATAAAACATTCAAAAGCGATGAGAAATTGGAATTTACAGGAAAAAAATGTTAAGAAATATTTTTTCCTGTATATTAAGTTATATGTAAGCCAACATTTAAAAAAGGATTACAAATATATACAATTTAAGTAACCCAAAATTGATTTTTTTCATTAAAAAATTGGAAATTTCAGTTTAATTTATGTAGAAAGCAAGAAGTGTAACAAATTAGGGACTCAAATACACCGTGTATTAGATATAAAGGAAGGCCTCATACACATTCTGTTCAAATTATAATGTAATGGTACTCCTAGACTGATAAAGGCTATGCAAATCCTGCCAAAAATTACAAGCAGGGTCATCCATACACCCTTGAAGGCACCGACTGTAGTGCCTCATTCAAATATTGTGAACAAAGTGTAGTTGTGTTAGTCCCACACTCAAAAAGCTATGAACACAGTGCAAAGCCTGTCAATAATTACAAGCAGGGTCACCCATACACCCTTGTAGGCACCAACTGGAGTGCCTCTTAAAATAATTTAGAAAGTGTAGCTGTGATACTTCAAAGTTCACAGCCAGGAAAAAATTATAAGTAGGGTCATCCAGTCATTCATAGACCATAGAAGGCAACAACTGGAGGGCCTCATTCAAATATTGAACATTAAAAACACTTTATGTGCTGCTGTCATCTGGTGGTTGTGGAAAAGTGAGGGCTCATCCAGGCCTTGCTCGTTTTTATCAGAGTGAGCCTGTCAGTATTTTCTGTTGACAGGTGAACACCCCTGTCTGTTTTGACCCACCCGGCACTAAAAACCTGCTCAGACAAGACGCTAGTGGCAGGGTAGTACAACACCTCCAAGGCATGGCATAGAGGGACAGCTCATGCCAGGTGTCCAGCTTTGAGACCCAATAGCTGAAGGTAACAGAGGAATTAGGGAGTATGCTGGCTTTGTCAGCCAGGTGTTGCTTTGACCATCTTTAAAAACTTTTCCCTCCTTGTCAAAAATACCTCGTCATCAGGGCATGGATGCTGGGATGGGGTCATGAAATTGGTCCAAGCCTTTGACAGTGTACCCATGCCTCAACTGTACCTGGTGTGTATCTCCCTCGTCTCTCCTCCTTGGTTGGGCAAGGAAGCTTGCCTCCTGCACCTAGCATTGTCTGATGAAAATTTTTCAACATATTTTCCACAATGGCCTTCTGGTATAGCACCATTTTAGAAGACACCTCTGCCTCTGGAAAAAGAGATGCAAAGTTCTCTTCGTAGTGTGTGTCTAGCAGGGTGAACAACCAGTACTCTTTTATGGCAAAGATGAATGTAACGCAAGGGTCACGGGAAAGGCAGTGGTACATAAAGTCTGGCATATGTGCCAAGGTCCCTATAACCAACAATTCCCTGTCTCCACCATGATGACCACTCTCCATCTCCTCCTCCATCTCTTTCTCCTCATTTTCTCCCTCAGCCCCTCCATGTAGGAGAGACAGGAGAATGCTTGTGTGGTTAATAGCCTCAGTCAACTCCTGTTTGTCCTCCTCTTCGTCAGCCTCCACCTCCTCATTGCTACCCAATCTGCACTGAGCAGATGAGATGAGGATGGGTAGTATCTTCCTGTTTTATGTCTTCCTCCATCTCCACCTGGTCTGCATGCAAAGCTTCATGTTTAATTGTCAGCAGCAACTGTTTAAATAGGCACAGAAGCAGGATCGTTGCATTGATGATAGCGTCATCACCGCTCACAATCTTTGTGGAGTTCTCAAAGTCTTGGACAACCACACAAATGTCAGACATCCATGCCCCCTATTCAGTTATTATGTGCGGAGGCTGACCAGAATACCGATGGGCATGCTGGAGCTGGTATTCCACAACTGGCCTCTGCTGCTCATAAATCCTTGCCAGCACGTGCAGTGTGGAGTTCTAGCACGCAGTAACATCGCTCACCAGACTGTGAGGTGGCACTTGCATGTGCTGCTGCAGCTGACTTGCAGAAATGGAGGCTGATGTGACGTATCAGATGCTTTGGCAAATCTGGGTAGGTTTTCAGAAATCGCTGAATTACCAACTTGAGCACTTGGGCCAATCATGGCACGTGTTTGAGCTTGCCATGCTTCACAGCCACCACCAGTTGCACCCATTATCACACACGACCATGCCTGGTTGGAGGTTCAGAGCCCCTCTGCTCTTGGATCATTGCCATGGTGACTCAATGTCATCTGGGTCTCCAGGCAATAGCAAATTAGGTTGATCATGCGCAGTGCATGATCAAAGTAACTTGTGTCTGCAATACTGACAGGTTATAATGTACAGTAGTGAACCTTCACTGCTATACATTATAACTGCGAACAGACTGCAGAAAATGAAAGTTTCATAGTGGGACTAAGTAAAAAAGTGAAAAAAAAAAGTTGGAAAAATATTAAAAATATATATACAGTAGTGCTCAAAAGTTTACATACTCCGGCAGAATTTTTCCTTTCTTGGCCTTGTTTCAGAGAATATGAATGATAACAAAAAACTTTTTCTCCACTCATGGTTATTGGCTGGGTGAAGCCATTTTTTGTCCAAAGAAAATTAAAAATTCTGCCGGTGTATGTAAACTTTTGAGCACAACTGTATATATACAGTATATATATTGTACCTACAAATAAATATTATTATGAAAATAAATAAAAATAAGCAATAAAAGTACACATGTTCGGCATCACCGCGTCCGAAACAACCTGACCTATAAAACTGTCCAACTAGTTAACCCCTTTAGTGAACACCGTTAAAAAAATAAGTAAAAAATAAAGCAAAAAATGGTGCTTTATCATCATACTGCCAAACAAAAAGTGGAATAAAACGCAATCAAAAAGATGAATGTAAATAAAAATGGTACCCCTGAAAACATTATCTTGTCCTGCAAAAAACAAGCCACCGAACAGCTGAAAAATAAAAAAGTTATAGCTCTCAGAATAAAACAATGCAAAAAAAATATTTTTTATAAATTTGTTTTTCTTGTGTAAAAGCGCCAAGACATAAAAAAAATATAAATGTATTATTGCTGTAAACATACTGACCCGAAGAATAAAGTTGCCTTATCAATTTTACCACACCCGGAACGGCATAAAAAAAAATATATATATATTCCTGAATTGTTGGCTTTTGATTATTCTGCCTTCCAAAAATTGGAATAGAAACAAATCAAAAATTGTCATATGCCCGAAAATGGTACCAATAAAAACATCAACTTGTTCCACAAAAACAAGGCCTTACATGACTCTGTCCGCCGAAATATGGAAAAATTATAGCTCTCAAAATATGGCGATGCAAAAACTAGTCTTTGCAAAAAAAAAAGCGTTTTTTAGTTTGACGGCAGACAAACATTAAAACCCCGATATAAGTCTGGTATTGCTGTAATCGCACCAACCCGAAGAATAAAGTCGTCTAATCACTTACGCCGCACGAGGAACAGCGTAAAAAATAAATAAATAAAACCAATTCTTCAGATGCAGCTGATTTATTCATTCTGCCTCCCAAAGATCGCAGTATGGCTCAGCTAACATTTATCCTGCGGTTTTGCATGTAAATCTCTGAAATACGTGATTCAGATGGAACTCCAAGCTGAAGATTCCCTGTAATGAGGCACATGGAGACACAGTGGATGCCATCTGGCATGTGATCCCACGGTGTCCATCTTTTTATTAGGCATTCATAAAAGTGCCCTTGGCCACAGTCTTGTGAACCTCTGACAAAAAGGACACCGCTAAACCGAGGCCAGATGGGGTCCAGAGTAACTCTGCTGCCTCATTATAGTGAATGGATCCCTCGGGATAGGGATAAGGTTGTGCTAGGGTTAGGCTTAGAGTTGTGTTAGGGTTAGGATTTGGGCTAGGGTTGTGTTGGAGTTAGGGTTATATTAGGGTTAGGGTTGTGTTAGGGTTAGGATTAGGGTTGTGTTAGGGTTAGGGTTGTGCTAGGGTTAGGGTTGTGTTAGGGTTAGGATAAGGGTTAGGGTTGTAGTAGGGTTAGGGTAAGTGTTGTAACAGGGTTAGTGTTAGGGTTGTATTAGGGTTGGGGTTAGGGTTGTGTTAGGGTTGGGATTTTTTCAAAAGTAAAAAAAAAAAAATGATTACGATATGGCAACTAGTGTTGTGCACAAGTGCACGCTACTTGAGTTTGCATCGTGTGCTCGGGTATGCACTGGGAGTTTGAGTGACATACTCAAGTCCCTGCCCCACATTTTTCATTGCTATTATACCACCAAAAAAGACAAGCAGGGATTGCCTGCCATACACGAGCGATCCCCGCATGTTTTTTTTGGGTGTCTAACAACCGTGAAACATGCAGAGCAGGGACTCGAGCATGTCACATATTCAATATGATGACCTAATGTTATCAAATTCTTTATCGTACCTCTGGGTTCAAAATGTTCACTATACCACTTGATAAAAATTTGTGAGGAGTGTAGTTTCCAAAATGAAATCACGTGTTTCCACTGTTTAGGCACACCAGGGTCTCTCCAAACACAACATGGTGTCCGCTATTGATTCCAGCTAATTTTGCGTTCAAAAAGTGACACAGTGATCCTTCCCTTCTGAACCCTGCCATGTGCCCAAACAGTATTTTTTCCCAACATTTGGGGTATCGGCGTACTCATGAGAAATTGCACAACAATTTTTGGGGTTCATGTTCTCCTCTCACCATTGTGAAAATAAAAAATTTGGAGTGAAAAGATAATTTTTGTGGAAAAAGTTTGATTTTGTTTATTTTCAAGGCTCTACATTATAAACTTCGGTTTGGTGCAATTTCTCCTGTTACCCTTATGAAAATGCAAAATTTAGCGCTGAAAAATATTTTTGTGGGAAAAATGTGAACATTTTATTTTTACGGCTTAATGTTATAAACTTCTGTGAAGTACCTGTGGGTTCAAGGTGCTCACCACACATCTAGATAAGTTCCTTGAGGGGTCTAGTTTCCAAAATGGTGTCACTTGTGGGGGGTTTCCACTGTTTAGGCACATCAGGGGCTCCCCAAACGCGACATGGCGTCCGCTAATTATTCGAGCAAATTTTACATTCCAAAAGTCAAATGGCGCTCCTTCCTTTCCGAGCCCTGACATACACCCAAACATTGGTTTTCCCCCACATATGGGGTATCTGCATGCTCAGGAGAAATTTCACAACAAATTTTGGGGTCTATTTTTTCCTGCTACCCTTGCAAAAATTAAGAAAAAAAATTGTGTCTAAAGTAAAATTTTTGTGAAAAAAAGTTAAATGTTCATTGTTTTCTTCCACATTCCAAAAATTCCTGTTAAGCACCTGAAGGGTTAATAAACTTCTTGCATGTGGTTTTGAGCACCCTGAGGGGTGCAGTTTTTAGACTGGTGTCACTTTTTGGTATTTTCTGTCATAAAGGCCCCTCAAAGTAAATTCAAATGTGATGTGGTCAGTAAAAAAATGGTTTTGTAAATTTTGTTGGAAAAATTAGAAATTGCTGGTCAACTTTTAACCCTTATAACTTCCTAACAAAAAAAAATTTATTTCCAAAATTGTGCTGATGTAATGCAGATATGTGTGAAATGTTATTTATTACCTATTTTGTGTGACATATCTCTCTAATTTAAGATACAAAATTCAAACTTTTTGCCATATTTTTGATTTTTTCACAAATAAACGCAAGTCGTAATAAATTTTACCACTATCATGAAGTACAATATGTCATAAATAAAAATTTCATAATCAGTGGCATCCGTTGAAGGATTCCAGAGTTATTACCTCATAAATTGACACTTGTCAGAATTGTAAAAATTGGCCTGGTCATTAATGTGCAAAAAACCTTCGGGGTAAAAGGGTTAAGGATCTTCTTAATACACCTCAAAATTTGCATATAGGTATATGTCAGTAAAAGTATAGATCACGGTTTGAATTCATTAAGTATAGAAACGATATCCAATACAATATACTGTAGGTACCTAGCAAATACAATGAGCAATCCAATTACATAAAGTTATTAAATATCGGGGTAATGGGAGCTCAGGACTCCTAAGAGCAACTCATTGGGCCACTTGATTTTAAAATCTTTTGCACTTCCTTAATATCCTACAGACTCATAGGTAAATCAATTATAGTCAAAGTATGTAATTCATATTAAATATTAAGTTCAAATCAACCATTGATTGTGATCAACACTGATCGTCAAAACGACAGAGAAAAGAGGAAACCTCAAATCACCTCAGAGAAAGGCAGTGTAACTGAAACCCTCATTAAAGCCGAATGGACTGATGAAATTTAGCCTGTAGATCCATTTGGCTTCCTCTTTCAAGAGGATTTTACCAAATTCCCCCCTCTCAGACCCAAGAACATTTTCCTAATACCTCAAAATTCCAACTCCAAAGGGTTGGAAGTATGGAAAGCTCTAATATTTTGTGAGAGTGGGGTATTTGTCTCCATATTGACGGAGCTAAGATGTTTAGAAATTCTCCTTTTGAATTGGATAGTTTTACTGACATATAATTTCATACAGGAACATTTGGCTACATAGACTACACAATTTGATTTGCAGTTAATCAGATCTTCAATGTAATAGTTCTGATTATCCACATGATTTGTAAACACTTTTTTGAGGGGCAGGTATCTACAGAAAGAACAATTACCCCATTGATGTGAACCACTACAGTGTTCATCAGTTGAAATACTTGATCTTGTCACTCTGTTAGTGACAAATTGGCTATGAGTGAGGAATTCTTGCAGATTCCTTCCTGTGCGGAAGGTGATTTCCAGACATCCCCTAACAATCTCCCTCAAATCTGGGTCTGTTAGTAAAATGAGCCAGTATTTCAGCATAATACCATACATCTGGTTATGTTGGTCATCAAATGTGCCTATGCATCTGACTTTTTTATTATAAGGTATAATTTTGTTAGCAGATGAGTGAATCTCGATTGGTAGTTTTTGCCCTATTAAAGGCTCGAGGTAATGTCCATTTCAGATAGTCACTAACAGGTGTTGTGGTATCAGACACATTAATGTATTTTAATTTGGATACCATTTCTTTAGCGGATAAACGAGGGTAGAATGTGTACAAAAGGGGACAAAATTTCATCTAGGTACACACTTCTTTCTTCAGTAAGATTGTTATTCCCTGAAACTATAGGACGTCCTGGCATAAGTCACTGTGGTGGGTTGAGGATTATTAAGAACTTTGCATTCGTCTTGTGAAATAAATCTCTCATCCACTGCCTTTTTCAGAATATTTTTCAATTTCTCTATGTACATTTCAGTAGGATCATTTTTAATGACTGAATAGATTTTATTGTCATTCAACATATCCATAACCATTCTTTCATAGTCCTCAGTGTTCATAAGGACTATGTTTCCACCCTTATCGGATGGTTTAATTGTTAGATCACATTTAGTCTCAAGAACCTTTAAAGCATCCTGTTCCCTCTTGCTTTGATTGGGCATTCTATTCCTTCTCCTTTATATTTTTTTGATGTCACTTTCTACCATCTTCATGAAAGTCTCTTTATTATGATACTGAGCAAACGGAGGTGTATTCTTGCTCTTTGTTTTTAAGGCCGAGGGTGTGACTCGGGCCCAGCCTCCACAATGTTGAACCAGTGTGCCTTCAGGGAAATGTCGCGTCTTTGGCCACAAGCTCTTGTCCATGTGTCAGTCGTTAAGTGGACAATCCAAGTAACCATGTTGGTAAGGGCACGGGTGATGTTCCTGGACATAATGTAGTACAAGGCTGGGATGCCACAATGTGAGAAATAGTGGCTGCTGAGGACCGAGTACCAAAGGACTAAATTTGTATACCTGTAGCAGGAAAATGTTAGTTTTTTATTTCAAACCAACAAAATTTCATACAAACCAAGTTCTACAGTATATATGACAATAGTCAATTTTTGAACAAACAAAATTCTATGCCTGTAGAAAGCCAATTTTTTTCATTTCAAACCAACAAAATTTCACACAAACCAAGTTCTATAGTTTAAATGACAACTAACCCATCTTTTTTTTCCTCCATTATTTTAAATTTTTTTAACTCTACAATTTGCAAGAAATTAAACATCTTTTACTAATGAGACTGGCATAGTTAACTAAGACACAAGAATTTCTACATTTTTTTCCTAAATGCAATCAACTGATTACTAGAAATCACTCCTTTCTAAACTCCCAAAACTAAAGTCACACACTTTGGCACAAAGCACACTCACAATCTGGTTCACTCTCTTATGCTTTTAATGAGGCACTTTTGTTGGAGTTGGTGCTAATCGATTTGCAAGACTCTGTCTATCAGCCAATCCAGTAATCGGTTGTCACTGGACAGGAACCCGGAGAACCACCTCCTACCTCATGGCATTCCGGCTCTATTCTTTTGATTAACCAGCCTTGCGCAACATCACATTACACTGCAACACTAATTTTGGGCAGGCTGGCTAATCAAAGGAAGAGCTGTGAATGCTGTCAGGTAAGAGACAGTTCTCAGTCCTCCTGTCCAGTAAGCACAGACCAATGTGGATACTGAACTGGGTCCGGAGAAATGATTTGCACCAACTCTAGTTTTTACTCTTAGCAGCAATACATCATCCAAGAATTTTGTCTAGGACCCGTTGAAGCACAGGCAGGCTCGAAGTGGCCGTTGTCCATTCTATATGCCACTCTCTCCCATGCCAATCATTTTAATGTTGTGAATAAATTTTGGATTTTTATACAGAACCAGTAAGTGCCACCATTTTCTTTACTTTTCAATTGTATACGTCTTCATTCTGGTTGAGCACATGATTACTATTGCTGCATGATCAGTTCCACGCTTAGCATATATGACCACGTGTTACATGGTGTTGTTTTTTCATCTTTTATTTTGCTTAGAAATATGAATATATTATATATGAATCTGTCTTTTTTCTACTGTTCTAGCATATTATATATGTTACATTGTTCTACCGATTCTGACACTATGTATCCATAGTAGTGTGCAATATAGTAACATAACTACATTTATTTAGAATATATGTCAATACAGTTTATTTAAAGGGTAGTCCCGCATTAGGTATTTATATCCTATCTATAGGAGAAGAGATGAATGTCTAATCAGATGGCTGACTGCTGGGATCCCTACTAACTTCTAGAACAGAGGTACTAAGCCCTCTGTTCCTAATCACTGCTTGACCACCATGAAGAGTTATTTGAATAGGTGAATGTCTTTGGGACTAATGGAAACATCCACAGACTTTGAAAGTAACAGAGTGACTGCCACTCAATTTAAAGCTCTTCTAACTGTGAATTGCAAAAAGAACTTCGGCACTCCATACATGAATATATAAGAAATATTGTATCTAGACTAATGTCACTTTGAAAAATGAATGTTTTTTGCGCATAATTTGGCCAATTTATGTGTGCCCATCAACCACGACAAGGTCACCTTCGTATGATGGGAAACTACGCTACGCTACCACTGGATATGCCACTCTTGGGCTGTAATCCTGTATGGACAATATGTCTCTGCTTGGGCTTTTAACCTACAATGTATGGGCTGGTAGAGCTAGTTAAAACCACCTGTGACTGAATGGGAGGGACACATGGTCAGAAAAAAGGCTGTCAAACTTCTAATAGTGTGAACACGTACCTGCTGCAATGCTCTTTCTTCTAACTGTGGTCACCATGGGAGAGAAATAGGTGGTTTAGAAAAGCCATTCTAGTGATTGGCATAAGTTCTAGCAGTAGGTCCTACAACAAGGAGACATTTTTCTCCTATCCTTTGAATAGGTGATAAATGTCTATTGTAAGAACTTATACCTTAAAACCTACGTCTATCCTTGATTTTGCTATTAGTTAAATTTCTCACCTACATTACTCTTCAGGCAATTCAAAAGTAATGCTTTGAAAATAGAAATTAAAGGAGTACTAAAGGGACATGACTTCTCGACTATTTTTTTTTATTTTAATACATTCAAACTTTTCTCACAAGTTTAACTAACATTCGGTCAATTAAATTGCAAGCAGCTTTCCTCAATAATTTATTGTTAAAGCTATAAATAATGGGGTTCAACATTGGAGTGACCACTATATAAAAAACAGACACCACTTTATTTTGATGGAATGGAGCGTTCACTGTTGGCCGGAGGTATATGAAAATGACTGTGCCATAAAATATCCCAACTACAGTGAAGTGGGATGTACATGTAGAGAAGGCTTTCCTTTTACCATGGCTGGAAGGGATTTTTATAACAGTAGAGATAATCTTGATATAAGAGATAGCAATACAAATTAAACAACCAAATATAATAATCCAGGCGAGACAATTGAAAATAAATTGAGCAATGTAGGTATCTGTGCAGGAAAGTTTTAATAAAGGGTTAAATTCACAAAAAAAGTGATCAATTGTATTTGGACCACAAAAGTGAAGGTTGGCAACAGAAACTGCTGGGATTGTAAGAGACAACGCACTAATAGACCAGCATGCTACAATAAGCTGTACACAAAATGCATTACTCATGAGAGTGCCATAATGAAGAGGGTGGCAAATAGCCACATAACGGTCATATGCCATAGTAACCAAAAGAAAATGTTCAGTGGCAGCACAAAGAGAAAAAAAATGGTATTGAGTGATACAACCAGCTATGGAAATTGACCGACTCTGACCAAATAAATCTGAAAGCATTTTGGGCACTGTAACTGCTGTGTAGCAGATCTCAAGGAATGAAAAATTAGCAACAAGTAGGTACATTGGGCAATGAAGGTGATTGTTGCTATATACAAGAATGATAATCAGCACATTAGCGACAAGGGTTAAAATATAAATTAGAAAAAATAATGTAAATAGATAGATTACCGAATCTTCATTTAGGGAAAAACCTAATAGAATGATTTCCGAAATGCTGGATTTATTCATCTTGCTGTTAGCATACCAAAAGCTTTCTTACCAATATTCCATTCTGTCAATCACTACAGTACGTGTAAAGGTGATATTCTGTAATATAAATAAAAGATAAATAATGTATTCAATAAAACAAAAAGACTATATATTTATTAAATTTCATTTTAATCATGTAGCAAATGTTCTATGCATAATTATTTAACAAATAACTTTTGATCTTGTTGGTTGGTTTTACTTAGTCATATAGAGGTTCCATGTAGACAAAAATATTTTTAAATGTATCTGAAAGGTCCAGTTAAAAATAAATTATATTCTTGCAAAAAAAAATACATGATAAAGAAGTCAAGTGGATAAATGTGACAAGGTTATTGAAGGATGCTTTTCAGGAGTTGAGAGGAAAAAAGTATTTAAATATCTGAATATTGATGGGACTAGATCAGTATCGCCCTTACTACAGGGTGATTCACTCTCTACTTTAACCGGAAAAATTGCTGTAACCTCTAAAAGATACAATCTATCGTACTGAAATTTGGCCCGTACAAACTTTGGTTCATGAGAAACTGATGTTTTAAAGCAGGTGTTAAAAATATCCACTGTTTGCATCCAAGCATGACTTACATATTGTTGAATGTATTCCTCATGATGTCTAGGGTCATAGCCTGAATTTTTCACTGTATGTTCTCTCGGAGTGCCTGTAACTTTGTGTACAGCCTGTACAGCTTGTTGCTGTACACTTGATCTTTCAAATGGACCCAATGGAAAAAATACAGCAGGGTAAAATCAGGTGATCTTGGTGGCCACTGTCCCTTGGAGATTACTCTGTCACCAAAAAGGCTTCAATACATGGTTTGAATGGCAGATTTTGACCTCAAAACTTCTTTAAAGACTCACTTTGGCAGCTCTTTTTGTGGACTCAGTTTTTCTATAACTTTTCACAATGAAAACACGCACCTCCAATCAGTATTTGTACATTGTTAACAAATGAAGAGGGAATTTGGCAGGAGTGAAATGCAAGCACCACACATAAACTACCGACGCAGAGAAAGGCAGCAAGTCTATCTCTTAGTGGAGAAGACTGGATGGGAACAAATCATCGAGACCACTTAAAGATGTTTCTCATCGCTGTAGCTGAAGTTCATTGCGTTTTCACTTCTAATAAACCTAAATTTGTACAGTGCAAATTGCAGTACGGTCAACCATCTCATTTAGAAGGTACAGCAATTTTTCCAATTAAAGTAGGGAATGAATAACCTTGCATATTAAAACCAAAGTACCCCAAGACTGTAATCATAAACTATGCTTCACATTAAAACCATTGCATAAAAACAGTGCAAATACAACATACATATATGGAGTATATCTCTTGGATGGTACACACCCTAGAGAAGCTTTAAAGAGTTTGTCTGGTCCAAAATGATAAGTCTGCAGTCACTGCAGACTTATGAACCCCCCCTAGCGCACTTACTGGGTGCGGCAAGGATTCACTGGTTTCTGAGTTGGGATTGGCAAGTATGTGTGTGTTATGCATACTCCCGACCAGAGCCTGACTAGTGGGCGGTGCGTCACTCAATAGCAGATGAGCATTTTTGCTACACATAGCAGGACTGAAGCATTGCTATGTGTAGCACAAGTGATCAGAAGATCACAGCTTCAAGTCTCCTGTGGAAACTATTGAAGCATGTTAAAAGTGAAAAAAATGTTGTTAAAAATATTAAAAAAATATAAAAGTTCAAATCACTCCCCTTTTGCCCCATTCAAAATAAAACAATAACAAAAAAAAAATAAAATGCACATATTTGGTATTGCCGGTTTCAGAAACGCCCAATCTATCAAAATATAAAAAGAATTAATCCGATTGGTAAACGGCGTAACGAGAAAAAAATCAAAACATCAGCATTGAAGTTTTTTTGGCCGCTGCAACATTGCAATAAAATGCAATAACAGTTAATCGAAACATTATATCTGCCCCAAAATGGCATTAATAAAAACGTCAGCTCGGCACATAAAAAATAAGCCCTCAACCAGACCCAGATCTTGAAAGATGGAGATGTTACAAGTCTCAGAAAACGGCGCTATTTTTTTTTTACAAACTTTGGATTTTTTTTCACCACCTCTGAGGGAACTTGTTAATAAATTATTTGTATTACTGATTTCACGTGTTTTAGCCCCAGTTACATAAATAAAGTGTGTATAGGAGAGCCCCCACTCTAAGGAACATTTTAGCCCCCAGTATGATACACACCCTTTCTACTCTAGATAGTAGCAAGATCAATAATAAGAATAAAACCATCACCAAATGTGGCAAAAAGAACTGCATGTATTGCTTGAATATTACTCATGGAGCCGACACTTTTGCATCCACATCAAGCAATGAACGGTTCAAAATAAATAGTAATATGTCCTGTGACACTGATTTTGTCATATATCTGATTGAATGCACGTGTCCCAAGCCATATGTCGGTAGAACTAAGCAACCCTTTCATAAAAGACTAAATTCTCATAGGCACAATGTTGTTACAGGTTTTTTAAAACATGGCTTATCCCGTCATATGACAATCCATCACAATAAAGACTTTGGGTGTCTTAAAATCCTGCCCATAGAGCACATTCCATGCACCACTCCCAACAGAATTCAGTGTCTCAATAGGAAAGAGATATACTGGATTTATCAACTAAATACTTTGAAACCTTGGGGTCTCAATGAAATATCAGAGGTTTTGATTTGAAAGCACTGGCAAATATAATTTACCTCTACATAGTCAGGAACATATGTCTTGGCTTATTCTCGATCTACTGTCCCGATCTAGGTTTTGACCGAGTTAAGTTTCCTTTTCTTCTTATGATCATTGCATTCTGTTCCCAGTAGTCTTCACCATTCCCTAGGATACTTTCAGTGCTCATCATACCACCTAGTGGACATTAATGTGCACGACTATTCTCTAGTACTACACCGGTAATACGGACTACACACTCCTAAAGAAATCATTCATGTTCTGCAAATAATTCTGGTTGCAGATATGATCACATATTCTATTATAAGAAGAATTAAAAAATAAAAATTGGGGGAAAAATTAATTGTATGCGAGTACACATTTCATGCATTTGGGCTGTATAATACAGACAAGGGTAACAGGTACATTTCTTAATACGTATCTTCCAATAAGACACATTCTCTTCTTAGGCACTGTCTTTTGGATCTTGACATACATTTTTATTTTGTTTAGTATGTAAGGTACATATAAGTTAGATATATCTTTTAATATTCGTTTATTGCTTCCTATCAGAACAAGATCAGTGTCAATATACATGGTCACCCGTGGCTTAGAGGGTTGTACCATAATTAGGATTGAAACACAATCCAGTTGATCGCAATACAACAGGTTCAATTCCCACTTCAGGAATTATACATATATATATTTTTTAATTATTTATTTATTTTTTTGCATTGACCTATATCGGTTTTTAATTATTTTTTAATCATGCTAACAATATTTTATTCCCGACGCATATATACATTGATGGATACTCACATTTATGCCTTTTTATTGATTGTACTTTTCTGCCTTAATGGCCACCTTGTTTTGGCGCCAGTTTTTTTCACATTTTTTGTATATACAGTACAGACCAAAAGTTTGGACACACCTTCTCATTTAAAGATTTTTCTGTATTTTCATGACTACGAAAATTGTACATTCACACTGAAGGCATCAAAACTATGAATTAACACATGTGGAATTATATACTTAACAAAAAAGTGTGAAACAATTGAAAATATGTCTTATATTCTAGGTTCTTCAAAGTAGCCACCTTTTGCTTTGATGACTGCTTTGCACACTCTTGGCATTCTCTTGATGAGCTTCAAGAGGTAGTCACCGGAAATGGTTTTCACTTCACAGGTGTGCCCTGTCAGGTTTAATAAGTGGAATTTCTTGCCTTATAAATGGGGTTGGGACCACCAGTTGTGTTGTGCAGAAGTCTGGTGGATACACAGCTGATAGTCCTACTGAATAGACTGTTAGAATTTCTATTATGGCAAGAAAAAAGCAGCTAAGTAAAGAAAAACGAGTGGCCATCATTACTTTAAGAAATGAAGGTCAGTCAGTCCAAACAAAATTGGGAAAACTTTGAAAGTGTCCCCAAGTGCAGTTGCAAAAACCATCAAGCGCTACAAAGAAACTGGATCACATGAGGACTGCCCCAGGAAAGGAAGACCAAGAGTCACCTCTGCTTCTGAGGATAAGTTTATCCGAGTCACCAGCCTCAGAAATCGCAGGTTAACAGCAGCTCAGATTAGAGACCAGGTCAATGCCACACAGAGTTCTAGCAGCAGACACATCTCTACAACAGCTGTTAAGAGGAGACTTTGCGTAGCAGGCCTTCATGGTAAAATAGCTGCTAGGAAACCACTGCTAAGGACAAACAACAAGCAGAAGAGACTTGTTTGGGCTAAAAACACAAGGAATGGATATTAGACCAGTGGAAATCTGTGCTTTGGTCTGATGAGTCCAAATTTGAGATCTTTGGTTTCAACCACCGTGTCTTTGTGCGACGCAGAAAAGGTGAACGGATGGACTCTACATGCCTGGTTCCCACCGTGAAGCATGGAGGAGGAGGTGTGATGGTGTGGGAGTGCTTTGCTGGTGACACTGTTGGGGATTTATTCAAAATTGAAGGCATACTGAACCAGCATGGCTACCACAGCATCTTGCAGCGGCATGCTATTCCATCCGGTTTGCGTTTAGTTGGACCATCATTTATTTTTCAACAGGACAATGACCCCAAACACACCTCCAGGCTGTGTAAGGGCTATTTGACCAAGAGGGAGAGTGATGGGGTGCTACGCCAGATGACCTGGCCTCCACTGTCACCAGACCTGAACCCAATCAAGATGGTTTGGGGTTAGCTGGACCGCAGAGTGAAGGCAAAAGGGCCAACAAGTGCTAAGCATCTCTGGGAACTCCTTCAAGATTGTTGAAAGACCATTTCCAGTGAATACCTCTTAAAGCTCATCAAGAGAATGCCAAGAGTGTGCAAAGCAGTCATCAAAGCAAAAGGTGGCTACTTTGAAGAACCTAGAATATAAGACATATTTTCAGTTGTTTCACACTTTTTTGTTAAGTATACAATTCCACATGTGTTAATTCATAGTTTTGATGCCTTCAGTGTGAATGTACAATTTTAATAGTCATGAAAATACAGAAAAATCATTAAATGAGAAGGTGTGTCCAAACTTTTGGTCTGTACTGTATATGTCCACTCCTTGCTATACCTGACACAAGCTATGCACTGATGAAGTGGACAGGACGTCCATGAAACGCGTCTGATTTTATCTTCTAAATAAATGGACTCTTAACCAAGCACTGGGTAATGCATCTCTTCTTCTGACCCGGAGGAGCGCGGAATCATTGGCCCTTTCTTGCATCCACAACTTATGGTACTCGACCTTTGAGGTTTCGTGTCTCCTGCAGCACTCCACTATACCATCATATGAGTTGTGCATTTCACAACTCACCAATGTAAGCATCCTTTTTCCTTTATACCACTACTTGTCTGGGTAACAGCGCTATTGGCGCCTCCTCTCCATCTTATTCTCGATGAGGAGTCAGCTGAATCTACTGATAGCTACATACCAAACAAATTGTCGATCATTCAGATGTTTAATGACTTTTTCTGTATGAGAGGTAGTTAAAGTAAGTACATATAATTAAGCTTCACACTGTTAAACTCTGGTGAAAAACCTGTTGCAGTTTTCAAGGTAACTTCAATATTTTTTTCTTGCAAAGCAATGACGCCAAACATAAAGCCAAAGCAAAAAAAAAATCACTCCAGCTAAGGCTGATGATTAGGCTCAATAGAAATGCCCAACCTTGTTATAGTTTAATATTATTTGATTAATATTGAATTTGTCATTACAAGGGTTTAATTAGAATTAAACCAAGATCTGAACATATGGGTATCCTAAATAATACTAACTGGTAGTTGGCCAAATAGTTGGATATACAATGAACATGCACAACATTTGTGGCCATCTAGGACCATAACAAACGCAGATGAAAGTATTTAGTCTAATTATTGTTTGCACTTGTGAAAGTCTTAAAGGTCCAGGAATCTAGTGCATGAGTAGTGTGTTTGATTTCAGATTGTTGAAGGGACATGTCACATCACATGACCCTCCAATAATGGCCATTATTTTGTATGGGAAGTAAGGTTGGGAGGGAAGGACTTGACATACAAGGGAGTGTGGCTTTATAGAATGATGAAACAAAGTAGAACTTCTAATCACTGTATGTTAGTAATTTTCCCATTTACAATGAAAGTTGCCAACTGTACAAAAATTCCAGGACAGTCGGTAAAAATAGGGTGCTTTTTGTCCTGTCCGGAAATATTTTAAAGCCATCCGTGTTTTATTTTTAAGCTAAAGAAACTTTTACAGATAATTTTGTCTATAATTATCATTATTTTGCAGTGTACAGTAAATACAGCTGATATATTCAAATCAGAATTATGGGCTGTAGACATGCATCACTTATAATCATAATGATTTATTATAGTTTTCCAATGTGTCCATAAAAAATATTGTCTGTCCATGATTTTTTTTATAAGATGCCCAGAAAAAATTCAAGTTGGCAGCCATTTCCAATACATATGTAAATATTACACATAAAGTAACCAACCATTTTAGGGAAGAACTTCCACATCTACAGTATGGAAACCATTCTGTGAATGAATTAAAATGCATTAAGACTTATATTATATTACTATTTAAAGTTGCAGTTACTTTCTTACCCTTATATTTTTGCATGTCATTTTGGGACAATGCTTCCTTCTGTCCTTCTTTCCATTTAATTGTTGACATTTATTTTTCATTTATACAGCATCTCACATGATTGCACACATTATCTTCATCCATTTAATTAATAACTCCACTGTATTAAATAAGTAGTAAATACATTAGGCCACTATTTACATAAAAAACCTGATTTGCATATTTTAAACATTTCTGTTAAGAACAGATTACTAAAGCATAGCCTCATTGTGATGAATGAATTCATGAACGTTTATCAGACATTTTCACCAAATTAAGTCTGGGATTGAAGAAGCTTCAGCACCTTAACATTGGGGTATAATGGATGGCGCTAGCATATAAATACCACTGAAACTTCCTCTGTTATGATTTAAAATATAGACTTACATATGATTCTAAATAAGTGAATAAATCTGTATATATAATGTATACTGTTATGGCAAAGGCTAGCATTGTAAATATTTAGTATGGTGAGTAATTATGTTGGCATCTGTTAAATCTAGAAATAAAACCAATTTTATTTCAACTTTAATCAATAGATGATATCTGTGAAGAAAATATATAATCTTCACCTTGGTCAGCTCATCTTTGCTATTATTTTGTAGCATTGAATAAATAAATAAACATAAATTTTAGCAAGAAGCTAAAATTTACAGAAGGTTTTAAAAACATTTAAAATTTTGGCACACAAATTGAAAATTAAGTTGAATTTGTATTACACATCAGGAAAACACATTTTGCAAATATATATTACTTTGAAAAACACTGCATGCCAAGCAGCTCCTGCAAAGGCAAAGAATATCATGGGACCATCAATGGAAGCATTTGGGAACATAATAAAAACACAGGGGCCGAATTACTAATCCTGTGTGATTGTTAGTGGAGACTTAGAATAGACAGATTTAAAAAGCACCAAATATATCATAGTTGCTCAAGCAGAATGAAAAATCAGGTACATTTTTAGACTGTCTAATGCAAATTTATACCATCTATTCGTTGTCTTAAATTTAGAATACTTTTTAAAGAGAACATATCACCATGAAATTGCAGTGCAATCTTGTTATAGAGCATGGGTAGCGGATTAGATTGACATACAGTACAGACCAAAAGTTTGGACACACCTTCTCATTTAATGATTTTTCTGTATTTTCATGACTATGAAAATTGTACATTCACACTGAAGACAACAAAACTATGAATTAACACATGTGGAATTATATAGTTAACAAAAAAGAGTGAAACAACTGAAAATATGTCTTACATTCTAGGTTCTTCAAAAGTAGTCACTTTTTGCTTTGATGACTGCTTTGCACACTCTTGACATTCTCTTGATGAGCTTCAAGAGGTAGTCACCAGAAATGGTTTTCACTTCACAGATGTGCCATGTCAGGTTTAATAAGTGGGATTTCTTGCCTTATAAATGGGGTTGGGACCATCAGTTGTGTTGTGCAAAAGTTTGGTGGATACACAGCTGATAGTCCTACTGAATAGACTGTTAGAATTTGTATTATGACAAGAAAAAATCAGCTAAGTAAAGAAAAACGGGTGGCCATCATTACTTTAAGAAATGGAGGTCAGTCAGTGCGAAAAACTGGGAAAACTTTGAAAGTGTCCCCAAGTGCAGTTGCAAAAACCATCAAGCGCTACAAAGAAACTGGCTCACATGAGGACCGCCCCAGGAAAGGAAGACCAAGAGTCACCTCTGCTTCTGAGGATGAGTTTATCCGAGTCACCAGCCTCAGAAATCGCAGGTTAACAGCAGCTCAGATTAGAGACCAGGTCAATGCCACACAGAGTTCTAGCAGCAGACACATCTCTTCAACAACTATTAAGAGGAGACTTTGTGCAGCAGGCCTTCATGGTAAAATAGCTGCTAGGAAACCACTGCTAAGGACAGGCAACAAGCAGAAGAGACTTGTTTGGGCTAAAAAACACAAGGAATGGACATTATACCAGTGGAAATCTGTGTTTTGGTCTGATGAGTCCAAATTTGAGATCTTTGGTTCCAACCACCGTGTCTTTGTGCGACACAGAAAAGGTGAACGGATTGACTCTACATGCCTGGTTCCCACCATGAAGCATGGAGGAGGAGGTGTGATGGTGTGGGGGTGCTTTGCTGGTGACACTGTTGGGGATTTATTCAAAATTGAAGACATACTGAACCAGCATGGCTACCACAGCAACTTGCAGCAGCATGCTATTCCATCCGGTTTGCGTTTAGTTGGACCATCATTTATTTTTCAACAGGACAATGACCCCAAAAACACTTCCAGGCTGTGTAAGGGCTATTTGACCAAAAAGGAGAGTGATGGGGTGCTACGCCAGATGACCTGGCCTCCACAGTCACCAGACCTGAACCCAATCGATATTGTTTGGGGTGAGCTGGACCGCAGAGTGAAGGCAAAAAGGCCCACAAGTGCTAAGCATCTCTGGGAACTCTTTCGAGATTGTTGGAAGACCATTTCCGGTGACTACCTCTTGAAGCTCATCAAGAGAATGCCAAGAGTGTGCAAAACAGTCATCAAAGCAATTGGTGGCTACTTTGAAGAACCTAGAATACAAGACATATTTTCAGTTGTTTCACTCTTTTTTGTTAACTATATATTTCCACATGTGTTAATTCATAGTTTTGATGCCTTCAATGTGAATGTACAATTTTCATAGTCATGAAAATACAGAAAAATCTTTAAATGAGAAGGTGTGTCCAAACTTTTGGTCTGTATTGTACGTTAGACGGTAATTTTTGCGTAGTGGAGTAGATTGATATATAGTGTCTAAAAAAAAGTTGGTCGCTAAAAGTGTTTGTAAAATTCACAAAATTTACTGACGGTATGCTTCAATTTTTGGCTTAAAGGGAAACTGTCACTATGAAAATGCAGGCCAATTATCAAGCATCGTGTTATAGAGCAGGGAGAGCTGAGTAGATTGATATATAATTTTGTGACAGAGAATTTCCCACTGGACCAAAATTGCCAGAAGCAGCTGAGATTTAAATGATTAAATCACAGGTAATACTGAATCTTTTCTAGAAACATCATATCAACCTTCTTAGCTCTCTCTGTTCTATAACACAGTGCATGCAGATTGGACTGCATTTACATGGTGAAATGTGCTCTTTAAGTCAAAAACTTGAACATGCCTTCAGTAAATTTGGGGATCTTTACAAACACTTTTAGCCACCAATTGTTTTTTAGACACTTTCTAAAACGATTTAGTGAGCAGAAAAAAGTTTACAAAGCCTTTAAAAATGTGGCACATGACATGTACATCTTAATTTAACTCAATTTTAACCAGAATTGACACATAGTCATCCTGTATACAAATCCCTAGTAAGACACAAGAAATGTTATGTATCATTTGATCACTTGTACTTAACAAAACAAAACAGACGACCTGGGGTGAGTGCTAAAGATGACAAGAAAATTAATTGAAGGCATAGCTGAATAACAGTGTCAATAAAAAATATCAGATTTCTGGATAATCAATTAAAAAAAATAGTTTAGAGCAATTCTAATTACTGTATACAAATAAATGGATGGAAATTATACAAACCTGAGTAATAATCTTTTCATACCTTTGCCAGTAACCATGGTAAGAGGGATCAACTCTGTGTATATGAAATAAGGTTTTACAATAATCGAGGGCTGGTATACATTATTGTAAGAGAAGATGGACAATGAAACTCTGTCTTCTTCTTTAGGATGTTTGCTTTCTTCTGGATCAACATATAATATAAATTGAACTGTAGTGAATTGTGCTTTTTCCCAACCTCAATGTTACTATGTTTAGAAATACTAATATGCTTGACTCTTAAATATATCTGGGATCAAAATTTACGCTTCCCAAAAGCAAGACATATTCTCAGTTTCGGTAAAATAATCTTTCAAAATCATTCAAACAAAAAAACATAGTCATTAAAATTGAATTATATAAACCATTTCTAAGGAAAAATACAAGATTTAATTAAGCAAGACCAGAGTCTAAATTTTCTGCCAAAACAAGATTAAATGTAACACATATTGTTACGGTACGTATTTGCACATTTACTGTAGTAGGGGTTACCTTTGTCTCACGACTGAATACTAATATATATATTCTGCTTTAGATCCATATAACTGTAATGAGGCCCCACTGCAGAATTATTGACAAGTCTCTGTAGACTAATTGTTATATAACCTCTCCCATAAGACAAAGACACAAGTAAACAACAGTTATATCATCATGAAATTTTGGTTTTATATTTCCATCATTTATATTGGAGTAAAATACAATAATTATTATTTAGAAGAGGATTTTAACATTTAGGAATTTTTCAAAAGGACAGATCTAACTCTATTTTTATGGTTTGATCAGTAGCATGGTTGTGTTTATTAGAATGCTTATTCACCAACTATCAGCTTGTGTAAACATGTCATCAAGTTCCCCATAAACAAGCAAAACATTCTTTCATCCAGTGATTGGATTGTTCGTGTTGGCATTAAAATCATTGTTTTCTCCAGCACATCATTATGTGTAAAGAAGAGATGTGCCGCCGGGAACCTTAATATTCTGCGCACACAGAGAGATCATATTTTAGAGCTTTTCTCAATTTTATAGACCCTTCTTGTTCTTCTGGTCATTGGACATTTAAAAATAGGATACAGTTTCTGATGGTAATGGATGGTAGTCATTTTGCCTTACACTAGTTATTAATTTGAGGCTATTGTAGCTGTACACCTACAGTGGGGAAAATAAGTATTTGACACACTGACGATTTTGCAAGTTTTTCCACTTACAAAGAATGGAGAGGTCTGTAATTTTTATTGTAGGTACACTTCAACTGTGAGTGACAGAATCTAAAACTAAAATTCAGGAAATCACATTGTATGATTTTTACATAGTTCATTTGCATTTTATTGCATGAAATAAGTATTTAATCACATACCAACCAGCAAAAATTCTGGCATTCAGACCTGTTAGTTTTTCTCTAAAATGCCCTGCTACTCTCTGAATTCTGAATTACCTGTATTAATTGCACCTGTGTGAACTTACCTATATAAGAGACACCTGTCCACACACTCAATCACACTCCAACCTTTCCACCATGGCCATGACCATAGAGTTGTCCAAGGACACCAGGACAAAATTGTAGACCTGAACAAGGCTGGGATGGGCTACAGGACAATAGATAAGCAGCTTGGTGAGAAAGCAACAGCTGTTGGCACAATTATTAAAAAATGGAAGAAACACAAGATTACTGTCAATCTTCCTTGGTTTTGGGGCTCCATGCAAATTCTCAAATAATATGCAAATAATAGCTGTCTACAAATATCTCAAGGGCTGTCACATTGTAGAAGGATCATCTTTATTCTCATTTGCACAAAGAAAGACTAGAAGCAATGGGATGAAATTGAATGGGAGGAGACATAGATTAGATATTAGAAAAAGCTTTTTGACAGGGTGATCAATGAGTGAACAGGCTGCCACGAGAGGAGGTGAGTTCCCCTTCAATGGACATCTTTGTTACGGATCCGGGTGGTGGAACCTCTGTGCTGCGGTGCAAGGAGGGACCAGAGGGGCGTAACTCGGTATCAACTCGGACGGCTCAATCGACTCCATGAACGAGGGAAGGACCGAGCAGAGTGACCAGGTACTACTCTGGACCAGTCCTTGTATGAGAGCAGGTGACTCCCACGGGTCAGAAGGCAAGGACTGAGCACGGCAGGCAGGCTGACGGGTGATCCAGGTAGATGGACTGGCAGACACCACGGGTAACTGGCAGGAGCCTCCAGGCAGGCTGGCTGGTAGGCACTGCAGGTAACTGGTACGTTCTCCGGGTAGGCAGGCAAGCCTGGCCCATAGACAGACTGGTGGATTTGGAACGTAGGCAGACCGTCAGGCTGGAGAGTGTACTTGGCTGGCGGAGACAGGTAGTCAGGCTGGCGGACTGGACTGGTAGTCAGGCTGGCGGACTGGACTGATAGTCAGGCTGGTGGACTGGACTGGTAGTCAGACTAGCAGTGGGACCTGAGGGCTGAAGCAGAGTTAGAACACAGAGCTACAACCTTGCACAGGCACATCCATTTTGGAGGAGGTGCCTTTTATATGAGAGGTCCTCCGGCCATTGGCCGGGGACTCCTTAGGATGGCGCACGTGGCCCCTTTGAGAGGAAGGGAGCGTGCGTGCGCGCCCTAAGCACAGTGCTCGGGTAGCTGCGCGTGCCGACAACAGCAGCAGGAGGGCCAAAAGATGCAGGGCCAGGAGCGGCGGTAAGGGGGACGGCGTCTCTGCCTGTCAGGGGGCAGAGACGCCGATGCTACAGTCTTCAAACATAGGCTGGACAGACATCTGTCTGAGATGATTTAGTGAATCCTGCTTTGAGCAGGGGGTTGGATCAGATGACCCAGGAGGCCCCTTCCAACTCTACCATTCTATGATTCTATGATTCTCACCTCGTGGGGTAAGGATGATTCTAAGAAAGGTTAGAAATCAGCTCAGAACTACACGGGAGGACCTGGTCAATGACCTGAAAAGAGCTGGGACCACAGTCTTAAACATTACTGTTAGTAACACACTATGCCGTCATGGATTCAAATCCTGCAGGACACGCAAGGTCCCCTGCTCACACCAGCACAAGTCCAGGCTAGTTTGAAGTTCACCAATGACCATCTGGATGATCCTGAGCAGGCATGGGAGAAGGTCCTGTGGTCAGATGAGACCAAAATAGAACTCTTTGGTACCAACTCCAGTCACCATTTTTGAAGGAAGAAGAAGGATGAGTACAACTCCAAGAAAAACTCCGTGAAGCATTTTGGGAAAAACATCCTACTTTGGGAGTGCTTTTCCGCAAAGGGGACAGGAAGACTGTATTGAAGGGAGGATGGATGGGGTCATTTATCACAAGATTTTGGCCTACAACCTCCTTCCCTCAGGAAGAGCATTGAAGATGGGTCATGGCTGGCAACTAAGTAGTGGCTCTGTAAGAAGCATTTCAAGGTCCTAGAGTGACCCAATAGAAAATGTTTGGAGGGAGCTGAAACTCGATGTTGCCCAGCGACAGACCAGAAACCTGAAAGATCTGAAGAAGATATGTATCTGTACCTGCTGCAGTGTGTCCAATATAAGTTTCTCAATTGGTGCATATTAAAGATAATATATATACACTGCTCAATGGCTAGCACCTAATGGTGGAAATATAGGTTAAGTCGTTCGACATAGATAAATACTTGAAGAGAAAAATACGACCATATCAACCCAAAATAATAATAAAAATTAACTTTAATTCATAAATAGTATAAAAAGTTACTTCATAATCAATATAGGGCACAGTACAAAAATACAGAAAAACACATATCATATAGGATGACCATCTCACTGAAGGGACGATCCGGTCCACATGTTATAGGGTCCGAGGCACCACAGCAAAAAAGCATATATCTAGTCCTTCATATGACAGACCAATAAAGAGGATTATCAAATGACCACAGTATAATACCCATAGTAATACCCATATGGTAGTGCATAAAACAAGTATATATGTAAAAATAATGTCAAATACTTGGCAATACCTCATAGGGAACTCATAACCTATACTGTCAGGGTGCCATATACCAGCAGCTAGGATATACATTCATCATATCAAACGCCACATAAGGGACACTAGTAATAGCCATTATTGCACTATTATAATCAAGGTATGACAGCTAGGAGGGTTCAGTTAATAGAGTTATGTTTACAGAGTGTATACCAGGCGAGTATGAAGATAGGCGAGTAAAAAGCAAATGCTGCGTTATGTAGGGGAGAATTACCTGGGCCAAAAGCTGTGATGTCAGGGCACCCTCACATGGACCGCTCGTCCACCCCAACGCACGTTTCGGCGTTTGCCTTCTTCAGGGAGCGTCCTTGCTGCAGTGTGTGTGCAAACTTGGTCAAGAAGTACAGGAAACGTCTGACCTCTGTAATTGCAAACAAAGGTTTCTGTACCAAATATTAAGTTCTGTTTTTCTATGTATCAAATGTTTATTTCATACAATAAAATGAAAATTAATTATGTAAGCATCATACAATGTGATTTTCTGGATATTTTTTTTAAGATTCTGTCTCTCACAGTTGAAGTGCACCAATGATAAAAATAACAGACATCTCCATTCTTTGTAGGTGGGAAAACTTGCAAAATTGACAGTGTATCAAATACTTATTTTGTCCACTGTATGTAGCTACAAATAGGTAGATATGGACATATGTGTTATGGGGACGGTTGCAAACAAACTTTATTATAATGGAAAGCAACCGATCCCAGGGTCCACAATGCAGCCTCGTGGACTGCGGCCGAACACCTTCCGGGTGAGAAAGAAAACAACCAACTTAAATATAAACCCTTCCGTGTTACAGCACACAGGAATGGGTATAGCGGTTCGCTCTATCTCCGTTAACTGCACGGGAGATGTGCAACCGGGGAAGTAGCTGTAGCCCTGTTAACTACACAGGGACTACGCAGTAGGCGCTAGAGTGCAGGTGTGATACCCGCCGGGTATACGCGCTCTCAGCAGGCATGCTACCGGACTGAGGATACTCGGTCCACGTGGCTCACAGGCGGTACCGGGAATACGACGTCTGCAGACGGCTCTGGTGTATGGTGACCCACTTGTCAGAGCCAGACCGCAGGGCGAAGCTACCTGCCTATTTCCACTAACCTGCCTATTTCCACTAGACCTGCCTATTTCCACTACAGCTCACGGGGAGCTCAAACGCCCAAGCGTACACACCACACCACCACTGCTCAAAGATCAGAGCGCGCCACCATGTTTGTGGGCGGGCCTTTTAAAGATTAAGCCCTGCCCACCGTCGCACCATTGGTGACGTCACCCGTGACCAATCAAGCGGTGCCAGGTCACCGGATCAGCTGGCTCCCGAACCACCAATCACGGTCCGCCATGTCACGGGCCTGCTCAGTGCGATGCATCTTGGACTTAGGCTGCCGGAGCCCTGACTCCCTCCACAACCTATACTTCATATTGCTAGGCACAAAACACCTGAGATACAACCTGTGCATCTCGTGCACTAGCTAGGTGTTGGGACCAATTGCAATGCTGTGCATCATCAGCCCAAGTTGGACCAGAATGGGAGACCACAGAATCCACTGAAGATTCTGACCCCATTTCAGATCTAGCAACTGCCCGGCGCCTAACATTATCCCCCCTTCTAACATCCCCCTCCACTTGATGCTCATATTCCTCAATGAGCAGGGGAGCATGAATGTGGTCCACTGGTTCCCAGGAACGATCCTCAGATCCGTGGCCCCTCCAGTGTAGGAGGTAATGCTTTTTCCCACGGACTATCTTGGACCCCACTATCGCCTGTACCTCGAAATCATCACCCCTGGTGTCTGGAGCAGGTTGGGGTTCCGAGAATTTTGTCAGGAGAACCGGTTTGAGGAGCGACACATGAAACGTGTCGTGAATCCTCATGTGTCGTGACAACTGTAACGGGTACACTACGGGGTTTATCTGGGCCAAAATTCTGAACGGACCAATAAAACGGGGGGCAAACTTAGCGGATTCCCCGCGTACTCTGATATTACGAGCCGCGAGCCACAATCTGTTGCCCGGGGAGAATATGGGGGCCGGACGGCGATGAGTGTCAGCCGACTCTCTCATCCGATTCTTGGAGGCCAATATAGGCTCCTGGGTATAATCCCAAACATCCCACGCCTCCAGAGGCCAATCTCTGACCCCAGGTTCCACAGAGGAAACCGGCATAGGAACCGGGAATCGCAGATGTTGGTCATTATTTAGGAGAAACGGAGTCTGACCTGTGGAATCCGCCACTGCGTTATTTAGGGCAAACTCAGCCCAGGGGAGCAATATCGACCAGTCATTCTGGTTGGCCAAAACGAAACAACACAAGTATGTCGCAAGCATCTGGTTAGTGCGTTCCACCAGACCATTGGTCTCCGGGTGATAGGTAGTAGAGAGATTTAGTTCAATGCTGAGCAAATTACACAATTCTCTCCAAAACTGGGTGGAAAACTGTGGACCCCGGTCACAGACAATCCTATCAGGCATTCCATGGAGACGGAAAACGTGACAAATGTACAGTGATGCCAGAACCCGGGAAGAAGGAACACTAGGCAGAGGAACCAGGTGAACCATCTTAGAGAAATGGTCAGACACTACACATATTGTCGTGTTTCCCCAGGACTTAGGTAACTCCACCATAAAATCCATCCCAACCAGTTCCCACGGTCTATCCGCCACGGGTACAGGATGAAGAAGACCAGCTGGCCTCTGACGGGATGATTTATTTCTCGCACAAGAGACACACGCTTGGACATATTCCTTAATGTCCTGGGACAACCGAGGCCACCAATACGAGCGTTGGAGAAGCTCCGTGGTACGTTTGACCCCAAAATGACCTACGATCTTAGAGGCATGTGCCCAGGACAGTACCTCATTCTGTAAATTAGGAGGATCGAACGTCCTCCCGGGAGGAACCTGGTTTAGGGACACTGGAGCCACTGTCCACATACACTCTGGCGGAACAATAAGCCTGGGCTCGTCCTCGTCCTCAGCCGTATCCACAGACCGGGACAAAGCATCCGCCTGAGGGTTCTTTTCCCCTTTTAAAAAATGAATAGAAAAATTGAATCGGGAAAAGAAA
Source organism: Phyllobates terribilis (assembly GCF_046119375.1). Classification (NCBI taxonomy): domain Eukaryota; kingdom Metazoa; phylum Chordata; class Amphibia; order Anura; family Dendrobatidae; genus Phyllobates; species Phyllobates terribilis. Next base: position 283,859,895 of record NW_027362761.1, read on the forward strand.
AGAGACCACCTTGCCTGCCTCGGGTCAAGATGCTGTGCCGTCTGTAGGTACGAAAGGTTTTTATGATCGGAATATACCACGAAAGGATGTTTAGCTCCCTCCAAGAGGTACCTCCATTCCGAAAAAGCCATCTTAATAGCCAGTAATTCTTCGTCACCAATCGTATAATTCTTCTCTGCTGGAGAGAAGGTCTTGGAGAAGAAAAAACATGGTCTCGTCCGACCCTGTTCATTCTCTTGAGAGAGAAAACCACTCCGGCTCCCACAGAGGAGGCATCGACCTCCAGGAAGAATGGCTTGTCCACATCCGGGCGATGGATAATGAGAGCTTTAGAGAAATAGGATTTAATCTCCCGGAACGCCTCGGATGTCTCCTTAGACCAATTTTTGGGATTGTCACCCTTCCTGGTTAAAGCGGCTAAGGGAGCCACCAGTGTGGAAAAATGTGGTATGAACTGCCGGTAGTAATTAATAAAGCCCATGAAGCGTTGCACCGCTTTAAGAGAATCTGGTTCCTGCCAGTTCTGTACCGCCACCAACATGTGTGGGTCCATAGCCAATCCCTTACTGGATATGATGTAGCCCAGGAATGGTAGAGTCTCTCGTTCAAACTGACACTTCTCCAGCTTACAATATAAAGAATTTGCTGGCAAACGTTCAAAAACCCTGCGAACATCCTCTCTGTGTGTGGAGAGGTCCGGGGAAAAAATAAGGATATCGTCAAGATAGACTGCCATGGAAGATAGCAGCAAATCCCGAAAGATATCATTGACAAAATCTCAAAAAAACCGCCGGGGCATTGCATAACCCGAAAGGCATGACGAGATACTCGTAATGACCATCACGAGTGTTAAAGGCTGTTTTCCACTCGCCACCTTCACGGATTCGCACAAGGTTATATGCCCCTCGCAGGTCCAATTTAGTGAAGATAGTAGCCCCTCGCAACCTGTCAAATAGTTCAGAAATAAGTGGCAGAGGGTATTTATTTGAATGGTGATGGCATTTAGTCCTCTGTAATCAATGCAGGGACGTAAATCACCCTCTTTCTTCTGGACGAAGAAAAACCCCGCTTCAGCAGGAGAGACTGATTTTCTGATAAACCCCTGGGCCAAATTCTCTTTGATATAGTCTGACATGGCCTGGGTCTCGGGTACAGACAGGGGGTAAACCCTACCGCGAGGAGGCTTCGTGCCGGGGACCAAATCAATAGGACAGTCATACGGTCGGTGGGGAGGTAGAGTCTCTGCGCCCTTTTTGGAAAAGACGTCCGCAAAGCTCCGATATTGTACAGGCAGAGCGGACAAGTCGGGAGAAGGCTCAGAGACAACCCTCCGGGCGGCTGTAACCATACATTGAGGCACACAGTTCTTACCCCAGGAAGAAATTCTCCCTATACTCCAATCAATGTGTGGATTGTGACAACGTAGCCAAGGGAGGCCCAATAACACCTCATCTAATCCCCCTGGGATAATAATGAAGGAGATAACCTCCCGGTGACCCTGAGGAAACGACATGGTGAGGGGGGCTGACTGGTGAGTGATTTGTGTGTCCAGTAGAGCACCGTTGACCACCCTGATGTTCATCGGCTTAGGCAGTAACTCCATAGGGATGGCATGCCTCTGGGCAAATGTTGATGACAAAAAATTGCCATCAGCTCCAGAATCCACCCACGCCCTGGCCGTAACCATGGTTGTCCCGAAGGACAACGACACCTCATACAATAATTTGGAGGAAGAAACCCCGGAATCTAACACACCTCCTCCAACGGTGGTTAGACACCCTCGTTTCCAGACCGCTTGGAAACCTTATTAACGGGGTACTCCAAGAGATGTGCAGGTCGGGAACGAGGAGAGTTAGACTTACTCCGGGATATATCCATAGCCTCAGGCTCCGGGTCGGAAGCCACGGGTTTGGAGATAGGTGTAGAGAAAGAGGGTGCCAACCGAAACCGAGGTCTAGAAACCTCCAGTTCCAACTTGCGTTCTGCATGACGCAGATCTATTCGGTTAGCGAGAGTGATTAACTCTTCCAGAGAGGTTGGGATCTCTCTGGTAGCTAGGGCATCTTTAATATGCCCAGCCAGCCCCCTCCAAAACACCAGGATTAGCGACTGCTCAGACCAATCCAGTTCAGCCGCTAAGGTTCTGAACTGGATGGCATAGTGGCTGGCGGTGGCCGAACCCTGGATCAACGCAAGAAGCTTAAGAGCCGTATCATGCGTGACTTGAGGATCAAGGAATACACTCTTTAGAGCCTTAAGGAAAAGATCCGCATTAGCCACAACCAGATCATTCCGCTCCCACAGAGGAGTAGCCCACTCCAGAGCCCTGTGGGAGAGTAAAGAGAGGACATAACCCACTTTGGCTCTTTCGGAGGGGAACCGTGCCTCCATCATCTCCAAGTGAAGGAGCATAAATTAATAAAACCCCTGCAGGATTTACTGTCCCCAGAGAATTTTTCCGGGAGAGCAAAACGGGGTAATGGGGCAGTTGCAGATGCCGCAGCATTCATCGGAGCCGAGTTAACCAGATTGGCTGCTTGAGAAGCCGCCTGGGTAGCTACTGCAGTGATATCAGCTACCGGGTGGACTTGTTGCAGAGTCCTAAGTCTGGCCTCAAGCTGCTGTATATAGCGCTGCAGTTGCTGATTGTCAGCCATGTTCGGCAAGACCTTGGCGCTCTGATACTGTTATGGGGATGGTTGCAAACAAACTTTATTATAATGGAAAGCAATCGACCCCGGGGTCCACAATGCAGCCTCGCGGACTGCGGCCGAACACCTTCTGGGTGAGAAGGAAAACAACCAACTTAAATATAAACCCTTCTGTGTTACAGCACACAGGAATGGGTATAGCGGTTCGCTCTATCTCCGTTAACTGCACGAGAGATGTTCGACCGGGGAAGTAGCTGTAGCCCTGTTAACTACACAGGGGCTACGCAGTAGGCGCTAGAGTGTGGGTGTGATACCCGCCGGGTATACAGTACAGACCAAAAGTTTGGACACACCTTCTCATTTAAAGATTTTTCTGTATTTTTATGACTATGAAAATTGTACATTCACACTGAAGGCATCAAAACTATGAATTAACACATGTGGAATTATATACTTAACAAAAAAGTGTGAAACAACTGAAAATATGTCTTATATTCTAGGTTCTTCAAAGTAGCCACCTTTTGCTTTGATGACTGCTTTGCACACTCTTGGCATTCTCTTGATGAGCTTCAAGAGGTAGTCACCGGAAATGGTTTTCACTTCACAGGTGTGCCCTGTCAGGTTTAATAAGTGGGATTTCTTGCCTTATAAATGGGGTTGGGACCATCAGTTGTGTTGTGCAGAAGTCTGGTGGATACACAGCTGATAGTCCTACTGAATAGACTGTTAGAATTTGTATTATGGCAAGAAAAAAGCAGCTAAGTAAAGAAAAACGAGTGGCAATCAATACTTTAAGAAATGAAGGTCAGTCAGTCCAAAAAATTGGGCAAACTTTGAAAGAGTCCCCAAGTAAAGTTGCAAAAACCATCAAGCGCTACAAAGAAACTGGCTCACATGAGGACCGCCCCAGGAAAGGAAGACCAAGAGTCAACTCTGCTTCTGAGGATAAGTTTATCTGAGTCACCAGCCTCAGAAATCGCAGGTTAACAGCAGCTCAGATTAGAGACCAGGTCAATGCCACACAGAGTTCTAGCAGCAGACACATTTCTTCAACAACTATTAAGAGGAGACTTTGTGCAGCAGGCCTTCATGGTAAAATAGCTGCTAGGAAACCACTGCTAAGGACAGGCAACAAGCAGAAGAGACTTGTTTGGGCTAAAAACACAAGGAATGGACATTAGACCAGTGGAAATCTGTGCTTTGGTCTGATGAGCCCAAATTTTAGATCTTTGGTTCCAACCACCGTGTCTTTGTGCGATGCAGAAAAGGTGAACGGATGGACTCTACATGCCTGGTTCCCACCATGAAGCATGGAGGAGGAGGTGTGATGGAGTGGGGGTGCTTTGCTGGTGACACTGCTGGGGATTTATTCAAAATTGAAGGCATACTGAACCAGCATGGCTACCACAGCATTTTGCAGCAGTATGCTATTCCATCCGGTTTGCGTTTAGTTGGACCATCATTTATTTTTCAACAGGACAATGACCCCAAACACACCTCCAGTTTTTGTAAGGGCTATTTGACCAAGAGGGAGAGTGATGGGGTGCTACACCAGATGACCTGGCCTCCACAGTCGCCAGACCTCAACCCAATCGAGATGGTTTGGGGTGAGCTGGACTGCAGAGTGAAGGCAAAAGGGCCAACAAGTGCTAAGCATCTCTGGGTACTCCTTCAAGATTGTTGGAAGCCCATTTCCGGTGACTACCTCTTGAAGCTCATCAAGAGAATGCCAAGAGTGTGCAAAGCAGTCATCAAAGCAGAAGGTGGCTACTTTGAAGAACCTAGAATATAAGACATATTTTCAGTTGTTTCACACTTTTTTGTTAAGTATATAATTCCACATGTGTTCATTCATAGTTTTGATGCCTTCAGTGTGAATGTACAATTTTCATAGTCATGAAAATACAGAAAAATCTTTAAATGAGAAGGTGTGTCCAAACTTTTGGTCTGTACTGTACGTGCTCTCAGCCAGCGTACTACCGGACTGAGGAGTCTCGGTCCACGTGGCTCACAGGAGGTACCGGAAATACGGCGTCTGCACATGGCTCGGGGTGTATGGCGACTCCCTTGTCAGAGCCAGACCGCCGGGCGAAGCTACCTGCCTATTTCCACTAACCTGCCTATTTCCACTAGACCTGCCTATTTCCACTAAAGCTCACGGGGAGCTCAAACGACCAAGCGTACACACCACACCACCACTGCTCAAAGATCAGAGCGTGCCCCCATGTTTGTGGGCGGGCCTTTTAAAGATTAAGCCTTGCCCACCGTCGCACCATTGGTGACGTCACCCGCCACCAATCAGGCGGTGCGAGGTCACCAGATCAGCTGACTCCCGAACCACCAACCACGGTCCGCCATGTCACGGGCATGCTCAGTGCGATGCATCTTGGACTTAGGCTGCAGGAGCCTTGACTCCCTCCGCAACCTATACTTCATATTGCTAGGCACAAACACCCAAGATGCAACCTGTGCATATCATGCACTAGCTAGGCGTTGGGACTAACAGCGATGCTGTGCAGTAGCAGCCCTGGCTGGACCAGAATTGGGGATCACAAAGTCCACTGAAGATTCTGAACCCATTTCAGATCCAGCAACCGCTCAGCGCCTAACATTATGTATATTGAAGTTGATTGTTTTTTAGCGAAATGAGTTGTATTTTTGAATGACATCATTCATTTTATCATGTTTTGCACTGAAAAGCAGGAAAAAAATTCCAAGTGCGCTGAAAATGTAAAAAAAGTGCAATTCTGTTTTTTTTTTTTTATTGACCATGTTCACTACATGGTAAAAATTACAAAAAAATATCATTCCCCAGATCAATGCGAGTATGCAGATACAAAACAAGTATAATTTGTAAAAAAAAAACATTTAACTTTTGTCGCCATTTTTTGAGACCTGTATCATTTTAACTTTTTGGGATATGAAGCTGTGTGAGGACTTATTTTTTGCACCATTAGCCGACGTTTTTATTGATACCATTTTGCTGTATATACAATGTTTTAATGACATTTTATTGCATTTTATTGCAATGTGGCAGCAGCCAAAAAAATGTAATTCTGGAATTTTGATTTTTTTTTGGTTGCGAGGTTTACTGATCGGATTAATGTACTTTATATTTTGATAAACCAGACTTGTATGAATGTAGCAAACCAAATGTGTATTTTTTTTGTTTTATTTTATTTTTAAAGGGACACAAGAGGGGTGATTAGAATTTTTGTGATTTTTCTTTTTATTCACTTTGTTAAAACCCTTTTTTTCACTTTTTACAGTGTTTAATAGTCCCTTTAGGGGACTTGAAGCCACAATCATCTAATAGATTGTGCTATATATAGCATTGCATCAGCACTGCTATGTATAACTAAAATCACAATCTCCTATGAACACAACCCACGGTCTGACTTTCACGATAGAGTCATACTGACAGTCACGGGAGTCATCAGCTGACACCCAGCTGTCATGGAAACCCATCGGTGCCCCGCAATCACAAAAGAAGAGCTGCCTGCACATGTTAAATGTCGCTGTCAGAGATTGACAGAGGAATTTAACAGATTAGCCCCATTCCACCAGCAGCTGTTGATGGTTGAGTCAGCCATCATGTTCAGGGAAAGATGCATGCCCATCTTGCAGGCACGCATCAAAGGCAGGGACATGACTTTTGACATACTGTACATGTACTTCAATAGTCGTGAAGGGGTTAATATGTAGCTTCCTCTTTTTAAAGAGACCAACAGTAATTGGACAGTGATCTCAAAAGCTCTAATTCCTATTCTGATTCTTCAAAAGCAAACAAACATCACCGTGCTGCAATTTTTTAATAATAATTCAATGAAAGTCTGTTTTTATTGAAAGGAGCTTGAAAGGAGCAAACATATTTGTTTTCTGGAATTAACAGTGCCCAATTGGATATGTTTAAATAAAATGTTTCTGTGCTGAGATAATCTTATAAATGTTCCCCTTTGTAATGTCTGTGTCTAACCATGTACGGTACATGGTCTGATCATACCACTTCTCCTTGGCAGGGGAGGAAGGAAAAGACTATACAGACAGGACAGCACAGGATCACAGCTGATTCTTTCTATGAGGTAAAAACATTGTTTAAAAACAGGCAGTGAAATGATTTACCTCATAGAAAGAATCCGCTGTGATCCCATGCTGTAATTTCTGTATACTCTTTTCCTTCCTCCCCTGCCCAGGAGAAGTGGTATGATCAGACCATGTGCCATACACAGTTAGGCACAGACATTACACTGTGTTCCAAATTATTATGCAAATAATATTTTCTCAGATTTTCCCAAATTACCTATATGAATTGCAGTCATTGTAATTTTCCAGTCAAATAACTATTAGAGTACAATTGAAAGGTTTTTGTACAAACTGCCTATGATAACAGTATATTTAAAAAAAAATATAAAACTCAAACTGCACTCAAAATGCATGTTCCAAATTACAATGACTGCAATTCATATAGGTAATTTGGGAAAATCTGAGAAAATATTATTTGCATAATAATTTGGAGCACAGTGTACACAGGTACACATTCATAAGATTTTCTCAGCACAGAAACATTTTATTTAAACACATCCAATTGTGGAAGTTATTATTATTCCAAGATCTATTAAATAAAATGAACTTTCGTTTGTGGGAAAACCCCTTTAACCCCTTCATGACATAGGACGTATTAGTAAATATCTGCGCCCTGGGACTTATGGACCAGATACGTATTTATACGCCCTGACAATTTCGCCCGCACACAGGCTGTGCGGGCGCGATCGCCGCCGGGTGTCAGCTGATTGTCACAGCTGACACCCGGTGCTATGTGCAGGGAGCGGTCCCTCACCGCTCCCGTCACATTAACCCCCGCAATGCTGCGATCGAAGTCGATCGCAGTCGATCGCAGCATTGCGGTGGCAAGGGGAGGTGATCGCCCATACTCACCTCCTCTTCCGGCCTTCAGCGCTGTCTGACGTGTCTTCCAGGATGTTGCCATGACGACCCGATGTCGTCATGACAACATCCGGGTCACCAGACTGCAGGAAGATTTTTTGGACATGTGCAGTGCATCTCCAAACTATCTTCTCCCTGTCCAATGCTGACAGCCTGCATGGCACAGGGATGGTGCTCCATTCCTATGCCATGCAGGCGATCAGAATAAAAAAAGTTAAAGTCCCATAGTGGGACAAAGTAAAAAAGTATAAAAACTGTCAGAAAGTGAAAAAAAATAAATAAAATTTTTTAAATATTTAAAAAAAAATAAAAAAAATAATACACCAAAAATAAAAATATAATGTACCCATCAATAAATATTATTATAAAAAAAAAAAAAAAAAAAAAACAATAAAAGTACACATATTTGGTATTGCCGCGTCCGGAATGACCTGACCTATAAAATTGTCCCACTAGTTAACCCCTTCAGTGAACACGGTAAAAAATAAAAATAAAAAACGAAGCAAAAAACAATGCTTTATCACCAGACCGCCAAACAAAAAATGGAATAACACGCGATCAAAAAGACGAATATAAATGAAAATGGTACCGCTGAAAACGTCATCTCGTCCTGCAAAAAACAAGCTACCATACAGCTCCATTAGCTGAAAAATAAAAAAGTTAAAGCTCTCAGAATAAAGCTATGCTAAAAAATAATTTCTTCTATAAAATTGCTTTTATTATGTAAAAGTGCAAAACATAGAAAAACTATATAAATGTGGTACCGCTGTAAACGTACTGACCCGAAGAATAAAGCTGCCTTATCAATTTAACCACACGCGAAACAGAATAAAAAAAAACAAAAAAAACAGTTCCTGAATTGTTGGTTTTTGTTTATTCTGCCTCCCAAAAATCAGAATAGAAAGCGATCAAAAAATGTCACGTGTCTGAAAATGGCACCAATAAAAACGTCAACTCATTCCACAAAAAACAAGCCATCACATGACTGTCTGCCAAAATCTGGAAAAATTATAGCTCTCAAAATATGGCGATGCAAAAACTAGATTTTACAAAAAATGCGTCTTTTAGTGTGTGACAGCTGTCAGTCATAAAAACCCCATATGATTCTGGTATCGCTGTAGTCTCACCGACACGAAGAATAAGGTCGTCTAATCACTTATAACGCACAAGGAACGGCGTAAAAAATAAACTCTCGGGTTAGGGTTGGGCTAGGGTTAGGGCTAGGGTTAGGGCTGGGTTTGGGGTTAGGGTTGTGATGGGGTTGGGATTTTTTTCAAAAGTAAGAAAAAAAGATGACGATATGGCGACTAGTGTTGAGCGCAAGTGCTCGCTACTTGAGTTTGCATCGGGTGCTCTGGTATGCATTGAGTATCGTGGGTATTTGAGTGACATGCTCGAGTCTCCGCCCCATATGCTTCGCGGCCAAAAAAACTTTGCGGGGATTGCCTGCCATGCACGAGCAATCCAAGCATGTTTTTTTTTGGGTGTCTAATAACCGTGAAACATGCGGGGCAGGGACTCGAGCATGTCACTCGAGCACACGCAGTACATGGTGCATACCTGAGTACCCGATGCAAACTCAAGTAGCAAGCACTTGCGCTCAAGACTAATGACAACTTATTCAATATGATGACCTAATGTTATCACATTCTGTGTCGTACCTCTGGGTTCAAAATGTTCACTATACCACTTACTAAAATACTTGAAGGGTATATTTTCCAAAATGGGGTCACTTGTGGGGGAGCTCCACTGTTAGGCACATCAGGGGCTCTCCAAATGCGACATGGCATCCGCTAACAAATTGAATGGAAAATCGGCTCAAATTGTTAGCGGACGCCATGTTGCGTTTGGAGAGCCCCTGCATGCCTAAACATTAAAGCTCCCCCACAAGTGACACCATTTTGAAAACTACTCCCCCCAAGGCACCTATCTAGATGCATACTGAGCACTTGGAACCCCCAGGTGCTTCACAAATTGATTCGTAAAAATGAAAAAGTGTTTTTTTTTCCACTTTTTCATTTTTACGAATCAATTTGTGAAGCACCTGGGGGTTCCAAGTGCTCACTATGCATCTAGATAGGTGCCTTGGGAGGTCCAGTTTCCAAAATGGGGTCACTTGTGGGGGAGCTCCATTGTTTAGGCACACAGGAGCTCTCCAAACGTGACATGGTGTCCGCTAACAAATTGTAACCATGTCGCGTTTGGAGAGCCCCTGTGTGCCTAAACATTGGAGCTCCCCCACAAATGACCCCATTTTGGAAACTAGACCACCCATGGCACCTACCTAGATGCATAGTGAGCACTTGGAACCCCCAGGTGCTTCACAAATTGATTCGTAAAAATGAAAAAGTGTTTTTTTTTCCCACTTTTTCATTTTTACGAATCAATTTGTGAAGCACCTGGGGGTTCCAAGTGCTCACTATGCATCTAGATAGGTGCCTTTCGGGAGTCTAGTTTCCAAAATGGGGTCACTTGTGGGGGAGCTCCAATGTTTAGGCACACAGGGGCTCTCCAAACGCAACATGGTGTCCGCTAACAATTTAAGCCGATTTTCCATTCAATTTGTTAGCGGACACCATGTTGCATTTGGAGAGTCCCTGTGTGCCCAAACATTGGAGCTCCCCCACAAGTGACCCCATTTTGGAAACTAGACCCCCCAAGGCACCTATCTAGATGCATAGTGAGCACTTGGAACCCCCAGGTGCTTCACAAATTGATTTGTAAAAATGAAAAAGTGGAAGAAAAAAATACTTTTTCATTTTTGCGAATCAATTTGTGAAGCACCTGGGGGTTCCAAGTGCTCACTATGCATCTAGATAGGTGCCTTGGGAGGTCTAGTTTCCAAAATGGGGTCACTTATGGGGGAGCTCCAATGTTTAGGCACATCAGGGGCTCTCCAAACGCAACATGCCGTCCCCTACTTATTCAAGCAAATTTTGCAATCAAAAAGTCAAATGCGCTCCTTCCCTTCCGAGCCCTGCCGTGCGCCCAAGCAGTGGTTTTTCCCCACATATGGGGTATCTGCGTGCCCAGGGGAAATTGCATAAGAAATTTTGGGGTCCATTTTTTCTTGTTACCTATGTGAAAATAAAACAAATTAGGTCTAAAGTAAGATTTTTGTGAAAAAAGTTAAATGTTAATTTTTTTCTTCCACATTCCAAAAATTCCTGTGAAGCACCTAAAGGGTTAATAAAGTTCTTGAATGTGGTTTTGAGCACCTTGAGGGGTGTAGTTTTTATAATGGTGTCACTTTTGGGTATTTTCTGTCATAAAGACCTCTCAAAGTTACTTCAAATGTGATGTGGTCCCTAAAAAATGGTTTTGTAAATTTTGTTGGAAAAATGAGAAATCGCTGGTCAACATTTAACCCTTTTAGCTTCCAAACAAAAAAATATTGGTTCCAAAATTGTGCTGATGTAAAGTACACATGTGGGAAATGTTATTTATTAAGTATTTTGTGTGACATATCTCTCTGATTTAAGGGCATAAAAATTCAAATTTTGAAAATTGCAAAATTTTCAAAATTTTCACTAAATTTCCATTTTTTTCACAAATAAATGCAACTGATATCGAAGAAATTTTACCAAAATCATGAAGTAACGAAAAAACTATCTCAGAATCAGGGGGAACCGTTGAAGCGTTCCAGAGTAATTGCCTCATAAAGTGACAGTGGTCAGAATTGTAAAAATTGGCCTGGTCATTAACGTGCAAACCACCCTCGGGGGTAAAGGGGTTAATTACTCACCTTATCTGTCTCACGTACAGTATTACAGACTATTTCCCTTTTCCTGCCTCTATCTGCCTGTCTACAGGACAATGCAGGCAGATATTCAGATGTCATCCTAAGCTTGAGAACGGTTCAGCCCTCAAGTTCTGAAGAGTTGAATTATCTTGGACAACCAGGGTCCACTTTGCAGAGAAAAGCAAGTTAAAGAGATTCAGTGCTTTATCAGAGATATGTTTACTTTATTCCTATTGATTTGCCATCACTTTATTAAATTGGAAAACTGTTTTAACCCTTTAATTACTGGGGGTGTTTTGGGCTACCTTTTGGAATGCTGTGCGTGATTAAGTAATTTTATTTTATTACTTACAGTGGTGGCCAAAAGTATTGGCACCCCTGCAATTCTGTCAGATAATACTCAGTTTCTTCCTGAAAATGATTGCAATCACAAATTCTTTGGTATTATTATCTTCATTTAATTTGTCTTCAATGAAAAAACACAAAAAGGATTGTCCTAAAGCCAAATTGGATATAATTCCACACCAAACCTAAAAAAGGGGGTGGACAAAAGTATTGGCACTGTTTGAAAAATCATTTGATGCTTCTCTAATTCGTGTAATTAACAGCACCTGTAACTTACCTGTGGCACCTAACAGGTGTTGGCAATAACTAAATCAAACTTGTAGCCAGCTAACATGGATTAAAGTTGATTCAACCTCTGTCCTGTGTCCTTGTGTGTACCACATTCAGCATGGAGAAAAGAAAGAAGACCAATGAACTGTCTGAGGACTTGAGAAACCAAATTGTGAGGAAGCATGAGCAATCTCAAGGCTACAAGTCCATCTCCAAAGACCTGAATGTTCCTGTGTCTTCCGTGCGCAGTGTCATCAAGAAGTTTAAAGCCCATGGCACTGTGGCTAATCTCCCTAGATGTGGACGGAAAAGAAAAATTGACGAGAGATTTCAACGCAAGATTGTGCGGATGGTGGATAAAGAACCTCGACTAACATCCAAACAAGTTCAAGCTGCCCTGCAGTCCGAGGGTACAACAGTGTCAACCCCTACTATCCGTCGGTGTCTGAATGAAAAGGGACTGTATGGTAGGATACCCAGAAAGACCCCACTTCTTACCCGAGACATAATAAAGCCAGGCTGGAGTTTGCCAAAACTTACCTGAGACAGCCTAAAACTTTTTGGAAGAATGTTCTCTGGTCAGATGAGACAAAAGTAGAGCTTTTTGGGATAAAGCATCAACATAGAGTGTACAGGAAAAAAAGAGGCATTCAAAGAAAAGAACACGGTCCCTACAGTCAAACATGGCAGAGGTTCCCTGATGTTTTGGGGTTGCTTTGCTGCCTCTGGCACTGGACTGCTTGACCGTGTGCATGGCATTATGAAGTCTGAAGACTACCAACAAATTTTGCAGCATAATGTAGGGCCCAGTGTGAGAAAACAGGGTCTCCCTCAGAGGTCATGGGTCTTCCAGCAGGACAATGACCCAAAACACACTTCCAAAAGCGCTATAAAATGGTTTGAGAGAAAGCACTGGAGACTTCTAAGGTGGCCAGCAATGAGTACAGACCTGAATCCCATAGAACACGTGTGGAGAGATCTCAAAATGGCAGTTTGGAGTAGGCACCCTTCAAATATCAGGGACCTGGAGCAGTTTGCCAAAGAAGAATGGTCTACAATTCCAGCAGAGCATTGTAAGAAACTCATTAATGGTTCCCGAAAGCGGTTGTTCGCAGTTATTTTGGCTAAAGGTTGTGCAACCAAGTATTAGGCTGAGGGTGCCAATACTTTTGTCTGGCCTATTTTTGGAGTTTTGTGAAATGATCAATGATTTGATTTTTGCTTCATTCTCTTTTGTGTTTTTTCCTTGCAAGCAAATTAAATGAAGATAATATTACCAAAGAATTTGTGATTGCAATCATTTTCAGGAAGAAACTGAGTATTATCTGACAGTATTGCAAGGGTGCCAATACTTTTGGCCACCACTGTATCTACTTCATAATTATTTTTCTGTTTTTGCAGGACACAGAGGATAGGACTGTTTTGTATAACTTACAACTGGTGTTGATTTAGTTTATTTAACCCAAATTTGTCATAAACACAAAAAAGTCATGTTTTTACATTGTGTTCAAGGATACCATTGTAATCACTATATAATCTAGTGATTTTTAACTTTTTTGCTATATCATTTTATCTTTCCACTCTTTCAAGAGCCATAACTTTTTAAGAGTTTACTTTGTGTATGTATGTGAGTTTGCATGTTTATTTTAAGTTATTTTGTTTTATTTTTTTTTATATTTTCAGGGCTCCTTGTTTGTATATGTAAAGTAGTGGCCGACAAGTTAGCACTCTGTGAAGACTGTCTTTGATGTTTTAAATATTTTGCACCTAATGAGTGACAATGAGTTTAGGCTACTTTACTACGATGAGCTTTTGGTGAGGTTTTTATGCTGCATAATTTCAAAAAATGTAAGTAACCTATTTTACTTAATAGGCGCAGAAATGATGCAGAAAATCTGCTACATCAAAAACTCACCAAAAGCTCATTGTGAGAATGTAGCCTTATAGGATTGCACAAAATGTTTAACCTATTGCATTAACAACATTGTAATTGTCATGGTATGCAACTGTTATTTGTTTACCTAGCATTTTAAGACATACTAGGTTCAGAGAACATTAATAGAAGGCCCTGGAACAGGGTAGGAGTTTAGTTAACAAAAAGGAAAAGCTAGTAAGAATTCCCATGAAGTAGGCATTTGTGAGGACACAGAGCAACAATAGTAATAGCAGGAACCAAATTTTGAATTGATCGTGGCAGTATGGATTACAAGACACAGCATAGAGAGACATGAAGATCTTGGTACCCGTGAACTGGGACACAGAGAATGAAGATTTGTCCTGATGAAGAGATATGATTACTTCAAAATGCATTGACAAATAAAAACCACATCCATACTGCATTTGGTCTATCATCTTATATTGGATCTTCGGAAGCGTTGACTTACATCCATTTTATCTCCATGTTTGCACCAAAATGTTATTCATAGCACACCCCTTGTCTGATGCTTATTTTATTAAATTTAATTGATCAGAATAGAAAAAAAAGGAATAGAAAAGAAAAATAGAAAAAAAGAGAACAGAATATAGCAATAAAAGATAAAAATGAAAAAGGATAAAAGAGAATACAACAATTTTGAAATTTATACAATTTACTAAGTTCACGTCAACAAAAACAATTATGCACTACCTGCAACTAAATGTTTCTACACTAATTGTTGATATTAGCAGAAAAACTATGTTATAATTAATACTACAGTAGTTTTCCACTAAATTCGGAAACTACACTAAATAAAATGTACTAAACAAATGATCCTTCATTTATTCACTCAATTATTTATATGTTTTTTAGAAGGACTGTATCAATTCTGCGGCATATTTGTGACAGTTGAGTTGCCTTTTCTGCCAAGTACATTCCTAGGAGCATTAGTGATTTTACACTTTGTGTCTTTTCTTTTCACTATTTTTTTTTTGTTGTTGTGAGGGTGCATGAAAGGGTTTGTAGGACCATTGTACGTTGAGCAGGGGTGCCAATTCATTTATTTAGGGTGTCAACCTCCTCGGCAAGGTAGGTACAACTCAAGGACATCTGGGGACAAACATAGTTTTCGTCTACAGTACCTTGCCATGCAAATGGCCTTGATATAACATCCCCTTTGGTATAAACACCTAGCAGTGAAATTCTTGTAGTGACAGTTTATGGTTTAATGATTAGTGATGGGCAAGCACTAAAATGCTCGGGTGCTCAATGCTCGGGTTGAGCACATTGGAATACTCGGGCGCTCTACCCGAGCAACGAGCCCAATGTAAGTCAATGGGAAACTCGAGCATTTTTCAGGTGGTTCCCCCCGGCAGTCTGCAGAGGGCCTAAAAATTGCTCAAACCGATGGGAACAGTTCTCAAATGACATGAGAACAGCATGGGGAAGACCCCTGGAAGCATTCTGACTCCCAGGTCACTTCTGTCAACAACATTGTCATAGGTATTACGCCACTTTAACGGACTCACAATAAAATAGATTTTCCTGGGAAATATGTTAAGGAACATCCTTTCCAGGGTAATGACTTGTATATAAAGCAAAATAAATAACCAAATACAAAAATGCTCCTCCACACTTTGGGCTATGTTCACACATAACGATTTTGATGTGGTTTTGCACTTTTGCATTGCTTTCAATCTTGACAAATGCATTCACCAGGAAATGTCATTTTAACATTTTACAACCTTATCTGGCCATGTGGTGTGAGAGATATCATCAGACACATCGTGTTTCAGTTATGAAGGAGGGACTCTGAAAGTCACAAAGCCTATTTTTATAGGGCTATTAGGCGGCCTTTACTATTCTCAAAGGGCCAGCAGTCGGCCCTCACTATTGTTAAAGAACCATCAGCCGGCTATGTTTTATTGTTCCCATTACTAAAGAATGGGTCTCCTATACTGATATTGCGTATGCAGTAAGTGGCAGCGCTGCCCAAAATTTGGATGCACCCCAATACCACTTTGAAAATTTAGACGCACCCCAATACCCCTTTGAAGAGACTTAGAGGAGGGCCTCCTCAAAACAATGTTCCCATTATTAAGAAGTAGGTCTCCCATTGTGCTTGCCTATGCAGTGAATGCAATGGTTGCCAAAAATTTGGAGGCGCTCCAATGCCCCTTGGAAGAGATGTGGAGGTCAGAGGGCCTCCTGAAAACAATGTTCCCATTATTAGGAAGTGGGTCTCCCATTGTGTTTGCCTATGCAGTGAATGCAAGGGTTGTCAAAAATTTGGAGGCACTCCAATGCCCCTTGGAAGAGACGTAGTGGAGGGCCTCCAGAAAAAAAATGTTTCAATTATTAGGAAGTGGGTCTCCCATTGTGTTTGCCTATGCAGTGAATGCAAGGGCTGCTAAAAATTGGGAGGCACTCCAATGCCCCTTGGAAGAGATGTGTAGGAGGGCCTCAAAACAATGTTCCTATTAGAAAGGAGCGGGTCTCCTATACTTGTAAAGCAAATGCACTAAGTGTATGGGCTGACAAACATTTACCCCTTGAGGGTATACATGAACATACTGTATAAAAAAAATTTTTTACGGGCATCATAAACACCTTTAAAAAAATATGTGGTAGTTGCATCACGGACCACGGTCACCCTGGTGATATGGTGGTGGAGGATGAGGATGAGAAGTAGGAGGAGAACAAGAGCAAATAGTCAAAATCAGGAAGCATATACCCATGTGTGGGTGTGAAAAGGTGCATGGGAATACACCGCCCAAAAAAAGACACTGGATGTGAGTTTATGTTACTCTGCTATCATTCGCTGGTGCTAAGTCTGGCCCAATCCAGCCCATGTTCATTATTATAAAAGTCAGCCTGTCAGCATTTTCAGTTGACAGGCAGATGTGCTTATCTGTTATAATTCCACCAGTGGCCCTAAAAACCCACTCTGATGAAACGCTGGCGGCAGGGCTGGCCAGGACCTCCAAGGCATAGAGAGCCAGTTCATTCCACATATTCAGCTTGGATACCCAATAATTATAAGGCACAGAGGAATTACGGAGGACGTTGGTACGGTCAGCAAGGTACTCCCTCAGCATCTTCCCAAACTTTGCACTCCTTGTGAGAATACCACGCGCCTCAGGGCCTGTAAGCCGGGCGGGTCTCAGAAAACTGTCCCAGAACGTTGACAGTGTTCCCCTGCCTCTGCTGGATTGAAGTTGTGTCTCTCTCGCCTGTACTCCTTGGTTGTCCAACGAACTGTGACCTCTGCCTCCAGCATTTTCAGATGGGAATTTTTTTAATAGTTCCGCAACAAGGGCCTTCTGGTACTGCCCCATTTTTGTAGACCTGTCCGCCTCAGGAATAAGAGATATAAAGTTCTCCTTGTAGCGTGGGTCTAGAAGTGTCACCAACCAGTAATGACTGTCACCCAAAATTTTGAGAACGCGAGGGTCATGGGAAAGGCAGCGTAACTTAAACTCAGCCATGCGTGCCAGACTGCTAACAGGCAATACTTCTGTGTCCTCACCAAGAGGATGACTGACCATGCTCTCTTCCTCACCCTCCTCCTCCACTCTGTCCTCTGGCCATCCACGCTGAACAGACGGTATGACAATTGTGCAGATAGTACTGTCTATAGCACATGAAACTAGCTTCTGTTCTTCCTCCTCCTCCTCCTCTTCCTCATTGCCACCCAATCCACGTTGGGATGAGATGAGGCTGAGCTGTGTGTAATCACCCTGTATGGTTGCTTGCTCCATCTCATCGTGCTCCGCCTGCAATGCATCCTCTTTGATTGTGAGCAGAGAGAGCGTTTCAGAAGACAGAGAAGCGGGATCGTGACGCTAATTATGGCGTCATCGCCGCTCACCATCTTGGTGGAGTCCTCAAAGTTTTGGAGCATGGCACATATGTCTGACATCCATGCCCACTCCTGAGGTCTTATGTGTGGAGTCTGAACTGAATACCGACGGCCTTGTTGATGCTGGCACTCAACAACTGCCCTCTTCTGCTCACAAATCCTTTGCAACATCTGCAGTGTAGAGTTCCAACACACTGTAACCGCTTTGCAAGCCATTCCTGACTGGAATGGTTGTGTGCAGGGCAGTGACATGTGCGTAACCCTTCTTTACTGACATTTGATAGGTTAGTCTCTCAAGGCCAGCCATATATGGTGATCAGCAAATTAGAGGCATGAGTGCACTGGGTGGGAGCTGAGAGAGTTGGGGGCACTACTATTACCCCAGCTTGTTCTGTGATTGGTACTGACTAGCACCACCAGTTACCATCATGAAGAAGACATTTAAATGTAAAAGTGCAGCAACTGGCCAGTCAGAATTTATTGGATAATTGCAGCGGATGTGGGTGGGTGACGAGAGATGATGATCTGCTGTCAGGGACAGCATTCTTCTTTATCAGGTCACCATATATTTTGACACAGTGACCATTTACTCACAAGACATACCAATACATCTATTTGTGGGAACACCTTCTGAATAAAGCAAACTATTATGTCTAGGACCACATCTCCCATGAGGGCTTGGGCTAATGGCAGGAGTTATGGGCATATTAGTGATTGGAGTGCAGGAGCAGCTACCAGGGCTGATTGGTGGATGAGGCAGTAGAATCAGACTACAGGCCTTAGACCTGATTGTAGATGTCACCAGTGAACCTTACTTTTGTATACTGACACATTATTAATACAATGCACTCTAGGGAGCTGGTAGCGAATGAGCGTGCCTCAGAGACAGGTGTGTGCCATAGATAGTTCCCTGTATTTTGTTGCAGCGATTTTGCTTGCCTGTGGCAGATTCACTTTAATTTATGTGCTTGGTCATTGATTTTCTTCCATTCTATTACTTAATTGAGATGATCTGAGATGATTAATATGCAAATTAGTTTCTCAAGCTTCACAACAGCTTGTAAGTGCGGTTGCAGTCCATTGCTCCATTTTGCTTCTCCCCGCTGGCACCACCCAGACTTCTTGATTAACATTGGACAGCAGAGGTGACATTGCGCAGCAGAGCCTCTGACTCCACTGTCCACTGTGCCTGGGGTGAAGCGAAGAGGAGCCAAAGACTGCAAGTGCACTGACATGACCCTTGCAAAGCTAATTTACATATGAATAAAATAAAAATTTCACAGCAAATGAATATCAAATAATAACATATAAGGTAATCTTGGTAAGGTTTTACACATCCTTAGCCTGCAGTACCTCTGTTTGCATATGTCGGATTCCCTATAATTCATGTACTTGTTGTCTGTAGGTTCCTCCATTCTATTACTTTGTTCAGATGCTCTGAGATTATTGGTGTCTGCTTGATGCTCAGCTGTATAGCAATCTGCTAAAGTGTAGGCTCAATATTTTCTGTTCTAGTGTGACATTAACCCATCCACTTCCTTAGATCACCAGGAAAGTTTTACTCAGTATAAAATATTATATTCTGTTGTTTAAACCTGTGCTTCCTACAGTCAGTTGTGTTCAAGTGTGAAAAATGCAATATAGTTTTAATGCAGTGTTTTGGCATCACCATGTGGATTCTTTGGCGTACTACAAGAGAGAAACATTTGTATTATGGAAAATTCTGTCAAAGTTATGCACTTGTGTTTTGCAGTGTTATACTTCTCTTTATTACCAAGGACGTAATACTGGATCACTGAGGTATGATCTTGCATAGTCTTTTGTATTCTTCGCAAGTTAAAGGGGTTATCCAGGATTTTAAAATGAATGTCCTTTCCTTAGGATAGGACATCTATTTGAAATTCCTGGTTAACCACTTTGCACTATTTGGCATAAGTATCTATCATGAAAAAATGTCACTTTGCGCTCTGTGATGAACATGTACATCATGCTAATCACACAATACAGTTTTCATATTGCTGCAGGAGCCTGACTGATAACACCTTAAATACCTTTTAATACCTTAAATTCCCAGTAAATAAAAATTCAGTCTAAAAAAACAATTAAAAAACAAACATAGCTTAGATATTTCACTTTTGGTATTTCTGCATTTGTAATAACTAGTGATGAGCAAGCACTAAAATGCTTGGGTGCTCGTTGCTCGGGTCGAGCAAATCTTAATGCTCGGGTGATCGACCCAAGTAACAAGCCCAATGTAAGTCAATGGGAAACTCAAGCATTTTTCCGGCGGCCCCCCCGGAGGTCTGGTGGGGGCCTAAAAATTGGTCAAATCGATGGAAAAAGTGCTCAAATTACATGGGAACAGCATAGGGAAGACCCTTGGAAGCTTCTCTGCATACCAGGTCACTGCCTAAAATTGTGGTCATCAGACATGATGCTGTATTACTGCGGCAATATAACAGACATTTTTGGCAACGTGACAAATATTAAACTACATTTAAAATGGGCAAGGTGCGTGGTAGTGGACGGGGAAGTGAACGTGATGGTGATGGTGCACACAAAGGCCGATGCCATAGGCAAGATGAAACTGTGTCTGCTGAGGGAGCACAACAAGCACCCACACCATGTCGACCAAGCTTCCTGTCCCACTTTCTAGACCAGTGTGAAAAGGTTGCTGGTTGGATAGCAGATAAATAGGTAATGCTTCCAGCCAGTTTACAACCACCACCCTGTCTTCCACACGGTCCAGTCTCAGCAGCCATGAGTTTAGACCACATATTCCTCACCCTAATCCTCCTTCCTCCCAGAATGCCAAGTGCCCGGAGACAACTGATCCCACACTTCGACACTCCTAAGAGCTGTTCTGTTCATATTTCCTTTTAAAGATTCTGGCCTCTGGCTCAGTCCGCTTCAACTGAGGCAACGGGAGATCGCATGCAGCAATGCCCGAATATTTCAGCAGCCATGGTCACATGAAGGTGATGGTGGGAAAGTGCAATTACTGTTGCAAAAGGTGGAGACGATGAGACACAATGGACAGAAAGTCAGGAGGGGGACCAGGGTGCAGAAGTAGAAGATGAGGTGGTGGACGATGAAGTCACTGACCCAACCTGGCAAGGTGACATGCATAGTGAGGACAGCAGCGCAGAGTGGGAGGAAGGCATAGCACAACAACTAGTAGGAAGAAGCAGTGGGGTGGCTACAGACACAAGGCGGGCAAATGTTCCTCAAAACACCAATACAAGGGAAGAGTCCAGTCCAACTGTTAGGTTTTCCAGAGACTGGCTCTTTTTAACCCTTCAGTTAACCCCAAAAAGGCCATTTGCAACATCTGCCATGCCAACATCACCAGGGGCAGCAAAACTACCAGCCTGATCACCAACAGCATCCTCAGGCACATGACAGCAAAGCACCCGACTAGTTAGGCTGAACGATAGGGTTCAGAAAATGTCTTTGGGTGACAACACACCCTGCACCTGTTGTTGCACTCTTGCAACCACCACCATCAGCAACCTCGTCAATGTCCTTGTCCAAGCGCAGCATTCAGTTGTCCCTACCCCAGTCCTTTGAACGCAAGCGCAAATGCGCAGCCAACCACAAACAGAGCAGAATACTAAACTGCCATATTTCTCGACTGCTTGGATGAGAAATGTTGCCTTTTAGGCTAGTAGACATGGAAGCTTTCGCAACCTCATGGCGGCGGCTGTCCCTCGGTACTCGGTCTCCAGCCGCCACTATTCTTCCCGGTGTGCCGTCCTGCCCTACACAAGCATGTGTCCCAGAATGTTACCCGTACCCTCACCGATGCAGTTACTAGGAAGGACCACCTAACCACGGACACGTGGACACGTGCTTGTGGCCAGGAATGATACATCTCACTGACGGCATACTGGGTTAATATTGTGGAAGCTGGGACCCTGTGGGACCCTGGGATGGAGCACGTACTCCCGACGCAGATAATTGCGGGCCCTTGGTCAATCAGGGTTGCCCCCACATGTACCTCCTCCTCTTCAGCCTCCATCTCCAAAATGACAACATCAGTCGCAAGCTGGAAGCACTGCAGCACTGCCTCGGTCAAGCGGCAACAGGCTGTACTGAAGCTAATACAGTGCTGCTCACCATTATTGGCATCCTTTCATTTTTTTCATAGACTGTACAATATCTTCAAAACTAAATGGAAATGTACCAAAGTTATATCCTCAGGATTTTTCAATTAGTGGTCCAAAATAATACAACAATAAAATATTATTTTTCAACTTCCATGTTGCAATTTCAAAGAAAAAACAGTATAAACAGCATGTGCAGCAATAAAGCCATCCCTAATTAATACTTGGTTGCAGACCCTTTGACATTGCTGACAGATGTTTCTTGTAGCCATCTATAAGCTTTGTGCACTTCTCAGCTGGAATTTCCCCGTACTCTTCCTTTGCAGTTTTTTCAAGCTCTTGAATGTTTGCAGGGTTCTTTTTCCCAATGTCAGATTTCAGCTCACCCCAAAGATTTTTAATGGGATCGAAGTCAGGACTCATTGCTGGCCATTTTAAAACAGTCCATTTTTTCTTCTTCAACTATTCCTGTGTATTTTTGGATGTGTGCTTTGGGTCATTGTCTTGCTGGGGGACCCATGATCTTGGACTCAAACCAAATTTTCTCACACTGGGTAGGACATTTGGCTCTAAAATGTATTGATAATTTTCTGATTTCATGATTCCTGTGATATGGTCAAGGCTTCCAGTACCAGATACAGCAAAGCAACCCCACAGCATTTATGGATCCTCTACTATGCTTAAGTGTTGGTAAGGTGTTCTTTTTCTTATAAGCTTCATTGCACCATCTGTAACCGAACAGTTGCTTTCATTACATTACCAAAAAGCTCTATTTTTGTTCCATCTGTCCACAGAACATTTTCCCAGAAGAATAGTGGTTTATCAAGGTACTCTTTGGCAAAGATCAGTCGTTCCTTTTTATGTCTTTTCTTTGGAAATGGTTTCTTATTTGGCCTTTGCCCATAAAGCTCTGCTTTGTTTAGAGTGCAATATATGGTACTTGTTGAAACCATGACCCCAGACTGTTCCAGATTGGCCTTCAGGTCTTTGGATGTTTGACATGGTGTTTTTTCCACCATTCGCACCAACCTTTTAAGACATTTCTTGTCAATTTTCCTCTTTCCCCCAAGTCCAGGGAGGCTCTTGACGGTTCCATGCTTGACAAACTTCTTAATAACATTGCGCACTGTTGAAACTTGGATAGCAAGGTCTTTGGAGATTTCCTTATACCCTCTGGAAGTCTTGTGTTTGCTAATAATAGCCATTCTGACGTCCTCAGACAGCAAATTTGTCTTCACCATTGTGACAAAGGAACAGGGCCTAGCATGTGGCTTTTTAAAACACTGAAGTCATCATTCATTGACTAATTCATGTCACATGGGCACCAACAATTAATAACAAGTGAATCTGTTTTATGATTTACCACAGGTGAGTCAAAATGTGTTTCCATACTAAATTAATATAAAGGATGCCAATACCAGTGACACAACTAGCTTTATGTTTTTCTACTTTTTCCTCCCATTGTTTTTTGTTTTAAATTATTGTTTATCATTTGCTCTTTTGTACTTAACACAAGTGCTCTTTGCAAAAAACTGTTGCACTTGATTCATTTTTTTCAGGAGATATTTCACATTATGTACTTAAACTTCACAGGTGCCAAAAAACGATGAGCAGGACTGTATGCTTAGGTGACAAACCGCACACCACTGCAGAGTTGTTGAAAGCTGTAACAGAGAAGGCAGATCTGTAGCTCTGACCGCTGAACCTACAGCCAAGCATGGTCATGTGTGACAATGGCCGGAACCTGATGGCGGCTCTGAGGCTTGGCAACCTTGCCCACGTACCATGCCTGGCCCATGTGCTCAACTTTGGTGCTGATATTGTTCTCCATACAGGGGTATACATTAATGATGAGCGAGCACTAACCACTAACTTAGTGGTTCAGCGGTTTATCAAAACCTACCCAGACCAGCCAGAGCTGCTTGTGAAAGTATGCCGCCTGTGTGTCCATTTCAGAAAGTCAGCTACAGCTGACAGTGCTTCAGCAGCGTTTGCAGCTTCAAGCTCACCGACTGTTGTGCGATGTCACCACACATTGGAAATCAACATTACAGATGTTGGGATTTGTAAGCAGCAGAGGGCAGTTGTTGAGTACCAGATTCAACACGCTCGTTGGAATTCAGGTCGGCCTCCGCACATAAGAGCTCATGAGTGGGCATGGATATCTGACATCTGTGCCGTCCTCCAGAACTTTGAGGACTCCACCAAGTGGTGAGTGGCGATGATGTCATAATTAGCGTCATCATCCTGTTTCACTGTCTACTGAAATGCTCGCTGCTCACAATTAAAGAGGAGGCATTGCAGGCGGAGCAAGGAACTATACAGGGTGATGCTAATCAGCCCAGCCTCATCTCTACGTGGATTGGGTGATAATGATGAGGAGGAGGATGAGGAGGAGAACATGGACAGTTGTCCTCTTGGTGAGGACAGAGAAGTCTTGGCTGTGTTGGAAGTCCTCTTTCAGTCTGTGAGAAAGCTGTACGAGTTTTACATAATGATGACCTTCAGTAACCTAAACCGTGGCTTTGCTTATGCACGTTATTTCTCAAAACGCATTGCAGATCAGGCCATTGTCCAGCTCAGTGTCCCCTCCCCTTTATTTTTTATTTTCAACTCCTCTATTTTGTACTTTTTTGTTTTGTTTTTCTCCCTCCCCCCACTCCCTTCCTTTGTTGTGTACTTTCTATGTCCCCTTAGGTGGTTTTAATTTTACTTTTTTATCGTTCTTTCCCACTATTGTATGATTGGTGCCTGGTTTTGCTATGGTCGCCCTGTTTTACATATTGCTTTTCTAGTGTTACTAATTTAATTACATTCTATTTAGGATCCTTTTTGTGTTCACCCTGTGGCTCGTGCTAACAACTCAGCAGTCAACATATAATCTTCTCTACCTATGGACGAT
Source organism: Phyllobates terribilis (assembly GCF_046119375.1). NCBI lineage: Eukaryota > Metazoa > Chordata > Amphibia > Anura > Dendrobatidae > Phyllobates > Phyllobates terribilis. Next base: position 283,884,632 of record NW_027362761.1, read on the forward strand.
TGGTTTTGAGGCTATTATGAATCTATTCTCTCAAGGGGATCGCATCTTAGTTGAATCAAAAGACTTTTACTTGCGATGTTATATTTGCTGTATTTCATGCCCTCCCCTTGTATATGTGTGTATTTATCCCATTAAAGGGGTTTGAAACTGGCCCTCCTTTCTAACATAGACATTTTACATATTTGTATTCATCATTGGTGGCGCTGTGGAGCACATGCGCCTCCTGGGGTCGTGACACCCTGCCGCTCCCCGACATCTCTATGCCTGTGCGTGCACTCCATCAGCTGGCTCAGCTGACTGACGGTGGTGTACGCATTTTCAGGGCTTAACTGCCGGGCGCGCAGCGGGGGGGCGTGGCCTGCCGAACGTGCATGCGCCACTATACGCAGCGCTATTGGTTAGTTTCCGGTCACGTGACATCCCTTGTGACCGGTTGTCAGGGTTACTTAAAGGTCCTGGAAGGGCTTCACTACACCATCCCTTGAGAAAGCAATGCATTATCCACGCGAAACGCGCGTTGGGTAGGTGTCCTTGCACCCTTTCATCCCCACTGGGGGGGTTCTCAGCCCTTGGGTAAGTGTTGTATCTTTTATAGTTTTTCACATTGCACTTCTCTGCATTCTGCATTTCCTTGTTCCTTCACCTGTGACCTTCCATCTCTTTGGCTTTGACTTAGCGTGGATGCACCAAAGCAGTGTTGTCTGCTTCCCCCTCTTGCTCTATAAGCCTTTATGTGGCCAGGTGTTGAAGGTGCTTACTGTTGGTCGTGCCATATAATTTTTGTTCTACTATGCACCATTTACCCAGGGCTGACTACTCTCTTTTGGGGTGTCTGCTCTTTTCTTAACACATCGTCTATTATCCTTTTTATGGACTCCCTATGAATTTTATGGTGTATCATAATATTTAATAAATATTTTTCTACTTTCATCAAAAAAAGCTCCCTCTGTCTCTTGTTTTCAGATGTATTTTGGAGTTTTGTTCCTGGCATGGCACGTGCATACTTTTATCACGCTTAGGTATTGACGTGCCCCCAGCAATTATGTTTTTGGGTTTATTTATTCTAATAGTCTTTTCTGTGTTTTCCACAGTTTTTCCCATCTCCACTATGGACTTCAGAGCCCTTGACGACACGTGGCTCTCTTTGCTAAATCATTTGTGTAAGGATAGTGCCGACAACAGCACTGAGGGGACTAATGCTAATACCAATCTCATGGTTTTACAATTAAAAGAGTTAATTCGAAAGCACACACGCATATGGTGGAACCATGCTTTTTTTGACAAATATCTATTGAAAGGTCTTATTCCCAGAGGCTTACGCATTCAAGTTTTTCCATCATTTCCCATTGAAGATGATGCATTCAAAAATCAATGGGAAGAGTTGGCCACAGGCTGCTCTCGGGGTTTTATGCAACTTTTAAAAGAAAGGAATCATTCCTCTCTGGTATCTTTGGAGACGGAAATAGATGGGTTACTCTCCACACTTAAAAAAGAACTATCACCAGGTACCCTCAAAAAACTTAATGAGGACATTGACTTGGAAACACAAAAATTGGCTGAGGAGTTACAAAAGAATAAAGCGAAAAAACTCCATAGAGATTTTAATGATTTCAAAACCAATAAGGTTTATAAATGGAGGAACCCACAGAACAGATCCCGACCCCAGACTAGGGGTAACTCTTTTTGTAGATCTAGATCATCCTCCCAAAGATCAACATCATCATATGAGAATTTACAATCTACAAATAAGCCCCCCGCTTCAGCAGCCCTGGGACACACGAATAATACCAATCGTGTTAGAACACGCCAGAATACCAAACGGCAGGGACAAGGAGGTGGACACCCAGAGTCAGAGGCACAAGGAGGGTTACAGGTGATTAATTTGTCTTCTCGTGTCCTCTCCAAAAATGAACTTGATGTTCTGAGTAAGGGTCTAACCTTTTCACCGACTAATGGATTCCATTACTTTACAGCCTTGAAGGATCTGCACCTCTTTTCCCGGAAATTGATCCTCAATAAATTACATCATAAATATCATACTACACCTTTACTTGTGAGTTCGGCTGAGAGGGAGGCCATCCAGGTGCTGGAGGACCTCCTTAAAGAACAGACATCTACTATCCAAGGTGGGTTTCCCCAAAATATTTTACCCAAATTAACACGTTTTCCCCCCTTGTCCTTGAGTCCTGCAGTATAAATTTTTACAAAATTAGTGGCTGAAGATTTCAAGAAGTTGTCTACCAGACGTACTTCTGATAATCTTACATCTGGCCAACGTACAGCAATCAGAGATTTACAATCTTACCGTGTTTTGGTTTTCAAACAGGCGGACAAGGGGGGAAACATTGTTGTATGGCCCTGCATTCTTTATGAACGCGAGGCCTTCAGACAACTGAGGGACAAAAATACCCACCTGAGGCTACCCTGCAGCCCTCTGGCCTCTTTCTCGGCTGAACTTCAGAGTATTCTTGCCGATGCCTATGAATCTAATATCATCACCAAGAAAGTGTTGGACGGACTTACGGTCCGTTTTCCTAAAATTCCAACATTCTATTTGTTGCCCAAAGTCCATAAGGATGCCGTCAATCCGCCTGGACGTCTGATCGTGTCGGGGGTCGAGGGTCTATGTGAGCCAATTTGTAAATTTATTGACTTTTATCTCAAACCCCTAGTTGAGACCCTGCCCACATTTACCAAGGACACGACGAACGTCCTTTCTAGGTTTGACAGCATCTGTGTGGATAACAATACCCTCTTTGTCACCGCTGATGTGGAGACATTATATACTTGCATTGAACATGAAGATGGTTTGGAGGCTGTCCGCCTCTTCCTGCGTGCCTCCGACCTGGACGGCCCTCTCTGCGGGCTTATTCTCAGGCTGCTGCGCTTCGTGCTCACCCACAATTTTTTCATCTTTAAAGATATATTTTATCTATTGAAGCGCGGCACGGCCATGGGTGCGACCTGTGCCCCCTCATACGCCAATCTCTTCCTTGGCTCTTGGGAGAGAAATATTTTTGGCGGCGAGGGGGCGTGGGCCGCTGACCATGTGCTGTGCTGGTATAGATATATTGATGACATCTTATTCTTGAGGAGAAGTACGGTGCAGGAGCTTGGGAATTTCATGGACAGAATTAATACAAATAATCTAAACATTCGTTTGACTTAAAAATATAACTCAACTAATATTGATTTCTTGGACATCAGTCTTGAGGTCGATCATAGGCCATCCGTCCAGACTGACGTCTTTAGAAAGACGACAGCTGTCAATGCTCTCATTCATGCTTCTTCTGCCCATGACCCCGCCACTTTGAGGGCTGTCCCGGTCGGACAGTCTCTCCGGGCGAGACGGATCTGTTCCTCCAACCATCTTTTTGAGGCACAGGCAAAGGACCTCCAATCTAGGTTTTTGCAACGCGGCTACAGCCGACGTTCAATCAAAAGAGGATACATCAGGGCCAAAACAACTTCAAGATCCAAACTGCTATACCAACCAAAAAGAGAGGACACGGGAAACAATAAGATCCGGTTTATCTCCACATACGTGTAATAGTGAATGGAGAAATATGCGAGCAGCTCTAGCCAAACACTGGCCCATTCTTAGTGCAGAACCTTCATTGGCTAATAGCCTGGGTGAACAACCATCTATGACATCAAGGAGGGCCCGTAATTTAAGTGACCTTATTGTTAAAAGTCACTATGTTCCCCCTAATAGTACATTCCTGTCATCATTTAAGCCAACATTGGGATGTTATCCTTGTGGCCACTGCCTTGCATGCATGAATGTTCTCCGCTGTAAAACCTTTGACTCCGCTGGAGGTGACCGGAATTTTAAAATTTTACACCGGATCTCGTGTGGCAGTAGTAATATTATTTATTATGCCACATGTGGATGTCCCCTTATCTATGTGGGGCTCACCTCCAGGGAGCTCAGAGTCAGGATCCGGGAACATGTCAGGGACATCATTGCAGTCAGTAATGTGACCGAGACTTTGAATCTTAAAACGATCCCTCGCCATTTTAAGGACCATCACAATTGTGATCCCCGATCCCTTATGATTAGAGGCATAGATCTGGTACACTTGGGGTCCAGAGGGGGCAACATCTACTTGCACAACGGGAAGCACATTGGATTGTTACACTTGGTACCATGGCCCGCCTCTGGCCTCAATGAGTCACTCAGCTTCGCCTCATTTTGGTAGCGGTTCCTCTATGTGCCTATCGCATTAACCATATTTTGTCATTATTGCTTTCTTTGCGCTCTTCTCCGCTCTTGCCCTCAATGTCCCCTCCCCTTTATTTTTTATTTTTAACTCTTCTATTTTGTACTTTTTTGTTTTGTTTTTCTCCCTCCCCCCCACTCCCTTCCTTTGTTGTGTACTTTCTATGTCCCCTTAGGTGGTTTTAATTTTACTTTTTTATCTTTCTTTCCCACTATTGTATGATTGGTGCCTGGTTTTGCTATGGTCGCCCTGTTTTACATATTGCTTTTCTAGTGTTACTAATTTAATTACATTCTATTTAGGATCCTTTTTGTGTTCACCCTGTGGCTCGTGCTAACAACTCAGCAGTCAACATATAATCTTCTCTACCTATGGACGATTGGTTTTGAGGCTATTATGAATCTATTCTCTCAAGGGGATCGCATCTTAATTGAATCAAAAGAATTTTACTTGTGATGTTATATTTGCTGTATTTCATGCCCTCCCCTTGTATTTGTGTGTATTTATCCCTTTAAAGGGGTTTGAAACTGGCCCTCCTTTCTAACATAGAAATTTTACATATTTGTATTCATCATTGGTGGCGCTGTGGAGCACATGCGCCTCCTGGGGTCATGACACCCTGCCGCTCCCCGGCATCTCTATGCCCATGCGTGCACTCCATCAGCCGGCTCAGCTGACTGACGGTAGAGGGCGCATTTTTAGGGCTTGACTGCCGGGCGCGCGGCGGGGGGGCGTGGCCTGCCGAACGCGCATGCGCCACTATACGCAGCGCTATTGGTTAGTTTCCGGTCACGTGACATCCCACGTGACCGGTTGTCAGGGTTACTTAAAGGTCCTGGAAGGGCTTCACTACACCATCCCTTGAGAAAGCAACACATTGTCCATGCGAAACGTGCGTTGGGTAGGTGTCCTTGCACCCTTTCATCCCCACTGGGGGGGTTCTCAGCCCTTGGGTAAGTGTTGTATCTTTTATGGTTTTTCACATTGCACTTCTCAGCATTCTGCATTTCCATGTTCCTTCACCTGTGACCTTCCATCTCTTTGGCTTTGACTTAGTGTGGAAGCACCATAGCAGTGTTGTCTGCTTCCCCCTCTTGCTCTATAAGCCTTTATGTGGCCAGGTGTTGAAGGTGCTTACTGTTGGTTGTGCCATATAATTTTTGTTCAACTATGCACCATTTACCCAGGGCTGACTACTCTCTTTTGGGGTGTCTGCTCTTTTCTTAACACATCGTCTGTTATCCTTTTTATGGACTCCCTATGAATTTTATGGTGTATCATAATATTTAACAAATAGTTTTCTACTTTCATCAAAAAAAGCTCCCTCTGTCTCTTGTTTTCATTGTCCAGCTCTGTAGTCATGAAATTCAACGCGTAAAGATCTTTGTGTGTTGAAGCACCATCGAGAAGTGTGAGCTGATGTTGGACAGGCTTCCATTGCTTATGGAACAAGCTGCAGTAGAGGACTTCCTGGGAGAAATGACAACAGGAGTAGATACGGTTTCGCTCTATGACAGTCCTTTCACCGACCTAAAGAATATGGCTGTGGTGAAATACAACTCTCACTGAGAAGCAGCCCTGGCTAAGAAAAGTTTGTGTGAAAGTTGCCGGACACTCTATGGCTGCTTTGTTACTGTAAACTGGCTCCAGCAATCTATAAGACTTAAGATCAGCAATCTGGCACCTTGGCCAAGCCCAATTCTGTTCTTCCTCTGATATATAACTGTCACTGGTGTGTCAGGTTTGACAGACAGTCATACAGAATCCGGATGTAGAAGGTCACTGCCTTTGGCCTTGCAAACATCTTCCTGATCCTTTCATTATCCCTCTCTCTCTAGGACCCAGCGATGATCTTCACCTTGCTTGGGGATTATACTTTTATGACCCAGCAGTTATCCTCACCTTCTGCTGCTAATTACCACACCCTTGCTGGATCCTTACATACACTCAGTTTCTCCAGAGAGTTGCTGGTGATAGAGTTTCCTCTTCTATTCAGGCCTGGAGTTATAGTAGTTGGCTGGAATTTCCATGGAGTTCCTTTGTGGATTGTAGCTGTGTTCTCTCTGGTGTCATCTTAAAGCAAAGTGTATTCCCTTGTATGTTACCCTGGTTTGTACTTTTGTTTTCATTGGGGCTGACTAGTGCTCACCCCTTCCCCTACCTAGGGCCTAGCTCGAGGGTCAGCTAGGGCTAAGGTATCCTTCTCAGCGATGGGTGTAGAACCTATGTAGGGTCAATAGGGGAGTTAGAGTGGAGTTATATCTGCTTAGGGGTCTCTACTCTCCCTTTCCCTAGTTGTAGGGCTTCCTCCTCTGTTTCCATCGTTATATGCTGTGTTCTCCCCATACCTAGCGTGACACTAACAAACAGGTCATGCTGGAGAAACTTGCACCTACTGCCACTTAGCGTCTTCAGCTCCTTTGTGAGAAACTAATGCTTGGGCAGCCAGTCTACCAAATACAATTCCTGAGATGAAAATTGTGCATGGCTTTGTTTCTGGTACTGGGTGCTAATACCAAACCATGGCGTGCCATAATTCACTGGATATTCCTGGCTGGTTGGAGACAAGCTCATTCCCACAGAAAAGTACCAGCAAGCTAAGGAGATGGTGGCCTCTATCATCATGAAGTGGTTTGCTCGTTTTCTAGGAGACAGACCATCGCTGGTGTCTACCTTGTGCCCATTTCAGAAAGTGAGCTACACCACCCTGGCAGTGGTTCAGCAGCGTTCGCAGCTTCCAGCTCACAGACTGGAGTTTGACGTTACCAACCGTTGGAAATCAACAATGCAGATGTTGGGAAGGATAGTTGTTGAGTACCAGATTCAACACCACGCCTGTTGAAATTCAGGTCAGCCTCCACTCATGAGTGGGCATGGATATACAGTGGTGGCCAAAAGTATTGGCACCCCTGCAATTCTGTCAGATAATACTCAGTTTCTTCCTGAAAATGATTGCAATCACAAATTCTTTGCTATTGTTATCTTCATTTAATTTGTCTTCAATGAAAAAACACAAAAAGAATTGGATACAATTCCACACCAAACCTAAAAAAGGGGGTGGACAAAAGTATTGGCTGTAACGGGTCTGGGAGGTGGAACCTCAGAGCAACTATACAAAGGGGCAGTCCTTGTAAGGAAGCGGGTGGCTCCCAGGGAAGGCAGGCAGGTAGTCACGGCAAGTGACAGGGACAGTCTCTGGGTAGAAGGGCAGGAGGTCACGGCAAGCGACGGGGACAGTCTCTTGACAGGCGGATGGTCACGGCAAGTGACAGCAGGGTAAGAGTCTCTAGACAGGCATGTGGTCACGGCAAGTGACAGCAGGGAAAGAGTCTCTAGATAGGCTAGCAGGCAGGTAGCATGTGATCGCTCCCAGGTGAGCGGGCAAGAGTCTCTGGACAGGCAGTTGGTCACAATAAGTGACGGCAGAGCCTCCAGGTAGGCTAGCAGGCAGGTAGCAGGTGGGCGCTCCCAGGTGAGCGGGCATGAGTCTCTGGACAGGCAGGTGGTCACAGCAAGTGACGGCTGAACCTCCAGGTAGGCTAGCAGGCGAGTAGCAGGTGAGCGCTCCCACGTGAGCGGGTAAGAGTCTCACTGCTGGCAGGCAGGTGGTCACGGCAAGTGACGGCAGAGCCTCCAGGTAGGCTAGCAGGTAGGTAGCAGGTGGGCGCTCCCAGGTGAGCGGGCAGACTGATCCATAGACAGACTGGCAGGTTCTGGTAGGCAGACTGTCGGACCGCAGGAATGCAAGCAGATAGGCAGGAATCAGGCAGGTATCAAGCAGGAATCTGGCAGGTAATTGGCAGGTATCTGGTAACGGGACCTGAGGGCTGAAGCAGAGTTGAAAGGCTTTGCAACAACATTGCTCGGGCACCTCCATTTTGGAGGAGGTGCCTTATATATGGGAGGTACAACGGCAATTGGCCGAGGACTCCTTAGGACGGCCCGCGCGGTCCCTTTAAGAGAGGGGGAGAGCGCGCGCGCGCACCATAAGCACACTGCCGGGGAAGGAGCGCGTGCCGGAAGTAGCGGGGAGAGAAGCGCTGGAGGACACTGCGCCAGAAGCGGGGAGGTGAGAGGGAAGGCGTCTCTGCCTAGCAAGGGGCAGAGACGCCGATGCTACATTGGCACTGTTTGAAAAATCATGTGATTCTTCTCTAATTCATGTAATTAACAGCACCTGTAACTTACCTGTTGCACATAACAGGTGTTGGCAATAACTAAATCACACTTGCAGCCAGTTAACATGGATTAAAGTTGACTCAACCTCTGTCCTGTGTCCTTGTGTGTACCACATTGAGCATGGAGAAAAGAAAGAAGACCAAAGAACTGTCTGAGGACTTGAGAAACCAAATTGTGAGGAAGCATGAGCAATCTAAAGGCTACAAGTCCATCTCCAAAGACCTGAATGTTCCTGTGTCTTCCGTGCGCAGTGTCATCAAGAAGTTTAAAGCCCATGGCACTGTGGCTAACCTCCCTAGATGTGGTCGGAAAAGAAAAATTGACGAGAGATTTCAACGCAAGATTGTGCGGATGGTGGATAAAGAACCTCGACTAACATCTAAACAAGTTCAAGCTGCCCTGCAGTCCGAGGGTACAACAGTGTCAACCCGTACTATCCGTCGGCATCTGAATGAAAAGGGACTGTATGGTAGGATACCCAGGAAGACCCCACTTCTTATTCCGAGACATAAAAAAGCCAGGCTGGAGTTTGCCAAAACTTACCTGAGAAAGCCTAAAACGTTTTGGAAGAATGTTCTCTGGTCAGATGAGACAAAAGTAGAGCTTTTTGGGAAAAAGCATCAACATAGAGTGTACAGGAAAAAAAAGAGGCATTCAAAGAAAAGAACACGGTCCCTACAGTCAAACATAGCGGAGGTTCCTGATGTTTTGGGGTTGCTTTGCTGCCTCTGGCACTGGACTGCTTGACCGTGTGCATAGCATTATGAAGTCTGAAGACTACCAAGAAATTTTGCAGCATAATGTAGGGCCCAGTGTGAGAAAGCTGGGTCTCCCTCAGAGGTCATGGGTCTTCCAGCAGGACAATGACCCAAAACACACTTCTAAAAGCACTATAAAATGGTTTGAGAGAAAGAACTGGAGACTTCTAAGGTGGCCAGCAATGAGTCCAAACCTGAATCCCATAGAACACATGTGGAGAGATCTCAAAATGGCAGTTTGGAGAAGGCACCCTTCAAATATCAGGGACCTGGAGCAGTTTGCCAAAGAAGAATGGTCTACAATTCCAGCAGAGCGTTGTAAGAAACTCATTGATGGTTACCGGAAGCGGTTGTTCGCAGTTATTTTGGCTAAAGGTTGTGCAACCAAGTATTAGGCTGAGGGTGCCAATACTTTTGTCTGGCCCATTTTTGGAGTTTTGTGTGAAATGATCAATGATTTGTTATTTGCTTCATTCTCTTTTGTGTTTTTTCCTTGCAAGCAAATTAAATGAAGATAATAATACCAAAGAATTTGTGATTGCAATCATTTTCAGGAAGAAACTGAGTATTATCTGACAGAATTGCAGGGGTGCCAATTCTTTTGGCCACCACTCTATGACATCTGTGCTAACCTCCAAAACTTTGAGGACTCCACCAAGATGGTGAGCGACGATGACGCCATAATTAGCGTCACCATCCCAATTCTCTGTCTCCTGAAATGCTCACTGCTCACAAGTAAAGAGGAGGCATTGCAGGCAGAGCAAGAAACTATACACGGTGATGCTACACCGCCCAGCCTCATCTTATGTCAACACAGATTGGGTGATAATGAGGAGGAGGAGGAGGGTGAGGAGGAGAACATGGACAGTCATCCTCTTGGTGAAGACAGGGAAGTCTTGGCTGTCTTGATACCCCTCTTTCAGTCTGTGGGAAAGTTGTATGAGTTTCACTTAATGATGACCCTCAAAGGCCTAAACCGTGGCTTTGCTTATGCATGTTATTTCTCAAAACGAATTGCAGATCAGGTCATTGCCAAACTCTGTAGTCATGAAATTCAAGGCATAAAGAAAGATCTTCGTGTGTGACTAAGCACCACTGAGAATCGTGAGTTGATGTTGGATGGGCTGCTATTGCTTATGGAACAAGCTGAATCAGAGGACTTCCTGAGAGAAATGGCAGCTGGAGTAGATATGGTTTCCCTCTATGCCAGTCCTTTCACCGACCTAAAGAATATTGCTGCGGTGAAATACAACTCTCACCGAGAAGCAGTTTCAGACTAAAGAACATTGGGCACACCAGAAGATTTAATTCTGAGGGCTCATCTTTCTCCCCACTCAAGAGCCCCATAGCAGCTGCAAGGTTTGCACTATGAACTCTCCTGAAGGGGAAGCCAGAGCCCACCAGAGGATTCTCCGGTTCTCTGGTGGTCCCGTCCAACCCAGCCAAGAAGCAGCCCTGGCTAAGAAAAGTATGTGTGAAGGTTCCTGGATACTCTATGGCTGCTTTTTTACTGTTGACTGACTCCAGCAATCTATACGAGTTAAGATCTGCAATCTGGCACCTTAACAAAGCCCAATTCTGTTCTCCCTCTGATATCAAACAAACAGGTCATGTTGGAGAAACTTGCACCTACTGCCACTCAGTGTCTTCAGCTCCTTTGTGAGAAACCAATGTTTGGGCAGCCAGTCTACCAAATAAAATTCCTGAGATATGGAAATTGGGGATGGCTTCTCTTCTGGTACTGGGTACTAATACTAAACCATGACGTGCCATAATTTACTGGAAATATTCCAGGCTGGTTGGAGACAAGCTCATTCCCACAGAAAAGTACCAGTGTCACGGAATGACAAGGGGATTTCCGGCGGACGGCACAACACACGGATTCAAAGAGGGATGGAGGGGGAAGAAGGGCCTTAATGGTAGGAAACAAGGGAAGGGACACCTCCTGACACCAAACTGTCTGTCTCTAAGCTCCCCTATCGTCCCTAGATGGATCCTTCCCCCCATGTGCAATTACATGCCTAAGTCCTCTCTGGCCCTGGACTTAACCTGGCTAGTGCGCAGGCCAGCGAGACACTCACCACTACAATAGGACAACACAAGGAAGGGAAGACAAACAATGGCAAGATAACAACATAAAATGTGCTTATCTCTCCAACAGAAAACTTCACCACTGCAATAGCAATGAACACCACAGCCTCTCCAGAGACTAGCTCCTTCAAAGAGGTCAGCATAGAATGAGCTATAACCTGTGGTCAGCTGATGTATCATGTGGCTATTTAGCTATTTAAAGGGAAGTGGGAGTGACACCAAGCAATTTCATCTGACCACTAACAAAAGGCTGCCAGCAAGAGACTAACATTAACCCTTACTGGACCAAAAGGAAAAAACTGCATTTAAATTAAAGCATAACCAGAGCTGCCACGAATCTCCAAATTAATCGTGACAACCAGCAAGCTAAGGAGATGGTGGCCTCTATCATCATGAAGGAGTTAGCTTGCTGTCTAGGAGACTGACCACCTCTGCTGTCTACCTTGTGAACAGTGTGTTGAAGCTAGCAAAGTTTAAGAGGTTACATTGGCGAGTCTGGTTTTTATACTAAAGATCCTGTTGCGTTTTTATAGTTTTAAGTGAGCACACAGACAGGTTTCTTCAGCAAAGGATCCAGGCCGGGATAGTGGTGGATAAGTTGGTGTAGCATCAGGTTTAGGATGCGAGCCATGCAAGGTACGTGTGTGAGGTTGCCCCGGCGTATAGCCGCCACCAGGTTTACATCATTATTGCACACGTCCTTCCGTTGCTCCAGGTTCAGTGGAGACAGCCATTGCTCAAACTCAGCATGGATAGCTGTTGTGAGGCAGTGAAGAGGATCATATGCGAGGGACAGTATGTATCCCCCAGGAGGCGCATAGAGGCATATTGAACCCACTGGAGTGCATTGTAATCACAGAAACAGCTGTGCTTGCAGTGAAAAATAAAAGTAAAAGTTTTGACTTGGTCAAGCTATTTGACCAAGTCGGATTTAAAAAAACCTGACCTGGGCTTTTATTTTCTGAATGATCTACAGGCTGGTAGTGGGGTGGGTCACTGCACTAAGGATTAGTGTTGTTCAGTGTTGGGACCTTCTAGAAGCATAGCAGGAAAGTTTGGCGGTGCTGTGAGTAGCTGAACCCACGCCTGGAAAGGCTCTGCACTTGTCAGGCTCTGAGCGGCCCGGAGCGGCCGTTGCCCATGGCAACCGTTGTTTAAGGACTCATGCGAACCGGAGGACTTTTATGTTTACCCGTGAGTTGCTGAATACAGCTGTTTATGTTGGACTTGCTTGGGTCACTGCCTTAGTTACTGCACGGTGTGAACACCATCATTTTCTTTTCAGCTGTGAGTTTTTGCAAATAAAGACATTTAAGTTGAGCTTTCCTTCGGTCACTGCCTTATTACCGCACAGTGTGAACACCGCCGCAATACACTGTCCACAACTCTCGATCAGTTTGACTGCAAGGTAAATTAATTGAAACACTGCCTGATTGCAGTGAGCCTTGACTGTGCAATATGGAGGTGGGGGGATTCTATCTGCACTGTTGGATCGTGTGTCTCATTAATTAAGGCAGAGGTTGAGGGCACAGGTGGAGGCCCTAGAGGAGGTGAAGGAGGCAGAAGCACTGGGGGAAGTGTTAGATACAGAGGTTTGTCCCACAAGCCTTGGGGATTCCAAGACTTGGTGTCCAGTGACACCTTGGTGTCAAGTGGTTTAGTTCTCAAACTTTAGCTGTTTAGTAGTTTAGTTTTCCAACCCCTGTTGTCTATTAGTTTAGTTCTCCATGTTCTGGTGTGTATTTGTTTTGTTTTATAACCCTAGCTGTTTAGTAGTTTAGTTCTCTAACCCCTGTTGTCTATTAGTTTGGTTGTCCATCTTCTGGTGTGTATTTGTTTCATTCTTGATCCCTTGGTGTTTAATAGTTTAGCTCTCCAACCCCTGTTGTCTAGTAGTTTAGTTCGCCTTCTTCTGGAGGGTAGTGGTTTTGTTCTTCGTCCCCAAGCGCCCTGCAAGTCTTGGGGGTTCCAAGACTTGTGGAGCATCCCATTCCCAGTCTGCTCCCACAGCCACTAGAGTCACTCAGTCAGCGAGATGTAACACCCCTGGTCGTTCTTGCTTGTCCAGGTGTCAGTGGTGCAATGCACCCTGTCAGACCTAGATTTTTTTCAAGGAACAGGTGATGTTGTCTGCTGGTGTAGCGCAGGCACAGCTTTCTTAGAGAAGTAATGGCGATTGGGCATCTGGTACTGGGGGACTGGGACGGCCATCAGTTTTCGGAAACCGTCTGTATTCACAAGGTGGAAAGGCAGCATTTCTGTGTCCAACAGATTGAAGAAGAGGAAGTTCAAGCTCTTTGCTTTGGCATGTGTAGGAGGAAACAATCTTTTACCTGATCCACAACTGTGGGATTGAGGGCTAGCTACAGTGAAGAGAGAGGGTGTATTAGGGTGAGCATGTCAAGCTGCTGGACTCTGAAAGTGGTTCAGACAGAGATGTTATGGTAAATTGAGAAAGATGGGATGTGCTCAGTGTCTGAGAGCAGTTAAAAACAGCAGACATGTCCACTTCCATAACAGCTGAAGGGCTCTCATTCCCCCCGACTTTAGTGGGTAAACAAGTGGAGGTTCTGCAGCCGGAAACCTGTGTGAGAATACTTGCCACAGTAATGGAAGAGGAAGAAGCAGAAGATGCCATTTATGGGGTGGCCGGTGGTTGGTGAGGCCGGGTAGTCTGCATTTTAGCACAGTGAGATTCTCAGATTAATGCATGTTGATCACGCATGTGACATTTCTTGCATATAGTAGTCAACTTATTGCATTTTTTTTACCTTGCTCTGTCATTTTTAAAAAAGGTGGCAGATAACGTCAGTTGTGTCATTTTTTGAGGTCTCAAAAAAGACCCAGGCTAGGTAACTGCAGACCCACGAACGCTGCTGGACATGGCCAGAGTTGGGGCAGAGAATGTAGTGCTTGTCATGGTTGCATTACTCTGTTTCTGTGCGGGAAGCCGCAAAGTAACCTCCTTCTCCATCTCCTCCTCTACCTCCTCTGCTGAGCTACTCAGCTGCTTGCCTCTGGGTTCACACCAAGTGGGATCGACAACCTCATCATCATCCTCTTTGTTCTCCCGCTCCTTACCCTGAGATCACCCTCCTCTTCTTCCTGCCCTGACACCACAGTACATTCCGTGTGCATCTCAAGTATCTCAGTCTCATCAGGAGGATCACCTCCACCCCCAGTCTGGTGACAAGGGTTTGGATTCTGCTCGGACCTTACTTCGTCTGGCCCCGGATCAACTGAAAAAAATATTTGGGCATCAATACACATGCTTTCCCCCTCTTGAGTCTGTGTAGCTTTGGATCAGACCTCTGATGCCCGGAATAGAATGTGTGAAAATCTCTGCAGACTCGCCCATCTGTGGTTCCCCAAAGTCAGTTGGGTGGTTGGAGAGTTGTGATGTGGGGGAAAACAAGGGTAATTGGGGTGCCACCTCTGAGCACTGTACTCTGTGTGATGTTAATGTGAAGGAAGAGGAGCTGAGGCCACTTGATGCGGCACTTGTTATCTACTGGAGCACATGTTCTTTCTGGCCCTCATCTACAAAGCGTTCCACTGTCTCGGCATCACAGACTTGACCTTATCTTGGATCTCTTCATACCTAACCAACCAAACATTCCGTGTCTCCCACTCACACATCACCTCCTTATCTCACCCCATATGTGTCAGTATCCCCCAAGGTTCAGTTCTAGGACCCCTGCTCTTCTCCATCTACACCTTTGGCCTGGGACAGCTCAGAGTCTCACGGCTTTTTGTATCACCTCTATGCTGATAACACACAAGTCTACCTCTCTGGACCTGATATCACCTCCTTACTAACCAGAATCCCACAATGTGTGTCCGCTATTTCATCTTTCTTCTCTGCTAGATTTGTAAAACTTAACATGGATAAAACCGAATTCATCATCTTTCCATAATCTCATTCATCCACCTCAATTGACCAATCCATCAAAGTCAATGGCTGCCCACTCTCCCCAGTCCCGCAAGCTTGACTTTGATCTGTCCTTCAAACGTCAGATTGAAGCTCTTTCCACTTGCTGCTGATTCCAACTCTAAAATATCTTCGGGATCCGCACATTCCTCAACCAGGAATCTACCAAGACACCATTGCACGCCCTCATCATTTCCCGCCTCGACTACTGCAAGCTCCTGCTCTGAAGCCTCCTTTCTACCACTCTTGCACCCCTCCAATCTATCCTAAACTGTGCTGGCCGACTAATCCACCTGTCTCCCTGCTATTCCCTGGCTTCTCCCCTCTGTCAATCTCTGCACTGGCTCCCCATTGCCCAGAGACTTCAATTGAAAAGCCTAACTTTGGCATACCAAGCCATCCAAAACCTGTCTCCTCCATACATCTGTGACCTAGTCTATTTGTACTTACCTGCGTGCAATCTCCCATCCTTGCAAGATCTCCTTCTATACTTCCCTCTTATCTCTTCTTACCACAATCGCATACAAGATTTGTCCAGTGCATCTCCCCTACTGTGGAACTCTCTACCCCAACCCATCAGACTCTTGCCTACCGTGTAAACCTTCCAAGGGAAGCTGAAGACCCATTTCTTCCAACAAGTGTACAATCTGCAGTAACTCTCGCTCCACCATATTGCTGCACGACCAGCTGTACCCTCACCTACTGTATCCTCATCCATCCCTTGTAGATTGTTTGTGCACCCTCACAGGGAGGGTCCTCTCTCCTCTTGTACCAGTCGAAGACCCCTTTTCACATGTAAAGAGTCATGGAATAAATGGCTCTATAATAATAAATAATAATAATTATACTACTTGTACTCTGGGGCACTTGATGGCACTTTCCTTGTGTCTGCCCCTAATTTGATGTGCTTTGGCAGCTTTTGGGCCCATTTGAAGGTGCTGTGTATGCATTTGGTTTTGCCCCCCATTGAATCCAATGGTGTTCGACAATGTCCAGCGAAATTTGACGAATAAATCGGCGAATAATGTAAAATTGGCGATTGTAATCAGAACCAAATATTGAAATATTTGCTCGTCTCCACTCTCCAGTGCTCGGTTTCCATCCATTTCTGGGTGCTTCTTGAAGTATGCTTGGGGTCATTGTCCTGCTGGAAATCCAGCTTTATGACACTGGACACAACATTGTGACCCAAAATCCTTTGGAAATCTTCACATTTCATGATGTCTTGCACACAGTCAAGGCACCCAGTGCCAGAGAGAGCAATACAATCCATAAATATATGATCCTCCACCATATTTGACTGTAAGTATTGTGTTCTTTTATTTGTAGGTTTCATTCCAATTACAGTAAACAGTTGAATGATGTGCTTTACTAAAAAGTAGTGTTGAGCCACCCCGGTAGTGTTCGAGTTCGGTTCGTCGAACACCCGTATGTTCGACGAACTGTTCGTCGAACTGTTCGTCGAACACCTTCGAACACCATTAAAACCAATGGCAAGCAAACAAAAACACATAGCAACACATAGAAAATACTTCAAAGGTGTCCAAAATCTGACAAACTGCTCAGAAGACACAACTAACACATGGAAAAGTGACAAGTACATATAGTCAGGCGAAAAGAAAAGAGGTGGAGGAGTAAAAGGAGGGGGAGACACAGATATAGGCATGTCATGCCCTTCTAAAACCAAAAAAGTGCGAAGCCGACACGGCCAGTCTGTTCCTGCCCGTGCGACCTCCGTGTCGCCGCGTTTGTGCCAGAGCTGCGGTGGACCCTGACGGCCAGCCCCCCTCTCCCAATACTGGTGCCTGTCAGCTGGTGGGTCGAGCGAGCCCCCCTGTGGTGGAGGCAGGTCTAAGCTTTTTCATTTAAATTGTCTCTCTAATTTGAATTAGTACACTTTAAATCCTTTTACAAGGATCTATTGGAGGGCAAGTCTGGTGCCAGCAGCTTCGGGAATTCCTGGGTGTGTCAGTGTGTGGACTGCAGCTGAGGAGAGAGGTGGTGGACTGAGGAGCTCCTGGGCTGTGAGGCTTGTTTTTCACCTGGAAGGACCCCCCCCTCTTGGATCCATGAGAGGGAGGGTGGTTGAGGACAGCAGTGGGGCTTGTCCCCGTCTCCCACCCCTCGGTTGATACCGGGGGTGGGAGTCCTGTTTTTGGACTTTATTTTTGAACTTTATGGTGACTTTATTTTGTACTGAGCCCCTACAATGAAAGGCAGCACCTCTAAGGCCAAAAAGGCCAAGGAAGGAAAAGCCAAAGATGTGAGAGCGATGGAGGCTAAGGCCAAGGAGGCTAAACAGGCAAAGAGGAGCGGCAGGGTACCGGCCGGGGCCGTAGCCGGGCCGCAAGTGGGACAGATCTCTCCTCCTGGGGAAGAGCCTGGTGCTTGCCGGGGTACAATGGCCGTCCATAAGGACTGGGTGTCCAGGCTGAGGGGGAGCCAACTTCCACCTTCGGCTCTCGCCTGGGCATGTACCTCAGTGAACACGGGGAAGCCATAAAGACCTTGAGGCGGCTTCGGGAGGAGCTGCGGTGTGCTCAGCTAGCCGCAAACAGCGCATCTCGTGGCCCTAGGTTGGCCCTGTCAGCTAAAGTAAAGGAGCTGAAAAGCTCAATAAAGGCCTTGGAGAAGAGGAAGCAAAAGATTCTGGCTAATGCCGGTCCCTTCCAAGAGAAACTTGACAACAATGAGAGGTTCTTGGGAATAACCACTTCCACCACCACCGCCGCCAGAGGGGCGCTAGAGGGGTCTGGCCGCTCGACCCAGGCAGAGGAGGAGGAGGCTGGGGAATCTGCTATGGAGGAGGAGGAGGAGAAGCCGGACAGCCTGCCTGGGGACCTGGTAAGTGATCACCAGGTCACACATAGTGGGCAATTAGATCATCACCAAGTCGCGCTCCCATCGGACGCCAGCAGTGTGGAGGATGATGATGGGAGTAGTGACAGTGGTAGGGAGGGGGGTTGCCTCATGCGCCAGATCCGGCAGCTCGAGTCCCCGGGAGTGGATTTCTCCCAGCTTACATTTGGGGATGAGGGCTGCCTGGAAGAGGCAACTGGGAAGGGGAGGAATAAAAAAGGGAAGAATAAGATCAGAATGGAGAAAAACTTGTCTATGTCCCCCTTCCTGGGACCCCCCGGTCCCACTATGTGCCCGCTTCCCACCCCGGCCTGGGTTCTGGTGTGGGCCCAGTGCAAGGGGGCGGGAAGAGAAATGTAATCACGGTGAAGGCTACCATCCATGCTGATCGTAGCATGGATGGGGGAAAGGGACCTAACATGAGGATGGTGCCGGAGGTCCGGCTGACCCGCGGCCCCACCTTGGTGGGGGAGGTTGTGCTGCCGGGGTCCCTGGCAAGTGTGTCATCTACTGGGTCTGCGGGGACCCTGGGGCCAACTAGTAAGAGCAAGGGGTCGGCCGTGATAGCCGCCGCCATCCTACCCCCGCCCGCACCCTCGGCGGGGGGGGCCGGCCAGCCGGGGCCTCCTGTGAGCCCGCTTCCACCTGGGGCTGCGGGGGCCTTGGCGCCGGTAACATCAAAGGGCGAGAGGAGTGTCGTGGCTGAGGTACAGCCGGCCGTGTCCTGGACCGCACCACCGGCGGTGGGGGCGGTGTTTCCGGGGTCCCCTGTGTGCCTGCCACCATCTGGGGCCGCAGGGGCCTCAGCGCCGACAACATGTAAGGGCGGGAGCTTAAGAGTTAAAACCGTGGCAACACAGCTGGCCGCGTCCCTGATTGCAACCCCGGCAGGGGGTGCGGTGCTGCCGGGGTCTCCTGCCAGCCTTGTATCACCTGTGGTGGCAGGGACCCCGGTGCCGGTTAAAGTAAAGGACATGTGCAGTGAAAATAACATCAAAAACATCCCAAAAAACATCCAAGGTAGTAAACATGGAAGCCCCGCCCCCAGCCACAGGGGGGGGGTCGCACCGTCGGGGTCCCCTGTTGGCATTTTGTCACCTGGGTCGGCAGGGTCCTCGGCAGTGGTTGCTCCCTCAGGGCGCGATGTCCTGCAGCATGGAGTGCAGGAGGAATGTTCTGCTGCTGAGCTGGCTGTTGCTGCTGCATGCTCTGCTGGAAAGCTGGGTGTACCTATTTCCAGCAGTGGCTGTGAATCCCTTAAAGTGGCAGTACGCGAGAAAAATCTTAAAGCGGCAACCAGCCAGAATCTCCCAAGCAAAAGTACAGGAAGTAACAACACCGGCAAGGGAAGAGCAGAGAAAGGGGCTGCACCTGTAAGTGGAGCAGGGAGAACGCAGGGTGTGAATAATATGGGGGGAGGGGAAAAAACGCATGGTGTGAATGATGGGGTGGGAGGGAAAAAAGCGCATGGTGTGAATGAGGGTTTAGGTGGAAGTGTGATTGGAGAGAATGGGGAGTGTATAGAAATGGAGGAATGGCCAGCCCTGCCAGGGGGGGGCAATGTGAGAGGTGATACAAGAGGGGTGAGTGGTGACAGTGGGGGGGCCGGTCCATCGCCCCCTGCAGGCAATGTTTTGAATTTTTCTGGGGCTGTGGTGGGGTCTTCCTCACCTTCAGGCTCAGGAGACGGAGATTTCCATCGCTGTCTCGTGCAGGCCCTGAGGCGTGGGGATCGGACGATCTCAGTAGAGGGGAGGGATGTGGACCTGTCCTTTTGGTTGGACAAATTCGGACAGGCCGCCTTCCAAGAGAAAAGGGGGGGAGAGACTGTATGGTCTATCCCTACAGCCGGGCGGGGGGTGTCCAGGAGGAATGTGGTCCGTCTCCGGTGGAGGGGTGATGATGCGTGCCCATCAAGATCAAGGGTGGTGAAGCTCCTCCTGGAGATGGGTTTCAGGGCGAATGACATCTTTGCCCTGATACATCTTTTTGGCACCCCCATCTTTGATGTTAGCTTTGTTCGGCCGGAGGGCATGGAGCTTTTTTGGTCGAACTACGAGCTGGCAAAGGAGACGCCCGGCTGGCGGGGTCTCGTCGCGGAGGCGATATCCCTCCAGAATGGGCCCAAGAAGGTGACCGTGCTGACATGCAATGATTCACTTTCAGGAGTCGACATTATGACCTGGCTCAGTAGGCATGGAGAAGTGGTGGAGGTTCCAAAAAAATAATGGATGAGGGCATTTGGTCAGGGGGCTGGACCTTCATGATGAGGTTGAAGAGGTCCGGCGGCACTGTCACCCACATCCCTTCCTCGGCTTTCCTTGGGAGGGACAGGATCCTGGTTTTCTACCAGGGGCAGCCGAAAGTGTGCCACAGGTGCGGTGATCCCACGCACTTTAGTGCAGCATGCAGGGTGCAGAAATGCACCCTGTGTGGTGGGATAGGCCATCTCGCCGCCTCCTGTGGTACGGTTCGGTGCCACCTGTGTGATGTCGTCGGGCATCCGTTCAGTCGCTGCCCTCGTTCTTTCGCCAACGCCGTCTTTGGTCAGGCGGAGGGTGGCCGTGTTGGGGTGGATCCTGGCAGTGCACCCTCTGCTGAGCCTGGGGCTGGTGGAAGTGAGGGGGCTGAGGGGCCAGTGAAGAACAGGAAGGTCCGGGGCCCCTCTTATCATCGGAGGCAGGAGAGGCGCCTGGTTGGGGAAGGGCAGGGGGATCCCCAGGCAACTGGGGTGATGACTGTCCCCCCTCCAGGGGTCTCGACCGTTGCCACTGAGGCCCTGGGGGAGGAGGCGCTGAGCAAAGAGACCAGGAGGATGGAGAGGGAGGAGGCAGCTGCGCTCTCAGATTCCTCCCAATATGAAAGTGTTGAGGAGGACGAGGTTGCGCAGCCTACAGCAAAGGGTGACAGTGAAACCCAAAAAAAACGGCGAAGGAGGAAGAGGAAGATCAATGGGAAGGGGGTTAAAAAACCTGTTCCCCCCCTGACCAGCAAGGTGCCGGCGGAAGGCTCCACGATCTCCCCTCTGATCTCTGTCTCCAACCGGTTTGGAGTCCTCGAGGACCCTGATGTGGCGGGGGTCGAGGGCAAAGAGCTGGGGAAGCCACCTGAGGGGCCTGTGGGGGACGGCGAAGTCCTTCCCTCAGGGGGTATACCATCTTCCACTGGGGGAGGGATTGTCCCTGAACCTGGGGGTGAGGTGGAAAGGGGAGGGGGGGGGTTCTATGGATATGACAGTGTCCCTCAAACGCCGTGAGCGTGACAGCAAGGGGTCTTTGTTGGACGGTGAGGGGGGTGGAGGGAAGAAGAAAGCCATCTAATTCAATCACCCAATGGCTGCACCCACCCCGTTGACGCTGGCGTCCATTAATGTTGCCAGCATAAAATCAGATGCGGCTAGATTTACGGCCTTTGATTTTCTCACCCGGTTTGAGGCTGAAATTTTATTTTTGCAGGAGACCAGACTAACGGACATGGGGGCCATTCACAAGGCAAGGAGTGAGTGGAGGTGTGGGCCCTCATACTGGTCTCTTGCGGCCGAGCCGTATAGCGGGGTGGCGGTCCTTTTTAAGACCGCAGCGGTAGAATGCCGGAGGGTTATCGAAGTAGAAATGGGAAGGTGCTTGGTTTTAGACGTCTTCATGGGGGGACAGGAGCTTCGGCTCATAAACATCTACGGTCCCCAATCAAAGTGGGACCGCAAATGTCTCCTCCTGAAGATCAAGCCCTATCTTTTTACGATTCGGCAGGTGGTCTTTGGAGGGGACTTCAACACCGTCACAAGATTACGTGACCGGGGAGGCTCCAATGGCCGGCTGGCTTATGATAGCGTGACTCTGAATAGCTTAGCTAGTGATGCTCGCCTGGTGGATGTCCACATCCGGCACACCCCAGGTCACAGTGGTTTCACCTATTATAGGGGTAGTTGTAGGTCTAGAATAGACAGGTTTTTTTTAAAGGAGGAGGCCGTCTCTTCAGCAGTGTCCGCTGTGGAGGTGGAATTCTCCGATCACTGTCTAATTTTCTTTTCCTTGAATGTTTCAGAAACCCCCCGGATGGGGAGAGGACTATGGAAGCTGAATTCATCACTGCTGGAAGAAGCGGAGGTGAGACAATCCTTTGAGGATTTTCTTCAGAGCCAGGTACTGCTGTTGGATCTGTGTAGCACTAAGTCTGAGTGGTGGGAGATGTTCAAAGATCGGGTTGCGAGTTTCTTCCGCCAGCTCTCTAGCCTCAGGAGCCTGAGTAGGTACCGCCTGTACCAGAGCCTGAGGAGGAAACTCGAACAGCTCGTCTCGACTGGAGGTGACCGTGAGGAGATCTCCAGAGTGAAGTCTTTGCTCAGGAGGAGTCAGTATGATAGACACACATCTTTGGTTTTTGAGAGGGATTTCGGGAAGTACCGCTCGCCTGACCCCTACAGAAACTGTAAGATGTCAGTGAATCGTAAAGTAGTGACTGGCCTGATCGATAGTACAGGTTCCCTGAACAGATCCAAATCAGGGATCCTGGAAGTCGTCAGGTCGTTCTACTCACGGCTCTTGGGAAAGACGGAACTAGATCGAGACGTGACGTCGACTTTCCTGGCCGAAGCCGTTCCTGAGCCAGGGGATGACCCCTCTCTCAGCGCTTTGACTGAGGCAATCAGGGGAGAGGAAGTGAGACTGGCCATTGATGGGCTTCGGCTCAAGAAATCGCCAGGTCCAGACGGCTTAACGTCTGAATTTTATAAGACCTTTAGGGACTCCTTGGTCCCCCTCTTGACGGAGGTGTTCAACGAGTGCCTTTCCTCGGGTGCTCTTACCCGTTCAATGAGGAGGTCTGCCCTGATTATCCTGTCAAAGGGTAAGGACTCGTCCCGTATTGAGAACTGGCATCCCATAGCGCTTCTCAATACGGACCGGAAGGTTCTGGCAAGGGTGTTCTTTAATCGGTTGGTGAAATTTGCGCCCCGGCTCCTTTCCGGGTCCCAGCATTGCTCTGTTCCAGGCCGCAGCACATTTAGTGCTGTACTCGGTGTCCGGGAGGCAGTGGAGCAGGGTAGGGCTGGACTCTGGAAGGGGTTTCTGCTGTCCCTAGATCAGGCAAAGGCTTTTGATCGGGTGAACCACGACTACCTCTGGTCTGTCCTTTTGAGGTACGGTCTGCCCGGGGGGTTCGTAAATTGGTTAAAGGCATTGTATGCAGGGGCTGAGACTTTCCCGCTGGTGAATGGTTGGTCTGGCCGCCCTTTTGAGGTGGAATCTGGGGTTCGCCAGGGCTGTCCGTTGAGCCCGCTGTTATACGTGTTCGCCATCGACCCCTTTTTAAGGAGGATCGAGGGTGGACCGTTGGCAGGAGTCCGGATGGACCACGCGGCTCCGGAGGCCACCTTGAGGGCAGTGGCATATGCCGATGATGTCTCCTTGTTTGTATCCTCGAAAGAGGAGGCGGACTGGGTGATGTCTGAGGTTGACCGCTACTCTGTAGCATCTGGGTCTAAGATCAACCAGGGGAAGTGTGAGAGTCTCTGGCTGGGAGGGGGAGACCCTAGTTTTGGTCTCCTGGACACCCTCCCAGAACCTCAACCAACAGGTAAGATCTTAGGCATCAATTTCGGCCCGGGTGATTACCCCCAGCTAAATTGGGAGGGCAGGCTGAAGATTGCCGCTCAAAAGGTGGACCAGTAAAAGGGTTGGACTTTAACCCTAAGGGAGCGTGTGAAGCTGATCAAGGGTTACCTTCTGCCTTTGCTGAACTATTTGGGCAGCGTCTGCATTTTGCCAGAGCCTCTTTGGACACGGGTCTACGGCCTGTTTTTTCTGATGTTATGGGGAAACAGGCTCAACCTAGTCAAAAGAGAGGTCACGTACCGTACGAGGAGACTAGGCGGGTTGGGTATGGTCAACCCGGTGGTATTCTTAGTGAATGCCTTCCTTAAAATCAACATAGCGAACCTCTGGCCAGAGAGGGCTCCTCCGTGGGTATTCTCCTGCAGGGGATGGCTTCGACCCTTCTTCCAGGAATGGGAGTCAGGAGGGCGAGTGAAGGACCTACGCACACCGCACGGGCATCTCCCGGCTTATGCTACCCTGGTTTTGAAAGTGATACGCCGGTGGAGTCTGGGAATGTGGGAGATCAGAACCATGCCGAGGAAATTCCTTGACAGGAGGGTTCTGTTGACCCATTTCCAGAAGCCTCTGGCCCTCAAGGATTGCCCAGGTCGGGATCTGGAGGTGGGGCTGAGGTTGTTAAATTCTACTCGGATCCCCTTGAAGTTTTGAGACTTGGCCTGGCGCTGCTTTCACGGGAGGCTGTATGTCAGGGGCAATTTGAAGTACAGGAATTCCGATGACCGGGGTTGCCCCCGTGAGGAATGCTGCAACGTGCTGGAAAGCATGGAGCACTTCCTCCTTCAGTGCCCCTTTAATGCAGGGGTCTGCAACAGGGTGGGTGCTTCCATAGGCTGGCCTAGGTTGGCTCGCCTCTCCTATCCGGAGTGGGCGTACGGAGCTTTCGGGTCCCTGGGTGGCCGAGATCGGGGCACGTTATTTCTAGTCAGCTTAGTGGTTAGGTTCTACACGTGGAACGCACGCTGCTTAGTTTCTACCCAACAGAAAAACCTCCCCATGGAAGAGGTGGTTAGGAACATTCTGGGTGACCTCGGTAAAATGCGCTCGCTGGAATTTGACAGGCTGGGCACTGGGAAGGCCTCCCGCCTTTGGAGGGGTCTCTCATTTGAAGTGCCTTGAGGGCCAGATTAATTTTATTTTTATAGTAGTAGGGGCAGGTATTTAGGCAGTAGCGAGAGATATTCATAGGGACAGTTAGGGACAGAGGAGGGAAAGATAGTTAGGCACGAGGTGAGGTAGATAGGGCGATAGGGGCAGGGAGGGACAGATAGGGACAGGTCTTTTAAATTAGGGATAGCTTTTTAGATAGTAAGGGAAAGGTAGGTTTATATTTATATTTTTCCTTGTATCAGGGAGAGTGCCTGCTTTTCCGGCTCCCGGTGGTGGGCTGTCAACTTTCACTGGTAGCTTTTTGTTTTCAAGAAGTACTGAGGTGTATGGGGCTCGCAAGCACCGAGCCATGGCTTAAAGTGTAAGTGGTAATTGTTAGATTGTCGTCAGTCAGGTTATAATGTTGTTGAGTTATTATGCTAAGTTGTGAGGTATTCCATATAAGGCAGTAGGGTAGTAGGGTAATAAGGTGGGGTGAAGGTAAACCCCACCGAGATATCGAAAAAAAAAAAAAAAAAAAAAAATTATTTAAGTAGTAGTATTGTCATGTGGTAGTATTAGTGTATGTTATATTTTATGCCAGTAGGAAAAAAAAATAAAAAATAAAAAATAAATAAATAAATAAATAAAAAAAAAAAAAAAAAAAAAAACACAAAAAAAAAAACAACACATGGGTGTGTATGTAGGGTTCTAAGTTTCAGTTAGGGTTGTTTTTTTTTTTCTTCAACAGTGGTTATTATGCTTATGTTGGGCATGTTATGTTGGGCGATGGACCAGGTTTTATTTTCAGGCTGTGTGTTAAGGTTGTCTGTGGTTGGTCTGAAGGTATGGTAATGCGGTCCCCTTTTTCTGTTTCTCTTCCTATATGGAACATCGAGCCGGGAAGGAGGCGGATGGAAAGGGAATAAGAAAGTAGCAAGGCCAAAGGAGAGGAGCAAAACAGAGCAAAAAGAGCAGGGGTGGAGCGGAGCAGAGCTGAGCCGAGCATAAACTTTAATGTGAGGACTCACGGACTCTAGGACTCTGGGAATCTCTTGGACTCTCTCAAGGACTCTTACGGACTCAATGGACTCCTGTGGCTCTGAATGGAGAACCCGCACCTAGACTTTCATCTGGACCTAGCGGGGACTTTCATGGTATGCTTAGTATCGTTCCTTGCTTATTTTTAAGGCAGCTTAGCCTTCTTTTCAGTTTGGTTATTGTATGACATAGGGGGGGTTATAGTTTCTGGGTTTACATATTGTGTGTTATTTATTGGCGGCTTAGCCTCTCTTTTGTTCTGGAAAATTGTTGGTGATATATGACATGGGGAGGGTTTGATGGAGTGTTGCGGGGTTTTTATGTTTTTGTACTTTTTCTATAAAATAAAAAAAGAGTTCCAGCTCCAGTAGCGTCCACTAAAGCTGCTGCAGTTAAAAAGCTTTTATAAGGATCGATCTTGGCGGTCCACCGCAAGGCGTCCTACCCCCACTCCCAGCCCCTGTGCCTTGGGGTGCCTCCCGATGCTCTTCACTGAGTATCCCGGGGGCCCGAAGCATTTCCTTTGAAAAAATTAAGTGTCCAAACTACAGGTGGTGTAGCTTGCTTAACAGCTGGGATAATCCGCTGACTAGCAGACACTGCTACTAGGCACAATGTATTACCTGGGCTAGATGCAGTTACAAATTTGTAATTAGATACTCTCGTTGGATGCTGAGAAAGCATTCCATAGAGTCTCCTGGCATGCCATATATTATTCTCTTAAAAAGCTTGAGGTAGAGGTCTAGGGGACCCTTTTATAGCCAAAATAACGGCCCTGTATCACAATACGTCACTGAGGCTGAAGATAAATGGAACTGTAGCACCCCGAGGGCTCGGTTGCTACAGAGGTATTGCACCTCACCCAGAGGTGTGATATCTCACTCTCAGGTAAGGATGGAGTGTGGATCAGGACCCCGACACCTGCATGCATTACACCACATTGCCGTGGGGCAGGGCGACCAATATGCCCCTGAGATGGGCACGACAGTCCCTGTCCCTGGCTGGAGTGGGGGGAGGGAACACCGAGGAAGGGGAACCCTGTAGTGCAGGAGCAGGGAAGAAGCAGTTCCTGGGTGTATTGAGAAGGGAGTATAAAAGGTGGGCACCATCTTAGTTCAGTGCAGAGAAGTCTCAGCAGAAGTGACAGGGAGCAGGGGCTCTGCATGAGCCCTGCTCCGGAGGCGGGCCTAGTAACAGAGGCCCAGGCCTGGAAGAGGGAGAAGGAAGGAAGGGGAGCGGAGAAGGCTCCAGGAACGAGGAACGAAGGGATCCCAGGGGTGCGAACGGGCGAGTTGCCACCGCACGACCGAATCCACCTGCTTGGAGGGGTCAGGCCAAAGGGGGAGACCAGTCCCCGAAACTAGTGGAGGCGGGAAACAACCCTCAGCTAGAAACCGGAGGCTGTGACATTTTATGTGGCGCAGCCCCTCGCTACACCCGCTAGGAAGGCACCACATAGGGTCAGGGAAACTGGCGCCAAGTTTACCAAGAGGAGGCCCGAGGCAGCCAGACAGAAGCGTGGTCACTGGTGGGGTAAGAAAGGCCAGAGAAAGGACACACAAAGGGGTTCCTGTGAAGCGCTCCAAAGTTATCTGGGAGTTGGCCCAGCCCCTCACCTGGTGAGCACAGTACAACGTGGGCAGCCGTTACCTGCAGAAGTGGTCTGGATAATAAGAACTGTGAGTAAAGGCCCTGGACTGCATCACTGACTCCGTGTCGTTATTGCTGCTGCCCTGCACCATCACCCCCATCCTCCGCATACACTGGCCTGAGGCTATACTCCTCCCGTGGGGAGTTAGACTACGCTCTGCTGCACCCCCAACACCAGCCTCAGCAGTCTGACCTGCAGCGGCGGTTCACTCTGACTGCAATCCACGGGTGGCATAGTCAGACATTTAAACATCAAAACCACATAAATAGTTCCGCCACTGGTTTGACCACCCTGAGCCATGGAACCGGGTCGCCGCCACGGAGACTACAACCCCCAGCATCCACCAAAAAGGGTCCGTCTCCGGGAGTCTCAAGGCCAAGGGGGCGTGCCAGAACATTTTCATCACCTTTCATAATCACCAATGGGACAAGGCAGGGATGTCCTCTGTCTCCTCTCTTATACATGCTAGTGACGGAGCCCTGCTCTCATCAATTCACCATAACCCCAATATTTGGTGGATTGAGGTGGGAGGCACCGAGTACAAGTGCTCTGCATTTGCAGATGATGTCCTAGTATATATCACTCAATCACATATATCCATCCCTACTGTTATGGCTGAAATAGATCACTTTGTTACATAGTCAAATTTTAAAATCAATGCAGCGAAGTCTGAGGCCCTCGATGTTTCCCTCCCCAAATCTATACAGGATTCCATACAGTCCAACTTTCCCTTTGCCTGGCCCTCACAGGGTATCAAATACTTAGGAATTCCTATTCATAGAGACCTCTCCCATCTATGTTATCTTAATTTTGAGCCCTTTATTGAACAACTCCATACAGACCACGTTTGGCAAGTTAGAACTGTAAGATTCACTACGTGAACCAGAGGTGTTTTGTGGAAAAGCACATGTACACTGTGTTCCTAATTATTATGCAAAAAGTGGTTAGGAGTGATAAGGTAAGATATTTTTTGTTTGTCAGTTAAACTCATTGATGGTGATGTGTGTCAGGGCTCTTTATATCACTGTAAGCAATTGCAGACACCTGTGCTAATTAGTTTGGCAGGTGTGTCCAATGAAAGGCAAGACTACTTAAGAAGGCTGTCCCACATTATTAAGCAGCCTACATTTTCTGCCAAAATGGGAAAGAAAAAGGATGTGTCGGCTGCTGAGAAGCAACACATTGTGAAGTGTTTAGGTCAAGGCATGACTACAATCAACATTGTGCGATGATCAGGATGAAGTGTCTTGGCAATCAAGAAGTATGTAGCTGATTCACAGTACACACGTGTGCGTGCTGATAAGGGAAAATTGAGGACTCTTTCCTTCAGGCAATTACGTCAGGTTAAAAGAGCAGCCGCAAAAAAGCCTTGTCATAGCAGCAGACAAGTTTTTGAAGCTGCTGGTGCCTCCAAAGTCCCCCGAACAACAAGATGCAGGGTCCTTCAGAGGTTTGCAGCTGTGCGTAAGCCATCCTGTCGACCTCCTCTATCCACTGTACACAAGCAGAAATGGCTCCAGTGGGCCAAACAATATATGAAGACTGACTTCAAAATTGTTTTCTTCACCGATGAGTGCCGTGCAACCGTCGATGGTCCAGATGGATGGAGTGGAGGATGGCTGGTTTATGGACACCCCATGCAAACAAGGCTACGGCGCCAACAAGGAGGAGGTGGAGTAATGTTTTGGGCTGGAATCATGGGGAGAGAGATTGTCGGCCCTTTTAGGATCCCTGAAGGGGTAAAGATGAACTCCATAATGTATGTGGAGTTTCTCAAACAGCACTTCCTGCCATGGTTCAAGAAGAAGAACCGTGTATTCCTCAGCAAGATCATTTTCATACATGATAATGAACCGTCTCATGCTGCACATAACACATCTGCATCTCTGGCTGATATGGGCATAAAAGGGGACAAACTTATGGTGTGACCCCCATGCTCCCCTGACCTCATCCCCATTGGGAACCTCTGGAGCATCATCAAAAGGAGTGTCTATGATGGTGGGAGGCAGTTCACATCTAAGCAACAGCTCTGGGAGGGTATTCTGTCCTCATGCAAAACAATTGAAGCAGAAACCATCCAAAACCTGACAAATTCAATGGACGAGAGAGTTCACAAGCTCCTTTCGAACAAGGGGTCCTATGTGCAAATGTAACATCACCTAGAATAAAGTTTTGAGTTGAAAACTGTTTGATTTCAGTTTCTAATAAACTGATAGTGCTTATAATTTCAAAAATGAACATTTTTTTGTTCTTTATTAAAATGAAAAGGTTGATCGAAGAGTGTGGGGGATCTAAGAGTGTGGCCACCCAGTAGTCAGGATTATTTCGAATTCTGACAATCTGAGGGTCATGTTGCAGGTAGTGCAGCAAGAAGGCACTCATGTGTCTTGCGCATCTAGAAGCCCCAAAATTATTTTCCGGGCTAGATGCAGCTAAAAATTATTATTAATTTGAAAGCTGGTGGAGCTTAGTATAGATGGCCTAACAGAATCAGTACTGCAAACTGCTACAAGGCCCAAATTATTTTACAGCCAAGATACAGATAAACATGATTAGTAATTTTAAATCTGGTGGAGTTTAGTATAGATGGCCTAATAAAATCAGTACTGCAAACTGCTACAAGGCCCAAATTATTTTCCAGCCAAGATACAGATAAACATGATTAGTAATTTGAAATCTGGTGGAGTTTAGTATAGATGGCCTAATAGAATCAGTACTGCACACTGCTACAAGGCCCACATTATTTTCCAGCCAAGATACAGATAAACATGACTAGTAATTTTAAATCTGGTGGAGTTTAGCATAGATGGCATAATAGAATCAGTACTGCACACTGCTGCAAGGCCCAAATTATTTTCCAGCCAAGATACGGATAAACATGATTAGTAATTTGAAAGCTTAAAACGGTTGGTGAGGTGATTTTAACCAATCATCCAGCTTTTACTCTCCCCAGGATGACACAGGGGTAGAAAAGTCATTTCGGATCCATGATTTGTTCATCTTTATGAACGTGAGTCTGTCTACATTATCAGTGGAGAGCCGCGTGCGCTTATCTGTCAGCACACCACCAGAAGCGCTGAACACACGTTCAGACAGAACGCTGGCTGCGGGGCATGACAAGATCTCCAAGGCGTAAGTGGCGAGCTCCGGCCATTTATCCAGATTGGAAGCCCAAAAAGAGCAAGGGTCCAGTGACACAGTCATGGCTTCAATGTTTACTTGGAGATACTCCTGTACCATCGTCTCTAGGCGTTAACTATGTGTCAGACTTCTTGTCTCCTGTGGCCTTGCAAAGGATGGGCTAAAAAAGTGGTGAAATGATTCCGCAAAATTGATGTTACCAGCAGATTCTGTGGTTCTGTTACGTTTTGAGTGCTGAACACTCGACGGTCCCACGGTTGGCAAGTTGGAACTGTGAGATTCACTACGTGCACCACTAGTGTTTTGGGGAAAAGCACATGTAAGATTCTGCAACAGTCTCTGCTGATACTCCTGCATGCCTGCATCTCTTTCTATGGCAGGAAGAATTTCTGCAAATTTACTTTTGTACCGGGGATCTAACAGTGTGGCAACCCAGTAGTCAGGATTATTTCTAATTCTCACAATTCGAGGGTCATGTTGCAGGTAGTGCAGCAAAAAGGCACGCATTTGTCTTGTGCATCCAGGGGCACCAAATCCCTGTTGTGTTGGTGGTGAGGTAACAATCATGCTTCCTTCCTCTGCCCTCTCCCCCCAACCACGCACAACAGAAATGTGATCAAGGTCTCCCTCATCTGATGAGTCTTCCATCAGTTCGTCCTCCACTTCTTCCTGGGCTCCTGCACCTTCTTCACAAGTTTGGCTGCTACTATGCGCCCTGGTAAAACCATCTCCCCCACCCTCACATGCCTGCCGCCTTGGTGATGCCGACCGTCTGGACCTTGCAGATATTAGCCCTTCCGCGTACAGCTCCTCCTCCTCTACTTCCTCCACCTCCTCTTGTGCCACCACCTGACTCCGAATTCTGTTTAACATGTGCTCCAGCATGTAAATCACCGGAATAGTCATGCTAATAATGGCATCGTCAGCACTAAACATCTTCGTCGCCATTTCAAAACTGTGCAGAAGGGTGCATAGGTCCCTGATCTGAGACCACTCCTCCAGCGTGATTTGCCCCACCTCTGGATCTCGTTGGCATAGGCTATGCTTCACAACGTATTGCATCAGGGCTGCGCAGTTAGAATGCTTGTGGCAAGACCAGACAGGCTTTGGGTGCAGGTGGGGGACCGAGAGGAGGTTGAGGAGGCAGAAGCAGTGGAGGAACTTCAAGATAAAGAGGATTGACGCACAACTCGTGGGGACGGCAAGACTTGGACAGCAGCCCCTTGTCCTGCTGTCACCATAGTTACCCAGTGCCCAGTCAGCGACATGTAATGCCCCTGTCCATGCCTACTCGTCCAAGTGTCTGTGGTGAAATGCACCCTGTCTCACACAGAGTTTCTCAAAGAAGCGGTGATGTTGTGTGCGACATGCTGGTGGAGAGCAGGCACACCTTTCTTTGAGAAGTAGTGCCGACTGGGCATCTGGCACTGGGGCACTGCGACGGACATAAGGTCTCGAAAATCCTCTGTGTCCACCAGGCAGAAAGGCAGCATTTCTGTAGCCAAGAGCTTGCAGATGGAGAAATTCAACCTCTTAGCTTTCTCATGGCTAGGAGGAAATGGTCTTTTACTTGTCCACATCTGAGGGACCGAGGGCTGGCTGTTGTGCTTAGACGGAGTTGAGAAGGGTGTCCCCGGCAAACTGCCTTGATCCAAAGGTGGTGCTATCGATGTCGGACAGTGCTGAACTGTTTCCACCTCCAAAGAAAATCATGACCTGCCAATCACGCTGGCTGTTGCGGGTAAAGAGGTGGCAGGTCTGCATCCCAAAACAGGTGTGACTGCTGTCCCCCCAGTCACAGAGGATGAAGAGGCCGCGGATGCACAAGATGTCGCAGACGGTAGTTGGCCCGGTCGGCTCGGCCGCATTGTAGCACACTGAGCTTCCCACTGCAACTTATGCTTCATATCCATGTGCCGGTTCATGCATGAAGTACTCAAACTATGTATTTTTTGGCCTCTACTCAGCTTTTGCTGACAAATGTTACAGAAATCATGAGTTGGGTCATCTTTATCGATCTGAAAAAATGCCCAGGCTATGCAAGGCTTAGCACCCATGCGACCTGAAGAGCCACCACGACTTGTGGTCAGAGGCAGAGTTGTGTTTGAGGATGCAGTTGTTGACGTGCTTCCAGTACTACCTCTCTGTCCAGGAAGGTGTAACCTGACTTCGTCGTCACTAGCATCCTCCTCCACCTCCTCTGCTGACATCATCTCTTGGCTGACTGTGGGTTGACAGTAAGTGGGATCTCCAACCTCGTCATCATCACCCTGTGTGTTATCACACCCGTCGCCCTCAGAGCCAACCTCTTCCTGCCCTGACAAAAAACTAAAGTTGTCGCTCCAATCAGGTATTTGAGTCTCATCATAGTCTTCCTCATTGTCTCCACCAACAGGAGTTACAGTTTGGGAAAGAGGGTCGACATTATGGTCAGAACCTTCTGCGTCTGGTCCTGGATCCGACTCATAAAGATTCTGGGCATCAGTGCAGGTCATTTCCTCGTCTGGATTCACAGAAGCTCTACAGCTGACCTCTGATTCCCAGGCTATAGTATGAGTAAACAGCTCTGCAGACTCAACCATCTGTTCTACTCCATACTCAGACGGGCAGCTGGAGACTTGGGAGCTGTGAGGAAGCAAGTGCGATTGGGGTGACACCTCTGAGGACTGGAGTATTTGTGATGTTGAAGTTGAGGTGGAGGAGAGCCCACTTAAAGGAGCACTTGATATCCGTTGAAGCACCTGCTGTTTTTGTGCCTCATCTGGAATTTGTAGCGATTGACGTGGCCGTAAGAAAGGGATCTTATAACATTGTCCGCTAAAAGAAGTAGACATCTTAGTTTGGCTGGAAGATGGTCTTTCTTCTGTAGATGTTATTGTTGCTTTAACACCTACCCCACGGACACAACCTTTTTTTCCCTTCCCAACACGCCTATTCCCCTTTACACCAGCAGCAGGCCTTTTTCCACTCATTTTGGTGGTTAACTAATTGACAACTCTGGAGTTGTTTGCACAAAATACAATGGATGGGAATCGAGCAGAGCTGAGTGGCCAAACTGTGGTATTAGCCCAAAAGTATTGGCTGGGTTAGATGCAGATAAAAATTATTTTGAATTTGCAACCTGGTGGAGGTTGGTATAGATGGACTAATAGAACAAGTCCCACACACTGCTTCAAGCCGAAGCCCAAATATTTTTTCAGAGATAGATGCAGATAAAAATTATATTGAATTTGCAACCTGGTGGAGGTTAGTATAGATGGACTAATAGAACAAGTCCCACATACTGCTACAAGCCGATATATTTTTTCAGAGCTAGATGCCGAAAAAAATTATATTGAATTTGCAACCTGGTGGAGGTTAGTACAGATCGACTAATAGAACAAGTCCCACACACTGTTAAA
The DNA here is from genome assembly GCF_046119375.1 of Phyllobates terribilis. Classification (NCBI taxonomy): domain Eukaryota; kingdom Metazoa; phylum Chordata; class Amphibia; order Anura; family Dendrobatidae; genus Phyllobates; species Phyllobates terribilis. The sequence continues at coordinate 283,918,608 of NW_027362761.1, forward strand.
AGCCGAAATATTTTTTCAGAGCTAGATGCAGAAAAAAATTATATTGAATTTGCAACCTGGTGGAGGTTAGTATAGATGGACTAATAGAACAAGTCCCACACACTGCTACAAGCCGAAGCCAAAATATTTTTTCAGAGCTAGATGCAGATAAAAATTATATTGAATTTGCAACCTGGTGGAGGTTAGTATAGATGGACTAATAGAACAAGTCCCACACACTGTTACAAGCTGAAATATTTTTTCAGAGCTAGATGCAGATAAAAATTATTTTGAATTTGCAACCTGGTGGAGGTTAGTATAGATGGACTAATAGAACAAGTCCCACACACTGCTACAAGCCGAAGCCCAAATATTTTTTCAGAGCTAGATGCAGATAAAAATTATATTGAATTTGCAACCTGGTGGAGGTTAGTATAGATGGACTAATAGAACAAGTCCCACACACTGCTACAAGCTGAAATATTTTTTCAGAGCTAGATGCAGATAAAAATTATTTGGAATTTGCTACCTGGTGGAGATTAGTATAGATGGACTAATAGAACAAGTCCCACACACTGCTACAAGCCGATATATTTTTTCAGAGCTGGATGCCGAAAAAAATTACATTGAATTTGCAACCTGGTGGAGGTTAGTACAGATGGACTAATAGAACAAGTCCCACACACTGTTACAAGCCGAAATATTTTTTCAGAGCTAGATGCAGAAAAAAATTATATTGAATTTGCAACCTGGTGGAGGTTAGTATAGATGGACTAATAGAACAAGTCCCACACACTGCTACAAGCCGAAGCCAAAATATTTTTTCAGAGCTAGATGCAGATAAAAATTATATTGAATTTGCAACCTGGTGGAGGTTAGTATAGATGGACTAAAAGAACAAGTCCCACACACTGCTACAAGATGAAATATTTTTTCAGAGCTAGATGCAGATAAAAATTATTTTGAATTTGCAACCTGGTGGAGGTTAGTATAGATGGACTAATAGAACAAGTCCCACACAGTGCTACAAGCCGAAGCCCAAATATTTTTTCAGAGCTAGATGCAGATAAAAATTATTCTGAATTTGCAACCTGGTGGATGTTAGTATAGATGGACTAATAGAACAAGTACCACACACTGCTACAAGAGGAAATATTTTTTCAGAGCTAGATGCAGAAAAAAATTATATTGAATTTGCAACCTGGTGGAGGTTAGTATAGATGGACTAATAGAACAAGTCCCACACACTGCTACAAGTTGAAATATTTTTTCAGAGCTAGATGCAGATAAAAATTATTTTGAATTTGCAACCTGGTGGAGGTTAGTATAGATGGACTAATAGAACAAGTCCCACACACTGCTACAAGCCGAAGCCGAAATATTTTTTCAGAGATAGATGCAGATAAAAATTATATTGAATTTGCAACCTGGTGGAGGTTAGTATAGATGGACTAATAGAACAAGTCGCACACACTGCTACAAGCCGATATATTTTTTCAGAGCTAGATGCCGAAAAAAATTATATTGAATTTGCAACCTGGTGGAGGTTAGTATAGATGGACTAATAGAACAAGTCCCACACACTGCTACAAGCCGAAGCCAAAATATTTTTTCAGAGATAGATGCAGATAAAAATTATATTGAATTTGCAACCTGGTGGAGGTTAGTATAGATGGACTAATAGAACAAGTCCCACACACTGCTACAAGCCGAAGCCCAAATATTTTTTCAGAGCTAGATGCAGATAAAAATTATTTGGAATTTGCTACCTGGTGGAGGTTAGTATAGATGGACTAATAGAACAAGTCCCACACACTGCTACAAGCCGATATATTTTTTCAGAGCTGGATGCCGAAAAAAATTATATTGAATTTGCAACCTGGTGGAGGTTAGTACAGATGGACTAATAGAACAAGTCCCACACACTGTTACAAGCCGAAATATTTTTTCAGAGATAGATGCAGATAAAAATTATATTGAATTTGCAACCTGGTGGAGGTTAGTATAGATGGACTAATAGAACAAGTCCCACACACTGCTACAAGATGAAATATTTTTTCAGAGCTAGATGCAGATAAAAATTATTTTGAATTTGCAACCTGGTGGGGGTTAGTATAGATGGACTAATAGAACAAGTCCCACACACTGCTACAAGCCGAAGCCCAAATATTTTTTCAGAGCTAGATGCAGATAAAAATTGTTCTGAATTTGCAACCTGGTGGATGTTAGTATAGATGGACTAATAGAACAAGTACCACACACTGCTACAAGCCGAAATATTTTTTCAGAGCTAGATGCAGAAAAAAATTATATTGAATTTGCAACCTGGTGGAGGTTAGTATAGATGGACTAATAGAACAAGTCCCACACACTGCTACAAGCCTAAATATTTTTTCAGAGCTAGATGCAGATACAAATTATTTTCAATTTGCAACCTGGTGGAGGTTAGTTTAGATGAACTAATAGAATGATGCTATGCCCAAAAGGTTTTACTTCACTAGGTGCAGTAAAAAAATTTGTGTTCTATACACAGGTGGTGTAGCTTGCAACACAGATAGGCTACTCCACTGACTAACACACACTGCAAGAGAACAAAAAGGATTTGCTTTGCTAGATTTAGCCAAATGCTGTGAAAAAAACTTGCACAGCACTAAAACCTAACCTAGCCCTTAAAAGGACTGCAATTACAATTAGTCTTTACTCCCTACCTACAGTATCTATTTAAGAGAACAGACCTGCCTGATAAAAGTGATAGGAACTGATGTAACCTAGCCCTGAAAATGACTGCAATTACAATTAGTCTTTACTCCCAACCTATCTATTTAAGAGCACAGACCTGCCTGATAAAAGTCGTAGGAAATGATGTAACCTAGTCCTTAAAAGGACTGCAATCACAACTATTCCCTACTCCCAAGCTATCTGTAGATTTGTGCGAAAATTGGCTTGAAATTAACAAAGTATAGCGCACACAGCAACAGCGGTGCCGTCTAACATGCAGCTGCAGCAGTGAGAAAATGGTGGCGCAGGGAAAATGGCTGGGTCTTATAGGGCAAGGACATGTGACATACACTGCCAATGACACATGCCCTTGTTTGTGTGAAAAAAGCAGTTCGCTTCGTGTGTGCGCTGCTGATAAGCTGACAGATTGCACCTCCCCACTGTAAATGCGGGAAAGAGAAAAAAAAATGGAGATCTTTATTATTTCTGCAGAGATCCATCCCCTGCACCTCCCCCCGCCCCGCTGTACACTCAAACTGCGTATTAACATTAATTTTCAGCATTATTGAGAAAAAATCCAGTTATGATTTTGGTGCACGAACAGTTATCGAACATAACCTCGAACAGCCGAATTTTTTTCAAATTGTTCGTGTTCGCCGAACGGTTTGAACACCACCCAAAACAGCTCGAATTTGAGATTGGCGAGCAGTTCGAGTCGAGCACCGCTCATCTCTACTAAAAAGCTCTATCCTAGTCTCATCTGTCCCCAATATGCCTGCTGGCCCTCTAAAAATAGTAGAATCCGCCTGCAGGCCCTCCAAGTTTCAAACTTTACAGTATTAATACAAAAATGAAAATTTGCCCACCACAGAAGGATAAATTGTATTGCAGTACCAATATATGGCTATGCTTTGCATAGTCGGCTGCTGGCCCTCTGATAATAGTGAGGGCCGCCAGATGGCCCTGTAAAAATAGGCTTTGTGACTTATAGTGTCCCTCCTTGATAAATGAATCAGGATGTGTCTGATCATGTCTCACACACCACATGGCCAGTAAAATTTAAAATTTACAATTACGGGCAAATGTGTTTTTGAAAGCAATATGAAGGTGCAAAAACGCAGAAAAAACACTACGTGTGAGCATAGCCCAAGGTGTGGAGGAGCATTTTTTTTTCTGTTATTTATTTTTCCTTATATATAGTGATGAGAGAGTGCCGTAATATTCGTAATCGCTATACTCGTAACGAGTACTTTGTAATAATCGTGTATTCGTTCCTAATAGTGAGTACAATGTAAGTCAATGGTAAATGCGAGTAATTTTTGCTGTACCCTACAAAGGTGTCTGGGGGCCTGAGAAAAAGGATGAAATGGATGGGAAAGTGATGAAACAGAATGGGAAGAGCCTGGAGAATGTGCCTGCATGCATTTCTGACTCACATATAGTTTCTGGGGAAAAGCTTGTCGCAGTGTTACGCCACTTTTACAGACAAACAAGAACAACTACCAAGCCTAGCCTAAATTGCATGTAACAGGCCAAAAATGCAATAGCAAATATATCACTTGTGCAAGTCAAAGTACAAAGGACAAAGGATATATGGTGCCCCCTCCAGGAAGGGTTGGAAAAGCTTCTACAAATGTCTCAGAGATTTTGATTGTTAATATTCCACCGATTACATAGGAAGAGAAGTCTTCTTGATACTGTAATACTTGGTCCAGTGCAGAATGTGCAGCATCGTATTTCCAAAAATTACTCCTGGGGGCTGTGTCATAGGTGCAGGGAGATTCCATGACAAGGGCCTCCCTTTTCAAACATTATGTATGACAAAGGAGGTCATGGTTGACGAAGGAAGGAAACATTTTTTTTTAAGGGAAGGGGGTGATGTTAACAGCAGTAGCATGAATCTGTATTTTTGGTTAATTTAGGTTGGCTTGCTGTCATCTGTATGGATTACAAACTGTGGAGATATCCAGTCCTTGTTGAATTTAATTAGAGTAAGTCTGTCTGCATTTTCCGTGGAGAGGCGTGTGCGCCTATCAGTGATGATTGCCCCAGCAGAACTGAAAACACACTCGGATACCACACTAGCAGCCGGGCAGGCCAGCACCTCCAAGGCATATAAGGAGAGGTCGGGCCAAGTGTTCAGCTGAGACACCCAATAAATAAAGGGAACTGAAGCGTCAGAATGGACGCACGTATGATCACTTAAGTACCCCTTGTTCTGCAACTTATCCCTCCTTGGCGTTGTTACAGGCACAGATAGCCCTTGCTGTTGTGCTGGTTTATTGAAAATTGCACAATTTGTGCACATTTTCCCCCTACATCTGTTGGAGCTGGTGTTCGTGTCCCTCCCCATTATCCCTTGGTGTTAAAAAGAGCCGGTACCTCTGCCACCAGCATTGTCTGAGGGTAATGTTTTCAGCAACTGATCTACAATGGTCCTCTTGAACAATTCCATTGTAAAACTCTTTGGTTACTCCATAAGGAGAGAAGGAAATTTCTCCTTGTACCGTGGATCGAGAAAGTTGGCCAACCAGTATAGGTTGTTGGATAAAATGTGTATCACGCGAAGGTCTTGCCACAGACATTTACACATGAACTGTGCCATGTGGGCCAAGCTGCAAAAAGGCACATGTTCTGTGTCCCCAACAGTAGAAATATTACCCATACTCTCCTCACGCTGACTCGCTTCCTCCTCTACCTCCTCCTCATCAGGCCATCCAGGCTGGAAAGACATGAAGCTTGGGTTGGGTGTTCCCTCTGAAGCATTACGAGTCCCCTCGGTAGCACAGAAAAACCTCCTCTTCCTCCTCATCCTCCTCATCTTTCTCCTCATCACCCAATGTTGCCTTATAATATTGGCTGGGCTGGGTAGTAACTAGTGTTGAGCCACCCCCGTAGTGTTCGAGTTCGGTTCGGTTCGTCGAACACCTTCGAACACCGTTAAAACCAATGGCAGGCAAACAAAAACACATAGAAACACATAGAAAACACCTTCAAAGGTGTCCAAAAGCTGACAAACTGCTCAGAAGACATAACTAACACATGGAAAAGTGACAAGTACATATAGTCATGCGAAAATAAAAGAGGTGGAGGAGTAAAAGGAGGGGGAGACACAGATATAGGCATGTCATGCCCTTCTAAAATCCAAAAAGTGAGAAGCCGACACGGCCAGTCCGCTCCTGCCCGTGCCACCTCCGTGTCGCCGGGTTTGTGCCAGAGCCGCGGTGAACCCTGACGGCCAGCCCCCCTCTCCCAATACTGGTGCCTGTCCGCTGGTGGGTCGAGCGAGCCCCCCTGTGGTGGAGGCAGCTCTAAGCTTTTTAATTTAAATTGTCTCTCTAATTTGAATGAATACACTTTAAATCCATTTACAAGGATCTATTGGAGGGCAAGTCTCATGCCAGCAGCCGCGGTAATTCCAGCTCCAGTAGCGTCCACTAAAGCTGCTGCAGTTAAAAAGCTTTTATAAGGATCGAGCTCGGCTGTCCACCGCAAGGCATCCTACTGCCAGTCCCAGCCCCTATGCCTTGGGGTGCCTCCTGATGCTCTTCACTAAGTATCCCATGGTCCCGAAGCATTTCCTTTGAAAAAATTAAGTGTCTAAACTACAGGTGGTGCAGCTTGCTTAACAGCCGGGATAATCCGCTGACTAGCAGACACTGCAACTAGGCACAAAGTATTTCCTGGGCTAGATGCAGTTAAAAATTTGTAATTAGATACTCTCGTTGGATGCTGAGAAAGCATTCCATAGAGTCTCCTGGCACGCCATATATGATTCTCTTAAAAAGCTTGGGGTAGGGGTCTAGGGGACCCTTTTATAGCCAAAATCACGGCCCTGTATCGCAATACGTCACCTAGGCTGAAGATAAATGGAACTGTAGCACCCTGAGGGCTCGGTTGCTACAGACGTATTGCACCTCACCCAGAGGTGTGATATCTCACTCTCAGGTAAGGATGGAGTGTGGATCAGGACCCGACACCTGCATGCATTACACCACATTGCCGTGGGGCAGGGCGACCAATATGCCCCTGAGATGGGCACGACAGTCCCTGTCCCTGGCTGGAGTGGGGGGAGGGAACACTGAGGAAGGGGAACCCTGTAGTGTAGGAGCAGGGAGGAAGCAGTTCCTGGGTGCATTGAGAAGGGAGTATAAAAGGTGGGCACCATCTTAGTTCAGTGCAGAGAAGTCTGAGCAGAAGTGGCAGGGAGCAGGGGCTCTGCATGAGCTCTGCTCCGGAGGCGGGCCTAGTAACAGAGGCCCAGGCCTGGAAGAGGGAGAAGGAAGGAAGAGGAGCGGAGAAGGCTCCAGGAACGAGGAATGAAGGGATCCCAGGGGTGCGGACGGGCGAGTCGCCACCGCACGCCCGAATCCACCTGCGTGGAGGGGTCAGGCCAAAGGGGGAGACCGGTCCCCGAACTAGTGGAGGCAGGAAACGACCCTCAGCTAGAAACCGGAGGCTCTGACATTTTATGTGGCGCAGCCCCTCGCTACACCCGCTAGGAAGGCACCACATAGGGTCAGGGAAACTGGCGCCAAGTTTACCAAGAGGAGGCCCGAGGCAGCCGGACAGAAGTGTTGGTAAGAAAGGCCAGACAAAGGACACACAAAGGGGGTCCTGTGAAGTGCTCCAAAGTTATCTGGGAGTTGTCTGAGCCCCTCACCTGGTGAGCACAGTACGACGTGGGCAGCCGTTACCTGCAGACGTGGTCTGGATAATAAGAACTGTGAGTAAAGGCCCTGAACTGCATCACTGACTCCGTGTCGTTACTGCTGCTGCCCTGCACCATCACCCCCATCCTCCGCATACACTGCCCTGAGGCTATACTCCTCCCGTGGAGAGTTATGCTCCGCTCTGCTGCACCCACAACACCAGCCTCAGTGGTCTGCCCTGTAGCGGCGGTTCACTCTGACCGCAATCCACGGGTGGCGTAGTCGGACATTTAAACATCAAAACCACATAAATAGTTCCGCCACTGGTTTGACCGCCCTGAGCCACGGAACTGGGTCGCCGCCACGAAGACTACAACCACCAGCATCCACCAAAAAGGGTCCGGCTCCGGGTGTCCCAAGGCCCAGGGGGTGCGTCAGAACATTTTCATCACCTTTCACAATCACCAATGGGACAAGGCAGTGATGTCCTCTGTCCCCTCTCTTATACATCCTAGTGACGGAGCACCTGCTCTCATCAATTCGCCATAACCCCAATATTAGGTGGATTGAGGTGGGAGGCACCGAGTACAAGTGCTCTCTATTTGCTGATGATGTCCTATTATATATCACTCAATCACATATATCCATCCATGCTGTTATGGCTGAAATAGATCACTTTGTTACATGGTAAAATTTTAAAATCAATGCAGCGAAGTCTGAGGCCCTCGATGTCTCCCTCCCCAAATCCATATAGGATTCCATCCAGTCCAACTTTCCCTTTGCCTGGCCCTCACAGGGTATCAAATACTTAGGAATTCCTATTCATAGAGACCTCTCCCATGTATGTTATCTTAATTTTGGGCCCTTTATTGAACAACTCCATACAGACCACGGTTGGCAAGTTAGAACTGTAAGATTCACTACGTGAACCACTGGTGTTTTGTGGAAAAGCACATGTACACTGCGTTCCAAATTATTATACAAAAAGTGTTTAGGAGTGATAAGGGAAGAATTTGTTTGTTTGTCAGTTAAACTCATTGATGGTGATGTGTGTCAGGGCTCTTTATATCACTGTAAGCAATTGCAGACACCTGTGCTAATTAGTTTGGCAGGTGTGTCCAATGAAAGGCAAGACTACTTAAGAAGGCTCTCTCACATTATTAAGTAGCCTACATTTTCTGCCAAAATGGGAAAGAAAAAGGATGTGTCGGCTGCTGAGAAGCAACAAATTGTGGAGTGTTTAGGTCAAGGCATGACTACAATCAACATTGTGCGATGATCAGGATGAAGTGTCTTGGCAATCAAGAAGTATGTAGCTGATTCACAGTACACACGTGTGCGTGCTGATAAGGGCAAATTGAGGACTCTTTCCTACAGGCAATTACGTCAGGTTGAAAGAGCAGCGGCAAAAAAGCCTTGTCATAGCAGCAGACAAGTTTTTGAAGCTGCTTGTGCCTCCAACGTCCCCCGAACAAGAAGATGCAGGGTCCTTCAGAGGTTTGCAGCTGTGCATGCGCCATCCTGTCGACCTCCTCTATCCACTTCACACAAGCAGAAACGGCTCCAGTGGGCCAAACATTACATGAAGACTGATTTCAAAACTGTTTTGTTCACGGATGAGTGCCGTGCAGCGCTCGATGGTCCAGATGGATGGAGTGGAGGATGGCTGGTTGATGGACACCCCACGCAAACACGGCTACAGCGCCAACAAGGAGGAGGTGGAGTAATGTTTTGGGCTGGAATCATGGGGAGAGAGATTGTCGGCCCCTTTAGGATCCCTGAAGGCGCTAAAGTTGAACTCCATAATGTATGTGGATTTTCTCAAACAGCACTTCCTGCCATGGTTCAAGAAGAAGAACCGTGTATTTCACAGCAAGATCATTTTTCTGCATGATAATGCACCATCTCATGCTGCACATAAAACATCTGCATCTCTGGCTGATATGGGCATAAAAGGGGACAAACTTATGGTGTGACCCCCATGCTTCCCTGACCTCTACCCCATTCAGAACCTTTGGAGCATCATTAAAAGGAGTGTCTATGATGGCGGGAGGCAGTTCACATTTAAGCAACAGCTCTGGGAGGGTATTCTGTCCTCATGCAAAACAATTGAAGCAGAAACCATCCAAAACCTGACAAATTCAATGGACGAGAGAGTTCAGAAGCTCCTTTCGAACAAGGGGTCCTATGTGAAAATGTAACATCACCTAGAATAAAGTTTTGAGTTGAAAACTGTTTGATTTCAGTTTCTAACAACCTGCTAATGCTTATAATTTCAAAAATGACCATTTTTTTGGTCTTTATTAAAATGAAAAGGTTGATCGAAAAGTTTGGGGGATCTAAGAGTGTGGCAACCCAGTAGTCATGATTACTTCGAATTCTGACAATATGAGGGTCATGCTGCAGGTAGTGCAGCAAGAAGGCACTTATGTGCCTTGCGCATCTCGGAGCCCCAAAATTATTTTCCGGGCTAGATGCAGCTAAAAATTATTTTTAATTTTAAATCTGGTGAAGCTTTAGTAAAGATGGCCTAATAGGATCAGTGCTGCACACTGCTACAAAGCCCAAATTATTTTCCAGTCAAGATACAGATAAACATGATTAGTAATTTGAAAGCTTAAAACGGTTGGTAGGGTGATTTTAACCAATCATCAAGCTTTTACTCTCCCCAGGATGACACAGGGGTAGAAAAGTCGTTTCGGATCCATGATTTGTAGAGATGAGCGTTGTTCTACTGAACTGTTCGCCAATCTCAAATTCGAGCTGTTTTGGGCGGTGTTCGAGCCGGTCGGCGAACACGAACAATTTGAGAAAAATTCGGCTGTTCGAGGTTATGTTCGATAACTGTTCGTGCACCAAAATCATAACTGGATTTTTTCTCAGTAATGATGAAAATTAATGTTAATACGCAGTTTGAGTGTACAGCGGGGCGGGGGGAGGGGCAGGGGATGGATCTCTGCAGGAACAATGAAGATCTCCATTTTTTTTTCTCTTTCCCGCATTTGCAGTGGGGAGGTGCAATCTGTCAGCCTATCAGCAGCGCACACACGGAGCGAAGTGCTTTTTTTCACACAAGCAAGGGCATGTGTGATTGGCAGTGTATGTCACATGTCCTTGCCCTATAAGACCAAGCCATTTTCCCCGTCGCCACCATTTTCTCACTGCTGCAGCTGCGTGTTAGACGGCACCGCTGTTGCTGTGTGCGCTATACCTTGTTAATTTCAAGCCAATTTTCGCACAAATATACAGATAGCTTGGGAGTAGGGAATAGTTGTGATTGCAGTCCTTTTAAGGACTAGGTTACAGCATTTCCTACGACTTTTATCAGGCAGGTCTGTGCTCTTAAATAGATAGATTGTGGGAGTAAAGACTAATTGTAATTGGAGTCCTTTTCAGGACTAGGTTACATCAGTTCCTATCAGTTTTTGCCAGGCAGGTCTGTGCCAGTGCTGTGCAAGTTTTTTTCACAGCATTTGGCTGAATCTAGCAAAGCTAATCCTTTTTGGCCTATTGCAGAGTGTGTTAGTCAGTGGAGTAGCCTATCTGTGTTGCAAGATATACCACCTGTGTATAGAATACCAATTTTTTTACTGCACCTAGTGAAGTAAAATCTTTTGGGCATAGCATCATTCTATTAGTCCATCTATACTGACCTCCATCAGGTTGCAAACTGAATATAATTTTTTTCTGCATCTAGCTCTGAAAAAATATTTGGGCTTCTAGCAGTGTGTGGGACTTGGTCTATTAGTCCATCTATACTGACCTCCATCAGGTTGCAAATTGAATAAAAAAAATTTCTGCATCTAGCTCTGAAAAAATATTTGGGCTTCTAGCGGTGTGTGGGACTTGGTCTATTAGTCCATCTATACTGACCTCCATCAGGTTGCAAATTGAATAAAAAAATTTTCTGCATCTAGCTCTGAAAAAATATTAGGGCTTCTAGCGGTGTGTGGGACTTGGTCTATTAGTCCATCTATACTGACCTCCATCAGGTTGCAAATTGAATAAAAAAATTTTCTGCATCTAGCTCTGAAAAAATATTTGGGCTTCTAGCGGTGTGTGGGACTTGGTCTATTAGTCCATCTATACTGACCTCCATCAGGTTGCAAATTAAAAATAATTTTTTTCTGCATCTAGCTCTGAAAAAATATTTGGGCTTCTAGCAGTGTGTGGGACTTGGTCTATTAGTCCATCTATACTGACCTCCATCAGGTTGCAAATTAAAAATAATTTTTTTCTTCATTTAGCTCTGAAAAAAAATTTGGGCTTCTAGCAGTGTGTGGGACTTGTTCTATTAGTCCTTCTATACTGACGTCCAGCAGGTTGCAAATTGAATATAATTTTTTTCTGCATCTAGCTCTGAAAAAATATTTGGGCTTCTAGCGGTGTGTGGGACTTGGTCTATTAGTCCATCTATACTGACCTCCATCAGGTTGCAAATTAAAAATAATTTTTTTCTGCATCTAGCTCTGAAAAAATATTTGGGCTTCTAGCAGTGTGTGGGACTTGGTCTATTAGTCCATCTATACTGACCTCCATCAGGTTGCAAATTAAAAATAATTTTTTTCTGCATCTAGCTCTGAAAAAATATTTGGGCTTCTAGCAGTGTGTGGGACTTGGTCTATTAGTCCATCTATACTGACCTCCATCAGGTTGCAAATTAAAAATAATTTTTTTCTGCATCTAACCCAGCCAATAGTTTTGGCCTAATACCACAGTTTGGCCACTCAGCTCTGCTCGGTTACCATCCATTGTTTTTTTGTGCAAACAACTCCAGAGTTGTGAATTAGTTAACCACCAAAATGAGTGGAAAAAGGCCTGCTGCTGGTGGAAAGGGGAATAGGCGTGTTGGGAAGGGGAAAAAAGGTTGTGTCCGTGGGGTAGGTGCAGAAGAAAGACCATCTTCCAGCCAAACTAAAATATCTACTTCTTTTAGCGGACAATGTGATAAGATCCCTTTCTTACGGCCACGCCAATCGCTACAAATTCCAGATGAGGCACAAAAACAGCAGGTGCTTCAACGGATATCAAGTGCTCCTTTAAGTGGGCTCTCCTCCACATCAACTTCAACATCACAAATAGTCCAGTCCTCAAAGGTGTCACCCAAATCGCACTTGCTTCCTCACAGCTCCCAAATCTCCAGCTGCCCGTCTGAGTATGAGGTAGAACAGATGGTTGAGTCTGCAGAGCTGTTTACTCATACTATAGCCTGGGAATCAGAGGTCGACTCCAGCGCTTCTGTGAATCCAGACGAGGAAATGATCTGCACTGATGCCCAGAATCTTTATGAGTCGGATCCAGGACCAGACGCAGAAGGTTCTGACCATAATGTAGACCCTCATTCCCAAACTGTAACTCCTGTTGGTGGAGACAATGAGGAAGACGATGATAAGACTCAAATACCTGATTGGAGCGACAACTTTAGTTTTTTGTCAGGGCAGGAACAGGTTGGCTCTGAGGACGACGGGTGTGATAACGCACAGGGTGATGATGATGAGGTCGGAGATCCCACTTACTGTCAACCCACAGTCAGCCAAGAGATGAGGTCAGCAGAGGAGGTGGAGGAAGATGCTAGTGACGACGAGGTCAGGTTGCGCCTTCCTGGACAGAGACGTAGTACTGGAAGCACGTCAACAACTGCATCCTCAAACACAACTCTGCCTCTCACCACAAGTCGTGGTGGCTCTTCAGGTCGCATGGGTGCTAAGCCTTGCATAGCCTGGGCATTTTTTCAGATCGATAAAGATGACCCAACTCGTGTTATCTGTAACATTTGTCAGCAAAAGCTAAGTAGAGGCCAAAACATACATAGTTTGAGTACTTCATGCATGAACCGGCACATGGACATGAAGCATAAGTTGCAGTGGGAAGCTCAGTGTGCTACAATGCGGCCTAGCCGGCCGGGCCAACCACCGTCTGACATATCTTGTGCATCCGCGGCCTCTTCATCCTCTGTGACTGGGGGGACAGCAGTCACACCTGTTTTGGGGCGCAGACCTGCCACCTCTTTACCCGCAACAGCCAGCGTGATTGGCAGGTCATCATTTTCTTTGGAGGTGGGAACACCAGCTGGTCTTGAGCGCTGTCCGACATCGATAGCACCACCTTTGGATCAAGGCAACCTAACATGTCCGCCTGCATCTTCCTCACAGACCGGCAGTTTGCCGGGGACACCCTTATCAACCCCGTCTAAGCACAATAGCCAGCCCTCGGTCCCTCAGATGTGGACAAGTAAAAGACCATTTCCTCCTAGCCATGAGAAAGCTAAGAGGTTGAATTTCACCATCTGCAAGCTCTTGGCTACAGAAATGCTGCCTTTCCGCCTGGTGGACACAGAGGATTTTCGAGACCTTATGTCCGTCGCAGTGCCCCAGTACCAGATGCCCAGTCGGCACTACTTCTCAAAGAAAGGTGTGCCTGCGCTCCACCAGCATGTCGCACACAACATCACCGCTTCTTTGAGAAACTCTGTGTGTGACAGGGTGCATTTCACCACAGACACTTGGAGGAGTAGGCATGGACAGGGGCGTTACATGTCGCTGACTGGGCACTGGGTAACTATGGTGACAGCAGGACAAGGGGCTGCTGTCCAAGTCTTGCCGTCCCCACGAGTTGTGCGTCAATCCTCTTTATGTCATTTTTCCTCCACTGCTTCTGCCTCCTCAACCTCCTCTCGGTCTTCCACCTGCACCCACAGCCTGTCTGGTCATGCCACAAGCTTTCTAACTGCGCAGAAGGGATCCTGCACACCTCCTTACTATGCTGGCAGTAGGGCTCAACGTCATCAGGCGGTTTTTACATTGAAATGATGGGGAAATGTGAGTCACACAGCTGAGGAGTTGTGGTCAGCTCTGGAGAACCAATTTCATGAATGGTTGTCTCCACTGGACCTGAAACCAGGGAAGGCCGTGTGCGACAATGCTGCAAACCTGGGTGCGGCCCTTCGCCGGGGCAATGTCACACACGTGCCTTGTATGGCTCACGTGTTGAACCTGGTTGTCCAGCAATTTTTAGCCCACTATCCCAGACTAGATGGCCTTCTGCAGAGGGCACGGTCGCTGTGTGCTCACTTCCGCCGTTCGCATCCCGCAGCTCAGCGACTTACATCTCTACAGAAGTCGTTGGGCCTGCCACTTCACCGGCTAAAATGCGATGTGCCTACCCGGTGGAATTCAACTCTGCACATGTTGCAGCGACTGTGGCAGCACCGACAAGCCCTGGTGCAATACGTTCTGACGTATAGCCTGGGCCAACGAGATTCAGAGGTGGGGCAAATCACGCTGGAGGAGTGGTCTCAGATCAGGGACCTATGCACCCTTCTGCACAGTTTTGAAATGGCGATGAAGATGTTTAGTGCTGACGATGCCATTATCAGCATGACTATTCCGGTGATTTACATGCTGGAGCACATGTTAAACAGAATTCGGAGTCAGGTGGTGGCACAAGAGTAGGTGGAGGAAGTAGAGGAGGAGGAGTTGTATGCGGAAGGGCTAACATCTGCAAGGTCCAGACGGTCGGCAGCACCAGGGCGGCAGGCATGTGAGGGTGGGGGAGATGATTTTACCAGGGCGCATGGTAGCAGCCAAACTAGTGAGGAAGGTGCAGGAGCCCAGGAAGAAGTGGAGGACGAACTGATGGAAGACTCATCAGATGAGGGAGACCTTGATCACATTTCTGTTGTGCAAGGTTGGGGGGAGAGGACAGAGGAAGGAAGCATGATTGTTACCTCGCCACCAACACAACAGGGACTTGGTGCTCCTGGATGCGCAACACACATGAGTGCCTTCTTGCTGCACTACCTGCAACATGACCCTCGAATTGTGAGAATTAGAAATAATCCTGACTACTGGGTTGCCACACTGTTAGATCCCCGGTACAAAAGTAAATTTGCAGAAATTATTCCTGCCATAGAAAGGGATGCACGCATGCAGGAGTATCAGCAGAGACTGTTGCAGAATCTTACATGTGCTTTTCCACAAAATACCAGTGGTGCACGTAGTGAATCTCACAGTTCCAACTTGCCAACCGTGGGACCGTCAAGTGTTCAGCACTCAAACCGTAACAGAACCACAGTATCTGCTGGTAACATCAATTTTGCGGAATCATTTCACCACTTTTTTAGCCCATCCTTTGCAAGGCCACAGGAGACAAGAAGTCTGACACATAGTCAACGCCTAGAGACGATGGTACAGGAGTATCTCCAAGTAAACATTGAAGCCACGACTGTGTCACTGGACCCTTGCTCTTTTTGGGCTTCCAATCTGGATAAATGGCCGGAGCTAGCCACTTACGCCTTGGAGATCTTGTCATGCCCCGCAGCCAGCGTTCTGTCTGAACGTGTGTTCAGCGCTGCTGGTGGTGTGCTGATAGATAAGCGCACGCGGCTCTCCACTGATAATGTAGACAGACTCACGTTCATAAAGATGAACAAATCATGGATCCGAAACGACTTTTCTACCCCTGTGTCATCCTGGGGAGAGTAAAAGCTTGATGATTGGTTAAAATCACCCTACCAACCGTTTTAAGCTTTCAAATTACTAATCATGTTTATCTGTATCTTGACTGGAAAATAATTTGGGCTTTGTAGCAGTGTGCAGCACTGATCCTATTAGGCCATCTATAATAAGCTCCACCAGATTTAAAATTAAAAATAATTTTTAGCTGCATCTAGCCCGGAAAATAATTTTGGGGCTCCGAGATGCGCAAGACACATAAGTGCCTTCTTGCTGCACTACCTGCAGCATGACCCTCATATTGTCAGAATTCGAAGTAATCATGACTACTGGGTTGCCACACTCTTAGATCCCCCAAACTTTTCGATCAACCTTTTCATTTTAATAAAGACCAAAAAAATGGTCATTTTTGAAATTATAAGCATTAGCAGGTTGTTAGAAACTGAAATCAAACAGTTTTCAACTCAAAACTTTATTCTAGGTGATGTTACATTTTCACATAGGACCCCTTGTTCGAAAGGAGCTTCTGAACTCTCTCGTCCATTGAATTTGTCAGGTTTTGGATGGTTTCTGCTTCAATTGTTTTGCATGAGGACAGAATACCCTCCCAGAGCTGTTGCTTAGATGTGAACTGCCTCCCGCCATCATAGACACTCCTTTTAATGATGCTCCAAAGGTTCTGAATGGGGTAGAGGTCAGGGGAGCATGGGGGTCACACCATAAGTTTGTCCCCTTTTATGCCCATATCAGCCAGAGATGCAGATGTTTTATGTGCAGCATGAGATGGTGCATTATCATGCAGAAAAATGATCTTGCTGTGAAATACACGGTTCTTCTTCTTGAACCATGGCAGGAAGTGCTGTTTGAGAAAATCCACATACATTATGGAGTTCATCTTTAGCGCCTTCAGGGATCCTAAAGGGGCCGACAATCTCTCTCCCCATGATTCCAGCCCAAAACATTACTCCACCTCCTCCTTGTTGGCGCTGTAGCCGTGTTTGCGTGGGGTGTCCATCAACCAGCCATCCTCCACTCCATTCATCTGGACCATCGAGCGCTGCACGGCACTCATCCGTGAACAAAACAGTTTTGAAATCAGTCTTCATGTAATGTTTGGCCCACTGGAGCCGTTTCTGCTTGTGTGAAGTGGATGGAGGAGGTCGACAGGATGGCGTATGCACAGCTGCAAACCTCTGAAGGACCCTGCATCTTGTTGTTCGGGGGACGTTGGAGGCACAAGCAGCTTCAAAAACTTGTCTGCTGCTATGACAAGGCTTTTTTGCCGCTGCTCTTTTAACCTGACGTAATTGCCTGTAGGAAAGAGTCCTCAATTTGCCCTTATCAGCACGCACACGTGTGTACTGTGAATCAGCTACATACTTCTTGATTGCCAAGACACTTCATCCTGATCATCGCACAATGTTGATTGTAGTCATGCCTTGACCTATACACTCCACAATTTGTTGCTTCTCAGCAGCCGACACATCCTTTTTCTTTCCCATTTTGGCAGAAAATGTAGGCTGCTTAATAATGTGAGAGAGCCTTCTTAAGTAGTCTTGCCTTTCATTGGACACACCTGCCAAACTAATTAGCACAGGTGTCTGCAATTGCTTACAGTGATATAAAGAGCCCTGACACACATCACCATCAATGAGTTTAACTGACAAACAAACAAATTCTTCCCTTATCACTCCTAAACACTTTTTGCATAATAATTTGGAACGTGGTGTACATGTGCTTTTCCACAAAACACCAGTGGTTCACGTAGTGAATCTTACAGTTCTAACTTGCCAACTGTGGTCTGTATGGAATTGTTCAATAAAGGGCCCAAAATTAAGATAACATAGATGGGAGAGGTCTCTATGAATAGGAATTCCTAAGTATTTGATACCCTGTGAGGGCCAGGCAAAGGGAAAGTTGGACTGGATGGAATCCTATATGGATTTAGGGAGGGAGACATCGAGGGCCTCAGACTTCGCTGCATTGATTTTAAAATTTTACCATGTAACAAAGTGATCTATTTCAGCCATAACAGCAGGGATGGATATATGTGATTGAGTGATATATACTAGGACATTATCAGCAAATAGAGAGCACTTGTACTCGGTGCCTCCCACCTCAATCCACCTAATATTGGGGTTATGGCGAATTGATGAGAGCAGGTGCTCCGTCACTAGGATGTATAAGAGAGGGGACAGAGGACATCCCTGCCTTGTCCCATTGGTGATTGTGAAAGGTGATGAAAAGGTTCTGACGCACCCCCTGGGCCTTGGGACACCCGGAGCCGGACCCTTTTTGGTGGATGCTGGTGGTTGTAGTCTTCGTGGCGGCGATCCGGTTCCGTGGCTCAAGGCGGTCAAACCAGTGGCGGAACTATTTATGTGGTTTTGATGTTTAAATGTCCGACTACGCCACCCGTGGATTGCGGTCAGAGTGAACCGCCGCTACAGGGCAGACCGCTAAGGCTGGTGTTGTGGGTGCAGCAGAGCGTAGCATAACTCCCCACGGGAGGAGTATAGCCTCAGGGCAGTGTATGCGGAGGATGGGGGTGATGGTGCAGGGCAGCAGCAGTAACGATACGGAGTCAGTGATGCAGTTCAGGGCCTTTACTCACAGTTCTTATTATCCAGACCACGTCTGCAGGTAACGGCTGCCCACGTCGTACTGTGCTCACCAGGTGAGGGGCTCAGACAACTCCCAGATAACTTTGGAGCGCTTCACAGGACCCCCTTTGTGTGTTCTTTGTCTGGCCTCTCTTACCAACACTTCTGTCCGGCTGCCTCGGGCCTCCTCTTGGTAAACTTGGCGCCAGTTTCCCTGACCCTATGTGGTGCCTTCCTAGAGGGTGGAGCAAGGGGCTGCGCCACATAAAATGTCAGAGCCTCCGGTTTCTAGCTGAGGGTCGTTTCCTGCCTCCACTAGTTCGGGGACCGGTCTCCCCCTTTGGCCTGACCCCTCCACGCAGGTGGATTCGGGCGTGCGGTGGCGACTCGCCCGTCCGCACCCCTGGGATCCCTTCATTCCTCGTTCCTGGAGCCTTCTCCGCTCCTCTTCCTTCCTTCTCCCTCTTGCAGGCCTGGGCCTCTGTTACTAGGCCCGCCTCCGGAGCAGAGCTCATGCAGAGCCCCTGCTCCCTGCCACTTCTGCTCAGACTTCTCTGCACTGAACTAAGATGGTGCCCACCTTTTATTCTCCCTTCTCAATGCACCCAGGAACTGCTTCCTCCCTGCTCCTGCACTGCAGGGTTCCCCTTCCTCAGTGTTCCCTCCCCCCACTCCAGCCAGGGACAGGGACTGTCGTGCCCATCTCAGGGGCATATTGGTCGCCCTGCCCCACGGCAATGTGGTGTAATGCATGCAGGTGTCGGGTCCTGATCCACACTCCATCCTTATCTGAGAGTGAGATATCACACCTCTGGGTGAGGTGCAATACGTCTGTAGCAACCGAGCCCTCGGTGCTACAGTTCCATTTATCTTCAGCCTAGGTGACGTATTGTGATACAGGGCCGTGATTTTGGCTATAAAAGGGTCCCCTAGACCCCTACCCCAAGCTTTTTAAGAGAATCATATATGGCGTGCCAGGAGACTCTATGGAATGCTTTCTCAGCATCCAACGAGAGTATCTACTTACAAATTTTTAACTGCATCTAGCCCAGGAAATACTTTGTGCCTAGTAGCAGTGTCTGCTAGTCAGCGGATTATCCCGGCTGTTAAGCAAGCTACACCACCTGTAGTTTGGACACTTAATTTTTTCAAAGGAAATGCTTCGGGACCACGGGATACTCAGTGAAGAGCATCAGGAGGCACCCCAAGGCATAGGGGCTGGGACTGGCACTAGGATGCCTTGCGGTGGACAGCCGAGCTTGATCCTTATAAAAGCTTTTTAACTGCAGCAGCTTTAGTGGACGCTACTGGAGCTGGAATTACGCGGCTGCTGGCATGAGACTTGCCCTCCAATAGATCCTTGTAAATGGATTTAAAGTGTATTCATTCAAATTAGAGGGACAATTTAAATTAAAAAGCTTAGAGCTGCCTCCACCACAGGGGGGCTCTCTCGACCCACCAGCGGACAGGCACCAGTATTGGGAGAGGGGGGCTGGCCGTCAGGGTTCACCGCGGCTCTGGCACAAACCCGGCGACACGGAGGTGGCACGGGCAGGAGCGGACTGGCCGTGTCGGCTTCTCACTTTTTGGATTTTAGAAGGGCATGACATGCCTATATCTGTGTCTCCCCCTCCTTTTACTCCTCCACCTCTTTTCTTTTCGCATGACTATATGTACTTGTCACTTTTCCATGTGTTAGTTGTGTCTTCTGAGCAGTTTGTCAGCTTTTGGACACCTTTGAAGGTGTTTTCTATGTGTTTCTATGTGTTTTTGTTTGCCTGCCATTGGTTTTAACGGTGTTCGACGGTGTTCGACGAACAGTTCGACGAACAGTTCGGCGAACACACGGGTGTTCGACGAACCGAACCGAACTCGAACACTACGGGGGTGGCTCAGCACTAATGATTTGTTCATCTTTATGAACGTGAGTCTGTCTACATTATCAGTGGAGAGCCGCGTGCGCTTATCTGTCAGCACACCACCAGCAGCGCTGAACACACATTCAGACAGAACGCTGGCTGCGGGGCATGACAAGATCTCCAAGGCGTAAGTGGCTAGCTCCGGCCATTTATCCAGATTGGAAGCCCAAAAAGAGCAAGGGTCCAGTGACACAGTCGTGGCTTCAATGTTTACTTGGAGATACTCCTGTACCATCGTCTCTAGGCGTTGACTATGTGTCAGACTTCTTGTCTCCTGTGGCCTTGCAAAGGATGGGCTAAAAAAGTGGTGAAATGATTCCGCAAAATTGATGTTACCAGCAGATACTGTGGTTCTGTTACGGTTTGAGTGCTGAACACTTGACGGTCCCACGGTTGGCAAGTTGGAACTGTGAGATTCACTACGTGCACCACTGGTATTTTGTGGAAAAGCACATGTAAGATTCTGCAACAGTCTCTGCTGATACTCCTGCATGCGTGCATCCCTTTCTATGGCAGGAATAATTTCTGCAAATTTACTTTTGTACCGGGGATCTAACAGTGTGGCAACCCAGTAGTCAGGAATATTTCTAATTCTCACAATTCGAGGGTCATGTTGCAGGTAGTGCAGCAAGAAGGCACTCATGTGTGTTGCGCATCCAGGAGCACCAAGTCCCTGTTGTGTTGGTGGCGAGGTAACAATCATGCTTCCTTCCTCTGTCCTCTCCCCCCAACCTCGCACAACAGAAATGTGATCAAGGTCTCCCTCATCTGATGAGTCTTCCATCAGTTCGTCCTCCACTTCTTCCTGGGCTCCTGCACCTTCCTCACTAGTTTGGCTGCTACCATGCGCCCTGGTAAAACCATCTCCCCCACCCTCACATGCCTGCCGCCTTGGTGCTGCTGACCGTCTGGACCTTGCAGATGTTAGCCCTTCCGCATACAACTCCTCCTCCTCTACTTCCTCCACCTCCTCTTGTGCCACCACCTGACTCCGAATTCTGTTTAACATGTGCTCCAGCATGTAAATCGCCGGAATAGTCATGCTGATAATGGCATCGTCAGCACTAAACATCTTCGTCGCCATTTCAAAACTGTGCAGAAGGGTGCATAGGTCCCTGATCTGAGACCACTCCTCCAGCGTGATTTGCCCCACCTCTGAATCTCGTTGGCCCAGGCTATACGTCAGAACGTATTGCACCAGGGCTTGTCGGTGCTGCCACAGTCGCTGCAACATGTGCAGAGTTGAATTCCACCGGGTAGGCACATCGCATTTTAGCCGGTGAAGTGGCAGGCCCAACGACTTCTGTAGAGATGTAAGTCGCTGAGCTGCGGGATGAGAACGGCGGAAGTGAGCACACAGCGACCGTGCCCTCTGCAGAAGGCCATCTAGTCTGGGATAGTGGGCTAAAAATTGCTGGACAACCAGGTTCAACACGTGAGCCATACAAGGCACGTGTGTGACATTGCCCCGGCGAAGGGCCGCACCCAGATTTGCAGCATTGTCGCACACGGCCTTCCCTGGTTTCAGGTCCAGTGGGGACAACCATTCATGAAATTGGTTCTCCAGAGCTGACCACAACTCCTCAGCTGTGTGACTCACATTTCCCAGACATTTCAATGTAAAAACCGCCTGATGACGTTGAGACCTACTGCCAGCATAGTAAGGAGGTGTGCAGGATCCCTTCTGCGCAGTTAGAAAGCTTGTGGCATGACCAGACAGGCTTTGGGTGCAGGTGGAAGACCGAGAGGAGGTTGAGGAGGCAGAAGCAGTGGAGGAACTTTGACATAAAGAGGATTGACGCACAACTCGTGGGGACGGCAAGACTTGGACAGCAGCCCCTTGTCCTGCTGTCACCATAGTTACCCAGTGCCCAGTCAGCGACATGTAACGCCCCTGTCCATGCCTACTCGTCCAAGTGTCTGTGGTGAAATGCACCCTGTCACACACAGAGTTTCTCAAAGAAGCGGTGATGTTGTGTGCGACATGCTGGTGGAGCGCAGGCACACCTTTCTTTGAGAAGTAGTGCCGACTGGGCATCTGGTACTGGGGCACTGCGACGGACATAAGGTCTCGAAAATCCTCTGTGTCCACCAGGCGGAAAGGCAGCATTTCTGTAGCCAAGAGCTTGCAGATGGTGAAATTCAACCTCTTAGCTTTCTCATGGCTAGGAGGAAATGGTCTTTTACTTGTCCACATCTGAGGGACCGAGGGCTGGCTATTGTGCTTAGACGGGGTTGATAAGGGTGTCCCCGGCAAACTGCCGGTCTGTGAGGAAGATGCAGGCGGACATGTTAGGTTGCCTTGATCCAAAGGTGGTGCTATCGATGTCGGACAGCGCTCAACACCAGCTGGTGTTACCACCTCCAAAGAAAATGATGACCTGCCAATCACGCTGGCTGTTGCGGGTAAAGAGGTGGCAGGTCTGCGCCCCAAAACAGGTGTGACTGCTGTCCCCCCAGTCACAGAGGATGAAGAGGCCGCGGATGCACAAGATATGGCAGACGGTGATTGGCCCGGCCGGCTAGGCCGCATTGTAGCACACTGAGCTTCCCACTGCAACTTATGCTTCATGTCCATGTGCCGGTTCATGCATGAAGTACTCAAACTATGTATTTTTTGGCCTCTACTTAGCTTTTGCTGACAAATGTTACAGATAACACGAGTTGGGTCATCTTTATCGATCTGAAAAAATGCCCAGGCTATGCAAGGCTTAGCACCCATGCGACCTGAAGAGCCACCACGACTTGTGGTGAGAGGCAGAGTTGTGTTTGAGGATGCAGTTGTTGACGTGCTTCCAGTACTACGTCTCTGTCCAGGAAGGCGCAACCTGACCTCGTCGTCACTAGCATCTTCCTCCACCTCCTCTGCTGACCTCATCTCTTGGCTGACTGTGGGTTGACAGCAAGTGGGATCTCCGACCTCATCATCATCACCCTGTGCGTTATCACACCCGTCGTCCTCAGAGCCAACCTGTTCCTGCCCTGACAAAAAACTAAAGTTGTCGCTCCAATCAGGTATTTGAGTCTTATCATCGTCTTCCTCATTGTCTCCACCAACAGGAGTTACAGTTTGGGAATGAGGGTCTACATTATGGTCAGAACCTTCTGCGTCTGGTCCTGGATCCGACTCATAAAGATTCTGGGCATCAGTGCAGATCATTTCCTCGTCTGGATTCACAGAAGCGCTGGAGTCGACCTCTGATTCCCAGGCTATAGTATGAGTAAACAGCTCTGCAGACTCAACCATCTGTTCTACCTCATACTCAGACGGGCAGCTGGAGATTTGGGAGCTGTGAGGAAGCAAGTGCGATTTGGGTGACACCTTTGAGGACTGGAGTATTTGTGATGTTGAAGTTGATGTGGAGGAGAGCCCACTTAAAGGAGCACTTGATATCCGTTGAAGCACCTGCTGTTTTTGTGCCTCATCTGGAATTTGTAGCGATTGGCGTGGCCGTAAGAAAGGGATCTTATCACATTGTCTGCTAAAAGAAGTAGACATTTTAGTTTGGCTGGAAGATGGTCTTTCTTCTGCAGATGTTACTGTTGCTTTAACACCTACCCCACGGACACAACCTTTTTTCCCCTTCCCAACACGCCTATTCCCCTTTCCACCAGCAGCAGGCCTTTTTCCACTCATTTTGGTGGTTAACTAATTCACAACTCTGGAGTTGTTTGCACAAAAAAACAATGGATGGTAACCGAGCAGAGCTGAGCGGCCAAACTGTGGTATTAGGCCAAAACTATTGGCTGGGTTAGATGCAGAAAAAAATTATTTTGAATTTGCAACCTGATGGAGGTCAGTATAGATGGACTAATACAAATAGTCCCACACACAGCTAGAAGCCCAAATATTTTTTCAGAGGTACTGTAGATGCAGAAAAAATTATATTCAATTTGCAACCTGCTGGAGGTCAGTATAGAAGGACTAATAGAACAAGTCCCACACACTGCTAGAAGCCCAAATATTTTTTCAGAGGTACTGTAGATGCAGAAAAAATTATATTCAATTTGCAACCTGCTGGAGGTCAGTATAGAAGGACTAATAGAACAAGTCCCACACACTGCTAGAAGCCCAAATATTTTTTCAGAGCTAAATGAAGAAAAAAATTATTTTTAATTTGCAACCTGATGGAGGTCAGTATAGATGGACTAATAGACCAAGTCCCACACACTGCTAGAAGCCCAAATATTTTTTCAGAGCTAGATGCAGAAAAAAATTATTTTTAATTTGCAACCTGATGGAGGTCAGTATAGATGGACTAATAGACCAAGTCCCACACACCGCTAGAAGCCCAACTATTTTTTCAGAGCTAGATGCAGAAAAAAATTATATTCAATTTGCAACCTGCTGGAGGTCAGTATAGAAGGACTAATAGAACAAGTCCCACACACTGCTAGAAGCCCAAATATTTTTTCAGAGCTAAATGAAGAAAAAAATTATTTTTAATTTGCAACCTGATGGAGGTCAGTATAGATGGACTAATAGACCAAGTCCCACACACTGCTAGAAGCCCAAATATTTTTTCAGAGCTAAATGAAGAAAAAAATTATTTTTAATTTGCAACCTGATGGAGGTCAGTATAGATGGACTAATAGACCAAGTCCCACACACTGCTAGAAGCCCAAATATTTTTTCAGAGCTAGATGCAGAAAAAAATTATTTTTAATTTGCAACCTGATGGAGGTCAGTATAGATGGACTAATAGACCAAGTCCCACACACTGCTAGAAGCCCAAATATTTTTTCAGAGCTAGATGCAGAAAAAAATTATTTTTAATTTGCAACCTGATGGAGGTCAGTATAGATGGACTAATAGACCAAGTCCCACACACCGCTAGAAGCCCAACTATTTTTTAAGAGCTAGATGCAGAAAAAAATTATATTCAATTTGCAACCTGCTGGAGGTCAGTATAGAAGGACTAATAGAACAAGTCCCACACACTGCTAGAAGCCCAAATATTTTTCCAGAGCTAAATGAAGAAAAAAATTATTTTTAATTTGCAACCTGATGGAGGTCAGTATAGATGGACTAATAGACCAAGGCCCACACACTGCTAGAAGCCCAACTATTTTTTCAGAGCTAGATGCAGAAAAAAATTATATTCAGTTTGCAACCTGATGGAGGTCAGTATAGATGGACTAATAGAATGATGCTATGCCCAAAAGATTTTACTTCACTAGGTGCAGTAAAAAAATTGGTATTCTATACACAGGTGTTATATCTTGCAACACAGATAGGCTACTCCACTGACTAACACACTCTGCAATAGGCCAAAAAGGATTAGCTTTGCTAGATTCAGCCAAATGCTGTGAAAAAAACTTGCACAGCACTGGCACAGACCTGCCTGGCAAAAACTGATAGGAACTCATGTAACCTAGTCCTGAAAAGGACTCCAATTACAATTAGTCTTTACTCCCACAACCTATCTATTTAAGAGCACAGACCTCCCTGATAAAAGTCGTAGGAAATGCTGTAACCTAGTCCTTAAAAGGACTGCAATCACAACTATTCCCTACTCCCAAGCTATCTGTATATTTGTGCGAAAATTGGCTTGAAATTAACAAGGTATAGCGCACACAGCAACAGCGGTGCCGTCTAACACGCAGCTGCAGCAGTGAGAAAATGGTGGCGACGGGGAAAATGGCTTGGTCTTATAGGGCAAGGACATGTGACATACACTGCCAATGACACATGCCCTTGCTTGTGTGAAAAAAAGCACTTCGCTCCGTGTGTGCGCTGCTGATAGGCTGACAGATTGCACCTCCCCACTGCAAATGCGGGAAAGAGCAAAAAAAATGGAAATCTTCATTGTTCCTGCAGAGATCCATCCCCTGCCCCTCCCCCCACCCCGCTGTACACTCAAACTGCGTATTAACATTAATTTTCATCATTACTGAGAAAAAATCCAGTTATGATTTTGGTGCACGAACAGTTATCGAACATAACCTCGAACAGCCGAATTTTTCTCAAATTGTTCGTGTTCGCCGAACCGCTCGAACACCGCCCAAAACAGCTCGAATTTGAGATTGGCGAACAGTTCGAGTAGAACAACGCTCATCTCTAGTAGTAACACCCATTGGGAAATCTGGCTCCATACCAACATGCTGGGCACTCAAAGCTTCCTCTTTGAGATTCTGCAGTGATTGCTTCAAGAGACATAGCAGCAGGATGGTTATAATAGCCTGATCACCGCTCACGAGGTTGGTGCAGTACTCAAAGTTCTCAAGAACCTCACAAATGTCAGCGATCCACACCCACTCGACAGTTGTTATGTGTGGTGGCTGACTTTCAGTCTGACTGGCATGCTGAAGGTGGTATTCAGCTACTGCCCTCTGCTGTTCACTAATCCTCGCCAACATATGATAGGTGGAGGTCCACCGTGTGGGCAGATCGCAAATGAGTCGGTGACTTGGCAAATTCAAGCGCTTTTGCAGCACTGTAAGCAGTTTTTCAGCAAAAGAATCAGAGGAATGGCAGAAATGGGCTCTAATACGGCGCACCCTCTCAAGTAGGTATGGCAAGTCACGGTAAGTTTTCAGAAATTTCTGAACCACTAGGTTCAGCACGTGAGCCATGCATGGCACGTGTACCAGCTTGCCAAACTTTAAAGCCGCCACCAGGTTACGCCCATTATCGCAGACGACCAGACCGGGTTGGAAGTTCAGGGAGAGCCACTGATCAGTCTGTTGTTTTAAAGTTTGCCACAGCTCTGCTACAGTGTGTGCTTTCTGACCTAAACGGATCAGCTTCAGCAGAGCGTGTTGCCGCTTTGCCGATGCGCTGCTGCACAGGTCCCCGCTTGGCAGTGATGGGGAGGGTAATTTAGTAGAGGATGAGGAGCAGGAGGAGGGGAGAGATGAAGTGGAATATTAAGAGGCGAAAACCCTGACAGAAGTTGGGCCCGCTATTCTTGGCGTGGGTAGGATGTGTGTTGTTCCCGTTTGCGCCTTTGTCCCACCCTACATCAGGTTCACCCAGTGTACAGTGACAGAAATGTATCGTCCCTGTCCACAACAACTTGTCCAGGTGTTTGTTGTTAGGTGAAACTTCCCGGTTACGGCGTTGGTGAGAGCACGGTTCAGATTGTTTAATACGTGCTTGTGTAACGCAGGGATGGCACACCGGGCAAAATAGTGGCGGCTGGGAACACTGTACTGTGGGGCAGCCACAGCCAAGAGATCATGGAAATACTGTGTTCCCACAAGCCTAAATGGCAACTTTCCACAGCTAGCAATTTGGCAATCTGCAAGTTTAGTATTTGTGCTTGTGGGTGCGTGGCTGGGTATTTACACTTTCTTTCCAAGCTTTCAGGCACAGACAATTGGTTGCTTTGCTGGGACAAGAAAGTAGATGTGATTGATGTTTGTTGTGCGTGAGCAACCGCAGCTTTTGGGCAGAAGGTATGAGCGCCTGCTTCCTGAGCAGCAGATTCTGAAGGACATAGCCCAGGAGACACGGCATTGGTTTGACCCGCAGAGGCAGATTTGGTACCCTGGTGTTCCCCCCACCTTCTGGGGTGCTTAGCTGCCATGTGGTTTCGCATAATAGTGGTGCTTAGGTTGTCTTTGCCCTGGCCTCTGCTCAACTTGGTATGGCAGATGCTACAGACTACAATGTTTATCTCTGAGGGACTTTCAGAAAAATAATTCCTCACAGCAGCTTAATCCCCCCTTGCCCTGACTTGGCGCATAGCGGGGGTGCTTTAGGGAACAATTGACCCAGTTCTCACTCTGGGCAAACCACGACCCCTTGGTGCCTGTATTGGTGCTACATATCCATCTTCCTCTGTGTTGCTGTCATGGCTATGCATGCCAACGGTCCAGGTCAGATCAGTGGACTCATCATCGACCACCTCGTCTTCCATCTCATCGTCATTCCCAGTTGACATTGTAGGCTGACCTGATGGCAACTGTGTCTCATCATCATCAGCCTCCACCTCTGGAGACAGTAAATGACATTCCGCCAAGTTGGTTTCTTTTGACCATAGGTCCTCAAATACTTGAGCATCAATGCAAGCCACCTCCTCTTGTCCCTCTTAAATGCTGTATGGTGATAGGCCAGAGCCATCCAAAGGATATGTACCAAACAGATCCTCCGAGTGGCCAAGCTTGGGGTCATATGTCTCCTGTGACTGATAATGGCGGTAGGAAGGAGAACCAGCTTCAGGATTGGATGGGCCAGACTTCTTTGTATCCACAGTAAACTGTGTGGTCGTGGAAGATTTGTTGCTGCTTGACAAATACGTAGAGGCCTTGTCTGCTATTCAAGACAGAATCTGCTGGAGTTTTTTCCAGGAACATAGTGGATGCATCAAGCTTCTTCTGATCTGACACAGACTGAGTGCCTTCTTGTGCACCATGGACAACACCACGTCCACGTCCCTTAACAACAGGCTTTTTTGGCGTCTTGGGTTTTGTTGACAGATTTTCAGATGTTGATGGCACAAGCCAAGCTAGCTGTCACAGTCAAAATAGTGGTTAAAAACCTGACAAATTCAATGGACGAGAGAGTTCAGAAGCTCCTTTCGAACAAGCGGTCCTATGTGCAAATGTAACATCACCTAGAATAAAGTTTTGAGTTGAAAACTTTTTTATTTCAGTTTGTAATAACCTGCTAATGCTTATAATTTCAAAAATGACCATTTTTTTGTTCTTTATTAAAATGAAAAGGTTGAAAACTCTGCTGTGCATAATAATTTGGAACATGCATTTTGAGTGCAGTTTGAGTTTTTTATTTTTTTTAAAATACACTGTTATCATAGGTAGTGTTGAGCCACCCCCGTAGTGTTCGAGTTCGGTTCGGTTCGTCGAACACCCGTGTGTTCGCCGAACTGTTCGCCGAACTGTTCGTCGAACTGTTCGTCGAACACCTTCGAACACCGTTAAAACCAATGGCAGGCAAACAAAAACACATAGAAACACATAGAAAACACCTTCAAAAGTGTCCAAAAGCTGACAAACTGCTCAGAAGACATAACTAACACATGGAAAAGTGACAAGTACATATAGTCATGCGAAAATAAAAGAGGTGGAGGAGTAAAAGGAGGGGGAGACACAGATATAGGCATGTCATGCCCTTCTAAAATCCAAAAAGTGAGAAGCCGACACGGCCAGTCCGTTCCTGCCCGTGCCACCTACGTGTCGCCGGGTTTGTGCCAGAGCCGCGGTGGACCCTGACGGCCAGCCCCCCTCTCCTAATACTGGTGCCTGTCCGCTGGTGGGTCGAGCCCCCCGCGGTGGGGGGGGAGTAACATCTGCAGAAGAAAGACCATCTTCCAGCCAAACTAACATGTCGACTTCTTTTCGTGGACAATGTGATACGATCCCTTTGTTACGGACAGGCCCATCGCTACAAATTCCAGATGAGGCACAAAAACAGCAGGTGCTTCAGCGGATATCAAGTGCTCCTTCAAGTGGGCTCTCCTCCACCTCAACTTCAACATCACAAATACTCCAGTCCTCAGAGGTGTCACCCCAATCGCACTTGCTTCCTCACAGCTCCCAAGTCTCCAGCTGCCCGTCTGAGTATGGGGTAACACAGATGGTTCAGTCTGCACAGCTGTTTACTCATACTATAGCCTGGGAAACGGAGGTCTGCTCCAGAGTTTCTGTTAATCCAGACGAGGAAATGATCTGCACTGATGCCCAGAATCTTTATAAGTCGGATCCAGGACCAGATGAAGAAGGTTCTGAGCATAATGTAGACCCTCGTTCCCAAACTGTAACTCCTGTTGGTGGAGACAATGATGAAGACGATGATGAGACTCAAATACCTGATTGGAGCGACAACTTGACTTTTCGGTCAGGGCAGGAAGAGGTTGGCTTTGAGGACGACGGGTGTGATAACACACAGGGTGATGATGACAAGGTTGGAGATCCCACATACTGTCAACCCACAGTCAGCCAGTCGATGAGGTCACCCGGGCCTTTGCCTGGCCTTTGGGATGTCGCGGTGGTCGGCTCCCTGGCCCGTACCCTGGGGTCACTCTTTAAAAGGGTGGATAATTGTTAATTTTATAAGAGTTTGTGACACCACCTGTGGTATCTGGTGAGAAGCACCAGCGCTGCAGCAGTCCACTGAGGCCCGTGATAAGGTAGCTCGATGGTATAGCTCCCCACAGGTGGAGCTAGGTCTCAGGGCAGCGTATGCAGGGGGAATGCAGGACAGGCGAGACCCAGCTGGGTCAGAGCAAGAACGGAAATGGACACGGTAGTCACTTCAGTACCTTTTACTGGAGGAAATTCAGGCACATCCTGGAGCACTGTAGGGTGAAGGGTGCATATCAGGATCCTCCCCAATGAGCGGGTGTAGGGCCTCCTGTTTCTTGCCTCTGCGCAGTAAGTTTCTGACCTGCCTGGAGCTAGGCCTAACTTTGTCTCTGTCCTGCGCTGGCTGACCTTGTGGTAGGGCCTTCTCCTGAAGTTCACGCTCCCAGTATGCGGGGCCTAAGCGGCTCCTGGCTCTATTACGTATCAGCACCTTAGCGATCCTGGGACTTGTAGTTCTCCAGGGATTCCGGTTATGCCTTTCTGGGTCATAGAGATCCCGGTAAGCTCGGATCCGGTGTCCGGTAAATGCTTCGGGGTGAGCTGGTTAAGCTCCTCTGCCCCTTATGTACTAACTCGCCACTCGCCTTCGGCCTACTCGGGCCCTCAATAGGCTATACACACTAACGGCAGCTTGCCGCGCTTCACCGATCTTATGACGCCGGCACACCTTAAGCTCTATCTGGGCTCCCTGAATCTAGCTAGCAGGAGCCTCGTGCTCCACTGCTGAACAATTAACTGAGTTCTCTAGACTAGACTGAGATCCACTGCAGACTGACCTCTCTTAGGCTTCTCTACTGCAGGAACTCTTCAGAGGAACTGAACTGCCTAGCTCCACCTTCCCTATTTATATCCCTAACGGGCTCCCTCTGCTGGTCTGAGGTGGAAGGTGGAGATGTGTGAATGTTTATGGGGGCCTCTTGTGGAGGATTCCATCAATACACTCTTCTAGGATCTGTGATACCAAGCGCAGCGGGGCGTCACAGATGCTATTGACGACGAGGTTAGGTTGCGCCTTCCTGGACAGAGACGGAGTACTGGAAGCACGTCAACAACTGCATCCTCAACCACAACTCCGCCTCTGACCACAAGTCGTAGTGGCTCTTCAGGTCGCATGGGCTCTAAGCCTTGCATAGCCTGGGCATTTATTCAGATCGATAAGGATGACCCAACTCGTGTTATCTGTAATATTTGTCACCAAAAGCTAAGTAGGGCCAAAAAATCCATAGATTGAGTACTTCATGCATGTACCATCACATGGATATGAAGCATAAGTTGCAGTGGGAAGCTCACTGTGCTACAATGCGGCCTAGCAGGCTGGGCCAACCACCGTCTGCCCCATCTTGTGCATCCGCGGCCTCTTCATCCTCTGTGACTGGGGGGACAGCAGTCACACATGTTTTTGGACGCAGACCTGCCACCTCTTTACCTGCAACAGCCAGTGTGATTGGCAGGTCGTCAGTTCATTGGGAAGTGGAAACACCTGCTGGTGTTGAGAGCTCTCTGACATCGAGAGCACCACCTTTGGATCAAGGCAACCTAACATGTCCGCCTGCATCTTCCTCACAGACCGGCAGTTTGCAGGGACACCCTACTCAACCCCATCAAAGCACAACAGCCAGCCCTCGGTCCCTCAGATGTGGACAAGTAAAAGACCATTTCCTCCTAGCCATGAGAAAGCTAAGAGGTTGAATTTCACCATCTGCAAGCTGTTGGCTACAGAAATGCTGCCTTTCCGCCTGGATGACACAGTGGATTTTTGAGACCTTATGTCCGTCGCAGTGCCCCAGTACCAGATGCCCAGTCGGCACTACTTCTCAAAGAAAGGTGTGCCTGCGCTCCACCAGCATGTCGCACACAACATCACCGCTTCTTTGAGAAACTCTGTGTGTTACAGGGTGCATTTCACCACAGACACTTGGACGAGTAGGCATGGACAGGGGCGTTACATGTCGCTGACAGGGCACTGGGTAACTATGGTGACAGCAGGACAAGGGGCTGCTGTCCAAGTCTTTCCATCACCGCGAGTTGTACGTCAATCCTCTTTATCTAGAAGTTCCTCCACTGCTTCTGCCTCCTCAACCTCCTCTCGGTCCTCCACCTGCACCCAAAGCCTGTCTGGTAATGCCACCTGCTTTCTAACTGCGCACCTCCTTACTATGCTGGCAGCAGGGCTCAACGGCATCAGTGTTTACTTTGAAATGTCTGGGAAATGTGAGTCACACAGCTGAGGACTTGTGGTCAGCTCTGGAGACCCAGTTTCATGAATGGTTGTCTCCACTGGACCTGCAACCAGGGAAGGCCGTGTGCGACAATGCTGCAAACCTGGGTGCGGCCCTTCGCCGGGGCAATGTTACACACATGCCTTGTATGGCTCACGTGTTGAACCTGGTTGTCCATAAATTTTTAGCCCACTATCCCGGACTAGATGGCCTTCTGCAGAGGGCACGGTCGCTGTGTGCTCACTTCCGCCGTTCGCATCCTGCAGCTCAACGACTTACATCTCTACAGAAGTCGTTGGGCCTGCCAGTTCACCGGCTGAAATGCGATGTGCCGACACGGTGGAATTCAACTCTGCACATGTTGCAGCGACTGTGGCAGCACCGACAAGCCCTGGTGCAATAGTTTCTGACGTATATCCTGGGCCAACGAGATCCAGAGGTGGGGCAAATCACACAGCAGGAGTGGTCTCAGATCAGGGACCTATGAAGTTGACGCCCCCCCTGTTCCATGGGGTACCCGGAGCCGGGCCGGTAGACGCTGGGGGTTGTAGTCACTGTGGCGGTGACCCGGTCTGTGACCCAGGGCGGTCAATCCAACGGTAATTTGTATATATGGATTTTATAATGTCCGACTACGCCACCTGTGGAGTGCGGCCAAAGGGGCCGCCACTGCGGAACAGTCCTCTGAAGCTGGTGGTTTTGCAGCAATGGTATTATTACTCACCACAGGAAGAGTGTAGCTTCAGGGCAGTGTGGGTGGATGATGGTGGTTGTAGTGCAGGGAGTCAGTAATGAACACAGAGTCCGTGTGATGCAGTCCCAAGATCTTTACTCACAGTTGTTGCAGTCCAGATTACAGGTACCAGAGCTATCTCACCCGTCGTGCTGTGCGTACTCAGTGAGGGGCTCAGTCCACCCCCAGATAGCTCCGGAGTACTTAGCAGGACCCCCTTCTGTGTGTCCTTTCTCTGGCCTTCTCCCTGCACCTCACACCCAGTGACACTTCTATCCGGTATCCTCGGGCCTTGGCGGGCGACTTGTGTTCCGTCCCCTGGGTCCTATGTGGCTACCTTCTTAGTGAGACTGGTGTGGACTTTTGCCTGCAGTACATGAAATGCTGCAGCCTCCGGTTTCTAGTTGAGCCTTGCTGTTTCTCCTCTAGTTGAGGGACCAGTTCCCCTTATCTGGCCTGACCCCTCTACCTCCTGGTAGCAGCGGGAGTACAGGTGGCCTTCTGCACGGCCCGTAGCCCTAGGGTCCCTTCGGTTCCTGGAGCCTTCCTGCTCCCACTCATCTCTTCTCTCCTTCAGTCCTGGGCCTCCCAGGCTAGGCCCACCTCCGGAGCAGAGCTCATGCCGAGCCTCTGCTCCTGTCACTTTTCCTCCTCTGACTGGCTTGCTCTTTCTAAGATGGCTTCCTATTTATACTCTCCCTGTCATGTGCTCCCCTAAGCTGCTCCCCTAAGCACCCACTACATAGGATCCTCCCACCAGCTAGGGACCTGGGACTGTGCTCTCCCTTAGGAGCAATCTCGCCCTAACCCCACTGCGGGTATGTGTTGGATGCAGGTGTTAGGGTCCCGAGCCACGCCTTCCTTACCTGAGGGTGAGATACCACACCTCTGGGTGAGATGCAGTAACTCTGTGGTGACTGCACCCTCAGGGGCGCCACACACCTTTCTGCACAGTTTTGAAATGGCGACGAAGATGTTTAGTGCTGACGACGATGCCATTATCAGCATAACTATTCCGGTGATTTACATGCTGGAGCACACATTAAACAGAATTCAGAGTCAGGTGGTCGGACAAGAGGAGGTGGAGGAAGTAGAGGAGGAGTCGTATGCGGAATGGATAACATCTCCAAGGTCCAGACGGTTGGCAGCACCAAGGAGGCAGGCATGGGAGGGTGGGGGAGTGGGATTAAACAGGGCGCATGGTAGCAGCCAAACTGTTGAGGAAGGTGCAGGAGCCGAGGAAGAAGTGGAGGATGAACTGGCGATGGGCATGGAAGACTCATCAGATGAGGGAGACCTTGATCACATTTCTGTTGTGCGAGGTTGGGGGGAGAGGGCAGAGGAAAGAAGCATGATTCTTACCTCGCTACCAACACAACAAGGACTTGGTCCTCCTGGATGCGCAAGACACATGAGTGCCTTCTTGCTGCACTACCTGCAACATGACCCTCAGATTGCAGAATTCGAAGTAATCTCGACTACTGGGTTGCCACACTCTTAGATCCCCGGTACAAAAGTAAATTTGCCGAAATAATTCCTGCCATAAAAAGGGATTGACGCATGCAGGAGTATCTGCAGACGCTGTTGCAGAATCTTACATGTGCTTTTCCACAAAACACCAGTGGTGCACGAAGTGAATCTCACAGTTCTAACTTGCCAACCGCGGGACTGTCGAGTCTTCATCACTCAAACCGTAATAGTAACACAGTATCTGCTGGTAACAGCAATTTTGTGAAATCGTTTCACCACTTTTTTAGACCATCCTTTGCAAGGCCACAGGAGACAAGAAGTCTGACACATAGTCAATGCGTAGAGAGGATGGTGCAGGAGTATCTTCAAGTGAACATCGAAGCCATGACTGTGTCACTGGACCCTTGCTCATTTTGGTATTCCAATCTGGAAAAATGGCCGGAGCTCGCCACTCACGCCTTGGAGATCTTGTCATGCCCTGCAGCCAGTGTTCTCTCTGAACGTGTGTTCAGCGCTGCTGATGGTGTGCTGACAGATAAGCGCACGCGGCTGTCCACTGAGAATGTAGACAGACTCACGTTCATAAAGATGAACAAATCATGGATTCGCAAGGACTTTTCTAATCCTGTGTTATCCTTGGGAGGCTAAAAGCTTGAGGATTTGGTAATATCACCTCACCAACCGTTTTAAGCAACTGTGGGGCAATTGATGCCACTTAACCCTAGAACGCATGACCATAAAAATCTACACTTTCATATACCTGGGGCCTTTTAGGCCCGTGTGCAAATAACATTGAATAACTCAAACTCAAATGACAAACAACTATATACATGAAGAATACCTAGAGTTTCAAAATTCTAACTAAAGTAATCTTGCAGAAAATAGAAAATAATTAACAGGGCGGGACTGCGAGGCCCCAGGTATGCGTTCTAGGGTTAAGTGGTGTCTGTGCCACAATTTTGGGAAAAAATGGATACTCTTTTTGGAGTCCCCTTGCTGTGTCTTACGTGACGTTGGCATCGTCAATTCCAGGTGGGTTGGGTCGCTCCCCCTTTCCCTTTTAACTGTAAGAAACTACATACACTATGGCTTGGGGTAACACAGATGATTGAGTCTGAAGAGCTGTTTACTCAGAGGTCTGCTCCAAATCTTCAGTGTCTGCTAGTCAGCGTAGAATTTTTAACTGCATCTAGCCTAGGCAATACTTTGGGCGTAGTAGCCCAGCTGCGAAGCAAGCTGCACCGCCTGTGTATCTAATAAGAATTTTTAAATGCATCTAGCCTAGGCAGACTGTGGGGACCCCCAACCAAACCCAGACGCTCAGCCCCCCTACCGCCCCCCTTTCCTTGACAATACAATAATGTAACTCTTACAACTGGATGGGTGAGGATCGGTCACAGCTTTATTAACTCTTTATACTCATTCCATTAGAAAGACATTTTATTTCTAAAATAATTCAGCTTGTTGCAGCATGCCCTGGGTCTCCACTCCGGCAACTTGGCCAACAAGTGTAACTCTCCAACATGTCCTTTCTATTTCCAGGCCACGGAGGATCCTGCGTACTCGTATGCAGGACTCTGACCCCCACCCATCACTCTTAACGCTTGTTCCACTCCGTCCTGGAGTCCTGACAGGAATATGTCCAGTCCAATATCCATTAAGTGAACACCGTCGGGCCGTATGAGGCCTGCTTTATCTCCTTCCAGTTGTCGGTGTCGTACCACTACACCGCCTCTGTCTCTTCTAAATTTTGCCATCCGAATATTTATTACCCGCTTTGTCCGTTCGATGGCCGTGATGTTTCGCGCACCTTGCCATACCGCTATCGGCACAATCTCTGACCATGCTATAGCTAGTTTTGTGAAAAATTCTCTGAAGCGCTCAGTGTCTAGTTTCATTATTGCCATTAGTTATGCGCTCTTGTGATGACCTAGGTTGTTTCCCCCGGCCTGTATAACTAAGATGACCAGACATCTTGCCTCTCTCCCTACCTTGATTACCTCCATTAGTACCTGTGGCCATAGCAGGCCTCTAATACCTCTCCAGTTGAAATATGTGTTATGAAACTCTAATTTCCTCCCGCCTGGGCGGACTTTCGCCCTTTAATCTGCCCAATATATATACGAGTGGCCTATCACCCACACTGTTGGCTTAGCGTCACCTGTAAAAGAAACAAACCATGTTAGGATAACAAGTCCGGTCTTATGTATCTTGCCAAACACGTGGATCACCATCTCTCTATCCTCTGAACTTCCGTTTCTGACAGTCCTGCTCTTGCTGCTTCTGTGGCCGCGCCTATGCGGAATGAGTGTGTCCCGTAATCTTTGGGGTGGTTCCCTGCCGATGTTATGCATTTATTAAATATAGCTTGGAACTTGTATCTTGATAATGGCGTCCCATCAATGTGTGATAGGAACAAATTACTTTGTGATCTGATGGTTAGATATGCTTTTACTATTGTTACCCGACTCAGTGTACCGTTTGTGGGTTGTAGAAGTACCCAAGTGCCCCTGCCCGCTGGAACCATTTTCGATTTGTGTATGCGTAGACGTATTGCATTATTGCCTATGACTACGTCCTGGTGTAATAAGCCTCCACTGGTGCTAATTTTGGATTGAGGGACTAATTCGCTTATGCATAGCGCCCCAAAGAAGGCGATCACAAATGCAGTAGACAGTAGTGTTGCTTCAAATTGTAAGTGTCATGTTAATGGTGTTAGGGATATGATGTGAGAAATCAGTTTTAGTGACACGGGACGGGACGTCTACACTCCTGACTTGGCTGACCCCAATTCCACCCTTTTATGGATTGTCTGATGATGAATCTTTGTCACATCTCCCCAATTCAGTAGTTGGAAGTGAAATGCTACTCCGGTCAGACACCGCTGCGCTGACGCCCCTGATATGCCCCTCATCATTAGCTGGTGGAGAAATTCTATGGTGACTTGTGATCTGGCTTGTTCACATTGGTCAACCCTTCTGCCTGCTACTAGTCGTGTCCACTCTTCCCATGCCTTACCGTATGCTTGCCACGTCGACGGGGCAACTGACGCTCTGATTAATGGCATCAACTATTCGCCACTAGATCCCATAGGGAAGGTGGGCAACTGTTGTCCCGATGGGTGGGCATTGTGGAAGAGCTCTGTGAAAATCTACCAATTGAATTGTTATAAAGCGTTAGCAGCAGCTTTAGACCCCTCAGCATAGTGGCTAGCGCGGACCGTACATTGTGTTTTAGGCACAGGAATGCTAGCCTGGGTAGTAGGCCCAGCACTGGGAGAGACGATGATGCCATCTTATTAATGCAGTGCGCTAAGCTGGAGTTTTTTGTTATGAAGCGTATATTTTTGTAAGCTAGGAGCGCGCCCCATATTTCTATTGCTACCACTATTGGGAAGAAAAATTATTTTCAGGGCTAGATGCAGCGAAAAATTATTATTAATTGAAAAGCTGGTGGAGCTTGGTATAGATGGCCTAATACAATGAGACCCACACACTGCTAGAAGGCCAAATATTTTTTCAGAGTTAGATGCAGAAAAAAATTATATTCAGTTTGCAACCTGATGGAGGTCAGTATAGATGGACTAATAGAACAAGTCCCACACACTGCTAGAAGGCCAAATATTTTTTCAGAGGTAGATGCAGACAAAAAATTATTTTGAATTTGCAACCTGATGGAGGTCAGTATAGATGACTAATAGAACAAGTCCCACACACTGCTAGAAGGCCAAATATTTTTTCAGTGCTAGATGCAGAAAAAAATTATATTCAGTTTGCAACCTTATGGAGGTCAGTATAGATGGACTAATAGAACAAGTCCCACACACAGCTAGAAGCCCAAATATTTTTTCAGAGGTAGATGCAGAAAAAAATTATATTCAGTTTGAAACCTGATGGAGGTCTGTATAGATGGATTAATAGAACAAGTCCCACACACAGCTAGAAGCCCAATATTTTTTCAGAGGTAGATGCAGAAAAAAATATATTCAGTTTGCAACCTGATGGAGGTCTGTATAGATGGATTAATAGAAGAAGTCCCACACACAGCTAGAAGCCCAATATTTTTTCAGAGGTAGATGCAGAAAAAAATATATTCAGTTTGCAACCTGATGGAGGTCTGTATAGATGGATTAATAGAACAAGTCCCACACACAGCTAGAAGCCCAATATTTTTTCAGAGGTAGATGCAGAAAAAAATATATTCAGTTTGCAACCTGATGGAGGTCAGTATAGATGGACTAATAGAACAAGTCCCACACACTGCTAGAAGGCCAAACATTTTGTCAGAGCTAGTTGCAGAAAAATATTATATTCAATTTGCAACCTGATGGAGGTCAGTATAGATGGACTAATAGAACAAGTCCCACACACAGCTAGAAGGCCAAATATTTTTTCAGAGGTAGATGCAGAAAAAAATTATATTCAGTTTGCAACCTGATGGAGGTCAGTATAGATGGACTAATAGAACAAGTCCCACACACAGCTAGAAGCCCAAATATTTTTTCAGAGGTAGATGCAGAAAAAAATTATATTCAGTTTGCAACCTTATGGAGGTCAGTATAGATGGACTAATAGAACAAGTCCCACACACAGCTAGAAGCCCAAATATTTTTTCAGAGGTAGATGCAGAAAAAAATTATATTCAGATTGCAACCTGATGGAGGTCTGTATAGATGGATTAATAGAACAAGTCCCACACACAGCTAGAAGCCCAATATTTTTTCAGAGGTAGATGCAGAAAAAAATATATTCAGTTTGCAACCTGATGGAGGTCTGTATAGATGGATTAATAGAACAAGTCCCGCACACAGCTAGAAGCCCAATATTTTTTCAGAGGTAGATGCAGAAAAAAATATATTCAGTTTGCAACCTGATGGAGGTCTGTATAGATGGATTAATACAACAAGTCCCACACACAGCTAGAAGCCCAATATTTTTTCAGAGGTAGATGCAGAAAAAAATATATTCAGTTTGCAACCTGATGGAGGTCAGTATAGATGGACTAATAGAACAAGTCCCACACACTGCTAGAAGGCCAAACATTTTTTCAGAGCTAGATGCAGAAAAATATTATATTCAATTTGCAACCTGATGGAGGTTAGTATAGATGGACTAATAGAACAAGTCCCACACACAGCTAGAAGGCCAAATATTTTTTCAGAGGTAGATGCAGAAAAAAATTATATTCAGATTGCAACCTTATGGAGGTCAGTATAGATGGACTAATAGAACAAGTCCCACACACAGCTAGAAGCCCAAATATTTTTTCAGAAGTAGATGCAGAAAAAAATTATATTCAGTTTGCAACCTGATGGAGGTCAGTATAGATGGACTAATAGAACAAGTCCCACACACTGCTAGAAGGCCAAACATTTTTTCAGAGCTAGATGCAGAAAAATATTATGTTCAATTTGCAACCTGATGGAGGTCAGTATAGATGGACTAATAGAACAAGTCCCACACACAGCTAGAAGGCCAAATATTTTTTCAGAGGTAGATGCAGAAAAAAATTATATTCAGTTTGCAACCTTATGGAGGTCAGTATAGATGGACTAATAGAACAAGTCCCACACACAGCTAGAAGCCCAAATATTTTTTCAGAGGTAGATGCAGAAAAAAATTATATTCAGTTTGCAACCTGATGGAGGTCTGTATAGATGGATTAATAGAACAAGTCCCACACACAGCTAGAAGCCCAATATTTTTTCAGAGGTAGATGCAGAAAAAAATATATTCAGTTTGCAACCTGATGGAGGTCTGTATAGATGGATTAATAGAACAAGTCCCACACACAGCTAGAAGCCCAATATTTTTTCAGAGGTAGATGCAGAAAAAAATATATTCAGTTTGCAACCTGATGGAGGTCAGTATAGATGGACTAATACAACAAGTCCCACACACAGCTAGAAGCCCAATATTTTTTCAGAGGTAGATGCAGAAAAAAATATATTCAGTTTGCAACCTGATGGAGGTCTGTATAGATGGATTAATAGAACAAGTCCCACACACAGCTAGAAGCCCAATATTTTTTCAGAGGTAGATGCAGAAAAAAATATATTCAGTTTGCAACCTGATGGAGGTCTGTATAGATGGATTAATAGAACAAGTCCCACACACAGCTAGAAGCCCAATATTTTTTCAGAGGTAGATGCAGAAAAAAATATATTCAGTTTGCAACCTGATGGAGGTCTGTATAGATGGATTAATAGAACAAGTCCCACACACAGCTAGAAGCCCAATATTTTTTCAGAGCTAGATGCAGAAAAAAATTATATTCAATTTGCAACCTGATGGAGGTCAGTATAGATGGACTAATAGAATGATGCTATGCCCAAAAGATTTTACTTCACTAGGTGCAGTAAAAAAATTGGTATTCTATACACAGGTGGTATATCTTGCAACACAGATAGGCTACTCCACTGACTAACACACTCTGCAATAGGCCAAAAAGGATTAGCTTTGCTAGATTCAGCCAAATGCTGTGAAAAAAACTTGCACAGCACTGGCACAGACCTGCCTGGCAAAAACTGATAGGAACTGATGTAACCTAGTCCTGAAAAGGACTCCAATTACAATTAGTCTTTACTCCCACAATCTATCTATGTAAGAGCACAGACCTGCCTGATAAAAGTCGTAGGAAATGCTGTAACCTAGTCCTTAAAAGGACTGCAATCACAACTATTCCCTACTCCCAAACTATCTGTAGATTTGTGCGAAAATTGGCTTGAAATTAACAAGGTATAGCGCACACAGCAACAGCGGTGCCGTCTAACACGCAGCTGCAGCAGTGAGAAAATGGTGGCGACGGGGAAAATGGCTTGGTCTTATAGGGCAAGGACATGTGACATACACTGCCAATGACACATGCCCTTGCTTGTGTGAAAAAAAGCACTTCGCTCCGTGTGTGCGCTGCTGATAGGCTGACAGATTGCACCTCCCCACTGCAAATGCGGGAAAGAGAAAAAAAAATGGAGATCTTCATTGTTCCTGCAGAGATCCATCCCCTGCCCCTCCCCCCACCCCGCTGTACACTCAAACTGCGTATTAACATTAATTTTCATCATTACTGAGAAAAAATCCAGTTATGATTTTGGTGCACGAACAGTTATCGAACATAACCTCGAACAGCCGAATTTTTCTCAAATTGTTCGTGTTCGCCGAACGGCTCGAACACCGCCCAAAACAGCTCGAATTTGAGATTGGCGAACAGTTCGAGTAGAACAACGCTCATCTCTAATCATAGGCAGTTTGTACAAAAACCTTTCAATCGTACTCTAATAGTTATTTGACTGGAAAATTACAATGACTGCAATTCATATACGTAATTTGGGAAAATCTGAGAAAATATTATTTGCATAATAATTTGGAACACAGTGTACTTATATTCAAGTCATTATCCTGTAAAGAATGTTTCTCAAAATTTTTTCCAGAAAAATATATTTTATCATAGTTTTTGTATGTTTTTTTGTCAGTCTGTAAAAGTGGCGTAATAATCTGACAAAATTGTTCACAGCAGCGACCTGGGCTTCAGAGATGCTTCCAGGGGTCTTCCCCATGCTGTTCCCATGCCATTTCGGTGATTTGACCAATTTTTAGACCCCCTCCATACCTCCGGGGGGGTGGGAGTGTGCCGCAAGAAAAATGCTCTAGTTTTCCATTGACTTACATTGTACTCAATACTCCGATCAAGCACCCAAGCATTACGATTTGCTCAACCTGAGTAAAGAGAATCCGAGCATTTTGGTGCTTGCTCATCACTACAGGCTATCTTTTTTTTTTTTGCTTGAGACAGCAGTAATCCACCAAGACAAACAGATAATTTCCCAACAGTTTCACCAGGTAACACAAACTCTGATATTGCGTTTAACTATGTACTTCTAAACCTCCTCTGTACTTAAATGCAGCCTCTGTACGCTCAGCAGCCTTGCTATGTAGCTCTGCACTTGTAGTTTTTCCAATTAGCCCAGCACAGATGCTACCCCCCTTTTTTTTCCTTTATACAGCAGTAACTTACCAAAACAAACAGCTAATTTCCCCACAATTTTACCAGTTAACATAAAACTATGATATTACGTTTAACTATGTTCTTATCTGCTTCCTCTTTACTTAAAAGCAGCCTCTGCACGCTCAGCAGCCTTGCTTGGTAGCTCTGCACTTGTAGTACTTCCAGTCAGTCCATCACAGGTGTTTTTTTTCCTTTAGACAGCAGTAACCACCAACTCACCAAGACAAACAGATACTTTTTTAAATTTCGCGCTAGCACCACCTTTGCTATGGGTGGCGCTTGCACACATTCATGTCCCAGTGTTCTCCAGCAAAATGGTACCGGAGGCAGCGCATGCTCAGATTAAAAAAAACTCCAGCAGTCTTCAGCAAAATGGTGCCTGTGGCTGTGCATGCACAGAGTGGAATCTGCGCATGTGCTGCCAGCATTGCCATTTTACTGGAGACTGTAAGGTCAATCTGAGCATGCGCCCCCCTGGCACCATTTTGCTGGAGGACGCTCGGATACGAATGTGCACAAGTGCAGCCCGCGGCATCGGCGGCGCTTGCTCAAAATTTTAAATAATAACAGTCTCGGCCCACAGACCCACCCCGATGCACAACTAAGGTGAATTAAACAAGAACCAGGCTACAGATTTTTTCACTACAGGTATCCATTAAATCAGTATGACATGGCCATTATGGCTATATCTTTACTTTAACAGGTTAAATCATGATGTCATGTCCTCTTTAAATCTGAATAGCCCCCTAAAGAAACAAGATTTCTAAATTTCTTGAAAAAATGAGAAATTGCTGCTAAATCTTTAACCCCTCTATCACCCTAACAAAATAAAATGACATTTGAAAAATTATGCAGATGTACAGTAGACATATGGAAAATATTATTTATTAATTATTTTGTCCAGTATGGCTAAAATATATAAGAATTGAAAGTTTGAGAATTACACATTTTTTTTAACTTTTACCAAAATTCTGATAATTTCACAAATAAATATTGACCTAAATTGAACACTGACATAAAGTACAATGTGTCACGAAAAAACAATCTAAGAATAACTGGGATATGTTAAAACATTCCAGAGCTATTACCATGTGAAGTGACACTGGTCAGATTTCAAAAATTTGGCCTTGTCATTAAGGTTAAAATTTTCTCTGTCACTAAATGGTTAAGTGCTTTTTCTGTTCATATTTTCTGAGATATTATTAGAATGAGAGTGTCATGCCTTAAGAGACTAAATACATTTCTGCCTTCTGAACTGTTATTATTAAGTGACTTGAAATGGAAAGTCTCCTGAGTAATTTAACAAAATAATATATAAATGTTACTTGGCATTTGCCGTTTCTATATATCTACAATACGACAAAGAAGAAATTCAATATCATATCTCCTTTAAGACTTTTGTATATCTTATGCTGTCTCTGACATCTTCACCCAAGAAAAACCAGATTTAATTAAAAATTATATCTCCACAAAATGCGATTAATATGTAAAATAGGTTATGATTATGTTTTAAGTATCTTACATATGCTATATGATAAAACTCTAACACTAAAATGGACTGGAACATCATGTGGCCTTTATGATGTTGCAGATAACATTAATCCATGAACCTAAGCAAAAAATTTTTTTCCTACAATTAATAACATCTTATTGCTTAGGAAAATAAATCTTATTGGTTAGGAAAAGCTCCTAGCCTTTAGAATGTTAATGAAGGGACTTTCAGTACTCAATTGAC
Source organism: Phyllobates terribilis (assembly GCF_046119375.1). Taxonomy (NCBI): domain Eukaryota; kingdom Metazoa; phylum Chordata; class Amphibia; order Anura; family Dendrobatidae; genus Phyllobates; species Phyllobates terribilis. The sequence goes on from NW_027362761.1 coordinate 283,963,143, forward strand.
AGTGTTTTTAAGCAGGTATTATAATTATTATTATCTTTTCTAAGTGAAAGTTTTTCCTAAAATTTTACATTTTTTTAAATCGTTATTTTTTTTTACAATTTATTATTGAAATTATTGCTGTGCTTACTTTATATTGCCAATATGGAAAACCACACTATTTTGAATGAATTTATTTTTATTGGCTTCCCTTCATTTTTTTCTTTAGAAATGTCACTTTTTATTGTATTTCTAGTGATTTACATTGTTATAGACTTGGGCAATCTTACTATAATATTCTTAACATTCCATGATGTACATCTTCACCTGCCAATGTATTTTTTTCTTGCAAATATTTCATTTCTTGAAATGAATATTTCAACAGTAGTAATACCTAAGGTCCTGAACACCTTATTGTCATGTAAAAAGAGCATCTCTTTTGTGGGTTGCTTTGTTCAGTGTTACTTGTATTTTGCATTAGGCACAACAGACTTTATATTACTTGCCGAGATGTCCTATGATAGGTACATTGCTATATGTAAACCATTCCAATACGTGCACATCATGAACTGGAGAACATGTTTTTTTCTGTCCATTGCATCTTGGATTGGAGGATTTCTAATTGTCATAGTACCAGCAGTAATTAAAGCATCTTTGCCCTATTGCAAAGAGAATACTATTAATCACTTTTTCTGTGATTCTTCACCTATCATGAAACTTGCCTGTGCAGACCCTGCCTTCCTGCACTTATTTGATTCTCTCATGTTCACCACTGTCATTTTGGGCTCTTTGTTAATAACTATTTGGTCGTACATCATCATTACCATCACAATCTTCAGAATACCATCCGTCACGGGGCGCCACAAAACTTTTTCTACTTGCATTTCTCACCTCTTCCTTGTTGTGCTTGGGTATGGTGGAACAATCATTATTTATGTTATTCCAAAGGGAACCTATTATTTGGAAATAAATAAACTTGTAAGTGTTTTAACAATATTTATCACCCCAGTTCTTAGCCCATTTATTTTTAGCTTGAGAAACGAGAGAATGCAGATATCTATGATGAAAATGTTTAGAAAAATAAAAAGATGGCTGACTGAATAATTCTTGGACATTAGTTTTTTTTTTCACCTAATCAATTTAAATGCCATTTTCTACAAAAATCATATTTACAATATGTCCTTTAATGCTGTTTGCATACTGTGCTGATCAGACTAATTTTTGAAAAACCTCTCTGTACATAAATATGAAACAAACTTCTGCTAAAAATAAAAGATAATTGATAATTATATCTGACTGCCTAAATGTTAATGTACAATATATATTATTTTTTATATATTACAATATTTGTAATAAATTACAATATGGATTGCAATAAAATTTTGCTCTGAAATTTCTGATCATATTTTTCTTTGCTATATTTAACCTATGTGTAAAGCTAAACATAGCAAGTAAATTTAGAAGAACATACCTTGGAAATGTATTTGAACAACGATACAAATATTATGCAAGAAAATTACTTTCCACCTCAAAGCTGCTTTTACACTGATACAGATCACTTAACAGTTGGCCAGCGGCAGCAGATATAAAAAGTGCTCCAGAATACTGATAACTTGGTACTGATGATCAGCTCTATCAATTTGAAGAGCGCTAATCTGCCGTTATGCCCCAGGTGTATATGTGTGCTTGTGGAAAATCTAGTTCTGTGTATATGTGTGCATGAAATAAGTACTTATTTATGCGCAATATGTACAGTTGTGCTCAAAGTTTACATACCCCTCCAGAATTTTTCCTTTTTTGACCTTGTTTCAGAGAATATGAATGATAACAAAAAACTTTTTCTCCACTCATGGTTATTGGTTGAGTGAAGCCATTTATTGTCAAACTACTGTGTTTTCTCTTTCTAAATCTTAATGACAACCAAAACTATCCAAATGATCTTGATCAAAAGTTCACATACCCTGGTGATTTTGGCCTGATAACATGCACAGAATTTGACACAAACAGGTTTGAATGGCTACTAAAGGTAACATCCTCACCTGTGACCTGTTTGCTTGTAATCAGTATGTGTGCATCAAAGCTGAGTGAGTTTCTGGGATCCAGACACACTCTTGCATCTTTCATCCAGCCACTGACATTTCTGGATTGGGTGTCATGGGGAAAGCAAAAGAATTGTCAACGGATCTACTGGAAAAGGTAGTTGAACACAGGAAAGGGATACAAAAAAAATTCAAGGAATTGATAATGTCATTCAGCAACGTTCATACTGTGATTAACAAATGAAGAATCAGGGGCTCTGTAAAAATCAAACCACGGTCAGGTAGACCAACAAAAGTTTTGGCCACAACTGCCAGGAAAATTGTTTGGGATGTAAAGAAAAACCCACAAATAACATCAGCTGAAATTCAGGACTTTCTGAAAACTAGCAGTGTGAGTGTTGCAAGAAGATAAGGAGGCACTTGAAAAAAAATGGGCTGCATGGTCGAGTTGCCAGAAGAAAGCCATTACTGTGCAAATGCCACAAAGTATCTCACCTGCAATATGCCCAACGGCACAGAGACAAGCCTCAAAACTTTTGGTACAAGGTAATTTAGAGTGATGAGACCAAAATTGAACTCTTTGCTTACAACCATAAACGTTACATTTGGAGAGAGGTCAACAAGGCATATGATGAAAGGAACACCATTCCTACAGTAAAGCATGGAGGTGGATCGCTGATGTTTTGGGGATGTGTGAGCTACAAAGACACAGGAAACTTGGTAAAAGTTGAAGGAAAGATGAATGCAGCACGTTATAAGAAAATACTGGAGGCAAATTTGAACTCATCAGCCCGGAAGCTGCGCATGAGACGTACTTGGACGTTCCAACATGACGACGATCCAAAACACAAGGGCAAGTTGACCCATCATTGGCTAAAGCAGAACAAAGTGAAGGTTCTGGAGTGGCCATCTCAGTCTCCTGACCTCAATATCATTGAGCCACTCTGGGGAGATCTCAAGCACGCAGTTCATGCTAGACAGCCCAAGAATTTACAGGAACTGGAGGCTTTTCGCCAAGAAGAATGGGCAGCTTTACCATCTGAGAAATTAAAGAACCTCATCCACAACTACAACAAAAAACTTCAAGCTGTCAATGATGTTAGAGGGGGCAATACACAGTGTTAAGAAATGGGATATGTGAACTTTTCATCTGGGTCATTTGGATGTTTGTGGTTATCATTAAGATTTAAACAGAGAAAACTCAGTAGTTTGACAATAAATGGCTTCACCCAACCAATAACCATGAATGGAGAAAAATTCAATCAAATTTGTGTAGAATTTTATGAAATATGCATGTCCCAGGGAAATTAAACAATTTGTGATTCAATTCACACACACATTGCAAAAAAAATATGCCAGATTTGTGACATGTAGAAGTAGTGCTGTTGCAGAGTGTGACATGCAGAAGCAGTGTTGTGCTCCAGAAGCATCCAGCAACTTGAGGGGTTAACACAGTCACAGGAGAAGGGGAGTGTTTTAGCAAAGCCCCAGAGGGATTGTGGGGAAGTTGTTTACTGTCTGGCCGGAGCCAAAGAGAAAGGTGGCTTATGATCTGTATCTCAAAGAAGGCAAGGGAACAGAATTCCGGTCAGAAGGGAAGCTAAACAAAGGCCAGCTAGACACCCTGAGCTAACAGTGTGGAGTATTATTGGGCAGGAATTACTGGAAGGAAGCCTGTCATAGAGATCATCTCCCTCATCACACCCTCCCCCCCCCTCCATCTCCATGCAGGATAAAGAATGCTGTGTACTATTGAGTCCTTGTGAAGGAAAAGCCTATGGTTGTGTATATATTAATACTGTGCTGTACTGTGCTACAGGATAATAGACTGTGTACTGCTGTGCTGCAAAGGAGACTGTACTGTTATTACTGGAGTCTGTTGCTCAAAGAGACATTTGCATTGCACTGGCCATGGCTCATTAAATGTTACTGTTCTACCATTTTTGAAGACTCTTGTCTGATATTTCTGGTCAGCAACTGAATCTATCGTGTGCCTTAGAGAAGCTGCAGCCTATGGTCGCTCTGAGTAACGGTTCCCCCAGGATACCAAAGAATTCATGTAACCTGTCTCGCCCTATCTGAACCTAGTGGTGAGCGTGTAACATTGGTGGCCCGTACAGGGAGTCCTAAGAGGGAATTAGCATGTAGAGGGAGAACAGGAAAAGTGTCTGGAAAAACACAGCAACACAGCACCTCAACTCAACTCTGCTACAGTTAAAGGGGACCAGCCCTAAAGAAAAACTCACTACCAGCAATGGATGTGGAAATACAAATGGACAGAATTAGTGAGTTGCTTCTTCAGTTAACCTGTGAAGAATTGAGAACAGTAGCAAAACATATAAAGATGTCAGTAAAACAGATTTCCAAAGCATACAACCGCAGGCAACTGTTAGCTGCCATTAGTGCAAAAAGGATGAGATGGGGGAGAAAGAAGCTGAAGACATCATGGGGACATTCCTCCAGGAACTAACACAGTTTCTAGCCAGGTTGAAGTTGGAGGATGGAGGGGCGGCACCAATTACCAAAAGTGGAAATCTCCATCCACAGACTGAACTACTGGAATTGAAAGAACAATTCAAAGCACTAACAACAGCCCTGCTGGAATCAACCAAAACCTCTGAATGGGTGATTAACTAAGACAGGACCTTTAATCTGCTTGGGTTAACTAAATCAGGGAGACAGTCCTCTCTAACACCACAAATCACTATAAGGAAAGAATTCAAGATCCGGGGATAGATTGGAAAGTGTGAACAGAAAGAGAGACTGTCTTATAGGAACTTGTTGCACCAGATCAATGCAGGCTTACAGAAAGGCTACCAGCCAGATGAGATCGTTGAGGGGGTGGTGAAAGTGATCAGCCCAGAACTGAATCTCCGTAGTATGCTAAAAATTAAGTCAATTGACCTTGCAACAGTTGAAGATGATTTTAAAAGGGCACAATAAAGAAGACAGTACTTCAGAATTGTTCAACTGACTCATTAACCTCTCACAGAAAAATAATGAATCACCCCAAAGTTTCTTGTTCTGAGCAATTGAACTGAAGGATAGACTGTTGTTTGCATCCAGAGCAGTGATGAGCGAACATGCTCGCTACTGCTCGGTGCTCGCCCTAGCATCTCACTGCTCGAGATGCTCGGTGCTCGCCGAGTATTTTCGGGGTTGCTCGGTGGGAGCTCGGGTCTCCTCCCTGCACATGCAGGGATTGCCTGCCACTCACTGTAATGCTGCAGCCATGTTGGCTGTGGCATTATAGTGATTGGCTGGCCGCACAGCGTCATCAGGTCTATATCAGACCTGGCGCCGCCATGCTCGTCACAGTCACTCCGGAATCAGACAGTGTATGGAGAGGTGCTGCTGAGCTAGGCAGAGATTTGCTTGTTTATAGTTAGTGTAGGTGTACAAAAACCATATTAGAGACACATATCCATCTCAACAAACAGTCCTTTGAGGACTAATCCATCTGCAGAGATATCAGGCAGGCAGTGTATATAGTAGACTGCAGTGCATATAGCACAAGAGGCTCGAATCCAGTTCAGTCAGCTGCTGTTGCTGTTGTTAGCTATTTCTAGAAATAGGCCCAGGTCTCTGGAGCCAGGAATCATTATTTTTTGGATCTTAATCCTCATTATTTGCTTAAAAAGCAATCCAGAGAACACAGTTTTTCTGTGTCATTTGTTTGTTGGCACTGCTGAATACAGCCAGTAGAGATGAGCGGTGTTCGAATTGAACTGTTCGCCAATCTCAAATTCGAGCTGCTTTGGGCGGTGTTCGAGCTGTTCGACGAACCCAAACGATTTGAAAAAAATCCGGCTGTTTGACGTTATGTTTGATAACTGTTCGTGCACCAAAATCGTAACTGGATTTTTTCACAGTAATGCTGATAATCAATGTTAATACACAGTTTGAGTGTACAGCAGGGCGGGGGGAGGGGCATGGGATGGATCTCTGCAGAAATAATGAAGATCTCCATTTTTTTTTCTGTTTCCCGCATTTACAGTGGGGAGGTGCAGTCTGTCAGCCTATCAGCAGCGCACACACGGAGCAAAGTGCTTTTTTTCAAACAAGCAAGGGCATGTGTTACTGGCTGTGTATGTCACATGTCCTTGCCCTATAAGACCCAGCCATTTTCCCCGTCGCCACCATTTTCTCACTGCTGCAGCTGAGTGTTAGACAGCACCGCTGCTGCTGTGTGCGCGCTATACATTATAACTGTGTGAATTGCAAGCGAATTTTATCTGAAATAGACAGAGAGCTTGGGAGTAGGGACTAGTTCTAATGGCAGCCCTTTTGAGGGCTAGGTTACATAAGTTCCTATCACTTTTTGCCAGGCAGGTCTGTTTTAGTGCTGTGCAAGTGTTTTTCACAGCATTTGGCTAAATCAAGCTAAGCAAATGCTTTTGGGCCTCTTGCAGTGTGTGTTAGTCAGTGGAGATGCATATCTGTGTTGCAAGCTACACCACCTGTGTATGTAATACAATTTTTTTACTGCACCTAGCCAAGTAAAACCTGTTGGGCATATTAGCAGTGTGTGTTAGTCAGTGGAGTAGCCTATCTGTGTTGCAAGCTACACCACCTGTGGATGTAATACAATTTTTTTACTGTACCTAGCCAAGTAAAACCTTTTGGGCATATTAGCAGTGTGTGGCACTCATTCTATTAGGCCAAATTACTAATAATTTTTAGCTACATCTTGCCTGTAAAATAATTTTGGGCATAGTAGCAGTGTGTGGTACTCATTCTATTAGGTCATCTTTAGTAAGCTCCACCAGCTTTCAAATTATTAATAATTTTTAGCTGCATCTTGCCCGGAAAATAATTTTGGGCCTCTAGCAGTGTGTGGTACTCATTCTACTAGGCCATCTATACTAAGCTCCACCAGCTTTCAAATTACTAATAATTTTTAGCTGCATCTTGCCTGGAAAATAATTTTCGGCCTGTAGCAGTGTGTGGTACTCATTCTATTAGGCCATCTATACCAAGCTCCACCAGCTTTGAAATTAATAATAATTTTTAGCTGCATCTAGCCCGGAAAATAATTTTGGGCATAGTAGCAGTGTGTGGTACCCATTTTATTAGGCCATGTATACCAAGCTCCACCAGCTTTCAAATTAATAATAATTTTTAGCTGCATCTAGCCCAGAAAATAATTTTGGGCATAGTAGCAGTGTGTGGTACTCATTGTATTAGGCCATCTATACCAAGCTCCACCAGCTTTCAAATTAATAATAATTTTTAACTGCATCTAGCCCAGAAAATAATTTTGGGCATAGTAGCAGTGTGTGGTACTCATTGTATTAGGCCATCTATACCAAGCTCCAGCAGCTTTGAAATGAATAATAATTTTTAGCTGCATCTAGCCCGGAAAATAATTTTGGGCATAGTAGCAGTGTGTGGTACTCATTGTATTAGGCCATCTATACCAAGCTCCACCAGCTTTGAAATTAATAATAATGTTTAGCTGCATCTAGCCCGGAAAATATTGTTGGCCATAGTAGCAGTGTGTGGTACTCATTGTATTAGGCCATCTATACCAAGCTTCATCAGCTTTGAAATTAATAATAATTTTTAGCTGCATCTAGCCTGGAAAATAATTTTGGGCATAGTAGCAGTGTGTGGTACTCATTGTATTAGGCCATCAATACCAAGCTACACCAGCTTTGAAATTAAAAATAATTTTTAGCTTCATCTAGCCCGGAAAATTATTTTGGGCATAGTAGCAGTGTGTGGTACTCATTGTATTAGGACATCTATACCAAGCTCCACAAGCTTTGAAATTAATAATAATTTTTAGCTGCATCTAGCCCGGAAAATAATTTTGGGCATAGTAGCAGTGTGTGGTACTCATTGTATTAGGCCATCTATACCAAGCTCCACCAGCTTTGAAATGAATAATAATTTTTAGCTGCATCTAGCCCGGAAAATAATTTTGGGCATAGTAGCAGTGTGTGGTACTCATTGTATTAGCCCATCTATACCAAGCTCCACCAGCTTTGAAATTAATAATAATTTTTAGCTGCATCTAGCCCGGAAAATAATGTTGGGCATAGTAGCAGTGTGTGGTACTCATTGTATTAGCCCATCTATACCAAGTTCCACCAGCTTTGAAATTAATAATAATTTTTAGCTGCATCTAGCCTGGAAAATAATTTTTCTTCCCAATAGTGGTAGCAATAGAAATAGGGGGCACATGCCTGGCTCACAAAAATATACGCTTCATAACAAAAAACACCAGCCTAGCGCACTGCATTAAAAGATGACATCATCATCTCTCCCAGTGCTAGGCCTACTACGCCGGCTAGCATTCCTGTGCCTAAAACACAATGTATGGGTCCGCGCTAGCCACGATGCTGAGGGGTCTAACGCTGCTGCTAACGCTTTATCACAATTCAATTGGCAGATTTTCACAGAGCTCCTCCCCAACGCCCACCCATCGGGCAACAGTTGCCCACCCTCCCTATGGGATCTAGTGGCGAATCGTTGATGCCATTAATCAGAGCATCAGTTGCCCCGTCGACGTGGCAAGCATACAGTAAGGCATGGGAAGAGTGGACACGACTAGTAGCAGGCAGACGGGTTGACCATTGTGAACAAGCCAGATTACAAGTCACCATAGAATTTCTCCACCAGCTAATGATCAGGGGATATCAGCGGCGTCAGCACAGCGGTGTCTGACTGGAGTAGCATTTCACTTCCAACTACTGAATTGGGGAGATGTGACAAAGAGATTCATCATCAGACAATCCATAAAAGGGTGGAATTGGGGTCAGCCAAGTCTGGAGTGTAGACGTCCCTTACCGTGTCACTAATACTGATACATCATATCCCTAACACCATTAACATGACACTCACAATTTGAAGCAACACTACTGTCTACTGCATTTGCGATCGCCTTCTTCGGGGCGCTATGCATAAGCAAATTTGTCCCTCAATCCAAAATTACCACTAGTGGAGGCTTATTACACATGCTGCAACAAGCTGAATTATTTTAGCAATAAAATGCCTTTCTAATGGAATGAGTATGAAGAGTTAATAAAGCTGTGACCGATCCTCACCCATCCAGTTGTAAGAGTTACATTATTGTATTGTCAAGGAAAGGGGGGCAGTAGGGGGGCTGAGCGTCTGGGTTTGGTTGGGGGTCCCCACAGTCTGCCTAGGCTAGATGGAGTTAAAATTCATATTAGATACACAGGCGGTGTAGCTTGCTTCAGAACTGGGCTACTAAGCTGAGTAGCAGACACTGAAGCTTTGGAGCAGACCTCTGAGTAAACAGCTCTTCAGACTCAACCATCTGTGTTACCCCAAGTCATATTGTATGTAGTTTCTTACGGTTAAAAGGGGGGGGGGCGACCCAACCCACCTGGAATTGACGATGCCAACGTCACGTAAAACACAGCAAGGGGACTGCAAAAAGAGTCTCCATTTTTTCCAAAAATTGTGGCACAGACACCAATTAAGTGGCATTAATTGCCCCCGAGTTGCTTAAAATGGTTGGTGAGGTGATTTTACCAAATCCTCAAGCTTTTAGTCTCCCCAGGATGACACAGGGGTAGAAAAGTCCTTGAGCACCCATGATTTGTTCATCTTTATGAACGTGATTCTATCTACATTCTCAGTGGACAGCCGCGTGCGCTTATCTGTCAGCACACCACCAGCAGCGCTGAACACACGTTCAGAGAGAACACTGGCTGCAGGGTATGACAAGATCTCCAAGGCGTGAGTGGCGAGCTCCGGACATTTTTCCAGATTAGAAGCCCAAAATGAGCAAGGGTCCAGTGACACAGTGACACAGTCATGGCTTCGATGTTCACTTGGAGATACTCCTGTACCATCCTCTCTAGGCGTTGACTATGTGTCAGACTTCTTGTCTCCTGTGGCCTTGCAAAGGATGGTCTAAAAAAGTGGTGAAACGATTCCACAAAATAGCAGTTACCAGCAGATACTGTGTTACTGTTACGGTTTGAGTGATGAAGACTCGACTGTCCCAAGGTTGGCAAGTTAGAACTGTGAGATTCACTACGTGCACCACTAGTGTTTTGTGGAAAAGCACATGTAAGATTCTGCAACAGCCTCTGCTGATACTCCTGCATGCGTGAATCCCATTCTATGGCAGGAATTATTTTGGCAAATTTACTTTTGTACCGGGGATCTAAGAGTGTGGCAACCCAGTAGTCGGGATTACTTCGAATTCTGACAATCCGAGGGTCATGTTGCAGGTAGTGCAGCAAGAAGGCCCTCATGTGTCTTGCGCATCCAGGAGGACCAAGTCCTTGTTATGTTGTTAGTGAGGTAAGAAACATGCTTCCTTCCTCTGCCCTATCCCCCCAACCTCGCACAACAGAAATGTGATCAAGGTCTCCCTCATCTGAAGAGTCTTCCATGCCCATCGCCAGTTCGTCCTCCACTTCTTCCTCGGCTCCTGCACCTTCCTCAACAGTTTGGCTGCTACCATGTGCCCTGGTTAATCGCTCTCCCCCACCCTCCCATGCCTGCCGCCTCGGTGCTGCCGACCGTCTGGACCTTGGAGATGTTATCCCTTCCGCATACGACTCCTCCTCTACTGCCTCCACCTTCTCTTATCCCACCACCTGACTCCGAATTTTGTTTAACGTGTGCTCTAGCATGTAAATCACTGGAATAGTCATACTGAAAATGGCATCGTCAGCACAAAAGATCTTCGTCGCCATTTCAAAACTGTGCAGAAGGGTGCATAGGTCCCTGATCTGAGACCACTCCTCCAGCGTGATTTGCCCCACCTCTGGATCTCATTGGCCCAGGCTATACATCAGAACGTATTGCACCAGGGCTTGTCGGTGCTGCCACAGTCGCTGCAACATGTGCAGAGTTGAATTCCACCTTGTCGGCACATCGCATTTCAGCCGGTGAGCTGGCAGGCCCAACGACTTCTGTAGAGATGTAAGTCGTTGAGCTGCGGGATGCGAACGGCGGAAGTGAGCACACAGCGACCGTGCCCTCTGCAGAAGGCCATCTAGTCTGGGATAGTGGGCTAAAAATTGCTGGACAACCAGGTTCAACACGTGAGCCATACAAGGCACGTGTGTGACATTGCCCCGCAAAGGGCCGCACCCATGTTTACAGCATTGTCACACACGGCCTTCCCTGGTTGCAGGTACAGTGGAGACAACCATTCATGAAGCTGGGTCTCCAGAGATGACCACAACTCCTCAGCTGTGTGACTCACATTTCCCAGACATTTCAAAGTAAACACCACCTGATGCTGTTGAGCCCTTCTGCCAGCATAGTAAGGAGGTGTGCAGGATTACTTCTGCGCAGTTAGAAAGCGGGTGGCATTACCAGACAGGCTTTGGAAACAGGTGGAGGACCGAGAGGAGGTTGAGGAGGCAGAAGCAGTGGAGGAACTTCTAGATAAAGAGGATTGACGCACAACTCGTGGGGACGGCAAGATTTGGACAGCAGCCCCTTGTCCTGCTGTCACCATAGTTACCCAGTGCCCAGTCAGCGACATGTAACGCCCCTGTCCATGCCTACTCGTCCAAGAGTCTGTGGTGAAATGCCCCCTGTCACACACAGAGTTTCTCAAAGAAGCGGTGATGTTGTATGCGACATGCTGGTGTAGCGCAGGCACACCTTTCTTTGAGAAGTAGTGCCGACTGGGCATCTGGTACTGGGGCACTGCGACGGACATAAGGTCTCGAAAATCCTCCGTGTCCATTAGGCGGAAAGGCAGCATTTCTGTAGCCAACAGATTGCAGATGGTGAAATTCAACCTCTTAGCTTTGTCATGGCTAGGAGGAAATGGTCTTTTACTTGTCCACATCTGAGGGACCGAGGGCTGGCTGTTGTGCTTAGACGGGGTTGAGTAGGGTGTCCCCGGCAAACTGCCGGTCTGTGAGGAAATGCAGGAGGAAAAGTTAGGTTGCCTTGATCCAAAGGTGGTGCTCTCGATGTCGGAGAGCGCTCAACTCCAGCTGGTGTTTCCACTTCCAAATTAAATGATGACCTGACAATCACACTGGCTGTTGCGGGTAAAGAGGTGGCAGGTCTGCGTCCAAAAACAGGTGTGACTGCTGTCCCCCCAGTCACAGAGGATGGAGAGGCCGCGGATGCACAAGATGGGGCAGACGGTGGTTGGCCTGGCATGCTAGGCCGCGTTGTAGCACAGTGAGCTACCCACTGCAACTTATGCTTCATATCCATGTGACGGTTCATGCATGAAGAACTCAAACTATGGATTTTTGGCCTCTACTTAGCTTTTGGTGACAAATATTACAGATAACACGAGTTGGGTCATCCTTATCGATCTGAAAAAATGCCCAGGCTATGCAAGGCTTAGAACACATGCGACCTGAAGAGCCACCACGACTTGTGGTCAGAGGCAGAGTTGTGGCTGAGGATGCAGTTGTTGATGTGCTTCCAGTACTCCGTCTCTGTCCAAGAAGGCGCAACCTAACCTCATCGTCAATAGCATCCTCCTCCATCTCCTCTGCTGACCTCATCGACTGGCTGACAGTAAGTGGGATCTCCAACCTCGTCATCATCACCCTGTGTGTTCTCACAACCGTCATCCTCAGAGCCTACCTCTTCCTGCCCTGACCGAAAAGTCAAGTTGTCGCTCCAATCAGGTATTTGAGTCTCAACATCGTCTTCATCATTGTCTCCACCAACAGGAGTTACAGTTTGGGAACGAGGGTCTACATTATGCTCAGAACCTTCTTCATCTGGTCCTGGACCCGACTCCTAAAGATTCTGGGCATCAGTGCAGATCATTTCCTCGTCTGGATTAACAGAAGCTCTGGAGCAGACCTCCGTTTCCCAGGCTATAGTATGAGTAAACAGCTGTGCAGACTCAACCATCTGTGTTACCCCATACTCAGACGGGCAGCTGGAGACTTGAGAGCTGTGAGGAAGCAAGTGCGATTGGGGTGACACCTCTGAGGACTGGAGTATTTGTGATGTTGAAGTTGAGGTGGAGGAGAGCCCACTTGAAGGAGCACTTGATATCCATTGAAGCACCTGCTGTTTTTGTGCCTCATCTGGAATTTGTAGAGATGGGCGTGTACGTAAGAAAGGGATCGTATCACAATGTCCATGAAAAGAAGTACACATCTTAGTTTGGCTGGAAGATGGTCTTTCTTCTGCAGATGTTACTCCCCCCACCGCGGGGGGGCTCGACCCACCAGCAGACAGGCACCAGTATTGGGAGAGGGGGGCTGGCCGTCAGGGTCCACAGTGGCTCTGGCACAAACCCAGTGACACGGAGGTCGCACTGGCAGGAACGGACTGGCCGTGTTGGCTTCGCACTCCAGCGTAGTCCCTCTGCCTGCTCGCGCCCGTAACCTCAAAATGATTCGCAAGCGGCTTTACTTCCCAGGGCTGTTCCCCGCCCAGCAGGAACGTGGGGGAGCTCAGGTCGGCCTTCCTCTGTACTTCCTTACCTCCCTCGCCCTCTTTCCTTCTTCCGTTCTCCATCTAACCCTTCGGCTCTGTGGTGTCCGCTCTCCCTCCAGCTCTCTCCTTCTCACAGGTGGACTACCGCCAGTATTCACATTGTGGTGAATCTTTTGGGCCCAGGCATAAGAAGTTGTCGAGGTAATGGATAATATGTGCCCCCTTAGAAACGTCCATTACAACCCATTCGAGGAAGCAACTAAACGCCTCAAATAGTGAGCAGGATCTGGACCACCCCATGGGCAAACAGCGATCTATATAGTATGCTCCTTCCCAGAAGCAGCCCAATAGGTGGACACTATTCGGAGGCACAGGTAGTAAGTAACCGGAGTGCCGCATCAATGTCTGTTTTGGCCATTAGGGTAACCCTTCCCAACTTCTTGATCCACCTGATTGCTTTGTCAAAGGATGTACAGTATATACTACTGTACTTGGTTCCGCGTCAATGTTGTCGTTTACTGACCTGCCCCTTGGATATGACAAATGGTGGATTAGTCCGAATGTATTGGGTTCCGTTTTTGGCACAACTCACAACGGGGAAAGCACTACATCTTGTAAGGAAAGTGTTCTGAATGGAACCGCCATTCTATCTAAAGATATTTCTTTTTTTAATTTTCTTGTCACGACATCTGGGTGTTGGTAGGCTTCTTTTAGATTTTTACTCCAGCCTTTCTTGATTTTAGAAGGGCATGACATGCCTATATCTGTGTCTCCCCCTCCTTTTACTCCTCCGCCTCTTTTCTTTTCGCATGACCATATGTACTTGTCACTTTTCCATGTGTTAGTTGTGTCTTCTGAGCAGTTTGTCAGCTTTTGGACACCTTTGAATGTGTTTTCTATGTGTTCAATGTGTTCTTGCTTGCCTGCCATTGGTTTTAACGGTGTTCAACGGTGTTCGACGAATAGTTTGACGAACTGTTCGGCAAACATACCGGTGTTCGACGAACCGAACCGAACCCGAACACTACGGGGGTGGCTCAACACTAACAGCCAGGTCCTTTCCATATTACAGCGCTAAAAATGCAGCTATTTAAAACTGTGGTTTGTCCGTCACACGGATCACATATAATTGTGCTGAAAATACTGCCATTTCTGGTCTCCATTAAAAATTTGTTTCAGTGTGTCAGTGAAGCAATTGACACCAGTTTTCTGTTCAAAATAGTTAGCTACAGGCCAGGTTTTTAAAACTGAGTTTTCTGCGTCACACAGAACACATATATGTTTTCAGAAATTACTGCCATTTCTGACCTCCATTAAAAATTTGTTTCAGTGTGTCAGTGAAGCAATTGACACCAGTTTGCTGTTCAAAATAGAAACCTACAGGCCAGGTATTTCAAACTGTGATTTGTCCGTCACACGGATCACATATACGTTTTCAGAAAATACTGCCATTTCTGACCTCCATTAAAAATTTGTTTCAGTGTGTCAGTGAAGCAATTGACACCAGTTTGCTGTTCAAAATATAAACCTACAGGCCAGGTATTTAAAACTGTGATTTGTCTGTCACACGGATCACATATACGTTTTCAGAAAATACTGCCATTTCTGACCTCCATTAAAAATTTGTTTCAGTGTGTCAGTGAAGCAATTGACACCAGTTTGCTGTTCAAAATAGAAACCTACAGGCCAGGTATTTAATACTGTGATTTGTCCATCACATGGATCACATATAAGTTCGCTCAAAATTCAGTCATTTAAAATGAGCGTGGAAGATAATGTCCTCCATTTAAAATGGTCAAGGCCCGTGGCAAGGGAAGGGGAAATGGACGTGATGGTGATGATTGTGCATGCAGAGGCCGAGGTCATGGGCAAGCTGAAATTGTGCGACAACAAACATCCACATCATCTCGCTCGACCTTCCTGTCCCAATTAATAGGGGACCCCAGAACACCACTATTGAACACAGAGCAGTGTGAAAAGGTTATTGATTGGATAGCAGATAATGCTTCCAGTCACTTAGCCACCACAACCACCACATTGTCTTCCACATAGTCAAGTCTCAGTAGCTGTGAGTCTGGAACGCATATTCCTCACCCTGATCCTCCTTCCTCCCGCCATGCCGAGTGCCCAGAGACAACTGATCCCACACTTGTACACTCCGAAGAGCTGTTCACTTTTCCATTTATAGATTCGGACCTCTCGACTGGTCCACTTGAAGCAGGGCAAGAGGAGATAACATGTAGCGATGCATAAATATTTTTGCAGCCATGGTCACACGAAGGCGATGGTGGGAAAGTGTCACAAGAGGTGGACGATGATGAGACACAATTGCCAGAAAGTCAGGAGGAGGACCAGAGTGCGGAAGTGGAAGACGAGGTGGGGGATGATATAGTAACTGACCCAATCTGGCGGAGAGACATAGAGAGGGAGGACAGCAGTACACAGGGGGAGGGAGGCGTAGCACCAAAACAGGCAAGAAGAAGCAGTGTGGCGGCCGCAGACAAGGCGGGAAAGCGTTCCTCGTAATGCCAACATGAGGGAAGTTGCCACTACAACTGTTAAGTCTTTCCTAGTCTTGTTGTTTTTTAAAGACTCTGCTGATAACCCCAAAAAAGCCATTTGCACCACCTGCCAGGCCAGCATCAGCAGGGGTTGGAAAACGACCACCCTGACCACCACCAGCATGATCAGGCACATGGCAGCAAAGCAGATGACTTTGTGGGCCGAACCCCAGGGTCCAGGAACAGTGTCTGCGGGTGGCACCACTGTTAATTCCGCTGTTGTGCATGCAGGCCAATCCCCTGTCCATGGTGCATGCAAAGATGCCTCCTGCCTTGCACCTGTCATTGCACACTCTCAAGTAGCAGCATCAGGAAGCCCGTCCATGTCCTTGTACCAGAGCAGTGTTCAGTTGTCATTACCCCAGTCCTTGGAACGCAAGCGCAAATACGCAGCCAACACACCACAGGCCGCAGTACTAAATTTCCAAATTTCGCGACTGCTTGCTCTAGAAATGTTGCCTTTTACGTTCGTGGAGATGGAAGCATTCTGCAACTTGATGGCGGAGATCATTCCTCGGTACTCGGTCCACAGCCACCACTATTTCTCCCCGTGTGCCGTACCCGCATTACACAAGTACGTGTCCCAAAAAATTAACCGTGCCGTCAACAACGCAGTTAACGGGAAAGTCCACCTATCCACGGACAGGTGGACAAGTGCTTGTGGGCAGGGATGGTACATCTCGCTGACGGCACACTGGGATAACATAGTGGAATTCTGGACCCAGTTGGACCTTGGGACGGAACACGTCCTCCCAATGTCAAAGATTGTGGGCCCTAGGTCAATCAGGGTTGCCCCCACAGTCTACAGTTCCTGCAGCTAAAACTCCTCAGCCTCCTTCTCCGAAATTACCACATCAGTCACAAGCTAGAAGCAGTGCAGCACTGCCTCGGCCAAGCGGCAACAGGCTGTGCTGAAGCTAATATGCTTAGGTGATAAACCGCACAATGCTGAAGCGTTGTGGACAGCTCTGAAAGAGCAGGCAGATCTGTGGCTCACACCGCTGAACCTACAGACAGGCATGGTCATGTGTAACAATGGCCGGAACCTGGTGGCGGCTCTGAGGCGAGGTGAGCTCACACACGTACCATGCATGGCCCATGTGCTTAACCTCGTGGTGCAGCAGTTTCTCAAATCCTACCAGGAGCTTCCGTATCTGCTTGTTAAAGTACGACGCCTGTGTACCCATTTTAGAAAGTCACCTAGATATTTCGCCGCCCTTGCCGTGTTTCAGCAGCGTTTGCAGCTTCCGGCTCACAGAATGGTATGTTATGTCCCCACGCATTGGAACTCTACACTGCAGATGTTGGGAAGGATTTGTGAGCAGAAGAGGGCAGTTGTTGAGTACCAGCATCAAGGCTGTAGGTATTCAGTTCAGACTCCACACATAAGACCTCAGGAGTGGACATGGATGTCAGACATATGTACCATCCTCTAAAACATTGGGGACTCCGCCAAGATGGTGTGCGGCAGTGACGCCATAATTAGCATCGCCATCCCACTTCTCTGTCTTCTGAAACGCTCTCTGCTCACAATCAAAGAGGATGCATTGCAGACGGAGCACGATGAGATGGAGCAAGGAACCATACAGGGTGATTCCATACAGCCCAGCCTCATCTCATCCCAATGTGGATTGGGTGACAATGCGGAAGAGAAAAAGGAGGAGGAAGAATAGGAGCCAGTTTCATGCGCTATAGATAGTACTACCTGCACAACTGCCATGCCGTCTGTTCAGCGTGGATGGCCAGAGGACAGAGAGGAGGAGGAGAGCATGGCCAGTTATCCTCTTCTTGCCTGTTACCAGTCTGGGACACATGGCTGAGTTTATGTTACGCTGCCTTTCCCATGACCCTCGCATTCTCAAAATTTTGGGTGACAGTCAATACTTGGTGGTTACACTTCCAGACCCATGCTACAAGGAGAACTTTATATCTCTTATTCCTGAGGCGGACAGGTCTACAAAAATGGGGCAGTACCAGAATGCCCTTGTTGCTGAACTGTTAAAAAAATTCTGAAAACACTGGCGGCAGAGTTCACAGTTCGTGGGACAACCAAGAAGTGCAGGCGAGGGAGACACAACTTCAATCCAGCAGAGGCAGGGGACCACTGTCAAAATTCTTGGAGAATTGTCTCAGCCTCTCCCATCGCACAGTCTCTGAGGCGCGGGGTACTCTCACAAGGAGTGCATAGTTTAGAAAGATGCTGAGGCAGTACCTTGCCGACTGTACCAACGTCCTCCGTGATTCCTCTGTGACTTATAATTATTGGGTATCCAAGCTGGATACGTGGAATGAACTGGCTCTCTTTGCCTTGGAGGTCCTGGCCTGCCCTGCTGCCAACGTTTTATCAGAGCGGGCTTTTAGTGCCGCTGGTGGAATTATAACTGATAAGCGCATCCGCCTGTCAACTGAAAATGCTGACAGGCTGACTCTTATAAAAATGAACAAGGGCTGGATTGGGCCAGACTTCTCAACAGCACCTAATGATAGAAGCATAACATAAACTCAAATCCAGTGTCTTTTTTTGGGAAGTGTATTCCCATGCACCTATTCACACCCACACTTCCTGATTTTGGCTATTTGCTGTTGTCTTACTCCTTCTCCTCATCCTCATCCTCCACCATCATATCACCAGAGTGACCGTGGTTCGTGATGCAACACCCACATAATTTTTTTAAAGGGTGTTTATGAAGCCTGTAAAATTTTTTTTTTATACAGTATGTTCATGTATACCCCACAGGGGTAAATGTTTGTCAGCCCATACACTTAGCGCATAGGCATTACAAGTACAGGAGACCCACTCCTTTCTAATGGGAACATTTTATGAGGCCCTCTAAGCCTCTTCCAAGGGGCATTGAACTGCCTCCCAATTTTTGGCAGCCATTGCATTCACTGCATAGGTCAACATTATGGGAGACCCTCTCCTTTCTAATGGGAATTTGTTGTTACTGTGGCCCTGCTCTATATGTCTTTACATTTTTAGTTGGGTTTTTCCTAAATTTGGTCAGCCGCTGGACTCACTGCATAACCTATAACTGTACAGCAGACTCCTTTCTAATAGGAACTTGTCGTTACTGTGGCCCTGCTCTTTGTGTCTTTAAATTCTTAGTGGAGTTTTTCCTAAATTTGGTCAGCCGTTGGACTCACTGCATACCCTATAACTGTATAGCAGACTCTCTCCTTACTAATGGAAATTTGTCGTAACTGTGGCCCTGCTCTATGTGTCTTTAAATTGTTAGTGGGGTTTTTCTCAAATTTTGGCAGCATTTGCAGTCACAGCATGGGCATTACCACTATAGGAGACTCACTCCTTTATAATGGGAACATTTTTTTTACTGAGACCCTCCTCTATGTCTCTTCAAAGGGGTATTGGGTTGCGTCCGAATTTTTGGCAGCTTTTTCAGTCACTGCATACGCAATAACAGTATAGGAGACCCACTCGTTAATAATGGGAACATCAAAGCATAGCCGGCTGATGGCTCTCTAACAATAGCGAGGGCCAACTGCTGACCTTTTAAGAACAGTAAGGGCCACCTGTCGGCCCTATTAAAATAGGCTTTGTGACTTTCAGAGTCCCTCCATCATAAATGAAACAGGATGTGTCTGATGATGTGTCGCATACCACATTGCCAGATAAGGTTGTAACATGTTAAAATGACATTTCCCGGTGAATGCATTTGTCTTAAAAAATAACGTAAAAAACAAAACAAAACAGTATAAGAAACAGTAACAGTCGCCAATGTAACCTCAATGTAATCACATTGTTCAGCTCCTGCACCTCCTCCTCCATCTCCGAAATGACAACATCAGTTACAAGCTGAAAGCACTGCAGCACTGTCTAGGCCAAGCGGCAACAGGCTGTGCTGAAGATAACATGCTTAATGCTTAGGTGACAAACCACCCAGCGCTGCAGAGTTGTTGAAAGCTGTAACACAGCTGCCTAATCTGTGGCTCTCACCGCTGAACATACAGTCAGGCATGGTTGTGTGTGTCAATGGGCATAACTTGGTGACGGAGAAATGACAGCCGGAGTAGATACGGTATCCCTCTATCCCAGTCCTTTCACCGAGCTAAAGAATATGGCTGTGGTGAAATACAACTCCCACTGAGAAGCTGTTTCAGATTGAAAAACATTGTGCCCACCAGAGGATTTGATTCTGAGGACTCACCTTTCTCCCCCGCTCCAGAGCCCCATAGCAGCTGCAAAGTTAATGCTATCCTGAACTCTCCTGATGTAGAAGCCAGGGCACACCAGAGGATTCTCTGGTGGGAGAGTCCAACCCTACCGAGAAGCAAGCCTGGCTAAGAAAAGTGTGTACGAAGGTTCCCGGACACTCTATGGCTGCTTTTTTAACTGAGGCGGAAACCCATGCAAACACGGGGAGAACATACAAAATCCTTGCAGATGTTGTCCTTGCTGGGATTTGAACCCAAGATCCCAGCACTGCAAGGCTTAAGTGCTAACCACTGATCCAATGTGCTGCAGTTCACCCTCTAATATCGAACAGGCTGGAGAAACTTGCACCTACTGCCACTCTATCTTCAGCTCCTTTGTGAGAAACTAATGTATTTGGGCAGCCACTCAGCCTACCAAATAAAATTCCTGAGAAGGAAATTGAGGATGGCTTCGGTACTGGTACTGGGGGCAGTGCTAATACCATGGCGTCATACCACAGTTTACTGGAAATATTCCAGGCTGGTAGGAGGCAAGCAAATTTCCACAGAAAAGTACCAGCAGTAATGTTCAGGGACCTGCGCTTGTAGGAGGCGGAGACAACACCGAAAGAAATAGTGACGGTTGGGGACCGAGTATGGACTTGACGCATGAGGCAAGAGGTTGTGAAAAGCTCCCGCCTCCACGAGCCTAATAGGCCACATATCAAGTGAAAGCAGCTTTAGAGGACTTCCTGGGAGAAATGACAGATGGAGTAGATATAGTTTCCCAAGTCCTTTCACAAAGCTAAAGAATATGGGTGTGGTTAAATACAACTCAGCAAAAAAAGCTGTGGATTGGCTCTGTACCGTCCCTGGCTACATCCACTTGACCACGTGTTTGTGGTTAGGCGGTCCTTCCCAGTAAGTGCACTGGGGAGGCCACCGGTAATGTTGTGGGACCCGTGCTTGTGGAAGGCTGAGACGATACCGGGAGAAATACTGGTGGCTGGGGACTGAGTATGGACACTCGACTGCCGCCGGCATGAGGTTATGAAAAGCTTCCGCCTCCACGAGCCTTAAAGGCCACATTTCAAGTGAAAGCAGCTTTAGAGGCCTTCTTTGGAGAAATGACAGCTGGAGTAGATATGGTTTCCCAAGTCCTTTCACCAAGCTAAAGAATATGGCTGTGGTGAAATACAACTCAGCAAAAAAAGCTGTGGACTGGCTCCGTACCTTCCCTGGCCACATTCACCTGTCCATGTTTTTGTGGTTAGACAGTCCGTCCCAGTAAGTGCACTGGGGAGGGCACGGGTAATGTTGTGGGACCCGTGCTTGTGGAAGGCGGAGACGACACCGGGACAAACACTGTAGTGGCGGCAGGGGACCGAGTATGGATACCCGGTCACCGCCGCCGCCATAAGATTGTGGACAGCTTCTGCCTCCATGAGCCTAAAAGGACACATTTCAAGTGCCAGCAGCTGTCAAAAATTTGGCAGTATAGTATTGCAGCCTGTGGGTGGATGGGTGGCTGGCTGCATGCTTGCGCTTGCATTCCAAGGAAAGGGGTAGGGACAACTGAACGCTGCACTGGGACAAGGACGTGGACGGTGATTGTTGCAAGTCTGCAAAGACAGGTGCATGGCTGGAGGCATCTTCGCATGCGCCAAGGATCACTTATAGGCAGTGACCAGGGAGTTAGAGATGTTTGCAGGTGTCTACTTCATGCTGTTCCCATATCTTTTCAGCACTGTATGCATGTGTCGGATGATGTGTCACACACCACATGGCCAGATAAGGTTGCAAAATGTTAAAATGACATTTCACAGTGAATGCATTTGTCTTGGTTAAAAGCAATGCAAAAGTGCAAAAACTCATCAAAACCGCTACTTGTGAACATAGCCCAAGGTGTGGAGGAGTATTTTTGTTTTTGGTTATTTATTTTGCCTTATATACAAGTCATTACCCTGGAAAGGATGTTACTTAACATATTTCCCAGGAAAATCCTTTTTGGTTTCATTTTTGTATGTTTTATCGTGAGTCCGTAAAAGTGGCGTCATACTCTTGTTGACAGCAGTGACCTGGAGGTCAGAAATGCTTCCAGGGGTCTTCCCAATGCTGTTCCTATGTCATTTGAGCGAGCACTGTTCCCATTGATTTGGGCAATTTTTAGGCCCTCTGCAGACTGCCGGGGGGAGCTGCCTGAAAAATGCTCGAGTTTCCCATAGACTTACATTGGGCTTTTTGCCTGATTATTCCAATTTGCTCGACCCGAGCATCGAGCACCCGAGCATTTTAGTGCTCGCCCATCACTAATCCAGAAATGTAGTAGCGGAAGAGAAGTTTGATGCTGGACTAGCCCAGAAGAAGTTCTTAAGATCTTTGGGAGCGGGATTAATCAGCAAAGATATCAAGTTGCAGCAGAAACAGTACCTAGAAGATCCTGGCATCCTAATTGAAAAAAATGAATGAGGCCACTAGTTTGGAGTCAGAAAGCGAACAGAAGTTAAAGAAAAGCTCTGCTCCTAAAATCACCAAAATGAGTCAGCTGAAGTTGGAGACCCCCGGTGGCCAGTCCAAAGATTATCATAGAGACCCTCCAGTGCCACCTCCGAGAGGGAATCTTAAATCACCAACAAAAGAGAGGCCTGCCAGCGCTGACTAGGAGGAAGTAATAGAAGAACTGCAAGCCGGGTTTATTGAGGTGAAAAAGTTGATTCTTTCCAGGCCAGAACCGGTATCCCTCAGACCCAGGAGTGGGTTCCAAAGCAGAAGATACCAGGCTTGTGAAGCGTGACATTCATCAAATTAGAGTACGGTGTGTGTCCACTGCCTAACATGTAGTGAGGAAAGACATTATGCCAAGGAATGCCAATGTTCACGGTCGTTTGGGTTAACAGACAGGAGGTTACCAGGGCGGGGTGACTGGTAAACGAGACACGGAGGAGGCCCCAGAAGCAAATCCAAATCTCACCAAACCCCAGAACGGCGCATGAGGTAAAACTGCTGCGTCAGTACTATCCCCAAGTGTGTTCCCATCTACAACAGCTGCTAGGGAGACAGGGGGATCAGTTACTTAATGCCCAGTGCGGAGGTCAAACAATGTACTCCTGGGAGGAGGATTCCTCGGTCAATCAAGATTGCCTCATCAGCCTAATCAGTGAAATGTGCTTTATATAGTGCCAGCTAGATGAACTCCTAGTAAAAGTACTGTGGGACACAGGAGCCCAAGCGAGCCTTTTAAATGAAGAATGGAGAAGGCGCTACCTGCCACACACTTGCTTCGGTCACTAAAAGAACTCTTGGGACCAGTGGACCTCCACGGCAAAGCCATCAACCAGACCGAAATCCCTTTCATAGGCTGGGTGGAAGTGACTTTTCAACTCAGGGCCATGAAGAAGAGCAACACCATCGAGCTTTTGGTACCTTTTCTCGTGACCAGTGATCAGAACGTGGCAGAGGTCATCACGAAACACAAGGCAGGGGCGCTGGTGATGGATGCAATCGCCACATCGCTCACCATACCCAAAGCCGTGGCGGAAAACGTGATTCATAGAGTAAAGAAAGCACAGAATACAATGGACCTAAAACCAAATGGTGGGGGTAAGGTGTGGAGTCCAGGTAGAACCGGGAAGAAAAGTCCAGAAAAGACTGTTTGTGCCAAAAGACTCCTCAGAACTTCCAGAAGGTCTAGTTCAAGGTGAGACTGTGCTTACGATTCCTACTGGTGGGTTTGCTCGAGTGACAGTACAGGTGATGAATGCTACGAAACAAAGAATTAGACTGGATCCAAAGACTGTGTTAGGTCACATTGAAACCATTAAAACGGTATATCCAGCCAGTGTGAGACCAGCCCAGAGGTCTACAGTGAATTCAGTCTCCCAACCAAGGAACAGGAGTTGCCCAGGGGAGGAAACTGCGCGACCCACCTAGGAGTCCTGGGATCCCCAGTACCCCTGGAACACTTGTGTGCTGAAGATATAGCGGTAGCAAAACAGATGCTGAGAGAAGAGTGTCATGCAATTTCCAAAGATGACTCTGATATAGGCTGTATCAGGTCATCACGAAACACAAGGCAGGGGCACTGGTGGTGGATGCAATCGCCCCATCGCTCGCCATACCCAAAGCCGTGGCGGAAAACGTGATTCATAGAGTAAACTTACTTATCGTACTTATCGTACTTACGTTCAGAACCTCTCCAGGATTGCCGCCCCACAATACCTCCTCTTGGGGGGGACGACAGAGACAACAACACCCATGGGGAAAAAAAAGAACGCGGGTAGGACTGGGCTTAAAAGAAGCAACACCAACAGCCCATTCTCTGGACAGCAGACCACCAGGAGGTATTGGAAGAACGAGTAGACGATCTGGTAAAACCACCCATCTTGAGATATCCTGATTTCAATTTACCATTTGTTCTTCATTGTGACACTTCTCAGGTTGGACTGGGAGCTGCCCTGTATCAGCATCAAGATGGAAAAGTAAGAGTCATCGGTTACGGTTCTAGAACGTTGACAGATGCTGAGAAGAATTAGCATCTACAGTCTGGAAAATTGGAGTTCCTGGCATTGAAATGGCATCTGTGAATGATTTAGAGATCTTCTCTACTACAGCAAAGAATTTGAGGTATACACTGACTACAACCCTTTGACCTATGTCCTTACTACTGACAAACTGAATGCAACGGGTCAGAGATGGGTCAATGAACTAGCTGACTTCAATTTCAGCAACAAGTACCGGCCAGGAAAATGAAATGCAGATGCTGACGGATTGTCAAGAATGCCACTAGAGCCTGAGGAGTTCATGATAGAATGCTCAGTGGAAGTGAGTCTGGAAACAATTGAGAGCACTACCCAAGCAGTACAAGCTTATCAGGAGGAAGACACACCATTGTGGTGTCCGTTGGAAACCACCATAAAAACGAGAGAACAAGATCACCCCGGGTCTATTCAACAACTACCAAAAGGGAAAATCCGTAGAGCACAACAGGAAGATCAGATAATTGGTAGAATACTACTTTATGTGGACCAAAATCGGTTTCCAAGTAAACGGGAGAGAGACAATGAATCACCAGTAATATCTGTTTTAATTAAAAAATGGACGAAGCTCTACCTCAGTGAAGACAGTATCCTTTATGGTAAAGGAGGACAAAACCGACAGTTGATACTACCTAGAGTATTCCATAGGTTGGTCTTCAAAGAACTCCGTGAAAACATGGGACACCTGGGAGTGGAAAGGGCAACAAATTTGATCCATGAACGTTTCTTCTGGGCATACATGCAGAGAGGTATTGAGAGGTATGTGACCAGTGAGTGTGGGTGTCTGAAAGATAAACGTCCCAACACATCAACCCGGGCACCTATGGGCAACATCCAAACTACGTATCCGTTTGAGATGGTCTCAATAGACTTTTTACATCTAGAGATGTGCAAGGATGGTACGAATACATCTTGGTGGTGATGGACTATTTCACTCGATGTGCTCAAGCATATCCCACCACCAATAAATCGGGTCGAAGAGCGGCAGAGAAGATCTTCAATGATTTTGTTTTGAGGTTTGGGTTCCCTACGAGGTTACACCACGACCAAGGAAGAGTATTTGAGAACCAGCTCTTTGCCAAGCTAGGAAAGTATTGTAGAATTCAGAGATCCCACACAACGCCCTATCACCCAGAGGGTAATGGACAAGTGGAACATTTTCCCCGGACATTATTGTCGATGTTGCGCACTTTAACAGCAGATGAGAAGAAAGACTGCAAGAGTTCTCTGTCAAAAGTGGTACATGCCTATAACTGTATAAAGAGTGAAGCAATGGGTTACTCACCCTTCTTCCTATTGTATGGGTGATCACCAAGACTGCCAATCAACATTATGTTCGATACTCCGGTGTCAGAGACTTACAGAACAAATCCAGAGTACGTTCTGAAATGGAAGAAACTGATGGCAGAGGCATCCAACATAGCATGCAAAGTGGTTACGCAAGGACAGAGCAAGAGTAAGGAGTACTATGATCGAAAATGTTATGGAGCAGAATTGGCACCGGGAAGCCGAGTGCAAGTCAAGAACGTACGTGAGAAAGGCGGTCCGGGAAAACATTGTTCATACTGGGAAGACAAGGTGTATGTGGTTGTAAGGAGGAAAGCTGTTGACAGCCCAGTGAATGAAATCCGATTGGAAACGGGAGACAAGAAAACCTGAATAGTCCATTGGAATTTACTCCTACCCTGTGATTATCTCCCACCACAACAAGACTTCTCAGAAGTAGAACGACATTGTCTGAAATTGACTAAGGGACCACCACAGACTGAAGCTCCGGAGGTGGATAGTGACCTTGAAAGTTCTGATGGAGAAGAAAACACCGTTGTATTTCTTGGACCGGCAAGGAGAGTACCATCCTCAGGAGAGTGAACTAAGTCCTGAAGCTCCAGAGTTAGTACCAAGGAGTACAGATATAGTCCAATTCAGATCTGATGATCGAACACCGGCCCCTGAAGAGACCGATTGACACTCAGGAGGAGCGAAACAAGTGACTCAGGAGAAGTACAGGAACTTACAGAGGCAGCTCCAAGAGCATCTGAGGAAGCACGGGAAATGAGGGCAGCGGAAGAAGCTTCTGTGACCGAAGAACCCATTATCTCCGAGGAACAACCCACTAGGAGGATGTCGACTTGAGAAGTGAGGAGGTCTATGATGCTGACTTATGAGACACTTGGTGAACCAAGACAAGTGCCAAGGACTGTCGACTGGAAACAGGTATCTCTGCCTGCGGACCAGGTATGCCCACTTGAGTGGTATTCACCACCGAGAGGCAGTATGGAAGATGTTGCCTGGTGGAAAGACTTGTTTTAATGCTTGGATTTTCCTTAAAAGACTTTGTAGAAACAAAGAACTGTTAAAGCATAGAGAGAGAGCTGGTTGAAGACATACGAAAAGCTCCAGCTGAAGAGATGCTGATTATTTTAATTGTGTTAATTGTTTATTTCTTACAGGCACCCTACAAGAAAAAGGTCGTAAGATGATATTGTTATGAATGTTTATGAACGTTATACCAATTTCACAATGCCAATTTGTATATAAAGTTATCCAACTTTCACCACTGTCTCAGAATTGGTCAGATTGACCAATTAAGATGAATGTTGAGTACGACATTCAAAAAGGAGGGAAGAGTGTGACATGCAGAAGTAGTGCTTTTGCAGAGTGTGACATACAGAAGTAGTGTTGCGCTCCAGAAGCATCCAGCAACTAGAGGGGTTAACAGAGTCACAGGAGAAGGGGAATGTTTTAGCAGAGCCCCAGGGAGATTGTGGGGAAGTTGTTTACTGTCTGGCCGGAGCCAAAGGGAAAGGTGGCTTATGATCTGTATCTCACTAAAGGCAAGGGAACAGAATTCAGGTCAGGAGGGAAGCTAAACAAAGGTCAATTAGACTCCGTGAGCTAACAGTGTGTATTATCAGCCTGAAAGATAAGGACTGGAAGGAAACCTGTCATAGAGATCACCTCCCTCATCCCTACCCCCCTTCTTCTCCATGCAGGATAAAGAGTGCTGTGTACTATTGAGTCTTTGTGAAGGAAAAGCCTATGGTTGTGCATGCATTAAAACTGTGCTGTACTGTGCTACAGGATAATAGACTGTGTACTACTGTGCTGCAAAGGAGACTGTACTGTTATTACTGGAGCCTGTTACTCAAAGAGACATTTGCATTGCATTGGCTATGCCTCATTAAATGTTACTGTTCTACCGTTTATGAAGACTCTTGTCAGTTGTGTCTGGTCAGCAACTGAATCTACAGTCATATGAAAAAGTTTGGGCACCCCTATTAATCTTAAGCTTAATGTTTTATAAAAATTGGTGATTTTGCAACAGCTATTTCAGTTTGATATATGTAATAACTGTTGGACACAGTAATGTTTCTGCCTTGAAATGAGGTTTATTGTGCTAACAGAAAATGTGCAATCTGCATTCAAACAAAATTTGACCGGTGCATAAGTATGGGCACCCTTATCATTTTCTTGTTTTAAATACTCCTGCCTACTTTTTACTGACTTACTAAAGCACTTTTTTTGGTTTTGTAACCTCATTGAGCTTTGAACTTTATAGCCAGGTGTATGCAATCATGAGAAAAGCTACTTAAAGTGGCCACTTGCAAGTTGTTCTCCTGTTTGAATCTCCTCTGAAGAGTGGCATCATGGGCTCCTCAAAACAACTGTCAAATGATCTGAAAACAAAGATTATTCAACATAGTTGTTCGGGGGAAGGATACAAAAAGCTGTCTCAGAGATTTAACCTGTCAGTTTCCACTGTGAGGAACATAGTAAGGAAATGGAAGAACATAGGGACAGTTCTTGTTAAGGCCAGAAGTGTCAGGACAAGAAAAACATCAGAAAGGCAGAGAAGAAGTATGGTGAGATCAGTCAAGGACAATCCTCAGACCACCTCCAGAGAGCTGCAGCATCAACTTGCTGCAGATGGTGTCACTGTGCATCGGTCAACTATACAACGCACTTTGCACAAGGAGAAGCTGTATGGGAGAGTGATGCGAAAGAAGCCGTTTCTGCAAGTACGCACAAACAGAGTCGGCTGAGGTATGCAAAAGCACATTTGAAGAAGCCTATTTCTTTTTGGAAGAAGGTCCTGTGGACTGATGAAACCAAGATTGAGTTATTTGGTCATACAAAAAGGCGTTATGCATGGTGGCAAAAAAACACAGCATTCCAAGAAAAACACTTGCTACCCACAGTAAAATTTGGTGGAGGTTCCATCATGCTTTGGGGCTGTGTGGTCAATGCCGGCACTGGGAATCTTGTTAAAGTTGAGGGACGCATGGATTCCACTCAGTATCAGCAGATTCTTGGCAATAGTGTTCAAGAATCAGTGATAAAGTTGAAGTTACGCAGTGGATGGATCTTTCAGCAAGACAATGATCCAAAACACCGCTCCAAATCTACTCAGGCATTCATGCAGAGGAACAATTACAATGTTCTGGAATGGCCATCCCAGTCCCCAGACCTGAATATCATTGAACATCTGTGGGATCATTTGAAGAGGCTGTCCATGCTCGGCGACCATCAAACTTAACTGAACTGGAATTGTTTTGTAAAGAGGAATGGTCAAAAATACCTTCATCCAGGATCCAGGAACTCATTAAAAGCTACAGGAAGCGACTAGAGGCTGTTATTTTTGCAAAAGGAGGATCTACTAAATATTAATGTCACTTTTCTGGTGAGGTGCCCATACTTATGCACCTGTCAAATTTTGTTTGAATGCAGATTGCACATTTTCTGTTAGTACAATAAACCTCATTTCAAGGCAGAAACATTACTGTATCCAACAGTTATTACATATATCAAACTGAAATAGCTGTTGCAAAATCACCAATTTTTATAAAACATTAAGCTTAAGATTAATAGGGGTGCCCAAACTTTTTCATATGACTGTATCATGTGCCTTTGAGAAGCTGCAGCCTATAGTCGCCCTGAGTAACGGTTCCCCCAGCATTCCTATCTGAACCTAGCGGCGTGCATGTAACAGATTCCATTATGCACGTTGTAGAAGATCGCTTTAGTCACAGAAGGCTCATGTGACATCAGCACGACTGTGTAGGCTTTCCCATATTGCTTTCTGACTATCACATCATTTGGTATAGTGCAGCCAATCAGGAGGGACTATCATAGCCAGTATAAAAGCCGAGGCAGAGAAAATAGCAGACATTTTAGAGTGATTAAGAATATTGAGACATTAAAAAAAGGCCCTAAATTATTGACAAACATTGGAAACAGTAATGTTTTCTCCGACTGCAGCAGTCAAAAAGTTGATAGAAATAGTCAGATAGAGAAAGAGATTCAATTTATAGGGAAGAGATTGGAGAGGTACATGCAGCATTTCCAGACTCGGTGTAATTGGTCAGTGATATGGTGTAGCAGGCATTTTTGCTACTGCATTTGAATTATGGTTGCACATTTTTTTTCTTCTTTCTTAATGCAATAGAAAGCAGTAAGCTAGCACAATATTTTTTTACAGAAAATTAAATCTGAAATCAATGTCACATGTGACTGTACTGAGTTTTGCATTTCTTCTGTATACCTACAGTACTTCCTTCCTTAAATAGCCATAGATTCATTAGGTACATTGTAATAAGAGAACCATCCTAACCAGATTAAGGTCCCAAATCAAGGCAAGATGGTAGTTTATGCAACTCCATGTGATAATTATTAATGCAACAAGGAAAAACAGGAGCTTGTACACGAAAAGTGACACAAACATACATACTTAAAAAAGGATAACCAGACAACCAAACTGGGTAGCATGTGAATAAGGATATAGTAGAAGATTTAAATATCCATAAGGAAAAAGTGGAAATGATATATTAAAATATCTTTTGGTGGGTGCACTGCTTATGACACGGTATACATTTATAGCGATAAACCATGTTTTTATGGTTGTTTCATGTGCAGTGCATAATCCCATTTGTTTGATATAAGCACATTTGCACTTTCTCTATCACTTCCATGGGGGACACAGGAAACCATGGGTGAATGCTGCTGCCACTAGGAGGCTGACACTATGCACAAAAAAAGTTAGCTCCTCCCCAGCAGTGTACACCCCACCGACTGGCATTAAGTTAATCAGTTTAGCTTAGTGTCAGCCCTAACACTTCAAGCGTGTTCAGGTGATTAGATTGTCAGTCCTCGCCCCCTCTCCTGCCCGCTCACCTACCTGAGCCTGACTGTTTAAGGAGGGAAGGACGTACATCACCCTAAGAGACCCGGACATCTTCTGACCATTACATCTTCAGAAATGGAGCGGTACTTCTTCCATCTCTCCATCAGGTTCCAGTCCAGAGGCATGAGGAGAAGACGAAGATCAAGAGGAAGATGAAGAAGAAACAAGATGAAGAACATAGAAGAAAGAAGACAGAAGTTTCAGGTTCCTTTGTTCTGTGTGTTCTCTTTCAGCAGGAGCCCCTTAATTTTTTCCCACTGCAGCAGGACATCAACAGAACTTTACAGGAACTGACCCTCCCACGGGGGCTTATGCTCTCATGCAGCAAGATCCCCACGGGGCATGTGTGCCCCTGCAGCAGATTTCTTCATGGCAGGTGAGCCCCTGCAGCATCACTGCCCTGAGGCTTGTTATTTTGGGCTCTGGGCCCTTTCTGGGCCTTCCTCTCTCTCCTCTTCCTAGGTCTCCTTGCTGTACCTCCCCCTCCGATGGTCTTATTTTCTAACTAAGCCACGGCCTTCACCCCGGCCTAGTTGCTGGGGGTAGCTCTGCCCCCCCCTGCTGTGTTCTCATCGCGCAAGCTTCTCTCCAGCCCGATGTAGCCACGCCCACCTCCTTCACATCCATCAGCATTCAGCTCTGCCCCCTCTCTCCAGTCGCATGGTCCAGGGCCCTGACCTACACACCCCCATAAAGCCCCCCTACTGTGGCATGAACTCTGCGCTCTCTTTTCACTGCCTACCTCCAGCATTTACTAGCATCGGGACAGCTTGTGTCCCACTGAGCCCTGAGGTTATCCTGATGATCCCTGAGGTCTCCTTGATCCCTCAGGTTGCCCTGAGCTCATCTAGGAACTAGAGATGAGCAGTGTTCGAATCGAACTGTTCACCAATCTCAAATTCGAGCTGCTTTGGGCGGTGTTCGAGCCGTTCGGCGAACACGAACAATTGAAAAAAATTCGGCTGTTCGAGGTTATGTTCGATAACTGTTCGTGCACCAAAATCATAACTGGATTTTTTCTGAGTAATGCTGAAAATTAATTTTAATACGCAGTTTGAGTGTACAGCGGGGGGAGGGACAGGGGATGGATCTCAGCATAAATAATGAAAATCTCCATTTTTTTTTCTCTTTCCCGCATTTACAGTGGGGAGGTGCAATCTGTCAGCCTATAAGCAGCGCGCACACGGAGCGAACTGCTTTTTTTCACACAAGCAAGGGCATGTGTCATTGGCAGTGTATGTCACATGTCCTTGCCCTATAAGACCCAGCCATTTTCCCCGTTGCCACCATTTTCTCACTGCTGCAGCTGCGTGTTAGACGGCACCGCTGTTGCTGTGTGCGCTATACTTTGCTAATTTCAAGCCAATTTTCACACAAATCTACAGATAGCTTGGGAGTAGGGAATAGTTGTGATTGCAGTCCTTTTAAGGACTAGGTTACATCATTTCCTTCGACTTTTATCAGGCAGGTCTGTGCTCTAAAATAGATAGGTTGGGAGTAAAGACTAATTGTAATTGCAGTCCTTTTCAGGGCTAGGTTATATCAGTTCCTATCACTTTTATCAGGCAGGTCTGTGCTCTAAAATAGATAGGTTGGGAGTAAAGACTAATTGTAATTACAGTCCTTTTGAGGGCTAGGTTACATCAGTTCCTATCACTTTTTGCCAGGCAGGTCTGTTTTAGTGCTGTGCAAGTTTTTTTCACAGCATTTGGCTAAATCTAGCAAAGCAAATCCTTTTTGGCCTCTTGCAGTGTGTGTTAGTCAGTGGAGTAGCCTATCTGTGTTGCAAGCTACACCACCTGTGCATAGAATACCAATTTTTTTACTGCACCTAGTTAAGTAAAACCTTTTGGGCATAGCATCATTCTATTAGTCCATCTATACTAACCTCCACCTGGTTGCAAATTGAATATAATTTTTATCTGCATCTAGCTCTGAAAAAATATTTAGGCTTGTAGCAGTGAGTGGGACTTGTTTTATTAGTCCATCTATACTAACCTCCACCAGGTTGCCAATTCAATATAATTTTTATCTGCATCTAGCTCTGAAAAAATATTTGGGCTTCGGCTTGTAGCAGTGTGTGGGACTTGTTCTATTTGTCCATCTATACTAACCTCCACCAGGTTGCAAATTCAATATAATTATTTTTCTGCATCTAGCTCTGAAAAAATATTTCGTCTTGTAGCAGTGTGTGAGACTTGTTCTATGAGTCCATCTATAATAACCTCCACCAGGTTGCAAATTCAATATAATTTTTACCTGCATCTAGCTCTGAAAAAATATTTGGGCTTCGGCTTGCAGCAGTGTGTGGGACTTGTTCTATTAGTCCATCTATACCAACCTCCACCAGGTTACAAATTCAATATAATTTTTTTCTGCATCTAGCTCTGAAAAAATATTTCGGCTTGTAGCCGTGTGTGAGACTTGTTCTATTAGTCCATCTATACTAACTTCCACCAGGTTGCAAATTCAATATAATTTTTATCTGCATCTACCTCTGAAAAAATATTTCGGCTTGTAGCAGTGTGTGGGACTTGTTCTATTAGTCCATCTATACTAACCTCCACCAGGTTGCAAATTAAAAATAATTTTTATCTGCATCAAGCTCTGAAAAAATATTTGGGCTTGTAGCAGTGTGTGGGACTTGGTCTATTAGTCCATCTATACTAACCTCCACCAGGTTGCAAATTAAAAATAATTTTTATCTGCATCTAGCTCTGAAAAAATATTTGGGCTTGTAGCAGTGTGTGGTACTCATTGTATTAGGCCATCTATACCAAGCTCCACCAGGTTTGAAATTAATAATAATTTTTAGCTGCATCTAGCCCTGAAATTAATTTTTCTTCCCAATAGTGGTAGCAATAGAAATAAGGGGTGCGCGCCTGGCTAACAAAATATACGCTTCATAACAAAAAACACCAGCCT
The DNA here is from genome assembly GCF_046119375.1 of Phyllobates terribilis. Taxonomy (NCBI): domain Eukaryota; kingdom Metazoa; phylum Chordata; class Amphibia; order Anura; family Dendrobatidae; genus Phyllobates; species Phyllobates terribilis. Next base: position 283,996,879 of record NW_027362761.1, read on the forward strand.
AGCGCACTGCATTAATAAGATGGTATCTTCGTCTCTCCCAGTGCTAGGCCTACTACGCCAGCTAGCATTCCTTTGCCTAAACCACAATGTATGGGTGCGCGCTAGCTACGATGCTGAGGGGTCTAAAGCTGCTGCTAATGCTTTATCACAATTCAGTTGGCAGATTTTCACAGAGCTCTTCCCCAACGCCCACCCATCGGGCAACAGTTGCCCACCCTCCCTATGGGATCTAATGGTGAATAGTTGATGCCATTAATCAGAGCGTCTGTTGCTCCGTCGACGTGGCAAGCATACCGTAAGGCATGGGAAGAGTGGACACGACTAGTAGCAGGCAGACGGGTTGGCCAATGTGAACAAGCCAGATTACAAGTCACCATAGAATTTCTCCACCAGCTAAAGATGAGGGGCATATCAGGGGCATCAGTGCAGCGGTGTCAAACCGGAGTAGCATTTCACTTCCAACTACTGAATTAGGGAGATGTGACAAAGATTCATCATCAGACAATCCATAAAAGGGTGGAATTGGGGTCAGCCAAGTCAGGAGTGTAGACATCCCGTCCCGTGTCACTAAAACTGATTTCTCACATCATATCCCTAACAACATTAACATGACACTCACAATTTGAAGCAACACTACTGTCTACTTCATTTGTGATCGCCTTCATCAGGGCGTTATGCATAAGTGAATTAGTCCCTCAATCCAAAATTACCCCCAGTGGAGGCTTATTACACCAGGACGTAGTCATAGCCAATAATGCAATACGTCTACGCATACACCAATTGAAAACGGTTCCAGAGGGCAGGGGCACTTGGGTACTTCTACAACCCCCAAACGGTACACTGAGTCGGGTAACAATAGTAAAAACATATATTACCATCAGATGACAAACTAATTTCTTCCTATCACACATTGATGGAATGCCATTATCAAGATACCAGTTCCAAGCTATATTTAATAAATGCATAACATCGGCAGGGAACCACCCCAAAGATTACGGGACACACTCATTCCGCATAGGCGCAGCCATGGAAGCAGCAAGAGCTGGACTGTCAGAAACGGAAGTTCAGAGGATAGGGAGATGGCGATCTACGTGTTTGGCGAGATACATAAGACCAGACTTGTTATCCTAACGTGGTTTGTTTCTTTTACAGGTGACGCTAAGCCAACAGTGTGGGTGATAGGCCACTCGTATATATATTGGGCAGAAAAAAGGGCGAAAGTCCGCCCAGGCGGGAGGAAATTAGAGTTTCATAACACATATTTCAACTGGAGAGGTATTAGAGGCCTGCTATGGCCACAGGTACTAATGGAGGTAATCAAGGTAGGGAGAGAGTCAAGAGGTCTGGACATCTTAGTTATACAGGCAGGGGGAAACAACCTAGGTCATCACAAGAGCGCATAACTAATGGCAATATTGAAGCTAGACACTGAGCGCTTCAGAGAATTTTTCACAAAACTAATTATAGTATGGTCAGAGATTGTGCCGATAGCGGTATGGCAAGGTGCGCGAGACATCACAGCCAACGAACGGACAAGGCGGGTAATAAATATTCGGATGGCAAAATTTAGAATAGACAGAGGCGGTGTAGTGATACGACACCGACAACTGGAAGGAGATAAAGCAGGACTCATATGGCCCGACGGTTTTCACTTAATGGATATTGGACTGGACATATTCCTGTCTGGACTCCAGGACGGAGTGGAACAAGCGTTAAGAGTGATGGGTGGGGGTCAGAGTCCTGCATACGAGTACGCAGGATCCTCTGTGGCCAAAAATAGAAAGGACATGTTGGAGAGTTACACTTGTTGGCCAACTTGTGGGAGTGGAGACCCAGGGCATGCTGCAACAAGCTGAATTATTTTAGAAATAAAATGCCTTTCTAATGGAATGAGTATAAAGAGTTAATAATGCTGTGACCGATCCTCACCCATCCAGTTGTAAGAGTAACATTATTGTATTGTCAAGGAAAGGGGGGCGGTAGGGGGGCTGAGCATCTGGGTTTGGTTGGAGGTTCCCACAGTCTGCCTTGGCTAGGTGCATTTAAAAATTCTTATTAGATACACTGGCGGTGCAGCTTGCTTCGCAGCTGGGCTATTATGCCCAAAGTATTGCCTAGGCTAGATGCAGTTAAAAATTCTACGCTGACTAGCAGACACTGAAGCTTTGGAGCAGACCTCTGAGTAAACAGCTCTTCAGACTCAACCATCTGTGTTACCCCAAGCCATAGTGTATGTAGTTTCTTACAGTTAAAAGGGGAGGGGAACGACCCAACCCACCTGGAATTGACGATGCCAACGTCACGTAAGACACAGCAAGGGGACTCCAAAAAGGGTCTCCATTTTTTCCCAATATTGTGGCACAGACACTACTTAACCGTAGAATGCATACCTGGGGCCTCTCAGGCCCGCCCTGTTAATTGTTTTCTATTTTCTGCAAGATTACTTTAGTTTGAATTTTGAAACTCTAGGTATTTTCATGTATATAGTTGTTTGTCATTTGAGTTTGAGTTATTCCATGTTATTTGTACACGGGCCTAAAAGGCCCCAGGTATGTGAAATTATAGATTTTTATGGTCATGCGTTCTAGGGTTAAGTGGCATCAACTGCTCCACAGTTGCTTAAAATGGTTGGTGAGGTGATTTTACCAAATCCTCAAGCTTTTAGTCTTGACACAGAATGACACAGGGGTAGAAAAGTCCTTGCGAATCCATGATTTGTTCATCTTTATGAACGTGAGTCTGTCTACATTCTCAGTGGAGAGCCGCGTGCGCTTATCTGTCAGCACACCATCAGCAGCGCTGAACACACGTTCAAAGAGAACGCTGGCTGCAGGGCATGACAAGATCTCCAAGGCGTGAGTGGTGAGCTCCGGACATTTTTCCTTAATTGGAATCCCAAAATGAGCAAGGGTCCAGTGACACAGCCATGGCTTCGATGTTCACTTGGAGATACTTCTGTACCATCCTCTCTAGGCGTTGACTATGTGTCAGACTACTTGTCTCCTGTGGCCTTGCAAAGGATGGTCTAAAAAGTGGTGAAACGATTCCACAAAATTCCTGTTACCAGCAGATACTGTGTTACTGTTTGAGTGATGAAGACTCGACAGTCCCAAGGTTGGCAAGTTAGAACTGTGAGATTCACTACGTGCACCACTGGTGTTTTGTGGAAAAGCACATGTAAGATTCTGCAGCAGCCTCTGCTGATACTCCTGCATGCGTGAATCCCTTTCTATGGCAGGAATTATTTCGGCAAATTTACTTTTGTACCGGGGATCTAAGAGTGTGGCAACCCAGTAGTCGGGATTACTTCGAATTCTGACAATCCGAGGGTCATGTTGCATGTAGTGCAGCAAGAAGGCACTCATGTGTCTTGCGCATCCAGAATGACCAAGTCCTTGTTGTGTTGGTAGCGAGGTAAGAATCATGCTTCTTTCCTCTGCCCTCTCCCGCCAACCTCGCACAACAGAAAGGTGATCAAGGTCTCCCTCATCTGATGAGTCTTCCATGCCCATCGCCAGTTCGTCCTCCACTTCTTCCTCGGCTCCTGCACCTTCCTCAACAGTTTGGCTGCTACCATGTGCCCTGGTTAATCCCTCTCCCCCACCCTCCCATGCCTGCCGCCTTGGTGCTGCCGACCGTCTGGAGCTTGGAGATGTTATCCCTTCCGCATACGACTCCTCCTCTACTTCTTCCACCTCATCTTCTCCCACCACCTGACTCTGAATTCTGTTTAACGTGTGCTCCAGCATGTAAATCACCGGAATAGTCATGCTGATAATGGCATCGTCGTCAGCACTAAACATCTTCGTCGCCATTTCAAAACTGTGCAGAAGGGTGTGTGGCACCCCTGAGGGTTCAGTCGCGACTGAGTTACTGCATCTGACCCAGAGGTGTGGTATTTGACCCTCAGGTAAGGAAGGAGTATGGCTTGGGACCCTAACACCTGCATCCAACACATACCCGCAGTGGGGGGTAGGGCGAGATTGCTCCTAAGGGAGAGCACAGTCCCAGGTCCCTAGCTGGCGGAAGGGTCCTATGTAGTGGGTGCTTAGGGGAGCAGCTTAGGGGAGCACATGACAGGAAGAGTATAAATAGGAAGTCATCTTAGAAAGAGCAAGCCAGTCAGAGGAGGAAAAGTGACAGGAGCAGAGGCTCTGCATGAGCTCTGCTCCGGAGGCGGGCCTAGCCTGGGAGGCCCAGGACTGAAGGAGAGAAGAGAGCAGTGGGAGCAGGAAGGCTCCAGGAACCGAAGGGACCCTAGGGGTACGGGCTGTGCAGAAGGCCACCCGTATGCCCGCTGCTACCAGGAGATAGAGGGGTCAGGCCAGATAAGGGGAACCGGTCCCTCAACTAATGGAGAAACAGCAAGGCTCAACTAGAAACCGGAGGCTGCAGCATTTCATGTACTGCAGGCCAAAGTCCACACCAGTCTCACTAAGAAGGTAACCACATAGGACCCAGGGGACGGAACACACATCGCCCGCCAAGGCCCGAGGATACCGGATAGATGTGTCACTGGGTGTGAGGTGCAGGGAGAAGGCCAGAGAAAGGGCACACAGAAGGGGGTCCTGCTAAGCACTCCGGAGCTACCTGGGGGTGGACTGAGCCCCTCAATGAGTACGCACAGCACGACGGGGGAGATTGCTCTGGTACCTGTAATCTGGACTGCAACAACTGTGAGTAAAGATCTTGGGACTGCATCACACGGACTCTGTTCATTACTGACTCCCTGCACTACAACCACCATCATCCACCCACACTGCCCTGAAGCTACACTCTTCCTGTGGGGAGTAATAATACCATTGCTGCAAAACCACCAGCTTCAGAGGACTGTTCCGCAGCGGCGGCCCCTTTGGCCGCACTCCACAGGTCGCATAGCCGGACATTATAAAACCCATATATACAAATTACCCTTGGATTGACCGCCCTGGGTCAAGGACCGGGTCACCGCCACAGTGACTACAACCCCCAGCGTCTACCACCCCGGCTCTGGGTACCCCACGGCCCAGGGGGCGTGTCAACTTCATAGGTCCCTGATCTGAGACCACTCCTGCAGCGTGATTTGCCCCACCTCAGGATCTCGTTGGCCCAGGCTATACGTCAGAACGTATTGCACCAGGGTTTGTCGGTGCTGCCACAGTCGCGGCAACATCTGCAGAGTTGAATTCCACCGTGTCGGCACATCGCATTTCAGCCAGTGAACTGGTAAGCCCAATGACTTCTGTAGAGATGTAAGTCGTTGAGCAGCGGGATGCGAACGGCGGAAGTGAGCACACAGCGACCGTGTCCTCTGCAGAAGGCCATCTAGTCCGGGATAGTGGGCTAAAAATTGATGGACAACCAGGTTCAACACGTGAGCCATGCAAGGCACGTGTGTGACATTGCCCCGGCGAAGGGCCGCACCCAGGTTTGCAGCATTGTCGCACACGGCCTTCCCTGGTTGCAGGTCCAGTAGAGACAACCATTCATGAAACTGGGTCTCCAGAGCTGAGCACAACTCCTCAGCTTTATGACTCACATTTCCCAGACATTTCAAAGTAAACACTGATGCTGTTGAGCCCTGCTGCCAACATAGTAAGGAGGTGTGCAGGATTCCTTCTGCGCAGATAGAAAGCAGGTGGCATTACCAGACAGGCTTTGGGTGCAGGTGGAGGACCGAGAGGAGGTTGAGGAGGCAGAAGCAGTGGAGGAACTTCGAGATAAAGAGGATTGACGCACAACTCGTGGGGACGGTAAGACTTGGACTGCAGCCCCATGTCCTGCTGTCACCATAGTTACTCAGTGCCCAGTCAGCAACAGGTAACGCCCCTGTCCATGCCTACTCGTCCAAGTGTCTGTGGTGAAATGCACCCTGTCACACACAGAGTTTCTCAAAGAAGCGGTGATGCTGTGTGCGACATGCTGGTGTAGCGCAGGCACACCTTTCTTTGAGAAGTAGTGCCGACTGGGCATCTGGTACTGGGGCACTGCGAAGGACATAAGGTCTCGAAAATTCTCTGTGTCCACCAGGCGGAAAGGCAGCATTTCTGCAGCCAACAGCTTGCAGATGGTGAAATTCAACCTCTTAGCTTTGTCATGGCTAGGAGGAAATGGTCTTTTACTTGTCCACATCTGAGGGACCGAGGGCTGGCTGTCGTGATTAGACTGGGTTGAGTAGGGTGTCCCCGGCAAACTGCCGGTCTGTGAGGAAGATGCAGGCGGACATGTTAGGTTGCCTTGGTCCAAAGGTGGTGCTCTCGATGTCGGAGAGCTCTCAACACCAGCTGGTGTTTCCACTTCCAAATGAACTGATGACCTGCCAATCATACAGGCTGTTGCGGGTAAAGAGGTGGCAGGTCTGCGTCCAAAAACATGTGTGACTGCTATCCCCCCAGTCACAGAGGATGAAGAGGCTGCGGATGCACAAGATGGGGCAGACGGTGGTTGGTCCGGCCCGCTAGGCCGCATTGTAGCACAGTGAGCTTCCCACTGCAAGTTATGCTTCATATCCATGTGACGGTTCATGCATGAAGTACTCAAACTATGGATTTTTTGGCCTCTACTTAGCCTTTGGAGACAAATATTACAAATAACACGAGTTGGGTCATCCTTATCGATCTGAAAAAATGCCCAGGCTATGCAAGGCTTAGAGCCCATGCGACCTGAAGAGCCACTAAGACTTGTGGTCAGAGGCAGAGTTGTGGTTGAGGATGCAGCTGTTGACGTGCTTCCAGTACTCCGTCTCTGTCCAGGAAGGCGCAACCTAACCTCATCGTCAATAGCATCTGCGCTTGGTATCACAGATCCTATAAGAGTGCATTGATGGAATCCTCCACAAGAGGCCCCCATAAACATTCACACATCTCCACCTTCCACCTCAGACCAGCAGAGGGAGCCCGTTAGGGATATAAATAGGGAAGGTGGAGCTAGGCAGTTCAGTTCCTCTGAAGAGTTCCTGCAGTAGAGAAGCCTAAGAGAGGTCAGTCTGCAGTGGAGCTCAGTCTAGTCTAGAGAACTCAGTTAATAGTTCAGCAGTGGAGCACGAGGCTCCTGCTAGCTTGATTCAGGTATACGCTTTTCTGAGGCCTAGCTCCACCTGTTTGGAGCTCTTCCATCGAGCTACCTTATCACCGGCCTCAGTGGACTGCTGCAGCGCTGGTGCTTCTCACCAGATACCACAGGTGGCGTCACGAACTCTTATAAAATTAACAATTATCCACCCTTTTAAAGAGAGACCCCAGGGTACGGGCCCGGGAGCCGACCACCGCGACATCCCCAAGGCCAGGCAAAGGCCCGTGTACCGAGTCATCCCCATCCCCTGGGCTAGACACATCCTCCTCCACCTCCTCTGCTCACCTCATCGACTTGCTGACTGTGGGTTGACAGTAAGTGGGATCTCCAACCTCGTCACCATCACCCTGTGTGTTCTCACACCCGTCGTCCTCAGAGCCAACCTCTTCCTGCCCTGACTGAAAAGTCAAGTTGTCGCTCCAATCAGGTATTTGAGTCTCATCATCGTCTTCATCATTGTCTCCACCAACAGGAGTTACAGTTTGGGAACGAGGGTCTACATTATGCTCAGAACCTTCTTCATCTGGTCCTGGATCCGACTTATAAAGATTCTGGGCATCAGTGCAGATCATTTCCTCGTCTGGATTAACAGAAGCTCTGGAGCAGACCTCCGTTTCCCAGGCTATAGTATGAGTAAACAGCTGTGCAGACTCAACCATCTGTGTTACCCCATACTCAGACGGGCAGCTGGAGACTTGGGAGCTGTGAGGAAGCAAGTGCGATTGGGGTGACACCTCTGAGGACTGGAGTATTTCTGATGTTGAAGTTGAGGTGGAGGAGAGCCCACTTGAAGGAGCACTTGATATCCGTTGAAGCACCTGTGGTTTTTGTGCCTCATCTAGAATTTGTAGCGATGGGCGTGTCCGTAAGAAAGTGATCGTATCACATTGTCCACGAAATGAAGTAGACATCTTAGTTTGGCTGGAAGATGGTCTTTCTTCTGCAGATGTTACCCCCCACCACCAGCGGACAGGCACCAGTATTGGGAGAGGGGGGCTGGCCGTCAGGGTCCACCGTGGCTCTGGCACAAATCCGGCGACACAGAGGTGGCACGGGCAGGAACGGACTGGCCGTGTCAGCTTCGCACTTTTTTGGTTTTAGAAGGGCATGACATGCCTATATCTGTGTCTCTCCCTCCTTTTACTCCTCCACCTCTTTTCTTTTCGCTTGACTATATGTACTTGTCACTTTTCCATGTGTTAGTTGTGTCTTCTGAGCAGTTTGTCAGCTTTTGGACACCTTTGAAGTGTTTTCTATGTGTTTTCTATGTGTTGCTATGTGTTTTTGTTTGCCTGCCATTGGTTTTAATGGTGTTCGAAGGTGTTCGACGAACAGTTCGATGAATAGTTCGTCGAGCATACGGGTGTTCGACGAACCGAACTGAACTTGAACACTACGGGGGTGGCTCAACACTAATAGGAACATCTCCAGCAGCATGTCCATGACTACCATCAACAGTCTTCAGCCTCTCATCGCTCTCTGTGGTAAGCTCTGCACTGCAGCCTGACGCTCTCCTCAGCTCTTTTCTGTCCCCTAACCTCTGACATTAGTTAGTGGCTCTGCCCCCTCCGATCATGTCTGAGTCTAAAGGACAACACTCTCGCCCTCTGGCTTCTACTACTCTAGTAAAGCATTTTGTCTCTTCTTCATGTAAATGCAGACTTCCTTCAGGTCAGACTTCTCCCCTCTGTCAGGACTGCAGCAATCCTCCAGCTCCCGCTACCGAGAAGGCCCCCCACTGCGTCTGGAGAGAGTGTTTCCCCTATCCCAGGGTGGACGACTTCCCTGTCTCAGTCGGTCGTAGACCTTACCAGGGTATCTCAGACCCTGGTATCTGCGCTAGATAGATTATCCACTCCTGCTCCCGCCACTACCAGTGAATCACAGGAACCTCCGGCTCAGCCTATCAGATTTGGCTGCAAAAGATCTAGGGAGGAAAACTTTTCCAGGTCGTCCTCTTGCTCTCTCTCTCCCCCTGGTTCCTACCGGCAGCCAGGCTCTTCTTCTCAGTCCTCTTCTCCCGACTTATCTGCTGAGTCAGACTCTGATATGGTTACAGAACCCAACTCTGACATGGACTCAGACCAGGCCTCTAACATGCGGGACATAGTTCAAAGTCTCATCGCAGCAGTCAACCAGTCAAAATTAAGGATGCACTACACAACCCGCAGAACAGGAGGTTTCATTTAGACGTCTTGACCAACTCCCAAGGTATTCGCTGCCCATAAGGAATTTGAAAAGGTCCTTTCCAGGGAGCAAGAACACCCGACTAGGTGTTTTCAGAGAGGAAAATACCTAGGCATCCTATATCTGTTTGCCTCTGGCCTTATTGAGAACTGGACCGCATCCCCCACGGTGGACCCTCCTGTCTCTAGGTTATCTACCAACACTGCACTTCCCCTCACCGACGGAGCATCTCTTAAGGATTCTAATGACAGGCTCATAGAGTAGTTTGCCAAATCAGCCTTTGAAGTGGCCTCTTCCACTTTGTGCCCTGCATTTGCCACCACATGGGTGTCAAGGTCTATCTCTGCTAAGGAACTCCGTCAAGGCATCCTCACTGGTGCTCGGCCTGAGGAGTTAGCTGATTTGGAGGACCAGCTATCTCATGCGGGAAAGTTCATGTGCCACCCAAGCAGCCAGTAATATGTTGTCCATTTGCAGAACCATCTGGCTAAAGGTGTGGCAGGCAGACCTGTCCTCTAAGAAGTCCTTCACTAATTGGCCTTTCCAGGGATCAAGGCTCTTTGGTACCAAGCTGGACCAGATTATTAAGGAGGCCATGGGAGGGATGAGCTTTCTCCTTCCACAGGCTGCAGCCATGCCAAGTCCAAAAGAGGGCTTCCTTAAAGCCAACACCGTCATGGTGTCACTGCAATGCACAAGGCAGATCCTCCTGGATCCAATCTGGTAGGTTCTCTTCTGCATGACTCATTACCACCCTTCAAGCTGGGTGGTTGTCTTCTGCATTTCAAGGATGTCTAGCTAGCTGCCGTTGAGGATGCCTGAGTCAGAGAAGTTGTATCTTCAGGATACAAGATAGATTTCTTCTCACTGCCCCGAGACCGCTTCTTCGAATCCCGACCTCCTAGGGATCCTTCCCTTGTTCTGGGTTTTTTCGCGGCCATCGCTTCTCTTGTCAAATCATGCTCATTCCTGTCCCTCCACAAGAGCGTTTCACAGGCTTCTATTCAAACTTCTTTGAGGTTCCAAAGAATGTCGGGTACATTCAACATATAATGGATTTGAAGTTGCTAAACAGAAGGGTTCGTCTTCGCCATTTCAGAATGGAATTCCTTCATTCAGCAATTGACTCCATGGAGTTTCAAGAGTTCCTGTGCTCCATAGACATGCAAGATGCCTACCTTCACATCCCTATCTTCCCAGGGCACCAGAGGTACCTGTGCTTTGCGGTACACCAGGATCACTTCCAATTCGTTGCCCTACCGTTCTGCCTCTTCACAAAGATAATGGCAGCGGTAATGGCCCTTCTTCGAGTCAGGGGCCTGGTAGTTATCCCCAATCTCGACGACATTCTTGTCAAGGCTCCATCCTTCTCCCTCACCCAGGAAAGTCTTTCCATCACTCTAGATACTCTGTCTCGGCTGGCTAGTCAACAGAAAGAAGTCTTGTCTTGTTCCTTCCCAGCACCTGGTCTTCCTTCGCATTTTATTCAACACCCTTCAGGAAAAAAGGAAATCCCTTCAGCGCGGGGTTTGCTCCCTTCAGGTCCCTCGACCTTCATCCCTCCACTCAGCTATGGCAGTCCTAGTAAGGATGGTGGTGGCGTCGGAGGCAATTCCACACCAGGCCACTTCAACAAGCCATTCTTTCCCATTGAAACAAATTTGTTCTCTCTCTGGACCGACCAATTCAGATCTCACACCAGGTCAGGGTGTCACTGACCTGGTGGCTGTCCTCCCCCCTCACTCTTCAGGGTTGATACTTTCTCCCTGTTCACTGGCAGATGGTGACAACGGATGCTAGCTTCCTCAGCCTTACGGTCCAGGGACGCTGGTCTCAGGAGGAGTCCTCTCTGCCGATCAACATCTTAGAGATAAGGGCCATTCTACTGTCCCTTCGCAACTGGCAGACCCTACTTAAGTGCCTACCAGTCCGAATCCAGACAGACAATGCCACGGCGGTGGCATATGTCAACCACCATGGAGGGAACAGGAGTCCCTTGGCATTAGCAGAGGTCTCCAAGATCCTGCTCTGTGCAGAGAGCAGGGTTCCGGCAATATCCTAAGTGCATATTCCTGTCGTAGGGAACAGGACTGCCGATTTTCTCAGTCGTGAGTGCCTCGCGGCTGGGAAATGGTCTCTACATCAGAATGTCTTTTTTCAGATTTGTCTGAGGTGGGGAACTCCGGATCTGGATCTCATGGTGGCCTGCTTTAACATGAAAGTGAAGCAGTTCTTCTCCAGATCTCGCGACCCACTTGATATGGCATTCGATGCACTGGTGATACCCTGGTTACAATTCACTCTACGATATCTGTTCCTGCCTCTTCCCCTCCTTCCCCGTCACAGACGCCCCTTGGAAGCTTCAAGACAGACCAGATATGCTTTTCCAGTGCCCCATCTTCCGCCAGAATTCTCAGTCGCTCGATTTGAAGGCGTGGCTGTTGAAACTGCGGTGCTAAGAGCGTTGGGCTTTTCAGAACGAGTAATTCAAACGATGATCCATGCTCAGAAAACTTCATCGTCTTAAGTATACTATCAGACTTGAAAGGCATTTTTCTGTTGGTGTGAGAGTAATCACACCGCTCCTATGGGGGTTCTTGGGGATCTCTTGGACCTACTTCAAGAAAATCAAGGGTGTTCCGTCCCTAAAGCTAACATTATCTGTCATGATGAAATACACTATGCTATGTCTATTTGTGGGTTCATTTTAGGGTATATTTAAATTATAGCCATTTACCATATGTGGCTTTCTATGGATTTATACCATTGTCTATACATTACTATGTAAACTGTTACTATTTATATATGTGGTAATTACCCCTGTCCCTGCTTGAATATTTATCTGTGACTGTTTAAATTACTGATAGATATATGGTCTAACTCTCTGACAATTGATTGGTCCTGCAGTGAAATGAGGGGGTATATGTAATATTGGGATTGCTCTCCCAATCCCCTTCATTATGCTTTTGTATATCTTTTAAATGTTTTTAATGTGTTTGTCTGTGTGTTTTTTTGCTTAAGATTTGTGATGAATAAAATTTGATATGTTTTTCTGCTATCCTGGGTGTGCACATGCTTTATTTGTGCTGTGTCTTTTCTCTTCTCTTTGGGTTCTGTTATTTACCATAGGGTTTACTGTAGCACCCCACATTACCCATTTGGCTGTGTCTACCTATCAGTCTTTTTATCTGAAATCACTAGCAGCATCACCACTGGTACCAGCTGTCCGGGCAATAGTACAACCAAAAGCAAGTCACAATTCACCTCCTTTACCTTCGACAAGCATATTAGTGGGGAGGAAGTGGATGGCATTATAGAGTATATGGTATATCAGTTGTTTCTGTCACACCAGGTTGATGTTACCTCTGATAGTGGACAGGGCTGCACACCACGACAGGTGAAGTCTAGGAAAGACAAATATTTAGTTTTTTTAACTGATGTTTATTATGTTCATTGTTCAGAGAGCCATTAAACCATAATATGATACATTCCAACTGCAACTAATAAGAATTGCTCATCATCACTAGTCTCAAGTTTTTAGTTCTACAGTAAATGTTTGTAAGTATGGAATCATTTAATGAAACCTCCCTGGGATAAAGACAACACTACATTAAAAAAGGGATCTGATAGTGAATTCAATATACAAAGACAAATAGGCAATATGTAATATGAAAATAAATAAGATGAAAATGTGTTTAAGGTGGGGGTTTGATCTTCTCAAACAGGTGATCTATTGGAAAGGTTTTATTGTATTCTACTATAAAGTGCACCTGTCAGCATGATTGTGCTTTGTAAACCACATACACTGTCAGTTGGGCACCATTATACTGAATAAAATGATACCTTTGTTGATAAAATCAGTCCAGTTGTTCTTTTATAATCTTCATTTTCATTTCTGCCATAATGATATGCATGTGCTCTGGTGCTCTCATTGTGTATTCATGTATTCTTAACTCTGCCTTGTGACAGGTCACTGTGCTTTCAGTGGCCTGCCTACTATTTTACATATTGACTTTTTAATTTCTGTGTCCCATTTAAATTTACATTTCCCAAAATGGCCTCGGCCGCTAGCGCATGCGCAGTACCATCTCTCATTTGCACACGCACAGGCACCATTTTGCTTTTGGAATATGGCACCACACATTATGTTTAAAAAATCAATGGCTTGAATTTAATTTATATAACTTATATATAAATGAACAATTTGACCATATGGAAGGGTGGCCATCATTTTAATAAATTTCTGAAATGTTAATATATTTTCAATGAATCTTTGGAGGGAGGACCGCATGATGACCCTTTAAAAATTTGGAGCTATGGCCACACAATGACCCTGTAAAAATTTGGAGCGAGAGCCACATGATGATCCTGTAAAAATTTGGTACGACAGAACCATAATGACCATCTAAAAGTTTGGAGCGAGGTCTGCATGATGTCCCTGTAAAAATTTGGAGTGAGGGCTGCATGACGACCTTCTAAACATTTGGAGCGAGGGCCATATGTTGACCCTGTAAAAATTTGGAGCAACGGCCGCATGATGACTCTGTAAAAATTTGGAGTGAGGCCCACATGATGACCCTGTAAAAATTATGAGTGAGGGCCGTCTGATGACCTAGTAAAAATTAGGGGTTATGGCCGCACAATGACTTTGTAAAAATCTGGAGCAAGAGCAGCACAATGACCCTGTAAAATTTTGGAACGACAGCACCATGATGACCCTTTAAAAATTTGGAGCTATGTGTGATGCTCGCAGCCCTCCCTGGGAAGATGGTGGAGTACCCGGAGCCGGGTCAGATGTTTGGTGGGTTGTAGCCGTGGCCTGGACGCGCTCCATGCCCAGGGCCATCACATAAAAAGAGTAATGGGCTATCAGGGTTGAGTGGTTGATATAGACTACGCCACCTGTGGTACCTGGTGAAGGCCACCAGCGCTGCTGCAGTCCTCTGAGGCGGAATGTTGTGGCAGCCGACGATGATACTACTCCCCACAGGCGGAGCAGGGCCTCAGGGCAGAGACGCGGATGGAGGGAGTCGTAGTGGAGGAGGTCTGGTGCTATGCGGTGCGGTGCAGAAATAAAGAGTCCGGAGGCCATAGGGGTTGACTTCCAGGGTTTTTACTCACGGTAGAGCATGCAGCTGCAAGGCTTCTCACTGCTCCTCATGGGGCACTGCGGTCACCAGGAGCGGGGGTCCGACAACCTCCGAGTAATTCAAATGCTTAGTCAGGACCCTGCACCAGAGTGTTCCTAGACTTCAAACTGAATCCTCTCCTGTCCGTGTGTGTATAGAAAGGCTGGGTCTCCCTCCCTGTGGTGTTGGATGGAAATGTGGGGTTCTGACAATTGCACCATCCTTACCTCGAAGTAGAGATACATCACCCCATTAAAGAGGTGCAGCATCCCTGTGGCGGTCGAACCCCTAGGGGCGCCACATATGGCCGTATGATGACCCTGTAAAAATTTGGAGTGAGGGCTGCATGATGACTCTGTAAAAATTTTGGATCGAGGGCCGCATGATGACCCTGTAAAAATTTGGAGCAAGGGCTACTTGATGACCCTGTATAAATTTGGAGTGAGGGCTGCATGATGACCCTGTAAAAATTTGTAGCGAGGGCCGCATGTTGACCCTGTAAAAATTTGGAGCGAGGACCACATGTTGACCCTGTGAAAATTTGGAGCCAGTGCCACATGATGACCCTCAAAAAATTATGAGTGAGGGCCGCCTGGATGACCCTGTAAAATTTTGGAGAGAGAGCCGCCTGATGACCCTATAAAAATTTGGAGCGAAGGCCACATGATGACCCTGTAGAAATTTGTAGCGAGGGCTGCATGATGATCCTGTAAAAATTTAGAGCGAGGGCCGCCTGATAACCTGATTGATATAGTGGAGGAGGACAAGAAAAAGAAGAAACCATAAACCGTATACCCTTTTTTGGTTGGGAAGGAGTATATTTGAATACTTCAAAAAATAAGGAACATTTCAATTGGCTTTATGTTCCGCTGCTGTCTTCCGGTAAGGTTGAGAAGACTGGGCCAATCCAGGCCTTGTTCATTTTGATAAGAGTCAGCCTGTCAGCATTTTCAGTTGACAGGCCGAGGTACGCATCAGTTATTAAGCCCCTGACAGAATTAAAGTCGCTGAAAGAAAAGTACATACTGTATATGGACCTCGTTTTCAGACTATGTTCGACTCCAGGAGGATTCCTAGCTGTTCACATTCTACAATGAAGTGCAGAAATCCTCTTCTTATCACTGTGCATTGCCCATACCGCAGTGCATTGCCCATATCGCAGGACACACTTTAGGAGACCTGAACACAGACACTCAAGCACATACAATACTTCATCCTACTATGACGATGAATTATGGGATGAACCGGTTACCTATTCAAGGACTATAAGAAAAGTTAGAACTCGAAGATATTCTCCTTTCTCTTCAGTTGATTAAGGTATTAAACGCCTCAGACAAATCAAATTCTGACATCTCTGTCAGTATGTACAATCCAATCACTTAAATTTGAGTTATGTTGTCTTGGGTAACACTGCAGTAGGTAGAATTTCGGTCAGTCAGCTAGCAGAGGAGGGTGGCAAGCATGCAAGAACATCTGTACCAGTTTCTTCCAAGTCCCAATCTTTTAAGAATATTATATCAGATCTGTGTACGAGTCAGCACTCAAGGTTACAGAATGTTGCAAGAGAAACTGAGCAAAAAATGTCTTTTTACATATACAGTCCTCCCGGCGGCACTAAAAACCTACTCTGACAAAATGCTAGTGGCAGGGAAGCCCAGGGCCTCCAAGGCGTAGAGAGCCAGTTCATGCCACGTGTCCAGTTGGATACAAAAAAAAAAAATTATAAGGCACAGAGGAATTATTTAGGACTTTAGTACGGTCGGCAAGGTACTCCTTCAGCATCTTCCCAAACTTTTCCCTCCTTGTGAGACTACCCCGTAAATCAGGGCCTGTGCTATGGGAAGGTCTGAGAAAACTGTGCCAGAACTTTGACAGTGTTCCCCTGCCTCTGCTTTATCAGATTTGTGTCTCTGTCACCTGTACTCCTTGGTTGTACAATGAACTGTGAACTCTGCTGTCAACGGTTTCAGATGGGAATTTTTTTTATTAATTCTGCAACAAGGCCATTCTGGTACTGCTCCATTTTAGTAGACCTGTCTGCCGTTGGAATAAGAGATAGAAAGTTATCCTTGTAGCGTGGGTCTAGAAGTGTCACCAACCAGTAATGACTAGTGTTGAGCCACCCCCGTAGTGTTCGAGTTCGGTTCGGTTCGTCGAACACCCGTGTGTTCGCCGAACTGTTCGTCGAACTGTTCGTCGAACACCTTCGAACACCGTTAAAACCAATGGCAGGCAAACAAAAACACATAGAAACACATAGAAAACACCTTCAAAGGTGTCCAAAAGCTGACAAACTGCTCTGAAGACACAACTAACACATGGAAAAGTGACAAGTACATATAGTCATGCGAAAAGAAAAGAGGTGGAGGAGTAAAAGGAGGGGGAGACACAGATATAGGCATGTCATGCCCTTCTAAAATCCAAAAAGTGAGAAGCCGACACGTTCAGTCCGCTCCTGCCCATGCCACCTCCGTGTCGCCGGGTTTGTGCCAGAGCTGCGGTGAACCCTGACGGCCAGCCCCCCTCTCCCAATACTGGTGCCTGTCCGCTGGTGGGTCGAGCGAGCCCCCCTGTGGTGGAGGCAGCTCTAAGCTTTTTAATTTAAATTGTCTCTCTAATTTGAATGAATACACTTTAAATCCATTTACAAGGATCTATTGGAGGGCAAGTCTCATGCCAGCAGCCGCGTAATTCCAGCTCCAGTAGCGTCCACTAAAGCTGCTGCAGTTAAAAAGCTTTTATAAGGATCGAGCTCGGCTGTCCACCGCAAGGCATCCTACTGCCAGTCCCAGCCCCTATGCGTTGGGGTGCCTCCTGATGCTCTTCACTGAGTATCCCGTGGTCCCAAAGCATTTCCTTTGAAAAAATTAAGTGTCAAAACTACAGGTGGTGTAGCTTGCTTAACAGCCGGGATAATCCGCTGACTAGCAGACACTGCTACTAGGCACAAAGTATTTCCTGGGCTAGATGCAGTTAAAAATTTGTAATTAGATACTCTCGTTGGATGCTGAGAAATCATTCCATAGAGTCTCCTGGCACGCCATATATTATTCTCTTAAAAAGCTTGGGGTAGGGGTCTAGGGGACCCTTTTATAGCCAAAATCACGGCCCTGTATCGCAATACGTCACCTAGGCTGAAGATGAATGGAACTGTATTACCCTGAGGGCTCGGTTGCTACAGAGGTATTGCACCTCACCCAGAGGTGTGATATCTCACTCTCAGGTAAGGATGGAGTGTGGATCAGGACCCGACACCTGCATGCATTACACCACATTGCCGTGGGGCAGGGCGACCAATATGCCCCTGAGATGGGCACGACAGTCCCTGTCCCTGGCTGGAGTGGGGGGAGGGAACACTGAGGAAGGGGAACCCTGTAGTGCAGGAGCAGGGAGGAAGCAGTTCCTGGGTGCATTGAGAAGGGAGTATAAAAGGTGGGCACCATCTTAGTTCAGTGCAGAGAAGTCTGAGCAGAAGTGGCAGGGAGCAGGGGCTCTGCATGAGCTCTGCTCCGGAGGCGGGCCTAGTAACAGAGGCCCAGGCCTGGAAGAGGGAGAAGGAAGGAAGAGGAGCGGAGAAGGCTCCAGGAACGAGGAATGAAGGGATCCCAGGGGTGCGGACGGGCGAGTCGCCACCGCATGCCCGAATCCACCTGCGTGGAGGGGTCAGGCCAAAGGGGGAGACCGGTCCCCAAAACTAGTGGAGGCAGGAAACGACCCTCAGCTAGAAACCGGAGGCTGTGACATTTTATGTGGCGCAGCCCCTCGCTACACCCGCTAGGAAGGCACCACATAGGGTCAGGGAAACTGGCGCCAAGTTTACCAGATGGAGGCCCGAGGCAGCCGGACAGAAGGGTTGGTAAGAAAGGCCAGACAAAGGACACACAAAGGGGGTCCTGTGAAGCGCTCCAAAGTTATCTGGGAGTTGTCTGAGCCCCTCACCTGGTGAGCACAGTACGACGTGGGCAGCCGTTACCTGCAGACGTGGTCTGAATAATAAGAACTGTGAGTAAAGGCCCTGGACTGCATCACTGACTCCGTGTCATTACTGCTGCTGCTCTGCACCATCACCCCCATCCTCCGCATACACTGCCCTGAGGCTATACTCCTCCCGTGGGGAGTTATGCTACGCTCTGCTGCACCCACAACACCAGCCTCAGCGGTCTGCCCTGGAGCAGCGGTTCACTCTGACCGCAATCCACGGGTGGCGTAGTCAGACATTTAAACATCAAAACCACATAAATAGTTCCGCCACTGGTTTGACCGCCCTGAGCCACGGAACCGGGTCACCGCCACGGAGACTACAACCACCAGCATCCACCAAAAAGGGTCCGGCTCCGGGTGTCCCAAGTAGAGATGAGCGTTGTTCTACTCGAACTGTTCGCCAATCTCAAATTCGAGCTGTTTTGGGCGGTGTTCGAGCCGTTCGGCGAACACGAACAATTTGAGAAAAATTCGGCTGTTCGAGGTTATGTTCGATAACTGTTCGTGCACCAAAATCATAACTGAATTTTTTCTCAGTAATGATGAAAATTAATGTTAATACGCAGTTTGAGTGTACAGCGGGGTGGGGGGAGGGGCAGGGGATGGATCTCTGCAGGAACAATGAAGATCTCCATTTTTTTTTCTCTTTCCCGCATTTACAGTGGGGAGGTGCAATCTGTCAGCCTATCAGCAGCGCACACACGGAGCGAAGTGCTTTTTTTCACACAAGCAAGGGCATGTGTCATTGGCAGTGTATGTCACATGTCCTTGCCCTATAAGACCAAGCCATTTTCCCCGTCGCCACCATTTTCTCACTGCTGCAGCTGCGTGTTAGACGGCACCGCTGTTGCTGTGTGCGCTATACCTTGTTAATTTCAAGCCAATTTTCGCACAAATATACAGATAGCTTGGGAGTAGGGAATAGTTGTGATTGCAGTCCTTTTAAGGACTAGGTTACAGCATTTCCTACGACTTTTATCAGGCAGGTCTGTGCTCTTAAATAGATAGGTTGTGGGAGTAAAGACTAATTGTAATTGGAGTCCTTTTCAGGACTAGGTTACATCAGTTCCTATCAGTTTTTGCCAGGCAGGTCTGTGCCAGTGCTATGCAAGTTTTTTTCACAGCATTTGGCTTAATCTAGCAAAGCTAATCCTTTTTGGCCTATTGCAGAGTGTGTTAGTCAGTGGAGTAGCCTATCTGTGTTGCAAGATATACCACCTGTGTATAGAATACCAATTTTTTTACTGCACCTAGTGAAGTAAAATCTTTTGGGCATAGCATCATTCTATTAGTCCATCTATACTGACCTCCATCAGGTTGCAAACTGAATTTAATTTTTTTCTGCATCTAGCTCTGAAAAAATATTTGGCCTTCTAGCAGTGTGTCGGACTTTCTCTATTAGTCCATCTATACTGACCTCCATCAGGTTGCAAATTAAAAATAATTTTTATCTTCATCTACAGTACCTCTGAAAAAATATTTGGGCTTCTAGCTGTGTGTGGGACTTGTTGTATTAGTCCATCTATACTGACCTCCATCAGGTTGCAAACTGAATATATTTTTTTCTGCATCTACCTCTGAAAAAATATTGGGCTTCTAGCTGTGTGTGGGTCTTGTTCTATTAATCCATCTATACAGACCTCCATCAGGTTGCAAACTGAATATAATTTTTTTCTGCATCTACCTCTGAAAAAATATTGGGCTTCTAGCTGTGTGTGGGACTTGTTGTATTAGTCCATCTATACTGACCTCCATCAGGTTGCAAACTGAATATATTTTTTTCTGCATCTACCTCTGAAAAAATATTGGGCTTCTAGCTGTGTGTGGGACTTGTTCTATTAATCCATCTATACAGACCTCCATCAGGTTGCAAACTGAATATATTTTTTTCTGCATCTACCTCTGAAAAAATATTGGGCTTCTAGCTGTGTGTGGGACTTTTTGTATTAGTCCATCTATACTGACCTCCATCAGGTTGCAAACTGAATATATTTTTTTCTGCATCTACCTCTGAAAAAATATTGGGCTTCTAGCTGTGTGTGGGACTTGTTGTATTAGTCCATCTATACTGACCTCCATCAGGTTGCAAATTGAATATAATTTTTTTCTGCATCTAACCCAGCCAATAGTTTTGGCCTAATACCACAGTTTGGCCACTCAGCTCTGCTCGGTTACCATCCATTGTTTTTTTGTGCAAACAACTTCAGAGTTGTGAATTAGTTAACCACCAAAATGAGTGGAAAAAGGCCTGCTGCTGGTGGAAAGGGGAATAGGCATGTTGGGAAGGGGAAAAAAGGTTGTGTCCGTGGGGTAGGTGTTAAAGCAACAGTAACATCTGCAGAAGAAAGACCATCTTCCAGCCAAACTAAAATGTCTACTTCTTTTAGCGGACAATGTGATAAGATCCCTTTCTTACGGCCACGCCAATCGCTACAAATTCCAGATGAGGCACAAAAACAGCAGGTGCTTCAACGGATATCAAGTGCTCCTTTAAGTGGGCTCTCCTCCACATCAACTTCAACATCACAAATACTCCAGTCCTCAAAGGTGTCACCCAAATCGCACTTGCTTCCTCACAGCTCCCAAATCTCCAGCTGCCCGTCTGAGTATGAGGTAGAACAGATGGTTGAGTCTGCAGAGCTGTTTACTCATACTATAGCCTGGGAATCAGAGGTCGACTCCAGCGCTTCTGTGAATCCAGACGAGGAAATGATCTGCACTGATGCCCAGAATCTTTATGAGTCGGATCCAGGACCAGACGCAGAAGGTTCTGACCATAATGTAGACCCTCATTCCCAAACTGTAACTCCTGTTGGTGGAGACAATGAGGAAGACGATGATAAGACTCAAATACCTGATTGGAGCGACAACATTAGTTTTTTGTCCGGGCAGGAACAGGTTGGCTCTGAGGACGACGGGTGTGATAACACACAGGGTGATGATGATGAGGTTGGAGATCCCACTTACTGTCAACCCACAGTCAGCCAAGAGATGAGGTCAGCAGAGGAGGTGGAGGAAGATGCTAGTGACGACGAGGTCAGGTTGCGCCTTCCTGGACAGAGACGTAGTACTGGAAGCACGTCAACAACTGCATCCTCAAACACAACTCTGCCTCTCACCACAAGTCGTGGTGGCTCTTCAGGTCGCATGGGTGCTAAGCCTTGCATAGCCTGGGCATTTTTTCAGATCGATAAAGATGACCCAACTCGTGTTATCTGTAACATTTGTCAGCAAAATCTAAGTAGAGGCCAAAAAATACATAGTTTGAGTACTTCATGCATGAACCGGCACATGGACATGAAGCATAAGTTGCAGTGGGAAGCTCAGTGTGCTACAATGCGGCCTAGCCGGCCGGGCCAACCACCGTCTGCCGTATCTTGTGCATCCGCGGCCTCTTCATCCTCTGTGACTGGGGGGACAGCAGTCACACCTGTTTTGGGGCGCAGACCTGCCACCTCTTTACCCGCAACAGCCAGCGTGATTGGCAGGTCATCATTTTCTTTGGAGGTGGTAACACCAGCTGGTGTTGAGCGCTGTCCGACATCGATAGCCCCACCTTTGGATCAAGGCAACCTAACATGTCCGCCTGCATCTTCCTCACAGACCGGCAGTTTGCCGGGGACACCCTTATCAACCCCGTCTAAGCACAATAGCCAGCCCTCGGTCCCTCAGATGTGGACAAGTAAAAGACCATTTCCTCCTAGCCATGAGAAAGCTAAGAGGTTGAATTTCACCATCTGCAAGCTCTTGGCTACAGAAATGCTGCCTTTCCGCCTGGTGGACACAGAGGATTTTCGAGACCTTATGTCCGTCGCAGTGCCCCAGTACCAGATGCCCAGTCGGCACTACTTCTCAAAGAAAGGTGTGCCTGCGCTCCACCAGCATGTCGCACACAACATCACCGCTTCTTTGAGAAACTCTGTGTGTGACAGGGTGCATTTCACCACAGACACTTGGACGAGTAGGCATGGACAGGGGCGTTACATGTCGCTGACTGGGCACTGGGTAACTATGGTGACAGCAGGACAAGGGGCTGCTGTCCAAGTCTTGCCGTCCCCACGAGTTGTGCGTCAATCCTCTTTATGTCAAAGTTCCTCCACTGCTTCTGCCTCCTCAACCTCCTCTCGGTCTTCCACCTGCACCCAAAGCCTGTCTGGTCATGCCACAAGCTTTCTAACTGCGCAGAAGGGATCCTGCACACCTCCTTACTATGCTGGCAGTAGGGCTCAACGTCATCAGGCGGTATTTACTTTGAAATGTCTGGGAAATGTGAGTCACACAGCTGAGGAGTTGTGGTCAGCTCTGGAGAACCAATTTCATGAATGGCTGTCTCCACTGGACCTGAAACCAGGGAAGGCCGTGTGCGACAATGC
The DNA here is from genome assembly GCF_046119375.1 of Phyllobates terribilis. NCBI lineage: Eukaryota > Metazoa > Chordata > Amphibia > Anura > Dendrobatidae > Phyllobates > Phyllobates terribilis. Next base: position 284,019,599 of record NW_027362761.1, read on the forward strand.
TGCAAACCTGGGTGCGGCCCTTCGCCGGGTCAATGTCACACACGTGCCTTGTATGGCTCACGTGTTGAACCTGGTTGTCCAGCAATTTTTAGCCCACTATCCCGGACTAGATGGCCTTCTGCAGAGGGCACGGTCGCTGTGTGCTCACTTCCGCCGTTCGCATCCCGCAGCTCAGCGACTTACATCTCTACAGAAGTCGTTGGGCCTGCCACTTCACCGGCTAAAATGCGATGTGCCTACCCGGTGGAATTCAACTCTGCACATGTTGCAGCGACTGTGGCAGCACCGACAAGCCCTGGTGCAATACGTTCTGACGTATAGCCTGGGACAAAGAGATCCAGAGGTGGGGCAAATCACGCTGGAGGAGTGGTCTCAGATCAGGGACCTATGCACCCTTCTGCACAGTTTTGAAATGGCGACGAAGATGTTTAGTGCTGATGATGCCATTATCAGCATGACTATTCCGGTGATTTACATGCTGGAGCACATGTTAAACAGAATTCGGAGTCAGGTGGTGGCACAAGAGGAGGTGGAGGAAGTAGAGGAGGAGGAGTTGTATGCGGAAGGGCTAACATCTGCAAGGTCCAGACGGTCGGCAGCACCAAGGCGGCAGGCATGTGAGGGTGGGGGAGATGGTTTTACCAGGGCGCATGGTAGCAGCCAAACTAGTGAGGAAGGTGCAGGAGCCCAGGAAGAAGTGGAGGACGAACTGATGGAAGACTCATCAGATGAGGGAGACCTTGATCACATTTCTGTTGTGCGAGGTTGGGGGGAGAGGACAGAGGAAGGAAGCATGATTGTTACCTCGCCACCAACACAACAGGGACTTGGTGCTCCTGGATGCGCAACACACATGAGTGCCTTCTTGCTGCACTACCTGCAACATGACCCTCGAATTGTGAGAATTAGAAATAATCCTGACTACTGGGTTGCCACACTGTTAGATCCCCGGTACAAAAGTAAATTTGCCGAAATTATTCCTGCCATAGAAAGGGATGCACGCATGCAGGAGTATCAGCAGAGACTGTTGCAGAATCTTACATGTGCTTTTCCACAAAACACCAGTGGTGCACGTAGTGAATCTCACAGTTCCAACTTGCCAACCGTGGGACCGTCGAGTGTTCAGCACTCAAACCGTAACAGAACCACAGTATCTGCTGGTAACATCAATTTTGCGGAATCATTTCACCACTTTTTTAGCCCATCCTTTGCAAGGCCACAGGAGACAAGAAGTCTGACACATAGTCAACGCCTAGAGACGATGGTCCAGGAGTATCTCCAAGTAAACATTCAAGCCACGACTGTGTCACTGGACCCTTGCTCTTTTTGGGCTTCCAATCTGGATAAATGGCTGGAGCTAGCCACTTACGCCTTGGAGATCTTGTCATGCCCCGCAGCCAGCGTTCTGTCTGAACGTGTGTTCAGCGCTGCTGGTGGTGTGCTGACAGATAAGCGCACGCGGCTCTCCACTGATAATGTAGACAGACTCACGTTCATAAAGATGAACAAATCATGGATCCGAAACAACTTTTCTACCCCTGTGACATCCTGGGGAGAGTAAAAGCTTGATGATTGGTTAAAATCACCCTACCAACCGTTTTAAGCTTTCAAATTACTAATCATGTTTATCTGTATCTTGACTGGAAAATAATTTGGGCTTTGTAGCAGTGTGCAGCACTGATCCTATTAGGCCATCTATAATAAGCTCCACCAGATTTAAAATTAAAAATAATTTTTAGCTGCATCTAGCCCGGAAAATAATTTTGGCTCTCCGAGATGCGCAAGACACATAAGTGCCTTCTTGCTGCACTACCTGCAGCATGACCCTCATATTGTCAGAATTCGAAGTAATCATGACTACTGGGTTGCCACACTCTTAGATCCCCCAAACTTTTCGATCAACCTTTTCATTTTAATAAAGACCAAAAAAATGGTCATTTTTGAAATTATAAGCATTAGCAGGTTGTTAGAAACTGAAATCAAACAGTTTTCAACTCAAAACTTTATTCTAGGTGATGTTACATTTTCACATAGGACCCCTTGTTCGAAAGGAGCTTCTGAACTCTCTCGTCCATTGAATTTGTCAGGTTTTGGATGGTTTCTGCTTCAATTGTTTTGCATGAGGACAGAATACCCTCCCAGAGCTGTTGCTTAGATGTGAACTGCCTCCCGCCATCATAGACACTCCTTTTAATGATGCTCCAAAGGTTCTGAATGGGGTAGAGGTCAGGGTAGCATGGGGGTCACACCATAAGTTTGTCCCCTTTTATGCCCATATCAGCCAGAGATGCAGATGTTTTATGTGCAGCATGAGATGTTGCATTATCATGCAGAAAAATGATCTTGCTGTGAAATACATGGTTCTTCTTCTTGAACCATGGCAGGAAGTGCTGTTTGAGAAAATCCACATACATTATGGAGTTCATCTTTAGCGCCTTCAGGGATCCTAAAGGGGCCGACAATCTCTCTCCCCATGATTCCAGCCCAAAATATTACTCCACCTCCTCCTTGTTGGCGCTGTAGCCGTGTTTGCGTGGGGTGTCCATCAACCAGCCATCCTCCACTCCATCCATCTGGACCATCGAGCGCTGCACGGCACTCATCCGTGAACAAAACAGTTTTGAAATCAGTCTTCATGTAATGTTTGGCCCACTGGAGCCGTTTCTGCTTGTGTGAAGTGGATAGAGGAGGTCGACAGGATGGCGTATGCACAGCTGCAAACCTCTGAAGGACCCTGCATCTTGTTGTTCGGGGGACGTTGGAGGCACAAGCAGCTTCAAAAACTTGTCTGCTGCTATGACAAGGCTTTTTTGCCGCTGCTCTTTCAACCTGACGTAATTGCCTGTAGGAAAGAGTCCTCAATTTGCCCTTATCAGCACGCACACGTGTGTACTGTGAATCAGCTACATACTTCTTGATTGCCAAGACACTTCATCCTGATCATCGCACAATGTTGATTGTAGTCATGCCTTGACCTAAACACTCCACAATTTGTTGCTTCTCAGCAGCCGACACATCCTTTTTCTTTCCCATTTTGGCAGAAAATGTAGGCTGCTTAATAATGTGAGAGAGCCTTCTTAAGTAGTCTTGCCTTTCATTGGACACACCTGCCAAACTAATTAGCACAGGTGTCTGCAATTGCTTACAGTGATATAAAGAGCCCTGACACACATCACCATCAATGAGTTCAACTGACAAACAAACAAATTCTTCCCTTATCACTCCTAAACACTTTTTGCATAATAATTTGGAACGCAGTGTACATGTGCTTTTCCACAAAACACCAGTGGTTCACGTAGTGAATCTTACAGTTCTAACTTGCCAACCGTGGTCTGTATGGAATTGTTCAATAAAGGGCCCAAAATTAAGATAACATAGATGGGAGAGGTCTCTATGAATAGGAATTCCTAAGTATTTGATACCCTGTGAGGGCCAGGCAAAGGGAAAGTTGGACTGGATGGAATCCTATATGGATTTGGGGAGGGAGACATCGAGGGCCTCAGACTTCGCTGCATTGATTTTAAAATTTTACCATGTAACAAAGTGATCTATTTCAGCCATAACAGCAGGGATGGATATATGTGATTGAGTGATATATACTAGGACATCATCAGCAAATAGAGAGCACTTGTACTCGGTGCCTCCCACCTCAATCCACCTAATATTGGGGTTATGGCGAATTGATGAGAGCAGGTGCTCCGTCACTAGGATGTATAAGAGAGGGGACAGAGGACATCCCTGCCTTGTCCCATTGGTGATTGTGAAAGGTGATGAAAATGTTCTGACGCACCCCCTGGGCCTTGGGACACCCGGAGCCGGACCCTTTTTGGTGGATGCTGGTGGTTGTAGTCTTCGTGGCGGCGACCCGGTTCCGTGGCTCAGGGCGGTCAAACCAGTGGCGGAACTATTTATGTGGTTTTGATGTTTAAATGTCCGACTACGCCACCCGTGGATTGGGGTCAGAGTGAACCGCCGCTACAGGGCAGACCGCTGAGGCTGGTGTTGTGGGTGCAGCAGAGCGTAGCATAACTCCCCACGGGAGAAGTATAGCCTCAGGGCAGTGTATGCGGAGGATGGGGGTGATGGTGCAGGGCAGCAGCAGTAACGACACGGAGTCAGTGATGCAGTCCAGGGCCTTTACTCACAGTTCTTATTATCCAGACCACGTCTGCAGGTAACGGCTGCGCACGTCGTACTGTGCTCACCAGGTGAGGGGCTGGGCCAACTCCCAGATAACTTTGGAGCACTTCACAGGACCCCCTTTGTGTGTCCTTTGTCTGCCCTTTCTTACCAACACTTCTGTCCGGCTGCCTCGGGCCTCCTCTTGGTAAACTTGGCGCCAGTTTCCCTGACCCTATGTGGTGCCTTCCTAGCGGGTGTAGCGAGGGGCTGCGCCACATAAAATGTCAGAGCCTCCGGTTTCTAGCTGAGGGTCGTTTCCTGCCTCCACTAGTTCGGGGACCGGTCTCCCCCTTTGGCCTGACCCCTCCACGCAGGTGGATTCGGGCGTGCGGTGGCGACTCGCCCGTCCGCACCCCTGGGATCCCTTCATTCCTCGTTCCTGGAGCCTTCTCCGCTCCTCTTCCTTCCTTCTTCCTCTTCCAGGCCTGGGCCTCTGTTACTAGGCCCGCCTCCGGAGCAGAGCTCATGCAGAGCCCCTGCTCCCTGCCACTTCTGCTCAGACTTCTCTGCACTGAACTAAGATGGTGCCCACCTTTTATACTCCCTTCTCAATGCACCCAGGAACTGCTTCCTCCCTGCTCCTGCACTACAGGGTTCCCCTTCCTCAGTGTTCGCTCCCCCCACTCCAGCCAGAGACAGGGACTGTCGTGCCCATCTCAGGGGCATATTGGTCGCCCTGCCCCACGGCAATGTGGTGTAATGCATGCAGGTGTCGGGTCCTGATCCACACTCCATCCTTACCTGAGAGTGAGATATCACACCTCTGGGTGAGGTGCAATACGTCTGTAGCAACCGAGCCCTCAGGGTGCTACAGTTCCATTTATCTTCAGCCTAGGTGACGTATTGCGATACAGGGCCGTGATTTTGGCTATAAAAGGGTCCCCTAGACCCCTACCCCAAGCTTTTTAAGAGAATCATATATGGCGTGCCAGGAGACTCTATGGAATGCTTTCTCAGCATCCAACGAGAGTATCTAATTACAAATTTTTAACTGCATCTAGCCCAGGAAATACTTTGTGCCTAGTAGCAGTGTCTGCTAGTCAGCGGATTATCCCGGCTGTTAAGCAAGCTACACCACCTGTAGTTTACACACTTAATTTTTTCAAAGGAAATGCTTCGGGACCATGGGATACTTAGTGAAGAGCATCAGGAGGCACCCCAAGGCATAGGGGCTGGGACTGGCAGTAGGATGCCTTGCGGTGGACAGCCGAGCTCGATCCTTATAAAAGCTTTTTAACTGCAGCAGCTTTAGTGGACGCTACTGGAGCTGGAATTACCGCGGCTGCTGGCATGAGACTTGCCCTCCAATAGATCCTTGTAAATGGATTTAAAGTGTATTCATTCAAATTAGAGAGACAATTTAAATTAAAAAGCTTAGAGCTGCCTCCACCACAGGGGGGCTCGCTCGACCCACCAGCGGACAGGCACCAGTATTGGGAGAAGGGGGCTGGCCGTCAGGGTTCACCGCGGCTCTGGCACAAACCCGGCGACACGGAGGTGGCACGGGCAGGAGCGGACTGGCCGTGTCGGCTTCTCACTTTTTGGATTTTAGAAGGGCATGACATGCCTATATCTGTGTCTCCCCCTCCTTTTACTCCTCCACCTCTTTTATTTTCGCATGACTATATGTACTTGTCACTTTTCCATGTGTTAGTTATGTCTTCTGAGCAGTTTGTCAGCTTTTGGACACCTTTGAAGGTGTTTTCTATGTGTTTCTATGTGTTTTTGTTTGCCTGCCAATGGTTTTAACGGTGTTCGAAGGTGTTCGACGAACAGTTCGACGAACAGTTCAGTGAACACACGGGTGTTCGACGAACCGAACCGAACTCGAACACTACGGGGGTGGCTCAACACTAGTCCCAAGGCCCAGGGGGCGCGTCAGAACATTTTCATGACCTTTCACAATCACCAATGGGACAAGGCAGGGATGTTCTCTGTCCCCTCTCTTATACATCCTAGTGCCGGAGCACCTGCTCTCATCAATTCACCATAACCCCAATATTAGGTGGATTGAGGTGGGAGGCACCGAGTACAAGTGCTCTCTATTTGCTGATGATGTCCTAGTATATATCACTCAATCACATATATCCATCCATGCTGTTATGGCTGAAATAGATCACTTTGTTACATGGTCAAATTTTAAAATCAATGCAGCAAAATCTGAGGCCCTCGATGTCTCCCTCCCCAAATCCATATAGGATTCCATCCAGTCCAACTTTCCCTTTGCCTGGCCCTCACAGGGTATCAAATACTTAGGAATTCCTATTCATAGAGACCTCTCCCATCTATGTTATCTTAATTTTGGGCCCTTTATTGAACAACTCCATACAGACCACGGTTGGCAAGTTAGAACTGTAAGATTCACTACGTGAACCACTGGTGTTTTGTGGAAAAGCACATGTACACTGTGTTCCAAATTATTATGCAAAAAGTGTTTAGGAGTGATAAGGGAAGAATTTGTTTGTTTGTCAGTTAAACTCATTGATGGTGATGTGTGTCAGGGCTCTTTATATCACTGTAAGCAATTGCAGACACCTGTGCTAATTAGTTTGGCAGGTGTGTCCAATGAAAGGCAAGACTACTTAAGAAAGCTGTCTCACATTATTAAGCAGCCTACATTTTCTGCCAAAATGGGAAAGAAAAAGGATGTGTCGGCTGCTGAGAAGCAACAAATTGTGGAGTGTTTAGGTCAAGGCATGACTACAATCAACATTGTGCGATGATCAGGATGAAGTGTCTTGGCAATCAAGAAGTATGTAGCTGATTCACAGTACACACGTGTGCGTGCTGATAAGGGCAAATTGAGGACTCTTTCCTACAAGCAATTACGTCAGGTTAAAAGAGCAGCAGCAAAAAAGCCTTGTCATAGCAGCAGACAAGTTTTTGAAGCTGCTGGTGCCTCCAACGTCCCCCGAACAACAAGATGCAGGGTCCTTCAGAGGTTTGCAGCTGTGCATACGCCATCCTGTCAACCTCCTCTATCCACTTCACACAAGCAGAAACGGCTCCAGTGGGCCAAACATTACATGAAGACTGATTTCAAAACTGTTTTGTTCACGGATGAGTGCCGTGCAGCGCTCGATGGTCCAGATGGATGGAGTGGAGGATGGCTGGTTGATGGACACCCCACGCAAACACGGCTACAGCGCCAACAAGGAGGAGGTGGAGTAATGTTTTGGGCTGGAATCATGGGGAGAGAGATTGTCGGCCCCTTTAGGATCCCTTAAGGCGCTAAAGATGAACTCCATAATGTATGTGGATTTTCTCAAACAGCACTTCCTGCCATGGTTCAAGAAGAAAAACCATGTATTTCACAGAAAGATCATTTTTTTGCATGATAATGCACCATCTCATGCTGCACATAAAACATCTGCATCTCTGGCTGATATGGGCATAAAAGGGGACAAACTTATGGTGTGACCCCCATGCTCCCCTGACCTCTACCCCATTCAGAACCTCTGGAGCATCATCAAAAGGAGTGTCTATGATGGCGGGAGGCAGTTCACATCTAAGCAACAGCTCTGGGAGGGTATTCTGTCCTCATGCAAACAATTGAAGCAGAAACCATCCAAAACCTGACAAATTCAATGGAAGAGAGAGTTCAGAAGCTCCTTTCGAACAAGGGGTCCTATGTGAAAATGTAACATCACCTAGAATAAAGTTTTGAGTTGAAAACTGTTTGATTTCAGTTTCTAATAACCTGCTAATGCTTATAATTTCAAAAATGACCATTTTTTTGGTCTTTATTAAAATGAAAAGGTTGATCGAAAAGTTTGGCGGATCTAAGAGTGTGGCAACCCAGTAGTCATGATTACTTCGAATTCTGACAATATGAGGGTCATGTTGCAGGTAGTGCAGCAAGAAGGCACTTATGTGTCTTGCGCATCTCGGAGCCCCAAAATTATTTTTCGGGCTAAATGCAGCTAAAAATTATTATTAATTTTAAATCTGGTGGAGTTTAGTATAGATGGCCTAATAGGATCAGTGCTGCACACTGCTACAAAACCCAAATTATTTTCCAGAAAAGATACAGATAAACATGATTAGTAATTTTAAATCTGGTGGAGCTTATTATAAATGGCCTAATAGAATCAGTGCTGCACACTGCTACAAAGCCCAAATTATTTTCCAGCCAAGATACAGATAAACATGATTAGTAATTTTAAATCTGGTGGAGCTTAGTACAGATGGCCTAATAGAATCATTACTGCACACTGCTACAAATCCCAAATTATTTTCCAGCCAAGATACAGATAAACATGATTAGTAATTTGAAAGCTTAAAAAGGTTGGCGAGGTGATTTTAACCAATCATCAAGCTTTTACTCTCCCCAGGATGACACAGGGGTAGAAAAGTCGTTTCGGATCCATGATTTGTTCATCTTTATGAACGTGAGTCTGTCTACATTATCAGCGGAGATCCGCGTGCGCTTGTCTGTCAGCACACCACCAGCAGCGCTGAACACACGTTCAGACAGAACGCTGGCTGGGGGGCATGACAAGATCTCCAAGGCGTAAGTGGCGAGCTCCGGCCATTAATCCAGATTGGAAGCCCAAAAAGAGCAAGGTTTCAGTGGCACAATCATGGCTTCAATGTTTACTTGGAGATACTCCTGTACCATCGTCTCTAGGCGTTGACTATGTGTCAGACTTCTTGTCTCCTGTGGCCTTTCAAAGGATTGGCTAAAAAAGTGGTGAAATGATTCCGTAAAATTGATGTTACCAGCAGATACTGTGTTTCTGTTACGGTTTGAGTGCTGAACACTCGACGTTCCCACGGTTGGCAAGTTGGAACTGTGAGATTCACTACGTGCACCACTGGTGTTTTGTGGAAAAGCACATGTAAGATTCTGCAACAGTCTCTGCTGATACTCCTGAATGCATGCATCCCTTTCTATGGCAGGAATAATTTCTGCAAATTTACTTTTGTACCGGGGATCTAACAGTGTGGCAACCCAGTAGTCAGGATTACTTCTAATTCTCACAATTCGAGGGTCATGTTGCAGGTAGTGCAGCAAGAAGGCACTCATGTGTTTTTCGCATCCAGGAGCACCAAGTCCCTGTTGTGTTGGAGGTGAGGTAACAATCATGCTTCCTTCGTCTGTCCTCTCCCCCCAACCTCGCACAACAGAAATGTGATCAAGGTCTCCCTCATCTGATGAGTCTTCCATCAGTTCGTCCTCCACTTCTTCCTGGGTTCATGCACCTTCCTCACTAGTTTGGCTGCTACCTTGCGCCCTGGTAAAACCATCTCCCCCACCCTCACATGCCTGCCGCCTTGGTGCTGCCGACCGTCTGGACCTTGCAGATGTTAGCCCTTCCGCATACAACTCCTCCTCCTCTACTTCCTCCACCTCCTCTTGTGCCACCACCTGACTCCGAATTCTGTTTAACATGTGCTCCAGCATGTAAATCACCGGAATAGTCATGCTGATAATGGCATCGTCAGCACTAAACATCTTCGTCGCCATTTCAAAACTGTGCAGAAGGGTGCATAGGTCCCTGATCTGAGACCGCTCCTCCAGCGTGATTTGTCCCACATCTGGATCTCGTTGGCCCAGGCTATATGTCAGAACGTATTGCACCAGGGCTTGTCGGTGCTGCCACAGTCGCTGCAACATGTGCAGAGTTGAATTCCACCGGGTAGGCACATCGCATTTTAGCCGGTGAAGTGGCAGGCCCAACGACTTCTGTAGAGATGTAAGTCGCTGAGCTGCGGGATGCGAACGGCGGAAGTGAGCACACAGCAACCGTGCCCTCTGCAAAAGGCCATCTAGTCCGGGATAGTGGGCTAAAAATTGCTGGACAACCAGGTTCAACACGTGAGCCATGCAAGTCACGTGTGTGACATTGCCCGAAGGGCCGCCGCCAGGTTTGCAGCATTGTCGCACATGGCTTTCCCTGGTTTCAGGTCCAGTGAAGACAACCATTCATGAAATTAGTTCTCCAGAGCTGACCACAACTCCTCAGCTGTGTGACTCACATTTCCCTGACATTTCAAAGTAAAAACCGCCTGATGATGTTGAGCCCTACTGCCAGCATAGGATGGAGGTGTGCAGGATCCCTTCTGCGCAGTTAGAAAGCTTGTGGCATGACCAGACAGGCTTTGGGTGCAGGTGGAGGACCGAGAGGAGGTTGAGGAGTCAGAAGCAGTGGAGGAACTTTGAGATAAAGAGGATTGACACACAACTCGTGGGGACGGCAAGACTTGGACAGCAGCCCCTTGTCCTGCTGTCACCATAGTTACCCAGTGTCCAGTCAGCGACATGTAACGCCCCTGTCCATGCCTACTCATCCAAGTGTCTGTGGTGAAATGCACCCTGTCACACACAGAGTTTCTCAAAGAAGCGGTGATGTTGTGTGCGACATGCTGGTGGAGCTCTGGCACACCTTTCTTTGAGAAGTAGTGCTGACTGTGCATCTGGTACTGGGGCACTGCGACAGACATAAGGTCTCGAAAATCCTCTGTGTCCACCAGGTGGAAAGGCAGCATTTCTGTAGCCAAGATGGTGAAATTCAACCTCTTAGCTTTCTCATGGCTAGAAGGAAATGGTCTTTTATTTGTCCACATCTGAGGGACCGAGGGCTGGCTGTTGTGCTTAGACGGGGTTGAGAAGGGTGTCCCCGGCAAACTGCCGGTCTGTGAGGAAGATGCAGGTGGACATGTTAGGTTGCTTTGATCCAAAGGTGGTGCTATCAATGTCGGACAGCGCTCAACACCAGCTGGTATTACCACCTCCAAAGAAAATGATGACCTGCCAATCACGCTGGCTGTTGTGGGTAAAAAGGTGGCAGGTCTGCGTCCCAAAACAGGTGTGACTGCTGTCCCCCCAGTCACAGAGGATGAAGAGGCCGCGGATGCACAAGATGTGGCAGACAGTGGTTGGCCCAGCCGGCTAGGCCGCATTGTAGCACAGTGAGCTTCCCACTGCAACTTATGCTTCAAGTCCATGTGCCGGATCATGCATGAAGTACTCAAACTATGTATTTTTTGGCCTCTACTTAGCTTTTGCTGACAAATGTTACAGATAACACGAGTTGGGTCATCTTTATCGATCTGAAAAAATGCCCAGGCTATGCAAGGCTTAGCACCCATGAGACCTGAAGAGCCACCACGACTTGTGGTCAGAGGCAGAGTTGTGTTTGAGGATGCAGTTGTTGACGTGCTTCCAGTACTACGTCTCTGTAAAGAAAGGCGCAACCTGACCTCGTCGTCACTAGCATCTTCCTCCACCTCCTCTGCTGACCTCATCTCTTGGCTGACTGTGGGTTGACAGTAAGTGGGATCTCCAACCTCATCATCATCACCCTGTGTGTTATCACACCCGTCGTCCTCAGAACCAACCTGTTCCTGCCCTGACAAAAAACTAAAGTTGTCGCTCCAATCAGGTATTTGAGTCTCATCATCGTCTTCCTTATTGTCTCCACAAACAGGAGTTACAGTTAGGGAATGAGGTTCTACAATATGGTCAGAACCTTCTGCGTCTGGTCCTGAATCCGACTCATAAAGAATCTTGGCATCAGTGCAGATCATTTCCTCGTCTGGATTCACAGAAGCTCTGGAGCCGACCTCTGATTCCCAGGCTATAGTATGAGTAAACAGCTCTGCAGACTCAACCATCTGTTCTACCCCATACTCAGATGGGCAGCTGGAGATTTGGGAGCTGTGAGGAAGCAAGTGCGATTGGGGTGACACCTCTGAGGACTGGAGTATTTGTGATGTTGAAGTTGAGGTGGAGGAGAGCCCACTTAAAGGAGCACTTGATATCCGTTGAAGCACCTGCTGTTTTTGTGCCTCATCTGAAATTTGTAGCGATTGGCGTGGCCGTAAGAAAGGGATCTTATCACATTGTCCGCTAAAAGAAGTAGACATTTTAGTTTGGTTGGAAGATGGTCTTTCTTCTGCAGATGTTACTGTTGCTTTAACACCTACCCCACGGACACAACCTTTTTTCCCCTTCCCAACACGGCTATTCCCCTTTCCACCAGCAGCAGGCCTTTTTCCACTCATTTTGCTGGTTAACTAATTCACAACTCTGGAGTTGTTTGCACAAAAAAACAATGGATGGGAACCGAGCAGAGCTGAGTGGCCAAACTGTTGTATTAGGCCAAAAGTATTGGCTGGGTTAGATGCAGATAAAAATTATATTGAATTTGCAACCTGATGGAGGTCAGTATAGATGGACTAATAGACCAAGTACCACACACTGCTAGAAGCCCAAATATTTTTTCAGAGCTAGATGCAGAAAAAAATGATATTGAATTTGCAACCTGATGTAGGTGAGTATAGATGGATTAATAGAAAAAGTCCCACACACTGCTAGAAGCCCAAATTTTTTTTCAGAGCTAGATGCAGAAAAAAAATATTTTTAATTTGCAACCTGATGGAGGTCAGTATAGATGGACTAATAGAACAAGTCCCACACACTGCTAGAAGCCCAAATATTTTATCACAGCTAGATGCAGAAAAAAAATATTTTTAATTTGCAACCTGATGGAGGTCAGTATAGATGGACTAATTGACCAAGTCTCACACACTGCTAGAAGCCCAAATTTTTTTTCAGAGCTAGATGCAGAAAAAAATTATATTCAATTTGCAACCTGATGGAGGTCAGTATAGATGGACTAATAGAACAAGTCCCACACACTGCTAGAAGCCCAAATATTTTTTCAGAGCTAGATGCAGAAAAAAATTATATTCAATTTGCAACCTGATGGAGGTCAGTATAGATGGACTAATATACCAAGTCCCACACACTGCTAGAAGCCCAAATTTTTTTTCAGAGCTAGATGCAGAAAAAAATTATATTCAATTTGCAACCTGATGGAGGTCATTATGGATGGACTAATAGACCAAGTCCCACACACTGCTAGAAGCCCAAATATTTTTTCAGAGCTAGATGCAGAAAAAAATTATATTCAATTTGCAACCTGATGGAGGTCAGTATAGATGGACTAATAGAACAAGTCCCACACACTGCTAGAAGCCCAAATATTTTTTCAGAGCTAGATGCAGAAAAAAATTATTTTTAATTTGCACCCTGATGGAGATCAGTATAGATGGACTTATAGGACAAGTCCAACACACTGCTAGAAGCCCAAATTTTTTTTCAGACCTAGATGCAGAAAAAAATTATATTCAATTTGCAACCTGATGGAGGTCAGTATAGATGGACTAATAGAATGATGCTATGCCCAAAAGCTTTTACTTCACTAGGTGCAGTAAAAAAATTGGTATTCTATACACAGGTGGTGTAGCTTGCAACACAGATAGGCTACTCCACTGACTAACACACTCTGCAATAGGCCAAAAAGGATTAGCTTTGCTAGATTTAGCCAAATGCTGTGATAAAAACTTGCACAGCACTGGCACAGACCTGCCTGGCAAAAACTGATAGGAACTGATGTAACTTAGTCCTGAAAAGGACTGCAATTACAATTAGTCTTTACTCCCAACCTATCTATTTAAGAGCACAGACCTGCCTGATAAAAGTCGTAGGAAATGCTGTAACCTAGTCCTTAAAAGGACGGCAATCACAACTCTTCCCTACTCCCAAGCTATCTGTATATTTGTGAGAAAATTGGCTTGAAATTAACAAGGTATAGCGCACACAGCAACAGCGGTGCCGTCTAACACGCAGTTGCAGCAGTGAGAAAATGGTGGCGACGGGGAAAATGGCTCAGTCTTATAGGGCAAGGACATGTGACATACACTGCCAATGACACATGCCCTTGCTTGTGTGAAAAAAAGCTCTTTGCTCCGTGTGTGCGCTGCTGATAGGCTGACAGATTGCACCTCCCCACTGTAAATGCGGGAAAGAGAAAAAAAAATGGAGATCTTCATTATTCCTGCAGAGATCCATCCCCTGCCCCTCCCCCCGCCCCGCTGTACACTCAAACTACGTATTAACATTAATTTTCAGCATTACTGAGAAAAAATCCAGTTATGATTTTGGGGCACGAACAGTTATCGAACATAACCTCGAACAGCCGAATTTTTTTCAATCGTTCAGGTTCGTCGAACGGCTCGAACCATGATCATATTGCTATCCAAATGCAACTGATCAATTCTTTGTAGGGCTGATGTAGTGTCTCTAATAAACGATGGTAAGGTAGACACCAATGGTTTCATGAAATAATCAACTATATCAGATATTATCTCACATAGTCCTCCATTACCTGCTACGATCGGGCGTCCTGGTGGGTCCTTAGAGTTTTTGTGTAATTTTTGAATTAAGTAGAACGTTGGCAGTCTTGGATGAAAATCCTGAATGTTGTCAAGTAATTTTTTCGAGATAATTCCATCGTCAAACGCTTTTTCTAAAATGGCGATCAATTTGCTCTGAAAAGATGTTAAAGGGTTAAAAGAAAACTTCTGATAGCATCTTGTATCACCCAGCAATTTTTGTGCTTGCCGTTCATACATTTCCCTTGGCCAGAGGACTAAATTGCCTCCTTTATCTGCCTGTTTATATACTATATCATCCTAAGACTTTAATTCTTTTAATGCCATTTGTTCTTTTTTAGTCAGGTTGAAATATTTTTTTATGATTAGTCACCAGAGCTTCAATTTCGGATGTTGCGACTTTAGTGAAAATTTCTATGGCTGGGCAAACTCTTAAAGCTGGAAATATTTTGGATTTACTGAAAAGATGGTTAGGTATAGCACTGACCTCTTTTGTTGTACTTTATTCTTTTAATGATTCAAGGATTTTTAAAGCTTCTATTTCTTCTTTAGTTTGAAGAATCCCCGGCGAGTCTGATTTGTAATGTAGTTTCTTTAATATCAGTTTTCTGGCAAACAATTGGGTGTCTTTTATTGCCGTGAATGCATCTATATTAGAGGAAGGGGAGAAAGTTAGACCACGTTCAAGAACATCAATTTGTGGTTCAGTAAGTAAACGCTCCGATAAATTAACTACCTGAAACCTATTTTTGATCTTTTTTCCTTTCTGGGTTTTATTGAACATATCTGAGTATTTTCTCTTTTCATAACCACTTCGCAAGTGAAAGTCTCTGGTATATTCAACATCAATAGCCGAAGAGTTACTTTCTTGACCTGATATACTAGAGGTCTCTGATGGATCCCGAGACCTTACGCGTGGTGGATTATTTTTCTTAAGTTGCCATTGATAGATCTTATTCATTTCATAATCATTAAGGTCTTGAAAATACTTTTTTTGTTTTACTTGGCAGATGGTTTTCTCCCATTTATCAATATTATTCTCCAATTCAGTCAGCAAATTAATAAGATTTTCTCCCGACATAGTAGTGTGCAAAGATTTTTTCAAAGAGTCAAGTTCACCATCAATAGTACTTAACGAACAAGTATTTTTATCTATAATGATTTTAATAAATTCAAAAGAACAGACTGAGGCAGCCATCATCCATCTTTTCTGAAGATCCTCATTATCAAGTTCAAAAGTTGAGTTTAACTGAACCCTTAGACCTCTGGGTATAATATGCTTTCTGACATAATTTTCCAATGAAGTTCGCTTCCACCAAAGTTTGATTCTACGGTGGATCATATTTTTGTAACGTAACATGAGTTCTTTATTATCACTTGTGGTATCTACTGAAACCGCTGTAGCACTCTGTTTAAATAAATCATTTGCTTTTGATCACCAGGAGACTTCCTTGGCTTTAATATCCATTATCCAAACAAAATCTGTTGTTAAAACAGAAACACAAAATCTAACTTAAAAAAAAAGGATATAAATGTAGATAAGGAACTTCAAACAAATCCATAATCCACCAAAACTGTGCTATATTATTCGTGCAGAGAAAAACGAAGAGATCCAAGATTATAAAACAATTAATTTTATTTAGTCAATCAATAAAAATCAGAAACAAAACATATGGGCTGCACAAATATTTGTATGGATATGTCTGTTAATTATTATATATATTCTATGAGATTATGTTTATTGATATTGGCACTTCACTGGATCATCTACATTTATCTCGTATCACAGCACTGTCACTTTTAATAATTAAAATTAAATCAATAAATTAATTCATCATTTAATTAATTGCTTTATTAATAATTGCACTTTATATTGACACACCTATCAGCATTCATCATTATATTCGATGGTGGTTCGTTTTTTTCATATATTCTCACTTCATGAATTAGTTATTAATTTGTATTATGAGGATTCTTTCATATCTAATGGGCCATCCTTATGGTCCCTATTTTATCTTATTTTATTTATTCTATTTATCTTTATTTATTTTCCTAATTTATTCATTTATTCCTGTTTGGATCCCCCCTGTAGTCATTATGATTGAGATTAATCTCAATTATATGCTTAGCCGGACCGAGCGCATGCACACCTTTCTCCAATGGGAAATCTCCAAAGGCTTCTGGTAATGCTCTTTTCTGACCGCATGCGTTCCAGCATGCGGGTCAATGAGCGTATCCGCTGGAAGCCTTCTTTCATCTAGGGGAGGATCGGATGCATCATGCGCCAGCGAGGTCCGGTGAATTCCTCCTGCTAGCCATTCTCTGATAGGCGGTCAGGCTACATAAAAGAGACACTTTCCCCTTATTTTGACACGCCCCTGGAAGAAGCAAGTGGGCAAAACGGGCATCGAGGTAGGGAGAGACGGCGCCCGGCACTGGGTCCTGGTCACTTGCCTTTTTGGCTCTCTTATCAGGTATATGTGTTGTTTTGCTTTACTTTGAGCTCGCTATTAACCTCCACACTATGGTTTCCTTTATGTTGATATAGCATTTATGTGGATCTGAATATAGGGTTACTTTGTGTCCCAACATAAGATCCTATAGCATACAAGTTATCTTTAAATTTCTAGAGGGCCATTGCTTTGCACACTATTGGCATTCTCTTGATGTGTTAATTCATAGTTTTGATGCCTTCAGTGTGAATGTACAAATTTCATAGTCATGAAAATACAGAAAAATCTTTAAATGAGAAGGTGTGTCCAAATTTTTGGTCTGTACTGTATGTCACACAAAATAGTTAATATATAACATATCCCACATGTCTACTTTACATCAGTACAATTTTAGAACCAACATTTTTTTTGTTAGGAAGTTATAAGGGTTAAAAGTTGAATTTTTCCAACAAAATGTACAAAACCATTTTTTTTTTAGTACCCACATTCAAAGTGACTTTGAGGGGCCTTTATGACAGAAAATAACCCAAATTGACACCATTCTAAAAACTGCACCCCTCAAGGTGCTCAAAAACACATTCAAGAAGTTTATTAACCCTTCAGGTGCTTCACAGGAATTTTTGGAATGTGGAAGAAAAAATGAGCCCAATTTTTTTTTATTTTTGCAATGGTAACAGGAAAAAATGGACCCCCAAATTTGTTGTGCTTTTCCTGAGCACGCAAATACACCATATGTGGGGGAAAACCACTGTTTGGGTGCACCTCAGGGTTTGGAAGGGAAGGAGCGCCATATGACTTTCTTAATGTAAAATTTGCTTCAATAATTAGAGGATGCCATGCTGCGTTTGAAGAGCCCCTGATGTGCCTAAACAATAAAAATAAAACACAAATGACACCATATTGGAAACTACACCCCTCAGGGAACTTATATAGATGTGTGGTGAGCATCTTGAACCTCCAGGTGCTTCACAGAAGTTTGTAACATTGAGCCGTAAAAATAAAATTTTTACATTTTTCCCACAAAAATGTTTTTCAGCCCCCAATCTCCATAAGGGTGAGAGGAGAAATTGCGCTATATCATTTGTTGTGGATTTTCTCCTGAGTAAGCCAATTCCCCATATGTGGGAGAAAACAACTGATTGAGTGCACTCTAGGGTTCGGAAGGGAAGGAGAGCCGTTTGACTTCTTTAATGTAAAATTTGCTTGAATAATTAGCGGACGCCATGTTTCGTTTGAAGAGCCCCTGATGTGCCTAATGAGTGGAAACCCCCCACAAGTGACACTATTTTGGAAACTAGACCACTCAGGGAACTTATCTAGATGTGTGGTGAGCTTCCTGAACCCCCAGGTGCTTCACAGAAGTTTATAACATGGAGCCGTGAAATAAAAAAATCTAACTTTTTCCACAAGAATAATATTTTAGCACCAAATTTTTATTTTCACAATGGTAAGAGGAGAAAATGTACCCCCAAAACATTTGTGCAATTTCTCCTGAGTACGCTGATACCCCATGTGTGGGGGAAATACACTGTTTGGGCGCACGGCAGGGTGAAGAAGGGAAGGAGCACGGTGTGATATTTTGAACACAAAATTGGCTGGATTTGAGAGCGTACACCATGTCACGTTTGGAGAGCCTCTGATGCACGTAAATAGTGGAAACCCCCCACAAGTGACACCATTTTGGAAACTAGACCCCTCAAGGATTTTATCAAGGGGTATAGTGAACATTTTGAACCCAGAGGTATGGCACAGAAATTGATAACCTTAGGTCATCATATTGAATAAGTTGTCATTAGTCTTTTGTGCAAGTGCTCGCTACTTGAGTTTGCATCAGGTATGCACCATGTATCGCGAAGCAAACTCAAATAGCGAGCACTTGTGCTCATCACTAGTCGCCATATCGTCATCATTTTTTTTCTTTACTTTTGAAAAACTTCCAACCTTAACCCTAGCACAACCCTAACCCTAGGGTTAGGTCATCATATTGAATAAGTTGTCATTAGTTTTGAGTGCAAGTGCTCGCTACTCGAGTTTGCATCGGGTACTCAAGTATGCACCATGTATCACAGGTGCTTGAGTGACATGCTTGAGTCCCAGTCCTGCATGTTTCACGGTTGTTAGACACCCCAAAAAAAAACATGCAGGATTGCTCGTGCATGGCAGGCAATTCTGGTGCATACCCGAGCACCCGATGCAAACGCAAGTAGCGAGCACTTGCTCTCAACACTAGTCTCCATATCGTCATCATTTTTTTTCTTGACTTTTGAAAAAATCCCAACCCTAACCCTAACCCTAGCACAACACGAGCCCTAACCCTAGCAAAACCTTAACCCTAGCCCTAGCACAACCCTAATCCCAACCCTAACACAACCCTGACCCTAGCAGAACCCTAACCCTAGCAGAACCCTAGCCCTAACCCTAACCCTAGCACAACCCTAACCCTAGGACAACCCTAACACTAACCCTAGCACAACCCTAACCCTAGCACAATCCTAACCTTAACACAACCCTAACCCTAGCAGAACCCTAACCCTAGCAGAACCCTAGCCCTAACCCTAACCCTAGCCCTAACCCCAACCCTAAAACAACCCTAACCCTAGCACAAACCTAACCTTAGCACAATCCAAACTCTAGCACAACCCTAACCTAGCACAACCCTAGCCATAACCCTAACCCTAGCACAACCCTAACTCTAACACAACCCTAACCCTAGCAAAACCTCACCCCTAACCCTAGCAAAACCCTAACCCTAGCACAACCCTAACCCTAGCACAACCCTAACCCTAGCACAACCCTAACCCTATCACAACCCTAACCCTAACCCTAACCCTAGCACAACCCTAACCCTAGCAAAACTTTAACCCTAACCCTAGCACAACCCTAACCCTAGCACAAACCTAACCCTAGAGTTTATTTTTTACTCCGTTTCGGCTGCGTTATAAGTGATTAGACAACTTTATTTTTTGGGCTGGTGCAATTACAGCGATACCAGATTCATATCAAGCTTTTATGATTGACAGCTGTCACACGCTAAAAGACGCTGTTTTTTGTAAAGACAAGTTTTTGCATCGTCATATTTTGAGATCTTTTTGTAATTTTTTTTATGCCGTTCTGCGTGTGCTAAGATTGATAAGACAGCTTTATTATTCGGGTCTGTACTAGTGTTGAGCGAGCACTAAAATCCTCAGGTGCTCGAAATTCGGGCCGAGCTCACAGTAATACTCGGGTGCTCGACCCGAGCAACGAGCCCAATGTTAGCCTATGTGAGACCAGAGCATTTTTGCGGCGGCACCCCCGGCAGTCTGTAGAAAGCCTAAAAAGTGCCCAAAACGATAGTGACAGTGCTCAAATTACATGGGGACAGCAGGGGATTGCCCCAGGAAGCATTTCTGACACCCAGGTCACTGCTGTCAACAATGTGGTCAGAAGTATTAAGCCACATTTACGGGCTCACAATAAAACGTTCAAAAACGAAACTGAAAGTGCTTTCCTGTGAAATATGTTAATAAGGAACATCCTTTCCAGTATAAAGACTTGTGTATAAGGTAAAATAAAAAAACAAAACCAAAAATACTCCTCCACACCTTGGGCTATGTTCACAAGTAGCATTTTTTATGCGTTTTTGCACTTTTGTATTGCTTTCAACCGTGACAAATGCATTCACCGGGAAATGTCATTTTAACATTTTACAACCTTATCTGGCCATGTGCTGTGTGACACATGCATATAGTGATGAAAAGATATGGGAACAGCATGGGGAAGACCCCTGGAAGCATCTCTGACACCCAGGTCACTGCCTAAAAGTGTGCCCATCAAAAGTGATCCTTGCCGCATCAGAAGATGCAGACTTGCAACTATCCCCATGCAAGTCCTTGTCCCAGGGTAGTGTTCAATTGTACCTCTCCCATTAATTGCAATGCAAGTGCAAGTATGCAGCCTGCCACCCACCCACCCCCAGGCTGCAATACCATGCTGCTTGCTTGCTTGCACTTGAAATTGGGCCTTTTAGGCATGTGGAAGCGGAATCTGGCCACCACGTCATGGCTGCATCGGCGGCCTGGTATCCATACTCAGTCTCCAGCCACCCGGCTGCCGGGTGTCCACGCTTGGTCCCCATCCGCCAGGGGGCGGCCGGGTGTCCATACTCGGTCCCCAGCCGCCCCGCAGCCGGGTGTCCACACTCGGTCTCCAGCCACCAGGGGGCGGCCGGGTGTCCATAAACGGTCCCCAGCCGCCCCTATTTGTCCCGGTAACCTTAACCACACTTTTCTTAGCCTGGCCTGCTTTAGGGCAGCATTGGCCATGCCCACCAGACAACCAAACTCCTCCGGTGGGCCCTGGCTTCTCCATCAGAGGAGTTGAGAGTGCCAAGGTGAGGAGCATGATGATGATAGAAGTTAGCATCTGCTTTGTTTTCTTGGAATGCAAGCGTAATTGTGCAGCCTGCCACCCACCCACCCCCAGGCTGCAATACCATACTGCTAGCTTGCTTTCACTTGAAATTGGGCCTTTTAGGCATGTGGAGGCGGAATCTGGCCACCATGCCATGGCTACATCGGCGGCCTGGTATCCATACTCAGTCCCCAGCCGCCCGGCGGCCAGGTGTCCACGCTTGGTCCCCAGCCGCCAGGGGGCGGCCGGGTGACCATAAACTGTCCCCAGCCACCCCTATTTGAAGGACAACCTAACCACAAACATGTGGACAAGTGAATGTGGCCAGGGATGGTCCATCTAACTGACGCCTTCACACTGGGTTAATACTTTGGAAGCCGGGACACAGTTGGACACTGGGATGCAACACGTCCTCCAGACATAGAGGATTGCGGGTCCTGGGTCAATCAGGCTTCAACACAAAGTTCAGAAGGTAGACAGCAGCAGTGGTCG
This sequence comes from Phyllobates terribilis, assembly GCF_046119375.1. Classification (NCBI taxonomy): domain Eukaryota; kingdom Metazoa; phylum Chordata; class Amphibia; order Anura; family Dendrobatidae; genus Phyllobates; species Phyllobates terribilis. The sequence continues at coordinate 284,041,303 of NW_027362761.1, forward strand.
GCCTCCTACACAACGAGTAAATTATTCATGATCATGAGACCATCCATCTCCTTAGCTTTCTGTTCCTTGGAATGCAAGTGCATGTATGTAGTAGCGGCTAGGCCTGAGGTGGTCAGCATTTTGGCGCATATCCTACCTCCTCCGAGGATTGCGGGATGTTTTCTTTCTACTATCCCAGTTCTATGACTCCAGTAAAAACAAAGCTTCAGGTGATGAATGATGGATGAGGTGGTGGCAAAGGAGAAAGAGCAGGAGGAACAGGGACCATTCACATCAATATCAGGCCAGTCAACCACACATGTCTTGTAGTATTTGTTTCTGTACCAAAGGAGCGGTTCGACTACACAGTTATAGGGCATACAGTGCAATGCCTACAGAGCAATGCCTACCAAAAATTTCAAGGCACTCCAATGCCCCTTGGAAGTGACAGGGAGGTCAGAGGACCTTAACTAAACCATTTTTTCCATTTATAGCAACTGAGTCTCCTGTACACTGTTGGCCTAAGCATTGAATGGAAGGCTTTCCAAAAATTATGAGGAACTGCAATGCCTCTTGAAACAGACGTGGATTACAGCGTATTAAAAACCATCTACCCAATATTGGGGAGTGGGTCTCCCTTAGTGTTCGCATATGCATTGAATAGCAAAAGCTGACTAAAATGAGGAGGAAATACAATGCCCGTTGGAAGAGTCGAGGAGGTTAGAGTTAATTAAAAACGCAGTAGCTTAACAAGACGGTTTTAATGCCCCTTGGAAGAGCGGTGGAAGTCGCAGTAGCTTAGCAAGATGGTTTTAATGCCCCTTGGAAGAGCGGTGGAGGTTGCAGTAGCTTAACAAGATGGTTTTAATGCCCCTTGCAAGAGTGGTGGAGGTCGCAGTAGCTTAACAAGACGGTTTTAATGCCCCTTGGAAGAGCGGTGGAGGCCACAGTAGCTTAACAAGGCGGTTTTAATGCCCCTTGGAAGAGTGGTGGAGGTCGCAGTAGCTTAACAAGACGGTTTTAATGCCCCTTGGAAAAGTGGCGGAGGTCGCAGTAGCTTAACAAGACGGTTTTAATGCCCCTTGGAAGAGCGGATGAGGTCGCAGTAGCTTAACAAGGCGGTTTTAATGCCCCTTGGAAGAGTGGTGGAGGTCGCAGTAGCTTAAAAAGACAGTTTTAATGCCCCTTGGAAAAGTGGTGGAGGTCGCAGTAGCTTAACAAGACGGTTTTAATGCCCCTTGGAAGAGCAGATGAGGTCGCAGTAGCTTAACAAGATGGTTTTAATGCCACTTGGAAGAGTGGTGGAGGTTGCAGTGGAATAAAAAAACAATATCAATGCCCCTTGGAAGAGTGGTGGAGGTCGCAGTAGCTTAACAGGATGGTTTTAATTCCCCTTGGAAGAGCGGTGGAGGTCGCAGTAGCTTTACAAGACAGTTTTTATTCCCCTTGGAAGAGCGGTGGAGGTTGCAGTAGCTTAACAAGACGGTTTTAATGCCCCTTGGAAGAGTGGTGGAGGTCGCAGTGGAATAAAAAGAGAATATCAATGCCCCTTGGAAGAGTAGTGGAGGTCGCAGAAGCTTAACAAGATGGTTTAATGCCCCTTAGAAGAGCGGTGGAGGCCGCAGTAGCTTAACAAGACGGATTTAATGCCACTTGGAAGAACGGTGGAGATCGCAATAGCTTAACAAGACGGTGTTAATACCCCTTGGAAAAGTGGTGGAGGTCGCAGCATCTTAACAAGATGGTTTTAATGCTGCTTGGAAGAGCGGTGGAGGTCGCAGAAGCTTAACAAGACGGTTTTAATGCCCCTTGGAAGATTGGTGGAGGTCGCAGTAGCTTAACAAAATGGTTTTAATGCCCCTTGGAAAAGTGGTGGAGGTCGCAGTAGCTTAACAAGATGGTTTTAATGCCCCTTGGAAGAGCGGTGGAGGTCTCAGTAGCTTAACAAGACTGTTTTAATGACCCCTTGGAAGAGTGGTGGATGTCACAGTAGCTTAACAAGACGGTTTTAATGCCCCTTGGAAAAGTGGTGGAGGTCGCAGTAGCTTAACAAGACAGTTTCAATGCCCCTTGGAAGAGCGGTGGAGGTCGCAGTAGCTTAACAAGACGGTTTTAATGCCCCTTGTAAGAGTGGTGGAGGTCGCAGTGGAATAAAAAGACAATATCAATGCCCCTTGGAAGAGTGGTGGAGGTTGCATTAGCTTAACAAGATGGTTTAAATGCCCCTTGGAAGAGACGTTGAGGTCACAGTGTAATAAAAAGACAATATCAATGCCGCTTGGAAGAGTTGTGGAGGTCGCAGTAGCTTAACAAGACGGTTTTCATGCCCCTTGGAAGAGCGGTGGAGGTCGCAATAGCTTATCAAGATGGCTTTAATGCCCCTTGCAAGAGTGGTGGAGGTCGCAGTAGCTTAACAAGAATGTTTTAATGCCCCTTGGTAAAGTGGTGGAGGCCGCAGTAGCTTAACAAGACTTATTTGATGCCCCTTGGAAGGGCGGTGGAGGTCGCAGTAGCTTTACAAGATGGTTTTAATGCCCCTTGGAGGAGTGGTGGAGGTCGCAGTATCTTAAAAAGACGGTTTTAATGTCCCTTGGAAGAACGGTGGAGGTCGCAGTAGCTTAACAAGATGGTATTAATGCCCCTTGGAAAAGTAGTGGAGGTCGCAGTAGGTTCACAAGACGGTTTTAATGCCCCTTGGAAGAGTGGTGGAGGTCGCAGTAGCTTAACAAGATGGTTTTAATGCCCCTTGGAAAAGTGGTGGAGGCCGCAGTAGCTTAACAAGGCGGCTTTAATGCCCCTTGGAAGAGCGGTGGAGGTCGCAGTAGCTTAACAAAGCAGTTTTAATGCCCCTTGGAAGAGTGGTGGAGGTCGCAGTAGCTTAACAAGACGGCTTTAATGCCCCTTGGAAAAGTGGTGGAGGTCGCAGTAGCTTAACAAGATGGTTTTAATGCCCCTTGGAAGAGTGGTGGAGGTCGCAGTGGAATAAAAAAACAATTTCAATGCCCCTTGGAAGAGACGTTGAGGTCACAGTGGAATAAAAAGACAATATTAATGCCCCTTGGAAGAGTGGTGGAGGTCGCAGTAGCTTAACAGGACGGTTTTAATTCCCTTTGGAAGAGCGGTGGAGGCCGCAGTAGCTTAACAAGATCGATTTAATGCCACTTGAAGAACGGTGGAGGTCGCAGTAGCTTAACAAGACGGTTTTAATGCCCCTTGGAAAAGATGAGGAGGTCGCATCAGCTTAACAAGACGGTTTTAATGCTGCTTGGAAGAGCGGTGGAGGTCGCAGTAGCTTAACAAGACGGTTTTAATGCCCCTTGGAAGATTGGTGGAGGTCGCAGTAGCTTAACAAAATTGTTTTAATGCCCATTGGAAAAGTGGTGGAGGTCGCAGTAGCTTAACAAGACGGTTTTAATGCCCCTTGGAAGAGCGGTGGTCTCAGTAGCTTAACAAGATGGTTTTAATGCCCATTGGAAGAACGGCGGAGGTCGCAGTAGCTTAACAATACGGTTTTAATGCCCCTTGTAAGAGTGGTGGAGGGCGCAGTGGAATAAAAAGACAATATCAATGCCCCTTGGAAGAGTGGTGGAGGTTGCATTAGCTTAACAAGATGGTTTAAATGCCCCTTGGAAGAGACGTGGAGGTCACAGTGTAATAAAAAGACAATATCAAAGCCACTTGGAATAGTAGTGGAGGTCGCAGTAGCTTAACAAGACGGTTTTCATGCCCCTTGGAAGAGCGGTGGAGGTCACAATAGCTTAACAAGACGGTTTTAATGCCCCTTGCAAGAGTGGTGCAGGTCGCAGTAGCTTAACAAGAAGCTTTTAATGCCCCTTGGAAAAGTGGTGGAGGTCGCAGTAGCTTAACAAGACGGTTTTAATGCCCCTTGGAAGGGCGGTGGAGGTCGCAGTAGCTTAACAAGATGGTTTTAATGCCCCTTGGAAGATCGCTGGAAGTCGCAGTAGCTTAGCAAGATGGTTTTAATGCCCCTTGGAAGAGCGGTGGAGGTCGCAGTAGCTTAACAAGATGGTTTTAATGCCCCTTGTAAGAGTGGTGGAGGTCGCAGTAGCTTAACAAGATGGTTTTAATGCCCCTTGCAAGAGTGGTGGAGGTCGCAATAGCTTAACAAGACAGTTTTAATGCCCCTTGGAAGAGCGGTGGAGGCCGCAGTAGCTTAGCAAGGCGGTTTGATGCCCCTTGGAAGAGTGGTGGAGGTCGCAGTAGCTTAACAAGACGGTTTTAATGCCCCTTGGAAAAGTGGTGGAGGTCGCAGTAGCTTAACAAGACGGTTTTAATGCCCCTTGGAAGAGCGGATGAGGTCGCAGTAGCTTAACAAGGCGGTTTTAATGCCCCTTGGAAGAGTGGTGGAGGTCGCAGTAGCTTATCAAGACGGCTTTAATGCCCCTTGGAAAAGTGGTGGAGGCCGCAGTAGCTTAACAAGATGGTTTTAATCCCCGTTGGAAGAGCAGATGAGGTCGCACTAGCTTAACAAGATGGTTTTAATGCCCCTTGGAAGAGTGGTGGAGGTCGCAGTGGAATAAAAAAACAATATCAATGACCCTTGGAAGAGACGTTGAGGTCACAGTGGAATAAAAAGACAATATCAATGCCCCTTGGAAGAGTGGTGGATATCGCAGTAGCTTAACAGGATGGTTTTAATTCCCCTTGGAAGAGCGGTGGAGGTCGCAGTAGCTTTACAAGACAGTTTTTATTCCCATTGGAAGAGCGGTGGAGGTTGCAGTAGCTTAACAAGACGGTTTTAATGCCCCTTGGAAGAGTGGTGGAGGTCTCAGTGGAATAAAAAGAGAATATCAATGCCCCTTGGAAGAGTAGTGGAGGTCGCAGAAGCTTAACAAGATGGTTTAATGCCCCTTAGAAGAGCGGTGGAGGCCGCAGTAGCTTAACAAGACGGATTTAATGCCACTTGGAAGAACGGTGGAGATCGCACTAGCTTAACAAGACAGTTTTAGTACCCCTTGGAAAAGTGGTGGAGGTCGCAGCATCTTAACAAGATGGTTTTAATGCTGCTTGGAAGAGCGGTGGAGGTCGCAGAAGCTTAACAAGACGGTTTTAATGCCCCTTGGAAGATTGGTGGAGGTCGCAGTAGCTTAACAAAACGGTTTTAATGCCCCTTGGAAAAGTGGTGGAGGTCGCAGTAGCTTAACAAGACGGTTTTAAGGCCCCTTGGAAGAGCGGTGGAGGTCTCAGTAGCTTAACAAGACTGTTTTAATGCCTCTTGGAAGAGTGGTGGATGTCACAGTAGCTTAAAAAGACAGTTTCAATGCCCCTTGGAAGAGTGGTGGAGGTTGCATTAGCTTAACAAAATGGTTTAAATGCCCCTTGGAAGAGACGTGGAGGTCACAGTGTAATAAAAAGACAATATCAATGTCGCTTGGAAGAGTTGTGGAGGTCGCAGTAGCTTAACAAGATGGTTTTCATGCCCCTTGGAAGAGCGGTGGAGGTCGCAATAGCTTAACAAGATGGCTTTAATGCCCCTTGCAAGAGTGGTGGAGGTCGCAGTAGCTTAACAAGAATGTTTTAATGCCACTTGGTAAAGTGGTGGAGGTCGCAGTAGCTTAACAAGACTTATTTAATGCCCCTTGGAAAAGTGGAGGAGGTCGCAGTAGCTTAACAAGACGGTTTTAATGCCCCTTGGAAGGGCGGTGGAGGTCGCAGTAGCTTAACAAGATGGTTTTAATGCCCCTTGGAAGATCGCTGGAAGTTGCAGTAGCTTAGCAAGATGGTTTTAATGCCCCTTGGAAGAGCGGAGAAGGTCGCAGTAGCTTAACAAGATGGTTTTAATGCCCCTTGTAAGAGTGGTGGAGGTCGCAGTAGCTTAACAAGATGGTTTTAATGCCCCTTGCAAGAGTGGTGGAGGTCGCAGTAGCTTAACAAGACAGTTTTAATGCCCCTTGAAAGAGCGGTGGAGGCCGCAGTAGCTTAACAAGGCGGTTTTAATGCCCCTTGGAAGAGTGGTGGAGGTCGCAGTATCTTAACAAGACGGTTTTAATGCCCCTTGGAAAAGTGGTGGAGGTCGCAGTAGCTTAACAAGACGGTTTTAATGCCCCTTGGAAGAGCGGATGAGGTCGCAGTAGCTTAACAAGTCGGTTTTAATGCCCCTTGGAAGAGTGGTGGAGGTCGCAGTAGCTTATCAAGACGGTTTTAATGCCCCTTGGAAAAGTGGTGGAGGTCGCAGTAGCTTAACAAGATGGTTTTAATGCCCCTTGGAAGAGCAGATGAGGTCGCAGTAGCTTAACAAGATGGTTTTAATGCCCCTTGGAAGAGTGGTGGAGGTCGCAGTGGAATAAAAAAACAATATCAATGACCCTTGGAAGAGACGTTGAGGTCACAGTGGAATAAAAAGACAATATCAATGACCCTTGGAAGAGTGGTGGAGGTCGCAGTAGCTTAACAGGATGGTTTTAATTCCCCTTGGAAGAGCGGTGGAATTCGCAGTAGCTTTACAAGACAGTTTTTATTCCCATTGGAAGAGCGGTGGAGGTTGCAGTAGCTTAACAAGACGGTTTTAATGTCCCTTGGAAGAGTGGTGGAGGTCGCAGTGGAATAAAAAGAGAATATCAATGCCACTTGGAAGAGTAGTGGAGGTCGCAGAAGCTTAACAAGATGGTTTAATGCCCCTTAGAAGAGCGGTGGAGGCCGCAGTAGCTTAACAAGACGGATTTAATGCCACTTGGAAGAACGGTGGAGATCGCACTAGCTTAACAAGACGGTTTTAGTACCCCTTGGAAAAGTGGTGGAGGTCGCAGCTTCTTAACAAGATGGTTTTAATGCTGCTTGGAAGAGCGGTGGAGGTTGCAGAAGCTTAACAAGACGGTTTTAATGCCCCTTGGAAGATTGGTGGAGGTCGCAGTAGCTTAACAAAATGGTTTTAATGCACCTTGGAAAAGTGGTGGAGGTCGCAGTAGCTTAACAAGACGGTTTTAAGGCCCCTTGGAAGAGCGGTGGAGGTCTCAGTAGCTTAACAAGACTGTTTTAATGCCCCTTGGAGAAGTGGTGGATGTCACAGTAGCTTAACAAGATGGTTTTAATGCCCCTTGGAAAAGTGGTGGAGGTCGCAGTAGCTTAACAAGACAGTTTCAATGCCCCTTGGAAGAGTGGTGGAGGTCGCAGTAGCTTAACAAGGCGGTTTTAATGCCCCTTGGAAAAGTGGTGGAGGTCGCAGTAGCTTAACAAGACGGTTTTAATGCCCCTTGGAAGAGCGGATGAGGTCGCAGTAGCTTAACAAGGCGGTTTTAATGCCCCTTGGAAGAGTGGTGGAGGTCGCAGTAGCTTATCAAGACGGCTTTAATGCCCCTTGGAAAAGTGGTGGAGGCCGCAGTAGCTTAACAAGATGGTTTTAATCCCCGTTGGAAGAGCAGATGAGGTCGCAGTAGCTTAACAAGATGGTTTTAATGCCCCTTGGAAGAGTGGTGGAGGTCGCAGTGGAATAAAAAAACAATATCAATGACCCTTGGAAGAGACGTTGAGGTCACAGTGGAATAAAAAGACAATATCAATGCCCCTTGGAAGAGTGGTGGAGGTCGCAGTAGCTTAACAGGATGGTTTTAATTCCCCTTGGAAGAGCGGTGGAGGTCGCAGTAGCTTTACAAGACAGTTTTTATTCCCATTGGAAGAGCGGTGGAGGTTGCAGTAGCTTAACAAGACGGTTTTAATGCCCCTTGGAAGAGTGGTGGAGGTCTCAGTGGAATAAAAAGAGAATATCAATGCCCCTTGGAAGAGTAGTGGAGGTCGCAGAAGCTTAACAAGATGGTTTAATGCCCCTTAGAAGAGCGGTGGAGGCCGCAGTAGCTTAACAAGACGGATTTAATGCCACTTGGAAGAACGGTGGAGATCGCACTAGCTTAACAAGACAGTTTTAGTACCCCTTGGAAAAGTGGTGGAGGTCGCAGCATCTTAACAAGATGGTTTTAATGCTGCTTGGAAGAGCGGTGGAGGTCGCAGAAGCTTAACAAGACGGTTTTAATGCCCCTTGGAAGATTGGTGGAGGTCGCAGTAGCTTAACAAAATGGTTTTAATGCCCCTTGGAAAAGTGGTGGAGGTCGCAGTAGCTTAACAAGACGGTTTTAAGGCCCCTTGGAAGAGCGGTGGAGGTCTCAGTAGCTTAACAAGACTGTTTTAATGCCTCTTGGAAGAATGGTGGATGTCACAGTAGCTTAAAAAGACAGTTTCAATGCCCCTTGGAAGAGTGGTGGAGGTTGCATTAGCTTAACAAAATGGTTTAAATGCCCCTTGGAAGAGACGTGGAGGTCACAGTGTAATAAAAAGACAATATCAATGTCGCTTGGAAGAGTTGTGGAGGTCGCAGTAGCTTAACAAGATGGTTTTCATGCCCCTTGGAAGAGCGGTGGAGGTCGCAATAGCTTAACAAGATGGCTTTAATGCCCCTTGCAAGAGTGGTGGAGGTCGCAGTAGCTTAACAAGAATGTTTTAATGCCACTTGGTAAAGTGGTGGAGGTCGCAGTATCTTAACAAGACGGTTTTAATGCCCCTTGGAAAAGTGGTGGAGGTCGCAGTAGCTTAACAAGACGGTTTTAATGCCCCTTGGAAGAGCGGATGAGGTCGCAGTAGCTTAACAAGTCGGTTTTAATGCCCCTTGGAAGAGTGGTGGAGGTCGCAGTAGCTTATCAAGACGGTTTTAATGCCCCTTGGAAAAGTGGTGGAGGTCGCAGTAGCTTAACAAGATGGTTTTAATGCCCCTTGGAAGAGCAGATGAGGTCGCAGTAGCTTAACAAGATGGTTTTAATGCCCCTTGGAAGAGTGGTGGAGGTCGCAGTGGAATAAAAAAACAATATCAATGACCCTTGGAAGAGACGTTGAGGTCACAGTGGAATAAAAAGACAATATCAATGACCCTTGGAAGAGTGGTGGAGGTCGCAGCAGCTTAACAGGATGGTTTTAATTCCCCTTGGAAGAGCGGTGGAATTCGCAGTAGCTTTACAAGACAGTTTTTATTCCCATTGGAAGAGCGGTGGAGGTTGCAGTAGCTTAACAAGACGGTTTTAATGTCCCTTGGAAGAGTGGTGGAGGTCGCAGTGGAATAAAAAGAGAATATCAATGCCACTTGGAAGAGTAGTGGAGGTCGCAGAAGCTTAACAAGATGGTTTAATGCCCCTTAGAAGAGCGGTGGAGGCCGCAGTAGCTTAACAAGACGGATTTAATGCCACTTGGAAGAACGGTGGAGATCGCACTAGCTTAACAAGACGGTTTTAGTACCCCTTGGAAAAGTGGTGGAGGTCGCAGCTTCTTAACAAGATGGTTTTAATGCTGCTTGGAAGAGCGGTGGAGGTTGCAGAAGCTTAACAAGACGGTTTTAATGCCCCTTGGAAGATTGGTGGAGGTCGCAGTAGCTTAACAAAATGGTTTTAATGCACCTTGGAAAAGTGGTGGAGGTCGCAGTAGCTTAACAAGACGGTTTTAAGGCCCCTTGGAAGAGCGGTGGAGGTCTCAGTAGCTTAACAAGACTGTTTTAATGCCCCTTGGAGAAGTGGTGGATGTCACAGTAGCTTAACAAGATGGTTTTAATGCCCCTTGGAAAAGTGGTGGAGGTCGCAGTAGCTTAACAAGACAGTTTCAATGCCCCTTGGAAGAGTGGTGGAGGTCGCAGTAGCTTAACAAGGCGGTTTTAATGCCCCTTGGAAAAGTGGTGGAGGTCGCAGTAGCTTAACAAGACGGTTTTAATGCCCCTTGGAAGAGCGGATGAGGTCGCAGTAGCTTAACAAGGCGGTTTTAATGCCCCTTGGAAGAGTGGTGGAGGTCGCAGTAGCTTATCAAGACGGCTTTAATGCCCCTTGGAAAAGTGGTGGAGGCCGCAGTAGCTTAACAAGATGGTTTTAATCCCCGTTGGAAGAGCAGATGAGGTCGCAGTAGCTTAACAAGATGGTTTTAATGCCCCTTGGAAGAGTGGTGGAGGTCGCAGTGGAATAAAAAAACAATATCAATGACCCTTGGAAGAGACGTTGAGGTCACAGTGGAATAAAAAGACAATATCAATGCCCCTTGGAAGAGTGGTGGAGGTCGCAGTAGCTTAACAGGATGGTTTTAATTCCCCTTGGAAGAGCGGTGGAGGTCGCAGTAGCTTTACAAGACAGTTTTTATTCCCATTGGAAGAGCGGTGGAGGTTGCAGTAGCTTAACAAGACGGTTTTAATGCCCCTTGGAAGAGTGGTGGAGGTCTCAGTGGAATAAAAAGAGAATATCAATGCCCCTTGGAAGAGTAGTGGAGGTCGCAGAAGCTTAACAAGATGGTTTAATGCCCCTTAGAAGAGCGGTGGAGGCCGCAGTAGCTTAACAAGACGGATTTAATGCCACTTGGAAGAACGGTGGAGATCGCACTAGCTTAACAAGACAGTTTTAGTACCCCTTGGAAAAGTGGTGGAGGTCGCAGCATCTTAACAAGATGGTTTTAATGCTGCTTGGAAGAGCGGTGGAGGTCGCAGAAGCTTAACAAGACGGTTTTAATGCCCCTTGGAAGATTGGTGGAGGTCGCAGTAGCTTAACAAAATGGTTTTAATGCCCCTTGGAAAAGTGGTGGAGGTCGCAGTAGCTTAACAAGACGGTTTTAAGGCCCCTTGGAAGAGCGGTGGAGGTCTCAGTAGCTTAACAAGACTGTTTTAATGCCTCTTGGAAGAATGGTGGATGTCACAGTAGCTTAAAAAGACAGTTTCAATGCCCCTTGGAAGAGTGGTGGAGGTTGCATTAGCTTAACAAAATGGTTTAAATGCCCCTTGGAAGAGACGTGGAGGTCACAGTGTAATAAAAAGACAATATCAATGTCGCTTGGAAGAGTTGTGGAGGTCGCAGTAGCTTAACAAGATGGTTTTCATGCCCCTTGGAAGAGCGGTGGAGGTCGCAATAGCTTAACAAGATGGCTTTAATGCCCCTTGCAAGAGTGGTGGAGGTCGCAGTAGCTTAACAAGAATGTTTTAATGCCACTTGGTAAAGTGGTGGAGGTCGCAGTAGCTTAACAAGACTTATTTAATGCCCCTTGGAAAAGTGGTGGAGGTCGCAGTAGCTTAACAAGACGGTTTTAATGCCCCTTGGAAGGGCGGTGGAGGTCGCAGTAGCTTAACAAGATGGTTTTAATGCCCCTTGGAAGATCGCTGGAAGTTGCAGTAGCTTAGCAAGATGGTTTTAATGCCCCTTGGAAGAGCGGAGAAGGTCGCAGTAGCTTAACAAGATGGTTTTAATGCCCCTTGTAAGAGTGGTGGAGGTCGCAGTAGCTTAACAAGATGGTTTTAATGCCCCTTGCAAGAGTGGTTTAGGTCGCAGTAGCTTAACAAGACAGTTTTAATGCCCCTTGAAAGAGCGGTGGAGGCCGCAGTAGCTTAACAAGGCGGTTTTAATGCCCCTTGGAAGAGTGGTGGAGGTCGCAGTATCTTAACAAGACGGTTTTAATGCCCCTTGGAAAAGTGGTGGAGGTCGCAGTAGCTTAACAAGACGGTTTTAATGCCCCTTGGAAGAGCGGATGAGGTCGCAGTAGCTTAACAAGTCGGTTTTAATGCCCCTTGGAAGAGTGGTGGAGGTCGCAGTAGCTTATCAAGACGGTTTTAATGCCCCTTGGAAAAGTGGTGGAGGTCGCAGTAGCTTAACAAGATGGTTTTAATGCCCCTTGGAAGAGCAGATGAGGTCGCAGTAGCTTAACAAGATGGTTTTAATGCCCCTTGGAAGAGTGGTGGAGGTCGCAGTGGAATAAAAAAACAATATCAATGACCCTTGGAAGAGACGTTGAGGTCACAGTGGAATAAAAAGACAATATCAATGACCCTTGGAAGAGTGGTGGAGGTCGCAGTAGCTTAACAGGATGGTTTTAATTCCCCTTGGAAGAGCGGTGGAATTCGCAGTAGCTTTACAAGACAGTTTTTATTCCCATTGGAAGAGCGGTGGAGGTTGCAGTAGCTTAACAAGACGGTTTTAATGTCCCTTGGAAGAGTGGTGGAGGGCGCAGTGGAATAAAAAGAGAATATCAATGCCACTTGGAAGAGTAGTGGAGGTCGCAGAAGCTTAACAAGATGGTTTAATGCCCCTTAGAAGAGCGGTGGAGGCCGCAGTAGCTTAACAAGACGGATTTAATGCCACTTGGAAGAACGGTGGAGATCGCACTAGCTTAACAAGACGGTTTTAGTACCCCTTGGAAAAGTGGTGGAGGTCGCAGCTTCTTAACAAGATGGTTTTAAGGCTGCTTGGAAGAGCGGTGGAGGTTGCAGAAGCTTAACAAGACGGTTTTAATGCCCCTTGGAAGATTGGTGGAGGTCGCAGTAGCTTAACAAAATGGTTTTAATGCACCTTGGAAAAGTGGTGGAGGTCGCAGTAGCTTAACAAGACGGTTTTAAGGCCCCTTGGAAGAGCGGTGGAGGTCTCAGTAGCTTAACAAGACTGTTTTAATGCCCCTTGGAAGAGTGGTGGATGTCACAGTAGCTTAACAAGATGGTTTTAATGCCCCTTGGAAAAGTGGTGGAGGTCGCAGTAGCTTAACAAGACAGTTTCAATGCCCCTTGGAAGAGTGGTGGAGGTTGCATTAGCTTAACAAGATGGTTTAAATGCCCCTTGGAAGAGACGTGGAGGTCACAGTGAAATAAAAAGACAATATCAATGTCGCTTGGAAGAGTTGTGGAGGTCGCAGTAGCTTAACAAGACGGTTTTCATGCCCCTTGGAAGAGCGGTGGAGGTCGCAATAGCTTAACAAGACGGCTTTAATGCCCCTGGCAAGAGTGGTGGAGGTCGCAGTAGCTTAACAAGAATGTTTTAATGCCCCTTGGTAAAGTGGTGGAGGTCGCAGTAGCTTAACAAGACTTATTTAATGCCCCTTGGAAGGGCGGTGGAGGTCGCAGTAGCTTTACAAGATGGTTTTAATGCCCCTTGGAGGAGTGGTGGAGGTCGCAGGATCTTAAAAAGACGGTTTTAATGTCCCTTGGAAGAACGGTGGAGGTCGCAGTAGCTTAACAAGATAGTATTAATGCCCCTTGGAAAAGTAGTGGAGGTCGCAGTAGCTTCACAAGACGGTTTTAATGCCCCTTGGAAGAGTGGTGGAGGTCGCAGTAGCTTAACAAGACGGTTTTAATGCCCCTTGGAAAAGTGGTGGAGGCCGCAGTAGCTTAACAAGACGGCTTTAATGCCCCTTGGAAGAGCGGTGGAGGTTGCAGAAGCTTAACAAGACGGTTTTAATGCCCCTTGGAAGATTGGTGGAGGTCGCAGTAGCTTAACAAAATGGTTTTAATGCACCTTGGAAAATAGGTGGAGGTCGCAGTAGCTTAACAAGACGGTTTTAAGGCCCCTTGGAAGAGCGGTGGAGGTCTCAGTAGCTTAACAAGACTGTTTTAATGCCCCTTGGAAGAGTGGTGGATGTCACAGTAGCTTAACAAGATGGTTTTAATGCCCCTTGGAAAAGTGGTGGAGGTCGCAGTAGCTTAACAAGACAGTTTCAATGCCCCTTGGAAGAGTGGTGGAGGTTGCATTAGCTTAACAAGATGGTTTAAATGCCCCTTGGAAGAGACGTGGAGGTCACAGTGAAATAAAAAGACAATATCAATGTCGCTTGGAAGAGTTGTGGAGGTCGCAGTAGCTTAACAAGACGGTTTTCATGCCCCTTGGAAGAGCGGTGGAGGTCGCAATAGCTTAACAAGACGGCTTTAATGCCCCTGGCAAGAGTGGTGGAGGTCGCAGTAGCTTAACAAGAATGTTTTAATGCCCCTTGGTAAAGTGGTGGAGGTCGCAGTAGCTTAACAAGACTTATTTAATGCCCCTTGGAAGGGCGGTGGAGGTCGCAGTAGCTTTACAAGATGGTTTTAATGCCCCTTGGAGGAGTGGTGGAGGTCGCAGTATCTTAAAAAGACGGTTTTAATGTCCCTTGGAAGAACGGTGGAGGTCGCAGTAGCTTAACAAGATAGTATTAATGCCCCTTGGAAAAGTAGTGGAGGTCGCAGTAGCTTCACAAGACGGTTTTAATGCCCCTTGGAAGAGTGGTGGAGGTCGCAGTAGCTTAACAAGACGGTTTTAATGCCCCTTGGAAAAGTGGTGGAGGCCGCAGTAGCTTAACAAGACGGCTTTAATGCCCCTTGGAAGAGCGGTGGAGGTCGCAGTAGCTTAACAAGGCGGTTTTAATGCCCCTTGGAAGAGTGGTGGAGGTCGCAGTAGCTTAACAAGACGGCTTTAATGCCCCTTGGAAAAGTGGTGGAGGTCGCAGTAGCTTAACAAGATGGTTTTAATGCCCCTTGGAAGAGTGGTGGAGGTCGGAGTGGAATAAAAAAACAATTTCAATGCCCCTTGGAAGAGACGTTGAGGTCACAGTGGAATAAAAAGACAATATCAATGCCCCTTGGAAGAGTGGTGGAGGTCGCAGTAGCTTAACAGGACGGTTTTAATTCCCCTTGGAAGAGCGGTGGAGGTCGCAGTAGCTTTACAAGACGGTTTTTATTCCCCTTGGAAGAGTGGTGGAGGTTGCAGTTGCTTAACAAGATGGTTTTAATGCCCCTTGGAAGAGTGGTGGAGGTCGCAGTGGAATAAAAAGAGAATATCAATGCCCCTTGGAAAAGTAGTGGAGGTCGCAGTAGCTTAACAAGATGGTTTAATGCCCCTTAGAAGAGCGGTGGAGGCCGCAGTAGCTTAACAAGATCGATTTAATGCCACTTGAAGAATGGTGGAGGTCGCAGTAGCTTAACAAGACGGTTTTAATACCCCTTGGAAAAGTGGTGGAGGTCGCATCAGCTTAACAAGACGGTTTTAATGCTGCTTGGAAGAGCGGTGGAGGTTGCAGTAGCTTAACAACACGGTTTTAATGCCCCTTGGAAGATTGGTGGAGGTCGCAGTAGCTTAACAAAATGGTTTTAATGCCCCTTGGAAAAGTGGTGGAGGTCGCAGTAGCTTACCAAGACGGTTTTAATGCCCCTTGGAAGAGCGGTGGAGGTCTCAGTAGCTTAACAAGATGGTTTTAATGCCCCTTGGAAAAGTGGTGGATGTCACAGTAGCTTAACAAGACGGTTTTAATGCCCCTTGGAAAAGTGGTGGAGGTCGCAGTAGCTTAACAAGACAGTTTTATTGCCCATTGGAAGAACAGCGGAGGTCGCAGTAGCTTAACAATACGGTTTTAATGCCCCTTGTAAGAGTGGTGGAGGGCGCAGTGGAATAAAAAGACAATATCAATGCCCCTTGGAAGAGTGGTGGAGGTTGCATTAGCTTAACAAGATGGTTTAAATGCCCCTTGGAAGAGACGTGGAGGTCACAGTGTAATAAAAAGACAATATCAAAGCCACTTGGAATAGTAGTGGAGGTCGCAGTAGCATAACAAGACGGTTTTCATGCCCCTTGGAAGAGCGGTGGAGGTCGAAATAGATTAACAAGACGGTTTTAATGCCCCCTGCAAGAGTGGTGGAGGTCGCAGTAGCTTAACAAGAAGGTTTTAATGCCCCTTGGAAAAGTGGTGGAGGTCGCAGTAGCTTAACAAGACGGTTTTAATGCCCCTTGGAAGGGCGGTGGAGGTCGCAGTAGCTTAACAAGATGGTTTTAATGTCTCTTGGAAGAACGGTGGAGGGCGCAGTATCTTAACAAGACGGTATTAATGCCCCTTGGAAAAGTAGTGGAGGTCGCAGTAGCTTCACAAGACGGTTTTAAAGCCCCTTGGAAGAGTGGTGGAGGTCGCAGTAGCTTAACAAGACGGTTTTAATGCCCCTTGGAAAAGTGGTGGGGTCGCAGTAGCTTAACAAGACGGTTTTAATGCCCCTTGGAAGAGCGGTGGAGGTCGCAGTAGCTTAACAAGACGGTTTTAATGCCCCTTGGAAGAGTGGTGGAGGTCACAGTAGCTTAAAAAGACGGTTTTAATGCCACTTGGAAAGTGGTGGAGGTCGCAGTAGCATCACAAGACGGTTTTGATGCCCCTTGGAAGAGCAGTGGAGGTCGCAGTAGCTTAACACGACAGTTTTAATGCCCCTTGGAAGAGTGGTGGAGGCTGCAGTGGAATAAAAAGACAATATCAATGCCCCTTGGAAGAGCGGTGGAGGTCGCAGTAGCTTAACAAGACGGTTTTAATGCCCCTTGGAAGAGAGGTGGAGGTCGCAGTAGCTTAACAAGACCGTTTTATTGCCCCTTGGAAGAGACTTTGAGGTCACAGTGGAATAAAAAGACAATATCAATGCCACTTGGAAGAGTGGTGGAGGTCGCAGTAGCTTAACAAGACGGTTTTAATGCCCCTTGGAAGAGTGGTGGACGTCGCAGTAGCTTTGTTATGATCTGCTACAAGCACTAAGGAAAGAAACGAGATCTGTCCCTACAATAGAACTAAGCTAGATCCCTATGATGTAACGGGGAACCTGATCCTGCGATCAGACCCGATAAAGTCCTCGGCTAATCTGTAAGAAGACCTATAGATGCAAGGGAGGGATCCCTACAAGAGCTAGGGACAGGGATAAAGTTGGGCACCTCCTAGCAGAAATTGTAGCAGTAAAAGACAAACACACAACATAGAACATAAAGGTCCGAAGACCAAGCTAAACTGACTGAGAAAGGTAACTAAGCACCAGGCTAACTTAAGAGTAGAAATTACAATGAAGTCCAGCAAGGCCAGGAGGGCGGAGCAGGATTAAATAGGCAAACAAGGTCATGTGACCAGCAAGAAATAAAAAATCTAACAGGAGAGTTCTAACAGTACCCCCTCTTCTATGAGGATCCTCCGGATCCCCTAGGCCCAGGCTTATCAGGAAACCTCTTGTGAAACGCTCTGACAAGTCTGGAGGCAGAAACATCATCCGCCCTCACCCATGAGTTATCCTCGGGTCCGAAACCCTTCCAAGCGACGAGATACTGCAAACTCCCTCTATACCGTCTAAAATTTAGGATGCGGGAAATTTCGTATTCCCCGTCCTCCACCACCGGAGGAACAGTCGCGGAGACGTCTCCATCCGACACATAAGCTCTTTTCAACAGAGAAACATGAAACACCGGATTAATCTTCCAGGAGGTAGGAACCTCCAACCTAACACCAGATTGGTTAACTACCTGAAGCACCTTAAAGGGCCCTACAAACTTTGGACCCAATTTTTTAGAAGGAATCCTCAACCGCAGATTCTTAGAGGACAACCAAACCATGTCACCAATAGCAAACAAAACCTCTTGCCGTTTCCTATCAATGTACCTCTTAGATTTTTTGTTAGACTCCTGAAGATTACCACGCACATCCGTCCAAACTCTCTCCAAGTCACCGGAAAAACTCTCCTCCTCAGGCACAGCCGATACCAATTTGGAGAATGACCCAAAAGACGGATGTCTCCCAGAACAACAAAAAAAAGGCAAACACCCAGCAGAAGAGGATGTATGGTTGTTAAGAGCAAACTCAGCAAGTGGCAGAAACTCAGACCACCCCTCCTGATTGTCTGCCACAAAACAACGCAAGAACTGCTCAACATCCTGACTCTTCCTTTCTGTCCGGCCATTAGACTCAGGATGATATCCAGATGAAAACGACAAATGAACTCCCAACCTGTCACAAAAAGCACGCCAAAAACGAGCCACGAACTGAGGTCCCCTATCAGAAACAATGTCAGTAGGAACGCCATATAGTCTGACAATTTCCTTGACAAAGGCCTTAGCGAGTGTTTTAGCGCAGGGCAGATTGATGAAAGGAACCAAGTGACACATCTTGCTAAAACTTTCCACGACCACCCAGATGACTGTGAAACCCTCAGAGGGGGGAAGGTCAGTAATAAAGTCCATAGCCAGTTGTGTCCAAGGTGCACTAGGAACCTCCAGAGGGCAAAGCAACCCCGCTGAAGGAGTATGTGAAGACTTAGATCTAGCACATACCGTACATTGACGCACCCACTTAATGACTTCCTTCTGCCATCCAGGCCACCAAAAACTGCGACCCACAAGTCTCTTGGTCTCAGAAATTCCTGGATGACCTGCCAACTGAGACTCATGACACTCAACAAACAAATCTCTCCTAAAGGTCCTAGGCGCAAACAACCTCCCATGGAGAGTGTTAGATGGGGCATTCTCCTGTGCTTTAAGAATCTCATCTTCCAAAACGGAGTCCAATGCAGCAATCACAACACCTTCTTGTAAAATGCTCCCCTCCTCCTCAGCACCGACCATGGGAGAAAAGCTGCGAGACAAAGCATCAGCTTTAACATTCTTGGTACCCGGGATGTAAGTAACGGAAAAATTAAACCGCTAGAAAAAAAGTGCCCAACTAGCCTGACGGGCATTCAAGCTCTTGGCAGCACCAAGATAGATCAGATTTTTATGATCAGTGAAAACCTGAATGGGAAATTCAGCACCTTCCAAGAGATGACGCCAGTGTTCAAATGCGAGTTTAATAGCCAGCAATTCCCGATTACCAATATCGTAATTAAGTTCAGTCTCAGAAAATTTTTTTGAAAAAAAAGCACAGGGATTTACTCTATCCTTGTTTTTCTGAGACAACACCGCACCGACCCCCACCGAAGAAGCATCAACCTCAACCAAAAACGGCTTAGTCACATCAGGCTGTATAAGGATGGGAGCAGAGCTGAACCTCTCCTTTAGAAACACAAAAGCTTCAATGGCCTCAGTAGTCCACTGAACCGCATTAGCACCTTTCCTGGTGAGATCGGTCAGTGGTTTGACAATAATAGAAAATTTTTTAATGAATTTTCTGTAATAATTGTCGAAACCCAAAAACCTCTGTATCGATTTCAAACCAATAGGCCTAGGCCATTCCTGAACCGCCTGAACCTTCACAGGGTCCTTCTCAAAGCCCTCGCTGGAGATAATGTAGCCCAAAAAATGAATTCTCTGTACAGCAAACTCACATTTCTCCAGCTTAGAAAAAAGTGAATTGTCAATTAATAACTGTAATACCTCACGTACGCTCCGCCAATGAGACTCCAGATCAGGCGAATAAATCAAAATGTCATCCAAATACACAACCACATTTTTGCCGATCAAAGGTCTAAGGATGTCATTAATAAGATTCTGAAAAAATGCTGGAGCATTGGTAAGACCAAAAGGCATAACCAGGTTCTCAAAATGACCCACAGGAGTGTTAAAAGCAGTCTTCCATTCATCACCCTCCTTCATGCGCAACAAATTGTATGCCCCCCGGAGATCAATTTTAGAGAACCACTTGGCCCCCACTAACTGGTTAAACAAATCAGGAATCAATGGCAGTGGGTAAGGATTGCATACAGTAATTTTATTAATCTCAAGAAAATCCAGACAAGGACTTAAACCGCCGTCCTTTTTTTTAGCAAAAAAAAATCCAACAGCCACAGGAGACTTGGAAGGCCTAATGTGACCGGCGGCCAAGCTTGTCTGTATGTATTCCTCCAAAGCCTTTCTCTCAGGAATAGTAAAATTAAATAAACGACTTTTAGCAATAGTCGCTCCAGGGACAAATTCAATGGTACAATCATAGTCTCTATGGGGAGGCAATATTTGTGACTCCTCCTCAGAAAAAACTCTCCAAAAATCCTGAATAGGTACAGTTAATTCCCCTTTTTCCACCGCAGCAATACGTCCATTACAACACTTGTCATAACACTTAGGACTCCAGGACTTTATTTCATTGGTAGACCAATCCAGTACAGGATTGTGCAATTTTAACCAGGGTAACCCCAAAATTACTGGAGAAGGCAAATTATTTAATACCACCAAATCCAAATTTTCTTGGTGAATACCATTAATAGTGAGGGGAAATTCACAGACCTTGTGAGTAACATTCTTCACGGGGGAGCAATCGACAGAAACCACAGTAATAGGGGATGACAAAGGATTGGGTTTTAATTTAAGTTTTTCCAAGAATCCCCCATCAATCACATTCAGAGTAGAACCACAATCCACAAATATCCGAAATTCAATTAATTCTTCCTGAGCAGCAGTAGTAGCAGAAAGAAATACCCCCTTAGAATTTAAACAGGCCATACGGGAATAACTGACCTTTTTTTTTTCTTTGTTCATACGAAGCACACAGTTCTTAATAAAATGGTCAGATTTCCAGCAATAAAAGCACAAACCTTCAGAAGATCTGCGATCTTTTTCCTGAGAGCGGGGTGCCATCGCCCCAATCTCCATCGGCTCTCCAATGTCAGTATAGACCCTCTCAAGACTCGGAGCTGACATGGCAGAGGATTTACTTTTATTAACCCTTGCACGCAGTCTCCTGTCCACCCATATAGCTAATTGCATAGCCTCCTGAAAGTTTCCTGGTGTGGGATAAGCAATCAGCAAATCCTTAACCCTTTCACCTAGCCCCACAAGAAACAAACTTTTCAAAGCTGAATCGTTCCACCCCACCTGGGCAGAGCACCGACGGAAGTGAGAACAATATTTTTCCACATTACCTGATCCCTGCCTCAAATGTCTTAATTCAGTCTCAGCTGATGAGACACGATCAGGATCATCATACAACAAGCCCAAAGCAGAAAAAAAACAATCCACTGATCTAAAGCATGGATCACTAGGTTGGAGAGAAAAGGCCCATCCCTGAGGTTCTTTGCGCAAAAGTGACATTATGAACCCTATGCGCTGTGATTCATCACCAGAGGATCTGGGTCTCAAACAAAAATACAATAAACAAGCATTTTTAAAGGAAAAAAATTCCTGTTGATCACCAAAGAATAAATCAGGCAAACGTACCTTTGGCTCCACAAAATGTGCTCCAGAACAGCTACTCACGTGTTGTTGGAGCTCGGCCACCTCCAGAGAGAGTCCCTGCAGGCGTTGAGCCAAATCCTGAACCGACACCATGATGGAAACTGGAAGTCTTTCCTTAGAGATATTTTTGGGCTGGACTTACTGTTATGATCTGCTACAAGCACTAAGGAAAGAAAGGAGATCTGTCTCTATAATAGAACTAAGCTAGATCCCTACGATGTAACGGGGAACCTGATCCTGCGATCAGACCCGCTAAAGTTCTCGGCTAGTCTGTATGAAGACCTATAGATGCAAGGGAGGGATCCCTACAAGAACTAGGGACTGGGATAAAGTTGGGCACCTCCTAGCAGAAATTGTAGCAGTAAAAGACAAACACACAACATAGAACATAATGGTCCGAAGACAAAGCTAAACTGACTGAGAAAGGTAACGAAGCACCAGGCTAACTTAAGAGTAGAAATTACAATGAAGTCCAGCAAGGCCAGGAGGGCGGAGCAGGATTAAATAGGCAAACAAGGTCATGTGACCAGCAAGATAGAAAAAACCTAACAGGAGAGTTCTAACAAGCTTAACAAGACAGTCTTAATGCCCCTTGGAAGAGCGGTGGAGGTCGCAGTAGCTTAACAAGATGGTTTTAATGCCCCTTGGAAGAGTGGTGGAGGATGCAGTAGCTTAACAAGACGGTTTTAATGCCCCTTGGAAGGTCAGTGGAGGTCGCAGTAGCTTAACAAGACGGTTTTAATGCCCTTGGAAGAGTGGTGGAGGTCGCAGTAGCTTAGCAAGATGGTTTTAGTGCCCCTTGGAAAAGTGGTGGAGGTCGCAGTAGCTTAACAAGACGGTTTTAATGCCCCTTGGTAGAGCGGTGGAGGTCGCAATAGCGTAACAAGATTGTTTTAATGCCCCTTGGAAAAGTCGTGGAGGTCGCGGTAGCTTAACAAGATGGTTTTAATGCCCCTTGGGAGAGCGGTGGAGGTCACAGTACCTTAACAAGACAGTTTTAATGCCCTCTTGGAAGAGCGGTGGAGGTCGCAGTAGCTTTACAAGATGGTTTTTATGCCCCTTGGAAGAGCGGTGGAGGTCGCAGTAGCTTAACAAGACGGTTTTAATGCCCCTTGGATGAGACATGGAGGTCACAGTAGCTTAACAAGACAGTTTTCATGCTCCTTACATGAGCCATGCAAAACAGCATATTCAAAACATTATTTCCATTATTTTGAAGTGGGTCTCCCATATTCTTTGCCTATGCCTTCCAAGCAAAAGCTGCCAAAAATTAGGACTGAGGAACTTGCAATGCTGGCAACACGGACCACGGTCACCCTGGTGGTATAGTGGTGGTGGAGGCTGAGGATAAGGAGAAGAGCAAAATACAGCCGAAATGAGGAAGCATATACCCATGTGTGGGTGTGAAGCGGTGCATGGGAATACACCTCCCGAAACAACACATTGGATTTGACTTTATGTTACTCCGCTGTTATTTGGTGGTGATGAGAAGTCTGGCCCAATCCAGCCCTTGTACATTTTGATAAGGGTCAGCTTGTCAGCATTGTCAGTTGACAGGCGAGTGCGCTTATCCGTTATAATTCCTCCAGCGGCACTAAAAACACACTCCGATAACATGCTAGCGGCAGGGCAGGCCAGGATCTCCAAGGTGTACAGAGTGAGTTCATTCCAAGTGTCCAGCTTGGATACCCAATAATTAAAAGGCACAGAGAAATCACGGAGGACGCTGGTATGGTCGACAAGGTACTCCCTCACCATCTTTTGAAACTTTCCACTCCTTGTGAGAGTACCTCGCGCCTCAGGGCCTGTAAGCTGGGCGGGTCTCAGAAAACTGACCCAGAACATTGACAGTGTTCCACTGCCTCTGCTGGATTGGTGTTGCGTCTCTCTCGCCTGTACGCCTTGGTTGGTCAACGAACTGTGACATCTGCCGCTAGCGTGTTCAGATGGGAATTTTTTTAACAGTTCTGTAGCAAGGGCCTTCTGGTACTGCAACATTTTTGCAGACCTCTCCACCTCAGGAATAAGAGAGTGAAAGTTCTCCTTGTAGCGGGGATCTAAAAGTGTCACCAACCAGTAATGACTGTCACCCAAAATTTTGACAATGTGAGTATCACGGTTAAGGCAGCGTAACATAAAGTCAGCCATGCGTGCCAGACTACTAACGGGCAAGACCTCCGTGTCCTCACCAAGATGACGACTGACCATGCTCTCCTCCTCCTCCTCCCCCCTGTCCTCAGGCCACCCACGCTGAATCGATGGTATGACAGTTGTACAGGTACTACCGTCTGCAGCGCATGATACCAGCTCCTGTTCTTCCTCCAATGCACATTGGGATGACATGAGGCTGGGCTGTGTGTAATCACCCATTACGGCTTCTTGATCCATCTCATCATACTCTGGCTGCAATGCCTCCTATTTAATTCTCTGCAGATAGCGTTGCAAAAGACCGACAAGTGGGATGCTGATGCTAATGATGGCGTCATCGCCACACACCATCTTGGTGGACTCCTCAAAGTTTGTCAGGATGGTACATATGTCAGACATCCAAGTCCACTCCTGAGGTCTTATGTGTGGAGTCTGACCTGAATATCAACGCCCTTGTTGCAGCTGGTACTCCACAACTGCTCTCTTCTGCTCACAAATCCTTTGCAACATGTGGAGGGTAGAGTTCCAACGTGTGGGGACATCACACATCAGTAGGTGTGCCGGAAGCTGAAAACGCTGCTGCAACACAGCAAGGGCAGTGGAAGCTGTAGCCGAAAATGAGCTGACAGGTGGCATACTTTGACGAGCAGATCTGGCAAATCGTGGTACAATTTAAGAAACCGCTGAACCATGAGGTTAAGCACATGAGCCAGGCATGGTATGTGTGTGATCTTGCCTCGCCTCAGAGCCGCCACCAGGTTACGGCCATTGTCACACATGACCATGCCTGTATGTAGGTTTAGCTGTCTCAGCCACAGATCTGCCTGCTCTTTCACAGCTGTCCACAACTCACAAGCATTGTGAGGTTTATCACCTAAGCTTATGAGTTTCAGCACAGCCTGTTGCTGCATGGCGGAGGCAGTACTGCAGTGCTTCCAGCTTGTAACTGATGTGGTGATATCTGCGATGGAGGCTGAACATGAGGAGGAGGATGCGCAGGAGCTGTACACTGTGGGGGCAACTCTGACTGACATAGGGCCCGCAATCCTTGGTGTGGGGAGGATGTGTTCCGTCCCAAGGTCCGACTGGGTCCCGGCTTCCACTATGTTTACCCAGTGTGCCGTCAGGGAGATGTACCGTTCCTGGCCACAAGCACTTGTCCACGTGTCCGTTGTCAGGTGGACTCTCCCAGTAACTGCGCTGTTGAGGGCACCGCAGATGTTTTGGGTCACGTGCTTGTGTAGTGCGGGGATGGCACACCGGGCAAAATAGTGTCGGCTCGGGACCGAGTACCAAGGGATTTCCATCGCAAGCAGCCGTGAAATGTGCGAATTTAGGACTGTGGACAGTGGGGCGTTGGCTGCGAATTTGCACTTTCGTTTAAAGCTCTGGGATATGGACAATTGAACGCTGCGGTGAGACTTGGACGTTGATGCTGTTTCTTGAGAAACTGCCATAACAAGTGAAGACTGAGAGAAGGGGGCATCTTTGCATGCAGTATGGACAGGGGATTGCCTTGCACGCACAACAGAGGGATCTCTTACACGCACAACAGCGGAAGAAGCAGTGGTAACACCCGCTAACACTGGTCATGGACCCCCACAAAGGCGGGTGCTTTGCTGACATGTGCCTGATCATGCTGGTGGTGATCAGGCTGGTAGTTTTGTCACCCCTGCTGATGCTGGCATGGCAGGTGGTACAAATGGCCTTTTTGGGGTTATCAGCAGAGTCTTTAAAAAAATTTCTGACTTTGGAAGACCTACCGGTTGTACTGGCAACGTCCCTCGTGTTGGTGTTACGAGGAACTGTTGCCCGCCTTCCATGTGCAGCCACCACACTGCTTCTTCCTGCCTGTTGAGGTACTCTGCCTCCCTTCCCCTGTGTGCTGCTGGCCTCGCTCTGCGTGTCCTCCTGCCACGTTGGTTCAGTTACTAGATCATCCACCACCTCCTCCTCTTCCACTTGAGCACAACGATCCTCCTCCTCACTTCGTGGCAATTATGTCTCGTCATCGTCCACCAATTGTGACAAATTGCCAGCGTCGACTTCCTGTGACCGTGGCTGTTCAAATATTTGGGTATCGCTACATGGGATCTCCTCTTCCTCCACTTCAAGTAGAGCAGGCGAGGGGCACAAATACGGAAATGGACAAGTGAACAGCTCTTCAGATTGTCCAAGTGTGGGATCAGTTGCTGTCTGACGACACTCGGCATGGTGGGAGCAAGCAGCATCAGGGTGAGGAAGAGTATGTGGTTGAGACTCACGGCTACTAAAACTTGACCGTGTGGAAGACAGACCGGAGGTGGTGGTGCCCGGGCAACTGTAAGTATTATCTGCTATCCAATTAATAACCTGTTCACACTGATCAGTTCGCAATAATGGTGTTGTAGTGTGCTTCCCTAGTAATTCGGTCAAGAAGTGGGAGCGAGAAGATGTGGCTGTTGGTTGTGGCCCATTTTCACCTTGGCCACGGCCCTGTCCTCTACACGCACCATCACCAGAACGTCCAGTTCGACGTCCCTTGCCACGTGCCATGCCCATTGTAAATGAAGAAAAATAGCTTACACTCGCACTATCAATGGAAAAAGGGTAATAAAAGGAGATTAGAACGGTGGAAGAGGAAAACCACAATTGTATTTCTCTGGCGTACACCAAAATCTTTTAAACAGATATATTTGTGTATGAACAGGCAGCGAGACACTGTTACTGTTTTTTTTTTACGGAAATAAGGCCAAAAGCAGGATAATACAGAGATTTGAACCGTGGAACTGCAAAACCACAGTTATAGTTATCTGGCCTACACCAGAATCTTTTAAACAGATATATTTGTGTCTGAACATCTGAACAGTCAGCGAGACACTATTACTGTTTTTTTTACGGAAAAAAGGACAAAAGCAGGATAATACAGAGATTTGAACCGTGGAACTGCAAAACCAAACTTATAGTTATCAGGCCTACACCAGAATATTTTAAACAGATAGATTTGTGTCTGAACAGTCAGGGAGACACTATTACTGTTTTTTTTTTACAGTAAAAAGGCCAAAAGCAGGATAATACTGACATTTGAACCATGGAACTGCAAAACAACAGTTCTAGTTATCTGGCCTGCACCAGAATCTTTTAAACAGATATATTTGTGTCTGAACAGTCAGGGAGTCACTATTACTGTTTTTTTATGCAAAAAATGCCAAAAGCTGGATAATACTGAGATTTCATCCGTGGTACTGCAAAACCACAGTTCTAGTTATCTGGCCTACACCAGAATCTTTTAAACAAATATATTTGTGTCTGAACCGTCAGCGAGACACTATTACTGTTTTTTTTACGGAAAAAAGGCCAAAAGCAGGATAATACAGAGATTTGAACCGTGGAACTGCAAAACCAAACTTAAAGTTATCTGGCCTACACCAGAATATTTTAAACAGATATATTTGTTTCTAAACAGTCAGGGAGACACTATTACTGTTTTCTTTATGTAAAAAAGGCAAAAAGCTGGATAATACTGAGATTTGAACCGTCGAACTGCAAAACCAAACTTCTAGTTTTCTGGCCTACACCAGAATATTTCAAACAGATATATTTGAGTCTGAACAGTCAGGGAGACACTATTACTGTTTTTTTTATGTAAAAAGGGCCAAAAGCTGCATCATACAGAGATTTGAACCGTGGAACTGCAAAACCAAACTTCTAGTTATATGGCCTACACCAGAATATTTTAAACAGATATATTTGTGTCTGAACAGTCAGGGAGACACTATTACTGTATTTTTTATGTAAAAAAGGCCAAAAGCTGGATAATACTGAGATATGAACCGTGGAACTGCAAAACCAAACTTCTACTTATCTGGCCTACACCATAATATTTTAAACAGATATATTTGTGTCTGAACAGTCAGGGAGACACTATTACTGATTTTTTATGCAAAAAAGGCCAAAAGCTGGATATTACAGAGATTTGAACCATGGAACTGCAAAACTAACCTTCTTGTTATCTGGCCTACACCAGAATCTTTTAAACAGATATATTTGTGTCCGAACAGTCATGGAGACACTATTACTGTTTTTTTTATGTAAAAAAGGCCAAAAGCTGGATATTACAGAGATTTGAACCGTGGAACTGCAAAACCAAACTTCTAGTTATCTGGCCTACACCAGAATATTTTAAACAGATATATTTGTGTCTCAACGGTCAGGGAGACACTATTGCTGTTTTTTGTTTATTTAAAAAAGGCCAAAAGCTGCATAATACAGAGATTTGAACCGGGGAACTGCAAAACAAAACTTTTAGTTATCTGGCCTACACCAGAATATTTTAAACAGATATATTTGTGTATGAACAGTCAGAGAGACACTGTTACAGTTTTTTTTTATGGCAAAAAATGCCAAAAGCAGGATAATACAGAGATTTGACCCGTGGAACTGCAAAACCACAGTTCTATTTCTCTGGCCCACACCAAACACTTTTACACAGATATATTGATGTCTGAACAGTCAGGGAGACACTATTACTGTTTTTTATGGCAAAAAATGCCAAAAGCAGGATAATACTGAGATTTGACCCGTGGAACTGCAAAACCAAACTTCTAGTTATCTGGCCTACACCAGAATATTTTAAACAGATATATTTGAGTCTGAACAGTCAGGGAGACACTATTACTATTTTTTTTTATGTAAAAAAGGCCAAAAGCTGGATAATACTGAGATTTAATCCGTGGAACTGCACAGCCAAACTTCTAGTTATCTGGCCTACACCAGAAAATTTTAAACAGATATATTTGTGTCTGAACAGTCAGGGAGACACTATTACTGTTTTTTTATGTAAAAAAGGCAAAAAGCTGGATATTACAGAGATTTGAACCATGGAACTGCAAAACCAATCTTCTAGTTATCTGGCCTACACCAGAATCTTTTAAACAGATATACAGTACAGACCAAAAGTTTGGACACACCTTCTCATTTAAAGATTTTTCTGTATTTTCATGACTATGAAAATTGGACATTCACACTGAAGGCATCAAAACTATGAATTAACACATGTGGAATTATATACTTAACAAAAAAGTGTGAAACAACTGAAAATATGTCTTATATTCTAGGTTCTTCAAAGTAGCCACCTTTAGCTTTGATGACTGCTTTGCACACTCTTGGTATTCTCTTGATGAGCTTCAAGAGGTAGTCACCGGAAATGGTTTTCACTTCACAGGTGTGCCCTGTCAGGTTTAATAAGTGGGAATCCTTGCCTTATAAATGGGGTTGGGACCATCAGTTGTGTTGTGCAGAAGTCTGGTGGATACACAGCAGATAGTCTTACTGAATAGACTGTTAGAATTTGTATTATGGCAAGAAAAAAGCAGTAAAGAAAAACGAGTGGCAATCATTACTTTAAGAAATGAAGGTCAGTCAGTGCGAAAAATTGGGCTAACTTTGAAAGTGTCCCCAAGTGCAGTTGCAAAAACCATCAAGCGCTACAAAGAAACTGGCTCACATGCGGACCGCCCCAGGAAAGGAAGACCAAGAGTCACCTCTACTTCTGAGGATAAGTTTATCCGAGTCACCAGCCTCAGAAATCGCAGGTTAACAGCAGCTCAGATTAGAGACCAGGTCAATGCCACACAGAGTTCTAGCTGCAGACACATCTCTTCAACATCTGTTAAGAGGAGACTTTGTGCAGCAGGCCTTCATGGTTAAATAACTTCTAGGAAACCACTGCTAAGGACAGGCAACAAGCAGAAGAGACTTGTTTGGGCTAAAGAACACATGGAATGGACATTAGACTAGTGGAAATCTGTGTTTTGGTCTGATGAGTCCAAATTTGAGATCTTTGGTTCCAACCACCGTGTCTTTGAGCAACGCAGAAAAGGTGAACAGATGGACTCTACATGCCTGGTTCCCACCATGAAGCATGGAGGAGGAGGTGTGATGGTGTGGGGGTGCTTTGCTAGTGACACTGTTGGGGATTTATTCAAAATTGAAGGCATACTGAACCAGCATGGCTACCACAGCATCTTGCAGCGGCATGCTATTCCAAACGGTTTGCGTTTATTTGGTCCATCATTTATTTTTCAACACCTCAAACACACCTCCAGGCTGTGTAAGGGCTATTTGACCAAGAAGGAGAGTGATGGGGTGCTATGCCAGATGACCTCCACAGTCACCAGACCTGAACCCAATAGAGATGGTTTGGGGTGAGCTGGACCGCAGAGTGAAGGCAAAAGGGCCAACAAGTGCTAAGCATCTCTGGGAACTCCTTCAAGATTGTTGGAAGACAATTTCCGATGACTACTTCTTGAAGCTCATCAAGAGAATGCCAAGAGTGTGCAAAGCAGTCATCAAAGCAAAAGGTGGCTACTTTGAAGAACCTAGAATATAAGACATATTTTCAGTTGTTTCACACATTTTTGTTAAGTATATAATTCCACATGTGTTAATTCATAGTTTTGATGCCTTCAGTGTGAATGTACAATTTTCATAGTCATGAAAATACAGAAAAATCTTTAAGTGAAAAGGTGTGTCCAAACTTTTGGACTGTAATGTATTTGTGTCCCAACGGTCAGGGAGACACTATTGCTGTTTTTTTTTATTTAAAAATTGCCAAAAGCTGCATAATACAGAGATTTGAACCAGGGAACTGCAAAACCAAACTTTTAGTTATCTGGCCTACACCAGAATATTTTAAACAGATATATTTGTGTCTGAACAGTCAGAGAGACACTATTACAGTTTTTTTTGTATGGCAAAAAATGCCAAAAGCAGGATAATACAGAGATTTGACCCGTGGAACTGCAAAACCACAGTTCTATTTCTCTGGCCTACACCAGACACTTTTACACAGATATATTGATGTCTTAACAGTCAGGGAGACACTATTACTGTTTTTTATGGCAAAAAATGCCAAAAGCAGGATAATACTGAGATTTGACCCGTGGAACTGCAAAACCAAACTTCTAGTTATCTGGCCTACACCAGAATATTTTAAACAGATATATTTGAGTCTGAACAGTCAGGGAGACACTATTACTGTTTTTTTTTATGTAAAAAAGGCCAAAAGCAGCATTATACAGAGATTTGAACCGTGGCCCTGCAAAACCAAACTTTTGGTTATCTGGCCTACACAAGAATATTTTAAACAGATATATTTGTGTCTGAACAGTCAGGGAGACACTATTACTATTTTTTTTATGTAAAAAAGGCCAAAAGCTGGATAATACTGAGATTTAAACCGTGGAACTGCAAAACCAAACTTCTAGTTATCTGGCCTACACCAGAATATATTAAACAGATATATTTGTGACTGAACAATCCGGGAGACACTATTACTGTTTTTTATGTAAAAAAGGCCAAAAGCTGGATAATACTGAGAATTGAACCATGGAAGTGCAAAACCAAACTTCGAGTTATCTGGCCTAAACGAGAATATATTAAACAGATATATTTGTGTCTGAACAGTCAGGGAGACACTATTACTGTTTTTTTATGTGAAAAAAGGCCAAAAGCTGGAGAATACTGAGATTTGAACTGTGGAACTGCAAAACCAAACTTCTAGTTATCTGGCCTACACCAGAATCTTTTAAACAGATATATTTGTGTCTGAACAGTCAGGGAAACATTTTTACTGTTTTTTTTATGTAAAAAAGGCCAAAAGCTGGATAATACAGAGAGCTGAACCATGGAACTGCAAAATCAAACTTATAGTTATCTGGTCTACACCAGAATATATTAAACAGATCTATTTTTGTCTGAACAGTCAGGGAGACACTATTACCATTTTTTTTCGGAAAAAAGGCCAAAAGCTGCATTATACAGAGATTTGAACCGTGGAACTGCAAAGCCAAACTTCTAGTTATCTGGCCTACACAAGAATATTTTAAACAGATATATTTGTGTCTGAACGGTCATGGAGACACTATTACTGTTTTTTTTATGTAAAAAAGGCCAAAAGCTGCATAATACTGAGATTTGAGCCGTGGAACTGCAAAACCAATCTTCTGGTTATCTGGCGTACACCAAAATATTTTAAACAGATATATTTGTGTCTGAACAGTCAGGGAGACACTATTACTGTTTTTTTTATGTAAAAAAGGCCAAAAGCTGGTTAATACTGAGATTTGAACCGTGGAACTGCAAAACCAAACTTCTAGTTATCTGGCCTACACCAGAATATTTTAAACAGATATATTTGAGTCTGAACAGTCAGGGAGACAGTATCACAGTTTTTTTTTATGGCAAAAAATGCCAAAAGCAGGATAATACAGAGAGTTGACCCGTGGAACTGCAAAACCACAGTTCTATTTCTCTGGCCTACACCAGACAATTTTACACAGATATATTGATGTCTGAACAGTCAGGGAGACACTATTACAGTTTTTTATGGCAAAAAATGCCAAAAGCAGGATAATACTGAGATTTGACCTGTGGAACTGCAAAACAAAACTTCAAGTTATCTGGCCTACACCAGAATATTTTAAACAGATATATTTGAGTCTGAATAGTCAGGGAGACACTATTACTGTTTTTTTATGTAAAAAAGGCCAAAAGCTGCATTATACAGAGATATGAAACGGGGTACTGCAAAACCAAACTTCTAGTTGTCTGGCCTACACAAGAATATTTTAAACAGATATATTTGTGTCTGAACAGTAAGGGAGACACTATTACTGTTTTTTTATGTAAAAAAGGCCAAAAGATGGATAATACTGAGATTTGAACCGTGGAACTGAAAAACCAAACTTCTAGTTATCTGGCCTACACCAGAATCTTTTAAACAGATATATATATGTGTCTGAACAGTCAGGGAAACACTATTACTGTTTTTTTTTATGTAAAAAAGGCCAAAAGCTGGATAATACAGTTAGTTGAACCATGGAACTGCAAAATCAAACTTCTAATTATCTGGCCTACACCAGAATATTTTAAACAGATATATTTGTGTCTGATCGTTCATGGAGACACTATTACTTTTTTTTTTATCTAAAAAAGGCCAAAAGCTGCACAATACTGAGATTTGAGCCGTGGAACTGCGAAACCAAACTTCTGGTTATCTGGCCTACACCAAAATATTTTAAACAGATATATTTGTGTCTGAACAGTCAGGGAAACACGATTACTGTTTTTTTTTTTAAGTAAAAAATGCGAAAAGCTGGATAATGCAGAGAGTTGAACCATGGAACTGCAAAATCAAACTTCTAGTTATCTGGCCTACACCAAAATATTTTAAACAGATATATTTGTGTCTGAACTGTCAGGGAGACACTATTACTGTTTTTTTATGTAAAAAAGGCCAAAAGCTGGATAATACAGAGAATTGAACCGTGGAACTGCAAAACCAAACTTCTAGTTATCTGGCCTACACCATAATATTTTAAACTGATATATTTGTGTCTGAACGGTCATGGAGACACTATTACTGTTTTTTTTTATGTAAAAAAGGCCAAAAGATGCATAATACAGAGAATTGAATTGTGAAACTGCAAAACCAAACTTCTAGTTATCTGGTCTACACCACAATATATTAAACAGATATATTTGTGTCTGAACAGTCAGGGAGACACTATTGCTGTTTTTTTATGTTAAAAAGGCCAAAAGCTGGATAATACTGAGATTTAAACCGTGGAACTGCAAAACCAAACTTCTAGTTATCTGGCCTACACCAGAATATATTAAACAGATATATTTGTGTCTGAACAATCCGGGAGACACTATTACTGTTTTTTATGTAAAAAAGGCCAAAAGCTGGATAATACTGAGAATTGAACCATGGAAGTGCAAAACCAAACTTCTAGTTATCTGGCCTAAACGAGAATATATTAAACAGATATATTTGTGTCTGAACAGTAAGGGAGACACTATTACTGTTTTTTTATGTAAAAAAAGGCCAAAAGCTGGAGAATACTGAGATTTGAACTGTGGAACTGCAAAACCAAACTTCTAGTTATCTGGCCTACACCAGAATCTTTTAAACAGATATATTTGTGTCTGAACAGTCAGGGAAACATTTTTACTGTTTTTTTTATGTAAAAAAGGCCAAAAGCTGGATAATACAGAGAGTTGAACCATGGAACTGCAAAATCAAACTTATAGTTATCTTGTCTACCCCAGAATATATTAAACAGATCTATTTTTGTCTGAACAGTCAGGGAGACACTATTATTGTTTTTTTTATGTAAAAAAGGCCAAAAGCTGCATAATACTGAGTTTTGAGCCTTGGAACTGCAAAACCAAACTTCTGATTATCTGGCCTACACCAGAATATTTTAAACAGATATATTTGTGTCTAAACAGTCAGGGAGACACTATTACCATTTTTTTTCGGAAAAAAGGCCAAAAGCTGCATTATACAGAGATTTGAACCGTGGAACTGCAAAGCCAAACTTCTAGTTATCTGGCCTACACAAGAATATTTTAAACATATATTTGTGTCTGAACGGTCATGGAGACATTATTACTGTTTTTTTTATGTAAAAAAGGCCAAAAGCTGCATAATACTGAGATTTGAGCCGTGGAACTGCAAAACCAATCTTCTGGTTATCTGGCGTACACCAAAATATTTTAAACAGATATATTTGTGTCTGAACAGTCAGTAAGACACTATTACTGTTTTTTTTATGTAAAAAAGGCCAAAAGCTGGTTAATACTGAGATTTGAACCGTGGAACTGCAAAACCAAACTTCTAGTTATCGGGCCTACACCAGAATATTTTAAACAGATATATTTGAGTCTGAACAGTCAGGGAGACAGTATCACAGTTTTTTTTTATGGCAAAAAATGCCAAAAGCAGGATAATACAGAGAGTTGACCCGTGGAACTGCAAAACCACAGTTCTATTTCTCTGGCCTACACCAGACAATTTTACACAGATATATTGATGTCTGAACAGTCAGGGAGACACTATTACAGTTTTTTATGGCAAAAAATGCCAAAAGCAGGATAATACTGAGATTTGACCTGTGGAACTGCAAAACAAAACTTCTAGTTATCTGGCCTACACCAGAATATTTTAAACAGATATATTTGAGTCTGAATAGTCAGGGAGACACTATTACTGTTTTTTTATGTAAAAAAGGCCAAAAGCTGCATTATACAGAGATATGAAACGGGGTACTGCAAAACCAAACTTCTAGTTGTCTGGCCTACACAAGAATATTTTAAACAGATATATTTGTGTCTGAACAGTAAGGGAGACACTATTACTATTTTTTTATGTAAAAAAGGCCAAAAGATGGATAATACTGAGATTTGAACCGTGGAACTGCAAAACCAAACTTCTAGTTATGTGCCCTACACCAAAATATTTTAAACAGATATATTTGTGTCTGAACAGTCAGGGAGACACTATTACTGTTTTTTTATGTAAAAAAGGCCAAAAGCTGGTTAATACTGAGATTTGAACTGTGGAACTGAAAAACCAAACTTCTAGTTATCTGGCCTACACCAGAATCTTTTAAACAGATATATATATGTGTCTGAACAGTCAGGGAAACACTATTACTGTTTTTTTTATGTAAAAAAGGCCAAAAGCTGGATAATACAGTTAGTTGAACCATGGAACTGCAAAATCAAACTTCTAATTATCTGGCCTACACCAGAATATTTTAAACAGATATATTTGTGTCTGATCGTTAGTGTCTCCATGATTACTTTTTTTTTTTATCTAAAAAAGGCCAAAAGCTGCACAATACTGAGATTTGAGCCGTGGAACTGCAAAACCAAACTTCTGGTTATCTGGCCTACACCAAAATATTTTAAACAGATATATTTGTGTCTGAACAGTCAGGGATACACGATTACTGTTTTTTTTTTTAAGTAAAAAATGCCAAAAGCTGGATAATGCAGAGAGTTGAACCATGGAACTGCGAAATCAAACTTCTAGTTATCTGGCCTACACCAAAATATTTTAAACAGATATATTTGTGTCTGAACTGTCAGGGAGACACTATTACTGTTTTTTTATGTAAAAAAGGCCAAAAGCTGGATAATACAGAGAATTGAACCGTGGAACTGCAAAACCAAACTTCTAGTTATCTGGCCTACACCATAATATTTTAAACAGATATATTTGTGTCTGAACGGTCATGGAGAAACTATTACTGATTTTTTTATGTAAAAAAAGCCAAAAGATGCATAATACAGAGATTTGAATCGTGGAACTGCAAAACCAAACTTCTAGTTATCTGGTCTACACCACAATATATTAAACAGATATATTTGTGTCTGAACAGTCAGGGAGACACTATTGCTGTTTTT
Organism: Phyllobates terribilis; assembly: GCF_046119375.1. NCBI lineage: Eukaryota > Metazoa > Chordata > Amphibia > Anura > Dendrobatidae > Phyllobates > Phyllobates terribilis. The sequence continues at coordinate 284,076,309 of NW_027362761.1, forward strand.
TTATGTTAAAAAGGCCAAAAGCTGGATAATACTGAGATTTGAACCGTGGAACTGCAAAACCAAACTTCTAGTCATCTGGCCTACACCAGGATCTTTTAAACAGATATATTTGTGTCTGAACAGTCAGGGAAACACTATTACTGTTTTTTTTTATGTAAAAAAGGCGAAAAGCTGGATAATACAGAGATTTGAACCGTGGAACTGCAAAACCAAACTTCTAGTTATCTGGTCTACACCAGAATCTTTTAAACAGGTATATTTGTGTCTGAACAGTCAGGGAGACACTATTACTGTTTTTTTAATGTTAAAAAGGCCAAAAGCTGGATATTACAGAGATTTGAACCGTTAAACTGCAAAACCAATCTTCTAGTTATCTGGCCTACACCAGAATCTTTTAAACAGATATGTTTGTGTCTGAACAGTCCGGGGACACTATTACTGTTTTTTTTATGTAAAAAAGGCCAAAAGCTGCAAGTTACCGAGATTTGAACCATGGAACTCCAAAACTAAACTTCTAGCTATCTGGCCTACACCAGAATATTTTAAACAGATATGTTTGTGTCTGAACGGTCAGGGAGACACTATTACTGTTTTTTTTATGCAAAAAAGGCCAAAAGCTGGATAATACTGATATTTGAACCGTGGAACTGCAAAACCAAACTTCTAGTTATCTGGCCTACACCAGAATCTTTTAAACAGATACATTTGTGTCTGAACAGTAAGAGAAACACTATTACTGTTTTTTTTATGTAAAAAAGGCCAAAAGCTGGATAATACGGAGAATTGAACCGTGGAACTGCAAAACCAAACTTCTAGTTATCTGGCCTACACCATAATATTTTAAACAGATATATTTGTGTCTGAACGGTCATGGAGACACTATTAGTGATTTTTTTTATGTAAATAAGGCCAAAAGATGCATAATACAGAGATTTGAATTGTGGAACTGCAAAACCAAACTTCTAGTTATCTGGTCTACACCAGAATATATTAAACAGATATATTTTTGTCTGAACAGTCAGGGAGACACTATTACTGTTTTTTTTATGTTAAAAAGGCCAAAAGCTGGATAATACTGAGATTTGAACCGTGGAACTGCAAAACCAAACTTTTAGTTATCTTGCCTACACCAGAATACTTTAAACAGATATATTAGTGTCTGAACAGTCAGGGAGACACTATTACTGTTTTTTAATGCAAAAAAGGCCAAAGGCTGGATAATACTGATATTTGAACCGTGGAACTGCAAAACCAAAGTTCTAGTTATCTGGCCTACACCAGAATCTTTTAAACAGATACATTTGTGTCTGAACAGTCAGGGAAACACTATTACTGTTTTTTTATGTAAAAAATGCCAAAAGCTGGAAAATACAGATAGTTGAATCATGGAAGCTCAAAATCAAACTTCCAGTTATCTGGCCTACACCAGAATATTTTAAACAGATATATTTGTGTCTGAACTGATATGAAGACACTAATACTGTTTTTTTTTATGTAAAAAAGGCCAAAGGCTGCATAATACTGAGATTTGAGCCGTGGAACTGAAAAACCAAACTTCTGGTTGTCTGGCCAACACCAGAATATTTTAAACAGATATATTTGTGTCTAAACAGTCAGGGAGACACGATTACTGTTTTTTTTACGGAAAAAAGGCCAAAAGCTGCATTATGCAGAGATTTGAACCGTGGAACTGCAAAACCAAACTTCTAGTTATGTGGCCTACACCAGAATATTTTAAACAGATATATTTGAGTCTGTACAGTCAGGGAGACACTATCACAAATTTTTTTTAAATGCCAAAAAATGCCAAAAGCAGGATAATACAGAGATTTGACCCGTGGAACTGCAAAACCAAACTTCTAGTTATCTGGCCTACACCAGAATTTTTTAAACAGATATATTTGTGTCTGAACAGTCAGGGAGACACTATTACTGTTTTTTTTTATGTAAAAAGGCCAAAAGCTGCATATTACAGAGATTTGAACCATGGAACTGCAAAACCAAACTTCTAGTTATCTGGCCAACACCAGAATATTTTAAACAGATATATTTGTGTCTGAACGGTCAGGGAGACACTATTACTGTTTTTTTTATGTAAAAAAGGCCAAAAGCAGCATAATACAGAGATTTGAACCGTGGAACTGCAAAACCAATCTTCTAGTTATCTGGCCTACACCAGAATCTTTTAAACAGATATATTTGGGTCTCAACAGTCAGGGAGACACTATTACTATTTTTTTATGTTAAAAAGGCCAAAAGCTGGATAATACTGTGATTTGAGCCATGGAACTGCAAAACCATACTTTTAATTATCTTGCCTACATCAGAATATTTTAAACAGATATATTTGTGTCTGAACAGTCAGGGAGACACTATTACAGGTTTTTTTTTATTGCAAAAAATGCCAAAAGCAGGATAATACAGAGATTTGACCCGTGGAACTGCAAAACCACAGTTCTATTTCTCTGGCCTACACCAGACTCTTTCACACAGATATATTGATGTATGAACAGTCAGGGAGACACTATTACAGCTTTTTTTACGGCAAAAAATGGCAAAAGCAGGATAATACTGAGATTTGACCCGTGGAACTGCAAAACCAAACTTCAAGTTATCTGGCCCACACCTGAATATTTTAAACAGATATATTTGAGTCTGAACAGTCAGGGAGACACTATTACTGTTTTTTTATGTAAAAAAGGCCAAAAGTTGGATAATACTGAGATTTGAACCGTGGAACTGCAAAACCAAACTTCTAGTCATCTGGCCTACACCAGAATCTTTTAAACAGATACATTTGTGTCTGAACAGTCAGGGAAACACTATTACTGTTTTATTTATGTAAAAAAGTCGAAAAGCTGGATAATACAGATAATTGAACCGTGGAACTGCAAAACCAAACTTCTAGTTATCTGGCCTACACCATAATATTTTAAACAGATATATTTGTGTCTGAACGGTAATGGAGACACTATTACTGTTTTTTTTATGCAAAAAAGGCCAAAAGCTGGATAATACTGATATTTGAACCGTGGAACTGAAAAACCAAACTTCTAGTTATCTGGCCTACACCAGAATCTTTTAAACAGATACATTTGTGTCTGAACAGTAAGAGAAACACTATTACTGTTTTTTTTATGTAAAAAAGGCCAAAAGCTGGATAATACGGAGAATTGAACCGTGGAACTGCAAAACCAAACTTCTAGTTATCTGGCCTACACCATAATATTTTAAACAGATATATTTGTGTCTGAACGGTCATGGAGACACTATTACTGATTTTTTTATGTAAAAAAAGCCAAAAGATGCATAATACAGAGATTTGAATCGTGGAACTGCAAAACCAAACTTCTAGTTATCTGGTCTACACCAGAATATATTAAACAGATATATTTTTGTCTGAACAGTCAGGGAGACACTATTACTGTTTTTTTTATGTTAAAAAGGCCAAAAGCTGGATAATACTGAGATTTGAACCGTGGAACTGCAAAACCAAACTTTTAGTTATCTTGCCTACACCAGAATACTTTAAACAGATATATTAGTGTATGAACAGTCAGGGAGACACTATTACTGCTTTTTAATGCAAAAAAGGCCAAAGGCTGGATAATACTGATATTTGAACCGTGGAACTGCAAAACCAAACTTCTAGTTATCTGGCCTACACCTGAATCTTTTAAACAGATACATTTGTGTCTGAACAGTCAGGGAAACACTATTACTGTTTTTTTATGTAAAAAAGGCCAAAAGCTGGATAATACAGATAGTTGAATCATGGAAGCTCAAAATCAAACTCCTAGTTATCTGGCCTACACCAGAATATTTTAAACAGATATATTTGTGTCTGAACTGTTATGAAGACACTAATACTGTTTTTTTTTATGTAAAAAAGGCCAAAGGCTGCATAATACTGAGATTTGAGCCGTGGAACTGAAAAACCAAACTTCTGGTTGTCTGGCCAACACCAGAATATTTTAAACAGATATATTTGTGTCTAAACAGTCAGGGAGACACTATTACTGTTTTTTTTATGTAAAAAAGGCCAAAAGCTGCATTATACAGAGATTTGAACCGTGGAACTGCAAAACCATACTTTTAATTATCTGGCCTACATCAGAATATTTTAAACAGATATATTCGTGTCTGAACAGTCAGGGAGACACTATTACAGGTTTTTTTTTATTGCAAAAAATGCCAAAAGCAGGATAATACAGAGATTTGACCCGTGGAACTGCAAAACCACAGTTCTATTTCTCTGGCCTACACCAGACTCTTTCACACATATATATTGATGTATGAACAGTCAGGGAGACACTATTACAGCTTTTTTTACGGCAAAAAATGGCAAAAGCAGGATAATACTGAGATTTGACCCGTGGAACTGCAAAACCAAACTTCAAGTTATCTGGCCCACACCTGAATATTTTAAACAGATATATTTGAGTCTGAACAGTCAGGGAGACACTATTACTGTTTTTTTATGTAAAAAAGGCCAAAAGTTGGATAATACTGAGATTTGAACCGTGGAACTGCAAAACCAAACTTCTAGTCATCTGGCCTACACCAGAATCTTTTAAACAGATACATTTGTGTCTGAACAGTCAGGGAAACACTATTACTGTTTTATTTATGTAAAAAAGTCGAAAAGCTGGATAATACAGATAATTGAACCGTGGAACTGCAAAACCAAACTTCTAGTTATCTGGCCTACATCATAATATTTTAAACAGATATATTTGTGTCTGAACGGTAATGGAGACACTATTACTGTTTTTTTTATGCAAAAAAGGCCAAAAGCTGGATAATACTGATATTTGAACCGTGGAACTGCAAAACCAAACTTCTAGTTATCTGGCCTACACCAGAATCTTTTAAACAGATACATTTGTGTCTGAACAGTAAGAGAAACACTATTACTGTTTTTTTTATGTAAAAAAGTCCAAAAGCTGGATAATACGGAGAACTGAACCGTGGAACTGCAAAACCAAACTTCTAGTTATCTGGCCTACACCATAATATTTTAAACAGATATATTTGTGTCTGAACGGTCATGGAGAAACTATTACTGATTTTTTTATGTAAAAAAAGCCAAAAGATGCATAATACAGAGATTTGAATCGTGGAACTGCAAAACCAAACTTCTAGTTATCTGGTCTACACCAGAATATATTAAACAGATATATTTTTGTCTGAACAGTCAGGGAGACACTATTACTGTTTTTTTTATGTTAAAAAGGCCAAAAGCTGGATAATACTGAGATTTGAACCGTGGAACTGCAAAACCAAACTTTTAGTTATCTTGCCTACACCAGAATACTTTAAACAGATATATTAGTGTCTGAACAGTCAGGGAGACACTATTACTGCTTTTTAATGCAAAAAAGGCCAAAGGCTGGAAAATACTGATATTTGAACCGTGGAACTGCAAAACCAAACTTCTAGTTATCTGGCCTACACCTGAATCTTTTAAACAGATACATTTGTGTCTGAACAGTCAGGGAAACACTATTACTGTTTTTTTATGTAAAAAAGGCCAAAAGCTGGATAATACAGATAGTTGAATCATGGAAGCTCAAAATCAAACTTCTAGTTATCTGGCCTACACCAGAATATTTTAAACAGATATATTTGTGTCTGAACTGTTATGAAGACACTAATACTGTTTTTTTTTATGTAAAAAAGGCCAAAGGCTGCATAATACTGAGATTTGAGCCGTGGAACTGAAAAACCAAACTTCTGGTTGTCTGGCCAACACCAGAATATTTTAAACAGATATATTTGTGTCTAAACAGTCAGGGAGACACTATTACTGTTTTTTTTATGTAAAAAAGGCCAAAAGCTGCATTATACAGAGATTTGAACCGTGGAACTGCAAAACCATACTTTTAATTATCTGGCCTACATCAGAATATTTTAAACAGATATATTCGTGTCTGAACAGTCAGGGAGACACTATTACAGGTTTTTTTTTATTGCAAAAAATGCCAAAAGCAGGATAATACAGAGATTTGACCCGTGGAACTGCAAAACCACAGTTCTATTTCTCTGGCCTACACCAGACTCTTTCACACATATATATTGATGTATGAACAGTCAGGGAGACACTATTACAGCTTTTTTTACGGCAAAAAATGGCAAAAGCAGGATAATACTGAGATTTGACCCGTGGAACCGCAAAACCAAACTTCAAGTTATCTGGCCCACACCTGAATATTTTAAACAGATATATTTGAGTCTGAACAGTCAGGGAGACACTATTACTGTTTTTTTATGTAAAAAAGGCCAAAAGTTGGATAATACTGAGATTTGAACCGTGGAACTGCAAAACCAAACTTCTAGTCATCTGGCCTACACCAGAATCTTTTAAACAGATACATTTGTGTCTGAACAGTCAGGGAAACACTATTACTGTTTTATTTATGTAAAAAAGTCGAAAAGCTGGATAATACAGATAATTGAACCGTGGAACTGCAAAACCAAACTTCTAGTTATCTGGCCTACACCATAATATTTTAAACAGATATATTTGTGTCTGAACGGTAATGGAGACACTATTACTGTTTTTTTTATGCAAAAAAGGCCAAAAGCTGGATAATACTGATATTTGAACCGTGGAACTGCAAAACCAAACTTCTAGTTATCTGGCCTACACCAGAATCTTTTAAACAGATACATTTGTGTCTGAACAGTAAGAGAAACACTATTACTGTTTTTTTTATGTAAAAAAGGCCAAAAGCTGGATAATACGGAGAACTGAACCGTGGAACTGCAAAACCAAACTTCTAGTTATCTGGCCTACACCATAATATTTTAAACAGATATATTTGTGTCTGAACGGTCATGGAGAAACTATTACTGATTTTTTTATGTAAAAAAAGCCAAAAGATGCATAATACAGAGATTTGAATCGTGGAACTGCAAAACCAAACTTCTAGTTATCTGGTCTACACCAGAATATATTAAACAGATATATTTTTGTCTGAACAGTCAGGGAGACACTATTACTGTTTTTTTTATGTTAAAAAGGCCAAAAGCTGGATAATACTGAGATTTGAACCGTGGAACTTCAAAACCAAACTTTTAGTTATCTTGCCTACACCAGAATACTTTAAACAGATATATTAGTGTCTGAACAGTCAGGGAGACACTATTACTGCTTTTTAATGCAAAAAAGGCCAAAGGCTGGATAATACTGATATTTGAACCGTGGAACTGCAAAACCAAACTTCTAGTTATCTGGCCTACACCTGAATCTTTTAAACAGATACATTTGTGTCTGAACAGTCAGGGAAACACTATTACTGTTTTTTTATGTAAAAAAGGCCAAAAGCTGGATAATACAGATAGTTGAATCATGGAAGCTCAAAATCAAACTTCTAGTTATCTGGCCTACACCAGAATATTTTAAACAGATATATTTGTGTCTGAACTGTTATGAAGACACTAATACTGTTTTTTTTTATGTAAAAAAGGCCAAAGGCTGCATAATACTGAGATTTGAGCCGTGGAACTGAAAAACCAAACTTCTGGTTGTCTGGCCAACACCAGAATATTTTAAACAGATATATTTGTGTCTAAACAGTCAGGGAGACACTATTACTGTTTTTTTTACGTAAAAAAGGCCAAAAGCTGCATTATACAGAGATTTGAACCGTGGAACTGCAAAACCATACTTTTAATTATCTGGCCTACATCAGAATATTTTAAACAGATATATTCGTGTCTGAACAGTCAGGGAGACACTATTACAGTTTTTTTTTTATTGCAAAAAATGCCAAAAGCAGGATAATACAGAGATTTGACCCGTGGAACTGCAAAACCACAGTTCTATTTCTCTGGCCTACACCAGACTCTTTCACACAGATATATTGATGTATGAACAGTCAGGGAGACACTATTACAGCTTTTTTTACGGCAAAAAATGGCAAAAGCAGGATAATACTGAGATTTGACCCGTGGAACTGCAAAACCAAACTTCAAGTTATCTGGCCCACACCTGAATATTTTAAACAGATATATTTGAGTCTGAACAGTCAGGGAGACACTATTACTGTTTTTTTATGTAAAAAAGGCCAAAAGTTGGATAATACTGAGATTTGAACCGTGGAACTGAAAAACCAAACTTCTAGTTATCTGGCCTACACCAGAATCTTTTAAACAGATACATTTGTGTCTGAACAGTAAGAGAAACACTATTACTGTTTTTTTTATGTAAAAAAGGCCAAAAGCTGGATAATACGGAGAATTGAACCGTGGAACTGCAAAACCAAACTTCTAGTTATCTGGCCTACACCATAATATTTTAAACAGATATATTTGTGTCTGAACGGTCATGGAGACACTATTACTGATTTTTTTATGTAAAAAAAGCCAAAAGATGCATAATACAGAGATTTGAATCGTGGAACTGCAAAACCAAACTTCTAGTTATCTGGTCTACACCAGAATATATTAAACAGATATATTTTTGTCTGAACAGTCAGGGAGACACTATTACTGTTTTTTTTATGTTAAAAAGGCCAAAAGCTGGATAATACTGAGATTTGAACCGTGGAACTGCAAAACCAAACTTTTAGTTATCTTGCCTACACCAGAATACTTTAAACAGATATATTAGTGTCTGAACAGTCAGGGAGACACTATTACTGCTTTTTAATGCAAAAAAGGCCAAAGGCTGGATAATACTGATATTTGAACCGTGGAACTGCAAAACCAAACTTCTAGTTATCTGGCCTACACCTGAATCTTTTAAACAGATACATTTGTGTCTGAACAGTCAGGGAAACACTATTACTGTTTTTTTATGTAAAAAAGGCCAAAAGCTGGATAATACAGATAGTTGAATCATGGAAGCTCAAAATCAAACTCCTAGTTATCTGGCCTACACCAGAATATTTTAAACAGATATATTTGTGTCTGAACTGTTATGAAGACACTAATACTGTTTTTTTTTATGTAAAAAAGGCCAAAGGCTGCATAATACTGAGATTTGAGCCGTGGAACTGAAAAACCAAACTTCTGGTTGTCTGGCCAACACCAGAATATTTTAAACAGATATATTTGTGTCTAAACAGTCAGGGAGACACTATTACTGTTTTTTTTATGTAAAAAAGGCCAAAAGCTGCATTATACAGAGATTTGAACCGTGGAACTGCAAAACCATACTTTTAATTATCTGGCCTACATCAGAATATTTTAAACAGATATATTCGTGTCTGAACAGTCAGGGAGACACTATTACAGGTTTTTTTTTATTGCAAAAAATGCCAAAAGCAGGATAATACAGAGATTTGACCCGTGGAACTGCAAAACCACAGTTCTATTTCTCTGGCCTACACCAGACTCTTTCACACATATATATTGATGTATGAACAGTCAGGGAGACACTATTACAGCTTTTTTTACGGCAAAAAATGGCAAAAGCAGGATAATACTGAGATTTGACCCGTGGAACTGCAAAACTAAACTTCAAGTTATCTGGCCCACACCTGAATATTTTAAACAGATATATTTGAGTCTGAACAGTCAGGGAGACACTATTACTGTTTTTTTATGTAAAAAAGGCCAAAAGTTGGATAATACTGAGATTTGAACCGTGGAACTGCAAAACCAAACTTCTAGTCATCTGGCCTACACCAGAATCTTTTAAACAGATACATTTGTGTCTGAACAGTCAGGGAAACACTATTACTGTTTTATTTATGTAAAAAAGTCGAAAAGCTGGATAATACAGATAATTGAACCGTGGAACTGCAAAACCAAACTTCTAGTTATCTGGCCTACATCATAATATTTTAAACAGATATATTTGTGTCTGAACGGTAATGGAGACACTATTACTGTTTTTTTTATGCAAAAAAGGCCAAAAGCTGGATAATACTGATATTTGAACCGTGGAACTGCAAAACCAAACTTCTAGTTATCTGGCCTACACCAGAATCTTTTAAACAGATACATTTGTGTCTGAACAGTAAGAGAAACACTATTACTGTTTTTTTTATGTAAAAAAGTCCAAAAGCTGGATAATACGGAGAACTGAACCGTGGAACTGCAAAACCAAACTTCTAGTTATCTGGCCTACACCATAATATTTTAAACAGATATATTTGTGTCTGAACGGTCATGGAGAAACTATTACTGATTTTTTTATGTAAAAAAAGCCAAAAGATGCATAATACAGAGATTTGAATCGTGGAACTGCAAAACCAAACTTCTAGTTATCTGGTCTACACCAGAATATATTAAACAGATATATTTTTGTCTGAACAGTCAGGGAGACACTATTACTGTTTTTTTTATGTTAAAAAGGCCAAAAGCTGGATAATACTGAGATTTGAACCGTGGAACTGCAAAACCAAACTTTTAGTTATCTTGCCTACACCAGAATACTTTAAACAGATATATTAGTGTCTGAACAGTCAGGGAGACACTATTACTGCTTTTTAATGCAAAAAAGGCCAAAGGCTGGATAATACTGATATTTGAACCGTGGAACTGCAAAACCAAACTTCTAGTTATCTGGCCTACACCTGAATCTTTTAAACAGATACATTTGTGTCTGAACAGTCAGGGAAACACTATTACTGTTTTTTTATGTAAAAAAGGCCAAAAGCTGGATAATACAGATAGTTGAATCATGGAAGCTCAAAATCAAACTTCTAGTTATCTGGCCTACACCAGAATATTTTAAACAGATATATTTGTGTCTGAACTGTTATGAAGACACTAATACTGTTTTTTTTATGTAAAAAAGGCCAAAGGCTGCATAATACTGAGATTTGAGCCGTGGAACTGAAAAACCAAACTTCTGGTTGTCTGGCCAACACCAGAATATTTTAAACAGATATATTTGTGTCTAAACAGTCAGGGAGACACTATTACTGTTTTTTTTATGTAAAAAAGGCCAAAAGCTGCATTATACAGAGATTTGAACCGTGGAACTGCAAAACCATACTTTTAATTATCTGGCCTACATCAGAATATTTTAAACAGATATATTCGTGTCTGAACAGTCAGGGAGACACTATTACAGGTTTTTTTTTATTGCAAAAAATGCCAAAAGCAGGATAATACAGAGATTTGACCCGTGGAACTGCAAAACCACAGTTCTATTTCTCTGGCCTACACCAGACTCTTTCACACATATATATTGATGTATGAACAGTCAGGGAGACACTATTACAGCTTTTTTTACGGCAAAAAATGGCAAAAGCAGGATAATACTGAGATTTGACCCGTGGAACCGCAAAACCAAACTTCAAGTTATCTGGCCCACACCTGAATATTTTAAACAGATATATTTGAGTCTGAACAGTCAGGGAGACACTATTACTGTTTTTTTATGTAAAAAAGGCCAAAAGTTGGATAATACTGAGATTTGAACCGTGGAACTGCAAAACCAAACTTCTAGTCATCTGGCCTACACCAGAATCTTTTAAACAGATACATTTGTGTCTGAACAGTCAGGGAAACACTATTACTGTTTTATTTATGTAAAAAAGTCGAAAAGCTGGATAATACAGATAATTGAACCGTGGAACTGCAAAACCAAACTTCTAGTTATCTGGCCTACACCATAATATTTTAAACAGATATATTTGTGTCTGAACGGTAATGGAGACACTATTACTGTTTTTTTTATGCAAAAAAGGCCAAAAGCTGGATAATACTGATATTTGAACCGTGGAACTGCAAAACCAAACTTCTAGTTATCTGGCCTACACCAGAATCTTTTAAACAGATACATTTGTGTCTGAACAGTAAGAGAAACACTATTACTGTTTTTTTTATGTAAAAAAGGCCAAAAGCTGGATAATACGGAGAACTGAACCGTGGAACTGCAAAACCAAACTTCTAGTTATCTGGCCTACACCATAATATTTTAAACAGATATATTTGTGTCTGAACGGTCATGGAGAAACTATTACTGATTTTTTTATGTAAAAAAAGCCAAAAGATGCATAATACAGAGATTTGAATCGTGGAACTGCAAAACCAAACTTCTAGTTATCTGGTCTACACCAGAATATATTAAACAGATATATTTTTGTCTGAACAGTCAGGGAGACACTATTACTGTTTTTTTTATGTTAAAAAGGCCAAAAGCTGGATAATACTGAGATTTGAACCGTGGAACTTCAAAACCAAACTTTTAGTTATCTTGCCTACACCAGAATACTTTAAACAGATATATTAGTGTCTGAACAGTCAGGGAGACACTATTACTGCTTTTTAATGCAAAAAAGGCCAAAGGCTGGATAATACTGATATTTGAACCGTGGAACTGCAAAACCAAACTTCTAGTTATCTGGCCTACACCTGAATCTTTTAAACAGATACATTTGTGTCTGAACAGTCAGGGAAACACTATTACTGTTTTTTTATGTAAAAAAGGCCAAAAGCTGGATAATACAGATAGTTGAATCATGGAAGCTCAAAATCAAACTTCTAGTTATCTGGCCTACACCAGAATATTTTAAACAGATATATTTGTGTCTGAACTGTTATGAAGACACTAATACTGTTTTTTTTTATGTAAAAAAGGCCAAAGGCTGCATAATACTGAGATTTGAGCCGTGGAACTGAAAAACCAAACTTCTGGTTGTCTGGCCAACACCAGAATATTTTAAACAGATATATTTGTGTCTAAACAGTCAGGGAGACACTATTACTGTTTTTTTTACGTAAAAAAGGCCAAAAGCTGCATTATACAGAGATTTGAACCGTGGAACTGCAAAACCATACTTTTAATTATCTGGCCTACATCAGAATATTTTAAACAGATATATTCGTGTCTGAACAGTCAGGGAGACACTATTACAGTTTTTTTTTATTGCAAAAAATGCCAAAAGCAGGATAATACAGAGATTTGACCCGTGGAACTGCAAAACCACAGTTCTATTTCTCTGGCCTACACCAGACTCTTTCACACAGATATATTGATGTATGAACAGTCAGGGAGACACTATTACAGCTTTTTTTACGGCAAAAAATGGCAAAAGCAGGATAATACTGAGATTTGATCCGTGGAACTGCAAAACCAAACTTCAAGTTATCTGGCCCACACCTGAATATTTTAAACAGATATATTTGAGTCTGAACAGTCAGGGAGACACTATTACTGTTTTTTTATGTAAAAAAGGCCAAAAGTTGGATAATACTGAGATTTGAACCGTGGAACTGCAAAACCAAACTTCTAGTCATCTGGCCTACACCAGAATCTTTTAAACAGATACATTTGTGTCTGAACAGTCAGGGAAACACTATTACTGTTTTATTTATGTAAAAAAGTCGAAAAGCTGGATAATACAGATAATTGAACCGTGGAACTGCAAAACCAAACTTCTAGTTATCTGGCCTACACCATAATATTTTAAACAGATATATTTGTGTCTGAACGGTAATGGAGACACTATTACTGTTTTTTTTATGCAAAAAAGGCCAAAAGCTGGATAATACTGATATTTGAACCGTGGAACTGCAAAACCAAACTTCTAGTTATCTGGCCTACACCAGAATCTTTTAAACAGATTCATTTGTGTCTGAACAGTAAGAGAAACACTATTACTGTTTTTTTTATGTAAAAAAGGCCAAAAGCTGGATAATACGGAGAATTGAACCGTGGAACTGCAAAACCAAACTTCTAGTTATCTGGCCTACACCATAATATTTTAAACAGATATATTTGTGTCTGAACGGTCATGGAGACACTATTACTGATTTTTTTATGTAAAAAAAGCCAAAAGATGCATAATACAGAGATTTGAATCGTGGAACTGCAAAACCAAACTTCTAGTTATCTGGTCTACACCAGAATATATTAAACAGATATATTTTTGTCTGAACAGTCAGGGAGACACTATTACTGTTTTTTTTATGTTAAAAAGGCCAAAAGCTGGATAATACTGAGATTTGAACCGTGGAACTTCAAAACCAAACTTTTAGTTATCTTGCCTACACCAGAATACTTTAAACAGATATATTAGTGTCTGTACAGTCAGGGACACACTATTACTGCTTTTTAATGCAAAAAAGGCCAAAGGCTGGATAATACTGATATTTGAACCGTGGAACTGCAAAACCAAACTTCTAGTTATCTGGCCTACACCTGAATCTTTTAAACAGATACATTTGTGTCTGAACAGTCAGGGAAACACTATTACTGTTTTTTTATGTAAAAAAGGCCAAAAGCTGGATAATACAGATAGTTGAATCATGGAAGCTCAAAATCAAACTTCTAGTTATCTGGCCTACACCAGAATATTTTAAACAGATATATTTGTGTCTGAACTGTTATGAAGACACTAATACTGTTTTTTTTTATGTAAAAAAGGCCAAAGGCTGCATAATACTGAGATTTGAGCCGTGGAACTGAAAAACCAAACTTCTGGTTGTCTGGCCAACACCAGAATATTTTAAACAGATATATTTGTGTCTAAACAGTCAGGGAGACACTATTACTGTTTTTTTTACGTAAAAAAGGCCAAAAGCTGCATTATACAGAGATTTGAACCGTGGAACTGCAAAACCATACTTTTAATTATCTGGCCTACATCAGAATATTTTAAACAGATATATTCGTGTCTGAACAGTCAGGGAGACACTATTACAGGTTTTTTTTTATTGCAAAAAATGCCAAAAGCAGGATAATACAGAGATTTGACCCGTGGAACTGCAAAACCACAGTTCTATTTCTCTGGCCTACACCAGACTCTTTCACACAGATATATTGATGTATGAACAGTCAGGGAGACACTATTACAGCTTTTTTTACGGCAAAAAATGGCAAAAGCAGGATAATACTGAGATTTGATCCGTGGAACTGCAAAACCAAACTTCAAGTTATCTGGCCCACACCTGAATATTTTAAACAGATATATTTGAGTCTGAACAGTCAGGGAGACACTATTACTGTTTTTTTATGTAAAAAAGGCCAAAAGTTGGATAATACTGAGATTTGAACCGTGGAACTGCAAAACCAAACTTCTAGTCATCTGGCCTACACCAGAATCTTTTAAACAGATACATTTGTGTCTGAACAGTCAGGGAAACACTATTACTGTTTTATTTATGTAAAAAAGTCGAAAAGCTGGATAATACAGATAATTGAACCGTGGAACTGCAAAACCAAACTTCTAGTTATCTGGCCTACACCATAATATTTTAAACAGATATATTTGTGTCTGAACGGTAATGGAGACACTATTACTGTTTTTTTTATGCAAAAAAGGCCAAAAGCTGGATAATACTGATATTTGAACCGTGGAACTGCAAAACCAAACTTCTAGTTATCTGGCCTACACCAGAATCTTTTAAACAGATACATTTGTGTCTGAACAGTAAGAGAAACACTATTACTGTTTTTTTTATGTAAAAAAGGCCAAAAGCTGGATAATACGGAGAATTGAACCGTGGAACTGCAAAACCAAACTTCTAGTTATCTGGCCTACACCATAATATTTTAAACAGATATATTTGTGTCTGAACGGTCATGGAGACACTATTACTGATTTTTTTATGTAAAAAAAGCCAAAAGATGCATAATACAGAGATTTGAATCGTGGAACTGCAAAACCAAACTTCTAGTTATCTGGTCTACACCAGAATATATTAAACAGATATATTTTTGTCTGAACAGTCAGGGAGACACTATTACTGTTTTTTTTATGTTAAAAAGGCCAAAAGCTGGATAATACTGAGATTTGAACCGTGGAACTTCAAAACCAAACTTTTAGTTATCTTGCCTACACCAGAATACTTTAAACAGATATATTAGTGTCTGTACAGTCAGGGACACACTATTACTGCTTTTTAATGCAAAAAAGGCCAAAGGCTGGATAATACTGATATTTGAACCGTGGAACTGCAAAACCAAACTTCTAGTTATCTGGCCTACACCTGAATCTTTTAAACAGATACATTTGTGTCTGAACAGTCAGGGAAACACTATTACTGTTTTTTTATGTAAAAAAGGCCAAAAGCTGGATAATACAGATAGTTGAATCATGGAAGCTCAAAATCAAACTTCTAGTTATCTGGCCTACACCAGAATATTTTAAACAGATATATTTGTGTCTGAACTGTTATGAAGACACTAATACTGTTTTTTTTTATGTAAAAAAGGCCAAAGGCTGCATAATACTGAGATTTGAGCCGTGGAACTGAAAAACCAAACTTCTGGTTGTCTGGCCAACACCAGAATATTTTAAACAGATATATTTGTGTCTAAACAGTCAGGGAGACACTATTACTGTTTTTTTTACGTAAAAAAGGCCAAAAGCTGCATTATACAGAGATTTGAACCGTGGAACTGCAAAACCATACTTTTAATTATCTGGCCTACATCAGAATATTTTAAACAGATATATTCGTGTCTGAACAGTCAGGGAGACACTATTACAGGTTTTTTTTTATTGCAAAAAATGCCAAAAGCAGGATAATACAGAGATTTGACCCGTGGAACTGCAAAACCACAGTTCTATTTCTCTGGCCTACACCAGACTCTTTCACACAGATATATTGATGTATGAACAGTCAGGGAGACACTATTACAGCTTTTTTTACGGCAAAAAATGGCAAAAGCAGGATAATACTGAGATTTGACCCGTGAAACTGCAAAACCAAACTTCAAGTTATCTGGCCCACACCTGAATATTTTAAACAGATATATTTGAGTCTGAACAGTCAGGGAGACACTATTACTGTTTTTTTATGTAAAAAAGGCCAAAAGTTGGATAATACTGAGATTTGAACCGTGGAACTGCAAAACCAAACTTCTAGTCATCTGGCCTACACCAGAATCTTTTAAACAGATACATTTGTGTCTGAACAGTCAGGGAAACACTATTACTGTTTTATTTATGTAAAAAAGTCGAAAAGCTGGATAATACAGATAATTGAACCATGGAACTGCAAAACCAAACTTCTAGTTATCTGGCCTACACCATAATATTTTAAA
The DNA here is from genome assembly GCF_046119375.1 of Phyllobates terribilis. Classification (NCBI taxonomy): domain Eukaryota; kingdom Metazoa; phylum Chordata; class Amphibia; order Anura; family Dendrobatidae; genus Phyllobates; species Phyllobates terribilis. The sequence goes on from NW_027362761.1 coordinate 284,093,266, forward strand.
CAGATATATTTGTGTCTGAACGGTAATGGAGACACTATTACTGTTTTTTTTATGCAAAAAAGGCCAAAAGCTGGATAATACTGATATTTCAACCGGGGAACTGCAAAACCAAACTTCTAGTTATCTGGCCTACACCAGAATCTTTTAAACAGATATATTTGTGTCTGAACAGTAAGAGAAGCACTATTACTGTTTTTTTTATGTAAAAAAGGCCAAAAGCTGGATAATACGGAGAATTGAACCGTGGAACTACAAAACCAAACTTCTAGTTATCTGGCCTACACCATAATATTTTAAACAGATATATTTGTGTCTGAACGGTCATGGAGACACTATTACTGATTTTTTTATGTAAAAAAAGCCAAAAGATGCATAATACAGAGATTTGAATCGTGGAACTGCAAAACCAAACTTCTAGTTATCTGGTCTACACCAGAATATATTAAACAGATATATTTTTGTCTGAACAGTCAGGGAGACACTATTACTGTTTTTTTTATGTTAAAAAGGCCATAAGCTGGATAATACTGAGATTTGAACCGTGGAACTGCAAAACCAAACTTTTAGTTATCTTGCCTACACCAGAGTACTTTAAACAGATATATTAGTGTCTGAACAGTCAGGGAGACACTATTACTGCTTTTTAATGCAAAAAAGGCCAAAGGCTGGATAATACTGATATTTGAACCGTGGAACTGCAAAACCAAACTTCTAGTTATCTGGCCTACACCTGAATCTTTTAAACAGATACATTTGTGTCTGAACAGTCAGGGAAACACTATTACTGTTTTTTTATGCAAAAAAGGCCAAAAGCTGGATAATACAGATAGTTGAATCATGGAAGCTCAAAATCAAACTTCTAGTTATCTGGCCTACACCAGAATATTTTAAACAGATATATTTGTGTCTGAACTGTTATGAAGACACTAATACTGTTTTTTTTATGTAAAAAAGGCCAAAGGCTGCATAATACTGAGATTTGAGCCGTGGAACTGAAAAACCAAACTTCTGGTTGTCTGGCCAACACCAGAATATTTTAAACAGATATATTTGTGTCTAAACAGTCAGGGAGACACTATTACTGTTTTTTTTACGTAAAAAAGGCCAAAAGCTGCATTATACAGAGATTTGAACCGTGGAACTGCATAACCATACTTTTAATTATCTGGCCTACATCAGAATATTTTAAACAGATATATTCGTGTCTGAACAGTCAGGGAGACACTATAACAGGTTTTTTTTTATTGCAAAAAATGCCAAAAGCAGGATAATACAGAGATTTGACCCGTGGAACTGCAAAACCACATATTCTATTTCTCTGGCCTACACCAGACTCTTTTAGACAGATATATTGATGTATGAACAGTCAGGGAGAAACTATTACAGCTTTTTTACGGCAAAAAATGGCAAAAGCAGGATAATACTGAGATTTGACCCGTGGAACTGCAAAACCAAACTTCAAGTTATCTGGCCCACACCTGAATATTTTAAACAGATACATTTGTGTCTGAACAGTCAGGGAAACACTATTACTGTTTTATTTATGTAAAAAAGTCGAAAACCTGGATAATACAGATAATTGAACCGTGGAACTGCAAAACCAAACTTCTAGTTTTCTGGCCTACACCATAATATTTTAAACAGATATATTTGTGTCTGAACGGTAATGGAGACACTATTACTGTTTTTTTTATGCAAAAAAGGCCAAAAGCTGGATAATACTGATATTTGAACCGTGGAACTGCAAAACCAAACTTCTAGTTATCTGGCCTACACCAGAATCTTTTAAACAGATACATTTGTGTCTGAACAGTAAGAGAAACACTATTACTGTTTATTTTATGTAAAAAAGGCCAAAAGCTGGATAATACGGAGAATTGAACCGTGGAACTGCAAAACCAAACTTCTAGTTATCTGGCCTACACCAGAATACTTTAAACAGATATATTAGTGTCTGAACAGTCAGGGAGACACTATTACTGCTTTTTAATGCAAAAAAGGCCAAAGGCTGGATAATACTGATATTTGAACCGTGGAACTGCAAAACCAAACTTCTAGTTATCTGGCCTACACCAGAATCTTTTAAACAGATACATTTGTGTCTGAACAGTCAGGGAAACACTATTACTGTTTTTTTATGTAAAAAAGGCCAAAAGCTGGATAATACAGATAGTTGAATCATGGAAGCTCAAAATCAAACTTCTAGTTATCTGGCCTACACCAGAATATTTTAAACAGATATATTTGTGTCTGAACTGTTATGAAGACACTAATACTGTTTTTTTTTATGTAAAAAAGGCCAAAGGCTGCATAATACTGAGATTTGAGCCGTGGATCTGAAAAATCAAACTTCTGGTTGTCTGGCCAACACCAGAATATTTTAAACAGGTATATTTGCGTCTAAACAGTCAGGGAGACACTATTACTGTTTTTTTTACGGAAAAAAGGCCAAAAGCTGCATTATACAGAGATTTGAACCGTGGAACTGCAAAACCAAACTTCTAGTTATCTGGCCTACACCAGCATATTTTAAACAGATATATTTGAGTCTGAACAGTCAGGGAGACACTATCACAAATTTTTTTTAAATGGCAAAAAATGCCAAAAGCAGGATAATACAGAGATTTGACCCGTGGAACTGCAAAACCACAGTTCTTTTTCTCTGGCCTACACCAGACTCTTTTACACAGATATATTGATGTAAGAACAGTCAGGGAGACACTATTACAGCTTTTTTACGGCAAAAAATGGCAAAAGCAGGATAATACTGAGATTTGACCCGTGGAACTGCAAAACCAAACTTCAAGTTATCTGGCCCACACCTGAATATTTTAAACAGATATATTTGTGTCTGAACGGTCAGGGAGACACTATTACTGTTCTTTTTATGTAAAAAAGGCCAAAAGCAGGATAATACAGAGATTTGAACCGTGGAACTGCAAAATCAATCTTCTAGTTATCTGGCCTACACCAGAATCTTTTAAACAGATATATTTGGGTCTCAACAGTCAGGGAGACACTATTACTGTTTTTTTATGTTAAAAAGGCCAAAAGCTGGATAATACTGTGATTTGAACCGTGGAACTGCAAAACCATACTTTTAATTATCTGGCCTACATCAGAATATTTTAAACAGATATATTTGTGTCTGAACAGTCAGGGAGACACTATTACAGGTTTTTTTTTATTGCAAAAAATGCCAAAAGCAGGATAATACAGAGATTTGACCCGTGGAACTGCAAAACCACATGTTCTATTTCTCTGGCCTACACTAGACTCTTTTAGACAGATATATTGATGTATGAACAGTCAGGGAGACACTATTACAGCTTTTTTACGGCAAAAAATGGCAAAAGCAGGATAATACTGAGATTTGACCCGTGGAACTGCAAAACCAAACTTCAAGTTATCTGGCCCACACCTGAATATTTTAAACAGATATATTTGAGTCTGAACAGTCAGGGAGACACTATTACTGTTTTTTTATGTAAAAAAGGCCAAAAGTTGGATAATACTGAGATTTGAACCGTGGAACTGCAAAACCAAACTTCTAGTCATCTGGCCTACACCAGAATCTTTTAAACAGATATATTTGTGTCTGAACAGTCAGGGAAACACTATTACTGTTTTATTTATGTAAAAAAGTCGAAAAGCTGGATAATACAGATAATTGAACCGTGGAACTGCAAAACCAAACTTCTAGTTATCTGGCCTATACCATAATATTTTAAACAGATATATTTGTGTCTGAACGGTCATGGAGACACTATTACTGTTTTTTTTAATGTAAAAAAGGCCAAAAGCTGCATAATACAGACATTTGAATCGTGGAACTGCAAAACCAAACTTCTAGCTATCTGGCCTACACCGGAATATTTTAAACAGATATATTTGTGTCTGAACGGTAAGGGAGACGCTACTCCTGTTTTTTTTTATGTAAAAAAGTCCAAAAACTGCATAATACAGAGATTTGAACCGTGGAACTGCAAAACCAAACTTCTAGTTATCTGGTCTACACCAGAATCTTTTAAACAGATATATTTGTGTCTGAACAGTCAGGGAGACACTAGTACTGTTTTTTTTATGTTAAAAAGGCCATAAGCTGGATAATACTGAGATTTGAACCGTGGAACTGCAAAACCAAACTTTTAGTTATCTTGCCTACACCAGAATACTTTAAACAGATATATTAGTGTCTGAACAGTCAGGGAGACACTATTACTGCTTTTTAATGCAAAAAAGGCCAAAGGCTGGATAATACTGATATTTGAACCGTGGAACTGCAAAACCAAACTTCTAGTTATCTGGCCTACACCTGAATCTTTTAAACAGATACATTTGTGTCTGAACAGTCAGGGAAACACTATTACTGTTTTTTTATGCAAAAAAGGCCAAAAGCTGGATAATACAGATAGTTGAATCATGGAAGCTCAAAATCAAACTTCTAGTTATCTGGCCTACACCAGAATATTTTAAACAGATATATTTGTGTCTGAACTGTTATGAAGACACTAATACTGTTTTTTTTATGTAAAAAAGGCCAAAGGCTGCATAATACTGAGATTTGAGCCGTGGAACTGAAAAACCAAACTTCTGGTTGTCTGGCCAACACCAGAATATTTTAAACAGATATATTTGTGTCTAAACAGTCAGGGAGACACTATTACTGTTTTTTTTACGTAAAAAAGGCCAAAAGCTGCATTATACAGAGATTTGAACCGTGGAACTGCATAACCATACTTTTAATTATCTGGCCTACATCAGAATATTTTAAACAGATATATTCGTGTCTGAACAGTCAGGGAGACACTATAACAGGTTTTTTTTTATTGCAAAAAATGCCAAAAGCAGGATAATACAGAGATTTGACCCGTGGAACTGCAAAACCACATATTCTATTTCTCTGGCCTACACCAGACTCTTTTAGACAGATATATTGATGTATGAACAGTCAGGGAGAAACTATTACAGCTTTTTTACGGCAAAAAATGGCAAAAGCAGGATAATACTGAGATTTGACCCGTGGAACTGCAAAACCAAACTTCAAGTTATCTGGCCCACACCTGAATATTTTAAACAGATACATTTGTGTCTGAACAGTCAGGGAAACACTATTACTGTTTTATTTATGTAAAAAAGTCGAAAACCTGGATAATACAGATAATTGAACCGTGGAACTGCAAAACCAAACTTCTAGTTTTCTGGCCTACACCATAATATTTTAAACAGATATATTTGTGTCTGAACGGTAATGGAGACACTATTACTGTTTTTTTTATGCAAAAAAGGCCAAAAGCTGGATAATACTGATATTTGAACCGTGGAACTGCAAAACCAAACTTCTAGTTATCTGGCCTACACCAGAATCTTTTAAACAGATACATTTGTGTCTGAACAGTAAGAGAAACACTATTACTGTTTATTTTATGTAAAAAAGGCCAAAAGCTGGATAATACGGAGAATTGAACCGTGGAACTGCAAAACCAAACTTCTAGTTATCTGGCCTACACCAGAATACTTTAAACAGATATATTAGTGTCTGAACAGTCAGGGAGACACTATTACTGCTTTTTAATGCAAAAAAGGCCAAAGGCTGGATAATACTGATATTTGAACCGTGGAACTGCAAAACCAAACTTCTAGTTATCTGGCCTACACCAGAATCTTTTAAACAGATACATTTGTGTCTGAACAGTCAGGGAAACACTATTACTGTTTTTTTATGTAAAAAAGGCCAAAAGCTGGATAATACAGATAGTTGAATCATGGAAGCTCAAAATCAAACTTCTAGTTATCTGGCCTACACCAGAATATTTTAAACAGATATATTTGTGTCTGAACTGTTATGAAGACACTAATACTGTTTTTTTTTATGTAAAAAAGGCCAAAGGCTGCATAATACTGAGATTTGAGCCGTGGATCTGAAAAATCAAACTTCTGGTTGTCTGGCCAACACCAGAATATTTTAAACAGGTATATTTGCGTCTAAACAGTCAGGGAGACACTATTACTGTTTTTTTTACGGAAAAAAGGCCAAAAGCTGCATTATACAGAGATTTGAACCGTGGAACTGCAAAACCAAACTTCTAGTTATCTGGCCTACACCAGCATATTTTAAACAGATATATTTGAGTCTGAACAGTCAGGGAGACACTATCACAAATTTTTTTTAAATGGCAAAAAATGCCAAAAGCAGGATAATACAGAGATTTGACCCGTGGAACTGCAAAACCACAGTTCTATTTCTCTGGCCTACACCAGACTCTTTTACACAGATATATTGATGTAAGAACAGTCAGGGAGACACTATTACAGCTTTTTTACGGCAAAAAATGGCAAAAGCAGGATAATACTGAGATTTGACCCGTGGAACTGCAAAACCAAACTTCAAGTTATCTGGCCCACACCTGAATATTTTAAACAGATATATTTGTGTCTGAACGGTCAGGGAGACACTATTACTGTTCTTTTTATGTAAAAAAGGCCAAAAGCAGGATAATACAGAGATTTGAACCGTGGAACTGCAAAATCAATCTTCTAGTTATCTGGCCTACACCAGAATCTTTTAAACAGATATATTTGGGTCTCAACAGTCAGGGAGACACTATTACTGTTTTTTTATGTTAAAAAGGCCAAAAGCTGGATAATACTGTGATTTGAACCGTGGAACTGCAAAACCATACTTTTAATTATCTGGCCTACATCAGAATATTTTAAACAGATATATTTGTGTCTGAACAGTCAGGGAGACACTATTACAGGTTTTTTTTTATTGCAAAAAATGCCAAAAGCAGGATAATACAGAGATTTGACCCGTGGAACTGCAAAACCACATGTTCTATTTCTCTGGCCTACACTAGACTCTTTTAGACAGATATATTGATGTATGAACAGTCAGGGAGACACTATTACAGCTTTTTTACGGCAAAAAATGGCAAAAGCAGGATAATACTGAGATTTGACCCGTGGAACTGCAAAACCAAACTTCAAGTTATCTGGCCCACACCTGAATATTTTAAACAGATATATTTGAGTCTGAACAGTCAGGGAGACACTATTACTGTTTTTTTATGTAAAAAAGGCCAAAAGTTGGATAATACTGAGATTTGAACCGTGGAACTGCAAAACCAAACTTCTAGTCATCTGGCCTACACCAGAATCTTTTAAACAGATATATTTGTGTCTGAACAGTCAGGGAAACACTATTACTGTTTTATTTATGTAAAAAAGTCGAAAAGCTGGATAATACAGATAATTGAACCGTGGAACTGCAAAACCAAACTTCTAGTTATCTGGCCTATACCATAATATTTTAAACAGATATATTTGTGTCTGAACGGTCATGGAGACACTATTACTGTTTTTTTTAATGTAAAAAAGGCCAAAAGCTGCATAATACAGACATTTGAATCGTGGAACTGCAAAACCAAACTTCTAGCTATCTGGCCTACACCGGAATATTTTAAACAGATATATTTGTGTCTGAACGGTAAGGGAGACGCTACTCCTGTTTTTTTTTATGTAAAAAAGTCCAAAAACTGCATAATACAGAGATTTGAACCGTGGAACTGCAAAACCAAACTTCTAGTTATCTGGTCTACACCAGAATCTTTTAAACAGATATATTTGTGTCTGAACAGTCAGGGAGACACTAGTACTGTTTTTTTTATATTAAAAAGGCCAAAAGCTGGATATTACAGAGATTTGAACCGTGGAACTGCAAAACCAATCTTCTAGTTATCTGGCCTACATCAGAATTTTTTAAACAGATATATTTGTGTCTGAACAGTCAGGGAGACACTATTACTGTTTTTTTTAATGTAAAAAAGGCTAAAAGCTGCATATTACACAGATTTGAACCATGTAACTGCAAAACCAAACTTCTAGTTATCTGGCCTACACCAGAATATTTTAAACAGATATATTTGTGTCTGAACGGTCAGGGAGACACTATTACTGTTCTTTTTATGTAAAAAAGGCCAAAAGCAGCATAATACAGAGATTTGAACCGTGGAACTGCAAAATCAATCTTCTAGTTATCTGACCTACACCAGAATCTTTTAAACAGATATATTTGGGTCTCAACAGTCAGGGAGACACTATTACTGTTTTTTTTATGTTAAAAAGGCCAAAAGCTGGATAATACTGTGATTTGAACCGTGGAACTGCAAAACCATACTTTTAATTATCTGGCCTACATCAGAATATTTTAAACAGATATATTTGTGTCTGAACAGTCAGGGAGACACTATTACAGGTTTTTTTTATTGTTAAAAATGCCAAAAGCAGGATAATACAGAGATTTGACCCGTGGAACTGCAAAACCACATGTTCTATTTCTCTGGCCTACACTAGACTCTTTTAGACAGATATATTGATGTATGAACAGTCAGGGAGACACTATTACAGCTTTTTTACGGCAAAAAATGGCAAAAGCAGGATAATACTGAGATTTGACCCGTGGAACTGCAAAACCAAACTTCAAGTTATCTGGCCCACACCTGAATATTTTAAACAAATATATTTGAGTCTGAACAGTCAGGGAGACACTATTACTGTTTTTTTATGTAAAAAAGGCCAAAAGTTGGATAATACTGAGATTTGAACCGTGGAACTGCAAAACCAAACTTCTAGTCATCTGGCCTACACCAGAATCTTTTAAACAGATACATTTGTGTCTGAACAGTCAGGGAAACACTATTACTGTTTTATTTATGTAAAAAAGTCTAAAAGCTGGATAATACAAATAATTGAACCGTGGAACTGCAAAACAAACTTCTAGTTTTCTGGCCTACACCATAATATTTTAAACAGATATATTTGTTTCTGAACGGTAATGGAGACACTATTACTGTTTTTTTTATGCAAAAAAGGCCAAAAGCTGGATAATACTGATAATTGAACCGTGGAACTGCAAAACCAAACTTCTAGTTATCTGGCCTACACCAGAATCTTTTAAACAGATACATTTGTGTCTGAACAGTAAGAGAAACACTATTACTGTTTTTTTATGTAAAAAAGGCCAAAAGCTGGATAATACGGAGAATTGAACCGTGGAACTGCAAAACCAAACTTCTAGTTTTCTGGCCTACACCATAATATTTTAAACAGATATATTATTGTCTGAACGGTCATGGAGACACTATTACTGATTTTTTTATGTAAAAAAGGCCAAAAGATGCATAATACAGAGATTTGAATCGTGGAACTGCAAAACCAAACTTCTAGTTATCTGGTCTACACCAGAATATATTAAACAGATATATTTTTGTCTGAACATTCAGGGAGACACTATTACTGTTTTTTTTATGTTAAAAAGGCCAAAAGCTGGATAATACTGAGATTTGAACCGTGGAACTGCAAAACCAAACTTCTAGTTATCTGGCCTACACCAGAATCTTTTAAACAGATACATTTGTGTCTGAACAGTCAGGGAAACACTATTACTGTTTTTTTATGTAAAAAAGGCCAAAAGCTGGATAATACAGATAGTTGAATCATGGAAGCTCAAAATCAAACTTCTAGTTATCTGGCCTACACCAGAATATTTTAAACAGATATATTTGTGTCTGAACTGTTATGAAGACACTAATACTGTTTTTTTTTATGTAAAAAAGGCCAAAGGCTGCATAATACTGAGATTTGAGCCGTGGAACTGAAAAACCAAACTTCTGGTTGTCTGGCCAACACCAGAATATTTTAAACAGATATATTTGTGTCTAAACAGTCAGGGAGACACTATTACTGTTTTTTTTACGGAAAAAAGGCCAAAAGCTGCATTATACAGAGATTTGAACCGTGGAACTGCAAAACCAAACTTCTAGTTATCTGGCCTACACCAGAATATTTTAAACAGATATATTTGAGTCTGAACAGTCAGGGAGACACTATCACAAATTTTTTTTAAATGGCAAAAAATGCCAAAAGCAGGTTAATACAGAGATTTGACCCGTGGAACTGCAAAACCACAGTTCTATTTCTCTGGCCTACACCTGACACTTTTACACAGATATATTGATGTCTGAACAGTCAGGGAGACACTATTACGTTTTTTTATGGCAAAAAATGCCGAAAGCATGATAATACTGAGATTTGACCTGTGGAACTGCAAAACCAAACTTCTAGTTATCTGGCCTACACCAGAATATTTTAAACAGATATATTTGAGTCTGAACGGTAATGGAGACACTATTACTGTTTTTTTTATGTAAAAAAGGCCAAAAGCTTCATAATACAGAGATTTGAATCGTGGAACTGCAAAACCAATCTTCTCGTTATCTGGCCTACACCAGAATATTTTAAACAGATATATTTGTGTCTGAATGGTCAGGGAGACACTATTACTGTTTTTTTTATGTAAAAAAGGTCAAAAGCTGGATAATACTGAGATTTGAACCGTGGATCTGCAAAACCAAACTTCTAGTTATCTGGCCTACACCAGAATCTTTTAAACAGTTACATTTGTGTCTGAAAAGTCAGGGAAACACTATTACTGTTTTTTTATTTAAAAAAGGCTAAAAGCTGGATAATACAGAAAATTGCACCATGGAACTGCAAAACCAATCTTCTAGTTATCTGGCCTACACCAGAATCTTTAAAACAGATATAGTTGTGTCTGAACAGTCAAGGAGACACTATTACTGTTTTTTTTTTATGTAAAAAAGGCCAAAAGCTGCATATTACAGAGATTTGAATCGTGGAACTGCAAAACCAATCTTATAGTTTTCTGGACTACACAAGAATATTTTAAACAGATATATTCGTGTCTGAACAGTCAGGGAAACACTATTACTGTTTTTTTATGTAAAAAAGGCCAAAAGATGGATAATACTGTGATTTGAACCGTGGAACTGCAAAACCAAACTTCTAGTCATCTGGCCAACACCAGAATCTTTTAAACAGATACATTTGTGTCTGAAGATTCAGTGAAACACTATTACTGTTTTTTTTATGTAAAAAAGGCAAAAAGCTGAATAATACAGAGAATTGAACCGTGGAACTGCAAAACCAAACTTCTAGTTATCTGGCCTACACCATAATATTTTAAACAGATATATTTGCGTCCGAACGGTAATGGAGACACTATTACTGTTTTTTTTATGTAAAAAAGGCCAAAAGCTGCATAATACAGAGATTTGAATCGTGGAGCGGCAAAACCAATCTTCTCGTTATCTGGCCTACACCAGAATCTTTTAAACAGATATATTTGTGTCTGAACAGTCAGGGAGACACTATTACTGTTTTTTTTTTATGTAAAAAAGGCCAAAAGCGGCATATTACAGAGATTTGAAACATGGAACTGCAAAACCAAACTTCTAGTTATCTGGCCTACACCAGAATATTTTAAACTGATATATGTGTGTCTGAACGGCCAGGGAGACACTATTACTGTTTTTTTTTTATGTAAAAAAGGCCAAAAGCTGCATAATACAGAGATTTGAACTGTGGAACTGCAAAACCAAACTTCTAGTTATCTGGCCTACACCAGAATATTTTAAACAGATATATTTGTGTCTGAACAGTCAGGAAGACACTATTACTGTTTTTTATGTTAAAAAGGCCAAAAGCTGGATATTACAGAGATTTGAACCGTGGAACTGCAAAACCAAACTTCTAGTTTTCTGGCCTACACCAGAATATTTTAAACAGATATATTTGTGTCTGAACGGTCAGGGAGACACTATTACTGTTTTTTTTAATGTAAAAAAGGCCAAAAGCTGGATAATGCTGAGATTTGAACCGTGGAACTGCAAAACCAAACTTCTAGTTATCTGGCCTACACCAGAATCTTTTAAACACTTACATTAGTGTCTGAACAGTCAGGGAAACACTATTACTGTTTTTTTATGTAAAATAGGCCAAAAGCTGGATAATACAGAGAATTGAACCATGGAACTGCAAAACCAAACTTCTAGTTATCTGGCCTACACCATAATATTTTAAACAGATATATTTGTGTCTGAACGGTCATGGAAACACTATTACAATTTTTTTTTTATGTAAAAAAGGCCAAAAGCTGCATAATACAGAGATTTGAATCGTGGAACTGCAAAACCAAACTTCTAGTTATCTGGTCTACACCAGAATATATTAAACAGATATATTTTTGTCTGAACAGTCAGGGAGACACTATTACTGTTTTTTTATGTTAAAAAGGCCAAAAGCTGGATAATACTGAGATTTGAACCGTGGAACTGCAAAACCAAACTTTTAGTTATCTTGCCTACACCAGAATACTTTAAACAGATATATAAGTGTCTGAACAGTCAGGGAGACACTATTACTGTTTTTTAATGCAAAAAAGGCCAAAGGCTGGATAATACTGATATTTGAACCGTGGAACTGCAAAACCAAACTTCTAGTTATCTGGCCTACACCAGAATCTTTTAAACAGATACATTTGTGTCTGAACAGTCAGGGAAACACTATTACTGTTTTTTTATGTAAAAAAGGCCAAAAGCTGGATAATACAGATAGTTGAATCATGGAAGCTCAAAATCAAACTTCTAGTTCTCTGGCCTACACCAGAATATTTTAAACAGATATATTTGTGTCTGAACTGTTATGAAGACACTAATACTGTTTTTTTTTATGTAAAAAAGTCCAAAAGATGGATTATACTGAGATTTAAATCGTGGAACTGCAAAACCAAACTTCTAGTTATCTGGCCTATACCATAATATTTTAAACAGATATATTTGAGTCTGAACGTTCAGGGAGACACTATTACTGTTTTGTTTTTATGTAAAAAAGGCTAAAATCTGGATATTACTGAGATTTGAACCGTGGTACTGCAAAACCAAACTTCTAGTTATCTGGCCTACATCAGAATATTTTAAACAGATATATTTGTGTCTGAACTGTCAGGAAGACACTATTACTGCTTTTTTAAGTTATAAAGGCCAAAAGCTGGATAATACAGAGCGTTGAACTATGGAACTGCAAAATCAATCTTCTAGTTATCTGGCCTACACCAGAATATTTTAAACAGATATATTTGTGTCTGAACAGTCAGGAAGACACAATTACTTTTTTTTTATGATAAAAAGGCCAAAAGCTGGATATTACAGAGATTTAATCCGTGGAACTGCAAAACCAAACTTCTATTTATCTGGCCTACACCAGAATCTTTTAAACAGTTACATTTGTGTCTGAACAGTCAGGGAAACACTATTACTGTTTTTTTATGTAAAAAAGGCCAAAAGCTGGATAATACAGAGAATTGACCCATGGAACTGCAAAACCAAACTTCTAGTTATCTGGCCTACACCATAATATTTTACACAGATAAATTGATGTCTGAACAGTCAGGGAGACACTATTACAGTTTTTTTACAGCAAAAAATGCCAAAAGCAGGATAATACTGAGATTTGAACCGTGAACTGCAAAACCAAATTTCAAGTTATCTGGCCTACACCAGAATATTTTAAACAGATATATTTGAGTCTGAACAGTCAGGGAGACACTATGACTCTTTTTTATGTAAAAAAGGCCAAAAGCTGGATAATACAGAGCGTTGAACTATGGAACTGCAAAATCAAACTTCTAGTTATCTGGCCTACACCAGAATATTTTAAACAGATATATTTCTGTCTGTACGGTCATGGAGACACTATTACTGTTTTATTTATGTAAAAAAGGCCAAAAGCTGCATAATACTGAGATTTGAGCCGTGGAACTGCAAAACCAAACTTCTGGTTATCTGGCCTACACCAAAATATTTTAAACAGATATATTTGTGTCTGAAATGTCAGGGAGACACTATTCCTGTTTTTTTATGTAAAAAATGGCCAAAAGCTTCATAATACAGAGATTTGAACCGTGGAACTGCAAAACTAAACTTCTAGTTATCTGGCCTACACCAGAATATTTTAAACAGATATATTTTTGTCTGAACAGTCAGGGAGACACTATTATTTTTTTTTTATGTTAAAAAGGCCAAAAGCTGCATACTACCGAGTTTTGAGCCTTGGAACTGCAAAACCAAACTTCTGATTATCGGGCCTACACCAGAATATTTTAAACAGATATATTTGTGTCTAAACAGTCAGGGAGACACTATTACTGTTTTTTTTATTGAAAAAAGGCCAAAAGCTGCATAATACAGATATTTGAAACGTGGAAATGCAAAACCAAACTTCTAGTTATCTGGCCTACACAGGAATATTTTAAACAGATATATTTGAGTCTGAACATTCAGGGAGACACTATTACTGTTTTGTTTTTATGTTAAAAAGGCCAAAAGCTGGATATTACTGAGATTTGAACCGTGGAACTGCAAAACCAAACTTCTAGTTATCTGGCCTACACCAGAATATTTAAAACAGATATATTTGAGTCTGAATAGTTATGGAGACACTATTACTGTTTTTTTTATGTAAAAAGGGCCAAAAGCTGCATTATACAGAGATTTGAACCGTGGTACTGCAAAACCAAACTTCTAGTTATCTGGCCTACACTAGAATATTTTAAACAGATATATTTGTGTCTGAATAATCAGGGAGACACTATTACTATTTTTTTCATGTAAAAATGGCCAAAACATGGATAATACTGGGATTTAAACCATGGAACTGCAAAACCAAGCTTCTAGTTAACTGGCCTACACCAGAATATTTTAAACTGATATATTTGTGTCTGAACAGTCAGGGAGACACTTTTACTGTTTTGTCTTTATGTAAAAAAGGACAAAAGCTGGATAATACTGAGATTTGAACCGTGGAACTGCAAAACCAAACTTCTAGTTATGTGCCCTACAGCAGAATATTTTAAACAGATATATTTGTGTCTGAACAGTCAGGGAGACACTATTACTGTTTTTTTATGTATAATTGGCCAAAAGCTGGATAATACTGAGATTTGAACCATGGAACTGCAAAACCAAACTTCTAGTTATCTGGCCTACACAAGAATATTTTAAACAGATATATTTGTGTCTGAACGGTCATGGAGACACTATTACTGTTTTTTGTTTATGTAAAAAAGGCCAAAAGCTGCATAATACTGAGATTTGAGCCGTGGAACTGCAAAACCAAACTTCTGGTTATCTGGCCTACACCAAAATATTTTAAACAGATATATTTGTGTCTGAAATGTCAGGGAGACACTATTCCTGTTTTTTTATGTAAAAAATGGCCAAAAGCTTCATAATACAGAGATTTGAACCGTGGAACTGCAAAACTAAACTTCTAGTTATCTGGCCTACACCAGAATATTTTAAACAGATATATTTTTGTCTGAACAGTCAGGGAGACACTATTATTTTTTTTTTTATGTTAAAAAGGCCAAAAGCTGCATACTACCGAGTTTTGAGCCTTGGAACTGCAAAACCAAACTTCTGATTATCGGGCCTACACCAGAATATTTTAAACAGATATATTTGTGTCTAAACAGTCAGGGAGACACTATTACTGTTTTTTTTATTGAAAAAAGGCCAAAAGCTGCATAATACAGAGATTTGAAACGTGGAAATGCAAAACCATACTTCTAGTTATCTGGCCTACACAGGAATATTTTAAACAGATATATTTGAGTCTGAACATTCAGGGAGACACTATTACTGTTTTGTTTTTATGTTAAAAAGGCCAAAAGCTGGATATTACTGAGATTTGAACCGTGGAACTGCAAAACCAAACTTCTAGTTATCTGGCCTACACCAGAATATTTAAAACAGATATATTTGAGTCTGAATAGTTATGGAGACACTATTACTGTTTTTTTTATGTAAAAAGGGCCAAAAGCTGCATTATACAGAGATTTGAACCGTGGTACTGCAAAACCAAACTTCTAGTTATCTGGCCTACACTAGAATATTTTAAACAGATATATTTGTGTCTGAATAATCAGGGAGACACTATTACTATTTTTTTCATGTAAAAATGGCCAAAACATGGATAATACTGGGATTTAAACCATGGAACTGCAAAACCAAGCTTCTAGTTATCTGGCCTACACCAGAATATTTTAAACTGATATATTTGTGTCTGAACAGTCAGGGAGACACTTTTACTGTTTTGTCTTTATGTAAAAAAGGACAAAAGCTGGATAATACTGAGATTTGAACCGTGGAACTGCAAAACCAAACTTCTAGTTATGTGCCGTACAGCAGAATATTTTAAACAGATATATTTGTGTCTGAACAGTCAGGGAGACACTATTACTGTTTTTTTATGTATAATTGGCCAAAAGCTGGATAATACTGAGATTTGAACCATGGAACTGCAAAACCAAACTTCTAGTTATCTGGCCTACACAAGAATATTTTAAACAGATATATTTGTGTCTGAACGGTCATGGAGACACTATTACTGTTTTTTGTTTATGTAAAAAAATTCCAAAAGCTGCATAATACAGAGATTTGAACCGTGAAACTGCAAAACTAAATTTCTAGTTATCTGGCCTACACCAGAATCTTTTAAACAGTTACATTTGTGTCTGAACAGTCAGGGAAACACTATTACTGTTTTTTTATGTAAAAAAGGCCAAAAGCTGGATAATACAGAGAATTGACCCATGGAACTGCAAAACCAAACTTCTAGTTATCTGGCCTACACCATAATATTTTACACAGATAAATTGATGTCTGAACAGTCAGGGAGACACTATTACAGTTTTTTTACAGCAAAAAATGCCAAAAGCAGGATAATACTGAGATTTGAACCGTGAACTGCAAAACCAAATTTCAAGTTATCTGGCCTACACCAGAATATTTTAAACAGATATATTTGAGTCTGAACAGTCAGGGAGACACTATGACTCTTTTTTATGTAAAAAAGGCCAAAAGCTGGATAATACAGAGCGTTGAACTATGGAACTGCAAAATCAAACTTCTAGTTATCTGGCCTACACCAGAATATTTTAAACAGATATATTTCTGTCTGTACGGTCATGGAGACACTATTACTGTTTTATTTATGTAAAAAAGGCCAAAAGCTGCATAATACTGAGATTTGAGCCGTGGAACTGCAAAACCAAACTTCTGGTTATCAGGCCTACACCAAAATATTTTAAACAGATATATTTGTGTCTGAAATGTCAGGGAGACACTATTCCTGTTTTTTTATGTAAAAAATGGCCAAAAGCTTCATAATACAGAGATTTGAACCGTGGAACTGCAAAACTAAACTTCTAGTTATCTGGCCTACACCAGAATATTTTAAACAGATATATTTTTGTCTGAACAGTCAGGGAGACACTATTATTTTTTTTTTTATGTTAAAAAGGCCAAAAGCTGCATACTACCGAGTTTTGAGCCTTGGAACTGCAAAACCAAACTTCTGATTATCGGGCCTACACCAGAATATTTTAAACAGATATATTTGTGTCTAAACAGTCAGGGAGACACTATTACTGTTTTTTTTATTGAAAAAAGGCCAAAAGCTGCATAATACAGAGATTTGAAACGTGGAAATGCAAAACCAAACTTCTAGTTATCTGGCCTACACAGGAATATTTTAAACAGATATATTTGAGTCTGAACATTCAGGGAGACACTATTACTGTTTTGTTTTTATGTTAAAAAGGCCAAAAGCTGGATATTACTGAGATTTGAACCGTGGAACTGCAAAACCAAACTTCTAGTTATCTGGCCTACACCAGAATATTTAAAACAGATATATTTGAGTCTGAATAGTTATGGAGACACTATTACTGTTTTTTTTATGTAAAAAGGGCCAAAAGCTGCATTATGCAGAGATTTGAACCGTGGTACTGCAAAACCAAACTTCTAGTTATCTGGCCTACACTAGAATATTTTAAACAGATATATTTGTGTCTGAATAATCAGGGAGACACTATTACTATTTTTTTCATGTAAAAATGGCCAAAACATGGATAATACTGGGATTTAAACCATGGAACTGCAAAACCAAGCTTCTAGTTATCTGGCCTACACCAGAATATTTTAAACTGATATATTTGTGTCTGAACAGTCAGGGAGACACTTTTACTGTTTTGTCTTTATGTAAAAAAGGACAAAAGCTGGATAATACTGAGATTTGAACCGTGGAACTGCAAAACCAAACTTCTAGTTATGTGCCCTACAGCAGAATATTTTAAACAGATATATTTGTGTCTGAACAGTCAGGGAGACACTATTACTGTTTTTTTATGTATAATTGGCCAAAAGCTGGATAATACTGAGATTTGAACCATGGAACTGCAAAACCAAACTTCTAGTTATCTGGCCTACACAAGAATATTTTAAACAGATATATTTGTGTCTGAACGGTCATGGAGACACTATTACTGTTTTTTGTTTATGTAAAAAAATTCCAAAAGCTGCATAATACAGAGATTTGAACCATGAAACTGCAAAACTAAATTTCTAGTTATCTGGCCTACACCAAAATATTTTAAACAGATATATTTGTGTCTGAACAGTCAGGGAAAAACTATTACAGGTTTTTTTATGCAAAAAAGGCCAAAAGCTGGATAATACAGAGCGTTGTACCGTGGAACTGCAAAATCAAACTTCTAGTTATCTGGCCTACACCAGAATATTTTAAACAGATATATTTTGGTCTGAACAGTCAGGAAGACACTATTATATTTTTTTTTTATGTAAAAAATGCCAAAAGCTGCATAATACTTAGTTTTGAGCCTTGGAACTGCAAAACCAAACTTCTGATTAACTGGCCTACACCAGAATATTTTAAACAGATATATTTGTGTCTAAACAGTCAGAGAGACACTATTACTGTTTTTTTTATGTAAAAAAGGCCAAAAGCTGCATTATACAGAGATTTGAACTGTGGAACTGCAAAACCAAACTTCTAGTTATGTGGCCTACACAGGAATATTTTAAACAGATATATTTGTGTCCAAACAGTCAGGGAGACACTATTAATGTTTTTTTTATGTAGAAAAGGCCAAAAGCTGCATTATACAGAGATTTGAACCGTGGTACTGCAAAACCAAACTTCTAGTTTTCTGGCCTACACAAGAATATTTTAAGGAGATATATTTGTGTCTGAATAGTCAGGGAGACACTATTACTATTTTTTTTATGTAAAAAAGGCCAAAAGATGGATAATTTTGAAATTTAAACCGTGGAACTGCAAAACCAAACTTCTAGTTATCTGGCCTACACCAGAATATTTTAAACAGAAATATTTGTGTCTGAACAGTCAGGGAGACAATATTACTGTTTTGTCTTTATGTAAAAAAGGCCAAAAGCTGAATAATACTGAGATTTGAACCGTGGAACTGCAAAAACAAACTTCAAGATATGTGCCCTACACCAGAATATTTTAAACAGATATATTTGTGTCTGAACAGTCAGGGAAACACTATTACTGTTTTTTTTATGTAAAAAAGGACAAAAGTAGGATAATGCAGAGCGTTGAACCATGGAACTGCAAAATCAAACTTCTAGTTATCTGGCCTACACCAGAATATTTTAAACAGATATATTTGTGTCTGAACGGTCATGGAGACACTATTAATCTTTTTTTTATGTAAAAAAGGCCAAAAGATGCATAATACTGAGATTTGTGCCGTGGAACTGCAAAACCAAACTTCTGGTTATCTTGCTACACCAAAATATTTTCAACAGATATATTTGTGTCTGAACGGTCAGGGAGACACTATTACTGTTTTATTTTATGTAAAAAAAAGGCCAAAAGCTGCAAAATACAGAGATTTGAACCGTGGAACTGCAAAACTAAACTTCTAGTTATCTGGCCTACACCAAAATATTGTAAACAGATATATTTGTGTCTGAACAGTCAGGGAAAGACTATTACTGTTTTTTTTTATGTAAAAAAGGCCAAAAGTTGGATAATACAGATCGTTGAACCATGGAACTGCAAAATCAAACTTCTAGTTATCTGGCCTACACCAGAATATTTTAAACAGATATATTTGTGTCTCTACGGTCATGGAGACACTATTACTGTTTTTTTTATGTAAAAAAGGCCAAAAGCTGCATTATACAGAGATTTGAACCGTGGAACAGCAAAACCAAACTTCTAGTTATCTGGCCTACACCAGAATATTTTAAACAGATATATTTGAGTCTGAACATTCAGGGAGACACTATTACTGTTTTGTTTTTATGTAAAAAAGGCCAAAAGCTGGATAATACTTAGATTTGAACTGTGGAACTGCAAAACCAAACTTCTAGTTATGTGGCCTACACCAGAATATTTCAAACAGATATATTTGTGTCTGAACAGTCAGGGAGACACTATTACTGTTTTTTTATGTATAATAGGCCAAAAGGTGGATAATACAAACATTTGAACCGTGGAACTGCAAAACCAAACTTCTAGTTATCTGGCCTACACAAGAATATTTTAAACAGATATATTTGTGTCTGAACGGTCATGGAGACACTATTACTGTTTTTTGTTTATGTAAAAAAATTCCAAATGCTGCATAATACAGAGATTTGAACCGTGAAACTGCAAAACTAAATTTCTAGTTATCTGGCCTACACCAAAATATTTTAAACAGATATATTTGTGTCTGAACAGTCAGGGAAAAACTATTACAGTTTTTTTTATGCAAAAAAGGCCAAAAGCTGGATAATACAGAGCGTTGTACCGTGGAACTGCAAAATCAAACTTCTAGTTATCTGGCCTACACCAGAACATTTTAAACAGATATATTTGTGTCTGAACGGTCATGGAGAAACTATTACTGTTTTTTTTATGCAAAAAAAGGCCAAAAGCTGCATAATAATGAGATTTGAGCCGTGGAATTGCAAAACCAAACTTCTGGTTATCTGGCCTACACCAAAATATTTTAAACAGATATATTTGTGTCTGAACGGTCAAGGAGACACTATTACTGTTTTTTTTATGTAACAAAAGGCCAAAAGGTGGATAATACAAACATTTGAACCGTGGAACTGCAAAACCAAACTTCTAGTTATCTGGCCTACACCAGAATATTTAAAACAGATATATTTGAGTCTGAATAGTCAGGGAGAAACTATTACTGTTTTTTTTATGTAAAAAAGGCCAAAAGCTGCATTATACAGAGATTTGAACCGTGGTACTGCAAAACCAAACTTCTAGTTATCTGGCCTACACAAGAATATTTTAAACAGATATATTTGTGTCTCAATAGTCAGGGAGACACTATTACTATTTTTTATGTAAAAAGGCCAAAAGATGGATAATACTGAGATTTAAACCGTGGAACTGCAAAACCAAACTTCTAGTTATCTGGCCTAAACCAGAATATTTTAAACAGATATATTTGTGTCGGAACAGTCAGGGAGACACTATTACTGTTTTGTCTTTATGTAAAAAAGGCCAAAAGCTGGATAATACTGAGATTTGAACCGTGGAACTGTAAAACCAAACTTCTAGTTATGTTCCCTACACCAGAATATTTTAAACAGATATATATGTGTCTGAACAGTCAGGGAGACACTATTACTGTTTTTTTATGTAAAATAGGCCAAAAGCTGGATAATACTGGGATTTGAACCGTGGAACTGCAAAACCAAACTTCTAGTTATCTGGCCTACACCAGAATCTTTTAAACAGATATATTTGTGTCTGAACAGTCAGGGAAACACTATTACTGTTTTTTTTATGTAAAAAAGGCCAAAAGCTGGATAATACAGAGAGATGAACCATGGATCGGCAAAATCATACTTGAAGTTATCTGGCCTACACCAGAATATTTTAAACAGATATATTTTTGTCTGAACAGTCAGGGAGACACTATTATTTTTTTTTTTATGTAAAAAAGGCCAAAAGCTGCATAATACTGAGTTTTGAGCCTTGGATCTGCAAAACCAAACTTCTGATTATCTGGCCTACACCAGAATATTTTAAACAGATATATTTGTGTCTAAACAGTCAGGGAGACACTATTAATGTTTTTTTTATGTAGAAAAGGCCAAAAGCTGCACTATACAGAGATTTGAACTGTGGTACTGCAAAACCAAACTTCTAGTTATCTGGCCTACACCAGAATATTTTAAACAGATATATTTGTGTCTCAATAGTCAGGGAGACACTATTACTATTTTTTTATGTAAAAAAGGCCAAAAGATGGATAATACTGAGATTTAAACCGTGGAACTGCAAAACCAAACTTCTAGTTATCTGGCCTAAACCAGAATATTTTAAACAGATATATTTGTGTGGGAACAGTCAGGGAGACAGTATTATTTTTTTTTTTATGTAAAAAAGGCCAAAAGCTGCATAATACTGAGTTTTGAGCCTTGGATCTGCAAAACCAAACTTCTGATTATCTGGCCTACACCAGAATATTTTAAACAGATATATTTGTGTCTAAACAGTCAGGGAGACACTATTACTGTTTTTTTTATGTAAAAAAGGCCAAAAGCTGCATTATACAGAGATTTGAACCGTGGAACTGCAATACCAAACTTCTAGTTATGTGGCCTACACAGGAATATTTTAAACAGATATATTTGTGTCTAAACAGTCAGGGAGACACTATTAATGTTTTTTTTTATGTAGAAAAGGCCAAAAGCTGCACTATACAGAGATTTGAACTGTGGTACTGCAAAACCAAACTTCTAGTTTTCTGGCCTACACAAGAATATTTTAAGCAGATATATTTGTGTCTGAATAGTCAGGGAGACACTATTACTATTTTTTTATGTAAAAAAGGCCAAAAGATGGATAATATTGAGATTTAAACCGTGGAACTGCAAAACCAAACTTCTAGTTATCTGGCGTACACCAGAATATTTTAAACAGATATATTTGTGTCTGAACAATCAGGGAAACACTATTACTCTTTTTTTTATGTAAAAAAGGACAAAAGCAGGATAATGCAGAGCGTTGAACCATGGAACTGCAAAATCAAACTTCTAGTTATCTGGCCTACACCAGAATATTTTAAACAGATATATTTGTGTCTGAACAGTCAGGGAGACAATATTACTGTTTTGTCTTTGTGTAAAAAAGGCCAAAAGCTGAATAATACTGAGATTTGAACCGTGGAACTGCAAAACCAAACTTCAAGATATGTGCCCTACACCAGAATATTTTAAACAGATATATTTGTGTCTGAACAGTCAGGGAAACACTATTACGGTTTTTTTATGTAAAAAAGGACAAAAGCAGGATAATGCACAGCGTTGAACCATGGAACTGCAAAATCAAACTTCTAGTTATCTGGCCTACACCAGAATATTTTAAACAGATATATTTGTGTCTGAACGGTCATGGAGACACTATTACTTTTTTTTATGTAAAAAAGGCCAAAAGCTGCATAATACGGAGATTTGAACCGTGGAACTGCAAAACTAAACTTCTAGTTATCTGGCCTACACCAAAATATTTTAAACAGATATATGTGTGTCTGAACAGTCAGGGAAAGACTATTACTGTTTTTTTTATGTAAAAAAGACCAAAAGCTGGATAATACAGATCGTTGAACCATGGAACTGCAAAATCAAACTTCTAGTTATCTGGCCTACACCAGAATATTTTAAACAGATATATTTGTGTCTGTACGGTCATGGAGACACTATTACTGTTTTTTTTATGTAAAAAAAGGCCAAAAGCTGCATAATACAGAAATTTGAACCGTGGAACTGCAAAACTAAACTTCTAGTTATCTGGCCTACACCAGAATATTTTAAACAGATATATTTGTGTCTAAACAGTGAGGGAGACACTATTACTGTTTTTTTTACGGAAAAAAGGCCAAAAGCTGCATTATACAGAGATTTGAACCGTGGAACTGCAAAACCAAACTTCCAGTTATCTGGTCTACACCAGAATATTTTAAACAGATATATTTGTGTCTGAACAGTCAGGGAGACACTATTACTGTTTTTTTACGTAAAAAAGGCCAAAAGCTGGATAATACTGGGATTTGAACCGTGGAACTGCAAAACCAAACTTCTAGTTATCTGGCCTACACCAAAATCTTTTAAACAGATATATTTGAGTCTGAACAGTCAGGGAAACACTATTATTGTTTTTTTTATGTTAAAAAGGCCAAAAGCTGGATAATACAGAGAGTTGACCCATGGATCTGCAAAATCAAACTTCTAGTTATCTGGCCTACACAAGAATATTTTAAACAGATATATTTGTGTCTGAACGGTCATGGAGACACTATTACTGTTTCTTTTTATGTAAAAAAATTCCAAAAGCTGCATAATACAGAGATTTGAACTGTGGAACTGCAAAACTAAACTTCTAGTTATCTGGCCTACACCAAAATATTTTAAACAGATATATTTGTGTCTGAACAGTCAGGGAAACACTATTACTGTTTTTTTATGCAAAAAAGGCCAAAAGCTGGATAATACAGAGCGTTGAACCATGGAACTGCAAAATCAAACTTCTAGTTATCTGGCCTACACCAGAATATTTTAAACAGATATATTTGTGTCTGAACGGTCATAGAGACACTATTACTGTTTTTTTTATGTAAAAAAGACCAAAAGCTGCATAATACTGAGATTTGAACCATGGAACTGCAAAATCAAACTTCTAGTTATCTGGCCTACACCAGAATATTTTAAACAGATATATTTGTGTCTGTACGGTCATGGAGACACTATTACTGTTTTTTTTATGTTAAAAAAGGCCAAAAGCTGCATAATACAGAAATTTGAACCGTGGAACTGCAAAACTAAACTTCTAGTTATCTGGCCTACACCAGAATATTTTAAACAGATATATTTGTGTCTAAACAGTGAGGGAGACACTATTACTGTTTTTTTTACGGAAAAAAGGCCAAAAG
Source organism: Phyllobates terribilis (assembly GCF_046119375.1). NCBI lineage: Eukaryota > Metazoa > Chordata > Amphibia > Anura > Dendrobatidae > Phyllobates > Phyllobates terribilis. The sequence goes on from NW_027362761.1 coordinate 284,117,963, forward strand.
CTGCATTATACAGAGATTTGAACCGTGGAACTGCAAAACCAAACTTCCAGTTATCTGGTCTACACCAGAATATTTTAAACAGATATATTTGTGTCTGAACAGTCAGGGAGACACTATTACTGTTTTTTTTTACATAAAAAAGGCCAAAAGCTGGATAATACTGGGATTTGAACCGTGGAACTGCAAAACCAAACTTCTAGTTATCTGGCCTACACCAAAATCTTTTAAACAGATATATTTGAGTCTGAACAGTCAGGGAAACACTATTATTGTTTTTTTTATGTTAAAAAGGCCAAAAGATGGATAATACAGAGAGTTGACCCATGGATCTGCAAAATCAAACTTCTAGTTATCTGGCCTACACAAGAATATTTTAAACAGATATATTTGTGTCTGAACGGTCATGGAGACACTATTACTGTTTCTTTTTATGTAAAAAAATTCCAAAAGCTGCATAATACAGAGATTTGAACTGTGGAACTGCAAAACTAAACTTCTAGTTATCTGGCCTACACCAAAATATTTTAAACAGATATATTTGTGTCTGAACGGTCAGGGAGACACTATAACTGTTTTTTTATGTAAAAAAAGGCCAAAAGCTGCATAATACAGAGATTTGAACCGTGGAACTGCAAAACTAAACTTCTAGTTAGCTGGCCTACACCAGAATATTTTAAACAGATACATTTTTGTCTGAACAGTCAGGGAGACACTATTATTTTTTTTTATGTTAAAAAGGCCAAAAGCTGCATAATACTGAATTTTGAGACTCGGAACTGCAAAACCAAACTTCTAATTATCTGGCCTACACCAGATTATTTTAAACAGACATGTTTATGTCTAAACAGTCAGGGAGACACTATTACTGTTTTTTTTACGGAAAAAAGGCCAAAAGCTGCATTATACAGAGATTTGAACCGTGGAACTGCAAAACCAAGCTTCTAGTTATCTGGTCTACACCAGAATATTTTGAACAGATATATTTGAGTCTGAACATTCAGGGAGACACTATTACTGTTTTGTTTTTATGTAAAAAAGGCCAAAAGCTGGATATTACTGAGATTTGAACCGTGGAAATGCAAAACCAAACTTCTAGTTATGTGGCCTACACCAGAATATTTTAAACAGATATATTTGTGTCTGAACAGTCAGTGAGACACTATTACTTTTTTTTTATGTATAATAGGCCAAAAGCTGGATAATACAGAGATTTGAACCGTAGAACTGCAAAACCAATCTTCTAGTTATCTGGCCTACACCAGAATATTTAAAACAGATATATTTGAGTCTGAATAGTCATGGAGACACTATTACTGTTTTTTTAATGTAAAAAAGGCCAAAAGCTCCATAATACTGAGATTTGAGCCGTGGAACTGCAAAACCAAACTTCTGGTTATCTTGCCTACACCAAAATATTTTCAACAGATATATTTGTGTCTGAACGGTCAGGGAGACACTATTACTGTTTTATTTTATGTAAAAAAAGGCCAAAAGCTGCATAATACAGAAATTTGAACCGTGGAGCTGCAAAACTAAACTTCTAGTTATCTGGCCTACACCAAAATATTTTAAACAGATATATTTGTGTCTGAACAGTCAGGGAAAGACTATTACTGTTTTTTTTATGTAAAAAAGGCCAAAAGCTGGATAATACAGATCATTGAACCATGGAACTGCAAAATCAAACTTCTAGTTATCTGGCCTACAGCAGAATATTTTAAACAGATATATTTGTGTCTGTGCGGTCATGGAGACACTATTACTGTTTTTTTTTATGTAAAAAAGGCCAAAAGCTGCATAATACTGAGATTTGAGCCGTGGAACTGCAAAACCAAACTTCTGGTTATCTGGCGTGCACCAAAATATTTTAAACAGATATATTTGTGTCTGAATGGTCAGGGAGACACTATTACTGTTTTTTTATGTAAAAAAAGGCCAAAAGCTGCATAATACAGAGATTTGAACCGTGGAACTGCAAAACTAAACTTCTAGTTATCTGGCCTACACCAGAATATTTTAAACAGATATATTTGTGTCTGAACAGTCAGGGAGACAATATTACTGTTTTGTCTTTATGTAAAAAAGGCCAAAAACTGAATAATACTGAGATTTGAACCGTGGAACTGCAAAACTAAACTTCAAGTTATTTGACCTACACCAGAATATTTTAAACAGATATATTTGTGTCTGAACAGTCAGGTAATCACTATTACAGTTTTTTTTATGTAAAATAGGCCAAAAGCTGGATAATACAGAGCGTTGAACCATGTAACTGTAGAATCACACTTCTAGTTATCTGGCCTACACCAGAATATTTTAAACAGATATATTTGTGTCTGTACGGTCATGGAGACACTATTACTGTTTTTTTTATGTAAAAAAAGGCCAAAAGCTGCATAATACAGAAATTTGAACCGTGGAACTGCGAAACTAAACTTCTAGTTATCTGGCCTACACCAGAATATTTTAAACAGATATATTGGTGTCTAAACAGTGAGGGAGACACTATTACTGTTTTTTTTACGGAAAAAAGGCCAAAAGCTGCATTATACAGAGATTTGAACCGTGGAACTGCAGAACCAAACTTCCAGTTATCTGGTCTACACCAGAATATTTTAAACAGATATATTTGTGTCTGAACAGTCAGGGAGACACTATTACTGTTTTTTTTTACGTAAAAAAGGCCAAAAGCTGGATAATACTGGGATTTGAACCCTGGAACTGCAAAACCAAACTTCTAGTTATGTGGCCTACACCAGAATATTTCAAACAGATATATTTGTGTCTGAACAGTCAGGGAGACACTATTACTGTTTTTTTATGTATAATAGGCCAAAAGCTGGATAATACAAACATTTGAACCGTGGAACTGCAAAACCAAACTTCTAGTTATCTGGCCTACACCAGAATATTTAAAACAGATATATTTGAGTCTGAATAGTCAGGGAGAAACTATTACTGTATTTTTTATGTAAAAAAGTCCAAAAGCTGCATTATACAGAGATTTGAACCGTGGTACTGCAAAACCAAACTTCTAGTTATCTGGCCTACACAAGAATATTTTAAACAGATATATTTGTGTCTCAATAGTCAGGGAGACACTATTACTATTTTTTTATGTAAAAAAGGCCAAAAGATGGATAATACTGAGATTTAAACCGTGGAACTGCAAAACCAAACTTCTAGTTATCTGGCCTAAACCAGAATATTTTAAACAGATATATTTGTGTCAAAACAGTCAGGGAGACAGTATTATTTTTTTTTAATGTAAAAAAGGCCAAAAGCTGCATAATACTGAGTTTTGAGCCTTGGATCTGCAAAACCAAACTTCTAGTTATGTGGCCTACACAGCAATATTTTAAACAGATATATTTGTGTCTAAACAGTCAGGGAGACACTATTAATGTTTTTTTTTATGTAGAAAAGGCCAAAAGCTGCACTATACAGAGATTTGAACTGTGGTACTGCAAAACCAAACTTCTAGTTTTCTGGCCTACACAAGAATATTTTAAGCAGATATATTTGTGTCTGAATAGTCAGGGAGACACTATTACTATCTTTTTATGTAAAAAAGGCCAAAAGATGGATAATATTGAGATTTAAACTGTGGAACTGCAAAACCAAACTTCTAGTTATCTGGCGTACACCAGAATATTTTAAACAGATATATTTGTGTCTGAACAGTCAGGGAAACACTATTACTCTTTTTTTTATGTAAAAAAGGACAAAAGCAGGATAATGCAGAGCGTTGAACCATGGAACTGCAAAATCAAACTTCTAGTTATCTGGCCTACACCAGAATATTTTAAACAGACATATTTGTGTCTGAACAGTCAGGGAGACAATATTACTGTTTTGTCTTTGTGTAAAAAAGGCCAAAAGCTGAATAATACTGAGATTTGAACCGTGGAACTGCAAAACCAAACTTCAAGATATGTGCCCTACACCAGAATATTTTAAACAGATATATTTGTGTCTGAACAGTCAGGGAAACACTATTACGGTTTTTTTATGTAAAAAAGGACAAAAGCAGGATAATGCAGAGCGTTGAACCGTGGAACTGCAAAATCAAACTTCTAGTTATCTGGCCTACACCAGAATATTTTAAACAGATATATTTGTGTCTGAACGGTCATGGAGACACTATTACTCTTTTTTTATGTAAAAAAGGCCAAAAGCTGCATAATACGGAGATTTGAACCGTGGAACTGCAAAACTAAACTTCTAGTTATCTGGCCTACACCAAAATATTTTAAACAGATATATGTGTGTCTGAACAGTCAGGGAAAGACTATTACTGTTTTTTTTATGTAAAAAAGACCAAAAGCTGGATAATACTGGGATTTGAACCGTGGAACTGCAAAACCAAACTTCTAGTTATCTGGCCTACACCAAAATCTTTTAAACAGATATATTTGAGTCTGAACAGTCAGGGAAACACTATTATTGTTTTTTTTATGTTAAAAAGGCCAAAAGCTGGATAATACAGAGAGTTGACCCATGGATCTGCAAAATCAAACTTCTAGTTATCTGGCCTACACAAGAATATTTTAAACAGATATATTTGTGTCTGAACGGTCATGGAGACACTATTACTGTTTCTTTTTATGTAAAAAAATTCCAAAAGCTGCATAATACAGAGATTTGAACTGTGGAACTGCAAAACTAAACTTCTAGTTATCTGGCCTACACCAAAATATTTTAAACAGATATATTTGTGTCTGAACAGTCAGGGAAACACTATTACTGTTTTTTTATGCAAAAAAGGCCAAAAGCTGGATAATACAGAGCGTTGAACCATGGAACTGCAAAATCAAACTTCTAGTTATCTGGACTACACCAGAATATTTTAAACAGATATATTTGTGTCTGAACGGTCATAGAGACACTATTACTGGTTTTTTTAATGTAAAAAAGGCCAAAAGCTGCATAATACTGAGATTTGAGCCGTGGAACTGCAAAACCAAACTTCTGGTTTTCTGGCCTACACCAAAATATTTTAAACAGATATATTTGTGTCTGAACGGTCAGGGAGGCACTATAACTGTTTTTTTATGTAAAAAAAGGCCAAAAGCTGCATAATACAGAGATTTGAACCGTGGAACTGCAAAACTAAACTTCTAGTTAGCTGGCCTACACCAGAATATTTTAAACAGATACATTTTTGTCTGAACAGTCAGGGAGACACTATTATTTTTTTTTATGTTAAAAAGGCCAAAAGCTGCATAATACTGAATTTTGAGACTTGGAACTGCAAAACCAAACTTCTGATTATTTGGCCTACACCAGATTATTTTAAACAGACATATTTATGTCTAAACAGTCAGGGAGACACTATTACTGTTTTGTTTTTATGTAAAAAAGGCCAAAAGCTGGATATTACTGAGATTTGAACCGTGGAAATGCAAAACCAAACTTCTAGTTATGTGGCCTACACCAGAATATTTTAAACAGATATATTTGTGTCTGAACAGTCAGTGAGACACTATTACTTTTTTTTATGTATAATAGGCCAAAAGCTGGATAATACAGAGATTTGAACCGTAGAACTGCAAAACCAATCTTCTAGTTATCCGGCCTACACCAGAATATTTAAAACAGATATATTTGAGTCTGAATAGTCATGGAGACACTATTACTGTTTTTTTTATGTAAAAAAGGCCGAAAGCTGCATTATACAGAGATTTGAACCGTGGTACTGCAAAACCAAACTTCTAGTTATGTGCCCTACACCAGAATATTTTAAACAGATATATTTGTGTCTGAACAGTCAGAGAGACACTATTACTGTTTTTTTTTATGTAAAATAGGCCAAAAGCTGGATAATACTGAGATTTGAACCAAGGAGCTGCAAAACCAAACTTCTAGTTTTCTGGCCTATGCGAGAATATTTTAAACAGATATATTTGTGTCTGAACAGTCAGGGAGACACTATTACTGTTTTTTTATGTAAAAAAGGCCAAAAGCTGAATAATACTGGGATTTGAACCGTGGAACTGCAAAACCAAACTTCTAGTTATCTGGCCTACACCAGAATCTTTTAAACAGATATATTTGTGTCTGAACAGTCAGGGAAACACTATTACTGTTTTTTTTTATGTAAAAAAGGCCAAAAGCTGGATAAAACAGAGAGGTGAACCATGGATCTGCAAAATCATACTTCTAGTTATCTGGCCTACACCAGAATATTTTAAACAGATATATTTGTGTCTGTACGGTCATGGAGACACTATTACTGTTTTTTTTATGTAAAAAAAGGCCAAAAGCTGCATAATACAGATATTTGAACAGTGGAACTGCAAAACTAAACTTCTAGTTATCTGGCCTACACCATAATATTTTAAACAGATATATTTGTGTCTAAACAGTGAGGGAGACACTATTACTGTTTTTTTTACGGAAAAAAGGCCAAAAGCTGCATTATACAGAGATTTGAACCGTGGAACTGCAAAACCAAACTTCCAGTTTTCTGGTCTACACCAGAATATTTTAAACAGATATATTTGTGTCTGAACAGTCAGGGAGACACTATTACTGTTTTTTTTTACGTAAAAAAGGCCAAAAGCTGGATAAAACATGGAGGTGAACCATGGATCTGCAAAATCATACTTCTAGTTATGTGGCCTACACAAGAATATTTTAAACAGATATATTTGTGTCTGAACGGTCATGGAAACACTATTACTGTTTATTTTTATGTAAAAAAAGGCCAAAAGCTGCATAATACAGAGATTTGAACCATGGAACTGCAAAACTAAACTTCTAGTTATCTGGCCTACACCAAAATATTTTAATCAGATATATTTGTGTCTGAACAGTCATGGAAACACTATTACTGTTTTTTTTATGTAAAAAAGGCCAAAAGCAGGATAATACAGAGCGTTGAACGATGGAACTGCAAAATCAAACTTCTAGTTATCTGGCCTACACCAGAATATTTTAAACAGATATATTTGTGTCTGAACGGTCATGGAGGCACTATTACTGTTTTTTTTATCTAAAAAAGGCCAAAAGCTGCATAATACTGAGATTTGAGCCGTGGAATTGCAAAACCAAACTTCTGGTTATCTGGCCTACACCAAAATATTTTAAACAGATATATTTGTGTCTGAACGGTCAGGGAGACCCTATTACTGTTTTTTTATTTAAAAAAAGGCCAAAAGCTGCATAATACAGAGATTTTTACCGTGGAACTGCAAAACTAAACTTCTAGTTATCTGGCATACACCAGAATATTTTAAACAGATTTATTTGTGTCTGAACGGTCAGTGAGACACTATTACTGTTTTTTTTATGTAAAAAAGGCCAAAAGCTGCATTATACAGAGATTTGAATAGTGGAACTGCAAAACCAAACTTCTAGTTATCTGGCCTACACCAGAATTTTTTAAACAGATATATTTGAGTCTGAACATTCAGGGAGACACTATTACTGTTTTGTTTTTATGTAAAAAAGGCCAAAAGCTGGATATTACTGAGATTTAAACCGTGGAACTGCAAAACCAAACTTGTAGTTATGTGGCCTACACCAGAATATTTTAAACAGATATATTTGTTTCTGAACAGTCAGGGAGACACTATTACTGTTTTTTTATGTATAATAGGCCAAAAGCTGGATAATACGGAGATTTGAACCTTGGAACTGCAAAACCAAACTTCTAGTTTTCTGGCCTACAGCAGAATATTTAAAACAGATATATTTGTGTCTGAACAGTCAGGGAGACACTATTACTGTTTTGTCTTTATGTAAAAAATGCCAAAAGCTGGATAATACTGAGATTTGAACCGTGGAACTGCAAAACCAAACTTCTAGTTATGTGCCCTACACCAGATTATTTTAAAAAAATATATTTGTGTCTGAACAGTCAGGGAGACACTAATACTGTTTTTTATGTAAAATAGGCCAAAAGCTGGATAATCCTGAGATTTGAACCATGGAACTCCAAAACCAAACTTCTAGTTTTCTGGCCTGCTCGAGAATATTTTAAACAGATATATTTGTGTCTGAACAGTCAGGGAGACACTATTACTGTTTTTTTTATGTAAAAAAGGCCAAAAGCTGCATTATACAGATATTTGAACCGTGGTACTGCAAAACCAAACTTCTAGTTATCTGGCCTTCACAAGAATAATTTAAACAGATATATTTGTGTCTGAATAGTCAGGGCGACACTATTACTATTTTTTTTATGTAAAAAAAGCCAAAAGATGGATAATACTGATATTTAAACCGTGGAACTGCAAAACCAAACTTCTAGTTATGTGGCCTACACCAGAATATTTTAAACAGATATATTTGTGTCTGAACAGTCAGTGAGACACTATTACTGTTTTTTTATGTATAATAGGCCAAAAGCTGGATAATACAGAGATTTGAACCGGGGAACTGCAAAACCAATCTTCTAGTTATCTGGCCTACACCAGAATATTTAAAACAGATATATTTGAGTCTGAATAGTCAGGGAGACACTATTACTGTTTTTTTTATGTAAAAAAGGCCAAAAGCTGCATAATACAGAGATTTGAACCGTGGTACTGAAAAACCAAACTTCTAGTTATCTTGCCTACACAAGAATATTTTAAACAGATATATTTGTGTCTGAATAGTCAGGGAGACACTAATACTATTTTTTTTATGTAAAAAAGGCCAAAAGATGGATAATACTGAGATTTAAACCGTGGAACTTCAAAACCAAACTTCTAGTTATCTGGCCTACACCAGAATATTTTAAACAGATATATTTGTGTCTGAACAGTCAGGGAGACACTATTACTGTTTTGTCTTTATGTAAAAAAGGCCAAAAGCTGGATAATACTGAGATTTGAACCGTGGAACTGCAAAACCAAACTTCTAGTAATCTGCCCTACACCAGAATATTTTAAACAGATATATTTGTGTCTGAACAGTCAGAGATACACTATTACTGTTTTTTTATGTAAAATAGGCCAAAAGCTGGATAATACTGAGATTTGAACCATGGAACTGCAAAACCAAACTTCTAATTTTCTGGCCTACGCGAGAATATTTTAAACAGATATATTTGTGACTGAACAGTCAGGGAGACACTATTACTGTTTTTTTTTATGTAAAAAAGGCCAAAAGCTGAATAATACTGGGATTTGAACCGTGGAACTGCAAAACCAAACTTCTAGTTATCTGGCCTACACCAGAATCTTTTAAACAGATATATTTGTGTCTGAACAGTCAGGGAAACGCTATGACTGTTTTTTTTTATGTAAAAAAGTCCAAAAGCTGGATAAAACAGAGAGGTGAACCATGGATCTGCAAAATCATACTTCTAGTTATCTGGCCTACACAAGAATATTTTAAACAGATATATTTGTGTCTGAACCGTCATGGATACACCATTACTGTTTATTTTTATGTAAAAAAAGGCCAAAAGCTGCATAATACAGAGATTTGAACCGTGGAACTGCAAAACTAAACTTCTAGTTATCTGGCCTACACCAAAATATTTTAAACAGATATATTTGTGTCTGAACAGTCAGGGAAACACTATTACTGTTTTTTTTATGTAAAAAAGGCCAAAAGCTGGATAATACAGAGCGTTGAACCATGGAACTGCAAAATCAAACTTCTAGTTATCTGGCCTACACCAGAACTTTTAAACAGATATATTTGTGTCTGAACGGTCATGGAGGCACTATTACTGTTTTTTTAATGTAAAAAAGGCCAAAAGCTGCATAATACTGAGATTTGAGCCGTGGAATTGCAAAACCAAACTTCTGGTTATCTGGCCTATATCAAAATATTTTAAACAGATATATTTGTGTCTGAACGTTCAGGGAGACACTATTACTGTTTTTTTTTATGTAAAAAAAGGCCAAAAGCTGCATAATACAGAGATTTGTACCGTGGAACTGCAAAACTAAACTTCTAGTTATCTGGCCTACGCCAGAATATTTTAAACAGATATATTTGTGTCTGAACGGTCTGTGAGACACTATTACTGTTTTTTTATGTAAAAAGACCAAAAGCTGCATTATACAGAGATTTGAACCGTGGAACTGCAAAACCAAACTTCTAGTTATGTGGCCTACACCAGAATATTTTAAACAGATATATTTGTGTCTGAACAGTCAGGGAGACACTATTACTGTTTTTTTTTATGTAAAAAAGGCCAAAAGATGGATAATACTGAGATTTAAACCGTGGAACTGCAAAACCAAACTTCTAGTTATCTGGCCTACACCAGAATATTTTAAACAGATATATTTGTGTCTAACAGTCAGGGAGACACTATTACTGATTTTTCTTTATGTAAAAAAGGCCAAAAGCTGGATAATACTGAGATTTGAACCGTGGAACTGCAAAACCAATCTTCTGATTATCGGGCCTACACCAGAAGATTTTAAACAGATATATTTGTGTCTAAACAGTCAGGGAGACACTATTACTGTTTTTTTTATGTAAAAAAGGCCAAAAGCTGCATTATACAGAGATTTGAACCGTGGAACTGCAAAACCAAACTTCTAGTTATCTGGCCTACACCAGAATTTTTTAAACAGATATATTTGAGTCTGAACATTCAGGGAGACACTATTACTGTTTTGTTTTTATGTAAAAAAGGCCAAAAGCTGGATATTACTGAGTTTTGAACCGAGGAACTGCAAAACCAAACTTCTAGTTATGTGGCCTACAGCAGAAAATTTTAAACAGATATATTTGTGTCTGAACAGTCAGGTAGACACTATTACTGTTTTTTATGTAAAATAGGCCAAAAGCTGGATAATACTAAGATATGAACCATGGAACTGCAAAACCAAACTTCTTGTTTTCTGGCTTACGCGAGAATATTTTAAACAGATATATTTGTGTCTGAACAGTCAGGGAGACACAAGTACTGTTTTTTTTATGTAAAAAAGGCCAAAAGCTGGATAATACTGGGATTTGAACCGTGGAACTGCAAAACCAAACTTCTAGTTATCTGTCCTACACCAGAATCTTTTAAACAGATATATTTGTGTCTGAACAGTCAGGGAAATACTATTACTGTTTTTTTTTATGTAAAAAAGGCCAAAAGCTGGATAATACAGAGAGTTGAACCATGGATCTGCAAAATCAAAACTTCTAATTATCTGGCCTACGCCAGAATATTTTAAACAGATATATTTGTGTCTGAACAGTCAGGGAAACACTATTACTGTTTTTTTTATGTAAAAAAGCCCAAAAGCTGGATAATACAGAGAGTTGAACCATGGAACTGCAAAATCAAACTTCTAGTTATCTGGCCTACACCAGAAAATTTTATACAGATGTATTTGTGTCTGAGCGGTCTGTGAGACACTATTACTGTTTTTTTTATGTAAAAAGGCCAAAAGCTGCATTATACAGAGATTTGAACAGTGGAACGGCAAAACCAAACTTCTAGTTACCTGGCCTACACCAGAATATTTTAAACAGATATATTTGAGTCTGAACAGTCAGGAAGACACTATTACTGTTTTTTTTATGTAAAAAAGGCCAAAAGATGGATAATACTGAGATTTAAACCGTGGAACTGCAAAACCAAAATTCTAGTTATCTGGCCTACACCAGAATATTTTAAAAAGATATATTTCTGTCTGAACCGTCAGGGAGACACTATTACTGATTTGTCTTTATGTAAAAAAGGCCAAAAGCTGGATAATACTGAGATTTGAACCGTGGAACTGCAAAACCAAACTTCTAGTTATGTGCCCTACACCAGAATTTTTTAAACAGATATATTAGTGTCTGAACAGTCAAGGAGACACTATTACTGTTTTTTTATGTAAAATAGGCAAAAAGCTGGATAATACTGAGATTTGTGCCGTGGAACTGCAAAACCAAACTTCTGGTTATCTGGCCAGCAACAAAATATTTTAAACAGATATATTTGTGTCTGAACAGTCAGGGAGACACTATTATTTTTTTTTTATGTAAAAAAGGCCAAAAGTTGCATAATACTGAGTTTTGAGCCTGGGAACTGTAAAACCAATCTTCTGATTATCTGGCCTACACCAGAAGATTTTAAACAGATATATTTGTGTCTGAACAGTCAGGGAGACACTATTACTGTTTTTTTTAAGGTATAAAAGGCCAAAAGCTGCATAATACGGAGATTTGAACAATGGAACTGCAAAACCAAACTTCTAGTTATCTGGCCTACACCAGAATATTTTAAACAGATATATTTGTGTCTGAACGCTGAGGGAGACACTATTACTGTTTTTTTTTATGTAAAAAAAGCCAAAAGCTGCATAATGCAGAGATTTGAACCGTGGAACTGCAAAAATAAACTTCTAGTTATCTGGCCAGCACCAGAATATTTTAAACAGATATATTTATGTCTGAGCAGTCAGGATGACACTATTACTGTTTTTTATGATAAAAAGGCCAAAAGCTGGATATTACAGAGATTTGAACCGTGGAACTGCAAAACCAAACTTCTAGTTATCTGGCCTACACCAGAATATTTTAAACAGATATATTTGTGTCTGAACAGTTAGGAAGACACTATTACTGTTTTTTTAATGTAAAAAAGGCCAAAAGCTGCATATTACAGAGATTTGAACCATGGAACTGCAAAACCAAACTTCTAGTTATCTGGCCTACACCAGAATATTTTAAACAGATATGTTTGTGTCTGAACGGTCAGGGGGACATTATTACTGTTTTTTTTTATGTAAAAAAGGCCAAAAGCTGCATTATACAGAGATTTGAACCGTGGAACTGCAAAACCAAACTTCTAGTTATCTGGCCTACACCAGAATTTTTTAAACAGATATATTTGAGTCTGAACATTCAGGGAGACACTATTACTGTTTTGTTTTTATGTAAAAAAGGCCAAAAGATGGATATTACTGAGTTTTGAACCGAGGAACTGCAAAACCAAACTTCTAGTTATGTGGCCTACACCAGAAAATTTTAAACAGATATATTTGTGTCTGAACAGTCAGGGAGACACTATTACTGTTTTTTATGTAAAATAGGCCAAAAGCTGGATAATACTAAGATATGAACCATGGAACTGCAAAACCAAACTTCTAGTTTTCTGGCCTACGCGAGAATATTTTAAACAGATATATTTGTGTCTGAACAGTCAGGGAGACACAAGTACTGTTTTTTTTATGTAAAAAAGGCCAAAAGCTGGATAATACTGGGATTTGAACCGTGGAACTGCAAAACCAAACTTCTAGTTATCTGTCCTACACCAGAATCTTTTAAACAGATATATTTGTGTCTGAACAGTCAGGGAAACACTATTACTGTTTTTTTTTTATGTAAAAAAGGCCAAAAGCTGGATAATACAGAGAGTTAAACCATGGATCTGCAAAATCAAACTTCTAATTATCTGGCCTACGCCAGAATGTTTTAAACAGATATATTTGTGTCTGAATGGTCATGGAGACACTATTACTGTTTTTTTTTTGTAAAAAAGGCCAAAACCTGCATAATACTGAGATTTGAGCCGTGAAACTGCAAAACCAAACTTCTGGTTATCTGGCCTACACCAAAATATTTTAAATAGATATATTTGTGTCTGAACAGTCAGGGAAACACTATTACAGTTTTTTTATGTAAAAAAGCCCAAAAGCTGGATAATACAGAGAGTTGAACCATGGAACTGCAAAATCAAACTTCTAGTTATCTGGCCTACACCAGAAAATTTTATACAGATATATTTGTGTCAGAATGGTCATGGAGACACTATTACTGTTTTTTTTATGTAAAAAAGGCCAAAAGCTGCATAATACTGAGATTTGAGCTGTGGAACTGCAAAACCAAACTTCTGGTTATCTGGCCTACACCAAAATATTTTAAACAGATATATTTGTGTCTGAACGGTCATGGAGACACTATTACTGTTTTTTTTTATGTAAAAAAGGCCAAAAGCAGCATAATACAGAGATTTGAACCGTGGAACTGGAAAACTAAACTTCTAGTTATCTGGCCTACACCAGAATATTTTAAACAGACATATTTTTGTCTGAACAGTCAGGGAGACACTATTATTTTTTTTTTTATGTAGAAAAGGCCAAAAGCTGGATAATACTGAGATTTGAACCGTGGAACAGGAAAACCAAATTTCTAGTTATCTGGCCTACACCAGAATCTTTTAAACAGATACATTTTTGTCTGAACAGTCAGGGAAACACTATTACTGTTTTTTTTTATGTAAAAAAGGCCAAAAGCTGCATAATACAGAGATTTGAACCGTGGAACTGCAAAACCAAACTTCTAGTTATCTGGCCTACACCAGAATATTTTAAACAGATATATTTGAGTCTGAACAGTCAGGGAGACACTATTACTGTTTTTTTTTATGTTAAAAAGGCCAAAAACTGGATATTACAGAGATTTGAACCGTGGACCTCCAAAACCAATCTTCTAGTTATCTGGCCTACACCAGAAATTTTAAACAGATATATTTGGGTCCGAACAGTCAGGGAGACACTATAACTGTTTTTTAATGTAACAAGGCCAAAAGCTGGATATTACAGAGATTTGAGCCATGGAACTGCAAAATCAAACTTCTAGTTATCTGGCCTACACCAGAATATTTTAAACAGATATATTTGTATCTGAACGTTCAGGGAGACACTAATATTGTTTTTTTAAATTTAAAAATGACCAAAAGCTGCATAATACAGAGATTGAACCATGGAACAGCAAAACCAAACTTCTAGTTATCTGGCCCACACCCGAATATTTTAAACAGATATATTTGTGTCTGAACAGTCAGTGAGATACTATTACTGTTTTTTTATGTTAAAAGGCCAAAAGCTGGATAATACTGAGATTTGAACCGTGGAACTGAAAAACCATACTTTTAATTATCTGGCCTACAACAGAATATTTTAAACAGATATATTTGTGTCTGAACGATCAGGGAGACGCTGTTACTGTTTATTTTTATTTAAAAAAGTCAAAAAGCTGCATAATACAGAGATTTGAACTGAGGAACTGCAAAACAAAACTTTTAGTTATCTGGCCTACACCAGAATATTTTAAACAGATATATTTGTGTCTGAACAGTCAGGAAGACACTATTATAGTTTTTTTTATGTTAAAAAGGCCAAAAGCTGGATATTACAGAGATTTGAACCGTGGAACTGCAAAACCAAACATCTAGTTATCTGGCCTACACCAGAATATTTTAAACAGATATATTTGTGTTGAACAGTCAGGGAGACACTATTACTGTTTTTTTTAAGGTAAAAAAGGCCAAAAGCTGCATAATACGGAGATTTGAACAATGGAACTGCAAAACCAAACTTCTAGTTATCTGGCCTACACCAGAATATTTTAAACAGACATATTTGTGTCTGAACGCTGAGGGAGACACTATTACTGTTTTTTTTATGTAAAAAAATCCAAAAGCTGCATAATGCAGAGATTTGAACCGTGGAACTGCAAAAATAAACTTCTAGTTATCTGGCCAGCACCAGAATATTTTAAACAGATATATTTATGTCTGAGCAGTCAGGATGACACTATTACTGTTTTTTATGATAAAAAGGCCAAAAGCTGGATATTACAAAGATTTGAACCGTGGAACTGCAAAACCAAACTTCTAGTTATCTGGCCTACACCAGAATATTTTAAACAGATATATTTGTGTCTGAACAGTTAGGAAGACACTATTACTGTTTTTTTAATGTAAAAAAGGCCAAAAGCTGCATATTACAGAGATTTGAACCATGGAACTGCAAAACCAAACTTCTAGTTATCTGGCCTACACCATAATATTTTAAACAGATATATTTGTGCCTGAACAGTCATGGAGACACTATTACTGTTTTTTTTTATGTAAAAAAGGCCAAAAGCTGCATAATACAGAGATTTGAATCGTGGAACTGCAAAACCAAACTTCTAGTTATCTGGCCTACACCGGAATATTTTAAACAGATATATTTGTGTCTGAACGGTCAGGGAGACCCTATTACTGTTTTTTTATGTAAAAAAGTCCAAAAGCTGCATAATACAGAGATTTGAACCGTGGAACTGCAAAACCAAACTTCTAGTTATCTGGCCTACTCCAGAATCTTTTAAACAGATATATTTGTGTCTGAACAGTCAGGGAGACACTATTACTGTTTTTTTTAAGGTAAAAAAGGCCAAAAGCTGCATAATACGGAGATTTGAACAATGGAACTGCAAAACCAAACTTCTAGTTATCTGGCCTACACCAGAATATTTTAAACAGATATATTTGTGTCTGAACGCTGAGGGAGACACTATTACTGTTTTTTTTATGTAAAAAATGGCCAAAAGCTGCATAATGCAGAGATTTGAACCGTGGAACTGCAAAAATAAACTTCTAGTTATCTGGCCAGCACCAGAATATTTTAAACAGATATATTTATGTCTGAGCAGTCAGGATGACACTATTACTGTTTTTTATGATAAAAAGGCCAAAAGCTGGATATTACAGAGATTTGAACTGTGGAACTGCAAAACCAAACTTCTAGTTATCTGGCCTACACCAGAATATTTTAAACAGATATATTTGTGTCTGAACAGTTAGGAAGACACTATTACTGTTTTTTTAATGTAAAAAAGGCCAAAAGCTGCATATTACAGAGATTTGAACCATGGAACTGCAAAACCAAACTTCTAGTTATCTGGCCTACACCAGAATATTTTAAACAGATATGTTTGTGTCTGAACGGTCAGGGGGACATTATTACTGTTTTTTTTTATGTAAAAAAGGCCAAAAGCTGCATAATACAGAGATTTAAACCGTGGAACTGCAAAACCAAACTTCTAGTTATCTGGCCTACACCAGAATATTTTAAACAGATATATTTGAGTCTGAACAGTCAGGGAGACACTATTACTGTTTTTTTTTATGTTAAAAATGCCAAAAACTGGATATTACAGAGATTTGAACCGTGGACCTCCAAAACCAATCTTCTAGTTATCTGGCCTACACCAGAAACTTTTAAACAGATATATTTGGGTCTGAACAGTCAGGGAGACACTATAACTGTTTTTTTATGTAAAAAGGCCAAAAGCTGGATATTACAGAGATTTGAACCATGGAACTGCAAAATCAAACTTCTAGTTATCTGGCCTACACCAGAATCTTTTAAACAGGTATTTTTGTGTCTGAACAGTCTGGGAGACACTATTACTGTTTTTTTTTATGTTAAAAAGGCCAAAAGCTGGATATTGCAGAGATTTGTACTGTGGAACTGCAAAAACAATCTTCTAGTTATCTGGCCTACACCAGAATATTTTAAACAGATATATTTGTGTCAGAACGGTCATGGAGACACTATTACTGTTTTTTTTATGCAAAAAAGGCCAAAAGCTGCAGAATACTGAGATTTGAATCGTGGAACTGCAAAACCAAACTTCTAGTTATCTGGCCTACACCAGAATATTTTAAACAGATATATTTGTGTCTGAACAGTCAGGGAGACACTATTACTGTTTTTTTTAATGTAAAAAAGGCCAAAAGCTGCATAATACACAGATTGAACCGTGGAACTGCAAAACCAAACTTCTATTTATCTGGCCTACACCAGAATATTTTAAACAGATATATTTGTGTCTGAACAGTCAGGGAGACACTATTACTGTTTTTCTTATGTTAAAAAGGCCAAAAGCTGGATAATACTGAGATTTGAACCGTGGAACTGCAAAACCATACTTTTAATTATCTGGCCTACAACACAATATTTTAAACAGATATATTTGTGTCTGAACAGTCAGGGAGACACTATTACATTTTTTTTTTATTGTAAAAAATGCCAAAATCAGGATAATACAGAGATTTGACCCGTGGAACTGCAAAACCACAGTTCTATTTCTCTGGCCTACACCAGACTCTTTTACACAGATATATTTATGTCTGAACATTCAGGGAAACACTGTTACAGCTTTTTTACGGCAAAAAATGCCAAAAGCAGGAAAATACTGAGATTTGACCCGTGGAGCTGCAAAACCAAACTTCAAGTTATCTGGCCTACACCTGAATATTTTAAACAGATATATTTGAGTCTGAACAGTCAGGGAGACACTGTTACTGTTTTTTTTATGTAATAAAGGCCAAAAGCTGCATTATACAGAGATTTGTACCGTGGTACTGCAAAACCAAACTTCTACTTTTCTGGACTACACAAGAATATTTTAAACAGATATATTTGTGTCTGAACAGTCAGGGAAACACTATTGCTGTTTTTTTTATGTAAAAAAGGCCAAGAGCTGCATAATACAGAGATTTGAACCGTGGAACTGCAAAACCAAACAACTAGTTATCTTGCCTACACCAGAATCTTTTAAACAGGTATATTTTTGTCTGAACAGTCTGGGAGACACTATTACTGTTTTTTTTTATGTTAAAAAGGCCAAAAGCTGGATATTACAGAGATTTGTACTGTGGAACTGCAAAAACTATCTTCTAGTTATCTGGCCTACACCAGAATATTTTAAACAGATATATTTGTGTCAGAACGGTCATGGAGACACTATTACTGTTTTTTTTTTATGCAAAAAAGGCCAAAAGCTGCAGAATACTGAGATTTGAATCGTGGAACTGCAAAACCAAACTTCTAGTTATCTGGCCTACACCAGAATATTTTAAACAGATATATTTGTGTCTGAACGGTCAGGGAGACACTATTACTGTTTTTTTTAATGTAAAAAAGGCCAAAAGCTGCATAATACACAGATTGAACCGTGGAACTGCAAAACCAAACTTCTATTTATCTGGCCTACACCAGAATATTTTAAACAGATATATTTGTGTCTGAACAGTCAGGGAGACATTATTACTAGACATGAGCGGTGTTCGACTAGAACTGTTCGCCAATCTCAAATTTGAGCTGTTTTGGGTGGTGTTCGAGTTGTTCGACGAACCCGAACGATTTGCAAAAAATTCGGCTGTTCGAGGTTATGTTCGATAACTGTTCGTGCACCAAAAGCGTGTCCTGCATGTCTAGTGCTATTTAGAGCACCAATCATGCAGGGATTGTCTGCCACTCAATGTAATGCCACAGCCATGGTGGTTGTGGCATTACAGTGATTGCCCAAATCGATGGGAACAGTGCTCACAGTGAAACATGAAAAGCCGGCAATTCAGCAGCGGCATACACCGGTACCCGACAATTTAGAACCGAAAGAATAGAGCTTCACACATAGATTAGATAGATAGAAACATGTCAGCCACATATATATGAAGTACAGTGACAGTGTTGCTTACTGTACTTGTCATTTAGTGTAAAGGATTTATCAAAAAAAATAATAGTGTTTTCATGCACCGTCTCTTTAAAAAAGCCGGCCGGCAATTCAGCAGCGGTACCCGACAATTTGGAATAGAAAGAATAGAGAATCACACTTAGATAGATAGAAACATGTCAGTCACATATATATGAAGTACAGTGACAGTGTTGCTTACTGTACTTGTCATTTAGTGTAAAGGATTTATTAAAAAAAATAATAGTGTTTTCATGCACTCTTTAAAAAAGCCGGTCGGCATTTCAGCATCTGTACCCGACAATTTAGAATAGAAGGAATAGAGCATCAGACATAGATTAGATAGATAGAAACATGTCAGTCACATATATAAGAAGTACTGTGATAGTGTTGATTACTGTACTTGTCATTTAGTGTTAAAATAAAGGATTTATTTAAAAAAAAATTGGCGTGGGGTTCCCCTTAATTTTAGGCTCTAGCGGAGGTTAAGCAGACGGCTGGGGCAGATGTTTGAAGCCTGGGAAGGGGTAATACCCACGGAGCTTCCCAGGCTACTAATATCAGCCCCCAGCGGAATACCTAGCCTTTACTAGCTATTAAAATGGGGGACCCCCCCCAAAAAAATGACGTGGGGTCCCCCGTATTTTAATAGCTAGCAAAGGCTAGGCAGACAGCTGGGGGCTGATATTAATAGCCCAGGAAGGGTACCATGAATATTGGCCCCCTCCCAGGCTAGAAACACCAGCCGTCAGCCGCCCCAGAAATGGCGCATCCATAGGATGCGCCAATTCTGGCACTTAGCCTCGCTCTTCCCACTGCCCTGTAGCGGTGGCAGTGGGGTAATAGGGCTGGGGTTGATGTCAGCTTATAATGCCAGCTGACATCAAGCCCAGGTTAGTAATGGAGAGGCGTCTATAAGACACCACCATTACTAACCCCATAGTCAAAGTAAAAAGAAAACATAAACACCCAGAATAAAGTCCTTTAATTGAAATAAAGACACAATCCTTTATTGTTCTAAATTAAACCATACTTACCACCACGCCCATTCCAGATGAAGCCAACGATCTCCTGCAATAAAAGTAAAATAATAAAGCAACCTCATCCTTACCTTTCCATGGTTCCCAGGACAGCTTCAGCTCTGCTACATCGAGATGACAGGCTGGACCGCAGCAGAACGCTGCCATCCAGCCTGTCATCCCGCGGACACTGAGAAGCGCAGGCATGCTTGCGCTCCTCAGTGTCTCGCTGTGACGGCATCCAGATGAGCCGACAATGAACTCGGCTCACCTCATGCACGTCACTGACAGCGTGGGAGAATTCTCCAGCACTCAGCGCTTCAGCGTGAGAATTTTCCCACGCTGTCAGTGACGTGCATGAGGTGAGCCGAGTTCATTGGACATGAATGAGCTCACCTCATGCACGTCACTGACAGCGTGGGAAAATTCTCACGCTGAAGCGCTGAGTGCAGGAGAATTTTCCCACGCTGTCAGTGACGTGCATGAGGTGAGCTCATTCATGTCCATTGAACTCAGCTGACCTCATGTACGTCACTGACAGCGTGGGAGAATTCTCACGCTGAAGCGCTGAGTGCAGGAGAATTCTTCCATGCTGTCAGTGACGTACATGAGGTGAGCTGAGTTCATTGGACATGACCTCGGCTCATCTGGATGCCGTCACAGCCAGACACTGAGGAGCGCAAGCAAGCCTGCGCTTCTCAGTGTCTGCGGGATGACAGGCTGGATGGCAGCGTTCTGCTGCGGTCCAGCCTGTCATCTCGATGTAGCATAGCTGGAGCCATCGTGGGAACCATGGAAAGGTAAGGATGAGGTTGCTTTATTATTTTACTTTTATTGCAGGAGATCGTTGGCTTCAGCTGGAATGGGCGTGACGGTAAGTATGGTTTAATTTAGAACAATAAAGAATTGTGTGTTTATTTCAATTAAAGGACTTTTTTCTGGGTGTTGTGTTTTTTTTAAATACTTTACTAGAAATTCATAGTGGTCATGTCTAATATTGGCGTGACCCCATGAATTTCGGGCTTAGGGCCAGCTGATAATGCCAAGCTGGCCCTAACCCCTTTATTACCCAGTGAGCCACCGCACCAGGGCCCTGGATGAGTTGGGTACAGCGCCAGAATATAGCGCTTCTATGAATGCGCCATTTTCCGGGGTGGCTGCGGACTGCAATTTGCAGCGGGTGGGGCCCAGAAAGCTTGGGCCTCCCTGCGCTGCAGATTCCAGCCCCCAGCTGCCTAGTTGTACCTGGCTGGACACAAAAATAGGGCGAAGCACCACGTATTTTTTTTTTAAATTATTTCATGAAATTCATGAAATAATTAAGAAAAAAAGGGCTTCCCTACATTGTTGTGTCCGGCCAGGTACAAATAGGCAGCTGGTGGTTGGGGGCAGTCCGTTCCTGCCTGCTGTACCTGGCTGGACACAAATATAGTGCGAAGCCTCACGTCAATTTTTTTTAAAATTATTTCATGAAACTAGATGGTGGCCCGATTCTAACGCATCGGGTATTCTAGAATATGTATTCGGCAGACCCGGCGCAATCAGCAGAGCGGTGTTTAAATTTGGCGCCAAAATCGCTGACTGGTCGCGGCCAGCAACCGCGACCAATCAGCAAAGCGGTGTTGAAATTTGGCGACTATATCGCTGATTGGTCATGGCCGGCGGTCGCGAATAATCAGCAGAGCGGGGTTTAAATTTTGCGCCAATAATGCTGATAGGTTGTGGTCGCGACCAATCAGCAAAGCGGTGTTTAAATTTGGCGCCAATAATGGTGATTGGTTACGACCTCGACCATTCAGCAGAGCGGTGTTTAAATTTGGCGGCAACAATGTTGATTAGTCGCGGCCGGCGGTCTCGACCAATCAGCAGAGCGGGGTTTAAATTTGACGCCAATAATGCTGATTGGTCGCAATCGCCGGCCGCGACCAATCAGCAGAGCGGTGTTTAAATTTGGCGTCAAAATCGCTGATTGGTCGCGGAAGGCAACTGTGACCAATCAGCAGAGCGGGGTTTAAATTTGGCGCCAATAATGCTGATTGGTCGCAATCGCCGGCCGCGACCAATCAGCAGAGCGGTGTTTAAATTTGGCGTCAAAATCGCTGATTGGTCGCGGAAGGCAACTGTGACCAATCAGCAGAGCGGGGTTTAAATTTGGCGCCAATACTGCTGATTGGTCGTGGCCGGCAACCGTGACCAATCAGCCGAGCAGGGTTTAAATTTGGCGCCAATACTACTGATTGGTCGCGGACGGCGACCGTGATCAATCAGCAGAGCGGTGTTTAAATTTGGCGCCAATAATGCTGATTAGTCGCGGCCGGCATCCGCGACCAATTAGCAGAGCGGGGTTTAAATTTGGCGCCAAGCTCGCTGATTGGTCGCGGCCGCTATTTAAATGTGGCGCCCAAATCGGTGATTGGTCGCGGGCAGCGTCCGCGACCAATCAGCAGAGCGGTGTTTAACTTTAGCGCCAACATCACTGATTGGTCGCGTGCGGAGAGCGTGACCAATCAGCTAATCGTATTGGTGAGGACTGGGGAGCGCCGCTGCCTGGTCGGATACTTCCGTTGCGAGAAGCCGGGAGATGAGCGACTGCTCGCAGCAGAAGTATCCCGACCCGCAGCGCCGCTCCCCGGTCCTCCCTTCACACCCTAGCCGCTGATGTCCCCACAGTATCCGCATGGTGTTACAAAGATCCGGACATTTGTGTTAAAAATCGCTGATTGGTCGCAGGCGCTGCCCGCGACCAATCACCGATTTGGGCGCCAAATTTAAATATCGGCCGCAACCAATCACCGATCTTGGCTCCACATTTAAACACCGCTGTGCTGATTGGTCGCCGACGCTGGGCGCGACCAATCACCGATTTTGGCGCCACATTTAAATAGCATCCGCGACCAATCAGTACAGCGGTGTTTAAATGTGGAGCCAAGATGGGTGATTGGTCGCGGAGGATATTTAAATTTAGCGCCCAAATAGGTGATTGGTCGCGGCTGATATTTAAATTTGGTGCCCAAATCGGTGATTGGTCACGGGCAGCGCCAGCGACCAATCAGCGATTTTTAACACAAATGTCCGGACCTTTGTAACACCATGCGGATACTGTGGGGACATCAGCGGCTAGGGTGTGAAGGGAGGACCGGGGAGTGGCGCTGACATCCAATTGGTCGCGGCCGCTATTTAAATGTGCCGCACAAATCGGTGATTGGTCGCGGTCTTGGCGCGCGACCAATCACTGATCTTGCCACCAAAGTTAAACACTACCGTGCTGATTGGTCGCGGACGCTGCCCGCGACCAATCACCGATTTGTGCGCCAAATTTAAATATCAGCCTCATGCACGTCACTGACAGCGTGGGAAAATTCTCCTGCACTCAGCGCTTCAGCGTGAGAATTCTCCCACGCTGTCAGTGACGTACATGAGGTGAGCTGAGTTCATTGGACATGACCTCACCTCATGCACGTCACTGACAGCGTGGGAAAATTCTCCTGCACTCAGCGCTTCAGCATGAGAATTCTCCCACGCTGTCAGTGACGTGCATGAGGTGAGCCGAGTTAATTGTCGGCTCATCTGGATGCCGTCACAGAGAGACACTGAGGAGCGCAAGCATGCCTGCGCTTCTCAGTGTCTGCGGGATGACAGGCTGGATGGCAGCGTTCTGCTGCGGTCCAGCCTGTCATCTCGATGTAGCAGAGCTGAATCTGTCCTGGGAACCATGGAAAGGTAAGGATGAGGTTGCTTTATTATTTTTCTTTTATTGCAGGAGATTGTTGGCTTCAGCTGGAATGGGCGTGATGGTAAGTATGGTTTAATTTAGAACAATAAAGAATTGTGTGCTTATTTCAATTAAAGGACTTTATTCTGGGTGTTTGTGTTTTTTTTTAACTTTCACTATGGGGTTAGTAATGGGGGTGTCTTATAGACGCCTCTCCATTACTAACCTGGGCTTGATGTCAGCTGGCATTATAAGCTGACATCAACCCCAACCCTATTACCCCACTGCCACTGCTACAGGGCAGTGGGAAGAGCGAGGCTAAGTGCCAGAATTGGCGCATCCTATGGATGCGCCATTTCTGGGGCGGCTGACGGCTGGTGTTTCTAGCCTGGGAGGGGGCAAATATTCATGGTACCCTTCCTGGGCTATTAATATCAGCCCCCAGCTGTCTGCCTAGCCTTTGCTAGCTATTAAAATAGGGGGGACCCCACGTCATTTTTTTGGGGGGGTCCCCCATTTTAATAGCTAGTAAAGGCTAGGTATTCAGCTGGGGGCTGATATTAGTAGCCTGGGAAGCTCCGTGGGTATTTCCCCCTTCCCAGGCTTCAAACATCTGCCCCAGCCGTCTGCTTAACCTCCGCTAGAGCCTAAAATTAAGGGGAACCCCACGCCAATTTTTTTTTTAATAAATCCTTTATTTTAACACTAAATGACAAGTACAGTAATCAACACTGTCACTGTACTTCATATATATGTGACTGACATGTTTCTATCTATCTAATCTATGTGTGATGCTCTATCTTTCTGTTCTAAATTGTCGGGTACAGATGCTGAATTGCCTGCCGGCTTTTTTAAAGAGACGGTGCATGAAAACACTAATATTTTTTTAAATAAATCCTTTACACTAAATGACAAGTACAGTAACCAACACTGTCACTGTACTTATTATATATGTGACTGACATGTTTATATCTATCTATGTGTGAAGCTCTATTCTTTCTGTTATAAATTGTCGGGTACCGCTGCTGAATTGCCGGCCGGCTTTTTTAAAGAGACGGTGCATGAAAACACTATTATTTTTTTAAATAACTCCTTTACAATAAATGACAAGTACAGTAAGCAACACTGTCACTGTGCTTCTTATATGTGTGACTGACATGTTTCTATCTATCTAAACTATGTGTGATGCTCTATTCCTTCTTGTCTAAATTGTCGGGTACCGGTGTATGCCGCTGCTGAATTGCCGGCCGGCTTTTTTAAAGAGAGCGTCTTCTGAGCAGTTTGTCAGCTTTTGGACACCATTGAAGGTGTTTTCTAGGTGTTTCTATGTGTTTTTGTTTGCCTGCCATTGGTTTTAACGGTGTTCGACGGTGTTCTAAGGTGTTCGACGAACAGTTCGACGAACAGTTCCTCGAACATCCCGGTGTTCGACGAACCGAACCGAACCCGAACACTACGGGGGTGGCTCAACACTAATTATTACTGTTTTTCTTATGTTAAAAAGGCCAAAAGCTGGATAATACTGAGATTTGAACCGTGGAACTGCAAAACCATACTTTTAATTATCTGGCCTACAACAGAATATTTTAAACAGATATATTTGTGTCTGAACAGTCAGGGAGACACTATTACATTTTTTTTTTTATTGTAAAAAATGCCAAAAGCAGGATAATACAGAGATTTGACCCGTGGAACTGCAAAACCACAGTTCTATTTCTCTGGCCTACACCAGACTCTTTTACACAGATATATTTATGTCTGAACAGTCAGGGAGACACTATTACAGCTTTTTTACGGCAAAAAATGCCAAAAGCAGGAAAATACTGAGCTTTGACCCGTGGAACTACAAAACCAAACTTCAAGTTATCTGGCCTACACCTGAATATTTTAAACAGATATATTTGAGTCTGAACGGTCAGGGAGACACTATTACTGTTTTTTTTTTTTAAAAAAAGGCCAAAAGCTGCATAATACGGAGATTTGTACCGTGGTACTGCAAAACCAAACTTCTAGTTATCTGGCCTACACCAGATTCTTTTAAACAGACATATTTGGGTCTGAACAGTCAGGGAGACACTATTACTGTTTTTTTTAATGTAAAAAAGGCCAAAAGCTGCATTTTACGGACATTTGAAACATGGAACTGCAAAACCAAACTTCTAGGTAGCTGGCTTACACCAGAATATTTTAAACAGTTGTATTTGTGTCTGAACGGTCAGGGAGACACTATTTCTGGGTTTTTTTATGTAAAAAAGGCCAAAAGCTGGATATTACAGAGATTTGAACTGTGGAACTGCAAAACCAAACTTCTAGTTATCTGGCCTACACCAGAATATTTTAAACAGATATGTTTGTGTCTGAATGGTCAGGGAGACACCAATACTGCTTTTTTTATGTAAAAAAGGCTAATAGCTGCATAATACTGAGATTGAACCGTGGAACTTCAAAACCAAATTTCTAGTTATCTGGCCTACACCAGAATATTTTAAACTGAAATATTTGTGTCTGAACAGTCAGGGAGACATTATTACTGTTTTTCTTATGTTAAAAAGGCCAAAAGCTGGATAATACTGAGATTTGAACCGTGGAACTGCAAAACCATACTTTTAATTATCTGGCCTACAACAGAATATTTTAAACAGATATATTTGTGTAGAAACAGTCAGGGAGACACTATTACAGTTTTTTTTATGGCAAAAAATGCCAAAAGCAGGATAATACAGAAATTTCACCCACGGAACTGCAAAACCACAGTTCTATTTCTCTTGCCTACACGAGACTTTTTTACACAGATATATTTATGTCTGAACAGTCAGGTAGACACTATTACAGTTTTTTTAACGCAAAAAATGCCAAAAGCTTGATAATACTGAGATTTGACCCGTGAAACTGCAAACCCAAACTTCAAGTTATCTGGCCTACACCAGAATATTTTAAACAGATATATTTGTGTCTGAACGGTCATGGAGACACTATTACTGTTTTTTTTTTATGTAAAAAAGGCCAAAAGCTGCATAATGCAGAGATTTGAACCGTGGAACTGCAAAAATAAACTTCTAGTTGTCTGGCCTACACCAGAATATTTTAAACAGATATATTTATGTCTTAACAGTGAGGGAGACACCATTACATTTTTTTACGGCAAAAAATTCTAAAAGCAGGATAATACTGAGATTTGACCAGTGGAACTGCAAAACCAAACTTCAAGTTATCTGGCCAACACCAGAATATTTTAAACAGATATATTTGAGTCTGAACACTCAGGGAGACACTATTACTGTTTTTTTTATGTAAAAATGGCTTAAAGCTGAATTATACAGAGATTTGTACCGTGGTACTGCAAAACCAAACTTCTAGTTTTCTGGCCTACACAAGAATATTTTAAACAGATATATTTGTGTCTGAACAGTCAAGGAGACACTATTACTGTTATTTTTATGTAAAAAAGGCCAAAAGATGGATAATACTGAGATTTAAACTGTGGAACTTCCAAACCAAAATTCTAGTTATCTGGCCTACACCAGAATATTTTAAACAGATATATTTGTGTCTGAAAAGTCAGGGAGACACTATTACTGTTTTGTTTTTATGTAAAAAGGCCAAAAGCTGGATAATACTGAGATTTGAACCGTGGAACTGCAAAACCAAACTTCTAGTTATCTGGCCTACACCAGAATCTTTTAAACAGATATATTTGTGTCTGAACAGTCAGGGAAACACTATTACTGTTTTTTTTTACGTAAAAAAGGGCAAAGGCTGGATAATACAGAGAATTGAACCGTGGAACTGCAAAACCAAACTTCTAGTTATCTGGCCTACACCAAAAACTTTTAAACAGATATATTTGTTTCTGAACAGTTAGGAAGACACTATTAATGTTTTTTTAATGTAAAAAAGGCCAAAAGCTGTATATTATAGAGATTTGAACCATGGAAATGCAAAACCAAACTTCAAGTTATCTGGCCTACGCCAGAATATTTTAAACAGATATATTTATGTCTTAACAGTCAGGGAGACACCATTACATTTTTTTACGGCAAAAAATTCCAAAAGCAGGATAATACTGAGATTTGACCAGTGGAACTGCAAAACCAAACTTCAAGTTATCTGGCCTACACCAGAATATTTTAAACAGATATATTTGAGTCTGAACACTCAGGGAGACGCTATTACTGTTTTTTTATGTAAAAATGGCCAAAAGCTGCATTATACAGAGATTTGAACGGAGGTACTGCAAAACCAAATTTCTAGTTTTCTGACCTACACAAGAATATTTTAAACAGATAAATTTGTGTCTGAACAGTCACGGAGACAATATTACTGTTTTGTTTTTATGTAAAAAGGCCAAAAGCTGGATAATACTGAGATTTGAACCGTGGAACTGCAAAACCAAACGTCTAGTTATCTGGCCTACACCAGAATCTTTTAAACAGATATATTTGTGTCTGAACAGTTAGGAACACACTATTACTGTTTTTTTAATGTAAAAAGGCCAAAAGCTGTATATTACAGAGATTTGAACCATGGAACTGCAAAACCAAACTTCAAGTTATCTGGGCTACGCCAGAATATTTTAAACAGATATGTTTGTGTCTGAACGGTCAGGGAGACACTAATACTGCTTTTTTTATGTAAAAAAGGCTAATAGCTGCATAATACAGAGATTGAACCGTGGAACTGCAAAACCAAACTTCTAGTTATCTGGCCTACACCAGAATATTTTAAACTGAAATATTTGTGTCTGAACAGTCAGGGAGACACTATTACTGTTTTTTTATGTTAAAAAGGCCAAAAGCTGGATAATACTGAGATTTGAACCGTGGAACTGCAAAACCATACTTTTAATTATCTGGCCTACAACAGAATATTTTAAACAGATATATTTGTGTAGAAACAGTCAGGGAGACACTGTTACAGTTTTTTTTATGGCAAAAAATGCCAAAAGCAGGATAATACAGAGATTTCACCCACGCAACTGCAAAACCACAGTTCTATTTCTCTTGCCTACACGAGACTTTTTTACACAGATATATTTATGTCTGAACAGTCAGGTAGACACTATTACAGTTTTTTTTACGGCAAAAAATGCCAAAAGCTTGATAATACTGAGATTTGACCCGTGAAACTGCAAATCTAAACTTCAAGTTATCTGGCCTACACCAGAATATTTTAAACAGATATATTTGTGTCTGAACGGTCATGAAGACACTATTACTGTTTTTTTTATGTAAAAAACGCCAAAAGCTGCATAATGCAGAGATTTGAACCGTGGAACTGCAAAAATAAACTTCTAGTTGTCTGGCCTACACCAGAATATTTTAAACAGATATATTTGTGTCTGAGCAGTCAGGAAAACACTATTACTGTTTTTTTTATGTTAAAAAGGCCAAAATCTGCATATTACAGAGATTTGAACCGTGGAACTGCAAAACCAAACTTCTAGTTATCTGGCCTACACCAGAATATTTTAAACAGATATATTTATGTCTTAACAGTCAGGGAGACACCATTACATTTTTTTACGGCAAAAAATTCCAAAAGCAGGATAATACTGAGATTTGACCAGTGGAACTGCAAAACCAAACTTCAAGTTATCTGGCCAACACCAGAATATTTTAAACGGATATATTTGAGTCTGAACACTCAGGGAGACACTATTACTGTTTTTTTATGTAAAAATGGCCAAAAGCTGCATTATACAGAGATTTGAACGGAGGTACTGCAAAACCAAACTTCTAGTTTTCTGACCTACACAAGAATATTTTAAACAGATATATTTGTGTCAGAACGGTCATGGAGACACTATTACTGTTTTTTTTTATGCAAAAAAGGCCAAAAGCTGCATAATACTGAGATTTGAATCGTGGAACTGCAAAACCAAACTTCTAGTTATCTGGCCTACACCAGAATATTTTAAACAGATATATTTGTGTCTGAACGGTCAGGGAGACACTATTACTGTTTTTTTTAATGTAAAAAAGGCCAAAAGCTGCATAATACACAGATTGAACCGTGGAACTGCAAAACCAAACTACTATTTATCTGTCCTACACCAGAATATTTTAAACAGATATATTTGTGTCTGAACAGTCAGGGAGACATTATTACTCTTTTTCTTATGTTAAAAAGGTCAAAAGCTGGATAATACTGAGATTTGAACCGTGGAACTGCAAAACCATACTTTTAATTATCTGGCCTACAACAGAATATTTTAAACAGATATATTTGTGTCTGAACAGTCAGGGAGACACTATTACATTTTTTTTTTTATTGTAAAAAATGCCAAAAGCAGGATAATACAGAGATTTGACCCGTGGAACTGCAAAACCACAGTTCTATTTCTCTGGCCTACACCAGACTCTTTTACACAGATATATTTATGTCTGAACAGTCAGGGAGACACTATCACAGCTTTTTTACGGCAAAAAATGCCAAAAGCAGGAAAATACTGAGCTTTGACCCGTGGAACTGCAAAACCAAACTTCAAGTTATCTGACCTGCACCTGAATATTTTAAACAGATATATTTGAGTCTGAACGGTCAGTGAGACACTATTACTGTTTTTTTTTTTTAAAAAAAGGCCAAAAGCTGCATAATACAGAGATTTGTACCGTGGTACTGCAAAACCAAACTTCTAGTTATCTGGCCTACACCAGATTCTTTTAAACAGACATATTTGGGTCTGAACAGTCAGGGAGACACTATTACTGTTTTTTTTTATGTAAAAAAGGCCAAAAGCTGCATATTACGGACATTTCAACCATGGAACTGCAAAACCAAACTTCTAGTTAGCTGGCTTACACCAGAATATTTTAAACATATGTATTTGTGTCTGAACGGTCAGGGCGACACTATTACTGTTTTTTTTTATGTAAAAAAGGCCAAAAGCTGGATATTACAGAGATTTAAACTGCGGAACTGCAAAACCAAACTTCTAGTTATCTGGCCTACACCAGAATATATTAAACAGATATGTTTGTGTCTGAACGGTCAGGGAGACACTAATACTGCTTTTTTTATGTAAAAAAGGCTAATAGCTGCATAATACAGAGATTGAACCGTGGAACTGCAAAACCAAACTTCTAGTTATCTGGCCTACACCAGAATATTTTAAACTGAAATATTTGTGTCTGAACAGTCAGGGAGACACTATTACTGTTTTTTTATGTTAAAAAGGCCAAAAGCTGGATAATACTGAGATTTGAACCGTGGAACTGCAAAACCATACTTTTAATTATCTGGCCTACAACAGAATATTTTAAACAGATATATTTGTGTAGAAACAGTCAGGGAGACACTGTTACAGTTTTTTTTATGGCAAAAAATGCCAAAAGCAGGATAATACAGAGATTTCACCCACGCAACTGCAAAACCACAGTTCTATTTCTCTTGCCTACACGAGACTTTTTTACACAGATATATTTATGTCTGAACAGTCAGGTAGACACTATTACAGTTTTTTTTACGGCAAAAAATGCCAAAAGCTTGATAATACTGAGATTTGACCCGTGAAACTGCAAATCTAAACTTCAAGTTATCTGGCCTACACCAGAATATTTTAAACAGATATATTTGTGTCTGAACGGTCATGAAGACACTATTACTGTTTTTTTTATGTAAAAAACGCCAAAAGCTGCATAATGCAGAGATTTGAACCGTGGAACTGCAAAAATAAACTTCTAGTTGTCTGGCCTACACCAGAATATTTTAAACAGATATATTTGTGTCTGAGCAGTCAGGAAAACACTATTACTGTTTTTTTTATGTTAAAAAGGCCAAAATCTGCATATTACAGAGATTTGAACCGTGGAACTGCAAAACCAAACTTCTAGTTATCTGGCCTACACCAGAATATTTTAAACAGATATATTTATGTCTTAACAGTCAGGGAGACACCATTACATTTTTTTACGGCAAAAAATTCCAAAAGCAGGATAATACTGAGATTTGACCAGTGGAACTGCAAAACCAAACTTCAAGTTATCTGGCCTACACCAGAATATTTTAAACGGATATATTTGAGTCTGAACACTCAGGGAGACACTACTACTGTTTTTTTATGTAAAAATGGCCAAAAGCTGCATTATACAGAGATTTGAACGGAGGTACTGCAAAACCAAACTTCTAGTTTTCTGACCTACAC
This sequence comes from Phyllobates terribilis, assembly GCF_046119375.1. Taxonomy (NCBI): domain Eukaryota; kingdom Metazoa; phylum Chordata; class Amphibia; order Anura; family Dendrobatidae; genus Phyllobates; species Phyllobates terribilis. The sequence continues at coordinate 284,150,025 of NW_027362761.1, forward strand.
AAGAATATTTTAAACAGATATATTTGTGTCAGAACGGTCATGGAGACACTATTACTGTTTTTTTTTATGCAAAAAAGGCCAAAAGCTGCATAATACTGAGATTTGAATCGTGGAACTGCAAAACCAAACTTCTAGTTATCTGGCCTACACCAGAATATTTTAAACAGATATATTTGTGTCTGAACGGTCAGGGAGACACTATTACTGTTTTTTTTAATGTAAAAAAGGCCAAAAGCTGCATAATACACAGATTGAACCGTGGAACTGCAAAACCAAACTACTATTTATCTGTCCTACACCAGAATATTTTAAACAGATATATTTGTGTCTGAACAGTCAGGGAGACATTATTACTCTTTTTCTTATGTTAAAAAGGCCAAAAGCTGGATAATACTGAGATTTGAACCGTGGAACTGCAAAACCATACTTTTAATTATCTGGCCTACAACAGAATATTTTAAACAGATATATTTGTGTCTGAACAGTCAGGGAGACACTATTACATTTTTTTTTTTATTGTAAAAAATGCCAAAAGCAGGATAATACAGAGATTTGACCCGTGGAACTGCAAAACCACAGTTCTATTTCTCTGGCCTACACCAGACTCTTTTACACAGATATATTTATGTCTGAACAGTCAGGGAGACACTATCACAGCTTTTTTACGGCAAAAAATGCCAAAAGCAGGAAAATACTGAGCTTTGACCCGTGGAACTGCAAAACCAAACTTCAAGTTATCTGACCTGCACCTGAATATTTTAAACAGATATATTTGAGTCTGAACGGTCAGTGAGACACTATTACTGTTTTTTTTTTTTAAAAAAAGGCCAAAAGCTGCATAATACAGAGATTTGTACCGTGGTACTGCAAAACCAAACTTCTAGTTATCTGGCCTACACCAGATTCTTTTAAACAGACATATTTGGGTCTGAACAGTCAGGGAGACACTATTACTGTTTTTTTTTATGTAAAAAAGGCCAAAAGCTGCATATTACGGACATTTCAACCATGGAACTGCAAAACCAAACTTCTAGTTAGCTGGCTTACACCAGAATATTTTAAACATATGTATTTGTGTCTGAACGGTCAGGGCGACACTATTACTGTTTTTTTTTATGTAAAAAAGGCCAAAAGCTGGATATTACAGAGATTTAAACTGCGGAACTACAAAACCAAACTTCTAGTTATCTGGCCTACACCAGAATATATTAAACAGATATGTTTGTGTCTGAACGGTCAGGGAGACACTAATACTGCTTTTTTTATGTAAAAAAGGCTAATAGCTGCATAATACAGAGATTGAACCGTGGAACTGCAAAACCAAACTTCTAGTTATCTGGCCTACACCAGAATATTTTAAACTGAAATATTTGTGTCTGAACAGTCAGGGAGACACTATTACTGTTTTTTTATGTTAAAAAGGCCAAAAGCTGGATAATACTGAGATTTGAACCGTGGAACTGCAAAACCATACTTTTAATTATCTGGCCTACAACAGAATATTTTAAACAGATATATTTGTGTAGAAACAGTCAGGGAGACACTGTTACAGTTTTTTTTATGGCAAAAAATGCCAAAAGCAGGATAATACAGAGATTTCACCCACGCAACTGCAAAACCACAGTTCTATTTCTCTTGCGTACACGAGACTTTTTTACACAGATATATTTATGTCTGAACAGTCAGGTAGACACTATTACAGTTTTTTTTACGGCAAAAAATGCCAAAAGCTTGATAATACTGAGATTTGACCCGTGAAACTGCAAATCTAAACTTCAAGTTATCTGGCCTACACCAGAATATTTTAAACAGATATATTTGTGTCTGAACGGTCATGAAGACACTATTACTGTTTTTTTTATGTAAAAAACGCCAAAAGCTGCATAATGCAGAGATTTGAACCGTGGAACTGCAAAAATAAACTTCTAGTTGTCTGGCCTACACCAGAATATTTTAAACAGATATATTTGTGTCTGAGCAGTCAGGAAAACACTATTACTGTTTTTTTTATGTTAAAAAGGCCAAAAGCTGCATATTACAGAGATTTGAACCGTGGAACTGCAAAACCAAACTTCTAGTTATCTGGCCTACACCAGAATATTTTAAACAGATATATTTATGTCTGAACAGTGAGGGAGACACCATTACATTTTTTTACGGCAAAAAATTCTAAAAGCAGGATAATACTGAGATTTGACCACTGGAACTGCAAAACCAAACTTCAAGTTATCTGGCCTACACCAGAATATTTTAAACAGATATATTTGAGTCTGAACACTCAGGGAGACACTATTACTGTTTTTTTTATGTAAAAATGGCCAAAAGCTGCATTATACAGACATTTGAACCGTGGTACTGCAAAACCAAACTTCTCGTTTTCTGGCCTACACAATAATATTTTAAACAGATATATTTGTGTCTGAACAGTCACGGAGACACTATTACTGTTTTTTTTATGTAAAAAAGGCCAAAAGCTGGATAATACTGAGATTTAAACCGTGGAACTGCAAAACCAAACTTCTAGTTATCTGGCCTACACCAGAATATTTTAAACAGATATATTTGTGTCTGAACAGTCAGGGAGACACTATTACTGATTTGTTTTTATGTAAAAAGGCCAAAAGCTGGATAATACTGAGATTTGAACCTTGGAACTGCAAAACCAAACTTCAAGTTATCTGGCCTACACCAGAATATTTTAAACAGATATATTTGTGTCTGAACGGTCAGGGAGACACTATTACTGTTTTTTTTATGTAAAAAAGGCCAAAAGCTGCATAATGCAGAGATTTGAACCGTGGAACTGCAAAAATAAACTTCTAGTTGTCTGGCCTACACCAGAATATTTTAAACAGATATATTTGTGTCTGAGCAGTCAGGAAGACACTATTACTGTTTTTTTTATGTTAAAAAGTCCAAAAGCTGTATATTACAGAGATTTGAACCGTGGAACTGCAAAACCAAACTTCTAGTTATCTGGCCTACACCAGAATATTTTAAACAGATATATTTATGTCTTAACAGTCAGGGAGACACCATTACATTTTTTTACGGCAAAAAATTCCAAAAGCAGGATAATACTGAGATTTGACCAGTGGAACTGCAAAACCAAACTTCAAGTTATCTGGCCCACACCAGAATATTTTAAACAGATATATTTGAGTCTGAACACTCAGGGAGACACTATTACTGTTTTTTTAATGTAAAAATGGCCAAAAGCTGCATTATACAGAGATTTGAACCGTGGTAGTGCAAAACCAAACTTCTAGTTTTCTGGCCTACACAAGAATATTTTTTGAACAGATATATTTGTGTCTAAACAGTCACGGAGACACTATTACTGTTTTTTTTATGTAAAAAAGGCCAAAAGCTGGATAATACTGAGATTTAAACCGTGGAACTGCAAAACCAAACTTCTAGTTATCTGGCCTACACCAGAATATTTTAAACAGATATATTTGTGTCTGAACAGTCAGGGAAACACTATTACTGTTTTTTTTTATGTAAAAAAGGCCAAAAGCTGGATAATACAGAGAATTGAACCGTGGAACTGCAAAACCAAACTTCTAGTTATCTGGCATACATCAGAATATTTTAAACAGATATATTTGTGTCTGAACAGTTAGGAAGACACTATTAATGTTTTTTTAATGTAAAAAAGGCCAAAAGCTGTATATTACAGAGATCTGAACCATGGAACTGCAAAACCAAACTTCAAGTTATCTGGCCTACGCCAGAATATTTTAAACAGATATATTTATGTCTTAACAGTCAGGGAGACACCATTACATTTTTTTACGGCAAAAAATTCCAAAAGCAGGATAATACTGAGATTTGACCAGTGGAACTGCAAAACCAAACTTCAAGTTATCTGGCCTACACCAGAATATTTTAAACAGATATATTTGAGTCTGAACACTCAGGGAGACACTATTACTGTTTTTTTATGTAAAAATTGCCAAAAGCTGCATTATACAGAGATTTGAACCGAGGTACTGCAATACCAAACTTGTAGTTTTCTGGCCTACACAAGAATATTTTTAACAGATATATTTGTGTCTGAACAGTCATGGAGACAATATTACTGTTTTGTTTTTATGTAAAAAGGCCAAAAGCTGGATAATACTGAGATTTGAACCGTGGAACTGCAAAACCAAACTTCTAGTTATCTGACCTACACCAGAATATTTTAAACAGATATATTTGTGTCTGAACGGTCATGGAGACACTATTACTGTTTTTTTTTTATGTAAAAATGGCCAAAAGCTACATAATACAGAGATTTGAACCGTGGAACTGCAATACCAAACTTCTAGTTATCTGGACTACACCAGAATATTTTAAACACATATATTTGTGTCTGAACAGTTAGGAAGACACTATTACTGTTGTTTTAATGTAAAAAAGGCCAAAAGCTGCATATTACAGAGATTTGAACCATGGAACTGCAAAACCAAACTTCTAGTTTTCTGGCCTACACCAGAATATTTTAAACAGATATATTTGTGTCTGAACGGTCAGGGAGACACTATTACTGTTTTTTTTGTGTAAAAAAGGCCAAAAGCTGCATAATACAGAGATTTGAACATTGTAACTGCAAAACCAAACTTTTAGTTATCTGGCCTACACCAGAATATTTTAAACAGATATTTTTGTGTCTGAACAGTCAGGAAGACACTATTACTGTTTTTTTATGTTAAAAAGGCCAAAAGCTGGATATTACAGAGATTTGAACCGTGGAATTGCAAAACCAATCTTCCAGTTATCTGGCCTACACCAGAATCTTTTAACCGGTTCCCAACCGCCCACTGTAGATAAACGTCCGCGCTGCCTGGGCTCTGTGCAGCGCCGACGTTTAAAAACGGTGGGTGGTCTCGCAGTGCTCAGGACCCCCATGGTCCTGCAAGCACTGCAATTCCATTGCAGAGCGTTAGCTCTGACAGGGTACATCATCGGGACCTGATTAGATCAGGTCCCAGTGATGTTAACCCTTTGCTGTCTTCTATATGCTGCGATCTATAGTGATCGCGGCATATAGGAGACAGCAGGAAGAGAGGGGGTCATCTTACTTACCTCCGAAGACCTCCGTTTCGTTTGAGGACCTGGGGTTGCTATGGCAGCTGGAGGTCACATGACCGCCTCCAGCTCTGCCATATATGGTGTCCTTCCTGTCTGGCTTCAGCCTGTATGTAGCTGATGCCAGACAGGAGACTGACTGAAACAGTCAGTGAAGATCTCATGTAATGTAATATATGTCTATTACATTACATGAGATCAGTGATCAGAAAAATAAAAATTAATGTCCCATACAGGGACTAAGTAAAAATGTAAAAAAACGTAAAAAAAAAGTTTTTAAACTATTAAAAAAAAAAATCACAAAATAAATAAAAATAAATAAATAAAATATTAAACCAATAAATCCGTATATTATTACAAAACCAAAAAAAGTACACATATTTGGTATCGCCGCGTCCGAAACAACCCGAGCTATAAAACTGTCACACTAATTAACTCCTTCTGTGCACACCGTAATAAAAATAAATAAAAACGGAGCAAAAAATATGCTTTTTCATCATATCGCCAAACAAAAAGTGGAAAAAAATGCGATCAAAAAGCAGAATAGAAATAAAAATGGTACCACTGAAAACTTCATCTTGTTCCGCAAAAAAAAGCCGCCATACAGCTCCATCAGCCGAAAAATAAAAAAGTTATAGCGCTCAGAATAAAGCAATGCAAAAAAAATATATTTTTTTCTATAAAATTGTTTTATTGTGTAAAAGCGCCAAAACATAAAAAAAATACAGTAAGTGTAGTATCGCTGTAAACATGCTGACCCGAAGAATAACGCTGCCTGATCACTTTTACCACACGCAGAACGGCATAAAAAAAAACTCAAAAAACAATTCCTGAAGTGTTTGTTTTTGTTAACTTTACCTCCCAAAAAACGGAATAGAAAGCGATCAAAAAATGTCACGTACCCAAAAATGGTTCCAATAAAAATGTCAACTCGTCCCGCAAAAAACAAGCCATCACATGACTCTATCGGCCGAAATATGGAAAAATTATAGCTCTCAAAATATGGTGATGCAAAAACTAGATTTTGCAAAAAAAGCGTATTTTAGTGTGTGACAGCTGTCAGTCATAAAAACCCGATATAAATCTGGTATCTCTGTAATCGCACCGACCCGAAGAATAAAGTAATCTAATCAGTTATATCACACTAGGAACGGCATAAAAAATAAATAAAACAAATATTATTCACCTGCTACTGATTTGTTTATTATGTCTCCCAAAGATCCCAGTAAGGCTCTGCTCACATTTATCCTGTGCTCTGCGCTGAGCACTTACACCAGAGTTTCCGTGTAAATCTCTGAAATACGTGATTCAGCCAGAACCCATGATGGAAGATTCCCTGTAATGAGGCAGATATAGGCCACTGTGGACGCGTCTAGCCTGGGATCCCATGGTGTCATTTGTTTTAGGCGTGCATAAAAGTGCGGTTGGCCACTGTTTTGTGCACTTCTGAAAAAAAGGACACCACTAAACAGAGGCCAGACAGAGTCCAGAGTAACTCTGCTGCCTCATTATAGTGAATGGATCCTGCAGGGGTTTCATCTGAATTACATCACTTGGAAATTTAGATGGAAACCCCGATGTAAGTGCTCAGCCTAGAGCGCCGGATAAATGTTACGTAAAATGTTCCCAATAAAAGCTTCAACTCAGTCCTCAAAAAAAGCTAGTCCCCACTCAGGACCATCATCTGTTAAAAATATAAGGGACTTCCAAGTTACTGGTAGCAGAAAGGCTCTGGAAAAGCAAAATGGTCCTTGCCCCCCAAAAGAAATTCAGAAAATTTTGTGGTCCCAAATCCAAATGCCTATTCTACAATAATTTGTTCTCCAATTGTCAAATAGCACTCCTTCCCCCTCAAATCTCACCGTATGGCTAAGTGGTACGATACAGCCACATATGGGGTATTGACACTTTTAGAAGAAATTGTGTGACACATTTCAGCACCATTTTTACCCATTGCCCTGTGTGAAAATGTAAAATCTGAGGGTAAAACATTTTTTTGTGGTAAAAATATAATTATGCTTTTTTCACTGCCCAATGGTATAAATTTAAAAATTAAAAAATGCTCACTACTTCCCTAGATGAATTCCTTGAGAGGTGTAGTTTACAAAATGGGGTCACTTGTGGGGGTTTCTGCTGTTTTGGCATGTCAGCGACTCTTCAAATGTGACATGGTGTCTGCTGCCTATCCCAGCCAACATAGCGCTTCTTTCTCTTCCGAACCCTGCCGTACACCAAAGCAGTGGTTTTCCCCCACATATGGGGTATCGGCGTACTCAGGAGAAATTGTACAACAAATTTCATGGTGCAATTTATCCTGTTACCCTTATGATAATGCAAAATTAGGGAATGAAAAACATTTTTTATGGGAAAAATGTGAAAATTTTATTTTTACGGCTCAATATTATAAACTTCTGTGAAACAGCTGGGGGTGCAAGGTGCTCACCACACATCTAGATAAGTTCCCTAAGGGGTATAGTTTCCAAAATGGTGGCACTTGTGGGGGGTTACCACTGTTTAGGCACATTAGGGGCTCCCCAAATGTGACATGGCGTCCGCTAATTATTCAAACAAATTTTACATTCAAAAAGTCAAATGGCGCTTCTTCCCTTTCAAACCCTGCCATGTGCCCAAACAGTAATTTGCCTCCACATATGGGGTATCACGTGTTCAGGAGAAATTGCACAACAAATTTCATGGTGCAATTTGTCCTGTTACCCTTATGATAATACAAAATTAGGGAATGAAAAACATTTTTTGAGGGAAAAATGTGAAAATTTTATTTTTACGGCTCAATATTATAAACTTCTGTGAAGCAGCTGGGGGTGCAAGGTGCTCACCACACATCTAGATAAGTTCCCAAGGGGTCTAGTTTCTAAAATGGTGGCACTTGTGGGGGGTTTCCACTGTTTAGGCACATTAGGGGCTCCCCAAATGTGACATGGCGTCCGCTAATTATTCAAACAAATTTTACATTCAAAAAGTCAAATGGCGCTTCTTCCCTTTCAAACCCTGCCATGTGCCCAAACAGTAATTTGCCTCCACATATGGGGTATCGTGTGTTCAGGAGAAATTGCACAACAAATTTCATGGTGCAATTTATCCTGTTACCCTTATGATAATACAAAATTAGGGAATGAAAAACATTTTTTGAGGGAAAAATGTGAAAATTTTATTTTTACGGCTCAATATTATAAACTTCTGTGAAGCAGCTGGGGGTGCAAGGTGCTCACCACACATCTAGATAAGTTCCCAAGGCGTCTAGTTTCTAAAATGGTGGCACTTGTGGGGGGTTTCCACTGTTTAGGCACATTAGGGGCTCCCCAAATGTGACATGGCGTCCGATAATTATTCAAACAAATTTTACATTCAAAAAGTCAAATGGCGCTCCTTCCCTTTCAAACCCTGCCATGTGCCCAAACAGTAATTTGCCTCCACATATGGGGTATCGGCGTGTTCAGGAGAAATTGCACAACAAATTTCATTGTGCAATTTATCCTGTTACCCTTATGATAATACAAAATTAGGGAATGAAAAACATTTTTTATGGGAAAAATGTGAAAATTTTATTTTTACGGCTCAATATTATAAACTTCTGTGAAGCAGCTGGTGGTGCAAGGTGCTCACCACACATCTAGATAAGTTCCCTAAGGGGTCTAGTTTCCAAAATGGTGGCACTTGTGGGGGGTTTCCACTGTTTAGGCACATTAGGGGCTCCCCAAATGTGACATGGCGTCCGCTAATTATTCAAACAAATTTTACATTCAAAAAGTCAAATGGCGCTCCTTCCCTTTCAAACCCTGCCATGTGCCCAAACAATAATTTGCCTCCACATATGGGATATCAGCGTGTTCAGGAGAAATTGCATAACAAATTTCATGGTGCAATTTATCCTATTACCCTTATGATAATGCAAAATTAAGGGATGAAATACGGTTTTGTGGGAAAAATGTGAAAATTTTATTTTTACAGCTCAATATTATAAACTTCTGTGAAGCACCTTGGGGTTCAAGGTGCTCACCACACATCTAGATAAGTTCCCTAAGGGGTCTAGTTTCCAAAATGGTGTCACTTGTGGGGGGTTTCCACTGTTTAGGCACATCAGGAGCTCTCCAAACGCAACATAGCGTCTGCTAATTATTCAGACAAATTTTACATTCAAAAAGTCTAATGGCGCTCCTTCCCTTCCGAACCCTGCTGTGCGCCCAAACAGTGGTTTTCCCTCACATATGGGGTATCAGCACGCTCAAGAGAAATTGCACAAAAAAATTTGGGGTCCATTTTTTCATGATACCCCTGTGAAAATAAAAAAAATTGGGTCTAAAGTAACATTTTTGTGAAAAAAGTTAAATGTTAATTTTTTTCTTCCACATTCCAAAAATTCCTGTGAAGCACCTGAAGGGTTAATAAAGTTCTTGAATGTGGTTTTGAGCACCTTGAGGGGTGCAGTTTTTAGAATGGTGTAACTTTTGGGTATTTTCTGTCATAAAGACCCCTCAAAGTGACTTCAAATATGATGTGGTCCCTAAAAAAATGTTTATGTAAATTTTGTTGGAAAAATGAGAAATCGCTGGTCAACTTTTAACCCTGATAGCTCCCTAACAAAACAAAATTTTGGTTCCAAAATTGTGCTGATGTAAAGTAGACATGTGGGAAATGTTATTTATTAACTATTTTGTGTGACATATCTCTCTGATTTAAGGGCATGAAAATTCAAAGTTTGAAAATTGCAACATTTTCAAAATTTTTGCCAAATTTCCGATTTTTTCACAAATAAACACAAGTTATATCGAAGAAATTTTACCACTATCATGAAGTACAATATGTCACGAAAAAAGAATCTCAGAATCAGGGGAATATGTTGAAGCGTTCCAGAGTAATTACTTCATAAACTGACAGTGGTCAGAATTGAAAAAATTGGCCCGGTCACGAAGGCAAAAACAGGCTCTCTGGCGCGAAGTGGTTAAACAGATATATTTCGGTCCGAACAGTCAGGGAGACACTATTACTGTTTTTTTTTATGTAAAAAAGGCCAACAGCTGGATATTACAGAGATTTGAACAGTGGAACTGCAAAACCAAACTTCTAGTTATCTGGCCTACACCAGAATATTTTAAACAGATATATTTGTGTCTGAACAGTCAGGGAGACACTATTACTGCTTTTTTATGTTAAAAAGGCCAAAAGCTGGATAATACTGAGATTTGAACCTTGTAACTGCAAAACCAAACTTCTAGTTATCTGGCCTACACCAGAATATTTTAAACAGATATATTTGTGTCTGAACAGTCAGGAAGACACTATTACTGTTTTTTTTATGTTAAAAAGGCCAAAAGCTGGATATTACAGAGATTTGAACCGTGGAACTGCAAAACCAACCTTCTAGTTATCTGGCCTAAACCAGAATCTTTTAAACAGATATATTTGGGTCGGAACAGTCAGGGAGACACTATTACTGTTTATTTTATGTAAAAAAGGCCAACAGCTGGATATTACAGAGATTTGAACCGTGGAACTGCAAAACCAAACTTCTAGTTATCTGGCCTACACCAGAATATTTTAAACAGATATATTTGTGTATGAACGGTCAGGGAGACACTAATACTGCTTTTTTTTATGTAAAAAAGGCCAAAAGCTGCATAATACAGAGATTGAACCGTGGAACTGCAAAACCAAACTTCTAGTTATCTGGCCTACACCAGAATATTTTAAACAGATATATTTGTGTCTGAACAGTCAGGGAGACACTATTACTGTTTTTTTATGTTAAAAAGGCTAAAAGCTGGATAATACTGAGATTTGAACCGTGGAACTGCAAAACCATACTTTTAATTATCTGGCCTACAAAAGAATATTTTAAACAGATATATTTGTGTAGAAACAGTCAGGGAGACACTATTACAGTTTTTTTTATGGCAAAATATTCCAAAAGCAGGATAATACAGAGATTTCACCCGCGGAACTGCAAAACCACAGTTCTATTTCTCTTGCCTACACGAGACTTTTTTACACAGATATATTTATGTCTGAACAGTTAGGTAGACACTATTACAGTTTTTTTACGGCAAAAAATGCCAAAAGCAGGATAATACTGAGATTTGACCCGTGAAACTGCAAACCCAAACTTCAAGTTATCTGGCCTACACCAGAATATTTTAAACAGATATATTTGTGTCTGAGCAGTCAGGAAGACACTATTACTGTTTTTTTAATGTTAAAAAGACCAAAAGCTGTATATTACAGAGATTTGAACCGTGGAACTGCAAAACCAAACTTCTAGTTATCTGGCCTACACCAGAATATTTTAAACAGATATATTTGTGTCTGAACAGTTAGGAAGACACTATTACTGTTTTTTTAATGTAAAAAAAGGCCAAAAGCTGCATATTACAGAGATTTGAACCATGGAACTGCAAAACCAAACTTCAAGTTATCTGACCTACACCAGAATATTTTAAACAGACATATTTGAGTCTGAACACTCAGGAAGACACTATTACTGTTTTTTTTATGTAAAAATGGCCAAAAGCTGCATTATACAGAGATTTGAACCACGGTACTGCAAAACCAAACTTCTATTTTTCTGGCCTACACAAGAATATTTTAAACAGATATATTTGTGTCTGAACAGTCACGGAGACACTATTACTGTTTTTTTATGTAAAAAGGGCCAAAAGCTGGATAATACTGAGCTTTAAACCGCGGAACTGCAAAACCAAGCTTCTAGTTATCGGGCCTACACCAGAATATTTTAAACAGATATATTTGTGTCTGAACAGTCAGGGAGACACTATTACTGTTTTGTTTTTATGTAAAAGGCCAAAAGCTGGATAATACTGAGATTTGAACCGTGGAACTGCAAAACCAAACTTCTAGTTATCTGGCCTACACCAGAATCTTTTAAACAGATATATTTGTGTCTGAACAGTCAGGGAGACACTATTACTGTTTTTTATGTAAAAATGGCCAAAGCTGCATTATACAGAGATTTGAACCGTGGTACTGCAAAACCAAACTTCTAGTTATCTGGCCTACACCAGAATATATTAAACAGATATATTTGTGTCTGAACTGTCAGGGAGACACTATTACTGTTTTGTTTTTATGTAAAAAGGCCAAAAGCTGGATAATACTGAGATTTGAACCGTGGAACTGCAAAACCAATCTTCTAGATATCTGGCCTACACCAGAATCTTTTAAACAGATATATTTGTGTCTGAACAGTCAGGGAGACACTATTACTGTTTTTTTATGTAAAAAAGGCCAAAAGCTGGATATTACAGAGATTTGAACCGTGGAACTGCAAAACCAAACTTCTAGTTATCTGGCCTACACCAGAATATTTTAAACAGATATATTTGTGTCTGAACGGTCAGGGAGACACTAATACTGCTTTTTTTTATGTAAAAAAGGCCAACAGCTGCATAATACAGAGATTGAACTGTGGAACTGCAAAACCAAACTTCTAGTTATCTGGCCTACACCAGAATATTTTAAACAGATATATTTGTGTCTGAAAAGTCAGGGAGACACTATTACTGTTTTTTTATGTTAAAAAGGCCAAAAGCTGGATAATACTGAGATTTGAACCGTGGAACTGCAAAACCATACTTTTAATTATCTGGCCTACAACAGAATATTTTAAACAGATATATTTGTGTAGAAACAGTCAGGGAGACACTATTACAGTTTTTTTTATGGCAAAAAAATGCCAAAAGCAGGATAATACAGAGATTTCACCCGCGGAACTGCAAAACCACAGTTCTTTTTGTCTTGCCTACACGAGACTTTTTTACACAGATATATTTATGTCTGAACGGTTAGGTAGACACTATTACAGTTTTTTTACGGCAAAAAATGCCAAAAGCAGGATAATACTGAGATTTGACCCGTGAAACTGCAAACCCAAACTTCAAGTTATCTGGCCTACACCAGAATATTTTAAACAGATATATTTGTGTCTGAGCAGTCAGAAAGACACTATTACTGTTTTTTTAATGTTAAAAAGACCAAAAGCTGTATATTACAGAGATTTGAACCGTGGAACTGAAAAACCAAACTTCTAGTTATCTGGCCTACACCAGAATATTTTAAACAGATATATTTGTGTCTCAGCAGTCAGGAAGACAATATTACTGTTTTTTTTATGTTAAAAAGGCCAAAAGCTGCATTATACAGAGATTTGAACCGCGGTACTGCAAAACCAAACTTCTATTTTTCTGGCCTACACAAGAATATTTTAAACAGATATATTTGTGTCTGAACAGTCACGGAGACACTATTACTGTTTTTTTATGTAAAAAGGGCCAAAAGCTGGATAATACTGAGATTTAAACCGCGGAACTGCAAAACAAAGCTTCTAGTTATCTGGCCTACACCAGAATATTTTAAACAGATATATTTGTGTCTGAACGGTCAGGGAGACACTAATACTGTTTTTTTAATGTAAAAAAGGCCAAAAGCTGCATAATACAGAGATTGAACCGTGGTACTGCAAAACCAAACTTCTAGATATCTGGCCTACACCAGAATATTTTAAACAGATATATTTGTGTCTGAACAGTCAGGGACACACTATTACTGTTTTTTTATGTTAAAAAGGCCAAAAGCTGGATAATACTGAGATTTGAACCTTGTAACTGCAAAACCAAACTTCTAGTTATCTGGCCTACACCAGAATATTTTAAACAGATATATTTGTGTCTGAACAGTGAGAAAGACACTATTACTGTTTATTTATGTTAAAAAGGCCAAAAGCTGGATATTACAGAGATTTGAACCGAGGAACTGCAAAACCAATCTTCTAGTTATCTGGACTACACCAGAATCTTTTAAACAGATATATTTGGGTCCGAACAGTCAGGGAGACACTATTACTGTTTTTTTAATGTAAAAAAGGCCAACAGCTGGATATTACAGAGATTTGAACCGTGGAACTGCAAAACCAAACTTCTAGTTATCTGGCCTACACCAGAATATTTTAAACAGATATATTTGTGTCTGAACGGTCAGGGAGACACTAATACTGCTTTTTTTATGTAAAAAAGGCCAAAAGCTGCATAATACAGAGATTGAACCGTGGAACTGCAAAACCAAACTTCTAGTTATCTGGCCTACACCAGAATATTTTAAACAGATATATTTCTGTCTGAACAGTCAGGGAGACACTATTACTGTTTTTTTATGTTAAAAAGGCCAAAAGTTGGATAATACTGAGATTTGAACCGTGGAACTGCAAAACCATACTTTTAATTATCTGGCCTACAACAGAATATTTTAAACAGATATATTTGTGTAGAAACAGTCAGCGAGACACTATTACAGTTTTTTTTATGGCAAAAAATGCCAAAAGCAGGATAATACAGAGATTTCACCCGCGGAACTGCAAAACCACAGTTCTATTTCTTTTGCCTACACGAGACTTTTTTACACAGATATATTTATGTCTGAATGGTTAGGTAGACACTATTACAGTTTTTTTTACGGCAAAAAATGCCAAAAGCAGGATAATACTGATATTTGACCCGTGAAACTGCAAACCCAAACTTCAAGTTATCTGGCCTACACCAGAATATTTTAAACAGATATATTTGTGTCTGAGCAGTCAGGAAGACACTATTACTGTTTTTTTTATGTTAAAAAGACCAAAAGCTGTGTATTACAGAGATTTGAAACGTGGAACTGCAAAACCAAACTTCTAGTTATCTGGCCTACACCAGAATATTTTAAACAGATATATTTGTGTCTGAACAGTTAGGAAGACACTATTACTGTTTTTTTAATGTAAAAAAAGGCCAAAAGCTGTATATTACAGAGATTTGAACCATGGAACTGCAAAACCAAACTTCAAGTTATCTGGCCTACACCAGAATATTTTAAACAGATATATTTGAGTCTGAACACTCAGGGAGACACTATTACTGTTTTTTATGTAAAAATGGCCAAAAGCTGCATTATACAGAGATTTGAACCGTGGTACTGCAAAACCAAACTTCTAGTTATCTGGCCTACACCAGAATATATTAAACAGATATATTTGTGTCTGAACTGTCAGGGAGACACTATTACTGTTTTGTTTTTATGTAAAAAGGCCAAAAGCTGGATAATACTGAGATTTGAACCGTGGAACTGCAAAACCAATCTTCTAGATATCTGGCCTACACCAGAATCTTTTAAACAGATATATTTGTGTCTGAACAGTCAGGGAAACACTATAACTGTTTTTTTTATGTAAAAAAGGCCAATAGCTGGATAATACTGCAAATTGAACCGTGGAACTGCAAAACCAAACTTCTAGCTATCTGGGGTACACCAGAATATTTTAAACAGATATATTTGTGTCTGAACATTTAGGAAGACACTATTACTGTTTTTTTAATGTAAAAAAGGCCAAAAGCTGTATATTACAGAGATTTGAACCATTGAACTGCAAAACCAAACTTCAAGTTATCTGGCCTACACCAGAATATTTTAAACAGATATATTTATGTCTTAACGGTCAGGGAGACACCATTACATTTTTTTACGCCAAAAAATTCCAAAAGCAGGATAATACTGAGATTTGACCAGTGGAACTGCAAAACCAAACTTCAAGTTATCTGGCCTACGCCAGAATATTTTAAACAGATATATTTGAGTCTGAACACTCAGGGAGACACTATTACTGTTTTTTTTATGTAAAAATGGCCAAAAGCTGCATTATACAGAGATTTGACTGTGGTACTGCAAAACCAAACTTCAAGTTATCTGGCCTACACCAGAATATTTTAAACAGATATATTTGAGTCTGAACACTCAGGGAGACACTATTACTGTTTTTTTTATGTAAAAATGGCCAAAATCTGCATAATACAGAGATTTGAACCTTGTAACTGCAAAACCAAACTTCTAGTTATCTGGCCTACACCAGAATATTTTAAACAGATATTTTTGTTTCTGAACAGTCAGGAAGACACTATTACTGTTTTTTTTATGTTAAAAAGGCCAAAAGCTGGATATTACAGAGATTTGAACCGTGGAACTGCAAAACCGATCTTCTAGTTATCTGGCCTACACCAGAATCTTTTAAACAGATATATTTGGGTCCAAACTGTCAGGGAGACACTATTACAGTTTTTTTTATGTAAAAAAGGCCAAAAGCTGGATATTACTGAGATTTGAACCGTGGAACTGCAAAACCAAACTTCTAGTTATCTGGCATACACCAGAATCTTTTAAACAGATATATTTGTGTCTGAACAGTCAGGGAAACACTATTACTGTTTTTTTTAATGTAAAAAAACCCAAAAGCTGGATAATACAGAGAATTGAACCGTGGAACTGCAAACCCAAACTTCTAGTTATCTGACCTACACCAGAATATTTTAAACAGATATATTTGTATCTGAACGGTCATGGAGACACTATTACTGTTGTTTTAATGTAAAAAGGCCAAAAGCTGCATATTACAGAGAATTGAACCATGGAGCTGCAAAACCAAACTTCTAGTTATCTGGCCTACACCAGAATATTTTAAACAGATATATTTGTGTCTGAACGGTCAGGGAAACACTATTACTGTTTTTTTTGTGTTAAAAAGGCCAAAAGCTGGATATTACAGAGATTTGAACCGTGGAACTGCAAAACCAATCTCCTAGTTATCTGGCCTACACCAGAATCTTTTAAACAGATATATTTGGGTCCAAACAGTCAGGGAGACACTATTACAGTTTTTTTTATGTAAAACAGGCCAACAGCTGGAAATTACAGAGATTTGAACCGTGGAACTGCAAAACCAAACTTCTAGTTATCTGGCATACACCAGAATATTTTAAACAGATATATTTGTGTCTGAACAGTCAGGGAGACACTAATACTGTTTTTTTAATGTAAAGAAGGCTAAAAGCTGCATAATACAGAGATTGAACCGTGGAACTGCAAAACCAAACTTCTAGTTATCTGGCCTACACCAGAATATTTTAAACAGATATATTTGTGTCTGAACAGTCAGGGAGACACTATTACTGTTTTTTTATGTTAAAAAGGCCAAAAGCTGGATAATACTGAGATTTGAACCTTGTAACTGCAAAACCAAACTTCTAGTTATTTGGCCTACACGAGAATATTTTAAACAGATATATTTGTGTCTGAACAGTCAGGAAGACACTATTACTGTTTTTTTATGTTAAAAAGGCCAAAAGCTGGATATTACAGAGATTTGAACTGTGGAACTGCAAAACCAATCTTCTAGTTATCTGGCCTACACGAGAATCTTTTAAACAGATATATTTGGGTCCGAACAGTCAGGGAGACACTATTACTGTTTTTTTATTTAAAAAAGGCCAACAGCTTGATATTACAGAGATTTGAGCCGTGGAACTGCAAAACCAAACTTCTAGTTATCTGGCCTACACCAGAATATTTTAAACAGATATATTTGTGTCTGAACGGTCAGGGAGACACTATTACCATTTTTTTTATGTAAAAAAGGCCAAAAGCTGCATAATACAGAGATTGAACCGTGGAACTGCAAAACCAAACTTCTAGTTATCTGGCCTACACCAGAATATTTTAAACAGATATATTTGTGTCTGAGCAGTCAGGGAGACACTATTACTGTTTTTTTATGTTAAAAAGGCCAAAAGCTGGATAATACTGAGATTTGAACCGTGGAACTGCAAAACCATACTTTTAATTATCTGGACTACACCAGAATATTTTAAACAGATATATTTGTGTCTGAACAGTTAGGAAGACACTCTTACTGTTTTTTTAATGTAAAAAGGCCAAAAGATGCATATTACAGAGATTTGAACCATGGAACTGCAAAACCAAACTTCAAGTTATCTGGCCTACACCAGAATATTTTAAACAGATATATTTGAGTCTGAACACTCAGGGAGACACTATTACTGTTTTTTATGTAAAAATGGCCAAAAGCTGCATTATACAGAGATTTGAACCGTGGTACTGCAAAACCAAACTTCTAGTTATCTGGCCTACACCAGAATATATTAAACAGATATATTTGTGTCTGAACTGTCAGGGAGACACTATTACTGTTTTGTTTTTATGTAAAAAGGCCAAAAGCTGGATAATACTGAGATTTGAACCGTGGAACTGCAAAACCAATCTTCTAGTTATCTGGCCTACACCAGAATCTTTTAAACAGATATATTTGTGTCTGAACAGTCAGGGAAACACTATTACTGTTTTTTTTTATGTAAAAAAGGCCAAAAGCTGGATAATACAGCAAATTGAACCGTGGAACTGCAAAACCAAACTTCTAGTTATCTGGGGTACACCAGAATATTTTAAACAGATATATTTGTGTCTGAACATTTAGGAAGACACTATTACTGTTTTTTAATGTAAAAAAGGCCAAAAGCTGTATATTACAGAGATTTGAACCATTGAACTGCAAAACCAAACTTCAAGTTATCTGGCCTACACCAGAATATTTTAAACAGATATATTTATGTCTTAACGGTCAGGGAGACACCATTACATTTTTTTACGCCAAAAAATTTCAAAAGCAGGATAATACTGAGATTTGACCAGTGGAACTGCAAAACCAAACTTCAAGTTATCTGGCCTACACCAGAATATTTTAAACAGATATATTTGAGTCTGAACACTCAGGGAGACACTATTACTGTTTTTTTTTATGTAAAAATGGCCAAAAGCTGCATTATACAGAGATTTGACCGTGGTACTGCAAAACCAAACTTCTAGTTTTCTGGCCTACACAAGAATATTTTAAACAGATATATTTGTGTCTGAACTGTCACGGAGACACTATTACTGTTTTTTTTTATGTAAAAAAGGCCAAAAGCTGGATAATACTGAGATTTAAACAGTGGAACTGCAAAACCAAACTTCTAGCTATCTGGCCTACACCAGAATATTTTAAACAGATATATTTGTGTCTGAACAGTCAGGGAGACACTATTACTGTTTTGTTTTTATGTAAAAAGGCCAAAAGCTGGATAATACTGAGATTTGAACCGTGGAACTGCAAAACCAAACTTCTAGTTATCTGGCATACACCAGAATCTTTTAAACAGATATATTTGTGTCTGAACAGTCAGGGAAACACTATTACTGTTTTTTTTATGTAATAAAACCCAAAAGTTGGATAATACAGAGAATTGAACCGTGGAACTGCAAAACCAAACTTCTAGTTATCTGAACTACACCAGAATATTTTAAACAGATTTATTTGTATCTGAACGGTCATGGAGACACTATTACTGTTGTTTTAATGTAAAAAGGCCAAAAGCTGCATATTACAGAGATTTGAACCATGGAACTGCAAAACCAAACTTCTAGTTATCTGGCCTACACCAGAATATTTTAAACAGATATATTTGTGTCTGAACGGTCAGGGAGACACTATTACTGTTTTCTTTGTGTAAAATAGGTTAAAATCTGCATAATACAGAGATTTGAACCTTGTAACTGCAAAACCAAACTTCTAGTTATCTGGCCTACACCAGAATATTTTAAACAGATATTTTTGTTTCTGAACAGTCAGGAAGACACTATTACTGTTTTTTTTATGTTAAAAAGGCCAAAAGCTGGATATTACAGAGATTTGAACCGTGGAACTGCAAAACCAATCTTCTAGTTATCTGGCCTACACCAGAATATTTTAAACAGATATATTTGGGTCCGAACAGTCAGGGAGACACTATTACAGTTTTTTTTATGTAAAACAGGCCAACAGCTGGATATTACAGAGATTTGAACCGTGGAACTGCAAAACCAAACTTCTAGTTATCTGGCATACACCAGAATATTTTAAACAGATATATTTGTGTCTGAACGGTCAGGGAGACACTAATACTGTTTTTTTAATGTAAAGAAGGCTAAAAGCTGCATAATACAGAGATTGAACCGTGGAACTGCAAAACCAAACTTCTAGTTATCTGGCCTACACCAGAATATTTTATACAGATATATTTGTGTCTGAACAGTCAGGGAGACACTATTACTGTTTTTTTTATGTTAAAAAGGCCAAAAGCTGGATAATACTGAGATTTGAACCTTTTAACTGCAAAACCAAACTTCTAGTTATCTGGCCTACACGAGAATATTTTAAACAGATATATTTGTGTCTGAACAGTCAGGAAGACACTATTACTGTTTTTTTATGTTAAAAAGGCCAAAAGCTGGATATTACAGAGATTTGAACTGTGGAACTGGAAAACCAATCTTCTAGTTATCTGGACTACACGAGAATCTTTTAAACAGATATATTTGGGTCCGAACAGTCAGGGAGACACTATTACTGTTTTGTATTTAAAAAAGGCCAACAGCTTGATATTACAGAGATTTGAGCCGTGGAACTGCAAAACCAAACTTCTAGTTATCTGGCCTACACCAGAATATTTTAAACAGATATATTTGTGTCTGAACGGTCAGGGAGACACTATTACCATTTTTTTTTATGTAAAAAAGGCCAAAAGCTGCATAATACAGAGATTGAACCGTGGAACTGCAAAACCAAACTTCTAGTTATCTGGCCTACACCAGAATATTTTAAACAGATATATTTGTGTCTGAGCAGTCATGGAGACACTATTACTGTTTTTTTATGTTAAAAAGGCCAAAAGCTGGATAATACTGAGATTTAAACAGTGGAACTGCAAAACCAAACTTCTAGCTATCTGGCCTACACCAGAATATTTTAAACAGATATATTTGTGTCTGAACAGTCAGGGAGACACTATTACTGTTTTGTTTTTATGTAAAAAGGCCAAAAGCTGGATAATACTGAGATTTGAACCGTGGAACTGCAAAACCAAACTTCTAGTTATCTGGCATACACCAGAATCTTTTAAACAGATATATTTGTGTCTGAACAGTCAGGGAAACACAATTACTGTTTTTTTTTATGTAAAAAAACCCAAAAGCTGGATAATACAGAGAATTGAACCGTGGAACTGCAAAACCAAACTTCTAGTTATCTGACCTACACCAGAATATTTTAAACAGATATATTTGTATCTGAACGGTCATGGAGACACTATTACTGTTGTTTTAATGTAAAAAGGCCAAAAGCTGCATATTACAGAGATTTGAACCATGGAACTGCAAAACCAAACTTCTAGTTATCTGGCCTACACCAGAATATTTTAAACAGATATATTTGTGTCTGAACGGTCAGGGAGACACTATTACTGTTTTTTTTGTGTAAAATAGGTTAAAATCTGCATAATACAGAGATTTGAACCTTGTAACTGCAAAACCAAACTTCTAGTTATCTGGCCTACACCAGAATATTTTAAACAGATATTTTTGTTTCTGAACAGTCAGGAAGAAACTATTACTGTTTTTTTTATGTTAAAAAGGCCAAAAGCTGGATATTACAGAGATTTGAACCGTGGAACTGCAAAACCAATCTTCTAGTTATCTGGCCTACACCAGAATATTTTAAACAGATATATTTGGGTGCGAACAGTCAGGGAGACACTATTACAGTTTTTTTTATGTAAAACAGGCCAACAGCTGGATATTACAGAGATTTGAACCGTGGAACTGCAAAACCAAACTTCTAGTTATCTGGCATACACCAGAATATTTTAAACAGATATATTTGTGTCTGAACGGTCAGGGAGACACTAATACTGTTTTTTTAATGTAAAGAAGGCTAAAAGCTGCATAATACAGAGATTGAACCGTGGAACTGCAAAACCAAACTTCTAGTTATCTGGCCTACACCAGAATATTTTAAACAGATATATTTGTGTCTGAGCAGTCAGGGAGACACTATTACTGTTTTTTTATGTTAAAAAGGCCAAAAGCTGGATAATACTGAGATTTGAATCGTGGAACTGCAAAACCATACTTTTAATTATTTGGCCTGCACCAAAATATTTTAAACAGATATATTTCTGTCTGAACAGTTAGGAAGACACTATTACTGTTTTTTTAATGTAAAAAGGCCAAAAGCTGCATATTACAGAGATTTGAACCATGGAACTGCAAAACCAAACTTCAAGTTATCTGGCCTACACCAGAATATTTTAAACAGATATATTTGAGTCTTAACACTCAGGGAGACACTATTACTGTTTTGTTTTTATGTAAAAAGGCAAAAGGCTGGATAATACTGAGATTTGAACCATGGAACTGCAAAAACAAACTTCTAGTTATCTGGCCTACACCAGAATCTTTTAAACAGATATATTTGTGTCTGAACAGTCAGGGAAACACTATTACTGTTTTTTTTATGTAAAAAAGGCCAAAAGCTGGATAATACAGCAAATTGAACCGTGGAACTGCAAAACCAAACTTCTAGTTATCTGGCCTACACCAGAATATTTTAAACAGATATATTTGTGTCTGAAGAGTTAGGAAGACACTATTACTGCTTTTTAATGTAAAAAAGGCCAAAAGCTGTATATTACACAGATTTGAACCATTGAACTGCAAAACCAAACTTCAAGTTATCTGGCCTACACCAGAATAGTTTAAACAGATATATTTATGTCTTAACAGTCAGGGAGACACCATTACATTTTTCTACGGCAAAAAATTCCAAAAGCAGGATAATACTGAGATTTGACCAGTGGAACTGCAAAACCAAACTTCAAGTTATCTGGCCTACACCAGAATATTTTAAACAGATATATTTGAGTCTGAACACTCAGGGAGACACTATTACTTTTTTTTTTATGTAAAAATGGCCAGAAGCTGCATTATACAGAGATTTGACCGTGGTACTGCAAAACCAAACTTCTAGTTTTCTGGCCTACACAAGAATATTTTGAACAGATATATTTGTGTCTGAACAGTCACGGAGACACTATTACTGTTTTTTTTTATGTAAAAAAGCCCAAAAGCTGGATAATACAGAGAATTGAACCGTGGAACTGCAAAACCAAACTTCTAGTTATCTGGCCTACACCAGAATATTTTAAACAGATATTTTTGTGTCTGAACAGGCAGGAAGACACTATTACTGTTTTTTTTATGTTAAAAAGGCCAAAAGTGGATATTACAGAGATTTGAGCCGTGGAACTGCAAAACCAATCTTCTAGTTATCTGGCCTACACCAGAATCTTTTAAACAGATATATTTGGGTCCGAACAGTCAGGGAGACACTATTACAGTTTTTTCTTATGTAAAACAGGCCAACAGCTGGATATTACAGAGATTTGAACCGTGGAACTGCAAAACTAAACTTCTAGTTATCTGGCATACACCAGAATATTTTAAACAGATATATTTGTGTCTGAACGGTCAGGTAGACACTAATACTGTTTTTTTAATGTAAAAAAGGCTAAAAGCTGCATAATACAGAGATTGAACCGTGTAACTGCAAAACCAAACTTCTAGTTATCTGACCTACACCAGAATATTTTAAACAGATATATTTGTATCTGAACTGTCATGGAGACACTATTACTGTTGTTTTAATGTAAAAAGGCCAAAAGCTGCATATTACAGAGATTTGAACCACGAAACTGCAAAACCAAACTTCTAGTTATCTGGCCTACACCAGAATATTTTAAACATATATATTTGTGTCTGAACGGTCAGGGAGACACTATTACTGTTTTTTTTTTGTGTAAAATAGGCCAAAAGCTGCATAATACAGAGATTTGAACCTTGTAACTGCAAAACCAAACTTCTAGTTATCTGGCCTACACCAGAATATTTTAAACAGATATTTTTGTGTCTGAACAGTCAGGAAGACACTATTACTGTTTTTTTTATGTTAAAAAGGCCAAAAGCTGGATATTACAGAGATTTGAGCCGTGGAACTGCAAAACCAATCTTCTAGTTATCTGGCCTATACCAGAATCTTTTAAACAGATATATTTGGGTCCGAACAGTCATGGAGACACTATTACAGTTTTTTCTTATGTAAAACAGGCCAACAGCTGGATATTACAGAGATTTGAACCGTGGAACTGCAGAACCAAACTTCTAGTTATCTGGCATACACCAGAATATTTTAAACAGATATATTTGTGTCTGAACGGTCAGGGAGACACTAATACTGTTTTTTTAATGTAAAAAAGGCTAAAAGCTGCATAATACAGAGATTGAACCGTGGAACTGCAAAACCAAACTTCTAGTTATCTGGCCTACACCAGAATATTTTAAACAGATATATTTGTGTCTGAACTGTCAGGGAGACACTAATACCATTTTTTTTTATGTAAAAAAGGCCAAAAGCTGCATAATACAGAGATTGAACTGTGGAACTGCAAAACCAAACTTCTAGTTATCTGGCCTACACCAGAATATTTTAAACAGATATATTTGTGTCTGAGCAGTCAGGGAGACACTATTACTGTTTTTTTATGTTAAAAAGGCCAAAAGCTGGATAATACTGAGATTTGTACCGTGGAACTGCAAAACCATATTTTTAGTTATCTGGCCTACACCAGAATATTTTAAACAGATATATTTGTGTCTGAACAGTTAGGAAGACACTATTACTGTTTTTTTAATGTAAAAAGGCCAAAAGCTGCATATTACAGAGATTTGAACCTTGGAACTGCAAAACCAAACTTCAAGTTATCTGGCCTACACCAGAATATTTTAAACAGATATATTTGAGTCTGAACACTCAGGGAGACACTATTACTGTTTTTTTTTATGTAAAAATGGCCAAAAGCTGCATTATACAGAGATTTGAACAGCGGTACTGCAAAACCAAACTTCTACTTTTCTGGCCTACACAAGAATATTTTAAACAGATATATTTGTGTCTGAACAGTCACGGAGACACTATTACTGTTTTTTTTATGTAAAAAGGTCCAAAAGCTGGATAATACAGAGATTTGAACCTTGTAACTGCAAAACCAAACTTCTAGTTATCTGGTCTACACCAGAATATTTTAAACAGATATTTTTGTGTCTGAACAGTCAGGAAGACACTATTACTGTTTTTTTTATGTTAAAAAGGCCAAAAGCTGGATATTACAGAGATTTGAACCGTGGAACTGCAAAACCAATCTTCTAGTTATCTGGCCTACACCAGAATCTTTTAAACAGATATATTTGGGTCCGAAGAGTCAGGGAGACACTATTACAGTTTTTTCTTATGTAAAACAGGCCAACAGCTGGATATTACAGAGATTTGAACCGTGGAACTGCAAAAACGAAACTTCTAGTTATCTGGCATACACCAGAATATTTTAAACAGATATATTTGTGTCTGAACGGTCAGGGAGACACTAATACTGTTTTTTTAATGTAAAAAAGGCTAAAAGCTGCATAATACAGAGATTGAACCGTGGAACTGCAAAACCAAACTTCTAGTTATCTGGCCTACACCAGAATATTTTAAACAGATATATTTGTGTCTGAGCAGTCAGGGAGACACTATTACTGTTTTTTTATGTTAAAAAGGCCAAAAGCTGGATAATACTGAGATTTGTACCGTGGAACTGCAAAACCATACTTTTAATTATCTGGCCTACACCAGAATATTTTACACAGATATATTTGTGTCTGAACAGTTAGGAAGACACTATTACTGTTTTTTTAATGTAAAAAGGCCAAAAGCTGCATATTACAGAGATTTGAACCATGGAACTGCAAAACCAAACTTCAAGTTATCTGGCCTTCACCAGAATATTTTAAACAGATATATTTGAGTCTGAACACTCAGGGAGACACTATTACTTTTTTTTTATGTAAAAACGGCCAAAAGCTGCTATATACAGAGATTTGAACCGTGGTACTTCAAAACCAAACTTCTAGTTTTCTGGCCCACACAAGAATATTTTAAACAGATATATTTGTGTCTGAACAGTCACGGAGACACTATTACTGTTTTTTTTATGTAAAAAAGGCCAAAAGCTGGATAGTACTGAGATTTAAACTGTGGAACTGCAAAACCAAACTTCTAGTTATCTGTCCCACACCAGAATATATTAAACAGATATATTTGTGTCTGAACTGTCAGGGAGACACTATTACTGTCTTGTTTTTATGTAAAAAGGCCAAAAGCTGGATAATACTGAGATTTGAACCGTGGAACTGCAAAAACAAACTTCTAGTTATCTGGCCTACACCAGAATCTTTTAAACAGATATATTTGTGTCTGAGCTGTCAGGGAAACACTATTACTGTTTTTTTTATGTAAAAAAGGCCAAAAGCTGGATAATACAGCAAATTGAACCGTGGAACTGCAAAACCAAACTTCTAGTTATCTGGCCTACACCAGAATATTTTAAACAGATATATTTGTGTCTGAACAGTCAGGGAGACACTACTACTGTTTTTTTATGTTAAAAATGCCAAAAGCTGGATAATACAGAGATTTGAACATTGTAACTGCAAAACCAAACTTCTAGTTATCTGGCCTACACCAGAATATTTTAAACAGATATATTTGTGTCTGAACAGTCAGGGAAACACTATTACTGTTTTTTTTTATGTAAAAAAGCCCAAAAGCTGGATAATACAGAGAATTGAACCGTGGAAC
Source organism: Phyllobates terribilis (assembly GCF_046119375.1). Classification (NCBI taxonomy): domain Eukaryota; kingdom Metazoa; phylum Chordata; class Amphibia; order Anura; family Dendrobatidae; genus Phyllobates; species Phyllobates terribilis. The sequence continues at coordinate 284,176,531 of NW_027362761.1, forward strand.
TGCAAAACCAAACTTCTAGTTGTCTGGCCTACACCAGAATCTTTTAAACAGATATATTTGGGTCCGAACAGTCAGGGAGACACTATTACAGTTTTTTTTATGTAAAACATGCCAACAGCTGGATATTACAGAGATTTGAACCGTGGAACTGCAAAACCAAACTTCTAGTTATCTGGCATACACCAGAATGTTTTAAACAGATATATTTGTGTCTGAACGGTCAGGGAGACACTAATACTGTTTTTTTAATGTAAAAAAGGCTAAAAGCTGCTTAATACAGAGATTGAACCGTGGAACTGCAAAACCAAACTTCTAGTTATCTGGCCTACACCAGAATTTTTTAAACAGATATATTTGTGTCTGAACTGTCAGGGAGACACTAATACTGTTTTTTATGTTAAAAAGGCCAAAAGCTGGATAATACTGAGATTTGAACATTGTAACTGCAAAACCAAACTTCTAGTTATCTGGCCTACACCAGAATATTTTAAACAGATATATTTGTGTCTGAACAGTCAGGAAGACACTATTACTGTTTTTTTATGTTAAAAAGGCCAAAAGCTGGATATTACAGAGATTTGAATCGTGGAACTGCAAAACCAATCTTCTAGTTATCTGGCCTACACGAGAATCTTTTAAACAGATATATTTGGGTCCGAACAGTCAGGGAGACACTATTACTGTTTTTTTTGTGTAAAATAGGTTAAAATCTGCATAATACAGAGATTTGAACCTTGTAACTGCAAAACCAAACTTCTAGTTATCTGGCCTACACCAGAATATTTTAAACAGATATTTTTGTTTCTGAACAGTCAGGAAGACACTATTACTGTTTTTTTTATGTTAAAAAGGCCAAAAGCTGGATATTACAGAGATTTGAACCGTGGAACTGCAAAACCGATCTTCTAGTTATCTGGCCTACACCAGAATCTTTTAAACAGATATATTTGGGTCCAAACTGTCAGGGAGACACTATTACAGTTTTTTTTATGTAAAAAAGGCCAAAAGCTGCATAATACAGAGATTGAACCGTGGAACTGCAAAACCAAACTTCTAGTTATCTGGCCTACACCAGAATATTTTAAACAGATATATTTGTGTCTGAACAGTCAGGGAGACACTATTACTGTTTTTTTATGTTAAAAAGGCTAAAAGCTGGATAATACTGAGATTTGAACCGTGGAACTGCAAAACCATACTTTTAATTATCTGGCCTACAAAAGAATATTTTAAACAGATATATTTGTGTAGAAACAGTCAGGGAGACACTATTACAGTTTTTTTTATGGCAAAATATTCCAAAAGCAGGATAATACAGAGATTTCACCCGCGGAACTGCAAAACCACAGTTCTATTTCTCTTGCCTACACGAGACTTTTTTACACAGATATATTTATGTCTGAACAGTTAGGTAGACACTATTACAGATTTTTAAGGCAAAAAATGCCAAAAGCAGGATAATACTGAGATTTGACCCGTGAAACTGCAAACCCAAACTTCAAGTTATCTGGCCTACACCAGAATATTTTAAACAGATATATTTGTGTCTGAGCAGTCAGGAAGACACTATTACTGTTTTTTTAATGTTAAAAAGACCAAAAGCTGTATATTACAGAGATTTGAACCGTGGAACTGCAAAACCAAACTTCTAGTTATCTGGCCTACACCAGAATATTTTAAACAGATATATTTGTGTCTGAACAGTTAAGAAGACACTATTACTGTTTTTTTAATGTAAAAAAGGCCAAAAGCTGCATATTACAGAGATTTGAACCATGGAACTGCAAAACCAAACTTCAAGTTATCTGACCTACACCAGAATATTTTAAACAGACATATTTGAGTCTGAACACTCAGGAAGACACTATTACTGTTTTTTTTATGTAAAAATGGCCAAAAGCTGCATTATACAGAGATTTGAACCACGGTACTGCAAAACCAAACTTCTATTTTTCTGGCCTACACAAGAATATTTTAAACAGATATATTTGTGTCTGAACAGTCACGGAGACACTATTACTGTTTTTTTATGTAAAAAGGGCCAAAAGCTGGATAATACTGAGCTTTAAACCGCGGAACTGCAAAACCAAGCTTCTAGTTATCGGGCCTACACCAGAATATTTTAAACAGATATATTTGTGTCTGAACAGTCAGGGAGACACTATTACTGTTTTGTTTTTATGTAAAAGGCCAAAAGCTGGATAATACTGAGATTTGAACCGTGGAACTGCAAAACCAAACTTCTAGTTATCTGGCCTACACCAGAATCTTTTAAACAGATATATTTGTGTCTGAACAGTCAGGGAGACACTATTACTGTTTTTTATGTAAAAATGGCCAAAAGCTGCATTATACAGAGATTTGAACCGTGGTACTGCAAAACCAAACTTCTAGTTATCTGGCCTACACCAGAATATATTAAACAGATATATTTGTGTCTGAACTGTCAGGGAGACACTATTACTGTTTTGTTTTTATGTAAAAAGGCCAAAAGCTGGATAATACTGAGATTTGAACCGTGGAACTGCAAAACCAATCTTCTAGATATCTGGCCTACACCAGAATCTTTTAAACAGATATATTTGTGTCTGAACAGTCAGGGAGACACTATTACTGTTTTTTTATGTAAAAAAGGCCAAAAGCTGGATATTACAGAGATTTGAACCGTGGAACTGCAAAACCAAACTTCTAGTTATCTGGCCTACACCAGAACATTTTAAACAGATATATTTGTGTCTGAACGGTCAGGGAGACACTAATACTGCTTTTTTTTATGTCAAAAAGGCCAACAGCTGCATAATACAGAGATTGAACTGTGGAACTGCAAAACCAAACTTCTAGTTATCTGGCCTACACCAGAATATTTTAAACAGATATATTTGTGTCTGAAAAGTCAGGGAGACACTATTACTGTTTTTTTATGTTAAAAAGGCCAAAAGCTGGATAATACTGAGATTTGAACCGTGGAACTGCAAAACCATACTTTTAATTATCTGGCCTACAACAGAATATTTTAAACAGATATATTTGTGTAGAAACAGTCAGGGAGACACTATTACAGTTTTTTTTATGGCAAAAAAATGCCAAAAGCAGGATAATACAGAGATTTCACCCGCGGAACTGCAAAACCACAGTTCTTTTTGTCTTGCCTACACGAGACTTTTTTACACAGATATATTTATGTCTGAACGGTTAGGTAGACACTATTACAGTTTTTTTACGGCAAAAAATGCCAAAAGCAGGATAATACTGAGATTTGACCCGTGAAACTGCAAACCCAAACTTCAAGTTATCTGGCCTACACCAGAATATTTTAAACAGATATATTTGTGTCTGAGCAGTCAGAAAGACACTATTACTGTTTTTTTAATGTTAAAAAGACCAAAAGCTGTATATTACAGAGATTTGAACCGTGGAACTGAAAAACCAAACTTCTAGTTATCTGGCCTACACCAGAATATTTTAAACAGATATATTTGTGTCTCAGCAGTCAGGAAGACAATATTACTGTTTTTTTTATGTTAAAAAGGCCAAAAGCTGCATTATACAGAGATTTGAACCGCGGTACTGCAAAACCAAACTTCTATTTTTCTGGCCTACACAAGAATATTTTAAACAGATATATTTGTGTCTGAACAGTCACGGAGACACTATTACTGTTTTTTTATGTAAAAAGGGCCAAAAGCTGGATAATACTGAGATTTAAACCGCGGAACTGCAAAACAAAGCTTCTAGTTATCTGGCCTACACCAGAATATTTTAAACAGATATATTTGTGTCTGAACGGTCAGGGAGACACTAATACTGTTTTTTTAATGTAAAAAAGGCCAAAAGCTGCATAATACAGAGATTGAACCGTGGTACTGCAAAACCAAACTTCTAGTTATCTGGCCTACACCAGAATATTTTAAACAGATATATTTGTGTCTGAACAGTCAGGGACACACTATTACTGTTTTTTTATGTTAAAAAGGCCAAAAGCTGGATAATACTGAGATTTGAACCTTGTAACTGCAAAACCAAACTTCTAGTTATCTGGCCTACACCAGAATATTTTAAACAGATATATTTGTGTCTGAACAGTGAGAAAGACACTATTACTGTTTATTTATGTTAAAAAGGCCAAAAGCTGGATATTACAGAGATTTGAACCGAGGAACTGCAAAACCAATCTTCTAGTTATCTGGACTACACCAGAATCTTTTAAACAGATATATTTGGGTCCGAACAGTCAGGGAGACACTATTACTGTTTTTTTAATGTAAAAAAGGCCAACAGCTGGATATTACAGAGATTTGAACCGTGGAACTGCAAAACCAAACTTCTAGTTATCTGGCCTACACCAGAATATTTTAAACAGATATATTTGTGTCTGAACGGTCAGGGAGACACTAATACTGCTTTTTTTATGTAAAAAAGGCCAAAAGCTGCATAATACAGAGATTGAACCGTGGAACTGCAAAACCAAACTTCTAGTTATCTGGCCTACACCAGAATATTTTAAACAGATATATTTCTGTCTGAACAGTCAGGGAGACACTATTACTGTTTTTTTATGTTAAAAAGGCCAAAAGTTGGATAATACTGAGATTTGAACCGTGGAACTGCAAAACCATACTTTTAATTATCTGGCCTACAACAGAATATTTTAAACAGATATATTTGTGTAGAAACAGTCAGCGAGACACTATTACAGTTTTTTTTATGGCAAAAAATGCCAAAAGCAGGATAATACAGAGATTTCACCCGCGGAACTGCAAAACCACAGTTCTATTTCTTTTGCCTACACGAGACTTTTTTACACAGATATATTTATGTCTGAATGGTTAGGTAGACACTATTACAGTTTTTTTTACGGCAAAAAATGCCAAAAGCAGGATAATACTGATATTTGACCCGTGAAACTGCAAACCCAAACTTCAAGTTATCTGGCCTACACCAGAATATTTTAAACAGATATATTTGTGTCTGAGCAGTCAGGAAGACACTATTACTGTTTTTTTTATGTTAAAAAGACCAAAAGCTGTGTATTACAGAGATTTGAAACGTGGAACTGCAAAACCAAACTTCTAGTTATCTGGCCTACACCAGAATATTTTAAACAGATATATTTGTGTCTGAACAGTTAGGAAGACACTATTACTGTTTTTTTAATGTAAAAAAGGCCAAAAGCTGTATATTACAGAGATTTGAACCATGGAACTGCAAAACCAAACTTCAAGTTATCTGGCCTACACCAGAATATTTTAAACAGATATATTTGAGTCTGAACACTCAGGGAGACACTATTACTGTTTTTTATGTAAAAATGGCCAAAAGCTGCATTATACAGAGATTTGAACCGTGGTACTGCAAAACCAAACTTCTAGTTATCTGGCCTACACCAGAATATATTAAACAGATATATTTGTGTCTGAACTGTCAGGGAGACACTATTACTGTTTTGTTTTTATGTAAAAAGGCCAAAAGCTGGATAATACTGAGATTTGAACCGTGGAACTGCAAAACCAATCTTCTAGATATCTGGCCTACACCAGAATCTTTTAAACAGATATATTTGTGTCTGAACAGTCAGGGAAACACTATAACTGTTTTTTTTATGTAAAAAAGGCCAATAGCTGGATAATACTGCAAATTGAACCGTGGAACTGCAAAACCAAACTTCTAGCTATCTGGGGTACACCAGAATATTTTAAACAGATATATTTGTGTCTGAACATTTAGGAAGACACTATTACTGTTTTTTTAATGTAAAAAAGGCCAAAAGCTGTATATTACAGAGATTTGAACCATTGAACTGCAAAACCAAACTTCAAGTTATCTGGCCTACACCAGAATATTTTAAACAGATATATTTATGTCTTAACGGTCAGGGAGACACCATTACATTTTTTTACGCCAAAAAATTCCAAAAGCAGGATAATACTGAGATTTGACCAGTGGAACTGCAAAACCAAACTTCAAGTTATCTGGCCTACACCAGAATATTTTAAACAGATATATTTGAGTCTGAACACTCAGGGAGACACTATTACTGTTTTTTTTATGTAAAAATGGCCAAAAGCTGCATTATACAGAGATTTGACTGTGGTACTGCAAAACCAAACTTCAAGTTATCTGGCCTACACCAGAATATTTTAAACAGATATATTTGAGTCTGAACACTCAGGGAGACACTATTACTGTTTTTTTTATGTAAAAATGGCCAAAATCTGCATAATACAGAGATTTGAACCTTGTAACTGCAAAACCAAACTTCTAGTTATCTGGCCTACACCAGAATATTTTAAACAGATATTTTTGTTTCTGAACAGTCAGGAAGACACTATTACTGTTTTTTTTATGTTAAAAAGGCCAAAAGCTGGATATTACAGAGATTTGAACCGTGGAACTGCAAAACCGATCTTCTAGTTATCTGGCCTACACCAGAATCTTTTAAACAGATATATTTGGGTCCAAACTGTCAGGGAGACACTATTACAGTTTTTTTATTTAAAAAAGGCCAACAGCTTGATATTACAGAGATTTGAGCCGTGGAACTGCAAAACCAAACTTCTAGTTATCTGGCCTACACCAGAATATTTTAAACAGATATATTTGTGTCTGAACGGTCAGGGAGACACTATTACCATTTTTTTTATGTAAAAAAGGCCAAAAGCTGCATAATACAGAGATTGAACCGTGGAACTGCAAAACCAAACTTCTAGTTATCTGGCCTACACCAGAATATTTTAAACAGATATATTTGTGTCTGAGCAGTCAGGGAGACACTATTACTGTTTTTTTATGTTAAAAAGGCCAAAAGCTGGATAATACTGAGATTTGAACCGTGGAACTGCAAAACCATACTTTTAATTATCTGGACTACACCAGAATATTTTAAACAGATATATTTGTGTCTGAACAGTTAGGAAGACACTCTTACTGTTTTTTTAATGTAAAAAGGCCAAAAGATGCATATTACAGAGATTTGAACCATGGAACTGCAAAACCAAACTTCAAGTTATCTGGCCTACACCAGAATATTTTAAACAGATATATTTGAGTCTGAACACTCAGGGAGACACTATTACTGTTTTTTATGTAAAAATGGCCAAAAGCTGCATTATACAGAGATTTGAACCGTGGTACTGCAAAACCAAACTTCTAGTTATCTGGCCTACACCAGAATATATTAAACAGATATATTTGTGTCTGAACTGTCAGGGAGACACTATTACTGTTTTGTTTTTATGTAAAAAGGCCAAAAGCTGGATAATACTGAGATTTGAACCGTGGAACTGCAAAACCAATCTTCTAGTTATCTGGCCTACACCAGAATCTTTTAAACAGATATATTTGTGTCTGAACAGTCATGGAAACACTATTACTGTTTTTTTTTATGTAAAAAAGGCCAAAAGCTGGATAATACAGCAAATTGAACCGTGGAACTGCAAAACCAAACTTCTAGTTATCTGGGGTACACCAGAAAATTTTAAACAGATATATTTGTGTCTGAACATTTAGGAAGACACTATTACTGTTTTTTAATGTAAAAAAGGCCAAAAGCTGTATATTACAGAGATTTGAACCATTGAACTGCAAAACCAAACTTCAAGTTATCTGGCCTACACCAGAATATTTTAAACAGATATATTTATGTCTTAACGGTCAGGGAGACACCATTACATTTTTTTACGCCAAAAAATTTCAAAAGCAGGATAATACTGAGATTTGACCAGTGGAACTGCAAAACCAAACTTCAAGTTATCCGGCCTACACCAGAATATTTTAAACAGATATATTTGAGTCTGAACACTCAGGGAGACACTATTACTGTTTTTTTTTATGTAAAAATGGCCAAAAGCTGCATTATACAGAGATTTGACCGTGGTACTGCAAAACCAAACTTCTAGTTTTCTGGCCTACACAAGAATATTTTAAACAGATATATTTGTGTCTGAACTGTCACGGAGACACTATTACTGTTTTTTTTTATGTAAAAAAGGCCAAAAGCTGGATAATACTGAGATTTAAACAGTGGAACTGCAAAACCAAACTTCTAGCTATCTGGCCTACACCAGAATATTTTAAACAGATATATTTGTGTCTGAACAGTCAGGGAGACACTATTACTGTTTTGTTTTTATGTAAAAAGGCCAAAAGCTGGATAATACTGAGATTTGAACCGTGGAACTGCAAAACCAAACTTCTAGTTATCTGGCATACACCAGAATCTTTTAAACAGATATATTTGTGTCTGAACAGTCAGGGAAACACTATTACTGTTTTTTTTATGTAATAAAACCCAAAAGTTGGATAATACAGAGAATTGAACCGTGGAACTGCAAAACCAAACTTCTAGTTATCTGAACTACACCAGAATATTTTAAACAGATTTATTTGTATCTGAACGGTCATGGAGACACTATTACTGTTGTTTTAATGTAAAAAGGCCAAAAGCTGCATATTACAGAGATTTGAACCATGGAACTGCAAAACCAAACTTCTAGTTATCTGGCCTACACCAGAATATTTTAAACAGATATATTTGTGTCTGAACGGTCAGGGAGACACTATTACTGTTTTCTTTGTGTAAAATAGGTTAAAATCTGCATAATACAGAGATTTGAACCTTGTAACTGCAAAACCAAACTTCTAGTTATCTGGCCTACACCAGAATATTTTAAATAGATATTTTTGTTTCTGAACAGTCAGGAAGACACTATTACTGTTTTTTTTATGTTAAAAAGACCAAAAGCTGGATATTACAGAGATTTGAACCGTGGAACTGCAAAACCAATCTTCTAGTTATCTGGCCTACACCAGAATATTTTAAACAGATATATTTGGGTCCGAACAGTCAGGGAGACACTATTACAGTTTTTTTTATGTAAAACAGGCCAACAGCTGGATATTACAGAGATTTGAACCGTGGAACTGCAAAACCAAACTTCTAGTTATCTGGCATACACCAGAATATTTTAAACAGATATATTTGTGTCTGAACGGTCAGGGAGACACTAATACTGTTTTTTTAATGTAAAGAAGGCTAAAAGCTGCATAATACAGAGATTGAACCGTGGAACTGCAAAACCAAACTTCTAGTTATCTGGCCTACACCAGAATATTTTATACAGATATATTTGTGTCTGAACAGTCAGGGAGACACTATTACTGTTTTTTTATGTTAAAAAGGCCAAAAGCTGGATAATACTGAGATTTGAACCTTTTAACTGCAAAACCAAACTTCTAGTTATCTGGCCTACACGAGAATATTTTAAACAGATATATTTGTGTCTGAACAGTCAGGAAGACACTATTACTGTTTTTTTATGTTAAAAAGGCCAAAAGCTGGATATTACAGAGATTTGAACTGTGGAACTGGAAAACCAATCTTCTAGTTATCTGGACTACACGAGAATCTTTTAAACAGATATATTTGGGTCCGAACAGTCAGGGAGACACTATTACTGTTTTGTATTTAAAAAAGGCCAACAGCTTGATATTACAGAGATTTGAGCCGTGGAACTGCAAAACCAAACTTCTAGTTATCTGGCCTACACCAGAATATTTTAAACAGATATATTTGTGTCTGAACGGTCAGGGAGACACTATTACCATTTTTTTTTATGTAAAAAAGGCCAAAAGCTGCATAATACAGAGATTGAACCGTGGAACTGCAAAACCAAACTTCTAGTTATCTGGCCTACACCAGAATATTTTAAACAGATATATTTGTGTCTGAGCAGTCATGGAGACACTATTACTGTTTTTTTATGTTAAAAAGGCCAAAAGCTGGATAATACTGAGATTTAAACAGTGGAACTGCAAAACCAAACTTCTAGCTATCTGGCCTACACCAGAATATTTTAAACAGATATATTTGTGTCTGAACAGTCAGGGAGACACTATTACTGTTTTGTTTTTATGTAAAAAGGCCAAAAGCTGGATAATACTGAGATTTGAACCGTGGAACTGCAAAACCAAACTTCTAGTTATCTGGCATACACCAGAATCTTTTAAACAGATATATTTGTGTCTGAACAGTCAGGGAAACACAATTACTGTTTTTTTTTATGTAAAAAAACCCAAAAGCTGGATAATACAGAGAATTGAACCGTGGAAGTGCAAAACCAAACTTCTAGTTATCTGACCTACACCAGAATATTTTAAACAGATATATTTGTATCTGAACGGTCATGGAGACACTATTACTGTTGTTTTAATGTAAAAAGGCCAAAAGCTGCATATTACAGAGATTTGAACCATGGAACTGCAAAACCAAACTTCTAGTTATCTGGCCTACACCAGAATATTTTAAACAGATATATTTGTGTCTGAACGGTCAGGGAGACACTATTACTGTTTTTTTTGTGTAAAATAGGTTAAAATCTGCATAATACAGAGATTTGAACCTTGTAACTGCAAAACCAAACTTCTAGTTATCTGGCCTACACCAGAATATTTTAAACAGATATTTTTGTTTCTGAACAGTCAGGAAGACACTATTACTGTTTTTTTTATGTTAAAAAGGCCAAAAGCTGGATATTACAGAGATTTGAACCGTGGAACTGCAAAACCAATCTTCTAGTTATCTGGCCTACACCAGAATATTTTAAACAGATATATTTGGGTGCGAACAGTCAGGGAGACACTATTACAGTTTTTTTTATGTAAAACAGGCCAACAGCTGGATATTACAGAGATTTGAACCGTGGAACTGCAAAACCAAACTTCTAGTTATCTGGCATACACCAGAATATTTTAAACAGATATATTTGTGTCTGAACGGTCAGGGAGACACTAATACTGTTTTTTTAATGTAAAGAAGGCTAAAAGCTGCATAATACAGAGATTGAACCGTGGAACTGCAAAACCAAACTTCTAGTTATCTGGCCTACACCAGAATATTTTAAACAGATATATTTGTGTCTGAGCAGTCAGGGAGACACTATTACTGTTTTTTTATGTTAAAAAGGCCAAAAGCTGGATAATACTGAGATTTGAATCGTGGAACTGCAAAACCATACTTTTAATTATTTGGCCTGCACCAAAATATTTTAAACAGATATATTTGTGTCTGAACAGTTAGGAAGACACTATTACTGTTTTTTTAATGTAAAAAGGCCAAAAGCTGCATATTACAGAGATTTGAACCATGGAACTGCAAAACCAAACTTCAAGTTATCTGGCCTACACCAGAATATTTTAAACAGATATATTTGAGTCTTAACACTCAGGGAGACACTATTACTGTTTTGTTTTTATGTAAAAAGGCAAAAGGCTGGATAATACTGAGATTTGAACCATGGAACTGCAAAAACAAACTTCTAGTTATCTGGCCTACACCAGAATCTTTTAAACAGATATATTTGTGTCTGAACAGTCAGGGAAACACTATTACTGTTTTTTTTATGTAAAAAAGGCCAAAAGCTGGATAATACAGCAAATTGAACCGTGGAACTGCAAAACCAAACTTCTAGTTATCTGGCCTACACCAGAATATTTTAAACAGATATATTTGTGTCTGAAGAGTTAGGAAGACACTATTACTGCTTTTTAATGTAAAAAAGGCCAAAAGCTGTATATTACAGAGATTTGAACCATTGAACTGCAAAACCAAACTTCAAGTTATCTGGCCTACACCAGAATAGTTTAAACAGATATATTTATGTCTTAACAGTCAGGGAGACACCATTACATTTTTCTACGGCAAAAAATTCCAAAAGCAGGATAATACTGAGATTTGACCAGTGGAACTGCAAAACCAAACTTCAAGTTATCTGGCCTACACCAGAATATTTTAAACAGATATATTTGAGTCTGAACACTCAGGGAGACACTATTACTTTTTTTTTTATGTAAAAATGGCCAGAAGCTGCATTATACAGAGATTTGACCGTGGTACTGCAAAACCAAACTTCTAGTTTTCTGGCCTACACAAGAATATTTTGAACAGATATATTTGTGTCTGAACAGTCACGGAGACACTATTACTGTTTTTTTTTATGTAAAAAAGGCCAAAAGCTGGATAATACTGAGATTTAAACAGTGGAACTGCAAAACCAAACTTCTAGCTATCTGGCCTACACCAGAATATTTTAAACAGATATATTTGTGTCTGAACAGTCAGGGAGACACTATTACTGTTTTGTTTTTATGTAAAAAGGCCAAAAGCTGGATAATACTGAGATTTGAACCGTGGAACTGCAAAACCAAACTTCTAGTTATCTGGCATACACCAGAATCTTTTAAACAGATATATTTGTGTCTGAACAGTCAGGGAAACACTATTACTGTTTTTTTTATGTAAAAAAGCCCAAAAGCTGGATAATACAGAGAATTGAACCGTGTAACTGCAAAACCAAACTTCTAGTTATCTGGCCTACACCAGAATATTTTAAACAGATATTTTTGTGTCTGAACAGGCAGGAAGACACTATTACTGTTTTTTTTATGTTAAAAAGGCCAAAAGGTGGATATTACAGAGATTTGAGCCGTGGAACTGCAAAACCAATCTTCTAGTTATCTGGCCTACACCAGAATCTTTTAAACAGATATATTTGGGTCCGAACAGTCAGGGAGACACTATTACAGTTTTTTCTTATGTAAAACAGGCCAACAGCTGGATATTACAGAGATTTGAACCGTGGAACTGCAAAACTAAACTTCTAGTTATCTGGCATACACCAGAATATTTTAAACAGATATATTTGTGTCTGAACGGTCAGGGAGACACTAATACTGTTTTTTTAATGTAAAAAAGGCTAAAAGCTGCATAATACAGAGATTGAACCGTGTAACTGCAAAACCAAACTTCTAGTTATCTGACCTACACCAGAATATTTTAAACAGATATATTTGTATCAGAACTGTCATGGAGACACTATTACTGTTGTTTTAATGTAAAAAGGCCAAAAGCTGCATATTACAGAGATTTGAACCACGAAACTGCAAAACCAAACTTCTAGTTATCTGGCCTACACCAGAATATTTTAAACATATATATTTGTGTCTGAACGGTCAGGGAGACACTATTACTGTTTTTTTTTTGTGTAAAATAGGCCAAAAGCTGCATAATACAGAGATTTGAACCTTGTAACTGCAAAACCAAACTTCTAGTTATCTGGCCTACACCAGAATATTTTAAACAGATATTTTTGTGTCTGAACAGTCAGGAAGACACTATTACTGTTTTTTTTATGTTAAAAAGGCCAAAAGCTGGATATTACAGAGATTTGAGCCGTGGAACTGCAAAACCAATCTTCTAGTTATCTGGCCTATACCAGAATCTTTTAAACAGATATATTTGGGTCCGAACAGTCAGGGAGACACTATTACAGTTTTTTCTTATGTAAAACAGGCCAACAGCTGGATATTACAGAGATTTGAACCGTGGAACTGCAGAACCAAACTTCTAGTTATCTGGCATACACCAGAATATTTTAAACAGATATATTTGTGTCTGAACGGTCAGGGAGACACTAATACTGTTTTTTTAATGTAAAAAAGGCTAAAAGCTGCATAATACAGAGATTGAACCGTGGAACTGCAAAACCAAACTTCTAGTTATCTGGCCTACACCAGAATATTTTAAACAGATATATTTGTGTCTGAACTGTCAGGGAGACACTAATACCATTTTTTTTTATGTAAAAAAGGCCAAAAGCTGCATAATACAGAGATTGAACTGTGGAACTGCAAAACCAAACTTCTAGTTATCTGGCCTACACCAGAATATTTTAAACAGATATATTTGTGTCTGAGCAGTCAGGGAGACACTATTACTGTTTTTTTATGTTAAAAAGGCCAAAAGCTGGATAATACTGAGATTTGTACCGTGGAACTGCAAAACCATATTTTTAGTTATCTGGCCTACACCAGAATATTTTAAACAGATATATTTGTGTCTGAACAGTTAGGAATACACTATTACTGTTTTTTTAATGTAAAAAGGCCAAAAGCTGCATATTACAGAGATTTGAACCTTGGAACTGCAAAACCAAACTTCAAGTTATCTGGCCTACACCAGAATATTTTAAACAGATATATTTGAGTCTGAACACTCAGGGAGACACTATTACTGTTTTTTTTATGTAAAAATGGCCAAAAGCTGCATTATACAGAGATTTGAACAGCGGTACTGCAAAACCAAACTTCTACTTTTCTGGCCTACACAAGAATATTTTAAACAGATATATTTGTGTCTGAACAGTCACGGAGACACTATTACTGTTTTTTTTATGTAAAAAGGTCCAAAAGTTGGATAATACAGAGATTTGAACCTTGTAACTGCAAAACCAAACTTCTAGTTATCTGGTCTACACCAGAATATTTTAAACAGATATTTTTGTGTCTGAACAGTCAGGAAGACACTATTACTGTTTTTTTTATGTTAAAAAGGCCAAAAGCTGGATATTACAGAGATTTGAACCGTGGAACTGCAAAACCAATCTTCTAGTTATCTGGCCTACACCAGAATCTTTTAAACAGATATATTTGGGTCCGAAGAGTCAGGGAGACACTATTACAGTTTTTTCTTATGTAAAACAGGCCAACAGCTGGATATTACAGAGATTTGAACCGTGGAACTGCAAAACGAAACTTCTAGTTATCTGGCATACACCAGAATATTTTAAACAGATATATTTGTGTCTGAACGGTCAGGGAGACACTAATACTGTTTTTTTAATGTAAAAAAGGCTAAAAGCTGCATAATACAGAGATTGAACCGTGGAACTGCAAAACCAAACTTCTAGTTATCTGGCCTACACCAGAATATTTTAAACAGATATATTTGTGTCTGAGCAGTCAGGGAGACACTATTACTGTTTTTTTATGTTAAAAAGGCCAAAAGCTGGATAATACTGAGATTTGTACCGTGGAACTGCAAAACCATACTTTTAATTATCTGGCCTACACCAGAATATTTTACACAGATATATTTGTGTCTGAACAGTTAGGAAGACACTATTACTGTTTTTTTAATGTAAAAAGGCCAAAAGCTGCATATTACAGAGATTTGAACCATGGAACTGCAAAACCAAACTTCAAGTTATCTGGCCTTCACCAGAATATTTTAAACAGATATATTTGAGTCTGAACACTCAGGGAGACACTATTACTTTTTTTTTATGTAAAAACGGCCAAAAGCTGCTATATACAGAGATTTGAACCGTGGTACTTCAAAACCAAACTTCTAGTTTTCTGGCCCACACAAGAATATTTTAAACAGATATATTTGTGTCTGAACAGTCACGGAGACACTATTACTGTTTTTTTTATGTAAAAAAGGCCAAAAGCTGGATAGTACTGAGATTTAAAATGTGGAACTGCAAAACCAAACTTCTAGTTATCTGTCCCACACCAGAATATATTAAACAGATATATTTGTGTCTGAACTGTCAGGGAGACACTATTACTGTCTTGTTTTTATGTAAAAAGGCCAAAAGCTGGATAATACTGAGATTTGAACCGTGGAACTGCAAAAACAAACTTCTAGTTATCTGGCCTACACCAGAATCTTTTAAACAGATATATTTGTGTCTGAACTGTCAGGGAAACACTATTACTGTTTTTTTTATGTAAAAAAGACCAAAAGCTGGATAATACAGCAAATTGAACCGTGGAACTGCAAAACCAAACTTCTAGTTATCTGGCCTACACCAGAATATTTTAAACAGATATATTTGTGTCTGAACAGTCAGGGAGACACTACTACTGTTTTTTTATGTTAAAAATGCCAAAAGCTGGATAATACAGAGATTTGAACATTGTAACTGCAAAACCAAACTTCTAGTTATCTGGCCTACACCAGAATATTTTAAACAGATATATTTGTGTCTGAACAGTCAGGGAAACACTATTACTGTTTTTTTTTATGTAAAAAAGCCCAAAAGCTGGATAATACAGAGAATTGAACCGTGGAACTGCAAAACCAAACTTCTAGTTGTCTGGCCTACACCAGAATCTTTTAAACAGATATATTTGGGTCCGAACAGTCAGGGAGACACTATTACAGTTTTTTTTATGTAAAACATGCCAACAGCTGGATATTACAGAGATTTGAACCGTGGAACTGCAAAACCAAACTTCTAGTTATCTGGCATACACCAGAATATTTTAAACAGATATATTTGTGTCTGAACGGTCAGGGAGACACTAATACTGTTTTTTTAATGTAAAAAAGGCTAAAAGCTGCATAATACAGGGATTGAACCGTGGAACTGCAAAACCAAACTTCTAGTTATCTGGCCTACACCAGAATTTTTTAAACAGATATATTTGTGTCTGAACTGTCAGGGAGACACTAATACTGTTTTTTATGTTAAAAAGGCCAAAAGCTGGATAATACTGAGATTTGAACATTGTAACTGCAAAACCAAACTTCTAGTTATCTGGCCTACACCAGAATATTTTAAACAGATATATTTGTGTCTGAACAGTCAGGAAGACACTATTACTGTTTTTTTATGTTAAAAAGGCCAAAAGCTGGATATTACAGAGATTTGAATCGTGGAACTGCAAAACCAATCTTCTAGTTATCTGGCCTACACGAGAATCTTTTAAACAGATATATTTGGGTCCGAACAGTCAGGGAGACACTATTACTGTTTTTTTTGTGTAAAATAGGTTAAAATCTGCATAATACAGAGATTTGAACCTTGTAACTGCAAAACCAAACTTCTAGTTATCTGGCCTACACCAGAATATTTTAAACAGATATTTTTGTTTCTGAACAGTCAGGAAGACACTATTACTGTTTTTTTTATGTTAAAAAGGCCAAAAGCTGGATATTACAGAGATTTGAACCGTGGAACTGCAAAACCGATCTTCTAGTTATCTGGCCTACACCAGAATCTTTTAAAAAGATATATTTGGGTCCAAACTGTCAGGGAGACACTATTACAGTTTTTTTTATATAAAAAAGGCCAAAAGCTGGATAATACTGAGATTTAAACAGTGGAACTGCAAAACCAAACTTCTAGCTATCTGGCCTACACCAGAATATTTTAAACAGATATATTTGTGTCTGAACAGTCAGGGAGACACTATTACTGTTTTGTTTTTATGTAAAAAGGCCAAAAGCTGGATAATACTGAGATTTGAACCGTGGAACTGCAAAACCAAACTTCTAGTTATCTGGCATACACCAGAATCTTTTAAACAGATATATTTGTGTCTGAACAGTCAGGGAAACACTATTACTGTTTTTTTTAATGTAAAAAAACCCAAAAGCTGGATAATACAGAGAATTGAACCGTGGAACTGCAAAACAAAACTTCTAGTTATCTGACCTACACCAGAATATTTTAAACAGATATATTTGTATCTGAACGGTCATGGAGACACTATTACTGTTGTTTTAATGTAAAAAGGCCAAAAGCTGCATATTACAGAGAATTGAACCATGGAGCTGCAAAACCAAACTTCTAGTTATCTGGCCTACACCAGAATATTTTAAACAGATATATTTGTGTCTGAACGGTCAGGGAGACACTATTACTGTTTTTTTTGTGTTAAAAAGGCCAAAAGCTGGATATTACAGAGATTTGAACCGTGGAACTGCAAAACCAATCTTCTAGTTATCTGGCCTACACCAGAATCTTTTAAACAGATATATTTGGGTCCAAACAGTCAGGGAGACACTATTACAGTTTTTTTTTATGTAAAACAGGCCAACAGCTGGAAATTACAGAGATTTGAACCGTGGAACTGCAAAACCAAACTTCTAGTTATCTGGCATACACCAGAATATTTTAAACAGATATATTTGTGTCTGAACGGTCAGGGAGACACTAATACTGTTTTTTTAATGTAAAGAAGGCTAAAAGCTGCATAATACAGAGATTGAACCGTGGAACTGCAAAACCAAACTTCTAGTTATCTGGCCTACACCAGAATATTTTAAACAGATATATTTGTGTCTGAACAGTCAGGGAGACACTATTACTGTTTTTTTATGTTAAAAAGGCCAAAAGCTGGATAATACTGAGATTTGAACCTTGTAACTGCAAAACCAAACTTCTAGTTATTTGGCCTACACGAGAATATTTTAAACAGATATATTTGTGTCTGAACAGTCAGGAAGACACTATTACAGTTTTTTTATGTTAAAAAGGCCAAAAGCTGGATATTACAGAGATTTGAACTGTGGAACTGCAAAACCAATCTTCTAGTTATCTGGCCTACACGAGAATCTTTTAAACAGATATATTTGGGTCCGAACAGTCAGGGAGACACTATTACTGTTTTTTTATTTAAAAAAGGCCAACAGCTTGATATTACAGAGATTTGAGCCGTGGAACTGCAAAACCAAACTTCTAGTTATCTGGCCTACACCAGAATATTTTAAACAGATAAATTTGTGTCTGAACGGTCAGGGAGACACTATTACCATTTTTTTTATGTAAAAAAGGCCAAAAGCTGCATAATACAGAGATTGAACCGTGGAACTGCAAAACCAAACTTCTAGTTATCTGGCCTACACCAGAATATTTTAAACAGATATATTTGTGTCTGAGCAGTCAGGGAGACACTATTACTGTTTTTTTATGTTAAAACGGCCAAAAGCTGGATAATACTGAGATTTGAACCGTGGAACTGCAAAACCATACTTTTAATTATCTGGACTACACCAGAATATTTTAAACAGATATATTTGTGTCTGAACAGTTAGGAAGACACTATTACTGTTTTTTTAATGTAAAAAGGCCAAAAGATGCATATTACAGAGATTTGAACCATGGAACTGCAAAACCAAACTTCAAGTTATCTGGCCTACACCAGAATATTTTAAACAGATATATTTGAGTCTGAACACTCAGGGAGACACTATTACTGTTTTTTATGTAAAAATGGCCAAAAGCTGCATTATACAGAGATTTGAACCGTGGTACTGCAAAACCAAACTTCTAGTTATCTGGCCTACACCAGAATATATTAAACAGATATATTTGTGTCTGAACTGTCAGGGAGACACTATTACTGTTTTGTTTTTATGTAAAAAGGCCAAAAGCTGGATAATACTGAGATTTGAACCGTGGAACTGCAAAACCAATCTTCTAGTTATCTGGCCTACACCAGAATCTTTTAAACAGATATATTTGTGTCTGAACAGTCAGGGAAACACTATTACTGTTTTTTTTATGTAAAAAAGGCCAAAAGCTGGATAATACAGCAAATTGAACCGTGGAACTGCAAAACCAAACTTCTAGTTATCTGGGGTACACCAGAATATTTTAAACAGATATATTTGTGTCTGAACATTTAGGAAGACACTATTACTGTTTTTTAATGTAAAAAAGGCCAAAAGCTGTATATTACAGAGATTTGAACCATTGAACTGCAAAACCAAACTTCAAGTTATCTGGCCTACACCAGAATATTTTAAACAGATATATTTATGTCTTAACGGTCAGGGAGACACCATTACATTTTTTTACGCCAAAAAATTTCAAAAGCAGGATAATACTGAGATTTGACCAGTGGAACTGCAAAACCAAACTTCAAGTTATCTGGCCTACACCAGAATATTTTAAACAGATATATTTGAGTCTGAACACTCAGGGAGACACTATTACTGTTTTTTTTTATGTAAAAATGACCAAAAGCTGCATTATACAGAGATTTGACCGTGGTACTGCAAAACCAAACTTCTAGTTTTCTGGCCTACACAAGAATATTTTAAACAGATATATTTGTGTCTGAACTGTCACGGAGACACTATTACTGTTTTTTTTTTATGTAAAAAAGGCCAAAAGCTGGATAATACTGAGATTTAAACAGTGGAACTGCAAAACCAAACTTCTAGCTATCTGGCCTACACCAGAATATTTTAAACAGATATATTTGTGTCTGAACAGTCAGGGAGACACTATTACTGTTTTGTTTTTATGTAAAAAGGCCAAAAGCTGGATAATACTGAGATTTGAACCGTGGAACTGCAAAACCAAACTTCTAGTTATCTGGCATACACCAGAATCTTTTAAACAGATATATTTGTGTCTGAACAGTCAGGGAAACACTATTACTGTTTTTTTTATGTAAAAAAACCCAAAAGTTGGATAATACAGAGAATTGAACCGTGGAACTGCAAAACCAAACTTCTAGTTATCTGAACTACACCAGAATATTTTAAACAGATATATTTGTATCTGAACGGTCATGGAGACACTATTACTGTTGTTTTAATGTAAAAAGGCCAAAAGCTGCATATTACAGAGATTTGAACCATGGAACTGCAAAACCAAACTTCTAGTTATCTGGCCTACACCAGAATATTTTAAACATATATATTTGTGTCTGAACGGTCAGGGAGACACTATTACTGTTTTCTTTGTGTAAAATAGGTTAAAATCTGCATAATACAGAGATTTGAACCTTGTAACTGCAAAACCAAACTTCTAGTTATCTGGCCTACACCAGAATATTTTAAACAGATATTTTTGTTTCTGAACAGTCAGGAAGACACTATTACTGTTTTTTTTATGTTACAAAGGCCAAAAGCTGGATATTACAGAGATTTGAACCGTGGAACTGCAAAACCAATCTTCTAGTTATCTGGCCTACACCAGAATATTTTAAACAGATATATTTGGGTCCGAACAGTCAGGGAGACACTATTACAGTTTTTTTTATGTAAAACAGGCCAACAGCTGGATATTACAGAGATTTGAACCGTGGAACTGCAAAACCAAACTTCTAGTTATCTGGCATACACCAGAATATTTTAAACAGATATATTTGTGTCTGAACGGTCAGGGAGACACTAATACTGTTTTTTTAATGTAAAGAAGGCTAAAAGCTGCATAATACAGAGATTGAACCGTGGAACTGCAAAACCAAACTTCTAGTTATCTGGCCTACACCAGAATATTTTAAACAGATATATTTGTGTCTGAACAGTCAGGGAGACACTATTACTGTTTTTTTATGTTAAAAAGGCCAAAAGCTGGATAATACTGAGATTTGAACCTTTTAACTGCAAAACCAAACTTCTAGTTATCTGGCCTACACGAGAATATTTTAAACAGATATATTTGTGTCTGAACAGTCAGGAAGACACTATTACTGTTTTTTTATGTTAAAAAGGCCAAAAGCTGGATATTACAGAGATTTGAACTGTGGAACTGGAAAACCAATCTTCTAGTTATCTGGACTACACGAGAATCTTTTAAACAGATATATTTGGGTCCGAACAGTCAGGGAGACACTATTACTGTTTTGTATTTAAAAAAGGCCAACAGCTTGATATTACAGAGATTTGAGCCGTGGAACTGCAAAACCAAACTTCTAGTTATCTGGCCTACACCAGAATATTTTAAACAGATATATTTGTGTCTGAACGGTCAGGGAGACACTATTACCATTTTTTTTTTATGTAAAAAAGGCCAAAAGCTGCATAATACAGAGATTGAACCGTGGAACTGCAAAACCAAACTTCTAGTTATCTGGCCTACACCAGAATATTTTAAACAGATATATTTGTGTCTGAGCAGTCATGGAGACACTATTACTGTTTTTTTATGTTAAAAAGGCCAAAAGCTGGATAATACTGAGATTTAAACAGTGGAACTGCAAAACCAAACTTCTAGCTATCTGGCCTACACCAGAATATTTTAAACAGATATATTTGTGTCTGAACAGTCAGGGAGACACTATTACTGTTTTGTTTTTATGTAAAAAGGCCAAAAGCTGGATAATACTGAGATTTGAACCGTGGAACTGCAAAACCAAACTTCTAGTTATCTGGCATACACCAGAGTCTTTTAAACAGATATATTTGTGTCTGAACAGTCAGGGAAACACTATTACTGTTTTTTTTTATGTAAAAAAACCCAAAAGCTGGATAATACAGAGAATTGAACCGTGGAACTGCAAAACCAAACTTCTAGTTATCTGACCTACACCAGAATATTTTAAACAGATATATTTGTATATGAACGGTCATGGAGACACTATTACTGTTGTTTTAATGTAAAAAGGCCAATAGCTGCATATTACAGAGATTTGAACCATGGAACTGCAAAACCAAACTTCTAGTTATCTGGCCTACATCAGAATATTTTAAACAGATATATTTGTGTCTGAACGGTCAGGGAGACACTATTACTGTTTTTTTTGTGTAAAATAAGTTAAAATCTGCATAATACAGAGATTTGAACCTTGTAACTGCAAAACCAAACTTCTAGTTATCTGGCCTACACCAGAATATTTTAAACAGATATTTTTGTTTCTGAACAGTCAGGAAGACACTATTACTGTTTTTTTTATGTTAAAAAGGCCAAAAGCTGGATATTACAGAGATTTGAACCGTGGAACTGCAAAACCAATCTTCTAGTTATCTGGCCTACACCAGAATATTTTAAACAGATATATTTGGGTGCGAACAGTCAGGGAGACACTATTACAGTTTTTTTTATGTAAAACAGGCCAACAGCTGGATATTACAGAGATTTGAACCGTGGAACTGCAAAACCAAACTTCTAGTTATCTGGCATACACCAGAATATTTTAAACAGATATATTTGTGTCTGAACGGTCAGGGAGAAACTAATACTGTTTTTTTAATGTAAAGAAGGCTAAAAGCTGCATAATACAGAGATTGAACCGTGGAACTGCAAAACCAAACTTCTAGTTATCTGGCCTACACCAGAATATTTTAAACAGATATATTTGTGCCTGAGCAGTCAGGGAGACACTATTACTGTTTTTTTATGTTAAAAAGGCCAAAAGCTGGATAATACTGAGATTTGAATCGTGGAACTGCAAAACCATACTTTTAATTATTTGGCCTGCACCAAAATATTTTAAACAGATATATTTGTGTCTGAACAGTTAGGAAGACACTATTACTGTTTTTTTAATGTAAAAAGGCCAAAAGCTGCATATTACAGAGATTTGAACCATGGAACTGCAAAACCAAACTTCAAGTTATCTGGCCTACACCAGAATATTTTAAACAGATATATTTGAGTCTTAACACTCAGGGAGACACTATTATTGTTTTGTTTTTATGTAAAAAGGCAAAAGGCTGGATAATACTGAGATTTGAACCATGGAACTGCAAAAACAAACTTCTAGTTATCTGGCCTACACCAGAATCTTTTAAACAGATATATTTGTGTCTGAACAGTCAGGGAAACACTATTACTGTTTTTTTTATGTAAAAAAGGCCAAAAGCTGGATAATACTGAGATTTAAACAGTGAAACTGCAAAACCAAACTTCTAGCTATCTGGCCTACACCAGAATATTTTAAACAGATATATTTGTGTCTGAACAGTCAGGGAGACACTATTACTGTTTTGTTTTTATGTAAAAAGGCCAAAAGCTGGATAATACTGAGATTTGAACCGTGGAACTGCAAAACCAAACTTCTAGTTATCTGGCATACACCAGAATCTTTTAAACAGATATATTTGTGTCTGAACAGTCAGGGAAACACTATTACTGTTTTTTTTTATGTAAAAAAGCCCAAAAGCTGGATAATACAGTGAATTGAACCGTGGAACTGCAAAACCAAACTTCTAGTTATCTGGCCTACACCAGAATATTTTAAACAGATATTTTTGTGTCTGAACAGGCAGGAAGACACTATTACTGTTTTTTTTATGTTAAAAAGGCCAAAAGCTGGATATTACAGAGATTTGAGCCGTGGAACTGCAAAACCAATCTTCTAGTTATCTGGCCTACACCAGAATCTTTTAAACAGATATATTTGGGTCCGAACAGTCAGGGAGACACTATTACAGTTTTTTCTTATGTAAAACAGGCCAACAGCTGGATATTACAGAGATTTGAACCGTGGAACTGCAAAACCAAACTTCTAGTTATCTGGCATACACCAGAATATTTTAAACAGATATATTTGTGTCTGAACGGTCAGGGAGACACTAATACTGTTTTTTTAATGTAAAAAAGGCTAAAAGCTGCATAATACAGAGATTGAACCGTGGAACTGCAAAACCAAACTTCTAGTTATCTGACCTACACCAGAATATTTTAAACAGATATATTTGTATCTGAACTGTCATGGAGACACTATTACTGTTGTTTTAATGTAAAAAGGCCAAAAGCTGCATATTACAGAGATTTGAACCACGAAACTGCAAAACCAAACTTCTAGTTATCTGGCCTACACCAGAATATTTTAAACATATATATTTGTGTCTGAACGGTCAGGGAGACACTATTACTGTTTTTTTTTGTGTAAAATAGGCCAAAAGCTGCATAATACAGAGATTTGAACCTTGTAACTGCAAAACCAAACTTCTAGTTATCTGGCCTACACCAGAATATTTTAAACAGATATTTTTGTGTCTGAACAGTCAGGAAGACACTATTACTGTTTTTTTTATGTTAAAAAGGCCAAAAGCTGGATATTACAGAGATTTGAGCCGTGGAACTGCAAAACCAATCTTCTAGTTATCTGGCCTATACCAGAATCTTTTAAACAGATATATTTGGGTCCGAACAGTCAGGGAGACACTATTACAGTTTTTTCTTATGTAAAACAGGCCAACAGCTGGATATTACAGAGATTTGAACCGTGGAACTGCAGAACCAAACTTCTAGTTATCTGGCATACACCAGAATATTTTAAACAGATATATTTGTGTCTGAACGGTCAGGGAGACACTAATACTGTTTTTTTAATGTAAAAAAGGCTAAAAGCTGCATAATACAGAGATTGAACCGTGGAACTGCAAAACCAAACTTCTAGTTATCTGGCCTACACCAGAATATTTTAAACAGATATATTTGTGTCTGAACTGTCAGGGAGACACTAATACCATTTTTTTTTATGTAAAAAAGGCCAAAAGCTGCATAATACAGAGATTGAACTGTGGAACTGCAAAACCAAACTTCTAGTTATCTGGCCTACACCAGAATATTTTAAACAGATATATTTGTGTCTGAGCAGTCAGGGAGACACTATTACTGTTTTTTTATGTTAAAAAGGCCAAAAGCTGGATAATACTGAGATTTGTACCGTGGAACTGCAAAACCATATTTTTAGTTATCTGGCCTACACCAGAATATTTTAAACAGATATATTTGTGTCTGAACAGTTAGGAAGACACTATTACTGTTTTTTTAATGTAAAAAGGCCAAAAGCTGCATATTACAGAGATTTGAACCATGGAACTGCAAAACCAAACTTCAAGTTATCTGGCCTACACCAGAATATTTTAAACAGATATATTTGAGTCTGAACACTCAGGGAGACACTATTACTGTTTTTTTTATGTAAAAATGGCCAAAAGCTGCATTATACAGAGATTTGAACAGCGGTACTGCAAAACCAAACTTCTACTTTTCTGGCCTACACAAGAATATTTTAAACAGATATATTTGTGTCTGAACAGTCACGGAGACACTATTACTGTTTTTTTTATGTAAAAAGGTCCAAAAGCTGGATAATACAGAGATTTGAACCTTGTAACTGCAAAACCAAACTTCTAGTTATCTGGCCTACACCAGAATATTTTAAACAGATATTTTTGTGTCTGAACAGTCAGGAAGACACTATTACTGTTTTTTTTATGTTAAAAAGGCCAAAAGCTGGATATTACAGAGATTTGAGCCGTGGAACTGCAAAACCAATCTTCTAGTTATCTGGCCTATACCAGAATCTTTTAAACAGATATATTTGGGTCCGAACAGTCAGGGAGACACTATTACAGTTTTTTCTTATGTAAAACAGGCCAACAGCTGGATATTACAGAGATTTGAACCGTGGAACTGCAGAACCAAACTTCTAGTTATCTGGCATACACCAGAATATTTTAAACAGATATATTTGTGTCTGAACGGTCAGGGAGACACTAATACTGTTTTTTTAATGTAAAAAAGGCTAAAAGCTGCATAATACAGAGATTGAACCGTGGAACTGCAAAACCAAACTTCTAGTTATCTGGCCTACACCAGAATATTTTAAACAGATATATTTGTGTCTGAACTGTCAGGGAGACACTAATACCATTTTTTTTTATGTAAAAAAGGCCAAAAGCTGCATAATACAGAGATTGAACTGTGGAACTGCAAAACCAAACTTCTAGTTATCTGGCCTACACCAGAATATTTTAAACAGATATATTTGTGTCTGAGCAGTCAGGGAGACACTATTACTGTTTTTTTATGTTAAAAAGGCCAAAAGCTGGATAATACTGAGATTTGTACCGTGGAACTGCAAAACCATATTTTTAGTTATCTGGCCTACACCAGAATATTTTAAACAGATATATTTGTGTCTGAACAGTTAGGAAGACACTATTACTGTTTTTTTAATGTAAAAAGGCCAAAAGCTGCATATTACAGAGATTTGAACCATGGAACTGCAAAACCAAACTTCAAGTTATCTGGCCTACACCAGAATATTTTAAACAGATATATTTGAGTCTGAACACTCAGGGAGACACTATTACTGTTTTTTTTATGTAAAAATGGCCAAAAGCTGCATTATACAGAGATTTGAACAGCGGTACTGCAAAACCAAACTTCTACTTTTCTGGCCTACACAAGAATATTTTAAACAGATATATTTGTGTCTGAACAGTCACGGAGACACTATTACTGTTTTTTTTATGTAAAAAGGTCCAAAAGCTGGATAATACAGAGATTTGAACCTTGTAACTGCAAAACCAAACTTCTAGTTATCTGGCCTACACCAGAATATTTTAAACAGATATTTTTGTGTCTGAACAGTCAGGAAGACACTATTACTGTTTTTTTTATGTTAAAAAGGCCAAAAGCTGGATATTACAGAGATTTGAACCGTGGAACTGCAAAACCAATCTTCTAGTTATCTGGCCTACACCAGAATCTTTTAAACAGATATATTTGGGTCCGAAGAGTCAGGGAGACACTATTACAGTTTTTTCTTATGTAAAACAGGCCAACAGCTGGATATTACAGAGATTTGAACCGTGGAACTGCAAAACGAAACTTCTAGTTATCTGGCATACACCAGAATATTTTAAACAGATATATTTGTGTCTGAACGGTCAGGGAGACACTAATACTGTTTTTTTAATGTAAAAAAGGCTAAAAGCTGCATAATACAGAGATTGAACCGTGGAACTGCAAAACCAAACTTCTAGTTATCTGGCCTACACCAGAATATTTTAAACAGATATATTTGTGTCTGAGCAGTCAGGGAGACACTATTACTGTTTTTTTATGTTAAAAAGGCCAAAAGCTGGATAATACTGAGATTTGTACCGTGGAACTGCAAAACCATACTTTTAATTATCTGGCCTACACCAGAATATTTTACACAGATATATTTGTGTCTGAACAGTTAGGAAGACACTATTACTGTTTTTTTAATGTAAAAAGGCCAAAAGCTGCATATTACAGAGATTTGAACCATGGAACTGCAAAACCAAACTTCAAGTTATCTGGCCTTCACCAGAATATTTTAAACAGATATATTTGAGTCTGAACACTCAGGGAGACACTATTACTTTTTTTTTATGTAAAAACGGCCAAAAGCTGCTATATACAGAGATTTGAACCGTGGTACTTCAAAACCAAACTTCTAGTTTTCTGGCCCACACAAGAATATTTTAAACAGATATATTTGTGTCTGAACAGTCACGGAGACACTATTACTGTTTTTTTTATGTAAAAAAGGCCAAAAGCTGGATAGTACTGAGATTTAAACTGTGGAACTGCAAAACCAAACTTCTAGTTATCTGTCCCACACCAGAATATAGTAAACAGATATATTTGTGTCTGAACTGTCAGGGAGACACTATTACTGTCTTGTTTTTATGTAAAAAGGCCAAAAGCTGGATAATACTGAGATTTGAACCGTGGAACTGCAAAAACAAACTTCTAGTTATCTGGCCTACACCAGAATCTTTTAAACAGATATATTTGTGTCTGAACTGTCAGGGAAACACTATTACTGTTTTTTTAATGTAAAAAAGGCCAAAAGCTGGATAATACAGCAAATTGAACCGTGGAACTGCAAAACCAAACTTCTAGTTATCTGGCCTACACTAGAATATTTTAAACAGATATATTTGTGTCTGAACAGTTAGGATGACACTATTACTGCTTTTTAATGTAAAAAAGGCCAAAAGCTGTATATTACAGAGATTTGAACCATTGAACTGCAAAACCAAACTTCAAGTTATCTGGCCTACACCAGAATAGTTTAAACAGATATATTTATGTCTTAACAGTCAGGGAGACACCATTACATTTTTTTACGGCAAAAAATTCCAAAAGCAGGATAATACTGAGATTTGACCAGTGGAACTGCAAAACCAAACTTCAAGTTATCTGGCCTACACCAGAATATTTTAAACAGATCTATTTGAGTCTGAACACTCAGGGAGACACTATTACTGTTTTTTTTATGTAAAAATGGCCAGAAGCTGCATTATACAGAGATTTGACCGTGGTACTGCAAAACCAAGCTTCTAGTTTTCTGGCCTACACAAGAATATTTTAAACAGATATATTTGTGTCTGAACAGTCAGGGAGACACTATTACTGTTTTGTTTTTATGTAAAAAGGCCAAAAGCTGGATAATACTGAGATTTGAACCGTGGAACTGCAAAACCAAACTTCTAGTTATCTGGCATACACCAGAATCTTTTAAACAGATATATTTGTGTCTGAACGGTCATGGAGACACTAATACTGTTTTTTTAATATAAAAAAGGCTAAAAGCTGCATAATACAGAGATTGAACCGTGGAACTGCAATACCAAACTTCTAGTTATCTGGCCTACACCAGAATATTTTAAACAGATATATTTGTGTCTGAACAGTCAGGGAGACACTACTACTGTTTTTTTATGTTAAAAATGCCAAAAGCTGGATAATACAGAGATTTGAACATTGTAACTGCAAAACCAAACTTCTAGTTATCTGGCCTACACCAGAATATTTTAAACAGATATATTTGTGTCTGAACAGTCAGGGAAACACTATTACTGTTTTTTTTTATGTAAAAAAGCCCAAAAGCTGGATAATACAGAGAATTGAACCGTGGAACTGCAAAACCAAACTTCTAGTTGTCTGGCCTACACCAGAATCTTTTAAACAGATATATTTGGGTCCGAACAGTCAGGGAGACACTATTACAGTTTTATTTATGTAAAACATGCCAACAGCTGGATATTACAGAGATTTGAACCGTGGAACTGCAAAACCAAACTTCTAGTTATCTGGCATACACCAGAATATTTTAAACAGATATATTTGTGTCTGAACGGTCAGGGAGACACTAATACTGTTTTTTTAATGTAAAAAAGGCTAAAAGCTGCATAATACAGAGATTGAACCGTGGAACTGCAAAACCAAACTTCTAGTTATCTGGCCTACACCAGAATTTTTTAAACAGATATATTTGTGTCTGAACTGTCAGGGAGACACTAATACTGTTTTTTATGTTAAAAAGGCCAAAAGCTGGATAATACTGAGATTTGAACATTGTAACTGCAAAAACAAACTTCTAGTTATCTGGCCTACACCAGAATATTTTAAACAGATATATTTGTGTCTGAACAGTCAGGGAGACACTATTACTGTTTTTTTATTTAAAAAAGGCCAACAGCTTGATATTACAGAGATTTGAGCCGTGGAACTGCAAAACCAAACTACTAGTTATCTGGCCTACAACAGAATATTTTAAACAGATATATTTGTGTCTGAACGGTCAGGGAGACACTAATACCATTTTTTTTTATGTAAAAAAGGCAAAAGCTGCATAATACAGAGATTGAACTGTGGAACTGCAAAACCAAACTTCAAGTTATCTGGCCTACACCAGAATATTTTAAACAGATATATTTGTGTCTGAGCAGTCAGGGAGACACTATTACTGTTTTTTTTCTGTAAAAATGGCCAGAAGCTGCATTATACAGAGATTTGACCGTGGTACTGCAAAACCAAACTTCTAGTTTTCTGGCCTACACAAGAATCTTTTAAACAGATATATTTGTGTCTGAACAGTCACGGAGACACTATTACTGTTTTTTTTATGTAAAAAAGCCCAAAAGCTGGATAATACAGAGAATTGAACCGTGGAACTGCAAAACCAAATTTCTAGTTATCTGACATACACCAGAATATTTTATACAGACATATTTGTGTCTGAACGGTCAGGGAGACACTAATACTGTTTTTTTAATGTAAAAAAGGCTAAAAGCTGCATAATACAGAGATTGAACCGTGGAACTGCAAAACCAAACTTCTAGTTATCTGGCCTACACCAGAATATTTTAAACAGATATATTTGTGTCTGAACAGTCAGGAAGACACTATTACTGTTTTTTTATGTTAAAAAGGCCAAAAGCTGGATATTACAGAGATTTGAACCGTGGAACTGCAAAACCAATCTTCTAGTTATCTGGCCTACACGAGAATCTTTTAAACAGATATATTTGGGTCCGAACAGTCAGGGAGACACTATTACTGTTTTTTTATTTAAAAAAGGCCAACAGCTTGATATTACAGAGATTTGAGCCGTGGAACTGCAAAACCAAACTTCTAGTTATCTGGCCTACACCAGAATATTTTAAACAGATATATTTGTGTCTGAACGGTCAGGGAGACACTAATACCATTTTTTTTTTATGTAAAAAAGGCCAAAAGCTGCATAATACAGAGATTGAACTGTGGAACTGCAAAACCAAACTTCTAGTTATCTGGCCTACACCAGAATATTTTAAACAGATATATTTGTGTCTGAGCAGTCAGGGAGACACTATTACTGTTTTTTTATGTTAAAAAGGCCAAAAGCTGGATAATACTGAGATTTGAACCGTGGAACTGCAAAACCATACTTTTTATTATGTGGCCTACACCAGAATATTTTAAACAGATATATTTGTGTCTGAACAGTTAGGAAGACACTATTACTGTTTTTTTAATGTAAAAAGGCCAAAAGCTGCATATTACAGAGATTTGAACCATGGAACTGCAAAACCAAACTTCAAGTTATCTGGCCTACACCAGAATATTTTAAACAGATATATTTGAGTCTGAACACTCAGGGAGACACTATTACTGTTTTTTTTATGTAAAAATGGTCAAAAGCTGCATTATACAGAGAATTGAACCGCAGTACTGCAAAACCAAACTTCTATTTTTCTGGCCTACACAAGAATATTTTAAACAGATATATTTGTGTCTGAACAGTCACGGAGACACTATTACTGTTTTTTTTATGTAAAAAGGGCCAAAAGCTGCATAATACTGAGATTTAAACCGTGGAACTGCAAAACCAAGTTTCTAGTTATCTGGCCTACACCAGAATATTTCAAACAGATATATTTGTGTCTGAACAGTCAGGGAGACACTATTACTGTTTTGTTTTTATGTAAAAAGGCCAAAAGCTGGATAATACTGAGATTTGAACAGTGGAACTGCAAAACCAAACTTCTAGTTATCTGGCCTACACCAGAATCTTTTAAACAGATATATTTGTGTCTGCACAGTCAGGGAAACACTATTACTGTTTTTTTTATGTAAAAAAGGCCAAAAGTTGGATAATACAGAGAGTTGAACCGTGGAACTGCAAAACCAAACTTCCAGTTATCTGACCTACACATGAATATTTTAAACAGATATATTTGAGTCTGAACACTCAGGGAGACACTATTACTGTTTTTTTATGTAAAAATTGCCAAAAGCTGCATTATACAGAGATTTAAACCGTGGTACTGCAAAACCAAACTTCTAGTTATCTGGCCTACACAAGAATATTTTAAACAGATATATTTGTGTCTGAACAGTCACAGAGACACTATTACTGTTTTTTTTATGTAAAAAAGGACAAAAACTGGATAATACTGAGATTTAAACCGTGGAACTGCAAAACCAAACTTCTAGTTATCTGGCCTACACCAGAATGTTTTAGTCAGATATATTTGTGTCTGAACAGTCAGGGAGACATTATTATTGTTTTGTCTTTATGTAAAAAGGCCAAAAGCTGGATAATACTGAGATTTAAACCGTGGTACTGCAAAACCAAACTTCTATTTTTCTGGCCTACACCAGAATATTTTAAACAGATATATTTGTGTCTGAACAGTCATGGAGACACTATTACTGTTTTTTTTTTTGTAAAAAAGGCCAAAAGCTGCATAATACAGAGATTTGAACCGTAAAACTGCAAAACCAAACTTCTAGTTATCTGGACTACACCAGAATATTTTAAACAGATATATTTGTGTCTGAACGGTCAGGGAGACACTATTACTGTTTTTTTTATGTAAAAAAGGCCAAAAGCTGCATAATACAGAGATTTGTACCGTGGAATTGCAGAACCAAACTTCTAGTTATCTGGCCTACACCAGAATATTTTTAAACAGATATATTTGTGTCTGAATGGTCAGGGAGACGCAATTATTGTTTTTTTTAATGTTAAAAAGGCCAAAAGCTGCATAATACAGAGATTTGAACAGTGGAACTGCTAAACCAAACTTCTAGTTATCTGGCCTACACCAGTATCTTTTAAGCAGATATATTTGTGTCTGAACAGTCAGGGAGACACTACTACTGTTTTTTTTTTATGTAAAAATGGCCAAAAGCTGGATAATACTGAGATTTGAGCCGTGGAACTGCAAAACCAAACTTCTGGTTATCTGGCCTACACCAGAATATGTTAAACAGATATATTTGTGTCTAGACAGTCAGGGAGACACTATTACTGTTTTTTTTTGGGAAAAAAAAGCCAAAAGCTGCAATATACAGAGATTTGAACCGTGGAAAAGCAAAACCAAACTTCTAGTTATCTGGCCTACACCAGAATATTTTTAAACAGATATATTTGTGTCTGAACGGTCAGGGAGACGCTATTATTGTTTTTTTTAATGTTAAAAAGGCCAAAAGCTGCACAATACAGAGATTTGAACAGTGGAACTGCTAAACCAAACTTGTAGTTATCTGGCCTACACCAGTATCTTTTAAACAGATATATTTGTGTCTAAACAGTCAGGGAGACACTATTACTGTTTTTTTTATGTTAAAAAGGCCAAAAGCTGGATATTACAGAGATTTGTACCGTGGAAC
Organism: Phyllobates terribilis; assembly: GCF_046119375.1. Taxonomy (NCBI): domain Eukaryota; kingdom Metazoa; phylum Chordata; class Amphibia; order Anura; family Dendrobatidae; genus Phyllobates; species Phyllobates terribilis. The sequence goes on from NW_027362761.1 coordinate 284,209,554, forward strand.
TGCAAAACCAATCTTGTAGTTATCTGGTCTACACCAGAATCTTTTAAACCGATATATTTGTGTCTGAACAGTCAGGGAGACACTATTACTGTTTTTTTTATGTAAAAAAGACCAAAAGCTGCATATTACAGAGATTTGAACCATGGAACTGCAAAACAAAACTTCTAGTTATCTGGCCTACACCAGAATATTTTAAACAGATATATTTCTGTCTGAACAGTCAGGGAGACACTATTACTGTTTTTTTTATGTAAAAAAGTCCAAAATCTGCATAATACAGAGATTGGCACCGTGGAGCTGCAAAACCAAACTTCTAGTTATCTGGCCTACACCAGAATATTTTAAACAGATATATTTGTGTCTGAACAGTCAGGGAGACACTATTACTGTTTTTTTTTAATGTTAAAAAGGCCAAAAGCTGGATATTACAGAGATTTGAACCGTGGAACTGCAAAACCAATCTTCTAGTTATCTGGCCTACAACAGAATCTTTTAAACAGATCTATTTCTGTCCGAACAGTCAGGGAGACACTATTACTGTTTTTTTTATGTTAAAAGGCCAATAGCTGGATATTACAGAGATTTGAACCATGGAGCTGCAAAACCAAACTTCTATTTATCATGCCTACACCAGAATATTTTAAACAGATATATTTGTGTCTGTACGGTCAGGGAGACACTAATCCTGTTTTTTTATATAAAAAAGGCCAAAAGCTGCATTATGCAGAGATTTATACCGTGGTACTGCAAAACCAAACTTCTAGTTATCTGGCCTACACCACAATATTTTAAACAGATATATTTGTGGGAGGAGGGGAGGAGTCCTGAGGAGATAATTTGCATATTCCCACTGCATTTTGGGGTAAGTGAAGAGTCTCCGCGAGCTCAAAGAACACTGGATTTTGGCTGTTGGAGCTGAAAAGAGGACATCGGTAAACCAGGGGAGGAGTCCTGAGGAGATAATTTGCATATGCCCACTGTATTTTTAGGTAAGTGAAGAGTCTCCGCGAGCTCAAAGAACACTGGATTTTGGCTGTTGGAGCTGAAAAGAGGACATCGGTAAACCAGGGGAGGAGTCCTGAGGAGATAATTTGCATATTCCCACTGCATTTTGGGGTAAGTGAAGAGTCTCCGCGAGCTCAAAGAACACTGGATTTTGGCTGTTGGAGCTGAAAAGAGGACATCGGTAAACCAGGGGAGGAGTCCTGAGGAGATAATTTGCATATGCCCACTGCATTTTGGGGTAAGTGAAGAGTCTCCGCGAGCTCAAAGAACACTGGATTTTGGCTGTTGGAGCTGAAAAGAGGACATCGGTAAACCAGGGGAGGAGTCCTGAGGAGATAATTTGCATATTCCCACTGCATTTTGGGGTAAGTGAAGAGTCTCCGCGAGCTCAAAGAACACTGGATTTTGGCTGTTGGAGCTGAAAAGAGGACATCGGTAAACCAGGGGAGGAGTCCTGAGGAGATAATTTGCATATTCCCACTGCATTTTGGGGTAAGTGAAGAGTCTCCGCGAGCTCAAAGAACACTGGATTTTGGCTGTTGGAGCTGAAAAGAGGACATCGGTAAACCAGGGGAGGAGTCCTGAGGAGATAATTTGCATATGCCCACTGCATTTTGGGGTAAGTGAAGAGTCTCCGCGAGCTCAAAGAACACTGGATTTTGGCTGTTGGAGCTGAAAAGAGGACATCGGTAAACCAGGGGAGGAGTCCTGAGGAGATAATTTGCATATTCCCACTGCATTTTGGGGTAAGTGAAGAGTCTCCGCGAGCTCAAAGAACACTGGATTTTGGCTGTTGGAGCTGAAAAGAGGACATCGGTAAACCAGGGGAGGAGTCCTGAGGAGATAATTTGCATATGCCCACTGCATTTTGGGGTAAGTGAAGAGTCTCCGCGAGCTCAAAGAACACTGGATTTTGGCTGTTGGAGCTGAAAAGAGGACATCGGTAAACCAGGGGAGGAGTCCTGAGGAGATAATTTGCATATTCCCACTGCATTTTGGGGTAAGTGAAGAGTCTCCGCGAGCTCAAAGAACACTGGATTTTGGCTGTTGGAGCTGAAAAGAGGACATCGGTAAACCGCGCGCCGGTAGGCGCGCGCATTTTGAAGCTTTTTTTTTAAGCTTTTTTCACTGTTTTCAGAACATTAACAATAAGAACATGGAAGAGTCCAGGAGCCATTTGGTGAGCTGCATATCCTGCTACATGTTCACAGACTTGCCAGTGGAAAAGCCAGACTTCACATGCCAGAAATGCAAGCTTGTGTCCCTGTTGGAGGAAAAGTTGCGAAATCTAGAAGAGAGGTTAACTACCTTGAAAATCATTAAGGAAGGTGAAGAGTTCTTAGACAGAGCAGAATTATCTCTTCATGATTCAGAAAGAGAAGAAATTCGAACTGCACCTGACGAAACAGAGGAATGGAAGCATGTGACCCACAGAAGCAGGAGGATCGAGAGGCAGTCAGCACCCATACTGCTCAGGAACCAGTACCAGGCTCTCACACAGGAGAACCATGAAGAAATACAGCAAGATAAGACTTTGCCAGCAATGAATAACCTTGTAAGCCCTCAGAATCCTTCTGGATGGAGAAAGAAGAATGTTGTGAAGAAAAAACGGAGAGTGGTGGTCATGGGGGATTCCCTGTTAAGAGGAACAGAGGCCGCTATCTGCAGACCAGACATGACCTCAAGAGAAATGTGCTGTCTTCCAGGAGCAAAAATTAAAGATGTGTCTGACAGGATATCAAGACTCTTCAGACCTACAGATCACTACCCATTCCTGCTAATACATGTGGGGACAAATGACACCGCAAGAAAGGACCTGGAAACCATCTGCAGTGACTTTGAAGACTTAGGCAAGAAAGTGAAAGAATTGGGAGCGCAGGTGGTCTTCTCATCCATCCTCCCAGTGGATGGCCATGGAACAATGAGGTGGAATAAGATTCTACAGGTGAACAACTGGCTACGTCGATGGTGCCGTCAACAAGGATTTGGATTTCTGGATCACGGAATGAATTACCTATACGATGGACTACTTGCTAGAGATGGGGTGCACCTTACGAAGACTGGAAAACATGTATTTGGAAGTCGCCTTGCTACACTCATCAGAAGAGCTTTAAACTAGAACAATGTGGGAAGGGAAGCAAAAGGCCAGAAAAAGCCATACAGCTGACAAATACTATTGAGATCTCTGCTACTGGAAGTGGAAAAGAAGAACAAAGACAAAAAAATCTAAATAATAAAAATATGGGAGGAAGAGAAACCAATCACAAACTAAAATGTTTTTATACAAATGCACAAAGCATGGGCAACAAACAAGGAGAATTGGAACTACTAATGCAGGAAAAGGAATATGATGTCATTGGAATCACTGAAACTTGGTGGGACGATACACATGATTGGAATAAAAGGCTAAAAGGATACAACTTATTTGCAAGAAACAGACTTGATAAACGAGGAGGAGGTGTTGCATTGTATATTAGAAAAGCGTATATCTGCACAGAGATTGAAGCTTCAGAGACTGGGAGTTCTGTGGAAACTGTTTGGGTAAGAATACAAGGAGAGAACAACGGAAAGGACACCATTGTAGGCATTTACTACAGGCCACCTGGGCAAGCTGAAGATATGGATGAGCTCTTTATGTATCAAATGACCAAGTTCTCCAAAAAATATGACGTAGTGGTCATGGGAGATTTCAACTATCCAGACATTTGTTGGGAATCTCTCTCAAGTAAAACTAACAGGTCAAGCAAATTCTTATCCTCTCTTGCTGACAACTTTATCTTCCAAAAGGTAGGGGAGAAAACAAGGGGATCTGCTACTTTGGATCTAATCCTTATAAACAGGGAGGAAATGGTTGAGGAGGTAAAGGTGGCTGGGACCCTAGGAGGCAGCGATCATGCTATTATAGAATTTTGGATAACTAGAGGAGGAAGACATGTGAAGACTCAAACTTCAAGGTTAGATTTTAGAAAGGCAGATTTTAAGAGACTCAGAAAGAGAATAGGAGGGATCCAATGGCTGGATGTCCTTAAGGACAAAAATGTCCAGGAAGGATGGGAAATTTTTAAAAATGAGATTCTCAAAGCACAATCGTTAACAATCCCGAAAAGTAGGAAGAATGGGAAGCATTTAAGGAAACCAGGATGGATGAACACAGAACTTAAACACATGCTAAAAAGAAAGAAAGAAATGTTTATTAAATGGAAAGAGGGAGGCATATCTAAAGAAGATTATAATGCAGTCTGCAGATCCTGCAGGGCACGTATCAGGTTAGCTAAAGCTGACAATGAATTAAGGCTTGCAAGAGATGTCAAAAGCAATAAAAAAGGATTTTGGGGGTATGTCAAAAGTAAAAGAAAAGTCAAAGATGCTATAGGATTTTTACAGGATGAAAATGGAGAAATGGTAAGAGAGGATGTTGAGAAGGCCGAACTTTTTAATTCCTATTTTGCATCTGTTTTCTCTCAGAAAGAAAATGTAACATCAACTGATCTTCACTGTCCTTTTAAAGGAATAGAGGAATCCAAGTTATCAGTAAACAGAAAGATTGTGAGGGAATATTTAGCTAACATAAATGAGTTCAAGTCTCCAGGTCCAGATGAATTACACCCCAGAGTACTGAAGGAGATTGTAGAAGAAATTTTAGAACCACTCTCCATAATCTTTGAAAATTCTTGGAGAACAGGAGAAGTCCCAGAAGACTGGAGAAGAGCAAATGTTGTTCCTATCTTCAAAAAGGGGAAGAAGGTGGACCCAGGGAACTATAGGCCAGTGAGTCTGACTTCTATACCAGGAAAGATCTTTGAACAAATTATTAAACAACATGTATGTAAGTACATGGATAAGAATGAAGTGATTAACCAGAGTCAGCATGGGTTTGTAACTAACAAGTCATGTCAGACTAACTTAATTTCCTTCTATGACAGAATCACTGACTGGGTGGATCAGGGAAATGCTGTAGATATAGTATATCTTGACTTCAGCAAAGCATTTGACAAAGTATCTCAAATCATCCTTATTGAAAAAATGACCAAGTATGCAATGGACCAGGCAACTGTTAGGTGGATTCATAACTGGCTTAGTGATCGGACTCAAAGGGTGGTTGTAAATGGCTTCACATCCAGCTGGATGAATGTCTCAAGTGGGGTACCACAGGGCTCCGTCCTCGGACCTGTATTGTTCAACATCTTTATCAATGATTTAGATGAAGGAATTGAGGGTAAACTGATTAAATTTGCTGATGACACAAAGCTAGGAGGGATAGCTAATACTAGAGAAGAGAGAGAGAGGATTCAAAAAGACCTAAATAAACTGGAGCAGTGGGCAGCAACCAACAGAATGGTTTTTAACAGGGAAAAATGCAAAGTACTACATCTGGGCAATAAAAATGAAAAAAGCATATACAGAATGGGAGGAATAGAGCTAAGCAACAGTACATGTGAAAAAGACTTAGGTATACTAATAGATCATAGACTGAACATGAGTCAACAGTGTGATGCAGCAGCAAAAAAGGCAAATACAATTCTGGGATGTATTAACAGAAGCATACAGTCTAGATCACGTGAAGTCATTATCGGTCTTTACTCCTCTTTGGTTAGACCTCATCTGGAATACCGTGTACAGTTTTGGGCACCACATTTTAAAAAAGACATCGACAAACTGGAGCAAGTTCAGAGAAGAGCGACCAGAATGGTGACTGGTCTGCAAACCATGTCCTATGAGGAATGGTTGCAGGATTTGGGAATGTTTAGCTTGCAAAAAAGAAGACTGAGAGGAGACTTAATAGCTGTCTACAAATATGTCAAGGGCTGTCACATTGTAGAAGGATCATCTTTATTCTCATTTGCACAAGGAAAGACTAGAAGCAATGGGATGAAACTAAATGGGAGGAGACACAGATTAGATATTAGAAAAAACTTTTTGACAGTTAGGGTGATTAATGAGTGGAACAGGCTGCCACGAGAGGTGGTGAGTTCCCCTTCAATGGACGTCTTCAAACAGAGGCTGGACAGACATCTGTCTGAGATGATCTAGTGAATCCTGCTTTGAGCAGGGGGTTGGACCAGATGACCCAGGAGGTCCCTTCCAACTCTACCATTCTATGATTCTATGATTCTATGATTCTATGTGTCTGAACAGTCAGGGAGCCACTATTATTGTTTTTTTTATGTAAAAAAGGCCAAAAGCTGGATAATACTGAGATTTAAACCGTGGAACTGCAAAACCAAACTTCTAGTTATCTGGCCTACACCAGAATATTTTAAACAGATATAATTGTGTCTGAACAGTCAGGGAGACACTATTACAGTTTTTTTTATGGCAAAAAATGCCAAAAGCAGGATAATACAGAGATTTGACCCGTGGAACTTCAAAACCACAGTTCTATTTCTCTGGCCTACACCAGACTATTTTACACAGATACATTGATGTCTGAACATTCAGGGAGACACTAAAACAGTTTTTTTATGGCAAAAAATGCCAAAAGCAGAATAATACTGAGATTTGACCCATGGAACTGCAAAACCAAACATCTAGTTATCTGGCCTACACCAGAATATTTTAAACAGATATATTTGAGTCTGAACAGTCAGGTAGACACTATTACTGTTTTTTTTTATGTAAAAAAGGCCAAAAGCTGGATAATACTGAGATTTAAACCATGGAACTGCAAAACCAAACTTCTAGTTATCTCGCCTATACCAGAATATTTTAAACAGATATAATTGTGTCTGAACAGTCAGGGAGACACTATTACTGTTTTTTTATGTAAAAAAGGCCAAAAGCTGGATAATACTGAGATTTGAACCGTGGAACTGCAAAACCAAACTTCTAGTTATCAGGCCTACACCAGAATCTTTTAAACAGATATATTTGTGTCTGAACAGTCAGGGAAACACTATTACTGTTTTTTTTATGTAAAAAAGGCCAAAAGCTGGATAATACAGAGAATTGAAACCGTGGAACTGCAAAACCAAACTTCTACTTATCTGGCCTACACCATAATATTTTAAAAAGATATATTTGAGTCTGAACAGTCAGGGAGACACTATGACTGTTTTCTTTATGTAAAAAAGGCCAAAAGCTGCATAATACTGAGATTTGAACCGTGGAACTGCAAAACCAAACTTCTGGTTATCTGGCCTACACCAGAATATTTTAAACAGATATATTTGTGTCTAAACAGTCAGGGAGACACTACTACTGTTTTTTTAAATGGAAAAAAGCCCAAAAGCTGCATTATACAGAGATTTGAACCGTGGAACTGCAAAACCAAACTTCTAGTTATCTGGCCTACACCAGAATATTTTAAACAGATATATTTGAGTCTGAACAGTCAGGGAGGCACTATTACTGTTTTGTTTTTATGTAAAAAAGACCAAAAGCTGGATAATACTGAGATTTGAACCGTGGAACTGCAAAACCAAACTTCTAGTTATGTGGCCTACACCAGAATATTTTAAACAGATATGTTTGTGTCTGAACAGTCAGGGAGACACTATTACTGTTTTTTTTTTATATATAAAAAAGGCCAAAAGCTGCATAATACAGAGATTTGTACCATGGAACTGCAAAACCAAACTTCTAGTTATCTGGCCTACACCAGAATATTTTAAACAGATATATTTGTGTCTGAACAGTCAGGGAGACACTATTACTGTTTTTTTTTATGTAAAAAATGCCAAAAGCTGGATAATACTGAGATTTAAACCGTGGAACTGCAAACCCAAACTTCTACTAATCTGGCCTACACCATAATATTTTAAACAGATATAATTTTGTCTGAACAGTCAGGGAGACACTTTTACTGTTTTTTTATGTAAAAATGGCCAAAAGCTGCATAATACAGAGATTTGAACCGTGGAACTCCAAAACCAAACTTCCAGTTATCTGGCCTACACCAGAATCTTTTAAACAGATACATTTGTGTCTGCACAGTCAGGGAAACACTATTACTGTTTTTTTTATGTAAAAAAGGCCAAAAGCTGCATAATACAGAGAGTTGAACAGTGGAACTGCAAAAACAAACTTCCAGTTATCTGGCCTACACATGAATATTTTAAACAGATATATTTGAGTCTGAACACTCAGGGAGACACTATTACTGTTTTTTTATGTAAAAATGGCCAAAAGCTGCACTATATAGAGATTTGAACCGTCTTACTGCAAAACCAAACTTCTAGTTATCTGGCCTGCACAAGAATATTTTAAACAGATATATTTGTGACTGATCAGTCACGGAGACACTATTACTGTTTTTTTTATGTAAAAAAGGCCAAAAACTGGATAATACTGAGATTTAAACAGTGGAACTGCAAAACCAAACTTCTAGTTATCTGGCCTACACCAGAATGTTTTAATCAGATATATTTGTGTCTGAACAGTCAGGGAGACACTATTATTGTTTTGTCTTTATGTAAAAAGGCCAAAAGCTGGATAATACTGAGATTTGAAACGTGGAACTGCAAAACTAAACTTCTAGTTATCTGGCCTACAAAACAATCTTTTACACAGATATATTTGTGTCTGAACAGTCAGGGAAACACTATTACTGTTTTTTTTATGTAAAAAAGTCCAAAAGATGGATAATACAGAGAATTGAACCGTGGAACTGCAAAACCAAACTTCTAGTTATATGGCCTACACCAGAATATTTTAAACAGATATATTTGTGTCTGAACAGTCATGGAGACACTATTACTGTTTTTTTTTTATGTAAAAAAGGCCAAAAGCTGCATAATACAGAGATTTGAACCGTGGAACTGCAAAACCAAAATTCTAGTTATCTGGACTACACCAGGATATTTTAAACAGATATATTTGTGTCTGAACGGTCAGGGAGACACTATTACTGTTTTTTTTATGAAAAAAGGCCAAAAGCTGCATAATACAGAGATTTGTACCGTGGAACTGCAAAACCAAACTTCTAGTTATCTGGCCTACACCAGAATATATCAAACAGATATATTTGTGTCTGAACAGTCAGGGAGACACTATTTGAACCGCGCTACTGCAAAACCAAACTTCTATTTTTCTGGTCTACACAAGAATATCTTAAACAGATATATTTGTGTCTGAACAGTCACGGAGACACTATTACTGTTTTTTTTATGTAAAAAGGGCCAAAAGCTGCATAATACTGAGATTTAAACCGTGGAACTGCAAAACCAAGCTTCTAGTTATCTGGCCTACACCAGAATATTTCAAACAGATATATTTGTGTCTGAACAGTCAGGGAGACACTATTACTGTTTTGTTTTTATGTAAAAAGGCCAAAAGCTGGATAATACTGAGATTTGAACAGTGGAGCTGCAAAACCAAACTTCTAGTCATCTGGCCTACACCAGAATCTTTTAAACAGATATATTTGTGTCTGAACAGTCAGGGAAACACTATTACTGTTTTTTTTATGTAAAAAAGGCCAAAAGCTGGATAATACAGCAAATTGAACCGTGGAACTGCAAAACCAAACTTCTAGTTATCTGGCCTACACCAGAATATTTTAAACAGATATATTTGTGTCTGAACAGTTAGGAAGACACTATTACTGTTTTTTTAATGTAAAAAACGCCAAAAGGTGTATATTACAGAGATTTGAACCGTTGAACTGCAAAACCAAACTTCAAGTTATCTGGCCTACCCTAGAATATTTTAAACAAATATATTTATGTCTTAACAGTCAGGGAGACACCAATACATTTTTTTATGGCAAAAAATTCCAAAAGCAGGATAATACTGAGATTTGACCAGTGGAACTGCAAAACCAAACTTCAAGTTATCTGGCGTACACCAGAATATTTTAAACAGATATATTTGAGTCTGAACACTCAGGGAGACACTATTACTGTTTTTTTTTCTGTAAAAATGGCCAGAAGCTGCATTATACAGAGATCTGACCGTGGTACTGCAAAACCAAACTTCTAGTTTTCTGGCCTACATAAGAATATTTTAAACAGATATATTTGTGTCTGAACAGTCACGGAGACACTATTACTGTTTTTTTTTATGTAAAAAAGGCCAAAAGCTGGATAATACTGAGATTTAAACAGTGGAACTGCAAAACCAAACTTCTAGGTATCTGGCCTACACCAGAAACTTTTAAACAGACATGTTTGTGTCTGAACAGTCAGGGAAACACTATTATTGTTTTTTTTATGTAAAAAAGCCCAAAAGCTGGATAATACAGAGAATTGAACCGTGGAACTGCAAAACCAAACTTCTAGTTATCTGACCTACACCAGAATATTTTAAACAGATATATTTGTATCTGAACGGTCATGGAGACACTATTACTGTTGTTTTAATGTAAAAAGGCCAAAAGCTGCATATTACAGAGATTTGAACCATGGAACTGCAAAACCAAACTTCTAGTTATCTGGCCTACACCAGAATATTTTAAACAGATATATTTGTGTCTGAACGGTCAGCAGACACTATTACTGTTTTTTTTTGTGTAAAATAGGCCAAAAGCTGCATAATACAGAGATTTGAACCTTGTAACTGCAGAACCAAACTTCTAGTTATCTGGCCTACACCAGAATATTTTAAACAGATATTTTTGTGTCTGAACAGTCAGGAAGACACTATTACTGTTTTTTTTATGTTAAAAAGGCCAAAAGCTGGATATTACAGAGATTTGAACAGTGGAACTGCAAAACCAATCTTCTAGTTATCTGGCCTACACCAGAATCTTTTAAACAGATATATTTGGGTCCGAACAGTCAGGGAGACACTATTACAGTTTTTTTATGTAAAACAGGACAACAGCTGGATATTACAGAGATTTGAACCGTGGTACTGCAAAACCAAACTTGTAGTTATCTGGCCTACACAAGAATATTTTAAACAGATATATTTGTGTCTGAACTGTCAGGAAGACAATATTACTGTTTTTTTATGTAAAAAAGGCCAAAAACTGGATAATACTGAGATTTAAACAGTGGAACTGCAAAACCAAACTTCTAGTTATCTGGCCTACACTAGAATGTTTTAATCAGATATATTTGTGTCTGAACAGTCAGGGAGACACTATTATTGTTTTGTCTTTATGTAAAAAGGCCAAAAGCTGGATAATACTGAGATTTGAACCGTGGAACTGCAAAACTAAACTTCTAGTTATCTGGCCTACAAAAGAATCTTTTAAACAGATATATTTGTGTCTGAACAGTCAGGGAAACACTATTACTGTTTTTTTTATGTAAAAAAGGCCAAAAGATGGATAGAACAGAGAATTGAACCGTGGAACTGCAAAACCAAACTTCTAGTTATATGGCCTACACCAGAATATTTTAAACAGATATATTTGTGTCTGAACAGTCATGGAGACACTATTACTGTTTTTTTTTTATGTAAAAAAGGCCAAAAGCTGCATAATACAGAGATTTGAACCGTGGAACTGCAAAACCAAACTTCTAGTTATGTGGACTACAGCAGAATATTTTAAACAGATATATTTGTGTCTGAACGGTCAGGGAGACACCATTACTGTTTTTTTTATGTAAAAAAGGCCAAAAGCTGCATAATACAGAGATTTGTACCGTGGAACTGCAAAACCAAGCTGCTAGTTATCTGGCCTACACCAGAATATTTTAAACAGATATATTTGTGTCTGAACAGTCAGGGAGACACTATTTGAACCGCGGTACTGCAAAACCAAACTTCTATTTTTCTGGCCTACACAAGAATATTTTAAACAGATATATTTGTGTCTGAACAGTCACGGAGACACTATTACTGTTTTTTTTATGTAAAAAGGGCCAAAAGCTGCATAATACTGAGATTTAAACCGTGGAACTGCAAAACCAAGCTTCTAGTTATCTGGCCTACACCAGAATATTTCAAACAGATATATTTGTGTCTGAACAGTCAGGGAGACACTATTACTGTTTTGTTTTTATGTAAAAAGGCCAAAAGCTGGATAATACTGAGATTTGAACCGTGGAACTGCAAAACCAAACTTCTAGTTATCTGGCATACACCAGAATCTTTTAAACAGATATATTTGTGTCTGAACAGTCAGGGAAACACTATTACTGTTTTTTTTATGTAAAAAAGCCCAAAAGCTGGATAATACAGAGAATTGAACCGTGGAACTGCAAAACCACACTTCTAGTTATCTGACCTACACCAGAATATTTTAAACAGATATATTTGTATCTGAACGGTCATGGAGACACTATTACTGTTGTTTTAATGTAAAAAGGCCAAAAGCTGCATATTACAGAGATTTGAAGCATGGAACTGCAAAACCAAACTTCTAGTTATCTGGCCTACACCAGAATATTTTAAACAGATATATTTGTGTCTGAACGGTCAGGGAGACACTATTACTGTTTTTTTTTGTGTAAAATAGGCCAAAAGCTGCATAATACAGAGATTTGAACCTTGTATCTGCAAAACCAAACTTCTAGTTATCTGGCCTACACCAGAATATTTTAAACAGATATTTTTGTGTCTGAACAGTCAGGAAGACACTATTACTGTTTTTTTTATGTTAAAAAGGCCAAAAGATGGATATTACAGAGATTTGAACCGTGGAACTGCAAAACCAATTTTCTAGTTATCTGGCCTACACCAGAATCTTTTAAACAGATATATTTGGGTCCGAACAGTCAGGGAGACACTATTACAGTTTTTTTTATGTAAAACAGGCCAACAGCTGGATATTACAGAGATTTGAACCGTGGAACTGCAAAACCATACTTTTAATTATCTGGCCTACACCAGAATATTTTAAACAGATATATTTGTGTCTGAACAGTTAGGAAGACACTATTACTGTTTTTTTAATATAAAAAGGCCAAAAGCTGCATATTACAGAGATTTGAACCATGGAACTGCAAAACCAAATTTCAAGTTATCTGGCCTACACCAGAATATTTAAAACAGATATATTTGTGTCTGAACTATCAGGGAGACACTATTACTGTTTTGTTTTTATGTAAAAAGGCCAAAAGCTGGATAATACTGAGATTTGAACCGTGGAACTGCAAAACCAAACTTCTAGTTATCTGGCCTACACCAGAATCTTTTAAACAGATATATTTGTGTCTGAACAGTCAGGGAAACACTATTACTGTTTTTTTTATGTAAAAAAGGCCAAAAGCTGCATAATACAGAGATTTGAACCGTGGAACTGCAAAACCAAACTTCTAGTTATCTGGACTACACCAGAATATTTTAAACAGATATATTTGTGTCTGAACGGTCAGGGAGACACTATTACTGTTTTTTTTATGTAAAAAAGGCCAAAAGCTGCATAATACAGAGATTTGTACCGTGGAGCTGCAAAAACAAACTTCTAGTTATCTGGCCTACACCAGAATATTTTAAACAGATATATTTGTGTCTGAACAGTCAGGGAGACACTATTTGAACCGCGGTACTGCAAAACCAAACTTCTATTTTTCTGGCCTACACAAGAATATTTTAAACAGATATATTTGTGTCTGAATAGTCACGGAGACACTATTACTGTTTTTTTTATGTAAAAAGGGCCAAAAGCTGCATAATACTGAGATTTAAACCGTGGAACTGCAAAACCAAGCTTCTAGTTATCTGGCCTACACCAGAATATTTCAAACAGATATATTTGTGTCTGAACAGTCAGGGAGACACTATTACTGTTTTGTTTTTATGTAAAAAGTCCAAAAGATGGATAATACTGAGATTTGAACAGTGGAACTGCAAAACCAAACTTCTAGTTATCTGACCTACACCAGAATCTTTAAACAGATATATTTGTGTCTGAACAGTCAGGGAAACACTATTACTGTTTTTTTTATGTTAAAAAGGCCAAAAGCTGGATAATACAGCAAATTGAACCGTGGAACTGCAAAACCAAACTTCTAGTTATCTGGCCTACACCAGAATATTTTAAACAGATATATTTGTGTCTGAACAGTTAGGAAGACACTATTACTGTTTTTTTAATGTAAAAAAGGCCAAAAGGTGTATATTACAGAGATTTGAACCGTTGAACTGCAAAACCAAACTTCAAGTTATCTGGCCTACACTAGAATATTTTAAACAGATATATTTATGTCTTAACAGTCAGGGAGACACCATTACATTTTTTTACGGCAAAAAATTCCAAAAGCAGGATAATACTGAGATTTGACCAGTGGAACTGCAAAACCAAACTTCAAGTTATCTGGCATACACCAGAATATTTTAAACAGATATATTTGAGTCTGAACACTCAGGGAAACACTATTACTGTTTTTTTTCTGTAAAAATGGCCAGAAGCTGCATTATACAGAGATTTGACCGTGGTACTGCAAAACCAAACTTCTAGTTTTCTGGCCTACACAAGAATATTTTAAACAGATATATTTGTGTCTGAACAGTCACGGAGACACTATTACTGTTTTTTTTAAGTAAAAACGGCCAAAAGCTGGATAATACTGAGATTTAAACAGTGGAACTGCAAAACCAAACTTCTAGGTATCTGGCCTACACCAGAATATTTAAACAGATATATTTGTGTCTGAACAGTCAGGAAGACAATATTACTAGTGTTGAGCCACCCCCGTAGTGTTCGAGTTCGGTTCGGTTCGTCGAACACCCGTGTGTTCGCCGAACTGTTCGTCGAACTGTTCGTCGAACACCTTCGAACACCGTTAAAACCAATGGCAGGCAAACAAAAACACATAGAAACACATAGAAAAAACCTTCAAAGGTGTCCAAAAGCTGACAAACTGCTCAGAAGACACAACTAACACATGGAAAAGTGACAAGTACATATAGTCATGCGAAAAGAAAAGAGGTGGAGGAGTAAAAGGAGGGGGAGACACAGATATAGGCATGTCATGCCCTTCTAAAATACAAAAAGTGAGAAGCCGACACGGCCAGTCCGCTCCTGCCCGTGCCACCTCCGTGTCGCCGGGTTTGTGCCAGAGCCGCGGTGAACCCTGACGGCCAGCCCCCCTCTCCCAATACTGGGGCCTGTCCGCTGGTGGGTCGAGAGAGCCCCCCTGTGGTGGAGGCAGCTCTAAGCTTTTTAATTTAAATTGTCCCTCTAATTTGAATGAATACACTTTAAATCCATTTACAAGGATCTATTGGAGGGCAAGTCTCATGCCAGCAGCCGCGTAATTCCAGCTCCAGTAGCGTCCACTAAAGCTGCTGCAGTTAAAAAGCTTTTATAAGGATCGAGCTCGGCTGTCCACCGCAAGGCATCCTACTGCCAGTCCCAGCCCCTATGCCTTGGGGTGCCTCCTGATGCTCTTCACTGAGTATCCCGTGGTCCCGAAGCATTTCCTTTGAAAAAATTAAGTGTCCAAACTACAGGTGGTGTAGCTTGCTTAACAGCCGGGATAATCCGCTGACTAGCAGACACTGCTACTAGGCACAAAGTATTTCCTGGGCTAGATGCAGTTAAAAATTTGTAAGTAGATACTCTCGTTGGATGCTGAGGAAGCATTCCATAGAGTCTCCTGGCACGCCATATATGATTCTCTTAAAAAGCTTGGGGTAGGGGTCTAGGGGACCCTTTTATAGCCAAAATCACGGCCCTGTATCACAATACGTCACCTAGGCTGAAGATAAATGGAACTGTAGCACCGAGGGCTCGGTTACTACAGACGTATTGCACCTCACCCAGAGGTGTGATATCTCACTCTCAGATAAGGATGGAGTGTGGATCAGGACCCGACACCTGCATGCATTACACCACATTGCCGTGGGGCAGGGCGACCAATATGCCCCTGAGATGGGCACGACAGTCCCTGTCCCTGGCTGGAGTGGGGGGAGGGAACACTGAGGAAGGGGAACCCTGCAGTGCAGGAGCAGGGAGGAAGCAGTTCCTGGGTGCATTGAGAAGGGAGTATAAAAGGTGGGCACCATCTTAGTTCAGTGCAGAGAAGTCTGAGCAGAAGTGGCAGGGAGCAGGGGCTCTGCATGAGCTCTGCTCCGGAGGCGGGCCTAGTAACAGAGGCCCAGGCCTGCAAGAGGGAGAAGGAAGGAAGAGGAGCGGAGAAGGCTCCAGGAACGAGGAATGAAGGGATCCCAGGGGTGCGGACGGGCGAGTCACCACCGCACGCCCGAATCCACCTGCGTGGAGGGGTCAGGCCAAAGGGGGAGACCGGTCCCCGAACTAGTGGAGGCAGGAAACGACCCTCAGCTAGAAACCGGAGGCTCTGACATTTTATGTGGCGCAGCCCCTTGCTCCACCCGCTAGGAAAGCACCACATAGGGTCAGGGAAACTGGCGCCAAGTTTAGCAAGAGGAGGCCCGAGGCAGCCGGACAGAAGTGTTGGTAAGAAAGGCCAGACAAAGGACACACAAAGGGGGTCCTGTGAAGCGCTCCAAAGTTATCTGGGAGTTGTCTGAGCCCCTCACCTGGTGAGCACAGTACGACGTGGGCAGCCGTTACCTGCAGACGTGGTCTGGATAATAAGAACTGTGAGTAAAGGCCCTGAACTGCATCACTGACTCCGTGTCGTTACTGCTGCTGCCCTGCACCATCACCCCCATCCTCCGCATACACTGCCCTGAGGCTATACTCCTCCCGTGGGGAGTTATGCTACGCTCTGCTGCACCCACAACACCAGCCTTAGTGGTCTGCCCTGTAGCGGCGGTTCACTCTGACCGCAATCCACGGGTGGCGTAGTCGGACATTTAAACATCAAAACCACATAAATAGTTCCGCCACTGGTTTGACCGCCCTGAGCCACGGAACCGGATCGCCGCCACGAAGACTACAACCACCAGCATCCACCAAAAAGGGTCCGGCTCCGGGTGTCCCAAGGCCCAGGGGGTGCGTCAGAACATTTTCATCACCTTTCACAATCACCAATGGGACAAGGCAGGGATGTCCTCTGTCCCCTCTCTTATACATCCTAGTGACGGAGCACCTGCTCTTATCAATTCGCCATAACCCCAATATTAGGTGGATTGAGGTGGGAGGCACCGAGTACAAGTGCTCTCTATTTGCTGATGATGTCCTAGTATATATCACTCAATCACATATATACATCCCTGCTGTTATGGCTGAAATAGATCACTTTGTTACATGGTAAAATTTTAAAATCAATGCAGCGAAGTCTGAGGCCCTCGATGTCTCCCTCCCTAAATCCATATAGGATTCCATCCAGTCCAACTTTTCCTTTGCCTGGCCCTCACAGGGTATCAAATACTTAGGAATTCCTATTCATAGAGACCTCTCCCATCTATGTTATCTTAATTTTGGGCCCTTTATTGAACAACTCCATACAGACCACGGTTGGCAAGTTAGAACTGTAAGATTCACTACGTGAACCACTGGTGTTTTGTGGAAAAACACATGTTCCAAATTATTATGCAAAAAGTGTTTAGGAGTGATAAGGGAAGAATTTGTTTGTTTGTCAGTTAAACTCATTGATGGTGATGTGTGTCAGGGCTCTTTATATCACTGTAAGCAATTGCAGACACCTGTGCTAATTAGTTTGGCAGGTGTGTCCAATGAAAGGCAAGACTACTTAAGAAGGCTCTCTCACATTATTAAGCAGCCTACATTTTCTGCCAAAATGGGAAAGAAAAAGAATGTGTCGGCTGCTGAGAAGCAACAAATTGTGGAGTGTTTAGGTCAAGGCATGACTACAATCAACATTGTGCGATGATCAGGATGAAGTGTCTTGGCAATCAAGAAGTATGTAGCTGATTCACAGTACAGACGTGTGCGTGCTGATAAGGGCAAATTGAGGACTCTTTCCTACAGGCAATTACGTCAGGTTGAAAGAGCAGCGGCAAAAAAGCCTTGTCATAGCAGCAGACAAGTTTTTGAAGCTGCTTGTGCCTCCAACGTCCCCCGAACAACAAGATGCAGGGTCCTTCAGAGGTTTGCAGCTGTGCATACGCCATCCTGTCGACCTCCTCTATCCACTTCACACAAGCAGAAACGGCTCCAGTGGGCCAAACATTACATGAAGACTGATTTCAAAACTGTTTTGTTCACGGATGAGTGCCGTGCAGCGCTCGATGGTCCAGATGAATGGAGTGGAGGATGGCTGGTTGATGGACACCCCACGCAAACACGGCTACAGCGCCAACAAAGAGGAGGTGGAGTAATGTTTTGGGCTGGAATCATGGGGAGAGAGATTGTCGGCCCCTTTAGGATCCCTGAAGGCGCTAAAGATGAACTCCATAATGTATGTGGATTTTCTCAAACAGCACTTCCTGCCATGGTTCAAGAAGAAGAACCGTGTATTTCACAGCAAGATCATTTTTCTGCATGATAATGCACCATCTCATGCTGCACATAAAACATCTGCATCTCTGGCTGATATGGGCATAAAAGGGGACAAACTTATGGTGTGACCCCCATGCTCCCCCCTGACCTCTACCCCATTCAGAACCTTTGGAGCATCATTAAAAGGAGTGTCTATGATGGCGGGAGGCAGTTCACATCTAAGCAACAGCTCTGGGAGGGTATTCTGTCCTCATGCAAAACAATTGAAGCAGAAACCATCCAAAACCTGACAAATTCAATGGACGAGAGAGTTCAGAAGCTCCTTTCGAACAAGGGGTCCTATGTGAAAATGTAACATCACCTAGAATAAAGTTTTGAGTTGAAAACTGTTTGATTTCAGTTTCTAACAACCTGCTAATGCTTATAATTTCAAAAATGACCATTCTTTTGGTCTTTATTAAAATGAAAAGGTTGATCGAAAAGTTTGGGGGATCTAAGAGTGTGGCAACCCAGTAGTCATGATTACTTCGAATTCTGACAATATGAGGGTCATGCTGCAGGTAGTGCAGCAAGAAGGCACTTTTGTGCCTTGCGCATCTCGGAGCCCCAAAATTATTTTCCGGGCTAGATGCAGCTAAAAATTATTTTTAATTTTAAATCTGGTGAAGCTTTAGTATAGATGGCCTAATAGGATCAGTGCTGCACACTGCTACAAAGCCCAAATTATTTTCCAGTCAAGATACAGATAAACATGATTAGTAATTTGAAAGCTTAAAACGGTTGGTAGGGTGATTTTAACCAATCATCAAGCTTTTACTCTCCCCAGGATGACACAGGGGTAGAAAAGTCGTTTCGGATCCATGATTTGTTCATCTTTATGAACGTGAGTCTGTCTACATTATCAGTGGAGAGCCGCGTGCGCTTATCTGTCAGCACACCACCAGCAGCGCTGAACACACGTTCAGACAGAACGCTGGCAGCGGGGCATGACAAGATCTCCAAGGCGTAAGTGGCTAGCTCCGGCCATTTATCCAGATTGGAAGCCCAAAAAGAGCAAGGGTCCAGTGACACAGTCGTCGCTTCAATGTTTACTTGGAGATACTCCTGTACCATCGTCTCTAGGAGTTGACTATGTGTCAGACTTCTTGTCTCCTGTGGCCTTGCAAAGGATGGGCTAAAAAAGTGGTGAAATGATTCCGCAAAATTGATGTTACCAGCAGATACTGTGGTTCTGTTACGGTTTGAGTGCTGAACACTTGACGGTCCCACGGTTGGCAAGTTGGAACTGTGAGATTCACTACGTGCACCACTGGTATTTTGTGGAAAAGCACATGTAAGATTCTGCAACAGTCTCTGCTGATACTCCTGCATGCGTGCATCCCTTTCTATGGCAGGAATAATTTCTGCAAATTTACTTTTGTACCGGGGATCTAACAGTGTGGCAACCCAGTAGTCAGGATTATTTCTAATTCTCACAATTCGAGGGTCATGTTGCAGGTAGTGCAGCAAGAAGGCACTCATGTGTGTTGCGCATCCAGGAGCACCAAGTTACTGTTGTGTTGGTGGCGAGGTAACAATCATGCTTCCTTCCTCTGTCCTCTCCCCCCATCCTCGCACAACAGAAATGTGATCAAGGTCTCCCTCATCTGATGAGTCTTCCATCAGTTCGTCCTCCACTTCTTCCTGGGCTCCTGCACCTTCCTCACTAGTTTGGCTGCTACCATGCGCCCTGGTAAAACCATCTCCCCCACCCTTACATGCCTGCCGCCTTGGTGCTGCCGACCGTCTGGACCTTGCAGATGTTTGCCCTTCCGCATACAACTCCTCCTCCTCTACTTCCTCCACCTCCTCTTGTGCCACCACCTGACTCCGAATTCTGTTTAACATGTGCTCCAGCATGTAAATCACCGGAATAGTCATGCTGATAATGGCATCGTCAGCACTAAACATCTTCGTCGCCATTTCAAAACTGTGCAGAAGGGTGCATAGGTGTTATGTTCTGCTACCAAAGCTAAGGAAAGAGAGGAGATCTGTCCCTACTATAGGACTCAGCTGAATCCCTACGATGTAACAGGGAACCTGATCCTGCGATCAGACCTGCTAAAGTCCTAATCTAGTCTGTACGAAGACCTATAGATGTGGGGAGGGAATCCCTACAAGTACTAAGGACTGGGAGGAATATGGGACACCTCCTAACAGAAATAGTAGCAGACAGAAGAACAAACAAAATAGATAGAACATAGAGGTCCGTAGACCAAGCAAACTAACAGAGTAGATACAGAGCACAGGCTAGCTAGAAAGTAGATATACAATGAAGTCCAGCAAAGCCAGAAGGGCGGAGCAGGACCAAACAGGCCAACAAGGTCATGTGACCAGCAAAGGAAAAAAAACCTAACAGCAAGGTTCTAACAGTACCCCCCCTTCTAAGAGGATCCTCCGGATCCCCTAGGACCAGGCTTATCAGGAAATCTCCTGTGAAACGCTCTGATAAGTCTGGACGCGGAAACATCATCTGACCTCACCCAAGAGTTATCCTCGGGTCCGAAACCTTTCCAGGCCACAAGATACTGCAAACTACCTCTATACCGTCTAGAGTCAAGGATGCGAGAAATTTCATATTCCCCGTCCTCCACCACCGGAGGAACAGAGGCAGAGGCGTCACCATCCGACACAACAGCTTTTTTTAACAGAGAGACATGAAAGACCGGATTAATTCTCCAGGAGGTAGGAACCTCCAACCTAACAGCAGATTGGTTGACAACCTGAAGCACCTTAAAGGGCCCTACAAACTTGGGACCCAATTTCTTAGAAGGAATCCTTAACCGCAGATTCCTAGAGGACAACCAAACCATGTCACCAACAGCGAACAAAACCTCCTGTCGTTTCCTATCAAAGTAGTCTTTAGATTTTCTGTTGGCCTCCTGAAGATTACCACGCACATCCATCCAAACTCTTTCCAAATCACCGGAAAAATTCTCCTCCTCAGGCACGGCAGATCCCAACTTGGAGAACGACCCAAACGACGGATGTCTCCCAGAACAACAAAAAAAAGGCGAACAACCAGCAGAAGAAGATGTATGATTGTTCAGAGCAAATTCGGCAAGTGGCAGAAACTCAGACCACCCCTCTTGATTGTCTGCCACAAAACAACGCAAGAACTGCTCAACATCCTGGTTTTTCCTTTCTGTCTGGCCATTAGATTCAGGATGATATCCGGACGAAAACGACAAATGAATTCCCAACCTGTCACAAAAGGCACGCCAAAAACGAGCCACGAACTGAAGACCCCTATCAGAAACAATGTCAGTCGGAACGCCATGAAGTCTGACAATTTCCTTGACAAAGGCCTTAGCGAGAGTTTTAGCGCAGGGCAGTTTGACGAAGGGAACCAAGTGACACATCTTGCTAAAACGGTCCACGACCACCCAGATGACAGTAAAACCCTCAGAGGGGGGAAGGTCAGTTATAAAGTCCATAGCCAAATGTGTCCAAGGAGCACTGGGGACCTCCAAAGGACAAAGCAACCCCGCAGCAGGAGTATGTGAGGACTTAGATCTAGCACATATAGTACATTGGCGCACCCACTTAATGACTTCCTTCTGCCATCCAGGCCACCAAAAACTGCGACCCACCAGTCTCTTGGTCTCAGAGATTCCGGGATGACCTGCCAACCGAGATTCGTGACACTCGACAAACAAATCTCTCCTAAAGGTCCCAGGCACAAACAACCTCCCATGAGGAGTGTTAGATGGGGCATTCTCCTGAGCTTTAAGAATCTCATCTTCCAAAACGGAGTCTAAAGCAGCTATCACAACACCTTCTTGTAAAATGTTTTCCTCTTTCTCAGCACCGACTATGGGAGAAAAACTGCGAGACAAGGCATCCGCCTTAACATTCTTAGTACCAGGGATGTAAGTAACGGAGAAATTAAACCGCAAGAAAAACAGTGCCCACCTAGCCTGACGGGCATTCAGGCACTTGGCAGCGTCAAGATATATCAGATTTTTATGATCCGTAAGAACCTGAACGGGAAATTCCGCACCTTCCAAGAAGTGGCGCCAGTGTTCAAATGCGAGTTTAATAGCCAATAATTCCCGATTACCAATATCGTAATTCAATTCAGTCTCCGAAAATTTTTTTGAAAAAAAGGCACAGGGATGTAATCCATCCCCGTTATCCTGAGACAATACTGCGCCAACCCCCACAGAGGAAGCATCAACCTCAACCAAAAACGGCCTAGTAACATCAGGCTGCATAAGGATGGGAGCAGAGGTGAACCTCTCCTTGAGATACACAAAAGCTTCAATGGCCTCAGAAGACCACTGAACCGCATCAGCACCTTTCCTGGTGAGATCAGTCAGAGGTTTGACAATACTAGAAAATTTTTTTATGAATTTTCTATAGTAATTGGCGAAACCCAAAAACCTCTGTATCGATTTCAAACCAATAGGCCTAGGCCATTCCTGCACAGCCTGAACCTTAACCGGATCCATCTCAAAACCTTTGCTGGAGATAATGTAGCCCAAAAAACTAATTCTCTGTACAGCGAACTCACATTTCTCCAGCTTAGCAAAAAGCGAATTGTCCATTAATAACTGTAATACCTCACGCACGCTCCGCCAATGAGACTCCAGATCTGGCGAATAAATCAAAATGTCATCCAAATACACAACCACATTTTTACCGATCAAAGGTCTAAGGATGTCATTAATCAGATTCTGAAAAAATGCAGGAGCATTAGTAAGACCAAAAGGCATAACCAGATTCTCAAAATGACCCACAGGAGTGTTAAAAGCAGTCTTCCATTCATCACCCTCCTTCATGCGCAACAGATTGTATGCCCCCTTAAGGTCAATTTTAGAGAACCACTTGGCCCCCAATAACTGGTTAAACAGATCAGGAATCAATGGCAGTGGGTAAGGATTGCGTACCGTAATTTTGTTAATCTCACGAAAATCCAGACAAGGACGTAAACCGCCGTCCTTTTTTTTTACAAAAAAAAATCCAACCGCCACAGGAGACTTAGAGGGCCTAATATGACCGGCGGCCAAACTTGTCTGTATGTATTCCTCCAAAGCCTTCCTCTCAGGAATAGTAAGGTTAAATAAACGACTTTTAGGAAGAGTCGCTCCAGGGACAAATTCAATAGAACAATCATAGTCTCTATGGGGAGGCAAAACCTGCGATTCTTTCTCAGAAAAAACTCTCCAAAAATCCTGAATAGGAACAGGCAATTCTCCCCTATCCAAAGCTGCAATACGCCCGTTACAACACTTGTCATAACATTTATGGCTCCAGGATTTAATTTCACTGGTAGACCAATCCAGTACAGGATTGTGAAATTTTAACCAGGGCAAACCCAATATTACTGGAGAAGGCAAGTTATTCAACACTACCAAATCCAATTTCTCATGGTGAACACCATTAATAGTGAGAGGAAATTCACAGACCTTGAGAGTAATATTCTTCAAAGGGGAGCCATCCACAGAAACCACAGCAATGGGGGATGATAAAGGTTCAGGTTTTAAATTGAGTTTTTCCACGAATCCCCCATCAATTACATTCAGTGTAGACCCGCAATCAACAAACACCCGAAATTCCATTAATTTTTCCTGAGCAATCGTGGAAGCAGCTAAAAATATACCCTTGGAATTTAAACAGGCAATACGGGCGTGACTGACCATTTTTTTTTCTTTCTTCATACGAAGCTCACAGCCTTTAATCAAATGACCAGATTTCCCGCAATAGAAACACAAGCCTTCTGAAAAACGACGGTGTTTTTCTTGAGAGCGAGGTGCCACCGATCCAATCTCCATCGGTTCACCACTGTTAGTACACACATTATCATAACCAGAAACTGACATAGCAGAGGATTTGCTCTCATTAACCCTAGCACGCAGTCTTCTATCCACCCGTATAGCTAATTGCATAGCCTGTTGCAAATCCTCAGGTGTAGGATAAGCAATTAGCAGGTCTTTAACCCTTTCACTGAGCCCAGCAAGAAATAGACTTTTCAGAGCAGAATCGTTCCACCCTGTTTGAGTGGACCAACGACGAAAATGTGTACAATATTTTTCCATATTACCTGATCCTTGTTTTAAACGTCTCAACTCAGTCTCAGCTGATGCCACACGGTCAGGATCATCATATAATAGTCCTAAAGCAGAAAAAAAACTATCCACTGATCTGAAGCATGTATCACTAGGTTGCAAAGAAAAGGCCCACTCCTGAGGCTCTTTGCGCAAAAGTGACATTATGAACCCTACGCGCTGGGATTCATCCCCAGAGGACTTGGGTCTCAAACGAAAATACAATAAGCAAGCATTTTTAAATGAAAAAAATTCTCGATGTTCACCAAAAAATAAATCCGGCAAACATACCTTAGGCTCCAAGAAATATGCTCCAGGACAGTTACTCACGTGCTGACGGAGCTCGGCCACTTCCAGAGAGAGTCCCTGCAGGTGTTTAGCCAAATCCTGAACCGACACCATGATGGAACAAAAAAAAATCTTTCCTTAGAGAATTTACAGGCTGGACTTACTGTTATGTTCTGCTACCAAAGCTAAGGAAAGAGAGGAGATCTGTCCCTACTATAGGACTCAGCTGAATCCCTACGATGTAACAGGGAACCTGATCCTGCGATCAGACCTGCTAAAGTCCTAATCTAGTCTGTACGAAGACCTATAGATGTGGGGAGGGAATCCCTACAAGTACTAAGGACTGGGAGGAATATGGGACACCTCCTAACAGAAATAGTAGCAGACAGAAGAACAAACAAAATAGATAGAACATAGAGGTCCGTAGACCAAGCAAACTAACAGAGTAGATACAGAGCACAGGCTAGCTAGAAAGTAGATATACAATGAAGTCCAGCAAAGCCAGAAGGGCGGAGCAGGACCAAACAGGCCAACAAGGTCATGTGACCAGCAAAGGAAAAAAAAACTAACAGCAAGGTTCTAACAATAGGTCCCTGATCTGAGACCACTCCTCCAGCGTGATTTGCCCCACCTCTGAATCTCGTTGGCCCAGGCTATACGTCAGAACGTATTGCACCAGGGCTTGTCGGTGCTGCCACAGTCGCTGCAACATGTGCAGAGTTGAATTCCACCGGGTAGGCACATCGCATTTTAGCCGGTGAAGTGGCAGGCCCAACGACTTCTGTAGAGATGTAAGTCGCTGAGCTGCGGGATGCGAACGGCGGAAGTGAGCACACAGCGACCGTGCCCTCTGCAGAAGGCCATCTAGTCTGGGATAGTGGGCTAAAAATTGCTGGACAACCAGGTTCAACACGTGAGCCATACAAGGCACGTGTGTGACATTGCCCCGGCGAAGGGCCGCACCCAGGTTTGCAGCATTGTCGCACACGGCCTTCCCTGGTTTCAGGTCCAGTGGAGACAACCATTCATGAAATTGGTTCTCCAGAGCTGACCACAACTCCTCAGCTGTGTGACTCACATTTCCCAGACATTTCAATGTAAAAACCGCCTGATGACGTTGAGCCCTACTGCCAGCATAGTAAGGAGGTGTGCAGGATCCCTTCTGCGCAGTTAGAAAGCTTGTGGCATGACCAGACAGGCTTTGGGTGCAGGTGGAAGACCGAGAGGAGGTTGAGGAGGCAGATGCAGTGGAGGAACTTTGACATAAAGAGGATTGACGCACAACTCGTGGGGACGGCAAGACTTGGACAGCAGCCCCTTGTCCTGCTGTCACCATAGTTACCCAGTGCCCAGTCAGCGACATGTAACGCCCCTGTCCATGCCTACTCGTCCAAGTGTATGTGGTGAAATGCACCCTGTCACACAGAGAGTTTCTCAAAGAAGCGGTGATGTTGTGTGCGACATGCTGGTGGAGCGCGGGCACACCTTTCTTTGAGAAGTAGTGCCGACTGGGCATCTGGTACTGGGGCACTGCGACGGACATAAGGTCTCGAAAATCCTCTGTGTCCACCAGGCGGAAAGGCAGCATTTCTGTAGTCAAGAGCTTGCAGATGGTGAAATTCAACCTCTTAGCTTTCTCATGGCTAGGAGGAAATGGTCTTTTACTTGTCCACATCTGAGGGACCGAGGGCTGGCTATTGTGCTTAGACGGGGTTGATAAGGGTGTCCCCGGCAAACTGCCGGTCTGTGAGGAAGATGCAGGCGGACATGTTAGGTTGCCTTGATCCAAAGGTGGTGCTATCGATGTCGGACAGCGCTCAACACCAGCTGGTGTTACCATCTCCAAAGAATATGATGACCTGCCAATCACGCTGGCTGTTGCGGGTAAAGAGGTGGCAGGTCTGCGCCCCAAAACAGGTGTGACTGCTGTCCCCCCAGTCACAGAGGATGAAGAGGCCGCGGATGCACAAGATATGGCAGACTGTGGTTGGCCCGGCCGGCTAGGCCGCATTGTAGCACACTGAGCTTCCCACTGCAACTTATGCTTCATGTCCATGTGCCGGTTCATGCATGAAGTACTCAAACTATGTATTTTTGGCCTCTACTTAGCTTTTGCTGACAAATGTTACAGATAACACGAGTTGGGTCATCTTTATCGATCTGAAAAAATGCCCAGGCTATTCAAGGCTTAGCACCCATGCGACCTGAAGAGCCACCACGACTTGTGGTGAGAGGCAGAGTTGTGTTTGAGGATGCAGTTGTTGACGTGCTTCCAGTACTACGTCTCTGTCCAGGAAGGCGCAACCTGACCTCGTCGTCACTAGCATCTTCCTTCACCTTCTCTGCTGACCTCATCTCTTGGCTGACTGTGGGTTGACAGTAAGTGGGATCTCCGACCTCATCATCATCCCCCTGTGTGTTATCACACCCGTCGTCCTCAGAGCCAACCTGTTCCTGCCCTGACAAAAAACTAAAGTTGTCGCTCCAATCAGGTATTTGAGTCTTATCATCGTCTTCCTCATTGTCTCCACCAACAGGAGTTACAGTTTGGGAATGAGGGTCTACATTATGGTCAGAACCTTCTGCGTCTGGTCCTGGATCCGATTCATAAAGATTCTGGGCATCAGTGCAGATCATTTCCTCGTCTGGATTCACAGAAGCGCTGGAGTCGACCTCTGATTCCCAGGCTATAGTATGAGTAAACAGCTCTGCAGACTCAACCATCTGTTCTACCTCATACTCAGACGGGCAGCTGGAGATTTGGGAGCTGTGAGGAAGCAAGTGCGATTTGGGTGACACCTTTGAGGACTGGAGTATTTGTGATGTTGAAGTTGATGTGGAGGAGAGCCCACTTAAAGGAGCACTTGATATCCGTTGAAGCACCTGCTGCTTTTGTGCCTCATCTGGAATTTGTAGCGATTGGCGTGGCAGTAAGAAAGGGATCTTATCACATTGTCCGCTAAAAGAAGTAGACATTTTAGTTTGGCTGGAAGATGGTCTTTCTTCTGCAGATGTTACTGTTGCTTTAACACCTACCCCACGGACACAACCTTTTTTTCCCCTTCCCAACAAGCCTATTCCCCTTTACACCAGCAGCAGGCCTTTTTCCACCCATTTTGGTGGTTAACTAATTCACAACTCTGGAGTTGTTTGCACAAAAAAACAATGGATGGTAACCGAGCAGAGCTGAGTGGCCAAACTGTGGTATTAGGCCAAAACTATTGGCTGGGTTAGATGCAGAAAAAAAATATTTTGAATTTGCAACCTGATGGAGGTCAGTATAGATGGACTAATACAACAAGTCCCACACACAGCTAGAAGCCCAAATATTTTTTCAGAGGTACTGTAGATGCAGATAAAAATTAGTTTTAATTTGCAACCTGATGGAGGTCAGTATAGATGGACTAATAGAGAAAGTCCGACACACTACTAGAAGGCCAAATATTTTTTCAGAGCTAGATGCAGAAAAAAATTATATTCAGTTTGCAACCTGATGGAGGTCAGTATAGATGGATTAATAGAACAAGACCCACACACAGCTAGAAGCCCAATATTTTTTCAGAGGTAGATGCAGAAAAAAATATATTCAGTTTGCAACCGGATGGAGGTCAGTATAGATGGACTAATACAAAAAGTCCCACACACAGCTAGAAGCCCAATATTTTTTCAGAGGTAGATGCAGAAAAAAATATATTCAGTTTGCAACCTGATGGAGGTCAGTATAGATGGATTAATAGAACAAGACCCACACACAGCTAGAAGCCCAATATTTTTTCAGAGGTAGATGCAGAAAAAAATATATTCAGTTTGCAACCGGATGGAGGTCAGTATAGATGGACTAATACAACAAGTCCCACACACAGCTAGAAGCCCAATATTTTTTCAGAGGTAGATGCAGAAAAAAATATATTCAGTTTGCAACCTGATGGAGGTCAGTATAGATGGATTAATAGAACAAGACCCACACACAGCTAGAAGCCCAATATTTTTTCAGAGGTAGATGCAGAAAAAAATATATTCAGTTTGCAACCTGATGGAGGTCAGTATAGATGGACTAATACAACAAGTCCCACACACAGCTAGAAGCCCAATATTTTTTCAGAGGTAGATGCAGAAAAAAATATATTCAGTTTGCTACCTGATGGAGGTCAGTATAGATGGATTAATAGAACAAGACCCACACACAGCTAGAAGCCCAATATTTTTTCAGAGGTAGATGCAGAAAAAAATATATTCAGTTTGCAACCTGATGGAGGTCAGTATAGATGGATTAATAGAACAAGACCCACACACAGCTAGAAGCCCAATATTTTTTCAGAGGTAGATGCAGAAAAAAATATAATCAGTTTGCAACCTGATGGAGGTCAGTATAGATTGACTAATAGAGAAAGTCCGACACACTACTAGAAGGCCAAATATTTTTTCAGAGCTAGATGCAGAAAAAACTTATATTCAGTTTGCAACCTGATGGAGGTCAGTATAGATGGATTAATAGAACAAGACCCACACACAGCTAGAAGCCCAATGTTTTTTCAGAGGTAGATGCAGAAAAAAATATATTCAGTTTGCAACCTGATGGAGGTCAGTATAGATGGATTAATAGAACAAGACCCACACACAGCTAGAAGCCCAATATTTTTTCAGAGGT
The DNA here is from genome assembly GCF_046119375.1 of Phyllobates terribilis. Taxonomy (NCBI): domain Eukaryota; kingdom Metazoa; phylum Chordata; class Amphibia; order Anura; family Dendrobatidae; genus Phyllobates; species Phyllobates terribilis. The sequence goes on from NW_027362761.1 coordinate 284,238,748, forward strand.
AGATGCAGAAAAAAATATATTCAGTTTGCAACCTGATGGAGGTCAGTATAGATGGATTAATAGAAAAAGACCCACACACAGCTAGAAGCCCAATATTGTTTCAGAGGTAGATGCAGAAAAAAATATATTCAGTTTGCAACCTGATGGAGGTCAGTATAGATGGACTAATACAACAAGTCCCACACACAGCTAGAAGCCCAATATTTTTTCAGAGGTAGATGCAGAAAAAAATATATTCAGTTTGCAACCTGATGGAGGTCAGTATAGATGGACTAATACAACAAGTCCCACACACAGCTAGAAGCCCAATATTTTTTCAGAGGTAGATGCAGAAAAAAATATATTCAGTTTGCAACCTGATGGAGGTCAGTATAGATGGATTAATAGAACAAGACCCACACACAGCTAGAAGCCCAATATTTTTTCAGAGGTAGATGCAGAAATAAATATATTCAGTTTGCAACCTGATGGAGGTCAGTATAGATGGATTAATAGAACAAGACCCACACACAGCTAGAAGCCCAATATTTTTTCAGAGGTAGATGCAGAAAAAAATATAATCAGTTTGCAACCTGATGGAGGTCAGTATAGATTGACTAATAGAGAAAGTCCGACACACTACTAGAAGGCCAAATATTTTTTCAGAGCTAGATGCAGAAAAAACTTATATTCAGTTTGCAACCTGATGGAGGTCAGTATAGATGGATTAATAGAACAAGACCCACACACAGCTAGAAGCCCAATGTTTTTTCAGAGGTAGATGCAGAAAAAAATATATTCAGTTTGCAACCTGATGGAGGTCAGTATAGATGGATTAATAGAACAAGACCCACACACAGCTAGAAGCCCAATATTTTTTCAGAGGTAGATGCAGAAAAAAATATATTCAGTTTGCAACCTGATGGAGGTCAGTATAGATGGATTAATAGAAAAAGACCCACACACAGCTAGAAGCCCAATATTGTTTCAGAGGTAGATGCAGAAAAAAATATATTCAGTTTGCAACCTGATGGAGGTCAGTATAGATGGACTAATACAACAAGTCCCACACACAGCTAGAAGCCCAATATTTTTTCAAAGGTAGATGCAGAAAAAAATATATTCAGTTTGCAACCTGATGGAGGTCAGTATAGATGGACTAATACAACAAGTCCCACACACAGCTAGAAGCCCAATATTTTTTCAGAGGTAGATGCAGAAAAAAATATATTCAGTTTGCAACCTGATGGAGGTCAGTATAGATGGACTAATACAACAAGTCCCACACACAGCTAGAAGCCCAAATATTTTTTCAGAGGTACTGTAGATGCAGATAAAAATTAGTTTTAATTTGCAACCTGATGGAGGTCAGTATAGATGGACTAATAGAGAAAGTCCGACACACTACTAGAAGGCCAAATATTTTTTCAGAGCTAGATGCAGAAAAAAATTATATTCAGTTTGCAACCTGATGGAGGTCAGTATAGATGGATTAATAGAACAAGACCCACACACAGCTAGAAGCCCAATATTTTTTCAGAGGTAGATGCAGAAAAAAATATATTCAGTTTGCAACCGGATGGAGGTCAGTATAGATGGACTAATACAAAAAGTCCCACACACAGCTAGAAGCCCAATATTTTTTCAGAGGTAGATGCAGAAAAAAATATATTCAGTTTGCAACCTGATGGAGGTCAGTATAGATGGATTAATAGAACAAGACCCACACACAGCTAGAAGCCCAATATTTTTTCAGAGGTAGATGCAGAAAAAAATATATTCAGTTTGCAACCGGATGGAGGTCAGTATAGATGGACTAATACAACAAGTCCCACACACAGCTAGAAGCCCAATATTTTTTCAGAGGTAGATGCAGAAAAAAATATATTCAGTTTGCAACCTGATGGAGGTCAGTATAGATGGATTAATAGAACAAGACCCACACACAGCTAGAAGCCCAATATTTTTTCAGAGGTAGATGCAGAAAAAAATATATTCAGTTTGCAACCTGATGGAGGTCAGTATAGATGGACTAATACAACAAGTCCCACACACAGCTAGAAGCCCAATATTTTTTCAGAGGTAGATGCAGAAAAAAATATATTCAGTTTGCTACCTGATGGAGGTCAGTATAGATGGATTAATAGAACAAGACCCACACACAGCTAGAAGCCCAATATTTTTTCAGAGGTAGATGCAGAAAAAAATATATTCAGTTTGCAACCTGATGGAGGTCAGTATAGATGGATTAATAGAACAAGACCCACACACAGCTAGAAGCCCAATATTTTTTCAGAGGTAGATGCAGAAAAAAATATAATCAGTTTGCAACCTGATGGAGGTCAGTATAGATTGACTAATAGAGAAAGTCCGACACACTACTAGAAGGCCAAATATTTTTTCAGAGCTAGATGCAGAAAAAACTTATATTCAGTTTGCAACCTGATGGAGGTCAGTATAGATGGATTAATAGAACAAGACCCACACACAGCTAGAAGCCCAATGTTTTTTCAGAGGTAGATGCAGAAAAAAATATATTCAGTTTGCAACCTGATGGAGGTCAGTATAGATGGATTAATAGAACAAGACCCACACACAGCTAGAAGCCCAATATTTTTTCAGAGGTAGATGCAGAAAAAAATATATTCAGTTTGCAACCTGATGGAGGTCAGTATAGATGGATTAATAGAAAAAGACCCACACACAGCTAGAAGCCCAATATTGTTTCAGAGGTAGATGCAGAAAAAAATATATTCAGTTTGCAACCTGATGGAGGTCAGTATAGATGGACTAATACAACAAGTCCCACACACAGCTAGAAGCCCAATATTTTTTCAGAGGTAGATGCAGAAAAAAATATATTCAGTTTGCAACCTGATGGAGGTCAGTATAGATGGACTAATACAACAAGTCCCACACACAGCTAGAAGCCCAATATTTTTTCAGAGGTAGATGCAGAAAAAAATATATTCAGTTTGCAACCTGATGGAGGTCAGTATAGATGGATTAATAGAACAAGACCCACACACAGCTAGAAGCCCAATATTTTTTCAGAGGTAGATGCAGAAAAAAATATATTCAGTTTGCAACCTGATGGAGGTCAGTATAGATGGATTAATAGAACAAGACCCACACACAGCTAGAAGCCCAATATTTTTTCAGAGGTAGATGCAGAAAAAAATATAATCAGTTTGCAACCTGATGGAGGTCAGTATAGATTGACTAATAGAGAAAGTCCGACACACTACTAGAAGGCCAAATATTTTTTCAGAGCTAGATGCAGAAAAAACTTATATTCAGTTTGCAACCTGATGGAGGTCAGTATAGATGGATTAATAGAACAAGACCCACACACAGCTAGAAGCCCAATGTTTTTTCAGAGGTAGATGCAGAAAAAAATATATTCAGTTTGCAACCTGATGGAGGTCAGTATAGATGGATTAATAGAACAAGACCCACACACAGCTAGAAGCCCAATATTTTTTCAGAGGTAGATGCAGAAAAAAATATATTCAGTTTGCAACCTGATGGAGGTCAGTATAGATGGATTAATAGAAAAAGACCCACACACAGCTAGAAGCCCAATATTGTTTCAGAGGTAGATGCAGAAAAAAATATATTCAGTTTGCAACCTGATGGAGGTCAGTATAGATGGACTAATACAACAAGTCCCACACACAGCTAGAAGCCCAATATTTTTTCAGAGGTAGATGCAGAAAAAAATATATTCAGTTTGCAACCTGATGGAGGTCAGTATAGATGGACTAATACAACAAGTCCCACACACAGCTAGAAGCCCAATATTTTTTCAGAGGTAGATGCAGAAAAAAATATATTCAGTTTGCAACCTGATGGAGGTCAGTATAGATGGATTAATAAAACAAGACCCACACACAGCTAGAAGCCCAATATTTTTTCAGAGGTAGATGCAGAAATAAATATATTCAGTTTGCAACCTGATGGAGGTCAGTATAGATGGATTAATAGAACAAGACCCACACACTGCTAGAAGCCCAATATTTTTTCAGAGGTAGATGCAGAAAAAAATATATTCAGTTTGCAACCTGATGGAGGTCAGAATAGATGGACTAATACAACAAGTCCAAAGGATTAGCTTTGCTAGATTCAGCCAAATGCTGTGAAAAAAACTTGCACAGCACTGGCACAGACCTGCCTGGCAAAAACTGATAGGAACTCATGTAACCTAGTCCTGAAAAGGACTCCAATTACAATTAGTCTTTACTCCCACAACCTATCTATTTAAGAGCACAGACCTCCCTGATAAAAGTCGTAGGAAATGCTGTAACCTAGTCCTTAAAAGGACTGCAATCACAACTATTCCCTACTCCCAAGCTATCTGTATATTTGTGCGAAAATTGGCTTGAAATTAACAAGGTATAGCGCACACAGCAACAGCGGTGCCGTCTAACACGCAGCTGCAGCAGTGAGAAAATGGTGGCGACGGGGAAAATGGCTTGGTCTTATAGGGCAAGGACATGTGACATACACTGCCAATGACACATGCCCTTGCTTGTGTGAAAAAAAGCACTTCGCTCCGTGTGTGCGCTGCTGATAGGCTGACAGATTGCACCTCCCCACTGGAAATGCGGTAAAGAGAAAAAAAAATGGAGATCTTCATTGTTCCTGCAGAGATCCATCCCCTGCCCCTCCCCCCACCCCGCTGTACACTCAAACTGTGTATTAACATTAATTTTCATCATTACTGAGAAAAAATCCAGTTATGATTTTGGTGCACGAACAGTTATCGAACATAACCTCGAACAGCCGAATTTTTATCAAATTGTTCGTGTTCGCCGAACGGCTCGAACACCGCCCAAAACAGCTCGAATTTGAGATTGGCGAACAGTTCGAGTAGAACAACGCTCATCTGTAGTGCCGAAGTTCTTTTTGCAATTGAGATTACTTTTTTCTTCAGAGCACCCGAATAGACCAGTGAGCGACCCCTCTCTTTTTTCTCTGAACCATCAGGGAGACACTATTACTGTTTTTTTTATGTAAAAAAGTCCAAAATCTGCATAATACAGAGATTGGAACTGTGGAGCTGCAAAACCAAACTTCTAGTTATCTGGCCTACACCAGAATATTTTAAACAGATATATTTGTGTCTGAACAGTCAGGGAGACACTATTACTGTTTTTTTTAATGTTAAAAAGGCCAAAAGCTGGATATTACAGAGATCTGAGCCGTGGAACTGCAAAGCAATCTTCTAGTTATCTGGCCTACACCAGAATATTTTAAACAGATATATTTGTGTCTGAACAGTCAGGGAGCCACTATTACTGTTTTTTTTATGTAAAAAAGGCCAAAAGCTGGATAATACTGAGATTTAAACCGTGGAACTGCAAAACCAAACTTCTAGTTATCTGGCCTACACCAGAATATTTTAAATAGATATAATTGTGTCTGAACAGTCAGGGAGACACTATTACAGTTTTTTTTATGGCAAAAAATGCCAAAAGCAGGATAATACAGAGATTTGACCCGTGGAACTTCAAAACCACAGTTCTATTTCTCTGGCCTACACCAGACTATTTTACACAGATACATTGATGTCTGAACAGTCAGGGAGACACTATAACAGTTTTTTTATGGCAAAAAATGCCAAAAGCAGGATAATACTGAGATTTGACCCATGGAACTGCAAAACCAAACATTTAGTTATCTGGCCTACACCAGAATATTTTAAACAGATATATTTGAGTCTGAACTGTCAGGGAGACACTATTACTGTTTTTTTTTATGTAAAAAAGGCCAAAAGCTGGATAATACTGAGATTTAAACCATGTAACTGCAAAACCAAACTTCTAGTTATCTGGCCTACACAAGAATATTTTAAACAGATATATTTGTGTCTGAACAGTCAGGGAGCCACTATTACTGTTCTTTTTATGTAAAAAAGGCCAAAAGCTGGATAATACTGAGATTTAAACCGTGGAACTGCAAAACCAAACTTCTAGTTATCTGGCCTATACCAGAATATTTTAAACAGATATAATTGTGTCTTAACAGTCAGGGAGACACTATTACTGTTTTTTTATGTAAAAAAGGCCAAAAGCTGCATAATACAGAGAGTTGAACAGTGGAACTGCAAAACCAAACTTCCAGTTATCTGGCCTACACATGAATGTTTTAAACAGATATATTTGAGTCTGAGCACTCAGGGAGACACTATTACTGTTTTTTTATGTAAAAATGGCCAAAAGCTGCACTATACAGAGATTTGAACCGTGGTACTGCAAAACCAAACTTCTAGTTATCTGGCCTACACAAGAATATTTTAAACAGATATATTTGTGTCTGAACAGTCACGGAGACACTATTACTGTTTTTTTTATGTAAAAAAGGCCAAAAACTGGATAATACTGAGATTTAAACCGTGGAACTGCAAAATCAAAATTCTAGTTATCTGGCCTACACCAGAATGTTTTAATCAGATATATTTGTGTCTGAACAGTCAGGGAGACACTATTATTGTTTTCTCTTTATGTAAAAAGGCCAAAAGCTGGATAATACTGAGATTTGAACCATGGAACTGCAAAACTAAACTTCTAGTTATCTGGCCTACAAAAGAATCTTTTAAACAGATATATTTGTGTCTGAACAGTCAGGGAAACACTATTACTGTTTTTTTTATGTAAAAAAGGCCAAAAGATGGATAATACAGAGAATTAAACCGTGGAACTGCAAAACCAAACTTCTAGTTATATGGCCTACACCAGAATATTTTAAACAGATATATTTGTGTCTGAACAGTCATGGAGACACTATTACTGTTTTTTTTTTCATGTAAAAAAGGCCAAAAGCTGCATAATACAGAGATTTGAACCGTGGAACTGCAAAACCAGACTTCTAGTTATCTGGACTACACCAGAATATTTTAAACAGATATATTTGTGTCTGAACGGTCAGGGAGACACTATTACTATTTTTTTTTATGTAAAAAAGGCCAAAAGCTGCATAATACAGAGATTTGTACCGTGGAACTGCAAAACCAAACTTCTAGTTATCTGGCCTACACCAGAATATTTTAAACAGATATATTTGTATCTGAACAGTCAGGGAGACACTATTACTGTTTTTTTTATGTAAAAAAGGCCAAAAGCTGGATAATACTGAGATTTGAGCCGTGGAAATGCAAAACCAAACTTCTGGTTATCGGGCCTACACCAGTATCTTTTAAACAGGTATATTTGTGTCTGAACAGTCAGGGAGACACTATTACTGTTTTTTTATGTTAAAAAGGCCAAAAGCTGCATAATACAGAGATTTGTACCGTGGAACTGCAAAACCAAACTTCTAATTATCTGGCCTACACCAGAATATTTTAAACAGATATATTTGTGTCAAAACAGTCAGGGAGACACTATTACTGTTTTTTTTTTTAGAAAAAAAGCCAAAAGCTGCAATATACAGAGATTTGAACCGTGGAAAAGCAAAACCAAACTTCTAGTTATCTGGCCTACACAAGAATATTTTAAACAGATATATTTGTGTCTGAACAGTCACGGAGACACTATTACTGTTTTTTTTATGTAAAAAAGGCCAAAAACTGGATAATACTGAGATTTAAACCGTGGAACTGCAAAACCAAACTTCTAGTTATCTGGCCTACACCAGAATGTTTTAATCAGATATATTTGTGTCTGAACAGTCAGGGAGACACTATTATTGTTTTGTCTTTATGTAAAAAGGCCAAAAGCTGGATAATACTGAGATTTGAACCGTGGAACTGCAAAACTAAACTTCTAGTTATCTGGCCTACAAAAGAATCTTTTAAACAGATATATTTGTGTCTGAACAGTCAGGGAAACACTATTACTGTTTTTTTTATGTAAAAAAGGCCAAAAGATGGATAATACAGAGAATTGAACCGTGGAACTGCAAAACCAAACTTCTAGTTATATGGCCTACACCAGAATATTTTAAACAGATATATTTGTGTCTGAACAGTCATGGAGACACTATTACTGTTTTTTTTTTCATGTAAAAAAGGCCAAAAGCTGCTTAATACAGAGATTTGAACCGTGAAACTGCAAAACCAAACTTCTAGTTATCTGGCCTACACCAGTATCTTTTAAACAGATATATTTGTGTCTGAACAGTCAGGGAGACACTATTACTGTTTTTTTTATGTAAAAATGGCCAAAAGCTGGATAATACTGAGATTTGAGCCGTGGAACTGCAAAACCAAACTTCTGGTTATCTGGCCTACACCAGAATATTTTAAACAGATATATTTGTGTCTAAACAGTCAGGGAGACACTATTACTGTTTTTTTTTGGGAAAAAAAGCCAAAAGCTGCAATATACAGAGATTTGAACCGTGTAAAAGCAAAACCAAACTTCTAGTTATCTGGCCTACACCAGAATATTTTTAAACAGATATATTTGTGTCTGAACGGTCACGGAGATGCTATTATTGTTTTTTTTAATGTTAAAAAGGCCAAAAGCTGCATAATACAGAGATTTGAACAATGGAACTGCAAAACCAAACTTCTAGTTATCTGGCCTACACCAGTATGTTTTAAACAGATATATTTGTGTCTGAACAGTCAGGGAGACACTATTACTGTTTTTTTTATGTTAAAAAGGCCAAAAGCTGGATATTACAGAGATTTGTACTGTGGAACTGCAAAACCAATCTTCAAGTTATCTGGTCTACACCAGAATCTTTTAAACCGATATATTTGTGTGTGAACAGTCAGGGAGACACTATTACAGTTTTTTTTATGTAAAAAAGACCAAAAGCTGCATATTACAGAGATTTGAACCATGGAACTGCAAAACAAAACTTATAGTTATCTGGCCTGCACCAGAATATTTTAAACAGATATATTTGTGTCTGAACCATCAGGGAGACACTATTACTGTTTTTTTTATGTAAAAAAGTCCAAAATCTGCATAATGCAGAGATTGGAACTGTGGAGCTGCAAAACCAAACTTCTAGTTATCTGGCCTACACCAGAATATTTTAAACAGATATAATTGTGTCTGAACAGTCAGGGAGACACTATTACTGTTTTTTTTATGTAAAAGAGGCCAAAAGCTGGATAATACTGAGATTTAAACCGTGGAACTGCAAAACCAAACTTCTAGTTATCTGGCCTACACCAGAAAATTTTAAACAAATATAATTGTGTCTGAACAGTCAGGGAGACACTATTACAGTTTTTTTTTATGGCAAAAAATGCCAAAAGCAGGATAATACAGAGATTTGACCCGTGGAACTTCAAAACCACAGTTCTATTTCTCTGGCCTACACCAGACTATTTTACACAGATACATTGATGTCTGAACAGTCAGGGAGACACTATAACAGTTTTTTTATGGCAAAAAATGCCAAAAGCAGGATAATACTGAGATTTGACCCATGGAACTGCAAAACCAAACATCTAGTTATCTGGCCTACACCAGAATATTTTAAACAGATATATTTGTGTCTGAACAGTCAGGGAAACACTATTACTGTTTTTTTTATGTAAAAAAGGCCAAAAGCTGGATAATACTGAGATTTAAACCGTGGAACTGCAAAACCAAACTTCTAGTTATCTGGCCTATAAAAGAATATTTTGAACAGATATAATTGTGTCTGAACAGTCAGGGAAACACTATTACTGTTTTTTTATGTAAAAAAGGACAAAAGCTGGATAATACTGAGATTTGAACTGTGGAACTGCAAAACCAAACTTCTAGTTATCTGGCCTATACCAGAATCTTTTAAACAGATATATTTGTGTCTGAACAGTCAGGGAAACACTATTACTGTTTTTTTATGTAAAAAAGGCCAAAAGCTGGATAGTACAGAGAATTGAACCGTGGAACTGCAAAACCAAACTTCCAGTTATCTGGCCTACACCAGAATATTTTAAACAGATATATTTGTGTCTGAACAGTCAGGGAGACACTATTACTGTTTTTTTTATGTAAAAAAGGCCAAAAGCTGAATAATACTGAGATTTAAACCGTGGAACTGCAAAACCAAACTTCTACTTATCTGGCCTACACCATAATATTTTAAACAGATATATTTGAGTCTGAACAGTCAGGGAGGCACTGTTACTGTTTTGTTTTTTATGTAAAAAAGACCAAAAGCTGGATAATACTGAGATTTCAACCGAGGAACTGCAAAACCAAACTTCTAGTTATGTGGCCTACAACAGAATATTTTAAACAGATACATTTGTGTCTGAACAGTCAGGGAGACACTATTACTATTTTTTTTATGTAAAAAAGGCCAAAAGCTGGATAATACTGAGATTTAAACCGTGGAACTGCAAAACCAAACTTCTACTAATCTAGCCTACACCATAATATCTTAAACAGATATATTTTTGTCTGAACAGTCAGGGAGACACTTTTACTGTTTTTTTTATGTAAAAATGGCCAAAAGCTGCATAATACAGAGATTTGAACCGTGGAGCTCCAAAACCAAACTTCTAGTTATCTGGCCTACACCAGAATAATTTAAACAGATATATTTGTGTCTGAACAGTCAGGGTGACACTATTACTGTTTTTTTTATGTTAAAAAGGCCAAAAGCTGGATAATACTGAGATTTGAACCGTGGAACTGCAAAACCAAACTTCTAGTTATCTGGCCTACACCAGAATATTTTAAACAGATATATTTGGGTCTGAACAGTCAGGGAGACACTATTACAGTTTTTCTTTTACTGCAAAAAATGCCAAAAGCAAGATAATACAGAGATTTGACCCGTGGTACTGCAAAACCACAGTTCTATTTCTATGGCCTACACCAGACTCGTTTACACAGATATATTGATGTCTGAACAGTCAGGGAGACACCATTACAGTATTTTTACTGCAAAAAATGCCAAAAGCAGGATAATACTGAGATTTGACCCGTGGAACGGCAAAACCAAACTTCTAGATATCTGGCCTACACCAGAATATTTTAAACAGATATATTTGAGTCTGAACAGTCAGGGAGACACTATTACTGTTATTTTTAATGTAAAAAAGGTCAAAAGCTGCATTATACAGAGATTTTAACCATGCTACTGCAAAACTAAACTTCTAGTTATCTGGACTACACCAGAATATTTTAAACAGATATATTTGTGTCTGAACAGTCAGGGAGGCACTATTACTGTTTTTTTTATGTAAAAAAGGCCAAAAGTTGGATAGTACAGAGATTTGAACCATGGAACTGCAAAACCAATCTTCTAGTTATCTGGCCTACACCAGAATCATTTAAACAGATATATTTCTGTCCGAACAGTCAGGGAGACACTATTACTGTTTTTTTTAAGTAAAAAAGGCCAAAAGCTGGATATTACACAGATTTGAACAGTAGAACTGCAAAACCAAACTTTTAATTATCTGGCCTACACCAGAATATTTTAAACAGATATATTTGTGTCTTAACAGTCAGGGAGACACTATTACAGTTTTTCTTTTATGGCAAAAAATGGCAAAAGCAGAATAATGCAGAGATTTGACCCGTGGAACTGCAAAACCAAACTTCTAGTTATCTGGCCTACACCAGAATATTTTAAACAGACATATTTGTGTCTGAACAGTCAGGGAGACACTATTACTGTTTTTTTTAATGTAAAAAAGGCCAAAAGCTGCATTATACAGAGATTTGAACTGTGGTACTGCAAAACCAAACTTCTAGTTATCTGGCCTACACCAGAATATTTTAAACATATATATGTGTGTCTGAACAGTCAGGGAAACACTATTACTGTTTTTTTTATGTAAAAAAGGCCAAAAGCTGGATAATACAGAGAATTGAAATGTGGAACTGCAAAACCAAACTTCCAGTTATCTGGCCTACACCAGAATATTTTAAACAGATATATTTCTGTCTGAACAGTCAGGGAGACACTATTACTGTTTTTTTATGTAAAAAAGGCCAAAAGCTGGAAAATACTGAGATTTAAACCGTGGAACTGCAAAACCAAAATTCTACTTATCTGGCCTACACCATAATATTTTAAACAGATATATTTGAGTCTGAACAGTCAGGGAGACACTATGACTGTTTTTTTTATGTAAAAAAGGATAAAAGCTGCATAATACTGAGATTTGAACCGTGGAACTGCAAAACCAAACTTCTGGTTATCTGGCCTACACCAGAATATTTTAAACAGATATATTTGTGTCTAAACAGTCAGGGAGACACTACTACTGTTTTTTTTAACGGAAAAAAGCCCAAAAGCTGCATTATACAGAGATTTGAACCGTGGAACTGCAAAACCAAACTTCTAGTTATCTGGCCTACACCAGAATATTTTAAACATATATATGTGTGTCTGAACAGTCAGGGAAACACTATTACTGTTTTTTTTATGTAAAAAAGGCCAAAAGCTGGATAATACAGAGAGTTGTACAGTGGAACTGCAAAACCAAACTTCTAGTTATCTGGCCTACACCATAATATTTTCAACAGATATATTTGTGTCTGAACGGTCATGGAGACACTATTACTGTTTTTTTTATGTAAAAAAGGCCCAAAGCTGCATAATACAGAGATTTGTACCGTGGAACTGCAAAACTAAACTTCTAGTTATCTGGCCAGCACCAGAATATTTTAAACAGATATATTTGTGTCTGAACAGTCAGGGAGACACTATTACTGTTTTTTTTATGTAAAAAAGGCCAATAGCTGGATAATACTGAGATTTAAACCGTGGAACTGCGAAACCAAACTTCTACTTATCTGGCCTACACCATAATATTTTAAACATATATATGTGTGTCTGAACAGTCAGGGAAACACTATTACTGTTTTTTTTAATGTAAAAAAGGCCAAAAGCTGCATTATACAGAGATTTGAACTGTGGTACTGCAAAACCAAACTTCTAGTTATCTGGCCTGCACCAGAATATTTTAAACATATATGTGTGTGTCTGAACAGTCAGGGAAACACTATTACTGTTTTTTTTATGTAAAAAAGGCCAAAAGCTGGATAATACAGAGAATTAAAATGTGGAACTGCAAAACCAAACTTCCAGTTATCTGGCCTACACCAGAATATTTTAAACAGATATATTTGTGTCTGAACAGTCAGGGAGACACTATTACTGTTTTTTTTATGTAAAAAAGGCCAAAAGCTGGATAATACTGAGATTTAAACCGTGGAACTGCGAAACCAAACTTCTACTTATCTGGCCTACACCATAATATTTTAAACAGATATATTTGTGTCTGAACAGTCAGGGAGACACTATTACTGTTTTTTTATGTAAAAAAGGCCAAAAACTGCATAATACTGAGATTTGACCCGAGGAACTGCAAAACCAAACTTCTGGTTATCTGGCCTACACCAGAATATCTTAAACAGAAATATTTGTGTTTAAACAGTCAGGGAGACACTATTACTGTATTTTTTTTTACGGAAAAAAAGGCCAAAAGCTGGATAATACTGAGATTTAAACCGTGGAACTGCAAAACCAAACTTCTAGTTATCTTGACTACACAAGAATATTTTAAACAGATATATTTGTGTCTGAACAGTCAGGGAGACACTATTACTGTTTTTTTATGTAAAAAAGGCCAAAAGCTGGATAATACTGAGATTTGAACCGTGGAACTGCAAATCCAAACTTCTAGTTATCAGGCCTACACCAGAATCTTTTAAACAGATATATTTGTGTCTGAACAGTCAGGGAAACACTATTACTGTTTTTTTTATGTAAAAAAGGCCAAAAGCAGGATAATACAGAGAATTGAAATGTGGAACTGCAAAACCAAACTTCCAGTTATCTGGCCTACACCAGAATATTTTATACAGATATATTTGTGTCTGAACAGTCAGGGAGACACTATTACTGTTTTTTTATGTAAAAAAGGCCAAAAGCTGGAAAATACTGAGATTTAAACCGTGGAACTGCAAAACCAAACTTCTACTTATCTGGCCTACACCATAATATTTTAAACAGATATATTTGAGTCTGAACAGTCAGGGAGACACTATGACTGTTTTTTTTATGTAAAAAAGGATAAAAGCTGCATAATACTGAGATTTGAACCGTGGAACTGCAAAACCAAACTTCTGGTTATCTGGCCTACACCAGAATATTTTAAACAGTTATATTTGTGTCTAAACAGTCAGGGAGACACTACTACTTTTTTTTTTTAACGGAAAAAAGCCCAAAAGCTGCATTATACAGAGATTTGAACCGTGGAACTGCAAAACCAAACTTCTAGTTATCTGGCCTACACCAGAATATTTTAAACATATATATGTGTGTCTGAACAGTCAGGGAAACACTATTACTGTTTTTTTTATGTAAAAAAGGCCAAAAGCTGGATAATACAGAGAGTTGTACAGTGGAACTGCAAAACCAAACTTCTAGTTATCTGGCCTACACCATAATATTTTCAACAGATATATTTGTGTCTGAACGGTCATGGAGACACTATTACTGTTTTTTTATGTAAAAAAGGCCCAAAGCTGCATAATACAGAGATTTGTACCGTGGAACTGCAAAACTAAACTTCTAGTTATCTGGCCAGCACAAGAATATTTTAAACAGATATATTTGTGTCTGAACAGTCAGGGAGACACTATTACTGTTTTTTTATGTAAAAAAGGCCAATAGCTGGATAATACTGAGATTTAAACCGTGGAACTGCGAAACCAAACTTCTACTTATCTGGCCTACACCATCATATTTTAAACAGATATATTTGTGTCTGAACAGTCAGGGAGACACTATTACTGTTTTTTTATGTAAAAAAGGCCAAAAACTGCATAATACTGAGATTTGACCCGTGGAACTGCAAAACCAAACTTCTGGTTATCTGGCCTACACCAGAATATTTTAAACAGATATATTTGTGTCTAAACAGTCAGGGAGACACTACTACTGTTTTTTTTAACGGAAAAAAGCCCAAAAGCTGCATTATACAGAGATTTGAACCGTGGAACTGCAAAACCAAACTTCTAGTTATCTGGCCTACACCAGAATATTTTCAACAGATATATTTGTGTCTGAACGGTCATGGAGACACTATTGCTGTTTTTTTTATGTAAAAAAGGCCCAAAGCTGCATAATACAGAGATTTGTACCGTGGAACTGCAAAACTAAACTTCTAGTTATCTGGCCTACACCAGAATATTTTAAACAGATATATTTGTGTCTGAACAGTCAGGGAGACACTATTACTGTTTTTTTTATGTAAAAAAGGCCAAAAGCTGGATAATACTGAGATTTAAACAGTGGAACTGCGAAACCAAACTTCTACTTATCTGGCCTACACCATAATATTTTAAACAGATATATTTGTGTCTGAACAGTCAGGGAGACACTATTACTGTTTTTTTTTATGTAAAAAGGCCAAAAACTGCATAATACTGAGATTTGACCCGTGGAACTGCAAAATCAAACTTCTGGTTATCTGGCCTACACCAGAATATCTTAAACAGAAATATTTGTGTCTAAACAGTCAGGGAGACACTATTACTGTATATTTTTTACGGAAAAAAGGCCAAAAGCTGGATAATACTGAGATTTAAACCGTGGAACTGCAAAACCAAACTTCTAGTTATCTTGACTACACAAGAATATTTTAAACAGATATATTTGTGTCTGAACAGTCAGGGAGACACTACTACTGTTTTTTTTATGTAAAAAAGGCCAAAAGCTGGATAATACTAAGATTTGAACCGTGGAACTGCAAATCCAAACTTCTAGTTATCAGGCCTACACCAGAATCTTTTAAACAGATATATTTGTGTCTGAACAGTCAGGGAGAAACTATTACAGTTTTTCTTTTACTGCACAAAATGCCAAAAGCAAGATAATACAGAGATTTGACCAGTGGTACTGCAAAACCACCGTTCTATTTATCTGGCCTACACCAGACTCGTTTACACAGATATATTGATGTCTGAACAGTCAGGGAGACACTATTACAGGTTTTTTACTGCAAAAAAATGCCAAAAGCAGGATAATACTGAGATTTGACCCGTGGAGCGGCAAAACCAAACTTCTAGATATCTGGCCTACACCAGAATATTTTAAACAGACATATTTGTGTCTGAACAGTCAGGTAGACACTATTACTGTTTTCTTTAATGTAAAAAAGGCCAAAAGCTGCATTATACAGAGATTTGAACCGTGGTACTGCAAAACCAAACTTCTAGTTATCTGGCCTACACCAGAATATTTTAAACAGATATATGTGTGTCTGAACAGTCAGGGAAACACTATTACTGTTTTTTTTATGTAAAAAGGCCAAAAGCTGGATAATACAGAGAGTTGAACAATGGAACTGCAAAACAAAACTTCTAGTTATCTGGCCTACACCATAATATTTTCAACAGATATATTTGTGTCTGAACAGTCATGGAGACACTATTACTGTTTTTTTCTATGTAAAAAAGGCCCAAAGCTGCATAATACAGAGATTTGTACCGTGGAACTGCAAAACTAAACTTCTAGATATCTGGCCTACACCAGAATATTTTAAACTGATATATTTGTGTCTGAACAGTCAGGGAGACACTATTACTGTTTTTTTATGTAAAAAAGGCCAAAAGCTGGATAATACAGAGAATTGAACCGTGGAACTGCGAAACAAAACTTCCCGTTATCTGGCCTACACCATAATATTTTAAACAGATATATTTGTGTCCGAACAGTCAGGGAGACACTATTACTGTTTTTTTTTGTAAAAAAGGCCAAAAACTGGATATTACAGAGATTTGAACCGTGGAACTGCAAAACCAAACTTCTAATTATCTGACCTACACCAGAATATTTTAAACAGATATATTTGGGTCTGAACAGTCAGGGAGACACTATTACAGTTTTTCTTTTACTGCAAAAAATGCCAAAAGCAAGATAATACAGAGATTTGACCCATGGTACTGCAAAACCATAGTTCTATTTCTCTGGCCTACACCAGATAATACTGAGATTTGACCCATGAAACGGCAAAACCAAACTTCTAGTTATCTGGCCTATACCAGAATATTTTAAACAGATATAATTGTGTCTGAACAGTCAGGGAGACACTATTACTGTTTTTTTATGTAAAAAAGGCCAAAAGCTGGATAATACTGAGATGTGAACCGTGGAACTGCAAAACCAAACTTCTAGTTATCAGGCCTACACCAGAATCTTTTAAACAGATATATTTGTGTCTGAACAGTCAGGGAAACACTATTACTGTTTTTTTTATGTAAAAAAGGCCAAAAGCTGGATAATACAGAGAATTGAACCGTGGAACTGCAAAACCAAACTTCCAGTTATCTGGCCTACACCAGAATATTTTAAACAGATATATTTGTGTCTGAACAGTCAGGGAAACACTATTACTGTTTTTTTTATGTAAAAAAGGCCAAAAGCAGGATAATACAGAGAATTGAAATGTGGAACTGCAAAACCAAACTTCCAGTTATCTGGCCTACACCAGAATATTTTATACAGATATATTTGTGTCTGAACAGTCAGGGAGACACTATTACTGTTTTTTTATGTAAAAAAGGCCAAAAGCTGGAAAATACTGAGATTTAAACCGTGGAACTGCAAAACCAAACTTCTACTTATCTGGCCTACACCATAATATTTTAAACAGATATATTTGAGTCTGAACAGTCAGGGAGACACTATGACTGTTTTTTTTATGTAAAAAAGGATAAAAGCTGCATAATACTGAGATTTGAACCGTGGAACTGCAAAACCAAACTTCTGGTTATCTGGCCTACACCAGAATATTTTAAACAGTTATATTTGTGTCTAAACAGTCAGGGAGACACTACTACTTTTTTTTTTTAACGGAAAAAAGCCCAAAAGCTGCATTATACAGAGATTTGAACCGTGGAACTGCAAAACCAAACTTCTAGTTATCTGGCCTACACCAGAATATTTTAAACATATATATGTGTGTCTGAACAGTCAGGGAAACACTATTACTGTTTTTTTTATGTAAAAAAGGCCAAAAGCTGGATAATACAGAGAGTTGTACAGTGGAACTGCAAAACCAAACTTCTAGTTATCTGGCCTACACCATAATATTTTCAACAGATATATTTGTGTCTGAACGGTCATGGAGACACTATTACTGTTTTTTTATGTAAAAAAGGCCCAAAGCTGCATAATACAGAGATTTGTACCGTGGAACTGCAAAACTAAACTTCTAGTTATCTGGCCAGCACAAGAATATTTTAAACAGATATATTTGTGTCTGAACAGTCAGGGAGACACTATTACTGTTTTTTTATGTAAAAAAGGCCAATAGCTGGATAATACTGAGATTTAAACCGTGGAACTGCGAAACCAAACTTCTACTTATCTGGCCTACACCATCATATTTTAAACAGATATATTTGTGTCTGAACAGTCAGGGAGACACTATTACTGTTTTTTTATGTAAAAAAGGCCAAAAACTGCATAATACTGAGATTTGACCCGTGGAACTGCAAAACCAAACTTCTGGTTATCTGGCCTACACCAGAATATTTTAAACAGATATATTTGTGTCTAAACAGTCAGGGAGACACTACTACTGTTTTTTTTAACGGAAAAAAGCCCAAAAGCTGCATTATACAGAGATTTGAACCGTGGAACTGCAAAACCAAACTTCTAGTTATCTGGCCTACACCAGAATATTTTCAACAGATATATTTGTGTCTGAACGGTCATGGAGACACTATTGCTGTTTTTTTTATGTAAAAAAGGCCCAAAGCTGCATAATACAGAGATTTGTACCGTGGAACTGCAAAACTAAACTTCTAGTTATCTGGCCTACACCAGAATATTTTAAACAGATATATTTGTGTCTGAACAGTCAGGGAGACACTATTACTGTTTTTTTTATGTAAAAAAGGCCAAAAGCTGGATAATACTGAGATTTAAACAGTGGAACTGCGAAACCAAACTTCTACTTATCTGGCCTACACCATAATATTTTAAACAGATATATTTGTGTCTGAACAGTCAGGGAGACAATATTACTGTTTTTTTTTATGTAAAAAGGCCAAAAACTGCATAATACTGAGATTTGACCCGTGGAACTGCAAAATCAAACTTCTGGTTATCTGGCCTACACCAGAATATCTTAAACAGAAATATTTGTGTCTAAACAGTCAGGGAGACACTATTACTGTATATTTTTTACGGAAAAAAGGCCAAAAGCTGGATAATACTGAGATTTAAACCGTGGAACTGCAAAACCAAACTTCTAGTTATCTTGACTACACAAGAATATTTTAAACAGATATATTTGTGTCTGAACAGTCAGGGAGACACTACTACTGTTTTTTTTATGTAAAAAAGGCCAAAAGCTGGATAATACTAAGATTTGAACCGTGGAACTGCAAATCCAAACTTCTAGTTATCAGGCCTACACCAGAATCTTTTAAACAGATATATTTGTGTCTGAACAGTCAGGGAGAAACTATTACAGTTTTTCTTTTACTGCACAAAATGCCAAAAGCAAGATAATACAGAGATTTGACCAGTGGTACTGCAAAACCACCGTTCTATTTATCTGGCCTACACCAGACTCGTTTACACAGATATATTGATGTCTGAACAGTCAGGGAGACACTATTACAGGTTTTTTACTGCAAAAAAATGCCAAAAGCAGGATAATACTGAGATTTGACCCGTGGAGCGGCAAAACCAAACTTCTAGATATCTGGCCTACACCAGAATATTTTAAACAGACATATTTGTGTCTGAACAGTCAGGTAGACACTATTACTGTTTTCTTTAATGTAAAAAAGGCCAAAAGCTGCATTATACAGAGATTTGAACCGTGGTACTGCAAAACCAAACTTCTAGTTATCTGGCCTACACCAGAATATTTTAAACAGATATATGTGTGTCTGAACAGTCAGGGAAACACTATTACTGTTTTTTTTAGGTAAAAAGGCCAAAAGCTGGATAATACAGAGAGTTGAACAATGGAACTGCAAAACAAAACTTCTAGTTATCTGGCCTACACCATAATATTTTCAACAGATATATTTGTGTCTGAACAGTCATGGAGACACTATTACTGTTTTTTTCTATGTAAAAAAGGCCCAAAGCTGCATAATACAGAGATTTGTACCGTGGAACTGCAAAACTAAACTTCTAGATATCTGGCCTACACCAGAATATTTTAAACTGATATATTTGTGTCTGAACAGTCAGGGAGACACTATTACTGTTTTTTTATGTAAAAAAGGCCAAAAGCTGGATAATACAGAGAATTGAACCGTGGAACTGCGAAACAAAACTTCCCGTTATCTGGCCTACACCATAATATTTTAAACAGATATATTTGTGTCCGAACAGTCAGGGAGACACTATTACTGTTTTTTTTTGTAAAAAAGGCCAAAAACTGGATATTACAGAGATTTGAACCGTGGAACTGCAAAACCAAACTTCTAATTATCTGACCTACACCAGAATATTTTAAACAGATATATTTGGGTCTGAACAGTCAGGGAGACACTATTACAGTTTTTCTTTTACTGCAAAAAATGCCAAAAGCAAGATAATACAGAGATTTGACCCATGGTACTGCAAAACCATAGTTCTATTTCTCTGGCCTACACCAGATAATACTGAGATTTGACCCATGAAACGGCAAAACCAAACTTCTAGTTATCTGGCCTATACCAGAATATTTTAAACAGATATAATTGTGTCTGAACAGTCAGGGAGACACTATTACTGTTTTTTTATGTAAAAAAGGCCAAAAGCTGGATAATACTGAGATGTGAACCGTGGAACTGCAAAACCAAACTTCTAGTTATCAGGCCTACACCAGAATCTTTTAAACAGATATATTTGTGTCTGAACAGTCAGGGAAACACTATTACTGTTTTTTTTATGTAAAAAAGGCCAAAAGCTGGATAATACAGAGAATTGAACCGTGGAACTGCAAAACCAAACTTCCAGTTATCTGGCCTACACCAGAATATTTTAAACAGATATATTTGTGTCTGAACAGTCAGGGAGACACTATTACTGTTTTTTTTATGTAAAAAAGGCCAAAAGCTGGATAATACTGAGATTTGAACCGTGGAACTGCAAAACCAAACTTCTAGTTATCAGGCCTACACCAGAATCTTTTAAACAGATATATTTGGGTCTGAACAGTCAGGGAGACACTATTACAGTTTTTCTTTTACTGCACAAAATGCCAAAAGCAAGATAATACAGAGATTTGACCCGTGGTACTGCAAAACCACAGTTCTATTTCTCTGGCCTACACCAGACTCGTTTACACAGATATATTAATGTCTGAACAGTCAGGGAGACACTATTACAGGTTTTTTACTGCAAAAAATGCCAAAAGCAGGATAATACTGAGATTTGACCCGTGGAACGGCAAAACCAAACTTCTAGATATCTGGCCTACACCAGAACATTTTAAACAGATATATTTGTGTCTGAACAGTCAGGGAGACACTATTACTGTATTTTTATGTAAAATAGGCCAAAAGCAGGATAATACAGAGATTTGACCCGTGGAACTGCAAAACCAATTTCTAGTTTTCTGGCCTACACCAGAATATTTTAAACAGCTATATTTGTGTCTGAACAGTCAGGGAGACACTATGACCGTTTTTTTTATGTAAAAAAGGCCAAAAGCTGCATAATACTGAGATTTGAACCGTGGAACTGCAAAACCAAACTTCTGGTTATCTGGCCTACACCAGAATATTTTAAACAGATATATTTGTGTCTAAACAGTCAGGTAGACACTACTACTGTTTTTTTTAACGGAAAAAAGCCCAAAAGCTGCATTATACAGAGATTTGAACCGTGGAACTGCAAAACCAAACTTCTAGTTATCTGGCCTACATCAGAATATTTTCAACAGATATATTTGTGTCTGAACGGTCATGGAGACACTATTGCTGGTTTTTTTATGTAAAAAAGGCCCAAAGCTGCATAATACAGAGATTTGTACCATGGAACTGCAAAACTAAACTTCTAGTTATCTGGCCTACACCAGAATATTTTAAACAGATATATTTGTGTCTGAACAGTCAGGGAGACACTATTACTGTTTTTTTTATGTAAAAAAGGCCAAATGCTGGATAATACTGAGATTTAAACCGTGGAACTGCAAAACCAAACTTCTACTTATCTGGCCTGCACCATAATATTTTAAACAGATATATTTGTGTCTGAACAGTCAGGGAGACACTATTACTGTTTTTTTTATGTAAAAAAGGCCAAAAACTGCATAATACTAAGATTTGACCCGTGGAACTGCAAAACCAAACTTCTGGTTATCTGGCCTACACCAGAATATCTTAAACAGAAATATTTGTGTCTAAACAGTCAGGGATACACTATTACTGTATTTTTTTTACGGAAAAAAAGGCCAAAAGCTGGATAATACTGAGATTTAAACCGTGGAACTGCAAAACCAAACTTCTAGTTATCTTGACTACACAAGAATATTTTAAACAGATATATTTGTGTCTGAACAGTCAGGGAGACACTGTTACTGTTTTTTTATGTAAAAAAGGCCAAAAGCTGGATAATACTGAGATTTGAACCGTGGAACTGCAAATCCAAACTTCTAGTTATCAGGCCTACACCAGAATCTTTTAAACAGATATATTTGTGTCTGAACAGTCAGGGAAACACTATTACAGTTTTTTTTTATGTAAAAAAGGCCAAAAGCTGGATAATACAGAGAATTGAAACATGAAACTGCAAAACCAAACTTCCAGTTATCTGGCCTACACCAGAATATTTTAAACAGATATATTTGTGTCTGAACAGTCAGGGAGACACTATTACTGTTTTTTTTATGTAAAAAAGGCCAAAAGCTGGAAAATACTGAGATTTAAACCGTGGAACTGCAAAACCAAACTTCGACTTATCTGGCCTACACCATAATATTTTAAACAGATATATTTGAGTCTGAACAGTCAGGGAGACACTATGACTGTTTTTTTATGTAAAAAAGGCCAAAAGCTGCATAATACTGAGATTTCAACCTTGGAACTGCAAAACCAAACTTCTGGTTATCTGGCCTACACCAGAATATTTTAAACAGATATATTTGTGTCTAAACAGTCAGGGAGACACTACTACTGTTTTTTTTAACGGAAAAAAGCCCAAAAGCTGCATTATACAGAGATTTGAACCGTGGAACTGCAAAACCAAACTTCTACTTATCTGGCCTACACCATAATATTTTAAACAGATATATTTTTGTCTGAACAGTCAGGGAGACACTTTTACTGTTTTTTTTATGTAAAAATGGCCAGCAGCTGCATAATACAGAGATTTGGACCGTGGAACTCCAAAACCAAACTTCTAGTTATCTGGCCTACACCAGAATAATTTAAACAGATATATTTGTGTCTGAACAGTCAGGGAGACACTATTACTGTTTTTTTTATGTTAAGAAGGCCAAAAGCTGGATAATACTGAGATTTGAACCTTGGAACTGCAAAACCAAACTTCTAGTTATCTGGCCTACACCAGTATATTTTAAACAGATATATTTGGGTCTGAACAGTCAGGGAGACACTATTACAGTTTTTCTTTTACTGCACAAAATGCCAAAAGCAAGATAATACAGAGATTTGACCAGTGGTACTGCAAAACCACAGTTCTATTTCTCTGGCCTACACCAGACTCGTTTACACAGATATATTGATGTCTTAACAGTCAGGGAGACACTATTACAGGTTTTTTACTGCAAAAAATGCCAAAAGCAGGATAATACTGAGATTTGACCCGTGGAACGGCAAAACCAAACTTCTAGATATCTGGCCTACACCAGAATATTTTAAACAGACATATTTGTGTCTGAACAGTCAGGTAGACACTATTACTGTTTTCTTTAATGTAAAAATGGCCAAAAGCTGCATTATACAGAGATTTGAACCGTGGTACTGCAAAACCAAACTTCTAGTTATCTGGCCTACACCAGAATATTTTAAACAGATATATGTGTGTCTGAACAGTCAGGGAAACACTATTACTGTATTTTTTATGTAAAAAAGGCCAAAACATGGATAATACAGAGAGTTGAACAGTGGAACTGCAAAGCGAAACTTCTAGTTATCTGGCCTACACCATAATATTTTCAACAGATATATTTGTGTCTGAACGGTCATGGAGACACTATTACTGTTTTTTTCTATGTAAAAAAGGCCCAAAGCTGCATAATACAGAGATTTGTACCGTGGAACTGCAAAACTAAACTTCTAGTTATCTGGCCTACACTAGAATATTTTAAACAGATATATTTGTGTCTGAACAGTCAGGGAGACACTATTACTGTTTTTTTTATGTAAAAAAGGCCAAAAGCTGGATAATACAGAGAATTGAACCGTGGAACTGCGAAACCAAACTTCCAGTTATCTGGCCTACACCATAATATTTTAAACAGATATATTTGTGTCCGAACAGTCAGGGAGACACTATTACTGTTTTTTTTTGTAAAAAAGGCCAAAAACTGGATATTACAGAGATTTGAACCGTGGAACTGCGAAACCAAACTTCTAGTTATCTGACCTACACCAGAATATTTTAAACAGATATATTTGGGTCTGAACAGTCAGGGAGACACTATTACAGTTTTTCTTTTACTGCAAAAAATGCCAAAAGCAAGATAATACAGAGATTTGACCCATGGTACTGCAAAACCACAGTTCTATTTCTCTGGCCTACACCAGACTCGTTTACACAGATATATTGATGTCTGAACAGTCAGGGAGACACTATTACAGGTTTTTTTATGTAAAAAATGCCAAAAGCAGGATAATACTGAGATTTGACCCATGAAACGGCAAAACCAAACTTCTAGTTATCTCGCCTATACCAGAATATTTTAAACAGATATAATTGTGTCTGAACAGTCAGGGAGACACTATTACTGTTTTTTTATGTAAAAAAGGCCAAAAGCTGGATAATACAGAGAATTGAACCGTGGAACTCCAAAACCAAACTTCCAGTTGTCTGGCCTACACCAGAATATTTTAAACAGATATACAGTTATATGAAAAAGTTTGGGCACCCCTATTAATCTTAAGCTTAATGTTTTATAAAAATTGGTGTTTTTGCAACAGCTATTTCAGTTTGATATATGTAATAACTGTTGGACACAGTAATGTTTCTGCCTTGAAATCAGGTTTATTGTACTAACAGAAAATGTGCAATCTGCATTCAAACAAAATTTGCCAGGTGCATAAGTATGGGCACCCTTATCATTTTCTTGTTTTAAATACTCCTACCTACTTTTTACTGACTTACTAAAGCACTTTTTTTGGTTTTGTAACCTCACTGAGCTTTGAACTTCATAGCCAGGTGTATGCAATCATGAGAAAAGCTACTTAAAGTGGCCACTTGCAAGTTGTTCTCCTGTTTGAATCTCCTCTGAAGAGTGGCATCATGAACAACAACTGTCAAATGATCTGAAAACAAAAATTATTTAACATAGTTGTTCAGGGGAAGGATACAAAAAGCTGTCTCAGAGATTTAACCTGTCAGTTTACACTGTGAGGAGCATAGTAAGGAAATGAAAAACACAGGGACAGTTCTTGTTAAGGCCAGAAGTGGCAGGCCAAGAAAAACATCAGAAAGGCAGAGAAGAAGAATGGTGAGATCAGTCAAGGACAATCCTCAGACCACCTCCAGAGAGCTGCAGCATCAACTTGCTGCAGATGGTGTCACTGTGCATCGGTCAACTATACAACGCACTTTGCACAATGAGAAGCTGTATGGGAGAGTGATGCGAAAGAAGCCGTTTCTGCAAGCACGCCACAAAAAGAGTCGGCTGGGGTATGCAAAAGCACATTTGGAGAAGCCAATTTCTTTTTGGAAGAAGGTCCTGTGGACTGATGAAACCAAGATTGAGTTGTTTGGTCATACAAAAAGACATTATGCATGGCGGCAAAAAAACACAGCATTCCAAGAAAAACACTTGCTACCCACAGTAAAATTTGGTGGAGGTTCCATTATGCTTTGGGGCTGTGTGGCCAATGCGGGCACCGGGAATCTTGTTAAAGTTGAGGGACGCATGGATTCCACTCATTATCAGCAGATTCTTGACAATAATGTTCAAGAATCAGTGACAAAGTTGAAGTTACGCAGGGGATGGATCTTTCAGCAAGACAATGATCCAAAACACCGCTCCAAATCTACTCAGGCATTCATGCAGAGGAACAATTACAATGTTCTGGAATGGCCATCCCAGTCCCCAGACCTGAATATCATTGAACATCTGTGGGATCATTTGAAGAGGGCTGTCCATGCTCAGCGACCATCAAACTTAACTGAACTGGAATTGTTTTGTAAAGAGGAATGGTCAAAAATACCTTCATCCAGGATCCAGGGAATCATTAAAAGCTACAGGAAGCAACTAGAGGCTGTTATTTTTGCAAAAGGAGGATCTACTAAATATTAATGTCACTTTTCTGGTGAGGTGCCCATACTTATGCACCTGTCAAATTTTGTTTGAATGCAGATTGCACATTTTCTGTTAGTACAATAAACCTCATTTCAAGGCAGAAACATTACTGTGTCCAACAGTTATTACATATATCAAACTGAAATAGCTGTTGCAAAAACACCAATTTTTATAAAACATTAAGCTTAAGATTAATAGGGGTGCCCAAACTTTTTCATATAACTGTATTTGTGTCTGAACAGTCAGGGAGACACTATTACTGGTTTTTTTATGTAAAAAAGGCCAAAAGCTGGATAATACTGAGATTTGAACCGTGGAACTGCAAAACCAAACTTCTAGCTATCAGGCCTACACCAGAATCTTTTAAACAGATATATTTGTGTCTGAACAGTCAGGGAAACACTATCACTGTTTTTTTTATGTAAAAACGGCCAAAAGCTGGATAATACAGAGAATTGAACCGTGGAACTGCAAAACCAAACTTCCAGTTATCTGGCCTACACCAGAATATTTTAAACAGATATATTTGTGTTTGAACAGTCAGGGAGACACTATTACTGTTTTTTTTATGTAAAAAACGCCAAAAGCTGGAAAATACTGAGATTTAAACCGTGGAACTGCGAAACCAAACATCTACTTATCTGGCCTACACCATAATATTTTAAACAGATATATTTGAGTCTGAACAGTCAGGGAGACACTATGACTGTTTTTTTATGTAAAAAAGGCCAAAAGCTGCATAATACTGAGATTTGAACCGTGGAACTGCAAAACCAAACTTCTGGTTATCTGGCCTACACCAGAATATTTTAAACAGATATATTTGTGTCTAAACAGTCAGGGAGACACTACTACTGTTTTTTTTAACGGAAAAAAAGCCCAAAAGCTGCATTATACAGAGATTTGAACAGTGGAACTGCAAAACCAAACTTCTAGTTATCAGGCCTACACCAGAATATTTTAAACAGATATATTTGTGTCTGAACAGTCAGGGAGACACTATTACTGTTTTTTTTTATGTAAAAAAGGCCAAAAGCTGGATAATACTGAGATTTAAACCGTGGAACTGCAAACCCAAACTTCTACTAATCTGGCCTACACCATAATATTTTAAACAGATATATTTGTGTCTGAACAGTCAGGGAGACACTTTTACTGTTTTTTTTTATGTAAAAATGGCCAAAAGCTGCATAATACAGAGAATTGAACTGTGGAACTCCAAAACCAAACTTCTAGCTATCTGGCCTACACCAGAATAATTTAAACAGATATATTTGTGTCTGAACAGTCAGGGAGACACTAATACTGTTTTTTTTATGTTAAAAAGGCCAAAAGCTGGATAATACTGAGATTTGAACCGTGGAACTGCAAAACCAAACTTCTAGTTATCTGGCCTACACCAGAATATTTTAAACAGATATATTTGGGTGTGAACAGTCAGGGAGACACTATTACAGTTTTTCTTTTACTGCACAAAATGCCAAAAGCAAGATAATACAGAGATTTGACCCGTGGTACTGCAAAACCACAGTTCTATTTCTCTGGCCTACACCAGACTCGTTTACACAGATATATTAATGTCTGAACAGTCAGGGAGACACTATTACAGGTTTTTTACTGCAAAAAATGCCAAAAGCAGGATAATACTGAGATTTGACCCGTGGAACGGCAAAACCAAACTTCTAGATATCTGGCCTACACCAGAATATTTTAAACAGATATATTTGTGTCTGAACAGTCAGGGAGACACTATTACTGTATTTTTATGTAAAATAGGCCAAAAGCAGGATAATACAGAGATTTGACCCGTGGAACTGCAAAACCAATTTCTAGTTTTCTGGCCTACACCATAATATTTTAAACAGCTATATTTGTGTCTGAACAGTCAGGGAGAAACTATTACTGTGTTTTTTAATGTAAAAAAGGCCAAAAGCTGGATAATACTGAGATTTGAATCGTGGAACTGCAAAACCACAGTCATAGTTTTTTGGCCTATACCAGAGTCTTTTAAACAGATATATTTGTGTCTAAACAGTCAGCGAGACACTATTACTGTTTTTTTTTATGGAAAAAAGGCCAAAATCAGGATAATAATGAGATTTGAACCGTGGAACTTCAAAACCACAGTTATAGTAATCTGGCCTAAACCAGAATATTTTAAACAGATATTCAGGGAGACACTATTACTGTTTTTTTTTATGTAAAAAATGCCAAAAGCTGGATAATACTGATATTTGAACCGTGGAACTGCAAAACCACGGTTATAGCTATCTGGCCTACACCAGAATCTTTTAAACAGATATATTTGTGTCTGAACAGTCAGCGAGACACTATTACTGTTTTTTTTTACGGGAAAAAGGCCAAAAGCAGGATAATACAGAGATTTGGACTGTGGAACTGCAAAACCACAATTATAGTTATCTGGCCTACACCAGAATCTTTTAAACAGATATATTTGTGTCTCAATATTCAGCGAAACACTATTGCTGTTTTTTTACGGAAAAAAGGCCAAAAGCATCATAATATAGAGATTTGTTCTGTGGAACTGCAAAACCAGAGTTTTAGTTATCTGGTTTACACCAGAATCTTTTAAACAGATATATTTGTCTCTGAACAGTCAGGGAGACACTATTACTGTTTTTTTTATGTAAAAAAGGCCAAAAGCTGGATAATACTGAGATTTAAACCGTGGAACTGCAAAACCAAACTTCTACTTATCTGGCCTACACCATAATATTTTAAACAGATATATTTGTGTCTGAACAGTCAGGGAGACACTATTACTGTTTTTTTATGTAAAAAAGGCCAAAAGCTGGATAATACTGAGATTTGAACCATGGAACTGCAAATCCAAACTTCTAGTTATCTGGCCTACACCAGAATCTTTTAAACAGATATATTTGTGTCTGAACAGTCAGGGAGACACTATTACTGTTTTTTTTATGTAAAAAAGGCCAAAAGCTGCATAATACTGAGATTTGAAGCTTGGAACTGCAAAACCAAACTTCTGGTTATCTGGCCTACACCAGAATATTTTAAACAGATATATTTGTGTGTAAAGAATCAGGGAGACACTATTAGGGTATGTGCACACGATGCAGAAATGAAGCAGAAAATTTCTGCATCATTTCTGCATCTCCCTGGCAGAAAAAACGCATGTAGATTGTGCATGCGTTTTTCCTGCAGAATACATGCGGATCCACATGCAGATTCACATGCGTTTCCGCATGCAGATTGACAAGCACTTTCCAGGCGATTTTAGCATCACCTGGAAAGTGCTTGACAACTAGGTCACAGTATATAAATCCATGCAAACAGCATGGATTTATATAGTGTGACCTGAGAGAGTGTATATACTTACCTCCGATGGCCCGCGCTGTCCTGCTCACTCCGTTCTCCCTCGCCGGCAACTTTGAATTGAAAGACCTGCCGACGTCAGCGTCACGTGACCCGTCACATGACTCTGACATCACCGCAGGTCCTACAACTCACTGCAAGTGCCGGGAACCAAGCAGGAGCGCTGCGCGGGCCGACAGATGGTAAGTATATATATATTTTTTATTTTATTCTTGTTTTACAGCTTTTTTAATGGTACCTGGGTGTGGATGAGACTCTCCTCTCCTCCACACCCGGGTACCATCCGCACATTAGAACGCGCCAATAACGCAAGTACAAATGCTGTCTTGCGGAATTGGCGCGTTCTAATGCAAGTCAATGGCGGCGAAATCGCCGCGTTTCCGCAAAATTAATTGACATGCTGCGGATTTTTGACCGCAGCGTTAACGCTGCGGAAAAATCCGCATCATGGGCACAGCACATGCGGATTTCCATTGGGGAACATTGCTTCCCTTCTACCATGCGTTTTTCATGCGTTTCCGCGGCGTTTCCGCAACTGCAAAAACGCCACGGAAACGCATGAAATACGCATCGTGTGAACTCAGCCTTACTGTTTTTTTTACGGAAAAAGGCCAAAAGCTGCATTATACAGAGATTTGAACTGTGGAACTGCAAAACCAAACTTCTAGTTATCTGTAGAGATGAGCGTTGTTCTACTCGAACTGTTTGCCAATCTCAAATTCGAGCTGTTTTGGGCGGTGTTCGAGCCGATCGGCGAACACGAACAATTTGAGAAAAATTCGGCTGTTCGAGGTTATGTTCGATAACTGTTCGCGCACCAAAATCATAACTGGATTTTTTCTCAGTAATGATGAAAATTAATTTTAATACGCAGTTTGAGTGTACAGCGGGGTGGGGGGAGGGGCAGGGGATGGATCTCTGCAGGAACAATGAAGATCTCCATTTTTTTTTCTCTTTCCCGCATTTGCAGTGGGGAGGTGCAATCTGTCAGCCTATCAGCAGCGCACACACGGAGCGAAGTGCTTTTTTTCACACAAGCAAGGGCATGTGTCATTGGCAGTGTATGTCACATGTCCTTGCCCTATAAGACCAAGCCATTTTCCCCGTCGCCACCATTTTCTCACTGCTGCAGCTGCGTGTTAGACGGCACCGCTGTTGCTGTGTGCGCTATACCTTGTTAATTTCAAGCCAAATTTCGCACAAATATACAGATAGCTTGGGAGTAGGGAATAGTTGTGATTGCAGTCCTTTTAAGGACTAGGTTACAGCATTTCCTACGACTTTTATCAGGGAGGTCTGTGCTCTTAAATAGATATGTTGTGGGAGTAAAGACTAATTGTAATTGGAGTCCTTTTCAGGACTAGGTTACATGAGTTCCTATCAGTTTTTGCCAGGCAGGTCTGTGCCAGTGCTGTGCAAGTTTTTTTCACAGCATTTGGCTGAATCTAGCAAAGCTAATCCTTTTTGGCCTATTGCAGAGTGTGTTAGTCAGTGGAGTAGCCTATCTGTGTTGCAAGATATACCACCTGTGTATAGAATACCAATTTTTTTACTGCACCTAGTGAAGTAAAATCTTTTGGGCATAGCATCATTCTATTAGTCCATCTATACTGACCTCCATCAGGTTGCAAACTGAATATAATTTTTTTCTGCATCTAGCTCTGAAAAAATATTTGGGCTTCTAGCAGTGTGTGGGACTTGGTCTATTAGTCCATCTATACTGACCTCCATCAGGTTGCAAACTAAAAATAATTTTTTTCTTCATTTAGCTCTGAAAAAATATTTGGGCTTCTAGCAGTGTGTGGGACTTGTTCTATTAGTCCTTCTACAGTCATGGCCAAAAGTTTTGAGAATGACACCAAAATTATATTTTCACATGATCTGCTGGCCTCTGGTTTTTATAAGTGTTTGTCTGATGTTTATATCACATACAGAAATATAATTGCAATCATATTATGAGTACCAATAGGTTATATTGACAGTTAGAATGAGTTAATGCAGCAAGTCAATATTTGCAGTGTTGCCCCTTCTTCTTCAAGACCTCTGTAATTCTCCCTGGCATGCTCTCAATCAACTTTTGGACCAAATCCTGACTGATAGCAGTCCATTCTTGCATAATCAATGCTTGC
Source organism: Phyllobates terribilis (assembly GCF_046119375.1). Taxonomy (NCBI): domain Eukaryota; kingdom Metazoa; phylum Chordata; class Amphibia; order Anura; family Dendrobatidae; genus Phyllobates; species Phyllobates terribilis. Next base: position 284,270,593 of record NW_027362761.1, read on the forward strand.
ATTTTGCCAGAATTTGTTGGTTTTTGTTTGTCCACCCGTCTCTTGATGATTGACCACAAGTTCTCAATGGGATTAAGATCTGGGGAGTTTCCAGGCCATGGACCCAAAATCTCTATGTTTTGTTCCATGAGCCATTTAGTTATCACCTTTGCTTTATGGCAAGGTGCTCCATCATGCTGGAAAAGGCATTGTTGGACGTGAAACTGCTCTTGGATGGTTGGGAGAAGTTGCTCTTGGAGGACATTCTGGTACCATTCTTTATTCATGGCTGTGTTTTTAGGCAAGACTGTGAGTGAGCCGATTCCCTTGGCTGAGAAGCAACCCCACACATGAATGGTTTCAGGATGCTTTACAGTTGGCATGAGACAAGACTGGTGGTAGCGCTCACCTCTTCTTCTCCGAATAAGCTGTTTTCCAGATGTCCCAAACAATCGAAAAGGGGATTCATCAGAGAAAATGACTTTGCCCCAGTCCTCAGCAGTCCACTCCCTGTACCTTTTGCAGAATATCAGTTGGTCCCTGATGTTTTTTCTGGAGAGAAGTGGCTTCTTTGCTGCCCTCCTTGAAACCAGCCCTGGCTCAAAGAGTCTCCGCCTCACAGTGCGTGCAGAAGCACTCACACCAGCCTGCTGCCATTCCTGAGCAAGCTCGGCACTGCTGGTAGTCCGATCCCGCAGCTGAAACAGTTTTAAGATACGGTCCTGGCGCTTGCTGGTCTTTCTTGGGTGCCCTTGAGCCTTTTTGACAACAATGGAAGCTCTCTCCTTGAAGTTCTTGATGATGCGATAGATTGTTCACTGAGGTGCAATCTTTGCAGCTGCGATACTCTTCCCTGTTAGGCCATTTTTGTGCAGTGCAATGATGGCTGCACGTGTTTCTTTAGAGATAACTATGGTTAACTGAAGAGAAACAATGATACCAAGAACCAGCCTCCTTTTAAAGTGTCCAGTGATGTCATTCTTACTTAATCATGACTGATTGATCGCCAGCCCTGTCCTCATCAGCACCCACACCTGTGTTAATGGATCAATCACTAAAACGATGTTAGCTGCTCCTTTTAAGGCAGGACTGCAATGATGTTGAAATGTGTTTTGGGGGTTAAAGTTCATTTTCTGCGCAAATATTGACTTTGCAAGTACAGTAATTGCTGTTAAGCTGATCACTCTTTGACATTCAGGAGTATATGCAAATTGCCATTACAAAAAATGAAGCAGTAAACTTTGGAAAAATTACTATTCGTCTCATTCTCAATACTTTTGGCCATGACTGTATACTGACCTCCAGCAGGTTGCAAATTGAATATAATTTTTTTCTGCATCTAGCTCTGAAAAAATAGTTGGGCTTCTAGCGGTGTGTGGGACTTGGTCTATTAGTCCATCTATACTGACCTCCATCAGGTTGCAAATGAAAAATATTTTTTTTCTTCATTTAGCTCTGAAAAAATATTTGGGCTTCTAGCAGTGTGTGGGACTTGTTCTATTAGTCCTTCTATACTGACCTCCAGCAGGTTGCAAATTGAATATAATTTTTTTCTGCATCTAGCTCTGAAAAAATAGTTGGGCATCTAGCGGTGTGTGGGACTTGGTCTATTAGTCCATCTATACTGACCTCCATCAGGTTGCAAATTAAAAATTATTTTTTTCTGCATCTAGCTCTGAAAAAATATTTGGGCTTCTAGCAGTGTGTGGGACTTGTTCTATTACTCCTTCTATACTGACCTCCAGCAGGTTGCAAATTGAATATAATTTTTTTCTGCATCTAGCTCTGAAAAAATAGTTGGGCTTCTAGCGGTGTGTGGGACTTGGTCTATTAGTCCTTCTATACTGACCTCCAGCAGGTTGCAAATTGAATATAATTTTTTTCTGCATCTAGCTCTGAAAAAATAGTTGGGCTTCTAGCGGTGTGTGGGACTTGGTCTATTAGTCCTTCTATACTGACCTCCAGCAGGTTGCAAATTGAATATAATTTTTTTCTGCATCTAGCTCTGAAAAAATAGTTGGGCTTCTAGCGGTGTGTGGGACTTGGTCTATTAGTCCATCTATACTGACCTCCATCAGGTTGCAAATTAAAAATAATTTTTTTCTGCATCTAGCTCTGAAAAAATATTTGGGCTTCTAGCAGTGTGTGGGACTTGGTCTATTTGTCCATCTATACTGACCTCCATCAGGTTGCAAACTAAAAATAATTTTTTTATTCATTTAGCTCTGAAAAAATATTTGGGCTTCTAGCAGTGTGTGGGACTTGGTCTATTAGTCCATCTATACTGACCTCCATCAGGTTGCAAATTAAAAATAATTTTTTTCTTCATTTAGCTCTGAAAAAATATTTGGGCTTCTAGCAATGTGTGGGACTTGTTCTATTAGTCCTTCTATACTGACCTCCAGCAGGTTGCAAATTGAATATAATTTTTTTCTGCATCTAGCTCTGAAAAAATAGTTGGGCTTCTAGCGGTGTGTGGGACTTGGTCTATTAGTCCATCTATACTGACCTCCATCAGGTTGCAAATTAAAAATAATTTTTTTCTGCATCTAGCTCTGAAAAAATATTTGGGCTTCTAGCAGTGGGTGGGACTTGGTCTATTAGTCCATCTATACTGACCTCCATCAGGTTGCAAATTAAAAATAATTTTTTTCTGCATCTAGCTCTGAAAAAATATTTGGGCTTCTAGCAGTGTGTGGGACTTGTTCTATTAGTCCTTCTATACTGACCTCCAGCAGGTTGCAAATTGAATATAATTTTTTTCTGCATCTAGCTCTGAAAAAATAGTTGGGCTTCTAGCGGTGTGTGGGACTTGGTCTATTAGTCCATCTATACTGACCTCCATCAGGTTGCAAATTAAAAATATTTTTTTTCTGCATCTAGCTCTGAAAAAATATTTTGGCTTCTAGCAGTGTGTGGGACTTGGTCTATTAGTCCATCTATACTGACCTCCATCAGGTTGCAAATTAAAAATAATTTTTTTCTTCATTTAGCTCTGAAAAAATATTTGGGCTTCTAGCAGTGTGTGGGACTTGTTCTATTAGTCCTTCTATACTGACCTCCAGCAGGTTGCAAATTGAATATCATTTTTTTCTGCATCTAGCTCTGAAAAAATAGTTGGGCTTCTAGCGGTGTGTGGGACTTGGTCTATTAGTCCAGCTATACTGACCTCCATCAGGTTGCAAATTAAAAATAATTTTTTTCTGCATCTAGCTCTGAAAAAATATTTGGGCTTCTAGCAGTGTGTGGGACTTGGTCTATTAGTCCATCTATACTGACCTCCATCAGGTTGCAAATTAAAAATAATTTTTATCTGCATCTACAGTACCTCTGAAAAAATATTTGGGCTTCTAGCTGTGTGTGGGACTATTTGTATTAGTCCATCTATACTGACCTCCATCAGGTTGCAAACTGAATATATTTTTTTCTGCATCTACCTCTGAAAAAATATTTGGCCTTCTAGTAGTGTGTCGGACTTTCTCTATTAGTCCATCTATACTGACCTCCATCAGGTTGCAAATTAAACCTAATTTTTATCTGCATCTACAGTACCTCTGAAAATATATTTGGGCTTCTAGCTGTGTGTGGGACTATTTGTATTAGTCCATCTATACTGACCTCCATCAGGTTGCAAATTCAAAATAATTTTTTTCTGCATCTAACCCAGCCAATAGTTTTGGCCTAATACCACAGTTTGGCCACTCAGCTCTGCTCGGTTACCATCCATTGTTTTTTTGTGCAAACAACTCCAGAGTTGTGAATTAGTTAACCACCAAAATGAGTGGAAAAAGGCCTGCTGCTGGTGGAAAGGGGAATAGGCGTGTTTGGAAGGGGAAAAAAGGTTGTGTCCGTGGGGTAGGTGTTAAAGCAACAGTAACATCTGCAGAAGAAAGACCATCTTCCAGCCAAACTAAAATGTCTACTTCTTTTAGCGGACAATGTGATAAGATCCCTTTCTTACGGCCACGCCAATCGCTACAAATTCCAGATGAGGCACAAAAACAGCAGGTGCTTCAACGGATATCAAGTGCTCCTTTAAGTGGGCTCTCCTCCATATCAACTTCAACATCACAAATACTCCAGTCCTCAAAGGTGTCACCCAAATCGCACTTGCTTCCTCACAGCTCCCAAATCTCCAGCTGCCCGTCTGAGTATGAGGTAGAACAGATGGTTGAGTCTGCAGAGCTGTTTACTCATACTATAGCCTGGGAATCAGAGGTCGACTCCAGCGCTTCTGTGAATCCAGACGAGGAAATGATCTGCACTGATGCCCAGAATCTTTATGAGTCGGATCCAGGACCAGACGCAGAAGGTTCTGACCATAATGTAGACCCTCATTCCCAAACTGTAACTCCTGTTGGTGGAGACAATGAGGAAGACAATGATAAGACTCAAATACCTGATTGGAGCGACAACTTTAGTTTTTTGTCAGGGCAGGAACAGGTTGGCTCTGAGGACGACGGGTGTGATAACGCAGAGGGTGATGATGATGAGGTCGGAGATCCCACTTACTGTCAACCCACAGTCAGCCAAGAGATGAGGTCAGCAGAGGAGGTGGAGGAAGATGCTAGTGACGACGAGGTCAGGTTGCGCCTTCCTGGACAGAGACGTAGTACTGGAAGCACGTCAACAACTGCATCCTCAAACACAACTCTGCCTCTCACCACAAGTCGTGGTGGCTCTTCAGGTCGCATGGGTGCTAAGCCTTGCATAGCCTGGGCATTTTTTCAGATCGATAAAAATGACCCAACTCGTGTTATCTGTAACATTTGTCAGCAAAAGCTAAGTAGAGGCCAAAAAATACATAGTTTGAGTACTTCATGCATGAACCGGCACATGGACATGAAGCATAAGTTGCAGTGGGAAGCTCAGTGTGCTACAATGCGGCCTAGCCGGCCGGGCCAATCACCGTCTGCCATATCTTGTGCATCCGAGGCCTCTTCATCCTCTGTGACTGGGGGGACAGCAGTCACACCTGTTTTGGGGCGCAGACCTGCCACCTCTTTACCCGCAACAGCCAGCGTGATTGGCAGGTCATCATTTTCTTTGGAGGTGGTAACACCAGCTGGTGTTGAGCGCTGTCCGACATCGATAGCACCACCTTTGGATCAAGGCAACCTAACATGTCCGCCTGCATCTTCCTCACAGACCGGCAGTTTGCCGGGGACACCCTTATCAACCCCGTCTAAGCACAATAGCCAGCCCTCGGTCCCTCAGATGTGGACAAGTAAAAGACCATTTCCTCCTAGCCATGAGAAAGCTAAGAGGTTGAATTTCACCATCTGCAAGCTCTTGGCTACAGAAATGCTGCCTTTCCGCCTGGTGGACACAGAGGATTTTCGAGACCTTATGTCCGTCGCAGTGCCCCAGTACCAGATGCCCAGTCGGCACTACTTCTCAAAGAAAGGTGTGCCTGCGCTCCACCAGCATGTCGCACACAACATCACCGCTTCTTTGAGAAACTCTGTGTGTGACAGGGTGCATTTCACCACAGACACTTCGACGAGTAGGCATGGACAGGGGCGTTACATGTCGCTGACTGGGCACTGGGTAACTATGGTGACAGCAGGACAAGGGGCTGCTGTCCAAGTCTTGCCGTCCCCACGAGTTGTGCGTCAATCCTCTTTATGTCAAAGTTCCTCCACTGCTTCTGCCTCCTCAACCTCCTCTCGGTCTTCCACCTGCACCCAAAGCCTGTCTGGTCATGCCACAAGCTTTCTAACTGCGCAGAAGGGATCCTGCACACCTCCTTACTATGCTGGCAGTAGGGCTCAACGTCATCAGGCGGTTTTTACATTGAAATGTCTGGGAAATGTGAGTCACACAGCTGAGGAGTTGTGGTCAGCTCTGGAGAACCAATTTCATGAATGGTTGTCTCCACTGGACCTGAAACCAGGGAAGGCCGTGTGCGACAATGCTGCAAACCTGGGTGCGGCCCTTCGCCGGGGCAATGTCACACACGTGCCTTGTATGGCTCACGTGTTGAACCTGGTTGTCCAGCAATTTTTAGCCCACTATCCCAGACTAGATGGCCTTCTGCAGAGGGCACGGTCGCTGTGTGCTCACTTCCGCCGTTCACATCCCGCAGCTCAGCGACTTACATCTCTACAGAAGTCGCTGGGCCTGCCACTTCACCGGCTAAAATGCGATGTGCCTACCTGGTGGAATTCAACTCTGCACATGTTGCAGCGACTGTGGCAGCACCGACAAGCCCTGGTGCAATACGTTCTGACGTATAGCCTGGGCTAACGAGATTCAGAGGTGGGGCAAATCACGCTGGAGGAGTGGTCTCAGATCAGGGACCTATGCACCCTTCTGCACAGTTTTGAAATGGCGACGAAGATGTTTAGTGCTGACGATGCCATTATCAGCATGACTATTCCGGTGATTTACATGCTGGAGCACATGTTAAACAGAATTCGGAGTCAGGTGGTGGCACAAGAGGAGGTGGAGGAAGTAGAGGAGGAGGAGTTGTATGCGGAAGGGCTAACATCTGAAAGGTCCAGACGGTCGGCAGCACCAAGGCGGCAGGCATGTGAGGGTGGGGGAGATGGTTTTACCAGGGCGCATGGTAGCAGCCAAACTAGTGAGGAAGGTGCAGGAGCCCAGGAAGAAGTGGAGGACGAACTGATGGAAGACTCATCAGATGAGGGAGACCTTGATCACATTTCTGTTGTGCGAGGTTGGGGGGAGAGGACAGAGGAAGGAAGCATGATTGTTACCTCGCCACCAACACAACAGGGACTTGGTGCTCCTGTATGCGCAACACACATGAGTGCCTTCTTGCTGCACTACCTGCAACATGACCCTCGAATTGTGAGAATTAGAAATAATCCTGACTACTGGGTTGCCACACTGTTAGATCCCCGGTACAAAAGTAAATTTGCAGAAATTATTCCTGCCATAGAAAGGGATGCACGCATGCAGGAGTATCAGCAGAGACTGTTGCAGAATCTTACATGTGCTTTTCCACAAAATACCAGTGGTGCACGTAGTGAATCTCACAGTTCCAACTTGCCAACCGTGGGACCGTCAAGTGTTCAGCACTCAAACCGTAACAGAACCACAGTATCTGCTGGTAACATCAATTTTGCGGAATCATTTCACCACTTTTTTAGCCCATCCTTTGCAAGGCCACAGGAGACAAGAAGTCTGACACATAGTCAACGCCTAGAGACGATGGTACAGGAGTATCTCCAAGTAAACATTGAAGCCACGACTGTGTCACTGGACCCTTGCTCTTTTTGGGCTTCCAATCTGGATAAATGGCCGGAGCTAGCCACTTACGCCTTGGAGATCTTGTCATGCCCCGCAGCCAGCGTTCTGTCTGAACGTGTGTTCAGCGCTGCTGGTGGTGTGCTGACAGATAAGCGCACGCGGCTCTCCACTGATAATGTAGACAGACTCACGTTCATAAAGATGAACAAATCATGGATCCGAAACGACTTTTCTACCCCTGTGTCATCCTGGGGAGAGTAAAAGCTTGATGATTGGTTAAAATCACCCTACCAACCGTTTTAAGCTTTCAAATTACTAATCATGTTTATCTTTATCTTGGCTGGAAAATAATTTGGGCTTTGTAGCAGTGTGCAGCACTGATTCTATTAGGCCATCTATAATAAGCTCCACCAGATTTAAAATTACTAATCATGTTTATCTGTATCTTGACTGGAAAATAATTTGGGCTTTGTAACAGTGTGCAGCACTGATCCTATTAGGCCATCTATACTAAAGCTTCACCAGATTTAAAATTAATAATAATTTTTAGCTGCATCTAGCCCGGAAAATAATTTTGGGGCTCCGAGATGCGCAAGACACATAAGTGCCTTCTTGCTGCACTACCTGCAGCATGACCCTCATATTGTCAGAATTCGAAGTAATCATGACTACTGGGTTGCCACACTCTTAGATCCCCCAAACTTTTCGATCAACCTTTTCATTTTAATAAAGACCAAAAAAATTGTCATTTTTGAAATTATAAGCATTAGCAGGTTGTTAGAAACTGAAATCAAACAGTCTTCAACTCAAAACTTTATTCTAGGTGATGTTACATTTTCACATAGGACCCCTTGTTCGAAAGGAGCTTCTGAACTCTCTCATCCATTGAATTTGTCAGGTTTTGGATGGTTTCTGCTTCAATTGTTTTGCATGAGGACAGAATACCCTCCCAGAGCTGTTGCTTAGATGTGAACTGCCTCCCGCCATCATAGAGACTCCTTTTAATGATGCTCCAAAGGTTCTGAATGGGGTACAGGTCAGGGGAGCATGGGGGTCACACCATAAGTTTGTCCCCTTTTATGCCCATATCAGCCAGAGATGCAGATGTTTTATGTGCAGCATGAGATGGTGCATTATCATGCAAAAAAATGATCTTGCTGTGAAATACACGGTTCTTCTTCTTGAACCATGGCAGGAAGTGCTGTTTGAGAAAATCCACATACATTATGGAGTTCATCTTTAGCGCCTTCAGGGATCCTAAAGGGGCCGACAATCTCTCTCCCCATGATTCCAGCCCAAAACATTACTCCACCTCCTCCTTGTTGGCGCTGTAGCCGTGTTTGCGTGGGGTGTCCATCAACCAGCCATCCTCCACTCCATCCATCTGGACCATCGAGCGCTGCACGGCACTCATCCGTTAACAAAACAGTTTTGAAATCAGTCTTCATGTAATGTTTGGCCCACTGGAGCCGTTTCTGCTTGTGTGAAGTGGATAGAGGAGGTCGACAGGATGGCGTATGCACAGCTGCAAACCTCTGAAGGACCCTGCATCTTGTTGTTCGGTGGACGTTGGAGGCACAAGCAGCTTCAAAAACTTGTCTGCTGCTATGACAAGGCTTTTTTGCTGCTGCTCTTTCAACCTGACGTAATTGCCTGTAGGAAAGAGTCCTCAATTTGCCCTTATCAGCACGCACACGTGTGTACTGTGAATCAGCTACATACTTCTTGATTGCCAAGACACTTCATCCTGATCATCGCACAATGTTGATTGTAGTTATGCCTTGACCTAAACACTCCACAATTTGTTGCTTCTCAGCAGCCGACACATCCTTTTTCTTTCCCATTTTGGCAGAAAATGTAGGCTGCTTAATAATGTGAGACAGCCTTCTTAAGTAGTCTTGCCTTTCATTGGACACACCTGCCAAACTAATTAGCACAGGTGTCTGCAATTGCTTACAGTGATATAAAGAGCCCTGACACACATCACCATCAATGAGTTTAACTGACAAACAAACAAATTCTTCCCTTATCACTCCTAAACACTTTTTGCATAATAATTTGGAACGCAGTGTACATGTGCTTTTCCACAAAACACCAGTGGTTCACGTAGTGAATCTTACAGTTCTAACTTGCCAACCGTGGTCTGTATGGAGTTGTTCAATAAAGGGCCCAAAATTAAGATAACATAGATGGGAGAGGTCTCTATGAATAGGAATTCCTAAGTATTTGATACCCTGTGAGGGCCAGGCAAAGGGAAAGTTGGACTTGATGGAATCCTATATGGATTTGGGGAGGGAGACATCGAGGGCCTCAGACTTCGCTGCATTGATTTTAAAATTTGACCATGTAACAAAGTGATCTATTTCAGCCATAACAGCAGGGATGGATATATGTGATTGAGTGATATATACTAGGACATCATCAGCAAATAGAGAGCACTTGTACTCGGTGCCTCCCACCTCAATCCACCTAATATTGGAGTTATGGCGAATTGATGAGAGCAGGTGCTCCGTCACTAGGATGTATAAGAGAGGGGACAGAGGACATCCCTGCCTTGTCCCATTGGTGATTGTGAAAGGTGATGAAAATGTTCTGATGCACCCCCTGGGCCTTGGGACACCCGGAGCCGGACCCTTTTTGGTGGATGCTGGTGGTTGTAGTCTTCGTGGCGGCGACCCGGTTCCGTGGCTCAGGGTGGTCAAACCAGTGGCGGAACTATTTATGTGGTTTTGATGTTTAAATGTCCGACTACGCCACCCGTGGATTGCGGTCAGAGTGAACCGCCGCTGCAGGGCAGACCGCTGAGGCTGGTGTTGTGGGTGCAGCAGAGCGTAGCATAACTCCCCACGGGAGGAATATAGCCTCAGGGCAGTGTATGCGGAGGATGGGGGTGATGGTGCAGGGCAGCAGCAGTAACAACACGGAGTCAGTGATGCAGTCCAGGGCCTTTACTCACAGTTCTTATTATCCAGACCACGTCTGCAGGTAACGGCTGCCCACGTCGTACTGTGCTCACCAGGTGAGGGGCTCAGACAACTCCCAGATAACTTTGGAGCGCTTCACAGGACCCCCTTTGTGTGTCCTTTGTCTGGCCTTTCTTACCAACCCTTCTGTCCGGCTGCCTCGGGCCTCCTCTTGGTAAACTTGGCGCCAGTTTCCCTGACCCTATGTGGTGCCTTCCTAGCGGGTGTAGCGAGGGGCTGCGCCACATAAAATGTCACAGCCTCCGGTTTCTAGCTGAGGGTCGTTTCCTGCCTCCACTAGTTTCGGGGACCGGTCTCCCCCTTTGGCCTGACCCCTCCACGCAGGTGGATTCGGGCGTGCGGTGGCGACTCTCCCGTCCGCACCCCTGGGATCCCTTCATTCCTCGTTCCTGGAGCCTTCTCCGCTCCTCTTCCTTCCTTCTCCCTCTTCCAGGCCTGGGCCTCTGTTACTAGGCCCGCCTCCGGAGCAGAGCTCATGCAGAGCCCCTGCTCCCTGCCACTTCTGCTCAGACTTCTCTGCACTGAACTAAGATGGTGCCCACCTTTTATACTCCCTTCTCAATGCACCCAGGAACTGCTTCCTCCCTGCTCCTGCACTACAGGGTTCCCCTTCCTCAGTGTTCCCTCCCCCCACTCCAGCCAGGGACAGGGACTGTCGTGCCCATCTCAGAGGCATATTGGTCGCCCTGCCCCACGGCAATGTGGTGTAATGCATGCAGGTGTCGGGTCCTGATCCACACTCCATCCTTACCTGAGAGTGAGATATCACACCTCTGGGTGAGGTGCAATACCTCTGTAGCAACCGAGCCCTCAGGGTGCTACAGTTCCAATTTATCTTCAGTCCTAGGTGACGTATTGTGATACAGGGCCGTGATTTTGGCTATAAAAGGGTCCCCTAGACCCCTACCCCAAGCTTTTTAAGAGAATCATATATGGCGTGCCAGGAGACTCTATGGAATGCTTTCTCAGCATCCAACGAGAGTATCTAATTACAAATTTTTAACTGCATCTAGCCCAGGAAATACTTTGTGCCTAGTAGCAGTGTCTGCTAGTCAGCGGATTATCCCGGCTGTTAAGCAAGCTACACCACCTGTAGTTTAGACACTTAATTTTTTCAAAGGAAATGCTTCGGGACCATGGGATACTCAGTGAAGAGCATCAGGAGGCACCCCAAGGCATAGGGGCTGCGACTGGCAGTAGGATGCCTTGCGGTGGACAGCCGAGCTCGATCCTTATAAAAGCTTTTTAACTGCAGCAGCTTTAGTGGACGCTACTGGAGCTGGAATTACGCGGCTGCTGGCATGAGACTTGCCCTCCAATAGATCCTTGTAAATGGATTTAAAGTGTATTCATTCAAATTAGAGAGACAATTTAAATTAAAAAGCTTAGAGCTGCCTCCACCACAGGGGGGCTCGCTCGACCCACCAGCGGACAGGCACCAGTATTGGGAGAGGGGGTCTGGCCATCAGGGTTCACCGCGGCTCTGGCACAAACCCGGCGACACGGAGGTGGCACGGGCAGGAGCGGACTGGCCGTGTCGGCTTCTCACTTTTTGGATTTTAGAAGGGCATGACATGCCTATATCTGTGTCTCCCCCTCCTTTTACTCCTCCACCTCTTTTATTTTCGCATGACTATATGTACTTGTCACTTTTCCATGTGTTAGTTATGTCTTCTGAGCAGTTTGTCAGCTTTTGGACACCTTTGAAGGTGTTTTCTATGTGTTTCTATGTGTTTTTGTTTGCCTGCCATTGGTTTTAACGGTGTTCGAAGGTGTTCGACGAACAGTTCGACGAACAGTTCGGCGAACACACGGGTGTTCGACGAACCGAACCGAACTCGAACACTACGGGGGTGGCTCAACACTAGTTATCTGGCCTACACCAGAATATTTTAAACAGATATATTTGTGTCTGAACAGTCAGGGAGACACTATTACTGTTTTGTTTTTATGTAAAAAAGGCCAAAAGCTGGATAATACGGAGATTTAAACCATGGAACTGCAAAACCAAATTTCTAGTTATGTGGCCTACACCAGAATATTTTAAACAGATATATTTGTTCCTGAACAGTAAGGGAGACACTATTACTGTTTTTTTTATGTAAAAAAGGCCTAAAGCTGCACAATTCAAGGATTTGAACCGTGGAACTGCAAAACCAAACTACTATTTTTCTGGCCTACACCAGAATATTTTAAACAGATATATTTGTGTCTGAACAGTCAGGGAGACACTATTAAATATTTTTTTTTTACGGCAAAAAATGCCAAAAGCAGGATAATACAGAGATTTGACCCATGGAACTGCAAAACCACAGTTATAGTTATGTGGCCTACACCAGAATATTTTAAACAGATATATTTGTGTCTGAACAGTCAGGGAGACACTATTACTGTTTTTTTAATGTAAAAAAGGCCAAAAGCTGGATAATACTGAGATTTGAACGTGGAACTGCAAAACCACAGTCATAGTTATTTGGCCTACACCAGAATCTTTTAAACAGATATATTTGTGTCTAAACAGTCAGCAAGACACTATTGCTGTTTTTTTTTTATGGAAAAAAGGCCAAAAGCTGGATAATACAGAGATTTGAACCGTGGAACTGCAAAACCACAGTTATAGTAATCTGGCCTACACCAGAATATTCTGAACAGATATATTTGTGTCTGATCAGTCAGGGAGACACTATTATTGTTTTTTTTTTATGTAAAAAATGCCAAAAGCTGGATAATACTGAGATTTGAACCGTGGAACTGTAAAACCACCGTTATAGTTATATGGCCTACATGAGAATCTTTTAAACACATATATTTGTGTCTGAACAGTCAGCGAGACACTATTACTGTTTTTTTTGCGGGAAAAAGGCCAAAAGCAGGATAATACAGAGATTTGGACTGGGGAACTGCAAAACCACAATTATAGTTATCTGGCCTACACCAGAATCTTTTAAACAGATATATTTGTGTCTGAACAGTCAGGGAGACACTATTACAGTTTTTTTTTACGGCAAAAAATGCCAAAAGCAGGATATTACAGAGATTTGACCCATGCAACTGCAAAACCACAGTTCTATTTCTCTGGCCTACACCAGACTCTTTTAAACAGATATATTGATGACTGACAAGTCAGGGAGACACTATTACTGTTTTTTTTATGGCAAAAAATGCCAAATGCAGGATAATACAGAGATTTGACCCGTGGAACTGCAAAACCACAGTTCTATTTTTATGGCCTACACCAGACTCTTTTAAACAGATATATTGGTGTCTGTACAGTTACAAACACACTCATTTTTTTGGGGGGGGGGAAATACCAAAAGGTTAATAAGACGCGTATTTGTACAGTCTGACTGAGGGAAAAAAAAATTCATGATTTAGATTAAAAAAAAGGATTTTTCCTGGCCACTGAAACCGGGGAATAAGTCTAGCAATTTGACCAACAGGAGCACACAGGACTGTAATGCAGCGTTTGCTGGTATAACCACTGCGTCTCCTATACAGCCTGCCTGCCTGATATTTGGGATGGATATTAGTCCTGAGAAGGACTGTTTGTTTGATTTGGCAGGCTTTAGAGACCCTACACTATCTATTTCGCACTATATATCTCTCCCAAATTCAGCAGCACCCTCTCTTCACTGTCTGATCCGGAGCGACTGTGTCCAAGATGGCGGCGCCCGGTTTTAAATACTCGAGGTGACGCTGTGCGGCCAGCCAATCACTGTAATGCCCACAATCAACATGGCTGCGGCCTTACAGTGACTGGCTGGCAATCCCTGCATGTTCATTGGCTCTGTAAAAAGAGCCAAACGTGCAGGGCAGAGAACCGAGCTCCCGCCCGAGTAACCCGGAAATGCTCGGTGCTCGCCAAACATACCGAGTAGTGAGATGATCGGGCGAGTAACGAGCAGTGTCGAGCATGCTCGCTCAACACTCATAGTTACATATCCTATAATAGCCCATACAAAATGCATGAATACTTCATAAATAAATTGTAAAGTGCTTAGTGCTTAATGTCAATAAATCAAGCTTAAATACTTCATTAAAGTGCCAAATGCAAAAAAATGTCGAATAAGACATACTTCAGATACAGATTAGAAGATATGAATATATGGCATTGCAAATTGTGATCATGTTTAAGAAGGTCAGTTGGTATATAGCGCTGTGAAGTGATACATTAGGCAGTGTTCCTACCAATGAGGATCTTAATGTTTAATGAGTGTCATGAAAATATATTGAATACTCACAGCCTAATAATATATTTTCTGCCCCATAATGGCGCCCACCCCGACGTGCGTTTCAGCGTCCAGCCTTCATCAGGGGGTGGCGTCATTGGGCTATGTCAGGGTTTAAAAAGCCAGAGAGGCCAATAGAATCTCTATCTCTAGGTGTCCGTTGGAGTCTGATCACATGGCCGAACACATGTGATCGGTCATGTGTTCGCAGTGTCACGGGTCACGTGACATGGTTGCTGTGGCGGCCCGGGAGAGTCGCGGTATGTCATGTGTCACACCACACTTCTCCAGTACTATTGGATGATATGGGACATACCCCTGTTTTTCTACTGCTGTATACAGGCCTCTTCCACAGTAAAAAATCTAACTTCTTATGTTACTAACGTGATACAGCAGGTCTATAGTGAGGAGCAAGCACTAAAATGCTTGTGTACTCGTTGCTCGAGTCGAGCAAATTGGAATGCTCAAGAACTTGATCCAAAAAATGAGCGCCATGTAAATCTATGGAAAACTCGACGATTTTTCCGGCGTCCCCCCCGGAGGTCTGCAGAGGGACTAAAAATTGCCCAAATCGATGGGAACAGGGCTCAAATGACGTGGGAACAGCATGGGAAAGAGCCCTGGAAGCATCTCTGATTCCCAAGTTACTGCTGTGAACAATGTTGTCAGAGTATTACGCCGTTTTTACGGACTCACAATAAAACATACAAAAACTAAACTAAAATGGATTTTCCTGAGAACAATGTTAAGGAACATCTTTTCCAGGGTAATGACTTGTATCTAATTAAAATAAATAACCAAAAATAAAATGCTCCTCCACACCTTTGGCTATATTTACGCGGAGCGTTTTTGATGCATTTTTGCACTCTTGCATTGGTTTCAACAGTAAAAAATACATTCACCAGTAAATGTCATTTTAACATTTCACTACCTTATCTGCTCATTTTGTGTGTGAGACATGATCAGACGCATCCTGTTTCATTTATGAAGGAGGGTTTCTGAAAGTCACTAAGCCTATTATTATACGCCCATCTGGTGGCCCTTACTATTCTTAAAGGACCAGCAGTCAGCCCTCACTATTGTTAGACAGCCATCAACGGGCTATGCTTTGTTGTTACCATTATTAAAGAGTTGGTCTGCTATACTGTTATTGCGTATGCAGTGACTGCAAGGGCTGCCAAAAATTTGGACGCATCACAATTAGTGATGAGCGAGCATGCTCGCCACTGCTCCGTACTCGCCCGAGCATTTCAGTACTCGAGATGCTCGGAGCTCGCCGAGTACTTGCGCGATGCTCGGGCCGGAGCTCGGGTCCCCGTCCTGCATGTTTGGCACTATTTAGAGCACCAATCATGCAGGGATTGTCTGCCACTCACTGTAATGCCACAGCCTTGGTGGTTGTGGCATTACAGTGATTGCCCAAATCGATGGAAACAGTGCTTACAGTGAAACATGAAAAGCCGGCAATTCATCAGCGGCTTACATCGGTACCCGACAATTTAGAACAGAAAGAATAGAGCATCACACATAGATTAGATAGATAGAAACATGTCAGTCACATATATAATAAGTACAGTGACAGTGTTAGTTACTGTACTTGTCATTTAGTGTTAAAATAAAGGATTTATTAAAAAAAAATTGGCGTGGGGTTCCCCGTAATTTTAGTCTCAAGTGGAGGTTAAGCAGACGGCTGGGGCAGATGTTTGAATCCTGGGAAGGGGGTAATACCCACGGAGCTTCCCAGGCTACTAATATCAGTCCCCAGCTGAATAACTAGCCATTACTAGCTATTAAAATGGGGGACCTTTCAAAAATATAACTTGGGGTCCCCCCTATTTTAATAGCTAGCAAAGGCTAGGCAGACAGCTAAGGGCTGATATTAATAGCCCAGGAAGGGTGCCATGAATATTGGCCCCCTCCCAGGCTGGAAACACCAGCGGTCAGCCACACCAGAAATGGCGCATCCATAGGATGCGCCAATTCTGGCACTTAGCCTCGCTCTTCCCACTGCCCTGTAGCGGTGGCAGCAGGGTAATAGGGCTGGGGTTGATGTCAGCTTATAATGCCAGCTGACATCAAGCCCAGGTTAGTAATGGAGAGGTGTCTATAAGACGCCCCCATTACTAACCCCATAGTGAAAGTTAAAAAAAACACCAACACCCAGAATAAAATCCTTTAATTGAAATAAAGACACAATACTTTAATGTTCTAAATTAAACTCTACTTACCGTATTGCCCATTCCAGCTGAAGCCAACAATCCCCTGCAATAAAAGTAAAATAATAAACCAACCTCATCCTTACCTTTCCATGGTTCCCATGATGGCTTCAGCTCTGGCAAGGGACCCTGATGTATTCCATGTGGGTGGTGAGAGATGTTCCTGTCCATAAGTCGGCAAATCTACCAAGTAAGGGTCATATCATGACATGAATGCCAGGTATAGAAAACATCCAAAAAACTCACCAAAGAAAAGAAGGGACCCAGAGACAGGGCAGGGTGCTGCGATGATAAAGAGCATGCCCCAACGCGCATTTCTTCTGAATACAAGAGGGCTTTCTAAAGAGGCTGAACCATTATACCCTATGTCCTGCTTTTGTATTGTGAATTAACTATTGATGTATTTTAGCATTATAACTTTCTAATAAAATTATAATCATGCCATGATACTCATGTTCTCCTTTTGCATCCCATAATGTTATTGCCTATTCAGTGAATTCAAGGGCTGCCATAAATTTGGAGACACTCCAATGCCCCTTGCAAGAGATGTAGAGGAGGGCCTCAAAACAAATGTTTCAATTATTAGGAAGTGGGTATCACATAGTGTTATTGCCTATGCAGTGAATGTAATGGCTGCCAAAAATATGGAGGCACTCCAATTCCCCTTGCAAGACACGTAGATATGGTGATATGGTGGAGGAAGAGGACAAGAGGAAATCGACAAAATCAGGAAGTGTATACCCAAGTCTGGGTGTGAAGACAGAGGTGCGAGGGAATAGAGTTAGACCTCCCAAAAAAAAGACTCTGTATTTGAGTTTATGTTACGCTGCTATCATTCAGTGGTGTTGAGAAGTCTGGCACAATCCAGCCCTTGTTCATATTTATAAGAGTTAGCCTGTCAGCATTTTCTGTTGACAGGCGGATGCGCCTATCAGTTATAATCCCCCCGGCAGCGCTAAAAACCCGCTCTGACAAAACGCTATAGGCAGGGCAGGTCAGGACCTCCAAGGTGTAGAGAGCAAGTTCATGCCACGTGTCCAGTTTGCATACCCATTAATTATAAGGCACAGAGGAATCACAGAGGACATTGGTACGGTCAGAAAAGTACTCATTCAGAATTTTCCCTCCTTGTGAGAATACCCCGCACATCAGGGCTTGTGTGATGGTAGGGTCTGAGAAAAATGTCCCAGAACTTTGACAGTGTTCCCCTGCCTCAGCTCAATTGGATTTGTGTCTCTCTCGCCTTATACTCCTTGGTTGTCCAATGAACTGTGACCTCTGCCATCAACGTTTTCAGATGGGAATTTTTTTAATAATTCCGCAACAAGGGCCTTCTCGCACTGCCCCAATTTAGGAGACCTGTCCACCTTGGGAATAAGAGATAGAAATTTCTCCTTGTAGCGTGTGTCTAGAAGAGTGTCCAACCAGTAATGACTGTCACCCAAAATTTTGAGAATGTGAGGGTCACGGGAAAGGCAGCGTAACACTCAGCCATAAGTGCCAGACTTTTAACAGTCAAGACTTCCATGTTCTCAGCAAGAGGATGACTGACCATGCTCTCCTCCTCATCATCCTCTACCTCCTCCCTCTTCTCAGGTTATCCACGCTGAATAGACGGTATGTCAGTTGTGCAGGGAGTACTGTATATATCGCAGGAAAATAACTCTTGTTCTTCTTCCTCCTCCTCTTCCTCATTGTCACCCAATCCACATGAGGATGAGATGAGGCTGTGCTGTATGTAATCACCCTGTTTGATTCCTTGCTCTATATCATTGTGCTACGCCTGCAACGCCTCTGCTTAAATTTTGAGCAGCGAGCATTCCAGAAGACGGAGAAGCAGTAAGGTAACGCTAATTATGGCGTCATCGCCGCTCACCATCTTGGTGGAGTCCTCAAAGTTTTGGAGGATGGCACAGATGTCTGACATTCAAATCCACTCCTGAAGTCTTATATGTGTGGAGTCTGACCTGAATACCGACAGCCATGTTAATGCTGTTACTCAATAACTGCCCACTTCTGCTCACAAATCCTTCCCAACATCTGCAAAGTAGAGTTCCAATGCGTGGAGACTCGCACACCAGTCAGTGAGCTGGAAGCTGCAAATGCTGCTGAAACATGGCAAGGGCGGAAGAAGCTGTAGCTGACTTTCTAAAATGGGCACACAGGCCGCGTACTTTGACATGTAGATCTGGCAGATCTAGGTAGGTTTGAGATACCGCTGAACCACGAGGTTAAGCACATGGGCCAGGAATGGTACGTAGGTGAGCTCACCTCGCTTCAGGGCCATCACCAGGTTCCGGCCATTGTCACTCACTACCATGCCTGGCTGTAGGTTCAGTGGTGTCAGCCACAGATCTTCCTGCTCTTTCATAGCTGTCCACAACTCATCAGTGTTGGGCAGTTTGTCACCTTATCATATTAACTTCAGCACAGCATGTTGCCACTTGGCCAAGGAAGTGCTGTAGTGCTTCCAACTTGTGACTGATGTGGGCATTTCGAAGATGGAGGCTGAAGTGGAGGAGGTGCAGGAGCTTTAGAATGTGAGGGCAGCCCTGATTGACCCAGGGCCCGCAATCCTCGGCATGAGGAGGACGTGTTCCGTCCTAAGGTCCGACTGGGCCCTGGCTTCCACTATTTTAACCCAGTGTGCCATCAGTGAGATGCACCATCCCTGCCCACAAGCACTTGTTTACATGTCCGTGGTTAGGTGGACCTTTCCAGTAACTGTGTTGTTGAAGGTACGGCTAATGTTGTGGGACACGTGCTTGTGTAATGTGGGGACGGCACACCAGGAGAAATAGTGGTGGCTGGGGGCCAAGTACCAAGGGATTCCGTCTTCACAAGCCTAAAAGGCAACATTTCGAGCGCAAGCATTTGCGAAATGTGTAAATTTAGTAGTGTGGCCTGTGGGGTCGTTGGCTGCATATTTACGCTTGCGTTCCCAGGACTGGGGAAGGGACAACTGAACGCTGCTCTGTCGACATGGTTGGGGATGGTGCTAGTTGAGAGTGTGCAATGACAGATGCAGGACCGGAGGCATCTTGTCCTGCGTCATGGACAGGGGATTGGCGTGCACGCACATCAGCAGAACAAGCAGTGGTGTCACCCGCAGACACTGTTTGTGGACCCTGGCATTCGGCCCACCTAGTCATGGTGCAAATGGCCTTTTTGGGGTTATCTGTAGAGGCTTTAAAAAATAACCAGTCTCGGGAAGACCTAACAGTTGTACTGGCCACTTCTGTTGTGTTGGTGTTCCGGGAAATGGTTGCCCAACTTGTGTCTGCAGCCACCACACTGCTTCTTCCTGCCTGTTGTGGTGCTACGCCTCCCTCCTCCTTTGTGCTGCTGTACTCGCTCTGCATGTCACCTTGCCACGTTGGGTAAGTGACTTCATCGTCCACCACCTCATCTTCCACTTCCGCACCCTTGTTCTCCTTCTGACTTTCTGGCAATTGTGACTCATCATCATCCACCTCCTGGGACAGTAATTGCACTTTCCCACCATTGCCTTCACATGACCGTGGCTGCTCAAATATTTGGGCATCACTACAAGCGATCTCCTCTTGTCCGCTTGAAGCTGGCCGGGCGAGAGGCCCGAATCTATAAATGGAAAAGTGAACAGCTCTTTGAAGTGTCCAATTGTGGCATCAGTTGTTTCTGGGTGGGAGGAAGGAGGATCATGGTGAGGAATATGCGATCCAGACTCACGGTGGTGGTGGTGGTGGCAAAGTGACTGGAAGCATTATCTGCTATCCAACCAACAACCTTTTGACACTGCTCTGTATTTAATAGTGGTGTGTTGCGGTCCCCTAGCAATTGGGACAGGAAGGTCGAGAGACAAGATGTGGGTGTTTGTTGTGGCACAATTTCAACTTGCCCATGGCCTTGGCCTCTGCATGCACCATCACGTCTACTTCCATGTCCCTTGCCACGCGCCTTGCCCATTTTAAATGAAGGATACATTTTTGCACGTTCACTACGAATGGCTGGATTTGAACTGCAGTTATATGTGATATGTCTGATGGACACCCACAGTTTTAAATAGCGGCCCTTTAGTTTACTATTTTTGGCAGTGACCTTGTGGGAATAGCTTCACTGACACACCGCTGCAAACTCTAAATAGAGGACAATATTTTCCATGTTCACTACAAATGGCTGGATTTGTACCACAGTTATATGTGAGATGTCTGACGGAGACCCACAGTTTTAAATAGCGGCCCTGTAGTTTACTATTGTTGGTAGCGACCTTGTGTGAATAGCTTCACTTACACACTGCTACAAACTCTAAATGGAGGACAATATTTTCCATGTTCACTACAAATGGCTGGATTTGTATCGTAGTTATATGTGATATTTCTGATGGACACCTACAGTTTTAAATAGCGGCCCTTTAGTTTACTATTCTTGGCAGTTACCTCATGAGAATAGCTTCACTGACACTGCTACAAACTCTAAATGGAGGACAATATTTTCCACGTTCACTGAAAATGGCTGGATGTGAACCGCAGTTATATGTGATACATCTGACGGACACCCACAGTTTTAAACAATGGCCCAATAGTTTACTATTCTTCACAGTGACCACGTGTGAATAGCTTCACTGACACACTGATGTTAAACTCTAAATAGAGGACAATATTTTCCAAGTTCACTACAAATGTCTGGATTTGTACCGCAGTTATATGTGAGACGTCTAACGGACACCCACGGTTTTAAATAGCGGTCTTGTAGTTCACTATTCTTGGCAGAAACCTCGTGTGAATAGCTTCACTAACACACTGCTACAAACTCTAAATGGAGGACAATATTTTCCATGTTCACTACAAATGGCTGTCACGGGTGTGTTGCCACGAAGATCGTCACGAGTACACAGCCTGACTTCTCGCAGCTGACTTGTTGGTGCTTTGTGTTTCTCGGCAGTGAGGGAGTTAATTCTCTCTCTCTCTGGGCTAGATGAGGTCCAGCCTCGCCCAGCTGCAATCAATACTTTTGTAGTGAGACTCCTTCATATACCTGCTGGTCTGTTTGGGAGGTGTCGGTGAAAGCATTTCATTCAGACTGACAGAGCGGATCGTGGTGTTTGGAGTTGCTGAGATAAGTGTATTTGGAAGTGTTTTTTCCCTTTCCTCGCTTTATCATTTATCTCCTTTCCCGTTGGTTTTCCCTCTGTTGTAGTTGAGTAAGTTGTTGTATGCAAGGTGGTTTTGGTTTTTCCCTTGTACTGTCTCGTTCGTCTTAGTACTGTGTTTGGGCTTATTATTTCTTGTTCCCTTTGGTTGTGATCGGGGTCCTTCTCAGGACTAGATTACTGAGGTGCAGGGATCTTCAGGAGGTAGGGGTTACGCTGGCGGCCTGGACCTCTGTACCTTTAACAGTACCTCCAGGTTGAGGGATTAGTCAGGGCCCCAGCTTAGGGTCAGCTTAGGCCCCCTACCTCCAGTATACTGAGACAGCGTGACATTTTCACCGACCAACTTAGTTTTTCTCCAGCTACCATGGATCCAGTAGCCGGTCTAGCTCGGCAATTGCAGAGTTTGTCCATGGAGCTGGCGGACGTTAGGTCCAAGGTTTGGCATCCTCAGGAGCAAGCCGGACCAGAACCTAAAGTAGCTCTCCCTGACAGGTTCACTGGGGGGCGGGACAAGTTTTTTGTTTTCCGGGAGGCATGCAAATTGTACTTTCGGCTGCGGCCTCGGTCATCGGGGAGTGAAGAACAAAGGGTGGGAATTGTCATCTCGCTCCTACAAGGGGACCCACAATCTTGGGCGTTCTCTCTTCCCCCGGGTTCCCCGGCTCTCCAGTCAGTGGATAGGTTTTTCGCTGCTCTGGGACTCGTATATGATGACCCAGATCGGATCTCCCTTGCTGAGTCTAAGTTACGTGGGATCCAGCAGGGAGATCGTCCGGCGGAGGAATTCTGTTCGGAGTTCCGTAGGTGGGCCACGGACACCCAGTGGAATGACCCGGCTCTTAGGAGCCAGTTTTGTCATGGTTTATCCGACAAATTACAGGATGTGTTGGCTCAGTATGACTCTCCCGTGTCACTGGAAGCCGCTATGGCCCTTGCTATTCGCGTGGACAGACGGCTTCGGGAGAGGTGCGGGATAACTCTACCCCCTGTGATGACTCCACCTCCTACAAGGTCCCCTCATATGGTGGTTCCCCTGGTCAGTCCAGAGGAGCCTATGCAATTAGGGGGGACATCATTTCGGGGGAGGGGACCGGTGGTGCGCCATAAGGCAGGAAGGTGTTTCTTCTGCGGGAGAAAGGGACATTTTATTGGGGGGTGTCCATCCTGTCCCTTGCAGAGTGAAGAGTCGTCGGAAAACTGTTGATCCCAGGTTGTGTGGTGGACGGCAATCTGGGAGTAGGTATTTCGTCCCTAGGTTCGTCTCAGTTTCTCGTACCGGCGGAGGTGGTGGTGGGTACGAGAACTGAGAGGATATCTGTTCTTCTGGATAGTGGGGCCGGGGCTAATCTGGTTGATGCTCGGTTTGCCCGGGTTCAAGGTATGCGGTTGAGTGAGTTGGCTAAACCCATCCCCATATTCTCGATCGATGCTAGGCCTCTCGGTCAGGGAAGTTTTTTGCAAGCTGTGCATGACGTAAAACTTCAAGTGGGGGCAATACATAAAGAACTGTTGTCTTGCTACGTGTTGGAGGGTCTTCCCACTCCTATTTTGTTGGGCCTTCCTTGGTTAGCTAAGCATAACCCGGTTATTAATTGGCAAACCAGGGAGATAAGCCAATGGAGTAAATTCTGTAATAAAATCTGCATGAACACGGTCATTGGTGCGGTTACTCCTTGGGTCTTACCTCCATTTCTGGCGGACTTTGAGGATGTATTCTCGGAGAAAGGGTGTCAGGAACTACCTCCTCATCGCGTGTATGACTGTTCTGTAAAACTGCTCCCTGAGGCCAAGTTACCTAAAGCTAGGTTGTATAACCTTTCTGGTCCTGAGAGGCAGGCCATGAAGGATTATATTTCAGAAAGTCTGGCTAAGGGGCATATTAGACCTTCATCTTCACCGGTGGCTGCGGGGTTCTTCTTTGTTAAGAAGAAAGATGGAGGCCTACGCCCTTGCCTGGATTTCCGTGAACTTAATCGGATTACGGTCCGAGATCCGAATCCGCTCCCACTTATTCCCGATCTCTTTAATCAGATCACGGGCGCCAAATGGTTCTCTAAGTTGGATCTCAGGGGGGCGTACAATCTGATTAGGATGAAGGAGGGGGATGAGTGGAAGACGGCGTTTAACACTCCGGAGGGGCATTATGAGAACCTTGTCATGCCATTCGGTCTGACTAATGCCCCGGCGGTGTTTCAACACTTTGTTAATGACATTTTTCGCCGCCTGGTGGGACAGTTTGTTGTCATATATCTGGATGATATCTTAATTTACTCGCCGCATCTGGTGTCTCATCAGGAGCACGTTAGGCAGGTGTTACAGATCTTGCGGGATAATAAACTGTATGCCAAGTGGGAAAAGTGTGTGTTCGCCGTACAGGAACTCCAGTTTTTAGGCTTTCTGGTTTCAGCGTCCGGTTTTCGTATGGACCCTGGGAAAGTGCGGGCAGTTCTTGAGTGGGATCGGCCAGAGAATCTTAAGGCACTACAACGTTTCCTGGGGTTTGCTAATTATTACCGGAAGTTCATTCGTAATTTCTCGTCCTTGGTTAAGCCTCTCACTGACATGACTAAAAAGGGGACGGATTTTTCTAGGTGGTCTGACAAGGCTTGTCAAGCATTCTCCTCTTTGAAGAAATGTTTTGCCTCGGCACCCATACTCATTCAACCTGATGCGTCTCAGCCATTCATTGTAGAGGTAGACGCTTCCGAGGTAGGGGTGGGAGCAGTATTGTCACAGGGTTCGTCCCCTGGTAAGTGGCATCCGTGCGCCTTTTTCTCTAAAAAATTGTCGTCCGCTGAGAGGAATTACGATGTCGGCAATAGGGAACTCTTGGCCATTAAGTTAGCTTTTGAGGAGTGGCGCCATTTTTTGGAGGGGGCAGTTCATCCGGTCACCGTCCTCACCGATCACAAGAACCTGCTATATCTGGAGTCCGCGAAACGTCTGAATCCCAGACAAGCTAGGTGGTCATTGTTTTTTACCAGGTTTAATTTTGTCGTTACATATCGTCCTGGGTCAAAAAATGTAAAGGCGGATGCCTTATCTCGTAGTTTCCCGGGGGCCGGGAATACGGACGACCCGATTCCTATCCTTCAGGAGGGGGTGGTGGTTTCGGCAGTATGCTCTGAGCTTGAGGAGGAGGTATTGGAGGCTCAGGGGGACGCCCCTGTTGGACCTCCGGGGAGGCTGTTTGTTCCTGATCAGTTGCGACAAAAGGTGATCGAGGCACACCATAACTCAGTTTTTGCAGGACACCCGGGGAGTAAAGCAACTGTGGATCTCCTCTCGCGTCGGTTTTGGTGGCCTAACTTACATAAGGAGGTGGTAACTTTTGTCGCGTCCTGTGGGGTTTGTGCGCACTCTAAGACCTCACATACCCGTCCGTCTGGGGCTCTCTTACCTTTGAAGATCCCGGAGCGTCCTTGGACTCATCTGTCTATGGACTTTATTACGGACCTCCCTCCGTCTTCGGGAAAAACGGTCATACTCGTTGTAGTGGACAGGTTCAGCAAGATGGCACATTTTATCGCTCTTCCGGCTCTCCCTAATGCTAAAACTCTTGCGCAGGTGTTCATTGGGGAGATTGTGAGGCTTCACGGGGTACCCTCCGAGGTGGTGTCTGATCGGGGGTCTCAGTTTGTGTCTAAGTTCTGGAAGGCGTTTTGTGCACGGCGGGGGATGCAGTTGTCATTCTCATCGGCTTTTCATCCTCAGACCAATGGTCAGACGGAACGTATGAACCAGAGCTTGGAGACATATCTCCGGTGTTTTGTGTCAGAGAACCAGGAGGACTGGGCTTCTTTCTTACCTCTGGCAGAGTTTGCTCTTAATAATAGGCGGAGCGAGTCCACTGGTAAGTCCCCGTTTTTTGGGGCATATGGTTTTCACCCCCAGTTTTGTACTTTCAGTAGGGGGGGCTCTTCGAGGGTTCCTGAGGAGGAACGATTTTCCTCATCACTCGCTTCAGTATGGAGAGGGGTGCTGAAGAATCTGAATACTATGGGGAACCGATCCAAATGTATGGCTGATAGGAGGAGAGTGTCTGGTCCGGACCTAAGTGTGAACGATCGGGTATGGTTGTCTACCAGGAATATTAAACTTAAGGTTCCCTCCTGGAAACTGGGTCCCAGGTTCATCGGGCCGTACAGAATCAGTTCTATTATTAATCCGGTGGCATTCCGTCTTGACCTCCCCCCTACGTTTAAAATTCACAACGTGTTTCACAGATCATTGCTTAAGAGGTATGTGGTGCCGGTGGTACCGTCACCTTTACCTCCCCCTCCAGTGGTTGTCAATGGTAACTTGGAGTTCCAGGTATCGAGGGTCATTGATTCACGCTTTAATCGCCGGTCCCTTCAGTACCTGGTTCATTGGAAGGGGTATGGTCCTGAGGAGAGGATGTGGGTTCCTGCGTCGGATATTAACGCAGACCGATTAGTTCGGGCCTTCCACACGACTCACCCGGATAAACCTGGCCCTGAGGGTCCGGAGGCCCCTCGTAGAAGGGGGGGTACTGTCACGGGTGTGTTGCCACGAAGATCGTCACGAGTACACAGCCTGACTTCTCGCAGCTGACTTGTTGGTGCTTTGTGTTTCTCGGCAGTGAGGGAGTTAATTCTCTCTCTCTCTGGGCTAGATGAGGTCCAGCCTCGCCCAGCTGCAATCAATACTTTTGTAGTGAGACTCCTTCATATACCTGCTGGTCTGTTTGGGAGGTGTCGGTGAAAGCATTTCATTCAGACTGACAGAGCGGATCGTGGTGTTTGGAGTTGCTGAGATAAGTGTATTTGGAAGTGTTTTTTCCCTTTCCTCGCTTTATCATTTATCTCCTTTCCCGTTGGTTTTCCCTCTGTTGTAGTTGAGTAAGTTGTTGTATGCAAGGTGGTTTTGGTTTTTCCCTTGTACTGTCTCGTTCGTCTTAGTACTGTGTTTGGGCTTATTATTTCTTGTTCCCTTTGGTTGTGATCGGGGTCCTTCTCAGGACTAGATTACTGAGGTGCAGGGATCTTCAGGAGGTAGGGGTTACGCTGGCGGCCTGGACCTCTGTACCTTTAACAGTACCTCCAGGTTGAGGGATTAGTCAGGGCCCCAGCTTAGGGTCAGCTTAGGCCCCCTACCTCCAGTATACTGAGACAGCGTGACATTGGCTGGATTTGAACCGCAGTTATATGTGATACGTCTGACGGACACACACGGTTTTAAATAGCCGCCCTTTAGTTTACTATCCTTGGCAGCGACCTCATGTGAATAGCTTCTCTGACACACAGCTACAAACTCTAAATGGAGGACAATATTTTCCAAGTTCACTACAAATGGCTGGATTTGAACCGTAGTTATATGTGATACGTCTGACCGACACCCAAAGTTTTAAACAGCGGCCCTATAGTTTACTATTCTTGGCAGCAACCTCATCTGAATTGCTTCACTGACACACTGCTATAAACCCTAAATGGAGGACAATATTTGACACGTTCACTACAAATTTGTGGATTTTTATCGCTGAAATATGGGATCACATTTGCTGATGGAAAAGATCTGGCTGTTTTCTGCAGTGCTAACAAGCAAATGGAGCACTAAAATGGTTTACTCTGTATTGCTCTTTAAGCAAATAATCAGGATTAAGAAAAAAAAATAACCCTGGCCCCTGATATCTGGGGTTATGCCTACAGATATCTGTAACAGCAGTAGCAGATAGAACATGCAATGGACCCTCTTGTGCTGTATCCACTGCCACAAACCCTGCCTGCCTAGCTCCTGTTATCATCACTGAATATATGCAGCTGCATTAGTCCTCAGTAGGACTGTTAGTTCAGATGGATATAGAGATATGTTGTGGATTACCTATACTAACTAATAAACAAGCGAATCTCTCCCTCACTAAGCAGTAGCTCTCCCTACTCTGCCTGTTTCTGGGGTAGACTGTGACAAACATAGGGGCACAAGGTCTTATATAGACCCGATGATGCTATGCGGCCAGCCAATTATTGTATTTCCACAACCAAGATGGCTATGGTATTAAACTGCGTGGCAGGCACTCCCTGCATGTTCATTGGCTCTCTAAAGAGCGCCAAACATGCAGGACGGGGACACGAGCTCCCGCCCGAGCAATCCAGAAATACTCACCGAATGCCGAGAATTTAGAGCACAGTGATGCTCGGGCGAGTATCGAGCAGTGGCTAGCAGGCTCACTCAACTCTACAGGTCACATCTCAGCTTGAAATTTTTTGGCGCATATATTCTGCTGTATACAGACCTCATCCACAGTAAAACATCTAATTTCTTCTGTTACTAACATGATACAGCAGGCCACATCTCAGCTTGTAATTTTTTAGCGCATATATTCTACTGTATCCAGGCCTCTTCCAAAGTAAAAAATCTAAATTCTTCTGTTACTAACATGATACAGCAAGCCACATCTCAGCTTGAATTTTTTTGCCCCATATTTTCTGCTGTAAACAGGCCTTGTCAACAGTAAAAATTCTAATTTCTTCAGTTACTTGCATGAAACATACAGCAGGCCAAATCTCAGCTTGTAATTTTTTTGCGCTGTGATTCTGCTGTATCCAGGGCTCCACAATAAAAAACGTAATGTTTTATTACTAATATCATGCTCCAACCACACTATCTGATCAACATGAGTGGGAAAAGCGAGGTCATGGTCGAAGGGGGAATAGGATTGGTGTTCAAGGTGTATGTGAAGTAGGTGGTAATGTTAGTGAAAGCTCTAGTGAACCAACATCGCCATGTCCTATCCAAAGACAACTGACAACATCTGTTACTGGATGGGCTACTCCACTCCCTTTCTTTGGCAGCTACACAGTGGTACTCTTTGTAAATGAGGGCCAGAAAGAGCATGTGCTCAAGTGGATGGCCATTGTTTTATCAAGTGGCCTCTCCTCCTGTTCCTCCACCTCAACATCACACACAGTACAGTCCTCAGAGGTGGAACCCCAATTACCCTCGTTTCCCCCTGTGTCACAGTTCTCAAACCGCCCAACTAACTGGAGGGAACCACAGATGGGCGAGTCTGCAGAGTTGTTCACACATTCTATGCCATGGGCATCATAGGTCTGTTCCAAAGCTTCAGAGACTCCAGAGGAGGAAAGCATCAGCACCGAAGCCCAAAATTTTTTTAGGTTGTATCCGGGACAGGGCGAAGTAGGGTCCGAGCAGAATCCTGACCCTCGTCACCAGACGTTAACCACCATAGCGGTGGTTGATCTTGATGAGACTCAGATACCTGAGGCGCAAGCAGACTGTACTGTGCTGTCAGGGCAGGAAAAGGAGGAGGGTGATATCATAAATGTTCACTATTGTCATAGAATGCCCATTAAATGGATTTTATAGTGGGCATGTCTCCAGTTATTACTATGTATATTGCACAAATTATTTAATAGATCTTTTAAACCTTACTTTAAAAATTCACATGACAAAGGCTCTACAATGGCATGTAAAAGTTTGGGCACCCCTGCTCAAAATTACTGTTATTGTGAACAGTTCAGCAAGTGGAAGATGAAATTATCTCTAGAAGGGCTAAAATTAAAGACGACACATTTCCTTTGTATTTTAGGCAAAAAATATATACACTACCGTTCAAAAGTTTGGGGTCATTTAGAAATTTCATTATTTTTTAAAGAAAAGCACATTTTTTTTCAATGAAGCTAACATTAAATTAATCAGAAATATACTCTATAAATTGTTCATGTGGTAAATGACTATTCTAGCTGCAAACGTCTTGTTTTATTGCAATATCTACATAGGTGTATAGAGGCCCATTTCCAACAACCACCACTCCAGTGTTTTAATGGTACATTGTGTTTGCTAATGGATGTCTAGAAAACCCTAGAAAACCCTTGCACAAGTATGTTAGCCCAGCCGAAAACGGTTTGGCTGATTTGAGAAGCTAAAAAATTGACCTTCCTTTGAGCTAGTTGAGAATCTGGAGCATTACATTTGTTTGCTCTTTGAAACTCTCAAAATGGCCAGATAGAGAGAACTTTCATGTGAAACTCGACAGTCTATTCTTGTTCTTAGAAATGAAGGCTATTCCATGCAATAAGTTGCCAAGAAACTGAAGATTTCCTACAGTGGTGTGTACTACTCCCTTCAGAGGAGAGCACAAACAGGCTCTAACCAGAGTAGAAAGAGAAGTGGAAGGCCCCGCTGCACAACTGAGCAACATGACAAGTACATTAGAGTCTCTAGTTTGAGAAATCGACGCCTCACAGCTCCTCAACTGGCAGCTTCATTATATAGTAAACGCAAAACGCCAGTGTCAACATCTACAGTGAAGAGGCGAATCCGGGATGCTGGCCTTCAGGGCAAAGTAGCAAAGAAAGAGCCATATCTGAGACTGGCTAATAAAAGGAAAAGATTAATATGGGCTAAAGAACACAGACATTGGACAGAGGAAGATTGGAAAAAAGTTTTATGGACAGACGAATCAAAGTTTGAGGTGTTTGGATCACACAGAAGAACATTTGTGAGACACTGAACAACTGAAAAGATGCTGGAAGAGTGCCTGACGCCATCTGTCAAGCATGGTGGAGGTAATGTGATGGTCTGGGGTTGCTTTGGTGCTGGTAAAGTGGGAGATTTGTACAAGGTAAATGGGATTTTGAATAAGGAAGGCAATGACTCCATTTTGCAACGCTATGCCATACCCTGTGGACAGCGCTTGATTGGAGCCAATTTCATCCTACAACAGCACAATGACCCAAAGCACACCTCCAAATTATGCATGAACTATTTAGGGAAGAAGCAGCAACTGGTATTCTATCTGTAATGGAGTGGCCAATGCAGTCACCAGATCTCAACCCCACTGAGCTGTTGTGGGAGCAGCTTGACCGTATGGCACGCAAAAAGTGCCCATCAAGCCAATCCAATTTGTGGGAGGTGCTTCAGGAAGCATGGGGTGAAATGTCTCAAGATTACCGCAGAAAATTAACAGCTAGAATGCCAAAGGTCTGCAATGCTGTAATTGCTGCAAAGGGAGCATTCTTTGATGAAAGCAAAGTTTGAAGGAGAAAATTATTTTTTCTAATAAAAAACATTATTTCTAACCTTCTCAATGTCTGGACAATATTTTCTAATCATTTTGCAACTCATTTGATAAATAAAAGTATGAGTTTTCATGGAAAACACAAAATTGTCTGGATGACCCCAAACTTTTGAACGGTAGTGTATATATTTTCATCTTTTACATTTTAAAAATTACAAAAAGGAAAATGGGCGTATACAAAAGTTTGGGCATCCTGCATGGTAAGTACCTAGTAGCACCCCTTTTGCTAGCATCACAATTTGTAAAAACATTTTGTAGCCAGCCAAGAGTTTTTAAATTCTTGCTTTAGTGATTTTATCCATTCTTCCTTGTAAAATTATTCCTTGCAAAAGTTCAGTGACATTCGTGGGTCGTCTTGCATGCACTGCTATTTTGAGCTCTAGCCAAACATTTTCAATAATGTTCAGATATGGGGACTATGAGGGCCATTGTAAAACCTTCAGCTTGAACCTTTTGAGGTAGTCTATTGTGGATCTTGACGAGTGTTTATCATCATTATTAGTGTTGAGCGAACATGCTCGACACTGCTCGGTACTCGCCCGAGCATCATGCTACTCGGGATGTTCGGCGAGCAGCGAGCATTTCCGGGTTACTCGGGCGGGAGCTCGGGTCTCCGCCCTGCATGTTTGGCACTCTTTACACAGCCAATGAACATGCAGGGATTGCCAGCCAGTCACTGTAATGCCGCAGCCATGTTGTTTGTGGGCATTACAGTGATTGGCTGGCCGCACAGCGTCACCTCGAGTATTTAAAACTGGGCGCCGCCATCTTGGACACAGTCGCTCCAGATCAGACAGTGTAGGGACAGCGCTGCTGATTTAGGGAGAGATATATCCTGCAAAATAGTTAGTGTAGGGTCTGTAAAGGCTGCCAGATCAAACAGTCCTTCTCAGGACTAATATCCATCCCAGGTATATCAGGCAGGCAGGCAGGCAGGCTGTAAAGGAGACGCAGTGGTTATACCAGCAAACGCTGCATTACAGTCCTGTGTGCTGCTCCTGTTGCTGAAATTGCTAGACTTAGCTCCAGG
This sequence comes from Phyllobates terribilis, assembly GCF_046119375.1. Classification (NCBI taxonomy): domain Eukaryota; kingdom Metazoa; phylum Chordata; class Amphibia; order Anura; family Dendrobatidae; genus Phyllobates; species Phyllobates terribilis. The sequence goes on from NW_027362761.1 coordinate 284,302,441, forward strand.
TCCCGGGGGCCAGGAAAAATCTTTTTTTTTTATCTAAATCCTCTTTTTTTTTTCCTCCTTCACAATGTACAAATACCCATCTTATTAACCTTTTGGTGCCCCCCACCCCCACAAAAAAAAAAGTGTGCCTCTGATTTTTCAGACACAAATATATCTGTTGAAAATAGTCTGGTGTAGGCCAGAGAAATAGAAGTGTGGTTTTGCAGTTCTATGGGCCATTTGTATCTAAAAAAAACAGTTTGAGTGTGTTGCTCACTGTTCAGCCGCAAATATATATATATTTTAAAAAACCTGGTATACACCAGTAAATTATTACTGTGGTTTTGATGTTCCATGGTAAAAAATCTCTATTATCCTGCTTTTTGCATTTTTTGCTGTAAAAAAAAAAAAAAATAGTGCCTCCCTGATTTTTCAGACACAAATATATCTGTTGAAAATAGTCTGGTGTAGGCACGAGAATTGCAAGTGTGGTTTTGCAGTTCCACGGTACAAACCTCTGTATTATCCACTTTTGGGCCATTTGTATCTAAAAAAAACAGTTTGAGTGTGTCGCTCACTGTTCAGCCGCAAATATATATATATTTTGAAAAGCCTGGTATACACCAGTAAATTATAACTGTGGTTTTGCTGTTCCACGGTAAAAAATCTCTATTATTCTGGTTTTGGTAGTTTTTTCCGTAAAGAAAAACAGTAGTGTCTCCTGACTGTTGTGACACTAAAATAAATCTGTTGAAAATAGTCTTGTGTAGGCCCAACATCCCAGTGTGGTTTCGCAGTTCCACGGGTCAAATCGCTGTACTTTGCAGTTTTGGGCCTTTGGTATCTAAAAAAAAAGCAGTTTGAGTGTGTCGCTCACTGTTTAGCCGCAAATATCTCTATTTAAAAAAGTGTGGTATACCCCAGTAAACAATAACTGTGGTTTTCCTCTTCCACGGTTCTAATCTACTCTTTATTACCCTTTTTCCATTGATAGTGCAAGTGTAAGCTATTTTACTTCATTTACAATGGGCAAGGCGCGTGGCAAGAGACGTGGAAGTGGACGTTCTGGTGATGGTTCGTGCAGAAAACGGGGCCGTGGCCAAGGTGAAAATGTGCCACAACCAACAGCCACATCTTCTCGCTCCCACTTCTTGACCGAATTACTAGGGAAGCACAGAACAACACCAGTATTGAGAACTGATCAGTGTGAACAGGTTATTAATTGGATAGCAGACAATACTTCCAGTTACCTGGGCACCACCACCTCCGGTCTGTCTTCCACACGGTCAACTCTTAGCAGCCGTGAGTCTCGACCGCATACTCCTCCTCACCCTGATGCTCCTTCCTCCCACCATACCGAGTGTCGTCAGACAGCAAGTGATCCCACACTTGGACACTCTGAAGAGCTGTTCACTGGTCCATTTCCATATTTGGGCCCCTCGCCTGATACGCTTGAAGTGGTGGAAGAGGAGATCCCATGTTGCGATGCCCAAATATTTGAACAGACACGGCCACAGGAAGTCGACGTTGGCAATATGTCACAAGAGGTGGACAATGACGAGACACAATTGCCAGGAAGTGAGGAGGAGGATCGTGGTGCGCAAGTGGAAGAGGAGGAGGTGGTGGATGAGCTAGTAACTGACCCAACGTGGAAGGAGGACATGCAGAGTGAGGCCAGCAGCACGCAGGGGGAGGGAGGCAGAGTACCCCAACAGGCAGGAAGAAGCAGTGTGGTGGCCGCAGACAGAAGGCAGGCAACCGTTCCCCGTAACACCAACACGAGGTACATTGCCAGTACAAGCGGTAGGTCTTCCAGAGTCTGGAATTTTTTTAAAGACTCTGCTGATAACCCCAAAAAGGCCATATGTTCCACCTGCCATGCCAGCATCAGCAGGGGTGACAAAACTACCAGCCTGACCACCACCAGCATGATCAGGCACATGGCAGCAAAGCACCCGACTTTGTGGGGCGAAACCCAGTGTCCACGACCAGTGTCAGCGGGTGTCACCACTGCTTCTTCCACTGTTGTGCGTGCAATAGAACCCCCTGTGGTGTGTGCAAGGCAATCCCCTGTCCATACTGCATGTAAAGATGCCCCCTCCTCTCAGTCTTCACTTGTTATGGCAGTTTCTCAAGAAACAGCATCAACGTCCACGTCCACGTCCCACCGCAGCGTTCAATTGTCCATATCCCAGACCTTTGAACGAAAGCGGAAATTCGCAGCTAACGCCCCACAGGCCACAGTCCTAAATTCGCACATTTCCCGACTGCTTGCATTGGAAATGCTGCCTTTTAGGCTGGTGGAGACGGAATCCTTCCGCAATCTTATGGCGGTGTCCGTCCCTCGGTACTCGGTTCCCAGCCGACACTATTTTGCCCGGTGTGCCATCCCCGCACTACACAAGCACGTTTCCCAAAGCATCTGCCATGCCCTCAACAACGCAGTTACTGGGAGAGTCCACCTGACAACGGACACGTGGACAAGTGCTTGTGGCCAGGGACGGTACATCTCTCTGACGGCACACTGGGTAAACATAGTGGAAGCCAGGACCCAGTCGGACCTTGGGACGGAACACATCCTCCCCACACCGAGGATTGCGGGCCCTATGTCATTCAGAGTTGCCCCCACAGTGTACAGCTCCTGCGCATCCTCCTCCTCCTCCTCATGTTCAGCCTCCATCTCAGATATCACCACATCAGTTACAAGCTGGAAGCATTGCAGTACTGCCTCCGCCAAGCGGCAACAGGCTGTGCTGAAACTCATAAGCTTAGGTGATAAACCTCACACTGCTTGTGAGTTGTGGACAGCTGTGAAAGAGCAGGCAGATCTGTGGCTGAGACCGCTGAACCTACATCCAGGCATGGTCGTGTGTGACAATGGCCGTAACCTGGTGGGGGCTCTGAGGCGAGGTGAGATCACACACGTACCATGCCTGGCTCATGTGCTTAACCTCGTGGTTCAGCGGTTTCTTAAATCGTACCCCGAGTTGCCAGATCTGCTCGTGAAAGTACGCCGCCTGTCAGCTCATTTTCGCAAGTCGGCTACAGCTTCCGCCGCCCTTGCTGTGTTGCAGCAGTGTTTGCAGCTTCCGGCACACCGACTGGTGTGTGATGTCCCCACACGTTGGAACTCTACCCTCCACATGTTGCAAAGGATTTGTGAGCAGAAGAGAGCAGTTGTGGAGTACCAGCTGCAACAAGGCCGTCGATATTCAGGTCAGACTCCACACATAAGACCTCAGGAGTGGACCTGGATGTCTGACATATGTACCATCCTGACAAACTTTGAGGAGGCCACCAAGATGGTGATGACGCCATCATTAGTGTCAGCATCCCACTGGTCTGTCTTTTGCAACGCTCTCTGCAGAGAATTAAAGAGGAGGCATTGCAGCAAGAGTATGATGAGATGGATCAAGAAGCCGTAGCGGGCGATTACACACAGCCCAGCCTCATCTCATCCCAACGTGCATTGGGGGACAATGAGGGAGAGGAGGAGGAGGAGGAAGAACAGGAGCTGCTATCATGCGTTGTTGACGGTAGTACCTGTACAAGTGTCATACCGTCGGTTCAGCGTGGGTGGCCTGAGGACAGGGGGGAGGAGGTAGAGGAGGAGGAGGAGGAGAGCATGGTCAGTCGTCATCTTGGTGAGGACACGGAAATCTTGCCCGTTACCAGTCTGGCACGCATGGCTGACTTTATGTTACGCTGCCTTAACCATGACCCTCGCGTTGTCAAAATGTTGGGTGACAGTCATTACTGGTTGGTGACACTTGTAGACCCCCGCTACAAGGAGAACTTTCACTCTCTTATTCCTGAGGTGGAGAGGTCTACAAAAATGGGGCAATACCAGAAGGCCCTTGCTGCAGAACTCTTAAAAAAATTCCCATCTGAACACGCTAGCGGCAGAGGTCACAGTTCGTTGCCCAACCAAGGCGTACAGGCGAGAGAGATGCAACTCCAATCCAGCAGAGGCAGTGGAACACTGTCAACGTTCTGGGACAGTTTTCTGACACCCGCCCAGCTTACAGGCCCTGAGGCGCGGGGTACTCTCACAAGGAGTGGAAAGTTTCAAAAGATGGTGAGGGAGTACCTTGCCGATCTTACCAGCGTCCTCCGTGATTCCTCTGTGCCTTTTAATTTTTGGGTATCCAAGCTGGACACTTGGAATGAACTCGCTCTGTACGCCTTGGAGGTCCTGGCCTGCCCTGCCGCTAGCGTGCTATTGGAGCGTGTTTTTAGTGCCGCTGGGGGAATTAATACTGATAAGCGCACTCGCCTGTCAACTGACAATGCTGACAAGCTGACCCTTATCAAAATGAACAAGGGCTGGATTGGGCCAGACTTCTCATCACCACCAAATGACAGCAGAGTAACATAAAGTCAAATCCACTGTGTTATTTCGGGAGGTGTATTCACATGCACCGCTTCACACCCACACATGGGTATACGCTTCCTCGTTTCGGCTGTTTAATCTTCTTCTCCTTATCCTCAGCCTCCACCACCACTATACCACCAGGGTGCCAGCATTGCAAGTTCCTCCATCCTAATTTTTGGCAGCTTTTGCTGGGAAAGCATAAGCAAATACCATGGGACACCCACTCCCCAATAATGGGACTTATGTTTGTAATATGCTGTACTGCATGGCTCTTGTAAGGGGCATTGCAAGTTGCTCTGTCCTAATTTTTGGCAGCTTTTGCTGGGAAAGCATAAGCAAATACTATGGGAGACCCACTCCCCAATAATGGGACTTATGTTTGTAATATGCTGTACTGCATGGCTCTTGTAAGGGGCATTGGAAGTTGCTCCGTCCTAATTTTTGGCAGCTTTTGCTTGCAAGGCATAAGCAAATACTATGGGAGACCCACTCCCCAATAATGGGACATATGTTTGTAATATGCTGTACTGCATGGCTCTTGTAAGGGGCATTGCAAGTTGCTCCGTCCTAATTTTTGGCAGCTTTTGCTTGCAAGGCGTAAGCAAATGCTATGGGACACCCACTCCCCAATAATGGGACTTATGTTTGTAATATGCTGTACTGCATGGCTCTTGTAAGGGGCATTGCAAGTTGCTCCGTCCTAATTTTTGGCAGCTTTTGCTGGGAAAGCATAAGCAAATACTATGGGAGACCCACTCCCCAATAATGGGACTTATGTTTGTAATATGCTGTACTGCATGGCTCTTGTAAGGGGCATTGCAAGTTGCTCCGTCCTAATTTTTGGCAGCATTTGCTTGCAAGGCATAAGCAAATACTATGGGACACCCACTCCCCAATAATAGGACTTATGTTTGTAATATGCTGTACTGCATGTGACGCGCCCCCTGGGCCGTGTGTACACATGTGTGGGATACCCGGTGCCGGGTCTCTGGCGTCTGTAGTCTCCGTGGCGGTGACCCGGTCCCGTGGCTCAGGCTGGTCAAACCAGTGGCAGTCTTTCTTTGGTTTTGAGGTTAATTGTCCGACTGCGCCACCCGTGGATTGCGGTCAGGGAGTACCACCGCTGCGAGGCAGACCGCTGAGGCTGGTGTTGTGTGCGCAGCATAGAATGGGATAACTCCCTTCGGGAGGAGTATAGCCTCAGGGCAGTGAGTGTGGATGATGGGGGTGATGGTGCACAAGCGCAGCAGGAACGACTCAGAGTCTTTGCAGTGCAGTTCAGGGTCTTTACTGATGATTATAAGGTAGACCCTCCCGGGAGTACTGGCTAGTATAAGAGGCCTGGTCAGTCTGTGAGCAAGCAGGAGTTCCCCTGGCCAGGTGGAGCTGTAGGCCTCCCCGTCTGTCTGCACTCTTCCTGGCTACCTTGCTGTAAGCGGGTAGAAGTAGCCCACGTCCCTGAGTGTACCGTGTAGTGCTCACCCGTATGGCTGGTGACTTGGGGCCTTCTGTTAGCCTCCGCTCCATGACGGCGGTGCTGGTCCCTTGCTTGTGACTGAGCCTCCGGGCTTCTATGGCCAGAGGACCTGAAATCCCCTGCCGGCTGGTTTCTGCTGCTGGATATATAAGTCCTCACAGCTTCGGACTCCTGTGTCCGGTTCCTATTGTCTTCTGCCAGGGCGAGCTCTGCTCAGCTTCCAGCCCCTGGTCTTTAGCTCCTAGCTCCTACAGAGCTCCTTGCTGTTACTTTCCCTTGCTCTCACTCTGACTCTGACTGTTCTCTGACTCACTCAACCCCGCCCCAGATCCAGTTTATAAGGACAGAATTCTCCCCTCCCAGGACTGGGGCAGGAGGATGTTACATGTTTAAGGGATCCTGACCAGGAAACCTCCCACTTGCTCTCCAACGTAATATCTCTATTACTGTGGTGACCAGACCCCTGGGGTGCCACACATGGCTCTTGTAAGGGGCATTGCAGTTCCTCATTATTTTTTGAAAGCCTTCCATTCACTGCTTAGGCCAACAGTGCACGGGAGACCCAGTGGCTATAAATCGAAAAAAAGGTTTAGTTAACGCCATCTGACCTCCATGTCATTTCCAAGGGGCATTGGAGTGGCTCGAAATTTTTGGTAGGCATTGCACTCACTGTATGCCCTATAACTTTGTAGCCGAACCGCTCCTTTTGTTACAGAAACATATCCTACAAGACATATCTGGTTGACTGGCCTGATATTGATGTGAATGGTCCCTGTTCCTCCTGCTCTTTCTCCTTTGCCACCACCTCATCCATCATTTATCACCTGAAGCTTTGTTTTAACAGGAGTCATAGAACTGGGATAGTAGACGGAAAACATCCAGCAATTCTCGGAGGAGGTAGGATATGCGCCAAAACGCGGACCACCTCAGGCCTAGCTGCTACTGCATACATGCGCTTGCATTCCAACAAAACAAAGCAGATGCTAACTTCTATCATCATCATCATGCTCCTCACCTTGGCACTCTCAACTCCCCTGATGGAGAAGCCAGGGCCCACCGGAGGAGTCTGTCACGGTTGAAAGCAATACAAAAGTGCAAAAACGCATGAAAAATGCTACTTGTGAACATAGCCCAAGGTGTGGAGGAGTATTTTTGTTTTTGGTTATTTATTTTACCTTATACGCAAGTTTTTACCCTGGAAAGGAAATTCCTTAACATATTTCACAGGAAAACCGTTTCAGTTTAGTTTTTGAACGTTTTATTGTGAGCCCGCAAAAGTGGCTTAATACCTCTGACCACATTGTTGACAGCAGTGACCTGGGGTCAGAAATGCTTCCAGGGGCAATCCCCATGCTGCCCCCATGTCTTTTGAGCACTGTCACTATCGTTTTGGGCACTTTTTAGGCTTTCTACAGACTGCCGGGGGTGCTGCCGCAAAAATGCTCGGGTCTCTCATAGACTAACATTGGGCTCGTTGCTCGGGTCGAGCACCCGAGTATCACGGTAAGCTCGGCCCGAGCTTCGAGCACCCGAGCATTTTAGTGATCGCTCAACACTATCAGTCGTCATCTTGGTGAGGACACGAAAGTCTTGCCCGTTACCAGTCTGGCACCCATGGCTGACTTTATGTTACGCTGCCTTAACTGTGACCCTCGCATTGTCAAAATGTTGGGTGACAGTCATTACTGGTTGATGACACTTTTAGACCCCCTCTACAAGGAGAACTTTCACTCTCTTATTCCAGAGTTGGAGAGGTCTACAAAAATGGGGCAGTACCAGAAGGCCCTTGCTGCAGAACTATTAAAAAAATTCCCATCTGAACACGGTAGCGGCAGAGGTCACAGTTCGCTGCCCAACTAAGGCATACAGGCGAGAGAGACGCAACTCCAATCCAGCAGAGGCAGGGGAACACTGTCAATGTTCTAGGACAGTTTTCTGAGACCTGCCCAGCTTACCGGCCCTGAGGCGCAGGGTACTCTCACAAGGAGTGGAAAATTTCAAAAGATGGTGAGGGAGTACCAGCGTCCTCCGTGTTTCCTCTCTGCCTTTTAATTATTGGGTATCCAAGCTGGACACTTGGAATGAACTCACTCTGTATGCCTTGGAGGTCCTGGCCTGCCCTGCCGCTAGCGTGTTATCGGAGCGTGTTTTTAGTGCCGCTGGGGGAATTATAACTGATAAGCGCACTCGCCTGTCAACTGACAATGCTGACAAGCTGACCCTTATCAAAATGAATAAGGGCTGGATTGGGCCAGACTTCTCATCACCACCAAATGACAGCAGAGTAACATAAAGTCAAATCCACTGTGTTATTTCGGGAGGTGTATTCCCATGCATCGCTTTACACCCACACATGGGTATACGCTTCCTCATTTCGGCTGTTTTTTGTTCTTCTCCTTATCCTCAGCCTCCACGACCACTATACCACCAGGGTGACCGTGGTCCATGTTGCCAGCATTGCAAGTTCCTCTGTCCTAATTTTTGGCAGCTTTTGTTGGAAGGCATAGGCAAAGACTATGGGAGACCCACTCCCCAATAATGGGAATAATGTTTTTAATATGCTGTACTGCATGGCTCTTGTAAGGGACATTGCAAGTTCCCCCTTCCTAATTTTTGGCAGCTTTTGCTTGGAAGGCATAGGCAAAGACTATGGGAGACCCACTCTCCAATAATGGGAATAATGTTTTTTATATGCTGTACTGCATGGCTCTTGTAAGGGGCATTAAAATCGTCTTGTTAAGCTACTGTGAGCTCCACGTCTCTTCCAAGGGTCGTTAATATTGTCTTTTTATTCCACTGCAACCTCCCACCACTCTTCCAAGGGGCATTAAAAGCATCTTGTTAAGCTACTGTGACCTCCACGTCTCTTCCACAGGGCGTTGATATTGTCTTTTTATTCCACTGTAACCTCCACCACTCTTCCAAGGGGCATTGATATTGTCTTTTTATTCCACTGCGACCTCCACCACTCTTCCAAGGGGCATTAAAACCATCTTGTTAAGCTACTGTGGCCTCCACGTCTCTTCCACGGGGCATTGATATTGTCTTTTTATTCCACTGTAACCTCCACCACTCTTCCAAGGGGCATTAAAACTGTCTTGTTAAACCACTCTGAACTCCACGTCTCTTCCAAGGGGCATTAAAACCATCTTGTTAAGCTACTGTGACCTCCACATCTCTTCCAAGGGGCATTAAAACTGTCTTGTTAAACCACTCTGAACTCCACGTCTCTTCTAAGGGGCATTAAAACCGTCTTGTTAAACCACTCTGAACTCCACAGCTCTTCCAAGGGGCATTGACATGTTGCTTTTAATTACCTCTAACCTCCACGACTCTTGCAACGGGCATTGCATTTCCTCCTAATTTTTGTCAGCTTTTGCTTTTCAATGCATAGGCGAACACTAAGGGAGACCCACTCCCCAATAATGGGTAGAAGGTTTTTAATACGCTGTAATCAACGTCTGTTTCAAGGGGCATTGCAGTGCCTAATAATTTTTGGAAAGCCTTCCTTTCCCTGCTTAGGCCAACAGTGTACAGGAGACCCAGTTGCTATAAATGGAAAAAACAGTTTTGTTAAGGCCCTCTGACCTCCATGTCACTTCCAAGGGGCATTGGAGTGCCTCGAAATTTTTATAGGCATTGCATTCACTGTATGCCTTATAACTGTGTAGCTGAACCGCTCCTTTTGGTACGGAAACATATCCTACAAGACATGTGTGGTTGGCTGGCCTGATATTGATGTGAATGGTCCCTGTTCCTCCTGCTCTTTCTCCTTTGCCACCACCTCATCCATCATTCATCACCTGAAGCTTTGTTTTAACGGGAGTCATAGAACTGGGATAGTAGCAGGAAAAAATCCAGCAATCCTCGAAGGAGGTATAATATGCACCAAAATGCTGACCACCTCAGGCCTAGGTGCTACTACATACATGCGCTTGCATTCCAAGGAACAGAAAGCTAAGGAGGTGGATGGCCTCATGATCATGGATAATTTACTTGTTGTGTAGGAGGCCGACCACTGCTGCTGTCTACCTTCTGAACTTTGTGTTGAAGCCTGATTGACCCAGGACCCGCAATCCTCTATGTCTGGAGGACGTGTTGCATCCCAGTGTCCAACTGTGTCCCGGCTTCCACAATTTTAACCCAGTGTGAAGGCGTCAGTGAGATAGACCATTCCTGGCCACATTCACTTGTCCACGTGTTTGTGGTTAGGCTGTCCTTCCCACTAAATGCACTGGGGATGGCACAGGTAATGTTTTGGTATGCGCGCTTTTGTATAAGGCGCACCGGGACAAATAGAGGCGGCTGGGGACCGTTTATGGACACCCGGCCACCCCCACGCGGCTGGGGACTGTGTGTGGGCACCTGGCCGCGGGGCGGCTGGTGACTGAGTATGGACACCCGGCCGCCCCCTGGCGGCTGGGGACCAAGCGTGGACACCTGGCCGCCGGGCGGCTGGGGACTGAGTATGAATACCAGGCTACTGACGCAGCCATGACGTGGTGGCCAGATTCCACCTCCACATGCCTAAAAGGCCCAATTTCAAGTGCAAGCAAGCTAGCAGTATGGTATTGCAGCCTGGGGGGTGGGTGGGTGGCAGGCTGCATACTTGCGCTTGTATTGCAAGTTATGGGGGAGGTACAATTGAACACTGCCCTGGGACAAGGACTTGCACGGGGATAGGTGCAAGTCTGCATCTTCTGATGCGGCAAGGATCACTTCTGATGGGCACACTTTTAGGCAGTGACCTGGATGTCAGAGATGCTTCCAGGGGTCTTCCCCATGCTGTTCCCATGTCTTTTTAGCACTGTATGCATGTGTCACACAGCACATGGCCAGATAAGGTTGTAAAATGTTAAAATGACATTTCCCGGTGAATGCATTTGTCACGGTTGAAAGCAATACAAACGTGCAAAAACGAATAAAAAATGCTACTTGTGAACATAGCCTAAGGTGTGGAGGAGTATTTTTGTTTTTGGTTATTTATTTTACCTTATACACAAGTCTTTACCCTGGAAAGGATGTTCCTTAACCCCTTTCCGACCTGGTCAGTAATAGGCCGGTTCAGCGGGGGCTCCGGCGGTGAGCCCGCACTGAAGCGAGCACATGTCAGCTGATTATTGGAATCACAATCCACCCGCGGCTGTTAATATGTTAAATCTCTGACAGTGGCATTTAACTCGCGCTTCCGGGAGTCCTAAGCCCCGCCCATCAGTGACCCCGTCACGTTATCGCGGGTCACCAATGGGTGGGCATGACAACTCAGGGTCTGCAGCAGACGCCTGTGGTTGTCATGTCTCAATTGCTATGAGCGCCACCTAGTGGTCAGCGCTCATAGCAAGTGAGCATTTCTCCTGCATACAAGCGATCTGCTCATCGCTTGTATGCAGTAGAAGCAATCAGACAACTGCTGCTTCTAGTCTCCTCTGGAGACTATAGAAGCAAGCAGAAAGAGTAAAAAAAAGTTTTTTAAAAAATAAAAAAAAATAAAAAATATATAAAAGTTTAAGTAACCCCCCTTTTGCCCCATTCAAAATAAAATATATATATATATATATAAAAAAAACACATACACATATTTGGTATCGCCGCGTTCAGAATCGCCCGATATATCAATATAAAAGAAGAATTAATACAAACAGTAAACGGCGTAACGAGAAAAAAAATTTAAAAGCCAGAATTAAGTTTTTTTGTTCGCTACAAGTTTGCAATAAAATGCAATAATGGGCGATCAAAACATCGGATCTACCCCAAAATGGTATCAATAAAAACGTCAGCCCGGCACGCAAAAAATAAGCCCTCACCTGGCCTCAGATCCCGAAAAATGGAGAAGCTAAGGGTCTCGGAAAATGGCGTCATTTTTTTTTGTTTTTTTAAGAAAGCTTTGGATTTTTTTTTCACCACTTAAATAAAAAAGAACCTATACATGTTTGGTATCTATGAACTCGTAACGACCTGGAAAATAATGATGGCAGGTCAGTTTTAGCAATCTGTGAACGTGGTAAAAAAAGGACCCAAAAACCAACTGTGGAATTGCATTTTTTTTGCAGTTTCACTGCACTTGGAATTTTTTTCCCATTTTCCAGCACACGATATGGTAAAATCAGTGATGGTGTTTAAAAGTACAACTAGTTCCGCAAAAAATAAGCCCTCACATGGCCATATTGAACGAAAATTGAAAAAGTTCTGGCTCCGGGAAGAAGGGGAGCAACAAAGGAAAACACAAAAACAGAAAGACCCATGGTCATTAAGGGGTTAACATATTTCACAGGAAAAGCACTTTCACTTTCGTTTTTGAACGTTTTATTGTGAGCCTGTAAAAGTGGCTTAATACCTCTGACCACGTTGTTGACAGCAGTGACCTGGGGGTCAGAAATGCTTCCAGGGGCGATCCCCATGCTGTCCCCATGTCATTTGAGCACTGTCACTATCGTTTTGGGCACTTTTTAGGCTGTCTACAGACTGCCGGGGGAGCCGCCTCAAAAATGTTCGGGTCTCCCATAGACTAACATTGGGCTCGTTGCTCGGGTAGAGCACCCGAGCATCACAGTGAGCTCGGCCCGAGCTTCGAGCACCCGAGCATTTTAGTGCTCGCTCAACACTAATCATTATCCATTTGTAGAATCCATTATCTTTTCACGTTCAACTTTTTTACAGATGGTGTTATTTTTACATCAATAATTTTTTGAAATTTCCTTGAATTCATTCTTCCCTCTACCTGTGAAACTTTCCCCATGCCTTTGGCTGCAATATAACCTCAAAGCATGATTAATCCACCTCAATGCGTAATGTTTAGATGTTCTTTTCCTGAAATTCTGTGCCTTTTTTTCTCCACACATACCTTTGAACCTTGAGGCCAAAGAGTTCTATTTCAACCTCATCAGTCCACAGGACTTGTTTCCAAAATTCATTAAGCCAGTAAAGATGTTCTTTTGCATACTTTTGAGAGTGCATTTTAATGATGAGGACACAGGAGAGGTTTTCTTCTGATGACTCTTCTATGAAAGCCATATTTGCCCTGGTGTCTCTGAACAATGGAACAATGTACCACAACTCCAGAGTCTGCTAAATCTTTCTGAAGGTCTTTTGCAGTCAAGCGGGGGTTCTGATTTTCCTCTTTAGCAATCGTACGAGCAGGTGTATCTGAAATTTTGCATGGTCTTCCAAATGTTATCTTGACCTCCCATGTTCCTGTTAACTGCCATTTCTTAATTACATTTTGAATTGAGGAAAGGACAACATGAAAACGCTTTGCGATCTTCTTATAGCCTTCTCCCGCTTTGTGGGCCACTACCATTTTCATTTTCAGAGTGTTAGGCTGCTGCTTAGAAGAACCAATGGCTGCTGTTTTTTAGTACTGAGTTAGAGGAGGCTGGGTTTTTATAAAGCTGGGAAAATTACATAATCTGGCCTTTTCTAACAATGATAGTGAAATAGTCATAACTAGTGTTGAGCATTCCGATACTGAAATATCGGGTATCGACCGATATTCGCGGTATCGGAGTTCCGATACTGAGTTCCGATACTTTTAGAATATCGAATACCGGAATCGGAAGTTCCCATAATACCTGTGCTCTGCAGTGTCTTTGAAGGATGACAAGCTGGATGGCAGCGCTCAGCTTACTGTACTTGTCATTTAGTGTTAAAGGATTTATTAAAAAAAATAATAGTGTTTTCATGCACCGTCTCTTTAAAAAAGCCGGCCAGCAATTCAGCATCGGTACCCGACAATTTATAACAGAAAGAATAGAGCATCACACATAGATTAGATACATAGAAACATGTCAGTCACATATATAAGAAGTACAGTGATAGTGTTGATTACTGTACTTGTCATTTAGTGTTAAAATAAAGGATTTATTAAAAAAAAAATTGGCGTGGGGTTCCCCGTAATTTTAGTCTCTAGCGGAGGTTAAGCAGACGGCTGGGCCAGATGTTTGAAGCCTGGGAAGGGGGTAATACTCACGGAGCACCCCAGGCTACTAATATCAGACCCCAGCTGAATACCTAGCCTTTACTAGCTATTAAAATGGGGGACCCCAAAAAAATGATGTGGGGTCCCCACTATTTTAATAGCTAGAAAAGGCTAGGCAGACAGCTGGGGGCTGATATTAATATCCCAGGAAGGGTGCCATGAATATTGGCCCCCTCCCAGGCTAGAAACACCAGCCGTCAGCCTCCCCAGAAATGGTGCATCCATAGGATGAGCTAATTCTGGCACTTAGCCTCGCTGTTCCCACTGCCCTGTAGCGGTGACAGTGGGGCAATAGGGCTATGGTTGATGTCAGCTTATAATGCCAGCTGACATCAAGCCCAGTTTAGTAATGGAGAGGCATCTATAAGACACCCCCATTACTAACCCCATAGTCAAAGTTAAAAAAAACCCACAAACACCCAGAATAAAGTTCTTTAATTGAAATAAACACACAATTCTTTATTGTTCTAAATTAAACCATACTTACCATCACGTCCATTCCAGCTGAAGCCAATGTCTTCTGCAATAAAAGTAAAATAATAAACCAACATCATCCTTACCTTTCCATGGTTCCCACGATGGCTCCAGCTCTGCTACATTCACATGACAGGCTGGATGACAGCTGAAATCTGCCATCCAGCTTGCCATGCCGTAGACACTGAGAAGAGCAGGCATGCTTGCGCTCCTCAGTGTCTGGCTGTGACGGCATAAAGATGAGCCGAGGTCAGGTCCAATGAGCTAAGCTCACCTCATGCACGTCACTGACAGCGTGGGAGAATTCTCCTGAGCTCAGCGCTTAAGCAGGAGAATTCTCCCACGCTGGGATGGCATTGAGATGACAGGCTGTGTCTCCGGCCAGGTACAAATAGGCAGCTGGTGGTTGGGGGCAGCCCGTTCCTGCCTGCTGTATCTGGCTGGACACAAAAGTATGGCGAAGGCCACGTCAAATTTTTGGTGAAAAATTCAATACAATTTAAAAAAAAAAAAACATTTAGGGACTGCATCTTTATTAATCCCTCCACGTGAGGGGTTAATAAAGATGCAGTCCCTAAATTATTATTTTTTTTTTATTATTTTTTAATAAATTTTTCCCAAAAATGTTGACGTGGGCTTTGCCATATTTTTGTATGCGAGCCAGGTACAGCATCCAGGAACGGGCTGCCCCCAACCACCAGCTGCCTATTTGTACCTGGCCGGACACAACAATATAGGGAAGCCCTTTTTTTAAAAAATTATTTCATGAATTTCATGAAATAATATAAAAAAAATATATGTGGGGCTTCGCCCTATTTTTATATCCAGCCAAGTACATATAGGCAGCTGGGGGCTGGAATCCGCAGCACAGGGAGGCCCAAGCTTTTTGGGCCCCCCCCTGCTGCAAATTGCTGTCCGCAGCCACCCCAGGAAATGGCGCATTCATAGAAGCGCCATCTTCTGGCGCTGTACCCAACTCATCCAGGGCCCTGGTGCGGTGGCTCACTTGGCATTATCAGCTGGCCCTAAGCCCGAAATTCATGGGGTCACGCCAATATTAGACATGACCACCATGAATTTCTAGTAAAGTATTTAAAAAAACACAACATCCAGAATAAAGTCCTTTAATTGAAATAAACACACAATTCTTTATTGTTCTAAATTAAACCATACTTACCATAACGCCCATTCAAGCTGAAGCCAATGTCTTCTGCAATAAAAGTAAAATAATAAAGCAACCTCATCCTTACCTTTCCATGGTTCCCAGGACAGCTTCAGCTCTGCTACATTCATATGACAGGCTGGATCGCAGCCAAAAGCAGCCATCGTGCTTGCCATGCCGCAGACACTGAGAAGGGCAGGCATGCTTGCGCTCTGCAGTGTCTCTGAAGGATGACAAGCTGGATGGTAGCGTTCAGCTGCGATCCAGCCTGTCATCTCAATGCCATCCCAGCGTAGGAGAATCCTCCTGCTCAAGCGCTGAGCGCAGGAGAATTTTCCCACGCTGTCAGTGACGTGCATGAGGTGAGCTGAGTTCATTGGACATGACATCGGCTCATCTTTATGCCGTCACAGCCAGACACTGAGGAGCGCAAGCACGCCTGCACTTCTCAGTGTCTGCGGCATGGCAAGCTGAATGGAAGCTTTTGGCTGCGATCCAGCCTGTCATGTGAATGTAGCAGAGCTGGAGCCGTCGTGGGAACCATGGAAAGGTAAGGATGATGTTGGTTTATTATTTTACTTTTATTGCAGAAGACATTGGCTTCAGCTGGAATGGGTGTGATGGTGAGTATGGATTAATTTAAAACAATAAAGAATTGTGTGCTTATTTCAATTAAAGGACTTTATTCTGGGTGTTTGTGTTTTTTTTTTAACTTTGACTATGGGGTTGGTAATGGGGGTGTCTTATAGACGCCTCTCCATTACTAACCTGGGCTTGATGTCAGCTGGCATTATATGCTGACATCAACCCCAGCACTATTACCCCACTGTCACCGCTACAGGGCAGTGGGAAGAGCGAGGCTAAGTGCCAGAATTGGCGCATCCTATGGATGCGCCATTTCTGGGGCGGCTGACGGCTGGTGTTTCTAGCCTTGGAGGGGGCCAATATTCATGCCACCCTTCCTGGGCTATTAATATCAGCCCCCAGCTGTCTGTCTAGCCTTTGCTAGCTATTAAGATAGGGGGTAGCCCACATCATTTTTTTGGGGGTCCCCCATTTTAATAGCTAGTAAAGGCTAGGTATTCAGCTGGGGGCTGATATTAGTAGCCTGGGAAGCTCCGTGGGTATTACCCCCTTCCCAGGCTTCAAACATCTGCCCCAGCCATCTGCTTAACCTCCGCTAGAGACTTAAAATTACGGGGAACCCCACGCCAATTTTTTTTTTAATAAATCCTTTATTTTAACACTAAATGACAAGGACAGTAATCAACACTATCACTGTACTTCTTATATATGTGACTGACATGTTTCTGTCTATCTAATCTATGTGTGATGCCCTATTCTTTCTGTTATAAATTGTGGGGTACCGATGCTGAATTGCCGGCCAGCTTTATTAAAGAGACGGTGCATGAAAACACTATTATTTTTTTTAATAAATCCTTTAACACTAAATGACAAGTACAGTAAGCAACACTGTCACTGTACTTCTTATATATGTGACTGACATGTTTCTATCTATCTAATCTATGTGTGATGCTCTATTCTATCTGTTCTAAATTGTCGTGTACCGGTGTATGCCGCTGCTGAATTGCCGGCTTTTCATGTAATACATTCTACATTATTCTTAGTTGTTTTCCTTCATGTAGAATTAACCTACAAGGAAAGAAAGGGTTTATTTTCATTCCGATATTTGTGTTCCATTGACTTGCATTGGTTTCCGGTATCGGAATCGGCGATATCCGATATTTTTGGTGAATCGGTCCGATCCAATCCGGTCCGATATTTCCCGATATCGGAAGGTATCGCTCAACACTATTCATAACCATAAAAGGCTAATTAAGGTCTGAAACCTTCTCAAAGTTATCTGAGCACACAACTCTCCAAGGGTGCCCAAACTTTTGTATCGGCCAATTTTCCTTTTTGTAATTTTTAAAATGTAAAAAAAAAAAATACATTTTTTGTTTAAAATACAAGGGAAATCTGTCATCTTTAACTGAAGGCCTTTTAGAGAACTATTCTAGTGATGAGTGAGCACTAAAATGCTCGGGTACTCGTTGTTTGAGTCGAGCATATTGGAATGCTCGAGTGCTCAGTCCGAGTACGAGCCCAATGTAAGTCTATGGGAAACTCGAGCATTTTTCAGGCGGCTCCCCCCACGGTCTGCAGAGGGCCTAAAAATTGCCCAAATCGATGGGAACAGTGCTCAAATGACATGGGAACAGCATGGGGAAGAGCCCTGGAAGCATTTATGACTCCCATGTCACTGCTGTCAACAATGTTGTCAGAGATATTATGCCACTTTTACAGACTCACAATAAAACATGCAAAAATTAAACCAAAATGTATTTTCCTGGGAAATATGTTAAAGAACATCCTTTCCAGGGTAATGACTCGTATATAAGGCTAAATAAATAACCAAAAACAAAAATACTCTTCCACACCTTGGGCTGTGTTCACACGTAGCGCTTTTGATGTGGTTTTGCACTTTTGCATTGCTTTCAACCAAGACAAATGCATTCACTTTGAAATGTTATTTTAGCATTTTACTACCTTATCTGGCCATGTGGTGTGTGACACATGATCAGACACATGCATACAGTGCTGAAGAGACATTGGAACAGCATGGGGAAGAGCCCTGAAAGCATCTCTGACTCCCAGGTCATTGCCTAAAAGTGTGCCCATCATAAGTGATCCTTGGTGCATGCGAAGATGCCTCCCACGATGCACCTGTCATTGCAGACTTGCAACAATCACCGTCCACGTCCTTTTCCCAGTGAAGCATTCAGTTGTCCCTACCCCATTCCTTGGAATGCAAGCGCAAGTATGCAGCCAGCCATCCACCCACCCACAGGCTGCAATAGTATGCTGCCAAATATTTGACAACTGCTTGTGTGACGCCTCTACTCGTAAAGCCCGTGTTTTACCCTGGGTGTTGGGGGACTCGGTGTCGGGCCCTGTGATGGAGAGGTGGGATACAGCCGTGGCCCGAGCCTGACCCGTGCTCAGGACCGTCACATTAGAAAGAGATGGTATGGGCTTATCCGGGTTGAGTGGCTGATTAACGACTACGCCATCTGTGGTGCCTGGTGAAGGGCCACCAGCGCCGCTACAGTCCGCCGAGGCCCGGTGTCATGGCGGCCAAAGTTCTCGCTGCTCCCCACAGGCGGAGCAAGGCCTCAGGGCAGAGGGACAGGAGGATGGGGGTGGCAGTAGAGGAAGACGGGCGCCGCGTCGTGCGGTGTAGTGCAGAATAAACAGTCCGGAGGCCATAGGGGTGAACTTCCAAGGCTTTACTCACTTTAGAGATGGCAGAAGAAAGGCGACTGCCTGCTCCTCGCGGAGTCCTGTGGTCACCAGAGACGGGGGTCAGACAACCTCCGAGTAAATCCAGCATTCAGTCGCGACCTTACACCAGAGTGTTCCTGAACTACAGACCGAATCCTTTCCTGTCCATGTGTGCGTAGATAGACAGGATCTCCCTCTGAGCTCCCCTCAGAACAAGGGTACGGGTGGCAATTCCTCTCCATCCGATACCCGGTGGGATCCTCTGGGCCTAACCGGGCTTTCCCATCCAGGGCGTAGAGTAGCAAGGTCGGGTGTCGGGGGCCGGTACCCCTTTTTGCAGCCGGAGTCCCTCTGACTATATCAGCATGGCGAGGACTGGTGGCGTAAACCGCTCTGTCTGCATCCTGCCTGGGATCCATTTGCTGTGGAGCCCCGATCTTAGGCTCCGGGCCTTCTTGATCTTGGTCCTTGGCCGGGTTAAGACACTCCGTGTCTACAACCTACCTCCCATCCCAAGACCAGGGTACGAGGGCTGTGTCCCTTGTCGGTGCAGGCCCACACAGGATCTGCGCTCCCGGAGGGAGGTCACATTACACACAGTATTTTGACAGCACAGTACGACCAAGGCCGACTAGCCAGGTTGCGCCAAAGAGAAGAAGAACCCTGGACCAACTAATTAACTAGTGAGAACTAGCAGAAGGACCAAGATCAAAGATGGCTTTTTATTAAATATGAAATCTAAAGTGTCACTAACGTGTAAGCCCTCCACCCTCACCCACTAACTGGTTCCTACCACTTTGTGTTCCCCAGTCTCCCTGTAACAAGGGGAGCAGCACCTAGTGCATACTAGCTCCCTCTGGTGGAGAAGTGTGGTGTTGGATGCAAAAGGTTAGGTCACGACTATCACACTGGCCTTACCTCAGAGGAGGAACACCACTCTCCATTAAAGAAGTGCAGCATCCCAGTGGCGGTTGAGCCCCCAGGGGCACCACACTTGCACTTGAAATGTTGCCTTTTAGGCTAGTGGAGGCGGAACCTGTCCACAACCTCATGGCGGCGGCCCGGTGTACATACTCAGTCCCCAGCCATCACTATTTCTCCCAGTGTCGTCTCCGCCTTTCATAAGCACAGGTCCCACAGCATTACCTGTGCCCTCCCCAGAGCACTTAGGTGGGAAGTAAGATCTAACCACAAACATGTGGACTGGTGAATGTGGCCCGGGACAGTACAGAGCCAGTCCACGTTAAAAATGCAGCCATAGAGTGTCCGGGAACCTTCCCAAACACATTTCGAAGCAAGGGATGCTTCTCGGCAGGGTTGGACGAGCCCACCAGAGAATCCTCGGGTGGGCCCTGGCTTCTCCATTAGGAGAGTTCATGAATGGTGCAAATTTTGCCGGTGCTTTGCCGCTCTTGAGCGGGGGAGAAAAGTGGGCCCTCAGAATCAAATACTCTGGTGGGCTCAATGTTTTTCAGTCTGACACTGCTTCTCACTTTGCGTCGTATTTCACCACAGCCATATTCTTTAGCTTGGTGAAAGGACTGGCATAGTGGAAAACCGTATCTACTCTGGGTGTAATTTCTCCCAGGAAGTCCTCTAATGCAGCTTGTTGCATAAGCAATGGCAGCCCATCCAACATCAGCTCGCACTTGTCGGTGGTGCTTCGACACACAAACATCATTCTCTGCGCCTTTAATTTCATGACTACAGAGTTGGGCAATGGCCTGATCTGCAATGCGGTTTGAGAAATAACATGCATAAGTATGACCAATTCACATTAAAAAAGCAGACATAGAGTGTCCGGGAACCTTCCTACACACTTTTCTTAGCCAGGGCTGCTTCTCAGCAGGGTTGGATGGGCCCGCCAGAGAACCAAAGACTCCACCGGTGGGCTCTGGCTTCTCCATCGGGAGAGTTTATAGTGCCGAGGTGAGGCCATGTTGATGATAGAGGCCACCATCTGCTTAGTTTTCTGTTACTTGGAATGCAAGCGCAAGTATGAAGCCTGTCACCCACCTACAGGCCGCAATAGTAAACTGCCAGATTTCTGGGCAGCTGCTTGCACTTGAAATATGGCCTTTTAGGCTCGTGGAGGTGGAAGCTGTCCACAACATCATGGAGGCAACCGGGTGTCCATACTCGGTTCCCAGCCGCCACTATTTCTCCCGGTGTCGTCTCTGCCATCCACAAGCACGGGTCCCACAACATTACCCGTGCCCTCCCCTGTGCACTTAGGTGGGAAGTACCGCCGAACCACAAAGACGTGGACAGGTGAATGTGGCCAGGGATGGTACGGAGCCAGTCCTCATTAAAAATGCAGCCATACAGTGTCCGGGAACCTTCCAAAACATATTTCTTAGCCAGAGTTTCTACTCAGCAGGTTTGGACGGGCCCACTGGAGAATAATCGGGCGGGCCCTGGCTTCTCCATCAGGAGAGTTCATGATAGGCACAAACTCTGCAGCTGCTATGGGGCTCTTGAGCGGGGGAGAAAGTTGAGCCCTCAGAATCAAATCCTCTGGTGGGCCCAATGTTTTTCAGTTTGAAACTGCTTCTCAGTGGGAGTTGTATTTCACCACAGCCATATTCTTTAGCTCTGTGAAAGTACTCACATAGAAGGAAACCGTATGTAATCCGGCTGTCATTTCTCCGTCACCACCAGGTTCCGCCCATTGTCACACATGACCATGCCTGGCTGTATGTTCAACGGTGAGAGACACAGATCAGGCTGCTGTGTTATAGCTTTCAACAACTCTGCAGTGGTGGGCAGTTAGTCACCTAAGTATTAAGCATGTTATCTTCAGCACAGCCTATTGCCGCTTGACCAAGGCAGTGCTACAGTGCTTTCAGCTTGTGACTGATGTGGTCATTTCGGAGATGGAGGCTGAACTGGAGGAGGAGGTGCAGGAGCTGAACAATGTGATTACATTGAGGTTACATTGGCGCGTATGTTATTTTTATTTTATTTTTTAAGACAAAATGCATTCACCGGGAAATGTCAATTTAACATTTTACAACCTTATCTGGCAATGTGGTGTGTGACACATCATCCGACACATCCTGTTTCATTTATGACTCTGAAAGTCACAAAGCCTATTTTTATAGGGTCATCAGGTGGCTTTTACTATTTTTAAAGGGCCAGCAGTCGGCCCTCGCTATTGTTAGAGAGCCATCAGTCGGCTATGCTTTGTTGTTCCCAATATTAATGAGTGGGTCTCCTATATTGCTATTGCATATTCAGTGACTGCAAGGGCTGCTAAAAATTGAAAGCAATCCAATACCCCTTTGAAGAGACATAGAGGAGGATCTCAGTGAAAAAAAATGTTCCCATTATAAAGAAGTGGGTCATGCTGTGACTGCAAGGGCTGCCAAAATTTGGGAAAAACCAAACTAACAATTTAAAGACACATGGAGCTGGGCCACAGTAAAGACATGTTCCCTTTAGAAAAGAGAGGGTCTGCTATACAGTTAAAGGGTATGCAGTGAAGCAACGGCTGCCAAAAATTTGGAGGATCTCCAATGCCCCTTGCAAGAGATGTAGAGGTCAGAAGGCCTCCTGAAAACAATGTTCCCATTATTAGGAAGGGTGTCTCGCATACTGTTTACCTATGCAGTGAAGCAATGGCTGCCAGAAATTTAGAGGAACTCCAATGCCCAATCCAATCCAAGGGAAGTAAATATGATGATATGGTAAATATGGTGGTGATATGGTGGTGGAGGATAAGGATGCGGAGAAGGAGGAATACAAGATCAAATAGCCAAAATCAGGAAGTGTATACCCATGTCTGGGTGTGAAGGTCAGAAGTGCAAGGGAACAGAGTTAGACCTCCCAAAAAAAACACTGTATTTGAGTTTATGTTATGCTGCTATTATTCGGTGGTGTTGAGAAGTCTGGCCCAATCCAGCCCTAGTTCATTTTTATAAGAGTAAGCCTGTCAGCATTTTCAGTTAACAGGCGACATTAAAAACCTGGTCTAACAAAATGCTAGTGGCAGGGCAGGCCAGGACTTCCAAGGTGTAGAGAGCCAGTTCATGCCACGTGTCCAGCGTGGATACCCAATAATTATAAGGCACAGATGAATCGTGGAGGATGTTGGTTCGGTTGGCAAGGTACTCCCTCACACTCTTCCGAAACTTTGCACTTCTTGGGAGAGTATCCCACACCTCAGGGCCTGTGTGATGGGAAGGTCTGAGAAAACTGTCCCAGAACTTTGACAGTGTTCCCCTGCCTCTGCTGGACTGCATTTGTGGCTCTCTCGCCTGTACTCCTTGGTTGTCCAACGAACTGTGACCTCTGCTGCCAGTGTTTTCAGATGGGAATTTTTTTAATAATTCCGCAACAAGGGCCTTCTCGTACTGCACCATTTTATTACGCCTGTCCTGCAAGGGAATAAGAGACAGAAAGTTCTCCCTGTAGCATGGGTCTAGAAGAGTCACCAACCAGTAATGATTGTCACCCAAAATTAACATAAACTCAGCCATGTGTGCCATACTGCAAAGAGGCAAGTCCTCACCAAGAGGACGACTGATCATGTTCTCCTCCTCATCCTCTTCCTCCTCCTGCCTGTCCTCATACCATCCATGCTGAACACACGGTATGACAGCTGTACAGGTAGTACCATCTATAGTGCAGGAAACTAGCTCCTGTTCTTCCTCCTCCTCTTCCTCATTGTCACCCAATGCACATTGGGATGAGATGAGGCTGGACTGTGTGGAATCACCCTGTATGGTTCCTTGCTCCATCTCATCATGCTCTGCCTGCAATGCATCCTCTTTAATTGCAAGCAGAGAGCGTTTCAGAGGACAGAGAAGTGGGATGATGACACTAGTTATGGCGTCATCGCCGCTCACCATCTTGGTGGAGTCCTCAAAGTTTTGGAGGATGGTACAGATGTCTGACATCCTTGTCCGCTCCTGAGGTTTTATGTGTGGAGTCTGACCTGAATACCGATGTCCTTGTTGATGCTGGTACTCAAAAACTGCCCTCTTCTGCTCAAAAATCCTTCCCAACATAAGATAAGATAAGATAAGATAAGATATACTTTATTTATCCCGGAGGAAATTGCGGTATCACAGCAGCAGAACACAGATCTCGAACATGACACATATGATAACATAACATTTGGAATGCTTTAGACATTGCTTTTCAGACATTTGTTAAACACCCCCATAGCTGTTGGAACAAACGATCTCCTGTATTTTTCCTTTTTACACCTTAGTTGTATTAGGCGATTGCTGAATGTGCTCTTCTGTTTCGCAAACAGTTCATAAAGCGGGTGTGTGTTGTTGCCCATTATAGCTCTGCACTTCTTCTTAATCCTATCCTCTACCACCTCTTCAAAAGTCCCAAGCTGTAGGCCCACCGTCGCGCTAGCCTTCTTTATAAGTTTGTTGAGCTTGTTGGCGTCAGCAACACGCACACTGTTACCCCAGCAAATTATTGCCGCAAAGGTGGCACTAGCCACAATGGATTGGTAGAACACCTCAAGCATTTTGCCACACACATTAAAAGACCTTAACTTCCTTAGGAAGTACAATCTACTCATCCCCTTCTTGTAGACCTTCTCCATGTGGCACTTCCAGTCTAGCTTGCTATCCAGGTAAACCCCCAAATATTTGAAACTGTCCACCATCTCCACATCCTGACCGTCAATGGTAACAGGTAGGCATACCTTCTTGCACCTTCCATAGCTCATCACCAACTCCCTGGTTTTCTTAACATTTAGTTCTAGATGGTTAGCCTGGCACCATACTACAAAGTCCGCAACCACCCTTCTATATTCCTCTTCATCCCGGTCCTTCCCAATACCGCCAACTATCACAGAGTCATCCGAGTACTTCTGGAGGTGACAACGGTCTGATTTATACTGAAAGTCAGCTGTGTACAATGTAAAGAGGAATGGCGACAGCACTGTTCCCTGCGGGGCTCCGACACTGCTCAGTACACTATCTGATGTAGCCGTCCCCCACCTAACAAACTGTGGCCTATCCGACAGGTAGTCAATTATCCAATTCACAAGTCCCTCATCCACCGCCATTTTAATCAACTTTCCACCCAGTAAGAGTGGCTGTAATGTGTTGAACGCACTAGAGAAATCGAAGAACAAAGCACGCACAGTGGTTCCATCATTGTCCAAAAAGGAATGTACTGTTTGTAGCAGAGATGCTACAGCATCGTCCACCCCCAGTCCCTGCCGGTACGCAAACTGAAGAGCATCAGTATGCGCCATCACCCTCGGACACAAGTGAGCAAGTACTATTCTCTCCAAGGACTTCATCGCATGCGATGTTAAGGCCACCGGTCTATAGTCCCCCGGGGAAGCCGGGAAGGTAGTCTTGGGAACCGGCACCAGGCAGGAAGTCTTCCATAGCACTGGTACTCTCTTTGATTGTAAGCTCTGGTTAAAGAGATGCTGGAAGACAGTACACAACTGATTTGCACACACTCTGAGGACACGTGGACTGAGACCGTCAGGCCCTGCTGCTTTGCCAATGGCCAGCTTACTAAACTGGTCCCTCACGTCATTTTTGGAGACCGAGAAATGATCTATTTCACCCCCTGTTAATTTAGCTAGTTGTTCCCCGGCCTCCTCCCCCTTCCCTGCTGCTACCGCACCTTTATTGCTGAATCTATTGAAGAACTCATTCATTTCATTAGCCATTCTAAGTCCACCACCCCCCTGCTCCGACCTTGCCTTAAACCCAGTCACTAGCTTCATTCCAGCCCACACCTCTCTGGAGCTTTTTTGTGCAAATTGATTTTCTAATTTAACTCTGAATGCCTCACGGGCAATCTTAATTTTCCCCTTTAGGTCTCGCTGTATAATTTTCAATGCCTCCTTGTCCTTCCTTTTAAAAGCCAGTTTTTTCATGTTTAGTAAATGTTTCAACTCTTTTGTAATCCATGGCTTATTGTTTGCATAACACCGAATCTCTTGAACAGGTACTACTATGTCCATACAGAAGTTGATGTAATCAGTAACTCTGCCAGTAATCTCATTAACATCACAATTCTCTTTCATGGTACACAACACCTCCCAGTCTGTACAATCAAAGCAGTCTTGTAACGCCTCCTCTGCTGCTGGACACCACTTCCTTATCTTTTTAATTGTCACTGGTTGTTTGCGGACGTCTGGTTGGTAAGCAGGAGACAATAGTATGAGGTTGTGGTCAGATTTCCCCAGGGGGGGTAATGCAGCCGATGAATAAGCATTCTTAACATTAGCAAAGAGGAGATCCAGTGTGTTGTTGTCCCGTGTAGGACATTTGACATATTGATAGAACTTTGGTATTGCAGATGAGATCTTTACTCGATTGAAATCCACAGAAATTACAGTTAGAGAGTTTGGGTGTTTAGTCTGAAGCCGGGCCATCACTCCTGACAACACATCCCCAGCAGCCTCTGGGTTCGCAGATGGTGGTATATACATCACAACTACAATAACAAGAGTGAATTCTCTAGGCAGATAGTAAGGCCTGAGGCCCACTGCTAACAGTTCAATATTTTGACAGCAATGTTTCTCCTTAACAGTTACATGCCCCTGATTGCACCATCTGTTGTTAATGTAGAGTATCACTCCTCCACCTTTTTTCTTACCGCATCTAACTCTCTCTCTATCAGCCCGAACCATTTGAAACCCTGGTACCGAGACACATGAATCTGGGACCTCCTCATGCAGCCAGGTTTCTGTAAAGCACATGAGATTGCATTCCCTAAACTCCTTCTGGGTCTTACTCAGAGCCAGCAGTTCATCCGACTTATTTCCCAGCGATCGTACGTTACCCATGATAATGGATGGGACCACTGGTTTAAACCTTCTCCTCCAGGACTTGATCTTCTTGCCTGCTCTGCAGCCTCTGAAACATCTGCAATGTAGAGTTCCAACACGTGGAGACATCGCAGATTAGTGAGCTGGAAGCTGCAAACGATGCGGATGCACGGCAAGGGCGGCGGAAGCTGTAGATGACTTTCTAAAATGGGCACACAGGCGGCGTACCTTGAAAATCAGATCCGACAGATCTGGGTAGGTTTTGACAATGAAGTTAAGCACATGGGCCGGGCATGGTACGTGTTTGAGCTCGCCTCACCTCAGAGCCGCCACCAGATTCCGTCCATTGTCACACACGACCATGCCTGGCTGTAGGTTCAGCAGTGTCAGCCACAGACCTACCTGCTCTTTCAGAGCTGTCCACTACTCTTCAGTGTTGTGTGGTTTGTCACCTAAGCATATTAGCTTCAGCACAGCCTGTTGCTGCTTGGCCGAGGCAGTGCTGCAGTGCTTCCAGCTTGAAACTAGTGTTGAGCCACCCCCGTAGTGTTCGAGTTCGGTTCGGTTCGTCGAACACCCGTATGTTCGTCGAACTGTTCGTCGAACACCTTCGAACACCGTTAAAACCAATGGCAGGCAACCAAAAACACATAGAAACACATAGAAAACACCTTCAAAGGTGTCCAAAAGCTGACAAACTGCTCAGAAGACATAACTAACACATGGAAAAGTGACAAGTACATATAGTCACATGAAAAGAAAAGAGGTGGAGGAGTAAAAGGAGGGGGAGACACAGATATAGGCATGTCATGCCCTTCTAAAACCAAAAAAGTGCAAAGCCGACACGGCCAGTCCGTTCCAGCCCGTGCAACCTCCGTGTCGCCGGGATTGTGCCAGAGCCGCGGTGGACCCTGACTGCCAGCCCCCCTCTCCCAATACTGGTGCCTGTCCGCTGATGGGTCGAGCGAGCCCCCCTGCAGTGGAGACAGGTCTAATCTTTTTAATTTAAATTGTCTCTCTAATTTGAATGAGTACACTTTAAATCCTTTTACAAGGATCTATAGGAGGGCAAGTCTCATGCCAGCAGCCGCGTAATTCCAGCTCCAGTAGCGTCCACTAAAGCTGCTGCAGTTAAAAAGCTTTTATAAGGATCGAGCTTGGCGGTCCACCGCAAGGCGTCCTACCGCCAGTCCCAGCCCCTGTGCCTTGGGGTGCCTCCCCGATGCTCTTCACTGAGTGTCCCGGGGGCACGAACCATTTCCTTTGAAAAAATTAAGTGTCCAAACTACAGGTGGTGTAGCTTGCTTAACAGCTGGGATAATCCGCTGACTAGCAGACACTGCTACTAGGCACAAAGTATTTCCTGGGCTAGATGCAGTTAAAAATTTGTAATTAGATACTCTCGTTGGATGCTGAGAAAGCATTCCATAGAGTCTCCTGGCACGCCATATATTATTCTCTTAAAAAGCTTGGGGTAGGGGTCTAGGGGACCCTTTTATAGGCAAAATCACGGCCCTGTATACGTCACCTAGGCTGAAGATAAATGGAACATTTTCATCACCTTTCATAATCACCAATGGGACAAGGCAGGGATGTCCTCTGTCCCCTCTCTTATACATCCTAGTGACGGAGCACCTGCTCTCATCATTCGCCATAACCCCAATATTAGGTGGATTGAGGTGGGAGGCACCGAGTACAAGTGCTCTGCATTTGCTGATGATGTCCTAGTATATATCACTCAATCACATATATCCATCCCTGCTGTTATGGCTGATATAGATCACTTTGTTACATGGTCAAATTTTAAAATCAATGCAGCGAAGTCTGAGGCCCTCGATGTCTCCCTCCCCAAATCCATGCAGGATTCCATCCAGTCCAACTTTCCCTTTGCCTGGCCCTCACAGGTTATCAAATACTTAAGAATTCCTATTCATAGAGACCTCTCCCGTCTATGTTATCTTAATTTTGGGCCCTTTATTGAACAACTCCATACAGACCACGGTTGGCAAGTTAGAACTGTAAGATTCACTACGTGAACCACTGGTGTTTTGTGGAAAAGCACATGTACACTGTGTTCCAAATTATTATGCAAAAAGTGTTTAGGAGTGATAAGGGAAGAATTTGTTTGTTTGTCAGTTAAACTCATTGATGGTGATGTGTGTCAGGGCTCTTTATATCACTGTAAGCAATTGCAGACACCTGTGCTAATTAGTTTGGCAGGTGTGTCCAATGAAAGGCAAGACTACTTAAGAAGGCTGTCCCACATTATTAAGCAGCCTACATTTTCTGCCAAATTGGGAAAGAAAAAGGATGTGTCGGCTGCTGAAAAGCAACAAATTGTGGAGTGTTTAGGTCAAGGCATGACTACAATCAACATTGCCAAGACACTTCATCCTGATCATCGCACAATCAAGAAATATGTAGCTGATTCACAGTACACATGTGTGCGTGCTGATAAGGGAAAATTGAGGACTCTTTCCTACAGGCAATTACATCAGGTTAAAAGAGCAGCGGCAAAAAAGCCTTGTCATAGCAGCAGACAAGTTTTTGAAGCTGCAGGTGCATCCAACATCCCCCGAACAACAAGATACAGGGTCCTTCAGAGGTTTGCAGCTGTGTGTAAGCCATCCTGTCGACCTCCTCTATCCACTGTACACAAGCAGAAACAGCTCCAGTGGGCCAAACAATACATGAAGACTGACTTCAAAACTGTTTTGTTCACCGATGAGTGCCGTGCAACGCTCGATGGTCCAGATGGATGGAGTGGAGGATGGCTGGTTGATGGACACCCCATGCAAACACGGCTACGGCGCCAACAAGGAGGAGGTAGAGTAATGTTTTGGGCTGGAATCATGGGGAGAGAGATTGTCGGCCCCTTTAGGATCCCTGAAGGGGTAAAGATGAACATAATGTATGTGGAGTTTCTCAAACAGCACTTCCTGCCATGGTTCAAGAAGAAGATCCGTGTATTCCGCAGCAAGATCATTTTCATGCATGATAATGCACCGTCTCATGCTGCACATAACTAGTGTTGAGCCACCCCCATAGTGTTCGAGTTCGGTTCGGTTCGTCGAACACCCTTGTGTTCGCTGAACTGTTCGTCGAACTGTTATTCGAACACCTTCGAACACCGTTAAAACCAATGGCAGGCAAACAAAAACACATAGAAACACATAGAAAACACATTCAAAGGTTTCCAAAAGCTGACAAACTGCTCAGAAGACATAACTAACACATGGAAAAGTGACAAGTACATATAGTCATGCGAAAAGAAAAGAGGTGGAGGAGTAAAAGGAGGGGGAGACACAGATATAGGCATGTCATGCCCTTCTAAAATCCAAAAAGTGACAAGCCGACACGGCCAGTCCGTTCCTGCCCGTGCCACCTCCGTGTCGCCGGGTTTGTGCCAGAGCCGCGGTGGACCGTGATGGCCAGCCCCCCTCTCCCAATACTTGCGCCTGTCCGCTGGTGGGTCGAGCCCCCCCGCGGTGGGAGGGAAGTAACATCTGCAGAAGAAAGACCATCTTCCAGCCAAACTAATATGTCGACTTCTTTTCGTGGACAATGTGATATGATCCCTTTGTTACGGACACGAACATCGCTACAAATTCCAGATGAGGCACAAAAACAGCAGGTGCTTCAGCGGATATCAAGTGCTCCTTCAAGTGGGCTCTCCTCCGCTTCAATTTCAACATCACAAATACTCCAGTCCTCAGAGGTGTCACCCCAATCGCACTTGCTTCTTCACAGCTCCCAAGTATCCAGCTGCCCGTCTGAGTATGGGGTAACACAGATGGTTGAGTCTGCAGAGCTGTTTACTCATACTCTAGCCTGGGAAACGGAGGTCTGCTCCAGAGTTTCTGTTAATCCAGATGAGGAAATGATCTGCACTGATGTCCAGAATCTTTATAAGTCGGATCCAGGACCAGGTGAAGAAGGTTCTGAGCATAATGTAGACCCTCGTTCCCAAACTGTAACTCCTGTTGGTGGAGACAATGAGGAAGACGATGATGAGACTCAAATACCTGATTGGAGCGACAACTTGACTTTTCGGTCAGGGCAGGAAGACGTTGGCTTTGAGGACAACGGGTGTGATAACACACAGGGTGATGATGACAAGGTTGGAGATCCCACTTACTGTCAACCCACAGTCAGCCAGTCGATGAGGTCACCCGGGCCTTTGCCTGGCCTTGGGGATGTCGCGATGGTCGGTTCCCTGGCCCATACCCTGGGGTCACTCTTTAAAAGGGTGGATAATTGTTAATTTTATAAGAGTTTGTGACGCCACCTGTGGTATCTGGTGAGAAGCACCAGCGCTGCAGCAGTCCACTGAGGCCCGTGATATATCAGCTCGATGGTATAGCTCCCCACAGGTGGAGCTAGGTCTCAGGGCAGCGTATGCAGGGGGAATGCAGGACAGGCGAGACCCAGCTGGGTCAGAGCAAGAACGGGAACGGACACGGTAGTCACTTCAGTACCTTTTACTGGAGGAAATTCAGGCACATCCCGGAGCACTGTAGGGTGAAGGGTACATATCAGGATCCTCCCCAATGAGCGGGTGTAGGGCCTCCTGTTTCTTGCCTCTGCGTAGTAAGTTTCTGACCTGCCTGGAGCTAGGCCTAACTTTGTCTCTCTCCTGCGCTGGCTGACCTTGTGGTAGGGCCTTCTCTTGGAGTTCACGCTCCCAGTATGCGGGGCCTAAGCGTCTCTTGGCTCTGTTACGCATCAGCACCTTAGCGATCCTGGGACTTGTAGTTCTCCAGGGATTCCGGTTATGCCTTACTGGGTCATAGAGATCACGGTAAGCTCGGATCCGGTGTCCGGTAAATGCTTCGGGGTGAGCTGGTTAAGCTCCTCTGCCCCTTATGTACTAACTCGCCACTCGCCTTCGGCCTACTCGGGCCCTCACTAGGCTATACACACTAACGGCAGCTTGCTGCTCTTCACCGATCTTATTTCGCCGGCACACCTTAAGCTCTATCTGGGCTCCCTGAATCTAGCTAGCAGGAGCCTTGTGCTCCACTGCTGAACTATTAACTGAGTTCTCTAGACTAGACCGAGCTCCACTGCAGACTGACCTCTCTTAGGCTTCTCTACTGCAGGAACTCTTCAGAGGAACTGAACTGCCTAGCTCCACCTTCCCTATTTAAATCCCTAACGGGCTCCCTCTGCTAGTCTGAGGTGGAAGGTGGAGATGTGTGAATGTTTATGGGGGCCTCTTGTGGAGGATTCCATCAATACACTCTTCTAGGATCTGTGATACTAAGCGCAGCGGGGCATCACAGATGCTATTGACGACAAGGTTAGGTTGCGCCTTCCTGGACAGAGACGGAGTACTGGAAGCACGTCAACAACTGCATCCTCAACCACAACTCTGCCTCTGACCACAAGTCGTAGTGGCTCTTCAGGTCGCATGAGCTCTAAGCCTTGCATAGCCTGGGCATTTATTCAGATCGATAAAGATGACCCAACTCGTGTTATCTGTAATATTTGTCACCAAAAGCTAAGTAGAGGCAAAAAAATCCATAGTTTGAGTACTTCATGCATGTACCGTCACATGTATATGAAGCATAAGTTGCAGTGGGAAGCTCACTGTGCTACAATGCGGCCTAGCAGGCTGGGCCAACCACCGTCTGCCCCATCTTGTGCATCCGCTGCCTCTTCATCCTCTGTGACTGGGGGGGCAGCAGTCACACAAGTTTTTGGACGCAGACCTGCCACCTCTTTACCTGCAACAGCTAGTGTGATTGGCAGGTCGTCAGTTCATTGGTAAGTGGAAACACCTGCTGGTGTTGAGCGCTCTCTGACATCGAGAGCACCACCTTTGGATCAAGGCAACCTAACATGTCCGCCTGCATCTTCCTCACAGACCGGCAGTTTGCCGGGGACACCCTACTCAACCCCGTCAAAGCACAACAGCCAGCCCTCGGTCCCTCAGATGTGGAAAAGTAAAAGACCATTTCCTCCTAGCCATGAGAAAGCTAAGAGGTTGAATTTCACCATCTGCAAGCTGTTGGCTACAGAAATGCTGCCTTTCCACCTGGAGGACACAGTGGATTTTCGAGACATTATGTCCGTCGCAGTGCCCCAGTACCAGATGCCCAGTCGGCACTATTTCTCAAAGAAAGGTGTGCCTGCGCTCCACCAGCATGTCGCACACAACATCACTGCTTCTTTGAGAAACTCTGTGTGTGACAGGGTGCATTTCACCACAGACACTTGGACGAGTAGGCATGGACAGGAGCGTTACATGTCGCTGACTGGGCACTGGGTAACTATGGTGACAGCAGGACAAGGGGCTGCTGTCTAAGTCTTGCCGTCCCCACGAGTTTTGTGTCAATCCTCTTTATCTCGAAGTTCATCCACTGCTTCTGCCTCCTCAACCTCCTCTCGGTCCTCCACCTGCACCCAAAGCCTGTCTGGTAATGCCACCTGCTTTCTAACTGCGCAGAAGGAATCCTGCACACCTCCTTACTATGCTGGCAGCAGGGCTCAACGGCATCAGTGTTTACTTTGAAATGTCTGGGAAATGTGAGTCACACAGCTGAGGACTTGTGGTCAGCTCTGGAGACCCAGTTTCATGAATGGTTGTCTCCACTGGACCTGCAACCAGGGAAGGCCGTGTGCGACAATGCTGCAAATCTGGGTGCGGCCCTTCGCCGGGGCAATGTCACACACGTGCCTTGTATGGCTCACGTGTTGAACCTGGTTGTCCCTCAATTTTTAGCCCTCTATCCCGGACTAGATGGCCTTTTGCAGAGGTCACGGTCGCTGTGTGCTCACTTCCGCCGTTCGCATCCCGCAGCTCAACGACTTACATCTCTACAGAAGTCGTTGGGCCTGCCAGTTCACCGGCTGAAATGCGATGTGCCAACAAGGTGGAATTCATCTCTGCACATGTTGCAGCGACTGTGGCAGCACCGACAAGCCCTGGTGCAATACGGTCTGACGTATAGCCTGGCCCAACGAGATCCAGAGGTGGGGCAAATCACGCTGCAGGAGTGGTCTCAGATCAGGGACCTATGAAGTTGACGCGCCCCCTGGGCCCTGAGCCGGGCCGTAGACGCTTGGGGTTGTAGTCACTGTGGCGGTGACCCGGTCCATGACCCAGGGCAGTCAATCCAACGGTAATTTGTATATATGGATTTTATAATGTCCGACTACGCCACCTGTGGAGTGCGGCCAAAGAGGCCGCCACTGCGGTACAGTCCTCTGAAGCTGGTGGTTTTGCAGCAATGGTATTATTACTCAACACAGGAAGAGTGTAGCTTCAGGGCAGTGTGGGTGGATGATGGTGGTTGTAGTGCAGGGAGTCAGTAATGAACACAGAGTCCGTGTGATGCAGTCCCAAGATGCAGTCCCAAGATCTTTACTCACAGTTGTTGCAGTCCAGATTACAGGTACCAGAGCAATCTCACCCATCGTGCTGTGCGTACTCAGTGAGGGGCTCAGTCCACCCCCAGATAGCTCCGGAGTACTTAGCAGGACCCCCTTCTGTGTGTCCTTTCTCTGGCCTTCTCCCTGCACCTCACACCCAGTGACACTTCTATCCAGTATCCTCGGGCCTTGGCGGGCGACTTGTGTTCCGTCCCCTGGGTCCTATGTGGCTACCTTCTTAGTGAGACTGGTGTGGACTTTTGCCTGCAGTACATGAAATGCTGCAGCCTCCGGTTTCTAGTTGAGCCTTGCTGTTTCTCCTCTAGTTGAGGGACCACTTCCCCTTATCTGGCCTGACCCCTCTAACTCCTGGTAGCAGCGGGAGTATGGGTGGCCTTCTGCACGGCCAGTAGCCCTAGGGTCCGTTCGGTTCCTGGAGCCTTCCTGCTCCCACTCCTCTCTTCTCTCCTTCAGTCCTGGGCCTCCCAGGCTAGGCCCGCCTCCGGAGCAGAGCTCATGCCGAGCCTCTGCTCCTGTCACTTTTCCTCCTCTGACTGGCTTGCTCTTTCTAAGATGGCTTCCTATTTATACTCTCCCTGTCATGTGCTCCCCTAAGCTGCTCCCCTAAGCACCGACTACATAGGACCCTCCCACCAGCTAGGGACCTGGGACTGTGCTCTCCCTTAGGAGCAATCTCGCCCTACCCCCACTGCGGGTATGTGTTGGATGCAGGTGTTAGGGTCCCGAGCCATACGCCTTCCTTACCTGTTGGTGAGATACCACACCTCTGGGTGAGATGCAGTAACTCTGTGGCGACTGATCCCTCAGGGGCGCCACACCCCCTTCTGCACAGTTTTGAAATGGCGACGAAGATGTTTAGTGCTGACGACAATGCCATTATCAGTATGACTATTCCGGTGATTTACATGCTGGAGCACACATTAAACAGAATTCAGAGTGAGGTGGTGGGACAAGAGGAGGTGGAGGAAGTAGAGGAGTAGTCGTATGCGGAAGGGATAACATCTCCAAAGTCCAGACTGTTGGCAGCACCAAGGCGGCAGGCATGGGAGGGTAGGGGAGAGGGATTAACCAGGGCGCATGGTAGCAGCCAAACTGTTGAGGAAGGTGCAGGAGCCGAGGAAGAAGTGGAGGATGAACTGGCGATGGGCATGGAAGACTCATCAGATGAGGGAGACCTTGATCACATGTCTGTTGTGTGAGGTTGGGGGGAGAGGGCAGAGGAAGGAAGCATGATTCTTACCTCGCTACCAACACAACAAGGACTTGGTCCTCCTGGATGCGCAAGACACATGAGTGCCTTCTTGCTGCACTACTTGCAACATGACCCTCAGATTGCAGAATTCGAAGTAATCCCGACTACTGGGTTGCCACACTCTTAGATCCCCAGGTAAAAAAGTAAATTTGCCGAAATAATTCCTGCCATAAATAGGGATTGACGCATGCAGGAGTATCTGCAGACACTGTTGCAGAATCTTACATGTGCTTTTCCACAAAACACCAGTGGTGCACGATGTGAATCTCACAGTTCTAACTTGCCAACCGTGGGACTGTCGAGTCTTCATCACTCAAATCGTAACAGTAACACAGTATCTGCTGGTAACAGCAATTTCATAGAATCGTTTCACCACTTTTTTAGACCATCCTTTGCAAGGCCACAGGAGACAAGAAGTCTGACACATAGTCAATGCCTAGAGAGGATGGTGCAGGAGTATCTCCAAGTGAACATCGAAGCCATGACTGTGTCACTGGACCCTTGCTCATTTTGGTATTCCAATTTGGAAAAATGGACGGAGCTCGCCACTCACGCCTTGGAGATCTTGTCATGCCCTGCAGTCAGTGTTCTCTCTGAACGTGTGTTCAGCGCTGCTGATAGTGTGCTGTCAGATAAGCGCATGCGGCTGTCCACTGAGAATGTAGACAGACTCACGTTCATAAAGATGAACAAATCATGGATTCGCAAGGACTTTTCTAACCCTGTGTTATCCTTGGGAGACTAAAAGCTTGAGGATTTGGTAATACCACCTCACCAACCGTTTTAAGCAACTGTGGGGCAATTGATGCCACTTAACCCTAGAACGCATGACCATAAAAATCTACACTTTCATATACCTGGGGCCTTTTAGGCCCGTGTGCAAATAACACGGAATAACTCAAACTCAAATGACAAACAACTATATACATGAAGAATACCTAGAGTTTCAAAATTCTAACTAAAGTAATCTTGCAGAAAATAGAAAACAATTAACAGGGCGGGACTGCGAGGCCCCAGGTATACGTTCTAGGGTTAAGTGGTGTCTGTGCCACAATTTGGGGAAAAAATGGAGACTCTTTTTGGAGTCCCCTTGCTGTGTCTTACGTGACGTTGGCATCGTCAATTCCAGGTGGGTTGGGTCGCTCCCCCCCCCTTTTAACTGCAAGAAACTACATACACTATGGCTTGGGGTAACACAGATGGTTGAGTCTGAAGAGCTGTTTACTCAGAGGTCTGCTCCAAATCTTCAGTGTCTGCTAGTCAGCGTAGAATTTTTAACTGCATCTAGCCTAGGCAATACTTTGGGCGTAGTAGCCCAGCTGCGAAGCAAGCTGCACCGCCTGTGTATCTAATAAGAATTTTTAAATGCATCTAGCCTAGGCAGACTGTGGGGACCCCCAACCATACCCAGCCGCTCAGCCCCCCTACCGCCCCCCTTTCCTTGACAATACAATAATGTAACTCTTACAACTGGATGGGTGCGGATCAGTCACAGCTTTATTAACTCTTTATACTCATTCCATTAGAAAGGCATTTTATTTCTAAAATAATTCAGCTTGTTGCAGCATGCCCTGGGTCTCCACTCCGGCAACTTGGTCAACAAGTGTAACTCTCCAACATGTCCTTTCTATTTCCAGGCCAAGGAGGATCCTGCGTACTCGTATGCAGGACTCTGACCCCCACCCATCACTCTTAACGGTTGTTCCACTCCGTCGTGGAGTCCTGACAGGAATATGTCCAGTCCAATATCCATTAAGTGAACACCGTCGGGCCATATGAGGCCTGCTTTATCTCCTTCCAGTTGTCGGTGTCGTACCACTACACCGCCTCTGTCTCTTCTAAATTTTGCCATCCGAATATTTATTACCCGCCTTGTCCGTTCGATGGCAGTGATGTCTCGCGCACCTTGCCATACCGCTATTGGCACAATCTCTGACCATACTATAGTTAGTTTTGTGAAAAATTCTCTGAAGCGCTCAGTGTCTAGTTTCATTTTTGCCATTAGTTATGAGCTCTTGTGATGACCTAGGTTGTTTCCCCCGGCCTGTATAACTAAGATGACCGGACATCTTGCCTCTCTCCCTACCTTGATTACCTCCATTAGTACCTGTGGCCATAGCAGGCCTCTAATACCTCTCCAGTTGAAATATGTGTTATGAAACTCTAATATCCTCCCGCCTGGGCGGACTTTCACCCTTTTTTCTGCCCAATATATATACGAGTGGCCTATCACCCACACTGTTGGCTTAGCGTCACCTGTAAAAGAAACAAACCACGTTAGGATAACAAGTCCGGTCTTATGTATCTTGCCAAACACGTGGATCGCCATCGCCCTATCCTCTGAACTTCCATTTCTGACAGTCCTGCTCTTGCTGCTTCCGTGGCCACGCCTATGCGGAACGAGTATGTCTCGTAATCTTTGGGGTGGTTCCCTGCCGATGTTATGCATTTATTAAATATAGCTTGGAACTGGTATCTTGATAATGGCGTTCCATCAATGTGTGATAGGAAGAAATTACTTTGTGATCTGATGGTTAGATATGTTTTTACTATTGTTACCCGACTCAGTGTACCGTTTGTGGGTTGTAGAAGTACCCAAGTGCCCTTGCCCGCTGGAACCGTTTTCGATTTGTGTATGCATAGACGTATTGCATTATTGGCTATGACTACGTCCTGGTGTAATAAGCCTCCACTGGTGGAACAAGTCCCACAGACGGCTAGAAGGCCAAATATTTTTTCAGAGCTAGATGCAGATAAAAATTAATTTTAATTTGCAACCTGATGGAGGTCAGTATAGATGGACTAATAGAACAAGTCCCACACACTGCTAGAAGGCCAAATATTTTTTCAGAGCTAGATGCAGACAAAAAATTATTTTGAATTTGCAACCTGATGGAGGTCAGTATAGATGGACTAATAGAACAAGTCCCACACACAGCTAGAAGCCCAAATATTTTTTCAGAGGTAGATGCAGAAAAAAATTATATTCAGTTTGCAACCTGATGGAGGTCAGTATAGATGGACTAATAGAATGATGCTATGCCCAAAAGGTTTTACTTCACTAGGTGCAGTAAAAAAAATGGTATTCTATACACAGGTGGTATATCTTGCAACACAGATAGGCTACTCCACTGACTAACACACTCTGCAATAGGCCAAAAAGGATTAGCTTTGCTAGATTTAGCCAAATGCTGTGAAAAAAACTTGCACAGCACTGGCACAGACCTGCCTGGCAAAAACTGATGTAACTTAGTCCTGAAAAGGACTGCAATTACAATTAGTCTTTACTCCCACAACCTATCTATTTAAGAGCACAGACCTGCCTGATAAAAGTCGTAGGAAATGCTGTAATCTAGTCCTTAAAAGGACTGCAATCACAACTATTCCCTACTCCCAAGCTATCTGTAGATTTGTGCGAAAATTGGCTTGAAATTAACAAAGTATAGCGCACACAGCAACAACGGTGCCGTCTAACATGCAGCTGCGCAGTGAGAAAATGGTGGCGACGGGGAAAATGGATTGGTCTTATAGGGCAAGGACATGTGACATACACTGCCAATGACACATGCCCTTGCTTGTGTGAAAAAAAGCACTTCGCTCCGTGTGTGCGCTGCTGATAGGCTGACAGATTGCACCTCCCCACTGTAAATGCGGGAAAGAGAAAAACAAAATGGAGATCT
Organism: Phyllobates terribilis; assembly: GCF_046119375.1. Lineage (NCBI taxonomy): Eukaryota > Metazoa > Chordata > Amphibia > Anura > Dendrobatidae > Phyllobates > Phyllobates terribilis. The sequence continues at coordinate 284,341,266 of NW_027362761.1, forward strand.
TCATTATTCCTGCAGAGATCCATCCCCTGCCCCTCCCCCCGCCCCGCTGTACACTCAAACTGCGTATTAACATTAATTTTCATCATTACTGAGAAAAAATCCAGTTATGATTTTGGTGCACAAACAGTTATCGAACATAACCTCGAACAGCCGAATTTTTTTCAAATCGTTCATGTTCGCCGAACAGCTCGAACACCGCCCAAAACAGCTCGAATTTGAGATTGGCGAACAGTTCGAGTCGAACAATGCTCATCTCTATACATAGCACATCTGCATCTCTGGCTGATATGTGCATAAAAGGGGACAAACTTGTGGTGTGACCCCCGTGCTCCCCTGACCTCAACCCCATTGAGATCCTCTGGAGCATCATCAAAAGGAGTGTCTATGATGGCGGGAGGCAGTTCACATCTAAGCAACAGCTCTGGGAGGGTATTCTGTCCTCATGCAAAACAATTGAAGCAGAAACCATCCAAAACCTGACAAATTCAATGGACGAGAGAGTTCAGAAGCTCCTTTCGAACAAGGGGTCCTATGTGCAAATGTAACATAACCTAGAATAAAGATTTGAGTTGAAAACGGTTTGATTTCAGTTTCTAATAACCTGCTAATGCTTATAATTTCAAAAATGACCATTTTTTTGTTCTTTATTAAAATGAAAAGGTTGATCAAAGAGCTTGGGGGATCTAAGAGTTTGGCAAACCAGTAGTCAGGATTATTTTGAATTCTGACAATCTGAGGGTCATGTTGCAGGTAGTGCAGCAAGATGGCACTCATGTGTCTTGCGCATCGAGGAGCCCCAAAATTATTTTCCGGGCTAGATGCAGTTAAAAATTATTACTAATTTGAAATCTGGTGGAGCTTAGTATAGATGGCCTAATAGAATCAGTACCGCAAACTGCTACAAGGCCCAAATTATTTCCTAGCCAAGATACAGATAAACATGATTCGTAATTTTAAATCTGGTGGAGTTTAGTATAGATGGCCTAATAGAATCAGTACTGCACACTGCTACAAGGCCGAAATTATTTTCCAGCCAAGATACAGATAAACATGATTAGTAATTTGAAAGCTTAAAACGGTTGGTGAGGTGATTTTAAAAAATCATCAAGCTTTTACTCTCCCCAGGATGACACAGGGGTAGAAAAGTCGTTTCGGATCCATGATTTGTTCATCTTTATGAACGTGAGTCGGTCTACATTCTCAGTGATGAGCCGCGTGCGCTTATCTGTCAGCACACCACCAGCAGCGCTGAACACACGTTCAGACAGAACGCTGGCTGCGGGGCATGACAAGATCTCCAAGGCGTAAGTGGCGAGCTCCGGCCATTTATCCAGATTGGAAGCCCAAAAAGAGCAAGGGTCCAGTGACACAGTCATGGCTTCAATGTTTACTTGGAGACACTCCTGTACCATCGTCTCTAGGAGTTGACTATGTGTGAGACTTCTTGTCTCCTGTGGCCTTGCAAAGGATGGGCTAAAAAAGTGGTGAAATGATTCCGCAAAAATGATGTTACCAGCAGATACTGTGTTTGTGTTACGTTTTGAGTGCTGAACACTCGGCGATCCCACGGTTGCCAAGTTGGAACTGTGAGATTCGCTACGTGCACCACTAGTGTTTTGGGGAAAAGCACATGTAAGATTCTGCAACAGTCTCTGCTGATACTCCTGCATGCGTGCATCTCTTTCTATGGCAGGAATAATTTCTGCAAATTTACTTTTGTACCGGGGATCTAACAGTGTGGCAACCCAGTAGTCAGGATTATTTCTAATTCTCACAATTCGATGGTCATGTTGCAGGTAGTGCAGCAAAAAGTCACTCATGTGTCTTGCGCATCCATTAGCACCAAGTCCCTGTTGCGTTGGTTGCGAGGTAACAATCATGCTTCCTTCCTCTGCCCTCTCCCCCCAACCTCGCACAACAGAAATGTGATCAAGGTCTCCCTCATCTGATGAGTATTCCATCAGTTCGTCCTCCACTTCTTCCTGGGCTCCTGCACCTTCCTCACTAGTTTGGCTGCTACCATGCGCCCTGGTAAAACCATCTCCCCCACCCTGACATGCCTGCCGCCTTGGTGCTGCCGACCGTCTGGACCTTGCAGATGTTAGCCCTTCCGCATACAACTCCTCCTCCTCTACTTCCTCCATCTCCTCTTGTGCCACCACCTGACTCCGAATTCTGTTTAACATGTGCTCCAGCATGTAAATAACGGGAATTGTCATGCTGATAATGACATCGTCAGCACTAAACATCTTCGTTGCCATTTCAAAACTGTGCAGAAGGGTGCATAGGTCCCTGATCTGAGACCACTCCTCTAGCGTGATTTGCCCCATCTCTGGATCTCGTTGGCCCAGGCTATACAACAGAACAACATGTGCAGAGTTTAATTCCACTGGGTAGGTACATCGAATTTTAGCCGGTGAAGTGGCAGGACCAACGTCTTCTGTAGAGATGTAAGTCGCTGAGCTGCGGGATGCGAACGGCAGAAGTGAGCACAAAGCGACCGTGCCCTCTGCAGAGGGCCATCTAGTCCGGGATAGTGGGCTAAAAATTGCTGAACAACCAGGTTCAACACGTGAGCCATACAAGGCACGTGTGTGACCTTGCCCCGGCGAAGGGCCGCACCCTGGTTTGCAGCATTGTCGCACACGGCCTTCCCTGGTTTCAGGTCCAGTGGGGACAACCATTCAAGAAACTGGTTATCCAGAGGTCTCCAAAACTCCTCAGCTGTGTGACTCACATTTCCCAGACATTTCAAAGTAAAAACCGCCTGATCACGTTGAGCCCTGCTGCCAGCATAACAAGGAGGTGTGCAGGATCCCTTCTGTGCAGTTAGAAAGCTTGTGGCATGACGAGACAGTCTTTGGGTGCAGGTGGAGCACCGAGAGGAGGGTGAGGAGGCAGAAGCAGTGGAGGAGCTTTGAGATAAATAGGATTGACGCAAAACTCGTGGGGACGGCAAGACTTGGACAGCAGCCCCTTGTCCTGCTGTCACCATAGTTACCCAGTGCCCAGTCAGCGACATGTAACTCCCCTGTCCATGCCTACTCGTTCAAGTGTCTGTGGTGAAATGTACCCTGTCACACACAGAGTTTCTCAAAGAAGCGGTGATGTTGTGTGCGACATGCTGGTGGAGCGCAGGCACACCTTTCTTTGAGAAGTAGTGCAGACTGGGCATCTGGTACTGGGGCACTGTGACGGACATAAGGTCTCGAAAATCCTCTGTGTCCATCAGGCGGAAATGCAGCATTTCTGTAGCCAAGAGCTTGCAGATGGTGAAATTCAACCTCCTAGCTTTCTCATGGCTAGGAGGAAATGGTCTTTTACTTGTCCACATCTGAGGGACCGAGGGCTGGCTGTTGTGCTTAGATGGAGTTGAGAAGGGTGTCCCCGGAAAACTGCCGGTCTGTGAGGAAGATGCAGGTGGACATGTTAGGTTGCCTTGATCCTAAGGTGTTGCTATCGATGTCGGACAGCGCTGATCACCAGCTGGTGTTTCCACCTCCAAAGAAAATGATGACCTGCCAATCATGCTGGCTGTTGCGGGTAAAGAGATGGCAGGTCTGCGTCCAAAAACAGGTGTGACTGCTGCTCCCCCAGTCACAGAGGATGAAGAGGCCGCGGATGCACAAGATGTGGCAGACAGTGGTTGGCCCGGCCGGCTAGGCCGCGGATGCACAATATGTGGCAGACAGTGGTTGGCCCTGCCGGCTAGGCCGCATTGTAGCACAGTGAGCTTCCCACTGCAACTTATGCTTCATATCCATGTGCCGGTTCATGCATGAAGTACTCAAACTATGAATTTTTTGGCCTCTACTTAGCTTTTGCTGACAAATGTTACAGATAACACGAGTTGGGTCATCCTTATCGATCTGAAAAAATGCCCAGGCTATGCAAGGCTTAGCACCCATACGACCTGAAGAGCCACCACGACTTGTGGTCAGAGGAAGAGTTGTGTTTGAGGATGCAGTTGTTGATGTGCTTCCAGTACTACGTCTCTGTCCAGGAAGGCGCAACCTGACCTCGTCGTCACTAGCATCCTCCTCCACCTCCTCTGCTGACCTCATCAACTGGCTGACTGTAGGTTGACAGTAAGTGGGATCTCCAACCTCGTCATCATCACCCTGTGTGTTATCACACCCGTAGTCCTCAGAGCCAACCTCTTCCTGCCCTGACAAAAAAATCAAGTTTTCGCTCCAATCAGGTATTTGAGTCTCATCATTGTCTTCCTCATTGTCTCCACCAACAGGTGTTACAGTTTGTGAACGAGGGTCTACATTATGATCAGAACCTTCTGCGTCTGGTCCTGGATCCGACTCATAAAGATTCTGGGCATCAGTGCAGATCATTTCCTCATCTGGATTCACAGAAGCTCTGGAGCCAACCTCTGATTCCTAGGTTATAGTATGAGTAAACAGCTCGGCAGACTCAACCATCTGTTCTACCCCATACTCAGACAGGCAGCTGGAGACTTGGGAGCTGTGAAGAAGCAAGTGCAATTGGGGTGACACATCTGAGGACTGGAGTATTTGTGATGTTGAATTTGGGGTGGAGGAGAGCCCACTTAAAGGAGCACTTGATATCCGTTGAAGCACCTGGTGTTTTTCTGCCTCATCTGGAATTTGTAGCGATTGGCGTAGCCGTAAGAAAGGGATCTTATCACATTGTCCTCTAAAAGAAGTAGACATCTTAGTTTGGCTGGAAGATGGTCTTTCTTCTGCAGATGTTACTGTTGCTTTAACACCTACCCCACGAACACAACCTTTTTTTCCCTTCCCAACATGCCTATTCCCCTTTCCACCAGCAGCAGGCCTTTTTCCACTCATTTTGGTGGTTAAATATTTGACAACTCTGGAGTTGTTTGCACAAAAAACAATGGATGGAAACCGAGCAGAGCTGAGAGGCCAAACTGTGGTATAAGCCCAAAAGTATTGGCTAAGTTAGATACAGATAAAAATTATATTGAATTTGCAACCTGGTGGAGGTTAGTATAGGTGGACTAACAGAACAAGTCCCACACACTGCTACAAGCCAAAATATTTTTTCAGAGCCAGATCCAGAAAAAAATTATATTGAATTTGCAACCTGGTGGAGGTTAGTATTGATGGACTAATAGAACAAGTCCCACACACTGCTACAAGCCAAAATATTTTTTCAGCGCTAGATGCAGAAAAAAATTATATTGAATTTGCAACCTGGTGGAGGTTAGTATAGATGGACTAATTGAATGATGCTATGCCCAAAAGGTTTTACTTCACTAGGTTCAGTAAAAAAATTTGTATTCTATACACAGGTGGGGTAGCTTGCAACACAGATAGGCTACTCCACTGACTAACACACACTGCAAGAGGCCAAAAAGGATTTGCTTTGCTAGATTTAGCCAAATGCTGTGAAAAAAACTTGCACAGCACTGGCACAGACCTGCCTGGCAAAAAGTGATAGGAACTGATGTAACCTAGCCCTGAAAAGGACTGCAATTACAATTAGTCTTTACTCCCAACCTATCTATTTAAGAGCACAGACCTGCCTGATAAAAGTCGTAGGAAATGATGTTACCTAGTCCTTAAAAGGACTGCAATCCCAACTATTTCCTACTCCCAAGCTATCTGTAGATTTGTGCGAAAATTGTCTTGAAATTAACAAAGTATAGTGCACACAGCAACAGCGGTGTGATCTAACACGCAGCTGCATCAGTGAGAAAATGGTGGCGACAGGGAAAATGCCTGGGTCTTATAGGGCAAGGACATGTGACATACACTGCCAATGACACATGCCCTTGCTTGTGTGAAAAAAAGCAGTTCGCTCCGTGTGTGCGCTGCTGATAGGCTGACAGATTGCACCTCCCCACTGTAAAAGAGGGAAAGGGAAAAAAAATGGAGATCTTCATTATTTCTGCAGAGATCCATCCCCTGCCCCTCCCCCCGCCCCGCTGTACACTCAAACTGCGTATTAACATTAATTTTCAGCATTACTGAGAAAAGATCCAGTTATGATTTTGGTGCACGAACAGTTATCGAACATAACCTCGAACAGCCGAATTTTTTTCAAATTGTTCGTGTTCGCCGAACGGCTCGAACACCGCCCAAAACAGCTCGAATTTGAGATTGGCGAACAGTTCGAGTCGAACACCGCTCATTTCCACTTGTGACTGGTGTGGTAATTTCGGAGATGGAGGTTGAAGAGCTGCAGAATGTGGGGGCAGCCCTGATTGACTCATAGCCCACAATCCTAGGCGTTGGGAGGACGTGTTCCGTCCCAAGGTCTGACTGTTTCTTGGCTTCCACTATATAAACCCAGTGTGTTGTCAGTGAGATGTACCGTCCTTGCCCATAAACACTTGTCCACGTGTCTGTTGTTAGGTGGACTTTCACAGTAACTGCGTTGTTGAGGGCACGTCTAATATTGTTTGACACATGCTCGTGTAATGCGGGGACAGCACACCGAAAGAAATAGTGGTGGCTGGGGACCGAGTACTGCGGGACGGCTTCCAACATCAGGTTGCGGAAAGCTTGCGTCTCAATGAGCCTAAAAGGTAGCTGTCAGGAATTCCAACACACAGGCGAGACGACACCGGGGAGATCGCGCAATGTCTCACCGTGCCGTCACGCTGTCCATATTTCGTCTGTAGTCGCGAGCACGTGAACCAGACTACTCTCTACGTAGGTATCGGTAAGCGACCAGTGAGCGTATGGCGTAACACCCTGGGTTCCAAAGCCTGGAATCCGTGTTTAACACCCTCCGTACGGTCACTGTCAGCTTCACAATAGCCCAATTATTATTATTCTCTGCCACTACCGGCCGAGTATGAAATATAATACAGGCCTAGCCGGACGCCTGCGTTTTGGTTGCGTATATGGCTTCGGGGAAGTGAAAGATAACAGAACAAAAGAAACAGGACTATTAAGTTTTATATTTAATCCATTAGGGAGGTAGTGTTTAGGAAAAATATATACATAAGGATGTTACAAAGGAGACATTAAAATACATAGGCAGTTGCATAAAATGAACAGGGTAAAAAGAATACAACTTACACTATACGATCACGGAGACGATTCAATATAGGTGGAGGAGGGGCTCACCAGTTGGTTATGCTGTTATTGAACAGGACCCGTTGCTTATAATTCTTTTTCCCCCCTGGCAATGAGTGCCTCTCTACTGTCCATGAGTTCTCTTATACCTAAGTGGAGATCTAGCCACAAGCCCCTTGTGGTTACATCATGTGGGCCGGTCTCCAGCCTGTACATTTTTATTAAAAACGCTAACTTCTGCAATAACTCGTTGCTCGTTGATCACAGAAGCTTGCAAACTGCGCATTTTTTCCTTATCATTTTATCTTTATTTAGAGACCACATATCGCATAGCTTCAGTCTGCTATTCTGGTGTTTTTGCGCTACAGCTCCCTGATTTTGGTTGAAGCCCTGAAAAACTACCTATACATTCCTGGGCTGATTTGGTCACTAAACATATGGGTCCCGGTACTGTCAGACATATGTAACTCATAATATTTCATAGTTCAAATCGGAGTCAGTTCGTCTGAAAATTTCCCTTTGAGGCTCAGGAAGCAACCTCATGGTTACACGCAAATTAGTGCAAGCCAGCGTTTTAATTACCTCCTGCGTCTTTCTGAGACAAGATGCTTGCTTCCTATCGAAGTTATAACACTCCTTGGCTGGCCTTGTTTGCATAAGCTATTTCTCAGGCGTGTGGAAATTGGGGCTTTTGTGCTGAGGAAAAGGGGAATAGAGGAGGGGGGTGAACATCTATGTCAGGCAGATATGGAAGAACATTTTCCCGATATTAATATTTCCCAGACATCTTCCCCTTTTTGAGATGGCATAAGGGGTGATTTACAGGTCGCCCCCTTAGCCCACCTCCTGGCCTACCCTTCCTGCTGATCCGACAAGCCACAGTTCCACTTGCCCTCCAACCTTAGGGTCCAGCTTTCCGATCACCCTGACCGTTTTGGGATACATTTTCCCCACACCTCTGTCAGGCTATGGGTACCTTCCTCCTATACTCCTGACAGACAGGGGGACACACTTTCCTGTTACCTTGCCTGGTTGTGGGGCCTACCTTTTTACCTGTCATCATCTTTACCTTGGGAGCTGTGCTCTCTAGGGGGGAGCTAGGACCGGCCATGTCACAGTCCGTCGTGGCACTGGTCAGTGGCACGAGACCACTTTTCCTATCATCCCCGTGTTTCTCCCCTTCCTTCCACATCACCTCTGGAGCCATGCTAGTCATGGGGTAGCTATCATTGACCATGCCACTGTCTGGCATGACATTGGTCACCTGCATGGGACGACCTGCTTCCTGGTGTCCGTTCCTGCTCCCCTTGCCCTAGCACTTATGCTGGCTCGCTTTAGGGGATCGGCGGGGTGAGGTGGCTGAGTTCCCCTTTACCACAACACACACTTTTATTAGACATCATCTTGACATTTTTGACAGCTGCAATACATGACATCAGATCTGGGAGGGCTGTCAGGGATGTATCGGGCAACCAACCATTCCAGATCAGTTCTCAATAGCACATTACACTGTGTACAGAATTATTAGGCAAATGAGTATTTTGATCACATGATACTTTTTATACATGTTGTCCTACTCCAAGCTGCATAGGCTTTAGAGCCAACTACCAATTAAGTAAATCTGGTGATGTGCATCTCTGTAATGAGGAGGGGTGTTGACTAATGACATCAACACCCTATATAAGGTGTGCTTAATTATTAGGCAACTTCCTTTATTTTGGCAAAATGGGTCAGAAGAGAGATTTGTCGGGCTCTGAAAAGTTCAAAATTGTGAGATGTCTTGCAGAGGGATGCAGCAGTCTTCGAAATTTCCAACTTTTGAAGCGTGATCACTGAACAATCAAGCGATTCATGGCAAATAGCCAACAGGGTCGCAAGAAGCGTGTTGGCCAAAAAAGGCGTAAAATAACTGCCCATGAATTGAGGAAAATCAAGCGTGAAGCTGCCAAGATGCCATTCGCCACCAGTTTAGCCATATTTCAGAGCTGCAACGATACTGGAGTATCAAAAAGCACAAGGTGTGTGATACTCAGGTACATGGCCAAGGTACTGGCATGGGCTGGTATCATCAAAGATAAACTTGAGGGACCTTTTTGGGTTGAGGATGGAGTGAAGCTCAACTCCCAGACCTACTGCCAGTTTCTGGAAGACAACTTCTTCAAGCAGTGGTACAGGAAGAAGTCGGTATTGTTCAATAAAAACATGATTTTCATGCAGGACAATGCTCCATCACATGCATCCAACTACTCCACAGCGTGGCTGGCCAGTAAAGGTATAAAAGAAGAAAAAATAATGACATGGCCCCCTTGTTCACCTATTTGAACCCCATAGAGAACCTGTGGTCCATCATAAAATGTGAGATCTACAGGAAGGGAAAACAGTACACCTCTCGGAACAGTGTCTGGGAGGCTGTGGTGGCTGCTGCACGCAATGTTGATCGAAAACAGATCAAGCAACTGACAGAATCTATGGATGGAAGGCTATTGAGTGTCATCATAAAGAAAGGTGGCTATATTGATCACTAATTTTTTTTGTTTTTGTTTTTGCATGTCAGAAATGTTTACTTCTAAATTTTGTGCACTGATATTGGTTTACCTGGTGAAAATAAACAAGTGAGATGGGATTATATTTGGTTTTTATTAAGTTGCCTAATAATTCTGCACAGTAATAGTTACCTGCACAAACAGATACCCTCCTAAGATAGCCAAATCCAAAAATATTAAGCTTGGATATTCATGAGTCTTTTGGGTTGATTGAGAACATAGTTGTTGATCAATAATAAAAATAATCCTCTAAAATACAACTTGCCTAATAATTTGGCACACAGTGTAGTGGGGAGATTCTCTGACACCCCCACTTCCCTTAACCCCCTCCCCGCACACCAGTCCAGGAAAACTCGGGCAATCGGTATGGGACGGCGAACACCCCCAAACCCGGTGACAGTCAGGGTCTTCCCAGGAATGTGTTCCTCTGGTAACACAAACTCAGGGTGGATGAGGGTGCGTTCTGTGCCAGTGTCCTTAAGGCCGAGAGTGACTGTGTTTCCACGGTAATGGGTTGTAATTTCTCCCGGGCCCGGCCAACCGCCCCACCCACAAAAAGAATGGCTGCAGTAGGCCCTGGGGCCTCAGGTGTGTGGTTTATTTCTGCCTCTCCGGGCAGACAAGGCTGATGTGACCCATTTGGTCACAAGTATAGCACTTACGGAAGTCAAATGCAGTCCAGGTGCTGGAAGATGGGGCAGAAACCACTGAGGGCCAGCTGGCTGGGACACTGGGAGTGGTTGTAGGCTTACCCACTTTACAGATGGCAGCGGCTGAATTCCAGACCTCTGGTGTGCGGTTGGCCTCATAGGCATCCGCGATCTGGACTGCTTTGGCGGCTTCCCTTGGTTCCCGATCAAGCACAAACTGTCTCACTTTCACTGGGCAAAGATGAAGAAACTGGTCCTTCACCATCAGATTCTTCAGGTCCTCGAAGGTGGTGACTGACAGCCCTCAGATCCACTGCTCATAGTTGGTTCTGAGCCCATCTACCACTCACCGTAGCAGAGTGGTAACCATGATAAACAACGAGTTACTAGGTGTGCGTGTGCCCCTTGTAACGTGCTGTTTATCATGGTTACCAGCCTGCTCCTGCTTCAGCAGGCTGGTAACCAGGAGCAGGACATCGTGGAAAGATTATTTCCACGATGTCGCTGCTCCCCTGATCGCTGGTGAGCCTGCCTATTTGACAGCTCACCAGCGATCACATAGCGACACGGCAACGATCCCTGACAGGTCGAATCATTGTCGGGATCGCTGTAGCGTCGCTATGTGTGATGGGGCCTTTAGTGGAGATATTTTCTCAGGTGGAGCCCATCCCCTGGGTTTGCATGTGAGACTACTTGTGGTGACGTAGAGAACAATGGCCCAAGGTCTAGGAGATATGGTCACTGAATGGAATAGATACCTGAGGTTGAACTGATGAGCAAACAAATTACTAACAAAACACAGCAAGCAAATTTCTAACAAAACACAAAATTAAGATTGATGAAAAGGAGTGCTCAGTGCTGGAAAATTATTTAGAAAGTGGCCAGGTCCTCACACACATAATTATGGTCACGCAATGACCTCAGAAACTAGAAAGCAGAGGTGATTCTTAACATTTTTACCAAGGGTGGTTAACCCCTCTAAGCAATTGCCTTTAGTGAGAAGACAAACCATATTGTAACAATCACATTTTCTTATCTATACAATTCTGGAACAATTTTATAACTGCTAGACATTGTTAAAACTGTTTGTGCTAACCTTTTTTAGACATGGCATGATCATGCTCAGAATAAACAATCATATTGATAGTTTGGAAACTTATGGTATCTGTAATGTATGTGTGACTCACGTTTGTTCTTGTTTAAGAAATGTCAACATTTCCTATTATGTTGTATGTAATTGCTAGTGCAAGCTGGCAGACTTTATAATTTTTAAACATTGGTTAATGTAGAAGGAAAATCACATTTTGACATAATGAAGTCATTCCCCTCATAGTTTGGCTACTTGTAGAAGCAAAGTAATGGCTGGATCCTTAAAACTCAATACATTTTGTGGGAAATATAGTCCTTACTACAAAACAATTCAGGTAAAGTATAGCGATATACAAGCAACCAAACAAAACAGGGGCTCATGGTGTTGGTAAATCAAAAAAAACAGACTAAAGATGGTTCAAGACTGTGGTGAAGGCTCCCCTTAGTGTGTTGTGTACTAATGAAGGCACAACACTATTGAAACATAAAAGTGGGACAAATGCAGCAAATGTCCAGGCCCATTTACTTTGAGATGCTGCACAAGATAAAAGAAATGCTTGTCCTGAAAGGTCCGCAGAGTGAAACTGTATTTCAGAGGAGCCGCAAATTGCTCCCAGATGAAGTATAATAGTATCCAGAAAAATGATGATATGCTTGATTAAATGAATACAAAACGTGCACTCTCAATATACAAAGTGTTTCGGGGACCAAATGCAATATGTTTTCAAGTAGAAAATACTCCTCCACTTCTCAATTTCTTAGCAAAGGAGAGACTATTTAGCACGTGACCACAAGTATGCTAAACTCATACACGTGCTCATATGGCCACCCTCCCAAGCTGGAAATACAAGGGAATCGTGACATTGTGCACAGCACACAGTGTCATGATTTGGCAGTCTGCAGTCACTTAGAGTGATTGCACACTTTTCTTCTTAGACTGGAATACCCCTGTAATGAAAATAAAAATGATGCATAAGTTTGAAAGAATACATTAGATATACTTTAGATAACTGTCAGCCAAATGCTTGCTTGGCCTCCAAGAGACCATCATAAGGTAAGTAGAGTGAGTCAGTACATGAATCATCTGATTGTGGCCTTTTTCCTGCAGAAAATAAGGATCATATGATTAAAATAAAACCACATCCTCACTGTGAGTCTTGAGGCTTCTAAACATGTTAGATTTTTAGCTGATCAAGTCAAAATTATGACAAGTGTATGGGATAGAGTTGAGCAAAAATATTTGAATGACTATGAACCAGCAGTCTTGGTAGTAGCATGTGGCCACTAGACCGAGCCCTTTAAATCTCGAGGTGCAAGCTAACAAGTATCCCTGGTGTCTCTTCTGATCAGTAGGCCTAGAAAGACTTGCAAACATCACACTGCAGCAATGATGTCGCTCTGTGCTGGCAGATAAGACAAGGCATTAGAGATACTGGAAGTTAGGAGGAGGTTCTCTGGGCTCAGGGCAGGCGATCATTGACTATAGACGGTGCCTTTTGACCAGGGTCCTATAAATATTTTTGCTCAACTCTAATATGAAGAGCTAGCTTTAAAACTAAACAAAATGTGTTATCTGTTTCCACCTTGCTTTGATTATATTCCTTACTATCTTGTTTCTCAAAGTATAAATATAAGGATTAATTAAAGGAACCACCACCGTGTTGAGAATAGCCACTTTTTTATCATACTCATCTGAACCCCTATGTTGATTAGGCTTTACATACATGAAAATGCAGCTCCCAAAGAAAATAGTAACAACCAGTGCATGTGAAGAACAGGTAGAAAATGCTCGCTTCCGTCCTTGTACTGAATTAATTTTTAAAATGGCTAGCACAATAAAAGAATATGATATTGTTGCAACAAAAAGAGAAAAAAGTAATGTACAAGAGCTAAAGAACACCAAACGTTGAAGAAAGGTGGTATCAGTGCATGCATTGCGTAGAAGTGGCCCTACATCACAGAAGAAATGATTTATCTCCTCGAAGCAGTATGAAAGTTTCATTATGAAAATTGTAGGAATAAGGTTGGATACAAAAGAGCCTATCCATGCTCCTGTAACAAGCCAAGCACATGTTTTTCTATGCATTATAGCTGGATAACGCAGTGGATGACATATAGCTAAATATCGGTCAAAACACATAGCATCAAGCAAGAAGAACTGAGTTGTCCCCACCAAAAAGTACAAGTAACTCTGTGTTAGACAGCCAGCCACTGATAACTGATTTGTTTCATTAATAACCCCCTTTAAGAGAATTGGCACAATAGCGTTAATGAACATGATGTCTAAAATGGCTAAGTTACAGATAAAGAAATACATTGGTTTTTGAAGACTCTCATAGCTGAAATAGAATACAAGAATGAAAACATTTCCCATCATGGTGATTAAATAAGACATTAAAAATAGAAAATAGATTAATGGAATGTAGTACGATGAGATGGAAAATCCCACTAGGATGAATTCATTTACAATGCTCCTGTTTACAGAAAGTATTTTCATTGCACTGGAAAAAGCTGAAATAAAGAAAACCAATAATCACAAGCAATGGCTAAAATTTAGTCTAATGGAGTACATGAAATCATATAAGTAACTATTAGCATTCCTGCTACATTTTACAGATCTGTGTGGTATGGAACATACTTTTCATAGAAAAATACATTCAATGCCTATGAGTTCATTAAGGACCCACTTCACCACTCACAAGTCATAATGTGATAGATAAACATTATGCAAGGCTTTACTTTTTTCATAAAAAGCTTGTCCCTCTTATTTTTATTGGATATATCTGTTATTGCATTTCAGTCTCAGTGTCTTGAATAAGAATTATCTGCAATAAAGGGCAGAACACATGTGCAAGAGTGGTGATGTTTCTGGTAAAAAGAGGGGAGCCTTCTTTTAACCCCTTAACAACATTAGACGTACTAATATACGTCTATGCCCTGGGACTTAAGAGCCAGACCCGTATTAGTACGTCATCGCGATCGCGCGCGCACACAGGCTGTGCGGGCGCGATCGCCGCCGGGTGTCAGCTGACTGTCACAGCTGACACCCAGGGCTATGTGCAGTCAGCGGTCCCGCACTGCTCCTGGCACATTAACCCCCGCAATGCTGTGATCGAAGTTGATCGCAGTCGATCGCAGCAAGGGGAGGTGATCGCAGATACTCACCTCCTCTTCCGGCCTCCAGCGCTGTCTGCCGTGGCTTGCAGGATGTTGCCATGATGACCTGATGTCGTCATGACAACATCCGGGTCACCAGACAGCAGGAATATTTTTTGGACATGCGCAGTGCATCTCCAAACTATCTTCTCCCTGTCCAGCGCTGACAGCTTGCATGGCACAGGGATGGTGCTGCATTCCTGTTCCATGCAGGCGATCAGAGAAAAAAAAGTGAAAGTCCCATAGTGGGACAAAGTAAAAAAGTATAAAATCTGTCAGAAAGTGAAAAAAAAAAAAATTGTAAAAATATTAAAAAAAAAATAAAAAAAATAATCCACCAAAAATAAAAATATAATGTACCCATCAATAAATATTATTATAAAAATAACAAAAAAAAAAACAATAAAAGTACACATATTTGGTATCGCCGCATCTGAAACGACCTGACCTATAAAACTGTCCCACTATTTAACCCCTTCAGTGAACACGGTAAAAAAAAAAAAAAACGAAGCAAAAAACAATGCTTTATCACCATACCGCCAAACAAAAAATGGAATAACACGCGATCAAAAAGACGAATATAAATAAAAATGGTACCGCTGAAAACGTCATCTTGTCCCACAAAAAACAAGCTGCCATACAGCTCCATCAGCTGAAAAATAAAAAAGTTATAGCTCTCAGAATAAAGCTATGCTAAAAAATAATTTTTTCTATAAAATTTTATTATGTAAAAGTGCAAAACATAGAAAAACAATATAAATGTGGTACCGCTGTAAACGTACTGGTTTTTGTTTATTCTGCCTCCCAAAAATCGGAATAGAAAGCGATCTGAAAATGGCACCAATAACAACGTCAACTCATCCCGCAAAAAACAAGCCATCACATGACTGTCTGCCAAAATCTGGAAAAATTATAGCTCTCAAAATATGGCGATGCAAAAACTAGATTTTGCAAAAAATGCATCTTTTAGTGTGTGACAGCTGTCAGTCATAAAAACCCCATATGATTCTGGTATCGCTGTAGTCTCACCAACCCGAAGAATAAGGTCGTCTAATCACTTATACCGCACGAGGAACGGCGTAAAAAGTAAACTCTCGGGTTAGGGTTGAGCTAGGGTTAGGGCTAGGGTTAGGGCTGGGTTTGGGGTTAGGGTTGTGATGGGGTTGGGATTTTTTTCAAAAGTAAGAAAAAAAGATGACGATATTGCGACTAGTGCTTAGCGCAAGTGCTCGCTACTTGAGTTTGCATTGGGTGCTCTGGTATGCATTGAGTATCGTGGGTATTTGAGTGACATGCTCGAGTCTCCGCCCCATATGCTTCGCGGCCAAAAAAACTTTGCGGGGATTGCCTGCCATGCAAGAGCGATCTCCGCATGTTTTTTTTTGGGTGTCTAATAACCGTGAAACTTGCGGGGCAGGGACTCGAGCATGTCACTCGAGAACGCGCAGTACATGGTGCATACCTGAGTACCCGATGCTAACTCAAGTAGCGAGCACTTGCGCTCAAGACTAATGACAACTTATTCAATATGATGACCTAATGTTATCAAATTCTGTGTCGTACCTCTGGGTTCAAGATGTTCACTATACCCCTTAATAAAATCCTTGAGGGGTATAGTTTCCAAAATGGGGTCACTTGTGGGGGAGCTCCAATGTTTAGGCACATCAGGGGCTCTCCAAACGCAACATGGCGTCCGCTAAATATTCAAGCAAATTTTACAATCAAAAAGTCAAATGGCGCTCCTTCCCTTCCGAGCCCTGCCGTGCGCCCAAACAGTGGTTTTACCCCACATATGGGGTATCTGCGTGCCCAGGGGAAATTGCACAACAAATTTCGGGGTCCATTTTTTCTTGTTACCCCTGTGAAAATAAAAAAAATTGGGTCTAAAGTGACATTTTTGTGAAAAAAGTTAAATGTTCATTTTTTTCTTCCACAGTCAAAAAATTCCTGTGAAGCACCTGAAGGGTTAATGAAGTTATTAAATGTGGTTTTGAGCACCTTGAGGGGTGCAGTTTTTAGAATGGTGTCACTTTTGGGTATTTTCTGTCATAAAGACCTCTGAAAGTGACTTCAAATGTGATGTGGTCCCTAAAAAAATGGTTTTGTAAATTTTGATGGAAAAATTAGAAATCGCTGGTCAATTTTAACCCTTATAGCTCCCTAACAAAGAAAAATTTTGGTTCAAAAATTGTGCTGATGTAAAGTACACATGTTGGAAATGTTATTTATTAAGTAATTTGTGTGACATATCTCTCTGATTTAAGGGCATAAAAATTCAAATTTTAAAAATTGCAAAATTTTCAAAATTTTTGCCAAATTTCCATTGTTTTCACAAATAAACGCATGTGGTATCGAAGAAATTTTACCAAAATCATGAAGTACAATATGTCACGAAAAAACAATCTCAGAATCAGGGGGATCGGTTGAAGCGTTCCAGAGTGATTACCTCATAAAGTGACAGTGGTCAGAATTGTAAAAATTGGCCTGTTCATTAACGTGCAAACCACCCTCGGGGGTTTAAGGGGTTAAATCTCCAACAAATCCTTTAAAGGGTAAGCTCAATCTATTAAATTAGAGATGACTCAGTGAATAAATTTTAAACACATCAAAATGATTTAGAATATTCAAACATTTGTGGTTTTCAGCTAAATCACATCCAACCTCAATTTTGCTGGATTTTATTGAATTTGAATTGAATTTCAGATTTGCATCATAGTGATGCAGCAGATTTGCTCATCACTCTGAGTCCGGGTTCATACAAGTGTATAAAAAATTGTCAGAGTTTCCTCTAGAAAACTTGTCATCCATTTGCAATCTGAATGCAATCCATTTTTATTTTAAAGCAGTGGTAACTATTACTAATTTACAAGATCATTAACAGTTAATTATAAGAATTTCGATTGGTAGGTTGAAACACAGTCATTAACTGAAAGAGTTGTATAGGAGGATTAAATCAGGGTGATGAACACCCAAAAGAACAACAAAACTAATCTACAATGTTAAGTTTGTAGAAGACAGTTTTGTGCTATAGTTCATAAAGCACGGCAAGACTGAGCACAGCAACAAACCACAAGGAAGTTATATGGCATTAGTAAGGTCTCTCTTAGGCAAAGATTGCAATACAAAGTGAGGTTTCAAGATGTGCAAGCTTTTTTAAAGAAGCACCAAGAAATGGGCAATGTTGAGGTCCATGGAGGCAGTGGTTCATCCTAGGAAACTTAGTGCATCAGATGAAAGACACACCATGCTTACCTTCAAAATTGGAAGAGATTCAGCAGTATCGTCAGCTCTGAACTGGTAGCTACCAGAAGAACCCAGCTACTGTTCTTAGAATTCTGAGAAAAAATGGTCTTCATGAAATAAGTGGTACTAATGGGAGAAATACGAACATTAGGATATATTTTCCATATGTTAACAAGATCAAGTGACTCAACTATCCGTGACGAGATCTGGGAACTGAGGTGCAGAAAAATATCAGGAGGTGCACTTGACCGATGAGTCAAAATGTGAAATATTTGGCTGTGAAAAAAAGTTTGCTTGCAAGAGCAAATAATGGGTAACTGTAGGCAACAGTGAGGTATTGTGTGGAGTTCTTGTTATTTTGGAGCTTCATCTCTGCAAATGGAATTGGGGATTTGGTGAGGATTAATGTTTTCCTGGATGCCGAAAAACACAAGCAGATACTTATCTATTTTGCAATATCATCAGGAAGGCATGTGATTGACTCCAAAATTATTCTGCAGCAGGACAACCCAAACATACAGCCAATGTCATTAAGAATTATCTTCATCAAAGAGTTCTGGAATTTCTGATAAGGCACTCACAGAGACCTGATCTCAACATCATTGGGTCTGTCTGAGATGACATGAATAGACAAAAGTATTTGTGCACGCGAGGAGCCGTAGAAGATTTGTGTTAGTACTCCAAGATCTTAGGATCAACCTCCTTGCTGTGTTCCATCAAATCTGTGTGCAAATGTACCTAGAAGATTTGATACTGTTTTGAAGGCAATGCGTGGTCAAACCGAATACTGATTTCATTTAAACTTTGTCCACTCACTTTTGATTTTGTTAATTGATAAAAATAAACAATTAACATTTCTATTTTGAAAGCATTCTTTCTTGCAGCATTTTTTACACTCCTTTCTAAAACTTTTGTATAGTATTTTAAGTATAGCCTACATTAAATGGAAGACTTTTTTGCTCCTTATAGCGCCATGACATATTATTATGTTATAGATATTGTCTGAGTGTTTTAGGGTGGGCTCAGCAGCTGAGCTCACTACACATAGAGCAGATATAGACTAAATTATGTAGCTACCAATCACTACTGACATCCTCTTAACTGCTGCAATCAATTACTGACAGCGGAATTTAAGCACTGTGATCTGGCTTCTATGCCCCCTGTACGATACGATCGCAGGAAGCCAATGGGTTGTCATTACAGCCAGGACCAGCTGAAGGCCTACTTGCCTGTAATGCTATTTTTTGTGATGTCCAGCCACAGGCATCATAGGAGACTATGATTTTTATGTAGAAAATATTTTAGTACTTTGTATGTTATACAAGCCTTCACATAATCACAGGTTCAAATATATTATGGGTAATGAAAAAAGAAGTAAAAAGTAAAAAAAAAAAATAGATTAAATGCGTATTGTAAATGTCATAAAGAATAAAAAATTGAAATGCCAAAAATTGCCATCTTTTTTATTTTGTAACTCTTATAAAAAATGCAACCATAATCATACTGACTTGGAGAATAATTTTTTCAGGTCATTTTACTACACAATTAACACTGGAAAAATAAAATTTAAAAAAAAATTGCAAAATTGAGTCTTTTTCCCCATTTCTTCCCACTTGAAATATTTTTGCTATTTTTCCTTACTCCATACAGTAACATGAATAGGGTAATTTAAAATAACAACTCATCATGCAAAACACAAGCCCTCTGTGTCTATGTTTGCAGAAAAATTTAAAAGTTACAGCTCTTGGAAGAAGAGGAGGAAAAAAAATGAAAAAGAAAAAAAAAGGAGCCACAATAGGTATCATAGACGGTACTTTCTGTTAATTCACTGTCTTCCAAGAGAGTAATATAACCTCATTTTGGTATTAGGTTTAGCCAGATTTTTTTCCTTTACAAAAGTTAGGCACTGGGGACCCGGTTGTCAGCATGATATTAGCAGTAGCACTCTGTTAACAGAGCAGAGCTGAAGATAAAAAGCTGATCTGTCGATGCAGCATTACTGTAAGCATTGATCATCACCAGGCAGAACAGAAAGGTAGTTAGCAACTACCTGCTGGAGAGTTCTTAGCTGCATACGAAAAAATAACTACAGACCCCGATAACACCTTTAAAATTTGTTTAATTAAACTAGCACTATCTATTTTTTCTACCTATTTTTTATGTGAAAAAATTATTTTAACTACTGAATCAACTGAACCAGTAAAAATGCCCCATATACATTAGCGATGTAAAAAAATAAACAAAAAAGAGCATTAAAAAATATAAAACAGATTCTTCTTCAAAAATCCTAGAAGGAATTATTACTGGTGTTGGATTTTCACATGGTCTTTTCCCTTTGAAAAAAAGCAAAACGCCAATACATGAACTATTGATGCTTGAAAAAAATGCTCCAATTTTGAGACCAGAATTAGCTGAAGCAGGATATTTTTTACCCCATATATTAAAAACTGCATCACAAAAACACAACAAAAGATTTAGAAAAGCTTATTTTTTAAAGGGTTTTTTAACATGGATTTTTCAGCTTGAAAAATCCACTGAAAAAACTCTGTGAAAAAACTCTTAAAGAAAAAATTGGTAGTATCATGATGAAAAAAAGATAATTGTAATATTTTCTTTTAATAAACAAAAGTCTTAAGGTTCAAAAACATAATAAACTTGATAAGATAATTAAAAGAACTAAGATTAAAGTAAAGATAAAGTTAAAGCGCTGTTAAGCATTCAAACTGAACAGTATTAGGAAGAAATGGTAGAAGCACTGAAGATTCTTGAAAAGTAATTGGAAGATAAACTGCTCACCATCGTGTGTCATCTTGCATTTACTGAGAATACTGGTTTTAATGTAATAATGCATGATTAAACACTAGTATATAAAGAAAAGTTCACATATAATTTTCTTGCAATACTACTGCTCAGGAGACTACTCAAGAAATCATAGTCCCAAATGGGAATGGTAAAGTAAAAAACATACATAATTGCTACTATTAACAATAAGCAAAACATAAAACAGAATATGTAAACTGCTCATGTCTATATAGTGCTGGCCAAAAGTATTGGCACCCCTGCAATTCTGTCAGATAATACTCAGTTTCTTCCTGAAAATGATTGCAATCACAAATTCTTTGGTATTATTCTCTTCATTTAATTTGTCTTCAATGATAAAAACACAAAAAGAATTGTCCAAAAGCCAAATTGGATATAATTCCACACCAAACCTAAAAAAGGGGGTGGACAAAAGTATTGGCACCCTTTAAAAAATCATGTGATGCTTCTCTAATTCGTGTAATTAACAGCACCTGTAACTTACCTGTGGCACCTAACAGGTGTTGGCAATAACTAAATCACACTTGCAGCCAGTTAACATGGATTAAAGTTGACTCAACCTCTGTCCTGTGACCTTGTGTGTACCACATTGAGCATGGAGAAAAGAAAGAAGACCAAAGAACTGTTTGAGGACTTGAGAAACCAAATTGTGAGGAAGCATGAGCAATCTCAAGGCTACAAGTCCATCTCCAAAGACCTGAATGTTCCTGTGTCTTCCGTGCGCAGTGTCATCAAGAAGTTTAAAGCCAATGGCACTGTGGCTAACCTCACTAGATGTGGACGGAAAAGAAAAATTGACGAGAGATTTCAACGCAAGATTGTGTGGATGGTGCATAAAGAACCTCGACTAACATACAAACAAGTTCAAGCTGCCGTGCAGTCCGAGGGTACAACAGTGTCAACCCGTACTATCCGTCAGCATCTGAATGAAAAGGGACTGTATGGTAGGATACCCAGGAAGACCCCACTTCTTACCCCGAGACATCAAAAAGCCAGGCTGGAGTTTGCCAAAACTTACCTGAGAAAGCTTAAAACGTTTTGGAAGAATGTTCTCTGGTCAGATGAGACAAAAGTAGAGCTTTTGGGGAAAAAGCATCAACATAGAGTGTACAGGAAAAAAGGGGCATTCAAAGAAAAGAACACGGTCCCTACAGTCAAACATGGCGGAGGTTCCCTGATGTTTTGGGGATGCTTTCCTGCCTCTGGCACTGGACTGCTTGACCGTATGCATGGCATTATGAAGTCTGAAGACTACCAACAAATTTTGCAGCATAATGTAGTGCCCAGTGTGAGAAAGCTGGGTCTCCCTCAGAGGTCATGGGTCTTCCAGCAGGACAATGCCCCAAAACACACTTCCAAAAGCACTATAAAATGGTTATAGAGAAAGCACTGGAGACTTCTAAGGTGGCCAGCAATGAGTCCAGACCTAAATCCCATAGAACACCTGTGGAGAGATCTCAAAATGGCAGTTTAGAGAAGGCACCCTTCAAATATCAGGGACCTGGAGCAGTTTGCCAAAGAAGAATGGTCTACAATTCCAGCAGAGCATTGTAAGAAACTCATTGATGGTTACCGGAAGCGATCGTTCGCAGTTATTTTGGCTAAAGGTTGTGCAACCAAGTATTAGGCGGAGGGTGCCAATACTTTTATCCGGCCCTTTTTTTGGAATTTTGTGCGAAATGATCAATGATTTGATTTTTGCTTCAATCTCTTTTGTGTTTTTTCCTTGCAAGCAAATAAAATGAAGAGAATAATCCCAAGAATTTGTGATTGCAATCATTTTCAGGAAGAAAGTATTATCTGACAGAATTGTAGGGGTGCCAATACTTTTGGCCAGCACTGGACTGCAATAATTCAAGTCAGATTCCTCACACCACTCCTAGAATTTGTGCAAACTTGAGATTCTCCACTCAACATAGTCCAAAAATGGTAAATTTTCACGGCACCAGGAAATTTTCAATTATTCTCTTTATTTCTTTATTTTAAAATCCACAGACATATTGGATACGGCTGGCAACATTTCAGCTGCAAAATTGCCCTTCTCAACCCAAATATGAGAAAAAAGACTGAATAGAAATAGTACACAATCAACAGATGCAAAGCTATTAATCTACAGTATTTGAGCACCATGACCCCTCTTCTTCCTCCTCCTTCTGGTTATGTCCCTGTTCTTATGGTAACTAAAGAAAATCAATACATATACAATGAAAACACATATTTTCTATAAATATGTAAAAACATATAGGGGTAATTTGTGGGCCACTCCCCATCTAAATACTCACCTGGCTATAATATCATAAATCATTCTCTATTTAATAAAACATTGGTTCATATAAATTTATAATAGATGCCATTCCAAATTTTTCTCCATCACCCAATTAAAGAGGTTGTCTTATCATTAATACTCTAGCAATGTTACATTGTGTCCTTTCATGATCTGTTGTGGCATGTTGTGCTTCATCCATTGAGATCACATGGCACACTCTAGCCATATGATAGACCATTTCCAGTTTACTTTTGGCTCCGTTAAACAAAAGTCAGGTGAAGTTAAGGCTACAATATCACATGATATAATTAAATGACAAACTATTTTCGGTTCATATAGTTAAGGTTCAACACATTTTTTCCTATGATTAGTGGTGGATCTGAAGCACTCCACTATTACCATTATACAATTGAAGGGGCTGTGTAGTTTTGCTCAGCAACAGATAACTTTATGCCGCTACCGGCATTGAGAATAGCTCATCGGTGAGAGTGCCACGTGCCTCACCATCGATCTAATATTTATGACCTATCCTAAGTAAAGGTCATCAATATAAAGTACTTGACAACCCCTTTAACTGAGAAATGAGTTTTGCTTCAATAAAGCTATTTTCAAATCGGCAATTGAGATTTATAGCTCTAATGTTTCATTTATTTTTGAATGGTTGCATGATTTCACCCACAGAATGTAAGACGCATAGGTAAGTTAACAAATAATCCACATTCTCTGTTTTTCTGGTGTAATACTCAAGTATACAGATTTTTTTTCTCTTTATGCGAATGCCTGAAAGTATCCCCCTCAGGCCGCGGCACCACTATCAGTATTTGGTCAGTATTTTTCTCAGGAGTGGGAGCCAAAACCAGGTGAGGAACAATCAGAGAAAAGGTATAATAGAAACAAGTGCACCAATTCTGCATTTACCACCCACTCCTGGTTTTGGCTCCCACTCCTGAGAAAAAATACTGTCCGAAAACTGATAGTGGGGCCATGGCTTAGCTATATTATTGCAATTACAACTAGTAAAGCATGGGACCAATCCACTGTTCTGATTGAGGCAAAAAAGATTGTCCATCACTCCGACCCTCCAAATCCGACTTCACCAAAAAATCCCATATCGATTCCAATATATGGTGAGCCTTAATAGGGGGGCCCTGAAATTCCACTGTTTTGGGTTTTGTAACTCTTGATGTGTACCATCCTAAAGATATGTTGTATGACATTGCTTTAATGCCTGAATGTTCAAATTAATGGGATACTGCAAAGGAAATATATAATAACAGCAGTAAAATTAGTTAGTTGACAAAAGGATGACCCTGGATACACCAGTATTTTAAGCACAAAGGGGCTTTTACTGGAGGTGTCAAACATGACACCTCAGCTCCTGGACCCTGAGCTTCAAAGCGAAAAACAGGATATTTGAAATGCAAGGCCTTTAGCTCGCTGTCCAGTCACCAAATAGCAATTTTTAAATAGTCCACTTAAATAATCCTGAAAATATGAGCCTATGGTCAGGACTATAAAAAGCTGAGTGGCATAAAAGAAGTTGTTCACATGTAGGGGCTGCCTATTCTGCTGGTGTGATCCATAATTCCTTTTTCTCCTTCCCCAAAGCAAACAGAAGAACAGTAGGAATTTCTGTTTTTTCTCCTTTTTCATTTCATAACAGCTTTGCATATTTGTGTGTCATTTTATTTTTCCTCTTTATATCTTTTATTTTAAGAACTGTATATTTTTATATTAAAACTTGCATATAGTCTCTTCAGAGAGGTAGAGGACTAGGACTCTAGTGCCACCTATCCAAAGTAGCAATCCTAAAAGTCAATATTGACTCTGTAAGGAGCCTTGTCACATGATTTACTGTATGATTAAAGCCAAAATCTCAATTTGCAGACACTGTGTTTCGGGGTACTGTCCCTCATCAGTGCAAAGTGTGACATCTGGTTTGGCTGGGTGGGAGGCGTCTGGCTGGGATCCAAGGGGTGATGTTTCTCCCCCAAGCTTAAAATCTTTAATAAGTTTGATCCCTGTATGCTTTAAACATTCCATAGCCTTTCAGAGAACGTGTGACCATTTGATTGTCAGACAGTAACATAATTTGGAGGTGCATCACCCAGTGTGTTCAATGAGTGGTGGCAGCGTGGTAAGAAATCTGGGGGTGTTGAATGTGTCGGGGGTGATTTATGCTCACTTTATAGCCTAGAACAGAGGTTGAGAGATGGATTGAGTGAGAGAAGATAAGTTAACCTTTGCAGGTGCACCCCACGTCTTGTGCTGAGGATATTGTACGTGACAGATAAATTTAATTTTTTCTTTCGAAAACCCCATGGATACCTAAGCTACTGCAATGCCCTACACATGGAGTAAGTGACATAGCCAATCAAAAGGACTATGCTGCATTTCTTATTGGAGGTATTTGGAAATATTATTATTATTATTATTATTATTACACCTACCACATATTGGGATAGGATCTTGGAGATGAGAATGCCCCTTTAACTGTTGCATATTTACTACTGAGCTAGTCAGGAAAGCATTTAAAGATATTACATCACTTGCCCACAATGCAAATATACTGCTGTTACAGGAGGTATTTCATATATTAATTATTACTGTCAGGCTTAGCTATCAATGACCAATGTCCGGCTAATACCTCACTCCTTAATGTTCTCTGGTTCCCTTTTTATAAAATATATGAACAGCGAAAAATCATCTAATCACTTATACCGAATGAGGAACGGCATAAAAAATAAACTCTTGGGTTAGGGTTGTGCTAGGGTTAGGGTTGTATTAGGGTTGGGGTTAAGGTTGTGCTAGAGTTAGGGTTGGGCTAAGGTTAGTGTTGAGGTTGTATTAGGGCTGGGGTTAGGGTTGTGCTAGGGTTACGGTTGGGCTAGGGTTAGGGTTGGGCTAGGGTTAGGGTTGGGCTAGGGTTGAGTTTGGGGTTAGTGTTGGGCTAGGGTCAGAGTTGGAGTTAGGGTTGGGTTAGGGTTGGAGTTAGGGTTGGGTTAGAGTTGGGCTAGGGTTAGGGTTGGGCTTGGGTTGGGGTTGTATTACGGTTGGGGTTGGATTTTTTCAAAAGTAAAGAAAACAAATATGGTGACCAGTGTTGAGCACAAGTGCTTGCTACTTGAGTTTGCACCGGGTGCTCGGATATCCACTGAGTATCGTGGGTGTTCGAGTGACATTCTCGAGTCTCTGCCCCATATGCTTCGTGGCCAAAAAAAAAAGTTGCTGGGGTCACCTACCATGCACGAGCGATCCGCCCATGTTTTATTTGGGTGTCTATCAACCGTAAAACATGCGGGGCGGGGTCTCGAACATGTCACTCGAGCACCAGTGATACATGGTGCATAACCAAGTACTCGATGCAAACTCAAGTAGTCAGCACTTGCGCTCAAGACTAATGACAACTTATTCCATATGATGACCTAATGTTATCAAATTCTGTTGTACCTCTGGGTTCGAAATGTACAAAATGGAGTCAATTGTGTTTTTTTTCACTATTTAGGCACATCAGGGGCTCCCGAAATGTGACATGGCGTCCGCTCTTGATTTCAGACAATTTTGCATTCAAAAAGTCACACAGTGCTCCTTCCCTTCTGAACCCTGACGTGCAGCCGGACAGTGTATTTTCCCCACATATGGGGTATTGGCGTACTCAGGACAAATTGCACAAAAGTTTTTAGGTTCCATTTTCTCCTCTTACCCTTGTGAAAATAAAAAATTTTGGGCTAAAAGATCATTTTTGTGGAAAAAGTTATTTTTTTAATTTTCACGGCTTCATGTTATAAACTTCTGTGAAGCACCTGGGAGTTTACATTCAAAAAGTCAAATGGCGCTCCTTCCCTTCCGAACCCTGCCGTGCGCCCAAGCAGTGGTTTTCCCCCACATATGAGCTATCAGCTTACTCAGGAGAGATTGCACAACAAGATACATGGTGCAATTTCTCCTGTTACCCTTATGAAAATGCTAAACTGGGGGCTGAAAAACATTTTTGTGGGAAAAATGTGAAAATTTTATTTTCACGGCTCCATGTTATAAACTTCTGTGAAGCACCTGGGGGTTCAAGGTGCTCACCACACATCTAGATAAGTTCACTCAGGGGTCTAGTTTCCAAAATGGTGTCACTTGTGGGGGGGTTTCCACTGTTTAGGCACATCAGGGGCTCTCCAAATGCAACATGGCATCAGCTAATTATTCAAACAAATTTTACATTCAAAAAGTCAAATAGTGCTCCTTCCCTTCCGAACCCTGCCATGCGCCCAGTGTTTTTCCCCACATATGGGGTATGTGTGTGCTCAGGGGAAATTGCACAACAAATTTTGTGGTCCATTTTTTCCTGTTGCCCCTGCAAAAATAAAAAAAATTGGGTCTAAAGTAACATTTTTGCGAAAAAAGTTAAATGTTAATTTTTTTCTTCCCCATTCCAAAAATTCCTGTGAAGCACCTGAAGGGTTTATAAACATCTTGAATGTGGTTTTGAGAACCTTGAGGGGTGCAATTTTTAGAATGGTGTCACTTTTTGATATTTTCTGTCATAAAGGCCACTCAAAGTCACTTCAAATGTGATGTGGTCCCTAAAAAATGATTTTGCAAATTTTGTTGTAAAAATGAGAAATCGCTGGTCAACTTTTAACCTTTATAGCTCTCTAATAAAAAAAAAAATTGGTTCCAGTAAAGTAGACATTAGAGATGAGCGGTGCTTGAATCGAACTGTTCGCCAATTTCAAATTCGAGCTGTTTTGGGCGGTGTTCGAGCGGTTCGACGAACCCGAACGATTTGAAAAAAATCCGGCTGTTCGAGGTTATGTTCGATAACTTTTCGTGCACCCAAATTGTAACTGGATTTTTTCACAGTAATGCTGATAATCAATGTTAATACACATTTTGAGTGTACAGCGGGGCTTGGGGAGGGGCATGGAATGGATCTCTGCAGAAGTAATGAAGATCTCAATTTTTTTTTCTCTTTCCCGCATTTACAGTGGGGAGGTGCAGTCTGTCAGCCTATCAGCAGCGCACACACGGAGCGAAGTGCTTTTTTTCACACAAGCAAGGGCATGTGTCATTGGCTGTGTATGTCACATGTCCTTGCCCTATAAGACCCAGCCATTTTCCCCGTCGCCGCTATTTTCTCACTGCTGCAGCTGAGTGTTAGACGGCACTGCTGCTGCTGCTGTTAGCGCTATGTTGTGTAACTGAATTGCAAGCGAATTTTCTCTTAAATAGACAGAAAGGTTTAGGGAGTAGGGACTAGTTTGTAATTGCAGCCCTTTTGAGGGCTAGGTTACAGCAGTTCAGAGCACTTTCAGCAGGCAGGTCTGTGCTCTTAAATCGACAAATAGGTTGGGAGTAGTGACTAGTTGTAATTCCAGCCCTTTTGAGGGCTAGGTTACATCAGTTCCTATCACTTTTTGCCAGGCAGGTCTGTTTTAGTGCTGTGCAAGTGTTTTTCACAGCATTTGGCTAAATCTAGCTAATCAAATCCTTTTGGGCCTCTTGCAGTGTGTGTTAGTCAGTGGAGTAGCCTATCTGTGTTGCAAGTTACACCACCTGTGTATGTAATACATATTTTTTACTGCACCTAGCCAAGTAAAACCTTTTGAGCCTGTAGCAGTGTGTGGTACTCAATCTATTAGGCCATCTATACCAAGCTCCACCAGCTTTGAAATTAATAATAATTTTTAGCTGCATCTAGCCCGGAAAATAATTTTGGGCTTAGTAGCAGTAAGTGGTACTCATTCTATTATGCCATCTATACCAAGCTCCACCAGCTTTGAAATTAATAAAAAAATTTAGCTGCATCTTGCCTGTAAAATAATTTTGGGCATAATAGCAGTGTGTGGTACTCATTCTATTAAGCCATCTATACTAAGCTCCACCAGCTTTCAAATTACTAATAATTTTTAGCTGCATCTTTCCTGGAAAATAATTTTGGGCATAGTAGAAGTGTTTGGCACTCATTGTATTAGGCCATCTATACCAAGCTCCACCAGCTTTGAAATTAATAATAATTTTTAGCTGCATCTTGCCTGGAAAATGATTTTGGGCATATTAGCAGTGTGTGGTACTCATTCTATTAGGACATCTATACTAAGTTCCACCAGCTTTCAAATTACTAATAATTTTTAACTACATCTTGCCTGGGTAATAATTTTGGGCATATTAGCAGTGTGTGGTACCCATTCTATTAGGCCATCTATACTAAGCTCCACCAGCTTTCAAATTACTAATAATTTTTAGCTGCATCTTGCCTGGAAAATAATTTTGGGCATAGTAGCAGTGTGTGGTACTCATTGTATTAGGCCATCTATACCAAGCTCCACCAGCTTTGAAATTAATAATAATTTTTAGCGGCATCTTGCCTGTAAAATAATTTTGGGCATAATAGCAGTGTGTGGTACTCATTCTATTAAGCCATCTATACTAAGCTCCACTAGCTTTCAAATTACTAATAATTTTTCGCTGCATCTTGCCTGGAAAATAATTTTGGGCATAGTAGTAGTGTGTGGTACTCATTGTATTAGGCCATCTATACCAAGCTCCACCAGCTATGAAATTAATAATAATTTTTAGCTGCATCTAGCCCGGAAAATAATTTTGGGCTTAGTAGAAGTGTGTGGTACTTATTGTATTAGGCCATCTATACCAAGCCCCACCAGCTTTGAAATTAATAATAATTTTTAGCTGCATCTTGCCCGGAAAATAATTTTTCTTCCCAATAGTGGTAGCAATAGAAATAAGAGGCGCACGCCTTGCTAACAAAAATATTCGCTTCATAACAAAAAACGCCAGCCTAGCGCACTGCATTAATAAGATGGCATCATCGTCTCTCCCAGTGCTTGGCCTACTACGCCGGCTAGCATTTCTGTGTCTAAAACACAATGCATGGGTCCGCGCTAGCCACGATGTTGAGGGATCTAAAGCTGCTGCTAACGCTTTTTCACAATTCAATTGGCAGATTTTCAAAGAACTCCTCCCCAACGCCCACCCATCGGATGACAGTTGCCCACCCTCCCTATGGAATCTAGTGGTGAATAGTTGATGCCATTAATCAGAGCGTCAGTTGACCCGTCGATGTGGCAAGCATACGGTAAGGCATGGGAAGAATGGACGTGACTAGTAGCAGGCAGACGGGTTGACCAATGTGAAAAAGCCAGATTACAAGTTACCATAGAATTTCTCCACCAGCTAATGATGAGGGGCATATATCAGGGGAGTCAGTGCAGCGGTGTCTGACCGGATTAGCATTTCACTTCCAACTACTGAATTGGGGAGATGTATCAAAGAGATTCATCATCAGACAAGCCATAAAAGGGTGGAAAAGGGGTCAGCCAAGTCAAGAGTGTAGACTAGTGTTGAGTCACCCCCGTAGTGTTCGAGTTCGGTTCGGTTCGTCGAACACCCGTGTGTTCACCGAACTGTTCGTCGAACTGTTCGTCGAACACCTTCGAACACCGTTAAAACCAATGGCAGGCAAACAAAAACACATAGAAACACATAGAAAACACCTTCAAAGGTGTCCAAAAGCTGACAAACTGCTCAGAAGGCATAACTAACACATGGAAAAGTGACAAGTACATATAGTCATGCGAAAAGAAAAGAGGTGGAGGAGTAAAAGGAGGGGGAGACACAGATATAGACATGTCATGCCCTTCTAAAATCCAAAAAGTGAGAAGCCGACACGGCCAGTTCGTTCCTGCCCGTGCCACCTCCGTGTCGCCGGGTTTGTGCCAGAGCCGCGGTGGACCCTGATGGCAAGCCCCCCTCTCCCAATACTGGTGCCTGTTCCCTGGTGGGTTGAGCGAGCCCCCCTGTGGTGGAGGCAGCTCTAAGCTTTTTAATTTAACTTGTCTCTCTAATTTGAATGAATACACTTTAAATCCTTTTACAAGGATCTATTGGAGGGCAAGTCTCATGCCAGCAGCCGCGTAATTCCAGCTCCAGTAGCGTCCACTAAAGCTGCTGCAGTTAAAAAGCTTTGATAAGGATCAAGCTCACCTGTCCACCGCAAGGCGTCCTACCGCCAGTCCCAGCCCCTATGCCTTGGGGTGCCTCCTGATGCTATTCAATGAGTATCCCCTGGTCCCGAAGCATTTCCTTTGAAAAAATTAAGTGTCCAAACTACAGGTGGTGTAGCTTGCTTAACAGCCGGGATAATCCGCTGACTAGCAGACACTGCTACTAGGCTCAAAGTATTTCCTGGGATAGATGCAGTTAAAAATTTGTAATTAGATACTCTCGTTGGATGCTGAGAAAGCATTCCATAGAGTCTCCTGGCACGCCATATATTATTCTCTTAAAAAGCTTGGGATAGGGGTCTAGGGGACCCTTTTATAGCCAAAATAACGGCCCTGTATCGCAATACGTCACCTAGGCTGAAGATAAATGGAACTGTAGCAGTCTGAGGGCTCGGTTGCTACAGACGTATTGCACCTCACCCAGAGGTGTGATATCTCACTCTCAGGTAAGGATGGAGTGTGGATCAGGACCCGACACCTGCATGCATTACACCACATTGCCATGGGGCAGGGCGACCAATATGCCCCTGAGATGGGCACGACAGTCCTTTTCCCTGGCTGGAGTGGGGGGAGGGAACACTGAGGAACGGGTACCCTGTAGTGCAGGAGCAGGGAGGAAGCAGTTCCTGGGTGCATTGAGAAGGGAGTATAAAAGGTGGGCACCATCTTAGTTCAGTGCAAAGAAGTCTGAGCAGAAGTGACAGGGAGCAGGGGCTCGGCATGAGCTCTGCTCCGGAGGCGGGCCTAGTAACAGAGGCCCAGGCCTGGAAGAGGGAGAAGGAAGGAAGAGGAGTGGAGAAGGCTCCAGGAACGAGGAACGAAGGGATCCCAGGGGTGCGGACGGGCGAGTCGCCACCACACGCCCGAATCCACCTGCGTGGAGGGGTCAGGTCAAAGGGGGAGACCGGTCCCCGAAACTAGTGGAGGCGGGAAACGACCCTCAGCTAGAAACCAGAGGCTGTGACATTTTATGTGGAACAGCCCATCGCTACACCCACTAGGAAGGCATCACATAGGGTCAGGGAAACTGGCGCCAAGTTTACCAAGAGGAGGCCCGAGGCAGCCGGACAGAAGTGTTGGTAAGAAAGGCCAGAGAAAGGACACACAAAGGGGGTCCTGTGAAGCGCTCCAAAGTTATCTGGGAGTTGGCCCAGCCCCTCACCTGGTGAGCACAGTACGACGTGGGCAGCTATTACCTGCAGAAGTGGTCTGAATAATAAGAACTGTGAGTAAAGGCCCTGGACTACATCACTGACTCCGTGTCGTTACTGCTGCTGCCCAGCACCATCACCCCTATCCTCCGCATACACTGCCCTGAGGCTATACTCCTCCCGTGGGGAGTTATGCTACACTTTGCTGCACCCACAACACCAGCCTCAGCGGTCTGCCCTGCAGCGGCGGTTCACTCTGACCGCAATCCACGGGTGGCGTAGTCGGATATTTAAACATCAAAACCACATAAATAGTTCCGCCACTGGTTTGAACGCCCTGAGCCACAGAACCGGGTCGCCGCCACGGAGACTACAACCACCAGCATCCACCAAAAAGGGTCCGGCTCCGGGTGTCTCAAGGCCCAGGGGGCGCGTCAGAACATTTTCATCACCTTTCATAATCACCAATGGGACAAGGCAGGGATGTCCTCTGTCCCCTCTCTTATACATCCTAGTGACGGAGCACCTGCTCTTATCAATTCGCCATAACCCCAATATTAGGTGGATTGAGGTGCGAGGCACCGAGTACAAGTGCTCTCTATTTGCTGATGATGTCCTAGTATATATCACTCAGTCACATATATCCATCCCTGCTGTTATGGCTGAAATAGATCACTTTGTTACATGGTCAAATTTTAAAATCAATGCAGCGAAGTCTGAGGCCCTCGATGTCTCCCTCCCCAAATCCATACAGGATTCCATCCAGTCCAACTTTCCCTTTGCCTGGCCCACACAGGGTATCAAATACTTAGGAATTCCTATTCATAGAGACCTCTCCCGTCTATGTTATCTTAATTTTGGGCCCTTTATTGAACAACTCCATACAGACCATGGTTGGCAAGTTAGAACTGTAAGATTCACTACGTGAACCACTGGTGTTTTGTGTAAAAGCACATGTACCCTGTGTTCCAAATTATTATGCAAAAAGTGTTTAGGAGTGATAAGGGAAGAATTTGTTTGTTTGTCAGTTAAACTCATTGATGGTGATGTGTGTCAGAGCTCTTTATATCACTGTAAGCAAATGCAGACACCTGTGCTAATTAGTTTGGCCGGTGTGTCCAATGAAAGGCAAGACTACTTAAGAAGGCTGTCCCACATTATTAAGCAGCCTACATTTTCTGCCAAAATGGGAAAGAAAAAGGATGTGTCGGCTGCTGAGAAGCAACAAATTGTGGAGTGTTTAGGTCAAGGCATGACTACAATCAACATTGTACAATGATCAGGATGAAGTGTCTTGGCAATCAAGAAGTATGTAGCTGATTCACAGTACACACGTGTGCGTGCTGATAAGGGCAAATTGAGGACTCTTTCCTACAGGCAATTACGTCAGGTTAAAAGAGCAGCGGCAAAAAAGCCTTGTCATAGCAGCAGACAAGTTTTTGAAGCTGCTGGTGCCTCCAACGTCCCCCGAACAACAAGATGCAGGGTCCTTCAGAGGTTTGCAGCTGTGCGTACGCCATACTGTCGACCTCCTCTATCCACTGCATACAAGCAGAAACGGCTCCAGTGGGCCAAACAATATATGAAGACTGACTTCAAAACTGTTTTGTTCACGGATGAGTGCCGTGCAATGCTCGATGGTCCAGATGGATGGAGTGGAGCATGGCTGGTTGATGGACACCCCACGCAAACACGGCTACAGCGCCAACAAGGAGGAGGTGGAGTAATGTTTTGGGCTGGAATCAAGGGGAGAGAGATTGTCGGCCCCTTTAGGATCCCTGAAGGGGTAAAGATGAACTCCATAATGTATGTGGAGTTTCTCAAACAGCACTTCCTGCCATGGTTCAAGAAGAAGACCCGTGTATTCCACAGAAACATCATTTTCATGCATGATAATGCACCGTCTCATGCTGCACATAACACATCAGCATCTCTGGCTGATATGGGCATAAAAGGGGACAAACTTATGGTGTGACCCCCATGCTCCCCTGACCTCTACCCCATTCAGAACCTCTGGAGCATCATCAAAAGGAGTGTCTATGATGGCGGGAGGCAGTTCACATCTAAGCAACAGCTCTGGGAGGGTATTCTGTCCTCATGCAAAACAATTGAAGCAGAAACCATCCAAAGCCTGACAAATTCAATGGACGACAGAGTTCAGAAGCTCCTTTCGAACAAGGGGTCCTATGTGCAAATGTATCATAACCTAAAATAAAGTTTTGAGTTGAAACTGTTTGATTTCATTTTCTAATAACCTGCTAATGCTTATAATTTCAAAAATGACCATTTTTTTGGTCTTTATTAAAATGAAAAGATTGATCGAAGAGTGTGGGGGATCTAAGAGTGTGGCAACCCAGTAGTCAGGATTACTTCGAATTCTGACAATCTGAGGGTCATGTTGCAGGTAGTGCAGCAAGAAGGCACTTATGTGTCTTGCGCATCTCGGAGCCCCAAAATTATTTTACGGGCTAGATGCAGCTTAAAATTATTATTAATTTTAAATCTGGTGGAGCTTAGTATAGGTGGCCTAATAGAATCAGTACTGCACACTGCTACAAAGCCCAAATTATTTTCCAGCCAAGATACAGATAAACATGATTAGTAATTTTAAATCTGGTGGAGTTTAGTATAGATGGCCTAATAGAATAAGTACTGCACACTGCTACAAAGCCCAAATTATTTTCCAGCCAAGATACAGATAACCATGATTAGTAATTTGAAAGCTTAAAACGGTTGGTGAGGTGATTTTAACCAATCATCACGCTTTTACTCTCCCCAGGATGACACAGGGGTAGAAAAGTCGTTTCGGATCCATCATTTGTTCATCTTTATGAACGTGAGTCTGTCTACATTATCAGTGGAGAGCCGCGAGCGCTTATCTGTCAGCACACCACCAGCAGCGCTGAACACACGATCAGACAGAACGCTGGCTACGGGGCATGACAAGATCTCCAAGGCATAAGTGGCGAGCTCTGGCCATTTATCCAGATTGGAAGCCCAAAAAGAGCAAGGGTCTAGTGACACAGTCATGGCTTCAATGTTTACTTGGAGATACTCCTGTACCATCGTCTCTAGGCGTTGACTATGTGTCAGACTTCTTGTCTCCTGTGGCCTTGCAAAGGATGGGCTAAAAAAGTGGTGAAATGATTCCGCAAAATTGATGTTACCAGCAGATACTGTGTTTCTGTTACGGTTTGAGTGCTGAACACTCGACGGTCCCACGTTTGGCAAGTTGGAACTGTGAGATTCACTACGTGCACCACTGGTGTTTTGTGGAAAAGCACATGTAAGATTCTGCAACAGTCTCTGCTGATACTCCTGCATGCGTGCATCCCTTTCTATGGCAGGAATAATTTCTGCAAATTTACTTTTGTACCGGGGATCTAACAGTGTGGCAACCCAGTAGTCAGGATTATTTCTAATTCTCACAATTCGAGGGTCATGTTGCAAGTAGTGCAGCAAGAAGGCACTCATGTGTCTTGCGCATCCAGGAGTACCAAGTCCCTGTTGTGTTGGTGGCGAGGTAACAATCATGCTTCCTTCCTCTGTCCTCTCTCCCCAACCTCGCACAACAGAAATGTGATCAAGGTCTCCCTCTTCTGATGAGTATTCCATCAGTTCGTCCTCCACTTCTTCCTGGGCTCCTGCATCTTCCTCACTAGTTTGGCTGCTACCATGCGCCCTGGTAAAACCATCTCCCCCACCCTCACATGCCTGCCGCCTTGGTGCTGCCGACCGTCTGGACCTTGCAGATGTTAGCCCTTCCGCATACAAGACCTCCTCCTCTACTTCCTCCACCTCCTCTTGTGCCACCACCTGACTCCGAATTCTGTTTAACATGTGCTCCAGCATGTAAATCACTGGAATAGTCATGCTGATAATGGCATCGTCAGCACTAAACATCTTCGTCGCCATGGCAAAACTGTGCAGAAGGGTGCATAGGTCCCTGATCTGAGACCACTCCTGCAGCGTGATTTGCCCCACCTCTGGATCTCGTTGGCCCAGGCTATACATCAGAACGTATTGCACCAGGGCTTGTCGGTGCTGCCACAGTCACTGCAACATGTGCAGAGTTGAATTCCACCGGGTAGGCACATCGCATTTTAGCCGGTGAAGAGGCAGGCCCAATGACTTCTGTAGAGATGTAAGTCGCAGAGCTGCGGGATGCGAACCGCGGAAGTGAGCACACAGTGACCGTGCCCTCTGCAGAAGGCCATCTAGTCTGGGATAGTGGGCTAAAAATTGCTGGACAACCAGGTTCAACACGTGAGCCATACAAGGCACGTGTGTGACATTGCCCCGGTGAAGGGCCGCACCCAGGTTTGCAGCATTGTCGCACACGGCCTTCCCTGGTTGCAGGTCCAGTGGAGACAACCATTCATGAAACTGGGTCTCCAGAGCTGACCACAACTCCTCAGCTGTGTGACTCACATTTCCCAGACATTTCAAAGTCAACACCGCCTGATGCCGTTGAGCCCTGCGGCCAGCATAGTAAGGAGGTGCGCAAGATTCCTTCTGCGCAGTTAGAAAGCGGGTGGCATTACCAGACAGGCTTTGGGTGCAGTTGAAGGACCGAGAGGAGGTTGAGGAGGCAGAAGCAGTGGAGGAACTTCTATATAAAGAGTATTGACGCACAACACGTGGGGGCGGCAAGACTTGGACAGCAGCCCCTTGTCCTGCTGTCACCGTAGTTACCCAGTGCCCAGTCAGCGACATGTAACGCCCCTGTCCATGCCTACTCGTCCAAGTGTCTGTGGTGAAATGCACCCTGTCACACACAGAGTTTCTCAAAGAAGCGGTGATGTTGTGTGCGACATGCTGGTGGAGCGCAGGCACACCTTTCTTTGAGAAGTAGTGCCGACTGGGCATCTGGTTCTGGGGCACTGCGACGGACATAAGGTCTTGAAAATCCTCTGTGTCCACAAGTCGGAAAGGCAGCATTTCTGTAACCAACAGCTTGCAGATGGTGAAATTCAACCTCTTAGCTTTGTCATGGCTAGAAGGAAATGGTCTTTTACTTGTCCACATCTGAGGGACCGAGGGCTGGCTGTTGTGCTTAGACGGGGTTGAATAGGGTTTCCCCGGCAAACTGCCGGTCTGTGAGGAAGATGCAGGCGGACATGTTAGGTTGCCTTGATCCAAAGGTGGTGCTCTCGATGTCGGAGAGCGCTCAACACCAGCTGGTGTTTCCACTTTCAAATGAAATGATGACCTGCCAATCACACTGGCTGTTGCAGGTAAAGAGGTGGCAGGTCTGCATCCAAAAACATGTGTGAATGCTGTCCCCCCAGTCACAGAGGATTAAGAGGCCTCGGATGCACAAGATGGGGCAGAAGGTGGTTGGCCCGGCCCGCTAGGCTGCATTGTAGCACAGTGAGCTTCCCACTGCAACTTATGCTTCTTATCCATGTTACGGTTCATGCATGAAGAACTCAAATTATGGGTTTTTTGGCCTCTACTTAGCTTTTGGTGACAAATATTAAAGATAACACGAGTTAGGTCATCCTTATCGATCTGAAAAAATGCCCAGGCTATGCAAGGCTTAGAGCCCTTGCAACCGTATGAGCCACCACGACTTGTGGTCAGAGGCAGAGTTGTGTTTGAGGATGCAGTAGTTGACGTGCTTCCAGTACTCCGTCTCTGTCCAGGAAGGCGCAACCTAACCTCGTCGTCAATAGCATCTGTGATGCCCAGCTGTGCTTGGTATCACAGATCCTAGAAGAGTGCATTGATGGAATCCTCCACAAGAGGCCCCCATAAACATTCACACATCTCCACCTTCCACCTCAGACCAGCAGAGGGAGCCCGTTAGGGATATAAATAGGGAAGGTGGAGCTAGGCAGTTCAGTTCCTCTGAAGAGTTCCTGCAGTAGAGAAGCCTAAGAGAGATCAGTCTGCAGTGGAGCTCAGTCTAGTCTTGAGAACTCAGTTAATAGTTCAGCAGTGTAGCACGAGGTTCCTGCTAGCTAGATTCAGGGAGCCCAGTTAGAGTTTAAGGTGTGCCGGCGCCATAAGATCGGTGAAGCGCGGCAAGCTGCCGTTAGTGTGTATAGCCTAGTGAGGGCCCGAGTAGGCCGAAGGCGAATGGAGAGTTTGTACATAGGGGGCAGAGGAGCTTACCCTGCTCACCCCGAAGCATTTACCGGACACCGGATGCGAGCTTACAGGGATCTCTATGATCCAGTAAGGCATAACCGGAACTCCAAGACAAGGCCCTACCACAAGGTCAGCCAGCGCAGGACAGAGACAAAGTTAGGCCTAGCTCCAGGCACGTCAGAAACTTACTACGCAGAGGCAAGAAACAGGAGGCCCTACACCCGCTCATTGGGGAGGATCCTGATATGCACCTTTCAGCCTACAGTGCTCTGGGATGGGCCTGAATTTCCTCCAGTAAAAGGTACTGAAGTGACTACCATGTCCGTTCCCGTTCTTTCTCTGACCCAGCTGGGTCTCGCCTGTCCTGCATTCCCCCTGCATACGCTTTTCTGAGGCCTTGCTCCACCTGTGGGGAGCTATAACAACGAGCTGCCTTATCACCAGCCTCAGTGGACTGCTGCAGCGCTGGTGCTTCTCACCAGATACCACAGGTGGCGTCACGAACTCTTATAAAATTAACAATTATCCACCCTTTTAAAGAGTGACCCCAGGGTACGGGCCCGGGAG
The DNA here is from genome assembly GCF_046119375.1 of Phyllobates terribilis. Lineage (NCBI taxonomy): Eukaryota > Metazoa > Chordata > Amphibia > Anura > Dendrobatidae > Phyllobates > Phyllobates terribilis. The sequence goes on from NW_027362761.1 coordinate 284,379,887, forward strand.
CCGACCACCGCGACATCCCAAAAGCCAGGCAAAGGCCCGTGTACCGAGTCATCCCCATCCCCTGGGCTAGTCACATCCTCCTCCACCTCCTCTGCTGACCTCATCGACTGGCTGACTGTGGGTTGACAGTAAGTGGGATCTCCCACCTCGTCATCATCACCCTGTTTGTTCTCACACCCGTCGGACTTAGAGCCAACCTCTTCCTGCCCTGACCGAAAAGTCAAGTTGTCGCTCCTATCAGGTATTTGAGTCTCATCATCGTCTTCATCATTGTCTCCACCAACAGGAGTTACAGTTTGGGAACGAGGGTCTACATTATGCTCAGAACCTTCTACATCTGGTCCTGGATACGACTCATAAAGATTCTGGGCATCAGTGAAGATCATTTCCTCGTCTGGATTAACAGAAGCTCTGGAGCAGACCTCCGTTTCCCAGGCTATAATATGAGTAAACAGCTGTGCAGACTCAACCATCTGTGTTACCCCATACTCAGACGGGCAGCTGGAGACTTGGGAGCTGTGAGGAAGCAAATGCGATTTGGGTGACACCTCTGAGGACTGGAGTATTTGTGATGTTGAAGTTGAGGTGGAGGAGAGCCCACTTGAAGGAGAACTTGATATCCGTTGAAGCACCTGCTGTTTTTGTGCCTCATCTGGAATTTGTAGCGATGGGCGTGTCCGTAAGAAAGGGATCGTATCACATTGTCCACGAAAAGAAGTAGACATCTTAGTTTGGCTGGAAGATGGTCTTTCTTCTGCAGATGTTACTCCCCCCCCAACCGCGGGGGGGCTAAACCCACCAGCGGACAGGCACCAGTAGGAGGTCGCACGGGCAGGAACGGACTGGCCATGTCGGCTTCACACTCCAGCGTAGTCCCTCTGCCCGCTCGCACTCGTAACCTCAAAGGGATGCGCAAGCGGCTTTTCTTCCAAGGGCTGTTCCCCGCCCAGCAGGAAAGTGGGGAAGCTCAGGTCTGCCTTCCACTGTACTCCCTTACCTCCCTCGCCCTCTTTCCTACTTCCGTTCTCCATCTAACCCCTCGGCTCTGTGGTGTCCGCTCTCCCTCCTGCTCTCTCCTTCTCACAGGTGGTCTACCGCATGTATTCACACTGTGGCGAATCTTTTGGGCCCAGGCATAAGAATTTGTCGAGGTAATGGATAATATGTGCCCCCTTACAAACATCCATTACAACCCATTCGAGGAAGCAACTAAATGCCTCAAATAGTGAGCAGGATCTGGACCACCCCATGGGCAAACAACGATCTATATAGTATGCTCCTTCCCAGAAGCAGCCCAATAGGTGGACACTATTCGGAGGCACAGGTAGTAAGTAACCGGAACGCCCCATCAATATCTGTTTTGGCCATTAGGGTGACCCTTTCCAACATCTTGATCCGCCTGATTGCCTTGTCAAAGGATGTACAGTATATACTACTGTACTTGGTTCCGCGTCGATGTTGTCGTTTACTGACCTGCCCCTTGGATATGACAAATGGTGGATTAGTCCGAATGTATTGGGTCCCGTTTTTGGCACAACTCACAACGGGGACACCACTACGTCTTGTAAGGAAAGTGTTCTGAATGGAACCGCCATTCTACCTAAAGATATTTATTTTTTAAATTTTCTTGTCACGACGTCTGGGTGTTGGTAGGCTGATTTTAGATTTTTACTCCAGCCTTTCTGGATTTTAGAAGGGCATGACATGCTATATCTGTGTCTCCCCCTCCTTTTACTCCTCCACCTCTTTTCTTTTCACATGACTATATGTAGCAGTTTTTCAGCTTTTGGACACCTTTGACATGTTTTCTATGGTTTTCTATGTGTTTCTATGTGTTTTTGTTTGCCTGCCACTGGTTTTAATGGTGTTCGAAGGTGTTCGACAAACAGTTCGACGAACAGTTCGGCGAACATACGGGTGTTCGACCAACCGAACCGAACTCGAACACTACGGGGGTGGCTCAACACTAGTAGACATGTGGAAAATGTTATTTATTAACTATTCTGTGTGATATATCTCTCTCTGATTTAAGGGCATAAAAATTCAAATTTTGAAAATTGTGAAATTTTCAAAATTTTTGCCAAATTTCCATTTTTTTCACAAATAAACGCAAGTGATATCGAAGAAATTTTACCACTATCATGAAGTAAAATATGTCACAAAAAACAATCTCATAATCAGCGGGATCCATTAAAGAGTTCCAGAGGTATTACCTCATAAAGTCACAGTGGTCAGATTTGTAAAAATTGGCCCAGTCATTAAAGTGCAAACCACCCTCGGAGGTAAATGGGTTAAAATTATACACTGTTCATGTCTTTGTCAGTGGGCAAACTTATAAAAACAGCAAGGGATCAAATAATTATTTCCCTCACTGTATTTCCCATCCACGTTACTTAAAAATCACACATGATAATTACAGCCCACCTACCAATCCCTACACTCTCCATACGGAGATCAACGGGTTCATAACAATGCAACAAGTGGCCCATAGCAATGATAAATAGCCCAGGCTTGATGGTGAGGAAGCTGGTGTGTTGCTTGGAAGCCATGAGGATGCTGAGCGGTATCAGCTCCCTCTTCCCCGCTTGCTCAGGACGCCGACAGCCGGGGCAATACTGACCTCTCCCTGTGCCTCCGCAGCAGGTATTGTCTCTTCTGCGGCTGCTGCACGGTGATGTCTCAGGTAAGAGGACGCAGTAACATCTTTCCACCGCGCTCTCTCATGAGCCGTCACAGTGCAGAGCGGGAAGACACCGGCGCGCGTGGGGAGTCCGGAACAGCGGTAGCAGGTGCGAAGTGAGGTGAGTATTTTTTTTTTTTTTTATTGTATGGAGGCATGGGGCATTATATGGTGGGGTGGGGGTGTGTGACATCCTGCATGGGGCATTAAAAGTGAGGGGGGTGTGACATCCTGAATGTGGCATTATAAGGGAGGGGTGGGTGACATCTTGCATGGGGCATTATAAAGGAGGTGGGGGTGTGTGACATCCTGCATGGGGCATTATAAGGAGTGGGGTGTGACATCCTACATGGGGCATTATAAGGGGGGGTGACATCCTGCTTGGGGCATTATAAGGGAGGGGAGGTGTGTGACATTCTGCATGGGGCATAATAAGGGAGGGCTGGGGTGTGACATCCTGCATGTGGGCATTATAAGGGGGAGTGACATCCTGCATGGGGCATTAAAGGGGGGAAGGGACATCCTGCATGGGGCATTATAGGGGGGGTGACATCCCGCATGGGGCATTAAAAGGGGGGAAGGGACATCCTGCATGGGGCATTATATGGGGGGAAGTGACATCCTGCATGGGGCATTATAAGGGAGGGGGGGTGACATCCTGCCTGGGGCATTATTGCGGGGGTGACATAATGCATGGGGCATTATAAGGGGGGTGACATCCTGCATGGGGCATTATATGGGGGATACAGCCTGCATGGGGCATTATGTGGGGGGAACAGCCTGTGTGGGGCATTATGTGGGGGGAGCAGCCTGCATGAGGTATTATGTGGAGGGAACCACCTTAATGGAGTATTATGTGAGGGCAAAGCCTGCATGGAGCGTTATATGGGGGCCAGTATTCTGTATGGAGCATTATATGGGGGACAATATCCTGTATGGAGCGTTATATGGGGGCCAGTATCCTGTATGGAGCGTTATATGGGGGCCAGTATCCTGTATGGAGTGTTATATGGGGGCCAGTATCCTGTATGGAGCATTTTATGGGGGCCAGTATTCTGTATGGAGCGATTCACCGGTTTCTGAGCTGTTGTAGAATTTACAATAGATATCACTCATGTAATGTAAGAAGTGAAATCTTTGGCATTGTACTATATATATATATATATATATATATATATATATATATATATATCTGCAGTACCTGTGCATCATGAATCGTGGTATGTGTTAAAGGGGCCCACTGAGACTCTTTCGCCCAGGGCCCACTAAAACCTGGAGACAGCCCTGAGCAGAGCTGAGGGATGACAGAGGGGCTGCTGTATGAAGCAGAGCTGAGGGCTGACAAGAGGGACTGCTGTATAGAGCAGAGTTGAGGGCTCAAACAGTTGCTGCTGTATGAAGCAGAGCTGAGGGATGACAGAGGGGCTGCTGTATGGAGTAGAGCTGAGATGACAGGGCTGAGAACATGGGGTGCTACGTTGGGGCTGGAGAGCAGATGGACCAAACACTGGTGATCCTAGATGGTGAGAGAGGAGGTAGCAGCTGTTGACAGGGCTGAGGACATGGAGAGCAGAGGGGCTATTACGGCAGGGCTGAGGGACAGGAGCAGGAAGAAGAGAAGAAAAGAGACAGAGCGGCCACCATCGGATATTTAAATCCGGCGGGGCACGCTGCCAGGTGGCCATGCCCCCTGTCATATAACATCACCGCTCCTGGCACACGCATCCCAGCATGCACCCCTGGGTGCTCTAGCAGCAGGGCTTGAAGTGTCAGGAGAGTGCACTGATATGTTTACATCAGTGTCGGAGTCCAGACCCCTACAGGCAGCTGCTGCTGGCAGGAGAAAGGGTCATTTTAATCCTTTGTCTTAGCAGTCTGTGGCTATTTCTTGAAATAGTAGTTAGCCATGTCAGCATATAGCCACAGACAACAGATGGTGGTAACAAAAGAGTACTGGGACACGAATTATTCACAAAAATATAATATTAATCACTATATTAACTGCGCCCTATGCGCATGCGCTGATTCCGACGCTGCGCTCCTCGCCGGGCCTCTGGCCTGAACAGAGGCGCCGTGGCAAAACTCCTTCCGGTCAGGTACTGTATGTGTTTATAGAGATCACGGTATTCATTCAGTCCAATGAATACTGCGATCTATAGAGGCTTCAGACAGACGGACACATCCCTGATTATATTAGGATATTAATTATAGACACCTCTCTATTACTAACCTGGGCTTGATGTTAGCTGCCAATATAAGATGACATCAACCCCAGTTCTATAACCCCACTTTCCACCACCACAGGGCAAGGGCAATGGGCAGAGTGGAGGCTAAGTGCCAGAATTGGCAAATCTTATGGATGTGCCATTTCTGGGGCGGCTGAGAGCTGATGTTTGCAGTCTGGGAGGGGGACAATATTCATTGCCCCTTCATAGGCTAATAATATCAGCCCCCAGTTGTCTGCTTAGCCTTTGCTGACAGTTAAATAGGGGGACCCCACATCAATTTTTTGGGGGTCCCCCATTTTAATAGCCAGTAAAGACTAAGTATACAGCTGAGGGCTGATATTAATAGGCTGGGAAGCTCCATGGGTATTACCCCCTTCCCAGGCTAGAAACGTCTGCTCACAGCTGTCTGCTTACCCCCTGCTGATGTGTAAAATTACGGGGAACGCCTCGTCATTTTTTTTTTTTTAATTCTTTAATTTAGCAATAAATGACATGTACAATAAGCAACACAGTCACTGTATTAATTATATATCAATGACATCTTTCTATCTGACTATTCTATATATGTATAACTATTCTCTTCATTCTATGGTGTCTGGTACCGCTGTGATTTTATAGTAGGCGGCTAATGAATTGTCGGGTTTCAAGGAGATGGGTGCAAATGAAAATTGGACGGCACTTGCATGGCCTGAGTGCTGTTAGATTTTTTTCACGCACTCATTGACTGGCATTGGCGAGTCTCGTCCGAGATACAAGGCAATACGCAACATGGTGATATTTTTCTCCCAGTCTGATTTTAGCTGAGAAAAAAATTGCAGATGAGATGTCCCTCATAGGATAATATTGGTCAGAGTGCAATCCGATTTTTTATCGGATTGCACTCGTCCATTTTTCTTGCATATGTGTATGAGCCCTTGAAGCGATGTCCCACATTTCTTTTTTCAAATTAATGCACTGAAAAAACGCAGGCAAAATCACAACAAAAATCCAGGCAAAAACACGCATCAAAGTTGTTGCAAAATCGCGGCAAAAACGCAGGCGATAAAATGCATCACAATCACGGTAAAATCGCAGCAAAAATGCAATTTGTGAACATAGCCCCATTGTGCAAAAAAACATGCAAAGCACAAAATCATGAAAAAAGAAAACAAGATGTGTGCATGAGATTTCTGGAATATCATCAACTTTGCTGGTACTGTAAAACGCAGCTGAAAATGCATAAAAAAGCATAAAAAACACTGAAAAAAATGCAATATGTGAACACAGCCTTAGGCTATCCACCGCATGTAATGACATTTCAATCAGTCAAAATCTGCAGCATCTCCGTTACAGAAATTGACATGCTGCGGGTGAGTTTACGCAGCATCAAAAACAAGCACAGTGGGCATGGAATTTCTTATAAATGAAATAAAATGAATAATTAAATAAAAAATAGGAGTCATTTTCATAACCAGCAGAGGGAACGCCGACCCCTGGGGGGCTGATATTACTAGCCTGGGGAAGGGCCATTAGCCAAAAATGTTCCCTGGCTACTAATAACAGCTCTCAGCTGTTTGCTTAGCCTTTACTGGCTAGATTACAGGTGTAACCCAGAAGAAATTTGTCATATGGTCCCCCTATAAAATCTAACCAGCAAAGGCTAAATAGACAGCCGTGAGCTGATATTAATAGCCAGGGAAGGGGCCATGGATCCTGACCCTCTCCGGTGCTAATAATATCAGCACTCAGCTGCCCCAGAAACGGCATATCCATAAGATGTGCTAATTCTGGTGCTTAGCCTCCACTCTTCCCACTGCCGTGTAGTGGTGGCGAATGGGGTAATAGGGTGGGGTTCATGTCACGGTCAAACAGTCCAGTGCCAGAGGCAGCAAAGCAACCCCAAAACATCAGGGAACCTCCGCCATGTTTGACTGTAGGGACCGTGTTCTTTTCTTGGAAAGCCTCTTTTTTTTCCTGAACACTCTATATTTTCCCAAAAAGCTGTACTTTTGTCTCATCTGACCAGAGAACATTCTTCCAAAACATTTTGGGCTTTCTCAGGTAAGTTTTGGCAAACTCCAGCCTGGCTTTTTTATGTCTCGGGGTAAGAAGTGGGGTCTTCCTGGGTATCCTACCATACAGTCCCTTTTCATTCAGATGTCGACGGATAGTACGGGTTGATACTGTTGTACCCTCGGACTGCAGGGAAGCTTGAACTTGTTTGGATGTTAGTCGAGGTTCTTTATCCACCATCCGCACAATCTTGCGTTGAAATCTCTCGTCAATTTTTCTTTTCAGTCCACATCTAGGGAGGTTAGCCACAGTGCCATGGGCTTTAAACTTCTTGATGACACGGCGCACGGAAGACACAGGAACATTCAGGTCTTTGGAGATGGACTTGTAGCCTTGAGATTGCTCATACTTCTTCACAATTTGGTTTCTCAAGTCCTCAGACAGTTCTTTGGTCTTCTTTCTTTTCTCCATGCTCAATGTGATACACATAAGGACACAGGACAGAGGTTGAGTCAACTTTAATCCATGTTAACTGGCTGCAAGTGTGATTTGGTTATTGCCAACACCGGTTAGGTGCCACAGGTAAGTTGCAGGTGTTGTTAATTACATGAATTAGAGAAGCATCACATGATTTTTCAAAGGGTGCCAATACTTTTGTCCACCCCCTTTTTTAGGTTTGGTGTGGAATTATATCCAATTTGGCTTTAGGACAATTCTTTTTGTGTTTTTTCATTGAAGACAAATTAAATGAAGAGAATAATACCAAAGAATTTGTGATTGCAATCATTTTCAGGAAGAAACTGAGTATTATCTGACAGAATTGCAGGGGTGATAATACTTTTGGCCAGCACTGTATATCTAGAACTATCCTTCCTTAAATACCCCTCTAAACTGAAAAGGTGAAATAGTGACCCGCCTGGTTCCTTAATCACGTTAATTGAACAAGTTTGTGCGAATAATTGCTGTGGCAGTCTGAATTTGTATCTGCTCTAGTAAAAACAGTTAAAAAGTGCCAACAAATATAAATAATATATATAAAAAAATAAAAATAATAAAGAAAAGATCATACATATTCTATTCTATCATTTACACCATCTGGATGTAAACACCACATACGATAAATCCAGAAGGATTCTTTTCTATTTAATATTTGAGTTCTATTCTGAGTAGAGGCTGGTATATGTTCTACAGGAGTTATTTGTACTTGAAATTTCCCTCCGTGGGTATGCAGTAAATGATGTAATAGGCTGTGTGTTAACTTATTCTATTTCTGGTTTTACCTTATTACTCACAGTCAAAAGGCAATCTTTCTGTGTTTTCTTCCTATTGATTTCATATGCTGCAGAAATTAGTTTATTCGGGTATTTTTTTATTTTAAACCTGTCTATGAGGATTTTTGCTTGTGTATTATAATCCTCTAATAGTGTATTATTTTTCCTTATACGTAGAAATTGGCTATAGGGAATATTTTTTTTCCATTTGTGAAAATGTGCACTCTTGAATTCCAGATATCCATTTGAATCTACTGGCTTAAAAAATGTTTTTGTTATTATTGAGTTTTTTTTAAAACTGATTTCTAAGTCTTAAAAATTAATTTTGTTTGTACTCATACTATATGAAAAGTTAATACCCCATGTGTTATGATTCAGTTAATGAACAAGTTGTTCTGCCGTTTTCCGATCACCCTTCCACAAGATGGCTAAATCATCAATATACCTACGGTACAAAATTATGTTTTTTTTATAAGTAGCTTTTGTCAGAGCTGATAGGGACTCGAATCGCCCCATAAATAAATTTGCAAAACTGGGCGCGACCCGAGTCCCCATCGCGGTTCCGAGTCTCTGAATGTTTAGCTGGCCCTGAAATTCAAATATATTTCTCTTTAGAATGAATTCAAGACCTAGCACAATGAATTGTATCTGTCCTTGTGGCATATTTGTGTGTGTTTCCAAGTAATATCTGGTTGCCGATATACCCAATTGATGATCTATATTTGAGTATAGTGCTATTACATCGAGAGATATAAACCAATACCCTTCTTCCCAATATATATTCTGTAATTCTTCTATTAGTTGGGTAGAATCACGTAGATATGATGGAAGTTCTTTCACTAAATTTTGTAGATGGAGATCAATATAATGGGACAAAAAACTGGTAAGCGAATGAATACCTGCTATAATGGGGTGACCTGGTGGATTAATTGGATCTTTATGCATTTTGGGCAAATGATAAAAAAAAGCTAGGGAAAATTCTTTATTTGTAAGAAACTGCTTTTCTCTTGTCTCAATAATTCCCTTTTCATAGGCTGTATTTATAATTAGATGGTATTCTTTAGAAATATCTTTTGAGGGATCTATATATAATTTATTATAATATTTTGTATCTGACAGTATTCTATATGCTTCTTTAAGATACACCCCTCCTTCCTATATGGAGGCCTGATTTTCCTGGCAAAGTGTGCTGCAAGCCAAATGAAGACTCTGTAAGTCACAGGAGTCATATCACTATCTAATGCTGAATCTCAAGACTTCTGCAAGGTGAGCAGTATTCAGTTACCCCACCTTTTACTACTTTTTTGAGCAATATTGCACTTAGATCTGCGCCGTTCCTTTTTCCATTTTCTCTTCCTAGAAGCTGAGACACAGCTATATTAAAATCAATAAATTTCTTGAGATATGTAGTCTCCAAAATGTGAGTCACACGTTTGAGGTTTCTGCTATTTTGGCACCTCGCGGGCTCTCCAAGTGCAACATGGCATCTGCAATCTATTCCAGACAATTTTGCATTCCAAAATAAAATACTGTTCCTTCACTTCACAGCCCCATCGGGTGCATAAATAATGGATTCCAACCACAAATGGGGTATCAACGTACTCAGGAAAAATTATGCAACAAGTTCTGGGGGATGATTTATCTTACTCTTCTCAAGATAAAAAATTTGGGGTTAAAGCAACATTTTAGGGAAAAAAAACCCTGCAATCTTTCATTTCCACAGTTTCATGTTATAAAATTCGGCAAAATCACCTGTTGATTTAAAATTCTTACTAGATACCTAGATTCCTCTAGGCATGCAGTTAATAAAATTTGGTTACTTGTGGTTTTTTTGCTGTTTTTCCACCTTAGGAGTACTTTAAATGCAATGTTGCATCCACAATCTGTTCTAGCAAAATTTGCGCTCCAAAAATCAAATGATGCTTCCTTCCTTCTGTGCATTGCTGTGTGCCAAAACAGTAGTTTCTTACCACATATGAGGTTTCATTGTACACAGGAAAAAATGGACCCACTAATCTAATATGTAATCCCTTTTTCTACCCTTGAGAAAATGTGGTAACCAGATATGTGGTTCAAATAAAGGTAAATAGCAATAAACCATACCTACCTGCTTTACTGGATGAGAGGCTACAGTGAGAATTTATATCCTCCTTGTAGGCCCTCAGTACCAGTCATAGGGGTCATGTAGAAAGGGATTACAGTCATTACTTAATATTCTGTGACAGGGCTGTAATTGCTTCCCAGCACTTTGAGTGACAGCTTGCTCTGCACACACACGTCGCAGAGTGGCCATCAATCGAAGTATTGGGGACTGATTACAGTGTGCATACTATATAGTGATCAGTGAATGGAACTGCTCGCAGCACCATCCCTATGATGGGAAGTAAGCGACCAGAGGGAGGATAGAAGTTAATTTTCTTCTTGTACCTACTCTTTCAGTAGAGCAGGCAGGCATGATTTTAACTCTATTTATCTGCAGACTAGTATTATATCTGCAGAAAATAGCTTTTCTGGACATTGACAGGTTCCCTTTAAAGATCACCATTATGTCTGCAAACAGGTCTCATTTTTCTAAATACTAAGATATCAACTCAAAGCCTTATTTAATAGCAGTGCGGACTCTTGGCACAAATAAATATTTCATACTTTTCTGAAGTGTAAATGGGGCAGACTGATAACCTTCACGGTAAACCCTAGTTTTGTGTTCTGTGTACCAGTCCTTAAAAAAGACTAGAGATGAGCGTTGTTCTACTCGAACTGTTCGCCAATCTCAAATTCGAGCTGTTTTGGGCGGTGTTCGAGCCGTTCGGCGAACACGAACAATTTGAGAAAAATTCGGCTGTTCGAGGTTATGTTCGATAACTGTTCGTGCACCAAAATCATAACTGGATTTTTTCTCAGTAATGATGAAAATTAATGTTAATACACAGTTTGAGTGTACAGCGGGGTGGGGGGAGGGGCAGGGGATGGATCTCTGCAGGAACAATGAAGATCTCCATTTTTTTTTCCCTTTCCCGCATTTACAGTGGGGAGGTGCAATCTGTCAGCCTATCAGCAGCGCACACACGGAGCGAAGTGCTTTTTTTCACACAAGCAAGGGCATGTGTCATTGGCAGTGTATGTCACATGTCCTTGCCCTATAAGACCAAGCCATTTTCCCCGTCGCCACCATTTTCTCACTGCTGCAGCTGCGTGTTAGACGGCACCGCTGTTGCTGTGTGCGCTATACCTTGTTAATTTCAAGCCAATTTTCACACAAATATACAGATAGCTTGGGAGTAGGGAATAGTTGTGATTGCAGTCCTTTTAAGGACTAGGTTACAGCATTTCCTACGACTTTTATCAGGCAGGTCTGTGCTCTTAAATAGATAGGTTGTGGGAGTAAAGACTAATTGTAATTGGAGTCCTTTTCAGGACTAGGTTACATCAGTTCCTATCAGTTTTTTGCCAGGCAGGTCTGTGCCAGTGCTGTGCAAGTTTTTTTCACAGCATTTGGCTGAATCTAGCAAAGCTAATCCTTTTTGGCCTATTGCAGAGTGTGTTAGTCAGTGGAGTAGCCTATCTGTGTTGCAAGATATACCACCTGTGTATAGAATACCAATTTTTTTACTGCACCTAGTGAAGTAAAATCTTTTGGGCATAGCATCATTCTATTAGTCCATCTATACTGACCTCCATCAGGTTGCAAACTGAATCTAATTTTTTTCTGCATCTAGCTCTGAAAAAATATTGGGCTTCTAGCTGTGTGTGGGTCATGTTCTATTAATCCATCTATACTGAACTCCATCAGGTTGCAAACTGAATATAATTTTTTTCTGCATCTAGCTCTGAAAAAATATTGGGCTTCTAGCTGTGTGTGGGTCTTGTTCTATTAATCCATCTATACTGACCTCTATCAGGTTGCAAACTGAATATAATTTTTTTCTGCATCTAGCTCTGAAAAAATATTGGGCTTCTAGCTGTGTGTGGGTCTTGTTCTATTAATCCATCTATACTGACCTCCATCAGGTTGCAAACTGAATATAATTTTTTTCTGCATCTAGCTCTGAAAAAATATTTGGCCTTCTAGCAGTGTGTGGGACTTGTTCTATTAGTCCACCTATACTGACCTCCATCAGGTTGCAAACTGAATATATTTTTTTCTGCATCTACCTCTGAAAAAATATTGGGCTTCTAGCTGTGTGTGGGACTTGTTGTATTAGTCCATCTATACTGACCTCCATCAGGTTGCAAACTGAATATATTTTTTTCTGCATCTACCTCTGAAAAAATATTGGGCTTCTAGCTGTGTGTGGGTCTTGTTCTATTAATCCATCTATACTGACCTCCATCAGGTTGCAAACTGAATATAATTTTTTTCTGCATCTAGCTCTGAAAAAATATTGGGCTTCTAGCTGTGTGTGGGTCTTGTTCTATTAATCCATCTATACTGACCTCCATCAGGTTGCAAACTGAATATAATTTTTTTCTGCATCTAGCTCTGAAAAAATATTGGGCTTCTAGCTGTGTGTGGGTCTTGTTCTATTAATCCATCTATACTGACCTCCATCAGGTTGCAAACTGAATATAATTTTTTTCTGCATCTAGCTCTGAAAAAATATTTGGCCTTCTAGCAGTGTGTGGGACTTGTTCTATTAGTCCACCTATACTGACCTCCATCAGGTTGCAAACTGAATATATTTTTTTCTGCATCTAGCTCTGAAAAAATAATGGGCTTCTAGCTATGTGTGGGTCTTGTTCTATTAATCCATCTATACTGACCTCCATCAGGTTGCAAACTGAATATCATTTTTTTCTGCATCTAGCTCTGAAAAAATATTTGGCCTTCTAGCAGTGTGTGGGACTTGTTCTATTAGTCCACCTATACTGACCTCCATCAGGTTGCAAACTGAATATATTTTTTTCTGCATCTACCTCTGAAAAAATATTGGGCTTCTAGCTGTGTGTGGGACTTGTTGTATTAGTCCATCTATACTGACCTCTATCAGGTTGCAAACTGAATATATTTTTTTCTGCATCTACCTCTGAAAAAATATTGGGCTTCTAGCTGTGTGTGGGTCTTGTTCTATTAATCCATCTATACTGACCTCCATCAGGTTGCAAACTGAATATATTTTTTTCTGCATCTACCTCTGAAAAAATATTGGGCTTCTAGCTGTGTGTGGGTCTTGTTCTATTAATCCATCTATACTGACCTCCATCAGGTTGCAAACTGAATATAATTGTTTTCTGCATCTAGCTCTGAAAAAATATTGGGCTTCTAGCTGTGTGTGGGTCTTGTTCTATTAATCCATCTATACTGACCTCCATCAGGTTGCAAACTGAATATAATTTTTTTCTGCATCTAGCTCTGAAAAAATATTGGGCTTCTAGCTGTGTGTGGGTCTTGTTCTATTAATCCATCTATACTGACCTCCATCAGGTTGCAAACTGAATATAATTTTTTTCTGCATCTAGCTCTGAAAAAATATTTGGCCTTCTAGCAGTGTGTGGGACTTGTTCTATTAGTCCACCTATACTGACCTCCATCAGGTTGCAAACTGAATATATTTTTTTCTGCATCTAGCTCTGAAAAAATATTGGGCTTCTAGCTGTGTGTGGGTCTTGTTCTATTAATCCATCTATACTGACCTCCATCAGGTTGCAAACTGAATATAATTTTTTTCTGCATCTAGCTCTGAAAAAATATTTGGCCTTCTAGCAGTGTGTGGGACTTGTTCTATTAGTCCACCTATACTGACCTCCATCAGGTTGCAAACTGAATATATTTTTTTCTGCATCTACCTCTGAAAAAATATTGGGCTTCTAGCTGTGTGTGGGACTTGTTGTATTAGTCCATCTATACTGACCTCCATCAGGTTGCAAACTGAATATATTTTTTTCTGCATCTACCTCTGAAAAAATATTGGGCTTCTAGCTGTGTGTGGGTCTTGTTCTATTAATCCATCTATACTGACCTCCATCAGGTTGCAAACTGAATATAATTTTTTTCTGCATCTAGCTCTGAAAAAATATTGGGCTTCTAGCTGTGTGTGGGTCTTGTTCTATTAATCCATCTATACTGACCTCCATCAGGTTGCAAACTGAATATAATTTTTTTCTGCATCTAGCTCTGAAAAAATATTTGGCCTTCTAGCAGTGTGTGGGACTTGTTCTATTAGTCCACCTATACTGACCTCCATCAGGTTGCAAACTGAATATATTTTTTTCTGCATCTAGCTCTGAAAAAATATTGGGCTTCTAGCTGTGTGTGGGTCTTGTTCTATTAATCCATCTATACTGACCTCCATCAGGTTGCAAACTGAATATAATTTTTTTCTGCATCTAGCTCTGAAAAATTATTTGGCCTTCTAGTAGTGTGTGGGACTTGTTCTATTAGTCCACCTATACTGACCTCCATCAGGTTGCAAACTGAATATATTTTTTTCTGCATCTACCTCTGAAAAAATATTGGGCTTCTAGCTGTGTGTGGGACTTGTTGTATTAGTCCATCTATACTGACCTCCATCAGGTTGCAAACTGAATACATTTTTTTCTGCATCTACCTCTGAAAAAATATTGGGCTTCTAGCTGTGTGTGGGTCTTGTTCTATTAATCCATCTATACTGACCTCCATCAGGTTGCAAACTGAATATAATTTTTTTCTGCATCTAGCTCTGAAAAAATATTTGGCCTTCTAGCAGTTTGTGGGACTTGTTCTATTAGACCACCTATACTGACCTCCATCAGGTTGCAAACTGAATATATTTTTTTCTGCATCTACCTCTGAAAAAATATTGGGCTTCTAGCTGTGTGTGGGACTTGTTGTATTAGTCCATCTATACTGACCTCCATCAGATTGCAAACTGAATATATTTTTTTCTGCATCTACCTCTGAAAAAATATTGGGCTTCTAGCTGTGTGTGGGACTTGTTGTATTAGTCCATCTATACTGACCTCCATCAGGTTGCAAATTGAATATAATTTTTTTCTGCATCTAACCCAGCCAATAGTTTTGGCCTAATACCACAGTTTGGCCACTCAGCTCTGCTCGGTTACCATCCATTGTTTTTTTGTGCAAACAACTCCAGAGTTGTGAATTAGTTAACCACCAAAATGAGTGGAAAAAGGCATGCTGCTGGTGGAAAGGGGAATAGGCGTGTTGGGAAGGGGAAAAAAGGTTGTGTCCGTGGGGTAGGTGTTAAAGCAACAGTAACATCTGCAGAAGAAAGACCATCTTCCAGCCAAACTAAAATGTCTACTTCTTTTAGCGGACAATGTGATAAGATCCCTTTCTTACAGCCACGCCAATCGCTACAAATTCCAGATGAGGCACAAAAACAGCAGGTGCTTCAACGGATATCAAGTGCTCCTTTAAGTGGGCTCTCCTCCACATCAACTTCAACATCACAAATACTCCAGTCCTCAAAGGTGTCACCCAAATCGCACTTGCTTCCTCACAGCTCCCAAATCTCCAGCTGCCCGTCTGAGTATGAGGTAGAACAGATGGTTGAGTCTGCAGAGCTGTTTACTCATACTATAGCCTGGGAATCAGAGGTCGACTCCAGCGCTTCTGTGAATCCAGACGAGGAAATGATCTGCACTGATGCCCAGAATCTTTATGAGTCGGATCCAGGACCAGACGCAGAAGGTTCTGACCATAATGTAGACCCTCATTCCCAAACTGTAACTCCTGTTGGTGGAGACAATGAGGAAGACGATGATAAGACTCAAATACCTGATTGGAGCGACAAATTTAGTTTTTTGTCAGGGCAGGAACAGGTTGGCTCTGAGGACGACGGGTGTGATAACACACAGGGTGATGATGATGAGGTTGGAGATCCCACTTACTGTCAACCCACAGTCAGCCAAGAGATGAGGTCAGCAGAGGAGGTGGAGGAAGATGCTAGTGACGACGAGGTCAGGTTGCGCCTTCCTGGACAGAGACGTAGTACTGGAAGCACGTCAACAACTGCATCCTCAAACACAACTCTGCCTCTCACCACAAGTCGTGGTGGCTCTTCAGGTCGCATGGGTGCTAAGCCTTGCATAGCCTGGGCATTTTTTCAGATCGATAAAGATGACCCAACTCGTGTTATCTGTAACATTTGTCAGCAAAAGCTAAGTAGAGGCCAAAAAATACATAGTTTGAGCACTTCATGCATGAACCGGCACATGGACATGAAGCATAAGTTGCAGTGGGAAGCTCAGTGTGCTATAATGCGGCCTAGCCGGCCGGGCCAACCACCGTCTGCCATATCTTGTGCATCCACGGCCTCTTCATCCTCTGTGACTGGGGGGACAGCAGTCACACCTGTTTTGGGGCGCAGACCTGCCACCTCTTTACCCGCAACAGCCAGCGTGATTGGCAGGTCATCATTTTCTTTGGAGGTGGGAACACCAGCTGGTGTTGAGCGCTGTCCGACATCGATAGCACCACCTTTGGATCAAGGCAACCTAACATGTCCGCCTGAATCTTCCTCACAGACCGGCAGTTTGCCGGGGACACCCTTATCAACCCCGTCTAAGCACAATAGCCAGCCCTCGGTCCCTCAGATGTGGACAAGTAAAAGACCATTTCCTCCTAGCCATGAGAAAGCTATGAGGTTGAATTTCACCATCTGCAAGCTCTTGGCTACAGAAATGCTGCCTTTCCGCCTGGTGGACACAGAGGATTTTCGAGACCTTATGTCCGTCGCAGTGCCCCAGTACCAGATGCCCAGTCGGCACTACTTCTCAAAGAAAGGTGTGCCTGCGCTCCACCAGCATGTCGCACACAACATCACCGCTTCTTTGAGAAACTCTGTGTGTGACAGGGTGCATTTCACCACAGACACTTGGACGAGTAGGCATGGACAGGGGCGTTACATGTCGCTGACTGGGCACTGGGTAACTATGGTGACAGCAGGACAAGGGGCTGCTGTCCAAGTCTTGCCGTCCCCACGAGTTGTGCGTCAATCCTCTTTATGTCAAAGTTCCTCCACTGCTTCTGCCTCCTCAACCTCCTCTCGGTCTTCCACCTGCACCCAAAGCCTGTCTGGTCATGCCACAAGCTTTCTAACTGCGCAGAAGGGATCCTGCACACCTCCTTACTATGCTGGCAGTAGGGCTCAACGTCATCAGGCGGTTTTTACATTGAAATGTCTGGGAAATGTGAGTCACACAGCTGAGGAGTTGTGGTCAGCTCTGGAGAACCAATTTCATGAATGGTTGTCTCCACTGGACCTGAAACCAGGGAAGGTCGTGTGCGACAATGCTGCAAACCTGGGTGCGGCCCTTCGCCGGGGCAATGTCACACACGTGCCTTGTATGGCTCACGTGTTGAACCTGGTTGTCCAGCAATTTTTAGCCCACTATCCCAGACTAGATGGCCTTCTGCAGAGGGCACGGTCGCTGTGTGCTCACTTCCGCCGTTCGCATCCCGCAGCTCAGCGACTTACATCTCTACAGAAGTCGTTGGGCCTGCCACTTCACCGGCTAAAATGCGATGTGCCTACCCGGTGGAATTCAACTCTGCACATGTTGCAGCGACTGTGGCAGCACCGACAAGCCCTGGTGCAATACGTTCTGACGTATAGCCTGGGCCAACGAGATTCAGAGGTGGGGCAAATCACGCTGGAGGAGTGGTCTCAGATCAGGGACCTATGCACCCTTCTGCACAGTTTTGAAATGGCGACGAAGATGTTTAGTGCTGACGATGCCATTATCAGCATGACTATTCCGGTGATTTACATGCTGGAGCACATGTTAAACAGAATTCGGAGTCAGGTGGTGGCACAAGAGGAGGTGGAGGAAGTAGAGGAGGAGGAGTTGTATGCGGAAGGGCTAACATCTGCAAGGTCCAGACGGTCGGCAGCACCAAGGCGGCAGGCATGTGAGGGTGGGGGAGATGGTTTTACCAGGGCGCATGGTAGCAGCCAAACTAGTGAGGAAGGTGCAGGAGCCCAGGAAGAAGTGGAGGACGAACTGATGGAAGACTCATCAGATGAGGGAGACCTTGATCACATTTCTGTTGTGCGAGGTTGGGGGGAGAGGACAGAGGAAGAAAGCATGATTGTTACCTCGCCACCAACACAACAGGGACTTGGTGCTCCTGGATGCGCAACACACATGAGTGCCTTCTTGCTGCACTACCTGCAACATGACCCTCGAATTGTGAGAATTAGAAATAATCCTGACTACTGGGTTGCCACACTGTTAGATCCCCGGTACAAAAGTAAATTTGCAGAAATTATTCCTGCCATAGAAAGGGATGCACGCATGCAGGAGTATCAGCAGAGACTGTTGCAGAATCTTACATGTGCTTTTCCACAAAATACCAGTGGTGCACGTAGTGAATCTCACAGTTCCAACTTGCCAACCGTGGGACCGTCAAGTGTTCAGCACTCAAACCGTAACAGAACCACAGTATCTGCTGGTAACATCAATTTTGCGGAATCATTTCACCACTTTTTTAGCCCATCCTTTGCAAGGCCACAGGAGACAAGAAGTCTGACACATAGTCAACGCCTACAGACGATGGTACAGGAGTATCTCCAAGTAAACATTGAAGCCACGACTGTGTCACTGGACCCTTGCTCTTTTTGGGCTTCCAATCTGGATAAATGGCCGGAGCTAGCCACTTACGCCTTGGAGATCTTGTCATGCCCCGCAGCCAGCGTTCTGTCTGAACGTGTGTTCAGCGCTGCTGGTGGTGTGCTGACAGATAAGCGCACGCGGCTCTCCACTGATAATGTAGACAGACTCACGTTCATAAAGATGAACAAATCATGGATCCGAAACGACTTTTCTACCCCTGTGTCATCCTGGGGAGAGTAAAAGCTTGATGATTGGTTAAAATCACCCTACCAACCGTTTTAAGCTTTCAAATTACTAATCATGTTTATCTGTATCTTGGCTGGAAAATAATTTGGGCTTTGTAGCAGTGTGCAGCACTGATCCTATTAGGCCATCTATACTAAAGCTTCACCAGATTTAAAATTTAAAATAATTTTTAACTGCATCTAGCCCGGAAAATAATTTTGGGGCTCCGAGATGCGCAAGACACATAAGTGCCTTCTTGCTGCACTACCTGCAGCATGACCCTCATATTGTCAGAATTCGAAGTAATCATGACTACTGGGTTGCCACACTCTTAGATCCCCCAAACTTTTCGATCAACCTTTTCATTTTAATAAAGACCAAAAAAATTGTCATTTTTGAAATTATAAGCATTAGCAGGTTGTTAGAAACTGAAATCAAACAGTTTTCAACTCAAAACTTTATTCTAGGTGATGTTACATTTTCACATAGGACCCCTTGTTCGAAAGGAGCTTCTGAACTCTCTCGTCCATTGAATTTGTCAGGTTTTGGATGGTTTCTGCTTCAATTGTTTTGCATGAGGACAGAATACCCTCCCAGAGCTGTTGCTTAGATGTGAACTGCCTCCCGCCATCATAGACACTCCTTTTAATGATGCTCCAAAGATTCTGAATGGGGTAGAGGTCAGGGGAGCAAGGGGGTCACACCATAAGTTTGTCCCCTTTTATGCCCATATCAGCCAGAGATGCAGATGTTTTATGTGCAGCATGAGATGGTGCATTATCATGCAGAAAAATGATCTTGCTGTGAAATACACGGTTCTTCTTCTTGAACCATGGCAGGAAGTGCTGTTTGAGAAAATCCACATACATTATGGAGTTCATCTTTAGCGCCTTCAGGGATCCTAAAGGGGCCGACAATCTCTCTCCCCATGATTCCATCCCAAAACATTACTCCACCTCCTCCTTGTTGGCGCTGTAGCCGTGTTTGCGTGGGGTGTCCATCAACCAGCCATCCTCCACTCCATCCATCTGGACCATCGAGCGCTGCACGGCACTCATCCGTGAACAAAACTGTTTTGAAATCAGTCTTCATGTAATGTTTGGCCCACTGGAGCCATTTCTGCTTGTGTGAAGTGGATAGAGGAGGTCGACAGGATGGCGTATGCACAGCTGCAAACCTCTGAAGGACCCTGCATCTTGTTGTTCGGGGGACGTTGGAGGCACAAGCAGCTTCAAAAACTTGTCTGCTGCTATGACAAGGCTTTTTGGCCGCTGCTCTTTCAACCTGACGTAATTGCCTGTAGGAAAGAGTCCTCAATTTGCCCTTATCAGCACGCACACGTGTGTACTGTGAATCAGCTACATACTTCTTGATTGCCAAGACACTTCATCCTGATCATCGCACAATGTTGATTGTAGTCATGCCTTGACCTAAACACTCCACAATTTGTTGCTTCTCAGCAGCCGACACATCCTTTTTCTTTCCCATTTTGGCAGAAAATGTAGGCTGCTTAATAATGTGAGAGAGCCTTCTTAAGTAGTCTTGCCTTTCATTGGACACACCTGCCAAACTAATTAGCACAGGTGTCTGCAATTGCTTACAGTGATATAAAGAGCCCTGACACACATCACCATCAATGAGTTTAACTGACAAACAAACAAATTCTTCCCTTATCACTCCTAAACACTTTTTGCATAATAATTTGGAACGCAGTGTACATGTGCTTTTCCACAAAACACCAGCGGTTCACGTAGTGAATCTTACAGTTCTAACTTGCCAACCGTGGTCTGTAAGGAGTTGTTCAATAAAGGGCCCAAAATTAAGATAACATAGATGGGAGAGGTCTCTATGAATAGGAATTCCTAAGTATTTGATACCCTGTGAGGGACAGGCAAAGGGAAAGTTGGACTGGATGTAATCCTATATGGATTTGGGGAGGGAGACATCGAGGGCCTCAGACTTCGCTGCATTGATTTTAAAATTTGACCATGTAACAAAGTGATCTATTTCAGCCATAACAGCAGGGATGGATATATGTGATTGAGTGATATATACTAGGACATCATCAGCAAATAGAGAGCACTTGTACTCGGTGCCTCCCACCTCAATCCACCTAATATTGGGGTTATGGCGAATTGATGAGAGCAGGTGCTCCGTCACTAGGATGTATAAGAGAGGGGACAGAGAACATCCCTGCCTTGTCCCATTGGTGATTGTGAAAGGTGATGAAAATGTTCTGACGCGCCCCCTGGGCCTTGGGACACCCGGAGCCGGACCCTTTTTGGTGGATGCTGGTGGTTGTAGTCTCCGTGGCGGCAACCCGGTTCCGTGGCTCAGGGCGGTCAAACCAGTGGCGGAACTATTTATGTGGTTTTGATGTTTAAATGTCCAACTACGCCACCCGTGGATTGCGGTCAGAGTGAACCGCCGCTCCAGGGCAGACCGCTGAGGCAGGTGTTGTGGGTGCAGCAGAGCGTAGCATAACTCCCCACGGGAGGAGTATAGCCTCAGGGCAGTGTATGCGGAGGATGGGGGTGATGGTGCAGGGCAGCAGCAGTAACGACACGGAGTCAGTGATGCAGTCCAGGGCCTTTACTCACAGTTCTTATTATCCAGACCACGTCTGCAGGTAACGGCTGCCCACGTCGTACTGTGCTCACCAGGTGAGGGGCTCAGACAACTCCCAGATAACTTTGGAGCACTTCACAGGACCCCCTTTGTGTGTCCTTTGTCTGGCCTTTCTTACCAACACTTCTGTCCGGCTGCCTCGGGCCTCCTCTTGGTAAACTTGGTGCCAGTTTCCCTGACCCTATGTGGTGCCTTCCTAGCGGGTGTAGCGAGGGGCTGCGCCACATAAAATGTCAGAGCCTCCGGTTTCTAGCTGAGGGTCATTTCCTGCCTCCACTAGTTCGGGGACCGGTCTCCCCCTTTGGCCTGACCCCTCCCACGCAGGTGGATTCGAGCGTGCGGTGGCGACTCGCCCGTCCGCACCCCTGGGATCCCTTCATTCCTCGTTCCTGGAGCCTTCTCCGCTCCTCTTCCTTCCTTCTCCCTCTTCCAGGCCTGGGCCTCTGTTACTAGGCCCGCCTCCGGAGCAGAGCTCATGCAGAGCCCCTGCTCCCTGCCACTTCTGCTCAGACTTCTCTGCACTGAACTAAGATGGTGCCCACCTTTTATACTCCCTTCTCAATGCACCCAGGAACTGCTTCCTCCCTGCTCCTGCACTACAGGGTTCCCCTTCCTCAGTGTTCCCTCCCCCCACTCCAGCCAGGGACAGGGACTGTCGTGCCCATCTCAGGGGCATATTGGTCGCCCTGCCCCACGGCAATGTGGTGTAATGCATGCAGGTGTCGGGTCCTGATCCACACTCCATCCTTACCTGAGAGTGAGATATCACACCTCTGGGTGAGGTGCAATACGTCTGTAGCAACCGAGCCCTCAGGGTGTTACAGTTCCATTTATCTTCAGCCTAGGTGACGTATTGCGATACAGGGCCGTGATTTTGGCTATAAAAGGGTCCCCTAGACCCCTACCCCAAGCTTTTTAAGAGAATCATATATGGCGTGCCAGGAGACTCTATGGAATGCTTTCTCAGCATCCAACGAGAGTATCTAATTACAAATTTTTAACTGCATCTAGCCCAGGAAATACTTTGTGCCTAGTAGCAGTGTCTGCTAGTCAGCGGATTATCCCGGCTGTTAAGCAAGCTACACCACCTGTAGTTTAGACACTTAATTTTTTCAAAGGAAATGCTTCGGGACCATGGGATACTTAGTGAAGAGCATCAGGAGGCACCCCAAGGCATAGGGGCTGGGACTGGCATTAGGATGCCTTGCAGTGGACAGCCGAGCTCGATCCTTATAAAAGCTTTTTAACTGCAGCAGCTTTAGTGGACGCTACTGGAGCTGGAATTACGTGGCTGCTGGCATGAGACTTGCCCTCCAATAGATCCTTGTAAATGGATTTAAAGTGTATTCATTCAAATTAGAGAGACAATTTAAATTAAAAAGCTTAGAGCTGCCTCCACCACAGGGGGGCTCGCTCGACCCACCAGCGGACAGGCACCAGTATTGGGAGAGGGGGGCTGGCCGTCAGGGTTCACCGCGGCTCTGGCACAAACCCGGCGACACGGAGGTGGCACGGGCAGGAGCGGACTGGCCGTGTCGGCTTCTCACTTTTTGGATTTTAGAAGGGCATGACATGCCTATATCTGTGTCTCCCCCTCCTTTTACTCCTCCACCTCTTTTATTTTCGCATGACTATATGTACTTGTCACTTTTCCATGTGTTAGTTATGTCTTCTGAGCAGTTTGTCAGCTTTTGGACACCTTTGAAGGTGTTTTCTATGTGTTTCTATGTGTTTTTGTTTGCCTGCCATTGGTTTTAACGGTGTTCGAAGGTGTTCGACGAACAGTTCGACGAACAGTTCGGCGAACACACGGGTGTTCGACGAACCGAACCGAACTCGAACACTACGGGGGTGGCTCAACACTAGTCGGCACATCGCATTTCAGCCGGTGAACTGGCAGGCCCAACGACTTCTGTAGAGATGTAAGTCATTGAGCTGCGGGATGCGAACGGCGGAAGTGAGCACACAGCGACCGTGCCCCCTGCAGAAGGCCATCTAGTCCGGGATAGTGGGCTAACAATTTATGGACAACCAGGTTCAACACGTGAGCCATACAAGGCACGTGTGTGACATTGCCCCGGCGATGCAGCATTGTCGCACACGGCCTTCCCTGGTTGCAGGTCCAGTGGAGACAACCATTCATGAAACTGGGTCTCCAGAGCTGACCACAACTACTCAGCTGTGTGACTCACATTTCCCAGACATTTCAAAGTAAACACTGATGCCTTGAGCCCTGCTGCCAGCATAGTAAGGAGGTGTGCAGGATTCCTTCTGCGCAGTTAGAATGCAGGTGGCATTACTAGACAGGCTTTGGGTGCAGGTGGAAGACCGAGAGGAGGTTGAGGAGGCAGAAGCAGTGGAGGAACTTCGAGATAAAGAGGATTGACGCACAACTCGTGGGGACGGTAAGACTTGGACAGCAGCCCCTTGTCCTGCTGTCACCATAGTTACCCAGTGCCCAGTCAGCGACATGTAACGCCCCTGTCCATGCCTACTCGTCCAAGTGTCTGTGGTGAAATGCACCCTGTCACACACAGAGTTTCTCAAAGAAGCGGTGATGTTGTGTGCGACATGCTGGTGGAGCGCAGGCACACCTTTCTTTGAGAAGTAGTGCCGACTGAGCATCTGGTACTGGGGCACTGAGACGGACATAAGGTCTCGAAAATCCACTGTGTCCTCCAGGCGGAAAGGCAGCATTTCTGTAGCCAAGAGCTTTCAGATGGTGAAATTCAACCTCTTAGCTTTCTCATGGCTAGGAGGAAATGGTCTTTTACTTTTCCACATCTGAGGGACCGAGGGCTGGCTGTTGTGCTTAGACGGGGTTGAGTAGGATGTCCCCGGCAAACTGCCGGTCTGTGAGGAAGATGCAGGCGGACATGTTAGATTGCCTTGATCCAAAGCTGGTTCTCTCAATGTCAGAGAGCGCTCAACACCAGCAGGTGTTTCCACTTCCCAATGAACTGATGACCTGCCAATCACACTGGCTGTTGCAGGTAAAGAGGTGGCAGGTCTGCGTCCAAAAACATGTGTGACTGCTGTCCCCCCAGTCACAGAGGATGAAGAGGCCGCGGATGCACAAGATGGGGCAGACGGTGGTTGGACCAGCCTGCTAGGCCGGATTGTAGCACAGTGAGCTTCCCACTGCAACTTATGCTTCATATCCATGTGCCGGTTCATGCATGAAGTACTCAAACTATGGATTTTTTGGCCTCTACTTATGTTTTGGTTACAAATATTACAGATAACACGAGTTGGGTCATCCTTATCATTCTGAATAAATGCCCAGGCTATGCAAGGCTTAGAGCCCATGCGACCTGAAGAGCCACTTCGACTTGTGGTCAGAGGCAGAGTTGTGGTTGAGGATGCAGTTGTTGACGTGCTTCCAATACTCCATCTGTGTCCAGGAAGGCGCAACCTAACCTCGTCGTCAATAGCATCTGTGACGCCCCGCTGTGCTTGGTATCACATATCCTAGAAGAGTGTATTGATGGAATCCTCCACAAGAGGCCCCCATAAACATTCACACATCTCCACCTTTCACCTCAGACCAGCAGAGGGAGCCCGTTAGGGATATAAATAGGGAAGGTGGAGCTAGGCAGTTCAGTTCCTCTGAAGAGTTCCTGCAGGAGAGAAGCCTAAGAGAGGTCAGTCTGCAGTGGAGCTCAGTCTAGTCTAGAGAACTCAGTTAATAGTTCAGCAGTGGAGCACGAGGCTCCTGCTAACTAGATTCAGTAAGGCATAACCGGAATCCCTGGAGAACTACAAGTCCCAGGATGGCTAAGGTGCTGATACGTAACAGAGCCAGGAGACGCTTAGGCCCCGCATAGTGGGAGCGTGAACTCCAAGAGAAGGCCCTACTGTAACATACCTGGCGGCGTCCTTGCATGGTGGTCCATCTCCCACTGTGCAAGAGCACGCACTTGATCTCCAGTCCAGAATGTCTCTCTGGCTTCCCTCCTTGCTGTCTGTTTGTCTGTTTTGGCTGCATAGGGCGACGCCCGCTGAACTTCCTGTTTCTTGTACCTGCTGCGGACACGCCCCTGTTGCACCTTCAGCCTATTGCTGTCCATCTTTGGGTATTTATACCACCTTCTTCCTCAAGATGGCGCCTGAGCATTGTTTCTTGTCAGTTGGCTTTTTGTCTCTGACATGCCAGGTCTATCCTGTTTTCCTGCCTGTTTTCCAGTTCTGTGTCTGAACTGTGGTCTGTTCTTGTGAACACGCTTCTTGCCTGTTCTTTCGCCTTCTAGGGGCCGTATTCCTAGATCTGCCTGTCTGTGCCTTGCGGTATCTGTTCCCGTCTGAACAGAGTCCTGTTTGTGTCTCTGCCTTTCGGTATCTGTTCCCGTCTGAACAGAGTCCTGTTTGTGTCTCTGCCTTGCGGTATCTGTTCCCGTCTGCACAGAGTCCTGTTTGTGTCCCTGCCTTGCGGTATCTGTTCCCGTCTGAACAGAGTCCTGTTTGTGTCTCTGCCTTTCGGTATCTGTTCCCGTCTGAACAGAGTCCTGTTTGTGTCTCTGCCTTGCGGTATCTGTTCCCGTCTGAACAGAGTCCTGTTTGTGTCCCTGCCTTGCGGTATCTGTTCCCATCTGAACAGAGTCCTGTTTGTGTCCCTGCCTTGCGGTATCTGTTCCCGTCTGAACAGAGTCCTGTTTGTGTCCCTGCCTTGCGGTATCTGTTCCCGTCTGAACAGAGTCCTGTTTGTGTTCCTGCCTTGCTGTCTCTGTTCCCGTTCCTCTGTTCCCTGTTGTCTGTGCCTCGTTTCTACTTTAACCTTGTCTCCCTTTTCCCTCTATGTCTGTTTTCTGCGTCTTTCTGCAGAGTCTGAACTCGCTCCTAAATTCCTTCTCGTCGTCTCTGTACCTCTGTTGTGAATTTAGTGTACGCTCGCTACTTCTATGTAAGTACTGTGCGTGCTTCTGGTTCTGCCTTTCCTTCTCCATCTGTTCTTTGTGAACAGAGTCCTATCCCCTTGTTTACCGCTCTGCGGTGTCCGATCTGCTCCTGCTTAGCTTGCCGCTCTTGCGGTTTCTGCTCTGCTCCTGCCTTGTTTACCGCTCTGCGGTGTCCGCTCTGCTCCTGCTTAGCTTGCCGCTCTTGCGGTTTCTGCTCTGCTCCTGCCTTGTTTACCGCTCTGCGGTGTCCGCTC
This sequence comes from Phyllobates terribilis, assembly GCF_046119375.1. NCBI lineage: Eukaryota > Metazoa > Chordata > Amphibia > Anura > Dendrobatidae > Phyllobates > Phyllobates terribilis. The sequence continues at coordinate 284,406,617 of NW_027362761.1, forward strand.
TGCTCCTGCTTAGCTTGCCGCTCTTGCGGTTTCTGCTCTGCTCCTGCCTTGTTTACCGCTCTGCGGTGTCCGCTCTGCTCCTGCTTAGCTTGCCGCTCTTGCGGTTTCTGCTCTGCTCCTGCCTTGTTTACCGCTCTGCGGTGTCCGCTCTGCTCCTGCTTAGCTTGCCGCTCTTGCGGTTTTCACTCTGCTCTTGCCTTGCTTGCCGCTCCTGCGGTTTCTGCTCTGCTCTTATCTTGCTTACTGCTTCTGCGGTTTCCGCCCTGCCCTGCTTCTGCCCGCTGCTCCGGCAGTCCTGTCCTGCCCTGCTTGTGCTCGCTGCTCCTGCAGCCCCGTCCTGCTCTGTTCTTGCCCACCGCTTCGGGCGTTCCCTCTCTGCTGTGGTTGTCTACCGCATCTGCAGTTCTGTGACCCAGTCTGTACTGGGTCTTAACCTCTCTGTGCTCCAGCCCGTCCTTTCGGCCAGTACCTCCCTGCCTGCATACTCGCCTGTATCCACCCATCTGCATACCTGCTGTGTTTGCTTACATCCACCAGTCTGTGCCAGCCTAACCTGCCTGTTCCAGTAATCCCAGCGTGGGTCAACCCCCGTGTCCGGAGTTTGACCTGGAGTAGCACCTGGTCCCTCTGCCCGGTTTCTCCCTGGTGCACTGGCGTCGTATGCCGTCGTGCCACCTTGGTCGGATCGGCCAGATACTTAGTCACGCCCCTCCAGGCACTCTCCGGTCCATGGTCCAGTGGAACCACAACACCCGCACACGCCAGTCAGTCCGGGCGTGTGCATAACACCTACCACAAGGTCAGCCAGCGCAGGACAGAGACAAAGTTAGGCCTTGCTCCAGGCAGGTCAGAAACTTACTATGCAGAGGCAAGAAACAGGAGGCCGTACACCCGCTCATTGGGGAGGATCCTGATATTCACCCTTCACCCTACAGTGCTCCAGGATGTGCCTGAATTTCCTCCAGTAAAAGGTACTGAAGTGACTACCGTGTCCGTTCCCGTTCTTGCTCTGACCCAGCTGGGTCTCGCCTGTCCTGCATTCCCCCTGCATACGCTGCCCTGAGACCTAGCTCCACCTGTGGGGAGCTATACCATCGAGCAGCCTTATCACGTGTCTCAGTGGACTGCTGCAGCGCTGGTGATTCTCACCAGATACCACAGGTGGCGTCACAAACTCTTATAAAATTAACAATTATCCACTCTTTTAAAGAGTGACCCCAGGGTACGGGCCAGGGAGCCGACCACCGCGACATCCCCAAGGCCAGGCAAAGGCCCGGGTACCGAGTCATCCCCATCCCCTGGGCTAGTCACATCCTCCTCCACCTCCTCCGTTGACCTCATCGACTGGCTGACTGTGGGTTGACAGTAAGTGGGATCTCCAACCTCGTCATCATCACCCTGTGTGTTATCACACCCGTCGTCCTCAAAGCCAACCTCTTCCTGCCCTGACCGAAAAGTCAAGTTGTCGCTCCAATCAGGTATTTGAGTCTCATCATCGTCTTCATCATTGTCTCCACCAACAGGAGTAACAGTTTTGGAACAAGGGTCTACATTATGCTCAGAACCTTCTTCATCTGGTCCTGGATCCGACTTATAAAGATTCTGGGCATCAGTGCAGATCATTTCCTCGTCTGGATTAACAGAAGCTCTGGAGCAGACTTACGTTTCCCAGGCTATAGTATGAGTAAACAGCTCTGCAGACTCAACCATCTGTGTTACCCCATACTCAGACGGGCAGCTGGAGACTTGGGAGCTGTGAGGAAGCAAGTGCGATTGGGGTGACACCTCTGAGGACTGGAATATTTGTGATGTTGAAATTGAGGTGGAGGAGAGCCCACTTGAAGGAGCACTTGATATCCGCTGAAGCACCTGCTGTTTTTGTGCCTCATCTGGAATTTGTAGCGATGGGCGTGTCCGTAAGAAAGGGATTGTATCACATTGTCCACGAAAAGAAGTCGACATCTTAGCTTGGCTGGAAGATGGTCTTTCTTCTGCAGATGTAACCCCCCCCCCCACTGCGGGGGGGCTCGACCCACCAGCGGACAGGCACCAGTATTGGGAGAGGGGGGCTGGCCGTCAGGGTCCACCGCGGCTCTGGCACAAACCCGGCGACACGGAGGTGGCACGGGCAGGAACGAACTGGCCGTGTCGGCTTCTCACTTTTTGGATTTTAGAAGGGCATGACATGCCTATATCTGTGTCTCCCCCTCCTTTTACTCCTCCACCTCTTTTCTTTTCGCATGACTATATGTACTTGTCACTTTTCCATGTGTTAGTTATGTCTTCTGAGCAGTTTGTCAGCTTTTGGACACCTTTGACGGTGTTTTCTATGTGTTTCTATGTGTTTTTGATTGCCTGCCATTGGTTTTAACGGTGTTCGAAGGTGTTCGACGAACAGTTCGACGAACAGTTCGGCGAACACACGGGTGTTCGACGAACCGAACCGAACTCGAACACTACGGGGGTGGCTCAACACTATTTGCTACCTTCTCCTTTGCCTGTTCAACCTACACTGCCACGTCCACCTGCACCCCCTCCTTTACTTGGACCTCTGCCTCCTGGTTCAAAATTTTTATTTTTTTTTATTTTGAGTAATTTCTAGTGTTGAGTGAGCACTAAAATGCTCGGGTGCTCGAAGCTCAGCCCGAGCTCGCCGTGATACTCGGGTGATCGACCCGAGCAACGAGCCCAATGTTAGTCTACGGGAGACCCGAGCATTTTTGCGGCGGCACCCCCGGCAGTCTGTAGAAAGCCTAAAAAGTACCCAAAACGATAGTGACAGTGCTCAAATGACATGGGGACAGCATGGAGATCGCCCCAGGAAGAATTTCTGACCCCCAGGTCACGGTTGTCAACAACGTGTTCAGAGGTATTAAGACACTTTTACAGGCTCATAATAAAACGTTCAAAAATGAAAGTGAAATTTTTTTCCTGTGAAATATGTTAAGGAATTTCTTTTCCAGGGTAATGACTTGTGTATAAGGTAAAATAAATAACCAAAAGCAAAAATACTCCTCCACACCTTGGGCTATGTTCACAAGTAGCATTTTTTATGCGTTTTTGCACTTTTGCATTGCTTTCAACTGTGACAAACGCATTCACCGGGAAATGTCATTTTAACATTTTACAACCTTATCTGGCCATGTGCTGTGTGACTCATGCATACAGTGCTGAAAAGACATAGGAACAGCATGGGGAAGACCCCTGGAAGCATTTCTGACTCCCAGGTCACTGCCTAAAAGTGTGCCCATCAGAAGTGATCCTTGCCACATCAGAAGATGCAGACTTGCAACTATCCCCGTGCAAGTCCTTGTCCCAGGGCAGTGTTCAATTGTACCTCCCCCATTCCTTGCAAAGCAAGCGCAAATATGCAGCCAACCACCCACCCACCCCCAGGCTGCAATACCATACTGCTAGCTCACACTTGAAATGGGGCCTTTTAGTTTTGAGGAGCCCGAAGCTGGCCACTACCTCATGGCTGCTTCGGCAGCGAGGTATCCATACTCAGTCCCCAGCCGCCCCGCCGCCAGGTGTCCACACACGGTCCCCAGCTGCCCCGATTTCTCCATGGAACATCCCCACAGACTTTTCTTAGCCCGGCCTACTTTAGGGCAGCATTGGATGAGCCCACCAGAGAACAAGACTCCTCCGGTGGGCCCTGGCTTCTCCATCAGGGGAGTTGAGAGTGCCAAGTTGAGGAGCATGATGATGATGATAGAAGTTAGCATCTGCTTTGTTTTGTTGAAATGCAAGCGTAAGTGTGAAAACTGCCACACACCCACCCCCAGACTGCAATACCATACTGCTAGCTTGCTTGCACTTTAAATTGGGCCTTTTAGGCATGTGGAGGCAGATGCCGGCAACCATGTCATGGCTGCGTCGGCGGCCCTTTTATCCATACTCAGTCCCCAGCCGCCCGACGTCCGGGTGTCCACGCTAGGTCCCCAGCCGCCAGGGGGCGGCCGAGTGTCCACACATGGTCCCCAGCCGCCCCTATTTCTCCTGTTAATGACCCACACACTTTTTTCTTAGACTGGCCTGCTTTAGGGCAGCATTGGACGAGCACACCAGAAAACCCGACTCCTCCGGTGGGACCTGGCTTCTCCATCAGGGGAGTTGAGAGTGCCAAGGTGAGGAGCATGAAGATGATAGAAGTTAGCATCTGCTTTGTTTTCAAGGAATGCAAGCACATGTATGTAGAAGCTGCTAGGCCTGAGGTGGTCAGCGTTTTGGCCCATATCCTTTCTCCTCCGAGGATTGCTGGATGTTTTCCTGCTACTATCCAAGTTCTATGACTCCCGTTAAAACAAAGCTTCAGGTGATAAATGATGGATGAGGTAGTGGCAAAGGAGAAAGAGCAGGAGGAACAGGGACCATTCACATCAATATCAGGCCAGTCAACCACATATGTCTTGTAGGATATGTTTCTCTAACAAAAGGAGCGGTTCGGCTATACAGTTATAGGGCATACAGTGAGTGCAATTCCTACCAAAAATTTTGAGGCACTCCAATGCCCCCTGGAAATGACATGGAGGTCAGAGGGCCTTAAATAAACCTTTTTTTCCATTTATAGCAACTGGGTCTCCTGTACACTGTTGGCCTAAGCAGTGAATGGAAGGCTTTCCAAAAATTATGAGGAACTGCAATGCCCCTTGAAACAGACAAGGATTACAGTGTACTGAAAACCTTCTACCCATTATTAGGGAGTGTGTCTCCCTTAGTTTTCGCCTTTGCATTGAAAAGCAAAAGCTGACTAAAATTAGGAGGAAATGCAATGCCTGTTGGAAGAGTCATGGAGATTAGAGGTAAGGTAATTAAAAACATTTCAATGCCCCTTGGAAGAGCTGTGGAGTTCAGAGTGGCTTAAGAAGACGCTTTAAATGCCCCTTTGAAGAGACGTGGAGGTCACAGTAGCTTAACAAGACGCTTTTAATGCCCCTTACAAGAGACGTGGAGGTCAGAGTGGTATAACAAGATGCTTTTAATGCCCCTTACAAGAGACGTGGAGGTCAGAGTGGTATAACAAGACGCTTTTAATGCCCCTTACAAGAGACGTGGAGGTCAGAGTGATATAACAAGACGCTTTTAATGCCCCTTGGAAGAGTCATACAGTACAGCATCATAAAAATATTATTCCCATTTTTGGGGAGTGGGTCTCCCACAGTCTTTGATTATGATTTCCAAGCAAAAGCTGACAAAAATCAGGATGGAGGAACTTTCAATAATGGCAACACGGACCATGGTCACCATGGTGGTATAGTGGTGGTGAAGGCTGAGGATAAGGAGAAGAACATAAAACAGCTGAAATGAGGAAGTGTATACCCATGTGTGGGTGTGAAGTGGTGCATGTGAATACACCTCCCGAAATAACACAGTGGATTTGACTTTATGTTACTCTGCTGTCATTTGGTGGTGATGAGAAATCTGGCCCAATCCAGCCCTTGTTCATTTTGATAAGGGTCAGCTTGTCAGCATTGTCAGTTGACAGGCGAGTGCGCTTATCAGTTATAATTCCCCCAGCGGCACTAAAAACACGCTCCGATAACACGCTAGCGGCAGGGCAGGCCAGGACCTCCAAGGCGTACAGAGCGAGTTCGTCCCAAGTGTCGAGCTTGGATACCCAATAATTAAAAGGCACAGAGGAATCACGGAGGATGCTGGTACGGTCGGCAAGGTACTCCCTCACCATCTTTTGAAACTTTCCACTCTTTGTGAGAGTACCCCGCGCCCCAGGGTCTGTCGAATGGAGGGTCTGAGAAAACTGTCCCAGAACGTTGACAGTGTTCCCCTGCCTCTGCTGGATTGGAGTTGCGTCTCTCTGGCATGTACGCCTTGGTTGGGCAACAAACTGTCACCTCTGCCGCTAGCGTTTTCAGATGGGAATTTTTTTAACAGTTCTGCAGCAAGGGCCTTCTGGAACTGCCCCATTTTTGTAGAACTCTCTACCTCAGGAATAAGAGAGTGAAACTTCTCCTTGTAGCGGGGGTCTACAAGTGTCACCAACCAGTAATGACTGTCACCCAACATTTTGACAACGCGAGGGTCATGGTTAAGGCAGCTAACATACAGTCAGCCATGCGTGCCAGACTGGTATCGGGCATGATTTCCGTGTCCTCACCAAGATGACAAATGACCATGCTCTCCTCCTCCTCCTCCTCCTCCCCCCTGTCCTCAGGCCACCCACGCTGAACCGACGGTATGACAGTTGTACAGGTACTGCCGTCTACAGCGCACAATACCAGCTCCTGTTCTTACTCCTCTTCCTCCTCCTCTCCCTCATTGTCCCCCAATGCACGGTGGGATGAGATGAGGCTGGGCTGTGTGTAATCGCCTGCTACGGCTTCTTGATCCATCTCATCATACTCTGGCTGCAATGCCTCCTCTTTAATTCTCTGCAGAGAGGGTTGCAAAAGACAGACAAGTGGGATCCTGACACTAATGATGGCATCATCGCCACTCACCATCTTGGTGGACTCCTCAAAGTTTGTCAGGATGTTACATATGTCAGACATCCAGGTCCACTCCTGAGGTGTTATGTGTTGAGTCTGACCTGAATATCGACGGCCTTGTTGCAGCTGGTACTCCACAACTGCTCTCTTCTGCTCACAAATCCTTAGCAACATGTGGAGGGTAGAGTTCCAATATGTGGGGACATCACACATCAGTCGGTGTGCCGGAAGCTGCAAACGTTGCTGCAACACAGCAAGGGCGGCGGAAGCTGTAGCCGACTTGCGAAAATGAGCTGACAGGCGGCGTACTTTCACGAGCAGATCTGGCAACTCGGGGTACGATTTAAGAAACCGCTGAACCACGAGGTTAAGCACATGAGCCAGGCATGGTACGTGTGTGATCTCGCCTCACCTCAGAGCCGCCACTAGGCTACGGCCATTGTCACACACGACCATGCCTGGATGTAGGTTCAGCGGTCTCAGGCACAGATCTGCCTGCTCTTTCACAGCTGTCCACAACTCACAAGCAGTGTGAGGTTTATCACCTAAGCTTATGAGTTTCAGCACAGCCTGTTGCCGCTTGGCGGAGGTAGTACTGCACTGCTTCCAGCTTGTAACTGAGGTGGTGATATCTGAGATGGAGGCTGAACATGAGGAGGAGGAGGAGGATGATGCGCAGGAGCTGCACACTGTGTGGGCAACTCTGACTGACATAGGGCCCGCAATCCTCTGTGTGGGGAGGATGTGTTCCGTCCCAAGGTCCGACTGGGTCCCGGCTTCCACTATGTTTACCCAGTGTGCCACCAGGGAGAAGTACCATCCCTGGCCACAAGCACTTGTCCACGTGTCCGTTGTCAGGTGGACTCTCCCAGTAACTGCGTTGTTGAGGGCACGGCAGATGTTTTGGGACACGTGCTTGTGTAGTGCGGGGATGGCACACCGGGCAAAATAGTGTCAGCTGGGGATCGAGTACCAAGGGACGGCCACCGCCATAAGGTTGCGGAAGGATTCCGTCTCCACCAGCCTAAAAGGCAGCATTTCCAACGCAAGAAGTCGTGAAATGTGCGAATTTAGGACTGTGGCCTGTGGGGCGTTAGCTGCGAATTTCCACTTTCGTTCAAAGGTCTGGGATATGGACAATTGAATGCTGCGGTGGACGTGGACGTTGATGCTGTTTCTTGAGAAACTGCCATAACAAGTGTAGACTGAGAGGAGGGGGCATCTTTACATGCAGTATGGACAGGGGATTGCCTTGCACACACAACAGGGGGATCTATTGCACGCACAACAGTGGAAGGCGCAGTGGTGACACCCGCTGAAACTGGTCGTGGACCCTTGGGTTCGCCCCACAAAGTCGGGTGCTTTGCTGCCATGTACCTGATCATGCTGGTGATGGTCAGGCTGGTAGTTTTGTCACCCCTGCTGATGCTAGCATGGCAGGTGGTACAAATGGCCTTTTTGTGGTTATCAGCAGAGTCTTTAAAAAAATTCCAGACTCTGGAAGACCTACCGCTTGTACTGGCAACGTCCCTCGTGTTGGGGTTACGGGGAACGGTTGCCCGCCTTCTGTTTGCGGCCACCACGCTGCTTCTTCCTGCCTATTGGGGTACTCTGCCTCCCTCCCCCTGTGTGCTGCGGGCCTCACTCTGCGTGTCCTCCTGCATCGTTGGGTCAGTTACTAGATCATCCACCACCTCCTCCTGTTCCACTTGCGCACGACGATGCTCCTCCTCACTTCCTGGCAATTGTGTCTCGTCATCGTCCACCTCTTGTGACAAATTGCCAGCGCCGACTTCCTGTGGCCGTGGCTGTTCAAATATTTGGGCATCGCTACATGGGATCTCCTCTTCCACCACTTCAAGCGGAGCAGGCGAGGGGCACAAATATGGAAATGGACCAGTGAACAGCTCTTCAGTGTCCAAGTGTGGGATCAGTTGCTGTCTGACGACACTCGGCATGATGGGAGGAAGGAGCATCAGGGTGAGGAGGAGTATGCGGTCGAGACTCATGGCTACTAAGAGTTGAATGTGTGGAAGACAGACCGGAGGTGGTGGTGCCCAGGTGACTGGAAGTATTATCTGCTATCCAATTAATAACCTGTTCACACTGATCAGTTCGCAATACTGGTGTTGTTCTGTGCTACCCTAGTAATTCGGTCAAGAAGTGGGAGCAAGAAGATGTGGCTGTTGGTTGTGGCACATTTTCACCTTGGCCACGGCCCCGTCCTCTGCACGCACCATCACTAGAACGTCCACTTCCACGCCCCTTGCCATGCCCCTTGCCCATTGTAAATTAAGTAAAATAGCTTACACTCGCATCAATGGAAAAAGGGTAATAAAAAGTAGATTAGAACTGTGGAAGAGGATAACCACATTTCTATTTCTCTGGCCTACACCCGACTCTTTTAAACAATCAGAACAATCAGGGAGAAACTATTACTGTTTTTCTTTACGGAAAAAATACCAAAACCAGAGATTTTTTATTGTGGAATGGCAAAACCACAGTTATTGTTTACTGGGGTATACCATAAAATTTTAAATATATATATTTGCGGCTGAACAGTGAGCGACAAACTCAAACTGTTTTTTTTTTGATGCCAAAGGCCGAAAACTGGATGCTACAGAGATTTGACCCGTGGAACTGCAAAACCACACTGGGATTTGTCGGCCCTACAACAGACTATTTTCAACAGATATATTTTTGTGTCTGAGCAGTCAGGAGTAGAGATGAGCGGTGTTCAACTAGAACTGTTCGCCAATCTCAAATTCGAGCTGTTTTGGACGGTGTTCGAGTCGTTCGACGAACGTGAACGATTTGCAAAAAATTCGGCTGTTCGAGGTTATGCTCGATAACTGTTCGCGCACCAAAAGCGTAACTGGATTTTTTCACATCATGCAGGGATTGAATGCCACTCACTGTAATGCCACAGCCATGGTGGTTGTGGCATTACAGTGGTTGCCCAAATCGATGGGAACAGTGCTCACATTGAAACATGAAAAGCCGGCAATTCAGCAGTGGCATGCACTGGTACCCGACCATTTAGAACAGAAAGAATAGAGATTAGATAGATAGAAACATGTCAGTCACAAATATAATAAGTACAGTGATAGTGTTGATTACTGTACTTGTCATTTAGTGTTAAAATAAAGGATTTATTAAAAAAAGTTGGCTTGGGGTTCCCCGTAATTTTAGTCTCTAGCGGAGGTTAAGCAGACGGCTGGGGCTGATGTTTGAAGCCTGGGAAGGGGGTAATACCCACGGAGCTTCCCAGCCTACTAATATCAGCCCCAAGCTGAATACCTAGCCTTTACTAGCTATTAAAATGGGGGACCCCAAACAAAAATAACGTGGGGTCACCCCTATTTTAATAGCTAGCAAAGGCTAGGCAGACAGCTGGGGGCTGATATTAATAGCCCAGGAAGAGTACCATGAATATTGGCCCCCTCCCAGGCTAGAAACACCAGCCGTCAGCCACCCCAGAAATGGCGCATCCATAGGATGCGCCAATTCTGGCACTTAGCCTTGCTCTTCCCACTGCCCTGTAGTGGTGGCAGTGGGGTAATAGGTTTGGGGTTGATGTCAGCTTAAAATGCCAGCTGACATCAAGTCCAGGTTAGTAATGGAGAGGCGTCTATAAGACACCCCCATTACTAACCCCATAGTCAAAGTTAAAAAAACACAAACACCCAGAATAAAGTCCTTTAATTGAAATAAAGACACAATTCTTTATTGTTCTAAATTAAACCATACTTACCATCACGTCAATTCCAGCTGAAGCCAATGTCTTCTGCAATAAAAATAAAATAATAAAGCAACCTCATCCTTACCTTTCCATGGTTCCCAGGATGGCTCCAGCACTGCTACATTGACATGATAGGCTGGATCGCAGCAGAAAGCTGCCATCCAGCTTGCCATGCCGCAAACACTGAGAAGCGCAGGCATGCTTGCGCTCCTCAGTGTCTGGCTGTGACGGCATCCAGATGAGCCGAGTTTATGTCCAATGAACTCAGCTCACCTCATGCACGTCACTGACAGCATGGGAGAATTCTTCTGCGCATGTGGTGCCGGCAAATGACGTCACCGCTTGAGCAGGAGAATTCTCCCATGCTGGGATGGCATTGAGATGACAGGCTGGATGGCAGCTGATCGCTGCCATCCAGCATGCCATCCTTCATAGACACTGCAGAGCGCAGGCATGCTTGCGCTCTGCAGTGTCTCTGAAGCGCTACCTGCAGTGTCTCTGAAGCGCTAACTGCAGTGTCTCTGAAGGGCTACCTGCAGTGTCTCTGAAGCGCTGGATCGCAGCAGAGCGCTACCATCCAGCTTGTCATCCTTCAGAGACACTGCAAGTAGCGCTTCAGAGACACTGCAGGTAGCGCTTCAGAGACACTGCAGAGCTCAAGCAAGCTCAGCTGCCATCCAGCCTGTCATCTCAATGCCGACCCAGTGAGGAAAAATTCTCCTGCTGAAGCGGTGACGTCATTTGCCGGCACCGCATGCGCAGGAGAATTCTCCCACGCTGTCAGTGACGTGCATGAGGTGAGCTGAGCTCATGAACTCGGCTCATCTGGATGCCGTCACAGCCAGACACTGAGGAGCTTCACTGAGGAGCTTCTCAGTGTCTGCGGCATGGCAAGCTGGATGGCAGCATTCTGCTGTGGTCCAGCCTGTTATCTCGATGTAGCAGAGCTGTAGCTGTCCTGGTAACCATGGAAAGGTAAGGATGAGGATGGTTTATTATTTTATTTTTATTGCAGGAGATCGTTGGCTTCAGCTGGAATGGGCTTGATGGTAAGTATGGTTTAATTTACAACATTAAAGAATTGTGTGTTTATTTCAATTAAAGGACTTAATTCTGGGTGTTTGTGTTTTTTTAACTTTGACTATGGGGTTAGTAATGGGGGTGTCTTATAGACGCCTTTCCATTACTAACCTGGGCTAAATGTCAGCTGGCATTATAAGCTGACATCAGCCCCAACCCTGTTACCCCACTGCCACCGCTACAGGGCAGTGGGAAGAGCGAGGCTAAGTGCCAGAATTGGCGCATCCAATGGATGGGCCATTTCTGGGGTGACTGACGCTGGTGTTTCTAGCCTGGGAGGGGGCCAATATTCATGGCAACCTTTCTGGGCTATTAATATCAGCCCCCAGCTGTCTGCCTAGCCTTTGCTAGCTATTAAAATAGGGGGGACCCCAGGTCATGTTTTTGGGGGGGTCCCCATTGTAATAGCTACTAAAAGCTAGGTATTCAGCTGGGGGCTGATATTAGTAGCCTGGGAAGCTCCGTGGGTATTACCCCCTTCCCAGGCTTCAAACATCAGCCCCAGGCGTCTGCTTAACCTCCGCTAGAGACTAAAATTACGGGGAACCCCACGCCAATTTTTTTTTTAATAAATCCTTTATTTTAACTCTAAATGACAAGTACAGTAATCAACACTATCACTGTACTTATTATATATGTGACTGACATATTTCTATCTCTCTAATCTATGTGTGATTCTTTCTGTTCTAAATTGTCGGGTACCGGTGTATGCCGCTGCTGAATTGCCGGCCGGCTTTTTTAAAGAGAGTGTCTTCTGAGAAGTTTGTCAGCTTTTGGACACCTTTGAAGGTGTTTTCTATGTGTTTCTATGTGTTTTTGTTTGCCTGCCATTGGTTTTAACGGTGTTTGACGGTGTTCGACGAACAGTTCCACGAACATCCCGGTGTTTGACGAACCGAACCGAACCCGAACACTACGGGGGTGGCTCAACACTATTCACGAGACACTACTGTTTTTTTTTAAGGCAAAAAATGCAAAAAACAAGATAATAGAGATTTTTTACCGTGCAACAGCAAAGCCACAGTTTTAATTTACTAGTGTATACCAGACTTTTTAAAAAATATAGATTTGTGGCTGAACAGTGAGCGACACACTCAAACTGTTTTTTTTTAGATACCAAAGGCCCAAAACTCGATACTACAGAGATTTGACCAGTGGAACTGCAAAACCATACTTCTGTTTCTGTGGCCTATACCAGACTCGTTTCAACAGATATATTTGTGTCTGAAAAATCAGAGACACACTTTTTTTTTGGGGTGAGGGAGGACACCAATAGGTTAATAAGACGGGTATTTTTACTGGCCCCCGAGACCTGGAGCTAAGTCCAGCAATTTCAGCAACAGGAGCACACAGGACTGTAATGCAGCGTTTGCTGGTATAACCACTGCGTCTCCTATACAGCATGCCTGCCTGCCTGCCTGATATCTGGGATGGATATTAGTCCTGAGAAGGACTATTTGTTTGATCTGGCAGCCTTTACAGACACTACACTAACTATTTCGCAGGATAAATCTCTCCCTAGCTCAGCAGCGCTGTCCCTACACTGTCTAATATGGAGCGACTGTGTCCAAGATGGCGGCGCCCGGTTTTAAATACTCGTGGTGACGCTGTGTGGCCAGCCAATCACTGTAATGTCCACAAACAACATGGCTGCGGCATTGCAGTGTCTGGCTGGCAATCCCTGCATGTTAATTGGCTCTGTAAAGATCGCCAAACATGCAGGGCGGAGACCCGAGCTCCCGCCCGAGTAACCCGGAAATGCTCGGTGCTCACCGAACATCCCAAGTAGCCTGATGCTCGGGCGAGTACCGAGCAGTGTCGAGCATGCTCGCTCAACACTAGTAATTTCCCTATCCACATTTGTTTACAGGGCAATTGTTCTGTTCTGGTTTTGAGCTGGTCTTATGCTGGGAAGGGCCCAGTAATGATGGATCTTCCCAGCCTTTTAATATCAGCTTACAGTTGTCTGGTTTGCCTTTGCTGATTATTAAAAATGGGAGGACCCCAAAAAAAGCAACCTCCGGTACAGTATCAGACAACAAAGAAGATCAGGAGGAAGAGTTGGATGCAGTTCTGCAGATTCGTTATAAGCAGGATGATCTACTGAGACAGAAGGATCAGGAACCAACAGCCCTGAACGAGGAGGTCGCCAATCCTGACCAAGAGCTGGAGCCTGTCAGGCAGCAGTGTCAGAGTGACGTGCAGCAACTAAGGAAAAACATGGAGAACGTGTCCCAGGACCAGCTGATCCTGGAGTCTGAACGGCAGAAAATAAACCACGTTGTAAGGAACTTGCAGCGAGAACTGGAGGAAAGCAGCAAGGAAATGTTCCAGAAAAATAAAGAGGACTTCCGCAGAACCAAAGAGGAGGTTTTTCAGTTGAAGTTTGACAAAGCGGTGTTTGAAGATGAGCTGTACGAGATGAAAGATAGTTTCTCCCTGGTACAGTTAGAGCTGCACCAATTGAAGAAAGGCTCTGTGGATGCGGAAGAAAAAGAGGTCTCAAGAAAGGAAGTGCAGAGATTTCAGGAGCAGGTGAAGCAGCTGATGCAGGAGAAGCAAAGGCTGGATGCGGGTCTACACCAGAGGGATAGGGAGCTATCTGCCTTAAAAGGGTCGCTGCAGGATGAAGTTTCTGGACGTGATCAAGACCTAGAACGACTGCGCGAACAGTTCAACCGGGAGCTGTGTGTATCCAAGAAGGAGCATGGTGAACTCATGAGGGAGCTGCAGCAATTCCAGGACCAAGTAATGCCTCTAATGCAGAAGGAGCAGCTGGAGGACTCTCTGAACCAGCGAGACCGGGAGCTATCCGCCCTGAAAGGGGCATTAAAAGATGAAGTGACTGGTCACGACCGAGAGGCAGAAAAGATGCTTGAAAAATTCAATAGGGAACTGCAACAAACCAAGAGAGACTATGAGGATCTCCTCAAGGTTAAGAAAAAACTAGAGTATGATAAGGCTGATGCAGAGCACATGCGCCAAGTGATTGAGACCACTCTACAGGACACCCGTGATGAGAATGATGATCTCCGCAGAAAGATCCCGGGACTGGAAGCTCAGATGAAGGAGCTGCAGATGTTCTGTGATGATCTCCAGAGGGCAGAGATGTGCCTTAAGGACAGAATCTGCAGGATGGAGGCTGAACGGAAAAAGTTGGAGGAGTCTATCAGAGAAGCCACAGATCAGGGTCAGGAGTTTGCCACTTTAAAAGGGAGGTATGAAGTAAATACCACCTCGATTAATGTGAGCTGGGATGATTCGGTGGATGTAAGAGCCGAGATCAAGGAGACGCTACAAGCCCATTTGAACATGACACGCATACTTTTTCATCAGGATTTATCCCCGAAAAAGAAAACTATGTGAGTATATTATTGAACCAAAAAATAATTTTTATTGAAAAAAGATTAAAAAGCCATAAAATACAATATAGTGCTTCACAAAAAATGAGCAGGAGGCAGAATAATTATGTATGCACAGACAATAAATAGAGAACCTTAAATTACAAAACCCTCATGATAGAAAAACTGTGGAAGAAAGAGACATGCTCGAATAGGTTGTTCAATAATATATAAATTTTGTAGCTAAAAATAGCCCATAATGCAAGAACAACCCTGGTTTGCAGCTCAATGATTTGTTATATTGACAAAAAATTCCATATTGTATATACATGAAAGACTATTGATGCTTTAAATGTCCCCTGTGGGCTACCGGAATATATAGACATGAGTAGCCTAATATAGATAAAAATTTAAATGGCAGCCAATAAGCACATAGTATTCCATGAGACTATTAGAATGCATGTGAATAAATATAAAGTATAAATCAGAGGGGTTAATACCTTAGTGGGTAATCTGTGCAACCGCCCGCCCGTCGCTCCGATGCGCGTTTCGTCTAGCCTTCTTTAGGGAGCTATAGTAAATGTGTAGCATACAAGATATATGTAGTGTGAATATGAGTCACCCATTGCTCACAGGTGTGCGCTCCGACATTTCCGGTCACAGCCCAGCTTCCAATGGCGCATGTGCAGAAAGATCCCGAGACTGGAAGCTCAGGTGAAGGAGCTGCAGATGTTCTGTGATGATCTCCAGAGGGCAGAGACGTGCCTTAAGGATAGAATCTGCAGGATGGAGGCTGAACGGAAAAAGTTGGAGGAGTCTATGAGAGAAGCCACAGACCAGGGTCAGGAGTTTGCCACTGGAAAAGGGAGGTATTGCAACATCCCTAGCGGTGTGCTTGCATAGTGCACCACCTCCCACTATGCAAGACTGCATTCTTACCTGTCAGTCCAGCCTGCAAATCTTGCTCCAGTTCATGCTGTGTGCATGTCTCTTGACTGACTGCTTAGGGCGGCGGCCCGGTTACTTCCTGATTCTTATAGCTGCTGTGGGCGCACCCCTAATGCATCTCCAGCCTATTGCTGTGAGTCACTGGATATTTAAACCCCCTCCACCCAGTAGGAGGTTCCTGAGCAACACTAACATTCAGTGTGCTCCTTGACTCTGAAGTTGCCAGGTCCAGTTCTGCTTCTTGTCTGTTTCCGCCATCTCTGGGGGCTGCATACCTAGACCTGTCATATGTGACTTCTTGTCCGTTTCCGCCATCTCTGGGGGCTGTATACCCAGGCCTGTTATCTCTGACTTCTAGTCTGTTCTGCCACTCTGGGGGCTGTATACCCAGGCTCGTTCTTGTATCTCATTGCAGTAGCAGTTCCTGTCTTAACTGTATCCTAGCCTGTTACCTGTTTGTCTCTATGTCCGTACCTTCCCTTTTCCTGCAGTATCTGAACCTGCACCTTCTCCAACTCGTTGTCTCTGTACTTCTGTTTGTGAGTTTTGTGTCCACTCGCTACTCCATAGTAAGTACCTTGTGTGTATCTGGTTCTGCCTGTCCCTTTTCCCTTCCTCCGTATCTTCCTCCTGTGTTCTAGCCATCTTCCTGTATTTTCCAGTCTGTTCCATGTGAACAGAGCCCTGTCCTCTCTGCCTTGTCTACCGCACCTGCGGTTTCGCTCCGCTCTGTCTTGCCCACCGCTCCGGCGGCTTCTCTCTGCTCTGCCTTGCTCACCGCACCAGCGGTTTCTTTCTGCTCTGACTTGCCCACCGCTCCGGCTGCTTCTCTCTGCTCTGCCTTGTCCACCGTACCTGCGGTTTCTCTCTGCTCTGCCTTGTCCTGCGCTCTGGCGGTTTCGCTTTACTCTGCTTGTCTATCGCATCTGCGGCTCTGTACCTGTCTCCCAGTCTGTACTGGACCCTGTCCAGCCTGCGCTCCAACCTGCTAGTACCTTCATGTCTGCACGCCAGCCGTGCTTGCCAGTATCTCCCTGTCTGCATACCAGCTGTGCTTGCTAGTGCCCACCTGTCTGCATACCAGCCGTAATTGCCAGTACCCACCTGTCTGCATGCCAGCCATACTTGCCAATACCCACCTGCCTGTATGCCAGTCTAACCTGCCTGTTCCTGCATTCCCCAGTGTGGGTCAACAACTGTGACCGGGGTCTGACCTGGAGTCGCTCCTGGTCCCTCTGCTCGGTTCCTCCTTGGTCCATGGAGTCGACTGAGCCGCCGTGCGACCTTGGTCGGATCGGGTTGATACTTAGTTACGCCCCTCCAGGCACTCCTCTGTTCATTGTACAGTGGGATCACTAATCACGCTAACGCCAGTCAGTCCGGGCGCGAGCGTAACAGGTATGAAGTAAATACGACCTCGAATAATGCGAGCTGGGATGATTCGGTGGATGTACGAGCCGAGATCAAGGATCTCAAGGAGATGCTACAAGCCCATTTGAAGCAAGAGAAGCTTGAGAGACAGGCTGTCAAGAGCCAAGAGGGCGCATTGGAGACAGAGAGGTCTGAGAGAACTCTAATGATAAAGGAGGAGTTGAAGTAGGAAGAGCTTCAAAGATGGGCTGCTGAGAGGCGAGTAGCTGAGCTAGAGGAAGAATTTTTCGAGCTCAAAGGTCGCCTGGCAAAGTGAACGAGGCCGCCTTGGAGAAGGAATAGGGCAAACAAGGTGCGCTTAATCCTTTATACCATGAGAAGGTGGACCTGAGGAGAATTCTTAAGTTCATAGCTGTGAGTGAGCTCAGGGGAAGCATACAGGGTGAAGTAGCTGAAAGTCAGTTGTCCCTGAATCCTGAGCCAGATGGTCATTCGGAGACCACTGGTGAGACAGAAACTTCTCGATACAAGTGCCTCATAGATGCGCCCAAAAATTTGAGGGAAGAATGCACCAGCGAGTCTGTGTATGAAGAGTTTAAGAAGGCTGTGGGAGCCTGTAAGGTGTACTCGACCTCAGAAGCTAAACAGCTGGTGGTCCTGTCCACAACCGAAGTCACAGTGAAGAGTAGTGTTGAGCCACCCCCGTAGTGCTCGAGTTCGGTTCGGTTCGTCGAACACCCGTATGTTCGCCGAACTGTTCGTCGAACACCGTTAAAACCAATGGCAGGCAAACAAAAACACATAGAAACACATAGAAAACACTTCAAAGGTGTCCAAAAGCTGACAAACTGCTCAGAAGACACAACTAACACATGGAAAAGTGACAAGTGCATATAGTCATGCGAAAAGAAAATAGGTGGAGGAGTAAAAGGAGGGGGAGACACAGATATAGGCATGTCATGCCCTTCTAAAATCTAGAAAGGCTGGAGTAAAAATCTAAAATCAGCCTACCAACACCCAGACGTCGTGACAAGAAAATTAAAAAAATAAATATCTTTAGGTAGAATGGCGGTTCCATTCAGAGCACTTACCTTACAAGACGTAGTGGTATCCCCATTGTGAGTTGTGCCAAAAACGGGACCCAATACATTCAAACTAATCCACCATTTGTCATATCCAAGGGGCTGGTCCGTAAATGACAACATCGACGCGGAACCAAGTACAGTAGTATATACTGTACATCCTTTGACAAGGCAATCAGGCGGATCAAGAAGTTGGGAAGGGTCACCCTAATGGCCAAAACAGACATTGATGCGGCGTTCCGGTTACTTACTACCTGTGCCTCCGAATACTGTCCACCTACTGGGCTGCTGCTGGGAAGGAGCATACTATATAGATCGCTGTTTGCCCATGAGGTGCTCCAGATCCTGATCACTATTTGAGGCGTTTAGTTGCTTCCTCGAATGGGTTGTAATGGACGTTTCTAACGGGGCACATATTAATCATTACCTCGACAACTTCTTATGCCTGGGCCCAAAAGATTCGCCACAGTGTGAATACACGCGATAGTCCACATGTGAGAAGGAGAGAGCTGGAGGGAGAGCGGACACCACAGAGCCGAGGGGTTAGATGAAGAACGGAAGAAGGAAAGAGGGCGAGGGAGGTAAAGGAGTACAGTGGAAGGCCGACCTGAGCTCCCCCAAGTTCCTGCTGGGCGGGGAACAACCCTGGGAAGAAAAGCCGCCTGCGCATTCCTTTGAGGTTACGGGCGCGGGTGGGCAGAGGGACTACGCTGGAGTGCAAAGCAGACACGGCCAGTCCGTTCCTGTCCGTTCCTGCCCGTGCGACCTCCGTGTTGCCGGGTTTGTGCCAGAGCCGCGGTGGACCCTGACGGCAAGCCCCCCTCTCCCAATACTGGTGCCTGTCCGCTGGTGGGTCGAGTCCCCCCGCGGTGGGGGGGAGTAACATCTGCAGAAGAAAGACCATCTTCCAGCCAAACTAAGATGTCTACTTCTTTTTGTGGATAATATGATACGATCCCTTTCTTACGGACATGCCTATCGCTACAAATTCCAGATGAGGCACAAAAACAGCAGGTGCTTCAACGGATATCAAGTGCTCCTTCAAGTGGGCTCTCCTCCACCTCAACTTCAACATCACAAATACTCCAGTCCTCAGAAGTGTCACCCCAATCGCACTTGCTTCCTCACATCTCCCAAGTCTCCAGCTGCACGGCTGAGTATGGGGTAACACAGATGGTTGAGTCTGCACAGCTGTTTACTCATACTATAGCCTGGGAAATGGAGGTCTGCTCCAGAGCTTCTGTTAATCCAGACGAGGAAATGATGCCCAGAATCTTTATGAATCGGATCCAGAACCAGATGAAGAAGGTTCTGAGCATAATGTGGACGCTCGTTCCCAAACTGTAACTCCTGTTGGTGGAGACAATGATGAAGACGATGATGAGATGCAAATACCTGATTGGAGCGACAACTTGACTTTTCGGTCAGGGCAGGAAGAGGTTGGCTCTGAGGACGACGGGTGTGAGAACACACAGGGTGATGATGACGAGGTTGGAGATCCCACTTGCTGTCAATCCACAGTCAGCCAGTCGATGAGGTCAGCAGAGGAGGTGGAGGAGGATGTGACTAGCCCAGGGGATGGGGATGACTCGGTACCCGGGCCTTTGCCTGGCCTTTGGGATGTCGCGGTGGTTGGCTCCCGGGTCCGTACCCTGGGGTCACTCTTTAGAAGGGTGGATAATTGTTAATTTTATAAGAGTTTGTGACACCACCTGTGGTATCTGGTGAGAAGCACCAGTGCTGCAGTAGTCCACTGAGGCCGGTGATAAGGCAGCTCGATGGTATAGCTCCCCACAGGTGGAGCTAGGCCTCAGAAAAGCGTATGCAGGGGGAATGCAGGACAGGCGAGACCCAGCTGGGTCAGAGCAAGAACGGGAACGGACACGGTAGTCACTTCAGTACCTTTTACTGGTGGAAATTCAGGCACATCCCGGAGCACTGTAGGGTGAAGGGTGTAGGGCCTCCTGTTTCTTGCCTCTGTGTAGTAAGTTTCTGACCTGCCTGGAGCTAGGCCTAACTTTGTCTCTGTCCTGCGCTGGCTGACCTTGTGGTAGGGCCTTGTCTTGGAGTTCAAGCTCCCAGTATGTGGGGCCTAAGCGTCTCCTGGCTCTGTTACGTATCAGAACCTTAGCGATCCTGGGACTTGTAGTTCTCCAGGGATTCCGGTTATGCCTTACTGGGTCTTAAAGATCCCTGTAAGCTCGGATCCGGTGTCCGGTAAATGCTTCGGGGTGAGCTGGTTAAGCTCCTCTACCCCCTATGTACTAACTCTCCACTCGCCTTCGGCCTACTCGGGCCCCCACTGGGCTATACACACTAAAGGCAGCTTGCCGCCCTTCACCGATCTTATGGCGCCGGCACACCTTAAGCTCTAACTGGGCTCCCTGAATCTAGCTAACAGGAGCCTCGTGCTCCACTGCTGAACTATTAACTGAGTTCTCTAGACGAGACTGAGCTCCACTGCAGACTGACCTCTCTTAGGCTTCTCTACTGCAGGAACTCTTCAGAGGAACTGAACTGAATAGCTCCACCTTCCCTATTTATATCCCTAACGGGCTCCCTCTGCTGGTCTGAGGTGGAAGGTGGAGATGTGTGAATGTTTATGGGGGCCTCTTGTGGAGGATTTCATCAATGCACTCTTATAGGATCTGTGAAACCAAGCGCAGCTGGGCGTCACAGACGCTATTGACGACGAGGTTAGGTTGCGCCTTCCTGGACAGAGACGGAGTACTGGAAGCACGTCAACAACTGCATCCTTAACCACAACTCTGCCTCTGACCACAAGTCGTAGTGCCTCTTCAGGTCGCATGGGCTCTAAGCCTTGCATAGCCTGGGCATTTATTCAGATCGATAAGGATGACCCAACTCGTGTTATCTGTAATATTTGTCACCAAAAGCTAAGTAGAGGCCAAAAAATCCATAGTTTGAGTACTTCATGTATGAACCGTCACATGGATATGAAGCATAAGTTGCAGTGGGAAGCTCACTGTGCTACAATGCGGCCTAGCGGGCCGGGCCAACCACCGTCAGCCCCATCTTGTGCATCCGCGACCTCTTCCTCCTCTGTGACTGGGGGGACAGCAGTTAAACATGTTTTTTGACGCAGACCTGCCACCTCTTTACCCGCAACAGCCAGTGTGATTGGCAGGTCATCATTTCATTTGGAAGTGGAAACACCAGCTGGTGTTGAGCGCTCTCCGACATCGAGAGCACCACCTTGGGATCAAGGCAACCTAACTTTTCCACCTGCATCTTCCTCACAGACCGGCAAGTTTGCCGGGGACACCCTACTCAACCCCGTCTAAGCACAACAGCCAGCCCTCGGTCCCTCAGATGTGGACAAGTAAAAGACCATTTCCACCTAGCCATGACAAAGCTAAGAGGTTGAATTTCACCCTCTGCAAGCTGTTGGCTACAGAAATGCTGCCTTTCCGCCTGGTGGACACAGAGGATTTTCGAGACCTTATGTCCGTCGCAGTGCCCCAGTACCAGATGCCCAGTCGGCACTACTTCTCAAAGAAAGGTGTGCCTGTGCTCCACCAGCATGTCGCACACAGCATCACCGCTTCTTTGTGAAACTCTGTGTGTGACAGGGTGCATTTCACCACAGACACTTGGGCGAGTAGGCATGAACAGGGGCATTACATGTCGCTGACTGGGCACTGGGTAACTATGATGTCAGTGTTGAGCATTCCGATACTGAAATATCGCGTATCGGCCGATATTCGCGGTATCGGAATTCCGATACTTAATTCCGATACTTTTACAATATCGTATACCGGAATCGGAAGTTCCCATAATGCAACGAGCCAGTTTCATTTTATTCAGCCAATGAGGATGCTAAGAAGTGTGGGCCATCCTGTTAGGCATGTAGGCATGTTAACTAATGGCATGGCTGTGATTGGCTGCTGAAATGATGTCATGATGCACTATAAAAGCCACCGCCGCCATTTTGAGCTCACTCTGCTGTGAATTCAGTTAGGGATAGGACTCTGTTGTTCTGAGGGACAGTTTTAGCTACCTATTTGCTCTATTCTGCTTTACCCAAGCTACTTTATAAATCGCTGTGCCGTGCAGCGCTAGTGCACAGTTCTCTGTGCTGTTCACCGCTGTCTGCAAGGTCTCTGTGTGTGAGTGCAGCTCACCCTGTAGTGTGTGCTTCAGCCACGTCTGGTTGTAGTGCGCTCAGCGTGCGTCACTGCCTCATACATTGTCCTTTTTTGCTAATTGATCATTTTTCCTGATTTCTCCTATTAGTGTGGTGGTTCCATCCGTATTCAGCTACATTGGTTCCAAACACACTATATAGGAGTAGATAGAGGAGCCTTTCTGCAGCATTGTGCCCTGCAGCCCCAGCCAGATTAGTATTACGCTATTTTTTGTAGCCTCATCTATTGCATTGTAGGTTACCTTCCTACAATGTAATTGCTACAAAAAGTTTGGTATACTATCGGTATTACATCTTTGGGCACATGCACTGTCTTTTTGTGACAAAAAAAGGCTAAATAAAGTCCACCAAACACTCCACTTTACAGTTGTGTAGGCCACATTAGCTCATATTAAAGTCTAGTCCACACTTTATAAAATTTGTGTTTCTTATACCTGTTAGCAGCTGTTCAGGAATAAGCACACTAAGCCCTTAGTACTTTTCTGCCTATCTTTATCAGTCTACCAAGATGAAGAAGGCAGGGAGTAAGGCATGTGGTCGTGGTCGTGGGCATCGAGTTTCTGCAGGGAGAGGACGTGAGGATTCTGTGCCTGCAGGGAGAGGACGAGGGGATTCTGTGCCTGCAGGGAGAGGACGAGGGGATTCTGTGCCTGCATCCCACAGTTTTACCAGGGAACAGTCCTTTATGCGCAGCTTTGTAGGAGCTAGCTGTACCCCACTGCTGTGGGAGGACCAAACTGAAGCCGTTATCGGATGGATGGAAGCTAACACATGGACTTCAATTAGTTCCAGATCCTCTCAGGTCCTGAGCACTGATGAGCACCCATTTGTCTCTTCACCACCTGCCAAATTGCCCAGGCAGTCAGAGAGCCCTGGACAGGAGCCATCTCTACTTCTGTTCTCTGAATCTCTTGGCTTGGAAAGAGGGGGCCAGCCAAGCAGAATTCGAGAATTTGAAGAAGAGGTAGTATGCAGTGATGCGCAACCGTTTTGTCTCTCTGAATCTGAAGAGGCGGGGGGGCCAGTGCCTATGGTCAGTAGCACACCTCAGTACGCATTTGATGATGAGACTCAGGTGCCACTTTCTGGTGCGTACTGTGCTGTTGAGACTACCCAGGAGAAGCAGTTGTTTGAAGAGGGTGGTGTAGATGATGAGGTCCTTGACCCATCATGGCGTGAGGGACAGGAAGGTGGTGGGAGCAGCTCTGAGGAAGAGATTCCCCGAACGGCCCAAAAAGGAGGGAGAGGGAGGGGGCAGACTTGGTTGCCTGTAGCCTCCACTTCGGCACCCATTAGGAGCATGGCTCTTCCAAAATCCAAAGCAGGCGCTCCCAAGACTTGCAGTGCCTGGTCCTTTTTTGACCCAGTTGCAGATGACATTTGCTTTGTCAAATGCAAGCTGTGTAATCAGAAAGTGAAAAGATGGAAAAGTGTCAGCAACCTCAATACCACAAATATGTGGAAACAAGTGCGGACCAAGCACGTGGTGGAGTTACAAAAACACACTGAAGACCTAGGCCAACCTACAGCGCCACCTACCACCTCTTCAGCTCGTGTTGTAGCCTCTTCCTCCAGCTCACACACAGCTGGTTCGGCTTCATCACAGGATCACCATGGAAGAATCTCTGGCACTGTTGTACAGAGACACAGTGTAATTCCACCCACAGCACCACTTTACCTGTCATCCTCACACTCCCAGGCCAGTCTACAGCCATCGTTAGCACAGGCATGCCCTGCAACAGCATGTGGAGGGAAAAATTAAACATGCGCTACAAAACGCCGTCAGTAGCAAGGTCCACCTGACCACCGATGCGTGGACCAGTAAGCATGGACAGGGACGATACCTTTCCCTCACTGCCCATTGGGTAAATGTTGTGGAGTCGGGTACAGATCTTGAGAGTGGCGCTGTACGTGTTCTGCCAACTCCAAGGATTGCAGGAATTAAGTCTGTACACATTGACTCCTCCTCATTCTCCAGTTCCTCTGAATCAGCGCTGCAGGAGCCGTCACGGTCTACCTCCACATCGACCCGTGAACGGTTACCTGTTATGATGACCGATATGAGCACAGCCGTGGCCAATTTCTACAGGCCGTATTAAAATTAATTTCTTTGGGGAATCGAAGCCACAAAGCGCAGGAGCTCTGGAAGGCCATCAAGCAGCAGAGCGACGTGTGGTTTGTTCCAGTGAATCTCCAGCCAGGCATGGTAGTGTGTGACAATGGCCGAAATCTGGTGGCAGCTCTGGGCCTAGGCAACCTCACTCACATCCCATGTCTGGCACATGTGCTCAACTTGGTCGTGCAGAGTTTTTTGAGGGACTATCCGGATCTTGATGCACTGCTTCACAAGGTCCGCATAGAGTGCGCTCACTAGCGGCGTTCCAGCAACGCAAGATCGCGCATTGCAGCTCTGCAGCGCCGATTATGTCTTCCGGAACATCGCATCATATGTGACCTACCCATCAGGTGGAATTCAACGTTACATATGTTGGAGAGGTTGTGTGTAGTGTTGAGCCACCCCCGTAGTGTTCGAGTTCGGTTCGGTTCGTCGAACACCCGTGTGTTCGCCGAACTGTTCGTCGAACACCGTTAAAACGAATGGCAGGCAAACAAAAACACATAGAAACACATAGAAAACACCTTCAAAGGTGTCCAAAAGCTGACAAACTGCTCTGAAGACATAACTAACACATGGAAAAGTGACAAGTACATATAGTCATGCGAAAAGAAAAGAGGTGGAGGAGTAAAAGGAGAGGGAGACACAGATATAGGCATGTCATGCCCTTCTAAAATCCAAAAAGTGAGAAGCCGACACGTTCAGTCCGCTCCTGCCCGTGCCACCTCCGTGTCGCCGGGTTTGTGCCAGAGCCGCGGTGAACCCTGACGGCCAGCCCCCCTCTCCCAATACTGGTGCCTGTCCGCTGGTGGGTCGAGCGAGCCCCCCTGTGGTGGAGGCAGCTCTAAGCTTTTTAATTTAAATTGTCTCTCTAATTTGAATGAATACACTTTAAATCCATTTACAAGGATCTATTGGAGGGCAAGTCTCATGCCAGCAGCCGCGTAATTCCAGCTCCAGTAGCGTCCACTAAAGCTGCTGCAGTTAAAAAGCTTTTATAAGGATCGAGCTCGGCTGTCCACCGCAAGGCATCCTACTGCCAGTCCCAGCCCCTATGCCTTGGGGTGCCTCCTGATGCTCTTCACTGAGTATCCCGTGGTCCCGAAGCATTTCCTTTGAAAAAATTAAGTGTCAAAACTACAGGTGGTGTAGCTTGCTTAACAGCCGGGATAATCCGCTGACTAGCAGACACTGCTACTAGGCACAAAGTATTTCCTGGGCTAGATGCAGTTAAAAATTTGTAATTAGATACTCTCGTTGGATGCTGAGAAAGCATTCCATAGAGTCTCCTGGCACGCCATATATGATTCTCTTAAAAAACTTGGGGTAGGGGTCTAGGGGACCCTTTTATAGCCAAAATCACGGCCCTGCATCGCAATACGTCACCTAGGCTGAAGATAAAAGGAACTGTATTACCCTGAGGGCTCGGTTGCTACAGAGGTATTGCACCTCACCCAGAGGTGTGATATCTCACTCTCAGGTAAGGATGGAGTGTGGATCAGGACCCGACACCTGCATGCATTACACCACATTGCCGTGGGGCAGGGCGACCAATATGCCCCTGAGATGGGCACGAAAGTCCCTGTCCCTGGCTGGAGTGGGGGGAGGGAACACTGAGGAAGGGGAACCCTGTAGTGCAGGAGCAGGGAGGAAGCAGTTCCTGGGTGCATTGAGAAGGGAGTATAAAAGGTGGGCACCATCTTAGTTCAGTGCAGAGAAGTCTGAGCAGAAGTGGCAGGGAGCAGGGGCTCTGCATGAGCTCTGCTCCGGAGGCGGGCCTAGTAACAGAGGCCCAGGCCTGGAAGAGGGAGAAGGAAGGAAGAGGAGCGGAGAAGGCTCCAGGAACGAGGAATGAAGGGATCCCAGGGGTGCGGATGGGCGAGTCGCCACCGCACGCCCGAATCCACCTGCGTAGAGGGGTCAGGCCAAAGGGGGAGACCGGTCCCCGAAACTAGTGGAGGCAGGAAACGACCTTCAGCTAGAAACCGGAGGCTGTGACATTTTATGTGGCGCAGCCCCTCGCTACACCCGCTAGGAAGGCACCACATAGGGTCAGGGAAACTGGCGCCAAGTTTACCAAGAGGAGGCCCGAGGCAGCCGGACAGAAGGGTTGGTAAGAAAGGTCAGACAAAGGACACCCAAAGGGGGTCCTGTGAAGCGCTCCAAAGTTATCTGGGAGTTGTCTGAGCCCCTCACCTGGTGAGCACAGTACGACGTGGGCAGCCGTTACCTGCAGACGTGGTCTGGATAATAAGAACTGTGAGTAAAGGCCCTGGACTGCATCACTGACTCCGCGTCGTTACTGCTGCTGCCCTGCACCATCACCCCCATCCTCCGCATACACTGCCCTGAGGCTATACTCCTCCCGTGGGGAGTTATGTTACGCTCTGCTGCACCATCAACACCAGCCTCAGCGGTCTGCCCTGGAGCGGCGGTTCACTCTGACCGCAATCCACGGGTGGCGTAGTCCGACATTTAAACATCAAAACCACATAAATAGTTCCACCACTGGTTTGACCGCCCTGATCCACGGAACCGGGTCGCCGCCACGAAGACTACAACCACCAGCATCCACCAAAAAGGGTCCGGCTCCGGGTGTCCCAAGGCCCAGGGGGCGCGTCAGAACATTTTCATCACCTTTCACAATCACCAATGGGACAAGGCAGGGATGTTCTCTGTCCCCTCTCTTATACATCCTAGTGACGGAGCACCTGCTCTCATCAATTTGCCATAACCCCAATATTAGGTGGATTGAGGTGGGAGGCACCGAGTACAAGTGCTCTCTATTTGCTGATGATGTCCTAGTATATATCACTCAATCACATATATCCATCCATGCTGTTATGGCTGAAATAGATCACTTTGTTACATGGTCAAATTTTAAAATCAATGCAGCGAAGTCTGAGGCCCTCGATGTCTCCCTCCCCAAATCCATATAGGATTCCATCCAGTCCAACTTTCCCTTTGCCTGGCCCTCACAGGGTATCAAATACTTAGGAATTCCTAGAGACCTCTCCCATCTATGTTATCTTAATTTTGGGCCCTTTATTGAACAACTCCATACAGACCACGGTTGGCAAGTTAGAACTGTAAGATTCACTACGTGAACCACTGGTGTTTTGTGGAAAAGCACATGTACACTGTGTTCCAAATTATTATGCAAAAAGTGTTTAGGAGTGATAAGGGAAGAATTTGTTTGTTTGTCAGTTAAACTCATTGATGGTGATGTGTGTCAGGGCTCTTTATATCACTGTAAGCAATTGCAGACACCTGTGCTAATTAGTTTGGCAGGTGTGTCCAATGAAAGGCAAGACTACTTAAGAAGGCTGTCTCACATTATTAAGCAGCCTACATTTTCTGCCAAAATGGGAAAGAAAAAGGATTTGTCGGCTGCTGAGAAGCAACAAATTGTGGAGTGTTTAGGTCAAGGCATGACTACAATCAACATTGTGCGATGATCAGGATGAAGTGTCTTGGCAATCAATGTAGCTGATTCACAGTACACACGTGTGCGTGCTGATAAGGGCAAATTGAGGACTCTTTCCTACAAGCAGCAGCGGCAAAAAAGCCTTGTCATAGCAGCAGACAAGTTTTTGAAGCTGCTGGTGCCTCCAACGACCCCCGAACAACAAGATGCAGGGTCCTTCAGAGGTTTGCAGCTGTGCATACGCCATCCTGTCGACCTCCTCTATCCACTTCACACAAGCAGAAACGGCTCAAGAGGGCCAAACATTACATGAAGACTGATTTCAAAACTGTTTTGTTCACGGATGAGTGCCGTGCAGCGCTCGATGGTCCAGATGGATGGAGTGGAGGATGGCTGGTTGATGGACACCCCACGCAAACACGGCTACAGCGCCAACAAGGAGGAGGTGGAGTAATGTTTTGGGCTGGAATCATGGGGAGAGAGATTGTCGGCCCCTTTAGGATCCCTGAAGGCGCTAAAGATGAACTCCATAATGTATGTGGATTTTCTCAAACAGCACTTCCTGCCATGGTTCAAGAAGAAGAACCATGTATTTCACAGCAAGATCATTTTTTGCATGATAATGCACCATCTCATGCTGCACATAAAACATCTGCATCTCTGGCTGATATGGGCATAAAAGGGGACAAACTTATGGTGTGACCCCCATGCTCCCCTGACCTCTACCCCATTCAGAACCTCTGGAGCATCATCAAAAGGAGTGTCTATGATGGCGGGAGGCAGTTCACATCTAGGCAACAGCTCTGGGAGGGTATTCTGTCCTCATGCAAAACAATTGAAGCAGAAACCATTCAAAACCTGACAAATTCAATGGACGAGAGAGTTCAGAAGCTCCTTTCGAACAAGGGGTCCTATGTGAAAATGTAACATCACCTAGAATAAAGTTTTGAGTTGAAAACTGTTTGATTTCAGTTTCTAATAACCTGCTAATGCTTATAATTTCAAAAATGACCATTTTTTTGGTCTTTATTAAAATGAAAAGGTTGATCGAAAAGTTTGGCGGATCTAAGAGTGTGGCAACCCAGTAGTCATGATTACTTCGAATTCTGACAATATGAGGGTCATGTTGCAGTTAGTGCAGCAAGAAGGCACTTATGTGTCTTGCGCATCTCGGAGCCCCAAAATTATTTTCCGGGCTAGATGCAGCTAAAAATTATTATTAATTTTAAATCTGGTGGAGCTTAGTATAGATGGCCTAATAGGATCAGTGCTGCACACTGCCACAAAGCCCAAATTATTTTCCAGTCAAGATACAGATAAACATGATTAGTAATTTTAAATCTGGTGGAGCTTATTATAGATGGCCTAATAGAATCAGTGCTGCACACTGCTACAAAGCCCAAATTATTTTCCAGCCAAGATACAGATAAACATGATTAGTAATTTGAAAGCTTAAAACGGTTGGTAGGGTGATTTTAACCAATCATCAAGCTTTTACTCTCCCCAGGATGACACAGGGGTAGAAAAGTCGTTTCGGATCCATGATTTGTTCATCTTTATGAACGTGAGTCTGTATACATTATCAGTGGAGAGCCGCGTGCGCTTATCTGTCAGCACACCACCAGCAGCGCTGAACACACGTTCAGACAGAACGCTGGCTTCGGGGCATGACAAGATCTCCAAGGCGTAAGTGGCTAGCTCCGGCCATTTATCCAGATTGGAAGCCCAAAAAGAGCAAGGGTCCAGTGACACAGTCGTGGCTTCAATGTTTACTTGGAGATACTCCTGTACCATCGTCTCTAGGCGTTGACTATGTGTCAGACTTCTTGTCTCCTGTGGCCTTGCAAAGGATGGGCTAAAAAAGTGGTGAAATGATTCCGCAAAATTGATGTTACCAGCAGATACTGTGGTTCTGTTACGGTTTGAGTGCTGAACACTTGACGGTCCCACGGTTGGCAAGTTGGAACTGTGAGATTCACTACGTGCACCACTGGTGTTTTGTGGAAAACCACATGTAAGATTGTGCAATAGTCTCTGCTGATACTCCTGCATGCGTGCATCCCTTTCTATGGCAGGAATAATTTCGGCAAATTTACTTTTGTACCGGGGATCTAACAGTGTGGCAACCCAGTAGTCAGGATTATTTCTAATTCTCACAATTCGAGGGTCATGTTGCAGGTAGTGCAGCAAGAAGGCACTCATGTGTGTTGCGCATCCAGGAGCACCAAGTCCCTGTTGTGTTGGTGGCGAGGTAACAATCATGCTTCCTTCCTCTGTCCTCTCCCCCCAACCTCGCACAACAGAAATGTGATCAAGGTCTCCCTCATCTGATGAGTCTTCCATCAGTTCGTCCTCCACTTCTTCCTGGGCTCCTGCACCTTCCTCACTAGTTTGGCTGCTACCATGTGCCCTGGTAAAACCATCTCACCCACCCTCACATGCCTGTCGCCTTGATGCTGCCGACCGTCTGGACCTTGCATATGTTAGCCCTTCTGCATACAACTCCCCCTCCTCTACTTCCTCCACCTCCTCTTGTGCCACCACCTGACACCGAATTCTGTTTAACATGTGCTCCAGCATGTAAATCACCGGAATAGTCATGCTGATAATGGCATCGTTAGCACTAAAAATCTTCGTCGCCATTTCAAAACTGTGCAGAAGGGTGCATAGGTCCCTGATCTGAGACCACTCCTCCAGCGTGATTTTCCCCACCTCTGGATCTCGTTGGACCAGGCTATACGTCAGAACGTATTGCACCAGGGCTTGTCGGTGCTGCCACAGTCGCTGCAACATGTGCAGAGTTGAATTCCACCGGGTAGGCACATCGCATTTTAGCCGGTGAAGTGGCAGGCCCAACGACTTCTGTAGAGATATAAGTCGCTGAGCTGCGGGATGCGAACGGCGGAAGTGAGCACACAGCGACCGTGCCCTCTGCAGAAGGCCATTTAGTCTGGGATAGTGGGCTAAAAATTGCTGGACAACCAAGTTCAACACGTGAGCCATACAAGGCACGTGTGTGACATTGCCCCAGCGAAGGCCCACACCCAGGTTTGCAGCATTGTTGCACACGGCCTTCCCTGGTTTCAGGTCCAGTGGAGACAACCATTCATGAAATTGGTTCTCCAGAGCTGACCACAACTCCTCAGCTGTGTGACTCACATTTACCAGATATTTCAAAGTAAAAACCGCCTGATGACGTTGAGCCCTACTGCCAGCATAGTAAGGAGGTGTGCAGGATCCCTTCTGCGCAGTTAGAAAGCTTGTGGCATGACCAGACAGGCTTTGGGTGCAGGTGGAAGACAGAGAGGAGGTTGAGGAGGCAGAAGCAGTGGAGGAACTTTGACATAAAGAGGATTAACGCACAACTCGTGGGGACGGCAAGACTTGGACAGCAGCCCCTTCTCCTGCTGTCACCATAGTTACCCAGTGCCCAGTCAGCGACATGTAACGCCCCTGTCCATGCCTACTCGTCCAAGTGTCTGTGGTGAAATGCATCCTGTCACACACAGAGTTTCTCAAAGAATTGGTGATGTTGTGTGCGACATGCTGGTGGAGCGCAGGCACACCTTTCTTTGAGAAGTAGTGCCGACTGGGCATCTGGTACTGGGGCACTGCGACGGACATAAGGTCTCGAAAATCCTCTGTGTCCACCAGGCGGAAAGGCAGCATTTCTGTAGCCAAGAGCATGCAGATGGTGAAATTCAACCTCTTATCTTTATCATGGCTAGGAAGAAATGGTCTTTTACATGTCCAAATCTGAGGGACCAAGGGCTGGCTATTGTGCTTAGACGGGGTTGATAAGGGTGTCCACGGCAAACTGCCGGTCTGTGAGGAAGATGCAGGCGGACATGATAGGTTGCCTAGATCCAAAGGTGGTGCTATCGATGTCGGACAGCGCTCAACCTCAGCTGGTGTTACCACCTCCAAAGAAAATGATGACCTGCCAATCACGCTCGCTGTTGCGGGTAAAGAGATGGCAGGTCTGCGCCCCAAAACAGGTGTGACTGCTGTCCCCCTAGTCACAGAGGATGAAGAGGCCGCGGATGCACAAGATATGGCAGACGGTGGTTGGCCCGGCCGGCTAGGCCGCATTGTAGCACACTGAGCTTCCCACTGCAACTTATGCTTCATGTTCATGTGCCGGTTCATGCATGAAGTACTCAAACTATGTATTTTTTGGCCTCTACTTAGCTTTTGCTGACAAATGTTACAGATAACACGAGTTGGGTCATCTTTATCGATCTGAAAAAATGCCCAGGCTATGCAAGGCTTAGCACCCATGCGACCTGAAGAGCCACCACGACTTGTGGTGAGAGGCAGAGTTGTGTTTGAGGATGCAGTTGTTGACGTGCTTCCAGTACTACGTCTCTGTCCAGGAAGGCGCAACCTGACTTCGTCGTCACTAGCATCTTCCTCCACCTCCTCTGCTGACCTCATCTCTTGGCTGACTGTGGTTTGACAGTAAGTGGGATCTCCAACCTCATCATCATCACCCTGTGCGTTATCACACCCGTCGTCCTCAGAGCCAACCTGTTCCTGCCCTGACAAAAAACTAAAGTTGTCGCTCCAATCAGGTATTTGAGTCTCATCATCGTCTTCCTCATTGTCTACACCAACAGGAGTTACAGTTTGGGAATGAGGGTCTACATTATGGTCAGAACCTTCTGCGTCTGGTCCTGGATCCGACTCATAAAGATTCTGGGCATCAGTGCAGATCATTTCTTCGTCTGGATTCACAGAAGCGCTGGAGTCGACCTCTGATTCCCAGGCTATAGTATGAGTAAACAGCTCTGCAGACTCAACCATCTGTTCTACCTCATACTCAGACGGGCAGCTGGAGATTTGGGAGCTGTGAGGAAGCAAGTGCGATTGGGGTGACACCTTTGAGGACTGGAGTATTTGTGATGTTGAAGTTGAAGTGGAGGAGAGCCCACTTAAAGGAGCACTTGATATCCGTTGAAGCACCTGCTGTTTTTGTGCCTCATCTGGAATTTGTAGCGATTGGCGTGGCCGTAAGAAAGGGATCTTATCACATTGTCCGCTAAAAGAAGTAGACATTTTAGTTTGGCTGGAAGATGGTCTTTCTTCTGCAGATGTTACTGTTGCTTTAACACTTACCCCACGGACACAACCTTTTTTCCCTTTCCCAACACGCCTATTCCCCTTTCCACCAGCAGCAGGCCTTTTTCCACTCATTTTGGTGGTTAACTAATTCACAACTCTGGAGTTGTTTGCACAAAAAAACAATGGATGGGAACCGAGCAGAGCTGAGTGGCCAAACTGTGGTATTAGGCCAAAACTATTGGCTGGGTTAGATGCAGAAAAAAATTATATTCAATTTGCAACCTGATGGAGGTCAGTATAGATGGACTAATAGAACAAGTCCCACACACAGCTAGAAGCCCAAATATTTTTTCAGAGGTAGATGCAGAAAAAAATTGTATTCAGTTTGCAACCTGATGGAGGTCAGTATAGATGGACTAATAGAACAAGTCCTACACACAGCTAGAAGCCCAAATATTTTTTCAGAGGTAGATGCAGAAAAAAAATATATTTAGTTTGCAACCTGATGGAGGTCAGTATAGATGGACTAATAGAGAAAGTCCCACACACTGCTAGAAGGCCAAATATTTTTTCAGAGCTAGATGCAGACAAAAAATTATTTTTAATTTGCAACCTGATGGAGGTCAGTATAGATGGACTAATAGAGAAAGTCCCACACACTGCTAGAAGGCCAAATATTTTTTCAGAGCTGGATGCAGATAAAAATTATTTTTAATTTGCAACCTGATGGAGGTCAGTATAGATGGACTAATAGAGAAAGTCCAACACACTGCTAGAAGGCCAAATATTTTTTCAGAGCTAGA
Source organism: Phyllobates terribilis (assembly GCF_046119375.1). NCBI lineage: Eukaryota > Metazoa > Chordata > Amphibia > Anura > Dendrobatidae > Phyllobates > Phyllobates terribilis. The sequence goes on from NW_027362761.1 coordinate 284,440,208, forward strand.
TGCAGAAAAAAATTATATTCAGTTTGCAACCTGATGGAGGTCAGTATAGATGGACTAATAGAACAAGTCCCACACACAGCTAGAAGCCCAAATATTTTTTCAGAGGAAGATGCAGAAAAAAATTATATTCAGTTTGCAACCTGATGGAGGTCAGTATAGATGGACTAATAGAACAAGTCCCACCACAGCTAGAAGCCCAAATATTTTTTCAGAGGTAGATGCAGAAAAAAATTATATTCAGTTTGCAACCTGATGGAGGTCTGTATAGATGGATTAATAGAACAAGTCCCACACACAGCTAGAAGCCCAATATTTTTTCAGAGGTAGATGCAGAAAAAAAATATATTCAGTTTGCAACCTGATGAAGGTCAGTATAGATGGACTAATAGAGAAAGTCCCACACACTGCTAGAAGGCCAAATATTTTTTCAGAGCTAGATGAAGACAAAAAATTATTTTTAATTTGCAACCTGATGGAGGTCAATATAGATGGACTAATAGAGAAAGTCCCACACACTGCTAGAAGGCCAAATATTTTTTCAAAGCTAGATGCAGATATAAATTATTTTTAATTTGCAACCTGATGGAGGTCAGTATAGATGGACTAATAGAGAAAGTCCCACACACTGCTAGAAGGCCAAATATTTTTTCAGAGCTAGATGTAGAAAAAAATTATATTCAGTTTGCAACCTGATGGAGGTCAGTATAGATGGACTAATAGAACAAGTCTCACACACAGCTAGAAGCCCAAATATTTTTTCATAGGTAGATGCAGAAAAAAATTATATTCAGTTTGCAACCTGATGGAGGTCTGTATAGATGGATTAATAGAACAAGTCCCACACACAGCTAGAAGCCCAATATTTTTTCAGAGGTAGATGCAGAAAAAAAATATATTCAGTTTACAACCTGATGGAGGTCAGTATAGATGGACTAGTAGAGAAAGTCCCACACACTGCTAGAAGGCCAAATATTTTTTCAGAGCTAGATGCAGACAAAAAATTATTTTGAATTTGCAGCGTGATGGAGGTCAGTATAGATGGACTAATAGAACAAATCCCACACACTGCTAGAAGGCCAAATATTTTTTCAGAGCTAGATGCAGAAAAAAATTATATTCAGTTTGCAACCTGATGGAGGTCAGTATAGATGGACTAATAGAACAAGTCCCACACACTGCTAGAAGCCCAAATATTTTTTCAGAGCTAGATGCAGAAAAAAATTATATTCAATTTGCAACCTGATGGAGGTCAGTATAGATGGACTAATAGAATGATGCTATGCCCAAAAGATTTTACTTCACTAGGTGCAGTAAAAAAATTGGTATTCTATACACAGGTGGTATATCTTGCAACACAGATAGGCTACTCCACTGACTAACACACTCTGCAATAGGCCAAAAAGGATTAGCTTTGCTAGATTCAGCCAAATGCTGTGAAAAAAACTTGCACAGCACTGGCACAGACCTGCCTGGCAAAAACTGATAGGAACTGTTGTAACCTAGTCCTGAAAAGGACTGCAATTACAATTAGTCTTTACTCCCACAATCTATCTATTTAAGAGCACAGACCTGCCTGATAAAAGTCGTAGGAAATGCTGTAACCTAGTCCTTAAAAGGACTGCAATCACAACTATTCCCTACTCCCAAGCTATCTGTAGATTTGTGCGAAAATTGGCTTGAAATTAACAAGTTATAGCGCACACAGCAACAGCGGTGCCGTCTAACATGCAGCTGCAGCAGTGAGAAAATGGTGGCGACGGGGAAAATGGCTTGGTTTTATAGGGCAAGGACATGTGACATACACTGCCAATGACACATGCCCTTGCTTGTGTGAAAAAAAGCACTTCGCTCCGTGTGTGCGCTGCTGATAGGCTGACAGATTGCACCTCCCCACTGTAAATGCGAGAAAGAGAAAAAAAAATGGAGATCTTCATTATTCCTGCAGAGATCCATCCCCTGCCCCTCCCCCCACCCCGCTGTACACTCAAACTGCGTATTAACATTAATTTTCATCATTACTGAGAAAAAATCCAGTTATGATTTTGGTGCACGAACAGTTATCGAACATAACCTCGAACAGCCGAATTTTTCTCAAATCGTTCGTGTTCGCCGAACGGCTCGAACACCGCCCAAAACAGCTCGAATTTGAGATTGGCGAACAGTTTGAGTCGAACAACGCTCATCTCTAGTGTTAACGTCACTTTGCCTCCAATGCGTTGTCCTGTCGTGTTGCGGTCGGGTTAGCCGACTCTATGGTGCCTGCAGTTTAGGTGACTCCTATGTGGGCTGCGGGATCTGGCAATGAAGGCTGGTTCAATAGTGGCAATAAGACAAGCACCCCCTGTAGGACTGTGGGTTTCGGTAACTGCAGCCGGCTTGCGGCCTTGCAACTTTTTTTTACATGGGTACCTTCTGCCACCCATCCGGGTTCCAGTACCGTCAGCTGGTTCTCGGCCATTCCTTTGGCTTAGGTGCCTCCTTCTCGGCATCCAAGTTCCACCAACGTCTGCTGGTCCTTGGTAGTGCTTTCTGGCACAGGTACCTCCTGCTTAGTAACCGAGTTCCAGTACTGTCAGCTGGTCCTCGGTAGTTCCATTGGCTCTTGTACCTTCTGCTACCCATCCGGGTTCCAGTACCATCAGCTGGTCCTCGGTAGTTCCATTTGCTCTTGTACCTTCTGCTACCCATCCGGGTTCCAGTACCGTCTGCTGGTTCTCGGCAGTGCCTTTGGGTTAGGTACCTCCTTCTCCGTATCCAAGTTCCACCAACGTCTGCTGGTCCTTGGTAGTGCTTTCTGGCACAGCTACCTCCTGCTTAGTAACCGAGTTCCAGTACCGTCAGCTGGTCCTCGGTAGTTCCATTGGCTCTTGTACCTTCTGCTACCCATCCGGGTTCCAGTACCGTCAGCTGGTTCTCGGCAGTGTCTTTGGCTCGGGTACTCCCTCCTGCCGAGCCTGGTTCCAGCACGCCAGCTGTTTCCGGGTAGTGTCAACGTCACTTTGCCTCCAATGCGTTGTCCTGTCATGTTGCGGTCGAGTTAGCCGACTCTATGGTGCCTGCAGTTTAGGTGACTCCTATGTGGGCTGCGGGATCTGGCAATGAAGGCTGTTTCCATAGTGCCAATAAGACAAGCACCCACTGTAGGACTGTGGGTTTCGGTAACTGCGTCCTGCTTGCGGCCTTGCAACTATTTTTTACATGGGTACCTTCTGCTACGCATCCGGGTTCCAGTACCGTCAGCTGGTTTTCGGCAGTGCTTTTGGCTTAGGTGCCTCCTTCTCGGTATCCAAGTTCCACCAACGTCTGCTGGTCCTTGGTAGTGCTTTCTGGCACAGGTACCTCCTGCTTAGTAACAGAGTTCCAGTACCGTCAGCTGGTCCTCGGTAGTTCCATTGGCTCTTGTACCTTCTGCTACCCATCCGGGTTCCAGTACCATCAGCGGGTCCTCGGTAGTTCCATTTGCTCTTGTACCTTCTGCTACCCATCCAGGTTTCAATACCTTCAGCTGGTCCTCGGTAGTTCCATTTGCTCTTGTACCTTCTGCTACCCATCCGGGTTCCAGTACCGTCAGCTGGTTCTCAGCAGTGCCTTTGGCTTAGGTGCCTCCTTCTCGGTATCCAAGTTCCACCAACGTCTGCTGGTCCTTGGTAGTGCTTTCTGGCACAGCTACTTCCTGCTTAGTAACCGAGTTCCAGTACCGTCAGCTGGTCCCTGGTAGTTCCATTGGCTCTTGTACCTTCTGCTACCCATCCGGGTTCCAGTACCATCAGCTGGTTCTCGGCAGTTCCTCAGCCTTCTTGTACCTTCTGCTACATTTCCAAGTTCAAGCTTTTCGAAATGGTTCTTGGTAATCACTCTGGATCTCCCTGACGAGGACCCTGAAGACGAGGACCCTGAAGACCACCCCGAAAAGATGAGGACCCTGAAGACGAGGACCCCGAAGACGAGGACTCTGAAGACCACCCCGAAGAAGACGAGGACGCCGAAGACGACGACCCTGAAGACGACCCTGAAGACCACCCCGAAGAAAACGACTACCCGGAAGATGACGACCCCGAAGACGACGACCCCGAAGATGACGACCCTGAAGACCATCCCGAAGAAGACGAGGAACCTGAAGATGACAACCCTGAAGACGACGACCCTGAAGACCACCCCGAAGAATACGAGGACCCCGATGACGACGACCCTGAAGACAACGACCCTGAAGACCACCCCGAAGAAGACCAAGAAGATGACCCTGAAGAAGTTGACCAAGAGGACATAGAACAAGAAGACAACCACCAAGATACAGAAGAACAAGAGACAGAAAACAAGAAGCAGTAGTACAAGAAGCTGCTTAACAAAAAGCGGAAGATCATTAAGCATAAGACTAAAAATCAGAGCGAAAGATATTATCTAAATTATAAGCAGAAGATGACTAAGCAGTGTATGGGGGTGAGTCCGTTCCTCCTCGTGGTGCTCCTGGAAAAGACCTGCTGCTGCAGGCCAAACTGAACGCGGACAAATCCTGTTGTAAATCTTTTGTGACGGGCAGAACGAAAGGTGTAATGTTCAAACTTTTATAGATAACAACTACAGGACTGTGACAAATAAGAATATGATGAAGAAGAATAATATGAAGAAGATGAAGAAGTAGAATATGAAGAAGAATAATAGTAGAATAAGAAGAATATGAAGAAAGTAAAAAAAAAAGAATAATACGAAGAAGGTGAAGAAGAAGATGAAGAAGGTGAAGAAGAAGTTGATGAAAAAGATGCTGATGCTGAGGATGATGAAGGAGAAAGTGTGGGAGAAGTAAAAAAGAAGGTGAAGAGCATGGAAGTAGTGAAACATAAATATCTGACAAAATATAAAAAAACTTAACATAGTCAATATTTCGGTAACTCAGAACGTCTTAAAAAAAATATTAATTCCTGCTATTCCATTTGATAGGGCTAAACCTCTATGCCTTTATTGTCTCCCCCACCTCCCCCAATACATTCTACATTATCTTAGTTGTTTTCCTTCATGCAGAATTAACCTACAAGGAAAGAAAGGGTTTATTTTTATTCCGATATTTGTGTCCCATTGCCTTGCATTGGGTTCCGGTATCGGAATCGGCGATATCCGATACTTTTTGGGTATCGGTCCGATCCAATCCGATCCGATATTTCCTGAAACCGGAAGGTATCGCTCAACACTAATGGTGACAGCAGGACAAGGGGCTGCTGTCCAAGTCTTGCCGTCCCCACGAGTTGTACATCAATCCTCTTTATCTAGAAGTTCCTCCACTGCTTCTGCCTCCTCAACCTCCTCTCGGTCCTCCACCTGCACCCAAAGCCTGTCTGGTAATGCCACCCGCTTTCTAACTGCGCAGAAGCAATCCTGCACACCTCCTTACTATGCTGGCAGCAGGACTCAACGGCATCAGGCGGTGTTTACTTTGAAATGTCTGGGAAATGTGAGTCACACAGCTGAGAAGTTGTGGTCAGCTCTGGAGAACCAGTTTCATGAATGGTTGTCTCCACTGGACCTGCAACCAGGGAAGGCCGTGTGCGACAATGCTGCAAACCTGGGTGCGGCCCTTCGCCGGGGCAATGTCACACACGTGCCTTGTATGGCTCACGTGTTGAACCTGGTTGTCCAGCAATTTTTAGCCCACTATCCCGGACTAGATGGTCTTCTGCAGAGGGCACGGACGCTGTGTGCTCACTTCCGCCATTCGCATCCCGCAGCTCAACGGCTTACATCTCTACAGAAGTCGTTGGCTGAAATGCGATGTGCCGACACGGTGGAATTCAACTCGGCACATGTTGCAGCGACTGTGGCAGCACCGACAAGCCCTGGTGCAATACGTTCTGACATATAGCCTGGGCCAACGAGATCCAGAGGTGGGGCAAATCACGCTGCAGGAGTGGTCTCAGATCAGGGACCTATGAAGTTGACGCGCCCCCTGGGCCGTGGGTTATCCGGAGCCGGGCCGGTTGATGCTGAGGGTTGTAGTCACTTTGGCGGCGACCCGGTCCGTGACCCAGGGCGGTCAATCCAAGGGTAATTTGTATATATGGGTTTTATAATGTCCGACTACGCCACCTGTGGAGTGCGGCCAAAGGGGCCGCCGCTGCCGAACAGTCCTCTGAAGTTGGTGATTTTGCAGCAATGGTATTATTACTCCCCACAGGAAGAGTGTAGCTTCAGGGCAGTGTGGGTGGATGATGGTGGTTGTAGTGCAGGGAGTCAGTAATGAACACAGAGTTCGTGTGATGCAGTCCCAAGATCTTTACTCACAGTTGTTGCAGTCCAGATTACAGGTACCAGAGCAATCTCCCCCGTCGTGCTGTGCGTACTCAGTGAGGGGCTCAGTCCACCCCCAGATAGCTCCGGAGTACTTAGCAGGACCCCCTTCTGTGTGTCCTTTCTCTGGCCTTCTCCCTGCACCTCACACCCAGTGACACTTCTATCCGGTATCCTCGAGCCTTGGCGGGCGGCATGTGTTCCGTCCCCTGGGTCCTATGTGGCTACCTTCTTAGTGAGACTGGTGTAGACTTTGGCCTGCAGTACATGAAATGCTGCAGAATCCGGTTTCTAGTTGAGCCTTGCTGTTTCTCCGCTAGTTGAGGGACCGGTTCCCCTTATCTGGCCTGACCCCTCTACCTCCTGGTAGCAGCGGGCGTACGGGTGACCTTCTGCACGGCTCGTACCCCTAGGGTCACTTTGGTTCCAGGAGCCTTCCTGCTCCCACTCCTCTCTTCTCTCCTTCAGTCCTGGGCCTCCCAGGTTGGCCCGCCTCCGGAGCAGAGCTCATGCAAAGCCTCTGCTCCAGTCACTTCTCCTCTGACTGGCTTGCTCTTTCTAAGATGGCTTCCTATTTATACTCTCCCTGTCATGTGCTCCCCTAAGCTGCTTTCTCCACCCACACCCACTACATAGGACCCTCCCACCAGCTAGGGACCTGGGACTGTGCTCTCCCTTAGGAGCAATCTCGCCCTACCCCCACTGCGGGTATGTGTTGGATGCAGGTGTTAGGGTCCAGAGCCATACTCCTTCCTTACCTGAGGGTGAGATACCACACCTCTGGGTGTGTTCCAGTACCTCTGTAGCGACTGAACCCTCAGGGGCGCCAAACACCCTTCTGCACAGTGTTGTAATGGCAACGAAGATGTTTAGTGCTGACGACGATGCCATTATCAGCATGTCTCTTCTGGTGATTTACATGCTGGAGCACACGTTAAACAGAATTCAGAGTCAGGTGGTGGGACAAGAGGAGGTGGAGGAAGTAGAGGAGGAATCTTATGCGGAAGGGATAGCATCTCCAAGGTCCAGACGGTCGGCAGCACCAAGGCGGCAGGCATGGGAGGGTGAGGGAGAGGGATTAACCAGGGCGCATGGTAGCAGCCAAACTGTTGAGGAAGGTGCAGGAGCCGAGGAAGAAGTGGAGGACGAACTGGCAATGGGCATGTAAGACTCATCAGATGAGGGAGACCTTGATCACATTTCTGTTGTGCGAGGATGGGGGGAGAGGTCAGAGGAAGGAAGCATGATTCTTACCTCACTACCAACACAACAAGGACTTGGTTCTCCTAGATGCGCAAGACACATGAGTGCCTTCTAGCTGCACTACCTGCAAAATGACCCTTGTATTGTCAGAATTCGAAGTAATCCCGACTACTGGGTTGCCACACTCTTAGATCCCTGGTACAAAAGTAAATTTGCCAAAATAATTCCTGCCATAGAAAGGGATTCACGCATGCAGGAGTATCAGCAGAGGATGTTGCAGAATCTTACATGTGCTCTTCCACAAAACACCAGTGGTGCACGTAGTGAATCTCACAGTTCTAACTTGTAAACCGTGGGACTGTCGAGTCTTCATCACTCAAACCATAACAGTAACACAGTATCTGCTGGTAACAGAAATTTTGTAGAATCGTTTCACCACTTTTTTAGACCACCCTTTGCAAGGCCACAGGAGACTAGAAGTCTGACACATAGTCAACGCCTAGAGAGGATGGTACAGGAGTTTCTCCAAGTGAACATCGAAGCTATGACTGTGTCACTGGACCCTTGCTCATTTTGGGCTTCCAATGTGGAAAAATGGCCGGAGCTCACCACTCACACCTTGAAGATCTTGTCATGCCCTGCAGCCAGCGTTCTCTCTGAATGTGTATTCAGCGCTGCTGGTGGTGTGCTGACAGGTAAGCGCACGCGGCTGTCCACTGAGAATGTAGACAGACTCACGTTCATAAAGATGAAGAAATCATGGATCCGCAAGGACTTTTCTTCCCCTGTGTCATCCTGGGGAGACTAAAAGCTTGAGGATTTGGTAAAATCACCTCACCAACCGTTTTAAGCAACTCTGGGGCAATTGATGCCACTTAAATGGTGTCTGTGACACAATTTTAGGAAAAAATGTAGACTCTTTTTGGAGTCCCCTTGCTGTGTTTTACATGACGTTGGCATCGTCAATTCCAGGTGGGTTGGGTCGCTCCCCTCCTCTTTTAGCTGAAAGAAAGAACATACACTATGGCTCGGGGTAACGCAGATGGTTGAGTCTGAAGAGCTGTTTACTCAAAGGTCTGCTCCAAAGCTTCAGTGTCTGCTAGTCAGCGTAGAATTTTTAACTGCATCTAGCCTAGGCAATACTTTGCGCGTAGTAGCCCAGCTGCGAGCAAGCTGCACCGCCTGTGTATCTAATAAGAATTTTTAAATGCACCTAGCCTAGGCAGACTGTGGGGACCCCCAACCAAACCCAGACATTCAGCCCCTCTACCGCCCCCCTTTCCTTGACAATACAATAATGTAACTCTTACAACTGGATGGGTGAGGATCGGTCACAGCTTTATTAACTCTTTATACTGATTCCATTAGAAAGGCATTTTATTAATAAAATAATTCAGCTTGTTGCAGCATGCCCTGGGTCTCCAAACCGGCAAGTTGGCCAACAAGTGTAACTCTCCAACATGTCCTTTCCAATTTCCAGGCCACGGAGGTTCCTGCGTACTCGTATGCAGGACTCTGACCCCCATCCATCACTCTTAACGCTTGTTCCACTCCGTCCTGGAGTCCTGACAGGAATATGTCCAGTCCAATATCCATTAAGTGAACACCATCGGGCCGCATGAGGCCTGCTTTATCTCCTTCCAGTTGTCGGTGTTGTATCACTACACCGCCTCTGTCTCTTCTAAATTTTGCCATCCGAATATTTATTACCCGCCTTTTCCGTTCGATGGCCGTGATGTCTCGCGCACCTTGCCATACCGCTATCGACACAATCTCTGACCATACTATAGTTAGTTTTGTGAAAAATTCTCTGAAGCGCTCAGTGTCTAGTTTCATTATTGCCATTATGTAACGGGTCTGGGAGGCGGAACCTCTGAGCTACTATACAAGGGGGCGGTCCTTGTAAGGGAGCGGGTGGCGACCAGGCAGGCAGTCACAGCAGGTGACCGGGACAGTCTCTAGAAGAACGGGCAGGAGGTCACGGCAAGTGACCGGGGCAGTCTCTGGATGAACGGGCAGATGGTCACGGCAAGTGACCGGGGCAGTCTCTGGGTGAACGGGCAGATGGTCACGGCAAGTGACCGGGGCAGTCTCTGGGTGAACGGGCAGATGGTCACGGGAAGTGACCGGGGCAGTCTCTGGGTGAACGGGCAGATGGTCACGGCAAGTGACCGGGGCAGTCTCTGGGTGAAGGGTTGGTACGACCTGTGGCGGCTGATGGTAGACGTGAGCTCCCAGGTGAGCGGGCAGAAGTCTCTGGACAGGCGGGTGGTCACAGCATGTGACGGCGGAGCCTCTAGGTAGACTAGCAGACAGGCAGCAGATGAGCGCTCCCAGGTGAGCGGGCAGGAGTCACTGGACAGGCAGGTGGTCACAGCACGTGACGGCGGAGCATCCAGGTAGGCAAGCAGGCAGGTAGCAGATGAGCGCTCCCAGGTGAGCGGGCAAGCTGGTCCTTAGACAGACTGACAGGAGTAGTAAGGCAGACCGTCGGACTTCAGGCTAGCAGGCAGGTAGCAGGATATCAGGCAGGAATTAGACAGCAGACTGGCAGAAATCTGGCAGGTAACTGGCAACGGGACCTGAGGGCTGAAGCAGAGTAGTGAACAGTGCTACAACATTGCTCGGGCACCTCCATTTTGGAGGAGGTGCCTATTATATGGGAGGTCCTCCGGCAATTGGCCGGGGACTCCTTAGGACGGCGCGCGCGGTCCCTTTAAGAGAGGGGGAGCGCGCGCGCGCGCGCTCTAAGCACACTGCCGGGGAAGGAGCGCGTGCCGGAATCAGCGGGGAGAGCAGCGCTGGAGGACGCCGCGCCAGGAGCGGGGAGGTGAGAGGGACGGCGTCTCTGCCTAGAACGGGGCAGAGACGCCGATGCTACACATTAGTTATGCGCTCTTGTGATGACCTAGGTCATTTCCCCCGGCCTGTATAACTAAGATGACCAGACCTCTTGCCTCTCTCCCTACCTTGATTACCTCCATTAGTATCTGTGGCCATAGCAGGCCTCTAATACCTCTCCAGTTAAAATATTTGTTATGAAACTCTAATTTCCTCCCACCTGGGCTGACTTTTGCCCTTTTTTCTCCCCAATATATATACGAGTGGCCTATCACCCACACTGTTGGCTTAGCGTCACCTGTAAAAGAAACAAACCATGTTAGGATAACAAGTCCGGTCTTGTGTATCTCCCCAAACACGTGGATCGCCATCTCCCTATCCTCTGAACTTCCGTTTCTTACAGTCCTGCTCTTGCTGCTTCCGTGGCCGCGCTTATGCGGAATGAGTGTGTCCCGTAATCTTTGGGGTGGTTCCCTGCCGATGTTATGCATTTATTAAATATAGCTTGGAACTGGTATCTTGATTATGGCGTTCCATCAATGTGTGATAGGAAGAAATTACTTTGTGATCTGATGGTTATATATGTTTTTACTATTGTTACCCGACTCAGTGTACCGTTTGTGGGCTGTAGAAGTACCCAAGTGCCCCTGCCCGCTGGAACCGTTTTCGATTGGCTTATGCGTAGACTTATTGCATTATTGGCTATGACTACGTCCTGGTGTAATAAGCCTCCACTGGTGGTAATTTTGGATTGAGGGACTAATTCGCTTATGCATAGCACCCCGAAGAAGGCGATCGCAAATGCAGTAGACAGTAGTGTTGCTTCAAATTGTGAGTGTCATGTTAATGGTGTTAGGGATATGATGTGAGAAATAAGTTTTAGTGACACGGAACGGGATGTCTACACTCCTGACTTGGCTGACCCATTTGTCCACCCTTTTATGGATTGTCTGATGATGAATCTTTTTGTCACATCTCCCCAATTCAGTAGTTGGAAGTGAAATGCTACTCCGGTCAGACACCGCTGCGCTGACGCCCCTGATATGCCCCTCATCATTAGCTGGTGGAGAAATTCTATGGTGACTTGTAATCTCGCTTGTTCACATTGGTCAACCCGTCTGCCTGCTACTTGTCGTGTCCACTCTTCCCATGCCTTACCGTATGCTTGCCATGTCGACGGGGCAACTGACGCTCTGATTAATGGCATCAACTATTCGCCACTAGATCCCATAGGGAAGGTGGGCAACTGTTGCCCAATGGGTGGGCGTTGGGGAGGAGCTCTGTGAAAATTTGCCAATTGAATTGTGATTAAGCGTTAGCAGCAGCTTTAGACCCCTCAGCATCATGGCTAGCGCGGACCCATACATTGTGTTTTAGGCACAGGAATGCTAGCCGGCGTAGTAGGCCTAGCACTGGGAGAGACGATGATGCCATCTTATTAATGCAGTGCGCTAGGCTGGTGTTTTTTGTTATGAAGCGTATATTTTTGTTAGCCAGGAAGCGCGCCCCATATTTCTATTGCTACCACTATTGGGAAGAAAAATTATTTTCCGGGCTAGATGCAGCTAAAAATTATTATTAATTTCAAAGCTGGTGGAGCTTGGTATAGCTGGCCTAATACAATGAGTACCACACACTACTACTATGCCCAAAATTATTTTCCAGGCAAGATGCAGCTAAAAATTATTAGTAATTTGAAAGCTGCTGGAGCTTAGTATAGATGGCCTAATAGAATGAGTACCACACACTGCTAATATGCCCAAAATTAGTTTACAGGCAATATGCAGTTAAAAATTATTATTAATTTCAAAGCTGGTGGAGCTTGGTATAGATGGCCTGATACAATGAGTACCACACACTGCTACTAAGCCCAAAATTATTTTCCGGGCTAGATGCAGCAAGAAATTATTATTAATTTCAAAGCTGGTGGAACTTGGTATAGATGGCCTAATACAAAGAGTACCACACACTGCTACAAGCCCAATCCCAAATATTTTTTCAGAGCTAGATGCAGATAAAAATTATTTTGAATTTGCAACCTGGTGGAGGTTAGTATAGATGGACTAATAGAACAAGTCCCACACACTGCTACAAGCCCAAATATTTTTTCAGAGCTAGATGCAGATAAAAATTATTTTGAATTTGAAACCTGGTGGAGGTTAGTATAGATGGACTAATAGAATGATGCTATGCCCAAAAGGTTTTACTTGGCTAGGTGCAGTAAAAAAAATTGTATTCTATACTCAGGTGGTGTAGCTTGCAAAACAGATAGGCTACTCCACTGACTAACACACACTTCATGAGGCCATAAAGGATTTGCTTAGCTAGATTTAGCCAAATGCTGTGAAAAAAACTTGCACAGCACTGGCACAGACCTGCCTGGCAAAAAGTGATAGGAACTGATATAACCTAGCCCTCAAAAGGACTGCAATTACAATTAGTCTTTACTCCCAACCTATCTATTTAAGAGCACAGACCTGCCTGATAAAAGTCGTAGGAAATGATGTAACCTAGTCCTCAAAAGGACTGCAATCACAACTATTCCCTACTCCCAAGCTATCTGTAGATTTGTGCGAAAATTGGCTTGAAATTAACAAAGCATAGCGCGCACAGCAACAGCGGTGCCGTCTAACATGCAGCTGCAGCAGTGAGAAAATGGTGGCTACGTGGAAAATGGCTGGGTCTTATAGGGCAAGGACATGTGACATACACTGCCAATGACACATGCCCTTGCTTGTGTGAAAAAAAGCAGTTCGCTCCGTGTGTGCGCTACTGATAGGCTGACAGATTGCACCTCCCTACTGTAAATGCGGGAAAGAGAAAAAAAAATGGAGATCTTCATTATTTCTGCAGAGATCCATCCCTTGCCCCTCCCCCCGCCCCGCTGTACACTCAAACTGCGTATTAACATTAATTTTCAGCATTACTGAGAAAAAATCCAGTTATGATTTTGGTGCGCGAACAGTTATCGAACATAACCTCGAACAGCCGAATATTTTTCAAATTGTTCGTGTTCGCCGAACGGCTCGAACACCGCCCAAAACAGCTCGAATTTGAGATTGGCGAACAGATTGGGTCGAACACTGCTCATCTCTAGTGAAGAGGTTGGCTATCCTAAGTGACATGCACTGGCGATGTGTTCGCACGAAGCGGTTTGCCCGGTTTAAGACCGAACAAGCCATTAGACAACTGGAGCTTATGTGAAAAGCTCTGTTGAAAGAAGTCATCCAGTTGCCTCATGCACTGGTAAGAAAGTTCATTGGGAGAAATGGCCAAACCATGCAAATGATGGTAAAGAAGCCTGGTATGATAAAAGTAAGCAGTCCACGTGATCATCAGGACTGGATACCGGATGAAGACGGCATGCTGTTATTCTCTGCTGTAGGCACCGAAGAAAATCTTGCATATATACTAATTCTGATGGAGTACCGAGTGACCTACCTGCGAGAGGTAGAACAGTTGCATCTCGCCAGACTACGAATAGAAAGACAGCGTCGCCTGAGCAGCAGAAGATGGCAGCCATCTATAAATTGAGAGACCAGACAGAGAAAGGGCCCTCCAAATAATAGAACAGCTATAGCAGAAGTTAGACCTTTCAGGATGTCCTGAGGGTATTGGGCGTGGGTTTAGAGGTAGTGAGACCTCCAGTAACTCAGGTCTGCGAGGCCCATGCAAACGTCCCAATAGAGTATGAGACAGTACGGAGTCGGACCGGACCTTATATACAAGCGCAAGTGAGTCGCACTGCTGTATTGACCGCTGGGAGCGGGGGAGGTCTGACAAGGCTACGACTAGGAAATGTGACTTGACGAAGTTGGAGACAATGACGGATGGTAGGTCCCTAAGGAATGGGCTAATGTTGATGACTAATTTTCCAGGGGCTGAGTAGTGCTAATGTCAAGTACATGGTCTCTGTATGAACTGTGGGTTATAATGTGATTGTTTGAACAGCGGGGGGGGGGGATATGTAATGCAGCAGCTTGCTGCATTACTAAAATGTCCAGGGGGTGTGTTCTGGCTGACCATGTACCTCCCCTTCAGGTGACTGATCACATGTCTGTGACATCATCACAGGTCCTGTGCGCACAGAAGGATATATAAATCCTGGTGGTTTTTGAAACAGGAGAGTAGTCTGGTCCCTGTGTCTGGTACACCAGCAGCCTTGGAAGGCAAGAGGCCTGATCCCTGTGTCTGGGACACCAGTAGCCTTGGAAGTCAAGAGGCCTGATCCCTGTGTCTGGGACACCGTTGGCCCTGGAAGGCACGTGGCATGGAGACCACGTCTGGGGAGCCTTAAACCACAGCTGTGGCAGAACAGAGCGGATAGAAGCCGCTAGTCCTGGCAAAGGTAAAAACGGTGCTTGATATGGACAATGATATTGTTACCTTGCTGAAGTCTGTATCTGAAGCCAAGCGGGCATAGCTGCCACTGAAAAGGCTCTAGGATACTTCATATGTAACATGCCCGCGAGCCACTGAGATGGACTATGTTATAGGCAGTTTATGATCTGTAATAAACTGCTGGACTGTAGATTACTGGAAAATGTTGCATGTGTGCTTTAATTGACCCAGTGAAGTGAGTGCCCCTCAACATGATCATTAGCGCTACCTTACAATATATATATGCTCAAAAAAATAAATGGAACACTTAAGCAACAGAATATAGCTCCAAGTAAATCAAACTTCTGTGAAATCAAACTGTCCACTTAGGAAGCAACACTGACTGACAATCAATTTCACATGCTGTTGTGCAAATGGAATAGACAATAGATGGAAATTATTGGCAATTATCAAGATGCCCTCAATAAAGGAGTGGTTCCGCAGGTAGGGACCACAGACCACATCTCAGTAAAAATGCTTTCTTGCTGATGTTTTGGTCACTTTTGAATGTTGGTTGTGCTTTCACACTCGTCGTAGCATGAGACGGACTCTACAACCCACAGAAGTTGCTCAGGTAGTGCAGCTCATCCAGGATGGCGCATCAAAGCGAGCTGTGGCAAGAAGGTTTGCTGTGTCTGTCAGCGTAGTGTCCAGAGGCTGGAGGCGCTACCTGGAGACGTGGAGGGGGCCGTAGGAGGGCAACAACCAAGCAGCAGGACCGCTGCCTCTGCCTTTGTGCAAGGAGGAACAGGAGGAGCACTGCCAGAGCCCTGCAAAATGACATCCAGTAGGCCACAAATGTGCATGTGTCTGCACAAATGGTTAGAAACCGACTCCATGAGGGTGGTATGAGGGCCCGACGTCCACAGATGGGGGTTGTGCTCACAGCCCAACACCGTGCAGGACGCTTGGCATTTGCCACAGAACACCAGGATTGGCAAAGTCGCCACTGGCACCCTGTGCTCTTCACAGATGAAAGCAGGTTCACACTGAGCACATGTGACAGTGTCTGGAGACGCAGTGTAGAGCGATCTGCTGCCTGCAACATCCTTCAGCATGACCGGTTTGGCAGTGGGTCAGTAATGGTGTGGGGTGGCATTTCTTTGGAGGGCCGCACAGCCCTCCATGGGCTCGCCAAAGGTAGCTTGACTGCCATTAGGTACCGAGATGAGATCTTCAGACCCTCTGTGAGACCATATGCTGGTGCGGTTGGCCCTGGGTTCCTCCTAATGCAGGACAATGCCACACCTCATGTGGCTGGAATGTGTCAGCAGTTCCTGCAAGATGAAGGCATTGAAGCTATGGACTGGCCCGCCCGTTCTCAAGACATGAATTCGATTGACACATCTGGGACATCATGTCTCACTCCATTCACCAACGTCTCATTGCACCACAGACTGTCCAGGAGTTGGCGGATGCTTTAGTCCAGGTCTGGGAGGAGATCCCACAGGAGACCATCCGCAACCTCAACAGGCGCATGCCCAGGCATTGCAGGGAGGTCATACTGGCACATGGAGGCCACACAATACTGAGCCTCATTTTGACTTGTTTTAAGGACATTACATCAAAGTTGGATCAGCCTGTAGTGTGTTTTTCCACTTTAATTTTGGGGGTGACACCAAATCCATGTCTCCATTGGTTAATAAATTTGATTTGTAGACGAGCCTTGACATGACGCTTTGAAAGTAAAGGTACCTTACGGGCTTGTCTGGAACGGAGACCATTGCGGTGGAGTACGTTACTTATGGTATTGACTGAAACCAATGTCCCCACTGCCATGAGATCTTCCCGGAGCTCCTTCCTTGTTGTCCTTGGGTTAGCCTTGACTCTTCGGACAAGCCTGGCCTCGGCACGGGAGGACACTTTCAAAGGCTGTCCTGGCCGTGGAAGGCTAGCAGTAGTTCCATAAGCCTTCCACTTATGGATGATGCTCCCAACAGTGGAGACAGGTTGGCCCAACTCCTTGGAAAGGGTTTTGTACCCCTTGCCAGCCTTGTGACCCTCCACGATCTTGTCTCTGATGGCCTTGGAATGCTCCTTTGTCTTTCCCATGTTGACCATGTCTGAGTGCTGTTCACAAGTTTGGGGAGGGTCTTAAATAGTCAGAAAAGGCTGGCAAAAGAGATCTTTAATCCACACATGTGAAGTTCATTATTCTTGGTGCCTGAACTACTTCTTAATACTTTAGGGGGACCAAACAGAATTCTTGTGGTTTGAGGGGTTGAATAATAAATGACACTCTGAATTAACTTTTTACGTTTAAAAAAAAAAATAAAAATAAAAATTTGCTGCAGTGCATTTCCCACTTCCAGGCTGATCTACAGTACAAATGTCACAATGCCAAGTTAATTCCGCATATGTCAACCAGCTAAATCTGCAGGGGGTTGAATACTACTTGTAGGCACTGTATATATGTAGGTTGGGTAAAGAAGGCTCTAACGGGCAGTTCACTTCCAGCAGCTGCGAATTTTCGACAGGGAACCTCTTGGTGTCCGTAAAAGTATGTATACTGGTAGTTAGGGTATTAATTCGCGCTGACAGTAGTGAGACGGATTCGGGAGAGAGGATTAGAATTCCTTTATTGGATCATAGAATAAAAAGTAATTTTTAAAAAGATATTCTTAAAATAACTTAGCACAGGAGGCGCCCACAGCCGCAGCTGTTGAAACGAGTTGGAATTGTCCCTAACTTAGCACAGGAGGCGCCCACAGGCCTCCGTACCTCGTGCACTCCGTGCACCACATGACGCCGCGTCACTCAGCTCCTCTCGTGCGCTTTCTGCAGGGAGCGCGTTCCCTCCCATCCCGGAAGTGCGCGAGCATGCGGCAGTCACCGGCCGGGACTCCGCTCTCGCTCCGGATCTCTGCACACCCACACTCGACGCCTGGACTGTGAGTATAATTGGGCTTCGGCCCTTAGCCTGGACATGCAGACCTCCTAACTGTAAGTAAAACTTAATATCTAACACTGTACTACCGTCCTTAGACCTTGCAGCCAGAGCCTCCGGCTGCACCTGTCTCACCAGGACGGCAACCACTCCTAAACTTTAGACTCCACAGCCATATTAGACTCAAACAGGACATGTCCACCACAACGGGAGTACCTTGAACTCCGGACCACCCCAGACAGATATCGCAGCTTGTACTCCCACTCACACCAGTATACTTACCTCCTTAGGGCTTGGCCGTAATCCTTACTCTGCCCTATTCAGTGCAGCCAGAGCCCCCTGCTGCACCTATTAGGACGGCAATCACTCTTGAAAATCAGCACCATCCCCCTGAACCTACTAGGCTTCACAGCCCTATCTGATTCAAAAACAGGACACGTCCACCAAAAGGGTGAGTAGCTCCTAACGTCGGACCCCCATCTGAAAGTTATCGCAGCCAGTATCTCTTCTCACACCACTATACTTAACTCCTTAGGACGTTGGCTGCATTCCTGATCCTGCCTTGCCCTAAGGGACTACGCCACTACAATACTACAGGGCAATATGGACATCTAAAAGCAAGATTAACCTCTAGTCCTACAGCACAAGCCAAGGTGCCCCAGGACAACCCACCGACAAGGTGACCCTCAGTGACCTTCACCTCAAAATACCTGAGGTCTAAACCAATTGATTAATACACCGTCCACACTGTCCCCCAACAGACAACTCTAAAGGAACCTAATCTATAAGGACAACAGTCCAAGCAGGACACCTGCACAGCCAGCTCCCAGCAGTGTGCTAACTTCCAATCCAACAGCAGGTATCTCACTACTTAATCTAATTTTCTACAAGTACTATTCCTCTCATCGTAACCGCCTATCCTCTACCCTAGATACTACTGTAGGAAGCCGTCCACAGAACAACCCATCTATCTTTAAGAAATACACCAATTCATCCTACCAGGTAATCCAAAGAAAACTAATGACAATTCTACTACTATCCTACCAGACCTAACACCTCATATCAATTTCTCCTACTTGGTCTCCGCAGTTGCACCTCCTAGCCTACCGAATCCATCATCGTACTCCAAAAAATCCTAGGAGCATGAGCTTGAATTACTAACTTCTATCCACCTATTTATTTATTTAATTACTTATTTATTTAATTACGCTCTCTATCACACATATACATTCTCTGTATCTTACGGTATATTTTAAGATATATTTTTAAAAAAATTACTTTTTATTCTATGATCCGATAAAGGAATTTTAATCCTCTCTCCCGAATCCGTCTCACTACTGTCAGCGCGTATTAATACCCTAACTGCCAGTGTAATATATATATATATATATATATATATATATATACAGTACAGACAAAAAGTTTGGACACACCTTCTCATTTAAAGATTTTTCTTTATTTTCATGACTTTGAAAATTGTACATTCACACTGAAGGCATCAAAACTATGAATTAACACATGTGGAATTATATACTTAACAAAAAAGTGTGAAACAACTGAAAATATGTCTTATATTCTAGGTTCTTCAAAGTAGCCACCTTTTGCTTTGATGACTGCTTTGCACACTCTTGGCATTCTCTTGATGAGCTTCGAGAGGTAGTCACCGGAAGTGGTTTTCACTTCACAGGTGTGCCCTATCAGGTTTAATAAGTGGTATTTCTTGCCTTATAAATGAGGTTGGGACCATCAGTTGTTTTGTGCAGAAGTCTGGTGGATACACAGCTGATAGTCCTACTGAATAGACTGTTAGCTGCTTTTTTCTTGGCATTATACAAATTCTAAGTAAAGAAAAACAAGTGGCCATACTTTAAGAAATGAAGGTCAGTCAGTCCGAAAAATTGGGCAAACTTTGAAAGTGTCCCCAAGTGCAGTTGCAAAAACCATCAAGCGCTACAAAGAAACTGGCTCACATGAGGACCGCCCCAGGAAAGGAAGACAACGAGTCACCTCTGCTTCTGAGGATAAGTTTATCCAAGTCACCAGCCTCAGAAATCGCAGGTTAACAGCAGCTCAGATTAGAGACCAGGTCAATGCCACACAGAGTTCTAGCAGCAGACACATCTCTTCAACAACTGTTAAGAGGAGACTTTGTGCAGCAGGCCTTCATGGTAAAATAGCTGCTAGGAAACCACGGCTAAGGACAGGCAACAAGCAGAAGAGACTTGTTTGGGCTAAAGAACACAAGGAATGGACATTAGACCAGTGGAAATCTGTGCTTTGGTCTGATGAGTCCAAATTTGAGATCTTTTTTCCAACTACCGTGTCTTTGTGTGAAGCAGAAAAGGTGAACGGATGGACTCTACATGCCTGGTTCCCACCGTTAAGCATGGAGGAGGAGGTGTGATGGTGTGTGGGTGCTTTGCTTGTGATACTGTTGAGGATTTATTCAAAATTGTAGGCATACTGAACCAGCATACCTACCACAGCATCTTGCAGCGGCATGCTATTCCATCCGGTTTGCGTTTAGTTGGACCATCATTTATTTTTCAGCAGGACAATAACCCCAAACACACCTCCAGGCTGTGTAAGGGCTATTTGACCAAGAAGGAGAGTGATGGGGTGCTACACCAGATGACCTGGCCTCCACAGTCACCAGACCTGAACCCAATCGAGATGGTTTGGGGTGAGCTGGACCGCAGAGTGAAGGCAAAAGGGCCAACAAGTGCTAAGCATCTCTGGGAACTCCTTCAAGATTGCTGGAAGACCATTTCCGGTGACTACCTCTTGAAGCTCATCAAGAGATTGCCAAGAGTGTGCAAAGCAGTCATCAAAGCAAAAGGTGGATACTTTGAAGATCCTAGAATATAAGACATATTTTCAGCTGTTTCACACTTTTTTGTTAAGTATATAATTCCACATGTATTAATTCATAGTTTTGATGCCTTCAGTGTGAATGTACAATTTTCATAGACATGAAAATACAGAAAAATCTTTAAATGAGAAGGTGTGTCCAAACTTTTGGTCTGTACTGTATATATGTATGTATCTATAATATAACGCTGCAAGTGTCCCTCTGTCTGAAGCCTCTATAGACTGTGCATGCATGACGCGCAGTCTGGCTCCAGACAGAACGCTTGGAGCCCATACAAGTAAGAGGAGAGTGTATGACGCCGAAGATCGCGGTATGCATAGACACTGAACCCAAACCACAATCTCCGGTGCCATACTTACATACCTACCTGACCGGGAGGAGTGTTGCCGTGATGCCTCTCTTCTCGCTGGAGACCGGGGCAGGAATGAAGGCGTCAGAGTTGGTGCATGTTCATAGCGCTATCCATCGCCATTTTACTGAAGACTAGTGTTGAGCGATACCTTCCTATATCGGGAAATATCGGATCGGATTGTATCGGACCGATACCCAAAAAGTATCGGCTTTCGCCGATTCCGATACCGGAGGCCAATGCAAGTCAATGGGACACAAATATCGGAATAAAAATAAACCTTTTCTTTCCTTGTAGGTTAATTCTACGTGAAGGAAAACAACTAAGAATAATGTAGAATGACATGAAAAGCCGGCAATTCAGCAGCATACACCGGTACCCGACAATTTAGAACAGAAAGAATAGAACATCACACATAGATTAGATAGAAGAAACATGTCAGTCACATAAATATGAAGTACAGTGACAGTGTTGCTTACTGTACTTGTCATTTAGTGTAAAGGATTTATTAAAAAAAATAACAGTGTTTTCTAGCACCGTCTCTTTAAAAAAGCCGGCCGGCAATTCAGCAGCGGTACCCGACAATTTAGAAGAGAAAGAATAGAGCATCACCCATAGATTAGATGGATAGAAACATGTCAGTCACATAAATATGAAGTACAGTGACAGTGTTGATTACTGTACTTGTCATTTAGTGTTAAAATAAAGGATTTATTAAAAAAAAATTGGCGTAGGGTTCCCCGTAATTTTAGTCTCTAGTGGAGGTTAAGCAGATAGCTGGGGCAGATGTTTGAAGCCTGGGAATGGGGTAATACCCACGGAGCTTCCCAGGCTACTAATATCAGCCCCCAGCTTAATACCTAGCCTTTACTAGCTATTAAAATGGGGGACCCCCCAAAAATGACGTGTGGTCCCCCCTTTTTAAATAGCTAGCAAAGGCTAGGCAGACAGCTGGGGGCTGATATTAATAGCCCAGGAAGGATGCCATGAATATTGGCCCCCTTCCAGGCTAGAAGCACCAGCCGTCAGCCGCCCCAGAAATGGCGCATCCATAGGATGTGCCAATTCTGGCACTTAGCCTCGCTCTTCCCACTGCCCTGTAGCGGTGACAGTGGGGTAATAGGGCTGGGGTTGATGTCAGCTTATAATGCCAGCTGACATCAAGCCCAGGTTAGTAATGGAGAGGCGTCTATAAGACACTCCCATTACTAACCCCATAGTCAAAGTTAAAAAAAACAAAACACAAACACCCTGAATAAAGTCCTTTAATTGAAATAAAGACACAATTCTTTATTGTTCTAAATTAAACCATACTTACCATCACGCCCATTCCAGCTGAAGCCAACGATCTCCTGCAATAAAAGTAAAATAATAAAGCAAACTCATCCTTACCTTTCCATGGTCCCCACGACGGCTCCAGCTCTGCTACATTCACATGACAGGCTAGATCGCAGCCGAAAGCTGCCATCCAGCTTGCCATGCCGCAGACACTGAAAAGCGCAAGCATGCTTGCGCTCCTCAGTGTCTGGCTGTGACGGCATCCAGATGAGCCGAGTTCATGTCCAATGAGCTCAGCTCACCTCATGCACGTCACTGACAGCGTGGGCAAATTCTTCTGCTTAAGCGCTGAGCGCAGGAGAACTTTCCCACGCTGTCAGTGATGTGCATGAGGTGAGCTGAGTTCATTGGACATGAGATCACCTCATGCACGTCACTGACAGCTTGGGAAAATTCTCCTGCGCTCAGCGCTTGAGCAGGAGATTTTTCCCACGCTGTCAGTGACGTGCATGAGGTGAGCTGAGTTCATTGGACATGACATCGGCTCATCTTTATGCCGTCACAGCCAGACACTGAGGAGCGCAAGCATGCCTGCGCTTCTCAGTGTGTGCGGCATGGCAAGCTGGATGGCAGCTTTCGGCTGCGATACAGCCTGTCATGTGAATGTAGCAGAGCTGGAGCCGTCGTGGGGACCATGGAAAGGTAAGGATGAGTTTGCTTTATTATTTTACTTTTATTGCAGGAGATCGTTGGCTTCAGCTGGGATGGGCGTGATGGTAAGTATGGTTTAATTTAGAAAATTAAAAAATTGTGTTTATTTCAATTAAAGGACTTTATTCTGGGTGTTTGTGGTTTTTTTTTTTACTTTGACTATGGGGTTAGTAATGGGGGTGTCTTATAGACGCCTCTCCATTACTAACCTGGGCTTGATGTCAGCTGGCATTATAAGCTGACATCAACCCCAGCCGTATTACCCCACTGCCACCGCTACAGGTCAGTGGGAAGAGCGAGGCTAAGTGCCAGAATTGGCGCATCCAATGGATGTGCCATTTCTGGGGTGGCTGACGGCTGGTGTTTGTAGCCTGGGAGGGGGCCAATTTTCATGGCACCCTTCCTGGGCTATTAATATTAGCCCCTAGCTGAGCTGTCTGCCTAGCCTTTGCTAGCTATTAAAATAGGGGGGACCCCACGTCATTTTTTTGGGGGGGTCTCCCACTTTAATAGCTAGTAAAGGCTAGATATTCAGCTGGGGGCTGATATTAGTAGCCTGGGAAGCTCCGTGGGTATTACCCCCTTCCCACGCTTCAAACATCTGCCCCAGCCGTCTGCTTAACCTCCGCTAGAGACTAAAATTACGGGAACCCCACGCCAATTTTTTTTTAAATAAATCCTTTATTTTAACACTAAATGACAAGTACAGTAGTCAACACTATCACTGTACTTCTTATATATGTGACTGACATGTTTCTATCTATCTAATCTATGTGTGATTCTCTATTCTTTCTATTCTAAATTGTCGGGTACCGGTGGATGCCGCTGCTGAATTGCCGGCCGGCTTTTTTAAAGGGACGGTGCATGAAAACATTATTATCTTTTTTAACAAATCCTTTAACACTAAATGACAAGTACAGTAAGCTGAGTGCTGCCATCCAGCTTGTCATTGTCATCCTTCAGAGACACTGCAGAGCGAAGGCATTATGGGAACTTCCGATTCATGTATTCGATATTCTAAAAGTTTCGGAACTCAGTATCGGAACTCCGATACCACGAATATCGGTCGATACCCGATATTTCAGTATCGGAATGCTCAACACTACTGAAGACACATTTGCAGTGTGACTTCAGCAAAATGGCGCCAGACAGCGCGGTATGGGCTTGCGCGTACTCCGGCGCCACACTCTTCCTCCGGCCTCCGGCAGAACAGGACACAGCAGCGCTGGAGCACAGTGAAGAAAGGTGAGTAAAAGTGTTTATTTTTTTGTATGTGTGCAGCATGAAACGGATGAGGGGGGCCACACATACCAGGATTGGGGGGTGAGGGGGCCACAGATACCAGGATTGGAGGATGAGGGGGCCACACATACCAGGAGTGGGGGATGAGGGGGGCTACACATACCAGGATTGGTGGGTGAGGGGGCCACACATACCAGGATTGGTGGGTGAGGGGGCCACACATACCAGGATTGGGGAGTGAGGGGGTCACTCATACCAGGATTGGGTTGTGAGGGGCCCATGTATACGAGGATTAGGGGTGAGGGGCCAATGCATACCAGGATTGGGGGTGAGGGGCCAATGCATACCAGGATTGGGGGGTGAGGGGCCCATGCATACTAAGATTGGGGGTTGAGGGGTACCATACATACCAGGATTGGGGGATGAGGGGACCACACATACCAGAATTGAGGGGTGAGTGGACCATGCATAACATACCAGGATTGGGGGGGATGAGGGGTACTATGCATACCAGGATTGGGGGATGAGGGGTACCATGCATACCAGGATTGGGGGGTGAGGGGTGCCATGCATACCAGCATTGAGGATGAGTATCATGCATACCAGGATAGGAATCCGGGGTACCATGCACACCAGAGTGATGGATGGGGTGCCATGCATACCAGGATGAGGGTTACCATGCATACCAGATAAGGGTTGACGGATACCATGCATACCAAAATTGAGGGGTGAGGAGACCATGCATACCATGATTGGGGGATGAGGTGTGCCACACATACCAGGATTGGGGGATGAGGGGTAACATACATACCAGGATTGGGGAATGTGGGGTACCATACATACCAGGATTGGGGGATGAGGGCTACCATACATACCATGATTTGGGGTTGAAGAGTACCATACATACCAGGATTGGGGGATGAGGGGGCCACACATACCAAAATTGAGGGGTGAGGGGACCATGCATAACATACCAGGATTGGGGGGATGAGGGGACCATGCATACCAGGATTGGGGGATGAAGGGTACCATGCATACCAGGATTGGGGGATGAGGGGTACCATACATACTAGGATTGGGGGATGAGGGGTACCATGCATACCAGGATTGGGGGATGAGGGGTGCCATGCATACCAGCATTGAGGATGAGTATCATGCATACCAGGATAGGAATCCGGGGAACCATGCACACCAGGGTGATGGATGGGGTGCCATGCATACCAGGATGAGTTTTACCATGCATACCAGAATAGGGTTGAGGGATACCATGCATACCAAAATTGGGGGGTGAGGAGACCATGCATACCAAAATTGGGAGTGAGGGGACCATGCATACCAGGATTGGGGGATGAGGTGTGCCACACATACCAGGATTGGGGGATGAGGGGCTACACATACCATGATTGGGTGATGAGGGGTACCATACATACCAGGATTGGGGTATGAGGGGTACCATACATACCAGGATTAGGGGATGAGGGGGCCACATATACCAGGATTGAGAGGTGAGGGGACAATGCATAACAGGATTGAGGGGTGAGTGGACCATGCATACCATGATAGGGGGTGAGGGTACCATGCATACCAGGATTTGGGGATGAAGGGTACCATGCATACCAGGATTGGGGGATGAGGTATGCCATGCATACCAGGATTTGGGGAAGAGGGGTGCCATGCATGACAGGATTGGGGGGTGAGGGGTGCCATGCATACCAACATTGGGGATAAGGGGTGCCATGCATACCAGGATAGGAATGCGGGGTACCATGCATACCAGGATGATGGATAGGATGCCATGCATACCAGGATGAGGAGTACTATGCATACCAGGATAGGGATGCGAGGTACCATGCATATCAGGATGATGGATGGGGTGCCATGCATACCAGGATGAGGGTTACGATGCTTATAAGAATAGGGTTGAGGGGTACCATGCATACCAGAATTGGGGGGTGAGGGGACCATGCATACCACAATTGGGAGTGAGGGCTGACATGCATACCAGGATTGGGGGATGAGGAGTGCCATGCATACCAGGATAGGGATGAGGGGGCCATACAAACCAGGATTGCGGGATGATTGGCCCATGCATACAAGGATTGGAGGGTGAGGGGCCTATGGATACCAGGATTAGTGTGCGAGGGGCCCATGCATACCAGGATTGGGGGGGGGTGAGGGACCCATGCATAACAGGATTGGTGGATGAGGGGACCACACATACCAGGATTGGGGGTTTGGGGGCTGTTAGAACCCACCTGTTAGCTTTTTTCTATTTTGTGGTCACGTGACCTGCTGCCTATTTATTCCAGCTCCGCCCTTCTGGCTTTGCTGGACTTCAGTGTTACTTTGACTCTTAATCTAGCCAGGTGCTTTGTACCTATCTCTATAGTTTGCTTGGTCCTTGGACCTCTAAGTATTTTTGTCTGTTTGTCTCTTTGTTCCGCTACAACTTCTGCTAGGAGGTGTCCAATTTTGTCCCAGTCCTTAGTACTTTTAGGGACCCCTCCCTTATATTTATAGGTCTGCGTTCAGACTAGCTGAGGACGAAGGCGGGTCTGTTCACAAGGAACAGGTTGCCCGCTGCATCGTAGGGAATCAGCTTAGTCCTATTGTAGGGACAGTTTTCCTATATTTCCTTAGTTCTTGTAGCAAATCATAACAGTAAGTCCAGCCCAAAATCAAAAGAAAAAAAATCCTAAGGAATGGGATCCGGAGATCTGCATGGTGTCTGTTCAGGAATTAGCTCAACGCCTACAGGGATTGTCTCTTGAGGTGGCCGAGCTCCAGCAACACGTGAGTAGCTGTCCTGGAGCGCATTTTGTTGAACCGAAGGTAGGACTGCCTGATTTTTTTTATGGTAAACAACAAGATTTTTTTTCCTATAAAAATGCTTGTTTATTATATTTTCGTTTGAGACCCAGGTCCTCTGGGAATGAATCACAGCGCATTGGGTTTATCATGTCACTTTTGCGCAAGGAACCACAGGGATGGGCCTTTTCTCTCCAACCTAATGATCCGTGTTTTAGATCAGTGGAAGATTTTTTTTCTGCTATGGGGTTGTTGTATAACGATCCTGATCGAGTCTCTTCTGCTGAGACACAACTGAGATGTTTAAAGCAGGGGTCAGGTGATGTTGAAAATTATTGTACACACTTCAGAAGATGGTCTTCTGAAGTGAGATGGAATGATTCGGCGCTAAAATGTTTGTGTCTTGCTGGTCTAAGTGGAAGTGTTAAGGTTCTGCTGATTGCTTTCCCTGCACCTGGAAACTTGCAAGAAGCCATGCAATTAGCTCTATAGGTGGACAGGAGACTGCGTGCCAGGATTAATGAGGAGAAAACTCCTGCTATGGCAGCTCCTTGTCATCAGAGGGTCTGCTCGGACGACGGAGAACAGATGGAGAGTGGGGCGATGCCACTCCGCTCTCAGGAAAAAGACCGCAGGTTTTCCAAGGGATTGTGTTTTTACTGTGGTAAATCTGACCATTTTGTTAAGAACTGTACACTTCTGTTAAACAAAGAAAAAAAAAAGGTCAGTTACGCCCGTATTGCTTGATTAAACTCTAAGGGAGTATTTCTTTCAGGGAGTACCTCATTGCAGGAGGAGTTGATTGAATTTCAGGTTTTTGTGGATTGTGGTTCTACACTGAATGTGATTGATAAGGGATTTTTGGAAAAAATTAAATTGGAACCTAAACCTTTGTCATCTCCTATTTCTGTGGTTGCTGTTGAGAACACTCCTTTGAAATGTGTTACTCACAAGGTTTTAGAATTTTTCTTCACTATTAATGGTATTCACCAAGAGAATTTGGATTTAGTGGTATTACATAATTTACCTTCTCCAGTAGTGTTAGGTTTGCCTTGGTTAAAACTGCACAATCCTTTACTGGACTGGTCTACTAATGAGATTAAATCTTGGAGTCCTAAGTGTTATGATAAATGTTGTAATGGTCGCATTCAGGATTTTTGGAAGGTTTTTTCAGATGAGGAGTCACAAATTCTACCTCCTCATAGGGACTATGATTGCACCATTGAGTTTGTTCCTGGAGCTAATCTTCCCAAGAGTCGCTTATTTAATCTTACTATCCCTGACAGAAAAGCCTTGGAGGAATACATACAGACGAGCTTGGCTGCTGGTCACATTAGACCTTCTAAGTCACCTGAGGCTGGTGGATTTTTTTTTTGTGAAAAAAAAAGACGGCGGTTTACGTCCATGTCTGGACTTTCGCGAAATTAATAAAATTACCGTGCGCAATTCCTACCCACTGCCGTTAATTCCTGACTTGTTTAACCAGTTAGTGGGGGCAAAGTGGTTCTCTAAAATTGATCTCCGGGGGGCATACAATTTGTTGCGAATGAAGGAGGGTGATGAATGGAAGACTGCTTTTAACACTCCGGTGGGTCATTTTGAGAATCTGGTTATGCCTTTTGGTCTTACCAATGCACCAGCGTTTTTTCAGAACCTTATTAAAGACATCCTGAGACCTTTGATTGGTAAGAATGTGGTGGTGTATTTGGATGACATTTTGATTTATTCGCCAGATCTGGAGTCTCATTGGCAGAGCATACGTGAGGTATTTCAGTTATTAAGTGACAATTCACTTTTTGCTAAGCTGGAGAAATGTGAGTTCGCTGTGCAGAGAATTAGTTTTTTGGGCTACATTATCTCCAGCGAGGGCTTTGAGATGGACCCGGTGAAGGTTCAGGCTGTGCAGGAATGGCCTAGGCCTATTGGTTTAAAACCGATACAGAGATTTTTGGGTTTCGCCAATTATTACAGAAAATTCATTAAGAATTTTTCTATAATTGTTAAGCCGCTGACCGATCTCACCAGGAAAGGTGCGAATACGGTCCAGTGGACTACTGAGGCCATTGAAGCTTTTGTGTATCTCAAAGAGAGGTTCAGTTCTGCCCCCATCCTTATGCAGCCTGATGAGACCAAGCCTTTTTTGGTCAAGGTTGTTGCTTCTTCGGTGGGGGTCGGTGCGGTTTTGACTCAGGAGAACAAGGATGGGGTTCATCCCTGTGCTTTTTTTTCGAAAAAATTTTCTGAAACCGAACTTAATTACGATGTTGGTAATCGGGAATTGCTGGCTATCTAACTCGCATTTGAACATTGGCGTCATTTCTTGGAAGGTGCTAAATTTCCCATTCAGGTTTTCACTGATCATAAGAATCTGATCTATCTAGATGCTGCCAAGCACTTGAATGCCAGTCAGGCTAGGTGGGCACTGTTTTTTTCGCGGTTTAATTTTTCTGTTACTTACATCCCGGGTACTAAGAATGTTAAAGCTGATGCTTTATCTCGCAGCTTTTCTCCCATGGTTGGTACCGAGGAGGAGGAGAGCATTTTACAGGAAGGAGTTGTGATAGCAGCATTGGACTCCGTTTTGGAAGATGGGATTCTGAAAGCCCAGGAGGATGCCCCATCTAACACTCCCCATGGGAGGTTGTTTGTACCTAGAACCTTTAGCAGAAAGTTGTTTGTGGAGTATCATGAGTCTCGGTTGGCAGGTCATCCAGGAATTTCTGAGACTAAGAGACTGGTAGGTCGCAGTTTTTGGTGGCCTGGGTGGGAGAAGGAGATCATTAAATGGGTGCGTCAATGTACGGTATGTGCTAGATAAAAGGCTTCACATGCTCCTGCTGCGGGGTTGCTTTGCCCTCTGGAGGTTCCTAGTGCACCTTGGACGCATCTTCCAATGGATTTTATTACTGACCTTCCTGTGTCCGAGGGTTTCACTGTCATCTGGGTGGTCGTGGACCGTTTTAGCAAGATGTGTCACTTGGTTCCTTTCATTGAACTACCCTGAGCTAAGACTCTCGCTAAGGCTTTTGTCAAGGAAATTGTCAGACTCCATGGCGTTCCCACCGACATTGCTTCTGATAGGGGACCTCAGTTTGTGGCTCGTTTGTGGCGTGCTTTTTGTGACAGGTTGGGAGTCCATTTGTCATTTTCATCTGGGTATCATCCTGAGTCTAATGGACAGACAGAAAGAAAGAACCAGGCTGTTGAGCAGTTTTTGCGTTGTTTTGTGGCAGACAATCAAGAGGGGTGGTCTGAGTTTCTGCCACTTGCTGAATTTGCTCTTAACCACCATACATCCTCTTCTGCTGGGTGTTCTCCGTTTTTTTGTTGTACTGGGATACATCGGTCGTTTGGTTCGTTCTCCAAATTGGTGTCGGCTGTGCCAGAGGAGGAGAATTTTTCTGGTGATTTGGAGAGAGTTTGGACTGATGTACGTTGTAACCTTCAAGAGGCTAACAAAAAGTCTAAGAAGGATTTTAACAGGAAACGTCAAGAGGTTTTGTTTACTGTTGGTGACATGGTTTGGTTGTCCTCAAAGAATCTGCGGTTGAGGATTCCTTCTAAGAAATTGGGTCCGAAGTTTGTGGGACCATTTAAGGTGCTTCAGGTGGTTAACCAGTCTGCTGTAAGGTTGGAGGTTCCCTCCTCCTGGAAGATTAATCCGGTGTTTCATGTTTCCTTGTTGAAAAAAGCTGCTGTATTGGATAGGGATGCCACTGTCACAGTTCCACCGGTGGTGAAAGACGGTGAATATGAAATTTCTCGCATCCTGAATTCCAGAAGGCATAGAGGGAGATTGCAGTATCTCGTCGCTTGGAAAGGTTTCGGTCCTGAGGATAACTCCTGGGTAAGGGCAGATGATGTCTCTGCTCCTAGACTTATCAAGCGTTTCACGGGAGGTTTCCTGATAGGCCTGGGCCTGGAGGATCCGGAGGATCCTCATAGAAGAGGGGGTACTGTTAGAACCCTCCTGTTAGCTTTTTTCTATTTTGTGGTCACGTGACCCGCTGCCTATTTATTCCAGCTCCGCCCTTCTGGCTTTGCTGGACTTCAGTGTTACTTTGACTCTTAATCTAGCCAGGTGCTTTGTACCTATCTCTATAGTTTGCTTGGTCCTTGGACCTCTAAGTACTTTTGTCTGTTTGTCTCTTTGCTCCGCTACAACTTCTGCCAGGAGGTGTCCAATTTTGTCCCAGTCCTTAGTACTTTTAGGGACCCCTCCCTTATATGTATAGGTCTGCGTTCAGACTAGCTGAGGACGAAGGCGGGTCTGTTCACAAGGAACAGGTTGCCCGCTGCATCGTAGGGAACCAGCTTAGTCCTATTGTAGGGACTGTTTTCCTATCTTTCCTTAGTTCTTGTAGCAGATCATAACAGGGGCCACACATACCAGGATTGGGGGATGAGGGGGCCCCACATACCAATATTGGGGGATGAGGGGGCCACACATGCGAGGATTGGGGGATGAGGGGTACCATACAGAGCAGGATTGGGGGATGAGGGGTACCATACAGAGCAGGATTGGGGGATGAGGGGTACCTTACAGGACAGGATTAGGGGATGAGGGATACCATACAGAGCAGGATTGGGGGATGAGCGGTTCCATACATACCGGGATTGGAGGATGAGGGGACCATGCATACCGGGATTGGGGGTGAGGGGGCCATGCATATGAGGATTGTGGGGTGAGGGGCCACACATACCAGGATTTGGGGGTGAGGGGGCCACACATACCAGGATTGGGGGATGAGGGGGACACACATACCAGGGTTGGAGGATGAGGGGTACCATACAGAGCAGGATTGGGGGATGAGGGGTACCATACAGAGCAGGATTGGGGGATGAGGGGACCATGTATACCAGGATTGAGGGGTGAGGGGACCATGCATACCAGGATTGAGGGGTGACGGGACCATGCATACCAGAATTGGGGTGTGAGGGGACCATCCATACCAGGATTTGGGGTGAGGGGACCATGCATACCAGGATTGGGGGATGAAGGGTACCATGCATACCAGGATTGGGGGAGGAGGGTTGCCATGCATACCAGGATTGGGGGGTGAGGGGTGCCATGCATATCAGCATTGGGAATGAGGAGAACCATGCATACCAGGATAGGAATGCGTTGTACCATGCATACCAGGATGATTGATGGGGTGCCATGCATACCAGGATGAGAGGTACCATGCATACCAGAATAGGGATGAGGGTTACCATGCATACCAATATTGGGGGGTGATGGGACCATGCATACCAGGATTGGGGGTGAGGGGACCATGCATACCAGCATTGGGGATGAGGAGTACCATGCATACCAGGATTGGAATGCGGGGTACCATGCATACCAGGATGATGGATGGGGTGCCATGCATACCATGATGAGGGGTACCATGCATACCAGAATAGGGATGAGGAGTACCATGCATACCACAATAGAAATATGTGTTGCCATGCATCCCAAGATTGGGGGATGAGGAGTGCCATGCATACCAGGACAGGGATGAAGGGGCCATACATACCAGGATTGTTGATGAGGGGTGCCATGCATACCTGGATGAGGGGTTGGGTGCCAAACATTTCTGGATTGGGGGATAAGGAGGCCATACATACCAGGATTGGAGGATGAGGTGTGCCATGCATACCAGGATTGGGGATGAGGGGTGCCATGCATACCAGGATTGGGGATGAGGGGTGCCATGCATACCAGGATTGGGGATGAGGGATGCCATGCATACCAGGATATGGATGAGGGCAGCACATAAAAGGATGGAGGAACAGGATTGGGGAGCACAAATACCAGGATGGGGGAAGCACAAATACCAGGATGGGGCAGCACAAATATCAGAATGGGAGACCATATACCAATAAACATGCTCGCCACCCGGGCGTAGAATGAGCTCAATAGCTAGTATATACAGCACAGACCAAAAGTTTGGACACACCTTCTCATTTAAAGATTTTTCTGTATTTTCATGACTATGAAAATTGTACATTCACACTGAAGGCATCAAAACTATGAATTAATACATGTGGAATTATATACTTAACAAAAAAGTGTGAAACAACAGAAAATATGTCTTATATTCTAGGTTCTTCAAAGTAGCCACCTTTTGCTTTGATGACTGCTTTACACACTCTTGGCAATCTCTTGATGAGCTTCAAGAGGTAGTCACCGGAAATGGTCTTCCAACAATCTTGAAGGAGTTCCCAGAGATGCTTAGCACTTGTTGGCCCTTTTGCCTTCACTCTGCGGTCCAGCTCACCCCAAACCATTTTGATTGGGTTCAGGTCTGGTGACTGTGGAGGCCAGGTCATCTGGCATAGCACCCCATCACTCTCCTTCTTGATCAAATAGCCCTTAAACAGCCTGGAGGTGTGTTTGGGGTCATTGTCCTGTTGAAAAATAAATGATGGTCCAACTAAACGCAAACCGGATGGAATAGCATGCCGCTGCAAGATGCTGTGGTAGCCATGCTGGTTCAGTATGGCTTCAATTTTGAATAAATCCCCAACAGTGTCACTAGCAAAGCACCCCCAGACCATCACACCTCCTCCTCCATGCTTCACGGTGGGAACCAGGCATGTAAAATCAATCTGTTCACTTTTTCTGCGTCGCACAAAGACACGGTAGTTGGAACCAAAGATCTCAAATTTGGACTCATCAGACCAAAGCACAGATTTCCACTGGTCTAATGTCCATTCCTTGTGTTCTTTAGCCCAAACAAGTCTCTTCTGCTTGTTGCCTGTCCTTAGCAGTGGTTTCCTAGCAGCTATTTTACCATGAAGGCCTGCTGCACAAAGTCTCCTCTTCACAGTTGTTGAAGAGATGTGTCTGCAGCTAGAACTCTGTGTGGCATTGACCTGGTCTCTAATCTGAACTGCTGTTATCCTGCGATTTCAGAGGCTGGTGACTCGGATAAACTTATCCTCAGAAGCAGAGGTGACTCTTGGTCTTCCTTTCCTGGGGCAGTCCTCATGTGAGCCTGTTTCTTTGTAGCACTTGATGGTTTTTGCAACTGCACTTGGGGACACTTTCAAAGTTTGCCCAATTTTTTGGACGGACTGACCTTCATTTCTTAAAGTAATGATGGCCACTCGTTTTTCTTTACTTAGCTGTTTTTTTCTTGCCATAATACAAATTCTAACAGTCTATTCAGTAGTGTTGAGCCACGCCCGTAGTGTTCGAGTTCGGTTCGTCGAACTGTTCGTCGAACACCTTTGAACACCGTTAAAACCAGTGGCAGGCTAACAAAAACACATAGATACACATAGAAAACACATAGAAAACACTTCAAAGGTGTCCAAAAGCTGACAAACTGCTCAGAAGACACAACTAACACATGGAAAAGCGACAAGTACATATAGTCATGCAAAAAGAAAAGAGGTGTAGGAGTAAAAGGAGGGGGAGACACAGATATAGGCATGTCATGCCCTTCTAAAATCAAGAAAGGCTGGAGTAAAAATCTAAAATCAGCCTACCAACACCCAGACGTAGTGACAAGAAAATGAAAAAAATAAATATCTTTAGGTAGAATGGCGGTTCCATTCAGAACACTTTCCTTACAAGACGTAGTGGTATCCCCGTTGTGAGTTGTGCCAAAAACGGATCCTAATACATTCGGACTAATCCACCATTTGTCATATCCAAGGGGCAGGTCAGTAAACGACAACATCGATGCAGAACAAAGTACAGTAGTATATACTGTACATCCTTTGACAAGGCAATCAGGTGGATCAAGAAGTTGGGGAGGGTCACCCTAATGGCCAAAACAGACATTGATGCGACGTTCCGGTTACTTACTGTGCCTCCGAATAGTGTCCACCTATTGGGCTGCTACTGGGAAGGAGTATTCTATATAGATCGCTGTTTGCCCATGGTGTGCTCCAGATCCTGCTCACTATTTGAGGCGTTTATTTGTTTCCTCAAATGGGTTGTAATGGACGTTTCTAAGGGGCACATATTATCCATTACCTCGAAAACTTCTTATGCCTGGGCCCAAAAGATTCGCCACAGTGTGAATACACGCGGTAGTCCACCTGTGAGAAGGAGAGAGCTGGAGGGAGAGTGGACACCACAGACCTGAGGAGTTAGATGGAGAATGGAAGAAGGAAAGAGGGTGAGGTAGGTAAGGGAGTACAGTAGAAGGCCGACCTGAGCTCCCCCAAGTTCCTGCTGGGCGGGGAACAGCCATGGGAAGAAAAGACGCTTGCGCATCCCTTTGAGGTTACGGGTGCGAGTGGGCTGAGGGACTACGCTGTAGTGCCAAGCCGACACGGCCAGTCTGTTCCTGCCCGTGCGACCTCCGTGTCGCCGGGTTTGTGCCAGAGCCGAGGTGGACCCTGACGGCCAGCCACCTTCTCCCAATACTGGTGCCTGTCCGCTAGTGGGTTGAGCCCCCCCGCGGTGGGGGGGAGTAACATCTGCAGAAGAAAGACCATCTTCCAGCCAAACTAAGATGTCTACTTCTTTTCGAGGACAATGTGATACAATCCCTTTCTTACGGACACGTCCATCGCTACAAATTCCAGATGAGGCACAAAAACAGCAGGTGCTTCAACGGATATCAAGTGCTCCTTCAAGTGGGCTCTCCTCCACCTCAACTTCAACATCACAAATACTCCAGTCCTCAGAGGTGTCACCCCAATCGCACTTGCTTCCTCACAGCTCCCAAGTCTCCAGCTGCCCGTCTGAGTATGGGGTAACACAGATGGTTGAGTCTGCACAGCTGTTTACTCATACTATAGCCTAGGAAACGGAGGTCTGCTCCAGAGCTTCTGTTAATCCAGACGAGGAAATGATCTGCACTGATGCCCAGAATCTTTATGAGTCGGATCCAGGACGAGATGAAGAAGGTTCTGAGCATAATGTAGACCCTCGTTCCCAAACTGTAACTCCTGTTGGTGGAGATAATGATGAAGATGATGATGAGACTCAAATACCTGATTGGAGCGACAACTTGACTTTTCGGTCAGGGCAGGAAGAGGTTGGCTCAGAGGACGACGGGTGTGAGAACACACAGGGTGATGATGACGAGGTTGGAGATTCCACTTACTGTCAACCCACAGTCAGCCAGTCGATGAGGTCAGCAGAGGATGTGGAGGAGGATGTGACTAGCCCAGGGGATGGGGATGACTCGATACCCGGGCCTTTGCCTGGCCTTTGGGATGTCGCGGTGGTCCGCTCTCGG
This sequence comes from Phyllobates terribilis, assembly GCF_046119375.1. Lineage (NCBI taxonomy): Eukaryota > Metazoa > Chordata > Amphibia > Anura > Dendrobatidae > Phyllobates > Phyllobates terribilis. The sequence goes on from NW_027362761.1 coordinate 284,476,243, forward strand.
TCCCGTACCCTGGGGTCACTCTTTAAAAGGGTGGATAATTGTTAATTTTATAAGAGTTTGTGACGCCACTGTGGTATCTGGTGAGAAGCACCAGTGCTGCAGCAGTCCACTGAGGCCTGCGATAAGGCAGCTTGATGGTATAGCTCCCCACAGGTGGAGCTAGGCCTCAGAAAATCGTATGCAGGGGGAATGCAGGACAGGCGAGACCCTGCTGAGTCAGAGCAAGAGCGGGAACGGACACGGTAGTCACTTCAGTACCTTTAATGGTGGAAATTCAGGCACATCCCGGAGCACTGTAGGGTGAAGGGTGCATATCAGGATCCTCCCCAATGAGCGGGTGTAGGGCCTCCTGTTTATTGCCTCTGCGTAGTAAGTTTCTGACCTGCCTGGAGCTAGGCCTAACTTTGTCTCTGTCCTGCTCTGGCTGACCTTGTGGTAGGGCCTTGTCTTGGAGTTCATGCTCCCAGTATGTGGGGCCTAAGCGTCTCCTGGCTCTGTTACGTATCAGCACCTTAGCGATCCTGGGACTCGTAGCTCTCCAGGGATTCCGGTTATGCCTTACTGGGTCATAGAGATCCCGGTATGCTCGGATCCGGTGTCCGGTAAATGCTTCGGGGTGAGCTGGTTAAGCTCCTCTGCCCCCTATGTACTAACTGTCCACTCGCCTTCGGCCTACTTGGGCCCTCACTAGGCTATACACACTGACGGCAGCTTGCCGCCATTCACCGATCTTATGGCGCCGGCACACCTTAAGCTCTAACTGGGCTCCCTGAATCTAGCTAACAAGAGCCTCGTGCTCCACTGCTGAACTATTAACTAAGTTCTCTAGACTAGACTGAGCTCCACTGCAGACTGAACTGAACTTAACTGCCTAGCTCCACCTTCCCTATTTATATCCCTAACGGGCTCCCTCTGCTGGTCTGAGGTGGAAGGTGGAGATGTGTGAATGTTTATGGGGGCCTCTTGTGGAGGATTCCATCAATGCACTTTTCTAGGATCTGTGATACCAAGCGCAGCTGGGCGTCACAGAGGCTATTGAGGACGAGGTTAGGTTGCGCCTTCCTGGACAGAGATGGAGTACTGGAAGCACGTCAACAACTGCATCCTCAACCACAACTCTGCCTCTGACCACAAGTCATAGTGGCACTTCAGGTCGCTTGGCCTCTAAGCCTTGCATAGAATGGGCATTTTTTCAGATCGATATGGATGACCCAACTCGTGTTATCTGTAATATTTGTCACCAAAAGCTAAGAAGAGGCCAAAAAATCCATAGTTTGAGTACTTCATGCATGAACCGTCACATGGATATGAAGCATAAGTTGCAGTGGGAAGCTCACTGTGCTGCAATGCAGCCTAGCGGGCCGGGCCAACCACCGTCTGCCCCATCTTGTGCATCCGTGGCCTCTTCATCCTCTGTGACTGGGGGGACAGCAGTCACACATGTTTTTGGACGCAGACCTGCCACCTCTTTACCCGCAACAGCCAGTGTGATTGGCAGGTCATCATTTCATTTGGAAGTGGAAACACCAGCTGGTGTTGAGCGCTCTCCAACATCGAGAGCACCACCTTTGGATCAAGGCAACCTAACTTTTCCGCCTGCATCTTCCTCACAGACCGGCAAGTTTGCCGTGGACACCCTACTCAACCCAGTCTAAGGACAACAGCCAGCCCTCAGTCCCTGAGATGTGGACAAGTAAAAGACCATTTCCTCCTAGCCATGACAAACCTAAGAGGTTGAATTTCACCATCTGTAAGCTGTTGGCTACAGAAATGCTGCCTTTCCGCCTGGTGGACACAGAGGATTTTCGAGACCCTATGTCCTTCGCAGTGCCCCAGTACCTGATGCCCAGTCGGCACTACTTCTCAAAGAAAGGTGTGCCTGCGCTCCACCAGCATGTCGCACACAACATCACCGCTTCTTTGAGAAACTCTGTGTGTGACAGGGTGTTTTTCACCACAGACACTTGGGCGAGTAGGCATGGACAGGGATGTTACATGTCGCTGACTGGGCACTGGGTAACTATGGTGACAGCAGGACAAGGGGCTGCTGTCCAAGTCTTGCCATCCCCACGAGCTGTACTTCATTCCTCTTTATCTAGAAGTTCCTCCACTGCTTCTGCCTCCTCAACCTCCTCTCGTTCCTCCACCTGCACCCAAAGCCTGCCTGGTAATGCCACCCGCTTTCTAACTGCGCAGAAGGAATCCTGCACACCTCCTTACTATGCTGGCAGCAGGGCTCAACGGCATCAGGCGGTGTTTACTTTGAAATGTCTGGTAAATGTGAGTCACACAGTTGAGAAGTTGTGCTCAGCTCTGGAGACTCAGTTTCATGAATGGTTGTCTCCACTGGACCTGCAACCAGGGAAGGCCGTGTGCGACAATGCTGCAAACCTGGGTGCGGCCCTTCGCCGGGGCAATGTCACACACGTGCCTTGTATGGCTCACGTGTTGAACCTGGTTGTCCTGCAATTTTTAGCCCACTATCCCGGACTAGATGGCCTTCTGCAGAGGGCACTGTCACTGTGTGCTCACTTTCACCATTCGCATCCCGCAGCTCAACGACTTACATCTCTAACGAAGTCGTTGGGCCTGCCACTTCACCGTCTGAAATGCGATGTGCCGACATGGTGGAATTCAACTCTGCACATGTTGCAGCGACTGTGGCAGCACCGTCATGCCCTGGTGCAATACGTTCGGACGTATAGCCTGGGCCAACGAGATCCAAAGGTGGGGCAAATCACGCTGCAGGAGTGGTCTCAGATCAGGGACCTATGAAGTTGACTCGCTCCCTTGGCTGTGGGGTACCCGGAGACGCTGGGGGTTGTACTCACTGTGGCCGTGACCCGGTCCGTGACCCAGGGCGGTCAATCCAATGGTAATTTGTATATATGGGTTTTATAATGTCCGACTACGCCACCTGTGGAGTGTGGCCAAAGGGGCCGCCGCTGCGGAACAGTCCTCTGAAGCTGGTGGTTTTGCAGCAATGGTATTATTACTCCCCACAGGAAGAGTGTAGCTTCAGGGCAGTGTGGGTGGATGATGGTGGTTGTAGTGCAGGGAGTCAGTAATGAACACAGAGTTCGTGTGATGCAGTCCCAAGATCTTTACTCACAGTTGTTGCAGTCCAGATTGCAGGTACCAGAGCAATCTCCCCCGTCGTGCTGTGCGTATTCAGTGAGGGGCTCAGTCCACCCCCAGATAGCTCCCGAGTACTTAGCAGGACCCCCTTCTGTGTGTCCTTTCTCTGGCCTTCTCCCTGCACCTCACACCCAGTGACACTTCTATCTGGTATCCTCGGGCCTTGGCGGGCGGCGTGTCTTCCGTCCCCTGGGTCCTATGTGGATATCTCCTTAGTGAGACTGATGTGGAGTTTGGCCTGCAGTACATGAAATGCTGCAGCCTCCGGTTTCTAGTTGAGCCTTGCTGTTTCTCTGCTAGTTGAGGGACCGGTTCCCCTTATCTGGCGTGACCCCTCTACCTCCTGGTAGCAGCGGGCTTACGGGTGGCCTTCTGCACGGCCCGTACCCCTAGGGTCCCTTCGGTTCCTGGAGCCTTCCTGCTCCCACTCCTCTCTTCTCTCCTTCAGTCCTGGGCCTCCCAGGCTAGGCCCGCCTCCGGAGCAGAGCTCAAGCAGAGCCTCTGCTCCTGTCACTTCTCCTCCTCTGACTGGCTTGCTCTTTCTAAGATGGCTTCCTATTTATACTCTCCCTATCATGTGCTCCCATAAGCTGCTTTCTCCACCCACACTCACTACATAGGACCCGCCCACCAGCTAGGGACCTGGGACTGTGCTGTCCCTTAGGAGCAATCTCGCCCTACCCCCACTGCGGGTATGTGTTGGATGCAGGTGTTAGGGTCCCAAGCCATACTCCTTCCTTACCTGAGGGTGAGGTACCACACCTCTGGGTGAGATGCAGTACCTCTGTGGCGACTGAACCCTCAGGGGCGCCACACACCCTTCTGCACAGTTTTGAAACGGCGATGAAGATGTTTAGTGCTGACGGCGATGCCATTATCAGCATGACTATTCTTGTGATTTACATGCTGGAGCACACGTTAAACAGAATTCAGAGTCAGGTGGTGGGACAAGAGGAGGTGGAGGAAGTAGAGGAGGAGTTGTATGCGGAATGGATAACATCTCCAAGGTCCAGACGGTCGGCAGCACCAAGGCAGCAGGCATGGGAGGGTGGTGGAGAGGGATCAACCAGGGTGCATGGTAGCAGCCAAACTGTTGAGGAAGGTGCAGGAGCCGAGGAAGAAGTGGAGGACGAACTGGCGATGGGCATGTGAGACTCATCAGATGAGGGAGACCTTGATCACATTTCTGTTGTGCGAGGTTGGGGGGAGAGGGCAGAGGAAGGAAGCATGAATCTTACCTCGCTACCAACACAACAAGGACTTGGTACTCCTGGATGCGCAAGACACATGAGTGCCTTCTTGCTGCACTACCTGCAACATGACCCTCGGATTGTCAGAATTCGAAGTAATCCCGACTACTGGGTTGCCACACTCTTAGATCCCCGGTACAAAAGTAAATTTGCCAAAATAATTCCTGCCATAGAAAGGGATTCACGCATACAGGAGTATCAGCCGAGGCTGTTGCAGAATCTTACATATGCTTTTCCACAAAACACCAGTGGTGCACGAAGTGAATCTCACAGTTCTAACTTGCAAACCGTGTGACTGTCGAGTCTTCATCACTCAAACCGTAACAGTAACACAGTATCTGCTGGTAACAGCAATTTTGTGTAATCGTTTCACCACTTTTTTAGACCATCCTTTGCAAGGCCACAGGAGACAAGAAGTCTGACACATAGTCAACGCCTAGAGAGGATGGTACAGGAGTATCTCCAAGTGAACATCGAAGCCATGACTGTGTCACTGGACCCTTGCTCATTTTGGGATTCCAGTCTGGAAAAATGTCCGGAGCTCGCCACTCACGCCTTGGAGATCTTGTCATGCCCTGCAGCCAGTGTTCTCTCTGAATGTGTGTTCAACACTGCTGGTGGTGTGCTGACAGATAAGCGCACGCGGCTGTCCACTGAGAATGTAGACAGACTCACGTTCATAAAGATGAACAAATCATGGATCCGCAAGGACTTTTCTACCCCTGTGTCATCCTGGGGAGACTAAAAGCTTGAGGATTTGGTAAAATCACCTCACCAACTGTTTTAAGCAACTCTGGGGCAATTGATGCCACTTAAGTGGAGTCTGTGCAATAATTTTTGGAAAAAATGGAGACTCTTTTTGGAGTCCCCTTGCTGTGTTTTACGTTACGTTGGCATCGTCAATTACAGGTGGGTTGGGTCGCTCCCCCCCCCTTTTAACTGTAAGAAACTACATACCCTATGGCTTGGAGTAACACAGATGTTTGAGTCTGAAGAGCTGTTCACTCAGAGGTCTGCTCCAAAGCTTCAGTGTCTGCTAGTCAACGTAGAATTTTTAACTGCATCTAGCCTAGGCAATACTTTGGGCGTAGTAGCCCAGCTGCGAAGCAAGCTGCACCGCCTGTGTATAAGAATTTTTAAATGCATCTAGCCTAGGCAGACTGTGGGGACCCCCAACCAATCCCAGGCACTCAGCCCCCCATACCGCCCCCCTTTACTTGACAATACAATAATGTAACTCTTACAACTGGATGGGTGAGGGTCGGTCACAGCTTTATTAACTCTTTATACTCATTCCATTAGAAAGGCATTATATTTCTAAAATAATTCAGCTTGCTGCAGCATGCACTGGGTCTCCACACTGGCAAGTTGGCCAACAAGTGTAACTCTCCCACATGTCCTTTCTATTTCCAGGCCACGGAGGATCCAGCGTACTCGTATGCAGGACTCTGACCCCCATCCATCACTCTTAACGCTTGTTCCACTCCGTCCTGGAGTCCTGACAGGAATATGTCCAGTCCAATATCCATTAAGTGAACACCGTCGGGCCGTATGAGGCCTGCTTTATTTCCTTCCAGTTGTCGGTGTTGTATCACTACACCGCCTCTGTCTCTTCTAAATTTTGCCATCCGAATATTTATTACCCGCCTTGTCCGTTCGATGGCCGTGATGTCTCGCGCACCTTGCCATACCGCTATCGGCACAATCTCTGACCATACTATATTTAGTTTTGTGAAAAATTCTCTGAAGCTCTCAGTGTCTAGTTTCATTATTGTCATTAGTTATGCGCTCTTGTGATGACCTAGGTCGTTTCCCCCGGCCTGTATAACTAAGATGACCTGACCTCTTGCCTCTCTCCCTACCTTAATTACCTCCATTAGTTACTGTGGCCATAGCAGGCCTCTAATACCTCTCCAGTTGAAATATGTGTTATGAAACTCTAATTTCCTCCCGCCTGGGCAGACATTCACCCTTTTTTTTCTGCCCAATATATATACGAGTGGCCTATCACCCACACTGTTGGCTTATCATCACCTGTAGAAGAAACAAACCACTTTAGAATAGCAAGTCCGGTCTTATGTATCGCGCCAAATACGTGGATCGCCATGTCCCTATCCTCTGAACTTCCGTTTCTGACAGTCCTGCTCTTGCTGCTTCCATGGCCGTGCCTATGCGGAATGAGTGTGTCCCGTAATCTTTGGGGAGGTTCCCTGCCGATGTTATGCCTTTATTAAATATAGCTTGGAACTGGTATCTTGATAATGGCATTCCATCAATGTGTGATAGGAAGAAATTACTTTGTGATCTGATGGTTATATATGTTTTTACTATTGTTACCAGACTCAGTGTACCGTTTGTGGGTTGTAGAAGTACCCAAGTGCCCCTGCCCGCTGGAACCGTTTTCGATTGGCGTATGCGTAGACGTATTGCATTATTGGCTATGACTACGTCCTGGTGTAATAAGCCTCCACTGGTGGTAATTTTGGATTGAGGGACTAATTCGCTTATGCATAGCGCCTCGAAGAAGGCCATCGCAAATGCAGTAGACAGTAGTGTTGCTTAAAATTGTGAGTGTCATGTTAATGGTGTTAGGGATATGATGTGAGAGATCAGTTTTAGTGACACGGGACGGGACGTCTACACTCCTGACTTGGCTGACCCCTTTTCCACCCTTTTATGGATTGTCTGATGATGAATCTTTTTGTCACATCTCCCCAATTCAGTAGTTGGAAGTGAAATGCTACTCCGGTCAGACAACGCTGCGCTGATGCCCCTGATATGCCCCTCATCATTAGCTGGTGGAGAAATTCTATGGTGACTTGTGATCTGGCTTGTTCACATTGGTCAACCGGTCTGCCTGCTACTAGTCGTGTCCACTCTTCCCATGCCTTACCGCATGCTTGCCACGTCGACGGGGCAACTGACGCTCTGATTAATGGCATCAACTATTCGCCACTAGATCCCATAGGGAGGGTGAGCAACTGTTGCCCGATGGGTGGGCGTTGAGGAGGAGCTCTGTGAAAATCTGCCAATTGAATTGTGATAACTCATTAGCAGCAGCTTTAGACCCCTCAGCATCGTGGCTAGCGCGGACCCATACATTGTGTTTTAGGCACAGGAATGCTAACCGGCGTAGTAGGCCTAGCACTGGGAGAGACGATGATGCCATCTTATTAATGCAGTGCGCTAGGCTTTTTTTTTGTTATGAAGCGTATATTTTTGTTAGCCAGGCGCGCACCCCATATTTCTATTGCTACCACTATTGGGAAGAAAAATTATTTTCAGGGCTAGATGCAGCTAAAAATTATTATTAATTTCAAAGCTGGTGTAGCTTGGTATAGATGGCCTAATACAATGAGTACCACACACTGCTACAAGCCCAAATATTTTTTCAGAGCTAGATGCAGATAAAAATTATTTTTAATTTGCAACCTGGTGGAGGTTAGTATAGATGGACTAATAGAACAAGTCCAACGCACTGCTACAAGCCCAAATATTTTTTCAGTGCTAGATGCAGGTAAAAATTCTTATTAATTTCAAAGCTGGTGGAGCTTGGTATAGATGGCCTAATACAATGAGTACCACACAATGCTACAAGCCCAAATATTTTATTAGAGCTAGATGCAGATAAAATTTATTTTTAATTTGCAACCTGGTGAAGGTTCTTATAGATGGACTATTAGAACAAGTCCCACACACTGCTACAAGCCCAAATATTTTTTCAGAGCTAGATGCAGATAAAAATTGTTTTTAATTTGCAACCAGGTGGAGGTTAGTATAGAAGGACTAATAGAATGATGCTATGCCCAAAAGGTTTTACTTGGCTAGGTGCAGTAAAAAAAAATTGCATTCTATACACAGGTGGTGTAGCGTGCAACACAGATAGGCTACTCCACTGACTAACACACACTGCAAGAGGCCAAAAAGGATTTGCTTAGCTAGATTTATCCAAATGCTGTGAAAAAAACTTGCACAGCACTGGCACAGACCTGCCTGGCAAAAAGTGATAGGAACTGATGTAACCTAGCCCTCAAAAGGACTGCAAATACAATTAGTCCCTACTTCCAACCTATCTATTTAAGAGCACAGACCTGCCTGATAAAAGTCATAGGAAATGATGTAACCTAGTCCTCAAAAGGACTGCAATCACAACTATTCCCTACTCCCAAGCTTTCTGTAGATTTGTGCGAAAATTGGCTTGAAATTAACACTCAAAGTATAGTGCACACAGCAACAGCGGTGCCGTCTAACATGCAGCTGCAGTAGTGAGAAAATGGTGGCTACGTGGAAAATGGCTGGGTCTTTTAGGGCAAGGACATGTGACATACACTGCCAATGACACATGCCCTTGCTTGTGTGAAAAAAAGCAGTTCGCTTCGTGTGTGCGCTGCTAATAGGCTGCCAGATTGCACCTCCCCACTGTAAATGCGGGAAAGAGAAAAAAAATGGAGATCTTCATTATTTATGCAGAGATCTATCCCCTGCCCGTCCCCCCACCCCGCTGCGTATTAACATTAATTTTTAGCATTACTGAGAAAAAATCCAGTTATGATTTTGGTGCGCGAACAGTTATCGAACATAACCTCGAACAGCCGAATTTTTTTCAAATCGTTCGGGTTCGTCGCACGGCTCGAACACCGCCCAAAACAGCTCGAATTTTAGATTGGCGAACAGTTCGAGTCGAACACCGCTCACCTCTACTATTCAGTAAGACTATCAGCTGTGTATCCACCAGACTTCTGCACAACATAACTGATGGTCCCAACCTCATTTATAAGGCAAGAAATCCCACTTATTAAACCTGATAGGGCACACCTGAGAAGTGAAAACCATTTCCGGTGACTACCTCTTGAAGCTCATCAAGAGAATGCCAAGAGTGTGCAAAGCAGTCATCAAAGCAAAAGATGGCTACTTTGAAGAACCTAGAATATAAGACATATTTTCAGTTGTTTCACACTTTTTTGATAAGTATATAATTCCACATGTGTTAATTCATAGTTTTGATGCCTTCAGTGTGAATGTACAATTTTCATAGTCATGACAATACAGAAAAATCTTTAAATGAGAAGGTGTGTCCAAACTTTTGGTCTTTACTGTGTATATATATATATATATATATATATATATATATATATATATATATATATATATATATATATATATATATATATATATGTATATATATACATTGTGGTAGCCAAAAGTAATGGCACCACTGCAATTCTGTCAGATAATACTCAGTTTCTTCCTGAAAATGATTGCAATCACAAATCACCTAACAGGTGTTGGCAATAACTAAATCACACTTGCAGCCAGTTAACATGGATTAAAGTTCACTCAACCTCTGTCCTGTGTCCTTGTTTGTACCACATTGAGCATGGAGAAAAGAAAGAAGACCAAAGAACTGTCTGAGGACTTCAGAAACCAAATTGTGAGGAAGCATGAGCAATCTCAAGGCTACAAGTCCATCTCCAAAGACCTGAATGTTCCTGTGTCTTCCGTGCGCAGTGTCATCAAGACGTTTAAAGCCCATGGCACTGTGGCTAACCTCCCTAGATGTGGACGGAAAAGAAAAATTGACGAGAGATTTCAACGCAAGATTGTGCGGATGGTGGATAAAGAACCTCGACTAACATCCAAACAAGTTCGAGCTGCCCTGCAGTCCGAGGGTACAACAGTGTCAACCCGTACTATCCGTCGGCGTCTGAATGAAAAGGGACTGTATGGTAGGATACCCAGGAAGACCCCACTTCTTACCCCGAGACATAAAAAAGCCAGGCTGGAGTTTGCCAAAACTTACCTGAGAAAGCCTAAAACGTTTTGGAAGAATGTTCTCTGGTCAGGTGAGACTAAAGTAGAGCTTTTTGGGAAAAAGCATCAACATAGAGTGTACAGGAAAAAAAAAGAGGCATTCAAAGAAAAGAACACGGTCCCTACAGTCAAACATGGCAGAGGTTCCCTGATGTTTTGGGGTTGCTTTGCTGCCTCTGGCACTGGACTGCTTGACCGTGTGCATGGCATTATGAAGTCTGAAGACTACCAACAAATTTTGCAGCATAATGTAGTGCCCAGTGTGAGAAAGCTGGGTCTCCCTCAGAGGTCATGGGTCTTCCAGCAGGACAATGACCCAAAATACACTTCCAAAAGCACTATAAAATGGTTTGAGAGAAAGCACTGGAGACTTCTAAGGTGGCCAGCAATGAGTCCAGACCAGAATCCCATAGAACACTTGTGGAGAGATCTTAAAATGGCAGTTTGGAGAAGGCACCCTTCAAATATCAGGGACCTGGAGCAGTTTGCCAAAGAAGAATGGTCTACAATTCCAGCAGAGCATTGTAAGAAACTCATTGATGGTTACCGGAAGCGATTGTTCGCAGTTATTTTGGCTAAAGGTTGTGCAACCAAGTATTAGGCTGAGGGTGCCAATACTTTTGTCTGGCCCATTTTTGGAGTTTTGTGTGAAATGATCAATGATTTGATTTTTGCTTCATTCTCTTTTGTGTTTTTTCCTTGCAAGCAAATTAAATGAAGATAATAATACCAAAGAATTTGTGATTGCAATCATTTTCAGGAAGAAATTGAGTATTATCTGACAGATTTGAAGGGGTGCCAATACTTTTTGCCACCACTGTATGTATATATATATATAAGTATATATATATATATATACAGTACAGACCAAAAATTTGGACACACCTTCTCATTTAAAGATTTTTCTGTATTTTCATGACCATGAAAATTGTACATTCACACTGAAGGCATCAAAACTATGAATTAACACATGTGGAATTATATACTTAACAAAAAAATGTGAAACAACTGAAAATATGTCTTATATTCTGTAGCGTCGGCGTCCCTGCCCTCTGCTAGGCAGGGACGCTGTTCCCCTCACCTCTCTGCTCCGAGCCTGGCGTCCTCCTCCCGCTCTGCTGGCAGCGCGCTCTCCTTCCCGGCCACTGTGCTTAGGGCGCGCGCGCGCTCCCTCCCTCCCTCTTAAAGGGGCCGCGCGCGCCGTCCTAAGGAGTCCCCGGCCAATGGCCGGAGGACTTCACCATATATAAGGCACCTCCTCCAAAATGGAGGTGCCCGAGCAATGTTGTTGCACTGTTCACTACTCTGCTTCAGCCCTCAGGTCCCGTTGCCAGTTACCTGTCAGTTACCTGCCTGATTCCTGCCAGAGTCCTGCCAGTTTGCTGTCTGTTTCCTGCCTGATAATCCGCTACCTGCCTGCTAGCCTGAGGTCCGACGGTCTGCCTCACAACTCCTGTCAGTCTGTCTAAGGACCAGCTTGCCCGCTCACCTGGGAGCGCACATCAGCTACCTGCCTGCTTGCCTGAGGTCCCACGGTCTGCCTTCCAACTCCTGTCAGTCTGTCTATGGACCAGCTTGCCCGCTCACCTGGGAGCGCACATCTGCTACCTGCCTGCTAGCCTACCTGGAGGCTCCGCCGTCACGTGCTGTGACCACCTGCCTGTCCAGTGACTCCTGCCCGCTCACCTGGGAGCGCTCATCTGCTGCCTGTCTGCTAGCCTACCTGGAGGCTCCGCCATCACGTGCTGTGACCACCCGCCTATCCAGAGACTCTCGCCTGCTCACCTGGGAGCTCACGTCTACCATCAGCCGCCACAGGTCGTACCAACCCTTTACCCAGAGACTGCCCCGGTCACTTGCCGTGACCATCTGCCCGTTCATCCAGAGACTGCCCCGGTCACTTGCCGTGACCATCTGCCCATTCATCCAGAGACTGCCCCGGTCACTTGCCGTGACCATCTGCCCGTTCATCCAGAGACTGCCCCGGTCACTTGCCGTGACCATCTGCCCGCTCATCCAGAGACTGCCCCAGTCACTTGCCGTGATCTCCTGCCCGTTCTTCCAGAGTCTGTCCCGGTCACCTGCTGTGACTGCCTGCTTGGTCGCCACCCGCTCCCTTACAAGGACCGCACCCTTGTATAGTAGCTCAGAGGTTCCGCCTCCCAGACCCGTTACATATTCTAGGTTCTTCAAAGTAGCCACCTTTTGCTTTGAAGACTGCTTTGCACGCTCTTGGCATTCTCTTGATGAGCTTCAACAGGTAGTCACCGGAAATGGTTTTCACTTCACAGGTGTGCCCTGTCAGGTTTAAAAAGTGGGATTTCTTGCCTTATAAATGGGGTTGGGACCATTAGTTGTGCTGTGCAGAAGTCTGATGAATAGACGGTTAGAATTTGTATTATGGCAAGAAAAAAGCACCTCAGTAAAGAAAAACGAGTGGCCATCATTACTTTAAGAAATGAAGGTCAGTGAGTCTGAAAAATTGGGAAAATTTTGAAAGTGTCCCCAAGTGCAGTTGCAAAAACCATCAAGCGCTACAAAGAAACTGGCTCACATGAGGACCACCCCAGGAAAGGAAGACCAAGAGTCACCTCTGCTTCTGAGGATAAATTTATCCGAGTCACCAGCCTCAGAAATCTCAGGTTAACAGCAGCTCAGATTAGAGACCAGGTCAAGGCCACACAGAGTTCTAGCAGCAGACACATCTCTTCAACAACTGTTAAGAGGAGACTTTGTGCAGCAGGCCTTCATGGTAAAATAGCTACTAGGAAACCACTGCTAAGGACAGGCAACAAGCAGAAGAGACTTGTTTGGCCTAAAGAACACAAGGAGTGGACATTAGACCAGTGGAAATCTGTGCTTTGGTCTGATGAGTCCAAATTTGAGATCTTTGGTTCTAACCACCGTGTCTTTGTGCGACGCATAAAAGGTGAACGGATGGACTCTACATGCCTGGTTCCCACCGTGAAGCATGGAGGAGGAGGTGTGATGGTGTGGGGGTGCTTTGCTGGTGACACTGTTGGGGATTTATTTAAAATTGAAGGAAAACTGAACCAGCATGGCTACCACAGCATCTTACAGCGGCATGCTATTCCATCCGGTTTGCGTTTAGTTGGACCATCATTTATTTTTCAACAGGACAATGACCCCAAACACACCTCCAGGCTGTGTAATGGCTATTTGACCAAGAAGGAGAGTGATAGAGTTCTATGCCAGATGACCTGGCCTCCACAGTCATCAGACCTGAACCCAATCGAGATGGTTTTGGGGTGAGCTGGACCGCAGAGTTAAGGCAAAAGGGCCAACAAGTGCTAAGCATCTCTGGGAATTCCTTCAAGATTGTTGGAAGACCATTTCCGGTGACTACCTCTTGAAGCTCATCAAGAGAATGCCAAGAATGTGCAAAGCAGTCATCAAAGCAAAAGGTGGCTACTTTGAAGAACCTAGAATATAAGACATATTTTCAGTTGTTTCACACTTTTTTGTTAAGTTTATAATTCCACATGTATTAATTCATAGTTTTGATGCCTTCAGTGTGAATGTAGAATTTCCATAGTCAAGAAAATACAGAAAAATCTATAAATGAGAAGGTGTGTCCAAACTTTTGGTCTGTACTGTATATATATATAATATACACAGACACTATATGTGTGTATATATATTACAAGCACAGTATATGTACTGCAAATAAATGTAATTGAGGCAGAACTCCAGCATCAGAGAGGCTAATTGGAGGAGATATGCAGCGGAAAATAAAGGCTCATAGGGCTCGCTCGCAGTGGCATATAACACAGCCGAGTGCTATCTGATGTTTTATTGTATAGCGCTTGGACCAATGTTATACTATGGGGCAGTGCAGATCTGCAAATTTTTCTACAGACCGAATTGGTCTGTGGGAAAAAAATCACAGTATGCTGCGAGTCGTTCTGGAATTCAGATCAGACGCACACACTCAAATCTATGGATCCATGTAAAACATTAAACTGCACTCGGATGACATCTGAATGCAGTCCGACATCCACAGCCTCAGACAATGGAGAAGATGAAGAAATTAAGTTCTCCGTCTTCTTCTCAATGTGATCCTATTCTCTCAAGCAAGAGAATTGGATGACACTAAGCTGACACTCGGATCAAACTCGGATGAGAATTTGAGCCGAGAGTCAGTAGCATAATTGAGCCAGTTCTCTCGCATGAGAGAATCATCCCTCGTGTGACCTTGGTCTTGCACTTTTTTCCTCTGTACCTTGTAAATCCAGATCTGTAACATATTTCAGCGATAAAAATCCAGAAGTTTAAACTGAAGTGGAAAATATTGGCCTCCTTTTCCATTCTGTTGCAGTGTGTCGGTCAAGGTATTCACACTAGGGGTCTGTGAAGGATAGTATAAGCAAATTACAGGCCTGCTATTTAAAACCGTGGTTCTCTGTCAGACATAACACCTATAAGAGTGTTCCAAAATCAGACATTTCTTCCATTTTCATTCTGTTGCAGTGTGTCGGTCAAGCTATTCACACTAGATGTCTGTGAAGGATAGTATTAGCCGCAGCTACAGCTTCCGCCGCCCTTGCCGTGCTTTGCAGCTTTCAGCTCACTGACTGATCTCCGATGTCCACACGCGTTGGAACTCTACATTGCAGATGTTGGGATGGATTTGTGAGCAGAAGAGGGCAGTTGTTGACTACCAGCATCAACAAGGCCGTCGGTATTCAGGTCAGACTCCACACATAAAACCTCAGGAGTGGACATGGATGTCAGACATTTATAGCAACCTCCAAAACTTTAAAGACTCCACCAAGATGGTGAGCGGCGATGACGCCATAATTAGAATCACCATCCCGATTCTCTCTCTTCTGAAACGCTCTCTGTTCACAATTAAAGAGGAGTCATTGCAGGCGGAGCATGATGAGATGGAGCAAGGAACCATACAGGGTGATTACACACAGTCCAGCCTCATCTCATCCCAACGTGGAATGAGTGACAATGAGGAAGATGAGGAGGAAGAAGAACAGGAGCTAGTTTCATGCGCTATAGACGGTACTACCTACACAACTGTCATACCGTCTGTTCAGCATGGATGGCTTGAGGACAGAGAAGAGGAGGAAGAGGAGGAGGATGAGGAGGAGAGCATGGTCAGTCGTCCTCTTGGTGAGGACACGGAAGTCTTGCCGCTTTGTAGTCTGGCACATATGGCTGAGTTTATGTTACGCTGCCTTTCCCGTGACCCTCACGTTGTCCAAATTTTGGGTGACAGTCATCATTGGTTGGTGACACTTTTAGACCCATGCAATAAGTAGAACTTTCTGTCTCTTATTCCATTACAGGACGGGCCTAATAAAATGGGGCAGTACAAGAAGGCCCTTGTTGCAGAATTATTTAAAAAATTCCCATCTGAAAACTCTGGCGGCAGTGGTCACAGTTCGTTAGACAACCAAGGAGTACAAGCAAGATAGACACAAATACAATCCAGCAGAGGCAGGGGAACACTGTCAATGTTCTGGGACAGTTTTCTCAGACTCTCCCATTGCACAGGCCCTGAGGCACGGGGTATTCTCCCAAGGAAGGAAAAGTTTCGGAAGTTGGTGAGGGAGTACCTTGCCTACCATACCAATGTCCTCCGTGATTCCTCTGTGTCTTATAATTATTGGGTATCCAAGCTGGACATGTGGCATGAACTGTCTCTTTACGCCTTGGAGGTCCTGGCCTGCCCTGCCGCTAGCGTTTTGTCAGAGTGGGTTTTTATTACCCCTGCTGGAATTATATCCGATAGACGCAAATGCCTGTCAACTGAAAATGCTGACATACTGACTCTTTTAAAAATGAACAAGGGCTGGATTGGGCCACACTTCTCAGCAACACTGAATGATCGCAGCGTAAAATAAACTCAAATACAGTGTCTTTTTTTGGGAGGTCTAACTCTATTCCCATGCACATCTGTCTTCACACCCAGACATGGATATACACTTCAAGATTTTGTCTAATTGCTCTTGTCCTCCTCCTTCTCTGCATCCTCATCCTCCACCACCATGTCACCACCATATGGTGGGCATTGGAGATCCCCCAAATTTTTGGCAGCCGTTGCTTCACTGCATAGACAAACAGTATGGGAGACCCACTTCCTAATAATGGGAACATTGTTTTCAGGAGGCCCTCTGAACTCTACTTCTCTTGCAAGGGGCATTGGAGTTCCTCCAAATTTTTGGCAGCCATTGAAGTCACTGCATACACAATAACAGTGTATTAGACCCACTCGTTAATAATGGGAACAACAAAGCATCGCCTACTGCTGGCCCTTTAAGAATAGTAAGGGCCACCTGATGGCCCTATAAAAATAGTCTTTGTGACTTTCAAAGTCCCTCCATCATAAATGAAACAGGATGTGTCTGATAATGTGTTACACACCAAAAGGCCAGATAAGGTTATAAAATGTTAAAATGACATTTCCCGGTGAATGCATTTATCTTGGTTGAAAGCAATGCAAAAGTGCAAAAACGCATCAAAAACGCTACGTGTGAACATAGCCCTAGGTGTGGAGGAGCATTTTGTTTTTGGTTATTCATTTTGCCTTATATACAAGTCATTACCCTGGAAAGGATGTTCCTTAACATATTTCCCAGGAAAATCCATTTTGGTTTCGTTTTTGTATGTTTTATTGTGAGTCCGTAAAAGTGGCGTAATATCTCTGATAACGTTGTTGACAGCAGTTACCTGGGAGTCAGAAATGCTTCCAGGGGTCTTCCCCATGCTGTTTCCATGTCATCTGAGCACTGTTCCCATCGATTTGGGCAATTTTTAGGCCCTCTGCAGACCGCCGGAGGAAGCCGCCGGAAAAATGCTTGAGTTTCCCATAGACTTACATTGGGCTCGTCACTCGGTCCGATCACTCGAGCATTCCAATTTACTCGACTCGAACAACGAGTACCCAAGCATTTTAGTACTGCCCAACAGTAACATACGTGTGTTGGGCAGTATGTCCACTTATAAAATTGTTATCCTTTATTTCAGATCCATAAAAAACAGTTCTGTCGACTCATACAGACATCTCTGATGCGTTTCCAGCGTTGATGGCCACGTTAGTCACAGATATGGAAACACTGGAAACACAGATGTCTGTATGAACCGACAGTTTTTCTCCAAAAAAGCTTTTATACATATAATCTCACCACCTGGTCATTGTATAGAGTCATTCATCACTAATGCCGAGTCCCATATGTGCCACTATTGCAACAAAGAAACTCACAATAACAGAGACAAAGCATCTTGAACTCAAAAGGAAAGGTATCAAACAATTGGCCAAACTATCGTTTCTTCAATAACTATCTGTTGTATATGGGAGGGCTTAGTGTTCACAAAAAAAGTCTTCTTGGCTCATTTTATCACTTTTGTATTGAGATGTCAACCTCACCACAAGTATAGAGTTTTTTAAGTGATAGACATCAGCAATGCTAATAAGAGCAAATTAGTGCAAAGAAAAATCATTCTGCGATACAGTAGTGTACCACAAATAGTGGCTGATTACATGGCCCCCAGGGGGATTGTGGGGAACATGTTCTTATTAGTCTGGCTAGAGCCTAAGAGAAAGGTAATGTGTTATCTGGATCTGACAGAAGGCAACTGAACAAGATTCAGATCAGGAGAGAAACTAAACACAGGTCAGATAAACTCCCTGAACTAACAAAGTGTCTGGAAAAACACAGCAGCACAGCACCTCAATTCAAATCTGCTACACCAGTTAAAGGAGGCCACCCCTAATGGAAACTCACTAGGAGCAATGTATGTGGAAATACAAATGGACAGAATTAGTGAGCTGCTTCTTCAGTTAACCTGTGAAGAATTGAGAACAGTAGCAGAGCATATAAAGATGTCAGAAGTACAGATTTCAAAAGCACACAACCACAGGCAACTGTTAGCTGCCATTAATGCAAAAATGGATGAGATGGGGGAGAAAGAAGCTGAAGACATTATGGGGACGTTCCCCCAGGAGCTAACACAGTTTCTAACCTGGTTGAAGTTGGAGGATGGGGGGGCGGCACCAATTACCAAAAGCGGGAATCTCCGTCCGTAGACTGAACTACAGGAATTGAAAGAACAATTCAAAGCCCTAACAACAGCCCTGCAGTTATCAACCAAAACCTCTGAACAGGTGACAGGCTCAGACAGAACCGTTAACCTAATAGGGTAAGATAAATCAGGAAGACAGTCCTCTATAATACCACAAATCACCATAAGGAAAGAATTCAAGATCCTTGGACAGATTGGAGAGTGTGATCTGAAAGAGAAACTGTCTTACATGAACTTGTTGTACCAGATCGTTGCAGGATTACAGAAAGGCTACCAGCCAGATGAGATCATTGAGAGGGTGGTGAAAGCAATCAGCCCAGGACTAAACCTCCGTAGTATGCTAGAAATGAAGAGTTTGCCACAGCTGACTAGAAGAAAGACTAGAAGAGTTCTCTGTCAAAAGTGGTACATGCCTATAACAGTACAAAGAGCGACGCAACGGGTTTCTCACCCTTCTTCCTATTGTATGGACGATCGCCAAGACTGCTAATCGACATCAAGTTGTTTACTTCGGTGTCAGGGGCTTACAGAATGTATCCGGAGTACGTTCAGAAATGGAAGGAACAGTTGGCTGAGGCATACAACATAGTATCAAAAGTTGTTACGCAAGGACAGAGCAAGAGAAAGGAGTACTATGATCGAAAATTTTATGGCGCAGAATGGGCACCAGGAAGTCGGGTGCTAGTCAAGAACATACGTGACAAAGGTGGTCCAGGAAAGCTTTGTTCGTACTGGGAAGATAAGGTGTATGTGGTCGCAAAGAGGAAAGCCAATGACAGTCCAGTGTATGAAATCCGATTGGAAATGGGAGACAAGAAAACCAGAATAGTCTATTGGAATTTACTACTACCCTGTGATTATCTCCTACCACAACAAGACTTCCTAGAAGTAGATCGACATCGTCCGAGATCGACTAACGGACCACCTCAGACTGAAGCTCCGGAGGTGGATAGTGACCTTGAAAGTTCAGATGAAGAAGAGCACACTGTTGTATTTCTTGGACCGGCAAGGAGAGGGATGTACCATCCTCAGGAGAGTGAACTAAGTCCCGAGGCTTCAGATATGATGATCAAACACCAGTCCCTGAAGAGACCGATTGACACTCAGGAGGAGCGGAATTACCAGACCATGTGGAAAAAGGCGATTCAGGAGAAGTACAGGAACTTGCAGAGGCAACTCCAAGAGCATCTGAGGAAGCACAGGAAATGAGTGCAGCTGAAGAAACTCCTGTGACCGAAGAACCTGTGGTATCTGAGGAACAACCCACCAGGAGGATGTAGACTCGAGAAGTGAGGAGGCCCGTGATGCTGATGTACGAGACACTTGGTGAAAAGAGTCAAGTGCCAACGACTGTTGACTGGAAGAAGGTATCTCTGCATGTGGACCAAGTAAGCCCACTTGAGTGGTATTCACCTCCAAGAGGCAGTATGGAAGATGTTGCCTGGTGGAAAGACTTGTTTTCATGCTTTGATTTTCCCTAAAAGACTTTTTAGAAACAAAGAACTGTTAAGGCCTAGAGAGAGAGCTGGTTGAAGACATACGAAAAGCTCCATCTGAAGAAACACTGATTGTTTTAATTGTGTTAGTTGTTTATTTCTTACAGGAGTCCTACAAGAAAAAGATCAGAAGAATAGGTTGGTATCAATGTTAATGAATGTTAAATCAATTTGACAATGCCAATTTGTGTATAAAGTTACTCAACTTTCACCACTGTCTCAGAATTGGTCAGATTGACCAGTTAAGACGAATGTCAAGGACAACATTCAAAAAAGGAGGGAAGAGTGTGACATGCAGACTAGAGGGGTTAACACAGTCACAGGAGACAGGGAGTGTTTTTGCAGAGCCCCAGGGGGATTGTTGGGAACTTGTTATTATTAGTCTGGCTAGAGCCTAAGAGAAAGGTGGTATGTTATCTAGATCCAACAGAAGGCAACTGAACAGGATTCAGATCAGGAGAAAAACTAAACACAGGTCAGATAAACTCCCTGAACTAACAGTGCAGAGTATTATCAGGTAGAAAGGTAAGGAATGGAAGGAATCCTGTCAAAGGGATTATCTCCCTCATCAAAACCTTCCCCCCTCCATCTACATGCAGGATAAAGAATGCTGTGCACTATTGTGTCCTTGTAAAGGAAAACCTGTGGTTGTGTATGCATAGAAGTGTGCTGCAAAGAGATCTAATCTGTGCTGAATTATGCTACTGAAGAGACTGATGTTACTGTGCCTGCTTTAATAGACTGTACTGTGGTGAAGCCTGCTGCTTCAAAAAGTTAAATGGTACTGGTCGTACTTGATTAAACTCCACTGTTCAATTGTTTATGAAGACTCTTGTCAGATTTGTCTGGTCAGCAATTGAATCTATAGTGTGCCTGAAAGAAGCTGTAGCCTATGGTCGCCCTGAGTAACGGTTCCCCCAGGATTCCAAAGAATTCATGAAACCCGACTCGCCCTATTTGAACCTAGCAGCGTGCGTGTAACCATACCCTTCTGTGACTGCACATATACACTGTGACACTCCACCTATTTCAACTAATTCAGTGACAACCGAAAGGGTAACAATGTTTTGAACTTTTGACTTTCAGGCTCCATATCTTACCATCTACTACTGCTTCTACCGTGAGACTGCCACCATTTTATAGACAATCATCTTGGCTATCTCATGCATAAATTTGACTCTAAACTATTTTGCATATGATTAGTTATGCAGATTCTTGTCATGTCACTGCATTGCTACTGTTTTGTAAATCCACCTTTGGCTTTCAACATTGCCTGAATTCTCCTGGGCATGCTCTCAATCAGATTCAAGTATGTCTCGACTGAAATCTGATCCCAGGTCTCTTCTACACGTTCCCAAAGTTAGTGCATACTGGTCGGCTCACTTGGGTATGTAAACAGCTTTTTCTTCAACTCTACCCACAAGAGTTTGATAGGGTTGAGGTCTGGGGAC
The DNA here is from genome assembly GCF_046119375.1 of Phyllobates terribilis. Taxonomy (NCBI): domain Eukaryota; kingdom Metazoa; phylum Chordata; class Amphibia; order Anura; family Dendrobatidae; genus Phyllobates; species Phyllobates terribilis. Next base: position 284,497,447 of record NW_027362761.1, read on the forward strand.
TTTAGGTGCCAATCCAGCACCGTCACTTCATTGTTACTGAACCATTTCTTTGCCAATCTCGATGTGTGCTTTGGTTGTTATCGTTCTGGAACACTATGTTGTTCGTTTCATACCCATAGTGTACGAAGTAACTCGTCTTGTAGGAGTATGGTGCTGAGTGATTGTTTAAAAGCCGGAGGCATTTTACCGCCGGCTTTTAAACAATCATGCACCCATTTCAGCCTTTTCCTCAGCCCCCAGACCGCTTTATAGGCTCCAGCAGACAATTACTCGGCTTACTCGCTTTTCCCATTGACTTACATTGGACTCGCTACTCGTAACGAGTACCCGAGTATTGGGACCTACTCGTTACGAGTATAGCGATTCCGATTATTTCACTACTCGCTCATCCCTAGTTGTAATTTGTAGTAAAAGGAAGAAAAAGATTTTTCAGCCTGCAGAAGCAGAACCGTATCAATGAAGTGACATGACAAGAATCTGCATAACTAATCATATGCTAAATAGTTGCAAGACAAATTTATGTATGAGATAGCCAAGATGATTGTCTATAAAATTATGGTTGTCTCACGTTGGAATCAGTAGTGAATGGTGAGACATAGAGCCTGAAAGTGAAAAGTTCAAACCATTGATAACTTTTTTTCTCATTACTGTATACACATTTTTTGGGGGGTGAGGGACCCAATGAGGATTTTTGCTATGGGGCCCAATGATTTCTATATACGCTCCTTTCTCCATTACTAACCTATGGGCTTGATGTCAGCGCCAGTTGCTGACATCATTCCCAAAATCATTACCCCAATTACCAACACACCATGGCAATTGGGAAGAGCTGAAGCCAAGTGCCAGAATTGGCGCATATAATGTGATGTGCCACTTCTGGGTGGCTGAGGGCTGGCATTTTTAGGCTGGGAAATGCCAGATTACCATGGACCTTTCCAGCCTATTCATATCAGCCCAAAACTGTCTGCTTTGACTTTGCCGATTATGAAGAATAGGGGAGATCCCAAATCATTTTTTTCGGGTCCACACAAACCCGACGAACACGAACTAACACGGGTCTACTCATCCCTACAGACAATTGCAATTACATTTCTGAAATGTTTAGATATTTCTTCAGTCTTTTAAATAAATCAACACTTTATAAAAAGAAAATGCAAGAACTGGTATCGATTATGAATTATATCTTGTAGTGATGATTGAGCGCTCAAGTGCTCAAGTGCTTGGTACTTGAATCAAGCAGGTTGGACGCTCTGACTGGAATGAAATTCAATGGGAAACGCAAGCATTTTTCCGGTAGACCCTACGCGGAGGACTGTGGGAGCAGGAAAATCTCTTAATTAATAGAAACAGCATTGGAATGGAATAGGAACAGCATGGGGAAGATGCCTGGACGCATCTCAGACTCCCAGATTGCTGCTGGGAACAATGTTGTCAGAGTATTATGCAACTTTTATGGACTGACAATAAAACATACAAAACTGAAGAAAAAAAAAGGATTATACAGGAAAAAATGGTAGGAAACAATCTTTCCTGTATAATGACTAGTATATAAGGCAAATTTAAAAAGAGAAAAAAAGAAACAAAAAAACGCCTCATCCAACCCATAACAGCCAGGCCATGGCCATCTCTCACCATATTTCCTCATCGCCTATGACTTCAGTAGATGATGTAGTAGAGGAAGCAATAAAACAACACCCTGCCGGAATACACCGACAAATGTAAATTTGACATTGCACTACCTTACGTGGGCATGTGGTGTGTGTGACATGGTCAGACACATCCTGTTTAATTTATGAAGGAGGGACTCTGAAACTCACAAAGCCTATATGGACAATGGAAAAACTGCCAAAAATTAGAAGGAAGAGGGAGTCCGATACACGTGTATTAGATATAATGAAGGGCGTAGTCTGGACCGCATATTCCTCACCCTGATCCTCCTTCCTCCCACCATACTGAGTGCCCGGAAACAACTGATCCCACACTTGGACACTCTGAAGAGCTGTACACTTTTACATTTATAGATTCGGGCCTCTCGCTCGGTCCACTTGAAGCGGGGCAAAAGGAAAACGCATGTAGCGATGCCCAAATATTTGAGCAGCCACGGTCACACTAAGGTGACGGTGGGAAAGAGTCAAAAGAGGTGGACGATGATGAGAAACAATTGCCAGAAAGTCAGGAGGAGGACCAGGGTGCGGAAATAGAAGACGAGGTGGTGGATGATATAGTAACTGACCCAACCTGGCAGGAGGACATCCAGAGTGAGGACAGCAGCACACAGGGAAAGGAGGCAGAGCACCCCAACAGGCAGGATGAAGCAGTGTGGTGGCTGCAGACAGAAGGCAGGCAACCATTCCCTGTAACACCAACATGACAGAAGTTGCCAGTGCAACTGTTAGATCTTCCCGAGTCTGGTAGTTTTTTAAAGACTCTGCCGATAACCCCAAAAAGGCCTTTTGCACCACCTGCCAGGCCAGCATTAGCAGGGGTGGCAAAACTAGCAGCCTGACCACCACCAGCATGATCAGGCACATGGCAGCAAACCACCCGCCTTTGTGGGTCCAACCCCAGGGTCCAGGAACAGAGTCTGCGGGTGGCACCATTGCTTCTTCCGCTGTTGTGCATGCAAGCCAATCCCCTGTCCATGGTGCATGCGAAGATGCCTCCCATCCTGCACTTGTCGTTGCACACTCTCAAGTAGCAGGATCAGGATGCACGTCCACGTCCTTGTCCCAGCGCAGCGTTCAGTTGTCCATACCCCAGTACATGGAACGCAAGCGCAAATACGCAGCCAACACCCCACAGGCCACACTACTAAATTCCCATTTCACAACTGCTTGCGCTCGAAATGTTGCCTCTTAGGCTCGTGGAGACGGAAGCATTGCGCAACCTGATGGCGGTGGCCGTCCCTCGGTACTCAGTTCCCTGCTGCCACTATTTCTCCCTGTGTGCTGTTCCTGCATTACACAAACAAATGTCCCAAAACATTAGCCGTGCCCTCAACAATGCAGTTACCGGGAAAGTCCACCTAACCATGAACACGTGGACAAGTCCTTGTGGGCAAGGACGGTTCATCACGCTGATGGCCTATTGGGTTAACATAGTGGAAGCCAGGACCCAGTCAGACCTTGGGATGGAACACGTCCTCCCGACGCCAAGGATTACGGGCCCTGGGCAATCAGGGTTGTCCCCACAGTCTACAGCTCCTGCACCTCATCCTCCTCAGCCTCCTCGTCCTCTTCAGCTTCCATCTCCAAAATGACCACATCAGTCACAAGCTGGAAGTACTGCCTCGGCCAAGCTGCAACAGGCTATGCTGAAGCTAATATGCTTAGGTGACAAACCGCACAATGCTGAAGAGTTGTGGACAGCTCTGAAAGAGCAGGCAGATCTGTGGCTCACACCGCTGAACCTACGGCAAGTTGTAGGAACCTGGTGGTGACTCTGAGGAGAGGCGAGCTCACAAACGTACCAAGCCTGGCCCATGTGCTTGACCTTGTGGTTCAGCGGTTTATCAAATCCTACCGGGAGCTGCCGGATCTGCTTGTTAAAATACGCTGCCTGTGTGCCATTTTAGAAAGTCACCTACAGCTTCCGCTGCCCTTGCAGTGTTTCAGCAGCGTTTGCAGCTTCTGGCTCACAGACTGGTGTGTGATGTCCCCACGCGTTGGAACTCTACACTGTAGATGTTGGGAAAGATTTGTGAGCAGCAGAGGGCAGTTGTTGAGTACCAGCATTAACAAGGCCGTCGGTATTCAGTTCAGACTCCACACATAAGACCTCAGGAGTGGACATAGATGTAAGACATATGTACCATCCTCGAAAACTTTGAGGACTCCACCAAGATGGTGAGTGGCGATGACACCATATTTACAGTCACCATCCTGCTTCTCTGTCTTCTGAAATGCTCTCTGCTCACAATCAAAGAGGATGCATTGCAGGCAGAGCAAGTTGAGATGTAGCAAGGAACCATACAGGGTGATTACACACAGCCCAGCCTCATCTTCTCCTAACGTGGATTGGGTGACAATGAGGAAGAGGAGGAGGAGGAGGAAGAACAGGAGCTAGTTTCATGCGCCATAGTCGGTACTAGCTGCACAATTGTCATACCGTCTATTCAGCGTGGATGGCCAGAGGACAGAGAAGAGAAGGAGGAGAGCATGGTCAGTCATCCTCCTGGTGAGGACACGAAAGTCTTGCCTGTTGGCAGTCTGGCACGCATTGCTGAGTTTATGTTTACGCTGCCTTTCCCATGACCCTCGCGTTCTTAAAATTTTGAGTGACAGTCATTAGTGGTTGGTGACACTTCTAGACCCACACTACAAGCAGATCTTTATATCTCTTATTCCTGAGGTGGACAGGTTGATATGATCTTCTACAAGAACTAAGGAAAGATAGGAAAACTGTCCCTACAATAGGACTAAGCTGATTCCCTACGATGCAGCGGGCAACCTGTTCCTTGTGAACAAACCCGCCTTCGTCCTCAGCTAGTCTGAACGCAGACCTATAGATATAAGGGAGTGGTCCCTAAAAGTACTAAGGACAGGGACAAAATTGGACACCTCCTAGCAGAAGTTGTAGCGGAGCAAAAAGACAAACAGACAAAAATACTTAGAGGTCCAAGGACCAAGCAAACTATAGAGATAGGTACAAAGCACCTGGCTAGATTAAGAGTCAAAGTAACACTGAAGTCCAGCAAAACAAGAAGGGTGGAGCTGGAATAAATAGGCAGAAGGTCACGTGACCACAAAATAGAAAAAAACTAACAGGAGTGTTCTAACAGTACCCCCTCTTTTATGAGGATCCTCCAGATCCTCCAGGCCCAGGACTATCAGGAAACCTCCTGTGAAACGCTCTGATAAGTCTAGGAGCAGAGACATCATCTGCCCTTACCCAGGAGTTATCCTCAGGACCGAAACCTTTCCAAGCGACGAGATACTGCAATCTCCCTCTATGCCGTCTGGAATTCAGGATACGAGAAATTTCATATTCACCGTCTTCCACCACCGGAGGAACTGTGACAGTGGCATCCCTATCCGATACATCAGCTTTTTTCAACAAGGAAACATGGAACACCGGATTAATCTCCCAGGAGAAGGGAACCTCTAACCTAACAGCAGACTGGTTAACCACCTGAAGCACCTTAAATGGTCCCACAAACTTTGGACCCAATTTCTTAGAAGGAATCCTCAACCGCAGATTCTTTGAGGACAACCAAACCATGTCACCAACCATAAACAAAACCTCTTGACGTTTCCTGTTAAAATACTTCTTAGACTTTTTGATAGCCTCTTGAAGGTTACAACGTACATCAGTCCAAACTCTCTCCAAATCACCGGAAAAATTCTCCTCCTCCGGCACAGCCGACACCAATGGAGAACGAACCAAGCGACGGATGTCTCCCAGTACAACAAAAAAACGGAGAACACCCAGCAGAAGAGGATGTATGGTTGTTAAGAGCAAATTCAGCAAGTGGCAGAAACTCAGACCACCCCTCTTGATTGTCTGCCACAAAACAACGCAAAAACTGCTCAACATCCTGGTTCTTTCTTTCTGTCTGTCCATTAGACTCAGGATGATACCCAGATGAAAATGACAAATGAACTCCCAACCTGTCACAAAAAGTACGCCAAAAACGAGCCACAAACTGAGGTCCCCTATCAGAAACAATGTCGGTGGGAACGCCATGGAGTCTGACAATTTCCTTGACAAAAGCCTTAGCGAGTGTCTTAGCGCAGGGTAGTTTAATGAAAGGAACCAAGTGGCACATCTTGCTAAAACGGTCCACCACCACCCAGATGACAGTGAAACCCTCGGACACAGGAAGGTCAGTAATAAAATCCATTACAAGATGCATCCAAGGTGCACTAGGAACCTCCAGAGGGCAAAGCAACCCCGCAGCAGGAGCATGTGAAGCCTTTGATCTAGCACACACCGTACATTGATGCACCCATTTAATGATTTCCTTCTGCCACCCAGGCCACCAAATACTGCGACCTACCAGTCTCTTAGTCTCAGAAATTCCTGGATGACCTGCCAACCGAGACTCATGATACTCCACAAACAACTCTCTCCTAAAGGTTCTAGGTACAAACAACCTCCTATGGGGAGTGTTAGATGGGGCATCCTCCTGGGCTTTCAGAATCCCATCTTCCAAAACGGAGTCCAATGCTGCTATCACAACTCCTTCCTGTAAAATGCTCTCCTCCTCCTCGGTACCAACCATGGGAGAAAAGCTGCGAGATAAAGCATCAGCTTTAACATTCTTAGTACCCGGGATGTAAGTAACAGAAAAATTAAACCGCGAAAAAAAAAGTGCCCACCTAGCCTGACGGGCATTCAAGCGCTTGGCAGCATCTAGATAGATCAGATTCTTATGATCAGTGAAAACCTGAATGGGAAATTTAGCACCTTCCAAGAAATGACGCCAATGTTCAAATGTGAGTTTGATAGCCAGCAATTCCCGATTACCAACATCGTAATTAAGTTCGGTTTCAGAAAATTTTTTCGAAAAAAAAGCACAGGGATGAACTACATCCTTGTTCTCCTGAGACAAAACCGCACCGACCCCCACCGAAGAAGCATCAACCTTGACCAAAAAAGGCTTGGTCTCAACAGGCTACATAAGGATGGGGGCAGAACTGAACCTCTCTTTGAGATACACAAAAGCTTCAATGGCCTCAGTAGTCCACTGGACCGTATTCGCACCATTCCTGGTGAGATCAGTCAGCGGCTTAACAATTATAGAAAAATTCTTAATGAATTTTCTGTAATAATTGGCGAAACCCATAAATCTCTGTATCGATTTTAAACCAATAAGCCTAGGCCATTCCTGCACAGCCTGAACCTTCACCGGGTCCATCTCAAAGCCCTCGCTGGATATAATGTAGCCCCAAAAGCTAATTCTCTGCACAGCGAACTCACATTTCTCCAGCTTAGCAAAAAGTGAATTGTCACTTAATAACTGCAATACCTCACGTATGCTCTGCCAATGAGACTCCAGATCTGGCGAATAAATCAAAATGTCATCCAAATACACCACCACATTCTTACCAATCAAAGGTCTCAGGATGTCATTAATAAGGTTCTGAAAAAACGCTGGTGCATTGGTAAGACCAAAAGGCATAACCAGATTCTCAAAATGACCCACCGGAGTGTTAAAAGCAGTCTTAAATTCATCACCCTCCTTCATTCGCAACAAATTGTATGCCCCCCGGAGATCAATTTTAGAGAACCACTTTGCCCCCTCTAACTGGTTAAACAAGTCAGGAATTAACGGCAGTGGGTAGGAATTGCGTACGGTAATTTTAATAATTTCGCGAAAGTCCAGACATGGACGTAAACCGTCGTCTTTTTTTTTTACAAAAAAAAATCCACCAGCCACAGGTGACTTAGAAGGTCTAATGTGACCAGCAGCCAAGCTCGTCTGTATGTATTCCTCCAAGGCTTTTCTTTCAGGGATAGTAAGATTAAATAAGCGTCTCTTGGGAAGAGTATCTCGAGGAACAAACTCAATGGTGCAATCATAGTCCCTATGGGGAGGTAGAGTTTGCGACTCCTCCTCTGAAAAAACGTTCCAAAAATTTTGAATGGGTACAGGTAATTCCCCTCTTTCCACAGCAGCAATGTGACCGTTACAACATTTATCATAACACTTTGGACTCCAAGATTTAATCTCATTAATAGACCAGTCCAGTAAAGGATTGTGCAGTTTTAACCAAGGCAATCCTAGAACAACTGGAGAGGGCAAATTATTTAATACCACTAAATCCAAATTCTCTTGGTGAATACCATTAATAGTGAGGGGAAATTCAAAAACCTTGTGAGTAACACATTCCAAAGGAGTGTTATCAACAGCAACCACAGAAATAGGAGATGACAAAGGTTTAGGTTCCAATTTAAGTTTTTCCAAAAATCCCTTATCAATCACATTCAGTGTAGAACCACAATCCACAAATACCTTAAATTCAATCAACTCCTCCTGCAATGAGGTGCTCCCTGAAAGAAATACTCCCTTAGAGTTTAAACAAGCAATACGGGCGTAACTGACCTTTTTTTTTTCTTTGTTTAACAGAAGCTCACAGTTCTTAACAAAATGGTCAGTTTTACCACAATAAAAACACAATCCCTTGGAAAACCTGCGGTCTTTTTCCTGTGTGCGGAGTGACATCGCCCCAATCTCCATCGGTTCTCCGTCGTCCGAGCAGACCCTCTGATGACAAGGAGCTGCCATAGCAGGAGTTTTCTCCTCATTAACCCTGGCACGCAGTCTCCTGTCCACCCGTATAGCTAATTGCATGGCTTCTTGCAAGTTTCCAGGTGCAGGGAAAGCAATCATCAGATTCTTAACCCTTTCACTTAGACCAGCAAGAAACAAACATTTTAAGGCCGAATCATTACATCTCAATTCAGAAGACCACCTTCTGAAGTGTGTACAATAATTTTCAACATCACCTGACCCCTGCTTTAAACGTCTCAGTTGTGTCTCAGCAGAAGAGACTTGATCAGGATCGTCATGCAACAACCCCATAGCATGAAAAAAATCTTCCACTGATCTAAAACACGGATCATTAGGTTGGAGAGAAAAGGCCAATCCCTGTGGTTCCTTGCGCAAAAGTGACATGATTAACCCAATGCGCTGTGATTCATTCCCAGAGGACCTGGGTCTCAAGCGAAAATATAATAAACAAGCATTTTTAAAGGAAAAAAATTTTGTTGTTTACCATAAAAAAATCAGGCAATCCTACCTTTGGTTCAACCAAATGAACTCCAGGACAGCTACTCACATGCTGCTGGAGCTCGGCCACCTCAAGAGACAATCCCTGTAGGCGTTGAGCCAATTCCTGAACAGACACCATGCTGATCTCTGGATCTCGTTCCTTAGGATTTTTTTTTTTTTTTTTTAATTTTTGGCTGGACTTACTGTTATGATCTGCTACAAGAACTAAGGAAAGATAGGAAAACTGTCCCTACAATAGGACTAAGCTGATTCCCTACGATGCAGCGGGCAACCTGTTACTTGTGAACAGACTCTCCTTCGTCCTCAGCTAGTCTGAACGCAGACCTATAGATATAAAGGAGGGGTCCCTAAAAGTACTAAGGACTGGGACAAAATTGGACACCTCCGAGCAGAAGTTGTAGTGGAGCAAAAAGACAAACAGACAAAAATACTTAGAGGTCCAAGGACCAAGCAAACTATAGAGATAGGTACAAAGCACCTGGCTAGATAAAGAGTCAAAATAACACTGAAGTCCAGCAAAGCCAGAAGGGTGGAGCTGGAATAAATAGGCAGCAGGTCACGTGACCACAAAATAGAAAAAAACTAACAGGAGGGTTCTAACACAGGTCTTCAAAAATTGGTCAGCACCAGAAGGCCCTTGTTGCGGAACTATTTAAAAAATTCCCATCTGAAAATGCTGGCGGCAGAGGTCACAGTTCATTGGACAACCAAGGGGTACAGGCGAGAGAGACACAACTTCAATTCAGCAGAGGCAAGGGAAAACTGTCAAAGTTAAGGGAGAATTTTCTCAACCCCTCCCATTGCACAGGCCCTGAGGCATGGGGTATTCTCACAAGGAGTGCAAAGTTTGGGAAGATGCTGAGGGAGTACCTTGCTGATGGTACCAACGTCCTCCGTGATTCCTCTGTGTCTTATAATTATTGGGTATCCAAGCTGGATACGTGGAATGAACTGGCTTTCTACGCCTTTAATGTCTTGGCCTGCCCTGCCGCCAGCGTTTTATCAGAGCGGGTTTTTAGTGCCGCTGGTGGAATTTTAACTGATAAGCGCATCCGCCTGTCAACTGAAAATGCTGACAGGCTGACTCTTTAAAAAATGAACAAGGGCTGGATTGGGCCAGACTTCTCAACACCACCAAATGATAGCAGAATAACATAAACTCAAATCCAGTGTCTTTTTTTGGGAGGTACATTCCCATGCACCTCTTCACACCCACACATGGGTATACGCTTCCTGATTTGGACTATTTGCTCTTGTCCTCCTCCTTCTCCTCATCCTCATCCTCCACCACCATATTACCAGGGTGACGGTGGTCCGTGATGCAACACCTACATAATTTTTTTAAAAGGTGTTTATGATGCCCGTAAAAAAAAAAAATGTACACAGTATGTTCATGTATACCCCCAGGGGTAAATGTTTGTCAGCCCATACATTTAGTGCATGGAAATTACGAGTATAGGAGACCCACTCTTTTCTAATGGGAACATTTTTTTATGAGGCCCTCCTCCACGTCTCTTCCAAGGGGCATTGGAGTGCCTCCAAATTTTTGGCAGCCCTTGCATTCACTGCATAGCCAAACACAATAGGAGACCCACTTCCTAATAATGGGAACATTGTTTTCAGGAGGCCCTCCTCTACATCTCTTCCAAGGGGCATTGGAGTGCCTCCAATTTTTTGCCAACCCTTGCTTTCACTGCATAGGCAAACACAATGGGAAACCCACTACTTAATAATGGGAACATTTGCTTCAGTCGGCCCTCTGACCTCCACGTCTCTTCCAAGGGGCATTGGAGTGCCTCCAAATTTTTGGCAACCCTTGCATTCACTGCATAGGCAAACACAATGGTAAACCCACTTCCTAATAATGGGAACATTGTTTTCAGGAGGCACTTTGACCTTTACATCTCTTACAAGGGTCATTGGAGTATCTCTAAATTTTTGGCAACCCTTGCATTCACTGCATAGGCAAACACAATGGGAGACCTTCTTCCTAATAATGGGAACATTGTTTCAGGAGGCCCTCCTCTAAGTCTCTTAAAAGGGGTATTGGGGTGCATCCAAATTTTCAAAATGGTATTGGGGTGCATCCAAATTTTGGGCAGCCCTGCCACTCACTGCATACGCAATAACAGTATAGGAGACCCACTCTTTAGTAATGGGAACAATAAAACATAGCCAGCTGATGGCTCTGTAAGAATAGTGAGGGCCGACTGATGGCCCTTTAAGAATAGTAAAGGCTGATTGATGGCCCTATAAAAATAGGCTTTGTGACTTTTAGAGTCCCTCCTCCATAAATGAAACACAATGTGTCTGATGATATCTCACAGACCACATGGCCAGATAAGGTTGTAAAATGTTAAAATGACATTTCCTGGTGAATGAATTTGCCACGGTTGAAAGCAATGCAAAAGTGCAAAAACGCATCAAAAACGCTACGTGTGAACATAGCCCAAGGTGTGGAGGAGCATTTTTGTTTTGGTTATTTATTTGCTTTATATAAAAGTCTTTACCCTGGCAAGGATGTTCCTTAACATATCTCCCAGTAAAATCCATTTTGGTTTCATTTTTGTATGTTTTTTTGTGAGTCTTTAAAAGTGGTGTAATACCTCTGACTATGTTTTTTGAAAGAAGTGACCTGGGAGTCGGAAATTCTTCCAGGGGTTTTCCCCATGCTGTTCCCATGTCATTTTAGCACTATTCCCATTGATTTGGGCAATTTTTAGGCCCTCTGCAGACCGCCAGGGGGAGATGCTTGGGCTCGTTGCTTGGGTTGAGCACCCGAGTATATCAATGTGCTCGACCCGAGCATCAAGCATCTGAGCATTTTAGTGCTCGCCCATCAGTATTTACAACCTTATCTGGCCTTGTGGTGTGTGATACATCATCAGACGCATCCTGTTTCATTTATGTTGGAGGGACTATGAAAGTCACAAAGACTATTTTTATAGGGCCATCAGGCGGCCCTTACTATTCTAAAAGGGCCAGCCGTCAGCTATGCTTTGTTGTTCCCATTATTAATGAGTGGGTCTCCTATACTGTTATTCCATATGCAGTGACTGCAAGGGCTGCCAATAATTTGGACGCAACCCAATACCCCTTTGAAGAGACATAGAGGAGGGTCTCAGTAAAAAAAAATGTTACCATTATAAAGGAGCGGGTATCCTATAGTGGTAATGCCCATGCAGTGACTGCAAAGGCTGCCAAAATTTGGGAAAAACCCCACTAACAATTTTAAGACACATATAGCTGGGCCATAAGAATGATTACAACATGGTCCCATTATAAAGGAGAGGGTCTGCTATTCAGTTATAGGGTAAGCAGTGAAGCAACGGCTGCCAAAAAATTGGAGAAACTTCAATGCCTCTTGGAAGAGACGTAGAGGTTAGAGGGCCACCTGCAAAAAAATGCTCCCATTATTAGTAAGTGTGTCTCCCATACTGTTTGCCTATGCAGTGAGGCAACTACTGCCAAAAAGTTGGAGGAACTCCAAAGCCCCTTGGAAGAGACGTAGATATGTTGATATGGTACATATGGTGGTGGTTTGGTGGTGGATGATGAGGATGCGGAGAAGGAGGAGGACAAGCTCAAATAGACAAAATCAGGAAGTGTATACCCATGTCTGGGTGTGAGGACAGAGGTGCATGGGAATAGAGTTAGACCTCCCGGCAGGGCAGGCCACGACCTCCAAGGCGTAGAGAGCAAGTTCATGTCACCTGTCCAGCTTGGATACCCTATATTTATAAGGCACAGATGAATCACAGAGGATGTTAATACGGTCGGCAAGGTACTCCCTCATCATATTCTGAAACTTTTCCTTCCTTGGGAGAATACCCCACGCCTCAGGGTCTGTACGAGGGGAGGGTCTGATAAAACTGTACCAGAATGTTATGAATGTTCCCCTGCCTCTGCTGGATTGCATTTGTAGCTCTATTGCTTGTACTCCTTGGTTGTCCAAGAAATACAAATGGTAATTTTTTAAATAATTCCTCAACAAGGGCCTTCTCGTACTGCCCCATTTTATTAGACCTGTCCTGGAAGGGAATAAGAGACAGAAAGTTTTCCTTGTAGCGTGGGTCTAGAAGTGTCACCAACCAGTAATCACCAAAATTTGGACTGCGCGAGGTTCACAAGAAAGGCAGCGTAACATAAACTCAGCTAAGTGTGCCAGATTGCAACGAGGCAAGACTTCGGTGTTCTCACCAAGAGGACGACTGACCATGCTCTCCTCCTCATCCTCTTCCTCATCCTCCCTGTCCTTAGGCCATCCACGCTGAACAGACGGTATGACAGTTGTGCAGGTAGTACCGTCTATAGCGCAGGAAACTAGCTCTTGTTCTTCCTCCTCCTCTTTCTCATTGTCACCCAATCCACATTGAGTTGAGATGAGGCTGGGCTATGTGTAATCACCCTGTATAGTTCCTTGCTCCATCTCATCGTGCTCTGCCTGCAATGCTTCCTCTTTAATTGCGAGCAGAGAGCATTTTAGAAGACAGAGAAGTGGGATGGTGATGCTAATTATGGCGTCATCGCCGCTCACCATATTGGTGGACTCCTCAAAGTTTTGGAGGATGATACAAATGTCTGACATCCATGTCCACTTCTGAGGCTTTATGTGTGGAGTATGACCTGAATACCGATGGCCTTGTTCATGCTGGTAGTCAAAAACTGCCCTCTTCTATTCACAAATCTTCCCAACATTTGCAATGTAGAGTTCCAACTAGTGATGTGAGAGCATGCTCGCTACTGCTCGGTGCTCGCCCAAGCATCTCACTGCACGAGATGCTCGGCGCTCGCCGAGTATTTCCGGGTTTCTCGGGCAGGAACTCGGGTCCCCTCCCTGCGTGTTTGGCGCTCTTTAGAACACCAATCAACATGCAGGGATTGCCTGCCACTCATTTTAATGCCTCAGCCATGGTGGTTGTGGCATTACAGTGATTGGCTGGCCACACAGCCTCATCAGGTCTATATCAGACCTGGCGTCGCCATGCTCGTCACAGCCACTCCGGATCAGACAATGTAGGGAGAGCTGCTGCTGTGTCAGGGAGAGATATGATCGTGTATTAGGTAGTGTAGGGAGAAAAAACGTACATTACACAAAACCATCTTAACAAACAGTCCTTCTGAGGACTAATCCATCTGCAGAGATATCAGGCAGGCAGGGTGTATAGGCAGGCAGTGTATATAGCAGACTGCAGTGCATATAGCACAAGAGGCTCCATTCCAATTCTGCCTTCTGTGCTGTTAGATATTTCTATACAAAGGCCCAGGTCTCAGGGGCCAGGAATATTTTGCTTTGGACCTTAATCCTCATTATTTGCTTCAAAAGCAATCCAGAGAACAGTTTTTCTGCACGATTTGCTTGTTTTGGGAGAAGTGCTGCTGCGTCAGGGAGTGATTTGCTTGTGTATTAGGTAGTGTAGGGAGAAAAACCGTACATTACACATATCTATCTTAACAAACATTCCTTCTGAGGACTAATCTATCTGCAGAGATATCAGGCAGGCAGGGTGTATAGGCAGGCAGTGTATATAGCAGACTGCAGTGCATATAGCACAAGAGGATCCATTCCAATTCTGTTTTCTGCTGCTGTTAGATATTTCTTTACCAAGGCCCAGGTCTCAGGGGCCAGCAATACTTTTCTTTGGATCTTAATCCTCATTATTTGCTTAAAAAGCAATCCAGAGAACACCATTTTTTCTGCGCCATTTGCTTGTTGGCACTGCAGAATACCGCCAGGTCCTTTCCATATTAGAGCGCTAGAAATCCAGCTATTTAAAACTATGTTTTCTCCATCAAACGGATCACATATACGTTGTCAGAAAATACTGCCATTTCTGGCCTCCGTTAAAAATTTCCTTTAGTGTGTCATTGAAGCAATTCACCTCAGTTTGCTGTTCAAACTATTTATCTACAGGCCAGGTATTTAAAACTCTATTTTCTCTATCACACGGAACACATATAAGTTCGCTCCAAAGTCAGTCATTTGTTTTTTGACCAAGGACACCCCTCCTCCATCACCTTAGTGTCCCCAAGCAGCCAGCTCAGAGTCACCATATTGATGCTGAGGACAGAGAAGATCCCTGACCCAAATAACACAGGATGAACCAGAACCGACAAGCTCCAGTGATCCAGCAGCCTAAGCCTCCACAGTAGCTGGGAATACAGGTGCGCGCCACAGCACTCGGTCATTGGTAGTGAGCGTGGAAGATACTGTCCTCCATTTAAAATGGGCAAGGCACGTGGCAAGGGATGGGGAACTGGATGTTATGGTAATGGTGCTTGCAGAGGCCGAGGACAAGGCGGTGGGCAAGCCGAAATTGTGCCACAGCAAACACCCACATCTTCTCGCCTGACCTTCCTGTCCCAATTTCTAGGGGACCGCAGCACACCATTATTGAACCCAGAACAATGTGAAAATGTTGTTTGTTGTATAGCGGATAATGCTTCCAGTCACTTAGCCACCACCACCACCCTGTCTTACACACCGTCAAGTCTCAGAAGCCGTGAGTCTGGACCGCATATTCCTCATCCTGATCCTCCTTCCTCTCACCATGCCGAGTACCCAGAGACAACTGATCCCACACATGGACACTCTGAAGAGCTGTTCACTTTTCCATTTATAGATTCGAGCCTCTCGCTCGGTCCACTTGAAGCGGGGCAAAAGGAAATCGCATGTAGTGATGCCCAAATATTTGAGCAGCCACGGTCACACGAACGTGACAGTGGGAAAGTGTCACAAGAGGTGGCCGATGATGAGACACAATTGCCAGAAAGTTAGGAGGAGGACCAGGGTGCGGAAATGAAAGACGAGTTGGTGGATGATATAGTAACTGACCCAACCTGGCAGGAGGACATGCAGAGCGAGGACAGCAGCACACAGGGGGAGGGAGGCAGAGCACCCCAACAGGCAGGATGAAGCAGTGTGGTGGCCGCAGACAGAAGCCAGGCAACTATTCCCCGTAACACCAACACGAAGGAAGCTGCCAGTACAATTGTTAGGTCATCCCGAGTCTGGTTATTTTTTAAAGACTCTGCCGATAACCCCAAAAAGGCCATTTGCACCACCTGCCAGGCCAGCATCAGCAGGGGTGGCAAAACAACCAGCCTGACCACCAAAAGCATGATCAGGCACATGGCAGCAAAGCACCCGACTTTGTGGGCCGAACCCCAGGGTCCAGGAACAGTGTCTGCAGGTGGCACCATTGCTTCTTCCGCTATTGTGCATGCAAGCCAATCCCCTGTTCATGGTACATGCGAAGACGCCTTCTGCCCTGCATCTGTCGTTGCACACTCTCAAGTAGCAGTATCAGGAAGCACGTACTTGTCTTTGTCCCAGTGCAGCATTCAGTTGTCCATACCCCAGTCCTTGGAATGCAAGCATAAATATGCAGCCAACGCCCCACAGGCCACACTACTAAATTCTCACATTTCACGACTTCTTGCGCTCGAAATGTTGCCTTTTAGGCTCGTGGAGATGGAAGCATTCCGCAACCTGATGGCGGCGACTGTCCCTCGGTACTCGGTCCCCAGCCACCACTATTTCTCCCAGTGTGCCGTACCCGCATTACACAAGCACGTGTGCAAAAACATTAGCCATGCTCTCAACAACGCAGTTACCGGGAAAGTCCACCTAACCACGGACACGTGGACAAGTGCTTGTGGGCAGGGATGGTACATCTCGCTGACGGCACACTGGGTTAACAAAGCCGGGACCCAGTCGGACTTGGGATGGAACACGTCCTCCCGATGCCAAGGATTGCGGGCCCTAGGTCAATCAGGGTTGCTCCTCATCCTCCTCAGTCACCTCCTCCTCTTCAGCCACCATCTCCGAAATGACCACATCAGTCACAAGCTGGAAGCACTGCAGCACTGCCTCTGCCAAGCGGCAACAGACTGTGCTGAAGCTAATATGCTTAGGTGAAAAACCGCACAATGCTGAAGAGTTGTGGACAGCTCTGAAAGAGTAGGCAGATCTGTGGCTCACATCGCTGAACCTACAGCCAGGCATGGTCGTGTGTGACAATGGCCGGAACCTGGTGGTGGCTCTGAGGGGAGGCGAGCTCACACATGTACCATGCCTGGTCCATGTGCTAAACCTCGTGGCTCAGCAGTTTCTTAAATCCTACCCGGAGCTGCTGGATCTGCTTGTTAAAGTATACCGCCTGTGTGCCCATTTTAGAAAGTCAGCAACAGCTTCCGCCACACTTGCAGTGTTTCAGCAGTGTTTGCAGCTACCGGCTAACAGACTGGTGTGTGATGTCCCCACGCGTTGGAACTCTACACTGCAGATGTTGGGAAGGATTTGTGAGCAGAAGAGGGCAGTTGTTGAGTACCAGCATCAACAAGGCCATGGGTATTCAGTTCAGACTCCACACATAAGACCTCAGGAGTGGACATGGATGTCAGACATATGTAACATCCTCCAAAACTTTGAGGACTCCACCAAGATGGTGAGCGGCGATGACGCCATAATTAGCGTCACTATCCCGATTCTATGTCTTCTGAAACGTTCTCTGCTCACAATTAAAGAGGATGCATTGCAGGCAGAGCATGATGAGATGGAGCAAGGAACCATAGAGGTTGAATAGACACAGCCAAGCCTCATCTCATCCCAACGTGGATTGGGTGACAATGAGGAAGAGGAGGAGGAGGAAGGACAGGAGCTGGATTCATGCACTATAGATGGCACTACCTTCACAGCTGTCATACTGTCTGTTCAGCGTGGATGGCAAGAGGACAGAGAGGAGGAGGAGGAGGAGAGCATCGTCAGTCGTCCTCTTGGTGAGGACACGAAAGTCTTGCCTGTTAGTAGTCTGGCATGCATGGCTGAGTTTATGTTATGCTGCCATTCCCATGACACTCGCGTTCTCAAAATTTTGGGTGACAGTCATTACTGGTTGGTGACACTTCTAGACCCACGCTACAAGGAGAACTTTATATCTCTTATTCCTGAGGTGGACAGGTCTACAAAAATGGGGCTGTACCAGAAGGCCCTTGTTGCGGAACTATTAAAAAAATTCCCATCTGAAAACGCTGGCGGCAGAGTGCACACTTCGTTGGACAACCAAGGAGTACAGGCGAGAGAGACACAACTTCAATCAAGCAGAGGCAGGGGAACACTGTCAAAGTTCTGGGAGAGTTTTCTCTCACCCTCCCATCGTACAGGCCCTGAGGCGCGGGGTACTCTCACAAGGAGTGAAAAGTTCGGGAAGATGCTGTGGGAGTACCTTGCCGACCGTACCAACGTCCTCCATGATTCCGCTGTGTCTTATAATTATTGGGTATCCAAGCTGGATACGTGGAATGAACTGGTTCTCTATGACTTGGAGGTCCTGGCCTGCCCTGCCGCCAGCGTTTTATCAGAACGGGTTTTTAGCGACGCTGGTGGAATTTTAACTGATAAGCGCATCCGCCTGTCAACTGAAAATGCTGACAGGCTGACTCTTATAAAAATGAACAAGGGCTGGATTGGGCCAGATTTCTCAACACCACTCAATGATAGCAGCGTAACATAAACTCCAATCCAGTGTCTTTTCTTGGGAGGTGCATTCCCATGCACCTTTTCACACCCACACATGGGTATATACTTCCTGATTTTGGCTATTTACTCTTGTCCTCCTCCTTCTCCTCATCCTCCACCACCATATCACCAGGGTGACTGTGGTCCTTGATGCAACACCCACCTAATTTTTTTAAAGGGTATTTATGATGCCCGTAAAAAAAATTTTTTATACAGTATGTTCATGTATACCCCCCAGGGGTAAATGTTTGTCAGGCCATACACAGTGTATGGGCATTACAAGCATTGGAGGCCCACTCCTTTCTAATGGGAACATTTTTTTATGAGGCCCTCCTCCACGTCTCTTCCAAAGGGCATTGAAGTGCCTCCAAATTTTTGGCAGCCCTTGCATTCACTGCATAGGCCAACACTATGGAAGACAATCTCCTTTCTAATGGGAATTTGTCGTTACTGTGGTCCTTCTCTGTGTGTCTTTAAATTCTTAGTGGGGTTTTTCCTAAAATTGTCAGCCGTTGGACTCACTGCATACCCTATAACTGTATAACAGACTCTCTCCTTTCTAATGGGAACATGTCGTACTTGTTACTGTGGCCCTGCTCCGTGTGTCTTTAAATTCTTTGTGAGGTTTTTACTAAAATTGTCAGCCGTTGGACTCACTGCTTACCCTATAACTGTATAGCAGACCCTCTCCTTTCTAATGGGAACATGTCATACCTTGTTACTGTGGCCCTGCTCTATGTGTCTTTAAATTCTTAGTGGTGTTTTTACTAAAATTGTCAGCCGTTGGACTCACTGCATACCCTATAACTGTATAGCAGACCCTCTCCTTTCTAATGGGAACATGTCGTACCTTGTTACTGTGGCCCTGCTCCGTGTGTCTTTAAATTCTTATGGTGTTTTTACTAAAATTGGTCAGCTGTTGGACTCACTGCATACCCTATAACTGTATAGCAGACCCTCTCCTTTCTAATGGGAACATGTCTTACCTTGTTACTGTGGCCCTGCTCCATGTGTCTTTAAATTCTTAGTGGGGTTTTTACTAAAATTGGTCAGCCTTTGGACTTACTGCACACCCTATAACTGTATAGGAAACCCTCTCCTTTCTAATGGGAACATGTCGTACCTTGTTACTGTGGCCCTGCTCCATGTGTCTTTAAATTCTTAGTGGGGTTTTTCATAAAATTGTCAGTCGTTGGAAACACTGTATATCCTATAACTGTATAACAGACCCTCTCCTTTCTAATGGGAACATGTTGTACCTTGTTACTGTTGCCAAGCTCTATGTGTTTTTAAATTCTTAGTGTTTTTTTTTCCAAATTTTGGCAGCCCTTTCAGTCACAGCATGGGCATTACCACTATAGGAGACCTGCTTCTTTATAATGGGAACATTTTTTTTACTGAGATCCTCCTCTATGTCTCTTCAAAGGGGTATTGGCTTGCGTCCAAATTTTTGGCAGCCCTTGCAGTCACTGGATATGCAATAACAGAATAGGAGACCCACTTGTTAATAATGGGAACAACAAAGCATAGCCAGCTGAAGGCTCTCTAACAATAGCTAGGGTCGACTGCTGGCCTTTTAAGAATAGTAGGGGCCGTCTGATGTCCCTATAAAAACAGGCTTTATGACTTTCAGAGTCCATCCATAATAAATAAAACAAGATGTGTCTGATGATGTGTCACACACCACATTGCCAGATAAGGTTGTAAAATGTTAAAATTACATTTCCCGGTGAATGCATTTGTCTTAAAAAAAAATGTAAAAAAAACAAAACAATAGGATCTCTCTTTAGCATTAAAACAGCGTCACCAATTTAACAATAATGTAGTCACATTGTTCAGCTCATGCACCTCCTCCTCCATCTCGGAAATGACCAAATCAGTTACAAGCTGACAGCACTGCAGCACTGTGTTGGCCAAGCGGCAACAGGCTGTGCTGAAGATAACATGCTAAATGCTTAGATGACAAACTGCCCAGCGCTGCAGAGTTTCTGAAAGCTGTAACACAGCAGCCTGACTTGTGGCTCTCACCACTGAACATACAGCCAGGCATGGTCGTGTGTGACAATGGGCGGAACCTGGTGACGGAGAAATGACAGCGGGGGTAGATACGGTTTCCCTCTATGCCAGTCCTTTCACCAAGCTAAAGAATATGGCTGTGGTGAAATACAACTCGCAGTGAGAAGCTGTTTCAGATTGAAAAACATTTTGCCCAGCAGAGGATTTGATTATTAGGGCTAACCTTTCTCCCCCGCTCAAAAGCCCCATAGCAGCTGCAAAGTTAGCCCTATCATGAACTCTCCTGAGTTAGAAGCCAAGGCACACCAGAGGATTCTCTGGTTGGACCGTCCAACCCTGACAAGAAGCAGTCCTGGCTAAGAAAAGTGTGTGGAAAGGTTCCCGGACACTCTATGGCTGCTTTTTTACTGAGGAGGAAACACACGCAAACACGGGGAGAACATACAAAGTCCTTGCAGATGTTGTCCTTGCTAGGATTTGAACCCAGGATCCCGGCGCTGCAAGTCTTCAGTTATAACGACTGATTCAATGTGCTGCCGTTCACCCTCTAATATCTAACAGGCTGGAGAAACTTGCACCTACTGACACTCTATCTTCAGCTCCTTTGTGAGAAAATGTATTTGGGCAGCCACTCAGTCTACCAAATAAAATTCCTGAGAAGGAAATTGAGGATGGCTTCGCTGATGATACTGGGGGCAGTGCTAATACTATGGCGTCGTATCATAGTTTGCTGGAAATATTCCAGGCTGGTAGGAGGCAAGCAAATTCCCACAGAAAAGTACCAGCAGTAATGTTCAGGGACCCGCGCTTGTAGAAGACGGAGACAACACCGGGAGAAATAGTGACGGCTGGGGACCGACTATTGACACAAGGCATGAGGCATGTGGTTGTGAAAAGCTTCCACCTGAACGAGCCTAAAAGGCCACATTTCAAGTGAAATCAGCTTTACAGGACTTCCTGTGAGAAATGACACTCATGGTAGATAGGGTTTCCCTCTATGCCAGTCTTTTCACCGAGCTAAATACAACTGTCAGCAAAAAAAGTTGTGGACTGGCTCCATACCATCCCTGGCCACATTCACCTGTCCACGTGTTTGTGGTTAGGCGGTCCTTCCCAGTAATTGCACTGCGGAGGGCACGGGTAATGTTGTGGGACCCGTGCTTATGGAAGGCGGAGACGACAACAGGAGAAACCGTGGCGGCTGGGGACCGAGTATGGACACCCGGCCGCCGCCAGCATGAGGTTATGAAAAGTTTCCACCTCCACGAGCCTAAAAGGCCATATTTCAAGTGCAAGCAGCTGTCAAAAATTTGGCAGTATAGTATTGCAGCCTGTGGGTGGGTGGGTGGCTTCCAACCTGCATACTTGCGCTTGCATTCCAAGGAATGGGGTAGGGACAACTGAACTCTGCAGTGGGACAAGGACATGGACGGTGATTGTTGCAAGTCTGCAACGACAGGTTCATGGCGGGAGGCATCTTCGCATGCGCCAAGGATCACTTTTGATGGGCACACTTTTAGGCAGTGACCTGGGAGTCAGAGATGCTACCAGAGGTTTTCCCCATGCCCTTCTCATGACTTTTCAGCACTGTATGCATGTGTCTGCTGATGTGTCACACACCACATGGCCAGATAAGGTTGTGAAATGTTAAAATGAAATTTCCTGGTGAATGCATTTGTATTGGTTGAAAGCAATGCAAAAGTGCAAAAACGCATCAAAAATGCAACGTGTGAACATAGCCCAAGGTGTGGAGGAGTATTTTTGTTTTTGGTTATTTATTTTGCTTTATATACATTGTACATGTCATGGAAAGGATGTTCCTTAACATATTTCCAGGAAAATCCATTTTGGTTTCGTTTTGGTATGTTTTATTGTGAGTCCGTAAAAGTGGATTAATACCTCTGACAACGTTGTTGACAGAAGTGACCTGGGAGTCAGAAATGCTACCAGGGGTCTTCCCCGTGCTGTCCCCATGTCATTTGAGCACTGTTCCCATCGATTTGGGCAATTTTTAGGCCCTCTGCAGACCGCCGGGGGGAGCCGCCTGAAAAATGCTCGAGTTTCCCATAGACTTACATTGGGCTCGTTGCTCGGGTCGAGCACCCGAGTATTCCAATTTGCTCGACCCGAGCAACAAGTACCCGAGCATTTTAGTGCTCGCTCCTCACTAGTTAACAAGGTGTTAAAGGCAGTGAAATTAACATGGAACAGAAAATCATGTAATACAATACAAGTTTAACAGGCATAGGCTATAACTCCAGAGGTAAGGAACATGGTCTGACTGAGCAATAGCAATGAAAAATCCCTGGGGTGACATACAGTCTGGCAATAAGGACAATGGATTGTAATATAGTACTTTTTCCCAATCTCTAAAACTTCTGGCTCACAGTTGATGATGATGACACTCACACTGCAAGTGAGAGCAAGCACACAACTTCTAACCATTTGTAAATAAATTCAAGATCGCAAAAGGGTCTTATCCAGGTTAAAAGTTTGATGACTAAAGGTAAAACAGCTCACCTTGTAAGGTTGTGTGAGACACAACACTTAAAGAGTCTAAAGACCAAATGTAGCAGCTTCCATAGAATATCAATAAAGGTAACCAGATTGGAAGTATTTCTACGCTCTCTGGAATTACAACGTGAGTTATAGTAGATAAAATTGCAGGATAATTGTCGACGCGTTTCAGAGTCCACCAACTCCTTCCTCAGGACAACCATACAAAAATAGCCTATTTTTTAAAAATATCCTGAGGAAGGAGTCGGTGAACTCTGAAATGCGTCAACAATAAACCTGCAATTTCATCTACTAGTCTATAACTCATGTCATAATTCCAGAGAGCACAGAGACACTTTCAATCCGGTTACCTTTATTAAACTTCTAACTAATAGCAGATATCAGATAATTCCATTGTAATGGGGTTCAGTATCAAGAGAATATAGTCGGCACTCCGTACAGCTGGGGTGGAGCATGTGGAGAGTAGTGTTCTAGGAAAAGCAAATTCTGGCACTCACGTGTCAGTGGTCAATTTGTTTAATCCCTGATTAACGGATGGATATTAAATCATATTGTCACTAGAGATGAGCGGTGTTTGACTAGAACTGTTCGCCAATCTCAAATTCGAGCTGTTTTGGGCGGTGTTCGAGTCGTTCGACGAACGCGAACGATTTTCAAAAAATTTGGCTGTTCGAGGTTATGTTCGATAACTGTTCGTGCACCAAAAGCATGTCCTGCATGTCTGGAGCTATTTAGAGCACCAATCAAGCAGGGATTGTCTGCCACTCACTGTAATGCCACAGCCATGGTGGTTGTGGCATTACAGTGGTTGCCCAAATCGATGGGAACAGTGCTCACAGTGAAACATGAAAAGCAGGCAATTCAGCAGTGGCATACACCGGTACCCGACAATTTAGAACCGAAAGAATAGAGCATCACACATAGATTTGATAGATAGAAACATGTCAGTCACATATATAAGAAGTACAGTGATAGTGTTGATCACTGTACTTGTCATTTAGTGTTAAAATAAAGGATTTATTAAAAAAAAAATTGGCGTGGGGTTCCCCGTAATTTTAGTCTCTAGCGGAGGTTAAGCAGATGGCTGGGGCAGATGTTTGAAGCCTGGGAAGGGGGTAATACCCACGGAGCTTCCCAGGCTACTAATATCAGCCCCCAGCTGAATGCCTAGCCTTTACTAGCTATTAAAATGAGGGACCCCCAAAAAAATGATGTGGGGTCACCCTATTTTAATAGCTAGCAAAGGCTAGGCAGACAGCAGGGGGCTGATATTAATAGCCGAGGATGGGTGCCATGAATATTGGCCCCCTCCCAAGGCTAGAAACACCAGCCGTCAGCCGCCCCAGAAATGGCGCATCCATAGGTACCCGACAATTTATAACAGCATGCCATCATTCATAGACACTGCAGAGCGCAGGCATGCTGGCGCTCTGCAGTGTCTCTGAAGGATGACAAGCCGGATGGCAGCGCTCAGCTGTGATCCAGCCTGTCATCTCAATGCCATCCCAGCGTGGGAGAATTCTCCTGCTCAAGCGCTGAGCGCTGAGAATTTTCCCACGCTATCAGTGACGTGCATGAGGTGAGCCGAGTTCATTGGACATGAGCTCACCTCATGCACGTCACTGACAGCGTGGGAAAATTCTCCTGCACTCACCGCATGCGCAGGAGAATTTTCCCACGCTGTCAGTGACGTGCATGAGGTGAGCTGAGTTCATTGGACATGAACTCGGCTCATCTGGATGCCATCACAGCCAGACACTGAGGAGCGCAAGCATGCCTGCGCTTCTCAGTGTCTCCCGCATGGCAAGCTGGATGGCAGCGTTCTGCTGTGGCCCAGCCTGTCATGTGAATGTAGCAGAGCTGAAGCTGTCGTGGGAACCATGGAAAGGTAAGGATGATGTTGCTTTATTATTTTACTTATATTGCAGGAGATCGTTGGCTTCAGCTGGAATGGGTGTGATGGTAAGTATGGTTTAATTTAGAACAATAAAGAATTGTGTCTTTATTTCAATTAAAGGACTTTATTCTGAGTGTTTGTGTTTTTTTGTAACTTTGACTATGGGTTTAGTAATGGGGGTGTCTTATAGACGCCTCTCCATTACTAACCTGGGCTTGATGTCAGCTGGCATTAAAAGCTGACATCAACCGCAGCCCTATTACCCCACTGCCACCGCTTCAGGGCAATGGGAAGAGCGAGGCTAAGTGCCAGAATTGGCGCATCCTATGGATGCGCCATTTCTGGGGCGGCTGACGGCTGGTGTTTCTAGCCTGGGAGGGGGCCAATATTCATGGCAGCCTTCCTGGGCTATTAATATCAGCCCTCAGCTGTCTGCCTAGCCTTTGCTAGCTATTAAAATAGGTGGGACCCCACATCATTTTTTTTGGGGTCCCCCAATTTAATAGCTAGTAAAGGCTAGGTATTCAGCTGGGGGCTGATATTAGTAGCCTGGGAAGCTCTGTGGGTATTACCCCCTTCAAAGGCTTCAAATATCTGCCCCAGCCGTCTGCTTAACCTCCGCTAGAGACTAAAATTACGGGGAACCCCACGCCATTTTCTTTTTTAATAAATCCTTTATTTTAACACTAAATGACAAGTACAGTAATCAACACTATCACTGTACTTCTTATAAATGTGACTGACATGTTTCTATCTATCTAATCTATGTGTGATGCTCTATTCTTTCTGTTATAAATTGTCGGGTACCGATGCTGAATTGCCGGCCGGCTTTTTTAAAGAGACGGTGCATGAAAACACTAATATTTTATTTACTAAATCCTTTAACACTAAATGACAAGTACAGTAAGCAACACTGTCTCTGTACTTCTTATATATGTAACTGACATGTTTCTCTCTATCTAATCTATGTGTGATGCTTTATTCCTTCTTGTCTAAATTGTCGGGTACCGGTGTATGCCGCTGCTGAATTACCGGCCGGCTTTTTTAAAGAGAGTGTCTTCTGAGCAGTTTGTCAGCTTTTGGACACCTTTGAAGGTGTTTTCTATGTGTTTCTATGTGTTTATGTTTGCCTGCCATTGGTTTTAACGGTGTTCGACGGTGTTCTAAGGTGTTCAACGAACAGTTCCTCGAACATCCCGGTGTTCGACGAACCGAACCGAACCCGAACACTACGGGGGTGGCTCAACACTAATTGTCACTTTGAATGAGATAGAGAGGGTTTAGAGTAGGGGGTGGAAGATAACAGAGGATTAACGCAGGAGCCTGTCTTACCTTGGAGATCATGACCTGCGGGAATGTGATCATTCTCTGGAATGCAGGCTTTCTTATCCCCATGTGTTTGCCGTGATTCCTATAATAGTGGTTGGATGTAAAACCACACTGCTTCTTTGAATGAGATAGACTGAGTTTGGAAAATGGGATATAAATCAATGGAGCAGCATTATGGTAAACCATTCTTACCCTGTGAATTATGACTTGTGTGAATACGGTAATTTACTGATCTTCCTGCAGGGGATAAACTACAGTGGGTACGGAAAGTATTCAGACGCCGTTACATTTTTCACTATTTGTTTCATTGCAGCCATTTGGTAAATTCTAAAAAGGTTTTTTTCTCATTAAAGTACACTCTGCACCCCATCTTGACTGAAAAAAACAGAAATTTAGAAATTTTTGCAAATTTATTTAAAAAGAAAAACTGAAATATCACATGGTCATAAGTATTCAGACCCTTTGCTCAGACACTCATATTTAAGTCACATACTGTACATTTCCTTGTGATCCTCCTTGAGATGGTTCTACTCCTTCATTGGAGTCCAGCTGTGTAATTAAATTGATAGGACTTGATTTGGAAAGGCACACACCTGTTTATATAAGACCTCACAGCTCACAGTGCATGTCAGACCAAATGAGAATCATGAGCTCAAAGGAACTGCCCAAGGAGCTCAGAGACAGAATTGTGGCAAGGAACAGATCTGGCCTGGGTTATAAAAGAATTTCTGCATTACTCAAGGTTCCTAAGAGCACAGGGCCTCCATAATCCTTAAATGGAAGATGTTTGGGACCACCAGAAATCTTCGCAGACCTGGCCATCCAGCCAAACTGAGCAATGGTGGGGGAAGAGCCTTGGTGAGAGAGGTAAAGAAGACCCCAAGATCACTGTGGCTGAGCTCCAGAGATGCAGTACGGAGATGGGAGAAAGTTCCCCAAAGTCAACTATCACTGCAGTCCTCCACCAGTCGTGCCTTTATGGCAGAGTGGCCCGACGGAAGCCTCTCCTCAGTGCAAGACAAATGAAAGCCCGCATAGAGTTTGCTCAAAACACAAGAAGAACTCCCAGACTATGAAAAATAAGATTCTCTAGACTGATGAGATAAATATAGAACTTTTTGATGATAATTCTAAGCGGTATGTGTGGAGAAAACCAGGCACTGCTCATCACCTGCCCAATACAATCCCAACAGTGAAACATGGTGGTGGCAGCATCATGCTATGAAGGTGTTTTTCAGCTGCAGGGATAGGATGACCGGTTGTTATTGAAGGAAACATGAATGCAGCCAAGTACAGAGATATGCTGGATGAAAACCTCTTCCACAGTCCTCTGGACCTCAGACAATGACCCCAAGCAAACAGCTAAAATAACAAAGGAGTGGCTTCAGAACAAATCTGTGACCATTCTTGACTGGCCCAGTCAGAGCCCTGACCTAAACCCAATTGAGCATCTCTGGAGAGACCTGAAAATGGCTGTCAACCAACGTTCACATCCAACCTGATGAACTGGAGAGGATCTGCAAGGAAGAATGGCAGAGAATCCCAAAATCCAGGTGTGAAAAACTTGTTGCATCATTCCCAAGAAGACTCATGGCTGTACTGGCTCAAAAGGGTACTGCTACTCAATACTGAGCAAATGGTCTGAATACTTATGACCATGTGATATTTCAGTTTTTCTTTTTTAATACATTTGCAAAAATGTCTACATTTCTGTTTTTTTTTCATTCAAGATTGGGTGCAGATTGTACTTTAATGAGAAAAAAAATGAACTTTTTAGAATTTACCAAATTGCTTCAATGAAGCAAAGAGTGAAAAATTTAAAGGGGTTTGAATACTTTCCGTACCCACTGTAGATAGTGATTTAAAATGACTCTGCTGAATTATATTATTATGGAGAGGGAAGGGAAGTAAAAAAGGTAGAATTAGTAAGCTGATGTTTTTCATAAAGGATTATTTGCATAAAATCTTAAAATATTAAAAACAATTAAAAAAAAAATTAAATATAAAAAATATTTAATAAAAAGAGTATATACAAATATTGAAAATTAAAAATTGGAATATGTAAGAAATTATTAAAATATACACTGCTCAAAAAAATAAAGGGAACACTTAAACAACAGAATATATCTCCAAGTAAATCAAACTTCTGTGAAATCAAACTGTCCCCTTAGGAAGCAACACTGATTGACAATCAATTTCACATGCTGTTGCGCAAATGGAATAGTCAATAGATGGAAATTATTGGCAATTATCAAGACACACTCAATAAAGGGGTGGTTCTGCAGGTAGGGACCACAGACCACATCTCAGTACCAATGCTTTCTGGCTGATGTTTTGGTCACTTTTGAATGTTGGTTGTGCTTTCACACTCGTGGTAGTATGACACGGACTCTACAACCCACAGAATTTGCTCAGGTAGTGCAGCTCATCCAGGATGGCACATCAATGCGAACTGTGGCAAGAAGGTTTGCTGTGTCTGTCAGCGTAGTGTCCAGAGGCTGGAGGTGCTACCAGGAGACAGGCCAGGACACCAGGAGATGTGGAGGGGGCCGTAGGAGGGAAACAACCCAGCAGCAGGACCGCTACCTCTGCCTTTGTACAAGGAGGAACAGGAGGAGCACTGCCAGAGCCCTGCAAAATTACCTCCAGCAGGCCACAAATGTGCAGGTGTCTGCACAAACAGTTAGAAACCGATTCCATGAGGGTCGTATGAGGGCCCGACGTCAACAGATGGGGGTTGTGCTCACAGCCCAACACCATGCAGGATGCTTGGCATTTGCCACAGAACACCAGGATTAGCAAAGTCGCCACTGGCACCCTATGCTCTTCACAGATGAAAGCAGGTTCACACTGAGCACATGTGACAGACGTGACAGAGTCTGGAGACGCCATGGAGAGCGATCTGCTGCCTGCAACATCATTCAGCATGACCGGTTTGGCAGTGGGTCAGTAATGGTGTGGGGTGGCATTTCTTTGGAGGGCCACACAGCCCTCCTTGTGCTCGCCAGAGATCACTTCACTGCCATTAGGTACCGAGATGAGATCCTCAGACCCCTTGTGAGACCATATGCTGGTGTGGTTGGCCCTGGGTTCCTCCTAATGCAGTACAAAGCCAGACCTCATGTGGCTGGAGTGTGTCAGCAGTTCCTGCAAGATGAAGGCATTGAAGCTATGGACTGGCCCGACCGTTCACCAGACCTGAATCCGATTGAGCACATCTGGGACATCATGTCTCGCTCCATCCACCAATGTC
Organism: Phyllobates terribilis; assembly: GCF_046119375.1. Taxonomy (NCBI): domain Eukaryota; kingdom Metazoa; phylum Chordata; class Amphibia; order Anura; family Dendrobatidae; genus Phyllobates; species Phyllobates terribilis. The sequence goes on from NW_027362761.1 coordinate 284,526,716, forward strand.
ACGTTGCACCACAGACTGTCCAGGAGTTGGCGGATGCTTTAGTCCAGGTCTGGGAGGAGATCCCACAGGAGACCTTTCGCAATCTCATCAGGAGCATGCCCATTTTAGGGAGATCATACAGGCACGTGGAGGCCACACACAACACAGAGCCTCATTTTGACTTGCTTTAAGGACATTACATCAAAGTTGGATCAGCCTGTAGTGTGTTTTTCCACTTTAATTTTGGGGGTGACTGCAAATCTAGGCCTCCATTGGTTAATAAATTTGATTTCCATTGATGATTTTTGTGTGATAATGTTGTCAACACATTCAACTTTGTACAGAACAAAGTATTCAATGAGAATATTTCATTCATTCAGATCTAGGATGTGTTATTTGAGTGTTCCCTTAATTTTTTTGAGCAGTGTATTGTATACAGTAGTGGCCAAAAGTATTGGCACCCCTGAAATTCTGTCAGATAATACTCAGTTTCTTCCTGAAAATGATTGCAATCACAAATTCTTTGATATTATTATCTTCATTTAATTAGCTTGAAAGGAAAAAACACAAAAGAGAATGAAGCAAAATCAAATCATTGATCATTTCACACAAAACTCCAAAAATGGGCCAGACAAAAGTATTGGCACCCTCAGCCTAATACTTGGTTGCACAACCTTTAGCCAAAATAACTGCGAACAACCGCTTCCGGTAACCATCAATGAGTTTCTTACAATGCTCTGCTGGAATTGTAGACCATTCTTCTTTGGCAAACTGCTCCAGGTCCCTGATATTTGAAGGGTGCCTTCTCCAAACTGCCATTTTGAGATCTCTCCACAAGTGTTCTATGGGATTCAGGTCTGGACTCATTGCTGGCCACCTTAGAAGTCTCCAGTGCTTTCTCTCAAACCATTTTATAGTGCTTTTGGAAGTGTGTTTTGGGTCATTGTCCTGCTGGAAGACCCATGACCTCTGAGGGAGACTCAGCTTTCTCACACTGGGCCCTACATTATGCTGCAAAATTTGTTGGTAGTCTTCAGACTTCATAATGCCATGCACACGGTCAAGCAGTCCAGTGCCTGAGGCAGCAAAGCAACCCCAAAACATCAGGGAACCTCTGCCATGTTTGACTGTAGGGACTGTGTTCTTTTCTTTGAATGCCTCTATTTTTTCCTGTACACTTTATGTTGATGCTTTTTCCCATAAGCTCTACTTTTGTCTCATCTGACCAGAGAACATTCTTCCAAAACATTTTAGGCTTTCTCAGGTAAGTTTTGGCAAACTCCAACCTGGCTTTTTTATGTCTCTGGGAAAGAAGTGGGGTCTTCCTGGGTAAAATACCATACAGTCCCTTTTCATTCAGACGCAGACGGATAGTACGGGTTGACACTGTTGTACCCTCGGACTGCAGGGCAGCTTGAACTTATTTGGATGTTAGTCGAGGTTCTTTATCCACCATCCGCACAATCTTGCGTTGAAATTTCTCGTCAATTTTTCTTTTCCGTCCACATCTAGGGAGGTTAGCCACAGTGCCATGGGCTTTAAACTTCTGGATGACAAGGCGCACAGAAGACACAGGAACATTCAGGTCTTTGGAGATGGACTTGTAGCCTTGAGATTGCTCATGCTTCCTCACAATTTGGTTTCTCAAGTCCTCAGACAGTTCTTTGGTCTTCTGTCCTTTCTCTATGCTTAATGTGGTACACACAAGGACACAGGACAGAGGTTGAGTCAACTTTAATCCATGTTAACTGGCTGCAAGTGTGATTTAGTTATTGCCAACACCTGTTAGGTGCCACAGGTAAGTTACAGGTGCTGTAAATTACACAAATTAGAGAAGCATCACATGATTTTTCAAACAGTGCCAATACTATTGTCCACCCCCTTTTTTAGGTTTGGTGTGGAATTATATCCAATTTGGCTTTAGGACAACTCTTTTTATGTTTTTTCATTGAAGACAAATTAAATGAAGATAATAATACCAAAAAATTTGTGATTGCAATCATTTTCAGGAAGAAACTGAGTATTATCTGACAGAATTGCAGGGGTGCCAATACTTTTGGACACCACTGTATATAGGTGGGAACAATTAAATGGAATTAATATTTGAGATACATATATTTATATTTACTTAGGAATTATTTTGTAATATAAATTCACTTGTTGATGATTTGGAAATTATGCTTATTATTGTTTTGTCATTATTATTATTATTTTTTGTATATTTTGTTGTATATATTGTCTGTTGGTCTTCTATTTTATGTTAATGAGAATTGTGTCATTTCCGTGGATTTGTCTATATATATCTGGATTGAATGCATTTACCCACAATTGAAAAAAGCCTTGGACAGTCTGAAACTTTTTTTTTTTGAGTTGTGGAATAAACAAATTGACCACTAACACGTGAGTGCTGGGATTTGCTTTTCCAATAATGGGGTTTAGCTGCCATGAATATTGAAGTGCTTGTAGGATCATTGGCACACTCTAATATCACACTTCCAGTAAGATCCCTTAACTAACTGTTCTATCATGAACTTCCTTGCAGTAGGAATACAAGTCTAAGTTATTTCCTCTTGGAAACAATTATCTTATAGATTTCATACTAGTGGAACCACATTGTCCCATCAGGATGTACTCAGTCCTTGAGGCAACAACTCTCTGGTCATGCTGGGACCAAGTTTAGAGTTACATTGTTCGGATACCTGGGAGAACATGGAGTTGGGGCAGAAACCTCCTCTGAGGTAGTCAAAGTGGAGGTGGACATCTCTTGGTTACTTGGTTGGTCTGCAGATGTGGTACAGCCACAGGATTATCTCCTCTCCTCACACACTGAGCTACTGAGCTGTCAGCACTCACTCTGTGCCTCTGTTCTCTGTTGTCCAATGTCAGACTTTCTGTAGCCTATAATGAAGGAGCACACAGGTACCTTTTCCCAGCTAGCTATTCCCTTTTTATCCAGCTTGGTCAGCCAATAAATGTCTTTCTCTACTTCTTCTCCTCTTCCAAGATGGAAGAGGAGTAAAAGGTGCTGATAATTTTACTGCAGATCAACAACAAAAGCATTAATGTTTCCTGCTGGAAATAACTGTTTGTTACCAGTTACAGCAGTTGCAATAATGGGTGCCCCCCCCCGCAGGTGTTACACATGCCTTACAGCAGTTAAAATGAACAAAGACAACCACAGTCTGAATATGGCTATTGACTTCTATGGGAGCAATTTCTTTGTCTGATCTTTAAGTTGTATAGAATACATATTGCATCAATCCTGTGAGTTATAACAATGAGATTACTACTGAAAAGTGATACTCACAGAAATGTCATCTATAATTCTTATTAGTGGCCAGGGTAAAAATAGCAAGATTTCAAGACATTTTTTAAAATAGGTAATGACATGTACAAGTAAAAATAATCACACACAATTTTTTAAAATATGTATAAACATGAAAAAAACTTGATTTAAAGAATGACATTTTCTAATAATGCATTCCCTTAAATGAAAATGATTTTAGGATGGTTCTTTTATTCTTTACATTACAATTGATGCTCTTTATGCCCTGCATGAAGAAGTGGCCACACAAGTACAGTATGTGAACTTCAGAATTCATTGTAGTCTGAGGGGAATATGAGAACAGCATGGTGATCTCTTTCATTTCCTTTGTTTTTTTTTTAACTTATATCAAGCATTAATTTTTTAATAATTAGCCCCATGGTTCATATTATGTTATTTAGCTGTGATTATTGTTAAGTAGACTTGTGGTTAACTACAATATATAAAGAATATTGAATCAGAATCTCTCATCTCACTCTGTACAGCTGTACAAGCTGATTCACTCCACGTGCTCCAGAGTTTCTAGCTCTCCATATCCCATTAACAATCCAATGAACAGCACTATTGTCACTGAATTTGTTCTTTTGGGTTTTCATTTGGCTCCACATTTGAGAATATTTATGTTTTGCCTAATATTAATTTGCTACACAATCACAGTGATTGACAATGTTATTATTTTATATTTAGTCTTTTCTGACCAAAGACTTCACTTTCCTATGTATTATTTCCTGTGCAATTTAGCTGCCATGGACATCTGCTTTATTAATACTGTGGTTCCAGGTATGTTGAATGGATTTTTACATCAAACAGTTCACATTTCTTTAGAATTATGCCTCACTCAGTCCTTTATTTACTTTTTAGTTGGAACTGCAGAATTCCTCCTTTTTGCAGTAATGTCCTTTGACAGATACTTAGCTATTTGCCACCCTCTACATTACACTATAATTATGCACAGACAGATGTGTATTTGGCTTATATTTGGAGTATGGATTGGATCATTTTTCACTATTTCCTTACCTTTTGTTTTAATATTTAAGCTGAATTTTTGTAATAATTTAATTGATGATTTCTTCTGTGATCTTCAGCCTCTTCTTGAGAATTCTTGCACAGATACAACTATGATAGAATTGCTATCAGCTTTTGGTGTAAGCTCATTATATATTTCTGTACTTATTACGATCATCTCTTATATAAAGATAGTTCAAGAAGTACTGAAAATTGATTCAGCTGATGGAAGAGTAAAGACTTTGTCCACTTGCTCTTCACATGCTGTTGTGGTCACACTCATATACAGCAGTTGCATATTTTTATATGCGAAGCCATCACGAGATCATGGGGATAATTTTAATAAAGAAGTTGCCGTCTTGAACACCATAGTGGTTCCTTTGCTCAATCCTTTTATCTACACATTAAGAAATCAGACAGTTAGAAAATCATTATCTGATATTTTACTGATCAACAAACAAAAATAAGATGTAAAAGTGATTATGCACAGTCTGCGTATTAGCAAACCTGGCCAGATGAATGGCACTACAGGGAATTTCCTAAAGATATATCAGGAAGGCATGGCTGGCAGCAAACTAATATATTCTTTCAGTCCTGATGGTATAGAGTTCAGACCAAAAGGGGCATTATTGGGATATATAGGTCTTTTTTAGTGTTGAGCCACCCCCGTAGTGTTCGAGTTCGGTTCGGTTCGTCGAACACCCGTGTGTTCGCCGAACTGTTCGTCGAACTGTTCGTCGAACACCTTCGAACACCGTTAAAACCAATGGCAGGCAAACAAAAACACATAGAAACACATAGAAAACACCTTCAAAAGGTGTCCAAAAGCTGACAAACTGCTCAGAAGACATAACTAACACATGGAAAAGTGACAAGTACATATAGTCATGCAAAAATAAAAGAGGTGGAGGAGTAAAAGGAGGGGGAGACACAGATATAGGCATGTCATGCCCTTCTAAAATCCAAAAAGTGAGAAGCCGACACGGCCAGTCCGCTCCTGCCCGTGCCACCTCCGTGTCGCCGGGTTTGTGCCAGAGCCGCGGTGAACCCTGACGGCCAGCCCCCCTCTCCCAATACTGGTGCCTGTCCGCTGGTGGGTCGAGCGAGCCCCCCTGTGGTGGAGGCAGCTCTAAGCTTTTTAATTTAAATTGTCTCTCTAATTTGAATGAATACACTTTAAATCCATTTACAAGGATCTATTGGAGGGCAAGTCTCATGCCAGCAGCCGCGTAATTCCAGCTCCAGTAGCGTCCACTAAAGCTGCTGCAGTTAAAAAGCTTTTATAAGGATCGAGTTCGGCTGTCCACCGCAAGGCATCCTAATGCCAGTCCCAGCCCCTATGCCTTGGGGTGCCTCCTGATGCTCTTCACTAAGTATCCCATGGTCCCGAATCATTTCCTTTGAAAAAATTAAGTGTCTAAACTACAGGTGGTGTAGCTTGCTTAACAGCCGGGATAATCCGCTGACTAGCAGACACTGCTACTAGGCACAAAGTATTTCCTGGGCTAGATGCAGTTAAAAATTTGTAATTAGATACTCTCGTTGGATGCTGAGAAAGCATTCCATAGAGTCTCCTGGCACGCCATATATGATTCTCTTAAAAAGCTTGGGGTAGGGGTCTAGGGGACCCTTTTATAGCCAAAATCACGGCCCTGTATCGCAATACGTCACCTAGGCTGAAGATGAATGGAACTGTAGCACCCTGAGTGCTCGGTTGCTACAGACGTATTGCACCTCACCCAGAGGTGTGATATCTCACTCTCAGGTAAGGATGGAGTGTGGATCAGGACCAGACACCTGCATGCATTACACCACATTGCCGTGGGGCAGGGCGACCAATATGCCCCTGAGATGAGCACAACAGTCCCTGTCCCTGGCTGGAGTGGGGGGAGGGAACACTGAGGAAGGGGAACCCTGTAGTGCAGGAGCAGGGAGGAAGCAGTTCCTGGGTGCATTGAGAAGGGAGTATAAAAGGTGGGCACCATCTTAGTTCAGTGCAGAGAAGTCTGAGCAGAAGTGGCAGGGAGCAGGGGCTCTGCATGAGCTCTGCTCCGGAGGCGGGCCTAGTAACAGAGGCCCAGGCCTGGAAGAGGGAGAAGGAAGGAAGAGGAGCGGAGAAGGCTCCAGGAACGAGGAATGAAGGGATCCCAGGGGTGCGGACGGGCGAGTCGCCACCGCACGCCCGAATCCACCTGCGTGGAGGGGTCAGGCCAAAGGGGGAGGCCGGTCCCCGAACTAGTGGAGGCAGGAAACGACCCTCAGCTAGAAACCGGAGGCTCTGACATTTTATGTGGCGCAGCCGCTCGCTACACCCGCTAGGAAGGCACCACATAGGGTCAGGGAAACTGGCGCCAAGTTTACCAAGAGGAGGCCCGAGGCAGCCGGACAGAAGTGTTGGTAAGAAAGGCCAGACAAAGGACACACAAAGGGGGTCCTGTGAAGTGCTCCAAAGTTATCTGGGAGTTGTCTGAGCCCCTCACCTGGTGAGCACAGTACGACGTGGGCAGCTATTACCTGCAGAAGTGGTCTGAATAATAAGAACTTTGAGTAAAGGCCCTGGACTACATCACTGACTCCGTGTCGTTACTGCTGCTGCCCAGCACCATCACCCCTATCCTCCGCATACACTGCCCTGAGGCTATACTCCTCCCGTGGGGAGTTATGCTACACTTTGCTGCACCCACAACACCAGCCTCAGCGGTCTGCCCTGCAGCGGCGGTTCACTCTGACCGCAATCCACGGGTGGCGTAGTCGGATATTTAAACATCAAAACCACATAAATAGTTCCGCCACTGGTTTGAACGCCCTGAGCCACAGAATCGGGTCGCCGCCACGGAGACTACAACCACCAGCATCCACCAAAAAGGGTCCGGCTCCGGGTGTCCCAAGGCCCAGGGGGCGCGTCAGAACATTTTCATCACCTTTCACAATCACCAATGGGACAAGGCAGGGATGTTCTCTGTCCCCTCTCTTATACATCCTAGTGATGGAGCACCTGCTCTCATCAATTCGCCATAACCCCAATATTAGGTGGATTGAGGTGGGAGGCACCGAGTACAAGTGCTCTCTATTTGCTGATGATGTCCTAGTATATATCACTCAATCACATATATCCATCCCTGCTGTTATGGCTGAAATAGATCACTTTGTTACATGGTCAAATTTTAAAATCAATGCAGCGAAGTCTGAGGCCCTCGATGTCTCCCTCCCCAAATCCATATAGGATTCCATCCAGTCTAACTTTCCCTTTGCCTGTCCCTCACAGGGTATCAAATACTTAGGAATTCCTATTCATAGAGACCTCTCCCATCTATGTTATCTTAATTTTGGGCCCTATATTGAACAACTCCATACAGACCACGTTTGGCAAGTTAGAACTGTAAGATTCACTACGTGAACCGCTGGTGATTTGTGGAAAAGCACATGTACACTGCGTTCCAAATTATTATGCAAAAAGTGTTTAGGAGTGATAAGGGAAGAATTTGTTTGTTTGTCAGTTAAACTCATTGATGGTGATGTGTGTCAGGGCTCTTTATATCACTGTAAGCAATTGCAGACACCTGTGATAATTAGTTTGGCAAGTGTGTCCAATGAAAGGCAAGACTACTTAAGAAGGCTCTCTCACATTATTAAGCAGCCTACATTTTCTGCCAAAATGGGAAAGAAAAAGGATGTGTCGGCTGCTGAGAAGCAACAAATTGTGGAGTGTTTAGGTCAAGGCATGACTACAATCAACATTGTGCGATGATCAGGATGAAGTGTCTTGGCAATCAAGAAGTATGTAGCTGATTCACAGTACACACATGTGCGTGCTGATAAGGGCAAATTGAGGACTCTTTCCTACAGGCAATTACGTCAAGTTGAAAGAGCAGCGGCCAAAAAGCCTTGTCATAGCAGCAGACAAGTTTTTGAAGCTGCTTGTGCCTCCAACGTCCCCCGAACAACAAGATGCAGGGTCCTTCAGAGGTTTGCAGCTGTGCATATGCCATCCTGTCGACCTCCTCTATCCACTTCACACAAGCAGAAACGGCTCCAGTGGGCCAAACATTACATGAAGACTGATTTCAAAACAGTTTTGTTCACGGATGAGTGCCGTGCAGCGCTCGATGGTCCAGATGGATGGAGTGGAGGATGGCTGGTTGATGGACACCCCACGCAAACACGGCTACAGCGCCAACAAGGAGGAGGTGGAGTAATGTTTTGGGCTGGAATCATGGGGAGAGAGATTGTCGGCCCCTTTAGGATCCCTGAAGGCGCTAAAGATGAACTCCATAATGTATGTGGATTTTCTCAAACAGCACTTCCTGCCATGGTTCAAGAAGAAGAACCGTGTATTTCACACCAAGATCATTTTTCTGCACGATAATGCACCATCTCATGCTGCACCTAAAACATCTGCATCTCTGGCTGATATGGGCATAAAAGGGGACAAACTTATGGTGTGACCCCATGCTCCCCTGACCTCTACCCCATTCAGAACCTTTGGAGCATCATTAAAAGGAGTGTCTATGATGGCGGGAGGCAGTTCACATCTAAGCAACAGCTCTGGGAGGGTATTCTGTCCTCATGCAAAACAATTGAAGCAGAAACCATCCAAAACCTGACAAATTCAATGGACGAGAGAGTTCAGAAGCTCCTTTCGAACAAGGGGTCCTATGTGAAAATGTAACATCACCTAGAATAAAGTTTTGAGTTGAAAACTGTTTGATTTCAGTTTCTAACAACCTGCTAATGCTTATAATTTCAAAAATGACCATTTTTTTGGTCTTTATTAAAATGAAAAGGTTGATCGAAAAGTTTGGGGGATCTAAGAGTGTGGCAACCCAGTAGTCATGATTACTTCGAATTCTGACAATATGAGGGTCATGCTGCAGGTAGTGCAGCAAGAAGGCACTTATGTGTCTTGCGCATCTCGGAGCCCCAAAATTATTTTCCGGGCTAGATGCAGCTAAAAATTATTTTAAATTTTAAATCTGGTGAAGCTTTAGTATAGATGGCCTAATAGGATCAGTGCTGCACACTGCTACAAAGCCCAAATTATTTTCCAGCCAAGATACAGATAAACATGATTAGTAATTTGAAAGCTTAAAACGGTTGGTAGGGTGATTTTAACCAATCATCAAGCTTTTACTCTCCCCAGGATGACACAGGGGTAGAAAAGTCGTTTCGGATCCATGATTTGTTCATCTTTATGAACGTGAGTCTGTCTACATTATCAGTGGAGAGCCGCGTGCGCTTATCTGTCAGCACACCACCAGCAGCGCTGAACACACGTTCAGACAGAACGCTGGCTGCGGGGCATGACAAGATCTCCAAGGCGTAAGTGGCTAACTCCGGCCATTTATCCAGATTGGAAGCCCAAAAAGAGCAAGGGTCCAGTGACACAGTCGTGGCTTCAATGTTTACTTGGAGATACTCCTGTACCATCGTCTCTAGGCGTTGACTATGTGTCAGACTTCTTGTCTCCTGTGGCCTTGCAAAGGATGGGCTAAAAAAGTGGTGAAATGATTCCGGAAAATTGATGTTACCAGCAGATACTGTGGTTCTGTTACGGTTTGAGTGCTGAACACTTGACGGTCCCACGGTTGGCAAGTTGGAACTGTGAGATTCACTACGTGCACCACTGGTATTTCGTGGAAAAGCACATGTAAGATTCTGCAACAGTCTCTGCTGATACTCCTGCATGCGTGCATCCCTTTCTATGGCAGGAATAATTTCTGCAAATTTACTTTTGTACCGGGGATCTAACAGTGTGGCAACCCAGTAGTCAGGATTATTTCTAATTCTCACAATTCGAGGGTCATGTTGCAGGTAGTGCAGCAAGAAGGCACTCATGTGTGTTGCGCATCCAGGAGCACCAAGTCCCTGTTGTGTTGGTGGCGAGGTAACAATCATGCTTCCTTCCTCTGTCCTCTCCCCCCAACCTCGCACAACAGAAATGTGATCAAGGTCTCCCTCATCTGATGAGTCTTCCATGAGTTCGTCCTCCACTTCTTCCTGGGCTCCTGCACCTTCCTCACTAGTTTGGCTGCTACCATGCGCCCTGGTAAAACCATCTCCCCCACCCTCACATGCCTGCCGCCTTGGTGCTGCCGACCGTCTGGACCTTGCTGACCCTTCCGCATACAACTCCTCCTCCTCTACTTCCTCCACCTCCTCTTGTGCCACCACCTGACTCCGAATTCTGTTTAACATGTGCTCCAGCATGTAAATCACCGGAATAGTCATGCTGATAATGGCATCGTCAGCACTAAACATCTTCGTCGCCATTTCAAAACTGTGCAGAAGGGTGCATAGGTACCTGATCTGAGACCACTCCTGCAGCGTGATTTGCCCCACCTCTGAATCTCGTTGGCCCAGGCTATACGTCAGAACGTATTGCACCAGGGCTTGTCGGTGCTGCCACAGTCGCTGCAACATGTGCAGAGTTGAATTCCACCGGGTAGGCACATCGCATTTTAGCCGGTGAAGTGGCAGGCCCAACGACTTCTGTAGAGATGTAAGTCGCTGAGCTACGGGATGCGAACGGCGGAAGTGAGCACACAGCGACCGTGCCCTCTGCAGAAGGCCATCTAGTCTGGGATAGTGGGCTAAAAATTGCTGGACAACCAGGTTCAACACGTGAGCCATACAAGGCACGTGTGTGACATTGCCCCGGCGAAGGGCCGCACCCAGGTTTGCAGCATTGTCGCACACGGCCTTCCCTGGTTTCAGGTTCAGTGGAGACAACCATTCATGAAATTGGTTCTCCAGAGCTGACCACAACTCCTCAGCTGTGTGACTCACATTTCCCAGACATTTCAATGTAAAAACCGCCTGATGACGTTTAGCCCTACTGCCAGCATAGTAAGGAGGTGTGCAGGATCCCTTCTGCGCAGTTAGAAAGCTTGTGGCATGAACAGACAGGCTTTGGGTGCAGGTGGAAGACCGAGAGGAGGTTGAGGAGGCAGAAGCAGTGGAGGAACTTTGAGATAAAGAGGATTGACGCACAACTCGTGGGGACGGCAAGACTTGGACAGCAGCCCCTTGTCCTGCTGTCACCATAGTTACCCAGTGCCCAGTCAGCGACATGTAACGCCCCTGTCCATGCCTACTCGTCCAAGTGTCTGTGGTGAAATGCACCCTGTCACACACAGAGTTTCTCAAAGAAGCGGTGATGTTGTGTGCGACATGCTGGTGGAGCGCAGGCACACCTTTCTTTGAGAAGTAGTGCCGACTGGGCATCTGGTACTGGGGCACTGCGACGGACATAAGGTCTCGAAAATCCTCTGTGTCCACCAGGCGGAAAGGCAGCATTTCTGTAGCCAAGAGCTTGCAGATGGTGAAATTCAACCTCTTAGCTTTCTCATGGCTAGGAGGAAATGGTCTTTTACTTGTCCACATCTGAGGGACCGAGGGCTGGCTATTGTGCTTAGACGGGGTTGATAAGGGTGTCCCCGGCAAACTGCCGGTCTGTGAGGAAGATGCAGGCGGACATGTTAGGTTGCCTTGATCCAAAGGTGGTGCTATCGATGTCGGACAGCGCTCAACACCAGCTGGTGTTCCCACCTCCAAAGAAAATGATGACCTGCCAATCACGCTGGCTGTTGCGGGTAAAGAGGTGGCAGGTCTGCACCCCAAAACAGGTGTGACTGCTGTCCCCCCAGTCACAGAGGATGAAGAGGCCGCGGATGCACAAGATATGGCAGACGGTGGTTGGCCCGGCCGGCTAGGCCGCATTGTAGCACACTGAGCTTCCCACTGCAACTTATGCTTCATGTCCATGTGCCGGTTCATGCATGAAGTACTCAAACTATGTATTTTTTGGCCTCTACTTAGCTTTTGCTGACAAATGTTACAGATAACACGAGTTGGGTCATCTTTATCGATCTGAAAAAATGCCCAGGCTATGCAAGGCTTAGCACCCATGCGACCTGAAGAGCCACCACGACTTGTGGTGAGAGGCAGAGTTGTGTTTGAGGATGCAGTTGTTGACGTGCTTCCAGTATTACGTCTCTGTCCAGGAAGGCGCAACCTGACCTCGTCGTCACTAGCATCTTCCTCCACCTCCTCTGCTGACCTCATCTCTTGGCTGACTGTGGGTTGACAGTAAGTGGGATCTCCAACCTCATCATCATCACCCTGTGTGTTATCACACCCGTCGTCCTCAGAGCCAACCTGTTCCTGCCCTGACAAAAAACTAAAGTTGTCGCTCCAATCAGGTATTTGAGTCTTATCATCGTCTTCCTCATTGTCTCCACCAACAGGAGTTGGGAATGAGGGTCTACATTATGGTCAGAACCTTCTGCGTCTGGTCCTGGATCCGACTCATAAAGATTCTGGGCATCAGTGCAGATCATTTCCTCGTCTGGATTCACAGAAGCGCTGGAGTCGACCTCTGATTCCCAGGCTATAGTATGAGTAAACAGCTCTGCAGACTCAACCATCTGTTCTACCTCATACTCAGACGGGCAGCTGGAGATTTGGGAGCTGTGAGGAAGCAAGTGCGATTTGGGTGACACCTTTGAGGACTGGAGTATTTGTGATGTTGAAGTTGATGTGGAGGAGAGCCCACTTAAAGGAGCACTTGATATCCGTTGAAGCACCTGCTGTTTTTGTGCCTCATCTGGAATTTGTAGCGATTGGCGTGGCCGTAAGAAAGGGATCTTATCACATTGTCCGCTAAAAAAAGTAGACATTTTAGTTTGGCTGGAAGATGGTCTTTCTTCTGCAGATGTTACTGTTGCTTTAACACCTACCCCACGGACACAACCTTTTTTCCCCTTCCCAACACGCCTATTCCCCTTTCCACCAGCAGCAGGCCTTTTTCCACTCATTTTGGTGGTTAACTAATTCACAACTCTGAAGTTGTTTGCACAAAAAAACAATGGATGGTAACCGAGCAGAGCTGAGTGGCCAAACTGTGGTATTAGGCCAAAACTATTGGCTGGGTTAGATGCAGAAAAAAATTATATTCAATTTGCAACCTGATGGAGGTCAGTATAGATGGACTAATACAACAAGTCCCACACACAGCTAGAAGCCCAATATTTTTTCAGAGGTAGATGCAGAAAAAAATATATTCAGTTTGCAACCTGATGGAGGTCATTATAGGTGGACTAATAGAACAAGTCCCACACACTGCTAGAAGGCCAAATATTTTTTCAGAGCTAGATGCAGAAAAAATTATATTCAGTTTGCAACCTGATGGAGGTCAGTATAGATGGATTAATAGAACAAGACCCACACACAGCTAGAAGCCCAATATTTTTTCAGAGGTAGATGCAGAAAAAAATATATTCAGTTTGCAACCTGATGGAGGTCAGTATAGATGGACTAATACAACAAGTCCCACACACAGCTAGAAGCCCAATATTTTTTCAGAGGTAGATGCAGAAAAAAATATATTCAGTTTGCAACCTGATGGAGGTCAGTATAGGTGGACTAATAGAACAAGTCCCACACACTGCTAGAAGGCCAAATATTTTTTCAGAGCTAGATGCAGAAAAAAATTATATTCAGTTTGCAACCTGATGGAGGTCAGTATAGATGGACTAATAGAACAAGACCCACACACAGCTAGAAGCCCAATATTTTTTCAGAACTAGATGCAGAAAAAAATATATTCAGTTTGCAACCTGATGGAGGTCAGTATAGGTGGACTAATAGAACAAGTCCCACACACTGCTAGAAGGCCAAATACTTTTTCAGAGCTAGATGCAGAAAAAAATTATATTCAGTTTGCAACCTGATGGAGGTCAGTATAGGTGGACTAATAGAACAAGTCCCACACACTGCTAGAAGGCCAAATATTTTTTCAGAGCTAGATGCAGAAAAAAATTATATTCAGTTTGCAACCTGATGGAGGTCAGTATAGATGGATTAATAGAACAAGACCCACACACAGCTAGAAGCCCAATATTTTTTCAGAGGTAGATGCAGAAAAAAATATATTCAGTTTGCAACCTGATGGAGGTCAGTATAGATGGACTAATACAACAAGTCCCACACACAGCTAGAAGCCCAATATTTTTTCAGAGGTAGATGCAGAAAAAAATATATTCAGTTTGCAACCTGATGGAGGTCAGTATAGGTGGACTAATAGAACAAGTCCCACACACTGCTAGAAGGCCAAATATTTTTTCAGAGCTAGATGCAGAAAAAAATTATATTCAGTTTGCAACCTGATGGAGGTCAGTATAGATGGATTAATAGAACAAGACCCACACACAGCTAGAAGCCCAATATTTTTTCAGAGCTAGATGCAGAAAAAAATTATATTCAGTTTGCAACCTGATGGAGGTCAGTATAGATGGATTAATAGAACAAGACCCACACACAGCTAGAAGCCCAATATTTTTTCAGAGCTACATGCAGAAAAAAATTATATTCAGTTTGCAACCTGATGGAGGTCAGTATAGATGGATTAATAGAACAAGACCCACACACAGCTAGAAGCCCAATATTTTTTCAGAGCTAGACGCAGAAAAAAATTAGATTCAGTTTGCAACCTGATGGAGGTCAGTATAGATGGATTAATAGAACTAGACCCACACACAGCTAGAAGCCCAATATTTTTTCAGAGGTAGATGCAGAAAAAAATATATTCAGTTTGCAACCTGATGGAGGTCAGTATAGATGGACTAATACAACAAGACCCACACACAGCTAGAAGCCCAATATTTTTTCAGAGGTAGATGCAGAAAAAAATATATTCAGTTTGCAACCTGATGGAGGTCAGTATAGGTGGACTAATAGAACAAGTCCCACACACTGCTAGAAGGCCAAATATTTTTTCAGAGCTAGATGCAGAAAAAAATTATATTCAGTTTGCAACCTGATGGAGGTCAGTATAGATGGATTAATAGAACAAGACCCACACACAGCTAGAAGCCCAATATTTTTTCAGAGCTAGATGCAGAAAAAAATTATATTCAGTTTGCAACCTGATGGAGGTCAGTATAGATGGATTAATAGAACAAGACCCACACACAGCTAGAAGCCCAATATTTTTTCAGAGCTAGATGCAGAAAAAAATTATATTCAGTTTGCAACCTGATGGAGGTCAGTATAGATGGACTAATAGAATGATGCTATGCCCAAAAGATTTTACTTCACTGGGTGCAGTAAAAAAATTGGTATTCTATACACAGGTGGTATATCTTGCAACACAGATTGGCTACTCCACTGACTAACACACTCTGCAATAGGCCAAAAAGGATTAGCTTTGCTAGATTCAGCCAAATGCTGTGAAAAAAACTTGCACAGCACTGGCACAGACCTGCCTGGCAAAAAATTTTGTGCGAAAATTGGCTTGAAATTAACAAGGTATAGCGCACACAGCAACAGCGGTGCCGTCTAACACGCAGCTGCAGCAGTGAGAAAATGGTGGCGACGGGGAAAATGGCTTGGTCTTATAGGGCAAGGACATGTGACATACACTGCCAATGACACATGCTCTTGCTTGTGTGAAAAAAAGCACTTCGCTCCGTGTGTGCGCTGCTGATAGGCTGACAGATTGCACCTCCCCACTTAAATGCGGGAAAGAGAAAAAAAAATGGAGATCTTCATTGTTCCTGCAGAGATCCATCCCCTGCCCCTCCCCCCACCCCGCTGTACACTCAAACTGCGTATTAACATTAATTTTCATCATTACTGAGAAAAAATCCAGTTATGATTTTGGTGCACGAACAGTTATCGAACATAACCTGGAACAGCCGAATTTTTCTCAAATTGTTCGTGTTCGCCGAACGGCTCGAACACCGCCCAAAACAGCTCGAATTTGAGATTGGCGAACAGTTCGAGTAGAACAACGCTCATCTCTAGTGCCGACACGGTGGAATTCAACTCTGACCATGTTGCATCGACTGTGGCAGCACCGACAAGCCCTGGTGCAATACGTTCTAACGTATAGCCTGGGCCAACGAGATCCAGAGGTGGGGCAAATCACGCTGCAGGAGTGGTCTCAGATCAGGGACCTATGAAGTTGACGCGCCCCCTGGGCCGTGGGGTACCCTGAGCCGGGCCGGTAGACGCTGGGGGTTGTAGTCACTGTGGCAGTGACCCGGCCCGTGATCCAGGGCGGTCAATCCAAGGGTAATTTGTATATATGTGTTTTATATTGTCCGACTACGCTACCTCTGGAGTGGGGCAAAAGGGGCCGCCGCTGCGGAACAGTCCTCTGAAGCTGGTGGTTTTGCAGCAATGGTATTATTACTCACCACAGGAAGAGTGTAGCTTGAGGGCAGTGTGGGTGGATGATGGTGGTTGTAGTGCAGGGAGTCAGTAATGAACACAGAGTCCGTGTGATGCAGTCCCAAGATCTTTACTCACAGTTGTTGCAGTCCAGATTACAGGTACCAGAGCAATCTCACCCGTCGTGCTGTGCGTACTCAGTGAGGGGCTCAGTCCACCCCCAGATAGCTCCGGAGTACTTAGCAGGACCCCCTTCTGTGTGTCCTTTCTCTGGCCTTCTACCTGCACCTCACACCCAGTGACACTTCTATCCGGTATCCTCGGGCCTTGGCGGGCGACTTGTGTTCCGTCCCCTGGGTCCTATGTGGCTACCTTCTTAGTGAGACTGGTGTGGACTTTTACCTGCAGTACATGAAATGCTGCACCCTCCGGTTTCTAGTTGAGCCTTGCTGTTTCTCCGCTAGTTGAGGGACCGGTTCCCCTTATCTGGTCTGACCCCTCTACCTCATGGTAGCAGCAGGAGTACGGGTGGCCTTCTGCACGGCCCATAGCCCTAGGGTCCCTTCGGATCCTGGAGCCTTCCTGCTCCCACTCCTCTCTTCTCTCCTTCAGTCCTGGGCCTACCAGGCTAGGCCCGCCTCTGGAGCAGAGCTCATGCCGAGCCTCTGCTCCTGTCACTTTTCCTCCTCTGACTGGCTTGCTCTTTCTAAGATAGCTTCCTATTTATACTCTCCCTGTCATGTGCTCCGCTAAGCTGCTCCCCTAAGCACCCACTACATAGGACCCTTCCACCAGCTAGGGACCTGGGACTGTGCTCTCCCTTAGGAGCAATCTTGCCCTACCCCCACTGCGGGTATGTGTTGGATGCAGGTGTTAGGGTCCCGAGCCATATGCCTTCCTTACCTGAGGGTGAGATACCACACCTCTGGGTGAGATGCAGTAACTCTGTGGCGACTGAACCCTCAGGGGCGCCACACACCCTTCTGCACAGTTTTGAAATGGCGACGAAGATGTTTAGTGCTGACGACGATGCCATTATCAGCATGACTATTCTGGTGATTTACATGCTGGAGCACACACTAAACAGAATTCAGAGTCAGGTGGTGGGACAAGAGGAGGTGGAGGAAGTAGAGGAGGAGTCGTATGCGGAAGGGATAACATCTCCAAGGTCCAGACGGTTGGCAGCACCAAGGCGGCAGGCATGGGAGGGTGGGGGAGAGGGATTAACCAGGGCGCATGGTAGCAGCCAAACTGTTGAGGAAGGTGCAGGAGCCGAGGAGGAAGTGGAGGACGAACTGGCAATGGGCATGGAAGACTCATCAGATGAGGGAGACCTTGATCACATTTCTGTTGTGCGAGGTTGAGGGGAGAGGGCAGAGGAAGGAAGCATGATTCTTACCTCGCTACCAACACAACAAGGACTTGGTCCTCCTGGATGCGCAAGACTCATGAGTGCCTTCTTGCTGCACTACCTGCAACATGACCCTCAGATTGTCAGAATTCGAAGTAATCCCGACTACTGGGTTGCCACACTCTTAGATCCCCGGTACAAAAGTAAATTTGCCGAAATAATTCCTGCCATAAAAAGGGATTGACGCATGCAGGAGTATCTGCAGACGCTGTTGCAGAATCTTACATGTGCTTTTCCACAAAACACCAGTGGTGCACGTAGTGAATCTCACAGTTCTAACTTGCCAACCGTGGGACTGTCGAGTCTTCATCACTCAAACCGTAACAGTAACACAGTATCTGCTGGTAACAGCAATTTTGTGGAATCGTTTCACCACTTTTTTAGACCATCCTTTGCAAGGCCACAGGAGACAAGAAGTCTGACACATAGTCAACGCCTAGAGAGGATGGTGCAGGAGTATCTCCAAGTGAACATCGAAGCCATGACTGTGTCCCTGGACCCTTGCTCATTTTGGTATTCCAATCTGGAAAAATGGCCGGAGCTCGCCCCTCACGCCTTGGAGATCTTGTCATGCCCTGCAGCCAGTGTTCTCTCTGAACGTGTGTTCAGCGCTGCTGGTGGTGTGCTGTCAGATAAGCGCATGCGGCTGTCCACTGAGAATGTAGACAGACTCACGTTCATAAAGATGAACAAATCATGGATTCGCAAGGACTTTTCTACCCCTGTGTTATCCTTGGGAGACTAAAACCTTGAGGATTTGGTAAAATCACCTCACCAACCGTTTTAAGCAACTGTGGGGCAATTGATGCCACTTAACCCTAGAACGCATGACCATAAAAATCTACACTTTCATATACCTGGGGCCTTTTAGGCTCGTGTGCAAATAACATGGAATAACTCAAACTCAAATGACAAACAACTATATACATGAAGAATACCTAGAGTTTCAAAATTCTAACTAAAGTAATCTTGCAGAAAATAGAAAACAATTAACAGGGCGGGCCTGCGAGGCCCCAGGTATGCGTTCTAGGGTTAATTGGTGTCTGTGCCACAATTTTGGGAAAAAATGGAGACTCTTTTTGGAGTCCCCTTGCTGTGTCTTACGTGACGTTGGCATCGTCAATTCCAGGTGGGTTTGGTCGCTCCCCCCCCTTTTTAACTGTAAGAAACTAGATACACTATGGCTTGGGATAACACAGATGGTTGAGTCTGAAGAGCTCAGAGGTCTGCTCCAAATCTTCAGTGTCTGCTAGTCAGCGTAGAATTTTTAACTGCATCTAGCCTAGGCAATACTTTGGGCGTAGTAGCCCAGCTGCGAAGCAAGCTGCACCGCCTGTGTATCTAATAAGAATTTTTAAATGCATCTAGCCTAGGCAGACTGTGGGGACCCCCAACCAAACCCAGACGCTCAGCCCCCCTACCGCCCCCCTTTCCTTGACAATACAATAATGTAACTCTTACAACTGGATGGGTGAGGATCGGTCACAGCTTTATTAACTCTTTATACTCATTCCATTAGAAAGGCATTTTATTTCTAAAATAATTCAGCTTGTTGCAGCATGCCTTGTGTCTCCACTCCGGCAAGTTGGCCAACAAGTGTAACTCTCCAACATGTCCTTTCTATTTCCAGGCCACGGAGGATCCTGCGTACTCGTATGCAGGACTCTGACCCTCACCCATCACTCTTAATGCTTGTTCCACTCCGTCCTGGAGTCCTGACAGGAATATGTCCAGTTCAATATTCATTAAGTGAACAACGTCGGGCCGTATGCGGCCTGCTTTATCTCCTTCCAGTTGTCGGTGTCGTACCACTACACCGCCTCTGTCTCTTCTAAATTTTGCCATCCGAATATTTATTACCCGCCTTGTCCGTTCGATGGCCGTGATGTCTCGCGCACCTTGCCATACCGCTTTCGGCACAATCTCTGACCATACTATCGCTAGTTTTGTGAAAAATTCTCTGAAGCGCTCAGTGTCTAGTTTCATTATTGCCATTAGTTATGCGCTGTTATGATGACCTAGGTTGTTTCCCCCGGCCTGTATAACTAAGATGACCGGACATCTTGCCTCTCTCCCTACCTTGATTACCTCCATTAGTATCTGTGGCCATAGCAGGCCTCTAATACCTCTCTAGTTGAAATATGTGTTATGAAACTCTAATTTCCTCCCGCCTGGGCAGACTTTCGACCTTTTTTCTGCCCAATACATATACGAGTGGCCTATCACCCACACTGTTGGTTTAGCGTCACCTGTAAAAGAAACAAACCACGTTAGGATAACAAGTCCGGTCTTATGTATCTTGCCAAACACGTGGATCGCCATCTACCTATCCTCTGAACTTCCGTTTCTGACAGTCCTGCTCTTGCTGCTTCCGTGGCCGCGCCTATGCGGAATGAGTGTGTCCCGTAATCTTTGGGGTGGTTCCCTGCCAATGTTATGCATTTATTAAATATAGCTTGGAACTGGTATCTTGATAATGGCATTCCATCAATGTGTGATAGGAAGAAATTACTTTGTGATCTGATGGTTAGATATGTTTTTACTATTGTTACCAGACTCAGTGTACCGTTTGTGGGTTGTAGAAGTACCCAAGTGCCCCTGCCCGCTGGAACCGTTTTCGATTTGTGTATGCGTAGACGTATTGCATTATTGGCTATGACTACGTCCTGGTATAATAAACCTCCACTGGTGGTAATTTTGGATTGAGGGACTAATTCGCTTATGCATAGCGCCCCAAAGAAGGCGATCACAAATGCAGTAGACAGTAGTGTTGCTTCAAATTGTGAGAGTCATGTTAATGGTGTTAGGGATATGATGTGAGAAATCAGTTTTAGTGACACGGGACGGGACGTCTACACTCCTGACTTGGCTGACCCCTTTTCCACCCTTTTATGGATTGTCTGATGATGAACCTTTGTCACATCTCCCCAATTCAGTAGTTGGAAGTGAAATGCTACTCCGGTCAGACACCGCTGCGCTGACGCCCCTGATATGCCCCTCATAATTAGCTGGTGGAGAAATTCTATGGTGACTTGTGATCTGGCTTGTTCACATTGGTCAACCCGTCTGCTTGCTACTAGTCGTGTCCACTCTTCCCATGCCTTACCGTATGCTTGCCACGTCAACGGGGCAACTGACGCTCTGATTAATGGCATCAACTATTCGCCACTAGATCCCATAGGGAAGGTGGGCAACTGTTGCCCGATGGGTGGGCGTTGTGGAAGAGCTCTGTGAAAATCTGCCAATTGAATTGTTATAAAGCGTTAGCAGCAGCTTTAGACCCCTCAGCATAGTGGCTAGCGCGGACCCATACATTGTGTTTTAGGCACAGGAATGCTAGCCTGGGTAGTAGTCCTAGCACTGGGGGAGACGATGATGCCATCTTATTAATGCAGTGCGCTAGGCTGGTGTTTTTTGTTATGAAGCGTATATTTTTGTAAGCCAGGCGCGCGCCCCATATTTCTAATGCTACCACTATTGGGAAGAAAAATAATTTTCAGGGCTAGATGCAGCTAAAAATTATTATTAATTTAAAAGCTGGTGGAGCTTGTTATAGATGGACTAATACAATGAGTCCCACACACTGCTAGAAGGCCAAATATTTTTTCAGAGCTAGATGCAGATAAAAATTATTTTTCATTTGCAACCTGATGGAGGTCAGTATAGATGGACTAATAGACCAAGTCCCACACACAGCTAGAAGTCCAAATATTTTTTCAGAGCTAGATGCAGATAAAAATTATTTTTAATTTGCAACCTGATGGAGGTCAGTATAGATGGAGTAATAGAGAAAGTCCCACACACTGCTAGAAGGCCAAATATTTTTTCAGAGCTAGATGCAGACAAAAAATTATTTTGAATTTGCAACCTGATGGAGGTCAGTATAGATGGACTAATAGAGAAAGTCCCACACACTGCTAGAAGGCCAAATATTTTTTCAGAGCTAGATGCAGACAAAAAATTATTTTTAATTTGCAACCTGATGGAGGTCAGTATAGATGGACTAATAGAGAAAGTCCCACACACAGCTAGAAGCCCAAATATTTTTTCAGAGGTAGATGCAGAAAAAAATTATATTCAGTTTGCAACGTGATGGAGGTCAGTATAGATGGACTAGTAGAACAAGTCCCACACACAGCTAGAAGCCCAAATATTTTTTCAGAGGTAGATGCAGATAAAAATTATTTTTAATTTGCAACCTGATGGAGGTCAGTATAGATGGACTAATAGAACAAGTCCCACACACAGCTAGAAGCCCAAATATTTTTTCAGAGGTAGATGCAGAAAAAAAATATATTCAGTTTGCAACCTGATGGAGGTCTGTATAGATGGATTAATAGAACAAGTCCCACACACAGCTAGAAGCCCAATATTTTTTCAGAGGTAGATGCAGAAAAAAAATATATTCAGTTTGCAACCTGATGGAGGTCAGTATAGATGGACTAATAGAGAAAGTCCCACACACTGCTAGAAGCCCAAATATTTTTTCAGAGCTAGATGCAGAAAAAAATTATATTCAGTTTGCAACCTGATGGAGGTCAGTATAGATGGACTAATAGAATGATGCTATGCTCAAAAGATTTTACTTCACTAGGTGCAGTAAAAAAATTGGTATTCTATACACAGGTGGTATATCTTGCAACACAGATAGGCTACTCCACTGACTAACACACTCTGCAATAGGCCAAAAAGGATTAGCTTTGCTAGATTCAGCCAAATGCTGTGAAAAATACTTGCACAGCACTGGCACAGACCTGCCTGGCAAAAACTGATAGGAACTGATGTAACCTAGTCCTGAAAAGGACTCCAATTACAATTAGTCTTTACTCCCACAATCTATCTATTTAAGAGCACAGACCTGCCCGATAAAAGTCGTAGGAAATGCTGTAACCTAGTCCTTAAAAGGACTGCAATCACAACTATTCCCTACTCCCAAGCTATCTGTAGATTTGTGCGAAAATTGGCTTGAAATTAACAAGGTATAGCGCACACAGCAAACAGCGGTGCCGTCTAACACGCAGCTGCAGCAGTGAGAAAATGGTGGCGACGGGGAAAATGGCTTGGTCTTATAGGGCAAGGACATGTGACATACACTGCCAATGACACATGCCCTTGCTTTTGTGAAAAAAGCACTTCACTCCGTGTGTGCGCTGCTGATAGGCTGACAGATTGCACCTCCCCACTGTAAATGCGGGAAAGAGAAAAAAAAATGGAGATCTTCATTATTCCTGCAGAGATCCATCCCCTGCCCCTCCCCCCACCCCTCTGTACACTCAAACTGCGTATTAACATTAATTTTCATCATTACTGAGAAAAAGTCCAGTTATGATTTTGGTGCACGAACAGTTATCGAACATAACCTCGAACAGCCGAATTTTTCTCAAATCGTTCGTGTTCACCGAACGGCTCGAACACCGCCCAAAACAGCTCGAATTTGAGATTGGCGAACAGTTCGAGTAGAACAACGCTCATCTCTAGTAGCAAATACTGTTTTTTTGTTTGTTTGCCCAAAATTAAACAAATGGCAAATAGAGTATAACAATGGCTGGATGTGGCTGGTATAGTTGTCTAATTAGCCAAAGGTACAGAATAGTCCTGTGTGATCCACGGCTGGTTCATTTTAAAGAATGTTAGCTTCCCCGCGTTGGCTGTGGGCAGGCAGATTCACCTGTCTGTGATCACACCTCCTGCCATGGTAAACACATCTTCGGACAGTACGCTTTCCACAGGGCAGGCCAACCCTTCAAGGCATAAGGTGCAAGCTCATGCCATGTGTCCAATTTGGAGACCCAGAAGTTAAGTGTTACAGACCCATCACTTAATACGTGTGGACGGGTGGACACGTACTCTTCAACCATGATGTTGTCACATTGCCTCCTGCTAGTACCTGATATTATCAGATGGTGCCAAATGTTGTGGCGAGCTGAGGAAGTTTTTCCACATTTCGGCCATGCTAAGCCTTCCTTCTGAGGTGCCCCAGCTATATTGGCGACTTCCTCCTCCTCTCCTACCTTGTTCTTCCACTGAGCCCCCGCCGTCAGTAGTGTGTCTACTAGCAGGCACTTGTATTCACGCATTTTGCTATCCTGCTCCAGTGACGGAAGTAAGGATGGTACGCTGTCCATGTAGCAGGGAGCCAGCAGGGTGGCCACCCAAGAATCAGCAGTGGTAGCAATCAAGGCAACTTGGCTGTCAGTGCGCAGGCACAGCACCATGTATTGGCTCATGTGTGCCAGGCTGCCCAGAGGCAACAACAAGCTGTCCTAGGTGGGAGGAGTATTATCTGGGTTATCTGTATCCCCCCAACCATGTCCGAGTGATGCCCATGAGCTGCTTTGAGTGCCATCCTGCTCTGAAGACCGGTTCCTCTTTCTCCTCCTCATCTTCTTTCTCCAAAACTGTCCCCTGGCTGGACAGTTGTGTACCTGGCCACTGTTGCTACAGTAACCCACCATCCGAGCCATGTATGGACGACAGACCTGATACCGGTGTGAATCGGCCCTGCTCCTCTTCCTATTGCGCCACCAGCTCATCCATCATCGCCTTAATTGTTTTTTCCAGCAGTCATTGAAGTGGTATAGTAAGGCTGATGATGGCATGCCATGTTGGTGGAGTATTCAAAACTGAGCAATGCGGCACACATGTCCCTCATGGAGTCCAACTCATTGGTGGTGAAGTGGTTTTGTTCCGCAGAGCGATTTAGCCATGCTTTCTGCAGCTGAAACTCCACTATTGCATGCTGCTTCTCTCACAGTCTCTTCAGCTTACACAACGTGGAGTTCCACCTTTTCATACGTTGCATATGAGGCGGTGAGCAGGAAGGCAGAAGTGACTCGGTAGCACAGACAGGGGAGCAAAAGTAGGGTGAGAACACCGAAAGCGTGCTCACACTGCCTGCTGCTCTGACATATGTGTTTACTTTTTCAGGAAGCTCTGCACCATCAAATTCAGCACATGCGCCAGGCAAGGTTTGTGACTCAAACTGGCTAGGCCAAGAGCTGCTACGAGATTTCGCCCGTTATCGGACACCAGGCCAGGTTTGAGGTTCACCGGCATCAACCACTCATCTGTCTGTGGTTTGATCCACGTCCACAGCTTCTGTGCATTGTGAGATTTGTCCCCCAAACAGATGAGTTTCACAAAGGCCTGCTGTCATTTCTCTATGGCTGTGCTGAAGATGGTGGTGCAGGTCATATTGTGACTGGATAAGGAAGCGGTGGAAGAAGCAGAGTAGGAGGAGGAGGCAACCTGACAGAGAAACGTTCAGAAATCTTTGGTGATGATAGGACATGCTCCATCTGCCTCTTTCCCAGCCGCCATTACATTTACCCAGTGGGCAGTTATGGAGATGTAACATACCTGGCCATGCTTACTGGTCCACGTATCGGTGGTTATGTGGACTTTGTCAGTGATGGCATTGAGCAGTGCACATTTGATTATGCCCGCAACATGTTTGTGCAGGGCAGGGATGATACGCCTGGAAAAGTAATGGCGGCTGGGAACAATGTACTGTGGTACAGCCACCGCCATCAGTTTTTTAAAACTGTCTGTTTTGACCAGCCTGAATGGCAGCATTTCAAAGGCCAGGAATTTAGAAATGCTGTCATTCAGGATCAGGGCTCGTGGGTGGGTATGGGGTATTTAATTTTTCTCTTTAGGATTTTGGGGATGAAAAGCATAACACTTCCATGGTACTGTGTGGAGATGCTTGACAACACTGTTGGAGGTGGTGGTGCTTTCACATCCTATTTTTGCAGGGAGGTAGGTGTCCTTGTTGGTTATGAGTGGGAGGAAGAGGCCGAGACCGCAGCAGAAGAGGGAGTAGGAGGAGGTTCTGATCTGTCATGCTTTTTAACATGTATACTCCACTGAATCTCATGTTTTAAATTCAGATGCATTGTCATTCAGGTGGTGCTCAGGTTCAGAAGATTTGTGTCTCACTTCAGTCTCTGACAGCACAGCATGCAAACAATCCTTTGCGTGTTATCAGCACATTGCCTGAAGAAATGCAATGCCAGTGCACCAGTGGTTGGTGTGAGGCAGTGACTGGGATCGTATACGAGGGACATTATATATCCCCCAGAATGGGTACAGAGACCTATTAAATCCATTGGCGTGCATTGCAGTCACAGACACAGCTGCTGCTACAATGAGGGAATGAAGGTGAGCATTGACCTGGTAAGGCTATCTGGCTAAGGCAGATTAAGCAAAACCTGGCAGGGCCTTCATTTCTTGGGGGAGGCTACAGGAGGGCAGTGGGGCGGCCTCCTCCCTCCAACCCGGGTTTTCCAGTGGCTCTTGCCACAGGTCCTTTAAAAACCCTGCATTAAGGATTAGTGTTGCTCAGTGTTGGGGCCTGCTATGAGCATAGCAGGAAAGCTCGGCAGGCCTGTGAGTAGCTGAACCCACGCCTGGGAAGTCTCTGCACCGGTCAGGCTCTGAGCAGCCTGGCGCGGCTGTTGCCCTCGGCAACCATTGTTATGGACTTGTGTTAACCCGGTGGCAAACAGGAGGACTTTGTATTTACCTGTAAGTTTCGCTGAATAAAAGCTGCTTATGTTGGACTTGCTTAGGTCACTGCCTCAGTTACTGCACAGTGTGAACATCACCACCCTACATGGGGCATCACTGCATTCAGGTTCTTCGACTTTTGGTGCAAGGCCAGATGGATGGGCCACGGACCCCCAGCCAGCGGACTCACCAAATAGCAAAAGAGTCAGCTGCCTGACTTGGGGCTCAGACTACTTGTCTGACTTGCACGTGGGTGAAGTAGAAGAAAGATGCCAGTGGTCTTCGGGTACCAACTGTGTGCCCTCTGCAGGGGACAGGGTGGAAGACAATGGCAAGGAACTGGAGGCACTCTCAGCAATCCAATCTAACACTGCCTCAACATATTCTGGCCTCACCTTTCGGCCAGTGGTATTCAGGCCTACGAAATGACACAGAATGGTAAGTAGGGATAAGCGAATGTTTCAATATTCGGTTCGGATTACAATAATCAAATCTGCAATATTCGCAGATTTATTCGTCAGATATTCATCGAACGTTACTGCACACCATAGGATTAAATGGGGGGCAAAAAAACGCATATACAACACCCTCAAATGTGCCAAAAAGCTGCCAAAACAGATCAAATTAGGGGTAGACACCTAGAAAGTGCCACCAATTGGGTACAGCTAGTCGTGCAGCAGTATACTGTAGCGAGGGTTACCGCAGATTGTATGCTTGTCACAAGAAGTGGGTCTTCAGCTTCCTTTATAAGGTTTCCACTGTAGGTGACAGTGTGATGTGTTGGGGTACAGCGTTACACAGTAGGTGAGATGCACGGAACAAATCTGCTGAGACCTTAAATCAAGGCAAGCTTCCAGGAGCTCACAACTGAGCAGATTAACTCCTGCACTGATTAATATGAAGGCAAAAGACTTCTAATGGGAGGAATGGGAGGAATCAGATGCTGCAGTCTTCTGGCTCCTCTTGTCCATGGTAAACCTGTGACACCTTGCAAGCTTCAACATAATGTTCACAAGGTAGAGAGCAGGGGTGGTTGGTCTGCTAGACAACGAGCTAACTCCTTTTTGATGATAGAGGCCACCATCTCCTTAGCTTGCTGCTGTTTTTTTTCTGTGGGAATGAGCTCGTCTTCAAGGAGCCTGGAATATTTCCAGTGAATTATGGCACAACGCCATGGTATTAGCAGTGCACCCAGTACCAGAAGCGAAGCCATCCACAATTTCCTTCTCAGGAATTTTATTTGGTAGACTGAGTGCCTGCCCAAACATTAGTTTCTCAAAAGCTAAAGACACTGAGTGGCCGTAGGTGCAAGTTTCTCCAGCATGTTAGATATCAGAGCCGGGAGAACAGAGAGAGCAGCATGGTGGCTAAGTGGTTGAACTGCAGCCTTGCAGCGCTGAAGTCGTGGGTTCATAATGCAACCAAGGACAACATCTGCAAGTAGTTTGTTTGTTCTCCCAGTGTTTGCGGGGGCTTCCCCCATGTTCTCCAGTTTCCTCCTCAGTAAAAAAAAAAGCAGCCATATAGGATTCTTCACAGTTCAAAAAATGACATGGGGTTCAACCTCTTAGCTTTGTCATGCATAGGAGGAAACAATCTTTTACATGACCACAACTATGGGACCGAGGGCTGGCTGCTGTGCTGAGAGAGGGCAGGGTACGGTAAACCAGACAAACTCCTTGACCATGAGTGAGATGCAGGCAGAGATGTTATGATGGATTGATAAAGTTGTGGTGTGCTCTTTTTCTGAGATCGGTCAAAAACAGCAGGCATGTCCACTTCTGTTACAGCTGTCAGGCTCTCACTCAGCCCGACTGGAGCAGGTAAAGAACAGGAGGTTTTGCGGTGGAAGACCTGCATGGCAATACTTGTCACGGTAACAAAGGAGGAGGAAGAAGCAGCAGATGTGGTTGAAGGGGCGGCTGATGGTTGTTAAAGGTCCGCATTTTATTGCAGTGAAATTGCCAGAGTAATGCATGTTGATTGCGCATGTGAAAGTTCATGCATGTAGTAGTCAAATTATTGCACTTTTTCCCTCTACTGAGTTTTTTATCGCAAAGTTTGCAGATAACGTGAGTTGGCTCATCCTTTACAGTCTCAAAAAAGGCCCAGGCTAGGCAACCCTTGCCATCCCTGCTAGCTGTAGACCCGCGACCGCTGCTGGCCACAGCCACAGTTGTGGCTAAGGAAGCAGTTGCATCACTCCGTGTGTGCACTGTAGGGCAAAATGTAACCTTCTCGTCTTCCTCCTCCACCTCCTCACATGAGCTACTCAGCTGCATGCCTCTGGGTTTCACTAGAGTACAAATAGTGTAATTAGCACCAACACCTCATACAGTACAGCCAACCCCGCAGATGGAGATCTAGCCAGGAGTGTTCACATTACCCTAAATTAGTGGCTAACATCACCGAAGTGGCATCAATTTCACTAGAGTAGAAGTAGTATAATGGGGACCGACACCTCTTCAACTACAGCCTAACCCAATAAATGGAGAGCCAATCAGGTTTCTCCACATTTCAAAAAATCAGGGCCTAAAATCAGCAAAGTGGCATCAATTTCAGTACAGTAGCAATTATAGAATTAGGAACGACACCTCTTCCACTACAGCCAACCCAATCGTTGGAGACCCAATCAGGTTTCTCCACATTTCCAAAAATTAGTGGCAGACACCACAGAAGTGGCATCAATTTCAGTACATTAGAAGCAGTATAATGGGGACCGACACCTCTTCCACTACGATCAACACAGTAGATGAAGATCCAATCAGGATTCTCCACATTTCCAAAAATTAGTTGCAAACACCAGCAAAGTGGCATCAATTTCACTACAGTAGAAATAGTGTAATTAGGAATGACACCTCTTCCACTATAGACAACCCAATAGATGGAGACTTAATCGGGAGTGTTCATATTTTAAAAAAATAGAACCTAAAACCACCAAAGTGGCATCAATTTCACTATACTATAAGTAATATAATGGGGACCGACACCTCTTCCACTACAACCAACTCAGAAGATGGAGACACAATCATGAGTGTTCAGTAGTGATGAGCGAGCACTAAAGTGCTTGGGTACTCATTGTTCTAGTCGAGCAAATTGGAATGCTCAAGTGCTCGGTCCGAGTAACGAGCCCAAAGTCTATGGGAAACTTGAGCATTTTTCCGGCGACTCCCCCCGGCGGTCTGCAGAGGGCCTAAAAATTGCCAAAATCGATGGGAACAGTGCTCAAATGACAGCATGGGAAAGACCCCTGGAAGCATCTCTGACTCCCAGGTTACTGCTGTCAACAATGTTGTCAGAGGTATTGCGCCACTTTTACGGACTCACAATAAAGCATACAAAAACGAAACCAAAATGTATTTTCCTGGGCAATATGTTAAGGAACATCCTTTCCAATGTATTGACTTGTATATAAGGAAAAATAAATAAGCAAAAACAAAAATGCTCCTCCACACCTTGGGCTATGTTTACACGTAGCGTTTTTGATGCATTTTTGCACTGCTTTCAACCAAGACATATGCATTCCCTGGAAAATGTCATTTTAACATTTTACAACCTTATCTGGCCATGTGGTGTGTGACACATCATCAAACACATGCATAAAGTGCTGAAAAGACATGGGAACAGCATGGGAAAGACCTCTGGAAGCATCTCTGTCTCTCAGGTCACTGCCTAAAAGTGTGCCCATCATAAGTGATCCTTGGCGCCTGCGAAGATGTCTTCCGCCATGCACCTGTCATTGAAGACTTGCAACAATCACCGTCCATGTGCTTGTCCCAGTGCAGAGTTCAGTTGTCCCTACCCCCTTGGAATGCTAGCGCAAGCATGCAGCCTGCCACCCAACCATCCACCCACAGGCTGCAATACTATATTGCCAAATTTGTGACAGCTGCTTGCACTTGAAATGTGGCCTTTTAGGCTTGTGGAGGCGGAAGCTGTCCACAACCTTATGGCGGCGGCAGCTGGGTGTCCTTAATCGGTCCACAGCCGCCACTATTTGTCCAGGTGTCATCTCCACCTTCCACAAGCAAGGGTCCTACAACATTACCCATGCCCTTCCCAGTGCACAGGACCGCCTAACCACAAACACGTGGACAAGTGAATGTGGCCAGGGACGGTACGGAGCCAGTCCAGAGCTTTTTGTGAGAGTTGTATTTCACCACAGCCATATTCTTTTAGCTCCGTGAAAGTACTTACTTGGGAAACCGTATGTACTCCAGCTGTCATTTTTCCCAGGAAGTCCTCTAATGCAGCTTGGTGAATAAGCAATGGCAGCCCATCCAACCTCAGCTTGCACTTGTCGGTAGTGCGTCGACACAAAAACATCTTTCTTTGCCCTTTAATTTCATAACTACAGAGTTGGGCAATGGCCTGATCTGCAAAGCGATTTCAGAAATAACATGCAATTAAGCACGTCCAATCCACATTAAAAAAACACAACCATAGAGTGTCCGGGAACCTTCCCACACACTTTTCTTAGCCAGGGCTGCTTCTTGGCAGGGTTGGACGGGTCCACCGGAGACTCCTCCGGTGGGCCCTGGCTTCTCCTTCAGGAGAGTTCATAGTGCCGAGGAGAGGCCAAGATGATGATAGAGGCCACAGTTGCTTAGTTTTCTGTTACTTGGAATGCAAGCGCAAGTATGCAGCCAGCCACCCACCCACAGGCCTCAATAGTAAACTGTCAGATTTCTGGGCAGCTGCTTGCACTTGAAATGTGGCCTTTTAGGCTCATGGAGGAGGAAGCTTTTCACAACCTCATGGCGGCGGCTGGGTGTCCACACTCAGTCCCCTGTCGCAACTATTTCTCCCGGCGTTGTCTCCACCTTGCACAAGCATGGGTCCCAGAACATTACCTGTGCCCTCCCAGTGAACTTACTGGGAAGGACCACCTAACCACAAACACATGGACAAGTGAAAGTGGCCAGGGATGGTACGGAGCCAGTTCACAGCTTTTTGTGAGAGTTGTATTTCACCACAGCCATATTTTTTAGCTCGGTGAAAGGACTGACTTGGGAAACCGTATTTACTCCAGCTGTCATTTCTTCCAGGAAGTCCTCTAAAGTAGCTTGGCGAATAAGCAATGGCAGCCCATGCAACATCAGCTGGCACTTGTTGGTGGTGCTTCGAGACACAAACATCTTTCTTTGCCCTTTAATTTCATGGCTAAAGAGTTGGGCCATGGCCTGATCTGCAGTGTGGTTTCTGAAATAACATGCAATTAAGCACATCCAATCCACATTCAAAAAAGCAGCCATAGAGTGTCCAGGAACCTTCCCACACACTTTTCTTAGCCAGCACTGCTACTCATCAGGGTTGGACAGTCCCACCAGAGAATCCTTGGGTGGGCCCTGGCTTCTCCATCAGGAGAGTTCATTATGGCACAAACTCAGCAGCAGCTATGGTTCTGTTGAGCGAGGGAGAAAGGTGAGCCCTCAGAATCAAATCCTTTGGTGGGCCCAATGTTTTTCAGTTTGAAACTGCTTGTCGGTGGGAGTTGTATTTCACCACAGCCATATTCTTTAGCTCGGTGAAAGGACTGGCATTGAGGGAAACCATATCTACTCCTGGCGAAATTTCTCCGTTGCCAGGTTTTGCCCATTGTCACACATGACCATGCCTAGCTGTATGTTCAGCGGTGAGAGCCACAGATCAGGCTGCTGTCTTACAGCTTTAAACAACTCTGCAGTGGTGGGTGGTTTGTTACCTAAGCATTAAGCATGATATCTTCAGCACAGCCTGTTGCCGCTTGGCCAAAGCAGTGTTGCAGTGCTTCCAGCTTGTGAACGATGTGGTCATTTCAGAGATGGAGGCCCAACTGGAGGAGGAGGTGCAGGAGCTGAACAAAGTGTTTACATTGAGGTTTCATTGGAGAGTCTGGTTTTTATACTAAACAAATATCCTACTGTGTTTTTATTTTTTTATTTTTTATTTTTTTTACGTCATTTTTTAAGACAAATGCATTCACCGGGAAATGTCATTTTAACATTTTACAACCTTATCTGGCCATGTGGTGTGTGACACATCATCAGACACATCCTGCTTCATTTATGATGGAGGGAGTCTGAACGTCACATAGACTATTTTTATAGGGGCATCAGGCGGCCCTTACTATTTTTAAATGGCCAGCAGTCGGCCCTCGCTATTGTTAGAGAGCAATCAGCCAGCTATGCTTTGTTGTTCCCATTTTTAATTAGTGGGTCTCCTATACTGTTATTGCGTATGCAGTGATTGTAAGGGCTGCCAAAAATTTGGACGCAACCCAATATCCCTTTGAAGAGACATAGAGGAGAGTCTCAGTAAAAAAAATGTTCCCAATATAAAGGAGTGGGTCTCCTATAGTGGTAATGCCCATGCTGTGATTGCAAGGGCTGCCAAAATTTGGGAAAAACCCCAATGTAAATTTAAAGACACATAAATTAGGGCCACAGTAACGACATATTTCCATTAGAAATGAGCGGGTTTGTAATACAGTTATAGGGTATGCAGTGAGTCCAACGACTGCCCAAATTTAGGAAAATCCCCACTACAATTTAAAGATCATAGAGCAGGGCCACAGTAAAGACATGTTTCCATTAGAAAGGAGTGGGTCTGCTATACAGTTATAGGGTATGAAGTGAGTCCAACGGCTGCCAAAATATAGAAAAAAACTCAATAACAATTTAAAGAAACATAGAGGTGGGCCTCAGTAAAGACATATTCACATTAGAAAGGAGCGGGTCTCCCATACTGTTTGCCTATGCTGTGACTGCAATGGCTGTCAAAAATTTGGAGGCATTTCAATGTCCCTTTGAAGACACGTAGAGGTCGGAGAGCCTCCTGCAAAATATGCCTCCATTATTGGGAAGTGTGTCTCCCATACTTTTTGCCTATGCAGTGAAGCAACGGCTGCCAAAAATGTGCAGGAACTCCAATGCACTTTGCAAGAGACATAGACGTTAGAGGGCCTCCTGAAAACAATGTTCCTATTATTAGGAAGTGGGTTTCCCATACTGTTTGCCTATGAAGCAACGGCTGCCAAAAATTTGATATGGTACATATGGTGGTGATTTCGTGGTGGAGGATCAGGATGCAGAGGAGGAGGACAAGAGCAAATAGACAAAATCAGGCAGGGCATTCCCATTGTAAGATGGCTGCCGGACATGTCCTTGAGCCGGAAAAGCATGCTCCAGCACACGTAGTGCTGAGAGGGTTAATAGGGCATATCAGGGCCGGTTTTTACGAGCAGTCATAAGAGATGGGTGGGAGTGGCTGCTCACATATCCCCACCCCGGGGCATGGTTTGTTGTAAATAAAATGGAGGCCAAGTGTCTCTTTTGGTGTGTTTGGAGTAGTGTGGATCTCCAGTATGTTGGTCTGTGCTAAGGCTGTGAAAACTGGACACTGACCTCTAGCGGGCAAACCTGCACCATTGCATGGACATTTTGCTTATATTTTTCCTTTGTGCCAGAAAAGGCTGTCTTTTTGTTTTGCTTATGCTAAGCGGTTTATGAAGTCAGAATAAACCTGCCTGAACATTTTTATGAAAACGTTTCCTGTTCCTACCTGAACTGTGGCTGAGTGAGTACCAAACCCCTACAATTGGTGCTAGAAGTGCGAGCAAGATTCCAGGAAAACGTGTTCCAGCTACAGGGATCGGTGGATGTCCTGGGTAAAGGCCGCCAGCCAGCCAGAGATGTCCGGCACCATGGAGGAACTACTCAAACACCTGCTGCAAAGCCAACAGCAGCAACATCAACAGCACTTGCAAGGCTAGCAGAGCCTGCAACAGCAGCACCGGGAGCATCAAAAGATGCAGCAAGAGACTAATAAACTCCTAATGTAGCAGATTCAGCAGCAACAACGGCAGATGGAACTTCTAGCGGGGGAAGTTCACAGCAGAGAGGCCGCCCCTCCCCCAACTCTTGGTGATGATTCACACGTCAGGAAGATAGGAAGGAGAGCCCTGCAAAAGATGACTCCGGGTGATGATGTTGAGGTGTTCCTGTCGGTCTTTGAGAGGGTGGTAGAGATATCCTCCGGAGCATTGGGCGGAGGTGCTGGCGCTATATTTAATGGGCGGGCCGCAGAAAGCCTGTTAAGACTTGGCCCTGCAGGACACAAAGGAGGACGCCAAATTAAAAACAGAAATTTTGGCATGCTTGCGAGTGAGTCTGACTGTCAGGGCGCAACAGGTGCACTGCTGGGCCTATTGCAGTGACAAACCTCCCGGGTCCCAGATTTTCAACCTCCTGAACCTGGTTCAAAAGTGGTTGCAACCTGAATCCACCTCCCCAGCACAGATGGTGGAGACGGTCATCATGGACAGGTTCATCCACTCCCTTCTGAGGTCAGTGCAAGCTTGGGTTGCCCAGGGAGATCCCCATAATGCCGATGATCTGGTGGGGTTGGTGGAAAGATACCAGGCGGTAGAAAGTTCCTTGGGAAAGCCCGGGGTCGTAGTGTCTCCATACTGGGGTACCCAAAAGAGAGGAACTAGAGCCACATCTGGGGGCTCCCTAGAGCCCAGGAGGGGTCTGAGTTGCTGCCAAAGGACCCGTCCCATAACATAGTATGTTGGCGATGTCACACCCCAGGTCACATAGTCTCCTCGTGCCCCATGACAACTGAGCCAATGGAATGCTGCGCAGGACGGCATTGCTCATATTTTTCATATCCTGCCTGCAATGCTGTTCCATAAAGGCCACAGTTCTTCATCATCTGGTTCCGGGAAAAAGGTCGGCGTCTGTTGTATCCATGGGGACGCTAAGGACTACCCTGTGGCCCGAGTGGTCATAGACACAAACTGTGGCACCGAGTCCCATGAGGTTGGCGTAGTCAAGGACCTGCTGCACCCTATGACTTTGCCTGGTTTTTGGAGAAACGGAGGAAGCCAGGTTGTCCGGACAACAACCAGGTGGCTCCTGAAGAAACCTCATCGCAGGCCGCCGCTGACGGGTTTCCTTTTTGTGTGCTTGTTGGGGATGAGGATGAGG
This sequence comes from Phyllobates terribilis, assembly GCF_046119375.1. Classification (NCBI taxonomy): domain Eukaryota; kingdom Metazoa; phylum Chordata; class Amphibia; order Anura; family Dendrobatidae; genus Phyllobates; species Phyllobates terribilis. The sequence continues at coordinate 284,562,093 of NW_027362761.1, forward strand.
CAGCATCACCAGAGGCCAATATTCCTGAGCTGGAGGTGTCTGGGTGAAGATTTGGAACCGCCCAACTCAGGGACCTAACTCTAAAAGGGGCATTTTATAATGTCACTGTTCTGAATGGTGTTTCTCAAGAGCTGACACCCGATATCTGTACTTTGCTGTGAATAGGGAGTTGCTATATCGGGTCAGCAAGCTCAGAGCGGAGGTAATCGAGCAGTTACTAGTGCCAGGGCCGTAGAGATGCAAGGTGTTAGATATGGCCCATACACATGTCTTAGGTGGGCATCGGGGGTAGAAAAAACCCAGGAAAGGATCAACCAGAGGATCTACTCTCCCGGTTGTCACCGACAGATCATGAATTATTGTAGGTCCTGTCCCACTTGTCAGCTGACCTCCCCTGTGGCTCACTTCCATAGCCCCTTAGTGCCACTACCTATCATTGAGGTTCCATTCGATCGCATCGCCATGGATCTAGTAGGGCCCTTGGTCAAGTCCTCCAGAGAACATCACTATATCCTGGTGGTACTGGACTACGCTAACCGGTACCCGGAGGCTGTACCACTATGAAACTCCTCTGCCAAGTGCATAGCCCGAGAGCTGGTCCACATCTTTTCGAGAATGGGGTTGCCTAAGGAGATCCTAATGGACCAAGGGACCCCATTTATGTCAAGGATGATGAGGCAGTTGTGCAAAACCCTGAAAATCACACAACTCAGGACCTCAGTCTACCACCCACAGACAGACGGCTTGGTGGAGAGGTTTAATAAAACCTTGAAGGCCATATTGATGAAGGTTATGGAAAAAGACAGCCGAGACTGGGACTGCCTACTGCCGTACTTTCTGTTTTCCATTAGAGAAGTCCCACAGGCCTCTACTGGATTCTCCCCATTTGAGCTGTAATATAGCCAACACCCCCGCAAACTCCTGGACCTAGTGAAGTAGACATGGGAGGCGGAGTCTACACCCTACCATAGTGTAATCAAACACGTGACCCAGATGCAAGAGAGGATTGCAGAGGTGATGCCCATTGTGAAAGAACACCTCCTCAAAGCACAAGAGGCACAATCGAGGGTGTACAAAAGGTCGTCGGGCGTGAGACACTTCAACCCTGGGGATCAGGTACTGGTACCTACGGTGGAGAGCAAATTCTTGGCCAAGTAACAGGGCCCCTATGAAGTGGTTGAAAAGGTTGGCGATGTCAACTATAGGGTACACCAATCTCGGAGAAGGAAACCCTATCAGGTGTACCACATCAACCTGATAAAGCCATGGCGAGATAGGGAGCCCTTGGAAGCTTCGTGTTTGGTGGCGAAGTCGGAAGCCAATGTGGGAGACGTCAAGGTGGCAGAATCATTGTCACATGCCCAGAAGCAACAATGCCAAGAGTTGCTGCAAAGGAACAAGGATCTGTTTTCGGATCTACTGGGGTGTACTCAGATCGTAGAACATGAGGTGCTTACGGAACCTCATGTCCGAGTGAACCAAAAGCAATATAGAATTCCTGAAGCCCGCTGAGAGGTAATCTCAAAGTAGGTGAAGCGCATGCTGTGTCTAGGTGTCATTGAAGAGTCCAAGAGTGGCTGGTCCAGTCCCATAGTCTTGGTGCCGAAACCAGATGGAGAATGGCGGTTCTACAATGACTATAGGAAGCTAAATGAGGTCTCTAAGTTTGATGCGTACCCAATGCCAAGGGTAGATGAACTAATTGATAGGCTAGGGCTGGCCAGGTACATTACCACCCTTGACCTTACAAAAGGGTATTGGCAAATTCCCATGTCCCAAGAGGCCAAAGAGAAGACTGCCTTTGCAACGCCAGATGGGTGTTTCTAAAACACCAGGATGCCGTTTGGGTTGCAAGGAGCTCCAACTACCTTCCAGAGAGCCATGGACGGGATCCTAGCTCTCCACAAGAAGTATGCAGTGGCCTACCTGGATGATATAGTGATCTATAGCCAGGATTGGGGAAGCCATCTGAGCAAAACCAGGTGATATTCAATGCGGAAGGTGGGGTTTTCCATCAACCCTAAGAAATGTGCCGTGGGCAAGGAGGAAGCCAGATATTTGGGCAGAGGCATGATAAAGCCCCAACTAAATAAAATTTAAGCAATCTAGGGTTGGCCACAATCTCTCTCAAAAAAACAGGCCAGAGCCTTCCTGGGCATCGTGGACTACTACCGCCGGTTCATTCCTAATTTCACCATGATAGCCACCCCTTTGACAGACCTCCTGAAAAGGACAAAGTCGGCTATGGCTAGGGCCGGTTTTTACGAGCAGTCATAAGAGATGGGTGGGAGTGGCTGCTCACATATCACCACTCCGGGGCGTGGTTTGTTGTAAATAAAATGGAGGCCAAGTGTCTCATTTGGTGTCTGTGTCTGGAGAAGTGTGGATTTCCAATGTGTTGGTCTGTGCTAAGGCCGTGAGAACTGGACACTGATCTCTAGCGGGCCAACCCACACCATTCCATGGACATTATGCTTATGTTTTCCCTTTGTGCCAGAAAAGGCTGTTTTTTTGTTTTGCTTATGCTAAGAGGTTTATGAAGTCAGAATAAACCTGCCTGAACATTTTTATGAAAACGTTTCTTGTTCCTACCTGAACCGTGGCTGGGTGAGTACCAAACCTCTACACCATGTATGGGTGTGAAGACAGAGGTGCATGGGAATAGAGTTAGACCTCCCCAAAAAAAACACTGTATTTGAGTTTATTTTACGCTGGTATCATTCAGTGTTGTTGAGAAGTGTGGCCCAATCCAGCCCTTGTTCATTTTTATAAGAGTCAGCATGTCAGCATTTTCAGTTGACAGGCATTTGCGTCTATCGGTTATATTTCCACCAGCAGAACTAAAACACGCTCTGACAAAACGCTAGTGGCAGGGCAAGCCAGGACCTCCAAGGTGTAGAGAGCAAGTTTAAGCCACGTGTCCAGCTTGGATACCCAATAATTATAAGGCACAGGGGAATCACGGAGGACGTTGGTACGATCGGCAAGGAACTCCATCAGCATCTACCGCAACTTTTCCTTGGGAGTATACTCTGCACATCAGGGCTTGTGCAATGAGAGGGTCTGAGAAAATGGTCCCAGAACTTTGACAGTGTTCCTCTGCCTCTGCTGGGTTGTATTTGTGTCTCTCTCGCCTGTACTCCTTGGTTGTCCAACGAACTGTGACCTCTGCCGCCAGCGTTTTCTGATGGGAATTTTTTTAATAATTCCGCCACAAGGGCCTTCTCGTACTGCCCCATTTTATTAGGCCTGTCCTGCAAGGGAATTAGAGACAGAAAGTTCTCCATGTAGAGTGGGTCTAGAAGTGTTACCAACCAATAATGACTATCACCCAAAATTTGGACAATTCGAGGGTGACGGGAAAGGCAGCGTAATATAAACTCAGCCATGTGTGCCAGACTGCAAAGAGGCAAAAACTTCCGTGTCCTCACCAATATGACTGACCATGCTCTCCTCATCATCCTCCTCCTCTTCCGCCTTCTCCCTGTCCTCAAGCCATCCACGTTGAACAGACTGTATGACAGTTGTGCAGGTAGTACCGTCTGTAGCGCATGAAACCAGCTCCTGTTCTTCCTCCTTTTCCTCATCTTGCTCATTGTCATCCACGTTGGGATGAGATGCTCCGCCTGCAATGCATCCTCTTTAATTGTGAACAGAGAGCGCTTCAGAAGACAGAGAAGCGGGATGGTGACGCTAATTATGTCTGAACTGAATACCGATGACCTTGTTGATGCTGGTAGTCAAAAACTGCCCTTTTCTGCTCACAAATCCTTCCCAACACCTGCAATGTAGAGTGCCAATGCGTGGGGACATCACACACAAGTCGGTGAGCCATAAGCCACAAATGCTGCTGAAGCACGGCAACGGCGGCAGAAGCTGTACCTGGCTTTCCAAAATGGGCACACAGTCGGCGTACTTTGACAAGCAGATCCGGCAGATCCGGGTAGGTTTTGAGAAACTGATGAACCATGAGGTTAAGCACATGGGCCAGGCATGGTACGTGTGTAAGCTCGCCTCGCCTCAGAGCTGCCACCAGGTTCTGGCCATTGTCACACACGACCATGCCTGGCTGTAGGTTAAACAGTGTCAGCCACAGATCTGCCTGCTCTTTCAGAGCTTTCCACAACTATTCAGCATTGTGCGGTTTGTCACCTAAGCATGTTAGTTTTAACACAGCCTGTTGCTGCTTGGCTGAGGCAGTGTTGCAGTGCATCCAGATTGTGACTGATGTGGTCATTTCGGAGATGGAGGCTGAAGAGGATGAGGAGGCTGAGGTGCAGGAGCTGTAGAATGTGGGGGAAACCCTGATTGACCTAAGGCCCGCAATCCTCTGCATCGGGAGGACGTGTTCCGTCCCAAGGTCCGAATGGGTCTCAGCTTCCACTATGTTAACCCAGTGTGCCGTCAGCAAGATGTACCGTCCCTGCCCACAAGCACTTGTCTACGTGTCCGTGGTTAGGTGGACTTTCCCAGTAACTGCATTGTTGAGGGTGTTACGGGTCCGGGAGGTGGAACCTCTGTGCTACGGTGCAAGGAGGGACCCAGAATTATCAACTCGGTCCGACCCTGGTCGTACGGCGGCAAACGACTCCGTGACCAGGGGAGGGACCGAGCAGAGGGACCAGGTGCTACTCTGGGGACGACCTTGTAAGGGAGCAGGTGACTCCCACGGTACAGATGACAGGGACTGACCGGAATATCAGGTAGGCACAGCAGGCAGGCTGGCAAGCAGAAGCCTCCAGGTAGGCTATCAGGTAGACACGGCAAGTGATGGCAGGAGTTTCTAGGTGGGCTGGCAGGTGGTCACGGCAAGTGACGGCAGGAGTCTCTAGGTGGGCTGGCAGGTGGTCACGGCAAGTGACGGCAGGAGCCTCCGGGTACACACGGCAGGTAACGAGCGGGTAACAGGCAGGTCACAGGTAAGTGCTCCCAGGTGAGCGGGCTGGCAGGGACGGCAGGTAACAGGCAGGCAACAGGTAAGTGCTCCCAGGTGAGCGGGCTGGCAGGTACGGCAGGTAACAGGCAGATAACAGGCTGGCAGGCAGGACTGGTAGTCAGGCTAGCAGCGGGACCTGAGGGCTGAAGCATAGGTCAGAAACGCTGTGCAACAACTTTTGCTCGGACACCTCCATTTTGGAGGAGGTGCCTTATATATGGGAGGACCCACGGCTATTGGCCGGGGACTCCTTAGGACGGCGCGCGCGGCCCCTATAAGAGGGAGGGAGTGCGCAGGAAGAGGAGCGCTGGAGAACGCAGAGCGGGAAGCGCGGGGAGCGAGGAGGTGAGTGAGACGGCGTCTCTGCCTGGCAGGGGGCAGAGAAGCCAAAGCTACAGTACCCCCCCCCTTACGCCCCCTCTTTTTTAGGCCGGAAAGGAATTTTTCAAGGTGAAGCGGGGCATGAATGTTCTCTCTGGGTTCCCAAGTTCTCTCCTCTGAGCCAAACCCCTTCCAATCCACCAGAAAAAAGGTTTTTCCTCTAACCCTCATAGTGGCCAGAATGTTCTCTACCTCAAAAATGTCCTCAGCAGAAACCGGAGCAGGGGGTGTACCTGGATTGTTGGAAAAAGAGTTAAACACAACTGGTTTGAGGAGAGATACATGGAAGGAGTTGGGAATCCGTAAGGTGGCCGGGAGTTTTAACTTGTAGGCCACTGGGTTGATATGTTTGAGTACTTCAAATGGACCGATGAACCGAGGACCCAACTTATAGGAGGGTATTTTGAGTCGGACATGTTTGGAAGAGAGCCATACTTTATCTCCCGGGCGGAATTGAGGCGGATCCAGACGTCTCTTGTCAGCATGTTTATTCATCCGCTCGGAGGACTGAAGTAGCGCAGACTAGAGATGAGCGGTGTTCGACTAGAAATGTTCGCCAATCTCAAATTCGAGCTGTTTTGGGCGGTGTTCGAGTCGTTCGGCGAACGATTTGCAAAAAATTCGGCTGTTTGAGGTTATGTTCGATAACTGTTCGTGCACCAAAAGCGTTTCCTGCATGTCTGGCGCTATTTAGAGCACCAATCATGCAGGGATTGTCTGCCACTCACTGTAATGCCAGAGCCATGGTGGTTGTGGCATTACAGTGGTTGCCCAAATCGAGGGGAACAGTGCTCACAGTGAAACATGAAAAGCCGGCAATTCAGCAGCGGCATACACCGGTACCCGACAATTTAGAACCGAAAGAATAGAGCATCACACATAGATTAGATAGATAGAAACATGTCAGTCACATATATAAGAAGTACAATGACAGTGTTGGTTACTGTACTTGTCATTTAGTGTAAAGGATTTATTAAAAAAAAATTAGTGTTTTCATGCACCGTCTCTTTAAAAAAGCCGTCCGGCAATTCAGCATCGGTACCCGACAATTTATAACAGAAAGAAAAGAGCATCACACATAGATTAGATAGATAGAAACATGTCAGTCACATATAAAAGAAGTACAGTGATAGTGTTGATTACTGTACTTGTCATTTAGTGTTAAAATAAAGGATTTATTAAAAATAAAATTGGCGTGGGGTTCCCCGTAATTTTAGTCTCTAGCGGAGGTTAAGCAGACGGCTGGGGCAGATGTTTGAAGCCTGGGAAGGGGGTAATACCCACGGAGCTTCCCAGGCTACTAATATCAGCCCCCAGCTGAATACCTAGCCTTTACTAGCCATTAAAATGGGGGACCCCCCAAAAAATGATGTGGGGTCCCCCCTATTTTAATAGCTAGCAAAGGCTAGGCAGACAGCTGGGGGCTGATATTAATAGCCCAGGAAGGGTGCCATGAATATTGGCCCCCTCCCAGGCTAGAAAAGCCAGCAGTCAGCCGCCCCAGAAATGGCGCATCCATAGGATGCGCCAATTCTGGCACTTTGCCTTTCTCTTCCCACTGCCCTGTAGCGGTGACAGTGGGGTAATAGGGCTCGGGTTGATGTCAGCTTATAATGCCAGCTGACATCAAGCCCAGGTTAGTAATGGAGAGGCGTCTATAAGACACCCCCATTACTAACCCCATAGTCAAAGTTACAAAAAAACACAAACACCCAGAATAAAGTCCTTTACTTGAAATAAAGACATAATTCTTTATTGTTCTAAATTAAACCATACTTACCATCACACCCATTCCAGCTGAAGCCAACGATCTCCTGCAATAAAAGTAAAATAATAAAGCAACATCATCCTTACCTTTCCATGGTTCCCACGACGGCTTCAGCTCTGCTACATTCACATGACAGGCTGGACCATAGCAGAACGCTGCCATCCAGTTTGCCATGCGGCAGAGACTGAGAAGCCCAGGCATGCTTGTGCTCCTCAGTGTCTCGCTGTGACGGCATAAAGATGAGCCGAGTTCATGTCCAATGAACTCAGCTCACCTCATGCACGTCACTGACAGCGTGGGAAAATTCTCCTGCGCATGCGGTGAGTGATACGATCCCTTTCTTACGGCCACGCCAATCGCTACAATTTCCAGATGAGGCACAAAAACAGCAGGTGCTTCAACGGATGTCAAATGCTCCTTTAAGTGGGCTCTCCTCCACCTCAACTTCAACATCACAAATACTCCAGTTCTCAGAGGTGTCACCCCAATCGCACTTGCTTCCTCACAGCTCCCAAGTCTCCAGCTGCACGTCTGAGTATGGGGTAACACAGATGGTTGAGTCTGCACAGCTGTTTACTCATACTATAGCCTGGGAAAAGGAGGTCTGCTCCAGAGCTTCTGTTAATCCAGACGAGGAAATGATCTGCACTGATGCCCACAATATTTATGAGTCGGATCCAGGACCAGATGAACAAGGTACTGAGCATAATGTAGACCCTCGTTCCCAAGCTGTAACTCCTGTTGGTGGAGACAATGATGAAGATGATTTTGATACTCAAATACCTGATTGGAGCGACAACTTGACTTTTCGGTCAGGGCAGGAAGAGGATGGCTCTGAGGACGACGGGTGTGAGAACACACAGGGTGATGATGACGAGGTTGGAGATCCCACTTACTGTCAACCCACAGTCAGCAAGTCGAAGAGGTCAGCAGAGGAGGTGGAGGAGGATGTGACTAGCCCGGGGGATGGGAATGACTCGGTACCAGGGCCTTTGCCTGGCCTTTGGGATGTCGCGGTGGTTGGCTCCCGGGCCCGTATCCTTGGATCAGTCTTTAAAAGGGTGGATAATTGTTAATTTTATAAGATTTCGTGACGCCACCTGTGGTATCTGGTGAGAAGCACCAGCGCTGCAGTAGTCCACTGAGGCCAGTGATAAGGCAGCTCGATGGTATAGCTCCCCACAGGTGGAGCTAGGCCTCAGAAAAGCGTATGCAGGGGGAATGCAGGACAGGCGAGACCCAGCTGGGTCAGAGCAAGAACGGGAACGGACACGGTAGTCACTTCAGTACCTTTTACTGGTGGATATTCAGGCACATCCTGGAGCACTGTAGGGTGAAGGATGCATATCAGGATCCTCCCCAATGAGCGGGTGTAGGGCCTCCTGTTTCTTGCCTCTGTGTTGTAAGTTTCTGACCTGCCTGGAGCTAGGCCTAACTTTGTCTCTGTCCTGCGCTGGCTGACCTGGTGGTAGGGCCTTGTCTTGGAGTTCACGCTCCCAGTATGTGGGGCCTAAGCGTCTCCTGGCTCTGTTACGTATCAGCACCTTAGCGATCCTGGGACTTGTAGTTCTCCAGGGATTCCGGTTATGCCTTACTGGGTCATAGAGATCGCGGTAAGCTCGGATCCAGTGTCCGGTAAATGCTTCGGGGTGAGCTGGTTAAGCTCCTCTGCCCCCTATGTACTAATTCTCCACTCGCCTTTGGCCTACTCGGGCCCTCACTAGACTATACACACTAACGGTAACTTGCCGCACTTCACCGATCTAATGGCGCCGGCACTCCTTAAGCTCTAACTGGGCTCCCTGAATCTAGCTAACAGGAGCCTCGTGCTCCACTGCTGAACTATTAACTGAGTTCTCTAGACTAGACTGAGCTCCACTGCAGACTGACCTCTCTTAGGCTTCTCCACTGCGTGAACTCTTCAGAGGAACTGAATTGCCTACCTCCACCTTCCCTATTTATATCCCTAACGGGCTCCCTCTGCTGGTCTGAGGTGGAAGGTGGAGATGTGTGAATGTTTATGGGGGCCTATTGTGGAGGATTCCATCAATGCACTCTTCTAGGATCTGTGATACCAAGCGCAGCTGGGCGTCACAGATGCTATTGACGACGAGGTTAGGTTGCGCCTTCCTGGACAGAGACGGAGTACTGGAAGCACGTCAACAACTGCATCCTCAACCACAACTCTGCCTCTGACCACAAGTTGTAGTGGCTCTTCAGGTCGCATGGGCTCGAAGCCTTGCATAGCCTGGGCATTTTTTCGCATCGACAAGGATGACCCAACTCGTGTTATCTGTAATATTTGTCACCAAAAGCTAAGTAGAGGCCAAAAAATCCATAGTTTGAGTACTTCATGCATGAAACGTCACATGGATATGAAGCATAAGTTGCAGTGGGAAGCTCACTGTGCTACAATGCGGCCTAGCAGGACGTGCCAACCACCGTCTGCCCCATCTTGTGCATGCGTGACCTCTTCATCCTCTGACAGCAGTCACACATGTTTTTGGACGCAGACCTGCCACCTCTTTACCCGCAACAGCCAGTGTGATTGGCAGGTCATTATTTCATTTGGAAGTGGAAACACCAGCTGGTGTTGAGCGCTCTCCGACATCGAGAGCACCACCTTTGGATCAAGGCAACCTAACTTTTCCGCCTGCATCTTACTCATAGGCCGGCAAGTTTGCCGGGGACACCCTACTCAACCCCGTCTAAGCACAACAGCCAGCCCTCGGTCCCTCAGATGTGGACAAGTAAAAGACCATTTCCTCCTAGCCATGACAAAGCTAATAGGTTGAATTTCACCATCTGCAAGCTGTTGGCTACAGAAATGCTGCCTTTCCGCCTGGTGGACACAAATGATTTTCGAGAACTTATGTCCGTCGCAGTGCCCCAGTACCAGATGCCCAGTCGGCACTACTTCTCAAAGAAAGGTGTGCCTGCGCTCCACCAGCATGTCGCACACAACATCACCGCTTCTTTGAGAAACTCTGTGTGTGACAGGGTGCATTTCACCACAGACACTTGGGCGAGTAGGCATGGACAGGGGCATTACATGTCGCTGACTGGGCACTGGCTAACTACGGTGACAGCAGGACAAGGGGCTGCTGTCCAAGTCTTGCCGTCCCCACGAGTTGTACGGCAATCCTCTTTATCTAGAAGTTCCTGCACTGATTCTGCCTCCTCAACCTCCTCTCGGTCCTCCACCTGCACCCAAAGCCTGTCTGGTAATGCCACCTGCTTTCTAACTGCGCAGAAGGAATCCTGCACACTTCCTTACTATGCTGACAGCAAGGCTCAAAGGCATCAGGCGGTGTTTACTTTGAAATGTCTGGGAAATGTGAGTCACACAGCTGAGAAGTTGTGGTCAGCTCTGGAGACCCAGTTTCATGAATGGTTGTCTCCACTGGACCTGCAACCGGGGAAGGCCATGTGCGACAATGCTGCAAACCTGGGTGCGGGCTTTCGCCGGAGCAATGTCACACACGTGCCTTGCATGGCTCACGTGTTGAACCTGGTTGTCCAGCAATTTTTAGCCCACTATCCCGGACTAGATGGCCTTCTGCAGAGGGCACGGTCACTGTGTGCTCACTTCCGCCGTTCGCATCCCGCAGCTCAACGACTTACATCTCTACAGAAGTCGTTGGGCCTGCCAGTTCACCGGCTGAAATGCGATGTGCCGACACGGTGGAATTCAACTCTGCACATGTTGCAGCGACTGTGGCAGCACCGACAAGCCCTGGTGCAATACGTTCTGACGTATAGCCTGGGCCAACGAGATCCAGAGGTGGGCAAATCACGCTACAGGAGTGGTCTCAGATCAGGGACCTATGAAGTTGATGCGCCCCCTGGGCCGTGGGGTACCCAGAGCCGGGCCGGTAGACACTGGGGGTTGTAGTCACTCTGGCGGCGACCCGGTCCGTGACCCAGGGCGGTCAATCCAAGGTTAATTTGTATATATGGGTTCTATAATGTCCGACTACGCCACCTGTGGAGTGTGGCCAAAGGGGCCGCTGCTGCGGAACAGTCCTCTGAAGCTGGTGGTTTTGCAGCAATGGTATTACTACTCCCCACAGGAAGAGTGTAGCTTCAGGGCAGTGTGGGTGGATGATGGTGGTTGTAGTGCAGGGAGTCAGTAATGAACACAGAGTCCGTGTGATGCAGTCCCAAAATCTTTACTCACAGTTGTTGCAGTCCAGATTACAGGTACCAGAGCAATCTCCCCCGTCGTGCTGTGCGTACTCAGTGAGGGGCTCAGTCCACCCCCAGATATCTCCGGAGTACTTAGCAGGACCCCCTTCTGTGTGTCCTTTCTCTGGCCTTCTCCCTGCACCTCACACCCAGTGACACTTCTATCCGGTATCCTCGGGCCTTGGCGGGCGACGTGTCTTCCGTCCCCTGGGTCCTATGTGGCTACCTTCTTAGTGAGACTGGTGTGGACTTTGGCCTGCAGTGCATGAAATGTTGCAGCCTCCGGTTTCTAGTTGAGCCTTGCTGCTTCTCCGCTAGTTGAGGGACCGGTTCCCCTTATCTGGCCTGACCCCTCTACCTTCTGGTAGCAGCAGGCATACTGGTGGCCATCTGCATGGCCCGTACCCCTAGGGTCCCTTCGGTTCCTGGAGCCTTCCTGCTCCCACTCCTCTCTTTTCTCCTTCAGTCCTGGGCCTCCCAGGCTAGGCCCGCCTCCGGAGCAGAGCTCATGCAGAGCCTCTGCTCCTGTCACTTCTCCTCCTCTGACTTGCTTGCTCTTTCTAAGATGGCTTCCTATTTATACTCTCCCTGTCATGTGCTCCCCTAACCTGCTTTCTCCACCCACACCCACTACATAGGACCCTCCCACCAGCTAGGGACCTGGGACTGTGCTCTCCCTTAGGAGCAATCTCGCCCTACCCCCACTGCGGGTATGTGTTGGATGCAGGTGTTAGGGTCCCGAGCCATACTCCTTCCTTACCTGAGGGTGAGATACCACACCTCTGGGTGAGATGCAGTACCTCTGTGGCGACTGAACCCTCAGGGGCGCCACAAACCCTTCTGCACAGTTTTGAAAGGGTGACGAAGATGTTTAGTGCTGACGACGATGCCATTATCAGCATGACTATTCTTGTGATTTACATGCTGGAGCACACGTTAAACAGAATTCTGAGTCAGGTGGTGAGACAAGAGGAGGTGGAGGAAGTAGAGGAGTCGTCGTATGCGGAAGGGATAACATCTCCAAGGTCCAGACGGTCGGCAGCACCAAGGTGGCAGGCATGGGAGGGTGGGGGAGAGGGATTAACCAGGGTGCATGGTAGCAGCCAAACTGTTGAGGAAGGTGCAGGATCCGAGGAAGAAGTGGAGGACGAACTGGCGATGGGCATGGAAGACTCATCAGATGAGGGAGACCTTGATCACATTTCTGTTGTGCGAGGTTGGGGGGAGAGGGCAGAGGAAGGAAGCATGATTCTTACCTCGCTACCAACACAACAAGGACTTGGTCCTCCTGGATGCGCAAGACACATGAGTGCCTTCTTGCTGCACTACCTGCAAAATGACCCTCGGATTGTCTCGGATTGTCAGAATTCTAAGTAATCCCGACTACAGGGTTACCACACTCTTAGATCCCCGGTACAAAAGTAAATTTGCCAAAATAATTCCTGCCATAGAAAGGGATTCACGCATGCAGGAGTATCAGCAGAGGCTGCTGCAGAATCTTACATGTGCTTTTCCACAAAACACCAGTGGTGCACGTAGTGAATCTCACAGTTCTAACTTGCCAACCTTGGGACTGTCGAGTCTTCATCACTCAAACCGTAACAGTAACACAGTATCTGCAGGTAACAGCAATTTTGTGGAATCGTTTCACCACTTTTTTAGACCATCCTTTGCAAGGCCACAGGAGACAAAAAGTCTGACACATAGTCAACGCCTAGAGAGGATGGTACAGGAGTATCTCCAAGTGAACATCGAAGCTATGACTGTGTCACTGAACCCTTGCTCATTTTGGGCTTCCAATCTGGAAAAATGGCCGGAGCTCGCCACTCACGCCTTCGAGATCTTGTCATGCCCTGCAGCCAGCGTTCTCTCTGAACGTGTGTTCAGCGCTGCTGGTGGTGTGCTGACAGATAAGCGCACGCGGCTGTCCACTGAGAATGTAGACAGACTCACGTTCATAAAGATGAACAAATCATGGATCCGCAAGGACTTTTCTACGCCTGTGTCATCCTGGGGAGACTAAAGGCTTGAGGATTTGGTAAAATCACCTCACCAAACGTTTTAAGCAACTCTGGGGCAATTGATGCCACTTAAGTGGTGTCTGTGCCACAATTTTTAGAAAAAATGGAGACTCTTTTTGGATTCCGCTTGCTGTGTTTTACGTGACGTTGGCATCGTCAATTCCAGGTGGGTTGGGTCGCCCCCCCCCCTTTTAACTGTAAGAAACTACATACACTATGGCTTGGGGTAACACAAATGGTTGAGTCTGAAGAGCTGTTTACTCAGAGGTCTGCTCCAAAGCTACAGTGTTTGCTAGTCAGCGTAGAATTTAGCATCTAGCCTAGGCAATACTTTGGGCGCAGTAGCCCAGCTGCGAAGCAAGCTGCACCGCCTGTGTATCTAATAAGAATTTTTAAATGCATCTAGCCTGGCAGACTGTGGGGACCCGCAACCAAACCCGGACACTCAGCCCCCCTACCCCCCCCCTTTCCTTGACAATACAATATTGTAACTCTTACAACTGGATGGGTGAGGATCGGTCACAGCTTTATTAACTCTTTATACTTATTCCATTAGAAAGGCATTTTATTTCTAAAATAATTCAGCTTGTTGCAGCATGCCCTGGGTCTCCACACAAGCAAGTTGGCCAACAAGTGTAACTCTCCAACATGTCCTTTCTCTTTCCAGGCAACGGAGGATCCTGCATACTCGTATGCAGGACTCTGACCACCATCCATCACTCTTAATGCTTGTTCCACTCCGTCCTGGAGTCCTGACAGGAATATGTCCAGTCCAATATCCATTAAGTGAACACCATCGGGCAGTATGAGGCCTGCTTTATCTCCTTCCAGTTGTCGGTGTTGTATCACTACACCGCCTCGGTCTCTAAATTTTGCCATCCGAATATTTATTTTCCGCCTTGTCCGTTCGATGGCCGTGATGTCTCGCGCACCTTGCCATACCGCTATCGGCACAATCTCTGACCATACTGTAGTTAGTTTTGTGAAAAATTCTCTGAAGCGCTCAGTGTCTAGTTTCATTATTTCCATTAGTTATGCGCTCTTGTGATGACCTAGGTCGTTTCCCCCGGCCTGTATAACTAAGATGACCGGACCTCTTGCCTCTCTCCCTACCTTGATTACCTCCATTAGTACCTGTGGCCATAGCAGGCCACTAATACCTCTCCAGTTGAAATATGTGTTATGAAACTCTAATATATACGAGTGGCCTATCACCCACACTGTTGGCTAAGCATCACCTGTTAAAGAAACAAACCACGTTAGGATAACAAGTTCGGTCTTATGTATCTCGCCAAACACGTGGATCGCCATCTCCCTATTATCTGAACTTCCGTTTCTGACAGTCCTGCTCTTGCTGCTTCCGTGGCCGCGCCTATGTGGAAGGAGTGTGTCCCGTAATCTTTGGGGTGGTTCCCTGCCGATGTTATGCATTTATTAAATATAGCTTGGAACTGGTATCTTGATAATGGCGTTCCATCAATGTGTGATAGGAAGAAATTACTTTGTGATCTGATGGTTATATATGTTTTTACTATTGTTACCCGACTCAGTGTACCGTTTGTGGGTTGTAGAAGTACCCAAGTGCCCCTGCCCGCTGGAACCGTTTTCGATTGGCTTATGCGTAGACGTATTGCATTATTGGCTATGACTACGTCCTGGTGTAATAAGACTCCACTGGTGGTAATTTTGGATTGAGGGACTAATTCGCTTATGCATAGCGCCCCGAAGAAGGCGATCGCAAATGCAGTAGACAGTAGTGTTGCTTCAAATTGTGAGTGTCATGTTAATGGTGTTAGGGATATGATGTGAGAAATCAGTTTTAGTGACACGGGATGGCACGTCTACACTCCTGACTTGGCTGACCCCTTTTCCACCCTTTTATGGATTGTCTGATGATGAGTCTCTTTGTCACATCTCCCCAATTCAGTAGTTGGAAGTGAAATGCTACTCCGGTCAGACACCGCTGCGCTGACGCCCCTGATATGCCCCTCATCATTAGCTGGTGGAGAAATTCTATGGTGACTTGTAATCTGCCTTGTTCACATTGGTCAACCCGTCTGCCTGCTACTAGTCGTGTCCACTCTTCCCATGCCTTACTGTATGCTTGCCATGTCGACGGGGCAACTGACGCTCTGATTAATGGCATCAACTATTCGCCACTAGATCCCATAGGGAGGGTGGGCAACTGTTGCCCGATGGGTGGGCGTTGGGGAGGAGCTCTGTGAAAATCTGCCAATTGAATTGTGATAAAGCATTAGCAGCAGCTTTAGACCCCTCAGCATCGTGGCTAGCGCGGACCCATGCATTGTGTTTTAGGCACAGGAATGCTAGCTGGGGTAGACGTGAGAGACAATGATGCCATCTTATTAATGCAGTGCGCTAGGCTGGTGTTTTTTGTTTTGAAGCTTATATTTTTGTTAGCCAGGAGCGCGCCCCATATTTCTATTGGTACCGCTATTGGGAAGAAAAATTATTTTCTGGGCTAGATGCAGCTAAAAATTATTATTAATTTCAAAGCTGGTGGAGCTTGGTATAGATGGCCTAATGCAATGAGTACCACACACTGCTACTAAGCCCAAAATTATTTTCAGAGCTAGATGCAGATAAAAATGATTTTGAATTTGCAACCTGGTGGAGGTTAGTATAGATGGACTAATAGAATGATGCTATGCCCCAAAGGTTTTACTTCACTAGGTGCAGTAAAAAAAATTGTATTCTATACACAGGTGGTGTAGCTTGCAACACAGATAGGCTACTCCACTGACTAACACACACTGCAAGAGGCCAAAAAGGATTTGCTTTGCTAGATTTAGCCAAATGCTGTGAAAAAAACTTGCACAGCACTGGCACAGACCTGCCTGGCAAAAAGTGATAGGAATTGATGTAACCTAGTCCTCAAAAGGACTGCAATCACAACTATTCCCTACTCCCAAGCTATCTGTAGATTTGTGCGAAAATTGGCTTGAAATTAACAAAGTATAGCGCACACAGCAACAGTGGTGTCGTCTAACACGCAGCTGCAGCAGTGAGAAAATGGTGGCGACGGGGAAAATGGCTGGGTCTTATAGGGCAAGGACATGTGACATACACTGCCAATGACACATGCCCTAGCTTGTGTGAAAAAAAATCAGTTCGCTCCGTGTGTGCGCTGCTGATAGGCTGACAGATTGCACCTCTGTTTGTGTTCGTCGAACGGCTTGAACACCGCCCAAAACAGCTCGAATTTGAGATTGGCGATCAGTTCGAGTCGAACACCGCTCATCTCTAGTGGTCACGGCAAGTGACGGCAGCAGTCTCTAGGTTGGCTGGCAGGTGGTCACGGCAAGTGACGGCAGTAGCCTCCGGGTAGGCACGGCAGTTAACGAGCGGGTAACAGGCAGGTCACAGGCAAGTGCTCCCAGGTGAGCGGGCTGGCAGGCACGGCAGGTAACAGGCAGGCAGCAGGCAAGTGCTCCCAGGTGAGCAGGCTGGCATGCACAGCAGTTAACAGGCAAGTGCTCCCAGGTGAGCGGGCTGGCAGGTACGGCAGGTAACAGGCTGGCGGGCAGGACTGGTAGTCAGGCTAGCAGCGGGACCTGAGGGCTGAAGCAGAGGTCAGAAACGCTGTGCAACAACTTTTGCTCGGGCACCTCCATTTTGGAGGAGGTGCCTTATATATGGGAGGACCCTCGGCTATTGGCCGGGGACTCCTTAGGACGGTGCGCACGGCCCCTATAAGAGGAAGGGAGCGCGCTCGCGCCCTAAGCACAGTGCCCGGGGAGCTGCGCGCGCCGGCAGCAGGAAGAGGAGCACTGGAGAACGCAGAGCAGGGAGCGAGAACGTGAGTGGGACAGCGTCTCTGCTTGGCAGGGGGCAGAGACGCTGATGCTGCAGAGAGCACATTTAATGTTGTTGGACACGTGCTTGTGTAATGCAGGGATGGCACACTGGGAGAAATAGTGGCGGCTGGTGACCGAGTACTGAGGGACTGCAGTTGCCATCAGGTTGTGGAAAGCTTCCGCCTCCACGAGCCTAAAAGGCAACATTTTGAGCGCAATCATTCGCGAAATGTATGAATTTAGTAGTGTGGCCTGTGTGGCGTTAGCTGCCTATTTTCGCCAGCGTTCCAAGAACTGGGGTTCCAAGAGCAAGTGAACGCTGCGCTGGGACAAGGACATGGACGTGCTTGCTGATGGTGCTAGTTGAGAGTGTTCAACGACAGATGCAGGGCGGAAGGAATCTTGGCATGCGCCATGGACAGGGGATTGGCGTGCATGCACAACAGTGGAACAAGCAGTGGTGTCACCCACATACACTGTTGCTAGACCCTTGGTTTTGGCCCACTTAGTCGGGTGCTTTGCTGACATGACCCTGATCATGCTGGTGGTGGTCAGGCTGCTAGTTTTGCTACCCCTGCTGGTGCTGGTCTGGCAGGTGGTTCAAATGCCCTTTTTGAGGTTATCGGCAGAGTCTTTAAAAAACAATCAGACTCGGGAAGACCTAACAGTTGTACTGGCAACTTCTGTCGTGTTGACGTTATGGGGAATGGTTGCCCTCCTTCTGTCTGTGGCCACCACGCTGCTTGTTCTTGCCTGTTTTGGTGCTACTCCTCCCTCCCCCTGTGTGCTGCTGTCCTCTCTCTGCATGTCACCTTGCCAGGTTGGGTCAGTGACTTCATTGTCCACCACCTCATCTTCCACTTCCTCACCCTGGTCCTCCTCCTGACTTTCTGGCAATTGTGTCTCATCATCATCCATCTCTTAAGTCCAAAACAATTGACCAGCAGAAGGGCTTGCAATAAAATCCATAGATTTATTGTGGAATTCTTTGTACAAGAGTAAAAAACCTTTGTTTCTTTCCTATGTGATTTTATGTGCACACTTCTTGGTGTTTTTTACTCTTGTACAAAGAATTCAACAATAAATCTGTGGATTATATTGCAAGCCCTTCTGCTGGTCAATTTTTTTTTACTTACTTATGCTGGCTTTTGGACCGTGCAGTAAAACAAGCGAGCTGAAATACTTACTTTTTCATCATCCACATCTTGTGACAGTTTCCCACCGTCGCCTTCATGTGACTGTGGCTGTTCAAATATTTGGGCGTAGCTACATGCGATCTCCTCTTGCCCTGCTTCAAGTGGACCGGGCGAGAGGCCCGAATCTCTAAATGGAAAAGTTAACAGCTCTTCTGAGTGTCCAAGTGTGGGATCAGTTGTCTCTGGGCACTCCGCATGGTGGGGCGAAGGTGAGGAATATGTGGTCCAGACTCACGGCTACTGAGATTTGACCATGTGAAGACAAGTTGGTGGTGGTGGCTAAGTGACTGGAAGCATTATCTGCTATCCAACCAATAACCTTTTCACGCTGCTCTGTGTTCAATAGTGGTGTTCTGCGGTCCCCTATTAATTGGGACAGGAAGGTCGAGCAACAAGATGTGGGTGATTGTTGTGGCACAATTTCAGCTTGCCCATGGCCTCTGTCTCATCCTCTGCATGCACCATCACAATCATGTCCACTTACTCGTCCCTTGCCACGTGCCTTGCCCATTTTAAATGGAGGACAATATTTTCCACGTTCACTACAAATGGCTGGATTTGAACTTCAGTGATATGTGATACGTGTGATGGAAAACCACACTATTAAATAGCTGGCCTATAGGTTAATATTTTTCACAGCGACCTCATGCCAATAACTTCAGTGACACACTGCAACAAAATTTAAATGGAGGCTAGAAATGGCTGAATTTGGAGCGCACTTATATGCGATACGTGTGACGGAAAACCACAGTTTTAAATAGCATTTTTAACAGCATTTTTTTTTGTAGCTTTAACACTGCAACAAGATTTAAATGGAGGCCAATATTTTCCATGTTCACTACAAATTTCTGGATGTTTATCGCTGTAATATGAAAAGGATCTGGCTGTATTTTTCAGTGCCAACAAGCAAATGGAGCATAAAAATTGTGTACTCTGGGTTGCTTTTTAAGCAAATAACCAGGATCAGGATCAAATATTTTTTTTCCCTAGTCCCTGATATCTGGGGCTATGTCTACAAATATCTGTAAGTACAGCAGCATCAGGAACATTCAATGGACTGTAGGGCGGCGGTGTTCACACCGTGCAGTAACTGAGGCAGTGACCCAAACAAGTCCAACATAAACAGCTTTTATTCAGCAACTCACGGGTAAACAGATAGTCCTCCGGTTTCGCAGCCGGGTTAACGTGAGTCCATAAACAATGGTTGCCGGGGACAACGGCCACGCCGGGCTGCTCAAAGCCTGACAGGTGCAGAGTCTTCCCAGGCGTGGGTTCAGCCACACTCAATCCTGCTGAGCTTTCCTGCTATCCTCCTAGCAGGTTCCAACATAGAACACCACTAATCCTTAGTGCAAGGATTTTAAAGGACCTGTGGCAAGAGCCACTGGAAAACCCGGGTTGGAGGGAGGAGGCCGCCCCACTGCCTCCTGTGACCTCCTCCAAGAAATGAAGGCCCTGCCGAGTTTTACTTAATCTGCCCTAGCCAGGTAGTCTGACCAGGTCATTGCTCACCTTCATTCCTGCATTGCAGCCGCAGCTGTGTCTGTGACTGCAATGCACTCCAATGGATTTAATAGGTCTCTGTACACATTCTGAGGGATATATAACGTCCCTCGTATACGATCCCGGTCACTGCCTCACATATCCCCCCCCTCTGTTCAAACTTGTGGGGTTGAACATTTGCCACCATACAGGGTGCCCGGGACAGGTCATCCGTGTTTGCTTGCAACTTCCCAGGGCGATGTTCTACAGAAAAACTGAAATTTTGCAGTGACAGGAACCACCTGGTGACTCGCTCATTCCTCTCCTTGGCATTCCTCATCCATACCAAGGGTGAGTGGTCCGTCACCAAGCGGAACTGACGCCCGAGTAAATAATAACGTAGTGATTCCAAGGCCCACTTAATAGCCAAACACTCCTTCTCTACCACGCTATAGTTTTTCTCTGCCGGGACAAGTTTTCTACTCA
The DNA here is from genome assembly GCF_046119375.1 of Phyllobates terribilis. NCBI lineage: Eukaryota > Metazoa > Chordata > Amphibia > Anura > Dendrobatidae > Phyllobates > Phyllobates terribilis. The sequence continues at coordinate 284,582,369 of NW_027362761.1, forward strand.
AGTAGGTGACCGGATGCTCTTCACCATTCACTTTTTGTGACAATACCGCCACTAGGCCTACCTCCGAGGCATCTGTCTGTACAATGAAGGTTTCCTTGAAGTTGGGGCTGATGAGGACCGGCTGTCCACACAGAGCCAACTTCATGGGCTGAAAAGCTTCTTCTGCCTGAGGGTTCCACCGAACCATTACCGATTTTTTTCCTTTCAAGAGATCGGTCAGGGCCGACGTTCGCCCAGCAAAATTAGGTATGAACCGGCGGTAATACCCAAGGATGCCAAGGAACGCCCTCACCTGTTTTGTACTTGACGGTTTAGGCCAGTTTTTTATGGCCTCAACTTTATTGATTTGGGGCTTGATAGCTCCTCGGCCTATCACATACCCCATATGTCGGGCTTCCTCAAACCCCATCGCACATTTTTTTGGGTTTGTCATTAACCCCGCGGCTCTTAGAGAATCCAGCACCGCTTGTACCTGTGATAGGTGCGTATGCCAGTCGGTGCAAAAGATAATATCATCTAGATACGCGGACGCGTACTCCTGATGTGGCTTGAGCACTATGTCCATCAACCTCTGGAATGTAGCCGGGGCCCCATGTAACCCGAAAGGTAAGACCACATAGTGGTATAGACCCTCCGGAGTTACGAAGGTGGTCTTTTACTTCGCCGAATCTGTGAGAGGTACCTGCCAGTAACCCTTGGTGAGATCGAGTGTGGTAAAGTACTGGGCCTGCCCCAGTCTCTCAATAAGCTCGTCCACCCTTGACATTGGATAAAGGTCAAATTTTGACACTTCATTCAATTTCCAGAAATCGTTACAGAAGCGTAACGATCCGTCTGGTTTCGTAATCAGTACGATGGGGCTAGCCCACTCACTCCGTGATTCCTCTATGACGCCTAACTGAAGCATTTGTTTTACCTCAGTCGTGATGGCTTGCCTCCGGGCTTCGGGTATCCGGTACGGTCTTAATCGCACCCTTACCCCAGGTTCGGTGACAATGTCATGTTGGATAACCGTAGTCCTACCTGGTAGCTCTGAGAACACGTCGGTATTGTGCTGCACCAGCGAGCGAGCCTCCAGTCGCTGCTGTTTAGTGAGGGCATTACATATCCTGACCTCCCCCTCGAACGCTTCACTGGCTGAAGGTTGAGAACTCTCTGGTGATGTGCCCGGGGTGACGTCTGTAACTAAACACTCTCGATCTTTCCAAGGTTTTAGCAGGTTTACATGGTCGAGCTGCTCAGGTTTCCTCCTTCCGGGCTGATACACCCGGTAATTTACCTCCCCCACTTTTTCTCGAATCTCATATGGCCCTTGCCACTTGGCCATGAGCTTACTCTCGGCTGTGGGTACCAGTACTAACACCCGATCGCCCTTGTTAAAAGACCTTACTCTGGCTCTTTTATTATATGTGCGCCTCTGGGCTGCCTTGGCATCTAACAGATGTTCTTTCACGATGGGCATGAGCGCCACGTTCCGGTCCTGCATACTAGCCACGTGTTCAATTATACTCCTATGTGGAGTCGGCTCTTGTTCCCATGTCTCTTTGGCTACGTCCAACAGACCCCTAGGGTGTCTGTCATACAATAACTCAAAGGGAGAGAACCCTGGGGAAGCCTGGGGTACCTCACGGATGGCGAACATCAAATAGGGTAGCAACATGTCCAAATCCCTTCCATCCTTAGAAACCACCTTTTTTAACATGGACTTGAGGGTTTTATTGAACCGTTCTACTAGCCCGTCGGTTTGAGGGTGGTACACCGAGGTGCGCAATTATTTAATTTTTAGCAATTTGCACAGTTCCCTTGTCACTTTGGACATAAAAGGGGTCCCCTGATCTGTCAGGATCTCCTTAGGTAGTCCAAGGTGACAGAACATGGCAAACAGCTCCGGTGCAATCAGTTTTGTGGAGGTGTGGCATAGTGGTATAGCCTCCGGGTACCGGGTGGCATAGTCGGCGACCACGGGTGGATTTTACAATGTGCCCTACCAAATCCATTGCAATCTGTTCAAAAGGTACGTCTATCACTGGTTGGGGTACCAATGGGCTATGGAAACTTGCGGTGGGTGAGGTCAACTGACATTCGGGGCAGGATTGGCAGTACCTTTTGACCTCCGCTTAAACCCCAGGCCAAAAAAACCGCGGCAAGATATGTTCTTGCGTTTTTTTACCCCAAAGTGTCCACCCAGCAAGTGTGTGTGTGCCAAATCTAGAACCACTCGACCGTACGACTGAGGTACTACCAACTGTTCCACGACCTCGTCCCTGATCTTATCTATCCTATAGAGCAACTCACCGCTGACTACCATGCGTGGAAATACAGTATCTGCATTGGGCTGTTGGGCTATGCCATTTACCTCTACCACCCTTTCCCGTGCCTGAGTCAGGGTGGGATCCCGTAGCTGAGCCGTCCCAAACGTGTCCCGGGACACTTCCAGCTCGGGGATCGATGGGGTCTCCTCGACCTCTCCTGCCAGCACCTCTAAGGGAAACCTATCAGGGTCACACTCTGTCCCTAGGTTGGACACCTCTCTGGCAGTTTCGTCGGGTACAGCGTCTGTAATACATTTTACCGGGGGAGAGTGGATTTTGTTTTTCCACAGAGTCCAGAACAGGGGCAAGTCTCTTCCCAACACAGTCCCATAGGAAAGAGTTTTTACAACTCCCACTACATGTTTTATGTCTCCACATGGCGTGGACAAAACTACCTCCGCAGTTGGGTACTCTCGGAGGTCCCCATGGATACACACAACCCTGACTGGCCGTCCACTGGGGTTGTCTCCTGCCACCAGCGACCCATGTACCAGAGTGACGAGGCTACCTGAGTCCAGGAGGGCCTCCGTGGGGTACCCATTAACCAGTACCTGGCATAGTTGGAGTTCACTGTCCCGGGGGTCGGCGCTCACTGTGCAGACGGTTTGGGCATACATTGAGACCCGGCGGCTATATCGGCAGTCCATGGGTTCCGTAGTCAGGAGACAATTAGCAACCACATGTCTTGGCCCCTGACACCGTCAGCACCTAAGGGTGGAGGTACTGTTAGGTTTTATGACAGTTTGGGAGGGAATCTGTCTCCTGCCACTCTCACTCCGAGGTTCTCCTTCAGCATGGGTACAGTGCAGACTGTCCCCAGCAGAGTGAGGCGACACCTTTCCCGACTCCTGGGTTGCCAGGGATCGGCGTGACAGCCGCGAGGGGGCAGAGTCCCAGATAAAGTCCTGAGTGGCCGAGTAATGCTCGATCAGGCTGACCCCCTGGTCGAGTGTGCCAGGGTCCCCTTGCCCCACCCAACGTTGGATAGCGGCTGCCAGTGTCCTCACCAGCCGGTCAACCACCACCCTCTCCACCATCTGGGCTGGAGACAAAGTTTCAGGCTGGAGCCTCCTCTTTACCAGCTGCAGGAGGTCATAAGCCTGAGACCGGGCGGGTCGGGTCTCCACATAGGCCCACGAAAACACACGCTGAGCCCTCACATATGTATTGACCCCCAGCCGGGCAAGGATCTCACCTTTGAGCCTCTGGTAGTCCTGGGCGTCCTCTCGACTTAGGTCGAAGTAGGCCTTTTGGGCATCGCCGACGAGAAACGGAGCCACCACTTCTGCCCACTGTCCGGCTGGTAGGTTTTCCCCCTCTGCTGTGCACTCATAGATGGTCAGGAAGGCTTTCACGTCGTCCTCCAGTCCCATCTTACTCAACGCTGAGCGGACCTTGTCCCGGGCCTCTCGACGTTCCAGGGCTGGCGCCGTCGGTGTCTCCCGCAGGGCAGCCATCTGTTGCAGCAACAGTTCGTTTGTTTTTTGCTGCTGCTGCAGGGAGAGTCCCCGATGCTTTAACAGCTCCTCCATTTTGTCCACGGGGTGGAACTGAAAGGTGGCAGGCCGGTTTGTGGTCATGCAGCTGCCGGTGAGGTATGCCTCAGTCACAATGCCCGCATTCTCCACCAAGCTTTAGGGCGGCGGTGCTCACACCGTGCAGTAACTGAGGCAGTGACCCAAACAAGACCAACATAAACAGCTGTTATTCAGCAACTCACTGGTAAACAAAGTCCTCCGGTTCGCAGCCGGGTTAACGCGAGTCCATAAACAATGGTTACCGGGGGCAACGGCCGCGCCGGGCTGCTCAAAGCCTGACAGGTGCAGAGTCTTCCCAGGCGTGGGTTCAGCCACACTCAATCCTGCTTGAGCTTTCCTGCTATCCCCCTAGCAGGTACCAACATAGAACCCCACTAATCCTTAGTGCAGGGATTTTAAAGGACCTGTGGCAAGAGCCACTAGTAAACCCGGGTTGGAGGGAGGAGGCCGCCCCACTGCCTCCTGTGACCTCCTCCAAGAAATGAAGGCCCTGCCAGGTTTTATTTAATCTGCCTTAGCCAGGTAGTCTGACCAGGTCATTGCTCACCTTCATTCCTGCATTGCAGCCGCAGCTGTGTCTGTGACTGCAATGCACTCCAATGGATTTAATAGGTCTCTGTACACATTCTGGGGGATATATTACGTCCCTCGTATGCGATCCCGGTCACTGCCTCACAGGACCCTCTTGCACTATATGCACTGCAGTCTGCCACCTACACTGCCTGCCTGCCTAATTCCTGTTATCACCACTGAATATATGCAGCTGAATTAGTCCTCAGTAGGACTGTTAGTTGAGATGGATAAAAATATATGTTGCAGACTATCTATACTAACTATGAAGAAGCAAATCTCTCCCTGACACAGCAGTAGATCTCCCTACTCTGCCTGATTCTGGGGTAGACTGTGACGAGCATGGCGGCACCCTGTCTTATATACACCTGATGATGCTGTGTGGCCAGCCAATGACTCTAATGCCCACAACCAACATGGCTACGGCATTACAGTGCGTGGAAGGTAATCCCTGTATGTTCATTGGCTCTCTAAAGAGCGCCAAACATGAAGGGAGGAGACTCGTGCTCCCGCCCGAACAACCTGGAAATACTCGTCGAGCGCTGTGCATCTCGAGCAGTGAGATGCTCGGGCGAGTACTGAGCAGTGGCGAGCACATTTGCTTATCACTAGGGTTCACATGTAAAAAAAATTAGGGCCTAAAACCTGCAGCAGCAGCAAGAGTAGGCACAGAAGCCATATCACAGACTCGCTAGATCAATGAATCACACTAAAAATTACAACATCATCTAGCCTGTACATTCTGCGATTGGGTTCCTTGGAGATCCATGAACTGTTCATCTTGATGAAAGTTAGGCGGTCTACACTTTCATGGGACAGCCAGCTGCGCTTATCCATCAGCAGCAGTGCTGAAGCCACATTCTGAGAGAACTCTGGCTGCCGGGCATGATAAAACCTCCAAGGCGTGACAGGCAAGCTCAGACCATTCATCCATTTTTGAAGACCAAAATGTAAAAGGGTGCACATCTTCCCTGATGGTATTCATATTGAGCTCTAGATACTCCTGCACCATCCTCTCCAGTCTTTCACCAGGTGTGCGATTGTACTGGTGCATGATTTGGTCTAAAAAAATGTGTGAAAGGACTCAAAGAATTTGCTTCTGCCATTTACACTGCTGCTAATGTTTTGGAGTTGACGAACTAACATGCCGTAGGTTTAAAGACTATAGTTGCGATGCACACTGTGTGCCTCACTGCTTTCTTGGGGAAAAACTCTCTTAAGGTGGCGTAAAAGATGGTTTCGATATTCCAGCATTAGCAGGTCCCTTTACAGGGCGGGAAGCATCTGGCAAAATTGACTCTAATAACATGGATCTAACAGAGTGGCAACCCAGAAGTCAGCATTATTTTGAATCTTAACTATACGGGGATCATGGTGTAGAGAGTGCATCAAGAAGGAACTCATATGTCAAGCTCTTCCAGGAGGTCCAAAGCCAGCCTGTATTGATGGCTGTGTAACACTGATGCTTGTTTCCTCCATTCCCTCCTGCCAACCACCACGTTCAACAGAGAGGGGATAATTATTCTCTTCATCTTCTGACTGTTGGTCGCCCATCACCTCTTCCTCCTCCATTTATTCCTCGGATCTTGCACCTTTACTAACAGTTTGTCTGGTATCACCAACTTCCTTAAATCGCAGAAAGCCACCGTCACTTGGCACTTTGAGACATTCTTTTCCCTTCTGCATCTTCCTCTTCTTATGGGAACACCACCTCCTGCCTCAGGCTATTCAAAGTCTGCTCCATCATATAGATGACCAGAATAGTGATGCTGATGATGACATCATCAGCGCTAACCATTTTAGTAGCCATTTCAAAACAGAAGGCGTGATATGCCCCACGTCCGTCCTGCATTAGCTCAAGCTATTTAAAATGACATACTGCATCAGGGCTCATTACTGCTGCCACAGTCGCTGCAACATGTGCAGAGTGGAATTCCACTTTGTCGGCACATCGAATATCACCCTGTTAATTGGCATGGACAAAGACTCCTGTGTTGATGCAAGTTGATGACATGAGGGGTGCAAACGGAGGAAGTGAGCACACAGCTTCCATGCTTTCTGAAACAGCTCATCAAGGCCAGGATAGTGGCAGAGAAATTGCTTTACCCCCAGATTGAGGATGTGAGCCATGCAAGGCATGTGTGTAAGCTTGCCTCGACCCGCCACCAGGTTCACACCGTTATTGCACACAGCCTTCCCTGGCTCTAGGTTCAGCGGAGACAGCCATTGCCCAAACTGAGCCTGGAGAGCTGTCCACAACTCTTCAGCTGTTTCACTGCGATCTCCAAGATATATTAATTTTAAGACTGCCTGATTGTGGTTAACCCTTACTGCGCAGTACAGAGGTGGTGTGAATTCGCTCTGCTCTGTTGTCTCGTTAAGGCAGATATTGAGTGGAGGCCCTAGAGGAGGTGGAGGAGGCAGAAGCAGTGGAGGAAGTGTGAAATACAGAGGTTTGTTCTGAAAGCCTTGGGCATTCCAATATTTGTGGAGCAGCCCCTCCCCCCCCTACCCCACAGCCACCAGAGTCACCAAGTGCCCAGTCAGCGAGATGTAAAGCCCTTGACCATTCTTTCTCGTCAAGGTGTCTGAGGTGAAATGCACCTTGGCAGACAAAGATTTACTCAAGGAATGGGTGATGTTGTCTGCAACATGCTGGTGTAGTTCAGGCACAGCATTCTTAGAGAAGTAATGGTGACTGGGCAACTGGTACTGGGGGACTGCAATGGCCACCAGCTTTTGGAAACTGTCTGTATCTACCAGGCGGAAAGGCAACAATTCCATGGCAAACAGATTGGAGATGGTGGAGTTCAACCTCTTAGCTTTCTCATATGTAGGATGAAACAACCCTTTGCGTGACCACAACTGTGGGATCGAGGGCTGGCTGCAGTGCTGAGAGAGTGAAATACGGTGAAATGGACAAACTGGTGGACCGTGAGTGAGGTGCAGGTGCATATGTTATGGTGGATTGAGAAACATGTGGTGTGCTCAGAGAAACAAACACAGAAAGCATGTCTGCTTCCGTTACAGCGGACGGGCTCTCACTTAGTCTGACTGGAGTGGGTGGAGAACAGGAGGTTCTGCTGTGCGAGACCTGCATGACAATACTTGGCATGGTAATAGAGAATGAGTTATAAGCAGCGGATGCGGATGATGGGGTCTACTCGTACACATTTCAGCACAGTTAGATTGCCAAGTAAAGCATGTTGTGTTAACTAGTGAAGGTTCATGCATGTAGCAGTCAAATTATTGCACTTTTTCCCTCTATTGAGTTTTTTATTGCAAAGTGTTCAGATAACGTGAGTTGGCTCATCCTTTGCGGTGAAAAAAAAAAAGGCTCAGGCTAGGCAACCCTTGCCACCCCTGTGAGCTGTAGACCCGCGACCGCTGCTGGCCACAGCCACAGTTGTTGCTAAGGATGAAGTGCTCCTCATGCTTTCATCACTCCATGTCTGCGCCATAGGGCAAAACATAACTTCCTCATCTTCCACCTCCTCAGATGACCTACTCGGCTACGTGACTCTGGGGTCACACCAAGTAGGATCTTCACACTAGTCATCATCCAATGTGTTATCCCATTCCTCACCCTCAGAGTGACTCTTCTCCTCTTGTTGCCTAACAGCACAGTGCAGTCCGCATGAGCCTCAAGTATCTGAGTCTCATCAGGATCACCTCCCTCCCTGGTGGTTAACGTCTGGTGACGAGGCTCAGGAACCTGCTCGGACCCTACTCCGTCCTGCTCTGAATCCAGCCAAAAAAAATTTGGGCATCAGTGGAGATGCTTTCTTCCTCTTCTCTACTGTGAATGTTTGAAGTACACTTCTGATGCCCTTGGTAAAGAACAGTGTTGAGCCACCCCCGTAGTGTTCGAGTTCGGTTCGGTTCGTCGAACACCCGTGTGTTCGCCGAACTGTTCGTCGAACTGTTCGTCGAACACCTTTGAACACCGTTAAAACCAATGGCAGGCAAACAAAAACACATAGAAACACATAGAAAACACCTTCAAAGGTGTCCAAAAGCTGACAAACTGCTCAGAAGACACAACTAACACATGGAAAAGTGACAAGTACATATAGTCATGAGAAAAGAAAAGAGGTGGAGGAGTAAAAGGAGGGGGAGACACAGATATAGGCATGTCATGCCCTTCTAAAATCCAAAAAGTGAGAAGCCGACACGTTCAGTCCGCTCCTGCCCGTGCCACCTCCGTGTCGCCGGGTTTGTGCCAGAGCTGCGGTGAACCCTGACGGCCAGCCCCCCTCTCCCAATACTGGTGCCTGTCCGCTGGTGGGTCGAGCGAGCCCCCCTGTGGTGGAGGCAGCTCTAAGTTTTTTAATTTAAATTGTCTCTCTAATTTGAATGAATACATTTTAAATCCATTTACAAGGATCTATTGGAGGGCAAGTCTCATGCCAGCAGCCGCGTAATTCCATCTCCAGTAGCGTCCACTAAAGCTGCTGCAGTTGAAAAGCTTTTATAAGGATCGAGCTCGGCTGTCCACCGCAAGGCATCCTACTGCCAGTCCCAGCCCCTATGCCTTGGGGTGCCTCCTGATGCTCTTCACTGAGTATCCCGTGGTCCCGAAGCATTTCCTTTGAAAAAATTAAGTGTCCAAACTACAGGTGGTGTAGCTTGCTTAACAGCCGGGATAATCCGCTGACTAGCAGACACTGCTACTAGGCACAAAGTATTTCCTGGGCTAGATGCAGTTAAAAATTTGTAAGTAGATACTCTCGTTGGATGCTGAGAAAGCATTCCATAGAGTCTCCTGGCATGCCATATATGATTCTCTTAAAATGCTTGGGGTAGGGGTCTAGGGGACCCTTTTATAGCCAAAATCACGGCCCTGTATCACAATACGTCACCTAGGCTGAAGATAAATGGAACTGTAGCACCCTGAGGGCTCGGTTGCTACAGACGTATTGCACCTCACCCAGAGTTGTGATATCTCACTCTCAGGTAAGGATGGAGTGTGGATCAGGACCCGACACCTGCATGCATTACACCACATTGCCATGGGGCAGGGTGACCAATATGCCCCTGAGATGGGCATGACAGTCCCTGTCCCTGGCTGGAGTGGGGGGAGGGAACACTGAGGAAGGGGAACCCTGTAGTGCAGGAGCAGGGAGGAAGCAGTTCCTGGGTGCATTGAGAAGGGAGTATAAAAGGTGGGCACCATCTTAGTTCAGTGCAGAGAAGTCTGAGCAGAAGTGGCAGGGAGCAGGGGCTCTGTATGAGCTCTGCTCCGGAGGCGGGCCTAGTAACAGAGGCCCAGGCCTGCAAGAGGGAGAAGGAAGGAAGAGGAGCGGAGAAGGCTCCAGGAACGAGGAATGAAGGGATCCCAGGGGTGCGGACGGGCGAGTCGCCACCGCACGCCCGAATCCACCTGCGTGGAGGGGTCAGGCCAAAGGGGGAGACCGGTCCCCGAACTAGTGGAGGCAGGTAACGACCCTCAGCTAGAAACCGGAGGCTCTGACATTTTATTTGGCGCAGCCCCTCGCTACACCCGCTAGGAAGGCACCACATAGAGTCAGGGAAACTGGCGCCAAGTTTACCAAGAGGAGGCCCGAGGCAGCCGGACAGAAGTGTTGGTAAGAAAGGCCAGACAAAGGACACACAAAGGGGGTCCTGTGAAGCGCTCCAAAGTTATCTGGGAGTTGTCTGAGCCCCTCACCTGGTGAGCACAGTACGACGTGGGCAGCCGTTACCTGCAGACGTAGTCTGGATAATAAGAACTGTGAGTAAAGGCCCTGAACTGCATCACTGACTCCGTGTCGTTACTGCTGCTGCCCTGCATCATCACCCCCCTCCTCCGCATACACTGCCCTGAGGCTATACTCCTCCCGTGGGGAGTTATGCTACGCTCTGCTGCACCCACAACACCAGCCTCAGCGGTCTGCCCTGTAGCGGCGGTTCACTCTGACCGCAATCCACGGGTGGCGTAGTCGGACATTTAAACATCAAAACCACATAAATAGTTCCGCCACTGGTTTGACCACCCTGAGCCACGGAACCGGGTCGCCGCCACGAAGAGTACAACCACCAGCATCCACCAAAAAGGGTCCGGCTCCGGGTGTCCCAAGGCCCAGGGGGTGCGTCAGAACATTTTCATCACCTTTCACAATCACCAATGGGACAAGGCAGGGATGTCCTCTGTCCCCTCTCTTATACATCCTAGTGACGGAGCACCTGCTCTCATCAATTCGCCATAACCCCAATATTAGGTGGATTGAGGTGGGAGGCACCGAGTACAAGTGCTCTCTATTTGCTGATGATGTCCTAGTATATATCACTCAATCACATATATCCATCCATGCTGTTATGGCTGAAATAGATCACTTTGTTACATGGTCAAATTTTAAAATCAATGCAGCGAAGTCTGAGGCCCTCGATGTCTCCCTCCCCAAATCCATATAGGATTCCATCCAGTCCAACTTTCCCTTTGGCTGGCCCTCACAGAGTATCAAATACTTAGGAATTCCTATTCATAGAGACCTCTCCCATCTATGTTATCTTAATTTTGGGCCCTTTATTGAACAACTCCATACAGACCACGGTTGGCAAGTTAGAACTGTAAGATTCACTACGTGAACCACTGGTGTTTTGTGGAAAAGCACATGTACACTGTGTTCCAAATTATTATGCAAAAAGTGTTTAGGAGTGATAAGGGAAGAATTTGTTTGTTTGTCAGTTAAACTCATTGATGGTGATGTGTGTCAGGGCTCTTTATATCACTGTAAGCAATTGCAGACACCTGTGCTAATTAGTTTGGCAGGTGTGTCCAATGAAAGGCAAGACTACTTAAGAAGGCTGTCTCACATTATTAAGCAGCCTACATTTTCTGCCAAAATGGGAAAGAAAAAGGATGTGTCGGCTGCTGAGAAGCAACAAATTGTGGAGTGTTTAGGTCAAGGCATGACTACAATTAACATTGTGCGATGATCAGGATGAAGTGTCTTGGCAATCAAGAAGTATGTAGCTGATTCACAGTACACACGTGTGCGTGCTGATAAGGGCAAATTGAGGACTCTTTCCTACAGGCAATTACGTCAGGTTGAAAGAGCAGCAGCAAAAAAGCCTTGTCATAGCAGCAGACAAGTTTTTGAAGCTGCTTGTGCCTCCAACGTCCCCCGAACAACAAGATGCAGGGTCCTTCAGAGGTTTGCAGCTGTGCATACGCCATCCTGTCGACCTCCTCTATCCACTTCACACAAGCAGAAACAGTTCCAGTGGGCCAAACAATACATGAAGACTGACTTCAAAACTGTTTTGTTCACCGATGAGTGCCGTGCAGCGCTCGATGGTCCAGATGGATGGAGTGGAGGATGGCTGGTTGATGGACACCCCACGCAAACACGGCTACAGCGCCAACAAGGAGGAGGTGGAGTAATGTTTTGGGCTGGAATCATGGGGAGAGAGATTGTCGGCCCCTTTAGGATCCCTGAAGGCGCTAAAGATGAACTCCATAATGTATGTGGATTTTCTCAAACAGCACTTCCTGCCATGGTTCAAGAAGAAGAACCGTGTATTTCACAGCAAGATCATTTTTCTGCATGATAATGCACCATCTCATGCTGCACATAAAACATCTGCATCTCTGGCTGATATGGGCATAAAAGGGGACAAACTTATGGTGTGACCCCCATGCTCCCCTGACCTGTACCCCATTCAGAACCTTTGGAGCATCATTAAAAGGAGTGTCTATGATGGCGGGAGGCAGTTCACATCTAAGCAACAGCTCTGGGAGGGTATTCTGTCCTTCTGCAAATCAATTGAAGCAGAAACCATCCAAAACCTGACAAATTCAATGGACGAGAGAGTTCAGAAGCTCCTTTCGAACAAGGGGTCCTATGTGAAAATGTAACATCACCTAAAATAAAGTTTTGAGTTGAAAACTGTTTGATTTCAGTTTCTAACAACCTGCTAATGCTTATAATTTCAAAAATGACCATTTTTTTGGTCTTTATTAAAATGAAAAGGTTGATCGAAAAGTTTGGGGGATCTAAGAGTGTGGCAACCCAGTAGTCATGATTACTTCGAATTCTGACAATATGAGGGTCATGCTGCAGGTAGTGCAGCAAGAAGGCACTTATGTGTCTTGCGCATCTCGGAGCCCCAAAATTATTTTCCGGGCTAGATGCAGCTAAAAATTATTATTAATTTTAAATCTGGTGAAGCTTTAGTATAGATGGCCTAATAGGATCAGTGCTGCACACTGCTACAAAGCCCAAATTATTTTCCAGTCAAGATACAGATAAACATGATTAGTAATTTTAAATCTGGTGGAGCTTATTATAGATGGCCTAATAGAATCAGTGCTGCACACTGCTACAAAGCCCAAATTATTTTCCAGCCAAGATACAGATAAACATGATTAGTAATTTGAAAGCTTAAAACGGTTGGTAGGGTGATTTTAACCAATCATCAAGCTTTTACTCTCCCCAGGATGACACAGGGGTAGAAAAGTCGTTTCGGATCCATGATTTGTTCATCTTTATGAACGTGAGTCTGTCTACATTATCAGTGGAGAGCCGCATGCGCTTATCTGTCAGCACACCACCAGCAGCGCTGAACACACGTTCAGACAGAACGCTGGCTGCGGGGCATGACAAGATCTCCAAGGCGTAAGTGGCTAGCTCCGGCCATTTATCCAGATTGGAAGCCCAAAAAGAGCAAGGGTCCAGTGACACAGTCGTGGCTTCAATGTTTACTTGGAGATACTCCTGTACTATCGTCTCTAGGCGTTGACTATGTGTCAGACTTCTTGTCTCCTGTGGCCTTGCAAAGGATGGGCTAAAAAAGTGGTGAAATGATTCCGCAAAATTGATGTTACCAGCAGATACTGTGGTTCTGTTACGGTTTGAGTGCTGAACACTTGACGGTCCCACGGTTGGCAAGTTGGAACTGTGAGATTCACTACGTGCACCACTGGTATTTTGTGGAAAAGCACATGTAAGATTCTGCAACAGTCTCTGCTGATACTCCTGCATGCGTGCATCCCTTTCTATGGCAGGAATAATTTTGGCAAATTTACTTTTGTACCGGGGATCTAACAGTGTGGCAACCCAGTAGTCAGGATTATTTCTAATTCTCACAATTCGAGGGTCATGTTGCAGGTAGTGCAGCAAGAAGGCACTCATGTGTGTTGCGCATCCAGGAGCACCAAGTCCCTGTTGTGTTGGTGGCGAGGTAACAATCATGCTTCCTTCCTCTGTCCTCTCCCCCCAACCTCGCACAACAGAAATGTGATCAAGGTCTCCCTCATCTGATGAGTCTTCCATCAGTTCGTCCTCCACTTCTTCCTGGGCTCCTGCACCTTCCTCACTAGTTTGGCTGCTACCATGCGCCCTGGTAAAACCATCTCCCCCACCCTCACATGCCTGCCGCCTTGGTGCTGCCGACCGTCTGGACCTTGCAGATGTTAGCCCTTCCGCATACAACTCCTCCTCTCTACTTCCTCCACCTCCTCTTGTGCCACCACCTGACTCAGAATTCTGTTTAACATGTGCTCCAGCATGTAAATCACCGGAATAGTCATGCTGATAATGGCATCGTCAGCACTAAACAACTTCGTCGCCATTTCAAAACTGTGCAGAAGGGTGCATAGGTCCCTGATCTGAGACCACTCCTCCAGCGTGATTTGCCCCACCTCTGAATCTCGTTGGCCCAGGCTATACGTCAGAACGTATTGCACCAGGGCTTGTCGGTGCTGCCACAGTCGCTGCAACATGTGCAGAGTTGAATTCCACCGGGTAGGCACATCGCATTTTAGCCGGTGAAGTGGCAGGCCCAACGACTTCTGTAGAGATGTAAGTCGCTGAGCTGCGGGATGCGAACGGCGGAAGTGAGCACACAGCGACCGTGCCCTCTGCAGAAGGCCATCTAGTCTGGGATAGTGGGCTAAAAATTGCTGGACAACCAGGTTCAACACGTGAGCCATACAAGGCACGTGTGTGACATTGCCCCGGCGAAGGGCCGCACCCAGGTTTGCAGCATTGTCGCACATGGCCTTCCCTGGTTTCAGGTCCAGTGGAGACAACCATTCATGAAATTGGTTCTCCAGAGCTGACCACAACTCCTCAGCTGTGTGACTCACATTTCCCAGACATTTCAATGTAAAAACCGCCTGATGACGTTGAGCCCTACTGCCAGCATAGTAAGGAGGTGTGCAGGATCCCTTCTGCGCAGTTAGAAAGCTTGTGGCATGACCAGACAGGCTTTGGGTGCAGGTGGAGGACCGAGAGGAGGTTGAGGAGGCAGAAGCAGTGGAGGAACTTTGACATAAAGAGGATTGACGCACAACTCGTGGGGACGGCAAGACTTGGACAGCAGCCCCTTGTCCTGCTGTCACCATAGTTACCCAGTGCCCAGGCAGCGACATGTAACGCCCCTGTCCATGCCTACTCGTCCAAGTGTCTGTGGTGAAATGCACCCTGTCACACACAGAGTTTCTCAAAGTAGCGGTGATGTTGTGTGCGACATGCTGGTGGAGCGCAGGCACACCTTTCTTTGAGAAGTAGTGCCGACTGGGCATCTGGTACTGGGGCACTGCGACGGACATAAGGTCTCGAAAATCCTCTGTGTCCACCAGGCGGAAAGGCAGCATTTCTGTAGCCAAGAGCTTGCAGATGGTGAAATTCAACCTCTTAGCTTTCTCATGGCTAGGAGGAAATGGTCTTTTACTTGTCCACATCTGAGGGACCGAGGGCTGGCTATTGTGCTTAGACGGGGTTGATAAGGGTGCCGGTCTGAGAGGAAGATGCAGGCGGACATGTTAGGTTGCCTTGATCCAAAGGTGGTGCTATCGATGTCGGACAGCGCTCAACACCAACTGGTGTTACCACCTCCAAAGAAAATGATGACCTGCCAATCACGCTGGCTGTTGCGGGTAAAGAGGTGGCAGGTCTGCGCCCCAAAACAGGTGTGACTGCTGTCCCCCCAGTCACAGAGGATGAAGAGGCCGCGGATGCACAAGATATGGCAGACGGTGGTTGGCCCGGCCGGCTAGGCCGCATTGTAGCACACTGAGCTTCCCACTGCAACTTATGCTTCATGTCCATGTGCCGGTTCATGCATAAAGTACTCAAACTATGTATTTTTTGGCCTCTACTTAGCTTTTGCTGACAAATGTTACAGATAACACGAGTTGGGTCATCTTTATCGATCTGAAAAAATGCCCAGGCTATGCAAGGCTTAGCACCCATGCGACCTGAAGAGCCACCACGACTTGTGGTGAGAGGCAGAGTTGTGTTTGAGGATGCAGTTGTTGACGTGCTTCCAGTACTACGTCTCTGTCCAGGAAGGCGCAAAAAAAAAATTATATTCAGTTTGCAACCTTATGGAGGTCAGTATAGATGGACTAATACAACAAGTCCCACACACAGCTAGAAGCCCAATATTTTTTCAGAGGTAGATGCAGAAAAAAATATATTCAGTTTGCAACCTGATGGAGGTCTGTATAGATGGATTAATAGAACAAGTCCCACACACAGCTAGAAGCCCAATATTTTTTCAGAGGTAGATGCAGAAAAAAATATATTCAGTTTGCAACCTGATGGAGGTCTGTATAGATGGATTAATAGAACAAGTCCCACACACAGCTAGAAGCCCAATATTTTTTCAGAGGTAGATGAAGAAAAAAATATATGCAGTTTGCAACCTGATGGAGGTCAGTATAGATGGACTAGTACAACAAGTCCCACACACAGCTAGAAGCCCAATATTTTTTCAGAGCTAGATGCAGAAAAAAATTATATTCAATTTGCAACCTGATGGAGGTCAGTATAGATGGACTAATAGAATGATGCTATGCCCAAAAGATTTTACTTCACTAGGTGCAGTAAAAAAATTTGTATTCTATACACAGGTGGTATATCTTGCAACACAGATAGGCTACTCCACTGACTAACACACTCTGCAATAGGCCAAAAAGGATTAGCTTTGCTAGATTCAGCCAAATGCTGTGAAAAAAACTTGCACAGCACTGGCACAGACCTGCCTGGCAAAAACTGATAGGAACTGATGTAACCTAGTCCTGAAAAGGACTCCAATTACAATTAGTCTTTACTCCCACAACCTATCTATTTAAGAGCACAGACCTGCCTGATAAAAGTCGTAGGAAATGCTGTAACCTAGTCCTTAAAAGGACTGCAATCACAACTATTCCCTACTCCCAAGCTATCTGTAGATTTGTGCGAAAATTGGCTTGAAATTAACAAGGTATAGCGCACACAGCAACAGCGGTGCCGTCTAACACGCAGCTGCAGCAGTGAGAAATGGTGGCGACGGGGAAAATGGCTTGGTCTTATAGGGCAAGGACATGTGACATACACTGCCAATGACACATGCCCTTGCTTGTGTGAAAAAAAGCACTTCGCTCCGTGTGTGCGCTGCTGATAGGCTGACAGATTGCACCTCCCCACTGCAAATGCGGGAAAGAGAAAAAAAAATGGAGATCTTCATTGTTCCTGCAGAGATCCATCCCCTGCCCCTCCCCCCACCCCGCTGTACACTCAAACTGCGTGTTAACATTAATTTTCATTACTGAGAAAAAATCCAGTTATGATTTTGGTGCACGAACAGTTATCGAACATAACCTCGAACAGCCAAATTTTTCTCAAATTGTTCGTGTTCGCCGAACGGCTCGAACACCGCCCAAAACAGCTCGAATTTGAGATTGGCGAACAGTTCGAGTAGAACAACGCTCATCTCTAGTAAAGAATGGGTGAACAGTTCTACAGACTCGCCCATCTCTGCTTCACTCAGTTGGGCAGTTGGACAGTTGTGAAGCGGGGGGAAGCAAGGGTAATTGGGTTGCCACCTGTTGAGATGGAGGAAGAAGAGGAGAGGTCACTAGAAGCAGTGCTTGCCATCCACTGGAGCACCTGCTCTTTCTGGCCCTTATCAACAAGACGCATCGCTGTGTGACTGCCAGAGAAAGGGAGTGGAGAGCCCATCCAGTAACAGAGGTTGTCAGTTTTTTTTCGGATACGACATTATGGTGTTGGTTCACTAGTGCTTTCACTAACATTACCACCTACCCCACATATACCTTGAACATCAAGCCTACTATCCCTTCCTCCACGACTTCTCTTTTTCCCACTCATCTTGCTCAGATAGTGTGGTAGGAGCACGCTATTAGCAAAACAAAATTACATTTTTTTTCTTCTGCATCATCTCTGCACACACCTGAATTTCAGTGGCACTATGGCTTGCTGTATAACGTTACTAACAGAAGAAAATATTTTTTTAGTGTGGATGAGGCTTATTTAACATACGAGATATTCTCCAAACTATTTCAAACTGAGATGTCCCCTGCTGTATAACGTTAGGAACTGAACAAAGTATTTTTTTTACTGTGGATGAGGCCTGTAGAACATAGAATACATGCTCCAAGATATTTCAAACTCAGATCTAGCCTGCTGTATCATGTTGGTCACAGTAAAAAATAGATTTTTTTACTCTGCATAAGCTCTGCATACAGGTGAATTTCACCGCCACTAAAGGACTTGGTTGCTTATAGCAGAGTGTAACACGTTTGCGACAGAAAAAAAATGTTTTGTGGACTCTGGCAAGCAACACCAAAAAAATCTGTTTTTTTACTTTGAAAACAGTTGAAGGTCAACACCTCTAAAATAGGAGGTGGCTTATAGCAGAATGTATCACGTTTGTGACACAAAAAAAATCTTGTGCCTAGCAACAGAAAAAATATATTTTTTTTACTGTGCATACAGCTGAATTTCAACCCCACAAAATCAAAAGGTGGGCTACAAGGGCTTGCTTGATCACATTAGCAAGTGAAAAAGTGGATTGAAGGGATGGCCATGCATATAGCATAATACAAGCAGTGCATAACAGTTCTATGCCTTGGGCCTTGGTGTTTCTTTATGAATCTCAGTAATTGCACAAGAAAAAAAAGTTCTGCAAGGTCGATTTCACAGGTACACAACAGAGGACTTATCTACACTATCTGACTTCCACACAAGTGCCCGTCTATCTAGCTAATATCTCTCATTAAACAGGAGCAGGGTGCAGGAGCAGCGTCTATCACGAGTGACATGCATAAAATGGCACTGAGAGAACATGGCCGTCTCTTTATATGGATAGATTACAAGTGTGCCGTTGCTCTGACCTGTACTGAGCTCACCCCAACCCCCCCACTCATCTATCACGCCCGATCGCTCATCATACACAAGCACTATGCTAGCCAAACTGTTAAAACAGCTGTCGTTGTCCCACAATCACAATCCCGCACTTTCTCGCCGAAAGGTGAAGATTTTCCCGAATTTAAGTAAAAATGCTCACCTTTACGATCATGAATCCAAATGCGCTACATTCGTGTCGAACTTAAGTTTGGAAATTGGATTTCGAACATATTCGCTAATCACTAATGTTAAGCTGTTTCACTTGGACACTTAACAGGCCCAGATCGGCCACATCCTCTCCCTGCAGCAGCTACATCGCCACCAGCAGCACCATGAGCACGTTCAAGTCCTTTATTTGATTCTCTCCTCATGTTTTTCCCCACTAGAGAAGAGGCTGGATTACGGCGTTTTTCACCAGGCTGTAAGGGCAGTGTGCATTCTGCTCTTGGGCTGTATGCACCAGGCTGTAAAGCCAGTGTGCAGCAGGTTTTAAGGGAAATATGCACGGGACTGTAAAGGCATTCTAGACCAGCTTGTAAGGGCTGTATGGAAACAGAAAAAACTGGCCAGCACTTCCAAAACAAGAAATAGGTGTGAACAGGTGCTTACTAGGAGCAGCTGCCTCCATATACAAATAAAAAACAAAGCAGCACACTGTAACGCTAAGTATGCGAACATGAAATATATGAAATTTGAATACCATTACTGCTGTAGAAAATAGATATAAATGAGAAATCTTAGCACATAAATTAGCCAGTTCTTATGTACCTGGTAGCCATGGTAAGGCATCTCTCAAAATACCAGGACCCTATCAATGTGAACTCCTCACTAAGTGAATATGTCTGCTTGTGTGTGGGATAATAATATCCTGCTGCAATTAAAATCGCCTGTAGCATAGAGGCGGAGTGCTCAGTTAACCCCTTTCCGACCTTGTCAATAATAGTACGTAGCTGCGCCCTGGGCCTTATGGGCCAGTTACGTACTATTACGCATAATGCGATCGCTTGCACACAAGCGGTGCAGGGTGATCGCTGCCGGGTGTCAGCTGATAGCACCAGGTGTCAGCTGTGACAATGTGCCAGGAATGGTCCCGCACCGCTTCTGGCACATAAACCCCGCAATGCTGCGATCGAAGTTGATCGCTGCATTGTGGAGGTAAGTGCCGGTACTCACCTCCTCTGCCGGTTTCCCACGCTGTCTTCGGCGGCTCCCGGATGTCATGACAACATCCGGGTCACCAGACAACAGGAAGTTACTTTGGTCATGCGCAGAGCATGACCAAAGTAACTTCTCCCTGTGTGTAGCGCTGACAGGCTGCATAGCATAGGGAGGTGCTGCTCTCTATGCTATACAGCCATTCAGGCGGCAAAATATGAAAGTCCCATAGTGGGACAAAGTGTAAAAGAGAAAAAAAAGTGTTCGAAAGTGAAAAAAAAAAAAAAATAGTAAAAATATAAAAAAAATGAAAAAAATAATTCCCAAAAAATAAAAATATATTGTACCCATATATTATTTTTCATAATAAATAAATATTAAGCCAATAAAAGTACACATATTTGGTATCGCCAAGCCCGTAACGACCTGATCTATAAAATTGTCCCACTAGTTAACCCTTTTACTGAACACGGTAAAAAAAAACAAAAAAAAAAAACGACGAAGCAAAAAAACAATGCTTTATTCATCATCCCGCAATACAAAAAAAATGGAAGAAATGCTATTAAAATGATGATTGCAAATAAAATGTTAAAATGGTACCGCTGAAAACGTCATCTTGTCCCATAAAACACAAGCTGCCATACAGCTCCATCAGCTGAAAAGTGAAAAAGTTATAGCTCTGAATAAAGCAATACAAAAAAATTATTTTTTTCTATAAAATATTTTTTTATTGTGTAAAAGCTAGTGTTGAGCGAGCACTAAAATGCTCGAAGCTCGGGCCGAGCTCACCGTGATACTCGGGTGCTCGACCCGAGCAACGAGCTCACTGTTAGTCTATGGGAGACCCGAGCATTTTTGCGGAGGCACCCCCGGCAGTCTGTAGAAAGCCTAAAAAGTGCCCAAAACGATAGTGAAAGTGCTAAAATGACATGGGGACAGCATGGGAATCGCCCCAGGAAGCATTTCTGACCCCCAGGTCACTGCTGTCAACAACATGGTCAGAGGTATTAAGCCACTTTTATGGGCTCACAATAAAACGTTCAAAAACGAAACTGAAACAGTTTTCCTGTGAAATATGTTAAGGAACATCCTTTCCAGGGTAAAGACTTGTGTAAAAGGTAAAATAAATAACCAAAAACAAAAATACTCCTCCACACCTTGGGCTATGTTCACAAGTAGCATTTTTTATGCGTTTTTGCACTTTTGTATTGCTTTCAACCGTGACAAAAGCATTCACCGGGAAATGTCATTTTAACATTTTACAACCTTATCTGGCCACGTGCTGTGACACCCAGGTCACTGCCTAAAAGTGTGTCCATCAGAAGTGATCCTTGCCGCATCAGAAGATGCAGACTTGCAACTATCCCCGTGCAAGTCCTTGTCCCAGGGCAGTGTTTAATTGAACCTCCCCCATTCCTTGCAGTGCAAGCGCAAGTATGCAGCCTGCCACCCACCCACCCCCAGGCTGCAATACCATACTACTTGCTTGCACTTGAAATTGGGCCTATTAGGCACGTGGAGGCGGAATCTGGCCACCGCATTATGGCTGCGTCGGCGGCCTGGTATCCATACTCAGTTCCCTGGCGCCCGGCGGCCGGGTGCCCACACACGGTCCCCAGCCACCACTATTTGAAGAACAGCCTAACCACAAACACGTGGACAAGTGAATGTGGCCAGGGATGGTCCATCTTATCGACGCCTTCTCACTGGGTTAATATTGTGGAAGTCGGGACACAGTTGGACACTGGGATGCAACACGTCCTCCAGACATAGAGGATTGCGGGTCCTGGGTCAATCAGGCTTCAACACAAAGTTCAGAAGGCAGACAGCAGCAGTGGTCGGCCTCTTACACAACGAGTAAATTATTCATGATCATGAGGCCATCCATCGCCTTAGCTTTCTGTTCCTTGGAATGCAAGCGCATGCATGTATTAGCGGCTAAGCCTGAGGTGGTCAGCGTTTTGGCGCATATCTTACCTCCTCCGAGGATTGCTGGATGTTTTCCTGCTACTATCCCAGTTCTATGACTCCTGTAAAAACAAAGCTTCAGGTGATGAATGATGGATGAGGTGGTGGCAAAGGAGAAAGAGCAGGAGGAACAGGGACCATTCACATCAATATCAGGCCAGTCAACAACACATGTCTTGTAGGATATGTTTCTGTACCAAAAGGAGCAGTTCGGCTAAATAGTTATAGGGCATACAGTGAGTGCAATGCCTACCAAAAATTTTGAGGCACTCCAATGCCCCTTGGAAGTGACATGGAGGTCAGAGGGACTTAACTAAACAGTTTTTTCCATTTATAGCAACTGGGTCTCCTGTACACTGTTGGCCTAAGCAGTAAATGGAAGACTTTCCAAAAATTATGAGGAACTGCAATGCCCCTTGAAACAGACGTGGATTACAGCATACTAAAAACCTTCTACCCATTATAGGGGAGTGGGTCTCCCTTAGTTTTCGCCAATGCATTGAAAAGCAAAAGCTGACTAAAATTAGGAGGAAATGCAAAGCCCATTGGAAGAGTCGTGGAGGTTACAGTTAATTAAAAACAACATTTCAATGCCCCTTGGAAGAGCTGTGGAGTTCAGAGTGGTTTGACAAGATGGTTTTAATGCCCCTTTGAAGAGATGTGGAGGTCACAGTAGCTTAACAAGACGGTTTTAATGACCCTTGGAAGAGTGGTGGAGGTTACAGTGGAATAAAAAGACAATATCAATGCCCTGTGGAAATGACGTGGAGGTCACAGTAGCTTAACAAGACAGTTTTAATGCCCCTTA
Source organism: Phyllobates terribilis (assembly GCF_046119375.1). Classification (NCBI taxonomy): domain Eukaryota; kingdom Metazoa; phylum Chordata; class Amphibia; order Anura; family Dendrobatidae; genus Phyllobates; species Phyllobates terribilis. Next base: position 284,604,861 of record NW_027362761.1, read on the forward strand.
CAAGAGCCATGCAGTACAGCATATTAAAAACATTATTCCCATTATTGGGGAGTGGGTCTCCCATAGTCTTTGCCTAAGCCTTCCAAGCAAAAGCTGCCAAAAATTAGGACGGGGGAACTTGCAATGCTGGCAACACGGATCACAGTCACCATGGTGGTATAGTGGTGGCGGAGGTTGAGGATAAGGAGAAGAGAAAAAAACAGCCGAAATGAGGAAGCGTATACCCATGTGTGGTAGTGAAGCGGTGCATCGGAATACACCTCCCGAAACAACACAGTGGATTTGACTTTGTGTTACTCTGCTGTCATTTGGTGGTGATGAGAAGTCTGGCCCAATCCAGCCCTTGTTCATTTTGATAAGGGTCAGCTTGTCAGCATTGTCAGTTGACAGGCGAGTGCGCTTATCAGTTATAATTCCCCCAGCGGCACTAAAAACACGCTCCGATAACAAGCTAGCGGCAGGGCAGGCCAGGACCTCCAAGGTCTCAGAAAACTGTCAGTGTTCCCCTGCCTGTGCTGGATTGGAGTTTCGCCTCTCTCGCCTGTACGCCTTGGTTGGTCAACGAACTGTGACCTCTGCTGCTAACATGTTCAGATGGGAATTTTTTTAACAGTTTTGAAGCAAGGGCCTTCTGGTATTGCCCTTTTTTTGTAGACCTCTCCACCTCAGGAATAAGAGAGTTAAAGTTCTCCTTGTATCAGGGGTCTAAAAGTGTCACCAACCAGTAATTACTGTCATCCAACATTTTGACAACATGAGGGTCACGGTTAAGGCAGTGTTACATAAAGTCAGCCAAGCGTGCCGGACTGGTAAAGGGGCAAGACTTCCTTGTCCTCACCAAGATGACGACTGACCATGCTCTCCTCCTCCTTCCTGTCCTCAGGCCACCTACGCTGAACCGACGGTATGACAGGTGTACAGGTACTACCGTCTACAGCGCATGATACCAGCTCCTGTTCTTCCTCTTCCTCCTCCTCCTCATTGTCCCCCAATGTATGTTAGGATGAGATGAGGCTGGACTGTGTGTAATCGCCCGCTACGGCTTCTTGATCCATCTCATCATACTCTGGCTGCAATGCCTCCTCTTTTATTCTCTGCAGAGAGCGTTGCAAAAGACAGACAAGTGGGATGATGACGCTAATGATGGCGTCATGGCCACTCACCATCTTGGTGGACTCCTCAAAGTGTGTCAGGATGGTACATATGTCAGACATCCAGGTCCACTCCTGAGGTCTTATGTGTGGAGTCTGACTTGAATATCGACGGCCTTGTTGCAGCTGGTACTCCACAACTGCTCTCTTCTGCTCACAAATACTTTGCAACATGTGGAGGGTAGAGTTCCAACGTGTGGGGACATCAAACACCAGTCGGTGAGCCGGAAGCTGCAAACGCTACTGCAACACAGCAAGGGTGGCGGGAGAAGTAGCCGACTTACTAAAATGAGCTGACAGGCGGCGTACTTTGACGAGCAGATCTGGCAACTCGGGGTACGATTTAAGAAACCACTGTACCACGAGGTTAAGCACATGAGCCAGGCATGGTACGTGTGTGATCTCGCCTCGCCTCAGAGCCGCCATCAGGTTACGGCCATTGTCGCACACGACCATGCCTGGATGTAGGTTCAGTGGTCTCAGCCACAGATCTGCCTGCTCTTTCACAACTGTCCACAACTCACAAGCAGTGTGAGGTTTTTCACCAAAGCTTATGAGTTTCAGCACAGCCTGTTGCCGCTTGGCGGAGGCAGTACTGCAGTGCTTCCAGCTTGTAACTGATGTGGTGATATCTGAGATGGAGGCTGAACATGAGGAGGAGGAGGAGGATGATGCGCAGGAGCTGTACACTGTGGGGGCAACTCTGACTGACATAGGGCCCGTAATCCTCGTTGAGGGGAGGATGTGTTCCGTCCCAAGGTCCAACTGGGTCCTGGCTTCCACTATGTTTACCCAGTGCGCCGTCAGGGAGATGTACCGTCCCTGGCCACAAGCACTTGTCCACGTGTCCGTTGTCAGGTGGACTCTCACAGTAACTGCGTTGTTGAGGGCACGGCAGATGTTTTGGGACACGTGCTTGTGTAGTGCGGGGATGGCATACCGGGCAAAATAGTGTCGGCTGGGGACCGAGTACCGAGGGACAGCCACAGCCATTAGGTTGCGGAAGGATTCTGTCTCCACCGGCCTAAAAGGCAGCATTTCCAATGCAAGCAGTCGTGAAATGTGCGAATTTAGGACTGTGGCCAGTTGGGCGTTTGCTGCGAATTTACGCTATCTTTCAAAGTTCTGGGATATGGACAATTGAATGCTGCGGTGGGACGTAGAGGTGGACGATGATGCTGTTTCTTGAGAAACTGCCATAACAAGTGAAGACTGAGAGGAGGGGGCATCTTTGCATGCAGTATGGACAGGGGATTGCCTTGCACGCACAACAGGGGGGTCTCTAACACGCACAACAGCATAAGTAGCAGTGGTGACACCCGCTGACACTGGTCGTGGACCCTGGGGTTCGCCCCACAAAGTCAGGTGCTTTGCTGCCATGTGCCTGATCATGCTGGTGGTGGTCAGGATGGTAGTTTTGTCACCCCTGCTGATGCTGGCCTGGCAGGTGGTACAAATGGCCTTTTTGGGGTTATCTGCAGTCTTTAAAAAAATTCCAGACTCTGGAAGACCTACCAGTTGTACTGGCAACGTCCCTCGTGTTGGTGTTACGGGGAACGGTTGCCCGCCTTCTGTCTGGGGCCACCACACTGCTTCTTCCTGCCTGTTGGTGTACTCTGCCTCCCTCACCCTGTGTGCTGCTGGCCTCGCTCTGCGTGTTCTCCTGCCACGTTGGGTTAGTTACTAGATCATCCACCACCTCCTCCTCCTCTTCCACTTCCGCACCATGATCTTCCTCCTCACTTCGTGGCAATTGTGTTTCGTCATCGTCCACCTCTTGTGACAAATTGCCAGCGTTGCCTTCCTGTGGCCGTGGCTGTTCAAATATTTGGCCATCGCTACGTGGGATCTCCTCTTCCACCACTTCAAGCGGAGCAGGCGAGGGGCACAAATATGGAAATGGACCAGTGAACAGCTCTTCAGAGTGTCCAACTCTGGGATCAGTTGCTGCCTGACGACACTCGGCATGGTGGGAGGAAGGAGCATCAGGGTGAGGAGGAATATGCGGTCGAGACTCACGGCAACTAACACTTGACCATGTGGAAGACAGACCGGAGGTGGTGGTGCCCGGGTAACTGGAAGTATTATCTGCTATCCAATTAATAACCTGTTCACACTGATCAGTTCGCAATAGTGATGCTGTTGTGTGCTTCCCTAGTAAATCGGTCAAGAAGTGAGAGCGAAAAGATGTGGCTGTTGGTTGTGGCACATTTTCACCTTGGCCACGGCCCCATCCTCTGAACGCACCATCACCAGAACGTCCAGTTCCACGTCCCTTGCCACTTGCCTTGCTCATTGTAAATCAAGTAAAATAGCTTACACTCACACTATTAATGGCAAAAGGGTAACAAAAAGGAGATTTGAACAGTGGAATAGGAAAACCACAGTTCTAGTTATCTGGCCTGAACAGTCAGCGAGACACTGAAAATGTTTTTTTTGTATGCAAAAAAGTGGATAATACAGAGATTTGAACCGTGGAACTGCAAAACCACAGTTATAATTTCCTGGTGTATACCAGACTTGTTAAAATAGATATATTTGTGTCTGAACAGTCAGCAACACACTCAAACTGTTTTTTTTTATGGAAAAAAAGGCAAGCAGGTTGATAACACCCAGATTTGAACCGTGGAAGAGGAAAACCACAGTTCTAGTTCTCTGGCCTACACCAGACTCTTTTAAACAGATATATTGGTGTCTGAATACTCACAGACACACAATTTTTTTTTTTTTTTTTTTTTTTTTTTTTTTGGGGGGGGGGGGGATACCAAAAGGTTAATAAGACGGGAATTTGTACAGTCTGACTGAGGAAAAAAAACAAAAAACAGGATTTAGATGAAAAAAAAAAGGATTTTTCCTGGCCCCTGAGACCTGGGGCTAAGTCTAGAAATTTGACCAGCAGGAGCACACAGGACTGCAATGCAGTGTTTGTTGGTATAACCACTGCGTCTCGATACAGCCTGCCTGCCTGATATCTGGGATGGATATTAGTCCTGAGAAGGACTGTTTGCTTGATTTGGCAGGCTTTAGAGACCCTACACTAACTATTTTGCAGTTTAAATTTCTCATTTAAAGATTTTTCTCTATTTTCATGACTTTGAAAACTGTACATTCACACTGAAGGCATCAAAACTATGAATTAACACATGTGGAATTATAAACTTAACAAAAAAGTGTGAAACAACTAAAAATATGTCTTATATTCTAGGTTCTTCAAAGTAGCCACCTTTTGCTTTGATGACTGCTTTGCACACTCTTGGCATTCTCTTGATGAGCTTCAAGAAGTAGTCACCAGAAATGGACTTCCAACAATCTTGAAGGAGTTCCCAGAGATGCTTAGCACTTGTTGGCCCTTTTGCCTTCACTCTGCGGTCCAGCTCACCCCAAACCATCTCGATTGGGTTCAGGTCTGGTGACTGTGGAGGCCAGGTCATCTGGCGTAGCACCCCATCACTCTCCTTCTTGGTAAAATAGCCCTTACACAGCCTGGAGGTGTGTTTGGGGTCATTGTCCTGTTGAAAAATAAATGATGGTCCAACTAAACGCAAACCGGATGGAATAGCATGCCGCTGCAAGATGCTGTGGTAGCCATGCTGGTTCAGTATGCCTTCAGTTTTGAATAAATCCCCAGAGAAACATAGACAGAAAAAATACCCAATAAAAATTAACTTTTAATAATTATCCTTAAAAGTGTACTCTATAGTACAAGTGAGAAAAACTACACATATATCTCAAAAACAGGATACCATGTAAGGAGAATATAATATGAAATTAGCAATTAATTCAGACAAACTTACCCTGGATAGCACCTAATAAGATTGCTCTCTCTACCTAACAGCGGAGTGTTTTTCACCCTAAGGTTCAGATGGTGTCCCCGCTCCTCGGAGGCTGTCCCTCTCCTTTCCCTAGGTATCCCTACACAGTCAAAAGATGCCACACACATACATATAAATGGACCAATTGTAGACTATTCATGTCATAATTGACATGCTCAATATAAAAAATTACAACAATACCATATCAGTGGGGAGTGGGCAAAAATAGATATAGTTGCACAAATAGAAGGTTTTTGATTTACAGTAGCCCACTAATATAAATAGATAGACATGTGTACCAGTCAGAGCAAGTCCGAAAAAAATATTAAGAATATTTTCATCCCCAATCAAACTAGGATTCAAGCAATGCCATAAATCATATCAATTAGTTGGCCTTTAGTACAATGACTAAATGTAGTCAATCCACAATACAAAATTTCCCAAAGCTATAATAGCAATTTTCCAGACATCAATATTATAAGATTCCTCAGACTGGTGTAAAGTCATCCGCAAATAAGGTTATAATTAATCCCTTTGTCCCAACCCACTGGAATAGGTAAAAATGTGTACTAGTCAGACCAAATAAGAAATACTAATACACTTATCTTAATCTCTAGTCCATCTGAGATTCACACAGTGCCTTGAGTGGTGTCCATTAGATGTCCTTTTTTATATACATAACTGAATATAGTCAATCCACAATTCAGAACTCCCCAAAATAGTAACAGCACTCCAGGCATCAATTTTCAAGGTCCCTCAGACTGGTGTAAAATCATCAGCAGTAAAGTTATTCCTTAGGATTAGTCCCTTCGTCCCTACGCGTTTCACCCCCTCCTCAATGTGGGGCTCATCAGGGGACAAGAAATATTAGAGGAGATGAGCCATAATAGATGCCCGCATAAAAGCTCCTTGTATACCGGAGTCCAACCGCATGTTCAATGGTGGGATTCATCCCTATATATCTGTGGAATGCCATGTGCCACGAGATTAATTTCACCTGTGATCAATCCCAGCGTTACCCTGACTACGAGACGCAAGCTTTAAGAAACTAGCGTACCACCGTGTTTAACATCACTTCTGGTCCCAACGTAATACGTCATTTCCGATTGCGTAGCCCAGGGTATTAGCTAAGGGATCGTACGAAGAATGCGTAAGCAAAGTACGTATCCTCCCGCTTTTTACGTCACTTCCTGGAACCACCAGGTGGAACGCAGACTGCGTTTCACTATCTGCATGGAGAATACCGCTACTCTCAGTTCAACGGGAACATACAAGAGACAATCACTACCACAAAACAATAGACCCGGAAAATCACAAGATGAGCTGAATATTCCACCATAATTAAAAAGATGTGCATCCATCCCCAAAGAAAAGGGGGGGGGGGAATAGGTAGCATATTATCCACTTATGTGTGAGTAACTAAGCCAGTATTACAGTCCACCAATATGGTGAATACACACACCGGGACTATCTGTAGATATATAAGAAAGGTTGATCAGGATTTTTATCCGTAAGGCTAATTGAAACAACAGTAAGGCTATACAAAGCTAGAAAAGCTTAACTGTTCATTAATACCCCCGGGATTCAGAGATTCGAGCCAGAAAATCCATCTGGACTCCCGCTGCAGAATTCTTTTATCCCAGTCCCCCTGTCGCACTGAGGGACTCACCACTTCAATAGAACGAAATGTAATAGAATTTAAATCACCTCCATGGTGTGTATTGACGTGTTTCGCTAGAGGAGTATCTCGCTTGTTTCGGATGTCACCTAAGTGTTCACCAATACGTACTTTAAACTGTCTTCTGGTTTTACCCACATAGTCTTTTGGGCAAGTGCACGTACATACATAGACGACACCTATTGTTTTACAATTAGCAAAATGCTTGTTCCTATAGGTGCGTCCAGTTACAGAGCTCACAAATGTATCTGAGATGGAGACATAACGACAATAAGTGCACTGTCCACATCTAAAAGTACCAGTAGACCTCCTATCCAACCAGGTCCCCTCCTTCTTGGGGGGCACAAAGTGACTATGTACTAGGTGATCTTTGACAGATCTGCCTCTAATAAAGGTGACAGAGGGATAGTCTGCAATCCATTTGGAAACATCCGGATCTGTCCTCAAGATACCCCAATATTTTCTCAGGACTGTCATAATCCTAGGATGTTGATCATCATATGTTCCAATTAGCCTAGTAAGTGAGGTCTGTTCGGGCCTGGAGTCAGACACCAGTAATTTAGATCTATCCTGTTTAAAGGCATGATTAAATGCTCTATTGATCACCCTTGTTGGATAGTCCCGATCAGAAAAACGGTCCTTAAGGTCCCTAGCCTTATGAAAATAGTCAGAGGTAGAGGAGCAATTTCTCCTTAATCTTAAGAACTGGCCTTTAGGGATCCCTTGTTTCAAAGGAACCGGATGATAACTATCCCATTTTAATAGGCTATTTGCTGCTGATGGTTTTCTAAAGATAGATGATCTCAATGAGCCAGATTCATCAATTGATATTATAACATCCAAAAAGGCAATCTTTTTACCTCCTATCTCATAAGTAAGTTTAAGGCCCAAATCATTTTCATTGAGGCGCTGTATGAACCCAATGAAGGACTCCTCATCTCCAGTCCAGAGGACGAGGATGTCGTCAATGTATCGGCCCCAAAATTGAATGTGAGGGCCCCCGACGACATCCTCGTCCCCAAAGACTATGTTGTCCTCCCACCAGCCATGTTCCCATTGAACTGAGAGTAGCGGTATCCTCCATGCAGATAGTGAAACGCAGTCTGCGTTCCACCTGGTGGTTCCAGGAAGTGACGTAAAAAGCGGGAGGATACGTACTTTGCTTACGCATTCTTCGTATGATCCCTTAGCTAATACCTTGGGCTACGCAATCGGAAATGACATATTACGTTGGGACCGGAAGTGATGTTAAACACGGTGGTACGCTAGTTTCTTAAAGCTTGCGTCTCGTAGTCAGGGTAACGCTGGGATTGATCACAGGTGAAATTAATCTCGTGGCACATGGCATTCCACAGATATATAGGGATGAATCCCACCATTGAACATGCGGTTAGACTCCGGTATACAAGGAGCTATTATGCGGGCATCTATTATGGCTCATCTCCTCTAATATTTCTTGTCCCCTGATGAGCCCCACATTGAGGAGGGGGTGAAACGCGTAGGGATGAAGGGACTAATCCTAAGGAATAACTTTACTGCTGATGAGTTTACACCAGTCTGAGGGACCTTGAAAATTGATGCCTGGAGTGTTGTTACTATTTTGGGGAGTTCTGAATTGTGGATTGACTATATTCAGTTATGTATATAAAAAAGGACATCTAATGGACACCACTCAAGGCACTGTGTGAATCTCAGATGGACTAGAGATTAAGATAAGTGTATTACTATTTCTTATTTGGTCTGACTAGTACACATTTATACCTATTCCAGTGGGTTGGGACAAAGGGATTAATTATAACCTTATTTGCGGATGACTTTACACCAGTCTGAGGAATCTTATAATATTGATGTCTGGAATATTGCTATTATAGCTTTGGGAAATTTTGTATTGTGGATTGACTACATTTAGTCATTGTACTAAAGGCCAACTAATTGATATGATTTATGGCATTGCTTGAATCCTAGTTTGATTGGGGATGAAAATATTCTTAATATTTTTTTCGGACTTGCTCTGACTGGTACACATGTCTATCTATTTATATTAGTGGGCTACTGTAAATCAAAAACCTTCTATTTGTGCAACTATATCTATTTTTGCCCACTCCCCACTGATATGGTATTGTTGTAATTTTTTATATTGAGCATGTCAATTATGACATGAATTGTCTACAATTGGTCCATTTATATGTATGTGTGTGGCATCTTTTGACTGTGTAGGGATACCTAGGGAAAGGAGAGGGACAGCCTCCGAGGAGCGGGTACACCATCTGAACCTTAGGGTGAAAAACACTCCGCTGTTAGGTAGGGAGAGCAATCTTATTAGGTGCTATCCAGGGTAAGTTTGTCTGAATTAATTGCTAATTTCATATTATATTCTCCTTACATGGTATCCTGTTTTTGAGATATATGTGTAGTTTTTTCTCACTTGTACTGTAGAGTACACTTTTAAGGATAATTATTAAAAGTTAATTTTTATTGGGTATTTTTTCTGTCTATGGTTCTCTGGTAAATATATATACCCTATTACCAATTTAGTTTGGTGAATATTTTTCTGGTTTTTCTTTTGAATAAATCCCCAACAGTGTCACCAGCAAAGCACCCCCACACCATCACACCTCCTCCTCCATTCTTCACGGTGGGAACCAGGCATGTAGAGTCCATCCGTTCAGCTTTTCTCCGTCGCACAAAGACACAGTGGTTGGAACCAAAGATCTCAAATTTGGACTCATCAGACCAAAGCACAGATTTCCATTGGTCTAATGTCCATTCCTTGTGTTCTTTAGCCCAAACAAGTCTCTTCTGCTTGTTGTCTGTCCTTAGCATTGGTTTCCTAGCAGCTATTTTACCATGAAGGCCTGCTGCACAAAGTCTCCTCTTAACAATTGTTATAGAGATGTGTCTGCTGCTAGAACACTGTGTTGCATTGACCTGGTCTCTAAACTGAGCTGCTGTTAACCTGCGATTTCTGAGGCTGGTGACTCGGATAAACTTATCCTCAGAAGCAGAGGTGACTCTTGGTCTTCCTTTCCTGGGGCGATCCTCATGTGAGCCAGTTTCTTTGTAGCGCTTGATGGTTTTTTCAACTGCACTTGGGGACACATTCAATTTTTCGGACTGACTGACCTTCATTTCATAAAGTAATGATGGCCACTCGTTATTCTTTACTTAGCTGCTTTTTTCTTGCCATAATACAAATTCTAAAAGTCTATTCAGTAGGACTATCAGCTGTGTATCCACCTGACTTCTGCACAACACAACTTATGGTCCCAACCCCATTTATAAGGCAAGAAATCCCACTTATTAAACCTGACAGGGCACACCTGTGAAGTTAAAATGATTTCCGGTGACTACCTCTTGAAGCTCATCAAGAGAATGCCAAGAGTGTGCAAAGCAGTCATCAAAGCAAAAGGTGGCTACTTTGAAGAACCTAGAATATAAGACATATTTTCAGTTGTTTCACACTTTTTTGTTAAGTATATATTTCCACATGTGTTATTTCATGGTTTTGATGCCTTCAGTGTGAATGTACAATTTTCAAAGTCATGAAAATACAGAAAAATCTTTAAATGAGAAGGTGTGTCCAAACTTTTGGTCTGTACTGTACTCACCCGAAGAATGAACTGCCTTATCAATTTTACCTCACGTGGAACAATATATAAAAAAAAACAATTTTTGTTTATTCTGCCTCCCAAAAATCAGAATAGAAAGCGATCAAACAATGTCACGTGGCCGAAAATGGTATCAATAAAAACGTTGGCTTGTTTTTTGCGGGACAAGTTATCGCATGACTCTGTCGGACAAAATATGGATAAATTATAGCTCTCTAAAAATTGGTTTGAGCTAGGGTTAGGGTTGAGCTAGGGTTAGTGTTGGAGTTGTATTAGAGTTGGGGTTAGAGTTGTGTTATGGTTGGGATTCTTACAAAAGTAAAGAAAAAAAATGACGACAATATGATCAATAGAGTTGAGCACAAGTGCTCGCTACTTGAGTTTGCATCACGTGCTTGGGTATGCATCAAGTATTGTAGAAGCTCGAGTCCCCGCCCCATATGTTTTGCAGCCAAAAAAAACTCGTAGGGATTTCCTGCCATGCCCGAGCGATCCCCGCATGTTTTTTTTTGGGTGCCTATCAACCGTAAAACTTGCGGGTGGGGACTCGAGCATGTAACTTGAGCACCCGCGATACACGGTGCATACCCGAGCACCTGATGCAAACTGAAGTAGCGAGCACTTATGCTTAAGACTAATGACAACTTATTCAATATGATGACCTAATGTTATCAAATTCTGTGTCATACCTCTGGGTTAAAAAATGTTCACTATACCCCTTGATAAAATCCTTGAGGGGTCTAGTTTCCAAAATGAGTAAATTCTGGGTGGTTTCCACTGTTTAGGTGCGTCAGGGGCTCTCCAAAAGCAACATGGCGTTCGCTAATTATTCATGCATATTTTACATTCAAAAAGTCAAATAGCGCTCCTTCCCTTTTGAACCCTGCCGTGCGCTCAAACAGTGATTATCTCCCACATATAGGGTATCAACTTACTCTGGAGAAATTGCAAAACAATTGCCATGGCGCAATTTCTCCTGTTACCCTTATGAAAATGCAAAATTGGGGGCTGAAAAACATTTTTGTGGGAAAAGTGTGAAAATTTTATTTTTACGGCACAATGTTATAAACTTCTGTGAAGCACCTGGGGGTTCAAAATGCTCACCACACTCCTATATAAGTTACCTGAGGGGTCTAGTTTCGAAAATGGTGTCACTTGAGGGGAGTTTCTACTGTTTAGGCACATCAGGGGCTCCCCAAACGCAACATGACATCCGCTAATTATTCAAGCAAATTTTACATTCAAAAAGTCAAATGGCGCTCCTTACCTTCTGAACTCTGCCTTGTGCCCAAACAGTGGTTTTCCTACACATATGGGGTATCGGCGTGCTCAGGAGGAATTGCACAACAAATTTTGGGGTCCATTTTTTAATTATACCCTTGAGAAAATAAAAAAATTGGGGTCTAAAGTAACATTTTTGTGAAAAAAAATAAATGCTCATTTTTTCTTCCACATTGGAAAAATGCCTGTGAAGCACCTGAAGGGTTAATAAACTTCTTGAATGTGATTTTGAGCACCTTGAGGGGTGTAGTTTTTAGAATAATGTCACTTTTGGGTATTTTCCATCATAAAGGTCCCTCAAAGTCACTTCAAATGTGATGTGGTCCCTAAAAAAATGGTTGTCAATTTTGCTGTAAAAATGAGAAATTATTGGTCAACTGTTAATCCTTTTAGCTCCCTAACAAAAAAAAATTGGGTTCCAAAATTTTGCAGATGTAAAGTAGACATGTGGGAAATTTTAATTTATTAACTATTTTGTGTGACATAATTCCCTGATTTAAGGGCATAAAAATTCAAATTTTGAACATTGCTAAATTTTCAACATTTTCACCAAATTTCCATTTTTGTTCACAAATAAAAGAGATTTTACCACTATCATGAAGTACAATATATCAACAAAAAAAACTCTCTCAGAATCAGTGAGATCCGTTGAAGCGTTCCAGAGTAATTACCTCATAAATTGATAGTGGTCAGAATTGTAAAAATTGGCCTGGTCATTAACGTGCAAACCACCCTGAAGGGAAAGGGGGGTTAAAGCTAATACATAGAAGCAGAAAAGACTGGCCGGCACTTGCAAAACAAGAAATAGGTGTGAACAGGTGCTTACCAGGAGCAGCTACCTCCATATACAAATGAAAAACAAAGCAGCACGCTGTAACGCTAAATATGCGAACATGCAATATATGAAATTTGAATATCATTACTACTGTAGAAAATAGAAATAAATGAGAAATCTTAGCGCATAAATTGGCCAATTCATGTGTACCTGGTAGCCACGGTAAGACATCTCTCAAAATACCAGGACCCTATCAATATGAACTCCTCTCTAAGTAACTATGTCTGCTTGTATGTGGGATAATAAGATCCTGCTGCAATTAAAATCACCTGTGGCATAGAGGCGGAGTACTCAGTAAAAGCTAACATATAGAAGCAGAAAAAACTGGCCAGCACTTTCAACACAAGAAATAGGTGTGAACAGGTGCTTAGTAGGAACAGCTACTTCCATATACAAATAAAAAACAAAGCAGTACACCGTAACACTAAGTATGTGAACATGAAATATATTAAATTTGAATAGCATTACTGCGGTAGAAAATATAAATAAATGAGAAATCTTAGCGCATAAATTGGCCAATTCATGTGTACCTGGTAGCCACGGTAAGGCGTTTCTCAAAATATCAGGAGTCATGACCCTATCAATGTGAACTCCTCTCTAAGTGACTATGTCTGCTTGTGTGTGGGATAATAAGATCCAAGTGCAATTAAAATCGCCTGTGGCATAGAGGTGGAGTGCTCGGTCAAAGCTAATACTTAGAAACAGAAAAAACAGGCCAGCACTTCCAAAACAAGAAATAGGTGTGAACGCCAGTGGGGTCAAAATAGTCACTACACTCCTATATTGTTTCTCTAAGTGTAATTTGCAAAATGAGATCACTTTTTGGGGATTTCTGTTGTTTTGGATCCTTAGGGCCTCTGAAAATTGTGCCCGCAAACTATTTCAGGAAACTCCCTAAAACTCTCTCTTCTGATCCCTGCCGTTCATCTAAACAAAATTGTATTACCACATGTAGGCTACTGCTGCATTCAAAAGATTTTGCTTTATAAATGTTTGTGTTTATTTATCCCTAATATTCCTTTTAAAAATTACAAATTTAGTGCTAAAATAAAAAATTTATATAACATAATTTTTCATTTTCATATCCCATTGTTATAAAATTCTGTGAAACACTTGTAGGTTCAATATATGTTACATGCACGCCACTAGGTTCAGATAGGGCGTGATGGGTTTCATGAATTCTTTGCAATCCGGGGAGAACCGTTACTCAGGGCGACCATAGGCTGCAGCTTCTCTCAGGCACACGACAGATTCAATTGCTGACCAGACACATCTGACAAGAGTCTTTTTCAACAATTTAACAGTGGAACTTCATCTGAAGCACGGCCAGTGCAATTCAGGGATAAAACAGCATCAATCTTCATTACAGTACAGTCTGAGTTTCTTGAACAACCGGCTCCAGTAACAATACAGTAGTTTCTTCACGAGGCACAGTATAACAGTCTCTTCAGTAGCGTATTTCAGCATAGATTAGATCTCTTAGCAGCACACTTCTATGCATACACAACCACAGGCTTTTCCTTCACAAGGGCACAATAATGCACAGCATTTGATATCCTGAATGGAGATGGAGGGGGTGAGGGTTTGATGAGGAGATGATCACTGTGACACAATTCCTTCCCATCCTTATCTTCCTGCCCGATAATACTATGCACTGTTAGTTCAGGGAGTTTATCTGATCTGTGTTTAGTTTCTCACCTGATCTGAATCCTGTTCAGTTGCCTTCTGTCAGATCCAGATAACACATCACTAGAGTTGAGCCACCCCGTAGAGTTCGAGTTCGGTTCGTCCAACACCCATATGTTCGCCGAACTGTTCATCGAACATCCGTATGTTCGCCGAACTGTTCGTCGAACTGTTCGTCGAACACCTTCGAACACCGTTAAAACCAATAGCAGGCAAACAAAAACACATAGAAACACATAGAAAACACATAGAGAACACTTCAAAGGTGTCCAAAAGCTGACAAACTGCTCAGAAGACACAACTAACACATGGAAAAGTGACAAGTACATATAGTCATGCGAAAAGAAAAGAGGTGGAGGAGTAAAAGGAGGGGGAGACACAGATATAGGCATGTCATGCCCTTCTAAAACCAAAAAAGTGAGAAGCTGACAAGGCCAGTCCGTTCCTGCCCGTGCGACCTCCATGTCGCCGGGTTTGTGCCAGAGCTGCGGTGGACCCTGATGGCCAGCCCCCCTCTCCCAATACTGGTGCCTGTCCACTGGTGGGTCGAGCAAGCCCCCCTGCGGTGGAGGCAGGTCTAAGCTTTTTAATTTAAATTGCCTCTGTAATTTGAATGAGTACACTTTAAATCCTTTTACAAGGATCTATTGCAGGGCAAGTCTGATGCCAGCAGCTGCGAGATTTCCAGCTCCAGTAGCATCCACTAAAGCTGCTGCAGTTAAAAAGCTTTTATAAGGATCGAGCTTGCCTTGGGGTGCCTCCCCAATGCTCTTCACTGAGTGTCCGGGGGGCCCGAAGCATTTCCTTTGAAAAAATTAAGTGTCCAAGCTACAGGTGGTGTAGCTTGCTTAACAGGTGGGATAATCCGCTGACTAGAAGACACTGCTACTAGGTCCAAAGTATTTCCTGGGCTAGATGCAGTTAAAAATTTGTAATTAGATACTCTCATTGGATGCTGAGAAAGCATTCCATAGAGTCTCCTGGCACAACATATATTATTCTCTTAAAAAGCTTGGGGTAGGGGTCTAGGGGACCCTTTTATAGCCAAAATCATGGCCTTGTATCGCAATCTGTCACCTAGGATGAAGATAAATGGAACATTTTCATCACCTTTCATAATCACCAATGGTACAAGGCAGGGATGTCCTCTGTCCCCTCTATTATACATCCTAGTGACGGAGCACCTGCTCTCATCAATTCGCCATAACCCCAATATTAGGTGGATTGAGGTGGGAGGCACCTAGTACAAGTGCTCTGCATTTGCTGATGATGTCCTAGTATATATCACTCTATCACATATATCCATCCCTGCTGTTATGGCTGAAATAGATCACTTTGTTACATGGTCAAATTTTAAAATGAATGCAGCGAAGTCTGAGGCCCTCGATGTCTCCCTCCCCAAATCCATACTGGATTCCACCCAGTCCAACTTTCCCTTTGCCTGGCCCTCACAGGGTATCAAATACTTTTGAATTCGTATTCATAGAGACCTCTCCCATCTATTTTATCTTAATTTTGGGCCCTTTATTGAACAACTCCATAAAGATCTTACTTCTTGAACGGTGAAGGATTTTTACTGGTTCGGCAGAATAAGTATACTAAAAATGAACGTCCTACCTTAACTCTTATACCTCTTCCAAACCATTCCCGTGGTAATTCCCTCAAATTTTTGGAAAAGACTACGCAGTAGCTTTTAGTCTCCCCAGGATGACACAGGTGGGGCAGATGGTGGTTGTCCCGGCCCGCTATGCCGCATTGTTGCACAGTGAGCTTTGCACTGCAACTTATGCTTCATATCCATGTGACGGTTCATGCATGAAGTGCTCAAACTATGGATTTTTTGGCCTCCACTTAGCTTTTGGTGACAAATGTTACAGATAACACGAGTTGGGTCACCCTTAGCGATCTGAAAAAATGCACAGGCTATGCAAGGTTTAGAGCCCATGCGACTCTGCTACTAGCAATACTATTAAATGATTGGCTGGGTTAGATGCAGAGCGTCTGGGTTTGGTTGGGGGTCCCCACAGTCTGCCTAGGCTAGATGCAGTTAAAAATTCTCATTAGATACACAGGCGGAGCAGCTTGCTTTGCAGCTGGGCTAATACGCCCAAAGTATTGGTAGACTCTATACTAAATAAGGAAGGATTCACTGACTGTGGTGGCCCTCCGTGGGCCGTGGCGATTGGTGGAGATTTGGTGGATGATTATAGGAGAAAGCTCCTTAATAGAGAAAGTTGGTGGATTTATACTTTAAATACACGTGTACCAGCGGGTTTAAACATCAGACATGATTTGATGTATCATTATGAGTGATCATTTATAGATTATTATTATATATATGTTCCTTTTTTCTTCTTTTCTTTTTGATTATTTACATTTATATGCATTGTTTCTATGCTATACGATTTTAACATGGTATATGTGTTTAAATTTCTGATTCACTCAGCCTTGAACAGGTGCATAGCAGGACATGACATATAAATACCACTTCCTTGCTGTTTTTTTGATATGCAATGATTAAGAACTCGTATATAAATTGTGCAGAAAGAAGGGTGATAGTCCGCCCAGGCGGGAGGAAATTGGAGTTTCATAACACATATTGGAACTGGAGAGGTATTAGAGGCCTGCAATGGCGACAGGTACTAATGGAGGTAATCAAGGTAGGGAGAGAGGCAAGAGGTCCGGTCATCTTAGTTATACAGGCCGGGGGAAACGACATAGCTTATCACAAGAGTGCATAACTAATGGCAATAATGAAACTAGACACAGATCACTTCAGAGAATTTTTCACAAAACTAACTATAGTATGGTCTGAGATTGTGCCGAGAACGGTATGGCAAGGTGCGTGAGACATCACGGCCATCGAACGGGGAAGGCCGGTAATAAATATTCGGATGGCAAAATTTATAAGAGACAGAGGCGGTGTAGTGATACGACACCGACAACTGGAAGGAGATAAAGCAGGCCTCATAAGGCCCGATGGTGTTCACTTAATGGATATTCGACTGGACATATTCCTGTCAGGACTCCAGGACGGAGTGGAACAAGCATTAAGAGTGATGGGTGAGGGTCAGAGTCCTGCATACGAGTAAGCAGGATCCTCCGTGGCCTGGAAATAGAAAGGACATGTTGGAGAGTTACACTTGTTAGCCAACTTGCCGTTGTGGAGACTGTAGACACAGGGCATGCTGCAACAAACTGAATTATTTTAGAAATAAAATGCATTTCAAATGGAATGAGTATAAACAGTTAATAAAGCTGTGACTGATCCTCACCCATCCAGTTGTAAGAGTTGCATGATTGTATTGTCAATGAAAGGGGGGCGTTAGGGGGCTGAGCGTCTAGGTTTGGTTAGGGGTCCCCACTGTCTGCCTAGGCTAGATGCATTTACAAATCATTATTAGATACACAGGCGGTGCAGCTGGCTTCGCAGCTGGGTTACTACGCT
This sequence comes from Phyllobates terribilis, assembly GCF_046119375.1. NCBI lineage: Eukaryota > Metazoa > Chordata > Amphibia > Anura > Dendrobatidae > Phyllobates > Phyllobates terribilis. The sequence continues at coordinate 284,622,360 of NW_027362761.1, forward strand.
GACTAGCAGACACTGAAGCTTTGGAGCAGACCTCTGAGTAAACAGCTCTTCAGACTCAGCCATCTGTGTTACCCCACGCCATGGTGTATGTATTTTCTTACAGTTAAAAGGGGGGGGGAGACCCAACCCACCTCTAATTGACGATGGCAACGTCACGCAAAACAAAGCAAGGGGACTCCAAAAAGAGTCTCCATTTTTTCCCAAAATTTGTGACACAGACACCACTTAAGTGGGATCAATTGCCCCAGAGTTGCTAAAAACGGTTGGTTAGAATGAGTACCACACACTGCTACTATGCCCAAAATTATTTTCCAGGCAAGATGCAGCTAAAAATTATTAGTAATTTGCAAGCTGGTGGACCTTAGTATAGATCGCATAATAGAATGAGTACCGCACACTGCTACAGGCCCAAAATTATTTTTCAGACAAGATGCAGCTAAAAATTATTAGTAATTTGAAAGCTTAAAACGGTTGGTGAGGTGATTTTTGAAATCCTCAAGCATTTACTCAACCCAGGATGACACAGGGGTAGAAAAGTCCTTGCAATTCCATGATTTCTTCATCTTTATGAACGTGAGTCTGTCTACTTTCTCAGTGGACAGCCGCGTGTGCTTATCTGTCAGCACACCACCAGCAGCGCTGAACACACGTTCAGAGAGAATGCTGGCTGCGGGGAATGACAAGATCTCCAAGGCGTGAGTGGAGAGCTCCGGCCATTTATCCAGATTGGAAGCCCAAAAAGAGCAAGGGTCCAGTGACACAGTCATGGCTTCGATGTTAACTTGGAGATACTCCTGTACCATAGTCTCTAGGCGTTGACTATGTGTCAGACTTGTTGTCTCCTGTGGCCTTGCAAAGGATGGGCTAAAAAAGCTGTGAAATCATTCTGCAAAATTGCTGTTACCAGCAGATACTGTGTTTCTGTTACGGTTTGAGTGCTGAACACTCGACAGTCCCACGGTTGGCAAGTTAGAACTGTGAGATTCACTACATGCACCACTGGTGTTTTGTGGAAAAGCACATGTAAGATTCTGCAACAGTCTCTGCTGATACTCCTGCATGCGTGAATCCCTTTCTATGGCAGGAATTAATTTGGCAAATTTACTTTTGTACCGGGGATCTAAGAGTGTGGCAACCCAGTAGTCAGGATTATTTCTAATTCTCACAATTCGAGGGTCATGTTGCAGGTAGTGCAGCAAGAAGGCACTCATGTGTCTTGCGTATCCAGGAGCACCAAGTCCCTGTTGTGTTGGTGGCGAGGTAACAATCATTCTTCCTCCCTCTGCCCAATCCCCCCAACCTCGCACAACAGAAATGTGATCAAGGTCTCCCTCATCTGATGAGTCTTCCATCAGTTTGTCCTCCACTTCTTACTGGGCTCCTGCACCTTCCTCACTAGTTTGGCTGCTACCATGTGCCCTGGTAAATCCATCTCGCCCACCTTCACATGCCTGCCGCCTTGGTGCTGCCGACCGTCTGGACCTTGCAGATGTTAGCCCTTCCGCATACAACTCCTTCTCCTCTACTTCCTCCACTTCCTCTTGTCGCACCACCTAACTCCGAATTCTGTTGAACATGTGCTCCAGCATGTAAATCACCGGAATAGTCATGCTGATAATGGCATCGTCAGCACTAAACATCTTCGTCGCCATTTCAAAACTGTGCAGAAGGGTGCATAGGTCCCTGATCTGAGACCACTCCTCCAGCGTGATTTGCCCCACCTCTGGATCTCGTTGGCCCAGGCTATACGTCAGAACGTATTGCACCAGGGCTTGTCGGTGCTGCCACAGTCGCTGCAACATGTGCAGAGTTGAATTCCACCGGGTAGGCACATCGCATTTTAGCCGGTGAAGTGGCAGGCCCAGCAAATTCTGTAGAGATGTAAGTCGCTGAGCTGCGGGATGTGAACGGCGGAAGTGAGCACACAGTGACCGTGCCCTCTGCAGAAGGCCATCTAGTCCGGGATAGTGGGCTAAAAATTGCTGGACAACCAGGTTCAACACGTGAGCCATACAAGGCACGTCTGTGACATTGCTCCGGCGAAGGGCCGCACCGAGGTTTGCAGCATTGTCTCACACGGCCTTCCCTGGTTTCAGGTCCAGTGGAGACAACCATTCATGAAACTGGTTCTCCAGAGCTGACCACAACTCCTCAGCTGTGTGACTCACATTTCCCAGACATTTCAAAGTAAAAACCGTCTGATGACTTTGAGCCCTGCTGCCAGCATAGTAAGGAGGTGTGCAGGATCCCTTCTGCACAGTTAGAAAGCGTGTGGCATGACCAGACAAGCTTTGGGTGCAGGTGGAAGACCGAGAGGAGGTTGAGGAGGCAGAAGCAGTGGAGGAACTTCGAGATAAATAGGATTGACGCACAACTCGTGGGGACGGCAAGACTTGGACAGCAGCCCCTTGTCCTGCTGTCACCATATTTACCCAGTGCCCAGTCAGCGACATGTAACGTTCCTGTTCATGCCTACTCGTCCAAGTGTCTGTGGTGAAATGCACCCTGTCACAAACAGAGTTTCTCAAAGATGCGGTGATGTTGTGTGCGACATGCTGATAGAGCGCAGGCACACCTTTCTTTGAGAAGTAGTGCCGACTGGGAATCTGGTACTGGGGCACTGCGACGGACATAAGGTCTCGAAATTCCTCTGTGTCCACCAGGCGGAAAGGCAGCATTTCTGTAGCCAAAAGCTTGCAGATGGTGAAATTCAACCTCTTAGCTTTCTCATGGCTAGGAGGAAATGGTCTTTTACTTGTCCACATCTGAGGGACCGAGGGCTGGCTGTTGTGCTTCGACGGGGTTGAGAAAGGTGTCCCCGGCAAACTGCCGGTCTGTGAGGAAGATGCAGGCGGACATTTTAGGCTGCCTTGATCCAAAGGTGGTGCTCTCGATGTCGAAGAGCGCTCAACACCAGCTGGTGTTTCCACCTCCAAAGAAAATGATGACCTGCCAAACACGCTGGCTGTTGCGGGTAAAGAGGTGGCAGGTCTGCATCCCAAAACAGGTGTGAGTGCTGTCCCCCCTGTCACAGAGGATGAAGAGGCCGCGGACGCACAAGATGGGGCACACGGTGGTTGGCCCGGCCCGCTAGGCCGCATTGTAGCACAGTGAGCTTCCCACTGCAACTTATGCTTCATATCCATGTGAAGGCTCATGCATGAAGTACTCAAACTATGGATTTTTTGGCCTCTACTTAGCTTTTGCTGACAAATGTTACAGATAACACGAGTTGGGTCATCCTTATCGTTCTGAAAAAATGCCCAGGCTATGCAAGGCTTAGCACCCATGCGACCTGAAGAGCCACCACGACTTGTGGTCAGAGGCAGAGTTGTGTTTGAGGATGCAGTTGTTGACGTGCTTCCAGTACTACGTCTCTGTCCAGGAAGGTGCAACCTGAACTCATCGTCACTAGCATACTCCTCCACCTTCTCTGCTGACCTCATCGACTGGCTGACTGTGGGTTGACAGTAAGTGTGATCTGCAACCTCGTCATCATCACCCTGTGTGTTCTCACACCCGTCGTCCTCAGAGACAACCTCTTCCTGCCCTGACAAAAAACTCAAGTTGTCGCTCTAATCAGGTATTTGAGTCTCATCATCGTCTTCCTCATTGTCTCCACCAACAGGAGTTACAGTTTGGGAACGAGGGTCTACATTATGGTCAGAACCTTCTGCGTCTGGTCCTGGATCCGACTCATAAAGATTCTGGGCATCAGTGCAGATCATTTCCTCGTCTGGATTCACAGAAGCTCTGGAGCCGACCTCTGATTCCCAGGCTATAGTATGAGAAAACAGCTCTGCAGACTCAACCAGCTGTTCTACCCCATACTCAGACGGGCAGCTGGAGACTTGGGAGCTGTGAGGAAGCAAGTGCGATTGGGGTGACACCTCTGAGGACTGGAGTATTTGTGATGTTGAAGTTGAGGTGGAGGAGAGCCCACTTAAAGGAGCATTTGATATCCGTTGAAGCACCTGCTCTTTTTGTGCCTCATCTGGAATTTGTAGCGATTGGCGTGGCCGTAAGAAAGGGATCGTATCACATTGTCCGCTAAAAGAAGTAGACATCTTGGTTTGGCTGGAAGATGGTCTTTCTTCTGCAGATGTTAATGTTGCTTTAACACCTACCCCACGGACACAACCTTTTTTTCCCTTCCCAACATGCCTATTCCCATTTCCACCAGCAGCAGGCCTTTTTCACTCATTTTGGTGGTTAATTAATTGACAACTCTGGAGTTGTTTGCACAAAAAACGATGGATGGGAACCGATCAGAGCTGAGTGACCAAACTGTGGTAATAGCCCAAAAGGATTGGCTGGGTTAGATGCAGTAAAACAATTTTATTACATACACAGGTGGTGGAGCTTAGTATAGATGGACTAATAGAATGAGTCCCACACACTACTACAAGCCCAAAATTATTTTCCGCGCTAGATGCAGATTAAAATTATTTGTAATTTGCAAGCTGGTGGAGCTTAGTATAGATGGACTAAGAATAAGTCCCACACACTGCTACAAGCCCAAAATTATTTTCCGAGCTAAATGCAGATAAAAATTATTTGTAATTTGCCAGCTGGTGGAGCTTAGTATATATGGACTAAGAATAAGTCCCACACACTGCTACAAGCACAAAATTATTTTCTGAGCTACAAGCAGATAAAAATTATTTGTAATTTGCAATCTGGAAGAGCTTAGTATAGATGGACTAAGAATAAGTCCCACACACTGCTACAAGCCCAAAATTATTTTCCGAGCTAGATGCAGATAAAAATTATTTGTAATTTGCAAGCTGGAGGAGCTTAGTATAGATGGACTAAGAATAAGTCACACACACAGCTACAAGCCCAAAATTATTTTCCGAGCTAGATGCAGATAAAAATTATTTGTAATTTGCAAGCTGGAGGAGCTTAGTATAGATGCACTAAGAAAACATCCCACACACTGCTGCAAGCCCAAAATTATTTTCCGAGCTAGATGCAGATAAAAATTATTTGTGATTTGCAAGCTGATGGAGCTTAGTATAGATGGACTAAGAATAAGTCCCACACACTGCTAGAAGCCCAAAATTATTTTCCGAGCTAGATGCAGATGAAAATTATTTGTAATTTGCAAGCTGGAGGAGCTTAGTATAGATGGACTAAGAATAAGTCACACACACAGCTACAAGCCCAAAATTATTTTCCGAGCTAGATGCAGATAAAAATTATTTGTAATTTGCAAGCTGGAGGAGCTTAGTATAGATGGACTAAGAAAACATCCCACACACTGCTGCAAGCCCAAAATTATTTTCCGAGCTAGATGCAGATAAAAATTATTTGTAATTTGCAAGCTGGAGGAGCTTAGTATATATGGACTAAGAATAAGTCCCACAAACTGCTACATGCCCAAAATTATTTTTCGAGCTAGATGCAGATAAAAATTATTTGTAATTTGCAAACTGGAGGAGCTTAGTATAGATGGACTAAGAATAAGTCCCACACACTGCTACAAGCCCAAAATTATTTTCCGAGCTAGATGCTGATAAAAATTATTTGTAATTTGCAAGCTGGAGGAGCTTAGTATAGATGGACTAAGAGTAAGTCCCACACACTGCTACAAGCCCAAAATTATTTTCCCAGCTAGATGCAGATAAAAATTATTTGTAATTTTCAAGCTGGTGGAGCTTAGTATAGATGGACTAAGAATAAGTCCCACACACTTCTACAAGCCCAAAATTATTTTCCGAGCTAGATGCAGGTAAAAATTATTTGTAATTTACAAGCTGGAGGAGCTTAGTATAGCTGGACTAAGAATAAGTCCCACACACTGCTACAAGCCCAAAATTATTTTCCGAGCTAGATGCAGATAAAAAAATTTTGTAATTTGCAAGCTGGAGGAGCTTAGTATAGATGGACTAAGAATAAGTCCCACACACTGCTACAAGCCCAAAATTATTTTCCGAGCTAGATGCAGATAAAAATTATTTGTTATTTGCAAGCTGGAGGAGCTTAGTATAGATGGACTAAGAATAAGTCCCACACACTGCTACAAGCCCAAAATTATTTTCCGAGCTAGATGCAGATAAAAATTATTTGTAATTTGCAAGCTGGAGGAGCTTAGTATAGATGAACTAAGAATAAGTCCCACACACTGCTACAAGCCCAAAATTATTTTCCCAGCTAGACGCAGATAAAAATTATTTGTAATTTGCAAGCTGGAGGAGCTTAGTATCGATGACCTAATAGAAAGATGCTATGCCCAAAAGGTTTTACTTGGCTAGGTGCAGTAAAAAAAATTGTATTCTATACACAGGTTGTGTAGCTTGCAACACAGATACGGTACTCCACTGACTAACACACACTGCAAGAGGCCGAAAAGTATTAGCTTAGCTAGATTTTGCCAAATGCTGTGAAAAACACTTGCACAGCACTGGCACAGACCTGCATGGCAAAAAGTCCTAGGAAATGCTGTAAAATAGTCCTCAAAAGGACTGCAATTACAATTAGTCCCTACTCCCAACCTATCTTTTTAAGAGCACAGACCTGCCTGCTAAAAGTCGTAGGAAATGCTGTAACCTAGTCCTTAAAAGGACTGCAATCACAACTATTCCCTACTCCCAAGCTATCTGTATATTTCAGAGAAAATTGGCTTGAAATTAACACTGAAAGTATAGCGCACACAGCAACAGCGGTGCCGTCTAACACGCAGCAGCAGCAGTGAGAAAATGGTGGCGACGGTGAAAATGGCTGGGTTTTATAGGGCAAGGACATGTGACATACACAGTCAATGACACATGCCCTTGCTTGTGTGAAAAAAAGCAGTTCGCTCCGTGTGTGCTCTGCTGATAGGCTGACAGATTGCACCTCCCCACTGTAAATGCAGGAAAGAGAAAAAAAAATGGAGATCTTCATTATTTCTGCAGAGATCCATCCCCTGCCCCTCCCCCCGCCCCGCTGTACACTCAAACTGCGTATTAACATTGATTATCAGCATTACTGTGAAAAAATCCAGTTATGATTTTGGTGCACGAACAGTTATCGAACATAACCTCGAACAGCCGGATTTTTTTCAAATCGTTCGTGTTCACCGAACGGCTCGAACACCGCTCACAACAGCTCTAATTTGAGGTTGGCGAACAGTTCGAGTCGAACACCGCTCATCTCTACTCATCACCTTTCTCTTCGACTTCAGCCAGACTACAATAACAAGTTCCCCACAATCCACCTAGGACTCTTCTAAAATCTTCCCTGACTCCTGTGACTGTGATAACCCCTCTAGTTGCTGGATATTTCTGAAGCACAACACCTGTCTCCTGTGATTGTGTTATTTTTAACAGTTGATGGATGCTTTTGAAGCAACAGCACTACTTCTGAATGTCACATATACCCACCACACACCTAGATGAATTCCTTGAAGGGTGTCATTTCTAAAACGGGACCACATGTGGGAGGTTACTGCTATTCTGGCAGTACAATAGCTGTACAAATGCAGCATGTTGTCCGCAAACCATAGGAGTAAAATCTGCTTCTCAAAAAGACACTACTTTCTTTTGGAGTGCTACTGTTTGCCCAAACAGTAGTTTTTCCCAACACATGGGGCATTGGTGTACTCAGGAGAATTTGCACAATAAATTGAATGGTCCATTTTCTTTTTTTACCCTTATGAAAATTTGGGGCTAAAGCAAGATTTTGGGGAAATTTATTTTTAATTTTCACAGTCCAATGTTTTAAAATTCTATGAATTATCTCTGGGTTCAAGATGATCCCCACAACCCCAGAAAAATTCCTTGAGGGGTTCACTTGTGGGGAATTTATGCTGTTTTGGCACCTTCGGGCTTTTTAAATGCAACATGGTATCTGCAGTCTATTCCGGAAAACTCTGAGCTAGAAAAGTCAAATAGCTCTCCTTACCTTTCGAGCCCTCCCGTGGGCCCAAACAGTGGTTTCCCATCATATATGGTGAATCAACGTACTCAGGAGAAATTGCATAGTAAATTTTGGTGTCCATTTTCTCCTGCTAGAATTGTGAAGATAAAAAAATTTGGAGCTAAAGCAACATTTTTGTGGGAAAAAATCAAATTTTTCATTTTCACGGCTCAACATTATAAAATCCTGTGAAGCATCTATAGGTTCATGGTGCTCACAATATCTCTGGTAAACTCTATAAGGATTGAGGTTTCCAAAATGGGATCACTTTTGGTGGTTTCCACTGTTAAAGCACATCAGGGGCTCTGCAAACATGATATGGCATCCACTATCTATCCCAGCCAATTTTGCACTGCAAAAGTCAAATGGTGCTCCTTCCCTTCTGAGTCCTACTGTGAGCCTAAACAGCAGTTTTCCACCACATATGGGGTATTGGTGCATTCAGAAGAAATTGCATAATCAAATATATGGTCCATTTTCTCCTGTTGCCCTTGAGAAAATAAAACATTTAGGACTAAAGCAATATTTTTGTGGGAAAAAATAAAATTTTCATTTTTTCCTTCCACATTGCTTTAATTCCTGTGGAGAAAGGGTGTATAAACTGTTTGAATGTGGTTTTGAGCACTTTAAGGGGTACAGTTTTTAAAATTGTGTTACTTTTGGGTATTTTCTGTCACATAGGCCCCTTAAAGCCACTTCAAATGTTCTGTGGTCCCAAAAAATGTGGTTTTGTCAATTTTGTTGGAAAAATGAAAAATTACTGATAAAATTCTAACCCTTCTAACTTGCTAACAAAAAAAAACATGTTTTTAAAAATGATGCTGATGTAAAGTAGACATGTGATAAATGGTATTGATTAATTATTTTGTGTGGTATAACTATCTGATTTAAAAGCATAAAAATTGAAAGTTTGAAAATTGCAAAATGTTCAAATTTTTTGACAAATTTTCAATATTTTCATAATAAACACAAATCATATTGACCTAAATGTACCACTAGCATGAATTACAATGTGTCGCAGAAAAAAAATCTCAGAATCACTGGGATATGTTGAAGCATTCATGAGTTATTATCAAATAACGTGACAATGGACAGAATTGAAATGTTTGGCATTTTCAGAAATCTGAAAACAGGCTTCGGGGAGAAGCTGCTTTAAGCTCACCATTATGTCAGCAAACAGGCCTGATGTTTCTAAATACCTTAGTAATAAGTTCAACTTCATATTTAATAGCAGTGGGGACTCTTGGCACAAATAAATACCTTATACTTTTCTGAAATGTAAATGGTGCAGTCTGATAACTTTGATAACCTTCATGGCGCACCCTAGTTTTGTTTTCTGCGTACAAACCCTTCAGAATGTACCAATATTTCTTTATTGTGCCCGTTTTGGCTAGCACCATCTTCAACCACTGTTATTGAATAATATAAAAATGCTTTCTCATCATGAAGACTTTAAAAAGCTGCTTGTTTTCCAAGTCATAAGCTGAACTATATCCAATATCATCTGGACTGTATCAATATATATGTTTGCTGCCAGCCTTGCCATCTTGATTATATCTTTAGAAAATTTTTCATATTGCCAATCATTTGGCTAGGTTTGCCTATTAGCAGACCAGTGTGTTTATTTTTCATCGTTTATAATTTCTTTAAAATGTTATTTTTATTTTTGATCAGTAAAATATCAGAGAATGATCTTCTAACTGTCTGATTTCTTAATGTGTAGATAAAAGGATTGAGCAAAGGAACCACTACAGTGTTCAAGACGGCAACTTCTTTATTAAAATTTGCTCCATGATCTCGTGATGGCTTTGCATATAAAAATATGCAACTGCTATATATGAGTGTGACTACAACAGCATGTGAAAAACAAGTGGACAAAGTCTTTACTCTTCCAGCAGCTGAATCAATTTTCAGTACTTCTAGAACTATCTTTATATAAGACATGATCGTAATAAGTACAGAAATATATAATGAGCCTACACTAAAAACTGATAGCAATTCTATCATAGTTGTATCTGTGCAAGAATTCTCAAGAAGAGGCTGACTATCACAGAAGAAATCATCAATTAAATTATTACAAAAATTCAGTTTACAAACTAAAACAGAAGGAACGACAATGGTGAAAAATGATCCAAGCCACACTCCAACTATAAGCCAAATACACATTTGTCTGTGCATAATTATAGCGTAATGTAGAGGGTGGCAAATAGCTAAGTATCTGTCAAAGGACATTACTGCAAAAAGGAGGAATTCTGCAGTTCCAACTAAAAAGTAAATAAAGGACTGAGTGAGGCATAATTCTAAAGAAATGTGAACTCCTTCATGTACAAATCCATTCAACATACCTGGAACTACAGTAATAGTAAAGCCGATGTCCATGGCAGCTAAATTACACAGGAAATAATACATAGGAAAGTGAAGTCTTTGGTCAAAAAATACTAAATATAAAATAATAAAATTGCCCATTAGTGTCACAGTGTAACATATTAATATTAGGCAAAACACAAATATTCTCAAATGTGGAGCCAAAAGAAACCCCAAAAGAACAAATTCAGTGACAATAGTTCTGTTCATCGGATTGTTACTGGGATATGGAGAGCAAGAATGACTGGAGCAAGATATTGTCATCTTAGAATTCAGATAGTTGCTTAGTTTTGGAGGAAGAATAAAAAGAATATTGTTATTTTTTTAGGAGACAATACACAGTAAACACATGGAATGAATCAGCTGATACAGCTGTACAGAGAGTGTTCCTGAATCAATTTTCTTTATATACTATAGTTAACCACAAATCTACTTAACATCACTCACATCAATACAACATAATTTTTACCATGGGGCTAATTATGACAAAAAATAATACCTGGTACAAGTAATAAATAAACGCAAGGAAGGAGATCAACATGCTCTTCTCATATTATCATTAGACTATAATGAATGATGAAGTTCACATACAGTGGATTGTGAAAGTATTCACCCCACCCCCCTTGGCATTTTTCATGTTTTGCTACTTCGCAACCTAGAATTTCACAGTTTTTTTGTGTTTTGCATCAGTTCATGTAAAGAATATGCCTACAGCTGTGAACATTTGTTTTTATTTTTATTGTGAAGTAAAAAACGTACAGGACAAAATAATTGAAAACTTCAGTGTACATAACTATTCACCCCCGTAAAGTCAGTACCTTGTAGAGAATGTTTTTGTGGCAATTACAGCTGCAAGTCGCTTTGGTTAATCTCTATGAGCTTTTAACATCTTGCCGCAGGAATTTTTGCCCAGTCATCATAGCAAAACTGCTCCAGCTCCTTCAGGTTAGATGGTTTCCTCTGTTTAAAAGCAATCGTCAAGTCTGACCACTTCAACTGGAATTATTTTCCCTTTCTCTGCTAGCGAAAAACATCCGCACAGCATGATGCTGCCATCACCATGTTTCACTGTGGGGATGGTATTCTTGAGGTGATGAGTTGTGCTGGTTTGACGCCAGACATAGCATAGTCCAATTTTAGTTTCATCTGACCACAGCACCTTCCTCCACACCTTCCTACATTTGGGGAGTCTCCCACATGTTTTTTGGAAACCTCAAATGAGTCTTACAATTTTGTGTGTAAGTAAATGCTTTTTTCTGTCCATTTTTCCATAAAGGCCACATCTATGGAATGTATGACTTATTGTGGTCATATGGACAGATACTCCAGTCTCTTCTTGGGAACTCTGCAGCTCCTTCAGGGTTACCTTTGGTCTCTGGGCTGCCTCTCTAATTAATGACCCCCTTGCCCGGGCTGAGTGTTCTGATGGGTGACCCTCTCTTTGCAGGTTTGGTGTGGTATCATGTTCTTTCCATTTGATGATAATAGGTTTGATGGTGCTCTGTGGGATAATCAAAGATTGGGATATTTTTTTTATACCTCAATCCTGACTTGGACTTCTCAACAACTTTGTCCCTGACTTATTGCGAGATCTTCTTGACCTTCATGGAGTTGATTGGTTAGTGGTGTCTTTTATTTAATGGTGTTGCAGCCTTTCAAAAAAGGTAAAGTGTACATACTGACTGACCATGTGACTCTTAGATTGCACACAGGTGGACTTCCTTTCACTAAGCATGTGACTTATGAAGGTAATTGCTTGCACCAAAAAATTTTTAGGGGCTTCATAGCAAAAGGGGTGAATACATATGCACATGCCAATTTTTAGTTATTTAATCTAATAAATGTAATGTATGCCTACATTTTTTTCATTTCACTACACCAACTTAGACTATTTAGTACTGATGCATCACACACAAATCGGATTAAAAAATATATTTAAACATAGGTTGTAATTATAGATGAGCGAACCTTTCAGTGTTCGGTTCTGTTCAGTTTGCCGAACATATCCGAACCCCATTGAATTCAAGACAAAACTTTCAGGGGGGGCCTAAGAGCTGTAAAAATAGCTAAAATTAAAGATAAACACCAGGAAAAGTGGCATCAATTCACCCACGGTAGAAATTTTATAATAACACAGAAGCAGTCAGGCATGGGCCATGCATGAGGTATCAGGGTTTCAGCCAGCATTTACAGCTTTGAATTTAACTTCAAATAAAGACGACATTTGTAGAATGTAAGCTTGCGAGCAGGGAACTCACTCCTAATGTAACTGTTTAAACTGTCTTAAATTGTATTGAATTTATTGTCTGTACATGTTCCCGCTTAATTGTAAAGTGCTGCGGAATTTGTTGGCGCTATATAAATAAAAATTATTATTATTATTATTATTATTATTATTAAGACGAGGTGGGTGCTTTTCTGCTCAGCCACACTCAGGTGGCACAAACATCAGTTTCATAAACTACTATTGGTAGAAAAATTTAAGGATAGTAATACAGGTAGTTGACTGAAAGTTAGTGCAGACCTGCTGGTCTAGGAGTCCTACTTCTACAGGCAACAAATATAAAGGAGACCCAACTTGGAGTCCAAATATTTCCAAACATTATGGGCAGACACCACTAAAGGGGCATCAATTTCCCCAGTGTAGAAGTAGTAAAATGGGGTACTGACACCCCTTCCACTACAGGCAACCCACCAGATGGAGACCCAACTTGGAGTCACCGCATTTCAAAAAAATATTGCCACACACCACTAAAGTGGCATCAATTTCCCCAGAGTAGAATTAGCATGATGGGGCTCTGACACCTCTTCCACTACAGGCAATCCACCAGATGGAGACCCAACTTGGAGTCTCCACGTTTCAAAAAGATATTGCCAACACCACTAAAGTGGCATAAATTTCCCCATAGTAGAAATAGTATAATGGGGTTCTGACACGCCTTCCAGTATTGGCAACCCACCAGATGGAGACCCAACTTGGAGTCTTTACATTTCAAAAAATATTGCCACACACCACTAAAGTGGCATCATTTTCCCCATAGTAGAAATAGTATAATGGGGCTCTGACACCCCTTCCACTACAGGCAACCCATCAGATGGAGACCCAACTTGGAGTCTCCACATTTCAAAAAACAACAGGCACAGAAGCCACGACAAAGGTATCACAGACTGCAATAACGCGAGATCAATGCAGCATACTAAAAACTACACCATCGCTTTGTCTGCCCAGTCTGCGATTGGGGTGCCAAAGTCATTTGAGATCCATGACTTGTTCATCTTGATGAAAGTAAGGCGGTCTAAACATTCAGGGGACCACCGGATGCGCTTATCCATCAGGAGACCACCAAGCCCTGAGAGAACGCTGGCTGCCGGCCATGACAAAACCTCCAAGGCGAGCTCAAGCCACTTTTCCATTTTTGAAGACCAATATGCAAAAGGGTCCAAACCCCATGTGATGGCATTGATATTAAGCTCGAGATACAGGTGCTTCTCACAAAATTAGAACATCATCAAAAAGTTAATTTATTTCAGTTCTTCAATACAAAAAGTGAAATTCATATATTATAAAGAGTCATTACAAACAGAGAGATCTATTTCAAGTGTTTATTTTTGTTAATGTTGATAATTATGGCTTACAGCCAATGAAAACACAAAAGTCATTATCTCAGTAAATTAGAATACTTTAAAACAACAGCTTGAAAAATGATTTTAAAACTCGAAATGTTGGCCTACTGAAATGTATGTTCAGTAAATGCACTCAATACTTGGTCGGGGGTCGTTTTGCATCAATTACTGCATCAATGCAGCGTGGCATGAAGGCGATCAGCCTGTGGCACTGCTGAGGTGTTATGGAAGGCTAGGTTGCTTTGATAGCAGCCTTCAGCCTCTCTGCATTGTTTGGTCTGGTGTCTCTCATCTTCCTCTTGACAATACCACTTAGATTCTCTATGAGGTTAAGGTCAGGCAAGTTTGCTGGCAAATTAAGCACAGTGATACTGTTGTTTTTAAACCAGTATCACTGGAGAATAAAATTTCCATCCCCAAAAAGATTGTCGGCAGAGAGAAGCATGAAGTGCTCTAAAATTTCCTGGTAAATGGCTGCGGTGACTTTGGTCTTGATAAAACACAGTGGACCTACACCAGCAAATAACATGGCTCCCCAAACCATCACTGATTGTGGAACCTTCACACTAGACCTCAAGCAGCTTACACTAGACAACAAGCAGCTTTGATTGTGTGCCTCTCCACTTTTCTCCAAACTCGGGGACCTTGATTTCCAAATGAAATGCAAAATTTACTTTAATCTGAAAACAAGACCTTGGACCACTGAGCAACAGTCCAAGTCTTTTTCTCCTTGGTCCAGGTAAGACGCTTCTGGCGTTGTCTATTGGTCATGAGTGGCTTGACACAAGGAATGAGACACTAGTAGGCAATGTCCTGGATACGTCTGTGTGTGGTGGCTCTTGAAGCAATGACTCTAGCAGCAGTCCACATCTTGTGAATCTCCCCCAAATTTTTGAATGTCATTTTCTTAACAATCCTTTCAAGTCTACGGTTATCCCGGTTGTTTGTGCACCTTTTTCTACCACACTTTTTCCTTCCACTCAGCTTTCCATTAATATGCTTGGATACAGCACACTCTGTTAACAGCCAGGTTCTTTAGCAATGACCTTTTGTGTCTTACTCTCCTTGTGGAGGGTGTCAATGACTGCTTTCTGGACATCTGTCAAGTCAGCAGTCTTCTCCATGATTGTGGAGCGTACTGAAAGAGACCAAGGGACCTTTTAAACGCGTAAGAAGTCTTTGCAGGAATTTTTTGTTAATTATTCTAATTTACTGAGATAATGACTTTTGTATTTTCATTGGCTGTAAGCCATAATCATCAACATTAACATAAATAAACACTTGAAATAGATCACTCTGTTTGTAATGACTCTATATAATATGAGTTTCACTTTTTTAATTGAAGAACTGAAATAAATTAACTTTTTGATGATATTCTAATTTTGTGAGAAGCACCTGTACTCCTGCACAATCCTCTCCTGTCTATCACTACGTGTCCGACTTGTACTCTGTTCCGCCGGTGCACGGGCTGGTCAAAAAATGTGTGAAACGAATCACAGAAATTGCTTTTGCAACTTACACTGTTGTTGCGGCTAATGTATTTGCCTTAATGATTGAACGTTCCCGATGTTGGAAGTCTAGAACTGTGATGCACATTGTGTGCCTCACTGCTGTCTTGGGGAAAACAACCAGCATGTTTCGATATTCCATCATGTGCGTGTCCCTTTCCAGGGGGAGAAGCATCTGGCCAAATTTACTCTTGTAAACAGAGTAGCAACCCAGTAGTCAGCGCTATTTCTAATACTAGCAATACGGGCAATATGTTGTAGCTAGTGCAGCAAGAAGGCGCTCATGTGTCGGGTGCTTCCTTGAGGTCCAAGTCTATGGTGTGTTTGTGGTGGGGTAACACTCAAGCTTGCTTTCTCCTTCACCTCCCGCCAACCACGGACAAAAGAGAGAGGATCATTATCCTCTTCATCTCCTGACTGTGCATCACCTCTTCCTCCTCATCCTCCTCCATTTGTTTTTCGGCTCCTGCACCTTCAATTACAGTTTGTCTGATGCCATGAGCCCCCCTCCATCGCTGTAATCCACTCTCCCTTGTCACCCGCCTGTGCAACGACAGTCCAGAACTTAGAGATATTGTTATCCCTTCTGCATCCTCCTCTGCTTCCACCTCTTACTCTCACCACTTCCTTCCGCAAACTATTCAAAGTGTGCCCCAGCATGTAGTTGACCAGAATAGTAATGCTGATGATAGCATCATCAGCGTTAACCATCTTAGTAGCCATTTTGAAAATATGCAAAAGGGTGCAGAGGTAGTTCAACTGTGCCCACTTTGCACCTTGTCTATACTGCGTTGGTCCAGGCTAGGCAAAATAAAACACTGCACCAGGGCTCATCACTGCGGCCACATTCGCTGCAACATGTGCAGAGTGGAATTCCACTGTGTCGGCACATCGCACATCAATCGGTAAACCAGTAGGTCGAAAGACCCCTGTAGCAATGCAAGTTGATGACCCGTGGGGTGTGAACAGCGGACGTGAGCACACAGCAACCATGCTTTCTGCAGTAGGCCAGGATAGTAGTGGAAAAATTGCCATACCACCAGGTTGAGGACATGAGCCATGCAAGGCACGTGTGTGAAGCTGCCATGGCGTAGGGCTGCCACCAGGTTTGCACCATTATCACACACAGCCTTCCCTGGCTCTAGGTTCAGTGGAGACAGCCATTGCTCATACTCGGCTTGGATTGCTGTCCACAACTCTTGATCTGTCTGATTGCGATCTCCAAGGCATATTAATTTAAACAATGCATGATTGCGGTGAGCCGTGACTGTGCAGTACGGAGGTCAGGGGGATTATTTTTGAACTGTTGGAGCACATGTCTCATTAATTCAGAGGATGTGGGTGCAGGTGGAGGTCCTAGAGGTGGTGGAGGAGGCAGAAGCAGTGGAGGAAGTGTTAGAGGTTTGTAACGCAAGCCTTGGGGATTCCAAAACTTGTGGAGCAGCTTCTTCCCCACATGCCCCCACAGCCAACAGAGTCAGACAGTGCCTAGTCAGTGAGATGCAATGCTCCTGGCCATGCTTGCTCATTGAGGTGTCAGTGGTGAAATTCACCCTTGCAGACATAGATTTCTAATGGAATGGGTGGTGTTTTCTATGACATTTTGGTGTAGCGTAGGCACAGCTTTCTTATAGAAGTAATGGCGATTGGGCAACTGGTACAGGGGGAGTGCGACTGTCATCAGCTTTCGAAAACCGTCTGTATCCACCAGGCAGAATGGCAGCATTTCTTTGGCCTACAGAATCGAGATGGTGGAATTCAAGCTCTTAGCTTTGGCATAAGGAAAGCTTTGGAGGAAACAATCTTTTGCATGACCATAACTACAGGACCGAGGAGGAAGAAGCAGCAGATGTGGTTGATGGGGCGGCCGGTGGTGAGGCCCACTATTCCGCATTTTAGCGCAGTGAGTTTCACAGACTAACACATATTGATCGCTCATGTGACGGTTCATGCATGTAGAAGTCAAATTATTGCAATTTTTGCCTCTACTGAGTCGTCTTTTACAAAGTTGGCAGATAACGTGAATTGGGCTATGTAGACCCATAAATGCTGCTGGCCACATCTGGATTTGTAACTGAGGATGCAGTGCTTGTCGTGTTGCATCACTCTGTGTCTGTGTGTGAAGCCACAACATTACCTCCTCATCTTCCTCCTCTTCTACTTCCTCTGCTGAGCTACTTAGTTGCGTGCCTCTGGGTTCACATGAAGTGAAATCTACAACCTCATTGTCATCCTCTCTGTTCTTTCACTCCTCACACTGAGTCACCCTCCTCCTCTTCCTGTCCAGACAGCACAGTACAGTCCATATGTGCCTCGGGTATGTGTCTCATATGGATCACCTCCACCCCCAGAGGTTAACGTCTGGATTCTGTTTGGACCCTACCTTGCTTGGCCCTGAATCCAACTGAAAACAATTTTGAGCATTGATGCTTTTGCTTTCCTCTTTTTGAGTCTGTGAAACTTTGGAGCAGGCCTTGATGCTCATGGAAAAGAGTGTGTGAACAGCTCTGTAGACTCGCCCATCTGTGGTTACCCACAGTCAGTTGGACAGTTGGAGAGTTGTGACGTGGGGGAAACAAGAGTAATTGGGGTGCCACCTCTGTATACTGTACTGTGTGCAATGTTAAGGTGTAGGAAGAGAGGCCGTTTGATGTAGCGCTTGCCATCCACTGGAGAACATGCTCTTTCTGGCCCTCATCTACAAGGCATACCACTGTGCGGCTGCCAAAGAAAGGGAGTGGTGTATCCAGTCCGGTAACAGAAGTTGTCAGTTGTTTTTGGATAGGACGGGACGGTGTTTATTCAGTAGAGCTTCCAGTAACATTACCACCTATCCCATGTACACTTGAACACCAAGTCTATTCCCCCTTCCACCATGACCTCGCTTTTTCCCACTCATGGATGTACCCTTCCCTTTTTTTAACCAGCTGTTTCACAACCATAGACCAAGACCCGTCAGTCACCTGTCACTAAATTACCAATCAGTATTTATTTGCTGAGATAGTGTGGCTTAAATGCGCTCTTAGCACAAAGAATTTAGATTCTGAAATGTGGACTCCTGGGTGGAGAACAATATTAGCACAAAAAGATTTATGTGCTGAAATGTGGCCTGGTTTCTGGACCACTCTATTAGCACAAAGAATTTAGATGCTGAAATGTGGACTCCTCACTGGAGCAAAAATATCAGCATCGAAGATTTACATGCTGAAATGTAGCCTGTTTTCTGGACCACGCTATTAGCACAAAAAATTTGATTCTGAAATGTGGACTCCTTGCTGGAGCAAAAATATTAGCACAAAAGAGTTAGATGCTGAAATGTGGCCTGGTTTCTGGACCACACTATTAGCACAAAGAATTTAGATCTGAAATGTGGATTGCTGGCTGGAGCACAAAATTAACACAAGAGAGTTTTATGCTGAAATGTGGCCTGGTTTCTTGACCACTCTAGTAGCACAAAGAACTTAAATTCTGAAAACTGGACTCCTAACTGGAGCAAAAATGTTAACACAAAAGATTTACAAGCTGAAATGTGGCCTGGTTTCTGGACCACGCTATTAGCAAAAAAAAATAGACTCTGAAATGTGGACTCCTGTCTAGAGCAAAAATATTGGCACATAAAATTTGTATGCTCAAATGTGCCCTGGTTTCTGGACCTTGCTATTAGCACAAAGAATTTAGATTCTGAAATGTGGACTCCTGGCTGGAGCACAATATTAGCGTGAAAGAATTAAAAGCTGAAATGTGGCCTGGTTTTTGGAAAATGAGCACAAAGTATTGATCTGCTGGAAGGTCGATTTCAAATTCACACGGAATCCTATCTCTCTGAATTAGCTGACTAACATTCAACCACCTAGATAACAATCTGACTATCCTGTATTGTAGGGTGAGTTCCCCAATCCTGCCTACAAATTTATTTGATGGCCACATTTTTTTTAATTGTTATGTGATTGGTATTTGTGGGTTATTTTTAGCAATTATCTAGTAAAATGTGTATTTTAAGTATCGAAATGATTTTTGGTGTTTAGAATCTGTGATTATCGTAATTTCTCTGTATCAAACTCAACTTATAGTCTGTGAATTCTAAAACTTTTTTCTTGATGGCGAGCTTTCTATCAGGGACTATTAACAGGGAACAATGGGTGGTGGATGCCTTGGATGCATTTTGAGAGATTGAGCAAGAAAACACTTAAAAAAATCCAGATTTGAGAACATTATTTTTTGATCTTACAACGTGCTACAAAGACAATATTAAATCCTGGTGGGAAAACCAGTCCATGGAGAATTATATTAAACATAAGATAGTTCCCAGGGGCCTTAGGATTTCAATTACTTTGGCAAAGAGAACTAGAACACCAGAGCTCCTTAAGAAATGGGAAAGAGAACTCACTGAGAGCTCATTTCGTTTTATGAATATTTTGTTAGAGGAAGAAAGGGTGAATTTACAATACACATCTAAGAAACTGTTGGATCTTACAGAAGAAGTTCTTAAATATAAAACAGATAAAGATTTCTCTAGGCGGGAAACTAGCCTACAAACCACTGTCGAACAATTTCAAGGAGAATTAAAAAATAGGAAACAAACAATTTACTAAAGATTTACACGACTTTAGGGATAAGAAAATCTACCCCTTTCTTCAGGAAGAAAGGCAGGGGGAGTTGAACACAGATATTTCCTCCTCTGATCAGGAATTATCTGACACGGACAGGGGTACTCATAATTTCCCTAGTGGTAGAGGGTTTGGAGGTGGTAGCCATAGGAGGAATAAAAGATCGGGATGGGAAAGACAGGAGAGAAGAGACTACATGCAGACAAGAAACAGCTACAGGGGAGATTCCTCTATGAAGGGGGCCGCTGCTGCTTCTTTCCCCTCCTCACCATCATCCTCTTTTTTACAGAAACGGAAACCATTGAGTCCAAAGTAAATGATGCAAATAGGATTATTAATATTTCACCCTATAATTTGTCTCCCCTTGAGAAATCAGTTCTATCTAAGGGGTTGTCCTTTGTGCTGAATAATCACTATGATGAGTTCACCTGGGTTAAAGACATCAATTTGTTTGCCCAGACACTGAGGTGGAAAAAGTTTTTTAAGGCCCATGACCATGCCGAGTGTGAGTCATTGTGTATATCGGAGGTGGATTTACCAAATGTTAGGACCCTTGTTGACCTTTGGGGTGAGAGAGTGAAAGGCGGCCTGGCTTAGGTCCTTTTACGGATTTGAAACCTAAGAGTAAGAGGATGCCTCCAACTACGGATTATAACAACATAGATAAATTCACTAAATTGGTTGTGGAGGAATTGGGAAAAATTAATGAAGCACCAAAGAGAAATTATTCCAATATGACGAGACAAGAAAGAATCACCCTTGACAGATTGGCGAATAACAAGGAATTAATATTTAAGCCATCTGACAAAGGTGGAAATCTCGCCATCTTGGACCATAAAAACTATCTTGATATGTGTGAGAACATTTTGAAAGATGAACACACCTACAACATTTTGAGAAAAGACCCCACAGAGACCTTTTGAATGAACTTGTTATGGGTCCGGGTGGTGGAACCTCTGTGCCGAGGTGCAAGGAGGGACCCAGAGGGGCGTGACTAAGTATCAACCCGAACCTACCCTGGTCAGACAGCAGCAAACGACACCGTGACCAGGGAGGATCCAGGCTGAGGGACCAGGTGCTACTCTGGGGACGACCTTTTAAGAGAGCAGGTGGCTCCCACGGGTCAGATGGCTGGGACTGACCGGTATGACGGATGGACACGGCAAGCAGGCAGAAGTCTCTGGTAGCTGAAAGGTTGTCACGGTACGTGACAGCAGAGCAGGTAGTAGTCTCTAGGTTTACCAGTCAGGTGGTCACAGCAAGTGACGGCAGAGCCTCCAGGCAGGCTGGCAGGAAACAGATGGGCGCTCCCAGGTGAGCGGGCAGACCGACAAGGCAGGTAACAGGCAGGTAACAGGTGGGCGCTCCGAGGTGAGCAGGCTAACGGACACAGCAGGTAACAGACGGATGCTCCCAGGTGAGCAGACAGACAGGGCAGGTAACAGGCGGATGCTCCCTGGTGAGCGGACTGGCAGACAGGGCAGGTAACAGGCAGGTAACAGGTGAGCGCTCCAGGTGAGCAGGCTGGCAGGCTCGGCAGGTAGCGGGCAGATAACAGGCTGGCAGCGGGACCTGAGGGCTGAAGCAGAAATCAGAAACTGTGCAACAACAACTTTGCTCGGGCACCTCCATTTTGGAGGAGGTGCCCTATATATGGGAGGACCCTCGGTTATTGGCCGGGGACTCCTTAGGATGGCGCGCGCGGCCCCTTTAAGTGGGGGGAGCGCGCATGCGTCCTAAGCACAGTGCCCAGGGGACTGCGCGCGCAGACAGCAGGCTGAGAAGGAGAGCGGGGAGCGTGGTGAGAGGGACGGCGTCTCTGCCCGGCAGGAGGCAGAGACGCCGGAGCTACAGGGCTGCGCGCGCCGACAGCAGGCTGGGAAGGAGAGCGGGGAGCGAGGAGGTGAGAGGGACGGCGTCTCTGCCTAGAAGAAGGCAGAGACGCCGATGCTACAGAACTAGACAAATTATTGGGGAGGTCTCTTGAAATTGGATGAATATCAAAAAATGAGAGAGATTACATGTATCCCAGATTTGCAGTTATGGCCGTTTTTTACTCAGTGCCCAAGGTCCAAAAGGATCTAAACCCCCTAAAAGGATGTCCCATAGTGACAGGTATCGGTTCAATCACCCAGAACTCCAGTATATATGTTGACAGATACTGAGATCTTACGTGGTCTCTTTGCCATCATATTTCAGGGATACTGCAGATCTGCTCCGCAGGCTGGAGTATGTGGTGATAGATGAGGATGTTTATCTTGCATCTATAGATGTTGAATCGCTCTATAGTAACATCCCACATGATAACGGTGTTAAGGCTGTGAATTATTTTCTTAAATCTAGAGGAACACGGTGCTCAGGTCATAGTGGTTTTGTGTCTGATCTCATACTTTTTGTATTGGAGCATAATTTTTTTCTCTTTTAAATGTAAGTTCCTCCACCAGCTCAGGGGCACAGCGATGGGGAGCCCCTGTGCCCTCACATATGCCAACCTGTTCCTGGGCTGGTGGGAGGACACCGTTGTGTTCGGGGAGGATGGGGCATACTGGTGAAACCCCAGAATTGTTTTCTGGAGTGGGTATATGGATGACATCTTAATCCTGTGGTCCGGGGACACCCCATCCTTCTCAAACTTTGTGAGGGAACTTAACCAGAATGATATAGGCCTGAGACTCACTTTTGAAATCAATTATTATTTTATTAATTTTTTGGATATCAAGATTGGAAGAGATGCTAGTGGATGCATCACCAATAGAGATGAGCGGTGTTCGACTCGAACTGTTCGCCAATCTTAAATTCGAGCTGTTTTGGGCGGTGTTCGAGCCGTTCGGCGAACACGAACAATTTGAAAAAAGTTTGGCTGTTCGAGGTTATGTTCGATAACTGTTCGTGCACCAAAATCATAACTGGATTTTTTCTCAGAAATGCTGAAAATTAATGTTTGAGTGTACAGCGGGGCGGGGGGAGGGGCAGGGGGTGGATCTCTGCAGAAATAATGAAGATCTCCATATTTTTCCTCTTTCCTGCATTTACAGTGGGGAGGTGCAATCTGTCAGCCTATCAGCAGCGCACACACGGAGCGAACTGCTTTTTTTCACACAAGCAAGGGCATGTATCATTGGCAGTGTATGTCACATGTCCTTGCCCTATAAGATACAGCCATTTTCCCCGTCGCCACCATTTTCTCACTGCTGCAGCTGCATGTTAGACGGCACCGCTGTTGCTGTGTGCACTATACTTAGTTAATTTCAAGCCAATTTTTGCACAAATCTACAGATAGCTTGGGAGTAGGGAATAGTTGTGATTGCAGTCCTTTTAAGGACTAGGTTACATCATTTCCTATGACTTTTATCAGGCAGGTCTGTGCTCTTAAATAGATAGGTTGGGAGTAAAGACTAATTGTAATTGCAGTCCTTTTGAGGGCTAGGTTACATCAGTTCCTATCACTTTTATCAGGCAGGTCTGTGCTCTTAAATAGATAGGTTGGGAGTAAAGACTAATTGTAATTGCAGTCCTTTTGAAGGCTAGGTTACATCAGTTCCTGTCACTTTTTGCCAGGCAGGTCTGTGCCAGTGCTGTGCAAGTTTTTTTCACAGCATTTGGCTAAATCGAGCAAAGCAAATCCTTTTAGGCCTCTTGCAGTGTGTGTTAGTCAGTGGAGTAGCCTATCTGTGTTGCAAGCTACAACACCTGTGTATAGAATACAATTTTTTTACTGCACCTAGTGAAGTAAAACCTTTTGGGCATAGCATCATTCTATTAGTCCATCTATACTAACCTCCACCAGGTTGCAAATTCAAAATAATTTTTATCTGCATCTAGCTCTGAAAAAATATTTCGGCTTGTAGCAGTGTGTGGGATTTGTTCTATTAGTCCATCTATACTAACCTCCACCAGGTTGCAAATTTAATATAATTTTTTTCTCCATCTAGATCTGAAAAAATATTTTGGCTTGTAGCAGTGTGTGGGACTTGTTCTATTTGTCCATCTATACTAACCTACACCAGGTTGCAAATTCAATATAATTATTTTCTGCATCTAGCTCTGAAAAAATATTTCAGCTTGTAGCAGTGTGTGGGACTTGTTCTATTTGTTCATCTATACTAACCTACACCAGGTTGCAAATTCAATATAATTATTTTCTGCATCTAGCTCTGAAAAAATATTCTGGTTTGTAGCAGTGTGTGGGACTTGTTCCATTGGTCCATCTATACTAACCTCCACCAGGTTGCAAATTCAATATAATTTTTTTCTGCATCTTGCTCTGAAAAAATATTTCGGCTTGTAGCAGTGTGTGGGACTTGTTCTATTAGTCCATCTATGCTAACCTCCACCAGGTTGCAAATTCAATATAATTTTTTTCTGCATCTAGCTCTGAAAAAATATTTCGGCTTGTAGCAGTGTGTGGGACTTGTTCTATTAGTCCATCTATACTAACCTCCACCAGGTTGCAAATTCAATATAATTTTTTTCTGCATCTAGCTCTGAAAAAATATTTCGGCTTGTAGCAGTGTGTGGGACTTTTTCTATTAGTCCATCTTTACTAACCTCCACCAGGTTGCAAGTTCAATATAATTTTTTTCTGCATCTAGCTCTGAAAAAATATTTCGGCTTGTAGCAGTATGTGGGACTTGTTCTATTAGTCCATCTATACTAACCTCCACCAGGTTGCAAATTCAATATAATTTTTTTCTGCATCTAGCTCTGAAAAAATATTTCAGCCTGCAGCAGTGTGTGGGACATTTTCTATTAGTCCATCTATACTAACCTCCACCAGGTTGCAAATTCAATATAATTTTTTTCTTCATCTAGCGCTGAAAAAATATTTCGGCCTGTACCAGTGTGAGGGACTTGTTCTATTAGTCCATCTATACTAACCTCCACCAGGTGGCAAATTCAATATCATTTTTTTCTGCATCTAGCTCTGAAAAATATTTCGGCTTGTAGCAGTGTGTGGGACTTGTTCTATTAGTCCATCTATACTAACCTCCACCAGGTTGCAAATTCAATTAAATTTTTTTCTGCATCTAACGCTGAAAAAATATTTCGGCTTGTAGCAGTGTGTGGGACTTGTTATATTAGTCCATCTATACTAACCTCCACCTGGTTGCAAATTCAATATAATTTTTTTCTGCATCTAGCTCTGAAAAAATATTTCGGCTTGTAGCAGTGTGTGGGACTTGTTCTATTAGTCCATCTATACTAACCTCCACTAGATTGCAAATTCAATATAATTTTTGTCTGCATCTAGCTCTGAAAAAATATTTTGGCTTGTAGCAGTGTGTGGGACTTGTTCTATTAGTCCATCTATATTAACCTCCACCAGGTTGCAAATTCAATATAATTTTTTTCTGCATCTAGCACTGAAAAAATATTTCGGCTTGTAGCAGAGTGAGGGACTTGTTCTATTAGTGCATCAATACTAACCTCCACCAGGTTGCAAATTCAATATAATTATTTTCTGCATCTAGCTCTGAAAAAATATTCTGGCTTTTAGCAGTGTGTGGGACTTGTTCCATTGGTCCATCTATACTAACCTCCACCAGGTTGCAAATTCAATATAATATTTTTCTGCATCTAGCTCTGAAAACATATTTCGGCTTGTAGCAGTGTTTGGGACTTGTTCTATTAGTCCATCTATACTAACCTCCACCAGGTTGCAAATTCAATATAATTTTTTCTGCATCTAGCTCTGAAAAAATATTTCAGCTTGCAGCAGTGTGTGGGACTTTTTCTATTAGTCCATCTATACTAACCTCCACCAGGTTGCAAATTCAATATAATTTTTTTCTGCATCTAGCGCTGAAAAAATATTTCGGCTTATAGCAGTGTGAGGGACTTGTTCTATTAGTCCATCTATACTAACCTCCACCAGGTGGCAAATTCAATATCATTTTTTTCTGCATCTAGCGCTGAAAAAATATTTCGGCTTGTAGCAGTGTGTGGGACTTGTTATATTAGTCCATGTATACTAACCTCCACCTGGTTGCAAATTCAATATAATTTTTTTCTGCATCTAGCTCTGAAAAAATATTTCGGCTTGTAGCAGTGTGTGGGACTTGTTCTATTAGTCCATCTATACTAACCTCCACTAGATTGCAAATTCAATATAATTTTTGTCTGCATCTAGCTCTGAAAAAATATTTTGGCTTGTAGCAGTGTGTGGGACTTGTTCTATTAGTCCATCTAAATTAACCTCCACCAGGTTGCAAATTCAATATAATTTTTTTCTGCATCTAGCACTGAAAAAATATTTCGGCTTGTAGCAGTGTGTGGGACTTGTTCTATTAGTCCATCAATACTAACCTCCACCAGGTTGCAAATTCAATATAATTATTTTCTGCATCTAGCTCTGAAAAAATATTTCGGCTTGTAGCAGTGTGTGGGACTTGTTCTATTAGTCCATCTATACTAACCTCCACCAGACTGCAAATTCTAAATAATTTTTATCTGCATCTAACCCAGCCAATACTTTTGGGCTAATACCACAGTTTGGCCACTCAGCTCTGCTCGGTTCCCATCCATTGTTTTTTGTGCAAACAACTCCAGAGTTGTGAATTAGTTAACCACCAAAATGAGTGGAAAAAGGCCTGCTGCTGGTGGAAAGGGGAATAGGCATGTTTGGAAGGGAAAAAAGGTTGTGTCCGTGGGGTAGGTGTTAAAGAAACAGTAACATCTGCAGAAGAAAGACCATCTTCCAGCCAAACTAAGATGTCTACTTCTTTTAGCTGACAATGTGATAAGATCCCTTTCTTACGGCCACGCCAATCGCTACAAATTCCAAATGAGGCACAAAAACAGCAGGTGCTTCAACGGATATCAAGTGCTCCTTTAAGTGGGCTCTCCTCCACCTCAACTCAAACATCACAAATACTCCAGTCCTCAGAGGTGTCACCCCAATCGCACTTGCTTCCTCACAGCTCCCAAGTCTCCAGCTGCCCGTCTGAGTATGGGGTAGAACAGATGGTTGAGTCTGCAGAGCTGTTTACTCATACTATAGCCTGGGAATCAGAGGTCGGCTCCAGAGCTTCTGTGAATCCAGACGAGGAAATGATCTGCACTGATGCCCAGAATCTTTATGAGTCGGATCCAGGACCAGACGCAGAAGGTTCTGACCCTGGGAATTATAGACCGGTAAGCTTAACATCTGTTGTGGGTAAATTGTTTGAAGGATTTCTTAGAGATGCTATTGTAGAATATCTTAATGATAATAACTGTCTAACTCCATATCAACATGGATTCATGAGGGATCGCTCCTGCCAAACATACCGGATCGCCTTCTACGAGGAGGTGAGCTCACAGCTGGACCGGGAAGAGTAAGTGGATGTTGTATACCTTGACTTCTCCAAAGCGTTTGATACCGTGCCACACAAAAGGTTGGTATATAAAATGAGAATGCTTGGTCTGGGGGATAATGTGTGCAAGTGGGTAAATAGCTGGCTGAGTGATAGAAAGCAGAGGGTGGTTATCAATGGATTAAGCTCAGGGTGTGTCAGGGTTACTAGCGGGATGCCTCAAGGGTCTGTCTTGGGCCCTATATTATTTAATATATTTATTAATGATCTAGTGGGTTGCATAGTAAAATAGCAATATTTTCAGATGATACTAAACTTTGTAAAGTAGTTAATACAGATGAGGATAGGGCTCAGCTACAGGAGGATTTAGATAAATTGGGGAGTTGGGCCAAAAAATGGCAAATGGGGTTCAATGCCGATAAATGTAAGGTCATGCACATGGGAAAGAAAAACAGCAGTCACCCATACATATTAAATGGGAAACCGTTGGGGAAATCTGACATGGAGAAGGACCTGGGCGTCTTGGATAACAGCAAATTAAATTGGAGTGCCCAGTGTCAGGCAGCAGCTGCGAAGGCAAATAGAGTCATGGCATGCATCAGAAATAGAATAGGGGCATATGATGAAAACATTGTTCTTCCTCTGTATAAAGCGCTGGTAAGGCCGCACTTAGAATATTGTTCACAGTTCTGGGCTCCGGTGCTCAGGAAAGACATATTGGAGCTAGAGAGGGTACAAAGGAGGGCGACAAAGGTAATAAAGGGAATGGAGGGACTAGAATACCCAGAGAGGTTGTCAAAATTAGGCCTATTTACGTTGGAAAAGAGAAGGCTTAGGGGAGACCTCATAAACATGTATAAATACATCAGGGGGCAGTACAGAGATCTCTCCCATAACCTGTATATACCAAGGATGGTGACAAAGACGAGGGGGCACACTATGCGTCTGGAGGAAAGGAGGTTCCTGCACCAGCATACAAGGGGATTCTTTACGGTCAGAGCCATGAGACTCTGGAACTCTCTGGGAGAGGAAGTGGTGATGTCCAACTCACTTAATGAGTTCAAGAGAGGCCTGGACGCCTTTCTTGAGAACAATAAAATTACATCTTATGCTTAGTGATAGTTAATTAATCCAGGGATTTAATCTGACTGCCAGATTGGAGTCGGGAAGTGAATTTTTCCTCAATGATGTAAATTGGCCTATACCGCATGGGGTTTCTGTGCCTTCCCCTGGATCAACCCTGCGGAATAGCTGCAGTGCACAAGAAATAGGCTGAACTGGATGGACGCTTGTCTTTTTTCGGCCTTATAAACTATGTAACTATGTAACTATGACCATAATGTAGACCCTCGTTCCCAAACTGTAACTCCTGTTGGTGGAGACAATGAGGAAGACGATGATGAGACTCAAATACCTGATTGGAGCGACAACTTTAGCTTTTTGTCAGGGCAGGAAGAGGTTGGCTCTGAGGACGACGGGTGTGATAACACACAGGGTGATGATGACGAGGTTGGAGATCCCACTTACTGTCAACCCACAGTCAGCCAGTCGATGAGGTCAGCAGTAGTGTTGAGCCACCCCCGTAGTGTTCGAGTTCGGTTCGGTTCGTCGAACACCCGTGTGTTCGCCGAACTGTTCGTCGAACTGTTCGTCGAACACCTTCGAACACCGTTAAAACCAATGGCAGGCAAACAAAAACACATAGAAACACATAGAAAACACCTTCAAAGGTGTCCAAAAGCTGACAAACTGCTCAGAAGACACAACTAACACATGGAAAAGTGACAAGTACATATAGTCATGCGAAAAGAAAAGAGGTGGAGGAGTAAAAGGAGGGGGAGACACAGATATAGGCATGTCATGCCCTTCTAAAATCCAAAAAGTGAGAAGCCGACACGGCCAGTCCGCTCCTGCCCGTGCCACCTCCGTGTCGCCGGGTTTGTGCCAGAGCCGCGGTGAACCCTGACGGCCAGCCCCCCTCTCCCAATACTGGTGCCTGTCCGCTGGTGGGTCGAGAGAGCCCCCCTGTGGTGGAGGCAGCTCTAAGCTTTTTAATTTAAATTGTCCCTCTAATTTGAATGAATACACTTTAAATCCATTTACAAGGATCTATTGGAGGGCAAGTCTCATGCCAGCAGCCGCGTAATTCCAGCTCCAGTAGCGTCCACTAAAGCTGCTGCAGTTAAAAAGCTTTTATAAGGATCGAGCTCGGCTGTCCACCGCAAGGCATCCTAGTGCCAGTCCCAGCCCCTATGCCTTGGGGTGCCTCCTGATGCTCTTCACTGAGTATCCCGTGGTCCCGAAGCATTTCCTTTGAAAAAATTAAGTGTCCAAACTACAGGTGGTGTAGCTTGCTTAACAGCCGGGATAATCCGCTGACTAGCAGACACTGCTACTAGGCACAAAGTATTTCCTGGGCTAGATGCAGTTAAAAAATTGTAAGTAGATACTCTCGTTGGATGCTGAGAAAGCATTCCATAGAGTCTCCTGGCACGCCATATATGATTCTCTTAAAAAGCTTGGGGTAGGGGTCTAGGGGACCCTTTTATAGCCAAAATCACGGCCCTGTATCACAATACGTCACCTAGGATGAAGATAAATGGAACTGTAGCACCGAGGGCTCGGTTGCTACAGACGTATTGCACCTCACCCAGAGGTGTGATATCTCACTCTCAGATAAGGATGGAGTGTGGATCAGGACCCGACACCTGCATGCATTACACCACATTGCCGTGGGGCAGGGCGACCAATATGCCCCTGAGATGGGCACGACAGTCCCTGTCCCTGGCTGGAGTGGGGGGAGGGAACACTGAGGAAGGGGAACCCTGCAGTGCAGGAGTAGGGAGGAAGCAGTTCCTGGGTGCATTGAGAAGGGAGTATAAAAGGTGGGCACCATCTTAGTTCAGTGCAGAGAAGTCTGAGCAGAAGTGGCAGGGAGCAGGGGCTCTGCATGAGCTCTGCTCCGGAGGCGGGCCTAGTAACAGAGGCCCAGGCCTGCAAGAGGGAGAAGGAAGGAAGAGGAGCGGAGAAGGCTCCAGGAACGAGGAATGAAGGGATCCCAGGGGTGCGGACGGGCGAGTCGCCACCGCACGCCCGAATCCACCTGCGTGGAGGGGTCAGGCCAAAGGGGTAGACCGGTCCCCGAACTAGTGGAGGCAGGAAACGACCCTCAGCTAGAAACCGGAGGCTCTGACATTTTATGTGGCGCAGCCCCTTGCTCCACCCGCTAGGAAGGCACCACATAGGGTCAGGGAAACTGGCGCCAAGTTTACCAAGAGGAGGCCCGAGGCAGCCGGACAGAAGTGTTGGTAAGAAAGGCCAGACAAAGGACACACAAAGGGGGTCCTGTGAAGCGCTCCAAAGTTATCTGGGAGTTGTCTGAGCCCCTCATCTGGTGAGCACAGTACGACGTGGGCAGCCGTTACCTGCAGACGTGGTCTGGATAATAAGAACTGTGAGTAAAGGCCCTGAACTGCATCACTGACTCCGTGTCGTTACTGCTGCTGCCCTGCACCATCACCCCCATCCTCCGCATACACTAGCCTGAGGCTATACTCCTCCCGTGGGGAGTTATGCTACGCTCTGCTGCACCCACAACACCAGCCTTAGCGGTCTGCCTTGTAGCGGCGGTTCACTCTGACCGCAATCCACGGGTGGCGTAGTCGGACATTTAAACATCAAAACCACATAAATAGTTCCGCCACTGGTTTGACCGCCCTGAGCCACGGAACCGGATCGCCGCCACGAAGACTACAACCACCAGCATCCACCAAAAAGGGTCCGGCTCCGGGTGTCCCAAGGCCCAGGGGGTGCGTCAGAACATTTTCATCACCTTTCACAATCACCAATGGGACAAGGCAGGGATGTCCTCTGTCCCCTCTCTTATACATCCTAGTGACGGAGCACCTGCTCTCATCAATTCGCCATAACCCCAATATTAGGTGGATTGAGGTGGGAGGCACCGAGTACAAGTGCTCTCTATTTGCTGATGATGTCCTAGTATATATCACTCAATCACATATATCCATCCCTGCTGTTATGGCTGAAATAGATCACTTTGTTACATGGTAAAATTTTAAAATCAATGCAGCGAAGTCTGAGGCCCTCGATGTCTCCCTCCCTAAATCCATATAGGATTCCATCCAGTCCAACTTTCCCTTTGCCTGGCCCTCACAGGGTATCAAATACTTAGGAATTCCTATTCTTAGAGACCTCTCCCATCTATGTTATCTTAATTTTGGGCCCTTTATTGAACAATTCCATACAGACCACGGTTGGCAAGTTAGAACTGTAAGATTCACTACGTGAACCACTGGTGTTTTGTGGAAAAGCACATGTACACCGCGTTCCAAATTATTATGCAAAAAGTGTTTAGGAGTGATAAGGGAAGAATTTGTTTGTTTGTCAGTTAAACTCATTGATGGTGATGTGTGTCAGGGCTCTTTATATCACTGTAAGCAATTGCAGACACCTGGCTAATTAGTTTGGCAGGTGTGTCCAATGAAAGGCAAGACTACTTAAGAAGGCTCTCTCACATTATTAAGCAGCCTACATTTTCTGCCAAAATGGGAAAGAAAAAGGATGTGTCGGCTGCTGAGAAGCAACAAATTGTGGAGTGTTTAGGTCAAGGCATGACTACAATCAACATTGTGCGATGATCAGGATGAAGTGTCTTGGCAATCAAGAAGTATGTAGCTGATTCACAGTACACACGTGTGCGTGCTGAAAAGGGCAAATTGAGGACTCTTTCCTACAGGCAATTACGTCAGGTTGAAAGAGCAGCGGCAAAAAAGCCTTGTCATAGCAGCAGACAAGTTTTTGAAGCTGCTTGTGCCTCCAACGTCCCCCGAACAACAAGATGCAGGGTCCTTCAGAGGTTTGCAGCTGTGCATACGCCATCCTGTCGACCTCCTCTATCCACTTCACACAAGCAGAAACGGCTCCAGTGGGCCAAACATTACATGAAGACTGATTTCAAAACTGTTTTGTTCACGGATGAGTGCCGTGCAGCGCTCGATGGTCCAGATGAATGAAGTGGAGGATGGCTGGTTGATGGACACCCCACGCAAACACGGCTACAGCGCCAACAAGGAGGAGGTGGAGTAATGTTTTGGGCTGGAATCATGGGGAGAGAGATTGTCGGCCCCTTTAGGATCCCTGAAGGCGCTAAAGATGAACTCCATAATGTATGTGGATTTTCTCAAACACCACTTCCTGCCATGGTTCAAGAAGAAGAACCGTGTATTTCACAGCAAGATCATTTTTCTGCATGATAATGCACCATCTCATGCTGCACATAAAACATCTGCATCTCTGGCTGATATGGGCATAAAAGGGGACAAACTTATGGTGTGACCCCCATGCTCCCCTGACCTCTACCCCATTCAGAACCTTTGGAGCATCATTAAAAGGAGTGTCTATGATGGCGGGAGGCAGTTCACATCTAAGCACCAGCTCTGGGAGGGTATTCTGTCCTCATGCAAAACAATTGAAGCAGAAACCATCCAAAACCTGACAAATTCAATGGACGAGAGAGTTCAGAAGCTCCTTTCGAACAAGGGGTCCTATGTGAAAATGTAACATCACCTAAAATAAAGTTTTGAGTTGAAAACTGTTTGATTTCAGTTTCTAACAACCTACTAATGCTTATAATTTCAAAAATGACCATTTTTTTGGTCTTTATTAAAATGAAAAGGTTGATCGAAAAGTTTGGGGGATCTAAGAGTGAGACAACCCAGTAGTCATGATTACTTCGAATTCTGACAATATGAGGGTATTGCTGCAGGTAGTGCAGCAAGAAGGCACTTATGTGTCTTGCGCATCTCGGAGCCCCAAAATTATTTTCCGGGCTAGATGCAGCTAAAAATTATTTTTAATTTTAAATCTGGTTAAGCTTATTATAGATGGCCTAATAGGATCAGTGCTGCACACTGCTACAAAGCCCAAATTATTTTCCAGTCAAGATACAGATAAACATGATTAGTAATTTGAAAGCTTAAAACGGTTGGTAGGGTGATTTTAACCAATCATCAAGCTTTTACTCTCCCCAGGATGACACAGGGGTAGAAAAGTCGATTCGGATCCATGATTTGTTCATCTTTATGAACGTGAGTCTGTCTACATTATCAGTGGAGAGCCGAGTGCGCTTATCTGTCAGCACACCACCAGCAGCGCTGAACACACGTTCAGACAGAACGCTGGCTGCGGGGCATGACAAGATCTCCAAGGCGTAAGTGGCTAGCTCCGGCCATTTATCCAGATTGGAAGCACAAAAAGAGCAAGGGTCCAGTGACACAGTCGTGGCTTCAATGTTTACTTGGAGATACTCCTGTACCATCGTCTCTAGGCGTTGACTATGTGTCAGACTTCTTGTCTCCTGTGGCCTTGCAAAGGATGGGCTAAAAAAGTGGTGAAATGATTCCGCAAAATTGATGTTACCAGCAGATACTGTGGTTCTGTTACGGTTTGAGTGCTGAACACTTGACGGTCCCACGGTTGGCAAGTTGGAACTGTGAGATTCACTACGTGCACCACTGGTATTTTGTGGAAAAGCACATGTAAGATTCTGCAACAGTCTCTGCTGATACTCCTGCATGCGTGCATCCCTTTCTATGGCAGGAATAATTTCTGCAAATTTACTTTTGTACCGGGGATCTAACAGTGTGGCAACCCAGTAGTCAGGATTATTTCTAATTCTCACAATTCGAGGGTCATGTTGCAGGTAGTGCAGCAAGAAGGCACTCATGTGTGTTGCGCATTCAGGAGCACCAAGTCCCTGTTGTGTTGGTGGCGAGGTAACAATCATGCTTCCTTCCTCTGTCCTCTCCCCCCAACCTCGCACAACAGAAATGTGATCAAGGTCTCCCTCATCTCATGAGTCTTCCATCAGTTCGTCCTCCACTTCTTCCTGGGCTCCTGCACCTTCCTCACTAGTTTGGCTGCTACCATGCGCCCTGGTAAAATCATCTCCCCCACCCTCACATGCCTGCCGCCTTGGTGCTGCCGACCGTCTGGACCTTGCAGATGTTAGCCCTTCCGCATACAACTCCTCCTCCTCTACTTCCTCCACCTCCTCTTGTGCCACCACCTGACTCCGAATTCTGTTTAACATGTGCTCCAGCATGTAAATCACCGGAATAGTCATGCTGATAATGGCATCGTCAGCACTAAACATCTTCGTCGCCATTTCAAAACTGTGCAGAAGGGTGCATAGGTCCCTGATCTGAGACCACTCCTCCAGCGTGATTTGCCCCACCTCTGAATCTCGTTGGCCCAGGCTATACATCAGAACGTATTGCACCAGGGCTTGTCGGTGCTGCCACAGTCGCTGCAACATGTGCAGAGTTGAATTCCACCGGGTAGGCACATCGCATTTTAGCCGGTGAAGTGGCAGGCCCAACGACTTCTGTAGAGATGTAAGTCGCTGAGCTGCGGGATGCGAACGGCGGAAGTGAGCACACAGCGACCGTGCCCTCTGCAGAAGGCCATCTAGTCTGGGATAATGGGCTAAAAATTGCTGGACAACCAGGTTCAACACGTGAGCCATACAAGGCACGTGTGTGACATTGCCCCGGCGAAGGGCCGCACCCAGGTTTGCAGCATTGTCGCACACGGCCTTCCCTGGTTTCAGGTCCAGTGGAGACAACCATTCATGAAATTGGTTCTCCAGAGCTGACCACAACTCCTCAGCTGTGTGACTCACATTTCCCAGACATTTCAATGTAAAAACCGCCTGATGACGTTGAGCCCTACTGCCAGCATAGTAAGGAGGTGTGCAGGATCCCTTCTGCGCAGTTAGAAAGCTTGTGGCATGACCAGACAGGCTTTGGGTGCAGGTGGAAGACCGAGAGGAGGTTGAGGAGGCAGAAGCAGTGGAGGAACTTTGACATAAAGAGGATTGACGCACAACTCGTGGGGACGGCAAGACTTGGACAGCAGCCCCTTGTCCTGCTGTCACCATAGTTACCCAGTGCCCAGTCAGCGACATGTAACGCCCCTGTCCATGCCTACTCGTCCAAGTGTCTGTGGTGAAATGCACCCTGTCACACACAGAGTTTCTCAAAGAAGCGGTGATGTTGTGTGCGACATGCTGGTGGAGCGCAGGCACACCTTTCTTTGAGAAGTAGTGCCGACTGGGCATCTGGTACTGGGGCACTGCGACGGACATAAGGTCTCGAAAATCCTCTGTGTCCACCAGGCGGAAAGGCAGCATTTCTGTAGCCAAGAGCTTGCAGATGGTGAAATTCAACCTCTTAGCTTTCTCATGGCTAGGAGGAAATGGTCTTTTACTTGTCCACATCTGAGGGACCGAGGGCTGGCTATTGTGCTTAGACGGGGTTGATAAGGGTGTCCCCGGCAAACTGCCGGTCTGTGAGGAATATGCAGGCGGACATGTTAGGTTGCCTTGATCCAAAGGTGGTGCTATCGATGTCGGACAGCGCTCAAGACCAGCTGGTGTTACCACCTCCAAAGAAAATGATGACCTGCCAATCACGCTGGCTGTTGCGGGTAAAGAGGTGGCAGGTCTGCGCCCCAAAACAGGTGTGACTGCTGTCCCCCCAGTCACAGAGGATGAAAAGGCCGCGGATGCACAAAATATGGCAGACGGTGGTTGGCCCGGCCGGCTAGGCCGCATTGTAGCACACTGAGCTTCCCACTGCAACTTATGCTTCATGTCCATGTGCCGGTTCATGCATGAAGTACTCAAACTATGTATTTTTTGGCCTCTACTTAGCTTTTGCTGACAAATGTTACAGATAACACGAGTTGGGTCATCTTTATCGATCTGAAAAAATGCCCAGGCTATGCAAGGCTTAGCACCCATGCGACCTGAAGAGCCACCACGACTTGTGGTGAGAGGCAGAGTTGTGTTTGAGGATGCAGTTGTTGACGTGCTTCCAGTACTACGTCTCTGTCCAGGAAGGCGCAACCTGACCTCGTCGTCACTAGCATCTTCCTCCACCTCCTCTGCTGACCTCATCTCTTGGCTGACTGTGGGTTGACAGTAAGTGGGATCTCCGACCTCATCATCATCACCCTGTGCGTTATCACACCCGTCGTCCTCAGAGCCAACCTGTTCCTGCCCTGACAAAAAGCTAAAGTTGTCGCTCCAATCAGGTATTTGAGTCTTATCATCGTCTTCCTCATTGTCTCCACCAACAGGAGTTACAGTTTGGGAATGAGGGTCTACATTATGGTCAGAACCTTCTGCGTCTGGTCCTGGATCCGACTCATAAAGATTCTGGGCATCAGTGCAGATCATTTCCTCGTCTGGATTCACAGAAGCGCTGGAGTCGACCTCTGATTCCCAGGCTATAGTATGAGTAAACAGCTCTGCAGACTCAACCATCTGTTCTACCTCATACTCAGACGGGCAGCTGGAGATTTGGGAGCTGTGAGGAAGCAAGTGCGATTTGGGTGACACCTTTGAGGACTGGAGTATTTGTGATGTTGAAGTTGATGTGGAGGAGAGCCCACTTAAAGGAGCACTTGATATCCGTTGAAGCACCTGCTGTTTTTGTGCCTCATCTGGAATTTGTAGCGATTGGCGTGGCCGTAAGAAAGGGATCTTATCACATTGTCCGCTAAAAGAAGTAGGCATTTTAGTTTGGCTGGAAGATGGTCTTTCTTCTGCACCTACCCCACGGACACAACCTTTTTTCCCCTTCCCAACACGCCTATTCCCCTTTCCACCAGCAGCAGGCCTTTTTCCACTCATTTTGGTGGTTAACTAATTCACAACTCTGGAGTTGTTTGCACAAAAAAACAATGGATGGTAACCGAGCAGAGCTGAGTGGCCAAACTGTGGTATTAGGCCAAAACTATTGGCTGGGTTAGATGCAGAAAAAAATTATTTTTAATTTGCAACCTGATGGAGGTCAGTATAGATGGACTAATAGACCAAGTCCCACACACCGCTAGAAGCCCAAATATTTTTTCAGAGCTAGATGCAGAAAATTTTTTTATTCAATTTGCAACCTGATGGAGGTCAGTATAGATGGACTAATAGACCAAGTCCCACACACTGCTAGAAGCCCAAATATTTTTTCAGAGCTAGATGCAGAAAAAAATTATTTTTAATTTGCAACCTGATGGAGGTCAGTATAGATGGACTAATAGACCAAGTCCCACACACCGCTAGAAGCCCAAATATTTTTTCAGAGCTAGATGCAGAAAAAAATTATATTCAATTTGCAACCTGCTGGAGGTCAGTATAGAAGGACTAATAGAACAAGTCCCACACACTGCTAGAAGCCCAAATATTTTTTCAGATCTAGATGCAGAAAAAAATTATATTCAATTTGCAACCTGCTGGAGGTCAGTATAGAAGGACTAATAGAACAAGTCCCACACACTGCTAGAAGCCCAAATATTTTTTCAGAGCTAAATGAAGAAAAAAATTATTTTTAATTTGCAACCTGATGGAGGTCAGTATAGATGGACTAATAGACCAAGTCCCACACACTGCTAGAAGCCCAAATATTTTTTCAGAGCTAGATGCAGAAAAAAATTATATTCAGTTTGCAACCTGATGGAGGTCAGTATAGATGGACTAATAGAATGATGCTATGCCCAAAAGATTTTACTTCACTAGGTGCAGTAAAAAAATTGGTATTCTATACACAGGTGGTATATCTTGCAACACAGATAGGCTACTCCACTGACTAACACACTCTGCAATAGGCCAAAAAGGATTAGCTTTGCTAGATTCAGCCAAATGCTGTGAAAAAAACTTGCACAGCACTGGCACAGACCTGCCTGGCAAAAACTGATAGGAACTGATGTAACCTAGTCCTGAAAAGGACTCCAATTACAATTAGTCTTTACTCCCACAATCTATCTATTTAAGAGCACAGACCTGCTTGATAAAAGTCGTAGGAAATGCTGTAACCTAGTCCTTAAAAGGACTGCAATCACAACTATTCCCTACTCCCAAGCTATCTGTATATTTGTGCGAAAATTGGCTTGAAATTAACAAGGTATAGCGCACACAGCAACAGCGGTGCCGTCTAACACGCAGCTGCAGCAGTGAGAAAATGGTGGCGACGGGGAAAATGGCTTGGTCTTATAGGGCAAGGACATGTGACATACACTGCCAATCACACATGTCCTTGCTTGTGTGAAAAAAAGCACTTCGCTCCGTGTGTGCGCTGCTGATAGGCTGACAGATTGCACCTCCCCACTGCAAATGCGGGAAAGAGAAAAAAAAATGGAGATCTTCATTGTTCCTGCAGAGATCCATCCCCTGCCCCTCCCCCCACCCCGCTGTACACTCAAACTGCGTATTAACATTAATTTTCATCATTACTGAGAAAAAATGATTTTGGTGCACGAACAGTTATCGAACATAACCTCGAACAGCCGAATTTTTATCAAATTGTTCGTGTTCGCCGACCGGCTCGAACACCGCCCAAAACAGCTCGAATTTGAGATTGGCGAACAGTTCGAGTAGAACAACGCTCATCTCTAGTCAGCAGAGGAGGTGGAGGAGGATGCCAGTGACGACGAGGTCAGGTTGCGCCTTCCTGGACAGAGACGTAGTACTGGAAGCACGTCAACAACTGCATCCTCAAACACAACTCTGCCTCTGACCACAAGTTG
Organism: Phyllobates terribilis; assembly: GCF_046119375.1. Lineage (NCBI taxonomy): Eukaryota > Metazoa > Chordata > Amphibia > Anura > Dendrobatidae > Phyllobates > Phyllobates terribilis. The sequence goes on from NW_027362761.1 coordinate 284,661,261, forward strand.
TGGTGGCTCTTCAGGTCGCATGGGTGCTAAGCCTTGCATAGCCTGGGCATTTTCTCAGATCGATAAAGATGACCCAACTCGTGTTATCTGTAACATTTGTCAGCAAAAGCTAAGTAGAGGCCAAAAAATACATAGCTTGAGTACTTCCTGCATGAACCGGCACATGGATATGAAGCATAAGTTGCAGTGGGAAGCTCACTGTGCTACAATGCGGCCTAGCCGGCCGGGCCAACCGCCATCTGCCACATCTTGTGCATCCTGCAGCCTCTTCATCCTCTGTGACAGGGGGGACAGCAGTCACACCTGTTTTGGAAGGCAGACCTGCCACCTCTTTATCCGCAACAGCCGGAGTGATTGGCAGGTCATCATTTTCTTTGGAGGTGGAAACACCAGCTGGTGTTCAGCGCTGTCCGACATCGATAGCACCACCTTTTGATCAAGGCAACCTAACATGTCCACCTGCAACTTCCTCACAGACCAGCAGTTTGCCGGGGACACCCTTCTCAGCCCCGTCTAAGCACAACAGCCAGCCCTCGGTCCCTCAGATGTGGACAAGTAAAAGACAATTTCCTCCTATCCGTGAGAAAGCTAAGAATTCACCATCTGCAAGCTCTTGGCTACAGAAATGCTGCTTTTCCGCCTGGTGAACACAGAGGATTTTCGAGACCTTATGTCCGTTGCAGTGCCCCTGTACCAGATGCCCAGTCGGCACTACTTCTCAAAGAAAGGTGTGCCTGCGCTACACCAGCATGTCGCACACAACATCACCGCATCTTTGAGAAACTCTGTGTGTGACAGGGTGCATTTCACCACAGACACTTGGACGAGTAGGCATGGACAGGGGCGTTACATGTCGCTGACTGGGCACTGGGTAACTATGGTGACAGCAGGACAAGGGGCTGCTGTCCAAGTCTTGCCGTCCCCACGAGTTGTGCGTCCTCTTTATCTCGAAGTTCCTCCACTGCTTCTGCCTCCTCAACCTCTTCTCGGTCCTCCACCTGCACCCAAAGCCTGTCTGGTCATGCCACAAGCTTTCTAACTGCGCTGAAGGGATCCTGCACACCTCCTTAATATGCTGGCAGCAGGGCTCAATATCATCAGGCGGTTTTTACTTTGAAATGTCTGGGAAATGTGAGTCACACAGCTGAGGAGTTGTGGTCAGCTCTGCAGAACCAGTTTCATGAATGGTTGTCTCCACTGGACCTGAAACCAGGGAAGGTCGTGTGCGTCAATGCTGCAAACCTGGGTGCGGCCCTTCGCCGGGGCAATGTCACACACGTGCCATGTATGGAACCTGGTTGTCGAGCAATTTTTAGCCCACTATCCCGGACTAGATGGCCTTCTGCAGAGGGCACGGTCGCTGTGTGCTCACTTCCGCCGTTCGCATCCCGCAGCTCAGCGACTTACATCTCTACAGAAGTCGTTGGGCCAGCCACTTCACCGGCTAAAATGTGATGTGCCTACCCGGTGGAATTCAACTCTGCACATGTTGCAGCGACTGTGGCAGCACCGACAAGCCCTGGTGCAATACGTTCTGACGTATAGCCTGGGCCAACGAGATCCAGAGGTGGGCAAATCACGCTGGAGGAGTGGTCTCAGATCAGGGACCTATGCACCCTTCTGCACAGTTTTGAAATGGCGACGAAGATGTTTAGTGCTGACGATGCCATTATCAGCATGACTCTTCTGGTGATTTACATGCAGGAGCACATGTTAAGCAGAATTCGGAGTCAGGTGGTGGCACAAGAGGAGGTGGAGGAAGCAGAGGAGGAGGAGTTGTATGCTGAAGGGCTAACATCTGCAAGGTCCAGACGGTCGGCAGCACCAAGGCGCAGGCATGTGATGGTGGGGGTGATGGTTTTACCAGGGCGCATGGTAGCAGCCAAACTAGTGAGGAAGGTGCAGGTGCCCAGGAAGAAGTGGAGGATGAACTGATGGAAGACTCATCAGATGAGGGAGAACTTGATCACATTTCTGTTTTGCGAGGTTGGGGGGAGAGGGCAGAGGAAGGAAGCATGATTGTTACCTCGCCACCAACACATCAGGGACTTGGTGCTCCTGGATGCGCAAGACACATGAGTGCCTTCTTGCTGCACTACCTGGAACATGACCCTCGAATTGTTAGAATTAGAAATAATCCTGACTACTGGGTTGCCACACTGTTTGATCCCCGGTACAAAAGTAAATTTGCAGAATATATTCCTGCCATAGAAAGAGATGCACGCATGCAGGAGTATCAGCAGAGACTGTTGCAGAATCTTACATGTGCTTTTCCACAAAACACTAGTGGTGTACGTAGTGAATCCCACAGTTCCAACTTGCCAACCGTGGGACCTTCGAGTGTTCAACACTCAAAACGTAACAGAAACATAGTATCTGCTGGTAAGATCAATTTTGCGGAATCATTTCACCACTTTTTTAGCCCATCCTTTACAAGGCCACAGGAGACAAGAAGTCTGACACATTGTCAATGCCTAGAGATGATGGTACAGGAGTATCTCCAAGTAAACATTGAAGCCATGACTGTGTCACTGGACCCTTGCTCTTTTTGGGCTTCCAATCTGGATAAATGGCAGGAGCTCGCTACTTGCGCCTTGGAGATCTTGTCATGCCCCGCAGCCAGCGTTCTGTCTGAACGTGTGTTCAGCGCTGCTGGTGGTGTGCTGACAGATAAGCGCACGCAGCTCTCCACTGATAATGTAGACAGACTCACGTTCATAAAGATGAAGATGAAGATGAACAAATCATGGATCCCAAACGACTTTTCTACCCCTGTGTCATCCTGGGGAGAGTAAAAGCTTGATGATTTGTTAAAATCACCTCACCAACCATTTTAAGCTTTCAAATTACTAATCATGTTTATCTGTATCTTGGCTGAAAAATAATTTGGGCCTTGAAGCAGTGTGCAGAACTGATTCTATTAGGCCATCTATACTAAACTCCCCCAGATTTAAAATTACTAACCATGTTTATTTCTATCTTGGCTGAAAAATAATTTGGGCCTTGAAGCAGTGTGCAGAACTGATTCTATTAGGCCATCTATACTAAACTCCCCCAGATTTAAAATTACTAACCATGTTTATTTCTATCTTGGCTGGAAAATAATTTGGACCTTGTAGCAGTGTGCAGTACTGATTCTATTAGGCCATCTATACTAAACTCCACCAGATTTAAAATTACTAATCATGTTTATCTGTATCTTGGCTGGAAAATAATTTGGGCCTTGTAGCAGTGTTCAATACTGATTCTATTAGGCCATCTATACTAAACTCGACCAGATTTAAAATTACTACTCATGTTTATCTGTATCATGGCTGGAAAATAATTTGGGCCCTGTAGCAGTTTGCAGTACTGATTCTATTAGGCCATCTATACTAATCTCCACCAGCTTTCAAATTAATAATAATTTTTAGCTGCATCTAGCCCTGAAAATAATTTTGGTGCTCATAGATGCGCAAGACACATGAGTGTCTGTCTTCTTGCTGCACTACCTGCAACATGACCCTCAGATTGTCAGAATTCGAAATAATCCTGACAACTGGGTTGCCACACTCTTAGATCCCCCATACTCTTCGATCAACCTTTTCATTTTAATAAAGAACAAAAAAATGGTCATTTTTGAAATTATAAGCATTAGCAGGTTATTACAAACTGAAATCAAACAGTTTTCAACTCAAAACTTTATTCTAGGTGATGTTACATTTGCACATAGGACCCCTTGTTCGAAAGGAGCTTCTGAACTCTCTTGTCCATTGAATTTGTCAGGTTTTGAATGGTTTCTGCTTCAATTGTTTTGAATGAGGACAGAATACCCTCCCAGAGCTGTTGCTTAGATGTGAACTGCCTCCTGCCATCATAGACACTCCTTTTGATGATGCTCCAGAAGTTCTCAATGGGGTTGAGGTCAGGGGAGCATGGGGGTCACACCATAAGTTTGTCCCCTTTTATGCCCATATCAGCCAGAGATGGAGATGTGTTATGTGCAGCATGAGACGGTGCATTATCATGCATGAAAATGATCTTGCTGCGGAATACACGGTTCTTCTTCTTGATCCATGGCAGGAAGTGCTGTTTGATAAACTCCACATACATTATGGAGTTCATCTTTACCCCTTCAGGGATCCTAAAGGGGCCGACAATCTCTCTCCCCATGATTCCAGCCCAAAGCATTACTCCACCTCCTCCTTGTTGGCGCCGTAGCCGTGTTTGCATGGGGTGTCCATCAACCAGCCATCCTCCACTCCATCTATCTGGACCATCAATCGTTGCACGGCACTCATCGGTGAACAAAACAGTTTTGAAGTCAGTCTTCATGTATTGTTTGGCCCACTGGAACTGTTTCTGCTTGTGTACAGTGGATAGAGGAGGTCGACAGGATGGCTTACGCACAGCTGCAAACCTCTGAAGGACCCTGCATCTTGTTGTTCGGGGGACGTTGGAGGCACCAGCAGCTTCAAAAACTTGTGTGCTGCTATGACAAGACTTTTTTGTCGCTGCTCTTTTAACCTGTCATAATTGCCTGTAGAAAAGAGTCCTCAATTTTCCCTTATCAGCACACACACGTGTGTACTGTGAATCAGCTACATACTTCTTGATTGTGCGATGATCAGGATGAAGTGTCTTGGCAATGTTGATTGTAGTCATGCCTTGACCTAAACACTCCACAATTTGTTGCTTCTCAGCAGCCGACACATCCTTTTTCTTTCCCATTTTGGCAGAAAATGTAGGCTGTTTAATAATGTGGGACAGCCTTCTTAAGTAGTCTTGCCTTTTATTGGACACACCTGCCAAACTAATTAGCACAGGTGTCTGCAATTGCTTACAGTGATATAAAGAGCCCTGACACACATCACCATCAATGAGTTTAACTGACAAACAAAAAAATTCTTACCTTATCACTCCTAAACACTTTTTGCATAATAATTTGGAACACAGTGTACATGTGCTTTTCCACAAAACACCAGTGGTTCACGTAGTGAATCTTACAGTTCTAACTTGCCAACCGTGGTCTGTATGGAGTTGTTCAATAAAGGGCCCAAAATTAAGATAACATAGACGGGAGAGGTCTCTATGAATACGAATTCCTAAGTATTTGATACCCTGTGAGGGCCAGGCAAAGGGAAAGTTGAACTGGATGGAATCCAGTATGGATTTGGGGAGGGAGACATCGAGGGCCTCAGACTTCGCTGCATTGATTTTAAAATTTGACCATGTAACAAAGTGATCTATTTCAGCCATAACAGCAGGGATGGATATATGTGATTGAGTGATATACACTAGGACATCATCAGCAAATGCAGAGCACTTGTACTCGGTGCCTCCCACCTCAATCCACCAAATATTGGGGTTATGGTGAATTGATGAGAGCAGGTGCTCCGTCACTAGGATGTATAAGAGAGGGGACAGAGGACATCCCTGCCTTGTCCCATTGGTGATAATGAAATATGATGAAAATGTTTCATTTATCTTCAGCCTAGGTGACGTATTGCGATACAGGGCCGTGATTTTGCCTATAAAAGGGTCCCCTAGACCCCTACCCCAAGCTTTTTAAGAGAATAATATATGGCGTGCCAGGAGACTCTATGGAATGCTTTCTCAGCATCCAACGAGAGTATCTAATTACAAATTTTTAACTGCATCTAGCCCAGGAAATACTTTGTGCCTAGTAGCAGTGTCTGCTAGTCAGCGGATTATCCCAGCTGTTAAGCAAGCTACACCACCTGTAGTTTGGACACTTAAATTTTTCAGGAAATGGTTCGGGTCCCCGGGACACTCAGTGAAGAGCATCGGGGAGGCACCCCAAGGCACAGGGGCTGGGACTGGCGGTAGGACGCCTTGCGGTGGACCGCCAAGCTCGATCCTTATAAAAGCTTTTTAACTGCAGCAGCTTTAGTGGACGCTACTGGAGCTGGAATTACCACGGCTGCTGGCATGAGTCTTGCCCTTCAATAGATCCTTGCAAAAGGATTTAAAGTGTTCTCATTCAAATTAGAGAGAAAATTTAAATTAAAAAGATTAGACCTGCCTCCACCGCTGGGGGGCTCGCTCGACCCACCAGCAGACAGGCACCAGTATTGGGAGAGGGGGGCTGGCTGTCAGGGTCCACCGCGGCTCTGGCACAAACCCGGCAGCACGGAGGTCGCACGGGCAGGAACAGACTGGCCGTGTCGGCTTCACACTTTTTTGGTTTTAGAACGGCATGACATGCCTATATCTGTGTCTCCCCCTCCTTTTACTCCTCCACCTCTTTTCTTTTCGCATGACTATATGTACTTGTCACTTTTTCATGTGTTAGTTGTGTCTTATGAGCAATTTGTCAGCTTTTGGACACCTTTGAAGGTGTTTTCTATGTGTTTCTATGTGTTTTTGTTTGCATACCATAGGTTTTAATGGTGTTCGACGGTGTTTGACGAACAGTTCGACGAACAGTTCGGCGAACATACGGGTGTTCGACGAACCGAACCGAACTCAAACACTACGGGGGTGGCTCAACACTAATCACCACTGAGACCTTTAGGAAACTGACAACCAATAATGATCTTTTGTTGTGTAGCAGTCACCACCCCCCCAATCTGAGGAAGGGAATACTGAAGGGGCAGTACTTAATCAGTGGAACTGCTCTTCGGCTAATCAGTTCTATTAGAATAGATAGATTTGTGAATAGAGGATACCCTACCAGTGTCCTGCGAGAGGCTTTCCATATATCTATTATGAGAGAAAGGACTAGATTACTTACTGGTGTGAGAAAATAGGACCCCGGTACACAGATACGAATTATCAGTAATTTTGATGACCATTCTAATGAAGTTTGGGGGTTAATTCAAAGATACTGGAGTATTATAAAGACTGATCCCGAATTATGTGAGTTAGTTCCTAATCATCCATTAATTACCTATAGGAGGGGGAGATCAATTCGGGATCAGCTGGTCCATAGTAACTATTCCCCAATAAAACAATTACCAACTTGGCTGGAAAATAGTGAAAATGGCACAATCAAATGTGGGAAGTGTTAATTTTGTGGGTATATAAGGAGATCTAAATCCTTCTCCAGCACAAGCACAGGTATTACTTACCAATGTAGACACTTTGCTAACTGCAAGACTGCAGAGGAGGACGGGGGAGCATATATATATATTAACGCCTGTGATACCCCGATTTCAAATCATGTGAGAGAGGCACATGGAGGAGATCCTGAAAGTTAAAAGTTCTCAGTCATTGAAGTAGTTACTCCTAATACGAGAGGTGAAGATTGGGATCAATTGATCCTACAAAAAGAGACCAAGTGGATGTATAGAATGAAAAGCTGCAGACCTGATGGTCTCAATGATCAATTACAGTTTGTATGTTTCATTTAGAGAACTCCATCTCCATAGGGGATTACTCTTATTGGTGCTATCCTTGGTGACCTGGATCTGTTTTTCCCTGTGGTCCTTGATGTGAAAGTATCTGCCAAAGTGGCCCATTAGTCTGTGAAGGATATTTGGCCGGTATTAATAACTGCATATTATGGAGTGTTTTATATACACTGCTCAAAAAAATAAAGGGAACACTTAAACAACAGAATATAACTCCAGGAACATCAAACTTCTGTGAAATCAAACTGTCCACTTAGGAAGCAACACTGATTGACAATCAATTTGCCATGCTGTTGTGCAAATGGAATAGACAATAGATGGAAATTATTGGCATTTATCAAGACACACTCAATAAAGGAGTGGTTCTGCAGGTGGGGACCAGAGACCACATCTCAGTACCAATGCTTTCTGGCTGATGTTTTGGTCACTTTTGAATGTTGGTTGAGCTTTCACACTCGTGGTAGCATGAGACGGACTCTACAACCCACAGAAGTTGCTCAGGTAGTGCAGCTCATCCAGGATCGCGCATCAATGCAAGCTGTGGCAAGAAGGTTTGCTGTGTCTGTCAGCGTAGTGTCCAGAGGCTCAAAATGCTACCAGGAGACAGGCCAGTACACCAGGAGATGTGTAAGGGGCCGTAGGAGGGCAACAACCCAGCAGCAGGACCGCTACCTCCGCCTTTGTGCTAGGAGGAACAGGAGGAGCACTGCCAGAGCCCTGCAAAATGACCTCCAGCAGGCCACAAATGTGCATGTGTCTGCACGAATGGTTAGAAACCAACTCCATGAGGGAGGTATGAGGGCCCGACGTCCACAGATGGGGGTTGTGCTCGCAGCCGTTTGGCATTTGCCACAGAACACCAGGATTGGCAAAGTCGCCACTGGCACCCTGTGCTCTTCACAGATGAAAGCAGGTTCACACTGAGCACATGTGACAGACGTGACAGAGTAAGGAGACGCCGTGAAGAGCGATCTGCTGACTGCAACATCCTTCAGCATGACCGGTTTGGCTGTGGGTCAGTAATGGTGTGGGGTGGCATTTCTTTGGAGGGCCGCACAGCCCTCCATGTGCTCGCCAGAGGTAGCCTGACTGCCATTAGGTACCGAGATGAGATCCTCACACCATATGCTGGTGCGGTTGGTCCTGGGTTCCTTCTAATGCAGGACAATGCCAGACCTCATGTGGCTGGAGTGTGTCTGCAGTTCCTGCAAGATGAAGGCATTGAAGCTATGGACTGGCCCGCCAGTTCCCCAGACCTGAATCCAATTGAGCACATCTGGGACATCATGTCTCGCTTCATCCACCAATGTCACATTGCACCACAGACTGTTCAGGAGTTGGCGGATGCTTTAGTCCTGGTCTGGGAGGAGATCCCACAGGAGACCATCTGCAACCTCATCAGGAGCATGCCCAGGCGTTGTAGGGAGGTCATACAGGCACGTGGAGGCCACACACAATATTGAGCCTCATTTTGACTTGTTTTAAGGACATTACATCAAAGTTGGATCAGCCTGTATTGTGTTTTTCCACTTTAATTTTGGGGGTGACTCCAAATCCAGGCCTCCATTGGTTAATAAATTTGATTTCCATTGATGATTTTTGTGTGATTTTGTTGTCAGCACATTCAACTTTGTACAGAACAAAGTATTCAATGAGAATATTTCATGCTTTTAAATCTAGGATGTGTTATTTGTGTTTCCCTTTATTTTTTTGAGCAGTGTTTATTTTTTACCTGTGGCTTTCAATATTTGGTTAACATAAAAGTTCGGACATTTTTGTTCTAGTGCCTTAAATATGTACATTCTGGTTCTAATAGACTGTTGGGATTATGATATAATTATATTTATATATTATATTTAATATCCATATTTATCTAATACACATTCAGTGCCTATTATCTAGAGAAAGTGTACCCTTTTTAGATATTTTTCTGATGAAATGCCTAAATTCGTTCCTAGTAGACTCATCTTGGAACGCATTTGCGTTCTAATATCTCTGTAGCCGGAAAGTATATCGGCGGTAGACAGCCACGTGCATTGTAATAGACAGTGGAGCGCATTTGCGTTCCATAGAACTGTTTACCAGAAGTGATGATATCGCTCTTCTTTTCTGGCAGGCACGCTGTCAGACACAAGTTCTTGGTGGAACGCATTTGCATTCCACTGATCCAACTCGGAAGTCATTATAACAGCGTTACAGCATGACTTTAAACTTTGCTGCATCTATAGTCTGCATTGTTTGATAGCTAATATATATATATATATATATACAGTACAGACCAAAAGTTTGGACACACCTTCTCATTTAAAGATTTTTCTGTATTTTCATGACTATGAAAATTGTACATTCACACTGTAGGCATCAAAACTATGAATTAACACATGTGGAATTATACACTTAACAAAAAAATGTGAAACAACTGAAAATATGTCTTATATTCTAGGTTCTTCAAAGTAGCCACCTTTTGCTTTGATGACTGCTTTGCACACTCTTGGCATTCTCTTGATGAGCTTCAAGAGGTAGTCACCAGAAATGGTCTTCCAACAATCTTGAAGGAGTTCCCAGAGATGCTTAGCTCTTGTTGGCCCTTTTGCCTTCACTCTGCGGTCCAGTTCACCCAAAACCATCTCGATTGGGTTCAGGTCTGGTGACTGTGGAGGCCAGGTCATCTGGCGTAGTACCCCATCACTCTCCTTCTTGTCATATTATTTGTCATTATGTGTCATCTGAATTATCTGAAAAGTAAACAGATTTGGGGGAGATCTATCTGTGAAAACTAGATCTGTGAAACTGGCTCAGTTGCCCTTAGCAACCAATCAGATTCCACCTTTCATTTTCCAAAGAGTCTGTGAGGAATGAAAAGTGGAATCTGATTGGTTGCTAAGGGCAACTGAGCCAGTTTCACTTTGCACCATGTTTGATAAATCTCCCCCTTCATAACCTTATTACACTTTCTGTCCACCTACTTTTGGACAACCCTATATATATATATATATATATATATATATATATATATATATAGGCTATTAATACTGAGGGGATTTCTTTGGATAGCAGCATTTTAGAAAATATGAAATATGTGAATAGCGCACCAATCTAGACACAGGAAGTAATCTATGGTGGGTGGATAAAAAGGTACGCTGAGCAATTGTGAGGATGAGGGAGGAGACTGATCCCCTTGTTGTCGATCATGAATACTCTATCAAGATAAGTCCATGCTATATTTTTTTCTTTTTCTTCTAATTGTAGAATTTAGGAACCTGCTAAAAGTATGCTCTCCTGATGAACCTATTCAAGAGGAAACGCGTTGAGATTCACATAGCATACTACCTTTTGACATGAGATAAGAGATTTGTATAGCATACTACCTTTGTATATGAGATTCATGGTATATCACTCTGATTGATATATATAATGGTTGCTGGGGTTGCACTCTATGGCTTTTGACACTATACACTAACTATTATGTATTGCACTTTATTCTGGGCATTGTGCAATTATCTTTTGGTTGTTTGAGTGTCATAAAAATCTGATGACTTTGGGGGACATGTGTAATAGGCATTTTATGATAAGAAGGGAAGTAATGCCTTTTTGAAAAATAGTTGTCATTATCATCTCACATGCACCTTATGTAGGTAAAATATAGTAGAGTGTAATAGTAATTAGCAATAGTGATGAGCGAGCACTAAAATGCTGGGGTACTCGTTGCTCGGGTCAATCAAATTGGAATACTCGGGTGCTCGACTCGAGCAACGAGCCCAATGTTAGTCTATGGGAAACTCGAGCATTTTTCAGGCGGCTCCCCCCGGCGGTCTGCAGAGGGCATAAAAATTGCCCAAATCGATTGGAACAGTGCTCAAATGACATGGGAACAGCATGGGGAAGACCCCTGGAAGCATTTCTGACTCCCAGGTCACTGCTGTCAACAAAGTTGTCAGAGTATTGCACCACTTTTACGGACTCACAATAAAACATACAAAACAAAACCAAAATGGATTTTCCTGGGAAATATATTAAGGAACGTCCTTTACAGGGTAATGACTTGTATATAAGGCAAAATAAATAACCAAAACCAAAATTACTCCTCAACACCATGGGCTATGTTCACACATAGCGTTTTTGCACTTTTGCATTGCTTTCAACAAAAACAAATGCATTCACTGGGAAATGTCATTTTAACATTTTACAACCTTATCTGGCCATGTGGTGTGTGATACATCATAAGACACATGCATACAGTGCTGAAAAGACATGGGAACAGCATGAGGAAGACCTCTGGAATCATTTCTGTCTCCCAGGTCCCAGGTCACTGCCTAAAAGTGTGCCCATCATAAGTGATCCTTGGCGCATGTGAAGATGCCTCCCGCCATGAAACTGTCATTATAGACTTGCTACAATCACCGTCCATGTCCTTGTCCCAGTGCAGCGTTCAGTTGTCCCTACCCCCTTAGAATGCAAGCGCAAGTATGCAGCCTGCCACCCAACAATCCACCCACAGGCTGCAATACTATCCTGCCAAATTTTTGACAGCTGCTTGCACTTGAAATGTGGCCTTTTAGGCTTGTGGAGGCGGAAGCTGTCCACAACCTTATGGGGGCGGCAGCTGGGTGACCTTACTCGGTCCACAGCCGCCACTATTTGTCCAGGTGTCATCTCCACCTTCCACAAGCATGGGTCCTACAACATTACCCGTGCCCTTCCCAGTGCACAGGACCGCCTAACCACAAACACGTGGACAAGTGAATGTGGCCAGGGACGGTATGGAGCCAGTCCAGAGCTTTTTGTGAGAGTTGTATTTCACCACAGCCATATTTTTTTAGCTCCATGAAAGGACTGACTTGGGAAACCGTATGTACTCCAGCTGTCATTTTTCCCAGGAAGTCCTCTAATGCAGCTTGGTGAATAAACAATGGCAGCCCGTCCAACCTCAGCTCACACTTGTCGGTGATGCGTCGACACAAAAACATCTTTCTTTGCCCTTTAATTTCATGACTACAGAGTTGGGTAATGGCCTGATCTGCAAAGCGATTTCAGAAAAAACATGCAATTAAGCACGTCCAATCCACATTAAAAAAAACACAACCATAGAGTGTCCGGGAACCTTCCCACACACTTTTCTTAGCCAGGGATGCTTCTTGGCAGGGTTGGACAGGTCCACCGGAGACTACTCCGGTGGGCCCTGGCCTCTCTTTCAGGAGAGTTCATAGTGCCGAGGTGAGGCCATGATGATGATAGAGGCCACCATCTGCTTAGTTTTCTGTTAATTGGAATGCAAGAGCAAGTATGCATCCAGTCACCCACCCACAGGCCACAACACTAAACTGCCAGATTTCTGGGCAGCTGCTTGCATTTGAAATGTGGTCTTGAAGGCTCGTGGAAGCAGAAGCTGTCCACAATATTATGGCTGCGGCGACCGGGTATCCATAATCGGTCCCTAGCCGCCAATATTTTTCCTGATATCGTCTCCGCCTTCCACAAGCACGGGTCCCACAACATTACTCGTGCCCTCCCCAGTGCACTTACTGGGAAGGACCGCCTACCCACAAACTCTTGGACAAGTGAATGTGGCCAGGGACGGTCCTGAGCCAGTCCACAGCTTGTTTTGATAAGAGTTGTATTTAGCTCGGTGAAAGGACTGGAATAGAGGGAAACCGTATCTACTCTGGGTGTCATTTTTCCTTCACCAGGTTCCGCCCATTGTCACACCTGACCATGCCTGGCTGTATGTTCAGCGGTGAGAGCTACAAATCAGGCTGCTGTGTTGAAGCTTTCAACAACTCTGCAGCGCTGAGTGGTTTGTCAATTTAGCATTAAGCTTGTTATCTTCAGCACAGCCTGTTGCCGCGTGGCCAAGGCAGTGCTGCAGTGCTCTCAGCTTGTGACTGATGTGGTCATTTCGGAGATGCAGGAGGAGGAGCAGGAGCTGAACAAAGTGATTACATTGAGGTTAAATTGGTGACACTGTTTTTTATACTAAAGAAAGATCCTATTGTTTTGTTTTTTTTACGTTATTTTTTAAGACAAATGCATTCACCTGGAAATGTCATTTTAACATTTTACAACCTTATCTGGCAATGTGGGGTGTGACACATCATCAGACAAATCCTGTTTTATTTATGATGGAGGAACTCTGAAAGTCATAAAACCTATTTTTATAGGGCCATCAGACGGCCCTTACTGTTATTAAAAGGCCAGCAGTTGGCCCTAGCTATTGTTAGAGAGCCATCAGCCGCCTATGCTTTCTTGTTCCCATTATTAACAAGTGGGTCTCCTATACTGTTATTGCATATCCAGTAACTGTGACAGTAGGCTGCCAAAAATTTGGACGCAACCCAATACCCTTTTGAAGAGACATAGAGGAGGGTCTCAGTAAAAAAAATGTTCCCATTAGAAAGAAAGCGGGTCTCCTATAGTGGTAATGCCCATGCTGTGACTGCAAGGGCTGCCAAAATTTGGGAAAAACCCGACTAACAATTTAAAGACACATAGAGCAGGGCAACAGTAATGACAAATTCCCATTAGAAAAGAGAGAGTCTGCTATACAGTTATAGGGTATGCAGTGAGTCCAACGGCTGACCAATTTTAGGAAAAACCCCGCTAAGAATTTAAAGACACATAGAGCAGGGCCACAGTAACAAGTACGACATGTTCCCATAAGAAAGGAGAGGGTCTGCTATACAGTTATAGGGTATGCAGTGAGTCCAACGGCTGAACAATTTTAGGAAAAGCCCCACTAAGAATTTAAAGACACATAGAGCAGGGCCACAGTAACGACAAATTCCCATAAGAAAGGAGAGAGTCTGCTATACAGTTATAGGGTATGCAGTGAGTCCAAAGGCTGACTAATTATAGGAAAAAACCCCACTAAGAATTTAAAGACACATAGAGCAGGGCCACAATAACAAGGTACGCCATGTTCCCATTAGAAAGGAGAGAGTCTGCTATACAGTTATAGGGTATGCAGTGAGTCCAACGGCTGACCAAATTTAGGAAAAACCCCACTAACAATTTAAAGAGACATAGAGCAGGGCCACAGTAATGACAAATTCCCATTAGAAAGGAGAGAGTCTCTCATAGTGTTGGCCTATGCAGTGAATGCAAGGGCTGCCAAAAATTTGGATGCACTTCAATGCCCCTTGGAAGAGACATGGAGGAGGGCCTCATAAAAAAATGTTCCCATTAGAAAGGATCGGGCCTCCAATACTTGTAATGCCCATGCACAAGTGTATGGGCTGACAAATATTTACCCCTGGGGGGTATACATGAACATACTGTATACATTTTTTTTTACGGGCATCATAAACACCCTTTAAAAAAATTATGTGGGTGTTGCATCACGGACCACGGTCACCCTGGTGATATGGTGGTGGAGGATGAGGAGAAGGAGGAGGACAAGAGCAAATAGCCAAAATCAGGAAACGTATACCCATGTGTGAGTGTGAAAAGGTGCATGGGAATAGACCTCCCAAGAAAAGACACTGGATTTGAGTTTATCTTAGGCTGCTATCATTCGGTGGTGTTGAGAAGTCTGGCCCAACCCAGCCCTTGTTCATTTTTATATGAATCAGCCTGTCAGCATTATCAGTTGACAGGCGGATGTGCTTATCAGTTATAATTCCACCAGCGGCACTAAATACCCGCTCTGATAAAACGCTGGTGGCAGGGCAGGCCAGGACCTCCAAGACATAGAGAGCCAGTTCATTCCACATATCCATCTTGGATATCCATTAACTATAAGGCACAGAAGAATCACGGAGGACGTTGGTGTGGTCAGCAAGGTGCTCCCTCAGCATCTTCCAAAACTTTGCACTCCTTGTGAGAGTACCCCGCACCTCAGGGCCTGTGCGATGGGAGCGTCTGAGAAAACTCTCCCAGAACTTTGACAGCGTTCCCCTGCCTCTGCTGGATTGAAGTTTTGTCTCTCTCGCCTGTTCTCCTTGGCTGTCCGACGAAGTGTGCCCTCTGCAGCCAGCATTTTCAGATGGGATTTTTTTTAATAGTTCCGCAACAAGGGCCTTCTGGTACAGCCCCATTTTTGTAGACCTGTCCCCCTCAGGAATAAGAGATATCAAGTTCTCCTTGTAGCGTGGGTCTAGAAGTGTCACCAACCAGTAATGACTGTCACCCAAAATTTTGAGAACGCGAGGGTCATGCGAAAGGCAGCGTAACATAAACTCAGCCATACGTGCCAGACTACTAACTGGCAAGACTACCGTGTCCTCACCAAGAGGATGACTGACCATGCTCTCCTCCTCCTCCTCCTCTCTGTCCTCTGGCCATCCACGCTGAACAGATGGTGTGACAGCTGTGCAGGTAGTACCGTCTATAGTGCATGAAACTAGCTCCTTTCCTTCCTCCTCCTCCTCTTCCTCATTGTCACCCAATCCACATTGGGATGAGATGAGGCTGGACTGTGTGTAATCACCCTGTATGGTTCCTTGCTACATCTCATCGTGCTACACCTGCAATGCATCCTCTTTGATTGTGAGCAGAGAGCGCTTCAGAAGACAGACAAGCGGGATGGTGACGCTAATTATGGCGTCATCGCCGTTCACCATCTTGGTGGAGTCCTCAAAGTTTTGGAGGATGGTACATATGTCGGACATCTATGTCCACTCTTGTGCTCTTATGTGTGGAGTCTGAACTGAATACCGATGGCCTTGTTGATGCTGGTACTCAACAACTGCCCTCTTCTGCTCACAAATCCTTCCCAACATCTGCAGTGTGGAGTTCCAACGCGTGGGGACATCACACACCAGTCTGTGAGCCGGAAGCTGCAGACGCTGCTGAAACACGGTAAGGGCGGCGGAAGCTGTAGCTGACTTTCTAAAATGGGCACACAGGAGGCGTACTTTAACAAGCAGATCCGGCAGCTCCGTGTAGGATTTGAGAAAATGCTGAACCACGAGGTTAAGCACATGGGCCAGGCATGGTACGTTGTGTGAGCTCGCCTCAGAGCCGCCACCAGGTTCCGGCCATTGTCACACACGACCATGCCTGGCTGTAGATTCAGCGGTGTGAGCCACAGATCTGCCTGCTCTTTCAGAGCTGTCCACAACTCTTCAGCATTGTGCGGTTTGTCATCTAAGCATATTAGCTTCACCACAGCCTGTTGCCGCTTAGCCAAGGCAGTGCTGCAGTGCTACCAGCTTGTGACTGATGTGGTCATTTTGGAGATGGAAGCTGAAGAGGAGGAGGAGGCTGAGGAGGATGAGGTGCAGGAGCTGTAGACCGTGGGGGCAACCCTGATTGACCTAGTGCCCGCAATCCTTGGCGTCGGGAGGACGTGTTCCGCCCCAAGGTCCGACTGGGTCCCGGCTTCCACTATGTTAACCCAGTATGCCGTCAGCGAGATGTACCATCCCTGCCCACAAGCACTTGTCCACGTGTACATGGTTACATGGACTTTCCCGGTAACTGCGTTGTTGAAGGCACGGCTAATGTTTTGGAACACGTGCTTGTGTAATGTGGGGACGGCACACCGGGAGAAATAGTGGCAGCTGGGGACCGAGTACTGAGGGACGGCCGCCGCCATCAGGTTGCGGAATGCTTCCGTCTCCACAAGCCTAAAAGGCAACATTTCGAGCGCAAGCAGTCGTGAAATGTGAGAATTTAGTAGTGTGGCCTCTGAGGGTTGTTGGCTGCATATTTGCACTTGCGTTCCAAGGACTGTGGTATGGACAATTGAATGCTGCGCTGGGACAAGGACATGGACATACTTCCTGATGCTGCTACTTGAGGGTGCGCAACGACAGGTGCAGGGCAGGAGGCATCTTTGCATGCACCATGGACAGGGGATTGGCTTGCATGCACAACATCGGAAGAACCAATGGTGCCACCTGCAGACACTGTTCCTGGACCCTTGGGTTCGGCCCACAAAGTTGGGTGCTTTGCTGCCATGTGCCTGATCATGCTGGTGGTGGTCAGGCTGGTCGTTTTGCCACCCCTGCTGATGCTGGCCAGGCAGATGTTGCAAATGGCCTTTTTGGGGTTATCGGCAGAGTCTTTAAAAAACAACCAGACTCAGGAAGACCTAACAGTTGTACTGGTAACTTCCTTCGTGTTGGCGTTATGGGGAACGGTTGCCTGCCTTCTGTCTGTGGCCACCACACTTCTTCTTCCTGCCTGTTGTGGTGCTCTGCCTCCCTCCCCCTGTGTGCTGCTGTCCTCGCTCTGCATGTCCTCCTGTCAGGTTGGGTCAGTTACTATATCATCCACCACTTTGTCTTCCACTTCCGCACCCTGGTCCTCCTCCTGACTTTCTGTCAATTGTGTCTCATCATCGTCCACCTCTTGTGACACTTCCCACCATCGCCTTCGTGTGACCATGGCTGCTCAAATATTTGGGCATCGCTACACGCGATCTCCTCTTGCCCCGCTTCAAGTGGACCGAGCGAGAGGCACGTATCTATAAATAGAAAAGTGAACATCTCTTCAGAGTGTCCAAGTGTGGGATCAGTTGTCTCTGGGCAATGGACATGGTGGGAGGAAGGAGGATCAGGGTGAGGAATATGCGGTCCAGACTCACGGCTACTGAGACTTGACCGTGTGGAAGACAGGGTGGTGGTGGTGGCTATGTGACTGGAAGCATTATCCGCTATCCGACCACCAACCTTTTGACACTGCTCTGGGTTCAATAGTGGTGTGCTACAGTCCCCTAGGAATTGGGACAGGAAGGTCAGGCGAGAAGATTTGGGTGTTTGTTGTGACACAATTTCAGCTTGCCCACGGCCTTGTCCTCGGCCTCTGCATGCGCCATCACCATCACGTCCAGTTCCCCATCCCTTGCCACGTGCCTTGCCCATTTTAAATGAAGGACAGTATCTTCCATGCTCACTACAAATGACTGAGTTTGGAGCGAACTTATATGTGATCAATGTGACGGAAAACACAGAGTTTTAAATACCTCCCCTGTAGGTAACTAGTTTGAACAGCAAACTGGTGTGAATTGCTTCACTGACACACTGAAAGAAATTTTTAATGGAGGCCAGAAATGGCAGTATTTTCTGGCAACGTATATGTGATCCGTGTGATGGAGAAAACAGAGTTTTAAATACCTGGCCTGTAGGTAAGTAGTTTGAACAGCATACTGGTGTGAATTGCTTCAATGACACACTAAAGGAAATTTTTAATGGAGGCCAGGAATGGCAGTATTTTCTGACAACGTATATGTGATCCGTGTGACGGAGAAAACAGAGTTTTAAATACCTGGCCTGTAGGTAAGTAGTTTGAACAGCAAACTGGTGTGAATTGCTTCACTTACACACTGAAAGAAATTTTTAATGGAGGCCAGAAATGGCAGTATTTTCTGACAACGTATATGTGATCCGTGTGATGGAGAAAACAGAGTTTTAAATACCTAGCCTGTAGGTAAGTAGTTTGAACAGCAAACTGGTGTGAATTGCTTCAATGACACACTAAAGGAAATTTTTAATGGTGGCCAGAAATGGCAGTATTTTCTGACAAAGTATATGTGATCCGTGTGACGGAGAAAACAGAGTTTTAAATACCTGGCCTGTAGGTATGTAGTTTGAACAGCAAACTGGTGTGAATTGCTTCACTGACACACTGAAGGAAATTTTTAATGGAGGCCAGAAATGGCAGTATTTTCTGACAACGTACATGTGATACATGTGACAGAGAAAACAGAGTTTTAAATACCTGGCTTGTAGTTAAGTAGTTTGAACAGCAAACTGGTGTGAATTGCTTCACTGACACACTGAAAGAAATTTTTAATGGAGGCCAGAAATGGCAGTATTTTCTGACAACGTACATGTGATCCTTGTGACGGAGAAAACAGAGTTTTGAATACCTGGCCTGTAGGTAAGTAGTTTGAACAGCAAACTGGTGTGAATTGCTTCAATGACATACAAAAGGAAATTTTTAATGGAGGCCAGAAATGGCAGTATTTTCTGACAACGTATAAGTGATCCGTGTGACGGAGAAAACAGAGTTTTAAATACCTGGCCTGTAGGTTAGTAGTTTGAAAAGCAAACTGGTGTGAATTGCTTCACTGACACACAAAAGGAAATTTTTAATGGAGGCCAGAAACGGCAGTATTTTCTGACAACGTATATGTGAGCCATTTGACGGAGAAAACACAGTTTTAAATAGCTGGATTTCTAGCGCTGTAATATGGAAAGGACCTGGCTATATTCTGCAGTGCCAGCAAGCAAATGGCACAGAAAAGCAGTGTTCTCTGGATTGATTTTTAAGCAAATAATGAGGATTAAGATCCAAAAAAAGTATTCCTGGCCCCTGAGACCTGGGTCTTTGTATAGAAATATATAACAGCAGTAGAAGGCAGAATTGGAATGGAGCCTCTTCAGCTATATGCACTGCAGTCTGCTATATACCCTGCCTGCCTATATACACTGCCTGCCTGATATCTCTGCAGATGGATTAGTCCTCAGAAGGACTGTTTGTTGAGATGGATATGTGTCTCTACTATAGTTTGGTACACCTACACTAACTAGAAACAAGCAAATCTCTCCCTAGCTCAGCAGCACCTCTCCCTACACTGTCTGATTCTGGAGTGACTGTGACGAGCATGGCGGCGCCAGATCTGATATAGACCTGATGACGCTGTGCAGCCAGCCAATCACTGTAATGCCACAATCAACATGGCTACAGAATTACAGTGAGTGGCAGGCAATCCTTGCATGTTCATTGGCTCTGTAAAGAGCGCCAAACATGCAGGGAGGAGACCTGAGCTCCCGCCGAGCAACCCCGGAAATACTCGGCGAGCGCCGAGCATCTCGAGCAGTGAGATGCTCGGGCGAGCACCGTGCAGTGAGATGCTCGGGCGAGTACCGAGCAGTAGCGAGCTTGCTCGCTCATCACTAATTAGCAACCATCTATATATACTTGGATATACTATTTCTACTCTAACCTCTAAGAGCTCATATATCAGCCCAAGATTTTGAACTTCAATGTGTTTCTATTCTCTCATACTGTCTTCCAATTGTAGGGCCTATTAGGGTCAGACAGGGAGAGACGACGTGGAGCGGGGGCGCCGTTGCGCAGGATAAGGGTTCCAACCTCCACTGACAGGCAGGTGGACAAGAGAGGGGTACTCTAGAGTCTCTTCTTCTCTTCTTTTTTTTGTTTTCTGACTGTCCATTGAAATTGAATGGGTCATATTATTAAGGTGTTCTGGGTTGTTTACAAAATATCCTAAAAAATTGGTCAGTTATTCTTCTAGACCCAACTAGCTTATTAAGGAATAATTCCCTTATATGTATCCCAGTTACAGGGCCCAACAGGGATAGACAGGAACAGTCGACGCTGAGCGGGGGAGCAACTGCGCAAGACAAGGGTGCGAACCTCCGCTGTCAGGTAGGGAAAACATTAGTAATATTGTAGGTTGAGTTCCCCAATCCTGCCTACATATTTATTGGATGGCCAAAAATTTTTAATTGTTATGTGTTTGGTATTTGTGGGTTATTTTTAACAATTATCTAATAAAAGGTATATTTTAAGTATCTAAATGATTTTTGGTGTTTATAATTTGTGATTATCCTGTAGCAGCAGCAGGAGCAGCCTCTCTGTGCTGTTACGCTGACAAAATGGCGCCAAAACAACATGTCCGCTTTTTATATGGAGAGGGACATGTGACTTTGGCAGCCAATGACACAAGCCCTTGTGTCTGGATGTTGTGGGTGGTTTCTGCATCCTGAGTGGCAAACAGAATCTCCACATATTAAGTTAAGAAGAAAAAAAATAAATAAATAACAGTCCACTGCTCCTCTGATCTCACCCCACCGACTCCCCTCATTAAACACATTACCCCCGCTCATCATACAGCACCACTATCCCAGCCAAAGTCCAAACAAAGTATTAGTGGAAACTGGATCATTTACCAAACTAGTTGTTTACCCTTCTAGACCCATTGTGAAGATCTGAGGATCTTGGTTGTAATAATCACCTAGGTAGGTTAACGATGCAATTAGTTTTATTTCTTCCTTCCACAGTCTTCCAGCATCTCCAGGTAGACGGCCACAATAAAAATATAGTCCAGCTCACTGTGTTTTGCATCCTGTGTTAGGAGCACAGAACGCCGCGTCAAGGTGTGGGAAAATGCAAAAGTGAAGAGAAATCCAGCTCCACGAAGAGTGAATGTTTTATTCACAACAAAATGCTTCAAGGCCCTTGAAGCATTTTTTGGGATAGTTCCTCAAATCCAGATGACAGATTCCACGACAGTAGCACATGTATCCATCTTAAGCCAGCAACAACAGTCCATAGGATAGTTCCTCAAATCTAGGCGACATATACCATGACAGTATAACCTGTATCCAGCTCCAGCCAGCAACAACAGTCCTTAGGATAGTTCCTCAAATCCAGATGACAGATACCACGACTGTAACACATGTATCCAGCTCCAGCCAGCAATAACCACTCCATTTCCTCGTCAATGTCCTAAATACCCCAAGCTACCCATCTTTGAGACACACCCATCCAAAGCTAACTGCATTGGTGGAGGTATTTTCCTGCGGCCTCTGACTGCATGTAAGACCCCATATGATGATGGCTCCACTGGGTCTACTATCCCCACCCACACAATGGAACTAGTGACTGAAAGAACAATGGCCTTATTAGGGCCTCTGAGACACTGATGAGAGTAATGGAATGATTGCATTACCTTTACCTTTAACAATCTTGTGTCTGGCCTTATGTATACATAAGATTCAACCCGCATGTCTTCCTCTGTTTAGTGCACACACTACATCCGTTTTACAAGTCTAGGAGTCCCACTCCTTCCAAATACTAATAAAAAGATTTCGGTGGCCTTCCTCTATGTCTCTTCCAGGGTGTATCACAGTGCCTTGTTCTAATTTTTGGCATCCAATGCACATAGTGCATCGGCCTTACAAGTCTGGGAGTCCCAATCTTTCCAACTAATAAAAAAAAATGTTTTTGAGGCCCTCCTCTACGTCTCTTTGAGGGTGTTTTGCAGTGCCCCCTTCTAACTTTTGGCAGCCATTGCACATTCTGAATTGGCTTTTCAAGTCTGGGAGTCACACCCCTTCCAAATGCCAAAAAAAATGTTTTCTGAGGCCCTCCTCTACACTAC
The DNA here is from genome assembly GCF_046119375.1 of Phyllobates terribilis. Lineage (NCBI taxonomy): Eukaryota > Metazoa > Chordata > Amphibia > Anura > Dendrobatidae > Phyllobates > Phyllobates terribilis. Next base: position 284,683,692 of record NW_027362761.1, read on the forward strand.
TCTACAATTCATTTAGGGTTTGCTGGCGTAGTAGCGATTAGCATATTACAGGCATCTACTCAGGGTTGATTGTGTTACAGACTTTGTTGCTGGTACGTACAAGTAAAAATCTTTTCAGGGACAATTTAAATAGATTTTATTCTCTGATAATACCACTCTTATCTGCAATTCATTTAGGGTTAGCTGGAGGAGTAGGGATGGCGCATTACAGGCATCTACTCTGGGTTGATTGTGTTACAGACCAAAACAAACTTTTCTAATCTGCACCCATGTCTGTGATAGTAAATGTGCGAAAAAGCAAATTATTCTAATTTGCAACCGTGCCTGTGGGAGTACTTTGCCTAAAAATCCCTTCAAAAAAGGAAGAGAGCATCAAATAGAGGACTTGGACATGGCTGGCAAATTCTTACTTTTTGCCACCTTGTCGTGTTTCTTGTTGTCTCATATCGGTATCATCTACAGGAAATGAGTGTTAATTCTGTCCACATACATCTCTCCCATAGTCCATAACTTGATGGCTAATTTCCATACATTCATTGACAGATTCATGTTTTTTACGCTGATCTGTAGTCACAAATTCATCATAGCAGGCCAAATTAAATCTTTAATTTCCCTTTGTAGTTTCACTGTATCCTCCGTGTGTATGCGACATTCGTGGCACAGGGCCTCATCTTCCAAACTTTTTTAAATCAAATGCACTACACAGTCTTTTTACATTCGTTCCAAAATTTTTCAGTGGCCAAGTCATTTTTGCTTTTTGTCATCTTATTCTGTTTTTTGTTTCATATCGGTATCATCCGCTGGAAATAAGTGTACATTCTGGTCACATACATCTCTTTCACAGTATATAACTTGTTAACATTTTCCCATACAATTATTGACAGATTCATGTTTTTTACTCTGATCTGTAGTCAGAAATTCATCAAAGTAGGCAAAATTAACTCATTTAACAACCATTCACAGTTTCACTGTACCATCAGTGTGTGCTCAGTAGTGGTGGTAGACTTTAGTGTACACTACTGGAGCTGGTATTACCATAGTTACTCGCACCAGATTTGCCCTTCAATAGATGCTCATTATATGATTTAACTGCTCATTCCAATTACAGAGTCTCTAAATTGTCGTGGATGGCTATTTTGTTCTTTGGCTATTTTTTTCTTGCAAAATCAACTGCTGAGGAGTTGTTAAGTTGCTTGACTGCTGCCTTCCTTGGATGTTGTACCCATTTATAAGGCTCCCTCGCCAGAATCAAACTCTGATTCTCTGTTCCTCATAGTATCCTAACCATGAAATGAGCCATTATAGACTGGGGGGTGGTCGGAAGGGAGAGTGGCTCGCTGTGCGGTCAGGTCCCATAGCGGCAGGCATAGATAAAACACCCCTTGTTGGAGGGTGAAGTGATTGCCTCCAGAGGACACCACAGCTGTGCCGTGTCACCCACCGCATCCAAGGCGATGCACATCGTCACTTGGAAGAGGCTCAAGGGCGTGGGGACCTATGCGGCGCCTCTGTCAGGCTTAGACCTGTCTCCACTATGGGGGTCCTTTTTTTTGAATTGTTATTATAAATAATTTTCCTATGCACATTTGTTTGCAGGGCAATTGTCCTGGTCTTACCCACATTTTGCTTCCTTTTACAGCCCCCTAGCCTTTTCTATGACCGTTTTATAGCCATTTTAAAGCAAAGAAGTTCAGGTCACTATTGACTTCCATTGTGTTCGGGGTCAAGTTTTGGGTCAAGTTCGGATGCTAAACAGAACTTTGAACTCAAGTTCAGCAGAGCTCAACTAAGCAGAACATCCACAGGTCTGCTCATCCCTATCTACGACCTCTACCGCCGGCGTTGTCAGGTGAAAATTTGTGTACTAATTGTTCGACTAGGGCCTTCTGGTATTGCATTACTTAACTAGCCCTCTCCACTGCAGGAAGGAGAGATGTAAAGTTCTCCTTGTAGCGTGGGTCCTGAAGGGTGAACAACCAGTAATCATTGTTTGCAAAAATTTGCATAACTCGAGGTTCATGGGAAAAACAGTTGGACATAAAGTCAGCCATGTGTGCCAGACTCAAAACAGGCAAGACTTCACTATTCCCACCAGGAGGATGACTTTCCAACTGCTCCTCCTACCTCTCCTCCTCTTCACTCTCCCTCAGCCCATCCACGCCAAACAGACGGGACATGTGAGACAGCTCTCATCCTTACAACTGGGGCATTCCCTGGTACTATCAGGAGCTGCTCAAGTTTGTCAGGGAATACTAAGTGGAGAGACTCAAGCCTAACTTGTGGAAATAAAACAAGGACCATCCATAAGCTTATTAGAGTTAAGGACTCAAGAGAGTCTATTCCAGGGCTCCCTGCAGACACAGCCAAAACTGTGTTGAAAAACATGGCTTGCAGCAGATAAAATAACGGGTAGAGATGAGCGTTGTTCGACTCGAACTGTTCGCCAATCTCAAATTCGAGCTGTTTTGGGCGGTGTTCGAGCCGTTCGGCGAACACGAACGATTTGAGAAAAATTCGGCTGTTCGAGGTTATGTTCGATAACTGTTCGTGCACCAAAATCATAACTGGATTTTTTCTCAGTAATGATTAAAATTAATGTTAATACGCAGTTTGAGTGTACAGCGGGGTGGGGGGAGGGGCAGGGGATGGATCTCAGCAGGAATAATGAAGATCTCCATTTTTTTTTCTCTTTCCCGCATTTACAGTGGGGAGGTGCAATCTGTCAGCCTATCAGCAGCGCACACACGGAGCGAAGTGCTTTTTTTCACACAAGCAAGGGCATGTGTCATTGGCAGTGTATGTCACATGTCCTTGCCCTATAAGACCAAGCCATTTTCCCCGTCGCCACCATTTTCTCACTGCTGCAGCTGCGTGTTAGACGGCACCGCTGTTGCTGTGTGCGCTATACCTTGTTAATTTCAAGCCAATTTTCGCACAAATCTACAGATAGCTTGGGAGTAGGGAATAGTTGTGATTGCAGTCCTTTTAAGGACTAGGTTACAGCATTTCCTACGAATTTTATCAGGCAGGTCTGTGCTATTAAATAGATAGATTGTGGGAGTAAAGACTAATTGTAATTGCAGTCCTTTTCAGGACTAGGTTACATCAGTTCCTATCAGTTTTTGCCAGGCAGGTCTGTGCCAGTGCTGTGCAAGTTTTTTTCACAGCATTTGGCTGAATCTAGCAAAGCTAATCCTTTTTGGCCTATTGCAGAGTGTGTTAGTCAGTGGAGTAGCCTATCTGTGTTGCAAGATATACCACCAGTGTATAGAATACCAATTTTTTTACTGCACCTAGTGAAGTAAAATCTTTTGGGCATAGCATCATTCTATTAGTCTATCTATACTGACCTCCATCAGGTTGCAAATTTAATGCAATTTTTTTCTGCATCTAGCTCTGAAAAAATATTTGGGCTTCTAGCAGTGTGTGGGACTTGTTCTATTAGTCCATCTATACTGACCTCCATCAGGTTGAAAACTGAATATAATTTTTTTCTGCATCTAGCACTGAAAAAATATTTGGCCTTCTAGCAGTGTGTGGGACTTGTTCTATTAGTCCATCTATACTGACCTCCATCACGCTGCAAATTCAAAATATTTTTTTGTCTGCATCTAGCTCTGAAAAAATATTTGGGCTTCTAGCACTGCGTGGGACTTGTTCTATTAGTCCATCTATACTGACCTCCATCAGGTTGCAAACTGAATATATTTTTTTTCTGCATCTACCTCTGAAAAAATATTGGGCTTCTAGCAGTGTGTGGGACTTTCTCTATTAGTCCATCTATACTGACCTCCATCACGCTGCAAATTCAAAATAATTTTTTGTCTGCATCTAGCTCTGAAAAAATATTTGGCCTTCTAGCAGTGTGTGGGACTTTCTCTATTAGTCCATCTATACTGACCTCCATCAGGTTGCAAATTAAAAATAATTTTTATCTGCATCTACCACTGAAAAAATATTTGGGCTTCTAGCTGTGTGTGGGACTTGTTCTATTAGTCCATCTATACTGACCTCCATCAGGTTGCAAACTGAATATAATTTTTTTCTGCATCTAGCTCTGAAAAAATATTTGGCCTTCTAGCAGTGTGTGGGACTTTCTCTATTAGTCCATCTATACTGACCTCCATCAGGTTGCAAATTAAAAATAATTTTTTGTCTGCATCTAGCTCTGAAAAAATATTTGGCCTTCTAGCAGTGTGTGGGACTTTCTCTATTAGTCCATCTATACTGACCTCCATCAGGTTGCAAATTCAAAATAATTTTTTGTCTGCATCTAGCTCTGAAAAAATATTTGGCCTTCTAGCAGTGTGTGGGACTTTCTCTATTAGTCCATCTATACTGACCTCCATCAGGCTGCAAATTAAAAATAATTTTTATCTGCATCTACCTCTGAAAAAATATTTGGCCTTCTAGCTGTGTGTGGGACTTGTCCTATTAGTCCATCTATACTGACCTCCATCAGGTTGCAAACTGAATATAATTTTTTTCTGCATCTAGCTCTGAAAAAATATTTGGCCTTCTAGCAGTGTGTGGGACTTTCTCTATTAGTCCATCTATACTGACCTCCATCAGGTTGCAAATTAAAAATAATTTTTTGTCTGCATCTAGCTCTGAAAAAATATTTGGCCTTCTAGCAGTGTGTGGGACTTTCTCTATTAGTCCATCTATACTGACATCCATCAGGTTGCAAACTGAATATATTTTTTTTCTGCATCTACCTCTGAAAAAATATTGGGCTTCTAGCTGTGTGTGGGACTTGTTCTATTAATCCATCTATACAGACCTCCATCAGGTTGCAAACTGAATATAATTTTTTTCTGCATCTACCTCTGAAAAAATATTTGGGCTTCTAGCTGTGTGTGGGACTTGTTCTATTAGTCCATCTATACTGACCTCCATCAGGTTGCAAACTGAATGTAATTTTTTTCTGCATCTAGCTCTGACTAAATATTTGGCCTTCTAGCAGTGTGTGGGACTTTCTCTATTAGTCCATCTATACTGACCTCCATCAGGTTGCAAATTAAAAATAATTTATATCTGCATCTAGCTCTGAAAAAATATTTGGCCTTCTAGCAGTGTGTGGGACTTTCTCTATTAGTCCCTCTATACTGACCTCCATCAGGTTGCAAATTAAATATATTTTTTTGTCTGCATCTAGCTCTGAAAAAATATTTGGCCTTCTAGCAGTGTGTGGGACTTTCTCTATTAGTCCATCTATACTGACCTCCATCAGGTTGCAAACTGAATATATTTTTTTTCTGCATCTACCTCTGAAAAAATATTGGGCTTCTAGCTGTGTGTGGGACTTGTTCTATTAATCCATCTATACAGACCTCCATCAGGTTGCAAACTGAATATAATTTTTTTCTGCATCTACCTCTGAAAAAATATTTGGGCTTCTAGCTGTGTGTGGGACTTGTTCTATTAATCCATCTATACAGACCTCCATCAGGTTGCAAACTGAATATAATTTTTTTCTGCATCTACCTCTGAAAAAATATTTTTGCTTCTAGCTGTGTGTGGGACTTGTTCTATTAATCCATCTATACAGACCTCCATCAGGTTGCAAACTGAATATAATTTTTTTCTGCATCTACCTCTGAAAAAATATTTGGGCTTCTAGCTGTGTGTGGGACTTGTTGTATTAGTCCATCTATACTGACCTCCATCAGGTTGCAAACTTAATATAATTTTTTTCTGCATCTAGCTCTGAAAATATATTTGGCCTTCTAGCAGTGTGTGGGACTTTCTCTATTAGTCCATCTATACTGACCTCCATCAGGTTGCAAATTAAAAAGAATTTATACCTGCATCTAGCTCTGAAAAAATATTTGGCCTTCTAGCAGTGTGTGGGACTTTCTCTATTAGTCCATCTATACTGACCTCCATCAGGTTGCAAATTAAAAAGAATTTATACCTGCATCTAGCTCTGAAAAAATATTTGGCCTTCTAGCAGTGTGTGGGACTTTCTCTATTAGTCCATCTATACTGAACTCCATCAGGTTGCAAATTAAAAATAATTTTTTGTCTGCATCTAGCTCTGAAAAAATATTTGGCCTTCTAGCAGTGTGTGGGACTTTCTCTATTAGTCCATCTATACTGACATCCATCAGGTTGCAAACTGAATATATTTTTTTTCTGCATCTACCTCTGAAAAAATATTGGGCTTCTAGCTGTGTGTGGTACTTGTTCTATTAATCCATCTATACAGACCTCCATCAGGTTGCAAACTGAATATAATTTTTTTCTGCATCTACCTCTGAAAAAATATTTGGGCTTCTAGCTGTGTGGGGGACTTGTTCTATTAGTCCATCTATACTGACCTCCATCAGGTTGCAAACTGAATGTAATTTTTTTCTGCATCTAGCTCTGACTAAATATTTGGCCTTCTAGCAGTGTGTGGGACTTTCTCTATTAGTCCATCTATACTGACCTCCATCAGGTTGCAAATTAAAAATAATTTATATCTGCATCTAGCTCTGAAAAAATATTTGGCCTTCTAGCAGTGTGTGGGACTTTCTCTATTAGTCCCTCTATACTGACCTCCATCAGGTTGCAAATTAAAAATAATTTTTTGTCTGCATCTAGCTCTGAAAAAATATTTGGCCTTCTAGCAGTGTGTGGGACTTTCTCTATTAGTCCATCTATACTGACCTCCATCAGGTTGCAAACTGAATATATTTTTTTTCTGCATCTACCTCTGAAAAAATATTGGGCTTCTAGCTGTGTGTGGTATTTGTTCTATTAATCCATCTATACAGACCTCCATCAGGTTGCAAACTGAATATAATTTTTTTCTGCATCTACCTTTGAAAAAATATTGGGCTTCTAGCTTTGTGTGGGACTTGTTCTATTATTCCATCTATACAGACCTCCATCAGGTTGCAAACTGAATATAATTTTTTTCTGCATCTACCTCTGAAAAAATATTTGGGCTTCTAGCTGTGTGTGGGACTTGTTCTATTAATCCATCTATACAGACCTCCATCAGGTTGCAAACTGAATATAATTTTTTTCTTCATCTACCTCTGAAAAAATATTTTTGCTTCTAGCTGTGTGTGGGACTTGTTCTATTAATCCATCTATACAGACCTCCATCAGGTTGCAAACTGAATATAATTTTTTTCTGCATCTACCTCTGAAAAAATATTTGGGCTTCTAGCTGTGTGTGGGACTTGTTCTATTAGTCCATCTATACTGACCTCCATCAGGTTGCAAACAGAATATAATTTTTTGTCTGCATCTAGCTCTGAAAAAATATTTGGCCTTCTAGCAGTGTGTGGGACTTTCTCTATTAGTCCATCTATACTGACCTCCATCAGGCTGCAAATTAAAAATAATTTTTATCTGCATCTAGCTCTGAAAAAATATTTGGCCTTCTAGCAGTGTGTGGGACTTTCTCTATTAGTCCATCTATACTGACCTCCATCAGGTTGCAAATTCAAAATAATTGTTTGTCTCCATCTAGCTCTGAAAAAATATTTGGCCTTCTAGCAGTGTGTGGGACTTTCTCTATTAGTCCATCTATACTGACCTCCATCAAGCTGCAAATTAAAAATAATTTTTATCTGCATCTACCTCTGAAAAAATATTTGGCCTTCTAGCTGTGTGTGGGACTTGTTCTATTATTCCATCTATACTGACCTCCATCAGGTTGCAAACTGAATATAATTTTTTTCTGCATCTAGCTCTGAAAAAATATTTGGCCTTCTAGCAGTGTGTGGGACTTTCTCTATTAGTCCATCTATACTGACCTCCATCAGGTTGCAAATTAAAAATAATTTATATCTGCATCTAGCTCTGAAAAAATATTTGGCCTTCTTGCAGTGTGTGGGACTTTCTCTAATAGTCCATCTATACTGACCTCCATCAGGTTGCAAATTAAAAATAATTTTTTGTCTGCATCTAGCTCTGAAAAAATATTTGGCCTTCTAGCTGTGTGTGGGACTTGTTCTATTAGTCCATCTATACTGACCTCCATCAGGTTGCAAACTGAATATATTTTTTTCTGCATCTACCTCTGAAAAAATATTGGGCTTCTAGCTGTGTGTGTGACTTGTTCTATTAATCCATCTATACAGACCTCCATCAGGTTGCAAACTGAATATAATTTTTTTCTGCATCTACCTTTGAAAAAATATTGGGCTTCTAGCTTTGTGTGGGACTTGTTCTATTATTCCATCTATACAGACCTCCATCAGGTTGCAAACTGAATATAATTTTTTTCTGCATCTACCTCTGAAAAAATATTTGGGCTTCTAGCTGTATGTGGGACTTGTTCTATTAATCCATCTATACAGACCTCCATCAGGTTGCAAACTGAATATAATTTTTTTCTTCATCTACCTCTGAAAAAATATTTTTGCTTCTAGCTGTGTGTGGGACTTGTTCTATTAATCCATCTATACAGACCTCCATCAGGTTGCAAACTGAACATAATTTTTTTCTGCATCTACCTCTGAAAAAATATTTGGGCTTCTAGCTGTGTGTGGGACTTGTTCTATTAGTCCATCTATACTGACCTCCATCAGGTTGCAAACTGAATATAATTTTTTGTCTGCATCTAGCTCTGAAAAAATATTTGGCCTTCTAGCAGTGTGTGGGACTTTCTCTATTAGTCCATCTATACTGACCTCCATCAGGCTGCAAATTAAAAATAATTTTTATCTGCATCTAGCTCTGAAAAAATATTTGGCCTTCTTGCAGTGTGTGGGACTTTCTCTAATAGTCCATCTATACTGACCTCCATCAGGTTGCAAATTAAAAATAATTTTTTGTCTGCATCTAGCTCTGAAAAAATATTTGGCCTTCTAGCAGTTTGTGGGACTTTCTCTATTAGTCCATCTATACTGACCTCCATCAGGTTGCAAACTGAATATATTTTTTTCTGCATCTACCTCTGAAAAAATATTGGGCTTCTAGCTGTGTGTGTGACTTGTTCTATTAATCCATCTATACAGACCTCCATCAGGTTGCAAACTGAATATAATTTTTTTCTGCATCTACCTCTGAAAAAATATTTGGGCTTCTAGCTGTGTGTGGGACTTGTTCTATTAGTCCATCTATACTGACCTCCATCAGGTTGCAAACTGAATATAATTTTTTTCTGCATCTAGCTCTGAAAAAAATATTTGGCCTTCTAGCAGTGTGTGGGACTTTCTCTATTAGTCCATCTATACTGACCTCCATCAGGTTGCAAATTAAAAATAATTTATATCTGCATCTAGCTCTGAAAAAATATTTGGCCTTCTAGCAGTGTGTGGGACTTTCTCTATTAGTCCATCTATACTGACCTCCATCAGGTTGCAAATTAAAAATAATTTTTTGTCTGCATCTAGCTCTGAAAAAATATTTGGCCTTCTAGCAGTGTGTGGGACTTTCTCTATTAGTCCATCTATACTGACTTCCATCAGGTTGCAAATTCAAAATAATTTTTTGTCTGCATCTAGCTCTGAAAAAATATTTGGCTTTCTAGCAGTGTGTGGGACTTTCTCTATTAGTCCATCTATACTGACCTCCATCAGGCTGCAAATTAAAATTAATTTTTATCTGCATCTACCTCTGAAAAAATATTTGGCCTTCTAGCTTTGTGTGGGACTTGTTCTATTAGTCCATCTATACTGACCTCCATCAGGTTGGAAACTGATTATATTTTTTTTCTGCATCTACCTCTGAAAAAATATTTGGGCTTCTAGCTGTGTGTATGACTAGTTCTATTAGTCCATCTATACTGACCTCCATCAGGTTGCAAACTGAATACAATTTTTTTCTGCATCTACCTCTGAAAAAATATTTGGGCTTCTAGCTGTGTGTGGGACTTGTTCTATTAGTCCATTTATACTGACCTCCATCAGGTTGCAAATTGAATATAATTTTTTTCTGCATCTAACCCAGCCAATAGTTTTGGCCTAATACCACAGTTTGGCCACTCAGCTCTGCTCGGTTCCCATCCATTGTTTTATTGTGCAAACAACTCCACAGTTGTGAATTAGTTAACCACCAAAATGAGTGGAAAAAGGCCTGCTGCTGGTGGAAAGGGGAATAGGCGTGTTGGGAAGGGGAAAAAAGGTTGTGTCCGTGGGGTAGGTGTTAAAGCAACAGTAACATCTGCAGAAGAAAGACCATCTTCCAGCCAAACTAAAATGTCTACTTCTTTTAGCGGACAATGTGATAAGATCCCTTTCTTACGGCCACGCCAATCGCTACAAATTCCAGATGTGCTCCTTTAAGTGGGCTCTCCTCCACATCAACTTCAACATCACAAATACTCCAGTCCTCAAAGGTGCCACCCCAATCGCACTTGCTTCCTCACAGCTCCCAAATCTCCAGCTGCCCGTCTGAGTATGAAGTAGAACAGATGGTTGAGTCTGCAGAGCTGTTTGCTCATACTATAGCCTGGGAATCAGAGGTCGACTCCAGCGCTTTTGTGAATCCAGACGAGGAAATGATCTGCACTGATGCCCAGAATCTTTATGAGTCGGATCCAGGACCAGACGCAGAAGGTTCTGACCATAATGTAGACCCTCATTCCCAAACTGTAACTCCTGTTGGTGGAGACAATGAGGAAGACGATGATGAGACTCAAATACCTGATTGGAGCGACAACTTTAGTTTTTTGTCAGGGCAGGAACATGTTGGCTCTGAGGACGACGGGTGTGATAACGCACAGGGTGATGATGATGAGGTTGGAGATCCCACTTACTGTCAACCCACAGTCAGCCAAGAGATGAGGTCAGCAGAGGAGGTGGAGGAAGATGCTAGTGACGACGAGGTCAGGTTGCGCCTTCCTGGACAGAGACGTAGTACTGGAAGCACGTCAACAACTGCATCCTCAAACTCAACTCTGCCTCTCACCACAAGTCGTGGTGCCTCTTCAGGTCGCATGGGTGCTAAGCCTTGCATAGCCTGGGCATTTTTTCAGATCGATAAAGATGACCCAACTCGTGTTATCTGTAACATTTGTCAGCAAAAGCTAAGTAGAGGCCAAAAAATACATAGTTTGAGTACTTCATGCATGAACCGGCACATGGACATGAAGCATAAGTTGCAGTGGGAAGCTCAGTGTGCTACAATGCGGCCTAGCCGGCCGGGCCAACCACCGTCTGCCATATCTTATGCATCCGCAGCCTCTTCATCCTCTGTGACTGGGGGGACAGCAGTCACACCTGTTTTGGGGCGCAGACCTGCCACCTCTTTTCCCGCAACAGCCAGCGTGATTGGCAGGTCATCATTTTCTTTGGAGGTGGTAACACCAGCTGGTGTTGAGCACTGTCCGACATCGATAGCACCACCTTTGGATCAAGGCAACCTAACATGTCCGCCTGCATCTTCCTCACAGACCGGCAGTTTGCCGGGGACACCCTTATCAACCCCATCTAGGCACAATAGCCAGCCCTCAGTCCCTCAGATGTGGACAAGTAAAAGACCATTTCCTCCTAGCCATGAGAAAGCTAAGAGGTTGATTTTCACCATCTGCAAGCTCTTGGCTACAGAAATGCTGCCTTTCCGCCTGGTGGATACAGAGGATTTTCGAGACCTTCGAGACCTTATGTCCGTCGCAGTGCCCCTGTACCAGATGCCCAGTCGGCACTACTTCTCAAAGAAAGGTGTGTCTGCGCTCCACCAGCATGTCGCACACAACATCACCGCTTCTTTGAGAAACTCTGTGTGTGACAGGGTGCATTTCACCACAGACACTTGGACGAGTAGGCATGGACAGGGGCGTTACATGTCGCTGACTGGGCACTGGGTAACTATGGTGACAGCAGGACAAGATCCTCCACTGCTTCTTCCTCCTCAACCTCCTCTCGGTCTTCCACCTGCACCCAAAGCCTGTCTGGTCATGCCACAAGCTTTCTAACTGCGCAGAAGGGATCCTGCACACCTCCTTACTATGCTGGCAGTAGGGCTCAAAGTCATCAGGCGGTTTTTACTTTGAAATGTCTGGGAAATGTGAGTCACACAGCTGAGGAGTTGTGGTCAGCTCTGGAGAACCAATTTCATGAATGGTTGTCTCCACTGGACCTGAAACCAGGGAAGGCCGTGTGCGACAATGCTGCAAACCTGGGTGCGGCCCTTCGCCGGGGCAATGTCACACACGTGCCTTGTATGGCTCACGTGTTGAACCTGGTTGTCCAGCAATTTTTAGCCCACTAACCCAGACTAGATGGCCTTCTGCAGAGGGCACGGTCGCTGTGTGCTCACTTCCGCCGTTCGCATCCCGCAGCTCAGCGACTTACATCTCTACAGAAGTCGTTGGGCCTGCCACTTCACCGGCTAAAATGCGATGTGCATACCCGGTGGAATTCAACTCGGCACATGTTGCAGCGACTGTGGCAGCACCGACAAGCCCTGGTGCAATACGTTCTGACGTATAGCCTGGGCCAACGAGATCCAGAGGTGGGGCAATTCACGCTGGAGGAGTGGTCTCAGATCAGGGACCTATGCACCCTTCTGCACAGTTTTGAAATGGCGACGAAGATGTTTAGTGCTGACGATGCCATTATCAGCATGACTATTCCGGTGATTTACATGCTGGAGCACATGTTAAACAGAATTCGGAGTCAGGTGGTGGCCCAAGAGGAGGTGGAGGAAGTAGAGGAGGAGGAGTTGTATGCGGAAGGGCTAACATCTGCAAGGTCCAGACGGTCGGCAGGACAAGGCGGCAGGCATGTGAGGGTGGGGGAGATGGTTTTACCAGGGCGCATGGTAGCAGCCAAACTAGTGAGGAAGGTGCAGGAGCCCAGGAAGAAGTGGAGGACGAACTGATGGAAGACTCATCAGATGAGGGAGACCTTGATCACATTTCTGCTGTGCAAGGTTGCGGGGAGAGGACAGAGGAAGGAAGCATGATTGTTACCTCGCCACCAACACAACAGGGACTTGATGCTCCTGGATGCGCAACACACATGAGTGCCTTCTTGCTGCACTACCTGCAACATGACCCTCGAATTGTGAGAATTAGAAATAATCCTGACTACTGGGTTGCCACACTGTTAGATCCCCGGTACAAAAGTAAATTTGCAGAAATTATTCCTGCCATAGAAAGGGATGCACGCATGCAGGAGTATCAGCAGAGATTGTTGCAGAATCTTACATGTGCTTTTCCACAAAACACCAGTGGTGCACGTAGTGAATCTCACAGTTCCAACTTGCCAACCGTGGGACCGTCAAGTGTTCAGCACTCAAACCGTAGCAGAACCACAGTATCTGCTGGTAACATCTATTTTGCGGAATCATTTCACCACTTTTTTAGCCCATCCTTTGCAAGGCCACAGGAGACAAGAAGTCTGACACATAGTCAACGCCTAGAGACGATGGTACAGGAGTATCTCCAAGTAAACATTGAAGCCATGACTGTGTCACTGAACCCTTGCTCTTTTTGGGCTTCCAATCTGGATAAATGGCCGGAGCTAGCCACTTACGCCTTGGAGATCTTGTCATGCCCCGCAGCCAGCGTTCTGTCTGAACGTGTGTTCAGCGGTGCTGGTGGTGTACTGACATATAAGCACACGCGGCTGTCCACTGATAATGTAGACAGACTCACGTTCATAAAGATGAACAAATCATGGATCCGAAACGACTTTTCTACCCCTGTGTCATCCTGGGGAGAGTAAAAGCTTGATGATTGGTTAAAATCACCCTACCAACCGTTTTAAGCTTTCAAATTACTAATCATGTTTATCTGTATCTTGGCTGGAAAATAATTTGGGCTTTGTAGCAGTGTGCAGCACTGATTCTATTAGGCCATCTATAATAAGCTCCACCAGATTTAAAATTACTAATCATGTTTATCTGTATTTTGACTGGAAAATAATTTGGGCTTTGTAGCAGTGTGCTGCACTGATCCTATTAGGCCATCTATACTAAGCTCCACCAGATTTAAAATTAATAATAATTTTTAGCTGCATCTAGCCCGGAAAATAATTTTGGGGCTCCGAGATGCGCAAGACACATAAGTGCCTTCTTGCTGCACTACCTGCAACATGACCCTCATATTGTCAGAATTCGAAGTAATCATGACTACTGGGTTGCCACACTCTTAGATCCCCCAAACTTTTCGATCAACCTTTTCATTTTAATAAAGACCAAAAAAATGGTCATTTTTGAAATTATAAGCAATAGCAGGTTATTAGAAACTGAAATCAAACAGTTTTCAACTCAAAACTTTATTCTAGGTGATGTTACATTTTCACATAGGACCCCTTGTTCGAAAGGAGCTTCTGAACTCTCTCGTCCATTGAATTTGTCAGGTTTTGGATGGTTTCTGCTTCAATTGTTTTGCATGAGGACAGAATACCCTCCCAGAGCTGTTGCTTAGATGTGAACTGCCTCCCGCCATCATAGACACTCCTTTTGATGATGCTCCAGAGGTTCTGAATGGGGTAGAGGTCAGGGGAGCATGGGGGTCACACCATAAGTTTGTCCCCTTTTATGCCCATATCAGCCAGAGATGCAGATGTTTTATGTGCAGCATGAGATGGCGCATTATCATGCAAAAAAATGATCTTGCTGTGAAATACACGGTTCTTCTTCTTGAACCATGGCAGGAAGTGCTGTTTGAGAAAATCCACATACATTATGGAGTTCATCTTTAGCGCCTTCAGGGATCCTAAAGGGGCCGACAATCTCTCTCCCCATGATTACAGCCCAAAACATTACTCCACCTCCTCCTTGTTGGCGCTGTAGCCGTGTTTGCGTGGGGTGTCCATCAACCAGCCATCCTCCACTCCATCCATCTGGACCATTGAGCGCTGCACGGCACTCATCCGTGAACAAAACAGTTTTGAAATCAGTCTTCATGTAATGTTTGGCCCACTGGAGCCGTTTCTGCTTGTGTGAAGTCGATAGAGGAGGTCGAAAGGATGGCGTATGCACAGCTGCAAACCTCTGAGGGACCCTGCATCTTGTTGTTCGGGGGACGTTGGAGGCACCAGCAGCTTCAAAAACTTGTCTGCTGCTATGACAAGGCTTTTTTGCCGCTGCTCTTTTAACCTGACGTAATTGCCTGTAGGAAAGAGTCCTCAATTTGCCCTTATCAGCACGCACACGTGTGTACTGTGAATCAGCTACATACTTCTTGATTGCCAAGACACTTCATCCTGATCATCGCACAATGTTGATTGTAGTCATGCCTTGACCTAAACACTCCACAATTTGTTGCTTCTCAGCAGCCGACACATCCTTTTTCTTTCCCATTTTGGCAGAAAATGTAGGCTGCTTAATAATGTGAGACAGCCTTCTTAAGTAGTCTTGCCTTTCATTGGACACACCTGCCAAACTAATTAGCACAGGTGTCTGCAATTGCTTACAGTGATATAAAGAGCCCTGACACACATCACCATCAATGAGTTTAACTGACAAACAAAAAAATTCTTCCCTTATCACTCCTAAACACTTTTTGCATAATAATTTGGAACACAGTGTACATGTTCTTTTCCACAAAACACCAGTGGTTCACGTAGTGAATCTTACAGTTCTAACTTGCCAACCGTGGTCTGTATGGAGTTGTTCAATAAAGGGCCCAAAATTAAGATAACATAGATGGGAGAGGTCTCTATGAATAGGAATTCCTAAGTATTTGATACACTGTGAGGGCCAGGCAAAGGGAAAGTTGGACTGGATGGAATCCTATATGGATTTGGGGAGGGAGACATCGAGGTCCTCAGACTTCGCTGCATTGATTTTAAAATTTGACCATGTAACAAAGTGATCTATTTCAGCCATAACAGCATGGATGGATATATGTGATTGAGTGATATATACTAGGACATCATCAGCAAATAGAGAGCACTTGTACTCGGTGCCTCCCATCTCAATCCACCTAATATTGGGGTTATGGCGAATTGATGAGAGCAGGTGCTCCGTCACTAGGATGTATAAGAGAGGGGACAGAGGACATCCCTGCCTTGTCCCATTGGTGATTGTGAAAGGTGATGAAAATGTTCTGATGTACCCCCTGGGCCTTGGGACACCCGGAGCCGGACCCTTTTTGGTGGATGCTGGTGGTTGTAGTCTTCGTGGCGGCGACCCGGTTCCGTGGCTCAGGGTGGTCAAACCAGTGGCGGAACTATTTATGTGGTTTTGATGTTTAAATGTCCGACTACGCCACCCGTGGATTGCAGTCAGAGTGAACCGCCGCTGCAGGGCAGACCGCTGAGGCTGGTGTTGTGGGTGCAGCAGAGCGTAGCATAACTCCCCACGGGAGGAGTATAGCCTCAGGGCAGTGTATGCGGAGGATGGGGGTGATGGTGCAAGGCAGCAGCAGTAACGACACGGAGTCAGTGATGCAGTCCAGGGCCTTTACTCACAGTTCTTATTATCCAGACCACTTCTGCAGGTAACGGCTGCCCACGTCGTACTGTGCTCACCAGGTGAGGGGCTCAGACAACTCCCAGATAACTTTGGAGTGCTTCACAGGACCCCCTTTGTGTGTCCTTTGTCTGGCCTTTCTTACCAACCCTTCTGTCCGGCTGCCTCGGGCCTCCTCTTGGTAAACTTGGCGCCAGTTTCCCTGACCCTATGTGGTGCCTTCCTAGCGGGTGTAGTGAGGGGCTGCGCCACATAAAATGTCACAGCCTCCGGTTTCTAGCTGAGGGTCGTTTCCTGCCTCCACTAGTTTCGGGGACCGGTCTCCCCCTTTGGCCTGACCCCTCCACGCAGGTGGATTCGGGCGTGCGGTGGTGACTCGCCCGTCCGCACCCCTGGGATCCCTTCTTTCCTCGTTCCTGGAACCTTCTCTGCTCCTCTTCCTTCCTTCTCCCTCTTCCAGGCCTGGGCCTCTGTTACTAGGCCCGCCTCCGGAGCAGAGCTCATGCAGAGCCCCTGCTCCCTGCCACTTCTGCTCAGACTTCTCTGCACTGAACTAAGATGGTGCCCACCTTTTATACTACCTTCTCAATGCACCCACGAACTGCTTCCTCCCTGCTCCTGCACTACAGGGTTCCCCTTCCTCAGTGTTCCCTCCCCACACTCCAGCCAGGGACAGGGACTGTCGTGCCCATCTCAGAGGCATATTGGTCGCCCTGCCCCACGGCAATGTGGTGTAATGCATGCAGGTGTCGGGTCCTGATCCACACTCCATCCTTACCTGAGAGTGAGAGATCACACCTCTGGGTGAGGTGCAATTCCTCTGTAGCAACCGAGCCCTCAGGGTGCTACAGTTCCATTTATCTTCAGCCTAAGTGACATATTGTGATACAGGGCCATGATTTTGGCTATAAAAGGGTCCCCTAGACCCCTACCCCAAGCTTTTTAAGAGAATCATATATGGCGTGCCAGGAGACTCTATGGAATGCTTTCTCAGCATCCAACGAGAGTATCTAATTACAAATTTTTAACTGCATCTAGCCCAGGAAATACTTTGTGCCTAGTAGCAGTGTCTGCTAGTCAGCGGATTATCCCGGCTGTTAAGCAAGCTACACCACCTGTAGTTTGGACACTTAATTTTTTCAAAGGAAATGCTTCGGGACCACGGGATACTCAGTGAAGAGCATCAGGAGGCACCCCAAGGCATAGTGGCTGGGACTGGCATTAGGATGCCTTGCGGTGGACAGCCGAGCTCGATCCTTATAAAAGCTTTTTAACTGCAGCAGCTTTAGTGGACGCTACTGGAGCTGGAATTACGCGGCTGCTGGCATGAGACTTGCCCTCCAATAGATCCTTGTAAATGGATTTAAAGTGTATTCATTCAAATTAGAGAGACAATTTAAATTAAAAAGCTTAGAGCTGCCTCCACCACAGGGGGGCTCGCTCGACCCACCAGTGGACAGGCACCAGTATTGGGAGAGGGGGGCTGGCCGTCAGGGTTCACCGCGGCTCTGGCACAAACCCGGCGACATGGAGGTGGCACGGACAGGAGCGGACTGATCGTGTCGGCTTCTCACTTTTTGGATTTTAGAAGGGCATGACATGCCTATATCTGTGTCTCCCCCTCCTTTTACTCCTCCACCTCTTTTCTTTTCGCATGACTATATGTACTTGTCACTTTTCCATGTGTTAGTTGTGTCTTCTGAGCAGTTTGTCAGCTTTTGGACACCTTTGAAGGTGTTTTCTATATGTTTCTATGTGTTTTTGTTTGCCTGCCATTGGTTTTAACGGTGTTCGAAGGTGTTCGACGAACCGAACCGAACTCGAACACTACGGGGGTGGCTCAACACTACTAACGGGCACAAAGACATGGCATGGATGGCTATTCAGGTTGTTCTGCCCCTAAGAAATGTCATACATGTCTGTGGACTGTATAATACTAGGTACTACTCGAGATGCCCTTTCGTTGAGGAAACACCCTTGTATCTCTTCTGGCAGTGCCTGTTCACAAAAGCCCTGTTGGATGCCCTGGAAAATGATCACAGAGTCTCTGTTCCCAGGGGCAACCTAAAGCATACTTCAGTGCAGAAGCCGATGGCTACACAGATTATGGCATCATCGCCACTCATCATATTGGTTGATTCCACAAAGCTTTGTATAACCTCACAAATGTCAGACATCCATGCCCTGTAGTGATGAGCGAGCACTAAAATGCTCAAGTGCTTGTTGCTCGGGTCAAGCAAATTGGAATGCTCGGGTACTCGACCCAAGCAACGAGCCCAATGTAAGTCTAAGGGAAACTCAAGAATTTTTCCGGCGCCATCCCCCAGACATCTGCAGGGGGCCTAAAAATTGCCCAAATTGATGGAAACAGTGCTCAAATGGCATGGGAATAGCATGGGGAAGAACCCTGGAAGCATCTCTGACTCCCAGGTCTCTGCTGTGAAATATGTTGTCAGAGTATTTCGCCACTTTTACGGGCTCACAATAAAAGATACAAAAATGAAACCAAAGTGGATTTTTCTGGGAAAAATGTTAAGGAACATCCTTTCCACGGCAATGACTTGTATATAACGTAAAATAAATATTCAAAAACAAAAATGATTCTCCACAGCTTTGGCTGTTGTGGTACGTCACCTCACTCAGCTGCTTCTCTCTTGTTTTCTCTGCAGGCTTTATTATGTGGCATAAAGCCTTGCAGCTCCAGCAAAAATAAACACAGCCTTACTGGCAAAACAAGAAATAAAAGATAAACAATAGCACAGTACATTGCAGTGTGGGATTCACCACACAGGTTGCAGTCCCAGCCTTCAGCTCCTCTCTGAGCTGTGGCCTTCCAGTCTGGTGTCTTTGCCACTCCAAACTCAACAACCTTAAAAAAAAATGGTGAATTACTTCCCTCCCATCTCTATGTCATTCCCATAAAACCACACCCTTTAAAAGAGTTAACCCCCAGCATATAACATGCTGGCAGAAAGTCTATTGGTTTTAGTTCACACATGCCAGCAGCCTGTGTGACTCTGTCACACTATGTTAACAATTAGCATTTTTGATGTGTTTTTGCACTTTTGCATTGCTTTCAACAGTGAAAAGTACATTCACCGGTAAATGTAATTTTAACATTTTACTACTTTATCTGGCCATGTGGTGTGTGAGACATAAACAGACAGATCCATACAGTGATGAAAAGACATGAGAACAGTATGGGAAAGACCTCTGGAAGCATCTCTGACTCCCAGGTCACTGCCTAAAACTGTGGTCATGAGACATGATCCTATATTATTGCAGTAATAATACAGACATTTTTGGCTATGTGACAAATATTAAGCTCCATTTAAAATGGGCAAGACTCGTGGCAAGGGACAAGGAAATGGACGTAATGGTGATGGTGTACGCAGAGGCCGAGGCCTTGGGCAGGATGAAACTGTGCCTGCTGAGGGAGCCAAATAAACACCTACATCATGTCAAACTACCTTCCTATCCCAATTTCTAGGGGGCTGTGGAACACCACTATTGAAGCCAGAGCAGTGTGAAAAGGTTTTTGGTTGGATAGGAGATAATGCTTCCAGTCACTTTGCCACCAGCACCACCACCCTGTCTTCCACGTGCTCCTGTCTCAGTAGCCGTGAGTCTGGACCACATTATTATTATTACTTTAGTGCCATTTATTCCATGGCACTATACATGTGAAAAAGTGGTATACATCGCAAAAACAATTACAATAATCTTGAACACAAATGTAACAGGAACTGGTACAGGAGAGGAGAGGACTCTGCCCGCGAGGGCTCACAATCTACAAGGGATGGGTGAGGATACAGTAGAGCTGGTCATGCAGTGGTATGGTGGAATGAGGGTTATTGCAGGTTGTACGCTTGTCAGAAGAGGTGGGATTACAGGTTTCTTTAGATGGTTTCGCAGTAGGCAAGAGTCAGAAAATGTTGGGGTAGAGAGTTCCAGAGTAAGGGGGATGCAGAGGAGAAATCTTGCATGCAATTGTGGGAAGAGGATATAAGAGGGAAGTAGAGAAGGAGATCTTGTGCGGATCAGAGGTTGTATGCAGGTAAGTACTGGGAGACTAGGTCACAGATGTATGGAGGAGACAGGCTGTGGATGGCTTTGCATGCCAAGGTTAGGGTTTTGAACTGGAGTCTCTGGGCAATGGGGAGCCAGTGAAGGGATTGAAAGAGAGGAGAGGCCAGGGAATAGCGGAGGGACAGGTGAATTAGTCGGGCAACACAGTATAGGATAGATTGGAGGAGTGCGAGTATTACAAGGGAGGCCACAGAGCAGGAGGTTGCAGTAGTCGAAGCGGGAGATGATGAGGGCGTGCAGAAGTGTTTTTGCAGATTCATAGTTGGGGAAGGTGTGGATCCATGAGATTTTTTACTTGGAATCGGCATATTCCTCACCTTGATCCTCCTTCCTCCTACCATTCCGAGTGCCCTGAGACAACTGATTCCACACTTGAACAATACAAAGAACTGTTTTGTTCATCTTTCCATTTATAGATTCTGGCCTCTTGCTCGGTCCGCTTCAATCGGGGCAACAGGAGATCGCATGTAGCGATGCCCAAATATTTCAGCAGCCATGGTCACACGAAGGTGACAGTGGGAAAATGCAATTGCTGTCGCAGAAGGTGGATGATGAGAAACAATGGACAGAAAGTCAGGAGGGGGACCAGGTTACAGAAGTGGAAAATGAGGCGGTGGACGATGAAGTCACTGATCCAACCTGGCAAGGAAACATGCAGAGAGAGGACAGCAGCACACAGGGGGAGGGAGGTGTATCATCACAACAGTCAGGAACAAGCAGTATGTTGGCCCCAGATACAAGGCGGGCAACTATTCCCCATAACAGCAATAGAACGGAAGTTGCCTGTAGAACTGTTAGATCTTCCCGAGTCTGGTTCTTTTTTAAAGACTCTTCAGATAACTTCAAAAAGGCCATTTGCAACATCTGCCAGGCCAGCATCAGCAAGAGCACCAAAACTTCCAGCCTAACCACCACCTGCATGCTCAGGCACATGACAGCAAAGCATCAGACTAGCTCGGCTAAACGCCAGTTTCCAGAAACAGTGTCTGCGGTTAACTGCCTCTTCCGCTGTTGTGCATGCACGCCAATTCCCTGTCCATGGCATATGCGAAGATGCCTCTCACCCTGCACCTGTTGTTGCACACTAGCAGCCATCACCATCCACGTCCTTGTCTCAGCGCAGCATTCAGTTGTCCCTCCCCCAGTCCTTAGAAAGCAAGCGCAAATATGCAGCCAGCCAGCCAACCACCCACAGGCCACAATACTAAACTTCCATATTTCTGGACTACTTGCACTAAAAATTTAGCCTTTTAGACTCATGGAGGTGGATGCTTTCCACAACCTTATGGTGGCGGCTGGCTCTCAGACCCCAGCCGCCACTCTTTCTCCCAGTGTGGCGTCCCCAACTTACACAAGCATGTGTCCCAGAATATTTTCCGTGCCCTCACCAGTACAGTTATTGGGAAGGACCACCTAACCACAAACACGTGGACAAGTGAATGTGGTCAGGGACAGTACATCTCACTGACGCATCACTGGGTTAATATTGTGGAAGCCAGAGGATTGCGGGTCCTGGTTCAATCATGGTTGCAACCACATTCTACAGCTCCTGCATCTCCTCCTCCTTCTATTTAGTCTTCTTCTTCATTACTTGATTCATTTTTCAGGAGATATTCCAGATTATGTAATTAAACATCATGGGTGCCAATAACAATAAGCAGAACTATATGCTTAGGTGACAAACCGCACACAGTTGCAGAGTTGTTAAAAGCTGTAACAGAGAAGGCAGATCTGTGCTCTCATTGCTAAACCTACAGCTAGGCATGGTTGTGTGTGACAATGGCCGGAACCTGTTGGCGGCTCTGAAGCTAGGCAAGCTCGCACAAGTACCATGCCTTGACCATGTGCTCAACTTAGTGGTTCAGCGGTTTCTCAAAACCTACCCGGATTTGCTGGAGCTGCTTGTTAAAGTACACCGCGTGTGCCCATTTCAGAAAGTCAGCTACAGCTTCCGCCACACTCACAGTGCTTCAGTAGCGTTTGCAGCTTCCAGATCACCGACCGGTGTGCGATGTGACCATGCGTTAGAAATCAATGTTGCACATGTTTGGAAAGATTTTGAGCAGCAGAGGGCAGTTGTTAATTACCAGCTTCAATACACCTATCGGCATTCAGGTCAGCCTCCACACATAAGAGCTGATGAGAGGGCATGGATGTCTGACATCTGTGACATCTTAAAAAACTTTGAGGACTTCACCAAGATGGTGAGCGGCGATGTTGACATAATTAGCGTCAACATTCCACTTCTCTCTCTGCTGAAATGCTTGCTGCTCACAATTAAAGAGGAGGCATTGCAGGCGGAGCAAGGAACTATACAGGGTGATGCTACTCAGCCCAGCCTCATCTCATCTCAACGTAGATTAGGTGATAATGAGGAGGAGGAGGAAGAGAACATGGACAGTCGTCTTCTTGGTGAGATCAGGAAAGTCTTGGCTGTTGGCAGTCTGGCACACATGGCCGGCTTTATGTTCCTCTGCTTTTACCATGACCCTCGCATTCTACGCATTTTGGGCATTATAGAAAACTGTCACGGCATGAGAGAAGTCTTAGAGATGGATGTGTGAGGTTCTGATTAAGGAGGATGTTAGTCTTAGATCAGTTGCAGAACAGAGGGCACAAGAGGGGTGATACACAGAAATGAGGGATGAGATATACGGCGGTGTAAAACTGTAGACAGCTTGTGTGTCAAATATGACTCCAAGACAGAGTTATGGTGGCACTACCGAATGGAAATTGCAAAGTCAGGTATAGGTAGGTTAGTAAAAGTCAGGTAAAGGTAGGTTAGTAACAGTCAGATATAGGTAGGTTAGTAAAAGTCAGGTATAGGTAGGTTAGTAGAGGGATGACGAGTTCACTTTTGGAGATATTCAGTTCAGGCCCTTGCTGAAGAATTAAAAAAAAAAAATCCCCATTTGACGACGCTGGCGGCAGAGGTCACAGAGAGTTCATTGGACAACTAAGGATTACAGGCGAGGGAGACACAAACCAGATGAGACAGAGGCAAGGCAATGCTGTCAAAGGTCTGGGACAGTTTTCTCAGACCCTCCCAGCGCCCAGGCCCCTATAAATAGGGTGCACTGGCAAGGAGGGAAAAGTTTTGGAAGATGCTGAAGGACTACCTTGGTGACCGTACCAACACCCTTCATGATACCTCTTCGTGCCTTGCAACTGTTGGGTATCCAAGCTGGACACATGGCATGAACTGTCACTCTACGCTTTGGAGGTCCTGGCCTGCCCTGCTCTAGAATTTTGTCAGAGATGGTTTTTAGTTCCGCTGGGGGCATTATAACTGATATAACTGATAAGCGCATCTGCCTGTCAACTGACAATACTAACAGGCTGACTCTTATTAGTGATGAGCAAATATGTTTGAAATCTGATTTCAAAAGTTAAATTCGGCACGAATGTGGGACATTCAGATTTCCTGATCAGAAAGGCGAGCATTTTTACTTAAATTCGGGAAAATCGGCACCGTTTGGCGAATAAGTGCGGAAACCTGATTGCGGGGCATCTACAGTGTTTTTAACAATTTGGCTAGCATAGTGCTTGTGTATGATGAGTGGAGTGGCTGGGGAGAGCTCAGAAGAGGTCAGAGCAGCGACGCGCTTTTAAACTTTTTTTTTCCCTGTAACTTTAATTGAGGAAAGCGCGGCTAGCCAATCAGAGCGCAGGAAGCATCCACCTTGTCCAGATACAAGGGCTTCTGACACTGGCTGCTGAAATCAATTGTCCTGTCTATATGAAGAGTGGACATGTTCCCGCTGCGTCATTTTTTGCATGTCACAGCTTACAGACGCTGCTGTTCAGTGTGCTCCTGTTTCATGAGAGATATTAGCTAGATAAATGGGCGCTTGTTTGGAAGTCAGATAGTGTAGATAAGTCCTCTGGTGTGTACCTGTGATATCGACCTTCAGCACAATTTTATTTTGTGCAATTACTGAGATTCAGACAGAAACAGCAGGACCCATGGCATAGCACTATGTTGTGCACTGCTTGTATTGTGCTGTATGCAACAGTATCCCTTCAATCTATCTTTTCTCTTGTTAATGTGATAAAGCAAGCAAGCACTTGTAACCTTTTGATTTTGTGGGGTTGAAATTCAGCTGTATGCAGACTCTGCAGAGCTTCTGAGTAGAGATGAGCGTTGTTCTACTCGAACTGTTCGCCAATCTCAAATTCGAGCTGTTTTGGGCGGTGTTCGAGCCGGTCGGCGAACACGAACAATTTGAGAAAAATTCGGCTGTTCGAGGTTATGTTCGATAACTGTTCGTGCACCAAAATCATAACTGGATTTTTTCTCAGTAATGATGAAAATTAATGTTAATACGCAGTTTGAGTGTACAGCGGGGCGGGGGGAGGGGCAGGGGATGGATCTCTGCAGGAACAATGAAGATCTCCATTATTTTTTCTCTTTCCCGCATTTGCAGTGGGGAGGTGCAATCTGTCAGCCTATCAGCAGCGCACACACGGAGCGAAGTGCTTTTTTTCACACAAGCAAGGGCATGTGTGATTGGCAGTGTATGTCACATGTCCTTGCCCTATAAGACCAAGCCATTTTCTCACTGCTGCAGCTGCGTGTTAGACGGCACCGCTGTTGCTGTGTGCGCTATACCTTGTTAATTTCAAGCCAATTTTCGCACAAATCTACAGATAGCTTGGGAGTAGGGAATAGTTGTGATTGCAGTCCTTTTAAGGACTAGGTTGCAGCATTTCCTACGACTTTTATCAGGCAGGTCTGTGCTCTTAAATAGATAGGTTGTGGGAGTAAAGACTAATTGTAATTGGAGTCCTTTTCAGGACTAGGTTACATCAGTTCCTATCAGTTTTTGCCAGGCAGGTCTGTGCCAGTGCTGTGCAAGTTTTTTTCACAGCATTTGGCTGAATCTAGCAAAGCTAATCCTTTTTGGCCTATTGCAGAGTGTGTTAGTCAGTGGAGTAGCCAATCTGTGTTGCAAGATATACCACCTGTGTATAGAATACCAATTTTTTTACTGCACCTAGTGAAGTAAAATCTTTTGGGCATAGCATCATTCTATTAGTCCATCTATACTGACCTCCATCAGGTTGCAAATTAAAAATAATTTTTTTCTGCATCTAGCTCTGAAAAAATATTTGGGCTTCTAGCAGTGTGTGGGACTTGGTCTATTAGTCCATCTATACTGACCTCCATCAGGTTGCAAATTAAAAATAATTTTTTTCTTCATTTAGCTCTGAAAAAATATTTGGGCTTCTAGCAGCGTGTGGGACTTGTTCTATTAGTCCTTCTATACTGACGTCCAGCAGGTTGCAAATTGAATATAATTTTTTTCTGCATCTAGCTCTGAAAAAATATTTGGGCTTCTAGCGGTGTGTGGGACTTGGTCTATTAGTCCATCTATACTGACCTCCATCAGGTTGCAAATTAAAAATAATTTTTTTCTGCATCTAGCTCTGAAAAAATATTTGGGCTTCTAGCAGTGTGTGGGACTTGGTCTATTAGTCCATCTATACTGACCTCCATCAGGTTGCAAATTAAAAATAATTTTTTTCTGCATCTAGCTCTGAAAAAATATTTGGGCTTCTAGCAGTGTGTGGGACTTGGTCTATTAGTCCATCTATACTGACCTCCATCAGGTTGCAAATTAAAAATAATTTTTTTCTGCATCTAACCCAGCCAATAGTTTTGGCCTAATACCACAGTTTGGCCACTCAGCTCTGCTCGGTTACCATCCATTGTTTTTTTGTGCAAACAACTCCAGAGTTGTGAATTAGTTAACCACCAAAATGAGTGGAAAAAGGCCTGCTGCTGGTGGAAAGGGGAATAGGCGTGTTGGGAAGGGGAAAAAAGGTTGTGTCCGTGGGGTTGGTGCAGAAGAAAGACCATCTTCCAGCCAAACTAAAATGTCTACTTCTTTTAGCGGACAATGTGATAAGATCCCTTTCTTACGGCCACGCCAATCGCTACAAATTCCAGATGAGGCACAAAAACAGCAGGTGCTTCAACGGATATCAAGTGCTCCTTTAAGTGGGCTCTCCTCCACATCAACTTCAACATCACAAATACTCCAGTCCTCAAAGGTGTCCCCCAAATCGCACTTGCTTCCTCACAGCTCCCAAATCTCCACCTGCCCGTCTGAGTATGAGGTAGAACAGATGGTTGAGTCTGCAGAGCTGTTTACTCATACTATAGCCTGGGAATCAGAGGTCGACTCCAGTGCTTCTGTGAATCCAGACGAGGAAATGATCTGCACTGATGCCCAGAATCTTTATGAGTCGGATCCAGGACCAGACGCAGAAGGTTCTGACCATAATGTAGACCCTCATTCCCAAACTGTAACTCCTGTTGGTGGAGACAATGAGGAAGACGATGATAAGACTCAAATACCTGATTGGAGCGACAACTTTAGTTTTTTGTCAGGGCAGGAACAGGTTGGCTCTGAGGACGACGGGTGTGATAACGCACAGGGTGATGATGATGAGGTCGGAGATCCCACTTACTGTCAACCCACAGTCAGCCAAGAGATGAGGTCAGCAGAGGAGGTGGAGGAAGATGCTAGTGACGACGAGGTCAGGTTGCGCCTTCCTGGACAGAGACGTAGTACTGGAAGCACGTCAACAACTGCATCCTCAAACACAACTCTGCCTCTCACCACAAGTCGTGGTGGCTCTTCAGGTCGCATGGGTGCTAAGCCTTGCATAGCCTGGGCATTTTTTCAGATCGATAAAGATGACCCAACTCGTGTTATCTGTAACATTTGTCAGCAAAAGCTAAGTAGAGGCCAAAAAATACATAGTTTGAGTACTTCATGCATGAACCGGCACATGGACATGAAGCATAAGTTGCAGTGGGAAGCTCAGTGTGCTACAATGCGGCCTAGCCGGCGGGGCCAACCACCGTCTGCCATATCTTGTGCATCCGCGGCCTCTTCATCCTCTGTGACTGGGGGGACAGCAGTCACACCTGTTTTGGGGCGCAGACCTGCCACCTCTTTACCCGCAACAGCCAGCGTGATTGGCAGGTCATCATTTTCTTTGGAGGTGGGAACACCAGCTGGTCTTGAGCGCTGTCCGACATCGATAGCACCACCGTTGGATCAAGGCAACCTAACATGTCCGCCTGCATCTTCCTCACAGACCGGCAGTTTGCCGGGGACACCCTTATCAACCCCGTCTAAGTACAATAGCCAGCCCTCGGTCCCTCAGATGTGGACAAGTAAAAGACCATTTCCTCCTAGCCATGAGAAAGCTAAGAGGTTGAATTTCACCATCTGCAAGCTCTTGGCTACAGAAATGCTGCCTTTCCGCCTGGTGGACACAGAGGATTTTCGAGACCTTATGTCCGTCGCAGTGCCCCAGTACCAGATGCCCAGTCGGCACTACTTCTCAAAGAAAGGTGTGCCTGCGCTCCACCAGCATGTCGCACACAACATCACCGCTTCTTTGAGAAACTCTGTGTGTGACAGGGTGCATTTCACCACAGACACTTGGACGAGTAGGCATGGACAGGGGCGTTACATGTCGCTGACTGGGCACTGGGTAACTATGGTGACAGCAGGACAAGGGGCTGCTGTCCAAGTCTTGCCGTCCCCACGAGTTGTGCGTCAATCCTCTTTATGTCATTTTTCCTCCACTGCTTCTGCCTCCTCAACCTCCTCTCGGTCTTCCACCTGCACCCAAAGCCTGTCTGGTCATGCCACAAGCTTTCTAACTGCGCAGAAGGGATCCTGCACACCTCCTTACTATGCTGGCAGTAGGGCTCAACGTCATCAGGCGGTTTTTACATTGAAATGTCTGGGAAATGTGAGTCACACAGCTGAGGAGTTGTGGTCAGCTCTGGAGAACCAATTTCATGAATGGTTGTCTCCACTGGACCTGAAACCAGGGAAGGCCGTGTGCGACAATGCTGCAAACCTGGGTGCGGCCCTTCGCCGGGGCAATGTCACACACGTGCCTTGTATGGCTCACGTGTTGAACCTGGTTGTCCAGCAATTTTTAGCCCACTATCCCAGACTAGATGGCCTTCTGCAGAGGGCACGGTCGCTGTGTGCTCACTTCCGCCGTTCGCATCCCGCAGCTCAGCGACTTACATCTCTACAGAAGTCGTTGGGCCTGCCACTTCACCGGCTAAAATGCGATGTGCCTACCCGGTGGAATTCAACTCTGCACATGTTGCAGCGACTGTGGCAGCACCGACAAGCCCTGGTGCAATACGTTCTGACGTATAGCCTGGGCCAACGAGATTCAGAGGTGGGGCAAATCACGCTGGAGGAGTGGTCTCAGATCAGGGACCTATGCACCCTTCTGCACAGTTTTGAAATGGCGACGAAGATGTTTAGTGCTGACGATGCCATTATCAGCATGACTATTCCGGTGATTTACATGCTGGAGCACATGTTAAACAGAATTCGGAGTCAGGTGGTGGCACAAGAGGAGGTGGAGGAAGTAGAGGAGCAGGAGTTGTATGCGGAAGGGCTAACATCTGCAAGGTCCAGACGGTCGGCAGCACCAGGGCGGCAGGCATGTGAGGGTGGGGGAGATGATTTTACCAGGGCGCATGGTAGCAGCCAAACTAGTGAGGAAGGTGCAGGAGCCCAGGAAGAAGTGGAGGACGAACTGATGGAAGACTCATCAGATGAGGGAGACCTTGATCACATTTCTGTTGTGCGAGGTTGGGGGAAGAGGACAGAGGAAGGAAGCATGATTGTTACCTCGCCACCAACACAACAGGGACTTGGTGCTCCTGGATGCGCAACACACATGAGTGCCTTCTTGCTGCACTACCTGCAACATGACCCTCGAATTGTGAGAATTAGAAATAATCCTGACTACTGGGTTGCCACACTGTTAGATCCCCGGTACAAAAGTAAATTTGCAGAAATTATTCCTGCCATAGAAAGGGATGCACGCATGCAGGAGTATCAGCAGAGACTGTTGCAGAATCTTACATGTGCTTTTCCACAAAATACCAGTGGTGCACGTAGAGAATCTCACAGTTCCAACTTGCCAACCGTGGGACCGTCAAGTGTTCAGCACTCAAACCGTAACAGAACCACAGTATCTGCTGGTAACATCAATTTTGCGGAATCATTTCACCACTTTTTTAGCCCATCCTTTGCAAGGCCACAGGAGACAAGAAGTCTGACACATAGTCAACGCCTAGAGACGATGGTACAGGAGTATCTCCAAGTAAACATTGAAGCCACGACTGTGTCACTGGACCCTTGCTCTTTTTGGGCTTCCAATCTGGATAAATGGCCGGAGCTAGCCACTTACGCCTTGGAGATCTTGTCATGCCCCGCAGCCAGCGTTCTGTCTGAACGTGTGTTCAGCGCTGCTGGTGGTGTGCTGACAAATAAGCGCACGCGGCTCTCCACTGATAATGTAGACAGACTCACGTTCATAAAGATGAACAAATCATGGATCCGAAATGACTTTTCTACCCCTGTGTCATCCTGGGGAGAGTAAAAGCTTGATGATTGGTTAAAATCACCCTACCAACCGTTTTAAGCTTTCAAATTACTAATCATGTTTATCTGTATCTTGACTGGAAAATAATTTGGGCTTTGTAGCAGTGTGCAGCACTGATCCTATTAGGCCATCTATAATAAGCTTCACCAGATTTAAAATTAAAAATAATTTTTAGCTGCATCTAGCCCGGAAAATAATTTTGGGGCTCCGAGATGCGCAAGACACATAAGTGCCTTCTTGCTGCACTACCTGCAGCATGACCCTCATATTGTCAGAATTCGAAGTAATCATGACTACTGGGTTGCCACACTCTTAGATCCCCCAAACTTTTCGATCAACCTTTTCATTTTAATAAAGACCAAAAAAATGGTCATTTTTGAAATTATAAGCATTAGCAGGTTGTTAGAAACTGAAATCAAACAGTTTTCAACTCAAAACTTTATTCTAGGTGATGTTACATTTTCACATAGGACCCCTTGTTCGAAAGGAGCTTCTGAACTCTCTCGTCCATTGAATTTGTCAGGTTTTGGATGGTTTCTGCTTCAATTGTTTTGCATGAGGACAGAATACCCTCCCAGAGCTGTTGCTTAGATGTGAACTGCCCCCGCCATCATAGACACTCCTTTTAATGATGCTCCAAAGGTTCTGAATGGGGTAGAGGTCAGGGGAGCATGGGGGTCACACCATAAGTTTGTCCCCTTTTATGCCCATATCAGCCAGAGATGCAGATGTTTTATGTGCAGCATGAGATGGTGCATTATCATGCAGAAAAATGATCTTGCTGTGAAATACACGGTTCTTCTTCTTGAACCATGGCAGGAAGTGCTGTTTGAGAAAATCCACATACATTATGGAGTTCATCTTTAGCGCCTTCAGGGATCCTAAAGGGGCCGACAATCTCTCTCCCCATGATTCCAGCCCAAAACATTACTCCACCTCCTCCTTGTTGGCGCTGTAGCCGTGTTTGCGTGGGGTGTCCATCAACCAGCCATCCTCCACTCCATTCATCTGGACCATCGAGCGCTGCACGGCACTCATCCGTGAACAAAACAGTTTTGAAATCAGTCTTCATGTAATGTTTGGCCCACTGGAGCCATTTCTGCTTGTGTGAAGTGGATAGAGGAGGTCGACAGGATGGCGTATGCACAGCTGCAAACCTCTGAAGGACCCTGCATCTTGTTGTTCGGGGGACGTTGGAGGCACAAGCAGCTTCAAAAACTTGTCTGCTGCTATGACAAGGCTTTTTTGCCGCTGCTCTTTCAACCTGACGTAATTGCCTGTAGGAAAGAGTCCTCAATTTGCCCTTATCAGCACGCACACGTGTGTACTGTGAATCAGCTACATACTTCTTGATTGCCAAGACACTTCATCCTGATCATCGCACAATGTTGATTGTAGTCATGCCTTGACCTATACACTCCACAATTTGTTGCTTCTCAGCAGCCGACACATCCTTTTTCTTTCCCATTTTGGCAGAAAATGTAGGCTGCTTAATAATGTGAGAGAGCCTTCTTAAGTAGTCTTGCCTTTCATTGGACACACCTGCCAAACTAATTAGCACAGGTGTCTGCAATTGCTTACAGTGATATAAAGAGCCCTGACACACATCACCATCAATGAGTTTAACTGACAAACAAACAAATTCTTCCCTTATCACTCCTAAACACTTTTTGCATAATAATTTGGAACGTGGTGTACATGTGCTTTTCCACAAAACACCAGTGGTTCACGTAGTGAATCTTACAGTTCTAACTTGCCAACCGTGGTCTGTATGGAATTGTTCAATAAAGGGCCCAAAATTAAGATAACATAGATGGGAGAGGTCTCTATGAATAGGAATTCCTAAGTATTTGATACCCTGTGAGGGCCAGGCAAAGGGAAAGTTGGACTGGATGGAATCCTATATGGATTTAGGGAGGGAGACATCGAGGGCCTCAGACTTCGCTGCATTGATTTTAAAATTTTACCATGTAACAAAGTGATCTATTTCAGCCATAACAGCAGGGATGGATATATGTAATTGAGTGATATATACTAGGACATCATCAGCAAATAGAGAGCACTTGTACTCGGTGCCTCCCACCTCAATCCACCTAATATTGGGGTTATGGCGAATTGATGAGAGCAGGTGCTCCGTCACTAGGATGTATAAGAGAGGGGACAGAGGACATCCCTGCCTTGTCCCATTGGTGATTGTGAAAGGTGATGAAAATGTTCTGACGCACCCCCTGGGCCTTGGGACACCCGGAGCCGGACCCTTTTTGGTGGATGCTGGTGGTTGTAGTCTTCGTGGCGGCGATCCGGTTCCGTGGCTCAGGGCGGTCAAACCAGTGGCGGAACTATTTATGTGGTTTTGATGTTTAAATGTCCGACTACGCCACCCGTGGATTGCGGTCAGAGTGAACCGCCGCTACAGGGCAGACCGCTAAGGCTGGTGTTGTGGGTGCAGCAGAGCGTAGCATAACTCCCCACGGGAGGAGTATAGCCTCAGGGCAGTGTATGCGGAGGATGGGGGTGATGGTGCAGGGCAGCAGCAGTAACGACACGGAGTCAGTGATGCAGTTCAGGGCCTTTACTCACAGTTCTTATTATCCAGACCACGTCTGCAGGTAACGGCTGCCCACATCGTACTGTGCTCACCAGGTGAGGGGCTCAGACAACTCCCAGATAACTTTGGAGCGCTTCACAGGACCCCCTTTGTGTGTCCTTTGTCTGGCCTTTCTTACCAACACTTCTGTCCGGCTGCCTCGGGCCTCCTCTTGGTAAACTTGGCGCAAGTTTCCCTGACCCTATGTGGTGCCTTCCTAGCGGGTGGAGCAAGGGGCTGCGCCACATAAAATGTCAGAGCCTCCGGTTTCTAGCTGAGGGTCGTTTCCTGCCTCCACTAGTTCGGGGACCGGTCTCCCCCTTTGGCCTGACCCCTCCACGCAGGTGGATTCGGGCGTACGGTGGCGACTCGCCCGTCCGCAC
Source organism: Phyllobates terribilis (assembly GCF_046119375.1). Classification (NCBI taxonomy): domain Eukaryota; kingdom Metazoa; phylum Chordata; class Amphibia; order Anura; family Dendrobatidae; genus Phyllobates; species Phyllobates terribilis. The sequence goes on from NW_027362761.1 coordinate 284,716,509, forward strand.
CCCTGGGATCCCTTCATTCCTCGTTCCTGGAGCCTTCTCCGCTCCTCTTCCTTCCTTCTCCCTCTTGCAGGCCTGGGCCTCTGTTACTAGGCCCGCCTCCGGAGCAGAGCTCATGCAGAGCCCCTGCTCCCTGCCACTTCTGCTCAGACTTCTCTGCACTGAACTAAGATGGTGCCCACCTTTTATACTCCCTTCTCAATGCACCCAGGAACTGCTTCCTCCCTGCTCCTGCACTGCAGGGTTCCCCTTCCTCAGTGTTCCCTCCCCCCACTCCAGCCAGGGACAGGGACTGTCGTGCCCATCTCTGGGGCATATTGGTCGCCCTGCCCCACGGCAATGTGGTGTAATGCATGCAGGTGTTGGGTCCTGATCCACACTCCATCCTTATCTGAGAGTGAGATATCACACCTCTGGGTGAGGTGCAATACGTCTGTAGCAACCGAGCCCTCGGTGCTACAGTTCCATTTATCTTCAGCCTAGGTGACGTATTGTGATACAGGGCCGTGATTTTGGCTATAAAAGGGTCCCCTAGACCCCTACCCCAAGCTTTTTAAGAGAATCATATATGGCGTGCCAGGAGACTCTATGGAATGCTTTCTCAGCATCCAACGAGAGTATCTACTTACAAATTTTTAACTGCATCTAGCCCAGGAAATACTTTGTGCCTAGTAGCAGTGTCTGCTAGTCAGCGGATTATCCCGGCTGTTAAGCAAGCTACACCACCTGTAGTTTGGACACTTAATTTTTTCAAAGGAAATGCTTCGGGACCACGGGATACTTAGTGAAGAGCATCAGGAGGCACCCCAAGGCATAGGGGCTGGGACTGGCACTAGGATGCCTTGCGGTGGACAGCCGAGCTCGATCCTTATAAAAGCTTTTTAACTGCAGCAGCTTTAGTGGACGCTACTGGAGCTGGAATTACGCGGCTGCTGGCATGAGACTTGCCCTCCAATAGATCCTTGTTAATGGATTTAAAGTGTATTCATTCAAATTAGAGGGACAATTTAAATTAAAAAGCTTAGAGCTGCCTCCACCACAGGGGGGCTCTCTCGACCCACCAGCGGACAGGCACCAGTATTGGGAGAGGGGGGCTGGCCGTCAGGGTTCACCGCGGCTCTGGCACAAACCCGGCGACACGGAGGTGGCACGGGCAGGAGCGGACTGGCCGTTTCGGCTTCTCACTTTTTGGATTTTAGAAGGGCATGACATGCCTATATCTGTGTCTCCCCCTCCTTTTACTCCTCCACCTCTTTTCTTTTCGCATGACTATATGTACTTGTCACTTTTCCATGTGTTAGTTGTGTCTTCTGAGCAGTTTGTCAGCTTTTGGACACCTTTGAAGGTGTTTTCTATGTGTTTCTATGTGTTTTTGTTTGCCTGCCATTGGTTTTAACGGTGTTCGACGGTGTTCGACGAACAGTTCGACGAACAGTTCGGCGAACACACGGGTGTTCGACGAACCGAACCGAACTCGAACACTACGGGGGTGGCTCTACACTACTTCTGAGTGCAGAGCACAAAATAACTTTTTTTTCATTTCCTAATGTGATAGTGCAAGCTATAGTAACCCACTTTGTCATTTTTTTGTGGGTGAAATTCAGCTGTATGCACAGTAAAAAAAATATTTTTTTCCTGTTGCAAGGCTGAGTCCACAAAAGATTTTTTTGTGTCGCAAAAGTGATATACTCTCCTATAAGCCAGCTAGTACTTTAGTGGCATTGAACTTCAGCTGTTTTCAGAGTAAAAAAAATATATTTTTTCTGTTTCTAGCCAGAGTCCAAAAATATTTTTTTCTCTCACAAACGTGTTACACTCTATAAACCACCTAGTCCTTTAGTGGCGGTGAAATTCAGCTGTATGCAGAGATTCTGCAGAGTAAAAAAATCTATTTTTTGCTGTTCCTAATGTGATACAGGATGCTCGATCTGAGTTTGAAATATCTTGGAGCATATATTCTACAGTGCCTACAAGTAGTATTCAACCCCCTGCAGATTTAGCTGGTTTGATAAGATGCAAATAAGTTAGAGCCTTCAAACTGCAAACGAGAGTAGGTTTTATGAACAGAAGCATAAATCTTACAAACCAAAAAGTTATGTTGCTCAGTTGAATTTTATTAAATTTTAAACATAAAAGTGTGGGTCAATTATTATACAACCCCTATGTTTAATATTTTGTGGAATAACCCTTGTTTGCAATTACAGCTAATAATTGTCTTTTATAAGACCTGATCAGGCCGGCACAGGTCTGTGGAGTTATCTTGGCCCACTCCTCCATGCAGATCTTCTCCAAGTTATCTAGGTTCTTTGGGTGTCTCATGTGGACTTTATTCTTGAGCTCCTTCCACAAGTTTTCAATTGGGTTAAGGTCAGGAGACTGACTAGGCCACTCCAACACCTTGACTTTTTCCCTCTTGAACCAGGCCTTGGTTTTCTTGGCTGTGTGCTTTGGGTCGTTGTCTTGTTGGAAGATGAAATTACGACCCATCTTAAGATCCTTGATGGAGGAGCGGAGGTTCTTGGCCAAAATCTCCAGGTAGGCCGTGCTATCCATCTTCCCATGGATGCGGACCAGATGGCCAGGCCCCTTGGCAGAGAAACAGCCCCACAGCATGATGCTGCCACCACCATGCTTGACTGTAGGGATGGTATTCTTAGGGTCGTATGCAGTGCCATCCAGTCTCCAAACGTCACGTGTGGGGTTGGCACCAAAGATCTCGATCTTGGTCTCATCAGACCATAGAACCTTGAACCAGTCTGTCTCAGAGTCCTCCAAGTGATCATGAGCAAACTGTAGACGAGCCTTGACATGACGCTTTGAAAGTAAAGGTACCTTACGGGCTCGTCTGGAACGGAGACCATTGCGGTGGAGTACATTACTTATGGTATTGACTGAAACCAATGTCCCCACTGCCATGAGATCTTCCCGGAGCTCCTTCCTTGTTGTCCTTGGGTTAGCCTTGACTCTTCGGACAAGCCTGGCCTCGGCACGGGAGGACACTTTCAAAGGCTGTCCTGGCCGTGGAAGGCTAACAGTAGTTCCGTAAGCCTTCCACTTACGGATGATGCTCCCAACAGTGGAGACAGGTAGGCCCAACTCCTTGGAAAGGGTTTTGTACCCGTTGCCAGCCTTGTGACCCTCCACGATCTTGTCTCTGATGGCCTTGGAATGCTCCTTTGTCTTTCCCATGTTGACCATGTCTGAGTGCTGTTCAAAAGTTTGGGGAGGGTCTTAAATAGTCAGAAAAGGCTGGCAAAAGAGATCTTTAATCCACACATGTGAAGCTCATTATTCTTGGTGCCTGAACTACTTCTTAATACTTTTGGGGGGCCAAACAGAATTCTTGTGGTTTGAGGGGTTGAATAATAAATGACACTCTGAATTAACTTTTAACGTTTTTAAAAAAAAAAAACAACAAAATTTGCTGCAGTGCATTTCCCACTTCCAGGCTGATCTACAGTACAAATGTCACAATGCCAAGTTAATTCCGCATGTGTCAACCAGCTAAATCTGCAGGGGGTTGAATACTACTTGTAGGCACTGTATGTTATACAGGCCTCATCCACACTAAAAAATACTTTCTTCTGTTACTAATGTGATACTGTAAGGGACATCTCAGTTTGAAATTGTTCGCACCATATCTCCTATGCTCTACAGGCCTCCTCCACAGTAAAACAAATACTTTGTTCAGTTCCTAACATTATACAGCAGGGAACATCTCAGTTTGAAATAGTTTGGAGAATATCTTGTATGTTTTATAGGCCTCATCCACACTAAAAAAAATACTTTCTTCTGTTGGTAACTTTATACAGCAAGGCATATCTTACCTTGTCATTTAGTTCCGCTGAAATTCAGGTGTGTGCAGTGTTATGTTCTGCTACCAGAGCTAAGGAAAGAGAGGAGATCTGTCCCTACGATAGAACTCAGCTTAAACCCTACGATGTAACAGGGGACCTGATCCTGCGATCAGACCTGCTAAAGTCCTAAGCTAGTCTGTACGGAGACCTATAGATGTGGGGAAGGAATCCCTACAAGTACTAAGGACTGGGAGGAAAATGGGACACCTCCTAACAGAAATAGTAGCAGACAGACGAACAAACAAAATATATAGAACAAAGAGGTCCGTAGACCAAGCAAACTAACAGAGTTAGATACAGAGCACAGGCTAGCTAGAAAGTAGTTAAACAATAAAGTCCAGCAAAGCCAGAAGGGCGGAGCAGGATTAAATAGGCCAACAAGGTCATGTGACCAGCAAAGGAAAAAAAACCTAAGAGCAAGGTTCTAACAGTACCCCCCCTTCTAAGAGGATCCTCCGGATCCCCTAGGACCAGGCTTATCAGGAAATCTCCTGTGAAACGCTCTGATAAGTCTGGACGCGGAAACATCATCCGACCTCACCCAAGAGTTATCCTCGGGTCCGAAACCTTTCCAGGCCACAAGATACTGCAAACTACCTCTATACAGTCTAGAGTTAAGGATGCGAGAAATTTCATATTCCCCGTCCTCCACCACCGGAGGAACAGAGGCAGAGGCGTCACAATCCAATACAACAGCTTTTTTCAACAGAGAGACATGAAATACCGGATTAATTCTCCAGGAGGTAGGAACCTCCAACCTAACAGCAGATTGGTTGACAACCTGAAGCACCTTAAAGGGCCCTACAAACTTGGGACCCAATTTCTTAGAAGGAATCCTCAACCGCAGATTCCTAGAGGACAACCAAACCATGTCACCAACAGCGAACAAAACCTCCTGTCGTTTCCTATCAAAGTAGTCCTTAGATTTTCTGTTGGCCTCCTGAAGATTACCACGCACATCCGTCCAAACTCTCTCCAAATCACCGGAAAAATTCTCCTCCTCAGGCACGGCAGATCCCAACTTGGAGAACGACCCAAACGACGGATGTCTCCCAGAACAACAAAAAAAAGGCGAACAACCAGCAGAAGAAGATGTATGATTGTTCAGAGCAAATTCAGCAAGTGGCAGAAACTCAGACCACCTCTCTTGATTGTCTGCCACAAAACAACGCAAGAACTGCTCAACATCCTGGTTTTTCCTTTCTGTCTGGCCATTAGATTCAGGATGATATCCGGACGAGAACGATAAATGAACTCCCAACCTGTCACAAAAGGCACGCCAAAAACGAGCCACGAACTGAGGACCCCTATCATAAACAATGTCAGTAGGAACGCCATGAAGTCTGACAATTTCCTTGACAAAGGCCTTAGCGAGAGTTTTAGCGCAGGGCAGTTTGACGAAGGGAACCAAGTGACACATCTTGCTAAAACGGTCCACGACCACCCAGATGACAGTAAAACCCTCAGAGGGGGGAAGGTCAGTTATAAAGTCCATAGCCAAATGTGTCCAAGGAGCACTGGGAACCTCCAAAGGACAAGCAACCCCGCAGCAGGAGTATGTGAGGACTTAGATCTAGCACATATAGTACATTGACGCACCCACTTAATGACTTCCTTCTGCCATCCAGGCCACCAAAAACTGCGACCCACCAGTCTCTTGGTCTCAGAGATTCCGGGATGACCTGCCAACCGAGATTCGTGACACTCAACAAACAAATCTCTCCTAAAGGTCCCAGGCACAAACAACCTCCCATGAGGAGTGTTAGATGGGGCATTCTCCTGTGCTTTAAGAATCTCATCTTCCAAAACGGAGTCCAAAGCAGCTATCACAACACCTTCTTGTAAAATGCTCTCCTCTTTCTCAGCACCGACTATGGGAGAAAAACTGCGAGACAAGGCATCCGCCTTAACATTCTTAGTACCAGGGATGTAAGTAACAGAGAAATTAAACCGCGAGAAAAACAGTGCCCACCTAGCCTGACGGGCATTCAGGCGCTTGGCAGCATCAAAATATATCAGATTTTTATGATCCGTAAGAACCTGAACGGGAAATTCCGCACCTTCCAAGAAGTGGCGCCAGTGTTCAAATGCGAGTTTAATAGCCAATAATTCCCAATTACCAATATCGTAATTCAGTTCAGTCTCCGAAAATTTTTTTGAAAAAAAGGCACAGGGATGTAATCCATCCCCGTTATCCTGAGACAATACTGCGCCAACCCCCAAAGAGGAAGCATCAACCTCAACCAAAAACGGCTTAGTCACATCAGGCTGCATAAGGATGGGAGCAGAGGTGAACCTCTCCTTGAGATACACAAAAGCTTCAATGGCCTCAGAAGACCACTGAACCGCATCAGCACCTTTACTGGTGAGATCGGTCAGAGGTTTGACAATACTAGAAAATTTTTTTATGAATTTTCTGTAATAATTGGCGAAACCTAAAAACCTCTGTATCGATTTCAAACCAATAGGCCTAGGCCATTCGTGTACAGCTTGAACTTTAACTGGGTCCATCTCAAAACCTTCGCTGGAGATAATGTAACCCAAAAAACTAATTCTCTGTACAGCGAACTCACATTTCTCCAGCTTAGCAAAAAGCGAATTGTCCATTAATAACTGTAATACCTCACGTACGCTCCGCCAATGAGACTACAGATCCGGCGAATAAATCAAAATGTCATCCAAATACACAACCACATTTTTGCCGATCAAAGGTCTAAGGATGTCATTAATAAGATTCTGAAAAAATGCAGGAGCATTAGTGAGACCAAAAGGCATAACCAGATTCTCAAAATGACCCACAGGAGTGTTAAAAGCAGTCTTCCATTCGTCACCCTCCTTCATGCGCAACAGATTGTATGCCCCCTTAAGGTCAATTTTAGAAAACCACTTGGCCCCCATTAACTGGTTAAACAGATCAGGAATCAATGGCAGTGGGTAAGGATTGCGTACAGTAATTTTGTTAATCTCACGAAAATCCAGACAAGGACGTAAACCGCCGTCCTTTTTTTTTACAAAAAAAAATCCAACCGCCACAGGAGACTTAGAGGGCCTAATGTGACCGGCGGCCAAACTTGTCTGTATGTATTCCTCCAAAGCCTTCCTCTCAGGAATAGTAAGGTTAAATAAACGACTTTTAGGAAGAGTCGCTCCAGGGACAAATTCAATAGAACAATCATAGTCTCTATGGGGAGGCAAAACCTGCGATTCCTTCTCAGAAAAAACTCTCCAAAAATCCTGAATAGGAACAGGCAATTCTCCCCTTTCCAAAGCTGCAATACGCCCGTTACAACACTTGTCATAACATTTATGGCTCCAGGATTTAATTTCACTGGTAGACCAATCCAGTACAGGATTGTGAAATTTTAACCAGGGCAATCCCAATATTACTGGAGAAGGCAAGTTATTCAAAACTACCAAATCCAATTTCTCGTGGTGAACACCATTAATAGTGAGAGGAAATTCACAGACCTTGAGAGTAATATTCTTCAAAGGGGAACCATCCACCGAAACCACAGCAATGGGGGATGATAAAGGTTCGGGTTTTAAATTGAGTCTTTCCAAGAATCCCCCATCAATAACATTCAGAGTAGACCCACAATCAACAAACACCCAAAATTCCATTAATTTTTCCTGAGCAATCGTGGAAGCAGCTAAAAATACACCCTTGGAATTTAAACAGGCAATACGGGAATGACTGACCATTTTTTTTTCTTTCTTGATACGAAGCTCACAGTCTTTAATTAAATGACCAGATTTTCCGCAATAGAAACACAAGCCTTCAGAAAATCTGCGATCTTTTTCTTGAGAGCGAGGTGTCATCGCTCCAATCTCCATCAGTTCACCACTGTTAGTACACACATTCTCATAACCAGAAACTGACATAGCAGAGGATTTGCTCTCATTAACCCTAGCACGCAGTCTCCTATCCACCCGTATAGCTAATTGCATAGCCTGTTGCAAATCTTCAGGTGTAGGATAAGCAATTAGCAGGTCTTTAACCCTTTCACTGAGCCCAGCAAGAAATAGACTTTTCAGAGCAGAATCGTTCCACCCTGTTTGAGTAGACCATCGACGGAAATGAGTACAATATTTTTCCACATTACCTGATCCCTGTCTCAAACGTCTTAACTCAGTCTCAGCTGATGAGACACGATCAGGATCATCATATAATAGTCCCAAAGCAGAAAAAAAACTATCCACTGAACTGAAGCATGTATCACTAGGTTGCAAAGAAAAGGCCCACTCCTGAGGCTCTTTGCGCAAAAGTGACATTATAAACCCTATGCGCTGGGAATCATCCCCAGAGGACTTGGGTCTCAAACGAAAATACAATAAGCAAGCATTTTTAAATGAAAAAAATTCTCGGTGTTCACCAAAAAATAAATCCGGCAAACGTACCTTAGGCTCCAAGAAATGTGCTCCAGGACAGTTACTCACGTGTTGACGGAGCTCAGTCACCTCCAAAGAGAGTCCCTGCAGGTGTTTAGCCAAATCCAGAACCGACACCATGATGGAACAGAAAAAATCTTTCCTTAGAGCATTTGCTGGGCTGGACTTACTGTTATGTTCTGCTACCAGAGCTAAGGAAAGAGAGGAGATCTGTCCCTACGATAGAACTCAGCTTAAACCCTACGATGTAACAGGGGACCTGATCCTGCGATCAGACCTGCTAAAGTCCTAAGCTAGTCTGTACGGAGACCTATAGATGTGGGGAAGGAATCCCTACAAGTACTAAGGACTGGGAGGAAAATGGGACACCTCCTAACAGAAATAGTAGCAGACAGACGAACAAACAAAATATATAGAACAAAGAGGTCCGTAGACCAAGCAAACTAACAGAGTTAGATACAGAGCACAGGCTAGCTAGAAAGTAGTTAAACAATGAAGTCCAGCAAAGCCAGAAGGGCGGAGCAGGATTAAATAGGCCAACAAGGTCATGTGACCAGCAAAGGAAAAAAAACCTAAGAGCAAGGTTCTAACATGCAGAGCTGTTGCAGAGGAAAAAATCTAATTTTGTTTTGCTAATAGCGTGATCCTACCACAGTATCTGATCAACATGAGTGGGAAAAAGAGAGATCGTGGTGGAAGGAGGAATAGGCTTGGTGTTCAAGGTATACATAGGGTAGGTGGTAATGTTAGTGAAATCACCAACGGTGGCCCCTTTTCACATGTAAATCAACACGGAATAAATGTTGCTGTAATAATAATAATAATAATTATAGTCCTTGTACTCTGGGTAAATTGATGGCACTGTCCTAGTGTCTACCCCTAATTTGATGTGTTTTGGCGGCTGTTGGGCCCATTTGAAGGTGTTGTATATGCGTTTTTTTTGGCCCCATTGAATCCTATGGCATTTGGTAACGTTCGACGAATATTCGACTAATAAATGAGCGAATATTGCAGATTCGGTGATCGTAATCAGAACCGAATATTGAAACATTCGCTTATCTATACCCATAGCATCAGCCATGTCCTGAACAACGCTGTTACTAGAAAGGTTCACTTAACCATGGACACATGAACAAGTGCTTGTGGCCAGGGATGCTACAGTGGGTACGGAAAGTATTCAGACCCCTTTAAAGTTTTCACTCTTTGTTTCATTGCAGCCATTTGGTAAATTCTAAAAAGTTCATTTTTTTCTCATTAATGTACACTATGCACCCCATATTGACTGAAAGAAAACAGAAATGTTGAAATTTTTGCAAATTTATTAGAAATGAAAAACTGAAATATCACATTGTCATAAGTATTCAGACCCTTTGCTCAGGCACTCATATTTAAGTCACATTCTGTCCATTTCCTTGTGATCTTTCTTGAGAAGGTTCTACTCCTTTATAGGAGTCCAGCTGTGTTTAATTAAACTGATTGGACTTGATTTGGAAAGGCACACACCTGTCTATACAAGACCTCATAGCTCACAGTGCATGTCAGACCAAATGAGAATCATGAGCTCAAAGGAACTGTCCAAGGAGCTCAGAGACAGAATTGTGGCCAGGCACGGATCTGGCCAAGGTTACAAAAGAATTTCTGCATTAGTCAAGGTACCTAAGAGCATAGTGGCCCCCATATTCCTTAAATGGAAGAATTTTGGGACCACCAGAAGTCTTCTTAGACCTGGCCGTCCAGTCAAACTGAGCCATCGTGGGGGAAGAGCCTTGGTGAGAGAGGTAAAAAAGAACTCCAAGATCACTGTGGCTGAGCTCCAAAGATGCAGTGGAGAGATGGAAGAAAGTTCCACAAAGTCAACCACCAGTCAGGCCTTTATGGCAGATTGTTCCGACGGAAGCCCCTCCTCAGTGCAAGACATATGAAAGCCCGCATAGAGTTTGCTCAAAAACACATGAAGGACTCCCAGACTATGAGACATAAGATTCTCAGGTCTTATGAGATGAAGATAGAACTTTTGGTAATAATTCTAAGCGGTAGGAGTGGAGAAAACCAGGAACTGCCCATCACCTGCCCAATACAATCCCAACAGTGAATCATGGTGGTGGCAGCATCATGCTATGGGGGTGTTTTTCATCTGCAGGGACAGGACAACTGGTTGCAATTGAAGGAAACATGAATGCAGCCAAATACAGAGATATCCTGGATGAAAACCTCTTCCAGAGTGCTCTAGACCTCAGACTTGGCCAAAGGTTCACCTTCCAACAAGACAATGACCCTAAGCAAATAACAAAGGAGTAGCTTCACAACCACTCTGTGACCATTCTTGACTGGCCCAGCCAGTGCCCTGACCTAAACCCAAATGAGCATCTCTGGAGCTGAAAATGGTTGTCCACCAACGTTCATCAACCAAACTGACGGAACTGGAGAGGAGCTGCAAGGAGGAATGGCAGAGGATTCCCAAATCTAGGTGTGAAAAACTTGTTGCATCATTCCCAAGAAGACTCATGGCTGTACTAGCTCAAAAGTGTGCTTCTACTCAATACTGAGCAAAGTGTCTGAATACTCATGACCATGTGATATTTCAGTTTTTAATTTTTAATAAATTTGCAAAAATTTCTACATTTCTGTTTTTTTCAGTTAAGATGGGGTGCATGCTGTACTTTAATGAGAAAAAAAATAAACTTTTTAGAATTTACCAAATGGCTGCAATAAAACAAAGAGTGAAAAATTGAAAGGGGTCTGAATACTTTCCGTACCCACTGTATCTTTCCATGGCCGCACACTGGGTGAATATTGTGAAAGCCGGGACCCAGTCGGACCCCGGGACGGAACACATGGTATTGGCGCAGAGGATTGTGGGCCCTGGTTCAATCAGGGTTTCCCCCTACTTCTATAGCAGTTCCTATACCTCCTCCTCAACCCCCATCTCCAGAACATCAACATCAGTCACAGGCTGGAAGCACTGCAGCACTGCCTCGGCCAACCGTCAACAGACTTTGCTGAAGCTAATCTGCTTCGGTGTCAAACATCACACTGCGGCAGAGTTGTTGAAAGGTCTAACAGACCAGACTGATTAGTGGCTCTCGCCCCTGAACCTACATCCAGGCATGGTCGTGTGGGACAAAGGCCGTAACTTGGAGGTGGCTCTGAAGCTTGGCACACCATGCTTGGCTCACGTGCTCAACCTAATGGTTCAGCGGTTTCTCTAAATCTACCGAGATCTGCCTGAGCTGCTTGTGAAAGTATGCCATTTGTGTTTCCATAGTTGAGGGAACATTTTTGGAAACTTAAAGAGCCGATGGGTTCTATTAGTATATGATCCAGTGCATTGTTGTGGGTTGTCAGGTGGTCATTACATAGGAAGTTTTCACACTGCATACAGGATTTCAAAGCCGGAACAGGAGACTTTGTACAGTAAGTACAGAAGATCCTGGTCTTCTCCATATCAGGCTGAGTAGATACAAAACACTCCACTATATTCCCCAGCAGGGTTGCTGAATTAATAGTTCTTGGTGCTGCTATGTACAAAAAAAAAACACTTTTTTCAGGGCCAATTCAAATCTATTCTATTTTATACTATATTACTATGTTATCTCTCTTATCTGCAATTCATGTATGGTGAGCTGTCGAGCTAGGGATAGCTTATCAAAGACATCTAGTCAGGTATTATTGCCTTATAGTCCTTGTTGCTGAAACCAAACAAAAAAAATATATTCTATTCCCTATCAGGGTTGCCTCCACTTTCTACAGCAGCTCCTAGACCTCCTCCTCCTCCACCTCCTCACCCTCCATCTCCAAAACTTCAACATCAGTCGGAGGCTGGAAGCAGTCCAGCTCTGCCTCGGCCAAGTGGCAACATGATTAGGTGACAAACTGCACTGCTTAGGTGACAAACCGCACACTGCTGCAGAGAAAGGTCTAACAGACCAGATTGATCAGTGGCTCTTGCCCCTGATCCTACAGCCACGTGCTCAACTTAGTGGTTCAGCCGTTTATCAAAACCTATCGAGATCTGGCTGAGCTACTTGTGAAAGCACGCCGTGTGTGTGCCCATTTCCGCAAGTAAACTACAGCTTCCACAGACTTGGCAGTACTGTAGCAGCATTTGCAACTTCCAACTCACCAACTGGTGTGCGATGTTACCACGCATTAGAGCTCAACGCCACATATGTTGGCAAGGCTTTGTGAGCAGCAGAGGGCAGTAGTTGAATACCAGCTTCAAATTGCCCGTCGGTATTCTGGTCAGCCTTCGCACATAAGAGCTGATGAATGAGCATGGATGTCTTACATCTGTGCCGTTCTCCAAAACTTGGAGGACTCGACCAAGATGGTGAGCATCAATGACGCCATAGTAAGCATAACCATTCCACTTCCCTGTCTACTGAAACCCTCACCCCTCACAATTAGAGAGGAGGCTTTAAAAGAACCGAACTGCAACCGAAAAAAATAAATTCTAATCTATTCCCAATTAATACTGCTGTTAGCCGCATTTAGTATAGAGACAGGTGCTAGGTATCATCTTCTGGAAATTAGTGTTTATTCTGGTCACATACATCTCTTCCTCTATCAATAACTTGATACCTTTTTTCAAAAAACTCATTGACAGATTCATAATTTTTACAGTGATTTGTACTCAGAAATTCATCAGAACAGGCAGGGTTTCTTGCGTTCCTCCACAGTTTGGTGCTTCCACATATAAAAAAACCCCTCTTTTTCTACAATATTACTATATTGCCTCTCTTATCTGTAATTCATGTATGATGAGCTATCACACAAGGGATAGCATATTGCAGGTATCTAGTCAGGTCAGTTATTGGCTATAGTCCATGCAACCATAAAAAGAAAAGAAAAAAATTCTTGTCTATTCTCTTTTTATACTGCTGTTAAGCTGCATTTAGTATAGTGACAGGTGCTAGGTATCATCTACTGAAAATGAGTCTTCATTCTGTTCACATACATCTCTTCCACTGTCTATAACTTAAATGCTTTATTTTAAAAACTCATTGACAGATTCATGATTTTTACTGTGATTTGTATCAGAAATTCATCAAAGCAGGCAAAATTAACTGATTTAATGCGTCCATTCACAGTTCCTCTGTAGCTTCTGTATATAAGAGGTAGTGGTGGGAGACTTTACATTACTGGAGCTGGAATTACCACTTCAGAACTCTCTAGTGCTTTGTTACTATCCATTTCTGGGTGCTTCTTGAAGTATGTTTGGGGTCATTGTTTTGCTGGAAAAACCATGACCTAGGATGCCCCCATTTCCTTTATTTGTAGGCCTCATTCCATTTACATTAAACAGTTGAATGATGTGCTTTAACAAAAAGCTGTATCTTGGTCTCATCTGTCCACAAGACGACTGCTGGCCATTCAAAAATAGTGGAGGGCACCTGCTGACACTCTAGATTGTGGCGGCTGTCTGCTGGCACTCCAAGTTTCAAGCTTTAGAGTATGTACATATATATATATATATATACAGAAAATTTGACCACCTCAGATGGATTCATTATATTGCAGTAGCAATATACGACTATGCAAAGCATAGCCTGCTGCTGGCCCTCCAAAAATATTAAGTGAGGGCTGGCTGCTGGCTCTCTAAAATTTGACTGATGGCCACCGATTGGCCCTCTTACAATAGTGAGGGTCACCTGTTGGACCTCTAACAATAATGAGGGCCGACTGATGGCCTGCTACAAATAGTGAGGGCTGCCTGATGGCCCTGAAAAAAAAATGGGACTTTCAGAGTCGCTCCTTCATAAATTAAACAGGATGTGTCTGATCATGTCTCGTACACCACATGGCCAGATAAGGTATTAAAATGTTAAAATTACATTTGCTGGTGATTGTTTTTTTCACCGTTGAAAGCAATGTGAATTTGCAAAAATGCAGCAAAAACACTACGTGTGAACATAGCTCAAAGTGTGGAGGAGAATTTTATTCTCATATTAATTTTACCTTGTATACAAGTCATTATCCTGGAAAGAATGTTTCTTAACATACTTTCCAGTAAAATCAATTTTAGCTTCGGTTTTGTATGTTTTATTGTCAGTCCGTAAAAGTGGCGTAAGAGTCTGACAACATTGTTCACAGCAGCGTTCTGTGATTCATGCTGTTCCCATGTCATTTCAGTGCTGTTTCCATCGATCTGAGCAATTTTTTGACCACTCTAGACCTCCGGGAGGGCCGCCGTAAAATTGCTTGAGCTTCCCATTGACTTCCATTATACTTGTTACTCGCTCATCACTAACACTTACCGCACAAGGTGAGATCTTGCAGGGAGCCCCAGATCGTGGAAGACTGACAGTCATCTTATGTTTTTTCCATTTTATAATAATTGTTAATTGCGCCAACAGTTGTTGCCTTCTCACCAAGCTGCTTGCCTATTGTCCTGTAGCCCATCTCAGCCTTGTGAAAAGCTAAAATTTTTGTCCCTGGTGTCCTTAGACAGCTCTTTGGTCTTGGCAATGGTGGAGAGGTTGCAGTTGGATTGATTGAGTTTGTGGACAGGTGTTTTTTATACAGGTAATGAGTGCAAAATAGGAGGCTTCTGAAAGAAAACTTACAGAATTCTTGCTGGTTGGTAGGTGATCAAATACTTATTTCATGCAAAAAAAATGCAATTTAATAATTTAAAAATCATACAATGTGATTTTCTGGATTTTATTTTTAGATTCTGTCTTTCACAGCTGAAGTGTACCTACGATAAAAATTACTGACCTCTGCTCTTTGTAGGTGGGAAAACTTGCAAAATCGGCAGTGTATCAAATACTTATGTTCCCCACTGTATTTACATCATATGCTGAGTCTGTGATTTTGATGCAGGCTCCGGCGCTGTGCCCGCATCTTTCCTTGCACTTAACAGCTAATTTAATCAGCTGTCATGTGTCTTTAACAGCCACAAGTGGTTTGGAGCTCCACCCATGGCTGCTAACTAGTGATGAGCGAATGCACTCGCCACTGCTTGGTACTCGCCCGAGCATCAGGGTGCTCGATGAGCTTGGCACTCGGCGAGTATATCCGGGTTGCTCGGGCGGGAACTCGGGTCCCCTCCCTGCATGTTTGGCGCTCTTTAGAGAGCCAATGAACATGAAGGGATTGCCTGCCACGCACTGTAATGCCGTAGCCATGTTGGTTGTGGGCTTTACAGTGATTGGCTGGCCGCACAGCATCATTAGGTGTATACAAGACCAGGCACCGTCATGCTCGTCACAGTCTACCCCGGAATCAGGTAGAGTAGGGAGAGCTGCTGCTGCATCAGGGAGAGATTTGCTTGTTTATACTTAGTATAGGTTTTTCCAACATATATCATTCTATATCCATCTCAACTAACAGTCCTTCTGAGGACTAATCCAGCTGCATATACCCAGTGCTAGGCAGGCAGGCAGTGTATGTGGCAGACTGCAGTGTATGATACAGCACAAGAGGGTCCATTGATTGTCCTGTTAGTATAGGTATTCCACAACACATATATATATTGAACATACTGTCTGCTGCTGCTGTAATATTTACAGATATTTCTAGATATAGCCCCAGATATCAGGGGCCAAGAAACATTTTTTTTTATCTTAATCCTGGTTATTTGCTTAAAAAGCAATCCAGAGTATAACATTATTTCTGGTCACTGCAGAATAAAGCCAGATCTGTTCCATATTTCAGTGATAAAAATGAACTGAAGGTGGGAAATATTGGCCTCCTTTTCCATTCTGTTACAGTGTGTCGGTGAAGCTATTCACACTAGGTCTCCGTGTAGAAAAATATTAGTAAATTAGAAGCCTACAATTTAACCCCTTTCCGGCCAAAGGTGTACTAATACGTATCTGTGCCCTGGGCCTTATGGGCCAGATACGTATTAGTACGCCTTGGCGATTTCGTCCGCACGCAAGCGGATCGCCACCGGGTGTCAGCTGATTGTCACAGCTGACACCCGGTTCTATGTGCAGGGAGCGGTCCCGCACCGCTCCCTGCACACATTTAAATCGCAGAATTTCAGGCATTAATGTGCAGGGAGCGGTGCGGGATCGCTCCCTGCACATTAACGCCTGAAATGCTGCGATCGAAATCGATCGCAGAATTCGGGTTGCAAAAGGATACTTGCCACCGGTTGTAAGCGCGATACTTACCTTCTCTGCCGGCGTCCCGTGGTGTCTGAGTCTGGTCCCGGATGTTGTCATGGTGACCCAATGTCATCATGACAACATCTGGGTCACCAGGAGGCAGAAAGTTACTTTGGTCATGCGAAGTGTGCGACCAAAGTAACTTCTCCCTGTGCAGTGCTGACAGGCTGCATAGCACAGGGATTGTGCTGCAGTCCTGTGCTATACAGCCGATCAGGCAGCAAAAAGTGAAAGTTCCATAGTGGCACAATGTGTAAAAGATCAAAAAGTGAAAAAAAAAATAGTAAAAATATTTAAAAAAATAATAAAAAAAAATAAAAATATATTGTACCCATAAATAAATAAATCTTACGAAGAAAAAAATAAATTAATAAAAGTACACATATTTGGTATCGCACCGTCCGGAGCAACCTGACCTATAATACTGTCCCACTAGTTAACCCCTTTAGTGAACACGGTAAAAAATAAATGTAAAAAACAAAACATAAAATGATGCTTTATCATCATACACCAAACAAAAAAATGGAATAAAACGCAATCAAAAAGACGAATGTAAATAAAAATGGTACCACTGAAAATGTCATCTTGTCCCGCAAAAAACAAGCTGTCATACATCTCCAATGGCCGAAAAATAAAAAAGTTATAGATCTTAGAATAAAGTGATGCAAAAACAATTCTTTTTTCTATAAAATAGTGTTTATTTTGTAAAAGCGCCAAAACATAAAAAAAAATATATAAATGTGGTACCACTGTAAACGTACTGACCCGAAGAATAAACTGCCTTATCAATTTTACCACACGCAGAACGGCATTAAAAAAAAAAAAAAAACAATTCCCGAATTGTTGGTTTTTGTTAATTCTGCCTCCCAAAAATCGGAATAGAAAGCGATCAAAAAATGTCACGTGCCCGAAAATGGTACCAATAAAAACGTCAACTTGTCCTGCAAAAAACAAGCCATCACATGACTCTGTTGGCCGAAATATGGAATAATTATTTATAGCTCTCAAAATATGGATATGCAAAACCTAGTCTTTGCAAAAAAAGGGTTTTTTAGTGTGACTGCTGTCAATCATAAAAACCCGATATGATTCTAGTATCACTGTAATTGCACCGACCCGAAGAATAAAGTCGTCTAATCACTTATACCGCACGAGGTACGGCGTAAAAAATAAACTCTAGGGTTAAGGTTGTGCTAGGGTTAGGGTTGTGCTAGGGTTAGGGTGGTGCTATGGTTAGGGTTGGGCTAGGGTTAGGGTTGAGCATGGGTTAGCTTTGAGCTATGGTTAGGGTTGGGCTAGGGTTAGGGTTGGGCTAGGGTTCTGCTAGGGTTAGGGTTCTGCTAGCGTTACGGTTGTGCTAGGATTAGGGTTCTGCTAGGGTTGGGGTTCTGCTAGGGTTAGTGTTGTCCTAGGGTTAGGGTTGGGATAGGGTTAGAGTTCTGCTAGAGTTAGGATTGGGGTAGGGCTATGGTTCTGCTAGGGTTAGGTTTGTGTAAGGGTTAGGGTTGTGCTAGGGTTAGGGTTGTGCTAGGGTTAGGGTTGTGCTGGGGTTAGGGTTGTGCTAGGGTTAGGGTTGTTCTGAGGTTACGGCTAGGGTTTGGCTAGGGTTGGGCTAGGGTTAGGATTGGGCTATGGTTAGGGTTGGGCTAGGGTTAGGGTTTGGATAGGGTTAGGGCTGTGCTAGGGTTAGGTTTTGGATAGGGTTAGGGTTGTGCTAAGGGTTAGGGTTAGGATTTTGCTAGGGTTAGAGTTGGGCTAGGGTTAGGGTTGGGCTAGGGTTAGGGTTTGGCTAGGGTTTGGTTAGGGTTGGGGTTGTATTAGGGTTGGGGTTATGCTTGTGTTGGGATTTTTTCAGAAGAAAATAAAAAAATGACGACGATATGGCGACCAATGTTGAGCGCAAGTGCTCGCTACTTGAGATTGCATCAGGTGCTCGGGTATGCACCGAGTATACTGGGTGCTCGAGTGACATGCTCGAGTCTCCGCCCCAAAAGTTTGGCAGCTGTTATACAGCCAAAAAACCCTTTTGGGGATTGCCTGCCATGCAGGAGCGATCCCTGCATTTTTTTGGGGCGTCTAATAACCATGAAACATGCGGGCAGGGACTCGAGCATGTCACTTGAGCACCCGTGATACTTGGTGCATACCCGAGTACCCGATGCAAACTCAAATAGCGAGCACTTGCACTCAAGACTAATGACAACTTATTCAATATGATGACCTAATGTTATCAAATTCTGTGTCGTACCTCTAGGTTCAAAATGTTCACTATACCCCTTGATAAAATCCTTGAGGGGTGTAGTTTAGGCACATCAGAGACTCCCCAAACGCAACATGGCGTCCGCTAATATTTCAAGCAAATTTTACATTCAAAAATTCAAATGGCGCTCCTTCCCTTCCAAACCCTGCCGTGCTCCCAAACAGTGGTTTTCCCCCACATATGGGGTAGCAGCGTATTCAGGAGGAATTGCACAACAAATTTTGGGTTCATTTTTTAATGATACCCTTGCGAAAATAAAAAAATTGGAGTCTAAAAAAACATTTTTGTGAAAATAATTAAATGTTAATTTTTTCTTCCATATTCCAAAAATTCCTGTGAAGCACCTGAAGGGTTAATAAACTTCTTGAATATGGTTTTGAGCACCTTGAGGAGTGCCGCTTTTAGAATGGTGTCACTTTGGGGCATTTTCTGTCACAAAGGTCCCTCAAAGTCACTTCAAATGTGATGTAGTCCCTAAAATAAGGTTTGTAAATTTTGTTGTAAAAATGAGAAATTGCTGGTCAATTTTTAACCCTTATAGCTCCCTATAAAAAAAATTTGAGTTCCAAAATTGTGCTGATGCAAAGTAGACATGTGGGAAATGTTTTTTATTAATTATTTTGTGTGACATATCTCTCTGATTTAAGGGCATGGAAATTCAAAGTTTGAAAATTGCCAAATTTTCAAAATTTACACCAAATTTCCATTTTTTTCACAAATAAACGCAAGTGATGTCGAAGAAATTTTACCACTATCATGAAGTAGGATATGTCATAAAAAAAAATCTCAGAATCAGTGGATCCGTTGAAGCGTTCAAGAGTAATTACCTCATAAAATGACAGTGGTCAGAATTGTAAAAATTTCCTGGTCATTAACGTGCAAACCACCCTTGGGGGTAAAGGGGCTAAAGCTGTGGTTCTTTGTCAGACATATCACCGAAAAGACTTCAAAAATCAAACATTTTCATTCTGTTGCAGTATGTCGGTGAAGATATTCACACTAAGTCTCTGTGTAGTATAATATAAGAAAATTATAGGCCTACAAATTAAAGCACGTGTCCCACGATATTAGATGTGCCCTCAACAACGCAGTTACTCGGAAATTCCACCTAACCACCGACACGTGGACAAGTGCTTATGGGCACGAACGGTACATCTCTCTGATGGCACACTGGGATAATATAGTGGAAGCCGGGACCCAGTCGGACCTTGGGACGGAACCCAGCCTCCTGACGCCGAGGATTGCTGGTCCTGGGTCAATCAGGGTTACCCCCACATTCAACAGCTCCTGCACCTTTTTCTCCTCCTCTTCAACATCCATCTCCGAAATGACCACATCATTCGCAAGCTGGAAGCACTGCAGGACTGCCTCGGCCAAGCGGCAACAGGCTGTGCTGAAGCTAATATGTTTAGGTGATAAACCACACAATGCTGAAGAGTTGTGTACAGCTCTGAAAAAGCAGGTAGATCTGTGGCTGACACCGCTGACCCTACAGCCAGGCATGGTCATGTGTGACAATGGCTGGAATCTGGTGGCAGCTCTGAGGCGAGGCGAACTCACACACGTACCATGCCTGGCCCATGTGCTTAACCTCGTGGTTCAGTGGTTTCTCAAAACCTACCCGGATCTGTCGGATCTGCTTGTCAAAGTATGCAATTTGTGTGCCCATTTTAGAAAGTCAGCTACAGATTCCTCCATCCTTGCCGTGCTTCAGCAGTGTTCTCAGCTTCCAGCTCACCAACTGATCTGCGATGTCCCCACACGTTTGAACTCTTTATTGCAGATATTGGGAAGGATTTGTGAGCAAAAGAGGGCAGTTGTTGACTACCAGCATCAACAAGGCTGTCGGTATTCAGGTTAGACTCCACACATAAAACCTCAGGAGTGGACCTGGATGTCAGACATATGTACCATCCTCCAAAACTTTGAGGACTCCACCAAGATGGTGAGTGGCGATGACGCCATAATTAGTGTCACCATTCCGCTTCTCTGTCTTCTGAAACGCTCTCTGTTCGCAATTAAAGAGGATGAATTTCAGGCAGAGCATGATGAGATGGAGCAAGGAACAATACAGGGTGATTACACACAGTCCAGCCTCATCTCATCCCAATGTGGATTGGGTGGCAATGAAGAAGAGGAGGACAACTGTCATGCCGTCTGTTCAGTGTGGATGGCCTAAGGATAGGAAGGAGTAGGATGAGGAGGAGAGCATGGTCAGTCGTCCTCTTGGTGAGGACACAGAAATCTTGCCTCTTTGCAGTCTGGCACACATGGCTGAGTTTATGTTACGCTGCCTTTCCCATGACCCTCGCGGTGTCCAAATTATGGGTGACAGTCATTACTGGTTGGTAACGCTTGTAGACCCATGCTACAGAGAGAACTTTCTGTCTCTTATTCCCCTACAGGACAGGCCTAATAAAATGGTGCAGTACGAGAAGGCCCTTGTTGTGGAATTATTAAAAAAATTCCCATCTGAAAACGCTGGCGGCAGAGTTCACAGTTCATTGAACAACCAAGGAGTACAGGCGAGAGAGCCACAAATGCAATCAAGCAGAGGTAGGGGAACATTTTCAAAGTTCTGGGACAGTTTTCTCAAACCCTCCCATCGCACAGGCCCTGAGGTGCAGGGTACTCTCACAAGGAGTGCAAAGTTTCGGAACATGGTGAGGGAGTACCTTGCTGACTGTACCAATGTCCTCCGTGATTCCTCTGTGCTTTATAATTATTGGGTATCTAAGCTGGATACGTGGCATGAACTGGCTCTCTGGCCTGACCTGCCGCTAGCATTTTGTCAGAACGGGTTTTTTGGTGCCGCTGTTGGAATTATAACCGATAGGCACATCCACTTGTCAACTGATAATGCTGACAGGCTGACTGTTATAAATATGAACAAGGGCTGAATTGGGCCAGACTTCTCAACACCACCGAATGATAGCAGCATAACATAAACTCAAATACAGTGTCTTTTTTTGGGAGGTCTAACTCTATTCCCATGAACCTCTGTCTTCACACCGAGACATAGGTATACGTTTCCTGATTTTGTCTATTTGCTCTTGTCTTCCTCCTTCTCCGCATCTTCATCCTCCACCATATGTCACCACCATATGTACCATATCAGCATATCTACGTCTCTTGCAAGGGACAATGGAGTTCCTCCAAATTTTTTGCAGCCATTGCTTCACTGAATAGGCAAGCAGTATGGGAGACACATTTCCTAATAATGGGAGCATTTTTTTCAGGAGGCCCTCCGACCTCTATGACTCTTGCAAAGGGCATTGGAGTTCCTTCAAATTTTTGTCAGCCGTTGCTTCACTGCATAGGCAAACAGTAAGGGAGACACACTTCCTAATAATGGGAGTATTTTTTGCAGTAGGCCCTCCGACCTTTCCGTCTCTTGCAAGCGACATTGGAGTTCCTCCAAATTTTTGGAAACTGTTGCATTCCCTGCATACCTTTTAACTGTATAGTAGACCCTCTCCTTTCTAAAAGGAGCATGTTGTTACTTTGGCCCAGTTCTATGTGTCTTTAAATTGTTAATGGGGTTTTTCCCAAATTTTCGCAGTCACAGCATGGGCAATACCACTATAGCAGACCTGCTCCTTCATAATGGGAACATTTTTTTAACAGAGACCCTCCTCTATGTTTCTTCAAAGGGGTATTGGGTTGCGTCCAAATTTTTGGCAGCCCTTGCAGTCACAGCATGGGCATTGCCACTATAGGAGACCCGCTCCTTTATAATAGGAACATTTTTTTTATTGAGACCAACCTCTAAATCGCTTCAAAGGGGTATTGGGTTGCGTACAAATTGTTGGCAGCCCTTGCAGTCACTGCATGCACAATAACAGTATAGGAGACCCACTCGTTAATAATGGGAACAACAAAGCATAGCCGGCTGATGGCTCTCTAACAATAGCGAGGGTCAACTGCTGGCCCTTTAGGAATAGTAAGGGCCGCCTGATGACCCTATAAAAATAGGCTTTGTGACTTTCAGAGTCCCTCCTTCATAAATGAAACATGATGTGTCTGATGATGTGTCACACACCACATGGCCAGATAAGGTTGTAAATTGTCATTTCCCGTTGAATGCATTTGTCTTAAAAAATAACGTAAAAAAAAAACAAATAGATCAAAACACAGTAGAATCTTTGCTTAGTATGTAAACTAGACTCGCCAATGTAACCTCAATGTAGTCACATTGTTCAGTTCCTGCACCTCCTCCTCCAGTTCGGCCTCCATCTCCGAAATGACCACATCAGTCACAAGCTAAAAGGACTGCAGCACTGCCTTGGCCAAGGGGCAACAGACTGTGCTGAAGATAACATGCTTAATGCTTAGGTGACAAACCGCTCACCGCTGCAGAGTTGTTGAAAGCTGTTCACAGCAGGCTGAACTGTGGCTCTCACCGCTGAACATACAGCCAGGCATGGTCGTGTGTGACAATGGGCGGAATCGGGTGGTGACAGAGAAATGACAGCCAGAGTAGATACGGTTTCCCTCTATGCCAGTTCTTTCACCGAGGTAAAGAATATGGCTGTGGTGAAATACAACACCCACTGAGAAGCTGTTTCAGATTGAAAAACATTGAGCCCATCAGAGGATTTGATTGTGAGGGCTCAACTTTCTCCCCCGCTCCCCCCATAGCTGCTGCATAGTTTGCGCTATCATGAACTCTCCTGATGGAGAAGCCAGGGCCCACCCGAGGATTCTCTGGTGGGATCATCCAACCCTGCCAAGAAGCAGTCCTGGCTAAGCTAAGTGTGTGGGAAGGTTCCCGGACACTCTATGGCTGCTTTTTTACTGAGGTGGAAACCCACGCAAACACGGAGAAAACATACAAAATCCTTGCAGATGTTGTCCTTGCTGGGATTTGAACCCAGGATCCCAGCGCTGCAAAGCTTTAGTGCTAACCACTGAGCCAATGTGCTGCCGTTCACCCTCTGATATCTAACAGGCTGGAGAAACTTGCACCTACTGCCACTCTATCTTCAGCTCCTTTGTGAGAAACTAATGTAGTTGGGAAGACACTCAGTCTACCAAATAAAATTCCTGAGAAGGAAATTGGGGAAGGCTTCGCTACTGGCACAGGGGGCAGTGCTAATACTATGATGTCGTACCATAGTTCACTGCAAATATTCCAGGCTGGTAGGAGGCAAGCAGATTCCCACAGAAAAGTACCAGCAGTAATGTTCAGGGACCCTTGCTTGTGGAAGGCGGAGATGATACCGGGAGAAATAGTGGCGGCTGGGGACCAAGTATGGACACCTGGCCGCTGCCATGAGGTTGTGGACAGCCATCGCTGGCCACATTCACCTGTCCAAGTGTTTGTGATTAGGCGGCACTTCCCACCTAAATACATTGGGGAGGGCACGGATAATGTTGTGGGACCCATGCTTATGGAAGGTGGAGATGACACCGGAAGAAATAG
The DNA here is from genome assembly GCF_046119375.1 of Phyllobates terribilis. Classification (NCBI taxonomy): domain Eukaryota; kingdom Metazoa; phylum Chordata; class Amphibia; order Anura; family Dendrobatidae; genus Phyllobates; species Phyllobates terribilis. The sequence goes on from NW_027362761.1 coordinate 284,740,554, forward strand.
TGGCAGCTGGGGATCGAGTATGGACACCCGGCCGCCGCCGCCAGGAGGAATAGTGGCGTCTGGGGATTGAGTATGAACACCCGGCCGCTTCCGCCATGAGGAGTAGTGGTGGCTCGGGACCAAGTAAGGACACCCAGCCGCCGCCATGAGGTTGTGGACAGCTTCTGCCTCCATGAACCTAAAAGGCCACATTTCAAGGGCAAGCAGCTGCCCAGAAATCTGGCAGTTTAGTATTGCAGCCTGTGTGTGGGTGGCTGGCTGCATTCTTGCGCTTGCATTCTAAGTAACATAAAGCTAAGCAGATGGTGGCCTCTATCATCACCATGAGTCCTCACCTTGGCAATATGAACTCTCCTGACGGAGAAGCCAGGGCCCACCGGAGGAGTCTCCGGTTCTCTGGTGGGCCCTTCCAACCCTGCTGAGAAGCAGCCCTGTCTAAGAAAACTGTGTGGGAAGGTTCCTGGACAATCTATGGCTGTTTTTCTAATGTAAATTGGACGTGCTTATGCATGTTATTTCTCAAACCGCATTGCAGATCAGGCCATTGCCCAACTCTGTACTCATTAAATTAAAAGGCAAAGAAAAATGTTCGTGTTTCGAAGCACCATCGACACGTGCGAGCTGATGTTGGATGGGCTGCCATTGCTTATGCAATGGATGGACTGCATTAGAGATGCTTCCAGGGGTCTTCCCCATGATGTTCCCATGTCACACACCACATGGCCAGATAAGGTTGCAAAATGTTAAAATTTCCTGGTGAATGCATTTGTCTTGTTTGAAAGCAATGCAAAAGTGCAAAAATTTATCAAAAACGCTACGTGTGAACATAGCCCAAGGTGTGGAGGAGCATTTTTGTTTTTGTATACTTATTTTGCCTTATATCCAAGTCTGTGATATTAAGGAACATCATTTCCACGGTGGGTCTCCCAGAGTGTTGGCCTATGCAGTGAATGCAAGGGCTGAAAAAAATTGGGATGCACTCCAATGCCCCTTGGAAAAGACGTGGAGGAGGGCCTCATAAAAAAAATGTTCCCATTAGAAAGGAGTGGGTCTCCTTTACTTGTAATGCCCATGCACTAACTGTATGGGCTGACAAACATTTACCCCTGGGGAATATACATGAACATATTGTATACAATTTTTTTAACAAGCATCATAAACACCCTTTAAAAAAATGATGTGGGTGTTGCATCACAGACCACAGTCACCCTGGTGATATGGAGGTGGAGGATGAGGAGAAGGAGGAGGACAAGAGCAAATAGCCAAAATCGGGAAGCGTATACCCATGTGTGGGTGTGAAGAGGTGCATGGGAATACACCTCCAAAAAAAAGACACTGGATTTGAGTTTATGTTATGCTGCTATCATTCAGTGGTACTGAGAAGTCTGGCCCAATCCAGCAGTTGTTCATTTTTATAAGAGTCAGCCTGTCAGCATTTTTAGTTGACAGGCGGATGCGCTTATCAGTTAAAATTCCACCAGTGGCACTAAAAACCCGCTCTGATAAAACGCTAGCGGTAGGGCAGAAAAGGACCTCTTAGGCATAGAGAGCCAGTTCATTCCACGTGTCCAGCTTGGTTACCCAATAATTATAAGGCACAGAGGAATCACGGAAAACATTGGTACGGTCGGCAAGGCACTCCCTCAGCATCTTCCCAAACTTTGCACTCCTTGTGAGAGTACCCCGCGCCTCAGGGCCTGTGCGATGGGAGGGGCTGAGAAAACTCTCCCAAAACTTTGACAATGTTCCCCTGCCTCTGTTGGATTAAAGTTGTGTCTCTCTCGCCTGTATTTCTTGGGTGTCCAACGAACTGAGACCTCTGCCGCCAGCGTTTTCAGATGGGAATTTTTTTAATAGTTCCGCAACAAGGGCGTTCTGGTACTGCCCAATTTTTGTAGACCTGTCTCCCTCAGCAATTAGAGGTAGAAAGTTCTCCTTGTAGTGTGGGTCTATAAGTGTCACCAACCAGTAATGACTGTCACCCAAAAGTTTGAGAACGCGAGGGTCACGGGAAAGGCAGCGTAACATAAACTCAGCCATGCATGCCAGACTGATAACAGGCAAGACTCCCGTGTCCTCACCAAGAGGATGACTGATCATGCTCTCCTACTGATCCTCTTCCCTGTCTTCAGGCCATCCATACGGAACAGACGGTATGACCGTTGTGCAGGTAGTACCATCTATAGCGCATTAAACTAGCTCCTGTTCTTCTTTCTCCTCATTCTCCTCCTCTTCTTCATTGTCACCCAAGCCATGTTGGGATGACATGAGGCTAGGCTGTGTGTAATCACCCTGTATGGTTTCTTGCTCCATCTCATCGTGCTCCTTCTGCAATGCATCCTCTTTGACTGTGAGCAGAGAATGTTTCAGAAGACAGAGAACCGGGATGGTGATGCTAATTATGGGGTCATCGCCGCTCACCATCTTGGTGGAGTCCTCAAAGTTTTGGAGGATGGTACATATGTCTGACATCCATTTCCACTCCTGAGGGCATATGTGTGGAGTCTGAACTGAATATCGACTGCCTTGTTGATGCTGGTAGTCAACAATTGCTCTCTTCTGCTCACAAATCCTTCCCAACATCTGCAATGTAGAGTTCCAATGCGTGGGAACATCACACACCAGTCAGTGAGCAGGAAGCTGCTGAAGCACGGCAAGGGTGACGGAAGCTGTAGGTGACTTTCTAAAATGGGCACACAGGTGGCGTACTTTGACAAGCAGATCCGGCAGCTCCGGGTAGCTTTTTAGAAACCACTGAACCATGAGGTTAAGCACATGGGCTAGGCATGATACATGTGTGAGCTTGCCTCTCTTCCGAGCCGCCACCAGGTTCCGGCCATTGACACACAACCATGCCTGGCTGTAGGTTCAGCAGATCTTCCTGCTCTTTCAGAGCTGTCCACAACTCTTCAGCGTTGTTCAGTTTATCACCTAAGCCTCTTAGCTTCATCACAGCCTGTTGCCGCTTGGCCGAGGCAGTGCTGCAGTGCTTCCAGCTTGTGACTGATCTGGTCATTTTGGAGATGGGGGCTGAAGAGGAGAAGGAGTCTGAGGAGGATGAGGTGCAGGAGCTGTAGACTGTGGGGGCAACCCTGATTGACCAAAGGCACACAAACCTCGGCTTCGGAAGTATGTGTTCGGTCCCAAGGTCCGACTGGGTCCCGGCTTCCACTATGTTAACCCAGTGTGCCGTCAGCGAGATATACCGTCCCTGCCCACAAGCACTTGTCCACGGTTAGGTGGACTTTCCCAATAACTACACTGTTGAGGGCAAGGCTAATGTTGTGCGACACGTGCTCATGTAAGGTGGGGACGGTACACAGGGAGAAATACTGGCGGCTGGGGACCAAGTACCGAAGGACGGCAGCTGCCATCAGGTTGCGGAAAGCTTCCGTCTCCACGAGCCTAAAAGGAAACATTTCGAGCGCAAGCAGTCGCAAAATGTGTGACTTTAGTAGTGTGGCCTGTGGGGTGTTGGCTGCGTATTTGCGCTTGCATTCCAAGGACTGGAGTATGGACAACTGAATGCTGCGCTGGAAAAAGGACGTCCTTGCTGATGGTGCTAGTTGAGAGTGTGCAACAACAGGTGTAGGGCAGGAGGCATCGACGCATACACTATAGACAGGGGATTGGCTCGCACGGACAACAGCGGAAAAAACAGTGGTGTCACCCGCAGACACTGTCCCTGGACCCTAGGGTTTGGCCCACAAAGTCGAGTGCTTTGCTACCATGTGCCTGATCATGCTGGTGGTGGTCAGGCTAGTTGTTTTGCTACCCCTGCTGATGCTGGAATGGCAGGTGGTGCAAATGGCCTTTTTGGGGTTATCGGCAGAGTCTTTAAAAACAACCAGACTTGGGAAGACATAACAGTTGTACTGGCAACTTTCATGTTACGGGGAACGGTTACCCGCCTTGTGTTTGCGGCCACCACACTGCTTCTTCCTGCCATTTGGGGTGCTCTGCCTCCCTACCCCTGTGTGCTGCTGTCTTCGCTCTGGGTGTCCTCCTGCCAGGTTGGGTCAATTACTCTATCATCCACCACCTCGTCTTCCACTTCCGCACCCTGGTCCTCCTCCTAACTTTCTGGCAATTGTATCTCATCATCGTCCACCTCTTGTGACTCTTTCCCACTATCGCCTTCATATGACCGTGGCTGCTCAAATATTTGGGCATAGCTACATGCGATCTCCTCTTGCCCCGCTTTAAGTGGAGCAGGCAAGAGGCCTGAATCTATATATGGAAATGTGAACAGTTCTTCAGAGTGTCCAAATGTGGGATCAGTTGTCTCTGGGCACTCGGCATGGTGGGAGGAAGGAGGATCAGGGTGAGGAATATGCATTCCAGACTCACTGCTACTGAGACTTGACCGTGTGGAAGACAGGGTGGTGGTGGCAAAGTCACTGGAAGCATTATCCGCTATCCAACCAACAACCTTATGACACTGCTCTGGGTTCAATAGTGGTGTGCTGTGGTCCCCTAGTAATTGGGACAGGATAGTCGGGCGAGAAGATGAAGGTGTTGTGGCACAATTTCAGCTTGCCCACCGTCTCGGCCTCTGCATACAGAATTGCCATCACCATCACGTCCTGTTCCCCTTTCCTTTCCACTCGCCTTGCCCATTTTTAATGGAGGACAATATCTTCCACGCTCACTACAAGTGGCTGAATTTGGAGCGAACTTATATGTGATCTGTGTGATGGACAAACCACAGTTTTAAATAGCTATCCTGTAGGTAACTATTTTTAACAGCGACCTTGTGTCAATAACTTCACTGACACACTGCAGCAAAATTTCAATGGAGGCCAGAAATGGCAGAATTTTCAGAGCAATTATATGTGATTCGTGTGATGGACAAATCACAGTTTTAAATACCTGGCCTGTAGGTAACTTTTTTTAACAGCGACCTTGTGTCAATAACTTCGCTGACAGACTGCAACAAAATTTCAATGGAGGCCAGAAATGGCAGAATTTTCAGTGCAATTATATGTGATCCACTTGACGGACAAGCCACAGTTTTAAATAGCTGGATTTTTAGTGCTGTCATATGGAAAGGACCTGGCTGTATTCTGCAGTGCCAACAAGCAAATGGCACAGAAAAACTGTGTTCTCTGGAAAGCTTTTTAAGCAAATAATCAGGATTAAGATAAAAAAAAATTATTCCTGGTCCCTGATACCTGGTGCTATTTCTACAAATATCTGTAAAAGCACCAGCAGACAGAACTGGAATGGACCCTCTTGCTCTATGCACTGCAGTCTGCTATATACCCTGCCTGCCTGCCTAGCACTGATATCCCTGCAGCTGGATTAGTCCTCAGAAGGACTGTTAGTTGAGTTGAGAATCTTGTGGAATACCTACACTAACTAATAAACAGCCAAATCTCTCCCTAGCTCAGCAGCACCTCTCCCTACACTGCCTGCTTGCAGAGTAGACTGTGATGAGCATGGCCGCGCCAAGTCTGATATAGACCTGATGACGCTGTGCGGCAAGCCAATCACTGTAATGCCACAACCAACATGGCTGCACATTACAGTGTGTGGCAGACAATCCCTGCATGTTGATGGGCACTCTTAAATGCACCAAACATTCAGGGAGGGGACCCGAGCATCCGCCCGAGCATCTTGGAAGTACTCAGCGCGCTCCGAGCATCTCGAGTACTGAGATGCTCGGGCAAGTACCCAGTACTTGCGAGTATGCTCGCTCATCACTAGTGACCTTTGGTGAGAGAGACTGCAGTGGATGTGAGGGAATAGGGTCACTGTTGCAGGTTGAAGGCCAAGAAGAGGCAAAAACTGGGTAACTCCTTCTTTTGTAACAGGCTCAAATATGGCAATTGAACTTGAAGTGCAGCAGGGAAGGGGATCCAAGCACTGAGGAGATTGGTCAGAATTGTCCCGATGGATGTGGCCAGATCCTCACCACTGGGGTTGGTGATGGGGGCCTGTGCTATAGGGCTCAGGATGGAATGTAAGGTTTCAAAAAGTAATTTTCGATTGTTAGCTAGGGAAGTAATGAGGGTGGTGAAGTATGATTGTTTGGCCAGATGAAGGGCAGAGTTATTGGTTTTGAGTATGAACTTATAGTGAATGAAATCCTCCAATAAAAGTTATTTTCTCCACTAATGCTCAGAACACCTTGAGCAGCGCTGAAGAAAATGTGTTTGCAGCATGTGGCAGGGTTGTCATCTTCGGTGTCAGGTCTTTCTGCATGTAGCAGATTCTGCCTTGTCTAGTGCACTCTGCAGTGTATTATTGTAGTGTGACAATGCTAAGTCTGGACAGGAGAGGGAGAAAATGGGAGCTAAAGATATGTGTAGATTGTCCATAAGCTGCTGGTTATTAATGGTAATTGTATTCCAATAAGTGTGGTAAGTGGGGGTGTCCCGGGTGAGGAGACAGTTCTTGACAGATAAGGAAAGATCTCTGTGGTCTGAGAGAGGGAGTTAGTAAAGTCGTGCACTGAGCAGAGCCAGAAGACGACCAAGTCCAGAGTATTTCCGTCTTCATGCTTAAGAGAGTTAGTAAACTGTGAGTGGCTGAATGAGGAGGTTAGAGAAAGTAGATGAGTGGCACATTGGGAGAGGGGATCATCGATGGAAATATTAAAGTCTACCATGATGAGAGTGGGAATGTCACAGGATAGAAAGTGAGGAAGTCAGGGGGTGCAGCCCACTAAAATATCACAGATTGACAGTGGTATTAAAATAGTTAACAGTTACACTGGAATTCAGCTCTGGCCGTGGCTTTTAGAGACATATGCCAGCTATGTAATTTCGCTGGCATCAACTACTTGTGAGGAGCATACACCTCAAAAGCCTCCTCCACATATGTGGATCCATATCCATTCCCAGGATCTTAATTCACATCCCAACTAGTGATGAGCGAGCACTAAAATGCTTGGGTACTCGTTCTGAGAGTCGAGCAAATTGAAATGCTCGACCACTCTGTCAGAGTAACGAGCCCAATGTAAGTACAGTACAGACCAAAAGTTTGGACACACCTTCTCATTTAAAGATTTTTCTGAATTTTCATGACTATGAAAATTGTACATTCACACTGAAGGCATCCAAACTATGAATCAACACATGTGGAATTATATACTTAACAAAAAAGTGTGAAACAACTGAAAATATGTCTTATATTCTAGGTTCTTCAAAGTAGTCACCTTTTGCTTTGATGACTGCTTTGCACACTCTTGGCATTCTCTTGATGAGCTTCAAGAGGTAGTCACTGGAAATGGTTTTCACTTCACAGGTGTGCCCTGTCAGGTTTAATAAGTGGGATTTCTTGCCTTATAAATGGGGTTGGGACCATCAGTTGTGTTGTGCAGAAGTCTGGTGGATACACAGCTGATAGTCCTACTGAATAGACTGTTAGAATTTGTATTATGGCAAGAAAAATGCAGCTAAGTAATGACAATTGAGTGGCCATCTTTACTTTAAGAAATGAAGGTCAGTCAGTTCGAAAAATTGGGAAAACTTTGAAAGTGTCCCTAAGTGCGGTTGCAAAAACCATCAAGCGCTTCAAAGAAACTGGCTCACATGAGGACCGCCCCAGGAAAGGAAGACCAAGAGTCACCTCTGTTTCTGAGGATAAGTTTATCCGAGTCACCAGCCTCAGAAATCGCAGGTTAACAGCAGCTCAGATTAGAGACCAGGTCAATGCCACACATAGTTCTAGCAGCAGACACATCTCTTCAACAACTGCTAAGAGGAGACTTTGTGCAGCAGGCCTTCATGGAAAAGAGCTGCTAGGAAACCACTGCTAAGGACAGGCAACAAGCAGAAGAGACTTGTTTGGGGTAAAGAACACAAGGAATAGACATTAGACCAGTGGAAATCTGTGCTTTGGTCTGAAGAGTCCAAATTTGAGATCTTTGGTTCCAACCACCGTGTCTTTGTGCGACGCAGAAAAGGTGAACGAATGGACTCTACATGCCTGGTTCCCACCGTGAAGCATAGAGGCAGAGGTGTGATGGTGTGGGGGTGCTTTGCTGGTGACACTGTTGGGGATTTATTCAAAATTGAAGGCATACTGAACCAGCATGGCTACCACAGCATCTTTCAGCGGCATGCTATTCCATCTGGTTTGCGATTAGTTGGACCATCATTTATTTTTCAACAGGACAATGACCCCAAACAAACCTCCAGGCTGTGTAAGGGCTATTTGACCAAGAAGGAGAGTGATGGGTGCTACGCCAGATGACCTGAACCCAATCAAGATGGTTTGGGGTGAGCTGGACCGCAGAGTGAAGGCAAAAGGGCCAACAAGTGCTAAACATCTCTGGGAACTCCTTCAAGATTGTTGGAAGACCATTTTACAACCTTATCTGGCCATGTGGTATGTGACACATCATCAGACACCTCCTGTTTCATTTACGATAGAGGGACTCTGAAAGTCACAAAGCCTATTTTTATAGGACCATAAAGCGGCCCTTACTATTCTTAAAGGGCCAACAGTCGGCCCTCGCTTTTGTTAGAGAGCCATCAGCCGGCTATGCTTTGTTGTTCCCATTATTAACGAGTGGGTCTCATACTGTTATTGCGTATGCAGTGACTGCAAAGGCTGTCAAAAATTTGGATGCAACCCAATACTCCTTTGAAGAGACATAGAGGAGGGTCTCAGTAAAAAAAAATTTTTCCCATTATAAAGGAGCTGGTCTCCTGTAGTGGTAATGACCATGCTGTGACTGCATGAGCTGCCAAAATTTGGGAAAAACCAGACTAACAATTTAAAGACACAAAGAGCTGGGCCACAGTAACGATTACGTCATGTTCCCATAAGAAATGAAAGGGTTTGCTATTCAGTTATAGGGCATGCAGTGAGTGCAACGGCTGCCAAAATGTAGGAAAAACCCCACTAACAATTTAAAAACACATGGAGCTGGGCCACAGTAACAAGTACGGCATGTTCCCATTAGAAAGGAGAGGGTCTGCTATTCAGCTATAGGGCATGCAGTGAGTGCAACGGCTGCCAAACTTTAGGAATAACCCCAGTAACAATTTAAAGACACACAGAGCTGGGCCACAGTAACGTGTACGACATGTTCCCATTAGAAAGGAGAGGGTCTGCTATTCAGTTATAGGGTATGCAGTGAGTCCAATGGCTGCCAAAATTTATGAAAAACCCCACTAACAATTTAAAGACACATATAGGTGGGCCTCAGTAACAACATATTCCCAATAGAAAGGAGAGGGTCTTCCATACTGTTTGTCTATGCAGTGACTGCAATGGCTGTCAAAAATTTCGAGGAACTCCAATGCCCCTTTGAAGAGACGTAGAGGTAGGCGGGCCTCCTGAAAACAATGTTTCCATTATAAGGAAGTGGGTCTCACATACTGTTTGCCTATGCAGTGAAGCAACGGCTGCCAAAAATTTGAAGGAACTCCAATGCCCCTTGCAAGAGACATAGAGGTTGGAAGGCCTCCTGAAAACAATGTTCCCATTATTAGGAAGTGGGTCTGTCATACTATTTGCCTATGCAGTGAAGCAATGGCTGCCAAAAATTTGAAGGAACTCCAATGCCCCTTGCAAGAGACATAGAGGTTGGAAGGCCTCCTGAAAACAATGATCCCATTATTAGGAAGTGGGTCTGTCATACTGTTTGCCTATGCAGTGAAGCAATGGCTGCCAAAAATTTGGAGGAACTCCAATGTCCCTTGCAAGAGATGTAGATATGTTGAGGACAAGAGCAAACAGACAAAATCAGGAAGCGTATACCCATGTCTGGGTGTGAAGACAGAGGTGCATAAGAATAGAGTTAAACCTCCCAAAAAAGACACTGTATTTGAGTTTATGCTACACTGCTATCATTCGGTGGTGTTGAGAAGTCCGGCCCCATCCAGCCCTTTTTATGAGAGTCAGCCTGTCAGCAATTTCAGTTGACAGGCGGATGCGCCTATCGGTTATAGTTCCACCAGCGGCACTAAAAACCCGCTCTGACAAAAAGCTAGTGGCAGGGCAAGCCAGGACCTCCAAGGCATAGATAGCCAGTTTATGCCACAAGTCCAGCTTGGATACCCAATAATTATAAGGTACAGCGGAATCACGAAGGATGTTGGTACGGTCGGCAAGGTATTCCCTCATCATCTTCCAAACCTTTTCCCTCCTTGGGAGTGTACCCGGCGCATCAGGGTTTGTGCGATGGTACGGTCTGAGAAAACTGTCCCAGAACTTTGACAGTGTTCCTCTGCTAGATTTCATTTGTGTCTCTCTCACTTGTACTCCTTGGTTGTTCAACGACCTGTGAACTCTGCTGCCACCGTTTTCAGATGGGAATTTTTTGAATAATTCCGCAAAAAGGGACTTCTCGTACTGCCCCATTTTATTAGGCCTTTCCTGTGCAGGAATAAGAGACAGTAAGTTCTCCTTGTAGAGTGGGTCTAGAAGTGTCACCAACCAATAATGACTGTCACCCAAAATTTGGACAATGCGAGGGTCACGGGAAAGGCAGCGTGACATAAACTCAGCCATATGTGCCAGACTGCAAAAAGACAAGACTTCCTTGTCCTCACCAAGAGGAAGATTGACCATGTTCTCCTCTTCATCTGCCTCCTATTCCTCCTCCTCCCTGTCCTCAGGCCATCTGCGCTGAACAGACAGTATGACAGTTGTGCAGGTAGTACCATCTATATCACAGGAAACTAGCTCCTGTTCTTCTTCCTCCTCTTCTTCCCCATTGTCACCCAATCCACATTGGGATGAGATGAGGCTGGACTGTGTGGAATCACCCTGTATGGTTACTTGCTCCATCTCATTTTGATCGGCCTGCAATACATCCTCTTTAATTGTGAGCAGAGAGCATTTCAGAAGACAGAAAACTGGCATGATGACGCTAATTATGGCATCATCGTTGCTCACCATCTTGGTGGAGTCCTCAAAGTTATGGAGGATGGTACATATGTCTGACATCCATGTCCACTCCTGAGGTCTTATGTGTGGAGTCTGAACTGAATACCGATGACCTTGTTGATGCTGATAGTCAACAACTGCCCTCTTCTGCTCACAAATCCTTCCCAACATCTGCAATGTAGAGTTCCAACGCGTAGGGACATCGCAGATAAGTCTGTGAGCTGGAAGCTGCAAATGCTGCTGAAGCACGGCAAGGGCGACGGAAGCTGTGACTAACTTTCTAAAAAAAAGCACACAGGGGGAGTACTTTGACAAGCAGATCTGGCAGATCTGGGTAGGTTTTGAGAAACCGCTGAACCACGAAGTTAAGCACATGGGCCACATGGGCCAGGCATGGTACGTGTGTGAGCTCACCTCACTTCACAGCTGCCACCAGGTGCCGGCCATTGTCACACATGACCATGCCTGGCTGTAGGGTCAGCGGTGTCAGCTACAGATCTGCTTGCTCTTTCAAAGCTGTCCACAACTCTTTAGCGTTGTGCGCTTTGTCACTTAAACATATTACCTTCCGCACAGCCTGTTGCCGCTTGGCTAACGCAGTGCTGCAGTGCTTCCAGCTTGTAACTGATGTGGTCATTTCGGAGATGGAGGCTGAAGAGAAGGAAGAGGAGGTGCAGGAGCTGTAGTTTGAGCAACCTTGATTGACACTGGGCCCGCAATCCTTGGCGTCGTGAGGAAGTGTTCCGTCCTAAGGTCCGACTTGGTCTCGGCTTCCACTATATTACCTCAGTGTGCCGTCAGCGAGATGTACCATACCTGCCCACAAGCACTTGTCCACGTGTCCGCGGTTAGGTGGACTTTCCCAGTAACTGCTTTTTTAAGGGCACATCTAATGTTGTGGGACACGTGCTCGTGTAATGCGGGGATGGCACACCAGGAGAAATAGTGGAGGCTGGGGACCGAGTACCAAACGACGGCCGCCACCATCAGGTTGCGGAAAGCTTCCGTCTCCAAGAGCTAAAAGGCAACATTTCGAGTGCAAGCATTCTCAAAGTATGTGAATTTAGTAGTGTTGCCTGTGGGGCGTTGGCTGCGTATTTGCGCTTGCGTTCCAAGGACTGTAGTAGGGACAACTGAATGCTGTGCTGGGACAATGTTGTGGACGTGCTTGCTGATGGTGATTGTTGAGAGTGTTCAATGACAGGTGTAGGGTGGGAAACATCTTGGTATGTGCCATGGACAGGGGATTGGCATGCACATATAACAATGGAGCAAGCAGCGGTGTCAGCCACAGACACTGTTGCTGGACCCCGGGGTTTGGCCCACTTAGTAGGGTGCTTTGCTGCCATGTGCCTGATCATGCTGGTGGTGGTGAGGCTGGTAGTTTTTCTACTCCTGCTGATGCTGGAATGGCAGGTGGTGCAAATGGCCTTTTTGGAGTTATATGCAGAGTCTTTAAAAAATAACCAGATTCGTGAAGACCTAAAAGTTGTACTGGCAACTTCCATCATGTTGGCGTTACGAGGAACGCTTTCCCGCCTTGTGTCTGCGGCCACCACACTGCTTCTTCATGCCTGTTGTGGTGCTACAACTTCCTCCCCCTGTGTGCTGCTGTCCTCGCTCTGTGTGTTTCACTGCCAGGTTGGGTCAGTTACTATATCATCCACCACCTCATCTTCCATCCTGATACTCCTCCTGACTTTCTGGCAATTGTGTCTCATCATCCACCTCTTGCGGCAGTAATTACACTTTCCCACCGTCGCCTTCATGTGACTGTGGCTGCTCCAATATTTGGGCATCGCTACACGCGTTCTCCTCTTGGCTCACTTGAAGCTGGCCAGGCGAGAGGCGCGAATCTACAAATGGAAAAGTGAATAGCTCTTCTGATTGTCCAAGTGTGGGATCAGTTGTTTCTGGGCACTCGGCAAGGTGGGAGGAAGGAGGATCAGGATGAGGAATTTGCGGTCCAGACTCATGGCTACTGAGATTTGACAGCGTGGAAGACAGGATGGTGGTGGTGGTGACAAAGTGACTAGAAGCATTATCTGCTATCCAATCAACAACCATTTGCTCTGTGTTCAATAGTAGTGTTCTGTGGTCCCCTAGTAATTGGGACAGGAAGGTCGAGCGACAAGTTGTGGGTGTTTGTTGTGGCACAATTTCAGCTTGTCCACGGCCACGTCCTTGGCCTCAGCATGCACCATCACCATCATGTCCATTTCCCCCTACCTTGCCACACACTTTTTTAATGGAGGACAATATTTTCCATGTTCACGAGAAATGGCTGATTTTGGAACGCAATTATATGTGATACGTCTGACAGAGAACCACAATTTTAAATAGCAGGATTGTAATTTACTAATATTATTCTACACAGAGATCTAGTATGAATAGCTTGACCGAAACACTGAAACAGAATGAAAATGGAAGAAATGTCTGAATTTGGAACAGTCTTATAAGTGATATGTCTGACAGAGAACCATGGTTTTAAATAGCAGGCCTGTAATTTACTAATACTATTCTTCACAGACACCTAGTGTGAATAATTTGACAGACACTGCAACATAATGGAAATGGAAGAAATGTCTGATTTTGGAACAGTCTTATAGGTGATATGTCCGACAGAGAACCACGGTTTTAAATAGAAGGCCTGTAATTTACTAATACTTTTATTCATAGACACCTAGTGTGAATAGCTTGACCGACACACTGCAACAGAATGGAAAAGGAACAGATATGGCTGTATTCTGAAGTGAGAACAAACAAATGGAGCAGAAAATTTGTGTACTCTGGATTGCTTTTTAAGCAAATAACCAGGATTAAGATAAAAAAAATTGCCCTGGCCCCTGGTATCTGGGGCTATTTCTAAAAATATCTGTAATTATTTCAGCAGCAGCAGACAGGATGTTCAATGGACCCTCTTGTGCTGTATCATACACTGCAGTCTGCCAAATACACTGCCTGCCTGCCTAGCACTGATTAAATGCAGCTGGATTAGTCCTCAGAAGGACGGTTAGTTCAGATGGATATACCGCATTTTTCGGACTATAAGACGCAGCGGACCATAAGACCAACCCCAAATTTTGGTGTGGAAAATAGGAAAAAAATATTTTTTATAAGTCTTATAGTCTGAATAGGTATCTTACCTGGGAGGCGTTGGAGCGAGGGTCACAGGAGGCTGGGTCCTTCAGGAAGCCAGCGGAAGTGTGGCCTGGGCCTGTGGTGGGGCCTGGGGCCTGGGTCTGTGGTGGGGCCTGGGCCTGTGGTGGGGCCTGGGGCCTGGGCCTGTAGTGGGGCCTGGGCCTGTGGTGGGGCCTGAGCCCGGGCCTGTGCTGGGGCCTGGGCCTTTGCTGGGGCCTGGGGTCTGTTGTGGGGCCTGGGCCTGTGCTTGGGCCTGGGCCTGTGCTTGGGCCTGGGGCCTGTGGTGGGGCCTGAGCCTGGAGCCTGGCTGAGGCTAGAGCCTGGCTGGGGCCTGTGGTTCTGATGGGTCGGGGCCAGGTCCTGGGCCTATTAGCGACGTGCGCTGCTGTCCGGTGGCTGCGACGGTGCAGCGGTGCGGCAGAGCGGTGGTTTGTGTTGCGGTGCGGCTTTTCCATAAAGCTGTGATCCACAGAAAAATGGCTGCCCGAGTTCCGAGCTTCCTGTAGATCACTGTGCACCCACCTCTGCTCTGCCTCGCAGCCGCAGCGCTGCACATCCACTCTGCCTCGCCGCCGCACAGCCGCTCTGCTGCATCGGCCCTGCCGCCGCACCCACCACCGCAAGTATGTGGTAAGGTTAGGACCATAAGACACACCCCTCATTTTCCTCCTAAATTTGGGGGGAAAAAAGTGCATCTTATGGTCTGAAAAATCTGTTATATATATATACAGTGGTGACCAAAAGTATTGGCACCCCTGCAATTCTGTCAGATAATTCTGAGTTGCTTCCTGAAAATGATGGCAATCACAAATTCTTTGGTATTATTATCTTCATTTAATTTGCTTGCAAGGAAAAAACACAAAAGAGAATGAAGCAAAAATCAAATCATTGATCATTTCACACAAAACTTCAAAAATGGGCCAGACAAATGTATTTGCACCATCAGCCTAATACTTGGTTGCACAACCTTTAGCCAAAATAACTGAGAACAACCGCTTCCGGTAACCATCAATGAGTTTCTTACAATGCTCTGCTGGAATTGTAGACCATTCTTCTTTGGCAAACTGCTCCAGGTCCCTGATATTTGAAGGGTGACTTCTCCAAACTGCCATTTTTAGATCTCTCCACAGGTGTTCTATGAGATTCAGGTCTGGACTCATTGCTGGCCACCTTAGAAGTCTCCAGTGCTTTCTCTCAAACCATTTTATAGTGCTTTTGGAAGTGTGTTTTGGGTCACTGTCCTGCTGGAAGACCCATGACCTCTGAGGGAGACCCAGCTTTCTCACACTGGGCCCTACATTATGCTGCAAAATTTGTTGGTAGTCTTCAGACTTCATAATGCCATGCACACGGTCAAGCAGTCCAGTGCCAGAGGCAGCAAAGCAACCCCAAAACATCAGGGAACCTCCGTCATGTTTGACTGTAGGGACCGTGTCCTTTTCTTTGAATGCCTCTTTTTTTTTCCTGTACACTCTATGTTGATGCTTTTTCCCAAAAAGCTCTACTTTTGTCTCATCTGACCAGAAAACATTCTTCCAAAACGTTTTAGGCTTTCTCAGGTAAGTTTTGGCAAACTCCAGCCTGACTTTTTTATGTCTCGGGGTAAGAAGTGGTGTCTTCCTGGGTATCCTACCATACAGTCCCTTTTCATTCAGACACCGACGGATAGTATGGGTTGACACTGTTGTACCCCCGGACTGCAGGGCAGCTTGAACTTGTTTGGATGTTAGTCGAGGTTCTCTATCCACCATCCGCACAATCTTGCGTTGAAATCTCTCGTCAATTTTTCTTTTCCGTCCACATCTAGGGAGGTTAGCCACAGTGCCATGGGCTTTAAACTTCTTGATGACACTGTGCACGGAAGACACAGGAACATTCAGGTCTTTGGAGATGGACTTGTAGCCTTGAGATTGCAACTGGCTGCAAGTGTGATTTAGTTATTGCCAACACCTGTTAGGTGCCACAGGTAAGTTACAGGTGCTGTTAATTACACGAATTAGAGAAGCATCTCATGATTTTTCAAACAGTGCCAATACTTTTGTCCACCCCCTTTTTTAGATTTGGTGTGGAATTATATCCAATTTGGCTTTAGGACAATTCTTTTTGTGTTTTTTCACTGAAGTCAAATTAAATGAAGATAATAATACCAAAGAATTTGAGATTGCAATCATTTTTTGGAAGAAACTGAGTATTATCTTACAGAATTGCAGGGGTGCCAATACTTTTGGCCAGCACTGTATATACAGTATAGACCAAAAGTTTGGACACATCTTCTCATTTAAAGATTTTTCTGTATTTTCATGACTTTGAAAATTGTACATTCACACTGAAGGTATCAAAACTATGAATTAACACGTGGAATTATGTACTTAACAAAAAGGTGTGAAACAACTGAAAATATGTCTTATATTCTAGGTTCTTAAAAGTAGCCACCTTTTGCTTTGATGACTGCTTTGCACACTTTTTGCATTCTCTTGATCAGCTTCAAGAGGTAGTCACCGGAAATGGTTTTCACTTCACAGGTGTGCCCTCTCAGGTTTAATAAGTGGGATTTCTTGCCTTATAAATGGGGTTGGGACCATCAGTTGTGTTGTGCAGAAGTCTGGTGGATATACAGCTGATAGTCCTACTGAATAGACTGTTAGAATTTGTATTATGGCAAGAAAAAAGCAGCTAAGTAAAGAAAAACGAGTGGCCATCATTACTTTAAGAAATGAAGGTCAGTCAGTCCGAAAAATTGGGCAAACTTTGAATGTGTCCCCAAGTGCAGTTGCAAAAACCATCAAGCGCTACAAAGAGACTGGCTCACATGAGGACAGCCCGAGGAAAGGAAGACCAAGAGTCACCTCTGCTTCTGAGGATAAGTTTATCCGAGTCACCAGCCTCAGAAATCGCAGGTTAACAGCAGCTCAGTGTAACGGGTCTGGGAGGCGGAACCTCTGGGCTACAATACAAGGGGGTGGTCCTTGTAAGGGAGCGGGTGGCGACCAGGCAGGTAGTCACAGGAGGTGACCAGGACAGTCTCTGGGTGTACGGGCAGGAGGACACGGCAAGTGATCGGGGCAGTCTCTGGATAAAGGGTAGGTACGACCTGTGATGGCTGAACCTCCAGGTAGGCTAGCAAGGCAGAGGAATGTGTGCTCCCAGGTGAGCAAGCGAGAGTCTCTGGAAAAGCAGGTGGTCACAGCACGTGACGGCGGAGCCTCCAGGTAGGCAAGCAGGCAGGTAACGGAGAAGCGCTCCCAGGTGAGCGGGCAAGAGACTCTGGAATAGCTGGTGGTCACAGCACATGACAGCGGAGCCTCCGGGTAGGCAAGCAGGCAGGTAGCGGAGAAGCGCTCCCAGGTGAGCGGGCAAGAGTCTGGAGTAGCTGGTGGTCACAGCACGTGACAGCGGAGCCTCCGGGCTGGCAAGCAGGCAGGTAACGGAGAAGCGCTCCCAGGTGAGCGGGCAAGCTGGTCCATAGACAGACTGACTGGAGTTGTAAGGCAGACCGTCGGACCTCAGGCAAGCAGGCAGGTAGCTGAGGTGCGCTCCCAGGTGAGCGGGCAGGCTGGTCCTTAGACAGACTGACAGGAGTAGTAAGGCAGACCGTCGGACCTCAGACTAGCAGACAGGTAGCAAGTAATCAGGCAGGAATCTGACAGGTAACTGGCAGGTAACTGGCAACGGGACCTGAGGGCTGAAGCACAGGTGAGACACAGGTGCAAACAACATTGCTCGGGCACCTCCATTTTGGAGGAGGTGCCTTATATATGATGAAGTCCTCCGGCCATTGGACGGGGACTCCTTAGGACGGTGCGCGCGGCCCCTTTAAGAGGAGGGGAGCGCGCGCGCCCTAAGCACAGGGGCCGGGAAGGAGCGCGCGCTGAGAGCAGAGCGGGAGGAGGACGCCGGGAAGGAGCGCGCGCTGACAGCAGAGCGGGAGAGGGACGCCGGGCACGGGGCAGAGCGGTGAGGGGAGCAGCGTCCCTGCCTAGCAGAGGGCAGGGACGCCGGCGCTACAGTACCCCCCCCTTTAGGCCCCCCTTTTTTAGGCCAGACAGAAATTTAGCTAGGATGAGAGCGGCATGGATGTTCTCCCGGGGCTCCCACGTTCTCTCCTCAGGACCAAACCCCTTCCAATCTACCAGAAAAAAGGTCTTTCCTCTTACCCTTTTGGTGGCAAGAATGTTCTCTACCTCAAACTCGTCCTCAGCAGAAACCGGAGCAGGAGGCGTACCTGTAGACTTGGAAAAAGAGTTAAGTACCACAGGTTTGAGGAGAGATACATGGAAGGAGTTAGGGATCCGTAAGTTGGCCGGGAGTTTCAATTTATAGGCCACCGGGTTGATCTGACTGGTGACCTCCAGAGGTCCGATGAACCGAGGCCCTAACTTGTAAGAAGGTATCTTGAGTCGAACATATTTAGATGAGAGCCAGACCTTATCTCCTGGACGAAATTGAGGAGGATCCAGGCGTTTTTTGTCAGCGTGTCTTTTCATCCGTTCGGACGACTGAAGGAGTGCGGATCGGGTACTCTCCCAAATGGAGGAAAATTTGCTAACGAGAGATTCCGCAGCCGGGTTGTCCACCGAGGTGGAGACAGGAAAAGGAATCCGAGGATGCTGACCAAAGACTACAAAAAACGGGGATTTGGAGGAGGATTCGCTCTCGTGATTATTGTAAGAGAACTCGGCCCATGGTAGGAGATCCACCCAGTCAGAATGGTGGGCATTAATGAAGTGCCGGAGGTAACTGGTCAGGTTCTGATTGATCCGCTCCACTTGACCATTGGACTGTGGGTGGTAAGCGGAAGAGAAGTCCAGGGTGACGTCTAGTAGTTTACAAGTGGCTCTCCAGAAGCGTGAGGTGAACTGTACCCCACGATCCGACACGATGTGGAGGGGCAGGCCATGAAGACGGAAGATGTGACGAATAAAGTCTCTAGCTAGCTCGGGTGCAGACGGGAGGCCTGGCAGGGGAACGAAATGAGCCATCTTGGAGAAGCGGTCAGCGACCACCCAAATGACCGTACAACCGGCAGAGAGTGGGAGGTCAGTTATGAAGTCCATTGCAATATGCTGCCAGGGGGCAGCAGGTACTGGGAGCGGAAGGAGGCGACCGGCTGGCAGATGTCTCGGAACCTTGTTGCGGGCGCAGGACACACAGGCAGAAACAAAGTCTATTACATCCTTGTGCAGGGTAGGCCACCAGTAGTGCCGGGAAATAAGCTGGAGGGTCTTCTTCTGACCAGCGTGGCCAGCCAGTTTAGACGAGTGACCCCAGTGAAGGATCTTCTCCCGATCAGGTACTGATACGAACGTCTTTCCGGGAGGGAGACGATTTAGACTCACGGGAGCCACCTGCATTACTCTGGCGGGATCGATGATGTGTTTCGGATCTTCCTCAAGATCAGATACCAGAAAGGATCGAGACAAGGCGTCCGCCTTGACGTTTTTGTCAGCCGGGCGAAAATGAAGGACAAAATCAAAACGAGCAAAAAACAAGGACCACCGGGCTTGGCGCGGGTTAAGTCTCTGGGCATGCTGGAGGTAAGCCAAGTTCTTGTGGTCAGTGTAAATTATTACCGGGTGAAGAGCCCCCTCAAGCAGGTAACGCCACTCCTCCAATGCCAGTTTGATGGCCAATAACTCTCGATCTCCTATGGAATAATTGCGCTCTGAGGAGGAGAAGAGTTTAGAGAAGAAGCCGCAAGTTACCATCCTCCCGGAAGAAGATTTTTGAGTAAGTACCGCTCCAGCTCCAGAGGAGGAGGCGTCCACTTCCAGGAAGAACTGCTTGTTGCCGTCCGGGCGATGCAGCACCGGGGCGGAAGAGAAGGCCTGTTTTAAGGAAAGAAAGGCTTCTTCTGCTTCGGGCGGCCACTCTTTGGGATTAGTACCCTTACGGGTGAGCGCGGAAATTGGGTCAGTCCGGGAAGAGAAGTGTGGTATGAAGAGGCGGTAGTAGTTGGCGAAGCCCAGGAACCGCTGAATGCTCCGGTCGGGGCCATTTCTCGATGGCAGACAGTTTCTCTGGATCCATTCGTAGGCCGGTCTGAGAAATAATGTAGCCCAAAAACGGAAGCGAGGTCTGCTCAAAGAGGCACTTCTCGTATTTAGCGAAGAGGTGATTCTGCCTGAGCCTGAGCAGGACCTGACGAACGTCCCTCCGGTAAGTCTGGAGATCCGGAGAGAAGACCAAGATGTCGTCCAAGTACACCACTACGCAGGAGTAGAGAAGGTCCCGGAAGATGTCATTGACCAACTCTTGAAAGACGGCAGGAGCGTTACAGAGACCAAAGGGCATTACCAGGTATTCATAGTGGCCGTCCCGGGTGTTGAATGCCGTCTTCCATTCATACCCCTGACGGATACGAACCAGGTTGTACGCCCCACGGAGGTCTAGTTTGGTGAAGATTCTAGCCCCCCTCAGACGATCAAATAATTCTGGAATGAGCGGAAGGGGGTACTTATTCTTCACCGTGATCTGGTTTAGGCCTCTATAGTCTATACAGGGACGGAGAGAGCCGTCCTTCTTTTTGACGAAAAAGAAGCCTGCTCCCGCCGGGGAGGTAGATTTCCGGATGAATCCCCTGGCCAGATTCTCCTCAATATATTCGGACATCGACCGGGTCTCAGCAGCGGATAAAGGATAAATACGCCCACGGGGAGGAGTAGTACCGGGTAACAGGTCGATGGGACAGTCGTATGGTCTATGAGGGGGTAATGTCTCTGCCTCCTTTTTATTAAAGACATCAGCATAAGACCAATAAGGAATCGGAAGTCCAGGTAGATTAGCTGGGGTAGGAGAGGGACGGACGGGATGGACGGGAACAAGGCAGGTCTTATGACAGTCTTGTCCCCAGCGAAGGACTTCTCCGGTTTGCCAGTCAAGCACGGGTGCATGTCTCTGGAGCCAAGGTAGACCTAGCAAGAGGGCGTGAGAGAGTCCAGGCAGAACATGAAAGGAGATACTTTCAGAATGCAGCATTCCCACCTGCAGAGTAATGGATTCGGTGATGAGTTGGATGGGGCGTGGTAAGAGCCCCCCATCCACGGCAGCCACAGACAAGGGTACAGCCAGAGGTTTGGTGGGGATGCGGTATTTCTCTACCAGGTTCTGTGAAATAAGATTCCCGGCTGCTCCAGAGTCCAGTTGGGCTAGTTCGAAATAACGGTTCTCCCCGTAGACGATTGAAACTGACAACAGCAGGGATGGAGAGGATTTATTCTTGTCTAGGTGGACCTCTCTGAGCGAACCTAGACACAGGCGTTTCCCGACCTCTCCGGGCAGGCACGGATCCGGTGCTCCTTACTGCCACAGTAGAAGCAGGTCCCCTCGGCACGGCGTAAGTCCTGACGGGTCTTGACCATCTTGGTCTGGTCGACCTGCATAGGCTCAGGAGGGTGTACCTGGTTAGAGACAGAAGGAGTGATGGGTTTCTGAAAAGTAGGAGCTAGACGTAGTAACCTCCTCTCACGGGTGACCTCTCTGGCACGCTCCTGGAACCGTAGGTCAATCCGGGTGGCAAGAGTTATTAAGTCATCGAGAGTGGTAGGAATGTCCCGACCGGCAAGTTCATCTTTAATACGGCCGGACAGACCCTCCCAGAAGACGGAAACCAGAGCGTCGTTATCCCAGGCCAGCTCCGAGGCAAGGGTACGGAACCGTATGGCATATTGGCCCACGGTGAGGCTTTCCTGACGGAGGCGTAGCAATGATGATGCGGATGAGGCCTTCCGTCCGGGTTCGTCGAAGACTTTCCGGAAAGCCGTGAGAAAAGCAGGCAAGTTGGACACCAGGGGGTCTCCTCTCTCCCACAGAGGATTTAGCCAGGCCAGAGCCTCCACGGTGAGATGGGACATGATGAATGCAATTTTGGCTCGGTCGGAGTTAAACTGGTGGGACAATAGTTCAAAGTGCAGGGTGCACTGATTTATGAAGCCCCGAGCCTGGACGGAGTCGCCTCCGAAGCGAGGAGGTGCAGAAAGCCGGGGTCCGGGGTAGGATACCATGGTATTAGTGGGCAGCGGAGCTGCCGGATTGCGAGACATGGCACTGGCGGAGGTTGTCGGTGGAGCAGTCAGAGTGTCCAGGCGAGTATTGACATTCCGCAGGTGACCCAGGATGGACTCCTGTTGGGACCTTTGACGGGACAGTTCATGACACAGGTCCGAGAGCGAGGGAGCTTGGGTGCCACCGGGTTCCATGGCCCGAGCAAACTGTAACGGGTCTGGGAGGCGGAACCTCTGGGCTACAATACAAGGGGGCGGTCCTTGTAAGGGAGCGGGTGGCGACCAGGCAGGTAGTCACAGGAGGTGACCAGGACAGTCTCTGGGTGTACGGGCAGGAGGACACAGCAAGTGATCGGGGCAGTCTCTGGATAAAGGGCAGGTACGACCTGTGATGGCTGAACCTCCAGGTAGGCTAGCAAGGCAGAGGAATGTGTGCTCCCAGGTGAGCAAGCGAGAGTCTCTGGAAAAGCAGGTGGTCACAGCACGTGACGGCGGAGCCTCCAGGTAGGCAAGCAGGCAGGTAACGGAGAAGCGCTCCCAGGTGAGCGGGCAAGAGTCTCTGGAATAGCTGGTGGTCACAGCACGTGACAGCGGAGCCTCCGGGTAGGCAAGCAGGCAGGTAGCGGAGAAGCGCTCCCAGGTGAGCGGGCAAGAGTCTGGAGTAGCTGGTGGTCACAGCACGTGACAGTGGAGCCTCCGGGATGGCAAGCAGGCAGGTAACGGAGAAGCGCTCCCAGGTGAGCGGGCAAGCTGGTCCATAGACAGACTGACCGGAGTTGTAAGGCAGACCGTCGGACCTCAGGCAAGCAGGCAGGTAGCTGAGGTGCGCTCCCAGGTGAGCGGGCAGGCTGGTCCTTAGACAGACTGACAGGAGTAGTAAGGCAGACCGTCGGACCTCAGACTAGCAGACAGGTAGCAAGTAATCAGGCAGGAATCTGACAGGTAACTGGCAGGTAACTGGCAACGGGACCTGAGGGCTGAAGCACAGGTGAGACACAGGTGCAAACAACATTGCTCGGGCACCTCCATTTTGGAGGAGGTGCCTTATATATGATGAAGTCCTCCGGCCATTGGCCGGGGACTCCTTAGGACGGTGCGCGCGGCCCCTTTAAGAGGAGGGGAGCGCGCGCGCTCTCGCCCTAAGCACAGGGGCCGGGAAGGAGCGCGCGCTGAGAGCAGAGCGGGAGGAGGACGCCGGGAAGGAGCGCGCGCTGACAGCAGAGCGGGAGAGGGACGCCGGGCACGGGGCAGAGCGGTGAGGGGAGCAGCGTCCCTGCCTAGCAGAGGGCAGGGACGCCGGCACTACACTCAGATTAGAGACCAGGTCAATGCCACACAGAGTTCTAGCAGCAGACACATCTCTACAACAACTGTTAAGAGGAGACTTTGTGCAGCAGGCCTTCATGGTAAAATAGCTGCTAGGAAACCACTGCTAAGGACAGGCAACAAGCAGAAGAGACTTGACTTGTTTGGGCTAAAGAACACAGGGAATGGACATTAGAATTAGTGTTGAGCCACCCCCGTAGTGTTCGAGTTCGGTTCGGTTCGTCGAACACACGTGTGTTCGCCGAACTGTTCGTCGAACTGTTCGTCGAACACCTTCGAACACCGTTAAAACCAATGGCAGGCAAACAAAAACACATAGAAACACATAGAAAACACCT
This sequence comes from Phyllobates terribilis, assembly GCF_046119375.1. Taxonomy (NCBI): domain Eukaryota; kingdom Metazoa; phylum Chordata; class Amphibia; order Anura; family Dendrobatidae; genus Phyllobates; species Phyllobates terribilis. Next base: position 284,764,207 of record NW_027362761.1, read on the forward strand.
TCAAAGGTGTCCAAAAGCTGACAAACTGCTCAGAAGACACAACTAACACATGGAAAAGTGACAAGTACATATAGTCATGCGAAAATAAAAGAGGTGGAGGAGTAAAAGGAGGGGGAGACACAGATATAGGCATGTCATGCCCTTCTAAAATCCAAAAAGTGAGAAGCCGACACAGCCAGTCCGCTCCTGCCCGTGCCACCTCCGTGTCGCCGGGTTTGTGCCAGAGCCGCGGTGAACCCTGATGGCCAGCCCCCCTCTCCCAATACTGGTGCCTGTCCGCTGGTGGGTCGAGCGAGCCCCCCTGTGGTGGAGGCAGCTCTAAGCTTTTTAATTTAAATTGTCTCTCTAATTTGAATGAATACACTTTAAATCCATTTACAAGGATCTATTGGAGGGCAAGTCTCATGCCAGCAGCCGCGTAATTCCAGCTCCAGTAGCGTCCACTAAAGCTGCTGCAGTTAAAAAGCTTTTATAAGGATCGAGCTCGGCTGTCCACCGCAAGGCATCCTACTGCCAGTCCCAGCCCCTATACCTTGGGGTGCCTCCTGATGCTCTTCACTGAGTATCCCATGGTCCCGAAGCATTTCCTTTGAAAAAATTAAGTGTCTAAACTACAGTTGGTGTAGCTTGCTTAACAGCCGGGATAATCCGCTGACTAGCAGACACTGCTACTAGGCACAAAGTATTTCCTGGGCTAGATGCAGTTAAAAATTTGTAATTAGATACTCTCGTTGGATGCTGAGAAAGCATTCCATATAGTCTCCTGGCACGCCATATATGATTCTCTTAAAAAGCTTGGGGTAGGGGTCTAGGGGACCCTTTTATAGCCAAAATCACGGCCCTGTATCGCAATACGTCACCTAGGCTGAAGATAAATGGAACTGTAGCACCCTGAGGGCTCGGTTGCTACAGACGTATTGCACCTCACCCAGAGGTGTGATATCTCACTCTCAGGTAAGGATGGAGTGTGGATCAGGACCCGACACCTGCATGCATTACACCACATTGCCGTGGGGCAGGGCGACCAATATGCCCCTGAGATGGGCACGACAGTCCCTGTCCCTGGCTGGAGTGTGGGAAGGGAACACTGAGGAAGGGGAACCCTGTAGTGCAGGAGCAGGGAGGAAGCAGTTCCTGGGTGCATTGAGAAGGGAGTATAAAAGGTGGGCACCATCTTAGTTCAGTGCAGAGAAGTCTGAGCAGAAGTGGCAGGGAGCAGGGGCTCTGCATGAGCTCTGCTCCGGAGGCGGGCCTAGTAACAGAGGCCCAGGCCTGGAAGAGGGAGAAGGAAGGAAGAGTAGCGGAGAAGGCTCTAGGAACGAGGATTGAAGGGATCCCAGGGGTGCGGACGGGCGAGTCGCCACCGCACGCCCGAATCCACCTGGAGGGGTCAGGCCAAAGGGGGAGACCAAAGGGGGAGACCGGTCCCCGAACTAGTGGAGGCAGGAAACGACCCTCAGCTAGAAATCGGAGGCTCTGACATTTTATGTGGCGCAGCCCCTCGCTACACCCGCTAGGAAGGCACCACATAGGGTCAGGGAAACTGGCGCCAAGTTTACCAAGAGGAGGCCTGAGGCAGCCGGACAGAAGTGTTGGTAAGAAAGGCCAGACAATGGACACACAAAGGGGGTCCTGTGAAGTGCTCCAAAGTTATCTGGGAGTTGTCTGAGCCCCTCACCTGGTGAGCACAGTACGACGTGGGCAGCCGTTACCTGCAGACGTGGTCTGGATAATAAAAACTGTGAGTAAAGGCCCTGGACTGCATCACTGACTCCGTGTCGTTACTGCTGCTGCCCTGCACCATCACCCCCATCCTCCGCATACACTGCCCTGAGGCTATACTCCTCCCGTGGGGAGTTATGCTACGCTCTGCTGCACCCACAACACCAGCCTCAGCGGTCTGCCCTGTAGCGGCGGTTCACTCTGACCGCAATCCACGGGTGGCGTAGTCGGACATTTAAACATCAAAACCACATAAATAGTTCCGCCACTGGTTTGACCGCCATGAGCCACGGAACCGGGTCGCCGCCACGAAGACTACAACCACCAGCATCCACCAAAAAGGGTCCGGCTCCGGGTGTCCCAAGTCCCAGGGGGTGCGTCAGAACATTTTCATCACCTTTCACAATCACCAATGGGACAAGGTAGGGATGTCCTCTGTCCCCTCTCTTATACATCCTAGTGACGGAGCACCTGCTCTCATCAATTCGCCATAACCCCAATATTAGGTGGATTGAGGTGGGAGGCACCGAGTACAAGTGCTCTCTATTTGCTGATGATGTCCTAGTATATATCACTCAATCACATATATCCATCCATGCTGTTATGGCTGAAATAGATCACTTTGTTACATGGTAAAATTTTAAAATCAATGCAGCGAAGTCTGAGGCCCTCGATGTCTCCCTCCCCAAATCCATAAAGGATTCCATCCAGTCCAACTTTCCCTTTGCCTGGCCCTCACAGGGTATCAAATACTTAGGAATTCCTATTCATAGAGACCTCTCCCATCTATGTTATCTTAATTTTGGGCCCTTTATTGAACAATTCCATACAGACCACGGTTGGCAAGTTAGAACTGTAAGATTCACTACGTGAACCGCTGGTGTTTTGTGGAAAAGCACATGTACACCGCGTTCCAAATTATTATGCAAAAAGTGTTTAGGAGTGATAAGGGAAGAATTTGTTTGTTTGTCAGTTAAACTCATTGATGGTGATGTGTGTCAGGGCTCTTTATATCACTGTAAGCAATTGCAGACACCTGTGCTAATTAGTTTGGCAGGTGTGTCCAATGAAAGGCAAGACTACTTAAGAAGGCTCTCTCACATTATTAAGCAGCCTACATTTTCTGCCAAAATGGGAAAGAAAAAGGATGTGTCGGCTGCTGAGAAGCAACAAATTGTGGAGTGTTTAGGTCAAGGCATGACTACAATCAACATTGTGCGATGATCAGGATGAAGTGTCTTGGCAATCAAGAAGTATGTAGCTGATTCACAGTACACACGTGTGCGTGCTGATAAGGGCAAATTGAGGACTCTTTCCTACAGGCAATTACGTCAGGTTGAAAGAACAGCGGCAAAAAAGCCTTGTCATAGCAGCAGACAAGTTTTTGAAGCTGCTTGTGCCTCCAACGTCCCCCGAACAACAAGATGCAGGGTCCTTCAGAGGTTTGCAGCTGTGCATACGCCATCCTGTCGACCTCCTCTATCCACTTCACACAAGCAGAAACGGCTCCAGTGGGCCAAACATTACATGAAGACTGATTTCAAAACTGTTTTGTTCACGGATGAGTGCCGTGCAGCGCTCGATGGTCCAGATGGATGGAGTGGAGGATGGCTGGTTGATGGACACCCCACGCAAACACGGCTACAGCGCCAACAAGGAGGAGGTGGAGTAATGTTTTGGGCTGGAATCATGGGGAGAGAGATTGTCGGCCCCTTTAGGATCCCTGAAGGCGCTAAAGATGAACTCCATAATGTATGTGGATTTTCTCAAACAGCACTTCCTGCCATGGTTCAAGAAGAAGAACCGTGTATTTCACAGCAAGATCATTTTTCTGCATGATAATGCACCATCTCATGCTGCACATAAAACATCTGCATCTCTGGCTGATATGGGCATAAAAGGGGACAAACTTATGGTGTGACCCCCATGCTCCCCTGACCTCTACCCCATTCAGAACCTTTGGAGCATCATTAAAAGGAGTGTCTATGATGGCGGGAGGCAGTTCACATCTAAGCAACAGCTCTGGGAGGGTATTCTGTCCTCATGCAAAACAATTGAAGCAGAAACCATCCAAAACCTGACAAATTCAATGGACGAGAGAGTTCAGAAGCTCCTTTCGAACAAGGGGTCCTATGTGAAAATGTAACATCACCTAGAATAAAGTTTTGAGTTGAAAACTGTTTGATTTCAGTTTCTAACAACCTGCTAATGCTTATAATTTCAAAAATGACCATTTTTATTAAAATGAAAAGGTTGATCGAAAAGTTTGGGGGATCTAAGAGTGTGGCAACCCAGTAGTCATGATTACTTCGAATTCTGACAATATGAGGGTCATGCTGCAGGTAGTGCAGCAAGAAGGCACTTATGTGTCTTGCGCATCTCGGAGCCCCAAAATTATTTTCCGGGCTAGATGCAGCTAAAAATTATTTTTAATTTTAAATCTGGTGGAGCTTATTATAGATGGCCTAATAGGATCAGTGCTGCACACTGCTACAAAGCCCAAATTATTTTCCAGTCAAGATACAGATAAACATGATTAGTAATTTGAAAGCTTAAAACGTTTGGTAGGGTGATTTTAACCAATCATCAAGCTTTTACTCTCCCCAGGATGACACAGGGGTAGAAAAGTCGTTTCGGATCCATGATTTGTTCATCTTTATGAACGTGAGTCTGTCTACATTATCAGTGGAGAGCCGCGTGCGCTTATCTGTCAGCACACCACCAGCAGCGCTGAACACACGTTCAGACCGAACGCTGACTGCGGGGCATGACAAGATCTCCAAGGCGTAAGTGGCTAGCTCCGGCCATTTATCCAGATTGGAAGCCCAAAAAGAGCAAGGGTCCAGTGACACAGTCGTGGCTTCAATGTTTACTTGGAGATACTCCTGTACCATCGTCTCTAGGCGTTGACTATGTGTCAGACTTCTTGTCTCCTGTGGCCTTGCAAAGGATGGGCTAAAAAAGTGGTGAAATGATTCCGCAAAATTGATGTTACCAGCAGATACTGTGGTTCTGTTACGGTTTGAGTGCTGAACACTTGACGGTCCCACGGTTGGCAAGTTGGAACTGTGAGATTCACTACGTGCACCACTGGTATTTTGTGGAAAAGCACATGTAAGATTCTGCAACAGTCTCTGCTGATACTCCTGCATGCGTGCATCCCTTTCTATGGCAGGAATATTTTCTGCAAATTTACTTTTGTACCGGGGATCTAACAGTGTGGCAACCCAGTAGTCAGGATTATTTCTAATTCTCACAATTCGAGGGTCATGTTGCAGGTAGTGCAGCAAGAAGGCACTCATGTGTGTTGCGCATCCAGGAGCACCAAGTCCCTGTTGTGTTGGTGGCGGGGTAACAATCATGCTTCCTTCCTCTGTCCTCTCCCCCCAACCTCGCACAACAGAAATGTGATCAAGGTCTCCCTCATCTGATGAGTCTTCCATCAGTTCATCCTCCACTTCTTCCTGGGCTCCTGCACCTTCCTCACTAGTTTGGCTGCTACCATGCGCCCTGGTAAAACCATCTCCCCCACCCTCACATGCCTGCCGCCTTGGTGCTGCCGACCGTCTGGACCTTGCAGATGTTAGCCCTTCCGCATACAACTCCTCCTCCTCTACTTCCTCCACCTCCTCTTGTGCCACCACCTGACTCCGAATTCTGTTTAACATGTGCTCCAGCATGTAAATCACTGGAATAGTCATGCTGATAATGGCATCGTCAGCACTAAACATCTTCGTCGCCATTTCAAAACTGTGCAGAAGGGTGCATAGGTCCCTGATCTGAGACCACTCCTCCAGCGTGATTTGCCCCACCTCTGAATCTCGTTGGCCCAGGTATACGTCAGAACGTATTGCACCAGGGCTTGTCGGTGCTGCCACAGTCGCTGCAACATGTGCAGAGTTGAATTCCACCGGGTAGGCACATCGCATTTTAGCCGGTGAAGTGGCAGGCCCAACGACTTCTGTAGAGATGTAAGTCGCTGAGCTGCGGGATGCGAACGGCGGAAGTGAGCACACAGTGACCGTGCATTCTGCAGAAGGCCATCTAGTCTGGGATAGTGGGCTAAAAATTGCTGGACAACCAGGTTCAACACGTGAGCCATACAAGGCACGTGTGTGACATTGCCCCGGCGAAGGGCCGCACCCAGGTTTGCAGCATTGTCGCACACGGCCTTCCCTGGTTTCAGGTCCAGTGGAGACAACCATTCATGAAATTGGTTCTCCAGAGCTGACCACAACTCCTCAGCTGTGTGACTCACATTTCCCAGACATTTCAATGTAAAAACCGCCTGATGACGTTGAGCCCTACTGCCAGCATAGTAAGGAGGTGTGCAGGATCCCTTCTGCGCAGTTAGAAAGCTTGTGGCATGACCAGACAGGCTTTGGGTGCTGGTGGAAGACCGAGAGGAGGTTGAGGAGGCAGAAGCAGTGGAGGAACTTTGACATAAAGAGGATTGACGCACAACTCGTGGGGACGGCAAGACTTGGACAGCAGCCCCTTGTCCTGCTGTCACCATAGTTACCCAGTGCCCAGTCAGCGACATGTAACGCCCCTGTCCATGCCTACTCGTCCAAGTGTCTGTGGTGAAATGCACCCTGTCACACACAGAGTTTCTCAAAGAAGCGGTGATGTTGTGTGCGACATGCTGGTGGAGCGCAGGCACACCTTTCTTTGAGAAGTAGTGCCGACTGGGCATCTGGTACTGGGGCACTGCGACGGACATAAGGTCTCGAAAATCCTCTGTGTCCACCAGGCGGAAAGGCAGCATTTCTGTAGCCAAGAGCTTGCAGATGGTGAAATTCAACCTCTTAGCTTTCTCATGGCTAGGAGGAAATGGTCTTTTACTTGTCCACATCTGAGGGACCGAGGGCTGGCTATTGTGCTTAGACGGGGTTGATAAGGGTGTCCCCGGCAAACTGCCGGTCTGTGAGGAAGATGCAGGCGGACATGTTAGGTTGCCTTCATCCAAAGGTGGTGCTATCGATGTCGGACAGCGCTCAACACCAGCTGGTGTTACCACCTCCAAAGAAAATGATGACCTGCCAATCACGCTGGCTGTTGCGGGTAAAGAGGTGGCAGGTCTGCGCCCCAAAACAGGTGTGACTGCTGTCCCCCCAGTCACAGAGGATGAAGAGGCCGCGGATGCACAAGATATGGCAGACGGTGGTTGGCCCGGCCGGCTAGGCCGCATTGTAGCACACTGAGCTTCCCACTGCAACTTATACTTCATGTCCATGTGCCGGTTCATGCATGAAGTACTCAAACTATGTATTTTTTGGCCTCTACTTAGCTTTTGCTGACAAATGTTACAGATAACACGAGTTGGGTCATCTTTATCGATCTGAAAAAATGCCCAGGCTATGCAAGGCTTAGCACCCATGCGACCTGAAGAGCCACCACGACTTGTGGTGAGAGGCAGAGTTGTGTTTGAGGATGCAGTTGTTGACGTGCTTCCAGTACTACGTCTCTGTCCAGGAAGGCGCAACCTGACCTCGTCGTCACTAGCATCTTCCTCCACCTCCTCTGCTGACCTCATCTCTTGGCTGACTGTGGGTTGACAGTAAGTGGGATCTCCGACCTCATCATCATCACCCTGTGCGTTATCACACCCGTCGTCCTCAGAGCCAACCTGTTCCTGCCCTGACAAAAAACTAAAGTTGTCGCTCCAATCAGGTATTTGAGTCTTATCATCGTCTTCCTCATTGTCTCCACCAACAGGAGTTACAGTTTGGGAATGAGGGTCTACATTATGGTCAGAACCTTCTGCGTCTGGTCCTGGATCCGACTCATAAAGATTCTGGGCATCAGTGCAGATCATTTCCTCGTCTGGATTCACAGAAGCGCTGGAGTCGACCTCTGATTCCCAGGCTATAGTATGAGTAAACAGCTCTGCAGACTCAACCATCTGTTCTACCTCATACTCAGACGGGCAGCTGGAGATTTGGGAGCTGTGAGGAAGCAAGTGCGATTTGGGTGACACCTTTGAGGACTGGAGTATTTGTGATGTTGAAGTTGATGTGGAGGAGAGCCACTTAAAGGAGCACTTGATATCCGTTGAAGCACCTGCTGTTTTTGTGCCTCATCTGGAATTTGTAGCGATTGGCGTGGCCGTAAGAAAGGGATCTTATCACATTGTCCGCTAAAAGAAGTAGACATTTTAGTTTGGCTGGAAGATGTTCTTTCTTATGCAGATGTTACTGTTGCTTTAACACCTACCCCACGGACACAACCTTTTTTCCCCTTCCCAACACGCCTATTCCCCTTTCCACCAGCAGCAGGCCTTTTTCCACTCATTTTGGTGGTTAACTAATTCACAACTCTGGAGTTGTTTGCACAAAAAAACAATGGATGGTAACCGAGCAGAGCTGAGTGGCCAAACTTTGGTATTAGGCCAAAACTATTGGCTGGGTTAGATGCAGAAAAAAATTATTTTGAATTTGCAACCTGATGGAGGTCAGTATAGATGGACAAATACAACAAGTCCCACACACAGCTAGAAGCCCAAATATTTTTTCAGAGGTACTGTAGATGCAGATAAAAATTAGTTTTAATTTGCAACCTGATGGAGGTCAGTATAGATGGACTAATAGAGAAAGTCCGACACACTACTAGAAGGCCAAATATTTTTTCAGAGCTAGATGCAGAAAAAAATTATATTCAGTTTGCAACCTGATGGAGGTCAGTATAGATGGACTAATAGAGAAAGTCCGACACACTACTAGAAGGCCAAATATTTTTTCAGAGGTAGATGCAGAAAAAAATATATTCAGTTTGCAACCTGATGGAGGTCAGTATAGATGGATTAATAGAACAAGACCCACACACAGCTAGAAGCCCAATATTTTTTCAGAGGTAGATGCAGAAAAAACTATATTCAGTTTGCAACCTGATGGAGGTCAGTATAGATGGACTAATAGAACAAGTCCCACACACTGCTAGAAGCCCAAATATTTTTTCAGAGGTACTGTAGATGCAGATAAAAATTAGTTTTAATTTGCAACCTGATGGAGGTCAGTATAGATGGACTAATAGAGAAAGTCCGACACACTACTAGAAGGCCAAATATTTTTTCAGAGGTAGATGCAGAAAAAAATATATTCAGTTTGCAACCTGATGGAGGTCAGTATAGATGGATTAATAGAACAAGACCCACACACAGCTAGAAGCCCAATATTTTTTCAGAGGTAGATGCAGAAAAAAATATATTCAGTTTGCAACCTGATGGAGGTCAGTATAGATGGACTAATAGAACAAGTCCCACACACTGCTAGAAGCCCAAATATTTTTTCAGAGGTACTGTAGATGCAGATAAAAATTAGTTTTAATTTGCAACCTGATGGAGGTCAGTATAGATGGACTAATAGAGAAAGTCCGACACACTACTAGAAGGCCAAATATTTTTTCAGAGGTAGATGCAGAAAAAAATATATTCAGTTTGCAACCTGATGGAGGTCAGTATAGATGGACTAATACAACAAGTCCCACACACAGCTAGAAGCCCAATATTTTTTCAGAGGTAGATGCAGAAAAAAATATATTCAGTTTTCAACCTGATGGAGGTCAGTATAGATGGACTAATAGAACAAGTCCCACACACTGCTAGAAGCCCAAATATTTTTTCAGAGGTACTGTAGATGCAGATAAAAATTAGTTTTAATTTGCAACCTGATGGAGGTCAGTATAGATGGACTAATAGAGAAAGTCCGACACACTACTAGAAGGCCAAATATTTTTTCAGAGGTAGATGCAGAAAAAAATATATTCAGTTTGCAACCTGATGGAGGTCAGTATAGATGGACTAATAGAACAAGTCCCACACACTGCTAGAAGCCCAAATATTTTTTCAGAGGTACTGTAGATGCAGATAAAAATTAGTTTTTATTTGCAACCTGATGGAGGTCAGTATAGATGGACTAATAGAGAAAGTCCGACACACTATTAGAAGGCCAAATATTTTTTCAGAGGTAGATGCAGAAAAAAATATATTCAGTTTGCAACCTGATGGAGGTCAGTATAGATGGACTAATACAACAAGTCCCGCACACAGCTAGAAGCCCAAATATTTTTTCAGAGGTACTGTAGATGCAGATAAAAATTATTTTTAATTTGCAACCTGATGGAGGTCAGTATAGATGGACTAATAGAGAATGTCAGACACACTACTAGAAGGCCAAATATTTTTTCAGAGCTAGATGCATTAAAAAATTATATTCAGTTTGCAACCTGATGGAGGTCAGTATAGATGGATTAATAGAACAAGACCCACACACAGCTAGAAGCCCAATATTTTTTTCAGAGGTAGATGCAGAAAAAAATATATTCAGTTTGCAACCTGATGGAGGTCAGTATAGATGGACTAATAGAACAAGTCCCACACACTGCTAGAAGCCCGAATATTTTTTCAGAGGTACTGTAGATGCAGATAAAAATTAGTTTTAATTTGCAACCTGATGGAGGTCAGTATAGATGGAGTAATAGAATGATGCTATGCCCAAAAGATTTTACTTCACTAGGTGCAGTAAAAAAATTGGTATTCTATACACAGGTGGTATATCTTGCAACACAGATAGGCTACTCCACTGACTAACACACTCTGCAATAGGCCAAAAAGGATTAGCTTTGCTAGATTCAGCCAAATGCTGTGAAAAAAACTTGCACAGCACTGGCACAGACCTGCCTGGCAAAAACTGATAGGAACTCATGTAACCTAGTCCTGAAAAGGACTCCAATTACAATTAGTCTTTACTCCCAAAACCTATCTATTTAAGAGCACAGACCTCCCTGATAAAAGTCGTAGGAAATGCTGTAACCTAGTCCTTAAAAGGACTGCAATCACAACTATTCCCTACTCCCAAGCTATCTGTATATTCGTGCGAAAATTGGCTTGAAATTAACAAGGTATAGCGCACACAGCAACAGCGGTGCCGTCTAACACGCAGCTGCAGCAGTGAGAAAATGGTGGCGACGGGGAAAATGGCTTGGTCTTATAGGGCAAGGACATGTTACATACACTGCCAATGACACATGCCCTTGCTTGTGTGAAAAAAAGCACTTCGCTCCGTGTGTGCGCTGCTGATAGGCTGACAGATTGCACCTCCCCACTGTAAATGCGGGAAAGAGAAAAAAAAAATGGAGATCTTCATTATTCTTGCAGAGATCCATCCCCTGCCCCTCCCCCCGCCCCGCTGTACACTCAAACTGCGTATTAACATTAATTTTCATCATTACTGAGAAAAAATCCAGTTATGATTTTGGTGCACGAACAGTTATCGAACATAACCTCGAACAGCCGAATTTTTCTCAAATTGTTCGTGTTCGCCGAACGGCTCGAACACCGCCCAAAACAGCTCGAATTTGAGATTGGCGAACAGTTCGAGTAGAACAATGCTCATCTCTAATTAGAATAGTGGAAATCTGTTATTTGGTCTGATGAGTCCAAATTTGAGATCTTTAGTTCCAACCACCGTGTCTTTGTGCGACGCAGAAAAGGTGAACGAATGGACTCTACATGCCTGGTTCCCATCGTGAAGCAAGGAGGAGGAGGTGTGATGGTGTGGGGGTGCTTTGCTGGTGACACTGTTGGGGATTTATTCAAAATTGAAGGAATACTGAACCAGCTTGGCTACCACAGCATCTTGCAGCGGCATGCTATTCCATCGGGTTTGCGTTTAGTTGGACCATCATTTATTTTTCAACAGGACAATGACCCCAAACACATCTCCAGGCTGTGCAAGAGCTATTTGACCAATAAGGAGTGTGATGGGGTGCTACGCCAGATGACCTGGCCTCCACAGTCACCAGACCTGAACCCAATTGAGATGGTTTGGGGTGCGCTGGACCGCATAGTGAAGGCAAAAGGGCCAACAAGTGCTAAACATCTCTGGGAACTCCTTCAAGATTGCTGGTAGACCATTTCCGGTGACTACCTCTTGAAGCTCATCACGAGCATGTCAAGAGTGTGCAAAGCAGTCATCAAAGCAAAAGGTGGCTTCTTTGAAGAACCTAGAATATAAGACATATTTTCAGTTGGTTCACACTTTTTTGTTAAGTAAATAATTCCATATGTGTTTGTTCATAGTTTTGATGCCTTCTGTGTGAATGTACAATTTTCAAAGTCATGAAAATACAGAAAAATCTTTAAGTGAGAAGGTGTGTCCAAACTTTTGGTCTGTACTATATATATATATATATATATATATATATATATATTTTATATATATACAGGGTGGTCCAAAAGTAGGTGGACAGAAAGTGTAATAAGGTTATGAAGGGGGAGATTTATGAAACAAAATCTTCTTTCAAATTATCCGGCCATATTAACAGACATAATTATATTTACTGGTATAATGAGAACATGCATTTAACATTAGAGCAACAACTAAATGAGCCTGGTGTCAATGTTTGGGGTGGTATTTCAAGTTTTGGATTTTTAGGACCAATATTTTTTGATGTAACAGTCACAGGAGATAAGTATCTCAAAATTCTAATGAATCAAGTTGTTCCCCAGTTACAGTAACAGCCTAATTCAAATGACCTTTATTTCCAACAAGATGGGGCCCTCCACATTATTCAAGAGTAGTCCGCGAGTATCTTGATGAAACATTTCCTAATAAATGGATTGGCCGAAGAGGCCCACTTGATTGGCCGGCACGTTCACCAGACTTGACCCCAATGGATTTTTTCTTACTCAAGGACAAAGTTTATAGTCAAAAACCAAAAAGTGTCAGTGATTTGAAAAATTACATAAGAGATGCATTTTAAGAAATTAATACCCAAAGAGACTTGTGCAAAAAAGTTTGTGAAAGCGTAAGAGGCAGACTTCAAAGCTGTGCAAATAGTAATGGAAAACAGTTAGAGCACCTGCATTGATAAAATTTAAGGGCTTTTGTATTATTGTTCAGAATAAAATTTAATTGTCAATCTAACGCTTGTGTTAGTAAATAAAATGTTATATATAAATCAAAATAAAAGTTATTACTTTTTGGCCACCTACTTTTGGACCGCCCTGTATATATACCTCGGTCTTGATCCCAACCCTAACCCACCTCTTCAACCTGTCACTAACAACTGGTGTCTTGCCCTCATGATTCAAACACGCCTCAATCACACCCATCCTCAAAAAGCCCTCCCTTGACCCATCCTCTCTGACTAGCTACCGCCCCATATCACTTCTTCCCTATGCCTCAAAACTACTGGAACAACATGTCCACCTTGAACTGTCCTCCCATCTTTCCTCATGTTCCCTCTTCAACTGCTTACAATCTGGCTTCTGACCACATCACTCGACTGAAACTGCCCTGACCAAAGTCACGAATGACCTACTAACCGCCAAATCCAAGTGACATCACTCCGTCCTCCTCCTCCTGGACCTGTCATCTGGCTTTGACACAGTCGACCATTCCCTCTTACTACAGATCCTCTGATCTCTTGGTATCAAGGACTTGGCCCTATCTTGGATCTCCTCCTACCTAACAGACAGGACTTTCAGCGTCTCCCACTCGCACACCACCTCCTCATCTCGAGTCATCTGTCAGTGTCCCCCAAGGTTCAGTTCTAGGACCTCTGCTCTTCTCCATCTACACCTTTGGCCTGGGACAGCTCATAGAGTTTCACGGCTTTCAGTATCAATTCTACGCCGATGACACACAGATCTACCACTCTCGACCCAATATCTCCTCCCTACTAACCAGAATCCCACAATGTCTGTCCACTATCTCATCCTTCTTCTCTGCCAGATTTCTAAAACTTAACATGGATAAAACAGAATTCATCATCTTTCCACCTTCTCATCCATCCCCCCCATCTGACCTATTAATCAACGTCAATGGCTGCCCACTCTCACCAGTCCCACAAGCTCGCTGCCTCAGGGTAAATCTGGACTCTGACCTCTCCTTCATACCACATATCCAAGCCCTTTCCACTACCTGCCGACTCCAAGTCAAAAACATCTCCCGCATCTGCGCATTCCTCAGCATAGACTCTGCAAAAACACTAGTGCATTCCCTCATCATCTCCCGCCTCCACTACTGCAACTTCCTGCTCTGTGGCCTCCCTTCCAACACTCTCGCCCCCTCCAATCTATCCTAGACTCTGCTGCCCGACTAAGCCACCTGTCCCCCCACTATTCCCTGGCCTCTCCCCTCTTTCAATCCCTTCATTGGCTCCCCATTGCCCAGAGAATCAAGTTCAAAACCCTAACCCTGGCATGCAAATCCATCCACAACCTGTCTGTTTCATACATCTGTGACCTAGTCTCCTGGTACTTACCTGCACGCAACCTTCCATCTTCATAAGGTCTCCTGCTCTACTCCCCTCTTATCTCTTCTTCCGACAATCGCATACAAGATTTCTCCCGTGTATCCCCCTGACTCTGGAACTCTCTACCCCAACATATCAGACTCTCACCTACCGTGGAAACCTTCAAACGAAACCTGAAGACCCACCTCTTTCGGCAAGCCTACAACCTGCAGTAACCACGGCTCCACAACATTGCTGCATGACCAGCTCTACCCTCACCTACTGTATCATCGCCCATTCCTCGTAGATTGTGAGCCCTCGCAGGCAGGGTCCTCTCTCCTCCTGTACCAGTTGCTGATTCGTTTTGTTAAGATTATTGTAAGTGTTTTTGCTATGTATACCCCCTTTTTCACATGTAAAGCGCCATGGAATAAATGGCTCGTAATATTAAATAATAATAATATATATACTGTATAGGTTATGGAATACCTATACTAACAGGACGTTCAATGGACCCTCTTGTGCTGAATCATGCACTGCAGTTTGCGACATACCCTGCCTGCCTGCTTCCTGCTATCACCACTGAATATATGCAGCTGGATTAGTCCTCAGAAGGACTGTTAGTTCAGTTGGATATATATATACACACTGCTCAAAAAAATAAAGGGAACACTCAAATAACACGTCCTAGATCTGAATGAATTAAATATTCTCATTGAATACTTTGTTCTGTACAAAGTTGAATGTGCTGACAACAAAATCACACAAAAATCATCAATGGAAATCAAATTTATTAACCAATGGAGGCCTGGATTTGGAGTCACCCCCAAAAGTAAAGTGGAAAAACACACTACAGGCTGATGTAATGTCCTTAAAACAAGTCAAAATGAGGCTCAATATTGTGTGTGGCCTCCACGTGCCTGTATGACCACCCTACAATGCCTGGTCATGCTCCTGATGAAGTTGCGGATGGTCTCCTGTGGGATCTCCTCCCAGACCTGGACTAAATAATCCGCCAACACCTGGACAGTCTGTAGTGCAGCGTGACATTGGTGGATGGAGCGAGGCATGATGTCCTAGATGTGCTCAATCGGATTCAGGTCTGGGGAATGGGCGGGCCAGTCCATAGCTTCAATGCCTTCATCTTGCAGGAACTGCTGACACACTCCAGCCACATGAGGTCTGGCATTGTCCTGCATTAGGAGGAACCCAGGGCCAACCGCACCAGCATATGGTCTCGCAAGGGGTCTGAGGATCTTATCTCAGTACCTAACGGCAGTCAGGCTACCTCTGGCAGGCACATGGAGGGCTGTGCCGCCATCCAAAGAAATGCCACCCCACACCATTACTGACCCACTGCCAAACCGGTCATGCTGAATGATGTTGCAGGCAGCAGATCACTCTCCACGGCATCTGCAGACTCTGTCACGTCTGTCACATGTGCTCTGTGCGAACTTGCTTTCATTTGTGAAGAGCACAGGGCGCCAGTGGTGACTTTGCAGATCCTGGTGTTCTGTGGCAAATGCCAAGCGTCCTGCACGGTGTTGGCTGTGAGCACAACCCCCATCTGTGGACGTCGGGCCCTCATACCACCCTCATGGAGTCAGTTTCTAACCGTTTGTGCAGACACATGCACATTTGTGGCCTGCTGGAGGTCATTTTGCTGGGCTTTGGCAGTTCTCCTCCTGTTCCTCCTTGCACAAAGGCGGAGGTAGCGGTCCTGCTGCTGGGTTGTTGCCCTCCTACGGCCCCCTCCACATCTCCTGGTGTACTGGCTTGTCTCCTGGTAGCGCCTCCAGCCTCTGGACACTACGCTGACAGACACAGCAAACCTTCTTGCCACAGTTCTCATTGATGTGCCATCCTGGATGAGCTGCACTACGTGAGCAAATTCTGTGAGTTGTAGAGTCCGTCTCATTCTACCATGAGTGTGAAAGCTCAACCAACATTCAAAAGTGACCAAAACATCAGCCAGAAAGCATTGATGTGGTCTGTGGTCTCCACCTGCAGAACCACTCCTTTATTGAGGGTGTCTTGATAATTGTCAATTATTTCCATCTATTGTCTATTCCATTTGCACAACAGCATGTGAAATTAATTGTCAATCAGTGTTGCTTCCTAAGTGGACAGTTTGATTTCACAGAAGTTTGATTTACTTGGAGTTATATTCTGTTGTTTAAGTGTTCCCTTTATTTTTTTGAGCAGTGTATATATATATATATATATATATATATATATATATGTTGTTGAATACCTATACTAATTATAAACAAGTAAATCTCTCCCTGATGCAGCAGCACCTCTACCTACTCTGCCTGATTCTGGAGTGACTGTGACGAGCATAGCGGAGCCAGGTCTAATATAGACCTGATGACGCTGTGCGGCCAGTCTGCTCATCACTTATCCCAATACAGAAAGAGGTTAATGTATATTTTGGAAAAATTAATAGAATAAAATGAAACATCATTCAAGAATTATTTTAATTTCTTTAACCAGTCATGAATGGTATATGTTTGATTTCACAGCATAAACTTTTTCTAACTAGTCATTAATTCTGCATCACTCAATTCCTCTGTCATTCTCTGTATTTTGTATAACGTGTTCTTGGCTTTACAACACCATTTGTACCCAGTACAAATGCACAGGCAAGTTCTTAGTCTCTGTTCATACAAGCAATGAAGTTTCCAGCTAAATCATAGTGATGGCATTTTCTCAAAAGGATCACTTCAAATCAAAAAGTCTATTTGAATAGGAACTTTATGTCCTCATTCTGAGGTAATGTAGATGTTGCTATTCTTGTCATCAAATACTAGAAACCTGACACTCTGGGAAAATTGTAGGAGGAAAAATACAACATTTCCAATATCGTCTTTTTGGTCTTTTTTGGTCGAGATAGCTCATCAGCCAAAACATCATTTGACTGACAGCAATCTAAACTGTATGGAGGAGCTTTAGTGCTTACACAAGCTTCTTCAACCCTTCTTTTGACAGCAGATAACCTGTGATGTCTAGGTGTAGTACTGTCTGCCTACCTTATTTCAATAGGTAAGCCACCCATCTGCTCCAGGAAAGTTGAAACAAAGGAGGGGACTTCATAATTATTGAACTGAGAAAGGCAGCCAGTTGCCCTCATTTACATCAATGGTCATGTGATAAAGGTGTATCTAGACCATAGAAGGTTGTGGTGGGACTAGTAGTGAAATTGAAGCTTTCATTAATAAGGCATATTAGTAAGTTCACTTAATTTATTGTTTGAATGCATCTAAAGCACTTTTGACTTGTCTTGGCAACCTCTTTTAAACTTTTTAGTAATTCAAAGTTATTTTCCTAAAAATAACTTTTTGAACAGAATCTTTTACTTCTTTGTTCCGCAGGCTATATAAAACACTATTCCAAAGACATATATAATACATATTGGCTGGAGATTAACCTAGTCATATCTCCCCATTTAGTGATTATGGGCAAAACTATGCAGTGGATCCCTAATCATACAACCTAAACATGGAATAAATCCAAATACCACTTGCAAATATTTATAATAACATTCTTTATTGAAAAATACTTTTTAAAAATTCATTTTACAAAACCACAAATGAATAAAAAATTCAATAGGAAAAAATGAGTCAAAAGAATGTGGGCATACATGGACCAGAATACATCCTCGATGTTGAAATCTCATACATATAGATTACTAATCATAAGAGGGGGGCTAAAATAGGCCCCACCTCTCCACCCAATAAGGGACTGAGGGTGTAAGAAAACAAGAAAAGCCCTTAATAGGGCTCAGCTCAGTATAAACCTTAATGTTAGATATACCAATATAACTCCTAAGATAACAGTCTATGCAGAAGAGTTAAAGGCTATTGCCCTCCCAGATAAGAGCACCGGCTTAAGCTATCAGACTTACCCATCAGGAATATAACTGTGCCCATTCCCACACCACAAGCAATGCCCCGACGCTTGTTTTGCACATTCAGTGCTTTCTCAAGGGGAGTGTGTAAAGAATCATGCCTCACCACATTTATACGCATCCCCGTCCAATATCCGCCAATTAGTGCACTGCATGTCAGCGCTGTCACAGTGTCTGCGGAAGTATGCGATCCGGCTCTCCTTTCCGGCGTGCATCCGGGAAAATCCCCATCAGACGTCATAGGTGCATACCGGAAATGACGGAAGCCTTTGTCCATCCATGGAAAAAACAGTTTCAGCACGCATGTGCCTGCCGGCGCCATTTTACCAGAGTCTCATCCCTTCATACGTTCTACTGCGGACTCAGGCCAATTGCACAGCCACAGACAGAAGGCACTCCAGCAGGCATCCACTCCGGGAAACACCACCGCAAAATCAACCACACAGCACCCACACAAGGGAAGATGGTAAGGACATTCATTCTATAGGTGAAAGCCCACAGTGAGCGTACCGCAAAAGAAAATGCAACCCACACGGCGGCCCCCCAATACAGGCCATAAAACAATCCAAAAGTATTACATGAAAAAGAAGAAAGAAAATGGACCTGTCTCACAATTAAATATATAGGTACTTAATTTATTGTTTGACTGCATCTAAACCACTTTTTATTTGTCTTGGCAACCTCTTTTAAACTTTTTAGTAATTCAAAGTTATTTTCCTAAAAATAACTTTTTGTACAGAATCTTTTACTTCTTTGTTCCGCAGGCTGTATAATATTGGATTCAACATTGGTATCACAATAGTGTAGAAAACAGCAATAGCTTTGTCCATGTTTGAGGCATTTCCTGTGGAAGGTTTAAAATAAGCAAATATTAAAGTACCATAAAATAACAACACCACAGTAATGTGGGAGGCACATGTTGAAAATGCTTTCATCTTCCCTTCTGCTGAACGGATTTTTAACACTGCCAAAATAATGAACAAATAGGACCCAAAAATAAAAATAAAACAAAATACTCCCAAAACGACATCAGTCATTATAAGCACTAGCTCATTTGCGGCTGTGTCCGAGCAAGAGATTGCCAGCAGTTGTGGAATTTCACAAAAGAAGTGATTTATTACATTGGATGAACAGAATGATAGACGAAATGTGCTAGATGTGTGATAAGTAGAACTACAAAACCCAAAAG
Organism: Phyllobates terribilis; assembly: GCF_046119375.1. Classification (NCBI taxonomy): domain Eukaryota; kingdom Metazoa; phylum Chordata; class Amphibia; order Anura; family Dendrobatidae; genus Phyllobates; species Phyllobates terribilis. Next base: position 284,783,265 of record NW_027362761.1, read on the forward strand.
TCCATACAACAGCAGACATGAAATAACATGCTTTTTTATTCATTATAGTTTTATATCGCAGTGGATTGCATATGGCTAAGTAACGGTCTACTGACATAAGTGTGAGCAAGAGAAACTCTGTATCCATGGCAGCAGTAAATATAAACATTTGAATAACGCAACCATGGAATGTTATTACTTTACGTTCTGAAAAAAAATTGACCAACATATTTGGGATTGTAGAGCTTGTACATAATACATCTAAAAAGGATAAATTACCAAGGAAGAAATACATTGGAGTGTTTAGAGCAGGATCTATATTTGTTATTATAATTATGATAAGGTTTCCAGTAATACATATTACATACATAAGAAGGAAGACAAAAAATAAGACAATATCCAGGTCAGGAACATTGGAAAGTCCGAGGAGGATAAATTCAGATATTAAAGATTCATTGTACATTTTATATTTTTATTAAACTGGTGTCAATATAGTCCTAAAAGATAAAATAAAAGAGAACTTGTCAAATCTCACAGAAATGGTTAATGTTTAAAGCAAGTATTTAAAATAAAACCAAGAATACCGTACAGTATTTTTTTAAAGACATAGGACCTGATTCAGTAAGACAGGTATTTTGCATGCCAATCTCAATGAAAGGATCACTGGAGTAAGATGCAGCAAATTCATTAGGAACCCTTGCCGAAATTGTTACTCCAGTCTCAGACTTGCATACATTTTTGACATAATTTATACTACTGAAGTGGCATCAATTTTGATGAATTTGATAGGACTTTGCCACTCTCCATCCTGCTTCTCCTTCACCCACTTTGACAAAATTGGCCAAGACCGGCATCAAAACGTCAAAAGCTGCAAAATTTTTTGTGCATCTTCAAGTTGTGCAAAAGTTTTCCAAAATTTTAAGGTGTTTAATACCAGATTAAATAACAGATCAGAAGGTAATAAAACACTGAACCAAAGAGAGCAAAGATGAACAATACTCTGAAACTCAAATAAATGATTAAAAATAGGAAGAGAGAAAAAACTGAGGCACTCATCTCGTGGCTAAAATGTTATTCCTTTATTACATACTAGGCGGAGGAAACAGACAGAAAAAATAGCGATGACCATTTCACTCTGCACTTCATTCAAGTGTGCTTCTTCATTAATCAGGAGCATCTGACTCCAGCTCATCTCCTCATCAAGACCAGTGTGAACAACACTAGTCTTCATAAATCTGGCCCTGTGTTTTCACAGTAAATTTTTCAGAGGGATTATATATAAAAATTTAAGAAATCAAGCATATGCCTATATACATTCATCAACATTGAAGTGGCCTCACAGTGAAGGAAAATTCATAGAATTATGAAAATCAGGATAGATAGACATGTTAATATTATGCAAATGATGAAAAAATGGAAGCAACATTTTCAAAACATCACAATTCATTCAGTATCACTTATGAGCACCACTCCCAGAAATACATGCATGCTTGATGGGAGACAAGTCTGGCCGCACTGCAGGTCATGGTAGCATATTAAGCCATGTAGGCTGCTCAGAGTAGCAACATACAGCTTTTCTATGGTGTTGCCCACATCATCTCCAGACCAAACTCTGGCTATCACTGCATCTAGGACAAAAGCAGGACTCATTGAGGAGGAAAACAGACTCATTGCCATTTGGCTCTGTATCATAATAACCATTTAGATTGGTTAGGTGAGTTCAAAGGAACACCTATAGCTGCTTGACTGGCTTGTAGCATAATATCAGCAAGTGCCTTCTAATGGTTTGTGTACACACTGTGTAATGCCTTAGGCTTGGTATGTGATGTCTAGATTCACTTGCAGTACATAATGGATCTCTACATGCCATTATTCTAATCTGTAAACACAATGTGGGCAAATCGATGTAGAGGCCTTCACAAGGGAGCATCAAAAAGGTCTAACTCCCATGATAATGGTGTGGGGTGGCATAAAGTATGGTAGTTGAATTTCTACTGTTAATATTTCAGACATGATATTAGCTAAGCGTTTCATTGATTTGGTTTATGGAATCATGGTTACAGAAATATCTCCAAAAGATTCCAGGACCTGTTTTTCAGCCTAATACCAGGTCTTGTTGCTCATGCAGCTGTGAGCAGCCTGTTTGGCCTAAATGTGCTACCATGGCCCGCAACTTGCCTCTCATCAAGCACATCTGAGATGTTATTGCTTGACAATTAAAAAATGAGCTGCCAGCAGTGGATCTTGATGATTTTTTATTCTCAAGTGCATTCAGCAAGGCAGAACATTCATCAGGCAACCATAAATGATCTCACTGAATGCCAATTCGTATAAGTGTGTGTATTTTTCCTTATTTTTCCTTATTGTTCAACTACTGAAAACTGAGTAAATCGAGATGCTTTTAAAATTATCTTTTCATTCTTTTACCATTGGCATATCATTAAAATGTCTATTGATCCTGTGATTTTAGAATTGGACAACTTTTACTTCTTGGTTTTGCAGTTTCAATGTTGAGGAGTAAATTAAATGAGGTATAAATGTAACTTTGATGAAAATACTAAATTATATGGTGAGGGAGACATGCATGAACAGAATCTAAAGATCAAAAAATATATAGATTGCCAAAAGATTGAATCATAATATATATTGGTGGGAGATGCCTTGGTTTATCATGGACAAGAAAGTCATAAAATGTCCCAGTTAGCAGAATGAGGCCCATTTTATTTGAAGTGTCCCATAGTTCTTCAACTGTTTTTTTTTTCAATTGCCATCAGGTAGAAGGTAGAATATATAGAGTTAATTTCATTGTTGCCCAAAATTATTCAGGAGGAATATTTACAGGGAAGAAAAAGTGGAGTGTATAGCCCCACTGCATTCATGTCTTAAAAATTACATTGAGTAACATCAGTACTACTCTATACAAAGATCAGCAAAAACATTGAAGCAGCTCTTACCCATTGAGGAACTGACTCCACAAGATCTCTATATTCTATTTTACCTAGCACCAAGATGTTTGCAGCAAATCTTCTTAGTCCAGGCTACCGTTTTACAGTCCATTGTACATACTTTTTGTGGCAGTCAGGGGTCAGCATGGGCACTCTTACCAGTCTGTTATACAGAGTATATATCAAACTGTGTATTCTGACGATTTTCTGTAATATCTATTATTACCACTTTTAGTAATTTTTGTTACAGTATCTCATCTGTAGATTTATACTGTCTTCATTTGGAGTACTTTTGGGGTGTACTAATGACCTCACATCCAGGACACCCCATGTGGCCAGCTATTGGGAAGATGTTTAAACCCAGTTTCTAGCCATCACAATTGGGACCTAGTCAAAGTCTTTTAGACTCTTATTATTGCCCATTTTACTTACTTCCACCAGATTAACGTTAGGAATAGACTTTCCATTTACTGCCTATTATATCCAACCTGTAAACAGGTGGCATTGTCAGAATATTGGTTTAAATAATGTAATTCCATTTTTAGATAATTTAGAAAGATATATGTATGCAGAGGCATAAATGAAAAATTCTGGATCCCAGTGCAAAATCTACCATGCAATGTTAAAATAGGTGGACATTTCCATATTATTATTTTCCTTCTCATCAGTTTAAGTGCAAAGGAAATCTGTTTGCTTTAAAGATATTGACCAAATTGTCAAAATTAATCCAAACGCATTACAACATTTGTTGAAAGGTTTTGGTCTACTTTAGTTCCTCCATTAAAACATTTGCAGTTTATCTAAATAAATAACGCATTTCAAAACTTCTTAGTTGAGTAATAGCCTGATAGGACTAGTACTCACATAATGTCTTTTGCAGGAGGTTGTTTCTGATATGCTGAGATAATCTTATAAATGTGCCCCTGCAGTGTACTATGTAATGGCTGTATCTGACCGTGCAGGAACATGGTCTGATCATACCACATCTCCTGGGCAGGGGAGGAAGAAAAAGAGTATACAGACATTACAGCAGGGAATCGCAAATATTTCTTTCTTTAACGTAAAACATTTTTTAAAAACAGGAAATGCTTTACCTCACAAAAAGAATAAGCTGCAATCCCATGCTGTAATGTCTGTAGATTCTTTTGCTTCCTCCCCTCCCCAGGAGATGTTGTACGATCAGACACAACCATTACACAGTACACATCAGGGGCAAATTTATAAGATTATCTCAGCACGCGAACGTTTTTTTTTTAAACATATCCAAACTGGGAAATTATTATTATTCCAAAATCTATTGATTAAAATCAACTTTAAAATTAACTTTGTCTTTGGAAAAACCCTTTAAGTAATACTTAAATATCCGAGACCCCCCATATTCAAGTGCTGCACTGTTTTTAGAACAGCAGACTCTTTTTTCTATTTCCGATCAATACCTTTGCTGACTTGTGATTAGTTACACAGATCTTACAGAACTGATAAAATTAGAATGTGAGCTACGTTAATTTGCAATTAATAATGGGTCCATAAAATGTTATAGTATTTGATCTTCTATACATTTTATTTAAACACATGCACACAGGAACAGCTGTGGTACATACAATTACACTTTCTATACTACAATAATACTTTTAGTTCACAAAAATGTACAGTACATTCACACTGAAGGCATCAAAACTATGAATTAACACATGTGGAATTATATAGTTAACAAAAAAGTGTGAAACAACTGAAAATATGTCTTATATTCTAGGTTCTTCAAAGTAGCCACCTTTTGCTTTGATGACTGTTTTGCACACTCTTGGCATTCTCTTGATGAGCTTCACGAGGTAGTCACCAGAAATGGTCTTCCAACAATCTTGAAGGAGTTCCCAGAGATGCTTAGCACTTGTTGGCCCTTTTGCCTTCACTCTGCGGTCCAGCTCACCCCAAACCATCTCGATTGGGTGCAGGTCTGGTGACTGTGGAGGCCAGGCCGTCTGGCATAGCACCCCATCACTCTCCTTCTTGGTCAAATAGCCCTTACACAGCCTGGAGGTGTGTTTGAGGTCATTGTCCTGTTGAAAAATAAATGATGGTCAAACTAAACGCAAACCGGATGGAATAGCATGCCGCTGCAAGATGCTGTGGTAGCCATGCTGGTTCAGTATGCTTTCAATTTTGAATAAATCCCCAACAGTGTCAACAGCAAAGCACCCCCACACCATCACACCTCCTCCTCCATGCTTCACAGTGGGAACCAGGCATGTAGAGTCCATCCATTCACCTTTTCTGAGTCGCACAAAGACACGGTGGTTGGAACCAAAGATCTCATATTTGGACTCATCAGACCAAAGCACAGATTTCCACTGGTCTAATGTCCATTACTTGTGTTCTTTAGCCCAAACAAGTCTCTTCTGCTTGTTGCCTGTCCTTAGCAGTGGTTTCCTAGCAGCTATTTTACCATGAAGGCCTGCTGAACAAAGTCTCCTCCTAACAGTTGTTGTAGAGATGTGTCTGCTGCTAGAACTCTGTGTGGCATTGACCTGGTCTCTAATTTGAGCTGCTGTTAACCTGTGATTTCTGAGGCTGGGGAGTCGGATAAACTTATCCTCAGGAGCAGAGGTGACTCTTGGTCTTCCTTTCCTGGGGCGGTCCTCATGTGAGCCAGTTTCTTTGTAGCGCTTGATGGTTTTTGCAACCGCACTTGGGGACACTTTCAAAGCTTTCCCAATTTTTCGGACTGACTGACCTTCATTTCTTAAAGTAATGATGGCCACTCGCTTTTCTTTACTTAGCTGTTTTTTTCTTGCCATAATACAAATTCTAACAGTCTATTCAGCAGGACTATCAGCTGTGTATCCACCAGACTTCTGCACAACACAACCCCATTTATAAGGCATCTTATAAGAAATTCCACTTATTAAACCTGACAGGGCACACCTGTGAAGTGAAAACCATTTCCGGTGACTACCTCTTGAAGCTCATCAAGAGAATGCCAAGAGTGTGCAAAGCAGTCATCAAAGCAAAAGGTGGCTACTTTGAAGAACCTAGAATATAAGACATATTTTCAGTTGTTTCACACTTTTATGTATATAATTCCACATGTGTTAATTCATAGTTTTGATCCCTTCAGTGTGAATGTACAATTTTCATAGTCATGAAAATACAGAAAAATCTTTAAATGAGAAGGTGTGTCCAAACTTTTGGTCTGTACTGTATGTCCTGCCTTTTATGTTGTGTATTTGTTCATTTATTATTTTAAAAAAATATATCATCGATATGACTTTACAACCAAATCTTTGCCTGTCTGCACTGGGCAATGTGCACACAATTTTGTTAAAAAAATATGCAACCTTTGTCTGTTGCTGTCGGGGGAAGTTTTTAGGCATGTTTACCCATGCCACATCACATGGTCTCACCCTAAAAATTTATATTAGTAACATTCATGGCTTCAGTTATATTTTATTTATTCTTCTATTATATTTAAAACTTATTGAAATAAATAGGTTTACTGCTTGAAATTATTATTATCGAGGGAACGAAGACACATGAAAGGCTGAGAAAATGATACATAATTACACTAAATGATATGCTTCGAAAAATATTAAGCCTTATGACATTTGATTTATCAGCAATACAGTTATACAAGAATTTATTTCTAATTATCCCAAATTGAGCACTGCTCTGAGCACATTTTGGTTCAGAATGTACAGTACACATTTTATAATAACTAGGGAAAAATGCTGTTATTTCACATTTGCGTTTTAATATGTGACAGCAAACATAAGAATGTAAGTGACAAAAGTAGATAAACATTATGTCTGACATTATTCTTGTAACTTTACTACTGCATCTGCCAAGACACAAACTAGTTGCTTATTTACAAAATTTAATAAGACATTTATACACTGAAAAGAAATCTCTGCACAAAGAAATAATCTATAGGCAATTTACCCAATCATATTTAAAGAAAAAAATTAAAAGATAAAAATGAGACTATTTTATTTGCAGATCTTTTTAAAAATCTTTCTCAACTTTGAACTTAGAAGAAGGCATAGTAAAAGATCCATTCCCTTGAATTGAAAATTCATTTAGAAATGACAAATTAAAACGCATATAGATACCTGTGCTGTGGATGAAATCTCTGTCTAAAATAAATTATTTGTGCACAGCATTTACATGGTTCTTAAAGGTGAGGGAATTAGACTTTTGGGGATCTAGGTGATCAATTCCCCATATTTTTTAACCCCTAGAGGATGCCCTGGTAAACAACTTGCAAAAACAAAGGTAGCATTTTATTTAATAGTGGGAATATGGAAAAAATAGAAACTAAATATACTAACAATAAATCATACATACTTGGTAATGAAGACCAAGCTGGATAACACATTTAACAATAATACCAATGGTTCCTAAAAATGTGTGTGGTCCAAAAAAAATTCCTAAGCCACCAACAAAAAAACTATTCAGTACCAAAATTTTTATGAATATAAATCCCCTTTATCAATGAATCCATCATATTAAAAATACAGATGTTGCAAAGTTACAAAGTAACAGTAATGTTACAAATGTTGCTTGTCCTTAGCAGTGGAAGCTGATATAAAACAAATAACTGTAACTCCTTAACTCCTTCTGGTCAATGCCAATTTAATTTTTGCATTTTTCATTTTTTATTTTTCTGTTGACATACAGTGCTGAACATACAGAACATTTTTTCAGTTTTTGTCAAATTAGTTGATGCAAAATGAATACACACCACATCAAAAACTATTACAGCTAGTATTATGTATGACCTCCATGAATTTTAAAGACACCGCAAAATCTTTTAGGCATTGAACTAACAAGTTGGTGACAAATTGCAGCATCTATCTTTTTCCATTCTTCAAGAACTACCTCTTTTAGAGCCTGGATTCTGATTGTAGAGTGATACTCAATTTGTCTCTTCAGAATTTCTCATAGGTGTGTGATTGGATTTAGAGCAGAAGACAAACTTGGCCATTGAATCACTTTAATCTTGTACTTCTTCAGAAATGCAACAGTGGCCTTAGTTGTGTGTTTTGGATCTTTGTCATGCTGAAATTTTGCATGTTTACCCAGGGCACGGAGTGATGGTAACATCTTCCATTTCAATATAGAGCAGTACATCTGTGAAATCATGATACCATCAATGAAAAGTAGCTCCCTGACATCAGCAGCACTCAAGAAGCCCCACATAGAGACACTGACACAACAATGTTTCTTTGTAGGCACCATGTATATTTCTTTGTAGTCTACACCTTTGCAATGCCATACAATTTTTAAGCCATTGGTTTCAAAAACATTTATCTTGGTCTCATCACTCCGAAGTCCCAGTAGTCTTTATATTTTTAGCATGGGCCCTGGCAAATTGTCGTCACAGTGTACCCCAGAATCAGGCAGAGTAGGGAGAGGTGCTGCTGTGTCAGGGAGAGATTTGCTTCTTTATAGTTAGTATAGGTATTCCACAACATATGTACAGTATATATCCATTTGAACTAGCAGTCCTTCTAAGGACTAATCCAGCTGCACATTTTCAATGGTGATAATAGGAGTTAGGTAGGCAGTGTATGTGGCAAACTGCAGTGCATATAGTGCAAGATGGTTCAATGAACATCCTGTTAGTAAAGGAATTCCACACATATGCATATATAACCATTTGAACTAACAGTCCTTCTGAGGACTTATCCAGCTGCATATCAGTGCTAGGCAGGCACTGCAGTGTATGATACAACACAAGAGGGTCCATTGAATGTCCTGTCTGCTGCTGCTGTAATAATTACAGATCTTTGAAGACATAGCCCCAGGTATCAGGGGCCAGGTAAATTTTTTTTATCTTAATCCTGGTTATTTGCTTAAAAAGCAATCCAGAGTACACCATTTTTCTGCTCCATTTGCTTGTTCTCACTGCAGAATAAAGCCATATCTGTTCCATATTTCAACAAAAAATATCCAGAAATTAAAACTGAATGTGGAAAATATTGGCCTCCTTTTCCATTCTGTTGCAGTGTGACGGTCAAGCTATTCACACTCGGTGTCTGTGTAGAATAGTATTAGTAAAATACAGGCCTGCTATTTAAAACCGTGGTTCTCTGTCAGACATAACACCTATAAGAGTGTTCCAAAATCAGCCATTTCTTCTATTTCCATTTCGTTGCAGTGTGTCGGTCAAGCTATTCACACTAGGTCTCTATGTAGAATAGTATTAGTAAATTACATTCCTACTATTTAAAACCGTGGTTCTCTGTCAGACATAACACCTATAAGAGTATTCCAAAACCAGACATTTCTTCTATTTCCATTTCGTTGCAGTGTGTCGGTCAAGCTATTCACACTAGGTCTCTATGTAGAATAGTATTAGTAAATTACATTCCTACTATTTAAAACCGTGGTTCTCTGTCAGACATAACACCTATAAGAGTGTTTCAAAATCAGCAATTTCTTCCATTTTCATTTTGTTGCAGTGTGTCAGTCAAGCTGTTCACACTAGGTCTCTGTGTAGAATAGTATTAGTAAATTACAGGCCTATTTAAAACCGTGGTTCTCTATCAGGCATATCACCTATGAGACTGTTCCAAAATAGGACATTTCTTCAATTTCCAATCTGTTGCACTGTGTAGGTGAAACTATTCACACTAGGTGTCTGTGAAGAATAGTATTAGCAAATTACATTCCTGGTCTTTAAAACCGTGGTTCTCTGTCTGACATAACACATATAAGAGTGTTCCAAAAACAGCCATTTCTTCCATTTTCATTTCGTTGCAGTGTGTCGGTCAAGCTAGTCACACTAGGCCTCTGTGTAGAATAGTATTAGTAAATTACAGGCCTGCTATTTAAAACCGTGGTTCTTTATCAGACCTATAAGACTGTTCCAAAATCAGCAATTTCTTCTATTTCCATTCTATTGCAGTGCGTCGGTCAAGCTATTCACACTAGGTATCTGTGTGGAATAATATTAGTAAAGTGTAGTTCAAATGCAAGAGAAACATTCTGGCACCACGCTGTTTTTTTAGAGGATCAATCACCAGGGCATAATTCAGACTGTGTGCTTCAAGACTTAAACGGTGGTGCACATCCAAGAAATATTTCAATCACAAGCAAGAATAGAAGGAAAGGCAGCACTCGCCCAGTCTTCTTTAAAACGTTCCTTTATTTTTGTGTGCGGAGCATTTCAGCGTGCAGCATTGGACTGAGATCCCGAAGGGTATGCGGGGGGAGAGGAAAAAAGGGACAACGGCCGTTTCGCTGCCTTCCGGCGCTTCAACGGGTCCAAAGTAAGTGACACACCTGTTCACTTCCTTTTCAACCAATACAAACACATGTGTGAATAAATTAAAACATAATGATATGCATAAAAACATTTTCCATCATTAGGCTGAAAAAACATTATAAGATGAAGCAAACAAGTAAATAGCGGTATCATAAGAAAACTGACAGATCTACCTTCTCATTCAACCCTAATGGGCCCTGGGCTTCAGAATTTAATATCCATCTAGCCTCATGTTGCAATAGTATTTATTGCGGTCTCCTCCTTCCCTTGGCAGTCTAACATGTTCTAACCCTGCAAAATGTAACACAGTCGGGTCGGCATTATGACATTCAGAGATATGTTGAATTAATCTAGGGGAACCTTTCTTTGATACTATAGAGTTATAGTGTTCCCTGAACCGAATAAATAAAGGTCTAATAGTTTTGCCAATATAATAAAACTGACAGGGACATGCAATTATGTAAACTACATAGTTCGTTCTACAAGAAATAAAATCCTTGACTGTGTGTGTTAAAGGTCCTATTCTAAAAGATTTATCGATTCTATGAAATTTACAAAGGGAGCAATGCCCACACTTGAAGTTCACCTTTGGAGTACCACTTTCTAACCAGTTAACAGAATCCACCTGGAATCTGTTGTGCACCAGGATGTCTCCCAGATTGCAGCTCCGTCTATAGGAAACAATTGTTTTTTTGCTGGCTCTTTCAGTCAGATCTTTGTCACTCTCCAGAAGGTGACAATTATTGTCAATAGCTTTTTTAATTATATCTGACATCGGACTAAATTTGAAAGTTAGAATGAATTTTTGATCTTCTTTTTTGGACACTCTTTTTTGTCCTTTTAATAATTCTTTTTGAGTTTTTTTTATCGGCTTTAGCGCGAGCTGAATTTACTTCTTGAATGGGATAACCTCTATCAAGAAATCTTTTTGACAGGTGATCTGATTGTTCTTCAAATTTTTTATTAGAGTTATTAATTTTTCGAAGTCTTAAAAATTGACTGTAAGGAAGTCCACGTTTTGCATGATACGGATGATAACTATTAAAATGTAATAACATATTAGTGGCAGTGTCTTTCCGAAACGACTCTGTCACAATAGTACCTTCCTGAATGGATACATGCACGTCTAAAAAATTTAACACATGACCTCCAAAAGTAGAGGTAACCTCATATTTTCTAAATTCTCTGAATTAAGAAGAGTCACAAATTCTTCAAATTGCACTCTTGTCCCAGCCCATACCAAGAAAATGTCATCCACATATCTACGGTATCCCTTAATATATCTCAGGTAAGGATTAACACCACTCAGAATAAATGTTTCTTCCAAGACAGCTAAAAATAAGTTAGCGAAAGTACAAGCGACGGGCGTACCCATTGCAGTGCCTGTTGTTTGTGTATACCATTCATTCCCAAATTTGAAAGCATTATGGGTGAGTATAAATGAGAGGCTGTTTTTATAGTGAATAATGAAATCATTAATTTAACAGACCGGACACTATCTTCTGATCATCTGAGCATACTAAAAAAGGGTTTAAATTTCTGGGAGACATCCTGGTGCACAACAGATTCCAGGAGGATTCTGTTAACTGGTTAGAAAGTGGTACTCCAAAGGGGAACTTCAAGTGTGGGCATTGCTCCTTTTGTAAATTTCATAGAATCGATAAATCTTTTAGAATAGGACCTTTAACACACACAGTCAAGGATTTTATTTCTTGTAGAACGAACTATGTAGTTTACATAATTACATGTCCCTGCCAGTTTTATTATATTGGCAAAACTATTAGACCTTTATTTATTCGGTTCAGGGAACACTATAACTCTATAGTATCAAAGAAAGGTTCCCCTAGATTAATTCAACATATCTCTGAATGTCATAATGCCGACCCGACTGTGTTACGTTTTGCAGGGTTAGAACATGTTAGATTGCTAAGGGAAGGAGGAGACCACAAAAAAATACTATTGCAACATGAGGCTAGATGGATATTAAATTCTGAAGCCCATGGCCCATTAGGGTTGAATGTTTAGGTAGATCTGTCAGTTTTCTTATGATACCGCTATTTACTTGTTTGCTTCATCTTATAATGTTTTTTTAGCTTAATGATGGAAAATGTTTTTATGCATATCATTATGTTTTAATTTATTCAGACATGTGTTTCTATTGGTTTAAAAGGAAGTGAACAGGTGTGTCACTTACTTTGGACCCGTTGAAGCGCCGGAAGGCAGCGAAACGGCCGTTGTCCCTTTTTTCCTCTCCCCCAGCATACCCTTCGGGGTCTCAGTCCAATGCTGCACGCTGAAATGCTCCGCACACAAAAATAAAGGAACGTTTTAAAGAAGACTGGGTGAGTGCTGCCTTGCTTGTGATTAGTAAAGTGTAGGCCTGCTTTTAAAATCGTGGTTCTCTGTCAGACGTATTACATATAGATGCGTTCCAAAATCAGCCATTTTTAGTAAACGTTCAAAATATTGTCCTCCATTAAAAATAGGCAAGGTGTGTGGAAAGAGACGGGGAAGTGGACGTGATGGTGATGGTGCAAGCAGACGCCGTGGCCGAGGACGTGGCAGTAGGCAAGCTGAAATTGTGCCACAATAATCTTGTTGCTCGACCTTCCTGTCCCAATTGCTAGGGGACCGCAGTACACCTCTACTGAACCCAGAGCAGTGTCAAAAGGTTGTTGGTTGGATAGCAGATAATGCTTCCAGTCACTTTGCCAACACCACCACCACCACCCTGTCTTCCACACAGTCAAGTCTCAGTAGCCGTGAGTCTGGACCGCATATTCCTCACCCTGATCCTCCTTCCTCCCACAATGCTGAGTGCCCGGAGACAACTGATCCCACACTTGGACACTCAGAAGAGCTATTCACTTTTCCATTTGTAGATTCGGGCCTCTTGCCCGGCCAGCTTCAAGGGAGTCAAGATATGAACGCGTGTAGCGATGCTCAAATATTGGAGAAGCCATGGTCACATGAAGGCGACGTTGTGAAAGTGCAATTACTGTTGCAAGAGGTGGATGATGATGATGATGAGACCCAATTGCCAGAAAGTCAGGAGGAGGACCAGGGTGCAGAAGTGTAAAACGAGGTGGTGGATGATATAGTAACTGACCCAACCTGGCAGGGGGACATACAGAGCGAGGACAGCAGCACACAGGGGGAGGGTGGTGTAGCACCACAACAGGCATGAAGAAGCAGTGTGGTGGCCGCAGACACAAAGCGGGAAAGCGTTCCTCGTAACGCCAACATGACGGAAGTTGCCAGTACAACTGTTAGGTCTTCCCGAGTCTGGTTATTTTTTAAAAGACTCTGCAGATAACCCCAAAAAGGCCATTTGCACCATCTGCCAGCCCAGCATCAGAAGGGGTAGCAAAACTAGCAGCCTGACCACCACCAGCATGATCAGGCACATGACAGCAAAGCACCTGACGAAATAGGCAGAACCCTAGGATCCAGCAACAGTGTTTGCGGGTGACACCACTACTTGTTCTGCTGTTGTGCGTGCACGCCAACTCCCTGTCTATGGCGCATGACAAGATACCTCCTGCCCTGCACCTGTCGTTGAACACTCTCAACTAGCACCATCAGTTAGCACGTGCACGTCCTTGTCCCAGCGCAGCATTCCTTGGAATGCAAGAGCAAATACGCAGCCAGCGCCCCACAGGCCACACTACTAAATTCACACAATTTGCGAATGCTTGCACTTGAAATTTTGCCTTTTAGGCTCATGGAGACGGAAGCTATCCGCAAGCTGATGGCGGCGGCCATCCCTTGGTCCCTGGTCCCCAGCCACCACTATTTCTCCAGGTGTGACGTCCCCACATTGCACGAGCAAGTGTCCCACAACATTAGACATGCCCTCAATAACACAGTTACTGGGAAAGTCTATATATCTCGCTGATGGCACACTGGGTTAATATTATTATTATTTATTATTATAGCGCCATTTATTCCATGGCACTTTACATGTGAAGAAAGGGTATACATACAAGAACAATTACAATAATCTTGAACACAATGTGACAGCGACTGGTATAGGAGGAGTGAGGACCCTGCCCGTGAGGGCTCACAGTCTACAAGGGATGGGTGAGGATACAGTAGTTGAGGGTAGAGCTGGTCGTGCAGCGGTAGTGGTGGAGTGGTGGTCACTGCAGGTTGTAGGCTTGTCGGAAGAGGTGGGTCTTGAGGCTCTTTTTGAAGGTTTCCACGGTCGACGAGAGTCTGATGTGTTGGGGTAGAGAGTTCCAGAGTAGGGGGGAAGCACGGGAGAAATCTTGTATGTGATTGTGGGAGGAGGAGATAAGAGGGGAGTAGAGAAGGAGATCTTGTGAGGATCGGAGGTTGCGTGTGGGTATGTAGCGGGAGACTAGGTCAGAGATATATGGAGGAGACAGGTTGTGAATGGCTTTGTATGTCATGGTTAGGGTTTTGAACTGGAGTCTCTGGGCAATGGGGAGCCAGTGAAGAGATTGACACAGAGGAGAGGCCGGGGAATAGCGGGGGGACAGGTGGATTAGTCGGGCAGCAGAGTTTAGTATGGATTGGAGGGGTGCGAGAGTGTTGGAAGGGAGGCCTCAGAGCAGGAGGTTGCAGTAGTGGAGGAGGAAGATGATGAGGGCGTGCACTAGTGTTTTTTCAGATTCATGGTTGAGGAATGTGCGTATCCGGGAGATATTTTTGAGTTGGAGTCAGCAGGAAGTGGAAAGGGGTTGCATATGTGGCTTGAAGGAGAGTTCAGAGTCCAGGGTTACCCTAAGGCAGCGAGCCTGAGGGACTGGGGAGATATGTTAGTAGGGGGGGTTGAATGAGATAGCGGAAAGATGATGAAGAGTGTTGAGCGATACCTTCCGATATCGGGAAATATCGGATCGGATTGAATCGGACCAATACCCAAAAAATATCGGATATCGCCGATTCTGATACCGGAAACCAATGCAAGTCAATGGGACACAAATATCGGAATGAAAATAAACCCTTTCTTTCCTTGTAGGTTAATTCTACTTGAAGGAAAGCAACTAAGAATAATGTAGAATGTATTAGGGGAGGTGGTGGAGACATTAAAGGCATAGAGGTTTAGTCCAATCAAATGGAATAGCAGGAATTAATATTTTTTTTAAGACATTCGGAGTTACAAAGACATTGACTATGTTAAGTTTTTTTATATTTTGTCAGATATTTATGTTTCACTACTTCCATGCTCTTCACCTTTTTTACTTCTCCCACACTTTCTCCTTCATCATCCTCATCAGCAGCATCTTTTTCATCAACTTCTTCTTCACCTTATTCCTATTATTCTTTTTTTTACATTCTTCATATTCTTCTTATTCAACTATTCTTCTTCTTCATATTCTACTTCTTCATCTCCTTCATATTCTTCTTCTTCATCATATTCTTATTTGTGGCAGGGATTCCTGTAGTTGTTATCTATAAAAGTTTGAAGATTACACCTTCCATTCTGCCTGTCACAAAAGATTTTCAACAGGATTTGTCCGCATTCAGTTTGGCCTGCAGCAGCAGGTCGCTTCCAGGGGCACCACGAGGAGGAACGGACTCACCCCCATACACTGCTTATTCTTCTTCTGCTTATAATTTAGATAATATCTTTGCTCTGAGTTTTAGTCTTATGCTTAATGTTCTTCTGCTTTTTGTTCTGCAGCTTCTTGTTCTTCTGCTTCTTGGTCTTCTGTCTCTAGTTCTTCTGTATCTTGGTGGTTGTCTTCTTGCTCTTTGTCCTCTTGGTCATCTTCTTCAGGGTCATCTTCTTGGTCTTCTTTGGGGTGGTCTTCAGGGTCGTCGTCTTCAGGGTCGTCTTCTTCAGGGTCCTCGTCTTCTTTGGGTTGGTCTTCAGGGTCGTCGACTTCAGGGTCGTCATCTTCGGGGTCGTCTTCAGGGTCGTCGTCTTCAGGGTCGTTGACTTCGGGGTCCTCGTCTTCTTCGAGGTGGTCTTCAGGGTTGTCGTCTTCAGGGTCATCGTCAGGGAGATGCAGAGTGATTACCAAAAACCTTTTCAAAAAGCTTGACCTTGGAAATGTAGCAGAAGGTACAAGAAGTCTGAGGCACTGCCTGGAACCAGCTGACGGTATTGGAACCCGGATGGGTAGCAGAAGGTACAAGAGCCAAGGGAACTACCGAGGACCAGCTGATGGTACTGGAACCCAGTTACTAAGCAGGAGGTGTCTGTGCCAGAAAGCACTACCAAGGACCAGCAGACATTGGTGGAACTCGGATACTGAGAAGGAGGCACCTAAGCCAAATATACTGCATGGAACCAGCTGACGGTACTGGAACCCGGATGGATAGCAGAAGGTACAAGAGCCAATGGAACTATCGAGGACCAGCTAATGGTACTGGATCTCAGATAGGCAGCAGAAGGTACACATGAAAAAAAAAGTTGCAAGGCCGAGAGCCGGCCGGAGTTACCGGAACCCACAGTCCTACAGAGGGTGCTTGTCCTATTGGCACTATGGAACCAGCCTTCATTACCATATCCCGCAGCCCACATAGGAGTCACCTAAACTGCAGGCACCATAGAGTCGGCTAACCCGACCGCATCATGACAGGACAACGTATTGGAGGCAAAGTGACATTGACACAAGGTACAAGAGCAAATGGAACTACCGAGGACCAGCTGACAGTACTGGAACCCGGTTACTAAGCAGGAGGTACCTGTGCCAGTAAGCACTACCAAGGACCAGCAGATGTTGGTGGAACTCGGATACCGAGAAGGAGGCACCTAAGCCAAAGGCACTGCCTGGAACCAGCTGACGGTACTGGAACCTGGATGGGTAGCAGAAGGTACAAGAGCCAATGGAACTACTAGGACCAGCTGACGATACTGGAACCCGGATGGGTAGCAGAAGGTACAAGAGCCAATGGAACTACCGAGGACCAGCTGACGGTACTGGAACCCGGATGGGAAGCAGAAGGTACAAGAGCAAATGGAACTACCGAGGACCAGCTGACGGTACTGGAACCCGGATGGGTAGCAGAAGGTACAAGAGCCAATAGAACTACCGAGGACCAGCTGACGGTACTGGAACCTGGTTACTAAGCAGGAGGTACCTGTGCCTAAAGCATTACCAAGGACAAACAGATGTTGGTGGAACTCGGATACCGAGAAGGAGGCACCTAAGCCAAAGGCACTGCCTGGAACCAGCTGACGGTACTGGAACCTGAATGGGTAGCAGAAGGTACAAGACCCAATGGAACTACCGAGGACCAGCTGACGGTACTGGAACCTGGATTGGTAGCAGAAGGTACAAGAGCCAATGGAACTACCGAGGACCAGCTGACGGTACTGGAACCCGGATGGGTAGCAGATGGTACAAGAGCAAATGGAGCTACCGAGGATCAGCTGAAGGTACTGGAACCAGGATGGGTAGCAGAAGGTACAAAAGCCAATGGAACTACCGAGAAACAGCTGATGGTACTGAAACCCGATTACTAAGCAGGAGGTACCTGTGCCAGAAAGCACTACCATGGACCAGCAGATGTTGGTGGAACTCGGATACCGAGAAGGAGGCACCTAAGCCAAAGGCACTGCCTGGAACCAGCTGACGGTACTGGAACCTGGATGTGTAACAGAAGGTACAAGAGCCAATGGAACTACCGAGGACCAGCTGACGGTATTGGAACCCGGAAGGGTGGCAGAAGGTACAAGAGCCAATGGAGCTACCGAGGACCAGCTGATGGTACTGGAACCCGGTTACTAAGCAGGAGGTACCTGTGCCAGAAAGCACTATCAAGGACCAGCAGACATTGGTGGAATTCAGATACAGAGAAGGAGGCACCTAAGCCAAAGGCACTGCCTGGAACCAGCTGACGGTACTGGAACCCAGATGCGTAGCAGAAGGTGCAAGAGCCAATGGAACTGCCGAGGACCAGCTAATGGTACTGGAACTCAGATAGGCAGCAGAAGGTACACATAAAAAAAAAGTTGCAAGGCCACGAGCCGGCCGGAGTTACCGAAACCCACAGTCCTACACGGGTTGCTTGTCCTATTGGCACTATGGAACCAGCCTTCATTGCCAGATCCCGCAGCCCACATAGGAGTCACCTAAACTGCAGGCACCATAGAGTCGGCTAACCCGACCGCAACATGACAGGACAACGTATTGGAGGCAAAGTGACATTGACATTACCCGGAAACAGCTGGCGTGCTGGAACCAGGCTGGGCAGGAGAGAGTACCCATGCCAAAGACACTGCCGAGAACCAGCTGACGGTACTGGAACCCGGATGGGTAGCAGAAGGTACAAGAGCCAATGGAACTACCGAGGACCAGCTAATGGTACTGGAACTCAGATAGGCAGCAGAAGGTACACATGAAAAAAAAAGTTGCAAAGCCGCGAGCCGGCCGGAGTTACCGAAACCCACAGTCCTACAGGGGGTGCTTGTCCTATTGGCACTATGGAACCAGCCTTCATTGCCAGATCCCGCAGCCCACATAGGAGTCACCTAAACTGCAGGCACCATAGTGTCGGCTAACCCGACCGCAACACGACAGGACAACGTATTGGAGGTAAAGTGACGTTGACACTACCTGGAAACAGCTGGCGTGCTGGAACCAGGCTGGGCAGGAGAGAGTACCCATGCCAAAGACAATGCTGAGAACCAGCTGACGGTACTGGAACCCGGATGGGTAGCAGAAGGTACAAGAGCCCACATAGGAGTCACCTAAACTGCAGGCACCATAGAGTTGACTAACCCGACCGCAACACGACAGGGCAACGTATTGGAGGTAAAGTGACGTTGACACTAGCCGGAAACAACTGGCGTGCTGGAAACAGGCTGGGCACGAGGAAGTACCCGTGCCAAAGACACTGCTGGGAAACAGCTGGCAGTGCTGGAACCCAGGGTAAATACTAAAAACAGTGTGGAGCCAGAGGCCTAATTGGAGCAAGTTTAAAAACAGTAGTAGTGTGAATGTGGACTGAGCAGGAGAAATTGCCGGACACACAGCAGGGGAACAGCTGATGTTACTGAACCCCAATAACACTGGAGCAAGTGTTGACCATGCAGACAGCACTTCTGAGCAGCCACTTGCGGTGTTGAAGCCCAGGGTAAATACTCAAAACAGAGAGGAGCCAGAGGCCTAATTGGAGCAAGTTTAAAATCAGTAGTAGTGTGAATGTGGACAGAGCAGGAGAAATTGCCGGACACACAGCAAGGGAACAGCTGACGTTACTGAACCCCAATAACACTGGAGCAAGTGTTGACTGTGCAGACGGCACTTCTGAGCAGCAACTGGCGGTGTTGGAGCCCAGGGTAAATACTGAAAACAGAGAGGAGCCAGAGGCCTAATTAGAGCAAGTTTAAAATCAGTAGTACTGTGATTGTGGACAGAGCAGGAGAAATTGCCGGACACACAGCAGGGGAACAGCTGACGTTACTGAACCCCAATAAC
Source organism: Phyllobates terribilis (assembly GCF_046119375.1). NCBI lineage: Eukaryota > Metazoa > Chordata > Amphibia > Anura > Dendrobatidae > Phyllobates > Phyllobates terribilis. The sequence continues at coordinate 284,802,857 of NW_027362761.1, forward strand.
ACAGCAGCAAGTGTTGACTGTGCAGATGGCACTTCTGAGCAGCAACTGGTGGTGTTGGAGCCCAGGGATTACAGTTCAGGTGGTAGAAACATGAACACAACAGGAGACCTGGATACTGTTGACAAAACCAATTATTTATTCTGGAAGAGGACTGGCAAAGTCATGCGAGATCCAGGCCTTGTTCATTTTCAGAAAAGTAAGCCGGTCAACGTTATCGGAGGATAGTCGGATGCGACGTTCTGTTAGTACACCACCTGCGGCACTAAAGACACGTTCCGATAATACACTAGCAGCAGGGCAAGCCAGCACCTCCATTGCATACTGGCTTAGCTCTGGCCATGTATCCAGCTTAGAGACCCAAAACTTGAAGGGGGAAGAGCCATCTGGGAGTACACTGAGAGGGCAAGACATGTAGTCTGTCACCATCTGTCGGCAACGTTGCCTCCTGCTGACTGGAGCCGTCTGTGATGGTGCAGACATTTGTGGCGGGGACAGAAAACTTTGCAACATTTGGGCCATACTGGTCTTGCCTTGTGCTGAGGCCATTCTTCTGCTCCCTCTTTGTTCAGAGCTTCCTCCACTGTCTCGACGCACTGAGATGCTTTGTAAAGCACTAGCAGCACTGCTCTCGGGTGGAATGGAGAACATGATGGAATGCACCAGGGTATCTTGGTACTCCCGCATTTTACGCTCCCGGTTCAACGGTGTTATGAGGCTTTGTAAGTTGTCCTGGTAGTGAGGATCTAGGAGGGTGGACACCCAATAATCAGCCGTGTTGAGAATGTGGGCGATGCGGCGGTCGTTTCTCAGGCACTTCAGCATGAAATCAACCATGTGCTGCAGACTGTCAACTGGCCAAGAAACGCTGTCCCCTGCTTGAGGCGTGATCTCTGACTGCTCTGCATCACCCCACCCTCGCTCTAGATACTGACTACTAGAGCATTGTGTACCTCCCTCCTCCGGACATATGTCTTCCTCCTCCATTGACTCCTCCTCATCCTCCTCACAAAATGTCCCCTGCCTAGGCCTTTGTGAGGAACCATGTTGCGCAGACTGTACAGAAGCAGATGGCATTTGTGACTCCTCATCCTCCACCTCTTCCCAAACCTCCTCCCTTAGTGCTTGCAGTGTTTTTTCAAGCAGGCAGATAAGGGGGATAGTCATGCACTCGCCATCCGCGGGGAATAATCAAAGGCAAGCAAAACATGGCAGATGTCCTTCATAGAGGCCCACTCAGTGGTGGTGAAGTGCTAACGGCATGCAGTGCGACTTGTTTGCGCCTGCTGCAGCTGGTACTCCATTACTGCTGCCTGCTGCTCACACAACCTCTCCAACATACAGTATGTAACGTTGAATTCCACCTGGTGGGTAAGTCACATATGATGCGATGTTTCAGAAGGCATAATCGGCGCTGCAGAGCTGCAATGCGCGATCTTGCGATGCTGGAACGCCACAAGCGAGCGCACTCTATGCGGACCTTGTGCAGCAGTGCATCAAGATCCGGATAGTCCCTCAAAAAACTCTGCACCACCAAGTTGAGCACATGTGCCAGACATGGGATGTGAGTGAGGTTGCCTAGGCCCAGAGCTGCCACCAGATTTCAACCATTGTCATACACTACCATGCCTGGCTGGAGATTCGCTGGCACAAACCACACGTCGCTCTGCTGCTTGATGGCTTTCCAGAGCTCCTGCACTGTGTGGCTTCGATTCCCCAAAGAAATTAATTTCAGTGCGGCCTGTTGATGTTTGGCCACGGCTGTGCTCATATCGGTCGTAACAGGTAACCGTTCACGGGTCGATGTGGAGGTAGACCGTGATTGCTCCTGCAGAGCTGATTCAGAGGAACTGGAGTATGAGGAGGAGTCAATGTGTACAGACTGAATTCCTGCAATCCTTGGAGTTGGCAGAACACGTACAGCGCCACTCTCAAGATCTGTACCCGGCTTCACAACATTTACCCAATGGGCAGTGAGGGAAAGGTATCGTCCCTGTCCATGCTTACTGGTCCACGCATCGGTGGTCAGGTGGACATTGCTACTGACGGCGTTTTGTAGCGCATGTTTAATTTTTCCCTCCACATGCTGTTGCAGGGCAGTGACGGCTTGCCTGCTGAAATAAAAGCGGCTGGGCACGTTGTATTGTGGGACTGTCAATGCCATCAAGTTACGGAAGGTGTCAGTCTCCACCAGCCTGAATGATAGCATTTCAAGGGCCAGTAGTTTTACAATGCCAGCATTCAGAGCCTATGCTCGGGGGTGGTTTGCCGAGTATGGGCGCCTTTTCTCCCATGCCTGTGCTAACGATGACAGTAGACTGGCATGGGAGTGTGAGAATGACAGGGAACGTGGTGCTGTGGGTGGAATGACACTGTGTCTCTGTACAACAGTGCCAGAGGTTCTTCCATGGCGATCCTGTGAGGAAGCCGAACCAGCTGTGTGTGAGCTGGAGGAAGAGCCTACAACACGAGCTGAAGAGGTGGTAGGTTGCGCTGTAGGTTGGCCTAGGTCTTCAGTGTCTTTTTGTAACTCCACCACGTGCTTTGTCCGCACTTGTTTCCACATATTTGTGGTATTGAGGTTGCTGACACTTTTCCCCCTTTTCACTTTCTGATTACACAGCTTGTATTTGACAAAGCAAATGTCATCTGCAACTGTGTTAAAAAAGGACCAGGCACTGCAAGTCTTGGGAACGCCCGTTTTGGGATTTGGAAGATGCATGCCCCTAATGGATGCCGAAGTGGAGGCTACAGGCAACCAAGTCTGCCCGCTCCCTCTCCCTCCTTTTTGGGCCATTCGGGGAATCTCTTCCTCAGAGCTGCTCCCACCACCTTCCTGTACCTCACGCCATGATGGGTCAAGGACCTCATCATCTACACTACCCTCTTCAAACAACTGCTTCTTCTGGGTAGTCTCGAGAGCACAGTATGCACCAGAAAGTGGTACCTGAGTCTCATCATCAGATGCGTACTGAGGTGTGCTGACCATAGGCACTTGCCCACCCGCCTCTTCAGATTCAGAGAGACAAATCGGTTGTGCATCACTGCATACTACCTCTTCTTCTAATTCTAGAATTCTGCTTGGCTGGCCCCATCTTTCCAAGCAAAGAGATTCAGAGAACAGAAGTAGAGATGGCTCCTGTCCAGGGCTCTCTGACTGCCTGGGCAATTTGGCAGGTGGTGAAGAGACTGATGGGTGCTCTTCAGTGCTCAGGACCTGAGAGGATCTGGAACTAATTGAAGTCGATGTGTTAGCTGCCATCCATCCGACAACGGCTTCAATTTGGTCCTCCCGCAGTAGTGGGGAAGAGCGAGCTCCTACAAATCTGCTCTTAAAGGACTGTTACCTGGTAAAACTGGGGGATGCTGAGTCACTGGTGCCCGCAGCAGGCACAATATCCCCACGTCCTCTCCCTGCAGAAACTCCATGCCGACGAGCCTTACTCCCTGCCTTCTTCATCTTGGTAGACTGATAAAGATAGGCAGAAAAGTACTAAGGGCTTAGTGTGCTTATTCCTGAACAGCTGCTAACAGGTATAAGAAACACTAATTTTATAAAGTGTGGACTAGACTTTAATATGAGCTAATGTGGCCTACACTACTGTAAAGTGGAGTGTTTGGTGAACTTTATTTAAGTTTTTTTTTTTCAAAAAAGACACTGGATGAGCCGAAAGATGTATAACCGATAGTATCACAAACTTTTTGGAGCTATTACAATGCAGGAAGGTAACCTACAATGCAGTAGATGAGGCTACAAAAAATAGGCTAATACTAATCTGTCTGGGGCTGCAGGGCACAAGGCTGCAGAAAGGCTCCTATATCTACTCCTATATAGTGTGTTTGGAAGCAATCTAGCTGGATACGGAAGGAACCACACTAATAGGAGAAATCAAGAAAAATGAGCAATCAAAAAAGGACAATGTATGAGGCAGTGACGCACGCTGAGCGGACTACAACTGGACGTGGCTGCAGAACACACTACAGCGTGAGCTGCACTCACACACAGAGACCTCGCAGACAGCCGTGAACAGTGCAGAGAACTGTGCACTAGCGCTGCAAGGCAAAAGAAAGCTTCTCTATCTACTCCTATATAATGTGTTTGGAAGCAATCTAGCTGGATGCGGATGGAATCACACTATTAGGAGAAATCAAGAAAAATGAGCAATCAAAAAAGGACAATGTATGAGGCAGTGACGCACGCTGAGCGGACTACAACCGGACGTGGCTGCAGAACACACTACAGTGTGAGCTGCACTCACACACAGAGACCTCGCAGACAGCAGTGAACAGTGCAGAGAACTGTGCACTAGCGCTGCAAGGCAAAAGAAAGCTTCTCTATCTACTCCTATATTGTGTTTTTGGAAGCAATCTAGCTGGATGCGGATGGAATCACACTAATAAGAGAAATCAAGAAAAATGAGCAATCAAAAAAGGACAATGTATGAGGCAGTGATGCACGCTGAGCGGACTACAATCGGACGTCGCTGCAGAACACACTACAGCATCAGCTGCACTCACACACAGAGACCTCGCAGACAGCCATGAACAGTGCAGAGAGCTGTGCACTAGCGCTGCAAGGCAAAAGAAAGCTTATAAAGTAGCCTGGGTAAAGCACAATAAAGCAAATCGATAGCTCAAACTGTCCCTCAGAACAGCAGCGTCCTATCCCTAACTGAATTCACAGCAGAGTGAACCCAAAATGGCGGCGGCAGCTTTTATAGTGAGTGCATCATGACATCATTTTAGCAGCCAATCACAGCCATGCCATTAGTTAACATGCCTAACATGCATAACAAGATGTGCCCACACTTCTTAGGATCCTCATTGGCTGAATAAAATGAAACAGGCTCATTGCATTATAGGAAGTTCCGATTCTGGTGTTCGATATTCTAAAAGTATCGGAACTCAGTATCGGAACTCCGATACAGCGAATATCGGTCGATACCCGATATTTCAGTATCGGAATGCTTAACACTAATCATGAATTCTGTTATGTCCATGTTAAGTTTTAGAAATCTAGCAGAGAAGAAGGATGAAATAGCAGGCAGACATTGTGGGATTTTGGTTAGTAAGGAGGTGATGTCGGGTCCAGAGAGATAGATCTGTGTGTCATCAGCATAGAGGTGATAATGAAAGCCATGAGACTCTATGAGCTGTCCCCGGCCTAATGTGTTGATGGAGAAGAGCAGGGGTCCTAGAAATGAACCTTGAGGGACACCGATAGATAGGGGGCAAGATGGTCTGTGAGTGAGAGACACTGAATGTCCTGTCTGTTAGGTATGAGGAGATCCAAGATAGGGCCAAGTCTGCCGAGAGATGAGAGAGTTTGTTTAAGAGGGAATGGTCCACTGTGTTGAAGGCAGATGACAGGTCTAGGAGGAGGAGGACGGTGTAGTGTCGCTTAGATTTGGCGGTTAGTAGGTCGTTGGTGACTTTAGTCAGTGCAGCTTCAGTAGAATGGTGCGGTCGGAAACCTGATTGTAGGCGGTTGAAGAGGGAACAGGAGGAGAGGTGGGAAGACAGCTCAGAATGGACGTGTTGTTCCAGTAGTTTTGAGGCATAGGGGAGAAATGATATGGGGCAATAGCTAGACAGAGAGGAGGGATCAAGGGAGGGCTTTTTGAGGATTGGTGTGATTGAGGCATGTTTGAAGCATGAGGGGAAGACACCAGTTGTTAGTGACAGGTTGAAGAGGTGGGCTAGGGGTGGGATGAAGATAGTGGTAAGGTTTGGGATGAGGTGGGATGTGATTGGATCAAGTTTACAGGTGGTGAGGTGTGATTTGGAGAGTAAAGAGGAAAGTTGATCTTCCGTAATGGTGGAGAAGCTGGTTTTGGAGGAGGAGGAGGGTTGAGTAGGTGTGGTGAGGAGCTGTGGGGGCTTTAGGCAAAAGCTTTGTCTGATGGTGTCAATTTTCTGCTTGAAGAATGAGGCAAAGTCTTCGGCTGAAATAAGAGGAGAGGGAGGAGGCACTGGGGGACGGAGGAGAGAATTGAAGGTGTTGAATAGTTGTTTGGGGTTGTGAGACAGGGAGGATATGAGAGAAGAGAAGTATGTTTGTTTTGCTGCAGTGAGTGTGGACTTGAAGGTAGTGAGGGACAGTTTGAATGCGATGAAGTGCTCATTGGAGTGGGACCTTTTCCATCTACTCTCATCAACCCTGGAGGCCCCTCGCAGTTCTTTAGTTAGGCTAGTGTGCCAGGGCTGTCTGTTGATTGTGCAAGCTTTGGTATGTGTGAGGGGGGCGACTGAATCGAGAGCTGCAGCTGTTGTGGTGTTGTATAAAGTGGCAGCAACATCTGCATCATGTAGGGAACTAATGTCTGCAAGAGGGAGAAGGGATTCAGAGAGTGAGTGTAGGTCAAGGTGTTTGAGATTTCTGCAAGCGTATGCAAGTTTGTGGAGTGGGGATTCTTGCCCTGGAGAGGAGAGGGTAGAGAATAAGTAGGTTGTGGTCAGAGAAAGAGAGAGGTTAGATAGGGACAGGTTAGAGAAGTTAGATAGGGAACAGATGCAGGTGAAGATGAGGTCCAGCGTGTGGCCATCTTTGTGGGTGGGTGTGGAAGACTACTGGGTAAGACCGAAGGAGGAAGTGAGGGATAGGAGCTTAGAGGCAGCTGGGAGGGAAGTGGCAATGGGGATGTTGAAGTCGCCCATGAGGATAGTGGGGATGTCAACGGAGAGGAAATGAAGTAGCCAAGTGGTTAAGTGGTCAAAGAAAGTGGTGGCTGATCCAGGGGGGCGGTAGATGACAGCTAGTTGGAGGTTGGAGGGGGAGTAGATGCGCACACAGTGCACTTCGAAAGAGGGGAGAGTAATTAAGGGTGGCAGTGGGATATGGGTGAAGGAGCAGTTATCTGAGAGGAGGAAACCAATTCCTCCACCGTGCTTGCTGGTAGGGCAGGGGTTATGTGAGAGGTGGAATGCGCCGTATGAAAGTGCAGCAGGACAAGCCATGTCGGAGCGGGTGAGCCAGGTTTCAGTGATGCCAAGGAAGGAAAGCTTGTTAGTAATGAAGAGATCGTGAATGTAGGAAAGTTTGTTGCAGACAGTGCGAGAGTTCCATAGAGCTCCTGTTAGGGGGACTGGGGAAGCGGGGGCTGGGAGGATGGGTAAAAGGTTAGAAGGGTTAAGAGAGTTTGGGATAGATCGTGGGTATGAGTTGGAAGTGATTGTAGGGATGTGGTGAGGAGGGCCGGGATGTGGAGAGATGTTGCCGGCAGTAAGGAGGAGCAGAGAAAGCATTAGTAGGTGGGAGCAGGAGAGGGCATGAGGTGGCTGTCTGTGTTTGGAGACAAAGGATTGTATGTTGAGGAATAGCTCTGAGGAGGAGGTGAGATGGGTGGGGAGAATGGAGTGAGAGATGAAGAATTCGTTACCAGGTGCAGGGATTAGGGGTGGTTGGAAAAGGTGACGGATTAAGGGGGGTGAGAGTGAAAACAAACACAAACATTGTTTACTGTGACCTAGTATCCAGTTACCTTCAGTTCCCTTCAGGTTCAATTCAGGAATAATTCATGTTTCTCACACTTCAGCTAATGGCCACAATTAAGGTAATGGACACAGACTAAGGAAGCTGGGAAGTAGTCGGACCTTGGGATGAGACACGTCCTCCCGACGCTGAGGTTTGTGGGCCCTGGGTCAATCAGGGTTGCCCCCACATTCTATATCTACTGCACCTCCTCCTCCTCTTCAGCTTCCATCTCCAAAATGACCATATCAGTTGAAAGCTGAAAGCACTGCAGCACTGCCTCGGCCAAGCGGCAATAGGCTGTGCTTAAGCTAATATGCTTAGATGACAAACCGCACAATGCTGAAGAGTTGTGGACAGCTCTGAAAGAGCAGGCAGATCTGTGGTGGTTGACACCGCTGATCCTACAGCCAGGCATGGTTATGTGTGACAATGGCTGGAACCTGGTGGCGGCTCTGAGGCGAAGCGAGCTCACACACGTACCATGCCTAGCCCATGTGCTTAACCTCATGGTTCAGCGGTTTCTCAAAACCTACCCGGATCTGTTGGATCTGCTTCTCAAAGTACGCCGCCTGTGTGCCCATTTTTGAAAGTCAGCTGGCAGGTGGTGCAAATGGCCTTTTTGGGGTTATCTGCAGAGTCTTTAAAAAAACAACCAGACTTGGGAAGACCTAACAGTTGTATTGGAAACTTCCATCGTGTTGGCGTTACAGGGAACGAGTTCCTGCCTTATTTCTGCGGCCACCACACTGCTTCTTCCTGCTTATTGAGGTGCTGCGCCTCCCTTCCCCTGTGTGCTGCTGTTCTTGCTCTGCATGTCCCCCTGCCAGGTTGGGTCAGTAACTATATCATCCACCACCTCATTTTCCACTTCTGCACCCTGGTTCTCCTGACTACCTGCAATTGTGTCTCATCATCATCATCCACCTCTTGCGACAATAATTACACTTTCCCACCATCGCCTTCGTGTGACCGTGGCTGCTCAAATATTTGGGTATCGCTACACTTGTTTTCCTCTTGACTCGCTTGAAGCTGGCCGGGCGAGAGGCCGAATCTACAAATGGAAAAGTGAACGGCTCTTCTGAGTGTCCAAGTGTGGGATCAGTTGTCTACAGGCACTCAGCATGGTGGGAGGAAGGAGGATCAGGGTAAAGAATATGCGGTCCAGACTCACAGCTACTGGGACTTGACCGTGTGGAAGACAGGGTGGTGGTGATGGCAAAGTGACTGGAAGCATTATCTGCTATCCAACCAACAACCGCTTGACATTGTGTAACATATCTGGCGGCGTCTTTGCATAGTGGTCCATCTCACACTGTGCAAGAGCGCGCACTTGATCTCCAGTCCAGAATGTCTCTCTGGCTTCCCTCCATGCTGTCTGTTTGTGTCTGTTTCTGCTGCTTAAGGGCGGCGCCCGATCACTTCCTGCTTTTTGTACCTGCTGTGGGTCACACCCCTTGTGCGTCCTCAGCCTATTGCTGCCTGTCACCTGGTATATAACCCAGCTGCTCCAATCAATCCCTGCCTGAGCATAGTGTTTCATTCAGTGTGTGCTTGCACTCTGAAGGTGCCAGGTCCCGTTCTGTGTTCTCTTGTCTGCCTATCCTGGAGGCTGTATTTCCAGGCCTGTCTGAACACGCTCCTAGCCTGTTCCTCTCGCCTTCTAGGGGAGGGGCTGATTACCTAGACCTGCTCCTGTATCTTGTCTGCCCTGTCTGAACACGCTCCTAGCCTGTTCCTCCTGCCTTCTAGGGGCCGATTACCTAGACCCGCACCTGTATCTTGTCTGTCCTGTCTGAACACGCTCCTTGCCTGTTCGTCCCGCCTCTCTGGGGGCCGTATTCCCAGACCCGCTCCTGTATCCCGCTGCAGTGTGGGTCTCCTCCGTACACTCAGTTCCAGTCTGCACTCTCTCCTATCTTTTACCTGTTTTTTTCTTTATGTCCGTTCCTTTCCTTTTTCTGCAGAGTCTGAACTTGTACCTAACTCCTGCTTGTTGTCTCTATTCTCCCGTTTGTGAGTTTGTGGTCCACTCGCTACTTCACTGCAAGTACCCTGTGGGTATCTGGCTCTGCCTTTCCCTTCCTGTCTGTAATGCACACGCCCGGGCTGAGCGACGTGTGCGTGTGATTCCACTGGACCGTGCCGGAGAGTGAATGCCTGGAGGGGCGTAACCAGGTATTCACCCGATCCTACCAGGGTCGCACGACGGCATACGACGCCAGTGCACCAAGGAGGAACCGAGCAGAGGGACCAGGTGCTACTCCAGGACAGACCCCGGACACGGCTGTTGACCCACACAGGGGAATACAGGAACAGACTGGTAGGCTGGCACACAGACTGGTGGGAATAGGCAGGCACGACTGGTATGCAGGCAGGCGGGTATGCAGGCAGGGGGGTACAGGCAAGCACGGCTAGAGTGCAGACAGGGAGGCACTAGCAGGTAGGAACACAGGGGGAATAGGACCCAGTACACACTGGGACTCAGGAACAGAACCACAGATGTGGCGGACAAACAAAGCAGAGTGAGGCCGCCCAGAGAGGTGAGCAAGAGCAGGGCAGGACAAGGCCGTCTGGAGCGGTGAGCAAAGGGTCAGAGCTGAGCGAGACTGCCGGAGCAGTGAGCAAGGAGTAAGAGCAGGACGAGGCCGCCTGGAGCGGTGAGCAAAGGAGTCAGAGCGGGCTAGAACCGCCAGAGCGGAGGGCAAAGGAGTCAGAGCAGGCTAGAACCGCCGGAGCGGTGGGCAAAGGAGTCAGAGCAGGCTAGAACCGCCGGAGCGGTGAGCAAAGGAATCAGAGCAGGCTAGAACCGCCGGAGAGGTGAGCAAAGGAGTCATAGCAGGCTAGAACCGCCGCAGCGGTGAGCAAAGGAGTCAGAGCAGGCTAGAACCGCCGGAGCGGTGAGCAAAGGAGTCAGAGCAGGCTAGAACCGCCGGAGCGGTGAGCAAAGGAGTCAGAGCAGGCTAGAACCGCCGGAGCGGTGAGCAAAGGAGTCAGAGCAGGCAAGGCTGAGCAGGGGGGACAAGGCTCTGTTCACACGGAACAGACAGGAAGGGAAAGGCAGAGCCAGATACCCACAGGGTACTTGCAGTGAAGTAGCGAGTGGACCACAAACTCACAAACGGGAGAACAGAGACAACAAGCAGGAGTTAGGTACAAGTTCAGACTCTGCAGAAAAAGGAAAGGAACGGACATAGAGAAAAAACAGGTAAAAGATAGGAGAGAGTGCAGACTGGAACTGAGTGTACGGAGGAGACCGACACTGCAGCGGGATACAGGAGCGGGTCTGGGAATACGGCCCCCAGAGAGGCGGGACGAACAGGCAAGGAGCGTGTTCAGACAGGACAGACAAGATACAGGAGCGGGTCTAGGTAATCGGCCCCTAGAAGGCAGGAGGAACAGGCTAGGAGCGTGTTCAGACAGGGCAGACAAGATACAGGAGCAGGTCTAGGTAATCAGCCCCTAGAAGGCGAGAGGAACAGGCTAGGAGCGTGTTCAGACAGGCCTGGAAATACAGCCTCCAGGATAGGCAGACAAGAGAACACAGAATGGGACCTGGCACCTTCAGAATGCAAGCACACACTGAATGAGACACTATGCTCAGGCAGGGATTGATTGGAGCAGCTGGGTTATATACCAGGTGACAGACAGCAATAGGCTGAGGACGCACAAGGGGTGTGACCCACAGCAGGTACAAAAAGCAGGAAGTGATCGGGCGCCGCCCTTAAGCAGCAGAAACAGACACAAACAGACAGCATGGAGGGAAGCCAGAGAGACATTCTGGACTGGAGATCAAGTGCGCGCTCTTGCACAGTGTGAGATGGACCACTATGCAAAGACGCCACCAGGTATGTTACACATTGCTCTGGATTCAATAGTGGTGTGCTGCGGTCCCCTAGTAATTGGGAAAGGAAGGTTGAGCGAAAAGAAGTGGGTGTTTGTTGTTGCACAATTTCAGCTTGCCCACGGCCACGGCCTCAGCCTCTGCATGCACTATCACGTCCACTTCCCCATCCCTTGCCACACACCTTGCCTATTTTAAATGGAGGACAATATTTTCCATGTTCACGAGAAATGGTTGATTTTGGATCACAGTTATATGTGATATGTCCGACAGAGAAAACAAGCAAACTCTCCCTGACCCAGCAGCACCTCTCCCTACTCTGCCTTATTCCGGGGTAGACTGTGACGAGCATAGCGTCGCCAGGTTTTATATAGACCTGATGACGCTGTGCGGCCAGCTAATCACTGTAATGCCCACAACCAACATGACTACGGCATTTCAGTGCGTCGAAAGCAATCCCTGCATGTTCATTGGCTCTCTAAAGAGCACCAAACATGCAGGGCAGAGACCTGACTTCCTGCTGGAGCAATCCGGAAATACTCGCCGAGCACCGTGATGCTGGGGCGAGTACCAAACAGTGGTGAGCACGTTCACTCATCATTAGTAATGATCAATTTCTATATATTTTTTTATTTTTTACTACTTTTGCACACACACAAAAAACACTTGCTTTGTAATTTGTGTTGTATCATACTTTAAAAGTTGTTAATTTTTAATTTTGTGATGATTCCTTTGAGTGCTTTTAGCTGAATGAGCTGCATTTCCCACTGTTACCATTATCGGGAACATATGCATTTCTTATCAATTTTTGTTCAGTTTATTTGTTGTTAGGTTGAATGAACAATAACTGCAATATTGACATTGCTTTTCTTATTTTTCTTATAAGATGTATAGAAATACTTTGCTTCAATGCTTGTTTGAAAAATATTTATATTTGAGAGTCCTCAGTGGTTGATTCCTTTTAATGGCTAACTGAAAAGATGGTAACAAATTGCAAGCTTTCGAGACTACTCAGGTCTCTTCATCAGGCATAGTATAACACATAATCTGAAGAGTCACATATTTATACACAATAAGACACACAAGAAAAAAAAATTGCAATAGGTAAGACAGGTGATGAAAATCAGAGTTATTATGGAAGAGATAAACAGTCCTGGCTATAAATATTTTAGCAGTTAATAGATAAGGAGTGTGAAGGTTTAATTGTCCTGTGTCCAGTGTTATGATGACCTCACAGGTCTGAGAGTCTGAAGAGCACATTCCTTAGTTGATGTAGAATGACATAAATCCATGCGACACATTCATTTCTGCTCTGAAAGTGTTAAAGGTCATCATCAGTTTATATTCTGAGACTCTCCTTTCTCTCTGAGATTTGAAGTTACCTTTTAATACTAGTAATTTCATATCTTTAATGCTGTGATCAGGGGAACAAAAATGCTTGGCTACAGGCAGCTCTATTCTTTTTTCTTTTATTGTGTGGCGATGATGATTCATCCTTGTTCTAAGTTTTTGCCCTGTCTCCCCTACATAAAGACCCCCAGCTGGACATTTTGTACATATAATTAAGTACACTACATTAGATGTGATAGAGCTGAACGTACCTGGGATCTTATAATGCTTGTTTGAGGGGTTTTTTTATGTTAAAGCAAGTTTTATTCTAAAAAAAATCTTCTTTTCGTTTCTTTATCTTGTTTTGTTTATCCTTCAAAACAGTTAATTTGTTAACAACATTTATTAGTTTCAGAAAAATACATTTTTGACCATTTATAAAATACATTGCAGTTCAAAATTTGTGGATAAGCATGGGAGTCATGATTCAATAGGCTTCTGTAGTTGGTAGATTTTTAAGCTAACTACAGATTATGTATTTATTATTCTTACTTATGTAGTGTCATCATATTCTGCAGTGCTTTACAGACATCATCATCACTGTACAATCTAAATTCCCTGTCAGTATGTCTTTGGAGTGTGAGAGGAAACCGTAGCACCCGAAGGAAACCCACACAATTATGGGGAGAATGAAAAAAATGAAAAACAATTTGGCGAGCATAGCTTACAACAAGCTTCACTTGTTAGATGTGTTTCTTGACTTTAAGCAAAGCACAGAAATCCCACCTTGGACTTGCCAATAATTTGCTGTTATATGTGGAAAAACCTACCACTACTTCAAGAAAAATAGAGCATAAACAATTTCTATTAAAATCATAAGAAAGTCTATGTCATGCAGATCTTAATTAAAGCCTTTCTGGAATAGATGAATGGAAAAAGGTGCTCCTTGGAGGAGAAACATCCGTCAGTGCAAAACACAAAAAATCACATAAAAATTGACACTTATAATATTGAATTAATATTCAGGTGTACAAATACACTATGATCAATATACAAACATACACATGCACTATGCATTAGCACACTGCGATTCATGAATACTAGAATTCCTCTATTTCCCAGAAAGGTTTTAATTAAGAGTTAAAATGGATCCCATCTGTTCCCCAATTCATATGAGGTATATTTGGACACATATAGAGATGTGTCATTAGCGTTAGGAGCTAGAAATGAGTGAACAAATTTAAGTGCAATTGAATTCTACTTGAATATTCCAAAAATCCACATTGTCAAAATATGGATGTTTTTTAACTCACTTCCAAAAGGATTCAGCATAATGGCTGCTGAATGGCCGCCATTTTGCTCTATTATAAAGGACCATCATAAAGATAAAAATAAAATACTTATACCCATCTTACCGTTCACCTCACTGGCTCCTCCATCTGGTCCTCAGTGCATATTCTTATCTCTGCCACCGAGCACTGAAACGCTGGGAAGATTCTTTGCTTTCACGTGAAAGATAACAATGCACATCATGATCTCATGGCATTGTGACCTTATGCTCATTTGAACAGAAATGTTGCCGGACTTGTCAGAAACTCAGAACCCAAAGTCTCGGCCTAACGTGAAGATACCCAGGTGTTCACTGCTCAGTGGCGGTGATGAGGATATGCGCTCAGGGTCAGACAGGTGACAGTGAGGAGGGGGGGCGGGGAACTGAGTGTTTAGGTGAGCAAAAGTATTATTAATGTTTGTTATGTTCTGGGATCTCGAAAGACCCCAAAGCAAAATAAGGGACATTCATTACTCTGAGAATAAATTTGCATACAAAGCAAAATTTCTGGGAAAATCTGTATAATTTGGCAAATCCAAATTTTGTCAAATCCGCTGATCTCTATTAGAGACCCTACTGATAAAGATACACATTGATGTGGTTGAATGGCTTTAACACTGCTGGATAAAAAAATTGTTAACTACCTTGTGTATAGCAATAGTGAAATTCATGCATTTACTAATTGCAGTGCGCTGATGCATAATGTATGCACATCTTGGTATATTGGCCACACCATATTTGTGTACCTGCATGGTAATTTATAGATGTTCGAACCCCTATTTTATGTTTTTTTTTGCATGTTGCAATCAGTCGTAACTATGACCTAGAAATGAAAGTCCTGGAAAGAAATAAGAAAAACATTTTAGAAAGTTCATATTTACATGTCCAATTTTACCAAATCATGCTATCTAATTTTTAACTACTTCTGGACTACTCATAGACTTTACGCCTCCATACTTTACCCTGCAGAGAATTCTAAAATATCAATGAGGTGTAACCATGTTTAACTTCTTGATCTCTGCATACACATTGTTAAACCAGCATTTGTGTACACAGACTAAAAAGAAATTAGTAAGCATTTACCTTGTCTCCTCCTCCTGACCAAATAACATGTGATCACTTGGTATGGGGATGGAACAAAGAGCTGCTGAGTTTTGGAAGATGCCGTCAGATCTGCTATGCAAACAGGAGGCTGAAATTCCCATTTAACTAAGGCTAATATACAAGTTGCAGGGAAAATCAGCAAGAAAAGATTGAGTTAATATGTTTAAATTCCCTCAAAAGTCTATTAAGACCATATGAAGGTCGCAGTGTATAAAATAGAGAAAAAAATCAAAAAATAAAATAGAAAAATAAATAAATAAAAAAAACTAAGCAAGAAAGAGACACTACCAGTCTGAATCGCTGTTTATAGACATGACCCCACAGAAAAAAAAGTTTCTAATAAATAACAAAAATTTCTTTCTAAAGGGGAACACAACTTAACCCCTTCGCAACCCTGGGATTTTCTGTTTTTGCATTTTTGTTTTTTGCTCCCCTTGTTCCGAGAGCCATAGCGTTTTTATTTTTTGGTCAATATGGCCGTGTTAGGGCTTATTTTTTGCGTAACGAGTTGTAATTTTCATCGCCATTACTAGTTTTACCATATCGTGTACGGGAAAAAGGGAAAAAAATTCCAAGTGTGGTGAAATTGCAAAAAAAGTGCAATACCACAGATGTTTTTTTTTTTTTTTCACCACGTTCACTGAATGCTAAAACTGACCTGCCATTATTATTCTCCAGGTCATTACGAGTTTGTAGATACCAAACATGTATAGGTTCTTTTTTATTTAAGTGGTGAAAAAAAATTCCAAAGTTTGTTAAAAAAAAAAAAATTGGCGCCATTTTCCAAGACCGGTAGCGTCTCCATTTTTCAGGATCTGGGGTCTGGGGCTGGGTGAGGGCTTATTTTTTGTGCACCGAGCTGACGTTTTTATTGATACTATTTTGGGGGCACATCCGATGTTTTGATAGCCAGTTATTGCATTTTATTGCAATGTTGCGGCGACCAAAAACGTAATTCTGGCGTTTAGAACTTTTTTCTTGTTACGCCGTTTACCGATCGGATTAATTATTTTTTTCATATTGATAGATCAGGCGATTCTGAATGCGGCGATACCAAATATGTGTATGTGGGTTTTTTTTAATTATTTTATTTTGAATGGGGCGATCACCCCATTCAAGCAGATCACCTGTATGTAGCAGAAATGGTCCTGTGCTATGAGCGCCGACCACTAGGTGGCGCTCATAGCGACCAGCTCATGACAACCACTTCAGTCAGCTGCAGACCCAGGGTTGTCATGCCCACCCATCGGTGACCCACGATCACGTGACGGGGTCACCGATGGGCGGGGTAAGTGACACGCTTCCAGTGCGGTGCTGTTAAATGCCGCTGTCAGAGACTGACAGCAGCATTTAACATGTTAACAGCCGCGGGTGGATCGCGATTTCACCCGTGGCTGTTGCGGGCACATGTCAGCTGTAATACAGTAATCAGCTGACATGTGCCCGGTTCAGTGCGGGCTCAGCGCCGGAGCCCTCACTGAACCGTGAGATTACAGCCTGTGCGTACAAATGCAGCACAGGCTGTAAAGTGGTTAAAATGATTTTGGTGGTTCTTTGGTCATAAAATAAGTGAAAAATAGACACATATTTCCTATTTTTTATTATATTTTCCCATATCAGCAACAACAAAAGAGAAACATAAAATTTACTTCAAAGTTAATCCCAATGTATTGTAAAAAAAGAGACAAAAATTAGTTGAACACCCGAACAAGAGCCGCTAAAAACATATGTATGAATAAACGCAAAAATATGCCTGGACAGTTGAAGTGGTTGAACATGGAAACATATCTCTTATCTCTTATCACATGTCCAGAGACGTGGTCTACTTTAGTCCAATTTGTAGATGAAACTCACTCATTTTAATGAATGTGTCCATAAAAAAAAAAGCATCTCACAAACATGTCAGCTCGTCTTGTCCATTTAAATAAGGCCTAAATCAGTTTTCCCTAATAGGGTACATGAAATTGGGTATTCAATGCAACCCCTTTAAGCTATTAGCTACAGTCATAAGGTACAGCATTTAGTGAGATCTAAAAAGTTGATAATTAATAAATTGCAGCCTCTTTCTCAGTGACTCCTTTACTGATTTGTTCCTCAAGCAATAAATTATAGGATTAAGTATTGGCGTTATTATGGTGTAAAAGACTGCCACAACACGATTAAGTGCGAATGAAAAAGTCACTTTTGGCTTCACGTACATAAATATGACAGCACCATAATAGATGGAAACAACAATCAAATGTGTGCCGCAAGTAGAAAATGCTCGACTTCTGCCTTGCTTAGAACGGATAACGATAATTGTTGCAATTATATGAAAATATGAAAGCAAAGTCACCAACATTGAGGTTAATATAACCAAAGAAGCACAGGAAAAATCCAGTAAGTCAATCAGATATGTGTCTGCACAGGCAAGCTGTAGAAGTGGAGGTGAGTCACAGAAGAAATGGTTAATTACATTACTTCTGCAAAAAGGGAGCTGAGAGATTAAAACTATATGAGGAAATGTAGTTATAAACCCCCCAATAATTGAGCCTATAGTAAGGCAACGGCATTTGTCACTATTCATTAGGGTTGTGTAATGCAATGGATGACAAATTGCAAGGTAGCGGTCATATGCCATGATACCAAATAGAAAGCATTCTGTTGAGCTTAGAAAGAAGAAAAAAAACAGCTGACTTATACAACCAAAAAATGAAATAAATCTTCCATGAATTGTAATTGTGTCCAAAACCTTAGGGACTATTACTGACACATAACAAACTTCTAGAAAAGAGAGATTACGAATATAAAAGTACATTGGCGTGAAAAGACATTTCTCAGTACTTGTAATTATCATTATCAGAAAGTTGCACAGTAAAGTTAATAAATAAGTAATCAATAATAAGAAAAAGAAGATATATTGGAAACCAATTGTTCCAGGAAATCCAACTATAATGAATTCCATAAAAGTACTTATATTGTTAAACATTTTTTCAAAATCTGCAGAAAGAAAAAGATGAAATGCATATCTATATTTACATGTGAAAAGTATTGGCGTACAGTGAGAAATAATACATTTACTTAAGAATACACAGCAATTCAATTGAATGTATTGTATTTTTTCTGCTTCATATTAAAGTATGTTCATCCTTACATTCCTATACAGTGTTGGACTGGGATAAATGGGGCGCATCAGTGGAATTGATTCTGATGGCCCATCTTCCATTTATACAATAGCAAGAATGTTTAGTTTTAAATGTTTACTTACCTTAGTGGATCAGTTTGCTATATTTGAAAGCATTGTATGTCTTCTACGTTACTCAGATTACAATTACTCAGAGGTTACTCAGAGGACAATTTGCTAAATTTTTCACGTTGAACTGGGCATACAATGTAATAGTGACTGCAGAGCAGAAACATTTATTTTTTTTATTTAATTTTTGAATTTTACCTCTTCGTTGTAGAGATATCAGCAATCAAAGTATTTGGCACCTAATGAGTTAATTTTTGTTAAGTCTGAGTTTTCACTGGTGCGTGTATTTTTTCTCCCTATATGATGTTGACCAATCATAAACAAGCAGAATAAGAACACATCCCTACTAGTGATAAGCGAGCACTAAAATGCTCGGGTGCTCGAAGCTCGGGTCGAGCACATTGGAATACTCGGGTGCTCGACCCGAGCAATGAGCCCAATGTAAGTCTATGGGAAACGCGAGCATTTTTCTGGCGGTCCCCCCCGGCGGTCTGCAGAAGGTCAAAAATTGTCCAAATCGATGGGAACAGTGCTCAATTAAAAGTCCGGCAGAATATATAGGCAGACAGGCAGGCAGGGTATATAGGAGGGTGCATGAAAAACATAGCAGGGCACTTGGAATACACTAGTGCCCTCCGATTTTCATGCACTTGTCTCTTTAAAAATGCCAGCCGGCAATACATCAGCAGCAAGACACAATTCTTTAATGTTCTAAATTAAACTCTACTTAGCGTCACGCCCATTCCAGCTGAAGCCAACCATTTCCTGCAATAAAAGTAAAATAATAAACCAACCTCATCCTTACCTTGCCATCCAGCTTGCCGTGCCACAGACACTGAGAAGCTCCTCAGTGAAGCTCCTCAGTGTCTGGCTGTGACGGCATCCAGATGAGCCGAGTTCATGTACAATGAACTCAGCTCACCTTATGCACGTCACTGACAGCGTGGGAGAATTCTCCTGCGCATGCGGTGGCGGAAAATTATGTCACCGCTTGAGCAGGAGAATTCTCCCACGCTGGGACGGCATTGAGATGGCAGGCTGTATAGTAGCAGAACGCTGCCATCCAGCATGCCATCCTTTAGAGACACTCCTCTCTGAGACAAATAAAGACAGCTGATCTCACTGCAGAATGATTACAATTTGCTTCAGAACTACATACTGAAAAGTGTTGGCACCATTTAAATTGTTCCAGAAAATTAAGTATTTTTCCTGATATTTATTGCAATTACACGTGTTTTGTTATACACATGTTTATTTCCTTTGTATGCATTAGAACAACACAAAAAATAGAGATAAAAGGAAAATTGGACATAATTTCACACAAAACTCAAACAATGAGCTGTTGCCACCTTTTCAAAATCATGGGTAAACAACTTTACTTCAAGCATATGATGCTTATTCAAACTCACCTGTGGCAAGTAACTGGTGTGGGCAATTTGAAAATCATACCTGAAACCAGATGAAAATGGGAGTAGTTGACTCAATATTTAAAAACTGTGTGCCTGTGTTTTCCACACTAAGCAGGGAGAACAGAAAGAGGAGAAGAGAACTCTCTGAGTACTTGACAACCAAAAAAGTTGAAAAATATCAACAACCTCAAGGTTACAAGTTCATATCCATAGATCTTGACGTTACTTTGTCCATGGTGTTCAACATAATCAAGAAGTTTACAATACATGATACTGTAGCTAATCTCCCTGGACATGGATGGCAGAGAAAAATTGACGAAAGTTTGTAATGCAGGATAGTATGGATGGTGGATAACCAGCCCCAATCGATTTCAAAAGAAATTCAAGCTGTCCTGCAAGCTCAGGGTGTATCAATGTCAGAGTGAACTATCTGTCAACAAGTGCATGAAATGAAAAGCTATGGCAGGAGACCCAGGAGGACCCCACTGCTGACACAGAGACATAAAAAACTAGACTGCAGTTTACCAAAATATACATGAGTAAGCCAATATCCTTCTGGGAAAGCGTCTTGTGGACAGATGAGACCAAGATAGAGCTTTTTGGTAAGGTACATCATTCAACTGTTTATCGAAAATGGAATGAGACCTACAAAGAAAAGAACAATATTTACAGTCAAATATGGTGGAGGTTCAAAGATGTTTTGGGGTTGCTTTGCTGCCTCTGGCACTGTGTGCCTTGACTGTGTGCAAGGCATCATTAAATCTGAAGATTCTCAAAGGATTTTGGGTCTCCATGTAGTGCCCAGTGTCAGAAAGTTTGGTTTGCGGCCTAGTTCACGGGTCTTCCAGCAGGACAATGACACCAAACGTACTTCAAAAAGCACCCAGAAATGGATGAAAATAAAGCACTTGAGAGTTCTAAAGTGGCCACCAATGAGTCCGGATCTAAATCCCATTGAACACCTGTGGAGAGATCTTAAAATTGATGTTGGGAAAAGGCACCCTTCAAATATGAGAGACCTGGAGCAGTTTTCAAAAGAAGAGTAGTCGAAAATTCCAGTTGAGAGGTGTAAGAAACTTGTTAATGGTTATACGAAGCGATTGATTGCAGTTAATTTTTCCAATCGGTGTGCAACCAACTATTAAGTTAAGGCTGCCAAAAATTTTGTCTGGCCCAGTTTTGGGGTTTTGTGTGAAATTATGTTCAATTTGCCTTTTTTCTTGTGTTCCAATACACACAAAGAAAATAAATGTGTATAACAAAATGTGTATTTGCAATAATTTTCTGGGAGAAATACTTCATTTTCTGGGACAAATTCAAGGCTGCCAACACTTTCAGCCATGACTGTAAATAGTGCCTTGAAAAACTATTCAAACCCGTGAAGCCTTACAAATTTGTTCTCATTACAACCACAAACTTAAATGTATTTTATTGAGATTTTATGTGCTATACCAACAAAAAGTAGCAAGTATTTGTGTAGTGTAAATAAAATTATACATGGTTTTCAAAATGTTTTAAAAATACAAATCTGAAAATTGTGACGTTCATTTGTATTTGGCTCCCCGGTGTGAATACTTTGTAGGACCAACTTTCACTACAATTAGTGCAGCAATTGTTTTGGGGTATGTCAATACCACCTTTGCACGCCTAGAGGCTGAAATTTTGCCCATTCTTATTTGCAAACTAGCTCTAGCTCAGTGTGTTTTAATGCAGAGCGTCTGTGAACAGCAATTTTCAAATTTTGCCGCATATTTTCAAAGGGATTTAGGTCAGGACTTTGAATGTGCCATTCAAATATATGAATATGTTTTGATCAAAGCCATGCCCTTGTAGCTCTGGCAGTGTTCTTAGGGTCATTGTACTGCAGTAAGGTGAACCTACGTCCCAGTCTAATGTCTTTTGCAGTTTCTATCATGTATTCCTCCAGGATTGGCCTGTATTTAGCTCCATTCATCTTCTGTTATGATAGTGTAGCATCTCACTCAGGAAAATAGGTAACACACTGAAAACTTACCCTGTTGACTCTTTTACAGACTAGTGCCCCGAGAGGTTCCTGCGTGAGCTGTGGTAGTCCTTACCACAAAATAAATGATGGCAACTCATGCTGCCTGAAAGGTCGTCAAGTGCTTCACATTCCTCCTAAAGAACCGGAGGGCAGAGCAGAGTGCAAATTACCTTCAGAAGGAAAATTATGCTGAAAGTAAGAAAATCCACCCAGTCATCTTGATTAGATGAAACAAAACATCTTAAATATTGTTCTAATTCTTAGTTCAATCCCTCCGTCTGACCATTGGTGTCAGGATGATAACCTGAGGCAAACGAAACCTTAATTTCTAATCTGGAGCAAAAGCTATTCCAAAAGCTAGCCATAAAGTGAACCCCTCTATTGGAAAAATTGTTTTTAGGAACACCATGTAACTTAATGGTGTGAGAGATAGGTAAAGTAACTAAACTTTTAGCCATAGGCAAATTTAGTAGAGAAACCAAGTGAACCATCTTGTTGAAATGGTCCACCCCCACCCATACTACAATATTACCACCAGAATTAGGCAAATCCATGATAAAATCCATGGACAAATGAGTCCAATGTTGAGACGGAACCTTGATAGGCAAAAGAAACACTGCTGGGGCCTGGTGAAAGGTTTTAGACTTGGAAAAGGACCTGGAAACAGCTCTCCAGGCAGAAGGATCAGGCAGAGAGATCAAGATGTCAAGCCAGCACAGAATCATGCACCTTGTTAAAAAGATCAGTGTCAAGAGAGGTCGGCACAAGAAGCTTGCCGAGTGGCAAGCCCTCCAGTGCACCAACCTAGGGAGATATGTCACAGAGGAATCAAACGGAGTGAAAAAGAGGGCCCATCGGGCATGTCTAGTATTCAAGCACTTAGTGTCATCAGCATACAGTACATTTTTGTGATCAGAGAAAAAATGTTACTATATGCCGAGCCCCTCCAAACAATGCCTCCATTCCTCGAAAGCTCTCTTAAGAGACAAGAGTTCCTGATCACCTATATTAGAGTTGGACTCTGCTTGTGAAAATTTCTGAGAAAAAAAGCACAAGGATGAAAGTAATCATCCTTCTTCTGTGAAATAACAGCATCCATCCCCACAGCATCTACTTCAACCTCAAAAGGCAAATCAACATTGGGTTGACTGAGGACAGAAGCTTTAAAAAAGGCTGTTTTGAGAACAGCAAAAGCATCAACAGCCTCAGTCGACCAAAAGGAAAGCTCAATATCCTTCTTGGTCATATCAGTAAGAGGTTTGACTATGACTGAGAAGTTCTTAATAAACTTATAATAATTTATCTCTGTAAAGCTTTAAGGTTAGTAGGTTGTACCCAATCAAGAAAGGCCTGTACCTTAACGGGATCCATCTGAAAACCTTTAGCAGAAACCAAATGTGCCAAAAGCTGAATCTTCTGCACTTCAAATTGACACTTTTTTAGCTTGACAAACAAAAGATTGTCACGAAGAACCTGAAGCACCTGTCGAACATGCCCCCGATGCTCCTCACGAGAGCCTGAGTAAATCAAGATATCATCCAAATCTACCTAAATCGCATGAGAGAATCGTATCACAGGTGTGGAGAAGACGGAGAACTTAATTTCTCCATCTTCTCCATTGTCTGTGTCCACAGTAATCACATGCACCCATGTACTTGTATGGGTGCATGCGATCTGATTATCAGATGTCCTCTCAGCATGCTGAAATTCTTTTCTTATTTGAACTGGCATGAGAAAACAAACACAGATGTGCACTGCCCTATTGCATAGCATTGAGCCAAGTGCTATCCGATAAAACATTGGATAGCACTCGGCTGTGTTATATGCTATTGTGAACATGCTCTAATAGTTGTCCTGTGGACACATTCTCCCATTTAAGATGTAGATCTCTGTAGCACCTCCAGAGTGACCATGGTAGGTTAACAGTTGTGCCATACTCATTCCATTTTTTGATGATGAAGTGAACAGTGCTCTGTGAGATGATCAGATCTTGGGCTATTTTCCTT
The DNA here is from genome assembly GCF_046119375.1 of Phyllobates terribilis. Taxonomy (NCBI): domain Eukaryota; kingdom Metazoa; phylum Chordata; class Amphibia; order Anura; family Dendrobatidae; genus Phyllobates; species Phyllobates terribilis. The sequence continues at coordinate 284,826,584 of NW_027362761.1, forward strand.
ATAACCTAATCTTGCTTTTCTATTCTCTATAACTTTATTTTTTTATCTGTCTGGTGTGTTCCTAGGTTTTCACGATGCTGCTTGTTCCCTAATGAATTCTCAAACAAAACTTTTAGGCCTTCACAGAACAGTTGTAGTTACCCTAAGAATAAATTACACACAGGTGGACTCAATTTACTATTTATGTGACTTCTTGGGTCATTTGGTCACTCGGAATTTCACTTAGGGGTGTCAGACTACAAGGAGCTGAATACAAATGCACACCACAATTTTCATATTTATAAAATAATTAGAAAGCCATGTATAATTTCCTTTACACTTCACAAATAATTGCTACTTTGTGTTGACATATAACGTAAAATATGTTTAAGCATGTGGGTGTAATGTGAATAAAATATGGAAATATTTACAGGGTATAAATATTTTTTCAAGTCACTGTATGTGCATGTAACTCTTTTAAAGACAAGTCCAGCAATACTTTTACTTGCCAGTCCATTCCTCATTCACTGAGAAATCAGCATTTGAATTAATATGCAAATTAGGTTCTTTTCTACAACTACTGTAGTGCTAGCTCTTCCTGTTTGACTAATAACCTCTATGCTGTGGGACTTCAGGCAACAAAGGTGTCAGTCAAGTAGCAGGCAGCACTGAGCAGGAAATAGAACTGGAGTGACAGAGTCTTCATATCTATGCCCTCATTTACATACCAATTCAAACTTATTTCACAGTTATAGAGGAACGGACTGCCATGTAAAGTTATTGCTGGATTTGTCTTTGAAAGAGCTACATGCACATATAAATAGTTTGGAGTTAAAATTATGCTGACATATTACCTTTAAGGTTTCATTCGCACAGACATTTTGTTTATAGATATGTAGCATTCATTTTCAAATAAGATACGTTTTTGATTGCAATGAAAATATGCAGAAAATGATATTGTAAATGGCACAAACAACAAAAAATATGGTGCTTTTTATATTTCACTCTAGTATTTCCACTTACAGATGTAGCTGCTTTGATTTTTTTTTTTTATAAAAAGGTCACAAAAACTAATTTTTCCTGAAAAATGTAATATATGAAACACCACGGAACAGATTTTAGAAATAGAAATGCTTGAAAAAAATCTGCAGCGCAGGATTATACTGTTACAGTTTCTGCAGGGTTTGTCATGTAGCTATCCTAGAGTCATTATTTTAACCCCTTCCCGCTAATAAGCAAAGTGTACATCTAGATTGCAAAGTGCTTTCCTGCAATCTAGCGTTGCGTTACATCTTAGGTATTACATCTCAGGTACAGGAGTTCTGCCCATCTTATCCACAGAAGGAGCCAGATAAATTACATAGCTGAGCTTCTCTTCTCTCACATGCAAATTTCAACCGCAACAGCAGCATGTGTGGAGTTTGATAAAGGGAGACTACTCTCACTCTTAGCCTATCATCAGCCATGCAATGTGAAGTGCCATTGAGTTGATGTGGAAACTGGATGGTTACCAATGTGCTTTGCGTCTGTCATATCGCTCAGCTTATTAGATCCCTCAGGTGGTAGCATTTAATAGACTATCTGTCAGTTACATGGCTCGCTCACACGACCTTATTTTTGGTCTGAGGGCAATATAACAAAACATCCTATCACACTCGGACCAATTCTATTCTATGTGGCTGTCCACATGTCCAATTTTTTCCTCCGGCCAAGTCGGTCCAAGGAAAAATTGCAGCCTGCCCGAGTTGCATCTGATTATCAGATCACACTAAGCCATTCATGTTTATCACTCCTTGGAAAAAATTGGTCCTATTTTCAAGGACAGTCTGAAGGAAGATTGAAAATTTTTTTTTTTTTACCTCGCCCAAGAAAATCAGATCACAGTCTGCTCAAACTGTTCTAGAACTCTAATCAGAGTTTGATCTGAGTGTGATTAGCATAATTAGACCGATTCAGGCTTAAGTCAGTTAGGGTAACTAATAAGCATTGTAAAAACAAAACTAGTGAAAAAAAAACTAAACAAAAAATAAAGAAAAATGAAAACAGATAGATATATAAAAAATAAATGCAAAAATAAAAATAAAAAGCAAATTACTGTTTTAATTATAAAAGAAAAGATGATTTGTTAACCCTCTTCCCATTCCCCCACAATAAAGGCACATACTTAGTATTGGTGCAATCGATATTGGTGAAATCAAAACCGTCTGTACTATAAAAATATATTATTTAATATATTATTTAATATCCCACATGGGGGAAAATAGCTATAATTGATGTTTTTATTAACTTAACTAAAAAAAAAATTAAATAGAAATAATCAAAAAATTGTATCGGCATGATGCAAATGAATACTACAGCTCATTATGCAAAAACATGTCTTCATACAGCTCTGTAAGCAGAAAAATGAAAAGGTTAGGGCCCATACATTATGAGGATTAGTGTTGAGCGAGCACTAAAATGCTCGGGTGCTCGAAGCTCGGGCCGAGCTCGCCGTGATACTCGGGTGCTCAACCCGAGCAACGAGCCCAATGTTAGTCTATGGGAGACCCGAGCATTTTTGCGGCGTCTTTTAAAAGCCTAACAAGTGCCCAAAACGATAGTGACAGTGCTCAAATGACACGGGGACAGCATGGGGATCACCCCAGGAAGCATTTCTGACCCCCAGGTCACTGCTGTTATCAACGTGGTCAGAGGTATTAAGCCACTTTTAAGGGCTCACAATAAAACATTCAAAAACAAAACTAAAAGAGCTTTCCTGTGAAATATGTTAAGGAAGTTCCTTTCCAGGGTAAAGACTTGTGTATAAGGTAAAATAAATAACCAAAACCAAAAATACTCCTCCACACCTTGGGCTATGTTCACAAGAAGCATTTTTTATGCGTTTCTGCACTTTTGTATTGCTTTCAACCGTGACAAATGCATTCAACGGGAAATGTCATTTTAACATTTTACAACCTTATCTGGCCATGTTCTGTGTGACACATGCATACAGTGCTGAAAATACATGGGAACAGCATGGGGAAGACCCTTGGAAGCATCTCTGACACCCAGGTCACTGCCTAAAAGTGTGCCCATCAGAAGTGATCGTTGCCGAATCAGAAGATGCAGACTTGCAACTATCCCCATGCAAGTTCTTGTCCCAAGGCAGTGTTCAATTGTACCTCCCCCATTCCTTGCAATGCAAGTGCAAATATGCAGCCAACCACCCACCCACCTGCAGGCTGCAATACTATACTGATAGCTTGCACTTGAAATGGGGCCTTTTAGTTTGGAGGAGGCCGAAGCTGGCCACTACCTCATGGCTGCGTCGGCGGCGAGTTCTCCATACTCATTCCCCAGCTGCCACTATTTGTCCCGGGAACCTTCCCCACACTTTTCTTAGACTGGCCTGCTTTAGGGCAGCATTGGAAGAGCCCACCAGACAACCAGAGACTCCTCCGGTGGGACCTGGCTTCTCCATCAGAGGAGTTGAGAGTGCCAAGGTGAGGAGCATGATGATGATGATAGAAGTTAGCATCTGCTTTGTTTTCTTGGAATGCAAGTGTAAATGTGCAGCCTGCCACTCACCCACCCCCAGGCTACAATACCATACTGCTAGCTTGCACTTGAAATGGGGCCTTTTAGTTTGGAGGAGGCCGAAGCTGACCACTACGTCATGGCTACTTCGGCAGCGAGGTATCCATACTCAGCCCACAGCCGCCCGGCGGCCGGGTGTCCACACTCGGTCCCCAGCCGCCAGGGGGTAGTCAGTAGAGATGAGCGTTGTTCTACTCGAACTGTTCGCCAATCTCAAATTCGAGCTGTTTTGGGCGGTGTTCGAGCCGGTCGGCGAACACGAACAATTTGAGAAAAATTCGGCTGTTCGAGGTTATGTTCGATAACTGTTCGTGCACCAAAATCATAACTGGATTTTTTCTCAGTAATGATGAAAATTAATGTTAATACGCAGTTTGAGTGTACAGCAGGGCGGGGGGAGGGGCAGGGGATGGATCTCTGCAGGAACAATGAAGATCTCCATTTTTTTTTCTCTTTCCCGCATTTGCAGTGGGGAGGTGCAATCTGTCAGCCTATCAGCAGCGCACACACGGAGCGAAGTGCTTTTTTTCACACAAGCAAGGGCATGTGTGATTGGCAGTGTATGTCACATGTCCTTGCCCTATAAGACCAAGCCATTTTCCCCGTCGCCACCATTTTCTCACTGCTGCAGCTGCGTGTTAGACGGCACCGCTGTTGCTGTGTGCGCTATACCTTGTTAATTTCAAGCCAATTTTCGCACAAATATACAGATAGCTTGGGAGTAGGGAATAATTGTGATTGCAGTCCTTTTAAGGACTAGGTTACAGCATTTCCTACGACTTTTATCAAGCAGGTCTGTGCTCTTAAATAGATAGATTGTGGGAGTAAAGACTAATTGTAATTGGAGTCCTTTTCAGGACTAGGTTACATCAGTTCCTATCAGTTTTTGCCAGGCAGGTCTGTGCCAGTGCTGTGCAAGTTTTTTTCACAGCATTTGGCTGAATCTAGCAAAGCTAATCCTTTTTGGCCTATTGCAGAGTGTGTTAGTCAGTGGAGTAGCCTATCTGTGTTGCAAGATATACCACCTGTGTATAGAATACCAATTTTTTTACTGCACCTAGTGAAGTAAAATCTTTTGGGCATAGCATCATTCTATTAGTCCATCTATACTGACCTCCATCAGGTTGCAAACTGAATATAATTTTTTTCTGCATCTAGCTCTGAAAAAATATTTGGGCTTCTAGCAGTGTGTGGGACTTGGTCTATTAGTCCATCTATACTGACCTCCATCAGGTTGCAAATTAAAAATAATTTTTTTCTTCATTTAGCTCTGAAAAAATATTTGGGCTTCTAGCAGTGTGTGGGACTTGTTCTATTAGTCCTTCTATACTGACCTCCAGCAGGTTGCAAATTGAATATAATTTTTTTCTGCATCTAGCTCTGAAAAAATATTTGGGCTTCTAGCGGTGTGTGGGACTTGGTCTATTAGTCCATCTATACTGACCTCCATCAGGTTGCAAATTAAAAATATTTTTTTTCTGCATCTAGCTCTGAAAAAATATTTGGGCTTCTAGCAGTGTGTGGGACTTGGTCTATTAGTCCATCTATACTGACCTCCATCAGGTTGCAAATTGAATAAAAAAATTTTCTGCATCTAGCTCTGAAAAAATATTTGGGCTTCTAGCGGTGTGTGGGACTTGGTCTATTAGTCCATCTATACTGACCTCCATCAGGTTGCAAATTAAAGATAATTTTTTTCTGCATCTAGCTCTGAAAAAATATTTGGGCTTCTAGCAGTGTGTGGGACTTGGTCTATTAGTCCATCTATACTGACCTCCATCAGGTTGCAAATTGAATAAAAAATTTTCTGCATCTAGCTCTGAAAAAATATTTGGGCTTCTAGCGGTGTGTGGGACTTGGTCTATTAGTCCATCTATATTGACCTCCATCAGGTTGCAAACTGAATATAATTTTTTTCTGCATCTAGCTCTGAAAAAATATTTGGGCTTCTAGCAGTGTGTGGGACTTGGTCTATTAGTCCATCTATACTGACCTCCATCAGGTTGCAAATTAAAAATAATTTTTTTCTTCATTTAGCTCTGAAAAAATATTTGGGCTTCTAGCAGTGTGTGGGACTTGTTCTATTAGTCCTTCTATACTGACCTCCAGCAGGTTGCAAATTGAATATAATTTTTTTCTGCATCTAGCTCTGAAAAAATATTTGGGCTTCTAGCGGTGTGTGGGACTTGGTCTATTAGTCCATCTATACTGACCTCCATCAGGTTGCAAATTAAAAATATTTTTTTTCTGCATCTAGCTCTGAAAAAATATTTGGGCTTCTAGCAGTGTGTGGGACTTGGTCTATTAGTCCATCTATACTGACCTCCATCAGGTTGCAAATTGAATAAAAAAATTTTCTGCATCTAGCTCTGAAAAAATATTTGGGCTTCTAGCGGTGTGTGGGACTTGGTCTATTAGTCCATCTATACTGACCTCCATCAGGTTGCAAATTAAAGATAATTTTTTTCTGCATCTAGCTCTGAAAAAATATTTGGGCTTCTAGCAGTGTGTGGGACTTGGTCTATTAGTCCATCTATACTGACCTCCATCAGGTTGCAAATTGAATAAAAAATTTTCTGCATCTAGCTCTGAAAAAATATTTGGGCTTCTAGCGGTGTGTGGGACTTGGTCTATTAGTCCATCTATATTGACCTCCATCAGGTTGCAAACTGAATATAATTTTTTTCTGCATCTAGCTCTGAAAAAATATTTGGGCTTCTAGCAGTGTGTGGGACTTGGTCTATTAGTCCATCTATACTGACCTCCATCAGGTTGCAAATTAAAAATAATTTTTTTCTTCATTTAGCTCTGAAAAAATATTTGGGCTTCTAGCAGTGTGTGGGACTTGTTCTATTAGTCCTTCTATACTGACCTCCAGCAGGTTGCAAATTGAATATAATTTTTTTCTGCATCTAGCTCTGAAAAAATATTTGGGCTTCTAGCGGTGTGTGGGACTTGGTCTATTAGTCCATCTATACTGACCTCCATCAGGTTGCAAATTAAAAATAATTTTTTTCTGCATCTAGCTCTGAAAAAATATTTGGGCTTCTAGCAGTGTGTGGGACTTGGTCTATTAGTCCATCTATACTGACCTCCATCAGGTTGCAAATTGAATAAAAAAATTTTCTGCATCTAGCTCTGAAAAAATATTTGGGCTTCTAGCGGTGTGTGGGACTTGGTCTATTAGTCCATCTATACTGACCTCCATCAGGTTGCAAACTGAATATAATTTTTTTCTGCATCTAGCTCTGAAAAAATATTTGGGCTTCTAGCAGTGTGTGGGACTTGGTCTATTAGTCCATCTATACTGACCTCCATCAGGTTGCAAATTGAATAAAAAAATTTTCTGCATCTAGCTCTGAAAAAATATTTGGGCTTCTAGCGGTGTGTGGGACTTGGTCTATTAGTCCATCTATACTGACCTCCATCAGGTTGCAAATTAAAAATAATTTTTTTCTGCATCTAACCCAGCCAATAGTTTTGGCCTAATACCAGTTTGGCCACTCAGCTCTGCTCGGTTACCATCCATTGTTTTTTTGTGCAAACAACTCCAGAGTTGTGAATTAGCTAACCACCAAAATGAGTGGAAAAAGGCCTGCTGCTGGTGGAAAGGGGAATAGGCGTGTTGGGAAGGGGAAAAAAGGTTGTGTCCGTGGGGTAGGTGCAGAAGAAAGACCATCTTCCAGCCAAACTAAAATGTCTACTTCTTTTAGCGGACAATGTGATAAGATCCCTTTCTTACGGCCACGCCAATCGCTACAAATTCCAGATGAGGCACAAAAACAGCAGGTGCTTCAACGGATATCAAGTGCTCCTTTAAGTGGGCTCTCCTCCACATCAACTTCAACATCACAAATACTCCAGTCCTCAAAGGTGTCACCCAAATCGCACTTGCTTCCTCACAGCTCCCAAATCTCCAGCTGCCCGTCTGAGTATGAGGTAGAACAGATGGTTGAGTCTGCAGAGCTGTTTACTCATACTATAGCCTGGGAATCAGAGGTCGACTCCAGCGCTTCTGTGAATCCAGACGAGGAAATGATCTGCACTGATGCCCAGAATCTTTATGAGTCGGATCCAGGACCAGACGCAGAAGGTTCTGACCATAATGTAGACCCTCATTCCCAAACTGTAACTCCTGTTGGTGGAGACAATGAGGAAGACGATGATAAGACTCAAATACCTGATTGGAGTGACAACTTTAGTTTTTTGTCAGGGCAGGAACAGGTTGGCACTGAGGACGACGGGTGTGATAACGCACAGGGTGATGATGATGAGGTCGGAGATCCCACTTACTGTCAACCCACAGTCAGCCAAGAGATGAGGTCAGCAGAGGAGGTGGAGGAAGATGCTAGTGACGACGAGGTCAGGTTGCGCCTTCCTGGACAGAGACGTAGTACTGGAAGCACGTCAACAACTGCATCCTCAAACACAACTCTGCCTCTCACCACAAGTCGTGGTGGCTCTTCAGGTCGCATGGGTGCTAAGCCTTGCATAGCCTGGGCATTTTTTCAGATCGATAAAGATGACCCAACTCGTGTTATCTGTAACATTTGTCAGCAAAAGCTAAGTAGAGGCCAAAAAATACATAGTTTGAGTACTTCATGCATGAACCGGCACATGGACATGAAGCATAAGTTGCAGTGGGAAGCTCAGTGTGCTACAATGCGGCCTAGCCGGCCGGGCCAACCACCGTCTGCCATATCTTGTGCATCCGCGGCCTCTTCATCCTCTGTGACTGGGGGGACAGCAGTCACACCTGTTTTGGGGCGCAGACCTGCCACCTCTTTACCTGCAACAGCCAGCGTGATTGGCAGGTCATCATTTTCTTTGGAGGTGGTAACACCAGCTGGTCTTGAGCGCTGTCCGACATCGATAGCACCACCTTTGGATCAAGGCAACCTAACATGTCCGCCTGCATCTTCCTCACAGACCGGCAGTTTGCCGGGGACACCCTTATCAACCCCGTCTAAGCACAATAGCCAGCCCTCGGTCCCTCAGATGTGGACAAGTAAAAGACCATTTCCTCCTAGCCATGAGAAAGCTAAGAGGTTGAATTTCACCATCTGCAAGCTCTTGGCTACAGAAATGCTGCCTTTCCGCCTGGTGGACACAGAGGATTTTCGAGACCTTATGTCCGTCGCAGTGCCCCAGTACCAGATGCCCAGTCGGCACTACTTCTCAAAGAAAGGTGTGCCTGCGCTCCACCAGCATGTCGCACACAACATCACCGCTTCTTTGAGAAACTCTGTGTGTGACAGGGTGCATTTCACCACAGACACTTGGACGAGTAGGCATGGACAGGGGCGTTACATGTCGCTGACTGGGCACTGGGTAACTATGGTGACAGCAGGACAAGGGGCTGCTGTCCAAGTCTTGCCGTCCCCACGAGTTGTGCGTCAATCCTCTTTATGTCAAAGTTCCTCCACTGCTTCTGCCTCCTCAACCTCCTCTCGGTCTTCCACCTGCACCCAAAGCCTGTCTGGTCATGCCACAAGCTTTCTAACTGCGCAGAAGGGATCCTGCACACCTCCTTACTATGCTGGCAGTAGGGCTCAACGTCATCAGGCGGTTTTTACATTGAAATGTCTGGGAAATGTGAGTCACACAGCTGAGGAGTTGTGGTCAGCTCTGGAGAACCAATTTCATGAATGGTTGTCTCCACTGGACCTGAAACCAGGGAAGGCCGTGTGCGACAATGCTGCAAACCTGGGTGCGGCCCTTCGCCGGGGCAATGTCACACACGTGCCTTGTATGGCTCACGTGTTGAACCTGGTTGTCCAGCAATTTTTAGCCCACTATCCCAGACTAGATGGCCTTCTGCAGAGGGCACGGTCGCTGTGTGCTCACTTCCGCCGTTCGCATCCCGCAGCTCAGCGACTTACATCTCTACAGAAGTCGTTGGGCCTGCCACTTCACCGGCTAAAATGCGATGTGCCTACCCGGTGGAATTCAACTCTGCACATGTTGCAGCGACTGTGGCAGCACCGACAAGCCCTGGTGCAATACGTTCTGACGTATAGCCTGGGCCAACGAGATTCAGAGGTGGGGCAAATCACGCTGGAGGAGTTGTCTCAGATCAGAGACCTATGCACCCTTCTGCACAGTTTTGAAATGGCGACGAAGATGTTTAGTGCTGACGATGCCATTATCAGCATGACTATTCCGGTGATTTACATGCTGGAGCACATGTTAAACAGAATTCGGAGTCAGGTGGTGGCACAAGAGGAGGTGGAGGAAGTAGAGGAGGAGGAGTTGTATGCGGAAGGGCTAACATCTGCAAGGTCCAGACGGTCGGCAGCACCAAGGCGGCAGGCATGTGAGGGTGGGGGAGATGGTTTTACCAGGGCGCATGGTAGCAGCCAAACTAGTGAGGAAGGTGCAGGAGCCCAGGAAGAAGTGGAGGACGAACTGATGGAAGACTCATCAGATGAGGGAGACCTTGATCACATTTCTGTTGTGCGAGGTTGGGGGGAGAGGACAGAGGAAGGAAGCATGATTGTTACCTCGCCACCAACACAACAGGGACTTGGTGCTCCTGGATGCGCAACACACATGAGTGCCTTCTTGCTGCACTACCTGCAACATGACCCTCGAATTGTGAGAATTAGAAATAATCCTGACTACTGGGTTGCCACACTGTTAGATCCCCGGTACAAAAGTAAATTTGCAGAAATTATTCCTGCCATAGAAAGGGATGCACGCATGCAGGAGTATCAGCAGAGACTGTTGCAGAATCTTACATGTGCTTTTCCACAAAATACCAGTGGTGCACGTAGTGAATCTCACAGTTCCAACTTGCCAACCGTGGGACCGTCAAGTGTTCAGCACTCAAACCGTAACAGAACCACAGTATCTGCTGGTAACATCAATTTTGCGGAATCATTTCACCACTTTTTTAGCCCATCCTTTGCAAGGCCACAGGAGACAAGAAGTCTGACACATAGTCAACGCCTAGAGACGATGGTACAGGAGTATCTCCAAGTAAACATTGAAGCCACGACTGTGTCACTGGACCCTTGCTCTTTTTGGGCTTCCAATCTGGATAAATGGCCGGAGCTAGCCACTTACGCCTTGGAGATCTTGTCATGCCCCGCAGCCAGCGTTCTGTCTGAACGTGTGTTCAGCGCTGCTGGTGGTGTGCTGACAGATAAGCGCACGCGGCTCTCCACTGATAATGTAGACAGACTCACGTTCATAAAGATGAACAAATCATGGATCCGAAACGACTTTTCTACCCCTGTGTCATCCTGGGGAGAGTAAAAGCTTGATGATTGGTTAAAATCACCCTACCAACCGTTTTAAGCTTTCAAATTACTAATCATGTTTATCTGTATCTTGACTGGAAAATAATTTGGGCTTTGTAGCAGTGTGCAGCACTGATCCTATTAGGCCATCTATAATAAGCTTCACCAGATTTAAAATTAAAAATAATTTTTAGCTGCATCTAGCCCGGAAAATAATTTTGGGGCTCCGAGATGCGCAAGACACATAAGTGCCTTCTTGCTGCACTACCTGCAGCATGACCCTCATATTGTCAGAATTCGAAGTAATCATGACTACTGGGTTGCCACACTCTTAGATCCCCCAAACTTTTCGATCAACCTTTTCATTTTAATAAAGACCAAAAAATGGTCATTTTTGAAATTATAAGCATTAGCAGGTTGTTAGAAACTGAAATCAAACAGTTTTCAACTCAAAACTTTATTCTAGGTGATGTTACATTTTCACATAGGACCCCTTGTTCGAAAGGAGCTTCTGAACTCTCTCGTCCATTGAATTTGTCAGGTTTTGGATGGTTTCTGCTTCAATTGTTTTGCATGAGGACAGAATACCCTCCCAGAGCTGTTGCTTAGATGTGAACTGCCTCCCGCCATCATAGACACTCCTTTTAATGATGCTCCAAAGGTTCTGAATGGGGTAGAGGTCAGGGGAGCATGGGGGTCACACCATAAGTTTGTCCCCTTTTATGCCCATATCAGCCAGAGATGCAGATGTTTTATGTGCAGCATGAGATGGTGCATTATCATGCAGAAAAATGATCTTGCTGTGAAATACACGGTTCTTCTTCTTGAACCATAGCAGGAAGTGCTGTTTGAGAAAATCCACATACATTATGGAGTTCATCTTTAGCGCCTTCAGGGATCCTAAAGGGGCCGACAATCTCTCTCCCCATGATTCCAGCCCAAAACATTACTCCACCTCCTCCTTGTTGGCGCTGTAGCCGTGTTTGCGTGGGGTGTCCATCAACCAGCCATCCTCCACTCCATTCATCTGGACCATCGAGCGCTGCACGGCACTCATCCGTGAACAAAACAGTTTTGAAATCAGTCTTCATGTAATGTTTGGCCCACTGGAGCCGTTTCTGCTTGTGTGAAGTGGATAGAGGAGGTCGACAGGATGGCGTATGCAAAGCTGCAAACCTCTGAAGGACCCTGCATCTTGTTGTTCGGGGGACGTTGGAGGCACAAGCAGCTTCAAAAACTTGTCTGCTGCTATGACAAGTCTTTTTTGCCGCTGCTCTTTTAACCTGACGTAATTGCCTGTAGGAAAGAGTCCTCAATTTGCCCTTATCAGCACGCACACGTGTGTACTGTGAATCAGCTACATACTTCTTGATTGCCAAGACACTTCATCCTGATCATCGCACAATGTTGATTGTAGTCATGCCTTGACCTAAACACTCCACAATTTGTTGCTTCTCAGCAGCCGACACATCCTTTTTCTTTTCCATTTTGGCAGAAAATGTAGGCTGCTTAATAATGTGAGAGAGCCTTCTTAAGTAGTCTTGCCTTTCATTGGACACACCTGCCAAACTAATTAGCACAGGTGTCTGCAATTGCTTACAGTGATATAAAGAGCCCTGACACACATCACCATCAATGAGTTTAACTGACAAACAAACAAATTCTTCCCTTATCACTCCTAAACACTTTTTGCATAATAATTTGGAACGCGGTGTACATGTGTTTTTCCACAAAACACCAGTGGTTCACGTAGTGAATCTTACAGTTCTAACTTGCCAACCGTGGTCTGTATGGAATTGTTCAATAAAGGGCCCAAAATTAAGATAACATAGATGGGAGAGGTCTCTATGAATAGGAATTCCTAAGTATTTGATACCCTGTGAGGGCCAGGCAAAGGGAAAGTTGGACTGGATGGAATCCTATATGGATTTAGGGAGGGAGACATCGAGGGCCTCAGACTTTGCTGCATTGATTTTAAAATTTTACCATGTAACAAAGTGATCTATTTCAGCCATAACAGCAGGGATGGATATATGTGATTGAGTGATATATACTAGGACATCATCAGCAAATAGAGAGCACTTGTACTCGGTGCCTCCCACCTCAATCCACCTAATATTGGGATTATGGCGAATTGATAAGAGCAGGTGCTCCCTCACTAGGATGTAAAAGAGAGGGGACAGAGGACATCCCTGCCTTGTCCCATTGGTGATTGTGAAAGGTGATGAAAATGTTCTGACGCACCCCCTGGGCCTTGGGACACCCGGAGCCGGACCCTTTTTGGTGGATGCTGGTGGTTGTAGTCTTTGTGGCGGCGATCCGGTTCCGTGGCTCAGGGCGGTCAAACCAGTGGCGGAACTATTTATGTGGTTTTGATGTTTAAATGTCCGACTACGCCACCCGTGGATTGCGGTCAGAGTGAACCGCCGCTACAGGGCAGACCGCTAAGGCTGGTGTTGTGGGTGCAGCAGAGCGTAGCATAACTCCCCACGGGAGGAGTATAGCCTCAGGGCAGTGTATGCGGAGGATGGGGGTGATGGTGCAGGGCAGCAGCAGTAACGACACGGAGTCAGTGATGCAGTTCAGGGCCTTTACTCACAGTTCTTATTATCCAGACCACGTCTGCAGGTAACGGCTGCCCACGTCGTACTGTGCTCACCAGGTGAGGGGCTCAGACAACTCCCAGATAACTTTGGAGCGCTTCACAGGACCCCCTTTGTGTGTCCTTTGTCTGGCCTTTCTTACCAACACTTCTGTCCGGCTGCCTCGGGCCACCTCTTGGTAAACTTGGCGCCAGTTTCCCTGACCCTATGTGGTGCCTTCCTAGCGGGTGGAGCAAGGGGCTGCGCCACATAAAATGTCAGAGCCTCCGGTTTCTAGCTGAGGGTCGTTTCCTGCCTCCACTAGTTCGGGGACCGGTCTCCCCCTTTGGCCTGACCCCTCCACGCAGGTGGATTCGGGCGTGCGGTGGCGACTCGCCCGTCCGCACCCCTGGGAACCCTTCATTCCTCGTTCCTGGAGCCTTCTCCGCTCCTCTTCCTTCCTTCTCCCTCTTGCAGGCCTGGGCCTCTGTTACTAGGCCCGCCTCCGGAGCAGAGCTCATGCAGAGCCCCTGCTCCCTGCCACTTCTGCTCAGACTACTCTGCACTGAACTAAGATGGTGCCCACCTTTTATACTCCCTTCTCAATGCACCCAGGAACTGCTTCCTCCCTGCTACTGCACTGCAGGGTTCCCCTTCCTCAGTGTTCCCTCCCCCCACTTCAGCCAGGGACAGGGACTGTCGTGCCCATCTCAGGGGCATATTGGTCGCCCTGCCCCACGGCAATGTGGTGTAATGCATGCAGGTGTCGGGTCCTGATCCACACTCCATCCTTATCTGAGAGTGAGATATCACACCTCTGGGTGAGGTGCAATACGTCTGTAGCAACCGAGCCCTCGGTGCTACAGTTCCATTTATCTTCAGCCTAGGTGACGTATTGTGATACAGGGCCGTGATTTTGGCTATAAAAGGGTCCCCTAGACCCCTACCCCAAGCTTTTTAAGAGAATCATATATGGCGTGCCAGGAGACTCTATGGAATGCTTTCTCAGCATCCAACGAGAGTATCAACTTACAAATTTTTAACTGCATCTAGCCCAGGAAATACTTTGTGCCTAGTAGCAGTGTCTGCTAGTCAGCGGATTATCCCGGCTGTTAAGCAAGCTACACCACCTGTAGTTTGGACACTTAATTTTTTCAAAGGAAATGCTTCGGGACCACGGGATACTCAGTGAAGAGCATCAGGAGGCACCCCAAGGCATAGGGGCTGGGACTGGCACTAGGATGCCTTGCGGTGGACAGCCGAGCTCGATCCTTATAAAAGCTTTTTAACTGCAGCAGCTTTAGTGGACGCTACTGGAGCTGGAATTACGCGGCTGCTGGCATGAGACTTGCCCTCCAATAGATCCTTGTAAATGGATTTAAAGTGTATTCATTCAAATTAGAGGGACAATTTAAATTAAAAAGCTTAGAGCTGCCTCCACCACAGGGGGGCTCTCTCGACCCACCAGCGGACAGGCACCAGTATTGGGAGAGGGGGGCTGGCCGTCAGGGTTCACCGCGGCTCTGTCACAAACCCGGCGACACGGAGGTGGCACGGGCAGGAGCGGACTGGCCGTGTCGGCTTCTCACTTTTTTTATTTTAGAAGGGCATGACATGCCTATATCTGTGTCTCCCCCTCCTTTTACTCCTCCACCTCTTTTCTTTTCGCATGACTATATGTACTTGTCACTTTTCCATGTGTTAGTTGTGTCTTCTGAGCAGTTTGTCACCTTTTGGACACCTTTGAAGGTGTTTTCTATGTGTTTCTATGTGTTTTTGTTTGCCTGCCATTGGTTTTAACGGTGTTCGAAGGTGTTCGACGAACAGTTCGACGAACAGTTCGGCGAACACACGGGTGTTCGACGAACCGAACCGAACTCGAACACTACGGGGGTGGCTCAACACTAGTAGTCAGGTGTCCATACTCGGTCCCCAGCCGCCCCGCGGCCGGGTGTCCACACACGGTCCCCAGCCGCCTGGGTGCGGCCGGGTGTCCATAAACGGTCCCCAGCCCAACTATTTCTCCTGTCACCTTCCCCTACACTTTTCTTAGCCTGGCCTGCTTAAGGGCAGCATTGGACGAGCCCACCAGAGAACCAGACTCCTCCAGTGGGCCCTGGCTTCTCCATCAGGGGAGTTCAGAGTGCCAAGGTGAGGAGCATGATGATGATGATAGAAGTTAGCATCTGCTTTGTTTTCTTGGAATGCAATCGTAAGTGTGCAGCCTGCCACCCACCCACCCGCAGGCTGCAATACCATACTGCTAGCTTGCACTTGAAATGGGGCCTTTTAGTTTGGAGGAGGCAGAAGCTGGCCACTACCTCATGGCTGCGTCGGCGGCGAGGTCTCCATACTCAGTCCCCAGCCGCCACTATTTGTCCCGGGAACCTTCCCCACACTTTTCATAGCCTGGCCTGCTTTAGGGCAGCATTGGACGAGCCCACCAGACAACCAGAGACTCCTCCGGTGGGACCTGGCTTCTCCATCAGAGGAGCTGAGAGTGCCAAGGTGAGGAGCATGATGATGAAGATAGAAGTTAGCATCTGCTTTGTTTTCTTAAAATGCAAGCGTAAGTGTGCATCCTGCCACCACCCACCCCCAGGCTACAATGCCATACTGCTAGCTTGCACTTGAAATGGGGGCCTTTTAGTTTGGTGGAGGCCGAAGCTGGCTACTACCTCATGGCTGCTTCGGCAGCAAGATATCCATACTCGATCCCCAGCCGCCCCTATTTGTCACGGTATGCCTTATACATAAGATTAAGCACGCATACCAAACATTACCTGTGCCCTCCCCAGTGCATTTAGTGGGAAAGATAGCCTATTCCGCTGTAGTGTGTACATGCCAACCCCCTGTTCATGGCACATGCGAAGATGCCTCCCACCCTGCACCTGTCGTTGCAGACTTGCAACTATCCCCGTTCAAGTCCTTGTCCCAGAGCAGTGTTCAATTGTACCTCTCACATTCCTTGCAATGCAAGCGCAAGTATGCAGCCTGCCACCCACCCGCCCCAAGGCTGCAATACCATACAGCTTGCTTGTTTGCACTTTAAATTGGGCCTTTTAGGCATGTGGAGGCGGAATCTGGCCACCACGTCATGGCTGCATTGGCGGCCTGGTATCCATACTCAGTCCCCAGCCGCCCGGCAGCCGGGTGTCCACGCTCGGTCCCCAGCCGTCAGGGGGTGGCCGGGTGTCCATACTCGGTCTCCAGCCGCTCCTATTTCTCCTGTCACCTTCCCACACTCTTTTCTTAGCCTGGCCTACTTTAGGGCAGCATTGGACGAGCCTGCCAGAGAATCAACCAGACTCCTCCGGTGGGCCATGGCTTCTCCATCAGGGGAGTTGAGAGTGCCAAGGTGAGTAGCATGATGATGATGATAGAAGTTAGCATCTGCTTTGTTTTCTTGGAATGCAAGCCCATGTATGTAGTAGCGGCTAGGACTGAGGTGGTCAGCATTTTGGCGCATATCTTACCTCCTCCGAGGATTGCTGGATATTTTCCTGCTACTATCCCATTTCTATGACTGCCGTTAAAACAAAGCTTCAGGTGATAAATGATGGATGAGGTGGTGGCAAAGGATAAAGAGCAGGAGGAACAGGGACCATTCACATTAATATCTGGCCAGTCAACCACATATGTCTTGTAGGATATGTTTCTGTAACAAAAGGAGCGGTTCGGCTTCACAGTTATAGGGCATACAGTGAGTGCAATGCCTACCAAAAATTTCGAGGCACTCCAATGCCCCTTGGAAATGACATGGAGGTAAGACGGCCTTAACTATACCGTTTTTTCCATTTATAGCAACTAGGTCTCCGGTACACTGTTGGCCTAAGCAGTGAATGGAAGGCTTTCCAAAAATTATGAGGAACTGCAATGCCCCTTGAAACAGACGTGGATTACAGCGTACTAAAAACCTTCTACCCATTATTGGGGAGTGGGTCTCCCTTAGTTTTCGCCTTTGCATTGAAAAGCAAAAGCTGACTAAAATTAGGAGGAAATGCAATGCCCGTTGGAAGAGTCATGGAGGCTAGAGGTAATTAAAAACAACATTTCAATGCTCCTTGGAAGAGCTGTGGAGTTCAGAGTGATTTAAGAAGACGCTTTTAATGCCCCTTTGAAGAGACGTGGAGGTCACAGAAGCTTAACAAGATGATTTTAATGCCGCTTGGAAGAGACGTGGAGGTCACAGTAGCTTAACAAGACGGTTTTAATGCCCCTTACAAGAGTCATACAGTACAGCATCTTAAAAACATTATTCCGATTATTGAGAAGTGGGTCTCCCATCGTCTTTGCTTAAGCCTTCCAAGCAAAAGCTGCCAAAAATTAGGACGGAGGAACTTGCAATGCCCCTAACAAGAGCCATGCAGTACAGCATATTACAAACATTATTCCCATTATTGGGGTGTGGGTCTCCCATAGTCTTTGCTTATGCATTCCAAGCAAAAGCTGCCAAAAATTAGAAGGGAATTCAATGCCAGTTCGAAGAGTAGTGGAGGTTAGAGTTAATTAAAAACAACATTTCAATGCCCCTTGGAAGAGCTGTGGAGTTCAGAGTGGTTTAACAAGACGCATTTAATGCCCCTCGGAAGAGACGTGGAGGTCACATTAGCTTAACAAGACGGTTTTAATGCCGCTTGGAAGAGACGTGGAGTTCACAGTAGCTTAACAAGACGGTTTTAATGCCCCTCGGAAGAGACCTGGAGGTCCCAGTAGCTTAACAAGACGGTTTGAATGCCCCTTGGAAGAGACGTGGAGGTCCAAGCATCTTAACAAGACGGTTTTAATGCCCCTTACAAGAGCCATGCAGTACAGCGCCTTAAAAATATTATTCCCTTTATTGGGGAGTGGGTCTCCCACAGTCTTTGCTTATGACTTCCAAGCAAAAGCTGACAAAAATAAGGATGGAGGAACTTTCAATAATGGCAACACGGACCACTATACCACTGGTGTTATAGTGGTGGTGGAGGCTGAGGATAAGGAGAAAAGCAGCCGAAATGAGGAACCATATACCCATGTGTGGGTGTGAAGCGGTGCATGTGAATACACCTCCTGAAATAACACAGTGGATTTGACTTTATGTTACTCTGCTGTCATTTGGTGGTGATGAGAAGTCTGGCCCAATCCAGCCCTTGTTCATTTTGATAAGGGTCAGCTTGTCAGCATTGTCAGTTGACAGTCGAATGCACTTATCATTTATAATTCCCCCAGCGGCACTAAAAACACGCTCCAATAACACGCTAGCGGCAGGTCAGGCCAGGGCCTCCAAGGCGTACAGAGCAAGTTCATTCCAAGTGTCCAGCTTGGATACCCAATAATTAAAAGGCACAGAGGAATCACGGAGGATGCTGGTACGGTCGGCAAGGTACTCACCATCTTTTGAAACTTTCCACTCCTTGTGAGAGTACCCCGCGCCTCAGGGTCTGACCGAAGGGAAGGTCTGAGAAAACTGTCCCAGAACATAGACAGTGTTCCCCTGCCTCTGCTGGAATGGAGTTGCGTCTTTCTCGCATGTACGCCTTGGTCGGGCAATGAACTGTGACCTCTGCCGCTAGCGTGTTCAGATGGGAATTTTTTTAACAGTTCTGCAGCAAGGGCCTTCTGGTACTGCCCCATTTTTGTAGACCTCTCCACCTCAGGAATAAGAGAGTGAAAGTTCTCCTTGTAGCGGGGGTTTAAAAGTGTCACCAACCAGTAATTACTGTCACCCAACATTTTGACAACGCGAGGGTCACGGTTAAGGCAGCGTAACATAAAGTCAACCATGGGTGCCAGACTGGTAATGGGCAAGACTTCCGTGTCCTCACCAAGATGACGACTGACATGCTCTCCTCCTCCTCCCCTCTGTCCTCAGGCCACCCACGCTGAACCGACGGTATGACAGTTGTACAGATACTAACGTCAACAGCGCATGATACAAGCTCCTGTTCTTCCTCCTCCTCCTTCTCCTCTCCCTCATTGTCCCCCAATGCACGTTGGAATGAGATGAGGCTGGGCTTTGTTTAATCGACCGCTACGGCTTCTTGATCCATCTCATAATACTCTGGCTGCAATGCCTCCTCTTTAATTCTCTGCAGAGAGCATTGCAAAAGACAGACAAGTGGAATTCTGACGCTAATGATGGTGTCATCGCCACTCACCATCTTGGTGGACTCCTCAAAGTTTGTCAAGATGGTACATATGTCAGACATCCAGGTCCTCTCCAGAGGTCTTATGTGTGGAGTCTGACCTGAATACCGATGGCCTTGTTGCAGCTGGTACTCAGCAACTGCTCTCTTCTGCTCACAAATCCTTTGCAACATGTGGAGGGTAGAGTTTCAACATGTGGGGACATCACACTCCAGTCGGTGTGACGAAAGCAGCAAACGCTGCTGCAACACAGCAAGGACGGCGGAAGCTGTAGCCGACTTGCGAAAATGAGCTGACAGGCGGCGTACTTTGACGAGGTACTCGGGGTACGATTTAAGAAACCGCTGAACCACGAGGTTAAGCACATGAGCCAGGCATGGTACGTGTGTGATCTCGCCTCCCCTCAGAGCTGCCACCAGGTTACGGCCATTGTCACACACGACCATGCCTGGATGTAGGTTCAGCGGTTTCAGCCACAGATCTGCCTGCTCTTTCACTGCTGTCCACAACTCACAAGCAGTGTGAGGTTTCTAACCTAAGCTTATGAGTTTCAGCACAGCCTGTTGCCGCTTGGCTGAGGCAGTACTGCAGTGCTTCCAGCTTGTAACTGATGTGGTGATATCTGAGATGGAGGCTGAACATGAGGAGGAGGAGGAGGTGTACATGTTAGAACCTTGCTGTTAGGTTTTTTTTCCTTTGCTGGTCACATGACCTTGTTGGCCTATTTAAGCCTGCTCCGCCCTTCTGGCTTTGCTGGACTTCATTGTATATCTACTTTCTAGCTAGCCTGTGCTCTGTATCTAACTCTGTTAGTTTGCTTGGTCTACGGACCTCAATGTTCTATCTATTTTGTTTGTTCGTCTGTCTGCTACTATTTCTGTTAGGAGGTGTCCCATATTCCTACCAGTCCTTAGTACTTGTAGGGATTCCCTCCCCACATCTATAGGTCTTCGTACAGACTAGATTAGGACTTTAGCAGGTCTGATCGCAGGATCAGGTCCCCTGTTACATCGTAGGGATTAAGCTGAGTTCTATCGTAGGGACAGATCTCCTCTCTTTCCTTAGCTCCGGTAGTAGAACATAACAGTAAGTCCAGCCTGCAAATTCTCTAAGGAAAGATTTTTCTGTTCCATCATGGTGTCGGTTCAGGATTTGGCTAAACACCTGCAGAGACTCTCTCTGGAAGTGGCCGAGCTCCGTCAGCACGTGAGTAACTGTCCTGGAGCATATTTCTTGGAGCCTAAGGTATGTTTGCCGGATTTATTTTTTGGTGAATATCGAGAATTTTTTTCATTTAAAAATGCTTGCTTATTGTATTTTCGTTTGAGACCCAAGTCCTCTGGGGATGAATCCCAGCGCGTAGGGTTCATAATGTCACTTTTGCGCAAAGAGCCTCAGGAGTGGGCCTTTTCTTTGCAACCTAGTGATACATGCTTCAGATCAGTGGATAGTTTTTTTTCTGCTTTAGGACTATTATATGATGATCCTGACCGTGTGGCATCAGCTGAGACTGAGTTGAGACGTTTAAAACAAGGATCAGGTAATGTGGAAAAATATTGTACTCATTTTCGTCGTTGGTCCACTCAAACAGGGTGGAACGATTCTGCTCTGAAAAGTCTATTTCTTGCTGGGCTCAGTGAAAGGGTTAAAGACCTGCTAATTGCTTATCCTACACCTGAAGATTTGCAACAGGCTATGCAATTAGCTATACGGGTGGATAGAAGACTGCGTGCAAGGGTTAATGAGAGCAAATCCTCTGCTATGTCAGTTTCTGGTTATGATAATGTGTGTACTAACAGTGGTGAACCGATGGAGATTGGATCGGTGGCACCTCGCTCTCAAGAAAAAGACCGTCGTTTTTCGGAAGGCTTGTGTTTCTATTGCGGAAAATCTGGTCATTTGATTAAAGGCTGTGAGCTTCGTATGAAGAAAGAAAAAAAAATGGTCAGTCATGCCCGTATTGCCTGTTTAAATTCCAAGGGTATATTTTTAGCTGCTTCCACGATTGCTCAGAAAAAATTAATGGAATTTCGGGTGTTTGTGGATTGTGGGTCTACTCTGAATGTAATTGATGGGGGATTTGTGGAAAGACTCAATTTAAAACCTGAACCTTTATCATCCCCCATTGCTGTGGTTTCTGTGGATGGCTCCCCTTTGAAGAATATTACTCTCAAGGTCAGTGAATTTCCTCTCACTATTAATGGTGTTCACCATGAGAAATTGGATTTGGTAGTGTTGAATAACTTGCCTTCTCCAGTAATATTGGGTTTGCCCTGGTTAAAATTTCACAATCCTGTACTGGATTGGTCTACCAGTGAAATTAAATCCTGGAGCCATAAATGTTATGACAAGTGTTGTAACGGGCGTATTGCAGCTTTGGATAGGGGAGAATTGCCTGTTCCTATTCAGGATTTTTGGAGAGTTTTTTTCTGAGAAGGAATCGCAGATTTTGCCTCCCCATAGAGACTATGATTGCTCTATTGAATTTGTCCCTGGAGCGACTCTTCCTAAAAGTCGTTTATTTAACCTTACTATTCCTGAGAGGAAGGCTTTGGAGGAATACATACAGACAAGTTTGGCCGCCGGTCACATTAGGCCCTCTAAGTCTCCTGTGGCGGTTGGATTTTTTTTTGTAAAAAAGAAGGACGGTGGTTTACGTCCTTGTCTGGATTTTCGTGAGATTAACAAAATTACTGTACGCAATCCTTACCCACTGCCATTGATTCCTGATCTGTTTAACCAGTTAATGGGGGCCAAGTGGTTCTCTAAAATTGACCTTAAGGGGGCATACAATCTGTTGCGCATGAAGGAGGGTGACGAATGGAAGACTGCTTTTAACACTCCTGTGGGTCATTTTGAGAATCTGGTGATGCCTTTTGGTCTTACCAATGCTCCTGCATTTTTTCAGAATCTTATTAATGACATCCTTGGGCCTTTGATCGGCAAAAATGTGGTTGTGTATTTGGATGACATTTTGATTTATTCGCCGGATCTGAAGTCTCATTGGCAGAGCGTACGTGAGGTATTACAGTTATTAATGGACAATTCGCTTTTTGCTAAGCTGGAGAAATGTGAATTCGCTGTACAGAGAATTAGTTTTTTGGGTTACATTATCTCCAGCGAAGGTTTTGAGATGGATCCGGTTAAAGTTCAAGCTATACAGGAATGGCCTAGGCCTATTGGTTTGAAATCGATACAGAGGTTTTTAGGTTTCGCCAATTATTACAGAAAATTCATAAAAAATGTTTCTAGTATTGTCAAACCTCTGACCGATCTCACCAGGAAAGGTGCTGATGCTGTTCAGTGGTCTTCTGAGGCCATTGAAGCTTTTGTGTATCTCAAGGAGAGGTTCACCTCTGCTCCCATCCTTATGCAGCCTGATGTGACTAAGCCGTTTTTGGTTGAGGTTGAGGCTTCCTCTGTGGGGGTTGGAGCAGTATTGTCTCAGGATAACGGGGATGGATTACATCCCTGTGCCTTTTTTTCAAAAAAATTTTCGGAGACTGAACTGAATTACGATATTGGTAATCGGGAATTATTGGCTATTAAACTCGCATTTGAACACTGGCGCCACTTCTTGGAAGGTGCGGAATTTCCTGTTCAGGTTCTTACGGATCATAAAAATCTGATATATCTTGATGCTGCCAAGCGCCTGAATGCCCGTCAGGCTAGGTGGGCACTGTTTTTCTCGCGGTTTAATTTCTCCGTTACTTACATCCCTGGTACTAAGAATGTTAAGGCGGATGCCTTGTCTCGCAGTTTTTCTCCCATAGTCGGTGCTGAGAAAGAGGAAAACATTTTACAAGAAGGTGTTGTGATAGCTGCTTTAGACTCCGTTTTGGAAGATGAGATTCTTAAAGCTCAGGAGAATGCCCCATCTAACACTTCTCATGGGAGGTTGTTTGTGCCTGGGACCTTTAGGAGAGATTTGTTTGTTGAGTGTCACGAATCTCAGTTGGCAGGTCATCCCGGAATCTCTGAGACCAAGAGACTGGTGGGTCGCAGTTTTTGGTGGCCTGGATGGCAGAAGGAAGTCATTAAGTGTGTGCGCCAATGTACTATATGTGCTAGATCTAAGTCCTCACATACTCCTGCTGCGGGGTTGCTTTGTCCTTTGGAGGTCCCCAGTGCTCCTTGGACACATTTGGCTATGGACTTTATAACTGACCTTCCCCCCTCTGAGGGTTTTACTGTCATCTGGGTGGTCGTGGACCGTTTTAGCAAGATGTGTCACTTGGTTCCCTTCGTCAAACTGCCCTGCGCTAAAACTCTCGCTAAGGCCTTTGTCAAGGAAATTGTCAGACTTCATAGCGTTCCTACTGACATTGTTTCTGATAGGGGTCCTCAGTTCGTGGCTCGTTTTTGGCGTGCCTTTTGTGACAGGTTGGGAATTCATTTGTCGTTTTCGTCTGGATATCATCCTGAATCTAATGGCCAGACAGAAAGGAAAAACCAGGATGTTGAGCAGTTCTTGCGTTGTTTTGTGGCAGACAATCAAGAGGGGTGGTCTGAGTTTCTGCCACTTGCCGAATTTTCTCTGAACAATCATACATCTTCTTCTGCTGGTTGTTCGCCTTTTTTTTGTTGTTCTGGGAGACATCCGTCGTTTGGGTCGTTCTCCAATTTGGGATCTGCCGTGCCTGAGGAGGAGAATTTTTCCGGTGATTTGGAAAGAGTTTGGACGGATGTGCGTGGTAATCTTCAGGAGGCCAACAGAAAATCTAAAGACTACTTTGATAGGAAACGACAGGAGGTTTTGTTCGCTGTTGGTGACATGGTTTGGTTGTCCTCTAGGAATCTGCGGTTGAGGATTCCTTCTAAGAAATTGGGTCCCAAGTTTGTAGGGCCCTTTAAGGTGCTTCAGGTTGTCAACCAATCTGCTGTTAGGTTGGAGGTTCCTACCTCCTGGAGAATTAATCCGGTCTTTCATGTCTCTCTGTTAAAAAAAGCTGTTGTGTCGGATGGTGACGCCTCTGCCTCTGTTCCTCCGGTGGTGGAGGACGGGGAATATGAAATTTCTCGCATCCTTGACTCTAGACGGTATAGAGGTAGTTTGCAGTATCTTGTGGCCTGGAAAGGTTTCGGACCCGAGGATAACTCTTGGGTGAGGTCAGATGATGTTTCCGCGTCCAGACTTATCAGAGCGTTTCACAGGAGATTTCCTGATAAGCCTGGTCCTAGGGGATCCGGAGGATCCTCTTAGAAGGGGGGGTACTGTTAGAACCTTGCTGTTAGGTTTTTTTTCCTTTGCTGGTCACATGACCTTGTTGGCCTATTTAAGCCTGCTCCGCCCTTCTGGCTTTGCTGGACTTCATTGTATATCTACTTTCTAGCTAGCCTGTGCTCTGTATCTAACTCTGTTAGTTTGCTTGGTCTACGGACCTCAATGTTCTATTTTGTTTGTTCGTCTGTCTGCTACTATTTCTGTTAGGAGGTGTCCCATATTCCTCCCAGTCCTTAGTACTTGTAGGGATTCCCTCCCCACATCTATAGGTCTTCGTACAGACTAGATTAGGACTTTAGCAGGTCTGATCGCAGGATCAGGTCCCCTGTTACATCGTAGGGATTAAGCTGAGTTCTATCGTAGGGACAGATCTCCTCTCTTTCCTTAGCTCCGGTAGTAGAACATAACAGTACACTGTGGGCAACTCTGCCTGACATAGGGCCCGCAATCCTCGGTGTGGGGAGGATGTGTTCCGTCCCAAGGTCCGACTGGGTCCCGACTTCCACTATGTTTACCCAGTGTGCCGTCAGGGAGATGTACCGTCCCTGGCCACAAGCACTTGTCCACGTGTCCAATGTCAGGTGGACTCTCCCAGTAACTGCGTTGTTGAGGGCACGGCAGATGTTTTGGGACACGTGCTTGTGTAGTGCGGGGATGGCACACCGGGCAAAATAGTGTCGGCTGGGGACCGATTACCGAGCGATGGCCACCGCCATAAGGTTGCAGAAGGATTCCGTCTCCACCAGCCTAAAAGGCAGCATTTCCAATGCAAGCAGTCATGAAATGTGCGAATTTAGGACTGTGGCCTGTGGAGCGTTAGCTGTGAATTTCCGCTTTCGTTCTAAGTCTGGGATATGGACAATTGAACGCTGCGGTGGGACGTGGACGTGGATGTTGATGCTGTTTCTTGAGAAACTGCCATTAAAAGTGAAGACTGAGAGGAGGGGGCATCTTTGCATGCAGTATGGACAGGTGATAGCCTTGCACACACAACAGGGGGTTCTTTTGCACGCACAACAGTGGAATAAGCAGTGGTGACACCCGCTGACACTGGTCGTGGATCCTGGGGTTCGCCCCACAAAGTCGGGTGCTTTGCTGCCATGTGCCTGATCATGCTGGTGGTGGTCAGGCTGGTAGTTTTGTCACCCCTGCTGATGCTGGCATGGCAGGTGGTACAAATGGCCTTTTTGGGGTTATCAGCAGAGCCTTTAAAAAAATTCAAGACTCTGGAAGACCTACAGGTTGTACTGGCAATGTTCCTTGTGTTGGTGTTACAGGGAACTGTTGCCTGCCTTCTGTGTGCGGCCACCACACTGCTTCTTCCTGCCTGTTGGGGTACTCTGCCTCCCTCACCCTGTGTGCTGCTTGCCTCTCTCTGCATGTCCTTCTGCCACATTGGGTCAGTTACTAGATCATCCACCACCTCCTCCTCTTCCACTTGCGCACCACGATGCTCCTCCTCACTTCCTGGCAATTGTGTCTCGTCATCATCCACCTCTTGTGACAAATTGCCAGCGTCGACTTCCTGTGGCCGTGGCTGTTCAAATATTTGGGCATCGCTACATGGGATCTCCTCTTCCACCACTTCAAGGGGAGCAGGAGAGGGGCACAAATCTGGAAATGGACCAGTGAACAGCTCTTCAGAGTGTCCAAGTGTGAGATCAGTTGCTGTCTGACGACACTCGGCATGGTGGGAGGAAGGAGCATCAGGGTGAGGAGGAGTATGCGGTCGAGACTCACGGCTACTAAGATTTGACCGTGTGGAAGACAGACCGGAGGTGATGGTGCCCAGGTAACTGGAAGTATTATCTGTTATCCAATTAATAACCTGTTCACACTGATCAGTTCGCAATACTGGTGTTGTTCTGTGCTTCCCTAGTAATTCGGTCAAGAAGTATGAGCGAGAAGATGTGGCTGTTGGTTGTGGCACATTTTCACCTTGGCCACGGCCCTGTCCTCTGCACGCACCATCACCAGAACGTCCAGTTCCACGTCCCTTGCCACGTGCCTTGCCCATTGTAAAGGAAGTAAAATAGCTTACACTAGCATTATCAATGGAAAAAGGGTGATAAAAAGTACATTAGAACCGTGGAAGAGGAAAACCACAGTTCTATTTCTCTGGCCTACACCCGACTCTTTTAAACAATCTGAACAATCAGGGAGAAACTATTACTGTTTTTCTTTACGGCAAAAAATGCCAAAAGCTGGATAATAGAGATTTTTTACTGTGGAACAGCAAAACCACAGTTATAATTTACTGGTGTACCAGACTTTTTTAAATATATATATTTGCGGCTGAACAGTGTGCGACGCACTCAAACTGTTTTTTTTTAAGATACAAATTGCCCAAAAGTGGATAATACAGAGGTTTGAACCGTGGAACTGCAAAACCACACTTCTGTTTCTCTGGCCTACACTAGACTATTTTCAACAGATATATTTGTGTCTGAACTGTCACATACACACTTTTTTTTTTTTTTGTGGGGGTGGCACAAAAACTTTAATCAGACGGGTATTTGTACAGTGTGAAGGAGGAATAAAAAAAGGATTTTTCCTGTCCCCCGAGACCTGGAGCTAAGTCCAGCAATTTCAGCAACAGGAGCACACAGGACTGTAATACAGCGTTTGCTGGTATAACCACTGCGTCTCCTATGCAGCCTGCCTGCCTGCCTGATATCTGGGATGGATATTTGTCCTGAGAAGGACTGTCTGGCAGCCTTTACAGACCCTACACTAACTATTTCGCAGTATATATCTCTCCCTAAATCAGCAGCGCTGTCCCTACACTGTCTGATCCCTGCCGTCTGTGTCCAAGATGGCGGCGCCCAGTTTTAAATACTCGAGGTGACGCTATGCAGCCAGCCAATCAATTTAATGCCCACAACCAACATGGCTGCGGCATTACAGTGACTGGCTGGCATCCCTGCATTTTCATTGTCTGTAAATAGCGCCAAACATGCAGGGCGGAGACCCGAGCTCCCGCCCGAGTAACCCGGAAATGCTCGGTGCTCGCCGAACTTTCCAAGTAGCGTGATGCTCGGGCGAGTACCGAGCAGTGTCGAGCATGTTCGCTCAACACTAATGATGATTAGTGTTGAGCAAGTATGTTCTATTAACCCTTTCGCCGACTATGCTCGGGCCGAGCTCTGAGTATTTATAGCTGCTCGGTGATATGGTTGAATCGCTCCCGTGTGCATGATTTGCGACTGTTTGACAGTTTTATTACATGTGAGGAATGTCTATTTCTTACACATTCCTCACATGTAATAAAACTGTCAAACAGTTGCAAATCATGCACACGTGAGCGATTTAACCTTATCACCAAGTAGCTATAAATACTCGGAGCTCGGCCCGAGCATACTTGGACAGAACATACTCGCTCAACACTAATGATGATCAAAAAAAGGGTATTTTTCTTGTAGTAGTATAGTAAAGCATAAACAAGTAATAAAGTATGTATCACTGTAATAGTATCCAAATAAAATCAGTTACACTATATGGTAAACTCTGTAAAAAAATAAAATTGAAAAACAATTCCAGATTTAACATCCCTTGCTCATGTCTATTACCAAAAATTAAAAAGTGATCAAAAAGTTGGAAGTACCCAAAAAAGGTACCAGTAAAAAGTATAGCTTATTCCACCAAAAGCAGACTTTTGCACATCACTATTTATGGAAAATAACAAAGTTATGTGTATAAGAATATGATGATTAATATATATATATATATATATATATATATATATATATATACATACATATAGTAATTTATTGTGAAGATATAGCAAAACAAAAAAATATATATTAATTTAGTATTTTTGAAATTATATCTACCCATAGAATAGTGATAGCTTGACAATTATTCATAAAGGTGAAAGGTGTTTAGAAAAAAATAAACAAAATATAGAATTGATGACTTTTGTTCAGAGCGCAATCAAAAGGGATCAAACAGTGGATATACCACAAAATGGCAATAAAGAAAACTCCAGCTTTTCATGCAAAAAATAAGACCTCATACAACTCTGTTGATGGAAAAAAGTGAAACTTGTGGTTCTCAAAATATGGCGACTGAAACACAATTTTGTTTTCAAAAAGAATATTAATTGCACAAAACTTATGATAAATGAATAAAACCATAGAATTTAGGTATTACCATAATTGTGCAGACCCAAAGAATGAAGTTAACATTTTATTTGTGCAGCAAGCAAAATACACAGAATTTCTGTTATGTTTATATTTGTTTCCATAAATAGTTAAAAATAGATTGTCTATAAAAAAGTTATATGTTTCTCAAAATGATCCCACTGACAAACTCAACTCATCCCGAAATAAATATAAACCCCCATATGACTAAGCCGCAGAAAAAACAATAAAAATAATCTGTCATGAAAGCTGAAACAAGCTGTGCAGCTAAAGGGGTTAATATGCATTACATATTTATGTATATGTATTAGTTGCATGTAAAGTATGATCATTTTACTGTTCCAATAAATATCTATTAAATTAAGAGTATTTTTAAAGAAAATATCTAATGGAAATCCTAACATTGTCTACTGATTGAATATAAAAATAATTATAAATTTATATAGCACAATAGCAAACCCTGATGGAAATGTGTGCAAGGTGATAGTAAAGTCATCAGAGCTTGTTAGCTTTACCCAATTTTGATTGTAAGAATTTTCTTTCAAATCCTAATGATATACTTTTGCTGACATATATCAGTCTTCTATACCACTTTACTCCAAACATTTCTAGTAGTTTATGATGCAAGCTTTACAATCCATACATACTTTTGTAAGCATCGCTCCTTCCTGCTTCCTAGAGATGTTCTGTTAACATGGACTGCAAATTGACTAATGATATGCTACTTATATATTGAGAGTGAATCTAATCATGTGCACTCAGTAAGAAATCCTCTGAGAAAAGAGGATGTTAACTGCTAAAATAATTATTGCAATGTCTTGTAACCTATCCTCAAGAGCCTTTTAGCCTTTTTTACGTAATATATCACAGCATATTGTTAATAATTTTTGTCCTATTTGTTGAAATTTTTCCAAATTTATGATGTTAATGTCTTTCTCTTAGGATAGGTCATCAATATCAGATATGTGGAGGTCCGATGTCATGCCCCAACAGACCTAGAACAGCATGGCTCTGTTCACAGTTTCGTGGCTCGTATTCTATTGAATAGGAGCGCCATTCACTTTTTAGATCCGGCCGGTATCAGAGCTCAAATTAGCTAATCTGTTGGAATGCTCGATGTCTGAACCCCCCCATCTGATATTTAAGATGAGAAAAAACCCTGAATCAATGAATGAAGTCTTTTGTCTTTCATGCGTTTCTCAGTGCAAATGGCGTCAGACACGGCCAGGCTGTTTTTGCCCATAAAAATCTACAGATATCACATTACATGGTCTAGAGTAGCCAATCAGGGTGGTTATCACAGCAAGTATAAAACATGGGAGCCAGCGAAGTAGCTCAACTTTATGTTTGTTCAGTGTAGGGTTAGGAAGTAAGAGCAAACAGCTAATTCCACCTAGGGATAGCAAAAGGTCTAGACTGATTGTTGTGTACTACTTTCAGTGCTGAAGCAAATTGAAAATTAAAGTGCTATTCTCAGGTTGTGAATACAAATCGGAAGATTCAAGTGATAAATAGGCAAGTGCTGTACATGTATAGTCATTAGTCATTAGTCATTAGTGTTGAGCGAGTATGTTCTGTCCAAGTATGCTCGGGCCGAGCTCCGAGTATTTTTAGCTACTCGGTGATAAGGTTAAATCGCTCACGTGTGCATGATTTGCAACTGTTTGACAGTTTTATTACATGTGAGGAATGTGTAAGAAATAGACATTCCTCACATGTAATAAAACTGTCAAACAGTCGCAAATCATGCACACGGGAGCGATTCAACCATATCACCGAGCAGCTATAAATACTCAGAGCTCGGCCCGAGCATAGTCGGCGAAAGGGTTAATAGAACATACTTGCTCAACACTAATCATCATTAGTGTTGAGCGAACATGCTCGACACTGCTATACATGTATACTCAGTTTGACTGAATTGATTGATCTGAGATATACAATTCTGACATTTAAAAAAAATATATCAGTGACCAATATGGCTGCCCTTCTTTTCATCAGTCATACATGTCCCAATCATGGAGTCTATCAGTTTCTTAACTTGTTGACTGTCAACTTTTTTGGGCAGCACCAACTACAGGCACCCAGACACCGATAAGAGAGGTATACTGTTTTCTTTCACTATAAATTTTCATTTAATAAGTGCCCACAAGTTCTCAATAGGGTTAGGGTCAGGTGAGAGAGGGAGCATGTCGTTATTCTTTCATGTTTAAAGCTTTTATTGGCTAACTAAGCAGTGGAATACGTCAATTCATGCGATGGAGCATTGTCCTGCATACAAATCATGTTTTTTTTTGAAAGACGCAAACTTTTTACTTTACCAATGCTTTAAGAAAGTGTTTTCGAAAAATTGTTAGTAGGTTTGGGAGTTAATTTTGAGTCCATCTTCAACCCCACAAGGTCCAAATACCTCATCATTAATTATACCAGCCCATAGCCATACCACAACACCACTTTATTGGCCTCTGAGTTGAAGTAAAGCACTGTGCTCATTACTTGTACAGCCATGGGGTCATCCATTTAGTCTGTCAAGAGTCACTCTCATCTCATCAGACAATAAACCTTTTGAAAAATCTATCTTCAGATATTTCTTTGTCCAGCCTGGAGATTTCAACATGTGTCTTGTTCAGTGGCTGGGTTTCAGCCTCTTTAACCTTGGCCTTGTCTTGTACTACTGGGCACTTCAGGGAGGTTGCAGTTCTGAAATATGACAGCACTGGAGGATCACAGGTTTCTGGTCATTTCACTTTTGATTTTTCTAAAATCTTTGACAGTTAAGGTGCGTCTTTTTTTCTCATCACATTTTTTGTGACCCTGTTGGTTATTTATATGAACATTTTTGATGGTTCTGTGATCATGCTCCAATATCTTAGCAATTTCAAGAGTGCTACATGCCTATGTAAAACTTTTAACTATTTTTAACTTTTCAGAGTCAAGTAAATCTCTTTTGTGACACATTTTGAATGAGTAAACCAAGATGCATCCCCTGAATAAAGGGTGTTGATATCCCTAGGCCACACTCTCACTCATTACACAAATACACATCACCTGATCTGCTTCATCCAATAAGCATTAAAAATTATACAGCTTGGAGATATGCATGAAAATGATATGTTCAAAAAACTCACTTTCCTAGTAATTGTGCAAGCAGTATACACCTAGTAAGTTGAAAGGGAAACTTGTACATTGGCCGCTTTTTATTAACTTTTATTAACTGGGAACTTAACTTTCGAATGGAGAAGCACAGTAAAAACAATAAAGTCCTGCAAAATCAATGGAGCAGTGGAAACTGGAGAAGGTATTCAGTTTGAATAAAAAAAAAATCTACTGAACGTTTGACCGTGGAACTTAAATGATTAGACCCTAGAGGTGGCTGCATTTTCTCTCCCATTGGCCCCCGATGCTATGCAGTTGCAGTGTGTTGGTTGGTTACCAAGCTATTACATTGTCGTGTTGAAAAAGAGTTTAATAGACACTTAAGAGAAATGGCCGTACCATTGGTTCCATGATTGATACATTCTGTACTGCAAATGAAGCTGGACTTCACAGACTAAGCCAGGGGCATCAAACAGTGTCTTCACAAACCATCAGGTGTTTGCATGACAATGCGCTACTAGCCAGATGTACAATTACACGTGTTCCATTGATCTTACTTCACCACTCACAAAAGCTATCATGATGCAAAGCAAGATGGTAACAGTGGTACAGTCATTTCTCCATAGTGTCTCATGAGCTGTTTTTCAACAAGGCCACATCATGCAATTGTAAACAGCCAGTGTGGCATAAATGTGCTTTCATACCCTGCAGCGTCTCTGCATTTGTGTCCTCTCATGAACATCTGGGATGAAGTTGGTGAGCTATTGCAAAGTGAGGTGTTAGCAGCAGATCTTAAGTACTTGTCCAAATTGCATTCAATGTGGCATAACATTCCTCAGATACTCATTAATGGGCTCATTGATACCATGCTAAGGAATATAAGGTGCTCATACTGAATTTTGAATAAATCAAGAATTACATTTGGTTCCCCATTTTTCATCATTTGCATGCCATTGACAAGTCTATCGATCCTGTTACTCCCATAATTCCATGATTTCCTTCTTAATGAGGCAGTTTTAGTGTTATGGAATCTATATTGCTTAAGGGTTTGAATATTCTAAGTCATATACTATTATGCCATCTTAGCCAAAAGTTCTGAACTGACACAAATTTTGGTTTTCACAAAGTATTCAGTTTCAGTGTTTTTTGATCTTTTAGTCATTCTACGGTTACTGAGGTACAGTTACAGTTATAAGTATTTCATATGTTTTTAAACTTTTATTAAAACATACACTAAATTTCTGCAAAGGCTCAATAATTACAGTGTTGACTCTTATTTTTGAAGACCTCTGCAATTTTCCCAGGCATTTTAGAAATCAGATACTGGGCTAAATTCTGACTAATAGCAATTCTTGCCTAATCACAATCAGTGCTAAAGGTTTATCACTATTCTGTCTCTTTGTCCACTGGATTTTTGGGTTGGACCACAGGTTTTCAATTGGATTGTGTCATGCCAACAGTAAAGCATTATGAGACCATTCATCTGTGGCATTGCTTTTAATCTAACGGAGTGAAATTTTACCTAAAAACAGTACCATGAGTAATAAATTATATGTAAACATCCTTCAAGAGCAACTTCTCACAGCCATATGTGGCGCCCCTGCGGGTCCAGTCGCCACAGAGATACTGCATCTCAGCCAGAGGTGTGGTACCCCACTCTCGGGTAAGGAGGGAGCACTACCCGGGACCCACACAGCCACATCCAACATCACATCACTCCAGTAGGGAAGGGCGAGATTGCTCCTGAGGGAGAGCACAGTCACTGTCCCTGTCTGGAGGGGGGGAACTAGGTAGAGGAGGTGGGAGGAGAAAGTAGTTTAGATGAGCACTGAAGGAAGGACTGAAGGTAGAGGAGACCACATAAAGTGACAGTTGGTGATGTGGGTCACATGACAGGTAGTATAAAAGGAAAGGTAGAAAGATCTAGAAAGTCAGTCAGTCAGTCAGAGCAGTTGCTGACAGGAGTCTGTCACAGGGAGGGAGGAGAGATGGGTCCTAGGAGCAATAGTGCAGTGAGAGAGGAGTGTTGAAGAGTAGGGTCCAGTCAGAGGGGCCTAGTAAGAGAAAGAACGAGAGGAGAGAGGGAGTCAGAGAAGGGCCCCAGAGACAGAGAAAGGATTTTAGGGGCATGGGAAGTGCGGAGTCCACCCGTGCGCCCGAGTTCACGTAAAGGGATCAGGTCGCAATAGGGGACCGGCCCCAGACTAGTGGAGGACTGCAAGACTCAGCTAGCAAACCAGAGGCTGCGGTATCTGTAAGTGCCATAGCCAAAACAAAATTTCATGAAAAAAAGATGCGCACACAGTACTGAAGAGGTGCTGGCTAAAGAAGGTATGATCCAAGCAATCACTTATAGATAATAGCCACACTCAAATTCTTGGTTGCAAAGAGTGATAATTTTATTATAGTACAACACCACACCGTAGAAAAAAGGTGCTTAGTCGCGATACATGCAACCAAGAATTTAAGTGTGGCTATTATCTGTAGCCAAAACCACACACATTTGCTCAAAAGGTGGCCATATAGGACCAAAGGGACAGAGAGGACATTGCCCAACAAGGCCCGCGGCCACTGGCTCGGGACACTGTGTGTGAGGCGCAGGGCAGGAGGGCGAGAGCCAGCGCAGAGAGACGACCAGGGAAAATAAACAAGAAGGGGGTCCCGATCAAGTGCACTCAAGTTATCCGACAGTTGGCTGGATCACTTCCCCGGAGGACACAGGACTCGGTGGGCTGTTATAACATGGCTAGCAGTTGTAACCTGGAGCACCATAAAAACTGTGAGTAAAAACTTGAAAAATGCACCCCGCTGTGTCCTTGACTTAATTGCTGCATCACATGCCTTGCACCACACCACCAACATCTAAAATGACCTATTTAACTGCCCTGAGGCTAGCTGTACCCGTAGAGAGCTGAACCATCTCTGCTGCGTCACCAACGGCCCCAGTGGATCTGAACAGCAGTGGCCGCCACCTATAGCCGCATACCATGGGTGGCGTCATGAAACTTTATCCCCAAAACTTTAATCTTCTCTTTTCTTTAATTTTTGACGGGGTCACACCGCCGTGATTATTCTAAACGAACCGACCGGCCCGGCTTCCGAGTACCCCACGGCTCCAGGGGGCACATCACATCCAGGAGCAATTTGGTGATGAACAATGTTTTTTTTCCACCATGATTGAGCACCATGTCACAAGAAAAAAGTGATAAAACATGTTGGTTCCATGACCAGGAAACTACCCAGATCTCACTGAGAACCACTGGTCAATTCTCCAAAAGCAGGTGGAAACACATAAACACAGATGTGCTACATTCAAATCCTTAGACAAGACTAAGAGAGAATTTGTTGCCATTAGTCAGAATTTGGACCAGAAGCTGATATTGGGCATAGTAGGGCCAATTGCAGAATCCTTAAAAAGTCACTTGATATGTTGAGTCACTGATATATTTTTAAATTAAAGTTTAAAAACGTATAAAATTCTTAAAATTCTACTTCAGTATACCGTTAAAAACATCTGACTAAACCATAGTAAAACTCATGTTAACTCCTTCACCCCTTAGCCTGTTTTCACCTTCCTGACAAGGCAATACTTTACAATTCTGACCAGTGTCACTTTATGAGGTAATAACTCTGGAACGCTTCAACATATCCCAGTGATTCTAAGACTGTTTTTTTTTTTTTGTGACACATTGTACATCATGTTAGCAGTAAATTTTGGTCAATATGATTTGCGTTTATTTATGAAAATATCAACAATTTGACAAAAAATTAGAAAATCTTGCCATTTTCAAACTTTTAATTATATGCCCTTAAACCAGATAGGTATACCACACAAAAAATAAATAATAAATAACATTTACCACAAGTCTACTTTACATCACCATCACTTTTGGAGTGCAAAATTGCCCAAAATTGGAATACATAGTAGACGCTATGTCACGTTTGCAGTGCCCCTGATATGCCTAAACAGTAGAACCCCCCCACAAGTGACCCCATTTTGGAAACTAAACCCCTCAAAGAACATATTTAGAGGTGTGGTGAGCACCTATAACCCACAGGTGCTTCACAAAATTTTGTAACGTTGAGCCGTGAAACTGAAAAAATGTATATTTCCAGCAAAAAATGTTGCTTTAGCCTCAAATTTTTCATTTCCACAAGGGTATCAGGAGAAAATGATCATTACAATTTGTTGTGCAATTACTGTCCTGAGTACTCTGATACACCTTATGTGGTAGAACACTACTGTTCAGATGCACTGTAGCAATCAGAAGGGAAGGAGCAACATTTGACTTTTGGAGCACATAATAGACAAGAATAGATAGTGGACACCATATCTCATTTGCCTAGCCCATGATGTGTCTTAACAGTGGAAACCTCACACCAGTAAACCCATTTTGAAAACTACATCCCTTGAGAAACCTATCTATAGGTCTAGAGGTGTGGTGAGCACTTTGAACCCACAGGTGTTTCACAAAATTTCATAACATTGAGCCATGAAAATTAAAAAATAAATTTTTCCCGCAAAAATGTTGCTTTAACCCCAAATTTTTATTTTTCACAAGGGTAACAGGAGAAATTGGACACAAAATTTGTTGTGCAATTTCTCTTGAGTACACCGATACCCAATATATGGTGGAAAACTACTGTTGCACGGCAGAGCTTGAAAGGGAAAGAGCGCCAATTCTCAAGCACAATTTTGGCTGGAATAGATTGCAGGTGCCATGTCAAATTTGAAGAGCCCCTGACATGCCAAAACAGCAGAAACCCCCATAAGAGACCCCTTTATGTAAACTACACCTCTTG
Organism: Phyllobates terribilis; assembly: GCF_046119375.1. Lineage (NCBI taxonomy): Eukaryota > Metazoa > Chordata > Amphibia > Anura > Dendrobatidae > Phyllobates > Phyllobates terribilis. The sequence goes on from NW_027362761.1 coordinate 284,863,356, forward strand.
AGGAATCATCTAGAGGTGTAGTGTAGATTTGTAACTTTCAGGTGATTCACAGAATTGTATAATATTGGACTAAGTAAATGGAAAATTACATTTTTTTCCACTATATTGTTGCTTTGGCCCCAAGTTTTTAATTTTCAAATGGGATAATAGGAGAAAATGAAAGGTACAATTTGTAGTGAAAAAAAATTAGCACCGAAATTATGATAGAGAACAAAGATCTAAATACAATAAGTTAATATTCATTTTGATACAGCAAGAAAAGGTCCAATGTTTCGACCAATAACAGTTCACCACGGCCTGCACGCAGCCATATCCACCTGATACCCGACTTTTCTGCAATAAAAGTTTTCACTCCCTATACATCCATGCAAATGACTATGTGATATCCTTTGTTAATTCTGTTGCCTTGTTTTGTTCTAATATGATTTATGCCTAATAAGTCCTTAATAATGACCATTATTGGTCAAAACATTGGACCTTTCCTAGAACACATGCACTTCAGGAGCAGTAGTGCCAGTTTTTCATCCAGAACGGTACAATTTATAAAGCAATATCTCCTGATTACACAAGTACCCCATATGTGGTCAAAAACTGCTTTTGAGGCATAATGCAAAATCAAAATGGAAGAAGCGCCATGCTGGAATTCAGATATTGCTGGAATGGTTTGAGGGTGCCATGTCACATTGACAGAGCCCCTGTGGTGCCAGAACAGCAAAAATCCTACATAAGTGACCCTATTTTACCAACTACACCCCACAATGAATTCATCTAGGGGTGCAGTGAGCATGTTGACGTTTTTATACTATTGGGCGATGAAGAATGACTAATTGCATTTTTATCACTAAAATGTTGATTTAGTTCCAAATTTTTTATTTGTTTGTTGTGCAATTTCTCCTGAGTGTGCCAATGTCCCACATGTAATTGGGAACTACTTTTTGGGCACAGTGGAAATCTCAGAAGGAAAGGAGCGACATATTATAATGCAGATTTTGCTGTTATGGTTTGCGGGTGCAATGACGCACTGTAAAAGCCGCTGAGAAACCCTCCATAAGTGACCACATACAGTGCTGCTCACCATTATTGGCACCCCTTCATTTTTTTCATAGATTGTGCAATATCTTAAGAAATAAATGGAAATGTACCAAAGTTATATCTTCAGGATTTTAAAATTAGTGGTCCAAAGTAATACAACAATAAAACATCGTTTTTCAACTTCCATGTTGCAATTTCAAAGAAGAAACAGAATAAACAGCATATGCACCAATAAAGTCACCCCTAATTCATACTTGATTGCACACCCTTTGGAGTTGCTAACAGCCTCCAAACATTTCTTGTAGCCATTAACAAGCTTCTTACACTTCTCAGCTGGAATTTTCTCCCACTCTTCCTTTGCAGTTTGTTCAAGCTCTTGAATTTTTACAGGCTTATTTTTCCCAATGGCAGATTTCAGCTCACCTAAAATATTTTCAATGGGATTGAGGTCAGGACTCATTGCTGGCCATTTTAAAACTCTATTTTTTCTTTTTCAATCATTCCTGTGTATTTTTGGATGTGTGTTTTGGGTGATTGTCTTGCTGGAGGACCTATGATCTTCGACTCAAACCAAGTTTTCTTACACTGGGTATTATTATTTATTATAATAGCGCCATTTATTCCATGGCGCTTTACATGTGATAGGGATATACATAGCAAAAACATTTACATAATCTTAAAAAAATGAGTCAGCGACTGGTACAGGAGGAGCGAAGACCCTGCCCGCGAGGGCTCACATTCTACAAGGGATGGGTGAGGATACAGTAGGTGGGGGTAGAGGAAGTCATGCAGTAATGTGGAGGAGCGGTGGTTACTGCAGGTTGTAGGCTTGTCGGAAGAGGTAGGTCTTCAGGTTTCTTTTGAAGGCTTCCATGGTAGGCGAGAGTCTGATGTGTTGGGGTACAGAGTTCCAGAGTAGGGGGGATACACGGGAGAAATCTTGTATGCGATTGTGGGAAGAGGAGATAAGAGGGGAGTAGAGCAGGAGATCTTGTGAGGATCGGAGGTTGCGTGCAGGTAAGTACCGGGAGACTAGGTCACAGATGTATGGAGGAGACAGGTTGTGGATGGCTTTGTATGCCATGGTTAGGGTAGGACATTTTGCTCTAAAATCTCTTGATAATTATCTGATTTCATGATTCCAGTAATACGGTCAAGGCATCCAGTACCGGATGCAGCAAAACAACCCAACAGCATTATGGATCTTACACCATGCTTAACTTTTGGTAAAGTGTTCTTTTCCTTATAAGCGTCATTGAGCTGTCTGTAAATAAACTGTTGCTTTGCACTGCCTAAAAGCTCTATTTCTGTTTCATATATCCAGAGAACATTTTCCAAGAAGGATTGTGGCTTGTCAAGGTACTCTTTGGCAAAGATCAGTCATTCCTTTTTATGTCTTTTCTTCAGCAATGGTTTCTTCTTTGGCCTTTGCCCATAAAGCTCTGCTTGGTTTAATGTGCGGCATATAGTACCTGTTGAAACCATGACCACAGACTGTTCCAGGTTGGCCTTCAAGCCTTTGGATGTTTGGCGTGGTGTTTTTTACAAAATTTGCACCAACCTTTTGTAGTGCCTTTTGAAGTGCATTGAGCTGTAGGGTGTATTGCAGCAAAAGGAGAAAAGAAAAAAAAAACCTCTTTAAATCTTCTTCCTTAGAAAGTGTGAATGAGCTGAGTGTGACCGGAGTGTAAGTGCAAATGAAAGTAAGTGTGTGACTTGTTTTTCAGTGACTTTGGATTCAGGGAGTTTGGAAGGGAGGAATTTGGACTGAATTGCTGTCTGTATTTTATTAATTCTTTACATTTCTTTTTACTTAACATTTCTGTCTAGTGCAATCCCCATTAGGAAATGAGCTCCATTATGGGCAATGCTATCCAGTACATCTTGCCACATGTATGCAATCCTTGAACAGCCGGTCGGGGTTGCATACTGCTGCGCGAGATGTGTGCACGTTGTGCGTTTGGAAGCCCAGGTACTGGATCTAAATGAGCAGCTGGCAACACTGAGATCCATTGACAATATGGAAAGGAGTCTGCTGCTCACTGAGCAGCTGCTCACTGGGGTAGATGTGGGGGAGGGTGGTAGTAGGGAGCTGCAGGTCAGTGAGGCAGCTAGCTGGGTGACAGAAGGGGAGGTAGAGGGAAGAGTGCCAGGGAGGCTAGTCCTGATCTGGCACACTCCAATAAGTTTACAAAGTTGGCAGATGAGGGGGGTGACGGTACAGGGGTAGCACTGCTGCAGCAAGACATGTCCCCTGAAAGCCGGAGAAGTGTTAGCTCCAGTAAGGAGGGAAATAGGAGAGCAGGGCAGGCCAGGCAGGTGCTGGTAGTGGGGGACTCAATTATTAGGGGAACAGATAGGGCAATCTGTCACAAAGACAGGTATTGTCGAACAGTGTGCTGTCTACCTGGTGCTCGATTCTGGCACATCGCTGATCAGGTTGACAGATTACTGGGAGGGGCTGGTGAGGACCCAGTGGTCATGGTGCACATTGGCACAAATGACAAAGTTAGAGGTAGGTGGAAGGTCCTTAAAGATGATTTCAGGGAATTAGGCTGCAAGCTGAAAGCAATGACCTCCAAGGTGGTATTCTCTGAAATACTACCGGTACCACGTGCCACGCCAGAGAGGCAATGGGAGATTAGGAAGATAAATAAGAGGCTCAAGAACTGGGGTAGGAAGGAGGGATTTGGGTTCCTGGAGAACTGGGCCGACTTCTCAGTTGGCTACAGACTCTACGCTAGGGACCTGCTGCACCTCAATGGGGAGGGTGCAGCTGTGCTGGGGGAGAAAATGGCTAGAAGGTTGGAGGAGTGTTTAAACTAGGGATTGGGGGGGAGGGTATTAATTTTATAGGTGGGGAAGATAGTGCAGATAGTGACCTGGGCACAAATAAAGAAATAGGCGGTGGGGTTAGAACAGTCAATAAAGTAAGAAGGAATAGAGGTACAGAGAGATACATAAAATGCATGTACACTAATGCCAGAAGCCTCACCAACAAAATGGAGGAATTAGAATTAATTTTGTTGGAAAATAATTATGACATGGTGGGGATATCTGAGACGTGGCTGAACGAGAGCCATGACTGGGCAGTTAATTTACAGGGCTATAGTCTGTTCAGAAATAACCGTACAAACAAGCGAGGGGGGGGGGTGTTTATATGTAAAATCATCCTTAAAACGCATCTTGCGGGAGGATATATGTGAATCTAATGGAAATGTAGAGTTCCTGTGGGTGGAGATAAGGGGAGAGGGAAAAAATAATATATTACTGATAGGGGTTTGTTATAAGTTTCCAAAAATAATGGAAGCAGCGGAGAATATCCTCGTAAAGCAAATAGATGAAGCAGCGACTCAAGGAGAAGTCATTATTATGGGGGACTTCAACTACCCTGAAATACATTGGGGGACAGAAACCTGTAGTTCAAGCAAAGGTAATAGGTTTTTGACAACTATGAGAGACAATTACCTTTCACAACTGGTTCAGGACCCAACATGAAAAGGGGCACTGATAGACCTAATATTAACTAATAGGCCAGACTGCATATCAAATACACGAGTTGGGGGTCACTTGGGTATTAGTGATCACAAAATAATACGTTTTCATGCATCCTTTAATAAGATGTGTAGTAGAGGGGTTACAAGGACACTAAACTTCAGGAAGGCAAATTTCCAACGGTTGAGAGATGATCTTAGTGCAATAAACTGGGACGATATCCTGAGACATAAAGCTACACAAAGCAAATGAGAGACATTTATTAGCATCCTGAATAGGACCTGTGCACAATATATACCCTACGGGAATAAACATGCTAGAAATAGGAGAAAACCACTATGGCTAAATAGAGCTGTAAGGGGCACAATAAGTGACAAAAAGAAAGCATTTAGAGAACTAAAGCAAGTAGGTAGTGATGAGGCATTAAATAAATATAGAAAATTAAATAAATTCTGTAAAAACCAAATCAAGGCAGCAAAGATTTAGTAAAAACCTAAAAAATGATAGTGTTGGCCACCTTAAAAATAGTTTGGGTGAAATGGTGGATGAGAATGAGGAAAAAGCCAATATGCTAAATTATTTTTTTTCAACCGTATTTACACAAGAAAATCACTTGACAGAAAACATGATTAGTGATAACAATAATTCTGCATTAAATGTCACTTGCTTAACCCAGCAGGAAGTACGGCGGCGTCTAAAACTCACTAAAGTTGGCAAATCCCCTGGCCCGGATGGGATACACCCGCGAGTACTGCAGAAATTAAGTAACGTCATAGATAGACCATTATTTTTAATCTTTAAAGATTCCATAATAACAGGGTCTGTACCACAGGACTGGCGTATAGCAAATGTGGTGCCAATATTCAAAAAGGGGACAAAAACTGAACTTGGAAATTATAGGCCAGTAAGCTTAACCTCTACTGTGGGTAAAATCCTGGAGAGTTTCCTAAGAGATGCTATACTAGAGTATCTGAAGAAGAATAACCCCATGACCCAATATCAACATGGGTTTACGAGGGACCATTCCTGTCAAACTAATCTGATCAGTTTTTATGAGGAGGCAAGTTCTGGACTGGATCAAGGAAATGCAGTGGATGTTGTGTATATGGACTTTTCAAAAGCTTTTGATATGGTTCCACACAAAAGGTTGATACATAAAATGAGAACAATGAGGATAGGGGAAAATATATGTATGTGGGTTAAGAATTGGCTCAGTGATAGGAAACAATGGGTGGTTATTAATGGAAAACACTCAGACTGGGTCTCAGTTAACAGTGGGGTACCACAGGGGTCAGTATTGGGCCCCCTTCTTTTTAACATACTTATTAAAGACCTTGTAGGGGGCATACAGAGTAATATTTTAATATTTGCAGATTACACTAAACTCTGCAGGGTAATCAATACAGAGGAGGACAATTTTATATTACAGGAGGATCTATGTAAACTAGAAGCTTGGGCTGATAAATGGCAAATGAGCTTTAATGGGGATAAATGTAAGGTAATTCACTTGGGCAGAGGAAATAAAATGTATAATTATAGGCTTAATTGTAAAACACTGGGCAAAACTGTAACTGAAAAAGACCTGGGTGTATTGGTGGACGACAAGTTCACGTTTAGTGGTCAGTGTCATGCAGCTGCTGTAAAGGCAAATAAAATAATGGGATGCATTAAAAGAGGCATAGATGCTCATGAGGAGAACATAATTTTACCTCTATACAAGTCACTAGTGCGACCACACTTTGAATTCTGTTTACACTTCTGATCTCCGGTGTATAAGAAAGACATAGCTGAACTAGAGAGGGTGCAGAGAAGAGCGACCAAGGTTATTAGAGGCCTGGGGGGTCTGCAATACCAAGACAGGTTATTACACTTGGGGTTATTTACTGTAGGAAAACAAAGGCTTAGGGGTGTTCTTAATACTATGTACAAGTATATGAGGGGACAGTACAAAGACCTATTTACTGATCTTTTTACTCTGAGGCCAGAGACGGGGACAAGGGGGCATCTTCTACGTCTGGAGGAAAGAAGGTTTAATCATAATCACAGACAGGGATTCTTTACTGTAAGAGCAGTGAGACTATGGAACTCTCTGCCGCATGATGTTGTAATTAGTGTTGAGCCACCCCCGTAGTGTTCGAGTTCGGTTCGGTTCGTCGAACACCCGTGTGTTCGCCGAACTGTTCGTCGAACTGTTCGTCGAACACCTTCGAACACCGTTAAAACCAATGGCAGGCAAACAAAAACACATAGAAACACATAGAAAACACCTTCAAAGGTGTCCAAAAGCTGACAAACTGCTCAGAAGACACAACTAACACATGGAAAAGTGACAAGTACATATAGTCATGTGAAAAGAAAAGAGGTGGAGGAGTAAAAGGAGGGGGAGACACAGATATAGGCATGTCATGCCCTTCTAAAATCCAAAAAGTGAGAAGCCGACACGTTCCGTCCGCTCCTGCCCGTGCCACCTCCGTGTCGCCGGGTTTGTGCCAGAGCCGCGGTGAACCCTGACGGCCAGCCCCCCTCTCCCAATACTGGTGAGTCGAGCCTGTCCGCTGGTGGGTCGAGCGAGCCCCCCTGTGGTGGAGGCAGTTCTAAGCTTTTTAATTTAAATTGTCTCTCTAATTTGAATGACTACACTTTAAATCCATTTACAAGGATCTATTGGAGGGCAAGTCTCATGCCAGCAGCCGCGTAATTCCAGCTCCAGTAGCGTCCACTAAAGCTGCTGCAGTTAAAAAGGTTTTATAAGGATCGAGCTCGGCTGTCCACCGCAAGGCATCCTACTGCCAGTCCCAGCCCCTATGCCTTGGGGTGCCTCCTGATGCTCTTCACTGAGTATCCCGTGGTCCCGAAGCATTTCCTTTGAAAAAATTAAGTGTCCAAACTACAGGTGGTGTAGCTTGCTTAACAGCCGGGATAATCCGCTGACTAGCAGACACTGCTACTAGGCACAAAGTATTTCCTGGGCTAGATGCAGTTAAAAATTTGTACTTAGATACTCTCGTTGGATGCTGAGAAAGCATTCCATAGAGTCTCCTGGCACGCCATATATGATTCTCTTAAAAAGCTTGGGGTAGGGGTCTAAGGGACCCTTTTATAGCCAAAATCACGGCCCTGTATCGCAATACGTCACCTAGGCTGAAGATAAATGGAACTGTAGCACCCTGAGGTATTGCACCTCACCCAGAGGTGTGATATCTCACTCTCAGGTAAGGATGTAGTGTGGATCAGGACCCGACACCTGCATGCATTACACCACATTGCCGTGGGGCAGGGCGACCAATATGCCCCTGAGATGGGCACGACAGTCCCTGTCCCTGGCTGGAGTGGGGGGAGGGAACACTGAGGAAGGGGAACCCTGTAGTGCAGGAGCAGGGAGGAAGCAGTTCCTGAGTGCATTGAGTGCATTGAGAAGGGAGTATAAAAGGTGGGCACCATCTTAGTTCAGTGCAGAGAAGTCTGAGCAGAAGTGGCAGGGAGCAGGGGCTCTGCATGAGCTCTGCTCCGGAGGCGGGCCTAGTAACAGAGGCCCAGGCCTGGAAGAGGGAGAAGGAAGGAAGAGGAGCGGAGAAGGCTCCAGGAACGAGGAACGAAGGGATCCCAGGGGTGCGGACGGGTGAGTCGCCACCGCACGCCCGAATCCACCTGCGTGGAGGGGTCAGGCCAAAGGGGGAGACCGGTCCCCGAAACTAGTGGAGGCAGGAAATGACCCTCAGCTAGAAATAGGAGGCTGTGACATTTTATGTGGTGCAGCCCCTCGCTACACCCGCTAGGAAGGCACCACATAGGGTCAGGGAAACTGGCGCGAAGTTTACCAAGAGGAGGCCCGAGGCAGCCGGACAGAAGGGTTGGTAAGAAAGGCCAGACAAAGGACACACAAAGGGGGTCCTGTGAAGCGCTCCAAAGTTATCTGGGAGTTGTCTGAGCCCCTCACCTGGTGAGCACAGTACGACGTGGGCAGCCGTTACCTGCAGACGTGGTCTGGATAATAAGAACTGTGAGTAAAGGCCCTGGACTGCATCACTGACTCCGTGTCGTTACTGCTGCTGCCCTGCACCATCACCCCCATCCTCCGCATACACTGCCCTGAGGCTATCCTCCTCCCGTGGGGAGTTATGCTACGCTCTGCTGCACCCACAACACCAGCCTCAGCGGTCTGCCCTGGAGCGGCGGTTCACTCTGACCGCAATCCACGGGTGGCGTAGTCGGACATTTAAACATCAAAACCACATAAATAGTTCCGCCACTGGTTTGACCGCCCTGAGCCACGGAACCGGGTCGCCGCCATGGAGACTACAACCACCAGCATCCACCAAAATGGTCCGGCTCCGGGTGTCCCAAGGCCCAGGGGGCGCGTCAGAACATTTTCATCACCTTTCACAATCACCAATGGGACAAGGCAGGGATGTTTTCTGTCCCCTCTCTTATACATCCTAGTGATGGAGCACCTGCTCTCATCAATTCGCCATAACCCCAATATTAGGTGGATTGAGGTGGGAGGCACCGAGTACAAGTGCTCTCTATTTGCTGATGATGTCCTAGTATATATCACTCAATCACATATATCCATCCATGCTGTTATGGCTGAAATAGATCACTTTGTTACATGGTCAAATTTTAAAATCAATGCAGCGAAGTCTGAGGCCCTCGATGTCTCCCTCCCCAAATCCATATAGGATTCCATCCAGTCCAACTTTCCCTTTGCCTGGCCCTCACAGGGTATCAAATACTTAGGAATTCCTATTCATAGAGACCTCTCCCATCTATGTTATCTTAATTTTGGGCCCTTTATTGAACAACTCCATACAGACCACGGTTGGCAAGTTAGAACTGTAAGATTCACTACGTGAACCACTGGTGTTTTGTGGAAAAGCACATGTACACTGTGTTCCAAATTATTATGCAAAAAGTGTATAGGAGTGATAAGGGAAGAATTTGTTTGTTTGTCAGTTAAACTCATTGATGGTGATGTGTGTCAGGGCTCTTTATATCACTGTAAGCAATTGCAGACACCTGTGCTAATTAGTTTGGCAGGTGTGTCCAATGAAAGGCAAGACTACTTAAGAAGGCTGTCTCACATTATTAAGCAGCCTACATTTTCTGCCAAAATGGGAAAGAAAAAGGATGTGTCGGCTGCTGAGAAGCAACAAATTGTGGAGTGTTTAGGTCAAGGCATGACTACAATCAACATTGTGCGATGATCAGGATGAAGTGTCTTGGCAATCAAGAAGTATGTAGCTGATTTACAGTACACACGTGTGCGTGCTGATAAGGGCAAATTGAGGACTCTTTCCTACAGGCAATTACGTCAGGTTGAAAGAGCAGCGGCAAAAAAGCCTTGTCATAGCAGCAGACAAGGTTTTGAAGCTGCTGGTGCCTCCAACGTCCCCCGAACAACAAGATGCAGGGTCCTTCAGAGGTTTGCAGCTGTGCATACGCCATCCTGTCGACCTCCTCTATCCACTTCACACAAGCAGAAACGGCTCCAGTGGGCCAAACATTACATGAATACTGATTTCAAAACTGTTTTGTTCACGGATGAGTGCCGTGCAGCGCTCGATGGTCCAGATGGATGGAGTGGAGGATGGCTGGTTGATGGACACCCCACGCAAACACGGCTACAGCGCCAACAAGGAGGAGGTGGAGTAATGTTTTGGGCTGGAATCATTGGGAGAAAGATTGTCGGCCCCTTTAGGATCCCTGAAGGCGCTAAAGATGAACTCAATAATGTATGTGGATTTTCTCAAACAGCACTTCCTGCCATGGTTCAAGAAGAAGAACCGTGTATTTCACAGCAAGATCATTTTTTTGCATGATAATGCACCATCTCATGCTGCACATAAAACATCTGCATCTCTGGCTGATATGGGCATAAAAGGGGACAAACTTATGGTGTGACCCCCATGCTCCCCTGACCTCTACCCCATTCAGAACCTTTGGAGCATCATTAAAAGGAGTGTCTATGATGGCGGGAGGCAGTTCACATCTAAGCAACAGCTCTGGGAGGGTATTCTGTCCTCATGCAAAACAATTGAAGCAGAAACCATCCAAACCTGACAAATTCAATGGACGAGAGAGTTCAGAAGCTCCTTTCGAACAAGGGGTCCTATGTGAAAATGTAACATCACCTAGAATAAAGTTTTGAGTTGAAAACTGTTTGATTTCAGTTTCTAACAACCTGCTAATGCTTGTAATTTCAAAAATGACCATTTTTTTCGTCTTTATTAAAATGAAAAGGTTGATCGAAAAGTTTGGGGGATCTAAGAGTGTGGCAACCCAGTAGTCATGATTACTTCGAATTCTGACAATATGAGGGTCATGCGGCAGGTAGTGCAGCAAGAAGGCACTTATGTGTCTTGCGCATCTCGGAGCCCCAAAATTATTTTCCGGGCTAGATGCAGCTAAAAATAATTATTAATTTTAAATCTGGTGAAGCTATAGTATAGATGGCCTAATAGGATCAGTGCTGCACACTGCTACAAAGCCCAAATTATTTTCCAGTCAAGATACAGATAAACATGATTAGTAATTTTAAATCTGGTGGAGCTTATTATAGATGGCCTAATAGAATCAGTGCTGCACACTGCTACAAAGCCCAAATTATTTGCCAGCCAAGATACAGATAAACATGATTAGTAATTTGAAAGCTTAAAACGGTTGGTAGGGTGATTTTAACCAATCATCAAGCTTTTACTCTCCCCAGGATGACACAGGGGTAGAAAAGTCGTTTCGGATCCATGATTTGTTCATCTTTATGAACGTGAGTCTGTCTACATTATCAGTGGAGAGCCGCGTGCGCTTATCTGTCAGCACACCACCAGCAGCGCTGAACACACGTTCAGACAGAACGCTGGCTGCGAGGCATGACAAGATCTCCAAGGCGTAAGTGGCTAGCTCCGGCCATTTATCCAGATTGGAAGCCCAAAAAGAGCAAGGGTCCAGTGACACAGTCATGGCTTCAATGTTTACTTGGAGATACTCCTGTACCATCGTCTCTAGGCGTTGACTATGTGTCAGACTTCTTGTCTCCTGTGGCCTTGCAAAGGATGGGCTAAAAAAGTGGTGAAATGATTCCGCAAAATTGATGTTACCAGCAGATACTGTGGTTCTGTTACGGTTTGAGTGCTGAACACTTGACGGTCCCACGGTTGGCAAGTTGGAACTGTGAGATTCACTACGTGCACCACTGGTATTTTGTGGAAAAGCACATGTAAGATTCTGCAACAGTCTCTGCTGATACTCCTGCATGCTTGCATCCCTTTCTATGGCAGGAATAATTTCTGCAAATTTACTTTTGTACCGGGGATCTAACAGTGTGGCAACCCAGTAGTCAGGATTATTTCTAATTCTCACAATTCGAGGGTCATGTTGCAGGTAGTGCAGCAAGAAGGCACTCATGTGTGTTGCGCATCCAGGAGCACCAAGTCCCTGTTGTGTTGGTGGCGAGGTAACAATCATGCTTCCTTCCTCTGTCCTCTCCCCCCAACCTCGCACAACAGAAATGTGATCAAGGTCTCCCTCATCTGATGAGTCTTCCATCAGTTCGTCCTCCACTTCTTCCTGGGCTCCTGCACCTTCCTCACTAGTTTGGCTGCTACCATGCGCCCTGGTAAAACCATCTCCCCCACCCTCACATGCCTGCCGCCTTGGTGCTGCCGACCGTCTGGACCTTGCAGATGTTAGCCCTTCCGCATACAACTCCTCCTCCTCTACTTCCTCCACCTCCTCTTGTGCCACCACCTGACTCCGAATTCTGTTTAACATGTGCTCCAGCATGTAAATCACCGGAATAGTCATGCTGATAATGGCATCGTCAGCACTAAACATCTTCGTCGCCATTTCAAAACTGTGCAGAAGGGTGCATAGGTCCCTGATCTGAGACCACTCCTCCAGCGTGATTTGCCCCACCTCTGGATCTCGTTGGCCCAGGCTATACGTCAGAACGTATTGCACCAGGGCTTGTCGGTGCTGCCACAGTCGCTGCAACATGTGCAGAGTTGAATTCCACCGGGTAGGCACATCGCATTTTAACCGGTGAAGTGGCAGGCCCAACGACTTCTGTAGAGATGTAAGTCGCTGAGCTGCGGGATGCGAACGGCGGAAGTGAGCACACAGTGACCGTGCCCTCTGCAGAAGGCCATCTAGTCTGGGATAGTGGGCTAAAAATTGCTGGACAACCAGGTTCAACACGTGAGCCATACAAGGCACGTGTTTGACATTGCCCCGGCGAAGGACCGCACCCAGGTTTGCAGCATTGTCGCACACGGCCTTCCCTGGTTTCAGGTCCAGTGGAGACAACCATTCATGAAATTGGTTCTCCAGAGCTGACCACAACTCCTCAGCTGTGTGACTCACATTTCCCAGACATTTCAATGTAAAAACCGCCTGATGACGTTGAGCCCTACTGCCAGCATAGTAACGAGGTGTGCAGGATCCCTTCTGCGCAGTTAGAAAGCTTGTGGCATGACCAGACAGGCTTTGGGTGCAGGTGGAAGACCGAGAGGAGGTTGAGGAGGCAGAAGCAGTGGAGGAACTTTGACATAAAGAGGATTGACGCACAACTCGTGGGGACAGCAAGACTTGGACAGCAGCCCCTTGTCCTGCTGTCACCATAGTTACCCAGTGCCCAGTCAGCGACATGTAACGCCCCTGTCCATGCCTACTCGTCCAAGTGTCTGTGGTGAAATGCACCCTTTCACACACAGAGTTTCTCAAAGAAGCGGTGATGTTGTGTGCGACATGCTGGTGGAGCGCAGGCACACCTTTCTTTGAGAAGTAGTGCCGACTGGGCATCTGGTACTGGGGCACTGCGACGGACATAAGGTCTCGAAAATCCTCTGTGTCCACCAGGCGGAAAGGCAGCATTTCTGTAGCCAAGAGCTTGCAGATGGTGAAATTCAACCTCTTAGCTTTCTCATGGCTAGGAGGAAATGGTCTTTTACTTGTCCACATCTGAGGGACCGAGGGCTGTCTATTGTGCTTAGACGGGGTTGATAAGGGTGTCCCCGGCAAACTGCCGGTCTGTGAGGAAGATGCAGGCGTACATGTTAGGTTGCCTTGATCCAAAGGTGGTGCTATCGATGTCGGACAGCGCTCAACACCAGCTGGTGTTACCACCTCCAAAGAAAATGATGACCTGCCAATCACGCTGGCTGTTGCGGGTAAAGAGGTGGCAGGTCTGCGCCCCAAAACAGGTGTGACTGCTGTCCCCCAGTCACAGAGGATGAAGAGGCCGCGGATGCACAAGATATGGCAGACGGTGGTTGGCCCGGCCGGCTAGGCCGCATTGTAGCACACTGAGCTTCGCACTGCAACTTATGCTTCATGTCCATGTGCCGGTTCATGCATGAAGTACTCAAACTATGTATTTTTTGGCCTCTACTTAGCTTTTGCTGACAAATGTTACAGATAACACGAGTTGGGTCATCTTTATCGATCTGAAAAAATGCCCAGGCTATGCAAGGCTTAGCACCCATGCGACCTGAAGAGCCACCACGACTTGTGGTGAGAGGCAGAGTTGTGTTTGAGGATGCAGTTGTTGACGTGCTTCCAGTACTACGTCTCTGTCCAGGAAGGCGCAACCTGACCTCGTCATCACTAGCATCTTCCTCCACCTCCTCTGCTGACCTCATCTCTTGGCTGACTGTGGGTTGACAGTAAGTGGGATCTCCAACCTCATCATCATCACCCTGTGCGCTATCACACCCGTCGTCCTCAGAGCCAACCTGTTCCTGCCCTGACAAAAAACTAAAGTTGTCGCTCCAATCAGGTATTTGAGTCTTATCATCGTCTTCCTCATTGTCTCCACCAACAGGAGTTACAGTTTGGGAATGAGGGTCTACATTATGGTCAGAACCTTCTGCGTCTGGTCCTGGATCCGACTCATAAAGATTCTGGGCATCAGTGCAGATCATTTCCTCGTCTGGATTCACAGAAGCGCTGGAGTCGACCTCTGATTCCCAGGCTATAGTATGAGTAAACAGCTCTGCAGACTCAACCATCTGTTCTACCTCATACTCAGACGGGCAGCTGGAGATTTGGGAGCTGTGAGGAAGCAAGTGCGATTTGGGTGACACCTTTGAGGACTGGAGTATTTGTGATGTTGAAGTTGATGTGGAGGAGAGCCCACTTAAAGGAGCACTTGATATCCGTTGAAGCACCTGCTGTTTTTGTGCCTCATCTGGAATTTGTAGCGATTGGCGTGGCCGTAAGAAAGGGATTTTATCACATTGTCCGCTAAAAGAAGTAGACATTTTAGTTTGGCTGGAAGATGGTCTTTCTTCTGCAGATGTTACTGTTGCTTTAACACCTACCCCACGGACACAACCTTTTTTCCCCTTCCCAACACGCCTATTCCCCTTTCCACCAGCAGCAGGCCTTTTTCCACTCATTTTGGTGGTTAACCAATTCACAACTCTGGAGTTGTTTGCACAAAAAAACAATGGATGGGAACCGAGCAGAGCTGAGTGGCCAAACTGTGGTATTAGGCCAAAACTATTGGCTGGGTTAGATGCAGAAAAAAATTATATTCAATTTGCAACCTGATGGAGGTCAGTATAGATGGACTAATAGAACAAGTCCCACACACAGCTAGAAGCCCAAATATTTTTTCAGAGGTAGATGCAGAAAATTTTTTTATTCAGTTTGCAACCTGATGGAGGTTTGTATAGATGGATTAATAGAACAAGTCCCACACACAGCTACAAGCCCAATATTTTTTCAGAGGTAGATGCAGAAAAAAAATATATTCAGTTTGCAACCTGATGGAGGTCAGTATAGATGGATTAATAGAGAAAGTCCCACACACTGCTAGAAGGCCAAATATTTTTTCAGAGCTAGATGCAGACAAAAAATTATTTTGAATTTGCAACCTGATGGAGGTCAGTATAGGTGGACTAATAGAACAAGTCCCACACACTGCTAGAAGGCCAAATATTTTTTCAGAGCTAGATGCAGAAAAAAATTATATTCAGTTTGCAACCTGATGGAGGTCTGTATAGATGGATTAATAGAACAAGTCCCACACACAGCTAGAAGCCCAAATATTTTTTCAGAGGTAGATGCAGATAAAAATTATTTTTAATTTGCAACCTGATGGAGGTCAGTATAGATGGGCTAATAGAGAAAGTCCCACACACTGCTAGAAGGCCAAATATTTTTTCAGAGCTAGATGCAGATAAAAATTATTTTTAATTTGCAACCTGATGGAGGTCAGTATAGATAGACTAATAGAGAAAGTCCCACACACTGCTAGAAGGCCAAATATTTTTTCAGAGCTAGATGCAGATAAAAATTATATTCAATTTGCAACCTGATGGAGGTCAGTATAGATGGACTAATAGAAGAAGTCCCACACACAGCTAGAAGCCCAAATATTTTTTCAGAGGTACTGTAGATGCAGATAAAAATTATTTTTAATTTGCAACCTGATGGAGGTCAGTATAGATGGACTAATAGAGAAAGTCCCACACACTTCTAGAAGGCCAAATATTTTTTCAGAGGTAGATGCAGAAAAAAATATATTCAGTTTGCAACCTGATGGAGGTCAGTATAGATGGACTAATACAACAAGTCCCACACACAGCTAGAAGCCCCATATTTTTTCAGAGGTAGATGCAGAAAAAAATATATTCAGTTTGCTACCTGATGGAGGTCTGTATAGATGGATTAATAGAACAAGTCCCACACACAGCTAGAAGCCCAATATTTTTTCAGAGGTAGATGCAGAAAAAAATATATTCAGTTTGCAACCTGATGGAGGTCAGTATAGATGGACTAATACAACAAGTCCCACACACAGCTAGAAGCCCAATATTTTTTCAGAGGTAAATGCAGAAAAAAATATATTCAGATTGCAACCTGATGGAGGTCTGTATAGATGGATTAATAGAACAAGTCCCACACACAGCTAGAAGCCCAATATTTTTTCAGAGGTAGATGCAGAAAAAAATATATTCAGTTTGCAACCTGATGGAGGTCAGTATAGATGGACTAATACAACAAGTCCCACACACAGCTAGAAGCCCAATATTTTTTCAGAGCTGGATGCAGAAAAAAATTATATTCAATTTGCAACCTGATGGAGGTCAGTATAGATGGACTAATAGAATGATGCTATGCCCAAAAGATTTTACTTCACTAGGTGCAGTAAAAAAATTGGTATTCTATACACAGGTGGTATATCTTGCAACACAGATAGGCTACTCCACTGACTAACACACTCTGCAATAGGCCAAAAAGGATTAGCTTTGCTAGATTCAGCCAAATGCTGTGAAAAAAACTTGCACAGCACTGGCACAGACCTGCCTGGCAAAAACTTATAGGAACTGATGTAACCTAGTCCTGAAAAGGACTCCAATTACAATTAGTCTTTACTCCCACAATCTATCTATTTAAGAGCACAGACCTGCCTGATAAAAGTCGTAGGAAATGCTGTAACCTAGTCCTTAAAAGGACTGCAATCACAACTATTCCCTACTCTCAAGCTATCTGTAGATTTGTGCGAAAATTGGCTTGAAATTAACAAGGTATAGTGCACACAGCAACAGCGGTGCCGTCTAACACGCAGCTGCAGCAGTGAGAAAATGGTGGCGACGGGGAAAATGGCTTGGTCTTATAGGGCAAGGACATGTGACATACACTGCCAATGACACATGCCCTTGCTTGTGTGAAAAAAAGCACTTCGCTCCGTGTGTGCGCTGCTGATAGGCTGACAGATTGCACCTCCCCACTGTAAATGCGGGAAAGAGAAAAAAAAAATGGAGATCTTCATTGTTCCTGCAGAGATCCATCCCCTGCCCCTCCCCCCACCCCGCTGTACACTCAAACTGCGTATTAACATTAATTTTCATCATTACTGAGAAAAAATCCAGTTATGATTTTGGTGCACGAACAGTTATCGAACATAACCTCGAACAGCCGAATTTTTCTCAAATTGTTCGTGTTCGCCGAACGACTCGAACACCGCCCAAAACAGCTCGAATTTGAGATTGGCGAACAGTTCGAGTAGAACAACGCTCATCTCTAGTTGTAATGAGTGATTCACTATTAAAATTTAAGAAGGGCATGGATGCCTTTCTTGAAAAGTATAATATTACAGCTTGTATATACTAGATTCCTTGATAGGGCGTTGATCCAGAGAACTAGTCTGATTATCGTATGAAATCGGGAAGGAATTTTTTTCCCCAATGTGGAGCTTAGTGTTTGCCACATGTTTTTTTTTGCCTTCCTCTGGATCAACATGTTAGGCTATGGGTTGAACTAGATGGACTTAGTCTTCCTTCAACCTTATAATCTATGTATGTTACTATGTAACCCTTGAAGACATCGCTTGCCAATTTTCCTCTTTCTCCTACAACCAGGGAGGTTCTTGATGGTTCAATGCTTGGAAAACTTCTTAATAACATTGCACACTGTTGATTCTGGGAAACTAAGGTCTTTGGACATGGCCTTATGTTCTTTGAAAGTCTTGTGTTTGCTAATAATAGCAGTTCTGATGTCCTCAGACAGCTTCTTTGTCTTCACCATCATGACAAAGAAACAGAGCCCACCATGTGGCTTTTTAAAACACTGAAGTCATCATTCATTGGCTAATTCATGTCACATGGGCACCGACAAATGATCACAGGAGAATCTCTTTTGTGATTTGCCACAGGCGAGTCAAAATGTGTTTCCATACTAAATTAAAGTAAAGGGTGCCAATACCAGTGACATAGCAAGCTTTAGGTTTTTAGATTTTTCCCTCCCATTGTTTGTTTTAAATTGTTGTTTTTCATTTGCTCTTTTGTATTTAACACAACTGCTCTATACAAAAAAACTGTTTCACTTGATTTATTTTTTTCTTGAGATATTCCACATTATGTACTTAAACTTCATGGGTGCCAATTATAATGAGCAGGACTGTATAACAAACTACACCTCTTGATGAATTGATCTAATGGTGCAGTGAACATATTGACAGCTTAAGTGCACAGAATTTTATACCATCTGGGAAACCAAGGTGTTTGGAGATGGCCTTATACCCTTTGGAAGTCTTGTGTTTGCTAATAATAGCAGTTCTGATGTCCTCAGACAGCTTCTTTGTCTTCACCATCATGACAAAGGAACAGAGCCCACCATGTGGCTTTTTAAAACACTGAAGTTATCATTCATTGGCTAATTCATGTCACATCGGCACCGACAAATGATCACAGGAGAATCTCTCTTGTGATTTACCACAGGCGAGTCAAAATGTGTTTCCATACTAAATTAAAGTAAAGGATGCCAATACCAGTGACACAGCAAGCTTTAGGTTTTTAGATTTTTCCCTCCCATTTTTTGTTTTAAATTATTGTTTATAATTTGTTCTTTTGTATTTAACACGAGTGCTCAATACAAAAAAACTGTTTCACTTGATTTTTTTTTTTCAGGAGATATTCCACATTAAGAACTTAAACTTCATGGGTGCCAATTATAATGAGCATGACTCTATTACAAACTACACCTCTTGATGAATTGATCTTAGGCTGCGTGCACACGATGCGTTTTTCATGCGTTTCCGCTGTGGAATTTCCGCAGCGGAAACGCATCAAAAATGCATGGTAATCCGCACCCTATGGTCCCCAATGGCATTCCGCAATGTCAATGCACATGCTGCGGACTTTTCCGCAGCGTTTCTGCGGCGCTCATAAATCTGCAGCATGTTCATTAATTTTGCGGAAGCGCAGCGGAAGCGCCGCCATTGACTTGCATTGAGACGCATAGAATCCGTGTCTGTACATTTGTACAAGCAGATAATATGCGTTTCAATGTGCTGATGGTACCCAGTTCTGGAGGAGAGAAGACTCTCATCCAGACCTGGGTACCATTGTACCTGTAAAAAAAAGAATAAAATAAAAAATAAAGTTTATATTCACCTGTCCGGCGGCCCCTGCAGCGCTTCTCCTTCCAGGACCTGAGATGACGTCGCGGTCATGTGACCGCAGCCTGTCTCGCGAGATGCCGGCAAGCCAGGAAGGAACCAGGAAGGAACCAGGAAGGAGCGCGACAGCACACGCGGCGGCATCGGAGATAAGTATAGCTTTATTTTTTTTATTTTTATGGTCACACTGTATAAATCCATGCCGTTTGCATGGATTTATACAGTGTGACCTAGTTGTCAAGCACTTTCCAAGTGATGTTATCGCCTGGAAAGTGCTTGTCAGTCCGCATGCGGAAACGCATGCGTTAACGCATGTGGATACGCATGTGAATCCGCATGAATTTCGCATGTATTCTGCAGGAAAAACGCATGCACAATCTGCATGCGTTTTTTCTGCCAGGGAGATGCAGTAATGCTGCAGAAATTTTCTACTTCATTTCTGCATCGTGGGCACATAGCCTTACGGTGCAGTGAACATATTGACAGCATAAGTTTGTCACAGAATTTTATACCATTGAGCAGGGAAGAAAAAATTAGATTTTTACCACAAAAAAATTTTTTAGCCCCTGATTTTACATTTTCACAAGGGGAAATGGGTAAAAATTGCACCAAAATTTGTCACACATTTTCTGCTAAATGTGGCAATACTTCATATGAGACTGTACAGTACTGATTAGCCACACAGCGAGTCTTGGGAGGAACGGAGCCGTATTTTACTCTTGAAGAACAAATTTTATCAGAATAGTTTGCAGACTCTATATGCAGAATCCCTACATGACAGAAGAGCAAATTCCCCCTTCAAGTGACCTCACTCTGGGAATTTATCTACAGGTGTTGTGACAATCATGACTCCATGAGTGTTTTCCAGTAACACGCAGCAATGGATGTTGCTGAGCGAAATTGCAAATATGCCATTGTAATGCCCAGTATGTTGTAGTGCCCAGTACATTGTATTGCCCATACATTATGCCCAGCTCGTGCTTCTAGAGATATGCACAGAAGGAAAGTGACATTTGGATTTGAAAGTGTAGAATTCACTGGATTTCTTTTGGGGCCGAGGAGCTCTTTTCCAGAGCCTTTGTGCTACCAATAACATGGAAACCCCCTATATTTCCATTGAGAGATGGTGGACTTGAGTGGGAACTTGCTTTTTTTTGTGGATTGAGTTGAAGCTTTTATTGGGAACATTTTACATAACATTTTGGATCACATTTATCCTGTTGTGCTGAGCATTTCCATTGGGATTTCCTTCTAAATTTCATAATGATGTGATTCAGATGAAACCCCTGAGAAATCCATTCATTATAATAAGTCAGCAGCGTTACTTTGAACTCAGTCTGGCCTCTGTTCAGCAATGTTCTTCTTTTCAGAGGTACACAAAACTGTGGCTTTCCCCTCTTTTATGCATGCTTAAAAAGACAGACACCACTGGATAACAGACCAGATGGCGTCCACAGTGTCTCCATCTGCCTCATTATAGGAAATGATCTGCTGGGGGTTCTGTCTGAACCACGTATTTCAGAGATTTACTTAGAAACCACGATGTAAGCGCTCAGTGTAGAGCACAAGATAAATGTGAGTTGAGCCTTAGTGTGATCTTTGTGAGGCCGAATGAACAAATTAACAGCAAATTTTTGTGTGGTGCTCCACAATTCCTCTGCAAGGGTAACCCACAAGTGCCTAAATTTGAATTCAGCAGATTCACTTGAAATCAGATGAAAAATTAGATTTATGTTGAATAAATACAATGTGAACAGAATGTGATGGGAAGGGGTTGTAAAAATCTCTTATACTAACCTCTTCTTGCCCCTTCCCATAACCATTCCATTGTTGAGGGTTCTCTTACCAGCTACTATGTCTTCTTTCTCATATCCTCTTCTGTTTCTAGGCCTCCAGTGCTGCCATTCTTTACTACGCCCCACATAGGCAAATAGGTCACAACTAGTGATGACCGAGCATACTCGCAAGTACTCAATACTCGCCCCAGCATCTCAGTACTCGAGATACTCGGAGCTCGCCAAGTACTTGCGAGATGCTCGGGCGGATGCTCGGGTCCCCTCTGTTATGATCTGCTACAAGCACTAAGGAAAGACAGGAGATCTGTCCCTACAATAGAACTAAACTGGATCCCTACGATGTAACGGGGAACCTGATCCTGCGATCAGACCCGCTAAAGTCCTCAGCTAGTCTGTACGAAGACCTATAGATGCAAGGGAGGGATCCCTACAAGAACTAGGGACTGGGATATAGTTGGACACCTCCTAGCAGAAATTGTAGCAGTAAAAGACAAACACACAACATAGAACATAGAGGTCAGAAGACCTAGCAAAACCAACAGAGAAAGGTAACAGAGCACCAAGCTAGCTCAAGAGTAGAAATTACAATGAAGTCCAGCAAGGCCAGGAGGGCGGAGCCGGATTAAATAGGCAAAAAAGGTCATGTGACCAGCAAACTAGAAAAAAACCAACAGGAGAGTTCTAACAGTACCCCCTCTTCTAAGAAGATCCTCCGGATCCCCTAGGCCCGGGCTTATCAGGAAACCTCCTGTGAAATGCTCTGACAAGTCTGGAAGCAGAAACATTATCCGCCCTCACCCATGAGTTATACTCGGGTCCGAAACCCTTCCAAGCGACGAGATACTGCAAACTCCATCTATACCGTCTAGAATTTAGGATGCGGGAAATTTCATATTCCCCGTCCTCCACCACCGGAGGAACAGTGGCAGAGGCGTCACCAACCGAAACATCAGCTCTTTTCAACAGAGAAACATGAAACACCGGATTAATCTTCCAGGCGGTAGGAACCTCCAACCTAACAGCAGATTGGTTAACTATCTGAAGCACCTTTAAGGGCCCTACAAACTTGGGACCCAATTTTTTAGAAGAAATCCTCAATCGCAGATTCTTAGAGGACAACCAAACCATGTCACCAATAGCAAATGAAACCTCTTACCGTTTCCTATCAAAGTACCTCTTAGATTTTTTGTTAGCCTCCTGAACATTATCACGCACATCCATCCAGACTCTCTCCAAATCACCGGAAAAATTCTCCTCCTCAGGCACAGCCGATACCAATTTGGAGAATGACCCAAAAGACGGATGTCTTCCAGAACAACAAAAAAAAGGCGAACACCCAGCAGAAGAGGATGTATGGTTGTTAAGAGCAAATTCAGCAAGTGGCAGAAACTCAGACCACCCCTCTTGATTGTCTGCCACAAAGCAACGCAAGAACTGCTCAACATCCTGGTTCTTTCTTTCTGTCTGGCCATTAGACTCAGGATGATATCCGGATGAAAACAACAAATGAACTCCCAACCTCTCACAAAAGGCACGCCAAAAACGAGCCACGAACTGAGGTCCCTATCAGAAACAATGTCAGTAGGAACGCCATGTAGTCTGACAATTTCCTTGACAAAGGCCTTAGCGAGTGTCTTAGCGCAAGGCAGTTTAATGAAGGGAACCAAGTGACACATCTTGCTAAAAAGGTCCACGACCACCCAGATGACCGTGAAACCTTCAGAGGGGGGAAGGTCAGTAATAATGTCCATAGCCAGATGTGTCCAAGGTGCACTAGGAACCTCCAGAGGGCAAAGAAACCCCGCAGCAGGAGCATGCGAAGACTTAGATCTAGCACACACAGTACATTGACGCACCCACTTAATGACTTCCTTCTGCCATCCAGACCACCAAAAACTGCGACCCACAAGTCTCTTGGTCTCAGAAATTCCTGGATGACCTGCCAACCGAGACTCATGACACTCAACAAACAAATCTCTCCTAAAGGTCCTAGGCACAAACCACCTCCCATGGGGAATGTTAGATGGGGCATTCTCCTGAGCTTTAAGAATCTCATCCTCCAAAACGGAGTCCAAAGCAGCAATCACAACACCTTCTTGTAAAATGCTCTCCTCCTCCTCCTCAGCACCGACCATGGGAGAAAAGCTGCGAGACAAAGCATCCGCTTTAACATTCTTGGTACCCGGGATGTAAGTAACGCAAAAATTAAACCGCGAGAAAAAAAGTGCCCACCTAGCCTGACGGGCATTCAAGCGCTTGGCAGCATCAAGATAGATCAGATTTTTATGATCAGTGAAAACCTGAATGGGAAATTCAGCACCTTCCAAGAGATGATGCCAGGGTTCAAATGCGAGTTTAATAGCCAGCAATTCCCGATTACCAATATCGTAATTAAGTTCAGTCTCAGAAAATTTTTTTGATAAAAAGGCACAGGGATGTACTCCATCCTTGCTTTCCTGAGACAACACCGCACCGACCCCCACAGAAGAAGCATCAACCTCAACCAAAAACAGCTTAGTTACATCAGGCTGCATAAGGATGGGGGCAGAGCTGAACCTCTCCTTTAGAAACACAAAAGCTTCAATGGCCTCAGAAGTCCACTGAACCGCATTAGCACCTTTCCTGGTGAGATCGGTCAGCGGTTTGACAATAATAGAAATTTTTTTTATGAATTTTCTGCAATAATTGGCGAAACCCAAAAACCTCTGTATCAATTTCAAACTAGTAGGCCTAGGCCATTCCTGCACAGCTTGAACTTTAACCGGGTCCATCTCAAAACCTTCACTATAGATAATGTAACCCAAAAAACTAATTCTCTGTACAGCGAACTCACATTTCTCTAGCTTAGCAAAAAGCGAATTGTCCATTAATAACTGTAAAACCTCACGTACGCTCCGCCAATGAGACTCCAGATCAGGCGAATAAATCAGAATGTCATCCAGATACACAACCACATTTTTGCCGATCAAAGGTCTAAGGATGTCATTAATAAGATTCTGGAAAAATGCTGGAGCATTGGTAAGACCAAAAGGCATAACCAGATTCTCAAAATGACCCACAGGAGTGTTAAAAGCAGTCTTCCATTCATCACCCTCCTTCATGCGCAACAAATTGTATGCCCCCCGGAGATCAATTTTAGAGAACCACTTGGCCCCCACTAACTGGTTAAACAAATCAGGACTCAATGGCAGTGGGTAAGGATTGCGTACAGTAATTTTATTAATCTCACGAAAGTCCAGACAAGGACGTAAACCGCCATCTTTTTTTTTAACAAAAAAAAATCCAACAGCCACAGGAGACTTGGAAGGCCTAATGTGACCGGCGGCCAAGCTGGTCTGTATGTATTCCTCCAAAGCCTTTCTCTCAGGAATAGTAAGATTAAATAAATGACTTTTAGGAAGAGTCGCTCCAGGGACAAATTCAATGGTACAATCATAGTCTCTATGAGGAGGCAAAATTTGTGACTCCTCCTCAGAAAAAACTCTCCAAAAATCCTGAATAGGTACAGGTAATTCCCCTTTTTCCACCGCAGCAATACGTCCATTACAACACTTGTCATAACATTTAGGGCTCCAGGACTTAATTTCATTGGTAGACCAATCCAGTACAGGATTGTGCAATTTTAACCAGGGCAACCCCAAAATTACTGGAGAAGGCAAATTATTTAATACTACCAAATCCAAATTCTCTTGATGAATACCATTAATAGAGAGGGGAAATTCACAGACCTTGTGAGTAACACTCTTCAAGGGAGAGCCATCAACAGAAACCACAGCAATAGGGTATGACAAAGGTTTAGGTTTTAATTTAAGTTTTTCCAAGAATCCCCCATCAATCACATTCAGAGTAGAACCACAATCCACAAATACCCGAAATTCAATTAATTCTTCCTGAGCAGCGGTAGTAGCAGATAGGAATACTCCCTTAGTATTTAAACAGGCTATACGTGCATGACTGACCTTTTTTTTTTTCTTTGTTCATACGAAGCACACAGTTCTTATTAAAATGACCAGAATTTCCGCAATAAAAGCACAAACCTCCAGAAAGCCTGCGGTCTTTTTCCTGAGAGCGGGGTGCCATCGCCCCAATCTCCATCGGCTCTCCTTTGTCAGCACAGACCCTCTCAAGACTCGGAGCTGGCATGGCAGAGGATTTACTCTCATTAACCCTTGCACGCAGTCTCCTGTCCACCAGTATAGCTAATTGCATTGCCTCCTGCAAGTTTCCAGGTGTGGGATAAGCAATCAGCAAATCCTTAACCCATTCACCTAGCCCTGCAAGAAACAAACTTTTCAAAGCTGAATCGTTCCACCCCACCTGGGCAGACCACCGACAGAAGCGAGAACAATATTTTTCCACATTACCTGATCCCTGCCTCAGACGTCTCAATTCAGACTCAGCAGATGAGACACGATCAGGATGATCGTACAACAAACCCAAAGCAGAAAAAAAACTATCCACTGATCTAAAGCACGGATCACTAGGTTGGAGAGAAAAAGCCCATCCCTGAGGATCTTTGCGCAAAAGTGACATTATGAACCCTATGCGCTGTGATTCATCACCAGAGGATCTGGGTCTTAAATGAAAATACAATAAACAAGCATTTTTAAAAGAAAAAAAATCTTGTTGTTCACCAAAAAATAGATCAGGCAGATGTACCTTTGGCTCCACAAAATCTGCTCCAGAACAGCTACTCACGTGTTGTTGGAGCTCGGCCACCTCCAGAGAGAGTCCCTGCAAGCGTTGAGCCAAATCTTGAACCGAGACCATGATGGAAACTGGAGAAATTTTTTTTTTTGGGCTGGACTTACTGTTATGATCTGCTACAAGCACTAAGGAAAGACAGGAGATCTGTCCCTACAATAGAACTAAACTGGATCCCTACGATGTAACGGGGAGCCTGATCCTGCGATCAGACCCGCTAAAGTCCTCAGCTAGTCTGTACAAAGACCTATAGATGCAAGGGAGGGATCCCTACAAGAACTAGGGTCTGGGATAAAGTTGGACACCTCCTAGCAGAAATTGTAGCAGTAAAAGACAAACACACAACATAGAACATAGAGGTCAGAAGACCTGGCAAAACCAACAGAGAACGGTAACAGAGCAAGAAGCTAGCTCAAGAGTAGAAATTACAATAAAGTCCAGCAAGGCCAGGAGGGCGGAGCCGGATTAAATAGGCAAAAAAGGTCATGTGACCAGCAAACTAGAAAAAAACCAACAGGAGAGTTCTAACACCCTCCCTGCATGTTTGGCGCTCTTTAGAGCCCCAATCAACATGCAGGGATTGCCTGCCTCTCACTGTAATGCCGCAGCCATGTTTGTTGTGGCATTACAGTGATTGGCTGGCCGCACTGTGTCATCATGTCTTTATCAGACCTGGCTCCGCTGTGCTCATCAGTCTACTCCGCAATCAGGGAGTGTAGGGAGAGGTGCTGCTGAGCTAGGGAGAGATTTGGTTTTGTATTAGGTAGTGTAGAGAGAAAATAAGTACATTAAACATATCCATCTCAACAAACAGTCCTTCTGAGGCCTAATCCATCTGCAGAGATATCAGGCAGGCAGTGTATATAGGCAGACAGGCAGTGTATATAGCAGACTGCAGTGCATATAGCACAATAGGCTCCATTCCAGTTCTGCTTTCTGCTGTTGTTAGACATTGCTAGACAAAGGTTCAGGTCTCAGGGGCCAGGAAATTTTTTTTTGGATCTTAATCCTTATTAAAAAGCAATCCAGAGAACACCGTTTTTCTGCGCCATTTGCTTGTTGGCACTGCAGAATACAGCCAGGTCCTTTCCATATTACAGCGCTAAAAATCCAGCTGTTTAAAACTGTGGTTTGTCAGTCACACGGATCACATAAAATTGCGCAGAAAATACTGCCATTTTTGGCCTCGATTCAAATTTTTTTTCAGTGTGTCAGCAAAGTTTTTGACATCAGTTTGCTGTTCAAAATAGTTACCTACAGGCTAGGTATTTAAAACTGTGGTTTCTCCATTACACGGATCACATATAATTGCATTGAAAATACTGCCATTTTTGGTCTCCATTCTAATTTTTTTTCTGTGTGTCAGCAAAGTTTTCGACACTGGTTTGCTGTTTAAAATAGTTACCTACAGGCCAGGTATTTAAAACTGTGATTTCTCCATCACACGGATTACATCTAACTTCGCTCCAAATTCAGCCATTTGTTATGAGCATGGAAGATATTGTCCTCCATTTAAAATGGGCAAGGCGTGTGGCAAGGGACGAGGAACTGGAAGTGATGGTGATGGTGCATCCACAGGCTGAGGCCGAGGCCAAGGCCGTGGGCAAGCTGAAATTGTACCACAACAAACACCCACATCTTCCTGCCCGACCTTCTTGTTCCAATTCCTAGGGGACCGCAGCACACCACTATTGAACCCAGAGCAGTGTCAAAAGGTTGTTGGTTGGATAGAAGATAATGCTTCCAGTCACTTCCCAACAGGCAGGAAGAAGCAGTGTGGTGGCCGCAGACAGAAGGCAGGTAACAGTTCCCCGTAACACCAACACGAAGGAAGTTGCCAGTACAACTGTTAGGTCTTCCCGAGTCGTGTTGTTTTATAAAGACTCTGCTGATAACCCCAAAAAGGTCATTTGCACCACCTGCCGGGCCAGCATCAGCAGGGATGGCAAAGCGACCAGCTTGACCACCACCAGCATAATCAGGCACATGGCATCATAGCACTCGACTTTGAGGGCCGAACCCCAGGGTCCAGGAACAGTGTCTGCGGGTGGCACCATTGCTTCTTTTGCTGTTGTGCATGCAAGCCAATCCCCTGTCCATGGTGCATGCGAAGATGCCTCCCGTCCTACACCTGTCGTTGCACACTCTCAAGTAGCAGCATCAGGAAGCACGTCCATGTCCTTGTCCCAGCACAGCATTCAGTTGTTCATACCCCAGTCCTTGGAAAGCAAGCGCAAATAAGCAGCCAACGCCTCACAGGCTACACTGCTAGATTCCCACATTTCACGCCTGCTTGCGCTCGAAATGTTGACTTTTAGGCTCGTAGCGAGGGAAGCATTCTGCAACCTGATGGCGGCGGCCATCCCTCTGTACTCGGTCCCCAGCCACCACTATTTCTCCCGGTGTGCTGTCCCCGAATTAGACAAGCATGTGTTCCAAAACATTAGCCGTGCCCTCAACAACGCAGTTACTGGGAAAGTCCACCTAACCACGGACACGTGGACAAGTGCTTGTGGTCAGGGACGGTACATCTCGCTGATGGCACACTGGGTTAACATAGTGGAAGCCGGGACCCAGTCGGACCTTGGGACGGAACACGTCCTCCCGACGCCAAGGATTGCGGGCCCTAGGTAAATCAGGGTTGACCGCACAGTTTACAGCTCCTGAACTTCATCCTCCTCAGCCCCCTCCTTCTCTTCAGCCTCCATCTTCGAAATGACCACATCAGTCACAGGCTGGAAGCACTGAAGCACTGCCTTGGCCAAGCAGCAACAGGCTGTGCTGAAGCTAATATTCTTAGGTGACAAAAAGCACAATGCTGAAGAGTTGTGGACAGCTGAGAAAGAGCAGGCAGATCTGTGGCTCACACCGCTGAACCTACAGCCAGGCATGGTCGTCTGTGACAATGGCCAGAACCTGGTGGCAGCTCTAAAGCGAGGTGAGCTCACACACGTACCATGCCAGGCCCATGTGCTTAACCTCGTGGTTCAGCAATTTCTCAAAACCCACCTGGATCTGCTGGATCTGCTGGTCAAAGTGTGTGCCCATTTTAGAAAGTCACCTACAGCTTTCGCCGCCCTTGCCGAATTTCAGCAGCGTTTGCAGCTTCCGGCTCACACACTGGTGTATCATGTCCCCACGCGTTGGAGCTCTACATTGCAAATGTTGGGATGGATTTGTGAGCAGAAGAGGGCAGTTGTTGAGTACTATCATAAACAAGGCCGTCGGTATTCAGTTCAGACTCCACACATAAGACCTCAGGAGTGGACATGGATGTCAGACATATGTACCATCCTCCAACACTTTGAGGACTCCACCAAGATTGTGAGCGGCGATGACGCCATCATTAGCTTTACCATCCCACTTCTCTGTCTTCTGAAATGCTCTCTGCTCACAATCAAAGATGATGCATTGCAGGCAGAGCATGATGAGATGGAGCAAGGAACCATACAGGGTGATTATACACAGCCCAGCCTCATATCATCCCAACGTGGATTGGGTGACAATGAGGAAGAGGAGGAGGAAGAAAAGGAGCTATTTTCATTTGGATGGCCAGAGGACAAAGAGGATGAGGAGTAGAGCATGGTCAGTCATCCTCTTGGTGAGGACACGGAAGTCTTGCCTGTTAGCAGTCTGGCACGCATGGCTGAGCTTATGCTAGGCTGCCTTTCTCATGACCCTCACGTTCTCAAAATTTTGAGTGATAGTCATTACTGGTTGGTGACACTTCTAGACTCACACTACAAGGAGAACTTTATATCTCTTATTCATGAGGCGGACAGGTCTACAAAAATGGGGCAGTAATAGAAGGCCCTTGTTGCGGAACTATTAAAAAAAATTCCATCTGAAAACACTGGCGGCAGAGGTCACAGTTCATTGGACAACCAAGGAGTACAGGCGAGAGAGACCCAACTTCAATCCAGCAGAGGCAGGGGAACACTGTCAAAGTTCTGGGATAATTTTCTCTGCCCCTCCAATTGAACGGGCCATGAGGCACGGGGTACTCTCACAAGGAGTGCAAAGTTTGGGAAGATGCTGCGGGAGTACCTTGCCGACAGTACCAACGTCCTCCGTGATTCCTCTGTGCCTTATAATAATTAATAATAATTTTTTATACAGTATGTTCATGTATACTCCCAGGGGTAAATGTTTGTCAGCCTATACATTTAGTGCATGGGCATTACAAGTTATAGGCGACCCGCTCCTTTCTAATGGGAGCATTTTTTATGAGGCCCTCCTCCACGTCTCTTCCAAGGGGCATTGTAGTGCCTCCCAATTTTTGGCAGCCCTTGCATTCACTGCATAGGCAAACACAATGGAAGACCCACTTCCTAATAATGGGAGCATTGTTTTCAGGAGGCCGTCTGACCTCCACGTCTCTTCCAAGGTACATTGGAGTGCCTCCAAATTTTTGGCAAAACTTGCATTCACTGCATAGGCAAACACAATGGGAGACCTACTTCCTAATAATGGGAACATTGTTTTCAGGAGGCCCTCCTCTAAGTCTCTTCAAAGGGGTATTGGGGCGAATCCAAATTTTGGGCAGCCCTGCCACTCACTGCATACGCAATAACAGTATAGGAGACCCACTCTTTATTAATGGGAACAATAAAACATAGCCGGCTGATGGCTCTCTAATAATAGTGAGGGTCGACTGCTGGCCCTTTAAGAATAGTAAAGGCCACCTGATGGCCCTATAGAAATAGGCTTTGTGACTTTCAGAGTCGCTCCTTCATAAATGAAACACAATGTGTCTGATGATATCTCACACACCACATGGCCAGATAAGGTTGTACAATGTTAAAATGACATTTCCTGTTGAATGCATTTGTCACGGATGAAAGCAAAGCAAAAGTGCATAAACGCATCAAAAATGCTAAGTGTGAACATAGACCAAGGTGTGGAGGAGTAATTTTGTTTTTGGTTATTTATTTTGCTTTATATACAAGTCATTACCCTGGAAAGGATGTTCCTTAACATATTCCCCACGAAAATCCATTTCGGTTTCGTTTTTGTATTTTTTATTGTGAGTCTGTAAAAGTGGCGTAATACCTCTGACAACGTTGTTGACACAAGTGACTTGCGAGTCATAAATGCTTCCAGGGGTCTTCCCCATGCTGTTCCCATGCCACTTGAACACTTTTTTCCATCGATTTGGGCAATTTTTAGGCCCTCTTCAGCAGACCGCCGGAGAGAGCCACCTGAAAATGCTCGAGTTTCCCATAGACTTACATTGGGCTCGTTGCTCAGGTTGAGCACCCGAGTATTCCAATGTGCTCGACCCAAGCATCAAGCACCCGAGCATTTTAGTGCTCGCCCATCACTAGTCACAATGCATGTCAATAACCTGGGTCACACCCATGTGACCACTTGTGTCACAACATATATCTTTAATGTGTATTGCATCCCACAAGATGCCATAGAACCTTACAAAGAATGGCAGCACCAAATTCAACAAAGTAGATGGAAGACACAAGAAAGAAAACAAAGAAGACGGTTGGAGGACCGGTCACTTTGGAAGGGGTATGGGCAGGCTAAGAAAAAATTAGTTAAATTTCTTTTTATTCCCATCGCAGCCCTCAGAATTGTAAAAACTAGTGACCAACTGGTTGTCATTTTGCTATAATTTGCAAGAATTAAATACAAAAAAGTCTATTTACCAAACTTCTTTAACCCTTATTATTTATGTGTAAGCAGATTTAAGTCTGCTCCTTTATTTCCTTACTATTATTTAAAATTGTGGCATATTTAAATGGTGCTAAGCACTCCAGCTGATTCCTTTACTAAGGGCTTATTCTTAAGACTGACTTTCCCATCCGATTCTAGTCTGTATAAACAACATCAGCAAATCAGACAGAATCTGATTAAATAAATTGTACACAATAAAATACCTTATTTTTGAGTGAAAATTTCTAATAAAAGTGAATGGATCCTTTAAACTGATCACCCAAAAGCAATGGATCTGATTTTAAAATGATCATTGAATTGTGAGAATAGAGAAGAGCATTTTAATATAAGATAAATAGCAATAATTGATCAGAAACACATAAAATAAGGCTTTAAAACAAACAATCTAATAAGAACATGCAGACCTGCAGCAGACATGTATATGATCTATGAAAAATGTGTAGAAACTGATGCCAGAAAAAAAACAAGATTTTATAGAACTATAATGGAGTTAAAACACTTTCTAATATGTTTACATAATTGCTGAATGGAATATTAATATCTATAAAATGGTTCCCTCTCTAGCTAAATAAGCCCTGCAAAAATAATTGGACTCTTTGGGAGATATAAACAAGCATGTTAGATACCCAGGAGGAAAAGAAAAAAAATACAAATATCATATGATGTGCTCCATTAGACAAAATTTATTGTGTGTGTGTATATATATATATATATATATATATATATATATATATATATATATATTGTATATTTATGCAACTCATCCAGTTATAGCAATGTGCTCTCAAGATTATTGTAGCAAAGTAGGATCTGCTTTACTATTTTATTTTATTGGAGAAAAGATCACTTGGAGAAAGATCAACACCATAAATGAAAGCCTTCAAATGTACATGTTTTAAGAATTCATAGGTAAATAACATAACACTGTTATTTGTCAGAAACAGCGGTTTCTTTTGATGATATTCTGTATAGTCTAGGTATTTTTCAATCATTTTTTTATCTTCAAAAAGGCAAAAAATGAGGCAGAAATTAATTCTTTGATTTCGTGTATAACAATTTTTAAATAAAAAAAAAGATTTTATTTCAGTATTCTCTATTTGTTTCATTTATTTGGGTTGCATGGATACCAAATATGCTGGAGTAAGTTATATTTTTGACTTGTACAGTGCCTTTAAAAAGTTGTCATACCCCATGAACTTTTCCACATTTTTTCAGGTTACACTCACAAATTTAAGTGTATTTTATTGGGATTTTATGTGATATACCAACACAAAGTAGCAAGTATTTGTGAAGTGTAAAGGAAATGATACATGGTTTTCTCATTATTTTAAATATGTAAATCTGAAAATTGTGAAGTGCATTTGTATTCAGCCATCCTGAGTCAAAGCTTTCTTGGATCATATATTGCTGCAATTACTGCTGTGATTCTTTTGGGGTCTGTCTATACCAGCTTTGCACATCTAGAGGCTGAAATTTTTGCCCATTCTTCTTTGCACACTCACTCTAGCTCAGTGAGATTGGAGGGAGATCATTTATGAACAGCAATTTTCAAGTCTTGCCACAGATTCTCAATGGGATTTAGGTCTGAACTGTGACTAGGCCATTCACACACATGACTATGCTTTTATGTAAGCCATTCCATTGTAGCTCTGGCAGTATGTTTAGGGCTGTTGTACTGCTGGAAGGTGAACCTATGTCCAAGTCTCAAGTCTTTTGCAGTCTTTAACAAGGTTCCCCCCAGGATTGCTTATTATTTAGCTCCATCCATCTTCCTATGATCTTTGGCTAGTTTATTTGGCCCTACTAAAGAAAAGCATTCCCACAGCATGGTGCTGAGGGTG
Organism: Phyllobates terribilis; assembly: GCF_046119375.1. Taxonomy (NCBI): domain Eukaryota; kingdom Metazoa; phylum Chordata; class Amphibia; order Anura; family Dendrobatidae; genus Phyllobates; species Phyllobates terribilis. The sequence continues at coordinate 284,896,814 of NW_027362761.1, forward strand.
GAGATGGTATTTTCAGAGTGATGTGCATTCTTCTGTCACACAAAGCATTTTGCATTTAGCCCAAAAGTTATTTTTTGTTGTTATTTGACCAGCACATTCTTCTTCCACATGCTAGCTGTGTTTTCTATATGTTTTTTTGCAATCTATAAATGGCACTTCTTATGGTTTGATTTTAAAAATGGCTTTCTTTTTGTCTCTAATCCATAAAGGCCAGATTTGTGGAGTATATGACTAATAGCTGTCCTGTGAACAGATTCTCCCACCTGAGCTGTGGATCTCTGTAGCTTCTCCAGAGTGATCATGGGCCTCTTGGCTGCTCCTCTAATTAGTGCTTTTTGCTTGGGATGTCAGTTTAGGTGGACAGCCATGTCTTGGTAGGTTTGCAGTTGTGCCATACTCCTTCCATTTTTGAATAATGGATTGAACAGTGCTCTGTGATATATTCAGAGCTTGGGCTATTTTAATGTAACTTAACCCTGCTTTACTCTTCTTCACAACTTTATCCCTGACCTGCCTGGTGTGTTCCTTGTTTTTCATAATGCTGTTTGATCTATCATGTTATCAAAGAAACATCTGAGGCATTAACAGAACAGCTGTAGTTATACTGACATTAAATTACTCCCAGATGGATTCAATTTACTAATTATATGACTTCTGGGGCCATTGGTCACTAAGGATTTTGTTTAGGGGTATCAGACTACAGGGGGCTGAAAACAAATGCACATCACAATTTTCAGATCTTTACATATTTAGAAAATCATGTATCATTTCCTTTACACTTGACAATTACTTGGCAGTAGATGCTTGTATAACACATAAAATCCCAATAAAAACATTTACATATGTGGGTGTAATGTTAAAAAATGTGGAAAAGTTCACGGAGTATGAATAATTTTTCAAAGCACTGTATGTGATCTAATTGCATTGATGCATTTGATGTATTTTAAATTTAAAGAGGTTGTCCACTACCTGGACAATCCCTTCTTAAATTCTGAATTTCTCTGTGTAGGATATATAAAAAAACAGATTCTCACCTCCCGCACCTTCGACGTTCCAGCGATGTTGGCTCTGGGTCTGTTGCTGCTCGGTGTGAGCACTGCAGCCCATTAACAGCTGCTGATTGACTGCAGTGCTTGTGTGGCATTTAATGTAATGCGAAAGACAACAGACTTGACATCATCATCACTGGAATGGCCATGCATATATCCAATACCTCTCATACATGATGATACCAAACACTCTTGTTTTGCTTTTTTCCTTACTGAGCACTGGTCATGGTCTGAAACAAAAGGGGATCATTTTGAGATAAGGATATCATTGTTGTCAAAGCTGATTTTCAAGCACCATATTGTTTTTGCTGAGGCCCTATGTTTTTGGATTGTAAAAAAACTCTTAAAATTACTGTCTAGAAAATAATGTTCTCAGGATCGGTGGTGCTACAAACTTAAGGGCACCCCTAAAAATGTTTATAAATATATATTTTTTTAATGTAAGGATTAAAAAAAAGGCTTGGATCCCTGTAATATAATAAGTGATGTGTACCAATATCTAGAAATGAGTCGATGGCCCATGGATTTATTCTAAATCCCATATATGATGTCAGATATCAATTTACCCTCTAAAATGAAGCTACCTCTTAGGGTTTTTCTTTCTGTTGAAATACCACTGTAGGATAATAGGACTTGACTTAACATTATTAGGGCTTTCTCAACTCTCAAGTTTACCTCAGGAGTGTAGGATTTTAGAAACTTGTTATTTAATGCTGAAATAAGCACCTTAGTTTGTGAATACTTTTTGGGAGGTTTTCTGCATTATTAATAAAAATCAGGAACTGTAATATTGCAGTAGATTGCTTTTTACAATGCCCAGTTTAAACGCAAATATTTTTTATTTCACAGACTTTTGTGGGAATCCATAGCTTTACATAACAGGACTCATGTTCCTTTACCAAAAACTACCTCGCCGAGAGATTATTCTATTCCACAATTATTTGTTATAGTTGGTCCCTCAAAAAAAAAATGAATGAAATTGCATAGAACAAAGATTACGACAGTGGACGTTATTCAAAACAGTAAAAAAAACAGTTTTTGTTTCACATAGTAACCAATCTGAACTCAGCTTTCCTTCCTAAAAGTCATGAAGTAAAATTAAAGCTATATTGCGATTGGTTACAGTTTTTCTTTTAACCATTATTGATAAATCTACCTATTTATGTTTATTCTCAGGGTTGCTGCAATTTGGGCCTGTTGGGAAAAAAAGTTGCAACAGTTTCTTTCTGCAACTTCTGCAACTGTGACTTCCTCCATCTCCTCAAGGCAGAAAATAAGCATAAACTTGCTCTTCTTTAAATTGAAACACATTTAAAGTAAATTAACATTATTATATATAATTATGCCATAAATGTTTAATATAACAATGTATAAAACTTATGTTTATTATTATTTTATGTTTATGTAGCTATTCAATGTAACTGTTACGTAAAGCATGTATATTAGTATTAACACCTAATAAACCTATCCCTAAGGAAGAGTCACATGGCAGTGTAAATTGGATGAAGGTCGAAACGCAGTGCATGGACTGGCTGGCGGCTCTCCTTACCCAAGTGTGACAGTTGCATAGAAATACATGAAGCTGTCACTCTGGGATTGGGAGAGTCGCTGGCCAATCTGAACATTGTACTCTGACTACACTCTTTGGGTTAAACATTATCAAATCCTAAGATGACCCTAACCGTAATCTTGAACTCAACTATAACCCCAAACTTAATCTTAGGTACGGTTAGGGAAATACTGAAAAAAGTGCAAAATTTATTATAATGTGTGTTTTCTAATAACGGGAGACACCTTTTTACTATTTCCGATCTCTGCCTCTCATATCACAAAGTACAACTGAGAGGAGCTGACGGGGAGCTGTCGGAGAGCATAGCCTGACTTGTTTCTGTTAGCTGAGCTTTGATCCATGTGATATTCTCATTACAGCTGTCATTGCTGTTACAAGCCTATCACAGCTTCTCCCCGTGTCCCATAGCATAGTCCTAATCAACACGACAGTGTGATGGTGTCCTGTATTTTCCTAAGCCAAGGTCAGCACTAGATTCAAGTAAGAGATAAAAGTGTAAATCTTTCCATTATATTTTTGTAATAACTAGATTCACTGTTGATTGTAGCTTAAAAAAGAAAAACATGAAAAAATACTGATCAAATACTGAAATGTGAATGAGGTTTAAAAGTGCCTTAAGACAGGTATTTTTCATCATCATTCCATCCATTTTATTCCAGAGCTAATACAACTGTATAAGCTTTATTCACCTGGGTGTATAAGCAGCTGTTTAGCTGATGAAACTGAATACACCTGAAATCTACAGTGATCAAAACAATGATGTGATTGTATCAATATGTCATCAGTAGTTTTGCAATATTGCATCCCTTGTACATAGTGGTTATCTTGTGTAACACAGATACCACATGGAGGATATATAAATAACATAGTGGTGCAATATGTTCAGTAAAATATAGTACACATATTGGGATAGTACAACTTAGGCTTTTATCAATATGCTTGAGCTAAATAGGCCTTAATTTTGAAACTGAAAACTCTATACCAAATAAGTTTATATTTCATATACTGTCAATCTTAGGGAATCTATCAGCATGTTTATTTTATGTAATCTGAGGACAGCGTGAGGCAGCAGCTGAGACACTGAATTCAGTGATGTGTCATTTATTAATCTGTATGCTGTTGTTATAATGAAGGTTGTATCACTAGGATTATTAGGAGATTATCATTTCCCTGACGGCAGTGCACACAATCAATGGTCCATCCACCCCTCCTCTGATAAGTAGCTCACTGTCAATAGACAATGTACATAGAAATCTGTGGTGTGGGTGGGGTTAGCTTCCTGAGCTCTGCTTCATGCTGCATATAAGAACTCTGATTGTGTCACAACTACTGCACCCTGTAAACTAACTGATACATCTCTGAAATCAGGCTCTCTTTTCCCACATTATGCTGCTCTCAGATGAGGTAGCAAAAAGCTGGTGACTTATTGAGAAAAAAGTATCAAAGCTTTTAACCACCCTAAAAGAACAAATACAATTTTAAATCTGGGCCTCATATATGAAAACGGCTGTGGAAGAAAAATAGCATCTTAACCTTTTATGAAGCCTTTGTTTTCTTTGTTTCACTTTTTTTCATGAAGCTTTTGAGTTTCATAATGTAGTCATTCATCAAAAACCTAATTGATGAACCTAATTGAAAGCATGAAGAAGTACTATATGATTTTGTTTTAACAGGCAAGTTGATCCATGAATCTACCCATAAGGCATGGAGAAGAAATTTTTCCATGATAAAGAAAATTGTCTATGATGATCAAAGATGATTTTTTGCCTTTCACTGGATCAAGTCGGGTTTGTAAGTATAAATATTTTAACTTGATAAACTTGCATCTCTTTTTTTTAAAGCAATTAACTTTGCACTACATAGGAGAAAAATAAATATATCCCTACCTATTCTGGTAGGTGTTTCAAATATATTGTGACACCTACAGATACCGTAAGCACTAAATTAACATAAGCCACACTATGCTATTTTAAAAACGCCCATGGTGAGACTACTCTGGTTGAATTCAGAACTCCACACAAGGGTCTCTCCTGTTCACTATTTACTATGGAGCAGATTTATTAAGACTGTGTTGAACACCAAATTTGTTTGTTCACCAAATTTCTTATTTAGATCAGAATATACTATGTACACACATTTTTGGTAGCTAATGAATTCATTCTTGTTAAGCCCAAGTGAATGTTAACATATATTTTTTTACCGCGGGGCATGTACTGCTTCTCCCTTTATGATTTTGACCAATCATAAGCAGACAGCAATACTCAAAGAAAAGAAGAATGCACCATCCCATCAATGCACCATCCCATATTTATGAAGCTGGCCGTGACTTACAAGTAAATGCTAAATGTCACAATATTTTTGGACATCTTTCGAATTGCTCAAAAATATTGTGACTTAGGTGTAATCTACTTAATAAATTGTGACCTATGTTCAAAGAAAATTTTTGATCTTGCCCACAAAGGATATGTCCTATTATAGAACTATAGAAATTTAGCTAGCACAACTATTTTTTTTATAAGTAAGGTGTTATTTCTTTTTCTCTTCAACCCCCACAATATTGACCAAATTACTGGGTCTAAAACTTGATGCTGAAGATTCTTTATAAATTTTTAGACAAGTTTGTTAAAATTGACACTCTTTTTTATGTATAGTAATTCATAAGGAAGGATGATAGCGCACAATGAAAGTCTAAAGATGGAATTCATAATTTTGGGTTTTCCTGGGTCTTCAGGTTTACAGTATCTCTTCTTTACATTACTCTTGGCCTCTTATTTGTTAACTCTTTTGAGCAACATAATGATAATCCTAATTACCTGGAAAGAAGCATGTCTTCAAACACCTATGTATTTTTTTCTCCGTAGTTTCTCATTTCTTGAAGTTTGTTATATAACTGTAACGGTGCCCAAAATTTTATCAACAATCACTGTACATGGACGCTTAATTTCATTTACTGGCTGCATGACTCAGTTATTCTTTTTCTTCTTCTTGAGTTCTACAGAATGTTTTCTACTTGGTGTTATGGCTTTTGACCGTTATTTGGCAATCTGTCATCCTCTACAATATCCATCTCTAATCACCATATCCTTCTGTCGTAATCTAAGCATAACTTCTTTGATTGTCGGTTTCGCAACTACTTTTCCTCCAATTTTACTAATCTCGCAGCTTCCATTTTGCAGTAATACTGTTAACCATTTCTTTTGTGATGCACCTCCACTACTAAAGATTTCATGCATAGATACTTTCTTAAATGATCTTTTAGATTTTATATGTGCTTCTATAGTAATTGTAACATCGTTTATTGTAACACTTTTTTCTTATGTCTATATTATTATAACAGTTTTAAAAATCCCTACAACTAAAGGGAAAAGAAAAGCCTTTTCCACATGTGGGTCTCATTTAACTGTTGTTCTTATCTATTATGGTACTGTTATTTTTATGTATGTAAGACCAAAAGTGGGATTTACTTTTACTCTTAATCGAGTGGTGTCAGTCTTTTATATTGTGGTTACACCGATTCTAAATCCCATTATATACTGTTTACGGAACAAAGAAGTTAAAGAGTCAGTAAAAAAACATTTAGCTTTAGTCAACTTATTTTATTAATTCTAATAAGAATTTTACATGTACTATCATAACTTATAGTAGAAAATAACTGGTTCAAATATTCCTTTAAAAGGGGTTCTCCTGACAAAATTGATAAGTCTGTAGTCACACAAAGTGACTGCAGACTTGTGAATTTCCCCAGCGCACTCATCGTGCACTGTGAGGATTTGCCGGTTTCTGAGCCAGGACCGGCGGGTATGTACAGTACAGACCAAAAGTTTGGACACACCTTCTCATTTAAAGATTTTTCTGTTTTTTCATGACTATGAAAATTGTACATTCACACTGAAGGCATCAAAACTATGAATTAATACATGTGGAATTATATACTTAACAAAAAAGTGTGAAATAACTGAACATATGTCTTATATTCTAGGTTCTTCAAAGTAGCCACCTTTTGCTTTGATGACTGCTTTGCACACTCTTGGCATTCTCTTGATAAGCTTCAAGTGGTAGTCACCGGAAATGGTCTTCCAATAATCTTGAAGGAGTTCCCAGAGATGCTTAGCACTTGTTGGTCCTTTTGCCTTCACTCTGCGGTCCAGCTCACCCCAAACCATCTCGATTGGGTCAGGGCTGGTGACTGTGGAGGCCAGGCCATCTGGCGTAGCACCCCATCACTCCCCCTCTTGGTCAAATAGCCCTTTCACAGCCTGGAGGTGTGTTTGGGGTCATTGTCCTGTTGAAAAATAAATGATGGTCCAACTAAACACAAACCGGATGGAATAGCATGCCGCTGCAAGATGCTGTGCTAGACATGCTGGTTCAGTATGCCTTCAATTTTGAATAAATTGCCAACAGTGTCACCAGCAAAGCACCCCCACACCATCACACCTCCTCCTCCATGCTTCACGGTGGGAACCAGGCATGTAGACTCCATCCGTTCACCTTTTCTGCGTCGCACAAAGACACGGTGGTTGGAACCAAAGATCTCAAATTTGGACTCATCAGACCAAAGCACAGATTTCCACAGGTCGAATGTCCATTCCTTGTGTTCTTTAGCCCAAACAAGTCTCTTCTGCTTGTTGCCTGTCCTTACCAGTGATTTCCTAGCAGCTATTTTACCATGAAGGCCTGCTGCACAAAGTCTTCTGTTAACAGTTGTTGAAGAGATGTGTCTGCTGCTAGAACTCTGTGTGGCATTGACCTGGTCTCTAATCTGAGCTGCTGTTAACCTGCGATTTCTGAGGCTGGTGACTTGGATAAACTTATCCTCAGAAGCAGAGGTGATTCTTGGTCTTCCTTTCCTGGGGCGGTCCTCATGTGAGCCAGTTTCTTTGTAGCGCTTGATGGTTTTTGCAACTGCACTTGGGGACACTTTCAAAGTTTTCCCAATTTTTCGCACTGACTGACCTTCATTTCTTAAAGTAATGATGGCCACTCGTTTTTCTTTACTTAGCTGCTTTTTTCTTGCCATAATACAAATTCTAACAGTCTATTCAGTAGGACTATCAGCTGTGTATCCACCTGACTTCTGCACAACACAACTGATGGTCCCAACCCCATTTATAAGGCAAGAAATCCCACTTATTAAACCTGACAGGGCACAACCGTGAAGTGAAAACCATTTCCGGTGACTATCTCTTGAAGCTCATCAAGAGAATGGCAAGAGTGTGCACAGCAGTCATCAAAGCAAAAGGTGGCTACTTTGAAGAACCTAGAATATAAGACATATTTTCAGTTGTTTCACACTTTTTTGTTAAGTATATAATTCCACATGTGTTAATTCATAGTTTTGATGCCTTCAGTGTGAATGTACAATTTTCATAGTCATGAAAATACTGAAAAATCTTTAAATGAGAAGGTGTGTCCAAACTTTTGGTCTGTACTGTATGTGTTATGCATACTCCCTGCCAGAGCTTGATTAGTGGGCGCGAACTCGCTCCATACAATTGTATTAAGCAAGGCCGCTTCCACTAGATGGGTTCTGCACAGGAGTATGCATAACGCATACATCACTGCCATTTCCAGCTCAGAAACCGGAAAATCTTCACAGCGCACAGTGCATACGCTGGGGAGAATCACAAGTCTACAGTCACACAGAGTGACTGCAGACTTATTAATTTAGAATGGACAACCCCTTTAACTTAGAAATATTTTCTATTCAAGCCTACCTGTTGTTTCAGGTGACCTTTCTGAAAAAATTTAATTTGTGTATTTAAGGAATAATCCTACTTCTGGCCATTATATGACTTGTATCCATCCTTTTTTTAGCTGCTCCTAAGACAGACTCTATAATTTTCAGTTGTCTCTGAGCTAGTGGGTGGGGATGTTTTCCATACATTCATAAGTTTCATGGTGACATGATAGATTTGTGCATCCCTATTTTTCTGCAGCACATGTGGGACAGCAGTAGCATGTAGGACAATGTAATATAGTACTGTGCAATGTACTTGTGAATCCATTATTGGAGTATGATAAAACACCTATTAGAATGCTGCAAACCCTCAGTGTGCCTCTCTTTTTTTTCAATGAAAAGGTGAGAAACACCCCTCAATAATTGAATTTAGGTATATAAAGTCATGTACTTAACCATATAGTCTGCCTTACAAACATTTGTAAAAGAATGGGTCATTCTAAAGAACTTTATTCGAACGTGGTCCTATAATAAGATGTCACCATTGTAACAATTTATTCCCTTTTAAATATTTCACAATCAAATGTAGGTGGTATTATTGAAAAGAGGAAGCCATACAGACATTTAAAAATATAGAAGAAAGTCGTTGAGTTCTTGGGTTCATGATGCAAAACATATCGCATCCGCAGACTCAATAACTGCAGAGTTTCAAAACTTCTCTGGCTTTAACAAGAGTACAAAAACTGTATGCTAGGAGTCAAGCATGGCTTTCCATGACTAAGCAGCTGCATGCACAACTAACAACAGCAAGTGTAATGCCAATAATTGGAAGGAGTATTGTAAAACACACCACTGGATTCTGGAGCAGTGAGAATGTGTTCTGTATAGTGCCAAAACATGCTTTTCTATCTGACTGATGGCTGAGTCTAGGTTTAGAGAACACTATGAAAACATTTTCTGCCTGATAGTAAGGTACCAACTTTAACCTCTTAACGACGGCCAATACGCATTAAAACGGCAGCCACTAAGGGGCCTTATTCCCTCTTTGCCGTTTTAAAATGGAATTTGGGACTAAGCCTATAGTGCCCCCCAGAGTCAAAAAATCTCTGGGGGTTTCAGCTACTGTGGGGTAGCTGAGACCCTGAAGAGTATGATCAGGGCTGGACGTGATCACCGTTATTCAATGAAAAAAAAAGTGTGAGCGTTACTAAAATCATTTCTCTCTCTTCTCATATTATATAGTGGGGAAAATTTAATACACTGCCAATTTTGTAAGTTTTCCCACCTACAAAGAATGTAGAGGTCTGTAATTGTTCTAGTAGATACACTTCAACTGTGAGAAACAGAATCTTAAAAAAAAATCCAGAAAATCACATTGTATGATTTTTAACATAACTAACCTTTCATGTAACCTTTAATAAGATGTGTAGTAGAGGGGTTACAAGGACACTAAACTTCAGGAAGGCAAATTTTCAACGGTTGAGAGATGATCTTAGTGCAATAAACTGGGAAGATATCCTGAGACATAAAGCTACACAAAGCAAATGGGAGACATTTATTAGCATCCTGAAATGTCACTTGCTTAACCCAGCAGGAAGTATGGCGGCGTCTAAAAATCACTAAAGTTGACAAATCCCCGGGCCCGGATGGGATACACCTGCGAGTACTGCAGGAATTAAGTAACGTCATAGATAGACCATTATTTTTAATCTTTAAAGATTCCATAATAACAGGGTCTGTACCACAGGACTGACGTATAGCAAATGTGGTGCCAATATTCAAAAAGGGGACAAAAACTGAACTTGGAAATTATAGGCCAGTAAGCTTAACCTCTACTGTGGGTAAAATCCTGCAGGGTTTCCTAAGAGATGCTATACTAGAGTATCTGAAGAAGAATAACCTCATGACCCAATATCAACATGGGTTTAAGAAGGACCGTTCCTGTCAAACTAATCTGATCAGTTTTTATGAGGAGGCAAGTTCCGGACTGGACCAAGGAAATGCAGTGGATGTTGTGTATTTGGACTTTTCAAAAGCTTTTGATACGGTTCCACACAAAAGGTTGATACATAAAATGAGAAGAATGGGGATAGGGGAAAATATATGTATGTGGGTTAAGAATTGACTCAGTGATAGGAAACAAAGGGTGGTTATTAATGGAAAACACTCAGACTGGGTCTCAGTTAACAGTGGGGTACCACAGGGGTCAGTATTGGGCCCCCTCCTTTTTAACATATTTATTAATGACCTTGTAGGGGGCATACAGAGTAATATTTCAATATTTGCAGATGACACTAAACTCTGCAGGGTATTCAATACAGAGGAGGACAATTTTATATTACAGGAGGATTTATGTAAACTAGAAGCTTGGGCTGACAAATGGCAAATGAGCTTTAATGGGGATAAATGTAAGGTAATGAACTTGGGCAGAGGAAATAAAATGTATAATTGTATGCTTAATTGTAAAACACTGGGCAAAACTGTAACTGAAAAAGACCTGGTTGTATTGGTGGACGACAAGCTCACTTTTAGTGGCCAGTGTCAGGCAGCTGCTGCAAAGGCAAATAAAATAATGGGATGCATTAAAAGAGGCATAGATGCTCATGAGGAGAACATAATTTTACCTCTATACAAGTCACTAGTGCGACCACACTTAGAATACTGTGTACAGTTCTGGTCTCCGGTGTATAAGAAAGACAAAGGTGAACTAGAGCGGGTGCAGAGAAGAGCGACCAAGGTTATTAGAGGACTGGGGGTCTGCAATACCAAGACAGGTTATTACACTTGGGGTTATTTACTGTGGAAAAACGAAGGCTTAGGGGTGATCTTATTACTATGTACAAGTATATGAGGGGAGAGTACAAAGACCTGTCTACTGATCTTTTTACTCTGAGGCCAGAGACGGGGACAAGGGGGCATCTTCTACGTCTGGAGGAAAGAAGGTTTAATCATAATCGCAGACGGGGATTCTTTACTGTAAGAGCAGTGAGACTATGGAACTCTCTGCCGCATGATGTTGTAAGGAGTGATTCACTATTAAAATTTAAGAAGGGCATGGATGCCTTTCTTGAAAAGTATAATATTACTGGTTATATATACTAGATTCCTTGATAGGGCATTGATCCAGGGAACTAGTCTGATTGTCATATGGAGTCGGGAAGGAATTTTTTTCCCCAATGTGGAGCTTAGTGTTTGCCACATGTTTTTTTTTTGCCTTCCTCTGGATCAACATGTTAGGCTATGGGTTGAACTAGATGGACTTAATCTTCCTTCAACCTTAAAAACTATGTTACTATGTAATTAGCATTTTATTGCATGAAATAAGTATTTGATACAATAGTAAAACAGAATATAATATTTGGTACAGAAATATTTGTTTGTAATTATAGAGGTCTGACATTTCCTTCAGTTCTTGACCAACTTTGCACACACTGCAGCAGAGATTTTGGCCCACTCCTCCATACAAATCTTCTCCAGATCTTTCAGGTTTCGGGGCTGTCGCTGGGCAACATTGAGTTTCTGCTCCCTCCAAATATTTTCTATTGAGTTCAGGTCTGGACACTGGCTAGGCCACTCCAGGACCTTGAAATGCTTCTTACGGAGCCACTTAGTTGCTCTGGCTCTGTGTTTTGGGTCATTGTCATGTTGTTAGACCCAACAACGACCCATCTTCAATGCTCTTACTGAGGGAAGGAGGTTGTTGGCCAAAATCTCGCAATACATAACCCCATCCATACTCCCTTCAATATGGTGAGGTTGTCCTGTCCCCTTTGCAGAAAAACACTCCCAAAGTATGATTTTTCTCCAACTATGCATCACTGTTAGGATGGGTTTCTTGGGGTTGTGCTCATTCTTCTTCTTCCTTCAAACACGACGAGTGGAATTGATACCAAAAAGTTCTATTTTTGTCTCATCTGACCAAATGACCTTCTCCCATGCCTCCTCTGGATCATCCAAATGGTTATTGGTAATATTAAAATGAGGCCTCGATATGTTCTGGCGTGAGCAGGGGGATTTTGCATGCCCTGCAGGATTTTAATCCATGACGGCATAGTGTGCTACTAATGGTAATGTTTGAGACTGTGGTATTAGTACTGGTAAATTTTGGCACTAATACATTGCTTTCTATTATGTGATTGCCTCTAGTCACACCTTAAATATTATCTGACTAATACTTGAAATCTCTACAATGCTTTGATATGAGGTGTAGGACTGTTTTTTATTGATTTCATTTAGGGAAGTCCTTTTTATTATAACTCTAATAAAAGTTAGATTTTAATCTATCATATAAGTATTCACCCTGACTGTTATATGGCATTTGGTGTTCTAATATTGGCCTACAACAACAAGGAAGTGTACAAAAAGACCAAAACCAAAAAAATTTTTTTTTTTAAACAACTTGCACACTTTCTGAGTTACACGGTTGTGTTTACATTTCTGTATTATGAAGAATTTTCTTTTGTCTTAGAAAAAAATAAATAAATCAATTTTGGCTTGACCATCTCACAATGCAGGAAGCACACTTTCTGTGATTTCAGAATTTTGGTTTAGTAGCAAAATTAACACTGAAGGGTTAAATACTGCCTTTTTTGTAACCAGTGTTTGAAGAATAAGGTGTTGTTACTACAGTATATCAAAGATCAATCAATTCACAAGTCACACTAAGTATTGATATCTGACAAGTGAACAAGAATTAATAAAAACACATTGCATGAAGGCAATGCATATCAACTGTGCAGAGAGGGAAAAGTCTGTAAGGAAGTGTTAAATCCTTTAGGAAAGCTGAAGGACCTGTTAATAGGTCATACACGAGTAATTGATGTGGCAATATGTTGCTGCAAATCAGTGTCTGCAGGATTGGTAGGACAAGACTAGAAGAAGTCTTTCAGATGGTAGGGACAAATCCCTTTTCCTTTTTTGCTTGCCATATCCAGTGCATTAAAGGAAGAGAAGAGTATATGCTAAGTGACACAGATTCTATAACAGGATGATGAGCCACTGAAAAAGACTTGAAGTTTATAAAGTAGTAATAATTTAGTAGGACATTGTATTCTACACCTTTGAAGATGGTGCTATAAAAAGGTTATGAAAGTGTTTTTGCAAGATGAAATAATGAATAGTGAACAGAAGGTGGCAGCAAAGCAGTGTTAATGCAGTTAGGTATTGCTGATATAGTAAACTTGCTGTTGAACTTGCTTTGGTTGCAGCATTTTGGATCACTGACTGTATAGGCCAGCTGTTTAATGTGTTTTACCAGTAGCGGACACAGACAGATGAGGGTCCCAGTTCAAGAACGATAAATGGTCCATTTCCAGTCCAATATCTCATCATAAAGCACAAGTCCACCTGCTTTGGAGGTGTAAGTGGACCCTTTTACCTCTTAGGCCCCTATGCAGCTGCACAGGTTGCATTAATAGTATGTTCACCAATGGGTCTTCCTTTTGTAAGTTTTAAATGCCGGCTTGTTCATGTTAGTGATAATAAACTAAGGATTGTTCACCTTCCTTTAGTCTAGTGACACCGTTCCATTGCATTCCCTGTTTTTATTGACACACTGAAACCAATGTCAATGCCACAGCCAATCACTTGTCTTAGTGACTCTGCCGTTATAGATGACACAAGATGCTGAGCCCAGTGATTGGCAGCAGAAATCACATTCACTAAAGTAATGATGTCACCATTATAGCCTGTCAGCACAGAGTCATCGCTGAAGCAGAAGGTGAATAATGATACAATAGCATTTAAAATTCGAAATAGAAAATAAAAAGGTTAATATTATTATTATTCTTTAAAAGAGAGAATGAGATCCCTGTTAATAACACAGTTTTACCACAGATGGGGTGATTGTAGAGATAGAGAAAACTTACCTAGTCTTTCCCTCAGGTCATAAATCGAAGCCAAGTATGGTAGCTCTGAACTAGTTTGGAACAGCACTACTGAGCTGCAGAGGAGTTGGTTGATGGTAAAGTAAGTGTTCCAATAGAGCTGAAGGAGTCTTATGGGGAAATGGTTGGAGAAATATATCATGAGTCATTGTGGGGGAAAATGTGTAAGGGGACAGTATGGAAGAATGTGTGAAGGGACAGCATGGAGCAAGAAACATGTGAAGGGACAGTTTGGGGTGGAGAAATGTGTGAGGAGACAGTATGGGGGATGAAATGTGTAAAGAGACAGTATGGGGGAAATGTGTGAAGAGACAGTATTGAAGAAGAGATGTGTAAGGGGACCGTAGGGGGAGGGATAGAGATGGGACAGTGTGGGGAGGAGAAATGCATGAGGGGACAATATGGGAAGCAGAAATGTGTGAGAAGTCAATAGAGATGAGTTATTGCGAGGGACAGTATAGGGGAATAATAAGAGGGGTCAGTATTGAGGGAAATATGTGAGGAGATAGTTTAGGGGAAGATAACCATTAGAAGGCACAGTATAGAGACTGGGTATTGATTTGAGAAAAGAGAAGGAGGAGGTTGGGTGGGCAGTTTTAGGTCTAATTCCAACCCCTCAAACTACTAACTCCTTCTCCATTACCCTGTAGGTAATAAAAATATGTTTTATATTTGTTGTCTGTATTTATTAGTGTTGAGCGAGCACTAAAATGCTCGGGTGCTCGAAGCTCGGGCCAAGCTCGCCGTGATACTCGGGTACTCGACCCGAGCAACGAGCCCAATGTTAGTCTATGGGAGACCCAAGCATTTTTGCTGCGGCACCCCCGGCAGTCTTTTAAAAGCTTAACAAGTGCCCAAAACGATAGTGACAGTGCTCAAATGACATGGGGACAGCATGGGGATCGCCCCAGGAAGCATTTCTGACCCCAAGATCACTGCTGTCAACAATGTGGTCAGAGGTATTAAGCCACTTTTAAGGGCTCAAAATAAAACGTTCAAAAACGAAACTGAAAGTGCTTTCCTGTGAAATATGTTAAGGAAGTTCCTTTCCAGGGTAAAGACTTGTGTATAAGGTAAAATAAATAACCCCCCAAAAAAATACTCCTCCAGACCTTGGGCTATGTTCACAAGTAGCATTTTTTATGCGTTTTTGCACTTTTGTATTGCTTTCAACCGTGACAAATGCATTCACCGGGAAATGTCATTTTAACATTTTACAACCTTATCTGGCCATGTGCTGTGTGACACATGCATACAGTGCTGAAAAGACATGGTAACAGCATGGGGAGTAGACCCCTGGAAGCATCTTTGACACCCAGGTCACTGCCTAAAAGTGTGCCCATCAGAAGTCATCCTTGCCGCATCAGAAGATGCAGGCTTGCAACTATCCCCGTGCAAGTTCTTGCCCCAGGGCAGTGATCAATTGTACCTCCCCCATTCCTTGCAATGCAAGCGCAAATATGCAGCCAACCACCCACCCCCAGGCTGCAATACCATACTGCTTGCTTGCACTTGAAATTGGGCCTTTTAGGCATGTGGAGGCGGAATCTGGCCACCAGGTCATGGCTGCGTTGGCGGCCTTGTATCCATACTCAGTCCACAGCCGCCCGGGTGCCGGGTGTCCACACTTGGTCCCCAGCCGCCCCGCGGCCAGGTGTCCACACACGGTCCCCAGCCGCCTGGGGGCAGCCGGGTGTCCATAAACGGTCCCCAGCCGCCCCTATTTCTCCTTGGAACATCCCCCCACACACTTTTCTTAGCCCGGCATGCTTTGGGGCAGCATTGGACGAGCCCACCAGAGAACCAGACTCCTCTGGTGGGCCCTGGCTTCTCCATCAGTGTAGTTGAGAGTGCCAAGGTGAGGAGCATGATGATGATGATAGAAGTTAGCATCTGCTTTGTTTTAATGCAAGCGTAAGTGTGCAGCCTGACACCCACCCACCCCCAGGCTGCAATTCCATACTGCTAGCTTGCACTTGAAATGGGGCCTTTTAGTTTGGAGGAGGCCGAAGCTGGCCACTATCTCATGGCTGCTTCGGCAGCGAGGTATCCATACTCAGTCCCCAGCCGCCCCTATTTGTCCCGGTGTGCCTTATACATAAGATTAACCGTGCATACCAAAACATTACCTGTGCCCCCCCCAGTGCATTTAGTGGGAAGAACAGCCTATTCCGCTGTAGTGTGTGCATGCCAAACCCCTGTTCATGGTACATGCGAAGATGCCTCCCACCCTGCACCTGTCGTTGGAGACTTGCAACTATCCCCGTTCAAGTTCTTGTCCCAGGGCAGTGTTCAATTGTACCTCTCCCATTCCTTGCATTGCAAGCGCAAGTATGCAGCCTGCCACCCACCCACCCACCCCCAGGCTGCAATACCATACTGCTTGCTTGCAATTGAAATTGGGCCTTTTAGGCATGTGGAGGCGGAATCTGGCCACCACGTCATGGCTGCGTTGGCGGCCTGGAAACCATACTCAGTCCCCAGCCGCCTGGTGGCCGGGTGTCCACACTCAGTCCCCAGCCGCCAGGGGGTGGCCGGGTGTCCACACACGGTCCCCAGCCGCCTGGAGGCAGCCGGGTGTCCATAAATGGTCCCCAGCCGCCCCTATTTCTCCTTGGAACATCCCCCCACACACTTTTCTTAGCCCGGCCTGCTTTAGGGCAGCATTGGACGAGCCCACCAGAGAACCAGACTCCTCCGGTGGGCCCTGGCTTCTCCATCAGGGTAGTTGAGAGTGCCAAGGTGAGGACCATGATGATGGTACAAGTTAGCATCTGCTTTGTTTTCTTGGAATGCAAGCGTAAGTGTGCAGCCTGCCACCCACCCACCCCCAGGCTGCAATACCATACTGCTTGCTTGCACTTGAAATTGGGCCTTTTAGGCATGTGGAGGCAGAATCTGGCCACCACGTCATGGCTGCATTGGCGGCCTGGAATCCATACTCAGTCTCCAGCCGCCCGGCGGCTGGGTGTCCACACTCGGTCCCCAGCCGCCAGGGGGCGGCCGGGTGTCCATACTCGGTCGCCAGCCGTCCCGCGGCCGGGTGTCCACACACGGTCCCCAGCCGCCTGGGGGCAGCCGGGTGTCCATAAACGGTCCCCAGCCGCCCCTATTTCTCCTTGGAACATCCCCCCACACACTTTTCTTAGCCCGGCCTGCTTTGGGGCAGCATTGGACGAGCCCACCAGAGAACAATTCTCCTCCAGTGGGCCCTGGCTTCTCCATCAGGGGAGTTGAGAGTGCCAAGGTGAGGACCATGATGATGATGATACAAGTTAGCATCTGCTTTGTTTTCTTGGAATGCAAGCGCATGTATGTACAAAAACAGTAGCAAACTTGAGTATAGTGGCAAACAATTAATACAATTTTATTTAAATACATCATTCAAAATGCTTGTAGAAAAAAGTTTAAAATAGCAGAAGGGGGTAAGGTGCAAGGTGCCCAAAGCTGGGGGGTACCCTGGGGGGAAGGGCGGTATAGAATAGTCAATTAGTCCATATAGTTATGAGAGGCAGCGGTGAGTACATATAACATGGAACAAAATCATGTTCAGTAGACAGCAAAGTTGATACAGTAAAGTGTACAAAGAGGCCAAGGCCTCATACAGAGAGACCAGATCCTGATACAAAAAGTATCCTAGCACTAACTCAGAAAGTGTGAGTCAGGTCAATGGTCCCTATGATATAGATAAATATAGACACACCACAAGCCAAAGGTATGGAAGGAGCCCAGAACCCCACAAGAGAGTCCCTAGCAGTGCAACGGGTAAAGTCGCGCCCCGACGCGCGTTTCGGCATTCTTTTTCAAGAGGCAGCGCTAAACTGCACGCATCCAGGACCTGTAGAAATACCTCCCATTCAAGTCATGTGACTGAGGGGAGGGAGGAAGCTGATTGGGCTGCCGCGGCGCGTGTATCTGGAGTCGCGCCCCCCCATCGCTGGCGCCGAGGCCGTCAAGTCACAGGCCCGCGTCCGGGAGCGCGCTGCAGACACACCCCCTGGAGGCAAGCCAGGGACATATAGACAGCCCAGCGCGAGCGCAGGGAGGGTATGTATCAGAACACACGCGTACCAACCCAGCAGCATAAAGGCTCCCATAGGAGGAGAAAATGTGATGAGGGTGGAAGTACCATCCAATGTCCCCATCTCGAGCTCCTCCACTTCATCTTGTATCACAATTGTTTCCTATTTAAAAACTCAGTGTACCTGCAGCTGCGTGGCACGGCCATGGGTGCGGCCTGCGCACCCTCCTATGCCAACCTCTTCCTAGGTGCATGGGAGAGGGAGGTATTTGGGGATGATGGTGTGCGGGGTGCCAACCAGGTTGTGACGTGGCTCAGGTACATTGATGATGTCTTATTCATCTGGCGAGGTGAGGTGGAGGAGCTCGATGAGTTTATGAAACAACTTAATTCTAATAGGTGGGGTATGAAACTCACATATGCTTATCATACTAGCCGCATGGACTTCCTGGACATCACTCTGGAGGTGGACTCACAATCCTTCATCCAGACTTACGTCTACAGGAAGCCCACAGCGGTTAACTCATTGGTACATGCCTCTTCGGCACATACTCCATCCACAATAAGGGCCGTCCTGATTGGACAGTTCCTAAGGGCCAGGCGCATCTGCTCAACTGATGATTATTTTGAGAGACAGGCATCAGATCTGACTGAGCGAATCAAACAGAGAGGTTATAGCAACCGCTGCATCGGCCGTGGTTATGGTAGGGCATGAGGTACCCCCCGCAGTCGTCTCTTATGCCCCGTTCGCTTACCCCGCCCATCTCTCCCTGAGAGGACCTGCTTCATCTCCACCTACAATCACGAGTGGGGGACTATAAGGCGCGTCCTCTCACGCCACTGGAGTGTTCAAGGCACGGAGCCCCCCTGAGGGATGCGGTGGGACATTACCCACTTATGACAGCTAAACGGGCTAGGAATTTGGGTGATTTTATCACCTCTAGCCACTATGTCCCACCTGCACCCAATCCATTTAGGTCACGCGGGCCCAGGGTGGGATCTTTTCCATGTGGCCACTGCTTGGCTTGCGGTTATGTCCTTCGTTGTTCATCATTTGCATCGTCTGACTGCTCCCGCACATTCCAAATCTCAAAATACATCTCCTGCAGCACTACACATGTGGTCTACTATGCCACATGTGGCTGTAATAAAATCTATGTAGGTCTTACTACAAGAGAGATGAGGGTTCGTGTGTGGGAGCATATAAGGGACATTGGCGCGGCCAAGTCTGTTGCTGATCCTGGGGAGCTCAGGACGCTACCGCGACACTTCAAAACAGCTCATGGCTGTGATCCACTCACCCTCATGGTGTGTGGTATAGATGTGGTGCGCCTGGGCTCTTGGGGGGGTAATTCCAAACTCTGTCTTGCACAGAAAGAGGCCAGGTGGATCACGGTCCTTGACACCCTGGCCCCGCGTGGCCTCAATGAAAGCCTGACTTTCTCATCTTTCCTGTGATCGGATGCCCTCCTTTCTCTGGCGCTCTCCCTCGGCTTTTTTGATCCTCTAGTCTGTGCTTCCGGGTTTTAGCTTGATTTTAAATTAGTTTGTGGTTTTAATTTATCTTTTCCCTATACCTCCAGATCCTATCCTATTTCCTTGTCAAGCTCTGCATCATACTTATGGACCAGTGTTACCACAAGGACTTTCTTCAATTGGAGTGAAGAATCCCTGAAAGATATTGCTGCCATCCCCCTTCATGTGATGAAAATTATGTGTACTTTGTTTATACCTTTAAAATTGCTTACATTTAAATTATATATGCTATCAAGATTGCGGTCACATGGGAGGTTTGTTTGTATCTGTGAGGGGGGGGCCCCAATTCCTTTCCTTCTTTTCTTCTCAGGACTGGACATATATTATATGTCCCCCGGGTACCCTCACATACTCTTGGGACATTGGATGGTACTTCCACCCTCATCACATTTTCTCCTCCTATGGGAGCCTTTATGCTGCTGGGTTGGTACGCGTGTGTTCTGATACATACCCTCCCTGTGCTCGCGCTGGGCTGTCTATATGTCCCTGGCTTGCCTCCAGGGGGCGTGTCTGCAGCGCGCTCCCAGACGTGGGCCTGTGACTTGACGGCCTCGGCGCGCGCGATGGGGGGGCGCGGCTCCGGATACACGAGCCGCGGCAGCCCAATCAGCTTCCTCCCTCCCCTCAGTCACATGACTTGAATGGGAGGTATTTCTACAGGTCCTGGATGCGTGCAGGTTAGCGCTGCCTCTTGAAAAAGAATGCTGAAATGCGCGTCGGGGCGTGACTTTACCCGTTGCACTGCTGGGGACTCTCTTGTGGGGTTCTGCGCTCCTTCCATACCTTCGGCTTGTGGTGAGTCTATATTTATCTATATCATATGGACCATTGACCTGACTCACACTTTCTGAGTTAGTGCTAGGATACTTTTTGTATCAGGATCTGGTCTCTCTGTATGAGGCCTTTGCCTCTTTGTACACTTTACTGTTTCAACTTTGATGTCTACTGAACATGATTTTGTTCCATGTTATATGTACTCACCACTGCCTCTCATAACTATATGGACTAATTGACTATTCTATACCGCCCTTCCCCCCAGGGTACCCCCCAGCTTTGGGCACCTTGCACCTTACCCCCTTCTGCTATTTTAAACTTTTTTCTACAAGAATTTTGAATGATGTATTTAAATAAAATTGTATTAATTGTTTGCCACTATACTCAAGTGTCCTCCTGTTTTTGTATGTATCTAATTGAGTAAGCATTACTGACGTGGTGCCTGACATTTGTTCTTGGCACAATGTTCTGTTCAGTATGTTACACTTGGACTGTGTTTTTCTCACAAGCGCATGTATGTAGTAGAGGCTAGGACTGATGTGGTCAGCGTTTTGGCGCATATCCTACCTCCTCCGAGGATTGCTGGATGTTTTCCTGCTACTATCCCAGTTCTATGACTCCCGTTAAAACAAAGCTTCAGGTGATAAATGATGGATGAGGCAGTGGCAAAGGAGAAAGAGCAGGAGGAACAGGGACCATTCACATCAATATCAGGCCAGTCAACCACATATGTCTTGTAGGATATGTTTCTGTAACAAAAGGAGCGGTTCGGCTACACAGTTATAGGGGCATACAGTGAGTGCAATGCCTACCAAAAATTTTGAGGCACTCCAATGCCCCTTGGAAGTGACATGGAGGTAAGAGGGCCTTAACTAAACAGTTTTTTCCATTTATAGCAACTGGGTCTCCTGTACACTGTTGGCCTAAGCAGTGAATGGAAGGCTTTCCAAAAACTCCAATGCCCCTTGAAACAGACGTGGATTACAGCATACTAAAAACCTTCTACCCATTATTGGGGAGTGGGTCTCCCTTAGTTTTCGCCTTTGCATTGAAAAGCAAAAGCTGACTAAAATTAGGAGGAAATGCAATGCCCGTTGGAAGAGTCATGGAGGTTAGAGGTAATTAAAAACAACATTTCAATGCCCCTTGGAAGAGCTGTGGAATTCAGAGTGGCTTAAGAAGACGCTCTTAATGCCCCTTTGAAGAGACGTGGAGGTCACAGTAGCTTAACAAGACGGTTTTAATGCCCCTCGGAAAAGTGGTGGAGGTCGCAGTAGCTTAACAAGACGGTTTTAATGCCCCTTACAAGAGCCATACAGTACAGCATCTTAAAAACATTATTCCCATTATTGGGGAGTGTGTCTCCCATAGTCTTTGCTTATGCCTTCCAAGCAAAAGCTACCAAAAATTAGGACCGAGGAACTTGCAATGCCCCTAACAAGAGCCATGCAGTACAGCATTTTACAAACTTTATTCCCATGATTGGGGAATGTGTCTCCCATAGTCTTTGCTTATGCTTTCCAAGCAAAAGCTGCCAAAAATTAGGATGGAAGAACTTGCAATGCCCCTTAAAAGAGCCATGCAGTATAGCATATTACAAACATTCCCATTATTGGGGAGCAGGTCTCCCATAGTATTTGCTTATGCCTTCCAAGCAAAAGCTGCCAAAAATTAGGAGGAAATACAATGCCTGTTCGAAGAGTCGTGGAGGTTAGAGTTAATTAAAAACAACATTTCAATGCCCCTTGGAAGAGCTGTGGAGTTCAGAGTGGTTTAACAAGACTCTTTTATTGCCCTTCGGAAAAGTGGTGGAGGTCACAGTAGCTTAACAAGACGCTTTTAATGTCCCTCAGAAGAGACGTGGAGGTCCCAGTAGCTTAACAAGACGGTTTTATTGCCCCTCGGAAAAGTGGTGGAGGTCCCAGTAGCTAAACAAGACGGTTGTAATGCCCCTTGGAAAAGTGGTGGAGGTCCCAGTAGCTTACCAAGAAGCTTTTAATGCCCCTCGTAAAAGTGGTGGAGGTCACAGTAGCTTAACAAGACGCTTTTAATGCCCCTCAGAAGAGACGTGGAGGTCCCTGTAGCTTAACAAGACGGTTTTAATGCCCCTCGGAAAAGTGGTGGAGGTCCCAGTATCTAAACAAGACACTTTTAGTGCCCCTCGGAAAAGTGGTGGAGGACACAGTAGCTTAACAAGACGCTTTTAATGCCCCTCGGGAAAGTGGTGGAGGTCGCAGTAGCTTATCAAGACGCTTTTAATGCCCCTTACAAGAGCCATACAGTACAGCATCTTAAATATATTATTCCCATTATTGGGGAGTGCGTCTCCCAAAGTTTTTGCTTATGCCTTCCATGCAAAATCTGACAAAAATAAGGACAGAGGAACTTTCAATAATGGCAACACGGACCACGGTCACCCTGGTGGTATAATGGTGGTGGAGGCTGAGGATAAGGAGAAGAACATAAAAGAGCCGAAATGAGGAAGAGTATACCCATGTGTGGGTGTGAAGCGGTGCATGTGTATACACCTCCCGAAATAACACAGTGGATTTGACTTTATGTTACTCTGCTGTCATTTGGTTGTGATGAGAAGTCTGGCCCAATCCAGCCCTTGTTCATTTTGATAAGGGTCAGCTTGTCAGCATTGTCAGTTGACAGGCAAGTGCGCTTATCAGTTATAATTCCCCCAGCGGCACTAAAAACACGCTCCGATAACACGCTAGCGGCAGGGCAGGCCAGGACCTCCAAGGCGTACTGAGCGAGTTCATTCCAAGTGTCCAGCTTGGATACCCAATAATTAAAAGGCACTGAGAAATCACGGAGGATGTTGGTACGGTCGGTAAGGTACTCCCTCACCATCTTTTGAAACTTTCCACTCCTTGTGAGAGTACACCGCGCCTCAGGGCCTGTAAGCTGGGTGGGTCTCAGAAATCTGTCCCAGAACATTGACAGTGTTCCCCTGCCTCTGCTGGATTGGAGTTGCCTCTCTCTCGCTTGTACGCCATGGTTGGTCAACGAACTGTGACCTCTGCCACTAGTGTGTTCAGATGGGAATTTTTTTAACAGTTCTGCAGCAAGGGCCTTCTGGTACTGCCACATTTTTGTAGACCTCTCCACCTCAGGAATAAGAGAGTGAAAGTTCTCCTTGTAGTGGGGGTCAAAAAGTGTCACCAACCAGTAATGACTGTCACCCAACATTTTAACAACGCGAGGGTCACGGTTAAGGTAGCGTAACATAAAGTCAGCCATGCGTGCCAGACTGGTAACGGGCAAGACTTCCGTGTCCTCACCAAGATGACGACTGACCATGCTCTCCTCCTCCTCCTCCTCCCTGTCCTCAGGCCACCCACGCTGAACCGACGGTATGACAGTTGTACAGGTACTACCGTCTACAGCGCATGATACAAGCTCCTGTTCTTCCTCCTCCTCCTCCTCTCCCTCATTGTCCCCCAATGCACGTTGGGATGAGATGAGGCTGGGCTGTGTGTAATCGACTGTTACGGCTTCTTGATCCATCTCATCATACTCTGGCTGCAATGCCTCCTCTTTAATTCTCTGCAGAGAGCGTTGCAAAAGACAGACAAGTGGAATGCTGACACTAATGATGGTGTCATCGCCACTCACCATCTTGGTGGACTCCTCAAAGTTTGTCAAGGTGGTACATATGTCAGACATCCAGGTCCACTCCTGAGGTCTTATGTGTGGAGTCTGACCTGAATATCGATGGCCTTGTTGCAGCTGGTACTCGACAACTGCTCTCTTCTGCTCACAAATCCCTTGCAACATGTGGAGGGTAGAGTTCCAATGTGTGGCGAAATCACACACCAATCGGTGTGCCGGAAGCTGCAATCGCTGCTGCAACACAGCAAGGGTGGCGGAACCTGTAGCCGACTTGCGAAAATGAGCTGACAGGCGGCGGACTTTGACGAGCAGATCTGGCAACTCGGAATTCGATTTAAGAAGCCGCTGATCCACGAGGTTAAGCACATGAGCCAGGCATGGTACGTGTGTGATCTCGCCTCGCCTCAGAGCCGCCACCAGGTTACGGCCATTGTCACACATGACCATGCCTGGATGTAGGTTCAGCGGTCTCAGCCACAGATCTGCCTGCTCTTTCACAGCTGTCCACAACTCACTAGCAGTGTGAGGTTTCTCACCTAAGCTTATGAGTTTCAGCACAGCCTGTTGCCGCTTGGCGGAGGTAGTACTGCAGTGCTTCCAGCTTGTAACTGATGTGGTGATATCTGAGATGGAGGCTGATCATGAGGAGGAGGAGAAGGAGGATGCGCAGGAGCTGTACACTGTGGGGGCAACTCTGACTGACATAGGGCCCACAATCCTCAGTGTGGGGAGGATGTGTTCCGTCCCAAGGTCCGACTGGGTCCCGGCATCCACTATGTTTACCCAGTGTGCCGTCAGGGAGATGTACCATCCCTGACCACAAGCACTTGTCCACGTGTCCGTTGTCAGGTGGACTCTCCCAGTAACTGCATTGTTGAGGGCACGGCAGATGTTTTGGGACACGTGCTTGTGTAGTGCGGGGATGGCACACTGGGCAAAATAGTGTCAGCTGGGGACCGAGTACCGAGGGACGGCCACCGCCATAAGGTTGCGGAAGGATTCCGTCTCCACCAGCCTAAAAGGCAGCATTTCCAACACAAGCAGTCGTGAAATGTGCGAATTTAGGACTGTGGCCTGTGGGGCATTTGCTGCGAAGTTCCGCTTTCGTTCAAAGGTCTGGGATATGGACAATTGAACGCTGCGGTGGGACGTGAACGTGGATGTTGATGCTGTTTCTTGAGAAACTGCCATTAAAAGTGAAGACTGAGAGGAGGGGGCATCTTTGCATGCAGTATGAACAGGGGATTGCCTTGCACACACAACAAGGGGTTCTATTGAACGTACAACAGCGGAAGAAGCAGTGGTGACACCCGCTGACACTGGTCGTGGACCATGGGGTTCACCCCACAAAGTCGGGTGCTTTGCTGTCATGTGCCTGATCATGCTGGTTGTGCTCAGGCTGGTAGTTTTGTCACCCCTGCTGATGCTGGCGTGGCAGGTGGTACAAATGGCCTTTTTGGGGTTATCAGCAGAGTCTTTAAAAAAATTCCAGACTCTGGAAGACCTACAGGTTGTACTGGCAACATCCCTCGTGTTGTTGTTACGGGGAACTGTTGCCCGCCTTCTGTGTGCGGCCACCACACTGCTTCTTCCTGCCTGTTGGGGTACTCTGCCTCCCTCTGCATGTCCTCCTGCCACGTTGGGTTAGTTACTAAATCATCCACCACCTCCTCCTCCTCTTCCACTTGCGCACTACGATCCTCCTCCTCACTTCCTGGCAATTGAGTCTCGTCATCATCCACCTCTTGTGACAAATTGCCAGTGTCGACTTCCTGTGGCCGTGGCTACTCAAATATTTGGGCATCGCTACATGGGATCTCCTCTTCCACCACTTCAAGCGGAGCAGGCGAGGGGCACAAATCTGGAAATGGACCAGTGAACAGCTCTTCAGAGTGTCCAAGTGTGGGATCAGTTGCTGTCTGACGACACTCGGCATGGTGGGAGGAAGAAGCATCAGGGTGAGGACGAGTATGCGGTCGAGACTCACGGCTACTAAGAGTTGACCGTGTGGAAGACAGACCGGAGGTGGTGGTGCCCAGGTAACTGGAAGTATTATCTGCTATCCAATTAATAACCTGTTCACACTGATCACTGGTGTTGTTCTGTGCTTCCTTAGTAATTCGGGAAGCGAGAAGATGTGGTTGTTGGTTGTGGCACATTTTCACCTTGGCCACGGCCCCGTCCTCTGCACGCACCATCACCAGAATGTCCAGTTCCACGTCCCTTGCCACGCACCTTGCCCATTGTAAAGGAAGTAAAATAGCTTACACTCGCACTATCAATGGAAAAACGGTAATAAAAAGTAGATTAGAACTGTGGAAGAGGAAAACCACAGTTCTATTTCTCTGGCCTACACCCGACTCTTTTAAACAATCTGAACAATCAGGGAGAAACTATTACTGTTTTTCTTTACGGAAAAAATACCAAAAGCTGAATAATAGAGATTTTTTTACCGTGTAATGGCAAAACCACAGTTATTGTTTACTGGGGTATACCAGAAAATTTTAAATAGATATATTTGCGGCTGAACAGTGAGCGACACACTCAAACTGTTTTTTTTTTGTAGGTAAAAATTGCCCAAAAGTGGATAATACAGAGATTTGACCCGTGGAACTGCAAAACCACACTTGTATTTCTCGGGCCTACAGATATATTTGTGTCTGAACAATCAGGAGGCACTACTGTTTTTCTTTACAGCAAAAAATGCAAAAAAACAGGATAATACAGAGATTTGACCCATGGAACTGCAAAACCACACTTGTATTTCTCGGGCCTACACCAGACTATTTTCAACAGATATATTTGTGTCTGAACAATCAGGAGACACTACTACTGTTTTTCTTTACGGCAAAAAATGGCAAAAGCAGGATAATACAGAGATTTGACCCATGGAACTGCAAAACCACACTTCTATTTCTCGGGCCTACATCAGACTATTTTCAACAGATATATTTGTGTCTGAAAAATCAGGGAGACACTATTAGTTTTTTTTTACGGCAAAAAATGCTAAAAGCAGGATAATAGTGATTTTTTACCGTGGAACAGCAAAACCACAGTTATAATTTACTGGTGTATACCAGACTTTTTTAAATATATATATTTGCGGCTGAACAGTGAGCGAGACCCGAGCTCCCACCCGAGTAACCCGGAAATGGTCGGTGCTCACCGAACATCCAGAGTAGCGTGATGCTCGGGCGAGTACCGAGCAGTGTCGAGCATGCTCGCTCAACACTATTATTTATCCTATTTGAAATGTTGATGATGCTTTAAAAAGGAACATTTAATAATAATAATAATAATAATAATAACAACAACATTATGGAGATATAAATTAAACTGCAAAGTGTTTCTACTTATACAAAAGCTTGAGCTTTAGATTATGAGTCCCTTCTAGACTGTTTGGGTCTGGAATGTAAGAAAAGACCTGCTTGTGCAGAGATGTTAGCTTATTGTGTAAACTTTGCACAAAAAAGAACAAATCATCATACTTCAAAGTAAGAACCTGAGGAAAATACAGTACTGTATTCCCTGTCCTCCCAAAAAGTATCTCAAAGGGTGTCAATCCCATCTATTTATTCGGGGTGTGCCTTACAAAAAACAAGGCAAGTGGTAATCACTCTGTCCAAAGCTTCCCTGTCTCTGCCATTGCTTTCTGTATTTTCAGTTTCAACGTTCCGTTCAGCTGTTCCACCTTACCACTGCTCTGTGGGTGGTAAGCAGTGTGGAACGCTTGGTCTACCCCCAAGGAGGTCAGTATCTATCGTAGGACCTCTGCAGTGAAGTCGATACCCTTATCGCTCTCAATCACCTCAGGAATCCCATACCTGCAGATGACCTCAGCTAGGAGTTTCTTAGTGGTATTTTTTGCAGTAGCCTTGGTTACCAGATATGCCTCTGCCCATCCTAAAAACAGTAAGGAATTAATTCATCTCACACATAGGTGATATGGATGCAAAGTTTGTTTATCACAAAGGAAAAGATTAAACCCAGTTTTCAAGAGCGACAGTAGTAGAAGTTTCGGCCAGTTATTCGGCCTTATTCATTAAGTCGCTATTGTTGTGTGGTTATAGTAAAGCCTGGACTGCAATATTTCAAGGTGGAGGGCTCAGAGAATACCCCAGGGGGGGAAGGGGCCACGGAAGTCTTCTATATAGTGCACGTGGTCCTGCAACCGTCTCTAGTTGTAGGTGCCCAGACAATGGTGGCGTGGGGGGTAATAGCGGCTCTCCCGCGTCTTGCTGAAGCTGCCACACAACAATAGCGACTTATTGAATAAGGCCGAATAACTGGCCAAAATGTCTACTACTGTCGCTCTTGAAAACTGGGTTTAATCTTTGACTGTAATAAACGAACTTTGCATCCATATCACCTATGTGTGCGATGAATTAATTCCTTATCGTGATTGGGCATCGAATGCCTATTTCATCAGCACCTACAAATCCAACAGAGTGCACGTGAATCTTTGCCTCATCCTAAAAACAGGTCAATGCAAACCAACACAAATTCATAAGTACCTAGTTTAGGTAACTGTATGTTATCTATTTGTAGCCTTTGGAAAGGGTACTGATTTTTGGGTGTGCTCTTCTTTGGTGTTTTTACTACTTGTGGTTAGCACACACTAGACATGACTGGACATATTTTGCTGCCAAGGTGCAAAATCTGGGGGCTACCCAGGTTGTCTTTACCAGATCACACATAACCATTTTGGAAACGTGGGTTGGGCCGTGCACCAGCGCAGCCATCTAGGGATACAACGTCTTAAGAAGGCAAGCTCTTCCCTCTTTTTGCCATAGCCCATCTTCCTCTCCTCCTCCCCAGATTGTGACTGAAGCTTGAGAAGAAACCTAAGACTTATCGGCCCTGTTGACTATGGTTGACCTGGTGGGGTGGCCTGGGCTGTTAAGACCTCAAGATCTGAGAGGTCCTTCAAAGCTGCCTCTTTAGCTGCCTGATCTGCTAGTGCATTACCCTTGGCCTGTGAAGTTTTGGTAGACAATTGGGTTTTCACTTTGATTATGGCCACCTTGCTAGGTTTCGTCAGTGCTTCCATCAGTTCCATAACTGCCTGAATGTTTTTAATGGGTTTTCCTATTACTGTGAGGAAAGATCTAGCCTTCCATATGGGTCCATAGTCGTGCTCTATGCCGAATCCATGAATGTTACAAATACTGAGAAAAAAGGACAGCATCGGCTATTTATACTTAAGGGTGCATGATATTGTTTCAATATACTTCATGCCATATGCGTGGCCTCTTAGGCACACTTTTGGAATCGGTATTTGCACTTTGCATATTGATATTGAACAGACTATTTATTTATTATTCTCTCTCATCTGCTATGTACTATGGACAGACGTCCTTGTGACCGCCCACTGGGAGTCATGGCTACATACCTAGCGTCTCTCTCGATACTTAGGGCGGCATTAGCAGATGCGATGCTTCCCAAGTCATTTCCGACCATGTAACTTCCAGTTCAGGCTGGCCGGGCCGAGACACGCTACCACCGGTAAGCATTATCACTCATTACAAGGATATATAATGGACTAAACGCTCACAGAAACTACTCCCCTGACGAAGCCGTGTGGGTCACGGCGATACGCGTGGGGCTTCCTGTGTCCCCCGCTTATGTTATTCAGGCCCCTTTCCTTCCCATGTGAGTTGGTGTTCTAGATATTACCTACTAGCCTATTAGGGTGGTTGCCACATATATCCCTTTGGGAGATTATTACTATTTTAAGACCTCCCAGTCCTACATTGGGCATTGCGCTCTATCTATTGGTTTGGGATGTTTCCAATTTTTTGACCACAGTAGGTTTATGGACTAATATATTACCTTCTATTGTGAAGGTTCCTTTGACTGGGGTTGGCATTTATTGGGACACAGGTCTCTGTATACTCATATTCTGTTGTTTCCTATTTTTGATCATATTGTGTGTTACATATTATTCACTTGCCAACGTTTATTCC
The DNA here is from genome assembly GCF_046119375.1 of Phyllobates terribilis. NCBI lineage: Eukaryota > Metazoa > Chordata > Amphibia > Anura > Dendrobatidae > Phyllobates > Phyllobates terribilis. Next base: position 284,926,916 of record NW_027362761.1, read on the forward strand.
ACTCTCTACATGCACAACTAAGGATTTCCAGATGATGTACTATCTTGTTATCTGAATGTGTTTTTCAATTGAACAAATTTTGGGGTATCAACAATTGTTAATTAATCGATATTTGTCATGTGGGGGACAATGTACATGCCATGTTTTGGCTTTTTTAAATGATTTTATCATGTGTTGTCCAATAAACTTTTTTTCTATTTTCTCTATTGGAGGTGTGCTCGTCGCTATGTAGTGTCTTTTCTCTCACATATTTATATGCCGAATCAATATCTGCTATCTGTATGAATGTGAGCAGTGTGATGAGTAGCTAGTGTGCAAGCTTCAGCCAGGGCCTTCATCTCTGCTTCCTGTGCTGACGTGTGCTGGGAGTAACCTTGCTTTTATGACTGCTTGTGTCGTAGTGATTGCATAATCTGTATGGAAGGTCCCACCTATGGCATATCTGGAACCGTCCAGATATGTCTGGATTTTGCAAAGGGATTTCTGTCATGTTTGCCTATTCAGCTATCTCTTGTTCCATTAACCTGAGACAATTATGTTCCACTTCCTCCGTCGCCTCCATTCCCTCATCACCCTCCTTTGGGAAAAGAGTGGCTGGATTGACGGTAGTACACTTTTTGAAAGAAAGTGAAGGGGGGAGAAGTCTGAAGTCTGAGATATCTGGCCATGGATACATGTTTGGGCTGGACTTAGGACAGAACGCCATGTATTTCATGTGATGTTGAATGACAGTTGGAAAGTAAAGAACAATGTAGGATGCTTTGTGAACAGCAGAAATAGCTCTGACGCATAAAGGAGCACCTCTTGCTATTGGGTCCAGGTGTGTGGAATAGTATGCAATAGGGCGTTGTCGGGAACCATGGGTTTAGGTCAAAACTGTTGATGCAAATCCTTTTAACCAATAAAGGTTAAAAGGAATCTCATAATTATGGATACTCAGTGCTGGTGCAGACATGATGGCATGTTAAGGGCATAAAAGCTATCAAGAGCATCTTTGGACAAATGAAAGGGTAACCTAATTGAATCGTAGAGAAGCTGCATGCGTGAAGCAACATTGGGGATCCATTCTCTATAATAGCAGACTAGGTCCAGAAAGGTATGAAGCTGATTGACAGGTGTGAGGACAGAAATGGATTGTATGACCTGAATGCGATCAGGAGTGCCTCATAGGTCTATGCAGGCAGTGACCCAAAAAGATAACTTTTGCTTTACAAAATTGAAGTTTAACCTTGGAGGCCTTACATCCATTTTGTGCTAGAAACTGCAGGAGACTTATGGAAGCAGCTCTACAGGTCTCAGCATCTGGTGCACAAATCAACAAATCATTTACATACCGTAACAGCACAACTGAGGACTGTGTGGGGATCCAGTTCTGAAGGACTGACTGTTAGAACCTTGCTGTTAGGTTTTTTTTTCCTTTGCTGGTCACATGACCTTGTTGGCCTATTTAGTCCTGCTCCGCCCTTCTGGCTTTGCTGGACTTCATTGTATATCTACTTTCTAGCTAGCCTGTGCTCTGTATCTAACTCTGTTAGTTTGCTTGGTCTACGGACCTCTATGTTCTATCTATTTTGTTTGTTCGTCTGTCTGCTACTATTTCTGTTAGGAGGTGTCCCATATTCCTCCCAGTCCTTAGTACTTGTAGGGATTCCCTCCCCACATCTATAGGTCTTCGTACAGACTAGATTAGGACTTTAGCAGGTCTGATCGCAGGATCAGGTTCCCTGTTACATCGTAGGGATTCAGCTGAGTCTCATAGTAGGGACAGATCTCCTCTCTTTCCTTAGCTTTGGTAGCAGAACATAACAGTAAGTCCAGCCAGCAAATTCTCTAAGGAAAGATTTTTCTGTTCCATCATGGTGTCGGTTCAGGATTTGGCTCATCGCCTGCAGGGACTCTCTCTGGAGGTGGCCGAGCTCCGTCAGCACGTGAGTAACTGTCCTGGAGCACATTTCTTGGAGCCTAAGGTATGTTTGCCGGATTTGTTTTTTGGTGAACACCGAGAATTTTTTTCATTTAAAAATGCTTGCTTATTGTATTTTCGTTTGAGACCTAAGTCCTCTGGGGATGAATCCCAGCGCGTAGGGTTCATAATGTCACTTTTGCGCAAAGAGCCTCAGGAGTGGGCCTTTTCTTTGCAACCTAGTGATTCATGCTTCAGATCAGTGGATAGTTTTTTTTCTGCTTTGGGACTATTATATGATGATCCTGACCGTGTCGCATCAGCTGAGACTGAGTTGAGACGTCTAAAACAAGGATCGGGTAATGTGGAAAAATATTGTACACATTTTCGTCGTTGGTCCACTCAAACAGGGTGGAACGATTCTGCTCTGAAAAGTCTATTTCTTGCTGGGCTCAGTGAAAGGGTTAAAGACCTGCTAATTGCTTATCCTACACCTGAAGATTTGCAACAGGCTATGCAATTAGCTATACGGGTGGATAGAAGACTGCGTGCTAGGGTTAATGAGAGCAAATCCTCTGCTATGTCAGTTTCTGGTTATGATAATGTGTGTACTAACAGTGGTGAACCGATGGAGATTGGATCGGTGGCACCTCGCTCTCAAGAAAAAGACCGTCGTTTTTCGCAAGGCTTGTGTTTCTACTGCGGAAAATCTGGTCATTTGATTAAAGGCTGTGAGCTTCGTATGAAGAAAGAAAAAAAAATGGTCAGTCACGCCCGTATTGCCTGTTTAAATTCCAAGGGTATACTTTTAGCTGCTTCCACGATTGCTCAGGAAAAATTAATGGAATTTCGGGTGTTTGTTGATTGCGGGTCTACACTGAATGTAATTGATGGGGGATTCGTGGAAAAACTCAATTTAAAACCTGAACCTTTGTCATCCCCCAATGCTGTGGTTTCTGTGGATGGCTCCCCTTTGAAGAATATTACTCTCAAGGTCAGTGAATTTCCTCTCACTATTAATGGTGTTCACCATGAGAAATTGGATTTGGTAGTGTTGAATAACTTGCCTTCTCCAGTAATATTGGGTTTGCCCTGGTTAAAATTTCACAATCCTGTACTGGATTGGTCTACCAGTGAAATTAAATCCTGGAGCCATAAATGTTATGACAAGTGTTGTAACGGGCGTATTGCAGCTTTGGATAGGGGAGAATTGCCTGTTCCTATTCAGGATTTTTGGAGAGTTTTTTCTGAGAAGGAATCGCAGGTTTTGCCTCCCCATAGAGACTATGATTGTTCTATTGAATTTGTCCCTGGAGCGACTCTTCCTAAGAGTCGTTTATTTAACCTTACTATTCCTGAGAGGAAGGCTTTGGAGGAATACATACAGACAAGCTTGGCCGCCGGTCACATTAGGCCCTCTAAGTCTCCTGTGGCGGTTGGATTTTTTTTTGTAAAAAAAAAGGACGGCGGTTTACGTCCTTGTCTGGATTTTCGTGAGATTAACAAAATTACGGTACGCAATCCTTACCCACTGCCATTGATTCCTGATCTGTTTAACCAGTTATTGGGGGCCAAGTGGTTCTCTAAAATTGACCTTAAGGGGGCATACAATCTGTTGCGCATGAAGGAGGGTGATGAATGGAAGACTGCTTTTAACACTCCTGTGGGTCATTTTGAGAATCTGGTTATGCCTTTTGGTCTCACTAATGCTCCTGCATTTTTTCAGAATCTGATTAATGACATCCTTAGACCTTTGATCGGTAAAAATGTGGTTGTGTATTTGGATGACATTTTGATTTATTCGCCAGATCTGGAGTCTCATTGGCGGAGCGTGCGTGAGGTATTACAGTTATTAATGGACAATTCGCTTTTTGCTAAGCTGGAGAAATGTGAGTTCGCTGTACAGAGAATTAGTTTTTTGGGCTACATTATCTCCAGCAAAGGTTTTGAGATGGATCCGGTTAAGGTTCAGGCTGTGCAGGAATGGCCTAGGCCTATTGGTTTGAAATCGATACAGAGGTTTTTGGGTTTCGCCAATTACTATAGAAAGTTCATAAAAATTTTTTCTAGTATTGTCAAACCTCTGACTGATCTCACCAGGAAAGGTGCTGATGCGGTTCAGTGGTCTTCTGAGGCCATTGAAGCTTTTGTGTATCTCAAGGAGAGGTTCACCTCTGCTCCCATCCTTATGCAGCCTGATGTTACTAGGCCGTTTTTGGTTGAGGTTGATGCTTCCTCTGTGGGGGTTGGCGCAGTATTGTCTCAGGATAACGGGGATGGATTACATCCCTGTGCCTTTTTTTCAAAAAAATTTTCGGAGACTGAATTGAATTACGATATTGGTAATCGGGAATTATTGGCTATTAAACTCGCATTTGAACACTGGCGCCACTTCTTGGAAGGTGTGGAATTTCCCGTTCAGGTTCTTACGGATCATAAAAATCTGATATATCTTGATGCTGCCAAGCGCCTGAATGCCCGTCAGGCTAGGTGGGCACTGTTTTTCTCGCGGTTTAATTTCTCCGTTACTTACATCCCTGGTACTAAGAATGTTAAGGCGGATGCCTTGTCTCGCAGTTTTTCTCCCATAGTCGGTGCTGAGAAAGAGGAAAACATTTTACAAGAAGGTGTTGTGATAGCTGCTTTAGACTCCGTTTTGGAAGATGAGATTCTTAAAGCTCAGGAGAATGCCCCATCTAACACTCCTCATGGGAGGTTGTTTGTGCCTGAGACCTTTAGGAGAGATTTGTTTGTTGAGTGTCACGAATCTCGGTTGGCAGGTCATCCCGGAATCTCTGAGACCAAGAGACTGGTGGGTCGCAGTTTTTGGTGGCCTGGATGGCAGAAGGAAGTCATTAAGTGGGTGCGCCAATGTACTATATGTGCTAGATCTAAGTCCTCACATACTCCTGCTGCGGGGTTGCTTTGTCCTTTGGAGGTCCCCAGTGCTCCTTGGACACATTTGGCTATGGACTTTATAACTGACCTTCCCCCCTCTGAGGGTTTTACTGTCATCTGGGTGGTCGTGGACCGCTTTAGCAAGATGTGTCACTTGGTTCCCTTCGTCAAACTGCCCTGCGCTAAAACTCTCGCTAAGGCCTTTGTCAAGGAAATTGTCAGACTTCATGGCGTTCCTACTGACATTGTTTCTGATAGGGGTCCTCAGTTCGTGGCTCGTTTTTGGCGTGCCTTTTGTGACAGGTTGGGAATTCATTTGTCGTTTTCGTCCGGATATCATCCTGAATCTAATGGCCAGACAGAAAGGAAAAACCAGGATGTTGAGCAGTTCTTGCGTTGTTTTGTGGCAGACAATCAAGAGGGGTGGTCTGAGTTTCTGCCACTTGCCGAATTTGCTCTGAACAATCATACATCTTCTTCTGCTGGTTGTTCGCCTTTTTTTTGTTGTTCTGGGAGACATCCGTCGTTTGGGTCGTTCTCCAAGTTGGGATCTGCCGTGCCTGAGGAGGAGAATTTTTCCGGTGATTTGGAAAGAGTTTGGACAGATGTGCGTGGTAATCTTCAGGAGGCCAACAGAAAATCTAAAGACTACTTTGATAGGAAACGACAGGAGGTTTTGTTCGCTGTTGGTGACATGGTTTGGTTGTCCTCTAGGAATCTGCGGTTGAGGATTCCTTCTAAGAAATTGGGTCCCAAGTTTGTAGGGCCCTTTAAGGTGCTTCAGGTTGTCAACCAATCTGCTGTTAGGTTGGAGGTTCCTACCTCCTGGAGAATTAATCCGGTCTTTCATGTCTCTCTGTTAAAAAAAGCTGTTGTGTCGGATGGTGACGCCTCTGCCTCTGTTCCTCCGGTGGTGGAGGACGGGGAATATGAAATTTCTCGCATCCTTGACTCTAGACGGTATAGAGGTAGTTTGCAGTATCTTGTGGCCTGGAAAGGTTTCGGACCCGAGGATAACTCTTGGGTGAGGTCAGATGATGTTTCCGCGTCCAGACTTATCACAGCGTTTCACAGGAGATTTCCTGATAAGCCTGGTCCTAGGGGATCCGGAGGATCCTCTTAGAAGGGGGGGTACTGTTAGAACCTTGCTGTTAGGTTTCTTTTTCCTTTGCTGGTCACATGACCTTGTTGGCCTATTTAGTCCTGCTCCGCCCTTCTGGCTTTGCTGGACTTCATTGTATATCTACTTTCTAGCTAGCCTGTGCTCTGTATCTAACTCTGTTAGTTTGCTTGGTCTACGGACCTCTATGTTCTATCTATTTTGTTTGTTCGTCTGTCTGCTACTATTTCTGTTAGGAGGTGTCCCATATTCCTCCCAGTCCTTAGTACTTGTAGGGATTCCCTCCCCACATCTATAGGTCTTCGTACAGACTAGATTAGGACTTTAGCAGGTCTGATCGCAGGATCAGGTTCCCTGTTACATCGTAGGGATTCAGCTGAGTCTCATAGTAGGGACAGATCTCCTCTCTTTCCTTAGCTTTGGTAGCAGAACATAACACTGACTACAGTGGTGTTGAGTATTGTGTTGGTGAATTCTGTGCTCTTTGTAGTGACACGGTCAAAGCATATTGTTTTCCCTGAAAGGTAAAAGCAAAAAGGCATTGACAGTCTGGATGAAATGGTACAGAGAAAAAAGCGTTAGCAAGGTCAATGACAGTGTACACTTGAGTGTCTGCTGGGACTTGTGCCAAAAGGGTGTGGGGGTTCGGTACGATGGGAGTGATTGATTCAGTAGCTTTATTCACTTCTCTCAAATCATGGACCATCCTATAAGTGGAGGACTGGCCTGGGGCATTTACTTTCTTGACTGGATAAAGGAGCATGTTACAGGGAGATGACATAATGATCAGAGTTCCAGCCTGAAGTAACTGAGTGATATAGACCTGTATGGCATCCTCCTGTGCTGGTGAGAGAAGATACTGAGGGATGCGTGGTGTTTTGACTCCTTCCCTCAGTTCCACTCTAGTGGGGGCTACTGGAAGCCTGCCAATGTCTACTTTTCCTTTAGCCCATAGACTGTCTGGTACTTTTATCAGTTCCTCTTCATTCAATGGAATGGAATCTATGTCAGGGAAAGCAATCATGGCTAGTACCACACAACTAGGTTCTGAATTTTGGAACACTTCTATCCCTATTGACCCATCGGGTCTGAAATGAAGGAAGGCTTTCAATGCTTTTAAAATGTCTGCCCCTATGAGGTTTTTGGGAGAGGTGTGGCTGACTAAAAACCTGGTTAGAAGCTTGTGTTGAGGTTAGATGTGCAATGTAATTGGTTTAGTCAAATAAGTCATTTCTGGTTTCCCCTCTACCCCCACCACATCAAAATAGTCATAAGAAATGTCCAGTTGATCAACATTTGATGCATGCACCATAGATTTGGCTGCTCCAGTATCAATGAAAAAATCTAGTGGTTTACCATCCTCCAAGTCAAAAGTTACCATAGACGTCAGTCCTAGTTTGTCAGGGACCACCACTAAGGGGTGCATTTATACTGAATTACCAATTTCCTATAGCTGCTGCTGAGCAGCAGGCACAGATGGAGGGGGAGGAGGGAACACATCTGTGTCTGCGTGTAGCTTCGGTTGTTTGGGCAGTCTACAGTTTCTTTTTATGTGCCCAGCTTTCCCAGCAGATTATTGGCATACATCTATAGTTCCCATACGTGGCTGCCTGGAAGTTGGCTCCTATCCTCTGTCCACCTCCCCTTCTGCCTCTGGCATTTGCTTGGGTGGATTCTACTCCCTTTGCAACTTTTACAAGTTCCTTTGGAGTCATCCCCCTCCATTCTGGTCAGGGCAATAAAAGATATATCCTGATCGTATCATTGAGTAGAGATGAGCGGTGTTCGACTCGAACTGTTCGCCAATCTCAAATTCGAGCTGTTTTAGGCGGTGTTCGAGCCGTTCGACGAACCCGAACGATTTGAAAAAAATCCGGCTGTTCAAGGTTATGTTCGATAACTGTTCGTGCACCAAAATCATAACTGGATTTTTTCACAGTAATGCTGATAATCAATGTTAATACACAGTTTGAGTGTACAGCGGGGCGGGGGGAGGGGCATGGGATGGATCTCTGCAGAAATAATAAAGATCTCCATTTTTTTTCTCTTTCCCGCATTTACAGTGGGGAGGTTCAGTCTGTCAGCCTATCAGCAGAGCACACACGGAGCGAAGTGCTTTTTTTCACACAAGCAAGGGCATGTGTCATTGGCTGTGTATGTCACATGTCCTTGCCCTATAAGACCCAGCCATTTTCCCCGTCGCCACCATTTTCTCACTGCTGCAGCTGAGTGTTAGACGGCACTGCTGCTGCTGTTAGCACTATATTGTGTAACTGTGAATTGCAAGCGAATTTTCTCTTAAATAGACAGAAAGGTTTAGAGAGTAGGGACTAGTTTGTAATTCCAGCCCTTTTGAGGGCTAGGTTACATCAGTTCCTATCACTTTTTGCCAGGCAGTTCTGTTTTAGTGCTGTGCAAGTGTTTTTCACATCATTTGGCTAAATCTAGCTAAGCAAATCATTTTGGGCCTCTTGCAGTGTGTGTTAGTCAGTGGAATAGCCTAACTGTGTTGCAAGCTACACCACCTGTGTATGTAATACAAATTTTTTACTGCACCTAGCCAAGTAAAACCTTTTGGGCATATTGGCAGTGTGTGGTACTCATTCTATTAGGCCATCTATACTAAGCTCCACCAGCTTTCAAATTACTAATAATTTTTAGCTGCATCTTGCCTGTAAAATAATATTGGGCATAGTAGCAGTATGTGGTACTCATTCTATTTGGCCATCTATACTAAGCTCCACCAGCTTTCAAATTACTAATAATTTTTAGCTGCATCTTGCCTGGAAAATAATTTTGGGCCTGTAGCAGTGTGTGGTACTCATTCTATTAGGCCATCTATACTAAGCTCCACCAGCTATCAAATTAATAATAATTTTTGTTCTCTCTGAACGTGTGCTCAGCGCTGCTGGTGGTGTTCTGACAGATAAGCGCACGCGGCTGTCCACTGACAATGTAGACAGACTCACGTTCATAAAGATGAACAAATCGTGGATCCGCAAGGACTTTTCAACCCCTGTGTCATCCTGGGGAGAGTAAAAGCTTGAGGGTTTGTTGAAATCACCTCACCAACCGTTTTAAGCAACTCTGGAGTAGAGATGAGCGTTGTTCTACTCGAACTGTTCGCCAATCTCAAATTCGAGCTGTTTTGGGCGGTGTTCGAGCCGTTCGGCGAACACGAACAATTTGAGAAAAATTCGGCTGTTCGAGGTTATGTTCGATAACTGTTCGTGCACCAAAATCATAACTGGATTTTTTCTCAGTAATGATGAAAATTAATGTTAATACGCAGTTTGAGTGTACAGCGGGGTGGGGGGAGGGGCAGGGGATGGATCTCTGCAGGAACAATGAAGATCTCCATTTTTTTTTCTCTTTCCCGCATTTGCAGTGGGGAGGTGCAATCTGTCAGCCTATCAGCAGCGCACACACGGAGCGAAGTGCTTTTTTTCACACAAGCAAGGGCATGTGTCATTGGCAGTGTATGTCACATGTCCTTGCCCTATAAGACCAAGCCATTTTCCCCGTCGCCACCATTTTCTCACTGCTGCAGCTGCGTGTTAGACGGCACCGCTGTTGCTGTGTGCGCTATACCTTGTTAATTTCAAGCCAATTTTCGCACAAATATACAGATAGATTGGGAGTAGGGAATAGTTGTGATTGCAGTCCTTTTAAGGACTAGGTTACAGCATTTCCTACGACTTTTATCAGGGAGGTCTGTGCTCTTAAATAGATAGGTTGTGGGAGTAAAGACTAATTGTAATTGGAGTCCTTTTCAGGACTAGGTTACATCAGTTCCTATCAGTTTTTGCCAGGCAGGTCTGTGCCAGTGCTGTGCAAGTTTTTTTCACAGCATTTGGCTGAATCTAGCAAAGCTAATCCTTTTTGGCCTATTGCAGAGTGTGTTAGTCAGTGGAGTAGCCTATCTGTGTTGCAAGATATACCACCTGTGTATAGAATACCAATTTTTTTACTGCACCTAGTGAAGTAAAATCTTTTGGGCATAGCATCATTCTATTAGTCCATCTATACTGACCTCCATCAGGTTGCAAATTAAAACTAATTTTTATCTGCATCTACAGTACCTCTGAAAAAATATTTGGGCTTCTACCTGTGTGTGGGACTTGTTGTATTAGTCCATCTATACTGACCTCCATCAGGTTGCAAACTGAAAATATTTTTTTCCTGCATCTACCTCTGAAAAAATATTGGGCTTCTAGCTGTGTGTGGGTCTTGTTCTATTAATCCATCTATACTGACCTCCATCAGGTTGCAAACTGAATATAATTTTTTTCTGCATCTAGCTCTGAAAAAATATTTGGCCTTCTAGTAGTGTGTCGGACTTTCTCTATTAGTCCATCTATACTGACCTCCATCAGGTTGCAAACTGAATATAATTTTTTTCTGCATCTAGCTCTGAAAAAATATTTGGCCTTCTAGTAGTGTGTCGGACTTTCTCTATTAGTCCATCTATACTGACCTCCATCAGGTTGCAAATTAAAACTAATTTTTATCTGCATCTACAGTACCTCTGAAAAAATATTTGGGCTTCTAGCTGTGTGTGGGACTTGTTGTATTAGTCCATCTATACTGACCTCCATCAGGTTGCAAACTGAATATATTTTTTTCTGCATCTACCTCTGAAAAAATATTGGGCTTCTAGCTGTGTGTGGGACTTGTTGTATTAGTCCATCTATACTGACCTCCATCAGGTTGCAAACTGAATATATTTTTTTCTGCATCTACCTCTGAAAAAATATTGGGCTTCTAGCTGTGTGTGGGTCTTGTTCTATTAATCCATCTATACTGACCTCCATCAGGTTGCAAACTGAATATAATTTTTTTCTGCATCTAGCTCTGAAAAAATATTTGGCCTTCTAGTAGTGTGTCGGACTTTCTCTATTAGTCCATCTATACTGACCTCCATCAGGTTGCAAATTAAAACTAATTTTTATCTGCATCTACAGTACCTCTGAAAAAATATTTGGGCTTCTAGCTGTGTGTGGGACTTGTTGTATTAGTCCATCTATACTGACCTGCATCAGGTTGCAAACTGAATATATTTTTTTCTGCATCTACCTCTGAAAAAATATTGGGCTTCTAGCTGTGTGTGGGACTTGTTGTATTAGTCCATCTATACTGACCTCCATCAGGTTGCAAACTGAATATATTTTTTTCTGCATCTACCTCTGAAAAAATATTGGGCTTCTAGCTGTGTGTGGGTCTTGTTCTATTAATCCATCTATACTGACCTCCATCAGGTTGCAAACTGAATATATTTTTTTCTGCATCTACCTCTGAAAAAATATTTGGCCTTCTAGTAGTGTGTCGGACTTTCTCTATTAGTCCATCTATACTGACCTCCATCAGGTTGCAAATTAAAAGTAATTTTTATCTGCATCTACAGTACCTCTGAAAAAATATTTGGGCTTCTAGCTGTGTGTGGGACTTGTTGTATTAGTCCATCTATACTGACCTCCATCAGGTTGCAAACTGAATATATTTTTTTCCTGCATCTACCTCTGAAAAAATATTGGGCTTCTAGCTGTGTGTGGGTCTTGTTCTATTAATCCATCTATACTGACCTCCATCAGGTTGCAAATTCAAAATAATTTTTTTCTGCATCTAACCCAGCCAATAGTTTTGGCCTAATACCACAGTTTGGCCACTCAGCTCTGCTCGGTTACCATCCATTGTTTTTTTGTGCAAACATCTCCAGAGTTGTGAATTAGTTAACCACCAAAATGAGTGGAAAAAGGCCTGCTGCTGGTGGAAAGGGGAATAGGTGTGTTGGGAAGGGGAAAAAAGGTTGTGTCCGTGGGGTAGGTGTTAAAGCAACAGTAACATCTGCAGAAGAAAGACCATCTTCCAGCCAAACTAAAATGTCTTCTTCTTTTAGCGGACAATGTGATAAGATCCCTTTCTTACGGCCACGCCAATCGCTACAAATTCCAGATGAGGCACAAAAACAGCAGGTGCTTCAACGGATATCAAGTGCTCCTTTAAGTGGGCTCTCCTCCACATCAACTTCAACATCACAAATACTCCAGTCCTCAAAGGTGTCACCCAAATCGCACTTGCTTCCTCACAGCTCCCAAATCTCCAGCTGCCCGTCTGAGTATGAGGTAGAACAGATGGTTGAGTCTGCAGAGCTGTTTACTCATACTATAGCCTGGGAATCAGAGGTCGACTCCAGCGCTTCTGTGAATCCAGACGAGGAAATGATCTGCACTGATGCCCAGAATCTTTATGAGTCGGATTCAGGACCAGACGCAGAAGGTTCTGACCATAATGTAGACCCTCATTCCCAAACTGTAACTCCTGTTGGTGGAGACAATGAGGAAGACGATGATAAGACTCAAATACCTGATTGGAGCGACAACTTTAGTTTTTTGTCAGGGCAGGAACAGGTTGGCTCTGAGGACGACGGGTGTGATAACGCACAGGGTGATGATGATGAGGTCGGAGATCCCACTTACTGTCAACCCACAGTCAGCCAAGAGATGAGGTCAGCAGAGGAGGTGGAGGAAGATGCTAGTGACGACGAGGTCAGGTTGCGCCTTCCTGGACAGAGACGTAGTACTGGAAGCACGTCAACAACTGCATCCTCAAACACAACTCTGCCTCTCACCACAAGTCGTGGTGGCTCTTCAGGTCGCATGGGTGCTAAGCCTTGCATAGCCTGGGCATTTTTTCAGATCGATAAAGATGACCCAACTCGTGTTATCTGTAACATTTGTCAGCAAAAGCTAAGTAGAGGCCAAAAAATACATAGTTTGAGTACTTCATGCATGAACCGGCACATGGACATGAAGCATAAGTTGCAGTGGGAAGCTCAGTGTGCTACAATGCGGCCTAGCCGGCCGGGCCAACCACCGTCTGCCATATCTTGTGCATCCGCGGCCTCTTCATCCTCTGTGACTGGGGGGACAGCAGTCACACCTGTTTTGGGGCGCAGACCTGCCACCTCTTTACCCGCAACAGCCAGCGTGATTGGCAGGTCATCATTTTCTTTGGAGGTGGGAACACCAGCTGGTGTTGAGTGCTGTCCGACATCGATAGCACCACCTTTGGATCAAGGCAACCTAACATGTCCGCCTGCATCTTCCTCACAGACCGGCAGTTTGCCGGGGACACCCTTATCAACCCCGTCTAAGCACAATAGCCAGCCCTCGGTCCCTCAGATGTGGACAAGTAAAAGACCATTTCCTCCTAGCCATGAGAAAGCTAAGAGGTTGAATTTCACCATCTGCAAGCTCTTGGCTACAGAAATGCTGCCTTTCCGCCTGGTGGACACAGAGGATTTTCGAGACCTTATGTCCGTCGCAGTGCCCCAGTACCAGATGCCCAGTCGGCACTACTTCTCAAAGAAAGGTGTGCCTGCGCTCCACCAGCATGTCGCACATAACATCACCGCTTCTTTGAGAAACTCTGTGTGTGACAGGGTGCATTTCACCACAGACACTTGGACGAGTAGGCATGGACAGGGGCGTTACATGTCGCTGACTGGGCACTGGGTAACTATGGTGACAGCAGGACAAGGGGCTGCTGTCCAAGTCTTGCCGTCCCCACGAGTTGTGCGTCAATCCTCTTTATGTCAAAGTTCCTCCACTGCTTCTGCCTCCTCAACCTCCTCTCGGTCTTCCACCTGCACCCAAAGCCTGTCTGGTCATGCCACAAGCTTTCTAACTGCGCAGAAGGGATCCTGCACACCTCCTTACTATGCTGGCAGTAGGGCTCAACGTCATCAGGCGGTTTTTACATTGAAATGTCTGGGAAATGTGAGTCACACAGCTGAGGAGTTGTGGTCAGCTCTGGAGAACCAATTCATGAATGGTTGTCTCCACTGGACCTGAAACCAGGGAAGGCCGTGTGCGACAATGCTGCAAACCTGGGTGCGGCCCTTCGCCGGGGCAATGTCACACACGTGCCTTGTATGGCTCACGTGTTGAACCTGGTTGTCCAGCAATTTTTAGCCCACTATCCCAGACTAGATGGCCTTCTGCAGAGGGCACGGTCGCTGTGTGCTCACTTCCGCCGTTCGCATCCCGCAGCTCAGCGACTTACATCTCTACAGAAGTCGTTGGGCCTGCCACTTCACCGGCTAAAATGCGATGTGCCTACCCGGTGGAATTCAACTCTGCACATGTTGCAGCGACTGTGGCAGCACCGACAAGCCCTGGTGCAATACGTTCTGATGTATAGCCTGGGCCAACGAGATTCAGAGGTGGGGCAAATCACGCTGGAGGAGTGGTCTCAGATCAGGGACCTATGCACCCTTCTGCACAGTTTTGAAATGGCGACGAAGATGTTTAGTGCTGACGATGCCATTATCAGCATGACTATTCCGGTGATTTACATGCTGGAGCACATGTTAAACAGAATTCGGAGTCAGGTGGTGGCACAAGAGGAGGTGGAGGAAGTAGAGGAGGAGGAGTTGTATGCGGAAGGGCTAACATCTGCAAGGTCCAGACGGTCGGCAGCACCAAGGCGGCAGGCATGTGAGGGTGGGGGAGATGGTTTTACCAGGGCGCATGGTAGCAGCCAAACTAGTGAGGAAGGTGCAGGAGCCCAGGAAGAAGTGGAGGACGAACTGATGGAAGACTCATCAGATGAGGGAGACCTTGATCACATTTCTGTTGTGCGAGGTTGGGGGGAGAGGACAGAGGAAGGAAGCATGATTGTTACCTCGCCACCAACACAACAGGGACTTGGTGCTCCTGGATGCGCAACACACATGAGTGCCTTCTTGCTGCACTACCTGCAACATGACCCTCGAATTGTGAGAATTAGAAATAATCCTGACTACTGGGTTGCCACACTGTTAGATCCCCGGTACAAAAGTAAATTTGCAGAAATTATTCTTGCCATAGAAAGGGATGCACGCATGCAGGAGTATCAGCAGAGACTGTTGCAGAATCTTACATGTGCTTTTCCACAAAATACCAGTGGTGCACGTAGTGAATCTCACAGTTCCAACTTGCTAACCGTGGGACCGTCAAGTGTTCAGCACTCAAACCGTAACAGAACCACAGTATCTGCTGGTAACATCAATTTTGCGGAATCATTTCACCACTTTTTTAGCCCATCCTTTGCAAGGCCACAGGAGACAAGAAGTCTGACACATAGTCAACGCCTAGAGACGATGGTACAGGAGTATCTCCAAGTAAACATTGAAGCCACGACTGTGTCACTGGACCCTTGCTCTTTTTGAGCTTCCAATCTGGATAAATGGCCGGAGCTAGCCACTTACGCCTTGGAGATCTTGTCATGCCCCGCAGCCAGCGTTCTGTCTGAACGTGTGTTCCTCGCTGCTGGTGGTGTGCTGACAGATAAGCGCACGCGGCTCTCCACTGATAATGTAGACAGACTCACGTTCATAAAGATGAACAAATCATGGATCCGAAACGACTTTTCTACCCCTGTGTCATCCTGGGGAGAGTAAAAGCTTGATGATTGGTTAAAATCACCCTACCAACCGTTTTAAGCTTTCAAATTACTAATCATGTTTATCTGTATCTTGACTGGAAAATAATTTGGGCTTTGTAGCAGTGTGCAGCACTGATCCTATTAGGCCATCTATACTAAAGCTTCACCATATTTAAAATTAAAAATAATTTTTAGCTGCATCTAGCCCGGAAAATAATTTTGGGGCTCCGAGATGCGCAAGGCACATAAGTGCCTTCTTGCTGCACTACCTGCAGCATGACCCTCATATTGTCAGAATTCGAAGTAATCATGACTACTGGGTTGCCACACTCTTAGATCCTCCAAACTTTTCGATCAACCTTTTCATTTTAATAAAGACCAAAAAAATGGTCATTTTTGAAATTATAAGCATTAGCAGGTTGTTAGAAACTGAAATCAAACAGTTTTCAACTCAAAACTTTATTCTAGGTGATGTTACATTTTCACATAGGACCCCTTGTTCGAAAGGAGCTTCTGAACTCTCTCGTCCATTGAATTTGTCAGGTTTTGGATGGTTTCTGCTTCAATTGTTTTGCATGAGGACAGAATACCCTCCCAGAGCTGTTGCTTAGATGTGAACTGCCTCCCGCCATCATAGACACTCCTTTTAATGATGCTCCAAAGGTTCTAAATGGGGTAGAGGTCAGGGGAGCATGGGGGTCACACCATAAGTTTGTCCCCTTTTATGCCCATATCAGCCAGAGATGCAGATGTTTTATGTGCAGCATGAGATGGTGCATTATCATGCAGAAAAATGATCTTGCTGTGAAATACACGGTTCTTCTTCTTGAACCATGGCAGGAAGTGCTGTTTGAGAAAATCCACATACATTATGGAGTTCATCTTTAGCGCCTTCAGGGATCCTAAAGGGGCCGACAATCTCTCTCCCCATGATTCCAGCCCAAAACATTACTCCACCTCCTCCTTGTTGGCGCTGTAGCCGTGTTTGCGTGGGGTGTCCATCAACCAGCCATCCTCCACTCCATCCATCTGGACCATCGAGCGCTGCACGGCACTCATCCGTGAACAAAACAGTTTTGAAATCAGTCTTCATGTAATGTTTGGCCCACTGGAGCCGTTTCTGCTTGTGTGACATGGATAGAGGAGGTCGACAGGATGGCGCATGCACAGCTGCAAACCTCTGAAGGACCCTGCGTCTTGTTGTTCGGGGGACGTTGGAGGCACAAGCAGCTTCAAAAACTTGTCTGCTGCTATGACAAGGCTTTTTTGCCGCTGCTCTTTCAACCTGACGTAATTGCCTGTAGGAAAGAGTCCTCAATTTGCCCTTATCAGCACGCACACGTGTGTACTGTGAATCAGCTACATACTTCTTGATTGCCAAGACACTTCATCCTGATCATCGCACAATGTTGATTGTAGTCATGCCTTGACCTAAACACTCCACAATTTGTTGCTTCTCAGCAGCCGACACATCCTTTTTCTTTCCCATTTTGGCAGAAAATGTAGGCTGCTTAATAATGTGAGAGAGCCTTCTTAAGTAGTCTTGCCTTTCATTGGACACACCTGCCAAACTAATTAGCACAGGTGTCTGCAATTGCTTACAGTGATATAAAGAGCCCTGACACACATCACCATCAATGAGTTTAAATGACAAACAAACAAATTCTTCCCTTATCACTCCTAAACACTTTTTGCATAATAATTTGGAACGCAGTGTACATGTGCTTTTCCGCAAAACACCAGTGGTTCACGTAGTGAATCTTACAGTTCTAACTTGCCAACCGTGGTCTGTATGGAGTTGTTCAATAAAGGGCCCAAAATTAAGATAACATAGATGGGAGAGGTCTCTATGAATAGGAATTCCTAAGTATTTGATACCCTGTGAGGGCCAGGCAAAGGGAAAGTTGGACTGGATGGAATCCTATATGGATTTGGGGAGGGAGACATCGAGGGCCTCAGACTTCGCTGCATTGATTTTAAAATTTTACCATGTAACAAAGTGATCTATTTCAGCCATAACAGCATGGATGGATATATGTGATTGAGTGATATATACTAGGACATCATCAGCAAATAGAGAGCACTTGTACTCGGTGCCTCCCACCTCAATCCACCTAATATTGGGGTTATGGCGAATTGATGAGAGCAGGTGCTCCGTCACTAGGATGTATAAGAGAGGGGACAGAGGACATCACTGCCTTGTCCCATTGGTGATTGTGAAAGGTGATGAAAATGTTCTGACGCACCCCCTGGACCTTGGGACACCCGGAGCCGGACCCTTTTTGGTGGATGCTGGTGGTTGTAGTCTTCGTGGCGGCGACCCGGTTCCGTGGCTCAGGGCGGTCAAACCAGTGGCGGAACTATTTATGTGGTTTTGATGTTTAAATGTCTGACTACGCCACCCGTGGATTGCGGTCAGAGTGAACCGCCGCTACAGGGCAGACCGCTGAGGCTGGTGTTGTGGGTGCAGCAGAGCGTAGCATAACTCCCCACGGGAGGAGTATAGCCTCAGGGCAGTGTATGCGGAGGATGGGGGTGATGGTGCAGGGCAGCAGCAGTAACGACACGGAGTCAGTGATGCAGTTCAGGGCCTTTACTCACAGTTCTTATTATCCAGACCACGTCTGCAGGTAACGGCTGCCCACGTCGTACTGTGCTCACCAGGTGAGGGGCTCAGACAACTCCCAGATAACTTTGGAGCACTTCACAGGATCCCCTTTGTGTGTCCTTTGTCTGGCCTTTCTTACCAACACTTCTGTCCGGCTGCCTCGGGCCTCCTCTTGGTAAACTTGGCGCCAGTTTCCCTGACCCTATGTGGTGCCTTCCTAGCGGGTGTAGCGAGGGGCTGTGCCACATAAAATGTCAGAGCCTCCGGTTTCTAGCTGAGGGTCGTTTCCTGCCTCCACTAGTTCGGGGACCGGTCTCCCCCTTTGGCCTGACCCCTCCACGCAGGTGGATTCGGGCGTGCGGTGGCGACTCGCCCGTCCGCACCCCTGGGATCCCTTCATTCCTCGTTCCTGGAGCCTTCTCCGCTCCTCTTCCTTCCTTCTCCCTCTTCCATGCCTGGGCCTCTGTTACTAGGCCCGCCTCCGGAGCAGAGCTCATGCAGAGCCCCTGCTCCCTGCCACTTCTGCTCAGACTTCTCTGCACTGAACTAAGATGGTGCCCACCTTTTATACTCCCTTCTCAATGCACCCAGGAACTGCTTCCTCCCTGCTCCTGCACTCCCGGGTTCCCCTTCCTCAGTGTTCCCTCCCCCCACTCCAGCCAGGGACAGGGACTGTCGTGCCGATCTCAGGGGCATATTGGTCGCCCTGCCCCACGGCAATGTGGTGTAATGCATGCAGGTGTCGGGTCCTGATCCACACTCCATCCTTACCTGAGAGTGAGATATCACACCTCTGGGTGAGGTGCAATTCGTCTGTAGCAACCGAGCCCTCAGGGTGCTACAGTTCCATTTATCTTCAGCCTAGGTGACGTATTGCGATACAGGGCCGTGATTTTGGCTATAAAAGGGTCCCCTAGACCCCTACCCCAAGCTTTTTAAGAGAATCATATATGGCGTGCCAGGAGACTCTATGGAATGCTTTCTCAGCATCCAACGAGAGTATCTAATTACAAATTTTTAACTGCATCTAGCCCAGGAAATACTTTGTGCCTAGTAGCAGTGTCTGCTAGTCAGCGGATTATCCCGACTGTTAAGCAAGCTGCACCACCTGTAGTTTAGACACTTAATTTTTTCAAAGGAAATGCATCGGGACCATGGGATACTTAGTGAAGAGCATCAGGAGGCACCCCAAGGCATAGGGGCTGGGACTGGCAGTAGGATGCCTTGCGGTGGACAGCCGAGCTCGATCCTTATAAAAGCTTTTTAACTGCAGCAGCTTTAGTGGACGCTACTGGAGCTGGAATTACCGCGGCTGCTGGCATGAGACTTGCCCTCCAATAGATCCTTGTAAATGGATTTAAAGTGTATTCATTCAAATTAGAGAGACAATTTAAATTAAAAAGCTTAGAGCTGCCTCCACCACAGGGGGGCTCGCTCGACCCACCAGCGGACAGGCACCAGTATTGGGAGAGGGGGTCTGGCCGTCAGGGTTCACCGCGGCTCTGGCACAAACCCGGCGACACGGAGGTGGCACGGGCAGGAGCGGACTGGCCGTGTCGGCTTCTCACTTTTTGGATTTTAGAAGGGCATGACATGCCTATATCTGTGTCTCCCCCTCCTTTTACTCCTCCACCTCTTTTATTTTCGCATGACTATATGTACTTGTCACTTTTCCATGTGTTAGTTATGTCTTCTGAGCAGTTTGTCAGCTTTTGGACACCTTTGAAGGTGTTTTCTATGTGTTTCTATGTGTTTTTGTTTGCCTGCCATTGGTTTTAACGGTGTTCGAAGGTGTTCGACGAACAGTTCGACGAACCGAACTCGAACACTACGGGGGTGGCTCAACACTACTCTGGAGCAATTGATGCCACTTAAGTGATGTCTGTGCCCCAAATTTTTGGAAAAAATGGAGACTCTTTTTGGAGTCCCCTTGCTGTGTATTACGTGACGTTGGCATCGTCAATTACAGGTGGGTTGGGTCTCCCACCCCCCCCCCTACCCTTTTAACTGTAAGAAACTACATACACTATGGCTTGGGGTAACACAGATGGTTGAGTCTGAAGAGCTGTCTGCTCCAAAGCTTTAGAGTCTGCTAGTCAGTGTAGTAACCCAGCTGTGAAGCAAGCTGCACAGCCTGTGTATCTAATAGTGACCCCCAACCAAACCCAGATGCACAGCCCCCTTCCGCCCCCTTTCATTGACAATACAATTATGTAACTCTTACAACTGGATGGGTGAGGATTGGTCACAGCTTTATTAACTGTTTATACTCATTACATTAGAAAGGCATTTTATTTCTTAAATAAATCAGCTTGTTGCAGCATGCCCTGTGTCTCCAGTCTCCACAACGGCAAGTTGGCCAACAAGTGTAACTCTCCAACATGTCCTTTCTATTTCCAGGCCATGGAGGATCCTGCGTACTCGTATGCAGGACTCTGACCCGCATCCATCACTCTTAACTCTTGTTCCCCTCCGTCCTGGAGTCCTGACAGGAATATGTCCAGTCCAATATCCATTAAGTGAACACAGTCTGGCCGTATGAGGCCTGCTTTATCTCCGTCCAGGTGTCCGCCTCTGTCTCTTATAAATTTTGGCATCCAAATATTTATTAGCCGCCTTGTCCGTTCGATGGCCGTGATGTCTCGGGCACCTTGCCATACCGCGCTTGGCACAATCTCTGACTATTTTTGTGAAAAGTTCTCTGAAGCGCTCAGTGTCTAGTTTCATTATTGCCATTAGTTATGCGCTCTTGTGATAACCTAGGTCATTTCCCCCGGCCTGTATAACTAAGATGACCGGACGTCTTGCCTCTCTCCCTACCTTGATTACCTCCATTAGTAACTGTGGCCATTGCAGGCCTCTAATACCTCTCCAGTTCAAATATGTGTTATGAAACTCCAATTTCATCCCGCCTGGGCGGACTTTCGCCCTTTTTTCTGCCCAATATATATACGAGTGGCCTATCACCCACACTGTTAGCTTAGCGTCACCTGTAAAAGAAAGAAACCACATTAGGATAACAAGTCCGGTATTATGTATCTCGCCAAACACTTGGATCACCATCTCCCTATCCTCTGAACTTCCGTTTGTGACATTCCTGCTCTTGCAGCTTCCGTGGCAGCGCCTATGCGGAATGAGTTTGTCCCATAATCTTTGGGGTGGTTCCCTGCAGATGTTATGCATTTATTAAATATAGCTTGGAACTGGTATCTTGATAATGGTGTTCCATCAATGTGTGATAGGAAGAAATTACTTTGTGATCTGATGGTTATATATGTTTTTACTATTGTTACCCGACTCAGCGTACCATTTGTGGGTTGTAGAAGTACCCAAGTGCCCCTGCCCGCTGGAACCGTTTTCGATTTGCGTATGCGTAGACGTATTGCATTATTGGCTATGACTACGTCCTGGTGTAATAAGCCTCCACTGGTGTTAATTTTGGATTTAGGGACTAATTCGCTTATGCATAGTGCCCCGAAGAAGGCGATCGCAAATACAGTAGACAGTAGTGTTGCTTCGAATTGTGAGTATCATGTTAATGGTGTTAGGGATATGATGTGAGAAATCAGTTTTAGTGACACGGGACGGGACGTCTACACTCCTGACTTGGCTGACCCCTTTTCCATCCTTTTATGGATTGTCTGATGATGAATCTCTTTGTCACATGTCCCCAATTCAGTAGTTGGAAGTGAAATGCTACTCCAGTCAGCCACCGCTGTGCTGACGCCCCTGATATGCCCCTCATCATTAGCTGGTGGAGAAATTCTATGGTGACTTGTAATCTGGCTTGTTCACATTGGTCAACCCGTCTGCCTGCTACTAGTCATGTCCACTGTTCCCATGCCTTACCGTATGCTTGCCACATCGACGGGGCAACTGAAGCTCTGATTAATGGCATCAAATATTCTCTACTAGATCCCATAGGGAGGCTGGGCAACTGTTGCCCGATGGGTGGGCGCTGGGGAGGAGCTCTGTGAAAATCTGCCATATGAATTGTGATAAAGCGTTAGCAGCAGCGTTAGACCCCTCAGCATCGTGGCTAGCGCGGACCCATACATTGTGTTTTAGGCACAGGAATGCTAGCCGGCGTAGTAGGCCTAGCACTGGGAGAGACGATGATGCCATATTATTAATGAAGTGCGCTAGGCTGGTGTTTTTTGTTATGAAGAGTATATTTTTGTTAGCCAGGCGCGCGCCCCATATTTCTATTGCTACCACTATTGGAAACAGTTCCAGGACTGTCTGTTTTTTTGTCAGCACTTGTTCTGCTCAATACAGAGGCCATAAGCTTGTGCACCATTGGTTATTTAGTATTGTTGCATATCCGCCTGATTCTGCCGCCCCGGTGAATAATCTTAGTTCAATGTTGGACTGTTCTGCTGACATAAATAACGTGTGACCGTTGAATGATTATAAGAAGGTTTTCCACACCTCTAAGTCCGCCCATAGCTGCCTGCTGATTCTGATTGTATGACTCGGTTTAGATGCTCCTTTTGTTGCGGGCGATAAATGAAGAGAAAAAACCCTTCCGACTGGCATCACCCGGCTCGCAAACACGAGGAGACCTAGTAATACTTGCATCTGCTGTAGTGTTACTTTCCTTACTGGGCAAAAAAACCTAGATCAGGTGTAATGTTTTTTTTTTTTTTTTCCCATGGGAGGCGGAACAACCTTGCTGTGGTGTCGATTTCGATGCCCAAGAACGATTTTTTTTAGTTGTGGGGCCTAGGTTTTTGGTTTGACATAATGGGACTCCAAACCGACGGGAGATGTTTGTGAATTCGTTGAGTAAGGGGCAGCGAAAGTGGATGACCAATCGCCACATGGCAGAAAAAGAAAGGAAAAAATCAGCTCACCCATCTAGAAGATCAACAGCACTGAGCCAGGAGTGCTACCAGACGAACATGAGGAACCAGGAAGATCCAGCTGAACAAATCTTCTAAAATCCACTTTTTATTGGGTCATACAAAAATATTTTAAAAGTCCACCGTGGAGAAGAACAGCAAACGCGTTTCGAACTAAAGGTTCTTAATCATTGCATAGCAAAAAAACAGCAAGGAAGTGGTATTTATATGTCATGTCCTGCTATGCACCTGTTCAAGGCTGAGTTAATCAGAAATTTAAACACACATACCATGTTAAAATCGTATAGCATAGAAACAATGCATATAAATGTAAATAATCCAAAAGAAAGAGAAAAGAAGAAAAAAGGAACATATATATAATAATAATCTATAAATGATCATTCATAATGATACATCAAATCATATCTGATGTTTAAACCTGCTGGTACACGTGTATTTAAAGTATAAATCCACCAACTTTCTCTATTAAGGAGCTTTCTCCTATAATCATCCACCAAATCTCCACCAATCGCCACGGCCCACGGAGGGGCCAACACAGTCAGTGAATCCTTCCTTATTTAGTATAGAGTCTACCAATACTTTGGGCGTATTAGCCCAGCTGCGAAGCAAGCTGCACCGCCTGTGTATCTAATAATAATTTTTAACTGCATCTAGCCTAGGCAGACTGTGGGGACCTCCAACCAAACCCAGACGCTCTGCATCTAACCCAGCCAATCATTTGATAGTATTGCTAGTAGCAGAGTCGCATGGGCTCTAAGCCTTGCATAGCCTGTGCATTTTTTCAGATCAATAAGGATGACCCAACTCATGTTATCTGTAACATTTGTCACCAAAAGCTAAGTAGAGGCCAAAAAATCCATAGTTTGAGTACTTCATGCATGAACCGTCACATGGATATGAAGCATAAGTTGCAGTGCGAAGCTCACTGTGCTACAATGCAGCCTAGCGGGCTGGGACAACCACCATCTGCCCCACCTGTGTCATTCTGAGGAGACTAAAAGCTTGAGGATTTTGGAAAATCACCTCACCAACCATTTTAAGCAACTCTGGGACATTTGATGCCACTTAAGTGGTGTCTGTGCCACAATTTTGGGAAAAAAATGGAGACTATTATTGGAGTCCCCTTGCTGTGTTTTACATTGCCATCGTCAATTCCAGGTGGGTCGGGTCTCCCCCCCCCCTTTTAACCGTAAGAAACTACATACACTATGGCTTGGGGTAACACAGATGGTTGAGTCTGAAGAGCTGTTTACTCTTACTATAGCCTGGGAATCAGAGGTCTGCTCCAAAGCTTCAGTGTCTGCTAGTCAGCGGAGTAGCCACCGCCTGTAGATCTAATTACAATTTTTTTTTTCAAATTTAAGTTTTTTTTTATTTTTGTGTTGAAAAAGTACAAGAAAATACAATATACATAGTAAAAGGGGTAGTATAACTATAAATCTATGCATAACGACAGTACATTGGGGGGTACAGAGATGGTTTTCCATCAATGTCCAGATCAAGCATGTATTTTTCCATATGAAAGATAGAGAGAGAGGGAGCGGACCACGGCAGACCACCAATCAATAGAGTGCGATTATGATCACTGCTGTGCCGACATCACGGATAACTTTAGCTGGGGGCTAGATGGTAGGCGTCAGAGTTTTGCAAATCAATCCAATCCCTCCAAATCACACAGTATCTATCAACATCAGATGAGATGGCAATCAGATGCTCCATCCTATTAAGGAGGGAGATCTCCGCAAACCATTCCTCCACAGTGGGTGGGTCTCTGCTTTTCCAGTGTCGTGGAATGAAATTCTTAGCCGCCTGTATTAGGTAGCCTATTGAGGACCTTTTAGAACTATGTTTACTTATTGGTAACATTGATAAAAGGAGGGCTTCTGGCGTATTAGGGATAGTCAAACCAGTTATTTTCTCAATCATGGGAACCACCTTTGCCCAAAATGCATTTATTGTAGGGCATGCCCACCATATGTGTGACATTGTCCCTTCCCCCTCCCCACATCTCCAACATCTATCTGAGACCACTGGATACCATCTATGAAGGACTGCTGGTACCCGGTACCATCTAGAGATAATTTTGAAGGAGGTTTCCTGAGCTTTGGACCCTATTGAGGTTTTGTGTGTTAGGAAGAAACATTTATCCCATTGTGAGTCAGAGAAGGACTTCCCCAGTTCCCTTTCCCATGCACCGCAGAATCCTGGCCTATTGTCAGTTACCTGGGCAATGAGGAGATTATATAGTAGGGAGATGGAGTGTGTAGGGGGTGACAATGATAGGCTCAATTTTTCAAAGTTTGTGAGATCTCTATGAAGATGTGTGCGCTTCTTCACAGTTGAATAGAAGTGTTGTAACTGGCTATATTCAAAATTAGCCTTCGGGGAAGTGGCTCTTCCCTGTAACAAGTCATTGAGGGGGACAAGCAAAGTATTGGAGATGATATGAGAAAATAATATCGCATGGGATTTATTTGAACCGAGAAATCTATTTGCAGATAGTCCTGGTGGGAAATCTGGATTATCTGAAATCGGGAGCAAGGGCCCCTGGGGGTCGATTGAGGATAAGGTTTTTTTTGGGGATTTCAAAGCCAAAGCAGTGGCATAAGTACTATATGACATGAGGCCAAGAGAGGGGACAATTAAATGGGCGCACCATGGGAGAGTGGTAAGAGCTTTAGGACAAATGGAATGAGCTATTTTGACCCACAATTTCCCCTCCGAATGATGGAAGAAGTCCAAGATTCTAGCGTGTACTGCTGCCATGTAATACCTTCTACAATCCGGAAGGCAAAGGCCCCCCTTTTGTTTGTGTCTGATCAGAACGTCCCCCCAAATGCGTGGACACCCACTTGCCTAGATAAATCTGCAAAAGCTACTCCGTAGTCTTTTCCAAAAATTTGAGGGAATTACCACAGGAATGGTTTGGAAGAGGTATAAGAGTTTAGGTAGGATGTTCATTTTTAGTATATTTATTCTGCTGAGCCAGGAAAAATCCTTCACCGTCCAAGAAGTAAGATCTCTATGGAGTTGTTCAATAAAGGGCCCAAAATTAAGATAAAATAGACAGGAGAGGTCTCTATGAATACAAATTCCAAAGTATTTGATACCCTGTGAGGGCCAGGCAAAGGGAAAGTTGGACTGGATGGAATCCTGTATGGATTTGGGGAGTGTGACATCGAGGGCCTCAGACTTCGCTGCATTGATTTTAAAATTTGACCATGTACCAAAGTGATTTATTTCAGCCATAACAGCAGTGATGGATATATGTGGTTGAGTGATATATACTAGGACATCATCAGCAAATGCAGAGCACTTGTACTCGGTGCCTCCCACCTCAATCCCCCTAATATTGGGGTTATCGTGAATTGATGAGAGCAGGTGCTCCATCACTAGGATTTATAAGAGAGGGGACAGAGGACATCCCTGCCTTGTCCCATTGGTGATTATGAAAGGTGATGATAATGTTCCATTTATCTTCAGCCTAGCTGACGGATTGCGATACAGGGCCATGATTTTGGCTATAAAAGGGTCCCCTACCCCAAGCTTTTTAAGAGAATAATATATGGCGTGTCAGGAGACTCTATGGAATGCTTTCTCAGCATCCAACGAGAGTATCTAATTACAAATTTTTAACTGCATCTAGCCCAAGCAATACTTTGGGCCTAGTAGCAGTGTCTGCTAGTCAGCGGATTAACCCAGCTGTTAAGCAAGCTACACCACCTGTAGTTTGGACACTTAATTTTTTTCAAAGGAAATGCTTCGGGCCCCTGGGACACTCAGTGAAGAGCATCGGGGAGGCACCCCAAGGCACAGGGGCTGGGACTGGCGGTAGGACGCCTTGCGGTGGACCGCCAAGCTCGATCCTTATAAAAGCTTTTTAACTGCAGCAGCTTTAGTGGACACTACTGGAGCTGGAACTCTTTTTTATTATAAAAATAGAAAACCTATACACTAGAGATGAGCGTTGTTCTACTCGAACTTTTCGCCAATCTCAAATTCGAGCTGTTTTGGGCGGTGTTCGAGCCGTTCGGCGAACACGAACAATTTGAGAAAAATTCGGCTGTTCGAGGTTATGTTCGATAACTGTTCGTGCACCAAAATCATAACTGGATTTTTTCTCAGTAATGATGAAAATTAATGTTAATACGCAGTTTGAGTGTACAGCGGGGTGGGGGGAGGGGCAGGGGATGTATCTCTGCAGGAACAATGAAGATCTCCATTTTTTTTTCTCTTTCCCGCATTTACAGTGGGGAGGTGCAATCTGTCAGCCTATCAGCAGCGCACACACGGAGCGAAGTGCTTTTTTTCACACAAGCAAGGGCATGTGTCATTGGCAGTGTATGTCACATGTCCTTGCCCTATAAGACCAAGCCATTTTCCCCGTCGCCACCATTTTCTCACTGCTGCAGCTGCGTGTTAGACGGCACCGCTGTTGCTGTGTGCGCTATACCTTGTTAATTTCAAGCCAATTTTCGCACAAATATACAGATAGCTTGGGAGTAGGGAATAGTTGTGATTGCAGTCCTTTTAAGGACTAGGTTACAGCATTTCCTACGACTTTTATCAGGCAGGTCTGTGCTCTTAAATAGATAGGTTGTGGGAGTAAAGACTAATTGTAATTGGAGTCCTTTTCAGGACTAGGTTACATCAGTTCCTATCAGTTTTTGCCAGGCAGGTCTGTGCCAGTGCTGTACAAGTTTTTTTCACAGCATTTGGCTGAATCTAGCAAAGCTAATCCTTTTTGGCCTATTGCAGAGTGTGTTAGTCAGTGGAGTAGCCTATCTGTGTTGCAAGATATACCACCTATGTATAGAATACCAATTTTTTTACTGCACCTAGTGAAGTAAAATCTTTTGGGCATAGCATCATTCTATTAGTCCATCTATACTGACCTCCATCAGGTTGCAAACT
This sequence comes from Phyllobates terribilis, assembly GCF_046119375.1. Classification (NCBI taxonomy): domain Eukaryota; kingdom Metazoa; phylum Chordata; class Amphibia; order Anura; family Dendrobatidae; genus Phyllobates; species Phyllobates terribilis. The sequence continues at coordinate 284,954,650 of NW_027362761.1, forward strand.
GAATCTAATTTTTTTCTGCATCTAGCTCTGAAAAAATATTTGGCCTTCTAGCAGTGTGTGGGACTTGTTCTATTAGTCCACCTATACTGACCTCCATCAGGTTGCAAACTGAATATATTTTTTTCTGCATCTACCTCTGAAAAAATATTGGGCTTCTAGCTGTGTGTGGGACTTGTTGTATTAGTCCATCTATACTGACCTCCATCAGGTTGCAAACTGAATATATTTTTTTCTGCATCTACCTCTGAAAAAATATTGGGCTTCTAGCTGTGTGTGGGTCTTGTTCTATTAATCCATCTATACTGACCTCCATCAGTTTGCAAACTGAATATAATTTTTTTCTGCATCTAGCTCTGAAAAAATATTTGGCCTTCTAGTAGTGTGTCGGACTTTCTCTATTAGTCCATCTATACTGACCTCCATCAGGTTGCAAATTAAAAATAATTTTTATCTGCATCTACAGTACCTCTGAAAAAATATTTGGGCTTCTAGCTGTGTGTGGGACTTGTTGTATTAGTCCATCTATACTGACCTCCATCAGGTTGCAAACTGAATATAATTTTTTTCTGCATCTAGCTCTGAAAAAATATTTGGCCTTCTAGTAGTGTGTGGGACTTTCTCTGTTAGTCCATCTATACTGACCTCCATCAGGTTGCAAACTGAATATATTTTTTTCTGCATCTACCTCTGAAAAAATATTGGGCTTCTAGCTGTGTGTGGGTCTTGTTCTATTAATCCATCTATACTGACCTCCATCAGGATGCAAACTGAATATAATTTTTTTCTGCATCTAGCTCTGAAAAAATATTTGGCCTTCTAGTAGTGTGTCGGACTTTCTCTATTAGTCCATCTATACTGACCTCCATCAGGTTGCAAATTAAAAATAATTTTTATCTGCATCTACAGTACCTCTGAAAAAATATTTGGGCTTCTAGCTGTGTGTGGGACTTGTTGTATTAGTCCATCTATACTGACCTCCATCAGGTTGCAAACTGAATATAATTTTTTTCTGCATCTAGCTCTGAAAAAATATTTGGCCTTCTAGTAGTGTGTGGGACTTTCTCTGTTAGTCCATCTATACTGACCTCCATCAGGTTGCAAACTGAATATATTTTTTTCTGCATCTACCTCTGAAAAAATATTGGGCTTCTAGCTGTGTGTGGGTCTTGTTCTATTAATCCATCTATACTGTCCTCCATCAGGTTGCAAACTGAATATAATTTTTTTCTGCATCTAGCTCTGAAAAAATATTTGGCCTTCTAGTAGTGTGTCGGACTTTCTCTATTAGTCCATCTATACTGACCTCCATCAGGTTGCAAATTAAAAATAATTTTTATCTGCATCTACAGTACCTCTGAAAAAATATTTGGGCTTCTAGCTGTGTGTGAGTCTTGTTCTATTAATCCATCTATACTGACCTCCATCAGGTTGCAAACTGAATATAATTTTTTTCTGCATCTACCTCTGAAAAAATATTGGGCTTCTAGCTGTGTGTGGGACTTGTTGTATTAGTCCATCTATACTGACCTCCATCAGGTTGCAAACTGAATATATTTTTTACTGCATCTACCTCTGAAAAAATATTGGGCTTCTAGCTGTGTGTGGGACTTGTTGTATTAGTCCATCTATACTGACCTCCATCAGGTTGCAAATTGAATATAATTTTTTTCTGCATCTAACCCAGCCAATAGTTTTGGCTTAATACCACAGTTTGGCCACTCAGCTCTGCTCGGTTACCATCCATTGTTTTTTTGTGCAAACAACTCCAGAGTTGTGAATTAGTTAACCACCAAAATGAGTGGAAAAAGGCCTGCTGCTGGTGGAAAGGGGAATAGGCGTGTTGGGAAGGGGAAAAAAGGTTGTGTCCGTGGGGTAGGTGTTAAAGCAACAGTAACATCTGCAGAAGAAAGACCATCTTCCAGCCAAACTAAAATGTCTACTTCTTTTAGCGGACAATGTGATAAGATCCCTTTCTTACGGCCACGCCAATCGCTACAAATTCCAGATGAGGCACAAAAACAGCAGGTGCTTCAACGGATATCAAGTGCTCCTTTAAGTGGGCTCTCCTCCACATCAACTTCAACATCACAAATACTCCAGTCCTCAAAGGTGTCACCCAAATCGCACTTGCTTCCTCACAGCTCCCAAATCTCCAGCTGCCCGTCTGAGTATGAGGTAGAACAGATGGTTGAGTCTGCAGAGCTGTTTACTCATACTATAGCCTGGGAATCAGAGGTCGACTCCAGCGCTTCTGTGAATCCAGACGAGGAAATGATCTGCACTGATGGCCAGAATCTTTATGAGTCGGATCCAGGACCAGACGCAGAAGGTTCTGACCATAATGTAGACCCTCATTCCCAAACTGTAACTCCTGTTGGTGGAGACAATGAGGAAGACGATGATAAGACTCAAATACCTGATTGGAGCGACAACTTTAGTTTTTTGTCAGGGCAGGAACAGGTTGGCTCTGAGGACGACGGGTGTGATAACACACAGGGTGATGATGATGAGGTTGGAGATCCCACTTACTGTCAACCCACAGTCAGCCAAGAGATGAGGTCAGCAGAGGAGGTGGAGGAAGATGCTAGTGACGACGAGGTCAGGTTGCGCCTTCCTGGACAGAGACGTAGTACTGGAAGCACGTCAACAACTGCATCCTCAAACACAACTCTGCCTCTCACCACAAGTCGTGGTGGCTCTTCAGGTCGCATGGGTGCTAAGCCTTGCATAGCCTGGGAATTTTTTCAGATCGATAAAGATGACCCAACTCGTGTTATCTGTAACATTTGTCAGCAAAAGCTAAGTAGAGGCCAAAAAATACATAGTTTGAGTACTTCATGCATGAACCGGCACATGGACATGAAGCATAAGTTGCAGTGGGAAGCTCAGTGTGCTACAATGCGGCCTAGCCGGCCGGGCCAACCACCGTCTGCCATATCTTGTGCATCCGCGGCCTCTTCATCCTCTATGACTGGGGGGTCAGCAGTCACACCTGTTTTGGGGCGCAGACCTGCCACCTCTTTACCCGCAACAGCCAGCGTGATTGGCAGGTCATCATTTTCTTTGGAGGTGGTAACACCAGCTGGTGTTGAGTGCTGTCCGACATCGATAGCACCACCTTTGGATCAAGGCAACCTAACATGTCCGCCTGCATCTTCCTCACAGACCGGCAGTTTGCCGGGGACACCCTTATCAACCCCGTCTAAGCACAATAGCCATCTGCAAGCTCTTGGCTACAGAAATGCTGCCTTTCCGCCTGGTGGACACAGAGGATTTTCGAGACCTTATGTCCGTCGCAGTGCCCCAGTACCAGATGCCCAGTCGGCACTACTTCTCAAAGAAAGGTGTGCCTGCGCTCCACCAGCATGTCGCACCAACATCACCGCTTCTTTGAGAAACTCTGTGTGTGACAGGGTGCATTTCACCACAGACACTTGGACGAGTAGGCATGGACAGGGGCGTTACATGTCGCTGACTGGGCACTGGGTAACTATGGTGACAGCAGGACAAGGGGCTGCTGTCCAAGTCTTGCCGTCCCCACGAGTTGTGCGTCAATCCTCTTTATGTCAAAGTTCCTCCACTGCTTCTGCCTCCTCAACCTCCTCTCGGTCTTCCACCTGCACCCAAAGCCTGTCTGGTCATGCCACAAGCTTTCTAACTGCGCAGAAGGGATCCTGCACACCTCCTTACTATGCTGGCAGTAGGGCTCAACGTCATCAGGCGGTTTTTACTTTGAAATGTCTGGGAAATGTGAGTCACACAGCTGAGGAGTTGTGGTCAGCTCTGGAGAACCAATTTCATGAATGGCTGTCTCCACTGGACCTGAAACCAGAAAAGGGCGTGTGCGATAATGCTGCAAACCTGGGTGCGGCCCTTCGCCGGGGCAATGTCACAAACGTGCCTTGTATGGCTCACGTGTTGAACCTGGTTGTCCAGCAATTTTTAGCCCACTATCCCAGACTAGATGGCCTTCTGCAGAGGGCACGGTCGCTGTGTGCTCACTTCCGCCGTTCGCATCCCGCAGCTCAGCGACTTACATCTCTTCAGAAGTCGTTGGGCCTGCCACTTCACCGGCTAAAATGCGATGTGCCTACCCGGTGGAATTCAACTCTGCACATGTTGCAGCGACTGTGGCAGCACCGACAAGCCCTGGTGCAATACGTTCTGACGTATAGCCTGGGTCAACGAGATCCAGAGGTGGGGCAAATCACGCTGGAGGAGTGGTCTCAGATCAGGGACCTATGCACCCTTCTGCACAGTTTTGAAATGGCGACGAAGATGTTTAGTGCTGATGATGCCATTATCAGCATGACTATTCCGGTGATTTACATGCTGGAGCACATGATAAACAGAATTCGGAGTCAGGTGGTGGCACAAGAGGAGGTGGAGGAAGTAGAGGAGGAGGAGTTGTATGCGGAAGGGCTAACATCTGCAAGGTCCAGACGGTCGGCAGCACCAAGGCGGCAGGCATGTGAGGGTGGGGGAGATGGTTTTACCAGGGCGCATGGTAGCAGCCAAACTAGTGAGGAAGGTGCAGGAGCCCAGGAAGAAGTGGAGGACGAACTGATGGAAGACTCATCAGATGAGGGAGACCTTGATCACATTTCTGTTGTGCGAGGTTGGGGGGAGAGGACAGAGGAAGGAAGCATGATTGTTACCTCGCCACCAACACAACAGGGACTTGGTGCTCCTGGATGCGCAACACACATGAGTGCCTTCTTGCTGCACTACCTGCAACATGACCCTCGAATTGTGAGAATTAGAAATAATCCTGACTACTGGGTTGCCACACTGTTAGATCCCCGGTACAAAAGTAAATTTGCCGAAATTATTCCTGCCATAGAAAGGGATGCACGCATGCAGGAGTATCAGCAGAGACTGTTGCAGAATCTTACATGTGTTTTTCCACAAAACACCAGTGGTGCACGTAGTGAATCTCACAGTTCCAACTTGCCAACCGTGGGACCGTCAAGTGTTCAGCACTCAAACCGTAACAGAACCACAGTATCTGCTGGTAACATCAATTTTGCGGAATCATTTCACCACTTTTTTAGCCCATCCTTTGCAAGGCCACAGGAGACAAGAAGTCTGACACATAGTCAACGCCTAGAGACGATGGTACAGGAGTATCTCCAAGTAAACATTGAAGCCACGACTGTGTCACTGGACCCTTGCTCTTTTTGGGCTTCCAATCTGGATAAATGGCCGGAGCTAGCCACTTACGCCTTGGAGATCTTGTCATGCCCCGCAGCCAGCGTTCTGTCTGAACGTGTGTTCAGCGCTGCTGGTGGTGTGCTGACAGATAAGCGCACGCGGCTCTCCACTGATAATGTAGACAGACTCACGTTCATAAAGATGAACAAATCATGGATCCGAAACGACTTTTCTACCCCTGTGTCATCCTGGGGAGAGTAAAAGCTTGATGATTGGTTAAAATCACCCTGCCAACCGTTTTAAGCTTTCAAATTACTAATCATGTTTATCTGTATCTTGACTGGAAAATAATTTGGGCTTTGTAGCAGTGTGCAGCACTGATCCTATTAGGCCATCTATAATAAGCTCCACCAGATTTAAAATTAAAAATAATTTTTAGCTGCATCTAGCCCGGAAAATAATTTTGGGGCTCCGAGATGCGCAAGACACATAAGTGCCTTCTTGCTGCACTACCTGCAGCATGACCCTCATATTGTCAGAATTCGAAGTAATCATGACTACTGGGTTGCCACACTCTTAGATCCTCCAAACTTTTCGATCAACCTTTTCATTTTAATAAAGACCAAAAAAATGGTCATTTTTGAAATTATAAGCATTAGCAGGTTGTTAGAAACTGAAATCAAACAGTTTTCAACTCAAAACTTTATTCTAGGTGATGTTACATTTTCACATAGGACCCCTTGTTCGAAAGGAGCTTCTGAACTCTCTCGTCCATTGAATTTGTCAGGTTTTGGATGGTTTCTGCTTCAATTGTTTTGCATGAGGACAGAATACCCTCCCAGAGCTGTTGCTTAGATGTGAACTGCCTCCCGCCATCATAGACACTCCTTTTAATGATGCTCCAAAGGTTCTGAATGGGGTAGAGGTCAGGGGAGCATGGGGGTCACACCATAAGTTTGTCCCCTTTTATGCCCATATCAGCCAGAGATGCAGATGTTTTATGTGCAGCATGAGATGGTGCATTATCATGCAGAAAAATGATCTTGCTGTGAAATACACGGTTCTTCTTCTTGAACCATGGCAGGAAGTGCTGTTTGAGAAAATCCACATACATTATGGAGTTCATCTTTAGCGCCTTCAGGGATCCTAAAGAGTCCGACAATCTCTCTCCCCATGATTCCAGCCCAAAACATTACTCCACCTCCTCCTTGTTGGCGCTGTAGCCGTGTTTGCGTGGGGTGTCCATCAACCAGCCATCCTCCACTCCATCCATCTGGACCATCGAGCGCTGCATGGCACTCATCCGTGAACAAAACAGTTTTGAAATCAGTCTTCATGTAATGTTTGGCCCACTGGAGCCGTTTCTGCTTGTGTGAAGTGGATAGAGGAGGTCGACAGGATGGCATATGCACAGCTGCAAACCTCTGAAGGACCCTGCATCTTGTTGTTCGGGGGACGTTGGAGGCACCAGCAGCTTCAAAAACTTGTCTGCTGCTATGACAAGGCTTTTTTGCCGCTGCTCTTTCAACCTGACGTAATTGCCTGTAGGAAAGAGTCCTCAATTTGCCCTTATCAGCACGCACACGTGTGTACTGTGAATCAGCTACATACTTCTTGATTGCCAAGACACTTCATCCTAATCATCGCACAATGTTGATTGTAGTCATGCCTTGACCTAAACACTACACAATTTGTTGCTTCTCAGCAGCCGACACATCCTTTTTCTTTCCCATTTTGGCAGAAAATGTAGGCTGCTTAATAATGTGAGAGAGCCTTCTTAAGTAGTCTTGCCTTTCATTGGACACACCTGCCAAACTAATTAGCACAGGTGTCTGCAATTGCTTACAGTGATATAAAGAGCCCTGACACACATCACCATCAATGAGTTTAACTGACAAACAAACAAATTCTTCCCTTATCACTCCTAAACACTTTTTGCATAATAATTTGGAACGCAGTGTACATGTGCTTTTCCACAAAACACCAGTGGTTCACGTAGTGAATCTTACAGTTCTAACTTGCCAACCGTGGTCTGTATGGAATTGTTCAATAAAGGGCCCAAAATTAAGATAACATAGATGGGAGAGGTCTCTATGAATAGGAATTCCTAAGTATTTGATACCCTGTGAGGGCCAGGCAAAGGGAAAGTTGGACTGGATGGAATCCTATATGGATTTGGGGAGGGAGACATCGAGGGCCTCAGACTTCGCTGCATTGATTTTAAAATTTTACCATGTAACAAAGTGATCTATTTCAGCCATAACAGCAGGGATGGATATATGTGATTGATTGATATATACTAGGACATCATCAGCAAATAGAGAGCACTTGTACTCGGTGCCTCCCACCTCAATCCACCTAATATTGGGGTTATGGCGAATTGATGAGAGCAGGTGCTCCGTCACTAAGATGTATAAGAGAGGGGACAGAGGACATCCCTGCCTTGTCCCATTGGTGATTGTGAAAGGTGATGAAAATGTTCTGACGCACCCCCTGGGCCTTGGGACACCCGGAGCCGGACCCTTTTTGGTGGATGCTGGTGGTTGTAGTCTTCGTGGCGGCGACCCGGTTCCGTGGCTCAGGGCGGTCAAACCAGTGGCGGAACTATTTATGTGGTTTTGATGTTTAAATGTCCGACTACGCCACCCGTGGATTGCGGTCAGAGTGAACCGCCGCTACAGGGCAGACCGCTGAGGCTGGTGTTGTGGGTCCAGCAGAGCGTAGCATAACTCCCCACGGGAGGAGTATAGCCTCAGGGCAGTGTATGAGGAGGATGGGGGTGATGGTGCAGGGCAGCAGCAGTAACGACACGGAGTCAGTGATGCAGTCCAGGGCCTTTACTCACAGTTCTTATTATCCAGACCACGTCTGCAGGTAACGGCTGCCCACGTCGTACTGTGCTCACCAGGTGAGGGGCTCAGACAACTCCCAGATAACTTTGGAGCGCTTCACAGGACCCCCTTTGTGTGTCCTTTGTCTGGCCTTTCTTACCAACACTTCTGTCCGGCTGCCTCGGGCCTCCTCTTGGTAAACTTGGCGCCAGTTTCTCTGACCCTATGTGGTGCCTTCCTAGCGGGTGTAGCGAGGGGCTGCGCCACATAAAATGTCAGAGCCTCCGGTTTCTAGCTGAGGGTCGTTTCCTGCCTCCACTAGTTCGGGGACCAGTCTCCCCCTTTGGCCTGACCCCTCCACGCAGGTGGATTCGGGTGTGCGGTGGCGACTCGCCCGTCCGCACCGCTGGGATCCCTTCATTCCTCGTTCCTGGAGCCTTCTCCGCTCCTCTTCCTTCCTTCTCCCTTTTCCAGGCCTGGGCCTCTGTTACTAGGCCCGCCTCCGGAGCAGAGCTCATGCAGAGTGTTAGAACCTTGCTCTTAGGTCTTTTTTCCTTTGCTGGTCACATGACCTTGTTGGCCTATTTAATCCTGCTCCGCCCTTCTGGCTTTGCTGGACTTCATTGTATATCTACTTTCTAGCTAGCCTGTGCTCTGTGTCTTGCTCTGTTAGTTTGCTTGGTCTACTGACCTCTATGTTCTATATATTTTGTTTGTTCGTCTGTCTGCTACTATTTCTGTTAGGAGGTGTCCCATATTCCTCCCAGTCCTTAGTACTTGAAGGGATTCCTTCCCCACATCTATAGGTCTCCGTACAGACTAGCTTAGGACTTTAGCAGGTCTGATCGCAGGATCAGGTCCCCTGTTACATCGTAGGGATTAAGCTGAGTTCTATCGTAGGGACAGATCTCCTCTCTTTCCTTAGCTCTGGTAGCAGAACATAACAGTAAGTCCAGCCAGCAAATTCTCTAAGGAAAGATTTTTCTGTTCCATCATGGTGTCGGTTCAGGATTTGGCTAAACACCTGCAGAGACTCTCTCTGGAAGTGGCCGAGCTCCGTCAGCACGTGAGTAACTGTCCTGGAGCACATTTCTTGGAGCCTAAGGTATGTTTGCCGGATTTATTTTTTGGTGAACACCGAGAATTTTTTTCATTTAAAAATGCTTGCTTATTGTATTTTCGTTTGAGACCTAAGTCCTCTGGGGATGAATCCCAGCGCGTAGGGTTCATAATGTCACTTTTACGCAAAGAGCCTCAGGAGTGTGCCTTTTCTTTGCAACCTAGTGATTCATGCTTCAGATCAGTGGATAGTTTTTTTTCTGCTTTGGGACTATTATATGATGATCCTGACCGTGTCGCATCAGCTGAGACTGAGTTGAGACGTTTAAAACAAGGATCAGGTAATGTGGAAAAATATTGTACTCATTTCCGTCGTTGGTCTACTCAAACAGGGTGGAACGATTCTGCTCTGAAAAGTCTATTTCTTGCTGGGCTCAGTGAAAGGGTTAAAGACCTGCTAATTGCTTATCCTACACCTGAAGATTTGCAACAGGCTATGCAATTAGCTATACGGGTGGATAGAAGACTGCGTGCAAGGGTTAATGAGAGCAAATCCTCTGCTATGTCAGTTTCTGGTTATGAGAATGTGTGTACTAACAGTGGTGAACCGATGGAGATTGGATCGGTGGCACCTCGCTCTCAAGAAAAAGATCGTCGATTTTCTGAAGGCTTGTGTTTCTATTGCGGAAAATCTGGTCATTTGATTAAAGGCTGTGAGCTTCGTATGAAGAAAGAAAAAAAAATGGTCAGTCACGCCCGTATTGCCTGTTTAAATTCCAAGGGTATATTTTTAGCTGCTTCCACGATTGCTCAGAAAAAATTAATGGAATTTCGGGTGTTTGTTGATTGCGGGTCTACTCTGAATGTAATTGATGGGGGATTCGTGGAAAGACTCAATTTAAAACCTGAACCTTTATCATCCCCCATTGCTGTGGTTTCTGTGGATGGTTCCCCTTTGAAGAATATTACTCTCAAGGTCTGTGAATTTCTTCTCACTATTAATGGTGTTCACCATGAGAAATTGGATTTGGTAGTGTTGAATAACTTGCCTTCTCCAGTAATATTGGGATTGCCCTGGTTAAAATTTCACAATCCTGTACTGGATTGGTCTACCAGTGAAATTAAATCCTGGAGCCATAAATGTTATGACAAGTGTTGTAACGGGCGTATTGCAGCTTTGGATAGGGGAGAATTGCCTGTTCCTATTCAGGATTTTTGGAGAGTTTTTTCTGAGAAGGAATCGCAAGTTTTGCCTCCCCATAGAGACTATGATTGTTCTATTGAATTTGTCCCTGGAGCGACTCTTCTTAAAAGTCGTTTATTTAACCTTACTATTCCTGAGAGGAAGGCTTTGGAGGAATACATACAGACAAGTTTGGCCGCCGGTCACATTAGGCCCTCTAAGTCTCCTGTGGCAGTTGGATTTTTTTTTGTAAAAAAAAGGACGGCGGTTTACGTCCTTGTCTGGATTTTCGTGAGATTAGCAAAATTACTGTACGCAATCCATACCCACTGCCATTGATTCCTGATCTGTTTAACCAGTTAATGGGGGCCAAGTGGTTCTCTAAAATTGACCTTAAGGGGGCATACAATCTGTTGCGCATGAAGGAGGGTGATGAATGGAAGACTGCTTTTAACACTCCTGTGGGTCATTTTGAGAATCTGGTTATGCCTTTTGGTCTTACTAATGCTCCTGCATTTTTTCAGAATCTGATTAATGACATCCTTAGACCTTTGATCGGTAAAAATGTGGTTGTGTATTTGGATGACATTTTGATTTATTCGCCAGATCTGGAGTCTCATTGGCGGAGCGTGCGTGAGGTATTACAGTTATTAATGGACAATTCGCTTTTTGCTAAGCTGGAGAAATGTGAGTTCGCTGTACAGAGAATTAGTTTTTTGGGCTACATTATCTCCAGCAAAGGTTTTGAGATGGATCCGGTTAAGGTTCAGGCTGTGCAGGAATGGCCTAGGCCTATTGGTTTGAAATCGATACAGAGGTTTTTGGGTTTCGCCAATTACTACAGAAAATTCATAAAAAATTTTTCTAGTATTGTCAAACCTCTGACTGATCTCACCAGGAAAGGTGCTGATGCGGTTCAGTGGTCTTCTGAGGCCATTGAAGCTTTTGTGTATCTCAAGGAGAGGTTCACCTCTGCTCCCATCCTTATGCAGCCTGATGTTACTAGGCCGTTTTTGGTTGAGGTTGATGCTTCCTCTGTGGGGGTTGGCGCAGTATTGTCTCAGGATAACGGGGATGGATTACATCCCTGTGCCTTTTTTTCAAAAAAATTTTCGGAGACTGAACTGAATTACGATATTGGTAATCGGGAATTATTGGCTATTAAACTCGCATTTGAACACTGGCGCCACTTCTTGGAAGGTGCGGAATTTCCCGTTCAGGTTCTTACGGATCATAAAAATCTGATATATCTTGATGCTGCCAAGCGCCTGAATGCCCGTCAGGCTAGGTGGGCACTGTTTTTCTCGCGGTTTAATTTCTCCGTTACTTACATCCCTGGTACTAAGAATGTTAAGGCGGATGCCTTGTCTCGCAGTTTTTCTCCCATAGTCGGTGCTGAGAAAGAGGAGAACATTTTACAAGAAGGTGTTGTGATAGCTGCTTTGGACTCCGTTTTGGAAAATGAGATTCTTAAAGCACAGGAGAATGCCCCTTCTAACATTCCCCATGGGAGGTTGTTTGTGCCTGGGACCTTTAGGAGAGATTTGTTTGTTGAGTGTCACGAATCTCGGTTGGCAGGTCATCCCGGAATCTCTGAGACCAAGAGACTGGTGGGTCGCAGTTTTTGGTGGCCTGGATGGCAGAAGGAAGTCATTAAGTGGGTGCGTCAATGTACTATATGTGCTAGATCTAAGTCCTCACATTCTCCTGCTGCGGGGTTGCTTTGTCCTTTGGAGGTTCCCAGTGCTCCTTGGACACATTTGGCTATGGACTTTATAACTGACCTTCCCCCCTCTGAGGGTTTTACTGTCATCTGGGTGGTCGTGGACCGTTTTAGCAAGATGTGTCACTTGGTTCCTTTCGTCAAACTGCCCTGCGCTAAAACTCTCGCTAAGGCCTTTGTCAAGGAAATTGTCAGACTTCATGGCGTTCCTACTGACATTGTTTCTGATAGGGGTCCTCAGTTCGTGGCTCGTTTTTGGCGTGCCTTTTGTGATAGGTTGGGAGTTCATTTGTCGTTCTCGTCCGGATATCATCCTGAATCTAATGGCCAGACAGAAAGGAAAAACCAGGATGTTGAGCAGTTCTTGCGTTGTTTTGTGGCAGACAATCAAGAGGGGTGGTCTGAGTTTCTGCCACTTGCTGAATTTGCTCTGAACAATCATACATCTTCTTCTGCTGGTTGTTCGCCTTTTTTTTGTTGTTCTGGGAGACATCCGTCGTTTGGGTCGTTCTCCAAGTTGGGATCTGCCGTGCCTGAGGAGGAGAATTTTTCCGGTGATTTGGAGAGAGTTTGGACGGATGTGCGTGGTAATCTTCAGGAGGAAACGACAGGAGGTTTTGTTCGCTGTTGGTGACATGGTTTGGTTGTCCTCTAGGAATCTGCGGTTGAGGATTCCTTCAAAGAAATTGGGTCCCAAGTTTGTAGGGCCCTTTAAGGTGCTTCAGGTTGTCAACCAATCTGCTGTTAGGTTGGAGGTTCCTACCTCCTGGAGAATTAATCCAGTATTTCATGTCTCTCTGTTGAAAAAAGCTGTTGTATCGGATTGTGACGCCTCTGCCTCTGTTCCTCCGGTGGTGGAGGACGGGGAATATGAAATTTCTCGCATCCTTAACTCTAGACGGTATAGAGGTAGTTTGCAGTATCTTGTGGCCTGGAAAGGTTTCGGTCCCGAGGATAACTCTTGGGTGAGGTCGGATGATGTTTCCACGTCCAGACTTATCAGAGCGTTTCACAGGAGATTTCCTGATAAGCCTGGTCCTAGGGGATCCGGAGGATCCTCTTAGAAGGAACTAAGATGGTGCCCACCTTTTATACTCCCTTCTCAATGCACCCAGGAACTGCTTCCTCCCTGCTCCTGCACTACAGGGTTCCCCTTCCTCAGTGTTCCCTCCCCCCACTCCAGCCAGGGACAGGGACTGTCGTGCCCATCTCAGGGGCATATTGGTCGCCCTGCCCCACGGCAATGTGGTGTAATGCATGCAGGTGTCGGGTCCAGATCCACACTCCATCCTTACCTGAGAGTGAGATATCACACCTCTGGGTGAGGTGCAATACGTCTGTAGCAACCGAGCCCTCAGGGTGCTACAGTTCCATTTATCTTCAGCCTAGGTGACGTATTGCGATACAGGGCCGTGATTTTGGCTATAAAAGGGTCCCCTAGACCCCTACCCCAAGCTTTTTAAGAGAATCATATATGGCGTGCCAGGAGACTCTATGGAATGCTTTCTCAGCATCCAACGAGAGTATCTAATTACAAATTTTTAACTGCATCTAGCCCAGGAAATACTTTGTGCCTAGTAGCAGTGTCTGCTAGTCAGCGGATTATCCCGGCTGTTAAGCAAGCTACACCACCTGTAGTTTAGACACTTAATTTTTTCAAAGGAAATGCTTCGGGACCATGGGATACTTAGTGAAGAGCATCAGGAGGCACCCCAAGGCATAGGGGCTGGGACTGGCAGTAGGATGCCTTGCGGTGGACAGCCGAGCTCGATCCTTATAAAAGCTTTTTAACTGCAGCAGCTTTAGTGGACGCTACTGGAGCTGGAATTACCGCGGCTGCTGGCATGAGACTTGCCCTCCAATAGATCCTTGTAAATGGATTTAAAGTGTATTCTTTCAAATTAGAGAGACAATTTAAATTAAAAAGCTTAGAGCTGCCTCCACCACAGGGGGGCTCGCTCGACCCACCAGCGGACAGGCACCAGTATTGGGAGAGGGGGGCTGGCCGTCAGGGTTCACCGCGGCTCTGGCACAAACCCGGCGACACGGAGGTGGCACGGGCAGGAGCGGACTGAACGTGTCGGCTTCTCACTTTTTGGATTTTAGAAGGGCATGACATGCCTATATTTGTGTCTCCCTCTCCTTTTACTCCTCCACCTCTTTTCTTTTCGCATGACTATATGTACTTGTCACTTTTCCATGTGTTAGTTGTGTCTTCTGAGCAGTTTGTCAGCTTTGGACACCTTTGAAGGTGTTTTCTATGTGTTTCTATGTGTTTTTGTTTGCCTGCCATTGGTTTTAACGGTGTTCGAAGGTGTTCGACGAACAGTTCGACGAACAGTTCGGCGAACACACGGGTGTTCGACGAACCGAACCGAACTCGAGCACTACGGGGGTGGCTCAACACTACTATACACACGCCATCAACATCCATTAATCCCCACCCCATAACATTACAAAGTTTTTGTCAACAAAAAAAAAAAAAATGAGGCTAAGCTGCCCAAAACAAAAGGAAAGGGTAGACTATACCAAGATGTCTTGAATGTCCAAAAACCGAATCTAAGACTTTACCCAGATGCCGGTCCAGGGTCCACAAGGGCCATAAGAGTCCATTTCATTGCGCGAGAGTCCATGAGAGTCCACGAGTCCTTTGAGTCCATATTTGGCTCGGCTCGGCTCTCCGCTCTCCCTCGCTCTCTTTGCTCCTGCTCCTTTGTCTTTCTCTTTGTCCCTCCTCCTCTCCGCCTCCTCTCAGGCTCCAGTGTTTTTGTGGAAAGGAGAGAGAAAAGAGACAGGGACCGCATTACCATACATTGAATATACCCAGACATACTACAGTCTACTCAAAACACGGTCCATCACCCTTCAACATACACATAGCTAAAAAAAAAAAGAAAAAAAAAAAACACAACGGGAACTAACAAAATTCTATATACACTATTTTTTTTTTTTTTTTTATTTTTTTTTATATTTTTAATTTTTTTTTTTTTCCCTTTTTTGTTTTTATTTTATTTTTTTCCTATCACTACACCACACGTTATTTCCATATATTACACTATCATTATACCTATCATTACATTACGTTACTATTATACCTATCATTACATTACATTACACAAAACAAACCTTATCAACATAATCAACCTTATACAACTTACACCTTTTAAGCCATGTCTCGGTGCTTGCGAGCCCCATACACCTTAATATTTCTGAAAAACAAAAAGCTATAAGTGAAAAGTAACAGCCCACCACCGGGAGCCGGACAGACAGGCACTCTCCCTACATTTTAAAAGAAAAAAAGAGAAACTAACTTTCCCTTCCTATCACTCACGTAAAAAAACAAAAAAAACAAAAACAAAAAAAAAGCAACTATCCCTACATAAAAGAAACCTGTCCCTACCTGTCCCTCTCTGTCCCTAAAGCCCTATCTACCTCACCTCGTGCCTACCTATCTCGCCCTATTGTGGCCCTGACTGTCCCTAAAATACACTGCCCCTATATACTTAACTATCCCTCTCTGAGAACAAAAATTATTAACACAGTTTATCTGTCCCTAGGGCACACTGAAGGAGAAACCCCTCCAAAGGAGAGAAGCCCTCCTTGCGCCCAGCCAGTCAAAATCCAGCGAGCGCACTTTACCAAGGTCACCCAGAATGTTCCTAACCACCTCTTCCTCGGGGAGGACCTTTTGCTTCGTTGACACTAGACAGCGTGCATTCCTTGTGTAAAACCTAACCACTAAACTGACTAAGAATAAAGTGCCCCAACTCGGCCACCAAGGGACCCGAATGCTCCATATGCCCACTCCGGATAGGAGAGGCGAGCCAGCCGAGGCCAGCCTACGGAAGCACCCACCCTGGTGTAGACCCCTGTATTGAAGGGGCAATGAAGGAGGAAGCGCTCCATGCTTTCCAGCACGTCGCAGCATTCCTCACGAGGACAACCCCGATCATCGGAATTCCTGTACTTCAAATTGCCCCTCACATACAGCCTCCCGTGGAAGCAGCGCCAAGCCAAGTCCCAAAACTTCAGGGGGATCCGGGCAGAATTTAATAACCTCAGCCCCCCCTCCAGATCCCGACTTGGGCAATCCTTGAGGACCAGAGGCTTCCGGAAATGGGTCAACAGGACCCTCCTGTCAAGGAATTTCCTCGGCATGGTCCTGATCTCCCACATTCCCAGACCCCACCGGCGGATCACCTTCAGAACCGGGGTAGCATAAGCCGGGAGATACTCGTGCGGTGTGCGCAGATCCTTCACACGCCCTCCTCTCTCCCATTCCTGGAAGAAAGGCTGAAGCCACCCCCTACAGGAGAATACCCACGGAGGAGCCCTCTCTGACCAGAGGTTTGCCACATTGGTCTTAAGAAAGGCATTCACTAGGAACACCACCGGGTTGACCATACCCAACCCACCTAGTCTCCTCGTACGGTACGTGACCTCCCTCTTGATTAGGTTAAGCCTGTTTCCCCATAACATCTGGAAAAACAGGCCATAGACCCGTGTCCAGAGAGGTTCTGGCAAGATATATACACTGCCCAGGTAATTTAACAATGGAAGCAAGTACCCCTTGATCAGGTTCACCCGCTCCCTCAGGGTTAACCCCTTAAGCCCCGAGGGTGGTTTGCACGTTAATGACCAGGCCAATTTTTACAATTCTGACCACTGTCACTTTATGAGGTAATTACTCTGGAACGCTTCAACGGGTCCCACTGATTCTGAGATTGTTTTTTCGTGACATATTGTACTTCATGGTTGTGGTAAAATTTCTTCGATATCACTTGCGTTTATTTTTGAAAATAACGGAAATTTGGCGAAAATGTAGAAAATTTTGCAATTTTCAAAATTTTAATTTTTATGCCCTTAAATCAGAGAGATATGTCACACAAAAGAGTTAATAAATAACATTTCCCACATGTCTACTTTACATCAGCACAATTTTGGAATCAAAATTTTTTTTTGTTAGGGAGCTATAAGGGTTAAAAGTTGACCAGCGATTTCTCATTTTTCCAACAAAATTTACAAAACCATTTTTTTAGGGACCACATCACATTTGAAGTCACTTTGAGAGGTCTTTATGACAGAAAATACCCAAAAGTGACACCATTCTAAAAACTGCACCCCTCAAGGTGCTCAAAACCACATTCAAGAACTTTATTAACCCTTCAGGTGCTTCACAGGAATTTTTTGAATGTGGAAGAAAAAAATGAGCATTTAACTTTTTTCACAAAAATGTTACTTTAAACCCAATTTTTTTTATTTTCACAGAGGTAACAAGAAAAAATGGACCCCAAAATTTGTTGTGCAATTTCCCCTGGGCACGCACATACCCAATATGTGGGGAAAAAACACTGTTTGGGCGCACGGCAGGGCTCGGAAGGGAAGGAGCGCCATTTGACTTTTTGATTGTAAAATTTGCTTGAATAATTAGCGGACGCCATGTTGTGTTTGGAGAGCCCCTTTGTGCCCAAACATTGAAGCTCCCCCACAAGTGACCCATTTTAGAAACTAGACCCCCCAAGGCACCTATCTAGATGCATAGTGAGCACTTGGAACCCCCAGGTGCTTCACAAATTGATTCGTAAAAATGAAAAAGTGAAAAAAAAACAACACTTTTTCATATTTATGAATCAATTTGTGAAACACCTGGGGGTTCCAAGTGCTCACTATGCATCTAGATAGGTGCCTTGGGGGGTCTAGTTTCCAAAATGGGGTCACTTGTGGGGGAGCTCCAATGTTTGGGCACACAGGGGCTCTCCAAACGCAACATGATGTCCGCTAACAATTTGAGCCGACAATTTGTTAGCGGATACCATGTTGCATTTGGAGAGTCCCTGTGTGCCCAAACATTGGAGCTCCCCCACAAGTGACCCCATTTTGGAAACTAGACCCCCCAAGCCACCTATCTAGATGCATAGTGTGCACTTGGAACCCCCAGGTGTTTCACAAATTGATTCATAAATATGAAAAAGTGTTGTTGTTTTTTTTTCACTTTTTCATTTTTATGAATCAATTTGTGAAGCACCTGGGGGGGGGGTTCCAAGTGCTCACTATGCATCTAGATAGGTGCCTTGGGGGGTCTAGTTTCCAAAATGGGGTCACTTGTGGGGGAGCTCCAATGTTTGTGCACGCAGAAGCTCTCCGAACGCAACATGGCGTCCGCTAACAAATTGAGCCGATTTTCCATTCAATTTGTTAGCGGACACCATGTCGCGTTTGGAGAGCCCGTGATGTGCCTAAACAGTGGAGCTCCCCCACAAGTGACCCCATTTTGGAAACTATACCCCTCAAGGATTTTATTAAGGTGTATAGTGAACATTTTGAACCCAGAGGTACGACACAGAATTTGTTTACATTAGGTCATCCTATTGAATAAGTTGTCATTAGTCTTGAGCGCAAGTGCTCGCTACTTGAGTTTGCATCGGGTACTCAGGTATGCACCATGTACAGCGTGTGCTCGAGTGACATGCTCGAGTCCCTGCTCCGCATGTTTCACGGTTATTAGACACCCAAAAAAAACCATGCGGGGATCGCTCGTGCATGGCAGGTAATCCCCGTAAAGTTTTTTTGGCCGCGAAGCATATGGGGCACAGACTCGAGCATGTCACTCAAATACCCACGATACTCAATGCATACCAGAGCACCCGATGCAAACTCAAGTAGCGAGCACTTGCGCTCAACACTAGTCGCCATATCGTCATCTTTTTTCTTACTTTTGAAAAAAATCCCCACCCCATCACAACCCTAACCCCAACCCCAGCCCTAACCGTAGCACAACCCTAACCGTAGCACAACCCTAACCGTAGCACAACCCTAACCCTAGCACAACCCTAACCCTAGCACAACCCTAACCCCAAACCCAGCCCTAACCCTAGCCCAATCCTAACCCAAGAGTTTATTTTTGACGCCGTTCCTCGTGCGGTATAAGTGATTAGACGACTTTATTCTTCGGGTCGGTGTGATTACAGCAATACCAGAATCATATGGGGTTTTTATGACTGACAGCTGTCACACACAAAAAGACGCATTTTTTGTAAAATCTAGTTTTTGCATCGCCATATTTTGAGAGCTATAATTTTTCCAGATTTTGGCAGACAGTCATGTGACGGCTCGTTTTTTGCTGGATGAGTTGACGTTGTTATTGGTGCCATTTTCAGGCACATGACATTTTTTGATCGCTTTCTATTCCGATTTTTGGGAGGCAGAATAAACAAAAACCAACAATTCAGGAATTGTTTTTTTTTTTTTTTATTCTGTTCCGCGTGTGGTAAAAGTGATAAGGCAGCTTTATTCTTCGGGTCAGTACGTTTACAGCGGTACCACATTTATATCGTTTTTCTATGTTTTGCACTTTTACATAATAAAAGCAATTTTATAGAAAAAAATATTTTTTAGCATAGCTTTATTCTGAGAGCTATAACTTTTTTATTTTTCGGCTGATGGAGCTGTATGTCAGCTTGTTTTTTGCGGGACGAGATGACGTTTTCAGCGGTACCATATTTATTTATATTCGTCTTTTTGATCGCATGTTATTCCATTTTTTGTTTGGCGGTATGGTGTTAAAGCATTGTTTTTTGCTTCGTTTTTTTTTTTTTTTTTTTTTACCGTGTTCACTGAAGGGGTTAACTAGTGGGACAGTTTTATAGGACAGGTTGTTCCGGACGCGGCGATACCAAATATGTGTACTTTTATTGTTTTTTTTGTTTTTTTTTATAATAATATTTATTGATGGGTACATTATATTTTTATTTTTGGTGGATTATTTTATTTATTTTTTTTTTATATTTTTGCAATTTTTTTTTTCACTTACTGACAGTTTTTATACTTTATTACTTTGTCCCACTATGGGACTTTCACTTTTTTTCTCTGATCGCCTGCATGGCACAGGAATGCAGCACCATCCCTGTGTCATACAGGCTATCAGCGCTGCACAGTGAGAAGATTGTTTGGAGATGCACTGCGCATGTCCAAACAATCTTCCTGCTGTCTGGTGACCCGGATGTTGTCATGACGACATCGGGTCGTCATGGCAACACCCGGGAAGCCTTTGCAGACAGCGCTGGAAGCCGGAAGAGGAGGTGAGTATTTGCGATCACCTCCCCTTGCCCCCGCAATGCTGCGATCAGCTGCGATTGACTTCGATCGCAGCATCGCAGGGGTTAATGTGCTGGGAGCGGTGCAGGACTGCTCCCTGCACATAATACCGGGTGTCAGCTGTGACAATCAGCTGACACCCGGCGGCGATCGCGCCCGCACAGCCTGTGTGTGCGCGCGATCGCGATGACGTACTAATACGGGTCTGGCTCTTAAGTAGAGATGAGCGTTGTTCTACTCGAACTGTTCGCCAATCTCAAATTCGAGCTGTTTTGGGCGGTGTTCGAGCCGTTCGGCGAACACGAACAATTTGAGAAAAATTCGGCTGTTCGAGGTTATGTTTGATAACTGTTCGTGCACCAAAATCATAACTGGATTTTTTCTCAGTAATGATGAAAATTAATGTTAATACGCAGTTTGAGTGTACAGCGGGGTGGGGGGAGGGGCAGGGGATGGATCTCTGCAGGAACAATGAAGATCTCCATTTTTTTTTCTCTTTCCCGCATTTACAGTGGGGAGGTGCAATCTGTCAGCCTATCAGCAGCGCACACACGGAGCAAAGTGCTTTTTTTCACACAAGCAAGGGCATGTGTCATTGGCAGTGTATGTCACATGTCCTTGCCCTATAAGACCAAGCCATTTTCCCCGTCGCCACCATTTTCTCACTGCTGCAGCTGCGTGTTAGACGGCACCGCTGTTGCTGTGTGCGCTATACCTTGTTAATTTCAAGCCAATTTTCGCACAAATATACAGATAGCTTGGGAGTAGGGAATAGTTGTGATTGCAGTCCTTTTAAGGACTAGGTTACAGCATTTCCTACGACTTTTATCAGGCAGGTCTGTGCTCTTAAATAGATAGGTTGTGGGAGTAAAGACTAATTGTAATTGGAGTCCTTTTCAGGACTAGGTTACATCAGTTCCTATCAGTTTTTGCCAGGCAGGTCTGTGCCAGTGCTGTGCAAGTTTTTTTCACAGCATTTGGCTGAATCTAGCAAAGCTAATCCTTTTTGGCCTATTGCAGAGTTTGTTAGTCAGTGGAGTAGCCTATCTGTGTTGCAAGATATACCACCTGTGTATAGAATACCAATTTTTTTACTGCACCAAGTGAAGTAAAATCTTTTGGGCATAGCATCATTCTATTAGTCCATCTATACTGACCTCCATCAGGTTGCAAACTGAATCTAATTTTTTTCTGCATCTAGCTCTGAAAAAATATTGGGCTTCTAGCTGTGTGTCGGTCTTGTTCTATTAATCCATCTATACTGACCTCCATCAGGTTGCAAACTGAATATATTTTTTTCTGCATCTACCTCTGAAAAAATATTGGGCTTCTAGCTGTGTGTGGGACTTGTAGTATTAGTCCATCTATACTGACCTCCATCAGGTTGCAAACTGAATATATTTTTTTCTGCATCTACCTCTGAAAAAATATTGGGCTTCTAGCTGTGTTTGGGTCTTGTTCTATTAATCCATCTATACTGACCTCCATCAGGTTGCAAACTGAATATAATTTTTTTCTGCATCTAGCTCTGAATATATATATTGGGCTTCTAGCTGTGTGTGGGTCTTGTTCTATTAATCCATCTATACTGACCTCCATCAGGTTGCAAACTGAATATAATTTTTTTCTGCATCTAGCTCTGAAAAAATATTGGGCTTCTAGCTGTGTGTGGGTCTTGTTCTATTAATCAATCTATACTGACCTCCATCAGGTTGAAAACTGAATATAATTTTTTTCTGCATCTAGCTCTGAAAAAATATTGGGCTTCTAGCTGTGTGTGGGTCTTGTTCTATTAATCCATCTATACTGACCTCCATCAGGTTGCAAACTGAATATAATTTTTTTCTGCATCTAGCTCTGAAAAAATATTGGGCTTCTAGCTGTGTGTGGGTCTTGTTCTATTAATCCATCTATACTGACCTCCATCAGGTTGCAAACTGAATATAATTTTTTTCTGCATCTACCTCTGAAAAAATATTGGGCTTCTAGCTGTGTGTGGGTCTTGTTCTATTAATCCATCTATACTGACCTCCTTCAGGTTGCAAACTGAATATAATTTTTTTCTGCATCTAGCTCTGAAAAAATATTTGGCCTTCTAGCAGTGTGTGGGACTTGTTCTATTAGTCCACCTATACTGACCTCCATTAGGTTGCAAACTGAATATATTTTTTTCTGCATCTACCTCTGAAAAAATATTGGGCTTCTAGCTGTGTGTGGGACTTGTTGTATTAGTCCATCTATTGGGCTTCTAGCTGTGTGTGGGTCTTGTTCTATTAATCCATCTATACTGACCTCCATCAGGTTGCAAACTGAATATATTTTTTTCTGCATCTACCTCTGAAAAAATATTGGGCTTCTAGCTGTGTGTGGGTCTTGTTCTATTAATCCATCTATACTGACCTCCATCAGGTTGCAAACTGAATATAATTTTTTTCTGCATCTAGCTCTGAAAAAATATTGGGCTTCTAGCTGTGTGTGGGTCTTGTTCTATTAATCCATCTATACTGACCTCCATCAGGTTGCAAACTGAATATAATTTTTTTCTGCATCTAACCCAGCCAATAGTTTTGGCCTAATACCACAGTTTGGCCACTCAGCTCTGCTCGGTTACCATCCATTGTTTTTTTGTGCAAACAACTCCAGAGTTGTGAATTAGTTAACCACCAAAATGAGTGGAAAAAGGCCTGCTGCTCGTGGAAAGGGGAATAGGCGTGTTGGGAAGGGGAAAAAAGGTTGTGTCCGTGGGGTAGGTGTTAAAGCAACAGTAACATCTGCAGAAGAAAGACCATCTTCCAGCCAAACTAAAATGTCTACTTCTTTTAGCGGACAATGTGATAAGATCCCTTTCTTACGGCCACGCCAATCGCTACAAATTCCAAATGAGGCACAAAAACAGCAGGTGCTTCAATGGATATCAAGTGCTCCTTTAAGTGGGCTCTCCTCCACATCAACTTCAACATCACAAATACTCCAGTCCTCAAAGGTGTCACCCAAATCGCACTTGCTTCCTCACAGCTCCCAAATCTCCAGCTGCCTATCTGAGTATGAGGTAGAACAGATGGTTGAGTCTGCAGAGCTGTTTACTCATACTATAGCCTGGGAATCAGAGGTCGACTCCAGCGCTTCTGTGAATCCAGACGAGGAAATGATCTGCACTGATGCCCAGAATCTTTATGAGTCGGATCCAGGACCAGACGCAGAAGGTTCTGACCATAATGTAGACCCTCATTCCCAAACTGTAACTCCTGTTGGTGGAGACAATGAGGAAGACGATGATAAGACTCAAATACCTGATTGGAGCGACAACTTTAGTTTTTTGTCAGGGCAGGAACAGGTTGGCTCTGAGGACGACGGGTGTGATAACACACAGGGTGATGATGATGAGGTTGGAGATCCCACTTACTGTCAACCCACAGTCAGCCAAGAGATGAGGTCAGCAGAGGAGGTGGAGGAAGATGCTAGTGACGACGAGGTCAGGTTGCGCCTTCCTGGACAGAGACGTAGTACTGGAAGCACGTCAACAACTGCATCCTCAAACACAACTCTGCCTCTCACCACAAGTCGTGGTGGCTCTTCAGGTCGCATGGGTGCTAAGCCTTGCATAGCCTGGGCATTTTGTCAGATCGATAAAGATGAACCAACTCGTGTTATCTGTAACATTTGTCAGCAAAAGCTAAGTAGAGGCCAAAAAATACATAGTTTGAGTACTTCATGCATGAACCAGCACATGGACATGAAGCATAAGTTGCAGTGGGATGCTCAGTGTGCTACAATGCGGCCTAGTCGGCCGGGCCATATCTTGTGCATCCGCGGCCTCTTCATCCTCTGTGACTGGGGGGACAGCAGTCACACCTGTTTTGGGGCGCAGACCTGCCACCTCTTTACCCGCAACAGCCAGCGTGATTGGCAGGTCATCATTTTCTTTGGAGGTGGGAACACCGGCTGGTGTTGAGCGCTGTCCGACATCGATAGCACCACCTTTGGATCAAGGCAACCTAACATGTCCGCCTGCATCTTCCTCACAGACCGGCAGTTTGCCGGGGACACCCTTATCAACCCCGTCTAAGCACAATAGCCAGCCCTCGGTCCCTCAGATGTGGACAAGTAAAAGACCATTTCCTCCTAGCCATGAGAAAGCTAAGAGGTTGAATTTCACCATCTGTAAGCTCTTGGCTACAGAAATGCTGCCTTTCCGCCTGGTGGACACAGAGGATTTTCGAGACCTTATGTCCGTCGCAGTGCCCCAGTACCAGATGCCCAGTCGGCACTACTTCTCAAAGAAAGGTGTGCCTGCGCTCCACCAGCATGTCGCACACAACATCACCGCTTCTTTGAGAAACTCTGTGTGTGACAGGGTGCATTTCACCACAGACACTTGGACGAGTAGGCATGGACAGGGGCGTTACATGTCGCTGACTGGGCACTGGGTAACTATGGTGACAGCAGGACAAGGGGCTGCTGTCCAAGTCTTGCCGTCCCCACGAGTTGTGCGTCAATCCTCTTTATGTCAAAGTTCCTCCACTGCTTCTGCCTCCTCAACCTCCTCTCGGTCTTCCACCTGCACCCAAAGCCTGTCTGGTCATGCCACAAGCTTTCTAACTGCGCAGAAGGGATCCTGCACACCTCCTTACTATGCTGGCAGTAGGGCTCAATGTCATCAGGCGGATTTTACATTGAAATGTCTGGGAAATGTGAGTCACACAGCTGAGGAGTTGTGGTCAGCTCTGGAGAACCAATTTCATGAATGGTTGTCTCCACTGGACCTGAAACCAGGGAAGGCCGTGTGCGACAATGCTGCAAACCTGGGTGCGGCCCTTCGCCGGGGCAATGTCACACACGTGCCTTGTATGGCTCACGTGTTGAACCTGGTTGTCCAGCAATTTTTAGTCCACTATCCCAGATGAGATGGCCTTCTGCAGAGGGCATGGTCGCTGTGTGCTCACTTCCGCCGTTCGCATCCCGCAGCTCAGCGACTTACATCTCTACAGAAGTCGTTGGGCCTGCCACTTCACCGGCTAAAATGCGATGTGCCTACCCGGTGGAATTCAACTCTGCACATGTTGCAGCGACTGTGGCAGCACCGACAAGCCCTGGTGCAATACGTTCTGACGTATAGCCTGGGCCAACGAGATTCAGAGGTGGGGCAAATCACGCTGGAGGAGTGGTCTCAGATCAGGGACCTATGCACCCTTCTGCACAGTTTTGAAATGGCGACGAAGATGTTTAGTGCTGACGATGCCATTATCAGCATGACTATTCTGGTGATTTACATGCTGGAGCACATGTTAAACAGAATTCGGAGTCAGGTGGTGGCACAAGAGGAGGTGGAGGAAGTAGAGGAGGAGGAGTTGTATGCGGAAGGGCTAACATCTGCAAGGTCCAGACGGTCGGCAGCACCAAGGCGGCAGGCATGTGAGGGTGGGGGAGATGGTTTTACCAGGGCGCATGGTAGCAGCCAAACTAGTGAGGAAGGTGCAGGAGCCCAGGAAGAAGTGGAGGACGAACTGATGGAAGACTCATCAGATGAGGGAGACCTTGATCACATTTCTGTTGTGCGAGGTTGGGGGGAGAGGACAGAGGAAGGAAGCATGATTGTTACCTCGCCACCAACACAACAGGGACTTGGTGCTCCTGGATGCGCAACACACATGAGTGTCTTCTTGCTGCACTACCTGCAACATGACCCTCGAATTGTGAGAATTAGAAATAATCCTGACTACTGGGTTGCCACACTGTTAGATCCCCGGTACAAAAGTAAATTTGCAGAAATTATTCCTGCCATAGAAAGGGATGCACGCATGCAGGAGTATCAGCAGAGACTGTTGCAGAATCTTACATGTGCGTTTCCAAAAAATACCAGTGGTGCACGTAGTGAATCTCACAGTTCCAACTTGCCAACCGTGGGACCGTCAAGTGTTCAGCACTCAAACCGTAACAGAACCACAGTATCTGCTGGTAACATCAATTTTGCGGAATCATTTCACCACTTTTTTAGCCCATCCTTTGCAAGGCCACAGGAGACAAGAAGTCTGACACATAGTCAACGCCTAGAGACGATGGTACAGGAGTATCTCCAAGTAAACATTGAAGCCACGACTGTGTCACTGGACCCTTGCTCTTTTTGGGCTTCCAATCTGGATAAATGGCCGGAGCTAGCCACTTACGCCTTGGAGATCTTGTCATGCCCCGCAGCCAGCGTTCTGTCTGAACGTGTGTTCAGCGCTGCTGGTGGTGTGCTGACAGATAAGCGCACGCGGCTCTCCACTGATAATGTAGACAGACTCACGTTCATAAAGATGAACAAATCATGGATCCGAACCGACTTTTCTACCCCTGTGTCATCCTGGGGAGAGTTAAAGCTTGATGATTGGTTAAAATCACCCTACCAACCGTTTTAAGCTTTCAAATTACTAATCATGTTTATCTGTATCTTGACTGGAAAATATTTTGGGCTTTGTAGCAGTGTGCAGCACTGATCCTATTAGGCCATCTATACTAAAGCTTCACCAGATTTAAAATTAAAAATAATTTTTAGCTGCATCTAGCCCGGAAAATAATTTTGGGGCTCCGAGATGCGCAAGACACATAAGTGCCTTCTTGCTGCACTACCTGCAGCATGACCCTCATATTGTCAGAATTCGAAGTAATCATGACTACTGGGTTGCCACACTCTTAGATCCCCCAAACTTTTCGATCAACCTTTTCATTTTAATAAAGACCAAAAAAATGGTCATTTTTGAAATTGTAAGCATTAGCAGGTTGTTAGAAACTGAAATCAAACAGTTTTCAACTCAAAACTTTATTCTAGGTGATGTTACATTTTCACATAGGACCCCTTGTTCGAAAGGAGCTTCTGAACTCTCTCGTCCATTGAATTTGTCAGGTTTTGGATGGTTTCTGCTTCAATTGTTTTGCATGAGGACAGAATACCCTCCCAGAGCTGTTGCTTAGATGTGAACTGCCTCCCGCCATCATAGACACTCCTTTTAATGATGCTCCAAAGGTTCTGAATGGGGTAGAGGTCAGGGGAGCATGGGGGTCACACCATAAGTTTGTCCCCTTTTATGCCCATATCAGCCAGAGATGCAGATGTTTTATGTGCAGCATGAGATGGTGCATTATCATGCAGAAAAATGATCTTGCTGTGAAATACACGGTTCTTCTTCTTGAACCATGGCAGGAAGTGCTGTTTGAGAAAATCCACATACATTATGGAGTTCATCTTTAGCGCCTTCAGGGATCCTAAAGGGGCCGACAATCTCTCTCCCCATGATTCCAGCCCAAAACATTACTCCACCTCCTCCTTGTTGGCGCTGTAGCCGTGTTTGCGTGGGGTGTCCATCAACCAGCCATCCTCCACTCCATCCATCTGGACCATCGAGCGCTGCACGGCACTCATCCGTGAACAAAACTGTTTTGAAATCAGTCTTCATGTAATGTTTGGCCCACTGGAGCCGTTTCTGCTTGTGTGAAGTGGATAGAGGAGGTCGACAGGATGGCGTATGCACAGCTGCAAACCTCTGAAGGACCCTGCATCTTGTTGTTCGGGGGACGTTGGAGGCACCAGCAGCTTCAAAAACTTGTCTGCTGCTATGACAAGGCTTTCTTGCCGCTGCTCTTTTAACCTGACGTAATTGCCTGTAGGAAAGAATCCTCAATTTGCCCTTATCAGCACGCACACGTGTGTACTGTGAATCAGCTACATACTTCTTGATTGCCAAGACACTTCATCCTGATCATCGCACAATGTTGATTGTAGTCATGCCTTGACCTAAACACTCCACAATTTGTTGCTTCTCAGCAGCCGACACATCCTTTTTCTTTCCCATTTTGGCAGAAAATGTAGGCTGCTTAATAATGTGAGAGAGCCTTCTTAAGTAGTCTTGCCTTTCATTGGACACACCTGCCAAACTAATTAGCACAGGTGTCTGCAATTGCTTACAGTGATATAAAGAGCCCTGACACACATCACCATCAATGAGTTTAACTGACAAACAAACAAATTCTTCCCATATCACTCCTAAACACTTTTTGCATAATAATTTGGAACGCAGTGTACATGTGCTTTTCCACAAAACACCAGCGGTTCACGAAGTGAATCTTACAGTTCTAACTTGCCAACCGTGGTCTGTATGGAGTTGTTCAATAAAGGGCCCAAAATTAAGATAACATAGATGGGAGAGGTCTCTATGAATAGGAATTCCTAAGTATTTGATACCCTGTGAGGGACAGGCAAAGGGAAAGTTGGACTGGATGGAATCCTATATGGATTTGGGAAGGGAGACATCGAGGGCCTCAGACTTCGCTGCATTGATTTTAAAATTTGACCATGTAACAAAGTGATCTATTTCAGCCATAACAGCAGGGATGGATATATGTGATTGAGTGATATATACTAGGACATCATCAGCAAATAGAGAGCACTTGTACTCGGTGCCTCCCACCTCAATCCACCTAATATTGGGGTTATGGCGAATTGATGAGAGCAGGTGCTCCGTCACTAGGATGTATAAGAGAGGGGACAGAGGACATCCCTGCCTTGTCCCTTTGGTGATTGTGAAAGGTGATGAAAATGTTCTGACGCACCCCCTGGGCCTTGGGACACCCGGAGCCGGACCCTTTTTGGTGGATGCTGGTGGTTGTAGTCTTCGTGGCGGCGACCCGGTTCCGTGGCTCAGGGCGGTCAAACCAGTGGCGGAACTATTTATGTGGTTTTGATGTTTAAATGTCCGACTACGCCACCCGTGGATTGCGGTCAGAGTGAACCGCTGCTACAGGGCAGACCGCTGAGGCTGGTGTTGTGGGTGCAGCAGAGCGTAGCATAACTCCCCACGGGAGGAGTATAGCCTCAGGGCAGTGTATGCGGAGGATGGGGGTGATGGTGCAGGGCAGCAGCAGTAACGACACGGAGTCAGTGATGCAGTCCAGGGCCTTTACTCACAGTTCTTATTATCCAGACCACGTCTGCAGGTAACGGCTGCCCACGTCGTACTGTGCTCACCAGGTGAGGGGCTCAGACAACTCCCAGATAACTTTGGAGCACTTCACAGGACCCCCTTTGTGTGTCCTTTGTCTGGCCTTTCTTACCAACACTTCTGTCCGGCTGCCTCGGGCCTCCTCTTGGTAAACTTGGCGCCAGTTTCCCTGACCCTATGTGGTGCCTTCCTAGCGGGTGTAGCGAGGGGCTGCGCCACATAAAATGTCAGAGCCTCCGGTTTCTAGCTGAGGGTCGTTTCCTGCCTCCACTAGTTCGGGGACCGGTCTCCCCCTTTGGCCTGACCCCTCCACACAGGTGGATTCGGGCGTGCGGTGGCGACTCGCCCGTCCGCACCCCTGGGATCCCTTCATTCCTCGTTCCTGGAGCCTTCTCCGCTCTTCTTCCTTCCTTCTCCCTCTTCCAGGCCTGGGCCTCTGTTACTAGGCCCGCCTCCGGAGCAGAGCTCATGCAGAGCCCCTGCTCCCTGCCACTTCTGCTCAGACTTCTCTGCACTGAACTAAGATGGTGCCCACCTTTTATACTCCCTTCTCAATGCACCCAGGAACTGCTTCCTCCCTGCTCCTGCACTACAGGGTTCCCCTTCCTCAGTGTTCCCTCCCCCCACTCCAGCCAGGGACAGGGACTGTCGTGCCCATCTCAGGAGCATATTGGTCGCCCTGCCCCACGGCAATGTGGTGTAATGCATGCAGGTGTCGGGTCCTGATCCACACTCCATCCTTACCTGAGAGTGAGATATCACACCTCTGGGTGAGGTGCAATACGTCTGTAGCAACCGAGCCCTCAGGCTGCTACAGTTCCATTTATCTTCAGCCTAGGTGACGTATTGCGATACAGGGCCGTGATTTTGGCTATAAAAGGGTCCCCTAGACCCCTACCCCAAGCTTTTTAAGAGAATCATATATGGCGTGCCAGGAGACTCTATGGAATGCTTTCTCAGCATCCAACGAGAGTATCTAATTACAAATTTTTAACTGCATCTAGCCCAGGAAATACTTTGTGCCTAGTAGCAGTGTCTGCTAGTCAGCGGATTATCCCGGCTGTTAAGCAAGCTACACCACCTGTAGTTTAGACACTTAATTTTTTCAAAGGAAATGCTTCAGGACCATGGGATACTTAGTGAAGAGCATCAGGAGGCACCCCAAGGCATAGGGGCTGGGACTGGCAGTAGGATGCCTTGCGGTGGACAGCCGAGCTCGATCCTTATAAAAGCTTTTTAACTGCAGCAGCTTTAGTGGACGCTACTGGAGCTGGAATTACGCGGCTGCTGGCATGAGACTTGCCCTCCAATAGATCCTTGTAAATGGATTTAAAGTGTATTCATTCAAATTAGAGAGACAATTTAAATTGAAAAGCTTAGAGCTGCCTCCACCACAGGGGGGCTCGCTCGACCCACCAGCGGACAGGCACCAGTATTGGGAGAGGGCGTCTGGCCGTCAGGGTTCACCGCGGCTCTGGCACAAACCCGGCGACACGGAGGTGGCACGGGCAGGAGCGGACTGGCCGTGTCGGCTTCTCACTTTTTGGATTTTAGAAGGGCATGACATGCCTATATCTGTGTCTCCCCCTCCTTTTACTCCTCCACCTCTTTTATTTTCGCATGACTATATGTACTTGTCACTTTTCCATGTGTTAGTTATGTCTTCTGAGCAGTTTGTCAGCTTTTGGACACCTTTGAAGGTGTTTTCTATGTGTTTCTATGTGTTTTTGTTTGCCTGCCATTGTTTTTAACGGTGTTCGAAGGTGTTCGACGAACAGTTCGACGAACAGTTCGGCGAACACACGGGTGTTCGACGAACCGAACTCGAACACTACGGGGGTGGCTCAACACTAGTCCTCTCCCCATCCAGGGGGTTTCTGCAACATTCAAGGAAAAGAAAATTAGACAGTGGTCAGAGAATTCCACCTCCACAGTGGACACTGCTGAAGAGACAGCCTCCTCCTTTAAAATAAACCTGTCTATCCTTGACCTACAGCTACCTCTGAAATACGTGAACCCACTGTGACCTGGGGTGTGCTGGATGTGGACATCCACCAGGCGAGCATCACTAGCTATGCTATTCAAGGCAATCCTATCATAAGCCAGCCGTCCCTTGGCACCTCCCCTGTCACGCAATCTTGTGACGGTGTTGAAGTCACCTCTAAAGACCACCTGCCGGCTTGTAAAAAGATAGGGCTTGATCTTCATAAAGAGACATTTGCGGTCCCACTTAGACTGAGGACCGTAGATGTTTATGAGCCGAAGGTCTTGTCCCCTCATGAAGACGTCTAAGACCAAGCACCTCCCCATTTCTACCTTGATAACCCTCCGGCATTCAACCGTTGCGGCCTTAAAAAGGACCGCCACCCCGCTATACGGCTCGGCCGCAAGAGACCAGTATGAGGGCCCACACCTCCACTCACTTTTCGCCTTGTGAATGGCCCCCATGTCTGTTAGCCTGGTCTCCTGCAAGAATAAAACTTCAGCCTCAACCCGGGTGAAAAAATCAAAGGCCGTGAATCTGGCCGCATGAGACTTAATACTGGCGACATTAATGGACTCCAGTGTCAACGGGGTGGGTGCCGCCATTGGATGATCGATTTAGATGGCCTTTTTCTTCCTCCCACCCCCTTCACCATCCGAAAGGGGCCGCATACTGCTCCCCCTATCACACTCCCGGCGCTTGAGGGAGACCGAGGTATCCATGGAGCCCCCCCTCCCTTCCTCACCACTGGGCACAGGGACAGTCCCTCCCCCAGAGGAAGATGGTGTAACCCCCAAAAAAGGGACCCCGCCATCCCCCCACAGGTTCCCCAGATGACACAGATGGCACACCCGGCTTCTCACCCCCAACCCCCGGCACATCAGGGTCCTCGAGGGCTTGGAACCGATTAGAGACCGGGACCAGAGGGGAGGTCGCAGAGCCTTCCGCCGGCACCTTTTTGGTCAGGGGGGGGGGGCAGATTTAACAACCCCCTTCCCTTTGTTCTTCTTGTTCTTGTTCTTCTTCCTCTTAACTAGGGTTGCACTGCCATCCATTGCTCTAGGCTGCGCCTCGTCCCCTCCAACACTTTCATACTGGGAGGAATCTGAGAGCGCAGCCATCTCCTCCCTCTCCGGCCTCCTGATCTCCTCGTTCACCGCTTTCTCCCCCAGGGCCTCTGTGGCACCAGCCGAAACCCCTGACCCCGGAGGGGGGACTGTCATCACCCCAGTTGCCTGGGGATCCAACTGCCCCTTCCCCTCATGACGCCTCACCTGCCTCCGCTGGTAAGAGGGGTTGTGGGCCCTACAGTTCCCTCACCTCCGCCGACCTCAGGCCCCGCAGGGGGTGCACCGCTGGGATTTACCCCGACACGGTTACCCCCCGCCTGACCGAAGACGGCATTGGCAAAGGAACGAGGGCAGCGGCTGAACGGATGCCCGACGGCATCACACAGGTGGCACCTAACCGTACCACAAGAGGCGGAGAGATGGCCAACCTCGCCACACAGGGTGCATTTCTGCACCCTGCAGGCCGCACTAAGGTGCGTAGGATCGCCGCACCTGTGGCACACCTTCGGTTGCCCCTGGTAGAAGACCAGGATCCTATCCCTTCCAAGGAAGGCCGAGGAAGGAATGTGGGTGACAGTGCCGCCGGACCGCTTCAACCTCATCATGAAGGTCCAGCCCCCTGACCATATGCCTTCATCCAAGATTTTTTTTGGGGTCTCCACCACTTCACCGTACCGGCTAAGCCAGGTCATTATGTCAATCCCCGAGTGTGACTCGTTACAGGTCAAAACGGTCACTTTCTTGGGTCCGTTTTAGCGGGATATCGCCTCAGCGACGAGGCCCCGCCAGTCGGGCATCTCCTTTGCCAGCTCGTAATTTGACCAGAAGAGCTCCATGCCCTCGGGTCGAACGAAGCGGACATCAAAGATGGGAGTGCCTAAAGGATGTATCAGGGCAAAGATGTCACTCGCCCTGAAGCCCATCTCCAGAAGGAGCTTCACTACCCTAGATCTTGGAGGGCACGCATCACTGCCCCTCCACCGGAGACAGACCACATTCCTTCTGTTCACCCCCAGCCCGGCTGTAGGGAGAGACCATACGGTCTCACACCCCCCTTTTTTCTTGGAAGGCCGCCTGTCCAAACTTATCTAGCCAAAAGGACAGGTCCACGTCCCTCCCCTCAACAGAGATCATCCGCTCCCCGTGCCTGAGACCCTGCAGAAAAGGCGGTGGAAATCTCCGCCTCCCATGCCCGGGTGTGAGGAAGAGCCTGACACTACCTCTGAATAACACATACCATTTGAGGAGGGCGATGGACCGGCCCCTGCTTCACCACTCACCCCATTACCAACACTCTCCCCATTACCACCATTATTTTTCCCCTTACCCACTGATCCATTTTCCTTACCTACTGCTCCATTTTCCGCAACACTCCCACTGCCCCCTCCTAGAGGTGGCCATTCCTCCATCTCCACACATTCCCCACTTTCACCGTTTTCACTTCCATTTACTCTTTCATTCACACCACTATTTATACACTTTTTTTGTGCATCATTCACACCATGCGGTTTTTCCTCCCCACTCTTTTTTTGCTGTTCTTTTTCCCTATTCCCACCATGCGTTTTTCCCCACTTTTCCTGCTACACCATTTACTACAATTTTTATTACTCACTTCATGCTTTTCCCCTAGACTCTTTCCTTGTTTTGCAGTTTTAAGGTGTTCTTCCCCTTTAAGGTTCTCAGAGCTGCAGCTAGAAACAGACACACCCTGCTTCACAGCAGGGCGTGCAGCAGAACCAGCAGAAGAAGTGAGAGCTGCAGCAGAGCATTGCTCCCACAATGCCTGCTGCAGAGCGTCACTCCCTGAGGGACCAGCCACCGCCGAAGACCCCGCCAGCCCAGGCAACACAGTGCCAGGTAACATATTGCCAGTGGGGGACCCCGTCGGAGCGGCCCCCCTTGCCGTGGTTGGGGGCGGGGCTTCAGATGTTGTGCCATTTTTTTGTTTCTTACAATGTATGTTTCTTGCACTTTTATTACCTTCATTTTCCCCTGATACCGGCACTGGGGCCCCCGCAGCCTTTGGTGGAATTAGGCGAGCGGGGGACCCCAGCAACACCGCGCCCCCTGCCAGAGGTGCGGTCATGTACGCGACCGGTTGCGTCACTGCCGCGGTATCCCTGCTACACCTCCCGCCCTCACTGTCTACCGGCGCCGAGGGCCCTGCAGCCCCAGATGGTGGTGGGCCCCCAGGGGACCCCGGCGACACCGCCCCCCCCACCGGTGGTGCGGTCCGGGATACGGCCATCAGTTTTACAGTTGCGGCCCTGCTCCCGCCCTTTGGAGATACCGGCGCCGCGGCCCCCGCAGCCCCAGGTGGAAGCGGGCTCGCAGGGGACCCCGGCAGACCGCCCCCCCCGCCGAGGGTGCGGGCAGGGTGAGGATGGCCGCGGCAATCACGGCTGCCCCTATGCCCTTCCTAGCAGGCCCCGGGGCCCCCGCAGACCCGGTAGATGACATACTCGCAGGGGACCCTGGAGGCACCACCCCCCCCACCAAGGTGGGGGTCCGGGTCAGCCGGACCTGCGGCACCATCCTCATGTTTGGTCCTTGCCCACCCCCCCTGCTATGACCAGCAGGGGCGGCAGCCTGTACCACGGTTACATTATTCTCCCCGCTCCCTTGGACTGGGGCCACATCAGAACCCAGGCTGGGGTGGGAAACGGGCCCACAGTGGGACTGAGGGGTCCCAGGAAGGGGGACATAGATGTATTTCTCATCCACCACCTTTTTTTTCCCTTTCTTCTTTCTTTCCCCCCTCCTGGTTACCTCATCCTGGCAGCACTCATCCCCAAATCTTAGCTGGGAGTAATCCACTCCCGGGGACTCAAGCTGCCGGATCTGGCACATGAGGTAACCCCCCTCGCTACTGCTGCTGTCGCCACTCCCCTCATCTTCCGATAGACTGGAGTCCGACGGGAGCGCGACCTGGTGGGGTTCCAGCAGCCCACTATGCGTGACTCGGTGATCACTTACCGAGTCCCCAGGCAGGCCCTCTGGCTCCTCTTCCTCCTCTGATGATGACGATGATTCCTCTGCCTGGGCCAGGAAACCAGACCCCCCTGGTACCCTCTTTGTGATGGCAGCCATGCTCCAGAACCTTTCGTCGTTCACTAGTTTCTCATAGAAGGGACCTGCATTTTTCAGGATTTCTTGTTTCCTTTTTTCCAGACTTTTTACTGAGCTTTTCAGCTCCTTAATCTTGACAGATAGTGCATCGTGCGGCCACAGGCCGGCCCTATCTGTGGCCAACCGGGCACACCGCAGCTCCTCCCGGAGTGGTCCCAAGGTCTTACTGGCCTCTCCGTACTCGCGGAGGTACGCACTCAGGCGGGAGCCATAGGTGCCAACAGGCTCCCCCTCGGCCTGGATGCCCCAGTCCTTGTGGACGGCCGAGCCCCCGCGAGAACTAGGCCCCTCACCGAGAGGAGAGATGGTTACTGCGTCTGGCCCGGCTTCGGCCGGTGCCCTGCTGCCCCTCCTCGCCTTCTTCTCTGTTTTGGCCACCTCCTTCTTGGCATCCTCCTTCCTAGCTTTAGCCTCCTTGGCTTTTTTAGCCCTTAATGTGCTCCCCTTCATAATGGAAGAAGGGGGACTCAAAGCTCCCAGAAAAGTACAGACAGGGCTCTCAGAAAGGTCCAGACAGGGCTCCCACCCCCAGTACCAACCGAGGGGTGGGAGACGGGGACAGGCCTCACTGAAGTCCTCAACCCACCCACCCTCCCTCCCTCTCCTGGGTCCGAGAAGGAGGGGGTCCCTGTAGGCAAACAAAGTCTTGGAGCTTCAGCTCCTCTCTCCAACACCTGACTCTCTCCACCAAACTCCGCCCAGGAAGTGACGCGGCTGCTGGCATGAGACTTGCCCTCTAATAGATCCTTGTAAAAGGATTTAAAGTGTACTCATTCAAATTAGAGAGACAATTTAAATTAAAAAGATTAGACCTGCCTCCACCGCAGGGGGGCTTGCTCGACCCACCAGCAGACAGGCACCAGTATTGGGAGAGGGGGGCTGGCCGTCAGGGTCCACCTCAGCTCTGGCACAAACCTGGCGACACGCAGGTAGCATGGGCAGGAACGGACTGGCCGTGTCGGCTTCGCACTTTTTTGGTTTTAGAAGGGCATGACATGCCTATATCTGTGTCTCCCCCTCCTTTTACTCCTCCACCTCTTTTCTTTTCGCATGACTATATGTACTTGTCACTTTTCCATGTGTTAGTTGTGTCTTCTGAGCAGTTTGTCAGCTTTTGGACACCTTTGAAGGTGTTTTCTATGTGTTTCTATGTGTTTTTGTTTGCCTGCCATTGGTTTTAACGGTGTTCGACGAACAGTTCGGCGAACATACGGGTGTTCAACCGAACCGAACTCGAACACTACGGGGGTGGCTCAACACTATCATTGAGTCTTTATGCAAATGCTGAAGTCAGTATTTTAGTCTCTAAATGGTTGAGTAGTGATGAGCGAACGTGCTCGCCACTGCTCAATACTTGCCCGAGCATCACTGTGCTCGACATGCTCGGCGACTATTTTCAGGTTGCTTGGGTGGGAGGTCGGGTCCCCATCCTGCATTTTTGGCACTCTTTAGAGAGCCAATGAACATGCAGGGATTGCTTGCCATGCACTGTAATTCCATAGCCATGATGGTGGTGGGCATTACAGTAATTGGCTGGCCGCACAGCGTCATCAGGTCTATGTAAGACCTGATGGTGCTATGCTCGTCACAGTCTACCCCGGAAACAGGCAGAGTATGGAGAGCTGCTGCTGAGTCAGGGAGAGATTTGCTTGTTTATAGTTAGTATAGGTATTCCAAAACGTATACATACTAGCTATAGAGCCCGTTCTAAGATCGGGTGGCTAGCATTTTTATTGGTATATGGTCTCCCATCCTGGTATTTGTGCTGCCCCCATCGTGGTATTTGTGCTCCCCAATCCTGTTCCCCCATCCTATTATGTGCTGCCCTCATCCCTATCCTGGTATGCATGGCACCCCTCACCACTAAGCCTGGTACGCATGGCACCACTTACCCTCAATCCTGGTATGCATGGCACCCCTCATCCTCAATCCTGGTATGCATTGCACCCCTTACCCTCAATCCTGGTATGCATGGCACCCCTCACCCTCAATTCTGGTATGCATGTCACGCCTCATCCCTATCCTGGTATGCATGGCACCCCTCACCTCCAATCCTGGTATGCATGGCACCCCTCGCCCCCAATCCTGGTATGCATGGCACCTCTCAACACTAATCCTGGTTTGCATGGTACCCCTCATCCCCCATCCTGATATGCATGGCAAGTCTCATACCCAATCCTGGCATGCATGGCTCCCTCATCCTGGTACGCATGGCACCCCTCACCCTCAATTCTGGTATGCATGTCACCCCTCATCCCTATCTTGGTATGCATGGCACGCCTCATCCCTATCCTGGTATGCATGGCACCCCTCACCATCAATCCTGGTATGCATGGCACCTATCACCATTAATCCTGGTATGCATGGCACCTCTCATCCCTCATCCTGGTATGCATGGCACTCCTCATCTCCAATCCTGGTTTCCATGACACCACTCACCTCCAATCCTGGTATGCATGGCAACCCTCACCCCCCATCCTGTATGCATGGCACCCCTCACCCCCAATCCTGGCATGCATGGCACCCCTCAGCCCCAATCCTGTATGCATGGTACCCCTCACCCTCAATCCTGGTTTGCATGGCACCCCTAATGCCCAATCCTGGCATGCATGGCGCCCCTCATCCCTATCTTAGTATGCATGGCACGCCTCATCCCTATCCTGGTATGCATGCCACCCCTCACCTCCAATCCTGGTATGCATGCCACCCCTCACCTCCAATCCTGGTATGCATGCCACCCCTCACCTCCACTCCTGGTATGCATGGCACCTCTCACCACTAATCCTGGTATGCACGGTACCCCTCATCCCCAATCCTGATATGCATGGCATGCCTCATCCCCAATCCTGGCATGCATGGCGCCCCTCATCCTGGTATGCATGGCTCCCTCATCCCTCATCCTGGTATGCATGGCACCCCTCACCCTCTATTCTGGTATGCATGCCACCCCTCATCCCTATCTTGGTATACATGGCACGCCTCATCCCTATCTTGGTATGTATGGCACCCCTCACCTCCAATCCTGGAATGCATGGCACCCCTCACCTCCAATCCTGGTTTGCATAGCACCCCTCACCTCCAATCCTGGTATGCATGGCAACCCTCACCCCCCATCCTGTATGCATGGCACCCTTCACCCCCAATCCTGGTATGCATGGCACCCCTCAGCCCCAATCCTGTATGCATGGTACCCCTCACCCCTAATCCTGGTATGCATGGCACCCCTCATCCCCAATCCTGATATGCATGGCACCCCTCATGCCCAATCCTGGCATGCATGGTGCCCCTCATACTGGTATGCATGGCTCCCTCATCCTGGTATGCATGGCACCCCTCATCCCTATCTTGGTATGCATAGCACGCTTCATCCCTATCCTGGTATGCATGACACCCCTCACTTCCAATCCTGGTATGCATGGCACCCCTCGTCCCAAATCCTGGTGTGTATGGCACCTCTCACCACTAATCCTGGTATGCATGGTACCCCTCATCCCCAATACTGATATGCATGGCACGCCTCATCCCCAATTCTGGCATGCATGGCGCCCCTCATCCTGGTATGGATGGCTCCCTCATCCCTCATCCTGGTACGCATGGCACCCCTCACCCTCAATTCTGGTATGCATGTCACCCCTCATCCCTATCTTGGTATGCATGGCACGCCTCATCCCTATCTTGGTATGCATGGCACCACTCACCTTCAATCCTGATATGCATGGCACCTCTCACTACTTATCCTTGTATGCATGGCACCTCTCTTACCTATCCTGGTATGCATGGCACCCCTGACCTCCAATCCTGGTTTGCATGGCACCCCTCATCTCCAATCCTGGTTTGCATGGCACCCTCACCCCCAATCCTGGTTTACATGGCACTCCTCACCTCCAATCCTGGTATGCATGGCACCTCTCACCCCCAATCCTGCTATGCATGGCACCCCTCACCTCCAATCCTGGTATGCATGGCACCCCTCACCTCCAATCCTGGTATGCATGCTACCCCTCACCTCCAATCCTGGTATGCATGGCACCTCTCACCACTAATCCTGGTATGCACGGTAATTACAGTAATTGGCTGGCCGCACAGCGTCATCAGGTCTATGTAAGACCTGGTGGTGCTATGCTCGTCACAGTCTACCCCGGAAACAGTCAGAGTATGGAGAGCTGCTGCTGAGTCAGGGAGAGATTTGCTTGTTTATAGTTAGTATAGGTATTCCAAAACGTATACATACTAGCTATAGAGCCCGTTCTACTATCGGGTGGCTAGCATTTATATTGGTACATGGTCTCCCATCCTGGTATTTGTGCTCCCCAATCCTGTTCCCCCATCCTATTATGTGCTGCCCTCATCCTTATCCTGGTATGCATGGCACCCCTCATCCTCAATCCTGGTATGCATTGCACCCCTTACCCTCAATCCTGGTATGCATGGCACCCCTCACCCTCAATTCTGGTATGCATGTCACGCCTCATCCCTATCCTGGTATGCATGGCACCCCTCAACTCCAATCCTGGTATGCATGGCACCCCTCGCCCCCAATCCTGGTATACATGGCACCTCTCAACACTAATCCTGGTATGCATGGTACCCCTCATCCCCCATCCTGATATGCATGGCAAGCCTCATACCCAATCCTGGCATGCATGGCGCCCCTCATCCTGGTATGCATGGCTCCCTCATCCCTCATCCTGGTACGCATGGCACCCCTCACCCTCAATTCTGGTATGCATGGCACCCCTCACCCCCAATCCTGGTTTGCATGGCACCCCTCACCTCCAATCCTGGTATGCATGGCACCCCTCACCCCCAATCCTGTATGCATGGCACCCCTCACCCCCAATCCTGTATGCATGGCACCCCTCACCCCCAATCCTGCTATTCATGGCACCCCTCAGCCCCAATCCTGTATGCATGGTACCCCTCACCCCCAATCCTGGTATGCATGGCACCCCTCACCTCCAATCCTGGTATGCATGCTACCCCTCACCTCCAATCCTGGTATGTATGGCACCTCTCACCACTAATCCTGGTATGCACGGTACCCCTCATCCCCAATCCTGATATGCATGGCATGCCTCATCCCCAATCCTGCTATTCATGGCACCCCTCAGCCCCAATCCTGGTATGCATGGCACCCCTCATCCCCAATCCTGGTATGCATGGCACCCCTCATCCCCAATCCTGATATGCATGGCACCCCTCATGCCCAATCCTGGCATGCATGGCGCCCCTCATCCTGGTATGCATGGCTCCCTCATCCTGGTACGCATGGCACCCCTCACCCTCAATTCAGGTATGCATGTCTCCCCTCATCCCTATCCTGGTATGCATGGGACGCCTCATCCCTATCCTGGTATGCATGGCACCTCTCACCACTAATCGTGGTTTGCATGGCACCCCTCACGGCCAATCCTGTATGCATGGCACCCCTCACCCCCAATCCTGGTATGCATGGCACCCCTCACCCCCAATCCTGATATGCATGGCACCCCTCATGCCCAATCCTGGCATGCATGGCGCCCCTCATCCTGGTATGCATGGCTCCCTCATCCCTCATCCTGGTACGCATGGCACCCCTCACCCTCAATTCTGGTATGCATGTCTCCCCTCATCCCTATCCTGGTATGCATGGGACGCCTCATCCCTATCCTGGTATGCATGGCACCTCTCACCACTAATCCTGGTTTGCATGGCACCCCTCACGGCCAATCCTGTATGCATGGTACCCCTCATCCCCAATCCTGGTATGCATGGCACCCCTCATCCCCAATCCTGATATGCATGGCACCCCTCATGCCCAATCCTGGCATGCATGGCGCCCCTCATCCTGGTATGCATGGCTCCCTCATCCCTCATCCTGGTACGCATGGCACCCCTCACCCTCAATTCTGGTATGCATGTCTCCCCTCATCCCTATCCTGGTATGCATGGGACGCCTCATCCCTATCCTGGTATGCATGGCACCTCTCACCACTA
Source organism: Phyllobates terribilis (assembly GCF_046119375.1). Taxonomy (NCBI): domain Eukaryota; kingdom Metazoa; phylum Chordata; class Amphibia; order Anura; family Dendrobatidae; genus Phyllobates; species Phyllobates terribilis. Next base: position 284,995,828 of record NW_027362761.1, read on the forward strand.
ATCCTGGTTTGCATGGCACCCCTCACGGCCAATCCTGTATGCATGGCACCCCTCACCCCCAATCCTGGTATGCATGGCACCCCTCACCCCCAATCCTGGTATGCATGGCACCCCTCATCCCCAATCCTGGTATGCATGGCACCCCTCATCCCCAATCCTGGCATGCATGAAGCCCCTCATCCTAGTATGCATGGTACCCCTAATCCCTAACCTGGTATACATGGTACCCCTCATCCCTCATCCTGGTATGCATGGCCCATCATCCGAATCCTCTTATACATTGAAACCCTCACGCCCAATACTGGTATTCATGGCACCTCTCACCACTAATCCTGGTATGCATGGCACCCCTCATCCCTATCCTGGTATGCATTGCACGCCTCATCCCTATCCTGGCATGCATGGCACCCCTCATCTCCAATCCTGGTATGCATTGCATCCCTCACCCCCAATCCTGGTATGCATGGAACCTCTCACCACTAAGCCTGGTATGCAAGGCATCCCTTATGCCTATCCTGGTATGCATGGCACCGCTCACCTCTAATCCTGGCATGCATGGCACCCCCAACCCCAATCCTGGCATGCATGGCACCCCTCATCCCCAATCCTGGCATGCATGGCACCCCTCATCCCCAATCCTGGCATGCATGGCACCCCTCATCCTCAATCCTGGCATGCATGGCACCCCTCATGCCCAATCCTGGCATGCATAACACCCCTTATCCCCAATCCTGACATGCATGGCGCCACTCATCCTGGTATGCATGGCACCCCTCACCCCCAATCCTGGTACACATGGCACCCCTCACCTTCAATCCTGGTACACATGGCACCCCTCACCCCCAATCCTGGTATGCATGGCACCCCTCATCCCTTTCTTGTTATGCATGGCACCCCTCACCCCCAATCCTGGTATGCATGGCACCTCTCACCACAAATCCTGGTATGCATGGCACCCCTCACCTCCAATCCTGGTATGCAAGGCACCCCTCACCCCCAATCCTGGTATGCATGGCACCCCTCATCCCCAATCCTGTATGCATGACACCCCTCACCCCCAATCCTGATATACATGGCATCCCTCATCCCCAATTCTGATATGCATGGCACCCCTCATCCTCAGTCCTGGCATGCATGGCGCCCCTCATCCTGTTATGCATGGCTCCCTCATCCTGGGATGCATGGTACCCCTGATCTCTATCCTGGTATAAATGGTACCCCTCATCCGAATCTTGGTATGCATGGCACCCCTCATCTCCAAACCAGTATGCATGGCACCCCTCACCCCCAATCCTGGTATGCATGGCACCCTTCATCCCCAATCCTGATATGCATGGCACCCCTCATCCCCAATCCTGGCATGCATGGAGCCCCTCATCCTGGTATGCATGGCTCCCACATTCCTCATACTGGTATGCTTGGTATCCCTCATCCCTATCCTGGTATACATGGTACCCTTCATCCCTATCCTGGTATGCATGGCCCCTCATCGGAATCCTCGTATGCATTGCAACCTTCACGCGAAATCCTGGTATGCGTGGCACCCCTCATCCCTATCCTGGTATGCATGGCACCCCTCATCCCTATCCTGGTATGCATGGCACCCCTCATGCCCAATCCTGGCATGCATAGCACCCCTTATCCCCAATCCTGACATGCATGGCGCCACTCATCCTGGTATGCATGGCACCCCTCACCCCCAATCCTGTATGCATGACACCCCTCACCCCCAATCCTGGTATGCATGGCATCCCTCATCCCCAATTCTGATGTGCATGGCACCCCTCTTCCCCAATCCTGGCATGCATGGTGCCCCTCATCCTGTTATGCATGGCTCCCTCATCCTGGTATGCATGGTATCCCTGATCTCTATCCAGGTATAAATGGTACCCCTCATCCGAATCTTGGTATGCATGGCACCCCTCACCCCCAATCCTGGTATGCATGGCACCCTTCATCCCCAATCCTGATATGCATGGCACCCCTCATCCCCAATCCTGGCATGCATGGAGCCCCTCATCCTGGTATGCATGGCTCCCACATTCCTCATCCTGGTATGCATGGTATCCCTCATCCCTATCCTGGTATACATGGTACCCTTCATCCCTATCCTGGTATGCATACCCCCTCATCGGAATCCTCGTATGCATTGCAACCCTCACACGAAATCCTGGTATTCGTGGCACCTCTCACCACTACTCCTGGTATGCATGGCACCCCTCATCCCTATCCTGGTATGCATGGCACCCCTCATGCCCAATCCTGGCATGCATAGCACCCCTTATCCCCAATCCTGACATGCATGGCGCCACTCATCCTGGTATGCATGGCACCCCTCACCCCCAATCCTGGTACGCATGGCACCCCTCACCCACAATCCTGGTATGTATGGCACCCCTCATCCCTTTCTTGGTATGCATGGCACACCTCATCCCTATCCTGGTATGCATGGCACCCCTCACCCCCAATCCTGGTATGCATGGCACCTCTCACCACAAATCCTGGTATGCATGGCACCCCTCACCTCCAATCCTGGTATGCAAGGCACCCCTCACCCCCAATCCTGGTATGCATGGCACCCCTCATCCCCAATCCTGTATGCATGACACCCCTCACCCCCAATCCTGGTATGCATGGCATCCCTCATCCCCAATTCTGATATGCATGGCACCCCTCATCCCCAGTCCTGGCATGCATGGCGCCCCTCATCCTGTTATGCATGGCTCCTTCATCCTGGGATGCATGGTACCCCTGATCTCTATCCTGGTATAAATGGTACCCCTCATCCGAATCTTGGTATGCATTGCACCCCTCATCTCCAAACCAGTATGCATGGCACCCCTCACCCCCAATCCTGGTATGCATGGCACCCTTCATCCCCAATCCTGATATGCATGGCACCCCTCTTCCCCAATCCTGGCATGCATGGTGCCCCTCATCCTGTTATGCATGGCTCCCTCATCCTGGTATGCATGGTACCCCTGATCTCTATCCAGGTATAAATGGTACCCCTCATCCGAATCTTGGTATGCATGGCACCCCTCGCCCCCAATCCTGGTATGCATGGCACCCTTCATCCCCAATCCTGATATGCATGGCACCCCTCATCCCCAATCCTGGCATGCATGGAGCCCCTCATCCTGGTATGCATGGCTCCCACATTCCTCATCCTGGTATGCATGGTATCCCTCAACCCTATCCTGGTATACATGGTACCCTTCATCCCTATCCTGGTATGCATGGCCCCTCATCGGAATCCTCGTATGCATTGCAACCCTCACGCGAAATCCTGGTATTCGTGGCACCTCTCACCACTAATCCTGGTATGCATGGCACCCCTCATCCCTATCCTGGTATGCATGGCACCCCTCATGCCCAATCCTGGCATGCATAGCACCACTTATCCCCAATCCTGACATGCATGGCGCCACTCATCCTGGTATGCATGGCACCCCTCACCCACAATCCTGGTATGTATGGCACCCCTCATCCCTTTCTTGGTATGCATGGCACACCTCATCCCTATCCTGGTATGCATGGCACCCCTCACCTCCAATTCTGGTATGCATGGCACCCCTCACCCCCAATCCTGGTATGCATGGCACCTCTCACCACTAATACTAGTATGCATGTCACCCCTCATCCCTATCCTAGTATGCATGGCACCCCTCACCTCCAATCCTGGTATGCATGGCACCCCTCACCTCCAATCCTGGTATGCATGGCACCCCTCACCCCCAATCCTGGTATGCATGGCACCCCTCATCCCCAATCCTGTATGCATGACACCCCTCACCCCCAATCCTGGTATGCATGGCATCCCTCATCCCCAATCCTGATATGCATGGCACCCCTCATCCCCAATCCTGGCATGCATGCACCCCTCATCCTGTTATACATGGCTCCCTCATCCTGGGATGCATGGTACCCCTGATTTCTATCCTGGTATAAATGGTAGCCCTCATCCGAATCTTGGTATGCATGGCACCCCTCATCTCCAAACCTGTATGCATGGCACCCCTCACCCCCAATCCTGGTATGCAAGGTACCCTTCATCCCCAATCCTGATATGCATGGCACCCCTCATCCCCAATCCTGGCATGCATGGAAACCCTCATCCTGGTATGCATGGCTCCCACATTCCTAATCCTGGTATGCATGGTATCCCTCATCCCTATCCTGGTATACATGGTACCCCTAATCCCTATCCTGGTATGCATGGCCCCTCATCGGAATCCTAGTATGCATTGCAACCCTCACGCCAAATCCTGGTATTCGTGGCACCTCTCACCACTAATCCTGGTATGCATGGCACGCCTCATCCCTATCCTGGTATGCATGGCACGCCTCATCCCTATCCTGATATGCATGGCACCCCTCATCTCCAATCCTGGTATGCATGGCACCTCTCACCACTAAGCCTGGTATGCATGGCACCCCTCATCCCTTTCCTGGTATGAATGGCACCCCTCACCTCCAATCCTGGTATGCATGGCACCCCCACCCCCAATCCTGGCATGCATAGCACTCCTCATCCCCAATCCTGGCATGCATGGCACCCCTCATCCCCAATCCTGGCATGAATGGCACCCCTCATCCTCAATCCTGGCATGCATGGCACCCCTCATCTCCAATCCTGGAATGCATGGCACCCCTCATCCCCAATCCTGACATGCATGGCGCCACTCATCCTGGTATGCATGGCACCCCTCACCCCCAATCCTGGTACGCATGGCACCCCTCACCCACAATCCTGGTATGTATGGCACCCCTCATCCCTTTCTTGGTATGCATGGCACACCTCATCCCTATCCTGGTATGCATGGCACCCCTCACCCCCAATCCTGGTATGCATGGCACCTCTCACCACAAATCCTGGTATGCATGGCACCCCTCACCTCCAATCCTGGTATGCAAGGCACCCCTCACCCCCAATCCTGGTATGCATGGCACCCCTCATCCCCAATCCTGTATGCATGACACCCCTCACCCCCAATCCTGGTATGCATGGCATCCCTCATCCCCAATTCTGATATGCATGGCACCCCTCATCCCCAGTCCTGGCATGCATGGCGCCCCTCATCCTGTTATGCATGGCTCCTTCATCCTGGGATGCATGGTACCCCTGATCTCTATCCTGGTATAAATGGTACCCCTCATCCGAATCTTGGTATGCATTGCACCCCTCATCTCCAAACCAGTATGCATGGCACCCCTCACCCCCAATCCTGGTATGCATGGCACCCTTCATCCCCAATCCTGATATGCATGGCACCCCTCTTCCCCAATCCTGGCATGCATGGTGCCCCTCATCCTGTTATGCATGGCTCCCTCATCCTGGTATGCATGGTACCCCTGATCTCTATCCAGGTATAAATGGTACCCCTCATCCGAATCTTGGTATGCATGGCACCCCTCGCCCCCAATCCTGGTATGCATGGCACCCTTCATCCCCAATCCTGATATGCATGGCACCCCTCATCCCCAATCCTGGCATGCATGGAGCCCCTCATCCTGGTATGCATGGCTCCCACATTCCTCATCCTGGTATGCATGGTATCCCTCAACCCTATCCTGGTATACATGGTACCCTTCATCCCTATCCTGGTATGCATGGCCCCTCATCGGAATCCTCGTATGCATTGCAACCCTCACGCGAAATCCTGGTATTCGTGGCACCTCTCACCACTAATCCTGGTATGCATGGCACCCCTCATCCCTATCCTGGTATGCATGGCACCCCTCATGCCCAATCCTGGCATGCATAGCACCACTTATCCCCAATCCTGACATGCATGGCGCCACTCATCCTGGTATGCATGGCACCCCTCACCCACAATCCTGGTATGTATGGCACCCCTCATCCCTTTCTTGGTATGCATGGCACACCTCATCCCTATCCTGGTATGCATGGCACCCCTCACCTCCAATTCTGGTATGCATGGCACCCCTCACCCCCAATCCTGGTATGCATGGCACCTCTCACCACTAATACTAGTATGCATGTCACCCCTCATCCCTATCCTAGTATGCATGGCACCCCTCACCTCCAATCCTGGTATGCATGGCACCCCTCACCTCCAATCCTGGTATGCATGGCACCCCTCACCCCCAATCCTGGTATGCATGGCACCCCTCATCCCCAATCCTGTATGCATGACACCCCTCACCCCCAATCCTGGTATGCATGGCATCCCTCATCCCCAATCCTGATATGCATGGCACCCCTCATCCCCAATCCTGGCATGCATGCACCCCTCATCCTGTTATACATGGCTCCCTCATCCTGGGATGCATGGTACCCCTGATTTCTATCCTGGTATAAATGGTAGCCCTCATCCGAATCTTGGTATGCATGGCACCCCTCATCTCCAAACCTGTATGCATGGCACCCCTCACCCCCAATCCTGGTATGCAAGGTACCCTTCATCCCCAATCCTGATATGCATGGCACCCCTCATCCCCAATCCTGGCATGCATGGAAACCCTCATCCTGGTATGCATGGCTCCCACATTCCTAATCCTGGTATGCATGGTATCCCTCATCCCTATCCTGGTATACATGGTACCCCTAATCCCTATCCTGGTATGCATGGCCCCTCATCGGAATCCTAGTATGCATTGCAACCCTCACGCCAAATCCTGGTATTCGTGGCACCTCTCACCACTAATCCTGGTATGCATGGCACGCCTCATCCCTATCCTGGTATGCATGGCACGCCTCATCCCTATCCTGATATGCATGGCACCCCTCATCTCCAATCCTGGTATGCATGGCACCTCTCACCACTAAGCCTGGTATGCATGGCACCCCTCATCCCTTTCCTGGTATGAATGGCACCCCTCACCTCCAATCCTGGTATGCATGGCACCCCCACCCCCAATCCTGGCATGCATAGCACTCCTCATCCCCAATCCTGGCATGCATGGCACCCCTCATCCCCAATCCTGGCATGAATGGCACCCCTCATCCTCAATCCTGGCATGCATGGCACCCCTCATCTCCAATCCTGGAATGCATGGCACCCCTCATCCCCAATCCTGGCATGCATGGCGCCCGTCATACAGGTATGCATGGCACCCCTCACCCGCAATCCTGGTACTCATGGAACCCCTCACCTTCAATCCTGGTATGCATGGCACCCCTCACCCTCAATCCTGGTATGCATGGCACCACTCACCCCCAATCCTGGTATGCGTGGCACCCCTCATCCATTTCTTGGTATGCATGGCACACCTCATCCCTATCCTTGTATGCATGGCACCCCTCACCTCCAATTCTGGCATGCATGGCACCCCTCACCCCCAATCCTGGTATGCATGGCACCTCTCACCACTAATCCTGGTATGCATGGCACCACTCATCCCTATTCTGGTATTCATGGCACACCTCATGCCTATCCTTGTTTGCATGGCACCCCTCACCTTCAATCCTGGTATGCATGGCACCCCTCACCTCCAATCCTGGTATGCATGGCACCCCTCACCCCCAATCCTGTATGCATGGCACCCCTCACCCCCAATCCTGGTATGCATGGCACCCCTCATCCCCAATCCTGTATTCATGGCACCCCTCACCCCCAATCATGGTATGCATGGCATCCCTCATCCCCAATCCTGATATGCATGGCACCCCTCATCCCCAATCCTGGCATGCATGGCGCCCCTCATCCAGTTATGCATGTCTCCCTCATCCCTCATCCTGGGATGCATGGTACCCCTGATCTCTATCCTGGTATAAATGGTACCCCTCATCCCTATCCTGGTATGCATGACCACTCATCTGAATATTGGTATGCATGGCACCCCTCACCCCCAATCCTGGTATGCATGTCACCTATCACCACTAATCCTGGTATGCATGGAACCCCTCATCCCTATCCTGGTATGCATGGCACCCCTCACCTCCAATCCTGGTATGCATGGCATCCCTCATCCCTAATCCTGGTATGCATTGCACCTCTCACCACTAAGCCTGGTATGCATGGCACCTCTCACCACTAAGCCTGGTATGCATTGCACCCCTCATCCCTCTCCTGGTATGCATGGCACCCCTCACTTCCAATCGTGGTATGGATGGCACCCCTCATCCCCATTCCTGGTATGCATGGCACCGCTCATCTCCAATCCTGGTATGCATGGCACCCCTCACCCCCAATCCTGGTACGCATGGTACCCCTCACCCTCAATCCTGGTATGCATGGCTCCCTTCACCCTCAATCCTGGTATGAATGGCACCCCTCACCCCCAATCCTGGTATGCATGGCTCCCCTCATCCCTTTCTTTGTATGCATGGCACACCTCATCCCTATCCTGGTATTCATGGCACCCCTCACCTCCAATCCTGGTATGCATGGCACCCCTCACCCCCAATCCTGGTATGCATGGCACCACTCATCCCTATCCTGTTATGCATGGCACCCCTCATCCCTATCCTGGCATGCATGGCACCCCTCTCCTCCAATCTTGGTATGCATGGCACCCCTCACCCCCAATCCTGGTATGCATGGCACCCCTGATCCCCAATCTTGTATGCATGGCACCCCATACCCCCAATCCTGGTATGCATGGCACCCCTCATCCCCAATACTGGTATGCTCGGCGCCCCTCATCCTGGCATGCATGGCTCCCTCATCCCTCATCCTTGTATGCATGGTACCCCTGATCCCTATTCTGGTATAAATGGTACCCCTCATCCCTATTCTGGTATGCATGGCCCCTCATCCGAATTCTGGTATGCATGGCACCCCTCACCCCCAATCCTGGTATGCATGGCACCTCTCACCACTAATCCTGGTATGCAAGGCACCCCTCATCCCTATCCTGGTATGCATGGCACGCCTCATCCCTATCCTGGTATGCATGGCACCCCTCACCTCCAATCCTGGTATGCATGGCATCCCTCACCCCCAATCCTGGTATGCATGGCACCTCTCACCACTAATCCTGGCATGCATGGCACCACTAATCCCTATCCTGGTATGCATGGCACCCCTCACCTCCAATCCTGGCATGCATGGCACCCCTCATCCCCAATCCTGGCATGCATGGCACCCCTCATCCCCAATCCTGGCATGCATGGCACCCCTCATCCCCAATCCTGGCATGCATGGCACCCCTCATCCCCATTCCTGGCATGCATGGCGCCCCTCATCCTGATATGCATGGCTGCCTTATCCCTCATTCTGGTATGCATGGTACCCCTCATCCCCATCCTGGTATGCATGGCATCCCTCATCCCCTTCCTGATATGCATGGCCCCTCATCCGAATCCTGGTATGCATGGCTCCCCTAGATCCCTATCCTGGTATGCATGGTACCCCTCATCCCCCAATACTGGTATGCATGGTACCCCTCATCCCCCTAATCCTGTTATGCATGCTTTCCTATTCACACATAAAAAAAAATAAACACTCATACTCACCTTTCTTCCTTGTGCTCCAGTGCTGCTGTGTCCTCTTCTGCTGGAGGCTGGGGGAGGAGTGCCACGCCAGAGCACTGCGCTCTCTGGTGCCATTTTGCTGAAAACACACTGTTAATGTGTCTTCAGTAAAATGGTGCCGGATAGCGCTATGCGCATGCGCTGTTTCCGACGACTTCACTCTGCCCCCGGTCTCCGGCCAGAAGAGAGGCGCCGCTGCAGTGCTCCTCCCGGTCAGGTAAGTATGTAAGTATGGCGCCGGAGATTGCAGTGTGCGTTCAGTGTCTATGCATACCGTGATCTCTGACATCATACACTCCTCTTACCTGTAACGGCTCCAAGCGTTCTTCTGTCTGGAGCCAGACTGCGCGTCGCGCATGTGCAGTCTATAAAGGCTTCAGACAGAGGGATGCCTAGCCGATTATATTATAGATATATATCCATCTGAACTAACAGCCCTTCTGAGGACTAATCCAGCTGCATATACTCAGTGGTGATAGCAGGAGTTAGGCAGGCGGGCAGTGTATGTGGCAGACTGCAGTGCATATAGTGCAAGAGGGTCCATAGCACGTTCTGACTGATCCGGCTTTTACAGATATTTGTAGACATAGCCCAGGTATCAGGGGCTAGGGCTAATTTTTTTTCTTAATCCTGATTATTTGCATAAAAAGCAATCCAGAATATACAATTTTTCTGTTCTATTTGCTTGTTAGCACTGCAGAATACAGCCAGATCTTTTCCATATTACAGAGAGAAAAATCCAGAAATTTGTAGTGAACGTGGAAAATATTGGCCTCCATTTCCATTTACAGTAGTTGCAGTGTGTCAGTGAAGCTAATCACACGAGGTCCCTGTGAAGAATATAAATCTTAAGGCTCGCTATTTAAAACCGTGGTTTTCCTTCAGACGTATCACATATAACTGCATTTCAAATCCAGCCATTTGTACTGAAAGTGGAAAATATTGTCCTCCATTTAAAATGGGCAAGGTGCATGGCAAGGGATGGGAAAGTGGACGTGATGGTGATGGTGCATGCAGAGGCCGAGACCTTGGGCAAGCTGAAATTGTGCCACAACAAACACCCACATATTCTCGCCCGACCTTCTTGTCCCAATTCCTAGGGGACCGCAGCACACCACTATTGAACCTAGAGCAGTGTCAAAAGGTTGTTGCTTGGATAGCAGATAACGCTTCCAGTCACTTAGCCACCACCTCCACCCTGTCTTCCACACAGTCAAGTCTCAGTAGCCGTGAGTCTGGACCGCATATTCCTCACCCTGAACCCCCTTCCTCCCACCATGCAGAGTGCCCGGATACAACTGATCCCACAATTGGACACTCAGAAGAGCTGTTCACTTTTCCATTTGTAGATTCCGGCCAAAAAACTCTTGTGGACTCTACCTGCCAACAGAAAAAAAAAATTGTTTTACTGTGCATACAGCTGAAGTTCACCCACCAAAAAAATGACAAACTGGGCTAACACAGCTTCACATTAGCAAATGAAAAAAAAAGTTTTTTTGTGCTCTGCACTCAGAAGCTCAGCAATGACAAGCTCTGCAGATAGCTGAATTTCAACCCCACAAAATCAAAAAGTGGCCTACAAGGGCTTGCTTGCTTTATCACATTAGCAAGTTCAAAAATAAATTGAAGGTATCCTGCATGGAGCACAATACAACCGGTGCACAACACTGTTCTATTGCATGGGCCCTGTTCTTTCTGTCAGAATCTCAGTAATTGCACAAGAAAAAAAAAAGTGCTGCAAGGTCGATTGAACAGGTACACAGCAGAGGGCTTATCTACGCTTTCTGACTTCCAAACAAGCGCCCATCTCTCTAGCTAATATCTCTCAGTACACGGTCGCATGCTGAGCAGCGTCTGTCTCCAGCAGTGACATGAATAAAATGGCGCTGAGGGAACATGGCCACTTTTTATATAGAGAGGACATGTGATTTCAGCAGCCAATTGCATAAGCCCTTGTGTCTGGACAGTGTGGATGCTTCCTGTTCTCTGATTGGCTAGCTGCATTTTCCTGATGTAAATTTACCGCCTACAGGAAGAAAAAAAAAATACAAGTGCGCCGCTGATCTGACCTGTTCTGAGCTATCACCAGCCCCCCCACTCATCTACCATGTCCCCCCACTCATCATACACAAGCACTATGCTAGCCAAACTGTTCAAATCGCTGTAGTTGCCCCGCAATCATCATTTCTAGACCCATGCTACAAGAAGATCTTTCTATTTCTACTTCTCGTGGCTGACAGGTATAATAAAATGTTGCAGTACCATGAGGCCCTTTTTGAAGAATTATTAAAAAAATCCCATCTGACAATGCTGGCGGCAGAGGTCATAGTTCCTTGGACAACCAAGGAGTACAGGTGATGGAGACACAAACCAGATGCAGCAAAGGCAGGGCATTACCAGTCTAGGATACCCACTCCTTAATAATGGAAAATGTTTTTTTTTTACTGAGGCTCTCCACTATGTCTCTTCAAATTAGTATTGGAGCGAGTCCTAATTTTTGACAGCCCTTGAACTTGCTGCATACACAAGAACAGTATAGGAGATCCACTCCTATGTTGTTTGTTGCAGTACCAGATGGCCCTTGTTGAAGTATTATTAAAAAAATTCCAATCTGACAACGTTGGCGGCAGAGGTCACAGTTTCTTGGACAACCCAAGAGTACAGGTGAGGGAGAAACAAACCAGATGCAGCAGAGGCAGGGGAACGCTGTCAAAGGTCTGAGACAGTTTTCTCAGACCCTCCCAGTGGCCAGGCCCTGATGCGCGGGTTTCTCTGACAAGGAGAGAAAAGTTTTAGAAGATGCTGAAGGAGTACCTTGCTGACCGTACCATCGTCCTCCGTGATTACTCTGTGCCTTACAACCGTTGGGTATCCAAGCTGGACACGTGGCATGAACTGTCTCTCTACGCCTTGGAGGTCCTGGCTAGAGATGAGCGGTGTTCGACTAGAACTGTTCGCCAATCTCAAATTCGAGCTGTTTTGGGCGGTGTTCGAGTTGTTCGACGAACCCGAACGATTTGCAAAAAATTTGGCTGTTCGAGGTTATGTTCGATAACTGTTCGTGCACCAAAAGCGTGTCCTGCATGTCTGGCGCTATTTAGAGCACCAATCATGCAGGGATTGTCTGCCACTCACTGTAATGCCACAGCCATGGTGGTTGTGGCATTACAGTGATTGCCCAAATCGATGGGAACAGTGCTCACAGTGAAACATGAAAAGCCGGCAATTCAGCAGCGGCATACACCGGTACCCGACAATTTAGAACCGAAAGAATAGAGCTTCACACATACATTAGATAGATATAAACATGTCAGTCACATATATACGAAGTACAGTGAAAGTGTTGCTTACTGTACTTGTCATTTAGCGTAAAGGATTTATCAAAAAAAATAATAGTGTTTTCATGCACCGTCTCTTTAAAAAAGCCGGCCGGCAATTCACCAGCGGTACCCGACAATTTAGAATAGAAGGAATAGAGAATCACACATAGATTAGATAGATAGAAACATGTCAGTCACATATATATGAAGTACAGTGACAGTGTTGATTACTGTACTTGTCATTTAGTGTAAAGGATTTATCAAAAAAAATAATAGTGTTTTCATGCACCGTCTCTTTAAGAAAGCCGGCCGGCATTTCAGCATCTGTACCCGACAATTTATAACAGACAGAATAGAGCTTCACACATAGATTAGATAGATAGAAACATGTCAGTCACATATATATGAAGTACAGTGATAGTGTTGGTTACTGTACTTGTCATTTAGTATTAAAATAAAGGATTTATTATTAAAAAAATTGGTGTGGGGTTCCCCTTAATTTTAGTCTCTAGCGGAGGTTAAGCAGACAGCTGGGGCAGATGTTTGAATCCTGGGAAGGGGGTAATACCCACGGAGCTTCCCAGGCTACTAATATCAGCCCCCAGCTGAATACATAGCCTTTACTAGCTATTAAAATGGGGGACCCCCCCCCCCAAAAAATGACGTGGGGTCCCCCCTAATTTAATAGCTAGCAAAGGCTAGGCAGACAGCTGGGGGCTGATATTAATAGCCCAGGAAGGGAGCCATGAATATTGGCCCCCTCCCAGGCTAGAAACACCAGCCGTCAGCCACCCCAGAAATGGCGCATTCATAGGATGCGCCAATTCTGGCACTTAGCCTCGCTCTTCCACGCTGCCCTGGTGCGGTGGCAGGGGGTAATAGGGCTGGGGTTGATGTCAGCTTATAATGCCAGCTGACATCAAGCCCAGGTTAGTAATGGAGAGGCGTCTATAAGACACCCCCATTACTAACCCCATAGTCAAAGTTAAAAAAAACACAAACACCCAGAATAAAGTCCTTTAATTGAAATAAAGACACAATTCTTTATTGTTCTAAATTAAACCATACTTACCATCACGCCCATTCCAGCTGAAGCCAACGATCTCCTGTAATAAAAATAAAATAATAAAGCAACCTCATCCTTACCTTTCCATGGTTCCCACGACAGCTTCAGCTCTGCTACATCGAGATGACAGGCTGGACCGCAGCAGAACGCCGCCATCCAGCCTGTCATCCCGCGGACACTGAGAAGCGCAGGCATGCTTGCGCTCCACAGTGTCTCTCTGTGACGGCATAAAGATGAGCCGAGGTCATGTCCAATGAACTCGGCGCACCTCATGCACGTCACTGACAGCGTGGGAGAATTCTCACGCTGAAGCGCTGAGTGCAGGAGAATTTTCCCACGCTGTCAGTGAGGTGCATGAGGTGAGCTGAGTTCATTGGACATGAGCTCACCTCATGCACGTCACTGACAGCGTGGGAGAATTCTCCTGCACTCAGCACTTCAGCGTGAGAATTTTCCCACGCTGTCAGTGACGTGCATGAGGTTAGCTGAGTTCATTGGACATGACCTCGGCTCATTTGGATGCCGTCACAGCGAGACAGTGAGGAGCGCAAGCATGCCTGCTCTTCTCAGTGTCTGCGGGATGACAGGCTGGATGGTAGCTTTCTGCTGCGGTCCAGCCTGTCATCTCGATGTAGCAGAGCTGGAGCCGTCCTGGTAACCATGGAAAGGTAAGGATGAGGTTGGTTTATTATTTTTCTTTTATTGCAGGAGATCGTTGGCTTCAGCTGGAATGGGCGTGATGGTAAGTATGGTTTAATTTAGAACAATAAAGGATTGTGTGTTTATTTCAATTAAAGGACTTTATTCTGGGTGTTGTGTTTTTTTTAAATACTTTACTAGAAATTCATGGCGGTCATGTCTAATACTGGCGTGACCCCATGAATTTTGGGCTTGGGGCCAGCTGATAATACCAAGCTGGCCCTAACCCCTTTATTACCCAGTGAGCCACCGCACCAGGGCCCTGGATGAGTTGGGTACAGCGCCAGAAGATGGCGCTTCTATGATCGCGCCATTTTCCGGGGTGGCTGCGGACTGCAATTTGCAGCGGGGGGGGGGCCCAGAAAGCTTGGGCCTCCCTGCGCTGCAGATTCCAGCCCCCAGCTGCCTAGTTGTACCTGGCTGGACACAAAAACAGGGCGAAGCCCCACGTCAATTTTCTTTAAATTATTTCATGAAATAATTAAGAAAAAAAGGGCTTCCCTATATTGTTGTGTCCGGCCAGGTACAAATAGGCAGCTGGTGGTTGGGGGCAGCCCGTTCCTGCCTGCTGTACCTGGCTGGACACAAATATAGTGCGAAGCCCCACTTCAATTTTTTTTAATTATTTCATGAAATAATTCCTGAAGAATTTTCCCACGCTGTCAGTGACGTGCATAAGGTGAGCTCATGTCCAATGAACTCAGCTCACCTCCTGCACGTCACTGACAGCGTGGGAGAATTCTCCTGCACTCAGCGCTTCAGCGTGAGAATTTTCCCACGCTGTCAGTGACGTGCATGAGGTGCGCCGAGTTCATTGGACATGAACTCGTCTCATCTTTATGCCGTCACAGCCAGACACTGCAGAGCGCAAGCATGCCTGCGCTTCTCAGTGTCTGCAGGATGACAGGCTGGATGGCAGCGTTCTGCTGCGGTCCAGCCTGTCATCTCGATGTAGCAGAGCTGAAGCTGTCGTGGGAACCATGGAAAGGTAAGGATGATGTTGCTTTATTATTTTTTTTTTATTGCAGGAGATCGTTGGCTTCAGCTGGAATGGGCGTGATGGTAAGTATGGTTTAATTTAGAACAATAAAGGATTGTGTCTTTATTTCAATTAAAGGACTTTATTCTGGGTGTTTGTGTTTTCTTTTAACTTTGACTATGGGGTTAGTAATGGGGGTGTCTTATAGACGCCTCTCCATTACTAACCTGGGCTTGATGTCAGCTGGCATTATAAGCTGACATCAACCCCAGCCATATTACCCCACTGCCACCGCTACAGGGCAGTGGGAAGAGCGAGGCTAAGTGCCAGAATTTCTGGGGCGGCTGACGGCTGGTGTTTCTAGCCTGGGAGGGGGCCAATATTCATGGCTCCCTTCCTGGGCTATTAATATCAGCCCCCAGCTGTCTGCCTAGCCTTTGCTAGCTATTAAATTAGGGGGGACCCCACGTCATTTTTTTGGGGGGGTCCCCCATTTTAATAGCTAGTAAAGGCTATGTATTCAGCTGGGGGCTCATATTAGTAGCCTGGGAAGCTCCGTGGGTATTACCCCCTTCCCAGGCTTCAAACATCTGCCCCAGCTGTCTGCTTAACCTCCGCTAGAGACTAAAATTAAGGGGAACCCCACGCCAATTTTTTTTAATAATAAATCCTTTATTTTAATACTAAATGACAAGTACAGTAACCAACACTATCACTGTACTTCATATATATGTGACTGACCTGTTTCTATCTATCTAATCTATGTGTGAAGCTCTATTCTGTCTGTTATAAATTGTCGGGTACAGATGCTGAATTGCCGGCCGGCTTTTTTAAAGAGACGGTGCATGAAAACACTATTATATTTTTTAATAAATCCTTTACACTAAATGACAAGTACAGTAAGCAACACTGTCACTGTACTTCATATATATGTGACTGACATGTTTCTATCTATCTAATCTATGTGTGAGGCTCTATTCCTTCTTGTCTAAATTGTCGGGTACCGGTGTATGCCGCTGCTGAATTGCCGGCCGGCTTTTTTAAAGAAAGCGTCTTCTGAGCAGTTTGTCAGCTTTTGGACACCTTTGAAGGTGTTTTCTATGTGTTTCTATGTGTTTTTGTTTGCCTGCCATTGGTTTTAACGGTGTTCGAAGGTGTTCTAAGGTGTTCGACGAACAGTTCGACGAACAGTTCCTCGAACATCCCGGTGTTCGACGAACCGAACCGAACCCGAACACTACGGGGGTGGCTCAACACTAGTCCTGGCCATTAGCGTTTTGTCAGAGATTGTTTTTAGTGCTGCCGGAGGTATTATAACATATGTGCAATAACAGTATAGGAGACTCAATTCCTAATAATGGGAAGGTCAATTCAAATCGATTCTATATTCTACAATATTACCTCTCTTATCTGAAATTCATTTACGGATGAGCTATCGCAGTATGGATAGCGTATTACACCGATCCAGCCAGGTATTATTGCCTTATACTGTGTGCTGCTACAGAAAAAAATGAAAAATCTATTATATTCCCTATTGATACCACTGTTAGCTGCATTTACAATAGGGACAGGTGCAAGGTATCATCAGCTGGAGATGAGTGTTGTTCATTGTCGTCTAATACATCTCTTCCACAGTGATTGATTACTTGATTGATATTTTCCATGCACTCGTTGACCAATTCATGTTTTTTAACCGTGATCTTTACTCACAAATTCATAAAAGCAGGCAGGGTTGCTTGCGTCCCTTCACAGTTTGTTGCTGCCACGTCCAAATAAAACCCTTTGGGGCCAATTAAAATCTATTTTTTATTGTACAATATTACCTCTCTTATCTGCAATTCGTGTACTGGTGAGCTATAGCAGTAGATATAGTGTATTACAGGCATTTAGTCAGGGATTATTGCATTATACTACGTGCTTCAAAAAAAAGAAAAAAAAATCTATTCTATTCCCTAATGATACCACTGTTAGCTGAATTACAATAGGGACAGGTGCAAGGTATCATCAGCTGGAGATGAGTGTCTTCATTGTTGTTGAATACATATCTTCCACAGTACATAACTTGATCGATATTTTCCCAGCATACGTTGACCGATTCATAATTTTTAACGGTGATATGTACTCATAAATTTATCAAAGCAGGCAGGGTTGCTTGCGTTCCTTCACAGTTTGTTGCTGCAAAGTCCAAAAAAGTTATTCAGGGCCAGTTAAAATCTATTTTCTATTTTTCTATATTACCTCTCTTGTCTGCGATATGTTTATGGGTGACCTATAGCAGTTGGGATAGCGTCTTTACAGGCATTTAGTCATGGATTATTGTATTATACTCTGTGCTAAAAAAATCTATTTGCTATTGACAACGCTGTTATCTGCTTATAAAATAGGGACAGGTGCAACATGGTATTATCAGCTGGAAATGAGTGTTCATCCTGGATGTGTCTGATCATGTCTCACACACCACATGGCCAGATAAGGTAGTAAAATGTTAAAATTACATTTACTGGTGAATGTATTTTTCACTGTTGAAAGCAATGCAAAAGTGCAAAAATGCATCAAAAACACTACATGCAAACATAGTCCAAGATGTGGAAGAGCATTTTTGTTTTTTGTTATGTATTTTGCCTTATATATAAGGCATTACCCTGGAAAGCATGTTTCTTAATATTTTACAAGGAAAATTCATTTTGACTTTGTTTTTGTATGTTTTATTGTGAGCCTGTAAAAGTGTCATAATACTCTGACAACATTGTTCACAGCAGTGACTTGGGATTCAGAGATACTTCCAGGGGTCTTCCCCATGCTGTTCCATGTCATTTTAGCACTGTTTAGATTAATTTGACCAATTTTTAGGCCCCCCTCTAGACCTCCAGGGGGGGAGCCACCGGAAAAATGCTCTGGTTTCCCATTGACTTACATTTAGCTCGTTACTCTGGTCGATCAATTGTTAGTGGGGTTTTTCCTAAATTTTGGCAGTCATTGCACTCACTGCATACCTATAACAGAATAGCAGACCCTCTCCTTTCTAATGGGGAACATGTCATACTCATTACTGTGGCCCAGCTCCTTGTGTCTTTAAATTGTTAGTGGGGTTTTTCCCAAATTTTGCCAGCCCTTGCAGTCACATCATGGACATTACAACTAGAGCAGACCTGCTCCTTTATAATGGGAACATTTTTTTTTTACTGAGACCCTTCTCTATGTCTCTTCAAAGGAGTATTGGGTTTCGTCCAAATTTTTGGCAGCCCTTGCAGTCACTGCATACGCAATAACAGTTTAGGAGACCCACTCGTTAATAATGGGAACAACAAAGCATAGTCGGCTGATGGCTCTCTAACAATAGCGAGGGCCAACTGCTGGCCCTTTAAGAATAGTAAGGGCCGCCTGATGGCCCTATAAAAATAGGCTTTGTGACTTTCAGAGTCCCTCTATCATAAATGAAACAGGATGTGTCTGATGATGTGTCACACACCACATGGCCAGATAAGGTTGTAAAATGTTAAAATGATATTTCCCAGTGAATGCATTTGTCTTGGTTGAAAGCAATGCAAAAGTGCAAAAATGCATCAAAAATGCTACTTGTGAGCATAGCCCAAGGTGTGGAGGAGCATTTTTGTATATTTATTTTGCCTTATATACAAGTCATTACCCTGGAAAGGATGTTCCTTAACATATTTCCCAGGAAAATCTATTTTGGTTTCATTTTTGTATGTTTTATTGTACTGTTCCCATCGATTTTGGCAATTTTTCCACCCTCTGCAGACTGCTGTGTAGCATCGGCATCTCTGCCCCCGGCCAGGCAGAGACGCCGTCCCTCTCACCGCAGCGCTCCCCGCCCGACGTCCTCCAGCGCTCCTCTTCCTGCTTCTGCCGGTCCGTGCTTCTTCCCGGGCACTGTGCTTAGGGTGCGCGCGCTCCCTCCCTCTTAAAGGGGCCACGCGTGCCGCCCTAAGGAGTCCCCGGCCAATTGCCGGAGGTCCTCCCATATATAAAGCACCTCCTCCAATATGGAGGTGTTGGAGCAATAATTGATGTACAGTGTACTTACCTCTGCTTCAGCCCTCAGGTCCCTCTGCTAGCCTGACTATCAGTCCTGTCCGCCAGCCTGACTACTCTTCAGCCCGACAGTCTGTCTTCCGTTCAGTCTGCCAGTCTATGGGCTTTGCCCGCCTGCTTACCTGGAAGCACCTGCCTGTTACCTGTCAGCCTACCTGGAGGCTCCTGCCTGTCACTTGCGGTGACCACCTGTCTGCCTACCTGGAGGCTCCTGCCCGTAACTTGCCGTGACCACCTGACAGCCTACCTAGAGGCTCCTGCTTGTCACTTGCCGTGACCACCTGTCTGCCTACCTGGAGGCTCCTGCCCATTACTTGCCGTGACCACCTGACAGCCTACCTAGAGGCTCCTGCCTGTCACTTTCCGTGACCACCTGTCTGCCTACCTGGAGGCTCCTGCCTGTCACTTGCCATGACCACCTGACAGCCTACCTAGAGGCTCCCGCCTGTCGCCTGCTGTCTCTGTCAGTTCATCTACCCGGATCTCTCGTCAGCCTGCCTGCTGTGCCCATCTGCAGTATCGGTCAGTCCCAGCTATCTGACCCGTGGGAGTCACCTGCTCTCTTACAAGGTCGTCCCCAGAGTAGCACCTGGTCCCTCTGCTCGGTCCCTCCCTCGTCATGGAGTTGTTAGCCGCTGTACGACCTAGGTCGGTCCGAGTTGATACTTAGATATGCCCCTCTGGGTCCCTCCTTGCACCGCAGCACCGAGGTTCCGCCACCCGGATCCGAATCAGTTTGCTCCGACCATGGAACCCGGTGGCCCCCAGGCTCCTTCGCTTGCTGACCTGTACCAGGAGGTTTCTCGTCAGAGATCCCAACAGGAAACCATCCTGACCTACCTGCGGTCTGTCAACACTCACCTGGACACGCTGTCTGTACCACCTGTGTCCGCCTCGAGTCGTGCGACTCCCGCTCCGGCAGCTCCGCTGCCCACCAATACCACGGCATCCAACCCAGGTCCCCGGCTTTCTGCACCTCCTCGTTTTGGAGGCGACCCTCTCTAGCTCGGGGTTTCATAAACCAGTGCACCCTGCACTTTGAACTTTTGGCACATCAGTTTCCCTCCGACCGGGCCAAGGTGGCGTTCATCATGTCTCACCTCACTGGAGAAGCACTGGCATGGCTAAATCCCCTGTGGGAGAGAGGGGATCCCCTGGTGTCCGATCTATCGTCTTTCTTCGTTGCTTTCCAGAAAGTCTTCGATGAACCAGGACAAAAATAGTCTACTGCCTCCTCTCTGCTTCGTATCCGCCAAGGGAGTCTCACCGTGGGCCAATATGCCATACGGTTCCGTACCCTCGCTTCTGAGGTTGCCTGGGACAACGAGGCCCTGGTGTTCATCTTCTGGGAGGACCTTTCCGGTCGGATTAACGATGAGTTAGCCGGCCGGGACATTCCTCCCACCCTGGATGACCTGGTGTCGCTAGCTACCCGGATTGACATCCGTTTCCTGGAACGTGCTAAAGAGACTACCCGGGAGTGAAGATTTCCTCGTCTTGCTCCTACTTTCCAGAGACCTGCCTCTCAATTAGCAACTCCCCGGGCACGCTCGCCCGAACCCATGCAAGTCGACCAGACCAAGATGGTCAAATCTCGCCAAGAGTCACGCCGAGCCGAGGGGAGCTGTTTCTACTGTGGCAGTAAGGATCACTTCATCCGTTCCTGCCCGGTGAAGCCGGGAAACGCCAGTGTCTAGGACTGCTCGGAGAGGTCATCCTAGGCAAAAGTAAACCCTCTCCTTCCCTGACTTTGTCTGTCTCCATCACCTGGGGAGAGAACCGTTACTTTGAAATTGCACACCAGTCCCTGGTAGAGAAATATCACATTCTCACCAAACCTCTGGCTGAACCATTGGCAGTCGCCTCCGTGGATGGAAGACTTCTTCCGGTGACCATCCTGCTCATCACTGAACCTATAACCCTGCAGGTGGGAATGCTGCACTCTGAGAGGATCTTCTTCCATGTGCTTTCCGGTCTCTCTCACTTCCTATTGCTAGGTCTACCCTGGCTTCAGAAACATGAACCTGTGCTGAATTAGCAATCCGGTGAAGTTCTCCGTTGGGGGCAGGATTGCCATAAGACCTGCCTGGTCCCGGTCCGCCCGGTTCGTCCTCCACCCACCCCGGCTAACCTACCCGGTTTACCGGCACCTTACTGGTCCTATGCAGATGTCTTTGACAAAAAGGAAGCAGAGACACTGCCACATCATAGGCCATATGATTGCCCGATTGACCTGGTACCCGGAGCCACTCCACCCCGTGGGCGTATTTACCCGTTGTCGTCGGCCGAAGCCCGGGCTATGTCGGAGTACATTGAGGAAAACGTGGCTAGGGGATTCATCTGGAAATCTACCTCCCCGGCTGGAGCCGGATTCTTCTTCGTCAAGAAGAAGGATGGCTCGCTACGCCCTTGTATTGACTATAGAGGGCTCAATCAAATCACGGTCAAAAACAAATACCCCCTGCCGCTCATCTCTGAGTTGTTTGACCGCCTTAAGGGCGCCAGGATCTTTTCCAAGCTGGATCTACGTGGGGCGTATAACCTGGTCCGGATCCGTCAAGGCATTCAATACCTGGGACGGTCACTATGAATACCGTGTGATGCCCTTCGGCCTCTGCAATGCTCCCGCCGTCTTCCAAGAATTAGTTAATGACATCTTCCGTGACCTTCTATATTCCTGTGTGGTGGTGTACCTGAATGACATCTTGGTCTTCTCTCCGGACCTTTCCACACACCGGAGGGATGTTCGTCAGGTCCTGCTTAGGCTCAGGCAGAATCACCTCTATGCCAAATTTGAGAAATGCCTCTTTAAACAGACCTCCCTTCCGTTCCTGGGCTATATTATCTCCCAGATAGGTCTATGAATGGACCCCGAGAAGCTCTCTGCCGTCTTAAAGGGGCCCCGTCCGGAGGGGTTGAAGGCGATTTCAGCGATTCCTGGGCTTCGCCAACTACTACCATCTCTTCATCCCGCACTTCTCTTCCCGGACTGCTCCCATCTCTGCGCTCACCCGTAAGGGAGCAAATCCCAAGCTATGGCTGCCCGAAGCTGAGGAGGCCTTCCTTTCCTTAAAGCAAGCCTTCTCCTCTGCCCCAGTGCTGCACCGTCCGGACTGCAACAAACAGTAATTCCTGGAGGTTGATGCTTCCTCCTCCGGAGCCCGAGCGGTGCTCACCCAAAGATCTTCATCCGGGAGAATGGTAACCTGCGGCTTCTTCTCCAAACTCTTCTCCTCGTCTGAGCACAACTACTCCATAGGAGACCGAGAACTGCTAGCCATCAAATTGGCGCTGGAGGAGTGGTGTTACCTGCTTGAAGGTGCTCTATACCCAGTGATCATCTATACTGATCACAAAAACCTTGCATATCTCCAGAATGCCCAAAGACTCAATCTGCGTCAGGCCCGGTGGTCTTTATTCTTCGCTTACTTTGACTTTATCCTACATTTCCGCCCGGCGGACAAGAATGTTAAAGCTGACGCCTTGTCCCGATCCTTCCTGTCCTCCAATCTAGAGGAGGAGCCTATGCACATCATCGACCCCTCCAAAGTGATGAGTGTGGTCCCCTTAGATCTGACTCGTCTCCCACCCGGTAAGACGTTTGTAGCGGTTCCAGTCGGGAGAAGATTCTTCTTCATCCAAACTAGCCGGCCATGCCGGTCAGAAGAAAACTTTCCTGCTCATTACCCGGCATTACTGGTGGCCTACCCTGCACAAGGATGTGGTAGACTTTGTCTCGGCCTGTTCGTCTTGTGCCCGCAACAAAGCTCCCAGACATCTTCCAGCCAGTCACCTCCTGCCTCTTCCCGTACCTGCTGCCCCTTGGCAACACATTGCTATGGACTTTATTACAGATCTCCCTGTTTCTGCCGGCTGTACAGTCATTTTGGTGGTCGCCGACCGCTTTTCTAAAATGGCCCACTTCATCCCTCTGCCAGGTCTCCCGTCTGCATCAGAGCTGGCTAAGGACTTCTTCCTTCACATCTTCCGTTTCCATGGCCTACCCCTCCACATTGTGTCGGATCGAGGGGTTCAATTCACCTCGCGCTTCTGGAGAGCTACGTGTAAACTACTAGATGTCACCCTGGATTTCTCCTCCGCTTACCATCCACAGTCCAATGGCCAAGTGGAGCGTATCAACCAGATTCTTACCAGCTACCTCTGGCACTTTGTTAATGCTCACCATACCGATTGGGTGAACCTCCTACCCTGGGCCGAATTCTCCTACAACAATCATGAGAGCGAATCGACTTCCAAGTCCCCGTTGTTATGATCTGCTACAGAGACTAAGGAAAGACAGGAAAGACTGTCCCTACAATAGAACTAAACTAGATCCCTACGATGTAACGGGGAACCTGATCCTGCGATCAGACCCGCTAAAGTCCTCGGCTAGTCTGTACGAAGACCTATAGATGTGAGGGAGGGATCCCTACAAGAACTAGGGACTGGGATAAGTTGGACACCTCCTAGCAGAAATAGTAGCAGTCAAAGACAAACACACAACAAAAAGCATAGAGGTCAGAAGACCTAGCAAAACTAACAGAGAACGGCAACAGAGCACCAAGCTACATCAAGAGTAGTAAATTCAATGAAGTCCAGCAAGACCAGGAGGGCGGAGCCAGATTAAATAGGCAAAAATGGTCATGTGACCAGCAAACTAGAAAAAAACCAACAGGAGAGTTCTAACACCCGTTCTTTGTAGTCTATGGTCAACATCCCAGGATACCATTTCCCGTCTCCGCTTCCATGGACAACCCTGCCGCGGAGTCTCTGGTCAGCGAATTTTCCACCATTTGGGAAAACACTAGGTCTGCACTTCTTCAGTCCTCCGAGCGGATGAAGAGATATGCTGACAAGAGACGTCTGGATCCGCCTCAATTCCGTCTGGGAGACAAGGTTTCGGCTCAAAATACCCTCCTACAAGTTGGGTCCTCGGTTCATCAGTCCATTTGAAGTCCTCAAACAAATCAACCCAGTGGCCTACAAGTTAAAACTCCCGGTCACCTTACGGATTCCCAACTCCTTCCACGTATCTCTCCTCAAACCAGTTGTGTTTAATTCTTTTTCCAACAGTCCAGGTACTCCCCCTGCTCCGGTTTCCGTTGAGGACGTTTTTGAGGTAGAGAATAGTGTTGAGCGAGCACTAAAATGCTCGGGTGCTCGAAGCTCGGGCCGAGCTCGCCGTGATACTCGGGTGCTCGACCCGAGCAACGAGCCCAATGTTAGTCTATGGGTGACTCGAGCATTTTTGCGGTGGCACCCCCGGCAGTCTTTTAAAAGCCTAACAAGTGCCCAAAACGATAGTGACAGTGCTCAAATGACATGGGGACAGCATGGGGATCGCCCCAGGAAGCATTTCTGACCCCCAGGTCACTGCTGTCAACAACGTGGTCAGAGGTATTAAGCCACTTTTACGGGCTCACAATAAAACGTTCAAAAACGAAACTGAAAGTGCTTTCCTGTGAAATATGTTAAGGAACATCCTTTCCAGGGAAAAGACTTGTGTATAAGTTAAAATAAATGACCAAAACAAAAATACTCCTCCACACCTTCGGCTATGTTCACAAGTTGCATTTTTTATGCGTTTCTGCACTTTTGTATTGCTTTCAACTTTGACAAATGCATTCACCGGGAAATGTCATTTTAACATTTTACAACCTTATCTGGCCATGTGCTGTGTGACACATGCATAAAGTGCTGAAAATACATGGGAGCAGCATGGGGAAGACCCCTGGAAGCATCTCTGACTCCCAGGTCACTGTCTAAAAGTGTGCCCATCATAAGTGATCCTTGCTGCATCAAAAGATGCAGACTTGCAACTAGCCCCAAGCAAGTTCTAGTCCCAGAGCTGTGTTCAATTGTACCTCCCCTTTCCTTGCAATACAAGCGCAAGTATGCAGCCTGCCACCCACCCACCCCCAGGCTGCAATAACATACTGCTTGCTTGCTTGAACTTAAAATTGGGCCTTTTAGGCATGTGGAGGCGGAATCTGGTCACCACGTCATGGCTGTGCTGGCGGCTGGAATCCATACTCAGTCCCCAGCCGCCCGGCGGCTGGGTGTCTATACTTGGTCCCCTGCCGCCCCACGGCCGGGTGTCCACACACTGTCCCCAGCCGCCTGGGGGCAGTCGGGTGTCCATAAACGGTCCCCAGCCGCCCCGATTTCTCCTTGGATCATCCCCCCACTCACTTTTCTTAGCCCGGCCTGCTTTAGGCAGCATTGGACGAGCCCACCAGAGAACCAGACTCCTCCGGTGGGCCCTGACTTCTCCATCGGTGGAGTTGAGAGTGCCAAGGTGAGGAGCATGATGATGATGACAGAAGTTAGCATCTGCTATGTTTTCTTTTAATGCAAGTGTAAGTGTGCAGCCTGCCACCCACCCACCCCCAGACTGCAATTCCATACTGCTAGCTTGCACTTGAAATGGGGCCTTTTAGTTTGGAGGAGGCCGAAGCTGGCCACTACTTCATGGCTGCTTCGGCAGCGAGGTATCCATACTCAGTCCCCAGCCGCCCCTATTTGTCCTGGTGTGCCTTGTACATAAGATTAAGCGCATATACCAAAACATTACCTGTGCCCTCCCCAGTGCATTTAGTTTGAAGGAGAGCCTATTCCGCTGTAGTGTGTGCATGCCAAACCCCTGTTCATGGTACATGCGAAGATGCCTCCCACCTTGCACCTGTCATTGCAGACTTGCAACTATCCCCATTCAAGTCCTTGTCCCAGGGCAGTGTTCAATTGTACCTCTCCCATTCCTTGCAATGCAAGCGCAAGTATGCAGCCTGCCACCCCCCCCCCCCCCCAGGCTGCATTACCATACTGCTTGCTTGCACTTTAAATTGGGCCTTTTAGGCATGTGGAGGCGGAATCTGGTCACCACGCCATGGCTGTGTCGGCGGCCTGGTATACATACTCAGTCCCCAGCCGCCTGGTGGCCGGGTGTCCCCGCTTGCTCCCCAGCCTCCACGGGGTGGCCGGCTGTCCATACTCGGTCCCCAGCCACCCCTATTTGTCCAGCTAACCTTTTCCCCACTTTTCTTAGCCTGGCCTGCTTTAGGGCAGCATTGGCCGAGCCCACCGGACTATCAGACTCCTCCGGTGGGCCCTGGCTTCTCCATCAGTGGAGTTGAGAGTGCCAAGGAGAGGAGCATGATGAGGATGATAGAAGTTAGCATCTGCTTTGTTTTGTTGTAATGCAGGCACATGTATGTAGTAGCGGCTAGGCCTGAGGTGGTCAGCGTTTTGGCGCATATCCTACCTCCTCCGAGGATTGCTGGATGTTTTCCTGCTACTATCCAAGTTCTATGACTCCCGTTAAAACAAAGCTTCAGGTGATAAATGATGGATGAGGTGGTGGCAAAGGAGAAAGAGCAGGAGGAACAGGGACCATTCACATCAATATCAGGCCAGTCAACCAGATATGTCTTGTAGGATATGTTTCTGTAACAAAAGGAGCGGTTCGGCTACACAGTTATAGGGCATACAGTGAGTGCAATGCCTACCAAAAATTTCGAGGCACTCCAATGCCCCTTGGAAATGACATGGAGGTCAGAGGGCGTTAACTAAACCTTTTTTTCCATCTATAGCAACTGGGTCTCCTGTGCACTGTTGGCCTAAGCAGTGAATGGAAGGATTTCCAAAAATTATGAGGAACTGCAATGCCCCTTACAAGAGCCATGTGTGGCACCCCAGGGGTCTGGTCACCACAGTAATAGAGATATTACGTCGGAGAGCAAGTGGGAGGTTTCCTGGTCAGGATCCCTTAAACATGCAACATCCTCCTGCCCCAGTCCTGGGAGGGGAGAATTCTGCCCTTTTAAACTGGATCTGGGGCGGGGTTGAGTGAGTCAGAGAACAGAGAACAGTCAGAGCCAGAGTGAGAACAAGGGAAAGTAACAGCAAGGAGCTCTGTAGAAGCTAGGAGCTAAAGACCAGGGGCTGGAAGCTGAGCAGAGCTCGCCCTGGCAGAAGAGAATAGGAACCAGACACAGGAGTCCGAGGCTGTGAGGACTTATATATCCAGCAGCAGAAACCAGCCGGCAGGGGATTTCAGGTCCTCTGGCCATAGAAGCCCGGAGGCTCAGTCACAAGCAAGGGACCAGCACCGCCGTCGTGGAGCGGAGGCTAACAGAAGGCCCCAAGTCACCAGCCATACGGGTGAGCACTACACGGTACACTCAGGGACGTGGGCTACTTCTACCCGCTTACAGCAAGGTAGCCAGGAAGAGTGCAGACAGAAGGGGAGGCCTACAACTCCACCTGGCCAGGGGAACTCCTGCTTGCTCACAGACTGACCAGGCCTCTTATGCTAGCCAGTACTCCCGGGAGGGTCTACCTTATAATCATCAGTAAAGACCCTGAACTGCACTGCAAAGACTCTGAGTCATTCCTGCGCTCGTGCACCATCACCCCCATCATCCACACTCACTGCCCTGAGGCTATACTCCTCCCATGGGGAGT
Source organism: Phyllobates terribilis (assembly GCF_046119375.1). Taxonomy (NCBI): domain Eukaryota; kingdom Metazoa; phylum Chordata; class Amphibia; order Anura; family Dendrobatidae; genus Phyllobates; species Phyllobates terribilis. The sequence continues at coordinate 285,023,850 of NW_027362761.1, forward strand.
TATCCCATTCTCTGCTGCGCACACAACACCAGCCTCAGCGGTCTGCCTCGCAGTGGTGGTACTCCCTGACCGCAATCCACGGGTGGCGCAGTCGGATAATTAACCTCAAAACCTAAGAAAGACTGCCACTGGTTTGACCAGCCTGAGCCACGGGACCGGGTCACCGCCACGGAGACTACAGACCCCAGAGACCCGGCACCGGGTATCCCACACACGTGTACACACGGTCCAGGGGGCGCGTCACATGCAGTACAGCATATTACAAACATAAGTCCCATTATTGGGGAGTGGGTGTCCCATAGTATTTGCTTATGCCTTGCAAGTAAAAGCTGCCAAAAATTAGGATGGAGCAACCTGCAATGCCCCTTACAAGAGCCATGCAGTACAGCATATTACAAACATAAGTCCCATTATTGGGAAGTGGGTGTCCCATAGTATTTGCTCATGCCTTGCAAGCAAAAGCTGCCAAAAATTAGGACGGAGCAACTTGCAATGCCCCTTACAAGAGCCATGCAGTACAGCATATTACAAACATAAGTCCCATTATTGGGAAGTGGGTGTCCCATAGTATTTGCTCATGCCTTGCAAGCAAAAGCTGCCAAATATTAGGACGGAGCAACTTGCAATGCCCCTTACAAGAACCATGCAGTACAGCATATTACAAACATAAGTCCCATTATTGGGGAGTGGGTCTCCCATAGTATTTGCTTATGCCTTGCAAGCAAAAAGCTGGCAAAAATTAGGAGAGAGCAACTTGCAATGCCCCTTACAAGAGCCATGCAGTACAGCATATTACAAACATAAGTCCCATTATTGGGGAGTGGGTGTCCCATAGTATTTGCTTATGCCTTGCAAGCAAAAGATGCCAAAAATAAGGACGGAGGAACTTGCAATGCTGGCACCCTGGTGGTATAGTGGTGGTGGAGGCTGAGGATAAGGAGAAGAAGATAAAACAGCTGAAAGGAGGAAGCGTATACCCATGTGTGGGTGTGAAGCGGTGCATGTGAATACACCTCCCGAAATAACACAGTGGATTTGACTTTATGTTACTCTGCTGTCATTTGGTGGTGATGTGAAGTCTGGCCCAATCCAGCCCTTGTTCATTTTGATAAGGGTCAGCTTGTCAGCATTGTCAGTTGACAGGCGAGTGCGCTTATCAGTTATAATTCCCCCAGCGGCACTAAAAACACGCTCCGATAACACGCTAGCGGCAGGGCAGGCCAGGACCTCCAAGGCGTACAGAGCGAGTTCATTCCAAGTGTCCAGCTTGGATACCCAATAATTAAAAGGCACAGAGGAATCACGGAGGACGCTGGTACGGTCGGCAAGGTACTCCCTCACCATCTTTTGAAACTTTCCACTCCTTGTGAGAGCACCCCGCGCCTCAGGGCCTGTAAGCTGGGCGGGTGTCAGAAAACTGTCCCAGAACATTGACAGTGTTCCCCTGCCTCTGCTGGATTGGAGTTGCATCTCTCTCGCCTGTACGCCTTGGTTGGGCAACGAACTGTGACCTCTGCCGCTAGCGTGTTCAGATGGGAATTTTTTTAAGAGTTCTGCAGCAAGGGCCTTCTGGTACTGCCCCATTTTTGTAGACCTCTCCACCTCAGGGATAAGAGAGTTAAAGTTCTCCTTGTAGCGGGGGTCTAAAAGTGTCACCAACCAGTAATGACTGTCACCCAACAATTTGACAACGCGAGGGTCACGGTTAAGGCAGCGTAACATAAAGTCAACCATGCGTGCCAGACTGGTAACGGGCAAGATTTCCGTGTCCTCACCAAGATGACGACTGACCATGCTCTCCTCCTCCTCCTCCTACTCTTCCTCCTCCCCCCTGTCCTCAGGCCACCCACGCTGAACCGACGGTATGACACTTGTACAGGTACTACCGTCTACAACGCATGATAGCAGCTCCTGTTCTTCCTCCTCCTCCTCCTCCTCTCCCTCATTGTCCCCCAATGCACGTTGGGATGAGATGAGGCTGGGCTGTGTGTAATTGCCCGCTAAGGCTTATTGATCCATCTCATCATACTCTGGCTGCAATGCCTCCTCTTTAATTCTCTGCAGAGAGCATTGCAAAAGACAGACAAGTGGGATGCTGACACTAATGATGGCGTCATCGCCACTCACCATCTTGGTGGCCTCCTCAAAGTTTGTCAGGATGGTACATATGTCAGACATCCAGGTCCACTCCTGAGGTCTTATGTGTGGAGTCTGACCTGAATATCGACGGCCTTGTTGCAGCTGGTACTCCACAATAGTGTTGAGCCACCCCCGTAGTGTTCGAGTTCGGTTCGGTTCGTCGAACACCCGTGTGTTCGCCGAACTGTTTGTCGAACTGTTCGTCGAACACCTTCGAACACCGTTAAAACCAATGGCAGGCAAACAAAAACACATAGAAACACATAGAAAACACCTTCAAAGGTGTCCAAAAGCTGACAAACTGCTCAGAAGACACAACTAACACATGGAAAAGTGACAAGTACATATAGTCATGCGAAAAGAAAAGAGGTGGAGGAGTAAAAGGAGGGGGAGACACAGATATAGGCATGTCATGCCCTTCTAAAATCCAAAAAGTGAGAAGCCGACACGGCCAGTCCGCTCCTGCCCGTGCCACCTCCGTGTCGCCGGGTTTGTGCCAGAGCCGCGGTGAACCCTGACGGCCAGCCCCCCTCTCCCAATACTGGTGCCTGTCCGCTGGTGGGTCGAGAGAGCCCCCCTGTGGTGGAGGCAGCTCTAAGCTTTTTAATTTAAATTGTCCCTCTAATTTGAATGAATACACTTTAAATCCATTTACAAGGATCTATTGGAGGGCAAGTCTCATGCCAGCAGCCGCGTAATTCCAGCTCCAGTAGCGTCCACTAAAGCTGCTGCAGTTAAAAAGCTTTTATAAGGATCGAGCTCGGCTGTCCACCGCAAGGCATCCTAGTGCCAGTCCCAGCCCCTATGCCTTGGGGTGCCTCCTGATGCTCTTCACTAAGTATCCCGTGGTCCCGAAGCATTTCCTTTGAAAAAATTAAGTGTCCAAACTACAGGTGGTGTAGCTTGCTTAACAGCCGGGATAATCCGCTGACTAGCAGACACTGCTACTAGGCACAAAGTATTTCCTGAGCTAGATGCAGTTAAAAATTTGTAAGTAGATACTCTCGTTGGATGCTGAGAAAGCATTCCATAGAGTCTCCTGGCACGCCATATATGATTCTCTTAAAAAGCTTGGGGTAGGGGTCTAGGGGACCCTTTTATAGCCAAAATCACGGCCCTGTATCACAATACGTCACCTAGGCTGAAGATAAATGGAACTGTAGCACCGAGGGCTCGGTTGCTACAGACGTATTGCACCTCACCCAGAGGTGTGATATCTCACTCTCAGATAAGGATGGAGTGTGGATCAGGACCCGACACCTGCATGCATTACACCACATTGCCGTGGGGCAGGGCGACCAATATGCCCCTGAGATGGGCACGACAGTCCCTGTCCCTGGCTGGAGTGGGGGGAGGGAACACTGAGGAAGGGGAACCCTGCAGTGCAGGAGCAGGGAGGAAGCAGTTCCTGGGTGCATTGAGAAGGGAGTATAAAAGGTGGGCACCATCTTAGTTCAGTGCAGAGAAGTCTGAGCAGAAGTGGCAGGGAGCAGGGGCTCTGCATGAGCTCTGCTCCGGAGGCGGGCCTAGTAACAGAGGCCCAGGCCTGCAAGAGGGAGAAGGAAGGAAGAGGAGCGGAGAAGGCTCCAGGAATGAGGAATGAAGGGATCCCAGGGGTGCGGACGGGCGAGTCGCCACCGCACGCCCGAATCCACCTGCGTGGAGGGGTCAGGCCAAAGGGGGAGACCGGTCCCCGAACTAGTGGAGGCAGGAAACGACCCTCAGCTAGAAACCGGAGGCTCTGACATTTTATGTGGCGCAGCCCCTTGCTCCACCCGCTAGGAAGGCACCACATAGGGTCAGGGAAACTGGCGCCAAGTTTACCAAGAGGAGGCCCGAGGCAGCCGGACAGAAGTGTTGGTAAGAAAGGCCAGACAAAGGACACACAAAGGGGGTCCTGTGAAGCGCTCCAAAGTTATCTGGGAGTTGTCTGAGCCCCTCACCTGGTGAGCACAGTACGACATGGGCAGCCGTTACCTGCAGACGTGGTCTGGATAATAAGAACTGTGAGTAAAGGCCCTGAACTGCATCACTGACTCCGTGTCGTTACTGCTGCTGCCCTGCACCATCACCCCCATCCTCCGCATACACTGCCCTGAGGCTATACTCCTCCCGTGGGGAGTTATGCTACGCTCTGCTGCACCCACAACACCAGCCTTAGCGGTCTGCCCTGTAGCGGCGGTTCACTCTGACCGCAATCCACGGGTGGCGTAGTCGGACATTTAAACATCAAAACCACATAAATAGTTCCGCCACTGGTTTGACCGCCCTGAGCGACGGAACCGGATCGCCGCCACGAAGACTACAACCACCAGCATCCACCAAAAAGGGTCCGGCTCCGGGTGTCCCAAGGCCCAGGGGGTGCGTCAGAACATTTTCATCACCTTTCACAATCACCAATGGGACAAGGCAGGGATGTCCTCTGTCCCCTCTCTTATACATCCTAGTGACGGAGCACCTGCTCTCATCAATTCGCCATAACCCCAATATTAGGTGGATTGAGGTGGGAGGCACCGAGTACAAGTGCTCTCTATTTGCTGATGATGTCCTAGTATATATCACTCAATCACATATATCCATCCCTGCTGTTATGGCTGAAATAGATCACTTTGTTACATGGTAAAATTTTAAAATCAATGCAGCGAAGTCTGAGGCCCTCGATGTCTCCCTCCCTAAATCCATATAGGATTCCATCCAGTCCAACTTTCCCTTTGCCTGGCCCTCACAGGGTATCAAATACTTAGGAATTCCTAACATAGATGGGAGAGGTCTCTATGAATATCTTAATTTTGGGCCCTTTATTGAACAATTCCATACAGACCACGGTTGGCAAGTTAGAACTGTAAGATTCACTACGTGAACCACTGGTGTTTTGTGGAAAAGCACATGTACACCGCGTTCCAAATTATTATGCAAAAAGTGTTTAGGAGTGATAAGGGAAGAATTTGTTTGTTTGTCAGTTAAACTCATTGATGGTGATGTGTGTCAGGGCTCTTTATATCACTGTAAGCAATTGCAGACACCTGTGCTAATTAGTTTGGCAGGTGTGTCCAATGAAAGGCAAGACTACTTAAGAAGGCTCTCTCACATTATTAAGCAGCCTACATTTTCTGCCAAAATGGGAAAGAAAAAGGATGTGTCGGCTGCTGAGAAGCAACAAATTGTGGAGTGTTTAGGTCAAGGCATGACTACAATCAACATTGTGCGATGATCAGGATGAAGTGTCTTGGCAATCAAGAAGTATGTAGCTGATTCACAGTACACACGTGTGCGTGCTGATACTGGCAAATTGAGGACTCTTTCCTACAGGCAATTACGTCAGGTTGAAAGAGCAGCGGCAAAAAAGCCTTGTCATAGCAGCAGACAAGTTTTTGAAGCTGCTTGTGCCTCCAACGTCCCCCGAACAACAAGATGCAGGGTCCTTCAGAGGTTTGCAGCTGTGCATACGCCATCCTGTCGACCTCCTCTATCCACTTCACACAAGCAGAAACGGCTCCAGTGGGCCAAACATTACATGAAGACTGATTTCAAAACTGTTTTGTTCACGGATGAGTGCCGTGCAGCGCTCGATGGTCCAGATGAATGGAGTGGAGGATGGCTGGTTGATGGACACCCCACGCAAACACGGCTACAGCGCCAACAAGGAGGAGGTGGAGTAATGTTTTGGGCTGGAATCATGGGGAGAGAGATTGTCGGCCCCTTTAGGATCCCTGAAGGCGCTAAAGATGAACTCCATAATGTGTGTGGATTTTCTCAAACAGCACTTCCTGCCATGGTTCAAGAAGAAGAACCGTGTATTTCACAGCAAGATCATTTTTCTGCATGATAATGCACCATCTCATGCTGCATATAAAACATCTGCATCTCTGGCTGATATGGGCATAAAAGGGGACAAACTTATGGTGTGACCCCCATGCTCCCCTGACCTCTACCCCATTCAGAACCTTTGGAGCATCATTAAAAGGAGTGTCTATGATGGCGGGAGGCAGTTCACATCTAAGCAACAGCTCTGGGAGGGTATTCTGTCCTCATGCAAAACAATTGAAGCAGAAACCATCCAAAACCTGACAAATTCAATGGACGAGAGAGTTCAGAAGCTCCTTTCGAACAAGGGGTCCTATGTGAAAATGTAACATCACCTAGAATAAAGTTTTGAGTTGAAAACTGTTTGATTTCAGTTTCTAACAACCTGCTAATGCTTATAATTTCAAAAATGACCATTTTTTTGGTCTTTATTAAAATGAAAAGGTTGATCGAAAAGTTTGGGGGATCTAAGAGTGTGGCAACCCAGTAGTCATGATTACTTCGAATTCTGACAATATGAGGGTCATGCTGCAGGTAGTGCAGCAAGAAGGCACTTATGTGTCTTGCGCATCTCGGAGCCCCAAAATTATTTTCCGGGCTAGATGCAGCTAAAAATTATTTTTAATTTTAAATCTGGTGAAGCTTATTATAGATGGCCTAATAGGATCAGTGCTGCACACTGCTACAAAGCCCAAATTATTTTCCAGTCAAGATACAGATAAACATGATTAGTAATTTGAAAGCTTAAAACGGTTGGTAGGGTGATTTTAACCAATCATCAAGCTTTTACTCTCCCCAGGATGACACAGGGGTAGAAAAGTCGTTTCGGATCCATGATTTGTTCATCTTTATGAACGTGAGTCTGTCTACATTATCAGTGGAGAGCCGCGTGCGCTTATCTGTCAGCACACCACCAGCAGTGCTGAACACACGTTCAGACAGAACGCTGGCTGCGGGGCATGACAAGATCTCCAAGGCGTAAGTGGCTAGCTCCGGCCATTTATCCAGATTGGAAGCCCAAAAAGAGCAAGGGTCCAGTGACACAGTCATGGCTTCAAAGTTTACTTGGAGATACTCCTGTACCATCGTCTCTAGGCGTTGACTATGTGTCAGACTTCTTGTCTCCTGTGGCCTTGCAAAGGATGGGCTAAAAAAGTGGTGAAATGATTCCGCAAAATTGATGTTACCAGCAGATACTGTGGTTCTGTTACGGTTTGAGTGCTGAACACTTGACGGTCCCACGGTTGGCAAGTTGGAACTGTGAGATTCACTACGTGCACCACTGATATTTTGTGGAAAAGCACATGTAAGATTCTGCAACAGTCTCTGCTGATACTCCTGCATGCGTGCATCCCTTTCTATGGCAGGAATAATTTCTGCAAATTTACTTTTGTACCGGGGATCTAACAGTGTGGCAACCCAGTAGTCAGGATTATTTCTAATTCTCACAATTCGAGGGTCATGTTGCAGGTAGTGCAGCAAGAAGGCACTCATGTGTGTTGCGCATCCAGGAGCACCAAGTCCCTGTTGTGTTGGTGGCGAGGTAACAATCATGCTTCCTTCCTCTGTCCTCTCCCCCCAACCTCGCACAACATAAATGTGATCAAGGTCTCCCTCATCTGATGAGTCTTCCATCAGTTCGTCCTCCACTTCTTCCTGGGCTCCTGCACCTTCCTCACTAGTTTGGCTGCTACCATGCGCCCTGGTAAAACCATCTCCCCCACCCTCACATGCCTGCCGCCTTGGTGCTGCCGACCGTCTGGACCTTGCAGATGTTAGCCCTTCCGCATACAACTCCTCCTCCTCTACTTCCTCCACCTCCTCTTGTGCCACCACCTGACTCCGAATTCTGTTTAACATGTGCTCCAGCATGTAAATCACCGGAATAGTCATGCTGATAATGGCATCGTCAGCACTAAACATCTTCGTCGCCATTTCAAAACTGTGCAGAAGGGTGCATAGGTCCCTGATCTGAGACCACTCCTCCAGCGTGATTTGCCCCACCTCTGAATCTCGTTGGCCCAGGCTATACGTCAGAACGTATTGCACCAGGGCTTGTCGGTGCTGCCACAGTCGCTGCAACATGTGCAGAGTTGAATTCCACCGGGTAGGCACATCGCATTTTAGCCGGTGAAGTGGCAGGCCCAACGACTTCTGTAGAGATGTAAGTCGCTGAGCTGCGGGATGCGAACGGCGGAAGTGAGCACACAGCGACCGTGCCCTCTGCAGAAGGCCATCTAGTCTGGGATAGTGGGCTAAAAATTGCTGGACAACCAGGTTCAACACGTGAGCCATACAAGGCACATGTGTGACATTGCCCCGGCGAAGGGCCGCACCCAGGTTTGCAGCATTGTCGCACACGGCCTTCCCTGGTTTCAGGTCCAGTGGAGACAACCATTCATGAAATTGGTTCTCCAGAGCTGACCACAACTCCTCAGCTGTGTGACTCACATTTCCCAGACATTTCAATGTAAAAACCGCCTGATGACGTTGAGCCCTACTGCCAGCATAGTAAGGAGGTGTGCAGGATCCCTTCTGCGCAGTTAGAAAGCTTGTGGCATGACCAGACAGGCTTTGGGTGCAGGTGGAAGACCGAGAGGAGGTTGAGGAGGCAGAAGCAGTGGAGGAAAAATGACATAAAGAGGATTGACGCACAACTCGTGGGGACGGCAAGACTTGGACAGCAGCCCCTTGTCCTGCTGTCACCATAGTTACCCAGTGCCCAGTCAGCGACATGTAACGCCCCTGTCCATGCCTACTCGTCCAAGTGTCTGTGGTGAAATGCACCCTGTCACACACAGAGTTTCTCAAAGAAGCGGTGATGTTGTGTGCGACATGCTGGTGGAGCGCAGGCACACCTTTCTTTGAGAAGTAGTGCCGACTGGGCATCTGGTACTGGGGCACTGCGACGGACATAAGGTCTCGAAAATCCTCTGTGTCCACCAGGCGGAAAGGCAGCATTTCTGTAGCCAAGAGCTTGCAGATGGTGAAATTCAACCTCTTAGCTTTCTCATGGCTAGGAGGAAATGGTCTTTTACTTGTCCACATCTGAGGGACCGAGGGCTGGCTATTGTGCTTAGACGGGGTTGATAAGGGTGTCCCCGGCAAACTGCCGGTCTGTGAGGAAGATGCAGGCGGACATGTTAGGTTGCCTTGATCCAAAGGTGGTGCTATCGATGTCGGACAGCGCTCAAGACCAGCTGGTGTTACCACCTCCAAAGAAAATGATGACCTGCCAATCACGCTGGCTGTTGCGGGTAAAGAGGTGGCAGGTCTGCGCCCCAAAACAGGTGTGACTGCTGTCCCCCCAGTCACAGAGGATGAAGAGGCCGCGGATGCACAAGATATGGCAGACGGTGGTTGGCCCGGCCGGCTAGACCGCATTGTAGCACACTGAGCTTCCCACTGCAACTTATGCTTCATGTCCATGTGCTGGTTCATGCATGAAGTACTCAAACTATGTATTTTTTGGCCTCTACTTAGCTTTTGCTGACAAATGTTACAGATAACACGAGTTGGGTCATCTTTATCGATCTGAAAAAATGCCCAGGCTATGCAAGGCTTAGCACCCATGCGACCTGAAGAGCCACCACGACTTGTGGTGAGAGGCAGAGATGTGTTTGAGGATGCAGTTGTTGACGTGCTTCCAGTACTACGTCTCTGTCCAGGAAGGCGCAACCTGACCTCGTCGTCACTAGCATCTTCCTCCACCTCCTCTGCTGACCTCATCTCTTGGCTGACTGTGGGTTGACAGTAAGTGGGATCTCCGACCTCATCATCATCACCCTGTGCGTTATCACACCCGTCGTCCTCAGAGCCAACCTGTTCCTGCCCTGACAAAAAACTAAAGTTGTCGCTCCAATCAGGTATTTGAGTCTTATCATCGTCTTCCTCATTGTCTCCACCAACAGGAGTTACAGTTTGGGAATGAGGGTCTACATTATGGTCAGAACCTTCTGCGTCTGGTCCTGGATCCGACTCATAAAGATTCTGGGCATCAGTGCAGATCATTTCCTCGTCTGGATTCACAGAAGCGCTGGAGTCGACCTCTGATTCCCAGGCTATATTATGAGTAAACAGCTCTGCAGACTCAACCATCTGTTCTACCTCATACTCAGACGGGCAGCTGGAGATTTGGGAGCTGTGAGGAAGCAAGTGCGATTTGGGTGACACCTTTGAGGACTGGAGTATTTGTGATGTTGAAGTTGATGTGGAGGAGAGCCCACTTAAAGGAGCACTTGATATCCGTTGAAGCACCTGCTGTTTTTGTGCCTCATCTGGAATTTGTAGCGATTGGCGTGGCCGTAAGAAAGGGATCTTATCACATTGTCCGCTAAAAGAAGTAGACATTTTAGTTTAGCTGGAAGATGGTCTTTCTTCTGCACCTACCCCACGGACACAACCTTTTTTCCCCTTCCCAACACGCCTATTCCCCTTTCCACCAGCAGCAGGCCTTTTTCCACTCATTTTGGTGGTTAACTAATTCACAACTCTGGAGTTGTTTGCACAAAAAAACAATGGATGGTAACCGAGCAGAGCTGAGTGGCCAAACTGTGGTATTAGGCCAAAACTATTGGCTGGGTTAGATGCAGAAAAAAATTATTTTTAATTTGCAACCTGATGGAGGTCAGTATAGATGGACTAATAGACCAAGTCCCACACACTGCTAGAAGCCCAAATATTTTTTCAGAGCTAGATGCAGAAAAAAATTATTTTTAATTTGCAACCTGATGGAGGTCAGTATAGATGGACTAATAGACCAAGTCCCACACACCGCTAGAAGCCCAAATATTTTTTCAGAGCTAGATGCAGAAAATTTTTTTATTCAATTTGCAACCTGATGGAGGTCAGTATAGATGGACTAATAGACCAAGTCCCACACACTGCTAGAAGCCCAAATATTTTTTCAGAGCTAGATGCAGAAAAAAATTATTTTTAATTTGCAACCTGATGGAGGTCAGTATAGATGGACTAATAGACCAAGTCCCACACACTGCTAGAAGCCCAAATATTTTTTCAGAGCTAGATGCAGAAAAAAATTATTTTTAATTTGCAACCTGATGGAGGTCAGTATAGATGGACTAATAGAACAAGTCCCACACGCTGCTAGAAGCCCAAATATTTTTTCAGAGATAAATGAAGAAAAAAATTATTTTTAATTTGCAACCTGATGGAGGTCAGTATAGATGGACTAATAGACCAAGTCCCACACACTGCTAGAAGCCCAAATATTTTTTCAGAGCTAGATGCAGAAAAAAATTATTTTTAATTTGCAACCTGATGGAGGTCAGTATAGATGGACTAATAGACCAAGTCCCACACACCGCTAGAAGCCCAAATATTTTTTCAGAGCTAGATGCAGAAAAAAATTATATTCAATTTGCAACCTGCTGGAGGTCAGTATAGAAGGACTAATAGAACAAGTCCCACACACTGCTAGAAGCCCAAATATTTTTTCAGAGCTAAATGAAGAAAAAAATTATTTTTAATTTGCAACCTGATGGAGGTCAGTATAGATGGACTAATAGACCAAGTCCCACACACTGCTAGAAGCCCAAATATTTTTTCAGAGCTAGATGCAGAAAAAAATTATATTCAGTTTGCAACCTGATGGAGGTCAGTATAGATGGACTAATAGAATGATGCTATGCCCAAAAGATTTTACTTCACTAGGTGCAGTAAAAAAATTGGTATTCTATACACAGGTGGTATATCTTGCAACACAGATAGGCTACTCCACTGACTAACACACTCTGCAATAGGCCAAAAAGGATTAGCTTTGCTAGATTCAGCCAAATGCTGTGAAAAAAACTTGCACAGCACTGGCACAGACCTGCCTGGCAAAAACTGATAGGAACTGATGTAACCTAGTCCTGAAAAGGACTCCAATTACAATTAGTCTTTACTCCCACAATCTATCTATTTAAGAGCACAGACCTGCCTGATAAAAGTCGTAGGAAATGCTGTAACCTAGTCCTTAAAAGGACTGCAATCACAACTATTCCCTACTCCCAAGCTATCTGTATATTTGTGCGAAAATTGGCTTGAAATTAACAAGGTATAGCGCACACAGCAACAGCGGTGCCGTCTAACACGCAGCTGCAGCAGTGAGAAAATGGTGGCGACGGGGAAAATGGCTTGGTCTTATAGGGCAAGGACATGTGACATACACTGCCAATCACACATGCCCTTGCTTGTGTGAAAAAAAGCACTTCGCTCCGTGTGTGCGCTGCTGATAGGCTGACAGATTGCACCTCCCCACTGCAAATGCAGGAAAGAGAAAAAAAAATGGAGATCTTCATTGTTCCTGCAGAGATCCATCCCCTGCCCCTCCCCCCGCCCCGCTGTACACTCAAACTGCGTATTAACATTAATTTTCATCATTACTGAGAAAAAATCCAGTTATGATTTTGGTGCACGAACAGTTATCGAACATAACCTCGAACAGCCGAATTTTTCTCAAATTGTTTGTGTTCGCCGACCGGCTCGAACACCGCCCAAAACAGCTCGAATTTGAGATTGGCGAACAGTTCGAGTAGAACAACGCTCATCTCTACTCCACAACTGCTCTTTTCTGCTCACAAATCCTTAGCAACATGTGGAGGGTAAAGTTCCAACGTGTGGGGACATCACACACCAGTCGGTGTGTCGGAAGCTGCAAACGCTGCTGCAACACAGCAAGGGCGGCGGAAGCTGTAGCCGACTTGCGAAAATGAGCTGACAGTCGGCGTACTTTGACGAGCAGATCTGGCAACTCGGGGTACGATTTAAGAAACCGCTGAACCACGAGGTTAAGCACATGAGCCAGGCATGGTATGTGTGTGATCTCACCTCGCCTCAGAGCCGCCACCAGGTTACGGCCATTGTCACACATGACCATGCCGGGATGTAGGTTCAGCGGTCTTAGCCACAGATCTGCCTGCTCTTTCACAGCTGTCCACAACTCACAAGCAGTGTGAGGTTTATCACCTAAGCTTATGAGTTTCAGCACAGCCTGTTGCCGCTTGGCGGAGGCAGTACTGCAATGCTTCCAGCTTGTAACTGATGTGGTAATATCTGAGATGGAGGCTGAACATGAGGAGGAGGAGGAGGATGCGCAGGAGCTGTACACTGTGGGGGCAACTCTGACTGACATAGGGCCCTCAATCCTCGGTGTGGGGAGGATGTGTTCCGTCCCAAGGTCTGACTGGGTCCCGACTTCCACTAGGTTTACCAAGTGTGCGATCAGAGATGTACCATCCCTGGCCACAAGCACTTGTCCACGTGTCCGTTGTCAGGTGGACTCTCCCAGTAACTGCGTTGTTGAGGGCACGGCAGATGCTTTGGGACACGTGCTTGTGTAGTGCGGGGATGGCACACCGGGCAAAATAGTGTCAGCTGGGGACCGAGTACCGAGGGACGGCCACCGCCATAAGATTGCGGAAGGATTCCGTCTCCACCAGCCTAAAAGGCAGCATTTCCAACGCAAGCAGTCATGAAATGTGCGAATTTAGGACTGTGGCCTGTGGGGCGTTAGCTGTGAATTTCCGCTTTCGTTCAAAGGTCTGGGATATGGACAATTGAACGCTGCGGTGGGACGTGGACGTGGACGTTGATGCTGTTTCTTGAGAAACTGCCATAACAAGTGAAGACTGAGAGGAGGGGGCATCTTTACATGCAGTATGGACAGGGGATTGCCTTGCACACACAACAGGGGGTTCTATTGCACGCACAACAGAGGAAGAAGCAGCGGTGACACCCGCTGACACTGGTCGTGGACCCTGGGTTTCGCCCCACAAAGTCGGGTGCTTTGCTGCCATGTGCCTGATCATGCTGGTGGTGGTCAGGCTGGTAGTTTTGTTACCCCTGCTGATGCTGGCATGGCAGGTGGAACATATGGCCTTTTTGGGGTTATCAGCAGAGTCTTTAAAAAAATTCCAGACTCTGGAAGACCTACCGTATGTACTGGCAACGTCCCTCGTGTTGGTGTTACGGGGAACGGTTGCCTGCCTTCTGTCTGCGGCCACCACATTGCTTCTTCCTGCCTGTTGGGGTACTCTGCCTCCCTCCCCCTGTGTGCTGCTGGCCTCACTCTGCATGTCCTCCTTCCACGTTGGGTCAGTTACTTGATCATCCACCACCTCCTCCTCTTCCACTTGCGCACCACGATCCTCTCCTCACTTCCTGGCAATTGTGTCTCGTCATCGTCCACCTCTTGTGACAGATTGCCAATGTCGACTTTCTGTTGCCGTGGCTGTTCAAATATTTGGGCATCGCAACATGGGATCTCCTCTTCCACCACTTCAAGCGTATCAGGCGAGGGGCCCAAATATGGAAATGGACCAGTGAACAGCTCTTCAGAGTGTCCAAGTGTGGGATCACTTGCTGTCTAACGACACTCGGCATGGTGGGAGGAAGGAGCATCAGGGTGAGGAGGAGTATGCAGTCGAGACTCACGGCTACTAAGTGTTGACCGTGTGGAAGACAGACCGGAGGTGGTGATGCCCAGGTAACTGGAAGTATTATCTGCTATCCAATTAATAACCTGTTCACACTGATCAGTTCTCAATACTGGTGTTGTTCTGTGCTTCCCTAGTAATTCTTTCAAGAAGTGGGAGCGAGAAGATGTGGCTGTTGGTTGTGGCACATTTTCACCTTGGCCACGGCCCCGTCCTCTGCACGAACCATCATCAGAACGTCCACTTCCACGTCCCTTGCCACGTGCCTTACCCATTGTAAATGAAGTAAAATAGCTTACACTTGCACTATCAATGGAAAAAGGGTAATAAAGAGTAGATTAGAACCGTGGAAGAGGAAAACCACAGTTATTGTTTACTGGGGTATACCACACTTTTTAAAATAGAGATATTTGCGGCTGAACAGTGAGCGACACACTTAAACTGCTTTTTTTTTTTAGATACCAAAGGCCAAAAACTGGATAGTACAGCGATTTGACCCGTGTAACTGCGAAACCACACTGGGATGTCGGGCCTACACAAGACTATTTTCAACAGATATATTTTTGTGTCACAACAGTCAGGAGACACTACTGTTTTTCTTTACTGAAAAAACTACCAAAAGCTGAATAATAGAGATTTTTTACCGTGGGATGGCAAAACCACAGTTATTTACTGGGGTATACCACACTTTTTTAAATAGAGATATTTGCGGCTGAACAGTGAGCGACACACTCAAACTGTTTTTTTTGTTTAGATACAAATGGCCCAAAATGGATTATACAGAGGTTTGAACCGTGGAAGTTCAAAACAACACTTCTGTTTCTCTAGCCTACACCAGACTATTTTCAACAGTTATATTTGTGTCTGAAAAATCAGAGACACGCTTTTTTTGGGGTGGGTGGGGGGGACACACCAAAAGGATAATAAGACGGGTATTTGTATAGTGTGAAGGAGGAAAAAAAAAGGAGGATTTAGATGAAAAAAAAAGGATTTTTCCTGGCCCCCGACACCTGGTGCTAAGTCCAGCAATTTCAGCAACATGAGCACACAGGACTGAAATGCAGCGTTTGCTGGTATAACCACTGTGTCTCCTATACAGCCTGCCTGCCTGGTATCTGGGATGGATATTAGTCCTGAAAAGGACTGTTTGTTTGTTCTGGCAGCCTTTACAGACCCTACACTAACTATTTCGCAGTTTATATCTCTCCCTAAATCAGCAGCGCTGTCCCTACACTGTCTAATCCGGAGTGACTGTGTCCAAGATGGCGGCACCCGGTTTTAAATACTCGAGGTGACGCTGTGCGGCCAGCCAATCACTGTAATGCCCAAAACCAACATGGCTGCAGCATTACAGTGACTGGCTGGCAATCCCTGCATGTTCATTGGCTCTGTAAAGAGCGCCAAACATGCAGGGCGGAGACCCAAGCTCCCGCCCGAGTAGCCAGGAAATGCTCGGTGCTCGCCGAACATCCCGAGTAGCGTGATGCTCGGGCGAGTACCGAGCAGTGTCGAGCATGTTCGCTCAACACTAGTAGAGAACATTCTGGCCACAAAGAGGGTAAGAGGAAAAAACTTTTTTCTGGTGGATTAGAAGGGGTTTGGCCCGGAGGAGAGAACTTGGGAACCCAGGGAGCACATTCATGCCCAGCTTCTCCTTGAAAAATTTCTTCTTGGCCTAAAAAAGAGGGGGCGTAAAGGGGGGGTACTGTAGCATAGGCATCTCTGCCCCCTGCCAGGCAGAGACGCCGTCCCTCTCACCGCTGTGCTCCCCGCCCGACATCCTCCAGCTCTCCTCTTCCTGCTTCTGCCAGTGCACGCTGCTTCCCGGGCACTGTGCTTAGGGCGCGTGTACTCCCCCCTCTTAAAGGGGCTGCGTGCCCCACCCTAAGGAGTCCCCGGACAATTGCCGGAGGTCCTCCCATACAGTGGTGGCCAAAAGTATTGGCACCCCTGCAATTCTGTCAGATAATACTCCGTTTCTTCCTGAAAATGATTGCAATCACAAATTCTTTGGTATTATTATCTTCATTTAATTTGCTTGCAAGGAAAAAACACAAAAAGAATTGTCCTAAAGCCAAATTGGATATAATTCCACACCAAACCTAAAAAATGGGGTGGACAAAAGTATTGGCACTGTTTGAAAAATCATGTGATGCTTCTCTAATTCGTGTATTTAACAGCACCTGTAACTTACCTGTGGCACCTAACAGGTGTTGGCAATAACTAAATCACACTTGCAGCCAGTTAACATGGATTAAAGTTGACTCATCCTCTGTCCTGTGTCCTTGTGTGTACCACATTGAGCATGGAGAAAAGAAAGAAGACCAAAGAACTGTCTGAGGACTTGAGAAACCAAATTGTGAGGAAGCATGAGCAATAGAGATGAGCGTTGTTCGACTCGAACTGTTCGCCAATCTCAAATTCGAGCTGTTTTGGGCAGTGTTCGAGCCGATCGGCGAACACGAACGATTTGAGAAAAATTCAGCTGTTCGAGGTTATGTTCGATAACTGTTCATGCCCCAAAATCATAACTGGGTTTTTTCTCAGTAATGATGAAAATTAATGTTAATACGCAGTTTGAGTGTACAGCGGGGCGGGGGGAGGGGCAGGGGATGGATCTCTGCAGGAATAATGAAGATCTCCATTTTTTTCTCTCTTTCCCGCATTTACAGTGGGGAGGTGCAATCTGTCAGCCTATCAGCAGCGCACACACGGAGCGAAGTGCTTTTTTTCACACAAGCAAGGGCATGTGTCATTGGCAGTGTATGTCACATGTCCTTGCCCTATAAGACCCAGTCATTTTCCCCGTTGCCACTATTTTCTCACTGCTGCAGCTGCGTGTTAGACGGCACCGCTGTTGCTGTGTGCGCTATACCTTGTTAATTTCAAGCCAATTTTCGCACAAATCTACTGATAGCTTGGGAGTAGGTAATAGTTGTGATTGCCGTCCTTTTAAGGACTAGGTTACAGCATTTCCTACGACTTTTATCAGGCAGGTCTGTGCTCTTAAATAGATAGGTTGTGGGAGTAAAGACTAATTGTAATTGGAGTCCTTTTCAGGACTAAGTTACATCAGTTCCTATCAGTTTTTGCCAGGCAGGTCTGTGCAAGTGCTGTGCAAGTTTTTTTCACAGCATTTGGCTGAATCTAGCAAAGCTAATCCTTTTTGGCCTATTGCAGAGTGTGTTAGTCAGTGGAGTAGCCTATCTGTGTTGCAATCTACACCACATGTGTATAGAATACCAATTTTTTCACTGCACCTAGTGAAGTAAAACCTTTTGGGCATAGCATCATTCTATTAGTCCATCTATACTGACCTCCATAAGGTTGCAAATTGAATATAATTTTTTTCTGCATCTAGCGCTGAAAAAATATTTGTCTTTCTAGCAGTGTGTGGGACTTGTTCTACTAGTCCATGTATACTGACCTCCATCAGGTTGCAAATTAAAAATAATTTTTTGTCTGCATCTAGCTCTGAAAAAATATTTGGGCTTCTAGCAGTGTGTGGGACTTGTTCTATTAGTCCATTTATACTGACCTCCATCAGGTTGCAAATTAAAAATATTTTTTTGTCTGCATCTAGCTCTGAAAAAATATTTGGCCTTCTAGCAGTGTGTGGGACTTGTTCTATTAGTCCATCTATACTGACCTCCATCAGGTTGCAAACTGAATATAATTTTTTTCTGCATCTACCTCTGAAAAAATATTTGGGCTTCTAGCAGTGTGTGGGACTTGTTCTATTAGTCCATCTATACTGACCTCCATCAGGTTGCAAATTGAATATAATTTTTTTCTGCATCTAACCCAGCCAATAGTTTAGGCCTAATACCACAGTTTGGCCACTCAGCTCTGCTCGGTTCCCATCCATTGTTTTTTTGTGCAAACAACTCCAGAGTTAGTTAACCACCAAAATGAGTGGAAAAAGGCCTGCTGCTGGTGGAAAGGGGAATAGGCGTGTTGGGAAGGGGAAAAAAGGTTGTGTCCATGGGGTAGGTGTTAAAGCAAAAGTAACATCTGCAGAAGAAAGACCATCTTCCAGCCAAACTAAAATGTCTACTTCTTTTAGCGGACAATGTGATAAGATCCCTTTCTTACGGCCACGCCAATCGCTACAAATTCCAGATGAGGCACAAAAACAGCAGGTGCTTCAACGGATATCAAGTGTTCCTTTAAGTGGGCTCTCCTCCACATCAACTTCAACATCACAAATACTCCAGTCCTCAAAGGTGTCACCCCAATCGCACTTGCTTCCTCACAGCTCCCAAATCTCCAGCTGCCCGTCTGAGTATGAGGTAGAACAGATGGTTGAGTCTGCAGAGCTGTTTACTCATACTATAGCCTGGGAATCAGAGGTCGGCTCCAGCGCTTCTGTGAATCCAGACGAGGAAATGATCTGCACTGATGCCCAGAATCTTTATGAGTCGGATCCAGGATCAGACGCTGAAGGTTCTGACCATAATGTAGACCCTCATTCCCAAACTGTAACTCCTGTTGGTGGAGACAATGAGGAAGATGATCATGAGGCTCAAATACCTGATTGGAGCGACAACTTTAGTTTTTTGTCAGGGCAGGAACAGGTTGGCTCTGAGGACGACGGGTGTGATAACGCACAGGGTGATGATGATGAGGTTGGAGATCCCACTTACCGTCAACCCACGGTCAGCCAAGAGATGAGGTCAGCAGAGGAGGTGGAGGAGAATGCTAGTGACGACGTGGTCAGGTTGCGCCTTCTGGACAGAGACGTAGTACTGGAAGCACGTCAACAACTGCATCCTCAAACACAACTCTGCCTCTCACCACAAGTCGTGGTGGCTCTTCAGGTCGCATGGGTGCTAAGCCTTGCATAGCCTGGGCATTTTTTCAGATCGATAAAGATGACCCAACTCGTGTTATCTGTAACATTTGTCAGCAAAAGCTAAGTAGAGGCCAAAAAATACATAGTTTGAGTACTTCATGCATGAACCGGCACATGGACATGAAGCATAAGTTGCAGTGGGAAGCTCCCTGTGCTACAATGCGGCCTAGCCGGCCGGGCCACCCACCGTCTGCCATATCTTGTGCATCCCCGGCCTCTTCATCCTCTGTGACTGGGGGGACAGCGGTCACACCTGTTTTGGGGCGCAGACCTGCCACCTCTTTACCCTCAACAGCCAGCGTGATAGGCAGGTCATCATTTTCTTTGGAGGTGGTAACACCAGCTGGTGTTGAGCGCTGTCCGACATCGATAGCACCACCTTTGGATCAAGGCAACCTAACATGTCCGCCTGCATCTTCCTCACAGACCGGCATTTTGCCGGGGACACCCTTATCAACCCCGTCTAAGCACAATAGCCAGCCCTCGGTCCCTCAGATGTGGACAAGTAAAAGACCATTTCCTCCTAGCCATGAGAAAGCTAAGAGGTTGAATTTCACCATCTGCAAGCTCTTGGCTACAGAAATGCTGCCTTTCCGCCTGGTGTACACAGAGGATTTTCGAGACCTTATGTCCGTCGCAGTGCCCCAGTACCAGATGCCCAGTCGACACTACTTCTCAAAGAAAGCTGTGCCTGCGCTCCACCAGCATGTCTCACACAACATCACCGCATCTTTGAGAAACTCTGTGTGTGACAGGGTGCATTTCACCACAGACACTTGGACGAGTATGCATGGACAGGGGTGTTACATGTCGCTGACTGGACACTGGGTAACTATGATGACAGCAGGACAAGGGGCGATAATGCTGCAAACCTGGGTGCGGCCCTTCGCCAGGGCAATGTCACACACGTGCTTTGTATGGCTCACGTGTTGAACCTGGTTGTCCAGCAATTTTTAGCCCACTATCCCGGACTAGATGGCCTTCTGCTGAGGGCACGGTCGCTGTGTGCTCACTTCCGCCGTTCGCATCCCGCAGCTCAGCGACTTACATCTCTACAGAAGTCATTGGGCCTGCCACTTCACCGGCTAAAATGCGATGTGCCTACCCGGTGGAATTCAACTCTGCACATGTTGCAGCGACTGTGGCAGCACCGACAAGCCCTGGTGAAATACGTTCTGACGTATAGCCTGGGCCAACGAGATCCAGAGGTGGGGCAAATCACGCTGGAGGAGTGGTCTCAGATGAGGGACCTATGCACCCTTCTGCACAGTTTTGAAATGGCGACGAAGATGTTTAGTGCTGACAATGCCATTATCAGCATGATTATTCCAGTGATTTACATGCTGGAGCACATGTTAAACAGAATTCGGAGTCAGGTGGTGGCACAAGAGGAGGTGGAGGAAGTAGAGGAGGAGGAGTTGTATGCGGAAGGGCTAACATCTGCAAGGTCCAGACGGTCGGCAGCACCAAGGCTGCAGGCATGTGAGGGTGGGGGAGATGGTTTTACCAGGGCGCATGGTAGCAGCCAAACTAGTGAGGAAGGTGCAGGAGCCCAGGAAGAAGTGGAGGACGAACTGATGGAAGACTCATCAGATGAGGGAGACCTTGATCACATTTCTGTTGTGCGAGGTTGGGGGGAGAGGACAGAGGAAGGAAGCATGATTGTTACCTCGCCACCAACACAACAGGGACTTGGTGCTCCTGGATGCGCAAGACACATGAGTGCCTTCTTGCTGCACTACCTGCAACATGACCCTCGAATTGTGAGAATTAGAAATAATCCTGACTACTGGGTTGCCACACTGTTAGATCCCTGGTACAAAAGTAAATTTGCAGAAATTATTCCTGCCATAGAAAGGGATGCACGCATGCAGGAGTATCAGCAGAGACTGTTGCAGAATCTTACATGTGCTTTTCCACAAAGCACCAGTGGTGCACGTACTGAATCTCACAGTTGCAACTTGCCAACCGTGGGACCGTCGAGTGTTCAGCACTCAAACCGTAACAGAAACACAGTATCTGCTGGTAACATCAATTTTGCGGAATCATTTCACCACTTTTTTAGCCCATGCTTTGCAAGGCCACAGGAGACAAGAAGTCTGACACATAGTCAACGCCTAGAGGCGAATGTACAGGAGTATCTCCAAGAAAACATTGAAGCCATGACTTTGTCACTGGACCCTTTCTCTTTTTGGGCTTGAAATCTGGATAAATGGCCGGAGCTAGCCACTTCCGCCTTGGAGATCTTGTCATGCCCCGCAGCCAGCGTTCTGTCTGAACGTGTGTTCAGCGCTGCTGGTGGTGTGCTGACAAATAATCGCACGCGGCTCTCCACTGATAATGTAGACAGACTCACGTTTATAAAGATGAACAAACCATGGATCCAAAGCGACTTTTCTACCCCTGTGTCATCCTGGGGAGAGTAAAAGCTTGATGATTGGTTAAAATCACCTCACCAACTGTTTTAAGCTTTCAAATTACTAATCATGTTTATCTGTATCTTGGCTGGAAAATAATTTGGGCTTTGTAGCAGTGTGCAGTACTGATTCTATTAGGCCATCTATACTAAGCTCCACCAGATTTAAAATTAATAATAATTTTTAGCTGCATCTAGCCCGGAAAATAATTTTGGGGCTCCGAAATGCGCAAGACACATAAGTGCCTTCTTGCTGCACTACCTGCAACATGACCCTCAGAATTTGAAGTAATGCTGACTACTGGGTTGCCACACTCTTAGATCCCCCACACTCTTTGATCAACCTTTTCATTTTAATAAAGACCAAAAAAATGGTCATTTTTGAAATTATAAGCATTAGCAGGTTATTAGAAACTGAAATCAAACAGTTTTCATCTCAAAACTTTATTCTAGGTTATCTTACATTTGCACATAGGACCCCTTGTTCG
The DNA here is from genome assembly GCF_046119375.1 of Phyllobates terribilis. Classification (NCBI taxonomy): domain Eukaryota; kingdom Metazoa; phylum Chordata; class Amphibia; order Anura; family Dendrobatidae; genus Phyllobates; species Phyllobates terribilis. Next base: position 285,045,990 of record NW_027362761.1, read on the forward strand.
AAAGGAGCTTCTGAACTCTCTCGTCCATTGAATTTGTCAGGTTTTGGATGGTTTCTGCTTCAATTGTTTTGCATGAGGACAGAATACCTTCCCAGAGCTGTTGCTTAGATGTGAACTGCCTCCCGCCATCATAGACACAACTTTTAATGATGCTCCAGAGGTTCTGAATGGGCTAGAGGTCAGGGGAGCATGGGGGTCACACCATAAGTTTGTCCCCTTTTATGCCCATATCAGCCAGAGATGCAGATGTGTTATGTGCAGTATGAGATGGTGCATTATCATGCATAAAAATGATCTTGCTGTGGAATACACGGTTCTTCTTCTTGAACCATGGCAGGAAGTGCTGTTTGAGAAACTCCACATACATTATGGAGTTCATCTTTACCCCTTCAGGGATCCTAAAGGGGCCGACAATCTCTCTCCCCATGATTCCAGCCCAAAACATTACTCCACCTCCTCCTTGTTGGCGCTGTAGCCGTGTTTGCGTGGGGTGTCCATCAACCAGCCATCCTCCACTCCATCCATCTGGACCATCGAGCGTTGCACGGCACTCATCCGTGAACAAAACAATTTTGAAATCAGTCTTCATGTAATGTTTGGCCCTCTGGAGCAGTTTCTGCTTGTGTGAAGTGGATAGAGGAGGTCGACAGGATGGCGTATGCACAGCTGCAAACCTCTGAAGGACCCTGCATCTTGTTGTTCGGGGGACGTTGGAGGCAACAGCAGCTTCAAAAACTTTTCTGCTGCTATGACCAGGCTTTTTTGCCGCTGCTCTTTTAACCTGACGAAATTGCCTGTAGGAAAGAGTCCTCAATTTGCCCTTATCAGCACGCACACATGTGTACTGTGAAACAGCTACATACTTTTTGATTGTCAAGACACTTCATCCTGATCTTCGCACAATGTTGATTGTAGTCATGCCTTGACCTAAACACTCCACAATTTGTTGCTTCTCAGCAGCCGAAACATCCTTTTTCTTTACCATTTTGGCAGAAAATGTAGGCTGCTTAATAATGTGGGACAGCCTTCTTAAGTAGTCTTGCCTTTCATTGGACACACCTGCCAAACTAATTAGCACAGGTGTCTGCAATTGCTTACAATGATATAAAGAGCCCTGACACACATCACCATCAATGAGTTTAACTGACAAACAAATTCTTCCCTTATCACTCCTAAACACTTTTTGCATAATAATTTGGAACACAGTGTACATGTGCTTTTCCACAAAACACCAGTGGTTCACGTAGTGAATCTTACAGTTGTAACTTGCCAACCGTGGTCTGTATGGAGTTGTTCAATAAAGGGCCCAAAATTAAGATAACATAGATGGGAGAGGTCTCTATGAATAGGAATTCCTAAGTATTTGATACCCTGTGAGGGCCAGGCAAAGGGAAAGTTGGACTGGATGGAATCCTGTATGGATTTGGGGAGGGAGACATCGAGGGCCTCAGACTTCCCGGCATTGATTTTAAAATTTGACCATGTAACAAAGTGATCTATTTCAGCCATAACAGCAGGGATGGATATATGTGATTGAGTGATATATACTAGGACATCATCAGCAAATAGAGAGCACTTGTACTCGGTGCCTCCCACCTCAATCCACCTAATATTGGGGTTATGGCGAATTGATGAGAGCAGGTGCTCCGTCACTAGGATGTATAAGAGAGGGGACAGAGGACATCCCTGCCTTGTCCCATGGGTGATTATGAAAGGTGATGAAAATGTTCTGACGCACCCCCTGGGCCTTGGGACACCCGGAGCCAGACCCTTTTTGGTGGATGCTGGTGGTTGTAGTCTCTGTGGCGGCAACCCGGTTCCGTGGCTCAGGGCGGTCAAACCAGTGGCGGAACTATTTATGTGGTTTTGATGTTTAAATGTCCGACTACGCCACCCGTGGATTGCGGTCAGAGTGAACCGCCGCTGCAGGGCAGACCGCTGAGGCTGGTGTTGTGGGTGCAGCAGAGCGTAGCATAACTCCCCATGGGAGGAGTATAGCCTCAGGGCAGTGTATGCGGAGGATGGGGTGATGGTGCAGGGCAGCAGCAGTAACGACACGGAGTCAGTGATGCAGTCCAGGGCCTTTACTCACAGTTCTTATTATCCAGACCACGTCTGCAGGTAACGGCTGCCCACGTCGTACTGTGCTCACCAGGTGAGGGGCTCAGACAACTCCCAGATAACTTTGGAGCGCTTCACAGGACCCCCTTTGTGTGTCCTTTGTCTGGCCTTTCTTACCAACCCTTCTGTCCGGCTGCCTCTGGCCTCCTCTTGGTAAACTTGGCACCAGTTTCCCTGACCCTATGTGGTGCCTTCCTAGCGGGTGTAGCGAGGGGCTGCGCCACATAAAATGTCACAGCCTCCGGTTTCTAGCTAAGGGTCGTTTCCCGCCTCCACTAGTTTCGGGGACCGGTCTCCCCCTTTGGCCTGACCCCTCCACGCAGGTGGATTCGGGCGTGCGGTGGCGACTCGCCCGTCCGCACCCCTGGGATCCCTTCATTCCTCATTCCTGGAGCCTTCTCCGCTCCTCTTCCTTCCTTCTCCCTCTTCCAGGCCTGGGCCTCTGTTACTAGGCCCGCCTCCGGAGCAGAGCTCATGCAGAGCCCCTGCTCCCTGTCACTTCTGCTCAGACTTCTCTGCACTGAACTAAGATGGTGCCCACCTTTTATACTCCCTTCTCAATGCACCCAGGAACTGCTTCCTCCCTGCTCCTGCACTACAGGGTTCCCCTTCCTCAGTGTTCCCTCCCCCCACTCCAGCCAGGGACAGGGACTGTCGTGCCCATCTCAGGGGCATATTGGTCGCCCTGCCCCACAGCAATGTGGTGTAATGCATGCAGGTGTCGGGTCCTGATCCACACTCCATCCTTACCTGAGAGTGAGCTATCACACCTCTGGGTGAGGTGCAATACCTCTGTAGCAACCGAGCCCTCAGGGTACTACAGTTCCATTTATCTTCAGCCTAGGTGACGTATTGCGATACAGGGCCGTGATTTTGGCTATAAAAGGGTCCCCTAGACCCCTACCCCAAACTTTTTAAGAGAATAATATATGGCGTGCCAGGAGACTCTATGGAATGCTTTCTCAGCATCCAACGAGAGTATCTAATTAAAATTTTTTAACTGCATCTATCCCAGGAAATACTTTGTGCCTAGTAGCAGTGTCTGCGGATTATCCCGGCTGTTAAGCAAGCTACACCACCTGTAGTTTGGACACTTAATTTTTTCAAAGGAAATGCTTCGGGACCACGGGATACTCAGTGAAGAGCATCAGGAGGCACCCCAAGGCATAGGGGCTGGAACTGGCAGTAGGATGCCTTGCGGTGGACAGCCGAGCTCGATCCTTTTAAAAGCTTTTTAACTGCAGCAGCTTTAGTGGACGCTACTGGAGCTGGAATTACGCGGCTGCTGGCATGAGACTTGCCCTCCAATAGATCCTTGTAAATGGATTTAAAGTGTATTCATTCAAATTAGAGAGACAATTTAAATTAAAAAGCTTAGAGCTGCCTCCACCACAGGGGGGCTCGCTCGACCCACCAGCGGACAGGCACCAGTATTGGGAGAGGGGGGCTGGCCGTCAGGGTTCACCGCGGCTTTGGCACAAACCCGGCGACACGGAGGTGGCACGGGCAGGAGCGGACTGGCCATGTCGTCTTCTCACTTTTTGGATTTTAGAAGGGCATGACATGCCTATATCTGTGTCTCCCCCTCCTTTTACTCCTCCACCTCTTTTCTTTTCGCATGACTATATGTACTTGTCACTTTTCCATGTGTTAGTTATGTCTTCTGAGCAGTTTGTCAGCATTTGGACACCTTCGAAGGTGTTTTCTATGTGTTTCTATGTGTTTTTGTTTGCCTGCCATTGGTTTTAACGGTGTTCGAAGGTGTTCGACGAACCGAATCGAACTCGAACACTACGGGGGTGGCTCAACACTAATGAGCAATCTCAAGGCTACAAGTCCATCTCCAAAGACCTGAATGTTCCTGTGTCTTCCGTGCGCAGTGTCATCAAGAAGTTTAAAGCCCATGGCACTGTGGCTAACCTCCCTAGATGTGGACGGAAAAGAAAAATTGACGAGAGATTTCAACGCAAGATTGTGCGGATGGTGGATAAAGAACCTCCACTAACATCCAAACAAGTTCAAGCTGCCCTGCAGTCCGAGGGTACAACAGTGTCAACCCGTACTATCTGGTGGCGTCTGAATGAAAAGGGACTGTATGGTAGGATACCCAGGAAGACCCCACTTCTTACCCCGAGACATAAAAAAGCCAGGCTGGAGTTTGCCAAAACTTACCTGAGAAAGCCTAAAACGTTTTGGAAGAATGTTCTCTGGTCAGATGAGACAAAAGTAGAGCTTTTTGGGAAAAAGCATCAACATAGAGTGTACAAGAAAAAAAAAGAGGCATTCAAAGAAAAGAACACGGTCCCTACAGTCAAACATGGCGGAGGTTCCCTGATGTTTTGGGGTTGCTTTGCTGCCTCTGGCACTGGAATGCTTGACCGTGTGCATGGCATTATGAAGTCTGAAGACTACCAACAAATTTTGCAGCATAATGTAGGGTCCAGTGTGAGAAAGCTGGGTCTCCCTCAGAGGTCATGGGTCTTCCAGCAGGACAATGACCCAAAACACACTTCCAAAAGCACTATAAAATGGTTTGAAAGAAAGCACTGGAGACTTCTAAGGTGGCCAGCAATGAGTCCAGACCTGAATCCCATTGAACACCTGTGGAGAGATCTCAAAATGACAGTTTGGAGAAGGCACCCTTCAAATATCAGGGACCTGGAGCAGTTTGCCAAAGAAGAATGGTCAACAATTCCTGCAGAGCATTGTAAGAAACTCATTGATGGTTACCGGAAGCGGTTGTTCGCAGTTATTTTGGCTAAAGGTTGTGCAGCCAAGTATAAGGCTGAGGGTGCTAATATTTTTGTCTGGCCCATTTTTGGAGTTTTGTGTGAAATGATCAATGATTTGATTTTTGCTTCATTCTCTTGTGTTTTTTCCTTGCAAGCAAATTAAATGAAGATAATAAGACCAAAGAATTTGTGATTGCAATCATTTTCAGTAAGAAACTGAGTATTATCTGACAGAATTGCAGGGGTGCCAATACTTTTGGCCACCACTGTATATAAAGCACCTCCTCCAATTTGGAGGTGTTGGAGCAATAGTTGATGTACAGTGTACTTACCTCTGCTTCAGCCCTCAGGTCCCACTGCTAGCCTGACTATCAGTCCAGTCCGCCAGCCTGACTACTCTTCTGCCGGACAGTCTGTCTTCCGTTCAGTCTGCCAGTCTATTGGCTTTGCCCACCTGCTTACCTGGAAGCACCTGCCTGTTACCTGTCAGCCTACCTGGAGGCTCCTGCCTGTCACTTGCCGTGACCACCTGTCTGCCTACCTGGAGGCTCCTGCCCGTCACTTGCCGTGACCACCTGACAGCCTACCTAGAGGCTCCCGCCTTTCGCCTGCTGTCTCTGCCAGTTCATCTACCCGGATCTCTCGTCAGCCTGCCTGCTGTGCCCATCCGCAGTATCGGTCAGTCCCAGCCATCTGAGCCGTGGGAGTCACCTGCTCTCTTACAAGGTCGTCCCCAGAGTAGCACCTGGTCCCTCTGCTCGGTCCCTCCCTGGTTACGGAGTCGTTAGCCGCCGTACGACCTAGGTCGGTCCGAGTTGATACTTAGTTATGCCCCTCTGGGTCCCTCCTTGCACCGCAGCACAGAGGTTCCACCACCCGGATCCGTAACATGCTGGATGGATCTGCCAGAAAAATGCTCAAGTTTCCCATAGACTTACATTGGGCTCATTACTCAGACTGAGCACTCGAGCATTTCAATTTGCTCGACTCGAACAACGAGTACCCGAGCATTTTAGTGCTCGTTCATCACTAACTATGAACCCTCACATATCCCCCTGTATATACAGTTTGGGCGCCACATAGCCCTCTTTATACAGTATGAGCCCCCACATGGCCCCCTATATACAGTTTTTTGCCCCACATAGCCCCTTGTATTCAGTATGAGCCACCACATAGCCCCCATATACAGTATTAGCCCCACATAGCCCCCTATATACAGAATGAGCATCCACATAGACCCTATAAACCGTATCAGCTCCCAAATAGCCCCTATATACAGTATGATCCCAAATATAGCCCCTATATACAGTATTAGCCCCACATAGCCCCCTATATACAGAATGAGCATCCACATAGCCCCTATAAACAGTATAAGCTCCCAAATAGCCCCTATATACAGTATGAGCCCAAATATAACCCCTATATACAGTTTGAGCCCCCATATAGAATGTATATATGCAATTTGAGCTCCCACATAGCCTCCTACAGACAGTATGAGCCCCAATATATCCTCCTATATACAGTATGAGCCCCCACAGAGTCTCCTTATACAGTATAAGCCCCACACAGCCTTCCTATATACAGGATGTGTCCCCGCATAGCCCCCTATATACAGTATGAGCCTCCACATAGCCTCTTATATACAGTATGAGCCCCCTCATAGCCTCACGATATGCATAGCCTCTTATATACAGCATGAGCCCTACATAGTCTCTCTATATATAGTATGAGCTCCCTCTTAGCCTCCTATATATAGTATGAGCCCCCACATAGCCTGCAAAACGGTGTGTGGAAAATCTAAGACCAAAGAAAAGTTTGTTTATGGGAACACTATATACATCCTCATTTACACATACCCATATTGCCACAGACATTTTACTGGTAGGCTCTTTTCACACAATATTTTGAAGAATTCTTCTGAAGTTTATGTCCGGAATATTCTCGGAAGTACATATTTAACAGATGCCACTATCCAATATACAATAATATCCAATGCTCATGAGAATCCATGGAAAGCGTAATTGATGATGCAGATTTATCAATACTATCTATTTCCTGTGCAAACATTGATTAATCTGCAAATACACCAAATTTATCACAGAGTTTTATATTGTTTAATCAATAAAATTTTAACACAGTCTAGTGTATGTTTACACCACTCTTTACACCACTTTTTTGGGGGTTTACTTTGTGCTAGAAATGTGCAACACAATTCTGGCAGTTTTTGGTTCATTGTGTCCTGTGTTAGGTCACACGCCTTCCCCTGTAAACCATGCCCCTTTCCAGTAAGACCACACCTCCTTCTTGCCTAAAGCTCACAAAGGGTCTAAAACACAGAGCCTGATTCATCATTTTATTTTTGCCAGTTTTTTGTCATGAATACTTCTCAATTAGTCAATTTTTGATTTGTGAAAAACTTCATCAAACAATTTACCCCTGTCTTAAAGTTGTTATTTCTCATTTAGTTAGTTTTCAGATATGGCTTTTACAGATGTTTTATAATTTATTTGATACATAGATAGATAGATAGATAGATAGATAGATAGATATCCAAAAATAAAGGAAGGAAGCAAAAGTCAGATGCAAACGGCTGGGGATTTTTTTTCCATTGCATCATTTCAGTCCATGTGGTCTTTTCACCATGATCCTGTGGGTATTGGCAATTGTAGCCACTAGTGATGAGCGAGTATGTTCTGTTAACCCTAAGAAACAGGCATTCCTCACATGAATTAAAGCAGTCAAACAGTTGCAAATCATGCACATAGCGCAACTCAAACATAACACCCGAGCACGCTGAGGATACTTGGGAAACACCCTAGCATGCTCGTAAATCTTGAGTAATGAGCATGCTCGCTTATCATTAGTATCCACAAAATTGCAGTGGGAACATGGCTGTATTACACAAAAGTTTAAATCCTTAACTACAGCTGTCATTAGAGATTATAAGGCTATGTTGACACGCAGCGTTTTGCTATGTTTTTCGGCAGCCAAAATTTGCCCTCTTGGCAGTAAAAACACCAAAAAAAGTGTTTTTTTGCAGCATTTTCTTGGTTCTTTTTCTAAAGAACATGTTTAATAAAGTTAATTCTTCCCACTACAAAAGCTTTAAAAAGAAGCTAGAATGCCACAAAAACTTTTGTTGTGTTTTTGTGAAGCATTTTTTCACTTTCTCATTGCTTTCTATGTGTGAGAAAAAGCTGCAAAAAACGCTGGAAGAAATGACATGCTGCAGATTTCAGAAATGATGCAGTTCTCAAATTCAGGAAGGAAAAAAAGATGAGTGTTCATAAGATTTATGAAATCTCATAGTTTTTACAGGTACTGTAAAAAGCAACATTTCATTTTCACAAAAAACGCTGCAAACAAAAAACTGCATATGCCAGAGAAATGATCTAGTATTTTGCCTGTCAATGTGAAAAAATTGTCCCGCTTTTCTGGATGAAACGCTGATTGATTTTTTTATATGCTTGTGTGAACCTATTCTTACACAGACAGGCACAAATGCTTTAGAATACTATATGCAAGCAAATAAAAGAACACTGCTTCATTTTCCATAATGAGTCAATACATTAAAAATGATTATAATAATTTTTTAACTAAAAAAGTCACCCCTCACAAAAAACTAACTGGTTTCCATCATTTTCCTTTAGTTACATTAAAAAAATTGTTAAATTTAACAGAAAAAAAATATATAAGAAACCACCTCAATTGTAACAAGCTGTAGAATTAAGATAACTTACTATTAATACTGGAGAGCACATGCCAAAATAAAAGTGATAGAAGAAAATTATAGCGGTAGGATTAAAACAAAGAAATTACATTGGTTAAATTTTGATTTTTTTCATTCCCTCCCCAAGAAATGTAAATTGTACAGTACAGACCAAAAGTTTGGACACACCTTCTCATTTAAAGATTTTTCTGTATTTTCATGATTATGAAAATTGTACATTCACACTGAAGGCATCAAAGCTATGAATTAACACATGTGGAATTATATACTTAACAAAAAAAGTGTGAAACAACTGAAAATATGTCTTATATTCTAGGTTCTTCAAAGTAGCCACCTTTTGCTTAGATGACTGCTTTTCACACTCTTGGCATTCTCTTGATGAGCTTCAAGAGGTAGTCACCGGAAATGGTTTTCACTTCACAGGTGTGTCCTGTCAGGTTTAATAAGTGGGATTTCTTGCCTTATAAATTGGGTTGGGACCATCAGTTGTGTTGTGCAGAAGTCTGGTGGATACACAGCTGATAGTCCTACTGAATAGACTGTTAGAATTTGTATTATGGCAAGAAAAAAGCAGCTAAGTAAAGAAAAACAAGTGGCCATCATTACTTTAAGAAATGAAGGTCAGTCAGTCCAAAAAATTGGGAAAACTTTGAAAGTGTCCCCAAGTGCAGTTGCAAAAACCATCAAGCGCTACAAAGAAACTGGCTCACATGAGGACCGCCCCAGGAAAGGAAGACCAAGAGTCACCTCTGCTTCTGAGGATAAGCTTATCCGAGTCACCAGCCTCAGAAATCGCAGGTTAACAGCAGCTCAGAGGAGAGACCAGGTCAATGCCACACAGAGTTCTAGCACCAGACACATCTCTTCAACAACTGTTAAGAGGAGACTTTGTGCAGCAGGCCTTCATGGTAAAATAGCTGCTAGGAAACCACTGTTAAGGACAGGCAACAAGCAGAAGAGACTTTTTTGGGCTAAAGAACAAAAGGAATTGACATTAGACCAGTGGAAATCTGTGCTTTAGTCTGATGAGTCCAAATTTGAGATCTTTGGTTTCAACCACCGTGTCTTTGTGCGACGCAGAAAAGGTGAACGGATGGACTCTACATGCCTGGTTCCCACCGTGATGCATGGAGGAGGAGGTGTGATGGTGTGGGGGTGCTTTGCTGGTGACACTGTTGGGGATTTATTCAAAATTAAAGGCATACTGAACCAGCATGGCTACGACAGCATTTTGCAGCGGCATGCTATTCCATCCGGTTTGCGTTTAGTTGGACCATCATTTATTTTTCAACAGGACAATGACCCCGAACACACCTCCAGGCTGTGTAAGAGCTGTTTGACCAAGAAGGAGAGTGATGGGGTGCTTCGCCAGATGACCTGGCCTCGACAGTCACCAGACCAGAACCCAATCGAGATGGTTTGGGGTGAGCTAGACCACAGAGTGAAGGCAGATGGGCCAACAAGTGCTAAGCATCTCTGGTAATTCCTTCAAGATTGTTGGAAGACCATTTCCGGTGACTACCTCTTGAAACTCATCAAGAGAATGCCAAGAGTGTGCAAAGCAGTCATCAAAGCAAAAGGTGGCTACTTTGAAGAATCTAGAATATAAGACATATTTTCAGTTGTTTCACACTTTTTTGTTAAGTATATAATTCCACATGTGTTAATTCATAGATTTGATGCCTTCAGTGTGAATGTACAATTTTCATAGTCATTAAAATACAGAATAAACTTTAAATGAGAAGGTGTGTCCAAACTTTTGGTCTGCACTGTATATGCACAAAAATTAAATAACTGAGGAATTAAAACTTTTCCTGCAAAGAATAAGTCACCATAAAGCTACACTGATTGGAAAATGAATGAGTAATGGATTAGTGTTCACATCCATTCAGGTGATGGCGCAATAAACAGCAGATCAGTGGGGATGCTGGGTGCTTGACCTCCACTGGTGTGCTATTAATGAGCTCCCCTGTAGATAGGTCATCATATAAGTAAATATACAATGCAGACATGTAATCTCCCATGGACAAAAATTAGTAGTCACATACTGCCTTATTATGCCCAAGATAAACTGATAAAGGAGGAATAATGGTAAAATTAAAAGGGTTGGCTGCTATTTTTTAATTGATTGCCTATCCTGTTTCAAATGCTGCCAGGACACAGCAGCTCCATCATTTCAACAGTGGCAGCGGCCAGCTATTACTGATCCACCCAGCCGCTGCCACTATAGTAGTGGCCAACCTATTTAATAATTAGAATTAAGCATACAAATACATTAAAGGCAACTGTATAATCTTAACTTTGTGACAACAGTTTGAAGGGTGATCTTTTCCTTTTCAGTCTGATTGTGCCATCTTTTTTATAAGTCTGTTACACAAGGTTTACCCAGCAGTACACATTAAATTCCGTTTTATAGCATTTTTCATGTCCCTGTTTCTAGTAGAATATATAAGCGGATTTAGCATGGGTGTAACCATTGTGTAGCAGCCAGACACAATTTTGTTATAGTCTGATGAATTATTATAATTTGGTCTTACATACATGACTATCAAACTCCCAAAGAAAATTCCCACAACTGTGAGATGGGAAGCACAAGTAGAAAAAGCCTTCTTTTTCCCACTAGTAGTTGGAATTTCAATAACGCTTTTTATGATCATAGAATAAGACAAGATAATCAGAGTAAAAGAGCTCATGATCATGCTGGCCGCAACAACAAAATTGATTCTTTCTATCATTTGTGTGTCTGTGCAGGAAAGCTTCAATAATGGTGGAGCATCACAGAAAAAGTGGTTGACAGTATTGGGGCCACAGAAGTGCATTTGACAAAGTAAAATCAGGGGTGGTAGGTTAGCTGTTAGAGAAACAAACCACACTCCTCCTATGAAGCAAATACATGTCATATAATTCATGATAGATAGGTAATGTAAAGGATTGCAGATTGCAACATAACGGTCAAATGCCATAATGGCCAAAGTAAGACATTCTCCTGATCCAAGGCAGATATGAAGAAAGAATTGAGAAATACATCCAGTGTAAGAGATTGTACAAGTCTCAATGAGAAATGTGGCAAGCATCTGAGGGACGATGTTTGTTGTGTAGAAAATATCAATCATAGAGATGTTTGCAAGGAAAAAATACATAGGCAAATGAAGGGGACTCTCTTTGCGAACCATAATAACAATAAGCATATTTCCGAACATTGTTGCCAAGAAAACAAATAATCCTATAATAAAAGTAAATGTCTTTAATCTCTGCAAACCTGGGAATCCAAGTATTATGAATACGGATACATATGTTTCATTGTTGCTTCCCATTATATAAATGCACTTTGGATCTAAAACAAAATAAATATAATACAGATACTTAAAGTAGTAAAGATAGATTGACATGGAGAAAGAGCTCCTTAAATTAGGACACATAAAGGAAGCCATCAAAAAAAGTTTCATGACACCTCAGTATGGAATTTAGATTTCACAGATGTATTTAAGCTATCACCAGCAATTTACAGTTTACATGTATGTAGAATTTGACCTTTAATTCATTCAAATGGTTTTCATTCTGGGAAGTATAATTCTCACACAAGCCACTGGATAGGGCTCCCAAAAAAGCCTACTGTCCGCTGGCACTAAATAAGCACTAAATAAGCTGAAATTGGCAGTTAGGGATGTGTCTGATGATAAAACTGTTGATCGCAGTAGCAGTAACTTATTTAAGTTACTCAACTTTTTATCAGCATTAAGTTTATATACAAATCGTAAAATATTGCTCGAAGCTGAAATAATGCTCCGTTAAAAATAGGTCTGTTTCTGTATTTTCTTATATATTTTAAATTAGTAGAGGAAAAACAGTCAGTTAATGTAATACAATATACAATATATATACAATATACATATTCTGTATAGTGTTAACCCAACATTTCAACATATCAACACAGAACATTTCTTAAATATAAAGTCCTGAAAATATGTGATTAATGAATCTTTTAATAAAAAAAAACATACATTCTGATTATATAAAGACATCTGTCACATTTAAAGAAACTATGAATGGCCTTAACCTGCTGAATCTTTGAGTAAATGAAAGCAACGCAGAATCTAGTTTAAATTACAAACTAAATTTACAATATTATACTATATTAAAACATCATTTAAAAATGCTTTTAAAATATGCATTAGGGGCATTTGTATTTTTTTCCCCAATTTATATAAAAAATATAATTTGCAATTTATTTAATATTTATTTTAATCTAGCTTGTAATAATACCATTGATTTTGTTATGATGATAGTAACATCAAAGAATTGAGCTGTTAAAGTCTCTCTTTATATACTCTACATTTGTTTAATTAGCTCACATGGGTACAAACCCCAGAGTTCAGATAATGCTGTTTTATTTATTTATTTTTTTTACAGAAACAAAACAATGATGAAGCAAAAAGATTAACATGCATTTTATAAAGTCGCTATATATATTGTTGTGGTTAATATTATTTTAGATTACCAGGTAAAGTAAATAAAGGGTTCTTTTGAGCACTGCCAATAATGGAGGACTGAGGGACAGATGGATTTAAAAAAGCTCTATTTGCACAACATGTTTTGAAGTAGATTTTACTCCTTCATCAGATACATAGAAATGAAAATAAGGCTATGTGCCCACGATGCAGAAATGCTCCGGATTTTTCCTGAGCGTTTCTGCATCTCCCTGGCAGAAAAAACGCATGCGGATTGTACATGCGTTTTTTCTGCCAGGTAGAAGAGTAAGTGAAGTGTTTTTAACATGCGATTTTGCAAGCGGGTTGTCAAACGCTTTTCCAAGCGATTTTAGCATCACTTGGAAAAGTGCTTGACAACTTGGACACACTATATAAATCCATGTAACCGGCATGGATTTATATAGTGTTACCAATTTACGATGATGCAAATGCAGCATCAATAATAATAAAAAAAAAAAAAAAACATTATACTCACCTTCAGATGGCCCCCGGTCTCCTTAGCGATGCGTCTGGTATCTTCGGCGGCTCCCGGTGCTCTAAAAAGGACCTTCCATGACGTCATTTAGTCATGTGATAGTCAAGCGACCATCATCTGACCGTTGACGTCAGCAGTCGTGTGACATTCACATGACTAAATGACGTCACGGAAGGTCCATGCAGACCACCGCCGGAAGCCAAGCAGACAGCAGCGCCGCTCAGAGGAGACCAGGGGTCGCCGGTAAAGGTGAGTATAATGTTTTTTTTTCTTTTACAACTTTTTTAATTACAGGTACTATGCTACCCGGGTCTGGAGGAGAGTCTCCTCTTCTCCAGACCAGGGTACCATCCGCGCATTGAACCACATGATATCCGTATGTGCATGTGTAGTCATGCAGATGTCATGTGGTCCAATGCAAGTCAATGGCGGCTAAAACACTGCGATTCCACAAAATAATTGGTAGTGCTGCAGATTTTTCCGCAATGATAATCCGCAGCAGAAATTTCCGCAGCATATGCACAGCACATGCGGATTATCATTGGGGAACATTGCAGACCTTCTACCAAGTGTTCTTTAAGCGTTTCCTCAGCGGAATTGCCACTGCGGAAACGCTTAAAAAACGCATAGTGGGCACACAGCCTAACATTCAACCATATATAAACAGCTATACCCAACTACATCAGCTATGTCAAATCACGCCATGACTAGCTGTGTTATTTCCATTTGTATGTACCTAATGAAGGAACAATACATACTCCGAAATGCATTGTCTCAATAAGTATTCTAAATTGATCTAACTCTCTGTCTTCCAGTATTGGCAGCACTCACAAGAGCCATATATTCACTCTTCCCTTACCTCAATATTCCAGAGCCTGGAAACTGTCAGGTTCAGCAAGCGGAGTAGAAGCCATATTGTATCCATTCCTATGCTACCTCAGTGTTGGGCCGTTTCATGAACATCCAGCTCAGGTGAGCAGATTTTAAAACCTTTTTGTTCCTTACAATTTTTTATCACACTATGGAGTGACTCTTTTCTTTCCACACATTTTAGTACGTGTTAGTCAGTACTCTTTCTCACCAATGTCAGTTTTTTTTTCTTTTCAAAATGTAGTCAGCCAGCAATAGTGTCTCGCAAGGTGTGGGAAAGACTTAGTGCAACACAAAGAGAAGAGGGAAAGGGAGCCCAGACTCTAGGGAAAGTGGGGAGTGGAGACCTCCTAGGCTGATCTAATGTCACCCTGTCTCCAATAACATCCCTATATTGGCTCTTCACCAATCGGCACACGTGAGCCTTGCCTTATCTTTCCCTGGCATTTGGCCCTGACTAGGGAAGGGAGGGGGATGAGCGCTAGCCGATCCCCACTGACCACTAAAGACAAGAAGGGGGAACAAACAGGAGAAGATAGTTTAGCTTTCAGTCGACTTCAGAGAGATGAACACCTGTCCTCATAGCTGCAGAGAGGATGAAGTAATGCACTTGCTCTGAGCCTTCACAAAGGGTAATGTGATTATCGCCAGCACCTCTCTCTGGCAGACAGCAGGTATTTTATACACCCAGGCCAGGGCGTTAATTAGCCATAGGAAGGTAGCCACTGGGTCCTAGAGACCCAGCCTCTAAGATGGTGTCTGTAATGGCAAACGTAGAGAGCTCCTGCAACCAACTGCAGGGAGACTGTCTGTCACTTCTGACACACCCGTGACAAGATCCCTAAGGACCTTGTAGATCTTTTGTGGCCTTTGAGTTAATGTGTTAACACTTCAATCATTATCATCGGGTTTAAGCAGGTCTGTTTTATATAGATATATACATTGTGTTATGCTGAACAGGGTTTAATCATCTACCTGGAATATATACCTCTATATACATCAATCACCTATTCCATCTCTGTTGTTTATATATTCACTTGTCACCATGATATATTACATAATCTCTGCACCATTGTAACTTATTTCTTGGTTCCTTTCATTGTCATACACACCTATCACATGTAAATATTTTATTGTATATAAAACAATATTATCCCACTGTGCAGTTGTATCTCTTTATTCAATGTATCACCGTCTACCTCATCTTTCTATTATCCATATTTTTCATTCTTCTCCCTTATTTCTTAACCAAACAGAATTCTGGGTTGCATTAACAGAAGCATAGAGTCTGTATTATGTGATGTAATTATCCCCCTCTACTACTCTTTGGTCAGACCTCATCTGGAATACTGTGTCCAGTTCTGGGCACTACATTTTAAAAAGGGCATTGAAAATCTGGAGCAAGTTCAGAGAAGAGCAACCAGGATGGTGACGGGTCTACAAACAATGTCCTATGAGGAATGGTTAGAGGATTTGGGAATGTTTAGCTTGCAAAAGAGAAGACTGAGAGGAGACTTAATACAAGACTGTCTACAAATATCTGAAGGGATGTCACACTGTGGAGGGACCAGCTTTATTCTCATTTGCACAAAGAAAGACTAGAAGCAATGGGATGAAACTGAAAGGGAGAAGATACAGATATGACATTAGAAAAAACTTTTTGACAGTAAGAGTGATGTAGGAGTGGAACAGGTTGCCACAAGAGGTGGTGAATTCTCCTTCAATGGAAGTCTTCAAACAGAGGCTGGACAGACATCTGTCTGAGATGGTTTAGTGTATCCTGAATTGAGCAGGGAGTTGGACACTATGACCCTGGAGGTTCCTTCCAACTCTAACATTCTATGATTTCATGATTCTATGATCCTTTGCACATCAATGTCCTTATCTCTGGTGTCTGCGCAGCCAGACACTTTTTTTTTATTTCCAGCACCTCAGTGGGGCATGGTCTATCACTAACCTGAACCTTCTACCTAACAGGTAATACCTCAGAGTGTCTAACGCCCACTTAATGGCGAAACATTCTTTTTCTTCTCACGAGTGGAGAGCTTCCGACTGAGGTATATTACAGGGTGTTCTTCTCCGTTAATCTCCTGGGACAAGACTGCTCCCAGCCCGACATCCGATGAATCCGTCTGCAGGGGCTACTGTCAGGGCAAAGTTAGGGACAAATCTTCGGTAGTAGCCCACAATGCCTAGAAACGCCCTGACCCGCTTCTTCGATAGGGGCTGTGGCAAGTTCAAGATCGCCTCAACCTTATTTATCTGTGGTTTTATTCCCCCTCTACCAACCACGTACCCTTGGTACTTGGATTCCTCCATTCTCATGTCACATTTCTTCGGGTTGATAGTAAAGTCCGCCTTCCTTAGGGCATCAAGTATGGCTTGAACTTTGTCCAGATGACTTTCCCAGTCCTGTCTGAATATGACAATGTCATCTAGGTAGGCCGCTGCATACTTGTTGTGGGGTGCTAAGATTCGGTCCATGGCTCTCTGGAAGGTGGCCGGAGCTCCCTGCAACCCAAACGGCATCCTGACGTATTGATAACATCCGTCTGGCGTCGAGAAGGCTGTCTTCTCCTTGGCCTCTTTTCCAATATCCCTTGATGAGGTCCAGAGTGGTGATGTACTGAGCGGGTACTAGCCTTTCGATAAGCTCATCTACCCTAGGCATTGGGTAGGCATCGAACGTCGAGACCTCGTTCAGCTTCCTATAGTCGTTGCAAAACTGCCATTCCCCCATCTAGTTTCGGCACTAGGACTAAAGGACTGGACCATCCACTTTTGGACTCTTCAATGACTCCCAGGTTAAGCATCCGCCTCACTTCTTTTGAGATCACCTCTCTGTGGGCCTCGGGTATCCGGTATGGTTTTAGATTGACGTGAACATGAGGCTCTGTGAGAACCTCATGCACTATGACCTGAGTGAGTCCTGGCAACTCTGAAAACAGGTCTTTATTTCGCTGTAGCAACTCTTTGCACTGTTGCTTTTGGGCACATGACAGTGACTCTGTCACCTTGACCTCTTTCACATCGGCCTGAGCCTCAGCCACTAAACAGGGAGCTTCCACGGGCTCTCTATCTTGCCATGGCTTAATCAAGTTAACATGGTAAATTTGGTAGGGCTTCCTCTTCCCTGATTGGTGGATTTTATAGTTGACTTCCGCCACTTTCTCTACCAACTCATAGGGGTCCTGCCACTTGGCCATGAACTTGCTCTCCACTGTGAGCACTAGAACAAGCACTCGATCTCCTGGAATGAACAATCTCACCTTGGCCGACCTATTATACACCTTGGACTGTGCCTCTTGTGCCTTGAGGAGGTGCTCCCTCACAATGGGCATCACGTGGGAAGTCATCTCTTGCATCTGGGCAACGTGCTCCACCACGCTCCTATAGGGAGTGGTCTCCGCTTCCCAGGACTCTTTCGCCACATCCAGGAGTCCTCAAGGGTGTCTTCCATAGAGTAGTTCAAACGGGGAGAAACCTGTGGAAGCTTGGGGAACTTCCCTGATGGCGAACAATAGATAGGGAAGCAGACAGTCCCAGTCTCGGCCATCCTTTTCTACTGCTTTCCTCAACATTGCTTTCAAGGTTTTGTTAAACCTCTCGACCAGTCTGTCCGTCTGGGGATGGTACACGGAGGTTCTCAATTGTGCAATCTGCAATGTCTTGCACAATTCCCTCATAACCTTCGACATAAATGGAGTTCCTTGGTCTGTTAGGATCTCCTTAGGTAACCCCGTTCTTGAAGGCATGTGGACTAACTCCCCAGCTATACACCTGGCGGAGGAGTTTTGTAGTGGTACGGCCTCCAGATACCGTGTAGCATAATCTAATACCACCAGGATATACTGATGCCCTCGAGCGGACTTTACCATAGGCCCCACTAGATTCATTGCTATGCGTTCGAATGGAACCTCTATGTCGGGTAGGGGCACTAGGGCACTGCGGAAGTGGGCCACTGGGGAGGTTATCCGGCATGTGCGGCAGGAATGACAATAACTCTTTATTTCTCTACAGCAACCTGGCCAGTAGAATCTCTGGAGGATCCGTTCCGGAGTCTTGTCTGCACCCAGGTGACCACCCAACATATGAGAATGAGTCATGTCTAACACCCTGCATCTATAGGGCCCTGGCACGAGCAACTGCTCTATTACCTCACCCCGTGGCTTGGTTACTCTGTACAGTAAATCCCCATTCACAGCAAAATGAGGGAACCGAATATCAGCCTCCGGTTCCAGAGGCACCCCATTTAACACAGTAACATTTTCAAAGGCCCCTTTCAGAGTTAAATCCCTGAGTTGGATAGTTCCAAAGTTTCCCTCGGACACCTCCAGCTCAGGGATATTGGCCTCAGGGAATGTTGCCTCATACTCATCGCCCACAAACACACATGGGAAACTCATCTACCATGTTCTGCGGGTAAGTTTCTTTAGGGGCGATGTGGCTGTCGTTCGAGCAACCAGGTGTCCCTGCTTTCCCCCATATTTCCCAGAATAATGCAAAGTCACGTCCAAATATTATGGGATGCAATAGGTCCTTAACGACTGCCACTTCATGAGATGTGGTGCCACAGTCCGTGTTTACATCCACCTGGGCCACAGGATAGTTCTTAGCGTCCCCATGGAAACACCGGACACCCATCACCTTCCCAGGAACCAGTTGAAGAGGGAGTGTGGCCCTTATCAGGGTCACCAAACTTCCTGAGTCCAATAGTCCAGAGATTTGTTCCCCATTTACTGACACTGAGCATGCCTGAGGGCCCTCGCCATGTTGAGGAACCATGCTGCAGGTGGGGTAGGCAAAATAAGAGCAACGCTGGCCCATGTTGCAGTCCATTGGCTGAGAGTTTATGGGACACCGGGCAGCAATATGGCCAGGGGTATGACATCTCCAACACACTATATTATGGGGTGGGACCTTGGGCAGCAACTCAGACCCCTCCTGAACTCTAGGATGCCCCCCAGGTGTGGCTCTAGCTCCCTTCTTTTGGGTGTCCGCCTCCTTTTCGGAACCCCAGTATTGAGAGGCTACGACCCCTTGTTTTCACAATGGACTCTCAACCGCCTGATATCTTTCCACCAATCCCACCAAGTCATAGGCATTATGGGGAACTCCCTGGGCAACGCAGGATTCCACCGACTTCGGGAGAAAGTGTATAAAACTGTCTATAGCGACCTTCTCCACCATCTATGCTGGGGAGGAAGATTCAGGTTGCAACCACTTTTGGACCAGGTGTAGGAGGTCGAACATCTGGGACGCAATAGGCCCAGTGGTGAACCCGTTGCTCCCTGACAGAGTCACTCCTAAACATGCCAAAATCTCAGTTTTCAACTTAGCGTACTCTTTCGCGTCCTGCAAGGCCAAGTCATAATGCCTCTACGTCATCACATCTTTTGTAATGCACTTCTTACCGTCTTCCTGACGTGTGAGTCATCATCTGGATCTGAGGTTGTGGCGGTCGTCTTGTGATGGATCAGCTCTGCCAAGATTTCCATTTGTCTTTGCTGCTGTTGGATCTGCTGTATCATAAGTTTATTTGTTTCCTGCTGTTATTGCATGCTCTGCTGGCTCTGCAGGTACTGCTGCTGGTGCTGCGCTTGCTGCTGCTGGTGCTGCGCTTGTTGCATCTGCTGTGCCTGCAACAGATGTTTAAGCAGATCCTCCATTTTGTCTGGTGACACTTGCTGGCTTATGGCTAATTTCACCCAGGACATATACATCTTCTTGTAGCAGTCACACTGCTGCTTGGGATCTGTGCCCGTGCTTCTAGCACCAATTGTAGGGATTTGTACTCACTGAGCCGCGTTGGAGGTAGGCACAGGTTCACACAGTGATGTAGTCCACGGGTTCAAAAAAACTAGTGATTTATTTAGTGTCCATACACCAGTGAAGAAACAAAAGTAACATCCTTTTCCTGGCACAAAAAGGAATAACAGAACAAAGCTCAAAATAACAAGTTCACGCAGCACGGCCACAGCCATTTAAACAAAGTGCTTTTCTCTGCCTCCTGCAGAGATTAAGAAGCACATGCAAGTTCTTCTCACCTTGCCCAACACTCACAGACAGACTGAGCCAGGCGCAGCTATCTTAAATCAGCATTTTGTTACGCTCGCGCCCGGACTGACTGGCGTGAGCGTGATTAGTGATCCCACTGTACCATGAACCGAGAAGTGCCTGGAGGGGCGAAACAAAGAATCAACCTGGTCCGACCAAGGTCGCACGGTGGCTCAGTCAACTCCGTGAACCCGGGAGGAACCGAGCAGAGGGACCAGGTGCTACTGCAGGTCAGATCACGGCCACAGCTGTTGACCCACACCGGGCAATGCAGGAACAGGCAGGTTAGCTGGTATGCAGACAGGTGGGTACTGGCAGACACGGCTGGTATGACGGCAGGTGGGTACTTAGCAGGCACGGCTAGTATGAAGGCAGGTGATTACTGGCAGGTGCGGCTGGTATGCAGACAGGTGGGTGCTGACAGGCACGGCTGGAATGCAGGCAGGCAGATACTGGCAGGTATGAACGCAGGCTGGATAGGGACCAGTACAGACTGGATACAGGAACAGAGCCACCGGTGTGGTGGGCTAGAAGAGCAAAACCACAGGAAAGGTGAACAAGCAGAGCGGAGCAAAACCTCAGGAGAAGTGAAGAAGCAGAGCGAAGCAAAACCACAGGAGCGGTGAACAAGCAGAGCGGAGCAAAACAGCAGGTGCGGAGAACAAGCAGAGCAAAACCGCTGGTGCGGTGAAAAAGCAGAGCGAAGCAAAACCGCAGGTGCAGTGAACAAGCAGAGCAGAGCAAAACCGCAGGAGTGGTGAAAAAAGCAGAGCAGAGCAAAACCGCAGGTGCGGTGAACAAGCAGAGCGGAGCAAAACCGCAGGAGCGGTGAACAAGCAGAGCAGAACAGATCCGCAGGTGCGGTAAACAAGCGGAACAGAGCGGAACCGCCGGAGCAGTAAAAAAGCAGAACAGAACCGCAGGTGCGGTAAACAAGCGGAGCAGAGCGGAACCGCCGGAGCGGTGAACAAGCAGAGCAGAACAGAACCGCAGGTGTGGTAAACAAGCAGGAAGAGTGGAACCACCGGAGCGGTGAACAAGCAGAACAGAGCAGAAGGAGAAGGCAGACAGGACAGGGCTCTGTTCACATGGAACAGACAGGAAAATACAGGAAGATGGTTAGAACACAGGAGGTAGATACGGAGGCAGGGAAAGGGGACATGCAGAACCAGATACACACAAGGTACTTACAATGAAGTAGCGAGTGGACACAAAACTCACAAACAGAAGTACAGAGACATTGAGTTGGAGTTAGGTGCAGGTTCAGACACTGCAGGCAAAGGGAAGGTGCGGACATAGAGAGAAACAAGTAACGGGCTAGGACACTGTTCAGACAGGAACTGAACCGGGAACAAGATACAGGAACGAGCCTGGGAACTCAGTCTCCAGGGTGGCGGAAACAGACTAGAAGTCACAGATACAGCAAAAGGCCCTGGGTACTCAGCCCCCTGGGTGGCGGACAGACTAGAGTCAGGACAGGACCTGGCACCTCAGTTGCAAAAGACAAACTGAGTGAAAGTGTTGCTCAGGCACCTCCTACTGGGTGGAGGGGGTTTAAGTATCCAGTGACTCACAGCAATAGGCTATAAGGAACAAGAAGAAAGCCGTGCTGACGCCCTAAGCAATCAGCCAAGAGACATCGACACAGCAAGTACTGGAGCAAAGAGTGCAGCATGGACTGACAGGTAATATTGCGGTCTTGCATGGTGGGAGGTGGTGCACCACACAATCACTCCGCCAGGGATGTTACAGTACCCCCCCTTTACGCCCCCTCTTCCTCCAGCCAGCAAGGATTTTCTGAAGAGAATTTGGAGGCCGATCCTTCTCCTCAAGAAGACTTCCTCTTCTGTCCACTAGAGGGAACAAAGCTGGTCTCATCATCATGGTAACTAGGATGCTTCCTTCCATCGGGCCATCCTCAGCAACAGATGAAGTGGGTGAGGTACTGTACCAGGAACAGGACACAGGAAAGTCTCTCTCCACTTATTAATGTCGGGTAGCACCCCAAAGGATTCATGGGACAACTGGAGGTCCTCCACCAGGTTGGAGGGGTGCAGAGACTCGGGGTTAACAACCGCTTTGACGTACACTTTGCCAAGCTTACTGGATGAAGTGGGCGAAGTACCAGGTACAGAGTGCAGAAAAGTCTCTCTCCATTTGTTATCAGGTAGCACCCCGGAGGATTCAGGAGACAACTGGAAGTACTCCACCTGGTTGGAGGGGTGCAGAGACTCGGGGGTAACCACGCCTTGACGTACACTTTTCCAAGCTTACTGGATGAAGTGGGAGAAGTACCAGGTACAGGGTGCAGAAAAGACTCTCGCCATTTGTTATCAGATAGCACCCCAGAGGATTCAGGAGGCAGCTGGAGGTCCTCCGCCTGGTTGGACTGGTGCAGAGACTTCGAGGTAGCTACCGCCTTGATGGACTTATTGCCAGATTTGTTAGAGATGGAGGATCCTTGCTTAGGGACCAACCTCAGTCTGGTTTCTAAGATGACAAGTCTGCGAGGCGGGGCGGTGCCTAAAGTCAGATCATTGGTACAATCGTCGAGACTGTGTGGGGACAATGCCTCCGCTTCCCTTCCTTCGGAGACTTCAGCGCACAGCGAGTCAGCGACTGACAAATCTGGTGAAGAAGAAGAAGAAACTGCTGACTGTCCTGAAGATATGGGGACTGGACACCCCCCTTGCACCTCAGCAGTCCCCCAGGAAACACATTGCAGGATCTCCAGACCTGAGTGGGCTCTAGATCTCTCGGCTCTGGACGACCTTTGGGTATACCAGATAGCACCTGGAATGTTAACTTCTTCATGTGTAATGCTCCAATCTGGAGCTTAATTTGTACAGACATATTTTGACTGTTTCTGAGTAGGGCTCGTCCTTCCGCTGACAATGCCCAAACCATCTTCTGGAGTTGTCGGACCGGAATCAGACACCGACTCTTCAAGGCTTTAAGCCCGAAACATCCGGTTAATCCGAGGCCTTCACTTGCCACGCAGACAGTCATGGTCATCTGTGGAGAGGAAACACTAATGCCAAGGGCAGCCTCTCCTACAGGCCTAATGTCTTGGGATTCTCGAACCTTCGCTGGACAAAGACCGTCTGGGGATCCCAAACAACCGCAGCGGGACCGCAATCCGATTTTTGTGACTGAATTCTGGCCTCTGCTTTGCCTGACGAACATAGTCATCATTCATGGATTCTGTGCGGACAGCTACCTCTACAGGCCGGGGAACAGAAGGTCTTTGGGAGGATAGAACCTGGCGTGACAGTTTACCTTTACGCCTTGCACGTCTGGACTGCCTATTGAGGTTGGGAAGAGAAGTATTCTGTAGAGCATTGTCATCCTGTGTGGATTCTGTGTGGGCAGCAGTCTCTTCAGGTTGGAGAACTGGTAGGCTACCTACACACATCACCCATCGGGGCAGCTCCAGGATATTGGGAAGGGAAGCATTAGCAGAAGCTTCAGGATTAGGGTCATCGAAGACCATTAGAAAGGCCACCAAGAAGGCCTGCAGGTCAGAGATGATAGGATCCCATGCTTCCCATAGGGGGGTGATTCATTTCAAGGCATCACCCACTAGGTAGGACATCATGAATGCTACTTTAACCCGATCGGTAGGAAAATAGTGAGCATAGAATTTGATATGCAGCATGCATTGCTCCACAAATGCACGGCTTCGTTTTAGATCCCCATAGTACCGAGGTGGATCCGCAGGAACGAGTGCTGATAGCTCCATTTGGGCTGGTGCGTAAGTCGCTTGAACCTCAGCTAGAGAAAAAAAATTTTCTTAGTGCACGTATTCGCCACACAAGGATTCAAATGTCTCTGAGAGCGAAGGGCCGTGGGTCTCAACGGGAACCATGGCCTGAGCAAAATGT
The DNA here is from genome assembly GCF_046119375.1 of Phyllobates terribilis. NCBI lineage: Eukaryota > Metazoa > Chordata > Amphibia > Anura > Dendrobatidae > Phyllobates > Phyllobates terribilis. The sequence goes on from NW_027362761.1 coordinate 285,070,349, forward strand.
TACGCTCGTGCCCGGACTGACTGGCGAGAGCGTGATTAGTGATCCCACTGTACCATGAACCGAGGAGTACCTGGAGGGGCATTACTAAGTATCAACTCTGTCCGACCAAGGTCGCACGGCGGCTCAGTCGACTCCGTGAACCAGGGAGGAACCGAGCAGAGGGACCAGGTGCTACTCCATGTCAGACCCCGGTCAAAGCTGTTAACCCACACCGGGGAATGCAGGAACAGGCAGGTTAGCTGGTATGAAGACAGGTGGGTACTGGCAGGTACGGCTGGTATGACGGCAGGTGGGTAATTAGCAGGCACGGCTGGTATGAAGGCAGGTGGGTACTGGCAGGAGCGACTGGCATGCAGACAGGCGGGTGCTGACAGGCACGGCTGGAATGCAGGTAGGCAGATACTGGCAGGTATGAACGCAGGCTGGATAGGGACCAGTACAGACTGGATACAGGAACAGAGCAGCCGGTACGGTGGACTAGAAGAGCAAAACCACAGGAAAAGTGAACAAGCAGAGCGGAGCAAAACCGCAGGTGCGGTGAACAAGCAGAGCGGAGCAAAACCTCAGGAGAAGTGAAGAAGCAGAGCGAAGCAAAACCACAGGAGCGGTGAACAAGCAGAGCAGAGCAAAACAGCAGGTGCGGAGAACAAGCAGAGCAAAACCGCAGGTGCGGTGAACAAGCAGAGTGAAGCAAAACCGCAGGTGCAGTGAACAAGCAGAGCAGAGCAAAACTGCAGGAGTGGTGAAAAAAGCAGAGCAGAGCAAAACCGCAGGTGCGGTGAACAAGCAGAGCAGAGCAAAACCGCAGGAGCGGTGAACAAGCAGAGCAGAACAGATCCGCAGGTGCGGTAAACAAGCGGAACAGAGCGGAACCGCCGGAGCAGTGAAAAAGCAGAACAGAACCGCAGGTGCGGTAAACAAGCGGAGCAGAGCGGAACCGCCGGAGCGGTGAACAAGCAAAGCAGAACAGAACCGCAGGTGTGGTAAACAAGCAGGAAGAGCGGAACCACCGGAGCGGTGAACAAGCAGAACAGAGCAGAAGGAGAAGGCAGACAGGACAGGGCTCTGTTCACATGGAACAGACAGGAAAATACAGGAAGATGGTTAGAACACAGGAGGTAGATACGGAGGCAGGGAAAGGGGACATGCAGAACCAGATACACACAAGGTACTTTCAATGAAGTAGCGAGTGGACACAAAACTCACAAACAGAAGTACAGAGACATTGAGTTGGAGTTAGGTGCAGGTTCAGACACTGCAGGCAAAGGGAAGGTGCGGACATAGAGAGAAACAAGTAACGGGCTAGGACACTGTTCAGACAAGAACTGAACCGGGAACAAGATACAGGAACAAGCCTGGGAAATCAGTCCCCAGAGTGGCGGAACCAGACTAGAAGTCAGAGATACAGGTAGCGGCCCTGGGTACTCGGCCCCCAGGGTGGCGAAAACAGACTAGAAGTCACAGGTACAGGAAAAGGCCCTGGGTACTCAGCCCCCAGGGTGGCGGACAGACTAGAGTCAGGACAGGACCTGGCATCTCAGTTGCAAAAGACAAACTGAGTGAAAGTGTTGCTCAGGCACCTCCTACTGGGTGTAGGGGGTTTAAGTATCCAGTGACTCACAGCAGTAGGCTAGGGACGCATTAGGACTGTGCACACAGTAGCTATAAGAAACAAGCAGAAAGCCGCGCCAACGCCCTAAGCAATCAGCCAAGAGACATGGACACAGCAGGTACTGGAGCAAAGAGTTCAGCATGGACTGACAGGTAATATTGCGGTCTTGCATGGTGGGAGGTGGTGCACCATGCAAGCACGCCGCCAAGGATGTTACACATTCCAAGACCTGGACTGGAGGTAAGTGAGCAGCTATTCCCCCCAGCTCTTTCAGCTGCTCGTAAAACCCAGCCCTGTAATCCAGGCCCATTAAATTCCTCTCAGCACTATGTGTGCTGGAGCCTGCTTCTCCGGGTCCTACATCACCGAAGCTTGACACTTCTGGGACACATACCTCCCGTCCACAACCTGTCCGGCAGCCACCTTACAATATAGATATCTATAATATAATCCTGGGAGCGTACCTCTGTCCTAAGCCTTTATAGACTGCGCAAGCACGATGCGCCTGCACAGTCTAGTCCCCACAGAGGAACGCATCCACATCCTAAACGAGGATGAGGATTGTGGCCCAGGAGATCGCGGTATGCGAAAGCACTGAAAGCATACCGCGATCTCCAGCACAACAATTTACCTATCTGGGATTGCCGCAATCAACAAAATGGAGCCGGAAAGCGCGGACTGCGCAGGCGCTGACTCCGGTGCCATAATCCTACAGCAGCACATGACAGAATGGGGGCGCAGGATGGCAGCAGCACATGACTGAATGGGGGCACAGGATGGGAGCAGCACATGACAGAATGGGGGGCAGAGTGGGAGCAGAACATTACAGAATGGGGGCGCAGGATGGCAGCAGCACATGACAGGATGGGGGCGCAGGATGGGAGCACCACATGACAGGATGGGGTCAGCACATACCCGAATGGAGGCAAAGGATGGGAGCAGCACATGACAGGATGGGGGCGCAGGATGGGAGCAGCACATGACAGGATGGGGTCAGCACATACCAGAATGGAGGCGCAGGATGGGAGCAGCGCATGACAGGATGGGGGCGCAGGATGAGAGCAGCACATGACAGGATGGGGCGAAGGATTGGAGCAGCACATGACAGGATGGGGGCGCAGGATGGTAGCAGCACATTACAGAATGAGGGCGCAGGATGGCAGAAGCACATGACAGAATGGGGGTGCAGGATGGCAGCAGCACATGATAGGATGGGGGCGCAGGATGGGAGCAGCACATGACAGAATAGGGGCGCAGGATGGGAGCTGCACTTGACAGGATGGGGGCGCAGAATCGGAGCAGCACAGACCAGAATGGGGTCAGCACATACAGTACTAGAATGGGGGCGCAGGATGGGAGCACCACATGACAGGATGGGGGCGCAGGATGGGAGCACCACATGACAGGATGGGGGCACAGGATGGGAGCACCACATGACTGGATGGGGGCGCAGGATGGGAGCAGCACATTACACAATAGGAGCACAGGACGGCAGCAGCACATGACAGGATAAGGGAGCGGGATGGGGGCAGCACATAAGAGGATGGGGGCACAGGATGGGAGCAGCACACTACAGAATGGGGCGCAGGGTGGCAGCAGCACATGACAGGATGGGGGCGCAGGATGGGAGCAGCATATGACAGGATGGGGGCGCAGGATGGGAGCAGCACATGACAGGATGCGGGCGCAGGATGGGAGTAGTATTTGACAGGATGGGGGCGCAGAATTGGAGCAGCACATACCAGAATGGGGGCGCAGGATGGGAGCAACACAATACAGGATGGGGGCGTAGGATGGGAGAACCACATGACAGGATGGGGGTGCAGGATGGGAGCAGCAATTGACAGGATGGGGTCAGCACATACCAGAATGGGGGTGCAGGATGGGAGCACCACATGACAGACTGGGGGCGCAGGATGGGAGCACCACATGACAGGATGGGGTCAGCACATACCAGGATGGGAACACCACATGACAGGATGAGGCCGCAGGATGGGGGTAGCACATGACAGAATGGGGGCGCAAGATGTCAGCAGCACATGACAAGATGAGGGCGCAGGATGGGGGTAGCACAGGACAGGATGGGGGTGCAGAATGGCAGCAGCACATTCCAGGATGGAGACAATATACCGATATAAGTGCTCGCCACCAAGGCGTAGAACGGGTTCAATAGCTAGTGTGTGTGTGTATATATATGTGTGTATATATATATATATATATATATATACAGTATATTGTAAGGCAGCGCTAGTCATCATACTGGGGGATACTCGCTGCACCGGGTCAATTAAAGCACACCAGCCAAGTTTTTCAGTTTTCACACTTCAGCAGTTTATTGCACTTCATAACTGCTTATCACACTGTCCATCTTAGTGGCTCACCGGCATATTACACACATAACATTCGGGAGCCTTTCCAGCGACAGACACGTCCACTTGTCTCCAGTTACAGCCCTCAGCTAGTCAACAACATAAATGTCCATATAACGCAGTGTTTTCACCTTTGGCGGGTTTTTAGCTGCTTCAGGTTTATTCTGGCCACCACTGTCGCTTTATGGCTTCCCATATGGGGGTCTCCAGCCATCGTACCATCCAAGGCTACTGGTATGCTTGCACAGCCGACATCCAGCCTCTGCCTTTCAGACTCTTGCCTTCCAAGTCTCTGGCCCTCCAAGGCTACTGGGATCGCTTACACCACTAAGGATCCAGCCTCCGCCTTTCAGGCTTCATCAGGCTTCAATAGGCCTCACTAGGCCTCACACTCTAGCGGTGTCCCAAACAGGAACAGGCCTCACGCCTTACACACACACACACAATGTGTCAAGACTACCAGGGTTTATATATTCTGTAGTACACACCCACAGGACCTGTGCTGATGTCACAGTCATGTGATCAGACATTCTGTGCATACAGGACCTGTGCTATGTCACAGTCATGAGACCAGTCACCTGAGGGGGAAGGTACATGGTCAGCCCAAAACACATCCTGGACCATTACCATAATGCCAAGCAAGCCGCTGCATTACATATCCCCCCTCTGTTCAAACTTGTTGGGTTGAACACATAGTATACACAATTACCTCACAACCCACAGTTCACACCGAGACCATGTACTTGACAATTGCGCTGGAACATTGGTCATCGATATTAGCCCATTCCTTAGGGACCTACCATTCATCATTGTCACTGACCTCGTCAAGTCACATTTCCGGGTTGTAACTTTGTCAGACCTCCCCCGCTCCCAGCGGTCAGTCGTAACCTTGTCAGACCTCCCCCGCTCCCAGCGGTCAGTCGTAACCTTGTCAGACCTCCCCCGCTCCCAGCGGTCAATACAGCAGTGTAATTCACATGCCCTGGTATCTAAGGTCCGGTTCGACTCTGTACTGTCTCGTCCTCTATTGGGTCGTTTGTATGGGCCACTCAAACCTGAGTTACTGCAGGTCTCACTACCTCTAAACCCACGCCCACTACTCTCAGGACATCTTGAAAGGTCCCTAACTTCAGCTGTAGCTGTTCTGCTACTTAGGGGGCCCTTTCTCTGTCTGGTCTCACAATTTCTAGACGGCTGCCACTTTCTGCTGCTCAGGCGATGCTGCCTTTCCATTTGCAGTCTGGCGAGATTCAACCGTTCTACCTCTCACAGGTAGGTCACTCGGTACTCTATCAGCATGCGCATATATTCCAGGCTTTCTTCCGCTCCTACAGCGGAGAATGACACCATGCCGTCTTCATCTGGTATCCAGTCCTGACGATCACGTGGACTGCTTACTTTCACCACCCCAGACTTCTTTACCATCATCTGCATGGCTCGGCCATTTCTCCCAATGAGCTTTCTCACCAGAACATGAGGCACTCGGATGACCTCTTCCCGCAGACTGTGAGCTTTTCTCATAAGCTCCAGTTGTCTAACGGCTTGTTCCGTCTTCAACCGGAGAAACCGCTTCGTGCGAATACATAGCCAGTGCATGTCACTTAGGATCACCACCTTCTTCACTGTGACTTCAGTCGTGGACAGGACCACCAGCTATTTAGCTTCTGAGGTCGAGTACACGTTTCTGTCTCACCAGTGGTCCCCAAAAGATCATCTAGCTCAGGTTTCAGGGGCAACTGACTTTCAGCTTCTTCACCCTGTATGCTTCCCCTGAGCTGACTCACAGCTACAAACTCAAGAATTTCCGTCTTGACCACTTCCATTTCATATTTATCTTCGGTTAACACTCTCTTAGCTCTCCTCAGGTCCACCTTCTCATGGTATAAGGGAGTGAGTGCAACTTGTTTTTTCTTTTCCTTCTCCAAGGAGTCCTCGTTCACTGAATGATACCTTGCCAGGCGACTTTTGAGCTTGAAAACTTCTTCCTCTAGCACGGCTACTCGCCTCTCAGCAGCCCATCTCTGAAGTTCTTCCTGCTTCAGCTGCTCCTTTAACAATAGAGTTCTCTCAGACCTCTCTGTCTCCAATGCGCCCACTCAGCTCTCGGCAGCCAGTCTCTGAAGCTTCTTTTGCTTCCAATGGGCTTGTAGCGACTCCTTGAGCTCCTTGATCTCGGCTCCTACATCCACCGAATCATCCGAGCTCGTGTTATTCAAGGAGGTATCTGTTTCATACCTCCCATCTCCAGTGGCCAACTCCTGGCCCTGGTCTGTGGCTTCTCCGATAGACTCCTCCATCTGTTTGCGCTCAGCTTCCATCTTGCTGATTCTTTCCTTAAGGCACGTCTCTGCCATCTGGAGATTATCACAGAACATCTGCAGCTCCTTCACCTGAGCTTCCAGACCTAGGGTCTTTCTGCGGAGATCACAATTTTCATCACGGGTATCCTGCAGAGTAGTCTCAACCACTTGGCGCATGTGCCCTGCATCCGCCTTATCATCCTCTAGTTTTTCTTTAACCATGAGGAGATCCTCATAGTCTCTCTTGATTTGTTGCAGTTCCCTATTGAACTTTTCATGCCTCTTTTCTGCCTCACGATCGTGACCAGACACTTCATCTTTTATTGCCTCTTTCAGGGCGGATAGCTCCCGGTCTCGCTTGTACAGGGAGTCCTCCAGCTGCTCCTTCTCCTGCATTAGAGGCTTTACTTGGTCCTGGAATTGCTGCAGCTCCCTCATGAGTTCACCATATTCCTTCTTGGAGTCACACAGCTCCCGGTTGAAGTCGTTCTAGGTTTTGTTCACGCCCAGAAACTTCATCCTGCAGCGCCTCTTTGAGGGCAGACAGCTCTAACTGTACCAGGGAGAAGAGATCGTTCACCTCGCATAACTCATCTTCACACTCCGCTTTGTCAATCTCTAATTGAAAAACCTCCTCCTTGATTTTGCGGCGGTCCTCCTCTATTTCGTAGAACGCTTCCTTCCATTGGTTAACCTCCCTGTCGCTTCCTTCCAGGTCTCGCTGCCAGTTCCTCACAACCTGGTATATTTTCTGCTGTTCAGACTCCAGGTTCAGCTGGTCTGAGGACACGTTCCCCAGGTTTTCCCTTAGTTGCTGCACGTCACTCTAATACTGCTGCCTGATAGGCTCCAGCTCTTGGTCAGGACTGGCAGCCTCCTCTTTCAGGGCTGTCAGATCCTTCTGACTCAGTACTGTACCGGAGGTTGCTATTGGCAACGTCACCTCCTCTTCTGCTTCTAAAGGAGGATCCACACTTGAAACAAAGGCACACAGAACTACATTTTCTTTATTTTCACTTGCAGCAAAGACTACAGGAGCAACTTTTTGTGGCCCTTGCGCCGTCGACGATGAGAGGGGGACTCTCTCCCCTCGTCTAGCCCCTCCTGACTTAACTCTCTTTCTACTTTTATAGTGTCACCGTCAGTTACGGGGTCTGCGTCACTCCCTATTGTGTCGTGGACCAATAAGTCACCTCCCACCTTGACGTCACGCCCTTCTACTGGAGCTACTCCATTATCAACGGTCACATTGTCATTTTTAGGCAGTACCAACCCACCACCAGTAAATTTTTTTGATTTTCTATACTCCACGCTGTTTTGAACAACCGCCCCTTTTTAGACTCCGCCCCCTTTTTAACAACCACACCGGTAGGGGACTTTTTAGATGAAAAATCAACAATAGTCTTAGGACTCAGTTCACAGCAGCTTTTACTACCTCTCCGGGCACTCTGGGACAACAATGGTGCCCCCAGAGAGTTCAGAGAATGGTCCACGGACGCCATTCTATACGGAGCCCACAGCTCCTGCGGTTCCTGCAACATGCCCTGTAGAAGTTTCTCAAATACCTACTGGGGTTTTAACCGGCACTTTAATGGCTCAATAGATTCATTTTCTTTTGCTGCTCCATTCACAGCCATCGCGGTACACTATTCACACACACACCGCTCTCCCCAGAAAATTTTCGTGGCCCCACCGAGCCACAGCAAACCAGGTTTGAGTGCTCCGACAATTTTCGTAACCCCTGCCGAGTTACCGCAAGATGCTTTAATCTTCGTGACCCCGCAGAGTCACAGCAAGCTGCTTTAATCTTCGTGACCCCGCCGAGCCACAGCAAAACTGGGTTTGAGTGCGACGACAATCTTCACAACCCCACCGAGTTGCAGCCAGATGCTTTAATCTTCGTGACCCCGCCGAGCCACAGCAAGATGCTTGCATCCACACTCGTCGTTCAATGCCGTTACCTCTAGCAACAAGGCTGCCGTTGTCCCTAGCAAACAGGCTGCCGTTGCCCCTAGCAACCGGGCTGCAATTGCCCGCATTCTCGAACCACATGTAAGGCAGCGCTAGTCATCACCAGGTCAATTAAAGCACACCAGCCACGTTTTTCAGTTTTCACACTTCAGCAGTTTATTGCACTTCATAACTGCTTATCACACAGTCCATCTTAGTGGCTCACCGGCATATTACACACATAAAATTCGGGAGCCTATCCAGCGACAGACACGTCCACTTGTCTCCAGTTACAGCCCTCAGCTAGGCAACAACATAAATGTCCATATAACGCAGTGTTTTCACCTTTGGAGGGTTTTTAGCTGCTTCTGGTTTATTCTGGCCACCACTGTGGCTTTATGGCTTCCTAGATGGGGGTCTCCACCCCTCGTACCATCCAAGGCTACTGGTATGCTTACACAGCCAACATCCAGCCTCTGCCTTTCAGGCACTTGCCTTCCAAGTCTCTGGCCCTCCAAGGCTACTGGGATCGCTTACACCGCTAAGGATCCAGCCTCTGCCTTTCAGGCTTCACCAGGCTTCAGTAGGCCTCACTAGGCCTCACACTCTAACGGTGTCCCACACAGGAACAGGCCTCACGCCTTAGACACACACACTGTGTAAAGACTACCAGGGTTTATATATCCTGTAGTACACACCCACAGGACCTGTGCTGATGTCACAGTCATGTGATCAGACATTCTGTGCATACAGGACCTGTGATATGTCACAGTCATGTGTCCAGTCACCTGAGGGGGAAGGTACATGGTCAGCCCAAAACACATCCTGGACCATTACCGTAATGCTAAGCAAGCCGCTGCATTACAATATATATATATATACATATATCATCTATCTATCATGTTTCTCATTGCTGTCTATATGTTTGAACATCTTTAACACCTCTATAATTTTCCATTTTAACGACAGCACAAGGACACACGGATGTCACACTGATGTCAATCGGTCAGGGACCATAGACCTCACTAGTACTGTTTTTTCCTGCACAGGACGTGTTAAGGAGGCCTACCACTGTAAATATAAATGCTATCTATACACCTTTTTGGCTGTACTATTTTTAATGTCAGTATACTGTATTTTTGTGGGCTGATATTAGTATGCCCTTTACTAATCTATATCTTTTGCCTGATCTTTATACAGTACAGACCAAAAGTTTAAACACACCTTCTCATTTAAAGATTTTTCTGTATTTTCATGACTATGAAAATTGTACATTCACACTGAAGGCATCAAAACTATGAATTAACACATGTGGAATTATATACTTAACAAAAAAGTGTGAAACAACTGAAATAGGTCTTATATTCTACAGTAGGTTCTTCAAAGTAGCCACCTTTTGCTTTGATGACTGCTTTGCACACTCTTGGCATTCTCTTGATGAGCTTCAAGAGGTAGTCACCAGAAATAGTTTTCACTTCACAGGTGTGCCCTGTCAGGTTTAATAAGTGGGATTTCTTGCCTTATAAATGGGGTTGGGACCATCAGTTGTGTTGTGCAGAAGTCTAGTGGATACACAGCTGATAGTCCTACTGAATAGACTGTTAGAATTTGTATTATGGCAAGAAAAAAGCAGTTAAGTAAAGAAAAAGGAGTGGCCATCATTACTTTAAGAAATGAAGGTCAGTCAGTCTGAAAAATTGGGCAAACTTTGAAAGTGTCCCCAAGTGCAGTTGCAAAAACCATCAAGCGCTACAAAGAAACTGGCTCACATGAGGACCGCCCCAGGAAATGAAGACCAAGAGTCACCTCTGCTTCTGAGGATAAGTTTATCCGAGTCACCAGCCTCAGAAATCGCAGGTTAACAGCAGCTCAGATTAGAGACCAGGTCAATACCACACAGAGTTCTAGCAGCAGACACATCTTTACAACAACTGCTAAGAGGAGACTTTGTGCAGCAGGCCTTCATGGTAAAATAGCTGCTAGGAAACTCTTCTGCTTGTTGCCAGTCCTTAGCAGTAGACTTGTTTGGGCTAAAGAACACAAGGATTGGACATTAGACCAGTGGAAATCTGTGCTTTGGTCTGATGAGTCCAAATTTGAGATTTTTAGTTTCAACCACCCTGTCTTTGTGCGACGCAGAAAAGGTGAACGGATGGACTCTACATGCCTGGTTCCCACCATGAAGCATGGAGGAGGAGGTGTGATAGTGTGGGGGTGCTTTGCTGGTGACACTGTTGGGGATTTATTCAAAATTGAAGGCATACTGAACCAGAATGGCTACCACAGCATCTTGCAGCGGCATGCTATTCCATTCGGTTTGCGTTTAGTTGGACAGTCATTTATTTTTCAACAGGACAATGACCCCAAATAGACCTCCAGGCTGTGTAAGGGCTATTTGACCAAGAACGAGAGTGATGGGGTGACCTGGCCTCCACAGTCACCAGACCTGAACCTTATCGAGATGGTTTAGGGTGAGCTGGACCGCAGAGTGAAGGCAAAAGGGCCAACAAGTGCAAAGCATCTCTGGGAACTCCATCAAGATTGTTGGAAGACCATTTCCGGTGACTACCTCTTGGAGCTCATCAAGAGAATGCTAAGAGTGTGCAATGCAGTCATCAAAGCAAAAGGTGGCTACTTTGAAGAACCTAGAATATAAGACATATTTTCAGTTGTTTCACACTTTATTGTTAAGTATATCATTCCACATGTGGTAATTCATAGTTTTGATGCCTTCAGTGTGAATGTACAATTTTCAAAGTCATGAAAATACAGAAAAATCTTTAAAGGAGAAGGTGTGTCCAAACTTTTGGTCTGTACTGTATGTCCTAATGAGGTGATCTTGCCTTTTTATAAGTTATTTTGTTCACATATTTTAAATATGTCTAAATAAATAATTGAATTTTATGTATTGGAGCGTCATTGCACTTATACATTCCTGCTGGATTTTCACCCTGTGGGATTATGTTTTGTTGAATCTAGAGGGTGCATTCCCATGTTTTAATAGGTCGGTATAAGGACTATTGTTAGTATACTGTAATAAATGTAAAGAGGTCAGAACTTGAGTGTGGCACTTTGAGCCAAACATGGCTACCAGCTCAAAAATACTGCCAAGCTCAAGATGAGTGTACACTCTTGAGCCAAAACGTGGATACCAGCTCAAGGATAATGACAGACTCAGACATGGTGCAGTAACTTAATTTTTTGAAGTAATTATGAGGTAGGCAAGGGTAGTGGCTACAATCTTTCAATGAGGGAATGGCTTAATGGTTAAATAGTAATTGGCAGGCACAAATCTTTTTAATTACATATCACATTTGAGACTCTAATCACAAACTCAGCACTACTACTATGGTTTTCCAGGTCACTATCATAGTATTGTCTCACTGATGCATGGTTCAACTTGCTCTGGAGACACATTCCCTCTTTTAGACCTTCTAGTGCGGATCACAATCTCTTATTGCTATCTCAGGCACAGTAGAATCACAGTCACAATCCATATATACAGTGTTCAGCATAAATTTGTACACCCCCTTTTAAAGGTAAAGTTTTAATCTAACTAAACACAAAAACAATTTCCAAAATTTTGACAAGACTGAGTTTCATAGTGTTGGTATATGCAACAGTTGTGGACTTCTTTGTGTTATGATCTGCAACAAGTACTAAGGAAAGATAGGGGAAAGTTGTCCCTATATTAAGACTAAGCTGAATCCCTGCGATGTAGCGGGCTGCCTGTTCCTAGCGAACAGACCCGCCTTAGTCCTCGGCTAGTCTGAACGAAGACCTATAGCATAAGAGGAGGGGTCCCTAAAAGAACTAAGGACTGGAACAAAAATGGGACACCTCCTAAACAGAGAAGTTGTTGCAGAACACAAAAAGAAAAACTGACAAAAAGGTATTAGAGGTTCAAGAAGGACCAAGCGAATTGACAGAGATAGGCACAGATGCACCTGGCTAGCAAAACAGTCAAACAACACTGAAGTCCAGCATAGTCAAAAGAGCAGAGCTGGAATATAAAGGCAGATGGTCATGTGACTGCAAGACACAAGATGGAAAAAACAAACAGGAGGGTTCTAACACTTCGTTTGTGTGAAGGAGAACTTTATGTTGATCTGACAGTAGATGGAAATGTTGTGTAAAGTTTCCTTGTTTACTGTATTGTAAAAGAAAAAAAGTCTCTCTTGTACTTTCTGTTTTATTCTTACTTCCTGGTGCAGTACTGTGTGACTGTGTGTTTTTTCCTTTACCTCATGTTCTGAGAAGTAAAAGCTTGTTATCCCATGTAATCTGCTCTGTGAAGTTTCTACCGCAACTGTGGGCATCCAGAAGCTGTGCAACAGGTTATGGGCCCAGGCACTGAGGACCCCAGACACCCAGGACACCGGAACTCTTAGCAAGACGCTGGTGAATGCAGAAGAATTCTTCAGTACAATTCTCTCCAAACAAGTAAGGCAAGTTAAAGATGACAAGTAGCACAGAGCTAAAACTCACAGTAGCTAAGCTGAATAATGAGAATTATCAGTTAAGGAAGTTCAAAGTAGAAATGTTATTGTCTAAAGATGATTTATGGGAAGTAATCACTACAGATAGACCTGATGAGGATAATCAGACATGGGATAAGAAAAATAGACAAACAAGAGATACCATCAGCCTATTAGTGGATGATGCTCAATTCATCCACATAAGGAATGAGGATACAGCAAAGAGAATGTGGGAAGCACTGAGAAAGCTACATGAAAGACCCAGCTTAAATCACAAGTTATTTCTGATAAGAAAGCTTTACATTATGAGACTAAGTGCAGACAATGACATACAGAAGCATATATTCTCTATTATGGAAGTGATATCACAGCTAAGATCAATTGGTGAAGATATTAAGGAAAGCCATGTAGCAGCAATATTATTGTGCAGTTTCCCAGATTTATATACTGCTTTGATAAATTCACTAGAGACAAGACCTGAAACAGACATTACATTAACGTTTGTGAAGACCAGACTCATAGATGAATATCAAAGAAGGAAAGAACAAACAAATTATTCTTCTACTGAAAAAGATAATGGAAATGCTCTTAAAGCTACAGAATCAAAAAGACCCTATAGTAAAGAGACAAGAGAATGTTTCAGATGTAAGAAAAAAGGACATTTAAAGAAAGACTGTACTATATGGAAAGCAGAACTACAGAAATTACATCATAAAGAGAATACACAGAAGGTAAAAAACGCAATTTCTGATACATGCGAAAATAATTGGAATGGCACATTTAAAGTGACTGATAAGAAATCATCATCATTGGGATGGTGTATTGACTCAGGAGCAACAAGTTATATGACCAGTAATAAAAATTTCTTTACTGAACTTAATTTAAATAAGAAGGAAGCCATTTATCTTGCAGATGGAAGCAAAATAACTGCATAAGGAGTTGGACAAGGAATGCTAAACTGTTCTAACAAGTTTGGGCATGATTCAAAAATACTTGTACAGGATGTGTTCCAGGATTAGACGGAGGATTGTTATCTGTAAAATGTCTAACAGCTAAAGGACTTACTGTAAAATTCAAAGATGATGAGTGTACAATCCTAGCAGGAAACAAGGTAATAACCAATGTCAAGGCAGATGAACAATTATATCATCTAGACAAATTAAAGGAACAGATGAAGTTGTGTACACATGATCACAAGAATTGTGTTCACATGTGGCATAGACGTCTAGGACACAGACATCCTGAAAGTATAATGGAGCTACAAAGGAAAGAATTGACAAAGGATCTATTGATATCTGATTGCTAAATTACAGTAAGATGTGAATGTTGTATAAAATCCAAAACCACAAGGATATCTATTCCTAAAGAAAGTGAAACGAATAGCACAAGACCACTTGATTTGGTGCATACTGACGTATGTGGACCCATGAAAGTGACTACATCAGGAGGCAATATATATATGGTGACTTTTATAGATGACTACTCAAGATACACAGTCACATACTTGATCAAGAACAAAAGCAAAGTTTTCAATAAACTAGTAGACTACGTGACAAAGTCGAATAACAAGTTTAAGAGGAAGCCAATTGTCATTAGAAGTGATAATGGTGGTGAATTCACAGGACACAAAAAAGAAAACTACTTAAGAAAAAATGGTATAGAGCATCAAAAGAGTGTTCCATACACACCTGAGCAAAATGGAGTAGCAGAAAGGAAAAACATAACTCTGACTGAAATGATAAGGTATATGCTGACACATTTTAAACTATCAGAGAAATATTGGAGTGAAGCAGCAATGACAGCTACATATCTACAGAACCAACTTTTTTCTAGAAAACTGAAAAAAAAACATATGAACTGTGGCAAGGTATGAAACCAAGTGTAAATCATTTAAGAGTTTTTGGTTATTATTATTATTATTTATTATTATAGTGCCATTTATTCCATGGCGCTTTACATGTGAAAAGAGGTATACATAGCAAAACCAAGTACAATAATCTTGAACACAGTGTGACAGCGACTGGTACAGGAGGAGCGAGGACCCTGCCCGCGAGGGCTCACCATCTACAAGGGATGGGTGAGGATACATTAGGTGAGGGTAGAGCTGGTCATGCAGTGGTGGTTACTGCAGGTTGTAGGCTTGTCGGAAGAGGTGGGTCTTGAGTCTCCTTTTGAAGGTTTCCACGGTCGACCAGAGTCTGATGTGTTGGGGTAGAGAGTTCCAGAGTAGGGGGGAAGCACGGGAGAAATCTTGTATGCGATTGTGGGAGGAGGAGATAAGAGGGGAGTAGAGAAGGAGATCTTGTGAGGATCGGAGGTTGCATGCGGGTATGTAACGGGAGACTAGGTCACAGATATATGGAGGAGACAGGTTGTGCATGGCTTTGTATGCCATGGTTAGGGTTTTGAACTGGATTCTCTGAGCAACGGGGAGCCAGTGAAGAGATTGACAGAGAGGAG
Source organism: Phyllobates terribilis (assembly GCF_046119375.1). Lineage (NCBI taxonomy): Eukaryota > Metazoa > Chordata > Amphibia > Anura > Dendrobatidae > Phyllobates > Phyllobates terribilis. The sequence goes on from NW_027362761.1 coordinate 285,085,518, forward strand.
AGGCCGGGGAATAGCGGGGGGACAGGTGGATTAGTCGGGCAGCAGAGTTTAGGATAGATTGGAGGGGTGCAAGAGTGGTAGAAGGGAGGCCAGAGAGCAGGAGGTTGCAGTAGTCGAGGCGGGAGATGATGAGGGCGTGCACTAGTGTTTTTGCAGATTCATGGTTGAGGAATGTGCGGATCCGGGAGATATTTTTGAGTTGGAGTCGGCAGGAAGTGGAAAGGGCTTGGATATGTGGTTTGAAGGAGAGATCAGAGTCCAGGGTTACTCCAAGGCAGCTAGCTTGAGGGACTGGGGAGAGTGGACAGCCATTGACATTGATAGATAGGTCAGTTGGGGGGGTTGAATGGGATGGCGGAAAGATGATGAATTCTGTTTTGTCCATGTTAAGTTTTAGAAATCTAGCAGAGAAGAAGGATGAAATAGCAGACAGGCATTGTGGGATTTTGTTTAGTAGGGAGGAGATGTCGGGTCCAGAGAGGTAGATCTGTGTGTCATCAGCATAGAGGTGATAATGAAAGCCGTGAGACTCTATGAGCTGTCCCAGGCCTAAGGTGTAGATGGAGAAGAGCAGAGGTCCTAGGACTGAACAATGAGGGACATCGACAGATAGGGGCCGAGATGAGGAGGTGGTGCGTGAGTGGGAGACACTGAATGTCCTATGAGGAGATCCAGGATAGGGCTAAGTCTGTGATGCCGAGAGATGAGAGATTTTGTAGTAAGAGGGAATGGTCCACTGTGTCGAAGGCAGATGACAGGTCTAGTAGGAGGAGGACGGAGTAGTGTTGCTTAGATTTGGCGGTTAGAAGGTCGTTGGTGACTTTAGTCAGTGCAGTTTCAGTAGAATGGTGCGGTCGGAAACCAGATTGTAGGCGGTCGAAGAGGGAGCAGGAGGAGAGGTGGGAGGACAGTTCAGAATGGACATGTTGTTCCAGTAGTTTTGAGGCATAGGGGAGAAGTGATATGGGGCGATAGCTAGTCAGAGAGGATGGGTCAAGGGAGGGCTTTTTGAGAATGGGTGTGATTGAGGCATGTTTTAAGCATGAGGGGAAGACACCAGTTGTTAGTGACAGGTTAAAGAGGTGGGCTAGGGTTGGGATGAAGATAGTGGTAAGGTTTGGGATGAGGTGGAATGGGATTGGGTCAAGTTCACAGGTGGTGAGGTGTGATTTGGAGAGCAAGGAGGAAAGTTGATCTTCCGTAATGGTGGAAAAGGTGGCTTTGGACTAGGAGGGTTGAGTAGGTGTGGGGAGGGGCTGTGGGGACTTTAGGCAAAAGCTTTGTCTGATGGTGTCAATCTTCTGCTTGAAGAATGAGGCAAAGTCTTCGGCTGAAATAAGAGGAGAGGGAGGAGGCACTGGGGGACGGAGGAGAGAATTGAAGGTGTTGAATAGTTCTTTGGGGTTGTGAGACAGGGAGGATATGAGAGATGCGAAGTATGTTTGTTTTGCTGCAGTGAGTGTGGACTTGAAGGTAGTGAGGGACTGTTTGAATGCAATGAAGTGCTCATTGGAGTGGGACTTTTTCCATCCACGCTCAGCAACCCTGGAGGCCCGTCACAGTTCTTTAGTTAGACTGGTGTGCCAGGGTTGTCTGTTGATTGTGCGAGCCTTGGTATGTGTGAGGGGGGCGACCGAATCAAGAGCTGCAGCTGTTGTGGTGTTGTATAAAGTGGCAGCAACATCTGCATCATGTAAGGAACTAATGTCTGTAAGAGGGAGGAGAGATTCAGAGAGTGAGTGTAGGTCAAGGTGTCTGAGATTTCTGCGAGGGTGTGCAAGTTTGTGGAGTGGGGATTGTTGACCTGGAGAGGAGAGGGAAGAGAATGTAAGTAGGTTGTGGTCAGAGAGAGGGAGAGGTGAGTTCGAGAGGTTAGATAGGGAACAGAGGCGGGTGAAGATGAGGTCCAGCGTGTGGCCATCTTTGTGGGTGGGTGTGGAAGACCACTGAGTAAGACCGAAGGAGGAAGTGAGGGATAGAAGTTTTGAAGCAGCTGACAGGGAAGTGTCAATGGGGATGTTAAAGTCACCCATGAGGATAGTGGGGATGTCAACGGAGAGGAATTGAAGCAGCCAAGTGGTGAAGTGGTCAAAGAAAATGGTGGTTGATCCTGGGGGACGGTAGATGACAGCCAGTTGGAGGTTGGAGGGGGAGTAGATACGCATGCAGTGCACTTCAAAAGAGGGGAGAGTAATTGAGGGCAGCAGTGGGATATGGGTGTAGGAGCAGTTATCCGAGAGGAGGAAACCTATTCCTCCACTGTGCTTGCCGGTGGGGCGGGGGGTATGGGAGAGGTGGAATCCGCCATACGAAAGTGCAGCAGGAGAGGCCGTGTCAGAGGGTGTGAGCCAGGTTTCAGTGATGCCGAGGAAGGAAAGTTTGTTAGTGATGAAGAGGTCGTGAATGTAGGAAAGTTTGTTGCAGATAGAGCGAGCGTTCCATAGAGCTCCTGTTAGTGGGACTGGGGAAGCAGGGGCTTGGCGTATAGGTATAAGGTTAGAAGGGTTACGAGAGTTTGGGATAGGTCGTGGGTAGGAGGTGGATGTGATTGTAGGGATGTGGTGAGGAGGACCAGGATTTGGAGAGATGTTGCCGGCAGTAAGGAGGAGCAGAGAAAGCATTAGTAGGTGGGAGCAGGAGAGGGCATGAGGTGGCTGTCTGTGTTTGGAAACAAAGGACTGTATGTTGAGGAGTAGCTCTGAGGAGGAGGTGAGATGGGTGGGGAGAATGGAGGGAGAGATGAAGAGTTCCTTACTAGGTGTTGGGATTAGGGGTGGTTGTAAGAAGTGAAGCATTAAAGGGGTGAGAATAAAAACAAAGACAAACATTGTTTACTGTGACTTAGTATCCAGTTACCTTCAGTTCACTTCAGGTTCAATTCAGGATTAATTCTTATTTCTCATACTTCAGCTAATGGCCATACTTAAGGTAATGGCCACAGACTAGTTGATTGTAAAGTTTTTGTTTTCATTCCAACAGAAAACGTTCCAAACTTCAAAATAGGTCCAGGGAAGGAATATTTGTTGGATAGAGTGAAAATTGCAAAGGATATAGAATCCTAGATCCCAAAACAGACAGAGTTATGGTGATTAACCGTGTCGCATTCATTGAGGATCTAAATGAAGACACTATGATTTCACTGGAAACAAAAAATTAGAAACACAGTAATGATATAGCTGAACGAACATCTGAAAAAGAAGTTGAAATTAATAAAAAACAGAACACTGAAAGTGAAGAGATACAACTACAAACAGACACAGAACCAAGACGTTCAATAAGAGAAAACAAAGGAAAACCACCAGTCCCATGGATCTAAATTTCTGAATAATATGTGCAACTGTAGTCACAGGAACATCAAGCTGCTTGGAGATGGTCTTATAACCTTTACCTTTTAACATGCTTGTCTAGAATTTTCCTTCTAATCTCCTGAGACAACTCTTTCCTTTGCTTCCTCTGGTCCATGTTCAATGTGGTACACACCATGTCACCAAACCGCACAGTGAGTATCTGTAGCCCTATATACAAGCCCACTGACTGATTACAAGATTGTAGACGCCTGTGATGCTAAGACACAACTTGATTTAACATGTACCTTCTGTCGCATTATTTTCAGGGGTACCATCATTTCTGTCCAGGCCTATTTCATGAGTTTCATTTTTTTTTAAATTCTGTGGAAGCAGGGTTGAAAAGCAATGTCTGACTTTCATTGGTTCATTTTCATAGATTTTTAATTAATTATTACTTTTGTCAGATTCAAGTTATTTCTGTGACCATTGTGGGTTTTTCTTTCATTAAACGGGGGGTACCAACAATTTTGACCACGTGTGTATACAAGCCTTTTTTGTGTGCAATTTTAATACAAAGCATTCACCCTCTCCATGAACTGGTAGGTTGTGAGTGATTGTCTCATCAGTATTTTGCACCTGTGTTGTCACCATCTTTATTACATGGGTTTGCTGCATCTTGATAGTGCATTAGTTCTGAGACTTTGGCAGGTAAATACTGCTGCTCTTTTTTTCTGTGATAATTGCTATATATGATACAATCATTCCGTATCCTTGTTAGACATGCATCTCTCTCGTTTTCGCTCTCTTTACACAGTACTGTGCTGAGGTTTTTGGCTGGTGTTGAAAAAATGCTGCAAAGTAAGAATTAGAAATGAGCGAACCTGAACTGTAAAGTTTGGGTTTCTTACCAAACACCTAGTGTCCGATGCTGAACTCTGAACACAAACTTTATTCCGGAAGTCCATTGTACTGTTCGGGTTCAGATGCCGAATAAAGTTTGTTGAAAGACTGCAGCACAGCCAATCAACAAGCTTTTAGGCTGAGGGAGCTTCCGGGCTATCACAGCCATGCCAACTATTGGCATGGCTGTTATTAGCCAGCCCACCACGTGACCCTGTCTTTATAAATGCCGGATCACGATTGTCTACGCCATTCTATTGTGAGCCTGTGACCCTAACAGAGCCTAATGCAGACTAATGTAATAGAGTCTGGTGTAGAGTACCCTAATACAGCCTGGTATGCAGTGGCCTAATACAGCCTGGTGCAGAGTACCCTAATACTGCCTGGTGCACAGTGACCTAAAACAGTCTAATGCACAGTAACCTAATACAGCCTGGTGCACAGTGACCTAATACAGCCTGGCGCTGAGTACCAAAATTGAACCTGGTGCACAGTGACCTAATACAGTCTGATACAGAGTATCCGTATTAAGGCCTAGTGCACAGTGACTTACTGCAGCCTTGTGCAGAGTACCTGTAATACAGCCTTGTGCACAGTGACCTAATATAGCCTAGTGCACAGTGAACTAATACAACCTGGTGCAAAGTACGATAATACAGCCTGGTGCACAGTGACCTAATACAGCCTGGTGCAGTGTTCCCATAATACACCCTGGTGCACAGTGACCTAATACAGCCTGGTACGGAGTACCCATAATACACCCTGGTGCACAGTGACCTAATACAGCCTAGTGCACTGTGATCTAATATAGCCTGGTGGACAGTGACTTAATAGAGCCTGGTGCAGAGTACCCTAATACAGCCTGGGGCACAGTGACCTAATGAAGTCTGGTGCAAAGTACAAATACAGCCTGGTGCATAGTGACCTAATACAGCCTGGGGCACAGAACCTGTAATACAGTCTGATGCACAGTGACCTAATACAGCCTGGTGCATAGTGACCTAATACAATTTTGTGCAGATTGCCCTAACACACCCTGGTGCAGAGTACCCTAAAGTGTAATATTTTTCTGGTCAATTTCTCTTCTCTACTGTGCACTTTATTGAAGAGCAAAAAATGAGGAGAGCTTCAGATATGAGACGTGGACGTGGCTAAGGTGCTGCTGGTGGTGGTGTAGTTGTTGCAGGAAGAGGACTTGGGGTTTCTATGCCTGCTATGCACCCAATCTTCATCTGGTGCATGCAGGCGACAGGACAATCCGCGTAATTACCACTGAATGAATGTTGAGGCCAGAACATGTTGAGGCGGTTTTAGATTAAATGGCTGAGAGTGCCTCCAGTTCTTTCAAATTTTCTTCCACTCAGTCCACACCTGAAAGCACAGAGTTGGCACCTGTGGACCATGGGCATCTGTCTTCCACCTCACCCTCTTGCAAAGTAGCCCAGCAGTCTAAGCCCCAAGTCATGCAGCAGTCACATCTGCTTTTTGATGACTCCACTGGCTGAGGTTCAGTGGGCCATCCACTGGCCCCACCTTACAAGTGGAAGGGATTGAGTGCACTTGTTCAGTTTGAGGATAAGTACGTTGGAGGGCTAGTGCACATGGTCAATGGAACACCACAGCACATTTCTGATGCTGATGACAAAACACAGGTGCCAACTGCTGTGTCTTTCGGCAGTGTGCAGATTGGCAAGGAGTGCAGGGGTGAGGAGTGGGTGGATGATTATGTGGGGGATGATGAGGTCCTAGACCTCACATGGAGTGAAGGCCATCCGTGTGACGTGCGCAGTTCAGAGGAAGAGGAAGTGGTCACACTGCCAGAGCTGCACAGCAAAATAGGGAGCAGGGGGCAAAAGCACAGCTGCTGACCCCTAGCCAGTGCATTTGCTGCTGCTGCCCACCGCGCTGACAAACTGAGTAAACCAAAGCCAGCTCAAAGAAGCTCCCTGGTGTAGCATATCATCAGGCAATGTTCTGACGTCAAGCAACGGGTGGTTTGCAGGCTGTGCCATCAGAGCCTGAAGCGAGGCATACATTTTCTTAACCTGAGTACTACATGCATGATGAGGCATCTAAATTCAAAGCATGAGTTTCAGTGGAGTACACAACTGAAAAACCAGGAAAGATCTGAGGCTCGTCCTGCTCTCTCTTCTGCTGTAGTGTCGGCCTCTTCCTCCCACTCCCAATCAACATGGCCGTCTGGCTCACCACCAAGAAAAGATGTGACAGCAATATCACCACCAGCAGTGTCACTGAACATCTCCAAACCATCCCATAGAAGCATTCAGCTGTCCATCCCCCAAACTCTGGAGAGAAAGAAAAACTGCATCTCTACCGAGCCACGAACCCTTGTCCAAAATTACAGTATTTCAAAATTCCTGACCTTAGAAATGCTGCCAATTCCAGCAGGTGGAGATGGACACTTTAAATAAACTTATGAGAAGTGGCTGTCAAACAGTACAAGGTTACCAGACACCACTACTTTTCCAGGTGGGCCATTCAAGCCCTGCACACATGTTGCATGCAAAATCAAGTCTGCACTGCACAATTCCATCAGTGGCAAGGTCCACATAACCACCGATACGTGGACCAGTAAGCATGGGCAGGGCCTTTACATCTCCCTAACTGCCAACTGGGTAAATGTAGTGGAGGTGGGCCTGAGGCAGAATGCATTCTGGCTCATGTCCTACCACCACCAAGGATATCTGGATGTTTCTCTGTCTGTGTTGCCTCCTCTTCCTCCTGCCTCCTGTCAGCGTAACACCTGCACCACTAACTTCAGCACAGCCAGGGGAAAACGACAGCAGGCTGTTCTGATACTCATCTATTTGGGAGAAAGTCCCCAAGTTTGGGAGGATGAGGATGAGGAGGAGGAACCGTGTTCACAGCAGGGTGGCACTCAAAGCAGCTCATGGGCATTACTGGAGCGTGGCTGGGGGATACAGAAAACCCAGACGATACTAATCCCACTGAGGACAGATTATCGTTGCCTTTATGTAGCCTGGCACACATGTGCAAATACATTCTGAGGTGCCTGTGCAAAGGCCACAGAGTTGCCTGTGTTCTTACCAGTGAAGATTACTGGGTGGCCACCCTGCTGGATCCCCACTACAAAGACAACTTACCATCATAACTTCTGTCACTGAAGCGGGATCAAAAGATGTGGGAATACAAGTGCATGGTGGTAGACGCACTGCTGACGTTGTTCCCACCTGACAGCGGGGCCTCAGTTGAAGAACAAGAAGGAGAAGAAAATCGGCATTGCTGCTGGGGTAATGGCATTACCTTGAAAGGGAGGGTTAGCATGGCTGAAATTTGGGAAACTTCCTCAGCATGCCACAACATTCGACACCACCATGTGATATGGTCTGTATTAGCAGGAGGCAGTGATTGAACAATATGATGGTAGAGTACGTGTCCAAATGTCTTCATGTACTGAGTGATGGGTCTGCCCCATTTAACTTCTGGGTCTCCAAAGTGTAAACATGGCCTAAGCTTGTCCTCTATGCCTTGGAGGTACTGGGCTGCCCTGCGGCATGTGTACTGTTGGAATGTGTGTTTAGCACGGCAGAGTGTGTGATCACAGACAGGCGCATCTGCGCATCTGCCTGTCCACAGCCAACTTGAGCAAGCTCCCATTCATTAAAATGTAGTGATGAGCAAGCACTAAAATTCTCGGGTGCTCATTGCTCGGGTCGAGCAAATCGTAATGCTCAGGTGCTCAACCCGAGCAACTAGCCCAATGTAAGTCAATGGTAAACTCGAGCAATTTTCCTGTGGCCCCTGCTGGGTCTGGAGAGGGCCTAAATATTGGTCAAATCGATGGAAACAGTGCTCATATGACATGGGAACAGCATGGGGAAGACCCCTGCAAGCATTTCTGACTCTCAGGTCACTGTTTTTACGGACTCTCAAGAAAATATACAAAAATGAAGCCAAAATGGATTTTCCTAAAAAAAAAAAGTAAAAGGACATTCTTTCCAGGGTAATGAATTGTATATATGGAAAAAAAAACACAAAAACAAAAATGCTTCTCCTCACCTTGGGCTATGTTCACACGAAGAGATTTGGATACGTTTTTGCACTTTTGCATTGCTTTCATTGGTGAAATATACATTCACCAGTAAATGTCATTTTAACATTTTACTACCTTATCTGCCCATGTAGTGTGTGAGACATGGTCAGACACATCCTGTTTCATTTATGAAGGAGGGACTCTGAAAGTAACAAAGACTATTATTATAGGGCCATCAGGCGCCCTTACTTTTGTTAAACGGCCAGCAGTTGGCTCTCACTATTGTTAGAGGGCCATCAGCTGGCCATACTTTGTTGTTCCCATTATTAAGGAGCAGGTCTCCTATACTGTTAATGCGTATGCAGTAACTGCAAGGCCTGCCCAAAATTTGGAAAATCCCAATACACCTTTGAAGAGACATAGAGGAGGGCTTCAGTTTAAAAAATGTTCCCATTATAAAGGAATGGGTCTCTTATACTATTATTGCATGTGCAGTGACTGCAAGGCCTGCCCACAATTTGGAAAAACCCCAATACAACTTTGAAGAGACATAGAGGAGGGCCCCAGTTTAAAAAAATGTTCACATTATAAAGGAGCAGTTCTCCTGTATTGTTATTGCGCATGCAGTGACTGCAAGGCCTGCCCAAAATTTGGAAAAACCCCAATACACATTTGAAGAGACCTAGTGAAGGGCCTCAGTTTAAAAAATGTTCCATTATAAAGGAGTGGGTCTCCTATTCTGTAATTGCGTATGCAGTCACTGTAAGGTCTGCCCAAAATTTGAAAAATCCCCAATATACCTTTGAAGAGACATAGAGGAGGGCCTCATTTAAAAAAAATGTTTCCATTTTTCAGGAGCCGGTCTCTTATACTGTTATTGCGTATGCCGTGACTGCAAGGCCTGCACAAAATTTGGAAAAACCCCAATACACCTTTGAAGAGACATAGAGGAAGGCCTCATTTAAAATGAATGTTCCCATTAATAAGGAGCGGGTCTCCTATACTGTTATTGCGTATGCAGTGACTGCAAGGCCTGTCCAAAATTTGGAAAAACCCGAATACACCTTTGAAGAGACATAGAGGAGAGCCTCAGTTTAAAAAATGTTCCCATTATAAAAGAGCTGGTCTCCTACAGTATACTGTTATTGCGTATGTAGTGACTGCAAGGCCTGCTCAATATTTGGAAAAACCTAATACACATTTGAAGAGACAGAGGAGGGCCTCAGTTTAAAAAATGTTCCCATTATAAAAGAGCTTGTCTCCTATACTGTTATTGCGCATGCAGTGACTGCAAGGCCTGCTCAAAATTTGGAAAAACCCCAATACAACTTTGAAGAGACCTAGAGGAGTGCCTCGGTTTATAAAAAATGTTCCCATTCTAAAGAAGCAGATCTCCTATGCTATTATTGCGTATGCAGTGACCACAAGGGCTGCCAAAAATTTGGACACACCCCAATGCCCCTTTGAAGAGACCTAGAGGAGGGCCTCAGTAAAATAAAAACTGTTCCCTTTATTAAGGAGTGGGTCTCATATAGTGTTAATGCTCATGCAGTGGCTGCAAGGGCTGCCCAATAATTGGACGCACTCCAATACCCCTTTGAAGAGACACAGAGGAGGTCTACATTAAAAAAATTGTTACCATTGTTAAGGAGTGGCTGAAAAACATTTACACCTGGAAGGTACAGTGGGTATGAAAAGTATTCAGACCCCTTTAAGTTTTTCACTCTTTGTTTCATTGCAAGCATATGGTAAATTCTAAAAAGTTCATTTTTTTTCTCATTAATGTACACCCTGCACTCCATCTTGACTGAAAAAAAAACAGAAATGTAGAAATTTTTGCAAATTTATTAAAAAACAAAAACTGAAATATCATATAGTCATAAGTATTCAGACCATTTGCTCAGTATTGAGTAGAAGCACCCTTTTGATTTAGTACAGCCAAGAGTCCTCTTGGGAATGATGCAACAAGTTTTTCACACCTAGATTTGGGGATCCTCTGCCATTCTTCCTTGCAGATCCTCTCCAGTTCCGTCAGGTTGGATGGTGAACGTTGGTGGACAGCCATTTCCAGGTCTCTCCAGAGATGCTCAATTGGGTTTAGGTCAGGGCTGTGGCTGGGCCAGTCAAGAATGGTCACAGAGTTGTTCTGAAGCCACTCCTTTGTTATTTTAGCTGTATGCTTAGGGTCATTGTCTTGTTGGAAGGTGAACCTTTGGCCAAGTCTGAGGTCCAGAGCACTCTGGAAGAGGTTTTCATCCAGGATATCTCTGTACTTGGCCGCATTCATGTTACCTTCAATGCAACAAGTCATCCTGTCCCTGCAGATGAAAAGACCCCCATAGCATGATGCTGCCACCACCATGTTTTACAGTTGGGATTGTATAGGGCAGGTGATGAGCAGTGCCTGGTTTTCTCCACACATACCCCTTGAATATTATCACCAAAAATTTCTATCTTCGTCTCATCACACCAGAGAATCTTATTTCTCATAGTCTGGGAGTCCTTCATGTGTTTTTGAGCAAACTCTATGCGGGTTTTCATAAGTCTTGCACTGAGGAGAGGCTTCCGTCTGGCCACTCTGCCATAAAGGCCCGACTGGTGGAGGGCTGCAGTGATAGTTGACTTTGTGGAACTTTCTCCTGTCTCCCTACTGCATCTCTGGAGCTCAGCCATAGTGATCTTGGGGTTCTTCTTTACCTCTCTCACCAAGGCTCTTCTCCCATGAATGCTCAGTTTGGCTGGACGGCCAGGTCTAGGAATACTTCTTCCATTTAAGGATTATGGAGGCCACTGTGCTCTTAGCAACCTTTGAGTGCTGCAGAAATTCTTTTGTAACCTTGGCCAGATCTGTGCCTTGCCACAATTCTGTCTCTGAGCTCCTTGGGCAGTTCCTTTGAGCTCAAGATTCTCATTTGGTCTGACATGCACTGTGAGGTCTTATATAGACAGGTGTGTGCCTTTCCAAATCAAGTCCTATCAGTTTAATTAAACACAGCTGGACTCCAATGAAAGAGTAGAACCATCTCAAGGAGGATCACAAGGAAATGGACAGCATGTGACTTAAATATGAGTGTCTGAGCAAAGGGCATGCTTATGAATATGTGAATTTACCAAATGGCTGCAATGAAACAAAGAGTGAAAAATTTAAAGGGGTCTGAATACTTTCTGCACCCACTGTATACATGGACATACTGTATAACATACAGACTGTTAAAGGTAGGTCTTTTAAAAAAAATTCATATGGGTATCATAAACCCCTGTGAGGCAGTGACCGGGATCGTATACGAGGCACGTTATATATCCCCCAGAATGTGTACAGATACCTATTAATCCATTGGAGTGCATTGCAGTCACAGACACAGCTGTGGTTGCAATGCAGGAATGAAGGTGAGCAATGACCTGGTCAGACTATCTGGCTAAGGCAGATTAAGTAAAACCAGGCAGGGCCTTCATTTCTTGGAGGAGGTCACAGGAGGCAGTGGGGCGGCCTCCTCCCTCCAACCCAGGTTTTCCAGTGGCTCTTGCCACAGGTCCTTTAAAATCCCTGCACTAAGGATTAGTGTTGTTCTATGTTGGAACCTGCTAGGAGCATAGCAGGAAAGCTCAGCAGGATTGAGGGTGGCTGAACCCACTCCTGGGAAGCCTCTGCACCTGTCAGGCTCTGAGCAGCCAGGCGCGGCCGTTGCCCCCGGCAACCATTGTTTATTGACTCGCATTAACCCGGCTGCGAACCGGAGGACTTTCTATTTACCCGTGAGTTGTTGAATAAAAGCTGTTTATGTTGAACTTGTTTGGGTCACTGCCTCAGTTACTGCACGGTGTGAACACCGCCGCCCTACAGCTTGGTGTGGAGAATGCGGGCATTGTGACTGAGGCATACCCCACCGGCAGCTGCATGGGCACAATCCGGCCTGCCACCTTTCAGTTCCACCCCGTGGACAAAATGGAGGAGCTGTTAAAGCATCTGGGACTCGCCATGCAGCAGCAGCATAAAAAAACAAATGAACTGTTGCTGCAAAAGATGGCTGCCCTGGGGGAGACACCGACGGCGCCTGCCCTGGAACGTCGCGAGGCCCGGGACAAGGTTCGCTCAGCGCTGAGGAAGATGGGACCAGAGGACGACGTGGAAGCCTTCCTGACCATCTATGAGCGCACAGCAGAGCAGGAAAACCTACCAGCCGGAGAGTGGGCAGAAGTGGTGGCTCCGTTTCTCGTCGGCGATGCCCAAAAGGCCTAATTCGACCTAAGTCGAGAGGACGCCCCGGACTACCAGAGGCTCAAAGGAGAGATCCTTGCCCGGCTGGGGGTCAATACATACGTGAGGGCTTAGCGTGTGTTTTCGTGGGCCTATGTGGAGACCCGACCCGCCCGGTCTCAGGCTTATGACCTCCTGCAGCTGGTAAAGAGGTGGCTCCAGCCTGAGACTTTGTCTCCAGCCCAGATGGTGGAGAGGGTGGTGGTTGACCAGCTGGTGAGGACTCTGCCAGCCGCTATCCAACATTGGGTGGGGCAAGGGGACCCCGGCACACTTGACCAGGTGGTCAGCCTGATCGAGCATTGCTCGGCCACTCAGGACTTTATCCGGGACTCTGCCCACTCGCGGCAGTCACGCCGATCCCTGCCAACCCAAGAGTCGGGAAAGGGGTTGCGTCCCTCTGCTTGGGACAGTCGGCACCGTACCCGTGCTGAAGGGGAACATCGGAGTGAGAGTGGCAGGAGACCGATTCCCTCCCAAACTGTCATAAAACCTAACAGTACCTCCACCCTTAGGTGCTGGTGGTGTCAGGGGCCGGGACATGTGGTTGCTAATTGTCCCCTGACTACGAAACCCATGGACTGCAGATAGAGCCGCCGGGTCTCAATGTATGACCAGACCGTCTGCACAGCGAGCGCCGACCCCCGGGACAGTGAACTCCAACTATGCCAGGTACTGGTTAATGGGTACCCCACGGAGGCCCTCCTGGACTCAGGGAGCCTCATGACTCTGGTACATGGGTTGCTGGTGGCAGGAGACAACCCCAGTGGACGGCCAGTTGGGGTTGTGTGTATCCATGGGGACCTCCAAGAGTACCCAACTGCGGAGGTAGTTTTGTCCACGCCATGTGGAGACATAAAACATGTGGTGGGAGTGGTAAAAACTCTTCCCTATGGGACTGTGTTGGGAAGAGACTTGCCCCTGTTCTGGACTATGTGGAAAAACAAAATCCACTCTCCCCCGGTAAAAGGTATTACAGACGCTGTACCCGATGAACCTGCCGTAGGGGCGTCCAACCTAGGGACAGAGTGTGACCCCGATAGGTTTCCCTTAGAGGTGCTGGCAGGAGAGGTCCAGGAGACCCCATCGATCCCCCAGCTGGAAGTGTCCCGGTACACGTTTGGGACCGCTCAGCTACAGGATCCCACTTTGACTCAGGCACGGGAAAGGGTGGTAGAGGTAAACGGCGTAGCCCAACAGCCCAATGCAGATACTGTATTTCCACGCATGGTAGTCAACGGTGAGTTGCTCTATAGGATAGATAAGATCAGGGATGAGGTCGTGGAACAGTTGGTAGTACCTCAGTCATACCGTCGGGTGGTTCTAGATTTGGCACACACACACTTGCTGGGTGGACACTTAGGGGTAAAAAATCCGCAAGAACGTATCTTGCAGCGGTTCTTTTGGCCTGGGGTTTACGCGGAGGTCAAAAGGTACTGCGAATCCTGCCCAGAATGTCAGTTGACCTCACCCACCGCAAGTTTCCGTAGCCCATTGGTACCCCTGCCAGTGATAGAGGTACCTTTTGAACAGATTGCAATGGATTTGGTAGGGCCCATTGTAAAATCCGCCCGTGGCCACCAACATATACTGGTGGTCGTTGACTATGCCACCTGGTACCCGGAGGCTATACCACTACGCCACACCTCGGCAAAACTGATTGCACGGGAGCTGTTTGCCATGTTCTGTTGCCTTGGACTACCTAAGGAGATCCTGACGGATCAAGGGACCCCTTTTATGTCAAAAGTGACAAGGGAACTGTGCAAATTGCTAACAATTAAACAATTGCGCACCTTGGTGTACCACTCTCAAACCGACTGGGTAGTAGAACGGTTAAATAAAACCCTCAAGTCCATGTTAAAAACGGTGGTTTCTAAGGATGGAAGGGATTGGGACATGTTGCTACCGTATTTGATGCTCGCCGTCCGTGAGGTACCCCAGGCTTCCACAGGGTTCTCTCCCTTTGAGTTATTGTACGGCAGACACCCTAGGGGTCTGTTGGACGTAGCCAAAGAGACATGGGAACAAGAGCCGACTCCACATAGGAGTTAAATTGAACACGTGGCTAGTATGCAGGACCGGATCGCGGCGGTCATGCCCATCATGAAAGAACATCTGTTAGATGCCCAGGCAGAGCCAGAGTCAGGTCTTTTAACAAGGGCGATCAGGTGTTAGTACTGGTACTCACAGCCGAGAGTAAGCTCATGGCCAAGTGGCAAGGGCCATATGAGAATCGAGAAAAAGTGGGGGAGGTAAATTACCGGGTGTATCAGCCCAGAAGGAGGAAACCAGAGCAGCTTTACCATGTAAACCTGCTAAAGCCTTGGAAAGATCGAGAGTGTTTAGTTACAGACGTCACCCCGGGCATATCACCAGAGAGTTCTCTACCTTCAGCTAAGGAAGCGTCCGAGCGAGAGGTCAGGATAAGTGATGCCCTCACTAAACAACACCAACGGGAGGCTCGCTCGCTGGTGCAGCACAATACCGACGTGTTCTCAGAGCTACCACGTAGGACTACGGTTATCCAACATGACATTGTCACCGAACCTGGGTGAAGGGTGTGAATAAGACCGTACTGGGTACCTGAAGCCCGGAGGCAAGCCATCACGGCTGAAGTAAAACAAATGCTCCAGTTAGGAAGGAATCACGGAGTGAGTGGGCTAGCCCCATCGTACTGATTCCGAAACCAGACGGATCGTTACGCTTCTGGAACGATTTCCGGAAATTGAATGAAGTGTCAAAGTTTGACCTTTATCCAATGTCCAGGGTGGACAAGCTGATTGAGAGACTGGGGCAGGCCCAGAACTTTACCACGCTCGATCTCACCAAGGTTTACTGGCAGGTACCTCTCAGATTCGGCGAAGGAAAAGACAGCCTTCATAACTCCGGAGGGTCTATACCACTATGTGGTCTTACCTTTCGGGTTACATTGGGCCCCGGCTACATTCCAGAGGTTGATGGACATAATGCGCAAGCCTCATCAGGAGTACGCGTATCTAGATGACATTATAATCTTTAGCACCGACTGGCATACGCACTTATCACAGGTACAAGCAGTGCTGGATTCTCTCAGAGCCGCGCGGTTAACGGCAAACCCCAAAAAATGTGCGATAGGGCTAGAGGAAGCCCGATATTTGGGGTATGTGATAGGCCGAGGAGCTATCAAGCCCCAAATCAATAAAGTTGAGGCCATAAAAAACTGGCCTAAACCATCAAGTACAAAACAGGTGAGGGCGTTCCTTGGCATCGTTGGGTATTACCGCCGGTTCATACCTAATTTTGCTGGGCGAACGGCGGCCCTGACCGATCTCTTGAAAGGAAAAAAATCGGTAATAGTTCGGTGGAACCCTCAGGCAGAAGAAGCTTTTCAGTCCATGAAGTTGGCTCTGTGTGGACAGCCGGTCCTCATCAGCCCCAACTTCAAGGAAACCTTCATTGTACAGACAGATGCCTCGGAGGTAGGCCTAGGGGTGGTATTGTCACAAAAAGTGAATGGTGAAGAGCACCTGGTCACCTACTTGAGTAGAAAACTTGTCCCGGCAGAGAAAAACTATAGCATGGTAGAGAAGGAGTGTTTGGCTATTAAGTGGACCTTGGAATCACTACGTTATTATTTACTCGGGCGTCAGTTCCGCTTGGTGACGGACCACTCACCCTTGGTATGGATGAGGAATGCCAAGGAGAGGAATGCGCGAGTCACCAGGTGGTTCCTGTCACTGCAAAATTTCAGTTTCTCTGTAGAACATCGCCCTGGGAAGTTGCAAGCAAACGCGGATGCCCTGTCCCGGGCACCCTGTATGGTGGCAAATGTTCAACCCCACAAGTTTGAACAGAGGGGGGGGATATGTGAGGCAGTGACCGGGATCATATACGAGGGACGTTATATATCCCCCAGAATGTGTACAGAGACCTATTAAATCCATTGAAGTGCATTGCAGTCACAGACACAGCTGCGGCTGCAATGCAGGAATGAAGGTGAGCAATGACCTGGTCAGACTACCTGGCTAAGGCAGATTAAGTAAAACCTGGCAGGGCCTTCATTTCTTGGAGGAGGTCACAGAAGGCAGTGGGGTGGCCTCCTCCCTCCAACCCGGGTTTTCCAGTGGCTCTTGCCACAGGTCTTTTAAAATCCCTGCACTAAGGATTAGTGTTGTTCTATGTTGGAACCTGCTAGGAGCATAGCAGGGAAGCTCAGCAGGATTGAGGGTGGCTGAACCCATGCCTGGGAAGCCTCTGCACCTGTCAGGCTCTGAGCATCCAGGCGCGGCCGTTGCCCCCGGCAACCGTTGTTTATGGACTCACGTTAACCCGGCTGCGAACCGGAGGACTTTCTATTTACCTGTGAGTTGCTGAATAAAAGCTGTTTATGTTGAACTTGTTTGGGTCACTGCCTCAGTTACTGCACGGTGTGAATACCGCCGCCCTATACCCCCCTAAAAAAATTATGTGGACGTTGCATCACAGTTACCCTGGCGATATGGTGGTGGAGGCTGAGGAGAAGGAAAAGGAGGAGGACAACAGAAAATAGACAAAATCAGGAAGCATATACCCATGTCTGGGTGTGAAGAGGTGCATAGGAATATAGTCCTTCAAAAAAAGACACTGGATTTGACTTTATGTTCCTCTTGCATCATCCGGTGGGGGTGAGAAGTCTGGCCCAATACAGCCCTTGTTCATTTTGATAAGATTCAGCCTGTCAGCATTTTCAGTTGACAGACGGATGCACCTATCAGTTATATTGTCCCCAGTGGCACTAAAAACCCACTCTGACAAAACGCTAGTGGCAGGACCTCCAAGGCATAGAGAGAAAGTTCATGTCATGTGTCCAGCTTGGATACCCAATAGTTATAAGGCACCGAGGAATCACGGAGGATGTTAGTATGGCCGGCAAGGTACTCCTTCAGCATCTTCCAAAACTTTTCCCTCCTTATCAGAGTACCCTGTTCATCAAAGTCTGTGTGCTGAGAGTATCTGAAAAAATTGTCACACATCTTTGACAGTGTTACCCTGCCTCTGCTGCATCATATTTGTGTCTCCCTCACCTGTACTCCTTAGTTGTCCAAGGAACTGTGACCTCTGCCGCCAACGTTTTCAGATGGGAATTTATTTAATAATTCCACAACAGGGGTCTTCTGGTACTACAACATTTTACTAGACCTCTCCACTGCGGAAGGAGAGATAGAAAGCTCTCCTTGCAGTATGGGTCCAGAAGTGTGACCAACTAGTAATTACTGTCGGCCAAAATGCGTACAATGCGAGGGTCACGGGAAAAGCAGAAGATCATAAAGTCAGCCATGTGTGCCAGACTGGTAACAGCCAAGTCTTCCCTGTCCTGACCATGCACTCCTCCTCATTCTCCGTTTCCTCAGGCCATCCACGCTGAACAGACAGTATGACAGTTGTGTATCTAGTACCATCTGTAGTACAGGAAAATAGCTCCTGTTCCTCCTCCTCTTCATTATCACCAAATCCACATGGGATGAGATGAGGCTGGGCTGTGTGGCATCACCCTGTTTTTTCCTTGTTCCACTTCATCATTCTGTGCCTGCAATGCCTCCTCTTTAATTGTAAGCAGGGAGCGTTTCAGTAGACAGAGAAGAGGGATCATGATGCTAATTATGGCGTCATCGCTGCTCACCATCTTGCTGGAGTCCTCAAAGTTTTGGAGGACGGCGGCAGAGATGTCTGACATCCATGCCCCCTCTGCTGCTCACAAATCCTTCCCAACATCTCAAATGTTGAGTTACAATGTGTGGTGACATCGCACACCAGTCAGTGAGCTGAAACCTACAAACACTGCTGAAGCACGGTGAAGGCGGTGGAAGCTGTAAGTGACTTTCGAAAATGGGCTCACAGTCGGCGTACTTTGACAAGCAGCTCAGGCAGATCCGGGTAGGTTTTGAGAAACCGCTGAACCGCTAGGCTGAGCACATGGGCCAGGCATGGTATGTTTGCGAACTCGCCTAACTTCAGAGCCGCTACCTGGTCCGGCCATTGTCACGCATGACCATGCTTGGCTGTAGGTACAGCGGTGACAGCGACAGATCTGCCTGCTCTTTTACAGCTGTCAACAACTCTGCAGTAGCGTTGAGCGAGCATGCTCGACACTGCTCGGTACTCACCCGAGCATCTCACTACTCGGGATGTTCGGCAAGCACCGAGCATTTCCGGTTACTCGGGCGGGAGCTAAGGTCTCCGCCCTGCATGTTTGGCGCTCTTTACAGAGCCAATGAACATGCAGGGATTGCCAGCCAGTCACTGTAATGCCGCAGCCATGTTGGTTGTGGGCATTACAGTGATTGGCTGGCCACACAGCGTCACCTCGAGTATTTAAAACCGGGCGCGGCCATCTTGGACACAGTCGCTCCGGATCAGACAGTGTAGGGAGAGTGCTGCTGAGCTAGTGAGAGATTTATTCTGTGAAATAGGTAGTGTAGGGTCTATAAAGCCTGCAAAATCAAACAAACAGTCCTTCTCAGGACTAATATCCATCCCAGATCGACAAGGACTTGCACGGGGATAGTTGCAAGTTTGCATCTTCTGATGCGGCAAGGATCACTTCTGATGGGCACACTTTTAGGCAGTGACCTGAGTGTCAGAGATGCTTCCAGGGGTCTTCCCCATGCTGTTCCCATGTCTTTTCAGCAATGTATGCATGTGTCACACAGCACATGGCCAGATTAGGTTGTAAAATGTTAAAATGACATTTCCCGGTGAATGCATTTGTCACGGTTGAAAGCAATACAAAAGTGCAAAAATGCACTGGGGGTCAGAAATGCTTCCTGGTGTGATCCCCATGCTGTTCCCATGTAATTTGAGCACTGTCACTATCGTTTTGGGCACTTTTTAGGCTTTCTACAGAATGCCGGGGGTGCCGCCGCAAAAATGCTCGGGTCTTCCATAGACCAACATTGGGCTCGTTGCTCGGGTCGAGCACCCGAGTATCACAGTGAGCTCGGCCTGAGCTTCGAGCACCCGAGCATTTTAGTGCTCGCTCAACACTACTCTGCAGTGGTGTGCGGTTTGTCAACTAAGCATATTAGCTTCAGCATTGCCTGTTGCCGCTTGGCCAAGGCAGTGCTGCAGTGCTTCCAGCTTCTGACTGATGTGGTCATTTCGTAGACGGAGGCTGAGGAGGAGGAGGCTCAGGAGCTGTAGAATGTGGGGGCAACCCTGATTGACCCAGGGCCAGCAATCATTGGCGTCGGGAAGGACGTGTTTCCGTCCCAGGGTCTGACTGGGTCCCGGCTTCTACTATATAAACCAAGTGTGCCATCAGTGATATGTACCGTCTCTGGCCACAAGCACTTGTGGTCCATCCTAGTAACTGCATTTTGGAAGGCACGGGTAATGTTCTGGGACACGCACTTGTGTAATGCGGGGATGGCACACCAAGAGAAATAGTGGCGGCTGGGGACCGAGTACCGAGGGATGGCTGCCGCCATCAGGTTGCGGAAAGATTCGGTCTCCATGAGCCTAAAAAGCAACATTTCAAGTGCAAGCATTCCATGTAGAAGACAGTTGGTGGTGGTGGCAAACTGACTGGAAGCTGCTCTGGCTTCAAGAATGGTATTCTGTGGCCCCCTACTAATTGGGACAGGAAGGTAGTTAGACATGTGGGTGTTTGTTGTGCTCCCTCAGCAGACACAGTTTCATCTAGCCCATGGCCTCGGTCTCTGCGTGCACAATCACAATCAAGTCCTCTTCCCCGTCCCTTGCCACGCACTCTGACTATTTTAAATGGAGTGTAATATTTGGCCCGCTCCACAAAATGTCTGTATTATTACCGCAGTAATATGGGATCACGTCTGAGGACCACAGTTTTAGTAAGTGGCCTTATAGATGTGGTATTGGTCTGCAAACCAAGTGTGAATAGGATGAACAACACCCAAGTGGCAGACTTTAAATGGACGGTAATATTTGATCCGCTCCAAAAAATGCCACAATTATTACCGCAGTAATATGGGATCACATCTGATGACCACGATTTTAGCAAGTGGCCTTATAGATGTGGTATTTGTCAGTGACCAAGTGTGAATAGGTTCAACAAAACACAGCTGGCTGACTTTAAATGGAGTGTAATACTTGGCACACTCCACAAAATGTATTATTACCGTAGTAATATGGGATCACGTCTTATGATGGACAAGTTTCTCTGCTTCCACAATACAGCAATGCGAATAAAATCAAAAAAATCTTCTAACAAGCTAATTGAGCAGTAAAATGGTGTACTGTATTGCTTTTTAAGAAACTAATCATGATTAAGAGCAAAAAAAATAGCCCTGATATGTAGAGTTATGGATATCTCTAACAGAAGCAGCAGACAGAACGTGCAATGGACCCTATTGTGCTGTATACAATGTCCACAAACCCTGGCTGCCTAACTCTTGCTATCACCAGCAATCTATGCAGCTGGATTAGTCCTCAGAAGGACTGTTAGTTCCGATGGATATATATATATATATATATCTTGCTGTGGAATACCTATATCTAACTATTAAACTGCCAATTCTGTCCCTCACTTAGCAGCACTTCTCCCTACTCTGTATGTCTGAAGAGTAGACTGTGACTGTGTAGGGTTACCAGGTCTTATATAGATTCGATGATGCTATGCGGCCAGCCAATCACTGTAATGCCACAACTAACATGGCTACGGCATTACAGTGAGCGACAGGCAATCCCTGCACGTTTATTGGCTGTCTAAAGAGCACCAAACATGGTGGTGGGGAACTGAGCTCCTGCCCGAGCGCTGAGCATCTCAAGCAGTGAGATCATCGGATGAGTACCGAGCAGTGGCGAGCACTCTCACTCATCACTATTAAAATGAACCAGACGTGGATCCCACAGGACTTGTCTGTACCTCTTGCTGACTAGAGAAATAGATCAGCCATGGGAAAGCCATTGTTAAACTCAACTGCAATTTGTTCATCCTATTTGCCATTCCCAATGTTTTGAGGCCTCCCCAAATTGAAAAAAAAAGCAAAACAGAAAACAAACCCAAGAAACAAAAGCAAAAGTAAAAAAAGCAAAAAAAAAAATAATGCTGGCTATTTCCCCCTCCACCTCTTCCACTTACACAACCATATCCACATCCACCCCCTCCTCAACCTCTTCCTCCACTTGGACCTCTATCTCCTGGTTTTATTTTTTATTTTTATTCTATGTTATTTTAAGTCATTTCACTAAAAAAAAAAAAAGAAAAACAGTGTTGGGTACCTCTGCCTCTTCAACCTACACAGCCACTTTCACCTCCACTTGGACCTTAGCCTCCTGGTTCAAGATTGTTATTTTTTATCCCCCCCAAAAAAAAAACAACAAAAAGCATTGGCTGCCTCCTCTTCCACCTACACCGCCACTTCGTCCTCAACCTCGTCCTCCACTTGGACGTCCACCTCCTGGTTCAAGATTGTTGTTTTTATTCTATGTTATTGTAAGTCACCCCCCCCCCCAAAAAAAAAAAAATCAAGAAAAAAACACAAAAAAGCAAAAAAACTAAAACAGTGCTAGCTATCTCCTCCGCCTCTGCCACCTGCACCAACACATCCACCTCCACTTGGACCTATGCCTCCTGGGTTCAAGATTGTTATTTTTTTTATTCTATATTATTATAAGTCATTTCCCCCCACCCCCAAAAACAAACAAAAAAGAAATCCCCAAAAAACATTGCTGGCTACCTCCTCCTCCGCCTATTCCACCTACACCGCTATGTTCACGTCAAATTCCTCCTCCATTTTGACCTCCGCCTACTGGTTCAAGTTTATTATGTTATTTTAAGTCATTTTCCTATCCACATGTGTTTGCAGGGCAATTGTCCTGTGCTTACCCTCATTTTGTTTCCTTTTTCAGCCTCCTTACTATGACCATTTTACAGCCATTTTACAGCACGAAAGTTTGGGTCCCCATTGGCTTCTATGAGGTTTGAGCTCATGATCGGGTCAAGTTCTGGTACCTGAACGAAACTTTGGGCTACCGTTCGACCGAACCCGATGAATCCGAACATCCAAAGGTCTGCTTATTCCAAGAAAGAATACTTTTAAAAGCAAATATATTAATAGTTTATTTTTATTAATTAACAAAAAGCAAGTGAATGAACAACAAATAAATATAAGTCTTCTATTTTTGTTAAATATGTTATTCAAATTGTGTTTACACTGTGTTTAACCTATTACCGGTCCTTTAAAGGGACTCTGTCAGCACAGAATGATAGTTTGAACAAAGTCCCACCGCTTGGTGCTTGATGGCAGGGCCAATCATTTAAATACATTTTCCTACCTGCCTGTTGACCCTCTATATTCACACCCCCCCCCCCTTTATTTGATTGACAGCTCTGGCTTCAAATAGCCAGAGAAGGGAGGAGATATATGGAAAACAAGCAGGTTGGAAGGTGCATTTAAAAGTTTGGCCATGCCACAATGCACCAAGTGCCTTGATTTGAACAGTCATTCTGTGCTGACAGAGTTCTTTTCAATCATAGTGTGTAAACTACCTCACTAGACACCATGTTTAAAAAAAAAGCCTAATTGGAGATCGGAGAAATTAAAGATTCCTGTAATGTTTAAACATGAAAATATTTATAGGTAATCTGTAAAATATTTATAGCAGGTACTGAGCTTTATTTCATGAATGTAGTGAAAATCCAGGTATGATAGGGTGTTGAACAGGTCAAGGACCATGAATGAGTTGAACAGCTCACTTATGCTGGAATTTTAGAGCATATTTTGATTTATATATTTACACTGTATACAGCGGGTGAAATAAGTTGTAAACCTATCACTAATTTTCTAAGTAAATATATTTCTAAAGGTGCTATTGACATGAAATTTTAACCAGATGTCAGTAACATCCAATTCACACAGGCAAAGAAATCAAACTATATACAGTACAGACCAAAAGTTTGGACACATCTTCTCATTTAAAGATTTTTGTGTATTTTCATGACTTTAAAAATTGTACATTCACACTGAAGACATCAAAACAATGAATTAACACATGTGGAATTATATACTTAACAAAAAAGTGTGAAACAACTGAAAATAGGTCTTACATTCTAGGTTCTTCAAAGTAGCCACCTTTTGCTTTGATGACTGCTTTGCACACTCTTGGCATTCTCTTGATGAGCTTCAAGAGGTAGTCACTGGAAATGGTTTTTACTTCACAGGTGTGCCCTGTCAGGTTTAATAAGTGGAATTTCTTGCCTTATAAATAGGGTTGGGACCATCAGTTGTGTTGTGCAGAAGTCAGGTGGATACACAGCTGATAGTCTTACTGAATAGACTGTCAGAATTTGTATTATGGCAAGAAAAAAGCAGCTAAGTAAAGAAAAACGAGTGGCCATCATTACTTTAAGAAATGAAGGTCAGTCAGTCCGAAAAATTGGGCAAACTTTGAAAGTGTCCCCAAGAGCAGTTGCAATAACCGTCAAGCGCTACAAAGAAACTGGCTCACATGAGGACCGCCCCAGGAAAGGAAGACCAAGAGTCACCTCTACTTCTGAAGATAAGTTTATCCGAGTCTCCAGCCTCAGAAGTCTCAGGTTAACAGCAGCTCAGATTAGAGACCAGGTCAATGCCACACAGAGTTCTAGCAGCAGACACATCTCTACCACAACTGTTAAGAGGAGACTTTGTGCAGCAGGCCTTCATGGTAAAATAGCTGCTAGGAAACCACTGCTAAGGACAGGCAACAAGCAGAAGAGACTTGTTTGGGCTAAAGAACACAAGGAATGGACATTAGACCAGTGTAAATCTGTGCTTTGGTCTGAGGAGTCCAAATTTGATATCTTTGGTTCCAACCACTGTGTCTTTGTGCGACGCAGAAAAGGTGAACGGATGGACTCTACATGCCTGGTTCCCACCGTGAAGCATGGAGGAGGAGGTGTGATGGTGTAGGGGTGCTTTGCTGGGGACACTGTTGGGGATTTATTCAAAATTGAAGGCATACTGAACCAGCATGGCTACCACAGCATCTTGCAGCGGCATGCTATTCCATCCGGTCTGCGTTTAGTTGGACCATCATTTATTTTTCAACAGGACAATGACCCCAAACACACCTCCAGGCTGTGTAAGGGCTATTTGACCAAGAAGGAGAGTGATGGGGTGCTATGCCAGATGACCTGGCCTTCAAAGTCACCAGACCTGAACCCAATCGAGATGGTTTGGGGTGAGCTGGACCGCAGAGTGAATGTAAAAGGGCCAACAAGTGCTAAGCATCTCTGGGAACTCCTTCAAGGTTGTTGAAAGACCATTTCCGGTGACTACCTCTTGAAGCTCATCAAGAGAATGCCAAGAGTGTGCAAAGCAGTCATCAAAGCAAAAGGTGGCTACTTTGAAGAACCTAGAATATAAGACATATTTTCATTTTTTTCACACTTTTTTGTTAAGTATATAATTCCACATGTGTTAATTCATAGTTTTGATGCCTTCAGTGTGAATGTAC
This sequence comes from Phyllobates terribilis, assembly GCF_046119375.1. Classification (NCBI taxonomy): domain Eukaryota; kingdom Metazoa; phylum Chordata; class Amphibia; order Anura; family Dendrobatidae; genus Phyllobates; species Phyllobates terribilis. The sequence goes on from NW_027362761.1 coordinate 285,110,410, forward strand.
ATTTTTTATAGTCATGAAAATACAGAAAAATCTTTAAATGAGAAGGTGTGTCCAAACTTTTTGTATGTCCATGAATTAAGTTATGTGTGATAACGAGAACTGACACAGGGAAAAATATTGAACACACTTACTGAAATTTAATTAATATTTAGTTCAAAAGCCTTTGTTGGTGATGAAAGCTTTAAGACGCCTCCTGTATGGAGAAACTAGTCACATGAATTGCTCAGGTTTGATTTTAGCTCATTCTTCCACATAAACACTATTCAAATCCTGAAGGTTTCGTGGGCTCCTATGAACTCTGAGCTTTAGTTCCTTCTGTTCAGTTCAGATGATTGGCTTGGCCATTCTAGCAGTTTTATTTTCTTTTTCTGAAACCAATTGAGAGTTTCCTTGGCTATGTTTTTGGGATCATTGTCTTGCTAAAATGTCCACCCTTATTTCAGCTTCATCTTTCTGGTAGATGGCAGCCAATTTTATCAAGAATGTCTCAGTACATTTGTCCATTCATCCTACCTTCAATTAGATGAAGTTTGCCTGTGCCATCTGAGGAAATACAACTCCATACCATGATTTTCCCACCTCCAAATTTCACTGTTGGTATGGTGATTTTTGGGGTGATATGCAGTGCCTTTTAGCCTTCAAGTATGATCTTCACTGTCCTATTAAAGGAATAGAAGAATCCAAGTTATCTGTAAACAGAGAGATTTTGAGGGAATATTTAGCTAACATAAATGAGTTCAAGTCTCCAGGTCCAGATGAATTACACCCCAGAGTACTGAAGGAGATCGTAGAAGAAATTTTAGAACCACTCTCCATAATCTTTGAAAATTCATGGAGAACAGGAGAAGTCTCAGAAGACTGGAGAAGAGCAAATGTTGTTCCTATCTTCAAAAAGGGGAAGAAGCTGGACCCAGGCAACTATAGGCCGGTGAGTCTGACTTCTATACCAGGAAAGATCTTTGAACAAATTATTAAACAACATGTATCTAAGTACCTGGATAAAAATGAAGTGATTAACCATAGCATGGGTTTGTAACTAACAAGTCATGTCAGACTAACTTAATTTCTTTCTATGACAGAATCACTGACTGGGTGGATCAGGGAAATGCTGCAGATATAGTATATCTTGACTTCAGCAAAGCATTTGACAAAGTATCTCTCACCATCCTTATTGAAAAAATTACCAAGTATGGAATGGACAAGGCAACTGTTAGGTGGATTCATAACTGGCTTAGTGATCGGGCTCAAAGAGTGGTCGAAAACGGCTTCACATCCAGTTGGATGAATGTCTCAAGTGGGGTACCACAGGGCTCTGTCCTGGGTCCTGTATTGTTCAACATCTTTATCAATGATTTAGATGAAGGAATTGAGGGTAAACTGATTAAATTTGCTGCTGACACAAAGCTAGGAGGGATAGCTAATACTAGAGAAGAGAGAGAGTGAATTCAAAAAGACCTAAATAAACTGGAGCAGTGGGCTGTAACCAACAGAATTGTTTTTAACAGGGAAAAATGCAAAGTACTACATCCGGGCAATAAAAATGAAAAAAGCATATACAAAATGGGAGGAATAGAGCTAAGCAACAGTACATGTGAAAAAGACTTAGGTATACTAATAGATCATAGACTGAACATGAGTTAACAGTGTGATGCAGCAGCAAAAAAGGCAAATACAATTCTTGGATGTATTAACAGAAGCATACAGTCTAGATCACGTGAAGTCATTATCGGACTTTACTCCTCTTTGGTCAGACCTCATCTGGAATACTGTGTCCAGTTTTGGGCACCACATTTTAAAAAAGACATCGACAAGCTGGAGCAAGTTCAGAGAAGAGCGACCAGAATGGTGACCGATCTGCAAACCATGTCCTATGAGGAACAGTTACAGGATTTGGGAATGTTTAGCTTGCAAAAAAGAAGACTGAAAGGAGACTTAATAGCTGTCTACAATTATATCAAGGGCTGTCACATTGTAGAAGGATCATCTTTATTCTCATTTGCACAAGGAAAGACTAGAAGCAATGGGATGAAACTAAATGGGAGGAGACACAGATTAGATATTAGAAAAAACTTTTTGACAGTTAGGGTGATCAATGAGTGGAACAGGCTGCCATGAGAGGTGGTGAATTCCCCTTCAATGGACGTCTTCAAACAGAGGCTGGACAGATATCTGTCTGAGATGATTTAGTGAATCCTGCTTTGAGCAGGGGGTTGGACCAGATGACCCAGGAGGTCCCCTCCAACTCTACCATTCTATGATTCTATGATTGCATCCAAAGAGTTACATTTTGGTCATATCTGACCAGACTATATTCTCCCAGTATTTCACAGTCTTGTCTAAATGTTGTTGAACAAACTTTAAATGCGCTTGAACATGCTTTTTGTTCAGTAATAGAGTCTTGCGTGATGAGCATGCATACAGGCCATGGAGGTTGAGTGCATTACTTATTGTTTTCTTTGAAATAATTGTACATGCTGATTCCAGGCCTTTCTGTAGCTCTCTGCAGGTGGTCCTTGGCTCTTGGACTACTCATCTGATAATTATTTTCACTCCTCTCTCTGAAATAACCTGCTGTATAAACATAATTTCAGTTGGCCAGTTACTTAACTGAATCCACTCAACTACAACAATACAGTTCAAGAATATGCCTTAAGATATTGTTACTACTCATTCAATTCCCTTATATGCACACTCTTCATTATACTTAAATTTTAAACAATTGTCTTGCTTTATTTTATATAGTATTATAGCTCATAATTGGTTTCAAGAAGATAATGGAAGCATTCCATGTCAATAGGACTATTGCAAAACATTAGGATTTCTAATAAAAATAGTTTACTGGGTGCTCATCATTGTTCTACATTTCTTTTTTTGTAATATCTAAAAACAAGAAATCTACAGCTGGTCTTCTGCGCTGTATTTCAAATAAAGTACTTTATTCTGGGTGTTTGCTTTTTTTAAAAAAATTTGACTATGGGGTTAGCAATGGGGCGTCATATAGATGCCTCTCCATTACAAACCCCTTGGCTTGATGTCAGCTGCCAATACAAAGCTGACCTCAACCCCAATCCCAATACCCCAGTTGCCACAGCACAAGGGCAAGAGGGAAGAGCAGAGGCTAAGCGCCAGATTTGGCGCATCTTATGGAAGCGCCTTTTCTGGGATGGCTGGGAGCTGATGTTTTCAGTCTGGGAGGGGGGGGAATATTCATGGCCCCTTCTTTGCCTATTAATATCAGCCCACAGATGTCTGTCTAGCTTTGCTGGTTATTAATTATAGGGGGTCCGACATAATTTTTTGGGGGGTCCCCCATTTTAATAACCAGTTAAGGCAAATTATACAGCTGTGAGCTTATGCTGATAGCCTGGGAAGATCCATGGGTATTACCCCCTTCACAAGCTATAAATATCTGCCCCCAGCTGTCCGCTTTCCCTCATCTGGTTAATAAAATTTAGGGGGATCCCACAACATTTTTTTCAGAAAATAATTTATTTTTTACTAAAATACATGTACAGCAACTACACATACAATGCACTGATTATATATCTCAATCAAATATTTATATTTACACTGTGTTCCAAATTATTATGCAAATAATATTTTCTCAGATTTTCCCAAATTACCTATATGAATTGCAGTCATTGTAATTTTCCAGTCAAATAACTATTAGAGTACAATTGAAAGGTTTTTGTACAAACTGCCTATGATAACAGTATATTTTTAAAAAAATAAAAAACTCAAACTGCACTCAAAATGCATGTTCCAAATTATTATGCACAGCAGAGTTTTCAACCTTTTCATTTTAATAAAGAACAAAAAAATGGTCATTTTTGAAATTATAAGCATTAGCAGGTTATTACAAACTGAAATCAAACAGTTTTCAACTCAAAACTTTATTCTAGGTGATGTTACATTTGCACATAGGACCCCTATATATTATAACCTGCTAACGCTTATAATTTCAAAAATGACCATTTTTTTGTTCTTTATTAAAATGAAAAGGTTGAAAACTCTGCTGTGCATAATAATTTGGAACATGCATTTTGAGTGCAGTTTGAGTTTTTTAAAAATATACTGTTATCATAGGCAGTTTGTACAAATACCTTTCAATTGTACTCTAATAGTTATTTGACTGGAAAATTACAATGACTGCAATTCATATAGGTAATTTGGGAAAATCTGAAAAAATATTATTTGCATAATAATTTGGAACACAGTGTATCTATATATCTATTTATGTGGTGAAGAATATTTTCTTGGAAAACTGTGTGTAAATGACAGAGAATTCCTCTATGTGAAAGCTCATGTTAAAATCGCATTGCAATCGGACGGTACTTGCATGGTCCGAGTGCCATCCGATTTTTTAATTGCACCCATTGACTTGCATTGGTGTGTCTCGTCCAATATACGCAGCAAATCGCACCATGCTTTTTTTCTGAGTCTGATCTGAGCGGGGACTCTTAGATTAACATTGGTCAGAGTGCAATTCGATTTTATATCGGGTTGCACTCGTTCGTTTTTCTCGCGGTTTAGCATGAGCCCTTATTCTGATTTTCAATGTTTATATATTGATATAATTGCTTTTAATGCAGTAATATGGAAATTATTCTATAAATTTCAATATACTGTGTCATAGTTTTGATCTTTAAAATAATTACATTTGAATAATTGTATGGCTTTTCGAAAGTTTTTGTTTCTAAGACTATAAATTATGGGATTTAAAAATGGAGTTACAATGGCATAAAATACAGAAAGACACTTATCAAATACAAAGGTGTATCCATGATTTGGCCTTACATACATCGAAATAACAGACCCATAATACAGAATAACCACAGTGAAGTGAGATCCGCATGTAGAGAACACTTTTTTACGACCAATATTAGAAGGTATTTTTAAAATAACTAAAATGATTTGTAAGTAGGATAAAATAATAAAAAACAAACAACTGAACACAATAATCCAAACAAGGATAAAAAAGTAACGTTTTAGAATTGACGTGTCAGTGCAAGAAAGATTAAAAATGGGGGATGCATCACAGAAAAAATTGTCAATCTCATTTCTACTACAAAAGGACAGTTTGCTTAAAAGATAAATAGGAACCAATGATCCTGTAAAACTTACAAGCCAAGTCATCAATACTAATTGATGGCAAAATTTGTTACTCATGATGGCTGTATATCTCAATGGAATACAAATTGCCACATACCGATCATAAGCCATTAATGCCAGGAAATAATTTTCAATTGCTCCCAGAACAAAGAAGAAATAAAGTTGTGAAATACAGCCATGAATTGATATTTGTTTATTGCCAGATGACAAATCTGCCAACATTTTTGGCATAGTAACTGAAGAGTAACAAATTTCCATGAATGCAAAATTACCAAGGAATAAGTACATGGGACTGTGAAGTTTGTGACATTGCCAAATAACAGTAATGATGATTATGTTTCCAGTAATTGTTGACAGATACATCAAGAAAAATAGGAAAAAGAGATATAGTTGTAGCTTCTGGTTAACGTGGAATCCAAGAAGGTAAAATTCTTTTATTGTTGTAGAATTTTCAGTATTTAGTCTTCTTGTTGTTAATAATAAAGTTTAAAGAATATAGCAGCATTATAAAAAAAATTACAGTGGTCACAGGACTTTCTCTAATGGCATTACATTTTTTTATATTAATACATTATTACTATCATTAAAAAAATCAGCATACAAAATATCATAAGGTAGTAAAATAATAGTAGTTTTTGGTATCTTTTTTTTCTAATTATTCATGACCACAATAAAAAATGAATTAACTAACAAATAATACTATTCATTACAGCAAATTACAATTAATCAAAGAAATAATATTGTACATTGTACTTTTATTTTAAGTATTTAGTGTCCACTGATTGTTTTGCAAAATACTGACCAAATGTGCACTGTGTGAAAAAGTGGAGCAAGGTAGAAAAAGACTAAAAGGTCTGTTTCATCTACATTTTTTTTGTATATTTTTGTAAAATATATTTTAAACTGTCAGAATATATTTGTAAAGCAGTGCTTTGTAGGTAAAGAAACAATGATTTATCTCCAATGTTAGGACAATATTTAATCTTTTAGTCAAATCATACAGAATACTTACATCATTTTAATCATATTGTAAAATGTTAATCATTGCCATAAATGATATTTTATATCCTTGCTACATTATTTTTAATGTGTTCCAAATTCCCAAGAGTGATTGTAAGCACTGTTCTGAGGTTAACACTCATTATTTGCTGTGGTTTTAATATCATGGGGAAAATAATATGTATATGTAATTAACAAATTAGAAATTACAATAGTCATGTTTAAAAGTTTTTTTCTGTTCCTATAATAATAATAACAACCTTTCCTTCTAACAGAGCATGCATGTTTATTTGATGGGAGTCCTTCCCCCATTGATCAGAGTGAATAGCCATAGTGCTACAGGAAAGGCAGCAGCAAATTCATTAATAATTGTTCATCCAGTCATAATTTTTTGTCCGTGAATGAGCTGAGCTATACTAACTATAGACATTTGTTGGTGTGTCAAATGAATGCTCACCTGGTTATAATGATGATATTGTCCCTTACGTTTCTGTTTGTCGATTTCAAAACTGTCCATAAGTTTATAATGATGGCTCATTTCACACGGGGATTGTTCGAGGTCATCTGACAGCACAAAAAATGGCTACCACACTCAGGCTTGGGGCTAGACACTCCATTTACCAGACTCCAGGGGTGTTTCTGTCTCCACCCTTCAACCTCTGTACAGGGATCAGGGCTTAGACAAGGGCCAGGACAACAAAACTAGCTGCTTTTTGGAGGTGCAAGCTGACAAAAAGATTAGTCAGGTAGCTGAATTAAAACCAGGAGTTACAGGTATATACCCAATCTCCATGATTGGCCCATAGCATTTGTATCTCCTGCTGGTATAGTCTAAAGTCACAGCCTATGCTCCTCCAGATGACAGATACCACGACCATAGCATGTGTCTCCAGCTTCAGCCAGCAAAAATACCCCTCATTCCCTCGTCAGTGTCCTAGCTACCCCCTGAAATTGAGCCCGGCCTTCGGGAAATAATCCGCCCCCAAAGCTAACTATGCATTGGTGAAGGTATTTTCCAGAGACCTAGCCCCTCACGTGGGACTGCATGTGAGATCCCCTGTTGTGACGGCTCCACTGGGCCTACTATACCCATCCACAGAATGGGACTAGTGCCTGGGAGAACAATGGCTTAACACTTGGACTCAATATTTCTTGCCATTTTTCTACCAATTCTGACACTAAATATTTGTTGTTCATTGTAGCTGAATTTTACAACATAGGACACACCTTTTTCATAAAACCAGTGAACATTATACAGATCTGCATATTTCCCAGCAAATTTTTCATTGGTACACTTGAAATATCCCGAATGGGACTTCGCGTTATGAAACAGAATTTTGAGTCAAAAGTTGTTTTTCATTATTGTAAGTAAATTTTAAAATGTAGAAAAACACCTTTTTAGTGGGCAAACCATATTTCTTCTGGGATCATCAGTTTTAGAGCTCTTTTTTTATTTATTTTACTCACTTATATAGCACCATTAATTCCACAGCGCTTCACAGACAATATTGAAAAGAATTGGTGATCCATAAAGAGGCTGGAAGTCTGAGCTTGTAGGGTACTGGATTGATCGGTTTTAGAACCTCGAAGGGACCAATGAAGCGAGGACCCTCTTTTTCTTGTTTTTTTGAGTACGACGTTGCAGTTTAGAACTTGACAGCACGCAAAAAAAGGTAGGCTAGTGAAATAACACGGTAGTTGTAGTAGTATATTAAAAACTTTTTTTTTTCTGCAGGTAAATATTGTGCAGGTCCACAAGTAACAGTTGATGAACAGTTAGTTAGATTTTGAGGTAAATGTCCATTTAGAGGGGACATGAAATCAAAACCTAGCAAATATGGAATAAAAGTGTGGGTCGCTGCAGATGTTGATATACGTTACACTTACAATTTACAGGTTTATCAAGGTAAAATCGGTGGCCAGCAAGAAAAAGGTCAAGGACGCAAGGTAGTAAAAGATCTTGTAAGGCCAATGAATGGCAGCGGATGTGGCATCACAACTGACAATTTCTTCACGTGAGTAGAATTGGCAGATGATTTACTTGCCGAGAAACTTGTCCCTAACAGGTACAATGCAGAAAAGCAAAAAGTATGTACCACAGGAAATGCTGGATTCAACAAGAGAGGAACATCCTTCGATGTTTGCTTTTACAAAAGACAAAACCTTAGTGTCATATGTGTCTAAAAAAATGAAATGTGTTATTTTACTCTCAACGCAACATCATGATCCAGAAATAGTCAAAGACAATGAAAAGAAAATTCCAGAAATTATTGATCACTACAATAAGACAAAATGTGGTGTTGATTAGGGTTGAGCGAGCACTAAAATGCTCGCGTGCTCGATGCTCGGGCCAAGCCCGCCGTGATACTCGGGTGCTCGACCCAAGCAATGAGCCCAATGTTAGTCTATGGGAGACCCGAGCATTTTTGAGGCGGCACCCCCGGCAGTCTTTTAAAAGCCTAACAAGTGCCCAAAACGATAGTGACAGTGCTCAAATGATATGGGGACAGCATGGGGATCACCCCAGGAAGCATTTCTGACCCCCAGGTCACTGTTGTCAACAACGTGGTCAGAGGTATTAAGCCACTTTTAAGGGCTCATAATAAAACGTTCAAAAACGAAAGTGAAACTTTTTTCCTGTGAACTATGTTAAGGAATTTCTTTTCCAGGGTAAAGACTTGTGTATAAGGTAAAATAAATAGCCAAAAACAAAAGCACTCCTCCACACCTTGGGCTATGATCAAAAGTAGCATTTTTATGCGTTTTTGCACTTTTGTATTGCTTTTAACCGTGACAAATGCATTCACCAGGAAAAGTCATTTTAACATTTTACAACCTTATCTGGCCATGTGCTGTGTGACACATGCATACAGTGCTGAAAAGACTTGGGGACAGCATGGGGAAGGCCCCTGGAAGCATCTCTGACACCCAGGTCACTGCCTAAAAGTGTGCCCATCAGAAGTGATCCTTGCCGCATCAGAGGATGCAGACTTGCAACTATCCCCATTCAAGTCCTTGTCCCAGGGCAGTGTTCAATTGTACCTCCCCCATTCCTTGCAATGCAAGCGCAAATATGCAGCCAACCACCCACTCACCCGCAGGCTGCAATACCATACTGCTAGCTTGCACTTGAAACGGGGGGTTTTAGTTTTGAGGAGTCCGAAGCTGGCCACTACCTCATGGCTGCTTCGGCAGCGAGGTATCCATACTCAGTCCCCAGCCGCCCGGCGGCCGGGTGTCCAGATTCGGTCCCCAGCCGCCCCACGGCCGGGTGTCCACACATGGTCCCCAGCTGCCTGGGGGCAGCCGGGTGTCCCTAATCGGTCCCGATTTCACAGCGGAAAATCCCCACAGATTTTTCTTAGCCTGGCCTACTTTTTGAACGAGCCCACCAGAGAACCAGACTCCTCCGGTGGGTCCTGGCTTCAAGGGAGCTGAGAGTGCCAAGGTGAGGAGCATGATGATGATGATAGAAGTTAGCATCTGCTTTGTTTTGTTGGAATGCAAGCGTAAGTGTGCAACCTGCCACCCACCCACCCCCAGGCTGCAATACCATACTGCTGGCTTGCATGCACTTGAAATTGGGTCTTTTAGGCATGTGGAGGCAGACGCCGGCCACCATGTCATGGCAGTGTCGGCGGCCCTTTTTTCCATACTCAGTCCCCAGCCGCCCCACGGCTGGGTGTCCACACACGGTCCCCAGCCGCCTGGGGTGGCCGGGTGTCCATAAACGGTTCCCAGCCGCCCCGATTTCTACTGTTACCGACCCACACATTTTTAATAGACTGGCCTGCTTTAGGGCAGCATTGGACGAGCCCACCAGAGAACTAGACTCCTCCAGTGGGCCCTAGCTTCTCCATCAGGGGAGTTGAGAGTGCCAAGGTGAGGAGCATGATGATGATAGAATCATAGAATCATAGAATGGTAGAGTTGGAAGGGACCTCCTGGGTCATCTGGTCCAACCCCCTGCTCAAAGCAGGATTCATTAGATCATCTCAGACAGATGTCTGTCCAGCCTCTGTTTGAAGACGTCCATTGAAGGGGAACTCACCACCTCTCGTGGCAGCCTGTTCCACTCATTAATCACCCTAACTGTCAAAAAGTTTTTTCTAATATCTAATCTGTGTCTCCTCCCATTTAGTTTCATCCCATTGCTTCTAGTCTTTCCTTGTGCAAATGAGAATAAAGATGATCCTTCTACAATGTGACAGCCCTTGACATATTTGTAGACAGCTATTAAGTCTCCTCTCAGTCTTCTTTTTTGCAAGCTAAACATTCCCAAATCCTGCAACCGTTCCTCATAGGACATGGTTTGCAGACCAGTCACCATTCTGGTCGCTCTTCTCTGAACTTGCTCCAGTTTGTCTATATGTCTTTTTTAAAATGTGGTGCCCAAAACTGTACACAGTATTCCAGATGAGGTCTGACCAAAGAGGAGTAAAGACCGATAATGACTTCACGTGATCTAGACTGTATGCTTCTGTTAATACATCCCAGAATTGTATTTGCCTTTTTTGCTGCTGCATCACACTGTTGACTCATGTTCAGTCTATGATCTATTAGTATACCTAAGTCTTTTTCACATGTACTGTTGCTTAGCTCTATTCCTCCCATTCTGTATATGCTTTTTTCATTTTTATTGCCCAGATGTAGTACTTTGCATTTTTCCCTGTTAAAAACCATTCTGTTGGTTGCTGCCCACTGCTCCAGTTTATTTAGGTCTTTTTGAATCCTCTCTCTCTCTTCTCTAGTATTAGCTATCCCTCCTAGCTTTGTGTCATCAGCAAATTTAATCAGTTTACCCTCAATTCCTTCATCTAAATCATTGATAAAGATGTTGAACAATACAGGTCCCAGGACGGAGCCCTGTGGTACCCCACTTGAGACATTCATCCAGCTGGATGTGAAGCCATTTACAACCACCCTTTGAGTCCGATCACTAAGCCAGTTATGAATCCACCTAACAGTTGCTTGGTCCATTGCATACTTGGTCATTTTTTCAATAAGGATGGTGTGAGATACTTTGTCAAATGCTTTGCTGAAGTCAAGATATTCTGTATCTACAGCATTTCCCTGATCCACCCAGTCAGTGATTCTGTCATAGAAGGAAATTAAGTTAGTCTGACATGACTTGTTAGTTACAAACCCATGCTGACTCTGGTTAATCACTTCATTCTTATCCATGTACTTACATACATGTTGTTTAATAATTTGTTCAAATATCTTTCCTGGTATAGAAGTCAGACTCACCGGCCTATAGTTCCCTGGGTCCACCTTCTTCCCCTTTTTGAAGATAGGAACAACATTTGCTCTTCTCCAGTCTTCTGGGACTTCTCCTGTTCTCCAAGAATTTTCAAAGATTATGGAGAGTGGTTCTAAAATTTCTTCTACGATCTCCTTCAGTACTTTGGGGTGTAATTCATCTGGACCTGGAGACTTGAACTCATTTATGTTAGCTAAATATTCCCTCACAATCTTTCTGTTTACAGATAACTTGGATTCCTCTATTCCTTTAAAAGGACAGTGAAGATCAGTTGATGTTACATTTTCTTTCTGAGAGAAAACAGATGCAAAATAGGAATTAAAAAGTTCGGCCTTCTCAACATCCTCTCTTACCATTTCTCCATTTTCATCCTGTAAAAATCCTATAGCATCTTTGACTTTTCTTTTACTTTTGACATACCCCCAAAATCCTTTTTTATTGCTTTTGACATCTCTTGCAAGCCTTAATTCATTGTCAGCTTTAGCTAACCTGATACGTGCCCTACAGGATCTGCAGACTGCATTATAATCTTCTTTAGTTATGCCTCCCTCTTTCCATTTAATAAACATTTCTTTCTTTCTTTTTAGCATGTGTTTAAGTTCTGTGTTCATCCATCCTGGTTTCCGTAAATGCTTCCCATTCTTCCTACTTTTCGGGATTGTTAACGATTGTGCTTTGAGAATCTCATTTTTAAAAATTTCCCATCCTTCCTGGACATTTTTGTCCTTAAGGACATCCAGCCATTGGATCCCTCCTTTTCTCTTTCTGAGTCTCTTAAAATCTGCCTTTCTAAAATCTAACCTTGAAGTCTGAGTCTTCACATGTCTTCCTCCTCTAGTTATCCAAAATTCTATAATAGCATGATCGCTGCCTCCTAGGGTCCCAGCCACCTTTACCTCCTCAACCATTTCCTCCCTGTTTATAAGGATTAGATCCAAAGTAGCAGATCCCCTTGTTTTCTCCCCTACCTTTTGGAAGATAAAGTTGTCAGCAAGAGAGGATAAGAATTTGCTTGACCTGTTAGTTTTACTTGAGAGAGATTCCCAACAAATGTCTGGATAGTTGAAATCTCCCATGACCACTACGTCATATTTTTTGGAGAACTTGGTCATTTGATACATAAAGAGTTCATCCATATCTTCAGCTTGCCCAGGTGGCCTGTAGTAAATGCCTACAATGGTGTCCTTTCCGTTGTTCTCTCCTTGTATTCTTACCCAAACAGTTTCCACAGAACTCCCAGTCTCTGAAGCTTCAATCTCTGTGCAGATATACGCTTTTCTAACATACAATGCGACACCTCCTCCTCGTTTATCAAGTCTGTTTCTTGCAAATAAGTTGTATCCTTTTAGCCTTTTATTCCAATCATGTGTATCGTCCCACCAAGTTTCAGTTATTCCAATGACATCATATTCCTTTTCCTGCATTAGTAGTTCCAATTCTCCTTGTTTGTTGCCCATGTTTTGTGCATTTGTATAAAAACATTTTAGTTTGTGATTGGTTTCTCTTCCTCCCATATTTTTATTATTTAAATTGTTTTGTCTTTGTTCTTCCTTTCCACTTCCAGTAGCAGAGATCTCAGTAGTATTTGTCAGCTGTATGGCTTTTTCTGGCCTTTTGCTTCCCTTCCCACATTGTTCTAGTTTAAAGCTCTTCTGATGAGTGTAGCAAGGCGACTTCCAAATACATGTTTTCCAGTCTTCGTAAGGTGCACCCCATCTCTAGCATGTAGTCCATCGTATAAGTAATTCATTCCATGATCCAGAAATCCAAATCCTTGTTGACGGCACCATCGACGTAGCCAGTTGTTCACCTGTAGAATCTTATTCCACCTCATTGTTCCATGGCCATCCACTGGGAGGATGGATGAGAAGACCACCTGCGCTCCCAATTCTTTCACTTTCTTGCCTAAGTCTTCAAAGTCACTGCAGATGGTTTCCAGGTCCTTTCTTGCGGTGTCATTTGTCCCCACATGTATTAGCAGGAATGGGTAGTGATCTGTAGGTCTGAAGAGTCTTGATATCCTGTCAGACACATCTTTAATTTTTGCTCCTGGAAGACAGCACATTTCTCTTGAGGTTATGTCTGGTCTGCAGATAGCGGCCTCTGTTCCTCTTAACAGGGAATCCCCCATGACCACCACTCTCCGTTTTTTCTTCACAACATTCTTCTTTCTCCATCCAGGAGGATTCTGAGGGCTTACAAGGTTATTCATTGCTGGCAAGTTAGCATCTGCTTTGTTTTTTTGGAATGCAAGCGCATGTATGTAGTAGCGGCTAGGCCTTAGGTGGTCAGCGTTTTGGCATATATCCTACCTCCTCCGAGGATTGCTGGATGTTTTCCTACTACTATCCCAGTTCTATGACTCCTGTTAAAACAAAGCTTCAGGTGATAAATGATGGATGAGGTGGTGGCAAAGGAGAAAGAGCAGGAGGAACAGGGACCATTCACACCAATATCAGGCCTGTCAACCACACATGTCTTGTAGGATATGTTTCTGTAACAAAAGGAGCGGTTCGGCTACACAGTTATAGGGCATACAGTGAGTGCAATGCCTACCAAAGATTTCGAGGCACTCCAATGCCCCTTGGAAGTGACATGGAGGTCAGAGGGCCTTAACTAAACCGTTTTTTCCATTTATAGCAACTGGGTCTCCTGTACACTGTTTGCCTAAGCAGTGAATGGAAGGCTTTCCAAAAATTATGAGGAACTGCAATGCACCTTGAAACAGACGTGGATTACAGCGTACTAAAAACCTTCTACCCATTATTGGGGAGTGGGTCTCCGTTAGTTTTCGCCTTTGCATTGAAAAGCAAAAGCTGACTAAAGTTAGGAGGAGATGCAATGCCCATTGGAAGATTTGTGGAGGTTAGAGGTAATTAAAAACAACATTTCAATGCCCCTCGGAAGAGATGTGGAGGTCATAGTAGCTTAACAAGACGGTTTTAATGCCCCTTGGAAGAGACGTGGAGGTCAGAGTGGTATAACAACACGCTTTTAATGCCCCTCAGAAGAGATGTGGGGGTCCAAGTAGCTTAACAAGACGCTTTTAATGCCCCTTTGAAGAGACATGGAGGTTGCAGTAGCTTAACAAGACGGTTTTAATGCCCCTCGGAAGAGACGTGGAGGTCGCAGTAGCATAAAAAGATGCTTTTACTGCCCCTTGGAAAAGTGGTGGAGGTCGCATTAGCTTAACAAGACAGTTTTAATGCCCCTCAGAAGAGACGTGGAGGTCAGAGTGGTATAACAAGATGCTTTTAATGCCCCTCGGAAAAGTGGTAGAGGTCGCAGTAGCTTAACAAAACGATTTTAATGCCACTTACAAGAGCAATACAGTACAGCATCTTAAAAACATTATTCCCATTATTGGGGAGAGGGTCTCCCATAGTATTTGCTTATGCCTTCCAAGCAAAAGCTGCCAAAAATTAGGATGGAGGAACTTGCAATGCCCCTTACAAGAGCCATGCAGTACAACATATTACAAACATTATTCCCATTATTGGAGAGTGTGTCTCCCATAGTCTTTGCTTATGCCTTCCAAGCAAAGCTGCCAAAAATTAGGACGGAGGAACTTGCAGTGCCCCATACAAGAGCCATGCAGTACAGCATATTACAAACATTATTCCCATTATTGGGGAGTGGGTCTCCCATAGTATTTGCTTATGCCTTCCAATCAAAATCTGACAAAAATAAGGACGTAGGAACTTTCAATGATGGCAACACGGACCACGGTCACCCTGGTGGTATAGTGGTGATGGAGGCTGAGGATAAGGAGAAAAACATAAAACAGCCGAAATGAGGAAGCGTATACCCATGTGTGGGTGTGAAGCGGTGCATGTGAATACACCTCCCGAAAAAACAGTGGATTTGACTTTGTTACTCTGCTGTCATTTGGTGGTGATGAGAAGTCTGGCCCAATCCAGCCCTTGTTCATTTTGATAACTGTCAGCTTGTGAGCATTGTCAGTTGACAGGCGAGTGCGCTTATCAGTTATAATTCCCCCAGCGGCACTAAAAACACGCTCCGATAACACGCTAGCGGCAGGGCAGGCCAGGACCTCCAAGGCGTACAGAGTGAGCTCATTCCAAGTGTCTAGCTTGGATACCCAATAATTAAAAGGCACAGAGGTATCATGGAGGATGCTGGTACGGTCGGCAAGGTACTCCATAACCATCTTTTGAAACTTTCCACTCCTTGTGAGAGTACCCCGCGACTCAGGGCCTGTAAGCTGGGCGGGTCTCAGAAAACTGTCCCAGAATGTTGACAGTGTTCCCCTGCCTCTGCTGGATTGAAGTTGCCTCTCTCTCGCTTGTACGCCTTGGTTAGTCAACGAACTGTGACCTCTGCCACTAGCGTGTTCAGATGGGAACTTTTTTAACAGTTCTGCAGCAAGGGCCTTCTGTTACTGCCCCATTTTTGTAGACCTCTCCACCTCAGGAATAAGAGAGTGAAATCCTCGGTGTGGGGAAGATGTGTTCCGTCCCATGGTCCGACTGGGTCCCGGCTTCCACTATGTCTAACCAGTGTGCCGTCAGGGAGATGTATCGTCCCTGGCCACAAGCACTTGTCCACGTGTCTGTTATCAGGTGGACTCTCCCAGTAACTGCGTTGTTGAGGGCACGGCAGATGTTTTGGGACACTTGCTTGTGTAGTGCGGAGATGGCACACCGGGCAAAATAGTGTCGGCTGGGGACCAAGTACCGAGGGACGGCCACCGCCATAAGGTTGCGGACGGATTCAGTCTCCACCAGCCTAAAAGGCAGCATTTCCAACGCAAGCAGTCTTGAAATGTGCGAATTTAGGACTGTGGCCTGTGGGGCGTTAGCTGCGAATTTGCGCTTTCGTTCAAAGGTCTGTGATATGGACAATTGAATGCTGCGGTGGGATGTGGACGTGGACGTTGATGCTGTTTCTTGAGAAACTGCCATAACAAGTGAAGACTGAGAGGAGGGGGCATCTTTGCATGCAGTATGCACAGGGGATTGCCTTGCACACACAACAGGGGGTTCTATTGCACGCCCAACAGCAGAAGAAGCAGTGGTGACACCCGCTGACACTGGGCACGGACCATGGGGTTCGCCCCACAAAGTCGGGTGCTTTGCTGCCATGTGCCTGATCATGCTGGTGGTGGTCAGGCTGGTAGTTTTGTCACCCCTGCTGATGCTGGTATGGCAGGTGGTACAAATGGCCTTTTTGGGGCTATCAGTAGAGTCTTTAAAAAAATTCCAGACTCTGGAAGACCTACCGCTTGTACTGGCAACGTCCCTCGTGTTGGTGTTACGGAGAACGGTTGCCCGCCTTCTGTCTGTGGCCACCACACTGCTTCTTCCTGCCTGTTGGGGTACTCTGCCCCCCCCCTGTGTGCTGCTGGCCTCATTCTGCATGTCCTCCGGCCATGTTGGGTCAGTTACTAGATCATCCACCACTTCCTCCTCTTCCACTTGCGCACCACGATCCTCCTCCTCACTTCCTGGCAACTGTGTCTCGTCATCATCCACCTCTTGTGACAAATTGCCAGCGTCTACTTCCTGTGGCCGTGGCTGTTCAAATATTTGTGCATCGCTACATGGGATCTCCTCTTCCACCACTTCAAGCGGAGCAGGCGAGGGGCACAAATCTAGAAATGGACCAGTGAACAGCTCTTCAGAGTGTCCAAGTGAGGGATCAGTTGCTGTCTGACGACAATCGGCATGGTGGGAGGAAGGAGCATCAGGGTGAGGAGGAGTATGCAGTCGAGACTCACGGCAACTAGGAGTCGACCGTGTGGAACACAGGCCGGAGGTGGTGGTGCCCAGGTAACTGGAAGTATTATCTGCTATCCAATTAATAACCTGTTCACACTGATCAGTTCGCAATACTGGTGTTGATCTGTGCTTCCCTAGTAATTCGGTAAAGAAGTGGGAGAGAGAAAATATGGCTGTTGGTTGTGGCACATTTTCACCTTGGCCACGGCCCCGTCCTCTGCATGCACCATCACCAGAACGTCCAGTTCCACGTCCCTTGCCACGCGCCTTGCCCATTGTAATGTAAGTAAAATAGCTTACACTCGCACTATCAATGGAAAAAGCGTAATAAAAAGTAGTTTAGAACCGTGGAAGACGAAAACCACAGTTCTATTTCTCTGGCCTACACCCGACTCTTTTAAACAATCTGAACAATCAGGGAGAAAATATTACTGTTTTTCTATGCGGAAAAAATACCAAAAGCTGAATAATAGAGATTTCTTACCGTGGAACAGCAAAACCACAGTTATAATTTACTGTTGTATGTAGACGAGACTTTTTTAAATATATATATTTGCGGCTGAACAGTGAGCGACACACTCAGTTTTTTTTTAGATACAAATGGCCCAAAAGTGGATAATACAGAGGTTTGAACCGTGGAACTGCAAAACCACACTTGTATTTCTCGGGCCAACACCAGACTATTTTCAACAGATATATTTGTGTCTGAACAATCAGGAGACACAATTTATTTTTTACGGCAAAAAATGCCAAAAGCAGGATAATAGAGATTTTTTACCGTGGAACAGCAAAACCACAGTTATAATTTACTGGTGTATACCAGACTTTTTAAAATATATATATATTTGCGGCTGAACAGTGAGCGACACACTCAAACTGTTTTTTTTTAGATACAAAAGGCACAAAACTGGATAATACAGAGATTTCACCCTTGGAACTGCAAAACCACTCTTCTGTTTCTGTGTCCTATACCAGACTCTTTTCAACAGATATATTTGTGTCTGAAAAATCAGAGACACACTTTTTTTTTTTTGGGGGGGGGGGGAGGACACCAATAGGTTAATAAGGCGGGTATTTGTACAGTGTGGAGGAGGAAAAAAAAAAAGAGGATTTAGATGAAAAAAAAAGGATTTTTCATGGCCCCAGAGACCTGGAGCTAAGTCCAGCAATTTCAGAAACAGGAGCACACAGGACTGTAATGAAGCGTTTGCTGGTATAACCCCACTGCGTCTCCTATACAGCCTGCCTGTCTGCTTGATATCTGGGATGGATATTAGTCCTGAGAAGGACTGTTTGTTTGATCTGGCAGGCTTTACAGACCCTACACTAACTATTTCGCAGGATATATCTCTCCCTAAATCAGCAGCACTGTCCCTACACTGTCTAATCCGGAGCGACTGTGTCCAAGATGGCGGCGCCCGGTTTTAAATACTCGAGGTGACGCTGTGCGGCCAGCCAATCACTGTCATGCCCACAAACAACATGGCTGTGGCATTACAGTGACTGGCTGGCAATTCCTGCTTGTTCATTGGCTCTGTAAAGAGCGCCAAATATGCAGGGGGGAGACCCGAGCTCCCGCCCGAGTAACCCGGAAATGCTCGGTGCTCGCCGAACATCCCGAGTAGCGTGATGCTCAGGCGAGTACCGAGCAGTGTAGAGCATACTCGCTCAACACTAGTGTTGATGTAGCTGCTCAAATGTTGCGACAGCACACTTGTACCAGAGCCACAAGAAGGTAGCCTTTACGATTGTTTTTCAATTTACTTGATACAGTTGCAATTAATTCTTATGTCATG
Source organism: Phyllobates terribilis (assembly GCF_046119375.1). Classification (NCBI taxonomy): domain Eukaryota; kingdom Metazoa; phylum Chordata; class Amphibia; order Anura; family Dendrobatidae; genus Phyllobates; species Phyllobates terribilis. The sequence continues at coordinate 285,129,321 of NW_027362761.1, forward strand.
TGGACAACGAAGCAACCAGAGTTTTCTGTTGCTAGCAAACATAAAAGAGAAAGGTTTCTGCTCCCACTGATAGAATCTTTGATCAAGCAATACATACAAAGAAGAATTACTGAAAATCCAAAGCTTCCATCACATATAAATAGAGCAATTGAGTCATTAGGAATTTGAGTGACAAATACCCCACAAACTGCAACTAGAGGAGGTAAAAAGCGTGGTCTATATTATTTGTGTGATTGTAAAGCTGATAGAAAAACTGAAAATACGTGCTCAATTTTCAACAAATTTGTTTGTAACCATCATGGTGAGGAGAGTACCATTTATAAATGCAAGAACAGTTAATCTATTTTGTCATATTATACCTGTTTCAGAATTTCACAGTGATTAGTCAATTTATTGTAATGCTTAATATGTCTTATTTTTTCTATGTCAATAAAATAAAACATATATAACATCACAAATCTCTTTGCTTTTCAACAGTAATTACTTTAATAAACAATGGCAGAAAAAACATTTGAGACTCTGAGGATGCATTTTTACATGGGAGTCCGAGGGTTAATTGAGGCCCCCGAGATACTAACGTGAGTAATGGAATGATTGTTCCACGTGATTACCAATATCGTGTCTGGCCTTATGTATACATAATATCCTACTAGCTCGTCTTCCTCTGCTTACTGTCACTGAATGGAAACATCAATTTCTGAGGCTGAACACTTTCCCGGAGAGATTTGTGCACCTTAAACTGATGAGCAAGAAAATCTCTAATTTAAAAAAAAAAAATTTGCTTAACCGGTGCTCCGTGCTGGAAAAGTCTGTATGCCTTGGATTTCACTCTACGTCCATTGTTCCAATAGTCTTTAGTCTGTAGTCAGTTCCCCACTAAGACACAGTAGTTGAGATACACAAAAGAGCTATGTGTTAGAACCTTCCTGTTTGTTTTTTCTAACTTGTGTTTTGCGGTCACGTGACCATCTGCCTTTATATTCCAGCTCCGCCCTTGTGGCTGTGCTGGACTTCAGTGTTTGACTGTTTCTCTAGCGAGGTGCTTCGGTGCCTTTCTCTGTCAAGTTCGCTTGGTCCTTCTCGGACCTGTAGTACATTTTTGTCAGTTTGTCTTTTTGTGTTCTGCAACAACTTCTCTGTTTAGGAGGTGTCCCATTTTTTGTCCCAGTCCTTAGTTCTTTTAGGGACCCCTCCCTTAATTCTATAGGTCTTCGTTCAGACTAGCCGAGGACTAAGGCGGGTCTGTTCACTAGGAACAGGCAGCCCGCTACATCGTAGGGATTCAGCTTAGTCTTACTGTAGGGACTGCTTTCCCCTATCTTTACTTAGTTCATGTTGCAGATCAAAACACTATGTAGGCTGTAACTGTCAGTGAGAACTGATTCTCAAGGGTTTAAATAGTGAGAAACCCCACCCATGGCTGATGGCAGGAAGAAAGAAAAACAATCTAGGATGTAACCCCAAAGCTCCCATACTGGCTAGAGCCATAAATCAGAGGAATAAAACAAGGCCAAATAGTTGCCCTACATTTTGTGATGATAGAAGCTAGAATAGTGGGAACAGACACCAGCACAAATGTCACAGCTCAGCTTAGGCTGTAGATTACTAGACTATTCTCCAATAAGAATATTCCTGCCCTAGAAAACCTGAGAAACAATCACTCCTATTTTTGCATTACATCCTTTTAGCAATAACACTGCAGATTTTTTATACTTTGCTTCTGTGCAGATTTAGCAAAATGGCAGCAGCTGACCTCCATTTTTCTAAACCGTAAAAATCCATCAAAATCTAAAAAAATCCTCATGCTCCCGAATTGTCAGTTAGCCTCTGCTCGCGGTTAAGTCCCTTCTTACCCTGAGCTGACTTCCGGCTTTGATGAGGGCCCAAAAGCGTTCTGCACAAGCATGCAAAAGGTCACAGTGTGATGATGTGACCTTGCGCACACATTCCTAAAACTCTCCTGGGCCCGATTAAAGTCGGAAGTCTTCATCCTGGGGATTTCAGCACAAGCAACAGTGATCTGAAGATGTGTCAAGGACAGTATGGGTGCTGGTGAAGAGCGAAGGGGCTGGAGAGGTGAGTGGTGAGGCGAATATATTGATTTTTTTTTTTTTTTTACATTTTATGATTATTTGCTCTGGGTCTGGAGAAACCCAAGCGCACAATAAGTGACATTAATTTCATGGAGAATAACTTCTCTGCAAATTCAATTTTCTGGGAAAGTTACGCGAACAGATTAATTAGAATTTTGCTTGATCTCTACCTGCAATACATGGTGAGTAAATCATAATCTCTTTTTTCATACTAGTATGAAAAGTTGAAATAGGCTAAAGGGAATCTGTCAGTAGGATTATCCCTCCTAAGCCATATATATGGGCATACTGGTCAAAAGTTGAATAACATAATACCTTGTAATCAGCAATCTGATGTTTTATTTTAGAGAAATCCAGGTTTTTCTTGTACAGTGCTGCTCACCATTATTGGCACCCCTTCATTTTTTTCATAGACTGTACAATATCCTCAGAAATAATTGGAAATGTACCAAAGTTATAGCCTCAAGATTTTTTAATTTGTGGTCCAAATTAATAGAACAATAAAACATCGCTTTTCAACTTCCATGTTGCAATTTCAAAGAAGAAATGAAAAACAGCATGTGCAACAATAAAGGCACCCATAATTAATACTTGGTTGCACACCCTTTGGAATTGATGACAGCCCCCAAACATTTCTTTTAGCCATCTATAAGCTTCTTGTACTTCTCAGCTGGCATTTTCTCCCACGTTTCCCTTGGAGTTTGTTCAAGCTCTTGAATGTTTGCAGGGTTCTTTTTCCCAATGGCAGATTTTAGCCCACCCCAAAGATTTTCAATGGGATTGAGTGAAGGGCTCATTGCTGCCAATTTTAAAACAGTCATTTTTTTATTTTTCAAGCATTCCTGTGTACTTTTGGATGTGTGCTTTGAGTCATTGTCTTGATGGAGGACCCATGATCTTCGACTCAAAACAAGTTTTCTTAGACTGGGTAGGACATTTCGCTCTAAAATCTCTTAATTCTCTGATTTCATGATTCCTATGATATGGTCAAGGCCATTACTAAATGCAGCAAAGCAACCCCACAGAATTATGGATCCTCCACCATGCTTAACTGTTGGTAAGGTGTTTTTTTCCTTATACGATTCATTGCGCTGTCTGTAAACAAACTGTTGCTTTGCATTGCCAAAAAGCTCTAGTTTTGTTTCATCTGTTCACAGAACATTTTCCGAAAAGGATTGTGGTTTGTCAAGGTACTCTTTGGCAAAGATCAGTCATTCCTTTTTATGTCTTTTCTTCAGCAATGGTTTCTTCCTTGACCTTCGCCCAAAAAGCTCTGCTTGATTCAGTTTGTGGTGTATGGTACTTGTTGAAACCATGACCCCAGACTATTGGCCTTCAGGTCTTTGGACGTTTGAGGTGGTATTTTTTTCACCATTCGCACCAGCCTTCAAAGACATGTCTTGTCAATTAGCCTCTTTCCCCGACATCCAGGGAGGTTCTTGACAGTTCCATGCTTGGCAAACTTCTTAATAACATTGCATACTGTTGAAACTGGGATTCCAAGGTCCTAAGAGATGGCCTTACACACTTTGGAAGTCTTGTGTTTGCTAATAATAGCAGTTCTGATGTCCTCAGACAGATCCTTTGTCTTTGTCATTGTGACAAAGGAACAGGGCCTACCATGTGGCTTTTTAAAACACTGAAGTCATCATTCATTGGCTAATTCATGTCACATGGGCACCGACAATTAATCACAGGTGAATCTCTTTTGTGATTTTCCACAGGCTAGTCAAAAAGTGTTTACATACTAAATTAATGTAAAGGTGCCAAGACCAGTGTCACAGCAAGCTTTAGGTTTTTCTATTTTTCCCTCCCATTGTTTTTTGTTTTAAATGATTGTTTATAATTTGCTCTTTTGCATTTAATACAAATGCTCTAAACAAAAACACTTTCACTTGATTCATTTTTTCAGGAAATATTCCACATTATGTACTAGAACTTCATGGGTGCCAATAACGATGAGCAGGAATGTATGTAAATGAGGTGTTATTATCTATGGACCGGACTGGACCGGACCTTTTAAATGAAAGGGGATGTTACCAGTATGTGAAAAGTAATGAATGACAGTCTGCTCTCATAATCACACACAATTTTGCAGTGAGATCAGAACACAGTAAGCAGAAGTGAACTTTGTCTCAATATAAACACATTTGTTGATGTTCTCTCACAGTGCTGTCAACTCTGATGTACGCCCCCGCTCATGCTGGCTGCTTGTGAAATGAAAGCTAAAGCTCAGTGAAAGGACAACTGCAGATGTGGTTGTTGTGTTTGTAATCAGACAGAGTTCATCTCCGTTATACTGTGCTGGTTATATAATCAAGTTCACCTTTGCTGCAGAGCTGACAGCACTATGAAAGAACAACTGTGGTACAAATGTGTAATTAGACCAAGTTCACTTTTGCTTTACTGTGTTAGCCAGGGGTGGATTAAGAGTAGCAAGGGCCCCGGGCAGTTTAGAAGGCGCGGCCCCCCCCCCCCCACCTGATTTATCACGTGACATGTCACATGATCCCCTGTGATAGATCATGTGATAGTTCATGGGAAATTAATTTGGCACAATATTAATTGTGCTGCCCCATCTGAGAGCAGCACAATATAGGGGCAGATACCAGCGATGTGTCACTTTTAGAGATGAGCGGTGTTCGACTAGAACTGTTCGCCAATCTCAAATTCGAGCTGTTTTGGGCGGTGTTCGAGTTGTTCGACGAACCTGAACGATTTGCAAAAAATTCGGCTGTTCGAGGTTATGTTCGATAACTGTTCGTGCACCAAAAGCGTGTCCTGCATGTCTGGCGCTATTTAGAGCACCAATCATGCAAGGATTGTCTGCCACTCACTGTAATGCCACAGCCATGGTGGTTGTGGCATTACAGTGATTGCCCAAATCGATGGGAACAGTGCCAACAGTGAAACATGAAAAGCCGGCAATTCAGCAGCGGCATACACCTGTACCCGACAATTTAGAACCGAAAGAATAGAGCTTCACACATAGATTAGATAGATATAAACATGTCAGCCACATATATACGAAGTACAGTGAAAGTGCTGCTTACTGTACTTGTCATTTAGCGTAAAGGATTTATCAAAAAAAATAATAGTGTTTTCATGCACCGTCTCTTTAAAAAAGCCGGCCGGCAATTCAGCAGCGGTACCCGACAATTTAGAATAGAAGGAATAGAGAATCACACATAGATTAGATAGATAGAAACATGTCAGTCACATATATAAGAAGTGCAGTGACAGTGTTGATTACTGTACTTGTCATTTAGTGTAAAGGATTTATTTAAAAAAATAATAGTGTTTTCATGCACTGTCTCTTTAAAAAAGCCGGCCGGCAATTCAGCAGCGGTACCCGACAATTTATAACAGACAGAATAGAGCATCATACATAGATTAGATAGATAGAAACATGTCAGCCACATATATACGAAGTACAGTGACAGTGTTGCTTACTGTACTTGTCATTTAGCGTAAAGGATTTATCAAAAAAAATAATAGTGTTTTCATGCACCGTCTCTTTAAAAAAGCCGGCCGGCAATTCAGCAGCGGTACCCGACAATTTATAACAGACAGAATAGAGCTTCACACATAGATTAGATAGATAGAAACATGTCAGTCACATATATATGAAGTACAGTGATAGTGTTGGTTACTGTACTTGTCATTTAGTATTAAAATAAAGGATTTATTATTAAAAAAATTGGCGTGGGGTTCCCCTTAATTTTAGGCTCTAGCGGAGGTTAAGCAGACGGCTGGGGCAGATGTTTGAAGCCTGGGAAGGGGGTAATACCCACGGAGCTTCCCAGGCTACTAATATCAGCCCCCAGCTGAATACATAGCCTTTACTAGCTATTAAAATGGGGGACCCCCCCAAAAAAATGACGCGGGGTCCCCCCTAATTTAATAGCTAGCAAAGGCTAGGCTGACAGCTGGGGGCTGATATTAATAGCCCAGGAAGGGAGCCATGAATATTGGCCCCCTCCCAGGCTAGAAACACCAGCCGTCAGCCGCCCCAGAAATGGCGCATTCATAGGATGCGCCAATTCTGGCACTTAGCCTCGCTCTTCCACGCTGCCCTGGTGCGGTGGCAGGGGGTAATAGGGTTGGGGTTGATGTCAGCTTATAATGCCAGCTGACATCAAGCCCAGGTTAGTAATGGAGAGGCGTCTATAAGACACCCCCATTACTAACCCCATAGTCAAAGTTAAAAAAAACACAAACACCCAGAATAAAGTCCTTTAATTGAAATAAAGACACAATCCTTTATTGTTCTAAATTAAACCATACTTACCGTCACGCCCATTCCAGCTGAAGCCAACGATCTCCTGCAATAAAAGAAAAATAATAAAGCAACCTCATCCTTACCTTTCCATGGTTCCCACGACAGCTTCAGCTCTGCTACATCGAGATGACAGGCTGGACCGCAGCAGAACGCTGCCATCCAGCCTCTCATCCCGCAGACACTTAGAAGCGCAGGCTTGCTTGCGCTGCTCAGCGTCTCTCTGTGACGACATCCAGATGAGCCGAGTTCATGTCCAATGAACTCGGCTCACCTCATGGACGTCACTGACAGCGTGGGAAAATTCTCAAGCTGAAGCGGTGAGTGCAGGAGAATTCTCCCACGCTGTCAGTGACGTGCATAAGGTGAGCTCATGTCCAATGAACTCAGCTCACCTCCTGCACGTCACTGACAGCGTGGGAGAATTCTCCTGCACTCAGCGCTTCAGCGTGAGAATTCTCCCGCTGAAGCGCTGAGTGCAGGAGAATTTTCCCACGCTGTCAGTGACGTGCATAAGGTGAGCTCATGTCCAATGAACTCAGCTCACCTCCTGCACGTCACTGACAGCGTGGGAGAATTCTCCTGCACTCAGCGCTTCAGTGTGAGAATTCTCCCACGCTGAAGCGCTGAGTGCAGGAGAATTTTCCCACGCTGTCAGTGACGTGCATGAGGTGAGCCGAGTTCATTGGACATTAACTCGGCTCATCTGGATGCCCTCACAGAGAGACACTGTGGAGCGCAAGCAAGCCTGCGCTTCTCAGTGTCTGCGGGATGACAGGCTGGATGGCAGCGTTCTGCTGCGGTCCAGCCTGTCATCTCGATGTAGCAGAGCTGAAGCTGTCATGGGAACCATGGAAAGGTAAGGATGATGTTGCTTTATTATTTTTCTTTTATTTCAGGAGATCGTTGGCTTCAGCTGGAATGGGCGTGATGGTAAGTATGGTTTAATTTAGAACAATAAAGAATTGTGTGTTTATTTCAATTAAAGGACTTTTTTCTGGGTGTTGTGTTTTTTTTAAATACTTTACTAGAAATTCATGGTGGTCATGTCTAATATTGGCGTGACCCCATGAATTTCGGGCTTAGGGCCAGCTGATAATGCCAAGCTGGCCCTAACCCCTTTATTACCCAGTGAGCCACCGCATCAGGGCCCTGGATGAGTTGGGTACAGCGCCAGAAGATGGCGCTTCTATGAACGCGCCTTTTTCCGGGGTGGCTGCGGACTGCAATTTGCAGCGGGGGTGGCCCAGAAAGCTTGGGCCTCCCTGCGCTGCGGATTCCAGCCCCCAGCTGCCTAGTTGTACCTGGCTGGACACAAAAACAGGGCGAAGCCCCACGTCAATTTTCTTTAAATTATTTCATGAAATAATTAAGAAAAAAAGGGCTTCCCTATATTGTTGTGTCCGGCCAGGTACAAATAGGCAGCTGGTGGTTGGGGGCAGCCCGTTCCTGCCTGCTGTACCTGGCTGGACACAAATATAGTGCGAAGCCCCACGTCAATTTTTTTTAAATTATTTCATGAATTTCCTGAAATAATTTAAAAAAATTGAAGTGGGGCTTCGCACTATATTTGTGTCCAGCCAGGTACAGCAGGCAGGAACGGGCTGCCCCCATCCACCAGCTGCCTATTTGTACCTGGCCGGACACAACAATATAGGGAAGCCCTTTTTTTCTTAATTATTTCATGAATTTCATGAAATAATTAAAAAAAAAGTACGTGGGGCTTCGCCCTATTTTTGTGTCCAGCCAGGTACAACTAGGCAGCTGGGGGCTGGAATCTGCAGCGCAGGGAGGCCCAAGCTTTCTGGGCCCCCCCCCGCTACAAATTGCAGTCCGCAGCCACCCCGGAAAATGGCGCGTTCATAGAAGCGCCATCTTCTGGCGCTGTACCCAACTCATCCAGGGCCCTGGTGCGGTGGCTCACTGGGTAATAAAGGGGTTAGGGCCAGCTTGGTATTATCAGCTGGCCCCAAGCCCAAATTTCATGGGGTCACGCCAGTATTAGACATGACCGCCATGAATTTCTAGTAAAGTATTTAAAAAAAACACAACACCCAGAATAAAGTCCTTTAATTGAAATAAAGACACAATTCTTTATTGTTCTAAATTAAACCATACTTACCATCACACCCATTCCAGCTGAAGCCAACGATCTCCTGCAATAAAAGAAAAATAATAAACCAACCTCATCCTTACCTTTCCATGGTTCCCACGACAACTTCAGCTCTGCTACATCGAGATGACTGGCTGGACCGCAGCAGAACGCTGCCATCCAGTCTGTCATCCCGCAGACACTGAGAAGCGCAGGCATGCTTGCGCTCCTCACTGTCTCGCTGTGACGGCATCCAGATGAGCCGAGGTCATGTCCAATGAACTCGGCTCACCTCATGCACGTCACTGACAGCGTGGGAAAATTCTCACGCTGAAGTGCTGAGTGCAGGAGAATTCTCCCACGCTGTCAGTGATGTGCATGAGGTGAGCTCATGTCCAATGAACTCAGCTCACCTCCTGCACGTCACTGACAGCGTGGGAAAATTCTCCTGCAATCAGCGCTTCAGCGTGAGAATTTTCCCACGCTGTCAGTGACGTGCATGAGGTGAGCCGAGTTCATTGGACATGAACTCGGCTCATCTGGATGTCGTCACAGAGAGACGCTGAGCAGCGCAAGCAAGCCTGCGCTTCTCAGTGTCTGCGGGATGACAGGCTGGATGGCAGCGTTCTGCTGCGGTCCAGCCTGTCATCTCGATGTAGCAGAGCTGAAGCTGTCGTGGAAACCATGGAAAGGTAAGGATGAGGTTGCTTTATTATTTTTCTTTTATTGCAGGAGATCGTTGGCTTCAGCTGGAATGGGCGTGATGGTAAGTATGGTTTAATTTAGAACAATAAAGGATTGTGTCTTTATTTCAATTAAAGGACTTTATTCTGGGTGTTTGTGTTTTTTTTAACTTTGACTATGGGGTTAGTAATGGGGGTGTCTTATAGACGCCTCTCCATTACTAACCTGGGCTTGATGTCAGCTGGCATTATAAGCTGACATCAACCCCAACCCTATTACCCCCTGCCACCGCACCAGGGCAGCGTGGAAGAGCGAGGCTAAGTGCCAGAATTGGCGCATCCTATGAATGCGCCATTTCTGGGGCGGCTGACGGCTGGTGTTTCTAGCCTGGGAGGGGGCCAATATTCATGGCTCCCTTCCTGGGCTATTAATATCAGCCCCCAGCTGTCTGCCTAGCCTTTGCTAGCTATTAAATTAGGGGGGACCCCACGTCATTTATTTTGGGGGTTCCCCCATTTTAATAGCTAGTAAAGGCTATGTATTCAGCTGGGGGCTGATATTAGTAGCCTGGGAAGCTCCGTGGGTATTACCCCCTTCCCAGGCTTCAAACATCTGCCCCAGCCGTCTGCTTAACCTCCGCTAGAGCCTAAAATTAAGGGGAACCCCACGCCAATTTTTTTAATAATAAATCCTTTATTTTAATACTAAATGACAAGTACAGTAACCAACACTATCACTGTACTTCATATATATGTGACTGACATGTTTCTATCTATCTAATCTATGTGTGATGCTCTATCTTTCTGTTCTAAATTGTCGGGTACCGCTGCTGAATTGCCGGCCGGCTTTTTTAAAGAGACAGTGCATGAAAACACTATTATTTTTTTAAACAAATCCTTTACACTAAATGACAAGTACAGTAAGCAACACTATCACTGTACTTATTATATATGTGACTGACATGTTTCTATCTATCTAATCTATGTGTGAAGCTCTATTCTTTCTGTTCTAAATTGTCGGGTACAGATGCTGAATTGCCGGCCGGCTTTTTTAAAGAGACGGTGCATGAAAACACTAATATTTTTTTTAATAAATCCTTTACACTAAATGACAAGTGCAGTAACCAACACTGTCACTGTGCTTCTTATATGTGTGACTGACATGTTTCTATCTATCTAATCTATGTGTGATGCTCTATTACTTCTTGTCTAAATTGTCGGGTACCGGTGTATGCCGCTGCTGAATTTGCCGGCCGGCTTTTTTAAAGAGAGTGTCTTCTGAGCAGTTTGTCAGCTTTTGGACACCTTTGCAGGTGTTTTCTATGTGTTTCTATGTGTTTTTGTTTGCCTGCCATTGGTTTTAACGGTGTTCGACGGTGTTCTAAGGTGTTCAACGAACAGTTCGACGAACAGTTCCTCGAACATCCCGGTGTTCGACGAACCGAACCGAACCCGAACACTACGGGGGTGGCTCAACACTAGTCACTTTTTCAGCTGCTTGTTGTCATTTTGAGAAAATCAACGTTTTATCTGCTGCAGATCTAGCAGCTCTCTGAATGCTGCGCTCTGTATAGCCCCGCCCACACCACTGATTGGCAGCTTTCTGCCCATGCTCAGTGTACACAGAAATCTACTGATCAGTGATGGGGGTGGGGTCCTACAGAACTTACTAGTCATCTAGTGATAATTACCTTCTGACAAATCAATGATTTTATCAAAACAACACTAAGCAGCCCAGTAAGTGACACATTACTGGAATCAGTGCCTCTAACCCTACATTATGCTGCTCTCAGATTAGGTGGCAAAAGCCTGATGACAGATTCCCTTTAAAGGAGCTGTAAAGACAAAAAAGTTTGTATTAAAAAAAATACAAGCCATTTGTGAAATTAACTTTTTTTCATTGTTAATTCACATTAGACTGTATCTTCAACACTTTTGTCAGCAGGTCTTATTACAGACTCTGAATAGGGCAGCTCTCTCCCTCTCCCTCAGCAGAAAGTCACAGCATGGTTAAAAAACGGGATCTTTTATGATTTTCTCATAATAAATAAAAAAGGACATGCAAGTCCTCCAAACTATTTTCCGTTTCTGTATAGGGGAGGTCCTAAATCTTTCTTGTTCTTTAGTTGATCACATGTCAAAAAGGCAAAGCATTTACTATGAATTCGCCTAAAAAAATATACACTTGGAGAGTAATATCATCATCTGCATGTAAATGTTCCTTGACTCTAAGGGCTCGCTCACACTGTCGTATAACACGGCCGAATGCTATGTGATGTTTTATCGGATAGGACTCGGCCCTTTGTTATACTCTGGGACAGTGCAGATCTGCGATTATTGGCATGAGAAAATAATCTCATTCAATATTCGGACCATGTGCACCCATACAAGTCTACGGGTGCACGTAAAACATTGGACTGCACTCGGATGTCATCCAAGTGCAGTCCGATGAACACTCACAGAGACTATGGAGAAGATGGAGAAATTAAGTTCTCCATCTTCTCCATATCTGTGCTGCGAGAGAATCGGATCACACTCAGTTGAAGCTCTGACAGAGTTCGAGCCGAGTGTCATTAGCATAATTGGCCCTATTCTCTTGCATGAGAGAATATATGGCTTAGTGAGTGGACCCTAAAACTGAATAGTAGTGACGGACAGGCACCTCACAAGCGGGATCCATGTAGCTCTCAGATGTCATGTAGGTAGGGCTTCATTCCATGGGGTAGGGCTTAATTTCAAGGTATATAAAAAAAATGGACTTCAAATAAAAATTAAATGAACACAAAAAACACTAATTGAATTATTTTTTTCGGATTTATGTTTGCAGCCCCTTTAAAAACCCTTTGAGGACCAAGGCACATATATGTCCCATAGTTTTAAACTGGAAAAAAATTTGATTGAATAAAATTTAAGGTCCTCCAAGGTTTAAGTAGGCCATAAATTCATATGAATACTTGCTCATACAATTGCACATGCCAAAAGATGAAGAAGAACAGAATCAAAAATATGACATTAAGTGGAGCACTTACAGGTATTCAAGGTGAAAGAGACCAGCAAAGGCATCATCTCGAATGACAGTAAATGAGTTAGAATTCAGCAAGCTGAAAATGAAGACAGCAGGTTAGAAGCGAACCAGACTTTATGGTGCTCAGAATTAGTCAAGCAGAATTTATTGACTGCTGTTGCAAAGCACTGAGACTCCCGCAGTGTATAGATGGCGCCGTGCGGCCTCTCGCTGTGTATAGATGGTGCCGTGCGGCCTCCCGCTGTGTATAGATGGCACCGTATAGATGGCTACATGCGGCCTCCTGCTGAGTATACGTGTATAGATGGCTACGTGCGGCCTCCTGCTGAGTATAGATGCCGCATGGCGCTCCCCCCAGAGACAGCAGGAGGCCGCACAGCGCCATCTATACTCAGCGGGAGACCGCACGTAGCCATCTATACACAGCAGGAGACCACACGGCGACATCTATACTCAGCGGGGGGCCGCACGTAGCCATCTATACACAGCGGGGGGCGCACATAGCCATCTATACACAGCGGGGGGCCGCACGGCGCCGTGTATGCACAGCGGGGGGCCACACGTAGCCATCTATACACAGCGGGGGGCCGCATGGCGCCCCCCCAGAGACATCAGGAGGCCGCACGGTGCCAACTGTACTCAGCAGGAGGCCGCATGCAGTCATACACACACACAAACATATACAGACACACATAAACACATTTGAAACACAAAAATACATACAAACAGACATCACACAATGACATCTGCCCACACACACACACACCTGCCCACAAACACTTCTGTGTGTGTGTATGTATAGTGTGTGTGTGTATAATGTGTGTGTATGTATAGTGTGTGTGTATGTATAGTGTGTATAATGTGTGTGTATGTATAGTGTGTGTGTGTGTGTATAATTTGTGTGTGTGTATTTTTTTTTTTTACGATAAAAACAAGTAAAATGCATGTGCCATCAATATCAAGACTCCAGATATAAGCGCCTATTCACACAGAATTTTGCAATGCATTCATCTCCTCTTTCCAGGCTTCTAACTAAATCCCTGAAAAATGGCATTCAGATGGGCCTTGACATAGCCATTGATTTGAACAAAGGCAAACCGAGGCTAAAGTCTGAATCTTTAGGCTCCATTTGCTCTGCTTTCAGATGTCTCATTTCAGACAGCACAATCCTGAATTTCAGAGATTCAGTTGTAAGCCTTGTGTAAAGACCTGAATGCAGCGCTGAATGTAGTGTGAATAGGTCCTTACATCCTACACCACCTCAGGGGATTGTTGTTATGGAGTATTGCCCCTGGGTGGCCGCAGTTATGACCACCACCAGGGCTCGTGGTCACCCACCCTATCTTTGGTATTCTGGGGAGCTGGTATAATGAATATCTGAGAAGAGCCCTAGAGAAGCAAGAACATTGGACAACCAAGAGGTGGTGGCTTCAAGTCAGGTGTAGTGTTCAACAGGGCAAGACTTTCTAACCTGCCCACACACACACACACGCCTGCCCACACACACCTGCCCACACACACACACACACACCTGCCCACACACACACACACCTGCCCACACACACACCTGCCCACACACACACACCTGTCCACACACACACCTGCCCACACACACACACACACCTGCCCACACACACACATATACACACACACCTGCCCACACACACACACACACACACCTGCCCACACACACACACACCTGCCCACACACACATATACACACACACACCTGCCCACACATATACACACACACACATATACACACACACACACACACACACCTGCCCTCAAACACACACACACACCTGCCCACACACACACACCTGCCCACACACACACATATACACACACACACACACATATACACACACACACACCTGCCCACACAGACACCTGCCCACAAACACACACACACCTGCCCACACACACACCTGCCCACACACACACACATATACACACACACACACACACACATACACACACACCTGCCCACACACACCTGCCCACACACACCTGCCCACACAGACACCTGCCCACACAGACACCTGCCCACAAACACACACACACCTGCCCACACACACATCTGCACACACACACCTGCCCACACAGACACCTGCCCACACAGACACCTGCCCACAAACACACACACACCTGCCCACACACACATCTGCACACACACACACACATACACACACACTCACCATCCCCCGGCTCCATTCCTCCTGCCTGCTCTGTCTCTTTTCCGGTGCAGCACTGCAGGCCGGGGCGCACTGTGTGACGTCACAGCTAGGAGAAACAGCCGCGCACAGGGCCGTGTCTCCTAGCAGTGACGCGGCCGGGCCAGCACAGGGAAGTTAACTGCTGCAGTGCTGGCCCGGCCGATGAAGAAGTAGCGGCGGCCGCTGCTGGGGGAGCGGTCCGGGGCCCCCCCTCCCGCCACTGCTACCGCTATGTGCCGCGGCGGCCCGCACATATAATGAGGGCAATCCGGCATTAGACACCCCGCCTGGAGCCGCGGGCCCCCTGCCGGCTCGGGGCCCCGGGCATTCGCCCGGATTGCCCTCATTATAATCCGCCTATGGTGTTAGCTTATCTGTACATTGTTCTGATCTCACTGCAGAGCTGTGTGATTATGAAAGCAGTCTGTTGGTCATTATATGTTTCACACTGGTAACTTCTCCTTTCATTTAAAATAAGCCCTGGAGGCAGATTCATCTTAAGAAAAATGTGGATTTCTCTGGAATAAGACATCAGATTGCAAATATCAAGATTACTTGATTTAATTTTTCATGACCTTCAAGCTCATATAGACAACTTAAGAGTGTAGATCCTACTGACAGATGTTTTTTAAGATAGAACAGACTAAGCAGAGGTATTTTATGAATCATAATTTGTCACTATTCAACTTGCTCCATTTACTACTGCTTATTGACGAAACATTAAATTAGATACCCCACATGTCTTAGAACTATTATTTATCCTTGTCCATAATCAAGTGTACAAAGGGAGTGCCTCAGAAGATTTAAATAGTAGAATATTAGGGTGGTACTTTGTTCATGTGTTCTTGTTTATGTAGTGGTGATAACTAGAGATGAGCGTTGTTCGACTCGAACTGTTCGGCAATCTCAAATTCGAGCTGTTTTGGGCGGTGTTCGAGCCGTTCGGCGAACACGAGCGATTTGAAAAAAATTTGGCTGTTCGAGGTTATGTTCAATAACTGTACGTGCACCAAAATCATAACTGGATTTTTTCTCAGTAATGCTGAAAATTAATGTTAATACGCAGTTTGAGTGTACAGCGGGGTGGGGGGAGTGGCAGGGGATGGATCTCTGCAGGAATAATGAAGATCTCCATTTTTTTTTTCTCTTTCCCGCATTTACAGTGGGGAGGTGCAATCTGTCAGCCTATCAGCAGAGCACACACGGAGCGAACTGCTTTTTTTCACACAAGCAAGGGCATGTGTCATTGGCAGTGTATGTCACATGTCCTTGCCCTATAAGACCCAGCCATTTTCCCCGTCGCCACCATTTTCTCACTGCTGCAGCTGCGTGTTAGACGGCACCGCTGTTGCTGTGTGCGCTATACCTTGTTAATTTCAAGCCAATTTTCGCACAAATCTACAGATAGCTTGGGAGTAGGGAATAGTTGTGATTGCAGTCCTTTTCAGGACTAAGTTACATCAGTTCCTTTCAGTTTTTGCCAGGCAGGTCTGTGCCAGTGCTGTGCAAGTTTTTTTCACAGCATTTGGCTAAATCTAGCAAAGCTAATCCTTTTTGGCCTATTGCAGAGTGTGTTAGTCAGTGGAGTAGCCTATCTGTGTTGCAAGCTATACCACCTGTGTATAGAATACCAATTTTTTTTACTGCACCTAGTGAAGTAAAACCTTTTGGGCATAGCATCATTCTATTAGTCCATCTATACTGACCTCCATCAGTTTGCAAATTGAATATAATTTTTTTATGCATCTAGCTCTGAAAAAATATTTGGTCTTCTAGCAGTGTGTGGGACTTGGTCTATTAGTCCATCTATACTGACCTCCATCAGGTTGCAAATTAAAAATAATTTAGTTAGATAGTTTTGGCCTAATACCACAGTTATGCCACTCAGCTCTGCTCGGTTCCCATCCATTGTTTTTTTGTGCAAACAACTCCAGAGTGGTGAATTAGTTAACCACCAAAATGAGTGGAAAAGGGCCTGCTGCTGGTGGAAAGGGGAATAGGCGTGTTGGGAAGGGGAAAAAGGTTGTGTCCGTGGGGTAGGTGTTAAAGCAACAGTAACATCTGCAGAAGAAAGACCATCTTCCAGCCAAATTAAAATGTCTACTTCTTTTAGCGGACAATGTGATAAGATCCCTTTCTTATGGCCACGCCAATCGCTACAAATTCCAGATGAGGCACAAAAACAGCAGGTGCTTCAACGGATATCAAGTGCTCCTTTAAGTGGGCTCTCCTCCACATAAACTTCAACATCACAAATACTCCAGTCCTCAGAGGTGTCACCCCAATCGCACTTGCTTCCTCACAGCTCCCAAATCTCCAGCTGCCCATCTGAGTATGAGGTAGAACAGATGGTTGAGTCTGCAGAGCTGTTTACTCATACTATAGCCTGGGAATCAGAGGTCGGCTCCAGTGCTTCTGTGAATCCAGACGAGGAAATGATCTGCACTGATGCCCAGAATCTTAATGAGTCGGATCCAGGACCAGACGCAGAAGGTTCTGAACATAATGGAGACCCTCATTCCCAAACTGTAACTCCTGTTGGTGGAGACAATGAAGAAGATGATGATGAGACTCAAATACCTGATTGGAGCGACAACTTTAGTTTTTTGTCAGGGCAGGAACAGGTTGGCTCTGAGGATGACGGGTGTGATAACACACAGGGTGATGATGATGAGGTTGGAGATCCCACTTACTGTCAACCCACAGTCAGCCAAGAGATGTGGTCAGCAGAGGAGGTGGAGGAGGATGCTAGTGACGAAGAGGTCAGGTTGCGCCTTCCTGGACTGAGACGTAGTACTGGAAGCACGTCAACAACTGCATCCTCAAACACAACTCTGCCTCTCACCACAAGTCGTGGTGGCTCTTCAGGTCGCATGGGTGCTAAGCCTTGCATAGCCTGGGCATTTTTTCAGATCGATAAAGATGACCCAACTCGTGTTATCTGTAACATTTGTCAACAAAAGCTAAGTAGAGGCCAAAAAATACATAGTTTGAGTACTTCATGCATGAACCGGCACATGGACATGAAGCATAAGTTGCAGTGGGAAGCTCACTGTGCTACAATGCGGCCTAGCCGGCCGGGCCAACCACCATCTGCCCCATCTTGTGCATCTGCGGCCTCTTCATCCTCTGTGACTGGGGGGACAGCAGTCACACCTGTTTTGGGACGCAGACCTGCCACCTCTTTAACCGCAACAGCCAGCGTGATAGGCAGGTCATCATTTTCTTTGGAGGTGGTAACACCAGCTGGTGTTGAGCGCTGTCCAACATCGATAGCACCACCTTTGGATCAAGGCAACCTAACATGTCCGCCTGCATCTTCCTCACAGACCGGCAGTTTGCCAGGGACACCCTTATCAACCCCGTCTAAGCACAACAGCTAGCCCTCAGTCCCTCAGATGTGGACAAGTAAAAGACCATTTCCTCCTAGCCATGAGAAAGCTAAGAGGTTGAATATCACCATCTGCAAGCTCTTGGCTACAGAAATGCTGCCTTTCCGCCTGGTGGACACAGAGGATTTTCGAGACCTTATGTCCGTCGCAGTGCCCCAGTACCAGATGCCCAGTTGGCACTACTTCTCAAAGAAAGGTGTGCCTGCGCTCCACCAGCATGTCGCACACAACATCACCGATTCTTTGCGAAACTCTGTGTGTGACAGGGTGCATTTCACCACAGACACTTGGACGAGTAGGCATGGACAGGGGCGTTACATGTCGCTGACTGGGCACTGGGTAGCTATGGTGACAGCAGGACAAGGGGCTGCTGTCCAAGTCTTGCCGTCCCCACGAGTTGTGCGTCAATCCTCTTTATCTCAAAGTTCCTCCACTGCTTCTGCCTCCTCAACCTCCTCTCGGTCCTCCACCTGCACCCAAAGCCTGTCTGATCATGCCACAAGCTTTCTAACTGCGCAGAAGGGATCCTGCACACCTCCTTACTATGCTGGCAGTAGGGCTCAACGTCATCAGGCGTTTTTTACTTTGAAATGTCTGGGAAATGTGAGTCACACAGCTGAGGAGTTGTGGTCAGCTCTGGAGAACCAATTTCATGAATGGTTGTCTAAACTGGACCTGAAATCAGGGAAGGCCGTGTGCGACAATGCTGCAAACCTGGGTGCGGCCCTTCGCCGGGGTCAATGTCACACACGTGCCTTTTATGGCTCACGTGTTGAACCTGGTTGTCCAGCAATTTTTAGCCCACTATCCCGGACTAGATGGCCTTCTGCAGAGGGCACGGTCGCTGTGTGCTCACTTCCGCCGTTCGTATCCCGCCGCTCAGCGACTTACATCTCTACAGAAGTCGTTGGGCCTGCCACTTCACCGGCTAAAATGCGATGTGCCTACCCGGAGGAATTCAACTCTGCACATGTTGCAGTGACTGTGGCAGCACTGACAAGCCCTGGTGCAATACGTTCTGACGTATAGCCTGGGCCAACGAGATCCAGAGGTGGGGCAAATCCCGCTGGAGGAGTGGTCTCAGATCAGGGACCTATGCACCCTTCTGCAAAGTTTTGAAATGGCGACGAAGATGTTTAGTGCCGACGATGCCATTATCAGCATGACTATTCCGGTGATTTACATGCTGGAGCACATGTTAAACAGAATTCGGAGTCAGGTGGTGGCACAAGAGGAGGTGGAGGAAGAAGAGGAGGAGGAGTTGTATGTGGAAGGGCTAACATCTGCAAGGTCCAGACGGTCGGCAGCACCAAGGCGGCAGGCATGTGAGGGTGGGGGAGATGGTTTTACCAGGGTGCATGGTAGCAGCCAAACTAGTGAGGAAGGTGCAGGAGCCCAGAAAGTAGTGGAGGACGAACTGATGGGAGACTCATCAGATGAGGGAGACCTTGATCACATTTCTGTTGTGCGAGGTTGGGGGGAGAGGACAGAGGAAGGAAGCATGATTGTTACCTCGCCACCAACACAACAGGGACTTGGTGCTCCTGGATGCGCAAGACACATGAGTGCCTTCTTGCTGCACTACCTGCAACATGACCCTCGAATTGTGAGAATTAGAAATAATCCTGACTACTGGGTTGCCACACTGTTAGATCCCTGGTACAAAAGTAAATTTGCAGAAATTATTCCTGCCATAGAAAGGGATGCACGCATGCAGGAGTATCAGCAGAGACTGTTGCAGAATCTTACATGTGCTTTTCCACAAAACACCATTGGTGCACGTAGTGAATCTCACAGTTCCAACTTGCCAACCGTGGGACCTTCGAGTGTTCAGCACTCAAACCGTAACAGAAACACAGTATCTGCTGGTAACATCAATTTCGCGGAATCATTTCACCACTTTTTAAGCCCATCCTTTGCAAGGCCACAGGAGACAAAAAGTCTGACACATAGTCAACGCCTAGAGACGATGGTAAAGGAGCATCTCCAAGTAAACATTGAAGCCATGACTGTGTCACTGGACCCTTGCTCTTTTTGGGCTTCCAATCTGGATAAATGGCCGGAGCTCGCCACTTACGCCTTGGAGATCTTGTCATGCCCCGCAGCCAGCGTTCTGTCTTAACGTGTGTTCAGCGCTGCTGGTGGTGTGCTGACAGATAAGCGCACGCGGCTCTCCACTGATAATGTAGACAGACTCACGTTCATAAAGATGAACAAATCATGGATCCGAAACGACTTTTCAACCCCTGTGTCATCCTGGGGAGAGTAAAAGCTTGATGATTGGATAAAATCACCTCACCAACCGTTTTAAGCTTTCAAATTACTAATCATGTTTATCTGTATCTTGGCTGGAAAATAATTTGGGCTTTGTAGCAGTGTGCAGTACTGAATCTATTAGGCCATCTATACTAAGCTCCACCAGATTTAAAATTGATAATAATTTTTAGCTGCATCTAGCCTGGAAAATAATTTAGAGGCTCCGAGATGCGCAAGACACATAAGTGCCTTCTTGCTGCACTACCTGCAACATGACCCTCAGATTGTCAGAATTCAAAGTAATCCTGACTACTGAGTTGCCACACTCTTAGATCCCCCACACTCTTCGATCAACCTTTTCATTTTAATAAAGACCAAAAAAATGGTCATTTTTCAAATTATAAGCATTAACAGGTTATTAGAAACTGAAATCAAACAGTTTCAACTCAAAACTTTATTCTAGGTTATGTTACATTTGCACATAGGACTCCTTGTTCGAAAGGAGCTTCAGAACTCTCTCATCCATTGAATTTGTCATGTTTTGGATGGTTTCTGCTTCAATTGTTTTGCATGAGGACAGAATACCCTCCCAGAGCTGTTGCTTAGATGTGAACTGCCTCCCGCCATCATAGACACTCCTTTTGATGATGCTCCAGACGTTCTGAATGGAGTAGAGGTCAGGGGAGCATGGGGGTCACACCATAAGTTTGTCCCCTTTTATGCCCGTATCAGCCAGAGATGCAGATGTTTTATGTGAAGCATGAGAAGGTGCATTATCATGCATGAAAATTATGTTGCTGTGGAATGCACGGTTCTTCTTCTTGAACCATGGCAGGAAGTGCTGTTTGAGAAACTCCACATACATTATGGAGTTCATCTTTATCCCTTCAGGGATCCTAAAGGGGCCGACAATCTCTCTCCCCATGATTCCAGCCCAAAACATGACTCCACCTCCTCCTTGTTGGAGCTGTAGCCGTGTTTGCGTGGGGTGTCCATCAACCAGCCATCCTCCACTCTATCCATCTGGACCATCGAGCGTTGCACGGCACTCATCCGTGAACAAAACAGTTTTGAAGTCAGTCTTCATGTATTGTTTGGCCCACTGGAGCCGTTTCTGCTTGTGTGCAGTGGATAGAGGAGGTCGACAGGATGGCGTACGCACAGCTGCAAACCTCTGATGGACCCTGCATCTTGTTGTTCAGGGGACGTTGGAGGCACCAGCAGCTTCAAAAACTTGTCTGCTGCTATGACAAGGCTTTTTTGCCGCTGCTCTTTTAACCTGACGTAATTGCCTGTAGGAAAAACTCCTCAATTTGTCCTTATCAGCACGCACACGTGTGTACTGTGAATCAGCTACATACTTCTTGATTGCCAAGACACTTCATCCTGATCATCGCACAATGTTGATTGTAGTCATGCCTTGACCTAAACACTCCACAATTTGTTGCTTCTCAGCAGCCGACACATCCTTTTTCTTTCCCGTTTCGGCAGAAAATGTAGGCTGCTTAATAATGTTTGACAGCCTTCTTAAGTAGTCTTGCCGTTCATTGAACACACCTGCCAAACTAATTAGCACAGGTGTCTGCAATTGCTTACAGTGATATAAAGAGCCCTGACACACATCACCATCAATGAGTTTAACTGACAAACAAACAAATTCTTCCCTTATCACTCCTAAACACTTCTTTTATAATTTGGAACACAGTGTACATGTGCTTTTCCACAAAACACCAGTGGTTCACGTAGTGAATCTTACAGTTCTAACTTGCCAACCGTGGTCTGTATGGAGTTGTTCAATAAAGGGCCCAAAATTAAGATAACATAGATGGGAGAGGTCTCTATGAATAGGAATTCCTAAGAATTTGATACCCTGTGAGGGCCAGGCAAAGGGAAAGTTGGACTGGATGGAATCCTGTATGGATTTGGGGAGGGAGACATCGAGGGTCTCAGACTTCGCTGCATTGATTTTAAAATTTGACCATGTAACAAAGTGATCTATTTCAGCCATAACAGCAGGGATGGATATATGTGATTGAGTGATATATACTAGGACATCATCAGCAAATAGAGAGCACTTATACGCGGTGCCTCCCACCTCAATCCACCTAATATTGGGGTTATGGCGAATTGATGAGAGCTGGTGCTCCGTCACTAGGATGTATAAGAGAGGGGACAGAGGACATCCCTGCCTTGTCCCATTGGTGATTATGAAAGGTGATGAAAATTTTCTGACGCGCCCCCTGGGCCTTGGGACATCTGGAGCCGGACCCTTTTTGGTGGATGCTGGTGGTTGTAGTCTCCGTGGTGGCGACCCGGTTCCGTGACTCAGGGCGGTCAAACCAGTGGCGGAACTATTTATGTGGTTTTGATGTTTAAATGTCCGACTACGCCACCCGTGGATTGCAGTCAGAGTGAACCGCCGCTGCAGGGCAGACCGCTGAGGCTGGCGTTGTGGGTGCAGCAGAGCGTAGCATAACTCCCCATGGGAGGAGAATAGCCTCAGGGCAGTGTATGCGGAGTATGGAGGTGATGGTGCAGGGCAGCAGCAGTAACGACACGGAGTCAGTGATGCAGTCCAGGGCCTTTACTCACAGTTCTTATTATCCAGACCACTTCTGCAGGTAACGGCTGCCCACGTCATACTGTGCTCACCAGGTGAGGGGATCAGACAACTCCCAGATAACTTTGGAGCGCTTCACAGGACACGCTTTGTGTGACCTTTGTCTGGCCTTTCTTACCAACACTTCTATCCGGCTGTCTCGGGCCTCCTCTTGGTAAACTTTTCGCCAGTTTCCCTGACCCTATGTGGTGCCTTCCTAGCGGGTTTAGCGAGGGGCTGCGCCACATAAAATGTCACAGCCTCCGGTTTCTAGCTGAGGGTCGTTTCCCGCCTCCACTAGTTTCGGGGACCGGTCTCCCCCTTTGGCCTGACCCCTCCACGCAGGTGGATTCTGGCGTGCGGTGGCGGCTCGCCCGTCCACACCCCTGGGATCCCTTCGTTCCTCGTTCCTGGAGCCTTCTCCGCTCCTCTTCCTTCCTTCTCCCTCTTCCAGGTCTGGGCCTCTGTTGCTAGGCCCGCCTCCGGAGCAGAGCTCATGCAGAGCCCCTGCTCCCTGTCACTTCTGCTCAGTCTTCTCTGCACTGAACTAAGATGGTGCCCACCTTTTATACTCCCTTCTCAATGCACCCAGGAATTGCTTCCTCCCTGCTCCTGCACTACAGGGTTCCCCTTCCTCAGTGTTCCCTCCCCCCACTCCAGCCAGGGAAAAGGACTGTCGTGCCCATCTCAGGGGCATATTGGTCGCCCTGCCCCACGGCAATGTGGTGTAATTCATGCAGGTGTCGGGTCCTGATCCACACTCCATCCTTACCTGAGAGTGAGATATCACACCTCTGGGTGAGGTGCAACACCTCTGTAGCAACCGAGCCCTCGGGGTGCTACAGTTCCATTTTTCTTCAGCCTAGGTGACGTATTGCGATACAAGGCCGTGATTTTGGCTATAAAAGGGTCCCCTAGACCCCTACCCCAAGCTTTTTAAGAGAATAATATATGGCGTGACAGGAGACTCTATGGAATGCTTTCTCAGCATCCAACGAGAGTATCTAATTACAAATTTTTAACTGCATCTAGCCCAGGAAATACTTTGTGCCTAGTAGCAGTGTCTGCTAGTCAGCGGATTATCCCGGCTGTTAAGCAAGCTACACCACCTGTAGTTTGGACACTTAATTTTTTCAAAGGAAATGCTTCGGGACCACGTGATACTCAGTGAAGAGCATCAGGAGGCACCCCAAGGCATAGGGGCTGGGACTGGCGGTAGGACGCCTTGCGGTGTACAGTCGATCCTTATAAAAGCTTTTTAACTGCAGCAGCTTTAGTGGACGCTACTGGAGCTGGAATTACGCGGCTGCTGGCATGAGACTTGCCCTTCAATAGATCCTTGTAAAAGGATTTAAAGTGTATTCATTCAAATTAGAGAGACAATTTAAATTAAAAAGCTTAGAGCTGCCTCCACCACAGGGGGGCTCGCTCGACCCACCAGCGGACAGGCACCAGTATTGGGAGAGGGGGGCTGGCCGTCAGGGTCCACCGCGGCTCTGGCACAAACCCGGCGACACGGAGGTGGCACGGGCAGGAACGGACTGGCCGTGTCGGCTTCTCACTTTTTGGATTTTAGAAGGGCATGACATGCCTATATCTGTGTCTCCCCCTCCTTTTACTCCTCCACCTCTTTTCTTTTCGCATGACTATATGTACTTGTCACTTTTCCATGTGTTAGTTATATCTTCTGAGCAGTTTGTCAGCTTTTGGACACCTTTGAAGGTGTTTTCTATGTGTTTCTATGTGTTTTTGTTTGCCTGCCATTGGTTTTAACGGTGTTCGAAGGTGTTCGACGAACAGTTCGGCGAACACAAGGGTGTTCGACGAACCGAACTCGAACACTACGGGGGTGGCTCAACACTAGTGATAACATCTGACCGTTTAACTGTTCTTGCGACAATAAGAACACTGCTGTTACATAGCAAGTAGTGATGAGCGAGCATGCTCGCTACTGCTCGGTGCTCTCCCGAGCATCTCACTGCTTGGACTCGGGTCCCCTCCCTGCATGTTTGGCGCTTTTTAGAGAGCCAATGAACATGCTGGGATTGCCTGCCATGTACTGTAATGCCGTAGCCATGGTGGTTGTGGGCATTACAGTGATTGGCTGGCCGCACAGTTTCATCAGGTCTATATCAGACCTGGCGCCGTCATGCTCGTCACAGTCACTTCGGATCAGACAGTGTAGGGAGAGCTGCTCCTGTGTTAGGGAAAGATTTGCTTGTGTATTAGGTAGTGTAGGGAGAAAAATGGTACATTACACATATCCATCTTAACAAACAGTCCTTCTGAGGACTAATACATCTGCAGAGATATCAAGGAGGCAGGGTATATAGGCAGGCAGTGTATATAGCAGACTGAAGTGCATATAGCACAAGAGGCTCCATTCCAATTCTGCCTTCTGCTGCTGTTAGATATTTCTATACAAAGGCCCAGGTCTCAGGGGCCAGGAATACTTTTCTTTGGATCTTAATCCTCATTATTTGCTTAAAAAGCAATCCAGAGAACACCGTTTTTTCTGCGCTATTTGCTTGTTGGCAGTGCAGAATACAGCCAGGTCCTTTCCATATTAGAGTACTAGAAATCCAGCTATTTAAAACTGTGTTTTCTCCGTTAAATGGATCACATATACGTTGTCAGAAAATACTGCCATTTCTGGCCTCCATTAAAAATTTTCTTTAGTGTGTCAGTGAAGCAATTCACAGCAGTTTGCTGGTCAAGCTACTTACCTACAGGCCAGGTATTTAAAACTGTGTTTTCTACATCACACGAATCACATAAAAGTTCGCTCCAAACTCAGTCATTTGTAGTGAGCGTGGAAGATACTGTCTTCCATTTAAAATGGGCAATGCATGTGGCCAGGGATGGGGAACTGGACGTGATGGTAATGGTGCATGCAGAGGCCGAGGACAATGCCGTGGGCAAGCCGAAATTGTGCCATAACAACCACCTACATCTTCTCGCCTGACCTTCCAGTCCCAATTTTTAGGGGACTGCAGCACACCACTATTGAAGACCGAGCAGTGTCAAAAGGTTGTTGGTTGGATAGCGGATAATGCATCCAGTCACTAAGCCACCACCACCACCACCCTGTCTTCCACACGGTCAAGTCTCAGTAGCCGTGAGTCTGTAATGCACATTCCTCACCCTGATCTTCCTTCCTCCCACCATGCCGAGTACCCATAGACAACTGATCCCACACTTGGACACTCTGAAGAGCTTTTCACTTTTCCATTTATAGATTCGGGCCTCTCGCCCGGTACACTTGAAGCGGGGCAAGAGGAGATCACGTGTAGCGATGCCCAAATATTTGAGCAGCCACGGTCACACGAAGGCGATGGTGGGAAAGTGTCACGAGAGGTGGACAATGATGAGACAATTGCCAGAAAGTCAGGAGGAGGACCAGGGTGCGGAAGAGGAAGACGAGGTTGTGGATGATATAGTAACTGACCCAACCTGGCAGGAGGACATGCAGAGTGAGGACAGCAGCACACAGGGGGAGGGAGGCAGAGCACCCCAACAGGCAGGAAGAAGCAGTGTGGTGGCCGCAGACAGAAGACAGGCAACCTTTCCCCGTAACACCAACACGAAGGAAGTTGCCACTACAACTGTTAGGTCTTCCCAAGTCTGGTTGTTTTTTAAAGGCTCTGCCGATAACCCCAAAAAGGCCATTTGCACCACCTGCCAGGCCAGTATCAGCAGGGGTGGCAAAACGACCAGCCTGACCACCATCAGCATGATCAGGCACATGGCAGCAAAGCACCTGACTTTGTGGGCCGAATCCCAGGGTCCAGCAACAGTGTCTGCGGGTGGCACCATTGCTTCTTCCGCTGTTGTGCATGCAAGCCAATCCCCTGTCCATGGTGCATGCGAAGATGCCTTCTGCCCTGCACCTGTCGTTGCACACTCTCAAGTAGCAGCATGAGGAAGCACGTCCATGTCCATGTCCAGCGTTCAGTTGTCCATACCCTAGTCCTTGGAACGCAAGCGCAAATATGCAGCCAACGCCCCACAGGCCACACTACTAAATTCTCACTTTTCAAGACTGCTTGCGCTCGAAATGTTGCCTTTTAGGCTCATGGAGACGGAAGCATTCCGCAACCTGATGGTGGCAGCTGTCCATCGGTACTCCATCCCCAGCCGCCACTATTTCTCCCGGTGTGCCGTCCTGCATTACACAAGCATGTGTCCCAAAACATTAGCCATGCTCTCAACAACGCAGTTACCGGTAAAGTCCACCTAACCACGGACATGCGGACAAGTGCTTGTGGGCAGGGATGGTACATCTCGCTGACGGCACACTGAGTTAACATAGTGGAAGCCGCGACCCAGTCGGACCTTGGGACGGAACATGTCCTCCCGACGCCAAGGATTGCTTTAGCAGCTTCCGGCTCACAGACTGGTGGGTGATGTCCCAATGCGTTGGAACGCTACACTGCAGATGTTGGGAAGGATTTGTGAGAAGAAGAGGGCAGTTGTTGAGTACCAGCATCAACAAGGCAGTCGGTATTCAGTTCAGACTCCACACATAAGACCTCAGGAGTTGACATGGATGTCAGACATATGTACCATCCTCAAAAACTTTAAGGACTCCACCAAGATGGTGAGCGGCGATGATGCCATAATTAGCTTCACCATCCCACTTCTCTGTCTTCTGAAAATCTCTCAGCTCACAATTAAAGAGGATGCATTGCAGGAGGAGCATGATGAGATGGAGCAAGGAACCATACAGGGTGATTATATACAGCCAAGCCTCATCTTATCCAATCGTGGATTGGGTGACAATGAGGAAGAGGAGGAGGAGCAGGAGGAAGGACTAATTTCATGCACTATAGACTGTACTACCTGCACAGCTGTCATACCGTCTGTTCAGCGCGGATGGCCAGAGGACAGAAAGGAGGAGGAGGAGGAGAGAATGGTCAGTCATCCTCTTGGTGAGGATACGGAAGTCTTGCCTGTTAGTAGTCTGGCACGCATGGCTGAGTTTATGTTACGCTGCCTTTCACATGACCCTCGCGTTCTCAAAATTTTGGGTGACAGTCATTACTGGTTGGTGACACTTCTAGACCCATGCTACAAGGAGAACTTTATATCTCTTATTCCTGAGGCGGCCATGTCTACAAAAATGGGGCTGTACCAGAAGGCCCTTGTTACAGAACTATTAAAAAATTCCCATCTGAAAATGCTGGCGGCAGAGGGCACACTTCGTTGGACAACCAAGGAGTACAGGCAAGAGAGACACAACTGCAATCCAGCAGAGGCAGGGGAACACTGTCTGAGTTCTGAGAGTGTTTTCTTAGACCCTCCCATCACACAGGCCCTGAGGAGCGAGGTACTCTCACAAGGAGTGCAAAGTTTGGGAAGATGTTGAGGGAGTTCCTTGCCGACTGTACCAGCGTTCTCCGTGATTCCGCCGTGCCTTATAATTATTGGGTATCCAAGCTCTCTATGCCTTGGAGGTCCTGGCCTGCCCTGCCGCCAGCATTTTATCAGAGCGGGTTTTTAGTGAAGCTGGTGGAATTATAACTGATAAGCGCATCCGCCTGTCAACTGAAAATGCTGACAGGATGACTCTTATAAAAATGCACAAGGGTTGGATTGGGCCAGACTTCTCAACATCATCGAATGATAGCAGCGTAACATACTCCAATCCAGTGTCTTTTCTTGGTAGGTGTATTCCCATTCACCTCTTCACACCCACACATGGGTATACGCTTCCTGATTTTGGCATTTGCTCTTGTCCTCCTCCTTCTACTCATCCTCCACCACCATATCACCAGGGTGACCGTGGTCCATGATGCAACACCCACCTAATTGTTTTAAAGGGTGTTTATGATGCCCGTAAAAAACAAAAATGTATACAGTATGTTCATGTATAGCCCCCACAGGTAAATATTTGTCAGCCCATACACTTAGTGCATGGGCATTACAAGTACAGAAGGCTGCTCCATTCTAATGGGAACATTTTTTATGAGGCCCTCCTCCACGTCTCATCCAAATTTTTGGCAGCCCTTGCATTCACTACAAAGGCCAACACTATGGGGGACTCTCTCCTTTCTAATGGGAATTTGTAGTAACTGTGACCCTGCTCTATGTGTCTTTAAATTCTTAGTGGGGTTTTTCCTTAAATTGTTCAGCCGTTAGACTCACTGCATACCCTGTAACTGTATAGCAGACCCTCTCCTTTCTAATGGGAACATGTCGTACCTTGTTACTGTGGCCCTGCTCCGTGTGTCTTTAAATTCTTAGTGGGATTTTTCCTAAAATTGGTCAGCCGTTGGACTCACTGCATACCCTATAACTGTATAGCAGACCCTCTCCTTTCTAATGGGAACATGTTGACCTTGTTACTGTGGCCCTGCTTTATGTGTCTTTAAATTCTTAGTGGGTTTTTCCCAAATTTTGGCAGCCCTTGCAGTCACAGAATGGGCATTACCACTATAGGAGACCCGCTCCTTTATAATGGGAACATTTTTTTTACTGAGACCCTCCTCTATGTCTCTTCAAAGGGGTATTGGGTGGTTTTTCCCAAATTTTGGCAGCCCTTGCAGTCACAGAATGGGCATTACCACTATAGGAGACCCGCTCCTTTATAATGGGAACATTTTTTTTACTGAGACCCTCCTCTATGTCTCTTCAAAGGGGTATTGGGTTGCGTCCAAATTTTTGGCTGCCCTTGCAGTCACTGGATACGCATTAACAGTATAGGAGACCCACTTGTTAATAATGGAACAACAAAGCATAGCCGGCTGATGTCTCTCTAACAATAGCTAGGGCCGACTGCTGGCCTTTTAAGAATAGTAAGGGCCGTCTGATGTCCCTATAAAAATAGGCTTTATGACTTTCAGAGTCCCTCCATCATAAATAAAACAGGATGTGTCAGGAGGAAAGAAGGTTTAATCATAATCACAGACGGGGATTCTTTACTGTAAGAGCAGTGAGACTATGGAACTCTCAGCCACATGATGTTGTAATGAGTGATTTACTATTAAAATTTAAGAAGGGCATGGATGCCTTTCTTGAACAGTATAATATTACAGGTTATATATACTAGATTCCTTGATAGGGCGTTGACCCAGGGAATTAGTATGATTGTCGTATGGAGTCGGGAAGGAATTTTTTTCCCCAATGTGGAGCTTAGTGTTTGCCACATGGCTTTTTTTTGCCTTCCTCTGGATCAACATGTTAGGCTGTGGGTTGAACTAGATGGACTTAGTTTTTAAAGTTGAAGGAAGACTATGTTACTATGTTACTATGTTACTATGTGTCTGATGATAGGTCACACACCACATTGCCAGATAAGGTTGCAAAATGTTAAAATGACATTTCCCGGTAAATGCATTAGTCTTAAAAAGTAACGTAAAAAAAACAAAACAATTTGATCTTTCTTTAGTATAAAAAGCAGTGTCACCAATTTAACCTCAATGTATTGACATTGTTCAGCTCATGCACCTCCTCCTCCATCTCCAAAATGACCACATCAGTCACAAGCTGACAGCACTGCAGCACTGCCTTGGCCAAGCGGCAACAGGCTGTGCTGAAGATAACATGCATAATGCTTAATTGACAAACCGCCCAGCCCTGCAGAGTTGTTCAAAGCTCTAACACAGCAGTCTGATCAGTGGCTCTCACCGCTGAACATACAGCCAGGCATGGTTGTGTGTGACAATGGGCGGAACCTGGTGACGAAGAAATGACAGCAGGGGTAGATACTGTTTCCTCTATTCCAGTCCTTTCACTGAGCTAAAGAATATGGCTGTGGTGAAATACAACTCCCACTGAGAAGCTGTTTCAGATTGAAAAACATTGTGCCCACCAGAGGATTCGATTCTGAGGGCGAACCTCTCTCCCCCGCTCAAGAGCCCCATAGCAGCTGCAAAGTTAGCGCTATCATGAACTATCCTGAGGTAGAAGCCAAGGCACACCAGAGGATTCTCTGGTGGGACTGTCAAACCCTGCCGAGAAGCAGTCCTGGCTAAGAAAAGTGTGTGGGAAGGTTCCCGGACACTCTATGGCAGCTTTTTTACTGAGGAGGAAACACACGCAAACACGGGGAGAACATACAAAGTCCTTGCAGATGTTGTCCTTGCTGGGATTTGAACCCAGGATCCCAGCGCTGCAAGGCTTCAGTGCTAACCACTGATCCAATGTGCTACCGTTCACCCTCTAATATCTAACAGGCTGGAGAAACTTGCACCTACTGCCACTCTAACTTCAACTCCTTTGTGAGAAAATGTATTTGGGCAGCCACTCAGTCTACCAAATAAAATTCCCGAGAAGGAAATTAGGGATGGCTTCGCTACTGGTATTCGGGGCAGTGCTAATACCATGACATCGTACCATAGTTTGCTTGAAATATTCCAGATTCACACAGAAAAGTACCACCAGTAATGTTCAGGCCACATTTCAAGTGCAAGCAGCTTTAGAGGACTTCCTGGGAGGAATGACACGCAGGGTAGATACGGTTTCCCTCTATGCCCGTCCTTTCACTGAGCTAAATACAACTCTCAGTAAAAAAAGTTGTGGACTGACTCCATACCGTCCCTGTTTGTGGTTAGGTGGTCCTTACCAGTAAATGCACTGGGGAGGGCACGGGTAATGTTGTGGGACCCGTGCTTGTGGAAGGCGGAGACGATACCCGGAAAAATAATGGCGGCTTGGTACCGAGTATGGATACCCGGTCGCCACCGCCATAAGATTGTGGACAGCTTCCGCCTCCACGAGCCTTAAAGGCCATATTTAAAGTGCAAGCAGCTGCCCAGAAATCTGTCAGATTAGTGTTGCATACTGTGGGTGGGTGGCTGGCTGCATACTTGCGCTTGCATTCCAAGTAACAGAAAACTAAGCAGATGGTGGCCTCTATCATCATCATGGCCTCACCTCAACACTATGAGCTCTCCTGAAGGAGAAGCCAGGGCGCGCCGGATGAGTCTCCGGTTCTCTGGTGGGCCTCTGCAACTCTGCCGTAAAGCAGCCCTGGCTAAGAAAAGTGTGGGGGAAGGTTCCCTGACACTCTATGGCTGCTTTCTTAATGTGGATCGGTCATGCTTATGCATGTTATTTCTCAAAACGCATTACAGATCAGGCCATTGTCCAACTCTGTATTCAAGAAATTAAATGAGCAAAGAAAGATGTGTGTGTGTTAAAGCACGACCGACAAGTGCGAGGTGATGTTGGACGGGCTGCCATTGCTTCTGCAACAAGCACAATTACAGGACTTCCTGGGAGAAATGACACGCAGGTAGATATGGTTTACCTCTATGCCAGTCCTTTCACCCAACTAAATACAACTCTTAGCAAAAAAAGTTGTGGACTGGCTCCATACCGTCCCTGGCCACATTTACCTGTCCACCTGTTTGTGGTTAGGTGGTCCTTCCCAGTAAGTGCACTGGGGAGGGCACGGGTAATGTGGTGAGACCCGAGCTAGTGGAAGGCGGAGGTGATACCGAGAAATATAGTGGTGGCTGGGGTCCGAGTTTGGACACACGGCCGCCACCGGCATGAGGTTATGAAAAGCTTGCGCCTCCACGAGCCTAAGAGGCCACATTTCAAGTGCAAGCAGCTGTCAAAAATTTGGCAGTATAGTATTGCAGCCTGTGGGTGGGTGGGTGGCTGCCTGCATAGTTGCGCTTGCATTCCAAGGAATGGGGTAGGGACAACTGAATGCTACAGTGGGACAAGGACGTGGATGGTGATTGTTGCAAGTCTGAAATGACAGGTGCATGGCGGGAGGCATCTTCGCATGCCAAGGATCACTTATGATGGGCACACTTTTAGGCAGTGACCTGGGAGTCAGAGATGCTTCCATAGGTCTGCCCCATGCTGTTCCCATGTCTTTTCAGCACTCTATGCATGTGTCTGATGATGTGTCACACACCACATGGCCAGATAAGGTTGTAAAATGTTAAAATTACATTTCCTGGTGAATGCATTTGTCTTAGTTGAAAGCAATGCAAAAGTGCAAAAACACATCAAAAACCCTATGTGTGAACATAGCCCAGGGTGTGGAGGAGTATTTTTGTTTTTGGCTATTTATTTTGCCTTATATACAAGTCATTACCCTGAAAAGGATGTTCCTTAAAATATTTCCCAGGAAAATCCATTTTGGTTTCGTTTTTGTATGTTTTATTGTGAGTCCGTAAAAGTGGCGTGATACTCTGACCACGTTGTTGACAGCAGTGATCTGGGAGTCAGATGTATTTAGGGGTCTTCCCCATGCTCTTCTCATGTCATTTGAGCACTGTTCCCATCGATTTGGTCAATTTTTAGGCCCTCTGCAGAACGTCGGGGGGAGCCGCCTGAAAAATGCTCGAGCTTCCCATAGACTTACATTGGGCTCATTGCTCGGGTCGAGCACCCTAGTATTCCAATTTGCTCGACCCGAGCAACGAGTACCCGAGCATTTTAGTGCTCACTCATCACTAATAGCAAGCGAACCCAGAAATGACTGAATGAAATGACAACCCCCCTCAATGTCAAGATCGGTTCTCAGTAGTTTGTTGACCACTCAGTCAAGGTGATCCCCCCTGGGTAACTTCTTTGGAATAGCAGATGTGGGGAACTTGAGGCTATGCTATTGTAACATGTTGTTAGGCTACAAATGAAAATTAGTTGTGCTTGTACTTTGTTTTATAAATCAGAGAGCAGTAATACTTAGGGTATAATTTAGTTACTAATGGATGTCCAGTAGTGTTGAGCGAGCACTAAAATGCTTGGGTGGTCGAAGCTTGGGCCAAGCTCACCGTGATACTCGAATGCTCGACCCGAGCAACGAGCCCTATGTTAGTCTATGGGAGACCCGAGCATTTTTGCGGCGGCACCCCCGGCAATCTGTATAAAGCCTAAAAAGTGCCCAAAACTATAGTGACAGTGCTCAAATGACATAGGGACAGCATGAGGATCGCCAGAGGAAGCATTTCTGACCCTCAGGTCACTGCTGTCAACAAAGTGGTCAGAGGTATTAAGCCACTTCTACTGGCTCACAATAAATCGTTCAAAAATGAAACTGAAACTGCTTTCCTGTGAAATATGTTAAGGAACATCCTTTCCAGGGTAAAGACTTGTGTATAAGGTAAAATAAATATCCAAAACCAAAAATACTCCTCCACACCTTGGGCTATGTTCACAAGTAGCATTTTTTATGCGTTTTTGCACTTTTGCATTGCTTTCAACCGTGACAAATGCATTCACCGGGAAATGTCATTTTAGCATTTTACAACCTTATCTGGCCATGTGCTGTGTGACACATGCATACAGTGCTGAAAAGACATGGGAACAGCATGGGGAAGACCCCTGGAAGCATCTCTGACACCCAGGTCACTGCCTAAAAGTGTGCCCATCAGAAGTGATCCTTGCCGCATCAGAAGATGCAGACTTGCAACTATCACCGTGCAAGTCATTGTCCCAGGGCAGTGTTTAATTGTACCTCCCCCATTCCTTGCAATGCAAACGCAAGAATGCAGCCTGCCACTCACCCACCCCCGGGCAGCAATACCATACTGCTTGCTTGCTTGCACTTGAAATTGGGCCTTTTAGGCATGTGGAGGGGAATCTGGCCACCTGGTCATGGCTGCGTTGGCGGCCTGGTATCCATACTCAGTCCCAAGCCACCCGGCAGCCGGGTGTCCACACTCGGTCCCCAGCCGCCAGGGGGCGGTCGGGTGTCCATACTCGGTGCCCAGCTGTCCCTATTTGTCACGGAAACCTTCCCCACACTTTTCTTAGACTGGCCTGCTTTAGCGCAGCATTGGCCGAGCCCACCAGACAACCAGACTCCTCCGGTGGGCTCTGGCTTCTCCATCAGGGAAGTTGAGAGTGCCAAGGTGAGGAGCATGATAATGATGATAAAAGTTAGCATCTGCTTTGCTTTCTTGGAATGCAAGCATAAGTGTGCAGCCTGCCACGCACCCACCCCCAGGCTGCAATACCATACTGCTAGCTTGCTTGCACTTGAAATGAGGCCTTTTAGGCTTGTGGAGGCAGACGCGGGCCACCATGTTATGGCAGCGACGGCAGCCTGGTATCCATACTCGGTCCCCAGCCGCCCCGCCGCCGGGTGCCCACACACAGTCCCCAGCCGCCGGGGGCGGCCTGGTGTCCATGAACGGTCACCAGCCGCCCCAATTTGGCCCGATGCGCCTTACGCACAAGCGCGCATACCAAAACGTTACCTGTACCCTCCCCAGTGCATTTAGTGGGAAGGACAGCCAAACCACAAACACGTGGACAAGTGAATGTGGCCAAGGATGGTCCATCTCACTGACGCCTTCACACTGGGTTAATATTGTGGAAGCCGGACACAGTTGGACACTGGGATGCAACACGTCCTCCAGACAAAGAGGATTGCGGGTCCTGGGTCAATCAGGCTTCAAAACAAAGTTCAGAAGGTAAACAGCAGCAGAGGTCGGCCTCCTACACAACGAGTAAATTATTAATGATCATGAGGCCATCCATCTCCTTAGCTTTCTGATCCTTGGAACGCATGTTTGTAGTAGCGGCTAGGCCTGAGGGTAGCGGCTAGGCCTGAGGTGGTCAGCGTTTTGGCGCCTGTCCTACATCCTCCGAGGATTGCTTGATGTTTTCCTGCTACTATCCCAGTTCTATGACTCCCGTTAAAACAATGCTTCAGGTGATGAATGATGGATGAGGTGGTGGCAAAGGAGAAAGAGCAGGAGGAACAGAGACCATTCACATCAATATCAGGCCAGTCAACCACACATGTCTTGTAGGATATGTTTCTGTACCAAAGGAGCGGTTCGACTACACAGTTATAGGGCATACAGTGAGTGCAATGCCTACCAAAAATTTCGAAGCACTCCAATGCCCCTTTGAAGTGACATTGAGGTCAGAGGGCCTTAACTAAACCGTTTTTTTCCATTTATAGCAACTGGGTCTCCTGTACACTGTTGGCCTAAGCAGTGAATGGAAGGCTTTCCAAAAATTATGGGGAACTGCAATGTCCCTTGAAACAGACGTGGATTACAGCGTACTAAAAACCTTCTACCCATTATTGGGGAGTGGGTCTCCATTAGTGTTTGCCTATGCATTGAAAAAAAAAAGCTGACTAAAATTAGGAGGAAATGCAAGAGACGTGGAGGTCACAGTAGCTTAACAAGACAGTTTTAATGCACCTTGGAAGAGCTGTGGAGTTCAGAGTGGTTTAACAAGACGGTGTTAATGCCCCTTGGAAGAGACGTGGAGGTCACAGTAGCTTAACAAGACCGTTTTAATGCCACTTGGAAGAGTGGTGGAGTTCGCAGTGGAATAAAAAGACAATATCAATGCCTCTTGGAGGAGAGGTGGAGGTCGCAGTGGAAAAAAAAGACAATATCAATGCCTCGTGGAAGAGACACGGAGGTCCCAGTAGCTTAACAAGATGGTTTTAATGCCCCTTGGAAGAGTGGTGAAGGTCGCAGTGGAATGAAAAGACAATATCAATGCCCCGTGGAAGAGACAAGGAGGTCACAGTAGCTTAACAAGACGATTTTAATGCCCTTTACAAAAGCCATGCAATATAGCATATTAAAAACATTATTTCCATTATTGGGGAGTGGGTCTCCCATAGTCTTTGCCTATGCCTTCCAAGCAAAAGCTGCCAAAAATTAGGATGGAGGAACTTGCAATTCCCCGTACAAGAGCCATGCAGTACAGCATATTAAAAACATTATTCCCATTATTGGGGAGTGGGTCTCCCATAGTCTTTGCCTATGCCTTCCAAGCAAAAGCTGCCAAAAATTAGGATGGAGGAACTTGCAATTCCCCGTACAAGAGCCATGCAGTACAGCATATTAAAAACATTATTCCCATTATGGGGGAGTGGGTCTCCCATAGTCTTTACATATGCCTTCCAAGCAAAAGCTGCCAAAAATTAGGATGAAGGAACTTGCAATGCTGGCAACACGGACCACGGTCACCCTGGTGATTTAGTGGTGGTGGAGGCTGAGGATAAGGAGAAGAGCAAAAAACAGTCGAAATGAGGAAGCGTATACCCATGTGTGGGTGTGAAGCGGTGCATGGGAATACACCTCCCGAAACAACACAGTGGATTTGACTTTATGTTACTCTGCTGTTTGGTGGTGATGAGAAGTCTGGCCCAATCCAGCCCTTGTTCAATTTGATAAGGGTCAGTTTGTCAGCATTGTCATTTGACAGCCGAGTGCGCTTATCAGATATAATTCCCCCAGCAGCACTAAAAACATGCTCCGTTAACACACTAGCAGCAGGGCAGGCCAGGACCCCCAAGGCTTACAGAGCGAGTTCATTCCAAGTGTCCAGTTTGGATACCCAATAATTAAAAGGCTCAGAGGAATCACGGAGGACGCTTGTACGGTCGGAAAGGTACTGTCTCACCATCTTTTGAAACTTTCCACTCCTTGTGAGAGTACCCCGCGCCTCAGTGCCTGTAACTGGGCGGGTCTCAGAAAACTGTCCCAGAACATTGACAGTGTTCCCCTGCCTCTGCTGGATTGGAGTTGTGTCTCTCTCACCTGTACGCCTTGGTTGGGCAACAAACTGTGACCTCTGCCGCTAGCGTGTTCAGATGGGAATTTTTTTAACAGTTCTGCAGCAAGGGCCTTCTGGTACTGCCCCATTTTTGTAGATCTCTCCACCTTCAGGAATAAGAGAGTGAAAGTTCTCCTTGTAGCGGGGGGTGTAAAAGTGTCACCAACCAGTATTGACTGTCACCCAACATTTTGACAATGCGAGGGTCATGGTTAAGGCAGCGTAACATAAAGTCAGCCATGCGTGCCAGACTGGTAACGGGCAAGACTTCCGTGTCCTCACCAAGATGATGACTGACCATGCTCTCCTCCTCCTTCTCCTTTCCCCTGTCCTCAGGCCACCCACGCTGAACCGATGGTATGACACTTGTACAGGTACTACCGTCTACAGCGCATGATACCAGATAGTGTTCTTCCTCCTCCTCCTCCTCTCCCTCATTGTCCCCCAATGCACGTTGGGATGAGATGAGGCTGGGCTGTGTGTAATCGTCCTCTACGGCTTCTTGATCCATCTCATCATACTCTGGCTGCAAAGCCTTCTCTTTAATTCTCTGCAGAGAGCGTTGCAAAAGACAGACAAGTGGGATGCTGACGCTAATGACGGCATCATCGCCACTCACCTTCTTGGTGGACTCCTCAAAAGTTTGTCAAGATGGTACATATGTCAGACATCCAGGTGCACTCCTGAGGTCTTATGTGTGGAGTCTGACCTGAATATTGATGGCCTTGTTGCAGCCGGTACTCCACAACTGCTCTCTTCTGCTCACTAATCCTTTGCAACATGTGGAGGGTAGGGTTCAAATGTGTGGGGACATCACATACCAGTCAGTGTACCGGAAGGTGCAAACATTGCTGCAACACAGCTAGGGTGGCGGAAGCTGTAACCGACTTGCGAAAATGAGCTGACAGGCGGCGTACTTTGACGAGCAGATCTGGCAACTCGGGGTACGATTTAAGAAACCGCTGAACCATGAGGTTAAGCACATGAGCCAGGCATGGTACGTGTGTGATCTCGCCTCGCCTCAGAGCCGCCACCAGGTTACGGCCATTGTCACACACGACCATGCCTGGATGTAGGTTCAGCGGTCTCAGCCACAGATCTGCCTGCTCTTTCACAGCTGTCCACAGCTCACAAGCAGCGTGAGGTTTCTCACCTAAGCTTTTGAGTTTCAGCACAGCCTGTTGCCGCTTGGCGGAGGCAGTACTGCAGTGCTTCCAACTTGTAACTGATGTGATGATATCTGAGATGGAGGCTGAACATCAGGAGGAGGAGGAGGATGATGCGCAGGAGCTGTACACTGTGGGGGCAACTCTGGCTGACATAGCCCCGCATACCTCAGTGTGGGGAGGATGTGTTCCGTCCCAAGTTCTGACTGGGTCCCGGCTTCCACTATGCTTACCCAGTGTGCCGTCAGGGAGATGTACGATCCCTGGCCACAAGCACTTGTCCTCGTGTCCGTTGTCAGGTGGACTCTCCCAGTAACTGCATTGTTGAGGGCACGGCAGATGTTTTGGGACACGTGCTTGTGTAGTGCGGGGATGGCACACCGGGCAAAATAGTGTCGGCTGGGGACCGAGAACTGGGGGATGGCCATCGCCATAAGGTTGCGGAAGGATTCCGTCTCCACCAGCCTAAAAGGCAGCATTTACAACGCAAGTAGT
The DNA here is from genome assembly GCF_046119375.1 of Phyllobates terribilis. Classification (NCBI taxonomy): domain Eukaryota; kingdom Metazoa; phylum Chordata; class Amphibia; order Anura; family Dendrobatidae; genus Phyllobates; species Phyllobates terribilis. Next base: position 285,168,119 of record NW_027362761.1, read on the forward strand.
CGTGAAATGTGCAAATTTAGGACTGTGGCCTGTGGGGCGTTGGCTGCGAATTTGCGCTTTCGTTCAAAGGTCTGGGATATGGACAATTGAACGCTGCAGTGGGACGTGGACGTTGATGCTGTTTTTTGAGAAACTGCCATAACAAGTGAAGACTGAGAGGAGGGGGCATCTTTGCATGCAGTATGGACAGGGGATTGCCTTGCATTCACAACAGGGTGTTCTCTTACATGCACAACAGCGGAAGAAGCAGTTGTGACACCTGCTAACACTGGTCGTGGACCCTGGGGTTCGCCCAACAAAGTCGTGTGCTTTTCTGACATGTGCCTGATCATGCTGGTGGTGGTCAGGCTGGTAGTTTTGTTACCCCTGCTGATGCTGGCCTGGCAGGTGGTACAAATGACCTTTTTGGGGTTATCAGCACAGTCTTGAAAAAAATTCCAGACTCTGGAAGACCTACCAGTTGTACTGGCAACGTCCCTCGTGTTGATGATACCGGGAACGATTGCCCGCCTTCTGTCTGCGGCCACCACACTGCTTCTTCCTGCCTGTTGGGGTACTCTGCCTTCGTCCCCCTGTGTGCTGCTGGCCTCGCTCTGTGTGTCCTCCTGCCACGTTGGGTCAGTTAGAAGATCATCCTCCTCTTCCACTTCCGCACCACGGTCCTCCTCCTCACTTCGTGGCAATTGTGTCTCGTCATCGTCCACCTCTTGAGACAAATTGCCAGCGTCGCCTTCCTGTGGCCATGGCTGTGCAAATATTTGGCCATCGCTACATGGGATCTCCTCTTCCACCACTTCAAGCAGAGCAGGCAAGGGGCCCAAATATGGAAATGGACCAGTGAACAGCTCTTCAGATTGTCCAACTGTGGGATCAGTTGCTGTCTAACGACACTCGGCATGGTGGGAGGAAGGAGCATCAGGGTGACCGTGTGGAAGACAGACTGGAGTTGGTGGTGCCCAGGTGACTGGAAGTATTATCTGCTATCCAATTAATAATCTGTTTACACTGATCAGTTCGCAATAGTGGTCTTGGTGTTGCGTGCTTCCCTAGTAATTTGGTTAAGAACTGGGAGCGAGAAGATGTGGCTGTTGGTTGTGGCACATTTTCACCTTGGCCACGGCCCCGTCCTCTGCACGCACCATCACCAGAACATCCAGTTCCACGTCCTCAATTTTTTTTTTTGGGGGGGGGGGTAAAACCAAAAGGGTAATAAGACTCGTATTTGTACAGTCTGACTGAGGAAAACAAAACAAAACAGGATTTAGATGAAAAAAAAAAAAGGATTTTTCTTTTCCTGGCCCCTGAGACTGTTTGTTTGATTTTGCAGGCTCTAGAGACCCTACACTAACTATTTCGCAGTATAAATCTCTCCCTAGCTCAGCAGCACTCTCCCTACACTGTCTGATCCAGAGCGACTGTGTCCAAGATGGCAGCGCCCGGTTTTAAATACTCGAGGTGACGCTGTGCGGCCAGCCAATCACTGTAATGCCCACAAACAACATTGCTGCGTCATTACGGTAACTGGCTGGCAATCCCTGCATGTTCATTGGCTTTGTAAAGAATGCTAAACATGCAAGGCAGAGACCCGAGCTCCCGCACGAGTAACCCGGAAATTCTCCGTGCTCGCCGAACATCCCGAGTAGTGAGATGCTCGGGCGAGTACCGAGCAGTGCTCGCTCAATATTAATTTCCAGTAGTGAATCCAGTAAAATGAATAGTGATGTAATAAATAGATAAGAATGGGAATATTTTATAAGTTGTGTTTGCTCTAGCCTTTTAAAGTCAGTTGTGCATATATGGTATGTTTTTAATTTTTATTAAATAAATATTAAGTTCTAAATATCTTGATAAACAGGTGTGATTGCTCTATGCAACCTTGCTGGGATTCCTCACCTCTGCTCTGGTACCCTTGACTCTTTGATAGACAGTAATATTATACAGCATGTTCTCTGATTTTCTCACATACTTAACTTGGTGGCTCAGAGGGTTTAACCTTTTCCCTTCATGTGACTACATTTTCATGTCCTAAATAAATTTGCTGCTCTCCTTTAGGTTGTGAAAAGGAGACTGGCTTTTTCCCATTGTCGAACTGGCATCTATCCTCATCTCTTACCAATATCACTCTTCTGCACAGAGAGGCAGGGGCTAAGCAAGATTGGGGGTCTGGATCATCTTAGTTACTTTCTTAAATGTATTTTAGGAGGTTGACACAGGAAAGGAGCTCCATCTATCTTGGATCGTTATCCCATAATGCAAAAGTGATTTTTCATTGCACCTAAAGACCTATGGCCACCAGGTTTGTCAGAATCATCTACAATAGGCAAACTATTGGGCATGATATTGGAATAAACAAAAAATTGCTCTAGTGTCCAAACTGTTTGGTAGGCCGTGCTACACGTTAAAAAATAACAAGAACTTCAATTCATGAACTAGCACAAAACATTAAATCTCAAATACTTAATATGAGTACGTAATTTGAAAAATAATTTCATTATTAAGATAAAAATGTATAAATCTAATTAACAGAACGTTGTAATTAAAAACATTAAAACTATACAGAATGGTGGTCATGATGCAAAAAAGTACCCAAAATTCATCCTATAAAAATAATCAAGCAACATTGAGGGACAGAAACATTACCACCTAGGCTGAAAGTGTAGATACAGGACAAACACTTTAATTCTAAAATCCATTTTGTGGTCAAGCTTTTTCAAGGGTTTATGCTAATACAGCTGACGGATGAATAATCATATCCAAATTAAAACCACCGCCTGGCAGATAATTTTAACCAGTTGGAGGAAATGTATGCCTAAATTATGACAAACTGTACCTTTTATGCAGATACTCATGGTTCATGAAGCTCATATGTGTAAATTTCTACAATATGTGTACAATGACCAGATTGGGGAAAGTACACCTGCACAGGAACCATTCCACAGTGCCATTAAATAACACTCAGCTGGGTCAGACAGTACATGTATATACCCCATGCATGATTCTGGTGGCTATATAAAAGGACAGAACCAAGCAAGTATCTCAAAGTCTTGAACTATAAGTCAGACATAGAGTCATAAAATGCACTGGAATACCAAAAAAAGCAAAGACCATTTTGGGAAACCCACATGTAGGATATCAAGATGACAGTCTAAATCACATATAGAAACAGGAAATAAGGAAACATAATTGAAATAGGAAATAAGGCGTGAGAATGTGCATGTCACTACAAGAAATATATATTAAATATGAAAACAATGAGTATATGTATGTATCTAATAATTTTATGTCATGGAGCAACGGAGGATAGTAATATGGGAATAGAAGACAGAAAATGTGTATAGTTAATTTGCAAAACCAATATGTATGAGAAGAAAGAGAGCTAGAAGAAATTAAAATTAAAAGCAGTCATACTGTGAAACAATATCAGAGCACATTAACAATGCAATACAAGCATTTTTTTCCATTCACCTTTCGTGTCTTCCCTATTTCCTCACTCCTTTTGGTATGTGATTTATGTGTCACTCTGTGATGTCTTTATTGTCTGTACAAGTCTTCTTTAAAATGTAAAATGCTGCAAATTATTTAGGCGCTATAGAAATAAAAATTATTTTGTATAATTTTATAACATGAGCACAAAGGAGAGCTATAAAAAAATCATAAAGAAAGAGGTGAAAGATTTGAAAAAGAGGTGAAAAAATAAATATAGAATCATGTAATAAAGGGAATCTCATATTAATATAAACTACACCAAGTTAGAAAATTGTATTTTTTTCCATCTCTTCCCCCAAATAACGATCAATAAAAGTTATTCCATAAATTATATGTAGCTAAAAATAATGCCTATAAAATTACAATACATCCTACATACAACAAGCCCTAATACAGCTATACGAACAGTATAATAAAAAAAGTTATAGATTTTGGATTTAGATGAGGGAAAAAAATAAAAAAAGATTGGTTCTGGAGACCTAAAATTAGCTTTCATAGGTTTTATGTACTACATTTCGACAGGAATTATATCTGTCTTTATCCAGCCGAATCCTAAAACCATGTAATATACACAGTTAAGATTCTGCTCGGTTTGACATTGTTCATATTTTGCAGTCATCATGTGACTGCTTATATGAAAATTGCATAATTTCAGTAAAAAAAATCATCTACCTTGTCATCCTGTTTCTGTCAATGGAACATCATAAATCACTAGTTATCATGTAACAATTGCTTAAACTATCTTTGCAAACTGTTAGTATTCGGCATGATACAGTTAGATACAATACCTGCCAAAATGTGTGCCAGGTCCAGAAACCCATTAAAGAATCAGCATATTTTGGGTCTTCATAACCACATATTTTACTGCTGATTGCTTTATGTGGGACATGTACTTTTTTATAGGTACCATTTGAGGTACATGTAAATTGTGGAATAACTCTTATTCGTTGTTTTTTCAGGGGAAGGATATTAAAAAAGCACCAGTTCCGCTATTGATTTTTTTTTACATATTTTGTTACACCATGGCTAGTGGTTTACAGATAACATCACCCATTTTAGGCTTAATAAGCAAATGAAAAAGTATGATGTCAGTGTCAGACTAGAAGAAGCTCACATTTTAGCAAATCCAAAATACTGTAGATTTCCTGGACTTGCAGTTGCAAAATGTTCTCCTCTGTTTTCATCTGTTATACAATCTTTTAATACAGTGGATCTCCATGTTCCATATTTACTCCATGGGTATCAGAAAATAGAGATTTCAAGGTTTTGAAGTTTCGAACCAAAGGTTAGAAATTTACAAATCACCAGTAGCATGGGCGCACATAGAAATCATGGGGCCCCATAGCAGAAATTCTAAATTGCCCCCCCCCACAAAAACTAAATAAATATTTGTCTAACAGAAGAGCATATCTCACAACTTTTCAGCCTTTACATAGTAATTTTCCTCCTGCTGATGTCCTAGATTCCTCTTTTATTGCCCCATAAAGTATGATGCCAATAAAAGTGCCCCCCAAACACAGTATGATACCCCCATGATGCATTCCTCCACATGCACAGTATAATGACCCTATTGTACCCCACTTGAACTCCCAAGGTAAAGTATGGTGACCCCAACAGTATGATCCCTCACACAGCCCTCCATGCTGTGTAATGGGCCTACATACAGTATAATGGCCCCACACAGCCCTCCAAACAGTATAATGGACCCCACACAAACATTCATACTGTATAATTGCTTTCATACAGTATAATGGCCCCCTCAATATCCCTCAAAATAGTATAATGGCCCCACATAGCCTTCCATTTAGTATAATATGCCACCAATAATCCTCTGTATAGTTTAATGCACCCCCATAATCCTCCATATAGTATAATACACCCCCCATAATCCTCCATATAGTATAATGAACTTCTCATGGTCATCCATAGAATATAATGCACTCCCCATAGTCTCCATACAGTATACCCATAGGGTAAAATGCAGCCCCAATATAGAGTAATGCACCGCACAGTGCTGCAGTATTATGGGTACCACGTACTCACTGATTTTAAAATACAGTATATTTTAAATAAGCCGACCCGAGTATAAGCCGAGGCCCCTAATTTTACCACAAAAAACTGGGTTAACATATTGACTAGAGTATAAGCCTTGGGTGGGAAATGCAACAGCTACTGGTAAATTTCCCCATCCTGGTACATATGGCACCCCTCAATCACCCAATCCTGGTATGTGTGGTACCCTTCAAATCCCCCAATATTGGTATGCGTGGCCTCCTCAATCCCCTAATCCTGGTATGCGTGGCCTCCTCAGTCCCCCAATCCTGGCATGCGTGGCCTCCTCATCCCCCAATCCTGGTATGCATGGCTCCCTCAATCCCCCAATCCTGGTATGCATGGCACCCCTCATTCCCCAATCCTGGTATGCATGGCCCCCTCATCCCCAAATCCTAGTATGTGTGGCCCCCTCATCCAATAATCCAATCTTAGTATGTACTATGGCCCCAATCACTGTACACACAAAAAAAACACTTATACTCCCCTTTCTTCCTTGCCTCTGCTCCAGCGCTGCTGTGTCCTGTCTGCCAGCAGCTCGTGTCAGCATCTGAGCTGCACATGCGCTCTGACACCGAAGTGAGCTGCTGCCATCATATTCACACTTCTCCACACCAGGACTATGGGCGTGGAGAAGCGAGAATATGCATTCTTTTTAACAGTGGGCACTGACAGCAGAAGCCGCAGCTGAGCACTCCTCTGTGCCCGCTATTGAAGAGAATGAATATTTCCTCTTCTCCACGCCCATGGGAGAGGAGAAAAGGGAATATTCATGTCCCTTTAGCAGCGGGCCCACATGGTACCTGCAGGAGCGGCTACTGCATGAGCCCGCTCCTCCGCCACCGCAACCTCCTACTCACTTATCCTCCTTGTTCCCTCGCTGCTTGGGGCCCTCCCAGCTCACGGGCCCCCCCCCGGTCATGGGCCCCATAGCAGTGTCAGTATGCCACTGATCAGTAGCCTGCTCAGGTTAAGTAGCGCTCTCAATTTTTTAAATAGGGCCACAAACCTATTAATCCTCTTCATTTGGAAACAAAAAATTACAGCATTCCCATTAATCAACATTTTTTTGCTGGGCTAGCATGTTAAGGGTTCCTTGCAGAGATGGGCGGATTGCATCAGCCAGATCAGTAATCTCTGGTGCTGGATGGGAGGTTCAAGAATCTCTTAACTTTTGGGATTCATTGCTCAGCTGGCCCAATATCATCTGCACATGACACCACAATTTTTACAGGGAAAAGGCAGTATGGAATGGAAAATGACTAACCATGATCCAATGTCTAGTTCTGCTAGTGTTAAATATAGGAATAATACATTTTTACTATCATCATTCCAATGGCAAACTTTTATGGATTCCAAATGTTAAACAATAGTGGATATTTTCATGATACTCTTTGCCATAATTATGTGGATATGTTTAGAGACTACAGGGTATTCAGATGTCTTAGGTGTTTCTCTTTGGATAAGATTCTTCTATGCACTCACACTGCATCACTTCTAAGCTCCCATGCTCATTACTCCACTCAAGACAATCGTTGTTAACAAGAACAATAGTTGCAATTATAGCACATTCCAACACTCTTTAACACAACTTAATAGTCACTATTAATGACATGAATTAAGCCCCCCAATACACATTATATCACTATCTCCTTGACTTTTCAATCCACAAAATTATTTGGATTATCTGAGCACTCTAGTCTCTAATGTCTATACGAGAGCTGCAGTCAGACTTTTAGGGCAGCTTATCTTCCAAAGACCAATAGGACTGGGTGTAGGAAATCAAACATGCCTGAACCTTCTAATATATAATATTGCTTCCCAACTCTCCCTCAACAAATCACATAGTGGGTGAATGGTGAGGCCCCGGGACACATTAGACTGCCTGACGATCATTCTAGTATCAATGGGTTTGACCAACTTTAGTCTAATGTTTATGGGCCTTTAGTCAGGCTTCTGGTTGTAAATACTAAGGCAGCAAAGCCAGCTCTTGACAATACTGGTACACTGGAAGCAATGGTCAATCAGACATAAGCAGCTCCTTTTACCTCTACGGACTGCCCATAGAGAACGCAGATATGTTTTATTAATAGTGATGATTAAATCTTTTGAAATTCAAATTCACCATATATACATTTTTTCTAGGGCGGTATACATCTTTTTCAAGCTATTCAACAGAATCACAACCTTAGCAATGTCATAGTGACCTCATAATAATGTCAAAGTGACCTCATCATGGAGACGGATGGCAATACGGTAGTAAACAATAGAACATTTAAGAAAACAGCACACTGACAGACTGATATCTTTTATAAGGCTAAAAATTTGTATGGGTGCGTGCGATCCAAATATCGGCATGACAAAATAATCACGGATCTGCACAGCCCCGTAGTATAACATTGGGCCAAGTGCTTTCCGAAAAAATGGGCATGTTATACATCAGTGTGATCATACCCTTACACTGAGTCTGGCACTGCTATTGTCACCTTTTCTCTCTCTCTATTTCGCTCTCTTTTCCCCTATCAACTGAATTTCTTTATTATTTACAGACTACTACACTCATCTTAATTCATGGGGTCTACTTAATTTTAACTCACTGCCTCTGCATTATGGCCTAGTTTGTGTTAAATAACAATGATACTGTGTGATTTGTCATTTGCTGTTGTTCATCTACAATTGTATTTACCTAATTTTAAGAGTTTCTAAGGGCCAAATTTGTTTATGTACTTATAAGTAAAAACATAGAATTCAAAATCGCACATATAATTTCTCATATCTTTATAGTACCTTAATCAATCATCAGACCGAGTTTAAAAATGCAGAAGTCATTCAAAACGCATCTGCTTCAACCTCTTTGCACCCCTTATCCCCAATCATGCCTATGCCTAGGCATATTTTAGTGTTGCCATATCTATTTTAATCATGAAATAAAGGATTTGATTTTATGGATTGAAGATGGACTCACTTCCTTCACAAGCAATACCATTGTCTTGCAGAGATGAGACTCTGGATTTTTCCACATCAGAAACTTACCTGGTTTCCATCAAAGATGAGCTGAATTTTTTCATTGCTTTCAGTCACATTTATCCTGCACTCTCCGCTGAATGCTACTTGGGTTTTCCGTATAAATGACCGAAAATGCGATTCAGATGAAACACCCATATAGTGTATCACTGCATTTGGGAGAAATTGCATAAAAATTATGGGGTCCATTCTTTCCTATTATCCCTTGTGGAAATTATAAATATGATGCTAAAACTGTATTTTAGTGATTTTTTTTAGCTTTCTAAATGTTATAAAGTTTCATGAATAAACTGTAAGTTAAACATGCTCACTAGACACCTAGATGAATTCTTTGAGGGGTCTAGATTTCAAAATGGGGTCACTGGGTCATTGGCTTTGCAAATGTGACATGGCATTCACAATCCATTGCTACTAAATTTACACTTCAAAAATAAACTAGTGCTTTTTCCTTTCCAAGCCCTGCCATATGCCAAAAACAGCAGTATTAGATCACATATGGGGTATGATCATGTTTGGGTGAAACTGTGTAACAAGTTATGGGTTCCATTTTTTCCTATTATCGCTTGTTAAAGTTACAAACCTTGCATTAATTAAAAATGTTAGCAGATTAAATGTAATTTTCTTTCCAAACTAAAAAAAAAATGTAAAGTAGCTATGGGTTCAAAATATTTAACATAACCCAAAATTAGTTTCCAAAATTGGGTCACTTGTTGAGGGTTTCTGCTTCTAACATCATGAAGAAATAAAATGCTTCTGACATAAAGTAGACATATTGGAAATGTTACTTTTCAACTATTTTATGTGGTATGACTATCTGGTTAAGGATACAAGCAGTAAAAATTAGAACATTACTATTTTTTCTAGACTTTCATCAAATTTCAGATGCTTTCACAAAAAATCCTGAAAAATCCTAGTGTGCTAAAATTACTTTTTTTTTGTAATTTTAACACAATAGGATTTTTTTCCCCATTTTCCAGTACACTATGTGGTAGAATAAATAGTGTAATTCAAAAGTAAAATTCCCTCATACAGCTATATTGATAAAAAAAAAGTTATGGCTCTTGGAAGAAGGGGAGAAAAAAGCAAAAAAACCCCCCCCAAAAAATGGAAAATGGCTATGGCGTGAAGGGGTTTGAGTGCTCATGTGAGATGGGAATAATTGGACATTGTTCCAGTGTCCGACTCCAGCCACAAGAGGTCATTGTTGCCTCTGGAATAGACTCTATGGCTGACCTGATCTCTATTGCAGATCTGATCGTGTTTTAATCAGTTGGAGCAAGAAACTGACTAAACAAGACATTTGTGTGAGATCCTGGAAGCTCAATGTGTGCAGTTTCCTAGGAGCTGGTCACATTGGTGAGAAAAGGTGTAGCTGTTCCTGTGACTTCTGTCAGATAGGAAGATTTGCTTTAGGGGGATGACTATGGCTGGATGCAGAGTTAGATTCCCCCAAGGCATCTGTTGTGACGTGAATGGCTTTCTGATAGCATGTCAGGCTAAAATTATGCTCCAAGTGACAAGTCCACGATCCACTCCTCGATTTCCCTGCTAAATAGTCGAATGGACGATCAGGCAGCCTCTTCAGTGGTTATGACCAGTAAGTCCTGAGCTCTAGTCCCACCACAGGGATCCCGGTTGGAGTGTGCATGCAGACTTGAGAGAGAGTTTGGCGCCAAACATAGATTCTCAGTTAGAGACATTTGTTGCTAATTTGCTGTTTGAACCTCAGCTAGGTACTCCCCTCAGTGTGTGAGCTTGTTTACAGATAGCATAACAGAATTGTAATCTTAGAGAATTGTTAAGTTTGTGAATCTCTGCCCTGCACCACTGCAAGGGCCGCTTCTTGCACCCATCTAATTATACCCTTGCTCTGGGAAACTCTTGGTTACCGCATTGGGTGGAAAAACAGGTCAGGCAAATTATAGTGTATCATATAGAACATACTGGGCCTTTCGGTTGTGCAGCGTATGGGTCCTAGCTGACCTGGGTTAGATGTGTGTGAAATTTATCTTTTTTTCTTTCTTGCATTGCCGGGGCAACTCTGTTTTCGATGTTAGTAAAAATGAATTCCCTAACAAATTGCCTGGTCATGTTCTTTGTCCTAGACTTGCTGTATTCTGGGAGAGACCACCCCTGTACACGGTCTACACTCATACACCTTTGCTAAAGTAGCTGTTAGCTGTTTGTACAATGAACCTCAGTCATCTCTCCCAAACTCCACTTACACATGAATTTTCAGCTAGGATGAGTATTCAAGTATTGTTAATGATGAGGGTGAAGTAAGCCGCTAACAGTTTACTATGGCTGTGGACTATTTAGCACAAAAACAAAATAATCAAGCCTAAAAATGTATTCATTTATCAGGGAAGATTTGAAAGGCAATCATACATGTTAAATGGTCAGCTGATACTGCCAACATTCTTTGGCTTGGTCTAATTTAATCTAATTTGTTTTGGGGTCCTTTAGTCTCAGCTCTGATTTGACAGGTTGATAAAATACATACATTTTAATGATTTCATGGCTTCTCTAACATTTTCGTTTCGAAGGCTATAAATGATAGGATTTAAAAATGGGGTTACAATGGCATAAAAAACTGAAAGACATTTATCAAATACAAAAGTGTGTCCATGGTTTGGCCTCACATACATCGATATAACAGAGCCATAATAGATAATAACCACAGTGAAATGAGATCCGCATGTAGAGAAAACCTTTTTGCGACCACTATGTGAAGGCATCTTTAATATAACTAAGATGATCTGTATGTAAGATAAAATAATAAAAAATAAACAACTGAACACAACGAACCACACAAGACTGAAAAAATAGACTTTTAGAAGTGATGTGTTAGTGCAAGAGAGATTAAAAATTGGGGACGCATCACAGAAAAAGTTGTCAATTTCATTCCTACCGCAAAAGGACAGTTGACTTAAAAAATATATAGGAATTAATGAACTTATAAAACTAGAAAGCCATGACATCACTGCCAACTGATGGCAAAATCTTTTAGTCATTATTGTTGAGTATCTCAAAGGGTTACAAATTGCCACATATCGATCATAAGCCATGACTGCCAATAAGTAATTTTCAATACCCCCTAAAACAAAAAAGAAATATAGTTGGGTAATACAGGCATAAACTGTTATTCTTTTGTCACCATATACCATATCGGTCAGCATTTTTGGCATCGTAACTGAAGTGTAACCGATTTCCATAAAAGCAAAATTTCCAAGGAAAAAGTACATCGGACTACTAAGTTTGGAGCTTTTCCAAATGACAGTGATGATTATTGTATTCCCAGCAATTGTAGATAAGTACATCATAAAAAAGAGGAGAAAGAAAAACAGTTGTAGATTTTTCTGGAAGTTGAAGCCAATCAGGTGAAATTCTTGAAATGTATAATTTTTAACTTTCATCCTGGTTAATTGTGATTCATTCTAAAATTGTGTAAATACAGTTACTTCCTTCAGTAGATGTTTTATGTAAATGAAATACAATGTTTTTTAAATATTATCCAAACTGACATGGTTTATTTGTCTCAAAACATAAACAGTTTTCAGAACTTGTTCTTTTTTTTCCAAGATTTCTAAACTAATTCTTATGAAAGGCCATCAATATTTGATCAGTAATGGTCAAACGGCAGAGACTTCTGTGTTTTCTAGAAGCTTATAAGAGCGGTTCCACTTGGTTTTGCCACACAACTTTAGGCCATGTTCACACGTTAAGTATTTGGTCAGTATTTTACCTCAGTATTAGAGTTGAACGTGCTCAGTCTTATCCAATAATTTTTGGAGTGCTCTGCTAATATGTTTGGCTACCTGCATCTGCGGTGGTAGACAGATGCCACACATGTGGGGATTGCCTAACAGGCAGTATATGTAAGTGACGCGCCCCTGGGCCTGTGTCGCGCTGCGTTGCGCACGCGGGAGCTTACCCGGAGCCGGATCTCTTGAGGGTTGTAGTCTCGTGGCGGCGACCCGGTCCGTGCCCAGGGAGTCAAACTGAGCGGCGATGTAACAGCGGTAGCTGGTTGATGACTACGCCACCCGTTGAATGCAGCTATGGAGCTGCCGCTGCAGGGCAGACCGCTGAGGCCGGTGGAAGGATGGTGCAGCGTGGATGGTATAACCCCCAACGGGAGGGGTATGGCCTCAGGGCAGCCGACGTGGATGATGGGGGTAGCAGGAACCACTCAGAGACGGTGCGGTGTAGTTCAGGGTCTTTACTGGTGACAAAGATAGACCCTCCCGGAGTACTTGCTAGTGATAGGGGCCTGGTCAGTCCTTGAGCAGATGGGATCTCCCCTGGCCAGGCGGAGTTGTAGGCCTTCCCAACTAACTGTACTCTTCTGGCTACCTTGCTAGAGGCGGGAATAAGTAGCCCACATCCCTGAGTGTACCGTGTGGTGCTCACCCGTATGGCCGGTGACTCGGGGCCTTCTAATGGCTTCCGCTCCACGATGGCGGTGCTGGTCCCACGCGTGTGACCGTGCCTTCGGGCTTCTGGGCCAGAGGACCTGAAATCCTCTGCCGGACGGTTTCTGCTGCTGGGTAGGAGTTAGTCCCCACAGCCTCGGACTCCGGGTCCGGTAAGAAATCTTCTCAGTCAGGGCGAGCTCTACAGCTGCCAGCCCCTGACTCGTTGTAACACTGCTCCCCACAGAGCTCCTGATGTTTCTTGAAATGCTGCTTCTCTTCTCTACTATTGTTCTGTCTTCTTTCTCACTAACCCTGCCTCAGCCCCGGGTTTATATAGGGGAAGTCCTTCCCCTCCCAAGACTGGGCAGGAGGTGTGGCATGCACAGGATCCCTGACCAAAGGACCTCCCACCTGCTCTCAGACGTAATATCTCTATCACTGTGGCAACCAGACCCCTGGGGTGTCACATTCCCCCCTAGTGAAATTTAGTACTCCGGGACTAAACATATTTTTTTTTAGAAAAACATAACAAGGTATAACAATAACAATACAATAAGAAAAACACATAAGATGGTTACGGCGTGTCCGCAACCGGGTGCAGTTTTGAAAAGCAAGGTGTCCATTTCACCAAAACAGGGAGACGTAACCAGGTAGGGGCCTGTCCTGCCCCGAGTCCTTAACAGTCTTTAGTCCATCCTGGGTTACGCTCCAACTATGTACAAGGATTCCCGGTAAATCCACCAAGGACTCCTAAAAATAACTAGAAACACAAAATTATACACAAGCAACTATAAACAAGTAAACATTATAAGATAGCTTAAACATTTAGATCCTCCAACGTGCGGGTAGCTGGCCTCTAGTGGCCCTAGTGGACCTACGGAGCTGACTGTCTGGCCCTGAACTACAGGGTGTAGGAGCTGTCAAGGGTAAACTGGGCAGCTGTCTATGGGCCCTCTGGCTCACTAGGGGTATGGCAGGCTCACTATAAGCAGAGGGTTGATTTTCCGGGTCTGCTTGTGTAGAGTCTTCTGCCTCCTGGACCGGCTGTTCTTCCAGCTCTACCGGTTGCTCCGTAGGTTCTTGGGATGATGGTTGGAGGAAGGTGAGTACGGGTACCACAACTGCACCATTGACTTGAGTCCAAGACCGAGGGAAGTCCCCGAGCACAGTACTAACCATATCTTCCTTTTCCTCTACGGGTCGATGGTCTTCTTGTTCCTCTTCAGGGTTCCTCAGTTGTTCGGGACACTTCTTCAGGTGGTCCCGGGATACAATGGCTGTGGTTTCCCCTCCGTCTTTACTGATGGTACAAACCTTCGGGTTCTCGTGGCTTGAGGGCAGTACGGTGTACGGGTCCTTCTCCCACTGGTCGTCCAACTTGTGGAGCCGTCTCTTCCTCTTCAAGACCTGCTCTCCGGGTACCAGGGGAACAGCGGGAGCATACTGGTTGTAAGTTTTCTCTTGTCTTTCCCTAGCCTGACAGAGACTTCGCTCCACGCTCTCCTGTACTCTCCGGTACTGCTGCTGCCTCTCTGTGTCCCAGTCTGCTTCTGGTGAAGTGTCCTCGGGTGTCAGGACTCCCATTTCCAGGTCAACAGGTAACTTACCAGGTCTTGCCCTCATTAGGTAAGCCGGGGTACAGTTGGTGGAACCTACCGGGATGTGGTTGTATAGGTCCACCAGATCGGGCAGCTTCTCAGGCCACAGACTGCGTTCTTCCAGGGGCAACGTTTTCAGAAGATCCATTACCACCTGGTTCATTTTCTCACAAAGTCCATTAGTTTGCGGATGATAGGGTGTCGTCCTTATCTTCCGGCAGCCATACAGAGTGCAGAATTCTTGGAAGACCTCCGCTTCAAAGGCAGGTCCCTGGTCTGTCAACACTTGGTCCGGGTACCCGTGTGGACGGCAGAAATGCTGCTGGAAGGCTCTCGCTGCTGTTCGAGCTGTTAAGTCCTTGACGGGGACGACAACCAAGAACCGGGAGTAGTGATCCACGATGGTTAGTGCGTAGACGTAGCCACTTCTGCTTGGGGTCAGTTTTACATGATCCAAGGCTACCAGTTCCAACGGCTGCCGGGTGACGATGGACTGCAGGGGAGTCTTCTGGCTGGCACGATCCTTCCTTCTTAGGTTGCACGGGCCACAGTCTCTGCACCACTTCTCAATGGTTCCCCTCATGCCTACCCAGTGGAATCGCTCGCGCAGCAGGAACTCCAGCTTCTTCCACCCGAAGTGTCCAGCTCCGTCGTGGTATGCCTCCATCACCATGGCTGCGTCTCTTCGTGGCACCACTACTTGCCAGAGTAGTTCATGCGTCCGGGAGTTAACCATTCTGCGGCACAACTTCCCCTTGTAAAGGAACAGTCGACTCCTCTCTGCCCATAGTTGTTTGGCTTCCTCCGGAGCGTCTGGTTCAAGGCAAGCCTCAGGGCGAGTCAGCATCTCCTTCACCAGTCGGACGGCAGGGTCGCTGTCTTGCGTTTCCGCCCAGTTGTAGTGAGGTAAGGGGTTCAACGTAGCAGCCTGCTTACTCCTTACCCGGTGGGAGTACTGGATAGTCCCATGACGGTGGAACGCAGGGAGTTCAACTTCTTCCAGTCCCTCCGGATCTTCTCCTTCGTCCGGCAGGTTGGGCATCCTGGACAGGGCGTCCGCGTTGGTATTGGAGCGTCCTGCCCGGTATTTGATTGTGAACTCGTAGTTGGACAGACGGGCCATCCACCTCTGCTCCAGGGCACCGAGTCTTGCCGTGTCCAGGTGTGTCAACGGGTTGTTATCCGTGTACACGGTGAACCGGGAAGAAGCGAGGTAAAGCTTAAAGCGCTCGGTGACTGCCCATACTACGGCCAGGAACTCTAGCTTAAATGAGCTGTAATTCTCGGGATTCCTTTCGGTGGGTCGCAGCTTTCGGCTGGCGTAGGCGATTACTCGTTCCTTCCCCTGCTGGATCTGGGACAGTACGGCTCCTAGCCCGATGTTACTGGCGTCGGTGTAGAGGATAAAGGGCTGGCTATAATCCGGGTACGCCAGGATTTCGTCCCCCGTGAGGGCCATCTTCAGCTGGCGGAATGACTCTTCTTCCAGCTCCTCCCATTTGAAGGGCGGCTTCTGGTTCTTGGCCTTCCGGGGACTGGCCTATCAGGAGGTCCTGCATAGGTGCTGCCTTTTTGGTGAAACCGGGAATAAACCTTCGGTAGTAGCCTACCAACCCGAGGAACTGCCGCACTTCTTTTACGCTGGAGGGGCTTGGCCATTCCTTAATTGCGGTGATCTTATCAGGGTCGGGAGCCACTCCGTCAGCGCTCACCACGTGTCCCAGGTACTGCACCTTTGGTTTCAGGAGGTGACACTTGGAGGGTTTCACCTTTAGGCCGTAACTTGCCAGAGCTTCGAACACTTCCGCCAGGTGTTTCAGGTGGTCCTCATACGTCTTGGAATATACGATGACATCGTCCAGGTACAACAGGACCGTCTCGAAGTTTCTGTGGCCCAGACAACACTCCATTAGTCGTTGGAAGGTTCCCGGTGCGTTGCAGAGTCCGAACGGCATGCAGGTGAACTCGCTAAGTCCCATCGGGGTGGTGAATGCGGTCTTCTCCCGGTCCGCCTCTGCTACAGGAACCTGCCAGTACCCGCTAGTGAGATCCAAGGTAGAGAAGAAGTTAGCAGATCTTAAAGCAGCCAATGACTCCTCTATCCTTGGTAAGGGGTACGCATCCTTGTGTGTGATACGGTTGATTTTCCGGTAATCTACACACATCCTCATGGTGTTGTCTTTTTTTCTGACTAAGACTAGTGGAGCTGCCCAGGGGCTACAGCTATCCCTGATCACCCCAGCCTCCTTCATGTCTCTAAGCATCCCCTTGGCGTGTTGGTAGTGTGCAGGGGGTACGGGTCGATACCTCTCTTTTATGGGAGGATGGTCTCCCGTGGGGATGTGGTGTTCTACCCCCTTGACTCGCCCGAATTCTAACGGGTGTTTACTAAACACTCTCTCGTACTCTTGAACCACCCGATAGACTCCCTGTTTCTGATGTGAGGGAGTGGAGTCAGTACCCAAGTGTAGTTGCTGACACCAATCCTCCATTACTTTCTTAGAGCCGTTACCTTCCTCCGGGTGAGATGGAGGCAAGGGTTCCACAGACTGTATAGAGTTTTGGTTGATGGTATATAATTTTGCTAGCGTGGCATACCGGGGCAGGTACACTTCCCTCTCCCTGATATTGATTATGCGAACGGGCACCCTCCCATGGCGTACATTGACCACCCCCCGTGCTGTCAAAATGGTGGGCCTACTGTCTGAGTAAACTGGTTCTACCATTGCCTGGTAATCTCTACCTCTCAGACCAATAGCTGCCCGGCACCAAATCATCATTTCACTTTTTGGGGGCATGGCAATAGGGAAAGGGTCACACATTCTTACGCTACCAATCTCACCGCCGGAGAGTTCCACCTGTTGCCGTCGCATCAGTGCCCGGATCTCTTTCTGGAGCACTCGCTGCTCGCCGGAGCTGGCGTTCTTGGCAACCTGCTGTAGAAGGAAAATCACCTCTGCAAGACAATTTTCAATTTCATTAGTTCCTAGAGTTATTTTTGGGTGGCTCTCATGTTTGTCAATGTCTACAATGATCAGTCCCTGTGCTGCCAGTTCGACTCTACCGATTTTGATGGTCACCTCTTTAAATCCGATCTGTGGCACGGGCTGGCCATTGCTGGCGATGATACTCAAGTCGTCGTCAGGGTAGCGGGTAATATCCGAGTCATTCCAGTACTGCTTAAAGAGCACGTACGGGATGGTGGTGACCTGTGACCCGGTGTCCAGTAGGGCACTCATGGGAATGCCATCCAGTACCACAGGCAAGACTGGACGTCCTCCCACATATCTGTCGCGCCAGTTCGATGGGCCTGGTGATCTTTTTCCTGGGGGTTGGCCCTCTACCCCAGGTTGTGCCCGTTTAAAGAACAGTACCTTTCCATATGTCCGGGTTGATTGCAGCGGCGGCAGATGGGTCGTCCGTCCTCGCTGTATCGGTCACTGGGTCTTCCTCTGGCCGGTGGGGTCCTCCTTGGTCGACGCCACGGGATGTCCTCCGGTCCGGATGCCAGCTGGATCTTCCCTGGGGTGGAAACCTGTAAAGACTGCACAGTTCGGGTTAGCGCAGCAACGCTCTTAGCTAGCTCTTGGACCTGATGGCGTAGGTCTGGAGCCGGGTCATTGTCCAAAGCCTGCGCATCAGCTCCCACAGGCCCTGCCGACAAGGGCGCCGCCTCCTGGTGGTAAGTGATAGCTGGGCGCCTGTGGGTCACAACGCCACCCGGTGCCGGTTCTCGGAGCACCCGGATGGCTCTGTCCTTGAACTGTGCAAAGTCCAGATGGGGATCCTGTAAGGCCATTGCCCGCAACTGGGTTCGGTGGGCATTGCAATATAAACCCTCTATAAATTGTTCAGTCAACAGCCTGTCCTCGTTTCCCACCCCATCAGGGTCGGTCTGCTTTATGGCCCTCAGGGCCTCTTGTAGGTTTAGTGCATAGTCCCTTATACTCTCATGCGCTCGCTGCTTGCACCCGTAGAATCTAAGCTTAATCTCGGCTGAGGTGCGGGTATCAAAGGTGTCCTTCAGCCGGGTTAGTATCCCTGCGACAGTCTTCCTTCCAGGTGGCCAGGATTTTACTTCCCTTTTGGCTGCCCCAGTTAGTTGGGCCACCAGGATGCTCACTTTTTGCTCTTCTGTGAGGGGGTACACCTGGAAGAGGCTATCCAGCTTTTCTCTAAAGTCATGCAGGGTATGTGACTCCCCTGAGTACTGGGGTAGCCAAGCTGCTCCCGGGATATAGGGCATGGTGAAGGGCATAACTGCAGCAGCGGTGGCGCTGGCGGGGGTTGAGGCAGTGAAGCTCTCCTCCGTATCCGACATCTTCCTCCCCCCTAGTGGACCGTGGCCTACCTTGCGATGATCCTGTTCCGTAGGCCGCGGCTCCGCAGTGGATCGTCAGGGTTGAGGACCTTCCGTCGCGCTCCGGTGACGTCGGCGTCTGCTGGGCTCTTTCCAGGACCTTACGCAACGTCCGGACGTGAGGCGGGGCTTCAGTTCTCGTGCGCTTTCGGAGTCCACGCCCCTCTTCTTCCCGCGCGGCGTCCTCAAGATGGCGTCCAATGGCGGGAAAACTCCACGGATGGCGGGAAGAAGGTCGAAGATGGCGCCGGATGGCGGGAAAACTTCGCGGATGGCGGGAAGAAGGTAGAAGATGGCGCCGGATGGCGGGAAACCTCCACGGATAGCGGGAATCTTCACCACTGGTAAGTTTGAACAGTCTTTGCTTTTCAGGCACGCAGTACCCGGTGGTTGCGGGCACGAAATCCTGCCGACTACGCCAAAGTTGACGCGCCCCTGGGCCTGTGTCGCGCTGCGTTGCGCACGCGGGAGCTTACCCGGAGCCAGATCTCTTGAGGGTTGTAGTCTCGTGGCGGCGACCCGGTCCGTGCCCAGGGAGTCAAACTGAGCGGCGATGTAACAGCGGTAGCTGGTTGATGACTACGCCACCCGTTGAATGCAGCTATGGAGCTGCCGCTGCAGGGCAGACCGCTGAGGCCGGTGGAAGGATGGTGCAGCGTGGATGGTATAACCCCCAACGGGAGGGGTATGGCCTCAGGGCAGCCGACGTGGATGATGGGGGTAGCAGGAACCACTCAGAGACGGTGCGGTGTAGTTCAGGGTCTTTACTGGTGACAAAGATAGACCCTCCCGGAGTACTTGCTAGTGATAGGGGCCTGGTCAGTCCTTGAGCAGATGGGATCTCCCCTGGCCAGGCGGAGTTGTAGGCCTTCCCAACTAACTGTACTCTTCTGGCTACCTTGCTAGAGGCGGGAATAAGTAGCCCACGTCCCTGAGTGTACCGTGTGGTGCTCACCCGTATGGCCGGTGACTCGGGGCCTTCTAATGGCTTCCGCTCCACGATGGCGGTGCTGGTCCCACGCGTGTGACCGTGCCTTCGGGCTTCTGGGCCAGAGGACCTGAAATCCTCTGCCGGACGGTTTCTGCTGCTGGGTAGGAGTTAGTCCCCACAGCCTCGGACTCCGGGTCCGGTAAGAAATCTTCTCAGTCAGGGCGAGCTCTACAGCTGCCAGCCCCTGACTCGTTGTAACACTGCTCCCCACAGAGCTCCTGATGTTTCTTGCTATGCTGCTTCTCTTCTCTACTCTTGTTCTGTCTTCTTTCTCACTAACCCTGCCTCAGCCCCGGGTTTATATAGGGGAAGTCCTTCCCCTCCCAAGACTGGGCAGGAGGTGTGGCATGCACAGGATCCCTGACCAAAGGACCTCCCACCTGCTCTCAGACGTAATATCTCTATCACTGTGGCAACCAGACCCCTGGGGTGTCACATAAGCCAAAATCAGGAGTGGGTGATAAATACAGAAGTGGTGATGTGTTTCTATTATACTTTTCCTCTGATTGTTCCACTCCTGGTTTTGGCTTACAAATACTGATGCAAACTACTGACCAAATATTAAATGTGTGAACCTGCCCTTATTCACCTTTGTTTTCATGAATAGGCAATGCCCCAGTACAAGGCACAGTCACCCTCTTATGCTTCTTTGATTGTATAAATAATGAATGAGCTATTTTTCTCTAGAAATTTCAGCAGTGTCTTAATTATTTTTCTTGATTATAGTAGCTACAAAAGTAAGACAATCGTAAATCATACATCGACCTGTCCTAAGAATAATTATTGATGTAAAAATAAAATACCATACAGCAATTTAGTTTACATTTTGCAATGGTTCTGCCTTTTTCTAAAAAAAAAATCCTTGCAAAAAGGCTACATATGTAAACTACTGTATAACAGGTTACAAATAACTACACTCTCAATAATAACTGTTAGTAACAAAGCAGTAGTGTGAAAACTCTTGCTAAGTGATGATTTTTTGATGCAAAGTATTTCTGCTGCGTCAAATATCTTACAGTTCCAGCCAAGGGGATGGAAATTATAAAAAAAACATTGTAAACTGACCTGCAGTGCTAGTTTTAAATCTTAAACATGTCAATTACTCTTGTGGGTACATTGATTTTTATGTGCAGTTATCCCATAGACTTGCATAAGATGAAGAAAATCTGCGAGTAAAAAACACACATGCATTTTTAGTGTGTTTCACTGAGGAAATACATAAAAAATTCATGTAATTCGTACATTACCAAATAGCAGGAAGAATCAAAAACAAAGCACCTTTGTTTAAAACATGATATACCAACAAAAGATAAACCACAGCATCAAAAACGCGATACAAAAATATATAACAAAAAACACTCAAAAGTGCAATGAAACAAAACCACAAGTGATCTAATTTACTTAAGGCCATGGTCACACTTTCAGTATTTGGTCAGTATTTTTCATTAGTATTTG
Source organism: Phyllobates terribilis (assembly GCF_046119375.1). Taxonomy (NCBI): domain Eukaryota; kingdom Metazoa; phylum Chordata; class Amphibia; order Anura; family Dendrobatidae; genus Phyllobates; species Phyllobates terribilis. Next base: position 285,189,503 of record NW_027362761.1, read on the forward strand.
TAAGTCCAAAACCAGGAGTGGAATAATCAGAGGGAAAGTATAAAAGAAACACGTCACCACTTCTGCATTTTTCGCTCACTTCTTGCTTCGACTTACAAATACTGATGTAAAATACTGACCAAATACTGAACGTGTGAATGGGGCTTTAAACTTAGTGCTCAATAGGGAGGAGCATTTTTTAGGACTTGTTCATGCTTTACACAGCAATAGGGCTTACTCACACATTGTGTCTTTGTCATGTTTTTTCCACGCATTTTTAAGGATTAAAAATTCAGTTTACAGTCCCAATAAAATGAACACATATTGCCTATTTTTTCCTAGCAGATTTTAACTATCAATACTTTTTTTCAAATCTGCAGCATGTCAATTCTTTCAGCGTTTTTCACCCATTTAAATGAATTGAATAAAAAACGCAAGTAAAAATGCACATAAAAACACACCAAAAGTGCATCAAAACCGCGCTCATTGTACTCAAGGTTTTTCCTCCCAACATTCTGTTTTTAAATGCAGAAAAATCCACTGCAACTACTCAACTTGACACTTACCCTTTCACTTTACATGTACCTTAACTATGTATATTAATAGAGATCTTCAGATCATTGTGCATCCAATCTGCAGTGTGCCATGAGCTACAGAATCACAGGAATGATTAAATAACTTTTTGAGTTGGTATAAGACACTAGTTCTTTGTGGTTTGAATTGAAATGCATGGGTCAGAATACTTCATAAATGGCACAAGTAAAATCGATATCTTGTTTTGTACTAAAAATGTAATTGCAGATTTGTGTAATTGTGAGGTTAAAATGATCATCGAGGTCAATCAAGAAAAGCTGAACAGGCACCAGTCCAGCATACAGCCGCATTGGTTGCCCTCCTTCTTCTCTCTCCCGCACACTCCCTGCCCTCCACTTTGCTTTTTATGTTTTCTTGAATGATAAATTTACTATAGACCTCATACTTACAAAATAATCTTTTGTTCCTTTTTTTGCATAAGAAGATGTAGTGCAAATTGTGAATGCAGTTATAGCATGTTTTTGTCCACGCCCCGGTATATTAACCATATAATAAAATCTCAAGAGTGGCAAACCTTTGGGTTTATATTAATGAAACATATTTAACACAAAGAGGGAATAGTATGCAATTTTAAAAACAAACAATAATTGAGCTGGTTGAATAAAACAAGAATAAAATTACAAAAATTAAAAAAATTGTTCTGGAAAAGTACAATCAGGTTATCTTTACCTGCGCTAGCGTTCTTCAGAAATCTCTGAGACTGAAAATTAGTTCCACACTTCTAAATAGGTTTGCTTCAACTGAAAGCACATGACTTTCTGAATCTCACATTCAGATTAATTGAACAGTCGCATAAATATATGCAACAAATCAACTATGTGTGAGAATATACCTTAAAACAGAGGTCAGAAGAAGGCCATGGCCCACTATCAGTATTTGGTCAGTATTTTTTCTCAGGAGTGGGAGCCAAAACCAGGTGAGGAACAATCTGAGAAAATGTATAATAGAAACAAGTCACCAATTCTGCATTTATCACCCACTCCTGGTTTTGTCTCCCACTCCTGAGAAAAAATACTAACCTAATACTGACCGAATACTGATAGTGGGCCCATGGCCTAAGGTTATTTTCAGTTTCAGGAGAGTTGTTGCAGAAATGTCCAAGACGGAAGACTAGTTCTATATTTTGAATCGGATTGCATCGGTTGCAACCACAAGGATTTTTGAAAGTTACATTCATGTAAATAGGACAGCTGCAGGAATATCTACAATAAATCTATTGTTTGCGTATATACCCTAAACAAGGGTCAAAAATGTTTGGCATTTGTGCCACGGCCAGCATATGAGTCATGTTTGTTTGACATGTTAGTTAGTTGGTGCATAAAATAGTTTGGCTACTAGGACGATTGCAGGTTGGTGGGGTTTCAGCTGCAGCAATAATCATATAAAATCCAAAATCCAAGGCTGTCACAGAAATGGGTAAGATATGTTTTAATCCTAAAGAAAGATCTTCACAATCCAGAAATTTAAGCGCAACTGTCTACCTCCCAAAGTGTGCGCATTGGAAACATATATTTTTTTATTGTGGTGTAATAGTCCAGTATTAGACCTGTACACATGCCACTTTAATATAATGGGCTTGTTTCAGGTACCTGCTTTTGGGATATAAAATCTTCCTAACATTTCTAGTTCAATCACATTTTATAAATGCACGTGAGTGTATTTTTTTCTTTTTTTAATCATTTAAAAAAGGTAGTATTTTAGTTTTTGAATACATTTTTCAATTGTTGAAATTATTAACAGTTCAATGTATACCTTGTGACCATACTGCGAGGTGCGTCCACATTTTCATTTCTGGTCATGAACCTAAGAATAGTTTAAAAAAATATACAAAAAATACATAAAAGGTTTAGGTGCCTGTAAGTGCTTGAGAATAACTGTCTGAAATTTCCTGCACAAGGGTCAATTTAGAATTCTCCTGCGTAAAAGCCTGTGATCTATATAAAACCTGATTGAAAGAGTGAGCAGATAAATTTGTGAAAGATCCAGTTCAACTCAATATTCCTGATATTTGTGGTTTCACGTTAAGTCAAACATTTGGAGATTCGATTTGCGATTCACTAAAAAAAAAAAAAAAAACTTGCTTGGCACCATTTCCCACACTGCTGAAGCATCAGAGAGCAGTCAAACGTCAGTTCGCATTGCCGCACGGGCTTCACTATAATGTCCTGCACCTATGACATCTTACAGATTATCATACTATACATTCAAATTCAGTACCTGGGCCATCAGAGATTAGTGGTTCCCAAAAGATCACAGTTTATATAGCAGAATTGATTTTCATCTCCAGAGTCACTTGGTATGACCAGAGCCACACAAGCTTATAACACGGCATTAAATAACACTCGGACCAGTTTTATTCTATGGGACAGCTCACATCTGCGATTATTTTCTCATGCTGATTCGGCATGAGAGAACAATCGCAGCATGCTGCGATTGGCAATGAGACTCGTCTCACGCACCCATACAAGTCTATGAATGCATGTAAAACATTGGACTGCACTCAGATGTCATCTCAGTGCAGTCTGATATATGCCGAGACAGGCAATAGAGGAGACGGATAAATTACTTTGCATGAGAGAATCGAAGCACAATGCACATGTCACTCGGCTCATGCTTGCAGCAGAGCTGGAGTCTAGTGTCATTAGCATATCTCATCCGATGCTCTCGCATCAGATGCCATATCCTCAACTGATTCCAAACTAAGTCTCTCTCTTCTGTATAATGTAAGCTCTTTCTCCTGTAGAGTGTATGCTCTACAGCAGGTTAGCAGGGTCTTCTCTGTTCTGTAGAGTGTAGTTAGTGGGGTCCTGTCTCTCTCTCTTGCCTGTAAAGTGTAAGCTAGTGGTGTACTCTTTCTTTTGAGTATAAAATGTAAGCCCTTATAGTCAACAAGGTTCTCTCTCTCTATTGTGCCTTACGCCTTAGGCACATATCCTTGTCTCCAGTACGTGTGGTGCCAGTTTTCGCACATACTGGAGACCCTTACACACATAGACCCATTCAAATGAATGGGTCTGCACACATGTCAGTGTGTTTCCATGGACTGTGTGTCTGTGGGCAAAACATGCTGACATGTCCGTTTTTTACATGCAGCACGGGTTGCAAAACGTCCCACACACATGCACACTGAGGACATCTGTGTGTCATCAGTTTGACACGTACCTGCGACTGGGAATCAGCGGTACAGTTCGCGAGCACCGGATGCTGCAGGCAGGCAAGTCTCATCATTGTACCCTGCTTGCGCTGTGATTAGCATGAGCAAGGGACAATGTTGAGAGCAGTATTCTGCTCCCAAATTGTACAGCTGATTCCTAGGCGGCGGTATGTGTGATTCTGATGTGGCACACGGTTGCCACACATATGCCAAACATGGACACTGATATCTCCCGTATTGTTTTTTCCAGTACCGGAAATATCTGGACGTGTGAAAGTGTATTTTCTGAGCAATTACAAGCTTTACAGTATTAAAATCCACACAAATTAATTAGCAGCAAATCAAATTTTTGGGGACAATACAGCAAAGTTTTCAAAAGATCCACTCATCTATACTAATTAAACCTTGCATTTTATAAACGATGCATACAGAAATCTGGACTGGATGATGTCCATCCATTGTCCAGGCAATAACACAGTATATGTATTGTAATGCAGAGGCTTGCGGCATTACTGTAATTGTCCAGGGTGTGTTCTGGCTGACCAGGTACCTCTCCCTCAGGTGACTGATCACACGACTGTGACATCGGCACAGGTCCTGTGCACACAGAAGTACTGATCACATGACTGTGACATCAGCACAGGTCCTGTATGCACTGAAGGATATATACAGTGGTGGCCAAAAGTATTGGCACCCCTGCAATTCTGTCAGATAATACTCAGTTTCTTCCTGAAAATGATTGCAATCACAAATTCTTTGGTACTATTATCTTCATTTAATCTGTCTGTTGGCAATAACTAAATCACACTTGCAGCCAGTTAACATGGATTAAAGTTGACTCAACCTCTGTTCTGTGTCTTTGTGTGTACCACATTGAGCATGAAGAAAAGAAAGAAGACCAAAGAACTGTCTGAGGACTTGAGAAGCCAAATTGTGAGGAAGCATGAGCAATCTCAAGGCTACAAGTCCATCTCCAAAGACCTGAATGTTCCTGTGTCTTCCGTGCGCAGTGTCATCAAGAAGTTTAAAGCCCATGGCACTGTGGCTAACCTCCCTAGATGTGGACAGAAAAGAAAAATTGATGAGAGATTTCAATGCAAGATTGTGCGGATGGTGGATAAAGAACCTCGACTAACATCAAAACAAGTTCAAGCTGCCCTGCAGTCCGAGAGTACAACAGTGTCAACCCGTACTATCTGTCGGCGTCTGAATGAAAAGGGACTGTATGGTAGGATACCCAGGAAGACCCCACTTCTTACCCCGAGACATAAAAAAGCCAGGCTGGAGTTTGCCAAAACTTACCTGAGAAAGCCTAAAACGTTTTGGAAGAATGTTCTTTGGTCAGATGAGACAAAAGTAGAGCTTTTTGGGAAAAAACATCAACATAGAGTGTACAGGGAAAAAAAGAGGCATTCAAAGAAAAGATCACGGTCCCTACAGTCAAACATGGCGGAGGTTCCCTGATGTTTTGGGGTTGCTTTGCTGCCTCTGGCACTCGAATGCTTGACCGTGTGCATGGCATTATGAAGTCTGAAGACTACCAACAAATTTTGCAGCATAATGTAGGGCCCAGTGTGAGAAAGCTGGGTCTCCCTCAGAGGTCATGGGTCTTCCAGCAGGACAATGACCCAAAACACACTTCCAAAAGCACTATAAAATGGTTTGAGAGAAAGCACTGGAGACTTCTAAGGTGGCCAGCAATGAGTCCAGACCTGAATCCCATAGAACACCTGTGGAGAGATCTCAAAATGGCAGTTTGGAGAAGGCACCCTTCAAATATCAGGGACCTGGAGCAGTTTGCCAAAGAAGAATGGTCTACAATTCCAGCAGAGCATTGTAAGAAACTCATTGATGGTTACCAGAAGTGGTTGTTCGCAGTTATTTTGGCTAAAGGTTGTGCAACCAAGTATTAGGCTGAGGGTGAAAATATATTTGTCTAGCCCATTATTGCAGTTTTGTGTGAAATGATCAATGATTTTATTTTTGTTTCATTCTCTTTTGTGCTTTTTCCTTGCAAATTAAATGAAGATAATAATACCAAAGAATTTGTGATTGCAATCATTTTCAGGAAGAAACTGAGTATTATCTGACAGAATTGCAGGGGTGCCAATACTTTTGGCCACCACTGTAAATCTTGGTGCTTTTGAGACAGTGTGAAAAAGGCGTAAGGCCTGTTCCCTGTGTGTGGGACACTGTTAGCCTGGAGAGGCTTAGTGAGGCCTGGTGAAGCCTGGTGAAGCCTGAAAGGCAAAGGCTGGATCCCTGTGTGTGTAAGAGATGCTAGTAGCCTTGGAAGGTACGAGGGCAGGAGACCCCCATCTGGGAAGCCATAAAGCCACAGCTGTGGCAGAACAAAGCTGACTGAAGCAGCTACGACCCGGCAAAAGATAAAAGCAGTGCGTTTATGGACATTGATGTAGTTACTTTGTTGAAGGCTGTAACTGGAACCAAGTGGGCCTGTCTGCCACTTGAAAGGCTCTTGGATGTTATATGTGTAAACATGCCAGTGAGTCACTGAAATGGACTGTGTGATAAGCAGTTATGAAGATTAATAAACTGCTGGATTTCATGTTACTGGAAAACGTTGCTTGTGTTCTTTAATTGACCCAGTGAAGTGAGTGTCCCCCAGCATGATGACTAGAGCTGCCTTACAGGTGATTGGAGAATGTGGGCAACTGCAGCCTTGTTGCTAGGGGTAACGGCACAGGACAATGAGTGTGGATGCAAGCATCTTGTTGTGGCTCGGCGGGGTCACGAAGATTAAAGCATCTGGCTGTAACTCGGCGGGGTTACAAAAATTGTCGTCGCACCCAAACCTTGTTTGCTGTGGGTCGGCGGGGCCACGAAAATTTTCCGGGGAGAGCGGTGTGAAGTGTCTAGTGTGAACAGCGTACCGCGATGGCTGTGAATGGAGCAGCAAATGAAACTGAAGCTATTGAGCGATTAAAGTGCCGGTTGAAACCGCAGCAGGTATTTGAGAAACGTCTACAGGACATGGTGCAGTGGACCATTCTGTGAACTCTCCGGGGGCGCCAGTATTGTGCCAGAGTGCCCGGGGAGGTTTTAAGAGATGTTGTTAACTGAGTCCTAAGACTGTTGCGTTTTTTTTTGTTAAAGTTCCACCTTTAGGTGTGGTTGTCCAAGAGGGGGCGGAGTCTAAAAAGGGGGCGGATTTTCAAAAGAGCATGGAATATAGAAAACCAAAATTTGATACTGGTTGTTGGTTGGCATGGCCTTAAAATGACAATTTGACCGTTAACAGGGTAGCTCCAGTAGAAGGGGTTGACGTCAAGGTGGGAGGTGAATTGTTGGTCCACGACACCATGGGGAGTGACACAGACCCCACAACTGATGGTGACGCTATGAAAGTAGAAAGAGAGCTTAGTCAGGAGGAGCTAGACGAGGGGACAAATTCCCCCTCTCGTCGTCGACGGCGCAAGGGCCACTAAAAGGTTGCTCCTGTAGTCTTTGCTGAAAGTGAAAATGAAGAAAATGAAATGCTGTGTGCCTTTGTTCCAAGTGTGGATCCTCTTTTAGAGGCAGAAGAGAAGGTGATGTTGCCAGTAGCAACCTCCGGTACAGTACTGAGACTGAAGGATCAGGATCTGACATCCCTGAAAGAGGAGGTGGCCAATCATGACCAAGAGCTGGAGCCTATCAGGCAGCAGTGTCAGAGTGACGTGCAGCAACTATGGGAAAATATACCAGGTTGTGAGGAACTTACAGCGAGAACTGGAGGGAAGCAGGGAGGAAGTTAACCAATGGAAGGAAATGTTCCAGGAAATTAAGGAGGACCGCCGCAAAACCAAGGAGGAGGTTTTTCAATTGGAGATTGACAAAGCGGAGTGTGAAGATGAGTTGTGCGAAGTGAAAGATCGTTTCACCCTGGTACAGTTATAGCTGTACCAAGTGAAGAAAGAGCTGTGTGAATCCAAGAAGGAGTATGGTGAACTCAGTGGGGAACTGCAACAAATTAATAGAGACTATGAGGATCATCTCAAAGTTAAGGAAAACTAAAGGATGATAAGGCGGATGAAGACCACATGCGCCAAGAGGTTGAGACCACACTGCAGGACACCCGTGATGAAAATGATGATCTCCGCTGAAAGACCCTAGGTCTGGAAGCTCAGGTGAGGGAGCTGCAGACGCTCTGTGATAATCTCCAGAGGGCAGAGACGTGCCTTAAGGAGAGAATCAGCAATATGGAAGCTGAGCGGAAAAAGATGGAGGAGTCTATCGGACAAGCCACAGATCAGGGCCAGGAGTTGGCCACTGGAGATGGGAGGTATGAAGCAAATATCTCCTCTAATAATGCGAGCTCGGATGATTCGGTGGATTAAGAGCCGAGATCAAGGAGCTCAAGGAGACGCTACAAGCCCATTTGAAGCAAGAGAAGCTTGAGAGACTGGCTGTTGAGAGCCGAGTGGGCGCATTGGAGACAGAGAGGTCTGAAAGAACTCTACTGTTAAAGGAGCAGTTGAAGCAGGAAGAGCTTCAGAGATGGGTTGCTGAGAGGCGAGTAGCTGAGCTAGAGGAAAAAGTTTTCGAGCTCAAAGGTCTCCTGGCAAAGTATCACTCAGTGAACGAGGCCTCCTTGGAGATGGAAAAGGGCAAACAAGTTGCACTTACTCCTTTATACCATGAGAAGGTGGACCTGAGGAGAGCTAAGAGAGTGTTAACAGAAGATAAGTATGAAAGGGAAGTGGTCAAGACGAAAATTCTTGAATTTGAAGCTGTGAGTCAGCTCAGGGGAAGCATACAGGGTGAAGAAGCTGAAAGTCAGTTGCCCCTGAAACCTGAGCCAGATGATCTTTTGGAGACCAATGGTGAGACAGAAACCTCTCGGTACAAGTGCCTCATAGATGTACCCGAGGATTTGAGAGAAGAATGCACCAGTAAGTTCGTGCATGAAGAGTTTAGGAAGGCCGTGGGAGCCTGTAAGGTGTACTCGACCTCAGAAGCTAAACAGCTGCTGGTCCTGTCCACAACAGAAGTCACAGTGAAGAGGGTGGCTATCCTAAGTGACATGCACTGGCGATGTATTTGCACAAAGCGGTTTGTCCGGTTAAAGACGCAACAAGCCATTAGACAACTGGAGCTTATGAGAAAAGCTCGAAGTCTGCATGAAGAGGTCATCCGGGTGCCTCATACTCTGGTAAGAAAGCTCATTGTGAGAAATGGCCGAGCCATGCAGATGATGGTAAAGAAGTCTGGTGTGATGAAAGAAAGCAGTCCACGTGATCGACAGGACTGGATTCCCAATGAAGACGGCATGGTGTCATTCTCCACTGTAGAAACAGAAGAAAGTCTTGCATACATACGCATGCTGATGGGGTACCGAGTGACCTACCTGCGAGAGGTAGAAAAGTTGAATCTCGCTAAACTGCGAGTGGAAAGACAGAATCGCCTGAGCAGCAGAAGATGGCAGCCGTTTAGAAATTGTGAGACCAGACAGAGAAAGGGCCCTTCAAAAAATAGAATGGCTACAGTAGAAGTTAGAGACTTTCCAAGAGGTCCTGAGGATAGTGGGCGTGGGTTTAGAGGTAGTGAGACCTCCAGTAACTCAGGTCTGAGTGGCCCATACAAACGACCCAAGAGAGTACGGGACAGTACGGAGTAGAACCGGACCTTAGATACCAGGGCATGTGAGTCACACTGCTGTATTGACCGCTGGGAGCGGGGGAGGTCTGACAAGGTTATGACTGACCGCTGGGAGCAGGGGAGGTCTGACAAGGTTACGACTGACCGCTGGAAGCTGGGGAGTTCTGACAAGGTTACGAACCTGAAATATGAATTGACGAAGTCAGTGACAATGACAGATGGTAGGTCCCTAAGGAATGGGCTAATATCGATGACTAATGTTCCAGGGGATGAGCAGTGCAATTGTCAAGTACATGGTCTCGGTGTGAACTGTGGGTTATAATGTGATTGTGTATATTATGTGTTCAACCCGACAAGTTTGAACAGGGGGGGGGGATATGTAAGGCAGCGGCTTGCGCCATTACTGTAATGGTCCAGAATGTGTTCTGGCTGACCATGTACCTCTCCCTCAGGTGACAGCACAGGTCCTGTGCACACATAAGGACAGATCACTAGTGTTGAGCCACCCCCGTAGTGTTCGAGTTCGGTTCGGTTCGTCGAACACCCGTGTGTTCGCCGAACTGTTCGTCGATCACCTTCGAACACCGTTAAAACCAATGGCAGGCAAACAAAAACACATAGAAACACATAGAAAACACTTTCAAAGGTGTCCAAAAGCTGACAAACTGCTCAGAAGACAAGACTAACACATGGAAAAGTGACAAGTACATATAGTCATGCGAAAAGAAAAGAGGTGGAGGAGTAAAAGGAGGGGGAGACACAGATATAGGCATGTCATGCCCTTCTAAAATCCAAAAAGTGAGAAGCCGACACGGCCAGTTCGTTCCTGCCCGTGCCACCTCCGTGTCACCGGGTTTGTGCCAGAGCCGCGGTGGACCCTGATGGCCAGCCCCCCTCTCCCAATACTGGTGCCTGTCCGCTGGTGGGTCGAGCGAACCCCCCTGTGGTGGAGGCAGCTCTAAGCTTTTAATTTAAATTGTCTCTCTAATTTGAATGAATACACTTTAAATCCTTTTACAAGGATCTATTGGAGGGCAAGTCTCATGCCAGCTGCCGCGTAATTCCAGCTCCAGTAGCGTCCACTAAAGCTGCTGCAGTTAAAAAGCTTTTATAAGGATCGAGCTCAGCTGTCCACCGCAAGGTGTCCTACCGCCAGTCCCAGCCCCTATGCCTTGAGGTGCCTCCTGATGCTCTTCACTGAGTATCCCGTGGTTCCGAAGCATTTCCTTTGAAAAAATTAAGTGTCCAAACTACAGGTGGTGTAGCTTGCTTAACAGCCGGGATAATCCGCTGACTAGCAGACACTGCTACTAGGCACAAAGTATTTCCTGGGCTAGATGCAGTTAAACATTTGTAATTAGATACTCTCGTTGGATGCTGAGAAAGCATTCCATAGAGTCTCCTGGCACGCCATATATTATTCTCTTAAAAAGCTTGGGGTAGGGGTCTAGGGGACCCTTTTATAGCCAAAATCACGGCCCTGTATCGCAATACGTTACCTAGGCTGAAGATGAATGGAACTGTAGCACCCTGAAGGCTCGGTTGCTACAGACGTATTGCACCTCACCCAGAGGTGTGATATCTCACTCTCAGGTAAGGATGGAGTGTCGATCAAGACCCAACACCTGCATGCATTACACCACATTGCCATAGGGCAGGGCGACCAATATGCCCCTGAGATGGGCACGACAGTCCTTTTCCCTGGCTGGAGTGGGGGGAGGGAACACTGAGGAAGGGGAACCCTGTAGTGCAGGAACAGGGAGGAAGCAGTTCCTGGGTGCATTCAGAAGGGAGTATAAAAGGTGGGCACCATCTTAGTTCAGTGCAGAGAAGTCTGAGAAGAAGTGACAGGGAGCGGGCCTACTAACAGAGGCCCAGGCCTGGAAGAGGGAGAAGGAAGGAAGAGGAGCGGAGAAGGCTCCAGGAACGAGGAACGAAGGGATCCCAGGGGTGCGGACGGGCGAGTCGCCACCGCACACCTGAATCCACCTGCGTGGAGGGGTTAGGCCAAAGGGGGAAACCGGTCACCGAACCTAGTGGAGGCGGGAAACGACCCTCAGCTAGAAACCGGAGGCTGTGACATTTTATGTGGCGCAGCCCCTCGCTACACCCGCTAGGAAGGCACCACATAGGGTCAGGGAAACTGGCGCCAAGTGTACCAAGAGGAGGCCCGAGGCAGCCGGACAGAAGGGTTGGTAAGAAAGGCCAGACAAAGGACACACAAAGGGGGTCCTGTGAAGCGCTCCAAAGTTATCTGGGAGTTGTCTGAGCCCCTCACCTGGTGAGCACAGTACGACGTGGGCAGCCGTTACCTGCAGACGTGGTCTGGATAATAAGAACTGTGAGTAAAGGCCCTGGACTGCATCACTGACTCCGTGTCATTACTGCTGCTGCCCTGCACAATCACCCCTATCCTCCGCATACACTGCCTTGAGGCTATACTCCTACCGTGGGGAGTTATGCTACGCTCTGCTGCACCCACAACACCAGCCTCAGTGGTCTGCCCTGCAGCGGCGGTTCACTCTGACCGCAATCCACGGGTGGCGTAGTCGCACATTTAAACATCAAAACCACATAAATAGTTCCTCCACTGGTTTGACCGCCCTGAGCCACGGAACCGGGTCACCGCCACGGAGACTACAACCACCAGCATCCACCAAAAAGGGTCCGGCTCCGGGTGTCTCAAGGCCCAGGGGGCTCGTCAGAACATTTTCATTACCTTTCATTATCACCAATCGGACAAGGCAGGGATGTCCTCTGTCCCCTCTCTTATACATCCTAGTGACGGAGCACCTGCTCTCATCAATTCGCCATAACCCCAATATTAGGTGGATTGAGGTGGGAGGCACCGAGTACAAGTGATCTCTATTTGCTGATGATGTCCTAGTATATATCACTCAATCACATATATCCATCCCTGCTGTTATGGCTGAAATAGATCACTTTGTTACATGGTCACATTTTAAAATCAATGCAGCGAAGTCTGAGGCCCTCGATGTCTCCCTCCCCAAATCCATACAGGATTCCATCCAGTCCAACTTTCCCTTTGACTGGCCCTCACAGGGTATCAAATACTTAGACAGAAGTGGTCTCTATGAATAGGAATTCCTATGTTATCTTAATTTTGGGCCCTTTATTGAACAACTCAATACAGACCACGGTTGGCAAGTTAGAACTGTAAGACTCACTACGTGAACCACTGGTGTTTTGTGGAAAAGCACATGTACACTGTGTTCCAAATTATTATGCAAAAAGTGTTTAGGAGTGATAAGGGAAGAATTTGTTTGTTTGTCAGTTAAACTCATTGATAGTGATGTGTGTCAGGGCTCTTTATATCACTGTAAGCAATTGCAGACACCTGTGCTAATTAGTTTGGCAGGTGTGTCCAATGAAAGGCAAGACTACTTAAGAAGGCTGTCACACATTATTAAGCAGCCTACATTTTCTGCCAAAATGAGAAAGAAAAAGGATGTGTCGGCTGCTGAGAAGCAACAAATTGTGGAGTGTTTAGATCAAGGCATGACTACAATCAACATGTATGTAGCTGATTCACAGTACACACGTGTGCATGCTGATAAGGGCAAATTGAGGACTCTTTCCTACAGGCAATTACGTCAAGTTAAAAGAGCAGCGGCAAAAAAGCCTTGTCATAGCAGCAGACAAGTTTTTGAAGCTGCTGGCGCCTCCAACGTCCCCCAAACAACAAGATGCAGGGTCCTTCAGAGGCTTGCAGCTGTGCGTTCGCCATCCTGTCGACCTCCTCTATCCACTGCACACAAGCAGAAACGGCTCCAGTGGGCCAAACAATACATGAAGACTGACTTCAAAACTGTTTTGTTCACGGATGAGTGCCGTGCAACACTCGATGGTCCAGATGGATGGAGTGGAAGATGGCTCATTGATGGACACCCCACGCAAACACGGCTACAGCGCCAACAAGGAGGAGGTGGAGTAATGTTTTGGGCTGGAATCATGGGGAGAGAGATTGTCGGCCCCTTTAGGATCCCTGAAGCGGTAAAGATAAACTCCATAATGTATGTGGAGTTTCTCAAACAGCACTTCCTGCCATGGTTCAAGAAGAAGAACCGTGTATTCCACAGCGACATCAATTTCATGCATGATAATGCACCGTCTCATGCTGCACATAACACATCTGCATCTCTGGCTGATATGGGCATAAAAGGGGACAAACTTATGGTGTGACCCCCATGCTCCCCTGACCTCTACCCCATTCAGAACCTCTGGAGCATCATCAAAAGGAATGTCTATGATGGCGGGAGGCAGTTCACATCTAAGCAACAGCTCTGGGAGGGTATTCTGTCCTCATGCAAAACAATTGAAGCAGAAACCATCCAAAACCTGACAAATTCAATGGACGAGAGAGTTCAGAAGCTCCTTTCGAACAAGGGATCCTATGTGCAAATGTAACATAACCTAGAATAAAGTTTTGAGTTGAAAACTGTTTGATTTCAGTTTCTAATAACCTGCTAATGCTTATAGTTTCAAAAATGACCATTTTTTTGGTCTTTATTAAAATGAAAAGGTTGATCGAAGAGTGTGGGGGATCTAAGAGTGTGGCAACCCAGTAGCCAGGATTACTTCGAATTCTGACAATCTGAGGGTCATGTTACAGGTAGTGCAGCTAAGAAGGCACTTATGTGTCTTGCACATCTCGGAGCTCCAAAATTATTTTCCGGGCTAGATGCAGCTAAAAATTATTATTAATTTTAAATCTGGTGGAGCTTAGTATAGATGGCCTAATAGAATCAGTACTGCACACTGCTACAAAGCCCAAATTATTTTCCAGCCAAGATACAGATAAACATGATTCGTAATTTGAAAGCTTAAAACGGTTGGTGAGGTGATTTTAACCAATCATCAAGCTTTTACTCTCCCCAGGATGACACAGGGGTAGAAAAGTCGATTTGGATCCATGACTTGTTCATCTTTATGAACGTGAGTCTGTCTACATTATCAGTGGAGAGCCGCGTGCGCTTATCTGTCAGCACACCACCAGCAGCGCTGAACACACGTTCAGACAGAATGCTGGCTGAGGGGCATGACAAGATCTCCAAGGCGTAAGCGGCGAGCTCCGGCCATTTATCCAGATTGGAAGCCCAAAAAGAGCAAGGGTCCCGTGACACAGTCATGGCTTCAATGTTTACTTGGAGATACTCCTGTACCATCGTCTCTAGGCGTTTACTATGTGTCAGACTTCTTGTCTCCTGTGGCCTTGCAAAGGATGGGCTGAAAAAGTGGTGAAATGATTCCGCAAAATTGATGTTACCAGCAGATACTGTGTTTCTGTTACGGTTTGAGTGCTGAACACTCGACGGTCCCACGGTTGGCAAGTTGGAACTGTGAGATTCACTACGTGCACCACTGGTGTTTTGCGGAAAAGCACATGTAAGATTCTGTAACAGTCTCTGCTGATACTCCTGCATGCGTGTATCCCTTTCTATGGCAGGAATAATTTCTGCAAATTTACTTTTGTACCGGGGATCTAACAGTGTGGCAACCCAGTAGTCAGGATTATTTCTAATTCTCACAATTCGAGGGTCATGTTGCAGGTAGTGCAGCAAGAAGGCACTCATGTGTCTTGCGCATCCAGGAGTACCAAGTCCCTGTTGTGTTGGTGGCGAGGTAACAATCATGCTTCCTTCCTCTGTCCTCTCCCCCCAACCTCGCACAACAGAAATGTGATCAAGGTCTCCCTCATCTGATGAGTCTTCCATCAGTTCATCCTCCACTTCTTCCTGGGCTCCTGCACCTTCCTCACTAGTTTGGCTGCTACCATGCGCCCTGGAAAAACCATCTCCCCCACCCTCCCATGCCTGCCGCCTTGGTGCTGCCGACCGTCTGGACCATGCAGATGTTAGCCCTTCCGCATACAACTCCTACTCCTCTACTTCCTCCACCTCCTCTTGTGCCACCACCTGACTCCGAATTCTGTTTAACATGTGCTCCAGCATGTAAATCACCGGAATAGTCATGCTGATAATGGCATCGTCAGCACTAAACATCTTCGTCGCCATTTCAAAACTGTGCAGAAGGGTGCATAGGTCCCTGATCTGAGACCATTCCTCCTGCGTGATTTGCCCCACCTCTGGATCTCGTTGGCCCAGGCTATACGTCAGAACGTATTGCACCAGGGCTTGTCGGTGCTGCCATAGTCGCTGCAACATGTGCAGAGTTGAATTCCACCGGGTAGGCACATCGCATTTTAGCCGGTGAAGTGGCAGGCCCAACGACTTCTGTAGAGATGTAAGTCGCTGAGCTGCGGGATGCGAACGGCGGAAGTGAGCACACAGCGACCGTGCCCTCTGCAAAAGGCCATCTGGTCCGGGATAGTGGGCTAAAAATTTCTGGACAACCAGGTTCAACACGTGAGCCATACAAGGCACGTGTGTGACATTGCCCCGGCGAAGGGCCGCACCCAGGTTTGCAGCATTGTCGCACAATGCCTTCCCTGGTTTCAGGTCCAGTGGAGACAACCATTCATGAAATTGGTTCTCCAGAGCGGACCACATCTCCTCAGCTGTGTGACTCACATTTCCAGGACATTTCAAAGTAAAAACCGCCTGATGACGTTGAGACCTACTGCCAGCATAGTAAAGAGGTGTGCAGGATCCCTTCTGCGCAGTTAGAAAGGCAGAAGCAGTGGAGGAACTTTGAGAAAAAGAGGATTGACGCACAACTCGTGGGGACGGCAAGACTTGGACAGCAGCCCCTTGTACTGCTGTCACCATAGTTACCCAGTGCCCAGTCAGCGACATGTAACGTCCCTGTCCATGCCTACTCGTCCAAGTGTCTGTGGTGAAATGTACCCTGTCACACACAGAGTTTCTCAAAGAAGCGGTGATGTTGTGTGCGACATGCTGGTGGAGCGCAGTCACACCTTTCTTTGAGAAGTAGTGCCGACTGGGCATCTGGTACTGGGGCACTGCGACGGACATAAGGTCTCGAAAATCCTCTGTGTCCACCAGGCGGAAAGGCAGCATTTCTGTAGCTAAGAGCTTGAAGATGGTGAAATTCAACCTCTTAGCTTTCTCATGGCTAGGAGGAAATGGTCTTTTACTTGTCCACATCTGAGGGATCGAGGGCTGGCTGTTGTGTTTAGACGGGGTTGATAAGGGTGTCTCCGGCAAACTGCCGGTCTGTGAGGAAGATGCAGGCGGACATGTTAGGTTGCCTTGATCCAAAGGTGGTGCTATTGACGTCGGACAGCGCTCAACACCAGCTGGTGTTACCACCTCCAAAGAAAATGATGACCTGCCAATCATGCTGGCTGTTGCGGGTAAAGAGGGGGCAGGTCTGCGTCCCAAAACAGATGTGACTGCTGTCCCCCCAGTCACAGAGGATGAAGAGTCCGCAGATGCACAAGATGGGGCAGACGGTGGTTGGCCCGGCCGGCTAGGCCGCATTGTAGCACAGTGAGCTTCCCACTGCAACTTATGCTTCATGTCCATGTGCCGGTTCATGCATGAAGTACTCAAACTATGTATTTTTTGGCCTCTACTTAGCTTTTGTTGACAAATGTTACAGATAACACGAGTTGGGTCATCTTTATCAATCTGAAAAAATGCCCAGGCTATGCAAGGCTTAGCACCCATGTGACCTGAAGAGCCACCATGACTTGTGGTCAGAGGCAGAGTTGTGTTTGAGGATGCAGTTGTTGACATGCTTCCAGTACTACTTCTCTGTCCAGGAAGGCGCAACCTGACCTCGTCGTCACTAGCATCCTCCTCCACCTCCTCTGCTGACCTCATCTCTTGGCTGACTGTGGGTTGACAGTAAGTGGGATCTCCAACCTCATCATCATCACCCTGTGCGTTATCACACCCGTCGTCCTCAGAGGCAACCTGTTCCTGCCCTGACAAAAAACTAAAGTTGTCGCTCCAATCAGGTATTTGAGTCTCATCATCTTCTTCCTCATTGTCTCCACCAACAGGAGTTACAGTTTGGGAATGAGGGTCTACATTATGGTCAGAACCTTCTGCGTCTGGTCCTGGATCCGACTCATAAAGATTCTGGGCATCAGTGCAGATCATTTCCTCGTCTGTATTCACAGAAGCGCTGGAGCCGACTTCTGATTCCCAGGCTATAGTATGAGTAAAAAGCTCTGCAGACTCAACCATCTGTTCTACCTCATACTCAGACGGGCAGCTGGAGATTTGAGAGCTGTGAGGAAGCAAGTGCGATTGGGGTGACACCTCTGAGGACTGGAGTATTTGTGATGTTGAAGTTGATGTGGAGGAGAGCCCACTGAAAGGAGCACTTGATATCCGTTGAAGCACCTGCTGTTTTTGTGCCTCATCTGTAATTTGTAGCGATTGGCGTGGCCGTAAGTAAGGGATCCTATCACATTGTCCGTTAAAAGAAGTAGACATTTTAGTTTGGCTGGAAGATGGTCTTTCTTCTGCAGATGTTACTGTTGCTTTAACACCTACCCCACGGACACAACCTTTTTTCCCCTTCCCAACACGCCTATTCCCCTTTCCACCAGCAGCAGGCCTTTTTCCACTCATTTTGGTGGTTAACTAATTCACAACTCTGGAGTTGTTTGCACAAAAAACAATGGATGGGAACCGAGCAGAGCTGAGTGGCAAACTGTGGTATTAGGCCAAAATTATTGCTTGGGTTAGATGCAGAAAAAATTTTTATTCAATTTGCAACCTGATGGAGGTCAGTATAGATGGACTAATAGAACAAGTCCCACACACTGCTTGAAGGCCAAATATTTTTTCAGAGCTAGATGCAGATAAAAATTATTTTTAATTTGCAACCTGATGGAGGTCAGTATAGATGGACTAATATAACAAGTCCCACATATGCTAGAAGGTCAAATATTTTTTCAGAGCTAGATGCAGAAAAAAATTATATTCAATTTGCAACCTGATGGAGGTCAGTATAGATGGACTAATAGAACAAGTCCCACACACTGCTAGAAGGCCAAATATTTTTTCAGAGCTAGATGCAGATAAAAATTATTTTTAATTTGCAACCTGATGGAGGTCAGTATAGATGGACTAATAGAACAAGTCCCACACACTGCTAGAAGGCCAAATATTTTTTCAGAGCTAGATACAGATAAAAATTATTTTTAATTTGCAACCTGATGGAAGTCAGTATAGATGGGCTAATAGAACAAGTCCCACACATTGCTAGAAGGCCAAATGTTTTTTCAGAGCTAGATGCAGATAAAAATTATTTTTAATTTGCAACCTGATGGAGGTCAGTATAGATGGACTAATAGAATGATGCTATGCCCAAAAGGTTTTACTTCACTAGGTGCAGTAAAAAAATTGGTATTCTATACACTGGTGGTGTAGCTTGCAACACAGATAGGCTACTCCACTGACTAACACACTCTGCAATAGGCAAAAAAGGATTAGCTTTGCTAGATTTAGCCAAATGCTGTGAAAAAAACTTGCACAGCACTGGCACAGACCTGCCTGGCAAAAACTGATAGGAACTGATGTAACTTAGTCCTGAAAAGGACTGCAATTACAATTATTCTTTACTCCCAACCTATCTATTTAAGAGCACAAACCTGCCTGATAAAAGTCGTAGGAAATGATGTAACCTAGTCCTTAAAAGGACTGCAATCGCAACTATTCCCTACTCCCAAGCTATCTGTAGATTTGTGCTAAAATTGGCTTTAAATTAACAAGGTATAGCGCACACAGCAACAGCGGTGCCGTCTAACACAAAGCTGCAGCAGTGAGAAAATGGTGGCGATGGGGAAAATGGCTGGGTCCTATAGGGCAAGGACATGTGACATACACTGCCAATGACACATGCCCTTGCTTGTGTGAAAAAAAGCACTTCGCTCCGTGTGTACGCTGCTGATAGGCTGACAGACTGCACCTCCCCTCTGTAAATGCGGGAAAGAGAAAAAAAAATGGAGATCTTCATTATTCCTGCAGAGATCCATCCCCTGCCCCTCCCCCCGCCCCACTGTACACTCAAACTGCACATTAACATTAATTTTCAGCATTACTGAGAAAAAATCCAGTTATGATTTTGGTGCACGAACAGTTATCAAACATAACGTCGAACAGCCGAATTTTTTTCAAATCGTTCGTGTTCGCCGAACAGTTCGAACACCGCCCAAAACAGCTCGAATTTGAGATTGGCGAACAGTTCGAGTCGAACAACGCTCATCTCTACTGATCACATGACTGTGATATCAGCACAGGTCCTGTATGCACTGAAGGATATATAAATCTTGGTGCTTTTGAGACTGTGTGAAAAAGGCGTAAGGCCTGTTCCCTGTGTGTGGGACACTGTTAGCCTGGAAAGGCTTAGTGAGGCCTACAGAGGCCTGGTGAAGCCTGAAAGGCAGAGGCTGGATCCTAGTGTGTAAGAGATGCCAGTAGCCTTGGAGGGTAAGAGGCTTGGAAGACAAGAGTCCTGAAAGGCCGAGGCTGGATCCCTGTGTGTGTAAGAGATGCCAGTAGCCTTGGAAGGTACGAGGGCAGGAGACCCCCATCTGGGAAGCCGTAAAGCCACAGCAGTGGCAGAACAAAGCTGACTGAAGCAGCTACGACCCGGCAAAAGGTAAAAGCGGTGTATTTATGGACATTGATATAGTTACTTTGCTGAAGGCTGTAACTGGAGCCAAGTGTTCCTGTCTGCCACTTGAAAGGCTCTTGGATGTTATGTGTGTAAACAAGCCGGTGAGCCACTGAGATGGACCGTGTGATAAGCAGTTATGAAGTGTAATAAACTGCTGGATTTCTTGTTACTGAAAAACGTTGCTTGCGTGCTTTAATTGACCCGGTGAAGCGAGTGTCCCCCAGAATGATGACTAGCGCTGCCTTACAGTATGAAGTATCAAAACAATAATGCATGTCTGGATCCCAGAAACTCACTCAGCTTTTATGCACACACACTGATTACAAGCAAACAGGTCACAGGTGAGGATGTTACCTTTAGTAGCCATTCAAACCCATTTGTGTCAAATTCTTTGCATGTTATCAGGCCAAAATCATTAAGGGTATGTGAACTTTTGATCAGGGTCATTTGGATGTTTTTGGTTGACATTAAGATTTAAAAAGAGAAAACACAGTAGTTTGACAATAAATGGCTTCACCCAACCAATAACCATGAGTGGAGAAAAAGTTTTTTTGTTATTATTCACATTCTCTGAAACAAGGCCAAGAAAGGAAAAATTCTGCCGGGGTATGTAAACTTTTGAGCACAACTGTATCTATGCAAGTCAACGACCCCCGGGGAGCGAATGGCGGAAGTAAGCATATAGCAACCATGCTTTCTGCAGCAGCAGCAGCCTGCAGCCTGCATCCAGGCCAGGACAGTGGGGGAGAAATTGTTGCCCCGGCTTAGGGCCGCCACCACATTCCCACCATTATCGTTCATAGCCTTCCCTGGCTCCAGGTTCAGTAGAGATAGCCATTGCTCAAACTTGGCCTAGATAGCTGTCTTCAATTCTTCAGCTGTATCACAACAATCTCCAAGGCATATTAATTTTAACACTGCCTGATTGTGGTGAGCCCTAGTTGCGCAGTACAGAGAAGGGGGGAATTTTCTCTCTGCATTGTTGAAACGTGTGTCTCATTAAGGCACGGGTGGAGGCCCTAGAGGAGGGGGAGGCAGTGGAGGAAGTGTTACATAAAGAGGTTTGTCCAGCAAGCCTTGAGGATTCCAAGACTTGTGGCGCAGCCTCTTCCCTGCTTGCATCCACAGCCACCAGTGTCACCCAGTGCTCAGTCAGCGAAATGTAATGCCCCTGGCCATGCTTACTTGTCCAGGTGTCAGTGGTGAAATGCACCCTGGCAGACATAGATTTAGTCAAGGAACGGTGATGTTCTCTGCGACATGCTGGTGTAGCGCAGGCACAGCTTTCTTAGAGAAGTAATCAAGTGGCTTTCATTCATAATTTTAGTCACCACAGACTTGAAACAAATCAGAGTCTCGCAGGCCACATTCACTGCACCCTCCATGCTTAAATTGATTCCGTGGGGTTTTAGTGCATCCGCCTGTCAACTGAAAATGCTGACAGGCTGACTATTCTCAAAATGAACAAGGCCTGGATTGGCCCAGACCTCTCAACCTCAGCAGATGACAGCAGCAGAACATAAAGCCAATTTAAATGTTCTTTTTTTTTTTCTGGTGTACTCTAATGTAGTGTTGAGCCACCCCCGTAGTGTTCGGGTTTGGTTTGATTCGTCGTATACAAGGATGTTCGCCAAACAGTTTGACGAACGGTTCGTCGAACACAGTTAAAACCAAAGGCAGGCAAACAAAAACACATAGAAACACATAGAAAACACATAGAAAACACCTTCAAAGGTGTCCAAAAGCTGACAAACTGCTCAGAAGACACAACTAACACATGGAAAAGTGACAAGTACATATAGTCATGTGAAAAGAAAAGAGGTGGAGGAGTAAAAGGAGGAGGAGACACAGATATAGGCATGTCATGCCCTTCTAAAATCAAAAAAAGGCTGGAGTAAAAATCTAAAATCAGCCTACCAACACCCTGACGTCATGGCAAGAAAATTAAAAAAGAAATATCTTTAGGTAGAATGGCGGTTCCATTCTGAACACTTTCCTTACAAGACGTAGTGGTATCCCAGTTGGGTGTCGTGCCAAAAACGGAACCCAATACATTCGGACTAATCCACCATTTGTCATATCCAAGGGGCAGGTCAGTAAACGGAACCAAGTACAGTAGTATATACTGTACCTCCTTTGACAAGGCAATCAGGCGGGTCAAGAAGTTGGGAAGGGGCACCCTAATGGCCAAAACAGACATTGAGGGGGTGTTCCGGTTACTTACTACCTGTGCCACCTAATAGTGTCCACCTATTGGGCTGTTTCTGGGAAGGAGCATACTATAAAGATCGCTGTTTGCCCAAGGGGTGCTTCATATCCTGCCCATTATTTGAGGCGTTTAGTTGCTTCCTCGAATGGGTCATCATGGAGGTTTCAAAGGGGGCACATATTATCCATTACCTCGACGACTTCTTATGCCTGGGCCCAAAAGATTCACCACAGTGTGAATACACGGGGTAGTCCACCTGTGAGAAGGAGAGAGCTGGAGGGAGAGCGGACACCACAGAGCCGAGGGGTTAGATGGAGAACGGAAGTAGGAAAGAGGGCAAGGGAGGTAAGGGAGTACGGTGGAAGGCCAAACTGTACTCCCCCATGTTCCTGCTGGGCGGGGAACAGCCCTGGGAAGAAAAGCTGCTTGCACATCCCTTTGAGGTTACGGGCGCGAGCGGGCAGAGGGACTACGCTGGAGTGCGAAGCCGACACGGCCAGGCCATTCCTGCCCTTGCGACCTCCGTGTCGCCGGGTTTGTGCCAGAGCCACGGTGGACCCTGATGGCCAGCCCCCCTCTCCCAATACTGGTGCCTGTCCGCTGGGGGGTCGAGACCCCCCGCGGTGGAGGCTGGTTTAAGCTCTGTAATTTAAATTGACTCTGCAATTTGAATGAGTACCCTTTAAATCCTTATACAGGGATCTATTGGAGCGCAAGTCTGATGCCAAGAGCCGCGGTAATTCCAGCTCCAGTAGCGTCCACTAAAGCTGCTGCAGTTAAAAAGCTTTTATAAGGATCGAGCTTGGCGGTCCGCCCTTTGCCTTGGGGCGCCTCCCCGATGCTCTTGACTGAGTTTCCTTTGAAAAAATTAAGTGTCCAAAGCACAGGTGGTGTACCTTTCTTAACAGCTGGGCTACTCCGCTGACTAGCACACACTGCTACTAGGCCTAAAGTATTGCCTGGGCTAGATGCAGTTAAAAATTTGAAATTAGATCTACAGGCGGTGTAGCTTGCTTAACAGCTGGGCTACTCCACTGACTAGCAGACACTGCTACTAGGCCCAAAGTATTGCCTGGGCTAGATGCAGTTAAAAATTGTTATTAGATACAAAGGCGGTGTAGCTTGCTTCAGATGGGCTACTCCGCTGACTACGAGACACTGCTGCTAACCCAAAAGGATTTCCTGGGTTAGATGCAGTAAAAAATTGTTATTAGATACACAGGTGGTGTAGCTTGCTTCAGATGGGCTACTCTGCTGACTACGAGACACTGCTACTAGCCCAAAATGATTGGCTGGGTTAGATGCAGTAAAAAATTGTTATTAGATACACAGGCGGTGTAGCTTGCTTCACAGCTGGGCTACTACGCTGACTAGCAGACACTGAAGCTTTGGACCAGACCTCTGATTCCCAGGCTATAGTATGAGTAAACAGCTTTGCAGACTCAACCATCTGTGTTACCCCAAGCCATAGTGTATGTAGTTTCTTACGGTTAAAAGGGGGGGGGGCGACCTGACCCACCTGAAATTGACGATGCCAATGTCATGTAAAACACAGCAAGGGGACTCCAAAAAGATTCAATTTTTTACAAAAATTGTGGCACAAACACCACTTAAGTGGCATCAATTGCCCTTGAGTTGCTTAAAATGGTTGGTGAGGTGATTTTCCAAAATCCTCAAGCTTTTAGTCTCCCCAGGATGACACAGGGGAAGAAAAGTCCTTGCGTATCAATGATTAGTTCATCTTTATGAACGTGAGTCTGTCTACATTCTCAGTGGACAGCCGCGTGCGCTTATCTGTCAGCACACCATCAGCAGCGCTAAACTGACGTTCAGAGAGAACGCTGGCTGCGGGGCATGACAAGAGCTCCAAGGCGTGAGTGGCGAGCTCAGGCCATTTTTCCAGATTGGAAGCCCAAAATGAGAAAGGGTCCCGTGACACAGTCATGGCTTTGATGTTCACTTGGAGATACTCCTGTACCCTCCTCTCTAAGCGTTGACTATGTGTCAGACTTCTTGCTTCCTGTGGCCTTGCAAAGGATGGTATAAAAAATTGGTGAAACGATTCCACAAAATTGCTGTTACCCGCAGATATGGTGCTACTGTTACGGTTTGAGTGATGAAGACTCGACCGTCCCACGGTTGGCAAGTTAGAACTGTGAGATTCACTACGTGCACAACTGTTTTGTGGAAAAGCAGATGTAAGATTATGTAACAGCCTCTGCTGATACTGCTGCATGAGTGAATCCCTTTCTATGGCAGGAATTATTTCGGCAAATTTACTTTTGTACCGGGCACTCATGTGTCTTGCGCATCCAGGAGGACCAAGTCCTTGTTGTGTTGGTGGCGAGGTAAGAATCATGCTTCCTTCCTCTGCCCTCTCCCCCCAACCTTGCACAACAGAAATGTGATCAAGGTCTCCCTCATCTGATGAGTCTTCCATGCCCATCGAAAGTTCGTCCTCCACTTCTTCCTCAGCTCTTGCACCTTCCTCAACAGTTTGGCTGCTACCATGCACCCTCGTTAATCCCTCTCCCCCACCCTCCCATGCCTGCCGCCTTGGTGCTGCCGACCGTCTGGACCTTGGAGATGTTATCCCTTCCGCATACGACTCCTCGTGTACTTCCTCCCCCTCCTCTTGTCCCACCACCTGACTCCGAATACTGTTTAAAATGTGCTCCAGCATGTAAATGACCAGAATAGTCATGCTGATAATGGCATCGTCAGCACTAAACAACTTCGTCACCATTTCAAAACTGTGCAGAAGGGTGCATAGGTCCCTGATCTGAGACCACTCCTCCAGCGGGATTTGCACCACCTCTGGATCTCGTTGGGCCAGGCTATACGTCAGAACGTATTGCACCAGGGCTCGTCAGTGCTGCCACAGTTGCTGCAACATGTGCAGAGTTGAATTCCATCGTGTCAACACATCGCATTTCAGCCGGTGAACTGGCAAGCCCAACGACTTCTGTAGAGATGTAAGTCGTTGAGCTGTGGGATGCGAATGGCGGAAGTGAGCACACAGCGACCGTGCCCTCTGCAGAAGGCCATCTAGTCCGGGATAGTGGGCTAAAAATTGCTCGACAACCAGGTTCAACACGTAAGCCATACAAGGCACGTGTATGACATTGCCCCGGCGAAGGGCCGCACTCAGGTTTGCAGCATTGTCGCACACGGCCTTCCCTGGTTTCAGGTTCAGTGGAGACAACCATTCATGAAACTCGGTCTCCAGAGCTGACCACAACTCCTCTGCTGTGTGACTCACATTTCCCAGACATTTCAAAGTAAACACCGCCTGATGCCGTTGAGCCCTGCTGCCAGCATAGTAAGGAGGTGTGCAGGATTCATTCTGCGCAGTTAGAACACAGGTGGCATTACCAGACAGGCTTTGGGTGCATGTGGAGGACCGAGAGGAGGTTGAGGAGGCAGAAGCAGTGGAGGAACTTCTAGATAAAGAGGATTGACGCACAACTCGTGGGGACGACAAGACTTGGACAGCAGCCCCTTGTCCTGCTGTCACCATAGTTACCCAGTGCCCAGTCAGCGACATGTAACACCCCTGTCCATGCCTACTCGTCCAAGTGTCTGTGGTGAAATTTTACATAGTTACATAGTTTATAAGGCCGAAAAAAGACAAGCGTCCATCCAGTTCAGCCTATTTCTTGTGCACTGCAGCTATTCCGCTATTCCTATACCATGCGGTATAGGCCAATTTACATCATTGAGGAAAAATTCACTTCCCGACACCAATCTGGCAGTCAGATTAAATCCCTGGATTAATTAACTAAGCATAAGATGTAATTTTATTGTTCTCAAGAAAGGCGTCCAGGCCTCTCTTGAACTCATTAAGTGAGTTGGACATCACCACTTCCTCTCCCAGAGAGTTCCAGAGTCTCACGGCTCTGACCATAAAGAATCCCCTTCTATGCTGGTGCAGGAACCTCCTTTCCTCCAGACGCATAGTGTGCCCCCTCGTCTTTGTCACCATCCTTGGTATAAACAGGTCATGGGAGAGATCTCTGTACTGCCCCCTGATGTATTTATACATGTTTATGAGGTCTCCCCTAAGCCTTCTCTTTTCCAATGTAAATAGGCCTAATTTTGACAACCTCTCTGGGTATTCTAGTCCCTCCATTCCCTTTATTACCTTAGTCGCCCTCCTTTGTACCGTCTCTAGCTCCAATATGTCTTTCCTGAGCACCGGAGCCCAGAACTGTGCACAATATTCTAAGTGCGGCCTTACCAGCGCTTTATACAGAGGAAGAACAATGTTCTCATCATATGCCCCTATTCCTCTTCTGATGCATGCCATGACTCTATTTGCCTTCGCAGCTGCTGCCTGACACTGGGCACTCCAATTTAATTGGTTATTAACCAAGACGCCCAGGTCCTTCTCCATGTCAGATTTCCCCAACGGTTTCCCATTTAATATGTATGGGTGACTGCTGTTTTTCTTTCCCATGTGCATGACCTTACATTTATCGGCATTGAACCCCATTTGCCATTTTTTGGCCCAACTCCCCAATTTATCTAAATCCTCCTGTAGCTGTGCCCTATCCTCATCTGTATTAACTACTTTACAAAGTTTAGTATCATCTGCAAATATTGCTATTTTACTATGCAACCCTTCCACTAGATCATTAATAAATATATTAAATAATATAGGGCCCAAGACAGACCCTTGAGGCACCCCGCTAGTAACCCTGACACACCCTGAGCTTACTCCATTGATAACCACCCTCTGCTTTCTATCACTCAGCCAGCTATTTACCCACTTGCACACATTATCCCCCAGACCAAGCATTCTCATTTTATATACCAACCTTTTGTGTGGCACAGTATCAAACGCTTGGGAGAAGTCAAGGTATACAACCTCCACTGACTCTCCCCGGTCCAGCTGTGCGCTCACGTCCTCGTAGAAGGCGATCAGGTTTGTTTGGCAGGAGCGATCCCTCATGAATCCATGTTGATATTGAGTTAGACAGTTATTATCATTAAGATATTCTACAATAGCATCTCTAAGAAATCCTTCAAACAATTTACCCACAACAGATGTTAAGCTGACTGGTCTATAGTTCCCAGGGTCACTTTTAGACCCCTTTTTGAATATTGGTACCACATTTGCTTGGCGCCAGTCTAGTGGGACAGTCCCTGTCCATAAAGAGTGCTTGAATATAAGATACAGTGGCCTGTCTATCACATTACTTAATTCTTTTAGTACCCGGGGGTGTATGTCATCTGGGCCTGGTGACTTGTCTATTTTGATATTATTTAGGCGTTTCTGAACTTCCTCCTGGGTTAGGTGGGTGATATTTAGCGGAGGGTTTACTTTATCACTCTGCATTTCCTCCGATAAATTGTTTTCTTTTGTGAAAACAGTGGAGAAGAAGCTATTGAGTAGGTATGCTTTACCCTCATCGCCCTCTATGATTTTACCCAGGTTATTTTTCAATGGGCCAACGCCATCAGTTTTAATCCTTTTACTGTTTATATAGTTAAAGAACAGTTTGGGATTCGTTTTACTTTCCTTGGCAATTAGTCTCTCTGTCTCCTCTTTTGCTATTCTTATTTGTTTCTTACAGATTTTGTTTTTTTCCCTATAAGATATTAGCGCTTCCTCGCTGCCTTCTTGTTTAAGTTTACCGAAAGCCCTTTTTTTGTTTTTCATTGCCCTCTTGACTTCCTTATTTAGCCACATTGGCTTCCTCCTATTCCTAGCCCTTTTATTCCCATAAGGTATGTACCTTCTACAGTGACTATGTAGGACTGTTTTGAAAATTTCCCATTTTCTATCCGTGCTCCTATTACTGAATATACTATCCCAGTCTATAAGGTGAAGGGCATCTCTTAGCTGATCAAACTTTGCCCTCCTGAAGTTCAGTGTTTTTGTGACTCCCTTGCTGGGCACCCCACTGAAGCACATGTGGAATTGTATAATGTTGTGGTCACTATTTCCCAGGTGCCCCCCGACCTGCACCTCAGTTATTCTGTCTGGCCTGTTAGTTAATATTAAGTCTAAAAGGGCCGTCCCTCTAGTTGGTTCCTGCACAAGTTGTGACAAATAATTGTCTTTGATAATTGACAGAAACCTGTTTCCTTTCTGAGATCTACAGCTTTCGGTTTCCCAGTCTATATTGGGGTAGTTGAAGTCCCCCATAATAATCACCTCGTTATTTTTTGCTACTTCGTCTATTTGTCTCATTAATAGACTTTCCGTGGCTTTTGCTATATTTGGTGGTTTATAACAGACTCCTATGATAATTTTATTATTGTTTTTTGCCCCATGTATCTCCACCCATAAGGACACGACCTCCTCATTTCCCTCCCATACATCCTCCCCAATTGTAGGCTTTAGACACGTCTTTACATATAGACAGACTCCACCTCCTTTCCGACTTCTTCGATCCCTTCTAAACAGACTGTAACCCTGTAAGTTAACTGCCCAGTCATAGCTTTCATCTAACCATGTCTCGGTTATTCCCACTATGTCATAGTTACCTGTAGATATTTCTACTTCCAGTTCATCCATCTTGTTTGTCAGGCTCCTGGCATTTGCTAGCATGCAGTTTACACGATTTTGTTTTGTTCCAATCTTCTCCCTGTGGATTGTATTAGAAATTTTCTTACCTCCCTTCCAAGCATCTTGTCTTGGACCTTCTTTGTCGCACTTCATATCTTTCATTAGTATGTTCTCTGGTTGCATGTTCGTGTCCGGCGTTTTTCTTCCCATCCCCTCTTCTTCTAGTTTAACGCCCTCCTGATGAGTGTTGCGAGTCTCCTGGCGAATGTGTGTTTCCCGGGTTTGTTGAGGTGTAGTCCGTCTCTGGCAAGGAGTCCGTCATAGAGGTAATTCACACCGTGGTCCAGGAATCCAAATCCTTGCTGTCTGCACCATCGTCTCAGCCAGTTGTTCACATCAAGGATCCTGTTCCATCTCCTGACGCCATGCCCGTCTACTGGAAGGATAGAAGAAAAAACTACCTGCGCATCCAGTTCTTTTACTTTCTTCCCCAATGCTTCAAAGTCCTTGCAGATTGTCGGTAGGTCCTTCTTTGCCGTGTCATTGGTGCCAACATGTATCAGAAGAAATGGGTGGACATCCTTGGAACTGATGAGCTTCGGTATCCTATCGGTAACATCCTTGATCTTCGCCCCTGGGAGGCAGCATACTTCTCTTGCAGATAGCTGCTTCTGTTCCTCTCAGTAGTGAGTCTCCCACCGCCACCACTCTTTTTCCCTTCTTGGCTGTCATTTTTCTTGTCGCTTCTGGGTGTTTCTGGGTGCTCTTTTCTTTTTTGCTTGCTGGTAGTTCCTCATCCTTAGGTGTGCCATCTTCGTCCTCCACAAGTCCTTGGAATCTGTTTCTCAGTTGTGTGGTTGGTGGTGTCTCCATGGTCTTCTTGCTTCTTTTGGTCACTTGCCTCCACTTGTCTGCCTCTGGAGGTTCTCTGATGCTTCCTTGACTTTCCGTGACCAGTAGTGACGCTTCTGTTCTGTCCAGGAAGTCTTCATTTTTCTTGATGAGTTTTAATGTCACAATTCTTTCCTCCAGTCCCCGCACCTTTTCTTCTAAAAGGGCCAGTAGTCTACACTTCTGGCAGGTGAAGTTAGTTTCAGCTTCTGGTCGATCTGTGAACATGTAGCACATGTTGCAGTTCACCATGTAGGTTGTCACATCTGCCATGCTGCTCCTTGTCCCTGCTGACTTGATGTCTGTCTTCTTTCTTGTGATACCCTAGGATAAACAAATTAAACAAATTCGCGCGCCGTCAGGCAGGCGGTTTGGCGATGCTTTCCAAGCAGCTGGTCCCGGCTGTACCCAACGATCTTGTAGCTGAAGGAGACTCTTCGCTTTTCCCAGAAGGCATCTGGAATATGCAAATTGTCCTCTTCAAGCTTCAATCCCTGGTTTGGCGATGCTTTCCAAGCAGCTGGTCCCGGCTGTACCCAACGATCTTGTAGCTGAAGGAGACTCTTCGCTTTTCCCAGAAGGCACCTGGAATAAGCAAATTGTCCTCTTCAAGCTTCAATCCCTGGTTTATGCACCCTGTCACACACAGAGTTTCTCAAGGAAGTGGTGATGTTGTGTGCGACATGCTGGTGTAGCGCAGGCATAGCTTTATTTGATAAGTAGTGGCGACTGGGCATCTAGTACTGGGGCACTGCGATTGACATAAGGTCTCGAAAATCCTCTGTGTCCACCAGGCGAAAAGGCAGCATTTCTGTAGCCAACAGCTTGCATGGTCTTTTACTTGTCCACATCTGAGGGACCGAGGGCTGGCTGTTGTGCTTAGACGAGGTTGAGTAGGGTGTCCCCGGCAAACTGCCAGTTTGTGAGGAAGATGCAGGCGGACATGTTATGTTGCCTTGATCCAAAGGTGGTATTGTCGATGTCGGAGAGCGCTCAATACCAGCAGGTGTTTCCACTTCCAAATGAACTGATGACCTGCCAATCACACTGGCTGTTGCGGGTAAAGAGGTGGCAGGTCTACATCCAAAAACATGTGTGACTGCTTTCCCCCCAGTCACAGAGGATGAAGAGGCCGCGGTTGCACAAGATGGGGCAGACGGTGGTTGGCCCGGCCCGCTAGGCCGCATTGTAGCACAGTGAGCTTCCCACTGCAACTTTTGCTTCATATCCATGTGACCGTTCATGCATGAAGTACTCAAACTATGGATTTTTTGGCCTCTACTTAGCTTTTGGTGACAAATGTTACAGATAAAATGAGTTGGGTCATCCTTTGCAATCTCAAAAAATGCCCGGCTCTGTAAGGCTTAGAGCCCATGCGACCTGAAGAGCCACCACAACTTGTGGTCAGAGAGAGAGTTGTGGTTGAGGATGCAGTTGTTGACGTGCTTCCAGTACTCCGTCTCTGTCCAGGAAGGCGCAACCTAACCTCGTCGTCACTAGCATCCTCCTCCACCTCCTCTGCTGACCTCATCAACTGAGACACTGCTACTAGGCCCAAAATGATTTCCTGGGTTAGATGCAGTAAAAAATTTGAATTAGATAAACAGGCAGTGTAGCTTCCTTCACAGATGGGCTACTCCGCTGACTACGAGACACTGCTACTATGCACAAAATGATTTACTGGGTTAGATGGGGTAGATGCAGTAAAAAATTGTTATTAGATACACAGGTGGTGTAGCTTGCTTCAGATAGGCTACTCCACTGACTACCAGACACTGCTACTAGGCCCAAAAGGATTGGCTGGCTTAGATACAGTAAAAAATTGGTATTAGATACACAGGTGGTGTAGTTTGCAACACAGATAGGCTTCTCCAATGACTAACAGACACTGCTACAGGCCCAAAAGGATTGCCTGAGCTACATTTTGCCAAATGCTTTGAAAAACACTTGCAAAGCACTGGCACAGACCTGCCTGGCAAAAAGTGATATGAACTGCTGTAACCTAGCCCTCAAAAGGGCTGCAATAAGAACTTGTCCCTACACCCTAAACCTATCTCTCTATGTAACTGGAAATTCGCTCGCAATTCACACAGTTATACTGTATAGCGCCCACAGCAGCAGCGGTGCCATCAAACACTCAGCTGCAGCAGTGAGAAAATGGTTGATATGGGAAAATGGCTGGGTCTTATAGGGCAAGGACAAGTGACATACACAGCCAATGACACATGCCCCTGCTTGTGTGAAAAAAAAGCACTTTTCTGCGTGTGTACGCTGCTGATAGGCTGACAGACTGCATCACCCCACTGTAAATGCGGGAAAGAAAAAAAAATGGAGATCGGCATTATTTCTGCAGCGATCCATCCCCTGTCCCTCCCCCCGCCCACTCTACACTGAAACTGTCTATTAACATTGACTAACAATATTACTGTGAAAAAATCCAGTTACGCTTTTGGTGCACGAACAGTTATCGAACAGAACCTCCAACAGCCAAATTTTTTGCAAATCGTTCGAATTCGTCAAATGACTCAAACACCGCCCAAAACAGCTCGAATTTGAGATTGGCGAACAGTTCAAGTCGAACACCGCTCATCTCTACTCCCATGTACCCCTTCTCACCCAAAAAAAAGGTATACGGTTCATGGTTTCTTCTATTTCTTGTCCTCCACCTCCTCTAATCCAAAACTATCCTTCCTCCTGCATCTTTCCCTACACTAAATGCATCTAACAACGGTATTAATAGGGAATAGAATAGATGTAACTCTAATAAGGACTGTTGGTTTCAGGTCGCAGCAGCTAGAACTGTAAGGCTATAAACCCTGACTAGATGCCTCTAATACACTATCCCTACCGTACAGTAACTTCAGCTAGGAACGGTATTATAGAGTAGAATCTATTTGAATTGGCACTGAAAAGGACTATTGGTTTAAAGTAGGAGCACCAAGGACTGTAACGCAATTAACCCTGCCTAAAGGCCTCTAATACAGTATCCCAATTCCAGTAGATAACCCTACTCTAATTGCAGCTATATATCAATAAGACCCTGGCACTCCCAGATATGGTGAAAAGGATTCAAGTAATTTATTTACATGATTTTTCAAAAATAAATTAACGTTTCGGCCTCAAACGGCCTTCATCAGAACTGTGAATTAATCAACATAATTACATGTGAGTATATATCACATTTTTCAGAATACACAACATAACAGTTGTGTATCCGGAAATGCAGGCACAGTATATAAGCACGCTTAACACCCCGGTCATATAGCGCATCTCTTTGAGCACGGCTGTGCTTCTTTTCACATAGTGCCGTTTTACCTCTGCTCTTCTCCCCTGTGACCCTGGTGAGTTGTACTTGGCTGCTGAGGCTGTGCATATATGTTCTAATGTGGTTGTGAGCACACCTATAGTGATTTGCGCTGTCTCCTTCTCTCTTTTACAGCCATTGGTTGGTTTTTTTACACATCCACTGGGCAAAACCCTGGTAACAATGATATACAGTACAGACCAAAAGTTTGAACACATCTTCTCATTTTAAAGATTTTTATGTATTTTCATGACTTTGAAAAATGTACATTTACACTGAAGGCATCAAAACTATAAATTAACACATGTAGAATTATATACTTAACAAAAAAGTGTGAAACAACTGAAAATATGTCTTATATTCTAGCTTCTTCAAAGTAGCCACCTTTTGCTTTGATGACTGCTTTGCACACTCTTGGCATTTTCTTGATGAGCTTCAAGAGGTAGTCACCGTAAATGGTCTTCCAACAATCTTGAAGGAGCTCCCAGAGATGCTTAGCACTTGTTGGCCCTTTTGCCTTCACTCTGCGGTCCAGCTCAACCCAAACCATCTCGATTGGGTTCAGGTCTGGTGACTGTGGAGGCCAGGTCATCAGGCGTAGCACCCCATCACTCTCCTTCTTGGTCAAATAGCCCTTACACAGCCTGGAGGTGTGTTTGGGGTCATTGTCCTGTTGAAAAATAAATGATGGTCCAACTAAACGCAAACCGGATGGAATATCATGCCGCTGCAAGATGCTGTGGTAGCCATGCTGGTTCAGTAAGCCTTGAATTTTGAATAAATCCCCAACAGTGTCACCAGCAAAGCACCCCCACACCATCACACCTCCTCCTCCATGCTTCACGGTGGGAACCAGGCATGTAGAGTCCATCCGTTCACCTTTTCTGCGTCGCACTAAGACACGGTGGTTGGAACCAGAGATTTCAAATTTGGACTCATCAGACCAAAGCACTAGTGATGAGCGAGCATGCTCACCACTGCTCGGTACTCGCCTGAGCATCTCAGAACTCGAGATGCTCGGAGCTCGCCGAGTACTTTTGAGATGCTTGGGAAAATTCTCCTGCACTTGCAGTGAGCGCAGGAGAATTCTCTCACGCTCACCGCAAGCGCAGGAGAATTTTCCCACGCTGTCAGTGACGTGCATGAGGTAAGCTGAGTTCATTGGACATGAACTCGGCTCATCTGGATGCCGTCACAGCCTGACACTGAGGAGTGCAAGCATGCCTGCGCTTCTCAGTGTCTGTGGCATGGCAAGCTGGATGGCAGCTTTCGGCTGCGATCCAGCCTGTCATGTGAATGTAGCAGAACTGAAGCTGTCCTGGGAACCATGGAAAGGTAAGGATGAGGTTGCTTTATTATTTTACTTTTATAGCAGAAGACATTGGCTTCAGCTGGAATGGGCGTGATGGTAAGTATGGTTTAATTTAGAACATTAAAAAATAGTGTGCTTATTTCAATTAAAGGACTTTATTCTGGGTGTTGCGTTTTTTTTAAATACTTTACTAGAAATTCATGGCAGTCATGTCTAATATTGGCGTGACCCCATGAATTTCGGGCTTAAGGCCAGCTGATAATACCAAGCTGACCCTAACCCCTTTATTTCCCAGTGAGCCACCGCACCAGGGCCCTGGATGAGTTTGGTACAGCGCCAGAAGATGGCGCTTCTATGAACGCGCCATTTTCTGGGGTGGCTGCGGACTGCAATTTGCCGTGGGCGGGGCCCTGAAAGCTTGGGCCTCCATGCGCTGCGGATTCCAGCCCCCAGCTGCCTAGTTGTACCTGGCTGGACCTAAAAATAGGGCGAAGCCCCACATATTTTTTTTTTAAGTTATTTCATGAAATTCATGAAATAAAAAAAAAGGGCTTCCCTATATTGTTGTGTCCTGTCAGGTACAAATAGGCAGTTGGTGGTCGGAGGAAGCCTGTTCCTGCCTGCTGTACCTGGCTGGACACAAAAATAGGCCACTCCCCACATCAATTTTTTTTAATTATTTCATGAATTTCATGAAATAATTTAAAAAAAATTTACGTGGGGATTCGCCCTATTTTTGTGTCCAACCAGGTACAGCAGGCAGGAACGGGCTGCCCCCAACCACCAGCTGCCTATTTGTACCTGGCCGGACACAACAATATAGGGAAGCCCTTTTTTATTATTTCATAAATTTCATGAAATAATTAAAAAAAAATTGACGTGGGGATTCACCCTATTTTTGTGTCCAGCCAGGTACAACTAGGCAACTGGGGGCTGGATTCCAAAGCGCAGGGAGGCCCAAGCTTTCTGGGCTCCCCCCGCTGCAAATTGCCAGGACAGGACAGCTTCAGCTCTGCTACATTCACATGACAGCAGACACTGAGAAACGCAGGCATGCTTGCGCTCCTCAGTGTCTGGCTGTGATGGCATCCAGATGAGCCGAGTTCATGTCCAACGAACTCAGCTCACCTCATGCACGTCTCTGAGAGCGTGGTAAAATTCTCCTGCTCTTGGGGTGAGCATGAGAGAATTCTCCTGTGCTCACTGCAAGCGCAGGAGAATTTTCCCAAGCATCTCGAAAGTACTCGGCGAGCTCCAAGCAGGAGAATTTTCCCACGCTGTCAGTGACGTGCATGAGGTGAGCTGAGTTCATTGGACAAGTCATTGGACATGTCATTGGGCATGTCAATGAACTCAGCTCACCTCATTATAAGCATTATAAGCTGACATCAACCACAGCCCTATTACCCCACTGCCACCGCTACAGGGCAGTGGGAAGAGCGAGGCTAAGTGCCAGAATTGGAGCATCCTATGGATGCGCCATTTCTGGGGCGGCTGACGGCTGGTGTTTCTAGCCTGGGAGGGGGCCAATATTCATGGCACCCTTCCTGGGCTATTAATATCAGCCCCCAGCTGTCTGCCTAGCCTTTGCGTGACCCCACGTCATTTTTTTTTTAGGGTCCCCCATTTTAATAGCTAGTAAAGGCTAGGTATTCAGCTGGGGGCTGATATTAGTATCCTGGGAAGCTCTGTGGGTATTACCCCCTTCCCAGGCTTCAAACATCGGCCCCAGCCGTCTGCTTAACCTCCACTAGAGACTAAAATTACGGGGAACCCCACGCCATTTTTTTTTTTTAATAAATCCTTTATTTTAACACTAAATGACAAGTACAGTAATCAACACTATCACTGTACTTATTATATATGTGACTGACATGTTTCTATCTATCTAATCTATGTGTGATGCTCTATACTTTCTGTTCTAAATTGTCTGCTACCAGTATATGCTGCTGCTGAATTGCCGGTCGGCTTTTTTAAAGAGACGGGTGCATGAAAATCGGAGGGCACTAGTGTGTTCCAAGTGCCCTGATATGTTTTTCATGCACCCTCCAATATAGCCTTTCTGCCTATATATTCTGCCTGCCTGACGTTTAATTGAGCACCGTTCCCACAGATTTGGGCAATTTTTGACCTTCTGCAGACCGCCGGGGGGGACCACCAGAAAATGCTCGAGTTTCCCATAGACTTACATTAGGCTCGTTGCTCGGGTCGAGCACCCAAGTATTCCAATGTGCTCGACCCAAGCTTCGAGCACCCGAGCATTTTAGTGGTCGCTCATCACTACAAAGCACAGATTTTCACTGGTCTAATGTCCATTCCTTGTGTTCTTTAGCCCAAACAAGTCACTTCTGCTTGTTGCCTGTCCTTAGCAGTGGTTTCCTAGCAGCTATTTTACCTTGAAGGCCTGCTGCACAAAGTCTCCTCTTAACAGTTGTTGAAGAGATGTGTCTGCTGCTAGAAATCTGTGTAGCATTGACCTGGTCTCTAATCTGAGCTGCTGTTAACCTTCGATTTCTGAGGCTGGTGACTCGGATAAACTTATCCTCAGAAGCAGAGGTGACTTTTGGCCTTCCTTTCCTGGGGCAGTCCTCATGTGAGACAGTTTCTTTGTAGCACTTGATGGTTTTTGCAACTACAATTGGGGACACATTCAAAGTTTGCCTAATTTTTCGGAGTGACTGACCTTCATTTCTTAAAGTAATGATGGCCACTCCTTTTTCTTTACTTGGCTGCTTTTTTCTTGCCATAATACAAATTCTAACAGTCTATTCAGTAGGACTATCAGCTGTGTATCCACCTGACTTCGGCACAACACATATAATGGTCCCAACCCCATTTATAAGGCAATAAATCCCACTTATTAAACCTGACAGGGCACACCTGTGAAGTGAAAACCATTTCCGGTGACTACCTCTTGAAGCTCATCAAGAGATTGCCAAGAATGTGCAAAGCAGTCATCAAAGCAAAAGGTGGCTACTTTGAAGAACCTAGAATATAAGACATATTTTCAGTTGTTTCACACTTTTATGTTAAGTATACAATTCCACATGTGTTAATTCATAGTTTTGATGCCTTCAGTGTGAATGTACAATTTTCAAAGTCATGAAAATACATAAAAATCTTTTAATGAGAAGGTGTGTCCAAACTTTTGGTCTGTACTGTATGTCGCTAATCTTTGCTGCTATGTCTATTGTTCAGTCTTATGTTTGTGAAACACATCTAATGAATTTAGCCATTATCCTCTTTACTATGAATTGCTCTTATTGATTATTTATTTTCTTTATGCACTCACTATACAAAATTAGATTCTCATATGAATTAACTGTTATGTTGTGTATTCCAAAAAATGTGATACATACTCACTTGTAATTATGTTGATTAATTCAAAGTTCTGATGAAGGCCGTAAGAGGCCAAAACGTCAATTTAATTTTGAAGAATCATGTAAATAAATTTCTTGAAACCTTTTCACCATATCTTGGAGTGCCAGGTTCTTATTGATATTTACTTGTGGAGTGGAATCCTATCTGGGCACCCAAAATAGTAGGAGTGCCGCGTAGCCTTTTGTGACTAATTGCTGCTAAGACCGATATTATAGAATAGAATCTATTTGCATTAGTCTTGAAAAGGATGGTTGGTTTAATGTTGCACCAGCAGGTACTGTAACGCTGTAACACACTGTCCCTTCTCCAGCAGAAAGCAGAAACTCTCTCTACCCTAATTACGGCTACAATGGGCCGAGCATGGCTTCACTGGGACTTATATAGGGCCAGTAATGCTATGCAGCCGGCCAATCACAGTAATGCCAGTAGCCACCATAGATACGGCATTACCGTGATTGGGAGGCAATCCCTGCATGTTTATTGGCTGAAAATCAGCTGGAAAATATGCAGGGTGGGGAATCAAGCATGGCGCCCGAGTATTCGGATATTCGATCGAGTATAGAGCATCTCGAGCACCAGGATGCTTGATCGAGTGCTGAGCATGCTCGCTCATTACAAGTGATGAGCGAGCATGCTTGTCACTACTCGTGATTCGCCCAAGCATCACAGAGCTTGAGATTCTCGTTTATCGGTGAGTATTTCTTGAATGTTCGAGTGGGAGCTCGAGTCCCCGACCGGCATGTTTGGTGCATATTAGGCAGCCAATATCCATGCAGGGATTGCCTGACAGTCATTGTAATGCCATAGCCATGTTGGTTGTGGCATTACAATGATTGGCTGGCCACATAGCGTCATCGGGTCTATATAAAACCAGGGACCCTTTGCTTGCCACAGTCTATGGGTCAAAAACACAGAGTAGGGAGAACTTCAGCTGAGTGAGGGAGAGAATTGGCAGTTATTTTAAACAGAGATTCCACACCACAATTATTAATCTCCACTAACTGTTGTGGTAGATCGGCTCACTCGGCTATGCATTGAGGTATAAACAGAGCACTGTCTTTTTAAAATTTCATTTGAGCAACATAAACCAGTGTAAAGTTCATGAAAAGAAACACAGCACATCTGGCCTAATGGCAAACAAAATAAGAAGACAGTCCAGCAAAGTCCTTGCACCGGCCGGGGTCCGGCCACTCCGGGTTAGCAAAAAACACACGGTTCAGGGTTAGCAGGAACAAACACATGCTCTTCTCTCTGGAGCTGGCCTCCAGATACTGAACACCTCCTGAGTCAAAAGGTTGGCTTTTTATAGCCCCTAAACCATGCCCTGGAGTGGAGATAGGGTGGATAGCTTCCCTCCCATCACTTAGCTATCCACCTGTAAAGCATGCCCTTGTAACTCTGGCTATTAACCCTGTCTGCACCTAATGTGCAGGAAAAATCTCCATGCTTTACATCACTGAAGCAAAAAGTCACAGAGACACGTATCTCCCCTCCAGTATTCTGCCAGTGACTTTGTCACATATCCCCCCCCTCTGCCCAAAGCCGGGTGTTTGGGCACCTTCAGACATCAGACAGGGAATTCTAGAGAGGGCATCAGCATTTCCATGTATTTTCCCGGGCCTGTGCTCTACATGAAATTTAAAGTCTTGTAGTGCTAGGAACCACCTAGTTACCCGGGCATTTGTACCTCTCTTTTCTCTCAACTATCTCAATGGCGCATGTTCTGATACCAGTCTAAACTTACAAACTAGTAGGTAGTATCTCAGTGTATCTACAGCCCATTTTATAGCTAGACACTAGTGATGGGCGAGCACTAAAATGCTCGGGTGCTCTATGCTCGGGTGGAGCAAAATGGAATACTCGGGTGCTCGACCAAAGCAACAAGCCCAGTGTATTTTTCAGGCGGCTCCCCCAGGCGGTCTGCAGAGGAACTAAAAATTGCCCAAATCGATGGGATCAGTGCTCAAATGACATGGGAACAGCATGGGGAAGACCCCTGGAAGGATTTTGGACTCCCAGGTCACTTCTGTCAACAACATTGTCAGAGGTATTACGCCACTTTTACAGACTAACAATAAAACATACAAAAACTAAACCAAAATGGATTTTCCTGGGAAATATGTTAAGGAACATCCTTTCCAGGGTAATGACTTGTATATAAAGCAAAATAAATAACCAAAAACAACAATTCTCCTCCACACCTTGGGCTACATTCACAGTTAGCGTTTTTGATGCGTTTTTGCAATTTTGCATTGCTTTCAACTGTGACAAATGCATTCAACAGGAAATGTCATTTTAACATTTTACAACCTTATCTGGCCATGTGGTGTGTGAGATATCATCAGACACATTGTGTTTCATTTATGAAAGAGGGACTCTGAAAGTCACAAAGCCTATTTCTATAGGGCCATCAGGCTGCCTTTACTATTCTCAGAGAGCCATCAGCTGGCTATGTTTTATTGTTCCCATTACTAAAGAGTAGTGTTGAGCCACCCCCGTAGTGTTCGAGTTCGGTTCGGTTCGTCGAACACCCGTGTGTTCGCCGAACTGTTCGTCGAACTGTTCGTCGAACACCTTCGAACACCGTTAAAACCAATGGCAGGCAAACAAAAACACATAGAAACACATAGAAAACACCTTCAAAGGTGTCCAAAAGCTGACAAACTGCTCAGAAGACACAACTAACACATGGAAAAGTGACAAGTACATATAGTCATGCGAAAAGAAAAGAGGTGGAGGAGTAAAAGGAGGGGGAGACACAGATATAGGCATGTCATGCCCTTCTAAAATCCAAAAAGTGAGAAGCCGACACGGCCAGTCCGCTCCTGCCCGTGCCACCTCCGTGTCGCCGGGTTTGTGCCAGAGCCGCGGTGAACCCTGATGGCCAGCCCCCCTCTCCCAATACTGGTGCCTGTCCGCTGGTGGGTCGAGAGAGCCCCCCTGTGGTGGAGGCAGCTCTAAGCTTTTTAATTTAAATTGTCTCTCTAATTTGAATGAATACACTTTAAATCCGTTTACAAGGATCTATTGGAGGGCAAGTCTCATGCCAGCAGCCGCGTAATTCCAGCTCCAGTAGCGTCCACTAAAGCTGCTGCAGTTAAAAAGCTTTTATAAGGATCGAGCTCGGCTGTCCACCGCAAGGCATCCTACTGCCAGTCCCAGCCCCTATGCCTTGGGGTGCCTCCTGATGCTCTTCACTGAGTATCCCGTGGTCCCGAAGCATTTCCTTTGAAAAAATTAAGTGTCCAAACTACAGGTGGTGTAGCTTGCTTAACAGCTGGGATAATCCGCTGACTAGCAGACACTGCTACTAGGCACAAAGTATTTCCTGGGCTAGATGCAGTTAAAAATTTGTAAGTAGATACTCTCGTTGGATGCTGAGAAAGCATTCCATAGAGTCTCCTGGCACGCCATATATGATTCTCTTAAAAAGCTTGGGGTAGGGGTCTAGGGGACCCTTTTATAGCCAAAATCAAGGCCCTGTATCACAATACGTCACCTAGGCTGAAGATAAATGGAACTGTAGCACCGAGGGCTCGGTTGCTACAGACGTATTGCACCTCACCCAGAGGTGTGATATCTCACTCTCAGATAAGGATGGAGTGTGGATCAGGACCCGACACCTGCATGCATTACACCACATTGCCGTGGGGCAGGGCGACCAATATGCCCCTGAGATGGGCACGACAGTCCCTGTCCCTGGCTGGAGTGGGGGGAGGGAACACTGAGGAAGGGGAACCCTGCAGTGCAGGAGCAGGGAGGAAGCAGTTCCTGGGTGCATTGAGAAGGGAGTATAAAAGGTGGGCACCATCTTAGTTCAGTGCAGAGAAGTCTGAGCAGAAGTGGCAGGGAGCAGGGGCTCTGCATGAGCTCTGCTCCGGAGGCGGGCCTAGTAACAGAGGCCCAGGCCTGGAAGAGGGAGAAGGAAGGAAGAGGAGCGGAGAAGGCTCCAGGAACGAGGAATGAAGGGATACCAGGGGTGCGGACGGGCGAGTCGCCACCGCACGCCCGAATCCACCTGCGTGGAGGGGTCAGGCCAAAGGGGGAGACCGGTCCCCGAACTAGTGGAGGCAGGAAACGACCCTCAGCTAGAAACCGGAGGCTCTGACATTTTAAGTGGCGCAGCCCCTTGCTACACCCGCTAAGAAGGCACCACATAGGGTCAGGGAAACTGGCGCCAAGTTTACCAAGAGGAGGCCCGAGGCAGCCGGACAGAAGTGTTGGTAAGAAAGGCCAGACAAAGGACACACAAAGGGGGTCCTGTGAAGCGCTCCAAAGTTATCTGGGAGTTGTCTGAGCCCCTCACCTGGTGAGCACAGTACGACGTGGGCAGCCGTTACCTGCAGACGTGGTCTGGATAATAAGAACTGTGAGTAAAGGCCCTGAACTGCATCACTGACTCCGTGTCGTTACTGCTGCTGCCCTGCACCATCAACCCCATCCTCCGCATACACTGCCCTGAGGCTATACTCCTCCCGTGGGGAGTTATGCTACGCTCTGCTGCACCCACAACACCAGCCTTAGCGGTCTGCCCTGTAGCGGCGGTTCACTCTGACCGCAATCCACGGGTGGCGTAGTCGGACATTTAAACATCAAAACCACATAAATAGTTCCGCCACTGGTTTGACCGCCCTGAGCCACGGAACCGGATCGCCGCCACGAAGACTACAACCACCAGCATCCACCAAAAAGGGTCCGGCTCCGGGTGTCCCAAGGCCCAGTGGGCGCGTCAGAACATTTTCATCACCTTTCACAATCACCAATGGGACAAGGCAGGGATGTCCTCTGTCCCCTCTCTTATACATCCTAGTGACGGAGCACCTGCTCTCATCAATTCGCCATAACCCCAATATTAGATGGATTGAGGTGGGAGGCACCGAGTACAAGTGCTTTCTATTTGCTGATGATGTCCTAGTATATATCACTCAATCACATATATCCATCCATGCTGTTATGGCTGAAATAGATCACTTTGTTACATGGTCAAATTTTAAAATCAATGCAGCGAAGTCTGAGGCCCTCGATGTCTCCCTCCCCAAATCCATATAGGATTCCATCCAGTCCAACTTTCCCTTTGCCTGGCCCTCACAGGGTATCAAATACTTAGGAATTCCTATTCATAGAGACCTCTCCCATCTATGTTATCTTAATTTTGGGCCCTTTATTGAACAATTCCATACAGACCACAGTTGGCAAGTTAGAACTGTAAGATTCACTACGTGAACCGCTGGTGTTTTGTGGAAAAGCACATGTACACCGCGTTCCAAATTATTATGCAAAAAGTGTTTAGGAGTGATAAGGGAAGAATTTGTTTGTTTGTCAGTTAAACTCATTGATGGTGATGTGTGTCAGGGCTCTTTATATCACTGTAAGCAATTGCAGACACCTGTGCTAATTAGTTTGGCAGGTGTATCCAATGAAAGGCAAGACTACTTAAGAAGGCTCTCTCACATTATTAAGCAGCCTACATTTTCTGCCAAAATGGGAAAGAAAAAGGATGTGTCGGCTGCTGAGAAGCAACAAATTGTGGAGTGTTTAGGTCAAGGCATGACTACAATCAACATTGTGCGATGATCAGGATGAAGTGTCTTGGCAATCAAGAAGTATGTAGCTGATTCACAGTACACACGTGTGCGTGCTGATAAGGGCAAATTGAGGACTCTTTCCTACAGGCAATTACGTCAGGTTGAAAGAGCAGCGGCAAAAAAGCCTTGTCATAGCAGCAGACAAGTTTTTGAAGCTGCTTGTGCCTCCAACGTCCCCCGAACAACAAGATGCAGGGTCCTTCAGAGGTTTGCAGCTGTGCATACGCCATCCTGTCGACCTCCTCTATCCACTTCACACAAGCAGAAACGGCTCCAGTGGGCCAAACATTACATGAAGACTGATTTCAAAACTGTTTTGTTCACGGATGAGTGCCGTGCAGCGCTCGATGGTCCAGATGGATGGAGTGGAGGATGGCTGGTTGATGGACACCCCACGCAAACACGGCTACAGCGCCAACAAGGAGGAGGTGGAGTAATGTTTTGGGCTGGAATCATGGGGAGAGAGATTGTCGGCCCCTTTAGGATCCCTGAAGGCGCTAAAGATGAACTCCATAATGTATGTGGATTTTCTCAAACAGCACTTCCTGCCATGGTTCAAGAAGAAGAACCGTGTATTTCACAGCAAGATCATTTTTCTGCATGATAATGCACCATCTCATGCTGCACATAAAACATCTGCATCTCTGGCTGATATGGGCATAAAAGGGGACAAACTTATAGTGTGACCCCCATGCTCCCCTGACCTCTACCCCATTCAGAACCTTTGGAGCATGATTAAAAGGAGTGTCTATGATGGCGGGAGGCAGTTCACATCTAAGCAACAGCTCTGGGAGGGTATTCTGTCCTCATGCAAAACAATTGAAGCAGAAACCATCCAAAACCTGACAAATTCAATGGACGAGAGAGTTCAGAAGCTCCTTTCGAACAAGGGGTCCTATGTGAAAATGTAACATCACCTAGAATAAAGTTTTGAGTTGAAAACTGTTTGATTTCAGTTTCTAACAACCTGCTAATGCTTATAATTTCAAAAATGACCATTTTTTTGGTCTTTATTAAAATGAAAAGGTTGATCGAAAAGTTTGGGGGATCTAAGAGTGTGGCAACCCAGTAGTCATGATTACTTCGAATTCTGACAATATGAGGGTCATGCTGCAGGTAGTGCAGCAAGAAGGA
This sequence comes from Phyllobates terribilis, assembly GCF_046119375.1. NCBI lineage: Eukaryota > Metazoa > Chordata > Amphibia > Anura > Dendrobatidae > Phyllobates > Phyllobates terribilis. The sequence goes on from NW_027362761.1 coordinate 285,233,745, forward strand.
ACTTATGTGCCTTGCGCATCTCGGAGCCCCAAAATTATTTTCCGGGCTAGATGCAGCTAAAAATTATTTTTAATTTTAAATCTGGTGAAGCTGTAGTATAGATGGCCTAATAGGATCAGTGCTGCACACTGCTACAAAGCCCAAATTATTTTCCAGTCAAGATACAGATAAACATGATTAGTAATTTGAAAGCTTAAAACGGTTGGTAGGGTGATTTTAACCAATCATCAAGCTTTTACTCTCCCCAGGATGACACAGGGGTAGAAAAGTCGTTTCGGATCCATGATTTGTTCATCTTTATGAACGTGAGTCTGTCTACATTATCAGTGGAGAGCCGCGTGTGCTTATCTGTCAGCACACCACCAGCAGCGCTGAACACACGTTCAGACAGAACGCTGGCTGCGGGGCATGACAAGATCTCCAAGGCGTAAGTGGCTAGCTCCGGCCATTTATCCAGATTGGAAGCCCAAAAAGTGCAAGGGTCCAGTGACACAGTCGTGGCTTCAATGTTTACTTGGAGATACTCCTGTACCATCGTCTCTAGGCGTTGACTATGTGTCAGACTTCTTGTCTCCTGTGGCCTTGCAAAGGATGGGCTAAAAAAGTGGTGAAATGATTCCGCAAAATTGATGTTACCAGCAGATACTGTGGTTCTGTTACGGTTTGAGTGCTGAACACTTGACGGTCCCACGGTTGGCAAGTTGGAACTGTGAGATTCACTACGTGCACCACTGGTATTTTGTGGAAAAGCACATGTAAGATTCTGCAACAGTCTCTGCTGATACTCCTGCATGCGTGCATCCCTTTCTATGGCAGGAATAATTTCTGCAAATTTACTTTTGTACCGGGGATCTAACAGTGTGGCAACCCAGTAGTCAGGATTATTTCTAATTCTCACAATTCGAGGGTCATGTTGCAGGTAGTGCAGCAGGAAGGCACTCATGTGTGTTGCGCATCCAGGAGCACCAAGTCCCTGTTGTGTTGGTGGCGAGGTAACAATCATGCTTCCTCCCTCTGTCCTCTCCCCCCAACCTCGCACAACAGAAATGTGATCAAGGTCTCCCTCATCTGATGAGTCTTCCATCAGTTCGTCCTCCACTTCTTCCTGGGCTCCTGCACCTTCCTCACTAGTTTGGCTGCTACCATGCGCCCTGGTAAAACCATCTCCCCCACCCTCACATGCCTGCCGCCTTGGTGCTGCCGACCGTCTGGACCTTGCAGATGTTAGCCCTTCCGCATACAACTCCTCCTCCTCTACTTCCTCCAACTCCTCTTGTGCCACCACCTGACTCCGAATTCTGTTTAACATGTGCTCCAGCATGTAAATCACCGGAATAGTCATGCTGATAATGGCATCGTCAGCACTAAACATCTTCGTCGCCATTTCAAAACTGTGCAGAAGGGTGCATAGGTCCCTGTTCTGAGACCACTCCTCCAGCGTGATTTGCCCCACCTCTGAATCTCGTTGGCCCAGGCTATACGTCAGAACGTATTGCACCAGGGCTTGTCGGTGCTGCCACAGTCGCTGCAACATGTGCAGAGTTGAATTCCACCGGGTAGGCACATCGCATTTTAGCCGGTGAAGTGGCAGGCCCAACGACTTCTGTAGAGATGTAAGTCGCTGAGCTGCGGGATGCGAACGGCGGAAGTGAGCACACAGCGACCGTGCCCTCTGCAGAAGGCCATCTAGTCTGGGATAGTGGGCTAAAAATTGCTGGACAACCAGGTTCAACACGTGAGCCATACAAGGCACGTGTGTGACATTGCCCCGGCGAAAGGCCGCACCCAGGTTTGCAGCATTGTCGCACACGGCCTTCCCTGGTTTCAGGTCCAGTGGAGACAACCATTCATGAAATTGGTTCTCCAGAGCTGACCACAACTCCTCAGCTGTGTGACTCACATTTCCCAGACATTTCAATGTAAAAACCGCCTGATGACGTTGAGCCCTACTGCCAGCATAGTAAGGAGGTGTGCAGGATCCCTTCTGCGCAGTTAGAAAGCTTGTGGCATGACCAGACAGGCTTTGGGTGCAGGTGGAAGACCGAGAGGAGGTTGAGGAGGCAGAAGCAGTGGAGGAACTTTGACATAAAGAGGATTGACGCACAACTCGTGGGGACGGCAAGACTTGGACAGCAGCCCCTTGTCCTGCTGTCACCATAGTTACCCAGTGCCCAGTCAGCGACATGTAACGCCCCTGTCCATGCCTACTCGTCCAAGTGTCTGTGGTGAAATGCACCCTGTCACACACAGAGTTTCTCAAAGAAGCGGTGATGTTGTGTGCGACATGCTGGTGGAGCGCAGGCACACCTTTCTTTGAGAAGTAGTGCCGACTGGGCATCTGGTACTGGGGCACTGCAACGGACATAAGGTCTCGAAAATCCTCTGTGTCCACCAGGCGGAAAGGCAGCATTTCTGTAGCCAAGAGCTTGCAGATGGTGAAATTCAACCTCTTAGCTTTCTCATGGCTAGGAGGAAATGGTCTTTTACTTGTCCACATCTGAGCGACCGAGGGCTGGCTATTGTGCTTAGACGGGGTTGATAAGGGTGTCCCCGGCAAACTGCCGGTCTGTGAGGAAGATGCAGGCGGACATGTTAGGTTGCCTTGATCCAAAGGTGGTGCTATCGATGTCGGACAGCGCTCAACACCAGCTGGTGTTACCACCTCCAAAGAAAATGATGACCTGCCAATCACGCTGGCTGTTGCGGGTAAAGAGGTGGCAGGTCTGCGCCCCAAAACAGGTGTGACTGCTGTCCCCCCAGTCACAGAGGATGAAGAGGCCGCGGATGCACAAGATATGGCAGACGGTGGTTGGCCCGGCCGGCTAGGCCGCATTGTAGCACACTGAGCTTCCCACTGCAACTTATGCTTCATGTCCATGTGCCGGTTCATGCATGAAGTACTCAAACTATGTATTTTTTGGCCTCTACTTAGCTTTTGCTGACAAATGTTACAGATAACACGAGTTGGGTCATCTTTATCGATCTGAAAAAATGCCCAGGCTATGCAAGGCTTAGCACCCATGCGAACTGAAGAGCCACCACGACTTGTGGTGAGAGGCAGAGTTGTGTTTGAGGATGCAGTTGTTGACGTGCTTCCAGTACTACGTCTCTGTCCAGGAAGGCGCAACCTGACCTCGTCGTCACTAGCATCTTCCTCCACCTCCTCTGCTGACCTCATCTCTTGGCTGACTGTGGGTTGACAGTAAGTGGGATCTCCGACCTCATCATCATCACCCTGTGCGTTATCACACCCGTCGTCCTCAGAGCCAACCTGTTCCTGCCCTGACAAAAAACTAAAGTTGTCGCTCCAATCAGGTATTTGAGTCTTATCATCGTCTTCCTCATTGTCTCCACCAACAGGAGTTACAGTTTGGGAATGAGGGTCTACATCATGGTCAGAACCTTCTGCGTCTGGTCCTGGATCAGACTCATAAAGATTCTGGGCATCAGTGCAGATCATTTCCTCGTCTGGATTCACAGAAGCGCTGGAGTCGACCTCTGATTCCCAGGCTATAGTATGAGTAAACAGCTCTGCAGACTCAACCATCTGTTCTACCTCATACTCAGACGGGCAGCTGGAGATTTGGGAGCTGTGAGGAAGCAAGTGCGATTTGGGTGACACCTTTGAGGACTGGAGTATTTGTGATGTTGAAGTTGATGTGGAGGAGAGCCCACTTAAAGGAGCACTTGATATCCGTTGAAGCACCTGCTGTTTTTGTGCCTCATCTGGAATTTGTAGCGATTGGCGTGGCCGTAAGAAAGGGATCTTATCACATTGTCCGCTAAAAGAAGTAGACATTTTAGTTTGGCTGGAAGATGGTCTTTCTTCTGCAGATGTTACTGTTGCTTTAACACCTACCCCACGGACACAACCTTTTTTCCCCTTCCCAACACGCCTATTCCCCTTTCCACCAGCAGCAGGCCTTTTTCCACTCATTTTGGTGGTTAACTAATTCACAACTCTGGAGTTGTTTGCACAAAAAAACAATGGATGGTAACCGAGCAGAGCTGAGTGGCCAAACTGTGGTATTAGGCCAAAACTATTGGCTGGGTTAGATGCAGAAAAAAATTATTTTGAATTTGCAACCTGATGGAGGTCAGTATAGATGGACTAATACAACAAGTCCCACACACAGCTAGAAGCCCAAATATTTTTTCAGAGGTACTGTAGATGCAGATAAAAATTATTTTTAATTTGCAACCTGATGGAGGTCAGTATAGATGGACTAATAGAGAAAGTCCGACACACTACTAGAAGGCCAAATATTTTTTCAGAGGTAGATGCAGAAAAAAATATATTCAGTTTGCAACCTGATGGAGGTCAGTATAGATGGACTAATACAAATAGTCCCACACACAGCTAGAAGCCCAAATATTTTTTCAGAGGTACTGTAGATGCAGATAAAAATTAGTTTTAATTTACAACCTGATGGAGGTCAGTATAGATGGACTGATAGAGAAAGTCCGACACACTACTAGAAGGCCAAATATTTTTTCAGAGGTAGATGCAGAAAAAAATATGTTCAGTTTGAAACCTGATGGAGGTCAGTATAGATGGACTAATAAAAATAGTCCCACACACAGCTAGAAGCCCAAATATTTTTTCAGAGGTACTGTAGATGCAGATAAAAATTAGTTTTAATTTGCAACCTGATGGAGGTCAGTATAGATGGACTAATAGAGAAAGTCCGACACACTACTAGAAGGCCAAATATTTTTTCAGAGGTAGATGCAGAAAAAAATATATTCAGTTTGCAACCTGATGGAGGTCAGTATAGATGGACTAATACAAATAGTCCCACACACAGCTAGAAGCCCAAATATTTTTTCAGAGGTACTGTAGATGCAGATAAAAATTATTTTTAATTTGCAACCTGATGGAGGTCAGTATAGATGGACTAATAGAGAAAGTCCGACACACTACTAGAAGGCCAAATATTTTTTCAGAGCTAGATGCAGAAAAAAATTATATTCAGTTTGCAACCTGATGGAGGTCAGTATAGATGGATTAATAGAACAAGACCCACACACAGCTAGAAGCCCAATATTTTTTCAGAGGTAGATGCAGAAAAAAATATATTCAGTTTGCAACCTGATGGAGTTCAGTATAGATGGACTAATACAACAAGTCCCACACACAGCTAGAAGCCCAAATATTTTTTCAGAGGTAGATGCAGAAAAAAATATATTCAGTTTGCAACCTGATGGAGGTCAGTATAGATGGACTAATACAACAAGTCCCACACACAGCTAGAAGCCCAAATATTTTTTCAGAGCTAGATGCAGAAAAAAATTATTTTTAATTTGCAACCTGATGGAGGTCAGTATAGATGGACTAATAGACCAAGTCCCACACACCGCTAGAAGCCCAAATATTTTTTCAGAGCTAGATGCAGAAAAAAATTATATTCAATTTGCAACCTGCTGGAGGTCAGTATAGAAGGACTAATAGAACAAGTCCCACACACTGCTAGAAGCCCAAATATTTTTTCAGAGCTAAATGAAGAAAAAAATTATTTTTAATTTGCAACCTGATGGAGGTCAGTATAGATGGACTAATAGACCAAGTCCCACACACTGCTAGAAGCCCAAATATTTTTTCAGAGCTAGATGCAGAAAAAAATTATTTTTAATTTGCAACCTGATGGAGGTCAGTATAGATGGACTAATAGACCAAGTCCCACACACCGCTAGAAGCCCAAATATTTTTTCAGAGCTAGATGCAGAAAAAAATTATATTCAATTTGCAACCTGCTGGAGGTCAGTATAGAAGGACTAATAGAACAAGTCCCACACACTGCTAGAAGCCCAAATATTTTTTCAGAGCTAAATGAAGAAAAAAATTATTTTTAATTTGCAACCTGATGGAGGTCAGTATAGATGGACTAATAGACCAAGTCCCACACGCCGCTAGAAGCCCAAATATTTTTTCAGAGCTAGATGCAGAAAAAAATTATATTCAATTTGCAACCTGCTGGAGGTCAGTATAGAATGACTAATAGAACAAGTCCCACACACTGCTAGAAGCCCAAATATTTTTTCAGAGCTAAATGAAGAAAAAAATTATTTTTAATTTGCAACCTGATGGAGGTCAGTATAGATGGACTAATAGACCAAGTCCCACACACTGCTAGAAGCCCAAATATTTTTTCAGAGCTAAATGAAGAAAAAAATTATTTTTAATTTGCAACCCGATGGAGGTCAGTATAGATGGACTAATAGACCAAGTCCCACACACTGCTAGAAGCCCAAATATTTTTTCAGAGCTAGATGCAGAAAAAAATTATATTCAGTTTGCAACCTGATGGAGGTCAGTATAGATGGACTAATAGAATGATGCTATGCCCAAAAGATTTTACTTCACTAGGTGCAGTAAAAAAATTGGTATTCTATACACAGGTGGTATATCTTGCAACACAGATAGGCTACTCCACTGACTAACACACTCTGCAATAGGCCAAAAAGGATTAGCTTTGCTAGATTCAGCCAAATGCTGTGAAAAAAACTTGCACAGCACTGGCACAGACCTGCCTGGCAAAAACTGATAGGAACTCATGTAACCTAGTCCTGAAAAGGACTCCAATTACAATTAGTCTTTACTCCCACAACCTATCTATTTAAGAGCACAGACCTCCCTGATAAAAGTCGTAGGAAATGCTGTAACCTAGTCCTTAAAAGGACTGCAATCACAACTATTCCCTACTCCCAAGCTATCTGTATATTTGTGCGAAAATTGGCTTGAAATTAACAAGGTATAGCGCACACAGCAACAGCGGTGCCGTCTAACACGCAGCTGCAGCAGTGAGAAAATGGTGGCGACGGGGAAAATGGCTTGGTCTTATAGGGCAAGGACATGTGACATACACTGCCAATGACACATGCCCTTGCTTGTGTGAAAAAAAGCACTTCGCTCCGTGTGTGCGCTGCTGATAGGCTGACAGATTGCACCTCCCCACTGCAAATGCGGGAAAGAGAAAAAAAAATGGAGATCTTCATTGTTCCTGCAGAGATCCATCCCCTGCCCCTCCCCCCACCCCGCTGTACACTCAAACTGCGTATTAACATTAATTTTCATCATTACTGAGAAAAAATCCAGTTATGATTTTTGTGCACGAACAGTTATCGAACATAACCTCGAACAGCCGAATTTTTCTCAAATTGTTCGTGTTCGCCGACCGGCTCGAACACCGCCCAAAACAGCTCAAATTTGAGATTGGCGAACAGTTCGAGTAGAACAACGCTCATCTCTACTAAAGAGTGTGTTTCCTATACTTTTATTGTGTATGCAGTGAGTGGCAGGGCTGCCCAAAATTTGGACGCACTCCAATACTCCTTTGAAGAGACTTAGAGGAGGGCCTCCTGAAAACAATGTTCCCATTATTATGAAGTAGGTCTCCCATTGTGTTTGCCTATGCAGTGAATGGAAGGGTTGTCAAAAATTTGGAGGCACTCCAATGCTCCTTGGAAGAATCGTGAAGGTCAGAGGACCTCCTGAAAACAATGTTCCCATTATTAGGAAGTGGGTCTCCCATTGTGTTTGCCTATGCAGTGAATGCAAGGGTTGCCAAAAATTTGAAAGCACTCCAATGCTCCTTGGAAGAGACGTGGAGGTCAGAGGGCCTCCTGAAAACAATGTTCCCATTATTAGGAAGTGGGTCTCCCAATGTGTTTGCCTATGCAGTGAATGCAAGGGTTGCCAAAAATTTGGAGGCAATCCAATACCCCTTGGAAGAGACGTAGAGGAGGGCCTCCTGAAAAAAAATGTTCCCATTAGAAAGGAGCGCGTCTCCTATACTTGTAATGCCCATGCACTAAGTGTATGGGCTGACAAACATTTACCCCTGGGGGGTATACAAGAACAAACTGTATAAAAAAAATTTTTACGGGTATCATAAACACCCTTTAAAAAAATTATGTGGGTGTTGCATCACGGACAATAGTCAGCCTGGTGATATGGGGGTGGAGGATGAGGAGAAGGAGGAGGACAAGAGCAAATAGCCAAAATCAGGAAGCGTATACCCATGTGTGGGTGTGAAGAGTTGCATAGGAATACATCTCCCAAAAAAAGACACTAGATTTGAGTTTATGTTATGCTGCTATCATTCGATGATGTTGAGAAGTCTGGCCCAATCCAGCCTTTGTTCATTTTTATAAGAGTCAGCCTGTCAGTATTTTCAGTTGACAGGCGGATGCATGCGCTTATCAGTTATAATTCCACTAGCGGCACCAAAAACCTGCTGCGATAAAACGCTAGCGGCAGGGCAGGCCATGACCTCCAAGGTGTAGAGAGCCAGTTAATTCCACGTATCCAGCTTGGATGGCCAATAATTATAAGGCACAGAGGAATCACGGAGGACGTTGGTATGGTCGGAGAGGTACTCCCTCAGCATCTTCCCAAACTTTCCACTCCTTGTGAGAGTACCTCGCTCCTCAGGGCCTGTGCGATGGGAGGTGCTGAGAAAATTCTCCCAGAACTTTGACAGTGTTCCCCTGCCTCTGCTGGATTGAAGTTGTGTCTCTCTTACCTGTACTCCTTGGTTGTCCATCGAACTGTGACCTCTGCCGCCAGCGTTTTCAGATGGGAATTTTTTTAATAGTTCCGCAACAAGGGCCTTCTGGTACTGCCCCATTTTTGTAGACCTGTCCGCCTCAGGATTAAGAGATATCAATTTTTGGGTCTAGAAATGTCACAAACCAGTAATGACTGTCACCCAAAATTTTGAGAATGCGAGGCTAATTGAAAAGGCAACGTTACATAAACTCAGCCATGTGTGCCAGACTACTAACAGGCAAGACTTCCATGTCCACACCAAGAGGATGACTGACCATGCTCTCCTCCTCCTCTCTCTCCTCTGGCCATCCACGCTGAACAGACGGTATGACAGTTGTGCAGGTAGTACCGTCTACAGCACATGAAACTAGCTCCTGTTCTTCCTCCTCCTCCTCCTCTCCCTCATTGTTACCCAATCCCTGTATGGTTCCTTGCTCCATCTCATCATGCTCTGCCTGCAATGCATCCTCTTTGATTGTGAGCAGAGAGCATTTCAGAAGACAGAGAAGCGGGATGGTGACACTAATTATGGCGTCATCGCCACTCACCATCTTGGTGGAGTCCTCAAAGTTTTGGAGGATGGTACGTATTTCTGACATCCATGTCCACTCCTGAGGTCTTATGTGTGGAGTCTGAACTGAATACCGGCGGCCTTGTTAATGCTGGTACTCAACAACTGCCCTCTTCTGCTCAGAAATCCTTCCCAACATTTGCAGTGTAGATTTCCAGTGTGTGGGGACATCACACATCAGTCTGTGAGCCGGAAGCTGCAAAAGCTGCTGAAACACGTCAAGGACAGCGGAAGCTGTATCTGACTTTCTAAAATCGGCACACCGGGGGTGTACTTTAACAAGCAGATCCGGCAGCTCCGGGTAGGATTTGAGAAACCACTGAACCACGAAGCACAAGGGCCAGGCATGGTACATGTGTGAGTTTGCCTCGCCTCAGAGCGGCCACCAGGTTCCGGCCATTGTCACACGCAACAATGCCTGGCTGTAGTTTCAGCGGTGTGAGCCACAGATCTGCCTGCTCTTTCAGAGCTGTCCACAACTCTTCAGCATTGTGCGGTTTGTCACCTAAGCATATTACCTTCAGCACAGCCTGTTGCCGCTTGGCCGAGGCAGTGCTGCAGTGCTTCCAGCTTGTGACTGATGTGGTCATTTCGGATATGGAGGCTGAAAAGGAGGAGGAGGCTGAGGAGGATGAGATGCAGGAGCTGTAGACTGTGGGGGCAACCCTGACTGACCTAGGGCCCGCAAACCTTGGCGTCAGGAGGACGAGTTCCGTCCCAAGGTCCAACTGGGTCCCTGCTTCCACTATGTTAACCCTGTGTGCCGTCAGCGAGATGTACCGTCGTTGCCCACAAGCACTTGTCCACGTGTCTGTGGTTAGGTAGACTTTCCAGGTAACTGCGTTGTTGAGGACACAGCTAATGTTTTGGGACAAGTGTTTGTGTAATGCGGGGACGGCACAACGGGAGAAACAGTGGCGGCTGGGGACCGAGTACCGAGGTATGGCCGCCGCCATCAGATTGCGGAATGCTTCCATCTCCACGAGCCTAAAAGGCAACATTTCGAGCGCAAGCAGTCGTGAAATGTGCGAATTTAGTAGTGTGGTCTGTGGGGCATTGGCTGCGTATTTGTGCTTGCGCTCCAAGGACTGGGGTACGGACAACTGAACGCTGCGCTGGGACAAGGACGTGTACGTGTTTCCTGATGCTACTACTTGAGAGTGTGCAATGAAAGGTGCAGGGCAGGAGGCATCTTCGCATGCACTATGGACAGGGGATTGGCTCGCATGCATAACAGCGGAAGAAGCAATGGTGCCACCCGCAGACATTGTTCCTGGACCCTAGGGTTCGGCCCACAGAGTCGGGTACTTTGCTGCCATGTGACTGATCATGCTGGTGGTGGTCAGGCTGCTAGTTTTGCCACCCCTGCTGATGCTGGCCTGGCAGGTGATGCGAATGGTCTTTTTGGGGTTATCGGCAGAGTCTTTAAAAAACAACCAGACTCGGGAAGACCTAAAAGTTGTACTGGCAACTTCATTGGTGTTGGTGTTACGGCGAGCGGTTGCCTGCCTTCTGTCTGCGGCCACCACACTGCTTCTTCCTGCCTGTTGGGGTGCTCTGCCCCCCCCCCCTGTGTGCTGCTCTTCTCACTCTGCATGTCCTCCTGCCATGTTGGTTCAGTTACTATATCATCAACCACCTCGTCTTACACTACCGCACCCTGGTCCTCCTCCTGACTTTCTGGCAATTGTCTCATCATCGTCTACCTCTTGTGACACTTTACCACCGTCACTTTTGTGTGACTGTGGCTGCTCAAATATTTGGGCATCGCTACATGTGATCTCCTCATGCCCCGCTTCAAGTGGACCGGGCGAGAGGCCCGAATCTATAAATGGAAAATTGAACAGCTCTTCAGAGTGTCCAAGTGTGGGATCAGTTGCATCCGGGCACTCAGCATGGTGGGAGGAAGGAGGATCAGGGTGAGGAATATGCAGTCCAGACTCACGTTTACTGAGACTTGACCGTGTGGAAGACAGGGTGCTGGTGGTGGTGGTGCTGGTGGTGGTGGTAGCTAAGTGACTGGAAGCATTATCCGCTATCCAACCAACAACCTTTTGACACTGCTCTGGGTTCAATAGTGGTGTGCTGTGGTCCCCTAGGAATTAGGACAGGAAGGTCAGGCAAGAAGATGTGGGTGTTTGTTGTGGCACATTTTCGGCTTGCCCACTGCCTTGTCCTCGGCCTCTGCATGCACCATTACCATCACGTCCAGTTCCCCATCCCTGGCCACGTGCCTTGCCCATTTTAAATGGAGGACAATGTCTTCCACGCTCACTACAAATTGCTGAATTTGGAGCGAAGTTATATTTAATCCATGTGACGGAGAAACCACAGTTTTAAATACCTGGCCTGTAGGTAACTATTTTGAAGAGCAAACAGGTGTCAAAAACTTTGCTGACACACTGAAAAAAAATTTGAATGGATGCTAAAAATGGCAGTATTTTCAGTGCAATTATATGTGATCTGTGTGACGGACAAACCACAGTTTTAAACAGCTGGATTTTTAGCGCTGTAATATGGAAAGGACCTGGCTGTATGCAGCAGTGCCAACAAGCAAATGGCGCAGAAAAACTGTGTTATCTCGATTGCTTTTTAAGCAAATAATGAGGATTAAGTTCCCAAAAAAATTATTCCTGGCCCCTGAGACCTGGGCCTTTGTCTAGAAATGTCTAACAGCAGAAGAAGGCAGAACTGGAATGGAGCCTCTTGTGCTATATGCACTGCAGTCTGCTATATACACTGCCTGCCTGCCTATATACACTGCCTGCCTGATATCTCTGCAGATGGATTAGTCCTCAGAAGGAATGTTTGTTGAGATGGATATGTGTAATGTACTTGTTTTCTCCCTACACTACCTAATACATAACTAAATCTCTCCCTAGCTCAGCAGCACCTCTCCCTACACTCCCTGATTGCAGAGTAGACTGACGAGCACAGCGGCACCAGGTCTGATATAGACCTGATGATGCTGTGCGGCCAGCCAACCACTGTAATGCCACAACCAACATGACTGCAGCATTACAGTGAGTGGCAGGTAATCACTGCATGTTGATTGGCTCTCTAAAGAGCGCCAAACATGCAGGGAGGGGACTCGAGCATCCGCCTGAGCATCTCCAAGTACTCGGCGTGCTCCGAGCATCTTGAGTACTGAGATGCTCGGGCAAGTACTGAGTACTTGCGAGTATGCTCTCTCATTACTACTAGACACTCTTTTTCCACTAACGCATAGTTTTTCTCGCAGAACGAGAGCTTCCGGCTCATATAGAATGGGATGTTTTTTCACATTTATCTCTTGAGATAGTACGGCTTCTAGACCAACTTCTGAAGCGTCTGTCTGGACCACAAACTCTTTCTCAAAGTCTGGTGCAACCAGGACCGGCTGCTTACACAGTGCTAGATTCAATCGTTGGAACGCCGTCTTTGTTTCCTCCGTCCATTTCACTATTGTTGATCTGGTGCCTTTGAGGAGATCCATGAGTGGCGTGGCCATCATGGCAAAATTTGGGATAAACCGCCGGTAATATCCCACTATTCCAAGGAACGCTCTCACTTGCTTTTTGGAGAGCGGTTGCCGCCATTTCTGGAATGCCTCCACTTTGTTAACTTGTGGCTTTATCTCTCCTCTCCCGACGACATAGCCAAAGTACTTTGCTTCTTACTTTCCAAAGGCGCATTTTTTGGGGTTTATTGTAAATCCCACCTTCCTTAGAGCATCCAGAATTGCCTGTAACTTAGGTAGATGACTAGTCCAGTCTGGGCTAAAGATCACAATGTCATCAAGGTAGGCTGTGGCATACTTCTTATGTGGGGCTAGGATCCGATCTAGCGATTGGCGAGCACTAAAATGCTCGGGTGCTCGAAGCTCTGGTCGAGCAAATTGGAATGTTAGGGTGCTCGACCCGAAATATGTTAAGGAACATCCTTTCCAGGGTAATGACTTGTATATAAGGCAAAATAAATAAACAAAAACAAAAATGCTCCTCCACACCTTGGGCTATGTTCACACGTAGCGTTTTTGATGCGTTTTTGCACTTTTGTATTGCTTTCAACCAAGACAAATGCATTCACTGGGAAATGTCATTTTAACATTTTACAACCTTATCTGGCCATGTGGTGTGTGACACATCATCAGACATATGCATACAGTGCTGAAAAGACATGGGAACAGCATGGGGAAGACCCCTGGTAGCATCTCTGATTTCCAGGTCACTGCCTAAAAGTGTGCCCATCACAAGTGATCCTTGTCACATGCAAAGATGCCTCTGTCATTGCAGACTTGCAACAATCACCGTCCACGTCCTTGTCCCAGCGCAGCGTTCAGTTGTCCCTACCCCATTCCTTGTAATGCAAGGGCAAGTATGCAGGCAGCCAGCCATCCACCCACCCACAGGCTGCAATACTATACTGCCAACTTTTTTACAGCTGTTTGCACTTGAAATGAGGCCTTTTAGGCTTGCGGAGGCGGAAGTTGTCCATATCCTTATGGCGGCGGCTGGGTGTCCATACTTTGTCCCCAGCCGCCACTATTTATCCCGGTGTCGTCTCTTCCTTCCACAAGCATGGGTCCCACAACATTACCTGTGCCCTCCCCAGTGCACTTACTGGGAAGGACCGCCTAACCACAAACACGTGGTCAAGTGAATGTTGCCAGGGATGGTACGGAGCCAGTCCACAGCTTGTCGGTGAGATGTATTTCACCACAGCCATATTCTTTAGCTTGGTGAAAGGACTTGGGAAACTGTATCTACTTCAGCTGTTATTTCTCCCAGGAAGTCCTCTAAAGCTGCTTGCACTTGAAATGTGGCCTTTTAGGCTTGTGGAGGCAGAAGCTGTCCACAACCTCATGCCGGCAGTGTCTGGGTGTCCATACTCGGTCCCCAGCCGCCACTAATTCTCCCGATACCGTCTCCACCTTCCACAAGCAAGGGTCCCTGAACATTACTGCTGGTACTTTTCTGTGGGAATCTGCTTGCCTCTTACCAGTCTGTAATATTTCCAGTGAACTATGGTACTATGCCATGGTGTTAGAACTGCCCCCAGTACCAGTAGCGAAGCCATTCCCAATATCCTTCTCAGGAATTTTATTTGATAGACTGAGTGGCTGCCCAAATATATTAGTTTCTGACAAAGGAGCTGAAGATAGAGTGGCAGTAGGTGCAAGTTTCTCCAGCCTGTTAGATATCAGAGGGTGAAAGGCAGCACATTGGATCAGTGGCTAGCACTGAAGCCTTTCAGCGCTGGAGTCCTGGGTTCAAATCCCAGCAAGGACAACATCTGCAAGGATTTTGTATGTTCTCCCCGTGTTTGCGTGGTTTCCACCTCAGTGAAAAAAGAGCCATAGTGTCCGGGAACCTTCCCACACACTTTTCTTAGCCAGGATTGCTTCTCGGCAGGGTTGGACAGTCCCATCAGAGAATCCTCGGGTGGGCCCTGGCTTCTACATCAGGAGAGTTCATGATAGTGCAAACTTTGCAGCAGCTATGGGGCTCTTGAGTGAGGGAGAAAGGTGAGCCCTCAGAATCAAATCCCCTGGTGGGCCCAATGATTTTCAGTTTGAAATTGCTTCTTAGCGGGAGTTGTATTTCACCACAGCCATATTCTTTAGCTTGGTGAAAGGACTGGCATAGAGGGAAACCATATCTGCTCCGGCTGTCATTTCTTCGTCACCAGGTTCCGCCCATTGTAACACACGACCATGCCTGGCTGCATGTTCAGTGGTAAAAGCTAGTGATGAGCGAGTACCGTAATATTCGTAATCGCTATACTCATAACGAGTACTTTGTAATAATCGCGTATTCGTTCTGAATAGTGAGTCCAATGTAAGTCAATGGGAAAAGCGAGTAATTTTCTGCTGGACCCTACAAAGTGGTCTGGGGGCCTGAGGAAAAGGCTTAAATGGATGGGAAAGTGATGAAACAGAATGGGAAGAGCCTGGAGAATGCTCCTGCATGCATTTCTGACTCACATATGGTTTCAGGGAAAAGTTTGTCGCAGTATTACGCCACTTTTACACACACACACACAAGACCAACTGTCAAACCTAACCTAAATTGCATTTAACAGGCCAAAAAGATGAAGAAACTGTGCAGGAAAAACTATCACTTGTATATAAGGCTAAATAAACAGAGAAAGCAAAAATATCCCTTTTAGCCTTTGTTCACACATACTGTTGTGGATTTTTTTCGCCTTTTACAATTGGGAGGGCCCTCACTTATACATTTTGTAGGTCCCTCTGTCATACATAATTTTTAGTTCGCTATTCCCCAGCACTTTACAAGCACAGCTAGAACGTACTCGTAGGTATGTTGATCTTTGACCTGAGAGGCCTCCGGTGGCTCTGTGAGATGCGTTTTGGAGGGACAACTGTTACTTAGACATTTGGGCAGTCCCACCATCATTGACACTCAAATAGTGGAATACATATTCAATAGCAGTTTACAATGTGCCCATTGCAGCGGTGGGCTTGACCCTCCTTCTCCTCCTCTTTCTCCTCCTTCTCCTCCTCCTCCACCACCACCACGATGTGATAATGCGACCCTAAGTTCAAATGTTCAGAGGCCCTGCAGTAGGCAGGCAAGCTGAGTTTTGTGAGAGCCCTCTTGTGGCACTGTAACATACATTTTGAAGTGCCTTCCTCTAGATATTTTGGAGGTCCCTCTTGTGTACAATACATTTGAGAGTGCCCTCACTTATTCATATTGTATGGCCCTCGCTCTATTATTTAACTCATTTAAGGGCAGAGACTACAGAGAAAAAGGCCAAGAGACATGGAGAACTAGAAGGTAGCACTGAGTGCGGCCAGCGATCCTCAGGTATGTCTGAACTCTGTGAACCGGAAAAATAAAGCTGCACTAGTCAACTGGATGACGAGCTCAAATATATCACTTGTCCAAATCAATGAACAAAGGATATATGGTGCCCCCCCCCCCTCCAGGATGGGTTGCAGAAGCTTCTCCAAATGGCTCAGAGATTTTGATTGTCAATATTCCTCAGATTATATAGGAAGAGAAGACTTCTTGATACTGTACTACTTGGTCCAGTGCAGAATGTGCATCGTATTTCCAAAAATTACTCCTGGGGGCTGTGTCATATATGCAGGGAGATTCCATGACAAGGGCCTCCCTTGTCAAACATTATCTACGATGGAGTACTGTAGTAGTTGTGGCCCTCAATTCAAGTTTTCAGAGGGCCATCAGTCGGTCATCAACAATCAATGTAAATTTCTATTAAATATGTATCCCCTATCTCAGTCACAATGTGGCACAAACCAGGCATGTTTTTTGCCAAATAGGGTGACTGACAGTACATTTCTATTGAATATGTATCCCATATCTCTGTCACAATGTGGCACAACCTGTGACAAGGGCCTCCAATGACAAATATTAGTTTGATAGGACCACTGTACATTCCAGATTTGTCCACTGCACAATGTGCATAGGGTTTGTAAAAATGAGCCCTATGGGCTGAGTCATGGTTGACGTAGGTAGCCACCATCCCAAGGGCCTCCAATCACAAATAATAGTTAGGCTGGAGTAGGAATACTGTCCGAGTTTGTCCACTGCACAATGTGCATAGGGTTTGTAAAAATAATCCCTATGGGCTGAGTCATGGTTGACGCAGGAAGCCACCATCCCAAGGGCCTCCAATCACAAATAGTAGTTAGGCTGGAGTAGGAATACTGTCCTAGTTTGTCCACTACACAATGTGCATAGGGTTTGTAAAAATTAGCCCTATGGGCAGAGTCATGGTTGACGAATGAAGGAAACGGGTTTTTATGGAAAGTTGGTGACGTTAACAGCAGTAGCATGAATCTGCATTTTTGGTGAATTTAGGTTGGCTTGCTGTCATCTGGAGGGATTGCAAACTGTGGAGATATCAAGTACTTGTTGAATTTAATCAGAGTAAGTCTGTCCGCATTTTCTGGTGAGAGTCTTGTGCGCCTATCAGTGATGATTACCCAAGGGGAACTAAAAACACGCTCTGACAACACACTAGCAGCTGGACAGGCCAGCACCTCCAAGGAATATAAGGAGAGATCAGGCCAAGTGTTCATCTTAAACACCCAATAATTAAAGGAAACTGAAGCGTCAGAAAGGATGCACGTATGGTCACTTAAGTACCCCTTGACCATGTTCTGCAACTTATCCCTCCTTGGCATTGTTACAGGCACAGATAGTCCTTGCTGTTGTGCTGGTTTTGAAAATTGCCCAATTTGTGCACATTTTCCCCCCACCTCTGTTGGAGCTGGTGTTCGTGTCTGTGCTATATGGGCCAAGCTGCAAAAAGGCAAATATTCTGTGTCCCCAACAGTAGAAAAAGTACCCATCCTCTCCTCACGCTGACTCGCCTCCTCCTCCTCCACCTCCTCGTCCTCCTCTCCAGCCCATACAGCCTGGACAGACATGAAGATTGGGTTGTGTGTCCCATCTGTAGCATTACGAGTCCCCTTGGTAGCACAGAAAAACAAGTCCTCTCCCCCCTCATCCTCCTCCTCTTCCTCCTCATAACCCATTGTTGCCTCAGAATATTGGCTGGGCTGGGTAGTAACACCCATTGGGAAATCTGGCTCCATAACAACATGGTGAGCACTCAAAGCTTCCTCTTTGAGATTATGCAGTGATTGTTTCAAGAGACACAGCAGCGGGATGGTTACGCTGATAATAGCCTGATCACCGCTCACGAGGTTGGTACAGTACTCAAAGTTCTCAAGAACCTCACAAATGTCAGCGATCCACACCATCTCGAGAGTTGTTATGCGTGGTGGCTGACTCTCAGTCTGTCGGGCATTCTAAAGCTGGTATTCAGCTACTGCCCTCTGCTGTTCACTAATCCTCGCCAACATATGATAGGTGGAGTTCCACCGGGTGGGCAGGTCGCAAGTGAATCAGTGACTTGGCCAATTCAGGCACTTTTTCAGTGCTATAAGAGCAGCAAAAGCAATAGATGAATGGCGGGAATGGGCACTAATATGGCGCACCTTTTCAAGTAGGTACGGCAAGTCACGGTAAATTTTCAGAAATTTCGGAACAAATAGGTTCAGCACGTGAGCCATGCATGGCACGTGTACCTGCTTGCCGACCTTTATAGCTGCCACCAGGTTACGTCCATTGTCGCAGACGACCAGATCGGGTTGGAGGTGCAGTGGGGTGAGCCACTGATTGGTCTGTTGTTTTAAAGCTTGCCACAGCTCTGCTGCAGTGTGTTCTTTCTGACCTAAACAGATCAGCTTCAGCAGAGCGCGTTGCCACTTTGCCAATGCGCTGCTGCACATTTCCCAGCTTGGCAGTGATGGGGAGAGTAATTCAGCAGAGGATGAGGAGGAGGGGAGAGAGGAAGTGGAATATGAAGAGGCGGAAATGCTGACAGAAGTTGGGCCCGCTATTCTTGGCGTGGGTAGGATGTGTGATGTTCCCGTTTGCGCCTTTGTCCCACCCTCCAACAGGTTCACCCAGTGTGCCGTGACAGAAATGTATCGTCCCTGTCCCCAACAACTTGTCAGGTGTCTGTTGTTAGGTGGACCTTCCCAGTTACGGCGTTGGGGAGAGCATGGTTCAGATTGTTTAACACGTGCTTGTGTAACGCAGGGAAGGCACATCGGGCAAAAGAGTGGCGGCTGGGAACACTGTATCGTATGGCAGCCACAGCAAAGAGATCACGGAAAGACTGTGTTCCCACAAGCCTAAACAGCAATATCTCCACAGCTAGCAATTTGGCAATCTGCGAGTTTAGTATTTGTGCCTGTGCGTGCGTGGCTGGTTATTTATGCTTTCTTTCCAAGCTTTCAGGCACGGACAATTGGACTGATCAGTGGACTCCTCATCGACCACCTCGTCTTCCATCTCATCCTCCTTCCCAGTTGACATTGTAGGCTGACCTGATGGCAACTGTGTCTCATCATCATCAGCCTCCACCTCTGGAGACAGTAAATGACGTTTCTTCTGGCCGTAGGTCCTCAAATACTTGAGCATCAACGCACGCCACCTCCTCTAGTCCCTCTTCAATGCTGCACAGTGATAGGCTATAGCCAACCAAAGGATACATACCAAACAGATCCTCGGAGTGGCCAAGCTTAGGGTCATATGTCTCCTGTGACTGATAATGGCGGGAGGAAGGAGAACCATCTTCAGGTTTGGATGGGTCAGCCTTCTGTGTATCCACAGTAGACTGTGTGGTCCTGGAAGATTTGTTGCTGCTTGACAAATGCGTAGAGGCCTTCTCTGCTATCCAAGACAGAATCTGCTCTTGCTCTTCTGGCTTTCAAACACGTTTACGTTCCAGACCAGGAAATTTTTCCAGGAACATAGTGGATACAAAAAGCTTCTTCTTTCCAGACACAGAGTGCCTTCTCGCGCACCACTGACAACACCACGTCCACGTCCCTTAACAACAGGCTTTTTTGGCATTATGGGTTTTGTTGACAGATTTGTTGGTGTGTGCTTGGTAGCAGGCAGTAGGAAATGTTTGGACTACTGCTTTGCACCAAATGCCTTTTTAAGTGGACTAATGTGGACAGCAGAAGACAGGCTCTGACCTCTAAAACAGCAGGGAAAATAGACCTAAAAAAAAAGGCAGCAGAATAACAATATGCTACTTCTGTGTGTGCTGGAAAAATATTGCTTTGCCTCTGACAAGAGCTATTTTAAGATGAACACTGGAAGAACACTTTAACTTCTCTCTACTAGTGTTGAGCGAGCACTAAAATGCTCGGGTGCTCGAAGCTCGGGCCGAGCTCACCGTGAAACTCGGGTGCTCGACCCGAGCAACGAGCCCAACGTTAGGCTATAGGAGACCCGAGCATTTTTGCGGCGGCACCCCCGGCAGTCTTTTAAAAGCCTAACAAGTGCCCAAAACGATAGTGACAGTGCTCAAATTACATGGGGACAGCATGGGGATCGCCCCAGGAAGCATTTCTGACCCCCAGGTCACTGCTGTCAACAACGTGGTCAGAGGTATTAAGCCACTTTTAAGGGCTCACAATAAAACGTTCAAAAACGAAACTGAAACTGCTTTCCAGTGAAATATGTAAAGGAAGTTCCTTTCCAGGGTAAAGACTTGTATATAAGGTAAAATAAATAACTAAAAAAAAAGAACTCCTCCACACCTTGGGCTGTGTTCACAAGTAGCATTTTTTATGCGTTTTTGCACTTTTGTATTGCTTTCAACCGTGACAAATGCATTCACCGGGAAATGTCATTTTAACATTTTACAACCTTATCTGGCCATGTGCTGTGTGACACATGCATACAGTGCTGAAAAGACATGGGAACAGCATGGTGAAGACCCCTGGAAGCATCTCTGACACACAGGTCACTGCCCATCAGAAGTCATCCTTGCCGCATCAGAAGATGCAGACTTGCAACTATCCCCGTGCAAGTTCTTGTCCAAGGGCACTGTTCAAATGTACCTCCCCCATTCCTTGCAATGCAAGCACAAATATGTAGCCAACCACCCACCCACCCCAAGGCTGCAATACCATACTGATTGCTTGCAATTGAAATTGGGCCTTTCAGGCATGTGGAGGCGGAATCTGGCCACAACGTGATGGCTGTGTTAGCGGCCTGGAATCCATACTCAGTCCCCAGCCGCCCGGCAGCCGGGTGTCCACACTCGGTCCCCAGCCGCCAGGGGGCGGCCGAGTGTCCATACCCGGTCCCAAGCTGTCCCGCCGCCGGGTGTCCACACACGGTCCCCAGCCGCCTGGGGGCAGCCGGGTGTCCATAAACAGTCCCCAGCCGCCCCTATTCCTCCTTGGAGCATCCCCCCACACACTTTTCTTAGCCCAGCCTGCTTTAGGGCAGCATTGGGCGAGACCACCAGAGAACCAGACTCCTCCGGTGGGCCCTGGCTTCTCCATCAGGGGAGTTGAGAGTGCCAAGGTGAGGACCATGATGATGATGATGATAGAAGTTAGCATCTGCTTTGTTTTCTTGGAATGCAAGCACATGTATGTAGTAGCGGCTAGGCCTGAGGTGGTCAGCGTTTTGGCGCATATCCTACCTCCTCCGAGGATTGCTGGATGTTTTCCTGCTACTATCGCAGTTCTATGACTCCCGTTAAAACAAACCTTCAGGTGATAAATGATGGATGAGGTAGTGGCAAAGCAGAAAGAGCAGGAAGAACAGGGACCATTCACATCAATATCAGGCCAGTCAACCACATATGTCTTGTAGGATATGTTTCTGTAACAAAATGAGTGATTCGGCTACACAGTTATAGGGCATACAGTGAGTGCAATGCCTAACAAAAATCTTGAGGCACTCCAATGCACCTTGGAAATGACATGGAGGTCAGAGGGCCTTAACTATACCGTTTTTTCCATTTATAGCAACTAGGTCTCCTGTACACTGTTGGCCTAAGCAGTGAATGGAAGGCTTTCCAAAAATTATGAGGAACTGCAATGCCCCTTGAAACAGACGTGGATTACAGCTTACTAAAAACCTTCTACCCATTATTGGGGAGTGGGTCTCCCTTAGTTTTCGCCTTTTCATTGAAAAGCAAAAGCTGACTAAAATTAGGAGGTAATGCAATACCCGTTGGAATAGTCGTGGAGGTTAGAGGTAATTAAAAACAACATTTCAATGCCCCTTGGAAAAGCTGTGGAGTTCAGAGTGGCTTAAGAAGATGCTTTTAATGCCCCCTTGAAGAGACGTGGAGGTCCCAGTAGCTTTACAAGTTGGTTTTAATGCCCCTCGGAAAAGTGGTGGAAGTCGCAGTAGCTTAACAAGACGCTTTTAATGCCCCTTACAAGAGCCATGCAGTACAGCATCTTAAAAACAGTATTCCCATTATTGGGGAGTGGGTCTCCCATAATATTTGCTTATGCCTTCCAAGCAAAAGCTGCCAAAAATTAGGACGGAGGAACTTGCAATGCCCCTTACAAGAGCCATGCAGTACAGCATATTACAAATATTATTCCCATGATTGGAGAGTGGATCTCCCATAGTATTTGTTTATGCCTTCCAAGCAAAAGCTGCCAAAAATTAGGGTGGAGGAACTTGCAATGCCCCTTACAAGAGACATGCATTACAGCATATTACAAACATTATTCCCATGATTGGGGAGTGGGTCTCCCATAGTATTTGATTATGCCTTCGAAGCAAAAGCTGCCCAAAATTAAGACGAAGGAACTCGCAATGCCCCCTAAAAGAGCCATGCAGTACAGCATATTACAAACATTATTCCCATGATTGGGGAGTGGGTCTCCCATAGTATTTGCTTATGCCTTCTAAGCAAAATCTGCCAAAAATTAGGACGGAGGAACTTGCAATGCCCCTTGCAAGACCCATGCAGTACAGCATATTACAAATATTATTCCCATGATTGGGGAGTGGGTCTCCCATAGTATTTGCTTATGCCTTCGAAGCAAAAGCTGCCAAAAATTAGGACGGAGGAGCTTGCAATGCCCCTTACAAGAGCCATGCAGTACAGCATATTACAAACATTATTCCCATGATTGAGGAGTTAGCCTCCCATAGTCTTTGCTTATGCCTGCCAAACAAAAGCTACCAAAAATTAGGACGGAGGAACTTGCAATGCCCCTTACAAGAGCCATACAGTACAGCATATTACAAACATTATTCCCATTATTGGGGAGTGGGTCTCCCATCGTATTTGCTTATGCCTTCCAAGCAAAAGCTGCCAAAAATTAGGACGGTGGAACTTGCTATGCCCCTTACAAGAGCCATGCAGTACAGCATATTACAAACATTATTCCCATGATTGGGGAGTGGGTCTCCAATAGTCTTTGCTTATGCCTTCCAAGCAAAAGCTGTCAAAAGTTAGGATGGAGGCACTTGCAATGCCTCTTACAAGAGCCATGCAGTACAGCATATTACAAACATTATTCCCATTATTGGGGAGTGGGTCTCCCATAGTCTTTGCTCATGCCTTCCAAGCAGAAGCTGCCAAAAATTAGGACAGAGGAACTTGCAATGCCCCTTACAAAAGCCATGCAGTACAGCATATTACAAACATTATTCCCATGATCGGGGAGTGGGTCTCCCAAAGTCTTTGCTTATGCCTTCCAAGCAAAATCTGTCAAAAATGAGGACGGAGGAACTTGCAATGCCCCTTACAAGAGCAATACAGTACATCATCTTAAAAATATTATTCCCATTATTGGGGAGTGGGTCTCCCACACTCTTTGCTTATGCCTTCCAAGCAAAAGCTGACAAAATTAAGGACGGATAAACTTTTAATAATGGCAACACGGACCACGGTCACCCTGGTGGTATAGTGGTGGTGGAGGCTGAGGATAAGGAGAAGAACATAAAACAGCTGAAATGAGGAAGCGTATACGCATGTGTGGGTGTGAAGCGGTGCATGTGAATACACCTCCCGAAAAAACACAGTGGATTTGACTTTATGTTACTCTGCTGTCATTTGGTGGTAATGAGAAGTCTGGCCCAGCCAGCCCTTGTTCATTTTGATAAGGGTCAGCTTGTCAACATTGTCAGTTGACAGGCGAGTGCGCTTATCAGTTATAATTCCCCCAGCGGCACTAAAAACACACTCCGATAACACGCTAGCGGCAGGGCAGGCCTGGACCTCCAAGGCGTACAGAGCGAGTTCATTCCAACTGTCCAGCTTGGATACCCAATAATTAAAAGGCACAGAGGAATCACGGAGGACGCTGGTACGGTCGACAAGGTTTTCCCTCACCATCTTTTGAAACTTTCCACTCCTTGTGAGAGTACACGGCGCCTCAGGGCCTGTAAGCTGGGCGGGTCTCAGAAAACTGTCCGAGAACGTTGACAGTGTTCCCCTGCCTCTGCTGGATTGGATTTGCCTCTCTCTCGCTTGTACGCCTTGGTTGGTCAACGAACTGTGACCTCTGCCGCTAGCGTGTTCAGATGGGAACTTTTTTAACAGTTCTGCAGCAAGGGCCTTCTGGTACTGCCCCATTTTTGTAGACCTCTCCACCTCAGGAATAAGAGAGTGAAAGTTCTCCTTGTAGCGGGGGTCTACAAGTGTCACCAACCAGTAATGACTGTCACCCAACATTTTGACAACGCGAGGTTCACGGTTAAGGCAGCGTAACATAAAATCAGCCATGCGTGCTAGACTGGTAATGGGCAAGACTTCCATGTCCTCGCCAAGGTGACGACTGACCATGCTCTCCTCCTCCTCCTCCTCCTCCCCCTCCCCCCTGTCCTCCGGCCACCCACGCTGAATCGACGGTATGACAGTTGTACAGGTACTACCTTCTACACCGCATGATACAAGCTCCTGTTCTTCCTCCTCCTCTCCCTCATTGTCCCCCAATGCACGTTGGGATGAGATGAGGCTTGGCTGTGCGTAATCTACCGCTACGGCTTCTTGATCCATCTCATCATACTCTGGCTGCAATGCCTCCTCTTTAATTCTCTGCAGAGTGCGTTGCAAAAGACAGACAAGTGGAATGCTGAAGCTAATGATGGTATCATCGCCACTCACCATCTGGGTGGACTCCTCAAAGTTTGTCAAGATGATCCAGATGTCAGACATCCAGGTCCACTCCTGAGGTCTTATGTGTGGATTCTGACCTGAATATCGACGGCCTTGTTGCAGCTGGTACTCCACAACTGCTCTCTTCTGCTCACAAATCCTTCGCAACATGTGGAGGGTAGAGTTCCAACGTGTGGGGACATCACACACCAGTCGGTGTGACGGAAGCTGCAAACGCTGCTGCAACACAGCAAGGGCGGCGGAAGCTGTAGCCGACTTGCGAAAATGAGCAGACAGGCGGCATACTTTGATGAGCAGATCTGGCAACTCGTGGTATGATTTAAGAAACCGCTGAACCATGAGGTCAAGCACATGAGCCAGGCATGGTACGTGTGTGATCTCGCCTCAGAGCCACAACCAGGTTACGGCCAGTGTCACACATGACCATGCCTGGATGTAGGTTCAGCGGTCTCAGCCACAGATCTGCCTGCTCTTTCACAGCTGTCCACAACTCACAAGCAGTGTTAGGTTTCTCACCTAAGCTTATGAGTTTCAGCATCGCCTGTTGCCGCTTGTCGGAGGCAGTACTGCAGTTCTTCCTGCTTGTAACTGATGTGGTGATATCTGAGATGGAGGCTGAACATGAGGAGGAGGAGGAGGAGGATGATGCGCAGGAGGTGTACACTGTGGGGGCAACTCTGACTGACATAGGGCCCGCAATCCTCGGTGTGGGGAGGATGTGTTCTGTCCCAAGGTCCGACTGTGTCCCGGCTTCCACTATGTTTAATCAGTGTGCCGTCAGGGAGATGTACCATCCCTGGCCTCAAGCACTTGTCCACGTGTCCGTTGTCAGGTGGACTCTCCCAGTAACTGCGTTGTTGAGGGCATGTCAGATGTTTTGGGACACGTGCTTGTGTAGTACGGGGATGGCACACCGGGCAAAATAGTGTCGGCTGGGGACCGAGTACCGAGGGACGGCCACCGCCATAAGGTTGCGGAAGGATTCGGTCTCCTCCAGCCTAAAAGGCAGCATTTCCAACGCAAGCAGTGAAATGTGCGAATTTAGGACTGTGGCCTGTGGGGCGTTAGCTGCGAATTTCCGCTTTCGTTCAAAGGTCTGGGATATGGACAATTGAATGCTGCGGAGCAACGTGGACGTGGACGTTGATGCTGTTTCTTGAGAAACTGCCATAACAAGTGAAGACTGAGAGGAGCGGCCATCTTTGCATGCAGTATGGACAGGGGATTGCCTTGCACACACAACAGGGGGTTCTATTGCACGCACGACAGTGGAAGAAGAAGTGGTGACACCCGCTGACACTGGTCATGGACCCTGGGGTTCGTCCCACAAAGTCGGGTGCTTTGCTGCCATGTGCCTGATCATGCTGGTGGTCAGGCTGGTAGTTTTGTCACCCCTGCTGATGCTAGCATGGCAGGTGGTACAAATGGCCTTTTTGTGGTTATCAGCAGAGTCTTTAAAAATATTCCAGACTCTGGAAGACCTACCGGTTGTACTGGCAACATCCGTCGTGTTGGTGTTACGGGGAACGGTTGCCCGCCTTCTGTCTGCGGCCACCACACTGATCTTCCTGCCTGTTGGGTACTCTGCCTCCCTCCAACTGTGTGCTGCTGGCCTCAATCTGCATGTCCTTCTGCCACGTTGGGTCAGTTACTAGATCATCCACCAACTCCTCCTCTTCCACTTGCGCACCACGATCCTCCTCACTTCCTGGCAATTGTGTCTCGTCATCATCCACCTCTTGTGACAAATTGCCAGCGTCTACTTCCTGTGGCCGTGGCTGTTCAAATATTTGTGCATCGCTACATGGGATCTCCTCTTCCACCACTTCATGCGGAGCAGGCGAGGGGCACAAATATGGAAATGGACCAGTGAACAGCTCTTCAGAGTGTCCAAGTGTGGGATCAGTTGCTGTCTGACGACACTCGGCATGGTGGGAGGAAGGAGCATCAGGGTGAGGAGGAGTATGCGGTCGAGACTCACAGCTACTAAGAGTCGACCGTGTGGAAGACAGGCCGGAGGTGGTGGTAACTGGAAGTATTATCTGCTGTCCAATTAATAACCTGTTCACACTGATCAGTACATAATACTGGTGTTGTTCTGTGCTTTCCTAGTAATTCGGTCAAGAAGTGGGAGCGAGAAGATGTAGGTGTTGGTTGTGGCACATTTTCACCTTGGCCACGGCCCCGTCCTCTGCACGCACCATCACCAAAACGTCCACTTCCACGTCCCTTGCCACGCACCTTGCCCATTGTGAAGCAAGTAAAATAGCTTACACTCGCACTATCAATGGAAAAAGGGTAATAAAAAGGAGATTAGAACCGTGGAAGAGGAAAACCACAGTTCTTTTTCTTTGGCCTACACCCGACTCTTTTAAACAATCTGAACAATCAGGGAGAAAATATTACTGTATTTCTTTACGGAAAAAATACCAAAAGCTGAATAATAGAGATTTCTAACCGTGAAAAAGCAAAACCACAGTTATAATTTACTGGTGTATGTATTCTAGACTTTTTTAAATATATATATTTGCGGCTGAACAGTGAGCGACACACTCAAACTGTTTTTTTTTTTATACAAATGGCACAAAAGTGGATAATACAGAGGTTTGAACCGTGGAACTGCAAAGCCACACTTGTATTTCTCGGGCCTACACCAGACTATTTTCAACAGATATATTTGTGTCTGAACAATCAGGAGACACTATTAATTTTTTACGTCAAAAAATGCAAAAAGCAGGATAATAGAGATTTTTTACCGTGGAACAGGAAAAGCACACTTCTGTCTCTCTGGCCTACACCAGACTATTTTCAACAGATATATTTGTGTCTGAAAAATCAGAGAGACACTATTATTTTGTTTTTTTTCGGCAAAAAATGCCAAAAACAGGATAATACAGATTTTTTACCGTGGAACAGCAAAACCACAGTTATAATTTACCGGTGTATACCATACTTTTTTAAATATATATATTTGCGGTTGAACAGTGAACGACACACTCAAACTGTTTTTTTAGATAAAAATGGCTTAAGGAACTTCAAAACCACACTTCTATTTCTCTGGCCTACACCAGACTATTTTCAACAGATATATTTGTGTCTGAAAAATCAGAGACACACTTTTTTTTTTGGGGGGGGGGGGGGGACCAAAAGGTTAATAAGACAGGTATTTGTACAGTGTGGAGGAGGAAAAAAAAAAGAGGATTTAGATGAAAAAAAAAGGACTTTTCCTGGCCCCCGAGACCGGGAGCTAAGTCCAGCAATTTCAGCAACAGGAGCACACAGGACTGTAATGTAGCGTTTGCTGGTATAACCACTGCGTCTCCTATACAGCCTGCCTGCCTGCCTGCCTGATATCTGGGATGGATATTAGTCCTGAGAAGGACTGTTTGTTTGATCTGGCAGCCTTTACAGACCCTACACTTACTATTTTGCAGGATATATCTCTCCCTAAATCAGCAGCGCTGTCCCTACACTGTCTGATCCGGAGCGACTGTGTCCAAGATGGCGGCGCCCGGTTTTAAATACTCGAGGTGACGCTGTGCGGCCAGCCAATCACTGTAATGCCCACAAACAACATGGCTGCGGCATTACAGTGACTGGCTGGCAATCCCTGCATGTTCATTGGCTCTGTAAAGAACGCCAAACATGCAGGGCGGAGACCCGAGCTCCCGCCAGAATAACCCGGAAATGCTCGGTGCTCGCCGAACATCCCGAGTAGCGTGATGCTCGGGCGAGTACCGAGCAGTGTCGAGCATGCTCACTCAACACTACTCTCTACCTAATACACAATCTCTCCCTTCCTGTACTCTGACTTTGCTGTGTGCCTTCAGCTCTGGAAAGAGCTATTTTTTGGTGGTATTATGGAGCTAGTGAGCAGCTCCTTTAAATACAGAACTAGTGTAAATAGCAGCTCAGCGATCTCTCCCTATGCTTATAGAACGCAGGCTCCAGACACAATGTGCACAAAATTGTGGCGGCAGGGTTTAAATAGACCCTACGACGCTGGGCGGCCAGCCAATCACAGTAATGCCATAACCAAGATGTCTGCGGCATTGCTGTGATTGATTAAGAAGCCCATCTTGTTTAGTGACTGCAAAGAAGGAGCCAAAACTGCAGGGCGGGACATCCAAATATAGTGAGGCGAGTACACAAATACTCACAGAATAACGAGTAACCGGAATACCGTACTATCCGTGTGAATAGCGAATAGTAACGAATGCACTCGCTCATCACTAGTGAGAGCCACAGATCAGGCTTCTGTGTTACAGCTTTCAACAACTCTGCAGCGGTGGGTAGTTTGTCACCTAAGCATTAAGCATGTTATCTTCAGCACAGCCTGTTGCCGATTGGCCAAGGCAGTGCTGCAGTGCTTTCAGCTTGTGACTGATGTGGTCATTTTGGAGATGGAGGCCGAACTGGAGCAGGAGGTGCAGGAGCTGAACAATGTGATTACATTGAGGTTACATTGGCGACTCTGGTTTTTATACTAAAGAAAGATACTACTGTGTTTTGTTTTTTTTTACGTTATTTTTTAAGACAAATGCATTCACTGGGAAATGTCATTTTAGCATTTTACAACCTTATCTGGCCATGTGGTCACACATCATCAGACACCTCCTGTTTCATTTATGACAGAGGGACTCTGAAAGTCACAAAGACTATTTTTATAGGGCATGCAGTCGGCACTCGCTATTGTTAGAGAGCCATCAGCCGGCTATGCTTTGTTGTTCCCATTATTGACGAGTGGGTCTCCGATACTCTTATTGTGTATGCAGTGACTGCAAGGGCTGCCAAAAATTCGGACGCAACCCAATACCCCTTTGAAGAGACATAGAGGAGGGTCTCAGTAAAAAAAATGTTCCCATTAGAAAGGAGCGGGTCTCCTATAGTGTTAATGCCCATGCTGTGACTGCATGGGCTGCCAAAATTGGGGAAAAACCCCGCTAACTATTTAAAGACACATAGAGCAGGGCCACAGTGACGACATATTCCCATTAGAAAGGAGAGGGTCTCCTATACTGTTTGCCTATGCAGTGACTGCAATGGCTGTCAAAAATTTGGAGTCACTCCAATGCCCCTTGCAAGACATGTGAGGTTAGAGGGCCTCCTGAAAACAATGTTCCCATTATTAGGAAGTGGGTTTCCCATTGTGTTTGCCTATGCAGTGAATGCAAGGGTTGCCAAAAATTTGGAGGCACTCCAATGCCTCTAGGATGAGACGTAGAGGAGGGCCTCCTGAAAAAAAATGTTCCCATTAGAAAGGAGCGGGTCTCCTATACTTGTAATGCCCATGCACTAAGGGGGGTATACATGAACAAACTGTTTAAAAAAAAATTTTTACCGGCATCATAAACACCCTTTAAAAAAATTATGTTGGTGTTGCATCACGGACCACGGTCACCCTGGTGATATGGAGGTTGAGGATGAGGATGAGGAGAAGGAGGAGGACAAGAGCAAATAGCCAAATTCAGGAAGCGTATACCCATGTGTGGGTGTGTAGAGGTGCATGGGAATACACCTCCCAAAAAAAGACACTAGATTTGAGTTTATGTTACGCTGCTATCATTCGGTGGGTGTTGAGAGGTCTGGCCCAATACAGACTTTGTTCATTTTTATAACAGTCAGCCTGTCAGCATTTTCAGTTGACAGACGGATGCGCTTATCAGTTATAATTCCACCAGTGGCACTAAAAACCCGCTCTGATAAAACGCTAGCGGCAGGGCAGACCAGGACCTCCAAGGCGTAGAGAGACAGTTCATTCCACGTATCCAGCTTGGATACCCAATAATTATAAGGCACAGAGGAATTACTGAGGACGTTGGTACGGTCGGAAAGGTGCTCCCTCACCATCTTCCGAAACTTGGCACTCCTTGAGAGAGTAACCCGGGCCTCAGGGCCTGTGCGATGGGAGGGTCTGAGAAAACTGTCTCAGAACTTTGACAGTGTTCCCCTGCCTCTGGTGGATTGCATTTTTGGCTCTCTCGTCTGTACTCCTTGGTTGTCCAACGAACTATTACCTCTGCCACCCGCGTTTTCAGATGGGAATTTTTTTAATAATTCCGCAACAAGGGCCTTCTCTTACTGTACCATTTTATTAGGCCTGTCCTGCAAGGGAATAAGATACAGAAAGTTCTCCCTGTAGTGTGTGTCTACAAGCATCACCAACCAGTAATGACTGTCACCCAAAAGTTGAATAACGCGAGGGTCACGGGAAAGGGAGCGTAACAAACTCAGCTATGTGTGCCAGACTGCAAAGAGGCAAGACTTCCGTGTCCTCACCAAGAGGATGACTGACCATGCTATCCTCCTCATCTTCCTCCTCCTCCCTGTCCTCAGGCTATCCACGTTGAACAGACGGTATAACAGTTATGCAGGTAGTACCGTCTACAGCGCAGGAAACTAGCTCCTGTTCTTCCTCCTTTAATTCCTCATTGTCACAAAATCCATGTTGGGATGAGATGAGGCTGGGCTATGTGGAATCACCCTGAATGGTTCCTTGCTCCTTCTTATCGTGCTCCGCCTACAATGAATCTTCTTTAATTGAGAGCAGAGAGCGTTTCAAAAGACAGAGAATGGTGACACTAATTATGTCGTCATCGCCGCTCACCATCTTCGTGGAGTCCTCAAAGTTTTGGAGGATGGTACAGATGTCTGACATCCATGTCCACTCCTGAGGCTTTATGTGTGTAGTCTGAATACCAATGGCTTTGTTGATGCAGGTAGTCAACAACTGCCCTTTTCTACTCACAAATCTTTCCCAGCATCTGCAATGTAGAGTTACAACGCATGGGGACATCACACACCAGTTGGTGAGCCGGAAGCTGCAAATTCTGCTGAAGCACGGCAAGGGCGGCGGAAGCTGTAGCTGACTTTCTAAAATGGACACACAGGCGGCGTACTTTGACAAGCAGATCCAGCAGATCCGGGAAGGTTTTGAGAAACCACTGTACCACAAGGTTAAGCACATGGGCCAGGCATGGTACACGTGTGAGCTCACCTCGCCTCAGAGCCGCCACCAGATTCTGTCCATTGTCACACCTGACCTTGCCTGGCTGTAGGGTCAGTAGTGTCAGCCACAGATCTGCCTGCTCTTTCAGAGCAGTCCACAGCCTGCTTTCAGCATTGTGTGATTTGTCACCTAAGCATATTAGCTTCAGCACAGCCTGTTGCTGCTTGGCCAAGGCAGTGCTGCAGTGCTTCCAGCTTGTGACTGATGTGATCAATTTGGAGATGGATGCTGAGGAGGAGCAGGAGCTGTAGAAGGTGGGGGCAACCCTGATTGACCCAGGCCCCGCAATCCTCGGGTTGGGAGGGCGTTTTATGTCCCAAGGTCTGACTGGGTCCCGGCTTCCACTATGTTAACCCAGTGTGCCATCAGTGAGATGTACCGTTCCTGCCCACAAGCACTTGTCCACGTGTCCGTGGTTAGGTGGACTTTCCCAGTAACTGCATTGTTGAAGGCACGGCTAATGGTGTGGAACTCATGCTTCTGTAATGCGAGGACGGCACACCGGGAGAAATAGTGGTGGCAGGGGACTGAGTACCGAGAGATGGCCACCGCCATCAGGTTGCGGAAAGCTTCCATCTCTACAAGCCTAAAAGGCAACATTTCGAGCGGAAGCATTCGCGAAATGTGTGAATTTAGTAGTGTGGCCTGTGGGGCGTTAGCTGCGTATTTGCGCTTGCTTTCCAAGGACTGGGGTAGGGACAATTGAACGCTGCGCTGGGACAAGGACGTGGACGTGCTTGCTGATGGTGCTAGTTGAGAGTTTTCAATGACAGGTGCAGGGCGGGAGGCATCTTGGCATGCGCCATGGACAAAGGATTGTCGTGCACGCACAACAGCAGAACAAGCGTGGTGTCACCCTCAGACACTGTTGCTGGCCAGGTATGGTCATGTGTGACAATGGCCGGAACCTGGTGACGGCTCTAAGGCTTGACAACCTTGCACGCATGTGCCATGCCTTGTCCATGTGCTCTACCTATTGGTTCAGCGGTTTCTCAAAACCTACCTGGATCTGCCTGAGCTGCTTGTGAAAGTATGCCACGTTTGTGCCCATTTCAGAAAGTCAGCTACAGCTTCTGCCACCCTCGCCGTGCTTTAGCAGAGTTTGCAGCTTCCAGCTCATTGACTGGTATGCGATGTCCTCACATGTTGGAACTTAACGTTGCATATGTTGGGAAGGATTTGAGAGCAACAGAGGGCAGTTGTTGAATACCAGCTTCAACACGCCCATCGGTATTCAGGTCAGCCTCTGAGCATAAGAGCTGATGAGTGGGCATGGATGTCTGACATCTGTGCCATTCTCCAAATTTTTGAGCACTCCACCAAGATGGTGAGTGGCAATGACACCATAATTATCATCACCATCCCGCTTCTCTGTCTTCTGAAACGATCGCTGCTCACAATTAAAGATGAGACATTGCAGGCGGAGCACAATGTAATGGAGCAAGGAACTATACAGGGTGATGCCACGCAGTCCAGCCTCATTTCATCTCAATGTGGATTGGGTGATAATGAGGAGGAGGAACAGGAGCTGTTTTCCTGCTCTACAGATGTGACTACCCACACAACAGTCATATCTTTTGTTCAGCGTGGATGGCCTGAGGAGAGGGAGAACAAGGAGGAGGACCAGGAGGAGGAGGAGAGCATGAACAGTCGTCCACTTGGTCAGAACAAGGAAGTCTTGGCTGTTGGCAGTCTGGAACACATGGCTGACTTTTATGTTTCACTGCCTTTCCCGTGACCCTCGCGTTGTATTCATTTTAGCCAACAGTAATTACTGGTTGACCACACTTCTAGACCCACGCTACAAGGAGAACTTTCTATCTCTCCTTCCTATGGCGGAGAGGTCTAATAAAATGTTCCAGTACCAGAAGGCCCTTGTTTAATAATTCTTAAAAAAAATTCCCATCTGAAAACGATGGTGCCAGAGGTCACAGTTTGCTGGACAACCAAGCAGTACTGGTGATCGAGACAAAAATATGATCCAGCAGAGGCAGGGGAAAACTGTCAAAGGTGACAGTTTTCTCAGACCCTTCCAGCGCGCAGGCCCTGAGGCGCGGGGTACTCTAACAAGGAGGGAAAGGTTTTGGAAGATGCTGAAGGAGTACTTTGCTGACCTTTCCAACGTCCTCCATGATTCCTCTGTGGCTTATAATTATTGGATATCCAAGCTGAACACGTGGCATGAACTGTATCTTTACACCTTGGAGGTCCTGGCCTGCCCTTCTGCTAGCATTTTGTCAAAGTGGGTTTTTAGTGCTGAGGGTGTATTATAACTGATATACAGTGTCCATTTTAGGACATGATCACATATCAAAATCAAACATCAGAATGATGTCAGTTTGAGGCTAAATAGCCTGTCTGAGAACTGATTTTGACGAGTGATTCTGACGAGTGATTTTGATGAGCGATTCTGACGAGTGATTCTGACAAGCGACTTTTACAACTGTAATAATAATAAAAAAAAGTCGCTGTTCGCTAATGGGACTTGAACCCAAAAAACTGTGTCTCAAAGCCAATGCACTAATTACTGAGCTATAAACTCAGGTGTGAAAATCTAGCAGTTCAATTTGGTTATATGATTTTCAGTGCAATCATGTCTAAAACTCATTGGGACCTATGCACAGACTTTAAGCAAGCCAATTCAAATGATGTTTGATTTTGATGTGTGAGTCTGATGTATGACTTTCTTCAAACATCAGAATCAGAATCACAATGACTTTTAGTCACCCTGGGTATTTTCATGGTTGATCTCATAAGACAAGAAAAACTATCAGTTTGTATCACTTGACTGGATAGCTCAATAGTAAGGCATCAGCCTCTGAAACTACATTTTTAGAGTTCAAATCCTGATAGGAATAAGATTTTTTTTTTAATTATGCCTATTTAGCACACAAACTACAGTGGTGTTTTACTTTTAATATCTGACACTCTGATTGTCATCCTGATGTGTTAAGAGTATCAGACACCCTGTCTAGTAAATTATTGCCTCCCAATTTACTTTGCCTATGTAATTTACCATGCAAATAGACAGCATGTCTGAAACTCTTAACACATCAGGATGACAATCAGAGTGTCAGATATTAAAAGTAAAACACCCCTGTAGATTGTGTGCTAAATAGGCATAATTAAAACAATTCTTATTCCAATCAGGATTTGAACTCTAACAATGTAGTTTCAGAGGCTGATGCCTTACCATTGAGCTATCCAGTCAAGTGATGTTAAATGATAGCTTTTCTTGTCTTATGAGATCAACCATGAAAATACTCAAGGTGACTAAAAGTTATTGTGATTCTGATTCTGATGTTTGAAGAATGTCACATATCAGACTCACATATCAAAATCAAACATCATTTGAATTTGGCTTCCTTGATGTCTGGGCATAAGTCCCAATAAGTTTTAGACAAGTTTGCACTGAAAATCATATAACCAAATAGAACTGCTAGGTTTTAACACCTGAGTTTATAGCTCAGTAATTAGTGCATTGGCTTTGAGACTCAGTTTTTTGGGTTCAAGTCCCATCAGCGAACTGTTACTTTTTTTATTATTATTATTATTATTATTATTATTATTATTATCACAGTTGTAAAAGTCACTTGTCAGAATCACTTGTCAAAATCACACATCAGGATCACTCGTCAGGATCACTCGTCAGGATCACTCGTCAGAATCACTCGTCAAAATCACTTGTCAAAATCACTTGTCAAAATCACTTGTCAAAATCACTTATCAAAATCAGTTCTCATACAGGGTATTTAGCCTCAAACTGACATCATTCTGATGTTTGATTTTGATATCTGATCATGTCCTAAAATGGACAATGTACTGATAGACACATTCGCCTGTCAACTGAAAATGCTGACAAACTGGCTCCTATAAAATGAACAAGGGCTGGATTGGGCCAGACTTCTCAAGACCACCGGATAACCAGATAACTAGTTGCGTTTTTCTCTGTTTTTTTGCCTTACTGTGTGATCAGAAGGTGATATCATGTTGCCAATAGTGATTCCTCTCCTGGATACAAAGTTTACTCCTTTTTCTAGCAGTTTTAATGAAAAACAGTGTATGCTAATGAATTG
Organism: Phyllobates terribilis; assembly: GCF_046119375.1. Classification (NCBI taxonomy): domain Eukaryota; kingdom Metazoa; phylum Chordata; class Amphibia; order Anura; family Dendrobatidae; genus Phyllobates; species Phyllobates terribilis. The sequence continues at coordinate 285,269,399 of NW_027362761.1, forward strand.
GCATAAGATGTTACGGAAATTTCAATTTCTTTTATGTTTTTTTCTAATTCATCAAGTTTAGACTTCATATTTCAAAATAAGCTGAATGAATTTTAGTGAGCAGTCTGATAAAAAATCATCCCGTAATTTCACAAATTCATCGTCATACACTGTGGTTGGCCTTTTTCTTTAAATGTAAACCACGGGGAATCATGCGATTATCAACATAAGCTTGTAAAGTTTTAAAATCCCACCATGTCTTTAGTCGCGATGACATCATTTTTTCCAGACTCTTTGAACATCTATGTGAATGGATTGATGAGAGACTCCAACCTTTGACGCGATGCTCTCTCAGTTTTGTCCAGGATTCTAAACATGTATTGAATATCATGAATGATTAGGAATGGACAACCAACAATAGTTGGCTTACATGTGATGTAAACACACTATATTCTACGATTCCACACACTTTAGCCCTCCCTTATATGGAGAGATATTCAAAATACAGCACGAGTTTGCAAGATTTCATATTGGATGCTACTTGGTTTTTGCTCAAAAATAATTACTTCAAATTTTCAGACAGTTTTTTCCTACAACAGCAAGGTTGTTCCATGGGAGTGAAATTCTCCCACTCTAATGCTGTTATTTTTATGAATTGAATGGGAGGATACTATATCAATTCAGAACTGAATCCATTTCAATCTTCCTTATATTGTTACATGAGATACATAGATGATGGTTTAATAATATGGTCCGGTTCCGACGAGTCAGTTTATGATTTTGTTCAATATATTAACAACAATCCATTCAACATTTTTTTCACCTTCCAACAAGAAAAGGAGTCGATTCCATACTTGTATATCAACCTAAAAGGATGAATTATAACTGGCAAAATTAATGGCTTCTTATTTCGGAAACCTACTGCTGGGAATTTTATATTGCATGCCAATAGTTGCCATCCCAGGTATGTTGTGAATAATGTTCCGACAGGGGAATATATTCGAGCCAAAAGATGTTGTACTAACAGAGAGGATTTTTTGAAGGAGTTCACGGTTATTGACCACAGATTTAAAAACCGTGGCTATTCAACTAATGTGCTAGAAAGGGCAAAAATCAAGGCTGATAGTAAAAGCAGAGCAGAATATTTACAGCAGAAAAAAACAGCACGGGAAAATCTGCCTAACCTTTTACACTACATATACCAGTAATTTTCACCAAGTAACTGATGTGATTAAAAAATACCTTCCAGTGTTACATGCTGATGACATCTTGAAAAAACTTCTAGAAGAAGGAGTAAACTTTGTATCCAGGAGAGGAATCACTATTGGCAACATGATATCACCTTCTGATCACACAGCAAGGCAAAAATACAAAGTAAAACGCAACTGGTTATCTGTGTCCGGTTGATACAAATGCGGCAAACGCCAGTGTATCTTATGTCCATATGTAAGAGGGTGACCGGGACAGTCATGCGCCTCTTTCCCTTTTGTGAATGTATTGTTCTACTCTGTGTTATATATGAATATGTGAATGTCTATTATCTAATGTTACTTACAGTGACAGTATATGTTAGGAGTGGATGGTATATTTGCTTAGGAATTGGGTACAGTGCAGTGGTGGGCACAATAGTTTAGGATAGAAATAGTTAATATATTTAGTAATAGCTCCAGTGTAGAAGGAGCCGGGGTAGTAACGGAGTAGTTTGCCCATCAACCGACGGAGACGGTTGATGATTGGTGCAGTTGAAAAAGGGGTAGGAGTTTTGGCCAGAGGAGAGCAATGGTTATTCCTGTCAGGAAAGAGTTGAGTGTAAGCAGCTGTTGCTGTTGGTAACATTAAGTCTGTGCTGGAGGAAGACTGAGGAGAAGTTCAGGGCCCTGGGGGCTGAAGGTCGATAAAGATACAGACGGATGATTGGAAAAGTTAGGCAGCTTGGGGAATGATAAAGCGGACAACTCTGAGGAAAATTCCCTAAACGTCCGAGGTTTACAGCCTGTAGAAGGACTGATGGAGCCAGCCTTCACTACTCCCAAGGAGGGGAGAATGGACGGAGACATACCTGAGGAGAGTAGGACAATGTTCTGAGAAGCTGTGGTACCGGTGAAACTAACTCAGAGGACAGGAAGGAACAGAAGAGAGGATAAAAACTTTAACGGAGATGTCCAAAAAGACTGTATCTGTGAGTAAAACTGAACAAATGGAGTTCAGTAAAGTTATGTTGTATAAAAGAGAGACAGAGTCTGAAAGTGATTATTTGCCTGCAACAACTGAACTCCTGAAGAAAATGGAGATTTCCCGAGAAACTGTAAGTGTTGTACACTACATGCAAATCACCAGACAACCGGGACACTTTCTTGTATTTGTGGGCGGTCAGGGTGTAGGAACAGAACAACTGCAATCCCTCGCCACTACTACCACCCTGTACCCCTTACAAAATTGGCATGGTCGGCAGGAATCAGAGTCCTTGCATATAGAGAGCGGAGGAACCCCTGAAACAGTTAAAATGGTGGCCGTTAGAAGTCCCAAAATGCGGCCTTTGAAAATTCTAAAATGACGGATGATGGCGCAGAGGCTGGTGATTGCTCCGCCCATCGTGGACGTTCTAAACTTAAAATGGTGCAAAAATCCATTTGGCCTGCGCCCAGAGGACCACCCATCGTCAGTGGAGCACGTCAACAGAGAATGGGAGGGGACTCCTAAGAAAAGGGCAGGTGAGACGGAAGAATTCCCACTCCAGATGAGGCAGAGCGGTAGAGGAGTGCTCTTGAAGAAGAGCGGGCTGGCGCCATTGCTGGTGAGAATGATAGAAAAGGAGCAGCAAGTCATGGAGCGGTCTGAAGTGACTAGAGAGATAACGGCTGCAGTATAAAGCATGATGGCCAGACATGAAGGGTTTGCCCTGTAATGCCCCAGTTGTGCTTGTTGCAATGATAAAATTAAGCCAGGGACTGTTCTGTATCCCTGAGGGCAGGAGCCCTGCAGAAACAACCAGAGGTGTCCAGTACTGGCCAGCATGGCCACAGTTAAAGAAAAAAGTTTGCTTTTTTGTGTTTTCTCCCATCCCAGTTATTTTGCGCCTGTTGACATTTCCTTGCTGGATTACGAGACTGAAACCCCTTCAGGGTTAATTGCCCTTTTTGTAACAGAAATGGACTGTGTGTGAAACTGCTCTGATGACTATGCCCTTTCTTTCCTTGAACTGCCTTTACTCTTACCTTGGACTCTCCTTACAGGAACTGATGAGCAGCACACTTGCTTTAAAGGGGCAGTAGCCAGCAAAAAGGAGGGAGGGGGGAACTGTCAGGATGACCCGAGGATCGTGCCGGATCACTGCTCCTGGACTGTCGGAGCTGATATAAGTTGGCGAATGGGCCTGGTGTGTGTTAAAATGGATACTTTCATGGGCCCCAGGAGCAAGGTGGCAAGGATCAGTCAGACCCATGTTTAAAAAAGAACTTGGACACTCTGTGTCGGGGTCCCCGGAGCTGTGGGACCGGGGTCATGTGGATCCATGTGCAAAATGGACAGCCCAATGTGCGTGTCGGGCTGAAGAAGTAACAGACTTTCTTCCCTTGTACATGGGCACTAAACCCTAAGAAAAAAATGTGTTCTTTGTTTGTTGCATCTGTCTAAATGTAGTAATGTATACCAATGCACATGTTGGAATTCTACCAGTACCATATGGTCGGGGATGACCATATTTTAGAAGGGAGGAATGTAAGAGGGTGACCGGGACGGTCATACGCCTCTTTCCCTTTTGTGAATGTATTGTTCTACTCTGTGTTTATTAGTGTTGAGCGAGCACTAAAATGCTTGGGTGCTCGAAGCTCGGGCTGAGCTCATCGTGATACTCGGGTGCTCGACCCGAGCAACGAGCCCAATGTTAGTCTATGGGAGACCCAAACATTTTTGCAGCGGCAGCCCCGGCAGTCTGTAGAAGGCCTAAAAAGTGCATAAAACGATAGTGACATTCTTCAAATGACATGGGGACAGCATGGGGATCGCCCCAGGCAGCATTTCTGACCCCCAGGTCACTGCTGTCAACAACATGGTCAGAGATATTAAGCCACTTTTACAGGCTCACAATAAAAAGTTCAAAAACAACACTGAAACTGTTTTCCTGTGAAATATGTTAAGGAACTTCCATTCCAGGGTAAAGACTTGTGTATAAGGTAAAATAAATAACCAAAAAGAAAAATACTCCTCCACACCTTGGGCTATGCTCACAAGTAGAATTTTTTATGTGTTTTTGCCCTTTTGTATTGCTTTCAACTGTGACAAATGCATTCACCGGGAAATGTCATTTTAACATTTTACAACCTTATCTGGCCATGTGCTGTGTTACACATGCATACAGTGCTGAAAAGACATGGGATCAGCATGGGGAAGACCCCTGGAAGCATATCTGACACCCAGGTCACTGCCTAAAAGTGTGCCCATCAGAAGTGATCCTTGCCGCATCAGAAAATGCAGACTTGCAACTATCCCCGTGCAATTCTTTGTCCCATGGCAGTGTTCAATTGTACCTCCCCCATTCCTTGCAATGCAAGCGCAAGTATGCAGACTGCTACCCACCCACCCCCAGGCTGCAATACCATACTGCTTGCTTGCTTGCACTTGAAATTGAGCCTTTTAGGCATGTGGAGGCAGAATCTGGCCACCACGTCATGGCTGCGTCTGCTGCCTGGTTTCCATACTCAGTCCCCAGTCGCCCGGCAGCTGGGTGTCCACGCTTGGTCCCCAGCTGCTAGGGGGCGGCCGGGTGTCCATACTCGGTCCCCAACCGCCCCGCGGCCGGGTGCCCACACATGGTCCCCAGCCATCTGGGGGCGGCCAGGTGTACATAAACGGACCCCGGCAGCCCCTATTTGAAGGACAGCCTAACCACAAACAGGTGGGCAAGTGAATGTGGCCAGGGATGGTCCATCTCACTGACGCCTTCACACTGGGTTAATATTGTGGAAGCCGGGACACAGTTGGACACTGGGATGCAACACGTCTTCCAGACATAGAGGATTGCGGGTCCTGGGTCAATCAGTCTTCAACACAAAGTTCAGAAGGTAGACAGCAGCAGTGGTCGGCCTCCTACACAACGAGAAAATTATTCATGATCATGAGGCCATCCATCTCCTTAGCTTTCTGTTCCTTGGAACGCAAGCGTATGTATGTAGTAGCGGCTAGGCCTGAGGTAGTCAGCATTTTGGCGCATATCCTACCTCCTCCGAGGATTGCTGGATGTTTTCCTGCTACTATCCCAGTTCTATGACTCCTGTTAAAACAAAGCTTCAGGTGATGAATGATGGATGAGGTGGCGGCAAAGGAGAAAGAGCAGGAGGAACAGGGACCATTCACATCAATATCAGGCCAGTCAGGCACACATGTCTTGTAGGATATGTTTCTGTACCAAAAGGAGCGGTTCAGCTACACAGTTATAGGCCATACAGTGAGTGTAATGCCTACCAATAAATTTGAGGCACTCCAATGCCCCTTGGAAGTGACATGGAGGTCAGAGGGCCTTAACTAAACCGTTTTTTCCATTTATAGCAACTGGGTCTCCTGTACACTGTTGGCCTAAGCAGTGAATTGAAGGTTTTCCAAAAGTTATGAGGAACTGCAATGCCCCTTGAAACAGACATGGATTACAGGGTACTAAAAACCTTCTACCCATTATTGGGGAGTGGGTCTCCCTTAGTGTTCGCCTATGTATTGAAAACCAAAAGCTAACTAAAATTAGGAGGAAAAGCAATGCCCATTGGAAGAGTCGTGGAGGTTAGAGGTAATTAAAAATAACATTTCAATGCCACTTGGAACAGCTGTGGAGTTCAGATTGGTTTAACAAGACGGTTTTAATGCCCCTTAGAAGAGACGTGGAGGTCAAAGTAGCTTAACAAGACAGTTTTAATGCCCCTTGCAAGAGTGGTGGAGGTCACAGTGGATTAAAAAGACAATATCAATGCCCCTTGGTAGAGTGGTGGAGGTCACAGTAGCTTAACAAGACGGTTTTAATGCCCCTTGGAAGAGCTGTGGAGTTGAGAGTGGTTTAACAAGACGGTTTTAATGCCCCTTGGTAGAGACGTGGAGATCACAGTAGCTTAACAAGACAGTTTTAATGCCCCTTGGAAGAGTGGTGGACATCGCAGTGGAATAAAAAGACAATATAAATGCCCCATGGAAGAGTGGAGGAGGTCACAGTAGCTTAACAAGACAGTTTTAATACCCCTTGGAAGAGTGGTGGAGGTCATCGTAGCTTAACAAGACAGATTTAATGCCCAGGGGCTGAGACGTTGAGGTCACAGTAGCTCAACAAGATGGTTTTAAAGCCCCTTGGAAGAGATGTGGAGGTCACAGTAGCTTAGCAAGACAGTTTTAATGCCCCTTGGAAGAGTGGTGGCGGTCACAGTAGCTTAACTAGACGGTTTACTGCCCCTTGGAAGAGACGTGTAGGTCACAGTAGCTTAACAAGACAGTTTTAATGCTCCTTAGAAGAGTGGTGAAGGTCGCAGTGGAATAAAAAGACAATATCAATGTCCCTTGGAAGAGTGGTGGAGGTCACAGTAGCTTAACAAGACGGTTTTAATGCCCCTTGGAAGAGTGGTGGCGGTCACAGTACCTTAACCAGACGGTTTACTGCCCCTTGGAAGAGACGTGTAGGTCACAGTAGCTTAACAAGACAGTTTTAATGCTCCTTTGAAGAGTGGTGAAGGTCGCAGTGGAATAAAAAGACAATATCAATGTCCCTTGGAAGAGTGTTGGAGGTCACAGTAGCTTAACAAGACGTTTTAATGCCCCTTGAAAGAGACGTGGAAGTCACAGTAGCTTAACAAGACGTTTTAATGCCCCTTGAAAGAGACGTGGAGGTCACAGTAGCTTAACAAGGCAGTCTGAATGCTTCTTGGAAGAGTGGTGGAGGTCACAGTAGCTTAACAAGACGGTTTTAATGCGCATTGGAAAATACGTTGATGTCACAGTAGCTCAACAAGACAGTTTAAATGCTCCATGGAAGAGTGGTGGAGGTCGCAGTGGAAAAAAAAGACAATATCAATGCCCCTTGGAAGAGTGGTGGAGGTCACAGTAGCTTCACAAGACAGTTTTATTGCCCCTTGGAAGTGTGGTGGAGGTAGCAGTGGAAAAAAAGGACAAAATCAATGCCCCTTGGAAGAGTGGTGGAGGTAACAGTAGCTTCACAAGATGGTTTTAATTCCCCTTGGTAGAGCTGTGGAGTTCAGAATGGATTAACAAGACTGTTTTAATGCCCCTAGGAAGAGTGGTGGAGGTCACAGTAGCTTAAGAAGACGGTTTTAATGCCCCTTGGAAGAGACGTGGAGGTCACAGTAGCTTAACAAGACGGTTTTAATGCGCCTTGGTAGAGCTATGGTGTGCAGAGTGGTTTAACAAGACTGTTTTAATGCCCCTAGGAAGAGTGGTGGAGGTCACAGTAGCTTAACAAGATGGTTTTAATGCCCCTTGGAAGAGACGTGGAGGTCACAGTAGCTTAACAAGATGGTTTTAATGCCCCTTGGAAGAGACGTGAAGGTCACAGTTGCTTAACAAGACAGTTTTAGTGCCCCTTGGAAGAGTGGTGGAGATCGCAGTGGAATAAAAAGACAATATCAATGCCCCTTGGAAGAGTGGTGGAGGTCTCAGTAGCTTAACAAGATGGTTTTAATGCCCCTTTGATGAACTGTGGATTTCTTAGTCGTATAACAATATGGTTTTAATGCCCCTTGAAGAGTGGTGGAGGTTGTAGTGGAATAAAAAGACAATATCAATGCCCCTTGGAAGAGTGGTGGAGGTCACAGTAGCTTAACAAGACGGTTTTAATGCTCCTTGGAAGAAATTTGGATTTCATAGTCGTATAACAATATGGTTTTAATGCCCCTTGGAAGAGTGGTGGAGGTCGCAGTGGAATACAAAGACAATATCAATGCCCCTTGGAAGAGAGGTGGAGGTCACAGTAGCTTAACAAGACAGTTTTAATGCCCCTTGGAAGAGTGGTGGAGGTCGCTGTGGAATAAAAAAACAATATCAATGCCTCTTGGAAGAGTGGTGGAGGTCACAGTAGCTAAACAAGACGGTTTTAATGCGCCTTGGTAGAGCTGTGGAGACCAGAGTGGTTTAACACGATGGTTTTACTGCCCCTAGGAAGAGTGCTGGAGGTCCCAGTAGCTTAACAAGATGGTTTTAATGCCCCTTGAAAGAGACGTGGAGGTCACAGTAGCTTAACAAGACGTTTTAATGCCCCTTGAAAGAGATGTGGAGGTCACAGTAGCTTAACAAGGCAGTCTTAATGCTTCTTGGAAGAGTGGTGGAGGTCACAGTAGCTTAACAAGACGGTTTTAATGCGCATTGGAAAATACGTTGATGTTACAGTAGCTCAACAAGACAGTTTTAATGCTCCATGGAAGAGTGGTGGAGGTCGCAGTGGAAAAAAAAGACAATATCAATGCCCCTTGGAAGAGTGGTGGAGGTCACAGTAGCTTAATAAGACAGTTTTATTGCCCCTTGGAAGTGTGGTGGAGGTAGCAGTGGAAAAAAAGGACAAAATCAATGCCCCTTGCAAGAGTGGTGGAGGTCACAGTAGCTTAACAAGATGGTTTTAATTCCCCTTGGTAGAGCTGTGGAGTTCAGAGTGGATTAACAAGACTGTTTTAAAGCCCCTAGGAAGAGTGGTGGAGGTCACAGTAGCTTAACAAGACTGTTTTAATGCCCCTTGAAAGAGACGTGGAGGTCACAGTAGCTTAACAAGACGGTTTTAATGCGCCTTGGTAGAGCTGTGGTGTGCAGAGTGGTTTAACAAGACTGTTTTAATGCCCCTAGGAAGAGTGGTGGAGGTCACAGTAGCTTAACAAGATGGTTTTAATGCCCCTAGGAAGAGACGTGGAGGTCACAGTAGCTTAACAAGATGGTTTTAATGCCCCTTGGATGAACTGTGGATTTCATAGTCGTATAACAATATGGTTTTAATGCACCTTGAAGAGTGGTGGAGGTCGCAGTGGAATAAAAAGACAATATCAATGCCCCTTGGAAGAGTGGTGGAGGTCACAGTAGCTTAACAAGACGGTTTTAATGCCCCTTGGAAGAGACGTGGAGGTCAAAGTAGCTTAACAAGACAGTTTTAATGCCCCTTGCAAGAGTGGTGAAGGTCACAGTGGATTAAAAAGACAATATCAATGCCCCTTGGAAGAGTTGTGGAGGTCACAGTAGCTTAACAAGACGGTGTTAATGCCCCTTGGAAGAGCTGTGGAGTTGAGAGTGGTTTAACAAGACGGTTTTAATGCCCCTTGGAAGAGACGTGGAGGTCACAGTGTCTTAACAAGATGGTTTTAATGCCCCTTGGTAGAGACGTGGAGATCACAGTAGCTTAACAAGACAGTTTTAATGCCCCTTGGAAGAGTGGTGGACGTAGCAGTGGAATAAAAAGATAATATAAATGCCACTTTGAAGAGTGGAGGAGGTCACAGTAGCTTAACAAGACAGTCTTAATGCCCCTTGGAAGAGTGGTGGAGGTCATCGTAGCTTAACAAGACAGATTTAGTGCCCAGGGGCTGAGACGTTGAGGTCACAGTAGCTCAACAAGATGGTTTTAAAGCCCCCTGGAAGAGATGTGTTGGTCACAGTAGCTTAGCAAGACAGTTTTAATGCCCCTTGGAAGAGTGGTGGAGGTCGCTGTGGAATAAAAAAACAATATCAATGCCTCTTGGAAGAGTGGTGGAGGTCACAGTAGCTAAACAAGACGGTTTTAATGCGCCTTGGTAGAGCTGTGGAGTGCAGAGTGGTTTAACACGACGGTTTTGCTGCCCCTAGGAAGAGTGCTGGAGGTCCCAGTAGCTTAACAAGATGGTTTTAATGCCCCTTGAAAGAGACGTGGAGGTCACAGTAGCTTAACAAGACGTTTTAATGCCCCTTGAAAGAGACGTGGAGGTCACAGTAGCTTAACAAGGCAGTCTTAATGCTTCTTGGAAGAGTGGTGGAGGTCACAGTAGCTTAACAAGACGGTTTTAATGCCCCTTGGAAGAGCTGTGGAGTTGAGAGTGGTTTAACAAGACGGATTTAATGTCCCTTGGAAGAGACGTGGAGGTCACAGTGGCTTAACAAGATGGTTTTAATGCCCCTTGGTAGAGATGTGGAGATCACAGTAGCTTAACAAGACAGTTTTAATGCCCCTTGGAAGAGTGGTGGACGTCGCAGTGGAATAAAAAGACAATATAAATGCCCCTTGGAAGAGTGGAGGAGGTCACAGTAGCTTAACAAGACAGTCTTAATGCCCCTTGGAAGAGTGGTGGAGGTCATCGTAGCTTAACAAGACAGATTTAGTGCCCAGGGGCTGAGACGTTGAGGTCACAGTAGCTCAACAAGATGGTTTTAAAGCCCCTTGGAAGAGATGTGGAGGTGACAGTAGCTTAGCAAGACAGTTTTAATGCCCCTTGGAAGAGTGGTGGAGGTCGCAGTGGAATAAAAAGACAATATCAATGCCCATTGGAAGAGTGGTGGAGGTCACAGTAGCTAAACATGACGTTTTAATGCCTCTTTAAAGAGACGTGGAAGTCACAGTAGCTTAACAAGACGTTTTAATGCCCCATGAAAAAGACGTGGAGGTCACAGTAGCTTAACAAGGCAGTCTTAATGCTTCTTGGAAGAGTGGTGGAGGTCACAGTAGCTTAACAAGACGGTTTTAATGCGCATTGGAGTAGCTCAACAAGACAGTTTTAATGCTCCATGGAAGAGTGGTGGAGGTCGCAGTGGAAAAAAAAGACAATATCAATGCCCCTTGGAAGAGTGGTGGAGGTCACAGTAGCTTAACAAGACAGTTTTATTGCCCCTTGGAAGTGTGGTGGAGGTCAAAGTAGCTTAACAAGATGGTTTTAATTCCCCTTGGTAGAGCTGTGGAGTTCAGAGTGGATTAACAAGACTGTTTTAATGCCCTTAGGAAGAGTGGTGGACGTCACAGTAGCTTAACAAGACGGTTTTAATGCCCCTTGGAAGAGACGTGGAGGTCACAGTAGCTTAACAAGACGGTTTTAATGCGCCTTGGTAGAGCTGTGGTGTGCAGAGTGGTTTAACAAGACTGTTGTAATGCCCCTAGGAACAGTGGTGGAGGTCACAGTAGCTTAACACGATGGTTTTATTGCCCCTTTGAAGAGACGTGGAGGTCACAGTAGCTTAGCAAGACAGTTTTAGTGCCCCTTGGAAGAGTGGTGGAGGTCGCAGTGGAATAAAAGACAATATCAATGCCCCTTGGAAGAGTGGTGGAGGTCACAGTAGCTTAACAAGACGGTTTTAATGCCCCTTGGATGAACTGTGGATTTCATATTCGTATAACAATATGGTTTTAATGACCCTTGAAGAGTGGTGGAGGTCGCAGTGGAATAAAAAGACAATATCAATGCCCCTTGGAAGAGTGGTGGAGGTCACAGTAGCTTAACAAGACGGTTTTAATACCCCTTGGAAGAACTTTGGATTTCATAGTCGTATAACAATATGGTTTTAATGCCCCTTGGAAGAGTGGTGGAGGTCGCAGTGGAATAGAAAGACAATATCAATGCCCCTTGGAAGAGAGATGGAGGTCACAGTAGCTTAACAAGACAGTTTTAATGCCCCTTGGAAGAGTGGTGGAGGTCGCTGTGGAATAAAAAAACAATATCAATGCCTCTTGGAAGAGTGGTGGAGGTCACAGTAGCTTAACAAGACGGTTTTAATGCGCCTTGGTAGAGCTGTGGAGTGCAGAGTGGTTTAACACGACGGTTTTACTGCCCCTAGGAACAGTGGTGGAGGTCCCAGTAGCTTAACAAGACGGATTTAATGCGCCTTGGTAGAGCTGTGGAGTGCAGAGTGGTTTAACAAGACTGTTTAAATGCCCCTAGGAAGAATGGTGGAGGTCACAGTAGCTTAACAAGACAGTTTTAATGCCCCTTGGAAGAGAAGTGGAGGTCACCGTAGCTTAACAAGACGGTTTTAATGCGCCTTGGAAGAGTCGTGTAGGTCACAGAAGCTTAACAAGACAGTTTTAGTGCCCATTGGAAATGTGGTGGAGGTCGCAGTGGAATAAAAAGACAATATCAATGTGCCTTGGAAGAGAGGTGGATGTCACAGTAGCTTAACAAGACGGTTTTAATGCCCCTCGGAAGAACTGTGGAGTTCATAGTCGTTTAACAATATGGTTTTAAAGCCCCTTGGAAGAGTGGTGGAGGTCGCAGTGGAATAAAAAGACAATATCAATGCCCCTTGGAAGAGAGGTGGAGGTCACAGTAGCTTAACAAGACCGTTTTAATGCCCCTTGGAAGAGTGGTGGAGGTCGCTGTGGAATAAAAAAACAATATCAATGCCTCTTGGAAGAGTGGTGGAGGTCACAGTAGCTAAACAAGACGGTTTTAATGCCAATTGGAAGAGTAGTGGAGGTAGCAGTGGAAAAAAAAGACAATATCAATGCCCCTTGGAAGAGTTGTGGAGGTCACAGTAGCTTAACAAGATGGTTTTAATGCGCCTTGGTAGCGCTGTGGAGTTCAGAGTGGTTTAACAAGACGGTTTTACTGCCCCTAGGAAGAGTGGTGGAGGTCCCAGTAGCTTAACAAGACAGTTTAATTGCCCCTTGGAAGAGACGTGGAGGTCATAGTAGCTTAACAAGATGGTTTTAATGCGCCTTGGTAGCGCTGTGGAGTTCAGAGTGGTTTAACAAGACTGTTTTAATGCCCCTAGGAAGAGTGGTGGAGGTCACAGTAGCTTAACAAGATGGTTTTAATGCCCCTTGGAAGAGACGCGGAGGTCACAGTAGCTTAACAAGACGGTTTTAAAGCGCATTGGAAGAGACGTGGAGGTCACAGTAGCTTAAAAAGACAGTTTTAATGCCCCTTGGAAGAGTGGTGGAGGTCACAGCAGCTTAACAAAACTTTTTTAATTCCCGTTGGAAGAACTGTGGAGTACAGAGTGATTTAACAAGACTGTTTTAATGCCCCTAGGAAGAGTGGTGGAGGTCACAGTAGCTTAACCAAACGGTTTTAATGCCCCTTGGAAGAGACGTGGAGGTCACAGTAGCTTAACAAGATGGTTTTAATGCCCCTTGGAAGAGACGTGGAGGTCACAGTTGCTTTACATGAAGTTTTAATGCCCCTTGGAAGAGCTGTGGAGTTCCGAGTGGTTTACCAAGACAGTTTTAATGCCCCTTGGAAGAGTGGTGGAGGTCGCAGTGGAATAAAAAGACAATATCAATGCCCCTTGGAAGAGAGGTGGAGGTCACAGTAGCTTAACAAGACAGTTTTAATGCCCCTTGGAAGAGTGGTGGAGGTCGCAGTGGAATAAAAAGACAATATCACTGCCTCTTGGAAGAGAGGTGCAGGTCACAGTAGCTTAATAATATGGTTTTAATGCCCCTTGAAAGAGTGGTGGAGGTCACAGTAGCTTAACTAGATGGTTTAAAGCCCCTTCGAAGAGACGTGGAGGTCACAGTTGCTTAACAAGACAGTTTTAATGCCCCTTGGAAGAGTGGTGGAGGTCGCAGTGGAATAAAAAGACAATATCAATGCCCCTTGGAAGAGTGGTGGAGGTCACAATAGCTTAACAAGATGGTTTTAATGCCCCTTGGAAGAGTGGTGGAGGTCGCAGTGGAATAAAAAAACAATATCAATGCCCATTGGAAGAGTGGTGGAGGTCACAGTAGCTTAACAAAACGGTTTAAATGCCCCTTGGAAGAGTGGTGGAGGTCACAGTACCTTAACTAGACGGTTTAATGCCCCTTGGAAGAGACGTGTAGGTCACAGTAGCTTAACAAGACAGTTTTAATGCCCCTTGGAAGAGTGGTGGAGGTCGCTGTGGAATAAAAAAACAATATCAGTGCCTCTTGGAAGAGTGGTGGAGGTCACAGTAGCTAAACAAGACGGTTTTAATGCGCCTTGGTAGAGCTGTGGAGTGCAGAGTGGTTTAACAAGACGGTTTTATTGCCCCTAGGAAGAGTGGTGGAGGTCCCAGTAGCTTAACAAGACGGTTTTAATGCCCCTTGGAAGAGACGTGGAGATCACAGTAGCTTAACAAGATGGTTTTAATGCGCCTTGGTAGCGCTGTGGAGTTCAGAGTGGTTTAACAAGACTGTTTTAATGCCCCTAGGAAGAGTGGTGGAGGTCACAGTAGCTTAAGTAGACGGTTTTAATGCCCCTTGGAAGAGACGTGGAGGTCACAGTAGCTTAACAAGACAGTTTTATTGCCCCTTGGAAGAGTGGTGGAGGTCACAGTAGCTTAACAAAACTTTTTTAATTCCCCTTGGAAGAACTGTGGAGTACAGAGTGATTTAACAAGACTGTTTTAATGCCCCTAGACAGATTTGTGGAGGTCACAGTTGCTTTACAAGAAGTTTTAATGGCACTTGGAAGAGCTGTGGAGTTCAGAGTGGTTTAACAAGACAGTTTTAATGCCCTTGGAAGAGTGGTGGAGGTCGCAGTGGAATAAAAAGACAATATCAATGCCCCTTGGAAGAGAGGTGGAGGTCACAGTAGCATAACAAGACAGTTTTAATGCCCCTTGGAAGAGTGGTGGAGGTCGCAGTGGAATAAAAAGACAATATCACTGCCTCTTGGAAGAGTGGTGGGGGTCACAGTAGCTTAGCAATACGGTTTAAATGCCCCTTGAAACAGTGGTGGAGGTCACAGTAGCTTAACTAGATGGTTTAATGCCCCTTCGAAGAGACGTGGAGGTCACAGTTGCTTAACAAGACAGTTTTAATGCCCCTTGGAAGAGTGGTGGAGGTCGCAGTGGAATAAAAAGACAATATCAATGCCCCTTGGAAGAGAGGTGGAGGTCACAGTAGCTTAACAAGACGGTTTTAATGCCCCTTGGAAGAGTGGTGGAGGTCGCAGTGGAATAAAAAGACAATATCAATGCCACTTGGAAGAGTGGTGGAGGTCACAGTAGCTTAACAAGACGGTTTTAATGCGCCTTGGAAAAGACGTTGAGGTCACAGTAGCTCAACAAGACAGTTTTAATGCCCCATGGAAGAGTGATGGAGGTCGCGGTGGAATAAAAAGACAATATCAATGCCCCTTGGAAGAGTGGTGGAGGTCACAGTAGCTTAACAAGACAGTTTTAATGCCCCTTGGATGAGTGGTGGAGGTAACAGTGGAAAAAAAAGACAATATCAATGCCGCTTGGAAGAGTGATGGAGGACATAGTAGCTTAACAAGACGGTATTAATTCCCCTTGGTAGAGCTGTGGAGTTCAGAGTGGTTTAACAAGACTGTTTTAATGCCCCTAGGAAGAGTGGTGGAGGTCACAGTAGCTTAACAAGATGGTTTTAATGCCCCTTGGAAGAGACGTGGAGGTCACAGTAGCTTAACAAGACAGTTTTAATGCGCCTTGGTAGAGCTGTGGAGTTCAGAGTGGTTTAACAAGACTGTTTTAATGCCCCTAGGAAGAGAGGTGGAGGTCACAGTAGCTTAACAAGACGGTTTTAATGCCCCTTGGAAGAGACGTGGAGGTCACAGTAGCTTAACAAGACGGTTTTAATGCACCTTGGAAGAGACGTGTAGGTCACAGTAGCTTAATAAGACAGTTTTAATGCCACTTGGAAGAGTGGTGGAGGTCGCAGAGGAATAAAAAGACAATATCAATAACCCATGGAAGTGTGATGGAGCTCACAGTAGCTTAACAAGACGGTTTTAATGCCCCTTGGAAGAACTGAGGAGTTCAGAGTCGTTTAACAATATGGTTTTAATGCCCCTTGGTAGAGTGGTGGAGGTCACAGTGGAATAAAAAGAGAATATCAATGCCTTTGGAAGAGAGGTGGAGGTCACAGTAGCTTAACAAGACAGTTTTAATGCCCCTTGGAAGAGTGGTGGGGGTCGCAGTGGAATAAAAAGACAATATCAATGACATTTGGAAGAGTGGTGGAGGTCAATATAGCTAAACAAGATGTTATAATGCCCCTTGGAAGAGACGTGGAGGTCACAGTAGCTTAACAAGATGGTTTTAATGCCCCTTGAAAGAGTGGTGGAGGTCGCAGTGGAATAAAAAATGAAAAAACAATATCAATTCCTCTTGGAAAAGTGGTGGAGTTCACAGTAGCTAAACAAGACATTTTTAATGCCCCTTGGAAGAGTGGTGGAGGTCACAGTAGCTTAACTAGACGTTTTAATGCCCCTTGGAAGAGACGTGGAGGTCACAGTAGCTTAACAAGACAGGTTAATTCCACTTGGAAGAGTGGTGGAGGTCGCAGTGGATTAAAAAGACAATATCAATGCCACTTGGAAGAGTTGTGGAGGTCACAGTATCTAAACAAGACAGTTTTAATGCCCCTTGGAAGAGTGTTGGAGGTCACAGTAGCTTAACAAGACGGTTTTAATGCCCCTTGGAAGAGACGTGGAGGTCACAGAAGCTTAACAAGACAGTTTTAATGCCCCTTGGAAGAGTGGTGGAGGTCACTGTGGAATAAAAAAACAATATCAATGCCTCTTGGAAGAGTGGTGGAGGTCACAGTAGCTTAACAAGACGGTTTTAATGCGCCTTGGAAAAGACGTTGAGGTCACAGTAGCTCAACAAGACAGTTTTAATGCCCCATGGAAGAGTGATGGAGGTCGCGGTGGAATAAAAAGACAATATCAATGCCCCTTGGAAGAGTGGTGGAGGTCACAGTAGCTTAACAAGACAGTTTTAATGCCCCTTGGATGAGTGGTTGAGGTAGCAGTGGAAAAAAAAGACAATATCAATGCCGCTTGGAAGAGTGATGGAGGTCACAGTAGCTTAACAAGACGGTATTAATTCCCCTTGGTAGAGCTGTGGAGTTCAGAGTGGTTTAACAAGACTGTTTTAATGCCCCTAGGAAGAGAGGTGGAGGTCACAGTAGCTTAACAAGACAGTTTAATTCCACTTGGAAGAGTGGTGGAGGTCGCAGTGGATTAAAAAGACAATATCAATGCCACTTGGAAGAGTGGTGGAGGTCACAGTATCTAAACAAGACAGTTTTAATGCCCCTTGGAAGAGTGGTGGAGGTCACAGTAGCTTAACAAGACGGTTTTAATGCCCCTTGGAAGAGACGTGGAGGTCACAGAAGCTTAACAAGACAGTTTTAATGCCCCTTGGAAGAGTGGTGGAGGTCACTGTGGAATAAAAAAACAATATCAATGCCTCTTGGAAGAGTGGTGGAGGTCACAGTAGCTTAACAAGATGGTTTTAATGCGCCTTGGAAAAGACGTTGAGGTCACAGTAGCTCAACAAGACAGTTTTAATGCCCCATGGAAGAGTGATGGAGGTCGCGGTGGAATAAAAAGACAATATCAATGCCCCTTGGAAGAGTGGTGGAGGTCACAGTAGCTTAACAAGACAGTTTTAATGCCCCTTGGATGAGTGGTGGAGGTAGCAGTGGAAAAAAAAGACAATATCAATGCCGCTTGGAAGAGTGATGGAGGTCACAGTAGCTTAACAAGACGGTATTAATTCCCCTTGGTAGAGCTGTGGAGTTCAGAGTGGTTTAACAAGACTGTTTTAATGCCCCTAGGAAGAGAGGTGGAGGTCACAGTAGCTTAACAAGACGGTTTTAATGCCCCTTGGAAGAGACGTGGAGGTCACAGTAGCTTAACAAGACAGTTTTAATGCGCCTTGGTAGAGGTGTAGAGTTCAGAGTGGTTTAACAAGACTGTTTTAATGCCCCTAGGAAGAGAGGTGGAGGTCACAGTAGCTTAACAAGACGGTTTTAATGCCCCTTGGAAGAGACGTGGAGGTCACAGTAGCTTAACAAGACGGTTTTAATGCACCTTGGAAGAGACGTGTAGGTCACAGTAGCTTAATAAGACAGTTTTAATGCCACTTGGAAGAGTGGTGGAGGTCGCAGAGGAATAAAAAGACAATATCAATAACCCATGGAAGAGTGATGGAGCTCACAGTAGCTTAACAAGACGGTTTTAATGCCCCTTGGAAGAACTGAGGAGTTCAGAGTCGTTTAACAATATGGTTTTAATGCCCCTTGGTAGAGTTGTGGAGGTCACAGTGGAGTAAAAAGACAATATCAATGCCTTTGGAAGAGAGGTGGAGGTCACAGTAGCTTAACAAGACAGTTTTAATGCCCCTTGGAAGAGTGGTGGGGGTCGCAGTGGAATAAAAAGACAATATAAATGACATTTGGAAGAGTGGTGGAGGTCACTATAGCTAAACAAGATGTTATAATGCCCCCTTGGAAGAGACGTGGAGGTCACAGTAGCTTAACAAGATGGTTTTAATGCCCCTTGAAAGAGTGGTGGAGGTCGCAGTGGAATAAAAAATAAAAAAACAATATCAATTCCTCTTGGAAAAGTGGTGGAGTTCACAGTAGCTAAACAAGACATTTTTAATGCCCCTTGGAAAAGTGGTGGAGGTCACAGTAGCTTAACTAGATGTTTTAATGCCCCTTGGAAGAGACGTGGAGGTCACAGTAGCTTAACAAGACAGTTTAATTCCACTTGGAAGAGTGGTGGAGGTCGCAGTGGATTAAAAAGACAATATCAATGCCACTTGGAAGATTGGTGGAAGTCACAGTAGCTAAACAAGACGTTTTTAATGCCCCTTGGAAGATTGGTGGAGGTCACAGTAGCTTAACTAGACATTTTAATGCCCCTTGGAAGAGACGTGGAGGTCACAGTAGCTTAACAAGACAGTTTTAATGCCCCTTGGAAGGGTGGTGGAGGTCGCAGTGGAATAAAAAGACAATATCAATGTCCCTTTGAAGAGTGGTGGAGGTCACAGTAGCTTGACAAGACGGTTTTAATGCCCCTTGGAACAGTGGTGGAGGTCGCAGAAGCTAAACAAGACGGCATTAGTGCCCCTTGGAAGAGTGATGGAGGTCACAGTAGCTTAACAAGATGTTTTAATGCACCTTGAAAGAGACGTGGAGGTCACAGTAGCTTAACAAGACAGTTTTAATTCCACTTGGAAGAGTGGTGGAAGTCGCAGTGGATTAATAAGACAATATCAATGCCTCTTGGAAGAGTGGTTGATGTCACAGTATCTAAACAAGACAGTTTTAAAGCCCCTTGGAAGAGTGGTGGAGGTCACAATAGCTTAACAAGACGTTTTAATGCCCCTTGGAAGAGACGTGGAGGTCACAGTAGCTTAACAAGACAGTTTTAATTCCACTTGGAAGAGTGGTGGAAGTCGCAGTGGATTAAAAAGACAATATTAATGAGTCTTGGAAAAGTGGTTGATGTCACAGTATCTAAACAAGACAGTTTTAAAGCCCCTTGGAAGAGTGGTGAAGGTCACAATAGCTTAACAAGACGTTTTAATGCCCCTTGGAAGAGACGTGGAGGTCACAGTAGCTTAACAAGACAGTTTAAATTCCCCTTGGAAGAGTGGTGGAGGTCACAGTAGCTCAACAAGATGGTTTAATGCCCCTTGGAAGAGACGTGGAGGTCACAGTAGCTTAACAAGACAGTCTTAATGCTTCTTGGATTAGTGGTGGAGGTCACAGTAGCTTAACAAGACGGTTTTAATGCACCTTGGAAAAGACGTTGAAGTCACAGTAGCTCAGCAAGACAGTTTTGATGCCCCATGGAAGAGTGATGGAGGACGCAGTGGAATAAAAAGACGATATCAATGCCCCTTGGAAGAGTGGTGGAGGTCACAGTAGCTTTACAAGACAGTTTTAATGCACCTTGGAAGAGTGGTGGAGGTAGCAGTGGAAAAAAAAGATAATATCAACGCCCCTTGGAAGAGTGGTGGAGGTCACAGTAGCTAAACAAGACGGTTTTAATTCCCATTAGAAGAACTGTGGAGTTCAGAGTCGTTTAACAATATGGTTTTAATGCCCCTTGGAAGAGTGGAGGAGGTCACAGCGGAATAAAAAAACAATATCCATGCCCCTTGGAAGGGAGGTGGAGGTGACAGTAGCTCAACAAGACAGTTTTAAAGCCCCTTGGAAGAGACGTGGAGGTCACAGTAGCTTAGCAAGACAGTTTTAATGCCCCTTGGAAGAATGGTGGAGGTCGCAGTGGAATAAAAAGACAATATCAATGCCCATTGGAAGAGTGATGGAGGTCTCAGTAGCTTAAATAGACGATTTTAATGCCCCTTGGAAGAACTGTGGAGTTCAGAGTCGTTTAACAATATGGTTTTAATGCACCTTGGAAGAGTGGCGGAGGTCACAGTGGAATAAAAAGACAATATCAATGCCCCTTGGAAGGGAGGTGGAGGTCACAGTAGCTTAAAAAGACGGTTTTAATGCCCCTTGGAAGAGTGGTTGAGGTCGCAGTGGAATAAAAAGACAATATCAATTCCTCTTGGAAAAGTGGTGGAGTTCACAGTAGCTAAACAAGACATTTTTAATGCCCCTTGGAAGAGTGGTGGAGGTCACAGTAGCTTAACTAGATGTTTTAATGCCCCTTGGAAGAGACGTGGAGGTCACAGTAGCTTAACAAGACAGTTTAATTCCACTTGGAAGAGTGGTGGAGGTCGCAGTGGATTAAAAAGACAATATCAATGCCACTTGGAAGATTGGTGGAAGTCACAGTAGCTAAACAAGACGTTTTTAATGCCCCTTGGAAGATTGGTGGAGGTCACAGTAGCTTAACTAGACATTTTAATGCCCCTTGGAAGAGACGTGGAGGTCACAGTAGCTTAACAAGACAGTTTTAATGCCCCTTGGAAGGGTGGTGGAGGTCGCAGTGGAATAAAAAGACAATATCAATGTCCCTTTGAAGAGTGGTGGAGGTCACAGTAGCTTGACAAGACGGTTTTAATGCCCCTTGGAAAAGTGGTGGAGGTCGCAGTGGAATAAAAAATAAAAACACAATATCAATGCCCCTTGGAAAAGTGGTGGAGGTCACAGAAGCTAAACAAGACGGCATTAGTGCCCCTTGGAAGAGTGATGGAGGTCACTGTAGCTTGACAAGATGTTTTAATGCACCTTGAAAGAGACGTGGAGGTCACAGTAGCTTAACAAGACAGTTTTAATTCCACTTGGAAGAGTGGTGGAAGTCGCAGTGGATTAATAAGACAATATCAATGCCTCTTGGAAGAGTGGTTGATGTCACAGTATCTAAACAAGACAGTTTTAAAGCCCCTTGGAAGAGTGGTGGAGGTCACAATAGCTTAACAAGACGTTTTAATGCCCCTTGGAAGAGACGTGGAGGTCACAGTAGCTTAAGAAGACAGTTTTAATTCCACTTGGAAGAGTGGTGGATAGAGATGAGCGTTGTTCTACTCGAACTGTTCGCCAATCTCAAATTCGAGCTGTTTTGGGCGGTGTTCGAGCCGGTCGGCGAACACGAACAATTTGAGAAAAATTCGGCTGTTCGAGGTTATGTTCGATAACTGTTCGTGCACCAAAATCATAACTGGATTTTTTCTCAGTAATGATGAAAATTAATGTTAATACGCAGTTTGAGTGTACAGCGGGGCGGGGGGAGGGGCAGGGGATGGATCTCTGCAGGAACAATGAAGATCTCCATTTTTTTTTCTCTTTCCCGCATTTGCAGTGGGGAGGTGCAATCTGTCAGCCTATCAGCAGCGCACACACGGAGCGAAGTGCTTTTTTTCACACAAGCAAGGGCATGTGTGATTGGCAGTGTATGTCACATGTCCTTGCCCTATAAGACCAAGCCATTTTCCCCGTCGCCACCATTTTCTCACTGCTGCAGCTGCGTGTTAGACGGCACCGCTGTTGCTGTGTGCGCTATACCTTGTTAATTTCAAGCCAATTTTCGCACAAATATACAGATAGCTTGGGAGTAGGGAATAGTTGTGATTGCAGTCCTTTTAAGGACTAGGTTACAGCATTTCCTACGACTTTTATCAGGCAGGTCTGTGCTCTTAAATAGATAGATTGTGGGAGTAAAGACTAATTGTAATTGGAGTCCTTTTCAGGACTAGGTTACATCAGTTCCTATCAGTTTTTGCCAGGCAGGTCTGTGCCAGTGCTGTGCAAGTTTTTTTCACAGCATTTGGCTGAATCTAGCAAAGCTAATCCTTTTTGGCCTATTGCAGAGTGTGTTAGTCAGTGGAGTAGCCTATCTGTGTTGCAAGATATACCACCTGTGTATAGAATACCAATTTTTTTACTGCACTTAGTGAAGTAAAATCTTTTGGGCATAGCATCATTCTATTAGTCCATCTACACTGACCTCCATCAGGTTGCAAACTGAATATAATTTTTTTCTGCATCTAGCTCTGAAAAAATATTTGGGCTTCTAGCAGTGTGTGGGACTTGGTCTATTAGTCCATCTATACTGACCTCCATCAGGTTGCAAATTAAAAATAATTTTTTTCTTCATTTAGCTCTGAAAAAATATTTGGGCTTCTAGCAGTGTGTGGGACTTGTTCTATTAGTCCTTCTATACTGACCTCCAGCAGGTTGCAAATTGAATATAATTTTTTTCTGCATCTAGCTCTGAAAAAATATTTGGGCTTCTAGCGGTGTGTGGGACTTGGTCTATTAGTCCATCTATACTGACCTCCATCAGGTTGCAAATTAAAAATAATTTTTTTCTGCATCTAGCTCTGAAAAAATATTTGGGCTTCTAGCAGTGTGTTGGACTTGGTCTATTAGTCCATCTATACTGACCTCCATCAGGTTGCAAATTAAAAATAATTTTTTTCTTCATTTATCTCTGAAAAAATATTTGGGCTTCTAGCAGCGTGTGGGACTTGTTCTATTAGTCCATCTATACTGACCTCCATCAGGTTGCAAATTAAAAATAATTTTTTTCTGCATCTAGCTCTGAAAAAATATTTGGGCTTCTAGCAGTGTGTGGGACTTGGTCTATTAGTCCATCTATACTGACCTCCATCAGGTTGCAAATTAAAAATAATTTTTTTCTGCATCTAGCTCTGAAAAAATATTTGGGCTTCTAGCAGTGTGTGAGACTTGGTCTATTAGTCCATCTATACTGACCTCCATCAGGTTGCAAATTGAATAAAAAAAATTTCTGCATCTAGCTCTGAAAAAATATTTGGGCTTCTAGCAGTGTGTGGGACTTGTTCTATTAGTCCTTCTATACTGACGTCCAGCAGGTTGCAAATTGAATATAATTTTTTTCTGCATCTAGCTCTGAAAAAATATTTGGGCTTCTAGCGGTGTGTGGGACTTGGTCTATTAGTCCATCTATACTGACCTCCATCAGGTTGCAAATTAAAAATAATTTTTTTCTGCATCTAGCTCTGAAAAAATATTTGGGCTTCTAGCAGTGTGTGGGACTTGGTCTATTAGTCCATCTATACTGACCTCCATCAGGTTGCAAATTAAAAATAATTTTTTTCTGCATCTAGCTCTGAAAAAATATTTGGGCTTCTAGCAGTGTGTGGGACTTGGTCTATTAGTTCATCTATACTGACCTCCATCAGGTTGCAAATTAAAAATAATTTTTTTCTGCATCTAACCCAGCCAATAGTTTTGGCCTAATACCACAGTTTGGCCACTCAGCTCTGCTCGGTTACCATCCATTGTAGACCCTCATTCCCAAACTGTAACTCCTGTTGGTGGAGACAATGAGGAAGACGATGATAAGACTCAAATACCTGATTGGAGCGACAACTTTAGTTTTTTGTCAGGGCAGGAACAGGTTGGCTCTGAGGACGACGGGTGTGATAACGCACAGGGTGATGATGATGAGGTCGGAGATCCCACTTACTGTCAACCCACAGTCAGCCAAGAGATGAGGTCAGCAGAGGAGGTGGAGGAAGATGCTAGTGACGACGAGGTCAGGTTGCGCCTTCCTGGACAGAGACGTAGTACTGGAAGCACGTCAACAACTGCATCCTCAAACACAACTCTGCCTCTCACCACAAGTCGTGGTGGCTCTTCAGGTCGCATGGGTGCTAAGCCTTGCATAGCCTGGGCATTTTTTCAGATCGATAAAGATGACCCAACTCGTGTTATCTGTAACATTTGTCAGCAAAAGCTAAGTAGAGGCCAAAAAATACATAGTTTGAGTACTTCATGCATGAACCGGCACATGGACATGAAGCATAAGTTGCAGTGGGAAGCTCAGTGTGCTACAATGCGGTCTAGCCGGTCGGGCCAACCACCGTCTGCCATATCTTGTGCATCCGCGGCCTCTTCATCCTCTGTGACTGGGGGGACAGCAGTCAAACCTGTTTTGGGGAGAAGACCTGCCACCTCTTTACCCGCAACAGCCAGCGTGATTGGCAGGTCATCATTTTCTTTGGAGGTGGGAACACCAGCTGGTCTTGAGCGCTGTCCGACATCGATAGCACCACCTTTGGATCAAGGCAACCTAACATGTCCGCCTGCATCTTCCTCACAGACCGGCAGTTTGCCGGGGACACCCTTATCAACCCCGTCTAAGCACAATAGCCAGCCCTCGGTCCCTCAGATGTGGACAAGTAAAAGACCATTTCCTCCTAGCCATGAGAAAGCTAAGAGGTTGAATTTCACCATCTGCAAGCTCTTGGCTACAGAAATGCTGCCTTTCCGCCTGGTGGACACAGAGGATTTTCGAGACCTTATGTCCGTCGCAGTGCCCCAGTACCAGATGCCCAGTCGGCACTACTTCTCAAAGAAAGGTGTGCCTGCGCTCCACCAGCATGTCGCACACAACATCACCGCTTCTTTGAGAAACTCTGTGTGTGACAGGGTGCATTTCACCACAGACACTTGAACGAGTAGGCATGGACAGGGGCGTTACATGTCGCTGACTGGGCACTGGGTAACTATGGTGACAGCAGGACAAGGGGCTGCTGTCCAAGTCTTGCCGTCCCCACGAGTTGTGCGTCAATCCTCTTTATGTCATTTTTCCTCCACTGCTTCTGCCTCCTCAACCTCCTCTCGGTCTTCCACCTGCACCCAAAGCCTGTCTGGTCATGCCACAAGCTTTCTAACTGCGCAGAAGGGATCCTGCACACCTCCTTACTATGCTGGCAGTAGGGCTCAACGTCATCAGGCGGTTTTTACATTGAAATGTCTGGGAAATGTGAGTCACACAGCTGAGTAGTTGTGGTCAGCTCTGGAGAACCAATTTCATGAATGGTTGTCTCCACTGGACCTGAAACCAGGGAAGGCCGTGTGCGACAATGCTGCAAACCTGGGTGCGGCCCTTCGCCGGGGCAATGTCACACACGTGCCTTGTATGGCTCACGTGTTGAACCTGGTGTCCAGCAATTTTTAGCCCACTATCCCAGACTAGATGGCCTTCTGCAGAGGGCACGGTCGCTGTGTGCTCACTTCCGCCGTTCGCATCCCGCAGCTCAGTGACTTACATCTCTACAGAAGTCGTTGGGCCTGCCACTTCACCGGCTAAAATGCGATGTGCCTACCCGGTGGAATTCAACTCTGCACATGTTGCAGCGACTGTGGCAGCACCGACAAGCCCTGGTGCAATACGTTCTGACGTATAGCCTGGGCCAAAGAGATTCAGAGGTGGGGCAAATCACACTGGAGGAGTGGTCTCAGATCAGGGACCTATGCACCCTTCTGCACAGTTTTGAAATGGCGACGAAGATGTTTAGTGCTGACGATGCCATTATCAGCATGACTATTCCGGTGATTTACATGCTGGAGCACATGTTAAACAGAATTCGGAGTCAGGTGGTGGCACAAGAGGAGGTGGAGGAAGTAGAGGAGGAGGAGTTGTATGCGGAAGGGCTAACATCTGCAAGGTCCAGACGGTCGGCAGCACCAGGGCGGCAGGCATGTGAGGGTGGGGGAGATGATTTTACCAGGGCGCATGGTAGCAGCCAAACTAGTGAGGAAGGTGCAGGAGCCCAGGAAGAAGTGGAGGACGAACTGATGGAAGACTCATCAGATGAGGGAGACCTTGATCACATTTCTGTTGTGCGAGGTTGGGGGGAGAGGACAGAGGAAGGAAGCATGATTGTTACCTCGCCACCAACACAACAGGGACTTGGTGCTCCTGGATGCGCAACACACATGAGTGCCTTCTTGCTGCACTACCTGCAACATGACCCTCGAATTGTGAGAATTAGAAATAATCCTGACTACTGGGTTGCCACACTGTTAGATCCCCGGTACAAAAGTAAATTTGCAGAAATTATTCCTGCCATAGAAAGGGATGCACGCATGCAGGAGTATCAGCAGAGACTGTTGCAGAATCTTACATGTGCTTTTCCACAAAATACCAGTGGTGCACGTAGTGAATCTCACAGTTCCAACTTGCCAACCGTGGGACCGTCAAGTGTTCAGCACTCAAACCGTAACAGAACCACAGTATCTGCTGGTAACATCAATTTTGCGGAATCATTTCACCACTTTTTTAGCCCATCCTTTGCAAGGCCACAGGAGACAAGAAGTCTGACACATAGTCAACGCCTAGAGACGATGGTACAGGAGTATCTCCAAGAAAACATTGAAGCCACGACTGTGTCACTGGACCCTTGCTCTTTTTGGGCTTCCAATCTGGATAAATGGCCGGAGCTAGCCACTTACGCCTTGGAGATCTTGTCATGCCCCGCAGCCAGCGTTCTGTCTGAACGTGTGTTCAGCGCTGCTGGTGGTGTGCTGACAGATAAGCGCACGCGGCTCTCCACTGATAATGTAGACAGACTCACGTTCATAAAGATGAACAAATCATGGATCCGAAACGACTTTTCTACCCCTGTGTCATCCTGGGGAGAGTAAAAGCTTGATGATTGGTTAAAATCACCCTACCAACCGTTTTAAGCTTTCAAATTACTAATCATGTTTATCTGTATCTTGACTGGAAAATAATTTGGGCTTTGTAGCAGTGTGCAGCACTGATCCTATTAGGCCATCTATAATAAGCTTCACCAGATTTAAAATTAAAAATAATTTTTAGCTGCATCTAGCCCGGAAAATAATTTTGGGGCTCCGAGATGCGCAAGACACATAAGTGCCTTCTTGCTGCACTACCTGCAGCATGACCCTCATATTGTCAGAATTCGAAGTAATCATGACTACTGGGTTGCCACACTCTTAGATCCCCCAAACTTTTCGATCAACCTTTTCATTTTAATAAAGACCAAAAAAATGGTCATTTTTGAAATTATAAGCATTAGCAGGTTGTTAGAAACTGAAATCAAACAGTTTTCAACTCAAAACTTTATTCTAGGTGATGTTACATTTTCACATAGGACCCCTTGTTCGAAAGGAGCTTCTGAACTCTCTCGTCCATTGAATTTGTCAGGTTTTGGATGGTTTCTGCTTCAATTGTTTTGCATGAGGACAGAATACCCTCCCAGAGCTGTTGCTTAGATGTGAACTGCCTCCCGCCATCATAGACACTCCTTTTAATGATGCTCCAAAGGTTCTGAATGGGGTAGAGGTCAGGGGAGCATGGGGGTCACACCATAAGTTTGTCCCCTTTTATGCCCATATCAGCCAGAGATGCAGATGTTTTATGTGCAGCATGAGATGGTGCATTATCATGCAGAAAAATGATCTTGCTGTGAAATACACGGTTCTTCTTCTTGAACCATGGCAGGAAGTGCTGTTTGAGAAAATCCACATACATTATGGAGTTCATCTTTAGCGCCTTCAGGGATCCTAAAGGGGCCGACAATCTCTCTCCCCATGATTCCAGCCCAAAACATTACTCCACCTCCTCCTTGTTGGCGCTGTAGCCGTGTTTGCGTGGGGTGTCCATCAACCAGCCATCCTCCACTCCATTCATCTGGACCATCGAGCGCTGCACGGCACTCATCCGTGAACAAAACAGTTTTGAAATCAGTCTTCATGTAATGTTTGGCCCACTGGAGCCGTTTCTGCTTGTGTGAAGTGGATAGAGGAGGTCGACAGGATGGCGTATGCACAGCTGCAAACCTCTGAAGGACCCTGCATCTTGTTGTTCGGGGGACGTTGGAGGCACAAGCAGCTTCAAAAACTTGTCTGCTGCTATGACAAGGCTTTTTTGCCGCTGCTCTTTCAACCTGACGTAATTGCCTGTAGGAAAGAGTCCTCAATTTGCCCTTATCAGCACGCACACGTGTGTACTGTGAATCAGCTACATACTTCTTGATTGCCAAGACACTTCATCCTGATCATCGCACAATGTTGATTGTAGTCATGCCTTGACCTAAACACTCCACAATTTGTTGCTTCTCAGCAGCCGACACATCCTTTTTCTTTCCCATTTTGGCAGAAAATGTAGGCTGCTTAATAATGTGAGAGAGCCTTCTTAAGTAGTCTTGCCTTTCATTGGACACACCTGCCAAACTAATTAGCACAGGTGTCTGCAATTGCTTACAGTGATATAAAGAGCCCTGACACACATCACCATCAATGAGTTTAACTGACAAACAAACAAATTCTTCCCTTATCACTCCTAAACACTTTTTGCATAATAATTTGGAACGCGGTGTACATGTGCTTTTCCACAAAACACCAGTGGTTCACGTAGTGAATCTTACAGTTCTAACTTGCCAACCGTGGTCTGTATGGAATTGTTCAATAAAGGGCCCAAAATTAAGATAACATAGATGGGAGAGGTCTCTATGAATAGGAATTCCTAAGTATTTGATACCCTGTGAGGGCCAGGCAAAGGGAAAGTTGGACTGGATGGAATCCTATATGGATTTAGGGAGGGAGACATCGAGGGCCTCAGACTTCGCTGCATTGATTTTAAAATTTTACCATGTAACAAAGTGATCTATTTCAGCCATAACAGCAGGGATGGATATATGTGATTGAGTGATATATACTAGGACATCATCAGCAAATAGAGAGCACTTGTACTCGGTGCGTCCCACCTCAATCCACCTAATATTGGGGTTATGGCGAATTGATGAGAGCAGGTGCTCCATCACTAGGATGTATAAGAGAGGGGACAGAGGACATCCCTGCCTTGTCCCATTGGTGATTGTGAAAGGTGATGAAAATGTTCTGACGCACCCCCTGGGCCTTGGGACACCCGGAGCCGGACCCTTTTTGGTGGATGCTGGTGGTTGTAGTCTTCGTGGCGGCGATCCGGTTCCGTGGCTCAGGGCGGTCAAACCAGTGGCGGAACTATTTATGTGGTTTTGCTGTTTAAATGTCCGACTACGCCACCCGTGGATTGCGGTCAGAGTGAACCGCCGCTACAGGGCAGACCGCTAAGGCTGGTGTTGTGGGTGCAGCAGAGCGTAGCATAACTCCCCACGGGAGGAGTATAGCCTCAGGGCAGTGTATGCGGAGGATGGGGGTGATGGTGCAGGGCAGCAGCAGTAACGACACGGAGTCAGTGATGCAGTTCAGGGCCTTTACTCACAGTTCTTATTATCCAGACCACGTCTGCAGGTAACGGCTGCCCACGTCGTACTGTGCTCACCAGGTGAGGGGCTCAGACAACTCCCAGATAACTTTGGAGCGCTTCACAGGACCCCCTTTGTGTGTCCTTTGTCTGGCCTTTCTTACCAACACTTCTGTCCGGCTGCCTCGGGCCTCCTCTTGGTAAACTTGGCGCCAGTTTCCCTGACCCTATGTGGTGCCTTCCTAGCGGGTGGAGCAAGGGGCTGCGCCACATAAAATGTCAGAGCCTCCGGTTTCTAGCTGAGGGTCGTTTCCTGCCTCCACTAGTTCGGGGACCGGTCTCCCCCTTTGGCCTGACCCCTCCACGCAGGTGGATTCGGGCGTGCGGTGGCGACTCGCCCGTCCGCACCCCTGGGATCCCTTCATTCCTCGTTCCTGGAGCCTTCTCCGCTCCTCTTCCTTCCTTCTCCCTCTTGCAGGCCTGGGCCTCTGTTACTAGGCCCGCCTCCGGAGCAGAGCTCATGCAGAGCCCCTGCTCCCTGCCACTTCTGCTCAGACTTCTCTGCACTGAACTAAGATGGTGCCCACCTTTTATACTCCCTTCTCAATGCACCCAGGAACTGCTTCCTCCCTGCTCCTGCACTGCAGGGTTCCCCTTCCTCAGTGTTCCCTCCCCCCACTCCAGCCAGGGACAGGGACTGTCGTGCCCATCTCAGGGGCATATTGGTCGCCCTGCCCCACGGCAATGTGGTGTAATGCATGCAGGTGTCGGGTCCTGATCCACACTCCATCCTTATCTGAGAGTGAGATATCACACCTCTGGGTGAGGTGCAATACGTCTGTAGCAACCGAGCCCTCGGTGCTACAGTTCCATTTATCTTCAGCCTAGGTGACGTATTGTGATACAGGGCCGTGATTTTGGCTATAAAAGGGTCCCCTAGACCCCTACCCCAAGCTTTTTAAGAGAATCATATATGGCGTGCCAGGAGACTCTATGGAATGCTTTCTCAGCATCCAACGAGAGTATCTACTTACAAATTTTTAACTGCATCTAGCCCAGGAAATACTTTGTGCCTAGTAGCAGTGTCTGCTAGTCAGCGGATTATCCCGGCTGTTAAGCAAGCTACACCACCTGTAGTTTGGACACTTAATTTTTTCAAAGGAAATGCTTCGGGACCACGGGATACTTAGTGAAGAGCATCAGGAGGCACCCCAAGGCATAGGGGCTGGGACTGGCACTAGGATGCCTTGCGGTGGACAGCCGAGCTCGATCCTTATAAAAGCTTTTTAACTGCAGCAGCTTTAGTGGACGCTACTGGAGCTGGAATTACGCGGCTGCTGGCATGAGACTTGCCCTCCAATAGATCCTTGTAAATGGATTTAAAGTGTATTCATTCAAATTAGAGGGACAATTTAAATTAAAAAGCTTAGAGCTGCCTCCACCACAGGGGGGCTCTCTCGACCCACCAGCGGACAGGCACCAGTATTGGGAGAGGGGGGCTGGCCGTCAGGGTTCACCGCGGCTCTGGCACAAACCCGGCGACACGGAGGTGGCACGGGCAGGAGCGGACTGGCCGTCTCGGCTTCTCACTTTTTGGATTTTAGAAGGGCATGACATGCCTATATCTGTGTCTCCCCCTCCTTTTACTCCTCCACCTCTTTTCTTTTCGCATGACTATATGTACTTGTCACTTTTCCATGTGTTAGTTGTGTCTTCTGAGCAGTTTGTCAGCTTTTGGACACCTTTGAATGTGTTTTCTATGTGTTTCTATGTGTTTTTGTTTGCCTGCCATTGGTTTTAACGGTGTTCGAAGGTGTTCGACGAACAGTTCGACGAACAGTTCGGCGAACACACGGGTGTTCGACGAACCGAACCGAACTCGAACACTACGGGGGTGGCTCAACACTAGTGGTGAAAGTCGCAGTGGATTAAAAAGACAATATTAATGCCTCTTGGAAAAGTGGTTGATGTCACAGTATCTAAACAAGACAGTTTTAAAGCCCCTTGGAAGAGTGGTGAAGGTCACAATAGCTTAACAAGACGTTTTAATGCCCCTTGGAAGAGACGTGGAGGTCACAGTAGCTTAACAAGACAGTTTAAATGCCCCTTGGAAGAGTGGTGGAGGTCACAGTAGCTCAACAAGATGGTTTAATGCCCCTTGGAAGAGACGTGGAGGTCACAGTAGCTTAACCAGACAGTCTTAATGCTTCTTGGATTAGTGGTGGAGGTCACAGTAGCTTAACAAGACGGTTTTAATGCACCTTGGAAAAGACGTTGAAGTCACAGTAGCTCAGCAAGACAGTTTTGATGCCCCATGGAAGAGTGATGGAGGACGCAGTGGAATAAAAAGACGATATCAATGCCCCTTGGAAGAGTGGTGGAGGTCACAGTAGCTTTACAAGACAGTTTTAATGCACCTTGGAAGAGTGGTGGAGGTAGCAGTGGAAAAAAAAGATAATATCAACGCCCCTTGGAAGAGTGGTGGAGGTCACAGTAGCTAAACAAGACGGTTTTAATTCCCATTAGAAGAACTGTGGAGTTCAGAGTCGTTTAACAATATGGTTTTAATGCCCCTTGGAAGAGTGGAGGAGGTCACAGCGGAATAAAAAAACAATATCCATGCCCCTTGGAAGGGAGGTGGAGGTGACAGTAGCTCAACAAGACAGTTTTAAAGCCCCTTGGAAGAGACGTGGAGGTCACAGTAGCTTAGCAAGACAGTTTTAATGCCCCTTGGAAGAATGGTGGAGGTCGCAGTGGAATAAAAAGACAATATCAATGCCCATTGGAAGAGTGGTGGAGGTCTCAGTAGCTTAACAAGACGATTTTAATGCCCCTTGGAAGAACTGTGGAGTTCAGAGTCG
The DNA here is from genome assembly GCF_046119375.1 of Phyllobates terribilis. Classification (NCBI taxonomy): domain Eukaryota; kingdom Metazoa; phylum Chordata; class Amphibia; order Anura; family Dendrobatidae; genus Phyllobates; species Phyllobates terribilis. Next base: position 285,301,344 of record NW_027362761.1, read on the forward strand.
TTTAACAATATGGTTTTAATGCACCTTGGAAGAGTGGCGGAGGTCGCAGTGGAATAAAAAGACAATATCAATGCCCCTTGGAAGGGAGGTGGAGGTCACAGTAGCTTAAGAAGACGGTTTTAATGCCCCTTGGAAGAGTGATTGAGGTCGCAGTGGAATAAAAAGACAATATCAATGCCTCTTGGAAGAGTGGTGGAGGTCACAGTAGCATAACAAGACAGTTTTAATGCCCCTTGGAAGAACTGTGGAGTTCAGAGTCGTTTAACATTATGGTTTTAATGCTGCTTGGAAGAGTGGTGGAGGTCACAATGGAATAAAAAGACAATATCAGTGCCCCTTGGAAGAGTGGTGGAGGTCACAGTATCTAAACAAGATGGTTTTATTGCCCCTTGGAAGAGTGGTGGAGGTCACAGTAGCTTAACAAGACATTTTAATGCCCCTTGGAAGAGACGTGGAGGTCACAGTAGCTTAACAAGACAGTCTTAATTCTTCTTGGAAGAATGGTGTAGGTCACAGTAGCTTTACAAGAGGTTTTTAATGCGCCTTGGAAAATTCATTGATGTCACAGTTGCTCAACAAGACAGTTTTAATGCCCCATGGAAAAGTGGTGGAGGTCGCAGTGGAATATAAAGTCAATATCAATGCCGCTTGGAGGAGGGGTGGAGGTCACAGTAGCTTAACAAGACAGTTTTATTGCCCCTTGGAAGTGTGGTGGAGGTAGCAGTGGAAAAAAAAGACAATATCAATGCCCCTTGGAAGAGTGGTGGAGGTCACAGTAGCTTAACAAGATGCTTTTAATTCCCCTTGGTAGAGCTGTGGAGTTCAGAGTGATTTAACAAGACTGTTTTAATGCCCCTAGGAAGAGTGGTGGAGGTCACAGTGGCTTAACAAGACAGTTTTAATGCCCCTTGGAAGAGACGTGGAGGTCACAGTAGCTTAACAAGATGGTTTTAATGCGCCTTGGTAGAGCTGTCGAGTTCAGAGTGGTTTAACAAGACTGTTTTAATGCCCCTAGGAAGAGTGGTGGAGGTCACAGTAGCTTAACAAGACGGTTTTAATGCCCCTTGAAAGAGACGTGGAGGTCACAGTAGCTTAACAAGACGGTTTTAATGCACCTTGTAAGAGACGTGGAGGTCACAGAAGCTAAACAAGACAGTTGTAATGCCCCTTGGAAGAGTGGTGGAGGTCGCAGTGGAATAAAAAGACAATATCAATGCCCCTTGGAAGAGAGGTGGAGGTCACAGTAGCTTAACAAGACAGTTTTAATGCCCCTTGGAAGAGTGGTGGAGGTCGCAGTGGAATAAAAAGACAATATCACTGCCTCTTGGAAGAGTGGTGGGGGTCACAGTAGCTTAACAATACGGTTTTAATGCCCCTTGAAACAGTGGTGGAGGTCACAGCATCTTAACTAGATGGTTTAATGCCCCTTCGAAGAGACGTGGAGGTCACAGTTGCTTAACAAGACAGTTTTAATGCCCCTTGGAAGAGTGGTGGAGGTCACAGTGGAATAAAAAGACAATATCAATGCCCCTTGTAAGAGAGGTGGAGGTCACAGTAGCTTAACAAGACGGTTTTAATGCCCCTTGGAAGAGTGGTGGAGGTCGCAGTGGAATAAAAAGACAATATCAATGCCACTTGGAAGAGTGGTGGAGGTCACAGTAGCTTAACAAGACGGTTTTAATGCGCCTTGGAAAAGACGTTGAGGTCACAGTAGCTCAACAAGACAGTTTTAATGCCCCATGGAAGAGTGATGGAGGTCACGTTGGAATAAAAAGACAATATCAATGCCCCTTGGAAGAGTGGTGGAGGTCACAGTAGCTTAACAAGACAGTTTTAATGCCCCTTGGATGAGTGGTGGAGATAACAGTGGAAAAAAAAGACAATATCAATGCCGCTTGGAAGAGTGATGGAGGTCACAGTAGCTTAACAAGACGGTATTAATTCCCCTTGGTAGAGCTGTGGAGTTCAGAGTGGTTTAACAAGACTGTTTTAATGCCCCTAGGAAGAGTGGTGGAGGTCACAGTAGCTTAACAAGATGGTTTTAATGCCCCTTGGAAGAGACGTGGAGGTCACAGTAGCTTAACAAGACAGTTTTAATGCACCTTGGTAGAGCTGTGGAGTTCAGAGTGGTTTAACAACACAGTTTTAATGCCCCTAGGAAGATAGGAAGAGAGGTGGAGGTCACAGTAGCTTAACAAGACGGTTTTAATGCCCCTTGGAAGAGACGTGGAGGTCTCAATAGCTTAACAAGACGGTTTTAATGCACCTTGGAAGAGACGTGTAGGTCACAGTAGCTTAACAAGACAGTTTTAATGCCACTTGGAAGAGTGGTGGAGGTCGCAGAGGAATAAAAAGACTATATCAATGCCCCTTGGAAGAGTGATGGAGCTCACAGTAGCTTAACAAGACGGTTTTAATGCCCCTTGGAAGAACTGAGGAGTTCAGAGTCGTTTAACAATATGGTTTTAATGCCCCTTGGTAGAGTGGTGGATGTCACAGTGGAATAAAAAGACAATATCAATGCCCCTTGGAAGAGAGGTGGAGGTCACAGTAGCTTAACAAGACAGTTTTAATGCCCCTTCAAAGAGTGGTGGGGGTCGCAGTGGAATAAAAAGACAATATCAATGACCTTTGGAAGAGTGGTGGAGGTCACTGTAGCTAAACAAGATGTTATAATGTCCCTTGGAAGAGACGTGGAGGTCAGATTAGCTTAACTAGACGTTGTAATGCCCCTTGGAAGAGACGTGGAGGTCACAGTAGCTTAACAAGATGGTTTTAATGCCCCTTGAAAGAGTGGTGGAGGTCACAGTGGAATAAAAAGACAATATCAATGCCCCTTGAAGAGGGGTGGAGGTCACAGTAGCTTAACAAGACGGTTTTGTTGCCCCTTGGAAGAGTGGTGGAGGTCGCTGTGGATGAAAAAATAAAAAAACAATATCAATGCCACTTGGAGGAGTGGTGGAGGTCACAGTAGCTAAACAAGACGGTTTTAATGCCCCTTGGAAGAGTGGTGGAGGTCACAGTAGCTTAACAAGACAGCTTTAATTCCACTTGGAAGAGTGGTAGAGGTGGCAGTGGATTAAAAAGACAATATCAATGCCTCTTGGAAGAGTGGTGGAGGTCACAGTAGCTTAACAAGACAGTTTTATTGCCCCTTGGAAGAACTGTGGAGTTCAGAGTCGTTTAACAATATGGTTTTAATGCCCCTTGGAAGAGTGGTGGAGGTCGCAGTGGAATAAAAAGACAATATCAATGCCCCTTGGAAGAGAGGTGGAGGTCACAGTAGCTTAACAAGACTGTTTTAATGCACCTTGGAAGAGTGGTGGCGGTCGCTGTGGAATAAAAAAACAATATCAATGCCTCTTGGAAGAGTGGTGGAGGTCACAGTAGATAAACAAGACGGTTTTAATACCCCTTGGAAGAGTGGTGGAGGTCACAGTAGCTTAACAAGACAGTTTTAATGCCCCTTGGAAGAGTGGTGGAGGTCACAGTGGAATAAAAAGACAATATCAATGCCCCTTGAAGAGGGGTGGAGGTCACAGTAGCTTAACAAGACGGTTTTATTGCCCCTTGGAAGAGTTGTGGAGGTCGCTGTGGATTAAAAAATAAAAAAACAATATCAATGCCACTTGGAGGAGTGGTGGAGGTCACAGTAGCTAAACAAGATGGTTTTATTGCCCCTTGGAAGAGTGGTGGAGGTCACAGTAGCTTAACAAGACAGCTTTAATTCCACTTGGAAGAGTGGTAGAGGTGGCAGTGGATTAAAAAGACAATATCAATGCCTCTTGGAAGAGTGGTTGTTGTCACAGTATCTAAACAAGACAGTTTTCAAGCCCCTTGCAAGAGTGGTGAAGGTCACAGTAGCTTAACAGGACGGTTTTAATGCCCGTTGGATGAGACGTGTAGGTCACAGTAGCTAAACAAGACAGTTTTAATGCCCCTTAGAAAAGTGGTGGAGGTCGCAGTGGAATAAAAAGACAATATCAATGCCCCTTGGAAGAGTGGTGGAGGTCACAGATTCTAAACAAGATGGTTTTAATGCCCCTTGGAAGAGACGTGGAGGTCACAGTAGCTTAACAAGACAGTCTTAATGCTTCTTGGAAGAGTGGTGGAGGTCACAGTAGCTTAACAAGACGGTTTTAATGCGCCTTGGAAAATTCATTGATGTCACAGTAGCTCAACAAGACAGTTTTAATGCCCCATGGAAAAGTGGTGGAGGTCGCAGTGGATTAAAAAGACAATATCAATGCCCATTGGAGGAGGGGTAGAGGTCACAGCAGCTTAACAAGACAGTTTTATTGCCCCTTGGAAGTGTGGTGGAGGTAGCAGTGGAAAAAAAAGACAATATCAATGCCCCTTGGAAGAGTGGTGGCGGTCACAGTAGCTTAACAAGATGGTTTTAATTCCCCTTGGTAGAGCTGTGGAGTTCAGAGTGATTTATCAAGACAGTTTTAATGCCCCTAGGAAGAGTGGTGGAGGTCACAGTGGCTTAACAAGACTGTTTTAATGACACCTAGGAAGAGACGTGGAGGTCACTGTAGCTTAACAAGACGTTTTTAATGCGCCTTGGTAGAGCTGTGGAGTTCAGAGTTGTTTAACAAGACTGTTTTAATGCCCCTAGGAAGAGTGGTGGAGGTCACAGTAGCTTAACAAGACAGTCTTAATGCTTCTTGGAAGAGTGGTGGGGGTCACAGTAGCTTAACAAGACGGTTTTAATGCACCTTGGAAAAGACGTTGAAGTCACAGTAGCTCAGCAAGACAGTTTTGATGCCCCAGGGAAGAGTGATGGAGGTCGCAGTGGAATAAAAAGACAATATCAATGCCCCTTGGAAGAGTGGTGGATGTCACAGTAGCTTTACAAGACAGTTTAAATGCACCTTGGAAGAGTGGTGGAGGTCAAAGTAGCTAATCAAGACGGTTTTAATTTCCATTGGAAGAACTGTGGAGTTCAGAGTCGTTTAACAATATGGTTTTAATGCCCCTTGGAAGAGTGGTGGAGGTAGTAGTGGAATAAAAAGACAATATCAATGCCCCTTTAAAGGGAGGTGTAGATGACAGTAGCTCAACAAGACGGTTTTAAAGCCCCTTGGAAGAGACGTGGAGGTCACAGTAGCTTAGCAAGACAGTTTTAATGCCCCTTGGAAGAGTGGTGGAGGTCGCAGTGGAATAAAAAGACAATATCAATGCCCATTGGAAGAGTGGTGGAGGTCACAGTAGCTTCACAAGACGATTTTAATGTCCCTTGGAAGAACTGTGGAGTAAAGAGTCGTTTAACAATATGGTTTTAATGCACCTTGGAAGAGTGGTGGAGGTCGCAGTGGAATAAAAAGACAATATCAATGCCCCTTGGAAGGGAGGTGGAGGTCACCGTAGCTTAACAAGACAGTTTTAATGCCCCTTTGAAGAGTGGTTGAGGTCGCAGTGGTATAAAAAGACAATATCAATGCCTCTTGGAAGAGTGGTGAAGGTCACCGCAGCTTAACAGGACGGTTTTAATGCCCCTTGGATGAGACGTGTAGGTCACAGTAGCTAAACAAGACAGTATTAATGCCCCTTAGAAAAGTGGTGGAGGTCGCAGTGGAGTAAAAAGACAATATCAATGCCCCTTGGAAGAGTGGTGGAGGTCACAGATTCTAAACAAGATGGTTTTAATGCCCCTTGGAAGAGACGTGGAGGTCACAGTAGCTTAACAAGACAGTCTTAATGCTTCTTGGAAGAGTGGTGGAGGTCACAGTAGCTTAACAAGACGGTTTTAATGTGCCTTGGAAAATTCATTGATGTCACAGTAGCTCAACAAGACAGTTTTAATGCCCCATGGAAAAGTGGTGGAGGTCTCTGTGGAATAAAAAGACAATATCAATGCCCCTTGGAGGAGGGGTAGAGGTCACAGTAGCTTAACAAGACAGTTTTATTGCCCCTTGGAAGTGTGGTGGAGGTAGCAGTGGAAAAAAAAGACAATATCAATGCCCCTTGGAAGAGTGGTGGCGGTCACAGTAGCTTAACAAGATAGTTTTAATTCCCCTTGGTAGAGCTGTGGAGTTCAGAGTGATTTATCAAGACTGTTTTAATGCCCCTAGGAAGAGTGGTAGATGTCACAGTGGATTAACAAGACCGTTTTAATGACACTTGGAAGAGACGTGGAGGTCGCAGTGGAATAAAAAGACAATATCAATGCCCCTTGGAAGAGAGTTGGAGCTCACAGTAGCTTAACAAGACAGTTTTAATGCCCCTTGGAAGAACTGTGGAGTTCAGAGTCGTTTAACAATATGGTTTTAATGGCCCTTGGTAGAGTGGTGGAGGTCACAGTGGAATAAAAAGACAATATCAATGCCCCTTGGAAGAGAGGTGGAGGTGACAGTAGCTTAACAAGACAGTTTTAATGCCCCTTGGAAGAGTGGTGGAGGTCGCTGTGGAATAAAAAAACAATATCAATGCCCCTTGGAAGAGTATTGGAGGTCACAGTAGCTAAACAAGGCGGTTTTCATTCCCATTGGTAGATCTGTGGAGTTCAGAGTGGTTTAACAAGACTCTTTTAATGCCCCTAGGAAAAGTGGTGGAGGTCACCGTAGATTAACAAGACGGTTTTAATGCCCCTTGGAAGAGACGTGGAGGTCACAGTAGCTTAACAAGACTGTTTTGATGCCCCTTGGAAGAGACGTGGAGGTCACAGTAGCTTAACAAGACAGTTTTAATGCCCCTTGGAAGAGTGGTGGAGGTCGCAGTGGAATAAAAATACAACATCAATGCCCATTGGAAGAGTGGTGGAAGTCACAGTAGTTAACAAGACGGTTTTAATGCCGCTTGGAAGAACTGTGCAGTTCAGAGTCGTTTAACAATATGGTTTTAATTCCCCTTGGAAGAGTGGTGGAGGTCGCTGTGGAATAAAAAAACAATATCATTGGCTCTTGGAAAAGTGGTGGAGGTCACAGTAGCTAAACAAGATGGTTTTTATGCCCATTGGAAGAGTGGTGGAGGTCACAGTAGCTTTACAATACGTTTTAATGCCCCTTGGAACAGTGGTGGAGGTCGCAGTGGAATAAAAAGACAATATCAATGCCCCTTGGAAGGGAGGTGGAGGTCACTGTAGCTCAACAAGACAGTTTTAATGCCCCTTGGAAGAGTGGTGGAGGTCGCAGTGGAATGAAAAGACAATATCAATGCCTCTTGGAAGAGTGGTGGAGGTCACAGTAGCTTAACAAGACGGTTTTAATGCCCCTTGGAAGAGTGGTGGAGGTCACAGCAGCTTAACTAGACGGTTTAATGCCCCTTGGAAGAGACGTGTAGGTCACTGTAGCTCAACAAGACAGTTTTAATGCCCCTTAGAAGAGTGTTGGAGGTCGCAGTGGAATAAAAAGACAATATCAATGTCACTTGGAAGAGGGGTGGAGGTCACAGTAGCTTAACAAGACGGTTTTAATGCCCCTTGGAATAGTGGTGGAGGTCGCAGTGGAATAAAAAGACAATATCAATGCCACTTGGAAGAGTGGTGGAGTTCACAGTATCTAAACAAGATAGTTTTAACCCCCCTTTGAAGAGTGGTGGAGGTCACAGTAGCTTAACAAGACGTTTTAATGCCCCTTGAAAGAGACGTGGACGTCACAGTAGCTTAACAAGACAGTCTCAATGCTTCTTGGAAGAGTGGTGGAGGTCACAGTAGCTTAACAAGACGGTTTTAACGCGCCTTGGAAAATAAGTTGATGTCACAGTAGCTCAACAAGACATTTTTAATGCCCCATGGAAGAGTGGTGGAGGTCGCAGTGGAATAAAAATACAACATCAATGCCCATTGGAAGAGTGGTGGAAGTCACAGTAGCTTCACAAGACGGTTTTAATGCCCCTTGGAAGAACTGTGCAGTTCAGAGTCGTTTAACAATATGGTTTTAATCCCCATTGGAAGAGTGGTGGAGGTCGCTGTGGAATAAAAAAACAATATCATTGGCTCTTGGAAAAGTGGTGGAGGTCACAGTAGCTAAACAAGATGGTTTTTATGCCCATTGGAAGAGTGGAGGAGGTCACAGTAGCTTTACAATACGTTTTAATGCCCCTTGGAACAGTGGTGGAGGTCGCAGTGGAATAAAAAGACAATATCAATGCCCCTTGAAAGGGAGGTGGAGGTCACAGTAGCTCAACAAGACAGTTTTAATGCCCCTTGGAAGAGACGTGGAGGTCACAGTAGCTTAACAATACGGTTTTAATGCCCCTTGAAACAGTGGTGGAGGTCACAGCAGCTTAACTAGATGGTTTAATGCCCCTTCGAAGAGACGTGGAGGTCACAGTTGCTTAACAAGACAGTTTTAATGCCCCTTGGAAGAGTGTTGGAGGTCGCAGTGGAATAAAAAGACAATATCAATGCCCCTTGGAAGAGAGGTGGAGGTCACAGGAGCTTAACAAGACGGTTTTAATGCCCCTTGGAAGAGTGGTGGAGGTCGCAGTGGAATAAAAAGACAATATCAATGCCACTTGGAAGAGTGGTGGAGGTCACAGTAGCTTAACAAGATGGTTTTAATGCGCCTTGGAAAAGACCTTGAGGTCACAGTATCTCAACAAGACAGTTTTAATGCCCCATGGAAGAGTGATGGAGGTCACGTTGGAATAAAAAGACAATATCAATGCCCCTTGGAAGAGTGGTGGAGGTCACAGTAGCTTAACAAGACAGTTTTAATGCCCCTTGGATGAGTGGTGGAGATAGCAGTGGAAAAAAAAGACAATATCAATGCCGCTTGGAAGAGTGATGGAGGTCACAGTAGCTTAACAAGACGGTATTAATTCCCCTTGGTAGAGCTGTGGAGTTCAGAGTGGTTTAACAAGACTGTTTTAATGCCCCTAGGAAGAGTGGTGGAGGTCACAGTAGCTTAACAAGATGGTTTTAATGCCCCTTGGAAGAGACGTGGAGGTCACAGTAGCTTAACAAGACAGTTTTAATGCACCTTGGTAGAGCTGTGGAGTTCAGAGTGGTTTAACAACACAGTTTTAATGCCCCTAGGAAGATAGGAAGATAGGTGGAGGTCACAGTAGCTTAACAAGACGGTTTTAATGCCCCTTGGAAGAGACGTGGAGGTCTCAATAGCTTAACAAGACGGTTTTAATGCACATTGGAAGAGACGTGTAGGTCACAGTAGCTTAACAAGACAGTTTTAATGCCACTTGGAAGAGTAGTGGAGGTCGCAGAGGAATAAAAAGACTATATCAATGCCCCTTGGAAGAGTGATGGAGCTCACAGTAGCTTAACAAGACGGTTTTAATGCCCCTTGGAAGAACTGAGGAGTTCAGAGTCGTTTAACAATATGGTTTTAATGCCCCTTGGTAGAGTGGTGGAGGTCACAGTGGAATAAAAAGACAATATCAATGCCCCTTGGAAGAGAGGTGGAGGTCACAGTAGCTTAACAAGACAGTTTTAATGCCCATTCAAAGAGTGGTGGGGGTCGCAGTGGAATAAAAAGACAATATCAATGACCTTTGGAAGAGTGGTGGAGGTCACTGTAGCTAAACAAGATGTTATAATGTCCCTTGGAAGAGACGTGGAGGTCAGATTAGCTTAACTAGACGTTATAATGCCCCTTGGAAGAGACGTGGAGGTCACAGTAGCTTAACAAGATGGTTTTAATGCCCCTTGAAAGAGTGGTGGAGGTCACATTGGAATAAAAAGACAATATCAATGCCCCTTGAAGAGGGGTGGAGGTCACAGTAGCTTAACAAGACGGTTTTGTTGCCCCTTGGAAGAGTGGTGGAGGTCGCTGTGGATTAAAAAATAAAAAAACAATATCAATGCCACTTGGAGGAGTGGTGGAGGTCACAGTAGCTAAACAAGACGGTTTTAATGCCCCTTGGAAGAGTGGTGGAGGTCACAGTAGCTTAACAAGACAGCTTTAATTCCACTTGGAAGAGTGGTAGAGGTGGCAGTGGATTAAAAAGACAATATCAATGCCTCTTGGAAGAGTGGTGGAGGTCACAGTAGCTTAACAAGACAGTTTTATTGCCCCTTGGAAGAACTGTGGAGTTCAGAGTCGTTTAACAATATGGTTTTAATGCCCCTTGGAAGAGTAGTGGAGGTCGCAGTGGAATAAAAAGACAATATCAATGCCCCTTGGAAGAGAGGTGGAGGTCACAGTAGCTTAACAAGACTGTTTTAATGCACCTTGGAAGAGTGGTGGCGGTCGCTGTGGAATAAAAAAAACAATATCAATGCCTCTTGGAAGAGTGGTGGAGGTCACAGTAGATAAACAAGACGGTTTTAATGCCCCTTGGAAGAGTGGTGGAGGTCACAGTAGCTTAACAAGACAGTTTTAATGCCCCTTGGAAGAGTGGTGGAGGTCACAGTGGAATAAAAAGACAATATCAATGCCCCTTGAAGAGGGGTGGAGGTCACAGTAGCTTAACAAGACGGTTTTATTGCCCCTTGGAAGAGTTGTGGAGGTCGCTGTGGATTAAAAAATAAAAAAACAATATCAATGCCACTTGGAGGAGTGGTGGAGGTCACAGTAGCTAAACAAGATGGTTTTAATGCCCCTTGGAAGAGTGGTGGAGGTCACAGTAGCTTAACAAGACAGCTTTAATTCCACTTGGAAGAGTGGTAGAGGTGGCAGTGGATTAAAAAGACAATATCAATGCCTCTTGGAAGAGTGGTTGTTGTCACAGTATCTAAACAAGACAGTTTTCAAGCCCCTTGCAAGAGTGGTGAAGGTCACAGTAGCTTAACAGGACGGTTTTAATGCCCGTTGGATGAGACGTGTAGGTCACAGTAGCTAAACAAGACAGTTTTAATGCCCCTTAGAAAAGTGGTGGAGGTCGCAGTGGAATAAAAAGACAATATCAATGCCCCTTGGAAGAGTGGTGGAGGTCACAGATTCTAAACAAGATGGTTTTAATGCCCCTTGGAAGAGACGTGGAGGTCACAGTAGCTTAACAAGACGGTTTTGTTGCCCCTTGGAAGAGTGGTGGAGATCGCTGTGGATTAAAAAATAAAAAAACAATATCAATGCCACTTGGAGGAGTGGTGGAGGTCACAGTAGCTAAACAAGACGGTTTTAATGCCCCTTGGAAGAGTGGTGGAGGTCACAGTAGCTTAACAAGACAGCTTTAATTCCACTTGGAAGAGTGGTAGAGGTGGCAGTGGATTAAAAAGACAATATCAATGCCTCTTGGAAGAGTGGTGGAGGTCACAGTAGCTTAACAAGACAGTTTTATTGCCCCTTGGAAGAACTGTGGAGTTCAGAGTCGTTTAACAATATGGTTTTAATGCCCCTTGGAAGAGTGGTGGAGGTCGCAGTGGAATAAAAAGACAATATCAATGCCCCTTGGAAGAGAGGTGGAGGTCACAGTAGCCTAACAAGACTGTTTTAATGCACCTTGGAAGAGTGGTGGCGGTCGCTGTGGAATAAAAAAACAATATCAATGCCTCTTGGAAGAGTGGTGGAGGTCACAGTAGATAAACAAGACGGTTTTAATGCCCCTTGGAAGAGTGGTGGAGGTCACAGTAGCTTAACAAGACAGTTTTAATGCCCCTTGGAAGAGTGGTGGAGGTCACAGTGGAATAAAAAGACAATATCAATGCCCCTTGAAGAGGGGTGGAGGTCACAGTAGCTTAACAAGACGGTTTTATTGCCCCTTGGAAGAGTTGTGGAGGTCGCTGTGGATTAAAAAATGAAAAAACAATATCAATGCCACTTGGAGGAGTGGTGGAGGTCACAGTAGCTAAACAAGATGGTTTTAATGCCCCTTGGAAGAGTGGTGGAGGTCACAGTAGCTTAACAAGACAGCTTTAATTCCACTTGGAAGAGTGGTAGAGGTGGCAGTGGATTAAAAAGACAATATCAATGCCTCTTGGAAGAGTGGTTGTTGTCACAGTATCTAAACAAGACAGTTTTCAAGCCCCTTGCAAGAGTGGTGAAGGTCACAGTAGCTTAACAGGACGGTTTTAATGCCCGTTGGATGAGACGTGTAGGTCACAGTAGCTAAGCAAGACAGTTTTAATGCCACTTAGAAAAGTGGTGGAGGTCGCAGTGGAATAAAAAGACAATATCAATGCCCCTTGGAAGAGTGGTGGAGGTCACAGATTCTAAACAAGATGGTTTTAATGCCCCTTGGAAGAGACGTGGAGGTCACAGTAGCTTAACAAGACAGTCTTAATGCTTCTTGGAAGAGTGGTGTAGGTCACAGTAGCTTAACAAGACGGTTTTAATGCGCCTTGGAAAATTCATTGATGTCACAGTAGCTCAACAAGACAGTTTTAATGCCCCATGGAAAAGTGGTGGAGGTCGCAGTGGAATAAAAAGACAATATCAATGCCCATTGGAGGAGGGGTAGAGGTCACAGCAGCTTAACAAGACAGTTTTATTGCCCCTTGGAAGTGTGGTGGAGGTAGCAGTGGAAAAAAAAGACAATATCAATGCCCCTTGGAAGAGTGGTGGCGGTCACAGTAGCTTAACAAGATGGTTTTAATTCCCATTGGTAGAGCTGTGGAGTTCAGAGTGATTTATCAAGACAGTTTTAATGCCCCTAGGAAGAGTGGTGGAGGTCACAGTGGCTTAACAAGACTGTTTTAATGACACCTTGGAAGAGACGTGGAGGTCACAGTAGCTTAACAAGACGTTTTTAATGTGCCTTGGTAGAGCTGTGGAGTTCAGAGTTGTTTAACAAGACTGTTTTAATGCCCCTAGGAAGAGTGGTGGAGGTCACAGTAGCTTAACAAGACAGTCTTAATTGTTCTTGGAAGAGTGGTGGGAGTCACAGTAGCTTAACAAGACGGTTTTAATGCACCTTGGAAAAGACGTTGAAGTCACAGTAGCTCAGCAAGACAGTTTTGATGCCCCATGGAAGAGTGATGGAGGTCGCAGTGGAATAAAAAGACAATATCAATGCCCCTTGGAAGAGTGGTGGATGTCACAGTAGCTTTACAAGACAGTTTTAATGCACCTTGGAAGAGTGGTGGAGGTCAAAGTAGCTAATCAAGACGGTTTTAATTTCCATTGGAAGAACTGTGGAGTTCAGAGTCGTTTAACAATATGGTTTTAATGCCCCTTGGAAGAGTGGTGGAGGTAGTAGTGGAATAAAAAGACAATATCAATGCCCCTTTAAAGGGAGGTGTAGATGACAGTAGCTCAACAAGACGGTTTTAAAGCCCCTTGGAAGAGACGTGGAGGTCACAGTAGCTTAGCAAGACAGTTTTAATGCCCCTTGGAAGAGTGGTGGAGGTCGCAGTGGAATAAAAAGACAATATCAATGCCCATTGGAAGAGTGGTGGAGGTCACAGTAGCTTCACAAGACGATTTTAATGTCCCTTGGAAGAACTGTGGAGTAAAGAGTCGTTTAACAATATGGTTTTAATGCACCTTGGAAGAGTGGTGGAGGTCGCAGTGGAATAAAAAGACAATATCAATGCCCCTTGGAAGGGAGGTGGAGGTCACCGTAGCTTAACAAGACAGTTTTAATGCCCCTTTGAAGAGTGGTTGAGGTCGCAGTGGAATAAAAAGACAATATCAATGCCTCTTGGAAGAGTGGTGAAGGTCACCGCAGCTTAACAGGACGGTTTTAATGCCCCTTGGATGAGACGTGTAGGTCACAGTAGCTAAACAAGACAGTATTAATGCCCCTTAGAAAAGTGGTGGAGGTCGCAGTGGAGTAAAAAGACAATATCAATGCCCCTTGGAAGAGTGGTGGAGGTCACAGATTCTAAACAAGATGGTTTTAATGCCCCTTGGAAGAGACGTGGAGGTCACAGTAGCTTAACAAGACAGTCTTAATGCTTCTTGGAAGAGTGGTGGAGGTCACAGTAGCTTAACAAGACGGTTTTAATGCGCCTTGGAAAATTCATTGATGTCACAGTAGCTCAACAAGACAGTTTTAATGCCCCATGGAAAAGTGGTGGAGGTCTCAGTGGAATAAAAAGACAATATCAATGCCCCTTGGAGGAGGGGTAGAGGTCACAGTAGCTTAACAAGACAGTTTTATTGCCCCTTGGAAGTGTGGTGGAGGTAGCAGTGGAAAAAAAAGACAATATCAATGCCCCTTGGAAGAGTGGTGGCGGTCACAGTAGCTTAACAAGATAGTTTTAATTCCCCTTGGTAGAGCTGTGGAGTTCAGAGTGATTTATCAAGACTGTTTTAATGCCGCTAGGAAGAGTGGTGGATGTCACAGTGGCTTAACAAGACCGTTTTAATGACACTTGGAAGAGACGTGGAGGTCGCAGTGGAATAAAAAGACAATATCAATGCCCCTTGGAAGAGAGTTGGAGCTCACAGTAGCTTAACAAGACAGTTTTAATGCCCCTTGGAAGAACTGTGGAGTTCAGAGTCGTTTAACAATATGGTTTTAATGGCCCTTGGTAGAGTGGTGGAGGTCACAGTGGAATAAAAAAACAATATCAATGCCCCTTGGAAGAGTATTGGAGGTCACAGTAGCTAAACAAGGCGGTTTTCATTCCCATTGGTAGATCTGTGGAGTTCAGAGTGGTTTAACAAGACTCTTTTAATGCCCCTAGGAAAAGTGGTGGAGGTCACAGCAGCTTAACTAGACGGTTTAATGCCCCTTGGAAGAGACGTGTAGGTCACTGTAGCTCAACAAGACAGTTTTAATGCCCCTTAGAAGAGTGTTGGAGGTCGCAGTGGAATAAAAAGACAATATCAATGTCACTTGGAAGAGGGGTGGAGGTCACAGTAGCTTAACAAGATGGTTTTAATGCCCCTTGGAATAGTGGTGGAGGTCGCAGTGGAATAAAAAGACAATATCAATGCCACTTGGAAGAGTGGTGGAGTTCACAGTATCTAAACAAGATAGTTTTAACCCCCCTTTGAAGAGTGGTGGAGGTCACAGTAGCTTAACAAGACGTTTTAATGCCCCTTGAAAGAGACGTGGACGTCACAGTAGCTTAACAAGACAGTCTCAATGCTTCTTGGAAGAGTGGTGGAGGTCACAGTAGCTTAACAAGACGGTTTTAACGCGCCTTGGAAAATAAGTTGATGTCACAGTAGCTCAACAAGACATTTTTAATGCCCCATGGAAGAGGGGTGGAGGTCGCAGTGGAATAAAAATACAACATCAATGCCCATTGGAAGAGTGGTGGAAGTCACAGTAGCTTCACAAGACGGTTTTAATGCCCCTTGGAAGAACTGTGCAGTTCAGAGTCGTTTAACAATATGGTTTTAATTCCCATTGGAAGAGTGGTGGAGGTCGCTGTGGAATAAAAAAACAATATCATTGGCTCTTGGAAAAGTGGTGGAGGTCACAGTAGCTAAACAAGATGGTTTTTATGCCCATTGGAAGAGTGGAGGAGGTCACAGTAGTTTTACAATACGTTTTAATGCCCCTTGGAACAGTGGTGGAGGTCGCAGTGGAATAAAAAGACAATATCAATGCCCCTTGAAAGGGAGGTGGAGGTCACAGTAGCTCAACAAGACAGTTTTAATGCCCCTTGGGAGAGTGGTGGAGGTCGCAGTGGAATGAAAAGACAATATCAATGCCTCTTGGAAGAGTGGTGGAGGTCACAGTAGCTTAACAAGATGGTTTTAATTCCCCTTAGTAGAGCTGTGGAGTTCAGAGTGGTTTAACAAGACTGTTTTAATGCCCCTAGGAAAAGTGGTTTAGGTCACAGTAGCTTAACAAGACAATTTTAGTGCCCCTTGGAAGAGAAGTGGAGGTCACAGTAGCTTAACAAGACGGTTTTAATGCCCCTTGGAAGAGACGTGGAGGTCACAGTAGCTTAACAAGACAGTTTTATTGCCTCTTGGAAGTGTGGTGGAGGTAGCAGTGGAAAAAAAAGACAATATCAATGCCCCTTGGAAGAGTGGTGGAGGTCACAGTAGCTTAACAAGATGGTTTTAATTCCCCTTGGTAGAGCTGTGGAGTTCAGAGTGGTTTAACAAGACTGTTTTAATGCCCCTAGGAAAAGTGGTTTAGGTCACAGTAGCTTAAGAAGACGGTTTTAATGCCCCTTGGAAGAGACGTGGAGGTCACAGTAGCTTAACAAGACGGTTTTAATGCCCCTTGGAAGAGACGTGGAGGTCACAGTAGCTTAACAAGACGGTTTTAATGCCCCTTGAAAGAGACGTGGAGGTCACAGTAGCTTAACAAGACAGTCTTAATGCTTGTTGGAAGAGTGGTGGAGGTCGCAGTAGCTTAACAAGACGGTTTAAATGCACCTTGGAAAATACGTTGATGTCACAGTAGCTCAACAAGGCAATTTTAATGACTCATGGAAGAGTGGTGGAGGTCGCAGTGGAATAAAAAGACAATATCAATGCCCCTTGGAAGAGTGGTGGAGGTCACAGTAGCTTAACAAGACAGTTTTATTGCCTCTTGGAAATGTGGTGGAGGTAACAGTGGAAAAAAAAGACAATATCAATGCCCCTTGGAAGAGTGGTGGAGGTCACAGTAGCTTAACAAGATGGTTTTAATTCCCCTTGGTAGAGCTGTGGAGTTCAGAGTGGTTTAACAAGACTGTTTTAATGCCCCTATGAAAAGTGGTTTAGGTCACAGTAGCTTAACAAGACAATTTTAGTGCCCCTTGGAAGAGAAGTGGAGGTCACAGTAGCTTAACAAGACGGTTTTAATGCCCCTTGGAAGAGACGTGGAGGTCACAGTAGCTTAACAAGACAGTTTTTATGCCCCTTGGAAGAGTGGTGGAGGTCGCAGTCGAATAAAAGACAACATCAATGCCCATTGGAAGAGTGGTGGAAGTCACAGTAGCTTAACAAGACGGTTTTAATGGCCCTTGGAAGAACTGTGGAGTTCAGAGTTGTTTAACAATATCGTTTTAATGCCCCTTGGAAGAGTGGTGGAAGTCGATGTGGAATAAAAAAACAATATCAATGCCTCTTGGAAAAGTTATGGAGGTCACAGTAGCTAAACAAGATGGTTTTTATGCCTCATAGAAGAGTGGTGGAGGTCACAGTAGCTTTACAAGACGTTTTAATGCCCCTTGGAAAAGTGGTGGAGGTCGCAGTGGAATAAAAAGACAATATCAATGCCCATTGGAAGAGTGGTGGAGGTCACAGTAGCTTAACAAGACGACTTTAATGCCCCTTGGAAGAACTGTAGAGTTCAGAGTCGTTTAACAATATGGTTTTAATGCCCCTTGGAAGAGTTGTGGAGGTCGCAGTGGAATAAAAAGACAATATCAATTCCCATTGGAAGGGAGGTGGAAGTCACAGTAGCTCAACAAGACAGTTATAATACCGCTTGGAAGAGTGGTGGAGGTCGCAGTGGAATAAAAAGACAATATCAATGCCTATTTGAAGGGTGGTGGAGGTCACAGTAGCTTAACAAGACGGTTTTAATGCCCCTTGAAAGAGTGGTGGAGGTTACAGTAGCTTAGCTAGACGGTTTAATGCCCCTTGGAAAAGACGTGTAGGTCACAGTAGTTTAACAAGACAGTTTTAATGCCCTTTAGAAGAGTGGTGGAGGTCGCAATGGAATAAAAAGACAATATCAATGTCAATTGGAAGAGTGGTGGAGGTCACAGTAGCTTAACAAGACGGTTTTAATGCCCCTTGGAATAGTGGTGGAGGTCGCAGTGGAATAATAAGACAATATCAATGCCTCTTGGAAGAGTGGTGGAGTTCACAGTATCTAAACAAGATAGTTTTAATCCCCCTTTGAAGAGTGGTGGAGGTCACAGTAGCTTAACAAGACGTTTTAATGCCCCTTAAAAGAGACGTGGAGGTCACAGTAGCTTAACAAGACAGTCTTAATGCTTCTTGGAAAAGTGTTGGAGGTCACAGAAGCTTAACAAGACGGTTTTAATGCGCCTTGGAAAATACGTTGATGTCACAGTAGCTCAACAAGACAGTTTTAATGCCCCATGGAAAAGTGGTGGAGGTCGCAGTGAAATAAAAAGACAATATCACTGCCCCTTGGAAGAGTGGTGGAGGTCACAGTAGCTTAACAAGACAGTTTTATTGCCCCTTGGAAGTGTGGTGGAGGTAGCAGTGGAAAAAAAAGACAATATCAATGCCCCTTGGAAGAGACGTGGAGGTCACAGTAGCTTAACAAGATGGTTGTAATTCCCCTTGGAAGAGCTGTGGAGTTTAGAGTGGTTTAACAAGACTGTTTTAATGCCCCTAGGAAGAGTGGTGGAGGTCACAGTAGCTTAACATGACGGTTTTAATGCCCCTTGGAAGAGACGTGGAGGTCACAGTAGCTTAACAAGATGGTTTTAATGCCCCTTGGTAGAGTGGAGGAGGTCGCAGTTGAATAAAAAGACAATATCAATGCCCCTTGGAAGAGTGGTGGAGGTCACAGTAGCTTAACAAGATGGTTTTAATTCCCCTTGGTAGAGCTGTGGAGTTCAGAGTGGTTTAACAAGACTGTTTTAATACCCCTAGGAAGAGTGGTGGAGGTCACAGTAACTTAACAAGATAGTTTTAATGCCCCTGGGAAGAGACGTGGAGGTCACAGTAGCTTAACAAGTTGGTTTTAATGCGCCTTGGAAGAGACGTGTAGGTCACAGTAGCTTAACAAGACAGTTTTAATGCCCCTTGGAATAGTGGTGGAGGTCGCAGTAGAATAAAAAGACAATATTAATGCCACTTGGAAGAGTGGTGGAGTTCACAGTATCTAAACAAGATGGTTTTAATCCCCCTTTGAAGAGTGGTGGAGGTCACAGTAGCTTAACAAGACGTTTTAATACCCCTTGAAAGAGACGTGGAGGTCACAGTAGCTTAACAAGACAGTCTCAATGCTTCTTGGAAGAGTGGTGGAGGTCACAGTTGCTTAACAAGACGCTTTTAATGCACCTTGGAAAATACGTTGATGTCACAGTAGCTCAACAAGACAATTTTAATGCCCCATGGAAGAGTGGTGGAGGTCGCAGTGGCATAAAAAGACAATATCAATGCCCCTTGGAAGAGTGGTGTTGGTCACAGTAGCTTAACAAGACAGTATTAATGCTTGTTGGAAGAGTGGTGGAGGTCACAGTAGCTTAACAAGACGGTTTTAATGCACCTTGGAAAATATGTTGATGTCACAGTAGCTCAACAAGGCAGCTTTAATGACTCATGGAAGAGTGGTGGAGGTCGCAGTGGAATAAAAAGACAATATCAATGCCCCTTGGAAGAGTGGTGGAGGTCACAGTAGCTTAACAAGACAGTTTTATTGCCTCTTGGAAATGTGGTGGAGGTAACAGTGGAAAAAAAAGACAATATCAATGCCCCTTGGAAGAGTGGTGGAGGTCAAAGTAGCTTAACAAGATGCTTTTAATTCCCCTTGGTAGAGCTGTGGAGTTCAGAGTGGTTTAACAAGACTGTTTTAATGCCCCTAGGAAAAGTGGTTTAGGTCACAGTAGCTTAACAAGACAATTTTAGTGCCCCTTGGAAGAGACGTGGAGGTCACAGTAGCTTAACAAGACGGTTTTAATGCCCCTTGGAAGAGACGTGGAGGTCACAGTAGCTTAACAAGACAGTTTTTATGCCCCTTGGAAGAGTGGTGGAGGTCGCAGTCGAATAAAAAGACAACATCAATGCACATTGGAAGAGTGGTGGAAGTCACAGTAGCTTAACAAGACGGTTTTAATGGCCCTTGGAAGAACTGTGGAGTTCAGAGTCGCTTAACAATATCATTTTAATGCCCCTTGGAAGAGTGGTGGAAGTCGCTGTGGAATAAAAAAACAATATCAATGCCTCTTGGAAAAGTTTTGGAGGTCACAGTAGCTAAACAAGATGGTTTTTATGCCTCATGGAAGAGTGGTGGAGGTCACAGTAGCTTTACATGACATTTTAATGCCCCTTGGAAAAGTGGTGGAGGTCACAGTGGAATAAAAAGACAATATCAATGCCCATTGGAAGAGTGGTGGAGGTCACAGTAGCTTAACAAGACGACTTTAATGCCCCTTGGAAGAACTGTAGAGTTCAGAGTCGTTTAACAATATGGTTTTAATGCCCCTTGGAAGAGTTGTGGAGGTCGCAGTGGAATAAAAAGACAATATCAATGCCCATTGGAAGGGAGGTGGAAGTCACAGTAGCTCAACAAGACAGTTTTAATACCGCTTGGAAGAGTGGTGGAGGTCGCAGTGGAATAAAAAGACAATATCAATGCCTATTTGAAGGGTGGTGGAGGTCACAGTAGCTTAACAAGACGGTTTTAATACCCCTTGAAAGAGTGGTGGAGGTTACAGTAGCTTAACTAGACGGTTTAATGCCCCTTGGAAAAGACGTGTAGGTCACAGTAGTTTAACAAGACAGTTTTAATGCCCTTTAGAAGAGTGTTGGAGGTCGCAGTGGAATAAAAAGACAATATCAATGTCCCTTGGAAGAGTGGTGGAGGTCACAGTAGCTTAACAAGACGGTTTTAATGCCCCTTGGAATAGTGGTGGAGATCGCAGTGTAATAAAAAGACAATATCAATGCCTCTTGGAAGCGTGGTGGAGTTCACAGTATCTAAACAAGATAGTTTTAATCCCCCTTTGAAGAGTGGTGGAGGTCACAGTAGCTTAACAAAACGTTTTAATGCCCCTTAAAAGAGACGTGGAGGTCACAGTAGCTTAACAAGACAGTCGTAATGCTTCTTGGAAAAGTGTTGGAGGTCACAGAAGCTTAACAAGACGGTTTTAATGCGCCTTGGAAAAATACGTTGATGTCACAGTAGCTCAACAAGACAGTTTTAATGCCCCATGGAAGAGTGGTGGAGGTCGCAGTGGAATAAAAAGACAATATTAATGCCCCTTGGAAGAGTGGTGGAGGTCACAGTAGCTTAACAAGACAGTTTTATTGCCCCTTGGAAGTGTGGTGGAGGTAGCAGTGGAAAAAAAAGACAATATCAATGCCCCTTGGAAGAGACGTAGAGGTCACAGTAGCTTAACAAGATGGTTCTAATTCCCCTTGGAAGAGCTGTGGAGTTTAGAGTGGTTTAACAAGACTGTTTTAATGCCCCTAGGAAGAGTGGTGGAGGTCACAGTAGCTTAACATGACGGTTTTAATGCCCCTTGGAAGAGACTTGGAGGTCACAGTAGCTTAACAAGACAGTTTTAATGCCCCTTGGTAGAGTGGAGGAGGTCGCAGTTGAATAAAAAGACAATATCAATGCCCCTTGGAAGAGTGGTGGAGGTCACAGTAGCTTAACAAGATGGTTTTAATTCCCCTTGGTAGTGCTGTGGAGTTCAGAGTGGTTTAACAAGACTGTTTTAATACCCCTAGGAAGAGTGGTGGAGCTCACAGTAGCTTAACAAGATAGTTTTAATGCCCCTGGGAAGTGACGTGGAGGTCACAGTAGCTTAACAAGTTGGTTTTAATGCGCCTTGGAAGAGACGTGGAGGTCACAGTAGCTTAACAAGACAGTTTTAATGCCCCTTGGAATAGTGGTGGAGGTCGCAGTGGAATAAAAAGACAATATTAATGCCCCTTGGAAGAGTGGTGGAGGTCACAGTAGCTTAACAAGACAGTTTTATTGCCCCTTGGAAGTGTGGTGGGTGTAGCAGTGGAAAAAAATGACAATATCAATGCCCCTTGGAAGAGACGTGGAGGTCACAGTAGCTTAACAAGATGGTTTTAATTCCCCTTGGAAGAGCTGTGGAGTTTAGAGTGGTTTAACAAGACTGTTTTAATGACCCTAGGAAGAGTGGTGGAGGTCACAGTAGCTTAACATGACGGTTTTAATGCCCCTTGGAAGAGACGTGGAGGTCACAGTAGCTTAACAAGACAGTTTTAATGCCCCTTGGTAGAGTGGAGGAGGTCGCAGTTGAATAAAAAGACAATATGAATGCCCCTTGGAAGAGATGTGGAGGTCACAGTAGCTTAACAAGATGGTTTTAATTCCCCTTGGAAGAGCTGTGGAGTTTAGAGTGGTTTAACAAGACTGTTTTAATGCCGCTAGGAAGAGTGGTGGAGGTCACAGTAGCTTAACATGACGGTTTTAATGCCCCTTGGAAGAGACGTGGAGGTCACAGTAGCTTAACAAGACAGTTTTAATGCCCCTTGGTAGAGTGGAGGAGGTCGCAGTTGAATAAAAAGACAATATCAATGCCCCTTGGAAGAGTGGTGGAGGTCACAGTAGCTTAACAAGATGGTTTTAATTCCCCTTGGTAGTGCTGTGGAGTTCAGAGTGGTTTAACAAGACTGTTTTAATACCCCTAGGAAGAGTGGTGGAGCTCACAGTAGCTTAACAAGATAGTTTTATTGCCCCTGGGAAGAGACGTGGAGGTCACAGTAGCTTAACAAGTTGGTTTTAATGCGCCTTGTAAGAGACGTGGAGGTCACAGTAGCTTAACAAGACAGTTTTAATGCCCCTTGGTATAGTGGTGGAGGTCGCAGTGGAATAAAAAGACAATATTAATGCCACTTGGAAGAGTGGTGGAGTTCACAGTATCTAAACAAGATGGTTTTAATCCCCCTTTGAAGAGTGGTGGAGGTCACAGTAGCTTAACAAGACGTTTTAATACCCCTTGAAAGAGACGTGGAGGTCACAGTAGCTTAACTATACAGTCTTAATGCTTCTTGGAAGAGTGGTGGAGGTCACAGTTGCTTAACAAGACGATTTTAATGCGCCTTGGAAAATACGTTGATGTCACAGTAGCTCAACAAGACAGTTTTAATGTCCCATGGAAGAGTGGTGGAGGTCGCAGTGGAATAAAAAGACAATATCAATGCCCCTTGGAAGAGTGGTAGAGGTCACAGTAGCTTAACAAGACAGTTTTATTGCCAATTGGAAGTGTGGTGGAGGTAGCAGTGGAAAAAAAAGACAATATCAATGCCCCTTGGAAGAGTGGTGGAGGTCACAGTAGCTTAACAAGATGGTTTTAATTCCCCTTGGTTTAACAAGACTGTTTTAATGCCCCTAGGAAAAGTGGTCGAGGTAACAGTAGCTTAATAAGATGGTTTTAATGCCCCTTGGAAGAGACGTGGAGGTCACAGTAGCTTAACAAGATGGTTTTAATGCGCCTTGGAAGAGACGTAGAGGTCACAGTAGCTTAACAAGACAGTTTTAATGCCCCTTGGTAGAGTGGTGGAGGTCACAGTAGCTTAACAAGACGGTTTTAATGCCCCTTGGAAGAACTGTGGAGTTCATAGACGTTTAACAATATGGTTTTAATGCCCCTTGGAAGAGTGGTGGAGGTCGCAGTGGAATAAAAAGACAATATCAATGCCCCTTGGAAGAGAGGTGGAGGTCAGAGTAGCTTAACAAGATAGTTTTATTGCCCCTTGGAAGTGTGGTGGAGGTAGCAGTGGAAAAAAAAGACAATATCAATGCCCCTTAGAAGAGTGGTGGAGGTCACAGTAGCTTAACAAGATGGTTTTAATTCCCCTTGGAAGAGCTGTAGAGTTCAGAGTGGTTTAACAAGACTGCTTTAATGCCCATAGGAAGAGTGGTGGAGGACACAGTAGCTTAACAACACGGTTCTAATGCCCCTTGGAAGAGACGTGGAGGTCACAGTAGCTTAACAAGATGGTTTTAATGCACCTTGGAAGAGACGTGGAGGTCACAGTAGCTTAACAAGACAGTTTTAATGCACCTTGGTAGAGTGGAGGAGGTCGCAGTTGAATAAAAAGACAATATCAATGCCCCTTGGAAGAGTGGTGGAGGTCACAATAGCTTAACAAGATGGTTTTAATTCCCCTTGGTAGAGCTGTGGAGTTCAGAGTGGTTTAACAAGACTGTTTTAATGCCCCTAGGAAGAGTGGTGGAGGTCACAGTAGCTTAACAACACAGTTCTAATGCCCCTTGGAAGAGACGTGGAGGTCACAGTAGCTTAACAAGATGGTTTTAATGCACCTTGGAAGAGACGTGGAGGTCACAGTAGCTTAACAAGACAGTTTTAATGCACCTTGGTAGAGTGGAGGAGGTCGCAGTTGAATAAAAAGACAATATCAATGCCCCTTGGAAGAGTGGTGGAGGTCACAGTAGCTTAACAAGATAGTTTTAATGCCCCTGGGAAGAGACGTGGAGGTCACAGTAGCTTAACAAGTTGGTTTAAATGCGCCTTGGAATAGACGTGGAGGTCACAGTAGCTTAACAAGACAGTTTTAATGCCCATTGGTAGAGTTGTGGAGGTCGCAATGGAATAAAAAGACAATATCAATGCCTCTTGGAATAGTGGTGGAGGTCACAGTAGTTTAACAATACGGTTTTAATGCCCCTTGGAAGAGACGTGTAGGTCACTGTAGCTTAACAAGACAGTTTTAATGCCCCTTAGAAGAGTGGTGGAGGTCGCAGTGGAATAAAAAGACAATATCAATGTCCCTTGGAAGAGTGGTGGAGGTCACAGTAGCTTAACAAGACGGTTTTAATGCCCCTTGGAATAGTGGTGGAGGTCGCAGAGGAATAAAAAGACAATATTAATGCCACTTGGAAGAGTGGTGGAGTTCACAGTATCTAAACAAGATGGTTTTAATCCCCATTTGAAGAGTGGTGGAGGTCACAGTAGCTTAACAAGACGTTTTAATGCCCCTTGAAAGAGACGTGTAGGTCACAGTAGCTTAACAAGACAGTCTTAATGCTACTAGGAAGAGTGGTGGAGGTCACAGTAGCTTAACAAGATGGTTTTAATGCGCCTTGGAAAATACGTTGATGTCACAGTAGCTCAACAAGACAGTTTTAATGCCCCATGGAAGAGTGGTGGAGGTCGCAGTGGAATAAAAAGACAATATCAATGCCCCTTGGAAGAGTGGTGGATGTCACAGTAGCTTAACAAGACAGTTTTATTGCCCCTTGGAAGTGTGGTGGAGGTAGCAGTGGAAAAAAAAGACAATATCAATGTCCCTTGGAAGAGTGGTGGAGGTCACAGTAGCTTAACAAGATGGTTTTAGTTCCCCTTGGAAGAGCTGTGGAGTTCAGAGTGGTTTAACAAGACTGTTTTAATGCCCCTAGGAAGAGTGGTGGAGGTCACAGTAGCTTAACAAGACAGTTGTAATGCCCCTTGGAAGAGACGTGGAGGTCACAGTAGCTTAAGAAGATGGTTTTAATGCACCTTGGAAGAGACGTAGAGGTCACTGTAGCTTAACAAGACAGTTTTAATGCCCCTTGGTAGAGTGGTGGAGGTCGCAGTTGAATAAAAAGACAATATCAATGCCCCTTGGAAGAGTGGTGGAGGTCACAGTAGCTTAACAAGATGATTTTAATTCCCCTTGGTAGAGCTGTGGAGTTCAGAGTGGTTTAACAAGACTGTTTTAATGCCCCTAGGAAGAGTGGTGGAGGTCACAGTAGCTTAACAAGATAGTTTTAATGCCTCTGGGCAGAGACGTGGAGGTCACAGTAGGTTAACAAGTTGGTTTTAACGCGCCTTGTAAGAGAGACGTGGAGGTCACAGTAGCTTAACAAGACAGTTTTAATGCCCCTTGGAAGAGTTGTGGAGGTCGCAGTGGAATAAAAATACAATATCAATGCCTCTTGGAATAGTGGTGGAGGTCACAGTAGCTTAACAAGACTGTTTTAATGCCCCTTGGAAGAGGTGTGGAGGTCACTGTGGAATAAAAAAACAATATCAATGCCACTTGGAAGAGTGGTGGAGGTCACAGTAGCTAAACAAGACGGTTTTAATGCCAATTGGAAGAGTGGTGGAGGTAGCAGTGGAAAAAAAAAGACAATATCAATGCCCCTTGGAAGAGTGGTGAAGGTCACAGTAGCTTAACAAGACGGTTTTAATTCCCCTTGGTAGAGTTGTGGAGTACAGAGTGGTTTAACAAGACGGTTTTACTGCCCCTAGGAAGAGTGGTGGAGGTCCCAGTAGCTAAACAAGACTGTTTTAATGCGACTTGGTAGAGCTGTGGAGTGCAGAGTGGTTTAACAAGACTGTTTTAATGCCCCTAGGAAGAGTGGTGGAGGTCACAGTAGCTTAACAAGACGGTTTTAATGCCCCTTGGAAGAGACGTGGAGGTCACAGTAACTTAACAAGACGGTTTTAATGCGCCTTGGAACAGATGTGGACGTCACAGTAGCTTAAAAAGACAGTTTTAATGCCCATTGGAAATGTGGTGGAGGTCGCTGTGCAATTAAAAGACAATATCAATGCCCCTTGGAAGAGAGGTGGAGGTCACAGTAGCTTAACAAGACGGTTTTAATGCCCCTTGGAAGAACTGTGGAGTTCATCGTCGTTTAACAATTTGGTTTTAATGCCCCTTTGAAGAGTGGTGGAGGTCGCAGTGGAAGAAAAAGACAATATCAATGCCCCTTGGAAGAGAGGTGGAGGTCACAGTAGCTTAACAAGACAGTTTTAATGCCCCTTGGAAGAGTGGTGGAGGTCGCTGTGGAATAAAAAAACAATATCAATGCCTCTTGGAAGAGTGGTGGAGGTCACAGTAGCTAAACAACACGGTTTTAATGCCAATTGGAAGAGTGGTGGAGGTAGCAGTGGAAAAAAAAGACAATATCAATGCCCCTTGGAAGAGTGGTGGAGGTCCCAGTATCTTAACAAGACGGTTTTAATTCCCCATGGTAGAGCTGTGGAGTTCAGAGTGGTTTAACAAGACGGTTTTAATGCCCCTTGGAAGAGACGTGGAGGTCACAGTAGCTTAACAAGACCGTTTTAATGCGCCTTTGTAGCGCTGTGGAGTACAGAGTGGTTTAACAAGACTGTTTTAATGTCCCTTAGAAGAGTGGTGGAGGTCACAGTAGCTTAACAAAACGGTTTTATTCCCCTTGGACGAACTGTGGCGTACAGAGTGATTTTACAATACTGTCTTAATGCCGCTAGGAAGAGTGTTGGAGGTCACAGTAGCTTAACAAGACAGTTTTAATACCCCTTGGAAGAGAAGTGGAGGTCACAGTAGATTAACAAGATGGTTTTAATGCCCCATGGAAGAGACGTGGAGGTCACAGTAGCTTTACAAGACAGTTTTAATGCCCCTTGGTAGAGTGGTGGAGGTCGCAGTGGAATAAAAAGACAATATCAATGCCCCTTGGAAGAGTGGTGGAAGTCACAGTAGATAACAAGATGGTTTTAATGCCCCTTGGAAGAACTGTGGAGTTCACAGTCGTTTAACAATATGGTTTTAATGCCCCTTGGAAGAGTGGTGGAGGTCGCTGTGGAATAAAAAACAATATCAATGATTCTTGGAAGAGTGGTGGAGGTCACAGTAGCTAAACAAGACGGTTTTAATGCCTCTTGGAGGAGACGTGGAGGTCACAGTAGCTTAACAAGACCATTTTAATGCACCTTTGTAGCGCTGTGGAGTACAGAGTGGTTTAACAAGACTGTTTAAATGTCCCTTAGAAGAGTTGCGGAGGTCACAGTAGCTTAACAAAACGGTTTTATTCCCCTTGGACGAACTGTGGCGTACAGAGTGATTTTACAATACTGTTTTAATGCCGCTAGGAAGAGTGTTGGAGGTCACAGTAGCTTAACAAGACAGTTTTAATACCCCTTGGAAGAGAAGTGGAGGTCACAGTAGCTTAACAAGATGGTTTTAATGCCCCATGGAAGAGACGTGGAGGTCACAGTAGCTTTACAAGACAGTTTTAATGCCCCTTGGAAGAGTGGTGGAGGTCGCAGTGGAATAAAAAGACAATATCAATGCCCCTTGGAAGAGTGGTGGAAGTCACAGTAGATTAACAAGATGGTTTTAATGCCCCTTGGATGAACTGTGGAGTTCAGAGTCGTTTAACAATATGGTTTTAATGCCCCTTGGAAGAGTGGTGGAGGTCGCTGTGGAATAAAAAAACAATATCAATGCCTCTTGGAAGAGTGGTGGAGGTCACATTAGCTAAACAAGACGGTTTTAATGCCCCTTGGAGGAGTGGTAGAGGTCACAGTAGCTTAACTAGACATTTTAATGCCCCATGGAAGAGTGATGGAGGTCGTAGTGGAATAAAAAGAAAATATCCATGCCCCTTGGAAGAGTGGTGGAGGTCACAGTAGCTTAACAAGACAGTTTAAATGCCCCTTGGAAGAGAGGTGGAGGTAGCAGTGGAAAAAAAAGACAATATCAATGCCCCTTGGAAGAGTGATGGAGGTCACAGTAGCTTAACAAGATGGTATTAATTCCCCTTGGTAGAGCTGTGGAGTTCAGAGTGGGTTAACAAGACTGTTTTTATGCCCCTAGGAAGAGAGGTGGAGGTCACAGTAGCTTAACAAAATGGTTTTAATGCGCCTTGGTAGAGCTGTGGAGATCAGAGTGTTTTAACAAGACTATTTTAATGCCCCTAGGAAGAGAGGTGGAGGTCACAGTAGCTTAACAACAACAAAGAAAATGACGGAACTTCCACTACAAAAACTAGGTGTGAACAGGTGCTTACCGCGGCTGTCAGGTAAACATGAATTGGCCAATTTATGCGCTAAGATTTCTCATTTATCTACAGCAGTAATGCTATTCATTTTCCATACTTCATATTTCATGCGCTAAAAAAAATTTTCAAAAAAATTTTTCATTTATTTCTATTTTTTACAGCAGTTATGCTATTCATATTTCATATTTCACATCTATATACTCAGTGTTACAGTGTGCTACTTTATTTGTTCACAGTAGCTTAACAAGACGGTTTTAATGCCCCTTGGAAGAGACGTGGAGGTCACAGTAGCTTAACAAGATGGTTTTAAAGAGCCTTGGAAGAGACGTGGAGGTCACAGTAGCTTAACAAGACAGTTTTAATGCCACTTGGAAGAGTGGTGGAGGTCGCAGTGAATAAAAAGACAATATCAATGCCCCTTAGAAGAGTGAAGGAGCTCACATTAGGTTAACAAGACGGTTTTAGTGCCCCTTGGAAGAACTGTGGAATTCAGAGTCGTTTAACAATATGGTTTTAATGCCCCTTGGTAGAGTGGTGGAGGTCACAGTGGATTAAAAAGACAATATCAATGCCCCTTGGAAGAGAGGTGGAGGTCACAGTAGCTTAACAAGACAGTTTTAATGCAACTTGGAAGAGTGGTGGAGGTCGCTGTGGAATAAAAAAACAATATCAATGCCTCTTGGAAGAGTGGTGGAGGTCACAGTAGCTTAACTAGACTTTTTAATGCCCCTTGGAAGAGACGTGGAGGTCACAGTAGCTTAACAAGACAGTTTTAATGCACCTTGGAAGAGTGGTGGAGGTCGCAGTGGAATAAAAAATAAAAAAACAATATCAATGCCACTTGGAAAAGTGGTGGAGGTCACAGCAGCTAAACAAGACTGTATTAATGCCACTTGGAAGAGTGGTGGAGGTCACAGTAGCTTAACAAAATGTTTTAATGCCCCTTGGAAGAGACGTGGAGGTCACAGTAGCTTAAAAAGACAGTTTTAATTCCACTTGGAAGAGTGGTGGAGGTCGCAGTGGATTAAAAAGACAATATCAATGCCACTTGGAAGAGTGGTGGAGGTCACAGTATCTAAACAAGACAGTTTTAATGCACCTTGGAAGAGTGGTGTAGGTCACAGTAGCTTAACAAGACGTTTTAATGCCCCTTGGAAGAGACGTGGAGGTCAGAGTAGCTTAGCAAGACAGTTTTATTGCCCCTTGGAAGAGTGGTGGAGGTCACAGTAGCTTAACAAAATGGTTTAATGCCCCTTGGAAGAGACGTGGAGGTCAAAGTAGCTTAAAAAGACAGTTTTAATGCCCCTTGGAAGAGACGTGGAGGTCACAGTAGCTTAACAAGACAGTCTTAATGCTTCTTGGAAGAGTGGTGGAGGTCACAGTAGCCTAACAAGACGGTTTTAATGCGCCTAGGAAAAGACGTTGAGGTCACAGTAGCTCAGCAAGACAGTTTTGATGCCCAATGGAAGAGTGATGGAGGTCGCAGTGGAAAAAAAAGATAATATCAATGCCCCTTGGAAGAGTGGTGGAGGTCACAGTAGCTTAACAAGACTGTTTCAATTCCCCTAGGAAGAGTTGTGGAGGTCACAGTAGCTTAACAAGACGGTTTTAATGCACCTTGGAAGAGTGGTGGAGGTCGCAGTGGAATAAAAAATAAAAAAACAATATCAATGCCACTTGGAAAAGTGGTGGAGGTCACAGCAGCTAAACAAGACTGTATTAATGCCACTTGGAAGAGTGGTGGAGGTCACAGTAGCTTAACAAAATGTTTTAATGCCCCTTGGAAGAGACGTGGAGGTCACAGTAGCTTAAAAAGACAGTTTTAATTCCACTTGGAAGAGTGGTGGAGGTCGCAGTGGATTAAAAAGACAATATCAATGCCACTTGGAAGAGTGGTGGAGGTCACAGTATCTAAACAAGACAGTTTTAATGCACCTTGGAAGAGTGGTGTAGGTCACAGTAGCTTAACAAGACGTTTTAATGCCCCTTGGAAGAGACGTGGAGGTCAGAGCAGCTTAGGAAGACAGTTTTATTGCCCCTTGGAAGAGTGGTGGAGGTCACAGTAGCTTAACAAAATGGTTTAATGCCCCTTGGAAGAGACGTGGAGGTCAAAGTAGCTTAAAAAGACAGTTTTAATGCCCCTTGGAAGAGACGTGGAGGTCACAGTAGCTTAACAAGACAGTCTTAATGCTTCTTGGAAGAGTGGTGGAGGTCACAGTAGCCTAACAAGACGGTTTTAATGCGCCTAGGAAAAGACGTTGAGGTCACAGTAGCTCAGCAAGACAGTTTTGATGCCCAATGGAAGAGTGATGGAGGTCGCAGTGGAAAAAAAAGATAATATCAATGCCCCTTGGAAGAGTGGTGGAGGTCACAGTAGCTTAACAAGACTGTTTCAATTCCCCTAGGAAGAGTTGTGGAGGTCACAGTAGCTTAACAAGACGGTTTTAATGCCCCTTGGAAGAGCCGTTGAGGTAACAGTAGCTTAACAAGACGGTTTTAATGCCCCTTGGAAGAGACGTGGAGGTCACAGTAGCTTAACAAGACAGCTTTAATGCCCCTTGGAAGAGTGTTGGAGGTCCCAGTGGAATAAAAAGACAATATCAATGCCCATTGGAAGAGTGGTGGAGGTCACAGTAGCTTAACAAGACGATTATAATGCCCCTTTGAAGAATTGTGTAGTTCAGAGTCGTTTAACAATATGGTTTCAATGCCCCTTGGAAGAGTGGTGGAGGTCGCAGTGGAATAAAAAGACAATATCAATGCCTCTTGGAAGAGTGGTGGAGGTCACAGTAGCTTAACAAGACGGTTTTAATGCCCCTTGGAAGAGACGTGTAGGTCACAATAGCTTAACAAGACAGTTTTAATGCCCCTTAGAAGAGTGGAGTAGGTCGCAGTGGAATAAAAAGACAATATAAATGCCCCTTGGAAGAGTGGTGGAGGTCACTGTAGCTTAACAAGAAGGTTTCAATGCCCCTTGGAATAGTGGTGGAGGTCGCAGTGGAATAATAAGACAATATCAATGCCACTTGGAAGAGTGGTGGATTTCACAGTATCTAAACAAGACGGGTTTAATGCCCCTTGGAAGAGACGTGTAGGTCACAGTAGCTTAACAAGACAGTTTTAATGCCCCTTAGAAGAGTGGTGTAGGTCGCAGTGGAATAAAAAGACAATATAAATGCCCCTTGGAAGAGTGGTGTAGGTCACAGTAGCTTAACAAGAAGGTTTCAATGCCCCTTGGAATAGTGGTGGAGGTCGCAGTGGAATAATAAGACAATATCAATGCCACTTGGAAGAGTGGTGGATTTCACAGTATCTAAACAAGATGGTTTTAATGCCTCTTGGAAGAGTGGTGAAGGTCACAGTAGCTTAAAAAGATGTTTTAATGTCCCTTGGAAGAGACTTGGAGGTCACAGTAGCTTAACAAGACAGTCTTAATGCTTCTTGGAAGAGTGGTGGAGGTTACAGTAGCTTAACAAGACGGTTTTAATGCGCCTTGGAAAATACGTTGATGTCACAGTAGGTCAACAAGACAGTTTTAATGCCCCATGGAAAAGTGGTGGAGGTCGCAGTTGAATAAAAAGACAATATCAATGCCCCTTGGAAGAGGGGTGGAGGTCACAGTAGCTTAACAAGACAGTTTTATTGCCCCTTGGAAGTGTGGTGGAGGTAGCAGTGGAAAAAAAGGCAATATCAATGCCCCTTGGAAGAGTGGTGGAGGTCACAGTAGCTTAACAAGATGGTTTTAATTCCCCTTGGTATAGCTGTGGAGTTCAGAGTGGTTTAACAAGACTCTTTTCATGCCCCTAGGAAGAGTGGTGGAGGTCACAGTGGCTTAACAAGACGGTTTTAATGCCCATTGGAAGAGACGTGGAGGTCACAGTAGCTTAACAAGACGGTTTTAATGCGCCTTTGTAGAGTTGTGTTGTTCAGAGTGGTTTAACAACACTGTTTTAATGCCCCTAGGAAGAGTGGTGGAGGTCACAATAGCTTAACAAGACGGTTTTAATCCCCCTTGGAAGAGACGTGGAGGTCACAGTAGCTTAACAAGACGGTTTTAATGCGCCATGGAAGAGACGTAGAGGTCACATTAGCTTAACAAGACAATTTTAATGCCCCTTGGAAGAACTGTGGAGTTCACAGTCTTTTAACAATATGGTTTTAATGCCCCTTGGAAGAGTGGTGGAGGTCGCAGTGGAATAAAAAGACAATATCAATGCCTCTTGGAAGAGAGGTGGAGGTCACAGTAGCTTAAGAAGAGAGTTTTAATGCCCCTTGGAAGAGTGGTGGAGGTCACAGTAGCTTAACTAGACGTTTTAATGCCCCTTGGAAGAGATGTGGAGGTCACAGTAGCTTAACAAAAGAGATTTAATGCCCCATAGAAGAGTGGTGGAGGTCGCAGTGGAATAAAAAGACAATATCAATGCCCCTTGAAGAGGGGTGGAGGTCACAGTAGCTTAACAAGACGGTTTCAATGCCACTTGGAAGAGTGGTGGAGGTTGCAGTGGAATAAAAAATAAAAAAACAATATCAATGCCACTTGGAGGAGTGGTGGAGGTCACAGTAGCTAAACAAGACGGTTTTAATGCCCCTTGGAAGAGTGGTGGAGGTCACAGTAGCTTAACAAGATGTTTTAATGCCACTTGGAAGAGACGTGGAGGTCACAGTGGCTTAACAAGACAGTTTTAATGGCCCTTGGAAGAGTGTTGGAGGTCACAGTGGAATAAAAAGACAATATCAATGCCCCTTGCAAGAGTGGTGGAGGTTACAGTAGCTTAACAAGTCGGTTTTAATGCCCCTTGGAAGAGTGGTGGAGGTCGCAGTGGAATAAAAAATAAAAAAACAATATCAATGCCACTTGGAAAAGTGGAGGAGGTCACAGTAGCTAAACAAGACGGTATTTATGCCCCTTGGAAGAGTGGTGGAGGTCACAGTAGCTTAACAAGATGTTTTAATGCCCCTTGGAAGAGACGTGGAGTTCATAGTAGCTTAACAAGACAGTTTTAATTCCACTTGGAAGAGTGGTGGAGGTCGCAGTGGATTAACAAGACGGTTTAATGCCCCATGGAAGAGACTTGGAGGTCACAGTAGCTTAACAAGACAGTCTTAATGCTTCTTGGAATAGTGGTGGAGGTCACAGTAGCTTAACAAGATGGTTTTAATGCGCCTTGGAAAAGACGTTGAGGTCACAGTAGCTCAGCAAGACAGTTTTGATGCCCCATGGAAGAGTGATGGAGGTCGCAGTGGAATAAAAAGACAATATCAATTCCCCTTGGAAGAGTGGTGGAGGTCACAGTAGCTTAACTAGACGTTTTAATGCCCCTTGGAAGAGATGTGGAGGTCACAGTAGCTTAACAAGAGAGATTTAATGCCCCATGGAAGAGTGGTGGAGGTCGCAGTGGAATAAAAAGACAATATCAATGCCCCTTGAAGAGGGGTGGAGGTCACAGTAGCTTAACAAGACGGTTCAATGCCACTTGGAAGAGTGGTGGAGGTTGCAGTGGAATAAAAAATAAAAAAACAATATCAATGCCACTTGGAGGAGTGGTGGAGGTCACAGTAGCTAAACAAGACGGTTTTAATGCCCTTTGGAAGAGTGGTGGAGGTCACAGTAGCTTAACAAGATATTTTAATGCCCCTTGGAAGAGACGTGGAGGTCACAGTGGCTTAACAAGACAGTTTTAATGGCCCTTGGAAGAGTGGTGGAGGTCACAGTAGCTTAACAAGATGATTTTAATGCACATTGGAAGAGACGTGGAGGTCACAGTAGCTTAACAAGACAGTTTTAATGCCACCTGGAAGAGTGGTGGAGGTCACAGTAGCTTAACAAGACGGTTTTAATGCCCCTTGGAAGAACTGTGGAGTTCAGAGTCATTTAACAATATGGTTTTAATGCCCCTTGGTAGAGTGGTGGAGGTCACAGTAGAATAAAAAGACAATATCAATGCCCCTTTTAAGAAAGGTGGAGGTCACAGTAGCTTAACACTACAGTTTTAATGCCCCTTGGAAGAGTGGTGGAGGTCGCTGTGGAATGAAAAAACAATATCAATGCCTCTTGGAAGAGTGGTGGAGATCTCAGTAGCTAAACAAGACGTTTTTAATACCCCTTGGATGAGTGGTGGAGGTCACAGTAGCTTAACTAGGCGTTTTAATGCCCCTTGGAAGAGACGTGGAGGTCACAGTAGCTTAACAAGACAGTTTTAATGCAAATTGGAAGAGTGGTGGAGGTCGCAGTGGAATAAAAAGACAATATCAATGCCCCTTGGAAGAGTGGTGGAGGTTACAGTAGCTTAACAAGTCGGTTTTAATGCCCCTTGGAAGAGTGGTGGAGGTCGCAGTGGAATAAAAAATAAAAAAACAATA
Organism: Phyllobates terribilis; assembly: GCF_046119375.1. Lineage (NCBI taxonomy): Eukaryota > Metazoa > Chordata > Amphibia > Anura > Dendrobatidae > Phyllobates > Phyllobates terribilis. The sequence goes on from NW_027362761.1 coordinate 285,335,847, forward strand.
TCAATGCCACTTGGAAAAGTGAAGGAGGTCACAGTAGCTAAACAAGACGGTATTTATGCCCCTTGGAAGAGTGGTGGAGGTCACAGTAGCTTAACAAGATGTTTTAATGCCCCTTGGAAGAGACGTGGAGTTCATAGTAGCTTAACAAGACAGTTTTAATTCCACTTGGAAGAGTGGTGGAGGTCGCAGTGGATTAACAAGACGGTTTAATGCCCCATGGAAGAGACTTGGAGGTCACAGTAGCTTAACAAGACAGTCTTAATGCTTCTTGGAATAGTGGTGGAGGTCACAGTAGCTTAACAAGATGGTTTTAATGCGCCTTGGAAAAGACGTTGAGGTCACAGTAGCTCAGCAAGACAGTTTTGATGCCCCATGGAAGAGTGATGGAGGTCGCAGTGGAATAAAAAGACAATATCAATGCCCCTTGGAAGAGTGGTAGAGGTCACAGTAGCTTTACAAGACAGTTTTAATGCACCTTGGAAGAGTGGTGGAGGTAGCAGTGGAAAAAAAAGATAATATCAATGCCCCTTGGAAGAGTGGTGGAGGTCACAGTAGCTAAACAAGGCAGTTTTAATTCCCATTGGTAGAGCTGTGGAGTTCAGAGTGGTTTAACAAGACTGTTTTAATGCCCCTAGGAGGAGTGGTGGAGGTCGCAGTGGAATAAAAAGACAACATCAATGCCCATTGGAAGAGTGGTGGTAGTCACAGTAGCTTAACAAGACAGTTTTAATGCCCCTTGGAAGAACTGTGGAGTTCAGAGTCATTTAACAATATGGTTTTAATGCCCCTTGGAAGAGTGGTGGAGGTCGCTGTGGAATAAAAAAACAATATCAATGCCTCTTGGAAAAGTGGTGGAGGTCACAGTAGCTAAAGAAGATGGTTTTTATGTCCCTTGGAAGAGACGTGGAGGTCACAGTAGCTTTACAAGACGTTTTAATGCCCCTTGGAAGAGTGGTGAAGGTCGCAGTGGAATAAAAAGACAATATCAATGCCCATTTTAAGAGTGGTGGAAGTCACAGTAGCTTAACAAGATGATTTTAATGCCCCTTGGAAGAACTGTGGAGTTCAGAGTGGTTTAACAATATGGTTTTAATGCCCCTTGGAAGAGTGGTGGAGGTCGCAGTGGAATAAAAAGAGAATATCAATGCCCCTTGGAAGGGAAGGTGGAAGTCACAGTAACTCATCAAGACAGTTTTAATGCCCCATGGAAGAGTGGTGGAGGTCGCAGTGGAATAAAAAAACAATATCAATGCCTCTTGGAAGAGTGGTGGAGGTCACAGTAGCTTAACTAGACGTTTTAATGCCTCTTGGAAGAGACGTGGAGGTCACAGTAGCTTATCAAGACAGGTTTAATGCCCCACGGAAGAGTGGTGGAGGTCGCAGTGGATTAAAAAGACAATATCAATGCCCCTTGAAGAGGGGTGGAGGTCACAGTAGCTTAACAAGACGGTTTTAATGCCACTTGGAAGAGTGGTGGAGGTCACACTGGAATAAAAAATAAAAAAACAATATCAATGCCACTTGGAGGAGTGGTGGAGGTCACAGTAGATAAAAAAGACGGTTTTAATGCCCCTTGGAAGAGTGGTGGAGGTCACAGTAGCATAACAAGATGTTTTAATGCCCCTTGGAAGAGACGTGGAGGTCACAGTAGCTTAACAAGACAGTTTTAATGCCCCTTGGAAGAGTGGTGGAGGTCACAGTAGCTTAACAAGAAGGTTTTAATGCCCCTTGGAATACACGTGGAGGTCACAGAAGCTATACAAGATTTTTTTAATGCCCCTTGGAAAAGACGTTGAGGTCACATTAGCTCAACAAGATAGTTTTAATGCCCCATGGAAGAGTAGTGGAGGTCACAGTGGAATAAAAAGACAATATAAATGCCCCTTGGAAGAGTTGTGGAGGTCACAGTAGCTTAACAAGATGGTTTTAATTCCCCTTGGTAGAGCTGAGGAGTTCAGAGTGGTTTAACAAGACTGTTTTAATGCCCCTTGAAAGAGTGGTGGAGGTCACAGTAGCTTAACAAGACAGCTTTAATGCCCCTTGGAAGAGACGTGGAGGTCACAGTAGCTTAACAAGACAGTTTTAATACCCCTTGGAAGAATGGTGGAGGTCGCACTGGAATAAAAAGACAATATCAATGCCCCTTGGAAGAGTGCTGGAGGTCACAGTAGCTTAACAAGACAGTTTTAATGCCCCTTGGTAGAGTGGTGGAGGTCGCAGTGGAATAAAAAGACAATATCAATGCCACTTGGAAGAGAGATGGAGGTCACAGTAGCTTAACAAGACAGTTTTAATGCCCCTTGGTAGAGTGGTGGAGGTCGCTGTGGAATAAAAAGACAATATAAATGCCTCTTGGAAGAATGGTTGAGTTCACAGTAGCTTAACAAGACAGTTTTAATGCCCCGTGGAAGAGTGGTGGAGATCACAGTAGCGTAACTAGATGTTTTAATGCCCCTTGGAAGAGACGTGGAGGTAACAGTAGGTTAAAAAGACAGTTTTAATGCCCCTTGGAAGACTGGTGGAGGTCGCAGTGTAATAAAAAGTCAATATCAATGCCCCTTGGAAGAGTGGTGGAGGTCACAGTAGCTTAACAAGACAGTTTTAATGTCCCTTGAAAGAGTGGTGGAGGTCGCAGTGGAATAAAAAGACATTATCAATGCCACTTGTAAGAGTTGTGGAGGTCACAGTAGCTAAACAAGATGGTTTTAATGCCCCTTGGAAGAGTGGTGGAGGTCACAGTAGCTTAACAAGACGTTTTAATGCCCCTTGGAAGAGAAGTGGAGGTCACAGTAGCTTAACAAGACAATTTTAATTCCCCTTCGAAGAGTGGTGGAGGCCGCAGTGGAATAAAAAGACAATATCAATGCCACTTTGAATAGTGGTGGAGGTCACAGTAGCTAAACAAGACGGTTTTAATGCCCCTTGGAAGAGTGATGGAGGTCACAGTAGCTTAACAAGACAGTCTTAATGGTTCTTGGAAGAGTCATGGAGGTCACAGTAGCTTAACAATATGGTTTTAATGCGCCTTGGAAAAGAAATTGAGGTCACAGTAGCAGTGGAATAAAAAGACAATATCAATGCCCCTTGGAAGAGAGGTGGAGGTCACAGTTGCTCAACAAGACAGTTTTAATGCCCAATGGAAGAGTGGAGGAGGTCGCAGTGGAATAAAAAGACAATATCAATGCCCCTTGGAAGAGTGGAGGAGGTCACAGTAGCTTAACAAGACAGTTTTAATGCCCCTTGGAAGAGTGGTGGAGGTAGCAGTGGAAAAAAAGACAATATCAATGCCCCTTGGAAGAGTGGTGGAGGTCACAGTAGCTTAACAAGACGGATTTAATTCCCAGTGGTAGAGCAGTGGAGTTCAGAGTGGTTTAACAATACTGTTTTAATGCCCCTAGGAAGAGTGGTGGAGGTCACAGTAGCTTAAAAAGACGGATTTAATGCCCCTTGGAAGAGACGTGGAGGTCACAGTAGCTTAACAAGACAGTTTTAATGCCACTTGGAAGAGATGTGGTGGTCACAGTAGCTTAACAAGACAGTTTTAATGCCCCTTGGAAGAGTGGTGAAGGTCGCAGTGGAAAAAAAGGACAATATCAACGCCCCTCGGAAGAGTGGTGGAGGTCACAGTAGCTTAAGAAAACGGTTTTAATGCCCCTTGGAAGAACTGTGGAGTTCAGAGTCTTTTAACAATATGGTTTTAATGACCCTTGGAAGAGTGGTGGAGTTCGCAGTGGAATAAAAAGACAATATCAATGCCCCTTGGAAGAGAGGTGGAGGTCACAGTAGCTTAACAAGACAGTTTTAATGCCCCTTGGAAGAGTGGTGGAGGTCACTGTGGAATATCAAAAGAATATCAATGCCTCTTGGAAGAGGGATGGAGGTCACAGTAGCTAATCAAGACGGTTTTAATGCCCCTTGGAAGAGTGGTGGAGGTCACAGTAGCTTAACTAAATGTTTTAATGCCCCTTGGAAGAGACATGGAGGTTACAGTCGCTTAACAAGACAGTTTTAATTCCCCTTGGAAGAGTTGTGGAGGTCACAGTAACTTAACAAGACGGTTTTAATGCCCCTTGGAAGAGTTGTGGAGGTCGCAGTGGAATAAAAAATAAAAAACAATATCAATGCCACATGGAAGAGAGGTGGAGGTCACAGTAGCCAAACAATACGGTATTAATACCCCTTGGAAGAGTGGTGGAGGTCACAGAAGCTTAACAAGACATTTTAATGCCCCACGGAAGAGAGGTGGAGGTCACAGTGGCTTAACAAAACAGTTTTAATTCCCCTTGGAAGAGTGGTGGAGGTCACAGTAGCTTAACAAGACTTTTTACTGACCCCTTAGAAGAGACGTGGAGGTCACAGTAGCTTAACAAGACAGTTTTAATGCCCCTTGGAAGAGTGGTGGAGGTTGCAGTGGAATAAAATGACAATATCAATGCCACTTGGAAGGGTGGTGGAGGTCACAGTAGCTTAACAAGATGGTTTTAATGCCACTTGGTAGAGAGGTGGAGGTCACAGTAGCTTAACAAGACAGATGTAATACCCCTTGGAAGAGATGTGGAGGGCACAGTAGCTTAACAAGACAGTTTTAATGCCCCTTGGAAGAGTGGTGGAGATCGCAGTGGAATAAAAAGACAATATTAATGCCCCTTGGAAGAGTGGTGGAGGTCACAGTAGCTTAACAAGATGGTTTTAATGCCCCTTGGAAGAGACGTGGAGGTCACAGTAGCTTAACAAGACAGTTTTAATGCCCCTTGGAAGAGTGGTGGAAATCGCAGTGGAATAAAAAGACAATGTCAATGCCCCTTGGAAGAGTGGTGGAGGTCACAGTAGCTTAACAAGAAAGTTTTAATGCCCCTTGGAAGAGCTGTGGAGCACAGAGTGGTTTAACAAGATGGTTTTAATGCCCCTTGGTAGAGACCTGGAGGTCACAGTAGCTTAACAAGACAGTTTTATTGCCCCTTGGAAGAGTGGTGGAGGTTACAGTAGCTTAACAAGACGGTTTTAATGCCCCTTGGAAGAAATGTGGAGTTCAGATTCATTTAACAATTTAGTTTTAATGCCCCTTGGAAGAGTGGTGGAGGTCGCAATGGAATAAAAAGACAATATCAATGCCCCTTGGAAGAGAGTTGGAGGTCACAGTAACTTAACAAGACAGTTTTTATGCCCCTTGGAAGAGTGTTGTAGGTCGCAGAGGAATAAAAAGAAAATATCAATGCCTCTTGGAAGAGTGGTGGAGGTCATACTAGCTTAACAAGAAGGTTTTAATGCCCCTTGGAAGAGTGGTGGAGGTCACAGTAGCTTAACTAGACGGTTTAATGCCCCTTGGAAGAGACGTGGAGGTCACAGGAGCTTAACAAGACAGTTTAGTGCCCCTTGGAAGAGTGGTGGAGGTCGCAGTGGAATAAAAAGACAATATCAATGCCCCTTGGAAGAGTGGTGGAGGTCACAGTAGCTTAACAAGATGGTTTTAATGCCCCTTCGAAGGATTTTAGAGGTCGCAGTGGACTAAAAAGACAATATCAATGACTCTTGGAAGAGTGGTGGAGGTCACAGTATCTTTACAAGATGGTTTTAATGCCCCTTGGAAGAGTGGTGGAGGTCACAGTAGCTTAACTAGACGGTTTAATGCCCCTTGGAAGAGACGTGGAGGTCACAGTAGCTTAAAAAGACAGTTTTAATGCCCCTTGGAAGAGTGGTGGAGGTCGCAGTGGAAAAAAAAGACATTATCAATGCCCCTTGGATGAGTGGTGGAGGTCACAGTAGCTTAAGAAGACGGTTTTAATGCCCCTTGGAAGGGTGGTAGAGGACGCAGTGGAATAAAAAGACAATATCAATGCCACTTGGAAGAGTGCTGGAGGTCACAGTAGCTAAACAAGACGGTCTTATTGCCCTTAGAAGAATGGTGGAGGTCACAGTAGCTTAGCAAGACGTTTACATGCCCCTTGAAAGAGATGTGGAGGTCACAGTAGCTTAACAAGACAGTTTAAATGCCCCTTGGATTTGACGTGGAGGTCACAGTAGCTTAACAAGAGGGTTTTAATGTCCCCTGGAAGAGACGTGGAGGTCAAAGTAGCTTAACAAGACAGTCTTAATGCTTCTTGGAAGAGTGTTGGAGGTTACAGTAGCTCAACAAGACAGTTTTAACGCCCCATGGAAGAGTGGTGGAGGTCGCAGTGGAATAAAAAGACAATATCAATGCCCCTTGGAAGAGTGGTGGAGGTCACAGTAGCATAACAAGACAGTTTTAATGCCCCTTGGAAGAGTGGTGGAGGTAGCAGTGAAAAAAAAGACAATATCAATGCCCCTTGGAAGAGTGGTGAAGTTGACAGAAGCTTAACAAGACGGTTTTAATTCCCCTTGGTAGAGCTGTCGAGTTCAGAGTGGTTTAACAAGACTGTTTTAAAGCCCCTTGAAAGAGTGGTGGAGGTCACAGTAGCTTAACAAGATGGTTTTAAAGCCCCTTGGAAGAGACGTGGAGGTCACAGTAGCTTAACAAGACAGTTTTAATGCCCCTTGGAAGAGACGTGGAGGTCACAGTAGCTTAACAAGACAGTTTTAATGCCCCTTGGAAGAGTGGTGGAGGTCGCAGTGGAATAAAAAGACAATATCAATGCCCCTTGGAAGAGTGGTGGAGGTTACAGTAGCTTAACAAGACGGTTTTACTGCCCCTTGGAAGAAATGTGGAGTTCAGAGTTGTTTAACAATATGGTTTTAATGCACCTTGGAAGAGTGGTTGAGGTCGCAGTGGAATAAAAAGACAATAACAATGCCCCTTGGAAGAGAGGTGGAGGTCGCAGTAACTTAACAATACAGTTTTTATGCCCCTTGGAAGAGTGTTGTAGGTCGCAGTGGAATAAAAAGACAATATCAATGCCTCTTGGCAGAGTGGTGGAGGTCGCAGTGGAATAAAAAGACAATATCAATGCCCCTTGGAAGAGTGTTGGAGGTCACAGTAGCTTAACAAGACATTTTTAATGCCCCTTGGAAGAGTGGTGGAGGTAGCAGTGAAAAAAAAGACAATATCAATGCCCCTTGGAACAGTGGTGAATTTGACAGAAGCTTAACAAGACGGTTTTAATTCCCCTTGGTAGAGCTGTCGAGTTCAGAGTGGTTTAACAAGACTGTTTTAAAGCACCTTGAAAGAGTGGTGGAGGTCATAGTAGCTTAACAAGACGGTTTTAAATCCCCTTGGAAGAGACGTGGAGGTCACAGTAGCTTAACAAGACGGTTTTAATGCCACTTGCAAGAGTGGTGGAGGTCGCAGGGGAAAAAAAAGACAATATCAATGCCACTTGGAAGAGTGGTGGAGGTCACAGTAGCTTAACAAGACGGTTTTATTGCCCCTTGGAAGAGAGGTGGAGGTCCCAGTAGTTTAACAAGACAGTTTTAAAACCCCTTGGAAGAGACGTGGAGGTCACAGTAGCTTAACAAGACAGTTTTAATGCCCCTTAGAAGAGTGGTGGAGGTCGCAGTGGAATAAAAAGACAATATCAATGCCCCTTGGAAGAGAGGGAGAGGTCACAGTAGCTTAACAAGACAGTTTTAATGCCCCTTGGAAGGGTGGTGGAGGTCGCTGTGAAATAAACAGACAATATCCATACCTATTGGAAGAGTGGTGGAGGTCTCAGTAGCTTAACAAGACAGTTTTAATGCCCCGTGGAAGAGTGGTGGAGGTCAAAGTAGCTTAACTAGACGTTTTAATGCCCCTTGGAAGAGTCGTGGAGGTCACAGTAGCTTAACAATACAGTTTTAATGCCCCTTGGAAGTGTGGTGGAGATCACAGTATCTTAACAAGACAGTTTTAATGCCCCTTGGAAGAGCGGTGGTGGTCGCAGAGGAATAAAAAGACAATATCAATGCCCCTTGGAAGAGTGGTGGAGGTCACAGTAGCTTAACAAGACGGTGGAGTTCAGAGTCGTTTAACAATATGGTTTTAATGCCCCTTGGAAGAGTGGTGGAGGTCGCAGTGGAATAAAAAGACAATATCAATGCCCCTTGGAAGAGAGGTAGAGGTCACAGTAGCTTAACAAGACAGTTTTAATGCCCCTTGGAAGGCTGGTGGAGGTCGCTGTGGAATAAAAAGACAATATCAATGCCTATTGGAAGAGTAGTGGAGGTCACAGTAGCTTAACAAGGCAGTTTTAATGCCCCGTGGAAAAGTGGTGGAGGTCAAAGTAGCTTAACTAGACGTTTTAATGCCCCCTGGAAGAGACATGGAGGTCACAGTAGCTTAACAAGACAGTTTTAATGCCCCTTGGAATAGTCGTGGAGGTCGCAGTGGAATAAAAAGACAATATCAATGCCCCTTGGAAGAGTGGTGGAGGTCACAGTATCTTAACAAGACAGTTTTAATGCCCCTTGGAAGAGTAATGGTGGTCGCAGAGGAATAAAAAGACAATATCAATGCCACTTTAAAGAGTGGTGGAGGTCACAGTAGCTAAACAAAACAGTTTTAATTCCCCTTGGAAGAGTGGTGGAGGTCACAGTAGCTTAACAAGACTTTTTACTGACCCCTTAGACGAGACGTGGAGGTCACAGTAGCTTAACAAGACAGTTTTAATGCCCCTTGGAAGAGTGGTGGAGGTTGCAGTGGAATAAAATGACAATATCAATGCCACTTGGAAGGGTGGTGGAGGTCACAGTAGCTTAACAAGATGGTTTTAATGCCACTTGGTAGAGAGGTGGAGGTCACAGTAGCTTAACAAGACAGATGTAATACCCCTTGGAAGAGACGTGGAGGTCACAGTAGCTTAACAAGACAGTTTTAATGCCCCTTGGAAGAGTGGTGGAGATCGCAGTGGAATAAAAAGACAATATTAATGCCCCTTGGAAGAGTGGTGGAGATCACAGTAGCTTAACAAGATGGTTTTAATGCCCCTTGGAAGAGACGTGGAGGTCACAGTAGCTTAACAAGACAGTTTTAATGCCCCTTGGAAGAGTGGTGGAAATCGCAGTGGAATAAAAAGACAATGTCAATGCCCCTTGGAAGAGTGGTGGAGGTCACAGTAGCTTAACAAGAAAGTTTTAATGCCCCTTGGAAGAGCTGTGGAGCACAGAGTGGTTTAACAAGATGGTTTTAATGCCCCTTGGTAGAGACCTGGAGGTCACAGTAGCTTAACAAGACAGTTTTATTGCCCCTTGGAAGAGTGGTGGAGGTCGGAGTGGAATAAAAAAACAATATCAATGCCCCTTGGAAGAGTGGTGGAGGTTACAGTAGCTTAACAAGACGGTTTTAATGCCCCTTGGAAGAAATGTGGAGTTCAGATTCATTTAACAATTTAGTTTTAATGCCTCTTGGAAGAGTGGTGGAGGTCGCAATGGAATAAAAAGACAATATCAATGCCCCTTGGAAGAGAGTTGGAGGTCACAGTAACTTAACAAGACAGTTTTTATGCCCCTTGGAAGAGTGTTGTAGGTCGCAGTGGAATAAAAAGACAATATCAATGCCTCTTGGAAGAGTGGTGGAGGTCATACTAGCTTAACAAGAAGGTTTTAATGCCCCTTGGAAGAGTGGTGGAGGTCACAGTAGCTTAACTAGACGGTTTAATGCCCCTTGGAAGAGACGTGGAGGTCACAGGAGCTTAACAAGACAGTTTAGTGCCCCTTGGAAGAGTGGTGGAGGTCGCAGTGGAATAAAAAGACAATATCAATGCCCCTTGGAAGAGTGGTGGAGGTCACAGTAGCTTAACAAGATGGTTTTAATGCCCCTTGGAAGGATTTTAGAGGTCGCAGTGGACTAAAAAGACAATATCAATGACTCTTGGAAGAGTGGTGGAGGTCACAGTATCTTTACAAGATGGTTTTAATGCCCCTTGGAAGAGTGGTGGAGGTCACAGTAGCTTAACTAGACGGTTTAATGCCCCTTGGAAGAGACGTGGAGGTCACAGTAGCTTAAAAAGACAGTTTTAATGCCCCTTGGAAGAGTGGTGGAGGTCGCAGTGGAATAAAAAGACATTATCAATGCCCCTTGGATGAGTGGTGGAGGTCACAGTAGCTTAAGAAGACGGTTTTAATGCCCCTTGGAAGGGTGGTAGAGGACGCAGTGGAATAAAAAGACAATATCAATGCCACTTGGAAGAGTGCTGGAGGTCACAGTAGCTAAACAAGACGGTCTTATTGCCCTTAGAAGAATGGTGGAGGTCACAGTAGCTTAGCAAGACGTTTACATGCCCCTTGAAAGAGATGTGGAGGTCACAGTAGCTTAACAAGACAGTTTTAATGCCCCTTGGATTTGACGTGGAGGTCACAGTAGCTTAACAAGAGGGTTTTAATGTCCCCTGGAAGAGACGTGGAGGTCAAAGTAGCTTAACAAGACAGTCTTAATGCTTCTTGGAGGAGTGTTGGAGGTTACAGTAGCTCAACAAGACAGTTTTAATGCCCCATGGAAGAGTGGTGGAGGTCGCAGTGGAATAAAAAGACAATATCAATGCCCCTTGGAAGAGTGGTGGAGGTCACAGTAGCATAACAAGACAGTTTTAAATCCCCTTGGAAGAGTGGTGGAGGTAGCAGTGAAAAAAAAGACAATATCAATGCCCCTTGGAAGAGTGGTGAAGTTGACAGAAGCTTAGCAAGACGGTTTTAATTCCCCTTGGTAGAGCTGTCGAGTTCAGAGTGGTTTAACAAGACTGTTTTAAAGCCCCTTGAAAGAGTGGTGGAGGTCACAGTAGCTTAACAAGATGGTTTTAAAGCCCCTTGGAAGAGACGTGGAGGTCACAGTAGCTTAACAAGACAGTTTTAATGCCCCTTGGAAGAGACGTGGAGGTCACAGTAGCTTAACAAGACAGTTTTAATGCCCCTTGGAAGAGTGGTGGAGGTCGCAGTGGAATAAAAAGACAATATCAGTGCCCCTTGGAAGAGTGGTGGAGGTTACAGTAGCTTAACAAGACGGTTTTACTGCCCCTTGGAAGAAATGTGGAGTTCAGAGTTGTTTAACAATATGGTTTTAATGCACCTTGGAAGAGTGGTTGAGGTCGCAGTGGAATAAAAAGACAATAACAATGCCCCTTGGAAGAGAGGTGGAGGTCGCAGTAACTTAACAATACAGTTTTTATGCCCCTTGGAAGAGTGTTGTAGGTCGCAGTGGAATAAAAAGACAATATCAATGCCTCTTGGCAGAGTGGTGGAGGTCGCAGTGGAATAAAAAGACAATATCAATGCCCCTTGGAAGAGTGTTGGAGGTCACAGTAGCTTAACAAGACATTTTTAATGCCCCTTGGAAGAGTGGTGGAGGTAGCAGTGAAAAAAAAGACAATATCAATGCCCCTTGGAACAGTGGTGAATTTGACAGAAGCTTAACAAGACGGTTTTAATTCCCCTTGGTAGAGCTGTCGAGTTCAGAGTGGTTTAACAAGACTGTTTTAAAGCACCTTGAAAGAGTGGTGGAGGTCATAGTAGCTTAACAAGACGGTTTTAAATCCCCTTGGAAGAGACGTGGAGGTCACAGTAGCTTAACAAGACGGTTTTAATGCCACTTGCAAGAGTGGTGGAGGTCGCAGTGGAATAAAAAGACAATATCAATGCCACTTGGAAGAGTGGTGGAGGTCACAGTAGCTTAACAAGACGGTTTTATTGCCCCTTGGAAGAGAGGTGGAGGTCCCAGTAGCTTAACAAGACAGTTTTAAAACCCCTTGGAAGAGACGTGGAGGTCACAGTAGCTTAACAAGACAGTTTTAATGCCCCTTAGAAGAGTGGTGGAGGTCGCAGTGGAATAAAAAGACAATATCAATGCCCCTTGGAAGAGAGGGAGAGGTCACAGTAGCTTAACAAGACAGTTTTAATGCCCCTTGGAAGGGTGGTGGAGGTCGCTGTGAAATAAACAGACAATATCCATACCTATTGGAAGAGTGGTGGAGGTCTCAGTAGCTTAACAAGACAGTTTTAATGCCCCGTGGAAGAGTGGTGGAGGTCAAAGTAGCTTAACTAGACGTTTTAATGCCCCTTGGAAGAGTCGTGGAGGTCACAGTAGCTTAACAAGACAGTTTTAATGCCCCTTGGAAGAGCGGTGGTGGTCGCAGAGGAATAAAAAGACAATATCAATGCCCCTTGGAAGAGTGGTGGAGGTCACAGTAGCTTAACAAGACGGTTTTAATGTCCCTTGGAAGAACTGTGGAGTTCAGAGTCGTTTAACAATATGGTTTTAATGCCCCTTGGAAGAGTGGTGGAGGTCGCAGTGGAATAAAAAGACAATATCAATGCCCCTTGGAAGAGAGGTAGAGGTCACAGTAGCTTAACAAGACAGTTTTAATGCCCCTTGGAAGGCTGGTGGAGGTCGCTGTGGAATAAAAAGACAATATCAATGCCTATTGGAAGAGTAGTGGAGGTCACAGTAGCTTAACAAGGCAGTTTTAATGCCCCGTGGAAAAGTGGTGGTGGTTAAAGTAGCTTAACTAGACGTTTTAATGCCCCCTGGAAGAGACATGGAGGTCACAGTAGCTTAACAAGACAGTTTTAATGCCCCTTGGAATAGTCGTGGAGGTCGCAGTGGAATAAAAAGACAATATCAATGCCCCTTGGAAGAGTGGTGGAGGTCACAGTGTCTTAACAAGACAGTTTTAATGCCCCTTGGAAGAGTAATGGTGGTCGCAGAGGAATAAAAAGACAATATCAATGCCACTTTAAAGAGTGGTGGAGGTCACAGTAGCTAAACAAGACGGTTTTAATACCCCTTGGAAGAGTGGTGGAGGTCACAGAAGCTTAACAAGACATTTTAATGCCCCACGGAAGAGAGGTGGAGGTCTCAGTGGCTTAACAAAACAGTTTTAATTCCCCTTGGAAGAGTGTTGGAGGTCACAGTAGCTTAACAAGAAGTTTTACTGCATCTTAGAAGAGACGTGGAGGTCACAGTAGCTTAACAAGACAGTTTTAATGCCCCTTGAAAGAGTGGTGGAGGTCACGGTGGAATAAAAAGACATTATCAATGCCCTATGGAAGAGTGGTGGAGGTCTCAGTAGCTTAACAAGACGGTATTAATGCCCCTTGGAAGAGGCATGGAGGTCACAGTAGCTTAACAAGACAGTTTTAATGCCCCTTGGAAGAGTGGTGGAGGTCGCAGTGGAATAAAAAGACAATATCAATGCCACTTGGAAGAGTGGTGGAGGTCACAGTAGCTTAACAAGATGGTTTTAATGCCCCTTGGAAGAGAGGTGGAGGTCCCAGTAGCTTAACAAGACAGTTTTAATTCCCCTTGGAAGAGACGTGGAGGTCACAGCAGCTGAACAGGACAGTTTTAATGCCCCTTGGAAGAGTGGTGGAGGTCGCAGTGGAATAAAAAGACAATATTAATGCCCCTTGGAAAAGTGTTGGAGGTCACAGTAGCTTAACAAGACGGTTTTAATGCCCCTTGGTAGAGACGTGGAGGACACAGTAGCTTAACAAGACAATTTCAATGCCCATTGGAAGAGTGGTGGAGGTCACAGTAACTTAACAAGAAGGTTTTAATGCCCCTTGGAAGAGCTGTGGAGTTCAGAGTGGTTTAACAAGACGGTTTTAATGCTCCTTGGAAGAGACGTGGAGGTCACAGTAGCATAACAAGACAGTTTTAATGCCCCTTGGAATTGTGGTGGAGGTCGCAGTGCAATAAAAAGACAATATCAATGACCCTTGGAACAGTGGTGGAGGTCACAGTAGCTTAACAAGACGGGTTTAATGCCCCTTGAAAGAGCTGTGGAGTTCAGAGTGGATTAACAAGACTGTTTTAATGCCCCTTGGAAAAGACGTGTGTAACATACCTGGCGGCTTCCTTGCATAGTGGTCCATCTCCCACTGTGCAAGAGCACGCACTTGATCTCCAGTCCAGTTTGCTAGCCTGGCTTCCCTCCATGCTGTCTGTTTGCCTCTGTGTCTGCTGCTTAAGGGCGGCGCCCGATCACTTCCTGCTTTTTGTACCTGCTGCAGGCACACCCCTTGTGCGTCCTCAGCCTATTGCTGTCTGCCATCTGGTATTTAACCCAGCTGCTCCAATGAATCCCTGCCTGAGCATTGTGTTCTGTCAGTTGGCCTTTGGTCACTGATATGCCAAGTCCCGTTTATGTTTCCTGCCTTCGGTATCAGTTCCCGTGTCTGAACTGTGTCCTGTCTGTATTATCTTCTAGCCTGTTGTCTTCTGCCTATCCTGGAGGCTGTATTTCCAGGCCTGTGTGAACTCGCTCCTTCCTGTTCGTTCTGCCTTCTAGGGGCCGCATACCTAGACCTGCTCCTGTATCTTGCTGCTGTGTCTGTTCTTGTCTGAATACTCTCCTAGCCTGTTTTGTTTTTCTCTATGTCCGTACTTTCCCTTTTTCTGCAGAGTCTGAACTCGTACCTAACTCCTGATCGTTGTCACTGTACTTCTGTTTGTGAGTTTGTGGTCCACTTGCTACTTCTCTGCAAGTACCCTGTGGGTATCTGGTTCTGCCTTTCCCTTCTAGTCTGTTCCGTGTGAACAGAGCCTTGTCCCCACCGCGTCTGCGGTTTTCGCTTTGCTCAGCTCTGTCCACCGCGTCTGAGGTTTGTGCTTTGCTCAGCTCTGTCCACCGCGTCTGCGGTTTTCGCTTTGCTCAGCTCTGTCCACCGCGCCTGCGGTTTTCGCTTTGCTCAGCTCTGTCCACCGCGTCTGCGGTTTTCGCTTTGCTCAGCTCTGTCCACCGCGTCTGCGGTTTTCGCTTTGCTCAGCTCTGTCCACCGCGTCTGCGGTTTTCGCTTTGCTCAGCTCTGTCCACCGCGTCTGCGGTTTTCGCTTTGCTCAGCTCTGTCCACCGCGTCTGCTGTTTTTGCTTTCCTCAGCTCTGTCCACCGCGTCTGCGGTTTTCGCTTTGCTCAGCTCTGTCCACCGCGTCTGTGGTTTTCGCTTTGCTCAGCTCTGTCCACCGCGTCTGCGGTTTTCGCTTTGCTCAGCTCTGTCCACCGCGCCTGCGGTTTTCGCTTTGCTCAGCTCTGTCCACCGCGTCTGCGGTTTTCGCTTTGCTCAGCTCTGTCCACCGCGTCTGCGGTTTTTGCTTTGCTCAGCTCTGTCCACCGCGTCTGCGGTTTTCGCTTTGCTCAGCTCTGTCCACCGCGTCTGCGGTTTAGAATTTGTCTCCCAGTCTGTACTGGACCCTACCCAGCCTGCGCTCTAGTCTGCCTGTTCCTGTATTCTCCGGTGTGGGTCAACAGCCGTGTCCGGAGTCTGACCTGGAGTAGACCCTGGTTCCTCTGCTCGGTTCCTCCCTGGTGCACTGGTATCGTATGCCGTCGTGCGACCTTGGTCGGATCGGGTAGATACTTAGTTACGCCCCTCCAGGCACTCTCCGGTTCATGGCACAGTGGAATCACTACATAAACATGCACACGCCAGTCAATCCGGGCGTGTGCATTACAGCATGCTCAGGCCATGGTTCCCGTTGAGCCCCACGGCCTTTGCTCTCTGAGACGTTTTCCAGCGAATAGGTGCATTAAAAATAAATATATATTTTTTTTCTCTAGCTGAGTTCCAGGCGAATTACGCACCCGTCCGGATGGATCTATCCGCTCTCGTTCCTGCGGATCCGCCACGGTACTATGGGGATCCAAGACAGAGTCGTGCATTTGTGGAGCAATGCATGCTACACTTCAAGTTCTACCCTCTTTGTTTTCCCACCGATCGGGTTAAGGTGGGATTCATTATGTCTAACCTAGAGGGTGATGCCTTGGAATGGATCAACCCCCTATGGGAAACACAGGATCCTATCGTCCTCGACATAATGGCCTTCCTGGTGGCCTTTTTAATGGTCTTCGATGATCCTAACCCGGAGTCTCCTGCTGAAGCTTCACTTCCCAATATCCCGGAGCAGCCCCGATGGGTAATGTGTGTGGGTAGCGCACTAGTCCTCCTGCACGAAGAGACTACTGCCCAACCAGAATCCACACAGGATGACTATGCTCTCCGGAATACTTCTCCCAACCTTAAGAGGCAGTCCAGACGTGCTAGGCGTAGATGGAAGCCGTCACGCCAGGGTCTGTCCTCCCAAAGATCTCCTGACCCCAACCTTGAAGTCCCTGTTGAAGCTTCATTTCCCAGTATCCCGGAGCAGCCCCGACAGGTAATGTGCGTGGGTAGCGCACCAGTTCTCCTGCCCGAAGAGACTGCTGCCCACCCAGAATCCACACAGGAGGACTTCCTGCACCTGGTATCTGATACTTCAGACACTTTAATCGGTGAGCCTGTCCAAGGGTCCTCCGAAGCAGAGGTTACCCCCAAGTCTCTACACCCCTCCGACCAGGCGGAGGACCTCCAGTTGTCTCCTGAATCCTTCGGGGTGCTATCTGGTAGGGAATGGACAGAGACTTTCCTATACTCTGCACCTGATACCTCGCCCGCTTCATTCAGTGAGTCCGACCTAGTGTACTCCGAAGCAGAGGTTACCCCCAAGTCTCTACACCCCTCCGACCAGGCGGAGGACTTCCAGTTGTCTCCTGAACCCTTTGGGGTGTTACCTGGTAGCGAATGGACAGAGACTTTCCTATACTCTGCACCTGATACCTCGCCTGCTTCGTCCAGTGAGTCCGACCTAGTGTTCTCCGAAGCAGAGGTTACCCCCGAGTCTCTACACCCCTCCGACCAGGCGGAGGACTTCCAGTTGTCTCCTGAACCCTTTGGGGTGCTACCTGGTAGCGAATGGACAGAGACTTTCCTATACTCTGCACCTGATACCTCGCCTGCTTCGTCCAGTGAGTCCAACCTAGTGTACTCCAAAGCAGAGGTTACCCCCGAGTCCCAAACACCCTTCCGACCAGGCGGAGGACCTCCAGTTGTCTCCTGAACCCTTCGGGATGCTACCTGATAGCGAATGGACAGAGACTCTTCTATACTCGGTACCTGATACCTCGGCTGCTTCATCCAGTGAGTCTGAACAAGTGTACTCCGAAGCAGAGGTTATCCCCGATTCTCTACACCCCTCCGACCAGGCGGAGTATCTCCAGTTGTCTCCTGAACCCTTCAGGGTGCTACCTGATAGCGAATGGACAGAGACTCTCCTATACTCGGTACCTGATACCTAGCCCGCTTCTTCCAGTGAGTCCGAACTAGTGTACTCCAAAGCAGAGTTTACCCCCGAGTCTCTACACTCTTCCGACCCGGCAGAGGACCCCCAGTTGTTTCCTGAATCCTCCGGGGTACCACCTGATAACAAAGAGACAGTGACTTTTCTACACCTTGTACCTGATACCTCGCCCATTTCATTCTGTGAGCTTGACAAGATGTACCCCGAAGCAGAGGTTACCCCTGAGTCTCTGCACCCCTCCAACCCGTCTGAGGGCTTCCAGTTGTCTCCTGAACCCTCTGGGGTGCTACCTGATATTAAGTGGAGAGAGACTTCCTTGTGTGCTATTCCTGGTACTCCACCCGTTTCGTCTGTTGCTGAGAATGGCTGGATAGGAGGTAGCATCCTAGCTACCCAGAGGAGACCAGTTTTTCCGGTGGACAGTGGAAGTGATCTCCTTGAAGTAAAGGATTGGCCCTCGAATTCCCTGCGGAACATTCTGGCAGGCCTGAAGAAGAGGGGGCGTAAGGGGGGGTGGTGTACTGTTTCATACCTGGCGGCATCCTTGCATAGTGGTCCATCTCCCACTGTGCAAGAGCACGCACTTGATCTCCAGTCCAGTTTGCTAGCCTGGCTTCCCTCCATGCTGTCTGTTTGCCTCTGTGTCTGCTGCTTAAGGGTGGCGCCCGATCACTTCCTGCTTTTTGTACCTGCTGCAGGCACACCCCTTGTGCGTCCTCAGCCTATTGCTGTCTGCCATCTGGTATTTAACCCAGCTGCTCCAATGAATCACTGCCTGAGCACTGTGTTCTGTCAGTTGGCCTTTGGTCACTGATATGCCAGGTCCCGTTTATGTTTCCTGCCTTCGGTATCAGTTCCCGTGTCTGAACTGTGTCCTGTCTGTATTATCTTCTAGCCTGTTGTCTTCTGCCTATCCTGGAGGCTGTATTTCCAGGCCTGTGTGAAATCGCTCCTGCCTGTTCGTTCCGCCTTCTAGGGGCCGCATACCTAGACCTGCTCCTGCATCTTGCTGCTGTGTCTGTTCTTGTCTGAATACTCTACTAGCCTGTTTTGTTTTTCTCTATGTCCGTACTTTCCCTTTTTCAGCAGAGTCTGAACTCGTACCTAACTCCTGCTCGTTGTCACTGTACTTCCGTTTGTGAGTTTGTGGTCCACTCGCTACTTCTCTGCAAGTACCCTGTGGGTATCTGGTTCTGCCTTTCCCTTCTAGTCTGTTCCGTGTGAACAGAGCCCTGTCCCCACCGCGTCTGCGGTTTCGCTTTGCTCAGCTCTGTCCACCGCGTCTGCGGTTTTCGCTTTGCTCAGCTCTGTCCACCACGTCTGCGGTTTTCGCTTTGCTCAGCTCTGTCCACCGCGTCTGCGGTTTTCGCTTTGCTCAGCTCTGTCCACCGCGTCTGCGGTTTTCGCTTTGCTCAGCTCTGTCCACCGCGTCTGCGGTTTTCACTTTGCTCAGCTCTGTCCACCGCGTCTGCGGTTTTCGCTTTGCTCAGCTCTGTCCACCGCGTCTGCGGTTTTCGCTTTGCTCAACTCTGTCCACCGCATCTGCGGTTTTCGCTTTGCTCAGCTCTGTCCAGCGCGTCTGCGGTTTTCGCTTTGCTCAGCTCTGTCCACCGCGTCTGCGTTTTTTGCTTTGCTCAGCTCTGTCCACCGCGTCTGCGGTTTTCGCTTTGCTCAGCTCTGTCCACCGCGTCTGTGGTTTTCGCTTTGCTCAGCTCTGTCCACTGCGTCTGCGGTTTTCGCTTTGCTCAGCTCTGTCCACCGCGTCTGCGGTTTTCGCTTTGCTCAGCTCTATCCACCGCGTCAGCGCTTTTCGCTTTGCTCAGCTCTGTCCACCGCGTCTGCGTTTTAGAATTTGTCTTCCAGTCTGTACTGGACCCTACCCAGCCTGCGCTCTAGTCTGCCTGTTCCTGTATTCCCCGGTGTGGGTCAACAGCCGTGTCCGGAGTCTGACCTGTAGTAGACCCTGGTTCCTCTGCTCGGTTCCTCCCTGGAGCACTGGCGTCGTATGCCGTCGTGCGACCTTGGTCGGATCGGGCAGATACTTAGTTACGCCCCTCCAGGCACTCTCCGGTTCATGGCACAGTGGAATCACTACTTAAACACGCACGCGCCAGTCAGTCCGGGCGTGTGCATACAGCGTGGAGGTCACAGTAGCTTAACAAGACAGTTTTAATGCCCCTTGGAAGAGTGGTGGAGGTCGCAGTGGTTTAAAAAGACAATATCAATGCCCCTTGGAACAGTGCTGGAGGTCACAGTAGCTTAAAAGACAGTTTTAATGCCCCTTGAAGAGCTGTGGAGTTCAGAGTGGTTTAACAAGACAGTTTTCATGACCCTTACAAGAGCCATGCAGTACAGCATATTAAAAACATTATTCCCATTATTGGGGAGTGGTTCTCCCTTAGTCTTTGCCTATGCCTTCAAAGCAAAAGCTGCCCAAAATTAGGACGGAGTAACTTGCAATGCTGGCAAACAAGAGCCTTGGAGTACAGCATTTTAAAAAAATTATTCCCATTATTGGGGAGTGGGTCTCCCATAGTTTTCCCTATGCCTTCCAAGCAAAGGCTGCCAAAAATTAGGACGGAGGAACTTGCAATGCTGTCAACATGGACCACGGTCACCATGGTGGTATAGTGGTGGTGGAGACTGAGGATTAGGAGAAGAGCAAAATACAGTGGATGTGAAGCGGTGCATGGGAATACACCCCCCGAAATAACACAGTGGATTTGATTTTATGTTACTCTGCTGTCATTTGGTGGTGATGAGAAGTCTGGCCCAATCCAGCCCTTGTTCATTTTGATAAGTGTCAGTTTGTCAGCATTGTCAGTTGACAGGCGAGTGCGCTTATCAGTTATAATTCCCCCAGCGGCACTAAAAGCACGGTCCGATAACATGCTAGTGGCCAGGAACTCCAAGGTGAACAGAGCGAGTTCATTCCAAGTGTGCAGCTTGGATACCTAATAATTAAAAGACACAGAGGAATCACTGAGGAAGCTGGTACGGTCGGCAAGGTACTCCCTCATCATCTTTTGAAACTTTCCACTCCTTGTGAGAGTACCCCGCGCCTCAGGGCCTGTAAGCTGGGCGGGTCTCAGAAAACTGTCCCAGAACATTGACAGTGATCACCTGCCTCCACTGGATTGGAGTTGCGTCTCTCTCGCCTGTACACCTTGGTTGGGCAATGAACTGTGACCTCTGCAGCTAGAGTGTTCAGATGGGAATTTTTTTAAACAGTTCTGCAGCAAGGGCCTTCTGGTACTGCCCCATTTTTGTAGACCTCTCTACCTCAGGAATGAGAGAGTGAAAGTTCTCCTTGTAGCGGGGGTCTAAAAGTGTCACCAACCAGTAATGACTGTCACCCAACATTGTGACAATGCGAGGGTCACGGTTAAGGCAGCGTAACATAAAGTCAGCCATGCGTACCAGACTGGTAACTGGCAAGACTTGCGTGTCCTCACCAAGTTGACAACTGACCATGCTCCCCTCCTCCTCCTCCCCCCTGTCCTCAGGCCACCCATGCTGAACCGACGGTATGACAGTTGTACAGGTACTACCGTCTACAGCGCATGATACCAGCTCCTGTTCTTCCTCATCCTCCTCCTCTCCCTCATGTTCCCCCAATGCACGTTGGGATGAGATGAGCCTGGGCTGTGTGTAACCGCCCGTTACGGCTTTTTGATCCATCTCATCATACTTTGGCTGCAATGCCTCCTCTTAAATTCTCAGCAGAGAGCATTGCAAAAGACAGACAAGTGGGATGCTGACACTAATGATGGCGTCACTCACCATCTTGGTGGACTCCTCAAAGTTTGTCAGGATGGTACATATGTCAGACATCCAGGTCCACTCCTGAGGTCTTATGTGTGGAGTCTGACCTGAATATCGATGGTCTTGCTGCAGCTGGTACTCCACAACTGCTCTCTTCTGCTCACAAATCCTTTGCAACATGTGGAGGGTAGAGTTCCAACGTGTGGGGACATCACACACCAGTCGGTATGCCGGAAGCTGCAAACGCTGCTGCAACACAGCAAGGGCGGCAGAAGCTGTAGCTGACTTGCGAAAATGAGCTGACAGGCAGCGTAATTTGACAAGCAGATCTGGCTACTCGGGGTACGATTTAAGAACCCCTGAACCACGAGGTTAAGCACATGAGCCAGGCATGGTTCATTAAATGATCAATATTTCAGCGTTGATGCCAATTTAATTTCTTAACCTAAACCAAATTTGGGAGGGTTTCAGCTTTCAAAAGAGTAATTTATAAAACCAATGGATGAATTTAACGTCAGGCTATAAGCTTTTATTTACATAACATGGATAAGCGACATAACTTCTATCAGGGAGTGTACACCAGAATCTTTTAAACAGATATATTGGTGTCTGAACAGTCACAGACACACTCAATTTTTTTTTTTGGGGGGGGGGGGGGCAATACCAAAAGGTTAATAAGACGCGTATTTGTACAGTCTGACTGAGGGAAAAAAAAATACAAGATTTAGATGAAAAAAAAGGATTTTTCCTGGCCCCTGAGACCTGGGGCTAAGTCTAGCAATTTGACCAGCAGGAGCACACAGGACTGTAATGCAGCGTTTGCTGGTATAACCACTGCGTCTCCTATACAGCCTGCCTGTCTGATATCTGGGATGGATATTAGTCCTGAGAAGTACTGTTTGTTTGATTTGGCAGGCTTTAGAGACCCTACACTACCTATTTCACACTATATATCTCTCCCTAACTCAGCAGCACTCTTGCTACACTGTCTGATCCGGAGCGACTGTGTCCAAGATGGCGGCGCCCGGTTTTAAATATTCGAGGTGACGCTGTGTGGCCAGCCAATCACTGTAATGCCCACAAACAACATGGCTGCGGCATTACAGTGACCGGCTGGCAATCCCTGCATGTTCATTGGCTCTGTAAAGAGCGCCAAACGTGCAGGGCGGAGACCCGAGCTCCCGCCCGAGTAACCCGGAAATTCTCGGTGCTCGCCGAACATCCCGAGTAGCGTGATGCTCAGGCGAGTAACGAGCAGTGTCGAGTATGCTCGCTCAACACTATTGTTTATATATGAACATGTGAATGTCTATTGTCTAATGTTAGCTACAGGGACAGTATATGTTAGGAGTGGATGGTATATTAGATTAGGAATTGGGTACAGTGCAGTGGTGGGCACAATAGTTTAGGATAGAAATAGTTAATATATTTAGTAATAGCTCCAGTGTAGAAGAAGCCAGGGTAGTAACGGAATAGTTTACCCAGAAACCAACGAAGACGGTTGATGATTGGTCCAGTTGATAAAGTGGGAGGAGTTTTGGCCAGAGGAGAGCAATGGTTATTCCTGTCAGGAGACAGTTGAGTGAGAGCAGTTGTTGCTGTTGGTAACGTTAAGTCTGTGCTGGAGGAAGACTGAGGAGAAGTTCAGGGTCCTGGGGGCTGAAGGTCGATAAAGATACAGACGGATGATTGGAAAAGAGGCAGCTTGGGGAACGATAAAGCGGACAACTCTGAGGAAAATTCGTTAAACGTCCGAGGTCTACGGCCTGTAGAAGGACTGATGGAGCCAGCCTTCACTACTCCCAAGGAGGGAAGAATGGACAGGGACATACCTGAGGAGAGTAGGACCATGTTCTGGGAAGCTGTGGTACCGGGGAAACTAACTCTGAGGACAGGCAAGAAAGGGAGAGAAGAGAGGATGAAAACTGTAACGGAGATGTCCAAAAAGACTGTATCTGTGACTAAAACTGAACAAATGGAGTTTGGTAAAGTTATGTTATATAAAAGAGAGACACAGTCTGAAAGTATTTATCTGCCTGCAACAGCTGAACTCCTGAAGAAAACGGATTTCCCGGGAAACTGTAAATGTTATACAATACATGCAAATCACCAGACAATCGGGACACTGTCTTGTATTTGTGGGTGGTTAGGCTGTAGGAGCAGAACAACTGCATTCCCTTGCCATTACTACCATCATGTACCCCTTACACATATATGGATAATTCACATGAAATTACAGCTGCTCTATACACACATAGGAATCACACTTATTAATTGCAGTATAACCTACAGTATGTGGTTGAGAATATCCCTTTTTTCGGGAAGTTATTTATTCTATTTGCATTTTTGGAACTCTGTGCTAAATATTGATCCCTGGTCTTACTATTAGCTTTATCTTTTTATGTTTCTATGGTTTTAGTATCATACCCTCGATTTATTAGCCTCTCTTTAATGATTTGACATTCCTGTTCATATTTGACGCCATTAGTGCAACACCTGTGTGCCCTTATGAACTCTCATGTGGGTATGTTGCTAATAACATGTTTAGGGTGCTGGCTCGAGGTGTGCAATATAGAATTGGCAGCTATTTTTTTACAAAAAAATGTTGCATTCCACCCTATGGTTATTAATATCTAAAAAGGAAATTTCTTCCTTTCTTGCTTCAATAGTAAAGGATAAATTCAATTCATTAGTGTTTAAATAATTTTCAAACCCGAGAATGTCACTCTCCTGTCCGCTCCAAACAATTAAAATATCATCTATGAAGCGCATGTAATACCGCAGATAGTCTGAATAAGGGTTAGAAATAACATAAATGTATTTAGATTCCCACCAGTTCATGTACAGATTTGCCAGGGATGGAGAGAATTTGGCCCCCATGGAACATCCCTGGCACTGTACATAAAACTGATGGGAAAACTTGAAGCAATTATTTTGAAGCAAGAAAAGAGTAACATCAAGAATGTATTCCTTCATTTCATCAGAGTAAATAGAATTCGCAATTAGTTGTTCCATTAATGCTGGAATGGCCAAACTGTGCGGAATGCAGGAATATAAAGTTCTCACATCACAGGTCCAGAACTCCATCAAAGATCCTCACTCCATTTCACATAATTCATGATGGTTAGAACTAGAGATGAGCGTTGTTCTACTCGAACTGTTCGCCAATCTCATATTCGAGCTGTTTTGGGCGGTGTTCGAGCCGGTCGGCGAACACGAACACTTTGAGAAAAATTCGGCTGTTCGAGGTTATGTTCGATAACTGTTCGTGCACCAAAATCATAACTGGATTTTTTCTCAGTAATGATGAAAATTAATGTTAATACGCAGTTTGAGTGTACAGCGGGGCGGGGGGAGGGGCAGGGGATGGATCTCTGCAGGAACAATGAAGATCTCCATTTTTTTTTCTCTTTCCCGCATTTGCAGTGGGGAGGTGCAATCTGTCAGCCTATCAGCAGCGCACACACGGAGCGAAGTGCTTTTTTTCACACAAGCAAGGGCATGTGTGATTGGCAGTGTATGTCACATGTCCTTGCCCTATAAGACCAAGCCATTTTCCCCGTCGCCACCATTTTCTCACTGCTGCAGCTGCGTGTTAGACGGCACCGCTGTTGCTGTGTGCGCTATACCTTGTTAATTTCAAGCCAATTTTCGCACAAATATACAGATAGCTTGGGAGTAGGGAATAGTTGTGATTGCAGTCCTTTTAAGGACTAGGTTACAGCATTTCCTACGACTTTTATCAGGCAGGTCTGTGCTCTTAAATAGATAGATTGTGGGAGTAAAGACTAATTGTAATTGGAGTCCTTTTCAGGACTAGGTTACATCAGTTCCTATCAGTTTTTGCCAGGCAGGTCTGTGCCAGTGCTGTGCAAGTTTTTTTCACAGCATTTGGCTGAATCTAGCAAAGCTAATCCTTTTTGGCCTATTGCAGAGTGTGTTAGTCAGTGGAGTAGCCTATCTGTGTTGCAAGATATACCACCTGTGTATAGAATACCAATTTTTTTACTGCACTTAGTGAAGTAAAATCTTTTGGGCATAGCATCATTCTATTAGTCCATCTACACTGACCTCCATCAGGTTGCAAACTGAATATAATTTTTTTCTGCATCTAGCTCTGAAAAAATATTTGGGCTTCTAGCAGTGTGTGGGACTTGGTCTATTAGTCCATCTATACTGACCTCCATCAGGTTGCAAATTAAAAATAATTTTTTTCTTCATTTAGCTCTGAAAAAATATTTGGGCTTCTAGCAGTGTGTGGGACTTGTTCTATTAGTCCTTCTATACTGACCTCCAGCAGGTTGCAAATTGAATATAATTTTTTTCTGCATCTAGCTCTGAAAAAATATTTGGGCTTCTAGCGGTGTGTGGGACTTGGTCTATTAGTCCATCTATACTGACCTCCATCAGGTTGCAAATTAAAAATAATTTTTTTCTGCATCTAGCTCTGAAAAAATATTTGGGCTTCTAGCAGTGTGTGGGACTTGGTCTATTAGTCCATCTATACTGACCTCCATCAGGTTGCAAATTAAAAATAATTTTTTTCTTCATTTATCTCTGAAAAAATATTTGGGCTTCTAGCAGCGTGTGGGACTTGTTCTATTAGTCCATCTATACTGACCTCCATCAGGTTGCAAATTAAAAATAATTTTTTTCTGCATCTAGCTCTGAAAAAATATTTGGGCTTCTAGCAGTGTGTGGGACTTGGTCTATTTGTCCATCTATACTGACCTCCATCAGGTTGCAAATTAAAAATAATTTTTTTCTGCATCTAGCTCTGAAAAAATATTTGGGCTTCTAGCAGTGTGTGGGACTTGGTCTATTAGTCCATCTATACTGACCTCCATCAGGTTGCAAATTGAATAAAAAATTTTTCTGCATCTAGCTCTGAAAAAATATTTGGGCTTCTAGCGGTGTGTGGGACTTGGTCTATTAGTCCATCTATACTGACCTCCATCAGGTTGCAAATTGAATAAAAAAATTTTCTGCATCTAGCTCTGAAAAAATATTTGGGCTTCTAGCGGTGTGTGGGACTTGGTCTATTAGTCCATCTATACTGACCTCCATCAGGTTGCAAATTAAAAATAATTTTTTTCTGCATCTAGCTCTGAAAAAATATTTGGGCTTCTAGCAGTGTGTGGGACTTGGTCTATTAGTCCATCTATACTGACCTCCATCAGGTTGCAAATTAAAAATAATTTTTTTCTTCATTTAGCTCTGAAAAAATATTTGGGCTTCTAGCAGTGTGTGGGACTTGTTCTATTAGTTCTTCTATACTGACGTCCAGCAGGTTGCAAATTGAATATAATTTTTTTCTGCATCTAGCTCTGAAAAAATATTTGGGCTTCTAGCGGTGTGTGGGACTTGGTCTATTAGTCCATCTATACTGACCTCCATCAGGTTGCAAATTAAAAATATTTTTTTTCTGCATCTAGCTCTGAAAATATATTTGGGCTTCTAGCAGTGTGTGGGACTTGGTCTATTAGTCCATCTATACTGACCTCCATCAGGTTGCAAATTAAAAATAATTTTTTTCTGCATCTAGCTCTGAAAAAATATTTGGGCTTCTAGCAGTGTGTGGGACTTGGTCTATTAGTCCATCTATACTGACCTCCATCAGGTTGCAAATTAAAAATAATTTTTTTCTGCATCTAACCCAGCCAATAGTTTTGGCCTAATACCACAGTTTGGCCACTCAGCTCTGCTCGGTTACCATCCATTGTTTTTTTGTGCAAACAACTCCAGAGTTGTGAATTAGTTAACCACCAAAATGAGTGGAAAAAGGCCTGCTGCTGGTGGAAAGGGGAATAGGCGTGTTGGGAAGGGGAAAAAAGGTTGTGTCCGTGGGGTAGGTGCAGAAGAAAGACCATCTTCCAGCCAAACTAAAATGTCCACTTCTTTTAGCGGACAATGTGATAAGATCCCTTTCTTACGGCCACGCCAATCGCTACAAATTCCAGATGAGGCACAAAAACAGCAGGTGCTTAAACGGATATCAAGTGCTCCTTTAAGTGGGCTCTCCTCCACATCAACTTCAACATCACAAATACTCCAGTCCTCAAAGGTGTCACCCAAATCGCACTTGCTTCCTCACAGCTCCCAAATCTCCAGCTGCCCGTCTGAGTATGAGGTAGAACAGATGGTTGAGTCTGCAGAGCTGTTTACTCATACTATAGCCTGGGAATCAGAGGTCGACTCCAGCGCTTCTGTGAATCCAGACGAGGAAATGATCTGCACTGATGCCCAGAATCTTTATGAGTCGGATCCAGGACCAGACGCAGAAGGTTCTGACCATAATGTAGACCCTCATTCCCAAACTGTAACTCCTGTTGGTGGAGACAATGAGGAAGACGATAATAAGACTCAAATACCTGATTGGAGCGACAACTTTAGTTTTTTGTCAGGGCAGGAACAGGTTGGCTCTGAGGACGACGGGTGTGATAACGCACAGGGTGATGATGATGAGGTCGGAGATCCCACTTACTGTCAACCCACAGTCAGCCAAGAGATGAGGTCAGCAGAGGAGGTGGAGGAAGATGCTAGTGACGACGAGGTCAGGTTGCGCCTTCCTGGACAGAGACGTAGTACTGGAAGCACGTCAACAACTGCATCCTCAAACACAACTCTGCCTCTCACCACAAGTCGTGGTGGCTCTTCAGGTCGCATGGGTGCTAAGCCTTGCATAGCCTGGGCATTTTTTCAGATCGATAAAGATGACCCAACTCGTGTTATCTGTAACATTTGTCAGCAAAAGCTAAGTAGAGGCCAAAAAATACATAGTTTGAGTACTTCATGCATGAACCGGCACATGGACATGAAGCATAAGTTGCAGTGGGAAGCTCAGTGTGCTACAATGCGGTCTAGCCGGCCGGGCCAACCACCGTCTGCCATATCTTGTGCATCCGCGGCCTCTTCATCCTCTGTGACTGGGGGGACAGCAGTCACACCTGTTTTGGGGCGCAGACCTGCCACCTCTTTACCCGCAACAGCCAGCGTGATTGGCAGGTCATCATTTTCTTTGGAGGTGGGAACACCAGCTGGTCTTGAGCGCTGTCCGACATCGATAGCACCACCTTTGGATCAAGGCAACCTAACATGTCCGCCTGCATCTTCCTCACAGACCGGCAGTTTGCCGGGGACACCCTTATCAACCCCGTCTAAGCACAATAGCCAGCCCTCGGTCCCTCAGATGTGGACAAGTAAAAGACCATTTCCTCCTAGCCATGAGAAAGCTAAGAGGTTGAATTTCACCATCTGCAAGCTCTTGGCTACAGAAATGCTGCCTTTCCGCCTGGTGGACACAGAGGATTTTCGAGACCTTATGTCCGTCGCAGTGCCCCAGTACCAGATGCCCAGTCGGCACTACTTCTCAAAGAAAGGTGTGCCTGCGCTCCACCAGCATGTTGCACACAACATCACCGCTTCTTTGAGAAACTCTGTGTGTGACAGGGTGCATTTCACCACAGACACTTGGACGAGTAGGCATGGACAGGGGCGTTACATGTCGCTGACTGGGCACTGGGTAACTATGGTGACAGCAGGACAAGGGGCTGCTGTCCAAGTCTTGCCGTCCCCACGAGTTGTGCGTCAATCCTCTTTATGTCAAAGTTCCTCCACTGCTTCTGCCTCCTCAACCTCCTCTCGGTCTTCCACCTGCACCCAAAGCCTGTCTGGTCATGCCACAAGCTTTCTAACTGCGCAGAAGGGATCTTGCACACCTCCTTACTATGCTGGCAGTAGGGCTCAACGTCATCAGGCGGTTTTTACATTGAAATGTCTGGGAAATGTGAGTCACACAGCTGAGGAGTTGTGGTCAGCTCTGGAGAACCAATTTCATGAATGGTTGTCTCCACTGGACCTGAAACCAGGGAAGGCCGTGTGCGACAATGCTGCAAACCTGGGTGCGGCCCTTCGCCGGGGCAATGTCACACACGTGCCTTGTATGGCTCACGTGTTGAACCTGGTTGTCCAGCAATTTTTAGCCCACTATCCCAGACTAGATGGCCTTCTGCAGAGGGCACGGTCGCTGTGTGCTCACTTCCGCCGTTCGCATCCCGCAGCTCAGCGACTTACATCTCTACAGAAGTCGTTGGGCCTGCCACTTCACCGGCTAAAATGCGATGTGCCTACCCGGTGGAATTCAACTCTGCACATGTTGCAGCGACTGTGGCAGCACCGACAAGCCCTGGTGCAATACGTTCTGACGTATAGCCTGGGCCAACGAGATTCAGAGGTGGGGCAAATCACGCTGGAGGAGTGGTCTCAGATCAGGGACCTATGCACCCTTCTGCACAGTTTTGAAATGGCGACGAAGATGTTTAGTGATTTACATGCTGGAGCACATGTTAAACAGAATTCGGAGTCAGGTGGTGGCACAAGAGGAGGTGGAGGAAGTAGAGGAGGAGGAGTTGTATGCGGAAGGGCTAACATCTGCAAGGTCCAGACGGTCGGCAGCACCAGGGCGGCAGGCATGTGAGGGTGGGGGAGATGATTTTACCAGGGCGCATGGTAGCAGCCAAACTAGTGAGGAAGGTGCAGGAGCCCAGGAAGAAGTGGAGGACGAACTGATGGAAGACTCATCAGATGAGGGAGACCTTGATCACATTTCTGTTGTGCGAGGTTGGGGGGAGAGGACAGAGGAAGGAAGCATGATTGTTACCTCGCCACCAACACAACAGGGACTTGGTGCTCCTGGATGCGCAACACACATGAGTGCCTTCTTGCTGCACTACCTGCAACATGACCCTCGAATTGTGAGAATTAGAAATAATCCTGACTACTGGGTTGCCACACTGTTAGATCCCCGGTACAAAAGTAAATTTGCAGAAATTATTCCTGCCATAGAAAGGGATGCACGCATGCAGGAGTATCAGCAGAGACTGTTGCAGAATCTTACATGTGCTTTTCCACAAAATACCAGTGGTGCACGTAGTGAATCTCACAGTTCCAACTTGCCAACCGTGGGACCGTCAAGTGTTCAGCACTCAAACCGTAACAGAACCACAGTATCTGCTGGTAACATCAATTTTGCGGAATCATTTCACCACTTTTTTAGCCCATCCTTTGCAAGGCCACAGGAGACAAGAAGTCTGACACATAGTCAACGCCTAGAGACGATGGTACAGGAGTATCTCCAAGTAAACATTGAAGCCACGACTGTGTCACTGGACCCTTGCTCTTTTTGGGCTTCCAATCTGGATAAATGGCCGGAGCTAGCCACTTACGCCTTGGAGATCTTGTCATGCCCCGCAGCCAGCGTTCTGTCTGAACGTGTGTTCAGCGCTGCTGATGGTGTGCTGACAGATAAGCGCACGCGGCTCTCCACTGATAATGTAGACAGACTCACGTTCATAAAGATGAACAAATCATGGATCCGAAACGACTTTTCTACCCCTGTGTCATCCTGGGGAGAGTAAAAGCTTGATGATTGGTTAAAATCACCCTACCAACCGTTTTAAGCTTTCAAATTACTAATCATGTTTATCTGTATCTTGACTGGAAAATAATTTGGGCTTTGTAGCAGTGTGCAGCACTGATCCTATTAGGCCATCTATAATAAGCTTCACCAGATTTAAAATTAAAAATAATTTTTAGCTGCATCTAGCCCGGAAAATAATTTTGGGGCTCCGAGATGCGCAAGACACATAAGTGCCTTCTTGCTGCACTACCTGCAGCATGACCCTCATATTGTCAGAATTCGAAGTAATCATGACTACTGGGTTGCCACACTCTTAGATCCCCCAAACTTTTCGATCAACCTTTTCATTTTAATAAAGACCAAAAAAATGGTCATTTTTGAAATTATAAGCATTAGCAGGTTGTTAGAAACTGAAATCAAACAGTTTTCAACTCAAAACTTTATTCTAGGTGATGTTACATTTTCACATAGGACCCCTTGTTCGAAAGGAGCTTCTGAACTCTCTCGTCCATTGAATTTGTCAGGTTTTGGATGGTTTCTGCTTCAATTGTTTTGCATGAGGACAGAATACCCTCCCAGAGCTGTTGCTTAGATGTGAACTGCCTCCCGCCATCATAGACACTCCTTTTAATGATGCTCCAAAGGTTCTGAATGGGGTAGAGGTCAGGGGAGCATGGGGGTCACACCATAAGTTTGTCCCCTTTTATGCCCATATCAGCCAGAGATGCAGATGTTTTATGTGCAGCATGAGATGGTGCATTATCATGCAGAAAAATGATCTTGCTGTGAAATACACGGTTCTTCTTCTTGAACCATGGCAGGAAGTGCTGTTTGAGAAAATCCACATACATTATGGAGTTCATCTTTAGCGCCTTCAGGGATCCTAAAGGGGCCGACAATCTCTCTCCCCATGATTCCAGCCCAAAACATTACTCCACCTCCTCCTTGTTGGCGCTGTAGCCGTGTTTGCGTGGGGTGTCCATCAACCAGCCATCCTCCACTCCATTCATCTGGACCATCGAGCGCTGCACGGCACTCATCCGTGAACAAAACAGTTTTGAAATCAGTCTTCATGTAATGTTTGGCCCACTGGAGCCGTTTCTGCTTGTGTGAAGTGGATAGAGGAGGTCGACAGGATGGCGTATGCACAGCTGCAAACTTCTGAAGGACCCTGCATCTTGTTGTTCGGGGGACGTTGGAGGCACAAGCAGCTTCAAAAACTTGTCTGCTGCTATGACAAGGCTTTTTTGCCGCTGCTCTTTCAACCTGACGTAATTGCCTGTAGGAAAGAGTCCTCAATTTGCCCTTATCAGCACGCACACGTGTGTACTGTGAATCAGCTACATACTTCTTGATTGCCAAGACACTTCATCCTGATCATCGCACAATGTTGATTGTAGTCATGCCTTGACCTAAACACTCCACAATTTGTTGCTTCTCAGCAGCCGACACATCCTTTTTCTTTCCCATTTTGGCAGAAAATGTAGGCTGCTTAATAATGTGAGAGAGCCTTCTTAAGTAGTCTTGCCTTTCATTGGACACACCTGCCAAACTAATTAGCACAGGTGTCTGCAATTGCTTACAGTGATATAAAGAGCCCTGACACACATCACCATCAATGAGTTTAACTGACAAACAAACAAATTCTTCCCTTATCACTCCTAAACACTTTTTGCATAATAATTTGGAACGCGGTGTACATGTGCTTTTCCACAAAACACCAGTGGTTCACGTAGTGAATCTTACAGTTCTAACTTGCCAACCGTGGTCTGTATGGAATTGTTCAATAAAGGGCCCAAAATTAAGATAACATAGATGGGAGAGGTCTCTATGAATAGGAATTCCTAAGTATTTGATACCCTGTGAGGGCCAGGCAAAGGGAAAGTTGGACTGGATGGAATCCTATATGGATTTAGGGAGGGAGACATCGAGGGCCTCAGACTTCGCTGCATTGATTTTAAAATTTTACCATGTAACAAAGTGATCTATTTCAGCCATAACAGCAGGGATGGATATATGTGATTGAGTGATATATACTAGGACATCATCAGCAAATAGAGAGCACTTGTACTCGGTGCCTTCCACCTCAATCCACCTAATATTGGGGTTATGGCGAATTGATGAGAGCAGGTGCTCCGTCACTAGGATGTATAAGAGAGGGGACAGAGGACATCCCTGCCTTGTCCCATTGGTGATTGTGAAAGGTGATGAAAATGTTCTGACGCACCCCCTGGGCCTTGGGACACCCGGAGCCGGACCCTTTTTGGTGGATGCTGGTGGTTGTAGTCTTCGTGGCGGCGATCCGGTTCCGTGGCTCAGGGCGGTCAAACCAGTGGCGGAACTATTTATGTGGTTTTGATGTTTAAATGTCCGACTACGCCACCCGTGGATTGCGGTCAGAGTGAACCGCCGCTACAGGGCAGACCGCTAAGGCTGGTGTTGTGGGTGCAGCAGAGCGTAGCATAACTCCCCACGGGAGGAGTATAGCCTCAGGGCAGTGTATGCGGAGGATGGGGGTGATGGTGCAGGGCAGCAGCAGTAACGACACGGAGTCAGTGATGCAGTTCAGGGCCTTTACTCACAGTTCTTATTATCCAGACCACGTCTGCAGGTAACGGCTGCCCACGTCGTACTGTGCTCACCAGGTGAGGGGCTCAGACAACTCCCAGATAACTTTGGAGCGCTTCACAGGACCCCCTTTGTGTGTCCTTTGTCTGGCCTTTCTTACCAACACTTCTGTCCGGCTGCCTCGGGCCTCCTCTTGGTAAACTTGGCGCCAGTTTCCCTGACCCTATGTGGTGCCTTCCTAGCGGGTGGAGCAAGGGGCTGCGCCACATAAAATGTCAGAGCCTCCGGTTTCTAGCTGAGGGTCGTTTCCTGCCTCCACTAGTTCGGGGACCGGTCTCCCCCTTTGGCCTGACCCCTCCACGCAGGTGGATTCGGGCGTGCTGTGGCGACTCGCCCGTCCGCACCCCTGGGATCCCTTCATTCCTCGTTCCTGGAGCCTTCTCCGCTCCTCTTCCTTCCTTCTCCCTCTTGCAGGCCTGGGCCTCTGTTACTAGGCCCGCCTCCGGAGCAGAGCTCATGCAGAGCCCCTGCTCCCTGCCACTTCTGCTCAGACTTCTCTGCACTGAACTAAGATGGTGCCCACCTTTTATACTCCCTTCTCAATGCACCCAGGAACTGCTTCCTCCCTGCTCCTGCACTGCAGGGTTCCCCTTCCTCAGTGTTCCCTCCCCCCACTCCAGCCAGGGACAGGGACTGTCGTGCCCATCTCAGGGGCATATTGGTCGCCCTGCCCCACGGCAATGTGGTGTAATGCATGCAGGTGTCGGGTCCTGATCCACACTCCATCCTTATCTGAGAGTGAGATATCACACCTCTGGGTGAGGTGCAATACGTCTGTAGCAACCGAGCCCTCGGTGCTACAGTTCCATTTATCTTCAGCCTAGGTGACGTATTGTGATACAGGGCCGTGATTTTGGCTATAAAAGGGTCCCCTAGACCCCTACCCCAAGCTTTTTAAGAGAATCATATATGGCGTGCCAGGAGACTCTATGGAATGCTTTCTCAGCATCCAACGAGAGTATCTACTTACAAATTTTTAACTGCATCTAGCCCAGGAAATACTTTGTGCCTAGTAGCAGTGTCTGCTAGTCAGCGGATTATCCCGGCTGTTAAGCAAGCTACACCACCTGTAGTTTGGACACTTAATTTTTTCAAAGGAAATGCTTCGGGACCATGGGATACTTAGTGAAGAGCATCAGGAGGCACCCCAAGGCATAGGGGCTGGGACTGGCACTAGGATGCCTTGCGGTGGACAGCCGAGCTCGATCCTTATAAAAGCTTTTTAACTGCAGCAGCTTTAGTGGACGCTACTGGAGCTGGAATTACGCGGCTGCTGGCATGAGACTTGCCCTCCAATAGATCCTTGTAAATGGATTTAAAGTGTATTCACGGAGATGACACGGAGGTGGCACGAGCAGGAGCGGACTGGCCGTCTCGGCTTCTCACTTTTTGGATTTTAGAAGGGCATGACATGCCTATATCTGTGTCTCCCCCTCCTTTTACTCCTCCACCTCTTTTCTTTTCGCATGACTATATGTACTTGTCACTTTTCCATGTGTTAGTTGTGTCTTCTGAGCAGTTTGTCAGCTTTTGGACACCTTTGAAGGTGTTTTCTATGTGTTTCTATGTGTTTTTGTTTGCCTGCCATTGGTTTTAACGGTGTTCGAAGGTGTTCGACGAACAGTTCGACGAACAGTTCGGCGAACACACGGGTGTTCGACGAACCGAACCGAACTCGAACACTACGGGGGTGGCTCAACACTAGTTAGAACGTGCTTACTGTCTCTCAAATAACTGGGTGATATCACTACCAATGGTTGTAACCTATCATCCAACCATGAACCCAATCTCTCCAGCAGTGAACTTATGCCTGAGACTATAGGTCTTAGAGGGGGTGGAAACTGGTCCTTGTGCGTTGTTGGTAACGCATGAAAAATTGGTATTCTTGAATTGCTAGGTCGTAAATAATCCTTTTGCTTTAAATTCAGGATACCCAGGTCCACCCCTTCTTGTAAGATCTTATCCAATTTTTCTCCTATAATCTGTGTGGGATCATAACTTATCTTACGATATGACTGTTCATCATTTAAAATTTTATTTACCTCTCTAGCATAAAGCTCTTTATCCAATACTACCACTGACCCCTCTTTGTCAGAATTCTTCACTATAATATTGGGATTATTTTTGATGCTATTTAGAGCTCTTCTTTCCCCCCTTGTTAGATTATCCTTTTCTGTATTATTATCTGTCTTTTTAGAATAGATTTGTTTTAAATCATTTTCTACCATTAACTGAAAATCATCGATGTTGGGCGCTCTCGACTGTATGGGATAAAAATCCTCATTAGATATTCTAGAAAAAAACATGCCATTATTCACAAGGTTTTCTTTCATGTCATTATCTGGGTATTCAGTTGTATAACGGAAAGCTGTTCCTGAAAGGAAAGTCCTTTATAAATATTCTCCGGTATAAAAATATCATTAATATCAGTTATTTCCTGATCCTGATTATAGAAATGTTTTTTAATAGTGAGTCTCCTTATAAATTTGTTCACATTCAAAATCGTGGAAAAAAAGTCCCCATTATTTTTTGGAACAAAATTTAGTACTTTTTGCAAAACATCTAAATCATTTTTAGTAAGGATATTGTCAGATAAATTTAACCCCTTTACCCCCGAGGGTGGTTTGCACATTAATGACCAGGCCAGTTTTTACAATTCTGACCACTGTCACTTTATGAGGTAATTACTCTGGAACACTTCAACGGATCCCCCTGATTCTGAGACTGTTTTTTCGTGACATATTGTACTTCATGATAGTGGTAAAATTTCTTCGATATCACTTGCGTTTATTTGTGAAAAAAACGGAAATTTGGCGAAAATTTTGAAAATTTAGCAGTTTTCAAAATTTGAATTTTTATTGCCTTAAATCAGAGAGATATGTCACACAAAATGTTCAAAACCACATTCAATAACTTTATTAACCCTTCAGGTGCTTCACAGGAATTTTAGGAATGTGGAAGAAAAAAATGAACATTTAACTTTTTTCACAAAAATGTTACTTTAGACCCAATTTTTTATTTTCGCAGGGGTAACAAGAAAAAATGGACCCCAAAATTTTTGAGCAATTTCCCCTGGGCACGCAGATACCCCATATGAGGGGAAAAACCACTGTTTGGGCGCACGGCAGGGCTCAGAAGGGAAGGAGCGTCATTTGACTTTTTGATTGTAAAATTTGCTTGAATAATTAGCGGACGCCATGTTGCGTTTGGAGAGCCCCTGTGTGCCTAAACATTTGAACTCCCCCACAAGTGACCCCATTTTGGAAACTAGATCCCCCATAGTGAGCACTTGGAACCCCCAGGTGCTTCACAAATTAATCCGTAAAAATAAAAAAGTGTTTTTTTTTCCACTCTTTCATTTTTACGAATCAATTTGTGAAGCACCTGGGGGTTCCAAGTGTTCACTATGCATCTAGATAAGTGCCTTGGGTTGTCTAGTTTCCAAAATGGGGTCACTTGTGGGGGAGCTCCAATGTTTAGACTCCCTGGGGCTCTCCAAACGCGACATGGTGTCCGCTAACAAATTGAATTGGAAAATCGGCTCAAATTGTTAGCGGACACCATGTCGCGTTTGGAGAGCTCCTGTGTGCCTAAACATTGGAGCTCTCCCACAAGTGACCCCATTTTGGAAACTAGACCCCCAAAGGCACCTATTTAGATGCATAGTGAGTACTTGGAACCCCCAGGTGCTTCACAAATTGATTCGTAAAATGAAAAAGTGGGAAAAAAAAGACTTTTTTATTTTTACGGAATAATTTGTGAAGCACCTGGGGGTTCCAAGTGCTCACTATGCATCTAGATAGGTGCCTTGGTGGGGTCTAGTTTCCAAAATGGGGTCACTTGTGGGGGAGCTCCAATGTTTAGGCTCACAGGGGCTCTCCAAACGTGAAATGGTCTCCGCTAACAAATTGAATTGGAAAATCAGCTCAAATTGTTAGCGGACACCATGTCGCGTTTGGAGAGCCCCTGTGTGCCTAAAAATTGGAGCTCCCCCACAAGTGACCCCATTTTGGAAACTAGACCCCCCCAAGGCACCTATCTAGATGCATCAATTTGTCCGCTAAAATTTTGATTCGTAAAAATGAAAAAGTGGAAAAAAAAGACACTTTTTTATTTTTACGGATTAATTTGTGAAGCACCTGGGGGTTCCAAGTGCTCACTATTCATCTAGATAGGTGCCTTGGGGTACAAGTGACCCCATTTTGGAAACTAGACCCCTCAAGGATTTTATCAAGGGGTATAGTGAACATTTTGAACCCAGAGGTACGACACAGAATTTGATAACATTATGTCATCATATTGAATAAGTTGTCATTAGTCTTGAGCTACTTAAGTTTGCATCGGGTACTCAGGTATGCACCATGTACTGCGTGTGCTCGAGTGACATGCTCGAGTCCCTGCCCCGCATGTTTCACGGTTATTAGACACCCCAAAAAAAACATGCGGGGATTGCTCGTGCATGGCAGGCAATCCCCGCAAAGTTTTTTTGGCCGCGAAGCATATGGGGCGGAGACTTGAGCATGTCACTCAAATACCCATGATACTCAATGCATACCAGAGCACCCGATGCAAACTCAATAAGCGAGCACTTGCGCTCAACACTAGTCACCATATCGTCATCTTTTTTTCTTACTTTTGAAAAAAATCCCAACCCCATCACAACCCTAACGCCAACCCTAACCCCAACCCCAGCCCTAACCCTAGCCCAACCCTAACCCGAGAGATTATTTTTTACGCCGTTCCTCGTGCAGTATAAGTGATTAGACGACTTTATTCTTCGGGTCGGTGTGATTACAGCGATACCAGAATCATATGGGGTTTTTATGATTGACAGCTGTCACACACTAAAAGACGCATTTTTTGTAAAATCTAGTTTTTGCATCGCCATATTTTGAGAGCTATAATTTTTCCAGATTTTGGCCGACAGAGTCATGTGATGGCTTGTTTTTTGCGGGATGAGTTGACATTTTTATTGGTAGCATTTTCAGGCACGTGACATTTTTTGATCGCTTTCTATTCTGATTTTTGCGAGGCAGAATAAACAAAAACAAACAATTCATGTTTTTTTTTTTATTTAATTCTGTTCTGCGTGTGGTAAAATTGATAAGGCTGCTTTATTCTTTCGGTCAGTACGTTTACAGTGGTACCACATTTATATAGTTTTTCTATGTTTTGCACTTTTACATAATAAAAGCAATTTTATAGAAAAAAATATTTTTTTGCATCGCTTTATTCTGAGAGCTATAACTTTTTTATTTTTCGGCTGATGGAGCTGTATGGCAGCTTGTTTTTTGCGGGACGAGATGACGTTTTTAGCGGTACCATTTTTATTTATATTTGTCTTTATGATCGCATGTTATTCCATTTTTTGTTTGGTGTTATGGTGATAAAGCATTGTATTTTGCTTAGTTTTTTTTTTTTTTTTTACCGTGTTCACTGAAGGGAAATATGTGTACTTTTATTGTTTTTTTTGTTTTTTTTTCATAATAATATTTATTGATGGGTACATTATATTTTTTATTTTTGGTCAATTATTTTTTTTAATTTTTTTTTTATATTTTTACAATTTTTTTTTTTTTTTTCACTTTCTGACAATTTTTTTACTTTTTTACTTTGTCCCACTATGGGACTTTCACTTTTTTTCTCTGATCGCCTGCATGGCATAGGGATGGAGCACCATCCCTGTGCCATGCAGGCTGTCAGCGCTGGACAGGGAGAAGATAGTTTGGAAATGCTCTGTGCATGTCCAAAAAATCTTCCTGCTGTCTGGTGACCCGATGTTGTCATGATGACATTGGGTCATCGTGGCAACATCCTGGAAGCCGCGGCAGACAGCACTGGAGGCCGGAAGAGGAGGTGAGTATACGATCACCTCCCCTTAGCAACCGCAATGCTGCGATCGACTATGTAATGAGGGCCTCTTGTGGAGAAGTCCGTCCATGTACCCTTTTGGGTTCTGGGGTACCTGTGGGTAGCAGGGTGCCACATATACAGTGAGTAAGGAAAGAATTCAGACCCCTTTAAATTGTTCACTCTTTGTTTCATTGCAGCCATTTGGTAAATTCTAAAAAGTTCCTTTTTTTTCTCATTAAAGTACACTCTGCATCTTGACTGGAAAAAAACAGAAATATAGAAATTTTTGCAAATTTATTAAAAAAGAAAAACTGAAATATCATATGGTCATAAGTATTCAGACCCTTTGCTCAGTATTGATTAGAAGCACCCTTTTGAACTAGTAATGCAATGAGTCTTCTTGGGAATTGTGCAACAAGTTTTTCACACCTGGATTTGGGGATCCTCTGCCATTCTTCCTTACAGATCCTCTCAAGTTCCATCAGGTTAGATGGTGAATGTTGGTGCACAGCCATTTTCAGGTCTCTGCAGAGATGCTCAATTGGGTTTAGGTCAGGGGTCTGGCTGGGCCAGTCAAGAATGGTCACAGAGTTGTTCTGAAGCCACTCCTTTGTTCTTTTAGCTGTGTGCTTATGGTTATTGTCTTGTTGGAAGGTGAACCTTTGGCCAAGTCTGAGGTCCAGAGCACTCTGGAAGAGGTTTTTATCCAGGATATCTCTGTACTTGGCTGCATTCATGTTTCCTTCAATTGCAACCAGTCGTCCTGTCCCTGCAGCTGAAAAACACCCCCATAGTATGATGCTGTTACCACCATGTTTCACTGTTGGGATTGTATTGGGCAGGTGATGAGCAGTGCCTGGTTTTCTCCACACATACCACTTACAATTATCACCAAAAAGTTCTTCATCTCATCAGACAAGAGAATCTTATTTCTCATAGGCTGGGAGTCCTTCATGTGTTTTGAGCAAACTCTATGCGGGCTTTCATATGTCTTGCAATGAGGAGAGGCTTCCATCGGGTCACTCTGCCATAAAGGCCCAACTGGTGGAGGGCTGCAATGATAGTTGACTTTGTGGAACTTTGAGGAACCAGGAAGATCCAGCTGAACAAATCTTGTAAAATCCACAATTTATTGGGTCATACAAAAAATATTTTAAAAGTCCACCATGGAGAAGAACAGCAAACGCGTTTCGAACTAAGAGTTCTTAATCATTGCATAACCCAATAAAATGTGGATTTTAGAAGATTTGTTCAGTTGGATCTTCCTGGTTCCTCATTGTTCGTCTGGTAGCACTCCTGGCTCCGTGCTGTTGATCTTCTAGGTGGGTGAGCTGATTTTTTCCTTTCTTTTAGTGGAACTTTCTCCCATCTCCCTACTGCATCTCTGGAGCTCAGCCACATTGATCTTGGGGTTCTTCTTTACGTCTCTCACCAAGGCTCTTCTTCCACGATTGCTCAGTTTGGTTGGACGGCCAGGTCTAGGAAGACTTCTGGTGGTCCCAAACTTCTTCCATTTAAAGATTATGGAGGCCACTGTGCTCTTAGGAACCTTAAGTAATGCAAAAATTCTTTTGTAACCTTGGCCTGGTCTGTGCCTTGCCACAATTCTGTCTCTGAGCTCCTTGGGCTGTTCCTTTGAGCTCATGATTCTCATTTGGTCTGACATGCACTGTGAGCTGTGATGTGTTATATAGACAGCTGTGTGTCTTTCCAAATCAAGTTTAATTAAACACAGCTGGACTCCAATGAAGGAGTAGAAGCATCTCAAGGAAAATCACAAGGAAATGGACAGCATGTGACTTAAATATGAGTGTCTGAACAAAGGGTCTGAATACTTATGACCATGTGATATTTCAGTTTTTCTTTTTTAATAAATTTGCAAAAATTTCTACATTTCTGTTTTTTTCAGTCAAGATGGGGTGCAGAGTGTACTATAATGAGAAAAAGAATGAACTTTTAAGAATTTACCAAATGGCTGCAATGAAACAAAGAGTGAAAAATTTAAAGTGTTCTGAGTACTTTCTGTACCCACTGTATATATCCATCTGAACTAACAGACCTTCTGAGGACTAATCCAGCTGCATATTTTCAGTGGTGAAGGTGATAGCAGGATTTAGGCAGGTAGGCAGTATATATAGCAGACTGCAGTGCATCATACAGCACAAGAGGGTCCATTGAACGTTCTGTCTGCTGCTGCTGTTCTGACATATATTTGTAGACATAGCACCATATATCATGGGAGAGGGCCAATTTTTTTTATCTTAATCCTGATTATTTGCTTAAAAAGCAATCCAGAGTGCTCCATTTGCTTGCTGGCACTGCAGAATACAGCCAGATCTTT
The DNA here is from genome assembly GCF_046119375.1 of Phyllobates terribilis. Lineage (NCBI taxonomy): Eukaryota > Metazoa > Chordata > Amphibia > Anura > Dendrobatidae > Phyllobates > Phyllobates terribilis. The sequence continues at coordinate 285,376,846 of NW_027362761.1, forward strand.
TCCATATTACAGATATAAAAATCCAGAAATTTGAACAGAACGTGGAAAATATTGGCTAATACTGCGTGCCCACTATGAGTTTTTCAAGCGTTTTTGCAGTGGAATTTCCGGAGCGAAAACGATTATTTTTTATTTTTTACCATTTCTATATTTTTTTTTTAACTATTATTTGGTGACACTATATAAATCCATGCCGGTTGCATGGATTTATATAGTGTCACCAAGTTGTCAAGCCAATTTTTTTTATCTTAATCCTGATTATTTGCTTAAAAAGCAATCCAGAGTACACATTTTTTCTGCTCCATTTGCTTGTTGGCACTGCAGAATACAGCCAGATCTTTTCCATATTACAGATATAAAAATCCAGAAATTTGAACTGAACGTGGAAAATATTGGCTAATGCTGCGTGCCCACTATGTGTTTTTCAAGCGTTTTTGCAGTGGAATTTCCGCAGCGAATAACGCTTATTTTTTACCATTTCTATTTTTTATTTTTTTTAACTATTATTTGGTCGTACTATATAAATCCATGCCGGTTGCATGGATTTATATAGTGTCACCAAGTTGTCAAGCACTTTTCCAAGTGATGCTAAAAACGCTTGGAAAAGCGCTTGATAACCCGCATGCAGAAATGCATGCAAAGACGCTTGACAAACGCTTCTGCCTGGCAGGAAAAATGCATGTAAAATCCGCATGCGTTTTTTCTGCCAGGGAGAAGTGGAAAAAATATGCAGCATTTCTGCATCGTGGGCACTTAGCCTTACATTTTCATTTTGTTGCAGTGTGTCGGTCAAGCTATTCACACTAAGTGTCTGAGAAGAACAGTATTACTAAACAACAGGCCTGCTGTTTAAACGTGTGGTTCTCTGTCAGAAGTATCTCACATATAACAGCGTTCCAAAATCAGCCATTTCTGCTTTCCATTTCATTGCAGTGTGTCGGTCAAGCTATTCACACTTGGTCTCTGAAGTATTAGTAAGCTTCAGGTCTGCTATTTAAAACCATGGTTCTCTGTCAGACGTATGACATATAACTGCGGCTCAAATCCAGCCATTTGTAGTGAACGTGGAAAATATTGTTCTCCATTTATAGATTGTAGCAGTGTGTCAGTGTACACGATTTTACAGCTTGTTCGCAGAATACAGCCAGATTTTTTTAGTTTTATTCATATTACTGTATTGTGGAAGCAGAGGAACTTTTTTCAATGATCAGACGCACGTGATCCATATGACTGCCGTAATAATACAGAAATTTTATGGAGTGTGCCAAATATTCCTCTCCGTTTAAATTCAGCCACCTGTGTTTTGTTGAACCAATTGACACTTGGTCGCTGACAAATACCATACTATTAGACGACTGCCTGAAACTGTGGCCATCAGACGTTATCTCATATCTTGCGCTAATAATCCAGCAATTAATGTGAGCATGTCAAATATTACACTCCATTTAAAGTATTGCAGTTGTGGCTTCAAGCCTGTTCTCAATTGGCCGCTGACAATTAGCATATCTATTGGGCGGTTTGTCACCTAAGCATTAAGCATATTATCTTCAGCATAGCCTGTTGCCGCTTGGCCAAGGCAGTGCTGCAGTGCCTCCAGCTTGTGACTGATGTAGTCATTTCGGAGATGGAGGCGAACAGGAGGAGGAGGTGAAGGAGCTGAACAATGTGATTACATTGAGGTTACATTGGCGAGTCTGGTTTTTATACTTAAAAAAGCCTACTCTGTTTTTATATTTAGTTTTTATTTTTTTACTTCTCTTCAAATGTGTATTGGAGTTCATCCTAATTTTTGGCAGCCCTTGAAATTGCTGCATATGCAATAACAGTATAGGAGACACTCTCCTTAATAATGGGAAGGAAATTTCAAATAGATTCTATATTCTAGAATATTTACTGTCTTATCTGAAGTTGTTTTATGGGTGAGGTATCGCAGTATGGATAGCGTATCGCAGAGATCCAGCCAGGTATTATTGCGTTATACTGCGTGCTGTGTTAGGCCAGTACGCAGGAGAAGGGCTTTCTCGCGGTGTCCGGCCAGGCCCTTTCCTGCTGGTCAGTAATTGTCAGCATTTAGGTTCCGTTCTAGGGATTCTAAGTGTGGTTTCTGCGCATGTGCAGCTAAGCCATGCCCCCTTGCGGCGATGTGCCGTTAAGCCACGCCCCATTGCAGTCATGTGCCGCTAAGCCACGCCGCCTGCTGTCTGGCACAGCGTGATTGGTTGTCCTGGGGTGCTGGGGATGTCTCTAGTGTATTTAAGGGCTCCGTGGGCTCCGACCCGGTGCCTAGTCAATCTCTTTCTAACCTGTGATGAGGTATCTGGCAGACGATGCAGTGTGTGAGAGTAGTTGTCAAGGGTTCCTGCTGAGTGCTCCCTAGTCATCCTAGCCATCAATTAGGGCTAGGGGAATGCTGTGAGCAGCACGCTCTACCGTGTCAGTTCACCGGTTGGTGTCCATGCCACGGAGGCGTCCCTGCTACCGATTCAGCATTCCAGGGTCTGCCATTGTATGTGTGGTCACACTGCCACTTTTACACCCATGTGTTGGGTGCTGCAGAGATCCTCCTCCTCTTTAGGAACTTAGGTTCCAGGCTTTTCCTGGCCTGCAGCTAACTGCAGCTCTATACGCCGCCATTTAGCGCTCAGGCGTTTCATGCTGCCAAATCTTTCCTGCTCTGCATTGCGGTGTCTTGCAGTGCAGAAGTTTATTAGTTTAGTTTCTGGAGTGTTGCTAACTCTCAGCATTGTAGCTTGATTAGTTACTTCTTGTGTGTACACATAGCACACTAGTTGATTTCTTTCTCTGTGCTTAGCTAAAAATTCCTATGGGACTCAGCTGCTGCAGCTCCTCTGCAGTCCGGTGGACCCCGACGTGTCCTTTAAGTTTTATTTTATTTTATTAAAGACACGCCAGCATAACATGCTGCTGGTGCCCAAAAAAATGTAAAATCTATTCTATTCCCTATCGATAACGCTGTTAGATAAATTTACAATAGGGACAGGTGCTGCTAGGTGGTATCATCACCAGCTACAGATGAGTGTTCATTCTGGTCGAATAAATGTCTTCCACAGTCTATAACTTTATTTCTTATTTATTTTTTGGCCTTATGTACAAGTCATTACCCTGGAAAGAATGTTTCTTAACATGCTGGAGAAACTTGTACCTACTGCCACTCAGTATCTTCAGCTCCTTTTTGAGAAAATAATGTATTTGGGCAGACGAAAAGGAAATTGTGGATGGCTTCGCTACTGGTACTGGGGGCACTGCTAATATCATGGCATTGTGCCATAGTTCACTGGAAATAGTTCACTGGAAATATTCTAGGCGGGTTGGAGCCAAGCTGATTCCCATAGAAAAGTACCAGCAGCAAGCTAGGGAGATCGTGACCTCTATCAACATCACAACCTCACCTCGGCACTATGAACTCTCCTGAAGGAGAATCCAGGGCCCACCGGAGGATTCTCCGGTTCTCTGGTGGGCCCGTCCAACCCTGCCAAGACGCAGCCCTGACTAAGAAAAGTGTGTGGGAAGGTTCCTGGACAATCTATGGTTGCTTTTTTACTGTGGACTGGCTCCAGCAATCTATAAGATTGCAATCTATAATCCCTTCACTGGCTCCCAATTATCCTGAGACTTCAGTTCAAAACCGTAACCATGACATGCAAAGCCATCCACAAACTGTCTGCTCCATATATCTGTGACCTACACTGTATGCAGAATTATTAGGCAAGTTGTATTTTAGAGGATTATTTTTATTATTGATCAACAACTATGTTCTCAATCAACCCAAAAGACTCAAATATCCAAGCTTAATATTTTTGGAAGTTAGAGTGTTTTTTATTTTTGGATTTGGTTATCTTAGGAGGATATCTGTTTGTGCAGGTAACTATTACTGTGCAGAATTATAAGGCAACTTAATAAAAACCAAATATAATTCCACCTCACTTGTTTATTTTCACCAGGTAAACCAATATCAGTGCTCAACATTTAGAAATAAACATTTCTGACATGCAAAAACAAAAACAAAAAAAATTAGTGATCAATATAGCCACCTTTCTTTATGATGACACTCAACAGCCTTCCATCCATAGAGTCTGTCAGTTGCTTGATCTGTTTTTGATCAAGATTGCGTGCAGCAGCCACCACAGCCTCCCAGACACTGTTCCGAGAGGTGTACTGTTTTCCCTCCCTGTAGATCTCACATTTTATGATGGACCACAGTTTGTCTATTGGATTCAGATCAGGTGAACAAGGGGGCAATGTCATTATTTTTTCTTCTTTTAGACTTTTACTGGCCAGCCACGCTGTGGAGTAGTTGGATGCATGTGATGGAGCATTGTCCTGCATGAAAATCATTTTTTTCTTGAACGATACCGACTTTTTCCTGTACCACTGCTTGAAGAAGTTGTCTTCCAGAAACTGGCAGTAGGTCTGTGAGTTGAGCTTCACTCCATCCTCAACCCGAAAATGTCCCACAAGTTCATCTTTGATGATACCAGCCCATACCAGTAATCGACCTCCACCTTGCTGGCGTCTGAGTCAGAGTGGAGCTCTCTGCCCTTTACTGATCCAGCCTCTGGCCCATCCATCTGGCCCATCAAGAGTCACTCTCATTTCATCAGTCCATAAAACCTTTGAAAAATCAGTCTTAAGATATTTCTTGGCCCATTCTCGACGTTTTATCTTATGTTTCTTGTTCAAAGGTGGTCATTTTTCAGCCTTCCATACCTTGGCCATGTCCCTGAGTATCTCACACCTTGTGCTTTTTGATACTCCAGTAATGTTGCAGCTATGAAATATGGCTAAACTGGTGGCGAATGGCATCTTGGCAGCTTCACGCTTGATTTTCCTCAATTCATGGGGATTTATTTTGCGCCAACACGCTTCTTGCGACCCTGTTGGCTATTTGTCATGAAACGCTTGATTGTTCGGTGATCACGATTCAAAAGTTTGGAAATTTCAAGACTGTTGCAACCCTCTGCAAGACATCTCACAATTTTGGACTTTTCAGAGCCTGTGAAATCTCTCTTCTGACCCATTTGACCAAAGGAAAGGAAGTTGCCTAATAATTAAGCACACCTTATATAGGGTGTTGATGTCATTAGTCAATGTAACATCCCTGGCGGCATGCTTGCATAGCTTACCATCTCCTACCATGCAAGACCGCAATCTTACCTTTCAGGCCAGGCTGCACACTTTGCTCCAGTGCCTGCTGTTTGTGTGTCTCTTGTCTGCTGGCTTAGGGCGTCGGCGCTTTTGCTTTCTGATTCTTAAAGCTACAGTGTGCACAGTCCTAATGCATCCCCAGCCTATTGCTGTGAGTCACTGGATACTTAAACCCCCTCCACCCAGTAGGAGGTGCCTGAGCAACACTTTCTTACAGTGTGTTCTGTGCAACTGTGAGTTGCCAGGTCCTGTCCTGACTCTAGTCTGTTTCCGCCACCCTGGGGGCTGAGTACCCAGGGCTGCTACCTGTATCTCTGACTACTAGTCTGTTTCCGCCACCCTGGGGGCTGAGTACCCAGGGCCGCTATCTGTACCTGTGACTTCTAGTCAGTTTCTGCTACCCTGGGGGCTGAGTTCCCAGGCTCGTTCCTGTATCTTGTTCCTGGTTCAGATCCTGTCTGAATAGTGTCCTAGTCCGTTACTTGTTTGTCTCTATGTCTGTATCTTCCCTTTTTCCTGCAGTATCTGAACCTGCACCTAACTCCAACTCGTTGTCTCTGTACTTCTGTTTGTGAGTTTTGTGTCCACTCGCTACTTCTTTGCAAGTACCTTGTGTGTATCTGGTTCAGCTCGTTCTGTTTCCCTGCCTGTGTATCTAACTCCTGTGTTCTAGCTATCTTCTTGTGTTTTCCAGTCTGTTCCATGTGAACAGAGCCCTGTCCTGTCTACCGCATCTGCGGGTTTTTCTTTGCTCTGCTTGCTCACCGCACCTGCGGTTTTGCTCTGCTTTGCTTGTTCACCACATCTGCGGGTTTTGCTCTGCTTTGCTTGTTCACCGCATCTGCGGTTTTGCTCTGCTTTGCTTGTTCACCGCATCTGCGGGTTTTGCTCTGCTTGCTTGTTCACCGCATCTGCGGTTTTGCTCTGCTTTGCTTGTTCACCGCATCTGCGGGTTTTTCTCTGCTTTGCTTGTTCACCGCATCTGTGGTTTTGCTCTGCTTTGATTGTTCACCGCATCTGTGGGTTTTGCTCCGCTCTGCTTGTCTTGGTCGGATCGGGTTGATACTTAGTTACTCCCCTCCAGGCACTCCTCGGTTCATGGTACAGTGGGATCACTAATCACGCTCACGCTAGTCTTCCTTGGCGTGTGCGTAACAGTTTGCTCAGGCCATGGTTCCCGTTGAGCCCCACGGCCCTTCGCTCTCAGAGACATTTGAATCCTTGTCTGGCGAATACGTGCAAAAAGGAAAAAAATTTTCGCAAGCTGAGGCCCAGGTGATTTACGCACCAGCCCAAATGGATTTATCTGCACTCGTTCCTGCGGATCCACCACGGTACTATGGGGATCCAAAACGAAGCCGTGCATTTGTGGAGCAATGCATGCTGCATTTCAAATTCTATGCTCAATATTTTCCTACCGATCGGGTTAAAGTAGCATTCATGATGTTCTACCTAGCGGGTGATGCCTTGAAATGGATCACCCCCCTATGGGAAGCATGGGATCCTATCGTCTCTGACCTGCAGGCCTTCCCAGTGGCCTTTCTAATGGTCTTCAATGACCCTATTCCTGAAGCTTCTGCTAAAGCTTCCCTTCCCAATGTCCTGGAGCAGCCCCGATGGGTGATGTGTGTAGGTAGCCTACCAGTTCTCCAGCCTGAAGAGACTGCTGCCCACACAGAATCCACACAGGATGACAATGCTCTACAGAATAATTCCCTTCCCAACCTCAAGAGGCAGTCCAGACGTGCAAGGAGTAGAGGTAAACCGTCACGCCAGGTTCTGTCCTCCCAAAGACCTTCTGTTCCCCGGCCTGTAGAGGCAGCTGTCCGCACAGAATCCATGAAGGATGACTATGTTCATCAGGCAAAGCAGAGGCCATAACTCAGTCACAAAATCGGATTGCAGTCCCGCTGTGGTTGTTTGGGATCCCCTGACGGTCTTTGTCCAGCGAAGGTTGGAGAATCCCAAGACATTAGGCCTGTAGGAGGGGCTGCCCTTGGCGTTAGTGTTTCCTCTTCACAGATGACCATGACTGTCTCCGTGGCAAGTGAAGGCCTCGGATTAACCGGAAGTTTCGGGCTTAAAGCTTTGAAGAGTCGGTGTCTGATTCCTGTCTGACAGCTCCAGAAGCCGGTTTGGGCATTGTCAGTGGAAGGACGAGCCCTACTCAGAAACAGTCAAAATATGTCTGTACAAATTAAGCTCCAGATTGGAGCATTACACATGAAGAAGTTCACATTCCAGGTGCTGTCTGGTTTACCCACAGGTTGTCCAGAGCCGAGAGATCTAGTGCCCGCTCAGGTCTGGAGATCCTGCATGGTGTTTCCTGGGGGACTGCTGAGGTGCTAGGGGTGTCCAGTTCCCATATCTTCAGGACAGTCAACAGTTTCTTCTTCTTCTTCACCAGATCTGCTAGTTGCTGACTCGCTGTGCTCTGAAGTCTCTGAAGGAAGGGAAGCGGAGGCATTGTCCCCACAAAGTCTCGACAATTGTATCAATGATATGGCTTTAAGCACCGCCCCGCCTCGCAGATGTGTCATCTCAGAAACCAGACTGAAGTTGGTCCCTAAGCAAGGATCCTCCATCTCTAACAAATCTGGCAATAAGTCCATCAAGGCGGTGGCTACCTCCAAGTTTCTGCACCCCTCCAACCAGGTGGAGGACCTCCAGTTGCCTCCTGAATCCTCCGGGGTGCTATCTGATAACAAATGGAGAGAGACTTTTCTGCACCCTGTACCTGGTACTCCACCCACTTCATCCAGTAAGCTTGGCAAAGTGTACGTCAAGGCGGTGGTTACCCCTGAGTCTCTGCACCCCTCCAACCAGGCGGAGGACTACCAGTTGTCTCCTGAATCCCCCGGGGTGCTACTTGATAACAAATGGAGAGAGACTTTTCTGTACCTGGTACTTCACCCACTTCATCCAGTAAGCTTGGCAAAGTGTACGTCAAAGCGGTGGTTAACCCCGAGTCTCTGCACCCCTCCAACCTGGTGGAGGACCTCCAGTTGTCCCGTGAATCCTTTGGGGTACTACCCAATATTAACAAGTGGAGAGAGACTTTCCTGTGTACTGTTCCTGATACTTCACCCACTTTATCTGTTGCTGAGGATGGCTCGATGGGAGGAAGCATCCTAGTCACCAAGATGGTGAGACCAGTTTCGCTCCCTCTAGTGGACAGAAGAGGTAATCTTCTTGAAGAGAAGGATCGGCATCCAAATTCTCTGCAGGAAATCCTTGCTGGCTTGAAGAAGAGGGGGCGTAAAGGGGGGGGTTCTATAACATTAATGGCGGTGTGCTTGCATGGCTTACCATCTCCCACCATGAAAGACCGCAATCTTAGCTTTCAGGCCAGGCTGCACACTTTGCTCCAGTGCCTGCTGTTTGTGTGTCTCTTGTCTGCTGGCTTAGGGCGTCAGCGCTGTTGCTTTCTGATTCTTAAGGCTACAGTGTGCGCAGTCCTAATGCATCCCCAGCCTATTGCTGTGAGTCACTGGATACTTAAACCCCCTACACCCAGTAGGAGGTGCCTGAGCAACACTTTCTTACAGTGTGTTCTGTGCAACTGTGAGTTGCCAGGTCCTGTCCTGACTCTAGTCTGTTTCCGCCACCCAGGGGGCTGAGTACCCAGGGCCGCTACCTGTATCTCTGACTTCTAGTCTGTTTCCGCCACCCTGGGGGCTGAGTACCCAGGGCCGCTACCTGTACCTGTGACTTCTAGTCAGTTTCTGCCACCCTGGGGGCTGAGTTCCCAGGCTCGTTCCTCTATCTTGTTCCTGGTTCACATCCTGTCTGAACAGTTGTAACATCCCTGGCGGCATGCTTGCATAGTGCACCACCTCCCACTATGCAAGACCGCAATCTTACCTGTCAGTCCAGCCTGCAAATCTTGCTCCTGTTCATGCTGTGTGCATGCCTCTTGACTGACTGCATAGGGCGGCGGCCCGGTTACTTCCTTATTCTCATAGCTTCTGTGGGCGCACCCCTAATGTGTCTCCAGCCTATTGCTGTGAGTCACTGGATATTTAAACCCCCTCCACCCAGTAGGAGGTGCCTGAGCAACACTAACATTCAGTGTGCTCCTTGACTCTGAAGTTGTCAGGTCCAGTTCTGCTTCTTGTCTGTTTCCGCCATCTCTGGGGGCTGCACACCCAGACCTGTTATCTGTGACTTCTTGTCCGTTTCCGCCATCTCTGGGGGCTGTATACCCAGGCTCGTTCTTGTATCTCTTTGCAGTAGCAGTTCCTGTCTGAGCTGTATCCTAGCCAGTTACCTGTTTATCTCTATGTCCGTACCTTCCCTTTTCCTGCAGTATCTGAACCTGCACCTAACTCGAACTCGTTGTCTCTGTACTTCTGTTTGTGAGTTTTGTGTCCACTCGCTACTTCATAGGAAGTACCTTGTGTGTATCTGGTTTTGCTTGTCCCTTTTCCCTTCCTCCGTATCTTCCTGTATTTTCCAGTCTGTTCCATGTGAACACGAGCCCTGTCCTTTCTGCCTTGCCCACCGCTCCGGCGGTTTCTCACTGCTCTGACTTGCCCACCGCTCCAGCGGCTTCCCTCTGCTCTGCCTTACCCACCGCTCCAGCGGCTTCTCTCTGCTATGAATTACCCACCGCTCCGGCGGCTTCTCTCTTCTCTGCCTTGCCCACTGCTCTGACGGTTCCGCTCTGTTCTGCCTTGTCCACCGCACCTGCGGTTTCTCTCTGCTCTGCCTTGTCCACCGCTCCGGCGGTTCGGCTCTGCTCTGCCTTGCCCACCGCACCTGCGGTTTTCTCTTCACTCTGCTTGTCTACCGCATCTGCGGCTCTGTACCTGTCTCCCAGTCTGTACTGGACCCTATCCAGCCTGTGCTCCAACCTGCTAGTACCTCCCTGTCTGCACTCCAGCTGTGCTTGCCAGTATCTCCCTGTCTGCACTCCAGCCGTGCTGGTCAGTGCCCTCCTGTCTGCATACCAGCCGTGCTTGCCAGTGCCCACCTGTCTGCATACCAGCCGTGCTTGCCAGTGCCTACCTGTCTGCATACCAGCCGTACTTGCCAATACCCACCTGCGTGTATGCCAGTCTAGCCTGCCTGTTCCTGCATTCCCCGGTGTGGGTCAACAACTGTGACCGGGGTCTGACCTGGAGTCGCACCTGGTCCCTCTGCTCGGTTCCTCCTTGGTCCATGGAGTCGACTAAGCCGCTGTGCGACCTTGGTCGGATCGGGTTGATACTTAGTTATGCCCCTCCAGGCTCTCCTAGGTTCATGGTACAGTGGGATCACTAATCACGCTCACGCCAGTCAGTCCGGGCGCGAGTGTACCAGTTTGCTAATTCCATGGTTCCCGTTGAGCCCCACGGCCTTTCTCTCTCAGAGACATTTTGAATCCTTGTCTGGCGAATATGTGCACCAAGAAAGTTTTTTTTTTCCACAAGCTATGGCCCAGGTCATTTATGCACCAGCCCAAATGGATCTATCAGCACTCGTTCCTGCGGATCCACCACGGTACTATGGGGATCCAAAACGAAGCCGTGCATTTGTGGAGCAATGCATGGTCCAGATGAATTACACCCCAGAGTACTGAAGGAGATTGTAGAAGAAATTTTAGAACCACTCTCCATAATCTTTGAAAATTCTTGGAGAACAGGAGAAGTCCCAGAAGACTGGAGAAGAGCAAATGTTGTTCCTATCTTCAAAAAGGGGAAGAAGGTGGACCCAAGGAACTATAGGCCGGTGAGTCTGACTTCTATACCAGGAAAGATCTTTGAACAAATTATTAAACAACATGTATGTAAGTACATGGATAAGAATGAAGTGATTAACCAGAGTCAGCATGGGTTTGTAACTAACAAGTCATGTCAGACTAACTTAATTTCCTTCTATGACAGAATCACTGACTGGGTGGATCAGGGAAATGCTGTAGATATAGTATATCTTGACTTCAGCAAAGCATTTGACAAAGTATCTCACATCATCCTTATTGAAAAAATGACCAAGTATGCAATGGACCAGGCAACTGTTAGGTGGATTCATAACTGGCTTAGTGATCGGACTCAAAGGGTGGTTGTAAATGGCTTCACATCCAGCTGGATGAATGTCTCAAGTGGGGTACCACAGGGCTCTGTCCTGGGACCTGTATTGTTCAACATCTTTATCAATGATTTAGATGAAGGAATTGAGGGTAAACTGATTAAATTTGCTGATGACACAAAGCTAGGAGGGATAGCTAATACTAGAGAAGAGAGAGAGAGGATTCAAAAAGACCTAAATAAACTGGAGCAGTGGGCAGCAACCAACAGAATGGTTTTTAACAGGGAAAAATGCAAAGTACTACATCTGGGCAATAAAAATGAAAAAAGCATATACAGAATGGGAGGAATAGAGCTAAGCAACAGTACATGTGAAAAAGACTTAGGTATACTAATAGATCATAGACTGAACATGAGTCAACAGTGTGATGCAGCAGCAAAAAAGGCAAATACAATTCTGGGATGTATTAACAGAAGCATACAGTCTAGATCACGTGAAGTCATTATCGGTCTTTACTCCTCTTTGGTCAGACCTCATCTGGAATACTGTGTACAGTTTTCGGCACCACATTTTAAAAAAGACATCGACAAACTGGAGCAAGTTCAGAGAAGAGCGACCAGAATGGTGACTGGTCTGCAAACTATGTCCTATGAGGAACGGTTGCAGGATTTGGGAATGTTTAGCTTGCAAAAAAGAAGACTGAGAGGAGACTTAATAGCTGTCTACAAATATGTCAAGGGCTGTCACATTGTAGAAGGATCATCTTTATTCTCATTTGCACAAGGAAAGACTAGAAGCAATGGGATGAAACTAAATGGGAGGAGACACAGATTAGATATTAGAAAAAACTTTTTGACAGTTAGGGTGATTAATGAGTGGAACAGGCTGCCACGAGAGGTGGTGAGTTCCCCTTCAATGGACGTCTTCAAACAGAGGCTGGACAGACATCTGTCTGAGATGATCTAGTGAATCCTGCTTTGAGCAGGGGGTTGGACCAGATGACCCAGGAGGTCCCTTCCAACTCTACCATTCTATGATTCTATGATTCTATGCTGCATTTCAAGCTCTATGCTCACTGTTTTCCTACTGATCAGGTTAAAGTAGCATTCATGATGTCCTACCTAGCGGGTGATGCCTTGAAATGGATCACCCCCCTATGGGAAGCATGGGATCCTATCATCTTTGACCTGCAGGTCTTCCCGGTGGCCTTTCTAATGGTCTTCGATGACCCTAATCCTGAAGCCTCTGCTAAAGCTTCCCTTCCCAATATGCCCGATGGGTAATGTGTGTAGGTAGCCTACCAGTCCTCCAGCCCGAAAAGACTGCTGCCCACCCAGAATCCAACCAGGATGACTATGCTCCACAGAATACTTCTATTCCCAACCTCAAGAGGCAGTCCAGACGTGCAAGGCGTAGAGGTAAACCGTCATGCCAGGTTCTGTCCTCCCAAAGACCTCCTGTTCCACAGCCTGTAAAGGTAGCTTTCCGCACAGTATCCATGAAGGATGACTATGTTCGTCAGGTAAAGCAGAGAGAAGCCGCCGGAGCGGTAGGCAAGTCAGAGCAGAGAGAAGCCGCCGGAACGGTGGGTAAGGCAGAGCAGAGGGAAGCCGCCGGAGCGGTGGGCAAGTCATAGCAGAGAGAAACCGCCGGAGCGGTGGGTAAGGCAGAGCAGAGGGAAGCCGCCAGAGCGGTGGGCAAGTCAGAGCAGAGATAAACTGCTGGTGCGGTGAGCAAGGCAAAGCAGAGAGAAGCCGCCGGATCGGTGGGCAAGTCAGAGCAGAGAGAAGCCACCGGAGCGATGGGTAAGGCAGAGCAGAGGGAATCCGCTGGAGCAGTGGGCAAGTCAGAGCAGAGAGAAACCACCTGAGTGGTGGGTAAGGCAGAGCAGAGGGAAGTCGCCGGAGTGGTGAGCAAGTCAGAGCAGAGAAAAGCCGCCGGAGTGGTGGGTAAGTCAGAGCAGAGGGAATCCACCAGAGCAGTGGGCAAGTCAGAGCAGAGAGAAGCCACCGGAGCGGTGGGCAAGTCAGAGCAGAGAGAAGCCGCCGGAGCGGTGGGCAAGTCAGAGCAGAGAGAAGTCGCAGGAGCGGTGAGCAAGTCAGAGCAGAGAGAAACCGCCGGAGCGGTGGGCATGTCAGAGCAGAGAGAAACCACCGGAGCGGTGGGCAAGGCAGAGAGGACAGGGCTCTGTTCACATGGAACAGACTGGAAAATACAGGAAGATACGGAGGAAGGGAACAGGGACAAGCAGAACCAGATACACACAAGGTACTTCCTATTATGTAGCGAGTGGATGCAAAACTCACAAACAGAAGTACAGAGACAACGAGTTGGAGTAAGGTACAGGTTCAGATACTGCAGGAAAAGGGAAGGTACAGACATAGAGACAAACAGGTAACTGGCTAGGATACAGTTCAGACAGGAACTGCTACTGCAAAGAGATACAAGAACGAGCCTGGGTATACAGCCCCCAGAGATGGCGGAAACGGACAAGAGGTCACAGATAACAGGTCTGGGTATGCAGCCCCCAGAGATGGCGGAAACAGACAAGAAGCAGAACTGGACATAGCAACTTTAGAGTCAAGGAGCACACTGAATGTTAGTGCTGCTCAGGCACCTCCTACTGGGTGGAGGGGGTTTAAATATCCAGTGACTCACAGCAATAGGCTGGAGACGCATTAGGGTTGGGCCCACAGCAGCTATAAGAATCAGGAAGTAATCGGGCCGCCGCCCTAAGCAGTCAGTCAAGAGGCATGCACACAGCATGAACTGGAGCAAGATTTGCAGGCTGGACTGACAGGTAAGATTGTGGTCTTGCATACTGGGAGGTGGTGCACTATGCAAGCACGCCACCAGGGATGTTACAACAGTGTCCTAGTCTGTCACTTGTTTGTCTCTATGTCTGTATCTTCCCTTTTTCCTGCAGTTTCTGAACCTGCACATAACTCCAACTCATTGTCTCTGTACTTCTGTTTGTGAGTTTTGTGTCCACTCGCTACTACATTGCAAGTACCTTGTGTGTATCTGGTTCTGCTCGTTCTGTTTCCCTGCCTCTGTATCAACTCCTGTGTTCTAGATATCTTCTTGTGTTTTCCAGACTGCTCCATGTGAACAGAGCCCTGTCCTGTCTACCACATCTGTGGGCTTTGCTCTGCTTTGCTTGTTCACCGCATCTGCGGTTTTTCACTGCTTTGCTCTATCACCGCATCTGCGGATTTTGTACTGCTTTGCTTGTTCACCGAATCTGCGGTTTTGCTCTGCTTTGCTTGCGGGTTTTTCTCCGCTCTGCTTGCCTACCGCACCTACGGCTCTGTTCCTGTATCCCAGTCTGTACTGTTCCATATCCTTTAATCACAAATGTCCTATATTTTTACCACAATACCTGGCAATATTGAGTAGGCACTTCTTAAAGCAAAGATATAATCAACAGATCCCTCCAGGCGTTCTAGTTGCTCCTGGTGGTAATTAGAAGTGACACAGATTAGTTTAAAAATTATTTTTTATTAAAAATATTTTTAAAATTACTATTGTTAAAAAACAGAAAAAGGTGCAGGAAAAAAAGTACAGGAGCTATAAATCACAGAGGTAAAGGCGAAAATTTGTAAATACAACCACCATCAAAAGTACCAATTCATAATAAATATTATTTATCAAGACCGTCAATTGCACAATGTCCCTTAGCTGGAGTTCTTAATGCCCAATGCCCTAAATGTTATAACAGTGTCATACAGAAATGAGGTGCTAGTGCAGTTATAAAACATTATTAGTCACTGTATCCCATTGCATTCTGCCCTTTGGCCACAAACCAAAAATAAACATTCCTCAAATATAAAGAGATCTTTGTAAATTTAGGATCTAAATGAGGAGTCACATTAATTGGGCTCACAGGTGCACAGAGCAATGAGAATATAGCAGTGAAGCTACATAAGACTTATAAACTATACCCCGGATATAAACCAGGCCTCATAGAGATAAACATCCAGGCATGGAAGTCTTACTAGAGCATAATTGGGACCCAAGTTGTGATTTACCTGATACTAAATTGCTGAAATGTCTGCGTGGGAGCTCCTGCACTCAGCCCTGATGTGCACGTTTCGCCCAGGGGCGTGTCTAGCTGCAGGGGCAGGCAAAATTAAATACTGCGAACTGTCCAATGAAAAAATCCAAAAATGTGACATCATCTGTTGCTAGTCAAAAACTGTAACCAATAAGAAAATTCAAGATAAAGCGAGTCATCTGTTGCTGGTGTTTGCGGCGCATGTGTCGACTGATAAGGATGCATTCTAAGGAGAAGTCCGGAAGATCGGTCACATGACCCAGTCACTCCACCCCTCCGTGTCCCAGGGCTCAGGAGGAAGCAGTGACAGGTCTCTCTAAACCGCAATTACGGACTCTCAATGCATCCCCAGTCCGGACATGCGCACTCACCGCTACACAGTCCTAGCCATTGGGAAAATAAAATAAATAAATAAATAAATTAACCAAAGTTTTTACTTTTATGTATTTCAAAACGGGGTCCAATCATGGAGGATTGTGGGTCAGGCACTGAATTTGAACAGCGTCCAAGGACTAGATTGTATCAAAGGAAAAAACCATATGACAGGCCTTCTAAAAATTACTAAGATGACAATCTGAAGGTAATTAATCTCTCAACTCATATTTTAACGGCTACTCAAATAGCAGTATTACAGAGAGGTTTAACCTTTTCTCCTTCATCCCATATAGACACGTTCTCGGAGATTTGCATTTATTTGCAAGAAAATTGATTCTAAAAAAATTACACCATAAAACCGATATTTTGGAAATGTTTCCAACTCATCAGGAGAGAGAAGCATTGAATATTTTGCAGTCATTGATAGATGAAAATGCATCAAGTGTAAGTACGTTTCCTAACCATCATATAAAACAGGAAAAAAATTTTCCCCCTTTATCTTTAGTACTAGCGGTAGATACCTTTACCAAAATGGTTAGCAGGGAAATTGAGGATTTGACCACAATCAAATGCAGTGAATCTAACCTCAATTTTCAGGAAAGACAGGCCTTGAAGGAGTTGGGACAATGGGATGACGTGGTTTTCAAGGAGGCTGACAAAGGCGTTAATATAGTCATCTGGCCTAATTATAAATATGAAAATCAAGCAAATATTTTGTTAAATGATAAAAAATGTTATAAACAACTTACATTTAATCCCATGTCCAAATTTCATGGTGAATTAATATTCATTTTGCAACAAGCCTTTGAAAACCACGTCATCCCCAAAAAACTCCTCGACGCCTGCAAGAAATTAAATCCTCGACTGCCCACATTCTACCTCATTCCCAAGATCCATAAAAATGCTCTAGATCCACCTGGGAGACCTATAGTCTCAGGAAAGGAGGGATTATGTGAAATGGCATGCAAAGTGGTGGATTATTTTCTCAAACCATTGGTAGGTGAGTTGCCTTCCTATATACAAGACACTACGGCTGCACTGGGAAAATTGGATGACATTTGTTTAAACCAAAATATGCTTCTAGTCAGAGCTGACGTGGAAGCGTTATATACCTCCATAAAACATTCGGATCGTCTAAGAGCAGTGAGATGGTTCTTACAAAACAGTAATGTGGAAAAACCAATGATGGAATTAATTTTGATTGTTGGAGTTTATTTTAACCCACAATGCATTCACTTTTAATAAAAAAATATTTCTGCAAATACAGGGAACAGCGATGGGGGCATCTTGTGCCCCCTCGTATGCAAACCTTTTCCTCGGTTTTTGGGAACGTGAAATTTTCCAAGAGGAACGAATCCAGGAAGTGGGTCAAATCCAGAACTGGATTCATTTCATTGATGATGTTCTGTTTATATGGGAAGGGTCAGTGGTTGAGTTGGACCAATTGATGAAAAAATTGAATAAGAACGTCTATAACATCAAATTGTCTTACAAGTGTGGAAGATCAATTGAGTTTTTGGATGTTTTTGTTTCAGCAGACCCTATGGGACGATTAACCACTACCCTATACCGAAAACCTACAGCAACTAATTCTCTGTTACCTGCTACGTCAAGCCATTTGAGTTCTACTATTCAAGGCATTCCGATTGGGCAGTTTTTGCGTGTTAGGAGAATCTGCTCTGAAACTACAGAATTTGAATATCAGGCCAGACAATTGTCACAACGATTTAAAGAAAGAGGATTTAGCTCCAGAAGCATTAAAAGGGGTTATCTGAGAGCAAAAGGTTCCTCAAGAAATTCGCTGCTTTATAAAACCAATTCCAATAGCAGACAAATGGATGCCAACTGTGAGGTACGCTTCATTACCAACTTTCATGAGCAATGGTCCAGTTTTAAACATTGAAACATTCTTTTTACAGACCCTATTTTAAAACAAATCCTACCATCCAAACCTTCTATTGTGGCTAAACGGTCATGGAATTTGGGTGATGTGTTGACACATAGCCATTATGATCCACAAAGAAAAAGATTGGGAAAAACAGAGGGACCAAAAGAATTTTTTCCTTGCGGTTTATGTAACGCCTGTGCCAATCTGGTGAAAACAAAAAAATTTAAGAGATTTTGAAATTAGGCATTACATCACATGTTCCTCCAAAGGAGTGATTTATCAGGCTGAATGTCCCTGTAAAAAAATTTATATAGGCCTCACAAGCCGTGAATTAAAAATAAGGACTAGAGAACACTGTTTGGACATTGAAAAAGCAAAAATATGTAGTGATGATTCAACTTTAAAAACCATTCCCAAACATTTCAAGAAATTTCACAAATGCAATTCCGCCGCATTGAAAATAAAGGGCATAGATCTAGTCACTATGGGTTTTAGGGGAGGTGATCTGACTAAGAAATTGGCTAAACAAGAGAGCAGGTGGATTTATAAACTGGGTGCTTTGGCTCCCCAAGGATTAAATGAAAGCCTTGCCTTTGGGGCCTTTTTATAATATGCCATCATATTTTGTGATGTCTGTGCGTTGTTTTTGTATTTTCTGCATCTTTTTGGCACCAAATGGTGCTAGTTTCAAATTTGGGGTAGTTTTTGTAATATTGTTTTATGATTTTTAACTGTTTGTTTTCTTTATATTTAGTAATCAGCTTTATTGTAGAACTGGTCAATTCCTTCTGATGACTATTCGGGACGTTTTCCCCCAAAAATTGTTGAAAATAAGAGTCTTCAAGCAGGAATACGCTACGCATTAGAAAATGGACAACTTCATCTCCATTGTCTTATTAAGCTAAAAACTTTTTCTGCCATATTGGACCAATAAGAAAAATCTTCGATACTTACCAAGGGGGGCTGGGAGTTGTCGCCAATCCGGATAGAAACCTGTGAAGAAAGAGATATATTTTATGTATTTCTATGTGTTTACAATTATAACCAGTAAAATGACTCGAGTGAATTTATATATATTTATTTTATTATTTTTTTTATACACTCTGTTCACACTTTAATAAGCTATTCTACTTAATACACACTTATACTTGTCACATGATATCAATATTTACATACATTTTCTATTAAGACACTTTTTTTTTTTTTTTTTATTATTATTATTTTTTTTATATTTACCTTAACATTTGATTCACTTAAATTTTCATTTAAAAATTTATAATAAATTATTCACTATTATGTTCACATTATACATATTTATATATTCTTTCTTCGATTGATTATTCATATTTATTTTTTATTTATTATTTATTTATTTTTATTTTTTTATTTATTATGTATTTGTAGTGTTCATTTTATATGAATTGAAAGGCTATGGAAGTGAGGATATTTACTTTTTAAATCCTCCATGATTGGACCCTGTTTTGAAATACATAAATTTAAAAACTTTGGTTAATTAATTTATTTATTATTTTCTTTTATTTTCCCAATGGCTAGGACTGTGTAGCGGTGAGTGCGCATGCCCAGACTGGGGATGCATTGAGAGTCCGTAATCGTGGTTTAGAGAGACGTGTCACTGCTTCCTCCTGAGCCCCGGGGCACGGAGGGGTGGAGTGACTGGGTCATGTGACCGATCTTCCGGACTTCTCTTTAGAATGCATTCTTATAAGTCGACACATGCGCCGCAAACACCAGCAACAGATGACGCCCTTTATCTTGAATTTTCTTATTGGTTACAGTTTTTGACTAGCAACAGATGATGTCACATTTTTGGTTTTTTTCATTGGCCAGTTCGTAGTATTTAATTTTGCCTACCCCTGCAGCTAGACACGCCCCCCCGAAGAAGCTGGGCGAAACGTGCACATCGGGGCTGAGTGCAGGAGCTCCCACGCAGACATTTCAGCAATTTAGTATCAGGTAAATCACAACTTGGGTCCCAATTATGCTTTAGTAAGACTTCCATGCCTGGATGTTTATCTCTATGAGGCCTGGTTTATATCCGGGATATAGTTTATAAGTCTTGTTATGTAGCTTCACTGCTATATTCTCATTGCTCTGTGCACCTGTGAGCCCAATTAATGTGACTCCTCATTTAGGTCCTAAATTTACAAAGATCTTTATATTTGAGGAATGTTTATTTTTGGTTTGTGGCCAAAGGGCAGAATGCAATGGGATACAATGACTAATAATGTTTTATAACTGCACTAGCACCTCATTTCTGTATGACACTGTTATAACATTTAGGGCATTGTGCATTAAGAACTCCAGCTAAGGGACATTGCGCAATTGACGGTCTTGGTAAATAATATTTATTATGAATTGATACTTTTGATGGTGGTTGTTTTTACAAATTTTCGCCTTTACCTCTGTGATTTAAAGCTCCTGTACCTTTTTTCCTGCACCTTTTTCTGTTTTTTAACATAGTAATTTTAAAAAATTTATAATAAAAATAATTTTTAAACTAATCTGTGTCACTTCTAATTACCACCAGGAGCAAATAGAACACCTGGTGGGATCTGTTGATTATATCTATTCCCTATCCTGCCTACGTTCCTACTTGCCACTACCCGCCTGTCTACATGCCAGCAGTGCCTGCCAGTGCCCACCTGTCTGCATACCAGCTGTGCCTGTCAATATCCACCTGTCTGCATACCAGCCGTGCCTGCCAGTACCCACCAGTCAATATGCCACTTTAACCTGCCTGTTCCTGCATTCCCCGGTGTGGGTCAACAGCTGTGACCGGAGTCTGACCTGGAGTAGCACCTGGTCCCTCTGCTCGGTTCCTCCCTGGTTCACGGAGTCGACTGAGCCGCCGTGGGACCTTGGTTGGATCGGTTTGATACTTGGTTATGCCCCTCCAGGCACTCTTGGTTCATGGTACAGTGGGATCACTAATCAGGCTTACGCTAGTCTGCCCGGGCGTGTGTGTAACAGTCAACACCCCTCCTCATTACAGAGATGCACATAACCAGATTTACTTAATTGATAGTTGGCTTTCAAGCCTATGCAGCTTGGAGTAAGACAACATGTATAAAAAGTATCATGTGATCAAAATACTCATTTGCCTAATAATTCTGCACACATTGTAGTCTCCAGGTACATACCTGCACGCAACATCTGATACTCACAAGATCTCCTTCTCTACTCCCATCTTCTCTCCTCTTCCCACAATCACATACAAGATTTTTTCCGTGCATTCTTTCTACTCTTGAACTCTGTGCCCCAACATGTCAGACTCTCGCCTACTGTTGAAACCTTTAAAAGAAAGCTGAAGACCCACCTCTTCTGACAACCCCACAACCTGCAGTAAAACAACCAAAAATATGCATAGACAGGGTCTAATTATAATAAAAGAACAAAAGAACCAGAAGAGATCAGACCCCTAAAATGTCAGTCAGAGTTGCCCCCACAGTGTACAGCTCCTGCGCATCATCCTCCTCCTCCTCCTCATGTTCAGCCTCCATCTCAGATATCACCACATCAGTTACAAGCTAGAAGCACTGCAGTACTGCCTCAGCCAAGCAGCAACAGGCTGTGCTGAAACTCATAAGCTTAGGTGATAAACCTCACACTGCTTGTGAGTTGTGGACAGCTGTGAAAGAGCAGGCAGATCTGTGGCTGAGACCACTGAATCTACATCCAGGCATGGTAGTGTGTGACAATGGCCGTAACCTGGTGGCAGCTCTGAGGCGAGGCGAGATCACACACGTACCATGACTGGCTCATGTGCTTAACCTCGTGGTTCAGCGGTTTCTTAAATCGTACCCCGAGTTACCAAATCTGCTCGTCAAAGTACGCCGCCTGTCAGCTCATTTTCGGAAGTCGGCTACAGCTTCTGCCACCCTTGCTGTGTTGCAGCAGCATTTGCAGCTTTCGGCACACCGACTGGTGTGTGATGTCCCCACACATTGGAACTCTACACTCCACATGTTGCAAAGGATTTTTGAGCAGAAGAGAGCAGTTGTAGAGTACCAGCTGCAACAAGGCCATCAATATTCAGGTCAGACTCCACACATAAGACCTCAGGAGTGGACCTGGATGTCTGACATATGTACCATCCTGACAAACTTGATGAGTCCACCAAAATGGTGAGTGGCGATGACGCCATCATTAGCGTCAGCATCCCACTTGTCTGTCTTTTGCAACGCTCTCTGCAGAGAATTAAAGAGGAGGCATTGCAGCCAGAGTATGACGAGATGGATCAAGAAGCTGTAGCGAGCAATTACACACAGACCAGCCTCATCTCATCCCAACATGCATTGGGGGACAATGAGGGAGAGGAGGAGGAGTAGGAGGAGGAAGAACAGGAGCTGGTATCATGCGCTGTAGATGGTAGTACCTGTACACCTGTCATACCGTCGGTTCAGTGTGGGTGGCCTGAGGACACGGGGGAGGAGGAGGAGGAGAGCAAGGTGAGTAGTCATCTTGGTGAGGACACAGAAGTCTTGCCCGTTACCAGTCTGGCACGAATGGCTAACTTTATGTTACGCTGCCTTAACCGTGACCCTCGCGTTGTCAAAATGTTGGCTGACAGTCATTACTGGTTGGTGACAATTATAGACCCCCGCTAAAAGGAGAACTTTTACTCTCTTATTCCTGAAGTAGAGAGGTCTACAAAAATGGGGCAGTACCAGAAGGCCCTTGCTGCAGAACTGTTAAAAAAATTTCCATCTGAACACGCTAGCGGCAGAGGTCACAGTTCGTTGACCAACCAAGGAGTACAGGCGAGAGAGAAGCAACTCCAATCCAGCAGAGGCAGGGAAACACTGTCAACATTCTTGGAGAGCTTTCTGAGACCCGCCCAGCTTACAGGCCCTGAGGCGCGGGGTACTCTCACATGGAGTGGAAAGTTTCAAAAGATGGTGAGGGAGTACCTTGCCAACCGTAACAGCGTCCTCCGTGATTCCTCTGTGCATTTTACTTATTGGGTATCCAAGCTGGACACTTGGAATGAACTCGCTCTGTACGCCCTGAAGGTCCTGGCCTGCCCTGCTGCTAGCGTGTTATCGGAGCGTGTTTTTAGTGCCGCTGGGGGAATTATATCTGATAAGTGCACTCGCCTGTCAACTGACAATGCTGACAAGCTGACCCTTATCAAAATGAACAAGGGCTGGATTGGACCAGACTTCTCATCACCATCAAATGACAGAAGAGTAATATAAAGTCATATCCATTGTGTTATTTCGGGAGGTGTATTCCCATGCACCGCTTCACACCCACAAATGGGTATACACTTCCTCATTTCGGCTGTTTTTTGCTCTTCTCCTTATCCTCAGCCTCCACCACCACTATACCACCAGGGTGACCGTGGTCTGCGCTGCCAGCATTGCAAGTTCCTCCGTCCTAATTTTTGGCAGTCTTTGCTTGGAAGACATAGGCAAAAACTATGGGAGACCCACTCCCCAATAATGGGAATAATGTTTTTAATATGCTGTACTGCATGGCTCTTGTAAGGGGCATTGCAAGTTCCTCCGTCCTAATTTTTGGCAGCTTTTGCTTGGAAGGCATAGGCAAAGAATATGGGAGACCCACTCCCTAATAATGGGAATAATGCTTTTAATATGCTGTACTGCAGGGCTCTTGTAAGGGGCATTGCAAGTTCCTCCATCCTAATTTTTGGCACCTTTTGCTTGGAAGGCATAGGCAAAGACTATGGGAGACTCACTCCCCAATAATGGGAATAATGTTTTTAATAAGCTGTACAGCATGGCTCTTGTAAGGAGCATTGCAAGTTCCTCCATCCTAATTTTTGCCAGCTTTTGCTTGGAAGGCATAGGCTAAGACTATGGGAGACTCACTCCCCAATAATGGGAATAATGTTTTTAATCTGCTGTACTGCATGGCTCTTGTAAGGTGCATTGCAAGTTCTTCCATCCTAATTTTTGGCAGCTTTTGCTTGGAAGTCATAGGCAAAGACTAAGGGAGACCCATTCCCCAATAATGGGAATAATGTTTTTAATATACTGTACTGCATGGCTCTTGTAAGGGGCATTGCAAGTTCCTCCGTCCTAATTTTTGGCAGCTTTTGCTTGGAAGGCATAGGCAAAGACTATGGGAGACCCACTCCCCAATAATAGGAATAATGTTTTTAATATGCTATATTGTATGGCTCTTGTAAGAGGCACTGCAAATTCCTCCGTCCTAATTTTTCGCAGCTTTTGCTAGGAAGACATAGGCAAAGACTATGGGAGACCCACTCCCCAATAATGGGAATAATGTTTTTAATATGCTGTACTGCATGGCTCTTGTAAGGGGCATTGCAAGTTCCTCCGTCCTAATTTTTGGCAGCTTTTGCTTGGAAGGCATAGGTAAAGACTATGGGAGACCCACTCCCCAATAATAGGAATAATGTTTTTAATATGCTATATTGTATGGCTCTTGAAAGAGGCACTGCAAGATTCTCCGTCCTAATTTTTGGCAGCTTTTGCTTGGAAGACATAGGCAAAGACTCTGGGAGACCCATTCCCCAATAATGGGAATAATGTTTTTAATATGCTGTACTGCATGGCTCTTGTAAGGGGCATTGCAAGTTCCTCTGTCCTAATTTTTGGCAGCTTTTGCTTGGAAGGCATAGGCAAAGACTATGGGAGACCCACTCTCCAATAATGGGAATAATGTTTTTAATATGCTGTACTGCATGGCTCTTGTAAGGTGCATTGCAAGTTCTTCCGTCCTAATTTTTGACAGCTTTTGCTTGGAAGGCATAGGCAAAGACTATGGGAGACCCACTCCCCAATAATTGGAATAATGTTTTTAATATGCTGTACTGCATGGCTCTTGTAAGGGGCATTGCAAGTTACTCCGTCCTAATTTTTAGCAGCTTTTGCTTGGAAGGCATAGGCAAAGACAATGGGAAACCCACTCCCCAATAATGGGAATAATGTTTTTAATATGCTGTACTGCATGGCTCTTGTAAAGGGCATTAAAATCGTCTTGTTAAGCTACTGTGACCTCCATGTCTCTTCCAAAGGTCATTGATATTGTCTTTTTATTCCACTGCCACCTCCACCACTCTTCCAAGGAGCATTGATATTGTCTTTTTATTCCACTTGGACTTCCACGTCTCTTCCAAGGGGCATTAAAACCGTCTTGTTAAACCACTCTGAACTCCACGTCTCTTCCAAGGGCCATTAAAATCGTCTTGTTAAGCTACTGTGACCTCCACATCTCTTCCAAGGGGCATTGATATTGTCTTTTTATTCCACTGCGACCTCCACCACTCTTCCAAGGGGCATTGATATTGTCTTTTTATTCCACTGCGACCTCCACGGCTCTTCCAAGTGGCATTGATATTGTCTTTTTATTCCACTGTGACCTCCACGTCTCTTCCAAGGGGCATTAAAACCATCTTGTTAAACCACTCTGAACTCCACGTCAGTTCCAAGGGGCATTGAAATTGTCTTGTTAAGCCACTGTGACCTCCATGTCTCTTCCAAGGGGCATTAAAACCGTCTTGTTAAACCACTCTGAACTCCACAGCTCTACCAAGGGGCATTGAAATGTTGTTTTTAATTACCTCTAACCTCCACGACTCTTCCAACAGGCATTGCATTTCCTCCTAATTTTAGTCAGCTTTTGCTTTTCAATGCATAGGCGAACACTAAGCGAGACCACTCCCCAATAATGGGTAGAAGGTAATAAGTAAGCTGTAATCCACGTCTGTTTCAAGGGGCATTGCAGTTCCTCATAATTTTTGGAAAGCCTTCCATTCACTGCTTAGGCCAACAGTGTACAGGAGACCCAGTTGCTATAAATGGAAAACTGGGAGTCATAGAACTGGGATAATAGCTGGAAAACATCCAGCAATCCTCGGAGGTGGTAGGATATGCGTCAAAACGCTGACCACCTCAGGCCTAGCTGCTACTACATACATGCGCTTGCATTCCAAAGAACAGAAAGCTAAGGAGATGGATGGCCTCATGATCATGAATAATTTACTCGTTGTGTAGGAGGCCTCTAAGTCTAGAGGACATGTTGCATCCCAGTGTCCAACTGTGTCCCGGCTTCCACAATATTAACCCAGTGTGAAGGCGTCAGTGAGATGGACCATCCCTGGCTACATTCAATTGTCCACGTGTTTGTGGTTAGGTTGTCCTTCCCACTAAATGCCCTGGGGAGGGCACAGGTAATGTTTTGGTATGCGCGCTTGTGTATAAGGCGCATCGGGACAAATATGGGCGGCTGGGGACCGTTTTTGGACACCCGGCCGCCCCCAGGTGGCTGGGGACCGTCTGTGGGCACCCGGCCGCGGGACGGCTGGGTACCGAGTATGGACACCCGGCCGCCCCCTGGTTGCTGGGGACCAAACGTGGACACCTGGCTGCCGGGCGGCTGGGGACTGAGTATGGATACCAGGCCGCCGACTCAGCCATGACGTGGTGGCCAGATTCCGCCTCCAAATGCCTAAAAGGCCCAATTTCAAGTGCAAGCAAGCAAGCAGTATGTTATTGCAGCCTGGGGGTGGGTGGGTGGCAGGCTGCATACTTGCACTTGCATTGCAAGGAATGGGGGTGGTACAATTGAACACTGCCCTGGGAAAAGGACTTGCACGGGGATAGTTGCAAGTCTGCATCTTCTGATGCGGCAAGGATCACTTCTGATGGGCACACTTTTAGGCAGTGATCTGGGTGTCAGCGATGCTTCCAGGGGTCTTCTCCATGCTGTTCCCATGTCTTTTCAGCACTGTATGCATGTATCACACACAGCACATGGTCAGATAAGGTTGTAAAATGTTAAAATGATATTTCCCGGTGAATGCATTTGTCACATTTGAAAGCATTACAAAAGTGCAAAAATGTCAGAAATGCTTCCTGGGGTGATCCCCATGCTGTCCCCATGTCATTTGAGTACTGTCACTATCGTTTTGGGCACTTTTTAGGCTTTCCACAAACTGCCGGGGTGCCGCCGCAAAAATGCTCGGGTCTCCCATAGACTAACATTGGGCTCGTTGCTTGGGTCGAGCACCCGAGTATCACGGTGAGCTCGCCCGAGCTTCGAGCACCCGAGCATTTTAGTGCTCGCTCAATACCAGTAATTAGTAATAATTATTGATCCCATCTTTCTAATTGCACAGGAAAACAACCTCATCAGCTGATTCCACATAAATTAATTTGCATAGCATGGTTAGGGATCAACATAATTCCTCAGAGTAAATATAGGACAGGGATCCAAATGCATATACAAGAGTTACTACATTCAGAATAGACACAACAGTCTGGTATTCATGTGAATATAAAGAAAAACACCCTTGGCCAGTAATGGACATTTATATCCTGACCCATAAGTGGTATATATCCAGAACACAATACCCAGTAATTATTAAATATGGGCAAAAATAGTTCCTCAAAGCAAAAGACACATAAAAGGCTGTTTCACATACATTATTCATCCTAAAATCAGCCAATATACTGATATAGCTCAATACATATGATAAATGGCACTTGTAATCAGCAGTCACATGTCACAACAAGCAGTCTGGCAAAATACAATTGTATAATAGATAGCACTTATCATTAGTAGTCCCATCATTCGTAGTCCCAATGTGTTTCTCCCGTCACTGAGCGGGGGCGCCACCTAGTACAAATTAGAGTGACAACCTCCGCTGTCAGGAAGGGAGAGCTACTAGGGACAAACTAGGGACAGGGCAGTCCTTATATCTTCCTGCCTGGTGTATTTCCTTAATTTGGTGTTCCCTGTTGATATTTTTTGTTTTTTTGCGGATTTTGATAGTCCTTTTTAGATAAATTAATAAAGGTTACATTTTAGGAGTCTGATCTCTTCTGGTTCTTTTTTTTTTTTTTTTACAACCTGCAGTAACCCTTGCTCCACCATACCGCTGCACGACCAGCTGTACCCTCACCTACTGTATCCTCACCCATCCCTTATAGACTATTTTTTTTCCTCACGGGCAGGGTTCTCTCTGGTCTTGTACCAGTCAGTGACTTCTTTTCATATGTTAAGCACAATGGAATAAATAGCGCTATAATAACAAATAATAATACTTATACTACTTGTACTCTGGGTCAATTGATGGCACTTTCTTGGTGACTGCCTCTAAATTGATGTGTTTTGGCAGATTTTGGTCCCGTTTGAAGGTATTGTGTATACGTTTGGTTTTGGAACCCATTGAATCCAATGGCGTTCGGCAATGTTCGGCAAATATTTGACAATTACATTGGCGAATATTGCAAAAACGGCGATTATAATTCGAAACGAATATTGAAATATTTGCACGTCTATAATCAGAAACACCCTTAAAAAATTATGTGGGTATTACATTGCGGTCTTCTTGGTGATACGGTGGTGGAAGATGAGGAGAAGGAGTAGGGTGACATAAAATAGCACAATTCCTGAAGGAGATATCCATTTCTAGGTGTGAACTGGTGCATGGGAATAGACCCCCAAACAATAACCACTGGATTAGAGTTTATGTTTGATGCTATTATCTGGTGGTGTTAAGTCTGGCCCAATCCAGCCCTTGTTCATTTTTATAAGAGTCAGCCTGTCAGCATTTTCAGTTGACAGGCAGATGCGCCTATCAGTTTTATCAGTTATAATGAGCAGCGAGCGTTTCAGTAGACAGAGAAGCGGAATGGTGATGCTAATTATGGCGTCATAGCCGCTCACCATCTTGGTGGAGTCCTCAAAGTATTGGAGGAGGGCACAGATGTCAGACATCCATGCCCACTCATCAGCTCTATTGTGCGGAGGCTGACCTGAATGCTGATGGGCGTGTTGCAGCTGGTACTCAACAGCTGCTCTCTGCTGCTCAAAATCATTCCAAACATCCGCAATGTTGATTTCCAATGCATAGTCACATCGCACACCTGTTGGTGAGCTGGAAGCTGCAACTTTCTGAAATGGGCACACACGTGGCATACTTTCACAAGCTGCTCTGGCAGATCCGTGTCGATTTTGAGAAACTACAGAACACTAAGTTGAGCACATGGGCCAGGCATGGTACATGTGAGAGCTTGCCTAGCTTCAGAGCCACCACCAGGTTCTCTGATACAGCGTTCAACAACTCTTCAACCGTTTGCTTTTTGTCGCCTAAGCATACTGTCCTGCTTATTGTTATTGGCCCACACAAAGTTTAAGTAAATGATCTGGAATATATCCTGAAAAAATGAATCAAGTGATGGAGATGGAGGCTGAAGAGGAGGAGGAGATGGTGCAGGAGCTGTAGAATGTAGGGTAACCGTGATTGACCCAGGGCCCGCAATCCTCTGCGTCGGGAGGTCGTGTTCGGTCCCAGGGTCCCACTGGGTACCAGCTTCCACAATATTAACCGAGGGGAATGCTTTAGCGAGATGAACCGTCCCTGGCTACATTCACTTGTCCTTGTGTTTGTGGTTAAGCGGTCCTTCCCACTTAAGTGCACTGGGAAGGGCACGAGTAATATTCTGGGACCCACGCTTGTGGAAGGAGGAGACAATACAGGGAGAAATAGTGGCGGCTGGCGACTGAGTATGGACACCTGGCTGCTGACGCCATGAGGTTGTGGAAAGCTTCTGCCTCCCCGAGCCTAAAAGGTAACATTTCAAGTGAAAGCAGACCAGAAATGTGGCAGTTTAGTATTGCGGCCCTGTTTGGCTGGCTGCACACTTGCGCTTGTATTACAAGGACTGTGGTAGGGACAACTGAATGCTGCAAAAGGGACAAGGACGTGGACGGTGATGGTTGCAAGTCTGCAATGACAGGTGCCTGGTGGGAGGCATCTTCGCATGCTCCATGGACAGGGGATTGGTGTGCATGCACAACAGCAGAAGAGGAAGTGGTGTCACCCGCAAACAATGTTTCTGGACCTTGGTGTTCGGCCCAGCTAGTCGCGTGCTTTGCTGTCATGTGCCTATGCATGATGGTTGTGGTCAGGCTGGTAGTTTTGGTGCTCTTGCTGATGCTGGCCTGGCAGATATTGCAAATGGCATTTTTGGGGTTATCTAAAAGGTCTTCCCGAGTCTGGTTCTTTTCTAAAGACTGAACAGTTGTACTGGCAACTTCCGTCTTGTTGATGTTGTGGGGAGCAGTTGCCCACCTTGTGTCTGAGGCCACCACACTGCTTGTTCCTGCCTGTTGTGGTGCTACGAACCCCTCCCGGTGTGCTGCTGTCCTCGCTCTACATGTCCCCTTGCCAGATTGGGTCAGTGACTTTATCGTCCACTGCTTGGCTTTCCACTTCCACACCCTGGTCCTCCTCCTGACTTTCTGTCCATTGTGTCTCATCATTATCCACCTCTTGTAATAGTAATTGCACTTTCCCACTGTCACCTTCGGGTGACCATGGCTGCTCAAATCGCTCTACATGCGATCTTCTGTTGCACTGCTCGAATCTGGCCAGTCGAGAGGCCCGAATTTATCGATGGAATAATTTACAGCTCTTGGGGTAACCCTGACCTCTAATCTCTCCTTCAAACCATATATCTAAGCTCTTTCCACTGCCGAGCCGACCGAGCGAGAGGCCAGAATCTATAAATGGAAAAATGAGCAAAACAGCTCTTCGGAGTGTCCAAGTGTAGGATCAGTTGTCTCAGGGCTTTCGGAATGGTTGGAGGAAGGAGGATCAGGGTGAGGAAGATGCCGACTCCAAGTAAAAAAAATCTCCCAGATCTGCACATTTCTCAACGACGAGTCTACAAAAACACTACTGCACGCGCTCATCATTTCCCTTCTCGATGACTTCAACCTCCAGCTCTATGGCCTCCCTTCTAACACTCTTGCATTCCTCCAATCTATCCTTAACTCTGTTGCCCAACTAATCCACCTGACCCCTTGCTATTCCCTGGCCTCTTCTCTCTGTCAATCACTTCACTGGCTCCCCATTGCCGAGAGACTCAAGTTCAAAACCCTAACCTTGGCATGCAAAGCCATCCACAACCTGCACGCTACCTCCGATCCTCACAAGATCTCCTTCTCTACTCCCCTCTTATCTAGTGTTCAGCGAGCATGCTCCGCACTGCTCGGTACTCGCCCGAGGATCTCACTACTCGGTATGTTCGACGAGCACCGAGCATTTCCGGGTTACTTGGGCGGGAGCTCGGGTCTCCGCCCTACACTATTTACAGAGCCAATGAACATGCAGGGATTGCCAGCAAGACACTGTAATGCCGCAGCCATGTTGGTTGTGGGCATTACAGTGATTGGCTGGCCGCACAGCGTCACCTCGAGTGTTTAAAACCGGGCGCCGCCATCTTGGACACAGTCGCTCCGGATCACACAGTGTAGGGAGAGTGCTGCTGAGCTAGGGAGAGATTTATCCTATGAAAAAGGTAGTGTAGGGTCTCTAAAGCTTGCAAAATCAAACAAACAGTCCTTATTAGTGTTACATCCCTGTCGGCATGCTTGCATAGTGCACCACCTCCCACTATGCAAGACCGCAATCTTACCTGTCAGTCCAGTCTGCAATCCCTGCTCCAGTTCATGCTATGTGCATTTCTCTTGACTGACTGCTTAGGGCGGCGGCTCGGTTACTTCCTGATTCTTATAGCTGATGTGGGTGCACCCCTATTGCGTCTCCAGCCGATTGCTGTGAGTCACTGGATATTTAAACCCCCTCCACCCAGTAGGAGGTGCCTGAGCAACACCTTCACTCAGTTTGTCTTTGCAACTGTATTGCCAGGTCCTGTCCTGTTGTCTCTGACTTCTAGTCTGTTTCCGTCACTCTGGGAGCTGCATTCCCAGACCTGTTATCTCTGACTTCTAGTCTGTTCCGCTACTCTGAGGCCTGTATTCCCAGGCCTGTTACCTGTGACTTCTAGTCTGTTTCTGCCACTCTGGGGGCTGTATTCTCAGGCTCGTTCTTGTATCTCTTGCAGTAGCAGTTCCTGTCTGAACTGTATCCTAGCTTGTTACCTATTTGTCTCTATGTCCGTACCTTCCCTTTTCCTGCAGTATCTGAACCTGCACCTAACTCCAACTCGTTGACTCTGTACTTCTGTTTGTGAGTATTGTGTCCACTCGCTACTTCATAGGAAGTACCTTGTGTGTATCTGGTTCTGCTTGTCCCTTTTCCCTTCCTCCATATCTTCCTGTATCTTCCAGTCTGTTCCATGTGAACAGAGCCCTGTCCTCTCTGCCTTGTCCACCGCACCAGCGGTTTCGCTCCGCTCTGTCTTGCCCACCGGTCCGGCGGCTTCTCTCTGCTCTGCCTTGTTCACCGCTCTGGCGGTTTCTCTCTGCTCTGACTTGTTCACCGCTCTGGCGGCTTCTCTCTGCTCTGACTTGCCCACCGCTCCGGCGGCTTCTCTCTGCTCTGACTTGCCCACCGCTCCGGCGGCTTCTCTCTGCTCTGACTTGCCCACCGCTCCGGCGGCTTCTCTCTGCTCTGCCTTGCTCACCACTCCGGCGGATTCTCTCTGCTCTGACTTGCCCACCACTCCAGCGGCCTCTCTCTGCTCTGCCTTGCCCACCACTCCGGCGGTACCGCTCTGCTCTGCCTTGTCTACCGCACCTGTGCTTTCTCTCTGCTCTGCCTTGTCCACCGCTCCGGTGGTTCCGCTCTGCTCTGCCTTGCCCACCGCAACTGCAGTTTTCACTCCGCTCTGCTTGCTCACCGTACCAACAGTTCCTCTCTGCTCTGCCTTGTCCTCCGCTCCGGCGGTTTCGCTTTACTCTGCTTGTCTACCGCATCTGCGGCTCTGTACCTGTCTCCCAGTATGTACTGGACCCTATCCAGCCTGCGCTCCAACCTGCTAGTACCTCCCGGTCTGCACTTCAGCCGTGCTTTGCCAGTGCCCACCTGTCTGCATACCAGCCGTACTTGCCAATTTCCTCCTGCCTGTATGCCAGTCTAACCTGCCTGTTCCTGCATACCCCGGTGTGGGTCAACAACTGTGCCTTGGTCTGACCTGGAGTCGCACCTGGTCCCTCTGCTCGGTTCCTCCTTGGTCCACGGAGTCGACTAAGCCGCCGTGCGACCTTGGTCGGATCGGGTTGATACTTAGTTACGCTCCTCCAGGCACTCCCCTGTTCATGGTACAGTGGGATCACTTATCACGCTCACGCCAGTCAGTGTGGGCGCGAGCGTTACAGTTTGCTCAGGCCATGGTTCCCGTTGAGCACCACGGCCTTTTGCTCTCAGAGACATTTTGAATTCTTGTCTGGCGAATATGTGCACCAAGAAAATTTTTTTTTCTCAAGCTATGGCCCAGGTGATTTATGCACCAGCACAAATGGATCTATCAGCACTCGTTCCTGCGGATCCACCACGGTACTATGGGGATCCAAAATGAAGCCGTGCATTTGTGGAACAATGCATGCTGAATTTCAAGTTCTATGCTCACTATTTTTCTACTGATCGGGCTAAAGTAGCATTCATGATGTCCTACCTAGCGGGTGATGCCTTGAAATGGATCACCCCCCTATGGGAAGCATGGGATTCTATCATCTTTGACCTGCAGGCCTTACTGGTGGCCTTTCTAATGGTCTTCGATGACCCTAATCCTGAAGCCTCTGCTGAAGCTTCCCTTCCCAATATCCCGGAGCAGCCCCGATGGGTAATGTGTGTAGGTAGCCTACTAGTCCTCCAGCCCGAAGAGACTGCTGCCCACCCAGAATCCACACAGGATGACTATGCTTCACAGAATACTTCTCTTCGCAACCTCCAGAGGCAGTCCAGACGTGCAAGGCGCAGAAGAAAACCATCACGCCATGTTCTGTACTCCCAATGACCCACTGTTCCCCTGCCTGTAGAGGCAACTTTCCGCACAGAATCCATGAAGGATGACTATGTTCATCAGGCAAAGGAGAAGCCAGAACTCAGTCACATAATCGGATTGCGGTCCCAATTCGGTGGTCTGGGACCCCTGACGGTCTTTGTCCAGCATAGGTTGGAGAATTCCAAGACATTAGGCCTGTAGGAGAGGCTGCCCTTGGCGTTAGTGTTTCCTCTCCACAGATGACCATGACTGTCTCCGTGGCAAGTGAAGGCCTCGGATTAACCGGAAGTTTCGGGCTTAAAGCCTTGAAGAGTCGGTGTCTGATTCCCGTCCGAAAACTCAAGAAGACGGTTTGGGCATTGTCAGCGGAAAGACGAGCCCTACTCAGAAACAGTCTAAATATATCTGTACAAATTAAGCTCCAGATTGGAGCATTACACATGAAGAAGTTCATATTCCAGGTGCTGACTGGCTTACCCACAGGTCATCCAGAGCCGAGAGAACTAGTGCCCGCTCAAGTCTGGAGATCCTGCATGGTGGATCCTGGGGGACTGCTAAGGTACAAGGGGTGTCCAGTCCCCATATCTTCAGGACAGTCATCAGTTTCTTCTTCTTCTTCACCAGATCTGCTAGTCGCTGACTCACTGTGCGCTGAAGTTTCTGAAGGAAGAGAAGCGGAGGAGTTGTCCCCACACAGTCTCGATGATTGTACCAATGATTTGGCTTCAGGTACCGTCCTGCCTTACAGACAAGTCATCTCTGAAACCAGTCTGAAGATGGTCCTAAAGCAAGGACCCTCCGTCTCTAATAAATCTGGTCCTACGTCCATCAAGGCATTGTTTACCCCTGAGCCTCTGCACCTCTCCAACCAGGCGGAGGACCTCCAGTTGTCTCCTGAATCCTCCGGGGTGCTACCTGATAAAGGGAGAGAGACTTTCCTACACCCTGTACCTGGTACTTCGCCCACTTCATCCAGTAAGCTTGGCAAAGTTGTACATCGAAGCAGTGATTACCCCCGAGTCTCTGCACCCCTCCAACCAGGCGGAGGACCTCCAGTTGTCTCCTGAATCCTCCGGGGTGCTACCTGATAAACGGAGAGAGACTTTCCTACACCCCGTATCTGGTACACTGCCCACTTCATGCAATAAGCTTGGCAAAATGTACTTCGAAGCAGTGATTACCCCCGAGTCTCTGCATCCCTCCAACCTGGCGGAGGACCTCCAGTTGTCTCCTGATTTTCCCTGGGTGCTACCTGATAAATGGAGAGAGACTTTCCTACACCCGGTTCCTGGTACGAAGCCCACTTCATCCAGTAAGCTTGGCAAAGTGAACGTCAAGGCGATGGTTACCCCCGAGTCTCTGCACCCATCCAACCAGGCGGAGGACCTCCAGTTGTCTCCTGAATCCACCAGGGTGCTACCTGATAACAAACGGAGAGAGACTTTCCTGTGTGCTGTTCCTGGTACTTCACCCACTTCATCTGTTGCTGAGGATGGCTTGATAGGAGGAAGCATGATGAGACCAGTTTCGTTTCCTCTAATGGACAGAAGAGGTGATGCTCTTTAAGAGAATTATTGGCCTCCAAATTCTCTGCAGAAGACCCTTGCAGGCTTGAATAAGAGGGGGCTTAAAGGGGAGATACTGTTACATCCCTGGCGGTGTGCTTGCATTGTGCACCACCTCCCACTATGCAAGACCGCAATCTTAGCTGTCAGTCCAGTCTGCAATCCCTGCTCCAGTTCATGCTATGTGCATTTCTCTTGACTGACTGCTTAGGGCGGCGGCCCGGTTACTTCCTGATTCATATAGCTGCTGTGGGCGCACCCCTAATTAGTCTCCAGCCTATTGCTGTGAGTCACTGGATATTTAAACCCCCTCCACCCAGTAGGAGGTGCCTGAGCAACACCTTCACTCAGTTTGTCTTTGCAACTGTATTGCCAGGTCCTGTCCTGTTATCTCTGACTTCTAGTCTGTTTCCGCCACTCTGGGGGCTGCATTCCCAGACCTATTATCTCTGCCTTCTAGTCTGTTTCCGCTACTCTGGGGCCTGTATTCTCAGGCCTGTTACCTATGACTACTAGTCTTTTTCCGCCACTCTGGAGGCTGCATTCCCAGGCTCGTTCTTGTATCTCCTGCAGTAGCAGTTCCTATCTGAACTGTATCCTAGCCAGTTACCTGTTTGTCTCTATGTCCATACCTTCCCTTTTCCTGCAGTATCTGAACCTGCACCTAACTCCAACTAGTTGACTCTGTACTTCTGTTTGTGAGTTTTCTGTCCACTTGCTACTTCATAGGAAATACCATGTGTGTATCTGGTTCTGCTTGTCCCATTTCCCTTCCTCCATATCTTCCTGTATCTTCCAGTCTGTTCCATGTGAACAGAGCCCTGTCCTCTCTGCCTTGTCCACCGCACCTGCGGTTTTGCTTTGCTCTGTGTTGCCCACCACTCCGGCGGTTTCCCTCTGCTCTGACTTGCCCACCGCTCCGGCGGTTTTCCTCTGCTCTGACTTGCCCACCGCACCAGCGGTTTCTCTCTGCTCTGACTTGCCCACCGCTTCAGCGGCTTCTCTCTGCACTGCCTTGCTCACTGCTCCGGCAGTTTCTCTCTGCTCTGACTTGCCCACCGCTCCGGCGGCTTCGCTCTACTCTATCTTACCCACTGCTCTGGTGGCTTCTCTCTGCTCTGACTTGCCCACCGCTCCAGCGGCTTCTCTCTGCTCTGCCTTGCTCACCGCAACAGCGGTTTCTCTCTGCTCTGACTTGCCCACCACTCCGGCAGCTTCTCTCTGCTCTGCCTTGCTCACCGCTCCGGCGGTTTCTCTTTGCTCTGACTTACCCACCGCTCCGGCGGCCTCTCTCTGCTCTGCCTTGAACACCGCTCCGGTGGCCTCTCTCTGCTCTGCCTTGCCCACCGCTCCGGCGGCCTCTCTCTGCTCTGCCTTGCCCACCGCTCCGGCGGTTCCGCTCTGCTCTGCCTTGTCCACCGCACCTGCGGTTTCTCTCTGTTCTGCCTTGTCCACCGCTCCGGCATTTCCGCTCTTCTCTGCCTTGCCCAACGCATCTGCGGTTCTCCCTCCACTCTGCTTGCTCACCACACCAGCAGTTCCTCTCTGCTCTGCCTTGTCCTCTGCTCCGGCGGTTTCTTTCTGCTCTGACTTGCCCACCACTGCGGCGGCTTCTCTCTACTCTATCTTACCCACTGCTCCGGTGGCTTCTCTCTGCTCTGACTTGCCCACCACTCCAGCGGCTTCTCTCTGCTCTGCTTTGCTCACCGCAACAGCGGTTTCTCTCTGCTCTGACTTGCCCACCACTCCGGCAGCTTCTCTCTGCTCTGTCTTGCTCACCGCTTCGGCGGTTTCTCTTTGCTCTGACTTGCCCACCGCTCTGGCGGCCTCTCTCTGCTCTGCCTTGCCCACCACTCCGGTGGCCTCTCTCTGCTCTGCCTTGCCCACCGCTCCGGCGGCCTCTCTCTGCTCTGCCTTGCCCACCGCTCCGGCGGTTCCGCACTGCTCTGCCTTGTCCACTGCACCTGCGGTTTCTCTCTGTTCTGCCTTGTCCACCGCTCCGGCAGTTCCGCTTTGCTCTGCCTTGCCCACCTCTCCGGCGGTTCCGCTCAGCTCTGCCTTGTCCACGGCACCTGTGGTTTCTCTCTGTTCTGCCTTGTCCACCGCTCCGACAGTTCCGCTCTTCTCTGCCTTGCCCACCGCACCTGCGGTTTTCGCTCCACTCTGCTTGCTCACCGCACCAGCAGTTCCTCTCTGCTCTGCCTTGTCCTCTGCCCTGGAGGTTTCGCTTTACTCTGCTTGTTTACCACATCTGCGGCTCTGTATCTGTCTCCCTGTCTGTACTGTACCCTATCCAGCCTGCGCTCCAACCTGCTAGTACCTCCCGGTCTGCACTCCAGCCCTGCTTGACAGTTCCCACCTGTCTGCATACCAGCCGTACTTGCCAGTACCCACCTGTCTGCATACCAGCCGTACTTGCCAATACCCACCTGCCTGTTTGCCAGTCTAACCTGCCTGTTCCTGCATTCCCCAGTGTGGGTCAACAACTCTGACCGAGGTCTGACCTGGAGTCGCACCTCGTCCCTCTGCTCGGTTCCTACTTGGACCACGGAGTCGACTAAGCCGCCGTGCGACCTTAGTCGGATCGGGTTGATACTTAGTTATGCCCCTCCAGGCTCTCCTCGGTTCATGGTACAGTGGGATCACTTATCACGCTCACGCCAGTCAGTGCGGGCATGAGCGTAACACTTAGGGCTAATATCCATCCCAGATATCAGGCAGACAGGCTGTATAGGAGACGCAGTGGTTATACCAACAAACACTGCATTGCAGTACTGTGTGGTGCTGCTCAAATTGCTAGACTTAGCCCCAGGTCTCAGGGGCCAGGAAAAATCCTTTTTTTTTTCAAATTAATACTCTTTTTTCTTTTTTTTCCTCAGTCAAACTGTACAAATACCCATTTTACTAACCTTCAGACACAAATATATCTGTTTAAAAGAGTCTAGTTTCGGCCAGATAACTAAAACTGTGGTTTTGCAGTTCCACGGTTCAAATCTCTGTATTATTTACTTTTTGCCTTTTTTCCATAAAAAAACAGTTTCAGTGTCTCGCTGACTGTTCACACACAAATATATCTATTTAAAATGGTCTGGTATACGCCAGGAAATATATCTGTTTAAAAAATTCTGGTGTAGGCCAGAGAACTAGAACTGTGGTTTTTCTCTTCCACGGTTCAAATCTGGGTGTAATCCACCTTTTTGCATAAAAAAAAACAGTTTGAGTGTCTCACTGACTGTTCAGACACAAATATATCTGTTTAAAAGATTCTGGTGTAGGCCAGAGAAATAGAACTGTGGTATTCCTCTTCCACGGTTCTAATCTCCTTTTTATTACCCTTTTGCCATTGATAGTGCGAGTGTAAGCTATTTTACTTCATTTACAATAGGCAAGGCGCGTGGCAAGGCACGTGGAACTGGACATTCTGGCGATGGTGCGTGCTGAGGACGGGGCTGTGGCCAAGGTGAAAATGTGCCACAACCAACAGCCACATCTTCTCGCTCCCAGTTCTTGACCGAATTAATAGGGAAGCACACAACAACAACACTATTGCGAACTGATCAGTGTGAACAGGTTATTAATTGGATAGCAGATAATACTTCCAGTCAACTGGGCACCACCACCTCCGGTCTGTCTTCCACACGGTCAAGTCTTAGTAGCCGTGAGTCTCAATTGCATACTCCTCCTCACCCTGATGCTCCTTCCTCCCACCATGCCGAGTGTCGTCAGACAGCAACTGATCCCACAGTTGGACACTCTGAAGAGCTGTTCACTGGTCCATTTCCATATTTGGGCCCCTCGCCTGCTCCGCTTGAAGTAGTGGAAGAGGAGATCCCATGTAGCAATGGCCAAATATTTGAATAGCTACGGCCACAGCAAGGCGACGCTGGCAATTTGTCATAAGAGTTGGATGATGACGAGACACAATTGACACTAAGTGAGGAGGAGGACCGTGGTGCGTAAGTGGAAGAGGAGGAGGTGGTGGATGATCTAGTAACTGACCCAACTTGGCAGGAGAACACGCAGAGCGAGGCCAGCAGCACACACGGGGAGGGAGGCAGAGTACCCCAACAGGAAGGGAGAAGCAGTGTGGTGGCCGCAGACAGAAGGCGGGCAACCGTTCCCCTTAACACCAACACAAGGGACTTTGCCAGTACAACCGGTAGGTCTTCCAGAGTCTGCTGATAACCCCAAAAAGGCCATTTGTACCACCTGCCAGGCCAGCATCAGCAGGGGTGACAAAACTACCAGCCTGACCACCACCAGCATGATCAGGCACATGGCAGCAAAGCACCCGACTTTGTGGGGCGAACCCGAGGGTCCACGACTAGTGTCAGCAGGTGTCACCACTGTTTAACCGCTGTTATGCATGTAAGAAAACCCCCTGTTGTGCGTGCAAGGCAATCCCCTGTCCATACTGCATGCAAATATGCCCCCTCCTCTCAGTCTTCACTTGTTATGGCAGTTTCTCAAGAAACAGCATCAACGTCCACGTCCACGTCCCACCGCAGCGTTCAATTGTCCTTATCCCAGACATTTGAACGAAAGCGGAAATTCGCAGCCAACGCCCCACAGGCCACAGTCCTAAATTCTCACATTTCACGACTGCTTGCGTTGGAAATGCTGCATTTTAGGCTGGTGGAGACGGAATCCTTCCGCAACCTTATGGCGGTGGCCGTCCCTCGGTACTCGGTCCCCAGCTGATACTATTTTGCCCGGTGTGCCATCCCCGCACTGCGCAAGCACGTGTCCCAAAACATCTGCCGTGCCCTCAACAACGCAGTTACTGGGAGAGTCCACCTGACAATGGACACGTGGACAAGTGCTTGTGGCCAGGGACGATACATCTCCCTGACGGCACACTGGGTAAACATAATGGGATTGCGGGCCCTATGTCAGTCAAAGTTGCCCCCACAGTGTAGAGCTCCTGGCATCAAACTCCTCCTCCTCCTCCTCATGTTCAGCCTCCATCTCAGATATCACCACATCAGTTACAAGCTGGAAGCACTGCAGTACTGCCTCAGCCAAGCAGAAAGAGGCTGAGCTTAAAGTCATAAGCTTAGGTGATAAACCTCATACTGCTTGTGAGTTGTGGACAGCTGTGAAAGAGCAGGCAGATCTGTGGTTGAGACCGCTGAACCTACATCCAGGCATGGTCATGTGTGACAATGGCCGTAACCTGGTGGCGGCTCTGAGGTAAGGCGAGATAAAACACGTACCATGCCTGGCTCATGTGCTTAACCTTGTGGTTCAGCGGTCTCTTAAATCGTACCCCGAGTTGCCAGATCTGCTCGTCAAAGTACGCCGCCTGTCAGCTCATTTTCAGAAGTCGGCTACAGAATCCACCGCGTTTGCAGCTTTCGGCACACCGACTGATGTGGGATGTCCCCACACGTTGAAACTCTACCCTCCACATGTTGCAAAGGATTTGTGAGCAGAAGAGAGCAGTTGTGGAGTACCAACTGCAACAAGGCCGTCGATATTCAGGTCAGACTCCACACATTAGTCCTCAGGAGGGGACCTGGATGTCTGACATATGTAACATCCTGACAAACTTTGAGGAGTCCACCAAGATGGTGAGTGGCGATGACGCCATCATTAGCATCAGCATCCCACTTGTCTGTCTTTTGCAATATTCTCTGCAGAGAATTAAAGAGGAGGCATTGCAGCCAGAGTATGATGAGATAGATCAAGAAGCCATGGCGGGCAATTACACACAGCCCAGCCTCATCTCTTCCCAACATGCATTGGGGGACGATGAGTGAGAGGAGGATGAGTAGGAGGAAGAACAGGAGCTGGTATCATGTGCTGTAGACGGTAGTACCTGTACAACTGTCATACCGTGGGTTCAGTGTGGGTGGCTTGAGGACAGGGGGGAGGAGGAGGAGAGCATGGTCAGTCGTCATCTTGGTGAGGACATGGAAGTCTTGCCCGTTACCAGTCTGGCATGCATGGCTGACTTTATGTTACGCTGCCTTAACCGTGACCCTCGCATTGTAAAAATGTTGGGTGACAGTCATTACTGGCTGGTGACACTTTTAGACCCCCGCTACAAGGAAAACTTTGACTCTCTTATTCCTGAGGTGGAGAGGTATACAAAAATGGGGCAGTACCAGAAGGCCCTTGCTGCAGAACTGTTAAAAAAATTCCCATCTGAACACGCTAGCGGCAGAGGTCACAGTTCATTGACCAACCAAGGCGTACAGGCGAGAGAGACACATCTCCAAACCAGCAGAGGCAGGGGAACACTGTCAACATTTTGGGACAGTTTTCTGAGACCCGCCCAGCTTACAGGCCCTGAGGCGCGGGGTACTCTCACAAGGAGTGGAAAGTTTCAAAAGATTTTGAGGGAGTACCTTGCCGACCGTACCAGCATCCTTCGTGATTCCTCTGTGCCTTTTAATTATTGGGTATCCAAGCTGGACACTTGGAATGAACTCGCTCTGTACGCCTTGAGGGTCCTGGCCTGCCCTGCCGCTAGCGTGTTATCAGAGTGTGTTTTTAGTGCTGATGGGGGAATTATAACTGATAAGCCCACTCGCCTGTCAACTGACAAGCTGACCCTTATCAAAATGAACAAGGGCTGGATTGGGCCAGACTTCTCATTACCACCAAATGACAGCAGAGTAACATAAAGTCAAATCCACTGTGTTATTTCGGGAGGTGTATTCCCATGCACTGCTTCACACCCACACATGGGTATACGCTTCCTCATTTCGGCTGTATTTTGCTCTTCTCCTTATCCTCAGCCTCCACCACCATTATACCACCAGGGTGACCTTGGTCTGTGTTGCCAGCATTGCAAGTTCCTCCGTCCTAATTTTTGGCAGCTTTAGCTTGGAAGGCATAGGCAAAGACTATGAAAGACCCACTCCCCAATAATGGGAATAATGTTTTTAAGATGCTGTACTGCATGGTTCTTCCAAGGGGCATTAAAACCGTCTTGTTAAGCTACCGCAACCTCCTCGTCTCTTCCAAGGGGAATTAAGACCGTCTTGTTAAGCTACTGTGACCTCCAAGTCTCTTCCAAGGGGCATTAAAACCGTCTAGTTAAACCATTCTGAACTCCACAGCTCTTCCAAGGGGCATTGAAATGTTGTTTTTAATTAACTCTAACCTCCATGACTCTTCCAACGGGCATTGCATTTCCTCCTAATTTTAGTCAGCTTTTGCTTTTCAATGCACAGGCGAACAGTAAGGGAGACCCACTCCCCAATAATGGGTAGAACTTTTTTAGTATGCTGTAAGCAACGTCTGTTTCAAGGGCCATTGCAGTTCCTCATAATTTTTTGGAAAGCCTTCCATTCATTGCTTAGGCCAACAGTGCACAGGAAACCCAGTTGCTATAAATGGAAAAAACGGTTTAGTTAAGGCCATCTGACCTCCATGTCACTTCCAAGGGGCATTGGAGTGCCTCGAAATTTTTGGTAGGCATTGCACTCACTGTATGCCTATAACTGTGTAGCCGAACTGCGCCTTTTGGTACAGAAACATATCCTACAAGATGTGTGGTTGACTGGCCTGATATTGATGTGAATGGTTCCTGTTCCTCCTGCTCTTTCTCCTTTGCCACCACCTCATCCATCATTCATCACCTGAAGCTTTGTTTTAATGGGAGTCATAGAACGGGGATAGTAGCAGGAAAACATCCAGCAATCCTCGGAGGGGGTAGGATATGAGCCAAAATGCTGACCACCTCAGGCCTAGCCGCTGCTACATACATGCGCTTGCATTCCAAGGAACATAAAGCTAAGGAGATGGATGGCCTCATGATCATGAATAATTTACTCGTTGTGTAGGAGGCCGACCACTGCTGCTGTCTACCTTCTGAACTTTATGTTGAAGCCTGATTGACCCAGGACCCGCAATCCTCTATGTCTGAAGGACGTGCTGCATCCCAGTGTCCAACTGTGTCCCGGCTTCCACAATATTAACCCAGTGTGAAGGCGTGAGATGAACCCTCCCTGGCCGCATTCACTTGTCCACGTGTTTGTGGTTAGGCTGTCCTTCAAATAGGGGCGGCTGGGAACCGTGTGTGGACACCCAGCCGCGGGGCAGCTGGGGATCGAGTATGGACAACCGGCCACCCCCTGGCATCTTGGGACCGAGCGTGGACACCCGGCCGCAGGGCGGCTGGGGACTAAGTATGGATACCAGGCCGCCAACGCAGCCATGACGTGATGGCCAGATTCCGCCTCCACATGCCTAAAAGGCCCAATTTGAAGTGCAAGCAAGCTAGCAGTATGGTATTGCAGCCTGGGGGTGTGTGGGTGGCAGGCTGCACACTTAGGCTTGCATTCCGAGAAAGCAAAGCAGATGCTAACTTCTATCATCATCATCATCATGCTCCTCACCTTGGCACTCTCAACTCCCCTGATGAAGAAGCCAGGGCCCACCAGAGGAGTCTGGTTCTCTGGTGGGCTTGTCCAATGCTGCCCTAAAGCAGGCTGGGCTAAGAAAAGTGTGTGGGGGGAAGTTGACAGGAGAAATAGGGGTGGCTGGGGACCGTTTATGGACACCCGGCCTCCCCCTGGCGGCTGGGGACCGTGTGTGGACACCCGGCCGCGGGGAGGCTGGGGACCTTTTTTGGACACCAGTCCGCCCCCTGGCGGCTGGGGACCGAGCGTGGACACCCGGGCCGCCGGGCGGCTGGGGACTGAGTATGGATACCAGGCCGCCAACGCAGCCATGACGTGGTGGCCAGATTCCGCCTCCACATGCCTAAAAGGCCAAATTTCAAGTCCAAGCGAGCTAGCAGTATGGTATTGCAGCCTGGGGGTGGGTGGGTGGCAGGCTGCACACTTAGGCTTGCATTTCGAGAAAGCAAAGCAGATGCTAACTTCTATCATCATCAAGCTCCTCACCTTGGCACTCTCAACTCCCCTG
Source organism: Phyllobates terribilis (assembly GCF_046119375.1). NCBI lineage: Eukaryota > Metazoa > Chordata > Amphibia > Anura > Dendrobatidae > Phyllobates > Phyllobates terribilis. Next base: position 285,420,499 of record NW_027362761.1, read on the forward strand.
ATGGAGAAGCCAGGGCCCACCGGAGGAGTCTGGTTCTCTGGTGGGCTCGTCCAATGCTGCCTAAAGCAGGCCGGGCTAAGAAAAGTGTGTTTGGGGAAGATGACAGGAGAAATAGGGGCGGCTGGGGACCGTTTATGGACACCTGGCCACCCCCAGGCGGCTGGGGACCGTGTGTGGACACCCGGCCGCAGGGCGGCTGGGGACTGAGTATGGACACACGGCCCCCCCCATGACGTGGTGGCCAGATTCCGCCTCCACATGCCTAAAAGGCCCTATTTCAAGTGCAAGCAAGCTAGCAGTATGGTATTGCAGCCTGGGGGTGGGTGGGTGGCAGGCTGCATACTTGCGCTTGCATTGCAAGGAATGGGGGAGGTACAATTGAACACTGCCTTTGGACAAGGACTTGCACGGGGATAGTTGCAAGTCTGCATCTTCTGATGTGTTAAGGATCACTTCTGATGGGCACACTTTTAGGCAGTGACCTGGGTGTCAGAGATGCCTCCAGGGGTCTTCCCCATGCTGTTCCCATATCTTTTCAGCACTGTATGCATGTGTCACACAGCACATGGCCAGATAAGATTGTAAAATGTTAAAGTGACATTTTCCGGTGAATGCATTTGTCACGGTTGAAAGCAATACAAAAGTGCAAAAACGCATAAAAAATGCTACTTGTGAACATAGCCCAAGGTGTGGAGGAGTATTTTTGCTTTTGTTTATTTATTTTACCTTATACATAAGTCTTTTCCCTGGAAAGGAAGTTCCTTAACATATTTCACAGGAAAACAGTTTCAGTTTTGTTTTTGAACGTTTTATTGTGAGCCTAATACCTCTGACCACGTTGTTGACAGCAGTGACCTGGGGGTCAGAAATGCTTCCTGGGGCGATGCCCATGCCTTCCCCATGTCTTTTGAGCACTGTCACTATCGTTTTGGGCACTTTTTAGGCTTTCTACTGACTGCCGGGGGTGCCGCCGCAAAAATGCTTGGGTCTCCCATAGACTAACATTGGGCTCGTTGGTCGGGTCAAGCACCCGAGTATCACGGCGAGCTCGGCCCGAGCTTCGAGCACCCGAGCATTTTAGTGCTCGCTCAACACTACTCTTATCTCCTCTTCCCACAATAGCATTCAAGATTTCTCCCGTGCATCCCCCTTCTCTGGAACTCTCCAACCCACCATTTCTGACTCTCGCCTACTGTTGAAACCTTCAAAAAGCACCTGAAGACCCACCTTTTGTGACATGCATTCAACCTGCAGTAACCCTAGCTCCACCATACCGCTGCATAACCAGCTCTATCCTCACCTACTGTATCCTCACCCATCCCTTGTAGACTGTGAGCCCTTGCGGGCGGGGTCATCTCCTCTCCTGTACAAGTCTGTGTCACATTTTTGTTCAAGATTATTGTAATTGTTTTTGCGATGTATACCCCTTTTTCATATGTAAAGCACCATGGAATAAATGGTGATAAAGCAATAATAATAATGTGGACCAGGCTCACATCTACTGAGACTGGACCATTTGGAACACAGGGTGGTGGTGGTGGCAAACTGACTGGAAACTTTATCTGCTATCCAACCAACAATCTTTTCACACTGCTCTGGCTTCAATAATGGTGTTCTGCGGCCCACTAGAAATTGGGCCAGGAAGGTAGTTCGACATGAAGTGGGTATTTGTTGTGCTCCCTGAGCAGGCACAGTTTCATCTTGCCCATGCCCTCTGCATGCACTATCACTATCACCATCACCATAATGTCCACTTCTCAGTGCCTTGACACACACCTTGCCCATTTTAAATAGAGTTTAAGATTTTTCACGTTGCCAAAAATGTCTGTATTATTACTGCAGTAATATAGGATCACATCTGATGGGATGATCACAGTTTTAGGCAGTGACCTGGGAGTCAGAGATGCTTCCAGGGGTCTTCGTCATGCTGTTCCCATGTCACACACCACACGGCCAAATAAGGTAGTAAAATGTTAACTCCTTTAAAGCCTGGGGCGTGTTAGCATGCCTCAATCCATCACCCCCTGTTCAGCACGGGCTCCGGCGCTGAGCCTGTACTTAACTGGGCACATGTCAGCTGATTCTTACAGCTGACATGTGCCCGCAACAGCTGCGGGTAGAATCGCGATCCACCCGCAGCTGTTAACCAGTTAAATGCCACTGTCAATCTCTGACAGCGGCATTTAACATCACCGTGCCGGAAGTGTGGCATTTGCCCCACCCATCGGTGACCCATCACATGATCGCGGGTCACCGATGGGTTGGCATGACAACCCGGGGTCTGCAGCAGACCTCTGTGATTGTCATGTCTCAATTGCTATGAGCACCACGCAGTGGTCGGCACTCATAGCAAGTGAGCATTTCTACTGGATACAGGCGATCTGCTCACTGCCTGTATGCAGTAGAAGCAATCAGACAACTGCTGCTTCTTGTCTCCTATGGAGACTATTAAAACATGCAGAAAGTGTAAAAACACTGGTTTTAAAAATATTAAAAAAATAAAAAATGTATAAAAGTTTAAATCACCCCCCCTTTCGCCCCTTTCAAAATAAAATAATAAAAAAAAAACATATACACATATTTGGTATCACCGCGTTTAGAATCGCCTGATCTATAAATATAAAAAAAGAATTAATCCGATCGGTAAACGGCGTAATGAGAAAAAAATTCTAAACGCTAGAATTACGTTTTTTTGGTCATCGCAACAGTGCAATAAAATGCAATAATAGGCGACAAAAACATCTGTTCTACCCCAAAATAGTATCAATAAAAACGTCAGCTCGGTGCGAAAAAAATAAGATCTCACCCGGCCCCAGATCTCTACAAATGGAGACGCTATTGGTCTCGGAAAATGGCGCCATTTTTTTTTTTTAAGCAAATTTGGGATTTTTTTTCACCACTTAAATAAAAAAGAACCTATACATGTTTGGTGTCTACAAACTCGTAATGACCTGGAGTATAAGAATGGCAGGTGAGTTTTAGCATTCAGTGAACGTGGTAAAAAAATAAAAATAAATAAAACAACTGTGGTATTGCACTTTTTTTGCAATTTCACCCCACTTGGATTTTTTTTCCCGTTTTCCAGTACACGATATGGTAAAACCAGTACCATATATAGTACAACTTGTCCCGCAAAAAATAAGCCCTCACACGGCCATATTGACCAAAAGATAAAAACGCTATGGCTCTGGGAACAGACGGAGCAAAAAACGAAAGCGCAAAAATGGAAAATCCCAAGGTCCTTAAAGGGGTTAAAATGACATTTCCTTGTGAATGCATTTTTAACCATTAAAAGCAATGTAAAAGTGCAAAAACGCATAAAAAACGCTACGTGTGAACATCGCCCAAGATGTGGAGGAGCATTTTTGCTTTTGGTTATTTATTTTGCATTATGCACAAGTCAATACCCTGGAAAGCAGGTTCCTCAACACATTTCCCAGGAAAATACATTTTGGTTTAGTTTTTGTATGTTTTATTGTGAGTCCGTAAAAGTGGCGTAATACCTCTGACAACATTGTTGACAGCAGTGACCTGGGGGTCAGAAATGCTTCAAAGGGTCTTCCCCATGCTGTTACTATGTCATTTGAGCACTGTTCCCATCGATTTTGGCAATTTTTATTTCGACCCAAGCAACGAGTATCTGAGCATTTTAGTGCTCGCTCATCACTACCAATTACCTCAACCAGTGGGCCCCCACTTTTGGCGAACCCCTACAGAGAGGAGGTAGCGGCAAGCTTAGGAAGCTGACCATCCATCGAGGTACAAGGCCAGGAGACCCGAGGGTCCCACCCTGGCTTCTCCTTGAGTTTCCATGGGGCCAAATGACCGGCTGGTCCCAATTTGGCTTCTCCGAATGTCTCCATGGGTTCCAGATGACCAGAGGTCCCACCTGGTAAGCCCAAAAAACATATCCATGGGGCCAGGTGACCTCATTGTCCCAACCTGATCTCCCTAGCTGTATCCATGGGTTCTCTGATAGTTAATGGAGCAAATCTGTATCCTTCCTGTCAGGGCCGTATACTCTTAGACCGTAATCATGTAGAATACAAAATCTGTGTCTCTCTGGAGCAAGCCATGCTACCAAGCTGATGTCCTGAAGAGTCTGTCTGATCTTTGATTCTCTTTTCTAAAGTCTGCCTACTGCAGAGGCCTTGTTCCTTAAATAGTTCCTAATTGTTCTTTCAAGCACATATCCACAGGTCAAGGATTAGGGAGGGTATTATTCCACAGTGCACAGCTCTCATTGCTTGAGCATTTATTCAATTTACATAGTTGGTATAGCAGGGGGGCTCTTGTACATCAACATCTAGCTGACTTTATTAGAATATGCAATATTAACAAACATTATTGTTTCCAGACTAAGCAAAGTCAACATTCAGGTTTATACACATAGTAGTATGTCCTTCTAGACCAGCCACAGAAAAACACATAAATTCACAAGTCAACACAAACACAATAGTGTATTTCTCTTGGCTTAACAAACATAGATGTCTAGCTGATTAAGATTTGAAACTGTTTCGTCACACATACCTGACTTTTACCTCAATATTTGCCATTGATCAGAGAGCTATTTCCACTGCAGTGCCCTGACCATCACATCTTTCATGGACCTTTCTTTAAAAGATAAAAAAAAAATGGCCATTTACTTTTACAAAATATGATGGGCCATGAAAATTAGGTAACTTCACATCCCAAAAGTAAGCACCTACAACACTTAACTGTTTTCAGGTGGCACATACACAGGTTTAATATTGAAATAATACCACAATGAAGAAAAAAAAATAATTTAAGCCATGTATACTTTGTGAGGTAGAGAGTAGGGATGAGTGGACCTGTGGAAATGCAGAATTGCTCCCGAACTTGAACCTGAACCCGAACCCCATTGAAAGAACTTTGGGCTTGAAAAATTCCCTCTCTCTCTATCTCCCGCCTCTCTCTTCTCTTCTCTCTTTCCTTCTGGACTTCCCCAGATCTCCAAACGTTAAAACGGACATGCGGAAGAAGTCTATTTTCTGAGTTTAGAACTGGACACTAAATGTCCGGTACCATCCCCTAACTTTTAAGTTTGGGTTCTCTCATCTCTAGTAGAAAATTATATTTAAATTTTTATCTTTTTTAGGATGTGGAAAAAAATATATGATTTGTCCATCTTACAATGCAGGAAACACATATTATATGACACACAAGCTTTGGTTTCAGCAATGAAGGATTTAATACCAAAAGTACATTTTACAACCAATTAATTTATGAAAACATGTATTGTATTCATGTGATACAATATTAATAACAACTGCTCACAGTGATAACCATCTGAAATTAATCTCAATAGATTTGATTAAATCGATTTAAAATATGAGTAATTCAATAGGGAGCTAAAGATAATGAGGCAATGTCTCAACAGATCCTCAATTATAACGTTCAGATCTGGGTGGAAAGTATATATAAGAAATATTTCACTCAGTGAAGACCTGCTCATCAACTTATAACAATAAATCTAAGTAGAAAATTTAATCATAGCAAATCATTTTAAGTAAGTCAATATTCAATAGATACTCATGCTGTGCTTTTATACTAAGTTCTTGTAATATTTCTTCATCTTTAGAGGGAAAATATGTATTTGTAAAAAGCTATATTAATCTTGATGTGCACTCACTTTTTTTTTTTTAATAAAATAGAGTTATCTAATTAACTAATTAATTTTGAATATATATATAATATAACATTAAGATCTGCTATTAGTTTTTAATTGTGAACATTGTGTTTTTCTATTTTGACTCATTTCTAAATTTAGAACAAATATAGAAATGATCATTTAATTTATTATATTCAATTATAATGCCAAATGGTGACAGAACATCTCCTGACATTAAAATCTGCTATATTAGATATTTTTGAAAATCTTGTTCTTTTCAACAGTAGGCCATCATGAATCTACAGTACATTAAAAAGATGAAAAGTAATGTCTTGTAATATTTGACTTATTATTGCCCAAATATGCTGCATATATTAATAACATGCTAAAACTTCTTTACTATATGCAGATCCTTATAAAGACTGTCCAATGGAAAGCGTTAACAAAACACATGTCACATCATTTATACTACTGGGATTTCCAAGCTTGCACTATCTAGGAATCTTCATTTTCATCCTAGGATTATTTATCTATATAATAACATTAATTGCAAATGTCCTAATAGTTCTCATGGTTCGGAAACAGAGTCGCCTTCATCTGCCTATGTATTTCTTTCTTGCAAATATCTCTGTGATTGATATTTTCTATACTACTAATATTGTTCCTCAAATGCTTGCCACTTTTCTCATTGAAGTTTTTTGTGTCTCTTACATTGGATGCATTTCTCAGTTTTTCATTCACATCTGCCTCGGATCAGCAGAATGCCTCATCTTGGCTATCATGGCATTTGACCGTTATGTTGCCATATGCAATCCATTGCATTACCTTTCAATCATGAATTATACTGTATGTATCTATTTAATTGCTGGAATGTGGGTTATAGCAATAACGGCGAACCTGCCTCCATTGTTTTCTGTTTGCCAGTTACAATTCTGTGGTCGTAACACTATCAATCATTTCTTCTGTGATGCCCCACCATTACTGGAAAATTCTTGTACAGGGGCTGAGAGGGTAGAATTTATAAACTTTGTTGTTGCTGCCAGTATGATCATGAGCTCCTTTTCCATGATCATGTTGTCCTATATCATGATAATAAGAGCCATTATTTTAATTCCCACAACAGGGGGGAAGAAGAAAACTTTTTCAACTTGTGCTTCCCATCTCATAGTTGTTGGTATCTTTTTTGGAAGTTTAATTATTATGTATGTAAGACCAAATTACAAAAATTCAACAGAATATAATGAAGTTGTGTCTGTTTGCTACACTCTGGTGACACCCATACTAAACCCTATCGTATATACATTCAGAAATAAAGATATTAAACATTCACTTAAGACTTATTTCATATGTCATAATCTATGACTGTAGATGTTATATACATGTAAATCTAAATTACAGCAGTGTGTTAGATGTTTCTTGTTACTAAGAACAAAATGTGATTATACAAAGTGGTCTTCACATGACAATCTCTAGAAAGGATCCAACACGAGGATTAAAGAAGAATTTCAGTTTATCGAAGGTAATCCTATTTATAAAAAATCAGATTAGTAAAAGGTCCATAATTTGTAACTCGTATAGCAAAATTGCTGCGGCATTCAGTGTAACTGATTAACAGAAATTGCTTTCAATTTAGGAACCAGTACCAATTCTTATAATTATACTTTTTTCTTAAAGACAACACATTCAGGATAGCATAAAAAAAAATTGAGTTAGTACTTTAGGGTACTTTTAGGGGCATTAAAGCTGATTATTGTTGCATATGCACTTTGGGAAATGGAAAGCGTAGGGGTACTGTTATGTTTTTGGGACACTATATTTGTAGACACAATGTTTTAGGAAATTTTGATTGACAGTTACAATGACTATATTTTTTGGGCTGAATGTTTTCATGGATACTATAGCTGATACCATGAGTGCGGCTCATATATTTCAGGTTAAAGAGGTTATGAAAGAAGATCTTCGTGTATTTTCACACGTCTTTTTCGCTCAGATTCTGCCCGAAATCTGCGTTTAAATAGTGCCCCAAAACCACCACAAAAAATGAACATAATTCTTGAACATGTAAAATTATATTGCTATGCGCATGTTCAGTCTTTTGTAACTTCTTTTAACCATTTTAGGGTTTGGAAACCATGAAGCGATTAAAAAAAGTAGTATGTTCATTCTTTGAATGGCTTTGGAAGCATAGGGAGAAGTTGAAATAGTTGGGCATAGTTGAAAAGTGGAAAATACAGGGAAAAGACGCTGAAAAAAATAATTGCAAAACCGCCAGTGAAGACACTTCAGGGAAAAAATACATTTTCCTGAAACGGCTTCACCTAGCAAAACCTCAGCGTGAAATAAAATATGCATATACCATTAAGTTAACTGGCCACAATAATAAAAAAAAATATTCTTTATGAACAGTGCTGTCCACAAAAGAGCTTTATCCTGTTCTCTATGGCTGCCACATGAAATACAATTCTGAATGGTTATCTATGCAGTTATCTGTGGTCTTATTTGATTTTTACCCCGTTTTCTAAAGAATAATCATTTCAGAACGTCACGTATTTTCATAGCAATAGTCAAGTCAAAAACGCCATTAACCTGAAGATATGCTGCTGTAATCTGCAGGTTAATAGCATTCTAAAGCTGTGCTGCCGCCGCACTGAAAGCCCAGCTACCAGGATGAAATAAACGTTATTCCTCCTGGCAGCCAGTAGCTTTCAGTCATAAAGGCACGGCCGTTGCGGCTTCGGTCAACCGACTACACCTGACTAGCGTTTTGATGTTTGTTGGGTGAGCCTCTGTTTACTGTATGTACTTTTCTTTCCACATGATTTAATGTTTGGGACTTGTTTTATTTGGCACCTTAACTTTATACTTTTATGTGAGTATGTGTACTGTGTTTCAGACTGCACATTATTAGTCACTTGTATTATCGCATACTTATATACGTACTCTTCTGTGTTTTATTACATTGTTAAATTAATTGGTGCCTTTTCATTATTGGGGTCCCTCATTATTGGGGTCACTCATCAATTTGCGTTTTGTGCCTGTCCGGTTGGATTTTTCTATATGCTTTTTCATGATCAATAAAATCTTTTTAAGCAGTAAGTATTTATTGTAGTCCTGGCATAAACAAGTGACATAAAGGGGATAACTCAAATCATTTTTATACCAAATCCTGAAAGGCTGTAATCAGCTGTTTAAAAGTAATGTACAGTAATTCTAGCACATGTATCATATGTAGTGTCAGGCAGAGTAATGAGTGCAAAAAATCACCTTCTTGAGAATGCCCCCTTAGAAATGCCAACCACAGTGTCTGTGTTTGTAGTGCCTTCTTACTTCACATGGAGTCATTCTCTAGCAGCCACTAAGTACCAGCCAGAGAGAATACCACCATAATATCAGCCAAACAAATGCCCATATTTATTGATAGCGAAATCACCCCCAATGTTTATAGTGATACAGAAGTCTGTTATGTTTCATCTATAATCTTACAGTGACAAATCACAAGAAGGCACACAAAATGCTACAAGGCAGCTAACAAATCTTCTAAATTAGGAAGAAAATATTCCATGTAAATCTAAGACTGGTGCTAAACAGCAACTTTGGCTGTAACACTGGTCCCGCGGTCAAAGAACGCTATGTACTGCTGCTAGATCATATCATAATGGAGGTGTATAGGGTTAGATCACCACCCCTAGTGTAACACAGCCAAAGCAAGTTGCAAAAATCCAACTGGTTCGAAATTTTTGCAACTTCCTTGTCGCTGTCGTGGTACGCTAAGGGTCAAAATTCACCCCTTTTACCTGCAGTACATTGTGATATACCAGAGGTCAATAATGATAAAGTGCAGGACAGGAAAAATGTAACAAAATAATAAATAACTTTTATTACAAAAAATTATTAAAAGACAAAAAGTTCATAATGGTAATAGTGCAGACAGAGAGGACACAGTAGATGTATGTTGGTGGGTGAACTAAAGTGAAGAAAAACTCTGGAAGTAATAAATCAAGTGGAAAGGATAAAACATAATCGATTCATAATTACATATGCGCAATGGAAATAAGAATTGGATGCCAGGGGGAAATTCAATAAATATAAGGATATAATAGTATACATCATCACAGCCAAGATGAAACGGGCTCACCCATCAAACACACCCAACGTAAGTTTCACAAATGCTTCATCAGTGGTACTTGGTTGTTGTGACATTCTGGTATATAAAACACAGGTAACCAATTAGAAAGTGGACATAATGAGGCAAACATAGATAACACATGCACAAACAGAACAAACAAACAAAGTTGCAGTCTGCAGTGCTAAAGCATGTAAACATGAAATATATTAAATTTTCTTATTATCCAGAGAAGTAATGCTATTCAAATTTCATATATTTCATGTTTACATGCTTTAGCACTGCAGACTGCAACTTTGTTTGTTATGTATAGAGAATGGCTACTCTTAGTTCACACCTGTACACACCAGTTTTCCGATTTGTAAGTCTTTTTGCTACATGTACAAACAGAGATATAACATGCTGATAAATACCTGGGAACATATACAAAATGCCTGCGCAAAGAGTGCTTATTTGCTGGTCAAATGGCAAATTGGATTCCACACAGTGCATGCCAGTACGTGTGTACATAAATGATATCACCATATGTAGCAGAGGAAAAGAGATTCAGCACTTCCAACCTTTGAAGTAAAATATTTGTCAATCCTTATTAGTAATCCATTAAAAACAGAGAAGTTAGGGGAAAGTTAAAGCATTGATGAGTTTCTAGCACATTAAGTGCCCTTAATCATAGCATATCAAATGAATCCTGGGAGTCTTGTTTTAAACATATTGGAACTAGTGACGAGCGAGCACTAAAATACTCGGGTGCTCGATGCTCGGGTCGAGCAAATTAGAATACTCGGGTGCTCGACCCGAGCAACGAACCCAATGTAAGTCTATGGTAAACTTGAGCATTTTTCAGTCAGCTCCCCCCGGCGGTCTGCAGATGGCCTAAAAATTGCCCAAATCGATGGGAACAGTGCTCAAATGACATGGGAACAGCATGGGCAAGACCCCTGGAAGCATTTCTGACTTCCAGGTCACTGCTTTTAATAACGTTGTCAGAGGTATTACGCCACTTTTACAGACTCACAATAAAACATACAAAAACAAAACCAAAATGGATTTTCCTGTCAAATATGTTAAGGAACATCCATTCCAAGGTAATGACTTGTATATAAGGCAAAATAAATAACCAAAACCAAGAATACTCCTCCACACCTTGGGCTATGTTCAAACGTAGCGTTTTTGATGTGTTTTTGCACTTTTGCATTGCTTTCAACCAAGACAAATGAATTCACTGTGAAATGTCATTTTAACATGTTACAACCTTATCTGGCCATGTGGTGTGTGAGACATGATCAGACACATCCTGCTTAACTTATGAAGGAGGGACACTGAAAGTCACAAAGCGTACTTTTATAGGGCCATCAGGCAGCCTTTACTATTCTTAAAGGGTCAGCAGTTGGCCCTCACTATTGTTAGAGAGCCATCAATCGGCTATGCTTTGTTGTTCCCATTACTAAAGACTGGGTCTCCTATACTGTTATTGCGTATGCAGTGAGTGGCAGGGTTGGCCAAAATTTGGACTCCCCACAATACCCCTTTGAAGAGACGTAGAGGAGGGCCTCCTGAAAACAATGTTCCAATTATTAGGAAGTTGGTCTCCCATTGTGTTTGCCTATGCAGTGAATACAAGAGTTGCCAAAAAATTGGAGGCACTCCAATGCCCCATGGAATAGAATAGTTGTGGAGTTCAGAGGGCTTCCTGAAAACAATTTTCCCATTATTAGGAAGTAGGTCTCCCATAGTGTTGGCCTATGCAGTGAATGCAAGGGCTGCCGAAAATTGAGAGGCACTCCAAAGCACCTTGGAAAAGACATGGAGGAGGGCTTCATAAAAAAATGTTCCCATTAGAACGGAGCGAGTCTCCTATACTTGTAATGTCCATGCACTAAGTGTATGGGCTGACAAACTTTTACCCCTGGGGGGTATACATGAACATACTGTATAAAACATTTTTTTTACCGGCAACATAAACACCCTTTAAAAAAATTATGTGGGTGTTGCATCACGGACCACAGTCACCCTGGTAATATGGTGGTGGAGGATGAGTATGAGGAGAAGGAGAAGGACAAGAGCAAATAGCCAAAATGAGGAAGCGTATATCCATGTGTGGGTGTGAAAAGATGCATGGGAATACACCTCACAAAAATAACACTGGATTTGAGTTTGTTACGCTGCTATTATTCGGTGGTGTTGAGAAGTCTGGCCCAATCCAGCCTTTGTTCATTTTTATGAGAGTCAGCCTGTCAGCATTTTGAGTTGACAGGCGGATGCGCTTATCAGTTAAAATTCCACTAGCGGCACTAAAAACCCACTCTGATAAAACGCTATCGGCAGGGCAGGCAAGGACCTCCAAGGCATAGAGAGCCAGTTCATTCCATGAGTCCACATTGGATATCCAATAGTTATAAGGTACAGAGGAATCACAGAGGACATTGGTATGGTTGGCAAGGTACTCCCTCAGCATCTTCCTAAACTTTGCACTGCTTGTGAGAGTACCCTGCGCCTTAGGGCCTGTGCGATGGGAGGGGCTGAGAAAATGCTCCCAGAACTTTGCCAGTGTTCCCCTGCCTTCACTGGATTGGAGTTGTGTCTCTCTCTGCTTGGTTGTCCAACAAACTGTGACCAATGTCGCCAGCGTTTTCAGATGGGAATTTTTTTTAATAGTTCTGCAACAAGGGACTTCTGGTACTGCACCATTTTTGTAGACCTGTCTGCCTCAGGAATAAGAGATATAAAGTTCTCCTCGAAGCATGGGTCTATAAGTGTCGCCAACCAGTAATGACAAGTCACCCAAAATTTTGAGAACGCAAGGGTCACGGGAACGGCAGCGTAACATAAACTCAGCCATGCGTGCCAGACTGCTAGCAGGCATGATTTCCATGTCCTCACTAAGAGGACGACTAACCATGCTCTCCTCCTCCCTGTTCTCAGGCCATCCACGCTGAACAGACGGTATGACAGTTGTGCAGGTAGTACCGTCTATAGCGCAATAAACCGGCTCCTGTTCTTCCTCCTCCTCTTCCTCATTGTCACCCAGTCCACATTTGTCACGCTGTCTCTATATACTGGAGGTAGGGGGCCTAAGCTGACCCTAAGCTGGGGCCCTGACTAATCCCTTAACCTGGAGGTAAAGTTAAAGGTACAGAGGTCCAGGCCACCAGCGTAACCCCTACCTCCTGAAGATCCCTGCACCTCCGTAATCTAGTCCTGAGAAGGACCCCGATCACAACCAAAGGGAACAAGAAATAATATGCCCAAACACAGTATTTAGACGAACGAGACAGTACAAGGGAAAAACCAAAACCACCTTGCATGCAAACAACTTCTCAACTACAACAGAGGGAAAACCAACGGGAAAGGAGATAAATGATAAAGCGAGGAAAGGGAAAAAACACTTCCAAATACACTTATCTCAGCAACTCCAAACACCACGATCCGCTCTGTCAGTCTGAATGAAATGCTTTCACCGACACCTCCCAAACAGACCAGCAGGTATATGAAGGAGTCTCACTACAGCAGCATTGATTGCAGCTGGGCGAGGCTGGACCTCATCTAGCCCAGAGAGAGAGAGAGAGAATTAACTCCCTCACTGCCGAGAAACACAAAGCACCAACAAGTCAGCTGCGAGAAGTCAGGCTGTGTACTCGTGACGATCTTCGTGGCAACACACCCGTGACAGTACCCCCCCTTCTACGAGGGGCCTCCGGACCCTCAGGGCCAGGTTTATCCGGGTGAGTCGTGTGGAAGGCCCGAACTAATCGGTCTGCGTTAATATCCGACGCAGGAACCCACATCCTCTCCTCAGGACCATACCCCTTCCAATGAACCAGGTACTGAAGGGACCGGCGATTAAAGCGTGAATCAATGACCCTCGATACCTGGAACTCCAAGTTACCATTGACAACCACTGGAGGGGGAGGTAAAGGTGACGGTACCACCGGCGCCACATACCTCTTAAGCAATGATCTGTGAAACACGTTGTGAATTTTAAACGTAGGGTGGAGGTCAAGACGGAATGCCACCGGATTAATAATAGAACTGATTCTGTACGGCCCGATGAACCTGGGACCCAGTTTCCAGGAGGGAACCTTAAGTTTTATATTCCTGGTAGACAACCATACCCGATCGTTCACACTTAGGTCCGGACCAGACACTCTCCTCCTATCAGCCATACGTTTGTATCGGTTCCCCATAGTATTCAGACTCTTCAGCACCCCTCTCCATACTGAAGCGAGTGATGAGGAAAATCGTTCCTCCTCAGGAACCCCCGAAGAGCCCCCCCCACTGAAAGTACAAAACTGGGGGTGAAAACCATATGCCCCAAAAAACGGGGACTTACCAGTGGACTCGCTCCGCCTATTATTAAGAGCAAACTCTGCCAGAGGTAAGAAAGAAGCCCAGTCCTCCTGGTTCTCTGACACAAAACACCGGAGATATGTCTCCAAGCTCTGGTTCATATTTTGCGTCTGACCATTGGTCTGAGGATGAAAAGCCGATGAGAATGACAACTGCATCCCCCGCCGTGCACAAAACGCCTTCCAGAACTTAGACACAAACTGAGACCCCCGATCAGACACCACCTCGGAGGGTACCCCGTGAAGCCTCACAATCTCCCCAATGAACACCTGCGCAAGAGTTTTAGCATTAGGGAGAGCCTGAAGAGCGATAAAATGTGCCATCTTGCTGAACCTGTCCACTACAACGAGTATGACCGTTTTACCCGAAGACGGAGGGAGGTCCGTAATAAAGTCCATAGACAGATGAGTCCAAGGACGCTCCGGGATCTTCAAAGGTAAGAGGGCCCCAGATGGACGGGTATGTGAGGTCTTAGAGCGCGCACAAACCCCACAGGACGCGACAAAAGTTACCACCTCCTTATGTAAGTTAGGCCACCAAAACCGACGCGAGAGGAGATCCACAGTTGCTTTACTCCCCGGGTGTCCTGCAAAAACTGAGTTATGGTGTGCCTCGATCACCTTCTGTCGCAACTGATCTGGAACAAACAGTCTCCCTGGAGGTCCAACAGGGGCGTCCCCCTGAGCCTCCAATACCTCCTCCTCCAGCTCAGAGCATACTGCCGAAACCACCACCCCCTCCTGAAGGATAGGAATCGGGTCGTCCGTATTCCCGGCCCCAGGGAAACTACGAGATAAGGCATCCGCCTTTACATTTTTTGACCCAGGACGATATGTAACGACAAAATTAAACCTGGTAAAAAACAATGACCACCTAGCTTGTCTGGGATTCAGACGTTTCGCGGACTCCAGATATAGCAGGTTCTTGTGATCGGTGATGACGGTGACCGGATGAACTGCCCCCTCCAAAAAATGGCGCCACTCCTCAAAAGCTAACTTAATGGCCAAGAGTTCCCTATTGCCGACATCGTAATTCCTCTCAGCGGACGACAATTTTTTAGAGAAAAAGGCGCACGGATGCCACTTACCAGGGGACGAACCCTGTGACAATACTGCTCCCACCCCTACCTCGGAAGCGTCTACCTCTACAATGAATGGCTGAGACGCATCAGGTTGAATGAGTATGGGCGCCGAGGCAAAACATTTTTTCAAAGAGGAGAATGCTTGACAAGCCTTGTCAGACCACCTAGAAAAATCCGTCCCCTTTTTAGTCATGTCAGTGAGAGGCTTAACCATGGACGAGAAATTACGAATGAACTTTCGGTAATAATTAGCAAACCCCAGGAAACGTTGTAGTGCCTTAAGATTCTCTGGCCGATCCCACTCAAGAACTGCCCGCACTTTCCCAGGGTCCATACGAAAACCGGACGCTGAAACCAGGAAGCCTAAAAACTGGAGTTCCTGTACGGCGAACACACACTTTTCCCACTTGGCATACAGTTTATTATCCCGCAAAATCTGTAACACCTGCCTAACGTGCTCCTGATGAGACACCAGATCCGGCGAGTAAATTAGGATATCATCCAGATATATGACAACAAACTGTCCCACCAAGCGGCGAAAAATGTCATTAACAAAGTGTTGGAACACCGCCGGGGCATTAGTCAGACCGAATGGCATGACAAGGTTCTCATAATGCCCCTCCGGAGTGTTAAACGCCGTCTTCCACTCATCCCCCTCCTTCATCCTAATCAGATTGTACGCCCCCCTGAGATCCAACTTAGAGAACCATTTGGCGCCCACGATCTGATTAAAGAGATGGGGAATAAGTGGGAGCGGATACGGATCTCGGACCGTAATCCGATTAAGTTCACGGAAATCCAGGCAAGGGCGTAGGCCTCCATCTTTCTTCTTAACAAAGAAGAACCCCGCAGCCACCGGTGAAGATGAAGGTCTAATATGCCCCTTAGCCAGACTTTCTGAGATATAATCCTTCATGGCCTGCCTCTCAGGACCAGAAAGGTTATACAACCTAGCTTTAGGTAACTTGGCCTCAGGGAGCAGTTTTACAGAACAGTCATACACGCGATGAGGAGGTAGTTCCTGACACCCATTCTCCGAGAATACATCCTCAAAGTCCGCCAGAAATGGAGGTAAAACCCAAGGAGTAACCGCACCAATGACCGTGTTCATGCAGTTTTTATTACAGAATTTACTCCATTCGCTTATCTCCCTGGTTTGCCAATTAATAACCGGGTTATGCTTAGCTAACCAAGGAAGGCCCAACACAATAGGAGTGGGAAGACCCTCCAACACGTAGCAAGACAACAGTTTTTTATGTATTGCCCCCACTTGAAGTTTTACGTCATGCACAGCTTGCAAAAAACTTCCCTGCCCGAGAGGCCTGGCATCGATCGAGAATATGGGGATGGGTTTAGCCAACTCACTCAACCGCATACCTTGAACCCGGGCAAACCGAGCATCAACCAGATTAGCCCCGGCCCCACTATCCAGAAGAACAGATATCCTCTCAGTTCTCGTACCCACCACCACCTCCGCCGGTACGAGAAACTGAGACGAACCTAGGGACGAAATACCTACTCCCAGATTGCCGTCCACCACACAACCTGGGATCAACAGTTTTCCGACGACTCTTCACTCTGCAAGGGACGGGATGGACACCCCCCAATAAAATGTCCCTTTCTCCCGCAGAAGAAACACCTTCCTGCCTTATGGCGCACCACCGGTCCCCTCCCCCGAAATGATGTCCCTCCTAATTGCATAGGCTCCTCTGGACTGACCAGGGGAACCACCATATGAGGGGACCTTGTAGGAGGTGGAGTCATCACAGGGGGTAGAGTTATCCCGCACCTCTCCCGAAGCCGTCTGTCCACGCGAATAGCAAGGGCCATAGCGGCTTCCAGAGACACGGGAGAGTCATACTGTGCCAACACATCCTGTAATTTGTCGGATAAACCATGACAAAACTGGCTCCTAAGAGCCGGGTCATTCCACTGGGTGTCCGTGGCCCACCTACGGAACTCCGAACAGAATTCCTCCGCCGGACGATCTCCCTGCTGGATCCTACGTAACTTAGACTCAGCAAGGGAGATCCGATCTGGGTCATCATATACGAGTCCCAGGGCAGCGAAAAACCTATCCACTGACTGGAGAGCCGGGGAACCCGGGGGAAGAGAGAACGCCCAAGATTGTGGGTCCCCTTGTAGGAGCGAGATGACAATTCCCACCCTTTGTTCTTCACTCCCCGATGACCGAGGCCGCAGCCGAAAGTACAATTTACATGCCTCCCGGAAAACAAAAAACTTGTCCCGCCCCCCAGTGAACCTATCAGGGAGAGCTACTTTAGGTTCTGGTCCGGCTTGCTCCTGAGGATGCCAAACCTTGGACCTAACGTCCGCCAGCTCCATGGACAAACTCTGCAATTGCCGAGCTAGACCGGCTACTGGATCCATGGTAGCTGGAGAAAAACTAAGCGGGTCGGTGAAAATGTCACGCTGTCTCTATATACTGGAGGTAGGGGGCCTAAGCTGACCCTAAGCTGGGGCCCTGACTAATCCCTCAACCTGGAGGTACTGTTAAAGGTACAGAGGTCCAGGCCACCAGCGTAACCCCTACCTCCTGAAGATCCCTGCACCTCCGTAATCTAGTCCTGAGAAGGACCCCGATCACAACCAAAGGGAACAAGAAATAATATGCCCAAACACAGTATTTAGACGAACGAGACAGTACAAGGGAAAAACCAAAACCACCTTGCATACAAACAACTTCTCAACTACAACAGAGGGAAAACCAACGGGAAAGGAGATAAATGATAAAGCGAGGAAAGGGAAAAAACACTTCCAAATACACTTATCTCAGCAACTCCAAACACCACGATCCGCTCTGTCAGTCTGAATGAAATGCTTTCACCGACACCTCCCAAACAGACCAGCAGGTATATGAAGGAGTCTCACTACAGCAGCATTGATTGCAGCTGGGCGAGGCTGGACCTCATCTAGCCCAGAGAGAGAGAGAGAGAATTAACTCCCTCACTGCCGAGAAACACAAAGCACCAACAAGTCAGCTGCGAGAAGTCAGGCTGTGTACTCGTGACGATCTTCGTGGCAACACACCCGTGACAACATTGGGATGAGATGAGGCTGGGCTGTTTGTAATCACCCTGTATGGTTCCTTGCTCCATTTCATCGTGCTCCGCCTGCAAAGCATCCTCTTTGATTGTAAGCAGAAGACAGAGAAGCGGGATGTTGATGCTAATTATCGCGTCATGTCCGCTCACCATCTTGGTGGAGTCCTCAAAGTTTTGGAGGATGGTACAGATGTCGGACATCCATGTCCACTCCTGAGTCTGAACTGAATACCGACGGCGTTGTTGATGCTGGTAGTTAACAATTGCCTTCTTCTGCTCAAAAATCCTTCCCAACAACTGCAGTGTACAGTTCCAACGTGTGGGGGTATCACACACGAGTCGGAAAGCCAGAAGCTGCAAACACTGCTGAAACACGGCAACGGCAGCGCAAGCTGTAGCTGACTTTCTAAAATGGGCACACAGGCGGCATACTTTGACAAGCAGATCCAGCAGCTCCGGGTAGCTTTTGAGAAACCGCTGAACCACGAGGTTAAGCACATGGGCCAGGCATGGTACATGTGTGAGCACGCCTTGCCTCAGAGCTGCTACCAGATTCCGGCCATTGTCACACACGACCATGCCTGGCTGTAGGTTTAGCGGTGCAAGCCACAGATCTGCCTGCACTTTCAGAGCTGTCCACAACTCTTCAGCATTGTGCGGTTTGCCACCTAAGCATATTAGCTTCAGCACAGCCAGTTGCCGCTTGGCTGAAGCAGTGCTGCAGTGCTTCCAGCTTGCGACTGATGTGGTCATTTCGGAGATGGAGGCTGAAGAGGAGGAAGAGGCTGAGGAGGATGAGGTGCAGGAGCTGTAGACTGTGGGGGCAAACCCTGATTGACCTAGGGCCCGCAATCCTTGGCGTTGGGAGGACGTATTCCGTCCCAAGGTCCTACTGGTTCCCGGCTTCCACTATGTTAACCCAGTGTGCCGTCAGCGATATGTACCATCCCTGCCCACAAGCACTAGTCCACGTGTCCGTGGTTAGATGGACTTTCCCAGTAACTGCATTTTTGAGGGCATGGCTAATGATGTGGGACACATGCTTCTGTAATGCGGGGACGGCACACTGGGAGAAATAGTGGCAGCTGGGGAGTGAGAACCGAGGGACGGCCACCGCCATCAGGTTGCGGAAAGCATCCGTCTCCACGAGCCTAAAATGCAACATTTCGAGAAATGTGGGAATTGTGGGAATTTAGTAGTGTGGCCTGAGGGGCGTTGGCTGCGTATTTGTGCTTGCGTTCCAATTACTGAGGTATGAACAAGTGAATGCTGCACTGGGACAAGGACGTGCTTGCTGATGGTGCTAGTTGAGAGTGTGCAATGACAGGTGCAGGGCAGGAGGCATCTTTGCATTCACTATGGACAGGGGATTGGCTTGCATGCTCAACAGCGGACCCTGGGGTTAGGCCCACAAAGTCAGGTGCTTTGCTGCCATGTGCCTGATCATGCTGGTTGTGGTCAGGCTGGTAGTTTTGCTACCCCTATTGATACTGACCTGTCAGGTAGTGCAAATAGCCTTTCTGGGATGATCAGCAGAGTCTTTAAAAAACAACCAAACTCGGGAAGACCTAACAGTTGTTCTGGCAACTTCCGTCGTGATGGTGTTAGGGGGAACGGTTGCCTGCCTTCTGTCTGCGGCCACCACACTGCTTTTTCCTGCCTGTTGTGGTGCTCTGCCTCCCTCCCCCTGTGTGCTGCTGTCCTCGCTCTGCATGTCCTCCTGCCAGATTGGGTCAGTTACTTTATCATCCACCACCTCGTCTTCCACTTCCGCACCCTTGTCCTCCTCCTGACTTTCTGGCAATTGTGTCTCATCATCGTCCACCTCTTGTGACTCTTTCCCACCATCGCCTTCGTATGACTGGCTGCTCAAATATTTGGGCATCGCTACATGCAATCTCCTCTTGCCCCACTTCAAGTGTACCAGGTGAGAGGCTCGAATCTATAAATGGAAAAGTTAACAGCTCTTCGTAGTGTCCAAGTGTGGGATCAGTTGCCTCCGGGCACTCGGCATGATGAAAGGAAGGAGAATCAGGGCGAGGAATATTCAGTCCAGACTCACGGCTACTGAGATGTGACCGTGTGGAAGATAAGGTGGTGGTGGTGACTAAGTGACTGGAAGCATTATCTGCTATCCAATCAATAACCTTTCACACTGCTCTGTCTTCAATAGTGGTGTTCTACGGTCCCCTATTAATTGGGACAGGAAGGTCGAGCGAGAAGATGTGGGTGTTTGTTGTGGCACAATTTTAGCTTGCCCACGGCCTCGGTCTCTGCATGCACCATCACCATCACCATCACTATCACGTCCAGTTCCCCGACCCTTGCCACGTGCCTTGCCCACTTTAAATGGAGGACAATATCTTCTAAGCTCACTATAAATGGCTGAATTTGGAGCGAACTTATATGTGATCCGTGTGACGGACAAACCACAGTTTTAAATAGCTGGCCTGTAGGTAACTATTTTTGACAGCGCCGACCTTGTGTCAATAAATTCACTGACAAACTGCAACAAAATTTCAATGGAGGCCAGAAATGGCAATATTTTCAGCGCAATTATATGTGATCCGTGTGAAGGACAAACCAGTTTTAAATAGCTTGATTTTTAGCGCTGTAATATGAAAAGGACCTGGCTGTATTCTGCATTTCTTTTTAAGCAAATGATCAGGATTAAGATAAAATAAATTTTTCCTGGCCCCTGATACCTGGGCCTATTTCCACAAATATCTCTAAAAACACCAGCAGACAAAACTGGAATGGACCCTCTTGCTATGTGCACTGCAGTCTTCTATATACCCTGCCTGCCTAGCACTGATATCTTTGCAGCTGGATTAGTCCTCAGAAGAAGGACTGCTTGTTGAGATGGATATATGTCTCTAATATACAGTAGTTTGGTACACCTACACTAACTAGAAACAAGAAAATCTCTCCCTAGCTCAGCAGCAGCTCTCCTTACACTGTCTGATTCCGGAGTGACTGTGATGAGCATGGCGACGCCAGGTCTGATATAGACCTTTTGACCCTGTGCCTATCCAATCACTGTAATGCCACAACCAACATGGCTGCAGCATTACAGTGTGTGTCAGACAATCCCTGCATGTTGATTGACGCTCTAAAGAGCACCAAACATGCAGGGAGGGGACCGGAGCTCCAGCCGAGCAAGGTCGAAAATACTCGCCGAGCATCTCGAGCAGTTAGGTACTCTGGCGAGCACCGAGCAGTAGCGAGCAAGCTCGCTCATCACTAATTGGAACCAATCACCTGCAACCATAAATATGACGTATATCAAACAATGAGGGAACGACACCTTTATAATTGATTCCAGAAGATCATACAAATCAAAATTAAGAATACAATCAAAATCAAACTGATACAAGTATATAAAAAAACAATAATTCATAAAGTTCATACCTTGAGGTTCTGGATTTTGACTCTAGACATCAAATACAATGAGGTGATGTGTCTTTGCCAACTACCTCCTCTGATTGGACTTATAACTTTTTCAATGGCAAAAAACTTTTAAGTGTGTAATGTCCCCATTATGTATGGTAACAAAGTGCTTAATAGCAACAGAATATGAGCTATTCTTTTTATGTATATTAGCAACATTTTCTGTGATGCATTTTTTAATTTTTGAGTGGTGCACCATACCTACTATATAATCGGCTTATCCCGTCTGTCTGTCCGTCCAGGAAATCCCGCGTCGCTGATTGGTCCGGCCACGGCCAATCAGCGACACAGGATTTCAGAACAAGATGGTGGCCATTAGCGGCTGATCTGCCGCACGGATGTCAGCGGTGATGCAGCCGGGAGATGACCGGCGCTACCAATCAGCGATATTGGAGCGAAATTTAAAACACCAATTCTCTGATTGGTCAAGGCAGAGACAAAGCGCGCGGTGGATGCTGGGTGTGACACGATGGGGGATAACCCCACCCACAGCCCTTCATTCACCGTGGTACGCGGAACAGGAGACCCCTGGCTGCAGCCGCAAATAGTCGTGATGTAAGCGGAAGCAAGAGCCGGCTGCAGCCGGGGGAATTACGTGCTGGCTGTGCGTGGTCAGCGATGTTGTCACAAGCAGTATTGACAACATAGTTACAAAATTCATTAGGGGCCCTGGGGGGATACATTGGGGGGTTAATTTAAAGTATTGCACAACCCATTTAAACACTGCTTCGCTGATTAGTCGCGCCCGGTCGGCCGCATACATATTCTAGAATACCCGATGCGTTAGAATCGGGCCACCATCTACTGTACTATAATTTGCGAAGATTGTATTCAATGCTTTGCACCCCGTACAGTGTCCATTTTAGGACATGATCAATTATTAAAATTAAACATCAGAATGATGTCAGTTTGAGGCTAAATACCCTGTCTGAGAACTGATTTTGACAAGTGACTTTGACATGTGACTTTGATAAGGGACTTTGATAAGGGACTTTTACAACTGTAATAATAATAGTGATGAGCGAACGTGCTCGCCACTGCTGGGCGAGCAGTGGCGAGCATCACTGTGCTCGACGAGCTCAGCGCTCGGCGAGTATTTCTGGGTTGCTAGGGTGGGAACTCGGGTCCCCTCCCTGCATGTTTGGCACTCTTTAGAGAGCCAATGAACATGCAGGGTTTAGCTCTGGCGTCTCTGCTGGGCAGAGACACCGATCCCCTCACCTCCACGGTCCCGATCAGGCGTTATACAGCTCCTCTGTTGCTGCCGGGGTGCGTGCACCACGCACAGTTTCCCGGGCACTGTTCTTAGGGCACTTGTGCGCTCCCTCCCTCTTAAAGGGGCCGCATGCGCCATCCTAAAGAGTCCCCAGCCACCTTCTCCAAAATGTAGGTGCCTGTGCAAGGTTGTTGTTTGTGTGTTAACACTCTCCTCAGCCCTCAGGTTCCAGTGCCCTCCAGCCTGCCTGTTAACCGTGTCTGCCAGTCTGCCTGTTAGACAGGATGACGGGCACGGCTGATAGACAGGCTGACAGGCACGGCTATCAGCCGTGCCCGCCAGCCTGTCTACCCGTATCACCTGGCTGGCTACCTGCTATACCCGCCTGCTTGCCTAGCCGCATCACCTGTCTGTTTACCGGCCATGCTCATCTTCTGTACCTGTCAGCTTCCGCCATCTGACCCGTGGGAGTCGCCTGCTCTCACACAAGGTTGGTCTCAGAGTGGCACCAGGTTCACATTCCCGGTCCCTCCTTGGTTCACGGAGTCGACTAAGCCACCGTATGGCCAGGGTCCATCCGGG
The DNA here is from genome assembly GCF_046119375.1 of Phyllobates terribilis. Taxonomy (NCBI): domain Eukaryota; kingdom Metazoa; phylum Chordata; class Amphibia; order Anura; family Dendrobatidae; genus Phyllobates; species Phyllobates terribilis. The sequence continues at coordinate 285,443,995 of NW_027362761.1, forward strand.
GAGGCACTTAGTTACGCCCCTCTGGTCCCTCCTTGTTGCATCACAGCACAGAGATTCCACCATCCGGATCCGTAACAGTTTGCACAGGCCATGGAATCCGGTGGCTCCTTCGCTCTCAGACCGGTACCAGGAGGTCTCTCGCTAGAGATCCCAACAGGATACTATCCTTTCATATCTGCGGACAGTCAGCTCCCACCTGGATGTGCAGTCCATCCCGACTGTGTCCGTCTCTAACCCAGCAGCACCCGCTCCGGCGACAACTCAATCCAGTGGTGCTGTGACACCCAGCTTTGGACCTCGGCTTTCTGCGCCTCCATGTTTTGGTGGTGATCCTGTCCTATGTCGGGGCTTCATAAATCAGTGCACGATGCACTTTGAACTCCTGGCACACCAGTTCACTTCCGACCGAGCCAAGGTGACATTCATCATGTCTCACCTCACCGGAGAGGCATTGGCGTGGCTTAACCCTATGTGGGAGAGAGGGGTTCGATCTCCAGGCCTTCCTCGCGGCTCGAAGGTGTTCGATGAACCTGGATGAAAATCTTCTACTGCTTCCTCAAGTCTCCGACTCCGCCAAGGAGTCTCTCAGTGGGACAGTATGCCGTGCATTTCCAAACCCTCGCATCTGAACTTGCCTGTAACAATGAGGCTCCGGTGTCCACCTTTTGGGAGGGCCTTTCCGAACGGATCAAGGATGAGTTAGCCGGTTGTGACATACCTCCTTCCCTGGACGACTTGGTGTCATTAGCTACCCGGATTGACATCCGTTTTCTGGAACGTGCTAAGGAGACAACCCATGAGAGGAAACCTCTGCACTCGCTCCAACCCTCCAAAGTCCAGTCTCACAACCAACACTCCCCCGGGTGTCTTCTCCAGAGCCTATGCAAATTGACCAAGTTAAGATGGTCAAGTCTCACCAGGAGACCCGCAGCACCAAGAGGAGTTGCTTCTATTGTGGCAATATAGAGCATCAGATCCGTTCCTGCCCGGCGAGACATGGAAACTCCAGTGTCTAGGACCGCTTGGAGAGGTCATTCTAGGCAAGAGCTCTTCCTCTCCCCCCTTGACTCTGTCCGTTTGTGTTACCAGTGGTGAGACCCGCTTCTTCGACACTGCCTATCTGGATTCCGGAGCGGCTGGGAATCTCATTCAACAGGCCGTTGTGGAGCGTTTTCAGATTCCTACCATACATCTGGCAGATCCTTTAGCGGTTTCCTCTGTGGATGGTAAGCTTCTCCCTGAAACCATCTTGTTGGTCACTGAGCCTGAAACTGTTCAGGTGGGAATGCTGCACTCGGAGAAGATCTCCTTTTACATACTGTCCGGTCTCTCTCATCCCCTCTTGCTTGGTCTACCCTGGTTACAGAGACATGAGCCCGTCCTGAATTGGAGCTTGGGTGAGGTGCTCCGTTGGGGTCAGGAATGCCATAAGTCCTGTCTGGTTCCGGTTCGTCCTGCTCGACCCTCGTCTACTCCGGCTAACCTACCTGGCCTGCCAGCACCCTACTGGTCATATGCGGACGTCTTTGATAAAAAGGAGGCAGAGACACTACCACCTCATAGGCCGTATGATTGCCCCATCAACCTGATACCTGGTGCTTCACCGCCTCGCGGGCGAATCTACCCCTTGACGCTGGCCGAGACCTATACCATGTCTGAATACATTGAAGAAGATCTTGCTAAGGGATTTATCCAGAAATCAACCTCTCCGGCTGGAGCAGGATTCTTTTTGTCAAAAAGAAAGATGGCTCTCTTCGTCCTCGTATTGACTATAGGGGCCTAAACCAGATTACCATAAAAAATAAGTACCCCCTGCCTCTCATCTCGGAGCTGTTTGACTGCCTAAAAGGAGAAAAGATCTTCACTAAGCTTGATCTTCGTGGGGAGTACAATCTGGTCCGGATTCGCCAGGGAGACGAGTGGAAGACGGCATTCAACACCCGGGATGGCCACTATGAATACGGCGTGATGCCCTTCGGTCTCTGCAATTCTCCAGCCGTCTTCCAGGAGTTAGTAAATGACGTCTTCTGAGATCTCCTGTATTCCTGCATGGTGGTGTACCTGGACTATATTTTGGTGTTCTCCCCTGATCTGCCCTCTCACTGGAGGGATGCTCGTCAAGTCCTGTTGAGGCTCTGGAAGAATCGCCTGTATGCTAAGTACGAGAAATGCCTCTTTGAGCAGACCTCCTTACCATTTCTGGGGTATATCATTTCTGAGACCGGTCTGCGGATAGATCCTGAGAAGGTGTCTACCGTCTTAAAGTAGCCCTGACCTGAGGGGTTGAAGGCTATTCAGCGGTTACTGGGTTTCGCTAACTATTACCGCCTCTTCATTCCTCATTTCTCCTCCCGGACTGCTCCCATCTCTGCTCTCACCCGTAAGGGAGCGAATCCCAGTTAGTGGACTTCCGAGGCGGAGAAGGCATTTGTCTGTCTTAAACAAGCTTTCTCCTCTGCTCCAGTGCTGCACCGTTCGGATTGCAATAAACTGTTCTTCCTGGAGGTTGGTGCCTCTTCCTCCGGGGCCGGAGCAGTGCTCACCCAGTAATCCCCATCCGGACGAATGGTGACCTGCGGCTTCTTCTCCAAACTCTTCTCTCCGTCAGAGACCAATTACTCCATAGGACATTGAGAACTTCTGCCCATCAAATTAGCGCTGGAGGAGTGGCGCTACTTGCGTGAGGGGGCTCTGCAGTCGGTGGTCATCTACACTGATCATAAAAACCTTTCTTATTTGCAGATCGCCCAACGACTAAACCCGCGTCAGGCCAGCTTGGTTTTTATTCTTTGCTTGATTTTGCTTCACTCTTTACTACCACCCGGCAGACAAGAACATTAAAGCCGATGCTCTATCCAGCTCATTTCTGTCTACGGACCAAGAGGAGGAGCCTCTACACATCATTGTCCCCTCCAGAATAAAAACTGTTGCTCCGTTCGACCTGTCTCATCTACCACCTGGTAAGACCTTTGTAGCGGCTCAGGATCGGAAGAGGGTCTTACTCTGAGGTCATTCGTCCAATCTGGCCGGCCATGCCGGACAGAGGAAGACGCTTCTGCCCACCCTGCGCAAGGATGTTGCGGATTTTGTCGCGACTTGTTCCTCTTGTGCCCATAACAAGATACCTAGGCATTTTCCAGCTGGTCTGCCTCATGCCGGGCAGATACGCCGATCCCCTCACTGCCACGGTCCCTGTCCGGCGTCCTCCAGCTCCTCTGTTGCTGCCTGGGGTGCGTGCACCACGAGCAGTTTCCCGGGCACTGTTCTTAGGGCGTGCGCGCGCTCCCTCCCTCTTAAAGTGGCGGCGCACACAGTCCTAAAGAGTCCCCGGCCAATGGCCGGAGGACTACTATTTAAAACACCTCCTACAAAATGGAGGTGCCTGTGCAAGGTTGTTGTTTGTGTGTTAACACTCTCCTCAGCCCTCAGGTTTCAATGCCCACCAGCCTGCCTGTTAGCCGTGCCCGACAGCCTGTCTATCAGCCGTGCCCGCCAGCCTGTCTACCCGTATCACCTGGCTGGCTACCTGCCGTACCCGCCTGCTTGCCTACCCGCATCACCTGTCTGTCTACAGGCCGTACTCATCTGCTGTACCTGTCAGCTTCTGCCATCTGACCCGTAGGAGTCGCCTACTCTCACACAAGGCCGGTCCCAGAGTGGCACCTGGTTCACCTTCCCGGTCCCTCCTTGGTTCACGGAGTCGACTAAGCCGCCGTTTGGCCCCGGTCTGTCCGGGTAGGCACTTAGTTACACCCCTTTGGTCCATCCTTGTATCAGAGGTTCCGCCACCCGGATCCCTAACACAGGGATTGCCTGCCATGCACTGTAATGCCGTAGCCATATTGGTTGTGGGCATTACAGTGATTGGCTGGCGGCACAGAATCATCAGGTGTATATATGACCGGGTGCCGCCATGCTCGTCACAGTCAACCCCGGAATCAGGCAGAGTAGGGAGATCTGATGCTGCGTCAGGGAGAGATTTGCTTGTTTATAGTTAGTATAGGTTTTCCACAACATATATCTATATCCATCTGAACTAACAGTCCTTCTGAGGACTAATCCAGCTGCATATATTCAGTGGTGATAGCAGAAGGCAGGCAGGCAGTGTATGTGGCAGACAGCAGTGCATGATACAGCACAAGAGGGTCCATTGAACATCCTGTTAGTATCGGTATTCCACAACATGAACAGTATATATATATTCACCTGAACTAACAGTCCTTCTGAGGACTAATCCAGCAGCATATATTCAGTGCTAGGCAGGCAGTGTATGTGGCAGACTGCAGTGTATGATACAGCACAAGAGGGTCCATTGAACGTCCTGTCTGCTGCTGTTAAAATTACAGATATTTCTAGACATAAAAAGGCAATTTTTTTTATCTTAATCCTGGTTATCTGCTTAAAAAGCAAACCAAAGTACACCATTTTTCTGCTCCATTTGCTTGTTCTCACTGTAGAATAAAGCCAAATCTGTTCCATATTTCAGTGATAAAAATCCAGAAATTTGAACTGAATGTGGAAAATATTGGCTTCCTTTTCCATTCCGTTGCAGTGTGTCGGTGAAGCTATTCACACTAGGTCTCTGTGTAGAATATTATTAGTAAATTACAGGCCAGCTATTTAAAACCGTGGTTCTCTGTCAGACATATCACCTATAAGACTGTTCAAAAATCATACACTTCTTCCATTTTCATTCCATTGCAGTGTGTCGGTGAAGCTATTCACACTAGGTCTTTGTGTAGAATATTATTAGTAAATTACAGGCCTGCTATTTAAAATTATGCTTCTCTGTCAGATGTATTACATATAACTGTGTTTCAAATCAGCCATTTCTCGTGAGCGTGGTAAATATTGTCCTCCATTAAAAATGGGCAAGGTGCGTTGCAAGGAACGGGGAAGTGGATGTTAGGAAGCTGAAATTGTGCCACAGCAAACACCCACCTCTTGTCGCTCGACCTTCCTGTCCCAATTAATAGGGGACCGCAGAACACGACTATTGAACACAGAGCAGTGTCAAAAAATTATTGGTTGGATAGCAGATAATGCTTCCAGTCACTTAGCCACCACCACCACCCTGTCTTCCACACAGTAAAGTCTCAGTAGCCGTGAGTCTGGACCGCTTATTCCTCACCCTGATCCTCCTTCCTCTCACCATGCCGAGTGCCCGGAGACAACTGATCCCACACTTGGACACTCAGAAGAGCTGTTCACTTTTCCATTTGTAGATTCGGGCCTCTCGCCCAGCCAGCTTCAAGCGAGTCAAGAGGAGAACGCATGTAGCGATGCCCAAATATTGGAGCAGCCACTGTCACACGAAGGCGATAGTGGGAAAGTGCAATTACTGTCGTAAAAGGACAACAATTGTCAGAAAGTCAGGAGGAGGACCAGGGTGCGTAAGTGGAAGACGAGGTGGTAGATGATATAGTAAGTGACCAAACCTGGCAGGGGGACATACAGAGCGAGGACTGCAGCACACAGGGGGAGGGAGGCGTAGCACCAAAATAGGCAGGAAGAAGCAGCGAAGGCGGGAAAGTGTTCCAAGAAATGCTAACACGACAAAAGTTGCCAGTACAACTGTTAGGTTTTCCCGAGTTTGATCTGATTGCTTAGGGCATTGGCGCGGCTTTCTCCTTGTTTCTTATAGCTACTGTGTGCACAGTCGTAATGCGTCCCCAGCCTATTCCTGTGAGTCACTGGATACTTAAACCCCCTCCACCCAGTAGGAGGTGCCTGAGCAACACTTTCTCTCAGTTTGTCCTTGCAACTGAATTGCCAGGTCCTGTCCTGTATCTAGTCTATTCCGACACCCTGGGGGCTGTATACCCAGGCCTGTTACCTGTCTGTTCTGCCACCGTGGGGGCTGTATACCCAGGCATGTTACCTGTCTGTTTCCGCCACCCTGGGGGCTGAGTTCCCAGGCTCGTTTCTGTTTCAGTTCCTGTCTGAACAGTGTCCTAGCCCGTTTCTAGTTTGTTTCCATATTTGTACCTTCCCTTTTCCTGCAGTGTCTGAACCTGCACCTAACTCCAACTCGTTGTCTCTGTACTTCTGTTTGTGAGTTTTGTGTCCACTCACTACTTCATTGTAAGTACCTTGTGTGTATCTGGTTCTGCTCGTTCTGTTTCCCTGCCTCCGAATTTACCTCCTTTGTTCTAGCTATCTTCCTGTATCTTCCAGTCTGTTCCATGTGAACAGAGCCCTGTCCTGTCTGCCTTCACCTACTGCTCTGTTCTGCTCTGCTTGCTCACCGCACCTGCGGTTCCGCTCTGCTCTGCTTGTTTACCGCACCTGCGGTTTCACTCTGCTCTGCTTGTTCACGGTTCCGGCGGTTCTGCTATGCTCTGCTTGTTTACTGCACCTGCGGTTCCGCTCTGCTCTGCTTGTTTACCGCACCTGCGGTTCCGCTCTGCTCCGCTTGTTTACCACTCTGGTGGTTCCGCGCTGCTCTGCTTGTTTACCGCACCTGCAGTTCCGCGCTGCTCTGCTTGTTTACCGCTCCTGCGGTTCCGCTCTGCTCTGCTTGTTCACCGCTCCAGAGGTTCCACACTGCTCCGCTTGTTTACCGCACCTGCGGTTTTGCTCCGCTCTGCTAGTTCACCGCACCTGCGGTTTTTGCTCCGCTCTGCTTTTTCACCGCACCAGCGGTTTTGCTCCGCTCTGCTTTTTCACCGCACCTGCGGTTTTGCTCCGCTCTGCTTGTTCACCGCTCCTGCGGTTTTGCTCTGCTAGTCCACCGCACCTGCGGCTTTTTTCCTGTATCCCAGTCTGTACTGGTTCCTATCCAGCCTGCGTACATGCCTTCCAGTATCTGCCTGTCTGCATTCCAGCCGTGCCATATCAGCTCCCACTTGCCTTCATACCAGCCGTGCCTGCCAGTGCCCACCTGTCTGCATACCAGCTAACCTGCCTGTTCCTGCATTCCCTGGTGTGGGTCAACAGCTGTGACAGGGGTCTGACCTGGAGTAGCACCTGGTCCCTCTGCTCGGTTCCTCCCTGGTTCACGGAGTCGACTGAGCCGCCGTGTGACCTTGGTCGGATCGGGTTGATAATTAGTTACACCCCTCCAGGCACTCCTCGGTTCATAGTACAGAGGGATCACTAATCACGGTCACGCCTGTCAGTCCAGGTGTGAGCGTAACACCCCACAGGCCACACTACTAAATTCACACATTTTGCTAATGTTTGCGCTCAAAATCATGCTTTTTAGGCTCATGGAAACGGAAGCGATCAGCAACCTGATAGTAGCGGTGGCCGTCCCTCCGTACTCAGTCCTCAGCCGTCACTATTTCTCCTTGTGTGCCATCCCCGCATTAAACGTGTATGTGTCCAACAACATTAGACGTGCCCTCCACAATGCAGTTACTGGGAAAGTCCACCTAACCACGGAGATGTACTGCAGCACTGCCTCGGCCAAGCGGAAACAGGCTGTGCTGAAGCTAATATGCTTAGGTGACAAACCGCACAATGCTGAAGAGTTGTGGACAGCCCTGAAAGAGCAGGCCGATCTGTGGCTCACACCGCTGAACCTACAGCCAGGCATGGTCTTGTGTGACAATGGCAGGAACCTGGTGGCGGCTGTGAGGCGAGGCGAGCTCACACGCGTACCATGCCTGGCCCATGTGCTTAATCTCGTTATTCAGCGGTTTCTCAAAAAATACCCGGATCTGTCGGACCTGCTTGTCAAAGTACGCTGCCTGTGTGCCCATTTTAGAAAATGTCAGCTACAGCTTCCGCCGCCGTGGCCGTGCTGCAGCAGCTTTGCAGCTTCCCACTCACCGACTGATCTGCGATGTCCCCACGCCTTGGAACTCTACATTGCAGATGTTGGGAAGGATTTGTGAGCAGAAGAGGGCAGTTATTGACTACCAGCATAAACCAGGCCGTCGATATTCAGGTCAGACTCCACACATAAGACCTCAGGAGTGGACATGGATGTCAGACATATGTATCATCCTCCAAAATTTTGAGGACTACACCAAGATGGTGAGCGGCGATGACGCCATAATTATCGTCACCATTCCGCTTCTCTGTCTTCTAAAACGCTCTCTGCTCAATTAAAGAGAAAGCATTGCTGGCGGAGTACGATGAGATGGAGCAAGGAACCATACAGGGTGATTACACACAGCCCAGCCTCATCTCATCCCAATGTGGACTGGGTGACAATCAGGAAGATGAGGAGGAAGAACAGGAGCTAGTTTCCTGTGCTATAGATGGTACTACCTGCACAACTGTTAGACCCTCTGTTCAGCATGGGTGGCCTGATGACAGGGGGGAGGAGGAGGAGGAGGAGGAAGAGAGCATGGTCAGTCATCCTCTTGGTGAGGACGAGGAAGTCTTGCCTCTTTGCAGTCTGGCACACATGGCTGAGTTTGTTACACTGCTGTTCGAATGACCCTCACATCGTCCAAATTTTGGGTGACAGTCGTTATTGGTTGGTGACGCTTCTAGACCCATGCTATAAGGATAACTTTCTGTCTCTTATTCCCTTGCAGGACAGGCCTAATAAAATGGTGCAGTACAAGAAGGCCTTTGTTGCGGAATTATTAAAAAAATTTCCATCTGAAAACACTGGCTGCAGAGGTCACAGTTCATTGGACAACCAAGGAGTACAAGCGAGAGAGACACAAATGCAATCAAACAGAGGCAGAGGAACGCTGTCAAAGTTCTGGGACAGTTTTCTCAGACCCTCCCATCACACAAGCCCTGATGCGCTGGGTACTCTCAAGGAATGAAAAGTATTGGAAAATGGGGAATGAGTACAGTGCAGACTGTACCAATGCCCTCCGTGATTCCTCTGTGCCTTATAATCTTTGGGTATCCAAGCTGGACACGTGGCATGAACTGGCTCTTTACACCTTGGAGGTCCTGGCCTGCCCTTCTGCTAGTGTTTTGTCAAAGCGGGTTTTTAGTGCCGCCGGTGGAATTATAACCGATAGGCGCATCCGTCTGTCAACTGAAAATGCTGGCAGGGTGACTCTTATAAAAATGAACAATGGCTGGATTGGGCCAGACTTCTCAACACCACCGAATGATAGCAGAGTAACATAAACTCAAATACATTGTCTTTTTTTTGGGAGGTCTAACTCTATTCCCATGCACCTCTGTCTTCACACCCAGACATGGGTATACGCTTCCTAAATTTGTCTGTTTGCTCTTGTCCTCCTACTTCTCCGCATTTTCAACATCCACCACCTTATCACCACTGTAGCGTCGGCGTCCCTGCCTCCTGCTAGGCAGGGACGCTGTTCCCCTCACCTCTCCGCGCCGTGCCCGGCGTCTTCCTCCCGCTCTGCTGGCAGCGCGTGCTGCTTCCCGGCCACTGTGCTTAGGGCGCGCGCACGCGCGCTCCCCCTCTCTTACAGGGGCCGTGCGCGCCGTCCTAAGGAGTACGCCCCCTGCTCCGGTTTCCGCTGAAAACGAGTTTGAGGTAGAGAACATTCTGGCCGCCAAAAGGGTAAGAGGAAATACCCTTTTTCTAGTAGATTGGAAGGGGTTTGGTCCTGAGGAGAGAACGTGGGAGCCCCGGGAGAGCATCCATGCCCCTCTCATCCTTGATAAATTTCTGTCTGGCCTAAAAAAGGAGGGGGGGTAAAGGGGGGGTACTGTAGCGTCGGTGTCCCTGCCTCCTGCTAGGCAGGGACGCTGTTCCCCTCACCTCTCCGCTCCGTCCCCGGCGTCTTCCTCCCGCTCTGCTGGCAGCGCGTGCTGCTTCCCGGCCACTGTGCTTAGGGCGCGAGCGCGCGCGCTCCCCCTCTCTTAAAGGGGCCGCATGCGCCATCCTAAGGAGTCCCCGGCCAATGGCCGGAGGACCTCACCATATATAAGGCACCTCCTCCAAAATGGAGGTGCCCGAGCAATGTTGTTGCATAGCCTATCACTCTGCTTCAGCCCTCAGGTCCCGTTACCAGATTCCTGCTGGATACCTGCCTGATACTTGTCTATGTGCTTACATTCCTGCGGTCCGACAGTCTGCCTACCAGCCCTGCCAGTCTGTCTATGGATCTGTTTGCCCGATCACCTGGGAGCGCTCATCTGCTACCTGCCTGCTAGCCTACCTGGAGGCTCTGCCGTCCCGTGCTGTGACCACCTGCCTGTCCAGAGACTCTTACCCGCTAACCTGGGAGCGTCCGCCTGCTACCTGCCTGCTAGCCTACCTGGAGGCTCTGCCATCACATGCTGTGACCACCTGCCTGTCCAGAGACTCTTACCCGCTCACCTGGGAGCGTCCACCGGCAGGCTTCTTCTTCGTCAAAAAGAAGGACGACTCACTCCGTCCCTGTATAGACTATAGAGGCCTTAACCAGATCACGGTGAAGAATAAATACCCCCTTCCGCTCATTCCGGAATTATTTGACCGTCTGAGGGGGGCTAGAATCTTCACCAAGCTGGACCTCCGTGGGGCGTATAACCAGGTCCGTATCCGTCAGGGGGATGAATGGAAGACGGCATTCAACACCCGGGACGGCCACTATGAATACCTGGTAATGCCCTTCGGTCTCTGTAACGCTCCCGCCGTCTTTCAAGATTTGGTCAATGACATCTTCCGGGACCTTCTCTACTCCTGCGTAGTGGTGTACCTGGACGACATCTTGGTCTTCTCTCCGGATCTTCTCACTCACCGGAGGGATGTTCGTCAGGTCCTGCTCAAGCTCAGGCAGAACCACCTCTATGCTAAATATGAGAAGTGCCTCTTTGAGCAGACCTCGCTTCCGTTTTTGGGCTACATAATCTCTCAGACCGGCCTATGAATGGATCCTGAGAAACTGTCTGCCATCCAGAAGTGGCCCCGACCAGAGGGGTTGAAGGCTATTCAGCGGTTCCTGGGCTTTGCCAACTACTACCGCCTCTTCATACCGCACTTCTCTTCCCGGACTGCCCCAATCTCTGCGCTCACCCGTAAGGGCACTAATCCCAGAGAATGGCCGCCCGAAGCAGAGGAAGCCTTTCTTTCCTTAAAACAGGCTTTCTCTTCCGCCCCGGTGCTGCATCGTCCGGACGGCAACAAACAATTCTTCCTGGAAGTTGACGCCTCCTCCTCTGGAGCTCGAGCGGTACTTACCCAAAAGTCGCCTTCCGGAAGAATGGTAACTTGCGGCTTCTTCTCCAAACTCTTCTCCCCTTCTGAGCGCAATTATTCTATAGGAGACCGAGAGTTATTGGCCATTAAGCTGGCACTGGAGGAGTGGCGTTACCTGCCCGAGGGGGCTCGGTAATAATTTACATGGACCACAAGAACTTGGCTTACCTCCAGAGCGCCCAGAGACATAACCCGCGCCAAGCCCGGTGGTCCTTGTTTTTTGCCCGCTTTGATTTCGTTCTTCATTTTCGCCCGGCAGACAAAAACATCAAAGCTGACCCCTTGTCCCGATCCTTCCTGGTGTCTGATCTAGAGGAGGAGCCTAAGCACATCATTGATCCTGCAAGAGTAATGCAGGTGGCCCCCGTGAATCTAAATCGTCTCCCTCCCGGTAAGACGTTCTTAACAGTACCTGATCGGAAGAAGGTCCTACACTGGGGTCACTCATCTAAGCTAGCTGGCCACGCCGGTCAGAAAAAGACCCTCCAGCTTATTACCCGGCATTACTGGTGGCCTATCCTGCACAAGGACGTAATAGACTTTGTTTCAGCCTGTGTGTCTTGTGCCCGCAACAAGGTTCCGAGACACCTGCCAGCCGGTCGCCTCCTTCCTCTTCCAGTACCTGCTGCCCCGTGGCAGCATATAGCTATGGACTTTATAATGGATCTCCCTGTCTCTGCCGGTTGTACGGTCATTTGGGTGGTCGCTGACCGCTTTTCCAAGATGGCTCACTTCATTCCCCTGCCGGGCCTCCTGTCTGCACCCGAGCTGGCTAAATACTTTATCCGCTACATCTTCCGTCTCCATGGCCTGCCCCTCCACATCGTGTCGGATCGTGGGGTTCAGTTCACCTCACGCTTCTGGAGAGCCACATGTAAGCTGCTTGACGTCACCCTGGACTTCTCCTCCGCTTACCCACCCACAGTTCAATGGTCAAGTGGAGCGGATCAATCAGATTCTGACCGGTTACCTCCGGCACTTCGTTAATGCCCACCATTCGGACTGGGTGGATCTCCTACCATGGGCCGAGTTCTCTTACAATAATCACGAGAGTGAATCTTCCTCCAAATCCCCGTTTTTTGTAGTCTTCGGTCAGCATCCTCGGATCCCATTTCCCGTCTCCACCTCGGTGGACAATCCGGCTGCGGAATCTCTCGTTAGCGAATTCTCCTCCATTTGGGAGAGTACCCGATCCGCACTCCTTCAGTCGTCTGACTAAAAACGCCTGGATCCTCCACAATTCCGTCCTGGAGATAAAGTCTGGCTCTCGTCCAAGTATGTCCGGCTCAAGATTCCTTCCTACAAGTTAGGGCCTCGGTTCATCGGCCCACTGGAAATTATCAAACAAATCAACCCAGTGGCCTATAAATTGAAACTCCCGGCCAACTTGCGGATCCCTAACTCCTTCCATGTATCTCTCCTCAAACCCGTGGTACTTAACTCTTTTTCCAAGTCCACAGGTACGCCCCCTGCTCCGGTTTCCGCTGAAAACGAGTTTGAGGTAGAGAACATTCTGGCCGCCAAAAGGGTAAGAGGAAAGACCCTTTTTCTAGTAGATTGGAAGGGGTTTGGTCCTGAGGAGAGAACATGGGAGCCCCGGGAGAGCATCCATGCCCCTCTCATCCTTGATAAATTTCTGTCTGGCCTAAAAAAGGAGGGGGGGTAAAGGGGGGGTACTGTAGCTTCGGTGTCCCTGCCTCCTGCTAGGCAGGGACGCTGTTCCCCTCACCTCTCCGCTCCGTCCCCGGCGTCTTCCTCCCGCTCTGCTGGCAGCGCTTGCTGCTTCCCGGCCACTGTGCTTAGGGCGCGAGCGCGCGCGCTCCCCCTCTCTTAAAGGGGCCGCGCGCGCCATCCTAAGGAGTCCCCGGCCAATGGCCGGAGGACCTCACCATATATAAGGCACCTCCTCCAAAATGGAGGTGCCCGAGCAATGTTGTTGCATAGCCTTTCAACTCTGCTTCAGCCCTCAGGTCCCGTTACCAGATACCTGCCAGTTACCTGCCAGATCTCTGCTTGAAACCTACCTGATTCCTGTCTATCTGCTTGCATTCCTGCGGTTCGACAGTCTGCCTTCCAACACCTGTCAGTCTGTCTATGGATCTGCCCGCCCGCTCACCTGGGAGCGTTCACCTGCTACCTGCCTGCTAGCCTATCTGGAGGCTCTGCCGTCACGTGCTGTGACCACCTGCCTGTCCAGAGACTCTTACCCGCTCACCTGGGAGCGTCCGCCTGCTACCTGCCTGCTAGCCTACCTGGAGGCTCTGCCGTCACGTGCTGTGACCACCTGCCTGTCCAGAGACTCTTACCCGCTCACCTGGGAGCGTCCACCTGCTACCTGCCTGCTAGCCTAACTGGAGGCTTAGCCGTCACCTGCTGTGACCACCTGCCTGCCCAGAGACTCTTGCCCACTCACCTGGGAGCGTCCACCTGCTACCTGCCTGCTAGTCTACCTGGAGGCTCAGCCGTCACTTGCTATGACCACCTGCCTGTCCAGAGACTCTTGCCCGCTCACCTGGGAGCGTCCATCTGCTACCTGCCTGCTAGCCTATCTGGAGGCTTAGCCGTCACTTGCCGTGACCACCCGCCTGTCAAGAGACTGTCCCCATAACTTGCCGTGACCTCCTGCCCTTCTACCCAGAGACTGTCCCAGTCACTTGCCGTGACCTCCTGCTCTTCTACCCAGAGACTGTCCCCGTCACTAGCCGTGACTACCTGCCCGCCTACCCTGGGAGCCACCCGCTTCCTTACAAGGACTGCCCCTTTGTATAGTTGCTCAGAGGTTCCACCTTCCAGACCCGTTACAACCACCATATGCACCATATCAGCATATCTACGTCTCTTGCAAGAGACCATTGGAGTTCCTCCAAATTTTTGGCAGCCGTTGCTTTACTGCATAGGCAATGAGAGACACACTTCCTAATAATGGGAGCATTTTTTTGCAGGAGGACCTCCCACCTCTACGTCTCTTGCAATGCCATTGGAGTTCCTCCAAATTTTTGGAGCAGTTACTTCACTGCATAGGCAAACATCATGGGAAACATACTTCCTAATAATAAGAACATTGCATTTAGGAGGCTCTCTGACCTCTACATCTCTTGCAAGGGGCATTGGAGTGCCTCCAAATTTTTAGCAGCCCTTGCAGTCACTGCATTCCCAAAAAAAGTATAGGAGACCCACTCGTTAATAATGGGAACACTAGCGAGGGCCGACTACTGGCCCTTTAAAAGTAGGCTTTGTGACTTTCAGAGTCCCTCCATCATAAATGAAACAGGATATGTCTGATGATGTGTCACACACCACATGGCCAGAAAAGGTTGTAAAATGTTAAAATGACATTTCCCAGTGAATGCATTTGTCTTGGTTGAAAGCAATGCAAAAGTGCAAAAATGCATCAAAAATGCTATGTGTGAACATTAGTGTTGAGCGAGCACTAAAATGCTCAGGTGCTCGAAGCTTGGGCCAAGCTCACCGTGATGCTCGGGTGCTCGACCCGAGCAATGAGCCCAATGTTAGTCTATGGGAGGCCCAAGTATTTTTGCGGCGGCACCCCCGGCAGTCTGTAGAAAGCCTAAAAAGTGACCAAAACGATAGTGACAGTGCTCAAATGACATGGGGACAGCATGGGGATCGCCCCAGGAGGTATTTCTGACCCCAGGTCACTGCTGTCAACAATGTGCTCAGAGGTATTAAGCCACTTTTACGGGCTCACAATAAAACATACAAAAACGAAACTAAAACTGTTTTCCTGTGAAATATGTTAAGGAACATCCTTTCCAGGGTAAAGACTTGTGTATAAGCTAAAATAAATAAGCAAAAACAAAAATTCTCCTCCACACCTTGGGCTATGTTCACAAGTAGCATTTTTTATGCGTTTTTGCACGTTTGTATTGCTTTCAACCGTGACAAATGCATTCACCGGGAAATGTCATTTTAACATTTTACAACCTTATCTGGCCATGTGCTGTGTGACACATGCATACAGTGCTGAAAAGACATGGGAATAGCATGGGGAAGAACCCTGGAAGCATCTCTGACACCCAGGTCGCTGCCTAAAAGTGTGCCCATCAGAAGTGCTACTTGCCGCATCAGAAGATGCAGACTTGCAACTATCCCCGTTCAAGTCCTTGTCCCAGGGCAGTGTTCAATTGTACCTCCCCCATTCCTTGCAATGTAAGCACAAGTATGCCACCTGCCACCCACCCACCCCCAGGCTGCAATACTATACTGCTTGCTTGCACTTGAAATTGGGCCTTTTAGGCATGCGGAGGCGGAATCTGGCCACAAAGACATGGCTGAGCGGCGGCCTGCTATCCATACTCGGTCCCCAGAAGCCCCTATTTGTCCTGGTGTGCCTTATACATAAGCGCGCATACCAAAACATTACCTGTGCCCTCCCCAGTGCATTTAGTGGGAAGGACAGCCTAACCACAAACACATGGACAAGTGAATGTGGCCTGGGATGGTCCATTTCACTGACGCCTTCACACTGGGTTAATATTGTGGAAGCCGGGACACAGTTGGACACTGGGATGCAACACATCCTCCAGACATAGAGGATTGCAGGTCCTGGGTTAATCAGGCTACAACACAAAGTTCAGAAGGTAGACATCAGCAGTGGTCGGCCTACTACACAACGAGTAAATTATTCATGATCATGAGGCCATCCATCTCCTTAGCTTTCTGTTTCTTGGAATGCAAGTGCATGTATGTAGTAGAGGCTAGGCCTGAGGTGGTCAGCGTTTTGGTGCATATCCTACCTCCTCCGAGGATTGCTGGATGTTTTCACGCTACTATCCCAGTTCTATGACTCCCGTTAAAACAAAGCTTCAGGTGATGAATGATGGATGAGGTGGTGGCAAATGAGAAAGAGGAGGAGGAACAAGGACCATTCACATCAATATCAGGCGAGTCAACAACACATGTCTTGTAGGATATGTTTCTGTACCAAAAGGAGTGGTTCGGCTACACAGTTAGAGGGCATACAGTGAGAGCAATGCCTACCAAAAATTTCATGGTACTCCAATGCCCCTTGGAAGTGACATGGGGGTCAGAGGGCCTTCACTAAACCGTTTTTTCCATTTATAGCAACAGGGTCTCCTGTACACTGTTGGCCTAAGAAGTGAATGGAAGGCTTTCCAAAAATTATGAGGAACTGCAATGCCCCTTGAAACAGACGTGGATTACAGCGTACTAAAAACCTTCTACCCATTATTGGGGAGTGGGTCTCTCTTAGTGTTCGCCTATGCATTAAAAAGCAAAAGCTGACTAAAATTAGGAGGAAATGCAATGCCGGTTGGAAAAGTCGTGGAGGTTAAAGGTAATTAAAAACAACATTTCAATGCCCCTTGGAAGAGCTGTGGAGTTCAGAGTGGTTTAACAAGATGGTTTTAATGCCCCTTGGAAGAGATGTGGAGGTCACAGTAGCTTAACAAGACGGTTTTAATGCCCCTTGGAAGAGACGTGGCGGTCACAGTAGCTTAACAAGATGGTTTTAATGCCCCTTGGAATAGACGTGGAGGTCCCAGTGGAATAAAAAGACAATATCAATGCCCCTTGGAAGAGTGGTGGAGGTCGCAATGGAAATAAAAGACAATATCAATGACCCTTGGAAGTGTGGTGGAGGTCGCAGTGGAATAAAAAGACAACATCAATGCTCCTTGGAAGAGTGGTGGAGGTCGCAGTGGAATAAAAAGACAATATCAATGACCCTTGGAAGAGTGATGGAGGTCACAGTGGAATAAAAAGACAATATCAATGATGCTTGGAAGAGATGTGTAGGTTACAGTAGCTTAACAAGACGATTTTAATGCCCCTTACAAGAGCCATGCAGTTCAGTATATTAAAAACATTATTCCCATTATTGGGGAGTGGGTCTCCCATAATCTTTGCCTATGCATTCCAAGCAAAAGCTGCCAAAAATTAGGACGGAGGAACTTGCAATGCTGGCAACATGGTCCACGGTCACCCTGGTGGTATAGTGTTGGTGGAGGCTGGGGATAAGGAGAAGAGCAAAAAACAGCTGAAATGAGGAAGCGTATACCCATGTGTGGGTGTGAGGCGGTGCATGGCAATACTCCTCCCGAAATAACACAATGGATTTGACTTTATGTTACTCTGCTGTCATTTGGTGGTGATGAGAAGTCTGGCCGAATCCCGCCCTTGTTCATTTTGATAAGTGTCAGCTTGTTAGCATTGACAGTTGACAGGCAAGTGCGCTTATCAGTTATGATTCACCCAGCGGCACTAAAAACACGCTCCGATAAAACGCTAGCGGCAGGGCAGGCCAGGACCTCCAAGGCGTACAGAGTGAGTTCATTCCAAGCGTCCAGCTTGGATACTCAATAACTAAAAGGCACAGAGGAATCACGGAGGACGCTGGTACTCCCTCACCATCTTTTGAAACTTTCCACTCCTTGTGAGAGTACCCCGTGCCTCAGGGCCTGTAAGCTGGGTGGGTCACAGAAAACTGTCCCAAAATGTTGACAGTGTTCCTCTGCCTCTGCTTGATTGGGGTTGCGTCTCTCTCGTCTGTACACATTGGTTGGGCAACGAACTGTGACCTCTGCCGCTAGCGTTTTCAGATGGGAATTTTTTTAACAGTTCTGCAGCAAGGGCCTTCTGGTGCTGCCCCATTTTTGTAGACCTCTTCACCTCAGGAATAAGAGAGTGAAAGTTCTCCTTGAAGCGGGGGTCTAAAAGTGTCACCAACCAGTAATTACTGTCACCTAAGATTTTGACAACGCTAGGGTCACAGTTAAGGCAGCGTAACATAAAGTCATCCATGCATGCCAGACTGGTAACGGGCAAGACTTCCGTGTCCTCACCAAGATGATGACTGACCATGCTCTCTTGCTCCTCCTCCTCCCCCCTGTCCTCAGGCCACACACGCTGAACCAATGGTATGACAACTGTACAGGTACTACCGTCTATAGTGAATGATACCAGCTCCTGATCTTCCTCCTCCTCCTCTTCCTCATTGTCCCCCAATGCATGTTGGGATGAGATGAGGCTGGGCTGTGTGTAATCGCCCGCTACGGCTTCTTGATCCATCTCATCATACTCTGGCTGCAATGCCTCCTCTTTATTTCTCTGCAGAGAGCGTTGCAAAAGACAGACAAGTGGAATGCTGACGCTAATGATGGCGTCATCGCCACTCACCATCTTGGTGGACTCCTCAAAATTTGTCAGGATGGTACATATATCAGACATCCAGCTCCACTCCGGAGGTCTTATGTGTGGAGTTTGACCTGAATATCGACGGCCTTGTTGCAGTTGGTACTCCACAACTGCTCTCTTCTGCTCACAAATCCTTTGCAACATGTGGAGGGTAGAGTTCCAACGTGTATGGACATCACACACCAGTCTATGTGCCGGAAGCTGTAGCCGACTTCCGAAAATGATCTGACGAGCAGATCTGGCAACTCGGGGTATGATATAAGAAACCGCTGAACCACGAGGTTAAGCACATGAGCCAGGCATGGTACGTGTGTGAACTCGCCTCACCTCAGAGCCGCCACCAGGCTATGGCCATTGTCACACACGACTATGCCTGGATGCAGGTTCAGCGGTCTCAGCCACTTATCTGCCTGCTCTTTCACAGCTGTCCATAACTCACAAGCAGTGTGAGGTTTATCACCTAAGCTTATGAGTTTCAGCACAGCCTCTTGCCACTTGGCTGAGGCAGAACTGCAGTGCTTCCAGCTTGTAACTGATGTGGTGATATTTGAGATGGAGGCTGAACATGAGGAGGAGGAGGATGAGGCGCAGGAGCTGTACACTGTGGGGGCAACTCTGACTGACATAGGGCCCACAATCCTCGGTGTGGGGAGAATGTGTTCCGTCCCAAGGTCCGACTGGGTCCCTGCTTCCACTATGTTTATCCAGTGTGCCGTCAGGGAGATGTACCGTCCCTGGCAACAAGCACTTGACCACGTGTCTGTTGTCAGGTGGACTCGCCCAGTAACTGCGTTGTTGAGGGCACGGCAGATGTTTTGGGACACGTGCTTGTGTAGTGCGAGGATAGCACACCGGGCAAAATAATGTTGGCTGGGGACCGAGTACCGAGGGACGGCCACTGCCATAAGGTTGCGGAAGGATTCTGTCTCCACCAGCCTAAAAGGAAGCATTTCCAACGCAAGCAGTCGTGAAATGTGCAAATATAAGACTGTGGCCTGTGGGGCGTTTGCTGCGAATTTGCGCTTTCGTTCAAAGTTCTGGACCAATGAACGCTGCGGTGGGACGTGGACTTGCAAGTTGATGCTGTTTCTTGAGAAACTGCCATAACAAGTGAAGACTGAGAGGAGGGGGCATCTTTTCATGCAGTATGGACAGGGGATTGCCTTGCACACACAACAGGGTGTTCTCTTACATGCACAACAGCGGATGAAGCAGTTTTGACACCAGCTGACACTGGTCGTGGACCCTGGGGTTCGCCCCACAAAGTCGGGTGCTTTGCTGACATGTGCCTGATCATGCTGGTTGTGGTCAGGCTGGTAGTTTAGTCACCACTGCTGAAGCTGGCCTGACAGGTGGTACAAATGGCCTTTTTGGGGTTATCAGCAGAGTCTTTAAAAGAATTCCAGACTCTGGAAGACCTACGGGTTGTACTGACAACGTCCCTCGTGTTGGTGTTACAGGGAATGGTTGCCCGCCTTCTGTCTTCTGCCACCACCCTGCTTCTTCCTGCCTGTTGGGGTACTCTGCCTCCCTCCCCCTGTGTGCTGCTGGCCTCGCTCTGCTTGTCCTCCTGCCACATTGGGTCAGTTACTAGATCATCCACCACCTCCTCCTCTTCCACTTCCACATCACGGTCCTCCTCCTCACTTCCTGGCAATTGTGTCTCGTCATCGTCCACCTCTTGTGACAGATTGCCAACGTCGACTTCCTGTGGCCGTGGCTGTTCAAATATTTGGCCATCGCTACATGGGATCTCCTCTTCCACCACTTCAAGCGGAGCAGGCAAGGGGCCCAAATATGTAAATGAAGCAGTGAACAGCCCTTCAGAGTGTCCAACTATGGGATCAGTTGCTGTTTGACGACACTCGGCATGGTGGGAAGAAGGAGCATCAAGGTGAGGAGGAGTATGCGGTTGAGACTCACGGCTACTAAGACTTGACCGTGTGGAAGGCAGACCGGAGGTGGTGGTGCCCAGGTGACTGGAAGTATTATCTGCTATCCAATTAATAACCTATTCACACTGATCAGTTGGCAACAGTGGTGTTGTTGTGTGCTTCCCTAGCAATTCGGTCAAGAACTGGAAGCGAGAAGATGTGGCTGTTGGTTGTGGCCCATTTTCACCTTGGCTATGGCCCCATCCTCTGTATGCACCATCACCAGAACGTCCAGTTCCACGTCCCTTGTCAAGCGCCTCGCCCATTTTAAATGAAGTAAAATAGCTTACACTCGCACTATCAATGGCAAAAGGGCAATGAAAAGGAGATTAGAACCGTGGTAGAGGAAAACCACAGTTCTATTTCTCTGGCCTACACCAGAATATTTTAACCCCTTTAAAGCCCATGACGTACTAATACTCGTCTGTGCCCTGGGACTTAAGAGCATGACCCGTATTAGTATGTCATTGCGATTGCGCGCGCACACAGTCTGTGCGGGCGCGATCGCCGCCGGGTGTCAGCTGACACCCGGTACTATGTGCAGGGACCGGTCCCGCACCGCTCCCGGCACATTAACCCCCACACTGCTGCATTTGAAGTCGATCGCAGCATTGCGGTGGCTAAGGGGAGGTGATCGCAATACTCATCTTCTCTTCTGGCCTCCAGCGCTGTCGGCCGCGGCTTCCCGGGTGTTGCCATGACCACCCGATGTCGTCATGACAACATCCGGGTCACCAGACAGCAGGAAGATTGTTTGCTCATGCGCAGTGCATGACCAAACAATCTTCTCACTGTGCAGCGCTGACAGCCTGCATAGCACAGGGATGGTGCTCCATCCCTATGCTATGCAGGAGATCAGAATAAAAAAAGTGAAAGTCGCAGAGTGGGACAAAGTGAAAAAGTAAAAAAAACTTTCAGAAAGTGAAAAAAAAAATTTTTTTTTTTAAATATTAAAAAAAAAATAAAAAAATAATCCACCAAAAATAAAAATATAATGTACCAATCAATAAATATTATTATGAAAAAAAAAACAAAAAAACAATAAAAGTACACATATTTGGTATCGCCGCGTCCGTAACGACCTAACTTATAAAACTGTCCCACTAGTTAACCCCTTCAGTGAACACGGTAAAAAAAACAAAAAAACAAACGAAGCAAAAAACAATTCTTTATCATCATACCGCCAAACATAAAATGGAATAACACGCGATCAAAAAGAGGAAATAAATAAAAATGGTACCGCTGAAAACGTCATCTTGTCCTGCAAAAAACAAGCTGCCATACAGCTCCATTGTCTGAAAAATCAAAATGTTATAGCTCTCAGAATAAAGCGATGTAAAAAAATATTTTTTTCTATAAAATAGCTTTTATTGTGTAAAAGCGCCAAAACATAGAAAAATGATATAAATGTGGTACCGCTGTAAACGTAATGACCCGAAGAATAAAGCTACCTTATCAATTTTACCACACGCGGAGTAGAATAAAAAATTAAAAAAAAAAAACAATTCCTGAATTGTTGGTTTTTGTTTATTCTGCCTCCCAAAAGCTGGAATAGAAAGCGATCAAAAAATGTCACGTGCCTGAAAATGGCACCAATAAAAACGTCAACTCATCCCGCAAAAAATCAAGCCGTAACATGACTCTGTCGGCCAAAATATGGAAAAATTATAGCTCTCAAAATATGGCGATGCAAAAACTAGATTTTACAAAATATGTATCTTTTAGTGTGTGACAGCTGTCAATCATAAAAACCCAATATGATTTTAGTATCTCTGTAGCCACACCGACCCAAAGAATAAGGTCGTCTAATCACTTATACCGCACTAGGAACGGCGTAAAAAATAAATGCTAGGGCTGGGGTTGGGGTTGGGGTTGTGCTAATGTTAGGGTTGGGGTTAGTGTTGTTTCTTTTTCAAAAGTAAAAAAAAAAAAAAAAAAGATGACGATATGGCAACTAGTGTTGACCGCAAGTGCATTGAGTATCGCGGGTGCTGGAGTCTCCGCCCCATATGCTTCATGGCCAAAAAAACCTTGCAGGGATTGCCTGCCACACACGAGCGATCCCTGCATGTTTTTTTGGGGGTGTCTAATAACCGTGAAACATGCTGGCGGGGACTCGAGCATTTCGCTTGAGCACCGGTGATACATGGTGCATACCTGAGTACCCGATGCAAACTCAAGAAGCGAGCACTTGCTCTCAAGACTAATGACAACTTATTCAATATGATGACCTAATGTCATCAAATTCTGTGTTGTACCTCTGGGTTCAAAATGTTCACTATACCCCTTGATAAAATCCTTGAGGGTGTAGTTTCCAAAATGGGGTCACTTGTGGCGGGTTTCAACTATTTAGGCACATCAGGGGCTCTCCAAACGCGACATGGCGTCTGCTCTCGATTTTGCATTCAAAAAGTCACACAGTGCTCCTTCCCTTCTGAACTCTGCCTTGCGCCCAAACACTGTATTTTCCCCACATATGGGTTATTGGCGTACTCAGGAGAAGTTGCACAAAAGTTTTTGGGGTCCATTTTCTCCTCTTATCCTTGTGAAAATAAAAAAAATGGGGCTAAAACATCATTTTTGTGGAAAAAGTTAGATTTTTTTATTTTCAAGGATCCATGTTATAAACTTCTGTAAAGGACTTGGGGGTTCAAGGTGCTCACCACACATCTAGATAAGTTTCTTGAGAGGTCTAGTTTCCAAAATGGTGTCACTTGTGGGGGGTTTCCACGGTTTAGGCACATCAGGGGCACATCCGCTAATTATTCAAGCAAATTTTTCAATCAAAAAGTCAAATGGCACTCCTTCCCTTCCGAACCCTGCTGCGTGCCCAAACAGTGGTTTTCCCCCACATATAGGGTATCTGCTAAATCAGGAGAAATGGCACAACAAACTGCATAGTGAAATTTCTTCTGTTACCCTTATGAAAATGCAAAAGTGGGGGCTGAAAAATATTTTTGTGGGAAAAATGTGAAAATTTTATTTTTACGGCTCAATGTTATATGCTTCTGTGAAGCACCTGGGGGCTCAAAGTGCTCACCACCCATCTAGTTAAGTTTGCTGAGGGGTTGAGTTTCCAAAGTGATGTCACTTGTGGGGGGTTTCCACTGTTTAGGCACATCAGGGGCTCCCCAAAAGCAACATGGCATCCGCTAATTATTTAAGCAAATTTTACATTCAAAAACTCAAATGGCGCTCCTTCCTTTCCGAACCCTGCCGTGCGCCCAAACAGTGGTTTTCCCCCACATATTGGGTATCTGCTTACTCAGGAGAAATTGCTCAACAAACTGCATGGTGCAATTGCTCCTGTTACCCTTATGAAAATGCAAAAGTGGGGGCTGAAAAACATTTTTGTGGGAAAAATGTGAAAATTTTATTTTTATAGCTCAATGTTATAAACTTCTGTGAAGCACCTGGGGTTCAAGGTGCTCACCACACATCTGGATAAGTTCCCTGAGGGGTCTAGTTTCCAAAAAGGTGTCACTTGTGGGGGTTTCCACTGTTTAGGCACATCAGGGGCTCCCCAAATGCAACATGGCGTCCGATAACTATTCAAGCAAATTTTACATTCAAAAACTCAAATGGCGCTCCTTCCCTTCTGAACCCTGCCGTGTGCCCAAACAGTGGTTTTCCCCCACATATGGGATATCTGTTTACTCAGGAGAAACTGCATAACAAATTTTGGGGTCCATTTTTTCCTGTTATCTGTGCAAAAATAAAAAAAATTGGGTCTAAAGTAACATTTTTGTGAAAAAAGTTAAATGTTAATTTTTTTCTTCCACATTCCAAAAATTCCTGTAAAGCACCTGAAGGGTTAATAAAGTCCTTGAATGTGGTTTTGAGAACCTTGAGGGGTGCATTTTTTAGAATGGTGTCACTTTTGGGTATTTTCTGTCATAAAGACCCCTTAAATTTTGTTGGAAAAATGAGAAATCGCTGGTCAACTTTTAACCCTTATAGCTCCCCAATAAAAAAAAATGTTGGTTCTAAAATTGTGCTGATGTAAAGTAGACATGTGGGAAATGTTATTTATTAACTATTTTGTGTGACATATCTCTTTGATTTAAAGGCATAAAAATTCAAATTTTGAAAATTGCAAAATTTTCAAAATTTTCGCCAAATTTCCGTTTTTTTCACAAATAAACCCAAGTGATATAGAAGACATTTTACCACTATCATGAAGTACAATATGTCACGAAAAAACAGTCTCAGAATCAGGGGGATCCGTTGAAGCGTTCCAGAGTAATTAACTCATAAAGTGACAGTGGTCTGAATTGTAAAAATTGGCCTGGTCATTAACGTGCAAACCACCTTGGGTTGTAAAGGGGTTAAACAGATATATTTGAGTCTGAAAATGTCAGCGAGACACTGAAACTGTTTTTTTTTTATGCAAAAAGGTGGATTACACCCAGATTTGAACCGTGGAAGAGGAAAACCACAGTTCTTGTTCTCTGGCCTACACCAGAATCTTTTAAACAGATATATTTGTGTCTGAACAGTCAGCCAGACACTGAAACTGTTTTTTTTTATGCAAAAAGGTGGATTGCACCCAGATTTGAACCGTGGAAGAGGAAAACCACAGTTCTAGATCTCTGGCCTACACCAGAATCTTTTAAACAGATATATTTGTGTCTGAACAGTCAGCGAGACACTCAAACTGTTTTTTTTTTATGCAAAAAGGTGGATTACACCCAGATTTGAACCATGAAAGAGGAAAACCACAGTTCTAGTACTCTGGCCTACACCAGAATCTTTTAAACAGATATATTTGTGTCTGAACAGTCAGCGAGACACTCAAACTGTTTTTTTTATGGAAAAAAGGCAAAAAAGTGGATAATACAGAGAACTGAACCGTGGAACTGCAAAACCACAGTTCTAGTTATCTGGCCTACACCAGACTCTTTTAAACAGATATATTTTTGTCTGAACAGTCAGCAAGACACTGAAGCTGTTTTTTTTAATGCAAGAATGTGGATTACACCCAGATTTAACCGTGGAAGAAGAAAACCTCAGTTCTACTTATCTGGCCTACACCAGAATCTTTTAAACATATATATTTGTGTCTGAACAGTCAGCAAGACACTCAAACTGTTTTATTTAATGGAGAAAAGGCAAAAAAGTGGATAATACAGAGATTTGGGTGTATAGCCAACCAGTGAAAGGCACATCTGGTCTAGTGTCATCATGACCTGTACTTAGCGCTAGTGTGTGTTCCATTGTGGAATGCAGACGTCACTTCCTGGTATATATCTAACCAGACGCACACTTCATCATAGATGGAAAAATATTTCCGAACCCGGCGGTAACGTCAATGCATTTGCGCATGGGCATTAGCCTATAGACCTCAAGTGTCTAAATGTCAGACATGCGCAATCATCAGAGTAGGACAGGGAAGCATAATGCGCTTTATAGGACCATATGCCAGAGGGGAGTGGGGTATGCATTAACATATCAATTAAGGGTGATATTTAAACTTGGCTCTGGACATTGCTCCATAGCCAGCTATCCTGCTGCAACCCTATCTATTCTGCTATCCTGCAGCAACCTACAACATGCAGCTTTATCCATTCTGGCCATAGAATTCAGCCATCGGCCTCCTGATGAACCATAAAGATTGGAGAAACGCGTTGTGGTAAAATCTGAATATGAGATAAGTTTATCTATCTATTTTCTATATCTCTACTCTTTATTATTTTTATGCTAGGAAAACCTCTGTACTAGAATAGGCAGTCACCTTATCCTGTTGTGCTTAGTTCACTTGCTAGGGCACAATAGGAAAAGGGAGGGACAGCAGCCGCTGAGCGGGGGCACCAAATACGCTGTTAGAGTGCCAACCTCCTCGTCAGGCAGGATCAGAATAGAGCTCTATCAGGGCAATATAAGTCCTTATTATTTATCCTCCTTAGGGAGTAATGTCATTATTGAATATTGACAGTTGCCACATTGGTTTTTAATACACGGGCAATGGTGTGTTTTAATGAAACAAAATAAAGATATACATTTTTAGAGGGGTCATATGTTCACGCTGTTAGTGCATCAAATTTGTTAATCCCTAAGATTGTGTTAATAACCACAGTGAAACGAGTACTGTATCAACATGGGAGGAAAGGCCACTTTGCCAGGAAGAAGCCATTACTCCAAAAGAAACATAAAAAAGCCAGATTAATGTTTGCAAGTGCACACAGGAACAAAGACCTTAATATTTGGAGGCATGTTCTGTGTTCTGATGAAACTTAAGTTCAACTTTTTGGGCATAATGACCATCATTACGTTTTGGAGGAAAAAAGGCAGAAGCTTGGAAGCCTAAGAACACCATCCAAACTGTGAAACACTAGGGTGGCAGCTCCATGCTGTGGGGTTGTTTTGCTGCAACTGGAACTGGTGCATTTCGCAAAATAGATGGCATCATGGGAAAAGAAGATTATGTGGCAATACTGAAACAACATCTCAAGACATCAGCCAGGAAGTTAAAGCTTGAGAGGAAATGGGTTTCCAAATGGATAATGACCCTAAGCATATTGCCAAAATGGTAGCAAAGTGGCTTAAGGATAACAAAGTCAATGTTTTGGAGAAGCCTTGATCTCATTCCTATTGAAAATTTATGGGCAAAGCTGAAAAGGGAGGTGCGAGCAAGGTGACCTACAAACCTGGATCAGTTACAACAGTTTTGTCAGGAGGAATGGGCCCAAATTCCGACCAACTGTGAGAAGCTTGTGAAAGGATATCCCAAGCATTTGACCCAAGTCATTCAGTTTAAGGGCAATGGTATCAAACACTAATGAAATGTATGTAAACTTCTGACTTTGCAGTAAGTAAAAAAATGCCTTAAAACATTCTCTCTCTCATTATTCTGGCATTTGGCCAATTTTAAAAATGATGGTAATCCTAATTGACCTAAAAAAGGAAAGGTTTATTTTGATGTCATGTCAGATATTGAGAAAAATATGCATATGTATCTTTTTATATAGTGTATGTAAACTTCTAGTTTCAACTGTATGAAGATATGCACATATATACGTATGTGTGTATATATACAGTACAGACCAAAAGTTTGGACACACCTTCTCATTTAAAGATTTTTCTGTATTTTCATGACTATGAAAATTGTACATTCACACTGAAAGCATCAAAACTATGAATTAACACATGTGGAATATACTTAACAAAAAAGTGTGAAACAACTGAAAATATGTCTTATATTCTAGGTTTTTAAAAGTAGCCACCTTTTGCTTTGATGACTGCTTTGCACACTCTTGGCATTCTCTTGATGAGCTTAAAGAGGTAGTCACCGGAAATGGTTCTCACTTCACAGGTGTGCCCTGTCAGGTTTAATACGTGTGATTTCGTGCCTTATAAATGGGGTTGGGACCATAAGAAATCGCAGGTGAACGGCAGCTCAGATTAGAGACCAGGTCAATGCCACACAGAGTTCTGCTTTTTTCTTGCCATAATACAAATTCTAACAGTCTATTCAGTCGGATTATCAGCTGTGTATCCACCTGACTTCTGCACAACACAACTGATGGTCCCAACCCCATTTATAAAGCAAGAAATCCCACTTATTAAGCCTGACAGGGCACACCTGTGAAGTGAAAACCATTTCCGGTGACTACCTCTTGAAGCTCATCAAGAGAATGCCAAGAGTGTGCAAAGCAGTCATCAAAGGAAAAGGTGGCTACTTTGAAGAACCTAGAATATAAGACATATTTTCAGTTGTTTCACACTTTTTTGTTACGTATATAATTCCACATGTGTTGATTCATAGTTTTGATGCCTTCAGTGCGAATGTACAATTTTCATAGTAATGAAAATACAGAAAAATCTTTAAATGAGAAGGTGTGTCCAAACTTTTGGTCTGTACTGTATATATATATATATATATATATATATATATATATATATATATACACTGCTCAATAAAATAAAGGGAACACTTAAACAACAGAATATAACTCCAAGTACATCAAACTTCTGTGAAATCAAACTGTCCACTGAGGAAGCAACACTGATTGACAAGTAATTTCACATGCTGTTGTGCAAATGGAATAGACAATAGATGGAAATTATTGGCAATTATCAAGACACCCTCAATAAAGGAGTGGTTCTGCAGGTAGGGACCACAGACCACATATCAGTACCAATGTTTTCTGGCTGATGTTTTGGTCACTTTTGAATGTTGGTTGTGCTTTCACATTCGTGGTAGCATGAGACAGAATCTACAACCCACAGAAGTTGCTCAGGTAGTGCAGCTCATCCAGGATGGCACATCAATGCGAGCTGTGGCAAGAGGGTTTGCTGTGTCTGTCAGTGTAGTGTCTAGAGGCTGAAGGTGCTACTAGGAGACAGGCCAGTACACCAGGAGACGTGAAGGGGGCCGTAGGAGGGCCACAACCCAGCAGCAGGACCGCTACCTCTGCCTTTATGCAAAGAGGAACAGGAGGAGCACTGCCAGAGCCCTGCAAAATGACCTCCAGCAGGCCACAAATGTGCATGTGTCTGCACAAACCGTTAGAAACCGACTCAATGAGGGTGGTATGAGGGCTCAATGTCCACAGATGGGGGTTGTTCTCAAAGCCGAACACCGTGCAGGACGCTTGACATTTGCCACAGAACACCAGGATTGGCAAAGTCGCCACTGGCGCCCTGTGCTCTTCACAGATGAAAGCAGGTTCACACTGAGCACATGTGACAGACGTGACAGAGTCTGGAGATGCCGTGGAGAGCGATCTGCTGCCTGCAACATCCTTCAGCATTACCGGTTTGGCAGTGGGTCAGTAATGGTGTAGGGTGGCATTTCTTTGGAGGGCCGGACAGCCCTCCATGTGCTCGCCAGAGGTAGCCTGACTGCCATAAGGTACCGAGATGAGATCCTCAGACCCCTTGTGAGACCATATGCTGGTGCGGTTGGCCCTGGGTTCCTCCTAATGCAAACAACCTCATGTGGCTGGAGTGTGTCAGCAGTTCCTGCAAGATGAAGGCTTTGAAGATATGGACTGGCCCTCCCGTTCCCCAGACCTGAATCCGATTGAGCACATCTGGGACATCATGTCTCGCTCCATCCACCAACGTCACGTTGCACAACAGACTGTCCAGGAGTTGGCGGATGCTTTAGTCCTGGTCTGGGAGCAGATCCCACAGTAGACCATCCGCAACCCCATCAGGAGCATGCCCAGGCATTGTAGGGAGGTCATACAGGCACGTGGAGGCCACACACAATACTGAGCCTCATTTTGACTTGTTTTAAGGACATTAAATCAAAGTTGGGTCAGCCTGTTGTGAGTTTTTCCACTTTAATATTGGGGGTGACTCCAAATCCAGGCCTCCATTGGTTAATAAATTTGATTTCCATTGATGATTTTTGTGTGATTTTGTTTTCAGCACATTCAACTTTGTACAGAACAAAGTATTCAATGAGAATATTTCATTCATTCAGAACTAGGATGTGTTTTTTGAGTGTTCCCTTTATTTTTTAGAGCAGTGCATCTATCTATCTATCTATCTATCTATCTATCTATCTATCTATCTATCTAACTAACTAACTAACTAACTATATATATATATATACATATATATATATAGATAGGTAGATATATATAGATACAGATAGATAGCTATATGTGTGTATATATATATATATATATATATATATATATATATATATATATATATATACTGGCTATTGAGCCTGTTCTGCGCCCGGCAGCGAGCATTTTTATAGGTATATGGTCACCCATCCTGGTATTTGTGCTGCCCCCATCCTGGTATTTGTGCTCCCCAATCCTGTTTCCCCATCTTGTTATGTGCTGCCCTCATCCCAATCCCGGAATGCATGGCATACCTCAGCCCCCAGTCCTGGTATGCATGGTACCCCTCATCCCCCAATCCTGGTATGCATGGTACCCCTCATCCCCCTAATCCTGGTATGCATGGTACACCATCCCTCATCCCTTTCACGCTGCACACATACAAAAAAAATAAACACTTATACTCACCTTTCTTTCCTGTGCTCCAGCGCTGCTGTGTCCTCTTCTGCCGGAGGCCAGGGGAGGAGTGTGGCGACAGAACACAGCGCTGTCCGGCGCCATTTTGCTGAAGACACACTGTAAATGTGTCTTCAGTAAAATGGCGCCGGATAGCGGTATGCGCATGCGCCGATTCCGACGCCTTCACTCCGCCCCTGGTCTCCGTCCAGAAGAGAGGCGCCGCGGCAACGCTCCTCCCGGTCAGGTAAGTATGTAAGTATGGCGCCGGAGATCGCAGTATGCATTCAGTGTCTACATATACCGCGATCTCCGGTGCAATACACTCTTCTTACCTGTAACGGCTCCAAGCGTTCTTCTGTCTGGAGCCAGACTGCGCGTTGCGCATGCGCAGTCTATGGAGACTTCAGACAGAGGGACGCTTGGCCGATTATGTTATGGATATCTATAACTATTTATATATATATATATATATATATATATATATATACAGTACAGACCAAAAGTTTGGACACACCTTCTCATTTAAAGATTTTTCTGCATTTTCATGACTATGAAATTGTACATTCACACTGAAGGCATCAAAACTATGAGTTAACACATGTGGAATTATATACTTAACAAAAAAGTGTAAAACAACTGAAAATATGTCTTATATTCTAGGCTCTTCAAAGTAGCCACATTTTGCTTTGATGACTGCTTTGCACACTCTTGGCATTCTCTTGATGAGCTTCAAGAGGTAGTCACCGGAAATGGTCTTCCAACAATCTTGAAGGAGTTCCCAGAGATGCTTAGCACTTGTTGGCCCTTTTGCCTTCACTGTGCGGTCCAGCTCACCCCAAACTATCTCGATTGGGTTCAGGTCTGGTGACTGTGGAGGCCAGGTCATCTAGCGTAGCACCCCATCACTCCCCTTCTTGATCAAATAGCCCTTACACAGCCTGGAGGTTTGTTGAGATCATTGTCCTGTTGAAAAATAAATGATGGTCCAACTAAACGCAAACCGGATGGAATAGCATGCCGCTGCAAGATGCTGTGGTAGCCATGCTGGTTCAGTATGCCTTCAATTTTGAATAAATCCCCTACAGTGTCACCAGCAAAGCACCCCCACACCATCACACCTCCTCCTCCATGCTTCACAGTGGGAACCAGGCATGTAGAGTCCATCCGTTCACCTTTTCTGCGTTGCACACGGTGGTTGGAACCAAAGATCTCAAATTTGGACTCATCAGACCAAAGCACAGATTTCCACTGGTCTAATGTCCATTCCTTGTGTTCTTTAGCCCAAACAAGTCTCTTCTGCTTGTTGCCTGTCCTTAACAGTGGTTTCCTAGCAGTTATTTTAACATGAAGGCCTGATGCACAAAGTCTCCTCTTAACAGTTGTTGAAGAGATGTGTTTGCTGCTAGAACTCTGTGTGGCATTGAGCTGGTCTCTAATCTGAGCTGCTGCTAACCTGCGATTTCTGAGGCTGGTGACTCGGATAAACTTATCCTCAGAAGCAGAGGTGACTCTTGGTCTTCCTTTCCTAGGGCAGTCCTCATGTGAGTCAGTTTCTTTGTAGCGCTTGATGGTTTTTGCAACTGCACTTGGGGACACATTCAAAGTTTGCCCAATTTTTCGGACCGACTGACCTTCATTTCTTAAAGTAATGATGGCCACTCATTTTTCTTTACTTAGCTGCTTTTTTCTTGCCATAATGCAAATTCTAACAGTCTATTCAGTAGGACTATCAGCTGTGTATCCACCTAACTTCCGCACAACACAACTGATGGTCCCAACCCCATTTATAAGGCAAGAAATCCCACTTATTAAACATGACAGGGCACACCTGTGAAGTGAAAACCATTTCTGGTGACTACCTCTTGACGCTCATCAAGAGAATGCCAAGAGTGTGCAAAGCAGTCATCAAAGCAAAAGGTGGCTAC
Source organism: Phyllobates terribilis (assembly GCF_046119375.1). NCBI lineage: Eukaryota > Metazoa > Chordata > Amphibia > Anura > Dendrobatidae > Phyllobates > Phyllobates terribilis. Next base: position 285,476,090 of record NW_027362761.1, read on the forward strand.
TTTGAAGAACCTAGAATATAAGACATATTTTCAGTTGTTTCACACTTTTTTGTTAAGTATATAATTCCACATGTGTTAATTCATAGTTTTGATGCCTTCAGTGTGAATGTACAATTTTCATAGTCATGAAAATGCTGAAAAATCTTTAAATGAGAAGGTGTGTCCAAACTTTTGGTCTGTACTGTATATACATATATATGTATGTGAAAAAATTGAAATTATATATTCAAGTGGATCTTGTGTTCTAAGACCTTAAATTACAGTTATGTCAAGGAAAGTGTTTTTTTCTAGCCCATATTTAAATACATTGTTTTTATTTCCTTATTTGCCTATTTATTTGGATTCATAATAAATGTGTTAAGACATTATTCATGCTGTCAGTGCTTGAGTCATATTGCATTCTGAATATATAAATTCTATTTAGGTCTCCATAATTGTGTAAAAATCAAAACATAACCCGTAAGAGTTAAGTCTTCTGTTTGCTGTTATTATACTCATTAGAAGCACACAAGTGTATTGTTTAAGTAGAACTCTTGATAATACTTTATTGACAACAGATACATTTGTTTTTATATTGGATGAAAGTAACTGGAACTCAGTCACACTGAGACCATTTGAAAATAAATACTAATTAGACTCTTGAGGATTTCGCCGCACAGACGTTTCCATCCCCTGACACTGATTAGTTGACTATGAGTGTTCTATTTCTTTTCAAGATATTTTTTTGTTAATTATGATGTAATTAAAGTGATGTGAAATTTATGGTCTTTAAAATGATGCACTATCACATTTACTCTTATTTTATTACATTATTGGATATTTAATCTAAAATAAAAATATTGATATTGCAGTTATTGTATAAGTCCAAGTTTCTTTGCTGATTAATTGCACTATATGTGTTTCTTAAGATTGAAGGTCAGTTTTTTTCAGAGTGCAAAACCCCTGCTTCCCTTCAAATAGTTATGTGATAAAATTCTTCCTGCTTGCTTCTTATAGTTCAGCAGTCTTTGCACCACAATTTTTACCTTCACATCAATGCAAGGTCTCTTAGTAAAACAGACCCTGTTGAGTGGTACTCTACCTTCTTCAACAAGTTCACATTTAATAAACTCTATTCATGGTGTCTGCCAACTACTCTGTCAGTGATATGGAGGTATGGTAGAATACAGACCATTGCACATACAGGCTAAGAGGAAGATAATCACACAGCACAAACATAGAATAGCAATGCAAGAATAATAAAAATAATTTTTAAGGACACATACTGAATACGCAATACTTTGTAAGGGCGCATTCCATGCAAACATTTTATTACCTGCTTAACTGGGGGCGAGATAAAGTAGTTTAAAACATTTGTTCTCCTAAGTGCAGGTGCAGAAAACGATGTATTCTCTCATCAGCGAGAATTGGAACGATTATGCAAATTATACTCTGATGAAACTATGATCAGAATGTGAGTGTGAGCATAGTGTGATCTGATTCTCTCGGATGAGGAGAAGTGAAGAAAAAAAAGTCTCGATCTTCTCCATTGTGAAAGTCAGTGGAAATCGGACTACACTCAGATGTCATCTGAGTGCAGTCCTATGGGTTCCATAGATGCACTAAATTGCATGGACCAGTGCAATTTGAACATCAGATCAAACTTGGGCATGCAGTGACTTTTCTCCTCAAGCATGTCCACGGTCCCATAGAATAACATTGGTCGCTGTGCGATCTGATGATTTGTCAAATCACACTCGGACTGAAAATACGGCCATGTACACGAGCCCTATAGGAGAGGGAAGAGTAAGGCTGTATGCACATGTTGCATTTTTGCAACTTTTTTGAGGCGTTCTTGCCACGCAGATTTGTCACAAAACCTGAAGGGATTCCTGATGGCAGCAAAGTGAATGAGAATCCTGAAGGGTCATGCTTATTTGTGACTTGCAGATTTGGCGCAGATTAAAATCTGCAACATGTCAGTTTTTACAGCATTTTTGCAATGTTTTTTCACCCATTGACTTCAATGAAGTCAGTCAAAAATGCTATAAAAACGCTGGAATCAAAATGATTGTGGATTTCCTGTGTATTTTCTGTGTTTTTGTAGCAATTTTGCTATAAAAACACATTCGGGAAGGCACAGGATGTGATGTCACCAGGAGGTAGAGGAAACTCCACCATTTTGACTCAACCATTTTGTTCCAAGCAGTTGAGAGCTTGCAGGAGAGTTCAACAAGTATTCCATCAACATACAGTTATATGAAAAAGTTTGGGCACCCCTATTAATCTTAAGCTTAATGTTTTATAAAAATTGGTGTTTTTGCAACAGCTATTTCAGTTTGATATATGTAATAACTGTTGGACACAGTAATGTTTCTGCCTTGAAATGAGGTTTATTGTACTAACAGAAAATGTGCAATCTGCATTCAAACAAAATTTGACAGGTGCATAAGTATGGGCACCTCACCAGAAAAGTGACATTCATATTTAGTAGATCCTCCTCTAGTCGCTTCCTGTAGCTTTTAATGATTTCCTGGATCCTGGATGAAGGTATTTTTGACCATTCCTCTTAACAAAACAATTCCAGTTCAGTTAAGTTTGATGGTCGCCGAGCATGGACAGCCCTCTTCAAATCATCCCACAGATGTTCAATGATATTCAGGTCTGGTGACTGGGATGGCCATTCCAGAACATTGTAATTGTTCCTCTGCATGAATGCCTGAGTAGATTTGGAGCGGTGTTTAGGATCATTGTCTTGCTGAAAGATCCATCCCCTGCGTAACTTCAACTTTGTCACTGATTCTTGAACATTATTGTCAAGAATCTGCTGATACTGAGTGGAATCCATGCGTCGATCAACTTTAACAAGATTCCCGGTGCCGGCATTGGCCACACAGCCCCAAAGCATGATGGAACCTCCACCACATTTTACTGTGGGTGGCAAGTGTTTTTCTTGGAATGCTGTGTTTTTTTGCCGCTATGCATAACGCCTTTTTGTATGACCAAACAACTCAATCTTGGTTTCATCAGTCCACAGGACCTTCTTCCAAAAAGAAATTGGCTTCTCCAAATGTGCTTTTGCATACCTCAGCCGACTCTGTTTGTGGCGTGCTTGCAGGAACGGCTTCTTTCGCATTACTCTCCCATACAGCTTCTCCTTGTGCAAAGTGCGTTGTATAATTGACCAATGCACAGTGACACCATCTGCAGCAAGTTGATGCTGCAGCTCTCTGGAGGTGGTCTGAGGATTGTCCTTGACTGATCTCACCATTCTTCTTCTCTGCCTTTCTGATGTTTTTCTTGGCCTGCCACTTCTGGCCTTAACAAGAACTGTCCCTGTGTTCTTCCATTTCCTTACTATGTTCCTCACAGTGGAAACTGACAGGTTAAATCTCTGAGACAGCTTTTTGTATCCTTCCCCTGAACAACTATGTTGAATAATCTTTGTTTTCAGATTATTTGACAGTTGTTTTGAGGAGCCCATGATGCCACTCTTCAGAGGAGATTCAAACAGGAGAACAACTTGCAAGTGGCCACTTTAAGTAGCTTTTCTCATGATTGCATACACCTGGCTATGAAGTTCAAAGCTCAATGAGGTTACAAAACCAAAAAAAGTGCTTTAGTAAGTCAGTAAAAAGTAGGCAGGAGTATTTAAAAGAAGAAAATGATAAGGGTGCCCATACTTATGCACCTGTAAAATTTAGTTTGAATGCAGATTGCACATTTTCTGTTAGTACAATAAACCTCATTTCAAGGCAGAAACATTACTGTGTCCAACAGTTATTACATATATCAAACTGAAATAGCTGTTGCAAAAACACCAATTTTTATAAAACATTAAGCTTAAGATTAATAGGGGTGCCCAAACTTTTTCATATAACTGTATCTTGTTATCGACGAATGGGGATTGATGTCAGAAAATTGATCGGGTAAGTTGCTTTTATTTGGATTTTCTTATATGTATCCACGTACATATACACACATATATAAATATGTAAGTGTGTTAATTTAGATGTAAATGTATGTATATTCCTCATATATCCCACTTAAAAGATGACAGAGGCCTGTAATTGACATCATAGGTAGACCTCAACTATGAGAGACAAAATGAGAAAACAAATCCTGAAAATCACATTGTCTGATTAGGAAAGAATTTTTTTTCCAACTTCGGTGGAAAATAAGTATTTGGTCAATTACAAACAAGCAAGATTTCTGGCTCTCACAGACCTGTAACTTCTTCTTTAAGAGGCTCCCCTGTCCTTCATTCATTACCTGTAATACTGGCACCTGTTTGAACTTGTTACCAGTATAAAAGACACCTGTCCGCAACCTCAAACAGTCACACTCCAAACTTCTGTGGAAAATGAAGCAAAAAACGATGCTTTATCATCAAACCGCCAAACAAAAAATGGAATAAAATGCGATCAAAAAGATGAATGTAAATAAAAATGATGCCGCTGAAAACATCATCTCGTCCTGCAAAAAACAAGCTGCCATACAGCTCCATCAGCCATAAAATAAAAAAGTTATAGCTCTCAGAATAAAGCAATGCAAAAAAAAAAATAATTTTTTCTATAAAATAGATTTTATTGAGCAAAAAGCCGCAAAACATAAAGAAACAATATACATATAGTATCGCTGTAAACCTACTGACTCGAAGAGTAATGCTGCCTTATGAATTTTACCACACTCGGAATGACATAAAAAAAAACAATTCCTGAATTGTTGATTTTTGTTTATTCTGCCTCCCAAAAATCGGAGTAGAAAGCGATCAAAAAATCTAATTTGCCCGAAAATGGTACCAATAAAAACGTCAACTTGCCCTGCAAAAAACAAGCCCTTATATGACTCTGTCAGCTGAAATATGGAAAAATAATTGCAAAAACTGGTCTCTGCAAAAAAAATAGCGTCTTTTAGTGTGTGACAGCTGCCAAACATAAAAACCCGATATGAATCTGGTATCTCTGTAATCTCACCGACCCGAAGAATAAAGTCATCTAATCACTTATACAGCACGAGGAATGGCATAAAAAATAAACTCTAGGATTACAGTTAGGATTAGGATTAGGGTTGTGTTAGGGTTAGGGTTGGGGTTAGAGTTAGGGATGGGGTTAAGATAAGGTTTTGGGGGTTAGGGTTGTGCTAGGGTTAGGGTTGTGTTAGGGTTAGGGTTGTATTAGGGTTGGGATTGTATTAGGGTTGGGATTGTATTAGGGTTGTGTTAGGGTTGGGCTTGTATTAGGGTTGGAGTAAAGGGTTGTGTTGGGGTTGGGATTTTTTCAAAAGTAAGGAAAAAAAATGATGACAATATGGTGATTATTGTTGAGCACAAGTGCTTACTACTTGAGTTTGCATCGGTTGCACCGAGTATTGTAGGTGCGTGAGTGACATGTTTGAGTCTCCGCCCCATATGTTTCATAGCTGTTACACAGCCAAAAAAAACACACGGGGATTGCCTGACATGCACGGGCAATCCCCGCATGGTTTTTTTTGGGTGTCTAACAACCGTGAAATATGCTGGGCGGGGAATCGATCATGTCATTTGAGATACTTGGTGCATACCTGAGTACCCGATGCAAACTAAAGTAGTGAGCACTTCTGCTCAAGACTAGTGACAACTTATTCAATATGATGACCTAATTGTTAGAACCCTACTGTTTTTTTCTTTTTCCATATTGTGTTTTGCGGGCACGTGACCATCTGCCTTTATATTCCAGCTCCGCCCTTTTGGCTGTGCTGGACTTCAGTGTTTGACTGTTTCTCTAGCCAAGTGCTTCGGTGCCTTTCTCTGTCAGTTCGCTTGGTCCTTCTGGGACCTCTGGTACCTTTTTGTCAGTTTGTCTTTTTGTGTTCTGCAACAACTTCTCTGTTTAGGAGGTGTCCCATTTTTTGTCCCAGTCCTTTGTTCTTTTAGTGACCCCTCCCCTTATGCTATAGGTCTTCGTTCAGACTAGCCAAGGACTAAGGCGGGTCTGTTCGCTAGGAACAGGCAGCCTGCTACATCGTAGGGATTCAGCTTAGTCTTACTGTAGGGACAGCTTTCCCCTATCTTTCCTTAGTACTTGTTGCAGATCATAACACTAATGTTATCAAATTCTGTGAAGCAACTGGGGGTTCAGGGTGCTCACCCCACATTTAGATAAGTTCCTTGAAGGGTTTCCAAAATGGGGTCACTTGTGGGGATTTCAACTGTTTAGGCACATCAGGGGCTCTCCAAACGCAACATGGAGTCCTCTCTTGATTCCAGCCAATTTTGCGTTCAAAAAGTCACACAGTGCTTTGTCCCTTCTCAACCCTGCTATGCGCACAAGCAGTGTATTTTCCCTACATATGGGGTATCTGCGTATTCAGGAGAAATTGCACAACAGTTTTTGGGGTCCATTTTCTCCTCTTACACTTGTGAAAATAAAAAATTGGGGCCAAAAGATCATTTTTGTGGAAAAAGTTTGATTTCTTTATTTTCACTGCACTAAGTTATAATCTTCTGTTAAGCACCTGGGGATTCAGGATGCTCACCACACATTTAGATAAGTTGAGTTTCCAAAATGGGGTCAGTTGTGGGTGGTTTCCACTTTTTAGGTACATCAGGGGATCTCCAAACGCGACAATGGTGTCCGCTAATTATTCAACAAATTTTACATTCAGTGGTGCTCCTTCCCTTCCAAACCCTGCCATGCACCCAAACAGTGGTTTTCCCCCACATATGGGGTATCGGCCTATTCAGGAGAAATTGTACAACAAATTGTATGGTGCAAATTCTCTTGTTACCCTTATGAAAATGCAAAATTGGCGGCTTAAAAACATTTTTGTGGGAAAAATGTGAAAATTTTATTTTTACAGCTCAATTTTATAAACTTCTTTGAAGCACCTGGGGTTTCCAAGTGCTCATCACACATCTAGGTAAGTTCCCTGAGTGGTCTAGTTTCCAAATGGTGTCACTCGTGTGGTGTTTCCACTGTTTAGGCACATCAGGTGCTCCCCAAATGCGACATGGCGTCCGCTAATTATTCAAGCAAATTTTACATTTAAAAAGTCAAAAGGCATGCCTTCCCTTCCGAACCCTGCCGTGTGCCCAAACAGTGTTTTTTCCCCACATATGGGGTATCGGCGTGCTCAAGAGAAATTTCACAACTAATTTTGTGGTCCATTTTTTCAAGTTACCCTTGCAAAAATAAAAAAAATTAAGTCAAAAGTGACATTTTTGTGAAAAAAAGTTAAATGTTCAATATTTTCTTTCACATTTCAAAAATTCCTGTGAAGCACCTGAAGGATTAATAAACTTCTTGAATGTGGTTTTGAGCACATTGAGGGATGTAGTTTTTAGATTGGTGTCACTTTTGGGTATTTTCTGTCATAAAGGCCCCTCAAAGTCACTTCAAATGTGGTGTGGTCCCTTAAAAAACGCTGTTGTAAATTTTGTTGGAAAAATTAGAAATCGCTGGTCAACTTTTAACCTTTATAACTTCCTCCTAACAAAATAAAATTTGGTTCCAAAATTGTGCTGATGTAAAGCAGACATGTGGGAAATGTTATTCATGAACTATTTTGTGTGACATATTTCTCTGATTTAAGGGCATAAAAATTCAAAGTTTGAAAATTGCAAAATTTTCAAAATTTTCACCAAATTTCCGATTTTTTTCACAAAGTAACGAAAGTCATATTGAAGAATTGTTGCCACTATCGTGAACTACAATATGTCATGAAAAAACAATCTCAGAATCAGGGGGATCCGTTGAAGCATTCCAGAGTTATTACTTCATAAATTGACAGTGGTCAGAATTGTAAAAATTGTCCGGGTCATTAAGATGCAAACCACCTTCGGTGGGTAAAGGGGTTAATAATTAGGCATACAGTACCACTTCTGAATTGCTCTTTAAGGCCCCGTCACACTTAGCGACGCTGCAGCGATCCCGACAATGATACGACCTGTCAGGGATCGTTGCTGCGTCGCTATGTGGTCGCTGGTGAGCTGTCAAACAGGCAGGCTCACCAACGATCAGGGAAGCAGCGACATCGTGGAAAGAATCTTTCCACAATGTCCGACTCCTGGTTACCAGTCTGCTGAAGCAGGAGCAGGCTGGTAACCATGATAAACAGCGGGTTACTAGGGGCACACGCGCACCTAGTAACCCGCTGTTTATCATGGTTACCACTCTGCTATGGTGAGCGGGAGGTTACCGCTCACCGTAGCAGAGTGGTAACCATGATAAACAGCGGGTTACTAAGTGCGCGTGCGCCCCTAGTAACCCGCTGTTTATCATGGTTACCAGCCTGATCACTGCTCCCGCTGGTCACACAGAGCGATGTGTACTGACCAGCGGGAGGGCAACGACCAAAAAAAGGTCCAGGACATTCTGCAGCGATCAGCGACCTCACAGCAGGGGCCTGATCACTGCAAGTGTCACACATAGCGACATCGCTGGTGAGGTCGATGTTGCGTCACCAAAACCTTGACTCAGCAGCGATCTCGCTAGCGATCTCGGTATGTGAGACGGGGGCTTTAGACCACAAATAAACTTATGTATGGAGAGAATTATGCAGTTCTACAGTTACAGCTGTACAGTCCTCTCTACTTGCACTGAGTCAATTCTATGATCAGTGCAAGGTAGAAACATGAAGCTAAACAATTAGTGTTCAGTTTTTGTTCACAGCCAATATAGCTTTGGAACCAGGAGACATGAATGAGCACTGGATACCACATATGCAGCATTAAGCCTGGGACCCTGGATTAAATACTCCGGGTTAACTGCCAGCCCGTGTAATGGGCTGGCAGGAATGGTTAGAGCTAGGAGGGAAGACAAGGGACAAAATCTCATTTTAGAAGAATCCTTGGTAAACTGTCTGAGGTCAGGAAGAGAATATAACAGAAGCTGAACAACAGAAGTGAACCAAAGCATGCAGAAATTCTAACTAGCCAGAAATTAAACACCAAGCTTCCAGGCTGGGCTGTACCACACTTCCAAGAAAGTAAAACATAAATATTGCAAATCTCTCTGCATTGCCCGATGAGAGAAGCAGAGGGTAGAGGTACTAGCATGAAAGTTACTCAAGTATCTTAAAGAAGCACTCCCATGAAAGTTTTTATCCTTTAAATATATTGCAATCATCATATTATATAGCCCTGTATGCTTACATTTGCTCACTTTGCCTTTCTACCCTGCTCAATTTTCTTGTTTCTCTGCTCTATGTAGAAACAAGAAGTCTCTATTCCTCTCATGTATCATTCCCCTCTTCAACCCCTGACCCAGTTGCTTCTTCCCTTTCCCCGCTGCCAGGGACTTTTGCAGTGACAGATGAGTCGCACAGGGAAAATTTACCTCCTGCTTCTGCATAGAGCTTAGACAGATTCAGCTAGTCAGTTTTTAATCATGTGATGTCATAGAGCTAATGGAAAAGAGAAGAATTAGCTAAGTAGAAGGGCAAAATGAGCAATTGTAAGGAAAGTGTTATAGAATATGATGATTGCAGTATTTTAAAAGGATAACAATTTTGATAGGAGTGCTTCTTTAACCTCTTCACCCCGCAAGCCTGTTTTCACATTCATGACTCGGTCAATTTTTACAATTCTGGCCACTGTCATTTTATGTGGTAATAATTCTTGAACACTTCAATGGATCCCATTGGGTTTATTTCTGAAAAAAACAGAATTTCACAATTTTCAAACTTTTAATTTTTATGCCCATAAACCAGAGAGTTATGTCACACAAAATAGTTAATAAATAACATTTCCTATATGTCTACTTTACGTCAGCACAATTTTTTCACCAAAAATTTACTTTAGACCCAAATTTGTTTATTTTATTAAGGGTAAAAGGAGAAAATGGACCCCTAAAAACTGTTGTGCAATTTCTCCTGAATACGCCGATGCCCCATATGTGGGGGAAAAACTACTGTTTGGCAGATGGCAGGGCTCGGAAGGGTAGGAGTACTATTTGACTTTTTGAAAGCAAAATTGTCTGGAATGATTAGCAAATTCCATGTCGCATTTGGAGAGCCCTTGATGTGCCTAGACAGTAGAACCCCCCTACAAGTGAGGCCATTTTGGACACTGAACCCATCAAGGAATATATCTGGATGTGTGATGAGCATCTTGAACCCCCATCTGCGTCACAGTAGTTTACAACGTTGAACTGTGAAAATAAAAAATCACATTTTCCCCACATAAATGTTCTTTTAGCCCCAGTTTTTTTATTTTCACAAGAATAACAGAAGAAACTGCACCATACAATTTGTTGTGCAATTTCTCCTGAGTACATTGATACCCCATATGTGGTCGAAGGCACAGTGAAAACCTCAGAACGGAAGAAGTGCAACATTGGAGTTCAGATTTTGCTGGAATGGTTTGAGGGTTCCTTGTCACACTGGCAAAACCACTGAGGTGCCAGAACAGCAGAAAACCCCTCTAAGTGATGTCATTTTACAAACTACACCTTTCAATGAATTCATCTAGGGGTGCAGTGAGCAAGTTGACACCACATGTACCTCACAGAAATGTAAACCATTGGACCATGAAGAAAGAATACTTACATTTTTATAGGTAAAATGTTGTTTTAGCCCCAAATTTTTGATTTATAAGGGGTAACAGGTAAATATGGACCTTTCAGTTTGTTGTGCAATTTCTCCTGAGTACACCAATACCCTACATGTAATCGGGAACTACTTTTGAGGCACAGTACAAAACCCAGAAGTAAAGGAGCGCTATAATTTAGTGCAGATTTTACTGTTATGGTTTGCAGGTGCCATGATCCAATGTGAGAGCCCCTGAGGCGACAGAACAGCAAAACCCCCGAAAAGTGACTCCACTTTACAAACTTCACCTTTTACTAAATTCATCTAAGGGTGCAGTGATCATATTGACACTAAGAGTATGTCACAGATTTTTATGCCATTGGGCAGTGAAGAAAAAATAATTACATTTTTACCACAAAAATTTAGTTTTAGCCCCAGATTTTTTTTTTACATTTTCACAAGGAGAAATGTGTAAAAGTGGCAATAAAAGTTGACACACAGTTTCTGCTGAACGTGGCAATACCCCATATGTGGCTGTACAGTACTGCTTAGCCACACTGCGAGACTCAGGAGGGACGGAGTGCTATTTGCCTCCTGGAGCTCAGATTTTCCTAGAATAGTTTGCCAACTCCACATACAGAGCCCCTAACCGCTAGGAAAGCAGAATACCCCCCCAAGTGACCCCATTTTGAAAATTATACCCCTTTGGGAATTTATCTACAAGTGTAGTGATGAATATGACTCTATAGTTATTTTCCAGAAACCAGAAGCAGTGGATGTTGCTGAGTGAAAATTGCAAATCTGCTATTTTGTTGACCAGTATGTTTTAGTACACAGTACAGCTCATGCTTCCAGAGACATGCACTTATAAATTAAGTGGGCTCTCATCGTTACAAAAATGCCAAACATGTGGATGCTAAATGTGGTTTAGGCACACTGTGGGGTTCAGAAAAGAGGGGGGCATTTGGATTTGGGAGTGCAGAATTTGTTGAATTTCTTTTGGGGGGGGGGGCAAGGAGCCATAGCGCTTTTCCAGAAAATTTGTTCTACAAGTAACGTGGAAGCTTCCTATATTTCTGTTAACAGATGTCGGACCTGAGTGGGGGACATGCCTCCTTTGTCGATTGAGTTGAAGCTTTTATTGGGAACATTTTACATAAAGTTTTGGATCACATTTATCCGGTGCAATACGTTATGTACTTATATCGGGGTTTCCATCTAAATCTCCAAATGACTTGATTCATATGAAACCCTGAGGGATCCATTCATTATATTCAAGCAGAAGAGTTACTCTGGACTCGGTTTGGCCTCTTTTCAGTGGTGTCCTTATTTTCAGAGGTGCAGAAAACTGTGGCTGGCTGCACTTTTAAGCACGCCTAAAATTACGGACACCGCCGAGCCATAGGCCGGACGGCGTCCACAGTGCCTCCATTTGTCTCATTTATAGGGAATCTTCTGCCAGGGCTTCCGTTTGAATGACATCTTTCAGAGAGTTACAGGGAAATCCCCGTGTAAGTGCTCAGCCGATTAATACTGCAACCTTTTGGATGCAGAATGAACAAATCAATAGCAGGTCAAGAATTGATTTTATTTATTTTTTATGCCGTTTCACGTGCGGTATAAGTGATTAGACGACATTATTATTTTGGTCGTTTAGATTACAGCGATACCAGAATTACATAGCTTTTGGCTGCTGTCACACACTAAAAGACGCTTTTTTTGGCAAAAACAAGTTTTTGCATTGCCATATTTTGAGAGCCATAATTTTTCTATATTTCTGTTGAAGAAGTCATGTGAGGGCTTGTTTTTTGCTGGACGAGTTGACGATTTTATTGGTACTTTTTTTAGGCACATAACATTTTTGATCGCTTTCTATTCCAATTTTTGGGAGTCAGAACGACCAAAAAAAAGCAATTCAGGATTTATTTTTTTTACGCCGTTCCACATATGGTTAAATTGATAAGACAGCTTTATTCTTCGGTCAGTACGATTACAGCGGTACCACATTTATATCACTTTTTTATGTTTTGTCGCTTTTACACCAAAAAAAACTATTTTATAGAAAAAATAATTAATTTATCATCGCTTTATTCTGAGAGCTGTAACTTTTTTATTTTTCCACTGATGGAGCAGTATGATGGCTTGCTTTTTGTGCGACAAGTTGGCGTTTTCAGCGATACTATTTCAATTTACATTCGTCTTTTTGATCTCGTTTTCTTGTATTTTTTGTTCAGCGGTATGATTCAAATGCATAGTTTTTAGCCTCTTTTTTTTTTAACGGTGTTCACTGAAGGGATTAACTAGTGAGAAAGTTTTAAAGATACGGTCGTTTTGAATGTGGCGATACCAAATATGTGTACTTTTATACTTAAGTGTGGGTACATTTAATTTTATTTTTCATTATTTTGTGATTTAAAAAAAAAAAATACAATTGTATCTTTACTTTTTTTTAAACTTTTTTACTTAGTCCCATTATGGGACTTTCACTTTTTCAGCTCTAATCGCAGTTAGAAAGCATAGCAATGCTGTCTGTGCTGCACTGACACAAGCAAGTTAGACCATGCACGGGATCATGCACTGCGCATGACACAAGCTAGTTATACTATGCACTGTATCATGCACTGCACATGCACTGCGCATGATGTCACTAGCTTGATAGCCCTGGCGACACGGATATCGCCATGATGACATCAGGTAACCATGGCAATGATCAGCCCCTTGCGATAACATCGTGGGGATGCCGATCGGAAGAGGAAGGGAGCCCCCTCCCTCTCCCTGCCATCTAAATGCTGCTATCAATATAGATCGCAGAATTTAGGGGGTTAAACTGTCATGTCAGCTGAACACCCAGCGGAACCTTCTGTGCATGCAAAATCACCATGACGTTCAAGGTCGGGACGCACTTCCCAACTTGGGCGTATGCATATGTCCAAGGTCGCGAAGGAATTATAGTTAAACTTTGGTTTAAGTGTCCAACTGGAAATCTTATATTAACAGCCTTCAATATTGGAATCTTCCATTAACCACTTCCCCATCCAGGCCCACTAGGTATGCTGACACCTTTCCTGTGCTAGATCAACAGATATATTTACATTAAAAGGATTATCCAGGCTCCAGCAGGGATGTTGCAATCTGAAATAATTTTTTTATATTCTCCTTACACAGAATTTTTAGATGCTAATCGGCACTTGATTTCAAGTATGTAAATTGCATATATGTGTTCATTGTTTTCAGCCTGGAAAACCTCTTTAGCCTACTCTCTTCCCTAGATCACCAGGGATTCTTATATTAATGGAGCTGTCCAACTCAGAAAACTTTATGCCATACTCTGAGTTAGTTAGATTATATCATTGTTTATAGTCAATCAGGTGAACTGACTAAACAGGATCCATTCCCACATGATATTTTTTCTATCTGCCAATTCACCCAGGTGACAACACAAATGGCACTTTATTGCTCAGTGTTACTATTCTTTTCATACTGCATTACTTATGTATTATTATCTATATGTATGTATTGCACCTTTTTTCATTATTGAATACAATTTCACAACATTATAGGGATAGTGTATTTTCATATCTATTTCAGATATAGGTTGAATGGTTTGTATCCCAGTGCCAGATTTTGGCCTAAGAATCAGGTTTTGGTGAAATTGGTGAATTTTAAAATGTTTTTATTTTACCTGAATAGGTTGTTTTTGTGTTTGCTACATCATAAACATTTATATTGTCAAAATTTAGGAACTGCAACCATTCAATTGTACATGTCTTTCAACTTTTTTTAAATTTTGGGCTCCGACATCATAGAAGGAAAATGTGGAGACATTTCCTCTTCAACATACTTTATATTTGTCATAAGTAGTGTTGAGCATTCCGATACTGAAATATCGGGTATCGAACGATATTCGCGGTATCGGAGTTCCGATACTGAATTCCGATACTTTTAGAATATCGAATACCGGAATTGGAAGTTCCCACAATGCCTGCGCTCTGCAGTGTCTCTGAAGGATGACAAGCTGGATGGCAGCGCTCAGCTTACTGTACTTGTCATTTAGTGTTAAAGGATTTATTAAAAAAAATAATAGTGTTTTCATGCACCGTCTCTTTAAAAAAGATGGCCGGCAATTCAGCAGCGGTACCCGACAATTTAGAATAGAAAGAATAGAGCATCACACATAGATTAGATAGATAGAAACATGTCAGTCACCTATATAAGAAGTACAGTGACAGTGCTGATTACTGTACTTGTCATTTAGTGTTAAAATAAAGGATTTGTTAAAAAAAAATTGGCTTGGGGTTCGCCGTAATTTTAGTATCTAGCGGAGGTTAAGCAGACGGCTGGGGCAGATGTTTGAAGCCTGGGAAGGGGGTAATACCCACAGAGCTTCCCAGGCTACTAATATCAGCCCCCAGCAGAATACCTAGCCTTTGTTAGCTATTAAAATGGGAGACCCCCAAAAGAATGACGTGGGGTCCCCCCTATATTAATAGCTTGCAAAGGCTAGGAAGACAGCTGGGGGCTGATATTAATAGCCCAGGAAGGGTGCCATGAATATTGGCCCCCTCCCAGGCTAGAAACACCAGCCGTCAGCCGCCCCAGAAATGGCGCATCCATAGGATGCGCCAATTCTGGCACTTGGCCTCACTCTTCCCACTGCCCTGTAGCGGTGGCAGTGGGGTAATAGGGCTGGGGTTGATGTCAGCTTATAATGCCAGCTGACATCAAGCCCAGGTTAGTAATGGAGAGGCGTCTATAAGACACCCCCATTACTAACCCCATAGTCAAAGTTAAAAAAAAACACAAACACCCAGAATAAAGTCCTTTAATTGAAATAAACACACAATTCTTTATTGTTCTAAATTAAACCATACTTACCATCACGCCCATTCCAGCTGAAGCCAATGTCTTCTGCAATAAAAATAAAATTATAAATAGAGATGAGCGTTGTTCTACTCGAACTGTTCGCCAATCTCAAATTCGAGCTGTTTTGGGCGGTGTTCGAGCCGTTCAGCGAACACGAACAATTTGAGAAAAATTCGGCTGTTCGAGGTTATGTTCGATAACTGTTCGTGCACCAAAATCATAACTGGATTTTTTCTCAGTAATGATGAAAATTAATGTTAATACGCAGTTTGAGTGTACAGCGGGGTGGGGGGAGGGGCAGGGGATGGATCTCTGCAGGAACAAGGAAGATCTCCATTTTTTTTTTCTCTTTCCCGCATTTACAGTGGGGAGGTGCAATCTGTCAGCCTATCAGCAGCGCACACACGGAGCGAAGTGCTTTTTTTCACACAAGCAAGGGCATGTGTCATTGGCAGTGTATGTCACATGTCCTTGCCCTATAAGACCAAGCCATTTTCACCGTCGCCACCATTTTCTCACTGCTGCAGCTGCGTATTAGACGGCACCGCTGTTGCTGTGTGCGCTATACCTTGTTAATTTCAAGCCAATTTTCGCACAAATCTACAGATAACTTGGGAGTAGGGAATAGTTGTGATTGCAGTCCTTTTAAGGACTAGGTTACAGCATTTCCTACGACTTTTATCAGGCAGGTCTGTGCTCTTAAATAGATAGATTGTGGGAGTAAAGACTAATTGTAATTGGAGTCCTTTTCAGGACTAGGTTACATCAGTTCCTATCAGTTTTTGCCAGGCAGGTCTGTGCCAGTGCTGTGCAAGTTTTTTTCACAGCATTTGGCTGAATCTAGCAAAGCTAATCCTTTTTGGCCTATTGCAGAGTGTGTTAGTCAGTGGAGTAGCCTATCTGTGTTGCAAGATATACCACCTGTGTATAGAATACCAATTTTTTTACTGCACCTAGTGAAGTAAAATCTTTTGGGCATAGCATCATTCTATTAGTCCATCTATACTGACCTCCATCAGGTTGCAAATTGAATATAATTTTTTTCTGCATCTAGCTCTGAAAAAATATTGGGCTTCTAGCTGTGTGTGGGACTTGTTGTATTAGTCCATCTATACTGACCTCCATCAGGTTGCAAACTGAATATATTTTTTTCTGTATCTACCTCTGAAAAAATATTGGGCTTCTAGCTGTGTGTGTGACTTGTTCTATTAATCCATCTATACAGACCTCCATCAGGTTGCAAACTGAATATATTTTTTTCTGCATCTACCTCTGAAAAAATATGTGGCCTTCTAGCAGTGTGTGGGACTTTCTCTATTAGTACATCTATACTGACCTCCATCAGGTTGCAAATTAAAAATAATTTTTATCTGCATCCAGCTCTGAAAAAATATTTGGCCTTCTAGCAGTGTGTGGGACTTTCTCTATTAGTCCATCTATACTGACCTCCATCAGGTTGCAAATTAAAAATAATTTTTATCTGCATCTACAGTACCTCTGAAAAAATATTTGGGCTTCTAGCTGTGTGTGGCACTTGTTCTATTAGTCCATCTATACTGACCTCCATCAGGTTGCAAATTGAATATAATTTTTATCTGCATCTAGCTCTGAAAAAATATTTGGCCTTCTAGCAGTGTGTGGGACTTTCTCTATTAGTCCATCTATACTGACCTCCATCAGGTTGCAAATTGAATATAATTTTTTTCTGCATCTAACCCAGCCAATAGTTTTGGCCTAATACCACAGTTTGGCCACTCAGCTCTGCTCGGTTCCCATCCATTGTTTTTTTGTGCAAACAACTCCAGAGTTGTGAATTAGTTAACCACCAAAATGAGTGGAAAAAGGCCTGCTGCTGGTGGAAAGGGGAATAGGCGTGTTGGGAAGGGGAAAAAAGGTTGTGTCCGTGGGGTAGGTGTTAAAGCAACAGTAACATCTGCAGAAGAAAGACCATCTTCCAGCCAAACTAAAATGTCTACTTCTTTTAGCGGACAATGTGATAAGATCCCTTTCTTACGGCCACGCCAATCGCTACAAATTCCAGATGAGGCACAAAAACAGCAGGTGCTTCAACGGATATCAAGTGCTCCTTTAAGTGGGCTCTCAACCACATCAACTTCAACATCACAAATACTCCAGTCCTCAAAGATGTCACCCCAATCGCACTTGCTTCCTCACAGCTCCCAAATCTCCAGCTGCCCGTCTGAGTATGAGGTAGAACAGATGGTTGAGTCTGCAGAGCTGTTTACTCATACTATAGCCTGGGAATCAGAGGTCGACTCCAGCGCTTCTGTGAATCCAGACGAGGAAATGATCTGCACTGATGCCCAGAATCTTTATGAGTCGGATCCAGGACCAGACGCAGAAGGTTCTGACCATAATGTAGACCCTCATTCCCAAACTGCAACTCCTGTTGGTGGAGACAATGAGGAAGACGATGATAAGACTCAAATACCTGATTGGAGCGACAACTTTAGTTTTTTGTCAGGGCAGGAACAGGTTGGCTCTGAGGACGACGGGTGTGATAACGCACAGGGTGATGATGATGAGGTTGGAGATCCCACTTACTGTCAACCCACAGTCAGCCAAGAGATGAGGTCAGCAGAGGAGGTGGAGGAAGATGCTAGTGACGACGAGGTCAGGTTGCGCCTTCCTGGACAGAGACGTAGTACTGGAAGCACGTCAACAACTGCATCCTCAAACACAACTCTGCCTCTCACCACAAGTCGTGGTGGCTCTTCAGGTCGCATGGGTGCTAAGCCTTGCATAGCCTGGGCATTTTTTCAGATCGATAAAGATGACCCAACTCGTGTTATCTGTAACATTTGTCAGCAAAAGCTAAGTAGAGGCCAAAAAATACATAGTTTGAGTACTTCATGCATGAACCGGCACATGGACATGAAGCATAAGTTGCAGTGGGAAGCTCAGTGTGCTACAATGCGGCCTAGCCGGCCGGGCCAACCACCGTCTGACATATCTTGTGCATCCGCGGCCTCTTCATCCTCTGTGACTGGGGGGACAGCAGTCACACCTGTTTTGGGGCGCAGACCTGCCACCTCTTTACCCGCAACAGCCAGCGTGATTGGCAGGTCATCATTTTCTTTGGAGGTGGTAACACCAGCTGGTGTTGAGCGCTGTCCGACATCGATAGCACCACCTTTGGATCAAGGCAACCTAACATGTCCGCCTGCATCTTCCTCACAGACCGGCAGTTTGCCGGGGACACCCTTATCAACCCCGTCTAAGCACAGTAGCCAGCCCTCGGTCCCTCAGATGTGGACAAGTAAAAGACCATTTCCTCCTAGCCATGAGAAAGCTAAGAGGTTGAATTTCACCATCTGCAAGCTCTTGGCTACAGAAATGCTGCCTTTCCGCCTGGTGGACACAGAGGATTTTTGAGAACTTATGTCCGTCGCAGTGCCCCAGTACCAGATGCCCAGTCGGCACTGCTTCTCAAAGAAAGGTGTGCCTGCGCTCCACCAGCATGTCGCACACAACATCACCGCTTCTTTGAGAAACTCTGTGTGTGACAGGGTGCATTTCACCACAGACACTTGGACGAGTAGGCATAGACAGGGGTGTTACATGTCGCTGACTGGGCACTGGGTAACTATGGTGACAGCAGGACAAGGGGCTGCTGTCCAAGTCTTGCCGTCCCCACGAGTTGTGCGTCAATCCTCTTTATGTCAAAGTTCCTCCACTGCTTCTGCCTCCTCAACCTCCTCTCAGTCTTCCACCTGCACCCAAAGCCTGTCTGGTCAGGCCACAAGCTTTCTAACTGCGCAGAAGGGATCCTGCACATCTCCTTACTATGCTGGCAGTAGGGCTCAACGTCATCAGGCGGTTTTTACATTGAAATGTCTGGGAAATGTGAGTCACACAGCTGAGGAGTTGTGGTCAGCTCTGGAGAACCAATTTCATGAATGGTTGTCTCCACTGGACCTGAAACCAGGGAAGGCCGTGTGCGACAATGCTGCAAACCTGGGTGCGGCCCTTCGCTGGGGCAATGTCAAACACGTGCCTTGTATGGCTCACGTGTTGAACCTGGTTGTCCAGCAATTTTTAGCCCACTATCCCAGACTAGATGGCCTTCTGCAGAGGGCACGGTCGCTGTGTGCTCACTTCCGCCGTTCGCATCCCGCAGCTCAGCGACTTACATCTCTACAGAAGTCGTTGGGCCTGCCACTTCACTAGCTAAAATGCGATGTGCCTACCCGGTGGAATTCAACTCTGCACATGTTGCAGCGACTGTGGCAGCACCGACAAGCCCTGGTGCAATACGTTCTGACGTATATCCTGGGCCAACGAGATCCAGAGGTGGGGCAAATCACGCTGGAGGAGTGGTCTCAGATCAGGGACCTATGCACCCTTCTGCACAGTTTTGAAATGGCGACGAAGATGTTTAGTGCTGACGATGCCATTATCAGCATGACTATTCCGGTGATTTACATGCTGGAGCACATGTTAAACAGAATTCGGAGTCAGGTGGTGACACAAGAGGAGGTGGAGGAAGTAGAGCGGAGGAGTTGTATGCGGAAGGGCTAACATCTGCAAGGTCCAGACGGTCGGCAGCACCAAGGCGGCAGGCATGTGAGCGTGGGGGAGATGGTTTTACCAGGGCGCATGGTAGCAGCCAAACTAGTGAGGAAGGTGCAGGAGCCCAGGAAGAAGTGGAGGATGAACTGATGGAAGACTCATCAGATGAGGGAGACCTTGATCACATTTCTGTTGTGCGAGGTTGGGGGGAGAGGACAGAGGAAGGAAGCATGATTGTTACCTCGCCACCAACACAACAGGGACTTGGTGCTCCTGGATGCGCAACACACATGAGTGCCTTCATGCTGCACTACCTGCAACATGACCCTCGAATTGTGAGAATTAGAAATAATCCTGACTACTAGGTTGCCACACTGTTAGATCCCCGGTACAAAAGTAAATTTGCAGAAATTATTCCTGCCATAGAAAGGGATGCACGCATGCAGGAGTATCAGCAGAGACTGTTGCAGAATCTTACATGTGCTTTTCCACAAAATACCAGTGGTGCACGTAGTGAATCTCACAGTTCCAACTTGCCAACCGTGGGACCGTCAAGTGTTCAGCACTCAAACCGTAACAGAACCACAGTATCTGCTGGTAACATCAATTTTGCGGAATCATTTCACCACTTTTTTAGCCCATCCTTTGCAAGGCCACAGGAGACAAGAAGTCTGACACATAGTCAACGCCTAGAGACGATGGTACAGGAGTATCTCCAAGTAAACATTGAAGCCATGACTGTGTCACTGGACCCTTGCTCTTTTTGGGCTTCCAATCTGGATAAATGGCCGGAGCTAGCCACTTACGCCTTGGAGATCTTGTCATGCCCCGCAGCCAGCGTTCTGTCTGAACGTGTGTTCAGCGCTGCTGGTGGTGTGCTGACAGATAAGCGCACGCGGCTCTCCACTGATAATGTAGACAGACTCACGTTCATAAAGATGAACAAATCATGGATCCGAAACGACTTTTCTACCCCTGTGTCATCCTGGGGAGAGTAAAAGCTTGATGATTGGTTAAAATCACCCTACCAACCGTTTTAAGCTTTCAAATTACTAATCATGTTTATCTGTATCTTGGCTGGAAAATAATTTGGGCTTTGTAGCAGTGTGCAGCACTGATTCTATTAGGCCATCTATAATAAGCTCCACCAGATTTAAAATTACTAATCATGTTTATCTGTATCTTGACTGGAAAATAATTTGGGCTTTGTAGCAGTGTGCAGCACTGATCCTATTAGGCCATCTATACTAAAGCTTCACCAGATTTAAAATTAATAATAATTTTTAGCTGCATCTAGCCCGGAAAATAAATTTGGGGCTCCGAGATGCGCAAGACACATAAGTGCCTTCTTGCTGCACTACCTGCAGCATGACCCTCATATTGTCAGAATTCGAAGTAATCATGACTACTGGGTTGCCACACTCTTAGATCCCACAAACTTTTCGATCAACCTTTTCATTTTAATAAAGACCAAAAAAATGGTCATTTTTGAAATTATAAGCATTAGCAGGTTGTTAGAAACTGAAATCAAACAGTTTTCAACTCAAAACTTTATTCTAGGTGATGTTACATTTTCACATAGGACCCCTTGTTCGAAAGGAGCTTCTGAACTCTCTCGTCCATTGAATTTGTCAGGTTTTGGATGGTTTCTGCTTCAATTGTTTTGCATGAGGACAGAATACCCTCCCAGAGCTGTTGCTTAGATGTGAACTGCCTCCCACCATCATAGACACTCCTTTTAATGATGCTACAAAGGTTCTGAATGGGGTAGAGGTCAGGGGAGCATGGGGGTCACACCATAAGTTTGTCCCCTTTTATGCCCATATCAGCCAGAGATGCAGATGTTTTATGTGCAGCATGAGATGGTGCATTATCATGCAAAAAAATGATCTTGCTGTGAAATACACGGTTCTTCTTCTTGAACCATGGCAGGAAGTGCTGTTTGAGAAAATCCACATACATTATGGAGTTCATCTTTAGCGCCTTCAGGGATCCTAAAGGGGCCGACAATCTCTCTCCCCATGATTCCAGCCCAAAACATTACTCCACCTCCTCCTTGTTGGCGCTGTAGCCGTGTTTGCGTGGGGTGTCCATCAAGCAGCCATCCTCCACTCCATCCATCTGGACCATCGAGCGCTGCACGGCACTCATCCGTGAACAAAACAGTTTTGAAATCAGGAGGTCGACAGGATGGGTATGCACAGCTGCAAACCTCTGAAGGACCCTGCATCTTGTTGTTCGGGGGACGTTGGAGGCACCAGCAGCTTCAAAAACTTGTCTGCTGCTATGACAAGGCTTTTTTGCCGCTGCTCTTTCAACCTGACGTAATTGCCTGTAGGAAAGAGTCCTCAATTTGCCCTTATCAGCACGCACACGTGTGTACTGTGAATCAGCTACATACTTCTTGATTGCCAAGACACTTCATCCTGATCATCGCACAATGTTGATTGTAGTCATGCCTTGACCTAAACACTCCACAATTTGTTGCTTCTCAGCAGCCGACACATCCTTTTTCTTTCCCATTTTGGCAGAAAATGTAGGCTGCTTAATAATGTGAGACAGCCTTCTTAAGTAGTCTTGCCTTTCATTGGACACACCTGCCAAACTAATTAGCACAGGTGTCTGCAATTGCTTACAGTGATATAAAGAGCCCTGACACACATCACCATCAATGAGTTTAACTGACAAACAAACAAATTCTTCCCTTATCTCTCCTAAACACTTTTTGCATAATAATTTGGAACACAGTGTACATGTGCTTTTCCACAAAACACCAGTGGTTCACGTAGTGAATCTTACAGTTCTAACTTGCCAACCGTGGTCTGTATGGAGTTGTTCAATAAAGGGCCCAAAATTAAGATAACATAGATGGGAGAGGTCTCTATGAATAGGAATTCCTAAGTATTTGATACCCTGTGAGGGCCAGGCAAAGGGAAAGTTGGACTGGATGGAATCCTATATGGATTTGGGGAGGGAGACATCGAGGGCCTCAGACTTCGCTGCATTGATTTTAAAATTTGACCATGTAGCAAAGTGATCTATTTCAGCCATAACAGCATGGATGGATATATGTGATTGAGTGATATATACTAGGACATCATCAGCAAATAGAGAGCACTTGTACTCGGTGCCTCCCACCTCAATCCACCTAATATTGGGGTTATGGCGAATTGATGAGAGCAGGTGCTCCGTCACTAGGATGTATAAGAGAGGGGACAGAGAACATCCCTGCCTTGTCCCATTGGTGATTGTGAAAGGTGATGAAAATGTTCTGACGTGCCCCCTGGGCCTTGGGACACCCGGAGCCAGACCCTTTTTGGTGGATGCTGGTGGTTGTAGTCTCCGTGGCGGTGACCCGGTTCCGTGGCTCAGGGCGGTCAAACCAGTGGCAGAGCTATTTATGTGGTTTTGATGTTTAAATGTCCGACTACGCCACCCGTGGATTGCGGTCAGAGTGAACCGCCGCTCCAGGGCAGACCGCTGAGGCTGGTGTTGTGGGTGCAGCAGAGCATAGCATAACTCCCCACGGGAGGAGTATAGCCTCAGGGCAGTGTATGCGGAGGATGGGGGTGATGGTGCAGGGCAGCAGCAGTAACGACACGGAGTCAGTGATGCAGTCCAGGGCCTTTACTCACAGTTCTTATTATCCAGACCACGTCTGCAGGTAACGGCTGCCCACGTCGTACTGTGCTCACCAGGTGAGGGGCTCAGACAACTCCCAGATAAGTTTGGAGCGCTTCACAGGACCCCCTTTGTGTGTCCTTTGTCTGGCCTTTCTTACCAACCCTTCTGTCCGGCTGCCTCGGGCCTCCTCTTGGTAAACTTGGCGCCAGTTTCCCTGTCCCTATGTGTAGCGGGTGTAGCGAGGGGCTGCGCCACATAAAATGTCACAGCCTCCTGTTTCTAGCTGAGGGTCGTTTCCTGCCTCCACTAGTTTTGGGGACCGGTCTCCCCCTTTGGCCTGACCCCTCCACGCAGGTGGATTCGGGCGTGCGGTGGCGACTCGCCCGTCCGCACCCCTGGGATCCCTTCGTTCCTCGTTACTGGAGCCTTCTCCGCTCCTCTTCCTTCCTTCTTCCTCTTCCAGGCCTGGGCCTCTGTTACTAGGCCCGCCTCCGGAGCAGAGCTCATGCAGAGCCCCTGCTCCCTGCCACTTCTGCTCAGACTTCTCTGCACTGAACTAAGATGGTGCCCACCTTTTATACTCCCTTCTCAATGCACCCAGGAACTGCTTCCTCCCTGCTCCTGCACTACAGGGTTCCCCTTCCTCAGTGTTCCCTCCCCCCACTCCAGCCAGGGACAGGGACTGTCGTGCCCATCTCAGGGGCATATTGGTCGCCCTGCCCCACGGCAATGTGGTGTAATGCATGCAGGTGTCGGGTCCTGATCCACACTACATCCTTACCTGAGAGTGAGATATCACACCTCTGGGTGAGGTGCAATACCTTTGTAGCAACCGAGCCCTCAGGGTGCTACAGTTCCATTTATCTTCAGCCTAGGTGATGTATTGCGATACAGGGCCGTGATTTTGGCTATAAAAGGGTCCCCTAGACCCCTACCCCAAGCTTTTTAAGAGAATCATATATGGCGTGCCAGGAGACTCTATGGAATGCTTTCTCAGCATCCAACGAGAGTATCTAATTACAAATTTTTAACTTCATCTAGCCCAGGAAATACTTTGTGCCTAGTAGCAGTGTCTGCTAGTCAGCGGATTATCCCGGCTGTTAAGCAAGCTACACCACCTGTAGTTTGGACACTTAATTTTTTCAAAGGAAATGCTTCGGGACCACGGGATACTCAGTGAAGAGCATCAGGAGGCACCCCAAGGCATAGGGGCTGGGACTGGCAGTAGGATGCCTTGCGGTGGACAGCCGAGCTCGATCCTTATAAAAGCTTTTTAACTGCAGCAGCTTTAGTGGACGCTACTGGAGCTGCAATTACGCGGCTGCTGGCATGAGACTTGCCCTCCAATAGATCCTTGTAAATGGATTTAAAGTGTATTCATTCAAATTAGAGAGACAATTTAAATTAAAAAGCTTAGAGCTGCCTCCACCACAGGGGGGCTCGCTCGACCCACCAGCGGACAGGCACCAGTATTGGGAGAGGGGGGCTGGCCGTCAGGGTTCATCGCGGCTCTGGCACAAACCCGGCGACGCGGAGGTGGCACGGGCAGGAGCGGACTGAACGTGTCGGCTTCTCACTTTTTGGATTTTAGAAGGGCATGACATGCCTATATCTGTGTCTCCCCCTCCTTTTACTCCTCCACCTCTTTTCTTTTCGCATGACTATATGTACTTGTCACTTTTCCATGTGTTAGTTGTGTCTTCTGAGCAGTTTGTCAGCTTTTGGACACCTTTGAAGGTGTTTTCTATGTGTTTCTATGTGTTTTTGTATGCCTGACATTGGTTTTAATGGTGTTCGAAGGTGTTTGACGAACAGTTCGACGAACAGTTCGGCGAACACACGGGTGTTCGACGAACCGGACCGAACTCGAACACTACGGGGGTGGCTCAACACTAATTATAAACCAACATCATCCTTTCCTTTCCATGGTTCCCACGACGGCTCCAACTCTGCTACATTCACATGACAGGCTGGATCGCAGCCGAAAGCTGCCATCCAGCTTGCCATGCCGCAGACACTGAGAAGCGCAGGCATGCTTGCGCTCCTCAGTGTCTGGCTGTGACGGCATATAGATGAGCCGAGGTCATGTCCAATGAACTCAGCTCACCCCATGCACGTCACTGACAGCGTGGGAAAATTCTCCTGCGCTTGCAGTGAGCGTGAGAGAATTCTGCTGAAGCGCTGAGTGCAAGAGAATCTTCCCACGCTGTCAGTGACGTGCATGAGGTGAGCTCAAGTCCAATGAACTCAGCTCACCTCATGCACGTCACTGACAGCATGGGAGAATTCTCCTGCGCTCAGCGCTTGAGCAGGAGAATACTCCCACGCTGGGATGGCATTGAGATGACAGGCTGGATCGCAGCTGAACGCTGCCATCCTGCTTGTCATCCGTCAGAGACACTGCAGAGCACAAGCATGCCTGCGCTCTGCAGTTTCTATGAAGGATGGCATGCTGGATGTCAGCGTTCAGCTGCCATCCAGCCTGTCATCTCAATGCCATCCCAGCGTGGGAGAATTCTCCTGCTGAAGCGCTGAGCGCAGGAGAATTCTCCCACGCTGTCAGTGACGTGCAAGAGTTGAGCTGAGTTCATTGGACATGACCTCGGCTCAGACACTGCAGAGCGCAAGCATGCCTGCGCTTCTCAGTGTCTGCGGCATGGCAAGCTGGATGGCAGCTTTCGGCTGCGATCCAGCCTGTCATGTCAATGTAGCAGAGCTGGAGCCAATGTGGGAACCATGGAAAGGTAAGGATGAGGTTGCTTTATTATTTTACTTTTATTGCAGAAGACATTGGCTTCAGCTGGAATTGGTGTGATGGTAAGTATGGTTTAATTTAGAACATTAAAAAATTGTGCGTTTATTTCAATTAAAGGACTTTATTCTGGGTGTTGTGTTTTTTTAAATACTTTACTAGAAATTCATGGCAGTCATGTCTAATATTGGCGTGACGCCATGAATTTCGGGCTTAGGGCCAGCTGATAATGCCAAGCTGGCCCTAACCCCTTTATTACCCAGTGAGCCACCGCACCAGGTCCCTGGATGAGTTGTGTACAGCGCCAGAACATGGCGCTTCTATGAATGCGCCCTTTTCTGGGGTGGCTGCGGACTGCAATTTGCAGCTGGGGGGGGCAGAAAGTTGGGCCTCCCTGCGCTGCGGATTCCAGCCCCCAGCTGCCTAGTTGTACCTGGTTGGACACAAAAATAGGGCGAAGCCCCACGTATTTTTTTTTTAAATTATTTCATGAAATTCATGAAATAATTATAAAAAAAGGGCTTCCCTATATTGTTGTGTCCGGCGAGGTACAAATAGGTAGCAGGCGGTTGGGGGCAGCCCGTTCCTGCCTGCTGTACCTGGCTGGACACAAAAATACGGCGAAGCCCCACGGCACTTTTTTTTAAATTATTTCATGAAATTCATGAAATAATTAAAAAAAGGGATTCCCTGTATTTTTGTTTCCAGCCAGGTACAGCATCCAGGAACGGGCTGCCCCCAACCACCAGCTGCCTATTTGTACCTGGCCGGACACAGCAATATAGGGAAGCCCTTTTTTTTTAAATAAACCCACAATATTTTAATGTTCTAAATTAAACCATACTTACCATCACACCAATTCCAGCTGAAGCCAATGTCTTCTGCAATAAAAGTAAAATAATAAAGCAACCTCATCCTTAACTTTTCATAGTTCCCACGACAGCTCCAGCTCTGCTTCATTGACATGACAGGCAGGATCGCAGCCGAAAGCCGCCATCCAGCTAGTTATGCCGCAGACACTGAGAAGCGCAGGTATGCTTGCGCTCTGCAGTGTCTATGAAGGATGACAAGCTGGATGGCAGCGGTCAGCTGCGATCCAGCCTGTCATCTCAATGCCATCCCAGCGTGAGAGAATTCTCCTGATGAATCGCTGAGCGCAGGAGAACAGGAGAATTTTCTCACGCTGTTAGTGACGTGCATGAGGTGAGCTGAGTTCATTGGACATGACCTCGGCTCATCTGGATGCCTTCACAGCCAGACACTGCAGAGCGTGATGGTAAGTATGGTTTCATTTAGAACAATAAAGAATTGTGTGTTTATTTCAATTAAAGGACTTTATTCTGGGTGCTTGCGTTTTTTTTAACTTTGACTATGGGGTTAGTAATGGGGGTGTCTTATAGACGCTTCTCCATTACTAACCTGTTCTTGATGTCAGCTGGCATTATAAGCTGACATCAACTCCAGCCCTATTACCCCACTGCCACCGCTACAGGGCAGTGGGAAGAGCGAGGCTAAGTGCCAGAATTTGCGCATCCTATGGATGCACCATTTCTGGGGCGGCTGACGGCTGGTGTTTCTAGCCTGGGAGGGGGCCAATATTCATGGCACCCTTCCTGGGCTATTAATATCGGCCCCCAGCTGTCTGCCTAGCCTTTGCTAGCTATTAAAATAGGGGGGACCCCACGTCATGTATTTTGGCTTCCCCCATTTTAATAGCTAGCAAATTCTAGGTATTCAGCTGGGGGCTGATATTAGTAGCCTGGGAAGCTCCATTGGTATTACCCCCTTCCCAGGCTTCAAATATCTGCCCCAGCCGTCTGCTTAACCTCTGCTAGAGACTAAAATTACGGGGAACCCCACGCCAATTTTTTTTTTAATAAATCCTTTATTTTAACACTAAATGACAAGTACAGTAATCAACACTGTCACTGTACTTCTTATATATGTGACTGACATGTTTCTATCTATCTAATCTATGTGTGATGCTCTATTCTTTCTATTCTAAATTGTCGGGTACCGATGCTGAATTGCCGGCCGGCTTTTTTAGAGACGGTGCATGAAAACATTATAATTTTTTTAATAAATCCTTTAACACTAAATGACAAGTACAGTAAGCAACACTGTCACTGTACTTCTTTTATATGTGACTGACATGTTTCTATCTATCTAATCTATGTGTGATGCTCTATTCTTTCTGTTATAAATTGTCGGGTACCGGTGTATGCCGTTTCTGAATTGCCGGCTTTTCATGTGATACATTCTGCATTATTCTTAGTTGTTTTCCTTCATGTAGAATTAACCTACAAGGAAAGAAATGGTTTGTTTTCATTCCGATATTTGGGTCCCATTGACTTGCATTGGTTTCCGGTATCGGAATCGGCGATATCCGATATTTTTTGGGTATCGGTCTGATCCAATCCGATCCGATATTTCCCGATATCGGAAGGTATCGCTCAACACTAGTCATAAGCCATGTTATAAATGAAATGTAAATAGTTTAAAAAATAAATCTACGCATAGGTGGGTGATGAAGTTCTGTCAATCCAGTCACATTACCACCGAGGTCATCGACTGAATGCACCATCAGGTGACTGTTGGATAGGTAGCTATTACTTACTATCCTGGCCACCAAAACAACGGTGCTGGGGGGATTGGAGCAATAAGTATTAAGTAATACTTTTTTTTATAACAACTTCTTTTCTCTGACCAGTTTTGAAAAACTGTTGGAAAACTGTCTATAATCTGTAATTGATATGCTGTTCACACAGGACTGATTTCCCTTGGTGAAATCATTATTTTTTCAAGGCAATGTATGTCTTCATTAATCTCTTATTAGTAAATTCCTCTGGGACTATAGAGTATATATAAACTCATAGGTTTATTTGCCAAAATGCTGTTATACAACTTGTTATTCTTGTTATAATGGATATGTGGAATATTTTATAATATATGTTGGTAAAGTATATTATTTAAATTATTACATGTAATATTGATTGAATATCATCTAAAACTCCGGTTATTTGCATCAGTTAAATATAAATGCAAAATACTGATCCATAAAATATTAAATAATATTGTATTATATTTCATAAATAGTATATATCATACTTTTAAGCCTCATGCACACAACTGTCCACGATGCCTTGAATGGAGGCACATTATCTGTATTGCCATTTAGAAATCTGCACTTTCCATATTACAGTATGATGTTGTTTTCCCCTAAAAGCAAGGCCTCGCAAATATGGTGTCTGATGGAATTTAGATGCAGATTGAGGTTCATTGGTTCAATGGACTTTTATGTGTGCTTTATTGCAAGTTTATACTCTCAGATTTAGTATGGAGCCATAAAAAATGAACTATGCCTAAGCTCTTCAAGAGAATGTTCACTTTTTATTATATTGTTTTTATATCCAATAATCTGCACTTTTTTTTAATCTGTCTTTATACAACCCCTGGCAAAAATTATGGAATCATCGGGCTCGGAGGATGTTCATTCAATTGTTTAATGTTGTTGAAAAAAACAGATCACAGACATGGCACAAAACTAAAGTCATTTCAAATGGCAACTTTAGGGCTTTAAGAAACACTAAAAGAAATCAAGATTAAAAATGTGGTACTCAGTAAGGGTAATATTTTTCAGACCAAGCAGAGGGAAAAATTATAGAATCACCCATTCTGAGGAAAAAATTATGAAATCACCCTGTAAATTTTCATTTACAAAACTAACACCTGCATCAAATTAGATCTGCTAGTTAGTCTCCATCTAAAAAGGAGTGATCACACCTTGGAGAGCGGTTGCACCAAGTGGACTGACATGAATCATGGCTCCAACACAAGAAATGTCAATTGAAACAAAGGAGAGAATTATCAAACTCTTAAAAGAAGGTAAATCATCACGCAATGTTGCAAAAGATGTTGGTTGTTCACAGTCAGCTATGTCTAAAATCTGGACCAAATACAAACAACATGGGAAGGTTGTTAAAGGCAAACATACTGGTAGACCAAGGAAGACATCAAAGTGTCAAGACCGGAAACTTAAAGCAATATGTCTCCAAAACAGTAAATGCACAACAAAACAAATGAGGAACAAATGGGAGGAAACTGGAGTTAATGTCTGTGACCGAACTGTAAGAAACCGCCTAAAGGAAATGGGATTTACATACAGAAAAGCTAAACATAAGCCATCATTAACACCTAAACAGAAAAAAACAAGGTTACAATGGGCTAATGAAAAACAATCGTTGACTGTGGATGACTGCATGAAAGTCATATTGAGTGATGAATCGCGAATCTGCATTGGGCAAGGTGATGATGCTCGAACTTTTGTTTGGTATCGTTCCAATGAGATTTATAAAGATGATTGCATGAAGAGAACATGCAAATTTCCACAGTCATTGATGATATGGGGCTGCATGTCAGGTAAAGGCACTGGGGAGATGGCTTTCATTACATCTTCAAAAACTGCCCAAGTTTACATTGATATTTTGGACAGTTTTCTTATCCCATCAATTGAAAGGATGTTTGGGGATTATGACATAATTTTTCAAGATGATAATGCATCCTGCCATAGAGCGAAAACTGTGAAAACATTCCTTGAAAGAAGACACATAAGGTCAATGTCATGGCTTGCAAATAGTCCGTATCTCAATCCAATTGAAAATCTTTGGTGGAAGTTGAAGAAAATGGTCCATGACAAGGCTCCAACCTGCAAAGCTGATCTGGCAACAGCAATCAGAGAAAGTTGGAGCCAGATTGATGAAGAGTACTGTTTGTCACTCATTAAGTCCATGCCTCAGAGACTGCAAGCTGTTATTAAAGCCAGAGGTCGTGCAACAAAATACTAGTGATGTATTGGAGTGTTCTTTTGTGTGATTGTTTTTTATGATTCCATAATTTTTTCCTCAGAATTGAGTGATTCCATAATTTTTTCCCTCTGCTTGGTCTGAAAAAAATTACCCTTACTGAGTACTACATTTTTTTTCTTGATTTCTTTTAGTGTTTCTTAAAGCCATAAAGTGGCCATTAGAAATTACTTTAGTTTTGTGCCATGTCTGTGATCTGCTTTTCTTCAACAACATTATACAACTGAATGAACACCCTCCAAGCCCGGTGATTCCATAATTTTTGCCAGGGGTTGTAGTGGTAGTGGTTCTGATACTGATCTCCAGAAGCATAACATAGATGTAGACTTAGGCCATGTTCACACGTTTAGTATTCAGTCAGTATTTGTAAGCCAAAACCAGGAGTGGGTGATAAATACTGAAGTGGTGACGTGGTTCTATTATACTTTTCCTCTGATTGCTCCAGTCCAGATTTTGGCTTACAAATACTGATGTAAAACACTGACCAAATACTAGACATGTGAACGTGGCCTTAAAATGATCTTATCATCACCAAAAGTGCTATTTACCTACAGATATAGTGGTAATCTGCACGTAAATAGCATTTAAATAACATCTTACTACCTTATTGGAAGTGTGGCTGCAGGGAGAAAATTAAGTTATGTTCTCCCTGCAGCCGCTTGCTTACAGTCATCAGGGTGGTTCAATGGGCTTTAACAGTCACTGCTTACTATAGAATGAGCGCTTTGTTATCACTCTCTGCATATTAATTGACAACTTGCTCTGTAGTGTGTGTGTGTGTGTGTGTGTGTGTGTGTGTATGTATGCAGTGTGTGTGCAGAGCAGTAGAGTGAGCAGGGACTGTTACAGCCCAATGAACTGCACCAATCACAGAAAGTGAGTAACTGCAGGAACAATATAACTTCATTTTTTTCTGTTTTCCTGCAGATTACCAGTATCTATGCAGGTAAATACAGCATTTTGAAGCTCACAGGTTCAATTTTAAAGCTATTTTAAGTAATTTTATTTTGACTTTAATACATGCATTTTTGAGTGAAAGAATTTTCATAATTGGGTTATTAGATTAAATTAATTTAGCTTTTTTCCAATTCTGCCTGCAGCTGCAACTAGAGAGAGTATGCGATCTTAGTGTATTTTGTCCTATTATTGTGTTCTATGTACATTATACCAGTATATAGGTAGTTCATTCCAGTTCATTGCAGCTGCAGTTAGCTAATATGTTAGAAGGATTATCTCATGACATACATTAATGGAGTCGCTATATATGAAAAAAGTATTCAACTAACCAAAATTCACAACGGCAAAATTATTGATCGATATGAAAGTCAAATAAACATTTTTCAGAAACAAATATTCTGCCCTCTGGTTTCATAAATCTATTCTATTGTTAATAATGTAATAATGACATCTGGGAGCAGTATGTCATTTAATCATTGGCTTAAAATGGTTGCCTGGGATGTGATGGGGAGACAGCTGGTTCACCTGCAAAACTACACTGTAATTACAATTGGACAAAATTGCATTGTAATTACAGTTGAACAAAAACACACTGCAATTACAATTACAATGTGAGCAGAGCAGCTATTCTCCTACACAATATATTCCTTGCTAAACAATCTCCAAAAAACAATAGGTCATGGCCTATGTGATTTTCAGCAACATCATGACTGAGCCACCCGTTTTGTGTGATGTGTGCTCCTGTCTGCTAAGCTATGTACACTTTGTAAATTTTTTTGATTGATCAGTGGGGTTCTTAGGACTTGGACCCCAAAGTCTGCTTTCAATTAAATGATAAGACATACAAGTGCTTCTCGCGAAATTAGAATATCATCAAAAAGTTAATTTATTTCAGTTCTTCAATATAAAAAGTGAAACTCATATATTATATAGAGTCATTACAAACAGAGTGATCTATTTAAGTGTTTATTTCTGTTAATGTTGATGATTATGGCTTACAGCTAGTGTTTAGTGAGTATGTTCTGTCCGAGTATGCTCGGGCTGAGCTCCGAGTATTTACAGCTGCTCGGTGATATGGTTGAATCGCTCCCGTGTGCATGATTTTCAACTGTTTGACAGTTTTATTACATGTGAGGAATGTGTAAGAAATAGACATTCCTCACATGTAATAAAACTGTCAAACAGTTGCAAATCATGCACACGGGAGCGATTCATCCATATCACCGAGCAGCTATAAATACTCTGAGCTCTGCCCGACCATACTCGGCGAAAGGGTTAATAGAACATACTCGCTCAACACTACTTACAGCCAATAAAAACACAGAAGTCATTATCTCAGTAAATTAGAATAATTAACAAAAAGCACCTGCAAAGGCTTCCTAAGGTTTAAAAAGTCCCTTAGATTCAGTAGGCTGCACAATCATGGGGAAGACTGATGACTTGACAGATGTCCAGAAGGCAGTCATTGACACACTTCACAAGGAGGGTAAGCCACAAAAGGTCATTACTAAAGAAGCTGGCTGTTCACAGAATGCTGTATCCAAGCATATTAATGGAAAGTTGAGTGGAAGGAAAGAGTGTGGTAGAAAAAGGTGCACAAGCTACCAGGATAACCTCAGCCTTGAAAGGATTGTTAATAAAAAGCCATTCAAAAATTTGGGGGATATTCACAAGGAGTGGACTGCTGCTGGAGTCCTTGCTTCAAGATCCACCACACACAGACGTATCCAGGACATGGGCTACAAGTGTTGCATTCCTTGTGTCAAGCCACTCATGACCAATAGACAATGCAAGAAGCGTCTTACCTGGGCCAAGGAGAAAAAGACCTGCACTGTTGCTCAGTGGTCCAAGGTGTTGTTTTCAGATGAAAGTAAATTTTGCATTTCAGTTGGAAATCAAGGTCCCAGAGTCTGGAGGAAGAGTGGAGAGCTATACAATCCAAGCTGTTTGAGGTCTAGTGTGAAGTTTCCACAATCAGTGATGGTTTGGGGAGCAATGACATCTGCTGATGTAGGTCCACTGTGTTTTATAAAGACCAAAGTCAGCGCAGCCGCCTACCTGGAAATGTTAGAGCACTTCATGCTTCCCTCTGCTGACAAGCTTTTTGGAGATGTAAATCTAATTCTTCAGCAGGACTTGGCACCTGTCCACACTGCCAAAAGTACCAATACCTGGTTTAAAAACAACAGTATCACTGTGCTTGATTGGCCAGCAAACTCGCCTGATCTTAACCCCATAGAGAATCTATGTGGTATTGTCAAGAGGAAGATGAAAGACACCAGACCCAACAATGCAGATGAGCTGAAGGCTGCTATCAAAGCAACCTGGACTTCCATAACACTTAAGCAGTGCCTCAGGCTGATCGCCTCCATGCAATGCCGCAATGATGCAGTAATTGATGGAAAGGAGCTCCGACCAAGTATTCAGTGCATTTACGCATTTACTGAACATACATTTCAGTAGGACAACATTTCGGATTTTAAAATCATTTTTCAAGCTGGTGTTATAAAGTATTCTAATTTAATGAGATAATGACTTTTGTGTTTTCATTGGCTGTAAGCCATAATCATTAACAGAAATAAACACTTGAAATAGATCACTCTGTTTGTAATGACTCTTTATAATACATGAGTTTCACTTTTTGTATTGAAGAGCTGAAATAAATTAACTTTTTGATGATATTGTAATTTAGTGAGAAGCACCTGTAAGTAAAAAATGGTATCAAAAGTTTACATATTCTTTGAGTTGCACTGGAATGGGTGAAATCTACTGAACCATATATGCACCCAACGACTTATAAAATTAGGCAAACCCGTCAAGTCTTTCAAGCTGAAGATGCTGACGTTCTTTTTTCCTGAAGCAACTTTTATGTTTCTTTAAGTCTTTTCCTGAGTGTTTTTCTTACCAATAGGGTTTTTGGAAGGGTTTTCCCAAGGTATCTGCAACGTCTTTTTTGCTGTCATTCTCTGGTCACTTTTTTTTACTACATTGAATAATGAAGAAACCAATAGTATTTTATTTAAGCAAACACAGTGACAAAATGTTGATAAAGATCTCCTGGTGCCTTCCAGGCATCTTTTAGCTTTTCTCTTGACTTGTATTGTAACGTGCAGAGTGTTTTCTGAAAGGAAGTTGTCCAAATATTCAACATGCAACGTCTTTTAACTACTTTACAGTTTCTGACCTGTATAGTGGTTAAATGAAGTAACAAAAAACTGAACCTGTGCAAAGAAATGCCATTTTTATGTTGCCGTGCATTATATTCATTTTTTTCATTTATTTTGTGGTGCTTCTTGAAGTGAATTCCAGGCAGAATCAGTCTGAAAACGACGATATGTGCACATACTGTAAGGCCATGTGCACATGTTCAGTATTGGGTGAGTTTTTTACCTGACTTGTTTCTATTATACTTTTCTTCTCATTCTCCCACTCTTGGTTTTGGCTTTCAAATACTAAGGTAAAAAATTCACCCAATACTGAACGTATTCACGTGGCCTAACATTGTACTGCAAACAGTGAAATCCACAGCAAAAATTTACATGATTTTAAATCAGCATATTTGGTGAATTCATGCAGCAAATATTTATTGCAGCACGTGCCTGAGATTTCTTACAATGTTAAACATAGTACTGATACTGGAGTGCAACGTGGATTTTCTGTGAGCTGTACATACCCTATTGATCACAGGAGGATGTGGTTGTACTACAAACACAAACATGCAACTGCCCTAAGGTCATCTGATACTGATATCACCATGGCATTGATGTTTCAAAAAATTATCATTACAAGGGCTTGGGCAGATGACTGTATTTTTGGTCTGAATGCAATCCAATGAAACATCGGATCGCACTCGGACCAATGTTATTCTATGGGGCCGTGCACATGTCAGATTTTTCCTTGGACACGGACTGTCTGAAGAAACAAATAGCAGCATGTCTGAGTTTCATCCAATATTAAGACCGCACTTGGCCATGCAAGTCAATGAGTCCGTAGAAACCATCAGACTGCACTCGGATGACATCCACAATTTTTTCCCCATCTTCGCCTCACAGTGTGCTCTGATTCTCTCATTCAAGAGAATAGGATCACACTATGATCACACTCTGATCAAACTGTGATCAGAGTTTGATCAGCATGTAATTTGCATAATTGCCCCGATTCTCTCGGATGAAAGAATCTATGGCCATCTGCCCCTGCCCTAATTTATGTTCAAATATACAATATAAGGCCACGGCCCCACTATCAGTATTTGGTCAGTATTCGGTCAGTATTTTTTCTCCGGAGTGGGAGCCAAAACCAGGAGTGGAACAATCAGAGAAAAGGTATAATAGAAACAAGTCACCAATTCTGCATTTATCACCCACTCCTGGTTTTGGCTTCCACTCCTGAGAAAAAATACTGACCAAATACGGATAGTGGGGCCGTGGCCTTAAGTTAATACTTCTTTTGTACAACTGTCATCTGGAGAAGAATGTAAATTCTAATTTAGTAACTAATATGAAATTTAGCTTTGGTATTTCTTGAATATGAAATCAAAGGGAAATATTGTTTAATATTAAATCATATTTTTATTTTAGTCAAAATTAAACAGTTTACAAATTCCAGTTTCTTTTCATTTTTTTTTACTTCTTAGTTCTGAACAATAATTTAATTTTAATAAATGTAAACTATACTATTTACATGTGGATTAAGTGATTCAGTTTAATAAGAATGACAGTCACCAATGAAACTACAGTAACTGAATTTATTCTTTTGGGATTTACGGGTATTGCACATATAAAGCTGCTATTGTTTGCTATATTTTTATTTATCTATATTGTGACCTTTACAGGAAATATAGTAATTGTTAGCATTGTATATGGGGATGTGCATCTACACAAACCCATGTATTTATTTCTAAGCAATTTATCATGTTTGGAAATTTTGTACACATCCAATATTATCCCCAAAATGTTATTTAACATCATAATGGAAAATCCAACCGTACCATTTACAGGATGTATTATTCAGCTATACTTCTTTGGTTCCCTGGGGTCTACTGAATGCTTTCTTTTGGGGGCTATGGCCTATGACAGGTATGTGGCTATCTGCAAACCATTGCACTACTCATTACTAATGACCATTAGGACAAGTGTTATCATGTCATTATGTTCTTGGTGTACTGGATTTATTGCTACTTTTGGGGCAATTGTATTAGTTTCCCAGTTGCACTTTTGTGGCCCTAATAGAATTAAACATTTTTTCTGTGACCTTCAGCCAATTATGAAATTATCCTGCAAAACTGCATACATTATGGAAACTGTGTCTTGGATATTAGCGTCCACTATTCTTCTAGGCTCTTGTTTCCTTACATTAGCATCCTATATAAGAATCATAATAACTATGGTGCAAATTCCGTCTTCTAAAAGTCGACAAAAAGCTTTCTCTACTTGTACTGCCCATCTTACAGTAGTTATTATTTTTTATGGTGCTATGATTTCCATGTATGTCAGTCCAAATACAATGAAAAATGAAGAGTTTAATAAAGTCTCATCTCTACTTTACACTGTTGTGACCCCTTTTATGAATCCTTTTATCTATACACTGAGGAATCAGGATGTGAAACAAGCAATTCATAAAGCAATTCTAAGAACTTGTATATATAATTAACTTTGTATCAGCAATTCTAAGAACTCATAGATGTAATTTATCCTACATCAAAAAAGCTCAGTCCAGAAGATACTAGTATCCAATAACCTGTCATAACAATTTTTTTCTCTATTAAATATAATTTATTATTATGCATGCAAAATAATGTATAATGTACAGTCTTGGCCAAAAGATTTGAGACTGACACAAATGTTGGCTTCCACAAAGTTTGTTGCTTAAGTATTCTTAGATCTTTAAGTGAGATGTTTCTATGGTTACTGAACTACAATTCTAAGTATTTCATAAGTTTTTATACTTTTAATTACAAATACATCAAGTTTATGCAAACACTTAATATTACAGTGTTGTCTCTTATTTTTCAAGACCACTTCAACTCTCTCTGAATTGTTGGATATCAGCTTCTGAGCCAAGTCCCAACTGATGGCAATTTATTCTTGCCTAACAAGATCTTGGAGTTTATCAAAATGTATGTATTTTTGTTGGTCCACACACTTTTTAGAGAGTCAACATCGAATCTCAACAAGATTGAGATCTTGGAAGTTTTGCTGATCAAGAACACAAAATTTTGCCTTGTGAAATGGTGCTCCATCATGCTGGAAAAAGCAATGTTGCTTCTGTAGGGTAGGTAGAAGTTTCCTTTAGAAGATGTGTAGATAGCATTCTTTATTAATGGCAGTGTTAGTCAGAATTGTGAGTGAACCCTCTCCATGGATGAAAATAAATCTAACACATACAGTATATAAACTGATGATTAGTGATAAGCGAGCACTAAAATGCTCTGGTACTCAATGCTTGGGTTGAGAAAATTGGAATGCTCGAGTGCTCGGTCCGAGTAACGAGCCAAATGTAAGTCTATGAGAAACTCGAGCATTTTTCCGGCGGACCCCCCGGAGGTCTGCAGAGGTCCAAAAAATTGCCCAAATCGATGGGAACAGTGCTCAAATTAAACGGGAAAAGCATGGGGAAGACCCCTGAAGCATATCTGACTCCCACGTCACTGCTGTCAACTGTTGTCAGAGGTATTATGCCATTTTTACGGCCTCATAATGAAGCATACAAAAATGAAACCAAAATGGATATTCCTGGGAAAAATGTTAAGGAGCATCGTTTCCAGGATAATGACTTGTACAGTATATAAGGCAAAATAAATAACCAAAAACAAAAATGCTCCTTCACACCTTGGGCTATGTTCACACCTAGTATTTTTGATGCGTTTTTGCAATTTTGCATTGCTTTCAACGGTGAAAAATGCATTCACCGGGAAATGTCATTTTAACATTTTCAACCTTATCTGGCCATGTGGTGTGTGAGACATCAGACACATCCTGTTTCATTTATGAAGGAGGGACTCTGAAAGACACAAACACTATTTTTATAGGGCCATCAGGCGGCTCTTTCTATTCTTAAAGGTCCAGCAGTCGGTTATGCTTTCTTGTTCCCATTATTAAAGAGTGTGTCTCCTATATGGTTATTGGGTATGCAGTGACTGCAAGGGCTGCCAAAAATTTGGATGCACCCCAATACCCCTTTGAAGAGACATAGAGGAGGGTTTCAGTAAAAAAAATGTTCCCATTATAAAGGAGTGGGTCTTCTATGGTGGTAATGCCCATGCTGTGACTGCAATGGGTGCCAAGATATGGGAAAAACCCAAATACCATTTTAAAGACACATAGAGCTGGGCCACAGTAATGACATGTTCGCCTTAGAAGGGAGCGGGTCTGCTATACAGTTGCAGAGTATGCAGTGAGTCCAACAGCTGCCAAAATTTAGGAAATACCCCAATAACAATTTAAAGACACATAGAGTTGGGCCACAGTAATGACATGTTCCCATTAGAATGGAGTGGGTCATACTGTTTGCCTATACAGTGAATGCAATGGCTGCCAGAAATTTGGAGGAACTCCAATGTCCCTTGCAAGAGACGTAGAGGTTGGAGGGCCTCCTGAAAACAATGTTCCCATTATTAGGAAGTGGGTCTCCCATACTGTTTGTCTATGCAGTGAATGCAATGGCTGCCAAAAATTTGAAGGAACTCCAATGCCCCTTGCGTAGATATGTGATATGGTAGATGTTACGGATTCGGGTGGTGGAACCTATGTGCTGCGGTGCAAGGAGGGACCAGAGGGGCGTAACTAGGTATCAACTTGGACCGACCAAGGCCGTATGGCGGCTCAATTGACTCCGTGACCAGGGAAGGACCAAGCAGAGGGACCAGGTGCTACTCTGGGGACCGACCTTGTATGAGAGCAGGTGACTCTCACGGATTTCCGGATGAATCCCCTAGCCAGATTTTCTTCGATATACTCCGACATGGCCCGGGTTTTGGCCAATGACAACGGGTAGATACGCCCACGGGGTGGAGTGGCACCGGGTATCAGGTCGATATGGAAATCATATGGCCTATGGTGTGGCAGAGTCTCTGCCTCCTTCTTGCAAAGACATCAGCATAGGACTAGTGTTGAGCGAGCACTAAAATGCTCGGGTGCTCGAAGCTCAGGCCGAGCTCGCCGTGATACTCGGGTGCTCGACCCGAGCAACGAGCCCAATGTTAGTCTATGGGAGACTCGAGCATTTTTGCGGTGGCACCCCCGGCAGTCTTTTAAAAGCCTAACAAGTGCCCAAAACGATAGTGACAGTGCTCAAATGACATGGGGACAGCATGGGAATCGCCCCAGGAAGCATTTCTGACCCCCAGGTCACTGCTGTCAACAACGTGGTCAGATGTATTAAGTAGTGTTGAGCCACCCCCGTAGTGTTCGGGTTCGGTTCGGTTCGTCGAACACCGGGATGTTCGAGGAACTGTTCGTCGAACTGTTCGTCGAACACCTTA
This sequence comes from Phyllobates terribilis, assembly GCF_046119375.1. NCBI lineage: Eukaryota > Metazoa > Chordata > Amphibia > Anura > Dendrobatidae > Phyllobates > Phyllobates terribilis. Next base: position 285,516,648 of record NW_027362761.1, read on the forward strand.
GAACACCGTCGAACACCGTTAAAACCAATGGCAGGCAAACAAAAACACATAGAAACACATAGAAAACACCTGCAAAGGTGTCCAAAAGCTGACAAACTGCTCAGAAGACACTCTCTTTAAAAAAGCCGGCCGGCAAATTCAGCAGCGGCATACACCGGTACCCGACAATTTAGACAAGAAGGAATAGAGCATCACACATAGATTAGATAGATAGAAACATGTCAGTCACACATATAAGAAGCACAGTGACAGTGTTGGTTACTGCACTTGTCATTTAGTGTAAAGGATTTATTAAAAAAAATATTAGTGTTTTCATGCACCGTCTCTTTAAAAAATCCGGCCGGCAATTCAGCATCTGTACCCGACAATTTAGAACAGAAAGAATAGAGCTTCACACATAGATTAGATAGATAGAAACATGTCAGTCACATATATAATAAGTACAGTGATAGTGTTGATTACTGTACTTGTCATTTAGTGTAAAGGATTTATTTAAAAAAATAATAGTGTTTTCATGCACCGTCTCTTTAAAAAAGCCGGCCGGCAATTCAGCAGCGGTACCCGACAATTTAGAACAGAAAGATAGAGCATCACACATAGATTAGATAGATAGAAACATGTCAGACACATATATATGAAGTACAGTGATAGTGTTGGTTACTGTACTTGTCATTTAGTATTAAAATAAAGGATTTATTATTAAAAAAATTGGCGTGGGGTTCCCCTTAATTTTAGGCTCTAGCGGAGGCTAAGCAGACGGCTGGGGCAGATGTTTGAAGCCTGGGAAGGGGGTAATACCCACGGAGCTTCCCAGGCTACTAATATCAGCCCCCAGCTGAATACATAGCCTTTACTAGCTATTAAAATGGGGGACCCCCCAAAAAAAATGACGTGGGGTCCCCCCTAATTTAATAGCTAGCAAAGGCTAGGCAGACAGCTGGGGGCTGACATTAATAGCCCAGGAAGGGAGCCATAAATATTGGCCCCCTCCCAGGCTAGAAACACCAGCCGTCAGCCGCCCCAGAAATGGCGCATTCATAGGATGCGCCAATTCTGGCACTTAGCCTCGCTCTTCCACGCTGCCCTGGTGCGGTGGCAGGGGGTAATAGGGTTGGGGTTGATGTCAGCTTATAATGCCAGCTGACATCAAGCCCAGGTTAGTAATGGAGAGGCGTCTATAAGACACCCCCATTACTAACCCCATAGTCAAAGTTAAAAAAAACACAAACACCCAGAATAAAGTCCTTTAATTGAAATAAAGACACAATCCTTTATTGTTCTAAATTAAACCATACTTACCATCACGCCCATTCCAGCTGAAGCCAGCGATCTCCTGCAATAAAAGAAAAATAATAAAGCAACCTCATCCTTACCTTTCCATGGTTCCCACGACAGCTTCAGCTCTGCTACATCGAGATGACAGGCTGGACCGCAGCAGAACGCTGCCATCCAGCCTGTCATCCCGCAGATACTGAGTAGCGCAGGCTTGCTTGCGCTGCTCAGCGTCTCTCTGTGACGACATCCAGATGAGCCGAGTTCATGTCCAATGAACTCGGCTCACCTCATGCACGTCACTGACAGCGTGGGAAAATTCTCACGCTGAAGCGCTGATTGCAGGAGAATTTTCCCACGCTGTCAGTGACGTGCAGGAGGTGAGCTGAGTTCATTGGACATGAGCTCACCTCATGCACATCACTGACAGCGTGGGAGAATTCTCCTGCACTCAGCACTTCAGCGTGAGAATTTTCCCACGCTGTCAGTGACGTGCATGAGGTGAGCCGAGTTCATTGGACATGACCTCGGCTCATCTGGATGCCGTCACAGGAGACAGTGAGGAGCGCAAGCATGCCTGCGCTTCTCAGTGTCTGCGGGATGACAGACTGGATGGCAGCGTTCTGCTGCGGTCCAGCCAGTCATCTCGATGTAGCAGAGCTGAAGCTGTCGTGGGAACCATGGAAAGGTAAGGATGAGGTTGGTTTATTATTTTTCTTTTATTGCAGGAGATCGTTGGCTTCAGCTGGAATGGGTGTGATGGTAAGTATGGTTTAATTTAGAACAATAAAGAATTGTGTCTTTATTTCAATTAAAGGACTTTATTCTGGGTGTTGTGTTTTTTTTAAATACTTTACTAGAAATTCATGGCGGTCATGTCTAATACTGGCGTGACCCCATGAATTTTGGGCTTGGGGCCAGCTGATAATACCAAGCTGGCCCTAACCCCTTTATTACCCAGTGAGCCACCGCACCAGGGCCCTGGATGAGTTGGGTACAGCGCCAGAAGATGGCGCTTCTATGAACGCGCCATTTTCCGGGGTGGCTGCGGACTGCAATTTGTAGCGGGGGGGGGGCCCAGAAAGCTTGGGCCTCCCTGCGCTGCAGATTCCAGCCCCCAGCTGCCTAGTTGTACCTGGCTGGACACAAAAATAGGGCGAAGCCCCACGTACTTTTTTTTTAATTATTTCATGAAATTCATGAAATAATTAAGAAAAAAAGGCCTTCCCTATATTGTTGTGTCCGGCCAGGTACAAATAGGCAGCTGGTGGTTGGGGGCAGCCCGTTCCTGCCTGCTGTACTTGGCTGGACACAAATATAGTGCGAAGCCCCACTTCAATTTTTTTTAATTATTTCATGAAATTCATGAAATAATTAAGAAAAAAAGGGCTTCCCTATATTGTTGTGTCCGGCCAGGTACAAATAGGCAGCTGGTGGATGGGGGCAGCCCGTTCCTGCCTGCTGTACCTGGCTGGACACAAATATAGTGCGAAGCCCCACTTCAATTTTTTTAAATTATTTCAGGAAATTCATGAAATAATTTAAAAAAAATTGACGTGGGGCTTCGCACTATATTTGTGTCCAGCCAGGTACAGCAGGCAGGAACGGGCTGCCCCCAACCACCAGCTGCCTATTTGTACCTGGCCGGACACAACAATATAGGGAAGCCCTTTTTTTCTTAATTATTTCATGAAATAATTTAAAGAAAATTGACGTGGGGCTTCGCCCTGTTTTTGTGTCCAGCCAGGTACAACTAGGCAGCTGGGGGCTGGAATCCGCAGCGCAGGGAGGCCCAAGCTTTCTGGGCCACCCCCGCTGCAAATTGCAGTCCGCAGCCACCCCGGAAAATGGCGCGTTCATAGAAGCGCCATCTTCTGGCGCTGTACCCAACTCATCCAGGGCCCTGATGCGGTGGCTCACTGGGTAATAAAGGGGTTAGGGCCAGCTTGGCATTATCAGCTGGCCCTAAGCCCGAAATTCATGGGGTCACGCCAATATTAGACATGACCACCATGAATTTCTAATAAAGTATTTAAAAAAAACACAACACCCAGAAAAAAGTCCTTTAATTGAAATAAACACACAATTCTTTATTGTTCTAAATTAAACCATACTTACCATCACGCCCATTCCAGCTGAAGCCAACGATCTCCTGAAATAAAAGAAAAATAATAAAGCAACATCATCCTTACCTTTCCATGGTTCCCATGACAGCTTCAGCTCTGCTACATCGAGATGACAGGCTGGACCGCAGCAGAACGCTGCCATCCAGCCTGTCATCCCGCAGACACTGAGAAGCGCAGGCTTGCTTGCGCTCCACAGTGTCTCTCTGTGAGGGCATCCAGATGAGCCGAGTTAATGTCCAATGAACTCGGCTCACCTCATGCACGTCACTGACAGCGTGGGAAAATTCTCCTGCACTCAGCGCTTCAGCGTGGGAGAATTCTCACACTGAAGCGCTGAGTGCAGGAGAATTCTCCCACGCTGTCACTGACGTGCAGGAGGTGAGCTGAGTTCATTGGACATGAGCTCACCTTATGCACGTCACTGACAGCGTGGGAAAATTCTCCTGCACTCAGCGCTTCAGCATGGGAGAATTCTCACGCTGAAGCGCTGAGTGCAGGAGAATTCTCCCACGCTGTCAGTGACGTGCAGGAGGTGAGCTGAGTTCATTGGACATGAGCTCACCTTATGCACATCACTGACAGCGTGGGAGAATTCTCCTGCACTCAACGCTTCAGCGTGAGAATTTTCCCACGCTGTCAGTGACGTGCATGAGGTGAGCCGAGTTCATTGGACATGAACTCGGCTCATCTGGATGTCGTCACAGAGAGACGCTGAGCAGCGCAAGCAAGCCTGCGCTTCTCAGTGTCTGCGGGATGAGAGGCTGGATGGCAGCGTTCTGCTGCGGTCCAGCCTGTCATCTCGATGTAGCAGAGCTGAAGCTGTCGTGGGAACCATGGAAAGGTAAGGATGAGGTTGCTTTATTATTTTTCTTTTATTGCAGGAGATCGTTGGCTTCAGCTGGAATGGGCGTGACGGTAAGTATGGTTTAATTTAGAACAATAAAGGATTGTGTCTTTATTTCAATTAAAGGACTTTATTCTGGGTGTTTGTGTTTTTTTTAACTTTGACTATGGGGTTAGTAATGGGGGTGTCTTATAGACGCCTCTCCATTACTAACCTGGGCTTGATGTCAGCTGGCATTATAAGCTGACATCAACCCCAACCCTATTACCCCCTGCCACCGCACCAGGGCAGCGTGGAAGAGCGAGGCTAAGTGCCAGAATTGGCGCATTCTAGGAATGCGCCATTTCTGGGGCGGCTGACGGCTGGTGTTTCTAGCCTGGGAGGGGGCCAATATTCATGGCTCCCTTCCTGGGCTATTAATATCAGCCCCCAGCTGTCTGCCTAGCCTTTGCTAGCTATTAAATTAGGGGGGACCCCACGTCATTTTTTTGGGGGGGTCCCCCATTTTAATAGCTAGTAAAGGCTATGTATTCAGCTGGGGGCTGATATTAGTAGCCTGGGAAGCTCCGTGGGGAATTACCCCCTTCCCAGGCTTCAAACATCTGCCCCAGCCGTCTGCTTAACCTCCGCTAGAGCCTAAAATTAAGGGGAACCCCACGCCAATTTTTTTAATAATAAATCCTTTATTTTAATACTAAATGACAAGTACAGTAACCAACACTATCACTGTACTTCATATATATGTGACTGACATGTTTCTATCTATCTAATCTATGTGTGAAGCTCTATTCTGTCTGTTATAAATTGTCGGGTACCGCTGCTGAATTGCCGGCCGGCTTTTTTAAAGAGACGGTGCATGAAAACACTATTATTTTTTTTGATAAATCCTTTACGCTAAATGACAAGTACAGTAAGCAGCACTTTCACTGTACTTCGTATATATGTGGCTGACATGTTTATATCTATCTAATCTATGTGTGAACCTCTATTCTTTCGGTTCTAAATTGTCGGGTACAGGTGTATGCCGCTGCTGAATTGCCGGCTTTTCATGTTTCACTGTTGGCACTGCTCCCATCGATTTGGGCAATCACTGTAATGCCACAACCACCATGGCTGTGGCATTACAGTGAGTGGCAGACAATCCCTGCATGATTGGTGCTCTAAATAGCGCCAGACATGCAGGACACACTTTTGGTGCACGAACAGTTATCGAACATAACCTCGAACAGCCGAATTTTTTGCAAATCGTTCGTGTTCGTCGAACAACTCGAACACCGCCCAAAACAGCTCGAATTTGAGATTGGCGAACAGTTCGAGTAGAACACCGCTCATCTCTAGTATTAAGCTACTTTTACGGGCTCACAATAAAAAGTTCAAAAACGAAAGTGAAACTTTTTTCCTGTGAAATTTTTCCAGGGAAAAGACTTGTGTATAAGTTAAAATAAATGACCAAAAACAAAAATACTCCTCCACACCTTCGGCTATGTTCACAAGTAGCATTTTTTATGCATTTTTGCACTTTTGCATTGCTTTCAACTATGACAAATGCATTCACCGTGAAATGTCATTTTAACATTTTACAACGTTATCTGGCCATGTGCTGTGTGACACATGCATAAAGTGCTAAAAAGACAAGGGAACAGCAGGTGGAAGACCACTGGAAGCATCTCTGACTCCCAGGTCACTGTCTAAAAGTGTGCCCATCATAAGTGATCCTTACCGCATCAGAAGATGCAGACTTGCAACTATCCCCATGCAAGTTCTAGTCCCAGGGCAGTGTTCAATTGTACCTCCCCCATTCCTTGCAATACATGCTCAAGTATGCAGCCTGCAACCCACCCACCCCTAGGCTGCAATACCATACTGCTTCCTTGCTTGAACTTGAAATTGTGCCTTTTAGGCATGTGGAGGCAAAATCTGGCCACCACGTCATGGCTGTGTTGGCAGCCTGGAATCCATACTCAGTCCCCAGCCGCCCGGCGGCCGGGTGTCCATACTCGGTCACCAGCTGCCCCGCGGCCGGGTGTCCACACACGGTCCCCAGCCGCCTGGGGGCAGCCGGGTGTCCATAAACGGTCCCAGCCGCCCCTATTTCTCCTTGGAACATCCCCCCACAAACTTTTCTTAGCCTGGCCTGCTTTAGGCAGCATTGGACGAGCCCACCAGAGAACCAGACTCCTCCGGTGGGCCCTGACTTCTCCATCGGTGGAGTTGAGAGTGCCAAGGTGAGGAGCATGATGATGATGACAGAAGTTAGCATCTGCTATGTTTTCTTTTAATGCAAGTGTAAGTGTGCAGTCTGCCACTCACCCACCCCCAGACTGCAATTCCATACTGCTAGCTTGCACTTGAAATGGGGCCTTTTAGTTTGGAGGAGGCCGAAGCTGGCCACTACCTCATGGCTGCTTCGGCAGCGAGGTATCCATACTCAGTCCCCAGCCGCCCATATTTGTCCTGGTGTGCCTTATACATAAGATTAAGCGGGTATACCAAAACATTACCTGTGCCCTCCCCAGTGCATTTAGTGGGAAGGAGAGCCTATTCCGCTGTAGTGTGTGCATGCCAATCCCCTGTTCATGGTACATGCGAAGATGCCTCCCACCATGCACCTGTCGTTGCAGACTTGCAACTATACCCATTCAATTCCTTGTCCCAGGGCAGTGTTCAGTTGTACCTCTCCCATTCCTTGCAATGCAAGCGCAAGTATGCAGCCTGCCACCCACCCACCCCCAGGCTGCAATACCATACTGCTTGCTTGCTTGCACTTTAAATTGGGCCTTTTAGGCATGTGTAGGCGGAATCTGGCCACCACGCCATGGCTGTGTCGGCGGCCTGGTATCCATACTCTGTCCCCAGCCGCCTAGTGGCCGGGTGTCCCCGCTTGCTCCCCAGCCTCCAGGGGGTGGCCGGGTGTCCATACTCGGTCCCCAGCCACCCCTATTTGTCCCGGTAACCTTTCCCACACTTTTCTTAGCCTGGCCTGCTTTAGGGCAGCATTGGCCGAGCCCACCGGACTATCAGACTCCTCTGGTGGGCCCTGGCTTCTCCATCAGGGGAGTTGAGAGTGCCAAGGAGAGGAGCATGATGAGGATGATAGAAGTTAGCATCTGCTTTGTTTTGTTGTAATGCAAGCGCATGTATGTAGTAGCGGCTAGGCCTGAGGTGGTCAGCGTTTTGGCGCATATCCTACCTCCTCCGAGGATTGCTGGATGTTTTCCTGCTACTAACCAAGTTCTATGACTCCCGTTAAAACAAAGCTTCAGGTGATAAATAATGGCTGAGGTAGTGGCAAAGAAGAAAGAGCAGGAGGAACAGGGACCATTCACATCAATATCAGGCCAGTCAACCAGATATGTCTTGTAGGATATGTTTCTGTACCAAAAGGAGCAGTTCGGCTACACAGTTATAGGGCACACAGTGAGTGCAATGCCTACCAAAAATTTTCAGGCACTCCAATGCCCCTTGGAAATGACATGGAGGTCAGAGGGCGTTAACTAAACCTTTTTTTCCATTTATAGCAACTGGGTCTCCTGTGCACTGTTGGCCTAAGCAGTGAATGGAAAGCTTTCCAAAAATTATGAGGAACTGCAATGCCCCTTACAAGAGCCATGTGTGGCACCCCAGGGGTCTGGTCACCACAGTAATAGAGATATTACGTCGGAGAGCAAGTGGGAGGTTTCCTGGTCAGGATCCCTTAAACATGCAACATCCTCCTGCCCCAGTCCTGGGAGGGGAGAATTCTGCCCTTATAAACTGGATCTGGGGCGGGGTTGAGTGAGTCAGAGAACAGAGAACAGTCAGAGTCAGAGTGAGAACAAGGGAAAGTAACAGCAAGGAGCTCTGTAGGAGCTAGGAGCTAAAGACCAGGGGCTGGAAGCTGAGCAGTGCTCGCCCTGGCAGAAGACAATAGGAACCGGACACAGGAGTCCGAGGCTGTGAGGACTTATATATACAGCAGCAGAAACCAGCCGGCAGGGGATTTCAGGTCCTCTGGCCATAGAAGCCCGGAGGCTCAGTCACAAGCAAGGTACCAGCACCGCCGTGGCGGAGCGGAGGCTAACAGAAGGCCCCAAGTCACCAGCCATACGGGTGAGCACTACACGGTACACTCAGGGATGTGGGCTACTTCTACCCGCTTACAGCAAGGTAGCCAGGAAGAGTGCAGACAGACGGGGAGGCCTACAACTCCACCTGGCCAGGGGTGCTTGCTCACAGACTGACCAGGCCTCTCATGCTAGCCAGTACTCCCGGGAGGGTCTACCTTATAATCATCAGTAAAGACCCTGAACTGCACTGCAAAGATTCTGAGTCGTTCCTGCTGCGCTCGTGCACCATCACCCTCATCATCCACACTCACTGCCCTGAGGCTATACTCCTCCCGAGGGGAGTTATCCCATTCTATGCTGCGCACACAACACCAGCCTCAGCGGTCTGCCTCGCAGCGGTGGTACTCCATGACCGCAATCCACGGGTGGCGCAGTCGGACAATTAACCTCAAAACCTAAGAAAGACTGCCACTGGTTTGACCAGCCTGAGCAACAGGACCGGGTCACTGCCACGGAGACTACAGACCCCAGAGAACCGGCACCGTGTATCACACACACGTGTACACACGGCCCAGGGGGCGCGTCACATGCAGTACAGCATATTACAAACATAAGTCCCATTATTGGGGAGTGGGTCTCCCATAGTATTTGCTTATGCCTTGCAAGCAAAAGCTGCCAAAAATTAGGACGGAGCAACTTGCAATGCCCCTTACAAGAGCCATGCAGTACAGCATATTACAAACATAAGTCCCATTATTGGGGAGTGGGTGTCCCATAGTATTTGCTTATGCCTTGCAAGCAAAAGCTGCCAAAAATTAGGACGGAGCAACTTGCAATGCCCCTTACAAGAGCCATGCAGTACAGCATATTACAAACATAAGTCCCATTATTGGGGAGTGGGTGTCCCATGGTATTTGCTTATGCTTTCCAAGCAAAATCTGACAAAAATTAGGACGGAGCAACTTGCAATGCCCCTTACAAGAGCCATGCAGTACAGCATATTACAAACATAAGTCCCATTATTGGGGAGTGGGTGTCCCATAGTATTTGCTTATGCCTTGCAAGAAAAAGCTGCCAAAAATTAGGACGAAGCAACTTGCAATGCCCCTTACAAGAGCCATGCAGTACAGCATATTACAAACATAAGTCCCATTATTGGGGAGTGGGTGTCCCATGGTATTTGCTTATGCTTTCCCAGCAAAAGCTGCCAAAAATAAGGATGGAGCAACTTGCAATGCCCCTTACAAGAGCCATGCAGTACACCATATTACAAACATAAGTCCCATTATTGGGGAGTGGGTTTCCCATGGTATGTGCTTATGCTTTCCAAGCAAAAGCTGCCAGAAATTAGGACGGAGCAACTTGCAATGCCCCTTACAAGAGCCATGCAGTACAGTATATTACAAACATAAGTCCCATTATTGGGGAGTGGGTGTCCCATAGTATTTGCTTATGCTTTCCAAGCAAAAGCTGCCAAAAATTAGGACGGAGCAACTTGCAATGCCCCTTACAAGAGCCATGCAGTACAGCATATTACAAACATAAGTCCCATTATTGGGGAGTGGGTGTCCCATAGTATTTGCTCATGCCTTGCAAGCAAAAGCTGCCAAAAATTAGGACGGAGCAACTTGCAATGCCCCTTACAAGAGCCATGCAGCACAGTATATTACAAACAAGTCCCATTATTGGGGAGTGGGTGTCCCATGGTATTTGCTTATGCTTTCCAAGCAAAAGCTGCCAAAAATTAGGAAGGAGCAACTTGCAATGCCCCTTACAAGAGCCATGCAGTAAAGCATATTACAAACATAAGTCCCATTATTGGGGATTGGGTGTCCCATAGTATTTGCATATGCTTTCGCAGCAAAGCTGCCAAAAATGAGGATGGAGCAACTTGCAATGCCCCTTACAAGAGCCATACAGTACAGCATATTACAAACATAAGTCCCATTATTGGGGCGTGGGTGTCCCATAGTATTTGCTTATGCTTTCCCAGCAAAAGCTGCCAAAAATTAGGACGGAGCAACTTGCAATGCCCCTTACAAGAGCCATGCAGTACAGCATATTACAAACATAAGTCCCATTATTGGGGAGTGGGTGTCCCATAGTATTTGCTTATGCCTTGCAAGCAAAAGCTGCCAAAAATTAGGAAGGAGCAACTTGCAATGCCCCTTACAAGAGCCATGCAGTACAGCATATTACAAACATAAGTCCCATTATTGAAGAGTGGGTGTCCCATGGTATTTGCTTATGCTTTCCAAGCAAAAGCTGCCAAAAATTAGGAAGGAGCAACTTGCAATGCCCCTTACAATAGCCATGCAGTACAGCATATTACAAACATAAGTCCCATTATTGGGGAGTGGGTGTGCCATAGTATTTGCTTATGCCTTGCAAGCAAAAGCTGCCAAAAATTAGGAAGGAGCAACTTGCAATGCCCCTTACAAGAGCCATGCAGTACAGCATATTACAAACATAAGTCCCATTATTGGGGAGTGGGTGTCCCATGGTATTTGCTTATGCTTTCCAAGCAAAAGCTTCCAAAAATGAGGATGGAGCAACTTGCAATGCCCCTTTCAAGAGCCATGCAGTACAGCATATTACAAACATAAGTCCCATTATTGGGGAGTGGGTGTCCCATAGTATTTGCTTATGTTTTCCCAGCAAAAGCTGCCAAAAATTAGGACGGAGCAACTTGCAATGCCCCTTACAAGAGCCATGCAGTACAGCATATTACAAACATAAGTCCCATTATTGGGGAGTGGGTGTCACATAGTATTTGCTTATGCCTTGCAAGCCAAAGCTGCCAAAAATAAGGACGGAGGAACTTGAAATGCTGGCACCCTGATGGTATAGTGGTGGTGGAGGCTGAGGATAAGGAGAAGAAGATAAAGCAGCCGAAACGAGGAAGCGTATACCCATGTGTGGGTGTGAAGCGGTGCTTGTGAATACACCTCCCGAAATAACACAGTGGATTTGACTTTATGTTACTCTGCTGTCATTTTGTGGTGATGAGAAGTCTGGCCCAATCCAGCCGTTGTTCATTTTGATAAGGGTCAGCTTGTCAGCATTGTCAGTTGACAGGCGAGTGCGCTTATCAGTTTTAATTCCCCCAGCGGCACTAAAAACACGCTCCGATAATACGCTAGCGGCAGGGCAGGCCAGGACCTCCAAGGCGTACAGAGCGAGTTCACTCCAAGTGTCCAGCTTGGATACCCAATAATTAAAAGGCACAGAGGAATCACGGAGGATGCTGGTACGATCGGCAAGGTACTCCCTCACCATCTTTTGAAACTTTCCACTCCTTGTGAGAGTACCCCGCGCCTCAGGTCCTGTAAGCTGGGCGGGTGTCAGAAAACTGTTCCAGAACATTGACAGTGTTCCCCTGCCTCTGCTGGATTGGAGTTGCATCTCTCTCGCCTGTTCGCCTTGGTTGGGCAACGAACTGTGACCTCTGCCGCTAGCGTGTTCAGATGGGAATTTTTTTAAGAGTTCTGCAGCAAGGGCCTTCTGGTACTGCCCCATTTTTGTAGACCTCTCCACCTCAGGAATAAGAGAGTGAAAGCTCTCCTTGTAGCGGGGGTCAACAAGTGTCACCAACCAGTAATGACTGTCACCCAACATTTTGACAACGCATGGGTCACGGTTAAGACAGAGTAACATATAGTCAGCCATGCGTGCCAGACTGGTAACGGGCAAGATTTCCGTGTCCTCACCAAGATGACGACTGACCATGCTCTCCTCCTCCTCCTCTTCCTCCTCCCCCCTGTCCTCAGGCCACCCACGCTGAACCGACGGTATGACACTTGTACAGGTACTACCGTCTACAACGCTTGATAGCAGCTCCTGTTCTTCCTCCTCTTCCTCCTCCTCTCCCTCATTGTCCCCCAATGCACGTTGGGATGAGATGAGGCTGGGCTGTGTGTTATCGCCCGCTACGGCTTTTTAATCTATCTCATCATACTCTGGCTGCAATGCCTCCTCTTTAATTCTCTGCAGAGAACGTTGCAAAAGACAGACAAGTGGGATGCTGACACTAATGATGGCGTCATCGCCAGTCACCATCTTGGTGGCCTCCTCAAAGTTTGTCAGGATGGTACATATGTCAGACATCCAGGTCCACTCCTGAGGTCTTAAGTGTGGAGTCTGACCTGAATATCGACGGCCTTGTGGCAGCTGGTACTCCACAACTGCTCTCTTCTGCTCACAAATCCTTTGCAACATGTGGAGGGTAGAGTTCCAACATGTGGGGACATCACACACCAGTCGGTGTGCCGGAAGCTGCAAACGCTGCTGCAACACAGCAAGGGCGGCGGAAGCTGTAGCCGACTTGCGAAAATGAGCTGACAGGCGGCGTACTTTCACGAGCAGATCTGGCAACTCGGGGTACGATTTAAGAAACCGCTGAACCACGAAATTAAGAACATGAGCCAGGCATGGTACGTGTGTGATCTCACCTCGCCTCAGAGCCGCCACCAGGTTACGGCCATTGTCACACTCGACCATGCCGGGATGTAGGTTCAGCGGTCTCAGCCACAGATCTGCCTGCTCTTTCACAGCTGTCCACAACTCACAAGCAGTGTGAGGTTTATCACCTAAGCTTATGAGTTTCAGCACAGCCTGTTGCCGCTTGGCGGAGGCAGTACTGCAATGCTTCCAGCTTGTAACTGATGTGGTGATATCTGAGATGGAGGCTGAACATGAGGAGGAGGAGGAGGATGCGCAGGAGCTGTACACTGTGGGGGCAACTCTGACTGACATAGGGCCCGCAGTCCTCGGTGTGGGGAGGATGTGTTCCGTCCCAAGGTCCGACTGGGTCCCGGCTTCCACTATGTTTACCCAGTGTGCCGTCAGAGAGATGTACCGTCCCTGGCCACAAGCACTTGTCAACGTGTCCGTTGTCAGGTGGACTCTCCCAGTAACTGTGTTGTTGAGGCCACGGCAGATGCTTTGGGACACATTCTTGTGTAGTGCGGGGATGGCACACCGGGCAAAATAGTGTCGGCTGGGGACCGAGTACCGAGGGACGGCCACCGACATAAGATTGCGAAGGATTCCGTCTCCACCAGCCTAAAAGGCAGCATTTCCAATGCAAGCAGTCGTGAAATGTGCAAATTTAGGACTGTGGCCTGTGGGGCGTTAGCTGTGAATTTCCGCTTTCGTTCAAAGGTCTGGGATATGGACAATTGAACGCTGCGGTGGGACGTGGACGTGGACGCTGATGCTGTTTCTTGAGAAACTGTCATAACAAGTGAAGACTGAGAGGAGGGGGCATCTTTACATGCAGTATGGACAGGGGATTGCCTTGCACAAACAACAGGGGGTTCTATTGCACGCACAACAGTGGAAGAAGCAGTGGAGACACCCGCTGACACTGGTCGTGGACCCTGGGTGTCGCCCCACAAAGTCGGGTGCTTTGCTGCCATGTGCCTGATCATGCTGGTGGTGGTCAGGCTGGTAGTTTTGTCACCCCTGCTGATGCTGGCATGGCAGGTGGAACATATGGCCTTTTTGGGGTTATCAGCAGAGTCTTTAAAAAAATTCCAGACTCTGGAAGACCTACCGCTTGTACTGGCAACGTCCCTCGTGTTGGTGTTACGGGGAACCGTTGCCTTCCTTCTGTCTGCGGCCACCACACTGCTTCTTCCTGCCTGTTGGGGTACTCTGCCTCCCTCCCCCTGTGTGCTGCTGGCCTCACTCTGCATGTCCTCCTTCCACGTTGGGTCAGTTACTAGATCATCCACCACCTCCTCCTCTTCCACTTGCGCACCACGATCCTCCTCCTCACTTCCTGGCAATTGTGTCTCGTCATCGTCCACCTCTTGTGACAGATTGCCAACGTCGACTTCCTGTGGCCGTGGCTGTTTAAATATTTGGGCATCGCAACATGGGATCTCCTCTTCCACCACTTCAAGCGTATCAGGCGAGGGGCCCAAATATGGAAATGGACCAGTGAACAGCTCTTCAGAGTGTCCAAGTGTGGGATCACTTGCTGTCTGACGACACTCGGCATGGTGGGAGGAAGGAGCATCAGGGTGAGGAGGAGTATGCGGTCGAGACTCACGGCTACTAAGAGTTGACCATGTGGAAGACAGACCGGAGGTGGTGGTGCCCAGGTAACTGGAAGTATTATCTTCTATCCAATTAATAACCTGTTCACACTGATCAGTTCTCAATACTGGTGTTATTCTGTGCTTCCCTAGTAATTCGGTCAAGAAGGGAGCGAGAAGATGTGGCTGTTGGTTGTGGCACATTTTCACCTTGGCCACGGCCCCATCCTCTGCACGATTCATCACCAGAATGTCCACTTCCACGTCCCTTGCCACGCGCCTTGCCCATTGTAAATGAAGTAAAATAGCTTACACTTGCACTATCAATGGAAAAAGGGTAATAAAGAGTAAATTAGAACCGTGGAAGAGGAAAACCACAGTTATTGTTTACTGGGGTATACCACACATTTTTAAATAGAGATATTTGCGGCTGAACAGTGAGCGACATACTCAAACTGCTTTTTTTTTAGATTCCAAAAGCCCAAAACTGGATAGTACAGTGATTTGACCCGTGGAACTGCGAAACCACACTGGGATGTCGGGTCTACACAAGACTATCTTCAACAGATATATTTTTGTGTCACAGCAGTCAGGAGACAATACTGTTTTTCTTTACGGAAAAAACTACCAAAAGCTGAATAATAGAGATTTTTTACCGTGGGATGGCAAAACCACAGTTATTGTTTACTGGGGTATACCACACTTTTTTAAATAGAGATATTTGCGGCTGAACAGTGAGCGACACACTCAAACTGTTTTTTTTTAGATACCAAAGGCCCAAAACTGGATAATACAGCGATTTGACCCGTGGAACTGCGAAACCACACTGGGATGTCGGGCCTACACAAGACTATTTTCAACAGATATATTTTTGTGTCACAACAGTCAGGAGGCACTACTGTTTTTCTTTACGGAAAAAACTACCAAAAGCTGAATAATAGAGATTTTTTACCGTGGGATGGCAAAACCAGTTATTGTTTACTGGGGTATACCACACTTTTTTAAATAGAGATATTTGCGGCTAAACAGTGAGCGACACACTCAAACTGGTTTTTTTAGATACAAATGGCCCAAAATGGATAATACAGAGGTTTGAACCATGGAAGTGCAAAACAACACTTCTGTTTCTCTAGCCTACACCAGACTATTGTCAACAGTTATATTTGTGTCTGAAAAATCAGAGACACGCTTTTTTTTTGGGGGGGGGGGACACACCAAAAGGTTAATAAGACGGGTATTTGTACAGTGTGAAGGAGGGAAAAAAAAGGAGGATTTAGATGAAAAAAAAGGATTTTTCCTGGCCCCCGACACCTGGTGCTAAGTCCAGCAATTTCAGCAACAGGAGCACACAGGACTGTAATGCAGCGTTTGCTGTTATAACCACTGTGTCTCCTATACAGCCTGCCTGCTTGGTATCTGGGATGGATATTAGTCCTGAAAAGGACTGTTTGTTTGTTCTGGCAGCCTTTACAGACCTTGCACTAACTATTTTGCAGTTTATATCTCTCCCTAAATCAGCAGCGCTGTCCCTACACTGTCTAATCCAGAGCGACTGTGTCCAAGATGGCGGCTCCCCGTTTTAAATACTCGAGGTGACGCTGTGCGGCCAGCCAATCACTGTAATGCCCACAATCAACATGGCTGCAGCATTACAGTGACTGGCTGGCAATCCCTGCATGTTCATTGGCTCTGTAAAGAGCGCCAAACCTGCAGGGCGGAGACCCGAGCCCCCGCCCGAGTAACCCGGAAATGCTCGGTGCTCGCTGAACATCCTGAGTAGCATGATGCTCGGGTGAGTACCGAGCAGTGTCGAGCATGTTCGCTCAACACTACATAGGACCAGTAGGGTGCCGGTAGACCGGGTAAATTAGTCGGAGAAGATGGGGTTCGAGCCGGGCGTCAGGTATACACGGCAGGTGCAGGCAGGAGCCTCTAGGTAGGCTGTCAGGTGGTCATGGCAAGTGACGGGCAGGAGCCTCTAGGCAGGCTGTCAGGTGGTCACGGCAAGTGACGGGCGGGAGCCTCTAGGTAGGCTGTCAGGTATATATGGCAGGAGCAGGCAGGAGCCTCCAGGTAACAGGCAAGTTCTCCAGGTAGGCAGGCTAGCCTAGCCCATAGACAGACTGGTGGGTTTGACCGGAGGCAGACCGTCGGGCTGGAGAGTGTCCTTGGCAGGCGGAGACAGGTAGACTAGCGGACTGGGCTGTAAGCAGACTGTCGGGCTGGACTGGTAATCAGGCTGGCAGACGGGACGGATAGTCAGACGGACTAGACTGATAGTCAGACAGGCAGCGGGACCTGTGGGCTGAAGCAGAGTTTAGCATACAGAGCAACAACCTTGCACGGGCACCTCCAAATTGGAGGAGGTGCCTTTTATAGGGGAAGTCCTCTGGCCATTGGCCGGGGACTACTTAGGACGGCGCACGCGGCCCCTTTTTAGAGGGCGGGTGCACGCGCGCACCCTAAGCACAGGGCCAGGGAAGCTGCATGCACCAGCATCAGCTGCAGGGAGGCCAGAAGACGCCGGAGCAGGACCGCGGCAGTAAGGGGGACGGCGTCTCTGCCGTGCGGGAGGCAGAGACGCCGATGCTACAGTAGATATTGTGGTGATATGGTGGTGGAGGATGAGGAGAAGAAGGAGGACAAGAGCAAATAGACAAAGTCAGGAAGCTTATACCCATGACTGGGTGTGAAGACATAGGTGCATGCGAATAGTTAGACTTCTCAAAAAAAAGACACTTTAATTGAGTTTATGCTACGCTGCTATCATTCGGTGGTGTTGAGAAGTCTGACCCAATCCAGGCCTTGTACATTTTTATATGATTCAGCCTGTCAGCATTTTCAGTTGACAGGCAGATGAACCTATCAGTTATAATTCCACCAGTGGCACTAAAAATCCTCTCTAACAAAACGCTAGCAGCAGGGCAGGCCAGGACCTCCAAGGCGTTGAAAGCCAGTTCATGCCATGCGTTCAGCTAGAATACCCAATAATTTTAAGGCACAGAGGAATAACGGAGGATGTTGGTACAGTCGGCAAGGTACTCCCTCAACATTTTCCGAAACTATTCCCTCCTTGGCAGAGTACCCTGTGCCTCAAAGGCTGTGTGATGGGAGGGACTGAGAAAACTGTCCCAGAACTTTGACAGTGTTCCCCTACCTCTGCTGGATTGCATTTGTCTCTCACTCACTTGTACTCCTTTGTTTTCCAATGAACTGTGACCTCTGCCGCCATCGTTTTCAGATGGGAATTTTTTTAATAGTTCCGCAAGAAGGTATTCTGGTACTGCCCCATTTTATTAGGCGTGTCTGGCAAGGGAGTAAGAGATAGAAAGTTCTACTTCTAGAGTGGGTCTAGAGGTGTCACCAACCAGTAATGACTGTCACCCAAAATTTGGACAACGCGAGGGTCACGGGAAAGGCAGCGCAACATAAACTCAGTCATGTGTGCCAGACTGCAAAAAGGCAAAACTTCTGTGTCCTCACCAAGAGGATGACTGACCATGCTCTCTTCCTCTTTCTCCTCCTCCTTTTCTACCCCCTCCTCCCTGTTCTCAGGCCATCCAAGCTGAACAGACGGTATGACAGTTTTGCAGGTAGTACTGTCTATAACGCAGGAAACTAGCTCCTGTTCTTCCTCCTCCTTCTCTTCCTTATTGTCACCCAATCTACGTTGGGTTTGGATTAGGCAGGGCTGTGTAGACTCACCCTGTATGGTTCCTTGCTCCATCTCATCATGCTCCGCCTGCAATGCATCCTCTTTAATTGTGAGCAGAGGGCTTTTCAGAAGACAGAGAAGTGAGATGGCGACGCTAATTATGGCATCATCACCGCTCACCATCTTGGTGGAGTTTTTAAAATTTTGGAGGATGGAAGAGATGGGTGACATCCATATCCACTCCTGAGGTCTTATATGTGTAGGCTGACCTGAATATCGACCGCCGTGATGATAATGTTGGTAGTCAACAACTGCCCTCTTCTGCTCACAAATCCTTCCCAACATCTTCAATGTAGAGTTCCAATGCATGGGGACATCAGACACACCAGTCGGTGAACTGGAAGCTGCAAACGCTGCTGAAGTATGTCAAGGGTGGTGGAATCTGTAGCTGACTTTCAAAAATGGGCACACACGCGGCGTACATTGACAAGCAAATTTGACAGATCTGGGTAGGTTTTGAGAAACTTCTGAATCACTAGGTTCATGGGCCATGCATGGTGCGTGTGTGAGCTCGCTTTGCCTCAGAGCCGCCACCAGGTTCCAGCCATTATCACACACGACCATGCCTGGCTGTAGGTTCAGCGGTGTCAGCCACAGATCTGCCTGCTCTTTCAGAGCTGTCCACAACTCTTCAGTGGTGTGCGGTTTATCACATAAGCATATTAGCTTCAGAACAGCCTGTTGCCGCTTGGCTGAGGCAGTGCTACAGTACTTCCAGCTTCTGACTGATGTGCTCATTTTGGAGATGGTGGCTGAAGAGGAGGAGGAGGTGCAGGAGCTGTAGAATATGGGGTAAACCCTGACTTACCCAGGTCCCACAATACTCAGCGTCGGGAGGACGCGTTCCGTCCCATGGTCCGACTGGGTCCCAGCTTCCACTATATTAACCCAGTGTGCTGTCAGCGAGCTGTATAGTCCCAGCTCACAAACACTTGTCCAAGTGTCCGTGGTTAGGTGGACTTTCCCAGTTGATGAGGGCATGGCTAATGTTGTGGGACACGTGCTAGTGTAATGCGGGGATGGCACACCAGGAGAAATAGTGGTGGCTGTGGACCGAGCACCAAGGGACGGCCGCCGCTATCAGGCTGCGAAAAGCTTCTGTCTCCACAAGCCTAGAAGGCAACATTTCGAGCAGAAGTAGTCCTGAAATGTGTGAATTTAGTAGTGTGGCCTCTGGGGCGTTGGCTGCGTATTTGCGTTTGCATTCCAACGACTGGGGTAGGGACAACTGAACGCTGTGCTGGGACAAGGACATGTATGTGCTTGCTGATGGTGATAGTTGAGAGTGTGCAATGACACGTGCAGGGCGGGAGGCATCTTCGCATGCGCCATGGACAGGGGATTGGCATGCACACACAACAGCTGAAGAAGCAGTGCGGTCACCCACAGACACTGTTTCTGGACCCTGGGGTTCGGTCCACTTAGTCAGGTGCTTTTCTGCCATGTGCCTGATCATGCTGGTGGTGGTCAGGCTGCTAGTTTTGCTACCCCTGCTGATGCTGGTCAGGCAGGAGGTACAAATGGCCTTTTTGGGGTTATCTGCAGAGTCTTTAAAAAACAACCAGACTCGGGAAGACCTAACAACTGAACTGACAACTTCCGTTATGTTGTTGTTACGGGGAACGCTTTCCCGCCTTGTGTCTGTGGGAATCACATTGCTTCTTCCTGCCTGTTGTGGTGCTACGCCTTCCTCCCCCTGTGTACTGCTGTCCTCGCTCTGCTTGTTCCCCTGCCAGGTTGGGTCAGTTACTATATCATCCACCACCTCGTCTTCCACTTTTGCTCCCTGGTCCTCCTCCTGACTTTCTGTCAATTGTGTCCCATCATTATCATCATCCACCTCTTGTAACAGTAATTGCACTTTCCCACCATTGCTTTCGCGTGACAGTGGCTGCTCAAATATTTGGGCATTGCTACACGCGTTCTTCTCTTGACTCACTTGAAGCTGGCCGGGCGAGAGGCCCGAACCTACAAATGGAAAAGTGAACAGCTCTTCTGAGTGTCCAAGTGTAGGATCAGTTGTCTCCAGGCGCTCGGCATGATCGGAGGAAGGAGGATCATGGTGAGGAATATGCAATCCAGACTCACTGGACTTAACCGTGTGGAAGACAGGGTGGTAGTGGTGGTGGCAAAGTGACTGGAAGCATTATTTGCTATCCAACCAACTACATTTTAACTTTTCTCTAGGTTCAATAGTGGTTTGCTGAGGCCTCGACCCCGGCCTCTGCATGCACAATCACCATCACGTCCACTTCCCCATCCCTTGCAACGCACTTTGCCCATTTTAAATGAAGGACAATATTTTCCACGTTCACTCTAAATGGCTGATTTTGGAACGCAGTTATATGTGATATGTCTGACAGAGAACCATGTTTTTAAGTAGCTGGCCTGTAATTTACTAATATTATTCTACACAGAGACCTAGTGTGAATAACTTGACTGACACACTGCAACAAAATGGAAGGCAGAAATGGTTGATTTTGGAACATTGTGATATGTCTGAAAGAGAACCATGGTTTTAAGTAGCTGGCCTGTAATTTACTAATATTATTCTACATAGAGTCCTAGTGTGAATAACTTGACTGACACACTGCAATGAAATGGAAGGCAGAAATGGCTGATTTTGGAACACTGTGATATATGATATGTCTGACAGAGACCCATGGTTTTAAATAGCAGGCCTGTAATTTACTGATGTTATTTCACACAGAGACATAGTGCGAATAGCTTGATCCAAAACACTGCAACAGAATGTAAAAGGAGGCTAATATTTTCCACGTTCAGTTCAAATTTCGGGATTTTTATCACTGAAATATGAACTGATCTGGCAGTATTCTGCAGTGCTAACAAGCAAATGGAGCAGAAAAATGGTGTACTCTGGATTGATTTTTAAGCAAATAACCAGGATTGAGATTAAAAAAAAAATTGCCCTTGCCCCTGATATATGGGGCTATGTCTACAAATATCTGTAAGTATTACAGCAGCAGTACCAGACAGGATGGTCGATGGACCCTCTTGCGCTTTATGCACTGCAGTCTGCCACATACCCAGCCTGCCTGCCTAACTCCTGCTATCACCACTGAATATATGCAGCTGGATTAGTCCTCAGAAGGACTGTTAGTTTAGATGGATATATACACTGCTCAAAATAATAAAGGGAACACTTAAACAACACAATATAACTCCAAGTAAATCAAACTTCTGTGAAATCAAACTGTCCACTTAGGAAGCAACACTGATTGACAATCAATTTCACATGTTGTTTTGTAAATGGAATAGACAATAGATGGAAATTATTGACAATTATCAAGACACCCTCAATAAAGGAGTGGTTCTGCAGGTGGGGACCACACACCACATCTCAGTACCAATGCTTTCTGGCTGATGTTTTGGTCACTTTTGAATGTTGGTTGTGCTTTCACACTCATGGTAGCATGAGACGGACTCTACAACTCACAGAAGTTGCTCAGGTAGTGCAGCTCATCCAGCATGGCACATCAATGTGTGCTGTGGCAAGAAGGTTTGCTGTGTCTGTATGCGTAGTGTCCTGAGGCTGGAGGCACTACCAGGAGACAGGCCAGTACACCAGGAGACGTGTAGGGGGCCGTAAGAGGACAACATTCCAGCACCCGGACCACTACCTCTGCCTTTGTGCAAGGAGGAACAGGAGGAGCACTGCCAGAGCCCTGCAAAATGACCTCCAGCAGGCCACAAATGTGCATGTGTCTGCACAAATGGTTAGAAACCGATTCCATGAAGGTGGTATGAGGGCTCGAAGTCCACAGATGGGGGTTGTGCTCACAGCCCAACACTGTGCAGGACGCTTGGTATTTGCCACAGTACATCAGGGTTGGCAAAGTCGCCACTGGCGCCCTGTGCTCTTCACAGATGAAAGCAGGTTCACACTGAGCACTAGAGATGAGCGTTGTTCTACTCGAACTGTTCGCCAATCTCAAATTCGAGCTGTTTTGGGCGGTGTTCGAGCCGGTCGGCGAACACGAACAATTTGAGAAAAATTCGGCTGTTCGAGGTTATGTTCGATAACTGTTCGTGCACCAAAATCATAACTGGATTTTTTCTCAGTAATGATGAAAATTAATGTTAATACGCAGTTTGAATGTACAGCGGGGCGGGGGGAGGGGCAGGGGATGGATCTCTGCAGGAACAATGAAGATCTACATTTTTTTTTCTCTTTCCCGCATTTGCAGTGGGGAGGTGCAATCTGTCAGCCTATCAGCAGCGCACACACGGAGCGAAGTGCTTTTTTTCACACAAGCAAGGGCATGTGTGATTGGCAGTGTATGTCACATGTCCTTGCCCTATAAGACCAAGCCATTTTCCCCGTCGCCACCATTTTCTCACTGCTGCAGCTGCGTGTTAGACGGCACCGCTGTTGCTGTGTGCGCTATACCTTGTTAATTTCAAGCCAATTTTCGCACAAATATACAGATAGCTTGGGAGTAGGGAATAGTTGTGATTGCAGTCCTTTTAAGGACTAGGTTACAGCATTTCCTACGACTTTTATCAAGCAGGTCTGTGCTCTTAAATAGATAGATTGTGGGAGTAAAGACTAATTGTAATTGGAGTCCTTTTCAGGACTAGGTTACATCAGTTCCTATCAGTTTTTGCCAGGCAGGTCTGTGCCAGTGCTGTGCAAGTTTTTTTCACAGCATTTGGCTGAATCTAGCAAAGCTAATCCTTTTTGGCCTATTGCAGAGTGTGTTAGTCAGTGGAGTAGCCTATCTGTGTTGCAAGATATACCACCTGTGTATAGAATACCAATTTTTTTACTGCACCTAGTGAAGTAAAATCTTTTGGGCATAGCATCATTCTATTAGTCCATCTATACTGACCTCCATCAGGTTGCAAACTGAATATAATTTTTTTCTGCATCTAGCTCTGAAAAAATATTTGGGCTTCTAGCAGTGTGTGGGACTTGGTCTATTAGTCCATCTATACTGACCTCCATCAGGTTGCAAATTAAAAATAATTTTTTTCTTCATTTAGCTCTGAAAAAATATTTGGGCTTCTAGCAGTGTGTGGGACTTGTTCTATTAGTCCTTCTATATTGACCTCCAGCAGGTTGCAAATTGAATATAATTTTTTTCTGCATCTAGCTCTGAAAAAATATTTGGGCTTCTAGCGGTGTGTGGGACTTGGTCTATTAGTCCATCTATACTGACCTCCATCAGGTTGCAAATTAAAAATAATTTTTTTCTGCATCTAGCTGTGAAAAAATATTTGGGCTTCTAGCAGTGTGTGGGACTTGGTCTATTAGTCCATCTATACTGACCTCCATCAGGTTGCAAATTAAAAATAATTTTTTTCTTCATTTATCTCTGAAAAAATATTTGGGCTTCTAGCAGCGTGTGGGACTTGTTCTATTAGTCCATCTATACTGACCTCCATCAGGTTTCAAATTAAAAATAATTTTTTTCTGCATCTAGCTCTGAAAAAATATTTGGGCTTCTAGCAGTGTGTGGGACTTGGTCTATTAGTCCATCTATACTGACCTCCATCAGGTTGCAAATTAAAAATAATTTTTTTCTGCATCTAGCTCTGAAAAAATATTTGGGCTTCTAGCAGTGTGTGGGACTTGGTCTATTAGTCCATCTATACTGACCTCCATCAGGTTGCAAATTGAATAAAAAAATTTTCTGCATCTAGCTCTGAAAAAATATTTGGGCTTCTAGCGGTGTGTGGGACTTGGTCTATTAGTCCATCTATACTGTAGCGCTGGCGTCCCTGCCCTCTGCTAGGCAGGGACGCTGCTCCCCTCACCGCTCTGTTCCGTGCCCGGCGTCCTCTCCCCGCTCTGCTGTCAGCGCGCGCTCCTTCCCGGCGTCCTCCTCCCGCTCTGCTCTCAGCGCGCGCTCCTTCCCGGCCCCTGTGCTTAGGGCGCGCGCGCTCCCCTCCTCTTAAAGGGGCCGCGCGCGCCGTCCTAAGGAGTCCCCGGCCAATGGCCGGAGGACTTCATCATATATAAGGCACCTCCTCCAAAATGGAGGTGCCCGAGCAATGTTGTTCGCACCTGTGTCTCACCTGTGCTTCAGCCCTCAGGTCCCGTTGCCAGTTACCTGCCAGTTACCTGCCAGTTTCCTGCCAGTTTCCTGCTAGTTACCTGCCTGATTCCTGCCTGAATACTTGTTACCTGCCTGCCTGCCTGAGGTCCGACGGTCTGCCTTACAACTCCGGTCAGTCTGTCTAAGGACCAACTTGTCCGCTCACCTGGGAGCGCACATCAGCTACCTGCCTGCTTGCCTGAGGTCCGACGGTCTGCCTTACAACTCCGGTCAGTCTGTCTATGGACCAGCTTGCCCGCTCACCTGGGAGCGCTTCTCCGCTACCTGCCTGCTTGCCAGCCTGGAGGCTCCGTTGTCACGTGCTGTGACCACCAGCTATCTCAGAGACTCTTGCCCGCTCACCTGGGAGCGCTTCTCCGTTACCTACCTGCCTGCCAGCCCGGAGGTTCCGCCGTCACGTGCCGTGACCACCTGCTATTCCAGAGACTCTCGCTTGCTCACCTGGGAGCACACGTCTACCATCTGCCTGCTAGCCTACCCGGAGGTTCTGCCATCACAGGTCGTACCTACCCCTTACCCAGAGACTGCCCTGATCACTTGCCGTAACTCCCTGTCCGTTCACCCAGAGACTGCCACCCGCTCCCTTACAAGGGCCGCCCCCTTGTATAGTAGCTCAGAGGTTCCGCCTCCCGGACCCGTTACAGTTTGCTCGGGCCATGGAACCCGGTGGCACCCAAGCTCCCTCGCTCTCGGACCTCTGTCTTGAACTGTCCGGTCAGAGGTCCCAACAGGAGGCCATCCTGGGTCACCTGCGGAATGTTAATACTCGCCTGAACACTCTGTCTGATCCACCAACAACCTCCGCCAGTGCCATATCTTGCAAACCGGCAGCTCCGCTGCCCACTAATACTATGGTATCCTACCCCGGACCCCGGCTCTCTGCACCTCCTCGCTTCGGAGGCGACCCCGTCCAGGCTCGGGGCTTCATAAATCAGTGCACCCTGCACTTTGAACTTTTGTCCCATCAGTTTAATTCCGACCGGGCCAAAATTGCCTTTATCATGTCCCATCTCACCGGGGAGGCCCTGGCCTGGCTAAATCCTCTATGGGAGAGAGGAGACCCCCTGGTGTCCAACTTGCCTGCTTTTCTCTCGGCTTTCCGGAAAGTCTTCGCCGAACCCGGACGGAAGACCTCATCCGCATCCTCTCTGCTACGCCTCCGTCAGGAGGGTCTCACCGTGGGCCAATATGCCATACGGTTCCGCACCCTTGCCTCGGAGCTGGCCTGGGATAACGACGCTCTGGTATCCGTCTTCTGGGAGGGTCTGTCCGGTCGTATTAAAGATGAACTTGCTGGTCGGGACATTCCTACCTCTCTCGATGATCTAATAACCCTTGCCACCCGGATTGACCTACGGTTCCAGGAGCGTGCCAAAGAGGTCACCCGTGAGAGAAGGATTCCACGTTTAGCTCCTACTCTCCAGAAACCCGTCATTCCCTCCATCTCTCCCCAGGTACACTCTCCTGAGCCTATGCAGGTCGACCAGACCAAGATGGTCAAAACCCGTCAGGACTCACGCCGTGCCGAGGGGAGCTGCTTCTACTGTGGCAGTAAGAAGCACCGGATCCGTGCCTGCCCGGAGAGGTCGGGAAACGCCTGTGTCTAGGTTCGCTCAGAGAGGTCCACCTAGACAAGAATAAATCCTCTCCATCCCTGCTGTTGTCAGTTTCGATCATCTACGGGGAGAACCGTTATTTCGAACTAGCCCAACTTGACTCTGGAGCAGCCGGGAACCTTATTTCACAGTCCCTGGTTGAGAAATACCGCATCCCCACCAAACCTCTGGCTGTACCCTTGTCTGTCGCTGCCGTGGGTGGGGGCCTCTTACCTCGCCCCATTCAACTCATCACCGAATCCATTACCCTGCAGGTGGGAATGCTGCATTCTGAAAGTATCTCCTTTCATGTTCTGCCTGGACTCTCTCACGCCCTCTTGCTAGGTCTGCCCTGGCTCCAGAGACATGCACCCGTGCTAGACTGGCAAACCGGAGAGGTCCTTCGCTGGGGACAAGACTGTCATAAAACCTGCCTGGTTCCCGTCCATCCCGTCCGTCCCTCTCCTACCCCAGCTAATCTACCTGGACTTCCGATTCCTTATTGGTCTTATGCAGATGTCTTTAATAAAAAGGAGGCAGAGACATTACCACCACATAGACCATACGACTGTCCCATCGATCTGCTACCCGGTACTACTCCTCCCCGTGGGCGTATCTATCCTTTATCCGCTGCTGAGACCCGGTCAATGTCCGAATATATTGAGGAGAATCTGGCCAGAGGATTCATCCGGAAATCTACCTCCCCGGCGGGAGCAGGCTTCTTTTTCGTCAAAAAGAAGGACGGCTCTCTCCGTCCCTGTATAGACTATAGAGGCCTAAACCTGATCACGGTGAAGAATAAGTACCCCCTTCCGCTCATTCCAGAATTATTTGATCGCCTGAGGGGGGCTAGGATCTTCACCAAACTGGACCTTCGTGGGGCGTACAACCTGGTTCGTATTCGTCAGGGGGATGAATGGAAGACGGCATTCAACACCCGGGACGGCCACTATGAATACCTGGTAATGCCCTTTGGTCTCTGTAACGCTCCTGCCGTCTTTCAAGAGTTGGTCAATGACATCTTCCTGGACCTTCTCTACTCCTGCGTAGTAGTGTACCTGGACGACATCTTGATCTTCTCTCCGGATCTCCAGACTCACCGGAGGGACGTTCGTCAGGTCCTGCTCAGGCTAAGGCAGAACCATCTCTACGCTAAATTTGAGAAGTGCCTCTTTGAGCAGACCTCGCTTCCGTTTCTGGGCTACATTATCTCTCAGACCGGCCTACAAATGGATCCTGAGAAACTGTCTGCCATCGAGAAATGGCCCCGACCGGAGGGGTTGAAGGCCATTCAGCGATTCCTGGGCTTCGCCAACTACTACCGCCTCTTCATACCACACTTCTCTTCCCGGACGGCTCCAATTTCTGCGCTCACCCGTAAAGGTACTAATCCCAAAGAGTGGCCACCCGAAGCAGAGGAGGCCTTTCTTTCCCTTAAACAGGCCTTCTCTTCCGCCTCGGTGCTGCATCGCCCAGATGGCAACAAACAGTTCTTCCTGGAGGTTGACGCCTCCTCCTCTGGAGCCGGAGCGGTACTTACTCAAAAATCATCTTCCGGGAGGATGGTAACTTGTGGCTTCTTCTCTAAACTCTTCTCCTCCTCTGAGCGCAACTATTCCATAGGAGACCGAGAGTTATTGGCCATCAAACTGGCATTGGAGGAGTGGCGTTACCTGCTCGAGGGGGCTCTTCACCCGGTAATAATTTACACTGACCACAAGAACTTGGCTTACCTCCAGCATGCCCAGAGACTTAACCCGCGCCAAGCCCGGTGGTCCTTGTTTTTTGCTCGTTTTGATTTTGTCCTTCATTTTCGCCCGGCTGACAAAAACGTCAAGGCGGACGCCTTGTCTCGGTCCTTTCT
Source organism: Phyllobates terribilis (assembly GCF_046119375.1). Classification (NCBI taxonomy): domain Eukaryota; kingdom Metazoa; phylum Chordata; class Amphibia; order Anura; family Dendrobatidae; genus Phyllobates; species Phyllobates terribilis. The sequence continues at coordinate 285,544,237 of NW_027362761.1, forward strand.
GGTGTCTGATCTCGAGGAGGATCCGAAACATATCATCGATCCCGCCAGAGTAATGCAGGTGGCTCCCGTGAGTCTAAATCGTCTTCCTCCTGGTAAGACGTTCGTACCTGTACCTGATCGGGAGAAGATCCTACACTGGGGTCATTCGTCTAAACTAGCTGGCCACGCCGGTCAGAAAAAGACCCTCCAGCTTATTACCCGGCACTACTGGTGGCCTAACCTGCACAAGGATGTAATAGACTTTGTTTCTGCCTGTGTGTCCTGCGCCCGCAACAAAGTTCCGAGACACCTGCCGGCCGGCCGCCTCCTACCTCTGCCAGTACCTGCTTCCCCCTGGCAGCATATAGCGATGGACTTCATTACTGATCTACCCGTCTCTGCCGGTTGTACGGTCATTTGGGTGGTCGCTGACCGCTTCTCCAAGATGGCTCACTTCATTCCACTGCCAGGTCTTCCGTCTGCACCCGAGCTGGCTAAAGACTTTATCCGCCACATCTTCCATCTTCATGGCCTGCCCCGTCACATCGTGTCGGATCGTGGGGTACAGTTCACTTCCCGTTTCTGGAGAGCCACTTGTAAATTGCTGGACGTCACCCTGGACTTCTCCTCCGCTTACCACCCACAGTCTAATGGTCAAGTGGAGCGGATCAATCAGAACCTGACCAGTTACCTTCGGCACTTCGTTAATGCCCACCATTCTGACTGGGTGGATCTCCTGCCATGGGCCGAATTCTCGTACAACAATCACGAGAGCGAGTCTTCCTCCAAATCCCCGTTTTTTGTAGTCTACGGTCAGCATCCTCGGATCCCGTTTCCCGTCTCCACCTCGGCGGACAATCCGGCTGCGGAATCTCTTGTTAACAAATTTTCCTCCATATGGGAGAGTACCCGGTCCGCACTCCTTCTGTCTTCCGAGCGTATGAAAAGACACGCTGACAAAAAACGTCTGGACCCTCCTCAATTCCGCCCTGGGGATAAAGTCTGGCTCTCGTCCAAATATGTCCGGCTCAAGATCCCTTCCTATAAGTTAGGGCCTCGGTTCATCGGCCCACTGGAGGTCATCAGTCAGATCAACCCGGTGGCCTATAAATTGAAACTCCCGGCCAACTTACGGATCCCTAACTCCTTCCATGTGTCTCTCCTCAAACCTGTGGTGCTTAACTCTTTTTCCAAGTCTACAGGTACGCCTCCTGCTCCGGTTTCTGCTGAGGACGAGTTTGAGGTAGAGAACATTCTTGCCACCAAAAGGGTAAGAGGAAAGACCTTTTTTCTAGTAGATTGGAAGGGGTTTGGTCCTGAGGAGAGAACGTGGGAGCCCCGGGAGAACATCCATGCCCCTCTCATCCTAGCTAAATTTCTGTCTGGCCTAAAAAGGGGTGGCCTAAAGGGGGGGGTACTGTAGCGCTGGCGTCCCTGCCCTCTGCTAGGCAGGGACGCTGCTCCCCTCACCGCTCTGTTCCGTGCCCGGCGTCCTCTCCCCGCTCTGCTGTCAGCGCGCGCTCCTTCCCGGCGTCCTCCTCCCGCTCTGCTCTCAGCGCGCGCTCCTTCCCGGCCCCTGTGCTTAGGGCGCGCGCGCTCCCCTCCTCTTAAAGGGGCCGCGCGCGCCGTCCTAAGGAGTCCCCGGCCAATGGCCGGAGGACTTCATCATATATAAGGCACCTCCTCCAAAATGGAGGTGCCCGAGCAATGTTGTTCGCACCTGTGTCTCACCTGTGCTTCAGCCCTCAGGTCCCGTTGCCAGTTACCTGCCAGTTACCTGCCAGTTTCCTGCCAGTTTCCTGCTAGTTACCTGCCTGATTCCTGCCTGAATACTTGTTACCTGCCTGCCTGCCTGAGGTCCGACGGTCTGCCTTACAACTCCGGTCAGTCTGTCTAAGGACCAACTTGTCCGCTCACCTGGGAGCGCACATCAGCTACCTGCCTGCTTGCCTGAGGTCCGACGGTCTGCCTTACAACTCCGGTCAGTCTGTCTATGGACCAGCTTGCCCGCTCACCTGGGAGCGCTTCTCCGCTACCTGCCTGCTTGCCAGCCTGGAGGCTCCGTTGTCACGTGCTGTGACCACCAGCTATCTCAGAGACTCTTGCCCGCTCACCTGGGAGCGCTTCTCCGTTACCTACCTGCCTGCCAGCCCGGAGGTTCCGCCGTCACGTGCCGTGACCACCTGCTATTCCAGAGACTCTCGCTTGCTCACCTGGGAGCACACGTCTACCATCTGCCTGCTAGCCTACCCGGAGGTTCTGCCATCACAGGTCGTACCTACCCCTTACCCAGAGACTGCCCTGATCACTTGCCGTAACTCCCTGTCCGTTCACCCAGAGACTGCCACCCGCTCCCTTACAAGGGCCGCCCCCTTGTATAGTAGCTCAGAGGTTCCGCCTCCCGGACCCGTTACATATACTGACCTCCATCAGGTTGCAAATTAAAAATAATTTTTTTCTGCATCTAACCCAGCCAATAGTTTTGGCCTTTGGCCACTCAGCTCTGCTCGGTTACCATCCATTGTTTTTTTGTGCAAACAACTCCAGAGTTGTGAATTAGTTAACCACCAAAATGAGTGGAAAAAGGCCTGCTGCTGGTGGAAAGGGGAATAGGCGTGTTGGGAAGGGGAAATAAGGTTGTGTCCGTGGGGTAGGTGCAGAAGAAAGACCATCTTCCAGCCAAACTAAAATGTCTACTTCTTTTAGCGGACAATGTGATAAGATCCCTTTCTTACGGCCACGCCAATCGCTACAAATTCCAGATGAGGCACAAAAACAGCAGGTGCTTCAACGGATATCAAGTGCTCCTTTAAGTGGGCTCTCCTCCACATCAACTTCAACATCACAAATACTCCAGTCCTCAAAGGTGTCACCAAAATCGCACTTGCTTCCTCACAGCTCCCAAATCTCCAGCTGCCCGTCTGAGTATGAGGTAGAACAGATGGTTGAGTCTGCAGAGCTGTTTACTCATACTATAGCCTGGGAATCAGAGGTCGACTCCAGCGCTTCTGTGAATCCAGACGAGGAAATGATCTGCACTGATGCCCAGAATCTTTATGAGTCGGATCCAGGACCAGACGCAGAAGGTTCTGACCATAATGTAGACCCTCATTCCCAAACTGTAACTCCTGTTGGTGGAGATAATGAGGAAGACGATGATAAGACTCAAATACCTGATTGGAGCGACAACTTTAGTTTTTTGTCAGGGCAGGAACAGGTTGGCTCTGAGGACGACGGGTGTGATAACGCACAGGGTGATGATGATGAGGTCGGAGATCCCACTTACTGTCAACCCACAGTCAGCCAAGAGATGAGGTCAGCAGAGGAGGTGGAGGAAGATGCTAGTGACGACGAGGTCAGGTTGCGCCTTCCTGGACAGAGACGTAGTACTGGAAGCACGTCAACAACTGCATCCTCAAACACAACTCTGCCTCTCACCACAAGTCGTGGTGGCTCTTCAGGTCGCATGGGTGCTAAGCCTTGCATAGCCTGGGCATTTTTTCAGATCGATAAAGATGACCCAACTCGTGTTATCTGTAACATTTGTCAGCAAAAGCTAAGTAGAGGCCAAAAAATACATAGTTTGAGTACTTCATGCATGAACCGGCACATGGACATGAAGCATAAGTTGCAGTGGGAAGCTCAGTGTGCTACAATGCGGCCTAGCCGGCCGGGCCAACCACCGTCTGCCATATCTTGTGCATCCGCGGCCTCTTCATCCTCTGTGACTGGGGGGACAGCAGTCACACCTGTTTTGGGGCGCAGACCTGCCACCTCTTTACCCGCAACAGCCAGCGTGATTGGCAGGTCATCATTTTCTTTGGAGGTGGTAACACCAGCTGGTCTTGAGCGCTGTCCGACATCGATAGCACCACCTTTGGATCAAGGCAACCTAACATGTCCGCCTGCATCTTCCTCACAGACCGGCAGTTTGCCGGGGACACCCTTATCAACCCCGTCTAAGCACAATAGCCAGCCCTCGGTCCCTCAGATGTGGACAAGTAAAAGACCATTTCCTCCTAGCCATGAGAAAGCTAAGAGGTTGAATTTCACCATCTGCAAGCTCTTGGCTACAGAAATGCTGCCTTTCCGCCTGGTGGACACAGAGGATTTTCGAGACCTTATGTCCGTCGCAGTGCCCCAGTACCAGATGCCCAGTCGGCACTACTTCTCAAAGAAAGGTGTGCCTGCGCTCCACCAGCATGTCGCACACAACATCACCGCTTCTTTGAGAAACTCTGTGTGTGACAGGGTGCATATCACCACAGACACTTGGACGAGTAGGCATGGACAGGGGCGTTCCATGTCGCTGACTGGGCACTGGGTAACTATGGTGACAGCAGGACAAGGGGCTGCTGTCCAAGTCTTGCCGTCCCCACGAGTTGTGCGTCAATCCTCTTTATGTCAAAGTTCCTCCACTGCTTCTGCCTCCTCAACCTCCTCTCGGTCTTCCACCTGCACCCAAAGCCTGTCTGGTCATGCCACAAGCTTTCTAACTGCGCAGAAGGGATCCTGCACACCTCCTTACTATGCTGGCAGTAGGGCTCAACGTCATCAGGCGGTTTTTACATTGAAATGTCTGGGAAATGTGAGTCACACAGCTGAGGAGTTGTGGTCAGCTCTGGAGAACCAATTTCATGAATGGTTGTCTCCACTGGACCTGAAACCAGGGAAGGCCGTGTGCGACAATGCTGCAAACCTGGGTGCGGCCCTTCGCCGGGGCAATGTCACACACGTGCCTTGTATGGCTCACGTGTTGAACCTGGTTGTCCAGCAATTTTTAGCCCACTATCCCAGACTAGATGGCCTTCTGCAGAGGGCACGGTCGCTGTGTGCTCACTTCCGCCGTTCGCATCCCGCAGCTCAGCGACTTACATCTCTACAGAAGTCGTTGGGCCTGCCACTTCACCGGCTAAAATGCGATGTGCCTACCCGGTGGAATTCAACTCTGCACATGTTGCAGCGACTGTGGCAGCACCGACAAGCCCTGGTGCAATACGTTCTGACGTATAGCCTGGGTCAACGAGATTCAGAGGTGGGGCAAATCACGCTGGAGGAGTGGTCTCAGATCAGGGACCTATGCACCCTTCTGCACAGTTTTGAAATGGCGACGAAGATGTTTAGTGCTGACGATGCCATTATCAGCATGACTATTCCGGTGATTTACATGCTGGAGCACATGTTAAACAGAATTCAGAGTCAGGTGGTGGCACAAGAGGAGGTGGAGGAAGTAGAGGAGGAGGAGTTGTATGCGGAAGGGCTAACATCTGCAAGGTCCAGACGGTCGGCAGCACCAAGGCGGCAGGCAAGTGAGGGTGGGGGAGATGATTTTACCAGGGCGCATGGTAGCAGCCAAACTAGTGAGGAAGGTGCAGGAGCCCAGGAAGAAATGGAGGACGAACTGATGGAAGACTCATCAGATGAGGGAGACCTTGATCACATTTCTGTTGTGCGAGGTTGGGGGGAGAGGACAGAGGAAGGAAGCATGATTGTTACCTCGCCACCAACACAACAGGGACTTGGTGCTCCTGGATGCGCAACACACATGAGTGCCTTCTTGCTGCACTACCTGCAACATGACCCTCGAATTGTGAGAATTAGAAATAATCCTGACTACTGGGTTGCCACACTGTTAGATCCCCGGTACAAAAGTAAATTTGCAGAAATTATTCCTGCCATAGAAAGGGATGCACGCATGCAGGAGTATCAGCAGAAACTGTTGCTGAATCTTACATGTGCTTTTCCACAAAATACCAGTGGTGCACGTAGTGAATCTCACAGTTCCAACTTGCCAACCGTGGGACCGTCAAGTGTTCAGCACTCAAACCGTAACAGAACCACAGTATCTGCTGGTAACATCAATTTTGCGGAATCATTTCACCACTTTTTTAGCCCATCCTTTGCAAGGCCACAGGAGACAAGAAGTCTGACACATAGTCAACGCCTAGAGACGATGGTACAGGAGTATCTCCAAGTAAACATTGAAGCCACGACTGTGTCACTGGACCCTTGCTCTTTTTGGGCTTCCAATCTGGATAAATGGCCGGAGCTAGCCACTTACGCCTTGGAGATCTTGTCATGCCCCGCAGCCAGCGTTCTGTCTGAACGTGTGTTCAGCGCTGCTGGTGGTGTGCTGACAGATAAGCGCACGCGGCTCTCCACTGATAATGTAGACAGACTCACGTTCATAAAGATGAACAAATCATGGATCCGAAACGACTTTTCTACCCCTGTGTCATCCTGGGGAGAGTAAAAGCTTGATGATTGGTTAAAATCACCCTACGAACCGTTTTAAGCTTTCAAATTACTAATCATGTTTATCTGTATCTTGACTGGAAAATAATTTGGGCTTTGTAGCAGTGTGCAGCACTGATCCTATTAGGCCATCTATAATAAGCTTCACCAGATTTAAAATTAAAAATAATTTTTAGCTGCATCTAGCCCGGAAAATAATTTTGGGGCTCCGAGATGCGCAAGACACATAAGTGCCTTCTTGCTGCACTACCTGCAGCATGACCCTCATATTGTCAGAATTCGAAGTAATCATGACTACTGGGTTGCCACACTCTTAGATCCCCCAAACTTTTCGATCAACCTTTTCATTTTAATAAAGACCAAAAAAATGGTCATTTTTGAAATTATAAGCATTAGCAGGTTGTTAGAAACTGAAATCAAACAGTTTTCAACTCAAAACTTTATTCTAGGTGATGTTACATTTTCACATAGGACCCCTTGTTCGAAAGGAGCTTCTGAACTCTCTCGTCCATTGAATTTGTCAGGTTTTGGATGGTTTCTGCTTCAATTGTTTTGCATGAGGACAGAATACCCTCCCAGAGCTGTTGCTTAGATGTGAACTGCCTCCCGCCATCATAGACACTCCTTTTAATGATGCTCCAAAGGTTCTGAATGGGGTAGAGGTCAGGGGAGCATGGGGGTCACACCATAAGTTTGTCCCCTTTTATGCCCATATCAGCCAGAGATGCAGATGTTTTATGTGCAGCATGAGATGGTGCATTATCATGCAGAAAAATGATCTTGCTGTGAAATACACGGTTCTTCTTCTTGAACCATGGCAGGAAGTGCTGTTTGAGAAAATCCACATACATTATGGAGTTCATCTTTAGCGCCTTCAGGGATCCTAAAGGGGCCGACAATCTCTCTCCCCATGATTCCAGCCCAAAACATTACTCCACCTCCTCCTTGTTGGCGCTGTAGCCGTGTTTGCGTGGGGTGTCCATCAACCAGCCATCCTCCACTCCATTCATCTGCACGGCACTCATCCGTGAACAAAACAGTTTTGAAATCAGTCTTCATGTAATGTTTCCCCCACTGGAGCCGTTTCTGCTTGTGTGAAGTGGATAGAGGAGGTCGACAGGATGGCGTATGCACAGCTGCAAACCTCTGAAGGATCCTGCATCTTGTTGTTCGGGGGACGTTGGAGGCACAAGCAGCTTCAAAAACTTGTCTGCTGCTATGACAAGGCTTTTTTGCCGCTGCTCTTTCAACCTGACGTAATTGCCAGTAGGAAAGAGTCCTCAATTTGCCCTTATCAGCACGCACACGTGTGTACTGTGAATCAGCTACATACTTCTTGATTGCCAAGACACACATATGTACTATGACTATGACACTTCATCCTGATCATCGCACAATGTTGATTGTAGTCATGCCTTGACCTAAACACTCCACAATTTGTTGCTTCTCAGCAGCCGACACATCCTTTTTCTTTCCCATTTTGGCAGAAAATGTAGGCTGCTTAATAATGTGTGAGAGCCTTCTTAAGTAGTCTTGCCTTTCATTGGACACACCTGCCAAACTAATTAGCACAGGTGTCTGCAATTGCTTACAGTGATATAAAGAGCCCTGACACACATCACCATCAATGAGTTTAACTGACAAACAAACAAATTCTTCCCTTATCACTCCTAAACACTTTTTGCATAATAATTTGGAACGCGGTGTACATGTGCTTTTCCACAAAACACCAGTGGTTCACGTAGTGAATCTTACAGTTCTAACTTGCCAACCGTGGTCTGTATGGAATTGTTCAATAAAGGGCCCAAAATTAAGATAACATAGATGGGAGAGGTCTCTATGAATAGGAATTCCTAAGTATTTGATACCCTGTGAGGGCCAGGCAAAGGGAAAGTTGGACTGGATGGAATCCTATATGGATTTAGGGAGGGAGACATCGAGGGCCTCAGACTTCGCTGCATTGATTTTAAAATTTTACCATGTAACAAAGTGATCTATTTCAGCCATAACAGCAGGGATGGATATATGTGATTGAGTGATATATACTAGGACATCATCAGCAAATAGAGAGCACTTGTACTCGGTGCCTCCCACCTCAATCCACCTAATATTGGGGTTATGGCGAATTGATGAGAGCAGGTGCTCCGTCACTAGGATGTATAAGAGAGGGGACAGAGGACATCCCTGCCTTGTCCCATTGGTGATTGTGAAAGGTGATGAAAATGTTCTGACGCACCCCCTGGGCCTTGGGACACCCGGAGCCGGACCCTTTTTGGTGGATGCTGGTGGTTGTAGTCTTCGTGGCGGCGATCCGGTTCCATGGCTCAGGGCGGTCAAACCAGTGGCGGAACTATTTATGTGGTTTTGATGTTTAAATGTCCGACTACGCCACCCGTGGATTGCGGTCAGAGTGAACCGCCGCTACAGGGCAGACTGCTAAGGCTGGTGTTGTGGGTGCAGCAGAGCGTAGCATAACTCCCCACGGGAGGAGTATAGCCTCAGGGCAGTGTATGCGGAGGATGGGGGTGATGGTGCAGGGCAGCAGCAGTAACGACACGGAGTCAGTGATGCAGTTCAGGGCCTTTACTCACAGTTCTTATTATCCAGACCACGTCTGCAGGTAATGGCTGCCCACGTCGTACTGTGCTCACCAGGTGAGGGGCTCAGACAACTCCCAGATAACTTTGGAGCGCTTCACAGGACCCTCTTTGTGTGTCCTTTGTCTGGCCTTTCTTACCAACACTTCTGTCCGGCTGCCTCGGGCCTCCTCTTGGTAAACTTGGCGCCAGTTTCCCTGACCCTATGTGGTGCCTTCCTAGCGGGTGAAGCAAGGGGCTGCGCCACATAAAATGTCAAAGCCTCCGGTTTCTAGCTGAGGGTCGTTTCCTGCCTCCACTAGTTCGGGGACCGGTCTCCCCCTTTGGCCTGACCCCTCCACGCAGGTGGATTCGGGCGTGCGGTGGCGACTCGCCCGTCCGCACCCCTGGGATCCCTTCATTCCTCGTTCCTGGAGCCTTCTCCGCTCCTCTTCCTTCCTTCTCCCTCTTGCAGGCCTGGGCCTCTGTTACTAGGCCCGCCTCCGGAGCAGAGCTCATGCAGAGCCCCTGCTCCCTGCCACTTCTGCTCAGACTTCTCTGCACTGAACTAAGATGGTGCCCACCTTTTATACTCCCTTCTCAATGCACCCAGGAACTGCTTCCTCCCTGCTCCTGCACTGCAGGGTTCCCCTTCCTCAGTGTTCCCTCCCCCCACTCCAGCCAGGGACAGGGACTGTCGTGCCCATCTCAGGGGCATATTGGTCGCCCTGCCCCACGGCAATGTGGTGTAATGCATGCAGGTGTCGGGTCCTGATCCACACTCCATCCTTATCTGAGAGTGAGATATCACACCTCTGGGTGAGGTGCAATACGTCTGTAGCAACCGAGCCCTCGGTGCTACAGTTCCATTTATCTTCAGCCTAGGTGACGTATTGTGATACAGGGCCGTGATTTTGGCTATAAAAGGGTCCCCTAGACCCCTACCCCAAGCTTTTTAAGAGAATCATATATGGCGTGCCAGGAGACTCTATGGAATGCTTTCTCAGCATCCAACGAGAGTATCTATTTACAAATTTTTAACTGCATCTAGCCCAGGAAATACTTTGTGCCTAGTAGCAGTGTCTGCTAGTCAGCGGTTTATCCCGGCTGTTAAGCAAGCTACACCACCTGTAGTTTGGACACTTAATTTTTTCAAAGGAAATGCTTCGGGACCACGGGATACTCAGTAAAGAGCATCAGGAGGCACCCCAAGGCATAGGGGCTGGGACTGGCACTAGGATGCCTTGCGGTGGACAGCCGAGCTCGATCCTTATAAAAGCTTTTTAACTGCAGCAGCTTTAGTGGACGCTACTGGAGCTGGAATTACGCGGCTGCTGGCATGAGACTTGCCCTCCAATAGATCCTTGTAAATGGATTTAAAGTGTATTCATTCAAATTAGAGGGACAATTTAAATTAAAAAGCTTAGAGCTGCCTCCACCACAGGGGGGCTCTCTCGACCCACCAGCGGACAGGCACCAGTATTGGGAGAGGGGGGCTGGCCGTCAGGGTTCACCGCGGCTCTGGCACAAACCCGGCGACACGGAGGTGGCACGGGCAGGAGCGGACTGGCCGTCTCGGCTTCTCACTTTTTGGAATTTAGAAGGGCATGACATGCCTATATCTGTGTCTCCCCCTCCTTTTACTCCTCCACCTCTTTTCTTTTCGCATGACTATATGTACTTGTCACTTTTCCATGTGTTAGTTGTGTCTTCTGAGCAGTTTGTCAGCTTTTGGACACCTTTGAAGGTGTTTTCTATGTGTTTCTATGTGTTTTTGTTTGCCTGCCATTGGTTTTAACGGTGTTCGAAGGTGTTCGACGAACAGTTCGACGAACAGTTCGGCGAACACACGGGTGTTCGACGAACCGAACCGAACTCGAACACTACGGGGGTGGCTCAACACTACTGAGCACATGTAACAGACATGACAGAGTCTGGAGACGCCATGGAGAGCGATCTGCTGCCTGCAACATCCTTCAGCATGAGCGGTTTGGCAGTGGGTCAGTAATGGTGTGGGGTGGCATTTCTTTCGAGACCGCACAGCCCTCCATGTGCTCGCCAGAGGTAGCCTGACTGCCATTAGGTACCGAGATGAGATCCTCAGACCCCTTGTGGGACCGTATGCTGGTGTGGTTGGCCCTGGGTTCCTCCTAATGCAGGACAATGCCAAACCTCATATGGCTGGAGTGTGTCAGCAGTTCCTGCAAGATGAAGGCATTGTAGATATGGACTGGCCCGCCCGTTCCCCAGACCTGAATCCGATTGAGCACATCTGGGACATCATGTCTCGCTCCATCCACCAACATCACGTTGCACCACAGACTGTCTAGGAGTTGGCGGATGTTTTAGTCCAGGTCTGGGAGGAGATCACACAGGAGACCATCCGCAACCTTATCAGGAGCATGCCCAGGCATTGTAGGGAGGTTATACAGGCACGTGGAGGCCACACACAATACTGAGCCTCATTTTGACTTGTTTTAAGGACATTACATCAAAGTTGGATCAGTCTGTAGTGTGTTTTTCCACTTAAATTTTGGGGGTGACTCCAAATCCAGGCCTCCATTGGTTAAGACATTTGATTTCCATTGATGAATTTTTTTGTGATTTTGTTGTCAGCACATTCAAATTTGTACAGAACAAAGTATTCAATGAGAATATTTCATTCATTCAGATCTAGGATGTGTTATTTGAGTGTTCCCTTTATTTTTTTGAGCAGTGTATATATATATAGTCTGTATATATATATATATATATATATATATATATATATATATATATACACTATATACACATACACTACCATTCAAAAGTTTGGGGTCATTTAGAAATTTCATTATTTTTGAAAGAAAAGCACATTTTTTTCAATGAAGCTAACATTAAATTAATCAAAAATACACTATACTCCACAGTCTATACTTGTTCTTAGAAATGAAGGCTATTCCATGCGAGAGATTGCAAAGAAACTGAAGATTTCCTACACCGGTGTGTACTACTGCCTTCAGAGGAGAGCACAAACAGGCTCTAACCAGAGTAGAAAGAGAAGTGGGAGGCCCCTCTGCACAACTGAGCAATAAGACAAGTACTAGTTTCAGAAATCGACGCCTCACAGCTCTTTAATTGGCAGCTTCATTAAATAGTACACTCAAAACACCAGTGTCAACGTCTACAGTAAAGAGGCGACTCCGGGATGCTGGCCTTCAGGGCAAAGTGGCAAAGAAAAAGTCATATCTGATACTGGCTAATAAAGAGAAAAGATTAATATGGGCAAAAGAACACAGACATTGGACAGAGGAAGATTGGAAAAAAGTTTTATGGAAAGACGAATCAAAGTTTGAGGTGTTTGGATCACACAGAAGAACATTTGTGAGACGCAGAACAACTGAAAAGATGCTGGAAGAGTGCCTGACGCCATGGTCTAGGGTTGCTTTGGTGCTGGTAGAGTGGGAGATTTGTACAAGGTAAATGGGATTTTGAATAAGGAAGGCTATCACTCCATTTTGCAACGCCATGCCATACCCTGTGGACAGCGCTTGATTGGAGCCAATTTCATCCTACAACAGGACAATAACCCAAAGCACACGTCCAAATTATGCATGAACTATTTAGGGAAGAAGCAGGTGTATTGACCGGAGGTCCGAGAGAGATCCAGTGAGTCACAAACTGAGACAGAGACAGAAATAAACAACACTTTCTTTACTAAAACATGGATTAGACTAAAATTCAGTATTGCATGAATCAGTCTCAGGTACTACCTGGGACACTGTCCCTTCTAAATACACACAATCAGCAAAAGCTGAAATCAATGTGCCAAACTCAAGGTTTCCAGCTTATGTGAATTATTCTAAAGATCTGGAACAATTTTACCTAAACACAGTGTCAGTCTAGTGAGGGCGGTCTATAGGGACCCCCTGAAATGGCACACTGAGTACAATCCTACCACTATTAACAATAACAATGCATGAAACTATACCAATTGCTCTTATACCCCTATTATAAGGATACCCAGGTATCTTAAAGTTACGGTACCGTTAACCTCAGATGTAGTCTATCACAGGCCTGTGAATCGCGGTGGCTGCAGCTAGTCCTGGAAAACTTTTGCGCCAAAACAAAAGCAACGTTCACAAAAACAGCAAAGGAGTTCCTTGTCTTGTTGGCCGATGCCAAGCCCACACACTGGGGACTTTAGTCCTGTAGCCTCAGGTTAAGATCTGGGAAGATCTCTTCACAAGGCTTGTCAGTATCCTCTCAATGTAAATGGGACTGGACCCCTTCTCTCCTCTCGCAGTCACTCACTCTTTTCCAGACCACCGACCACGTGCTCCGTCACAGAGATGGATTCCTTGGTCTCTTTCCCTTCTCACTCGACACTTGGCTCCTTCAGCACAAAGTCTCTAGTCCACTCAGCATGGACTTCCACAACACTCCAAAGAGCCACACAGCTTTCCCCAGCTCAGCACTTGTTCTTAAGCAGGGACACAGATTCACCAGGGACAGGGGTTAACAATCTCCACAGGGAAGCTTGTAGTGACAGTATCTTGTTGCAGCTCAGTTCTCACGGACTTCCTGTCTAGCCTCTCACACAGCAGACTCCCTCAGAACACACAGGATCTCCTGCTCTGCCCCTGCTCTGAGCTTAGCCAGGCAAAAGTCACAGGGTCCTAATGCTCTCCTGCTGCTATCACAGTTCACACTCTCACACAGGCAGCTGGTATTCTATCTGTAATGGAGTGGCCAGCGCAGGCACCAGATCTCAACCCCATTGAGCTGTTGTGGGAGCAGCTTGACTGAATGGTACGCAAAAAGTGCCCATCAAGATAATCCAACTTGTGGGAGGGGCTTCAGGAAGCATGGGGTGAAATTTCTCAAGATTACCTCAGCAAATTAACAGTTAGAATGCCAAAGGTGTGCAATGCTGTAATTGCTGCAAAGGGAGCATTCTTTGACGAAAGCATAGTTTGAAGGAGAAAATTATTCTTTCAGATAAAAATCATTATTTCTAACCTTGTCAATGTCGGGACTATATTTTCGATTCATTTTGCAACTCATTTGATAAATAAAAGTATGAGTTTTCATGTAAAACACAAAATTGTCTGGGTGACCCCAAACTTTTTAACAGTAGTGTGTATATATTTATAAATATGTTGTGGAATACCTATGCTAACTACAAACAAGCAAATCTCTCCCTGACTCAGCAGCACCTCTCCCTACTCTGCCTGTTTCCGGGGTAGACTGTGATGAGCATAGCGGCACCCGGTCTTATATAGACCTGATGATGCTGTGCAGCCAGCCAATTACTGTAATGCCACAACAAACATGGCTACGGCATTCCAGGGCGTGGCAGGCAATCCCTGCATGTTAATTGGCTCTCTTAAGAGCTCCAAACATGCAGGGCAGGTACCTGAGTTCCTGCCCAAGCAACCCGGAAATACTCGCCGAGCGCCGACCTTGTTGAGCACCGTGCTTCTCGGGTGAGTACCGAGCTGTGGCGAGCTCGTTCGCTCATCACTAGTGATGATGCTTAAATGTTGTCATAACACAGAACTCATTGTAGTGCTCACCTTTTCTTCTCCAGACAATCATTCTTCCAGATGTCCCAAACAGTCTGAAGGGGGCATCATCATGGAAAATAACTTTACCTCATTCTCCTGTAATCCAATCCTTGTACTTCCTGCAAAATGTCAGTTTGTCCTTCATGGGTTTTTTATTTTAAGAAAAGTGGCTTCTTTGCTGCCTTAATTAACAGCAGACCAGCCTCCAAAGCCCATTCTTCACTGTGCATTCAGCTGCACTGACATCTATTTGCTACCATTCCTGAGCAAGCTCTGCATTGGTGCTGAACAAATTCCATAGCTGAATCCTCTTTAAGAGATGGTCCTGGCAATTCCTGGACTTTCGTTTGTGCACTGAAGCCTTCTTCAAAGCAATTGTGCTTCTCTTTTTTAAATATTTGATGATCCGATAAATTGTTGACTTAGGGGAAATCTTACACGCAGCAATGTCATGATTACCCATAAAGCCCTTGTGGGGCAAAGTGATAATGATTGCACGTGTTTCCTTGTAGGTAATAATAATTAACAAAAGAAGACAATGATTTTAAGCACCAGCTGACTTTGAAAGCCTGCTCTTATATTCCAAGTAGCATGACACAGTGATATCAGATCAGGAGCCTTGTCCTCATACTTTCACCTGAGCTAAAAGGGAGACTAATGAAATGATTTAATCATGTTATTTTGTGGCAAAGCTGAAATTCATTGTAAATGGAGTTTTTTTGATTAAGTTAATTTTCATGGAAAGGAAATACTGCAAATTTTTTGCACTTTATCTGATGATTCATAATAAAAATCTAGAGTTAAAGCACCACTACAGCATTTTTTTTATTGCACCACTGTAGTGGTACTTTAAATGTAATTCCCCTGCTCCCTGTCTCATACACATCTGCCTCCACCTTCATCATTTTCCAGTGTCTCTACCGTCGGTCTCCGGCTAAAAGTGACTTGTGGGCAGCTGCAGTGTTTCATGGAGCTGAGGTTACTTTTCATTACAAGTCTTTGAGAGCCTCGTTCTGGCTCTCATAAACTTGCATTGAGAGCTTGTGACGTAGCTTCTGACTTTCGGCGAGTGAAATTCTGCGCTTACAATATGGCGTCATTGGACCGGAGTGGCATCGAAAAATGGTGAAGACACCAGAGGGTGAGTATATGATCGGGGGCAGGAGGCTTACATATAAAGTGCCACTCCAGCTCAGAAAAAAAAACACTGGAGTGGTGCTTTAATGAAAGTTGCCACTATAAAAACTGAAGCAGCAAACTTTGTGAAAGCCAAAATTACTGCCATTCTCAAAACAGTTTAGCCACAACTGTATATTTATATAGTGCAGTATGTATAAGATTGGTTATTGCCCAGTAAATGTTAAAAATTAACTAAGAGAAGTATTTAAAATACAGTACAATTGTGGCCAAAAGTTTTGAGATGGACATATATTTTAGCGTTCACAAAGTTTGCTGCTTTATTGTATTTTAGATTTTTTTTAATTAGATGTTTCTATGGTTACTGAAGTACAGTTGAAAGAATTTTATAAGCTTTAAACTTTTATTGACAAATTAAGTTTACACAAAGATTCAATATTTACAGTGATAGCCCTTATTTTTCAAGACTTCTTCAATTTATCTTGGCATACTGGATATCAGCTTCTGGGCCAAATCCTGACTAATAACAACCCATTGTTGTCTAATCAGCGATAGGAATTTATCACAATCTTTGCTTGTCCATCCATTTTTTGAGCATTGACCAAAGATTTTCACTTGGCTGGAGATCTGGAGAGTTTCTTCGCCATAGACATCAAATTTTCTGTGTTTTGTTCACTGAGTCACCGTTCCATTTTGCTGGAAAAAAACATTGTTCATCATCACATTGCTCCTGGATAGTTGAGAGAAAGATTAGTCATGAGCGAACGTGCTCAGCACTCGCCCGAACATCACAGTGCTCGGAGAGTATTTCTGGGGCACTCAGAGACATTGCCTGCGCTCCGCAGTGTCTCTGAAGGATGGCATGCTGGATGGCAGCATTCTGCTACCAACCAGCCTGCCATCTCAATGCCGTCCCAGCGTGGGAAAATTCTCTTGCTCAAGCGGTGACGTCATTTGCCGGCACCGCATGCGCAGGAGAATTCTCCCATGCTGTCAGTGACGTGCATGAGGAGAGCTGAGTTCATTGGACATGAACTCAGCTCATCTGGATGCCGTCACAGTGAGACACTGAGGAGCTTCACTGAGGAGTTTCTCAGTGTTTGTGGCATGGCAAGCTGGATGGCAGCTTTCTGCTGCGATCCAGCCTGTCATGTCAATGTAGCAGACCTGAAGCCATCCTGGGAACCATGGAAAGGTAAGGATGAAGTTGGTTTATTATTTTACTTTCATTGCAGAAGACATTGGCATCAGCTGGAATGGGCATGACGGTAAGTAGAGTTTAATTTAGAACATTAAAGATTTGTGTCTTTATTTCAATTAAAGGACTACAGGGCAATGGGAAGAGCGAGGCTAAGTGCCCGAATTGGTGCATCCTATGGATGCCCCATTTCTGGGGTG
Source organism: Phyllobates terribilis (assembly GCF_046119375.1). NCBI lineage: Eukaryota > Metazoa > Chordata > Amphibia > Anura > Dendrobatidae > Phyllobates > Phyllobates terribilis. Next base: position 285,561,131 of record NW_027362761.1, read on the forward strand.
GCTGATGGCTGGTGTTTCTTGCCTGGGAGGGGGCCATTATTCATGGCACCCTTCATGGGCTAATAATATTGACCCCCAGCTGTCTGCCTAGTAGTGTTGAGCCACCCCCCCTAGTGTTCAGGTTCAGTTCGGTTTGTCGAACACCGGGATGTTCGTGGAACTGTTCGTCGAACACCTTAGAACACTGTCGAACACCGTCGAACACCGTTAAAACCAATGGCAGGCAACTAAAAACACATAGAAAACACCTCCAAAGGTGTCCAAAAGCTGACAAACTGCTCAGAAGACACTCTCTTTAAAAAAGCCAGCCGGCAATTCAGCATTGGTACCTGACAATTTAGAACAGAAAAAATAGAGCATCACACATAGATTAGATAGATAGAAACATGTCAGTCACATATATAATAAGTACAGTGACAGTGTTGGTTACTGAACTTGTCATTTAGTGTTAAAGGATTTATTAAAAAATAATAGTGTTTTCATGCACCGTCTCTTTAAAAAAGCCGGCCGACAATTCAGCATCAGTACCTGACAATTTAGAACAGAAAGAATAGAGCATCACACATAGATTAGATAGATAGAAACATGTCAGTCATATATATAATAAGTACAGTGATAGTGTTGATTACTGTACTTGTCATTTTGTGTTAAAATAAAGGATTTATTAAAAAAAAAATTGGCGTGGGGTTCCCCGTAATTTTAGTCTCTAGTGGAGGTTAAGCAGATGGCTGGGGGTAAGGGGGTAATACCCACGGAGCATCCCAGGCTACTAATATCAGCCACCAGCTGAATTCCTTGCCTTTACCAGCTATTAAAATGGGGGACCACAAAAAAAATGACGTGGGGTCCCCCCTATTTTAATAGCTAGCAAAGGCTAGGCAGACAGCTGGGGGCTGATATTAATAGCCCAGGAAGGGTGCCATGAATATTGGCCCCTCCTAGGCTAGAAACACCAGCCGTCAGCCGCCCCAGAAATGGCGCATCCATAGGATGCACCAATTCTGGCACTTAGCCTCGCTCTTCCCACTGCCCTGTAGCGGTGGCAGTGGGGTAATAGGGCTGGGGTTGATGTCAGCTTATAATGCCAGCCGACATCAAGCCCAGGTTAGTAATGGAGAGGCGTTTATAAGACCCCCATTACTAATCCCATAGTCAAAGTTAAAAAAAAACACAAACACCCAGAATAAAATCCTTTAATTGAAATAAACACACAATTCTTTATTGTTCTAAATTAAACCAAACTTATCGTCACGCCCATTCCAGCTGAAGCCAACGATCTCCTGCAATAAAAGCAAAAGAATAAACCAACATCATCCTTACCTTTCCATGTTTCCCAGGATGGCTCCAGCTCTGCTACATTCACATGACAGGCTGGATCGCAGCCGAAAGCTGCCATCCAGCCATGCCGCAGACACTGAGAAGCGCAGGCATGCTTGCGCTCCTCAGTGTCTGTCTGTGACGACATCCAGATGAGCCGCGTTCATGTCCAATGAACTCAGCTCACCTCATGCACGTCACTGACAGCGTGGGAGAATTCTCCTGCGCATGTGGTGAGCGTGAGAGAATTCTCCTGCGCTCACGGCAAGCGCAAGCTCAGGAGAATTTTCCCACGCTGTCAGTGACATGCATGAGGTGAGCTGAGTTCATTGGACAAGAACTCGGCTCATCTGGATGCCGTCACAGCCAGACACTGAGGAGCTCAAGCATGCCTGCGCTTCTCAGTGTCTGCGGCATGGCAAGCTGGATGGCAGCTTTCTGCTGCATTCCAGCCTGTCATGTGAATGTAGCAGAGCTGGAGCTGTCCTGGGAACCATGGAAAGGTAAGGATGATGTTGGTTTATTATTTTACATTTATTGTAGGAGATCGTTGGCTTCAGCTGGAATGGGCGTGATGGTAAGCATGGTTTAATTTAGAACATTAATAAATTGTGTGTTTATTCAATTAAAGGACTTTATTCTGGGTGTTGTGTTTTTTTTAAATACTTTACTAGAAATTCATGGCAGTCATGTCTAATATTGGCGTGACCCCATGAATTTCGGGCTTAGGGCCAGCTGATAATACCAAGCTGGCCCTAACCACTTTATTACCCAGTGAGCCACCGCACCAGGGCCCTGGATGAGTTGGGTGCAGCACCAGAAGATGGCGCTTCTATGAACGCGCCATTTTCTGGGGTGGCTGCGGACTGCAATTTGCTTCAGGGGGGGCCCAGAAAGCTTGGGACTCCCTGCGCTGCGGATTCCAGCCCCCAGCTGCCTAGTTGTACCTTGCTGGACACAAAAATAGGGCGAAGCGCAACGTCAATTTTTTTTTAATTATTTCATGAATTTCATGAAATAATTAAAAAAAAATACGTGGGGCTTCGCCCTAATTTTGGGGCCACCCAGGTACAGCAGGCAGGAACGGGCTGCCCCCAATCCCCAGATGCCTATTTGTACCTGGCTGGAAACAAAAATACCGGGAATCCCTTTTTTTAATTATTTCATGAATTTCATGAAATAATAATAAAAAAGGGGCTTCCCTATATTGTTGTGTCGGGTCAGGTACAAATAGGCAGCTGGGGGTTGGGGGCAGCCCGTTCCTGCCTGCTGTACCTGTCTGGACACAAAAATAGGGTGAAGCCCCACGTATTTTTTTTTTAATTATTTCATGAAATTCATGAAATAATTAAAAAAAAATTGACGTGGCGCTTCGCCCAATCAATGAATTCAGCTTACCTCATGCACAGTCACTGACAGCATGGGAAAATTCTCCTGCACTTCCGGTGAGCGCGAGAGAATTCTCCTGCGCTTCCGGTGAGCGCGAGAGAATTCTCCTGCGCTCACGGCAAGCGCAGGAGAATTTTCCCATGCTGTCAGTGACATGCATGAGGTGAGCCGAGGTCATTGTCCATGAACTCGGCTCATCTGTATGCCGTCACAGCTAGACACTCAGGAGCGCAAGCATGCCTGCGCTTCTCAGTGTCTGCGGCATGGCAAGCTCGATGGCAGCTTTCGGCTGCGATCCAGCCTGTCATGTGAATGTAGCAGAGCTGGAGCCGTCGTGGCAACCATGTAAAGGTAAGGATGAGATTGTTTTTTTATTTTACTTTTATTGCAGAAGACATTGCCTTCAGCTGGAATGGGCGTGATGGTAAGTATGGTTTAATTTAGAACAATAAAGAATTGTGTGTTTACTTCAATTAAAGGACTTTATTCTGGGTGTTGGTGTTTTTTTTTAACTTTGACTATGGGGTTAGTAATGGGGGTGTTTTATAGACGCCTCTCCATTACTAACCTGGGCTTGATGTCAGCTGGCATTATAAGCTGACATCAATCCCAGCCCTATTACCCCACTGCCACTGCTACAGGGCAGTGGGAAGAGCGAGGCTAAGTGCCAGAATTGGCGCATCCTATGGATGCGCCATTTCTGGGGTGGCTGACGGCTGGTGTTTCTAGCCTGGGAGGGGGCCAATATTCATGGCACACTTACTGGGCTATTAATATCAGCCCCCAGCTGTCTGCCTAGACTTTACTATCTATTAAAATAGGGGGGACCCCACATCATTTTTTTGAGGGGTCCCCCAATTTAATAGCTAGTAAAGGCTAGGTATTCAGCTGGGGGCTTATATTAGTAGCCTGGGAAACTCCATGGGTATTACCCCCTTCATAGGCTTCAAACATCTGCCCCAGCCATCTGCTTAACCTCCGCTTGAGACTAAAATTACAGGGAACCCCACGCCAATTTTTTTTTTAATAAATCCTTTATTTTAACACTAAATGACAAGTACAGTAATCAACACTATCACTGTACTTATTATATATGTGACTGACATGTTTCTACCTATCTAATCTATGTGTGATGCTCTATTCTTTCTGTTCTAAATTGTCCGGTACCGATGCTGTTTTGCCGGCCGGCTTTTTTAAAGAGACGTGGCATGAAAACACTATTATTTTTTTAAATAAATCCTTTAACACTAAATGACAAGTACAGTAACCAACACTGTCACTGTACTTATTATATATGTGACTGACATGTTTCTATTTATCTAATCTATGTGTGGTGCTCTATTCTTTCTGTTCTAAATTGTCGGGTACCAGTGTATGCTGCTGTTGAATTGCCGGCTTTTCATGTTTCACTGTGAGCACTGTTCCCATCGATTTGGGCAACCACTGTAATGCCACAACCACCATGGCTGTAACATTACAGTGAGTGGCAGACAATTCCTGCATGATGTGAAAAAATCCAGTTACGCTTTTGGTGCATGAACAGTTATCGAACATAACCTCGAACAGCCGAATTTTTTGCAAATCGTTCGCGTTCGTCGAACGACTCGAACACCGCCCAAAACAGCTCGAGTTTGAGATTGGCGAACAGTTCTAGTCGAACACCGCTCATCTCTACTGCCTTGCCTTTGCTAGCTATTAAAATAGGGGGGACCCCACGTCATTTTTTTTTGGGGTCCCCCATTTTAAAAGCTAGTAAAGGCTAGGTATTCAGCTGGGGGCTGATATTAGTAGCCTGGGAAGCTCCGTGGGTATTACCCCCTTCCCAGGCTTCAAACATCTGCCCCAGCCGTCTGCTTAACCTCCACTAGAGACTAAAATTACGGGGAACCCGACACCAATTTTTTTTTTAATAAATCCTTTATTTTAACACTAAATGACAAGTACAGTAACCAACACTGTCACTGTACTTATTATTAGTGATGAGTGAGCACTAAAATGCACAGGTACTCATTGCTTGGGTCGAGCACATTGGAATACGCGGTGCTCGACCCCAGCATCGAGCCCAATGTAAGTCTATGGGAAACTCGAGGATTTTTCAAGCGGCTCCTCCCGGCGATCTGCAGAGGGCCTAAAAATTCCCCAAATCCATGGGAACAGTGCTCAAATGACATGGGAACAGCATGGGGAAGACCCCTGGAAGCATTTCTGACTTTCAAGTCACTGCTGTCAACAACATTGTCAGAGGTATTACGCCACTTTTACGGACTCACAATAAAACATACATAAACGAAACCAAAATGGATTTTCCTTTGAAATATGTTAAGGCACATCCTTTCCAGGGTAATGACTTTAATAGAAGGCAAAATAAATAACCAAAACCAAAAATACTCCTCCACACCTTGGGCTATGTTCACACGTTGCGTTTTTGATGCGTTTTTGCACTTTTGCATTGCTTTCAACCAAGACAAATGCATTCACCAGGAAATGTCATTTTAACATTTTACAACCTTATCTGGCCATGTGGTGTGTGACACATCATCAGACACATGCATACAGTGCTGAAAAGACATGGGAACAGCATGGGGAAGACCTCTGGAAGCATCTCTGTCTCCCAGGTATATACCTAAAAGTGTGCCCATCATAAGGGATCCTTGGCGCATGCGAAGATGCCTCCCGCCATGCACCTGTCATTGCAGACTTGCAACAATCACCGTCCATGTCCTTGTCCCACTGCAGCGTTCAGTTTTCCATACCCCATTCCTTGGAATGCAAGCGCAAGTATGCAGGCAGCCAGCCACCCACCCACCCACAGGCTGCAATACTATACTGCCAAATTTTTGACAGCTGCTTGCACTTGAAATGTGGCCTATTAAGCTCGTGGAGGCGGAAGCTTTTCACAACCTCATGCCGGTGGCGGCCGGTGTCCATATTCGGTCCCCAGCGCCACTATATTTCCCGTTATCGCCTACGCATTCCACAAGCTCAGGTCCCACAACATTACCCGTGCACTCCCTAGTGCACTTACTGGGAAGGACCGCCTAACCACAAATACGTGAACAGGTGAATGTGGCCAGGGACGGTACGGAGCCAGTCCACAACTTTTTTTGCTGACAGTTCTATTTAGCTCGGTGAAAGGACTGGCATAGAGGGAAACCCTATCTACCCTGAGTGTCATTTCTCACAGGAAGTCCTGTAAAGCTGCTTGCACTTGAAATGAGGCCTTTTAGGCTCGTGGAGGCGGAAGCTTTTCAGAGCCACATGCCTCATGCCTCGTGTCCATACTCGGTCCCCAGCCGTCATTATTTCTCCCGGTGTTGTCTCCGTCTTCTACAAGCGCGGGTCCCTGAACATTACTGATGGTACTTTTCTGTGGGAATTTGCTTGCCTCCTACCAGCCTGGAATATTTCCAGCAAACTATGGTACGACACCATTGTATTAGCACTGCTCCGAGTACCAGTAGCAAAGCCATCCTCAATTTCCTTCCCAGGAATTTTATTAGGTAGACTGAGTGGCTGCCCAAATACATTTTCTCACAAAGGAGCTGAAGATAGAGTGGCAGCAGGTGCAAGTTTCTCCAGCCTGTTAGATATTAGAGGGTGAACGGCAGCACATTGGATCAGTGTTTAGCACTGAAGACTTGCAGCACTGGGATCCTGGGTTCAAATCCCTGCAAGGACAACATCTGCAAGGACTTTGTATGTTCTCCCCGTGTTTGCGTGGGTTTCCTCCTCAGTAACAAAGCAGCCATAGAGTATCCGGGAACCTTTCCACACACTTTTCTTAGCCAGGACTGCTTCTCGGCAGGGTTGGACAGTCCCACCAGAGAATCCTCTGGTGTGCCTTGGCTTCTACCTCAGGAGAGTTCATGATAGTGCTAACTTTGCAGCTGCTATGGGACTCTTGAGCGGGGGAGAAAGGTTAGTCCTCAAAATCAAATCCTCTGGTGGGCACAATGTTTTTCAATCTGAAACAGCTTCTCAGTGGGAGTTGTATTTCACCACAGTCATATTCTTTAGCTCGGTGAAAGGACTAGCATAGAGGGAAACCGTATCTACCCCGAATGTCATTTCTCCGTCACCAGGTTCCGCCCATTGTCACACACGACCATGCCTGGCTGTATGTTCAGCGGTGAGAGCCACAGATCAGGCTGCTGTGTTACAGCTTTCAACAACTCTGCAGCGCTGGGCGGTTTGTCAATTACGCATTAAGCATGTTATCTTCAGCACAGCCTGTTGCCGCTTGGCCAAGGCAATGCTGCAGTGCTGTCAGCTTGTGAGTGATGTGGTCATTTCGGAGATGGAGGAGGAGGTGCATGAGCTGAACAATGTGATTACATTGTTGTTAAATTTGTGACGCTGTTTTTTATACTAAAGAAAGATCCTATTTAGTGTTGAGCGAGCACTAAAATGCTCGGGTGCTCGAATCTCGTGCCGAGCTCACCGTGATACTCGGGTGCTCAACCCGAGCAACGAGCCCAATGTTAGTCTATGGGAGACCCGAGCATTTTTGCGGCGGCACCCCCGGCAGTCTGTAGAAAGCCTAAAAAGTGCCCAAAACGATAGTGACAGTGCTCAAATGACATGGGGACAGCATGGGGATCGCACCAGGAAGCATTTCTGACCCCCAGGTCACTGCTGTCAACAACGTGGTCAGGGGTATTAAGCCATTTCTACGGGCTCACAATAAAACGTTTAAAAACGAAACAAACTGTTTTCCTGTGAAATATGTTAAGGAACATCCTTTCCAGGGTAAAGACTTGTGTATAAGGTAAAATAAATAAGCAAAAACAAAAATTCTCCTCCACACCTTGGGCTATGTTCACAAGTAGCATTTTTTATGCATTTTTCACTTTTGTATTGCTGTCAACCGTGACAAATGCATTCACCGGGAAATGTCATTTTAACATTTTACAACCTTATCTGGCCATGTGCTGAGTGACACATGCATACAGTGCTGAAAAGACATTAGAACAGCATGGGGAAGACCCCTGGAAGCATATCTGACACCCAGGACACTGCCTAAAAGTGTGCCCATCAGAAGTGATCCTTGCCGCATCCGAAGATGGAAACTTGCAACTACCCCCGTGCAAGTCCTTGTCCCAGGGCAGTGTTCAATTGTACCTCCCCCATTCCTTGCAATGCAAGCGCAAATATGCAGCCAACCACCCACCCACAGGCTGCAATACTATACTGCTACCTTGCACTTGAAATGGGGCCTTTTAGTTTGGAGGAGGCCAAAGCTGGCCACTACCTCATATCTGCATCGGCGGCGAGGTCTCCATACTCAGTCCTCAGCCGCCACTATTTGTCCCAGGAACCTTCCCCACACATTTCTTAGCCTGGCCTGCTTTAGGGCATCATTGGACGAGCCCACCAGGCAACCAGAGACTCCTTCGGTGGGCCATCTCTTCTCCATCAGGGGAGTTGAGAGTGCCAAGGTGAGGAGCATGATGATGAAGATAGAAGTTAGCATCTGCTTTGTTTTCTTGGAATAAAAGCGTAAGTGTGCAGCCTGCCACCCACCCACCCCCAGGCTGCAATACCATACTGCTAGCTTGCTTGCACTTGAAATTGGGCCTTTTAGGCATGTGGAGGCGGAATCTGGCCACCACGTCATGGCTGCATTGGCGGCCTTGTATCCATACTCAGTCCCCAGCCACCCGGCGGCCAGGTGTCCACGCTCGGTCCCCAGCCGCGTGGGGGCGGCCGGGTGTCCATAAACGGTCCCCAGCCGCCCCTATTTGTCCCGGTGCGCCTTATACACAAGCGCGCATACCAAAACATTACCTGTGCCCTCCCTAGTGCATTTAGTGGGAAGAACAGCCTAACCACAAACACGTGGACAAGTGAATGTGGCCAGGGATGGTCCATCTCACTGACGCCTTCACACTGGGTTAATAGTGTGGAAGCCGGGACACAGTTGGACACTGGGATGCAACATGTCCTCCAGACATAGATGACTGCGGGTCCTGGGTCAATCAGGCTTCAACACAAAGTTCAGAAGGTAGACAGCAGCAGTGGTCGGCCTACACAATGAGTAAATTATTCATGATCATGAGGCCATCCATCTCCTTAGCTTTCTGTTCCTTGGAATTCAAGCGCATGTATGTAGTAGCGGCTAGGCCAGAGGTGGTCAGCGTTTTGGCGCATATCCTACCTCCTCCGAGGATTGCTGGATGTTTTCCTGCTGCTATCCCAGTACTATGACTACCCTTAAAAAAAAGCGTCAGGAGATAAATGATGGATGAGGTGGTGGCAAAGGAGAAAGAGCAGGAGGAACAGGGACCATTCACATCAATATCAGGCCAGTCAACCACACATGTCTTGTAGGATATGTTTCTGTACCAAAAGGAGCAGTTCGGCTACACAGTTATAGGGCACACAGTGAGTGCAATGCCTACCAAAAATTTCGAGGCACTCCAATGCCCCTTGGAAGTGACATGGAGGTCAGAGGGCCTTAACTAAACCGTTTTTTCCATTTATAGCAACTGGGTCTCCTGTACACTGTTGGCCTAAGCAGTGAATGGAAGGCTTTCCAAAAATTATGAGGAACTGCAATGCCCCTTGAAACAGACATGGATTACAGAGTACTAAAAACCTTCTACCCATTATTGGGGAGAGGGTCTCCCTTAGCGTTCGTCTATGCATTGAAAAGCAAAAGCTGACTAAAATTAGGAGGAAATGCAATGTCCGTTGGTAGAGTCGTGGAGGTTAGAGGTAATTAAAAACAACATTTCAATGCCCCTTGGAAGAGCTGTGGATTTCAGAGTGGTATAACAATTGGTTTTAATGCCCCTTGGAAGAGACATGGAGGTCACTCATAGTAGCTTAACAAGACTGTTTTAATGCCTCTTGGAAGAGACGTGGAGGTCACAGTGGAATAAAAAGACAATATCAATGCCCCTTGTAAGAGACGTGGAGGTTCCAGTGGAATAAAAAAACAATATCAATAACCCTTGGAAGAGACGTGGAGGTCACAGTAGCTTATCAAGTTGATTTTAATGCCCCTTACAAGAGCCATGCAGTACAGCATATTAAAAACATTATTTCCAGATCCAAGATGTTCGCTGACTGAGGAGGCTGTTGCAGACAGAGCTCCTCTCCAGACCTACAGCATCCGTGCCATCTAGCCTCGCAAAGACGCCATCCATCCCCTAGGACTTCAGTGCCTGCCGCCTACAGCTTCTGGGACCTGAGGAGCCTGACATAGAAAGTTGCTGAGGCCTTACTGCTCGCTCCAGGTGTGTCTGCACTGTGCCCCCCCCTCCCCTCGCCATCTTGGCCCGGCGTGCACGCAGTCTCGCACCCTGAGAGGAGCGCTGCCTAGACGATCCGCCTGCGTCTGCCTCCTGCACCAACAACTGGCTGAACATATAGCTCACTCGGCGGGAGTGGCGGAGAAGCGGGAGGGGTGACGCCATTAAGGAGCGGTGAGAGCTCCAGAGATCACGGAGGCCTGAGATCACCTCCAGCCCCGACGCCAGAGCAGAGGGGAACAGACTGAGACTGCAGGACCTGGGCAGTGCTGGGGAGTAGTGGAGACTCCTGCGACTGAGGCTGCAGCTCTCCTATTAAAATTGGCAATACAGACCCTGGCAAAACCTGAGCAGGGCTGAGGAACAATTGAGGACACAGAGGCTGAGGCTGCAATTTTCATATAAAAATCAACACTGCAGGTCCCAGTGACACCTGGGCACCCACTGACATACTATCACCAGCCCACTGTTCTGGCCACATTGAGATTGATGTCTTGTGCATTTTAGAGGCAATAGAGAGGCTGTGCATAGAGCTTTACTACACACCACCATAAGCTCTCACCCTAGTGGATTGTACAGCTTTTTATTCTCTACTTCTGGTGTACTACAACTCCCACCAGTAGGATCTACCAGTAATATACTTGGATTCTTACCATATAGCATTGCCTGATAAGATATGTCGTATTAAACACCCCTAAGCCAGCAGGGGGAGCCATTGACCATAATTTGACTATAATCTCCTTTACAGAGCTTTCCTGCAACACTATGGGGAAATCGAGTGTTAAGCCCCCCAAAAGTGCATCTAAAGCTGTGAAATCTTTCACCCAAGCTGATGTTGACCAATTCTTAAAGAAACAGGGCACTACAACAGAATCAACAAAGCCCGCCAAACGCTTAGATATGAAATACATAGACGATTCTGACTCTGAGGTGGAGAGTGACACGGATGGAGAAAGCTTGTCTAAGGACCCCATGGTTACCCGCTCCTTCATAAAGCGAATACTGGCTAAAACCCTTGAACCAAGTAGTTGAGAATTGGCAGAGATAAAACATGACCTAACCGAGCAGGGCCACAGGCTGGAGACGCTTGAACAGTCCCAAACTGCACTTACACAGCAATCCAATACACTGCTTGACAGCTTGAACGCACATGAATGACAACTACATCTGATCCATAATACCCTGGAAGATCACGAGAATCGGGAGCGCCACAACAATTTTAGGATTAAAGGCCTTCCCGAATCAGTGGCATTTGAGGCTCTGGGCAAAGATGCAGTAGAAATCTTCAGGGGCCTACTTGCTGACGATGATCCCCGAGAAATCGAGCTAATCTGGGTCCATAGGGCCCTCTGCCCCAAACCGCCCCAAGGAGAGGCGCCCGAAATTCATTATGTCACTTTCTGGACTACCGAGTAGTGTTGAGCCACCCCCGTAGTGTTCGGGTTCGGTTCGGTTCGTCGAACACCGGGATGTTCGAGGAACTGTTCGTCGAACTGTTCGTCGAACACCTTAGAACACCGTCGAACACCGTTAAAACCAATGGCAGGCAAACAAAAACACATAGAAACACATAGAAAACACCTGCAAAGGTGTCCAAAAGCTGACAAACTGCTCAGAAGACACTCTCTTTAAAAAAGCCGGCCGGCAAATTCAGCAGCGGCATACACCGGTACCCGACAATTTAGACAAGAAGGAATAGAGCATCACACATAGATTAGATAGATAGAAACATGTCAGTCACACATATAAGAAGCACAGTGACAGTGTTGTTTACTGCACTTGTCATTTAGTGTAAAGGATTTATTAAAAAAAATATTAGTGTTTTCATGCACCGTCTCTTTAAAAAAGCCGGCCGGCAATTCAGCATCTGTACCCGACAATTTAGAACAGAAAGAATAGAGCTTCACACATAGATTAGATAGATAGAAACATGTCAGTCACATATATAATAGGTACAATGATAGTGTTGCTTACTGTACTTGTCATTTAGTGTAAAGGATTTATTTAAAAAAATAATAGTGTTTTCATGCACTGTCTCTTTAAAAAAGCCGGCCGGCAATTCAGCAGCGGTACCCGACAATTTAGAACAGAAAGATAGAGCATCACACATAGATTAGATAGATAGAAACATGTCAGTCACATATATATGAAGTACAGTGATAGTGTTGGTTACTGTACTTGTCATTTAGTATTAAAATAAAGGATTTATTATTAAAAAAATTGGCGTGGGGTTCCCCTTAATTTTAGGCTCTAGCGGAGGTTAAGCAGACGGCTGGGGCAGATGTTTGAAGCCTGGGAAGGGGGTAATACCCACGGAGCTTCCCAGGCTACTAATATCAGCCCCCAGCTGAATACATAGCCTTTACTAGCTATTAAAATGGGGGACCCCCCAAAAAAAATGACGTGGGGTCCCCCCTAATTTAATAGCTAGCAAAGGCTAGGCAGACAGCTGGGGGCTGATATTAATAGCCCAGGAAGGGAGCCATGAATATTGGCCCCCTCCCAGGCTAGAAACACCAGCCGTCAGCCGCCCCAGAAATGGCGCATTCATAGGATGCGCCAATTCTGGCACTTAGCCTCGCTCTTCCACGCTGCCCTGGTGCGGTGGCAGGGGGTAATAGGGTTGGGGTTGATGTCAGCTTATAATGCCAGCTGACATCAAGCCCAGGTTAGTAATGGAGAGGCGTCTATAAGACACCCCCATTACTAACCCCATAGTCAAAGTTAAAAAAAACACAAACACCCAGAATAAAGTCCTTTAATTGAAATAAAGACACAATCCTTTATTGTTCTAAATTAAACCATACTTACCATCACGCCCATTCCAGCTGAAGCCAACGATCTCCTGCAATAAAAGAAAAATAATAAAGCAACCTCATCCTTACCTTTCCATGGTTCCCACGACAGCTTCAGCTCTGCTACATCGAGATGACAGGCTGGACCGCAGCAGAACGCTGCCATCCAGCCTGTCATCCCGCAGACACTGAGAAGCGCAGGCTTGCTTGCGCTGCTCAGCGTCTCTCTGTGACGACATCCAGATGAGCCGAGTTCATGTCCAATGAACTCGGCTCACCTCATGCACGTCACTGACAGCGTGGGAAAATTCTCACGCTGAAGCGCTGATTGCAGGAGAATTTTCCCACGCTGTCAGTGGCGTGCAGGAGGTGAGCTGAGTTCATTGGACATGAGCTCACCTCATGCACATCACTGACAGCGTGGGAGAATTCTCCTGCACTCAGCACTTCAGCGTGAGAATTTTCCCACGCTGTCAGTGACGTGCATGAGGTGAGCCGAGTTCATTGGACATGACCTCGGCTCATCTGGATGCCGTCACAGCGAGACAGTGAGGAGCGCAAGCATGCCTGCGCTTCTCAGTGTCTGCGGGATGACAGACTGGATGGCAGCGTTCTGCTGCGGTCCAACCAGTCATCTCGATGTAGCAGAGCTGAAGCTGTCGTGGGAAACATGGAAAGGTAAGGATGAGGTTGGTTTATTATTTTTCTTTTATTGCAGGAGATCGTTGGCTTCAGCTGGAATGGGTGTGATGGTAAGTATGGTTTAATTTAGAACAATAAAGAATTGTGTCTTTATTTCAATTAAAGGACTTTATTCTGGGTGTTTTGTTTTTTTTAAATACTTTATTAGAAATTCATGGCGGTCATGTCTAATACTGGCGTGACCCCATGAATTTTGGGCTTGGGGCCAGCTGATAATACCAAGCTGGCCCTAACCCCTTTATTACCCAGTGAGCCACCGCACCAGGGCCCTGGATGAGTTGGGTACAGCGCCAGAAGATGGCGCTTCTATGAACGCGCCATTTTCCGGGGTGGCTGCGGACTGCAATTTGTAGCGGGGGGGGGCCCAGAAAGCTTGGGCCTCCCTGCGCTGCGGATTCCAGCCCCCAGCTGCCTAGTTGTACCTGGCTGGACACAAAAATAGGGCGAAGCCCCACGTACTTTTTTTTAAATTATTTCATGAAATTCATGAAATAATTAAGAAAAAAAGGCCTTCCCTATATTGTTGTGTCCGGCCAGGTACAAATAGGCAGCTGGTGGTTGGGGGCAGCCCGTTCCTGCCTGCTGTACCTGGCTGGACACAAATATAGTGCGAAGCCCCACTTCAATTTTTTTAAATTATTTCAGGAAATTCATGAAATAATTAAAAAAAAATTGACGTGGGGCTTCGCACTATATTTGTGTCCAGCCAGGTACAGCAGGCAGAAACGGGCTGCCCCCAACCACCAGCTGCCTATTTGTACCTGGCCGGACACAACAATATAGGGAAGCGCTTTTTTTCTTAATTATTTCATGAAATAATTTAAAGAAAATTGACGTGGGGCTTCGCCCTGTTTTTGTGTCCAGCCAGGTACAACTAGGCAGCTGGGGGCTGGAATCCGCAGCGCAGGGAGGCCCAAGCTTTCTGGGCCACCCCCGCTGCAAATTGCAGTCCGCAGCCACCCCGGAAAATGGCGCGTTCATAGAAGCGCCATCTTCTGGCGCTGTACCCAACTCATCCAGGGCCCTGATGCGGTGGCTCACTGGGTAATAAAGGGGTTAGGGCCAGCTTGGCATTATCAGCTTGCCCTAAGCCCGAAATTCATGGGGTCACGCCAATATTAGACATGACCACCATGAATTTCTAGTAAAGTATTTAAAAAAAACACAACACCCAGAAAAAAGTCCTTTAATTGAAATAAACACACAATTCTTTATTGTTCTAAATTAAACCATACTTACCATCACGCCCATTCCAGCTGAAGCCAACGATCTCCTGAAATAAAAGAAAAATAATAAAGCAACATCATCCTTACCTTTCCATGGTTCCCATGACAGCTTCAGCTCTGCTACATCGAGATGACAGGCTGGACCGCAGCAGAACGCTGCCATCCAGCCTGTCATCCCGCAGACACTGAGAAGCGCAGGCTTGCTTGCGCTCCACAGTGTCTCTCTGTGAGGGCATCCAGATGAGCCGAGTAAATGTCCAATGAACTCGGCTCACCTCATGCACGTCACTGACAGCGTGGGAAAATTCTCCTGCACTCAGCGCTTCAGCGTGGGAGAATTCTCACACTGAAGCGCTGAGTGCAGGAGAATTCTCCCACGCTGTCAGTGACGTGCAGGAGGTGAGCTGAGTTCATTGGACATGAGCTCACCTTATGCACGTCACTGACAGCGTGGGAAAATTCTCCTGCACTCAGCGCTTCAGCGTGGGAGAATTCTCACGCTGAAGCGCTGAGTGCAGGAGAATTCTCCCACGCTGTCAGTGACGTGCAGGAGGTGAGCTGAGTTCATTGGACATGAGCTCACCTTATGCACGTCACTGACAGCGTGGGAGAATTCTCCTGCACTCACCGCTTCAGCGTGAGAATTTTCCCACGCTGTCAGTGACGTGCATGAGGTGAGCCGAGTTCATTGGACATGAACTCGGCTCATCTGGATGTCGTCACAGAGAGACGCTGAGCAGCGCAAGCAAGCCTGCGCTTCTCAGTGTCTGCGGGATGAGAGGCTGGATGGCAGCGTTCTGCTGCGGTCCAGCCTGTCATCTCGATGTAGCAGAGCTGAAGCTGTCGTGGGAACCATGGAAAGGTAAGGATGAGGTTGCTTTATTATTTTTCTTTTATTGCAGGAGATCGTTGGCTTCAGCTGGAATGGGCGTGACGGTAAGTATGGTTTAATTTAGAACAATAAAGGATTGTGTCTTTATTTCAATTAAAGGACTTTATTCTGGGTGTTTGTGTTTTTTTTAACTTTGACTATGGGGTTAGTAATGGGGGTGTCTTATAGACGCCTCTCCATTACTAACCTGGGCTTGATGTCAGCTGGCATTATAAGCTGACATCAACCCCAACCCTATTACCCCCTGCCACCGCACCAGGGCAGCGTGGAAGAGCGAGGCTAAGTGCCAGAATTGGCGCATCCTATGAATGCGCCATTTCTGGGGCGGCTGACGGCTGGTGTTTCTAGCCTGGGAGGGGGCCAATATTCATGGCTCCATTCCTGGGCTATTAATATCAGCCCCCAGCTGTCTGCCTAGCCTTTGCTAGCTATTAAATTAGGGGGGACCCCACGTCATTTTTTTTGGGGGGTCCCCCATTTTAATAGCTAGTAAAGGCTATGTATTCAGCTGGGGGCTGATATTAGTAGCCTGGGAAGCTCCGTGGGTATTACCCCCTTCCCAGGCTTCAAACATCTGCCCCAGCCGTCTGCTTAACCTCCGCTAGAGCCTAAAATTAAGGGGAACCCCACGCCAATTTTTTTAATAATAAATCCTTTATTTTAATACTAAATGACAAGTACAGTAACCAACACTATCACTGTACTTCATATATATGTGACTGACATGTTTCTATCTATCTAATCTATGTGTGAAGCTCTATTCTGTCTGTTATAAATTGTCGGGTACCGCTGCTGAATTGCCGGCCGGCTTTTTTAAAGAGACGGTGCATGAAAACACTATTATTTTTTTTGATAAATCCTTTACGCTAAATGACAAGTACAGTAAGCAGCACTGTCACTGTACTTCGTATATATGTGGCTGACATGTTTCTATCTATCTAATCTATGTGTGAAGCTCTATTCTGTCTGTTATAAATTGTCGGGTACCGCTGCTGAATTGCCGGCCGGCTTTTTTAAAGAGACGGTGCATGAAAACACTATTATTTTTTTTGATAAATCCTTTACGCTAAATGACAAGTACAGTAAGCAGCACTTTCACTGTACTTTGTATATATGTGGCTGACATGTTTATATCTATCTAATCTATGTGTGATTCTCTATTCTTTCGGTTCTAAATTGTCGGGTACAGGTGTATGCCCAGCTCCTGAATTGCCGGCTTTTCATGTTTCACTGTTGGCACTGTTCCCATCGATTTGGGCAATCACTGTAATGCCACAACCACCATGGCTGTGGCATTACAGTGAGTGGCAGACAATCCCTGCATGATTGGTGCTCTAAATAGCGCCAGACATGCAGGACACGCTTTTGGTGCACGAACAGTTATCGAACATAACCTCGAACAGCCGAATTTTTTGCAAATCGTTCGGGTTCGTCGAACAACTCGAACACCGCCCAAAACAGCTCGAATTTGAGATTGGCGAACAGTTCTAGTCGAACACCGCTCATCTCTACTACCGAGTCAAAGATCTGATTCTCCGTAGAGCAAGGGAACAACAGGAGATCATCTATGAGGACACACAGATCCAGCTCTTTCAAGATCTGTCAGCTATCACCTTGAAAAAACGATGGTTGTTGAAACCTTTCACGGATGCTATATTGCAGAGGGGTCACCGTTTCCATTGGCTATTCCCCTTCGGGGTCCACGTGACAGCAGGGGACATGAGGATCGTCGCCAGATCATCCGCAGATGTTAAAGCTGCCTGCAAAACCCTTGACATAACTCTTGAATCCTACCCTGATCTGGAGTCATTCCATTCTGTGGCGCTGATTCAACCTTTTCCGAGCCCAGTCCCTTGGCAACAAGCGACCCCAAAGGCACAGCGTGCGAGGAGAAAGTCAGCTAAATCTCCGACTCCTAAAAAGCCTGATGATGCCTCCTGAGCAGTATTTACGCTCACTGCTGTCCCATCTTATCGCCTGTACTTTTCGGGACAATTGAGGAGGGGAAAACTGTTTTGATTCTTTCTCCTGGGACTCTGTTGGTCTTGGTCAAGGAATTCAGGAACGGGCTGTGGCCTTCCCCCTCTTTTGAATTCCTAAGTATGTTGTTTGACTCATTATACCATTCTCCCTTCAGGCCTTGGCTCCGCTATTTGCTGCTTCACGTAGCTCCTGTTATGCAACGCTCTACAAGGATGTTTAAGTTTAATATAAATTTGTATATTGGACATGCTCCCCAAAACTGGCTACCAATACCATGCATTATATATGTTGTTTGAGTTTGAATCTGGAATTGTTATATATTGTTTTCAATTAACAAAACTAATGCTTCTCCTTTTCCATCTCTCTATGACTCCTAGTCTTTCCTCCCCTCCTTCCCCTTTTCCTATCCCCTCCCATCTTCTAATCCCTATAGGCAAAAACAACTCCTTTTCACGGGAAACTCCATCTGAGAAAGCCCTATACCACCATGAAGGACGCCGATAAGGTAATTACTTTTGCATCCCTCAACGCCCATGGTCTAAACTCGCCGAGTTCCAGACACCCCACACTACATAGACTTAAAAAACAAAAGGCGGATGTGCTATTCATCCAGGAGACCCATTTTAAACCCAACAGACTACCGAACTTTGAACGATCACTCTATGACACATCGTACCATGCCACCTCAACCCAATCTGGCTCGAGAGGAGTCTCCATCGCTATGCTGCGGGGAGTTTCATTCCAGTTCAGAGAATCCCTCGTAGATCCTCAAGGGCGCTACATATGTGTTAAGGGGTTACTCAATCGGTCATTGGTGACCCTATGTAGCCTGTACGCACCCAAAAAAAACCTGGTAAAACGGTTAATATCGACTTTAAAAAAGATAGAGAGCTTTAGAGAGGGTGTGCTCTTGATCGGAGGAGACCTCAACATTGCGCTGGAACCTATGCTGGATACTTCAAAACAAAAAAGCTCTATCTCTCCTAGAGACCTAGTGAGACTGCGTACCTTTCTTAATTCTATGCAGCTAATTGACTCATGGAGATACTTAAATCCCTCCGTACGAGATTACACTTTCTATTCCAATCCTCATAAATCCTACCACCGTATAGATTACATTTTTGTACCAAGATCGCTCCTGCCTAGACTGTCTACTGCAAATATAACCCCGAACATTTATTCAGACCACGCCACTGTATTACTATCAATAAATACACCCAGAATGCACTCAGGTTCCAGATCTTGGCAAATAAATGAAACACTACTGGGCTTACCTGATATCCAGGCACAATTGAGTAAAAAACTTCAACAATACTTCCAACAAAACGAAATAGAGGGGACCTCCCCCCAGACCCTTTGGGAAGCACATAAAACAGTGCTAAGAGGCGAACTTATCTCCATAACATCTTATTATAATAAAAAGAGACATCAGGAAGTTCAAAGCTTATACGACGATATAGCTGAGCTGGAGCTGAGCCACAAAAAAGCCATTGACAATACAACTTTGGCCTCCATCACCAGCAAGAGACAAAAGTTGAAAGATATTCTCAATGTCAGTTCGGCGAAAATGTATGCATCGTGGAACAACAGGATGTTTGCACATGGAGATAAGGCCTAAAAATGTATTTTATCCCGGCTCCGCAAAAGACAAGCCCGCACCCACATCCATTCCATCGTGAACTCCAGTGGTGTTACAGCTTAGAACCCCACTCATATTGAGACGGTCTTTCTGGAATACTACTCACAGCTCTATAATCTCCGTCCAAATGACACAGAGGCTCATGTGATGCAGAGAAAGTCAGACACTGCTCACTTTTGCAGACACTGAATCTCCCTGTATTAACAACATCTCAACAAAACAAACTAACTAAACCTTTCACACTAGAGGAACTCCGGTCCACCATGTCGAGGTGCCCGAAAGGCATAGCCTCTGGCCCAGATGGGTTCTCGGCGCAATATTACAAAACTTTCGCCCCGCTTCTCTTGCCCCATCTTCTGAAGATTTGTAATGAAACACTAGAGGGTCAACCCCTTCCACAACAAATGCTCGAAGCCAAAATATCATTAATACAAAGATGGCAAGGACCCGACCTTATGTAGCAATTACAGACCAATATCTCTGTTGAGTGTTGACCTGAAACTACTGGCTAGTATGTTTGCACGTAGGATTGCCGAGTTCTTGCCAAATCTTATCTCATTGAATCAAACTGGATTTGTGGGCAGGAGAGAGGGAAAGGACAATACTCACAAAATTTTGCACCTTCTTCAATATGCCAAAGCCCACAAGATCCCTTTAGTATTGTTGGGTACAGATGCTGAAAAGGCCTTCGACAGGGTGGAGTGGATCTACTTAGAGGAGACACTCCTACGATTCGGCTTACCACCTGCACTGGTTACTGCCATTATGGCTATGTATCATAACCCGACTGCATGCATCAAGATCAACGATTCCTTGACAAACACATTTACCATACACAATGGGACCAGACAAGGCTGCCCGTTGTCTCCGCTGTTGTTTGTCCTGGCAGTGGAGCCTTTATTGATCTCAATACAAGAAAATCAGAGGATAGAGGGCATCAGAATACACAACTCACATTTTAAAATGGCAGCTTTTGCTGATGACCTTCTGGTCCTCTTAACCAAGCCTCTAAGGGGTCTCCTGCCTTGATGGCACTGGTGGAGCAATACGGCAGCCTCTCTAATTTCAAAATAAACCTTACCAAATCCGAAGCTCTGGACTTACATGTCCCCACGCACTCCCTAGCAAAACTGAAAAACTTATACCCATTCACTTGGCCTAAGGCCCATATCACATACCTTGGGGTGAAGATAGGCAGAACAGACAGAGAATTATTTAAATTGAACTTTCTCCCTCTGCTTGACTCCACAGTAAATCTCATTAAGCAGTGGAGAGACTCCTATCTATCGTGGATGGGGAGGAAGAATATAATGAAAAGTCTGATTCTGCCTAAATTTACCTACTTATTTCAGATGTTGCCCATAAAAATACCATTGTCTTACCTTCAGAGGGTGAATTCCCTTTTCTCTTCATATATCTGGAAGAGTAAAAAGCCTCGCATATTTTACCGCTTGCTGGCACTACCAAGGACGTGTGGGGGGATGGGCGCACCAGACATCAGGCGCTACTATAGAGCCGCAATTTTGTCTAGGATGGTGAACATCATACGAGGCTCTGAAGATAAGCAGTGGATCGAGGTGAAGGAGGCACTTGCTCCTCTCCCTCTCAGATCCCTTTTCCTAACACAGTCTCACAACCGACCTAACACTTCTATACCAAACTCACATACTAAATCCACACTCAAAATATGGCAAGACTCCAGTGACATCTTAGCCCCATCTCTCTCCCCCATACTTAGGCTCTAGGACATTCTAGCCCATTCAATGCCACACTCAGGGCAAACTAGAGACCGACTAAAGTACTCTAACATCTCTATCGATCATTTACTACGAGAAGGATCGCTTGCCCCACTACCGGAATTGCAGCATCACCCGGGCTTTTCGTCTCTAAACTTTGTCCAATACGGTTCCATCAAAGAATTTATAAAACAACATATTAAGCATTCCAATCTATCCAGAGCTCTAACTAATTATGAAATGCTTTGCACCAGGATCACTAGACCCAAGAAAATATTCTCTACTATCTACCAGACCCTACTAACCTCTGATACCTGCCCAAAGAGAGCATATATTTCTCATTGGGAATGAGACTTAGGTTATCATTTCACGCAGGCCCAGACTCTCTATATCTATAAGCACTCCCATGGCCCGATCCAGTGTGTCCGAGCACAAGAGAACTCTTTCAAAATAGTCACGAGATGGTTTCATACACCTCTCCGGAGTTTTGGCTGGAGTGCAGATGCATCAACTTCGTGCTGGAGATGCGGAACGGGTCCTGGTAGCTACTTTCATATTTGGTGGCAATGCCCCATCATCCTTAAATTCTGGCAACAAGTAGAGAGCCTTATTCACACTGTGGTAAAGAAAAAATTGCACCTGAAACCAGAGACAGTTTTATTGAACTTTTTGATCAGGCCTGAACATAGTAAGACATCGATCTTGGCCCAACATATTATTGCTGCAGCCAAGCTATTAATACCAATCCACTGGAAAACCACTAACCTTCCCACCTTACTGCACCTCCAGGATAAGGTTCATATGCTTTACCACGTGGCAGAAACGATGTCATTGGCGAACCACCTCAGGCCTCCTTCCTAGACACTTGGCAACCATGGATTACCTATAGATCCTTATCCCTTAATAAATAAATTAAATCTTACCTTGTCGCATTCCGTGACATATCGTGCCTACCTCCCCGCTCCCCCTCCCCTTATCCTTCTCTTCCCCTTTTCCATCTACCCCCCCTCTTACTGTATCTATTCTTCTTCTTTCCTCTCTCTTTGATCTTACTCTATTAATCTTTAATTCAATTTATGCATATGGTTGATTCTAAGCACCTTGATTTTCAGGCAAGCTTAGAACACATGGGTGGACTCAAATATGTATTACTTTACTCTTGCAACAGACTTACATTCTGCACTACAACCGGTCCGTCCGGTTCTCCGAGGACTGAAACACTATCATAGTGCGGAATTGTTTGTTTTCATATTGCTTAACAATCGCTCATTACACATTACTTAATCTTGTTCCACAAGTAAATCTTGTAACCTGTATGTGAAATTTACTCTTTGATAATAATAATAAAAAGAATTTTGAAAAGAAAAGAAAAACATTATTCCCATTATTGGGGAGTGGGTCTCCCATAGTCTTTGCCTATGCCTTCGAAGCAAAAGCTGCCAAAAGTTAGGATGGAGGAATTTGCAATGCCCCTTACAAGAGTCATGCAGTACAGCATATTAAAAACATTACTCCCATTATTGGTGAGTGGGTCTCCCATAGTCTTTGCCTATGCCTTCGAAGCAAAATCTGCGAAAAATTAGGACGGAGGAACTTGCAATGCCCCTTACAAGAGCCATGCAGCACAGTATATTAAAAACATTATTCCCATTATTGGGGAGTGGGTCTCCCATAGTCTTTGCCTATGCCTTCCAAGTAAAAGCTGCCAAAAATTAGGACGGAGGAACTTGCAATGCACCTTACAAGAGCCATGCAGTACAGCATATTAAAAACATTATTCCCATTATTGGGGAGTGGGTCTCCCATAGTCTTTGCCTATGCCTTCCAAGCAAAAGCTGCCAAAAATTAGTACGGATGAACTTGCAATGCCCCTTACAAGAGCCATGCAGTACAGCATATTAAAAACATTATTCACATTATTGGGGAGTGGGTCTCCTATAGTCTTTGCCTTTGCCTTCCAAGCAAAAGCTGCCAAAAATTAGGACAGAGGAACTTGCAATGCCCCTTACAAGACCCATGCAGTACAGCATATTAAAAACATTATTCCCATTATTGGGGGGTAAGTCTCCCATAGTCTTTGCCTATGCCTTCCAAGCAAAAGCTGCCAAAAATTAGGACGGAGGAACTTGCAATGCTGGCAACACAGACCACGGTCACGCTGGTGGTATAGTGGTGGTGGAGGCTGAGGATAAGGAGAAGAGCAAAAAACAGCCGAAATGAGGAAGCGTATACCCATGTGTGGGTGTGAAGAGGTGCATGTCAATACACCTCCCGAAATAACACAGTGGATTTGACTTTATGTTACTCTGCTGTCATTTGGTGGTGATGAGAAGTCTGGCCCAATCCAGCCCTTGTTCATTTTGATAAGGGTCAGCTTGTCAGCATTGTCAGTTGACAGGCGAGTGCGCTTATCAGTTATAATTCCCCCAGCGGCACTAAAAACACGCTCCGATAACACGCTAGCGGCAGGGCAGGCCAGGACCTCCAAGGCGTACAGAGCGAGTTCATTCCAAGTGTCCAGCTTGGATACCCAATAATTAAAAGGCACAGTGGAATCACAGAGGACGCTGGTACGGTCAGCAAGGTACTCCCTCACTATCTTATGAAACGTTCCACTCCTTGTGAGAGTACCCCGCGCCTCAGGGCGTGTAAGCTGGGTGGGTCTCAGAAAACTGTCCCAGAACGTTGACATTGTTCCCCTGCCTCTGCTGGATTGGAGTTGCGTCTCTCTTGCCTGTACGCCTTGGTTGATCAACGAACTGTGACCTCTGCCGCTAGCATGTTCAGATGGTAATATTTTTAACAGTTCCGCAGCAAGGGCCTTCTGGTACTGCCCCATTTTAGTAGACCTCTCCACCTCAGGAATAAGAGAGTGAAAGTTCTCCTTGTAGCAGGGGTCTAAAAGAGTCACCAACCAGGAATGACTGTCACCCAACTTTTTGACAACGCGAGGGTCACGGTTAAGGCAGGGTAACATAAAGTCAGCCATGCGTGCCAGACTGGTAACGGGCAAGACTTCCGTGTCCTCACCAAGATGATGACTGACCATGGTCTCCTCCTCCTCCTCCTCCTCCCCCTGTCCTCAGGCCACCCACGCTGAACTGACGGCATGACAGTTGTACAGGTACTACCGTCTACAGCGCATGATACAAGTTCCTGTTCTTCCTTCTCCTCCTCCTCCTCTCCCTCATTGTCCCCCAATGCACGTTGGGATGATATGAGGCTGGGCTGTGTGTAATCGCCCGCTACGGCGTCTTGATCCATCTCATCATACTCTGGCTGAAATGCCTCCTCTTTAATTCTCTGCAGAGAGCGTTGCAAAAGACAGACAAGTGGGATGCTGATGCTAATGATGGCGTCATCGCCGTTCACCGTCTTGGTGGATTCCTTAAAGTTTCTCAGGATGGTACATATGTCAGACATCCAGGTCCACTCCTGAGGTCTTATGTGTGGAGTCTAACCTGAATATCGACGGCCTTGTTGCAGCTGGTACTCCACAAATGCTCTCTTCTGCTCACAAATCCTTTGCAACATGTGGAGGGTAGAGTTCCAACTTGTGGGGACATCACACACCAGTCGGTGTGCTGGAAGCTGCAAATGCTGCTGCAACACAGCAAGGGTGGCGGAAGCTGTAGCCGACTTCCGAAAATGAGCTGACAGGCGGCGTATTTTGACGAGCAGTTCTGGCAACTCGGGGTACGATTTAAGAAACCGCTGAACCACGAGGTTAAGCACATGAGCCAGGCATGGTACGTGTGTGATCTTGCCTCTCATCAGAGCCACCACAAGGTTATGGTCATTGTCACACACGACCATGCCTGGATGTAGGTTCAGCGGTCTCAGCCATAGATCTGCCTGCTCTTTCACAGCTGTCCACAACTCACAAGCAGTGTGAGGTTTATCACCTAAGCTTATGAGTTTCAGCACAGCCTGTTGCCACTTGGCTAAGGCAGTACTGCAGTGCTTCCAGCTTGTAACTAATGTGGTGATATCTGAGATGGAGGCTAAACATGAGGAGGAGGATGATGCGCAGGAGCTGTACACTGCAGGGGCAACTCTGACTGACATAGGCCCCGCAATCCTCGGTGTGGGGAGGATGTATTCCGACCCAAGGTCTGACTGGGTCCCAGCTTCCATTATGTTTACCCAGTGTGCCGTCAGAGAGATGTACTGTCCCTGGCTACAAGCACTTGTCCACGTGTCCGTTGTCAGGTGGACTCTCCCAGTAACTATGTTGTTGAGGGCAGGGCAGATGTTTTGGGACACGTGTTTGTGTAGTGTGGGGATGGCACACCGGGCAAAATAGTGTTGGCTGGGGACCGAGTACCGAGGGACGACTACTGTCATAAGGTTGCAGAAGGATTCTGTCTCCACCAGCTTAAAAGGCAGCATTTCCAATGCAAGCAGTCGTGAAAGGTGCGAGTTTAGGACTGTGGCCTGTGGGGCGTTGGCTGCGAATTCGCGCTTTCGTTCAAAGGTCTGGGATATGGACAATTGAACGGTGCGGTGGGACGTGGACTTGGACGTTGATGCTGTTTCTTGAGAAACTGCCATAACAAGTGAAGACTGAGAGGAGGGGGCATCTTTACATGCAGTATGGACAGGGGATTGCCTTGCACGCACAACAGGGTGTTCTATTACACGCACAACAGCGGAAGAAGCAGTGGTGACACCCGCTGACACTGGTCGTGGACCCTGGGTTTCGCCCCACAAAGTCGGGTGCTTTGCTGCCATGTGCCTGATCACGCTGGTGGTGGTCAGGCTGGTAGTTTTGTCACCCTGCTGATGCTGGCCTGGCAGGTGGTACAAATGGCCTTTTTGGGTTTATCAGCAGAGTCTTTAAAAAAATTCCAGACTCTGTAAGACCTACCGTTTATACTGGCAACGTCCCTCGTGTTGGTGTTACGGGGAACGGTTGCCCGCCTTCTGTCTGCGGTCACCACACTGCTTCTTCCTGCCTGTTGGGGTACTCTGCCTCCCTCCCCCTGTGTGCTGCTGGCCTCACTCTGCGTGTCCTCCTGCCTCTTTGGGTCAGTTACTAGATCATCAGCCACCTCCTCCTCTTCCACTTCCGCACCACGATCCTCCTCCTCACTTCGTGGCAATTGTGTCTTGTCATCGTCCACCTCTTGTGACATATTGCCAGTGTCACCTTCCTTTGACCGTGGCTGTTCAAATATTTGGCCATCGCTACATGGGATCTCCTCTTCCACCACTTCAAGTGGAGCAGGCGAGGGGCCAAAATATGGAAATTGACCAGTGAACAGCTCTTCAGAGTGTTCAACTGTGGGATCAGTTGTTGTCTGACGACAATCGGCATGGTGGTAGGAAGGAGCATCAGGGTGAGGAGGAATATGCGGTCGAGACTCCCGGCTGCTAAGACTTGACCGTGTGGAAGACAGACCGGAGGTGGTGGTGCCCAGGTAACTGGAAGTATTATTTGCTATCCAATTAATAACCTGTTCACACTGATCAGTTCTCAATACTGGTGTTGTTCTGTGCTTCCCTAGTAACTCGGTCAAGAAGTGGGAGCGAGAAGATGTGGCTGTTGGTTGTGGCGCATTTTCAACTTGGCCACGGCCCAGTCCTCTGCACGCACCATCACCAGAACGTCCAGTTCCACGTCCCTTGCCACGCGCCTTGCCCATTGTAAATGAAGTAAAAGAGCTAACACTCGCACTATCAATGGCAAAAGGGTAATATAAAGGAGATTAGAACCGTGGAAGAGGAAAACCACAGTTCTAGTTCTCTGGCCTACACCAGACTCTTTTAAACAGATATATTTGTGTCTGAACACTCACAGACACACTCAATTTTTTTTTTTTTTGGGGGGGGGATTCCAAAAGGTTAATAAGATGGGTATTTGTATAGTCTGACTAAGGAAAAAAAAAAAGAGGATTTAGATGAAAAAAAAGGATCTAGCAATTTGAGTAGCGGCAGCACACAGGACTGTAATGCAGTGTTTGTTGGTATAACCACTGTGTCTCCTATACAACCTGCCTGCCTGCTTGCCTGATATCTGGGATGGATATTAGTCCTCAGAAGGACTGTTTGTTTGATTTTTCCGGGTTTAGAGACCCTACACTACCTATTTCGCAGAATAAATCTGTCCCTAGCTCAGCAGCACTCTCCCTACACTGTCTGATCCGGAGCTACTGTGTCCAAGATGGCGGCGCCCGGTTTTAAATACTCGAGGTGACGCTGTGCGGCAAGCCAATCACAATAATGCCCACAACCAACATGGCTACGGCATTACTGTGACTGGCTGGCAATTCCTGCATGTTCATTGGCTCTGTAAAGAGCGCCAAACATGCAGGGCGGAGACCAGAGTTCCCGCCCGAGTAACCCAAAAATGCACGGTGCTCGCCGAACATCCCGAGAAGTGAGATGCTCGGGTGAGTACCGAGCAGTGTCAAGCATGCTCGCTCAACACTAATCATAAACTGATAAAGTTAGTGTGATGACCTTAAAGTATCATGGATTAAACAACATAGAAGAATGAGATATATATACCAGTGATTAGCTGCAGAGCATTGCAATTAATATTTGCATTATTGCAAATTAATATTTGCAAAGTAAAGATTTGCTTGTTTATAGTTAGTATAGGTATTCCACAACATATATATATATACAGACAGTACAGACCAAAAGTTTGGAGACACCTTCTCATTTAAAGATTTTTCTGTATTTTCATGACTATGAAAATTGTACATTCAAACTGAAGGCATCAAAACTATGAATTAACACATGTGGAATTATATAGTTAACAAAAAAGTGTGAAACAAGTGAAAATATGTCTTATATTCTGGGTTCTTCAAAGTAGCCACCTTTTGCTTTGATGACTGCTTTGCACACTCTTGGCATTCTCTTGATAAGCTTCAAGAGGTTGTCACCGGAAATGTTTATTACTTCACAGGTGTGCCCTGTCAGGTTTAATAAGTGGGATTTCTTGCCTTAGAAATGGGGTTGGGACCATCAGTTGTGTTGCGCAGAAGTCTGGTGGATACACAGCTGATAGTCCTACTGAATAGACTGTTAGAATTTGTATTATGGCAAGAAAAAAGCAGCTAAGTAAAGAAAAACGAGTGGCCATCATTACTTTAAGAAATGAAGGTCAGTCAGTCCGAAAAATTGGGAAAACTTTGAAAGTGTCCCCAAGTGCAGTTGCAAAAACCATCAAGCGCTACAAAGAAACTGGCTCACATGAGGACCGCCCCAGGAAAGGAAGACCAAGAGTAACCTCTGCTTCTGAGGATAAGTTTATCCGAGTCACCAGCCCCAGAAATCGCAGGTGAACAGCAGCTCAGATTAGAGACCAGGTCAATGCCACACAGAGTTCTAGCAGCAGACAGATATCTTCAACAACTGTTAAGTTGAGACTTTGTGCAGCAGGCCTTCATGGTAAAATAGCTGCTAGGAAACCACTGCTAAGGACAGGCAACAAGCAGAAAAGACTTATTTGGGCTCAAGAACACAAGGAATGGACATTAGACCAGTGGAAATCTGTGCCTTGGTCTGATGAGTCCAAATTTGAGATCTTTGGTTCCAACCACCGTATCTATGTGCGACGCAGAAAAGGTGAACGGATGGACTCTACATGCCTGGTTCCCACCATGAAGCATGGAGGAGGAGGTGTGATGGTGTGGGGGTGCTTTGCTGGTGACACTGTTGGGGATTTATTCAAAATTGAAGGCATACTGAACCAGCCTGGCTACCACAGCATCTTGCAGCGGCATGCTATTCCATCCGGTTTGCATTTAGTTGGACCATCATTTATTTTTCAACAGGACAATGACCCTAAACACACCTCCAGGTTGTTTAAGGGCTATTTGACCAAGAGGAGAGTGATGGGGTGCTACGCCAGATGACCTGGCCTCCACAGTCACCAGACCTGAACCCAATCGAGATGGTTTGGGGTGAGCTGGACCGCAGAGTGAAGGCAAAAGGGCCAACAAGTGCTAAGTAGTGTTGAGCCACCCCCGTAGTGTTCGAGTTCGGTTCGGTTCGTCGAACACCCGTGTGTTCGCCGAACTGTTCGTCGAACTGTTCGTCGAACACCTTCGAACACCGTTAAAACCAATGGCAGGCAAACAAAAACACATAGAAACACATAGAAAACACCTTCAAAGGTGTCCAAAAGCTGAGAAACTGCTCAGAAGACACAACTAACACATGGAAAAGTGACAAGTACATATAGTCATGCGAAAATAAAAGAGGTGGAGGAGTAAAAGGAGGAGGAGACACAGATATAGGCATGTCATGCCCTTCTAAAATCCAAAAAGTGAGAAGCCGACACGTTCAGTCCGCTCCTGCCCGTGCCACCTCCGTGTCGCCTGGTTTGTGCCAGAGCCGCGGTGAACCCTGACGGCCAGCCCCCCTCTCCCAATACTGGTGCCTGTCCGCTGGTGGGTCGAGCGAGCCCCCCTGTGGTGGAGGCAGCTCTAAGCTTTTTAATTTAAATTGTCTCTCTAATTTGAATGAATACACTTTAAATCCATTTACAAGGATCTATTGGAGGGCAAGCCTCATGCCAGCATCCGCGTAATTCCAGCTCCAGTAGCGTCCACTAAAGCTGCTGCAGTTAAAAAGCTTTTATAAGGATCGAGCTCGGCTGTCCACCACAAGGCATCCTACTGCCAGTCCCAGCCCCTATGCCTTGGGGTGCCTCCTGATGCTCTTCACTGAGTATCCCGTGGTCCCGAAGCATTTCCTTTGAAAAAATTAAGTGTCCAAACTACAGGTGGTGTAGCTTGCTTAACAGCCGGGATAATCCGCTGACTAGCAGACACTGCTACTAGGCACAAAGTATTTGCTGGGATAGATGCAGTTAAAAATTTGTAATTAGATACTCTCGTTGGATCCTGAGAATGCATTCCATAGAGTCTCCTGGCATGCCATATATGATTCTCTTAAAAAGCTTGGAGTAGGGGTCTAGGGGACCCTTTTATAGCCAAAATCACGGCCCTGTATCACAATACGTCACCTAGACAGAAGATAAATGGAACTGTAGCACCCTGAGGGCTCGGTTGCTACAGAGGTATTGCACCTCACCCAGAGGTGTGATATCTCACTCTCAGGTAAGGATGGAGTGTGGATCAGGACCCGACACCTGCATGCATTACACCACATTGCCGTGGGGCAGGGCGACCAATATGCCCCTGAGATGGGCACGACAGTCCCTGTCCCTGGCTGGAGTGGGGGGAGGGAACACTGAGGAAGGGGAACCCTGTAGTGCAGGAGCAGGGAGGAAGCAGTTCCTGGGTGCATTGAGAAGGGAGTATAAAAGGTGGGCACCATCTTAGTTCAGTGCAGAGAAGTCTGAGCAGAAGTGGCACGGAGCAGAGGCTCTGCATGAGCTCTGCTCCGGAGGCGGGCCTAGTAACAGAGGCCCAGGCCTGAAAGAGGGAGAAGGAAGGAAGAGGAGCGGAGAAGGCTCCAGGAACGAGGAATGAAGGGATCCCAGGGGTGCGGACGGGCGAGTCGCCACCGCACGCCTGAATCCACCTGCGTGGAAGGGTCAGGCCAAAGGGGGAGACCGGTCCCCGAAACTAGTGGAGGCAGGAAATGACCCTCAGCTAGAAACCGGAGGCTGTGACATTTTATGTGGCGCAGCCCCTCGCTACACCCGCTAGGAAGGCACCACATAGGGTCAGGGAAACTGGCGCCAAGTTTACCAAGAGGAGGCCCGAGGCAGCCGGACAGAAGGGTTGGTAAGAAAGGCCAGACAAAGGACACACAAAGGGGGTCCTGTGAAGCGCTCCAAAGTTATCTGGGAGTTGTCTGAGCCCCTCACCTGGTGAGCACAGTACGACGTGGGCAGCCGTTACCCGCAGACGTGGTCTGGATAATAAGAACTGTGAGTAAAGGCCCTGGACTGCATCACTGACTCCGTGTCGTTACTGCTGCTGCCCTGCGCCATCACCCCTATCCTCTGCATACACTGCCCTGAGGCTATACTCCTCCCGTGGGGAGTTATGCTACGCTCTGCTGCACCCACAACACCAGCCTCAGCGGTCTGCCCTGCAGCGGCGGTTCACTCTGACCGCAATCCACGGGTGGCGTAGTCGGACATTTAAACATCAAAACCACATAAATAGTTCCGCCACTGGTTTGACCACCCTGAGCCACGGAACCGGGTCGCCGCCACGAAGACTACAACCACCAGCATCCACCAAAAAGGGTCCGGCTCCGGGTGTCCCAAGGCCCAGGGGGTGCATCAGAACATTTTCATCACCTTTCACAATCACCAATGGGACAAGGCAGGGATGTCCTCTGTCCCCTCTCTTATACATCCTAGTGACGGAGCACCTGCTCTCATCAATTCACCATAACCCCAATATTAGGTGGATTGAGGTGGGAGGCACCGAGTACAAGTGCTCTCTATTTGCTGATGATTTTAAAATCAATGCAGCGAAGTCTGAGGCCCTCGATGTCACCTCCCCAAATCCATATAGGATTCCATCCAGTCCAACTTTCCCTTTGCCTGGCCCTCACAGGGTATCAAATACTTAGGAATTCCTATTCATAGAGACCTCTCCCATCTATGTTATCTTAATTTTGGGCCCTTTATTGAACAACTCCATACAGACCACGGTTGGCAAGTTAGAACTGTAAGATTCAGTACGTGAACCACTGGTGTTTTGTGGAAAAGCACATGTACACTGTGTTCCAAATTGTTATGCAAAAAGTGTTTAGGAGTGATAAGGGAAGAAATTGTTTGTTTGTCAGTTAAACTCATTGATGGTGATGTGTGTCAGGGCTCTTTATATCACTGTAAGCAATTGCAGACACCTGTGCTGATTAGTTTGGCAGGTGTGTCCAATGAAAGGCAAGACTACTTAAGAAGGCTGTCTCACATTATTAAGCAGCCTACATTTTCTGCCAAAATGGGAAAGAAAAAGGATGTGTCGGCTGCTGAGAAGCAACAAATTGTGGAGTGTTTAAGTCAAGGCATGACTACAATCAACATTGTGCGATGATCAGGATGAAGTGTCTTGGCAATCAAGAAGTATGTAGCTGATTCACAGTACACACGTGTGCGTGCTGATAAGGGCAAATTGAGGACTCTTTCCTACAGGCAATTACGTCAGGTTAAAAGAGCAGCGGCAAAAAAGCCTTGTCATAGCAGCAGACAAGTTTTTGAAGCTGCTGGTGCCTCCAACGTCCCCCGAACAACAAGATGCAGGGTCCTTCAGAGGTTTGCAGCTGTGCATACGCCATCCTGTCGACCTCCTCTATCCACTGCACACAAGCAGAAACGGCTCCAGTGGGCCAAACATTACATGAAGACTGATTTCAAAACTGTTTTGTTCACGGATGAGTGCCGTGCAGCGCTCGATGGTCCAGATGGATGGAGTGGAGGATGGCTGGTTGATGGACACCCCACGCAAACACGGCTACAGCGCAAACAAGGAGGAGGTGGGGTAATGTTTTGGGCTGGAATCATGGGGAGAGAGATTGTCGGCCCCTTTAGGATCCCTGAAGGCTCTAAAGATGAACTCCATAATGTATGTGGATTTTCTCAAACAGCACTTCCTGCCATGGTTCAAGAAGAAGAACCGTGTATTTCACAGCAAGATCATTTTTTTGCATGATAATGCACCATCTCATGCTGCACATTAAACATCTGCATCTCTGGCTGATATGGGCATAAAAGGGGACAAACTTATGGTGTGACCCCCGTGCTCCCCTGACCTCTACCCCATTCAGAACCTCTGGAGCATCATCAAAAGGAGTGTCTATGATGGCGGGAGGCAGTTCACATCTAAGCAACACCTCTGGGAGGGTATTCTGTCCTCATGCAAAACAATTGAAGCAGAAACCATCCAAAACCTGACAAATTCAATGGACGAGAGAGTTCAGAAGCTCCTTTCGAACAAGGGGTCCTATGTGAAAATGTAACATCACCTAGAATAAAGTTTTGAGTTGAAAACTGTTTGATTTCAGTTTCTAATAACCTGCTAATGCTTATAATTTCAAAAATGACCATTTTTTTGGTCTTTATTAAAATTAAAAGGTTGATCGAAAAGTTTGGGGGATCTAAGAGTGTGGCAACCTAGTAGTCATGATTACTTCGAATTCTGACAATATGAGGGTCATGTTGCAGGTAGTGCAGCAAGAAGGCACTTATGTGTCTTGCGCATCTCGGAGCCGCAAAATTATTTTCCGGGCTAGATGCAGCTAAAAATTATTATTAATTTTAAATCTGGTGGAGCTTAGTATAGATGGCCTAATAGGATCAGTGCTGCACACTGCTACAAAGCCCAAATTATTTTCCAGTCAAGATACAGATAAACATGATAAGTAATTTTAAATCTGGTGGAGCTTATTACAGATGGCCTAATAGAATCAGTGCTGCACACTGCTACAAAGCCCAACTTATTTTCCAGCCAAGATACAGATAAACATGATTAGTAATTTGAAAGCTTAAAACGGTTGGTAGGGTGATTTTAACCAATCATCAAGCTTTTACTCTCCCCAGGATGACGCAGGGGTAGAAAAGTCGTTTCGGATCCATGATTTGTTCATCTTTATGAACGTGAGTCTGTCTACATTATCAGTGGAGAGCCGCGTGCGCTTATCTGTCAGCACACCACCAGCAGCGCTGAACACACGTTCAGACAGAACGCTGGCTGCGGGGCATGACAAGATCTCCAAGGCGTAAGTGGCTAGCTCCGGCCATTTATCCAGATTGGAAGCCCAAAAAGAGCAAGGGTCCAGTGACACAGTCATGGCTTCAATGTTTACTTGGAGATACTCCTTTACCATCGTCTCTAGGCGTTGACTATGTGTCAGACTTCTTGTCTCCTGTGGCCTTGCAAAGGATGGGCTAAAAAAGTGGTGAAATGATCCCACAAAATTGATGTTACCAGCAGATACTGTGGTTCTGTTACGGTTTGAGTGCTGAACACTTGACGGTCCCACGGTTGGCAAGTTGGAACTGTGAGATTCACTACGTGCACCACTGGTGTTTTGTGGAAAAGCACATGTAAGATTCTGCAACAGTCTCTGCTGATACTCCTGCATGCGTGCATCCCTTTCTATGGCAACCCAGTAGTCAGGATTATTTCTAATTCTCACAATTCGAGGGTCATGTTGCAGGTAGTGCAGCAAGAAGGCACTCATGTGTGTTGCGCATCCAGGACCACCAAGTCCCTGTTGTGTTGGTGGCGAGGTAACAATCATGCTTCCTTCCTCTGTCCTCTCCCCCCAACCTTGCACAACAGAAATGTGATCAAGGTCTCCCTCATCTGATGAGTCTTCCATCAGTTCGTCCTCCACTTCTTCCTGGGCTCCTGCACCTTCCTCACTAGTTTGGCTGCTACCATGCGCCCTGGTAAAACCATCTCCCAAACCCTCACATGCCTGCCGCCTTGGTGCTGCCGACCGTCTGGACCTTGCAGATGTTAGCCCTTCCGCATACAACTCCTCCTCCTCTACTTCCTCCACCTCCTCTTGTGCCACCACCTGACTCCGAATTCTGTTTAACATGTGCTCCAGCATGTAAATCACCGGAATAGTCATGCTGATAATGGCATGGTCAGCACTAAACATCTTTGTCGCCATTTCAAAACTGTGCAGAAGGGTGCATAGGTCCCTGATCTGAGACCAATCCTCCAGCGTGATTTGCCCCACCTCTGGATCTCGTTGGCCCAGGCTATACGTCAGAACGTATTGCACCAGGGCTTGTCGGTACTGCCACAGTCGCTGCAACATGTGCAGAGTTGAATTCCACCGGGTAAGCTCATCGCATTTTAGCCGGTGAAGTGGCAGGCCCAACGACTTCTGTAGAGATGTAAGTCGCTGAGCTGCGGGATGCGAACGGCGGAAGTGAGCACACAGCGACCGTGCCCTCTGCAGAAGGCCATCTAGTCTGGGATAGTGGGCTAAAAATTGCTGGACAACCAGGTTCAACACGTGAGCCATACAAGGCACGTGTGTGACATTGCCCCGGCGAAGGGCCGCACCCAGGTTTGCAGCATTGTCGCACACGGCCTTCCCTGGTTTCAGGTCCAGTGGAGACAACCATTCATGAAATTGGTTCTCCAGAGCTGACCACAACTCCTCAGCTGTGTGACTCACATTTCCCAGACATTTCAAAGTAAAAACCGCCTGATGACGTTGAGCCCTACTGCCAGCATAGTAAGGAGGTGTGCAGGATCCCTTCTGCGCAGTTAGAAAGCTTGTGGCATGACCAGACAGGCTTTGGGTGCAGGTGGAAGACTGAGAGGAGGTTGAGGAGGCAGAAGCAGTGGAGGAACTTTGACATAAAGAGGATTGACGCACAACTCGTGGGGACGGCAAGACTTGGACAGCAGCCCCTTGTCCTGCTGTCACCATAGTTACCCAGTGCCCAGTCAGCGACATGTAACGCCCCTGTCCATGCCTACTCGTCCAAGTGTCTGTGGTGAAATGCACCCTGTCACACACAGAGTTTCTCAAAGAAGCGGTGATGTTGTGTGCGACATGCTGGTGGAGTGAAGGCACACCTTTCTTTGAGAAGTAGTGCCGACTAGGCATCTGGTACTGGGGCTCTGCGACGGACATAAGGTCTCAAAAATCCTCTGTGTCCACCAGGCGGAAAGGCAGCATTTCTGTAGCCAAGAGCTTGCAGATGGTGAAATTCAACCTCTTAGCTTTCTCATGGCTAGGAGGAAATGGTCTTTTACTTGTCCACATCTGAGGGACCGAGGGCTGGCTATTGTGCTTAGACGGGGTTGATAAGGGTGTCCCCGGCAACCTTCCGGTCTGTGAGGAAGATGCAGACGGACATGTTAGGTTGCCTTGATCCAAAGGTGGTGCTATCGATGTCGGACAGCGCTCAACACCAGCTGGTGTTACCACCTCCAAAGAAAATGATGACCTGCCAATCACGCTGGCTGTTGCGGGTAAAGAGGTGGCAGGTCTGCGTCCCAAAACAGGTGTGACTGCTGTCCCCCCAGTCACAGAGGATGAAGAGGCCGCGGATGCACCAGAAATGGCAGACGGCGGTTGGCCCGGCCGGCTAGGCCGCATTGTAGCACACTGAGCTTCCCACTGCAACTTATGCTTCATGTCCATGTGCCGGTTCATGCATGAAGTACTCAAACTATGTATTTTTTGGCCTCTACTTAGCTTTTGCTGACAAATGTTACAGATAACACGAGTTGGTCATCTTTATCGATCTGAAAAAATGCCCAGGCTATGCAAAGCTTAGCACCCATGCGACTTGAAGAGCCACCATGACTTGTGGTGAGAGGCAGAGTTGTGTTTGAGGATGCAGTTGTTGACGTGCTTCCAGTACTACGTCTCTGTCCAGGAAGGCGCAACCTGACCTCGTCGTCACTAGCATCTTCCTCCACCTCCTCTGCTGACCTCATCTCTTGGCTGACTGTGGGTTGACAGTAAGTGGGATCTCCAACCTCATCATCATCACCCTGTGCGTTATCACACCCATCGTCCTCAGAGCCAACCTGTTCCTGCCCTGACAAAAAACTAAAGTTGTCGCTCCAATCAGGTATTTGAGTCTCATCATCGTCTTCCTCATTGCCTCCACCAACAGGAGTTACAGTTTGGGAATGAGGGTCTACATTATGGTCAGAACCTTCTGCGTCTGGTCCTGGATCCGACTCATAAAGATTCTGGGCATCAGTGCAGATCATTTCCTCGTCTGGATTCACAGAAGCGCTGGAGTCAAAATCTGATTCCCAGGCTATAGTATGAGTAAACAGCTCTGCAGACTCAACCATCTGTTCTACCTCATACTCAGACGGGCAGCTGGAGATTTGGGAGCTGTGAGGAAGCAAGTGCGATTGGGGTGACACCTTTGAGGACTGGAGTATTTGTGATGTTGAAGTTGATGTGGAGGAGAGCCCACTTAAAGGAGGACTTGATATCCATTGAAGCACCTGCTGTTTTTGTGCCTCATCTGGAATTTGTAGCGATTGGCGTGGCCGTAAGAAAGGGATCTTATCACATTGTCCGCTAAAAGAAGTAGACATTTTAGTTTGGCTGGAAGATGGTCTTTCTTCTGCAGATGTTACTGTTGCTTTAACACCTACCCCACGGACACAACCTTTTTTCCCCTTCCCAACACGCCTATTCCCCTTTCCACCAGCAGCAGGCCTTTTTCCACTCATTTTGGTCGTTAACTAATTCACAACTCTGGAGTTGTTTGCACAAAAAAATAATGGATGGGAACCGAGCAGAGCTGAGTGGCCAAGCTGTGGTATTAGGCCAAAACTATTGCCTGGGTTAGATGCAGAAAAAAATGATATTCAATTTGCAACCTGATGGAGGTCAGTATAGATGGACTAATAGAACAAGTCCCACACACAGCTAGAAGCCCAAATATTTTTTCAGAGGTAGATGCAGAAAAAAATTGTATTCAGTTTGCAACCTGATGGAGGTCAGTATAGATGGACTAATAGAACAAGTCCTACACACAGCTAGAAGCCCAAATATTTTTTCAGAGGTAGATGCAGAAAAAAAATATATTCAGTTTGCAACCTGATGGAGGTCAGTATAGATGGACTAATAGAGAAAGTCCCACACACTGCTAGAAGGCCACATATTTTTTCAGAGCTAGATGCAGATATAAATTATTTTTAATTTGCAACCTGATGGAGGTCAGTATAGATGGACTAATAGAGAAAGTCCCACACACTGCTAGAAGGCCAAATATTTTTTCAGAGCTAGATGCAGAAAAAAATTATATTCAGTTTGCAACCTGATGGAGGTCAGTATAGATGGACTAATAGAACAAGTCCCACATACAGCTAGAAGGCCAAATATTTTTTCAGAGGTAGATGCAGATAAAAATTATTTTTAATTTGCAGCCTGATGGAGGTCAGTATAAATGGACTAATAGAGAAAGTCCAACACACTGCTAGAAGGCCAAATATTTTTTCAGAGCTAGATGCAGACAAAAAATTATTTTGAATTTGCAACCTGATGGAGGTCAGTATAGATGGACTAATAGAGAAAGTCCCACACACTGCTAGAAGGCCAAATATTTTTTCAGAGCTAGATGCAGACAAAAAATTATTTTTAATTTGCAACCTGATGGAGGTCAGTATAGATGGACTAATAGAGAAAGTCCCACACACTGCTAGAAGGCCAAATAT
Organism: Phyllobates terribilis; assembly: GCF_046119375.1. Taxonomy (NCBI): domain Eukaryota; kingdom Metazoa; phylum Chordata; class Amphibia; order Anura; family Dendrobatidae; genus Phyllobates; species Phyllobates terribilis. The sequence continues at coordinate 285,599,171 of NW_027362761.1, forward strand.
TTTTTCAGAGCTAGATGCAGATAAAAATTATTTTTAATTTGCAACCTGATTGAGGTCAGTATAGATGGACTAATAGAGAAAGTCCCACACACTGCTAGAGGGCCAAATATTTTTTCAGAGCTAGATGCAGAAAAAAATTATATTCAGTTTGCAACCTGATGGAGGTCAGTATAGATGGACTAATATAGAAAGTCCCACACACAGCTAGAAGGCCAAATATTTTTTCAGAGGTAGATGCAGACAAAAAATTATTTTGAATTTGCAACCTGATGGAGGTCAGTATAGATGGACTAATAGAGAAAGTCCCACACACTGCTGGAAGACCAAATATTTTTTTCAGAGCTAGATGCGGAGAAACAATAATTTTTAATTTGCAACCTGATGGAGGTCAGTATAGATGGACTAATAGAGAAAGTCCCACACACTGCTAGAAGGCCAAATATTTTTCAGAGCTAGATGCAGATAAAAATTATTTTTAATTTGCAACCTGATGGAGGTCAGTATAGATGGACTAATAGAGAAAGTCCCACAAACTGCTAGAAGGCCAAATATTTTTTCAGAGCTAGAGGCAGAAAAAAATTATATTCAGTTTGCAACCTGATGGAAGTCAATATAGATGGACTAATAGAGAAAGTCCCACACACTGCTAGAAGGCCAAATATTTTTTCAGAGCTAGATGCAGATATAAATTATTTTTAATTTGCAACCTGATGGAGGTCAGTATAGATGGACTAATAGAGAAAGTCCCACACACTGCTAGAAGGCCAAATATTTTTTCAGAGCTAGATGCAGACAAAAAATTATTTTGAATTTGCAACCTGATGGAGGTCAGTATAGATGGACTAATAGAAAAAGTCCCACACACTGCTAGAAGGCCAAATATTTTTTCAGAGCTAGATGCAGACAAAAAATTATTTTTAATTTGCAACCTGATGGAGGTCAGTATAGATGGAGTAATAGAGAAAGTCCCACACACTGCTAGAAGGCCAAATATTTTTTCAGAGCTAGATGCAGATAAAAATTATTTTTAATTTGCAACCTGATGGAGGTCAGTATAGATGGACTAATAGAACAAGTCCCACACACAGCTAGAAGCCCAAATATTTTTTCAGAGGTAGATGCAGATAAAAATTATTTTTAATTTGCAACCTGATGGAGGTCAGTATAGATGGACTAATAGAGAAAGTCCCACACACTGCTAGAAGGCCAAATATTTTTTCAGAGCTAGATGCAGACAAAAAATTATTTTGAATTTGCAGCGTGATGGAGGTCAGTATAGATGGACTAATAGAGAAAGTCCCACACACTGCTAGAAGCCCAATATTTTTTCAGAGGTAGATGCAGACAAAAAATTATTTTTAATTTGCAACCTGATGGAGGTCAGTATAGATGGACTAATAGAGAAAGTCCCACACACTGCTAGAAGGCCAAATATTTTTTCAGAGCTAGATGCAGATAAAAATTATTTTTAATTTGCAACCTGATTGAGGTCAGTATAGATGGACTAATAGAGAAAGTCCCACACACTGCTAGAGGGCCAAATATTTTTTCAGAGCTAGATGCAGAAAAAAATTATATTCAGTTTGCAACCTGATGGAGGTCAGTATAGATGGACTAATATAGAAAGTCCCACACACAGCTAGAAGGCCAAATATTTTTTCAGAGGTAGATGCAGACAAAAAATTATTTTGAATTTGCAACCTGATGGAGGTCAGTATAGATGGACTAATAGAGAAAGTCCCACACACTGCTGGAAGACCAAATATTTTTTTCAGAGCTAGATGCAGACAAAAAATTATTTTTAATTTGCAACCTGATGGAGGTCAGTATAGATGGACTAATAGAGAAAGTCCCACACACTGCTAGAAGGCCAAATATTTTTTCAGAGCTAGATGCAGATAAAAATTATTTTTAATTTGCAACCTGATGGAGGTCAGTATAGATGGACTAATAGAGAAAGTCCCACAAACTGCTAGAAGGCCAAATATTTTTTCAGAGCTAGATGCAGAAAAAAATTATATTCAGTTTGCAACCTGATGGAGGTCAATATAGATGGACTAATAGAGAAAGTCCCACACACTGCTAGAAGGCCAAATATTTTTTCAGAGCTAGATGCAGATATAAATTATTTTTAATTTGCAACCTGATGGAGGTCAGTATAGATGGACTAATAGAGAAAGTCCCACACACTGCTAGAAGGCCAAATATTTTTTCAGAGCTAGATGCAGACAAAAAATTATTTTTAATTTGCAACCTGATGGAGGTCAGTATAGATGGAGTAATAGAGAAAGTCCCACACACTGCTAGAAGGCCAAATATTTTTTCAGAGCTAGATGCAGATAAAAATTATTTTTAATTTGCAACCTGATGGAGGTCAGTATAGATGGACTAATAGAACAAGTCCCACACACAGCTAGAAGCCCAAATATTTTTTCAGAGGTAGATGCAGATAAAAATTATTTTTAATTTGCAACCTGATGGAGGTCAGTATAGATGGACTAATAGAGAAAGTCCCACACACTGCTAGAAGGCCAAATATTTTTTCAGAGCTAGATGCAGACAAAAAATTATTTTGAATTTGCAGCGTGATGGAGGTCAGTATAGATGAACTAATAGAGAAAGTCCCACACACTGCTAGAAGCCCAATATTTTTTCAGAGGTAGATGCAGAAAAAAAATATATTCAGTTTGCAACCTGATGGAGGTCAGTATAGATGGACTAATAGAGAAAGTCCCACACACTGCTTGAAGGTCAAATAATTTTTCAGAGCTAGATGCAGATAAAAATTATTTTTAATTTGCAACCTGATGGAGGTCAGTATAGATGGACTAATAGAGAAAGTCCCACACACTGCTAGAAGGCCAAATATTTTTTCAGAGCTAGATGCAGAAAAAAACTATATTCAGTTTGCAACCTGATGGAGGTCAGTATAGATGGTCTAATAGAACAAGTCCCACACACAGCTAGAAGCCCAAATATTTTTTCAGAGGTAGATGCAGAAAAAAATTATATTCAGTTAGCAACCTGATGGAGGTTTGTATAGATGGATTAATAGAACAAGTCCCACACACAGCTAGAAGCCCAAATATTTTTCAGAGGTAGATGCAGAAAAAAATTATATTCAGTTTGCAACCTGATGGAGGTCTGTATAGATGGATTAATAGAACAAGTCCCACACACAGCTAGAAGCCCAATATTTTTTCAGAGGTAGATGCAGAAAAAAAATATATTCAGTTTGCAACCTGATGGAGGTCAGTATAGATGGACTAATAGAGAAAGTCCCACACACTGCTAGAAGGCCAAATATTTTTTCAGAGCTAGATGCAGACAAAAAAATATTTTTAATTTGCAACCTGATGGAGGTCAGTATAGATGGACTAATAGAGAAAGTCCCACACACTGCTAGAAGGCCAAATATTTTTTCAGAGCTAGATGCAGATATAAATTATTTTTAATTTGCAACCTGATGGAGGTCAGTATAGATGGACTAATAGAACAAGTCCCACACACAGCTAGATGGCCAAATATTTTTTCAGAGCTAGATGCAGATAAAAATTATTTTTAATTTGCAACCTGATGGAGGTCAGTATAGATGGACTAATAGAGAAAGTCCCACACACTGCTAGAAGGCCAAATATTTTTTCAGAGCTAGATGCAGACAAAAAATTATTTTGAATTTGCAGCGTGATGGATGTCAGTATAGATGGACTAATAGAACAAGTCCCACACACTGCTAGAAGGCCAAATATTTTTTCAGAGCTAGATGCAGAAAAAAATTATATTCAGTTTGCAACCTGATGGAGGTCAGTATAGATGGACTAATAGAAAAAGTCCCACACACTGCTAGAAGCCCAAATATTTTTTCAGAGCTAGATGCAGAAAAAAATTATATTCAATTTGCAACCTGATGGAGGTCAGTATAGATGGACTAATAGAATGATGCTATGCCCAAAAGATTTTACTTCACTAGGTGCAGTAAAAAAATTGGTATTCTATACACAGGTGGTATATCTTGCAACACAGATAGGCTACTCCACTGACTAACACACTCTGCAATAGGCCAAAAAGGATTAGCTTTGCTAGATTCAGCCAAATGCTGTGAAAAAAACTTGCACAGCACTGGCACAGACCTGCCTGGCAAAAACTGATAGGAACTGATGTAACCTAGTCCTGAAAAGGACTGCAATTACAATTAGTCTTTACTCCCACAATCTATCTATTTAAGAGCACAGACCTGCCTGATAAAAGTCGTAGGAAATGCTGTAACCTAGTCCTTAAAAGGACTGCAATCACAACTATTCCCTACTCCCAAGCTATCTGTAGATTTGTGCGAAAATTGGCATGAAATTAACAAGGTATAGCGCACACAGCAACAGCGGTGCCGTCTAACACGCAGCTGCAGCAGTGAGAAAATGGTGGCGACGGGGAAAATGGCTTGGTCTTATAGGGCAAGGACATGTGACATACACTGCCAATGACACATGCCCTTGCTTGTGTGAAAAAAAGCACTTTGCTCCGTGTGTGCGTTGCTGATAGGCTGACAGATTGCACCTCCCCACTGTAAATGAGGGAAAGAGAAAAAAAAATGGAGATCTTCATTATTCCTGCAGAGATCCATCCCCTGCCCCTCCGCCCACCCCGCTGTACACTCAAACTGCGTATTAACATTAATTTTCATCATTACTGAGAAAAAATCCAGTTATGATTTTGGTGCACGAACAGTTATCGAACATAACCTCGAACAGCCGAATTTTTCTCAAATCGTTCGTGTTCGCCGAACGGCTCGAACACCGCCCAAAACAGCTCGAATTTGAGATTGGCGAACAGTTCGAGTCGAACAACGTTCATCTCTAGTGCTAAGCATCTCTGGGAACTCCTTCAAGATTGTTGGAAGACCATTTCCAGTGACTACCTCTTGAAGCTCATCAAGAGAATGCCAAGAGTTTGCAAAGCAGTCATCAAAGCAAAAGGTGGCTACTTTGAAGAACCTAGAATATAAGACATATTTTCAGTTGTTTCACATTTTTTTGTAAGTATATAATTCCACATGTGTTAACTCATAGTTTTGATGCCTTCAGTGTGAATGTACAATTTTCATAGTCAAGAAAATACAGAAAAATATTTAAATGAGAAGGTGTATCCAAACTTTTAGTCTGTACTGTATACATTGCTCAAAAAAATAAAATGAACACTTAAACATCAGAATATTACTCCAAGTAATTCAAACTTCTGTGAAATCAAAGTGTCCACTTAGGAAGCAACACTGATTGACAATCAATTTCACATGCTGTTGTGCAAATGGCATAGACAATAGATGGAAATTATTGGCAATTATCAAGACACACTCAATAAAGGAGTGGTTCTGCAGGTGGGGACCACAAACCACATCTCAGTACCAATGCTTTCTGGCTGATGTTTTGGTCACTTTTGAATGTTGGTTGTGCTTTCACACTCGTGGTAGCATGAGATGGACTCTGCAACCCACAGAAGTTGCTCAGGTAGTTCAGCTCATCCAGGATGGCTCATCAATGCGAGCTGTGGCAAGGTCTGCTGTGTCTGTCAGTGTAGTGTCCAGAGGCTGGAGGCACTACCAGGAGACAGGTCAACAATCCAGCAGCAGGACCACTACCTCCGCCTTTGTGCAAGCAGGAGGAGCACTGCCAGAGCCCGGCAAATTGACCTCCAGCAGGCCACAAATGTGCATGTGTCTGCACAAATGGTTAGAAACCGACTCCATGAGGATGATATGAGGACCCGACATCCACAGATGGGGGTTGTGCTCACAGCCTAACACCGTGCAGGACGCTTGGCATTTGCCACACTAGGATTGGCAAAGTTGCCATTGGCGCCCTGTGCTCTTCACAGATGAAAGTAGGTTCACACTGAGCACATGTGATAGAGTCTGGAGACGCCGTGGAGAGCAATCTGCTGCCTGCAACATCCTTCAGCATGACCGGTTTGGCAGTTGATCAGTAATGGTGTAGGGTGGCATTTCTTTGGAGGGCCGCACAGCCCTCCATGTGCTCGCCAGAAGTAGCCTGACTGCCATTAGGTACTGAGATGAGATCCTCAGACCCCTTGTGAGACCATATGCTGGTGTGGTTGGCCCTGGGTTCCTCCTAATGCCGGACAATGCCAGACCTCATGTGGCTGGAGTGTGTCAGCAGTTCCTGCAAGATGAAGGCATTGAAGCTATGGACTGGCCCGCCAGTTCCCCAGACCCGAATCCGATTGAGCACATCTGGGATATCATGTCTCGCTCCATCCACCAGCGTCACATTGCACCACAGACTGTCTAGGAGTTGGCGGATGCTTTAGTCCAGGTTTGGGAGGAGATTCCACAGGAGACCATCCGCAGCCTCATCAGTAGCATGACCAGGCATTTTAGGGAGGTCATACAGGCACGTAGAGGCCACACACAATACTGAGCCTCATTTTGACTATTTTTAAGGACATTACATCAAAGTTGGATCAGTCTGTAGTGTGTTTTTCCACTTTAATTTTGGGGGTGGCTCCAAATCCAGGCCTCCATTGGTTAATAAATTTGATTTCCATTGATGATTTTTGTGTGATTTTGTTGTCAGCACATTCAACTTTGTACAGAACAAAGTATTCAATGAGAATATTTCCTTCATTCAGATCTAGGATGTGTTATTTGAGTGGTCCCTTTATTTGTTTTAGCAGTGTATATATCTATCTGAACTAACAGTCTTTCTGAGGACTAATCCAGCTGCATATATTCAGTGCTATGCAGGAGTAAGACAGGCAGGGTATGTGGCAGACTGCAGTGCATATAGCGCAAGAGGGTCCATTGAACATCCTGTCTGCTTCTGCTGTAATAATTACAGATATTTGTAAACATAGCCCCAGATATCAGGGACCAGGGCAAATATTTTTTTTATCTTAATCCTGGTTAACTGCTTAAAAAGCAATCCCGAATACACCATTTGCTTGTTAGCACAGCAGAATACACCAGATCTGTTCCATTTTTCAGCAAATAAAAAACCATAAATTTGAACTGAACGTGGAAAATATTGGCCTCCTTTTCCATTCTGTTGAAATGTGTTGGTCAAGCTATGCACACTAGGTCTCTGTGTTGAATAATATTAGTAAACTATAGACCTGCTATTTAAAACCGTGGTTCTCTGTCAGACGTATTACATATAACTGCGTTCCAAAATCAGCCATTTCTCGTGAACGTGGAAAATATTGTCCTCCATTTAAAATGGGCAAGGTGCGTGGCAAGAGACGGGGACGGGGGAGTGGACGTGATGGTGATGGTGCATGCAGAGGCCGAGGATGTGACCATGGGAAATCTGAAATTGTGCCACAACAAACACCCACATCTTATCGATCGATCTTCCTGTCCCAATTGCTAGACGACCAAAGTACCAAAGTACACTACTATTAAACCTAGAGCAATGTCAAAAAGTTGTTGGTTGGATAGCAGATAATGCTTCCAGCCACTTTGCCACCACCACCACCCTGTCTTCCACACTGTCAAGTCTCAATAGCCGTGAGTCTGGATTGCATATTCCTCACCCTTATCCTCCTTCCTCCCACCATGTCGAGTGCCCAGAGACAACTGATTCTACACTTGGACACTCAGAAGAGCTGTTCACTTTCCAATTGTAGATTCTGGTTTCTCGCCCGGCCAGCATCAAGCGAGGCAAGAGGAGAACGCATGAATGAATGCCCGAATATTGGAGAAGCCATGGTCACACAAAGGCAACGGTGGGAAAGTGAAATTACTGTCGCAAGAAGTGGATGATGATGATGAGACCCTATTGCCAGAAAGTCAGAAGGAGGATCAGGGTGTGGAAATGGAAGATTAGGTGGTGGATGATATAGTAACTAACCAAACCTGTCAGTAAGACATACAGAGCGAGGACAACAGCACACAGGGGGAGGGGGGCATAGCAACAAAACAGGTAGGAAGAAGCAATGTGGTGGCTGCAGACACAAGGTGGAAAAACGCTCCTCGTAACGCCAACATGACGGAAGTTGCCAGTACAACTGTTAGGTCTTCCCGAGTCTGGATGTTTTTTAAAGACTCTGCCGATGACCCCAAAAAGGCCATTTGCACCACGTGCCAGGCCAGCATCAGCAAGGGTAGCAAAACTAGCAGCCTGACCACCATCAGCATGATCAGGCACATGGTAGCAAAGCACCTGACTAAGTTGGCCGAACCCCAGGGTCCAGAAACAGTGTCTGTGGGTGACAGCACTGCTTCTTCCGTTGTTGTGCGTGCATGCCAATCCCCTGTCCACGGCACATGCGAACATGCCTCCTGCTCTGCACGTGTCGTTGTTGTGCATGCATGCCAATCCCCTGTCCATGGCGCATGCAAACATGCCTCCTGCCCTGCATGTGTCATTGCACACTCTTAACTAGTAACTAGAGATGAGCGTTGTTCAACTCGAACTGTTCGCCAATCTCAAATTCGAGCTGTTTTGGGCGGTGTTCGAGCCGTTCGGCGAACACGAACGATTTGAAAAAAATTCGGCTGTTCGAGGTTATGTTCGATAACTGTTCGTGCACCAAAATCATAACTGGATCTTTTCTGAGTAATGCTGAAAATTAATGTTAATACGCAGTTTGAGTGTACAGTGGGGCGGGGGGAGGGGCAGAGAATGGATCTCTGCAGGAATAATGAAGATCTCCATTGTTTTTTTCTCTTTCCCGCATTTACAGTGGGGAGGTGCAGTCTGTCAGCCTTTCAGCAGCGCACACACGGAGCGAACTGATTTTTTTCACACAAGCAAGGGCATGTGTCATTGGCAGTGTATGTCACAAGTCCTTGCCTTATAAGACCCAGCCATTTTCTCCCTCGCCACCGTTTTCTCACTGCTGCAGCTGCGTGTTAGACGGCACCGCTGTTGCTGTGTGCGCTATACCTTGTTAATTTAAAGCCAATTTTCGCACAAATCTACAGATAGCTTGGGAGTAGGGAATAGTTGTGATTGCAGTCCTTTTAAGGACTAGGTTACAGCATTTCCTACGACTTTAATCAGGCAGGTCTGTGCTCTTAAATAGGCTAAATCTAGCAAAGCTAATCCTTTTTGGCCTATTGCAGAGTGTGTTAGTCAGTGGAGTAGCCTATCTGTGTTGCAAGCTACACCACCTGTGTATAGAATACAAAATTTTTTACTGCACCTAGTGAAGTTAAACCTTTTGGGCATAGCATCATTCTATTAGTCCATCTATACTGACCTCCATCAGGTTGCAAATTGAATATAATTTTTTTCTGCATCTAGCATTGAAAAAATATTTGGCCTTCTAGCAGTGTGTGGGACTTGTTCTATTAGTCAATCTATATTGACCTCCATCAGGTTGCAAATTGAATATAATTTTTTTCTGCATCTAGCACTGAAAAAATATTTGGCCTTCTAGCAGTGTGTGGGACTTGTTCTATTAGACAATCTATACTGACCTCCATCAGGTTGCAAATTGAATATAATTTTTTTCTGCATCTAGCTCTGAAAAAATATTTGGCCTTCTAGCAATGTGTGGGACTTGTTCTATTAGTCCATCTATACTGACCTCCATCAGGTTGCAAATTGAATATAATTTTTTTCTGTATCTAGCTCTGAAAAAATATTTGGCCTTCTAGCAGTGTGTGGGACTTGTTCTATTAGTCCATCTATACTGACCTCCATCAGGTTGCAAATTAAAAATAATTTTTATTTGCATCTAGCTCTGAAAAAATATTTGGCCTTCTAGCAGTGTGTGGGACTTGTTCTATTAGTCCATCTATACTGACCTCCATCAGGTTGCAAATTGAATATAATTTTTTTCTGCATCTAGCTCTGAAAAAATATTTGGCCTTCTAGCAGTGTGTGGGATTTGTTCTATTAGTCCATCTATACTGACCTCCATCAGGTTGCAAATTAAAAATAATTTTTATCTGCATCTAGCTCTGAAAAAATATTTGGCCTTCTAGCAGTGTGTGGGACTTGTTCTATTAGTCCATCTATACTGACCTCCATCAGGTTGCAAATTAATAATAATTTTTATCTGCATCTATCTCTGAAAAAATATTTGGCCTTCTAGCAGTGTGTGGGACTTTTTCTATTAGTCCATCTATACTGACCTCCATCAGGTTGCAAATTAAAAATAATTTTTATCTGCATCTAGCTCTGAAAAAATATTTGGCCTTCTAGCAGTGTGTGGGACTTGTTCTATTAGTCAATCTATACTGACCTCCATCAGGTTGCAAATTGAATATAATTTTTTTCTGCATCTAGCACTGAAAAAATATTTGGCCTTCTAGCAGTGTGTGGGACTTGTTCTATTAGACAATCTATACTGACCTCCATCAGGTTGCAAATTGAATATAATTTTTTTCTGCATCTAGCTCTGAAAAAATATTTGGCCTTCTAGCAATGTGTGGGACTTGTTCTATTAGTCCATCTATACTGACCTCCATCAGGTTGCAAATTGAATATAATTTTTTTCTGTATCTAGCTCTGAAAAAATATTTGGCCTTCTAGCAGTGTGTGGGACTTGTTCTATTAGTCCATCTATACTGACCTCCATCAGGTTGCAAATTAAAAATAATTTTTATTTGCATCTAGCTCTGAAAAAATATTTGGCCTTCTAGCAGTGTGTGGGACTTGTTCTATTAGTCCATCTATACTGACCTCCATCAGGTTGCAAATTGAATATAATTTTTTTCTGCATCTAGCTCTGAAAAAATATTTGGCCTTCTAGCAGTGTGTGGGATTTGTTCTATTAGTCCATCTATACTGACCTCCATCAGGTTGCAAATTAAAAATAATTTTTATCTGCATCTAGCTCTGAAAAAATATTTGGCCTTCTATCAGTGTGTGGGACTTGTTCTATTAGTCCATCTATACTGACCTCCATCAGGTTGCAAATTAAAAATAATTTTTATCTGCATCTAGCTCTGAAAAAATATTTGGCCTTCTAGCAGTGTGTGGGACTTGTTCTATTAGTCCATCTATACTGACCTCCATCAGGTTGCAAATTAATAATAATTTTTATCTGCATCTATCTCTGAAAAAATATTTGGCCTTCTAGCAGTGTGTGGGACTTGTTCTATTAGTCCATCTATACTGACCTCCATCAGGTTGCAAATTAAAAATAATTTTTATCTGCATCTAGCTCTGAAAAAATATTTGGCCTTCTAGCAGTGTGTGGGACTTGTTCTATTAGTCCATCTATACTGACCTCCATCATGTTGCAAATTAACAATAATTTTTTTCTGCATCTAGCACTGAAAAAATATTTGGCCTTCTAGCAGTGTGTGGGACTTGTTCTATTAGACAATCTATACTGACCTCCATCAGGTTGCAAATTGAATATAATTTTTTTCTGCATCTAACTCTGAAAAAATATTTGGCCTTCTAGCAATGTGTGGGACTTGTTCTATTAGTCCATCTATACTGACCTCCATCAGGTTGCAAATTGAATATAATTTTTTTCTGTATCTAGCTCTGAAAAAATATTTGGCCTTCTAGCAGTGTGTGGGACTTGTTCTATTAGTCCATGTATACTGACCTCCATCAGGTTGCAAATTAAAAATAATTTTTATCTGCATCTAGCTCTGAAAAAATATTTGGCCTTCTAGCAGTGTGTGGGACTTGTTCTATTAGTCCATCTATACTGACCTCCATCAGGTTGCAAATTAAAAATAATTTTTATCTGCATCTAGCTCTGAAAAAATATTTGGCCTTCTAGCAGTGTGTGGGACTTGTTCTATTAGTCCATCTATACTGACCACCATCAGGTTGCAAATTAATAATAATTTTTATCTGCATCTATCTCTGAAAAAATATTTGGCCTTCTAGCAGTGTGTGGGACTTGTTCTATTAGTCCATCTATACTGACCTCCATCAGGTTGCAAATTAAAAATAATTTTTATCTGCATCTTGCTCTGAAAAAATATTTGGCCTTCTAGCAGTGTGTGGGACTTGTTCTATTAGTCCATCTATACTGACCTCCATCAGGTTGCAAATTAAAAATAATTTTTATCTGCATCTAGCTCTGAAAAAATATTTGGCCTTCTAGCAGTGTGTGGGACTTGTTCTATTAGTCCATCTATACTGACCTCCATCAGGTTTCAAATTAAAAATAATTTTTATCTGCATCTAGCTCTGAAAAAATATTTGGCCTTCTAGCAGTGTGTGGGACTTGTTCTATTAGTCCATCTATACTGACCTCCATCAGGTTGCAAATTAAAAATAATTTTTATCTGCATCTAGCTCTGAAAAAATATTTGGCCTTCTAGCAGTGTGTGGGACTTGTTCTATTAGTCCATCTATACTGACCTCCATCAGGTTGCAAATTGAATATAATTTTTTTCTGCATCTAGCTCTGAAAAAATATTTGGCCTTCTAGCAATGTGTGGAACTTGTTCTATTAGTCCATCTATACTGACCTCCATCAGGTTGCAAATTGAATATAATTTTTTTCTGCATCTAGCTCTGAAAAAATATTTGGCCTTCTAGCAGTGTGTGGGACTTGTTCTATTAGTCCATCTATACTGACCTCCATCAGGTTGCAAATTATAAATAATTTTTATCTGCATCTAGCTCTGAAAAAATATTTGGCCTTCTAGCAGTGTGTGGGACTTGTTCTATTAGTCCATCTATACTGACCTCCATCAGGTTGAAAATTAAAAATAATTTTTATCTGCATCTAGCTCTGAAAAAATATTTGGCCTTCTAGCAGTGTGTGGGACTTGTTCTATTAGTCCATCTATACTGACCTCCATCAGGTTGCAAACTAAAAATATTTTTTATCTGCATCTAGCTCTGAAAAGATATTTGGCCTTCTAGCAGTGTGTGGGACTTGTTCTATTAGTCCATCTATACTGACCTCCATCAGGTTGCAAATTGAATATAATTTTTTTCTGCATCTAACCCAGACAATTAGTTTTGGCCTAATACCACAGTTTGGCCACTCAGCTCTGCTCGGTTCCCATCCATTGTTTTTTTCTGCAAACAACTCCAAAGTTGTGAATTAGTTAACCACCAAAATGAGTGGAAAAAGGCCTGCTGCTCGTGGAAAGGGGAATAGGCGTGTTGGGAAGGGGAAAAAAGGTTGTGTCCGTGGGGTAGGTGTTAAAGCAACAGTAACATCTGCAGAAGAAAGACCATCTTCCAGCCAAACTAAAATGTCTACTTCTTTTAGCGGACAATGTGATAAGATCCCTTTCTTACGGCCAAGCCACTCGCTACAAATTCCAGATGAGGCACAAAAACAGCAGGTGCTTCAACGGATATCAAGTGCTCCTTAAAGTGGGCTCTCCTCCACATCAACTTCAACATCACAAATACTCCAGTCCTCAGAGGTGTCACCCCAATCACACTTGCTTCCTCACAGCTCCCAAATCTCCAGCTGCCCGTCTGAGTATGAGGTAGAACAGATGGTTGAGTCTGCAGAGCTGTTTACTCATACTATAGCCTGGGAATTAGAAGTCGGCTCCAGCGCTTCTGTGAATCCAGACGAGGAAATGATCCGCACTGATGCCCAGAATCTTTATGAGTCAGATCCAAGACCAGACGCAGAAGGTTGTGACCATAATGTAGACCCTCATTCCCAAACTGTAACTCCTGTTGGTGGAGACAATGAGGAAGACGATGATGAGACTCAAATACATGATTGGAGCGACAACTTTAGTTTTTTGTCAGGGCAGGAACAGGTTGGCTCTGAGGACGACGAGTGTGATAACACACAGGGCGATGATGATGAGGTTGGAGATCCCACTTACTGTCAACCCACAGTCAGCCAAGAGATGAGGTCGGCAGAGGAGGTGGAGGAGAATGCTAGTGACGACAAGGTCAGGTTGTGCCTTCCTGGACAGAGACGTAGTACTGGAAGCACGTCAACAACTGCATCCTCAAACACAACTCTGCCTCTGACCACAAATCGTGGTGGCTCTTCAGGTCGCCTGGGTGCTAAGCCTTGCATAGCCTGGGCATTTTTTCATATCGATAAAGATGACCCAACTCGTGTTATCTGTAACATTTGTCAACAAAAGCTAAGTAGAGGCCAAAAAATACATAGTTTGAGTACTTCATGCATGAACCGGCACATGGACATGAAGCATAAGTTGCAGTGGGAAGCTCACTGTGCTACAATGCGGCCTAGCCGGCCGGGCCAACCACCGTCTGCCCCATCTTGTGCATCTGTTGCCTCTTCATCCTCTGTGACTGGGGGGACAGCAGTTTTGGGACGCAGACCTGCCACCTCTTTACCCGCAACAGCCAGCGTGATTGGCAGGTCATCATTTTCTTTGGAGGTGGAAACACGAGCTGGAGTTCAGCACTGTCCGACATCGATAGCACCACCTTTGGATCAAGGCAACCTAACATGTCCGCCTGCATCTTCCTCACAGACCGGCAGTTTGCCGGGGACACCCTTCTCAACCCCGTCTAAGCACAACAGCCAGCCCTCGGTCCCTCAGATGTGGACAAGTAAAAGACCATTTCCTCCTAGCCATGAGAAAGCTAAGAAGTTGAATTTCACCATCTGTAAGCTCTTGGCTACAGAAATGCTGCCTTTCCGCCTGGTGGACACAGAGGATTTTCGAGACCTTATGTCCGTCTCAGTGCCCCAGTACCAGATGCTCAGTCGGCACTACTTCTCAAAGAAAGGTGTGCCTTCACTCCACCAGCATGTCGCACACAACATCACCGCTTCTTTGAGAAACTCTGTGTGTGACATGGTACATTTCACCACAGACACTTGGACGAGTAGGCATGGACAGGGGCGTTACATGTCGCTGACTGGGCACTGGGTAACTATGGTGACAGCAGGACAAGGGGCTGCAGTCCAAGTCTTGCCGTCCCCACCAGTTGTGCGTCAATCCTCTTTATCTCAAAGTTCCTCCACTGCTTCTGCCTCCTCAACCACCTCTCGGTCCTCCACCTGCACCCAAAGCCTGTCTGGTCATGCCACAAGCTTTCTAACTGCGCAGAAGGGATCCTGCACACCTCCTTACTATGCTGGCAGTAGGGCTCAACGTCATCAGGCGGTTTTTACTTTGAAATGTCTGAGAAATGTGAGTCACACAGCTGAGGAGTTGTGGTCAGCTCTGGAGAACCAATTTCATGAATGGTTGTCTCCACTGGACCTGAAACCAGGGAAGGCCGTGTGCGACAATGCTGCAAACCTGGGTGTGGCCCTTCACCGGGGCAATGTCACACACATGCCTTGTATGGCTCACGTGTTGAACCTGGTTGTCCAGCAATTTTTAGCCCACTATCCCGGACTAGATGGCCTTCTGCAGAGAGCACTGTCGCTGTGTGCTCACTTCCGCTGTTCGCATCCCGCAGCTCAGCGACTTACATCTCTACAGAAGTCGTTGGGCCTGCCACTTCACCGGCTAAAATGCGATGTGCCTACCCGGTGGAATTCAACTCTGCACATGTTGCAGCGACTGTGGCAGCACCGACAAGCCCTGGTGCAATACGCTCTGACGTATAGCCTGGGCCAACGAGATCCTGAGGTGGGGCAAATCACGCTGGAGGAGTGGTCTCAGATCAGGGACCTAAGCACCCTTCTGCACAGTTTTGAAATGGCGACGAAGATGTTTAGTGCTGACGATGCCATTATCAGCATGACTATTCTGGTGATTTACATGCTGGAGCACATGTTAAACTGAATTCGGAGTCAGGTGGTGGCACAAGAGGAGGTGGAGGAAGTAGAGGAGGAGGAGTTGTATGCGGAAGGGCTAACATCTGCAAGGTCTAGACGTTTGGCAGCACCAAGGCAGCAGGCATGTGAGGGTGGGGGAGATCGTTTTACCAGGGCGCATGGTAGCAGCCAAACTCGTGAGGAAGGTGCAGGAGCCCAGGAAGAAGTGGAGGATGAACTGATGGAAGACTCATCAGATGAGGGAGACCTTGATCACATTTCTGTTGTGCGAGGTTGGGGGGAGAGGACAGAGGAAGGAAGCATGATTGTTACCTTGCCACCAACACAACAGGAACTTGGTACTCCTGGATGCGTAAGACACATGAGTGCCTTCTTGCTGCACTACCTGCAACATGACCCTCGAATTGTGAGAGTTAGAAATAATCCTGACTACTGGGTTGCCACACTGTTAGATCCCCGGTACAAAAGTAAATTTGCAAAAATTATTCCTGCCATAGAAAGGGATGCACGCATGCAGGAGTATCAGCAGAGACTGTTGCAGAATCTTACATGTGCTTTTCCACAAAACACCAGTGGTGCACGTAGTGAATCTCACAGTTTCAACATGCCAACCGTGGGACCGTCGAGTGTTCAGCACTCAAACCGTAACAGAAACACAGTATCTGCTGGTAACATCAATTTTGCGGAATCATTTCACCACTTTTTTAGCCCATCCTTTGCAAGGCCACAGGAGACAAGAAGTCTGACACATAGTCAACGCCTAGAGACAATGGTACAGGAGTATCTCCAAGTAAACATTGAAGCCATGACTGTGTCACTGGACCCTTGCTCTTTTTGGGCTTCCAATCTGGATAAATGGCCGGAGCTTGCCACTTACGCCTTGGAGATCTTGTCATGCCCCGCAGCTAGCGTTCTGTCTGAACGTGTGTTCAGCGCTGCTGGTGGTGTGCTGACAGATAAGCGCACGCGGCTCTCCACTGATAATGTAGACAGACGCACGTTCATAAAGATGAACAAATCATGGATCCGAAATGACTTTTCTACCCCTGTGTCATCCTGGGGAGAGCTTGATGATTGGTTAAAATCACCTCACCAACCGTTTTAAGCTTTCAAATTACTAATCATGTTTATCTGTATCTTGGCTGGAAAATAATTTGGGCTTTGTAGCAGTGTGCAGTACTGATTCTATTAGGCCATCTATACTAAACTCCACCAGATTTAAAATTACTAATCATGTTTATCTGTATCTTGGCTGGAAAATAATTTGGGCTTTGTAGCGGTGTGCAGTACTGATTCTATTAGGCCATCTATACTAAGCTCCACCAGATTTAAAATTAATAATAATTTTTAGCTGCATCTAGCCCGGAAAATAATTTTGGGGCTCCGAGATGCGCAAGACACAGAAGTGCCTTCTTGCTGCACTACCTGCAACATGACCCTCAGATTGTCAGAATTCGAAGTAATCCTGACTACTGGGTTGCCACACTCTTAGATCCCCCACACTCTTCGATCAACCTTTTCATTTTAATAAAGACCAAAAAAATGGTCATTTTTGAAATTATAAGCATTAGCAGGTTATTAGAAACTGAAATCAAACAGTTTTCAACTCAAAACTTTATTCTAGGTTATGTTGCATTTGCACATAGGACCCCTTGTTCGAAAGGAGCTTCTGAACTCTCTCGTCCATTGAATTTGTCAGGTTTGGGATGGTTTCTGCTTCAATTGTTTTGCATGAGGACAGAATACCCTCCCAGAGCTGTTGCTTAGATGTGAACTGCCTCCCGCCATCATAGACACTCCTTTTGATGATGCTCCAGAGGTTCTGAATGGGGTAGAGGTCAGGGGAGCATGGGGGTCACACCATAAGTTTGTCCCCTTTTATGCCCATATCAGCCAGAGATGCAGATGTGTTATGTGCAGCATGAGATGGTGCATTATCATGCATGAAAATGATCTTGCTGTGGAATACACGGTTCTTCTTCTTGAACCATGGCAGGAAGTGCTGTTTGAGAAACTCCACATACATTATGGAGTTCATCTTTACCCCTTCAGGGATCCTAAAGGGTCCGACAATCTATCTCCCCATGATTCCAGCCCAAAACATTACTCCACCTCCTCCTTGTTGGCGCTGTAGACGTGTTTGCGTGGGGTGTCCATCAACCAGCCATCCTCCACTCCATCCATCTGGACCATCGAGCGTTGCACGGCACTCATCCGTGAACAAAACAGTTTTGAAGTCAGTCTTCATGTATTGTTTGGCCCACTGGAGCCGTTTCTGCTTGTGTGCAGTGGATAGAGGAGGTCGACAGGATGGCGTACGCACAGCTGCAAACCTCTGAAGGACCCTGTATCTTGTTGTTCGGGGGACGTTGGAGGCACCAGCAGCTTCAAAAACTTGTCTGCTGCTATGACAAGGCTGTTTTGCCACTGCTCTTTTAACCTGACGTAATTGCCTGTAGGAAAGAGTCCTCAATTTGCCCTTATCAGCACGCACACATGTGTACTGTGAATCAGCTACATACTTCTTGATTGCCAAGACACTTCATCCTGATCATCGCACAATGTTGATTGTAGTCATGCCTTGACCTAAACACTCCACAATTTGTTGCTTCTCAGCAGCCGACACATCCTTTTTCTTTCCCATTTTGGCAGAAAATGTAGGCTGCTTAATAATGTGGGACAGCCTTCTTAAGTAGTCTTGACTTTCAGTGGACACACCTGCCAAAATAATTAGCACAGGTGTCTGCAATTGCTTACAGTGATATAAAGAGCCCTGACACACATCACCATCAACGAATTTAACTGACAAACAAACAAATTCTTCCCTTATCACTCCTTAACACTTTTTGCATAATAATTTGGAACACAGTGTACATGTGCTCTTCCACAAAACACCAGTGGTTCACGTAGTGAATCTTACAGTTCTAACTTGCGAACCGTGGTCTGTATGGAGTTGTTCAATAAAGGGCCCAAAATTAAGATAACATAGATGGGAGAGGTCTCTATGAATAGGAATTCCTAAGTATTTGATACCCTGTGAGGGCCTGGCAAAGGGAAAGTTGGACTGGATGGAATCCTGTATGGATTTGGGGAGGGAGACATCGAGGGCCTCAGACTTCGCTGCATTGATTTTAAAATTTGACCATGTAACAAAGTGATCTATTTCAGCCATAACAGCAGGGATGGATATATGTGATTGAGTGATACATACTAGGACATCATCAGCAAATAGAGAGCACTTGTACTCGGTGCCTCCCACCTCAATCCACCTAATATTGGGGTTATGGCGAATTGATGAGAGCAGGTGCTCCGTCACTAGGATGTATAAGAGAGGGGACAGAGGACATCCCTGCCTTGTCCCATTGGTGATTATGAAAGGTGATGAAAATGTTCTGACGCGCCCCCTGGGCCTTGAGACACCAGGAGCCGGACCCTTTTTGGTGGATGCTGGTGGTTGTAGTCTCCGTGGCGCTGACCTGGTTCCGTGGCTCAGGGTGGTCAAACCAGTGGAGGAACTATTTTTGTGGTTTTGATGTTTAAATGTCCGACTAGGCCACCCGTGGATTGCGGTCAGAGTGAACCATCGCTGCAGGGAAGACCGCTGAGGCTGGTGTTGAGGGTGCAGCAGAGCGTAGCATAACTCCCCATGGGAGGAGTATAGCCTCAGGGCAGTGTATGCGGAGGATAGGGGTGATGGTGCAGGGCAGCAGCAGTAATGACACGGAGTTAGTGATGCAGTCCAGGGCCTTTACTCACAGTTCTTATTATCCAGACCACTTCTGCAGGTAACGGCTGCCCACGTCGTACTGTGCTCACCAGGTGAGGGGCTCAGACAACTCCCAGATAACTTTTGAGCACTTCACAGGACCCCCTTTGTGTGTCCTTTTTCTGGCCTTTCTTACCAACCCTTCTGTCCGGCTGCCTCGGGCCTCCTCTTGGTAAACTTGGCGCCAGTTTCCCTGACCCTATGTCGTGCCTTCCTAGCGGGTGTAGCGAGGGGCTGCGCCACATAAAATGTCACAGCCTCCGGTTTCTAGCTGAGGGTTTTTTCCCGCCTCCACTAGTTTCGGGGACCGGTCTCCCCCTTTGGCCTGACCCCTCCACGCAGGTGGATTTGGGCGTGCGGTGGCGACTCGCCCGTCCGCACCCCTGGGATCCCTTCGTTCCTCGTTCCTGGAGTCTTCTCCGCTCCTCTTCCTTCCTTCTCCCTCTTCCAGGCCTGGGCCTCTGTTACTAGGCCCGCCTCCGGAGCAGAGCTCATGTAGAGCCCCTGTTCCCTGTCACTTCTGCTCAGACTTCTCTGCACTGAACTAAGATGGTGCTCACCTTTTATACTCCCCTCTCAATGCACCCAGGAACTGCTTCCTCCCTGCTCCTGCACTACAGGGTTCCCCTTCCTCAGTGTTCCCTCCCCCCACTCCAGCCAGGGAAAAGGACTGTCGTGCCCATCTCAGGGGCATATTGGTCGCCCTGCCCCACGGCAATGTGGTGTAATGCATGCAGGTGTCGGGTCCTGATCCACACTCCATCCTTACCTGAGAGTGAGATATCACACCTCTGGGTGAGGTGCAATACGTCTGTAGCAATCGAGCCCTCAGGGTGCTACAGTTCCATTTATCTTCAGCCTAGGTGACGTATTGCGATACAGGGCCATGACTTTGGCTATAAAATGGTCCCTTAGACCCCTACCCCAAGCTTTTTAAGAGAATAATATATGGCGTGCCAGGAGACTGTATGGAATGCTTTCTCAGCATCCAACGAGAGTATCTAATTACAAATTTTTAACTGCATATATTCCAGGAAATACTTTGTGCCTAGAAGCAGTGTCTGCTAGTCAGCGGATTATCCCAGCTGTTAAGCAAGCTACACCACTTGTAGTTTGGACACTTAATTTTTTCAAAGGAAATGCTTCGGGACCACGGGATACTCAGTGAAGAGCATCAGGAGGCACCCCAAGGCATAGGGGCTGGGACTGGCGGTAGGACGCCTTGCGGTGGACAGCTGAGCTTGATCTGTATAAAAGCTTTTTAACTGCAGCAGCTTTAGTGGACGCTACTGGAGCTGGAATTACGCGGCTGCTGGCATGAGACTTGCCCTCCAATAGATCCTTGTAAAAGGATTTAAAGTGTATTCATTCAAATTAGAGAGACAATTTAAATTAAAAATCTTAGAGCTGCCTCCACCACAGGGGGGCTCGCTCGACCCACCAGCGGACAGGCACCAGTATTGGGAGAGGGGGGCTGGCCGTCAGGGTCCACCGCGTCTCTGGCACAAACCCGGCGACACGGATGTGGCACGGGCAGGAATGAACTGGCCGTGTCGGCTTCTCACTTTTTGGATTTTAGAAGGGCATGACATGCCTATATCTGTGTCTCCCCCTCCTTTTACTCCTGCACCTCTTTTCTTTTCGCATGACTATATGTACTTGTCACTTTTCCATGTGTTAGTTATGTTTTCTGAGCAGATTGTCAGCTTTTGGACACCTTTGAAGGTGTTTTCTATGTGTTTCTATGTGTTTTTGTTTGCCTGCCATTGGTTTTAACGGTGTTCGCAGGTTTTCGACGAACAGTTCGATGAACAGTTCGGCGAACACACGGGTGTTCAATGAACCGAACCGAACTCGAACACTACGGGGGTGGCTCAACACTAATAGTAACATCAGCAAGCACATCCACATCCTTGTCCCAGTTCAATTGTCCCTACCTAAGTCATTGGAAGGCAAGCACAAATACGTAGCCAACGCCCCAGAGGCAACACTATTAAATTCACACATTTCACGAATACTTGCGCTCAAAATATTGCCTTTTAGGCTCGTGTTGATGAAAGCTTTCCGCAACCTAATGGCGGCGGCCATCCCTCAGTCCTCGCGATTCAGGTGCCACTAATTCTCCTGGTGTGCCGTCCATGCATTACATGAGCACGTGTCCCACAACATTAGCCGTGCCCTCAACAACGCAGTTACTGAGAAAGTCCACCTAACCATGGACAAGTGCTTGTGGGCAGGGACGGTTCATCTCGCTGACGGTACACTTAGTTAATAAAGTGGAAGCCGGGACCCAGTCGGACATTAGGAAAGAACACGTCCTCTCAATGCAGAGAATTGTGGACCCTGGGTCAATCAGGGTTGCCCCCACATTCTACAGCTCCTGCACCTTCTCCTCCTCTTCAGCCGCCATCTCAGAAATAACCACATCAGTCGGAAGCTGGAAGCACTGCAGCATTGCCTCGGCCAAGTGGCAACAGGCTGTGCTGAAGCTATTATGCTTAGGTGACAAACCACAAACCACTGAAGAGTTGCGGACAGCCCTGACATGGTAGGCATATCTGTGGCTCACACCGCTGACCCTACAGCCAGGCATGGTCGTGTGTGACAATGGCCGGAACCTGATGGCGGCTCTGAGGTGAGACGAGCTCGCACGCAGACCATTTCTGGCCCATGTGCTTAACCTCGTGATTCAGCAGTTTCTCAAAATCTACTCGGATATGCCGGATCTGCATGTCAAAGTACGCTGCCTGTGTGCCCATTTTAGAAAGTTATTCCTGAGCAGAAGAAGGCTGTTGTTGACTACCAGCATTAACAAGGCCGTCAGTATTCAGCTCAGACTCCACACATAAGAACTCAGGAGTGGTCATGGATGTCAGACATATGTACCATCCTCCAAAACTTTGAGGACTCCACCAAGATGGTGAGTGGCGATGACGCCATCCCGCTTCTCTGTCTTCTGAAATGCTCTCTGCTCATAATTAAAGAGGATGTATTGCAGGCGGAGCACGATGAGATGGAGCAAGAGTGATTCCACACAGGCCAGCCTCATTTCATCCCAATGTGGATTGGATGACAATGAGGAAGAGGAGGAGGAGGAGGAAGGACAGGAGCTAGTTTCCTGCGCTATAGAGGGTACTATCTGCACAACTGTCATACCGTCTGTTCAGCGTGGATGGCCTGAGAACAGGGAGGAAGAGGAGGATGAGGATGAGAGCATGATCAGACTTCCTCTTGGTGAGGACATTGAAGTCTTGCCTGTTAGCAGTCTGTCACACAAAAGTGAGTTTATGTTATGCTGCCTTTCCCGTGACCCTCGCATTTTCCAAATTTTGGGTGACAGTCACTACTGTTTGGTGACACTTCTGGACCCACGCTACAAGGAGAACTTTCTGTCTCTTATTCCCTTGCAGGACAGGCCTAATAAAATGGTGCAGTACGAGAAGGCTTTGTTGCAGAATTATTTCAAAAACGATGGCAGCTGAGGTCACAGTTCATTGGACAACCAATGAGTACAGGCAAGAGAGACACAAATGCAATCCAGCAGAGGCAGGGGAACACTGTCAAAGTTCTGGGACAGTTTTCTCAAACTCTCCCATCGCACAGGCCCTGAGGCGCGGGGTACTCTCGCAAGTAGGGAAAAGTTTGGGAAAATGCTGACGGAGTACCTTTACGACCGTACCAACGTCCTCCGTGATTCCTCTGTGCCTTATAATTATTGGGTATTCAAGCTGGACTTGTAGAATGAACTAGTTCTCTACATCTTGGAGGTCCTGGCCGGCCCTGCCGCTAGATTTTTGTCAGAGCTTGTTTTTAGTGTAGCCGGTGGAATTGTAACCGATAGGCTTAGAGGCTCAACTGAAAATGCTGACAGGCTGACTCTTATAAAAATGAACAGGGGCTGGATTGGGCCAGACTTCTCTACACCACCGAATGATAGCAGCGTAAATTAAACTCAAATACAGTGTTTTTTTGGGGGAGGTCTAACTCTATTCCCATGCACCTCTGTCTGCACACCCAGACATGGGTATATGCTTCCTGATTTTGGCTATTTGCTCTTGTCCTTCACATCCTCCTCCATATCACCACCATATCTACCATATCACCATATCTATGTCTCTTCCACCGACATTGGAGTTCCTTCAAATTTTTGACAGCTGTTGCATTCACTGCATAGGCAAACAGTATGGGAAACCCACTTCCTAATAATGGGAACATTGTTTTCAGGAGGCCCTCCCACCTCTGCGTCTCTTGCAAGGGGCATTGGAGTTCCTCCAAATTTTTGGCAGCAATTGCATTCACTGCATAGGCAAACAGTATGGGAGACCCACTTCCTAATAATGGGAAAAAAAATTTCAGGAGGCGCTCCGACCTCTACGTCTCTTGCATGGGGCATTGGAGTTCCTCCACATTTTTGGCAGCCGTTGCATTCACTCCATAGGCAAACAGTATGGGAGACCAACTCTTTTTTAATGGGAACATCTTGTACTCGTTACTTTAGCCCAGCTCCATGTGTCTTTAAATTGTTAGTAGGGTTTTTTCTAAATTTTGACATCCGTTGGACTCACTGCATACCCAATAACTGGATAGCAGACCCTCTCCTTTCTAATGGGAACATGTCATTACTGTGGCCCAGCTATATGTGTCTTTAAATTGTTAGTGGGGGTATTCCCAAATTTTGGCAGCCCTTGCAGTCACAGCATGGGCATTACCACAATAGGAGACCCACTCCTTTATAATGGGAACATTATTTTACTGAGACCCTCCTCTAGGTCTCTTCAAAGGAATATTGGGGTGAGTCCAAATTTTTAGCAGTCCTTTCAGTCACTGAATACGCAATAACAGTATAGGAGACCCACTCTTTAAAAAGGGGAACAACAAAGCCTAGCCAACTGCTCACCCTTTAAGAATAGCAAGGCTGTAAAAATAGTGTTTGTGACTTTCACAATCCCTCCTTCATAAATGAAAAAGGATGTGTCTGATGATGTTTCACACACCACATGGCCAGATAAGGTTGTAAAATGTTAAAATGACATTTCCTGGAGAATGCAATTGTCATGGTTGAAAGCAATGCAAAAGTGCAAAAAAGCATCAAAAATGCTACGTGTGACCATAACCCAAGGTGTGGAGAAGCATTTTTGTTTTTGGTTATTTATTTTGCTTTATATACAAGTAATTACCCTGGAAAGGATGATCCTTAACATATTTCCAAGGAAAATCCATTTTGGTTTCATTTTTGTATGTTTTATTGTGAATCCGTAAAATTGGCATAATACCTCTGACAACATTGTTGACAACAGTGACCTGGGAGTCAGAAATGCTTCCAGTGGTCTTCCCCATGCTGCTCCCATGTCATTTGAGCACTGTTCCCATCAATTTTTAGGCCCTCTGCTGACTGCCGGGGGGGCCGCCGGAAAAATCCTCGAGTTTCCCATAGACTTACATTGGGCTCATTACTCGGACCGAGCACTCAAGCATTACAATTTGCTCGAGCCAAGCAATGAGTACCCGAGCATTTTAGTGCTCGCTCATCACTAAGAATGATGTTTAGACACTATTCTTTTTTAACGGCAATGTTCTTAGGCAAAATTGTGAGTAACATATTACAGTTTAATTCTAGATTATATTTGTTTCTCAATGGAAACATGGTGCATATACACCGGTGTATTACACTTCTACAAACAGATTTGCTGGCCCTTGTTTTTGCATATAAAGTTGTGAGTGAGCCCATTACCTTGGATCAGATTTTTGAAGGTTTCACTGTGTTGTATGTAGGTATTGTCAAGTCAGTTACTTTTCATCATAATAGTGTGTTAATAAAAGCTATGTTTTACTTTACAGTCCGGAGCCTGGGGATTAGAGATGAGCAAATGTTTCAATATTCAATTCGGATTACGATTGCCAAATTTGCAATATTCACCAATTTATTCATCGAATGTTCGCCGAAATTACCGAACGACATAGAATTTAATGGGTGGCAAAAAAAAGACATACACAACACCTTAAAATGGGCCCAATAGCTGCCAAAACACATCAAATTAGGGGTAGACACTTGGAAAGTGCCATCAATTGACCCAGAGTACAAGTGCTATAATTATTATTACTATTACAGCCCCATTTATTTTGTGGCGCTTTACATGTCAAAAGGGGTCACAGACTGGTACAAGAGGAGAGATGACCCTGCCCGCGAGGGCACACAAACAATCTACAAGGGATGGGTGAGGGTACAGTAGGTCAGGGTATAGCTAGTCGTGCACCGGTGTGCTTGAGAGAGGCTTACCGCAGATTGTATGCTTGTCCCAAGAAGTGGGTTTTCAGCTTCCTTTTCAAGGTTTCCACGGTAGGCGTCTGATGTGTTGGGGTACAGAGTTATCACATTAGGGGAGATGCACGGGACAAATCTGTTGAGAGCCTAAATCACGTTAAGCTTCCAGGAGCTCACAACTGACCAGATTAACCCCTGCACTGATTAATATGAAGGCGAAAGGCTTCTTTCTAATCACTGCAGGAGTGGGAGGGATCAGACGCTGCGATCTTCTGGCTCTTCTCTGTCACGGTAAACCCGTGACACCTTGCAAGCTTCAACACAATGTTCACATGGTAGACAGCAGCGGTGGTCTGTCTCCTAGAAAACTAGCTAACTCCTTTATGATGATAGAGGATAACATCTGTAAGTAGTTTGTATGTTCTCCCCATGCTTGCGGGGGTTTCCTCCAGGTTCTCCGATTACCTCCTCAGTAAAAAAGCAGCCATACAGGAGTGCTCACAGTTCAAAAAATTAGGACCTGACACAACCATTTCCATGGCCAACAGATTGGATGGTGGATTTCCACCTATTAGCTTCGTCATGTGTGGGAGGAAACAATCTTTTATGTGACCACAGCTGTGGGACAGAGAACTGGCTGCAGTGCTGAAAGATGGCTCAGTATGGTGAAACGGACAAACTTCTGGACCGTGAGTGAGATGAATGGGGACATGTTATGGTGGATTGAGAAACATGTGGCGTGCTCGGTGAAGCAAACACAGCATGCATGTCCGCAAAGTTTGCAGATTTCAAGAGCTGGCTCATCCTCTGCGGTCTCAAAAAAGGCCAAGGCTAGGCAACCCTTGCTGCCACTGCGAGCTCCAGACCCACGACCGCTGCTGGTCACTGCCATGGTTGTGACTAAGGATGCAGTGCTCCTCGTGCTTGCATCATTCCTTGTCTGCGCCATAGGACACAACGTAACATCCTCGTCTTCCTCCTCCACCTCCTTAGATGAGCTACTCAGCTGAGTGCCTCTGGGTTCACACTAAGTTGGATGTGCAACCTCATCATCATCCAATGTGTTATCCCATTCCTCACCCTCAAAGTCACCCTCCTCTTCTTCTTGTCCTGACAGCACAGTACAGTTGAGGGTCAGGAAGCTGCTCAGACCCAACCTTTTTTTTTCCCCCTGTCTGAAGAAGATTATCTGTCCCAAACAATTTTAAGCTGAGATGCAGTCTGCTTTTTATACACATTTTGAGTTTATCAGATCTGTGTACCCCTGTGTGGAGAAGAATATCTGCCCCAAACAATTTTAAGCGGAGATGTAGTCTACTTTATATACCCATTTTGAGTTTACAGTGGGGAAAAAAAAGTATTTAGTCAGCCACCAATAGTGCAAGTTCTCCCACTTAAAAAGATGAGAGAGGCCTGTAATTGACATCATAGGTAGACCTCAACTATGAGATACACAATGAGAAAACAAATTCTAAAAATCACATTCTCTGATTTCAAAATAATTATTTTTTCAAGTTTTGGTGGAAAATAAGTATTTGGTCAATTATAAAAGTTCATCTCAATACATTGTTATATATCCTTTGTTGGCAATGACAGAGGTCAAACATTTTCTGTAAGTCTTCACAAGGTTGGCACACACTGTTGCTGGTATGTTGGCCCATTCCTCCATGCAGATCTCCTCTAGAGCAGTGATGTTTTGGGGCTGTCGCTGAGCAACACAGACTTTCAACTCCGTCCAAAGGTTTTCTATAGTGTTTAGATTTGGAGACTGGCTAGGCAACTACAAGACCTTGAAATGCTTCTTACGAAGCCACTCCTTTGTTGCTTTGATGGTGTGCTTGGGTTCATTGTCAAGCTGAAAGACCCAGCCACGTTTCATCTTCAATGCACTTGCTGATGGGAGGAGGTTTGGACTCAAAAACTCACGATACATGGCCCCATTCATTCTTTCATGCACACGGATCAGTCGTCCTGGTTCCTTGGCAGAGAAACAGCCCCAAAGCATGATGTTGCCACCCCCATGCTTCACAGTAGGTATGGTGTTCTTTGGATGCAACTCAGTATTCTTTCTCCTCCAAACACGCCGAGTTGT
Organism: Phyllobates terribilis; assembly: GCF_046119375.1. Taxonomy (NCBI): domain Eukaryota; kingdom Metazoa; phylum Chordata; class Amphibia; order Anura; family Dendrobatidae; genus Phyllobates; species Phyllobates terribilis. The sequence continues at coordinate 285,626,918 of NW_027362761.1, forward strand.
GTTTCTTCCAAACAGTTCTACTTTAGTTTCATCTGACCATATGACATTCTCCCAATACTCTTCTGGATCATCCAAATGCTCTCTAGCAAACTTCAGACGGGCCCGGACATGTAAAGGCTTAAGCAATGGGACATGTCTGGCACTGCAGGGTCTGAGTCACTGGCGGCATAGTATTTTACTAATGGTAGCCTGTGTAACGTTGGTCCCAGCTCTCTGCAGGTCATTCACTAGGTCCCCCCGTGTGGTTCTGGGATTTTTGCTCACCGTTCTTGAGATCAGTTTGACCCCACTCGGTGAGATCTTGTGTGGAGCCCCAGATCGAGGGAGATTATCAGTGGTCTTGTATGTCTTCCATTTTCTAATTATTGCTCCCACAGTTGATTTCTTCACACCAAGCTGCTTGCCTATTGCAGATTTCGTGCTTGTAATTGACCAAAAACTTATTTTCCACCAAAATTTGAAAAAAATTTCTTTCCAAATCAGACAATGTGATTTTCAGGATTTGTTTTCTCATTTTGTATCTCATAGTTGAGGTCTACCTATGATGTTAATTACAGGCCTCTCTCCTATTTTAAATGGGAGAACTTGCACAATTGGTGGCTGACTAAATATTTTTTTTCCCCACTGTATCAGGTCTGTGTACCCTTATATGGAGAACAATATCTGCCCAAAACTATTTTAAGCGGAGATGCAGTCTGCTTCATTTTGAGTTTATCAGGTCTGTGTACCCCTGTGTGGAGAAGAATATCTGCCCCAAACAATTTTAAGCTTAGATGTAGTCTGCTTTATATACCCATTTTGAGTTTATCAGGTCTGTATACCCCTGTGTGGAGAAGAATATCTGCACGAAAAAATTATTTTCACTAGAGTACAACTATCTTAAAGGAGACCAAAGCATCTTCCATTACAGCCAACCCAGCACATAGAGACCCAATCAGGAATGTTCACATTTCCCTAAATTAGGGCCTAATACCACCGAAGTGGCATAAATTTCCATACAGTAGAAATAGTATAATTAGGACCGACGCTGGCTGCCGGGCATGATAAAACCTCCAAGGTGTGACAGGTGAGCTCAGGCCATTCATCCATTTTTGAAGACCAAAATGTAAAAGGGTCAAAATCCTCACTGATAGTATTCATATTGAGCTCTAGATAGTCCTCCACCATCCTCTCCAGTCATTCTCCACGTGTCAGACTTGTACTCTGTTGTGCAGATGCACAAACTTGTCTAAAAAATGTGTGAAAGGACACACAGAAATTTTTTCTGCCACTTACTCCGGTGCTGCTAATGTTTTGGCATTTATGAACTGACGTGCAAGAGGTTGAAAGACTACAGCTGCGCTGCACACTGTGTGCCTCACTCCTATCTTGGGGAAAAGCTCTATTAAGGTTGCTTAAAAGCTTGTTTCGATATTCCAACATTAGTGGGTCCTTTCAAGGGCGGGAAGAATCTGGCAAAATTTACTCTCATAACGTGGATCTAACAGAGTGGCAAACCAGTAGTCAGCATTATTTTGAATCCTAACTATACGGGGATCAAGTTTCAGAAAGTGCAGCAAGAAGGCACTCATGTGTTGGGCTCTTCCAGGTGGTCCAAAGCCAGACTCTATTGTTGGCTGCGTAACACTGATGCATGTCTCCTCCTGCCAACCTCGTTCAACAGAGCGAGGATGATTATCCTCTTCATCTACTGACTGTTGCTCGCCCATCAACTCTTCCTCCTCCATTTGTTCCTCGGCTCTTGCACCTTCACCAACAGTATGTCTCCCCCTCAATAGCAGGAAGCCACCATCACTTAGCATCCACCTGTGTGATGACAGTCTGGAACTTTGGGACATTCTTATCCTTTCCACATCCTCCTCTTCTTGTGGGACAACCACCTCCTGCCACACACTATTCAAAGTCTGCTCCAGCATGTAAATGACCAGAATAGTGATATAGTTGACTGCATTGTCAGCGCTAACTAGTTTAGTAGTCATTTCAAAACTGCGCAGAAGGGTGGAGAGGTCCTTAATCTGTTCCCAATCCGTAAATGTGATATGCCCCACGTCCGTACTGCGTTGGCCCAGGCTATACGACATGACATACTGTATCAGGGCTCATTGCTGCTGCTACAGTCGCTGCAACATGTGCAGAGTGGAATTCCACTGCATCGGAACACATCGCATATCAACCTATTAACTGGCATGGACAAAGACCTCTGTATCGATGCAAGTCGATGACATGCGGGATGCGAATGGCAAAAATGGGAACACAGCTTCCGCATTTTCTGAAGCAGCTCATCCAGGCGGGGATAGTGGTGGAAAATCGCTTTACCTCCAGGTTGAGGATGTGAGCCATGCAAGGCACATGTGTGAGTTTGCCTCGGCGTAGGGCCACCAACAGGTTCTCACCGTTATCGCACATGGCCTTCCCTGGCTCCAGGTTCAGTGGAGACAGCCATTGCTGAAACTGAGTCTTGAAAGCTGTCCACAACTCTTCAACTGTATGACTGCGATCTCCAAGGCATATTAATTTGAAGACTGCCCGATTGTGGTGAGCCCTGGTTTTACAGTACGGAGGTAATGTGAATTTGCTCTGCACTGTTGGAACACGTGTCTCGTTAAGACAGAGGTTGATTGCGCAGATGGAGGCTCTAGAGGAGGTGGAGGATGCAAAAGCAGTGGAGGAATTGTGAAATACAGAAGTTTGTTCTGCAAGCCTCTGGGATTCCAAAATTTGTGGAGCAGCCCCTTCCCCTCCTGTCCCCACAGCCACCAGAGCCAGAGTCACCCATTGCCCTGTCAGTAAGATGTAACGCACTTGGCCATGCTAACTTGTCCAGGTGTCTGTGGTGAAATGCACCCTGGAAGATATAGATTTAGTCAAGGAATGGGTGATGTTGTCTGCGACATACTGGTGTGGCGCAGGCACAGCTTTCTTAGACAAGTAATGGCGACTGGGCAATTGGTAATGGGGGACTACGACGGCCATCAGCTCTTGGAAACCGTCTGTATCTACCAGGCTGAAATGCAGCATTTCCGTGGCCATCAGATTTGAGATGGTGGAGTTCAACCTCTTTGCTTTCTCATGTGTAGGATGAAACCATCTTTTATGTGACCAAAACTGAGGGACCGAGGGCTGGCTGCAGTGCTGAGAGGGCGGAGTGTGGTGAAATGGACAAACTGCTGGACCGTGAGTGAAGTACAAGCGCAGATGTTACGGTGGATTGAGAAATGTGTGGTGTGCTAGGTGAAACAAACACAGCAGGCATGTCCGCTTCCATTACAGCTTATGGGCTCTCACTCAGCCTGACTGGAGCAGGTAGAGAACCAGGAGTTTTGCAGTGGGAGACCTGCGTGCCACTACTGTGTATTGGCACGGTAAAAGAGGAGGATGAAGAAGCAGCGGATGCGGTTGATGGGGCAGCTGATGGTTGTTGAGGTCCTCAGGTCTGCATTTTAGCGCAGTGAGATTGCCAGAGTAACACATGTTGATTGCGCATGTGAAGGGTCATGCATGTAGTAGTCAAATTATTGCACTTTTTACCTCTACTGAGTTATTTCTTGCAAAGTGTGCTGAGAACGTGAGTTGGCTCATCCTTTGCCATCTCAAAAAAGGACCAGACTAGGCAACCCTTGCTGCCCCTGTGAGCTGCAGACCCACGACTGCTGCTGGCCACAGTTGTGGCTAATGATGCAGTGCTCCTCGTGCTTGCATCTCTCCGTGTCTGCGCCGTAGGGCGGAAGGTAACCTCCTCATCTTCCTCCTCCACCTTCTCAGATGAGCTACTCGGCTGCATGACTGTGGGTTCACCCCAAGTAGGATCTTCAGCCTCATCATCATCCAATGTGTTATCCCATTCCTCGCCCTCAGAGTGACCCTTCTCCTCTTGTTGCCCTGACAGCACAGTACAGTCCGCATGAGCCTCAGGTATCTGAGTCTCATCAGGATCACCTCCCTCCCCGGTTGTTAACGTCTGGTGACGAGGGTCAGGAACCTGCTCTGATCCTACTCCGTCCTGCCGCTTATCCAACCTTAAAATTTTTTTGGCATTGCTGCTGATAGTTTCCTCCTTTTCTTGACTCCGTCAGTGTTTGGAGTACACATCTGATGCCCATGGCATAGAATAGGTGAAAAGTTCTACAGACTCAAACATCTGTGGTTCGCTACAGTCATTTGGGCACTTAGACAGTTGTGACTTGGGGGGGAGCAAAGGTAATTAGGGTGCCACCTCTGTGGACTATACTGTGTGTGATGTTGAGGTGGAGGAAGAAGTGGAGAGGCCACTTGAAGCAGCGCTTGCAATCCACTGGAGCAACTGCTCTTTCTGGCCCTTATCAACAAGGCGTATCGCTGTGTGGCTGCCAAAGAAAGGGAGGGGAGTAGCCCGTCCATTAACAGAAGTTGTCAGTTGTCTTCGGATAGGACATGACGGTGTTGGTTCACTAGTGCTTTCACTAACATTACCACCTACCCCGCATATACCTTGAATACCAAGCCTGTTTCCACTTCCACCACGACTTCTCTTTTTCCCACTCATGTTGCTCAGATACTGTGGAAGGAGCACACTATTAGTAAATCAAAATTAGATTTTTTAAGCGCTGCACACGCCTAAATTTCAGCCGCACTAAATGACAAGGTAAGATATGGCTTGCTGTATAACATTACTAACTGAACAAAGTATTTTTTTACTGTGGATGACCCCTCTATAAAATAAGAGATATTCTCCAAACTATTTCAAACTGAGATGTTCCCGCTGTATAGTGTTAGGAACCGAACAAATAATTTTTTTACTGTGGATGACGCCTGTATAGCATAGGAGAAATTCTCTAAACTAATTCAAACTCAGATCTAGCCTGTTGTATAACATTAGCAACAGCAAAAAATAATTTTTTTGACTCTGCACAAACTCTCAATACAGATGAATTTCACCACCACTAACAGGGCTATGTGGCTTATAACAGAGTGTTACACATTTGCCACAGAAAAAAATATTTTTTGGACTCTGCTGAGCAACAGAAAAAAACCCATTTTTTGTAGTCTGAAAACGCTGAAGTTCACCGCCACTAACATAGTAGCTGACGTATAGCACATTGTATGATGTTTGCCACACAAACAAATCTGTGGCTAGCAACAGAAAAAATATTTTTTTTTACTCTGAAAACAGCTGAAGTTCACCACCACTAACATAGTAGCTGATGAATAGCAGAGTGTATGACGTTTGCCACACAAAAAATTATTTTGTGGACTCTGCCTAGCAAGATGAAAAATTTACTTTTTTACTCTGAAAACGGCTGAGGTTCACCGCCACTAAGATAGTAGGTGGCTTTTAGCAGACTGCATCATGTTTGCCATACAAAAAAATCTTTGGTTGAGTGAGGTTAACAGCTGAAAAAATCTTTTTTTCTTACTCTGAAAACAGCTGAAGTTCATTGCCACTGACATAGTAGCTGACGTATAACAGAGTGTATGATGTTTAAACTAATTTGTATATTACCTTTTAACCATGTTCTAAATAAATTGTTTTATAATCATCCATACTCATCTCTCTCCCACACTCTGTTACCAGCGCAAGTCTATATATATATATTTGTATTTATCCCCCCAGACAACTGTGGTATTTGTTTATCTTGCAGCAGGTTCATAGTGTTCACTCACTAGCGCCACCAGCCTCATTTACTTTCATATTATCCATCTACCACATTGGAGGCTGCTTGAGGTGTTTTTTTCCCCCCTTTTTTCCCTTTTCCCCAGCACTTTGACTACAGATTTGGTCTTATAACTCTATCATTACAATGGGTGACCGTAAAGACCACATCCAAAACCTTTGCAGGTTCTTCCACATTACTCCAAACCCACCACCTTTGATAACGAATTCTCATAACCTAAACAAAATAAGGATTCCGAAGGATTCCGTGCAATCCAAAACGCGTAGGAAAGGTCCTCAGTGCTACCCATACCTAGCTCACTGCGAGACATCACGTGACCTGATGTCACACAGGTCCTTGCACGGACGAAAATGTACTGCTTCCATCGGGTGCACGCCTTCACTGTAGCCTCTGGCCGAGACTCCGTGTGCGGCGAGACACTCCCACCACAGAGCGCTGTGTGCGCACACCCGCAGGTCAGTAACTACGAGTATCCGGAACCATCGCTGAGCACCGCAAGCATACAACTGCCACCTCCAGGTACGCACGCTGCTGTACAAGCCACTGATCATACTGCACGGCCCCAAGCCTACCGTGTACCATCAACTACTATCCGCACAAGGAAGGTAACCCAAGTAGCTGACCTACACCTGGACAAGCTACAAACTGAAAGGATAGAAGAATTTACCCCCTCTTTTTTTCATCCTGTACAGCAACCATCTATTGCACCGTCTAGCAAATGGGATTGTGGCATCAGTAATAGATACCGCACACCCAGTCAACACAGGGTAACTCATTATCTTTGCTATCATACCATCAACCCTATTTAAAACCCCTCTTACCTATACTATTTAAACCCCGTACAGGCACAAGGAACTAGCCGGCATCTTTACAGCGGCCCCTAGAAATTCCATCAGGACTCCCACTCCGTTCCTCACAAAGGTAAAAACTGGCCCCCCTACCAGGAACCATCTCAAATTTAATTTTATTATCTCCCATTTCCCTCTGTCTCCATAGATAACTAGCCTCAGCCTCCTAACGGACCTGCCTCCACTCCTGGACTCCCCTCTCATATAACCAGGTAATATCTTCCACTGTTATCCCCACCTTTGCATTTATTAATATAAAGTAGGGCCTTCTAATGATAATTCCCTTCCCTTTCAGGCTCCACACCTACCACAAAAGTCTCCTATCCATTTACCTCATCGAAGTGTTCGTCTAACAGTGTGTCTCTTTAATACTAGTCAGCCACCGTGGTCTGACTAATTTTAGCCATGTGCTTTTAACTATCTTTTAAGCCAAATAAATTTGATTTTGTTGTACCTACCCTGTCATAGCCTCTTTTTAGTACCGCTTAGGTTACCAAGACCAGCGCAGATACTCTGTATATATATTATTAATCCCCTGCAGCCTTTCTGGTTCACTGCCTGTATCAGCAGCAGGTGTGGATGTGAGTCCAACAGCGCCCCCTTACATATACTATTTCCTTTATTATTAACAAAAGGAAACAACAACTCATGGAAAACAAAATAAGATTACAGAACTATTCAATGAGGTTAAAACATACAAGAACCACCCAGAAATGTTAAACCTCTCTAATAGTATAAGAAAAAGGATAAATCAAAAAGAAAAAGAAATTATAGAAAGAAAGCAGCGCAAATTTGGACGAGACACCATCCCCAATATCGATATATCATCCCACTAATAGGAAGGATCTGCCTTTGAAATTATTGATGAAGTGAATGCCAGCCCCAAAACATCCGATACCCAATTATCAGAAGATAGATTTTCCATCTACCCAATGCCAGACATCAACGGTGCAACCCAACCAAATGAAAATAGGGCTACTACTACTAGCCAACATCCCCCTATAGTAGTTCAACCTACTACTAACGTATCCCCCTTACTAACCCCCGTCACCACTCACAATAGATTTAAGCCACTCGACACTATTAGTGAATCCCCTTCTAATACCAGGGAACGTCCCCATTCATCTCAAGATATGAGTATGAGAATGAGAGCCAACTCTCAACACCCACAAATTAGAAAGAAGGCTAGTAACTCAATTTTTTTTCAATTGGGACTAAGACAGAGAGGCTGTAGAGGAGGGTAACTCTCCAAAAAGAAAATACAACCAAAAAAGATAAACACAGGGGACAACCTGAGCAAATACAACTTAAAAGCAAACACAATTCAACTTCATAATAAAGGTTTAAAATATGCTCCATCAATAGGCCTCAATGAATTTCAGGCCTTTATTGGGGTCAAACAATTCATGGTAAAACTAGCCTTCAAAAAATATCATCTTAAAAGAGAAACTCAAGCACAAACATGGAGTCCCCCACATCCATCTACTTCTAATTAGGTTCATACCAATCTCAAAAACAAATCTAAATTCCACCCCCTTAATGAGTATTCTGCAGCCTTTCTCAGCTTCCAGCAAAATGTGAGTACTGATATACGTAACCTGAACGATAAAAAGTGTGCAAAATTTAAAAACAATCTCAGCCTGGCTGAACGAAGAGCTATAAAATCACATCAAAACAACCACATTACCATCCGCCTTGCGGACAAAGGGGGAGGTATTGTCATCCTGGACAATGAGCAGTACCAGGCCGAAGCATCCAGACTCCTTAGCGACACACACACTTATAAGATTCTAGCTAAAGATTAGAGATGAGCGGTGTTCGACTAGAACTGTTCGCCAATCTCAAATTCGAGCTGTTTTGGGCGGTGTTCGAGTTGTTCGACGAACCCGAACGATTTGCAAAAAATTCGGCTGTTCGAGGTTATGTTCGATAACTGTTCGTGCACCAAAAGCGTGTCCTGCATGTCTGGCGCTATTTAGAGCACCAATCATGCAGGGATTGTCTGCCACTCACTGTAATGCCACAGCCATGGTGGTTGTGGCATTACAGTGATTGCCCAAATCGATGGGAACAGTGCCAACAGTGAAACATGAAAAGCCGGCAATTCAGCAGCGGCATACACCGGTACCCGGCAATTTAGAACCGAAAGAAAAGATCTTCACACATAGATTAGATAGATATAAACATGTCAGTCACATATATACGAAGTACAGTGAAAGTGCTGCTTACTGTACTTGTCATTTAGCGTAAAGGATTTATCAAAAAAAATAATAGTGTTTTCATGCACCGTCTCTTTAAAAAAGCCGGCCGGCAATTCAGCAGCGGTACCCGACAATTTATAACAGACAGAATAGAGCTTCACACATAGATTAGATAGATAGAAACATGTCAGCCACATATATACGAAGTACAGTGACAGTGTTGCTTACTGTACTTGTCATTTAGCGTAAAGGATTTATCAAAAAAAATAATAGTGTTTTCATGCACTGTCTCTTTAAAAAAGCCGGCCGGCAATTCAGCAGCGGTACCCGACAATTTATAACAGACAGAATAGAGCTTCACACATAGATTAGAGAGATAGAAACATGTCAGTCACATATATATGAAGTACAGTGATAGTGTTGGTTACTGTACTTGTCATTTAGTATTAAAATAAAGGATTTATTATTAAAAAAATTGGCGTGGGGTTTCCCTTAATTTTAGGCTCTAGCGGAGGTTAAGCAGACGGCTGGGGCAGATGTTTGAAGCCTGGGAAGGGGGTAATACCCACGGAGCTTCCCAGGCTACTAATATCAGCCCCCAGCTGAATACATAGCCTTTACTAGCTATTAAAATGGGGGACCCCCCAAAAAAAATGACGTGGGGTCCCCCCTAATTTAATAGCTAGCAAAGGCTAGGCAGACAGCTGGGGGCTGATATTAATAGCCCAGGAAGGGAGCCATGAATATTGGCCCCCTCCCAGGCTAGAAACACCAGCCGTCAGCCGCCCCAGAAATGGCGCATTCATAGGATGCGCCAATTCTGGCACTTAGCCTCGCTCTTCCACGCTGCCCGGGTGCGGTGGCAGGGGGTAATAGGTCTGGGGTTGATGTCAGCTTATAATGCCAGCTGACATCAAGCCCAGGTTAGTAATGGAGAGGCGTCTATAAGACACCCCCATTACTAACCCCATAGTCAAAGTTAAAAAAAAACACAAACACCCAGAATAAAGTCCTTTAATTGAAATAAAGACACAATCCTTTATTGTTCTAAATTAAACCATACTTACAGTCACGCCCATTCCAGCTGAAGCCAACGATCTCCTGCAATAAAAGAAAAATAATAAAGCAACCTCATCCTTACCTTTCCATGGTTCCCACGACAGCTTCAGCTCTGCTACATCGAGATGACAGGCTGGACCGCAGCAGAACGCTGCCATCCAGCCTGTCATCCCGCAGACACTGAGAAGCGCAGGCTTGCTTGCGCTGCTCAGCGTCTCTCTGTGACGACATCCAGATGAGCCGAGTTCATGTCCAATGAACTCGGCTCACCTCATGCACGTCACTGACAGCGTGGGAAAATTCTCACGCTGAAGCGGTGAGTGCAGGAGAATTCTCCCACGCTGTCAGTGACGTGCATAAGGTGAGCTCATGTCCAATGAACTCAGCTCACCTCCTGCACGTCACTGACAGCGTGGGAGAATTCTCCTGCACTCAGCGCTTCAGCGTGAGAATTCTCCCAGCTGAAGCGCTGAGTGCAGGAGAATTTTCCCACGCTGTCAGTGACGTGCATAAGGTGAGCTCATGTCCAATGAACTCAGCTCACCTCCTGCACGTCACTGACAGCGTGGGAGAATTCTCCTGCACTCAGCGCTTCAGTGTGAGAATTCTCCCACGCTGAAGCGCTGAGTGCAGGAGAATTTTCCCACGCTGTCAGTGACGTGCATGAGGTGAGCCGAGTTCATTGGACATTAACTCGGCTCATCTGGATGCCCTCACAGAGAGACACTGTGGAGCGCAAGCAAGCCTGCGCTTCTCAGTGTCTGCGGGATGACAGGCTGGATGGCAGCGTTCTGCTGCGGTCCAGCCTGTCATCTCGATGTAGCAGAGCTGAAGCTGTCATGGGAACCATGGAAAGGTAAGGATGATGTTGCTTTATTATTTTTCTTTTATTTCAGGAGATCGTTGGCTTCAGCTGGAATGGGCGTGATGGTAAGTATGGTTTAATTTAGAACAATAAAGAATTGTGTGTTTATTTCAATTAAAGGACTTTTTTCTGGGTGTTATGTTTTTTTTAAATACTTTACTAGAAATTCATGGTGGTCATGTCTAATATTGGCGTGACCCCATGAATTTCGGGCTTAGGGCCAGCTGATGCCAAGCTGGCCCTAACCCTTTTATTACCCAGTGAGCCACCGCACCAGGGCCCTGGATGAGTTGGGTACAGCGCCAGAAGATGGCGCTTCTATGAACGCGCCATTTTCCGGGGTGGCTGCGGACTGCAATTTGCAGCGGGGGTGGCCCAGAAAGCTTGGGCCTCCCTGCGCTGCGGATTCCAGCCCCCAGCTGCCTAGTTGTACCTGGCTGGACACAAAAACAGGGCGAAGCCCCACGTCAATTTTCTTTAAATTATTTCATGAAATAATTAAGAAAAAAAGGGCTTCCCTATATTGTTGTGTCCGGCCAGGTACAAATAGGCAGCTGGTGGTTGGGGGCAGCCCGTTCCTGCCTGCTGTACCTGGCTGGACACAAATATAGTGCGAAGCCCCACGTCAATTTTTTTTAAATTATTTCATGAATTTCCTGAAATAATTTAAAAAAATTGAAGTGGGGCTTCGCACTATATTTGTGTCCAGCCAGGTACAGCAGGCAGGAACGGGCTGCCCCCATCCACCAGCTGCCTATTTGTACCTGGCCGGACACAACAATATAGGGAAGCCCTTTTTTTCTTAATTATTTCATGAATTTCATGAAATAATTAAAAAAAATTGAAGTGGTGCTTCGCACTATATTTGTGTCCAGCCAGGTACAGCAGGCAGGAACGGGCTGCCCCCAACCACCAGCTGCCTATTTGTACCTGGCCGGACACAACAATATAGGGAAGGCCTTTTTTTCTTAATTATTTCATGAATTTCATGAAATAATTAAAAAAAAAATACGTGGGGCTTTGCCCTATTTTTGTGTCCAGCCAGGTACAACTAGGCAGCTGGGGGCTGGAATCTGCAGCGCAGGGAGGCCCAAGCTTTCTGGGCCCCCCCCGCTACAAATTGCAGTCCGCAGCCACCCCGGAAAATGGCGCGTTCATAGAAGCGCCATCTTCTGGCGCTGTACCCAACTCATCCAGGGCCCTGGTGCGGTGGCTCACTGGGTAATAAAGAGGTTAGGGCCAGCTTGGTATTATCAGCTGGCCCCAAGCCCAAAATTCATGGGGTCACGCCAGTATTAGACATGACCGCCATGAATTTCTAGTAAAGTATTTAAAAAAAACACAACACCCAGAATAAAGTCCTTTAATTGAAATAAAGACACAATTCTTTATTGTTCTAAATTAAACCATACTTACCATCACACCCATTCCAGCTGAAGCCAACGATCTCCTGCAATAAAAGAAAAATAATAAACCAACCTCATCCTTACCTTTCCATGGTTCCCACGACAGCTTCAGCTCTGCTACATCGAGATGACTGGCTGGACCGCAGCAGAACGCTGCCATCCAGTCTGTCATCCCGCAGACACTGAGAAGCGCAGGCATGCTTGCGCTCCTCACTGTCTCGCTGTGACGGCATCCAGATGAGCTGAGGTCATGTCCAATTAACTCGGCTCACCTCATGCACGTCACTGACAGCGTGGGAAAATTCTCACGCTGAAGTGCTGAATGCAGGAGAATTCTCCCGCGCTGTCAGTGATGTGCATGAGGTGAGCTCATGTCCAATGAACTCAGCTCACCTCCTGCACGTCACTGACAGCGTGGGAAAATTCTCCTGCAATCAGCGCTTCAGCGTGAGAATTTTCCCACGCTGTCAGTGACGTGCATGAGGTGAGCCGAGTTCATTGGACATGAACTCGGCTCATCTGGATGTCGTCACAGAAAGACGCTGAGCAGCGCAAGCAAGCCTGCGCTTCTCAGTGTCTGCGGGATGACAGGCTGGATGGCAGCGTTCTGCTGCGGTCCAGCCTGTCATCTCGATGTAGCAGAGCTGAAGCTGTCGTGGGAACCATGGAAAGGTAAGGATGAGGTTGCTTTATTATTTTTCTTTTATTGCAGGAGATCGTTGGCTTCAGCTGGAATGGGCATGATGGTAAGTATGGTTTAATTTAGAACAATAAAGGATTGTGTCTTTATTTCAATTATAGGACTTTATTCTGGGTGTTTGTGTTTTTTTTTAACTTTGACTATGGGGTTAGTAATGGGGGTGTCTTATAGACGCCTCTCCATTACTAACCTGGGCTTGATGTCAGCTGGCATTATAAGCTGACATCAACCCCAACCCTATTACCCCCTGCCACCGCACCAGGGCAGCGTGGAAGAGCGAGGCTAAGTGCCAGAATTGGCGCATCCTATGAATGCGCCATTTCTGGGGCGGCTGACGGCTGGTGTTTCTAGCCTGGGAGGGGGCCAATATTCATGGCTCCCTTCCTGGGCTATTATTATCAGCCCCCAGCTGTCTGCCTAGCCTTTGCTAGCTATTAAATTAGGGGGACCCCACGTCATTTTTTTTGGGGGGTCCCCCATTTTAATAGCTAGTAAAGGCTATGTATTCAGCTGGGGGCTGATATTAGTAGCCTGGGAAGCTCCGTGGGTATTACCCCCATCCCAGGCTTCAAACATCTGCCCCAGCCGTCTGCTTAACCTCCGCTAGAGCCTAAAATTAAGGGGAACCCCACGCCAATTTTTTTTTATAATAAATCCTTTATTTTAATACTAAATGACAAGTACAGTAACCAACACTATCACTGTACTTCATATATATGTGACTGACATGTTTCTATCTATCTAATCTATGTGTGATGCTCTATCTTTCTGTTCTAAATTGTCGGGTACCGCTGCTGAATTGCCGGCCGGCTTTTTTAAAGAGACAGTGCATGAAAACACTATTATTTTTTTAAATAAATCCTTTACATTAAATGACAAGTACAGTAAGCAACACTATCACTGTACTTATTATATATGTGACTGACATGTTTCTATCTATCTAATCTATGTGTGAAGCTCTATTCTTTCTGTTCTAAATTGTCGGGTACAGATGCTGAATTGCCGGCCGGCTTTTTTAAAGAGACGGTGCATGAAAACACTAATATTTTTTTTAATAAATCCTTTACACTAAATGACAAGTACAGTAAGCAACACTGTCACAGTACTTCATATATATGTGACTGACATGTTTCTATCTATCTAATCTATGTGTGATGCTCTATTCCTTCTTGTCTAAATTGTCGGGTACCGGTGTATGCCGCTGCTGAATTTGCCGGCCGGCTTTTTTAAAGAGAGTGTCTTCTGAGCAGTTTCTCAGCTTTTGGACACCTTTGCAGGTGTTTTCCATGTGTTTCTATGTGTTTTTGTTTGCCTGCCATTGGTTTTAACGGTGTTCGACGGTGTTCTAAGGTGTTCGACGAACAGTTCGACGAACAGTTCCTCGAACATCCCGGTGTTCGAAGAACCGAACCGAACCCGAACACTACGGGGGTGGCTCAACACTACTAAAGATCCCACGGCGATTTACGCCAATGAGATGAGATTACTTACTAAAAGGGGCTGGAAGCAGGCTACATTAATACATCTGAATTTGAGTACATCAATATTGCCTCACCAAGTCTATCTGTTTTTTATTTCCTCCCAAAAATTCACAAATCTCTTGAAAACTTACCAGGGGGACCCATCATTTCTGGCATACAGTGTCTAGCCTCAAACCTATCAAGATTCATTGACACTCACCTACATGACTTAGTTCCACTTCTACCAGCCTGTAACAAAGACAGTCAAAATATCCCAATCTTATTGAAAATGGCAGGACAATTACATTCTAGGAACTATTGATATCACATCTTTATATACTGTAATCCAGCACAACAAAGGCTGTCAAGCAGTGACCTACTAAACAGAATAAACTTCCTGATGATCAAACTGCCTTTATTAATGATTGTATGCAATTTATTTTCTCACAACTATTTTAAACACAAAGAGCACTACTACTCCCAGCAGTGGGGCACAGCGATGGGGACCAGGTTCATGGCAAGTTACGCAAACCTGTACATGGGTAGATGGTCCTATGGCATCTCTTTATTAATGACATCATATTTATATTGTCTGGTAACCAAATGTCTCTAGACGTATTTTTAAAAGAAATCAACCAGAATGACTGCTTCTTACAATTTACTTCCAATACCAGTACTCAGCAAATTAACTTTTTGGACCTGAACATCCATATGCGCAATAATCAAATTCAGACCCGTACCTATACCAAACCAACAGATTCCAACAGCTACATTTCCTTAGACAGCTGTCATCTTCCAAGTTGGTTACTGAGCATTCCAAAAAGTCAGTATATGTGCATACACAGAAACTGCTCAAATTTGAATTACTTCGAGGAGGAGGCAGATATCCTAACCACCAAATTTCACAATAAAGGTTACAATCCCCAATTTCTCATACAAACGAAGAATCCGGTCAATTTGATGGCACGTGAAAACTTCCTAAGCAGTCCTAATAAAGGTACTCAAGCATCCTCAAATGACATGAACGTACTAATAATTACACCATATATATAATACTCACATATTTAGGAAAATCATTAAGAAACACATCTTAAAAGGTGATAAACAGATTGGTGAGAAACTTCCGGATAATCCTCGTTTCATATATAAAAAGCCTGCAACCTGGGAAGCCTGATTGCCCCAACAGTCCAGAATCTCATACCCAAAAAGAGTGGAACCCTCCCTTTTACTAAGGACATTTTGGGCTTCTATCCGTGTAAAAAATGTAATGTATGTAAGAAAATAAACATGAAAAAAACATAGAAAAAGGAGATGTAATGCACACCATATCCGATTCTATTACTTTAACCACTGAGGGGATTATTTATTGTATTACCTATCCCTGTCAAAAATCATACATAGGCAGAACAAAAAGCCCCATGCACATCCGCATAAATGAACATTTAGGGAATATTACTAATAAATTTGACGAACATTCCCTATGAAAGCATTTTGCTGGTAAACATGGGGGTTCTTTGACAGGTATCAAAATTACAGGCATACAGAAAGTGCCACAACAATGGCGAAAAGGTGACTATTTGAAACAAATGTCATGTGTAGAAAGTAAATGGATCTTCATTTTTGATACTCTAAAACCAAAGGGTTTAAATTCAGAATTAGAGCTATAAGCATTTAATGAGGATTAAACTGCTCTTTCAAGATTCTTAATCATATCCCCATTAACACCTACAAACCAGGACTGCCTAAAAAAAGAACCCATCAATACCTAGGGATCAACTCTGAGGAAGGAAACCGAAGCTTTGTGAAACACATCAGTCCCTTTTTGATCCTCCTATGCCTCCGTACTGGTACTCAGCACGTGACCGTGACGTCATGTAGGTCTTGAACCGCCAACGTGTGCTTACTGCAGGTCTTTCACGCACCAACGAACGCCGGCATCCGGAGAGCGGGTAGGAGCACCAGGTTTTCAGCCGGGACCCTGCCCCTCCCCTCTCGACTCCTCTGACATCGCCTTTACCTGGACTGCTATCCATGCCACAACGGGACTACTCCTGCACAAACTGTGAGTTATTGGCTCCCACAGCTATACGCTGTACGATTACAAACGTCTGCATCAAGCTACATGCTCCCTGTTCTTTTTCCAGCCAAGAACAAGCCACGCTAATGCTGGGCCACTCTACCAAACTGCTGTCTGGACTAGCACGGGACCCTTACAACAAAGTCTTCACCTTGAGCCCACCCTGTACCTTCAGGTGTTGTCAGCCCACACATAGGTTGCCAAACAACTGGCTCCTATTTTAGATCCTATACAGGGTCGACCACCAGGTGCATTTAAGAGTCGTTACACTCCAAGCAGCTAACCCATAACAGCCCAGCAAAATAGTTACAATGCATCACCTACCCCCCACCCCTGGGAGGTCAAAACACCTACCCATCGACCACCCTCAATAGTAATTAACAACTTCTTTTTACAGGAATTTACTCCTCCTTCTGCTCTTACAGTCAACCTACTACCTCCTTCTCCAACAACACAGGTATATTGGATTATAACCCGATGAATTCTCTTGTATAGCCTTAAAACGTTTATAAATTTATCCATTGCCTACAGTCTTCATGAGCTAAGAAATTGCCTAACCGGCTGGTTCCACTGCCATTTTCCGTGCCATAAATCCAGATAAATATTCATGCCTTTACTTCCACAGGCAATATTTCCAATATTTAGAACCTTCTTTTTCCCCTAAAAGGGATCTACCTCAGGTCGTCTTATCCATCCTACTGACCAAACGAGCTATCCGCTCCCTGCATCAATCACAGGTAATTATAAAGACGATAGGCTAATTAACCTCTACCTGTCCCCTATCTGTTTCTCATAGGGGATTCTCTTTCACGGAAAACCCTTCATCCTACTAACAGGAATCCTACTAATAAGAAGCAGTACTCACTTTAAACAGGACCACGAGGACCCTTCCCAGTCATCCTATTTTTAATCGGTTTTAATCTAATTTGTATATTACCTCTTAACCGTGTTGTAAATAAATTGTTTTATAATCATCCATACTCGTCTCACTCCCACACTCTGTTACCAGCGCAAGTCTATGTATTTTTTTGTATATATTTGAGTGTATGATGATTGCCACCCAAAAAAATCATTTGTGGACTCATCCAAGCAAGACAAAAATTTTTTTTTTTAACTTTGAAAAAAGCTGAGATTCACCACCACTAAGATAGTAGGTGGCTTTTAGCAGACTGTATCACGTTTGCCAAACCAAAAAATCTTTGGTGGACTGTGGCTAGCAACAGGAAAAAAAATATTTGTTTTACTGTGCATAAAGCTGAAGTTAATCCACCAAAAAATGACAAACTGGGCTAACACAGCTTTCACATTAGCAAACGAAAAGTAAAGATTTTTGTGCTCTGCACTCAGAAGCTCTGCACTGACAAGCTCTCAGCTGAAATTCAACCCCCCCAAAAAAATCAAAAAGTGGCCTACAAGGGCTTGCTTGCTTGCTTGCTTGATCACATTAGCAAGTGCAAAAAATAGATTGAAGGTATACCCCTGCATGGAGCACAGACAGTACAACCAGTGCACAACATTGTTATATGTCATAGGCCCTGCTTTTTCTGTCAGAATCTCAGTAATTGCTCAAAAACAAAAAAAAGTGCTGCAAGATCGACTGAACAGGTACACAGCACAGAACTTATCTACACTATCTTACTTCCAAACAAGCGCCCATCTATCTAGCTAAGATCTCTCATTACATAGGAGCTGTGTGCAGGAGCAGCGTCTGTCTCCAGTAGTGACCAGCATAAAATGGCGCTGAGGGAACATGGCCCATTTTTATATAGAGAGAACATGTGATTTCAGCAGTCAATTGCAGAAGACCTTGTGTCTGGGACACTGTGGATGCTTCCTGCACTCTGATTGGCTAACCGTGCTTTCCTGACTTAAAGTTACCGCCTACAGGAAAAAAAATAAATAAACAGCACTCATCTACCACGTCTCCCCGCTCATCATACACAAGCACTATGCAAAGCTGTTAAAAACGCTGTAGTTGCCCCGCAATCACGTAGCCACAGAAATTCGCCAAGCGATACCGATTTTCCCGAATTTAACTAATTTTGATCGCCTTTCCGATCACAAATGCGAATGTGCCACATTTGTGTCGAACTTAAATTTGGAGATCCGATTTCGCACATATTCGCTCATTACTACTGGGGATATTATTTTCCGAAAAGCTATCTGTAGTTAGTCATTTATTTAATGTTGCAGCCTTGTCCTATTAGGCTGCATTCACACACAGCAGTTATGCTGTGGCTCTCAACCACAGCAGACCTGTGCTGCCTCTGTTTCCCCACTGTTTCCCTACACAATCAAACTTGCATGGAAACAGCTGCTTTACTTGCAAACTCCATTACGATTGGCCAAGCAGCCTTGCAGGCGGAACAGCTTTCAAGATTAAGTAACTGTGCAGGGAACCAGTGGAGAGTGCACAGCAACATAGGAGTGTTGCGGTCAAAAGCCACAGTATGACTTATGCATGTGAATGCAGCCTTAAAAGCTGGGCTGCAACACTAGAGAGAGAACTTATTAAAAGGTGTGGCACAGATGGACAACCAATGTACTGGAGTTTCTGGAAGAAACTGCCCTTGTATTTTGGACACTCCATTTAATAGAGAACACTGCCATTACTAGTACTGCTAATAGTTATAATAATATTAATAATAATTTTAATGTTTATATTGAACATTCGATGTCGCATTCTTAAAATATTTTCACTTAAAGGGGTTGTCCGGTCCGAATCAATAAATCTGCAGTCACTCTGCAGACACACACTGTGCGCAAACTCTGTGCCCACGCTGTGCAATGAAAGAATTTGCTGGGTTTTGAGCCGGGACCAGAGGGTTTGTATGTGTTATACATACTGTTGGCCAGGGCCCTCCTAGTGGTCTAGTAGTCGTAGCCTCTCTAAATAAACTTGTATTGAGCGAAGTCAAGCCTCAAAAAGTGACACGGCCGTCCAGTATTAAGCGCGACCACAGCCACTAAATGGGTTCTTTCCGGGAGTATGTATAATGCATAAATACCCTCCGGTCACCTGCTCAGAAACCAGCGAATCCCGGCAGTGCACAATGCGTGCGCTGCGGTGGGATTCATAAGTCTGCAGTCACACTTGGTGACTGCGGACTTATCGACTTTGACAACACCTTGCCGCATTTACTTTATACATGCACAATGCTAAGTTAAAAAAAAAAAAGCTTTAAGGTAGAAAAACACAAATGCCATATAATAATAATTGCTAAAATCCACTATCATTAAATTCGGATTATCTATGTTTAAGCTTCACTTCTTTTTCTATTTTTATTATAGATTATCCTAAAGGCATACAAAAAAAATAACTCTTTTATAAAAGCTTTACCAGTTCTCACAATGCAGCAAACAATTATCTGATATTAATACGATACTTCAGCAGCCAGTAATTTTAGGACAACAATTATTTTATGTTTGAAGTTTACTGAATTTCAATTGTCTCAGCCTTTCCTTTGTAAACTTGAAATTATAATTGTTCTGGCTAGGCTATAAAGGTATTACTCATAGAATGCTTGTGTACCTTTTTACATAGAAGTATTTGCAAAGAACTTTGAATCAAAGTGAAATACCTATATACAGTACAGACCAAAAGTTTGGACACACCTTCTCATTTTAAGATTTTTCTGTATTTTCATGACTATGAAAATTGTACATTCACACTGAAGGCATCAAACCTATGAATTAACACATGTGGAATTATATACTTAACAAAAAAGTGTGAAACAACTGAAAATATGTCTTATATTCTAGGTTCTTCAAAGTAGCCATCTTTTGCTTTGATGACTGCTTTGCACACTCTTGGCATTCTCTTGATGAGCTTCAAGAGGTAGTCACTGGAAATGGTCTTCCCACAATCTTGAAGTAGTTCCCAGAGATGCTTAGCACTTGTTGGCCCTTTTGCCTTCACTCTGCGGTCCAGCTCACCCCAAACCATCTCGATTGGGTTCAGGTCTGGTGACTGTGGAGGCCAGGTCATCTGGCGTAGCACCCCATCACTCTCCTTCTTGGTCAAATAGCCCTTACACAGCCTGGAGGTGTGTTTGGGGTCATTGTCCTGTTGAAAAATAAATGATGGTCCAACTAAACGCAAACCGGATGGAATAGCATGCCGCTGCAAGATGCTGTGGTAGACATGCTGGTTCAGTATGCCTTCAATTTTGAATAAATCCCCAACAGTGTCACCAGCAAAGCACCCCCACACCATCATACCTCCTCCTCCATGCTTCACGGTGGGAACCAGGCATGTAGAGTCCATCCGTTCACCTTTTCTGCGTCGCACAAAGACACGGTGGTTGGAACCAAAGATCTCAAATTTGGACTCATCAGACCAAAGCACAGATTTCCACTGGTCTAATGTCCATTCTGTGTGTTCTTTAGCCCAAACAAGTCTCTTCTGCTTGTTGCCTGTCCTTGGCAGTGGTTTCCTAGCAGCTATTTTACCATGAAGGCCTGCTGCACAAAGTCTCCTCTTAACAGTTGTTGAAGAGATGTGTCTGCTGCTAGAACTCTGTGTGGCATTGACCTGTTCTCTAATCTGAGCTGCTGTTAACCTGCGATTTCTGAGGCTGGTGACTCGGATAAACTTATCCTCAGAAGCAGAAGTGATTCTTGGTCTTCCTTTCCTGGGGCGGTCCTCATGTGAGCCAGTTTCTTTGTAGCGCTTGATGGTTTTTGCAACTGCACTTGGGGACACTTTCAAAGTTTTCCCAATTTATCGCACTGACTGACCTTCATTTCTTAAAGCAATGATGGCCACTCGTTTTTCTTTACTTAGCTGCTTTTTTCTTGCCATAATAGAAATTCTAACAGTCTATTCAGTAGGACTATCAGCTGTGTATCCACCAGACTTCTGCACAACACAACTGATGGTCCCATCCCCATTTATAAGGCAAGAAATCCCACTTATTAAACCTGACAGGGCACACCTGTGAAGTGAAAACCATTTCCAGTGACTACCTCTTGAATCTCATCAAGAGAATGCCAAGAGTGTGCAAAGCAGTCATCAAAGCAAAAGGTGGCTTCTTTGAAGAACCTAGAATATAAGACATATTTTCAGTTGTTTCACACTTTTTTGTTAAGTATATAATTCCACATGTGTTAATTCATAGTTTTGATGCCTTCAGTGTGAATGTACAATTTTCATAGTCATGAAAATACAGAAAAATCTTTAAATGAGAAGGTGTGTCCAAACTTTTGGTCTGTACTGTATGTTGCAGTTGTAATTTGGCCCTATAACTTATGTGTGCCAGGGACCCCCTTCCATATTAACTTGCTTGTTCTTGCATCATCACCTTGTGCACAGGTTGGAAGAACATGGTATGTACATGTGATTATGGGCTGTTTGAAACAAGTTGTTAACTCTTTCCTTCTGCAATAAATTACAAGAGCCACGTATTACGGTTCATGTCCCACTGTATCAAAACTCAATTGGTTCCTGTTGCTGTCAGATGTCAGTTACTGCACGATTATCATGAACGAGTGTTCAGAAGAATTGCAGCCTATGTGCAACGAATGATCTATTCCTATCTTTTGCGATCTTTCTATCTTAAGCGTGGTCGGCCTGTGTAAATGGGCTGTTAAATGATTGCCAACAGGCAAACATGCTAGAACACAAACCTGTATGATACATCCTGCAGCTTCAAGTTCTGATTAACCACTTTTTAAGGAAACGAGAGGACAGTATATATCAGTCATGCAATGGCTCTTGACTAAGACAGAGGTGGAAATATTCAATAAATAAAAGGCAGGGTATTACTTTATAGTCAATAACTGAACAACCTAATTCCAGACAACACAATAATGAATATTCACATTCCTAAAGATGTTCAAGAGGAAAAAATAATAATTTTGTAGGATCAGTATTGGGAACTCTTTTCTCCATTGACATTTTGGATTTTTTTAGACTGTGGCATCATTTTTTTGCCATTGTATTATTGTTATAAAAAGTTATTTTACAGTACATTCTCGTTTCTATTTTGATTACTCCGCCCAAGGTTCCATCTGAATTCTTGAAAAATGCAATTCAGATGGAACCCTTGACAAAGCAATTGACTACAAAGAGGCAAAGAGAGGACAAATAATGTGATTTTGGGCTCTGTTTGTTTGACCTCTTTTCCAGTGGTGTCATTTTCTTACACTATAGTGTACTCAGATTAATTTCATTTGTCCCTTGGGAGTCTTATTGTTTTACTCTCTTCCATAAAATCTTGTTTTTCAAATGATCTGCAAACATATGATGCATGTAATTGCAATAAAGGGATAACAATTATTATATTCCCTTGAACAATAGATCTGATGAAATCATTAATAACAGTAAATCTTAGAACTATTTGCATAATTAAATGTGGATTATTTTACTTAATGCTCACCTAAGGGTGGATTCGCACTCAGCATACTATTGAAGTAAATTCTGATGCTGTCCAAACTATGTGAATGGACTTGTAGAAATCCACGTGCTTGTCATCAATACAACCCTATGCAGATAAAGGGAACTTGTATTAGAGTCACAGATAGTGATGAGCGAGTGTATTCGTTACTATTCTCTATTCGCACGGATAGTACGGTATTTGGGTTACTTGTTATAATGCGGGTATTTGAGTACTCGCCTTGCTATATTTGGATGTCCTGTCCTGCACTTTTGGTGCCTCCTTTGCAGCCACTAAAAATGCTCGACTTCTTAACCAATCACAGTAATGCCGCAGACATCTTGGTTGTGGCATTACTGTGATTGGCTGGCCGCCCAGCGTCATAGGGTCTATTTAAGCCCTGCCGCCGCCATTTTGTGCACATTGCGTCCGGAACCTGCATTCTACAAACATAGGGAGAGATCGCTGAGCTGCTAGGGAGAGTGTTTAGGCCTCTTAATAAAACAAAAGCCCTTAGGCTATGTGCACACAATGCAGAAATGCTCAGGATTTTTTCCTGAGCGTTTTTGCGTCTCCTTGGCAGAAAAAAACGCATGCGGATTGTACATGCATTTTCCTGCCAGGGACATGCGGAAATGGAGCGGTTACCCACTGACATTTCTGCATGCGGATTGACAAGCGCTTTCCAAGCGATTAGCGTCACTTGGAAAGTGCATGTGACAACTAGGTCACACTATATAAATCCATGCAAACGGCATGGATTTATATAGTGTGACCCGAGAGAGTGGTAAAAATAAAAAATAATGTATACTTACCCTCCGATGGCCCCCGGTGTCCCGCTCACTTCGTTCTCCCTTGCCGGCAACATTGAATTGAAAGACCTGTCGACGTCAGCGTCACGTGACCCATCACATGACTCTGACGTCAGCCCAGGTCCTTCAACTCACTGCAAAGTGCCGGGAACCAAGCAGGAGAGGTACGCGGGCCGACAGAAGGTAAGTATACATTTATTTTTTATTATGTTCTTTTTTTACAGATTTTTTAATGGTACCTGGGTGTGGATGAGACTCTCCTCTCCTCCACACCCGGGTACCATCCGCACATTAGAACGCGTGGATTACGCATCTACATATACAGTGATGCGTAATCCATGCGGTCTAAGGCAAGTCAATGGCGGCGAAAACGCCGCGTTTCCGCAAAATTAATGGACATGCTGCGGATTTTTGAGTGCAGCATAAACGCTGCAGAAAAATCCGCAGCATGGGCACAGCACATGCAAATTATCATTGGGGAACATTGCTGCCCTTCTACCATGCGTTTTTAATGCATTTTTAATGCATTTCCGCAGCTGCAAAAATGCTGCGGAAATGCATTAAAAACGCATCGTGTGCACACAGCCTAAGGGCTCCCTGCAATGTATACTAGGTTAGTGTTTAAAGGAGCCGCTTACTAGCTCCATAATCCCACCAGAAAATAGCTATTTTCAGAGCTGAAGACACACAACAAAGTCAGAGTAAAGGGAGGGAGAGATTGAGTATTAGGTAGGGAGAGGTTAAAGTGTTCTTCTAGTATCTTAAAACAGCTCTTGTCAAAGGCAAAGCAATATTTTTCCAGCACACAAAGTAGTAGCATTTTGTGCTGGCTTTTTTTTAAAAGCACCGGTCTATTTTCCCCACTGTTTTAGGGGTCAGAGACTGGCTTCTGCTGTCCACATTAGTCCACTTAAAAAGGTGGTTAGTGTCCAATGCAAAGCAGTAGTCCAAACATTTCCTACTGCCTGCTACCAAGCACACACCAGGCCATTTTCCCCACTGTTTTTGGGGTGACAGCATGCCTTCTGTCCACTATTTTGGAAGACACCATCCCAAGGGCCGCCAATCACAAATATTAGTTAGGCGGGAATACGAATACTGTCCTGGCTTGTCCACTGCACAATGTGCATAGGGTTTGTAAATATTAACCCTATGAGCTGAGTCATGGATGACGAAGGAAGGAAACGAGTTTTCATGGGAAGTGGGTGACATTAACAGCAGTAGCATGAATCTGCATTGTTGGTGAATTTAGGTTGGCTTGCTGTCATCTGGAGGGATTACAAACTGTGGATATATCCAGTTCTTGTTGAATTTAATCAGAGTAAGTCTGTCTGCATTTTCCGCGGAGAGGCTTGTGCTCCTATCAGTGATGATTACCCAAGTGGAACTGAAAACACGCTCTGACACCACACTAGCAGCCGGGCAGGCCAGCACCTGCAAGGCATATAAGGAGAAGTCAGGCCAAGTGTTCAGCTTAGACACCCAATAATTAAAGGAAACTGAAGAGTCAGAAAAGACGCACATATGGTCACTTAAGTACCCCTTGACAATGTTCTGCAACTTATCCCTCCTTGGCATTGTTACAGGCACAGATAGTACTTGCTGTTGTGCTGGTTTATTGAAAATTGCCCAATTTGTGCACATTTCCCCCCCGCCTCTGTTGGAGCTGGTTTTCCCATCTCTCCCCAGTATCCCTTGGTGTTGAAAAGAGCCGGTACCTCTGCCACCAGCATTGTCTGAGGGTGATATTTTCAGCAACTGATCTACAACAGCCCTCTTGAAAGATTCCATTGTAAAACTCTTTGTTGACTCCAAAAGGAGAGAAGGAAATTTCTCCTTGTACCGTGGATCGATAAAGGTGGTCAACCAGTATAGGTCGCTATTGTCACCTGCACCTTACAAACATCTCCAGAATCTGACCTTTTCTCACCTTTGAAACTGCTAAAACTCTTACTGTCGCTCTTATTCACTCTTGTCTGGACTACTGCAACTCTCTTCTGATCGGTCTCCCTCTTACCAAACTTTCTCCTCTCCAATCAGTCCTGAATGCGGCAGCCACGGTTGTATTTCTGTCCAGCCGCTTCACCGATGCCTCCATCTTGTGCCAGTCATTACACTGGTTTCCCATTCACTACAGGGTCCAATATAAACTCATCATTCTTAACCACAAAGCTCTGCACAGTTCTGCACCGCCTTATATCTCCTCTCTCAGCTATGTCTATCACCCTACACGTGCCCTCCGTTTTACAAATGACCCAAGACTAACATTCCCCATAATCCAAACCTCGCACCTCCATCTCCAAGACTTCTCTCTTACTACACCAGTTCTCTGAAATGCTCTACCCCAGACAATCCGACTGATGCCTAGCCCCCACGTCTTCAAGCATGCTTTAAAAACTCATCTCTTTAAACAAGCCTACAACCTCAACAACTCAGTAAACTAACTTTCCCTGTTCCCTCCTTCTAAATATTATTCAGAATCTGCACCCTACTATTCATCTGTCTCCACACCCTCTATGTACAGGATAACTGCATTCAATACTTGATTATTGCACTTAAGCATAC
Organism: Phyllobates terribilis; assembly: GCF_046119375.1. Taxonomy (NCBI): domain Eukaryota; kingdom Metazoa; phylum Chordata; class Amphibia; order Anura; family Dendrobatidae; genus Phyllobates; species Phyllobates terribilis. The sequence goes on from NW_027362761.1 coordinate 285,652,939, forward strand.
TGGCTGATCATCGGATCATGCAGCTTTATATGAAAATCCCTACTTGCCAGACCTGAAATAACAAGCACTTTTCACCTAGTGTCCATCCATTTCCTTGTTGAATGTAAGCTTGCAAGCAGGGACCTCACTCCTAATGTAACTGTTTAAACTGTCTTACCTTGTATTGAATTTATTGTATGTGCATGTCTCAGCTTAATTGCAAAGTGCTGTGGAATATGTTGGAGCTATATTAATAAAAATTATTATTATTATTGTTGAATAAAATGTCTATCATGCGAGGGTCTTGCCACAGAAACTTACACATGACCTGTGCCATGTGGGCTAAGCTGAAAAAGGCAAATGTTCTGTGTCCCCAACAGTAGAAACAGTACTCATCCTCTCTTCACGCTGACTCGCCTCCTCCTCCTCCTCTACCTTCTCCCCTCCAGCCCATCCAGGCTGGACAGACATGAAGCTTAGGTTGGGAGTCCCCTCTGTAGCATTACGAGTCCCCTCAGTAGCACAGATAAACAAGTCCCCTACCTCCTCATCTTCCTCATCTTCCTCCTCATCACCAAATATTGCCTCAGAATATTGGCTAGGCTGGGTAGTATCACCCATTAGGAAATCTGGCTCCATACCAACATGCTGGGCACTCAAAGCTTCCTCTTTGAGATTATGAAGTGATTGTTTCAAGAGACACAGCAGCGGGATGGTTACGCTGATAATAGCCTGATCACTGCTCACGAGGTTGGTGCAGTTCGCAAAATTCCCAAGGACCTCACAAATGTCAGCGATCATTGGTCTGTGGGGCGTTGGCTGTGTATTTGCGCTTGTGTTCCAAGGACTGTGGTAGGGACAACTGAATGCGGCACTGGGACAAGGATGTGAATGTGCTTGCTGAGAGTGCTAGTTGAGAGTGTGCAATGACACGTGCAGAGCGGGAGGCATCTTCACATGCGCCGTGGACAGTGTATTAGCGTGCATGCACAACAGCGGAAGAAGCAGTGGTGTAACCCGGTACTGATTCTGGCCTGGCATGTGGTGCAAATGGCCTTTTTGGAGTTATCTGCAGTCTTTAAAAACAACCAGACTTGGGAAGACCTAACACTTGTACTGGCAACTTCCGTCGTGTTGGCGTTACAGGGAAAGCTTTCTCGCCTTGTGTCTGCGGCCACCACACTGCTTCTTCCTGCCCGTTGTGGTGCTATGCCTCCCTCCCCCTGAGTGCTGCTTTCCTCGCTCTGCATGTCCCCCTTACTATATCATCCACCACCTCATCTTCTACTTCCACACCCTTGTCCTCCTCCTGACTTTCTGGCAAACGTGTCTCATCATCATCATCCACCACTTGCAACAGTAACTGCACTTTCCCACCACTGCCTTTGTGTGACCGTGGCTGATCAAATATTTGGGCATCACTACATGCGCCGTTGTCCTCTTGACTCGCTTGAAGCTGGCTGGGCTTGATGCCTGAATCTACGATTGGAAAAATTAAAAGCTCTTCTGAGTGTCCAAGTGTGGGATCAGTTGTCTCCGGGCACACAGCATGGTGGGAGGAAGGAGGATCAGGTTGAGGAATATGCGGTCCAGACTCAAAGCTACTGAGACTTGACCGTGTTGAAGGCAGGGTGGTGGTGGTTGTGGCAAAGTGACTGGAAGCATTATCTGCTATTCAACCAACAACCTTCTGACACTGCTCTGGTTTCAATAGTGGTGTGCTGCGGTCCCCTAGTAATTGTGACAGGAAGGTAGAGCGACAAGATGTGGGTGTTTGTTGTGGCACAATTTCAGCTTGCCCACAGTCGCGACCTCGGCCTCTGCATGCACCATCACCATCATGTCCACTTCCCCATCCCTTGCCACGCACATTACTAATTTTAAATGGAGGACAATATTTTCCACATTCACTAGAAATGGCTGTTTTTGGAACGCTGTTATATGTGATAAGTAGTGTTGAGCCACCCCCGTAGTGTTCGAGTTTCGGTTCGGTTCGTAGAAACACATAGAAAACACCTTCAAAGGTGTCCAAAAGCTAACAAACTGCTCAGAAGACATAACTAACATATGGAAAAGTGACAAGTACATATAGTCATGAGAAAAGAAAAGAGGTGGAGGAGTAAAAGGAGGGGGAGACACAGATATAGACATGTCATGCCCTTCTAAAATCCAAAAAGTGAGAAGCCGACACAGCCTGTTCGTTTCTGCCCGTGCCACCTCCGTGTCGCCGGGTTTGTGCCAGAGCTGCGGTGGACCCTGACGGCCAGCCCCCCTCTCCCAATACTGGTGCCTGTCCGCTGGTGGGTCGAGCGAGCCCCCCTGTGGTGGAGGCAGCTCTAAGCTTTTTAATTTAAACTGTCTCTCTAATTTGAATGAATACACTTTAAATCCTTTTACAAGGATCTATTGGAGGGCAAGTCTCATGCCAGCAGCCGCGTAATTCCAGCTCCAGTAGCGTCCACTAAAGCTGCTGCAGTTAAAAAGCTTTTATAAGGATCGAGCTCAGCTGTCCACCGCAAGGCATCCTACCGCCAGTCCCAGTCTCTATGTCTTGGGGTGCCTCTTGATGCTCTTCACTAAGTATCCCATGGTCCCAAAGCATTTCCTTTGAAAAAATTAAGTGTCCAAACTACAGGTGGTGTAGCTTGCTTAACAGCCGGGATAATCTGCTGACTAGCAGACACTGCTACTAGGCACAAAGTATTTCCTGGGATAGATGCAGTTAAAAATTTGTAATTAGATACTCTCGTTGGATGCTGAGAAAGCATTCCATAGAGTCTCCTGGCATGCTATATATTATTCTCTTAAAAAGCTTGGGGTAGGGGTCTAGGGGACCCTTTTATAGCCCAAATCATGGTCCTGTATCGCAATACGTCACCTAGGCTGAAGATAAATGAAACTGTAGCACCCTGAGGGCTCGATTGCTACAGACGTATTGCACCTCACCCAGAGGTGTGATATCTCACTCTCAGGTAAGGATGGAGTGTGGATCAGGACCCGACACCTGCATGCATTACACCACATTGCCGTGGACAGGGCGACCAATATGCCCCTGAGATGGGCACGACAGTCCTTTTCCCTGGCTGGAGTGGGGGGAGGGAACACTGAGGAAGGGGAACCCTGTAGTGCAGGAGCAGGGAGGAAGCAATTCCTGGGTGCATTGAGAAGGGAGTATAAAAGGTGGGCACCATCTTAGTTCAGTGCAGAGAAGTCTGAGCAGAAGTGACAGGGAGCAGGGGCTCTGCATGAGCTCTGCTCTGGAGGTGGGCCTAGTAACAAAGGCCCAGGCCTGGAAGAGGGAAAAGGAAGGAAGAGGAGCAGAGAAGGCTCCAGGAACGAGGAACAAAGGGATCCCAGGGGTGCGGACGGGCGAGTCGCCACCGCACGCCCGAATCCACCTGCCTGGAGGGGTCAGGCCAAAGGGGGAGACCGGTCCCCGAAACTAGTGGAGGCGGGAAACGACCCTCAGCTAGAAACCGGAGTCTGTGACATTTTATGTGGCGCAGCCCCTCGCTACACCTGCTAGGAAGGCACCACATAGGGTCAGGGAAACTGGCGCCAAGTTTACCAAGAGGAGGCCCGAGGCAGCCGGACAGAAGGGTTGGTAAGAAAGGCCAGACAAAGGACACACAAAGGGGGTCCTGTGAAGCGCTCCAAAGTTATCTGGGAGTTGTCTGAGCCCCTCACCTGGTGAGCACAGTACGACGTGGGCAGCCGTTACCTGCTGAAGTGGTCTGGATAATAAGAACTGTGAGTAAAGGCCCTGGACTGCATCACTGACTCCGTGTCATTACTGCTGCTGCCCTGCACCATCACCCCTATCCTCCGCATACACTGCCCTGAGGCTATACTCCTCCCGTGGGGAGTAATGCTACGCTCTGCTGCACCCATAACACCAGCCTCAGTGGTCTGCCCTGCAGCGGCGGTTCACTCTGACCGCAATCCACGGGTGGCGTAGTCGGACATTTAAACATCAAAACCACATAAATAGTTCCTCCACTGGTTTGACCGCCCTGAGCCATGGTACCGGGTCGCCGCCACGGAGACTACAACCACCAGCATGCACCAAAAAGGGACCGGCTCCGGGTGTCTCAAGGCCCAGGGGGCGCGTCAGAACATTTTCATCACCTTTCATAATCACCAATGGGACAAGGCAGGGATGTCCTCTGTCCCCTCTCTTATACATCCTAGTGACGGAGCACCTGCTCTCATCAATTCGCCATAACCCAAATATTAGGTGGATTGAGGTGGGAGGCACTGAGTACAAAGGCTCTCTATTTGCTGATGATGTCCTAGTATATATCACTCAATCACATATATCCATCCCTGCTGTTATGGCTGAAATAGATCACTTTGTTACATTGTCAAATTTTAAAATCAATGCAGCGAAGTCTGAGGTCCTCGATGTCTCCCTCCCCAAATCCATACAGGATTCCATCCAGTCCAACTTTCCCTTTGCCTGGCCCTCACAGGGTATCAAATACTTAGGAATTCCTATTCATAGAGACCTCTCCCGTCTATGTTATCTTAATTTTGGGCCCTTTATTGAACAACTCCATACAGACCACGGTTGGCAAGTTAGAACTGTAAGATTCACTACGTGAACCACTGGTGTTTTGTGGAAAAGCACATGTACACTGTGTTGCAAATTATTATGCAAAAAGTGTTTAGGAGTGATAAGGGAAGAATTTGTTTGTTTGTCAGCTAAAATCATTGATGGTGATGTGTGTCAGGGCTCTTTATATCACTGTAAACAATTGCAGACACCTGTGCTAATTAGTTTGGCAGGTGTGTCCAATGAAAGGCAAGACTACTTAAGAAGGCTGTCCCACATTATTAAGCAGCCTACATTTTCTGCCAAAATGGGAAAGAAAAAGGATGTGTCGGCTGCTGAGAAGCAACAAATTGTGGAGTGTTTAGGTCAAGGCATGACTACAATCATCATTGTGCGATGATCAGGATGAAGTGTCTTGGCAATCAAGAAGTATGTAGCTGATTCACAGTACACACATGTGCGTGCTGATAAGTAGTGTTGAGCCACCCCCGTAGTGTTCGAGTTCGGTTCGGTTCGTCGAACACCCGTGTGTTCGCCGAACTGTTCGTCGAACTGTTCGTCGAACACCTTCGAACACCGTTAAAACCAATGGCAGGCAAACAAAAACACATAGAAACACATAGAAAACACCTTCAAAGGTGTCCAAAAGCTGACAAACTGCTCAGAAGACACAACTAACACATGGAAAAGTGACAAGTACATATAGTCATGCGAAAAGAAAAGAGGTGGAGGAGTAAAAGGAGGGGGAGACACAGATATAGGCATGTCATGCCCTTCTAAAATCCAAAAAGTGAGAAGCCGAGACGGCCAGTCCGCTCCTGCCCGTGCCACCTCCGTGTCGCCGGGTTTGTGCCAGAGCCGCGATGAACCCTAATGGCCAGCCCCCCTCTCCCAATACTGGTGCCTGTCCGCTGGTGGGTCGAGAGAGCCCCCCTGTGGTGGAGGCAGCTCTAAGCTTTTTAATTTAAATTGTCCCTCTAATTGAATGAATACACTTTAAATCCATTTACAAGGATCTATTGGAGGGCAAGTCTCATGCCAGCAGCCGCGTAATTCCAGCTCCAGTAGCGTCCACTAAAGCTGCTGCAGTTAAAAAGCTTTTATAAGGATCGAGCTCGGCTGTCCACCGCAAGGCATCCTAGTGCCAGTCCCAGCCCCTATGCCTTGGGGTGCCTCCTGATGCTCTTCACTAAGTATCCCGTGGTCCCGAAGCATTTCCTTTGAAAAAATTAAGTGTCCAAACTACAGGTGGTGTAGCTTGCTTAACAGCCGGGATAATCCGCTGACTAGCAGACACTGCTACTAGGCACAAAGTATTTCCTGGGCTAGATGCAGTTAAAAATTTGTAAGTAGATACTCTCATTGGATGCTGAGAAAGCATTCCATAGAGTCTCCTGGCACGCCATATATGATTCTCTTAAAAAGCTTGGGGTAGGGGTCTAGGGGACCCTTTTATAGCCAAAATCATGGCCCTGTATCACAATACGTCACCTAGGCTGAAGATAAATGGAACTGTAGCACCGAGGAATCGGTTGCTACAGACGTATTGCACCTCACCCAGAGGTGTGATATCTCACTCTCAGATAAGGATGGAGTGTGGATCAGGACCCGACACCTGCATGCATTACACCACATTGCCGTGGGGCAGGGCGACCAATATGCCCCTAACATGGGCACGACAGTCCCTGTCCCTGGCTGGAGTGGGGGGAGGGAATTGCAGACACCTGTGCTAATTAGTTTGGCAGGTGTGTCCAATGAAAGGCAAGACTACTTAAGAAGGCTCTCTCACATTATTAAGCAGCCTACATTTTCTGCCAAAATGGGAAAGAAAAAGGATGTGTCGGCTGCTGAGAAGCAACAAATTGTGGAGTGTTTAGGTCAAGGCATGACTACAATCAACATTGTGCGATGATCAGGATGAAGTGTCTTGGCAATCAAGAAGTATGTAGCTGATTCACAGTACACACGTGTGCGTGCTGATAAGGGCAAATTGAGGACTCTTTCCTACAGGCAATTACGTCAGGTTGAAAGAGCAGCGGCAAAAAAGCCTTGTCATAGCAGCAGACAAGTTTTTGAAGCAGCTTGTGCCTCCAACGTCCCCCGAACAACAAGATGCAGGGTCCTTCAGAGGTTTGCAGCTGTGCATACGCCATCCTGTCGACCTCCTCTATCCACTTCACACAAGCAGAAACGGCTCCAGTGGGCCAAACATTACATGAAGACTGATTTCAAAACTGTTTTGTTCACGGATGAGTGCCGTGCAGCGCTCGATGGTCCAGATGAATGGAGTGGAGGATGGCTGGTTGATGGACACCCCACGCAAACACGGCTACAGCGCCAACAAGGAGGAGGTGGAGTAATGTTTTGGGCTGGAATCATGGGGAGAGAGATTGTCGGCCCCTTTAGGATCCCTGAAGGCGCTAAAGATGAACTCCATAATGTATGTGGATTTTCTCAAACAGCACTTCCTGCCATGGTTCAAGAAGAAGAACCGTGTATTTCACAGCAAGATCATTTTTCTGCATGATAATGCACCATCTCATGCTGCACATAAAACATCTGCATCTCTGGCTGATATGGGCATAAAAGGGGACAAACTTATGGTGTGACCCCCATGCTCCCCTGACCTCTACCCCATTCAGAACCTTTGGAGCATCATTAAAAGGAGTGTCTATGATGGCGGGAGGCAGTTCACATCTAAGCAACAGCTCTGGGAGGGTATTCTGTCCTCATGCAAAACAATTGAAGCAGAAACCATCCAAAACCTGACAAATTCAATGGACGAGAGAGTTCAGAAGCTCCTTTCGAACAAGGGGTCCTATGTGAAAATGTAACATCACCTAGAATAAAGTTTTGAGTTGAAAACTGTTTGATTTCAGTTTCTAACAACCTGCTAATGCTTATAATTTCAAAAATGACCATTTTTTTGGTCTTTATTAAAATGAAAAGGTTGATCGAAAAGTTTGGGGGATCTAAGAGTGTGGCAACCCAGTAGTCATGATTACTTCGAATTCTGACAATATGAGGGTCATGCTGCAGGTAGTGCAGCAAGAAGGCACTTATGTGTCTTGCGCATCTCGGAGCCCCAAAATTATTTTCCGGGCTAGATGCAGCTAAAAATTATTTTTAATTTTAAATCTGGTGAAGCTTATTATAGATGGCCTAATAGGATCAGTGCTGCACACTGCTACAAAGCCCAAATTATTTTCCAGTCAAGATACAGATAAACATGATTAGTAATTTGAAAGCTTAAAACGGTTGGTAGGGTGATTTTAACCAATCATCAAGCTTTTACTCTCCCCAGGATGACACAGGGGTAGAAAAGTCGTTTCGGATCCATGATTTGTTCATCTTTATGAACGTGAGTCTGTCTACATTATCAGTGGAGAGCCGCGTGCGCTTATCTGTCAGCACACCACCAGCAGCGCTGAACACACGTTCAGACAGAACGCTGGCTGCGGGGCATGACAAGATCTCCAAGGCGTAAGTGGCTAGCTCCGGCCATTTATCCAGATTGGAAGCCCAAAAAGAGCAAGGGTCCAGTGACACAGTCGTGGCTTCAATGTTTACTTGGAGATACTCCTGTACCATCGTCTCTAGGCGTTGACTATTTGTCAGACTTCTTGTCTCCTGTGGCCTTGCAAAGGATGGGCTAAAAAAGTGGTGAAATGATTCCGCAAAATTGATGTTACCAGCAGATACTGTGGTTCTGTTACGGTTTGAGTGCTGAACACTTGACGGTCCCACGGTTGGCAAGTTGGAACTGTGAGATTCACTACGTGCACCACTGGTATTTTGTGGAAAAGCACATGTAAGATTCTGCAACAGTCTCTGCTGATACTCCTGCATGCGTGCATCCCTTTCTATGGCAGGAATAATTTCTGCAAATTTACTTTTGTACCGGGGATCTAACAGTGTGGCAACCCAGTAGTCAGGATTATTTCTAATTCTCACAATTCGAGGGTCATGTTGCAGGTAGTGCAGCAAGAAGGCACTCATGTGTGTTGCGCATCCAGGAGCACCAAGTCCCTGTTGTGTTGGTGGCGAGGTAACAATCATGCTTCCTTCCTCTGTCCTCTCCCCCCAACCTCGCACAACAGAAATGTGATCAAGGTCTCCCTCATCTGATGAGTCTTCCATCAGTTCGTCCTCCACTTCTTCCTGGGCTCCTGCACCTTCCTCACTAGTTTGGCTGCTACCATGCGCCCTGGTTAAACCATCTCCCCCACCCTCACATGCCTGCCGCCTTGGTGCTGCCGACCGTCTGGACCTTGCAGATGTTAGCCCTTCCGCATACAACTCCTCCTCCTCTACTTCCTCCACCTCCTCTTGTGCCACCACCTGACTCCGAATTCTGTTTAACATGTGCTCCAGCATGTAAATCACCGGAATAGTCATGCTGATAATGGCATCGTCAGCACTAAACATCTTCGTCGCCATTTCAAAACTGTGCAGAAGGGTGCATAGGTCCCTGATCTGAGACCACTCCTCCAGCGTGATTTGCCCCACCTCTGAATCTCGTTGGCCCAGGCTATACGTCAGAACGTATTGCACCAGGGCTTGTCGGTGCTGCCACAGTCGCTGCAACATGTGCAGAGTTGAATTCCACCGGGTAGGCACATCGCATTTTAGCCGGTGAAGTGGCAGGCCCAACGACTTCTGTAGAGATGTAAGTCGCTGAGCTGCGGGATGCGAACGGCGGAAGTGAGCACACAGCGACCGTGCCCTCTGCAGAAGGCCATCTAGTCTGGGATAGTGGGCTAAAAATTGCTGGACAACCAGGTTCAACACGTGAGCCATACAAGGCATGTGTGTGACATTGCCCCGGCGAAGGGCCGCACCCAGGTTTGCAGCATTGTCGCACATGGCCTTCCCTGGTTTCAGGTCCAGTGGAGACAACCATTCATGAAATTGGTTCTCCAGAGCTGACCACAACTCCTCAGCTGTGTGACTCACATTTCACAGACATTTCAATGTAAAAACCGCCTGATGACGTTGAGCCCTACTGCCAGCATAGTAAGGAGGTGTGCAGGATCCCTTCTGCGCAGTTAGAAAGCTTGTGGCATGACCAGACAGGCTTTGGGTGCAGGTGGAAGACCGAGAGGAGGTTGAGGAGGCAGAAGCAGTGGAGGAAAAATGACATAAAGAGGATTGACGCACAACTCGTGGGGACGGCAAGACTTGGACAGCAGCCCCTTGTCCTGCTGTCACCATAGTTACCCAGTGCCCAGTCAGCGACATGTAACGCCCCTGTCCATGCCTACTCGTCCAAGTGTCTGTGGTGAAATGCACCCTGTCACACACAGAGTTTCTCAAAGAAGCGGTGATGTTGTGTGCGACATGCTGGTGGAGCGCAGGCACACCTTTCTTTGAGAAGTAGTGTCGACTGGGCATCTGGTACTGGGGCACTGCGACGGACATAAGGTCTCGAAAATCCTCTGTGTCCACCAGGCGGAAAGGCAGCATTTCTGTAGCCAAGAGCTTGCAGATGGTGAAATTCAACCTCTTAGCTTTCTCATGGCTAGGAGGAAATGGTCTTTTACTTGTCCACATCTGAGGGACCGAGGGCTGGCTATTGTGCTTAGACGGGGTTGATAAGGGTGTCCCCGGCAAACTGCCGGTCTGTGAGGAAGATGCAGGCGGACATGTTAGGTTGCCTTGATCCAAAGGTGGTGCTATCGATGTCGGACAGCGCTCAAGACCAGCTGGTGTTACCACCTCCAAAGAAAATGATGACCTGCCAATAACGCTGGCTGTTGCGGGTAAAGAGGTGGCAGGTCTGCGCCGCAAAACAGGTGTGACTGCTGTCCCCCCAGTCACAGAGGATGAAGAGGCCGCGGATGCACAAGATATGGCAGACGGTGGTTGGCCCGGCCGGCTAGACCGCATTGTAGCACACTGAGCTTCCCACTGCAACTTATGCTTCATGTCCATGTGCCGGTTCATGCATGAAGTACTCAAACTATGTATTTTTTGGCCTCTACTTAGCTTTTGCTGACAAATGTTACAGATAACACGAGTTGGGTCATCTTTATCGATCTGAAAAAATGCCCAGGCTATGCAAGGCTTAGCACCCATGCGACCTGAAGAGCCACCACCACTTGTGGTGAGAGGCAGAGTTGTGTTTGAGGATGCAGTTGTTGACGTGCTTCCAGTACTACGTCTCTGTCCAGGAAGGCGCAACCTGACCTCGTCGTCACTAGCATCTTCCTCCACCTCCTCTGCTGACCTCATCTCTTGGCTGACTGTGGGTTGACAGTAAGTGGGATCTCCGTCCTCATCATCATCAACCTGTGCGTTATCACACCCGTCGTCCTCAGAGCCAACCTGTTCCTGCCCTGACAAAAAACTAAAGTTGTCGCTCCAATCAGGTATTTGAGTCTTATCATCGTCTTCCTCATTGTCTCCACCAACAGGAGTTACAGTTTGGGAATGATGGTCTACATTATGGTCAGAACCTTCTGCGTCTGGTCCTGGATCCGACTCATAAAGATTCTGGGCATCAGTGCAGATCATTTCCTCGTCTGGATTCACAGAAGCGCTGGAGTCGACCTCTGATTCCCAGGCTATAGTATGAGTAAACAGCTCTGCAGACTCAACCATCTGTTCTACCTCATACTCAGACGGGCAGCTGGAGATTTGGGAGCTGTGAGGAAGCAAGTGCGATTTGGGTGACACCTTTGAGGACTGGAGTATTTGTGATGTTGAAGTTGATGTGGAGGAGAGCCCACTTAAAGGAGCACTTGATATCCGTTGAAGCACCTGCTGTTTTTGTGCCTCATCTGGAATTTGTAGCGATTGGCATGGCCGTAAGAAAGGGATCTTATCACATTGTCCGCTAAAAGAAGTAGACATTTTAGTTTGGCTGGAAGATGGTCTTTCTTCTGCACCTACCCCACGGACACAACCTTTTTTCCCCTTCCCAACACGCCTATTCCCCTTTCCACCAGCAGCAGGCCTTTTTCCACTCATTTTGGTGGTTAACTAATTCACAACTCTGGAGTTGTTTGCACAAAAAAACAATGGATGGTAACCGAGCAGAGCTGAGTGGCCAAACTGTGGTATTAGGCCAAAACTATTGGCTGGGTTAGATGCAGAAAAAAATTATTTTTAATTTGCAACCTGATGGAGGTCAGTATAGATGGACTAATAGACCAAGTCCCACACACCGCTAGAAGCCCAAATATTTTTTCAGAGCTAGATGCAGAAAATTTTTTTATTCAATTTGCAACCTGATGGAGGTCAGTATAGATGGACTAATAGACCAAGTCCCACACACTGCTAGAAGCCCAAATATTTTTTCAGAGCTAGATGCAGAAAAAAATTATTTTTAATTTGCAACCTGATGGAGGTCAGTATAGATGGACTAATAGACCAAGTCCCACACACTGCTAGAAGCCCAAATATTTTTTCAGAGCTAGATGCAGAAAAAAATTATTTTTAATTTGCAACCTGATGGAGGTCAGTATAGATGGACTAATAGACCAAGTCCCACACACTGCTAGAAGCCCAAATATTTTTTCAGAGCTAGATGCAGAAAAAAATTATTTTTAATTTGCAACCTGATGGAGGTCAGTATAGATGGACTAATAGACCAAGTCCCACACACTGCTAGAAGCCCAAATATTTTTTCCAAGCTAGATGCAGAAAAAAATTATTTTTAATTTGCAACCTGATGGAGGTCAGTATAGATGGACTAATAGACCAAGTCCCACACACCGCTAGAAGCCCAAATATTTTTTCAGAGCTAGATGCAGAAAAAAATTATATTCAATTTGCAACCTGTTGGACGTCAGTATAGAAGGACTAATAGAACAAGTCCCACACACTGCTAGAAGCCCAAATATTTTTTCAGAGCTAAATGAAGAAAAAAATTATTTTTAATTTGCAACCTGATGGAGGTCAGTATAGATGGACTAATAGACCAAGTCCCACACACTGCTAGAAGCCCAAATATTTTTTCAGAGCTAGATGCAGAAAAAAATTATTTTTAATTTGCAACCTGATGGAGGTCAGTATAGATGGACTAATAGACCAAGTCCCACACACCGCTAGAAGCCCAAATATTTTTTCAGAGCTAGATGCAGAAATTTTTTTTATTCAATTTGCAACCTGAAGGAGGTCAGTATAGATGGACTAATAGACCAAGTCCCACACACTGCTAGAAGCCCAAATATTTTTTCAGAGCTAGATGCAGAAAAAAGTTATTTTTAATTTGCAACCTGATGGAGGTCAGTATAGATGGACTAATAGACCAAGTCCCACACACTGCTAGAAGCCCAAATATTTTTTCAGAGCTAGATGCAGAAAAAAATTATTTTTAATTTGCAACCTGATGGAGGTCAGTATAGATGGACTAATAGACCAAGTCCCACACACTGCTAGAAGCCCAAATATTTTTTCAGAGCTAGATGCAGAAAAAAATTATTTTTAATTTGCAACCTGATGGAGGTCAGTATAGATGGACTAATAGACCAAGTCCCACACACTGCTAGAAGCCCAAATATTTTTTCAGAGCTAGATGCAGAAAAAAATTATTTTTAATTTGCAACCTGATGGAGGTCAGTATAGATGGACTAATAGACCAAGTCCCACACACTGCTAGAAGCCCAAATATTTTTTCAGAGCTAGATGCAGAAAAAAATTATTTTTAATTTGCAACCTGATGGAGGTCAGTATAGATGGACTAATAGACCAAGTCCCACACACCGCTAGAAGCCCAAATATTTTTTCAGAGCTAGATGCAGAAAATTTTTTTATTCAATTTGCAACCTGATGGAGGTCAGTATAGATGGACTAATAGAACAAGTCCCACACGCTGCTAGAAGCCCAAATATTTTTTCAGAGATAAATGAAGAAAAAAATTATTTTTAATTTGCAACCTGATGGAGGTCAGTATAGATGGACTAATAGACCAAGTCCCACACACTGCTAGAAGCCCAAATATTTTTTCAGAGCTAGATGCAGAAAAAAATTATTTTTAATTTGCAACCTGATGGAGGTCAGTATAGATGGACTAATAGACCAAGTCCCACACACTGCTAGAAGCCCAAATATTTTTTCAGAGCTAGATGCAGAAAAAAATTATTTTTAATTTGCAACCTGATGGAGGTCAGTATAGATGGACTAATAGAACAAGTCCCACACGCTGCTAGAAGCCCAAATATTTTTTCAGAGATAAATGAAGAAAAAAATTATTTTTAATTTGCAACCTGATGGAGGTCAGTATAGATGGACTAATAGACCAAGTCCCACACACTGCTAGAAGCCCAAATATTTTTTCAGAGCTAGATGCAGAAAAAAATTATTTTTAATTTGCAACCTGATGGAGGTCAGTATAGATGGACTAATAGACCAAGTCCCACACACTGCTAGAAGCCCAAATATTTTTTCAGAGCTAGATGCAGAAAAAAATTATTTTTAATTTGCAACCTGATGGAGGTCAGTATAGATGGACTAATAGAACAAGTCCCACACGCTGCTAGAAGCCCAAATATTTTTTCAGAGATAAATGAAGAAAAAAATTATTTTTAATTTGCAACCTGATGGAGGTCAGTATAGATGGACTAATAGACCAAGTCCCACACACTCCTAGAAGCCCAAATATTTTTTCAGAGCTAGATGCAGAAAAAAATTATTTTTAATTTGCAACCTGATGGAGGTCAGTATAGATGGACTAATAGACCAAGTCCCACACACCGCTAGAAGCCCAAATATTTTTTCAGAGCTAGATGCAGAAAAAAATTATATTCAGTTTGCAACCTGATGGAGGTCAGTATAGATGGACTAATAGAATGATGCTATGCCCAAAAGATTTTACTTCACTAGGTGCAGTAAATAAATTGGTATTCTATACACAGGTGGTATATCTTGCAACACAGATAGGCTACTCCACTGACTAACACACTCTGCAATAGGCCAAAAAGGATTAGCTTTGCTAGATTCAGCCAAATGCTGTGAAAAAAACTTGCACAGCAGTGGCACAGACCTGCCTGGCAAAAACTGATAGGAACTGATGTAACCTAGTCCTGAAAAGGACTCCAATTACAATTAGTCTTTACTCCCACAATCTATCTATTTAAGAGCACAGACCTGCCTGATAAAAGTCGTAGGAAATGCTGTAACCTAGTCCTTAAAAGGACTGCAATCACAACTATTCCCTACTCCCAAGCTATCTGTATATTTGTGCGATAATTGGCTTGAAATTAACAAGGTATATCGCACACAGCAACAGCGGTGCCGTCTAACACGCAGCTGCAGCAGTGAGAAAATGGTGGCGACGGGGAAAATGGCTTGGTCTTATAGGGCAAGGACATGTGACATACACTGCCAATCACACATGCCCTTGCTTGTGTGAAAAAAAGCACTTCGCTCCGTGTGTGCGCTGCTGATAGGCTGACAGATTGCACCTCCCCACTGCAAATGCGGGAAAGAGAAAAAAAAATGGAGATCTTCATTGTTCCTGCAGAGATCCATCCCCTGCCCCTCCCCCCGCCCCGCTGTACACTCAAACTGCGTATTAACATTAATTTTCATCATTACTGAGAAAAAATCCAGTTATGATTTTGGTGCACGAACAGTTATCGAACATAACCTTCAACAGCCGAATTTTTCTCAAATTGTTCGTGTTCGCCGACCGGCTCGAACACCGCCCAAAACAGCTCGAATTTGAGATTGGCGAACAGTTCGAGTAGAACAACGCTCATCTCTACTGATAAGGGCAAATTGAGGACTCTTTTCTACAGGCAATTACGTCAGGTTAAAAGATCAGCGGAAAAAAAAGCCTTGTCATAGCAGCAGACAAGTTTTTGAAGCTGCTGGTGCCTCCAACGTCCCCCGAACAACAAGATGCAGGGTCCTTCAGAGGTTTGCAGCTGTGCGTACCCCATCCTGTCGACCTCCTCTATCCACTGCACAGAAGCAGAAACGGCTCCAGTGGGCCAAACAATACATGAAGACTTACTTCAAAACTGTTTTGTTCACGGATGAGTGCCGTGCAACGCTAGATGGTCCAGATGGATGGAGTGGAGGATGGATGGTTGATGGACACCCCACGAAAACACGGCTACAGCGCCAACAAGGAGGAGGTGGAGTAATGTTTTGGGCTGGAATCATGGGGATAGAGATTGTCGGCCCCATTAGGATCCCTGAAGGGGTAAACATGAACACCATAATGTATGTGGAGTTTCTCAAACAGCACTTCCTGCCATGGTTCAAGAAGAAGAACCGTGTATTCCACAGCAACATTATTTTCATGCATGATAATGCACCGTCTCATGCTGCACATAACACATCTGCATCTCTGGCTGATATGGGCAAAAAAGGGGACTAACTTATGGTGTGACCCCCATGCTCCCCTGACCTCTACCCCATTGAGAACCTCTGGAGCATCATCAAAAGGAGTGTCTATGATGGCGGGAGGCAGTTCACATCTAAGCAACAGCTCTGGGAGGGTATTCTGTCCTCATGCAAAACAATTGAAGCAGAAACCATCCAAAACCTGACAAATTCAAGGACGAGAGAGTTCAGAAGCTCCTTTCGAACAAGGGGTCCTATGTGCAAATGTAACATAACCTAGAATAAAGTTTTGAGTTGAAAACTGTTTGATTTCAGTTTCTAATAACCTGCTAATGCTTATAATTTCAAAAATGACCATTTTTTTGGTCTTTATTAAAATGAAAAGGTTGATCGAAGAGTGTGGAGGATCTAAGAGTGTGGCAACCCAGTAGTCAGGATTACTTCGAATTCTGACAATCTGAGGGTCATGTTGCAGGTAGTGCAGCAAGAAGGCACTTATGTGTCTTGCGCATCTAGGAGCCCCAAAATTATTTTCCGGGCTAGATGCAGCTAAAAATTATTATTAATTTTAAATCTGGTGGAGCTTAGTATAGATGGCCTAATAGGATCAGTACTGCACACTGCTACAAAGCCCAAATTATTTTCCAGCCAAGATACAGATAAACATGATTAGTAATTTTAAATCTGGTGGAGTTTAGTATAGATGGCCTAATAGAATCAGTACTGCACACTGCTACAAAGCCCAAATTATTTTCCAGCCAAGATACAGATAAACATGATTAGTAATTTGAAAGCTTAAAACGGTTTGTGAGGTGATTTTAACCAATCATCAAGCTTTTACTCTCCTCGGGATGACACAGGGGTAGAAAAGTCGTTTCGGATCCATGATTTGTTCATCTTTATGAACGTAAGTCTGTCTACATTATCAGTGGAAAGCCGCGTGCGCTTATCTGACAGCACAAGACCAGCAGCGCTGAACACACGTTCAGACAGAACTCTGGCTGAGGGGCATGACAAGATCTCCAAGGCGTAAGTGGCAAGCTCCTGCCATTTATCCAGATTGGAAGCCCAAAAAGAGCAAGGGTCCAGTGACACAGTCAAGGCTTCAATGTTTACTTGGAGATACTCCTGTACCATCGTCTCTAGGCGTTGACTATGTGTCAGACTTCTTGTCTCCTGTGGCCTTGCAAAGGATGGGCTAAAAAAGTGGTGAAATGATTCCGCAAAATTGATGTTACCAGCAGATACTGTGTTTCTGTTATGGTTTGAGTGCTGAACACTCGACGGTCCCACGGTTGGCATGTTGGAACTGTGAGATTCACTACGTGCGCCACTGGTGTTTTGTGGAAAAGCACATGTAAGATTCTGCAACAGTCTCTGCTTATACTCCTGCATGCGTGCATCCCTTTCTATGGCAGGAATAATTTCTGCAAATTTACTTTTGTACCGGGGATCTAACAGTGTGGCAACCCAGTAGTCAGGATGATTTCTAATTCTCACAATTCGAGGGTCATGTTGCAGGTAGTGCAGCAAGAAGGCACTCATGTGTCTTGCGCATCCAGGAGTACCAAGTCCCTGTTGTGTTGGTGGCGAGGTAACAATCATGCTTCCTTCCTCTGTCCTCTCCCCCCAAACCCGCACAACAGAAATGTGATCAAGGTCTCCCTCATCTGATGAGTCTTCCATTAGTTCGTCCTCCACTTCTCCCTGGGCTCCTGCACCTTCCTCACTAGTTTGGCTGCTACCATGCGCCCTGCTAAAACCTTCTCCCCCACCCTCACATGCCTGCCGCCTTGGTGCTGCCGACCGTCTGGACCTTGCAGATGTTAGCCCTTCCGCATACAACTCCTCCTCCTCTACTTCCTCCACCTCCTCTTGTTCCACCACCTGACTCCGAATTCTGTTTAACATGTGCTCGAGCATGTAAATCACCGGAATAGTCCTGGTGATAATGGTATCGTCAGCACTAAACATCTTTGTCGCCATTTCAAAACTGTGCAGAAGGGTGCATAGGTCCCTGATCTGAGACCACTCCTCCAGCGTGATTTGCCCCACCTCTGGATCTCGTTGGCCCAGGCTATACATCAGAACGTATTGCACCAGGGCTTGTCGGTGCTGCCACAGTCGCTGCAACATGTGCAGAATTGAATTCCACCGGGTAGGCACATCGCATTTTAGCCGGTGACGTGGCAGGCCCAACGACTTCTGTAGAGATATAAGACGCTGAGCTGCGGGATGCGAACGGCGGAAGTGAGCACACAGCGACCGTGCCCTCTGCAGAAGGCCATCTAGTCCAGGATAGTGGGCTAAAAATTGCTGGACAACCAGGTTCAACACGTGAACCATACAAGGCACGTGTGTGAGATTGCCCCGGCGAAGGGCCGCACCCAGGTTTGCAGCATTGTCGCACACGACCTTCCCTGGTTTCAGGTCCAGTGTAGACAACCATTCATGAAATTGGTTCTCCAGAGCTGACCACAACTCGTCTGCTGTGTGACTCACATTTCCCAGACATTTCAAAGTAAAAACCGCCTGATGACGTTGAGCCCTACTGCCAGCATAGTAAAGAGGTGTGCAGGATCCCTTCTGTGCAGTTAGAAAGCTTGTGGCATGACCAGACAGGCTTTGGGTGCAGGTGGAGGACCGAGAGGTGGTTGAGGAGGCAGAAGCAGTGGAGGAACTTTGAGATAAAGAGGATTGACGCACAACTCGTGGGAACAGTAAGACTTGGACAGCAGCCCCTTGTCCTGCTGTCACCATAGTTACCCAGTGCCCAGTCAGCGACATGTAACGCCCCTGTCCATGCCTACTCGTCCAAGTGTCTGTGGTGAAATGTACCCTGTCACACACAGAGTTTCTCAAAGAAGCGGTGATGTTGTGTGCGACATGCTGGTGGAGCGCAGGCACACCTTTCTTTGAGAAGTAGTGCCGACTGGGCATCTGGTACTGGGGCACTGCGACGGACATAAGGTCTCGAAAATCCTCTGTGTCCACCAGGCGGAAAGGCAGCATTTCTGTAGCCAAGAGCATGCAGATGGTGAAATTCAACCTCTTAGCTTTCTCATGGCTAGGAGGAAATGGTCTTTTACTTGCCCACATCTGAGGGACTGAGGGCTGGCTGTTGTGCTTAGATGGGGTTGATAAGGGTGTCCCAGGCAAACTGCCGATCTGTGAGGAAGATGCAGGCGGACATGTTAGGTTGCCTTGATCCAAAGGTGGTGCTATCGATGTCAGACAGCGCTCAACACCAGCTGGTGTTACCACCTCCAAAGAAAATGATGACCTGCCAATCACGCTGGCTGTTGCGGGTAAAGAGGTGGCATGTCTGCGTCCCAAAACAGGTGCGACTGCTCTCCCCCCAGTCACAGAGGATGAAGAGGCCGCAGATGCACAAGATGGGGCAGACGGTGGGTGGCCCGGCCGGCTAGGCCGCATTGTAGCACGGTGAGCTTCCCACTGCAACTTATGCTTCATGTCCATGTGCCGGTTCATGCATGAAGTACTCAAACTATGTATTTTTTGGCCTCTACTTAGCTTTTGTTGACAAATGTTACAGATAACACGAGTTGGGTCATCTTTATTGATCTGAAAAAATGCCCAGGCTATGCAAGGCTTAGCACCCATGCGACCTGAAGAGCCACCACGACTTGTGGTCAGAGGCAGAGTTGTGTTTGAGCATGCAGTTGTTGACGTGCTTCCAGTACTACGTCTCTGTCCAGGAAGGCGCAACGTGACCTCGTCGTCACTAGCATCCTCCTCCACCTCCTCTGCTGACCTCATCTCTTGGCTGACTGTGGGTTGACAGTAAGTGGGATCTCCAACCTCATCATCATCACCCTGTGTGTTATCACACCCGTCGTCCTCAGAGCCAACCTGTTCCTGCCCTGACAAAAAACTAAAGTTGTCGCTCCAATCAGGTATTTGAGTCTCATCATCGTCTTCCTCATTGTCTCCACCAACAGGAGTTACAGTTTGGGAATGAGGGTCTACATTATGGTCAGAACCTTCTGCGTCTGGTCCTGGATCCGACTCATAAAGATTCTGGGCATCAGTGCAGATCATTTCCTCGTCTGGATTCACAGAAGCGCTGGAGCCGACTTCTGATTCCCAGGCTATAGCATGAGTAAACAGCTCTGCAGACTCAACCATCTGTTGTACCTCATACTCAGATGGGCAGCTGGAGATTTGGGAGCTGTGAGGAAGCAAGTGCGATTGGGGTGACACCTCTGAGGACTGGAGTATTTGTGATGTTGATGTTGATGTGGAGGAGAGCCCACTTAAAGGAGCACTTGATATCGGTTGAAGCACCTGCTGTTTTTGTGCCTCATCTGGAATTTGTAGCGATTGGCGTGGCCGTAAGAAAGGGATCTTATCACATTGTTCGCTAAAAGAAGTAGACATTTTATTTGGCTGGAAGATGGTCCTTCTTCTGCAGATGTTACTGTTGCTTTAACACCTACCCCACGGACACAACCTTTTTTCCCCTTCCCAACACGCCTATTCCCCTTTCCACCAGCAGCAGGCCTTTTTCCACTCATTTTGGTGGTTAACTAATTCACAACTCTGGAGTTGTTTGCACAAAAAAACAATGGATGGGAACCGAGCAGAGCTGAGTGGCCAAACTGTGGTATTAGGCCAAAACTATTGTCTGGGTTAGATGCAGAAAAAAATTATATTCAATTTGCAACCTGATGGAGGTCAGTATAGATGGACTAATAGAACAAGTCCCACACACTGCTAGAAGGCCAAATATTTTTTCAGAGCTAGATGCAGATAAAAATTATTTTTAATTTGCAACCTGATGGAGGTCAGTATAGATGGACTAATAGAACAAGTCCCACACACTGCTAGAAGGCCAAATTTTTTTTCAGAGCTAGATGCAGAAAAAAATTATATTCAATTTGCAACCTGATGCAGGTCAGTATAGATGGACTAATAGAACAAGTCCCACACACTGCTAGAAGGCCAAATATTTTTTCAGAGCTAGATGCAGATAAAAATTATTTTTAATTTGCAACCTGATGGAGGTCAGTATAGATGGACTAATAGAACAAGTCCCACACACTGCTAGAAGGCCAAATTTTTTTTCAGAGCTAGATGCAGAAAAAAATTATATTCAATTTGCAACCTGATGGAGGTCAGTATAGATGGACTAATAGAACAAGTCCCACACACTGCTAGAAGGCCAAATATTTTTTCAGAGCTAGATGCAGATAAAAATTATTTTTAATTTGCAACCTGATGGAGGTCAGTATAGATGGACTAATAGAACAAGTCCCACACACTGCTAGAAGGCCAAATATTTTTTCAGAGCTAGATGCAGAAAAAAATTATATTCAATTTGCAACCTGATGGAGGTCAGTATAGATGGACTAATAGAACAAGTCCCACACACTGCTAGAAGGCCAAATATTTTTTCAGAGCTAGATGCAGAAAAAAATTATATTCAATTTGCAACCTGATGGAGGTCAGTATAGATGGACTAATAGAACAAGTCCCACACACTGCTAGAAGGCCAAATATTTTTTCAGAGCTAGATGCAGATAAAAATTATTTTTAATTTGCAACCTGATGGAGGTCAGTATAGATGGACTAATAGAACAAGTCCCACACACTGCTAGAAGGCCAAATATTTTTTCAGAGCTAGATGCAGAAAAAAAATATTTTTAATTTGCAACCTGATGGAGGTCAGTATAGATGGACTAATAGAACAAGTCCCACACACTGCTAGAATGCCAAATATTTTTTCAGAGCTAGGTGCAGATAAAAATTATTTTTAATTTGCAACCTGATGGAGGTCAGTATAGATGGAATAATAGAACAAGTCCCACACACTGCTAGAAGGCCAAATATTTTTTCAGAGCTAGATGCAGATAAAAATCATTTTTAATTTGCAACCTGATGGAGGTCAGTATAGATGGACTAATAGAACAAGTCCCACACACTGCTAGAAGGCCAAATATTTTTTCAGAGCTAGATGCAGAAAAGAAATATTTTTAATTTGCAACCTGATGGAGGTCAGTATAGATGGACTAATAGAACAAGTCCCACGCACTGCTAGAAGGCCAAATAGTTTTTCAGAGCTAGATGCAGAAAAAAATTATATTCAATTTGCAACCTGATGGAGGTCAGCATAGATTGACTAATAGAACAAGTCCCACACACTGCTAGAAGGCCAAATATTTTTTCAGAGCTATATGCAGATAAAAATTATTTTTAATTTGCAACCTGATGGAGGTCAGTATAGATGGACTAATAGAACAAGTCCCACACACTGCTAGAAGGCCAAATATTTTTTCAGAGCTAGATGCAGATAAAAATTATTTTTAATTTGCAACCTAATGGAGGTCAGTATAGATGGACTAATAGAACAAGTCCCACACACTGCTAGAAGGCCAAATATTTTTTCAGAGCTAGATGCAGATAAAAATTATTTTTAATTTGCAACCTGATGGAGGTCAGTATAGATGGACTAATAGAACAAGTCCCACACACTGCTAGAAGGCCAAATATTTTTTCAGAGCTAGATGCAGATAAAAATCATTTTTAATTTGCAACCTGATGGAGGTCAGTATAGATGGACTAATAGAACAAGTCCCACACACTGCTAGAAGGCCAAATATTTTTTCAGAGCTAGATGCAGAAAAGAAATATTTTTAATTTGCAACCTGATGGAGGTCAGTATAGATGGACTAATAGAACAAGTCCCACGCACTGCTAGAAGGCCAAATAGTTTTTCAGAGCTAGATGCAGAAAAAAATTACATTCAATTTGCAACCTGATGGAGGTCAGTATAGATGGACTAATAGAACAAGTCCCACACACTGCTAGAAGGCCAAATATTTTTTCAGAGCTAGATGCAGATAAAAATTATTTTTAATTTGCAACCTGATGGAGGTCAGTATAGATGGACTAATAGAACAAGTCCCACACACTGCTAGAAGGCCAAATATTTTTTCAGAGCTAGATGCAGAAAAAAAATATTTTTAATTTGCAACCTGATGGAGGTCAGTATAGATGGACTAATAGAACAAGTCCCACACACTGCTAGAATGCCAAATATTTTTTCAGAGCTAGGTGCAGATAAAAATTATTTTTAATTTGCAACCTGATGGAGGTCAGTATAGATGGAATAATGGAACAAGTCCCACACACTGCTAGAAGGCCAAATATTTTTTCAGAGCTAGATGCAGATAAAAATCATTTTTAATTTGCAACCTGATGGAGGTCAGTATAGATGGACTAATAGAACAAGTCCCACACACTGCTAGAAGGCCAAATATTTTTTCAGAGCTAGATGCAGAAAAGAAATATTTTTAATTTGCAACCTGATGGAGGTCAGTATAGATGGACTAATAGAACAAGTCCCACGCACTGCTAGAAGGCCAAATAGTTTTTCAGAGCTAGATGCATAAAAAAATTATATTCAATTTGCAACCTGATGGAGGTCAGCATAGATGGACTAATAGAACAAGTTCCACACACTGCTAGAAGGCCAAATATTTTTTCAGAGCTATATGCAGATAAAAATTATTTTTAATTTGCAACCTGATGGAGGTCAGTATAGATGGACTAATAGAACAAGTCCCACACACTGCTAGAAGGCCAAATATTTTTTCAGAGCTAGATGCAGATAAAAATTATTTTTAATTTGCAACCTAATGGAGGTCAGTATAGATGGACTAATAGAACAAGTCCCACACACTGCTAGAAGGCCAAATATTTTTTCAGAGCTAGATGCAGATAAAAATTATTTTTAATTTGCAACCTGATGGAGGTCAGTATAGATGGACTAATAGAACAAGTCCCACACACTGCTGGAAGGCCAAATATTTTTTCAGAGCTTGATGCAGAAAAAAATAATATTCAATTTGCAACCTGATGGAGGTCAGTATAGATGGACAAATAGAACAAGTCCCACACACTGCTAGAAGGCCAAATATTTTTTCAGAGCTAGATGCAGACATAAATTATTTTTAATTTGCAACCTGATGGAGGTCAGTATAGATGGACTAATAGAACAAGTCCCACACACTGCTAGAAGGCCATATATTTTTTCAGAGCTAGATGCAGATAAAAATTATTTTTAATTTGCAACCTGATGGAGGTCAGTATAGATGGACTAATAGAACAAGTCCCACACACTGCTAGAAGGCCAAATTTTTTTTCAGAGCTAGATGCAGAAAAAAATTATATTCAATTTGCAACCTGATGGAGGTCAGTATATTTGGACTAATAGAACAAGTCCCACACACTGCTAGAAGGCCAAATATTTTTTCAGAGCTAGATGCAGATAAAAATTATTTTTAATTTGCAACCTGATGGAGGTCAGTATAGATGGACTAATAGAACAAGTCCCACACACTGCTAGAAGGCCAAATATTTTTTCAGAGCTAGATGCAGAAAAAAATTATATTCAATTTTCAACCTGATGGAGGTCAGTATAGATGGACTAATAGAACAAGTCCCACACACTGCTAGAAGGCCAAATATTTTTTCAGAGCTAGATGCAGAAAAAAATTATATTCAATTTGCAACCTGATGGAGGTCAGTATAGATGGACTAATAGAACAAGTCCCACACACTGCTAGAAGGCCAAATATTTTTTCAGAGCTAGATGCAGATAAAAATTATTTTTAATTTGCAACCTGATGGAGGTCAGTATAGATGGACTAATAGAACAAGTCCCACACACTGCTAGAAGGCCAAATATTTTTTCAGAGCTAGATGCAGAAAAAAAATATTTTTAATTTGCAACCTGATGGAGGTCAGTATAGATGGACTAATAGAACAAGTCCCACACACTGCTAGAATGCCAAATATTTTTTCAGATCTAGGTGCAGATAAAAATTATTTTTAATTTGCAACCTGATGGAGGTCAGTATAGATGGAATAATAGAACAAGTCCCACACACTGCTAGAAGGCCAAATATTTTTTCAGAGCTAGATGCAGATAAAAATCATTTTTAATTTGCAACCTGATGGAGGTCAGTATAGATGGACTAATAGAACAAGTCCCACACACTGCTAGAAGGCCAAATATTTTTTCAGAGCTAGATGCAGAAAAGAAATATTTTTAATTTGCAACCTGATGGAGGTCAGTATAGATGGACTAATAGAACAAGTCCCACGCACTGCTAGAAGGCCAAATAGTTTTTCAGAGCTAGATGCAGAAAAAAATTATATTCAATTTGCAACCTGATGGAGGTCAGCATAGATGGACTAATAGAACAAGTCCCACACACTGCTAGAAGGCCAAATATTTTTTCAGAGCTATATGCAGATAAAAATTATTTTTAATTTGCAACCTGATGGAGGTCAGTATAGATGGACTAATAGAACAAGTCCCACACACTGCTAGAAGGCCAAATATTTTTTCAGAGCTAGATGCAGATAAAAATTATTTTTAATTTGCAACCTAATGGAGGTCAGTATAGATGGACTAATAGAACAAGTCCCACACACTGCTAGAAGGCCAAATATTTTTTCAGAGCTAGATACAGATAAAAATTATTTTTAATTTGCAACCTGATGGAGGTCAGTATAGATGGACTAATAGAACAAGTCCCACACACTGCTGGAAGGCCAAATATTTTTTCAGAGCTTGATGCAGAAAAAAATAATATTCAATTTGCAACCTGATGGAGGTCAGTATAGATGGACAAATAGAACAAGTCCCACACACTGCTAGAAGGCCAAATATTTTTTCAGAGCTAGATGCAGACATAAATTATTTTTAATTTGCAACCTGATGGAGGTCAGTATAGATGGACTAATAGAACAAGTCCCACACACTGCTAGAAGGCCAAATATTTTTTAAGAGCTAGATGCAGATAAAAATTATTTTTAATTTGCAAGCTGATGGAGGTCAGTATAGATGGACTGATAGAACAAGTCCCACACACTGCTAGAAGTCCAAATATTTTTTCAGAGCTAGATGCAGAAAAAAATTATATTCAATTTGCAACCTGATGGAGGTCAGTATAGATGGACTAATAGAACAAGTCCCACACACTGCTAGAAGGCCAAATATTTTTTCAGAGCTAGATGCAGATAAAAATTATTTTTAATTTGCAACCTGATGGAGGTCAGTATAGATGGACTAATAGAACAAGTCCCACACACTGCTAGAAGGCCAAATATTTTTTCAGAGCTAGATGCAGAAAAAAAATATTTTTAATTTGCAACCTGATGGAGGTCAGTATAGATGGACTAATAGAACAAGTCCCACACACTGCTAGAATGCCAAATATTTTTTCAGAGCTAGGTGCAGATAAAAATTATTTTTAATTTGCAACCTGATGGAGGTCAGTATAGATGGAATAATAGAACAAGTCCCACACACTGCTAGAAGGCCAAATATTTTTTCAGAGCTAGATGCAGATAAAAATCATTTTTAATTTGCAACCTGATGGAGGTCAGTATAGATGGACTAATAGAACAAGTCCCACACACTGCTAGAAGGCCAAATATTTTTTCAGAGCTAGATGCAGAAAAGAAATATTTTTAATTTGCAACCTGATGGAGGTCAGTATAGATGGACTAATAGAACAAGTCCCACGCACTGCTAGAAGGCCAAATAGTTTTTCAGAGCTAGATGCAGAAAAAAATTATATTCAATTTGCAACCTGATGGAGGTCAGCATAGATGGACTAATAGAACAAGTCCCACACACTGCTAGAAGGCCAAATATTTTTTCAGAGCTATATGCAGATAAAAATTATTTTTAATTTGCAACCTGATGGAGGTCAGTATAGATGGACTAATAGAACAAGTCCCACACACTGCTAGAAGGCCAAATATTTTTTCAGAGCTAGATGCAGATAAAAATTATTTTTAATTTGCAACCTAATGGAGGTCAGTATAGATGGACTAATAGAACAAGTCCCACACACTGCTAGAAGGCCAAATATTTTTTCAGAGCTAGATGCAGATAAAAATTATTTTTAATTTGCAACCTGATGGAGGTCAGTATAGATGGACTAACAGAACAAGTCCCACACACTGCTGGAAGGCCAAATATTTTTTCAGAGCTTGATGCAGAAAAAAATAATATTCAATTTGCAACCTGATGGAGGTCAGTATAGATGGACAAATAGAACAAGTCCCACACACTGCTAGAAGGCCAAATATTTTTTCAGAGCTAGATGCAGACATAAATTATTTTTAATTTGCAACCTGATGGAGGTCAGTATAGATGGACTAATAGAACAAGTCCCACACACTGCTAGAAGGCCAAATATTTTTTAAGAGCTAGATGCAGATAAAAATTATTTTTAATTTGCAACCTGATGGAGGTCAGTATAGATGGACTGATAGAACAAGTCCCACACACTGCTAGAAGTCCAAATATTTTTTCAGAGCTAGATGCAGAAAAAAATTATATTCAATTTGCAACCTGATGGAGGTCAGTATAGATGGACTAATAGAACAAGTCCCACACACTGCTAGAAGGCCAAATATTTTTTCAGAGCTAGATGCAGATAAAAATTATTTTTAATTTGCAACCTGATGGAGGTCAGTATAGATGGACTGATAGAACAAGTCCCACACACTGCTAGAAGGCTAAATATTTTTTCAGAGCTAGATGCAGAATAAAATTATATTCAATTTGCAACCTGATGGAGGTCAGTATAGATGGACTAATAGAACAAGTCCCACACACTGCTAGAAGGCCAAATATTTTTTCAGAGCTAGATGCAGATAAAAATTATTTTTAATTTGCAACCTGATGGAGGTCAGTATAGCTGGACTAATAGAATAAGTCCCACACACAGCTAGAAGGCCAATTTTTTTTTCAGAGCTAGATGCAGATAAAAATTATTTTTAATTTGCAACCTGATGGAGGTCAGTATAGATGGACTAATAGAACAAGTCCCACACACTGCTAGAAGGCCAAATATTTTTTCAGAGCTAGATGCAGAAAAAAATTATATTCAATTTGCAACCTGATGGAGGTCATTATAGATGGACTAATAGAACAAGTCCCATACACTGCTAGAAGGCCAAATATTTTTTCAGAGCTAGATGCAGATAAAAATTATTTTTAATTTGTAACCTGATGGAGGTCAGTATAGATGGACTAATAGAACAAGTCCCACACACTGCTAGAAGGCCAAATATTTTTTCAGAGCTAGATGCAGAAAATAAATATTTTTAATTTGCAACCTGATGGAGGTCAGTATAGATGGACTAATAGAACTAGTCCCACGCACTGCTAGAAGGCCAAATAGTTTTTCAGAGCTAGATGCAGAAAAAAATTATATTTAATTTGCAACCTGATGGAGGTCAGCATAGATGGACTAATAGAACAAGTCCCACACACTGCTAGAAGGCCAAATATTTTTTCAGAGCTAGATGCAGATAAAAATTATTTTTAATTTGCAACCTGATGGAGGTCAGTATAGATGGACTGATAGAACAAGTCCCACACACTGCTAGAAGGCCAAATATTTTTTCAGAGCTAGATGCAGATAAAAATTATTTTTAATTTGCAACCTAATGGAGGTCAGTATAGATGGACTAATAGAACAAGTCCCACACACTGCTAGAAGGCCAAATATTTTTTCAGAGCTAGATGCAGATAAAAATTATTTTTAATTTGCAACCTGATGGAGGTCAGTATAGATGGACTAATAGAACAAGTCCCACACACTGCTGGAAGGCCAAATATTTTTTCAGAGCTTGATGCAGAAAAAAATAATATTCAATTTGCAACCTGATGGAGGTCAGTATAGATGGACAAATAGAACAAGTCCCACACACTGCTAGAAGGCCAAATATTTTTTCAGAGCTAGATGCAGACATAAATTATTTTTAATTTGCAACCTGATGGAGGTCAGTATAGATGGACTAATAGAACAAGTCCCACACACTGCTAGAAGGCCAAATATTTTTTCAGAGCTAGATGCAGATAAAAATTATTTTTAATTTGCAACCTGATGGAGGTCAGTATAGATGGACTGATAGAACAAGTCCCACACACTACTAGAAGTCCAAATATTTTTTCAGAGCTAGATGCAGAAAAAAATTTTATTCAATTTGCAACCTGATGGAGGTCAGTATAGATGGACTAATAGAACAAGTCCCACACACTGCTAGAAGGCCAAATATTTTTTCAGAGCTAGATGCAGATAAAAATTATTTTTAATTTGCAACCTGATGGAGGTCAGTATAGATGGACTGATAGAACAAGTCCCACACACTGCTAGAAGGCTAAATATTTTTTCAGAGCTAGATGCAGAAAAAAATTATATTCAATTTGCAACCTGATGGAGGTCAGTATAGATGGACTAATAGAACAAGTCCCACACACTGCTAGAAGGCCAAATATTTTTTCAGAGCTAGATGCAGATAAAAATTATTTTTAATTTGCAACCTGATGGAGGTCAGTATAGCTGGACTAATAGAATAAGTCCCACACACAGCTAGAAGGCCAATTTTTTTTTCAGAGCTAGATGCAGATAAAAATTATTTTTAATTTGCAACCTGATGGAGGTCAGTATAGATGGACTAATAGAACAAGTCCCACACACTGCTAGAAGGCCAAATATTTTTTCAGAGCTAGATGCAGAAAAAAATTATATTCAATTTGCAACCTGATGGAGGTCATTATAGATGGACTAATAGAACAAGTCCCACACACTGCTAGAAGGCCAAATATTTTTTCAGAGCTAGATGCAGAAAAGAAATATTTTTAATTTGCAACCTGATGGAGGTCAGTATAGATGGACTAATAGAACAAGTCCCACGCACTGCTAGAAGGCCAAATAGTTTTTCAGAGCTAGATGCATAAAAAAATTATATTCAATTTGCAACCTGATGGAGGTCAGCATAGATGGACTAATAGAACAAGTTCCACACACTGCTAGAAGGCCAAATATTTTTTCAGAGCTATATGCAGATAAAAATTATTTTTAATTTGCAACCTGATGGAGGTCAGTATAGATGGACTAATAGAACAAGTCCCACACACTGCTAGAAGGCCAAATATTTTTTCAGAGCTAGATGCAGATAAAAATTATTTTTAATTTGCAACCTAATGGAGGTCAGTATAGATGGACTAATAGAACAAGTCCCACACACTGCTAGAAGGCCAAATATTTTTTCAGAGCTAGATGCAGATAAAAATTATTTTTAATTTGCAACCTGATGGAGGTCAGTATAGATGGACTAATAGAACAAGTCCCACACACTGCTGGAAGGCCAAATATTTTTTCAGAGCTTGATGCAGAAAAAAATAATATTCAATTTGCAACCTGATGGAGGTCAGTATAGATGGACAAATAGAACAAGTCCCACACACTGCTAGAAGGCCAAATATTTTTTCAGAGCTAGATGCAGACATAAATTATTTTTAATTTGCAACCTGATGGAGGTCAGTATAGATGGACTAATAGAACAAGTCCCACACACTGCTAGAAGGCCATATATTTTTTCAGAGCTAGATGCAGATAAAAATTATTTTTAATTTGCAACCTGATGGAGGTCAGTATAGATGGACTAATAGAACAAGTCCCACACACTGCTAGAAGGCCAAATTTTTTTTCAGAGCTAGATGCAGAAAAAAATTATATTCAATTTGCAACCTGATGGAGGTCAGTATATTTGGACTAATAGAACAAGTCCCACACACTGCTAGAAGGCCAAATATTTTTTCAGAGCTAGATGCAGATAAAAATTATTTTTAATTTGCAACCTGATGGAGGTCAGTATAGATGGACTAATAGAACAAGTCCCACACACTGCTAGAAGGCCAAATATTTTTTCAGAGCTAGATGCAGAAAAAAATTATATTCAATTTTCAACCTGATGGAGGTCAGTATAGATGGACTAATAGAACAAGTCCCACACACTGCTAGAAGGCCAAATATTTTTTCAGAGCTAGATGCAGAAAAAAATTATATTCAATTTGCAACCTGATGGAGGTCAGTATAGATGGACTAATAGAACAAGTCCCACACACTGCTAGAAGGCCAAATATTTTTTCAGAGCTAGATGCAGATAAAAATTATTTTTAATTTGCAACCTGATGGAGGTCAGTATAGATGGACTAATAGAACAAGTCCCACACACTGCTAGAAGGCCAAATATTTTTTCAGAGCTAGATGCAGAAAAAAAATATTTTTAATTTGCAACCTGATGGAGGTCAGTATAGATGGACTAATAGAACAAGTCCCACACACTGCTAGAATGCCAAATATTTTTTCAGATCTAGGTGCAGATAAAAATTATTTTTAATTTGCAACCTGATGGAGGTCAGTATAGATGGAATAATAGAACAAGTCCCACACACTGCTAGAAGGCCAAATATTTTTTCAGAGCTAGATGCAGATAAAAATCATTTTTAATTTGCAACCTGATGGAGGTCAGTATAGATGGACTAATAGAACAAGTCCCACACACTGCTAGAAGGCCAAATATTTTTTCAGAGCTAGATGCAGAAAAGAAATATTTTTAATTTGCAACCTGATGGAGGTCAGTATAGATGGACTAATAGAACAAGTCCCACGCACTGCTAGAAGGCCAAATAGTTTTTCAGAGCTAGATGCAGAAAAAAATTATATTCAATTTGCAACCTGATGGAGGTCAGCATAGATGGACTAATAGAACAAGTCCCACACACTGCTAGAAGGCCAAATATTTTTTCAGAGCTATATGCAGATAAAAATTATTTTTAATTTGCAACCTGATGGAGGTCAGTATAGATGGACTAATAGAACAAGTCCCACACACTGCTAGAAGGCCAAATATTTTTTCAGAGCTAGATGCAGATAAAAATTATTTTTAATTTGCAACCTAATGGAGGTCAGTATAGATGGACTAATAGAACAAGTCCCACACACTGCTAGAAGGCCAAATATTTTTTCAGAGCTAGATACAGATAAAAATTATTTTTAATTTGCAACCTGATGGAGGTCAGTATAGATGGACTAATAGAACAAGTCCCACACACTGCTGGAAGGCCAAATATTTTTTCAGAGCTTGATGCAGAAAAAAATAATATTCAATTTGCAACCTGATGGAGGTCAGTATAGATGGACAAATAGAACAAGTCCCACACACTGCTAGAAGGCCAAATATTTTTTCAGAGCTAGATGCAGACATAAATTATTTTTAATTTGCAACCTGATGGAGGTCAGTATAGATGGACTAATAGAACAAGTCCCACACACTGCTAGAAGGCCAAATATTTTTTAAGAGCTAGATGCAGATAAAAATTATTTTTAATTTGCAAGCTGATGGAGGTCAGTATAGATGGACTGATAGAACAAGTCCCACACACTGCTAGAAGTCCAAATATTTTTTCAGAGCTAGATGCAGAAAAAAATTATATTCAATTTGCAACCTGATGGAGGTCAGTATAGATGGACTAATAGAACAAGTCCCACACACTGCTAGAAGGCCAAATATTTTTTCAGAGCTAGATGCAGATAAAAATTATTTTTAATTTGCAACCTGATGGAGGTCAGTATAGATGGACTAATAGAACAAGTCCCACACACTGCTAGAAGGCCAAATATTTTTTCAGAGCTAGATGCAGAAAAAAAATATTTTTAATTTGCAACCTGATGGAGGTCAGTATAGATGGACTAATAGAACAAGTCCCACACACTGCTAGAATGCCAAATATTTTTTCAGAGCTAGGTGCAGATAAAAATTATTTTTAATTTGCAACCTGATGGAGGTCAGTATAGATGGAATAATAGAACAAGTCCCACACACTGCTAGAAGGCCAAATATTTTTTCAGAGCTAGATGCAGATAAAAATCATTTTTAATTTGCAACCTGATGGAGGTCAGTATAGATGGACTAATAGAACAAGTCCCACACACTGCTAGAAGGCCAAATATTTTTTCAGAGCTAGATGCAGAAAAGAAATATTTTTAATTTGCAACCTGATGGAGGTCAGTATAGATGGACTAATAGAACAAGTCCCACGCACTGCTAGAAGGCCAAATAGTTTTTCAGAGCTAGATGCAGAAAAAAATTATATTCAATTTGCAACCTGATGGAGGTCAGCATAGATGGACTAATAGAACAAGTCCCACACACTGCTAGAAGGCCAAATATTTTTTCAGAGCTATATGCAGATAAAAATTATTTTTAATTTGCAACCTGATGGAGGTCAGTATAGATGGACTAATAGAACAAGTCCCACACACTGCTAGAAGGCCAAATATTTTTTCAGAGCTAGATGCAGATAAAAATTATTTTTAATTTGCAACCTAATGGAGGTCAGTATAGATGGACTAATAGAACAAGTCCCACACACTGCTAGAAGGCCAAATATTTTTTCAGAGCTAGATGCAGATAAAAATTATTTTTAATTTGCAACCTGATGGAGGTCAGTATAGATGGACTAACAGAACAAGTCCCACACACTGCTGGAAGGCCAAATATTTTTTCAGAGCTTGATGCAGAAAAAAATAATATTCAATTTGCAACCTGATGGAGGTCAGTATAGATGGACAAATAGAACAAGTCCCACACACTGCTAGAAGGCCAAATATTTTTTCAGAGCTAGATGCAGACATAAATTATTTTTAATTTGCAACCTGATGGAGGTCAGTATAGATGGACTAATAGAACAAGTCCCACACACTGCTAGAAGGCCAAATATTTTTTAAGAGCTAGATGCAGATAAAAATTATTTTTAATTTGCAACCTGATGGAGGTCAGTATAGATGGACTGATAGAACAAGTCCCACACACTGCTAGAAGTCCAAATATTTTTTCAGAGCTAGATGCAGAAAAAAATTATATTCAATTTGCAACCTGATGGAGGTCAGTATAGATGGACTAATAGAACAAGTCCCACACACTGCTAGAAGGCCAAATATTTTTTCAGAGCTAGATGCAGATAAAAATTATTTTTAATTTGCAACCTGATGGAGGTCAGTATAGATGGACTGATAGAACAAGTCCCACACACTGCTAGAAGGCTAAATATTTTTTCAGAGCTAGATGCAGAATAAAATTATATTCAATTTGCAACCTGATGGAGGTCAGTATAGATGGACTAATAGAACAAGTCCCACACACTGCTAGAAGGCCAAATATTTTTTCAGAGCTAGATGCAGATAAAAATTATTTTTAATTTGCAACCTGATGGAGGTCAGTATAGCTGGACTAATAGAATAAGTCCCACACACAGCTAGAAGGCCAATTTTTTTTTCAGAGCTAGATGCAGATAAAAATTATTTTTAATTTGCAACCTGATGGAGGTCAGTATAGATGGACTAATAGAACAAGTCCCACACACTGCTAGAAGGCCAAATATTTTTTCAGAGCTAGATGCAGAAAAAAATTATATTCAATTTGCAACCTGATGGAGGTCATTATAGATGGACTAATAGAACAAGTCCCATACACTGCTAGAAGGCCAAATATTTTTTCAGAGCTAGATGCAGATAAAAATTATTTTTAATTTGTAACCTGATGGAGGTCAGTATAGATGGACTAATAGAACAAGTCCCACACACTGCTAGAAGGCCAAATATTTTTTCAGAGCTAGATGCAGAAAATAAATATTTTTAATTTGCAACCTGATGGAGGTCAGTATAGATGGACTAATAGAACTAGTCCCACGCACTGCTAGAAGGCCAAATAGTTTTTCAGAGCTAGATGCAGAAAAAAATTATATTTAATTTGCAACCTGATGGAGGTCAGCATAGATGGACTAATAGAACAAGTCCCACACACTGCTAGAAGGCCAAATATTTTTTCAGAGCTAGATGCAGATAAAAATTATTTTTAATTTGCAACCTGATGGAGGTCAGTATAGATGGACTGATAGAACAAGTCCCACACACTGCTAGAAGGCCAAATATTTTTTCAGAGCTAGATGCAGATAAAAATTATTTTTAATTTGCAACCTAATGGAGGTCAGTATAGATGGACTAATAGAACAAGTCCCACACACTGCTAGAAGGCCAAATATTTTTTCAGAGCTAGATGCAGATAAAAATTATTTTTAATTTGCAACCTGATGGAGGTCAGTATAGATGGACTAATAGAACAAGTCCCACACACTGCTGGAAGGCCAAATATTTTTTCAGAGCTTGATGCAGAAAAAAATAATATTCAATTTGCAACCTGATGGAGGTCAGTATAGATGGACAAATAGAACAAGTCCCACACACTGCTAGAAGGCCAAATATTTTTTCAGAGCTAGATGCAGACATAAATTATTTTTAATTTGCAACCTGATGGAGGTCAGTATAGATGGACTAATAGAACAAGTCCCACACACTGCTAGAAGGCCAAATATTTTTTCAGAGCTAGATGCAGATAAAAATTATTTTTAATTTGCAACCTGATGGAGGTCAGTATAGATGGACTGATAGAACAAGTCCCACACACTACTAGAAGTCCAAATATTTTTTCAGAGCTAGATGCAGAAAAAAATTTTATTCAATTTGCAACCTGATGGAGGTCAGTATAGATGGACTAATAGAACAAGTCCCACACACTGCTAGAAGGCCAAATATTTTTTCAGAGCTAGATGCAGATAAAAATTATTTTTAATTTGCAACCTGATGGAGGTCAGTATAGATGGACTGATAGAACAAGTCCCACACACTGCTAGAAGGCTAAATATTTTTTCAGAGCTAGATGCAGAAAAAAATTATATTCAATTTGCAACCTGATGGAGGTCAGTATAGATGGACTAATAGAACAAGTCCCACACACTGCTAGAAGGCCAAATATTTTTTCAGAGCTAGATGCAGATAAAAATTATTTTTAATTTGCAACCTGATGGAGGTCAGTATAGCTGGACTAATAGAATAAGTCCCACACACAGCTAGAAGGCCAATTTTTTTTTCAGAGCTAGATGCAGATAAAAATTATTTTTAATTTGCAACCTGATGGAGGTCAGTATAGATGGACTAATAGAACAAGTCCCACACACTGCTAGAAGGCCAAATATTTTTTCAGAGCTAGATGCAGAAAAAAATTATATTCAATTTGCAACCTGATGGAGGTCATTATAGATGGACTAATAGAACAAGTCCCATACACTGCTAGAAGGCCAAATATTTTTTCAGGGCTAGATGCAGATAACAATTATTTTTAATTTGTAACCTGATGGAGGTCAGTATAGATGGACTAATAGAACAAGTCCCACACACTGCTAGAAGGCCAAATATTTTTTCAGAGCTAGATGCAGAAAATAAATATTTTTAATTTGCAACCTGATGGAGGTCAGTATAGATGGACTAATAGAACTAGTCCCACGCACTGCTAGAAGGCCAAATAGTTTTTCAGAGCTAGATGCAGAAAAAAAATATATTTAATTTGCAACCTGATGGAGGTCAGCATAGATGGACTAATAGAACAAGTCCCACACACTGCTAGAAGGCCAAATATTTTTTCAGAGCTAGATGCAGATAAAAATTATTTTTAATTTGCAACCTGATGGAGGTCAGTATAGATGGACTGATAGAACAAGTCCCACACACTGCTAGAAGGCCAAATATTTTTTCAGGGCTAGATGCAGATAAAAATTATTTTTAATTTGCAACCTGATGGAGGTCAGTATAGATGGACTGATAGAACAAGTCCCACACACTGCTAGAAGGCTAAATATTTTTTCAGAGCTAGATGCAGAAAAAAATTATATTCAATTTGCAACCTGATGGAGGTCAGTATAGATGGACTAATAGAACAAGTCCCACACACTGCTAGAAGGCCAAATATTTTTTCAGAGCTAGATGCAGATAAAAATTATTTTTAATTTGCAACCTGATGGAGGTCAGTACAGCTGGACTAATAGAATAAGTCCCACACACAGCTAGAAGGCCAATTTTTTTTTCAGAGCTAGATGCAGATAAAAATTATTTTTAATTTGCAACCTGATGGAGGTCAGTATAGATGGACTAATAGAACAAGTCCCACACACTGCTAGAAGGCCAAATATTTTTTCAGAGCTAGATGCACAAAAAAATTATATTTAATTTGCAACCTGATGGAGGTCAGTATAGATGGACTAATAGAACAAGTCCCACACACTGCTAGAAGGCCAAATATTTTTTCAGAGCTAGATGCAGATAAAAATTATTTTTAATTTGTAACCTGATGGAGGTCAGTATAGATGGACTAATAGAACAAGTCCCACACACTGCTAGAAGGCCAAATATTTTTTCAGAGCTAGATGCAGAAAATAAATATTTTTAATTTGCAACCTGATGGAGGTCAGTATAGATGGACTAATAGAACTAGTCCCACGCACTGCTAGAAGGCCAAATAGTTTTTCAGAGCTAGATGCAGAAAAAAATTATATTTAATTTGCAACCTGATGGAGGTCAGCATAGATGGACTAATAGAACAAGTCCCACACACTGCTAGAAGGCCAAATATTTTTTCAGAGCTAGATGCAGAAAAAAATTATATTAAATTTGGAACCTGATGGAGGTCAGTATAGATAGACTAATAGAACAAGTCCCACACACTGCTAGACGGCCAAATATTTTTTCAGAGCTAGATGCAGATAAAAATTATTTTTAATTTGCAACCTGATGGAGGTCAGTAAAGATGGACTAATAGATCAAGTCCCACACACTGCTAGAAGGCCAGATATTTTTTCAGAGCTAGATGCAGAAAAAAATTATATTCAATTTGCAACCTGATGGAGGTCAGTATAGATGGACTAATAGAACAAGTCCCACACACTGCTAGAAGGCCAAATATTTTTTCAGAGCTATATGCAGATAAAAATTATTTTTAATTTGCAACCTGATGGAGGTCAGTATAGATGGACTAATAGAACAAGTCCCACACACTGTTAGAAGGCCAATTTTTTTTTCAGAGATAGATGCAGATAAAAATTATTTTTAATCTGCAACCTGATGGAGGTCAGTATAGATGGACTAATAGAACAAGTCCCACACACTGCTAGAAGGCCAAATATTTTTTCAGAGCTAGATGCAGAAAAAAATTATATTCAATTTGCAACCTGAGGAAGGTCAGTATAGACGGACTAATAGAACAAGTCCCACACACTGCTAGAAGGCCAAATATTTTTTCAGAGCTAGATGCAGATAAAAATTATTTTTAATTTGCAACCTAATGGAGGTCAGTATAGATGGACTAGTAGAACAAGTCCCACACACTGCTAGAAGGCCAAATATTTTTTCAGAGCTAGATGCAGAAAAAAATTATTTTTAATTTGCAACCTGAAGAAGGTCTGTATAGCTGGACTAATAGAACAAGTCCCACACACTGCTAGAAGGCCAAATATTTTTTCAGAGCTAGATTCAGAAAAAAATTGTTTTTAATTTGCAACCTGATGGAGGTCAGTATAGATGGAGTAACAGAACAAGTCCCACACACTGCTAGAAGGCCAAATATTTTTTCAGAGCTAGATGCAGAAAAAAATTATATTCAATTTGCAACCTGATGGAAGTCAGTATAGATGGACTAATATAACAAGTCCCACACACTGCTAGAAGGCCAAATATTTTTTCAGAGCTAAGTGCAGATAACAATTATTTTTAATTTGCAACCTGATGGAGGTCAGTATAGATGGACTAATAGAACAAGTCCCACACACTGCTAGAAGGCCAAATATTTTTTCAGAGCTAGATGCAGATAAAAATTATTTTTAATTTGCAACCTGATGGAGGTCAGTATAGATGGACTAATAGAACAAGTCCCACACACTGCTAAAAGGCCAAATATTTTTTCAGAGCTAGATGCAGAAAATAAATATTTTTAATTTGCAACCTGATGGAGGTCAGTATAGATGGACTAATAGAACTAGTCCCACGCACTGCTAGAAGGCCAAATAGTTTTTCAGAGCTAGATGCAGAAAAAAATTATATTCAATTTGCAACCTGATGGAGGTCAGCATAGATGGACTAATAGAACAAGTCCCACACACTGCTAGAAGGCCAAATATTTTTTGAGAGCTAGATGCAGAAAAAAATTATATTCAATTTGCAACCTGATGGAGGTCAGTATAGATAGACTAATAGAACAAGTCCCACACACTGCTAGAAGGCCAAATATTTTTTGATAGCTAGATGCAGATAAAAATTATTTTTAATTTGCAACCTGATGGAGGTCAGTAAAGATGGACTAATAGAACAAGTCCCACACACTGCTAGAAGGCCAAATATTTTTTCAGAGCTAGATGCAGAAAAAAATTATATTCAATTTGCAACCTGATGGAGGTCAGTATAGATGGACTAATAGAACAAGTCCCACACACTGCTAGAAGGCCACATATTTTTTCAGAGTTAGATGCAGATAAAAATTATTTTTAATTTGCAACCTGATGGAGGTCAGTATAGATGGACTAATAGAACAAGTCCCACACACTGCTAGAAGGCCAAATAGTTTTTCAGAGCTAGATGCAGAAAAAAATTATATTCAATTTGCAACCTGATGGAGGTCAGTATAGATGGACTAATAAAAAAAGTCCCACACACTGCTAGAAGGCCGAATAGTTTAAAAGAGCTAGATGCAGAAAAAAATTATATTCAATTTGCAACCTAATGGAGGTCAGTATAGATGGACTAATAGAACAAGTCCCGCACACTGCTAGAAGGCCAAATATTTTTTCAGAGCTAGATGCAGAAAAAAATTATATTCAATTTGCAACCTAATGGAGGTCAGTATAGATGGACTAATAGAACAAGTCCCGCACACTGCTAGAAGGCCAAATATTTTTTCAGAGCTATATGCAGATAAAAATTATTTTTAATTTGCAACCTGATGGAGGTCAGTATAGATGGACTAATAGAACAAGTCCCACACACTGCTAGAAGGCCAAATATTTTTTGAGAGCTAGATGCAGAAAAAAATTATATTCAATTTGCAACCTGATGGAGGTCAGTATAGATAGACTAATAGAACAAGTCCCACAC
This sequence comes from Phyllobates terribilis, assembly GCF_046119375.1. NCBI lineage: Eukaryota > Metazoa > Chordata > Amphibia > Anura > Dendrobatidae > Phyllobates > Phyllobates terribilis. The sequence goes on from NW_027362761.1 coordinate 285,692,644, forward strand.
ACTGCAAGAAGGCCAAATATTTTTTGAGAGCTAGATGCAGATAAAAATTATTTTTAATTTGCAACCTGATGGAGGTCAGTAAAGATGGACTAATAGAACAAGTCCCACACACTGCTAGAAGGCCAAATATTTTTTCAGAGCTAGATGCAGAAAAAAATTATATTCAATTTGCAACCTGATGGAGGTCAGTATAGATGGACTAATAGAACAAGTCCCACACACTGCTAGAAGGCCAAATATTTTTTCAGAGCTAGATGCAGAAAAAAATTATATTCAATTTGCAACCTGATGGAGGTAAGTATAGAGGGACAAATAGAACAAGTCTAACACATTGCTAGAAGGCCAAACATTTTTTCAGAGCTAGATGCAGATAAAAATTATTTTTAATTTGCAACCTAATGGAGGTCAGTATAGATGGACTAATAGAACAAGTCCCACACACTGCTAGAAGGCCAAATATTTTTTCAGAGTTAGATGCAGATAAAAATTATTTTTAATTTGCAACCTGATGGAGGTCAGTATAGATGGACTAATAGAACAAGTCCCACACACTGCTAGAAGGCCAAATATTTTTTCAGAGCTAGATGCTGAAAAAATTTATTTTTAATTTGCAACCTGATGGAGGTCAGTATAGATGGACTAATAGAACAAGTTCCACACACTGCTAGAAGGCCAAATATTTTTTCAGAGCTAGATGCAGAAAAAAATTATATTCAATTTGCAACCTGATGGAGGTGAGTATAGATGGACTAATAGAACAAGTCCCACACACTGCTAGAAGTCCAAATATTTTTTCAGAGCTAGATGCAGATAAAAATTATTTTTAATTTGCAACCTGATGGAGGTCAGTATAGATGGACTAATAGAACAAGTCCCACACACTGCTAGAAGGCCAAATATTTTTTCAGAGCTAGATGCAGAAAATAAATATTTTTAATTTGCAACCTGATGGAGGTCAGTATAGATGGACTAATAGAACAAGTCCCACACACTGCTAGAAGGCCAAATAGTTTTTCAGAGCTAGATGCAGAAAAAAATTATATTCAATTTGCAACCTGATGGAGGTCAGCATAGATGGACTAATAGAACAAGTCCCACACACTGCTAGAAGGCCAAATATTTTTTCAGAGCTAGTTGCAGAAAAATTTTTTATTCAATTTGCAACCTGATGGAGGTCAGTATAGATAGACGAATAAAACAAGTCCCACACACTGCTAGAAGGCCAAATATTTTTTCAGAGCTAGATGCAGATAAAAATTATTTTTAATTTGCAACCTGATGGAGGTCAGTATAGATGGACTAATAGAACAAGTCCCACACACTGCTAGAAGGCCAAATATTTTTTCAGTGCTAGATGCAGAAAAAAATTATATTCAATTTGCAACCTGATGGAGGTCAGTATAGATGGACTTATAGAACAAGTCCCACACACTGCTAGAAGGCCAAATATTTTTTCAGTGCTAGATGCAGAAAAAAATTATATTCAATTTGCAACCTGATGGAGGTCAGTATAGATGGGCTAATTAAACGAGTCCCACACACTGCTAGAAGGCCAAATATTTTTTCAGAGCTAGATGCAGAAAAAAATTATATTAAATTTGCAACCTGATGGAGGTCAGTATAGATGGACTAATAGAACAAGTCCCACACACTGCTAGAAGGCCAAATATTTTTTCAGAGCTAGATGCAGAAAAAAAATATTTTTAATTTGCAACCTGATGGAGGTCAGTATAGATGGACTAATATAACAAGTCCCACACACTGCTAGAAGGCCAAATATTTTTTCAGAGCTAGATGCAGAAAAAAATTATATTCAATTTGCAACCTGATGGAGGTCAGTATAGATGGACTAATAGAACAAGTCCCACACATTGCTAGAAGGCCAAATATTTTTTCAGAGCTAGATGCAGAAAAAAATTATATTCAATTTGCAACCTGATGGAGGTCAGTATAGATGGACTAATAGAACAAGTCCCACACACTGCTGGAAGGCAAAATATTTTTTCAGAGCTAGATGCAGATAAAAATTATTTTTAATTTGCAACCTGATGGAGGTCAGTATAGATGGACTAATAGAACAAGTCCCACACACTGCTAGAAGGCCAAATATTTTTTCAGAGCTAGATGCAGATAAAAATTATTTTTAATTTGCAACCTGATGGAGGTCAGTATAGATGGACTAATAGAACAAGTCCCACACACTGCTAGAAGGCCAAATATTTTTTCAATGCTAGATGCAGAAAAAAATTATATTCAATTTGCAACCTGATGGAGGTCAGTATAGATGGACTAATAGAACAAGTCCCACACACTGCTAGAAGGCCAAATATTTTTTCAGAGCTATATGCAGATAAAAATTATTTTTAATTTGCAACCTGATGGAGGTCAGTATAGATGCATTAATATAACAAGTCCCACACACTGCTAGAAGGCCAATTATTTTTTCAGAGCTAGATGCAGATAAAAATTATTTTTAATTTGCAATCTGATGGAGGTCAGTGTAGATGGACTAAAAGAAAAAGTCCCACACACTGCTAGAAGGCCAAATATGTTTTCAGAGCTAGATGCAGAAAAAAATTATATTCAATTTGCAACCTGATGGAGGTCAGTATAGATGGACTAATAGAACAAGTCCCACAAACTGCTAGAAGGCCAAATATTTTTTCAGAGCTAGATGCAGATAAAAATTATTTTTAATTTGCAACCTAATGGAGGTCAGTATAGATGGACTAATAGAACAAGTCCCACACACTGCTAGAAGGCCAAATATTTTTTCAGAGCTATATGCAGATAAAAATTATTTTTAATTTGCAACCTGATGGAGGTCAGTATAGATGCATTAATATAACAAGTCCCACACACTGCTAGAAGGCCAATTATTTTTTCAGAGCTAGATGCAGATAAAAATTATTTTTAATTTGCAATCTGATGGAGGTCAGTATAGATGGACTAAAAGAAAAAGTCCCACACACTGCTAGAAGGCCAAATATGTTTTCAGAGCTAGATGCAGAAAAAAATTATATTCAATTTGCAACCTGATGGAGGTCAGTATAGATGGACTAATAGAACAAGTCCCACAAACTGCTAGAAGGCCAAATATTTTTTCAGAGCTAGATGCAGATAAAAATTATTTTTAATTTGCAACCTAATGGAGGTCAGTATAGATGGACTAATAGAACAAGTCCCACACACTGCTAGAAGACCAAATATTTTTTCAGAGTTAGATGCAGATAAAAATTATTTTTAATTTGCAACCTGATGGAGGTCGGTATAGATGGACTAATAAAACAAGTCCCACACACTGCTAGAAGGCCAAATATTTTTTTCAGAGCTAGATGCAGAAAAAAATTATATTCAGTTTGCAACCTGATGGAGGTCAGTATAGATGGACTAATAGAACAAGTCCCACACATTGCTAGAAGGCCAAATATTTTTTCAGAGCTAGATGCAGAAAAAAATTATATTCAATTTGCAAACTGATGGAGGTCATTATAGGTGGACTAATAGAACAAGTCCCACACACTGCTGGAAGGCAAAATATTTTTTCAGAGCTAGATGCAGATAAAAATTATTTTTAATTTGCAACCTGATGGAGGTCAGTATAGATGGACTAATAGAACAAGTGCCACACACTGCTAGAAGGCCAAATATTTTTTCAGAGTTAGATGCAGATAAAAATTATTTTTAATTTGCAACCTGATGGAGGTCAGTATAGATGGACTAATAGAACAAGTCCCACACACTGCTAGAAGGCCAAATATTTTTTCAGAGCTAGATGCAGAAAAAAATATTTTTAATTTGCAACCTGATGGAGGTCAGTATAGATGGACTAATAGAACAAGTCCCACACACTGCTAGAAGGCCAAATATTTTTTCAGAGCTAGATGCAGAAAAAAATTGTATTCAATTTGCAACCTGATGGAGGTCAGTATAGATGGACTAATAGAACAAGTCCCACACACTGCTAGAAGGCCAAATATTTTTTCAGAGCTAGATGCAGATAAAAATTATTTTTAATTTGCAACCTGATGGAGGTCAGTATAGATGGACTAATAGAACAAGTCCCACACTCTGCTAGAAGGCCAAATATTTTTTCAGAGCTAGATGCAGAAAATAAATATTTTTAATTTGCAACCTGATGGAGGTCAGTATAGATGGACTAATCGAACAAGTCCCACACACTGCTAGAAGGCCAAATAGTTTTTCAGAGCTAGATGCAGAAAAAAATTATATTCAATTTGCAACCTGATGGAGGTCAGCATAGATGGACTAATAGAACAAGTCCCACACACTGCTAGAAGGCCAAATATTTTTTCAGAGCTAGATGCAGATAAAAATTATTTTTAATTTGCAACCTGAAGGAGGTCAGTATAGATGGATTAATAAAACAAGTCCCACACACTGCTAGAAGGCCAATTATTTTTTCAGAGCTAGATGCAGATAAAAATTATTTTTAATTTGCAACTTGATGGAGGTCAGTATAGATGAACTAAAAGAACAAGTCCCACACACTGCTAGAAGGCCAAATATTTTTTCAGAGCTAGATGCAGAAAAAAATTATATTCAATTTGCAACCTGATGGAGGTCAGTATAGATGGACTAATAGAACAAGTCCCACAAACTGCTAGAAGGCCAAATATTTTTTCAGAGCTAGATGCAGATAAAAAATTATTTTTAGTTTGCAACCTAATGGAGGTCAGTATAGATGGACTAATAGAACAAGTCCCACACACTGCTAGAAGGCCAAATATTTTTTCAGAGTTAGATGCAGATAAAAATTATTTTTAATTTGCAACCTGATGGAGGTCAGTATAGATGGACTAATAGAACAAGTCCCACACACTGCTAGAAGGCCAAATATTTTTTCACAGCTAGATGCAGAAAAAAATTATATTCAATTTGCAAGCTGATGGAGGTCAGTATAGATGGACTAATAGAACAAGTCCCACACATTGCTAGAAGGCCAAATATTTTTTCAGAGCTAGATGCAGAAAAAAATTATATTCAATTTGCAAACTGATGGAGGTCAGTATAGGTGGACTAATAGAACAAGTCCCACACACTGCTGGAAGGCCAAATATTTTTTCAGAGCTAGATGCAGATAAAAATTATTTTTAATTTGCAACCTGATGGAGGTCAGTATAGATGGACTAATAGAACAAGTCCCACACACTGCTAGAAGGCCAAACATTTTTTCAGAGCTAGATGCAAATAAAAATTATTTTTAATTTGCAACCTAATGGAGGTCAGTATAGATGGACTAAGAGAACAAGTCCCACACACTGCTAGAAGGCCAAATATTTTTTCAGAGTTAGATGCAGATAAAAATTATTTTTAATTTGCAACCTGATGGAGGTCAGTATAGATGGACTAATAGAACAAGTCCCACACACTGCTAGAAGGCCAAATATTTTTTCAGAGCTAGATGCAGAAAAAAATTATTTTTAATTTGCAACCTGATGGAGGTCAGTATAGATGGACTAATAGAACAAGTCCCACACACTGCTAGGAGGCCAAATATTTTTTCAGAGCTAGATGCAGAAAAAAATTGTATTCAATTTGCAACCTGATGGAGGTCAGTATTGATGGAATAATAGAACAAGTCCCACACACTGCTAGAAGGCCAAATATTTTTCAGAGCTAGATGCAGATAAAAATTATTTTTAATTTGCAACCTGATGGAGGTCAGTATAGATGGACTAATAGAACAAGTCCCACACACTGCTAGAAGGCCAAATATTTTTTCAGAGCTAGATGCAGAAAATAAATATTTTTAATTTGCAACCTGATGGAGGTCAGTATAGATGGACTAATAGAACAAGTCCCACACACTGCTAGAAGGCCAAATAGTTTTTCAGAGCTAGATGCAGAAAAAAATTATATTCAATTTGCAACCTGATGGAGGTCAGCATAGATGGACTAATAGAACAAGTCCCACACACTGCTAGAAGGCCAATTATTTTTTCAGAGCTAGATGCAGAAAAAAATTATATTCAATTTGCAACCTGATGGAGGTCAGTATAGATAGACTAATAAAACAAGTCCCACACACTGCTGGAAGACCAAATATTTTTTCAGAGCTAGATGCAGATAAAAATTATTTTTAATTTACAAACTGATGGAGGTCAGTAAAGAGGGACTAATAGAACAAGTCCCACACACTGCTAGAAGGCCAAATATTTTTTCAGAGCTAGATGAAGAAAAAAATTATATTCAATTTGCAACCTGATGGAGTTCAGTATAGATGGACTAATAGAACAAGTCCCACACACTGCTAGAAGGCCGAATAGTTTAAAAGAGCTAGATGCAGAAAAAAATTATATTCAATTTGCAACCTGATGGAGGTCAGTATAGATGGACTAATAGAATAAGTCCCGCACACTGCTAGAAGGCCAAATATTTTTTCAGAGCTATATGCAGATAAAAATTATTTTTAATTTGCAACCTGATGGAGGTCAGCATAGATGGACTAATAGAACAAGTCCCACACACTGCTAGAAGGCCAATTATTTTTTCAGAGCTAGATGCAGATAAAAATTATTTTTAATTTGCAACCTGATGGAGGTCAGTATAGATGGACTAAAAGAACAAGTCCCACACACTGCTAGAAGGCCAAATATTTTTTCAGAGCTAGATGCAGATAAAAATTATTTTTAATTTGCAACCTGAAGGAGGTCAGTATAGATGGATTAATATAACAAGTCCCACACACTGCTAGAAGGCCAATTATTTTTTCAGAGCTAGATGAAGATAAAAATTATTTTTAATTTGCAACTTGATGGAGGTCAGTATAGATGAACTAAAAGAACAAGTCCCACACACTGCTAGAAGGCCAATTATTTTTTCAGAGCTAGATGAAGATAAAAAATTTTTTTAATTTGCAACCTGATGGAGGTCAGTATAGATGGACTAATAGAACAAGTCCCACACACTGCTAGAAGGCCAAATATTTTTTCACAGCTAGATGCAGAAAAAAATTATATTCAATTTGCAAGCTGATGGAGGTCAGTATAGATGGACTAATAGAACAAGTCCCACACATTGCTAGAAGGCCAAATATTTTTTCAGAGCTAGATGCAGAAAAAAATTATATTCAATTTGCAAACTGATGGAGGTCAGTATAGGTGGACTAATAGAACAAGTCCCACACACTGCTGGAAGGCCAAATATTTTTTCAGAGCTAGATGCAGATAAAAATTATTTTTAATTTGCAACCTGATGGAGGTCAGTATAGATGGACTAATAGAACAAGTCCCACACACTGCTAGAAGGCCAAACATTTTTTCAGAGCTAGATGCAAATAAAAATTATTTTTAATTTGCAACCTAATGGAGGTCAGTATAGATGGACTAATAGAACAAGTCCCACACACTGCTAGAAGGCCAAATATTTTTTCAGAGTTAGATGCAGATAAAAATTATTTTTAATTTGCAACCTGATGGAGGTCAGTATAGATGGACTAATAGAATAAGTCCCACACACTGCTAGAAGGCCAAATATTTTTTCAGAGCTAGATGCAGAAAAAAATTATTTTTAATTTGCAACCTGATGGAGGTCAGTATAGATGGACTAATAGAACAAGTCCCACACACTGCTAGAAGGCCAAATATTTTTTCAGAGCTAGATGCAGAAAAAAATTGTATTCAATTTGCAACCTGATGGAGGTCAGTATTGATGGACTAATAGAACAAGTCCCACACACTGCTAGAAGGCCAAATATTTTTCAGAGCTAGATGCAGATAAAAATTATTTTTAATTTGCAACCTGATGGAGGTCAGTATAGATGGACTAATAGAACAAGTCCCACACACTGCTAGAAGGCCAAATATTTTTTCAGAGCTAGATGCAGAAAATAAATATTTTTAATTTGCAACCTGATGGAGGTCAGTATAGATGGACTAATAGAACAAGTCCCACACACTGCTAGAAGGCCAAATAGTTTTTCAGAGCTAGATGCAGAAAAAAATTATATTCAATTTGCAACCTGATGGAGGTCAGCATAGATGGACTAATAGAACAAGTCCCACACACTGCTAGAAGGCCAAATATTTTTTCAGAGCTAGATGCAGAAAAAAATTATATTCAATTTGCAACCTGATGGAGGTCAGTATAGATAGACTAATAAAACAAGTCCCACACACTGCTGGAAGACCAAATATTTTTTCAGGGCTAGATGCAGATAAAAATTATTTTTAATTTACAAACTGATGGAGGTCAGTAAAGAGGGACTAATAGAACAAGTCCCACACACTGCTAGAAGGCCAAATATTTTTTCAGAGCTAGATGAAGAAAAAAATTATATTCAATTTGCAACCTGATGGAGTTCAGTATAGATGGACTAATAGAACAAGTCCCACACACTGCTAGAAGGCCGAATAGTTTAAAAGAGCTAGATGCAGAAAAAAATTATATTCAATTTGCAACCTGATGGAGGTCAGTATAGATGGACTAATAGAACAAGTCCCGCACACTGCTAGAAGGCCAAATATTTTTTCAGAGCTATATGCAGATAAAAATTATTTTTAATTTGCAACCTGATGGAGGTCAGCATAGATGGACTAATAGAACAAGTCCCACACACTGCTAGAAGGCCAAATATTTTTTCAGAGCTAGATGCAGAAAAAAATTATATACAATTTTCAACCTGATGGAGGTCAGTATAGATGGACTAATAGAACAAGTCCCACAAACTGCTAGAAGGCCAAATATTTTTTCAGAGCTAGATGCAGATAAAAATTATTTTTAATTTGCAACCTAATGGAGGTCAGTATAGATGGACTAATAGAACAAGTCCCACACACTGCTAGAAGGCCAAATATTTTTTCAGAGTTAGATGCAGATAAAAATTATTTTTAATTTGCAACCTGATGGAGGTCAGTATAGATGGACTAATAGAACAAGTCCCACACACTGCTAGAAGGCCAAATATTTTTTCAGAGCTAGATGCAGAAAAAAATTATATTCAATTTGCAACCTGATGGAGGTCAGTATAGATGGACTAATAGAACAAGTCCCACACATTGCTAGAAGGCCAAATATTTTTTCAGAGCTAGATGCAGAAAAAAATTATATTCAATTTGCAAACTGATGGAGGTCAGTATAGGTGGACTAATAGAACAAGTCCCACACACTGCTGGAAGGCAAAATATTTTTTCAGAGCTAGATGCAGATAAAAATTATTTTTAATTTGCAACCTAATGGAGGTCAGTATAGATGGACTAATAGAACAAGTCCCACACACTGCTAGAAGTCCAAATATTTTTTCAGAGTTAGATGCAGATAAAAATTATTTTTAATTTGCAACCTGATGGAGGTCAGTATAGATGGACTAATAGAACAAGTCCCATAAACTGCTAGAAGGCCAAATATTTTTTCAGAGCTAGATGCAGAAAAAAATCATTTTTAATTTGCAACCTGATGGAGGTCAGTAGAGATGGACTAATAGAACAAGTCCCACACACTGCTAGAAGGCCAAATATTTTTTCAGAGCTAGATGCAGAAAAAAATTGTATTCAATTTGCAACCTGATGGAGGTCAGTATAGATGGACTAATAGAACAAGTCCCACACACTGCTAGAAGGCCAATTATTTTTTCAGAGCTAGATGCAGATAAAAATTATTTTTAATTTGCAACCTGATGGAGGTCAGTATAGATGGACTAAAAGAACAAGTCCCACACACTGCTAGAAGGCCAAATATTTTTTCAGAGCTAGATCCAGAAAAAAATTATATTCAATTTGCAACCTGATGGAGGTCAGTATAGATGGACTAATAGAACAAGTCCCACAAACTGCTAGAAGGCCAAATATTTTTTCAGAGCTAGATGCAGATAAAAATTATTTTTAATTTGCAACCTAATGGAGGTCAGTATAGATGGACTAATAGAACAAGTCCCACACACTGCTAGAAGGCCAAATATTTTTTCAGAGTTAGATGCAGATAAAAATTATTTTTAATTTGCAACCTGATGGAGGTCAGTATAGATGGACTAATAGAACAAGTCCCACACACTGCTAGAAGGCCAAATATTTTTTCAGAGCTAGATGCAGAAAAAAATTATATTCAATTTGCAACCTGATGGAGGTCAGTATAGATGGACTAATAGAACAAGTCCCAAACATTGCTAGAAGGCCAAATATTTTTTCAGAGCTAGATGCAGAAAAAAATTATATTCAATTTGCAAACTGATGGAGGTCAGTATAGGTGGACTAATAGAACAAGTCCCACACACTGCTGGAAGGCAAAATATTTTTTCAGAGCTAGATGCAGATAAAAATTATTTTTAATTTGCAACCTAATGGAGGTCAGTATAGATGGACTAATAGAACAAGTCCCACACACTGCTAGAAGTCCAAATATTTTTTCAGAGTTAGATGCAGATAAAAATTATTTTTAATTTGCAACCTGATGGAGGTCAGTATAGATGGACTAATAGAACAAGTCCCATAAACTGCTAGAAGGCCAAATATTTTTTCAGAGCTAGATGCAGAAAAAAATTATTTTTAATTTGCAACCTGATGGAGGTCAGTAGAGATGGACTAATAGAACAAGTCCCACACACTGCTAGAAGGCCAAATATTTTTTCAGAGCTAGATGCAGAAAAAAATTGTATTCAATTTGCAACCTGATGGAGGTCAGTATAGATGGACTAATAGAACAAGTCCCACACACTGCTAGAAGGCCAATTATTTTTTCAGAGCTAGATGCAGATAAAAATTATTTTTAATTTGCAACCTGATGGAGGTCAGTATAGATGTACTAAAAGAACAAGTCCCACACACTGCTAGAAGGCCAAATATTTTTTCAGAGCTAGATCCAGAAAAAAATTATATTCAATTTGCAACCTGATGGAGGTCAGTATAGATGGACTAATAGAACAAGTCCCACAAACTGCTAGAAGGCCAAATATTTTTTCAGAGCTAGATGCAGATAAAAATTATTTTTAATTTGCAACCTAATGGAGGTCAGTATAGATGGACTAATAGAACAAGTCCCACACACTGCTAGAAGGCCAAATATTTTTTCAGAGTTAGATGCAGATAAAAATTATTTTTAATTTGCAACCTGATGGAGGTCAGTATAGATGGACTAATAGAACAAGTCCCATAAACTGCTAGAAGGCCAAATATTTTTTCAGAGCTAGATGCAGAAAAAAATTATTTTTAATTTGCAACCTGATGGAGGTCAGTAGAGATGGACTAATAGAACAAGTCCCACACACTGCTAGAAGGCCAAATATTTTTTCAGAGCTAGATGCAGAAAAAAATTGTATTCAATTTGCAACCTGATGGAGGTCAGTATAGATGGACTAATAGAACAAGTCCCACACACTGCTAGAAGGCCAATTATTTTTTCAGAGTTAGATGCAGATAAAAATTATTTTTAATTTGCAACCTGATGGAGGTCAGTATAGATGGACTAATAGAACAAGTCCCATAAACTGCTAGAAGGCCAAATATTTTTTCAGAGCTAGATGCAGAAAAAAATTATTTTTAATTTGCAACCTGATGGAGGTCAGTAGAGATGGACTAATAGAACAAGTCCCACACACTGCTAGAAGGCCAAATATTTCTTCAGAGCTAGATGCAGAAAAAAATTGTATTCAATTTGCAACCTGATGGAGGTCAGTATAGATGGACTAATAGAACAAGTCCCACACACTGCTAGAAGGCCAATTATTTTTTCAGAGCTAGATGCAGATAAAAATTATTTTTAATTTGCAACCTGATGGAGGTCAGTATAGATGGACTAAAAGAACAAGTCCCACACACTGCTAGAAGGCCAAATATTTTTTCAGAGCTAGATCCAGAAAAAAATTATATTCAATTTGCAACCTGATGGAGGTCAGTATAGATGGACTAATAGAACAAGTCCCACAAACTGCTAGAAGGCCAAATATTTTTTCAGAGCTAGATGCAGATAAAAATTATTTTTAATTTGCAACCTGATGGAGGTCAGTATAGATGGACTAATAGAACAAGTCCCACACACTGCTAGAAGGCCAAATATTTTTTCAGAGCTAGATGCAGAAAAAAATTATATTCAATTTGCAACCTGATGGAGGTCAGTATAGATGGACTAATAGAACAAGTCCCACACATTGCTAGAAGCCAAATATTTTTTCAGAGCTAGATGAAGAAAAAAATTATATTCAATTTGCAAACTGATGGAGGTCAGTATAGGTGGACTAATAGAACAAGTCCCACACACTGCTGGAAGGCAAAATATTTTTTCAGAGCTAGATGCAGATAAAAATTATTTTTAATTTGCAACCTAATGGAGGTCAGTATAGATGGACTAATAGAACAAGTCCCACACACTGCTAGAAGGCCAAATATTTTTTCAGAGTTAGATGCAGATAAAAATTATTTTTAATTTGCAACCTGATGGAGGTCAGTATAGATGGACTAATAGAACAAGGCCCACACACTGCTAGAAGGCCAAATATTTTTTCAGAGCTAGATGCAGAAAAAAATTATTTTTAATTTGCAACCTGATGGAGGTCAGTATAGATGGACTAATAGAACAAGTCCCACACACTGCTAGAAGGCCAAATATTTTTTCAGAGCTAGATGCAGATAAAAATTATTTTTAATTTGCAACCTGATGGAGGTCAGTATAGATGGACTAATAGAACAAGTCCCACACACTGCTAGAAGGCCAAATATTTTTTCAGAGCTAGATGCAGAAAAAAATTATATTCAATTTGCAACCTGATGGAGGTCAGTATAGATGGACTAATAGAACAAGTCCCACACATTGCTAGAAGGCCAAATATTTTTTCAGAGCTAGATGAAGAAAAAAATTATATTCAAATTGCAACCTGATGGAGGTCAGTATAGATGGACTAATAGAACAAGTCCCACACACTGCTAGAAGGCCAAATATTTTTTCAGAGCTAGATGAAGAAAAAAATTATATTCAATTTGCAACCTGATGGAGGTCAGTATAGATGGACTAATAGAACAAGTCCCACACATTGCTAGAAGGCCAAATATTTTTTCAGAGCTAGATGAAGAAAAAAATTATATTCAATTTGCAAACTAATGGAGGTCAGTATAGGTGGACTAATAGAACAAGTCCCACACACTGCTGGAAGGCAAAATATTTTTTCAGAGCTAGATGCAGATAAAAATTATTTTTAATTTGCAACCTGATGGAGGTCAGTATAGATGGACTAATAGAACAAGTCCCACACACTGCTAGAAGGCCAAATATTTTTTCAGAGCTAGATGCAGAAAAAAATTATTTTTAATTTGCAACCTGATGGAGGTCAGTATAGATGGACTAATAGAACAAGTCCCACACACTGCTAGAAGGCCAAATATTTTTTCAGAGCTGGATGCAGAAAAAAATTGTGTTCAATTTGCAACCTGATGGAGGTCAGTATAGATGGACTAATAGAACAAGTCCCACACACTGCTAGAAGGCCAAATAGTTTTTCAGAGCTAGATGCAGAAAAAAATTATATTCAATTTGCAACCTGATGGAGGTCAGCATAGATGGACTAATAGAACAAGTCCCACACACTGCTAGAAGGCCAAATATTTTTTCAGAGCTAGATGCAGAAAAAAATTATATTCAATTTGCAACCTGATGGAGGTCAGTATAGATGGACTAATAGAACAAGTCCCACACACTGCCAGAAGGCCAAATATTTTTTCAGAGCTAGATGCAGATAAAAATTATTTTTAATTTGCAACCTAATGGAGGTGAGTATAGATGGACTAATAGAACAAGTCCCACACACTGCTAGAAGGCCAAATATTTTTTCAGAGTTAGATGCAGATAAAAATTATTTTTAATTTGCAACCTGATGGAGGTCAGTATAGATGGACTAATAGAACAAGTCCCACACACTGCTAGAAGGCCAAATATTTTTTCAGAGCTAGATGCTGAAAAAAAATATTTTTAATTTGCAACCTGATGGAGGTCAGTATAGATGGACTAATAGAACAAGTCCCACACACTGCTAGAAGGCCAAATATTTTTTCAGAGCTAGATGCAGAAAAAAATTATATTCAATTTGCAACCTGATGGAGGTCAGTATAGATGGACTAATAGAACAAGTCCCACACATTGCTAGAAGGCCAAATATTTTTTCAGAGCTAGATGCAGAAAAAAATTATATTCAATTTGCAACCTGATGGAGGTCAGTATAGATGGACTAATAGAACAAGTCCCACACACTGCTGGAAGGCAAAATATTTTTTCAGAGCTAGATGCAGATAAAAATTATTTTTAATTTGCAACCTGATGGAGGTCAGTATAGATGGACTAATAGAACAAGTCCCACACACTGCTAGAAGGCCAAATATTTTTTCAGAGCTAGATGCAGATAAAAATTATTTTTAATTTGCAACCTGATGGAGGTCAGTATAGATGGACTAATAGAACAAGTCCCACACACTGCTAGAAGGCCAAATATTTTTTCAGTGCTAGATGCAGAAAAAAATTATATTCAATTTGCAACCTGATGGAGGTCAGTATAGATAGACTAATAAAACAAGTCTCACACACTGCTGGAAGACCAAATATTTTTTCAGAGCTAGAGGCAGATAAAAATTATTTTTAATTTACAAACTGATGGAGGTCAGTAAAGAGGGACTAATAGAACAAGTCCCACACACTGCTAGAAGCCAAATATTTTTTCAGAGCTAGATGAAGAAAAAAATTATATTCAATTTGCAACCTGATGGAGTTCAGTATAGATGGACTAATAGAACAAGTCCCACACACTGCTAGAAGGCCGAATAGTTTAAAAGAGCTAGATGCAGAAAAAAATTATATTCAATTTGCAACCTGATGGAGGTCAGTATAGATGGACTAATAGAACAAGTCCCGCACACTGCTAGAAGGCCAAATATTTTTTCAGAGCTATATGCAGATAAAAATTATTTTTAATTTGCAACCTGATGGAGGTCAGTATAGATGGACTAATAGAACAAGTCCCACACACTGCTAGAAGGCCAATTATTTTTTCAGAGCTACATGCAGATAAAAATTATTTTAATTTGCAACCTGATGGAGGTCAGTATAGATGGACTAAAAGAACAAGTCCCACACACTGCTAGAAGGCCAAATATTTTTTCAGAGCTAGATGCAGAAAAAAATTATATTCAATTTTCAACCTGATGGAGGTCAGTATAGATGGACTAATAGAACAAGTCCCACAAACTGCTAGAAGGCCAAATATTTTTTCAGAGCTAGATGCAGATAAAAATTATTTTTAATTTGCAACCTAATGGAGGTCAGTATAGATGGACTAATAGAACAAGTCCCACACACTGCTAGAAGGCCAAATATTTTTTCAGAGTTAGATGCAGATAAAAATTATTTTTAATTTGCAACCTGATGGAGGTCAGTATACATGGACTAATAGAACAAGTCCCACACACTGCTAGAAGGCCAAATATTTTTTCAGAGCTAGATGCAGAAAAAAATTATATTCAATTTGCAACCTGATGGAGGTCAGTATAGATGGACTAATAGAACAAGTCCCACACATTGCTAGAAGGCCAAATATTTTTTCAGAGCTAGATGCAGAAAAAAATTATATTCAATTTGCAAACTGATGGAGGTCAGTATAGGTGGACTAATAGAACAAGTCCCACACACTGCTGGAAGGCAAAATATTTTTTCAGAGCTAGATGCAGATAAAAATTATTTTTAATTTGCAACCTAATGGAGGTCAGTATAGATGGACTAATAGAACAAGTCCCACACACTGCTAGAAGGCCAAATATTTTTTCAGAGTTAGATGCAGATAAAAATTATTTTTAATTTGCAACCTGATGGAGGTCAGTATAGATGGACTAATAGAACAAGTCCCACACACTGCTAGAAGGCCAAATATTTTTTCAGAGCTAGATGCAGAAAAAAAATATTTTTAATTTGCAACCTGATGGAGGTCAGTAGAGATGGACTAATAGAACAAGTCCCACACACTGCTAGAAGACCAAATATTTTTTCAGAGCTAGATGCAGAAAAAAATTGTATTCAATTTGCAACCTGATGGAGGTCAGTATAGATGGACTAATAGAACAAGTCCCACACACTGCTAGAAGGTAAATTATTTTTTCAGAGCTAGATGCAGATAAAAATTATTTTTAATTTGCAACCTGATGGAGGTCAGTATAGATGGACTAAAAGAACAAGTCCCACACAGTGCTAGAAGGCCAAATATTTTTTCAGAGCTAGATGCAGAAAAAAATTATATTCAATTTGCAACCTGATGGAGGTCAGTATAGATGGACTAATAGAACAAGTCCCACAAACTGCTAGAAGGCCAAATATTTTTTCAGAGATAGATGCAGATAAAAATTATTTTTAATTTGCAACCTAATGGAGGTCAGTATAGATGGACTAATAGAACAAGTCCCACACATTGCTAGAAGGCCAAATATTTTTTCAGAGCTAGATGAAGAAAAAAATTATATTCAATTTGCAAACTGATGGAGGTCAGTATAGGTGGACTAATAGAACAAGTTCCACACACTGCTGGAAGGCAAAATATTTTTTCAGAGCTAGATGCACATAAAAATTATTTTTAATTTGCAACCTAATGGAGGTCAGTATAGATGGACTAATAGAACAAGTCCCACACACTGCTAGAAGGCCAAATATTTTTTCAGAGTTAGATGCAGATAAAAATTATTTTTAATTTGCAACCTGATGGAGGTCAGTATAGATGGACTAATAGAACAAGTCCCACACACTGCTAGAAGGCCAAATATTTTTTCAGAGCTAGATGCAGAAAAAAATTATTTTTAATTTGCAACCTGATGGAGGTCAGTATAGATGGACTAATAGAACAAGTCCCACACACTGCTAGAAGGCCAAATATTTTTTCAGAGCTAGATGCAGAAAAAAATTGTATTCAATTTGCATCCTGATGGAGGTCAGTATAGATGGACTAATAGAACAAGTCCCACACACTGCTAGAAGGCCAAATATTTTTTCAGAGCTAGATGCAGATAAAAATTATTTTTAATTTGCAACCTGATGGAGGTCAGTATAGATGGACTAATAGAACAAGTCCCACACACTGCTAGAAGGCCAAATATTTTTTCAGAGCTAGATGCAGAAAATAAATATTTTTAATTTGCAACCTGATGGAGGTCAGTATAGATGGACTAATAGAACAAGTCCGACACACTGCTAGAAGGCCAAATAGTTTTTCAGAGCTGGATGAAGAAAAAAATGATATTCAATTTGCAACCTGATGGAGGTCAGCATAGATGGACTAATAGAACAAGTCCCACACACTGCTAGAAGGCCAAATATTTTTTCAGAGCTAGATGCAGAAAAAAATTATATTCAATTTGCAACCTGATGGAGGTCAGTATAGATGGACTAATAGAACAAGTCCCACACACTGCCAGAAGGCCAAATATTTTTTCAGAGCTAGATGCAGATAAAAAATATTTTTAATTTGCAACCTAATGGAGGTCAGGATAGATGGACTAATAGAACAAGTCCCACACACTGCTAGAAGGCCAAATATTTTTTCAGAGTTAGATGCAGATAAAAATTATTTTTAATTTGCAACCTGATGGAGGTCAGTATAGATGGACTAATAGAACAAGTCCCACACACTGCTAGAAGGCCAAATATTTTTTCAGAGCTAGATGCTGAAAAAAAATATTTTTAATTTGCAACCTGATGGAGGTCAGTATAGATGGACTAATAGAACAAGTCCCACACACTGCTAGAAGGCCAAATATTTTTTCAGAGCCAGATGCAGAAAAAAATTATATTCAATTTGCAACCTGATGGAAGTCAGTATAGATGGACTAATAGAACAAGTCCCACACATTGCTAGAAGGCCAAATATTTTTTCAGAGCTAGATGCAGAAAAAAAATATATTCAATTTGCAACCTGATGGAGGTCAGTATAGATGGACTAATAGAACAAGTCCCACACACTGCTGGAAGGCAAAATATTTTTTCAGAGCTAGATGCAGATAAAAAATTTTTTTAATTTGCAACCTGATGGAGGTCAGTAAAGATGGACTAATAGAACAAGTCCCACACACTGCTAGAAGGCCAAATATTTTTTCAGAGCTAGATGCAGATAAAAATTATTTTTAATTTGCAACCTGATGGAGGTCAGTATAGATGGACTAATAGAACAAGTACCACACACTGCTAGAAGGCCAAATATTTTTTCAGTGCTAGATGCAGAAAAAAATTATATTCAATTTGCAACCTGATGGAGGTCAGTATAGATGGACTAATAGAACAAGTCCCACACACTGCTAGAAGGCCAAATATTTTTTCAGTGCTAGATGCAGAAAAAAATGATATTCAATTTGCAACCTGATGGAGTTCAGTTTAGATGGACTAATAGAACAAGTCCCACACACTGCTAGAAGGCCAAATATTTTTTCAGAGCTAGATGCAGAAAAAAATTATATTCAATTTGCAACCTGATGGAGGTCAGTATAGATGGACTAATAGAACAAGTCCCACACACTGCTAGAAGGCCGAATAGTTTAAAAGAGCTACATGCAGAAAAAAATTATATTCAATTTGCAACCTGATGGAGGTCAGTATAGATGGACTAATAGAACAAGTCCCGCACACTGCTAGTAGGCCAAATATTTTTTCAGAGCTATATGCAGATAAAAATTATTTTTAATTTGCAACCTGATGGAGGTCAGTATAGATGGACTAATAGAACAAGTCCCACACACTGCTAGAAGGCCAAATATTTTTTCAGAGCTAGATGCAGATATAAATTATTTTTAATTTGCAACCTGATGGAGGTCAGTATAGATGGACTAATAGAACAAGTCCCACACACTGCTAGAAGGCCAAATAGTTTTTCAGAGCTAGATGCAGAAAAAAATTATATTCAATTTGCAACCTGATGGAGGTCAGCATAGATGGGCTAATAGAACAAGTCCCACACACTGCTAGAAGGCCAAATATTTTTTCAGAGCTAGATGCAGAAAAGAATTATATTCAATTTGCAACCTGATGGAGGTCAGCATAGATAGACTAATAAAACAAGTCCCACACACTGCTATAAGACCAAATATTTTTTCAGAGCTAGATGCAGATAAAAATTATTTTTAATTTACAAACTGATGGAGGTCAGTAAAGAGGGACTAATAGAACAAGTCCCACACACTGCTAGATGGCCAAATATTTTTTCAGAGCTAGATGCAGAAAAAAATTATATTCAATTTGCAACCTGATGGAGTTCAGTATAGATGGACTAATAGAACAAGTCCCACACACTGCTAGAAGGCCGAATAGTTTAAAAGAGCTAGATGCAGAAAAAAATTATATTCAATTTGCAACCTGATGGAGGTCAGTATAGATGCACTAATAGAACAAGTCCCGCACACTGCTAGAAGGCCAAATATTTTTTCAGAGCTATATGCAGATAAAAATTATTTTTAATTTGCAACCTGATGGAGGTCAGTATAGATGGACTAATAGAACAAGTCCCACACACTGCTGGAAGGCCAATTATTTTTTCAGAGCTAGATGCAGATAAAAATTATTTTTAATTTGCAACCTGATGGAGGTCAGTATAGATGGACTAAAAGAACAAGTCCCACACACTGCTAGAAGGCCAAATATTTTTTCAGAGCTAGATGCAGAAAAAAATTATATTCAATTTGCAACCTGATGGAGGTCAGTTTAGATGGACTAATAGAACAAGTCCCACAAACTGCTAGAAGGCCAAATATTTTTTCAGAGCTAGATGCAGATAAAAATTATTTTTAATTTGCAACCTAATGGAGGTCAGTATAGATGGACTAATAGAACAAGTCCCACACACTGCTAGAAGGCCAAATATTTTTTCAGAGTTAGATGCAGATAAAAATTATTTTTAATTTGCAACCTGATGGAGGTCAGTATAGATGGACTAATAGAACAAGTCCCA
Organism: Phyllobates terribilis; assembly: GCF_046119375.1. Lineage (NCBI taxonomy): Eukaryota > Metazoa > Chordata > Amphibia > Anura > Dendrobatidae > Phyllobates > Phyllobates terribilis. The sequence goes on from NW_027362761.1 coordinate 285,712,547, forward strand.
CACACTGCTAGAAGGCCAAATATTTTTTCAGAGCTAGATGCAGAAAAAAATTATATTCAATTTGCAACCTGATGGAGGTCAGTATAGATGGACTAATAGAACAAGTCCCACACATTGCTAGAAGGCCAAATATTTTTTCAGAGCTAGATGCAGAAAAAAATTATATTCAATTTGCAAACTGATGGACGTCAGTATAGGTGGACTAATAGAACAAGTCCCACACACTGCTGGAAGGCAAAATATTTTTTCAGAGCTAGATGCAGATAAAAATTATTTTTAATTTGCAACCTGATGGAGGTCAGTATAGATGGACTAATAGAACAAGTCCCACACACTGCTAGAAGGCCAAACATTTTTTCAGAGCTAGATGCAGATAAAAATTATTTTTAATTTGCAACCTAATGGAGGTCAGTATAGATGGACTAATAGAACAAGTCCCACACACTGCTAGAAGGCCAAATATTTTTTCAGAGTTAGATGCAGATAAAAATTATTTTTAATTTGCAACCTGATGGAGGTCAGTATAGATGGACTAATAGAACAATTCCCACACACTGCTAGAAGGCCAAATATTTTTTCAGAGCTAGATGCAGAAAAAAATTATTTTTAGTTTGCAACCTGATGGAGGTCAGTATAGATGGACTAATAGAACAAGTCCCACACACTGCTAGAAGGCCAAATATTTTTTCAGAGCTAGATGCAGAAAAAAATTGTATTCAATTTGCAACCTGATGGAGGTCAGTATAGATGGACTAATAGAACAAGTCCCACACACTGCTAGAAGGCCAAATATTTTTTCAGAGCTAGATGCAGATAAAAATTATTTTTAATTTGCAACCTGATGGAGGTCAGTATAGATGGCTAATAGAACAAGTCCCACACACTGCTAGAAGGCCAAATATTTTTTCAGAGCTAGATGCAGAAAATAAATATTTTTAATTTGCAACCTGATGGAGGTCAGTATAGATGGACTAATAGAACAAGTCCCACACACTGCTAGAAGGCCAAATATTTTTTCAGAGCTAGATGCAGAAAAAAATTATATTCAATTTGCAACCTGATGGAGGTCAGCATAGATGGCCTAATAGAACAAGTCCCACACACTGCTAGAAGGCCAAATATTTTTTCAGAGCTAGATGCAGAAAAAAATTATATTCATTTTGCAACCTGATGTAGGTCAGTATAGATAGACTAATAAAACAAGTCCCACACACTGCTAGAAGACCAAATATTTTTTCAGAGCTATATGCAGATAAAAATTATTTTTAATTTGCAAACTGATGGACGTCAGTAAAGATGGACTAATAGAACAAGTCCCACACACTGCTAGAAGGCCAAATATTTTTTCAGAGGTAGATGCAGAAAAAAATTATATTCAATTTGCAACCTGATGGAGGTCAGTATAGATGGACTAATAGAACAAGTCCCACACACTGCTAGAAGGCCAAATAGTTTAAAAGAGCTAGATGCAGAAAAAAATTATATTCAATTTGCAACCTGATGGAGGTCAGTATAGATGGACTAATAGAACAAGTCCCGCACACTGCTAGAAGGCCAAATATTTTTTCAGAGCTATATGCAGATAAAAATTATTTTTAATTTGCAACCTGATGGAGGTCAGTATAGATGGACTAATAGAACAAGTCCCACACACTGCTAGAAGGCTAATTATTTTTTCAGAGCTAGATGCAGATAAAAATTATTTTTAATTTGCAACCTGATGGAGGTCAGTATAGATGGACTAAAAGAACAAGTCCCACACACTGCTAGAAGGCCAAATATTTTTTCGGAGCTAGATGCAGAAAAAAATTATATTCAATTTGCAACCTGATGGAGGTCAGTATAGATGGACTAATAGAACAAGTCCCACACACTGCCAGAAGGCCAAATATTTTTTCAGAGCTAGATGCAGATAAAAATTATTTTTAATTTGCAACCTAATGGAGGTCAGTATAGATGGACTAATAGAACAAGTCCCACACACTGCTAGAAGGCCAAATATTTTTTCAGAGTTAGATGCAGATAAAAATTATTTTTAATTTGCAACCTGATGGAGGTCAGTATAGATGGACTAATAGAACAAGTCCCACACACTGCTAGAAGGCCAAATATTTTTTCAGAGCTAGATGCTGAAAAAAAATATTTTTAATTTGCAACCTGATGGAGGTCAGTATAGATGGACTAATAGAACAAGTCCCACACACTGCTAGAAGGCAAAATATTTTTTCAGAGCTAGATGCAGAAAAAAATTATATTCAATTTGCAACCTGATGGAGGTCAGTATAGATGGACTAATAGAACAAGTCCCACATATTGCTAGAAGGCCAAATATTTTTTCAGAGCTAGATGCAGAAAAAAATTATATTCAATTTGCAACCTGATGGAGGTCAGTATAGATGGACTAATAGAACAAGTCCCACACACTGCTGGAAGGTAAAATATTTTTTCAGAGCTAGATGCAGATAAAAATTATTTTTAATTTGCAACCTGATGGAGGTCAGTATAGATGAACTAATAGAACAAGTCCCACACACTGCTAGAAGGCCAAATATTTTTTCAGAGCTAGATGCAGATAAAAATTATTTTTAATTTGCAACCTGATGGAGGTCAGTATAGATGGACTAATAGAACAAGTCCCACACACTGCTAGAAGGCCAAATATTTTTTCAGTGCTAGATGCAGAAAAAAATTATATTCAATTTGCAACCTGATGGAGGTCAGTATAGATGGACTAATAGAACAAGTCCCACACACTGCTAGAAGGCCAAATATTTTTTCAGTGCTAGATGCAGAAAAAAATGATATTCAATTTGCAACCTGATGGAGGTCAGTATAGATGGACTAATAGAACAAGTCCCACACACTGCTAGAAGGCCAAATATTTTTTCAGAGCTAGATGCAGAAAAAAATTATATTCAATTTGCAACCTGATGGAGGTCAGTATAGATGGACTAATAGAACAAGTCCCACACACTGCTAGAAGGCCGAATAGTTTAAAAGAGCTAGATGCAGAAAAAAATTATATTCAATTTGCAACCTGATGGAGGTCAGTATAGATGGACTAATAGAACAAGTCCCGCACACTGTTAGAAGGCCAAATATTTTTTCAGAGCTATATGCAGATAAAAATTATTTTTAATTTGCAACCTGATGGAGGTCAGTATAGATGGACTAATAGAGCAAGTCCCATACACTGCTAGAAGGCCAATTATTTTTTCAGAGCTAGATGCAGATAAAAATTATTTTTAATTTGCAACCTGATGGAGGTCAGTATAGATGGACCAAAAGAACAAGTGCCACACACTGCTAGAAGGCCAAATATTTTTACATAGCTAGATGCAGAAAAAAATTATATTCAATTTGCAACCTGATGGAGGTCAGTATAGATGGACTAATAGAACAAGTCCCACACACTGCCAGAAGGCCAAATATTTTTTCAGAGCTAGATGCAGATAAAAATTATTTTTAATTTGCAACCTAATGGAGGTCAGTATAGATGGACTAATAGAACAAGTCCCACACACTGCTAGAAGGCCAAATATTTTTTCAGAGTTAGATACAGATAAAAATTATTTTTAATTTGCAACCTGATGGAGGTCAGTATAGATGGACTAATAGAACAAGTCCCACACACTGCTAGAAGGCCAAATATTTTTTCAGAGCTAGATGCAGAAAAAAATTATATTCAATTTGCAACCTGATGGAGGTCAGTATAGATGGACTAATAGAACAAGTCCCACACACTGCTAGAAGGCCAAATATTTTTTCAGAGCTATATGCAGATAAAAATTATTTTTAATTTGCAACCTGATGGAGGTCAGTATAGATGGATTAATATAACAAGTCCCACACACTGCTAGAAGGCCAATTATTTTTTCAGAGCTAGATGCAGATAAAAATTATTTTTAATTTGCAACCTGATGGAGGTCAGTATAGATGGACTAAAAGAACAAGTCCCACACACTGCTAGAAGGCCAAATATTTTTTCAGAGCTAGATGCAGAAAAATTTTTTATTCAATTTGCAACCTGATGGAGGTCAGTATAGATGGACTAATAGAACAAGTCCCACAAACTGCTAGAAGGCCAAATATTTTTTCAGAGCTAGATGCAGATAAAAATTATTTTTAATTTGCAACCTAATGGAGGTCAGTATAGATGGACTAATAGAACAAGTCCCACACACTGCTAGAAGGCCAAATATTTTTTCAGAGTTAGATGCAGATAAAAAATATTTTTAATTTGCAACCTGATGGAGGTCAGTATAGATGGACTAATAGAACAAGTCCCACACACTGCTAGAAGGCCAAATATTTTTTCAGAGCTAGATGCAGAAAAAAATTATATTCAATTTGCAACCTGATGGAGGTCAGTATAGATGGACTAATAGAACAAGTCCCACACATTGCTAGAATGCCAAATATTTTTTCAGAGCTAGATGCAGAAAAAAATTATATTCAATTTGCAAACTGATGGAGGTCAGTATAGGTGGACTAATAGAACAAGTCCCACACACTGCTGGAAGGCAAAATATTTTTTCAGAGCTAGATGCAGATAAAAATTATTTTTAATTTGCAACCTGATGGAGGTCAGTATAGATGGACTAATAGAACAAGTCCCACACACTGCTAGAAGGCCAAATATTTTTTCAGAGCTAGATGCAAATAAAAATTATTTTTAATTTGCAACCTGATAGAGGTCAGTATAGATGGACTAATAGAACAAGTCCCACACACTGCTGGAAGGCAAAATATTTTTTCAGTGCTAGATGCAGAAAAAAATTATATTCAATTTGCAACCTGATGGAGGTCAGTATAGATGGACTAATAGAACAAGTCCCACACACTGCTAGAAGGCGAAATATTTTTTCAGAGCTAGATGCAGATAAAAATTATTTTTAATTTGCAACCTAATGGAGGTCAGTATAGATGGACTAATAGAACAAGTCCCACATACTGCTAGAAGGCCAAATATTTTTTCAGAGTTAGAGGCAGATAAAAATTATTTTTAATTTGCAACCTGATGGAGGTCAGTATAGATGGAATAAAAGAACAAGTCCCACACACTGCTAGAAGGCCAAATATTTTTACAGAGCTAGATGCAGAAAAAATTTTTATTCAATTTGCAACCTGATGGAGGTCAGTATAGATGGACTAATAGAACAAGTCCAACACACTGCCAGAAGGCCAAATATTTTTACAGAGCTAGATGCAGAAATTTTTTTTATTTAATTTGCAACCTGATGGAGGTCAGTATAGATGGACTAATAGAACAAGTCCCACACACTGCCAGAAGGCCAAATATTTTTTCAGAGCTAGATGCAGATAAAAATTATTTTTAATTTGCAACCTGATGGAGGTCAGTATAGATGGACTAATAGAACAAGTCCCACACACTGCTAGAAGGCCAAATATTTTTTCAGTGCTAGATGCAGAAAATAATTATATTCAATTTGCAACCTGATGGAGGTCAGTATAGATGGACTAATAGAACAAGTCCCACACACTGCTAGAAGGCCAAATATTTTTTCAGTGCTAGATGCAGAAAAAAATTATATTCAATTTGCAACCTGATGGAGGTCAGTATAGATGGACTAATAGAACAAGTCCCACACACTGCCAGAAGGCCAAATATTTTTTCAGAGCTAGATGCAGATAAAAATTATTTTTAATTTGCAACCTAATGGAGGTCAGTATAGATGGACTAATAGAACAAGTCCCACACACTGCTAGAAGGCCAAATATTTTTTCAGAGTTAGATGCAGATAAAAATTATTTTTAATTTGCAACCTGATGGAGGTCAGTATAGATGGACTAATAGAACAAGTCCCACACACTGCTAGAAGGCCAAATATTTTTTCAGAGCTAGATGCTGAAAAAAAATATTTTTAATTTGCAACCTGATGGAGGTCAGTATAGATGGACTAATAGAACAAGTCCCACACACTGCTAGAAGGCAAAATATTTTTTCAGAGCTAGATGCAGAAAAAAATTATATTCAATTTGCAACCTGATGGAGGTCAGTATAGATGAACTAATAGAACAAGTCCCACATATTGCTAGAAGGCCAAATATTTTTTCAGAGCTAGATGCAGAAAAAAATTATATTCAATTTGCAACCTGATGGAGGTCAGTATAGATGGACTAATAGAACAAGTCCCACACACTGCTGGAAGGTAAAATATTTTTTCAGAGCTAGATGCAGATAAAAATTATTTTTAATTTGCAACCTGATGGAGGTCAGTATAGATGAACTAATAGAACAAGTCCCACACACTGCTAGAAGGCCAAATATTTTTTCAGAGCTAGATGCAGATAAAAATTATTTTTAATTTGCAACCTGATGGAGGTCAGTATAGATGGACTAATAGAACAAGTCCCACACACTGCTAGAAGGCCAAATATTTTTTCAGTGCTAGATGCAGAAAAAAATTATATTCAATTTGCAACCTGATGGAGGTCAGTATAGATGGACTAATAGAACAAGTCCCACACACTGCTAGAAGGCCAAATATTTTTTCAGTGCTAGATGCAGAAAAAAATGATATTCAATTTGCAACCTGATGGAGGTCAGTATAGATGGACTAATAGAACAAGTCCCACACACTGCTAGAAGGCCAAATATTTTTTCAGAGCTAGATGCAGAAAAAAATTATATTCAATTTGCAACCTGATGGAGGTCAGTATAGATGGACTAATAGAACAAGTCCCACACACTGCTAGAAGGCCGAATAGTTTAAAAGAGCTAGATGCAGAAAAAAATTATATTCAATTTGCAACCTGATGGAGGTCAGTATAGATGGACTAATAGAACAAGTCCCGCTCACTGTTAGAAGGCCAAATATTTTTTCAGAGCTATATGCAGATAAAAATTATTTTTAATTTGCAACCTGATGGAGGTCAGTATAGATGGACTAATAGAGCAAGTCCCATACACTGCTAGAAGGCCAATTATTTTTTCAGAGCTAGATGCAGATAAAAATTATTTTTAATTTGCAACCTGATGGAGGTCAGTATAGATGGACCAAAAGAACAAGTGCCACACACTGCTAGAAGGCCAAATATTTTTACATAGCTAGATGCAGAAAAAAATTATATTCAATTTGCAACCTGATGGAGGTCAGTATAGATGGACTAATAGAACAAGTCCCACACACTGCCAGAAGGCCAAATATTTTTTCAGAGCTAGATGCAGATAAAAATTATTTTTAATTTGCAACCTAATGGAGGTCAGTATAGATGGACTAATAGAACAAGTCCCACACACTGCTAGAAGGCCAAATATTTTTTCAGAGTTAGATACAGATAAAAATTATTTTTAATTTGCAACCTGATGGAGGTCAGTATAGATGGACTAATAGAACAAGTCCCACACACTGCTAGAAGGCCAAATATTTTTTCAGAGCTAGATGCAGAAAAAAATTATATTCAATTTGCAACCTGATGGAGGTCAGTATAGATGGACTAATAGAACAAGTCCCACACACTGCTAGAAGGCCAAATATTTTTTCAGAGCTATATGCAGATAAAAATTATTTTTAATTTGCAACCTGATGGAGGTCAGTATAGATGGATTAATATAACAAGTCCCACACACTGCTAGAAGGCCAATTATTTTTTCAGAGCTAGATGCAGATAAAAATTATTTTTAATTTGCAACCTGATGGAGGTCAGTATAGATGGACTAAAAGAACAAGTCCCACACACTGCTAGAAGGCCAAATATTTTTTCAGAGCTAGATGCAGAAAAATTTTTTATTCAATTTGCAACCTGATGGAGGTCAGTATAGATGGACTAATAGAACAAGTCCCACAAACTGCTAGAAGGCCAAATATTTTTTCAGAGCTAGATGCAGATAAAAATTATTTTTAATTTGCAACCTAATGGAGGTCAGTATAGATGGACTAATAGAACAAGTCCCACACACTGCTAGAAGGCCAAATATTTTTTCAGAGTTAGATGCAGATAAAAAATATTTTTAATTTGCAACCTGATGGAGGTCAGTATAGATGGACTAATAGAACAAGTCCCACACACTGCTAGAAGGCCAAATATTTTTTCAGAGCTAGATGCAGAAAAAAATTATATTCAATTTGCAACCTGATGGAGGTCAGTATAGATGGACTAATAGAACAAGTCCCACACATTGCTAGAAGGCCAAATATTTTTTCAGAGCTAGATGCAGAAAAAAATTATATTCAATTTGCAAACTGATGGAGGTCAGTATAGGTGGACTAATAGAACAAGTCCCACACACTGCTGGAAGGCAAAATATTTTTTCAGAGCTAGATGCAGATAAAAATTATTTTTAATTTGCAACCTGATGGAGGTCAGTATAGATGGACTAATAGAACAAGTCCCACACACTGCTAGAAGGCCAAATATTTTTTCAGAGCTAGATGCAAATAAAAATTATTTTTAATTTGCAATCTGATAGAGGTCAGTATAGATGGACTAATAGAACAAGTCCCACACACTGCTGGAAGGCAAAATATTTTTTCAGTGCTAGATGCAGAAAAAAATTATATTCAATTTGCAACCTGATGGAGGTCAGTATAGATGGACTAATAGAACAAGTCCCACACACTGCTAGAAGGCGAAATATTTTTTCAGAGCTAGATGCAGATAAAAATTATTTTTAATTTGCAACCTAATGGAGGTCAGTATAGATGGACTAATAGAACAAGTCCCACATACTGCTAGAAGGCCAAATATTTTTTCAGAGTTAGAGGCAGATAAAAATTATTTTTAATTTGCAACCTGATGGAGGTCAGTATAGATGGACTAAAAGAACAAGTCCCACACACTGCTAGAAGGCCAAATATTTTTACAGAGCTAGATGCAGAAAAAATTTTTATTCAATTTGCAACCTGATGGAGGTCAGTATAGATGGACTAATAGAACAAGTCCAACACACTGCCAGAAGGCCAAATATTTTTACAGAGCTAGATGCAGAAAATTTTTTTATTCAATTTGCAACCTGATGGAGGTCAGTATAGATGGACTAATAGAACAAGTCCCACACACTGCCAGAAGGCCAAATATTTTTTCAGAGCTAGATGCAGATAAAAATTATTTTTAATTTGCAACCTGATGGAGGTCAGTATAGATGGACTAATAGAACAAGTCCCACACACTGCTAGAAGGCCAAATATTTTTTCAGTGCTAGATGCAGAAAAAAATTATATTCAATTTGCAACCTGATGGAGGTCATTATAGATGGACTAATAGAACAAGTCCCACACACTGCTAGAAGGCCAAATATTTTTTCAGTGCTAGATGCAGAAAAAAATGATATTCAATTTGCAACCTGATGGAGGTCAGTATAGATGGACTAATAGAACAAGTCCCACACACTGCTAGAAGGCCAAATATTTTTTCAGAGCTAGATGCAGAAAAAAATTATATTCAATTTGCAACCTGATGGAGGTCAGTATAGATGGACTAATAGAACAAGTCCCACACACTGCTAGAAGGCCGAATAGTTTAAAAGAGCTAGATGCAGAAAAAAATTATATTCAATTTGCAACCTGATGGAGGTCAGTATAGATGGACTAATAGAACAAGTCCCGCACACTGCTAGAAGGCCAAATATTTTTTCAGAGCTATATGCAGAAAAAATTATTTTTAATTTGCAACCTGATGGAGGTCAGTATAGATGGACTAATAGAGCAAGTCCCATACACTGCTAGAAGGCCAATTATTTTTTCAGAGCTAGATGCAGATAAAAATTAATTTTAATTTGCAACCTGATGGAGGTCAGTATAGATGGACTAATAGAAAAGTCCCACACACTGCTAGAAGGCCAATTATTTTTTCAGAGCTAGATGCAGATAAAAATTATTTTTAATTTGCAACCTGATGGAGGTCAGTATAGATGGACTAAAAGAACAAGTCCCACACACTGCTAGAAGGCCAAATATTTTTTCAGAGCTAGATGCAGAAAAAAATTATATTCAATTTGCAACCTGATGGAGGTCAGTATAGATGGACTAATAGAACAAGTCCCACAAACTGCTAGAAGGCCAAATATTTTTTCAGAGCTAGATGCAGATAAAAATTATTTTTAATTTGCAACCTGATGGAGGTCAGTATAGATGGACTAATAGAACAAGTCCCACACACTGCTAGAAGGCCAAATATTTTTTCAGAGCTAGATGCAGAAAAAAATTATATTCAATTTGCAACCTGATGGAGGTCAGTATAGATGGACTAATAGAACAAGTCCCACACATTGCTAGAAGGCCAAATATTTTTTCAGAGCTAGATGCAGAAAAAAATTATATTCAATTTGCAAACTGATGGAGGTCAGTATAGGTGGACTAATAGAACAAGTCCCACACACTGTGGAAGGCATAATATTTTTTCAGAGCTAGATGCAGATAAAAATTATTTTTAATTTGCAACCTAATGGAGGTCAGTATAGATGGACTAATAGAACAAGTCCCACACACTGCTAGAAGGCCAAATATTTTTTCAGAGTTAGATGCAGATAAAAATTATTTTTAATTTGCAACCTGATGGAGGTCAGTATAGATGGACTAATAGAACAAGTCCCACACACTGCTAGAAGGCCAAATATTTTTTCAGAGCTAGATGCAGAAAAAAATTATTTTTAATTTGCAACCTGATGGAGGTCAGTATAGATGGACTAATAGAACAAGTCCGACACACTGCTAGAAGGCCAAATATTTTTTCAGAGCTAGATGCAGAAAAAAATTGTATTCAATTTGCAACTTGATGGAGGTCAGTATGGATGGACTAATAGAACAAGTCCCACACACTGCTAGAAGGCCAAATATTTTTTCAGAGCTAGATGCAGATAAAAATTATTTTTAATTTGCAACCTGATGGAGGTCAGTATAGATGGACTAATAGAACAAGTCCCACACACTGCTAGAAGGCCAAATATTTTTTCAGAGCTAGATGCAGAAAATAAATATTTTTAATTTGCAACCTGATGGAGGTCAGTATAGATGGACTAATAGAACAAGTCCCACACACTGCTAGAAGGCCAAATAGTTTTTCAGAGCTAGATGCAGAAAAAAATTAAATTCAATTTGCAACCTGATGGAGGTCAGCATAGATGGACTAATAGAACAAGTCACACACACTGCTAGAAGGCCAAATATTTTTTCAGAGCTAGATGCAGAAAAAAATTATATTCAATTTGCAACCTGATGGAGGTCAGTATAGATAGACTAATAAAACAAGTCTCACACACTGCTAGAAGACCAAATATTTTTTCAGAGCTAGATGCAGATAAAAATTATTTTTAATTTGCAAACTGATGGAGGTCAGTAAAGATGGACTAATAGAACAAGTCCCACACACTGCTAGAAGGCCAAATATTTTTTCAGAGGTAGATGCAGAAAAAAATTATATTCAATTTGCAACCTGATGGAGGTCAGTATAGATGGACTAATAGAACAAGTCCCACACACTGCTAGAAGGCCGAATAGTTTAAAAGAGCTAGATGCAGAAAAAAATTATATTCAATTTGCAACCTGATGGAGGTCAGTATAGATGGACTAATAGAACAAGTCCAACACACTGCCAGAAGGCCAAATATTTTTACAGAGCTAGATGCAGAAAAATTTTTTATTCAATTTGCAACCTGATGGAGGTCAGTATAGATGGACTAATAGAACAAGTCCAACACACTGCCAGAAGGCCAAATATTTTTTCAGAGCTAGATGCAGATAAAAATTATTTTTAATTTGAATCCTGATGGAGGTCAGTATACATGGACTAATAGAACAAGTCCCACACACTGCTAGAGGGCCAAATATTTTTTCAGTGCTAGATGCAGAAAAAAATTATATTCAATTTGCAACCTGATGGAGGTCAGTATAGATGGACTAATAGAACAAGTCCCACACACTGCTAGAAGGCCAAATATTTTTTCAGTGCTAGATGCAGAAAAAAATGATATTCAATTTGCAACCTGATGGAGGTCAGTATAGATGGACTAATAGAACAAGTCCCACACACTGCTAGAAGGCCGAATAGTTTAAAAGAGCTAGATGCAGAAAAAAATTATATTCAATTTGCAACCTGATGGAGGTCAGTATAGATGGACTAATAGAACAAGTCCCGCACACTGCTAGAAGGCCAAATATTTTTTCAGAGCTATATGCAGAAAAAATTATTTTTAATTTGCAACCTGATGGAGGTCAGTATAGATGGACTAATAGAGCAAGTCCCATACACTGCTAGAAGGCCAATTATTTTTTCAGAGCTAGATGCAGATAAAAATTATTTTTAATTTGCAACCTGATGGAGGTCAGTATAGATGGACTAATAGAAAAGTCCCACACACTGCTAGAAGGCCAATTATTTTTTCAGAGCTAGATGCAGATAAAAATTATTTTTAATTTGCAACCTGATGGAGGTCAGTATAGATGGACTAATAGAAAAGTCCCACACACTGCTAGAATGCCAATTATTTTTTCAGAGCTAGATGCAGATAAAAATTATTTTTAATTTGCAACCTGATGGAGGTCAGTATAGATGGACTAAAAGAAAAAGTCCCACACACTGCTAGAAGGCCAAATATTTTTTCAGAGCTAGATGCAGAAAAAAATTATATTCAATTTGCAACCTGATGGAGGTCAGTATAGATGGACTAATAGAACAAGTCCCACAAACTGCTAGAAGGCCAAATATTTTTTCAGAGCTAGATGCAGATAAAAATTATTTTTAATTTGCAACCTGATGGAGGTCAGTATAGATGGACTAATAGAACAAGTCCCACACACTGCTAGAAGGCCAAATATTTTTTCAGAGGTAGATGCAGAAAAAAATTATATTCAATTTGCAACCTGATGGAGGTCAGTATAGATGGACTAATAGAACAAGTCCCACACATTGCTAGAAGGCCAAATATTTTTTCAGAGCTAGATGCAGAAAAAAATTATATTCAATTTGCAAACTGATGGAGGTCAGTATCGGTGGACTAATAGAACAAGTCCCACACACTGCTGGAAGGCATAATATTGTTTCAGAGCTAGATGCAGATAAAAATTATTTTTAATTTGCAACCTAATGGAGGTCAGTATAGATGGACTAATAGAACAATTCCCCACACTGCTAGAAGGCCAAATATTTTTTCAGAGTTAGATGCACATAAAAATTATTTTTAATTTGCAACCTGATGGAGGTCAGTATAGATGGACTAATAGAACAAGTCCCACACACTGCTAGAAGGCCAAATATTTTTTCAGAGCTAGATGCAGAAAAATATTATTTTTAATTTGCAACCTGATGGAGGTCAGTATAGATGGACTAATAGAGCAAGTCCGACACACTGCTAGAAGGCCAAATATTTTTTCAGAGCTAGATGCAGAAAAAAATTGAATTCAATTTGCAACCTGATGGAGGTCAGTATAGATGGACTAATAGAACAAGTCCCACACACTGCTAGAAGGCCAAATATTTTTTCAGAGCTAGATGCAGATAAAAATTATTTTTAATTTGCAACCTGATGGAGGTCAGTATAGATGGACTAATAGAACAAGTCCCACACACTGCTAGAAGGCCAAATATTTTTTCAGAGCTAGATGCAGAAAATAAATATTTTTAATTTGCAACCTGATGGAGGTCAGTATAGATGGACTAATAGAACAAGTCCCACACACTGCTAGAAGGCCAAATAGTTTTTCAGAGCTAGATGCAGAAAAAAATTATATTCAATTTGCAACCTGATGGAGGTCAGCATAGATGGACTAATAGAACAAGTCACACACACTGCTAGAAGGCCAAATATTTTTTCAGAGCTAGATGCAGAAAAAAATTATATTCAATTTGCAACCTGATGGAGGTCAGTATAGATAGACTAATAAAACAAGTCCCACACACTGCTAGAAGACCAAATATTTTTTCAGAGCTAGATGCAGATAAAAATTATTTTTAAATTGCAAACTGATGGAGGTCAGTAAAGATGGACTAATAGAACAAGTCCCACACACTGCTAGAAGGCCAAATATTTTTTCAGAGGTAGATGCAGAAAAAAATTATATTCAATTTGCAACCTGATGGAGGTCAGTATAGATGGACTAATAGAACAAGTCCCACACACTGCTAGAAGGCCGAATAGTTTAAAAGAGCTAGATGCAGAAAAAAATTATATTCAATTTGCAACCTGATGGAGGTCAGTATAGATGGACTAATAGAACAAGTCCCGCACACTGCTAGAAGGCCAAATATTTTTTCAGAGCTATATGCAGATAAAAATTATTTTTAATTTGCAACCTGATGGAGGTCAGTATAGATGGACTAATAGATCAAGTCCCACACACTGCTAGAAGGCCAAATATTTTTTCAGAGCTAGATGCAGATAAAAATTATTTTTAATTTGCAACCTGATGGAGGTCAGTATAGATGGACTAATAGAACAAGTCCCACACACTGCTAGAAGGCCAAATATTTTTTCAGTGCTAGATGCAGAAAAAAATTATATTCAATTTGCAACCTGATGGAGGTCAGTATAGATGGACTAATAGAACAAGTCCCACACACTGCTAGAAGGCCAAATATTTTTTCAGTGCTAGATGCAGAAAAAAATTATATTCAATTTGCAACCTGATGGAGGTCAGTATAGATGGACTAATAGAACAAGTCCCACACACTGCTAGAAGGCCGAATAGTTTAAAAGAGCTAGATGCAGAAAAAAATTATATTCAATTTGCAACCTGATGGAGGTCAGTATAGATGGACTAATAGAACAAGTCCCGCACACTGCTAGAAGGCCAAATATTTTTTCAGAGCTATATGCAGATAAAAATTATTTTTAATTTGCAACCTGATGGAGGTCAGTATAGATGGACTAATAGAACAAGTCCCACACACTGCTAGAAGGCCAAATATTTTTTCAGAGCTAGATGCAGATATAAATTATTTTTAATTTGCAACCTGATGGAGGTCAGTATAGATGGACTAATAGAACAAGTCCCACACACTGCTAGTAGGCCAAATAGTTTTTCAGAGCTAGATGCAGAAAAAAATTAAATTCAATTTGCAACCTGATGGAGGTCAGCATAGATGGACTAATAGAACAAGTCCCACACACTGCTAGAAGGCCAAATATTTTTTCAGAGCTAGATGCAGAAAAAAATTATATTCAATTTGCAACCTGATGGAGGTCAGTATAGATAGACTAATAAAACAAGTCCCACACACTGCTAGAAGACCAAATATTTTTTCAGAGCTAGATGCAGATAAAAATTATTTTTAATTTACAAACTGATGGAGGTCAGTAAAGAGGGACTAATAGAACAAGTCCCACACACTGCTAGAAGGCCAAATATTTTTTCAGAGCTAGATGCAGAAAAAAATTATATTCAATTTGCAACCTGATGGAGTTCAGTATAGATGGACTAATAAAACAAGTCCCACACACTGCTAGAAGGCCAAATATTTTTTCAGAGCTATATGCAGATAAAAATTATTTTTAATTTGCAACCTGATGGAGGTCAGTATAGATGGACTAATAGAACAAGTCCCACACACTGCTAGAAGGCCAATTATTTTTTCAGAGCTAGATGCAGATAAAAATTATTTTTAATTTGCAACCTGATGGAGGTCAGTATAGATGGACTAAAAGAACAAGTCCCACACACTGCTAGAAGGCCAAACATTTTTTCAGAGCTAGATGCAGAAAAAAATTATATTCAATTTGCAACCTGATGGAGGTCAGTATAGATGGACTAATAGAACAAGTCCCACAAACTGCTAGAAGGCCAAATATTTTTTCAGAGCTAGATGCAGATAAAAATTATTTTTAATTTGCAGCCTAATGGAGGTCAGTATAGATGGACTAATAGAACAAGTCCCACACACTGCTAGAAGGTCAAATATTTTTTCAGAGTTAGATGCAGATAAAAATTATTTTTAATTTGCAACCTGATGGAGGTCAGTATAGATGGACTAATAGAACAAGTCCCACACACTGCTAGAAGGCCAAATATTTTTTCAGAGCTAGATGCAGAAAAAAATTATATTCAATTTGCAACCTGATGGAGGTCAGTATAGATGGACTAATAGAACAAGTCCCACACATTGCTAGAAGGCCAAATATTTTTTCAGAGCTAGATGCAGAAAAAAATTATATTCAATTTGCAAACTGATGGAGGTCAGTATAGGTGGACTAATAGAACAAGTCCCACACACTGCTGGAAGACAAAATATTTTTTCAGAGCTAGATGCAGATACAAATTATTTTTAATTTGCAACCTGATGGAGGTTAGTATAGAAGGACTAATAGAAAAAGCCTCACACACTGCTAGAAGGCCAAACATTTTTTCAGAGCTAGATGCAGATAAAAATTATTTTTAATTTGCAACCTGATGGAGGTCAGTATAGATGGAATAATAGAACAAGTCCCACACACTGCTAGAAGGCCAAATATTTTTTCAGAGCTAGATGCAGAAAATAAATATTTTTAATTTGCAACCTGATGGAGGTCAGTATAGATGGACTAATAGAACAAGTCACACACACTGCTAGAAGGCCAAATATTTTTTCAGAGCTAGATGCAGAAAAAAATTATATTCAATTTGCAACCTGATGGAGGTCAGTATAGATAGACTAATAAAACAAGTCCCACACACTGCTAGAAGACCAAATATTTTTTCAGAGCTAGATGCAGATAAAAATTATTTTTAAATTGCAAACTGATGGAGGTCAGTAAAGGTGGACTAATAGAACAAGTCCCACACACTGCTAGAAGGCCAAATATTTTTTCAGAGGTAGATGCAGAAAAAAATTATATTCAATTTGCAACCTGATGGAGGTCAGTATAGATGGACTAATAGAACAAGTCCCACACACTGCTAGAAGGCCGAATAGTTTAAAAGAGCTAGATGCAGAAAAAAATTATATTCAATTTGCAACCTGATGGAGGTCAGTATAGATGGACTAATAGAACAAGTCCCGCACACTGCTAGAAGGCCAAATATTTTTTCAGAGCTATATGCAGATAAAAATTATTTTTAATTTGCAACCTGATGGAGGTCAGTATAGATGGACTAATAGAACAAGTCCCACACACTGCTAGAAGGCCAAATATTTTTTCAGAGCTAGATGCAGATAAAAATTATTTTTAATTTGCAACCTGATGGAGGTCAGTATAGATGGACTAATAGAACAAGTCCCACACACTGCTAGAAGGCCAAATATTTTTTCAGTGCTAGATGCAGAAAAAAATTATATTCAATTTGCAACCTGATGGAGGTCAGTATAGATGGACTAATAGAACAAGTCCCACACACTGCTAGAAGTCCAAATATTTTTTCAGTGCTAGATGCAGAAAAAAATGATATTCAATTTGCAACCTGATGGAGGTCAGTATAGATGGACTAATAGAACAAGTCCCACACACTGCTAGAAGGCCGAATAGTTTAAAAGAGCTAGATGCAGAAAAAAATTATATTCAATTTGCAACCTGATGGAGGTCAGTATAGATGGACTAATAGAACAAGTCCCGCACACTGCTAGAAGGCCAAATATTTTTTCAGAGCTATATGCAGATAAAAATTATTTTTAATTTGCAACCTGATGGAGGTCAGTATAGATGGACTAATAGAACAAGTCCCACACACTGCTAGAAGACCAAATATTTTTTCAGAGCTAGATGCAGATATAAATTATTTCTAATTTGCAACCTGATGGAGGTCAGTATAGATGGACTAATAGAACAAGTCCCACACACTGCTAGTAGGCCAAATAGTTTTTCAGAGCTAGATGCAGAAAAAAATTAAATTCAATTTGCAACCTGATGGAGGTCAGCATAGATGGACTAATAGAACAAGTCCCACACACTGCTAGAAGGCCAAATATTTTTTCAGAGCTAGATGCAGAAAAAAATTATATTCAATTTGCAACCTGATGGAGGTCAGTATAGATAGACTAATAAAACAAGTCCCACACACTGCTAGAAGACCAAATATTTTTTCAGAGCTAGATGCAGATAAAAATTATTTTTAATTTACAAACTGATGGAGGTCAGTAAAGAGGGACTAATAGAACAAGTCCCACACACTGCTAGAAGGCCAAATATTTTTTCAGAGCTAGATGCAGAAAAAAATTATATTCAATTTGCAACCTGATGGAGTTCAGTATAGATGGACTAATAAAACAAGTCCCACACACTGCTAGAAGGCCAAATATTTTTTCAGAGCTATATGCAGATAAAAATTATTTTAAATTTGCAACCTGATGGAGGTCAGTATAGATGGACTAATAGAACAAGTCCCAGACACTGCTAGAAGGCCAATTATTTTTTCAGAGCTAGATGCAGATAAAAATTATTTTTAATTTGCAACCTGATGGAGGTCAGTATAGATGGACTAAAAGAACAAGTCCCACACACTGCTAGAAGGCCAAACATTTTTTCAGAGCTAGATGCAGAAAAAAATTATATTCAATTTGCAACCTCATGGAGGTCAGTATAGATGGACTAATAGAACAAGTCCCACACACTGCTAGAAGGCCAAATATTTTTTCAGAGCTAGATGCAGAAAAAAATTATATTCAATTTGCAACCTGATGGAGGTCAGTATAGATGGACTAATAGAACAAGTCCCACACATTGCTAGAAGGCCAAATATTTTTTCAGAGCTAGATGCAGAAAAAAATTATATTCAATTTGCAAACTGATGGAGGTCAGTATAGGTGGACTAATAGAACAAGTCCCACACACTGCTGGAAGACAAAATATTTTTTCAGAGCTAGATGCAGATAAAAATTATTTTTAATTTGCAACCTGATGGAGGTCAGTATAGAAGGACTAATAGAACAAGTCCCACACACTGCTAGAAGGCCAAACATTTTTTCAGAGCTAGATGCAGATAAAAATTATTTTTAATTTGCAACCTGATGGAGGTCAGTATAGATGGAATAATAGAACAAGTCCCACACACTGCTAGAAGGCCAAATATTTTTTCAGAGCTAGATGCAGAAAAAAAATATTTTTAATTTGCAACCTGATGGAGGTCAGTATAGATGGACTAATAGAACAAGTCCCACACACTGCTAGAAGGCCAAATATTTTTTCAGAGCTAGATGCAGAAAAAAATTGTATTCAATTTGCAACCTGATGGAGGTCAGTATAGATGGACTAATAGAACAAGTCCCACACATTGCTAGAAGGCCAAATATTTTTTCAGAGCTAGATGCAGATAAAAATTATTTTTAATTTGCAACCTGATGGAGGTCAGTATAGATGGACTAATAGAACAAGTCCCACACACTGCTAGAAGGCCAAATATTTTTTCAGAGCTAGATGCAGAAAATAAATATTTTTAATTTGCAACCTGATGGAGGTCAGTATAGATGGACTAATAGAACAAGTCCCACACACTGCTAGAAGGCCAAATAGTTTTTCAGAGCTAGATGCAGAAAAAAATTATATTCAATTTGCAACCTGATGGAGGTCAGCATAGATGGATTAATAGAACAAGTCCCACACACTGCTAGAAGGCCAAATATTTTTTCAGAGCTAGATGCAGAAAAAAATTATATTCAATTTGCAACCTGATGTAGGTCAGTATAGATAGACTAATAAAACAAGTCCCACACACTGCTAGAAGACCAAATATTTTTTCAGAGCTAGATGCAGATAAAAATTATTTTTAATTTGCAAACTGATGGAGGTCATTAAAGATGGACTAATAGAACAAGTCCCACACACTGCTAGAAGGCCAAATATTTTTTCAGCTGTAGATGCAGAAAAAAATTATATTCAATTTGCAACCTGATGGAGGTCAGTATAGATGGAATAATAGAACAAGTCCCACACACTGCTAGAAGGCCGAATAGTTTAAAAGAGCTAGATGCAGAAAAAAATTATATTCAATTTGCAACCTGATGGAGGTCAGTATAGATGGACTAAAAGAACAAGTCCCGCACACTGCTAGAAGGCCAAATATTTTTTCAGAGCTATATGCAGATAAAAATTATTTTTAATTTGCAACCTGATGGAGGTCAGTATAGATGGACTAATAGAACAAGTCCCACACACTGCTAGAAGGCCAATTATTTTTTCAGAGCTAGATGCAGATAAAAATTATTTTTAATTTGCAACCTGATGGAGGTCAGTATAGATGGACTAAAAGAACAAGTCCCACACACTGCTAGAAGGCCAAATATTTTTTCAGAGCTAGATGCAGAAAAAAATTATATTCAATTTGCAACCTGATGGAGGTCAGTATAGATGGACTAATAGAACAAGTCCCACACACTGCCAGAAGGCCAAATATTTTTTCAGAGCTAGATGCAGATAAAAATTATTTTTAATTTGCAACCTGATGGAGGTCAGTATAGATGGACTAATAGAACAAGTCCCACACACTGCTAGAAGGCCAAATATTTTTTCAGAGCTAGATGCTGAAAAAAAATATTTTTAACCCCTTAAGCCCCGCGGGTGGTTTGCACGTTAATGACCGGGCCAATTTTTACAATTCTGACCACTGTCACTTTATGAGGTAATTACTCTGGAACGCTTCAACGGATCCCCCTGATTCTGAGACAGTTTTTTCATGACATATTGTACTTCATGATTGTGGAAAAATTTCTTCTATATCACTTGCGTTTATTTGTGAAAAAAACGGAAATTTGGCGAAAATTTTGAAAATTTTGCAATTTTCAAAATTTGAATTTTTAAGCCCTGAAATCAGAGCGATATGTCACACAAAAGAGTTAATAAATAACATTTCCCACATGTCTACTTTACATCAGCACAATTTTGGAACCAAAATTTTTTTTTGTTAGGGAGCTATAAGGGTTAAAAGTTGACCAGCGATTTCTCATTTTTCCAACAAAATTTACAAAAACATTTTTTTAGGGACCACATCACATTTGAAGTCACTTTGAGAGGTCTTTATGACAGAAAATACCCAAAAGTGACACCATTCTAAAAACTGCACCCCTCAAGGTGCTCAAAACCACATTCAAGAACTTTTTTAACCCTTCAGGTGCTTCACAGGAATTTTTTGAATGTGGAAGAAAAAAATGAACATTTAACTTTTTTCACAAAAATGTTACTTTAGACTCAATTTTTTTTATTTTCACAGGGGTAACAATAAAAAATGGACCCCAAAATTTGTTGTGCAATTTCCCCTGGGAACGCAGATACCCAATATTTGGGGAAAAAACACTGTTTGGGCGCACGGCAGGGCTCGGAAGGGAAGGAGCGCCATTTGACTTTTTGATTGTAAAATTTGCTTGAATAATTAGCGGACGCCATGTTGTGTTTGGAGAGCCCATGTGTGCCCAAACTTTGGAGCTCCCCCACAAGTGACCCCATTTTGGAAACTAGACCCCCCAAGGCACCTTTCTAGATGCATAGTGAGCACTTGGAACCCCCAGGTGCTTCACAAATTGATTCGTAACAATGAAAAAGTGAAAAAAAAAAACACTTTTTCATTTTTATGAATCAATTTGTGAAGCACCTGAGGGTTCCAAGTGCTCACAATGCATCTAGATAGGTGCCTTGGGGGGTCTAGTTTCCAAAATGGGGTCACTTGTGGGGGAGCTCCAATGTTTGGGCACACAGCGGCTCTCCAAACGCAACATGGTGTCGCTAACAATTTGAGCCGATTTACCGTTAAATTTGTTAGAGGACACCATGTTGCATTTAGAGAGTCCCTGTGTGCCCAAACATCGGAGCTCCCCCACAAGTGACCCCATTTTGGAAACTAGACCCCCCAAGGCACCTATCTAGATGCATAGTGAGCACTTGGAACCCCCAGGTGCTTCACAAATTGATTCGTAACCATGAAAAAGTGAAAAAAAAAACACTTTTTCATTTTTATGAATCAATTTGTGAAGCACCTGAGGGTTCCAAGTGCTCACTATGCATCTAGATAGGTGCCTTGGGTGGTCTAGTTTCCAAAATGGGGTCACTTGTGGGGAAGCTCCAATATTTGGGCACACAGCGGCTCTCTAAATGCAACATGGTGTCCGCTAACAAATTTAACGCAAAATTGGCTCAAATTGTTAGCGACACCATGTTGCGTTTGGAGAGCCGCTGTGTGCCCAAACATTGGAGCTCCCCTACAAGTGACCCCATTTTGTAAACTAGACCCCCCAAGGCACCTATCTAGATGCATATTGAGCACTTGGAACCCCCAGGTGCTTCACAAATTGATTCGTAACAATGAAAAAGTGAAAAAAAAACACTTTTTCATATTTATAAATCAATTTGTGAAGCACCTGAGGGTTCCAAGTGCTCACAATGCATCTAGATAGGTGCCTTGGGGGGTCTAGTTTCCAAAATGGGGTCACTTGTGGGGGAGCTCCAATGTTTGGGCACACAGCGGCTCTCCAAATGCAACATGGTGTCGCTAACAATTTGAGCCAATTTTGCGTTAAATTTGTTAGCGGACACCATGTTGCATTTAGAGAGCCGCTGTGTGCCCAAATATTGGAGCTCCCCCACAAGTGACCCCATTTTGGAAACTAGACCACCCAAGGCACCTATCTAGATGCATAGTGAGCACTTGGAACCCTCAGGTGCTTCACAAATTGATTCATAAAAATGAAAAAGTGTTTTTTTTTTCACTTTTTCATTGTTACGAATTAATTTGTGAAGCACCTGAGGGTTCCAAGTGCTCACTATGCATCTAGATAGGTGCCTTGGGGGGTCTAGTTTCCAAAATGGGGTCACTTGTGGGGGAGCTCCGATGTTTGGGCACACAGCGGCTCTCCAAACGCAACATGGTGTCGCTAACAATTTGAGCCGATTTTCCGTTAAATTTGTTAGAGGACACCATGTTGCATTTAGAGAGTCCCTGTGTGCCCAAACATCGGAGCTCCCCCACAAGTGACCCCATTTTGGAAACTAGACCCCCCAAGGCACCTATCTAGATGCATAGTGAGCACTTGGAACCCCCAGGTGCTTCACAAATTGATTCGTAACAATGAAAAAGTGAAAAAAAAAACACTTTTTCATTTTTATAAATCAATTTGTGAAGCACCTGAGGGTTCCAAGTGCTCACAATGCATCTAGATAGCTGCCTTGGGGGGTCTAGTTTCCAAAATGGGGTCACTTGTGGGGGAGCTCCAATGTTTGGGCACACAGCGGCTCTCCAAACGCAACATGGTGTCGCTAACAATTTGAGCCAATTTTGCGTTAAATTTGTTAGCCGACACCATGTTGCATTTAGAGAGCCGCTGTGTGCCCAAATATTGGAGCTCCCCCACAAGTGACCCCATTTTGGAAACTAGACCACCCAAGGCACCTATCTGGATGCATAGTGAGCACTTGGAACCCTCAGGTGCTTCACAAATTGATTCATAAAAATGAAAAAGTGTTTTTTTTTTCACTTTTTCATTGTTACGAATCAATTTGTGAAGCACCTGGGGGTTCCAAGTGCTCACTATGCATCTAGATAGGTGCCTTGGGGGGTCTAGTTTCCAAAATGGGGTCACTTGTGGGGGAGCTCCAATGTTTGGGCACACAGGGACTCTCTAAATGCAACATGGTGTCCTCTAACAAATTTAACGGAAAATCGGCTCAAATTGTTAGCGACACCATGTTGCGTTTGGAGAGCCGCTGTGTGCCCAAACATTGGAGCTCCCCCACAAGTGACCCCATTTTGGAAACTAGACCCCCCAAGGCACCTATCTAGATGCATTGTGAGCACTTGGAACCCTCAGGTGCTTCACAAATTGATTTATAAAAATGAAAAAGTGTTTTTTTTTTCACTTTTTCATTGTTACGAATCAATTTGTGAAGCACCTGGGGGTTCCAAGTGCTCACTATGCATCTAGATAGGTGCCTTGGGGGGTCTAGTTTCCAAAATGGGGTCACTTGTGGGGGAGCTCCAATGTTTGGGCACACAGCGGCTCTCCAAACGCAACATGGTGTCGCTAACAATTTGAGCCAATTTTGCGTTAAATTTGTTAGCGGACACCATGTTGCATTTAGAGAGCCACTGTGTGCCCAAATATTGGAGCTCCCCCACAAGTGACCCCATTTTGGAAACTAGACCACACAAGACACCTATCTAGATGCATAGTGAGCACTTGGAACCCTCAGGTGCTTCACAAATTGATTCATAAAAATGAAAAAGTGTTTTTTTTTTCACTTTTTCATTGTTACGAATCAATTTGTGAAGCACCTGGGGGTTCCAAGTGCTCACTATGCATCTAGATAGGTGCCTTGGGGGGTCTAGTTTCCAAAATGGGGTCACTTGTGGGGGAGCTCCAATGTTTGGGCACACAGGGTCTCTTCAAATGCAACATGGTATCCGCTAACAATTTGAGCCGACAATTTGTTAGCGGATACCATGTTGCATTTGAAGAGTCCCTGTGTGCCCAAACATTGGAGCTCCCCCACAAGTGACCCCATTTTGGAAACTAGACCCCCCAAGGCACCTATCTAGATGCATAATGAGCACTTGGAACCCCCAGGTGCTTCACAAATTGATTCGTAAAATTGAATAAGTGAAAAAAAAACACTTTTTCATTTTTATGGATCAATTTGTGAAGCACCTGGGGGTTCCAAGTGCTCACTATGCATCTAGATAGGTGCCTTGGGGGGTCTAGTTTCCAAAATGGGGTCACTTGTGGGGGAGCTCCAATGTTTAGACACACAGGATCTCTCCAAACGCGACATGGTTCCAATTTGTTAGATGACACCATGTTGCGTTTCGAGAGCCCCTGTGTGTCTAAACATTGGAGCTCCCCCACAAGTGACCCCATTTTGGAAACTAGACCCCCCAGGGAACTTATATAGATGTGTGGTGAGCCCATTGAACCCCCAGGTGCCTCTCAGAAAATCATAATGTTGACTTGTGAAAATAAAAAAAAAACATTTTTTCCACAAAAATGCAAAAAAAAATATTTTCACAAGGGTACTAGGAGAAATTGCACCCCATAAGTTGTTGTGCAATTTCTCCTGAGTACTCATATACCCCATGTGTTGGAAAAAACTACTGTTTGGGCGCATGTAAGGGCTCGGAAGGGAAGGAGTGACGCTTTTGAACGCAGACTTTGATGGAATGGTCTGCGGGCGTCATGTCATGTTCTCAGAGCCCTTGATGTGCCTAAACAGTGAAATGCCTAACAAGTGCCCCCTTTTTGGTAGTGTTAGTTGATTTTTGAATTTTGTAATGTAGTGTTATACATCAGTTGTGTAGGACAATCTGACGAACACTACACAACTGATGTATGACAACCTGACGAACACTACGTCAGCTGTGCAGTGTTCGTCAGGTTGTTATACTTCAGAAATTAATTCAATAGTCCATCGAAGTATGGTACCTTTTGAAGCAGTCTTTCATACACAGGCCAGGTTTGTCAGGGCAGGTGTCACATTGATAAATGGTGTCCTTGCGTATTCCACTTTTATAACACACTCGGCACCTCTTTTGTGACTTTCCTTTTTTTCCGCTGTGAGGGATCTGCCCTGGGAAATGCTGGCCTGGTACAATTCTTGGTCCTTCAATTCCAGAAGTACTGGGGCCCTCTCTGTCACCGCTGCCAAATATCAGGGCCTTGATAACTGTTTCCTGAAACTGAAGGTACGACGCAGAAGTCTGGCCTGCACATTGTGACAGAAGGAAAGCATTGTGCATTGCCATCTGTACAATGTGCACGGCCAGCTTCTTGTACCACACTCTGGACTTTCTCAAAGCACTGTATGGCTGGAGGACTTGATCAGAGAGATCAACTCCCCCCATGTACTTGTTGTACCCCACTACACAGTCTGGTTTGACGACCTGTGTAGTGGAACCTCGTACAGTGCTGAGTGTGCTGCCATCACCATGTATGGTGGTCAAGAAAAGGACATCCCTTTTGTCCTTGTACTTGACCATCAACAGGTGGTCGCTACATTGGGCTCTGCTCTCACCCCTCTTGAGCAGCTGCCCAATTAGCGTCTTTGGGAGGCCTTTCTGAATTTTGCGGACAGTACCGCAGGCTGCGGTACGTCGCGCAGAGAGGGACTGGAAGAGCGGGATACTTGTATAAAAGTTATCCACGTAGAGGTGATAACCTTTATCAAGCAGTGGGTGCACCAAGTCCCACACAATTTTCCCACTCACTCCCAGAACAGGGGGGCATTCAGGGGGTTCAATCCGGGAGTCCTTCCCTTCATAAACTCTAAACTTGTGAGTGTATCCTGAGGTACTCTCACAAAGTTTATACAGCTTGATCCCGTACCTTGCCCTCTTACTGGGCAGGTACTGCCGGAATCCAAGCCGCCCCTTAAAAGAAATTAAGGACTCATCCACACAAATGTCCCTTTGGGGCACGTACACTTCACCAAACTTGTTGTTGAAGTGTTCGATGACCGGCCAAACTTTGAAAAGACGATCAAAGTTCGGGTCATCGCGTGCATTATCTTGGTAATGCAAGAACTTGTAGATGGCCTGAAAACGTGTCCGGGGCATGACCATTCGGAACACTGGAGTGTTATACAAAACGTCAACACTCCAGTATTGCCGAAGCTCGGGCTTCTTCAAGATCCCCATAAGAAGGACCAGGCCCCAAAACTTCATCATTTCTACTGCGTCTACAGGAGACCAGTTAGAAAATGATGAAGAGGGGTTTTGTTCTAAAAATTGATGAGCATATAAATTAGTTTGGCCCACCATGAGGTTTATAAAATCCTCAGAGAAAAAGACTTTGAAAAAGTCTATTTCTGTGAGGCCGGTGGTGTCAAACTTGATTCCTGATTCCGCTACGAAATCAGGAATCAGCGGCTCATAATTTTCGGGGGGCGAAGTCCATATAGGCTAAGTAGTGGGGGGCGCTGGAACATCTCTCCTGCGACGACGGCGGGGCGGGCCAGCAGAACCTGAGGAGGAGGAGGAAGAAGAGAAGGAGGAAGACGACGAGGAGTCGGAAAAACAAAGAAATGTGGGATCCTCACCCTCACTGTCAGTGTCGGAGGCAAGAATAGCGTATGCCTCCTCCGCTGAATAATGAGTTTGGGATGAGCTGGACATTGTTTGTTATGTATGTGCTGCGTGTGTGTCAATTCTTTGAGAGTGTGTGTGTGTCAGTACTTTATTTAGAGTGTGTGGAAAAAGGAAATACTGTATGTGGTGCAAACAGCGAGCACGAGTGTGGATTGGTGAACTATGCCACCGATCAATACTCGGCGGCTGCTGGATGTGCGCACAAATGTGTGGGGAGTGGGAAGAGGGGAATTGGGTTGGATGAGGGGAGATCAGATTACTTACCAAAGTCCTCTCTGTTCTTTCAGGACCGGGAGCCCGTAGCAGGAGCCCGGCGCTGGTGACCAGGAGCCCGGCGCTGGTGACCGGGAGCCCGGAGCAGGAGACCGGGAGCCCGGAGCAGGAGACCGGGAGCCCGGAGCAGGAGACCGAGAGCCCGGAGCAGGAGACCGGCGCTGGTGACCGGGAGCCCGGAGCAGGAGACAGGGAGCCCGGAGCAGGAGACCGGGGGCCCGGAGTAGGAGACCAGGGGCCTGGAGCAGGAGACCGGGAGCCCGAAGCAGGAGACCGGGAGCCCGGAGCAGGAGACCGGCGCTGGTGACCGGGAGCCCGGAGCAGGAGACCGGGGGCCCGGAGCAGGAGACCGGGGGCCCGGAGCAGGAGACCGGGGGCCCGGAGCAGGAGACCAGCGCTGGTGACCGGGAGCCCGGAGCAGGAGACCGGGGGCCCAGAGCAGGAGACCGGGAGCCCGGAGCAGGAGACCGGCGCTGGTGACCGGGAGCCCGGAGCAGGAGACCGGGGGCCCGGAGCAGGAGACCGGGAGCCCGGAGCAGGAGACCGGGGGCCCGGAGCAGGAGACCGGGAGCCCGGAGCAGGAAGACGGGAGCCCGGAGCAGGAAGACAGGAGCCCGGAGCAGGAAGACGGGAGCTCGGAGCAGGAGACCAGGAGCACGGAGCAGGAGACTGGTACTGGAGCTGGAGATCAGAAGCAAAAGAATTAACAGGGACACTGGGGTGAGGCGGATTGGGAT
The DNA here is from genome assembly GCF_046119375.1 of Phyllobates terribilis. Classification (NCBI taxonomy): domain Eukaryota; kingdom Metazoa; phylum Chordata; class Amphibia; order Anura; family Dendrobatidae; genus Phyllobates; species Phyllobates terribilis. The sequence continues at coordinate 285,740,481 of NW_027362761.1, forward strand.
GGGAAGGGGGGTAAAAAGACAGGGGAGTGGGAAGAGGGGTAAAAAGACAGGAGAGTGGGAAGAGGGGGATTGGGGTGGATGAGGGGAGATCAGAGATGGATTTACCAAAGGGTCAGCAGGACTGGAACAGAAGACCCAGAGCAGGAGCCCGGGAGCCCGGAGCAGGAGACCAGGAACCCGGAGCAGGAGACCAGGAGCCCGGTGCAGGAGACCAGGAGCCCGGTGCAGGAGACCAGGAGCCCGGTGCAGGAGACCGGTACTGGAGCTGGAGATCATAAGCAAAAGAATTAACAGGGACACTGGGGTGGGAAGGGGGTTTAAAAGACAGGGGAGTGGGAAGAGGAGTAAAAAGACAGGGGAGTGGGAAAAGGGGGAAGAGGGGGATTGGGGTGGATGAGGGGAGATCAGAGATGGACTTACCAAAGGGTCAGCAGGACTGGAACAGAAGACCCAGAGCAGGAGACCAGGAACCTGGAGCAGGAGACCAGGAACCCGGAGCAGGAGACCAGGAGCCCGGAGCAGGAGACCAGGAGCAGGAGACCAGGAGCCCGGAGCAGGAGACCAGGAGCCCGGTGCAGGAGACCAGGAGCCCGGTGCAGGAGACCAGGGGCCCGGTGCAGGAGACCAGGAGCCCGGTGCAGGAGACCAGGAGCCCGGTGCAGGAGACCAGGAGCCCGGTGCAGAAGACCAGGAGCCCGGTGCAGGAGACCAGGAGCCTGGCGCTGGTGACCAGGAGCCTGGCGCTGGTGACCAGGAGCCCGGCCCTGGTGACCGGGAGTGGAGCTGGAGACTCGGACCAGAGCTGGAGACCGCTGCAGGATGCAGAAAAAAAAGGTAAGGGGGGGTAAAAAGAGGGGGGAGGGGGGATTGGGGTGGATGAGGGGAGAACAGACTTACCAAAGTCTTCTCTGCAGGATCAGCAGCAGGCTCTGGAGCAGGAACCAGAGCAGGTCAGGAGCAGAAGATCCAGGAGCTGGAGCAGAAGATCCAGGACGCTGGAACAGAAGATCCAGGAGCAGCGGCAGCAGCAGCGACTGGAACAGTGAGAATATTCTGTGGCACTACAAGGCCCAGCACAGACACATCAGATGTGATCGCTCTGTAGAAATCCTCACCAAATGTGAGGGTCTGCAGGGCGGTCACAGGGTGATGATGGGGTGGTGACAGGTGGAGGTAATCTGATTGGAGCAATCATTGATGACATCGATCGCTCCAATCAGAGTACCTGAATACAGGTGACCAGGCGGTCACAGGGAGGTGTCACCCCTCTGTGACCCCCTGTGGTGCATGTTGTGCCCCAGCCATCTGATTGGTGACACTGATTGCACCAATCAGACATGGCTGGAGCAGAGCACGCACCACAGGGGGTCACAGAGGGGTGACACCTCCCTGTGACCGCCTGGTCACCTGTATTCAGGTACTCTGATTGGAGCGATCGATGTCATCATTGATCGCTCCAATCACAGCAGTCTGGGGGCTTGAGTCACATTACAGGGGGTCATGGGGCGGTGACAGGCAGGTCACAAGCCGGTCACCGCCCCATGACCGCCCTGTCACCGCGCGGTCGCGCTACGATTGGTGCGATCGATGTGATCGGCGATCGCACCGATCATAGCAGTCCGGGGCCAGGGCTGGGGTGTCCTAGCAACAGTCTAGGATCGGTGCTCATAGGAGCACCGATCCTAGGCTGCATATCACTGTTTCCGGCAATCACATTGCCGGAAACAGTGAGAAATGCTGTGATTGGCTGTTCAGATTTGAACAGCCAATCACAGCGATCGCTGGTGCGGGGGGGCGGCGACAGCCCCCGGGATGATGACGCCATCTACCAGGAGGTAGGATGGCACCGCAACTTTAATGCTGTCACCGCGACTTAAGTCGTGGTGCCGCATTAAAGATATGACGTACTAATACGGGTCTGGCTCTTAAGTCCCAGGGCACAGACGCGTATTAGTACGTCAGATGTTATTAAGGGGTTAATTTGCAACCTGATGGAGGTCAGTATAGATGGACTAATAGAACAAGTCCCACACACTGCTAGAAGGCCAAATATTTTTTCAGAGCTAGATGCAGAAAAAAATTATATTCAATTTGCAACCTGATGGAGGTCAGTATAGATGGACTAATAGAACAAGTCCCACACATTGCTAGAAGGCCAAATATTTTTTCAGAGCTAGATGCAGAAAAAAATTATATTCAATTTGCAAAGTGATGGAGGTCAGTATAGATGGACTAATAGAACAAGTCCCACACACTGCTGGAAGGCAAAATATTTTTTCAGAGCTAGATGCAGATAAAAATTATTTTTAATTTGCAACCTGATGGAGGTCAGTATAGATGAACTAATAGAACAAGTCCCACACACTGCTAGAAGGCCAAATATTTTTTCAGAGCTAGATGCAGATAAAAATTATTTTTAATTTGCAACCTGATGGAGGTCAGTATAGATGGACTAATAGAACAAGTCCCACACACTGCTAGAAGGCCAAATATTTTTTCAGTGCTAGATGCAGAAAAAAATTATATTCAATTTGCAACCTGATGGAGGTCAGTATAGATGGACTAATAGAACAAGTCCCACACACTGCTAGAAGGCCAAATATTTTTTCAGTGCTAGATGCAGAAAAAAATGATATTCAATTTGCAAACTGATGGAGGTCAGTATAGATGGACTAATAGAACAAGTCCCACACACTGCTAGAAGGCCAAATATTTTTTCAGAGCTAGATGCAGAAAAAAATTATATTCAATTTGCAACCTGATGGAGGTCAGTATAGATGGACTAATAGAACAAGTCCCACACACTGCTAGAAGGCCGAATATTTTAAAAGAGCTAGATGCAGAAAAAAATTATATTCAATTTGCAACCTGATGGAGGTCAGTATAGATGGACTAATAGAACAAGTCCCACACACTGCTAGAAGGCCAAATATTTTTTCAGAGCTAGATGCAGAAAAAAATTATATTCAATTTGCAACCTGATGGAGGTCAGTAGAGTTGGACTAATAGAACAAGTCCCACACATTGCTATAAGGCCAAATATTTTTTCAGAGCTAGATGCAGAAAAAAATTATATTCAATTTGCAACCTGATGGAGGTCAGTATAGATGGACTAATAGAACAAGTCCCACACATTGCTAGAAGGCCAAATATTTTTTCAGAGCTAGATGCAGAAAAAAATTATATTCAATTTGCAACCTGATGGAGGTCAGTATAGATGGACTAATAGAACAAGTCCCACACACTGCTAGAAGGCCAAATATTTTTTCAGAGCTATATGCAGATAAAAATTATTTTTAATTTGCAACCTGATGGAGGTCAGTATAGATGGATTAATATAACAAGTCCCACACACTGCTAGAAGGCCAATTATTTTTTCAGAGCTAGATGCAGATAAAAATTATTTTTAATTTGCAACCTGATGGAGGTCAGTATAGATGGACTAAAAGAACAAGTCCCACACACTGCTAGAAGGCCAAATATTTTTTCAGAGCTAGATGCAGAAAAAAATTATATTCAATTTGCAACCTGATGGAGGTCAGTATAGATGGACTAATAGAACAAGTCCCACAAACTGCTAGAAGGCCAAATATTTTTTCAGAGCTAGATGCAGATAAAAATTATTTTTAATTTGCAACCTAATGGAGGTCAGTATAGATGGACTAATAGAACAAGTCCCACACACTGCTAGAAGGCCAAATATTTTTTCACAGTTAGATGCAGATAAAAATTATTTTTAATTTGCAACCTGATGGAGGTCAGTATAGATGGACTAATAGAACAAGTCCCACACACTGCTAGAAGGCCAAATATTTTTTCAGAGCTAGATGCAGAAAAAAATTATATTCAATTTGCAACCTGATGGAGGTCAGTATAGATGGACTAATAGAACAAGTCCCACACATTGCTAGAAGGCCAAATATTTTTTCAGAGCTAGATGCAGAAAAAAATTATATTCAATTTGCAAACTGATGGAGGTCAGTATAGGTGGACTAATAGAACAAGTCCCACACACTGCTTGAAGGCAAAATATTTTTTCAGAGCTAGATGCAGATAAAAATTATTTTTAATTTGCAACCTGATGGAGGTCAGTATAGATGGACAAATAGAACAAGTCCCACACACTGCTAGAAGGCCAAATATTTTTTCAGTGCTAGATGCAGAAAAAAATGATATTCAATTTGCAACCAGATGGAGGTCAGTATAGATGGACTAATAGAACAAGTCCCACACACTGCTAGAAGGCCAAATATTTTTTCAGAGCTAGATGCAGAAAAAAATTATATTCAATTTGCAACCTGATGGAGGTCAGTATAGATGGACTAATAGAACAAGTCCCACACACTGCTAGAAGGCCAAATAGTTTAAAAGAGCTAGATGCAGAAAAAAATTATATTCAATTTGCAACCTGATGGAGGTCAGTATAGATGGACTAATAGAACAAGTCCCGCACACTGCTAGAAGGCCAAATATTTTTTCAGAGCTATATGCAGATAAAAATTATTTTTAATTTGCAACCTGATGGAGGTCAGTATAGATGGACTAATAGAGCAAGTCCCATACACTGCTAGAAGGCCAATTATTTTTTCAGAGCTAGATGCAGATAAAAATTATTTTTAATTTGCAACCTGATGGAGGTCAGTATAGATGGACTAAAAGAACAAGTCCCACACACTGCTAGAAGGCCAAATATTTTTTCAGTGCTAGATGCAGAAAAAAATTATATTCAATTTGCAACCTGATGGAGGTCAGTATAGATGGACTAATAGAACAAGTCCCACACACTGCTAGAAGGCCAAATATTTTTTCAGAGCTAGATGCAGAAAAAAATTATATTCAATTTGCAACCTGATGGAGGTCAGTATAGATGGACTAATAGAACAAGTCCCACACACTGCTAGAAGGCCGAATAGTTTAAAAGAGCTAGATGCAGAAAAAAATTATATTCAATTTGCAACCTGATGGAGGTCAGTATAGATGGACTAATAGAACAAGTCCCGCACACTGCTAGAAGGCCAAATATTTTTTCAGAGCTATATGCAGATAAAAATTATTTTTAATTTGCAACCTGATGGAGGTCAGTATAGATGGACTAATAGAGCAAGTCCCATACACTGCTAGAAGGCCAATTATTTTTTCAGAGCTAGATGAAGATAAAAATTATTTTTAATTTGCAACCTGATGGAGGTCAGTATAGATGGACTAAAAGAACAAGTGCCACAAACTGCTAGAAGGCCAAATATTTTTACATAGCTAGATGCAGAAAAAAATTATATTCAATTTGCAACCTGATGGAGGTCAGTATAGATGGACTAATAGAACAAGTCCCACACACTGCCAGAAGGCCAAATATTTTTTCAGAGCTAGATGCAGATGAAAATTATTTGTAATTTGCAACCTAATGGAGGTCAGTATAGATGGACTAATAGAATAAGTCCCACACACTGTTAGAAGGCCAAATATTTTTTCAGAGTTAGATGCAGATAAAAATTATTTTTAATTTGCAACCTGACGGAGGTCAGTATAGATGGACTAAAAGAACAAGTCCCACACACTGCTAGAAGGCCAAATATTTTTTCAGAGCTAGATGCAGAAAAAAATTATATTCAATTTGCAACCTGATGGAGGTCAGTAGAGTTGGACTAATAGAACAAGTCCCACACACTGCTAGAAGGCCAAATATTTTTTCAGAGCTAGATGCAGAAAAAAATTATATTCAATTTGCAACCTGATGGAGGTCAGTATAGATGGACTAATAGAACAAGTCCCACACATTGCTAGAAGGCCAAATATTTTTCAGAGCTAGATGCAGAAAAAAATTATATTCAATTTGCAACCTGATGGAGGTCAGTATAGATGGACTAATAGAACAAGTCCCACACACTGCTAGAAGGCCAAATATTTTTTCAGAGCTATATGCAGATAAAAATTATTTTTAATTTGCAACCTGATGGAGGTCAGTATAGATGGATTAATATAACAAGTCCCACACACTGCTAGAAGGCCAATTATTTTTTCAGAGCTAGATGCAGATAAAAATTATTTTTAATTTGCAACCTGATGGAGGTCAGTATAGATGGACTAAAAGAACAAGTCCCACACACTGCTAGAAGGCCAAATATTTTTTCAGAGCTAGATGCAGAAAAAAATTATATTCAATTTTCAACCTGATGGAGGTCAGTATAGATGGACTAATAGAATAAGTCCCACAAACTGCTAGAAGGCCAAATATTTTTTCAGAGCTAGATGCAGATAAAAATTATTTTTAATTTGCAACCTAATGGAGGTCAGTATAGATGGACTAATAGAACAAGTCCCACACACTGCTAGAAGGCCAAATATTTTTTCAGAGTTAGATGCAGATAAAAATTATTTTTAATTTGCAACCTGATGGAGGTCAGTATAGATGGACTAATAGAACAAGTCCCACACACTGCTAGAAGGCCAAATATTTTTTCAGAGCTAGATGCAGAAAAAAATTGTATTCAATTTGCAACCTGATGGAGGTCAGTATAGATGGACTAATAGAACAAGTCCCACACATTGCTAGAAGGCCAAATATTTTTTCAGAGCTAGATGCAGAAAAAAATTATATTCAATTTGCAAACTGATGGAGGTCAGTATAGGTGGACTAATAGAACAAGTCCCACACACTGCTGGAAGGCAAAATATTTTTTCAGAGCTAGATGCAGATAAAAATTATTTTTAATTTGCAACCTGATGGAGGTCAGTATAGATGGACTAATAGAACAAGTCCCACACACTGCTAGAAGGCCAAATATTTTTTCAGTGCTAGATGCAGAAAAAAATGATATTCAATTTGCAACCTGATGGAGGTCAGTATAGATGGACTAATAGAACAAGTCCCACACACTGCTAGAAGGCCAAATATTTTTTCAGATCTAGATGCAGAAAAAAATTATATTCAATTTGCAACCTGATGGAGGTCAGTATAGATGGACTAATAGAACAAGTCCCACACACTGCTAGAAGGCCAAATAGTTTAAAAGAGCTAGATGCAGAAAAAATTATATTCAATTTGCAACCTGATGGAGGTCAGTATAGATGGACTAATAGAACAAGTCCCGCACACTGCTAGAAGGCCAAATATTTTTTCAGAGCTATATGCAGATAAAAATTATTTTTAATTTGCAACCTGATGGAGGTCAGTATAGATGGACTAATAGAGCAAGTCCCATACACTGCTAGAAGGCCAATTATTTTTTCAGAGCTAGATGCAGATAAAAATTATTTTTAATTTGCAACCTGATGGAGGTCAGTATAGATGGACTAAAAGAACAAGTGCCACACACTGCTAGAAGGCCAAATATTTTTACATAGCTAGATGCAGAAAAAAATTATATTCAATTTGCAACCTGATGGAGGTCAGTATAGATGGACTAATAGAACAAGTCCCACACACTGCCAGAAGGCCAAATATTTTTTCAGAGCTAGATGCAGATAAAAATTATTTTTAATTTGCAACCTGATGGAGGTCAGTATAGATGGACTAATAGAGCAAGTCCCATACACTGCTAGAAGGCCAATTATTTTTTCAGAGCTAGATGCAGATAAAAATTATTTTTAATTTGCAACCTGATGGAGGTCAGTATAGATGGACTAAAAGAACAAGTCCCACACACTGCTAGAAGGCCAAATATTTTTTCAGTGCTAGATGCAGAAAAAAATGATGTTCAATTTGCAACCTGATGGAGGTCAGTATAGATGGACTAATAGAACAAGTCCCACACACTGCTAGAAGGCCAAATATTTTTTCAGAGCTAGATGCAGAAAAAAATTATATTCAATTTGCAACCTGATGGAGGTCAGTATAGATGGACTAATAGAACAAGTCCCACACACTGCTAGAAGGCCGAATAGTTTAAAAGAGCTAGATGCAGAAAAAAATTATATTCAATTTGCAACCTGATGGAGGTCAGTATAGATGGACTAATAGAACAAGTCCCGCACACTGCTAGAAGGCCAAATATTTTTTCAGAGCTATATGCAGATAAAAATTATTTTTAATTTGCAACCTGATGGAGGTCAGTATAGATGGACTAATAGAGCAAGTCCCATACACTGCTAGAAGGCCAATTATTTTTTCAGAGCTAGATGAAGATAAAAATTATTTTTAATTTGCAACCTGATGGAGGTCAGTATAGATGGACTAAAAGAACAAGTGCCACAAACTGCTAGAAGGCCAAATATTTTTACATAGCTAGATGCAGAAAAAAATTATATTCAATTTGCAACCTGATGGAGGTCAGTATACATGGACTAATAGAACAAGTCCCACACACTGCCAGAAGGCCAAATATTTTTTCAGAGCTAGATGCAGATGAAAATTATTTTTAATTTGCAACCTAATGGAGGTCAGTATAGATGGACTAATAGAATAAGTCCCACACACTGTTAGAAGGCCAAATATTTTTTCAGAGTTAGATGCAGATAAAAATTATTTTTAATTTGCAACCTGATGGAGGTCAGTATAGATGGACTAAAAGAACAAGTCCCACACACTGCTAGAAGGCCAAATATTTTTTCAGAGCTAGATGCAGAAAAAAATTATATTCAATTTGCAACCTGATGGAGGTCAGTAGAGTTGGACTAATAGAACAAGTCCCACACACTGCTAGAAGGCCAAATATTTTTTCAGAGCTAGATGCAGAAAAAAATTATATTCAATTTGCAACCTGATGGAGGTCAGTATAGATGGACTAATAGAACAAGTCCCACACATTGCTAGAAGGCCAAATATTTTTTCAGAGCTAGATGCAGAAAAAAATTATATTCAATTTGCAACCTGATGGAGGTCAGTATAGATGGACTAATAGAACAAGTCCCACACACTGCTAGAAGGCCAAATATTTTTTCAGAGCTATATGCAGATAAAAATTATTTTTAATTTGCAACCTGATGGAGGTCAGTATAGATGGATTAATATAACAAGTCCCACACACTGCTAGAAGGCCAATTATTTTTTCAGAGCTAGATGCAGATAAAAATTATTTTTAATTTGCAACCTGATGGAGGTCAGTATAGATGGACTAAAAGAACAAGTCCCACACACTGCTAGAAGGCCAAATATTTTTTCAGAGCTAGATGCAGAAAAAAATTATATTCAATTTGCAACCTGATGGAGGTCAGTATAGATGGACTAATAGAACAAGTCCCACAAACTGCTAGAAGGCCAAATATTTTTTCAGAGCTAGATGCAGATAAAAATTATTTTTAATTTGCAACCTAATGGAGTTCAGTATAGATGGACTAATAGAACAAGTCCCAAACACTGCTAGAAGGCCAAATATTTTTTCAGAGTTAGATGCAGATAAAAATTATTTTTAATTTGCAACCTGATGGAGGTCAGTATAGATGGACTAATAGAACAAGTCCCACACACTGCTAGAAGGCCAAATATTTTTTCAGAGCTAGATGCAGAAAAAAATTATATTCAATTTGCAACCTGATGGAGGTCAGTATAGATGGACTAATAGAACAAGTCCCACACATTGCTAGAAGGCCAAATATTTTTTCAGAGCTAGATGCAGAAAAAAATGATATTCAATTTGCAACCTGATGGAGGTCAGTATAGATGGACTAATAGAACAAGTCCCACACACTGCTAGAAGGCCAAATATTTTTTCAGAGCTAGATGCAGAAAAAAATTATATTCAATTTGCAACCTGATGGAGGTCAGTATAGATGGACTAATAGAACAAGTCCCACACATTGCTAGAAGGCCAAATATTTTTTCAGAGCTAGATGCAGAAAAAAATGATATTCAATTTGCAACCTGATGGAGGTCAGTATAGATGGACTAATAGAACAAGTCCCACACACTGCTAGAAGGCCAAATATTTTTTCAGATCTAGATGCAGAAAAAAATTATATTCAATTTGCAACCTGATGGAGGTCAGTATAGATGGACTAATAGAACAAGTCCCACACACTGCTAGAAGGCCAAATAGTTTAAAAGAGCTAGATGCAGAAAAAATTATATTCAATTTGCAACCTGATGGAGGTCAGTATAGATGGACTAATAGAACAAGTCCCGCACACTGCTAGAAGGCCAAATATTTTTTCAGAGCTATATGCAGATAAAAATTATTTTTAATTTGCAACCTGATGGAGGTCAGTATAGATGGACTAATAGAGCAAGTCCCATACACTGCTAGAAGGCCAATTATTTTTTCAGAGCTAGATGCAGATAAAAATTATTTTTAATTTGCAACCTGATGGAGGTCAGTATAGATGGACTAAAAGAACAAGTGCCACACACTGCTAGAAGGCCAAATATTTTTACATAGCTAGATGCAGAAAAAAATTATATTCAATTTGCAACCTGATGGAGGTCAGTATAGATGGACTAATAGAACAAGTCCCACACACTGCCAGAAGGCCAAATATTTTTTCAGAGCTAGATGCAGATAAAAATTATTTTTAATTTGCAACCTGATGGAGGTCAGTATAGATGGACTAATAGAGCAAGTCCCATACACTGCTAGAAGGCCAATTATTTTTTCAGAGCTAGATGCAGATAAAAATTATTTTTAATTTGCAACCTGATGGAGGTCAGTATAGATGGACTAAAAGAACAAGTCCCACACACTGCTAGAAGGCCAAATATTTTTTCAGTGCTAGATGCAGAAAAAAATGATGTTCAATTTGCAACCTGATGGAGGTCAGTATAGATGGACTAATAGAACAAGTCCCACACACTGCTAGAAGGCCAAATATTTTTTCAGAGCTAGATGCAGAAAAAAATTATATTCAATTTGCAACCTGATGGAGGTCAGTATAGATGGACTAATAGAACAAGTCCCACACACTGCTAGAAGGCCGAATAGTTTAAAAGAGCTAGATGCAGAAAAAAATTATATTCAATTTGCAACCTGATGGAGGTCAGTATAGATGGACTAATAGAACAAGTCCCGCACACTGCTAGAAGGCCAAATATTTTTTCAGAGCTATATGCAGATAAAAATTATTTTTAATTTGCAACCTGATGGAGGTCAGTATAGATGGACTAATAGAGCAAGTCCCATACACTGCTAGAAGGCCAATTATTTTTTCAGAGCTAGATGAAGATAAAAATTATTTTTAATTTGCAACCTGATGGAGGTCAGTATAGATGGACTAAAAGAACAAGTGCCACAAACTGCTAGAAGGCCAAATATTTTTACATAGCTAGATGCAGAAAAAAATTATATTCAATTTGCAACCTGATGGAGGTCAGTATAGATGGACTAATAGAACAAGTCCCACACACTGCCAGAAGGCCAAATATTTTTTCAGAGCTAGATGCAGATGAAAATTATTTTTAATTTGCAACCTAATGGAGGTCAGTATAGATGGACTAATAGAATAAGTCCCACACACTGTTAGAAGGCCAAATATTTTTTCAGAGTTAGATGCAGATAAAAATTATTTTTAATTTGCAACCTGATGGAGGTCAGTATAGATGGACTAAAAGAACAAGTCCCACACACTGCTAGAAGGCCAAATATTTTTTCAGAGCTAGATGCAGAAAAAAATTATATTCAATTTGCAACCTGATGGAGGTCAGTAGAGTTGGACTAATAGAACAAGTCCCACACACTGCTAGAAGGCCAAATATTTTTTCAGAGCTAGATGCAGAAAAAAATTATATTCAATTTGCAACCTGATGGAGGTCAGTATAGATGGACTAATAGAACAAGTCCCACACATTGCTAGAAGGCCAAATATTTTTTCAGAGCTAGATGCAGAAAAAAATTATATTCAATTTGCAACCTGATGGAGGTCAGTATAGATGGACTAATAGAACAAGTCCCACACACTGCTAGAAGGCCAAATATTTTTTCAGAGCTATATGCAGATAAAAATTATTTTTAATTTGCAACCTGATGGAGGTCAGTATAGATGGATTAATATAACAAGTCCCACACACTGCTAGAAGGCCAATTATTTTTTCAGAGCTAGATGCAGATAAAAATTATTTTTAATTTGCAACCTGATGGAGGTCAGTATAGATGGACTAAAAGAACAAGTCCCACACACTGCTAGAAGGCCAAATATTTTTTCAGAGCTAGATGCAGAAAAAAATTATATTCAATTTGCAACCTGATGGAGGTCAGTATAGATGGACTAATAGAACAAGTCCCACAAACTGCTAGAAGGCCAAATATTTTTTCAGAGCTAGATGCAGATAAAAATTATTTTTAATTTGCAACCTAATGGAGTTCAGTATAGATGGACTAATAGAACAAGTCCCAAACACTGCTAGAAGGCCAAATATTTTTTCAGAGTTAGATGCAGATAAAAATTATTTTTAATTTGCAACCTGATGGAGGTCAGTATAGATGGACTAATAGAACAAGTCCCACACACTGCTAGAAGGCCAAATATTTTTTCAGAGCTAGATGCAGAAAAAAATTATATTCAATTTGCAACCTGATGGAGGTCAGTATAGATGGACTAATAGAACAAGTCCCACACATTGCTAGAAGGCCAAATATTTTTTCAGAGCTAGATGCAGAAAAAAATTATATTCAATTTGCAAACTGATGGAGGTCAGTATAGGTGGACTAATAGAACAAGTCCCACACACTGCTGGAAGGCAAAATATTTTTTCAGAGCTAGATGCAGATAAAAATTATTTTTAATTTGCAACCTGATGGAGGTCAGTATAGATGGACTAATAGAACAAGTCCCACACACTGCTAGAAGGCCAAATATTTTTTCAGTGCTAGATGCAGAAAAAAATGATATTCAATTTGCAACCTGATGGAGGTCAGTATAGATGGACTAATAGAACAAGTCCCACACACTGCTAGAAGGCCAAATAGTTTAAAAGAGCTAGATGCAGAAAAAATTATATTCAATTTGCAACCTGATGGAGGTCAGTATAGATGGACTAATAGAACAAGTCCCGCACACTGCTAGAAGGCCAAATATTTTTTCAGAGCTATATGCAGATAAAAATTATTTTTAATTTGCAACCTGATGGAGGTCAGTATAGATGGACTAATAGAGCAAGTCCCATACACTGCTAGAAGGCCAATTATTTTTTCAGAGCTAGATGCAGATAAAAATTATTTTTAATTTGCAACCTGATGGAGGTCAGTATAGATGGACTAAAAGAACAAGTGCCACACACTGCTAGAAGGCCAAATATTTTTACATAGCTAGATGCAGAAAAAAATTATATTCAATTTGCAACCTGATGGAGGTCAGTATAGATGGACTAATAGACCAAGTCCCACACACTGCCAGAAGGCCAAATATTTTTTCAGAGCTAGATGCAGATAAAAATTATTTTTAATTTGCAACCTAATGGAGGTCAGTATAGATGGACTAATAGAACAAGTCCCACACACTGCTAGAAGGCCAAATATTTTTTCAGAGTTAGATGCAGATAAAAATTATTTTTAATTTGCAACCTGATGGAGGTCAGTATAGATGGACTAATAGAACAAGTCTCACACACTGCTAGAAGGCCAAATATTTTTTCAGAGCTAGATGCAGAAAAAAATTATATTCAATTTGCAACCTGATGGAGGTCAGTATAGATGGACTAATAGAACAAGTCCCACACATTGCTAGAAGGCCAAATATTTTTTCAGAGCTAGATGCAGAAAAAAATTATATTCAATTTGCAACCTGATGGAGGTCAGTATAGATGGACTAATAGAACAAGTCCCACACACTGCTAGAAGGCCAAATATTTTTTCAGAGCTATATGCAGATAAAAATTATTTTTAATTTGCAACCTGATGGAGGTCAGTATAGATGGATTAATATAACAAGTCCCACACACTGCTAGAAGGCCAATTATTTTTTCAGAGCTAGATGCAGATAAAAATTATTTTTAATTTGCAACCTGATGGAGGTCAGTATAGATGGACTAAAAGAACAAGTCCCACACACTGCTAGAAGGCCAAATATTTTTTCAGAGCTAGATGCAGAGAAAAATTATATTCAATTTGCAACCTGATGGAGGTAAGTATAGATGGACTAATTGAACAAGTCCCACACACTGCTAGAAGGCCAAATATTTTTTCAGAGCTAGATGCAGAAAAAAATTATATTGAATTTGCATACTGATGGAGGTCAGTATAGGTGGACTAATAGAACAAGTCCCACACACTGCTGGAAGGCAAAATATTTTTTCAGAGCTAGATGCAGATAAAAATTATTTTTAATTTGCAACCTGATGGAGGTCAGTATAGATGGACTAATAGAACAAGTCCCACACACTGCTAGAAGGCCAAATATTTTTTCAGAGCTAGATGCAGAAAAAAATTATATTCAATTTGCAACCTGATGGAGGTCAGTATAGATGGACTAATAGAACAAGTCCCACACATTGCTAGAAGGCCAAATATTTTTTCAGAGCTAGATGCAGAAAAAAATTATATTCAATTTGCAAACTGATGGAGGTCAGTATAGGTGGACTAATAGAACAAGTCCCACACACTGCTGGAAGGCAAAATATTTTTTCAGAGCTAGATGCAGATAAAAATTATTTTTAATTTGCAACCTGATGGAGGTCAGTATAGATGGACTAATAGAACAAGTCCCACACACTGCTAGAAGGCCAAATATTTTTTCAGTGCTAGATGCAGAAAAAAATGATATTCAATTTGCAACCTGATGGAGGTCAGTATAGATGGACTAATAGAACAAGTCCCACACACTGCTAGAAGGCCAAATAGTTTAAAAGAGCTAGATGCAGAAAAAATTATATTCAATTTGCAACCTGATGGAGGTCAGTATAGATGGACTAATAGAACAAGTCCCGCACACTGCTAGAAGGCCAAATATTTTTTCAGAGCTATATGCAGATAAAAATTATTTTTAATTTGCAACCTGATGGAGGTCAGTATAGATGGACTAATAGAGCAAGTCCCATACACTGCTAGAAGGCCAATTATTTTTTCAGAGCTAGATGCAGATAAAAATTATTTTTAATTTGCAACCTGATGGAGGTCAGTATAGATGGACTAAAAGAACAAGTGCCACACACTGCTAGAAGGCCAAATATTTTTACATAGCTAGATGCAGAAAAAAATTATATTCAATTTGCAACCTGATGGAGGTCAGTATAGATGGACTAATAGACCAAGTCCCACACACTGCCAGAAGGCCAAATATTTTTTCAGAGCTAGATGCAGATAAAAATTATTTTTAATTTGCAACCTAATGGAGGTCAGTATAGATGGACTAATAGAAGAAGTCCCACACACTGCTAGAAGGCCAAATATTTTTTCAGAGTTAGATGCAGATAAAAATTATTTTTAATTTGCAACCTGATGGAGGTCAGTATAGATGGACTAATAGAACAAGTCTCACACACTGCTAGAAGGCCAAATATTTTTTCAGAGCTAGATGCAGAAAAAAATTATATTCAATTTGCAACCTGATGGAGGTCAGTATAGATGGACTAATAGAACAAGTCCCACACATTGCTAGAAGGCCAAATATTTTTTCAGAGCTAGATGCAGAAAAAAATTATATTCAATTTGCAACCTGATGGAGGTCAGTATAGATGGACTAATAGAACAAGTCCCACACACTGCTAGAAGGCCAAATATTTTTTCAGAGCTATATGCAGATAAAAATTATTTTTAATTTGCAACCTGATGGAGGTCAGTATAGATGGATTAATATAACAAGTCCCACACACTGCTAGAAGGCCAATTATTTTTTCAGAGCTAGATGCAGATAAAAATTATTTTTAATTTGCAACCTGATGGAGGTCAGTATAGATGGACTAAAAGAACAAGTCCCACACACTGCTAGAAGGCCAAATATTTTTTCAGAGCTAGATGCAGAGAAAAATTATATTCAATTTGCAACCTGATGGAGGTAAGTATAGATGGACTAATTGAACAAGTCCCACACACTGCTAGAAGGCCAAATATTTTTTCAGAGCTAGATGCAGAAAAAAATTATATTGAATTTGCATACTGATGGAAGTCAGTATAGGTGGACTAATAGAACAAGTCCCACACACTGCTGGAAGGCAAAATATTTTTTCAGAGCTAGATGCAGATAAAAATTATTTTTAATTTGCAACCTGATGGAGGTCAGTATAGATCGACTAATAGAACAAGTCCCACACACTGCTAGAAGGCCAAATATTTTTTCAGAGATAGATGCAGATAAAAATTATTTTTAATTTGCAACCTGATAGAGGTCAGTATAGATGGACTAATAGAACAAGTCCCACACACTGCTGGAAGGCAAAATATTTTTTCAGTGCTAGATGCAGAAAAAAATTATATTCAATTTGCAACCTGATGCAGGTCAGTATAGATGGACTAATAGAACAAGTCCCCCACACTGCTAGAAGGCCAAGTATTTTTTCAGAGCTAGATGCAGAAAAAAATTATATTCAATTTGCAACCTGATGGAGGTCAGTATAGATGGACTAATAGAACAAGTCCCACACACTGCTAGAAGGCCAAATATTTTTTCAGAGCTATATGCAGATAAAAATTATTTTTAATTTGCAACCTGATGGAGGTCAGTATAGATGGTCTAATAGAACAAGTCCCACACACTGCTAGAAGGCCAATTATTTTGTCAGAGTTAGATGCAGATAAAAATTATTTTTAATTTGCAACCTGATGGAGGTCAGTATAGATGGACTAAAAGAACAAGTCCCACACACTGCTAGAAGGCCAAATATTTTTACAGAGCTAGATGCAGAAAAAATTTTTATTCAATTTGCAACCTGATGGAGGTCAGTATAGATGGACTAATAGAACAAGTCCAACACACTGCCAGAAGGCCAAATATTTTTTCAGAGCTAGATGTAGATAAAAATTATTTTTAATTTGCAACCTAATGGAGGTCAGTATAGATGGACTAATAGAACAAGTCCGACACACTGCTAGAAGGCCAAATATTTTTTCAGAGTTAGATGCATATAAAAATTATTTTTCATTTGCAACCTGATGGAGGTCAGTATAGATGGACTAATAGAACAAGTCCCACACACTGCTAGAAGGCCAAATATTTTTTCAGAGCTAGATTCAGAAAAAAATTATATTCAATTTGCAACCTGATGGAGGTCAGTATAAATGGACTAATAGAACAAGTCCCACACATTGCTAGAAGGCCAAATATTTTTTCAGAGCTAGATGCAGAAAAAAATTATATTCAATTTGCAACCTGTTGGAGGTCAGTATAGATGGACTAATAGAACAAGTCCCACACACTGCTGGAAGGCAAAATATTTTTTCAGAGCTAGATGCAGATAAAAATTATTTTTAATTTGCAACCTGATGGAGGTCAGTATAGATGGACTAATAGAACAAGTCCCACACACTGCTAGAAGGCCAAATATTTTTTCAGAGCTAGATGCAGATAAAAATTATTTTTAATTTGCAACCTGATGGAGGTCAGTATAGATGGACTAATAGAACAAGTCCCACACACTGCTAGAAGGCCAAATATTTTTTCAGTGCTAGATGCAGAAAAAAATATATTCAATTTGCAACCTGATGGAGGTCAGTATAGATGGACTAATAGAACAAGTCCCACACACTGCTAGAAGGCCAAATATTTTTTCAGAGCTAGATGCAGAAAAAAATTATATTCAATTTGCAACCTGATGGAGGTCAGTATAGATGGACTAATAGAACAAGTCCCACACACTGCTAGAAGGCCAAATATTTTTTCAGTGCTAGATGCAGAAAAAAATTATATTCAATTTGCAACCTGATGGAGGTCAGTATAGATAGACTAATAGAACAAGTCCCACACACTGCTAGAAGGCCAAATATTTTTTCGGAGCTATATGCAGATAAAAATTATTTTTAATTTGCAACCTGATGGAGGTCAGTATAGATGGACTAATATAACAAGTCCCACACACTGCTAGAAGGCCAATTATTTTTTCAGAGCTAGATGCAGAAAAAAATTATTTTTAATTTGCAACCTGATGGAGGTCAGTATAGATGGACTAAAAGAACAAGTCCCACACACTGCTAGAAGGCCAAATATTTTTTCAGAGCTAGATGCAGAAAAAAATTATATTCAATTTGCAACCTGATGGAGGTCAGTATAGATGGACTAATAGAACAAGTCCCACACACTGCTAGAAGGCCAAATATTTTTTGAGAGCTAGATGCAGATAAAAATTATTTTTAATTTGCAACCTAATGGAGGTCAGTATAGATGGACTAATAGAACAAGTCCCACACACTGCTAGAAGGCCAAATATTTTTTCAGAGTTAGAGGCAGATAAAAATTATTTTTAATTTGCAACCGGATGGAGGTCAGTATAGATGGAGTAATAGAACAAGTCCCACACACTGCTAGAAGGCCAAATATTCTTTCAGAGCTAGATGCAGAAAAAAATTATATTCAATTTGCAACCTGATGGAGGTCAGTATAGATGGACTAATAGAACAAGTCCCACACATTGCTAGAAGGCCAAATATTTTTTCAGAGCTAGATGCAGAAAAAAATTATATTCAATTTGCAACCTGATGGAGGTCAGTATAGATGGATTAATATAACAAGTCCCACACACTGCTAGAAGGCCAATTATTTTTTCAGAGCTAGATGCAGATAAAAATTATTTTTAATTTGCAACCTGATGGAGGTCAGTATAGATGGACTAAAAGAACAAGTCCCACACTGCTAGAAGGCCAAATATTTTTTCAGAGCTAGATGCAGAAAAAAATTATATTCAATTTGCAACCTGATGGAGGTCAGTATAGATGGACTAATAGAACAAGTCCCACAAACTGCTAGAAGGCCAAATATTTTTTCAGAGCTAGATGCAGATAAAAATTATTTTTAATTTGCAACCTAATGGAGTTCAGTATAGATGGACTAATAGAACAAGTCCCACACACTGCTAGAAGGCCAAATATTTTTTCAGAGTTAGATGCAGATAAAAATTATTTTTAATTTGCAACCTGATGGAGGTCAGTATAGATGGACTAATAGAACAAGTCCCACACACTGCTAGAAGGCCAAATATTTTTTCAGAGCTAGATGCAGAAAAAAATTATATTCAATTTGCAACCTGATGGAGGTCAGTATAGATGGACTAATAGAACAAGTCCCACACATTGCTAGAAGGCCAAATATTTTTTCAGAGCTAGATGCAGAAAAAAATTATATTCAATTTGCAAACTGATGGAGGTCAGTATAGGTGGACTAATAGAACAAGTCCCACACACTGCTGGAAGGCAAAATATTTTTTCAGAGCTAGATGCAGATAAAAATTATTTTTAATTTGCAACCTGATGGAGGTCAGTATAGATGGACTAATAGAACAAGTCCCACACACTGCTAGAAGGCCAAATATTTTTTCAGTGCTAGATGCAGAAAAAAATGATATTCAATTTGCAACCTGATGGAGGTCAGTATAGATGGACTAATAGAACAAGTCCCACACACTGCTAGAAGGCCAAATAGTTTAAAAGAGCTAGATGCAGAAAAAATTATATTCAATTTGCAACCTGATGGAGGTCAGTATAGATGGACTAATAGAACAAGTCCCGCACACTGCTAGAAGGCCAAATATTTTTTCAGAGCTATATGCAGATAAAAATTATTTTTAATTTGCAACCTGATGGAGGTCAGTATAGATGGACTAATAGAGCAAGTCCCATACACTGCTAGAAGGCCAATTATTTTTTCAGAGCTAGATGCAGATAAAAATTATTTTTAATTTGCAACCTGATGGAGGTCAGTATAGATGGACTAAAAGAACAAGTGCCACACACTGCTAGAAGGCCAAATATTTTTACATAGCTAGATGCAGAAAAAAATTATATTCAATTTGCAACCTGATGGAGGTCAGTATAGATGGACTAATAGACCAAGTCCCACACACTGCCAGAAGGCCAAATATTTTTTCAGAGCTAGATGCAGATAAAAATTATTTTTAATTTGCAACCTAATGGAGGTCAGTATAGATGCACTAATAGAACAAGTCCCACACACTGCTAGAAGGCCAAATATTTTTTCAGAGTTAGATGCAGATAAAAATTATTTTTAATTTGCAACCTGATGGAGGTCAGTATAGATGGACTAATAGAACAAGTCTCACACACTGCTAGAAGGCCAAATATTTTTTCAGAGCTAGATGCAGAAAAAAATTATATTCAATTTGCAACCTGATGGAGGTCAGTATAGATGGACTAATAGAACAAGTCCCACACATTGCTAGAAGGCCAAATATTTTTTCAGAGCTAGATGCAGAAAAAAATTATATTCAATTTGCAACCTGATGGAGGTCAGTATAGATGGACTAATAGAACAAGTCCCACACACTGCTAGAAGGCCAAATATTTTTTCAGAGCTATATGCAGATAAAAATTATTTTTAATTTGCAACCTGATGGAGGTCAGTATAGATGGACTAAAAGAACAAGTCCCACACACTGCTAGAAGGCAAAATATTTTTACAGAGCTAGATGCAGAAAAATTTTTTATTCAATTTGCAACCTGATGGAGGTCAGTATAGATGGACTAATAGAACAAGTCCAACACACTGCCAGAAGGCCAAATATTTTTTCAGAGCTAGATGTAGATAAAAATTATTTTTAATTTGCAACCTAATGGAGGTCAGTATAGATGGACTAATAGAACAAGTCCGACACACTGCTAGAAGGCCAAATATTTTTTCAGAGTTAGATGCATATAAAAATTATTTTTCATTTGCAACCTGATGGAGGTCAGTATAGATGGACTAATAGAACAAGTCCCACACACTGCTAGAAGGCCAAATATTTTTTCAGAGCTAGAATCAGAAAAAAATTATATTCAATTTGCAACCTGATGGAGGTCAGTATAAATGGACTAATAGAACAAGTCCCACACATTGCTAGAAGGCCAAATATTTTTTCAGAGCTAGATGCAGAAAAAAATTATATTCAATTTGCAACCTGTTGGAGGTCAGTATAGATGGACTAATAGAACAAGTCCCACACACTGCTGGAAGGCAAAATATTTTTTCAGAGCTAGATGCAGATAAAAATTATTTTTAATTTGCAACCTGATGGAGGTCAGTATAGATGGACTAATAGAACAAGTCCCACACACTGCTAGAAGGCCAAATATTTTTTCAGAGCTAGATGCAGATAAAAATTATTTTTAATTTGCAACCTGATGGAGGTCAGTATAGATGGACTAATAGAACAAGTCCCACACACTGCTAGAAGGCCAAATATTTTTTCAGTGCTAGATGCAGAAAAAAATATATTCAATTTGCAACCTGATGGAGGTCAGTATAGATGGACTAATAGAACAAGTCCCACACACTGCTAGAAGGCCAAATATTTTTTCAGAGCTAGATGCAGAAAAAAATTATATTCAATTTGCAACCTGATGGAGGTCAGTATAGATGGACTAATAGAACAAGTCCCACACACTGCTAGAAGGCCAAATATTTTTTCAGTGCTAGATGCAGAAAAAAATTATATTCAATTTGCAACCTGATGGAGGTCAGTATAGATAGACTAATAGAACAAGTCCCACACACTGCTAGAAGGCCAAATATTTTTTCGGAGCTATATGCAGATAAAAATTATTTTTAATTTGCAACCTGATGGAGGTCAGTATAGATGGACTAATATAACAAGTCCCACACACTGCTAGAAGGCCAATTATTTTTTCAGAGCTAGATGCAGAAAAAAATTATTTTTAATTTGCAACCTGATGGAGGTCAGTATAGATGGACTAAAAGAACAAGTCCCACACACTGCTAGAAGGCCAAATATTTTTTCAGAGCTAGATGCAGAAAAAAATTATATTCAATTTGCAACCTGATGGAGGTCAGTATAGATGGACTAATAGAACAAGTCCCACACACTGCTAGAAGGCCAAATATTTTTTCAGAGCTAGATGCAGATAAAAATTATTTTTAATTTGCAACCTAATGGAGGTCAGTATAGATGGACTAATAGAACAAGTCCCACACACTGCTAGAAGGCCAAATATTTTTTCAGAGTTAGAGGCAGATAAAAATTATTTTTAATTTGCAACCGGATGGAGGTCAGTATAGATGGAGTAATAGAACAAGTCCCACACACTGCTAGAAGGCCAAATATTCTTTCAGAGCTAGATGCAGAAAAAAATTATATTCAATTTGCAACCTGATGGAGGTCAGTATAGATGGACTAATAGAACAAGTCCCACACATTGCTAGAAGGCCAAATATTTTTCAGAGCTAGATGCAGGAAAAAATTATATTCAATTTGCAAACTGATGGAGGTCAGTATAGGTGGACTAATAGAACAAGTCCCACACACTGCTGGAAGGGAAAATATTTTTTCAGAGCTAGATGCAGATAAAAATTATTTTTAATTTGCAACCTGATGGAGGTCAGTATAGATGGACTAATAGAACAAGTCCCACACACTGCTAGAAGGCCAAATATTTTTTCAGAGCTAGATGCAGATAAAATTATTTTTAATTTGCAACCTGATGGAGGTCAGTATAGATGGACTAATAGAACAAGTCCCACACACTGCTAGAAGGCCAAATATTTTTTCAGTGCTAGATGCAGAAAAAAATTGTATTCAATTTGCAACCTGATGGAGGTCAGTATAGATGGACTAATAGAACAAGTCCCACACATTGCTAGAAGGCCAAATATTTTTTCAGAGCTAGATGCAGATAAAAATTATTTTTAATTTGCAACCTGATGGAGGTCAGTATAGATGGACTAATAGAACAAGTCCAACACACTGCTAGGAGGCCAAATATTTTTTCAGAGCTTGATGCAGATAAAAATTATTTTTAATTTGCAACCTGATGGAGGTCAGTATAGATGGACTAATAGAACAAGTCCCACACACTGCTAAAAGGCCAAATATTTTTTCAGAGCTAGATGCAGAAAAAAATTATTTTTAATTTGCAACCTGATGGAGGTCAGTATAGATGGACTAATAGAAGAAGTCCCACACACTACTAGAAGGCCAAATATTTTTTCAGAGCTAGATGCAGAAAAAAATTATATTCAATTTGCAACCTGATGGAGGTCAGTATAGATGGACTAATAGAACAAGTCCCACACACTGCTAGAAGGCCAAATATTTTTTCAGAGCTAGATGCAGATAAAAATTATTTTTAATTTGCAACCTAATGGAGGTCAGTATAGATGGACTAATAGAACAAGTCCCACACACTGCTAGAAGGCCAAATATTTTTTCAGAGTTAGAGGCAGATAAAAATTATTTTTAATTTGCAACCTGATGGAGGTCAGTATAGATGGACTAATAGAACAAGTCCCACACACTGCTAGAAGGCCAAATATTTTATCAGAGCTAGATGCAGAAAAAAATTATATTCAATTTGCAACCTGATGGAGGTCAATATAGATGGACTAATAGAACAAGTCCCACACATTGCTAGAAGGCCAAATATTTTTCAGAGCTAGTTGCAGGAAAAAATTATATTCAATTTGCAAACTGATGGAGGTCAGTATAGGTGGACTAATAGAACAAGTCCCACACACTGCTGGAAGGCAAAATATTTTTTCAGAGCTAGATGCAGATAAAAATTATTTTTAATTTGCAACCTGATGGAGGTCAGTATAGATGGACTAATAGAACAAGTCCCACACACTGCTAGAAGGCCAAATATTTTTTCAGAGATAGATGCAGATAAAAATTATTTTTAATTTGCAACCTGATAGAGGTCAGTATAGATGGACTAATAGAACAAGTCCCACACACTGCTGGAAGGCAAAATATTTTTTCAGTGCTAGATGCAGAAAAAAATTATATTCAATTTGCAACCTGATGGAGGTCAGTATAGATGGACTAATAGAACAAGTCCCCCACACTGCTAGAAGGCCAAGTATTTTTTCAGAGCTAGATGCAGAAAAAAATTATATTCAATTTGCAACCTGATGGAGGTCAGTATAGATGGACTAATAGAAGAAGTCCCACACACTGCTAGAAGGCCAAATATTTTTTCAGAGCTATATGCAGATAAAAATTATTTTTAATTTGCAACCTGATGGAGGTCAGTATAGATGGTCTAATAGAACAAGTCCCACACACTGCTAGAAGGCCAATTATTTTGTCAGAGTTAGATGCAGATAAAAATTATTTTTAATTTGCAACCTGATGGAGGTCAGTATAGATGGACTAAAAGAACAAGTCCCACACACTGCTAGAAGGCCAAATATTTTTACAGAGCTAGATGCAGAAAAATTTTTTATTCAATTTGCAACCTGATGGAGGTCAGTATAGATGGACTAATAGAACAAGTCCAACACACTGCCAGAAGGCCAAATATTTTTTCAGAGCTAGATGTAGATAAAAATCATTTTTAATTTGCAACCTAATGGAGGTCAGTATAGATGGACTAATAGAACAAGTCCGACACACTGCTAGAAGGCCAAATATTTTTTCAGAGTTAGATGCATATAAAAATTATTTTTAATTTGCAACCTGATGGAGGTCAGTATAGATGGACTAATAGAACAAGTCCCACACACTGCTAGAAGGCCAAATATTTTTTCAGAGCTAGATTCAGAAAAAAATTATATTCAATTTGCAACCTGATGGAGGTCAGTATAAATGGACTAATAGAACAAGTCCCACACATTGCTAGAAGGCCAAATATTTTTTCAGAGCTAGATGCAGAAAAAAATTATATTCAATTTGCAACCTGTTGGAGGTCAGTATAGATGGACTAATAGAACAAGTCCCACACACTGCTGGAAGGCAAAATATTTTTTCAGAGCTAGATGCAGATAAAAATTATTTTTAATTTGCAACCTGATGGAGGTCAGTATAGATGGACTAATAGAACAAGTCCCACACACTGCTAGAAGGCCAAATATTTTTTCAGAGCTAGATGCAGATAAAAATTATTTTTAATTTGCAACCTGATGGAGGTCAGTATAGATGGACTAATAGAACAAGTCCCACACACTGCTAGAAGGCCAAATATTTTTTCAGTGCTAGATGCAGAAAAAAATATATTCAATTTGCAACCTGATGGAGGTCAGTATAGATGGACTAATAGAACAAGTCCCACACACTGCTAGAAGGCCAAATATTTTTTCAGAGCTAGATGCAGAAAAAAATTATATTCAATTTGCAACCTGATGGAGGTCAGTATAGATGGACTAATCGAACAAGTCCCACACACTGCTAGAAGGCCAAATATTTTTTCGGAGCTATATGCAGATAAAAATTATTTTTAATTTGCAACCTGATGGAGGTCAGTATAGATGGACTAATATAACAAGTCCCACACACTGCTAGAAGGCCAATTATTTTTTCAGAGCTAGATGCAGATAAAAATTATTTTTAATTTGCAACCTGATGGAGGTCAGTATAGATGGACTAAAAGAACAAGTCCCACACACTGCTAGAAGGCCAAATATTTTTTCAGAGCTAGATGCAGAAAAAAATTATATTCAATTTGCAACCTGATGGAGGTCAGTATAGATGGACTAATAGAACAAGTCACACACACTGCTAGAAGGCCAAATATTTTTTCAGAGCTAGATGCAGATAAAAATTATTTTTAATTTGCAACCTAATGGAGGTCAGTATAGATGGACTAATAGAACAAGTCCCACACACTGCTAGAAGGCCAAATATTTTTTCAGAGTTAGAGGCAGATAAAAATTATTTTTAATTTGCAACCGGATGGAGGTGAGTATAGATGGAGTAATAGAACAAGTCCCACACACTGCTAGAAGGCCAAATATTTTTTCAGAGCTAGATGCAGAAAAAAATTATATTCAATTTGCAACCTGATGGAGGTCAGTATAGATGGACTAATAGAACAAGTCCCACACATTGCTAGAAGGCGAAATATTTTTCAGAGCTAGATGCAGGAAAAAATTATATTCAATTTGCAAACTGATGGAGGTCAGTATAGGTGGACTAATAGAACAAGTCCCACACACTGCTGGAAGGCAAAATATTTTTTCAGAGCTAGATGCAGATAAAAATTATTTTTAATTTGCAACCTGATGGAGGTCAGTATAGATGGACTAATAGAACAAGTCCCACACACTGCTAGAAGGCCAAATATTTTTTCAGAGCTAGATGCAGATAAAATTATTTTTAATTTGCAACCTGATGGAGGTCAGTATAGATGGACTAATAGAACAAGTCCCACACACTGCTAGAAGGCCAAATATTTTTTCAGTGCTAGATGCAGAAAAAAATTGTATTCAATTTGCAACCTGATGGAGGTCAGTATAGATAGACTAATAGAACAAGTCCCACACATTGCTAGAAGGCCAAATATTTTTTCAGAGCTAGATGCAGATAAAAATTATTTTTAATTTGCAACCTGATGGAGGTCAGTATAGATGGACTAATAGAACAAGTCCAACACACTGTTAGGAGGCCAAATATTTTTTCAGAGCTTGATGCAGATAAAAATTATTTTTAATTTGCAACCTGATGGAGGTCAGTATAGATGGACTAATAGAACAAGTCCCACACACTGCTAAAAGGCCAAATATTTTTTCAGAGCTAGATGCAGAAAAAAAATATTTTTAATTTGCAACCTGATGGAGGTCAGTATAGATGGACTAATAGAACAAGTCCCACACACTACTAGAAGGCCAAATATTTTTTCAGAGCTAGATGCAGAAAAAAATTATATTCAATTTGCAACCTGATGGAGGTCAGTATAGATGGACTAATAGAACAAGTCCCACACACTGCTAGAAGGCCAAATATTTTTTCAGAGCTAGATGCAGATAAAAATTATTTTTAATTTGCAACCTAATGGAGGTCAGTATAGATGGACTAATAGAACAAGTCCCACACACTGCTAGAAGGCCAAATATTTTTTCAGAGTTAGAGGCAGATAAAAATTATTTTTAATTTGCAACCTGATGGAGGTCAGTATAGATGGACTAATAGAACAAGTCCCACACACTGCTAGAAGGCCAAATATTTTTTCAGAGCTAGGTGCAGAAAAAAATTATATTCAATTTGCAACCTGATGGAGGTCAGTATAGATGGACTAATAGAACAAGTCCCACACATTGCTAGAAGGCCAAGTATTTTTCAGAGCTAGATGCAGGAAAAAATTATATTCAATTTGCAAACTGATGGAGGTCAGTATAGGTGGACTAATAGAACAAGTCCCACACACTGCTGGAAGGCAAAATATTTTTTCAGAGCTAGATGCAGATAAAAATTATATTAATTTGCAACCTGATGGAGGTCAGTATAGATGAACTAATAGAACAAGTCCCACACACTGCTAGAAGGCCAAATATTTTTTCAGAGCTAGATGCAGATAAAATTATTTTTAATTTGCAACCTGATGGAGGTCAGTATAGATGGACTAATAGAACAAGTCCCACACACTGCTAGAAGGCCAAATATTTTTTCAGTGCTAGATGCAGAAAAAAATTGTATTCAATTTGCAACCTGATGGAGGTCAGTATAGATGGACTAATAGAACAAGTCCCACACACTGCTAGAAGGCCAAATATTTTTTCAGAGCTAGATGCAGAAAAAAATTATATTCAATTTGCAACCTGATGGAGGTCAGTATAGATGGACTAATAGAACAAGTCCCACACACTGCTAGAAGGCCAAATATTTTTTCAGAGCTAGATGCAGATAAAAATTATTTTTAATTTGCAACCTGATGGAGGTCAGTATAGATGAACTAATAGAACAAGTCCAACACACTGCTAGGAGGCCAAATATTTTTTCAGAGCTTGATGCAGATAAAAATTATTTTTAATTTGCAACCGGATGGAGGTCAGTATAGATGGACTAATAGAACAAGTCCCACACACTGCTAAAAGGCCAAATATTTTTTCAGAGCTAGATGCAGAAAAAAAATATTTTTAATTTGCAACCTGATGGAGGTCAGTATAGATGGACTAATAGAACAAGTCCCACACACTGCTAGAAGGCCAAATATTTTTTCAGAGCTAGATGCAGAAAAAAATTATATTCAATTTGCAACCTGATGGAGGTCAGTATAGATGGACTAATAGAACAAGTCCCACACACTGCTAGAAGGCCAAATATTTTTTCAGTGCTAGATGCAGAAAAAAATGATATTCAATTTGCAACCTGATGGAGGTCAGTATAGATGGACTATTAGAACAAGTCCCACACACTGCTAGAAGGCCAAATATTTTTTCAGAGCTAGATGCAGAAAAAAATTATATTCAATTTGCAACCTGATGGAGGTTAGTATAGATGGACTAATAGAACAAGTCCCACACACTGCTAGAAGGCCGAATAGTTTAAAAGAGCTAGATGCAGAAAAAAATTATATTCAATTTGCAACCTGATGGAGGTCAGTATAGATGGACTAATAGAACAAGTCCCGCACACTGCTAGAAGGCCAAATATTTTTTCAGAGCTATATGCAGATAAAAATTATTTTTAATTTGCAACCTGATGGAGGTCAGTATAGATGGACTAATAGAGCAAGTCCCGTACACTGCTAGAAGGCCAATTATTTTTTTCAGAGCTAGATGCAGATAAAAATTATTTTTAATTTGCAACCTGATGGAGGTCAGTATAGATGGACTAAAAGAACAAGTGCCACACACTGCTAGAAGGCCAAATATTTTTACATAGCTAGATGCAGAAAAAAATTATATTCAATTTGCAACCTGATGGAGGTCAGTATAGATGGACTAATAGAACAAGTCCCACACACTGCCAGAAGGCCAAATATTTTTTCAGAGCTAGATGCAGATAAAAATTATTTTTAATTTGCAACCTAATGGAGGTCAGTATAGATGGACTAATAGAACAAGTCTCACACACTGCTAGAAGGCCAAATATTTTTTCAGAGTTAGATGCAGATAAAAATTATTTTTAATTTGCAACCTGATGGAGGTCAGTATAGATGGACTAAAAGAACAAGTCCCACACACTGCTAGAAGGCCAAATATTTTTTCAGAGCTAGATGCAGAAAAAAATTATATTCAATTTGCAACCTGATGAAGGTCAGTAGAGTTGCACTAATAGAACAAGTCCCACACATTGCTAGAAGGCCAAATATTTTTTCAGAGCTAGATGCAGAAAAAAATTATATTCAATTTGCAACCTGATGGAGGTCAGTATAGATGGACTAATAGAACAAGTCCCACACACTGCTAGAAGGCCAAATATTTTTTCAGAGCTATATGCAGATAAAAATTATTTTTAATTTGCAACCTGATGGAGGTCAGTATAGATGGATTAATATAACAAGTCCCACACACTGCTAGAAGGCCAATTATTTTTTCAGAGCTAGATGCAGATAAAAATTATTTTTAATTTGCAACCTGATGGAGGTCAGTATAGATGGACTAAAAGAACAAGTCCCACACACTGCTAGAAGGCCAAATATTTTTTCAGAGCTAGATGCAGAAAAAAATTATATTCAATTTGCAACCTGATGGAGGTCAGTATAGATGGACTAATAGAACAAGTCCCACAAACTGCTAGAAGGCCAAATATTTTTTCAGAGCTAGATGCAGATAAAAATTATTTTTAATTTGCAACCTAATGGAGGTCAGTATAGATGGACTAATAGAACAAGTCCCACACACTGCTAGAAGGCCAAATATTTTTTCAGAGTTAGATGCAGATAAAAATTATTTTTAATTTGAAACCTGATGGAGGTCAGTACAGATGGACTAATAGAACAAGTCCCACACACTGCTAGAAGGCCAAATATTTTTTCAGCTCTAGATGCAGAAAAAAATTATATTCAATTTGCAACCTGATGGAGGTCAGTATAGATGGACTAATAGAACAAATCGCACACATTGCTAGAAGGCCAAATAATTTTTCAGAGCTAGATGCAGAAAAAAATTATATTCAATTTGCAACCTGATGGAGGTCAGTATAGATGGACTAAAAGAACAAGTGGCACACACTGCTAGAAGGCCAAATATTTTTACATAGCTAGATGCAGAAAAAAATTATATTCAATTTGCAACCTGATGGAGGTCAGTATAGATGGACTAAAAGAACAAGTCCCACACACTGCTAGAAGGCCAAATATTTTTACAGAGCTAGATGCAGAAAATTTTTTTATTCAATTTGCAACCTGATGGAGGTCAGTATAGATGGACTAATAGAACAAGTCCAACACACTGCCTGAAGGCCAAATATTTTTACAGAGCTAGATGCAGAAAATTTTTTTATTCAATTTGCAACCTGATGGAGGTCAGTATAGATGGACTAAAAGAACAAGTGCCACACACTGCTAGAAGGCCAAATATTTTTACATAGCTAGATGCAGAAAAAAATTATATTCAATTTGCAACCTGATGGAGGTCAGTATAGATGGACTAATAGAACAAGTCCCACACACTGCCAGAAGGCCAAATTTTTTTTCAGAGCTAGATGCAGATAAAAATAATTTTTAATTTGCAACCTAATGGAGGTCAGTATAGATGGACTAATAGAACAAGTCCCACACACTGCTAGAAGTCCAAATATTTTTTCAGAGTTAGATGCAGATAAAAATTATTTTTAATTTGCAACCTGATGGAGGTCAGTATAGATGGACTAAAAGAACAAGTCCCACACACTGCTAGAAGGCCAAATATTTTTTCAGAGCTAGATGCAGATAAAAATTATTTTTAATTTGCAACCTGACGGAGGTCAGTATAGATGGACTAAAAGAACAAGTGCCACACACTGGTAGAAGGCCAAATATTTTTACATAGCTAGATGCAGAAAAAAATTATATTCAATTTGCAACCTGATGGAGGTCAGTATAGATGGACTAATAGAACAAGTCCCACACACTGCCAGAAGGCCAAATATTTTTTCAGAGCTAGATGCAGATAAAAATTATTTTTAATTTGCAACCTAATGGAGGTCAGTATAGATGGACTAATAGAACAAGTCCCACACACTGCTAGAAGGCCAAATATTTTTTCAGAGTTAGATGCAGATAAAAATTATTTTTAATTTGCAACCTGATGGAGGTCAGTATAGATGGACTAAAAGAACAAGTCCCACACACTGCTAGAAGGCCAAATATTTTTTCAGAGCTAGATGCAGAAAAAAATTATATTCAATTTGCAACCTGATGGAGGTCAGTAGAGTTGGATTAATAGAACAAGTCCCACACATTGCTAGAAGGCCAAATATTTTTTCAGAGCTAGATGCAGAAAAAAATTATATTCAATTTGCAACCTGATGGAGGTCAGTATAGATGGACTAATAGAACAAGTCCCACACACTGCTAGAGGGCCAAATATTTTTTCAGAGCTATATGCAGATAAAAATTATTTTTAATTTGCAACCTGATGGAGGTCAGTATAGATGGACTAAAAGAACAAGTCCCACACACTGCTAGAAGGCCAAATATTTTTTCAGAGCTAGATGCAGAAAAAAATTATATTCAATTTGCAACCTGATGGAGGTCAGTATAGATGGACTAATAGAACAAGTCCCACAAACTGCTAGAAGGCCAAATATTTTTTCAGAGCTAGATGCAGATAAAAATTATTTTTAATTTGCAACCTGATGGAGGTCAGTATAGATGGACTAAAAGAACAAGTCCCACACACTGCTAGAAGGCCAAATATTTTTTCAGAGCTAGATGCAGAAAAAAATTATATTCAATTTGCAACCTGATGGAGGTCAGTAGAGTTGGATTAATAGAACAAGTCCCACACATTGCTAGAAGGCCAAATATTTTTTCAGAGCTAGATGCAGAAAAAAATTATATTCAATTTGCAACCTGATGGAGGTCAGTATAGATGGACTAATAGAACAAGTCCCACACACTGCTAGAAGGCCAAATATTTTTTCAGAGCTATATGCAGATAAAAATTATTTTTAATTTGCAACCTGATGGAGGTCAGTATAGATGCATTAATATAACAAGTCCCACACACTGCTAGAAGGCCAATTATTTTTTCAGAGCTAGATGCAGATAAAAATTATTTTTAATTTGCAACCTGATGGAGGACAGTATAGATGGACTAAAAGAACAAGTCCCACACACTGCTAGAAGGCCAAATATTTTTTCAGAGCTAGATGCAGAAAAAAATTATATTCAATTTGCAACCTGATGGAGGTCAGTATAGATGGACTAATAGAACAAGTCCCACAAACTGCTAGAAGGCCAAATATTTTTTCAGAGCTAGATGCAGATAAAAAATTTTTTTAATTTGCAACCTAATGGAGGTCAGAATAGATGGACTAATAGAACAAGTCCCACACACTGCTAGAAGGCCAAATATTTTTTCAGAGTTAGATGCAGATAAAAATTATTTTTAATTTGCAACCTGATGGAGATCAGTATAGATGGACTAATAGAACAAGTCCCACACACTGCTAGAAGGCCAAATATTTTTTCAGAGCTAGATGCAGAAAAAAATTATATTCAAATTGCAACCTGATGGAGGTCAGTATAGATGGACTAATAGAACAAGTCGCACACATTGCTAGAAGGCCAAATATTTTTTCAGAGCTAGATGCAGAAAAAAATTATATTCAATTTGCAAATTGATGGAGGTCAGTATAGGTGGACTAATAGAACAAGTCCCACACACTGCTGGAAGGCAAAATATTTTTTCAGAGCTAGATGCAGATAAAAATTATTTTTAATTTGCAACCTGATGGAGGTCAGTATAGATGGACTAATAGAACAAGTCCCACACACTGCTAGAAGGCCAAATATTTTTTCAGAGCTAGATGCAGATAAAAATTATTTTTAATTTGCAACCTGATAGAGGTCAGTATAGATGGACTAATAGAACAAGTCCCACACACTGCTGGAAGGCAAAATTTTTTTTCACTGCTAGATGCAGAAAAAAATTATATTCAATTTGCAACCTGATGGAGGTCAGTATAGATGGACTAATAGAACAAGTCAGACACACTGCTAGAAGGCCAAATATTTTTTCAGAGCTAGATGCAGATAAAAATTATTTTTAATTTGCAACCTAAGGGAGGTCATTATAGATGGACTAATAGAACAAGTCCCACACACTGCTAGAAGGCCAAATATGTTTTCAGAGTTAGAGGCAGATAAAAATTATTTTTAATTTGCAACCTGATGGAGGTCAGTATAGATGGACTAAAAGAACAAGTCCCACACACTGCCTGAAGGCCAAATATTTTTACAGAGCTAGATGCAGAAATTTTTTTTATTCAATTTGCAACCTGATGGAGGTCAGTATAGATGGACTAATAGAACAAGTCCAACACACTGCCTGAAGGCCAAATATTTTTACAGAGCTAGATGCAGAAATTTTTTTTATTCAATTTGCAACCTGATGGAGGTCAGTATAGATGGACTAATAGAACAAGTCCAACACACTGCCAGAAGGCCAAATATTTTTTCAGAGCTAGATGCAGATAAAAATTATTTTTAATTTGCAACCTGATGGAGATCAGTATAGATGGACTAATAGAACAAGTCCCACACACTGCTAGAAGGCCAAATATTTTTTCAGAGCTAGATGCAGAAAAAAATTATATTCAATTTGCAACCTGATGGAGGTCAGTATAGATGGACTAATAGAACAAGTCGCACACATTGCTAGAAGGCCAAATATTTTTTCAGAGCTAGATGCAGAAAAAAATTATATTCAATTTGCAAATTGATGGAGGTCAGTATAGGTGGACTAATAGAACAAGTCCCACACACTGCTGGAAGGCAAAATATTTTTTCAGAGCTAGATGCAGATAAAAATTATTTTTAATTTGCAACCTGATGGAGGTCAGTATAGATGGACTAATAGAACAAGTCCCACACACTGCTAGAAGGCCAAATATTTTTTCAGAGCTAGATGCAGATAAAAATTATTTTTAATTTGCAACCTGATAGAGGTCAGTATAGATGGACTAATAGAACAAGTCCCACACACTGCTGGAAGGCAAAATATTTTTTCACTGCTAGATGCAGAAAAAAATTATATTCAATTTGCAACCTGATGGAGGTCAGTATAGATGGACTAATAGAACAAGTCAGACACACTGCTAGAAGGCCAAATATTTTTTCAGAGCTAGATGCAGATAAAAATTATTTTTAATTTGCAACCTAATGGAGGTCATTATAGATGGACTAATAGAACAAGTCCCACACACTGCTAGAAGGCCAAATATGTTTTCAGAGTTAGAGGCAGATAAAAATTATTTTTAATTTGCAACCTGATGGAGGTCAGTATAGATGGACTAAAAGAACAAGTCCCACACACTGCCTGAAGGCCAAATATTTTTACAGAGCTAGATGCAGAAATTTTTTTTATTCAATTTGCAACCTGATGGAGGTCAGTATAGATGGACTAATAGAACAAGTCCAACACACTGCCTGAAGGCCAAATATTTTTACAGAGCTAGATGCAGAAATTTTTTTTATTCAATTTGCAACCTGATGGAGGTCAGTATAGATGGACTAATAGAACAAGTCCAACACACTGCCAGAAGGCCAAATATTTTTTCAGAGCTAGATGCAGATAAAAATTATTTTTAATTTGCAACCTGATGGAGGTCAGTATAGATGGACTAATAGAACAAGTCCCACACACTGCTAGAAGGCCAAATATTTTTTCAGTGCTAGATGCAGAAAAAAATTATATTCAATTTGCAACCTGATGGAGGTGAGTATAGATGGACTAATAGAACAAGTCCCACACACTGCTAGAAGGCCAAATATTTTTTCAGTGCTAGATGCAGAAAAAAATCATATTCAATTTGCAACCTGATGGAGGTCAGTATAGATGGACTAATAGAACAAGTCCCACACACTGCTAGAAGGCCGAATAGTTTAAAAGAGCTAGATGCAGAAAAAAATTATATTCAATTTGCAACCTGATGGAGGTCAGTATAGATGGACTAATAGAACAAGTCCCGCACACTGCTAGAAGGCCAAATATTTTTTCAGAGCTATATGCAGATAAAAATTATTTTTAATTTGCAACCTGATGGAGGTCAGTATAGATGGACTAATAGAGCAAGTCCCATACACTGCTAGAAGGCCAATTATTTTTTCAGAGCTAGATGCAGATAAAAATTATTTTTAATTTGCAACCTGATGGAGGTCAGTATAGATGGACTAAAAGAACAAGTGCCACACACTGCTAGAAGGCCAAATATTTTTACACAGCTAGATGCAGAAAAAAATTATATTCAATTTGCAACCTGATGGAGGTCAGTATAGATAGACTAATAGATCAAGTCCCACACACTGCCAGAAGGCCAAATATTTTTTCAGAGCTAGATGCAGATAAAAATTATTTTTAATTTGCAACCTAATGGAGGTCAGTATAGATGGACTAATAGAACAAGTCCCACACACTGCTAGAAGGCCAAATATTTTTTCAGAGCTAGATGCAGAAAAAAATTATATTCAATTTGCA
Organism: Phyllobates terribilis; assembly: GCF_046119375.1. Taxonomy (NCBI): domain Eukaryota; kingdom Metazoa; phylum Chordata; class Amphibia; order Anura; family Dendrobatidae; genus Phyllobates; species Phyllobates terribilis. The sequence continues at coordinate 285,775,779 of NW_027362761.1, forward strand.
ACCTGATGGAGGTCAGTATAGATGGACTAATAGAACAAGTCCGACACATTGCTAGAAGGCCAAATATTTTTTCAGAGCTAGATGCAGAAAAAAATTATATTCAATTTGCAACCTGATGGAGGTCAGTATAGATGGACTAATAGAACAAGTCCCACACACTGCTAGAAGGCCAAATATTTTTTCAGAGCTATATGCAGATAAAAATTATTTTTAATTTGCAACCTGATGGAGGTCAGTATAGATGGACTAATAGAACAAGTCCCACAAACTGCTAGAAGGCCAAATATTTTTTCAGAGCTAGATGCAGATAAAAATTATTTTTAATTTGCAACCTGATGGAGGTCAGTATAGATGGACTAATAGAACAAGCCCCACACACTGCTAGAAGGCCAAATATTTTTTCAGAGTTAGATGCAGATAAAAATTATTTTAATTTGCAACCTGATGGAGGTCAGTATAGATGGACTAATAGAACAAGTCCCACACACTGCTAGAAGGCCAAATATTTTTTCAGAGCTAGATGCAGAAAAAAATTATATTCAATTTGCAACCTGATGGAGGTCAGTATAGATGGACTAATAGAACAAGTCCCACACATTGCTAGAAGGCCAAATATTTTTTCAGAGCTAGATGCAGAAAAAAATTATATTCAATTTGCAAACTGATGGAGGTCAGTATAGGTGGACTAATAGAACAAGTCCCACACACTGCTGGAAGGCAAAATATTTTTTCAGAGCTATATGCAGATAAAAATTATTTTTAATTTGCAACCTGATTGAGGTCAGTATAGATGGACTAATAGAACAAGTCCCACACACTGCTAGAAGGCCAAATTTTTTTCAGAGCTAGATGCAGAAAAAAATTATATTCAATTTGCAACCTGATGGAGGTCAGTATAGATGGACTAATAGAACAAGTCCCACACATTGCTAGAAGGCCAAATATTTTTTCAGAGCTAGATGCAGAAAAAAATTATATTCAATTTGCAAACTGATGGAGGTCAGTATAGGTGGACTAATAGAACAAGTCCCACACACTGCTGGAAGGCAAAATATTTTTTCAGAGCTATATGCAGATAAAAATTATTTTTAATTTGCAACCTGATGGAGGTCAGTATAGATGGACTAATATAACAAGTCCCACACACTGCTAGAAGGCCAATTATTTTTTCAGAGCTAGATGCAGATAAAAATTATTTTTAATTTGCAACCTGATGGAGGTCAGTATAGATGGACTAAAAGAACAAGTCCCACACACTGCTAGAAGGCCAAATATTTTTTCAGAGCTAGATGCAGAAAAAAATTATATTCAATTTGCAACCTGATGGAGGTCAGTATAGATGGACTTATAGAACAAGTCCCACACACTGCTAGAAGGCTAAATATTTTTTCAGAGCTAGATGCAGATAAAAATTATTTTTAATTTGCAACCTAATGGAGGTCAGTATAGATGGACTAATAGAACAAGTCCCACACACTGCTAGAAGGTCAAATATTTTTTCAGAGTTAGAGGCAGATAAAAGATAATTTTAATTTGCAACCTGATGGAGGTCAGTATAGATGGACTAATAGAACAAGTCCCACACACTGCTAGAAGGCCAAATATTTTTTCAGAGCTAGATGCAGAAAAAAATTATATTCAATTTGCAACCTGATGGAGGTCAGTATAGATGGACTAATAGAACAAGTCCCACACACTGCTAGAAGGCCAAATATTTTTTCAGAGCTAGATGCAGGAAAAAATTATATTCAATTTGCAAACTGATGGAGGTCAGTATAGGTGGACTAATAGAACAAGTCCCACACACTGCTAGAAGGCCAAATATTTTTTCAGAGCTAGATGCAGATAAAATTATTTTTAATTTGCAACCTGATGGAGGTCAGTATAGATGGACTAATAGAACAAGTCCCACACACTGCTAGAAGGCCAAATATTTTTTTAGTGCTAGATGCAGAAAAAAATTGTATTCAATTTGCAACCTGATGGAGGTCAGTATAGATGGACTAATAGAACAAGTCCCACACACTGCTAGAAGGCCAAATATTTTTTCAGAGCTAGATGCAGATAAAAATTATTTTTAATTTGCAACCTGATGGAGGTCAGTATAGATGGACTAATAGAACATGTCCAACACACTGCTAGGAGGCCAAATATTTTTTCAGAGCTAGATGCAGATAAAAATTATTTTTAATTTGCAACCTGATGGAGGTCAGTATAGATGGACTAATAGAACAAGTCCCACACACTGCTAAAAGGCCAAATATTTTTTCAGAGCTAGATGCAGAAAAAAATTATTTTTAATTTGCAACCTGATGGAGGTCAGTATAGATGGACTAATAGAACAAGTCCCACACACTGCTAGAAGGCCAAATATTTTTTCAGAGCTAGATGCAGAAAAAAATTATATTCAATTTGCAACCTTATCGAGGTCAGTATAGATGGACTAATAGAATGATGCTATGCCCAAAAGGTTTTACTTCACTAGGTGCAGTAAAAAAATTGGTATTCTATACACAGGTGGTGTAGATTGCAACACAGATAGGCTACTCCACTGGCTAACACACTCTGCAATAGGCCAAAAAGGATTAGCTTTGCTAGATTTATCCAAATGCTGTGAAAAAAACTTGCACAGCACTGGCACAGACCTGCCTGGCAAAAACTGATAGGAACTGATGTAACTTAGTCCTGAAATGGACTGCAATTACAATTAGTCTTTACTCCCACAACCTATCTATTTAAGAGCACAGACCTGCCTGATAAAAGTCGTAGGAAATGCTGTAACCTAGTCCTTAATAGGACTGCAATCACAACTATTCCCTACTCCCAAGCTATCTGTAGATTTGTGCGAAAATTGGCTTGAAATTAACAAGGTATAGCGCACACAGCAACAGCGGTGCCGTCTAACACGCAGCTGCAGCAGTGAGAAAATGGTGGCGACGGGGAAAATGGCTTGGTCTTATAGGGCAAGGACATGTGACATACACTGCCAATGACACATGCCCTTGCTTGTGTGAAAAAAAGCACTTCGCTCCGTGTGTGCACTGCTGATAGGCTGACAGATTGCACCTCCCCACTGTAAATGCGGGAAAGAGAAAAAAATGGAGATCTTCATTATTCCTGCAGAGATCCTTCCCCTGCCCCTCCCCCCGCCCCGCTGTACACTCAAACTGAACGGCTCGAACACCGCCCAAAACAGCTCGAATTTGAGATTGGCGAACAGTTCGAGTCGAACAATGCTCATCTCTAGTTAACAGCAGCTCAGATTAGAGACCAGGTCATTACCACACAGAGTTCTAGCAGCAGACACATCTCTACAACAACTGTTAAGAGGAGACTTCGTGCAGCAGGCCTTCATGGTAAAATAGCTGCTAGGAAACCACTGCTAAGGACAGGCAACAAGCAGAAGAGACTTGTTTGGGCTAAAGAACACAAGGAATGGACATTAGACCAGTGGAAATCTGTGCTTTGGTCTGATGAATCCAAATTTGAGATCTTTGGTTCCAACCACCGTGTCTTTGTGAGACACAGAAAAGGTGAACGGATGGACTCTACATGCCTGGCTCCCACCATGAAGCATGGAGGAGGAGGTGTGATGGTGTGCGGGTGCTTTGCTGGTGACACTGTTGGGGATTTATTCAAAATTTAAGGCATACTGAACCAGCATGGCTACCACAGCATCTTGCAGCGGCATGCTATTCCATCCGGTTTGCGTTTAGTTGGACCATCATTTATTTTTCAACAGGACAATGACCCCAAACACACCTCTAGGCTGTGTAAGGGCTATTTGACCAAGAAGGAGAGTGATGGGGTGCTGCGCCAGATGACCTGGCCTCCACAGTCACCAGACCTGAACCTTATCGAGATGTTTTGGGTTGAGCTGGACCGCAGAGTGAAGGCAAAAGGGCCAACAAGTGCTAAGCATCTCTCGGAACTCCTTCAAGATTGTTGGAAGACTATTTCCGGTGACTACCTCTTGAAGCTCATCAAGAGAATGCCAAGAGTGTGCAAAGCAGTCATCAAAGCAAAAGGTGGCTACTTTGAAGAACCTAGAATATAAGACATATTTTCAGTTGTTTCACACTTTTTTGTTAAGTATATAATTCCACATGTGTTAATTCATAGTTTTGATGCCTTCAGTGTGAATGTACAATTTTCATAGTCATGAAAATACAGAAAAATCTTTAAATGAGAAGGTGTGTCCAAACTTTTGGTCTGTACTGTATAAGAGAGGGGCAGAGGACATCCCTGCCTTGTCCCATTGGTGATTATGAAAGTTGATGAAAATGTTCCCTTTATCTTCAGCCTAGCTGACGGATTGCGATACAGGCCATGATTTTGGCTATAAAAGCATCCCCTAGACCCCTACCCTAAGCTTTTTAAGAGAATAATATATGGCGTGCCAGGATTATCTATGGAATGCTTTCTCAGCATCCAATGAGAGTATCCAATTACAAATTTTTAACTGCATCTAGCCCAGGCAATACTTTGTGGCTAGTAGCAGTGTCTGCTAGTCAGCGGAGTAGCCACCACCTGTAGATCTAATTACAAATTTTTAACTGCATCTAGCCCAGGAAATACTTTGGACCTAGTAGCAGTGTCTGCTAGTCAGTGGATTATCCCACCTGTTAAGCAAGCTACACCACCTGTAGTTTGGACACTTAATTTTTTCAAAGGAAATGCTTTGGTCCCCCAGGACACTCAGTGAAGAGCATCGGGGAGGCACCCCAAGGCACAGGGGCTGGGACTGGTGGTAGGATGCCTTGCGGTGGACCGCCAAGCTCGATCCTTATAAAAGCTTTTTAACTGCAGCAGCTTTAGTGGACGCTACTGGAGCTGGAATTCCCGCGGCTGCTGGCATCAGACTTGCCCTCCAATAGATCCTTGTAAAATGATTTAAAGTGTACTCATTCAAATTACAGAGACAATTTTAATTAAAAAGCTTAGGCCTGCTTCCACCGCAGGTGGGCTTGCTCGACCCACCAGCGGACAGGCACCAGTATTGGGAGAGGGGGGCTGGCCGTCAGGGTCCACCGCAGCTCTGGCACAAACCCAGCGACACGGAGGCCGCACGGGCAGGAACGGACTGGCCATATCGGCTTCGCACTTTTTTGGTTTTAGAAGGGCATGACATGCCTATATCTGTGTCTCCCCCTCCTTTTACTCCTCCACCTCTTTTCTTTTCGCATGACTATATGTACTTGTCACTTTTCCATGTGTTAGTTGTGTCTTCTGAGCAGTTTGTCAGGTTTTGGACACCTTTGAAGGTGTTTTCTGTGTGTTTCTATGTGTTTTTGTTTGCCTGCCATTGGTTTTAACGGTGTTCGACAAACAGTTCGGCGAACATACGGGTGTTCGACGCACCGAACCGAACTCGACCACTACGGGGGTGGCTCAACTCTAGTGAAGAGCTGCTGGAATATTCTGCATTCTTTCAGCAAAAAGCAAGTGTTTATGGGGAGAGGGTGTGAACACTTTAGCCCACTCAGGGGGCTGATTCCAGGGAGGGAGCAAAACAAGCCACATGTTTAGTCAGGGAGTTCGTGGAATGATGACGAAAGGAGAGGTTCTAGGCTGAGGTCCTGTAGCCCAGGTATTGATGGCCTATGGAGTTTAGAGATCGATTGCTAACTGGGCTGTATAAACGTGCTAATATTGTGTGATCTGTTGTCTGGATTTGAACTTTCTTAAGAACTATTGCTACAGGATACCTTCGCTTCTATCATTTTATCTGTTGTCAGGAGGAGCGTGGAAAGTGAATACAGACTATACTTGCTAGAGATACAAAATCTGTAGGCCAACCAAAAGTTTGGAGTCAGTGAGTATCACCTGGTACAAAGGCAGTGGAATTACCATCCCAGGGAGGGGATCTTGTGGACTAGAGGCAATGTATTTTGTTCATTTACTTGGAGTTATTTTAAAACATTGGATGTAAGTAGTGATGGGCGAGAACTAAAATGCTCGAGTGCTCGATGCTTGGGTCAAGCAAATTGGAATACTTGGGTGCTCGACCCGAGCAACGAGCCCCATATAAGTCTATGGGAAACTCAAGAATTTTTCAGGCGGCTCCCCCCGGAGGTCTGCAGAGGGCCTAAAAATTGCCCAAATCAATGGGAACAGTTCTCAAATGACATAGGAAACAGCATGGGGAAGACCCTTGGAAGCATTTCTGACTCCCAGGTTACTTTTGTCAACAACATTGTCAGAGCTATTACACCACATTTACGGACTCACAATAAAACATACAAAAACGAAACCAAAATGTATTTTCCTGGGAAATATGTTAAGGAATATCCTTTCCAGGGTAATTACTTGTATATAAGACAAAATAAATAACCAAAACCAAAAATACTCCTCCAGACCTTGAGCTACATTCACATGTAGCGCTTTTGATGCGTTTTTGCACTTTTGCATTGCTTTCAACCAAAACCTTGGCGCATGTGTGGAACCCCAGGGGTCCGGTTGCCACAGTGGCATTGCCTCCCTCACAAGGGGTGATGCCATGCCTGGAAGCAAGGAGGGGTCCCCTAATCAGGTATACTAGCATACAACACTTTCCTGGCTCCAGACCAGAAAGGGGAGCTCCTCCCCTTGACAACTGGAATCTGGAGGCGGTGTTAGTAAGAGTGAGTTGAGAGGAGTTGGAGACAAGGCAGCGACTAGGAAGGACCTTGGGAAGGGAGCTGTGTACAAGCTCGCCCCAGAGGAGAGAAGTGCAAGTGAATCGTACACCAAAGGCAGTGGTTGTGGGGCACTGAAGGCCCAGCAGCAGAATCCGGAGGACAGGAGACTGCAGGTCTTCAGTCTCCGGGTCCCATCTGATGCCCGGCGACACAGCAGCACCATAGGGCCCAGCAATGTCTCGTGGGAGCGACACTTATGGAAGGCCCGAGCTGCCTGGCAGCAGGGCCAAAGAGATCAGTGCAGAGGGAAGGCCTACAACTTCAACTGGTGAGGTGGATTCCCAACTTGCTTCCAGGCCGCTTGGACCTCTACTACCAGCTAGTACCCATGCCCCGATCTGCTTAGCAAACTTCAAGTAAATTTGAGAAGAAACCGCCATTAAGCTGTGGACTGGTCATCACCTGCAATACACTGCACCAACAACATCCACCTCCACAATTCTACATATCCTGCCCTGGAGCTAATCTCTGCCTGTGGAGAGCTGAATCAACTCTGCTGCGTTACCATCAGCTCCAGAGGATCTGCACCGCAGCGGCGGTCCCATATAGCCGCATACCACAGGTGGTGTCACAAACATTATCTCTATAAAAACTTTATTCCCCTTTTACTTTTCCCCTTTTATTCACCGCCCTGGGTCACGGACCAGTTCACTGCCACTGTGACATCCCCCAGCATCGACCAGCCTTGTTACCGTGAACCCCAAGGCCCAGGTGGCGCGTCACATGCAAAGATGCCTCCCGCCATGCACCTGTCATTGCAGACTTACAACAATCACCGTCCATTTCCTTGTCCCAGTGCAGCATTCAGTTGTCCCTACCCCATTCCTTGGAATGCAAGCGGAAGTATGCTGCCAGCCATAGGCTGCAATTCTATACGGCCAAATTTTTGACAGCTGTTTGCACTTGAAATGTGGCCTTTTAGGCTCATGAAGCTGTCCACAATCTTATGGCTGTGGCGACCGGGTATTCATACTTAATCCCCAGCTGCCACTATTTGTCCCGGTGTCGTCTCCACCTTCCACAAGCATGGGCCCTACAACTATACCCGTGCCCTCCCCAGTGAACTTACTGGGAAGGACCCCCTACCCACAAACATGTGGTCAAGTGATTGTGGCCAGGGATGGTACGGAGCCAGTCAACAGCTTTTTTTACAGAGAGTTGTATTTCACCACAGCCATATTCTTTAGCTTGGTGAAAGGACTTGGGAAACCATATAGGCTCCAGCTGTCATTTCTCCCAGGAAGTCCTCAAAATCTTCTTTCACTTGAAATGTGGCCTTTTAGGCTCGTGGAGGCGGAAGCTTTTCACAACCTCATGCCGGCGGCGGTCGGGTGTCCATACTCGGTCTCTAGCAGCCACTAATTCTCCCGGTATCATCTCTGCCTTCCACAAACATGGGTCCCTCAACATTACCCGTGTCCTCCCCAGTGCACTTACTGGGAAGGGACAACCTAACCACAAACATGTGGACAGGTGAATGTGGCCAGGGACGGTACAGAGCCAGTCCACAGCTTTTTTTGCTGAGAATTGTAATTCACCACAGCCATATTCTTCACCTTGGTGAAAGGACTTGGGAAACCATAGCTACTCCAGCTGTTATTTCTCCCAGGAAGTTCTGTAAAGCTGCTTTAATTTGAAATGTGCCCTTTTAGGCTCGAGGAGGCGGAAGCATTTCACAACCTCATGCCAGCAGCGGTCGAAAGTCTATACTCGGTCCCCAGCCGCTACTATTTCTCCCGGTATCGTCTCTGCCTTCTACAAGCGCGGGTCCCTGAACATTACTGCTGGTACTTTTCTGTGGGTATCTGCTTGCCTCCTATCTGCCTGGAATATTTCCAGTAAACTGTGGTATGACGCCATGATATTAGAACTGCCCCCAGTACCTGTAGCGAAGCCATCCCCAATTTCCTTCTCAAAAATTTTATTTGATAGACTGAGTGGCTGCCCAAATATATTAGTTTCTGACAAAGGAGCTGAAGATAGAGTGGCAGTAGGTGAAAGTTTCTCCAGCCTGTTAGATATCAGAGGGTGAACAGCAGCACATTGGATCAGTAGTTAGCCCTGAAGCCTTGCAGCGCTAGGATCCTGGGTTGAAATCCCAGCAAGGACAGCATCTATAAGGATTTTGTATGTTCTCTCTGTGTTTGCGTGGGTTTCCTCCTCAGTAAAAAAGCAGCCGTAGAGTTTCCGGGAACCTTCCCACACACTTTTCTTAGCCAGGACTGCTTCTCGACAGGGTTGGACGGTCCAACCAAAGAATCCTCTGGTGTGCCCTGGCTTCTACATCAGGAGAGTACATGATAGCGCTAACTTTGCAGCTGCTATGGGGCTCCTGAGCGGGGGAGAAAGGTGAGACCTCAGAATCAAATCCTCTGGTGGGCCCAATGTTTTTCAATCTGAAATAGCTTCTCAGTGGGAGTTGTATTTCACCACAGCCATATTATTTTGCTCGGTGAAAGGACTGGCATAGAGGGAAACTGTATCTACTCCAGCTGTCATTTCTCCATCACCAGGATCCGCTCATTGTCACCCACGACCATGCCTGGCTGTATGTTCAGCGGTGAGAGCCACAGATCAGGCTGCTGTGTTACAGCTTTCCACAACTCTGCAGCGCTGGGCGGTTTGTCACCTAAGCATTAAGCATGGTATCTTCAGCACAGCCTGTTGCCGCTTGGCCAAGGCAGTGCTTTCAGCTTGTGACTGATGTGGTCATTTCGGAGATGGAGGATGAGGTGCTGGAGCTGAAAAATGTGATTACATTGAGGTTATATTGGCGACTGGTTTTTATACTAAAGATAGATCCTACTGTTTTGTTTTTTTTTACGTTATTTTTTAGGACAAATGAATTCACTGTGAAATGTAATTTTAACATTTTACAACCTTATCTGGCCATGTGGTGTGTGACACATCAGACAGATCCTGTTTCTTTTACATTTGTGGCCAAAAGTATTGGCACCCCTGCAATTCTGTCAGATAATACTCAGTTTCTTCCTGAAAATGATTGCAATCACAAATACTTTGGTATTATTATCTTCATTTAATTTGTTTACAATGAAAAAACACAAAAAGAATTGTCCTAAAGCCAAATTGGATACAATTCCACACCAAACCTAAAAAAGGGGGTGGACAAAAGTATTGGCACTGTTTGAAAAATCATGTGATGCTTCTCTAATTCGTGTAATTAACAGCACCTGTAACTTACCTGTGGCACTTAACAGGTGTTGGCAATAACTAAATCACACTTGAAGCCAGTTAACATGGATTAAAGTTGACTCAACCTCTGTCATGTGTCTTTGTGTGTACCACATTAAGCATGGAGAAAAGAAAGAACATCAAAGAACTGTCTGCGGACTTGAGAAACCAAATTGTGAGGAAGCATGAGCAATCTGAAGGCTACAAGTCCATCTCCAAAGACCTGAATGTTCCTGTGTCTTCTGTGCGCAGTGTCATCAAGAGCTTTAAAGCCCATGGCACTGTGGCTAACCTCCCTAGATGTGGACGGAAAAGAAAAATTGACGAGACATTTCAACGCAAGATTGTGCGGATGGTGGATAAAGAACCTCGACTAACATCCAAACAAGTTCAAGCTGCCCTGCAGTCCGAGGGTATAACAGTGTCAACCCGTACTATCTGTCGGCGTCTGAATGAAAAGGGACTGTATCGTAGGATACCCAGGAAGACCCCACTTCTTACCCAGAGACTGGAGTTTGCCAAAACTTACCTGAGAAAGCCTAAAACATTTTGGAAGAATGTTCTCTGGTCAGATGAGACAAAAGTAGAGCTTTTTGGGAAAAAGCATCAACATAGAGTGTACAGGAAAAAAAGATGCATTCAAAGAAAAGAACACGGTCCTTACAGTCAAACATAGCGGAGGTTCCCTGATGTTTTGGGGTTGCTTTACTGCCTCTGGCACTGGACTGCTTGACCGTGTGCATGGCATTATGAAGTCTGAAGACTACCAACAAATTTTGCAGCATAATGTAGGGCCCAGTGTTAGAAAGCTGGGTCTCCCTCAGAGGTCATGGGTCGTCCAGCAGGACAATGACCCAAAACACACTTCCATAAGCACTATAAAATGTTTTGAGAGAAAGCACTGGAGACTTCTAAGGTGGCCAGCAATGAGTCCAGACCTGAATCCCATAGAACACCTGTGGAGAGATCTCAAAATGGCAGATTGGAGAAGGCACCCTTCAAATGTCAGGGACCTGGAGCAGTTTGCCAAAGAAGAATGGTCTACAATTCCAGCAGAGCATTGTAAGAAACTCATTGATGGTTACCGGAAGCAATTGTTCGCAGTTATTTTGTCTGGCCCATTTTTGGAGTTTTTTGTGAAATGTTCAATGATTTGATTTTTGCTTCATTCTCTTTTGTTTTTTTTTCTTGCAAGCAAATTAAATGAAGATAATAATACCAAAGAATTTGTGATTGCAATCATTTTCAGGAAGAAACTGAGTATTATCTGACAGATTTGCAAGGGTGGCAATACTTTTGGTTACCACTGTATGATGGAGGGATTCTAAAAGTCACAAAGCCTATTTATATAGGGCCATCAGGCGGCCCTTACTATTCTTAAAAGGCCAGCATTCGGCCCTTGCTATTGTTAGAGAGCCATCAGCCGGATATGCTTTGTTGTTCCCATTATTAACGCGTTATACAAAGAAAATGATAAAGTCGGCTCACCTATAATCTCCTTCCCGGTGTTTCCTCCTTTCTGCTCGGATAGCAGCAGGCTGCTGCATTGAACACAACTTCAGACTAAAATCCAGCGAGTGAGGAGACTCCAGCGGTGTGGTATAATTAAAATTTCCATTTATTTGAAGAATGATAGTTCCATAAAAAATGCACTTACAAAAAGAGCCAATTCACACCATATGGGCAAACAGAGTAAAAAAAACGCTAATCGTTTCGGCTTAGAAAAGCCTTAATCATGTACATACATTGGAATACAGGCAGGGTATAAATACAATAGAACAGCAAACTGACAAAGGAAGTCCAATCAGTTAACTAATTAATTCTTGTGACGTTCAGGTTGTACATCTTCGTTTCCAAGTCGGAGACATGCTTTTTTCTTTTTGTGGTTATTTAGTGCTACAGACGTTATAATAAATGTCCTGACATTGAAGTTTCTGGCAAGAGAATTGAAACAAATTAGCTGAACAGTATAGATTCTGCATGTTGGAAAATGTAATAAGTATACGAAGCACAATGTATATCAATGAAATATATGTATGTATAGCTGAATAAAAAATCTCCCACAGTGGCAGGTGACCAGTTTAGTTCGTCCGATTTATTCCAGCTTTCATCTAGATATCCATATACAGAACAGACCAAAAGTTTGGACACACCTTCTCATTTAAAGATTTTTCTGTATTTTCATGACTGTGAAAATTGTACATTCACACTGAAGGCATTAAAACTGTGAATAAACACATGTGGAATTATATACTGGACAAAAAAGTGTGAAACAACTGAAAATATGTCTTATATTCTAGGTTCTTCAAAGTAGCCACCTTTTGCTTTGATGACTGCTTTGAACACTCTTGGCATTCTCTTGATGAGCTTCAAGAGGTAGTCACCGGAAATGGTTTTCACTTCACAGGTGTGCCCTGTCAGGTTTAATAAGTGGGATTTCTTGCCTTATAAATGGGGTTGGGACCATCAGTTGTGTTGTGCAGAAGTCTGGTGGATACACAGCTGATAGTCCTACTGAATAGACTGTTAGAATTTGTATTATGGCAAGTAAAAAGCAGCTAAGTATAGAAAAACGAGTGGCCATCATTACTTTAAGAAATGAAGGTCAGTCAGTCCGAAAAATTGGGAAACTTTGAAAGTGTACCCAAGTGCAGTTGCCAAAACTATCAAGCGCTACAATGAAACTGGCTCACATGAGGACTGCCCCAGGAAAGGAAGACCAAGAGTCACCTCTGCTTCTGAGGATGTTTATCCGAGTCACCAGCCTCAGAAATTGCAGGTTAACAGCAGCTCAGATTAGAGACCAGGTCTTTACCACACAGAGTTCTAGCAGCTGACACATCTCTACAACAACTGTTAAGAGGAGACTTTGTGCAGCAGGCCTTCATGGTAAAATAGCTGCTAGGAAACCACTGCTAAGGACAGGCAACAAGCAGAAGAGACTTGTTTGGGCTAAAGAACACAAGGAATGGACATTAGACCAGTAGAAATCTGTGCTTTGGTCTGATGAATCCAAATTTGAGATCTTTGGTTCCAACCACCGTGTCTTTGTGAGACACAGAAAAGGTGAACGGATGGACTCTACATGCCTGGCTCCCACCATGAAGCATGGAGGAGGAGGTGTGATGGTGTGCGGGTGCTTTGCTGGTGACTCTGTTGGGGATTTATTCAAAATTTAAGGCATACTGAACAAGCATGGCTACCACAGCATCTTGCAGCGGCATGCTATTCCATCCGGTTTGCGTTTAGTTGGACCATCATTTATTTTTCAACAGGACAATGACCTCAAACACACCTTCAGGCTGTGTAAGGGCTAATTGACCAAGAAGGAGAGTGATGGGGTACTACGCCAGATGACCTGGCCTCCACAGTCACCAGACCTGAACCATTTTGAGATGGTTTGTGGTGGGCTGGACCGCAGAGTGAAGGCAAAAGGGCCAACAAGTACTTAGCATCTCTGGGAGCTCCTTCAAGATTGTTGGAAGACCATTTCCGGTGACTACCTCTTGAAGCTCATCAAGAGAATGCCAAGAGTGTACAAAGCAGTCATCAAAGCAAAAGGTGGCTACTTTGAAGAACCTAGAATATAAGACATATTTTCAGTTGTTTCACACTTTTTTGTTAAGTATATAATTCCACATGTGTTAATTCATAGTTTTGATGACTTCAGTGTGAATGTACAATGTATGAAAATACAGAAAAATCTTTAAATGAGAAGGTGTGTCCAAACTTTTGGTCTCTACTGTATATCGTACTACCGTATATAATAAAACTATTATTTTCAATTATCCATTGCTGTATACAAAAGATAAGTTGGCATTATTTATTAGTATATATGGAACGAAAAAATTACTTACAGTTTGCTGTCAAAAAAATGATTAACGAGTGGGTCTCCCCTACTGTTATTGCGTATGCAGTGACTGCAAGGGCTGCCAAAAATTTGAACGCAACTCAGTACCCCTTTGAAGAGACATAGAGGAGGGTCTCAGTAAAAAAAATGTTCCTATTATAAAGGAGCGGGTCTCCTATACTGTCATTGCGTATGCAGTGACTGCAAGGGCTGCCAAAAATTCAGACGCAACCCAATACCCCTTTGAAGAGACATAGAGGAGGGTCTCAGTAAAAAAAATGTTCCCATTATAAAGGAGCGGGTCTCCTATAGTGTTAATATCCATGCTGTGATTGCAAGGGCTGCCAAAATTTGGGAAAAACCCTACTAACAATTTAAAGACACATAGAGCAGGGCCACAGTAATGAGTATGACATATTTCCATTAGAAAGGAGCTGGTGTGCTATACAGTTTTAGGATATGCAGTGAGTCCAACATCTGACCAAATTTAGGAAAAACCCCACTAAGAATTTAAAGACACATAGAGCAGGGCCACGTAACGACAAATTCCAATTAGCAAGGAGAGGATCTCCCATAGTGTTGGCCTATGCAGTGAATGCAAGGGCTGCCAAAAATTGTGAGGAAATCCAATGCCCCTTGGAAGAAACATAGAGGTCCTTATGACAAAATGTTCCCATTATTAGGAAGTGGGTCTCCCAGAATGTTGGCCTATGCAGTGAATGCGAGGGCTGCCAAAAATTTGGAGGCACTCCAATGCCCCTTGAGACTTAGAGGGCTTCCTAAAAAATGTTCCCATTAGAAAGAAGCGGTCTCCTATACTTGTAATGCCCATGCACTAAGTTTATGGATTGACAAACATTAAAAAAATTATGTGGGTGTTGCATCACGGACCAAGGTCACCCTGATGATATGGTGGTGGAGGATGAGGATGAGGAGAAGGAGGAGGACAATGGCAAATAGCAAATTCAGGAAGCGTATACCATGTGTGGTGTGAAAAGGGGCATGGGAATACACCTCCCAAAAAAAGACACTGGATTTGATTTTAAGCTATGCTGCTATCATTCGTTGGTGCTGAGAAGTCTGGCCCAATCCAGCCCTTGTTCATTTTTATAAGAGTCAGCCTGTCAGCATTTTCAGTTGACCGGATGCGCTTATCAGTTAGAATTCCACCAGCGGCACTAAAAACCCGCTCTGATAAACGCTGGTGGCAGGGCAAGGCTGGACCTCCAAGGCGTAGAGAGCCAGTTCATTCCACATATCCACCTTGGATACCCAATAATTATAAGGCTGAGAGGAGTCACGGAGGACGTTGGTACAGTCGGCAAGGTACTCTCTCAACATTTTCCCAAACTTTGCACTCCTTGTGAGAGTACCCCATGCCTCAGGGCTTGCGCGATTGGAGGGGCTGAGAAAATTCTCCCAGAGCTTAGACAGTGTTCCCATGCCTCTGATGGATTGGAGGTGTGTCTCTCTTGACTGTAGTCCTTGGCTGTCCAGTGAACTATGACGTCTGCCGCCAGCGTTTTCAGACGGGAATTTTTTAATAGTTTCACAACAAGGGCCTTCTGGTAATGCCCCATTTTTGTAGACCTGTCCGCCTCAGGAACAAAAGATATAAATTCTCCTTGTAGCGTGGGACTAGAAGTGTTACGAACCAGTAATGACTGTCACCCAAAATTTTGAGAATGCGAGGGTAATTGGAAAGGCAGCGTAACACACACTCAGCTATGCGTGCCAGACTACTAACAGGCAAGACTCCCGTGTCCTCACCAAGAGGATGAGTGACCATGCTCTCCTTCTCCTCTTTTCTGTTTTCAGGCCATCCACGCTGAACAGACGGTATGACAGTTGTGCAGGTAGTACCGTCTATAGCGCATGAAACTAGCTCCGGTTCCTCCTCCTCCTCTTCCTCATTGTCACCCAATCCACGTTGATATGAGATGAGGCTTGGCTGTGTGTAATCACCCTGTATGGTTCCTTGCTCCATATCATTGTGCTCCGCCTACAATGCATCCACTTTGATTGTGCGCAGAGAGCGTTTCAGAAGACAGAGAAGCGAGATTCTGACACTAATTATAGCATCATCACCGCTCACCATCTTGGTGGAGTCCTGAAAGTTTTGGAGGATGGTACATATGTCTGACATCCATGTCCACTCCTGAGGTCTTATGTGTGGAGTCTGAACTGAATACCGACGGCCTCGTTGATGCTGGTACTCAACAACTGCCCTCTTCTGCTCACAAATCCTTCCCAATATCTGCAGTGTAGAGATCCAACATGTGGGGACATCACACACCAGTATGTGAGCCGGAAGCTGCAAACGCTGCTGAAACATAGCAAGGGCGAAAGTAGCTGTACGTGACTTTCTAAAATGGGCTCACAGGCGGCGTACTTTAACAAGCAGATATTGCAGCTCCGGGTAGGATTTGAGAAATCGCTGAACCACGACGTTAAGCACATGGGCCAGGCATGGTACGTGTGTGAGCTTGCCTCGCCTCAGAGCCGCCACCAGGTTCTGGCCATTGTCACACATGACCATGCCTTTCTGTAGGTTCAACGGTGTGAGCCACAGATTTGCTTGCTCTTTCAGAGCTGTCCACAACTCTTCAGCATTGTGCGGTTTGTCACCTAAGCATATTAGCGTCAACACAGCCTGCTGCCGCTTGGCCGAGGCAGTGCTGCAGTACTTCCAGCTTGTGACTGATGTGGTCATTTCAGAGATGCAGGCTGAAGAGGAGGAGGAGGCTGAGGTGCAGGAGCTGTAGACTCTGGGGGCAACCCTGATTGACCTAGGACCCGCGATCCTTGGTGTTGGGAGGACGTGTTCCATCCCAAGGTCCGACTGGGTCCCGGCTTCCACTATGTTAACCCAGTGTGCCGTCAGCGAGATGTATCGTCCCTGCACACAAACACTTGTCCACGTGTCTGTGGTTAGGTGGACTTTCACGGTAATTGCGTTGTTTAGGGCATGGCTAATGTTTTGGGACATATGCTTGTGTATTGCGGGGACGGAATACAGGGAGAAATAGTGGAGGATGGTGACTGAGTACTGAAGAATGGCCACCCCCATCAGGTGGCTAAATGCTTCCGTCTCCACGAGCCTAAAAGGCTTTGTAGCGCAAGCAGTCGCAAAATGTGAGAATTTAGTAGTGTGGCCTGTGGGGCGTTGGCTGCGTATTTGTGCTTGCGTTCCAAGGACTGAGGTATGGACAACTGAATGCTGCGCTGGGACAAGGACGTGGATGTGCTTCCTGATGCTGCTACTTGAGAGTGCGCAATGACAGGTGCAGGGCAGGAGGCATCTTTGCATGCACCATGGACAAGGGATTGGCTTGCATGCACAAAAGTGGAAGAAGCAGTGGTGCCACCTTCAGACACTGTTCCTGGACCTTGGGGTTTGGCCCACAAAGTCGGGTGCTTTGCTGCCATGTGCCTGATCATGCTGGTGATGGTCAAGCTGGTTGTTTTGCCATCCCTGCTGATGCTGGTCTGGCAGGTGGTGCAAGTGGCCTTTTTTGGGTTATCAGCAGAGTCTTTAAAAAACAGTCAGACTAGGGAAGACCTAACAGTTGTACTGGCAACTTCTTTGTGTTGGTGTTACAGGGAATGGTTCCCTGCCTTCTTACTGCAGCCACCACACTGCTGCTCCCTGCCTGTCGGGTGCTCTGTCTCCCTCCCCCTGTGTGCTGCTCTCATCTCTCTGCATGTCCTCCTGCCAGGTTGGGTCTGTTACTATATCATCCACCACCTCATCTTCCACTTCCACACTCTGGTCCTTCTCCTGACTTTCTGGCAATTGTGTCTCATCTTCGTCAACCTCTTGTGACTCTTTCTCACCGTTGCCTTTGTGTGACCGTGGCTGCTCAAATATTTGGGCATCGCTACATGCGATCTCCTCTTGCACCGCTTTAAGTGGACCGGGCAAGAGGCCCGAATCTATAAATGTAAAAGTGAACAGCTCTTCAGAGTGTCCAAGTGTGGGATCAGTTGTCTCTGGGTACTCGGCATGGTGAAGAATATGGGGTCCAGCTACTGAGACTTGATTGTGTGGAAGACAAGGTGGTGGTCATGGTGGCAAAGTTACTGGAAGCATTATCTGCTATCCAAAAATAACCTTTTCATACTGCTCTGTGTTCAATAGCAGTGTCCCCTATTAATTGGGACAGGAAAGGTCGAGTGAGAAGATGTGGGTGTTTGTTGTGGCACAATTTCAGCTTGCCCACCGCCTCGGCCTCTGTATGCATCATGACCATCACGTCCAGTTCCCCGTCCCTTGCCACGTGCCTTGCCCATTTTAAATGGAGGAAAATATCTTCCACGCTTACTACAAATGACTGAATTTGGAACAAACTTATATGTGATCCGTGTGACGGACAAACCACAATTTTAAATACCTGGCCTGTAGGTAACTATTTTGAACAGCAAACTGGTGTCAATTGCTTCACTGACACACTGAAATAAATTTTAATCAATGCCAGAAATGGCAGTATTTTCAGCGCATTAATGTGATTCGTGTGACAAACAAACCACACTATTAACCCCTTTAACCCCCAAGGTGGTTTGCACGTTAATGAACAGGCCAATTTTTACAATTCTGACCACTTTCAATTTATGAGGTAATTACTCTGGATCTCTTCAATGGATCCCCCTGATTCTGAGATTGTTTTTTGTGACATATTGTACTTCATGATTGTGGTAAAATTTCTTTGATATCACTTGCGTTTATTTGTGAAAAAAATGGAAATTTGGCGAAAAGTTTGAAAATTTCACAATTTTCAAACTTTGAATTTTCATGCCCTTAAATCAGAGAGATATGTCACACAAAATAGTTAATAAATAACATTTCCCACATGTCTACTTTACATTAGCACAATTTTGGAACCCAAATTTTTTTTTGTTAGGGAGTTATAAGGGTTACGTTTGACCAGCAATTTCTAATTTTTACAACAACATTTTCAAAACCATTTTTATAGGGATCACATCACATTTGAAGTGACTTTGAGGGGCCTTTATGACAGAAAATACCCAAAAGTGACAACATTTTAAAAATGGCAACCATCAAGGTGCTCAAAACCACAATTAAAAAGTTTATTAACCCTTCACGTGCTTCATACCAATTAATTTTACTTGAAAGGAAAAAATGAACATTTGACTTTTTTTCACTAAAATTTTATTTTATACCTAAATTTATTATTTTCACAAGGGTACTCAGAGAAATTGGACCACAAAAGTTGTTGTGCAATTTCTCCTGAGTACGCTGATACCTTATATGTTGGGGAAAGCCATTGTTTGGGCGCACGGCAGGGCTCGGAAGGGAAGGATCTCCATTTGACGTTTTCAATGCAAAACTCGCTGGAATTCACAGCGGACCCCATGTCGCATTTAGAGAGCCCCTGATGTGCCTAAACAGTGGAAAACTCCCACAATTGACCCCATTTTATAAACAAGACCCCTTAAGGAAATAATTTAGATGTGTGGTGAGCACTTTGAACTCCCAAGTGTTTTGCAAAGGTTTATGACGTAGAGCCAAAATAATTTTTTTTCCACAAAAACGATCTTTTAGCTGCAATATTTTTATTTTCACAAGGGTACTAGGAGAAATTGGACCACAAAAATTGTTGTGCAATTTCTCCTGAGTATGCCAATACATCATATGTGTGGGAAAGCCATTGTTTGGGTGCATGTTAGGGCTCAGAAGTAGGGATGAGCGAGTATACTCGTTACTCTTCGGTACTCGCCGAATAGTATGGTACTCGGGCTACTTGTTACTCCGCGAGTTTCCTTGTGATTACTCGCTGAGTAACGAGTATAATGTAAGTCAATGAGAAATGCGAGTAAGCCGCATGATTGTTTAAAAGCCGGCGGTAAAATACCGCCGACTTTTAAACAATCACACAGCCCCATACTGCTTCCCCGCAGCCTCCCATCCCGATCCTCCTCTCCCCCCAGCCTCCCATCCCAATCCTAAGTTAGGACCAGGCGGGGAGCGCAGCACCAGGGAGTGGGGAGCAAAGGACCTGGGCGGGGAAGCCAGCAGTGAAAAGACTTCACCACCGGCTTTCCTGTTCGGTGCTGCGCTCCCCGCTCCCTGATTATGTTTCCCGCTCCCTGGTGCTTCGCTCCCCACCGGTCCCAACTTAGGATCGGGATGGGAGGCGCACATCAGGGAGCGGGGAGCGCAGCACCGAACGGGAAAGCCGGCGGTGAAGCCTTTTCACTGCTGGCTTTCCCGCCTGCTATTTCAAATGAACAGCTGAGGCATCAGCTGATGTTGATCAGCTGTTCATTTGAAGTAGCCGCGGTGCCCTCAGAGGGATCGTGTGAGTTCATGCTTGACTGCGTGAACTCACATGAACTTTCCCACGGCCGCACAGCTCAGCTACATCTCTGGTAGAGAATCTCTACCAGAGATGTAGCTGAGCTAAAGAAGACTCCATTGGACTACGTCGGACTGAAGATAATTTTTTTAATAAAGATGGAGTCTCTAAGTGTTTTTTTGCTTTATTTCTAATAAAATATTTTTTTCTATGTGTTGTGTTTTTTTTAAATACTTTACTAGAAATTCATGGCGGTCATGTCTAATATTGGAGTGACCCAATGAATTTCGGGCTTAGGGCCAGCGGATAATACAAAGCTGGCCCTAACCCCTTTATTACCCAGTGAGCCACCGCACCAGGGCCCTGGATGAGTTGGGTGCAGCCCCAGAAAATGGCGCTTCTATGAACGCGCCATTTTCTGGGGTGGCTGCGAACTGCAATTCGCAGCGGGGGGAGGGGCAGAAAGCTTGGGCCACCCTGCGCTGTGGATTCCAGCCCCCCAGCTGCATAGTTGTACATGGCTGGACACAAAAAAAAGAGCTTCCCTATATTGTTGTGTGAAGCCAGGTACAAATAGGCAGCTGGGGGTTGGGGGCAGCCCGTTCCTGGATGCTGTACCTGGCTGGCATACAAATATATGGCGAAGCCCACATCAACATTTTTGGGAAAAATTAATTAAAAAATTAAAAATAAAATAATAATTTAGGGACTGCATCTTTATTAACCCCTAAAGTGTCATTTAGTGTTAAAATAAAGGATTTATTAAAAAAAAAATTGGCATGGGATCCCCCATAATTTTAGTCTCTAGCGGAGGTTAAGAAGACGGCTCGGGCAGATGTTTGAAGCCTGGGAAGGGGGTAATACCCACCGAGCTTCCCAGGCTACTAATATCAGCCCCCAGCTGAATACCTAGCCTTTACTAGCTATTAAAATGGGGGACCCTCAAAAAAATGCCTTATCTCCTCAGTGTCTCTGAAGGATGGCAAGCTGGATGTCAGCGTTCTGCTACTATCCAGCCTGCCAGCTTAATGCCATCCCAGCACGGGAGAATTCTCCTGCTCAAGCGGTGACGTCATTTGCCAGCACCGCATGCGAAGGAGAATTCTCCCACGCTGTCAGTGACGTGCATGAGGTGAGCTGAGTTCATTGGACATGAACTCGGCTCATCTGGATGCCGTCACAGCCAGACACTGAGGAACTTCACTGAGGAGCTTCTCAGTGTCTGCGGCATGGCAACCTGGATGGCAGCGTTCTGCTACGATCCAGCCTGCCATCTCAATGTAGCAGAGCTGAAGCCGTCCTGGGAACCATGGAAATGTAAGGATGAGGTTGGTTTATTATTTACTTTTATTGCAGAAGACATTGGCTTCAGCTGGAATGGGAGTGATGGTAAGTAGAGTTTAATTTAAAACATTAAAGGAATGTGTGTTTATTTCAATTAAAGGATTTTATTCTGGGTGTTGGTGTTTTTTTTAAATACTTTACTAGAAATTCATGGTGGTCATGTCAAATATTGGCGTGACCCCATGAATTTCAGGCTTAGAGCCATCTGATAATACAAAGCTGGCCCTAACCCCTTTATTACACAGTGAGCCACCGCACTAGGGCCCTGGATGAGCTGGATACAGGACCAGAAGATGGCGCTTCTATGAATGCGCAATTTTCTGGGGTGGCTGCGGACTGCATTCGCAGTGGGGGGAGGCAGAACGCTTGGGCCTCCCTGCGCTGCGGATTCCAGCCCCCAGCTGCCTAGTTGTACCTGGCTGGACACAAAAATAGGGCAAAGCCCCACGTCAATTTTTTTAAAAATATTTCATGAAATTCATGAAATAATTAAAAAAAGGGCTTCCCTGTGTTGTTGCTTCCAGCCAGGTACAAATAGGCATCTGGGGGTTGGGGGCAGCCAGTTCCTGCCTGCTGTACCTGGCGGGACACAAAAATATGGCGAAGGCCACGTCAAATTTTGGTGAAAAAGTACATGCTCTGCGCCAGCCATCTGATTGGTGACATTGATCGCACTAACCAGACATTGCTGGGGCAGAGCATGCACCACAGGGGGTCACAGGGAGGTGACACCTCCCTGTGACCGCCCGGTCACTTGTATTCAGGTACAGTGATTACCTGCATTCTGGGGTCTTTACAGTCATTACAGGGGGTTATGGGGCAGTGACAGGCACGTCACAAGCCGGTCACCGCCCCATGACCGCCCTGTCACCGAGCAGTCGCGCTACGATCGATATGATCGGCGATTGCACCGATCTTAGCGCTTTGGGTCCAGGGATGGAGTGCTCTTAGGAGCACCGATCCTAGGCTGCAGATCACTGTTTCCCTCAATCAGATTGCTGGAAACAGTGACAAATGCTGCGATTGGCTGTTCAGATTTGAACAGCCAATCACAATGATCGCCGCTGCGGGGGGGCGCGAGACCTCCCGGGATGACGGCAACATCTACCCAGAGGTAAGATGGCGCTGGAAATTTAATTAGATCACTGCAACTTCGGTCGCGGTGCCACATTAAAGACAGAGCGCACTAATACTTATCAGGCTCTTAAGTCCCAGGGCACAGTTATGTATTAGTACACCCTGGGCTTTAAAGGGGTTAAATAGCTGGATTTTTAGCGCTGAAACATGGAAAGGACCTGGCTGTATTCTGCAACGCAAACAAGCAAATGGCGCAGAAAAACGATGTTCTCTGAATTGCATTTTAAGCAAATAATAAGGATTAAGATCCAAAAAAAAAATTATTACTGGCCCCTGAGACCTGGACCTATTTCTAGAAATATCTAACAGAAGCAACAGACAAAACTGAAATGGAGCCTCTTGTGCTATGTGCACTGCAGTCTGCTATATACCCTGCCTGCCTGACTATATACAATGTCTGCATGATATCTCTGCAGATGGATTAGTCCTCAGAAGGACTGTTTGTAGAGATGGATATGTGTCTCTAATATAGTTTGGTACACCTACACTATCCTGAAACAAGCAAATTATTTTCCTAGCTCAGCAGCAACTCTCACTACACTGGTATTGGGTGTACGAGGCGCTATAAAGCTAGTCACTAGCAATGGCAGCGAATTTGTGGACAAGGAACCACGAATGTCCGAGTTTGAACTAAGTCAAGGTAAAAATGTAAAGATATAAATTCACGCTAATGGTAGTGAGATTGGAGAAAGAAGGGGAGAGATGCTTGGTTAAAAGAATTAGAGTTTTATTGAGATACACAGGCGAAATAAAATTGCGTGTAAAATAAGGGAATAGTTTTAAAATTGGTGTTAAGTATCACCAAGCTCAATATTGGTGTTAAGTATCACCAAGCTAAATACACACAATGGATAAAAAGGTATTAATAAATAATAAATAAAAAATAAGCTCAATATGAGTGGTTGATTTTAGGAGACAGAGGTTCGTAGATATGCTATACTTGATTGGTGGCTCCTTGTGGTAGGCGGAGTGAGGTTAAAGGTAGTGGTACCAGGGATGAAGACAAGCTGGTTAGGTTTTTTTTTTTTTGTGGGGGGGGGTGGGTGAGTGGGTGACCAGTGGTCAGTATATCACTGACCACTGGTCACCCACTCACCCACCCCCCAAAAAAAACAAAAAAAAAAAACCTAACCATCTTGTCTTCATCCCAGGTACCACTACCTTTAACCTCACTCTGCCTACCACAAGGAGCCACCAATCCAGTATAGTGGTTCTACGAACCTCTGTCTCCTAAAATCAACCACTCATATTGAGCACCTTGACTACCTGAGAAGCAAGACACTATCCAACTATCCATTTACTTATTTTTTATTTATTATTTATTAATACCTTTTTATCCATTCTGTGTATTTAGCTTGGTGATACTTAACACCAATATTGAGCTTGGTGATACTTAACACCAATTTTTAAACTATTCCCTTATTTTACACGCAATTTTATATCGCCTGTGTATCTCAATAAAAGTCTAATTCTTTTAACCAAGCATCTCTCCCCTTCTTTCTCCAATCTCACTACCATTAGCGCGAATTTATATTTTTACATTTTTATATCTCACTACACTGTCTGATTCTAGAGTGACTGTGACGAGCACGGCGGCGCCAGGTCTGATACAGCCAATCACTGTAATGCCACAACCAACATGGCTGCAGCATTACAGTGAGATACAGGCAATCCCTGTATGTCATTGGCTCTGTAAAAAGTGCCAAACATGCAGAGAGGAGACCCGAGCTCCCTCCGAGCAACCCCTGTAGTACTTGGCGAGTGCCGAGCATCTCGAGAGGTGAGATGCTCGGGCGAGCTCCAAGCAGTAGTGAGCATGCTCGCTCATCACTAGATGTAAGAAATAAAATATTGTTGCATTTTTATCCTGCCTAAGTGATTATTGCAACCCACAACCTCAGATTCTCACACCAATATTCAAAAGAATTTTGGTTAAAATTAAGGTCTTGCATGATGAAAACTTCATACACTTTCAATTCATCACAAGGGAAATGGCAGCAAAACAACCAGACTGTAGTAATCACTAGTGATTAGTGTTGAACGAGCACTAAAATGCTTGGGTGCTCAAAGCTCGGGTCGAGCTCACCGTGATACTCGGGTGCTCGACCCGAGCAACGAGCCCAATGTTAGTCTATGGGAGAACCGAGCATTTTTGCGGCGGCACCCCCGGCAGTCTGTAGAAAGCCTAAATAGTGCCCAAAACAATCGTGACAGTGCTCAAATGACATGGGGACAGCATGGGGATCGCCCCAGGAAGCATTTCTGACCCCCAGGTCACTGCTGTCAACAACGTGGTCTGAGGTATTAAGCCACTATTACGGGCTCACAATAAAACGTTCAAAAACGAAACTGAAACTGCTTTCCTGTGAAATATGTTAAGGAGCATCCTTTTCAGGGTAAAGACTTGGGTATAAGGTAAAATAAATAACCAAAAACAAAAATACTCCTCCACACCTTGGGCTATGTTCACAAGTAGCATTTTTTATGCGTTTTTGCACTTTTGTATTGCTTTCAACCGTGACAAATGCATTCACCGGGAAATGTCATTTTAACATTTTACAAACTTATCTGGCCATGTGCTGTGTGACACATGCATACAGTGCTGAAAAGACATGGGAACAGCAAGGGGAATACCCCTGGAAGCATCTCTGACACCCATGTCACTGCCTAAAAGTGTGCCCATCAGAAGTGATACTTACCGCATCAGAAGATGCAGACTTGCAAGTCCTTGTCCCAGGGCAGTGTTCAATTGTACCTCCCCCATTCCTTGCAATGCAAGCGCAAGTATGCAGCCTGCCACCCAACCACCCCCAGGCTGCAATACCATACTGCTTGCTTGCACTTGAAATTGGGCCTTTTAGGCATGTGGAGGCGGAATCTGGCCACCATGTCATGGCTGCGTCGGCGGCCTGGTATCCATACTCAGTCCCCAGCCACCCGGCGGCGGGGTGTCCACGCTTGGTCCCCAGCCGCCAGGGGGCGGCCGGGTTTCCATAAACGGTCCCCAGCCGCCCCTATTTGAAGGACAGCCTAACCACAAACACGTGGACAAGTAAATGTGGCCAGGAATGGTCCATCTCACTGATGCATTCACATTGGGTTAATATTGTGGAAGCCAGGACACAGTTCGACACTGGGATGCAACACGTCCTCCAGACACAGAGGATTAACGGTCCTGGGTCAATCAGGCTTCAACACAGAGTTCAGAAGGTAGACAGCAGCAGTGGTCGGCCTCCTACACAACGAGTATATTATTCATGATTATGAGGCCACCCATCTCCTTAGCTTTCTGTTCCTTGGATTGCAAGCACATGTATGTAGTAGCGGCTAGGCCTGAGGTGGTCAGGGTTTTGGCGCATATTCTACCTCCTCCGAGGATTGCTGGATGTTTTCCTGCTACTATCCCAGTTCTATGACTCCCGTTAAAACAAAGTTTCAGGTGATGAATGATGGATGAGGTGGTGGCAAAGGAGAAAGAGCAGGAGGAACAGGGACCATTCACATCAATATCAGGCCAGTCAACCACACATGTCTTGTAGGATTTGTTTCTGTACCAAAAGGAGCGGTTCGGCTACACAGTTATAGGGCATACAGTGAGTGCAATGCCTACCAAAAATTTTGAGGCACTCCAATGCCCCTTGGAAGTGACATGGAGGTCAGAGGGCCTTAACTAAACCGTTTTTTCCATTTAAAGAAACTGGGTCTCATGCACACTGTTGGTTTAAGCAGTGAATGGAAGGCTTTCCAAAAATTATGAGGAAATGCAATGCCCCTTGAAACAGACGTGGATTACAGTGTACTAAAAACCTTCTACCCATTATTGGGGAGTGGGTTCTCCATTAGTGTTTGCCTATACATTGAAAAGCAAAAGCTGACTAAAATTAGGAGGAAATGCAATGCCCGTTGGAAGAGTCGTGGAGGTTAGAGTTAATTAAAAACAACATTTCAATGCCCCTTGGAAGAGCTGTGGAGTTCAGAGTGGTTTAACAACACGGTTTTAATGCCCCTTGGAAGAGACGTGGAGGTCAGAGTGGTTTAACAAGACGGTTTTAATGCCCCTTGGAAGAGACGTGGAGGTCACAGTAGCTTAACAAGATGGTTTTAATGCCCCTTGGAAGAGTAGTGGAGGTCGCAGTGAAATAAAAAGACAATATCAATGCCCCTTGGAAGAGTGGTGGAGGTCGCAGTAGCTTAACAAGATGGTCTTAATGCCCCTTGGAAGAGACGTGGAGGTCACAGTAGCTTAACAAGATGGTGTTAATGCCCCTTGGAAGAGTGGTGGAGGTTACAGTGGAATAAGAAGACAATATCAATGCCCCTTGGAGGAATGGTGGAGGTCGCAGTAGCTTAACAAGATGGTTTTAATGCCTCTTGGAAGAAAGGAAGAGAGGTGGAGGTTACAGTGGAGTAAAAAGACAATATCAATGCCCCTAGGTAGAGTGGTGGAGGTCGCAGTGAAATAAAAAGACAATATCAATGCCCCTTGGAAGAGTGGTGGAGGTCGCAGTGGAATAAAAAGACAATATCAATGCCCCTTGGAAGAGACGTGGAGGTCACAGTAGCTTAACAAGACGGTTTTAATGCCCCTTGGAAATATGGTGGAGGTTACAGTGGAATAGAAAGACAATATCAATGCCCCTTGGAAGAGTGGTGGAGGTGAGGTCGCCGTAGCTTAAGAAGACAGTTTTAATGCCACTTGGAAGAGTGGTGGAGGTTACAGTGGAATAAAAAGACAATATCAATGCCCCATGGAAGAGTGGTGGAGGCCGCAGTGGAATAAAAAGACAATATCAATGACCCGTGGAAGAGACGTGGAGGTCACAGTAGCTTAACAAGACAGTTTTAATGCCCCTTGGAGGAGACGTGTAGGTCACAGTAGCTTAACAAGACGGTTTTAATGCCCCTTGGAAGAGACGTGGAGGTCACAGTAGCTTAACAAGACTGTTTTAATGCCTCTTACAAGAGCCATACAGTACAGCATATTAAAAACATTATTTCCATTATTGGGGAGTGGGTCTCCCATAGTATTTGCCTATGCCTTTCAAGCAAAAGCTGCGAAAAATTAGGACGGAGGAACTTGCAATGCTGGCAACACGGTCACATTGGTGGTATAGTGGTGGTGGAGGCTGAGGATAAGGAGAAGAGCAAAAAACAGCTGAAATGTGGAAACGTATACCCATGTGTGGGTGTGAAGTGGTGCATGGGAATACACCTCCAGAAATAACACAGTGGATTTGACTTTATGTTACTCTGCTGTCATTTGGTGGTGATGACAAGTCTGGCCCAATCCAGCCCTTGTTCATTTTGATAAGGGTCAGCTTGTCAGCATTGTCAGTTGACAGGCGAGTGCGCTTATTAGTTATAATTCCCCCAGAGGCACTAAAAGCATGCTCTGATAACACGCTAGCGGCAGGGCAGGCCAGGACCTCCAAGGCGTACAGAGCGAGTTCATTCCAAGTGTCCAGTAGAGATGAGCGTTGTTCGACTCGAACTGTTCGCCAATCTCAAATTCGAGCTGTTTTGGGCGGTGTTCGAGCCGTTCGGCGAACACGGACGATTTGAAAAAAATTTGGATGTTCGAGGTTATGTTCGATAACTCTTCGTGCACCAAAATCATAACGGGATTTTTTCTCAGTAATGATGAAAATTAATGTTAATACGCAGTTTGAGTGTACAGCGGGGGGAGGGGCAGGGGATGGATCTCTGCAGGAATAATGAAGATCTCCATTTTTTTTTCTCTTTCCCGCATTTACAGTGGGGAGGTGCAATCTGTCAGCCTATCAGCAGCGCACACACAGAGCGAAGTGCTTTTTTTCACACAAGCAAGGGCATGTGTCATTGGCAGTGTATGTCACTTTTCCTTGCCCTATAAGACCCAGCCATTTTCCGCGTCGCCACCATTTTCTCACTGCTGCAGCTGCGTGTTAGACGGCACCGCTGTTGCTCTGTGCGCTATACCTTGTTAATTTCAAGCCAATTTTCGCACAAATATACAGATAGCTTAGGAGTAGGGAATAGTTGCGATTGCAGTCCTTTTAAGGACTAGGTTACAGCATTTCCTACGACTTTTATCAGGCAGGTCTGTGCTCTTAAATAGATAGGTTGGGAGTAAAGACTAATTGTAATTGCAGTCCTTTTCAGGACTAAGTTACATCAGTTCCTATCAGTTTTTGCCAGGCAGGTCTGTGCCAGTGCTGTGCAAGTTTTTTTCACAGCATTTGGCTAAATCTAGCAAAGCTAATCCTTTTTGGCCTATTGCAGAGTGTGTTAGTCAGTGGAGTAGCCTATCTGTGTTGCAAGCTACACCACCTGTGTATAGAATACCAATTTTTTTACTGCACCTAGTGAAGTAAAACCTTTTGGGCATAGCATCATTCTATTAGTCCATCTATACTGACCTCCATCAGGTTGCAAATTGAATATAATTTTTTTCTACATCTTCCTCTGAAAAAATATTTGGGCTTCTAGCTGTGTGTGGGACTTGTTCTATTAGTCCATCTATGCTGACCTCCATCAGGTTGCAAATTGAATATAATTTTTTTCTGCATCTAGCTCTGAAAAAATATTTGGCCTTCTAGCAGTGTGTGGGACTTGTTCTATTAGTCCATCTATACTGACCTCCATCAGGTTGCAAATTCAAAATAATTTTTTGTCTGCATCTAGCTCTGAAAAAATATTTGGCCTTCTAGCAGTGTGTGGGACTTGTTCTATTCGTCCATCTATACTGACCTGCATCAGGTTGCAAACTGAATATAATTTTTTTCTGCATCTACCTCTGAAAAAATATTTGGGCTTCTAGCTGTGTGTGGGACTTGTTCTAATAGTCCATCTATACTGACCTCCATTAGGTTGCAAATTAAAAATAATTTTTATCTACATGTAGCTCTGAAAAAATATTTGGCCTTCTAGCAGTGTGTGGGACTTGTTCTATTAGTATATCTATACTGACCTCCATCAGGTTGCAAACTGAATATAATTTTTTTCTGCATCTACCTCTGAAAAATATTTGGGCTTCTAGCTGTGTGTGGGACTTGTTCTATTAGTCCATCTATACTGACCTCCATCAGGTTGCAAATTGAATATAATATTTTTCTGCATCTAGCTCTGAAAAAATATTTGGCCTTCTAGCAGTGTGTGGGACTTGTTCTATTAGTCCATCTATACTGACCTCCATCAGGTTGCAAACTGAATATAATTTTTTTCTGCATCTACCCCTGAAAAAATATTTGGGCTTCTAGCTGTGTGTGGGACTCGTTCTATTAGTCCATCTATACTGACCTCCATTAGGTTGAAAATTGAATATAATTTTTTTCTGCATCTAGCTCTGAAAAAATATTAGGCCTTCTAGCAGTGTGTGGGACTTGTTCTATTAGTCCATCTATACTGACCTCCATCAGGTTGCAAATTCAAAATAATTTTTTGTTTGCATCTAGCTCTGAAAAAATATTTGGCCTTCTAGCAGTGTGTGGGACTTGTTCTATTAGTCCATCTATACTGACCTCCATCAGGTTGCAAATTAAAAATAATTTTTATCCGCATCTAGCTCTGCAAAAATATTTGGCCTTCTAGCAGTGTGTGGGACTTGTTATATTAGTCCATCTATACTGACCTCCATCAGGTTGCAAACTGAATATAATTTTTTTCTGCATCTACCTCTGAAAAAATATTTGGGCTTCTAGCAGTGTGTGGGACTCATTGTATTAGGCCATCTATACCAAGCTCCACCAGCTTTTAAATTAATAATAATTTTTAGCTGCATCTAGCCCTAAAAATAATTTTTCTTCCCAATAGTGGTAGCAATAGAAATATGGGGCGCGCTCCTGGCTTACAAAAATATACGCTTCATAATAAAAAACACCAGCCTAGAGCACTGCATTAATAAGATGGCATCATCGTCTCTCCCAGTGCTAGGCCTACTACCCAGGCTAGCATTTCTGTGCCTAAAACACAATGTATGGGTCTGCGCTAGCCACTATGCTGAGGGGTCTAAAGCTGCTGCTAACGCTTTATAAAAATTCAATTGGCAGATTTTTACAGAGCTCTTCCACAACGCCCACCCATCGGGCAACAGTTGCCCACCTTCCCTATGGGACCTAGTGGCGAATAGTTGATGCCATTAATCAGAGCGTCAGTTGCCCCGTCGACGTGGAAAGCATACGGTAAGGCATGGGAAGAGTGGACACGACTAGTAGCAGGCAGACGGGTTGACCAATGTGAACAAGCCAGATCACAAGTCACTATAGAATTTCTCCACCAGCTAATGATGAGGGGCATATCAGGGGCGTCAGCGCAGCGGTGTCTGACCGGAGTAGCATTTCACTTCCAACTACTGAATTGGGGAGATGTGACAAAGATTCATCATCAGACAATCCATAAAAGGGTGGAAAAGGGGTCAGCCAAGTCAGGAGTGTAGATGTCCCGTCCCGTGTCACTAAAACTGACTTCTCACATCATATCCCTAACACCATTAACATGACACTCACAATTTGAAGCAACACTACTGTCTACTGCATTTGTGATCGCCTTCTTCGGGGCGCTATGCATAAGCGAATTTGTCCCTCAATCCAAAATTACCACCAGTGGAGGCTTATTACACCAGGACGTAGTCATAGCCAATAATGCAATACGTCTACGCATACACAAATCGAAAACGGTTCCAGCGGGCAGGGGCACTTGGGTACTTCAACAACCCACAAACGGTACACTGAGTCAGGTAACAATAGTAAAAACATATCTAACCATCAGATCACAAAGTAATTTCTTCCTATCACACATTGATGGAACGCCATTATCAAGATACCAGTTCCAAGCTATATTTAATAAATGCATAACAGGGAACCACCTCAAAGATTACGGGACACACTCATTCCGCATAGGCGCGGCCACGGAAGCAGCAAGAGCAGGACTGTCAGAAACGGAAGTTCAGAAGATAGGGAGATGGCGATCCACGTGTTTGGCAAGATACATAAGACCGGACTTGTTATCCTAACGTGGTTTGTTTCTTTTACAGGTGACGCTAAGCCAACAGTGTGGGTGATAGGCCACTCGTATATATATTGGGCAGAAAAAAGGGCGAAAGTCCTCCCAGGCGGGAGGAAATTAGAGTTTCATAACACATATTTCAACTGGAGAGGTATTAGAGGCCTGCTAAGGCCACAGGTACTAATGGAGGTAATCAAGGTAGGGAGAGAGGCAAGATGTCCGGTCATCTTAGTTATACAGGCCGGGGGAAACAACATAGGTCATCACAAGAGCGCATAACTAATGGCAATAATGAAACAAGACACTGAGCGCTTCAGAGAATTTTTCACAAAACTAGCTAAAGTATGGTCAGAGATTGTGCCGATAGCGGTATGGCAAGGTGCGTGAGACATCACGGCCATCGAATGGACAAGGCGGGTAATAAATATTCGGATGGCAAAATTTAGAAGAGACAGAGGCGGTGTAGTGGTACGACACCGACAACTGGAAGGAGATAAAGCAGGCCTCATACGGCCCGACGGTGTTCACTTAATGGATATTGGACTGGACATATTCCTGTCAGGACTCCAGGACGGAGTGGAACAAGCGTTAAGAGTGATGGGTGGGGGTCAGAGTCGTGCATACGAGTACGCAGGATCCTCCGTGGCCTGAAAATAGAAAGGACATGTTGGAGAGTTACACTTGTTGGCCAAGTTGCCGGAGTGGAGACCCAGGGCATGCTGCAACAAGCTGAATTATTTTAGAAATAAAATGCCTTTCTAATGGAATGAGTATAAAGAGTTAATAAAGCTGTGACTGATCCTCACCCATCCAGTTGTAAGAGTTACATTATTGTATTGTCAAGGAAAGGGGGGCGGTAGGGGGGCTGAGCGTCTGGGTTTGGTTGGGGGTCCCCACAGTCTGCCTAGGCTAGATGCATTTAAAAATTCTTATTAGATACACAGGCGGTGCAGCTTGCTTCGCAGCTGGGCTACTACGCCCAAAGTATTGCCTAGGCTAGATGCAGTTAAAAATTCTACGCTGACTAGCAGACACTGAAGATTTGGAGCAGACCTCTGAGTAAACAGCTCTTCAGACTCAACCATCTGTGTTACCCCAAGCCATAGTGTATGTAGTTTCTTACAGTTAAAAGGGGGGGGAGCGACCCAACCCACCTGGAATTGACGATGCCAACGTCACGTAAGACACAGCAAGGGGACTCCAAAAAGAGTCTCCATTTTTTCACAAAATTGTGGCACAGACACCACTTAACCCTAGAACGCATACCTGGGGCCTCGCAGTCCCGCCCTGTTAATTGTTTTCTATTTTCTGCAAGATTACTTTAGTTAGAATTTTGAAACTCAAGGTATTCTTCATGTATATAGTAGTTTGTCATTTGAGTTTGAGTTATTCCATGTTATTTGCACACGGGCCTAAAAGGCCCCAGGTATATGAAAGTGTAGATTTTTATGGTCATGCGTTCTAGGGTTAAGTGGCATCAATTGCCCCACAGTTGCTTAAAACGGTTGGTGAGGTGATATTACCAAATCCTCAAGCTTTTAGTCTCCCAAGGATAACACAGGGTTAGAAAAGTCCTTGCGAATCCATGATTTGTTCATCTTTATTAACGCGTGTCTGTCTACATTCTCAGTGGACAGCTGCGTGCGCTTATCTGTCAGCACACCATCAGCAGCGCTGAACACACGTTCAGAGAGAACACTGGCTGCAGGGCATGACAAGATCTCCAAGGCGTGAGTGGCGAGCTCCGGCCATTTTTCCAGATTGGAATACCAAAATGAGCAAGGGTCCAGTGACACAGTCATGGCTTCGATGTTCACTTGGAGATACTCCTGCACCATCCTCTCTAGGCATTGACTATGTGTCAGACTTCTTGTCTCCTGTGGCCTTGCAAAGGATGGTCTAAAAAAGTGGTGAAACGATTCCACAAAATTGCTGTTACCAGCAGATACTGTGTTACTGTTAATGTTTGAGTGATGAAGACTCGACAATCCCACGGTTGGCAAGTTAGAACTGTGAGATTCACTTCGTGCACCACTGGTGTTTTGTGGAAAAGCACATGTAAGATTCTGCAACAGCATCTGCAGATACTCCTGCATGCGCCAATCCCTTTTTATGGCAGGAATTAATTCGGCAAATTTACTTTTGTACCGGGGATCTAAGAGTGTGGCAACCCAGTAGTCGGGATTACTTCGAATTCTGCAATCTGAGGGTCATGTTGCAGGTAGTGCAGCAAGAAGGCACTCATGTGTCTTGCGCATCCAGGAGGACCAAGTCCTTGTTGTGTTGGTAGCGAGGTAAGAATCATGCTTCCTTCCTCTGCCCTCTCCCCCCAACCTCGCACAACAGAAATGTGATCAAGGTCTCCCTCATCTAATGAGTCTTCCATGCCCATCGCCAGTTCATCCTCAACTTCTTCCTCGGCTCCTGCACCTTCCTCAACAGTTTGGCTGCTACCATGCGCCCTGGTTAATCCCTCTCCCCCACCCTCCCATGCCTGCCGCCTTGGTGCTGCCAACCGTCTGGACCTTGGAGATGTTATCCCTTCCGCATACGACTCCTCCTCTATTTCCTTCACCTCCTCTTGTCCCACCACCTGACTCTGAAATCTGTTTAATGTGTGCTCCAGCATGTAAATCACCAGAATAGTCATGCTGATAATGGCATCGTCGTCAGCACTAAACATCTTCGTCGCTATTTCAAAACTGTGCAGAAGGTTGTGTGGCGCCCCTGCGGGTTCAGTCGCCACAGAGTTACTGCATCTCACCCAGAGGTGTGGTATCTCACCCTCAGGTAAGGAAGGCGTATGGCTCGGGACCCTAACACCTGCATCCAACACATACCCGCAGTGGGGGTAGGGCGAGATTGCTCCTAAGGGAGAGCACAGTCCCAGGTCCCTAGCTGGCGGGGGGGTCCTATGTAGTGGGTGCTTAGGGGAGCAGCATAGGGGAGCACATGACAGGGAGAGTATAAATAGGAAGCCATCTTAGAAAGAGCAAGCCAGTCAGAGGAGGAAAAGTGACAGGAGCAGAGGCTCGGCATGAGCTCTGCTCCGGAGGCGGGCCTAGCCTGGGAGGCCCAGGACTCAAGGAGAGAAGAGAGGAGTGGGAGCAGGAAGGCTCCAGGAACCGAAGGGACCCTAGGGCTACGGGCCGTGCAGAAGGCCACCCGTACTCCGGCTGCTACCAGGAGGTAGAGGGGTCAGGCCAGATAAGGGGAACCGGTCCCTCAACTAGAGGAGAAACAGCAAGGCTCAACTAGAAACCGGAGGCTGCAGCATTTCATGTACTGCAGGCAAAAGTCCACACCAGTCTCACTAAGAAGGTAGCCACATAGGACCCAGGGCACGGAACACAAGTCGCCCGCCAAGGCCCGAGGATACCGGATAGAAGTGCCACTGGGTGTGAGGTGCAGGGAGAAGGCCAGAGAAAGGACACACAGAAGGGGGTCCTGCTAAGTACTCCGGAGCTATCTGGGGGTGGACTGAGCCCCTCACTGAGTATGCACAGCACGACGGGTGAGATTGCTCTGGTACCTGTAATCTGGACTGCAACAACTGTGAGTAAAGATCTTGGGGCTGCATCACATGGACTCTGTGTTCATTACTGACTCCCTGCACTACAACCACCATCATCCACCCACACTGCCCTGAAGCTACACTCTTCCTGTGGTGAGTAATAATACCATTGCTGCAAAACCACCAGCTTCAGAGGACTGTTCCGCAGCGGCGGCCCCTTTGGCCGCACTCCACAGGTGGCGTAGTCGGACATTATAAAATCCATATATGCAAATTACCATTGGATTGACCGCCCTGGGTCACGGACCGGGTCACCGCCACAGTGCCTACAACCCCCAGCGTCTACCGGCCCGGCTCAGGGTACCTCACGGCCCAGGGGGCACATCAACTTCATAGGTCCCTGATCTGAGACCACTCCTGCAGCGTGATTTGCCCCACCTCGGATCTCGTTGGCCCAGGCTATACGTCAGAACGTATTGCACCAGGGCTTGTCGGTGCTGCCACAGACGCTGCAACATGTGCAGAGTTGAATTCCACCATGTCGGCACATCGCATTTCAACTGGTGAATTGGCAGACCCAACGACTTCTGTAGAGATGTAAGTCGTTGAGCTGCGGGATGCGAACGGCGGAAGTGAGCACACAGCGACCGTGCCCTCTGCAGAAGGCCATCTAGTCCGGGATAGTGGGCTAAAAATTTATGGACAACCAGGTTCAACACGTGAGCCATACAAGGCACGTGTGTGACATTGCCCCGGCGAAGGGCCGCACCCAGGTTTGCAGCATTGTCGCACACGGCCTTGCCTGATTGCAGGTCCAGTGGAGACAACCATTCATGAAACTGGGTCTCCAGAGCTGACCACAACTCCTCAGCTGTGTGACTCACATTTCCCAGACATTTCAAAGT
Source organism: Phyllobates terribilis (assembly GCF_046119375.1). NCBI lineage: Eukaryota > Metazoa > Chordata > Amphibia > Anura > Dendrobatidae > Phyllobates > Phyllobates terribilis. Next base: position 285,811,700 of record NW_027362761.1, read on the forward strand.
AAACATCTCCTGATGCCGTTGAGCCCTGCTGCCAGCATAGTAAGGAGGTGTGCAGGATTCCTTCTGCGCAGTTAGAAAGCAGGTGGCATTACCAGACAGGATTTAGGTGCAGGTGGAGGACCGAGAGGAGGTTGAGGAGGCAGAAGCAGTGGAGGAACTTCGAGATAAAGAGGATTGACGCAAAACTCGTGGGGACGGTAAGACTTGGACAGCAGCCCCTTGTCCTGCTGTCACCATAGTTACCCAGTGCCCAGTCAGCGACATGTAACGCCCCTGTCCATGCCTACTCGTCCAAGTGTCTGTGGTGAAATGCACCCTGTCACACACAGAGTTTCTCAAAGAAGCGGTGATATTGTGTGCGACATGCTGGTGGAGCGCAGGCACACCTTTCTTTTAGAAGTAGTGCCAACTGGGCATCTGGTACTGGGGCACTGCGACGGACATAAGGTCTCGAAAATCCACTGTGTCCTCCAGGCGGAAAGGCAGCATTTCTGTAGCTAACACCTTGCAGATGGTGAAATTCAACCTCTTAGCTTTCTCATGGCTAGGAGGAAATGGTCTTTGCTTTTCCACATCTGAGGGACCGAGGGCTGGCTGTTGTGCTTTGACGGGGTTGAGTAGAGTGTCCCCGGCAAACTGCCGGTCTGTGAGGAAGATGCAGGCGGACATGTTATGTTGACTTGATCCAAAGGTGGTTCTCTCGATGTCAGAGAGCGCTCAACACCAGCAGGTGTTTCCACTTCCCAATGAAATGACGACCTGCCAATCACACTGGCTGTTGCAGGTAAAGAGGTGGCAGGTCTGCGTCCAAAATCATGTGTGACTGCTGTCCCCCCAGTCACAGAGGATGAAAAGGCCGCGGATGCACAAGATGGGGCAGACGGTGGTTGGCCCAGCCTGCTAGGCCGCATTGTAGCACAGTGATCTTCCTACTGCAACTTATGCTTCATATCCATGTGACGCTACATGCATGAAGTACTCAAACTATGGATTTTTTGGCCTCTACTTAGCTTTTGGTGACAAATATTACAGATAACACGAGTTGGGTCATCCTTATCGATCTGAATAAATGCCCAGTCTATGCAAGGCTTAGAGCCCATGCGACCTGAAGAGCCACTACGACTTGTGGTCAGAGGCAGAGTTGTGGTTGAGGATGCAGTTGTTGACGTGCTTCCAGTACTCCGTCTCTGTCCAGGAAGGTGCAACCTAAACTAGTCGTCAATAGCATCTGTGACGCCCCGCTGCGCTTGGTATCACAGATCCTAAAAGAGTGTATTGATGGAATCCTCCACAAGAGGCCCCCATAAACATTAACACATCTCCACCTTCCACCTCAGACCAGCAGAGGGAGCCCGTTAGGGATATAAATAGGGAAGGTGGAGCTAGGCAGTTAAGTTCCCCTGAAGAGTTCCTGCAGTAGAGAGGCCTAAGAGAGGTCAGTCTGCAGTGGAGCTCAGTCTAGTCTAGAGAACTCATTTAATAGTTCAGCAGTGGAGCATGAGGCTCCTGCTAGCTAGATTCAGGGAGCCCAGATAGAGCTTAAGGTGTGCCGGCGCCATAAGATCGGTGAAGCGCGTCAAGCTGCCGTTAGTGTGTATAGCCTAGTGAGGGCCCGAGTAGGCCAAAGGCGAGTGGCGAGTTAGTACATAAGGGGCAGAGGAGCTTAACCAGCTCACCCCGAAGCATTTACCGGACACCGGATCCGAGCTTACCGGGATCTCTATGACCCAGTAAGGCATAACCGGAATCCCTGGAGAACTACAAGTCCCAGGATCGCTAAGGTGCTGATACGTAACAGAGCCAGGAGACGCTTAGGCCCCGCATACTGGGAGCGTGAACTCCAAGAGAAGGCCCTACCACAAGGTCAGCCAGCGCAGGACAGAGACAAAGATAGGCTAAGCTCCAGGCAGGTCAGAAACTTACTACGCAGAGGCAAGAAACAGGAGGCCCTACACCCGCCCTTCACCCTACAGTGCTCCGGGATGTGCCTGAATTTCCTCCAGTAAAAGGTACTGAAGTGACTACTGTGTCCGTTGCCGTTCTTGCTCTGACCCAGCTGGGTCTCGCCTGTCCTGCATTCCACCTGCATACGCTGCCCTGAGACCTAGCTCCACCTGTGGGGAGCTATACCATCGAGCTGCCTTATCACGGGCCTCAGTGGACTGCTGCAGCGCTGGTGCTTCTCACCAGATACCACAGGTGGCGTCACGAACTCTTATAAAATTAACAATTATCCACCCTTTTAAAGAGTGACCCCAGGGTACGGGCCAAGGAGCCGACCACCGCGACATCCCCAAGGCCAGGCAAAGGCCCGGGTGACCTCATCGACTGGCTGACTGTGGGTTGACAGTAAGTGGGATCTCCAACCTTGTCATCATCACCCTGTGTGTTATCACACCCGTCGTCCTCAGCGCCAACCTCTTCCTGCCCTGACCGAAAAGTCAAGTTGTCGCTCCAATCAGGTATTTGAGTCTCATCATCGTCTTCATCATTGTCTCCACCAACAGGAGTTATAGTTTGTGAACGAGGGTCTACATTATGCTCAGAACCTTCTTCATCTGGTCCTGGATCCGACTTATAAAGATTCTGGGCATCAGTGCAGATCATTTCCTCGTCTGGATTAACAGAAGCTCTGGAGCAGACCTCCGTTTCCCAGGCTATAGTATGAGTAAACAGCTCTGCAGACTCAACCATCTGTGTTACCTCATACTCAGACGAGCAGCTGGAGACTTGGGAGCTGTGAGGAAGCAAGTGCGATTGGGGTGACACCTCTGAGGACTGGAGTATTTGTGATGTTGAAATTGAGGTGGAGGAGAGCCCACTTGAAGGAGCACTTGATATCCGCTGAAGCACCTGCTGTTTTTGTGCCTCATCTGGAATTTGTAGCGATGGGCGTGTCCATAAGAAAGGAATCGTATCACATTGTCCACGAAAAGAAGTCGACATGTTAGTTTGGCTGGAAGATGGTCTTTCTTCTGCAGATGTTACTCCCCCCCCACCGCGGGGGGGCTCGACCCACCAGCGGACAGGCACCAGTATTGGGAGAGGGGGGCTGGCCATCAGGGTCCACCGTGGCTCTGGCACAAACCCGGCGACACGGAGGTGGCACGGGCAGGAACGGACTGGCCGTGTCGGCTTCTCACTTTTTGGATTTTAGAAGGGCATGACATGCCTATATCTGTGTCTCCCCCTCCTTTTACTCCTCCACCTCTTTTCTTTTTGCATGACTATATGTACTTGTCACTTTTCCATGTGTTAGTTATGTCTTCTGAGCAGTTTGTCAGCTTTTGGACACCTTTGAAGGTGTTTTCTATGTGTTTCTATGTGTTTTTGTTTGCCTGCCATTGGTTTTAATGGTGTTCGAAGGTGTTCGACGAACAGTTCGACGAACAGTTCCGCGAACACACGGGTGTTCGACGAACCGAACCGACTTGAACACTACGGGGGTGGATTAACACTAGTGTCCAGCTTGGATACACAATAATTAAAAGACACAGAGGAATCACGGAGGACGCTAGTACGGTCGGCAAGGTACTCCCTCACCATCTTTTGAAACTTTCCACTACTTGTGAGAGTACCCCACACCTCAGGGCCTGTAAGCTGGACCGGTCTCAGGAAACTGTCCCAGAACATTGACATTGTTCCCCTGCTGGATTGGCCTGTATGCCTTGGTTGGTCAATGAACTGTGACCTCTGCCGCTAGCGTGTTCAGATGGGAACTTTTTTTAACAGTTCTGCAGCAAGGGCCTTCTGGTACTGCCCCATTTTTGTAGACCTCTCCACCTCAGGAATAAGAGAGTGAAAGTTCTCCTTGTAGCGGGGGTCTAGAAGTGTCAACAACCAGTAATGACTATCACCCAACATTTTGACAACGCGAGGGTCACGGTTAAGGCAGCATAACATAAAGTCAGCCATGTGTGCCAGACTGGTAATGGGTAAGACTTCCGTGTCCTCACCAAGATGATGACTGACGATGCTCTCCTCCTCCTCCTCCTCCTCCCCCCTGTCCTCAGGCCACCCACGCTGAACAGACGGTATGATAGTTGTACAGGTACTACCGTCGGTTGAGCGCATGATACCAGCTCCTGTTCTTCCTCCTCCTCCTCTCCCTCATTGTCCCCCAATGCACATTGGGATGAGATTAGGCTGGGCTGTGTGTAATCACCCGCTATGGCTACTTAATCCATCTCTTCATACTCTGGATGCAATGCCTCCTCTTTAATTCTCTGCAGAGAGCATTGCAAAAGACAGACAAGTGCGATGCTGATGCTAATGACGGCTTCATCGCCACTCACCATCTTGGTGGACTCCTCAAAGTTTGTCAGGATGGTACATATGTCAGACATCCAGGTCCACTCCTGAGGTCTTATGTGTAGAGTCTGACCTGAATATCGACGGCCTAGTTGCCGCTGGTACTCCACAACTGCTCTCTTCTGCTCACAAATCCTTTGCAACATGTGGATGGTAGAGTTCCAATGTGTGGGGATATCACACACCAGTCAGTGTGCCGGAAGCTGCAAACGCTGCTGCAACACAGCAAGGGCGGCGGAAGCTGTAGCTGACTTCCGAAAATGAGCTGACAGGCGGCGTACTTTGACGAGCAGATCTGGCAACTTGGGGTACGATTTAAGAAACTACTGAACCACGAGGTTAAGCACATGAGCCAGGCATGGTACGTGTGGGATCTCGCCTCGCCTCAGAGCCGCCACCAAGATATGGCCATTGTCACACATGACCATGCCTGGATGTAGGTTCAGCGGTCTCAGCCACAGATCTGCCTGCTCTTTCACAGCTGTCCACAACTCACAAGCAGTGTGAGGTTTATCACCTAAGCTTATGAGTTTCAGCACAGCCTGTTGTTGCTTGGCTGAGGCAGCACTGCAGTGCTTCCAGCTTGTAACTGATGTGGTGATATCTGAGATGGAGGCTGAACATGAGGAGGAGTAGAATGATGCGCAGGAGCTGTACACTGTGGGGGCAACTCTGACTGACATAGGGCCCGCAATCCTCTGCGTGGGGAGGATGTGTTCCGTCCCAAGGTCTGACTGGGTCCCGGCTTCCACTATGTTTACCCAGTGTGCCATCAGGGCGATGTACCGTCCCTGGCCACAAGCATTTGTTCTCGTGTCCGTTGTCAGGTGGACTCTCCCAGTAACTGCGTTGTTGAGGGCACGGCAGATGTTTCGGGACACGTGCTTGTGTAGTGCGGGGATGGCACACCGGGCAAAATAGTGTCAGCTGGTGACTGAGTACCGAGGGACGGCCACCACCATAAGGTTGCGGAAGGATTCCATTTCCACCAGCCTAAAAGGCAGTGTTATGGATCCGGGTGGTGGAACCTCTGCGCTCTGGTGCAAGGAGGGACCCAGAGGGGCGTAACTAGGTATCAACTCGGAGCGACCTAGGTCGTAAGGCGGCTCAATCGACTCAGTGACCAGGGAGGGTCCAAGCAGAGGGACCAGGTGCTACTCTGGGGACGACCTTTTAAGGGAGCAGGTGACTCCCACGGTACAGACGGCAGGGACTGACCGGTATAGCAGATGGGCACAGCAGGAAGGCTGGCAAGTGGTCCTGGTGGATGGACTGGCAGACACGGCAGGCGACAGGCGGTAGCCTCTAGGTAGGCTGTCAGGTGGTCACGGCAGGTGACAGGCAGGAGCCGCTAGGTAGGCTGTCATGTGGTCACGGCAAGTGACGGGCAGGAGCCTCCTGGTAGGGTGACAGGTGGTCACAGCAAGTGACAGCAGGAGCCTCCAGGTAGGCACGGCAGGTAGCAGGCAGGAGCCTCCAGGTAGGCACGGTAGGTAGCGGGCAGGTGATTCCAGGTAAGCAGGCGGGCAAAGCCCATAGACAGACTGGCGGACTGGAGCGTAGTAAAGCTGGCAGACTGGACTGGTAGTCAGGCTGGCGGGCAGGACTAGTAGTCAGGCTAGCAGCGGGACCTGAGGGCTGAAGCAGAGGTAAGTACACTGTGCATCAACTATTGCTCGGGCACCTCCATTTTAGAGGAGGTGCCTTATATATGGGAGGACCTCCGGCATTTGGCCGGGGACTCCTTAGGACGGCGCGTGCGGCCTCTTTATGAGGGAGCGTGCGCGCGCCCTAAGCACAGTGCCCGGGAAGCTGTGTGCGCCGGCAGCAGCAGGATGAGGAGCACTGGAGGATGCCAGGCGGGGAGCGCAGCGGTGAGAGGGACGGCATCTCTGCCTGGCAGGAGGCAGAGACACCGATGCTACAGGCAGCATTTCCAACGCAAGCAGTCGTGAAATGTGCGAATTTAGGACTGTTGCCTGTGGGGCGTTGGCTGCAAATTTGCACTTTTGTTCAAAGCTCTGGGATATGGACAATTGAACGCTGCAGTGGGACGTGGACGTGGATGCTGTTTCTTGAGAAACTGCCATAACAAGTAAAGATTGAGACCAGGGGGCATCTTTGCATGCAGTATGTACAGGGGATAGCCTTGCACGCACAACAGGGGGTTCTCTTACACTCACAAAAAAGTGGATAATACAGAGATTTGAACCGTGGAACTGCAAAACCACAGTTATAATTTCCTGGTGTATACCAGACTTGTTAAAATAGATATATTTGTGTCTGAACAGTCAGCGACACACTCAAACTGTTTTTTTTTTATGGAAAAAAAGCAAGCAAGTTGATAACACCCAGATTTGAACCGTGGAAGAGGAAAACCACAGTTCTAGGTATCTAGCCTACACTAGAATCTTTTAAACAGATATATTAGTGTCTGAACAGTCAGCGAGACACTGAAAATGTTTTTTTTTGTATAAAAAAGACAAAAAAGTAGATAATACAGAGATATGAACCGTGGAACTGCAAAACCACAGTTATAATTTCCTGGTGTATATCAGACTAGTTAAAATAGATATACTTGTGTCTGAACAGTCAGCGACACACTCAAACTGTTTTTTTTTATGGAAAAAAGGCAAGCAGGTTGATAACACCCAGATTTGAACTGTGGAAGAGGAAAAACACAGTTCTAGTTCTCTGGCCTACACCAGACTCTTTTAAGCAGATATATTGGTGTCTGAACAGTCAGCGAGACACTCAATTTTATTTTTTTTTTGGGGGGGGGGGGATACCAAAAAGTTAATAAGACGGGTATTTGTACAGTCTGACTGAGGAAAAAAAAAAACAAAACAGGATTTAGATGAAAAAAAAAGGAATTTGACCAGCAGGATTACACAGGACTGTAATGCAGTGCTTGTTGGAATAACCACTGCGACTCCTATACAGCCTGCCTGCCTGCCTGATATCTGGGATGGATATTAGTCCTGAGAAGGACTGTTTGTTTGATTTGGCAGGCTTTAGAGACCCTACACTAACTATTTTGCAGTATAAATCTCTCCCTAGCTCTGCAGCACTGACCCTACACTGTCTGATCTGGAGCGACTGTGTCCAAGATGGCGGCGCCCGATTTTAAACACTCAAGGTGACGCTGTGCGGCCAGCTAATCACTGTAATGCCCACAAACAACATGGCTGCGGCATTACAGTGACTGGCTGGCAATCCCTGCATGTTCATGGGCTCTGTAAAAAGTGGCAAACGTTCAGAGCGGAGACTCGAGCTCCTGCCTGAGTAACCCGGAAATGCTTCGTGCTCGTCGAACATCCCGAGTAGTGAGATGCTCGGGCGAGTACCGAGCAGTGTCGCGAATGCTCGCTCAACACTACTAGTGATGAATGAGCACTAAAATGCTCGGGTACTCATTGCTCAGGTGGAGCAAATTGGAATGCTCGAATGTTTGGTCCGAGTAACGAGCCCAATGTAAGTCTATGGGAAACTTGAACATTTTTCCGGTGCCCCTCCGGAGATCTATAGAGAGCCTAAAAATTGCCCAAATCGATGGGAACAGTGCTCAAATGACATGGGAACAGCATGGAGAAGACCCCTGGAAGCATCTCTGAGTCCCAGGTCACTGCTGTCAACAATGTTGTCAGAGGTATTACGCCACTTTTAGGAACTCACTATAAAACATACAGAAACTAAACCAAAATGGATTTTCCTTGGAAAAATGTTAAAGAACATACTTTTCAGGGTAATGACTTGTGTATGAGGCAAAATAAATAACCAAAAGCAAAAATGGTTCTGCACACCTTGGGCTATGTTCACACGTAGAGTTTTTGATGTGTTTTTGCACTTTGAGCAGTGAAAAAAGCAGTCACCAGGAAATATAATTTTAACATTTTACTATCTGGCAACGTGTTTATTAATGTTGAATTTATGAAGGAGAGACTCTGAAAGTCACTATATTTATAGGGCTATCAGGCGACCCTTACTATTATTAAAGGGCCAGTAGTCGGCTATGCTTTGTTGTTCCCATTATTAAAAGAGTGGGGCTCCTAGACTGTTATTGTGTATGCAGTAACTGCAAGGACTGCCAAAAATTTGGACGCACCCCAATACCCCTTTGAAAAGGCATAGAGGAGGGTCTCAGTAAAAAAAAATGTTCACAATATAAAGGAGTGGGTCTCCTATAGTGGTAATGCCCATGCAGTGACTGCAAGGGCTGACAAAATTTGTGAAAAACCCCAATACCAATTTAAAGACACATAGAGCTGGGCCACAGTAACGACATGATCACATTAGAAAGGAGTAGAGATGAGTGGTGTTCGACTCGAACTGTTCGTCAATCTCAAAGTCGAACTGTTTTGGGCGGTGTTCGAGCCGTTCGGCGAACACAAACGATTTGAAAAAAATTCGGCTGTTAGAGGTTATGTTCGATAAATGTTCGTGCACCATAATCATAACTCGATTTTTTCTCAGTAATGCTGAAAATTAATGTTAATACGCAGTTTGAGTGTACAGCGGGCGGGGGGAGGGGCAGGGGATGGATCTCTGCAGGAATAATGAATATCTCCATTTTTTTTTCTCTATCCCGCATTTACAGTGGGGAGGTGCAGTCTGTCAGCCTATCAGCAGTGCACACACGGAGCAAAGTGCTTTTTCTCACACAAGCAAGGGCATGTGTCATTGGCAGTGTATATCACATGTCCTTGCCCTATAAGACCCAGCAATTTTCCCCGTCGCCACCATTTTCTCACTGCTGCAGCTGCGTGTTAGACGGCACCGCTGTTGCTGTGTGCGCTATACTTTGTTAATTTCAAGCCAATTTTCGCACAAATCTACAGATAGCTTGGGAGTAGGGAATAGTTGTGATTGCAGTCCTTTTAAGGACTAGGTTACATAATTTCCTACGACTTTTATCAGGCAGGTCTGTGCTTTTAAATAGATAGGTTGGGAGTAAAGACTAATTGTAATTGCAGTCCTTTTCAGGGCTAGGTTACATCAGTTCCTATCACTTTTTGCCAGGCAGGTCTGTTCTAGTGCTGTGCAAGTTTTTTTCACAGCATTTGGCTAAATCTAGCAAAGCAAATCCTTTTTGTCCTCTTGCAGTGTGTTAGTCAGTGGAGAAGCCTATCTGTGTTGCAAGCTGCACCAACTGTGTATAGAATACAAATTTCTTTACTGCACCTAGTGAAGTAAAACCTTTTGGGCATAGCATCATTCCATTAGTCCATCTATAATAACCTCCACCAGGTTGCAAATTCAAAATAATTTTTATCTGCATATAGCTCTGAAAAAATATTTGGGCTTCGGCTTGTAACAGTGTGTGGGACTTGTTCTATTAGTCCATCTATGCTAACCTCCATCAGGTTGCAAATTGAATGTAATTTTTTTCTTCATCTAGCTCTGAAGAAATATTTCAGCTTGTAGCAGTGTGTGGGACTTGTTCTATTAGTCCATCTATACTAACCTCCAGCAGGTTGCAAATTCAAAATAATTTTTATCTCCATCTAGCTCTGAAAAAATATTTCGGCTTGTAGCAGTGTGTGGGACTTGTTCTATTAGTCGATCTATACTAACCTCCACCAGGTTGCAAATTCAATCTAATTTTTGTCTGCATCTAGCTCTGAAAAAATATTTCGGGTTGTAGCAGTGTGTGGAACTTGTTCTATTAGTCCATCTATACTAACCTCCATCAGGTTGCAAATTCAATCTAATTTTTTTCTGCATCTAACTATGAAGAAATATTTCAGCTTGTAGCAGTGTGAGGGACTTGTTCTATTAGTCCATCTATGCTAACCTCCAGCAGGTTGCAAATTTCAAATAATTTTTATCTCCATCTAGCTCTGAAAAAATATTTCGGCTTGTAGCAGTGTGTGAGACTTGTTCTATTAGCCCATTTATACTAACCTCCACCAGGTTGCAAATTCAATATAATTTTTTTCTGCATCAAGCTCGGAAAAAATATTTCGGCTTGTAGCAGTGTGTGGGACTTGTTCTATTAGTCCATCTAAACTAACCTCCACCAGGTTGCAAATTCAATCTAATTTTTTTCTGCATCTAGCTCTGAAAAAATATTTTGGCTTATAGCAGTGTGTGGGACTTGTTCTATTAGTCCATCTATACTAACCTCCACCAGGTTGCAAATTCAATCTAACTTTTTTCTGCATCTAGCTCTGAAAAAATATTTCGGCTTGTAGCAGTGTGTGGGACTTGTTCTATTAGTCCATCTATACTAACCTCCACCAGGTTGCAAATTCAAAATAATTTTTATCTGCATCTTGCTCTGAATAAATATTTCAGCTTGTAGCAGTGTGTGGGACTTGTTCTATTAGTCCATCTATACCAACCTCCACCAGTTTGCAAATTCAATATAATTTTTTTCTGCATCTAGCTCTGAAAAAATATTTTGGCTTGTAGCAGTGTGTGGGACTTGTTCTATTAGTCCATCTATACTAACCTCCATCAGGTTGCAAATTCAATCTAATTTTTTTCTGCATCTAGCTCTGAAAAAATATTTCGGCTTGTAGCTGTGTGTGGGACTTGTTCTATTAATCCATCTATACTAACCTCCATTAGGTTGCAAATTTAATATAATTTTTTTCTGCATTTAGCTCTAAAATTTTTTTTCGGCTTGTAGCAGTTTGTGGGACTTGTTCTATTAGTCCATCTATACTAACCTCCAGCAGGTTGCAAATTCAAAATAATTTTTATCTGCATCTAGCTCTGAAAAAATATTTCGGCTTGTAGCAGTGTGTGGGACTTGTTCTATTAGTCCATCTATACTAACCTCCAGCATGTTGCAAATTCAAGATAATTTCTATCTGCATCTAGCTCTGAAAAAATATTTCAGCTGTTAGCAATGTGTGGGACTTGTTCTATTAGTCCATCTATACTAACCTCCACCAGGTTGCAAATTCAATATAATTTTTTTCTGCATCTAGCTCTGAAAAAATATTTCGGCTTGTAGCAGTGTGTGGGACTTGTTCAATTAGTCCATCTATACTAACCTCCATCAGGTTGCAAATTCAATCTAATTTTTTTCTGCATCTAGCTCTGAAAAAATATTTCGGCTTGTAGCAGTGTGTGGGACTTGTTCTATTAGTCCATCTATACTAACCTCCAGCAGGTTGCAAAATCAAAATAATTTATATCTGCATCTATCCAAGACAATACTTTTGGGCTAATACCACAATTTGGCCTCTCAGCTCTGCTCGGTTACCATCCATTGTTTTTTGTGCAAACAACTCCAGAGTTGTGAATTAGTTAACCACCAAAATTGAGTGGAAAAAGGCCTGCTGCTTGTGGAAAGGGGAATAGGCGTGTTGGGTAGGGAAAAAATGGTTGTGTCCATGGGGTAGGTGTTAAAGCAACAGTAACATTTGCAGAAGAAAGACCATCTTCCAGCCAAACTAAGATGTCTACTTTTTGCGGACAGTGTGATAAGATCCCTTTCTTACGGCCACGCCAATCGCTACAAATTCCAGATGAGGCACAAAAACAGCAGGTGCTTCAACAGATATCAAGTGCTCCTTTAAGTGGGCTCTCCTCCACCTCAACTTCAACATCACAAATACTCCAGCCCTCAGAGGTGTCACCCCAATCGCACTTGCTTCCTCACAGCTCCCAAGTCTCCAGCTGCCCGTCTGAGTATGGGGTAGAACAGATGGTTGAGTCTGCAGAGCTGTTTACTCATACTATAGCCTGGGAATCAGAGGTCGGCTCCAGAGCTTCTGTGAATCCAGACGAGGAAATGATCTGCACTGATGCCCAGAATCTTTATGAGTCGGATCCAGGACCAGACGCAGAAGGTTCGGACCATAATGTAGACCCTCGTTCCCAAACTGTAACTCCTGCTGGTGGAGACAATGAGGAAGATGATGATGAGACTCAAATACCTGATTGGAGCGACAACTTTAGTTTTTTATCAGGGCAGGAAGAGGTTGGCTCTGAGAACGACGGGTGTGATAACACACAGGGTGATGATGACGAGGTTGGAGATCCCACTTACTGTCAACCCACAGTCAGCCAAGAGATGAGGTCAGCAGAGGAGGTGGAGGAGGATGCTAGTGATGACGAGGTCAGGTTGCACCTTCCTTGACAGAGACGTAGTACTGTAAGCACGTCAACAACTTCATCCTCAAACACAACTCTGCCTCTGACCACAAGTCGTGGTGGTTCTTCAGGTCGCATGGGTGCTAAGCCTTGCATAGCCTGGGCATTTTTTCAGAACGATAAAGATGACCCAACTCATGTTATCTGTAACATTTGTCAGCAAAAGCTAAGTAGAAGCCAAAAAATACATAGCTTGAGTACTTCATGCATGAACCGGCACATGGATATGAAGCATAAGTTGCAGTGGGAAGCTCACTGTCCTACAATGTGGCCTAGCCGGCCGGGCCAACCACCGTCTGCCACATCTTGTGCATCTGTGGCCTCTTCATCCTCTGTGTCTGGGGGGACAGCAGTCACACCTGTTTTGGGCCGCAGACCTGCCACCTCTTTACCCGCAAAAGCCAGCGTGATTGGCAGGTCATCATTTTCTTTGGAGGTGGAAACACCAGCTGGTGTTGAGCGCTGTCCGACATCGATAGCACCAGCTTTGGATCAAGGCAACCTATCATGTCCGCCTGCATCTTCCTCACAGACAGACATTTTGCCGGGGACACCCTTCTCAACCCCGTCTAAGCACAACAGCCAGCCCTCGGTCCCTCAGATGTGGACAAGTAAAAGACGATTTCCTCCTAGCCATGAAAAATCTAAGAGTTTGAATTTCACCATCTGCAAGCTCTTGGCTACAGAAATGCTTCCTTTCCTCCTGGTGGACACAGTGGATTTTTGAGACCTTATGTCCGTCGCAGTGCCCCAGTACCAGATGCCCAGTCGGCACTACTTTTCAAAGAAAGGTGTGCCTGCGCTCCACCAGCATGTCGCACACAACATCACCACTTCTTTGAGAAACTCTGTGTGTGACAGGGTGCATTTCACCACAGACACTTGGACGAGTAGGCATGGACAGGGGCGTTAGATGTCGCTGACTGGGCACTGGGTAACTATGGTGACAGCAGGACAAGGGGCTGCTGTCCAAGTCTTGCCGTCCCCATGAGTTGTGCGTCAATCCTCTTTATCTCAAAGTTCCTCCACTGCTTCTGCCTCCTCAACCTCCTCTCGGTCCTCCACCTGCACCCAAAGCCTGTCTGGTCATGCCACAAGCTTTCTAACTGCGAAAAAGGGATCCTGCACACCTCCTTACTATGCTGGCAGCAGGGCTCAACGTCATAAGGCAGTTTTTACTTTGAAATGTCTGGGAAATGTGAGTCACACAGCTGAGGAGTTGGGGTCAGCTCTGGAGAACCAGTTTCATGAATGGTTGTCTCCACTGGATCTGAAACCAGGGAAGGTCGTGTGCGACAGTGCTGCAAACCTCGGTACGGCACTTCGCCGGGGCAATGTCACACACGTGCCTTGTATGGCTCACTTGTTGAACCTGGTTGTCCATAAATTTTTAGCCCACTATCCTGGACTAGATGGCCTTCTGCAGAGGGCACGGTCGCTGTGTGCTCACTTCCGCCGTTCGCATCCCACAGCTCAGCGACTTACATCTCTGCAGAAGTCGTTGGGCCTGCCACTTCACCGGCTAAAATGCGATGTGCCTACCCGGTGGAATTCAACTCTGCACATGTTGCAGCGACTGTAGCAGCACCGACAAGCCCTGGTGCAATACGTTCTGATGTATAGCCTGGGCCAACGAGATCCAGAGGTGGGGCAAATCACTCTGGAGGAGTGGTCTCAGATCAGGGACCTATGCACCCTTATGCACAGTTTTGAAATGGCGACGAAGATGTTTAGTGCTGATGATGCTATTATCAGCATGACTATTCCAGTGATTTACATGCTGGAGCACATGTTAAACAGAATTCGGAGTCAGGTGGTGCGACAAGAGGAGGTGGAGGAAGTAGAGGAGGAGGAGTTGTATGCGGAAGGGCTAACATCTGCAAGGTCCAGACGGTCGGCAGCACCAAGGCGGCAGGCATGTGAGGGTGGGGGAGATGGTTTTACCAGGGCGCATGGTAGCAGCCAAACTAGTGAGGAAGGTGCAGGAGCCCAGGAAGAAGTGGAGGATGAACTGATGGAAGACTCATCAGATGAGGGAGACCTTGATCACATTTCTGTTGTGCGAGGTTGGGGGAAGAGGGCAGAGGAAGGAAGCATGATTGTTACCTCGCCACCAACACAACAAGGACTTGGTGCTCCTGGATGCGCAAGACACATGAGTGCCTTCCTGCTGCACTACCTGCAACATGACCCTCGAATTGTGAGAATTAGAAATAATCCTGACTACTGGGTTGCCACACTGTTAGATCCCCGGTACAAAAGTAAATTTGCAGAAATTATTCCTGCCATAGAAAGAGATGCACGCATGCAGGAGTATCAGCAGAGACTGTTGCAGAAACTTACATGTGCTTTTCCCCAAAACACTAGTGGTGCACGTAGTGAATCTCACATTTCCAACTTGCCAACCGTGGAACTGTCGAGTGTTCAACTCTCAAAACGTAACAGAAACACAGTATCTGCTGGTAACATCAATTTTGCAGAATCATTTCACCACTTTTTTAGCCCATCCTTTGCAAGACCACAGGAGACAAGAAGTCTGACACATAGTCAACGACTAGAGACGATAGTACAGGAGTATCTCCTATTAAACATTGAAGCCATGACTGTGTCACTGGACCCTTGCTCTCTTTGGGCTTCCAATCTGGATAAATTGCCGGAGCTCGCGACTTACGCCTTGGAGATCTTGTCATGCCCCGCAGCCAGCGTTCTGTCTGAACGTGTGTTCAGCGCTGCTGGTGGTGTGCTGACAGATAAGCGCATGCGGCTCTCCACTGATAATGTAGACAGTCTCCCGTTCATAAAGATGAACAAATAATGGATCCGAAATGACTTTTCTACCCCAGTGTCATCCTGGGGAGAGTAAAAGCTTGATGATTTGCTAAAATCAACTCACCAACCATTTTAAGCTTTCAAATTACTAATCATGTTTATCTGTATCTTGGCTGGAAAATAATTTATGTCTTGTAGCAGTGTACAGTACTGATTCTATTAGGCCATCTTTACTAAACGCCACCATATTTAAAATTACTAATCATTAGAGATGAGCGTTGTTCTACTCGAACTGTTCGCCAATCTCAAATTCGAGCTGTTTTGGGCGGTGTTCGAGCCGGTCGGCGAACACGAACAATTTGAGAAAAATTCGGCTGTTCGAGGTTATGTTCGATAACTGTTCGTGCACCAAAATCATAACTGGATTTTTTCTCAGTAATGATGAAAATTAATGTTAATACGCAGTTTGAGTGTACAGCGGGGCGGGGGGAGGGGCAGGGGATGGATCTCTGCAGGAACAATGAAGATCTCCATTTTTTTTTCTCTTTCCCGCATTTGCAGTGGGGAGGTGCAATCTGTCAGCCTATCAGCAGCGCACACACGGAGCGAAGTGCTTTTTTTCACACAAGCAAGGGCATGTGTGATTGGCAGTGTATGTCACATGTCCTTGCCCTATAAGACCAAGCCATTTTCCCCGTCGCCACCATTTTCTCACTGCTGCAGCTGCGTGTTAGACGGCACCGCTGTTGCTGTGTGCGCTATACCTTGTTAATTTCAAGCCAATTTTCGCACAAATATACAGATAGCTTGGGAGTAGGGAATAGTTGTGATTGCAGTCCTTTTAAGGACTAGGTTACAGCATTTCCTACGACTTTTATCAAGCAGGTCTGTGCTCTTAAATAGATAGATTGTGGGAGTAAAGACTAATTGTAATTGGAGTCCTTTTCAGGACTAGGTTACATCAGTTCCTATCAGTTTTTGCCAGGCAGGTCTGTGCCAGTGCTGTGCAAGTTTTTTTCACAGCATTTGGCTGAATCTAGCAAAGCTAATCCTTTTTGGCCTATTGCAGAGTGTGTTAGTCAGTGGAGTAGCCTATCTGTGTTGCAAGATATACCACCTGTGTATAGAATACCAATTTTTTTACTGCACCTAGTGAAGTAAAATCTTTTGGGCATAGCATCATTCTATTAGTCCATCTATACTGACCTCCATCAGGTTGCAAACTGAATATAATTTTTTTCTGCATCTAGCTCTGAAAAAATATTTGGGCTTCTAGCAGTGTGTGGGACTTGGTCTATTAGTCCATCTATACTGACCTCCATCAGGTTGCAAATTAAAAATAATTTTTTTCTTCATTTAGCTCTGAAAAAATATTTGGGCTTCTAGCAGTGTGTGGGACTTGTTCTATTAGTCCTTCTATACTGACCTCCAGCAGGTTGCAAATTGAATATAATTTTTTTCTGCATCTAGCTCTGAAAAAATATTTGGGCTTCTAGCGGTGTGTGGGACTTGGTCTATTAGTCCATCTATACTGACCTCCATCAGGTTGCAAATTAAAAATAATTTTTTTCTGCATCTAGCTCTGAAAAAATATTTGGGCTTCTAGCAGTGTGTGGGACTTGGTCTATTAGTCCATCTATACTGACCTCCATCAGGTTGCAAATTAAAAATAATTTTTTTCTTCATTTATCTCTGAAAAAATATTTGGGCTTCTAGCAGCGTGTGGGACTTGTTCTATTAGTCCATCTATACTGACCTCCATCAGGTTGCAAATTAAAAATAATTTTTTTCTGCATCTAGCTCTGAAAAAATATTTGGGCTTCTAGCAGTGTGTGGGACTTGGTCTATTAGTCCATCTATACTGACCTCCATCAGGTTGCAAATTAAAAATAATTTTTTTCTGCATCTAGCTCTGAAAAAATATTTGGGCTTCTAGCAGTGTGTGGGACTTGGTCTATTAGTCCATCTATACTGACCTCCATCAGGTTGCAAATTGAATAAAAAAATTTTCTGCATCTAGCTCTGAAAAAATATTTGGGCTTCTAGCGGTGTGTGGGACTTGGTCTATTAGTCCATCTATACTGACCTCCATCAGGTTGCAAATTAAAAATAATTTTTTTCTGCATCTAGCTCTGAAAAAATATTTGGGCTTCTAGCAGTGTGTGGGACTTGGTCTATTAGTCCATCTATACTGACCTCCATCAGGTTGCAAATTAAAAATAATTTTTTTCTGCATCTAACCCAGCCAATAGTTTTGGCCTATTACCACAGTTTGGCCACTCAGCTCTGCTCGGTTACCATCCATTGTTTTTTTGTGCAAACAACTCCAGAGTTGTGAATTAGTTAACCACCAAAATGAGTGGAAAAAGGCCTGCTGCTGGTGGAAAGGGGAATAGGCGTGTTGGGAAGGGGAAAAAAGGTTGTGTCCGTGGGGTAGGTGCAGAAGAAAGACCATCTTCCAGCCAAACTAAAATGTCTACTTCTTTTAGCGGACAATGTGATAAGATCCCTTTCTTACGGCCACGCCAATCGCTACAAATTCCAGATGAGGCACAAAAACAGCAGGTGCTTCAACGGATATCAAGTGCTCCTTTAAGTGGGCTCTCCTCCACATCAACTTCAACATCACAAATACTCCAGTCCTCAAAGGTGTCACCCAAATCGCACTTGCTTCCTCACAGCTCCCAAATCTCCAGCTGCCCGTCTGAGTATGAGGTAGAACAGATGGTTGAGTCTGCAGAGCTGTTTACTCATACTATAGCCTGGGAATCAGAGGTCGACTCCAGCGCTTCTGTGAATCCAGACGAGGAAATGATCTGCACTGATGCCCAGAATCTTTATGAGTCGGATCCAGGACCAGACGCAGAAGGTTCTGACCATAATGTAGACCCTCATTCCCAAACTGTAACTCCTGTTGGTGGAGACAATGAGGAAGACGATGATAAGACTCAAATACCTGATTGGAGCGACAACTTTAGTTTTTTGTCAGGGCAGGAACAGGTTGGCTCTGAGGACGACGGGTGTGATAACGCACAGGGTGATGATGATGAGGTCGGAGATCCCACTCACTGTCAACCCACAGTCAGCCAAGAGATGAGGTCAGCAGAGGAGGTGGAGGAAGATGCTAGTGACGACGAGGTCAGGTTGCGCCTTCCTGGACAGAGACGTAGTACTGGAAGCACGTCAACAACTGCATCCTCAAACACAACTCTGCCTCTCACCACAAGTCGTGGTGGCTCTTCAGGTCGCATGGGTGCTAAGCCTTGCATAGGCTGGGCATTTTTTCAGATTGATAAAGATGACCCAACTCGTGTTATCTGTAACATTTGTCAGCAAAAGCTAAGTAGAGGCCAAAAAATACATAGTTTGAGTACTTCATGCATGAACCGGCACATGGACATGAAGCATAAGTTGCAGTGGGAAGCTCAGTGTGCTACAATGCGGCCTAGCCGGCCGGGCCAACCACCGTCTGCCATATCTTGTGCATCCGCGGCCTCTTCATCCTCTGTGACTGGGGGGACAGCAGTCACACCTGTTTTGGGGCGCAGACCTGCCACCTCTTTACCCGCAACAGCCAGCGTGATTGGCAGGTCATCATTTTCTTTGGAGGTGGTAACACCAGCTGGTCTTGAGCGCTGTCCGACATCGATAGCACCACCTTTGGATCAAGGCAACCTAACATGTCCGCCTGCATCTTCCTCACAGACCGGCAGTTCGCCGGGGACACCCTTATCAACCCCGTCTAAGCACAATAGCCAGCCCTCGGTCCCTCAGATGTGGACAAGTAAAAGTCCATTTCCTCCTAGCCATGAGAAAGCTAAGAGGTTGAATTTCACCATCTGCAAGCTCTTGGCTACAGAAATGCTGCCTTTCCGCCTGGTGGACACAGAGGATTTTCGAGACCTTATGTCCGTCGCGGTGCCGAAGTACCAGATGCCCAGTCGGCACTACTTCTCAAAGAAAGGTGTGCCTGCGCTCCACCAGCATGTCGCACACAACATCACCGCTTCTTTGAGAAACTCTGTGTGTGACAGGGTGCATTTCACCACAGACACTTGGACGAGTAGGCATGGACAGGGGCGTTACATGTCGCTGACTGGGCACTGGGTAACTATGGTGACAGCAGGACAAGGGGCTGCTGTCCAAGTCTTGCCGTCCCCACGAGTTGTGCGTCAATCCTCTTTATGTCAAAGTTCCTCCACTGCTTCTGCCTCCTCAACCTCCTCTCGGTCTTCCACCTGCACCCAAAGCCTGTCTGGTCATGCCATAAGCTTTCTAACTGTGCAGAAGGGATCCTGCACACCTCCTTACTATGCTGGCAGTAGGGCTCAACGTCATCAGGCGGTTTTTACATTGAAATGTCTGGGAAATGTGAGTCACACAGCTGAGGAGTTGTGGTCAGCTCTGGAGAACCAATTTCATGAATGGTTGTCTCCACTGGACCTGAAACCAGGGAAGGCCGTGTGTGACAATGCTGCAAACCTGGGTGCGGCCCTTCGCCGGGGCAATGTCACACACGTGCCTTGTATGGCTCACGTGTTGAACCTGGTTGTCCAGCAATTTTTAGCCCACTATCCCAGACTAGATGGCCTTCTGCAGAGGGCACGGTCGCTGTGTGCTCACTTCCGCCGTTCGCATCCCGCAGCTCAGCGACTTACATCTCTACAGAAGTCGTTGGGCCTGCCACTTCACCGGCTAAAATGCGATGTGCCTACCCGGTGGAATTCAACTCTGCACATGTTGCAGCGACTGTGGCAGCACCGACAAGCCCTGGTGCAATACGTTGTGACGTATAGCCTGGGCCAACGAGATTCAGAGGTGGGGCAAATCACGCTGGAGGAGTGGTCTCAGATCAGGGACCTATGCACCCTTCTGCACAGTTTTGAAATGGCGACGAAGATGTTTAGTGCTGACGATGCCATTATCAGCATGAGTATTCCGGTGATTTACATGCTGGAGCACATGTTAAACAGAATTCGGAGTCAGGTGGTGGCACAAGAGGAGGTGGAGGAAGTAGAGGAGGAGGAGTTGTATGCGGAAGGGCTAACATCTGCAAGGTCCAGACGGTCGGCAGCACCAAGGCGGCAGGCATGTGAGGGTGGGGGAGATGATTTTACCAGGGCGCATGGTAGCAGCCAAACTAGTGAGGAAGGTGCAGGAGCCCAGGAAGAAGTGGAGGACGAACTGATGGAAGACTCATCAGATGAGGGAGACCTTGATCACATTTCTGTTGTGCGAGGTTGGGGGGAGAGGACAGAGGAAGGAAGCATGATTGTTACCTCGCCACCAACACAACAGGGACTTGGTGCTCCTGGATGCGCAACACACATGAGTGCCTTCTTGCTGCACTACCTGCAACATGACCCTCGAATTGTGAGAATTAGAAATAATCCTGACTACTGGGTTGCCACACTGTTAGATCCCCGGTACAAAAGTAAATTTGCAGAAATTATTCCTGCCATAGAAAGGGATGCACGCATGCAGGAGTATCAGCAGAGACTGTTGCAGAATCTTACATGTGCTTTTCCACAAAATACCAGTGGTGCACGTAGTGAATCTCACAGTTCCAACTTGCCAACCGTGGGACCGTCAAGTGTTCAGCACTCAAACCGTAACAGAACCACAGTATCTACTGGTAACATCAATTTTGCGGAATCATTTCACCACTTTTTAGCCCATCCTTTGCAAGGCCACAGGAGACAAGAAGTCTGACACATAGTCAACGCCTAGAGACGATGGTACAGGAGTATCTCCAAGTAAACATTGAAGCCACGACTGTGTCACTGGACCCTTGCTCTTTTTGGGCTTCCAATCTGGATAAATGGCCGGAGCTAGCCACTTACGCCTTGGAGATCTTGTCATGCCCCGCAGCCAGCGTTCTGTCTGAACGTGTGTTCAGCGCTGCTGGTGGTGTGCTGACAGATAAGCGCACGCGGCTCTCCACTGATAATGTAGACAGACTCACGTTCATAAAGATGAACAAATCATGGATCCGAAACGACTTTTCTACCCCTGTGTCATCCTGGGGAGAGTAAAAGCTTGATGATTGGTTAACATCACCCTACCAACCGTTTTAAGCTTTCAAATTACTAATCATGTTTATCTGTATCTTGACTGGAAAATAATTTGGGCTTTGTAGCAGTGTGCAGCACTGATCCTATTAGGCCATCTATAATAAGCTTCACCAGATTTAAAATTAAAAATAATTTTTAGCTGCATCTAGCCCGGAAAATAATTTTGGGGCTCCGAGATGCGCAAGACACATAAGTGCCTTCTTGCTGCACTACCTGCAGCATGACCCTCATATTGTCAGAATTCGAAGTAATCATGACTACTGGGTTGCCACACTCTTAGATCCCCCAAACTTTTCGATCAACCTTTTCATTTTAATAAAGACCAAAAAAATGGTCATTTTTGAAATTATAAGCATTAGCAGGTTGTTAGAAACTGAAATCAAACAGTTTTCAACTCAAAACTTTATTCTAGGTGATGTTACATTTTCACATAGGACCCCTTGTTCGAAAGGAGCTTCTGAACTCTCTCGTCCATTGAATTTGTCAGGTTTTGGATGGTTTCTGCTTCAATTGTTTTGCATGAGGACAGAATACCCTCCCAGAGCTGTTGCTTAGATGTGAACTGCCTCCCGCCATCATAGACACTCCTTTTAATGATGCTCCAAAGGTTCTGAATGGGGTAGAGGTCAGGGGAGCATGGGGGTCACACCATAAGTTTGTCCCCTTTTATGCCCATATCAGCCAGAGATGCAGATGTTTTATGTGCAGCATGAGATGGTGCATTATCATGCAGAAAAATGATCTTGCTGTGAAATACACGGTTCTTCTTCTTGAACCATGGCAGGAAGTGCTGTTTGAGAAAATCCACATACATTATGGAGTTCATCTTTAGCGCCTTCAGGGATCCTAAAGGGGCCGACAATCTCTCTCCCCATGATTCCAGCCCAAAACATTACTCCACCTCCTCCTTGTTGGCGCTGTAGCCGTGTTTGCGTGGGGTGTCCATCAACCAGCCATCCTCCACTCCATTCATCTGGACCATCGAGCGCTGCACGGCACTCATCCGTGAACAAAACAGTTTTGAAATCAGTCTTCATGTAATGTTTGGCCCACTGGAGCCGTTTCTGCTTGTGTGAAGTGGATAGAGGAGGTCGACAGGATGGCGTATGCACAGCTGCAAACCTCTGAAGGACCCTGCATCTTGTTGTTCGGGGGACGTTGGAGGCACAAGCAGCTTCAAAAACTTGTCTGCTGCTATGACAAGGCTTTTTTGCCGCTGCTCTTTCAACCTGACGTAATTGCTTGTAGGAAAGAGTCCTCAATTTGCCCTTATCAGCACGCACACGTGTGTACTGTGAATCAGCTACATACTTCTTGATTGCCAAGACACTTCATCCTGATCATCGCACAATGTTGATTGTAGTCATGCCTTGACCTAAACACTCCACAATTTGTTGCTTCTCAGCAGCCGACACATCCTTTTTCTTTCCCATTTTGGCAGAAAATGTAGGCTGCTTAATAATGTGAGAGAGCCTTCTTAAGTAGTCTTGCCTTTCATTGGACACACCTGCCAAACTAATTAGCACAGGTGTCTGCAATTGCTTACAGTGATATAAAGAGCCCTGACACACATCACCATCAATGAGTTTAACTGACAAACAAACAAATTCTTCCCTTATCACTCCTAAACACTTTTTGCATAATAATTTGGAACGCGGTGTACATGTGCTTTTCCACAAAACACCAGTGGTTCACGCAGTGAATCTTACAGTTCTAACTTGCCAACCGTGGTCTGTATGGAATTGTTCAATAAAGGGCCCAAAATTAAGATAACATAGATGGGAGAGGTCTCTATGAATAGGAATTCCTAAGTATTTGATACCCTGTGAGGGCCAGGCAAAGGGAAAGTTGGACTGGATGGAATCCTATATGGATTTAGGGAGGGAGACATCGAGGGCCTCAGACTTCGCTGCATTGATTTTAAAATTTTACCATGTAACAAAGTGATCTATTTCAGCCATAACAGCAGGGATGTATATATGTGATTGAGTGATATATACTAGGACATCATCAGCAAATAGAGAGCACTTGTACTCGGTGCCTCCCACCTCAATCCACCTAATATTGGGGTTATGGCGAATTGATGAGAGCAGGTGCTCCGTCACTAGGATGTATAAGAGAGGGGACAGAGGACATCCCTGCCTTGTCCCATTGGTGATTGTGAAAGGTGATGAAAATGTTCTGACGCACCCCCTGGGCCTTGGGACACCCGGAGCCGGACCCTTTTTGGTGGATGCTGGTGGTTGTAGTCTTTGTGGCGGCGATCCGGTTCCGTGGCTCAGGGCGGTCAAACCAGTGACGGAACTATTTATGTGGTTTTGATGTTTAAATGTCCGACTACGCCACCCGTGGATTGCGGTCAGAGTGAACCGCCGCTACAGGGCAGACCGCTAAGGCTGGTGTTGTGGGTGCAGCAGAGCGTAGCATAACTCCCCACGGGAGGAGTATAGCCTCAGGGTAGTGTATGCGGAGGATGGGGGTGATGGTGCAGGGCAGCAGCAGTAACGACACGGAGTCAGTGATGCAGTTCAGGGCCTTTACTCACAGTTCTTATTATCCAGACCACGTCTGCAGGTAACGGCTGCCCACGTCGTACTGTGCTCACCAGGTGAGGGGCTCAGACAACTCCCAGATAACTTTGGAGCGCTTCACAGGACCCCCTTTGTGTGTCCTTTGTCTGGCCTTTCTTACCAACACTTCTGTCCGGCTGCCTCGGGCCTCCTCTTGGTAAACTTGGCGCCAGTTTCCCTGACCCTATGTGGTGCCTTCCTAGTGGGTGGAGCAAGGGGCTGCGCCACATAAAATGTCAGAGCCTCCGGTTTCTAGCTGAGGGTCGTTTCCTGCCTCCACTAGTTCGGGGACCGGTCTCCCCCTTTGACCCCTCCACGCAGGTGGATTCGGGCGTGCGGTGGCGACTCGCCCGTCCGCACCCCTGGGATCCCTTCATTCCTCGTTCCTGGAGCCTTCTCCGCTCCTTTTCCTTCCTTCTCCCTCTTGCAGGCCTGGGCCTCTGTTACTAGGCCCGCCTCCGGAGCAGAGCTCATGCAGAGCCCCTGCTCCCTGCCACTTCTGCTCAGACTTCTCTGCACTGAACTAAGATGGTGCCCACCTTTTATACTCCCTTCTCAATGCACCCAGTAACTGCTTCCTCCCTGCTCCTGCACTGCAGGGTTCCCCTTCCTCAGTGTTCCCTCCCCCCACTCCAGCCAGGGACAGGGACTGTCGTGCCCATCTCAGGGGCATATTGGTCGCCCTGCCCCACGGCAATGTGGTGTAATGCATGCAGGTGTCGGGTCCTGATCCACACTCCATCCTTATCTGAGAGTGAGATATCACACCTCTGGGTGAGGTGCAATACGTCTGTAGCAACCAAGCCCTCGGTGCTACAGTTCCATTTATCTTCAGCCTAGGTGACGTATTGTGATACAGGGCCGTGATTTTGGCTATAAAAGGGTCCCCTAGACCCCTACCCCAAGCTTTTTAAGAGAATCATATATGGCGTGCCAGGAGACTCTATGGAATGCTTTCTCAGCATCCAACGAGAGTATCTACTTACAAATTTTTAACTGCATCTAGCCCAGGAAATACTTTGTGCCTAGTAGCAGTGTCTGCTAGTCAGCGGATTATCCCGGCTGTTAAGCAAGCTACACCACCTGTAGTTTGGACACTTAATTTTTTCAAAGGAAATGCTTCGGGACCACGGGATACTCAGTGAAGAGCATCAGGAGGCACCCCAAGGCATAGGGGCTGGGACTGGCACTAGGATGCCTTGCGGTGGATAGCCGAGCTCGATCCTTATAAAAGCTTTTTAACTGCAGCAGCTTTAGTGGACGCTACTGGAGCTGGAATTACGCGGCTGCTGGCATGAGACTTGCCCTCCAATAGATCCTTGTAAATGGATTTAAAGTGTATTCATTCAAATTAGAGGGACAATTTAAATTAAAAAGCTTAGAGCTGCCTCCACCACAGGGGGGCTCTCTCGACCCACCAGCGGACAGGCACCAGTATTGGGAGAGGGGGGCTGGCCGTCAGGGTTCACCGCGGCTCTGGCACAAACCCGGCGACACGGAGGTGGCACGGGCAGGAGCGGACTGGCCGTCTCGGCTTCTCACTTTTTGGATTTAAGAAGGGCATGACATGCCTATATCTGTGTCTCCCCCTCCTTTTACTCCTCCACCTCTTTTCTTTTCGCATGACTATATGTACTTGTCACTTTTCCATGTGTTAGTTGTGTCTTCTGAGCAGTTTGTCAGCTTTTGGACACCTTTGAAGGTGTTTTCTATGTGTTTCTATGTGTTTTTGTTTGCCTGCCATTGGTTTTAACGGTGTTCGAAGGTGTTCGACGAACAGTTCGACGAACAGTTCGGCGAACACACGGGTGTTCGACGAACCGAACCGAACTCGAACACTACGGGGGTGGCTCAACACTACTAATCATGTTTATCTGTATTTTGGCTGGAAAATAATTTGGGCTTTGTAGCAGTTTGCAGTACTGATTCTATTATTCACGTTGAACTTTCCTCCCACTTTTCATCTAACTCTCTCTTCGACAACGGACAATCCGGCTTCCGCCCCCACCATTCCACCGAAACTGCCCTTACCAAAATCACCAATGACCTACTTACAGCCAAAGCTAACAGGCAATTCTCTGTACTCCTTCTACTTGACCTGTCTTCTGCTTTCGATACAGTTGACCACTGCCTCTTACTGCAGATCGTCTCTTCCTTTGGCGTCAAAGACATTGCTCTATCCTGGATCTCCTCATACCTTTCTAACCGCACATTTAGCGTCTCCCACTCTCTCGTCACCTCCTCACCCATCCCCCTCTCTGTTGGAGTCCCTCAAGGCTCTGTCCTAGGACCCCTACTCTTCTCAATCTATACCCTTGGCCTGGGACAGCTCATAAAATCCTATGGCTTCCAGTACCATCTGTACGCTGATGACACCCAGATCTACCTCTCTGGCCCAGATGTCACCTCTCTGCTGTCCAGAATCCCAGCATGTCTAGCAGCCATATCCTCCCACTACCTCAAGCTCAATGTGGACAAAACTGAACTCGTTATCTTTCCCCCATCTCGCATATCTTCCCCACCTGATCTACCTAACACAATAAACGACATCACTCTTTCCGCTGTACCGACAATCCGCTGCCTCGGAGAAACCCTTGACTCTGCCCTGTCCTTCAAACCCCACATCTAAGCTCTCGCCACCTCCTGTCGCCTCCAGCTCAAAAACATTTCCAGAATCCGCACTTTCCTCAACCCTAACTCTACTAAACTGCTTGTGCATGCCCTCATCATCTCCCGCCTCGACTATTGCAACATCCTCCTCTGTGGCCTCCCTGCTAACACTCTCGCACCCCTCCAGTCCATCCTCAACTCTGCTGCACGACTCGTCCATCTCTCACCTCGCTACTCCTTTGCAACCGCGCAAATCGCTTCACTGGCTACCAATTGCCCAGTGCATCCAGTTCAAACTACTAACACTGACCTACAAAGCCATCCATAACCTCTCTCCTCCGTACATCTCTGAACTAATCTCCCGATATATTCCCTCACGTAACCTCCGGTCCTCCCACGACCTCCTTCTCTCCTCCACACATATCCGTTCCGCACGCAATCGCCTCCAAGATTTCTCCCGAATATCCCCCATCCTATGGA
This sequence comes from Phyllobates terribilis, assembly GCF_046119375.1. NCBI lineage: Eukaryota > Metazoa > Chordata > Amphibia > Anura > Dendrobatidae > Phyllobates > Phyllobates terribilis. The sequence continues at coordinate 285,838,623 of NW_027362761.1, forward strand.
ATTCTGTGCCTCAACACGTCCGATTATTCACCACATCCGTATCCTTCAGACGGAACCTGAAAACCCATCTCTTCAAGAAAGCTTACAGCCTGCAATGACCCCGCTGCCTCCTCAACAACGCCAAAGCTACTACTACTGCAACCCAACAACCTACTGTCTCCTCCCTATTCCCATGGAATGTAAGCCCGCAAGGGCAGGTTCCTCTTCCCCCCATGCCACTCTATCTTTGTTAGTTTGTTTACTGTAGTGATATTCTTATTTTGTATGTAACCCCTTATGTACAGCGCCATGGAATCAATGGTGCTATATAAATTAATAATAATAATAATAATAATAATAATAATAATATTAGGCCATCTATACTAAGCTCCACCAGCTTTCAAATTAATAATAATTTTTAGCTGCATCTAGCCCGGAAAATAATTTTGGGGCTCCTAGATGCGCAAGACACATGAGTGCCTTCTTGCTGCACTACCTGCAACATGACCCTCAGATTGTCAGAATTCGAAGTAATCCTGACTACTGGGTTGCCACACTCTTAGATCCCCCACACTCTTCGATCAACCTTTTCATTTTAATAAAGAACAAAAAAATGGTCATTTTTGAAATTATAAGCATTAGCAGGTTATTAGAAAATGAAATCAAACAGTTTTCAACTCAAAACTTTATTCTAGGTGATGTTACATTTTCACATAGGACCCCTTGTTCGAAAGGAGCTTCTGAACTCTCTCGTCCATTGAATTTGTCAGGTTGTGGATGGTTTCTCCTTCAATTGTTTTGCATGAGGACAGAATACCCTCCCAGAGCTGTTGCTTAGATGTGAACTGCCTCCCGCCATCATAGACACTCCTTTTGATGATGCTCCAGAGGTTCTGAATGGGGTTGAGGTCAGGGGAGCATTGGGGTCACACCATAAGTTTGTCCCCTTGTATGCCCATATCAGCCAGAGATGCAGATGTGTTAAGTGCAGCCTCCTTGTTGGTGCTGTAGCCGTGTCTGCGTGGGGTGTCCATCAACCAGCCATCCTCCACTCCATCCATCTATACCATCGAGCGTTGCACGGCACTCATCGGTGAATAAAACAGTTTTGAAGTCAGTCTTCATGTATTGTTTGGCCCACTGGAGCCGTTTCTGCTTGTGTGCAGTGGATAGAGGAGGTCGACAGGATGGCGTACGCGTTGCTGCAAACCTCTGAAGGACTCTGCATCTTGTTGTTCGGGGGACGTTGGAGGCACCAGCTGCTTCAAAAACTTGTCTGCTGCTATGACAAGGCTTTTTTGCCGCTGCTCTTTTAACCTGACGTAATTGCCTGCAGGAAACAGTCCTCAATTTTCCCTTATCAGCAAACACACGTGTGTACTGTGAATCAGCTACATACTTCTTGCTTGTGCGATGATCAGGATGAAGTGTCTTAGCAATGTTGATTGCAGTCATGCCTTGATCTAAACACTCCACAATTTGTTGCTTCTCAGCAGCCGACACATCCTTTTTCTTTCCCATTTTGGCAGAAAATGTAGGCTGCTTAATAATGTGGGACAGCCTTCTTAAGTAGTCTTGCCTTTCATTGGACACACCTGCCAAACTAATTAGCACAGGTGTCTGCAATTGCTTACAGTGATATAAAGAGCCCTGACACACATCACCATCAATGAGTTTAACTGACAAACAAAAAAATTCTTACCTTATCACTCTTAAACACTTTTTTCATAATAATTTGGAACACAGTGTACATGTGCTTTTCCACAAAACACCAGTGGTTCAAGTAGTGAATCTTACAGTTCTAACTTGCCAACCGTGGTCTGTATGGAGTTGTTCAATCAAGGGCCCAAAATTAAGATAACATAGACCGGAGAGGTCTCTATGAATACGAATTCCTAAGTATTTGATACCCTGTGAGGGCCAGGCAAAGGGAAAGTTGGACTCGATGAAATCCTGTATGGGAGACATCGAAGGCCTCAGACTTCGCTGCATTGATTTTAAATTTTGACCACGTAACAAAGTGATCTATTTCAGCCATAACAGCAGGGATGGATATATGTGATTGAGTGATATATACTAGGACATCATCAGCAAATGCAGATCACTTGTACTCGGTGCCTCCCACCTCAATCCACTTAATATCGGGGTTATGGCGAATTGATGAGAGCAGGTGCTCCGTCACAAGGATGTATAAGAGAGGGGACAGAGGACATCTCTGCTTTGTCCCATTGGTGATTATGAAAGGTGATGAAATGTTCCATTTGTCTTCAGCCTAGGTAACGTATTTCGATTCAGGGCCGTGATTTTGCCTATAAATGGGTCCCCTAGACTCCTACCCCAAGCTTTTTAAGAGAAAAATATATGGCGTGCCAGGAGACTCTATGGAATGCTTTCTCAGCATCCAACGAGAGTATCTAATTACAAAATTTTAACTGCATATAGCCCAGGAAATACTTTGTGCCTAGTAGCAGTGTCTGCTAGTCAGCGGATTATCCCAGCTGTTAAGCAAGCTACACCACCTGTAGTTTGGACACTTCATTTTTTCAAAGGAAATGCTTTGCGCCCCCGGGACACTCAGTGAAAAGCATCGGGAGGCACCCCAAGGCATAGGGGCTGGGACTGGCGGTAGAACGTCTTGCCGTGGACCGCTGAGCTTGATCCTTATAAAAGCTTTTTAATTGCAGCAGCTTTAGTGGACACTACTGGAGCTGGAATTACGCGGCTGCTGGCATGAGACTTGCCCTCCAATAGATCCTTGTAAAAGGATTTAAACTGTATTCATTCAAATTAGAGAGACAATTTAAATAAAAAAATTAGACCTGCGTCCACCGCAGGGGGGCTCACTCAACCCACTAGCAGACAGGCACCAGTATTGAGAGAGGGGGGCTGGCCGTCAGGGTCCACCGCGGCTCTGGCACAAAGCCGGCGACACGGAGGTCACACGGGCAGGAAAAGACTGGCCGTGTCGGCTTCGCACTTTTTTGGTTTTAGAAGGGCATGACATTCCTATATCTGTGTCTCCCCCTACTTTTACTCCTCCACCTCTTTTCTTTTCGCATGACTATATGTACTTGTCACTTTTCCATGTGTTAGTTGTGTCTTCTGAGCAGTTTGTCAGCTTTTGGACTCCTTTGAACGTGCTTTCTATGTGTTTCTATGTGCTTTTGTTTGCCTGCCATTGGTTTTAACGGTGTTCGACTGTGTTCGACGAACAGTTCGACGAACAGTTCGGCGAACATACAGGTGTTCGACGAACCGAACCGAACTCGAACACTACGGGGGTGGCTCAACACTACTGAGGATAAGGAGAAGAACATAAAACAGCCGAAATGAGGAAGCGTATACCCATGTGTGGGTGTGAAGCAGTGCATGTGAATACACCTCCAGAAATAACACAGTGGATTTGATTTTATGTTACTCTGCTGTCATTTGGTGGTGATAAGAAGTCTGGCCCAATCCAGCCCTTGTTCATTTTGATAAGGGTCAGCTTGTCAGCATTGTCAGTTGACAGGCGAGAATGCTTATCATTCCCTCAGTGCCACTAAAAACACGCTCTGATAAGACGCTAGCGGCACGGCAGGCCAGGACCTCCAAGGCGTACAGAGTGAGTTCATTCCAAGTGTCCAGCTTGGATACCCAATAATTAAAAGGCACAGAGGAATCACGGAGGATGCTGGTACGGTCAGCAAGGTACTTCCTCACCATCTTTTGAAACTTTCCACTCCTTGTGAGAGTATTCCGCTGTTCCAAAACATTGACAGTGTTCCCCTGCCTCTGCTGGATTTGAGTTGCCTCTCTCTCGCTTGTACGCCTTGGTTGGTCAACTAACTGAGACCTCTGCCGCTAGCGTGTTCAGATGGGAATTTTTTTAACAGTTCTGCAGCAAGGGCCTTCTGGTACTGCCCCATTTTTGTAGACCTCTCCACCTCAGGAATAAGAGAGTGAAAGTTCTCCTTGTAGCGGGGGTCTAAAAGTGTCACCAACCAGTAATGACTGTCACCCAACATTTTGAAAACGCGAGGGTCACGGTTAAGGCAGCGTAACATAAAGTCAGCCATGTGTGCCAGACTGGTAACGGGCAAGACTTCCGTGTCCTCACCAAGATGATGACTGACCATGCTCTCCTCCTCCTCCTCCTCCCTGTTATCTGGCCACCCACGCTGAACTGACGATATGACAGTTGTAAAGGTACTACCGTCTACAGCGCATGATACAATCTCCTGTTCTTCCTCCTCCTCCTTCTCTCCCTCATTGTCCCCCAATGCACGTTGGGATGAGATGAGGCTGGGCTGTGTGTAATCGGCCGCTACAACTTCTTCATCCATCTCATCATACTCTGGCTGCAATACTTCCTCTTTCATTCTCTGCAGAGAGCGTTGCAAAAGACAGACAAGTGGAATGCTGATGCTAATGATTGTGTCATCGTCACTCACCATCTTGGTGGACTCCTCAAAGTTGTCAAGATGGTACATATGTCAGACATCCAGGTCCACTCCTGAGGTCGTATGTGTGGAGTCTGACCTGAATATCGACTGCTTTGTTGCAGCTGGTACTCCACAACTGCTCTCTTCTGCTCACAAATCCTTTCCAACATGTGGAGGGTAGAGTTCCAATGTGTGGGGACATTACACACCAGTCGGTGTGACGGAAGCTGCAAACGCTGCTTCAACACAGCAAGGGTGGGGGAAGCTGTAGACGACTTGCGAAAATGAGCTGACAGGCGGCGTACTTTGACGAGCAGATCTGGCAACTCGGGGTATGATTTAAGAAACCGCTGAACCACGAGGTTAAGCACATGAGCCAGGCATGGTACGTGTGTGATCTCGCCTCGCCTCAGAGCCGCCACCAGGTTACGGCCATTGTCACACACGACCATGCCTGGATGTAGGTTCAGCGGTCTCAGCCACAGATCTGCCTGCTCTTTCACAGCAGTCCACAACTCACAAGCAGTGTGAGGTTTCTCACATAAGCTTATGAGTTTCAGCACAGTCTGTTGCCCCATGGCTGAGGCAGTACTGCAGTGCTTCCAGCTTGTAACTGATGTTGTGGTATCTGAGATGGAGGCTGAACATGAGGAGGAGGAGCATGATGCGCAGGAGCTGTACACTGTGGGGGCAACTCTGACTGACATAGGGCCCGCAATCCTCGGTGTGGGGAGGATGTGTTCCCTCCCAAGGTCCGACTGGGTCTCGGCTCCCACTATGTTTACCCAGTGTGCCGTCAGGGAGATGTACCATCCCTGGCCACAAGCACTTGTCCACATGTCCGTTGTCAGGTGGACTCTCCCAGTAACTGCATTGTTGACAGCACGGCAGATGTTTTGGGACACGTGCTTGTGTACTGCGGGGATGGCACACCGGGCAAAATAGTGTCGGCTGGAGTTCGAGTACCGAGGGACGGCCACCGCCATAAGGTTGCGGAAGGATTCTGTCTCCACCTGCCTAAAAGGCTGCATTTCCAATGCAAGCAGTCGTGAAATGTGCGAATTTAGGACTGTGACCTGTGGGGCGTTGGCTGTGAATTTCTGCTTTCGTTCAAAGGTCTGGGATATGGACAATTGAACGCTGCGATGGGATGTGGACTTGGACGTTGATGCTGTTTCTTGAGAAACTGCCATAACAAGTGAAGACTGAGAGGAAGGGGCATCTTTGCATGCAGTATGTACAGGGGATTGCCTTGCACACACAACAGGGGGTTCTATTGCACGCACAACAGCGGAAAAAGCAGTGGTAACACCCGCTGACACTGGTCGTGGACCCTGGGGTTCGCCCCACAAAGTCGGTGCTTTGCTGCCATGTGCCTGATCATGCTGGTGGTGGTCAGGCTGGTAGTTTTGTCACCCCTGCTGATGCTGGCATGGCAGGTGGTGCAAATGGCATTTTTGGGGTTATCAGCAGAGTCTTTAAAAAAATTCCAGACTCTGGAAGACCTACAGGTTGTACTGGCAACGTCCCTCGTGTTGGTGTTATGGGGAACTGTTGCCTGCCTTCTGTGTGCGGCCACCACACTGCTTCTTTCTACCTGTTGGGGTACTCTGCCTCCCTCACCCTGTGAGCTGCTGGTCTCACTCTGCATGTCCTCCTGCCACGTTGGGTCAGTTACTAGATCATCCACCACCTCCTCCTCTTCCTCTTGTGCACCACAATCCTCCTCCTCACTTCCTGGCAATTGTGTCTCGTCATCGTCCACCTCTTGTGACAAATTGCCAGCGTCGACTTCCTGTGGCCGTGTCTGTTCAAATATTTGGGCATCGCTACATGGGATCTCCTCTTCCACCACTTCAAGCGGAGCAGGCAAGGGGCACAAATCTGGAAATGGACCAGTGAACAGCTCTTCAGAGTGTCCAACTGTGGGATCAGTTGCTGTCTGACGACACTCGGCATTGTGGGAGGAAAGAGCATCAGGGTGAGGAGGAGTATGCGGTTGAGACTCACGGCTACTAAGAGTCGACCGTGTGGAAGACAGGCAGGAAGTGGTGGTGCCCAGGTAACTGGAAGTATTATCTGCTATCCAATTAATAACCTGTTCACACTGATCAGTTCGCAATACTGATCGTGTTCTGTGCTTCCCTAGTAATTTGGTTAAGAAGTGGGAGCGACAAGATGTGGCTGTTGGTTGTGGCACATTTTCACCTTGGCCACGGCCCCGTCCTCTGCATGCACCATCACCAGAACGTCCAGTTCCACGTCCCATGCCACGCGCCTTGCCCATTGTAAAGGAAGTAAACAAGCTTACACTCGCACTATCAATGGAAAAAGGGTAATAAAAAGTAAACTAGAACCGTGGAAGAGGAAAACCACATTTCTATTTCTCTGGCCTACACCCGACTCTTTTAAACAATCTGAACAATCAGGGAGAAACTATTACTGTTTTTCTTTGCGGAAAAATTACCAAAAGCTGAATAATAGAGATTTTTTACCGTGGAATGATAAAACCACAGTTATTGTTTACTGGGGTATACCAGAAAATTTTAAATAGATATATTTGCGGCTAAACAGTGAGCGACACACTCAAACTGATTGTTTTTTTTAGGTAAAAATGGCCCAAAAGTGGATAATACAGAGATTTGACCCGTGGAACTGCAAAACCACACTTGTATTTTTCGGGCCTACACCAGACTATTTTCAACAGATATATTTGTGTCTGAACAATCAGGAGACACTACTGTTTTTCTTTACAGCAAAAAATGCAAAAACGCAGGATAATACAGAGATTTGACACGTGGAACTGCAAAACCACAGTTATATTTTACTGGTGTATACCAGACTATTTTCAACAGATATATTTGTGTCTGAAAAATCAGGAGACACTACTGTTTTTCTTTACAGCAAAAAATGCAAAAAATCAGGATAATACAGAGATTTGACCCGTGGAACTGCAAAACCACACTTGTATTTCTCGGGCCTACACCAGACTATTTTCAACAGATATATTTGTGTCTGAACAATCAGGAGACACTACTGTTTTTCTTTACAGCAAAAAAGCAGGATAATGCAGAGAGATTTTTTACCGTGGAACAGCAAAACCACAGTTATAATTTACTGGTGTATACCAGACTATTTTCAACAGATATATTTGTGTCTGAACAATCAGGAGACACTATTATTTTTTTTTTAGGGCAAAAAATGCCAAAAGCAGGATAATAGAATTTTTTACCGTGCAACAGCAAAACCACAGTTATAATTTACTGGTGTATACCAGACTTTTTTAAAATATATATATATTTGCGGCTGAACAGTGAGCGACACACTCAAACTGTTTTTTTTTAGATTCAAATGGCCCAAAAGCAGGATAATACAGAGGTTTGAACCGTGGTACTGCAAAACCACACGTCTATTTCTCTAGTCTACACCAGACTATTTTCAACAGATATATTTGCGTCTGAAAAATCAGAGACACACTTTATTTTTGGGGGGGGGGGGGGACACCAAATGGTTAATGAGATGGGTATATGTACAGTGTGAAGGAGGAAAAAAATAGAGGATTTAGATGAAAAAAAAAAGGATTTTTCCTGGCCCCCGAGACCTGGAGCTTAGTCCAGCAATTTCAGCACCAGGAGCACACAGGACTGTAATGCAGCGTTTGCTGGTAGAACCACTGCGTCTCCTATAAAGCCTGCCTGCCTGCCTGATATCTGGGATGGATATTAGTCCTGAGAAGGACTGTTTGTTTGATCTGACAGCCTTTACAGACCCTACACTAACTATTTCGCAGGATATATCTCTCCCTACACTGTCTGATCCGGAGCGACTTTGTCCAAGATTGCGGCGCCCAGTTTTAAATACTCGAGGTGACACTGTGCTGCCAGCCAATCACTGTAATGCCCACAAACAACATGGCTGCGGAATTACAGTGACTGGCTGGCCATCCCTGCATGTTCATTGGCTCTGTAAAGAGCGCCAAACATGCAGGGCGGAGACCCGAGCTCCCGCCCGAGTAACCCGGAAATGCTCGGTGCTTGCCGAACGTCCCGAGTAGCATGATGCTCGGGCGAGTACCGAGCAGTGTCGAGCATGCTCGCTCAACACTAATGGTGACGCTAATTATGGCATCATCGCCGCTCACCATCTTGTTGGCGTCCTCAACATTTTGTAGGATTGTACAGATGTCTGATATCCATGTTCACTCCTGAAGTTTTATGTGTGGCGTCTGACCTGAAAACCGACGGCCTTGTTGTTGCAAGTAGTCAACAATTGCCCTTTTCTGCTCATAAATCCTTCTCAACATCAGCAATGTAGAGTTCCAATGTGTGGGGACATCACACATCAGTCGGTGAGCTGGAAGCTGCAAATGCTACTAAAGCACGGCAAGAGAGACGGAAGCTGTAGCTGACTTTCTAAAATGGACACACAGGCGGCGTACTTTGACAAGCAGATCCGACAGATCCGGGTAGGCTTTGAGAAACTGATGAACTATGAGGTTAAGAACATGTGCCAGGCATGGTACATGTGTGAGCTTGCCTCGCCTCCGAGCCGCCACCAGGTACCTGCCATTGTCACACATGTCCGTGCCTGGCTGAAGGTTCAGCAGCGTCAATCACAGAACTGCCTGCTCTTTCAGAGCTGTCCACAACTCTTCAGCATTTAGCATTGTTTGGTTTGTCACCTAAGCATATTAGCTTCAGTACAGTCTGTTTCCACTTGGCTGAGGTAGTGCTGCAGGGCTTCCAGCTTGCTACTGATGTGGTCATTTCGGAGATGGATGCTGAAGAGGAGGAGGAGGTGCAGTAGCTGTAGAATGTGGGGACAACCATGATTGATCAAGGGCCAGCAATCCTCGGCGTCGGAAGGACGTGTTCCGTCCCAAAGTCCAACTGGGTCCCGGTTTCCAGTATGTTAATTCAGTGTGCCGTCAGCAAGATGTACCGTCCCTGCCCACAAGCACTTGTCCACGTGTCCGTGGTTAGGTGGACTTTCTCAGTAAAAGCGTTGTTGAGGGCACGGCTAATGTTGTGGGACACATGCTTTTGTAATACGGGGATGGCACAACGGAAGAAATAGTGGTGGCTGGGGACTGAGTACCGAGAGACGGCTGCCGCCATGAGACTGTGGAAAGCTTCTGTCTCCACTAGCCTAATAAGCAACATTTTGAGTGCAAGCATTCGCGAAATATGTGAATTTAGTAGTGTGGCCTATGGGGCATTAGCTCCGTATTTGCGTTTGCGTTCCAAGGACTGGGGTAGGAACAACTAAACGCTGCGATGGGACAAGGACGTGGACGTGCTTGTTGATGGTGCTAGTTGAGAGTGCTCAATGACATTTGCAGGGCAGGAGGCAATTTTGGCATGCGCCATGGACAGGGGATTGGCGTGCACGCACAACAGCCTAACAAGCTGTGGTGTCACCCGCAGACACTGTTGCTGGACCCTGTGGTTCTGCCCACTTAATCGGGTGGTTTGCTGCCTTGTGCCTGATCATGCTGCTAGTTTTGCTACCCCTGCTGATGCTGGCCTGGTGGGTGTTTCAAATGGCCTTTTTCGGGTTATCGGCAGAGTCTTTAAAAAACAACCAGACTCGGGAAGACCTAACAGTTGTACTGGCAACTTCTGTCAGGTTGATGTTACGGGGAACGGTTGCCCGCCTTCGGTCTGAGGTCACCACACTGCTTGTACTTACCTGTTGTGGTGCTTCGCCTCTCTCCCCCTGTGTGCTGCTGTGTGCACTCTGCATGTCCCCCTGCCAAGTGGATCAGTGACTTTATCGTCCACCACCTCATCTTCCATTTCCGCACCTTGGTCCTCCTCCAGACTTTCTGGCAATTGTGTCTCATCATCATCCACCTCTTGTGACAGTTTCCCACCGTTGCCTTCAGGTGACCGTGGCTACTGAAATATTTGGGCATCGCTCCATGTGATCTCCTTTTGCCCGCTTCAAGTGGACCGGGCGAGAGGCCCAAATCTATAAATGGAAAAGTGAACAGCTCTTCAGAGTGTCCAAGTGTGGGATTAGTTGTCTCTGGGCACTCGACATGGTGAGAGGAAGGAGGATCAGGGTGAGGAATATGCAGTCCAGACTCATAGCTACTGAGACTTGTCCGTGTGGAAGACAGGGTGGTGGTGGCTAAGTGACTGGAATTAACTGCTATCCAACCAACAACCTTTCCACACGGCTCTGTATTAATTGAGACAGGAAAGTCAAGTGAGATGTGGTACAATTTCAGCTTGCCCACGGCCTTGTCCTCTGCATGCACCATCATCACCATCGTGTCCACTTCCCCGTCCCTTGCCACGCACCTTGCCCATTTTAAATGGAGGACAATATTTTCAACGTTCACTACAGATGGCTGGATTTCAGCCACAGTGATATGTGATACATGAGACTGAAAACCAGTTTTAAATAGCTGGCCTGTAGGTTACTATTTTTCACAGTGACCTCGTGTCAATAACCTCACTGACACACTGCAACAAAATTTAAATGGAGTCCTGAAATGCCTGAATTTGGAGCACACTTATATGTGATACATGTGATGGAAAACCACAGTTTTAAATAGCTGGCCTGTTGGTTACTATTTTTTACAGCGACCTGGTGTCAATAACTTCACTGACACACTGCAGCAAAATTTAAATGGAGGCCAATATTTTCCACTTTAACTACAAATTTCTGGATTTTTATCGCTGTAATATGGAAAGAGTCTGGCTGTATTCTGCTGTGGCAAAAAGCAAATGGAGCAGAAAAACTGTGTTCTCTGGATTGCTTTTTAACCAAATAATCAGGATTAAGATAAAAAAAATAATTATCCCTTGACCCTGATACCTGGGGCTATTTGTAGAAATATCTGTAACAGAAGCAGAACTGGAATGGAGCCTCTTGTGCTGTATTATACACTGCAGTCTGCCATATACACTGCATGCCTGCTTGCCTCTGATATGTACGTATGTATATATACATTATATATATATACATACATATATACATACATACATGCATACACACATACAACCCCTGGCAAAAAATTATCTAATCACAGGGCTCGGAGGATGTTCATTCAGTTGTTTAATGTTGTTGAAAAAAAGCAAATCACAGACATGACACAAAACTAAAGTCATTTCAAATGGGAACTTTATAGCTTTAAGAAACACTAAAAGAAATCAAGAAAAAAATGTGGTACTCTGTTAGGGTAACTTTTTTCAGACCAAGCAGAGGGAAAAAATTATGGAATCACTCAATTCAGAGGAAAAAATTATGGAATCATGAAAAACAAACACAAAAGAACAATCCAATATATCACTAGTATTTTATACCTCTGACTTTAGTAACAGCTTGCAGTCTCTGAGGCATGGACTTAATGAGTGACAAACAGTTCTCTTCATCAATCTGGCTCAAACTTTCTCTGATTGCTGTTGCCAGATCAGCTTTGCAGGTTAGAGTCTTATCATGGACCTTATCATGGACCATTTTCTTCAACTTCCACCAAAGGTTTTCTATTGGATTGAGATACGGACTATTTGCAGGCCATGACATTGATCTTATGTGTTTTCTTTCAAGGAATGTTTTCACAGTTTTTTCTCTATGGCAGGATGAATTATCATCTTGAAAAATTATATCATCATCCCCAAACATCCTTTCAATTGATGGGATAAGAAAACTGTCCAAAATATCAATGTAAACTTGGGCATTTATTGAAGATGTAATGACAGCCATCTCCCCAGTGCCTTTACTTGACATGCAGCCCCATATCATCATTGACTGTGGAAATTTGTATGTTCTCTTCATGCAGTCATCTTTATAAATCTCATTGAAACGGCACCAAACAAAAGTTGCAGCGTCATCAACTTGCCCAATGCAGATTTGCGATTCATCACTGAATATGACTCATCCAGTCATCCACAGTCCACGAATACTTTTCCTTAGCCCATTGTAACCTTGTCTTTTTCTGTTTAGGTGTTAATGATGGCTTTTGTTTAGCTGCTCTGTATGTAAATCCCATTTCCTTTAGGCGGTTTCTTACAGTTCAGTCACAGATATTGACTCCAGTTTCCTCCCATTCGTTCATCATTTGCTTTGTTGTGCATTTCCTGTTTTGCAGACATATTGCTTTAAGTTTCCTGTCTTGACGCTTTGATGTCTTCCTTGGTCTACCAGTATGTTTGCCTTTAACAACCTTCCCATATTGTTTGTATTTGGTCCAGATTTTAGACAAGGCTGACTGTGAACAACCAACATCTTTTGCAACATTGCGTGATGATTTACCTTCTTTTAAGAGTTTGATAATCCTCTCCTTTGTTTCAATTGACATCTCTCGTGTTAGAGCCATGATTCATGTCAGTCCACTTGGTGCAACAAGACTGCAGACTAACTAGCAGACTAACTAGCAGATCTAATTTGATGCAGGTGTTAGTTTTGGAAATGAAAATTTACAGGGTGATTCCATAATTTTTTCCTCAGAATTGAGTAATTCCATAATTTTTTCCCTTTGCTTGGTCTGAAAAAAATTACCCTTACTGAGTACCACATTTTTTTTCTTGATTTCTTTTAGTGTTTCTTAAACCTATAAAGTTGCCATTAGAAATGACTTTAGTTTTGTGCCATGTCTGTGATCTGCTTTTTTTCAACAACATTAAACAACTAAATGAACATCCTCCGAGCCCGGTGATTCCATATTTTTTGCCAGGGGTTTCACACTTATTTGTTAAGTATATAATTCCACATGTGTTAATTCATAGTTTTGATGCCTTCAGTGTGAATGTACTATTTTCATAGTCATGAAAATACAGAAAAATCTTTAAATGAGGTGTGTCCAAACTTTTGGTCTGTACTGTATATTGTGGAATTCCTAGACTAGCAGGACGTTCAATGGACCATATTGATATATGCACTGCAGTCTGCCACATACACTGCCTGCCTGCCTAATTCCTGCTATCACTACTTATTATATGCAGCTAGATTAGTCCTCAGAAGGACTGTTAGTTCAGATGGATGGATTATAGATATATGTTGTGGAATACCTATAATAAGTCTAAACAAGCAAATCTCTCCCTGACACAGCATCACCTCTCCATACTCTGCCTTATTCCGGAGTAGACTGTGACGAGCATGACGGCGCCCGGTATTATATACACCTGATGATGCTGTGCCATCAGCCAATCACTGTAATGCCACAACCAACATGGATACGTCATTTCAGTGTGTGGCAGGCAATCCCTGCATGTTCATTGGCTCTCTAAAGAGCACCAAACATGCAGGGAGGGGACCTAAGCTCCCACCCGAGCAACTAGGAAATACTCGCAGAGAGCCGAGTATCTCGAGCAGTGAGATGCTCGGACGAGTACTGAGTAGTGTTGAGCCACCCCCGTAGTGTTCGAGTTCGGTTCGGTTCGTCGAACACCCGTGTGTTCGCCGAACTGTTCGTCGAACTGTTCGTCGAACACCTTCGAACACCGTTAAAACCAATGGCAGGCAAACAAAAACACATAGAAACACATAGAAAACACCTTCAAAGGTGTCCAAAAGCTGACAAACTGCTCAGAAGACACAACTAACACATGGAAAAGTGACAAGTACATATAGTCATGCGAAAAGAAAAGAGGTGGAGGAGTAAAAGGAGGGGGAGACACAGATATAGGCATGTCATGCCCTTCTAAAATCCAAAAAGTGAGAAGCCGACACGTTCAGTCCGCTCCTGCCCGTGCCACCTCCGCGTCGCCGGGTTTGTGCCAGAGCCGCGGTGAACCCTGACGGCCAGCCCCCCTCTCCCAATACTGGTGCCTGTCCGCTGGTGGGTCGAGCGAGCCCCCCTGTGGTGGAGGCAGCTCTAAGCTTTTTAATTTAAATTGTCTCTCTAATTTGAATGAATACACTTTAAATCCATTTACAAGGATCTATTGGAGGGCAAGTCTCATGCCAGCAGCTGCGTAATTCCAGCTCCAGTAGCGTCCACTAAAGCTGCTGCAGTTAAAAAGCTTTTATAAGGATCGAGCTCGGCTGTCCACCGCAAGGAATCCTACTGCCAGTCCCAGCCCCTATGCCTTGGGGTGCCTCCTGATGCTCTTCACTGAGTATCCCGTGGTCCCGAAGCATTTCCTTTGAAAAAATTAAGTGTCCAAACTACAGGTGGTGTAGCTTGCTTAACAGCCGGGATAATCGGCTGACTAGCAGACACTGCTACTAGGCACAAAGTATTTCCTGGGCTAGATGCAGTTAAAAATTTGTAATTAGATACTCTCGTTGGATGCTGAGAAAGCATTCCATAGAGTCTCCTGGCACGCCATATATGATTCTCTTAAAAAGCTTGGGGTAGGGGTCTAGGGGACCCTTTTATAGCCAAAATCACGGCCATGTATCGCAATACGTCACCTAGGCTGAAGATAAATGGAACTGTAGCACCCTGAGGGCTCGGTTGCTACAGAGGTATTGCACCTCACCCAGAGGTGTGATATCTCACTCTCAGGTAAGGATGTAGTGTGGATCAGGACCCGACACCTGCATGCATTACACCACATTGCCGTGGGGCAGGGCGACCAATATGCCCCTGAGATGGGCACAACAGTCCCTGTCCCTGGCTGGAGTGGGGGGAGGGAACACTGAGGAAGGGGAACCCTGTAGTGCAGGAGCAGGGAGGAAGCAGTTCCTGGGTGCATTGAGAAGGGAGTATAAAAGGTGGGCACCATCTTAGTTCAGTGCAGAGAAGTCTGAGCAGAAGTGGCAGGGAGCAGGGGCTCTGCATGAGCTCTGCTCCGGAGGCGGGCCTAGTAACAGAGGCCCAGGCCTGGAAGAGGGAGAAGGAAGGAAGAGGAGTGGAGAAGGCTCCAGGAACGAGGAACGAAGGGATCCCAGGGGTGCGGACAGGCGAGTCGCCACCGCACGCCCGAATCCACCTGCGTGGAGGGGTCAGGCCAAAGGGGGAGACCGGTCCCCGAAACTAGTGGAGGCAGGAAACGACCCTCAGCTAGAAACAGGAGGCTGTGACATTTTATGTGGCGTAGCCCCTCGCTACACCCGCTAGGAAGGCACCACATAGGGTCAGGGAAACTGGCGCCAAGTTTACCAAGAGGAGGCCCGAGGCAGCCGGACAGAAGGGTTGGTAAGAAAGGCCAGACAAAGGACACACAAAGGGGGTCCTGTGAAGCGCTCCAAAGTTATCTGGGAGTTGTCTGAGCCCCTCACCTGGTGAGCACAGTACGACGTGGGCAGCCGTTACCTGCAGACGTGGTCTGGATAATAAGAACTGTGAGTAAAGGCCCTGGACTGCATCACTGACTCCGTGTCGTTACTGCTGCTGCCCTGCACCATCACCCCCATCCTCCGCATACACTGCCCTGAGGCTATACTCCTCCCGTGGGGAGTTATGCTATGCTCTGCTGCACCCACAACACCAGCCTCAGCGGTCTGCCCTGGAGTGGCGGTTCACTCTGACCGCAATCCACGGGTGGCGTAGTCGGACATTTAAACATCAAAACCACATAAATAATTCCGCCACTGGTTTGACCGCCGTGAGCCACAGAACCGGGTCGCCGCCACGGAGACTACAACCACCAGCATCCACCAAAAAGGGTCCGGCTCCGGGTGTCCCAAGGCCCAGGGGGTGCGTCAGAACATTTTCATCACCTTTCACAATCACCAATGGGACAAGGCAGGGATGTTCTCTGTCCCCTCTCTTATACATCCTAGTGACGGAGCACCTGCTCTCATCAATTCGCCATAACCCCAATATTAGGTGGATTGAGGTGGGAGGCACCGAGTACAAGTGCTCTCTATTTGCTGATGATGTCCTAGTATATATCACTCAATCACATATATCCATCCATGCTGTTATGGCTGAAATAGATCACTTTGTTACATGGTCAAATTTTAAAATCAATGCAGCGAAGTCTGAGGCCCTCGATGTCTCCCTCCTGAAATCCATATAGGATTCCATCCAGTCCAACTTTCCCTTTGCCTGGCCCTCACAGGGTATCAAATACTTAGGAATTCCTATTCATAGAGACCTCTCCCATCTATGTTATCTTAATTTTGGGCCCTTTATTGAACAACTCCATACAGACCACGGTTGGCAAGTTAGAACTGTAAGATTCACTACGTGAACCACTGGTGTTTTGTGGAAAAGCACATGTACACTGTGTTCCAAATTATTATGCAAAAAGTGTTTAGGAGTGATAAGGGAAGAATTTGTTTGTTTGTCAGTTAAACTCATTGATGGTGATGTGTGTCAGGGCTCTTTATATCACTGTAAGCAATTGCAGACACCTGTGCTAATTAGTTTGGCAGGTGTGTCCAATGAAAGGCAAGACTACTTAAGAAGGCTGTCTCACATTATTAAGCAGCCTACATTTTCTGCCAAAATGGGAAAGAAAAAGGATGTGTCGGCTGCTGAGAAGCAACAAATTGTGGAGTGTTTAGGTCAAGGCATGACTACAATCAACATTGTGCGATGATCAGGATGAAGTGTCTTGGCAATCAAGAAGTATGTAGCTGATTCACAGTACACACGTGTGCGTGCTGATAAGGGCAAATTGAGGACTCTTTCCTACAGGCAATTACGTCAGGTTGAAAGAGCAGCGGCAAAAAAGCCTTGTCATAGCAGCAGACAAGTTTTTGAAGCTGCTGGTGCCTCCAACGTCCCCCGAACAACAAGATGCAGGGTCCTTCAGAGGTTTGCAGCTGTGCATACGCCATCCTGTCGACCTCCTCTATCCACTTCACACAAGAAGAAACGGCTCCAGTGGGCCAAACATTACATGAAGACTGATTTCAAAACTGTTTTGTTCACGGATGAGTGCCGTGCAGCGCTCGATGGTCCAGATGGATGGAGTGGAGGATGGCTGGTTGATGGACACCCCACGCAAACACGGCTACAGCGCCAACAAGGAGGAGGTGGAGTAATGTATTGGGCTGGAATCATGGGGAGAGAGATTGTCGGCCCCTTTAGGATCCCTGAAGGCGCTAAAGATGAACTCCATAATGTATGTGAATTTTCTCAAACAGCACTTCCTGCCATGGTTCAAGAAGAAGAAACGTGTATTTCACAGCAAGATCATTTTTTTGCATGATAATGCACCATCTCATGCTGCACATAAAACATGTGCATCTCTGGCTGATATGGGCATAAAAGCGGACAAACTTATGTTGTGACCCCCATGCTCCCCTGACCTCTACCCCATTCAGAACCTTTGGAGCATCATTAAAAGGAGTGTCTATGATGGCGGGAGGCAGTTCACATCTAAGCAACAGCTCTGGGAGGGTATTCTGTCCTCATGCAAAACAATTGAAGCAGAAACCATCTAAAACCTGACAAATTCAATGGACGAGAGAGTTCAGAAGCTCCTTTCGAACAAGGGGTCCTATGTGAAAATGTAACATCACCTAGAATAAAGTTTTGAGTTGAAAACTGTTTGATTTCAGTTTCTAACAACCTGCTAATGCTTATAATTTCAAAAATGACCATTTTTTTGGTCTTTATTAAAATGAAAAGGTTGATCGAAAAGTTTGGGGGATCTAAGAGTGTGGCAACCCAGTAGTCATAATTACTTCGAATTCTGACAATATGAGGGTCATGCTGCAGGTAGTGCAGCAAGAAGGCACTTATGTGTCTTGCGCATCTCGGAGCCCCAAAATTATTTTCCGGGCTAGATGCAGCTAAAAATTATTATTAATTTTAAATCTGGTGAAGCTTTAGTATAGATGGCCTAATAGGATCAGTGCTGCACACTGCTACAAAGCCCAAATTATTTTCCAGTCAAGATACAGATAAACATGATTAGTAATTTTAAATCTGGTGGAGCTTATTATAGATGGCGTAATAGAATCAGTGCTGCACACTGCTACAAAGCCCAAATTATTTTCCAGCCAAGATACAGATAAACATGATTAGTAATTTGAAAGCTTAAAACGGTTGGTAGGGTGATTTTAACCAATCATCAAGCTTTTACTCTCCCCAGGATGACACAGGGGTAGAAAAGTCATTTCGGATCCATGATTTGTTCATCTTTATGAACGTGAGTCTGTCAACATTATCAGTGGAGAGCCGCGTGCGCTTATCTGTCAGCACACCACCAGCAGCGCTGAACACACGTTCAGACAGAACGCTGGCTGCGGGGCATGACAAGATCTCCAAGGCGTAAGTGGCTAGCTCCGGCCATTTATCCAGATTGGAAGCCCAAAAAGAGCAAGGGTCCAGTGACACAGTCATGGCTTCAATGTTTACTTGGAGATACTCCTGTACCATCGTCTCTAGGCGTTGACTATGTGTCAGACTTCTTGTCTCCTGTGGCCTTGCAAAGGATGGGCTAAAAAAGTGGTGAAATGATTCCGCAAAATTGATGTTACCAGCAGATACTGTGGTTCTGTTACGGTTTGAGTGCTGAACACTTGACGGTCCCACGGTTGGCAAGTTGGAACTGTGAGATTCACTACGTGCACCACTGGTATTTTGTGGAAAAGCACATGTAAGATTCTGCAACAGTCTCTGCTGATACTCCTGCATGCGTGCATCCCTTTCTATGGCTGGAATAATTTCTGCAAATTTACTTTTGTACCGGGGATCTAACAGTGTGGCAACCCAGTAGTCAGGATTATTTCTAATTCTCACAATTCGAGGATCATGTTGCAGGTAGTGCAGCAAGAAGGCACTCATGTGTGTTGCGCATCCAGGAGCACCAAGTCCCTGTTGTGTTGGTGGCGAGGTAACAATCATGCTTCCTTCCTCTGTCCTCTCCCCCCAACCTCGCACAACAGAAATGTGATCAAGGTCTCCCTCATCTGATGAGTCTTCCATCAGTTCGTCCTCCACTTCTTCCTGGGCTCCTGCACCTTCCTCACTAGTTTGGCTGCTACCATGCGCCCTGGTAAAACCATCTCCCCCACCCTCACATGCCTGCCGCCTTGGTGCTGCCGACCGTCTGGACCTTGCAGATGTTAGCCCTTCCGCATACAACTCCTCCTCCTCTACTTACTCCACCTCCTCTTGTGCCACCACCTGACTCCGAATTCTGTTTAACATGTGCTCCAGCATGTAAATCACCGGAATAGTCATGCTGATAATGGCATCGTCAGCACTAAACATCTTCGTCGCCATTTCAAAACTGTGCAGAAGGGTGCATAGGTCCCTGATCTGAGACCACTCCTCCAGCGTGATTTGCCCCACTTCTGGATCTCGTTGGCCCAGGCTATACGTCAGAACGTATTGCACCAGGGCTTGTCGGTGCTGCCACAGTCGCTGCAACATGTGCAGAGTTGAATTCCACCGGGTAGGCACATCGCATTTTAGCCGGTGAAGTGGCAGGCCCAACGACTTCTGTAGAGATGTAAGTCGCTGAGCTGCGGGATGCGAACGGCGGAAGTGAGCACACAGCGACCGTGCCCTCTGCAGAAGGCCATCTAGTCTGGGATAGTGGGCTAAAAATTGCTGGACAACCAGGTTCAACACGTGAGCCATACAAGGCACGTGTGTGACATTGCCCCGGCGAAGGGCCGCACCCAGGTTTGCAGCATTGTCGCACACGGCCTTCCCTGGTTTCAGGTCCAGTGGAGACAACCATTCATGAAATTGGTTCTCCAGAGCTGACCATAACTCCTCAGCTGTGTGACTCACATTTCCCAGACATTTCAATGTAAAACCGCATGATGACGTTGAGCCCTACTGCCAGCATAGTAAGGAGGTGTGCAGGATCCCTTCTGCGCAGTTAGAAAGCTTGTGGCATGACCAGACAGGCTTTGGGTGCAGGTGGAAGACCGAGAGGAGGTTGAGGAGGCAGAAGCAGTGGAGGAACTTTGACATAAAGAGGATTGACGCACAACTCGTGGGGACGGCAAGACTTGGACAGCAGCCCCTTGTCCTGCTGTCACCATAGTTACCCAGTGCCCAGTCAGCGACATGTAACGCCCCTGTCCATGCCTACTCGTCCAAGTGTCTGTGGTGAAATGCACCCTGTCACACACAGAGTTTCTCAAAGAAGCGGTGATGTTGTGTGCGACATGCTGGTGGAGCGCAGGCACACCTTTCTTTGAGAAGTAGTGCCGACTGGGCATCTGGTACTGGGGCACTGCGACGGACATAAGGTCTCGAAAATCCTCTGTGTCCACCAGGCGGAAAGGCAGCATTTCTGTAGCCAAGAGCTTGCAGATGGTGAAATTCAACCTCTTAGCTTTCTCATGGCTAGGAGGAAATGGTCTTTTACTTATCCACATCTGAGGGACCGAGGGCTGGCTATTGTGCTTAGACGGGGTTGATAAGGGTGTCCCCGGCAAACTGCCGGTCTGTGAGGAAGATGCAGGCGGACATGTTAGGTTGCCTTGATCCAAAGGTGGTGCTATCGATGTCGGACAGCGCTCAACACCAGCTGGTGTTACCACCTCCAAAGAAAATGATGACCTGCCAATCACGCTGGCTGTTGCGGGTAAAGAGGTGGCAGGTCTGCGCCCCAAAACAGGTGTGACTGCTGTCCCCCCAGTCACAGAGGATGAAGAGGCCGCGGATGCACAAGATATGGCAGACGGTGGTTGGCCCGGCCGGCTAGGCCGCATTGTAGCACACTGAGCTTCCCACTGCAACTTATGCTTCATGTCCATGTGCCGGTTCATGCATGAAGTACTCAAACTATGTATTTTTTGGCCTCTACTTAGCTTTTGCTGACAAATGTTACAGATAACACGAGTTGGGTCATCTTTATCGATCTGAAAAAATGCCCAGGCTATGCAAGGCTTAGCACCCATGCGACCTGAAGAGCCACCACGACTTGTGGTGAGAGGCAGAGTTGTGTTTGAGGATGCAGTTGTTGACGTGCTTCCAGTACTACGTCTCTGTCCAGGAAGGCGCAACCTGACCTCGTCGTCACTAGCATCTTCCTCCACCTCCTCTGCTGACCTCATCTCTTGGCTGACTATGGGTTGACAGTAAGTGGGATCTCCAACCTCATCATCATCACCCTGTGCGTTATCACACCCGTCGTCCTCAGAGCCAACCTGTTCCTGCCCTGACAAAAAACTAAAGTTGTCGCTCCAATCAGGTATTTGAGTCTTATCATCGTCTTCCTCATTGTCTCCACCAACAGGAGTTACAGTTTGGGAATGAGGGTCTACATTATGGTCAGAACCTTCTGCGTCTGGTCCTGGATCCGACTCATAAAGATTCTAGGCATTAGTGCAGATCATTTCCTCGTCTGGATTCACAGAAGCGCTGGATTCGACCTCTGATTCCCAGGCTATAGTATGAGTAAACAGCTCTGCAGACTCAACCATCTGTTCTACCTCATACTCAGACGGGCAGCTGGAGATTTGGGAGCTGTGAGGAAGCAAGTGCGATTGGGGTGACACCTTTGAGGACTGGAGTATTTGTGATGTTGAAGTTGATGTGGAGGAGAGCCCACTTAAAGGAGCACTTGATATCCGTTGAAGCACCTGCTGTTTTTGTGCCTCATCTGGAATTTGTAGCGATTGGCGTGGCCGTAAGAAAGGGATCATATCACATTGTCCGCTAAAAGAAGTAGACATTTTAGTTTGGCTGGAAGATGGTCTTTCTTCTGCAGATGTTACTGTTGCTTTAACACCTACCCCATGGACACAACCTTTTTTCCCCTTCCCAACACGCCTATTCCCCTTTCCACCAGCAGCAGGCCTTTTTCCACTCATTTTGGTGGTTAACTAATTCACAACTCTGGAGTTGTTTGCACAAAAAAACAATGGATGGGAACCGAGCAGAGCTGAGTGGCCAAACTGTGGTATTAGGCCAAAACTATTGGCTTGGTTAGACGCAGAAAAAAATTATATTCAATTTGCAACCTGATGGAGGTCAGTATAGATGGACTAATAGAGAAAGTCCCACACACTGCTAGAAGGCCAAATATTTTTTCAGAGCTAGATGCAGATAAAAATTATTTTTAATTTGCAACCTGATGGAGGTCAGTATAGATGGACTAATAGAGAAAGTCCCACACACTGCTAGAAGGCCAAATATTTTTTCAGAGCTAGATGCAGATAAAAATTATATTCAATTTGCAACCTGATGGAGGTCAGTATAGATGGACTAATAGAACAAGTCCCACACACAGCTAGAAGCCCAAATATTTTTTCAGAGGTACTGTAGATGCAGATAAAAATTATTTTTAATTTGCAACCTGATGGAGGTCAGTATAGATGGACTAATAGAGAAAGTCCCACACACTGCTAGAAGGCCAAATATTTTTTCAGAGCTAGATGCAGAAAAAAATTATATTCAGTTTGCAACCTGATGGAGGTCAGTATAGATGGACTAATAGAGAAAGTGTTAGAACCTTGCTCTTAGGTTTTTTTTCCTTTGCTGGTCACATGACCTTGTTGGCCTATTTAATCCTGCTCCGCCCTTCTGGCTTTGCTGGACTTCATTGTATATCTACTCTCTAGCTAGCCTGTGCTCTGTGTCTTGCTCTGTTAGTTTGCTTGGTCTACTGACCTCTATGTTCTATTCATTTTGTTTGTTCGTCTGTCTGCTACTATTTCTCTTAGGAGGTGTCCCATATTCCTCCCAGTCCTTAGTACTTGTAGGGATTCCTTCCCCACATCTATAGGTCTCCGTACAGACTAGCTTAGGACTTTAGCAGGTCTGATCACAGGATCAGGTCCCCTGTTACATCGTAGGGATTAAGCTGAGTTCTATCGTAGGGACAGATCTCCTCTCTTTCCTTAGCTCTGGTAGCAGAACATAACAGTAAGTCCAGCCAGCAAATTCTCTAAGGAAAGATTTTTCTGTTCCATCATGGTGTCGGTTCAGGATTTGGTTCATCGCCTGCAGGGACTCTCTCTGGAGGTGGCCGAGCTCCGTCAGCACGTGAGTAACTGTCCTGGAGCACATTTCTTGGAGCCTAAGGTATGTTTGCCGGATTTATTTTTTGGTGAACACCGAGAATTTTTTTCATTCAAAAATGCTTGCTTATTGTATTTTCGTTTGAGACCTAAGTCCTCTGGGGATGAATCCCAGCGCGTAGGGTTCATAATGTCACTTTTGCGCAAAGAGCCTCAGGAGTGGGCCTTTTCTTTGCAACCTAGTGATACATGCTTCAGATCAGTGGATAGTTTTTTTTCTGCTTTGGGACTATTATATGATGATCCTGACCGTGTCGCATCAGCTGAGACTGAGTTGAGACGTTTAAAACAGGGATCAGGTAATGTGGAAAAATATTGTACTCATTTCCGTCGTTGGTCTACTCAAACAGGGTGGAACGATTCTGCTCTGAAAAGTCTATTTCTTGCTGGGCTCAGTGAAAGGGTTAAAGACCTGCTAATTGCTTATCCTACACCTGAAGATTTGCAACAGGCTATGCAATTAGCTATACGGGTGGATAGGAGACTGCGTGCTAGGGTTAATGAGAGCAAATCCTCTGCTATGTCAGTTTCTGGTTATGAGAATGTGTGTACTAACAGTCGTGAACC
Organism: Phyllobates terribilis; assembly: GCF_046119375.1. NCBI lineage: Eukaryota > Metazoa > Chordata > Amphibia > Anura > Dendrobatidae > Phyllobates > Phyllobates terribilis. The sequence goes on from NW_027362761.1 coordinate 285,862,439, forward strand.
AATGGAGATTGGATCGGTGGCACCTCGCTCTCAAGAAAAAGACCATCGATTTTCTGAAGGCTTGTGTTTCTATTGCGGAAAATCTGGTCATTTGATTAAAGGCTGTGAGCTTCGTATGAAGAAAAAAAAAAAAATGGTCAGTCACGCCCGTATTGCCTGTTTAAATTCCAAGGGTATATTTTTAGCTGCTTCTACGATTGCTCAGAAAAAATTAATGGAATTTCGGGTGTTTGTTGATTGCGGGTCTACTCTGAATATAATTGATGGGGGATTCGTGGAAAGACTCAATTTAAAACCCGAACCTTTATCATCCCCCATTGCTGTGGTTTCTGTGGATGGTTCCCCTTTGAAGAATATTACTCTCAAGGTCTGTGAATTTCCTCTCACTATTAATGGTGTTCACCATGAGGAATTGGATTTGGTAGTGTTGAATAACTTGCCTTCTCCAGTAATATTGGGATTGCCCTGGTTAAAATTTCACAATCCTGTACTGGATTGGTCTACCAGTGAAATTAAATCCTGGAGCCATAAATGTTATGACAAGTGTTGTAACGGGCGTATTGCAGCTTTGGATAGGGGAGAATTGCCTGTTCCTATTCAGGATTTTTGGAGAGTTTTTTCTGAAAAGGAATCGCAGGTTTTGCCTCCCCATAGAGACTATGATTGTTCTATTGAATTTGTCCCTGGAGCGACTCTTCCTAAAAGTCGTTTATTTAACCTTACTATTCCTGAGAGGAAGGCTTTGGAGGAATACATACAGACAAGTTTGGCCGCCGGTCACATTAGGCCCTCTAAGTCTCCTGTGGCGGTTGGATTTTTTTTTGTAAAAAAAAAGGACGGCGGTTTACGTCCTTGTCTGGATTTTCGTGAGATTAACAAAATTACTGTACGCAATCCTTACCCACTGCCATTGATTCCTGATCTGTTTAACCAGTTAATGGGGGCCAAGTGGTTCTCTAAAATTGACCTTAAGGGGGCATACAATCTGTTGCGCATGAAGGAGGGTGATGAATGGAAGACTGCTTTTAACACTCCTGTGGGTCATTTTGAGAATCTGGTTATGCCTTTTGGTCTTACTAATGCTCCTGCATTTTTTCAGAATCTGATTAATGACATCCTTAGACCTTTGATCGGCAAAAATGTGGTTGTGTATTTGGATGACATTTTGATTTATTCGCCGGATCTGGAGTCTCATTGGCGGAGCGTGCGTGAGGTATTACAGTTATTAATGGACAATTCGCTTTTTGCTAAGCTGGAGAAATGTGAGTTCGCTGTACAGAGAATTAGTTTTTTGGGCTACATTATCTCCAGCAAAGGTTTTGAGATGGATCCGGTTAAGGTTCAGGCTGTGCAGGAATGGCCTAGGCCTATTGGTTTGAAATCGATACAGAGGTTTTTGGGTTTCGCCAATTACTACAGAAAATTCATAAAAAAATTTTCTAGTATTGTCAAACCTCTGACTGATCTCACCAGGAAAGGTGCTGATGCGGTTCAGTGGTCTTCTGAGGCCATTGAAGCTTTTGTGTATCTCAAGGAGAGGTTCACCTCTGCTCCCATCCTTATGCAGCCTGATGTGACTAGGCCGTTTTTGGTTGAGGTTGATGCTTCCTCTGTGGGGGTTGGCGCAGTATTGTCTCAGGATAACGGGGATGGATTACATCCCTGTGCCTTTTTTTCAAAAAAATTTTCGGAGACTGAACTGAATTACGATATTGGTAATCGGGAATTATTGGCTATTAAACTCGCATTTGAACACTGGCGCCACTTCTTGGAAGGTGCGGAATTTCCCGTTCAGGTTCTTACGGATCATAAAAATCTGATATATCTTGATGCTGCCAAGCGCCTGAATGCCCGTCAGGCTAGGTGGGCACTGTTTTTCTCGCGGTTTAATTTCTCCGTTACTTACATCCCTGGTACTAAGAATGTTAAGGCGGATGCCTTGTCTCGCATTTTTTCTCCCTTAGTCGGTGCTGAGAAAGAGGAGAACATTTTACAAGAAGGTGTTGTGATAGCTGCTTTGGACTCCGTTTTGGAAAATGAGATTCTTAAAGCACAGGAGAATGCCCCTTCTAACACTCCTCATGGGAGGTTGTTTGTGCCTGGGACCTTTAGGAGAGATTTGTTTGTTGAGTGTCACGAATCTCGGTTGGCAGGTCATCCCGGAATCTCTGAGACCAAGAGACTGGTGGGTCGCAGTTTTTGGTGGCCTGGATGGCAGAAGGAAGTCATTAAGTGGGTGCGTCAATGTACTATATGTGCTAGATCTAAGTCCTCACATACTCCTGCTGCGGGGTTGCTTTGTCCTTTGGAGGTTCCCAGTGCTCCTTGGACACATTTGGCTATGGACTTTATAACTGACCTTCCCCCCTCTGAGGGTTTTACTGTCATCTGGGTGGTCGTGGACCGTTTTAGCAAGATGTGTCACTTGGTTCCTTTCGTCAAACTGCCCTGCGCTAAAACTCTCGCTAAGGCCTTTGTGAAGGAAATTGTCAGACTTCATGGCGTTCCTACTGACATTGTTTCTGATAGGGGTCCTCAGTTCGTGGCTCGTTTTTGGCGTGCCTTTTGTGATAGGTTGGGAGTTCATTTGTCGTTCTCGTCCAGATATCATCCTGAATCTAATGGCCAGACAGAAAGGAAAAACCAGGATGTTGAGCAGTTCTTGCGTTGTTTTGTGGCAGACAATCAAGAGGGGTGGTCTGAGTTTCTGCCACTTGCTGAATTTGCTCTGAACAATCATACATCTTCTTCTGCTGGTTGTTCGCCTTTTTTTTGTTGTTCTGGGAGACATCCGTCGTTTGGGTCGTCCTCTAAGTTGGGATCTGCCGTGCCTGAGGAGGAGAATTTTTCCGGTGATTTGGAGAGAGTTTGGACGGATGTGCGTGGTAATCTTCAGGAGGCCAACAGAAAATCTAAAGACTACTTTGATAGGAAACGACAGGAGGTTTTGTTCGCTGTTGGTGACATGGTTTGGTTGTCCTCTAGGAATCTGCAGTTGAGGATTCCTTCAAAGAAATTGGGTCCCAAGTTTGTAGGGCCCTTTAAGGTGCTTCAGGTTGTCAACCAATCTGCTGTTAGGTTGGAGGTTCCTACCTCCTGGAGAATTAATCCGGTATTTCATGTCTCTCTGTTGAAAAAAGCTGTTGTATCGGATTGTGATGCCTCTGCCTCTGTTCCTCCGGTGGTGGAGGACGGGGAATATGAAATTTCTCGCATCCTTAACTCTAGACGGTATAGAGGTAGTTTGCAGTATCTTGTGGCCTGGAAAGGTTTCGGTAGCGAGGATAACTCTTGGGTGAGGTCGGATGATGTTTCCGCGTCCAGACTTATCAGAGCGTTGCACAGATTTCCTGATAAGCCTGGTCCTAGGGGATCCGGAGGATCCTCTTAGAAGGGGGGGTACTGTTAGAACCTTGCTCTTAGGTTTTTTTTCCTTTGCTGGTCACATGACCTTGTTGGCCTATTTAATCCTGCTCCGCCCTTCTGGCTTTGCTGGACTTCATTGTATATCTACTTTCTAGCTAGCCTGTGCTCTGTGTCTTGCTCTGTTAGTTTGCTTGGTCTACTGACCTCTATGTTCTATACATTTTGTTTGTTCGTCTGTCTGCTACTATTTCTGTTAGGAGGTGTCCCATATTCCTCCCAGTCCTTAGTACTTGTAGGGATTCCTTCCCCACATCTATAGGTCTCCGTACAGACTAGCTTAGGACTTTAGCAGGTCTGATCGCAGGATCAGGTCCCCTGTTACATCGTAGGGATTAAGCTGAGTTCTATCGTAGGGACAGATCTCCTCTCTTTCCTTAGCTCTGGTAGCAGAACATAACAGAAAGTCCCACACACTGCTAGAAGGCCAAATATTTTTTCAGAGCTAGACGCAGATAAAAATTATTTTTAATTTGCAACCTGATGGAGGTCAGTATAGATGGACTAATAGAGAAAGTCCCACACACTGCTAGAAGGCCAAATATTTTTTCAGAGCTAGAGGCAGATAAAAATTATATTCAATTTGCAACCTGATGGAGGTCAGTATAGATGGACTAATAGAACAAGTCCCACACACTGCTAGAAGCCCAAATATTTTTTCAGAGGTACTATAGATGCAGATAAAAATTATTTTTAATTTGCAACCTGATGGAGGTCAATATAGATGGACTAATAGAGAAAGTCCCACACACTGCTAGAAGGCCAAATATTTTTTCAGAGCTAGATGCAGAAAAAAATTATATTCAGTTTGCAACCTGATGGAGGTCAGTATAGATGGACTAATAGAGAAAGTCCCACACACTGCTAGAAGGCCACATATTTTTTCAGAGGTAGATGCAGAAAAAAATATATTCAGTTTGCAACCTGATGGAGGTCTGTATAGATGGATTAATAGAACAAGTCCCACACACAGCTAGAAGCCCAATATTTTTTCAGAGGTAGATGCAGAAAAAAATATATTCAGTTTGCAACCTGATGAAGGTCTGTATAGATGGACTAATACAACAAGTCCCACACACAGCTAGAAGCCCAATATTTTTTCAGAGGTAGATGCAGAAAAAAATATATTCAGTTTGCAACCTGATGGAGGTCTGTATAGATGGATTAATAGAACAAGTCCCACACACAGCTAGAGGCCCAATATTTTTTCAGAGGTAGATGCAGAAAAAATATATTCAGTTTGCAACCTGATGGACGTCTGTATAGATGGATTAATAGAACAAGTCCCACACACAGCTAGAAGCCCAATATTTTTTCAGAGGTAGATGCAGAAAAAAATATATTCAGTTTGCAACCTGATGGAGGTCAGTATAGATGGACTAATACAACAAGTCCCACACAAAGCTAGAAGCCCAATATTTTTTCAGAGCTAGATGCAGAAAAAAATTATATTCAATTTGCAACCTGATGGAGGTCAGTATAGATGGACTAATAGAATGATGCTATGCCCAAAAGATTTTACTTCACTAGGCGCAGTAAAAAAATTGGTATTCTATACACAGGTGGTATATCTTGCAACACAGATAGGCTACTCCACTGACTAACACACTCTGCAATAGGCCAAAAAGGATTAGCTTTGCTAGATTCAGCCAAATGCTGTGAAAAAAACTTGCACAGCACTGGCACAGACCTGCCTGGCAAAAACTGATAGGAACTGATGTAACATAGTCTTGAAAAGGACTCCAATTACAATTAGTCTTTACTCCCACAATCTATCTATTTAAGAGCACAGACCTGCCTGATAAAAGTCGTAGGAAATGCTGTAACCTAGTCCTTAAAAGGACTGCAATCACAACTATTCCCTACTCCCAAGTTATCTGTAGATTTGTGCGAAAATTGGCTTGAAATTAACAAGGTATAGCGCACACAGCAACAGCGGTGCCGTCTAACACGCAGCTGCAGCAGAGAGAAAATGGTGGCGACGGGGAAAATGGCTTGGTCTTATAGGGCAAGGACATGTGACATACACTGCCAATGACACATGCCCTTGCTTGTGTGAAAAAAAGCACTTCGCTCCATGTGTGCGCTGCTGATAGGCTGACAGATTGCACCTCCCCACTGTAAATGCGGGAAAGAGAAAAAAAAAATGGAGATCTTCATTGTTCCTGCAGAGATCCATCCCCTGCCCCTCCCCCCACCCCGCTGTACACTCAAACTGCGTATTAACATTAATTTTCATCATTACTGAGAAAAAATCCAGTTATGATTTTGGTGCACGAACAGTTATCGAACATAACCTCGAACAGCCGAATTTTTCTCAAATTGTTCGTGTTCGCCGAACGGCTCGAACACCGCCCAAAACAGCTCGAATTTGAGATTGGCGAACAGTTCGAGTAGAACAACGCTCATCTCTAGTACTAAGCAGTGGCAAGCCCGTTCGCTGATCACTATAACTGACACATCTGCAGGTTTTTCTCAGTGCTTCAGCTTCCATTTCACAGACAGACAGTGGTGCAATATTGTTGCAGTACAGCAGATCTGTGAGAGCTGGAGATGCTAATGTGTTTGTTATCAGACAAAGTTCAGTTCTATTTTTCTGTGTTAGTTACATGTCACAGACTAGTAATACCCCCTTTATTTATAATAAGCTCTGGAGGCAGATTCTCATGCAAAACAGTATCCAACCCATAGCCAGGAAGAGCTCATTTACATAAGAAAAACAGATTTCATTTGAATAAGACATTGAATCCCATATATCAAGGTATCATTTTATTCAGCTTCATATGACCTGCATGTCCATATAGACGGGTTAGGAGGGCTGGTCCTACTGATTTCCTTTAATGATCCCATAACGTGGTGCTCAGATGATATCAAAACCCCGCCTTAATATGAATTACCAACCTCAACCCTAACAGATATCAAATTGATAGGAAAGAAATTTTAAGATAGAGAAAAAAGTGAACATGACTGTCCCTTCTGTTCTACATTTACTTTTTTTTCATGATCACTAGAGATGATCGGATATTTTGAAATTCAAGTTAAGCCGTTTCTGTTGTCAGTGTCATAAGTAGAGATGAGCGTTGTTCTACTCGAACTGTTCGCCAATCTCAAATTAGAGCTGTTTTGGGCGGTGTTCGAGCCGGTCGACGAACACGAACAATTTGAGAAAAATTCGGCTGTTCGAGGTTATGTTCGATAACTGTTCGTGCACCAAAATCATAACTGGATTTTTTCTCAGTAATGATGAAAATTAATGTTAATACGCAGTTTGAGTGTACAGCGGGGCGGGGGGAGGGGCAGGGGATGGATCTCTGCAGGAACAATGAAGATCTCCATTTTTTTTTCTCTTTCCCGCATTTGCAGTGGGGAGGTGCAATCTGTCAGCCTATCAGCAGCGCACACACGGAGCGAAGTGCTTTTTTTCACACAAGCAAGGGCATGTGTGATTGGCAGTGTATGTCACATGTCCTTGCCCTATAAGACCAAGCCATTTTCCCCGTCGCCACCATTTTCTCACTGCTGCAGCTGCGTGTTAGACGGCACCGCTGTTGCTGTGTGCGCTATACCTTGTTAATTTCAAGCCAATTTTCGCACAAATATACAGATAGCTTGGGAGTAGGGAATAGTTGTGATTGCAGTCCTTTTAAGGACTAGGTTACAGCATTTCCTACGACTTTTATCAGGCAGGTCTGTGCTCTTAAATAGATAGATTGTGGGAGTAAAGACAAATTGTAATTGGAGTCCTTTTCAGGACTAGGTTACATCAGTTCCTATCAGTTTTTGCCAGGCAGGTCTGTGCCAGTGCTGTGCAAGTTTTTTTCACAGAATTTGGCTGAATCTAGCAAAGCTAATCCTTTTTGGCCTATTGCAGAGTGTGTTAGTCAGTGGAGTAGCCTATCTGTGTTGCAAGATATACCACCTGTGTATAGAATACCAATTTTTTTACTGCACCTAGTGAAGTAAAATCTTTTGGGCATAGCATCATTCTATTAGCCAATCTATACTGACCTCCATCAGGTTGCAAACTGAATATCATTTTTTTCTGCATCTAGCTCTGAAAAAATATTTGGGCTTCTAGCGGTGTGTGGGACTTGGTCTATTAGTCCATCTATACTGACCTCCATCAGGTTGCAAATTAAAAATAATTTTTTTCTGCATCTAGCTCTGAAAAAATATTTGGGCTTCTAGCAGTGTGTGGGACTTGGTCTATTAGTCCATCTATACTGACCTCCATCAGGTTGCAAATTAAAAATAATTTTTTTCTTCATTTATCTCTGAAAAAATATTTGGGCTTCTAGCAGCGTGTGGGACTTGTTCTATTAGTGCATCTATACTGACCTCCATCAGGTTGCAAATTAAAAATAATTTTTTTCTGCATCTAGCTCTGAAAAAATATTTGGGCTTCTAGCAGTGTGTGGGACTTGGTCTATTAGTCCATCTATACTGACCTCCATCAGGTTGCAAATTAAAAATAATTTTTTTCTGCATCTAGCTCTGAAAAAAATTTGGGCTTCTAGCAGTGTGTGGGACTTGGTCTATTAGTCCATCTATACTGACCTCCATCAGGTTGCAAATTAAAAATAATTTTTTTCTTCATTTATCTCTGAAAAAATATTTGGGCTTCTAGCAGCGTTTGGGACTTGTTCTATTAGTCCATCTATACTGACCTCCATCAGGTTGCAAATTAAAAATAATTTTTTTCTGCATCTAGCTCTGAAAAAATATTTGGGCTTCTAGCAGTGTGTGGGACTTGGTCTATTAGTCCATCTATACTGACCTCCATCAGGTTGCAAATTAAAAATAATTTTTTTCTTCATTTAGCTCTGAAAAAATATTTGGGCTTCTAGCAGTGTGTGGGACTTGTTCTATTAGTCCTTCTATACTGACGTCCAGCAGGTTGCAAATTGAATATAATTTTTTTCTGCATCTAGCTCTGAAAAAATATTTGGGCTTCTAGCGGTGTGTGGGACTTGGTCTATTAGTCCATCTATACTGACCTCCATCAGGTTGCAAATTAAAAATAATTTTTTTCTGCATCTAGCTCTGAAAAAATATTTGGGCTTCTAGCAGTGTGTGGGACTTGGTCTATTAGTCCATCTATACTGACCTCCATCAGGTTGCAAATTGAATAAAACATTTTTCTGCATCTAGCTCTGAAAAAATATTTGGGCTTCTAGCGGTGTGTGGGACTTGGTCTATTAGTCCATCTATACTGACCTCCATCAGGTTGCAAATTAAAAATAATTTTTTTCTGCATCTAGCTCTGAAAAAATATTTGGGCTTCTAGCAGTGTGTGGGAGTTGGTCTATTAGTCCATCTATACTGACCTCCATCAGGTTGCAAATTAAAAATAATTTTTTTCTTCATTTAGCTTTGAAAAAATATTTGGGCTTCTAGCAGTGTGTGGGACTTATTCTATTAGTCCTTCTATACTGACGTCCAGCAGGTTGCAAATTGAATATAATTTTTTTCTGCATCTAGCTCTGAAAAAATATTTGGGCATCTAGCGGTGTGTGGGACTTGGTCTATTAGTCCATCTATACTGACCTCCATCAGGTTGCAAATTAAAAATATTTTTTTTCTGCATCTAGCTCTGAAAAAATATTTGGGCTTCTAGCAGTGTGTGGGACTTGGTCTATTAGTCCATCTATACTGACCTCCATCAGGTTGCAAATTGAATAAAAAAATTTTCTGCATCTAGCTCTGAAAAAATATTTGGGCTTCTAGCGGTGTGTGGGACTTGGTCTATTAGTCCATCTATACTGACCTCCATCAGGTTGCAAATTAAAAATAATTTTTTTCTGCATCTAGCTCTGAAAAAATATTTGGGCTTCTAGCAGTGTGTGGGACTTGGTCTATTAGTCCATCTATACTGACCTCCATCAGGTTGCAAATTAAAAATAATTTTTTTCTTCATTTAGCTCTGAAAAAATATTTGGGCTTCTAGCAGTGTGTGGGACTTGTTCTATTAGTCCTTCTATACTGACGTCCAGCAGGTTGCAAATTGAAAATAATTTTTTTCTGCATCTAGCTCTGAAAAAATATTTGGGCTTCTAGCGGTGTGTGGGACTTGGTCTATTAGTCCATCTATACTGACCTCCATCAGGTTGCAAATTAAAAATAATTTTTTTCTGCATCTAGCTCTAAAAAAATATTTGGGCTTCTAGCAGTGTGTGGGACTTGGTCTATTAGTCCATCTATACTGACCTCCATCAGGTTGCAAATTGAATAAAAAAATTTTCTGCATCTAGCTCTGAAAAAATATTTGGGCTTCTAGCGGTGTGTGGGACTTGGTCTATTAGTCCATCTATACTGACCTCCATCAGGTTGCAAATTAAAAATAATTTTTTTCTGCATCTAGCTCTGAAAAAATATTTGGGCTTCTAGCAGTGTGTGGGACTTGGTCTATTAGTCCATCTATACTGACCTCCATCAGGTTGCAAATTGAATAAAAAAATTTTCTGCATCTAGCTCTGAAAAAATATTTGGGCTTTTAGTGGTGTGTGGGACTTGGTCTATTAGTCCATCTATACTGACCTCCATCAGGTTGCAAATTAAAAATAATTTTTTTCTGCATCTAACCCAGCCAATAGTTTTGGCCTAATACCACAGTTTGGCCACTCAGCTCTGCTCGGTTACCATCCATTGTTTTTTTGTGCAAACAACTCCAGAGTTGTGAATTAGTTAACCACCAAAATGAGTGGAAAAAGGCCTGCTGCTGGTGGAAAGGGGAATAGGCGTGTTGGGAAGGGGAAAAAAGGTTGTGTCCGTGGGGTAGGTGCAGAAGAAAGACCATCTTCCAGCCAAACTAAAATGTCTACTTCTTTTAGCGGACAATGTGATAAGATCCCTTTCTTACGGCCACGCCAATCGCTACAAATTCCAGATGAGGCACAAAAACAGCAGGTGCTTCAACGGATATCAAGTGCTCCTTTATGTGGGCTCTCCTCCACATCAACTTCAACATCACAAATACTCCAGTCCTCAAAGGTGTCACCCAAATCGCACTTGCTTCCTCACAGCTCCCAAATCTCCAGCTGCCCGTCTGAGTATGAGGTAGAACAGATGGTTGAGTCTGCAGAGCTGTTTACTCATACTATAGCCTGGGAATCAGAGGTCGACTCCAGCGCTTCTGTGAATCCAGACGAGGAAATGATCTGCACTGATGCCCAGAATCTTTATGAGTCGGATCCAGGACCAGACGCAGAAGGTTCTGACCATAATGTAGACCCTCATTCCCAAACTGCAACTCCTGTTGGTGGAGACAATGAGGAAGACGATGATAAGACTCAAATACCTGATTGGAGCGACAACTTTAGTTTTTTGTCAGGGCAGGAACAGGTTGGCTCTGAGGACGACGGGTGTGATAACGCACAGGGTGATGATGATGAGGTCGGAGATCCCACTTACTGTCAACCCACAGTCAGCCAAGAGATGAGGTCAGCAGAGGAGGTGGAGGAAGATGCTAGTGACGACGAGGTCAGGTTGCGCCTTCCTGGACAGAGACGTAGTACTGGAAGCACGTCAACAACTGCATCCTCAAACACAACTCTGCCTCTCACCACAAGTCGTGGTGGCTCTTCAGGTCGCATGGGTGCTAAGCCTTGCATAGCCTGGGCATTTTTTCAGATCGATAAAGATGACCCAACTCGTGTTATCTGTAACATTTGTCAGCAAAAGCTAAGTAGAGGCCAAAAAATACATAGTTTGAGTACTTCATGCATGAACCGGCACATGGACATGAAGCATAAGTTGCAGTGGGAAGCTCAGTGTGCTACAATGCGGTCTAGCCGGCCGGGCCAACCACCGTCTGCCATATCTTGTGCATCCGCGGCCTCTTCATCCTCTGTGACTGGGGGGACAGCAGTCACACCTGTTTTGGGGCGCAGACCTGCCACCTCTTTACCCGCAACAGCCAGCGTGATTGGCAGGTCATCATTTTCTTTGGAGGTGGTAACACCAGCTGGTCTTGAGCGCTGTCCGACATCGATAGCACCACCTTTGGATCAAGGCAACCTAACATGTCCGCCTGCATCTTCCTCACAGACCGGCAGTTTGCCGGGGACACCCTTATCAACCCCGTCTAAGCACAATAGCCAGCCCTCGGTCCCTCAGATGTGGACAAGTAAAAGACCATTTCCTCCTAGCCATGAGAAAGCTAAGAGGTTGAATTTCACCATCTGCAAGCTCTTGGCTACAGAAATGCTGCCTTTCCGCCTGGTGGACACAGAGGATTTTCGAGACCTTATGTCCGTCGCAGTGCCCCAGTACCAGATGCCCAGTCGGCACTACTTCTCAAAGAAAGGTGTGCCTGCGCTCCACCAGCATGTCGCACACAACATCACCGCTTCTTTGAGAAACTCTGTGTGTGACAGGGTGCATTTCACCACAGACACTTGGACGAGTAGGCATGGACAGGGGCGTTACATGTCGCTGACTGGGCACTGGGTAACTATGGTGACAGCAGGACAAGGGGCTGCTGTCCAAGTCTTGCCGTCCCCACGAGTTGTGCGTCAATCCTCTTTATGTCATTTTTCCTCCACTGCTTCTGCCTCCTCAACCTCCTCTCGGTCTTCCACCTGCACCCAAAGCCTGTCTGGTCATGCCACAAGCTTTCTAACTGCGCAGAAGGGATCCTGCACACCTCCTTACTATGCTGGCAGTAGGGCTCAACGTCATCAGGCGGTTTTACATTGAAATGTCTGGGAAATGTGAGTCACACAGCTGAGGAGTTGTGGTCAGCTCTGGAGAACCAATTTCATGAATGGTTGTCTCCACTGGACCTGAAACCAGGGAAGGCCGTGTGCGACAATGCTGCAAACCTGGGTGCGGCCCTTCGCCGGGGCAATGTCACACACGTGCCTTGTATGGCTCACGTGTTGAACCTGGTTGTCCAGCAATTTTTAGCCCACTATCCCAGACTAGATGGCCTTCTGCAGAGGGCACGGTCGCTGTGTGCTCACTTCCGCCGTTCGCATCCCGCAGCTCAGCGACTTACATCTCTACAGAAGTCGTTGGGCCTGCCACTTCACCGGCTAAAATGCGATGTGCCTACCCGGTGGAATTCAACTCTGCACATGTTGCAGCGACTGTGGCAGCACCGACAAGCCCTGGTGCAATACGTTCTGACGTATAGCCTGGGCCAACGAGATTCAGAGGTGGGGCAAATCACGCTGGAGGAGTGGTCTCAGATCAGGGACCTATGCACCCTTCTGCACAGTTTTGAAATGGCGACGAAGATGTTTAGTGCTGACGATGCCATTATCAGCATGACTATTCCGGTGATTTACATGCTGGAGCACATGTTAAACAGAATTCGGAGTCAGGTGGTGGCACAAGAGGAGGTGGAGGAAGTAGAGGAGGAGGAGTTGTATGCGGAAGGGCTAACATCTGCAAGGTCCAGACGGTCGGCAGCACCAAGGCGGCAGGCATGTGAGGGTGGGGGAGATGGTTTAACCAGGGCGCATGGTAGCAGCCAAACTAGTGAGGAAGGTGCAGGAGCCCAGGAAGAAGTGGAGGACGAACTGATGGAAGACTCATCAGATGAGGGAGACCTTGATCACATTTCTGTTGTGCGAGGTTGGGGGGAGAGGACAGAGGAAGGAAGCATGATTGTTACCTCGCCACCAACACAACAGGGACTTGGTGCTCCTGGATGCGCAACACACATGAGTGCCTTCTTGCTGCACTACCTGCAACATGACCCTCGAATTGTGAGAATTAGAAATAATCCTGACTACTGGGTTGCCACACTGTTAGATCCCCGGTACAAAAGTAAATTTGCAGAAATTATTCCTGCCATAGAAAGGGATGCACGCATGCAGGAGTATCAGCAGAGACTGTTGCAGAATCTTACATGTGCTTTTCCACAAAATACCAGTGGTGCACGTAGTGAATCTCACAGTTCCAACTTGCCAACCGTGGGACCGTCAAGTGTTCAGCACTCAAACCGTAACAGAACCACAGTATCTGCTGGTAACATCAATTTTGCGGAATCATTTCACCACTTTTTTAGCCCATCCTTTGCAAGGCCACAGGAGACAAGAAGTCTGACACATAGTCAACGCCTAGAGACGATGGTACAGGAGTATCTCCAAGTAAGCATTGAAGCCACGACTGTGTCACTGGACCCTTGCTCTTTTTGGGCTTCCAATCTGGATAAATGGCCGGAGCTAGCCACTTACGCCTTGGAGATCTTGTCATGCCCCGCAGCCAGCGTTCTGTCTGAACGTGTGTTCAGCGCTGCTGGTGGTGTGCTGACAGATAAGCGCACGCGGCTCTCCACTGATAATGTAGACAGACTCACGTTCATAAAGATGAACAAATCATGGATCCGAAACGACTTTTCTACCCCTGTGTCATCCTGGGGAGAGTAAAAGCTTGATGATTGGTTAAAATCACCCTACCAACCGTTTTAAGCTTTCAAATTACTAATCATGTTTATCTGTATCTTGACTGGAAAATAATTTGGGCTTTGTAGCAGTGTGCAGCACTGATCCTATTAGGCCATCTATAATAAGCTTCACCAGATTTAAAATTAAAAATAATTTTTAGCTGCATCTAGCCCGGAAAATAATTTTGGGGCTCCGAGATGCGCAAGACACATAAGTGCCTTCTTGCTGCAATACCTGCAGCATGACCCTCATATTGTCAGAATTCGAAGTAATCATGACTACTGGGTTGCCACACTCTTAGATCCCCCAAACTTTTCGATCAACCTTTTCATTTCAATAAAGACCAAAAAAATGGTCATTTTTGAAATTATAAGCATTAGCAGGTTGTTAGAAACTGAAATCAAACAGTTTTCAACTCAAAACTTTATTCTAGGTGATGTTACATTTTCACATAGGACCCCTTGTTCGAAAGGAGCTTCTGAACTCTCTCGTCCATTGAATTTGTCAGGTTTTGGATGGTTTCTGCTTCAATTGTTTTGCATGAGGACAGAATACCCTCCCAGAGCTGTTGCTTAGATGTGAACTGCCTCCCGCCATCATAGACACTCCTTTTAATGATGCTCCAAAGGTTCTGAATGGGGTAGAGGTCAGGGGAGCATGGGGGTCACACCATAAGTTTGTCCCCTTTTATGCCCATATCAGCCAGAGATGCAGATGTTTTATGTGCAGCATGAGATGGTGCATTATCATGCAGAAAAATGATCTTGCTGTGAAATACACGGTTCTTCTTCTTGAACCATGGCAGGAAGTGCTGTTTGAGAAAATCCACATACATTATGGAGTTCATCTTTAGCGCCTTCAGGGATCCTAAAGGGGCCGACAATCTCTCTCCCCATGATTCCAGCCCAAAACATTACTCCACCTCCTCCTTGTTGGCGCTGTAGCCGTGTTTGCGTGGGGTGTCCATCAACCAGCCATCCTCCACTCCATTCATCTGGACCATCGAGCGCTGCACGGCACTCATCCATGAACAAAACAGTTTTGAAATCAGTCTTCATGTAATGTTTGGCCCACTGGAGCCATTTCTGCTTGTGTGAAGTGGATAGAGGAGGTCGACAGGATGGCGTATGCACAGCTGCAAACCTCTGAAGGACCCTGCATCTTGTTGTTCGGGGGACGTTGGAGGCACAAGCAGCTTCAAAAACTTGTCTGCTGCTATGACAAGGCTTTTTTGCCGCTGCTCTTTCAACCTGACGTAATTGCCTGTAGGAAAGAGTCCTCAATTTGCCCTTATCAGCACGCACACGTGTGTACTGTGAATCAGCTACATACTTCTTGATTGCCAAGACACTTCATCCTGATCATCGCACAATGTTGATTGTAGTCATGCCTTGACCTAAACACTCCACAATTTGTTGCTTCTCAGCAGCCGACACATCCTTTTTCTTTCCCATTTTGGCAGAAAATGTAGGCTGCTTAATAATGTGAGAGAGCCTTCTTAAGTAGTCTTGCCTTTATTGGACACACCTGCCAAACTAATTAGCACAGGTGTCTGCAATTGCTTACAGTGATATAAAGAGCCCTGACACACATCACCATCAATGAGTTTAACTGACAAACAAACAAATTCTTCCCTTATCACTCCTAAACACTTTTTGCATAATAATTTGGAACGCGGTGTACATGTGCTTTTCCACAAAACACCAGTGGTTCACGTAGTGAATCTTACAGTTCTAACTTGCCAACCGTGGTCTGTATGGAATTGTTCAATAAAGGGCCCAAAATTAAGATAACATAGATGGGAGAGGTCTCTATGAATAGGAATTCCTAAGTATTTGATACCCTGTGAGGGCCAGGCAAAGGGAAAGTTGGACTGAATGGAATCCTATATGGATTTAGGGAGGGAGACATCGAGGGCCTCAGACTTCGCTGCATTGATTTTAAAATTTTACCATGTAACAAAGTGATCTATTTCAGCCATAACAGCAGGGATGGATATATGTGATTGAGTGATATATACTAGGACATCATCAGCAAATAGAGAGCACTTGTACTCGGTGCCTCCCACCTCAATCCACCTAATATTGGGGTTATGGCGAATTGATGAGAGCAGGTGCTCCATCACTAGGATGTATAAGAGAGGGGACAGAGGACATCCCTGCCTTGTCCCATTGGTGATTGTGAAAGGTGATGAAAATGTTCTGACGCACCCCCTGGGCCTTGGGACACCCGGAGCCGGACCCTTTTTGGTGGATGCTGGTGGTTGTAGTCTTCGTGGCGGCGATCCGGTTCCGTGGCTCAGGGCGGTCAAACCAGTGGCGGAACTATTTATGTGGTTTTGATGTTTAAATGTCCGACTACGCCACCCGTGGATTGCGGTCAGAGTGAACCGCCGCTACAGGGCAGACCGCTAAGGCTGGTGTTGTGGGTGCAGCAGAGCGTAGCATAACTCCCCACGGGAGGAGTATAGCCTCAGGGCAGTGTATGCGGAGGATGGGGGTGATGGTGCAGGGCAGCAGCAGTAACGACACGGAGTCAGTGATGCAGTTCAGGGCCTTTACTCACAGTTCTTATTATCCAGACCACGTCTGCAGGTAACGGCTGCCCACGTCGTACTGTGCTCACCAGGTGAGGGGCTCAGACAACTCCCAGATAACTTTGGAGCGCTTCACAGGACCCCCTTTGTGTGTCCTTTGTCTGGCCTTTCTTACCAACACTTCTGTCCGGCTGCCTCGGGCCTCCTCTTGGTAAACTTGGCACCAGTTTCCCTGACCCTATGTGGTGCCTTCCTAGCGGGTGGAGCAAGGGGCTGCGCCACATAAAATGTCAGAGCCTCCGGTTTCTAGCTGAGGGTCGTTTCCTGCCTCCACTAGTTCGGGGACCGGTCTCCCCCTTTGGCCTGACCCCTCCACGCAGGTGGATTCGGGCGTGCGGTGGCGACTCGCCCGTCCGCACCCCTGGGATCCCTTCATTCCTCGTTCCTGGAGCCTTCTCCGCTCCTCTTCCTTCCTTCTCCCTCTTGCAGGCCTGGGCCTCTGCTACTAGGCCCGCCTCCGGAGCAGAGCTCATGCAGAGCCCCTGCTCCCTGCCACTTCTGCTCAGACTTCTCTGCACTGAACTAAGATGGTGCCCACCTTTTATACTCCCTTCTCAATGCACCCAGGAACTGCTTCCTCCCTGCTCCTGCACTGCAGGGTTCCCCTTCCTCAGTGTTCCCTCCTCCCACTCCAGCCAGGGACAGGGACTGTCGTGCCCATCTCAGGGGCATATTGGTCGCCCTGCCCCACGGCAATGTGGTGTAATGCATGCAGGTGTCGGGTCCTGATCCACACTCCATCCTTATCTGAGAGTGAGATATCACACCTCTGGGTGAGGTGCAATACGTCTGTAGCAACCGAGCCCTCGGTGCTACAGTTCCATTTATCTTCAGCCTAGGTGACGTATTGTGATACAGGGCCGTGATTTTGGATATAAAAGGGTCCCCTAGACCCCTACCCCAAGCTTTTTAAGAGAATCATATATGGCGTGCCAGGAGACTCTATGGAATGCTTTCTCAGCATCCAACGAGAGTATCTACTTACAAATTTTTAACTGCATCTAGCCCAGGAAATACTTTGTGCCTAGTAGCAGTGTCTGCTAGTCAGCGGATTATCCCGGCTGTTAAGCAAGCTACACCACCTGTAGTTTGGACACTTAATTTTTTCAAAGGAAATGCTTCGGGACCACGGGATACTTAGTGAAGAGCATCAGGAGGCACCCCAAGGCATAGGGGCTGGGACTGGCACTAGGATGCCTTGCGGTGGACAGCCGAGCTCGATCCTTATAAAAGCTTTTTAACTGCAGCAGCTTTAGTGGACGCTACTGGAGCTGGAATTACGCGGCTGCTGGCATGAGACTTGCCCTCCAATAGATCCTTGTAAATGGATTTAAAGTGTATTCATTCAAATTAGAGGGACAATTTAAATTAAAAAGCTTAGAGCTGCCTCCACCACAGGGGGGCTCTCTCGACCCACCAGCGGACAGGCACCAGTATTGGGAGAGGGGGGCTGGCCGTCAGGGTTCACCGCGGCTCTGGCACAAACCCGGCGACACGGAGGTGGCACGGGCAGGAGCGGACTGGCCGTCTCGGCTTCTCACTTTTTGGATTTTAGAAGGGCATGACATGCCTATATCTGTGTCTCCCCCTCCTTTTACTCCTCCACCTCTTTTCTTTTCGCATGACTATATGTATTTGTCACTTTTCCATGTGTTAGTTGTGTCTTCTGAGCAGTTTGTCAGCTTTTGGACACCTTTGAAGGTGTTTTCTATGTGTTTCTATGTGTTTTTGTTTGCCTGCCATTGGTTTTAACGGTGTTCGAAGGTGTTCGACGAACAGTTCGACGAACTGTTCGGCGAACACACGGGTGTTCGACGAACCGAACCGAACTCGAACACTACGGGGGTGGCTCAACACTAGTCATAAGCTAACAAGTACACATTATGATTCCATATTTTTTCTTCAGATAGGACTGAGAAGCATTCAGCTACCTACCTGGTTTATAATGCTTTAAGAATCAATAAATAAATTGTGCTATTTAATTGACAGAAATATGTAGGATTTGGACTACCAACCATATCAGTGTAAATCTAGCATGGTAGAAGGTATATTAAAACATAACTTTTAATGATTATATGATAAAAATTTGCAAATGGCTCAATAAAAATAGACAATAGACACGATAAACCAACAAATGACACACAGACATTTAGTCACAGACCCATGGGGGCGAGGGTGGAATTACCCAATATTATAATCCCCCAGCAATAAGGCAGTGATATGTAAATAAATGAGAAAGGAACAATCTCACCGATAGTTGGAGTATAGCCTTACTCAAAGCACAAGAGGATCCCCACTTGGCTGGTTACTTCATCCAGAGAGGTACAATCCACAGAAGAGATACAAACAAATGGGGGGGAGGACTACCCACACATTACCCATAAAGCAATATCTCATGTATAAATAGGTGAGCCGGGGATCTACTGCACATGTTCCAAAAAGTTTCCCATTCCCTACGCGTTTCGTTAGTCACTCATCAGGGGATAGTGAGGAAATAGGGGACCGCTGTATAAGCACAGCATGATAGGATTCCCAAAAACAAAATACAAAAGGGAATTACATGTGCTGCCATTGACAGGCACCTAGAAACCGTGCGTGCTGCCCAACTTTACTATATCACTGATCAACTGACACAGTTGATAACAAAAAGACGTTTGCTCTCTCCCTCTATCAGTTGAATCTTTGTATTAATCACAGACTACTACAGTACTATCACTCTTATTTTCTATCTTCACTGCACTGCAGTAATTGTTCAATCTTTTTGAGGCCTTTCTCCCTACATCTAGTGCTGAGCTATATGGCCTTAAATTCTGTTTCTATGCTGTAAAGCCCTAAAATGGCTGCAGATTTCTCTGCCTCTTATATACAGATTCTGATGGTTACTTCTGATTGACTCTGCTGTACTATGTGATGTAATAGCTGCAAGGCATTAAGGGGGAGCCCGCACTGCAACACCTGAGGTCACTTCAGCCTTCTTTGTGTAATGAAATCTTCAGCATTGAGAGAAATGGCACTGGGTCATTTTTCTGCGATTTGCATGACTTGAAACAAAAATTTTTCTAATCTACCTGGAAATGAAATTTTTCTTGAAGTCAATTTGCATCAAATTAAATCACACATCTTAAGTACACATATAGAATAAAAATATAGAATTCTAAAGAAATTTCAATAGCGTCTTGAACATTGTTTTCAACTAGAGCTCAATTTAATATGCTGTTTATTGTTATTATTGAGCATCAACTCTTTTGCCTTTGTTACAATTATTGTAAATTGTTGCAGATTAAAAAAACCATAACAATTATTGCATATCCTTGCACAATAAAGATCTAATGAAAATGTTATTAACAGTAAATCTTAGAATTATTCCCTTCATTAAATGTGGATTAATTTTTTTAAAAGGTTTGGTATCCTAAAGGGTAGAGTCATTAAAATGTGAAATACAGTAGTTTCATAATGTGCCAGACAATAGACCACAAACCGCTGAATTGCAAACAGATTACTAAAGAAGTAATGCTTGTGGTTGTGAAACTCAAATGCTTAAAACAAATCACATTTTAGATACATTGATAAAAGAATAGTTCATCCATGAATTTATTTTAGTATTAATGCTTGATTAATTTAAAGACATTATATGTTTAACCTAAAAATACATAATTATTATCTATAATAGATATATGAATGACAGATAGAAACTTACATGTACTGCCTACAATAAATACTTTTCTGAAACATGTCTTATGTTGTAGTAGTTGTAGTGGATTTTTATTACTTTATTATTATTTCATTAGTTAATTAGTTAGAAAGTTTGAGGTTTTGGTCTTGGACTCAACAGTGGAAAACTAAGCTATATGAGTAGATGTCTTTGCTACTTGCTGTGTTGCCTTCAGCATTTTCTTAAAGCATTGTCTAGATATCTAAATTTCTTTTTTCTTTTCTATGGAATTAATCATTATAGCATTATATTGCACCAAAGTTCTGGAGTTAATGTATGTAACCCAGGCTTGAATAAAAACATAAGTGAACTGTACAATTAATTTTAACTATTTTGCTGTACATAATTCCAAACTAAGGGAATTTCGTCTGTATTACATGTATGCAGATACAAAATAATAGCTACATTTTGTGTGCTATATACTTATTTCTAAAAACTTAATGTGCTATTTCTTCTTTAAGTTGTATTTGGTGATAGCACTCATACATTAATAAGTTAACCGTATTATTATCAATATGCAAGATCAAGGCTCTTTAGTCTCTATTGTTAGTGTATTGGTTATTTAACTAAAATGTATGTCAATTGTCAACCAATCAGCAAAATATCTGCAATTTTATATTTATATACTCTTTAGGTTTTAGATCACTTTTTTCTTAAATACAATGAAACCAATCTAGGCATGCTAAACAATATAGCTCAGTTCATCCATAGATCTTGATCTGCCCAATAAATCTGATTTGAATACAGCACAGATTGTCAGTGTTAAGTACTGATGTGTGAACAGGTGTGCCCCCTAAAAATAAGGATGGTGATGTTACAACAAGTGATTTTTTATCAACCGACACCAGCGACCCAGAGGGCACACCAGACGTGGCGGGCGTTAGTGGTGGCTACAAAAGCGTAAGAAAGCACAGACACAAGAACTACTTACCCTTTCACAATCGCCTGAGGAGCAGGAACAGGCGTTAATTGGTCCGTCGATGGTGGATCGTCCAATGGAGTTGCAGATTATTAATCTTTCTAATCATGTGTTAACTAATGATGAGAGGTCAGTTTTGGAAAAGGGACTTGCATTTTCCCCTATGCAGACACTCAACAGATTCACATTTATTAAAGATGCTTATTTATTTTGCAGAAATTTGACTTTTAAATATATGTATCAGCAACCCTCATTGGCGGACGATCTACCATCTGATGAACGACAGGCCTTTCGAGACCTTGTGGACCTGCTTAAAGATAATGAAGGAGCATTATATACAATAGTAACTTAGTTTTTAAGGTTGAAGGAAGACTAAGTCCATCTAGTTCAACTCATAGCCTAACATGTTGATCCAGAGGAAGGCAAAAAAAACATGTGGCAAACACTAAGCTCCACATTGGGGAAAAAAATTCCTTCCCGACTCCCTACGACAATCAGACTAGTTCCCTGGATCAACGCCCTATCAAGGAATCTACTATATATAACCTGTAATATTATACTTTTCAAGAAAGGCATCCATGCCCTTCTTAAATTTTAATAGTGAATCACTCATTACAACATCATGTGGCAGAGAGTTCCATAGTCTCACTGCTCTTACAGTAAAGAATCCCCATCTGTGATTATGATTAAACCTTCTTTCCTCCAGACGTAAAAGATGCCCCCTTGTCCCCGTCTCTGGCCTCAGAGTAAAAAGATCAGTAGACAGGTCTTTGTACTGTCCCCTCATATACTTGTACATAGTAATAAGATCACCCCTAAGCCTTCTTTTTTCCACAGTAAATAACCCCAAGTGTAATAACCTGTTTTGGGATTGCAGACCCCCCAGTCCTCTAATAACCTTGGTCTCTCTTCTCTGTACCCTCTCTAGTTCAGCTATGTCTTTCTTATACACCGGAGACCAGAACTGTTCACAGTATTCTTAGTCTGGTCGCACTAATAAATGTATAGAGGTAAAATTATGTTCTCCTCATGAGCATCTATGCCTCTTTTAATGCATCCCATTATTTTATTTGCTTTTGCAGCAGCTACCTGACACTGGCCACTAAACGTGAGCTTGTCGTCCACCAATACACCCAGGTCTTTTTCAGTTACAGTTTTGCCCAGTGTTTTACAATTAAGCATATAATTATACATTTTATTTCCCCTGCCCAAGTGCAATACCTTACATTTATCCTCATTAAAGCTCATTTGCCATTTATCAGCCCAAGCTTCTAGTTTACATAGGTCCTCCTGTAATATAAAATTGTCCTCCTCTGTATTGATTACCCTGCAGAGTTTAGTGTCATCTGCAAATATTGAAATACTACTCTGTATGCCCCCTACAAGGTCATTAATAAATATGTTAAAAAGAAGGGGCCCAATACTGACCCCTGTGGTACCTCACTGTTAACTGAGACCCAGTCTGAGTGTTTTCCATTAATAACCACCCTTTGTTTCCTATCACTGAGCCAATTCTTAACCCACATACATATATTTTCCCCTATCCCCATTGTTCTCATTTTATGTATCATCCTTTTTTTTGGAACTGTATCAAAAGATTTTGAAAAGTCCATATACACAACATCCACTGCATTTCCTTGGTCCAGTCCAAAACTTGCTTCCTCATAAAAACTGATCAGATTAGTTTGACAGGAATGGTCCCTCGTAAACCCATGTTGATATAGGGTCATGAGGTTATTCTTCTTCAGATACTCTAGTATAGCATCTCTTAGGAAACCCTCCAGGATTCTACCTACAGTAGAGGTTAAGCTTACTGGCCTATAATTTCCAAGTTCAGTTTTTGTCCCCTTTTTGAATATTGGCACCACATTTGCTATACGCCAGTCGTGTGGTACAGACCCTGCTATTATGGAATCTTTAAAGATTAAAAATAATGGTCTATCTATGACGTTACTTAATTTCTGCAGTACTCATGGGTGTATCCCATCCGGGCCCGGGGATTTGTCAACTTTAGTGAATTTTAGACGCCGCCGTACTTCCTGCTGGGTTAATCAAGTGACATTTAATGGAGAATTTTTGTTATCACTAATCATGTTGTCTGTCATGCGATTTTCTTGTGTAAATACGGTTGAAAAAAAATCATTTAGCATATTGGCTTTTTCCTCATCCTCATCCACCATTTCACCCAGACTATTTTTAAGGGGGCCAACACTATCATTTTTTAGTTTTTTACTATTTATGTAGTTGAAGAATATTTTGGGGTTATTTTTACTTTCTCTGGCAATGATTCTCTCTTTGGTAGGAGGTAGGAGAAAGTTTAATGCTCACCTCCCCTCCAAAATGAATCCCTCTTTGGGAACTTTACCATCAATTTAGACCTTTTTTAGGGCGGTGGTACATGATGTGGAAAATTTAAATCTGAATAAACATAATGAGAATAATCTCACACTGGCACAATAACAGGCCATTCATTCTCTTAAACATAATCCCTTGTTCGTCATAAAAGAGGTGGACAAGGGAGGAAATATAGTGCTTTAGCCAGTTGAACTGTATCTCTCTGAAGCCAAGCGACAATTGGGTAATAGAGAATTTTATGTAGTACTTCCCTCTTATCCTACGGCTGTGTTTAAGAGAAAATTTGATGCTGTTCTTGAGCAAGCTTTCAGTGGGGGGGATTATAGATAAAAGTGAAAGAGACTTCTTGTCAATCCCCAAACCAGTCACACCAACATTCTATCTTCTCCCGAAGGTGCATAAGTCGCTAACTATTAGAGATGAGCGTTGTTCGACTCGAACTGTTCGCCAATCTCAAATTCGAGCTGTTTTGGGCGGTGTTCGAGCCGTTCGGCGAACACGAACGATTTGAGAAAAATTCGGCTGTTCGAGGTTATGTTCGATAACTGTTCATGCACCAAAATCATAACTGGATTTTTTATCAGTAATGATGAAAATTAATGTTAATATGCAGTTTGAGTGTACAGCGGGGTGGGGGGAGGGGCAGGGGATGGATCTCTGCAGGAATAATGAAGATCTCCATTTTTTTTTCTCTTTCCCACATTTACAGTGGGGAGGTGCAATCTGTCAGCCTATCAGCAGCGCACACACGGAGCGAAGTGCTTTTTTTCACACAAGCAAGGTCATGTGTCATTGGCAGTGTATGTCACATGTCCTTGCCCTATAAGACCCAGCCATTTTCCCCGTCGCCACCATTTTCTCACTGCTGCAGCTGCGTATTAGACGCACCGCTGTTGCTGTGTTCGCTATACCTTGTTAATTTCAAGCCAATTTTCGCACAAATCTACAGATAGCTTGGGAGTAGGGAATAGTTGTGATTGCAGTCCTTTTAAGGACTAGGTTACAGCATTTCCTACGACTTTTATCAGACAGGTCTGTGCTCTTAAATAGATAGATTGTGGGAGTAAAGACTAATTGTAATTGGAGTCCTTTTCAGGACTAGGTTACATCAGTTCCTATCAGTTTTTGGCAGGCAGGTCTGTGCCAGTGCTGTGCAAGTTTTTTTCACAGCATTTGGCTGAATCTAGCAAAGCTAATCCTTTTTGGCCTATTGCAGAGTGTGTTAGTCAGTGGAGTAGCCTATCTGTGTTGCAAGATATACCACCTGTGTATAGAATACCAATTTTTTTACTGCACCTAGTGAAGAAAAATCTTTTGGGCATAGCATCATTCTATTAGTCCATCTATACTGACCTCCATCAGGTTGCAAACTGAATATAATTTTTTTCTGCATCTAGCTCTGAAAAAATATTTGGGCTTCTAGCAGTGTGTGGGACTTGTTCTATTAGTCCATCTATACTGAACTCCATCAGGTTGCAAACTGAATATAATTTTTTTCTGCATCTAGCTCTGAAAAAATATTTGGCCTTCTAGCAGTGTGTGGGACTTTCTCTATTAGTCCATCTATACTGACCTCCATCAGGTTGCAAATTAAAAATAATTTATATCTGCATCTAGCTCTGAAAAAATATTTGGCCTTCTAGCAGTGTGTGGGACTTTCTCTATTAGTCCATCTATACTGACCTCCATCAGGTTGCAAATGAAAAAAAAAATTTTGTCTGCATCTAGCTCTGAAAAAATATTTGGCCTTCTAGCAGTGTGTGGGACTTTCTCTATTAGTCCATCTATACTGACCTCCATCAGGTTGCAAACTGAATATATTTTTTTTCTGCATCTACCTCTGAAAAAATATTGGGCTTCTAGCTGTGTGTGGGACTTGTTCTATTAATCCATCTATACAGACCTCCATCAGGTTGCAAACTGAATATAATTTTTTTCTGCATCTACCTCTGAAAAAATATTTGGGCTTCTAGCTGTGTGTGGGACTTGTTCTATTAGTTCATTTATACTGACCTCCATCAGGTTGCAAACTGAATATAATTTTTTTCTGCATCTAGCTCTGAAAAAATATTTGGCCTTCTAGCAGTGTGTGGGACTTTCTCTATTAGTCCATCTATACTGACCTCCATCAGGTTGCAAATTAAAAATAATTTATATCTGCATCTAGCTCTGAAAAAATATTTGGCATTCTAGCAGTGTGTGGGACTTTCTCTATTAGTCCATCTATACTGACCTCCATCAGGTTGCAAATTCAAAATAATTTTTTGTCTGCATCTAGCTCTGAAAAAATATTTGGCCTTCTAGCAGTGTGTGGGACTTTCTCTATTAGTCCATCTATACTGACCTCCATCAGGTTGCAAACTGAATATATTTTTTTTCTGCATCTACCTCTGAAAAAATATTGGGCTTCTAGCTGTGTGTGGGACTTGTTCTATTAATCCATCTATACAGACCTCCATCAGGTTGCAAACTGAATATAATTTTTTTCTGCATCTACCTCTGAAAAAATATTTGGGCTTCTAGCTGTGTGTGGGACTTGTTCTATTAATAAATCTATACAGACCTCCATCAGGTTGCAAACTGAATATAATTTTTTTCTGCATCTACCTCTGAAAAAATATTTGGGCTTATAGCAGTGTGTGGGACTTGTTCTATTTGTCCATCTATACTGAACTCCATCAGGTTGCAAACTGAATATAATTTTTTTCTGCATCTAGCTCTGAAAAAATATTTGGCCTTCTAGCAGTGTGTGGGACTTTCTCTATTAGTCCATCTATACTGACCTCCATCAGGTTGCAAATTAAAAATAATTTTTTGTCTGCATCTAGCTCTGAAAAAATATTTGGCCTTCTAGGAGTGTGTGGGACTTTCTCTATTAGTCCATCTATACTGACCTCCATCAGGTTGCAAATTAAAAATAATTTTTTGTCTGCATCTAGCTCTGAAAAAATATTTGGCCTTCTAGCAGTGTGTGGGACTTTCTCTATTAGTCCATCTATACTGACCTCCATCAGGCTGCAAATTAAAAATAATTTTTATCTGCATCTACCTCTGAAAAAATATTTGGCCTTCTAGCTGTGTGTGGGACTTGTTCTATTAGTCCATCTATACAGACCTCCATCAGGTTGCAAACTGAATATAATTTTTTTCTGCATCTACCTCTGAAAAAATATTTGGGCTTCTAGCTGTGTGTGGGACTTGTTCTATTAATAAATCTATACAGACCTCCATCAGGTTGCAAACTGAATATAATTTTTTTCTGCATCTACCTCTGAAAAAATATTTGGGCTTATAGCAGTGTGTGGGACTTGTTCTATTTGTCCATCTATACTGAACTCCATCAGGTTGCAAACTGAATATAATTTTTTTCTGCATCTAGCTCTGAAAAAATATTTGGGCTTCTAGCAGTGTGTGGGACTTTCTCTATTAGTCCATCTATACTGACCTCCATCAGGTTGCAAATTAAAAATAATTTTTTGTCTGCATCTAGCTCTGAAAAAATATTTGGCCTTCTAGGAGTGTGTGGGACTTTCTCTATTAGTCCATCTATACTGACCTCCATCAGGTTGCAAATTAAAAATAATTTTTTGTCTGCATCTAGCTCTGAAAAAATATTTGGCCTTCTAGCAGTGTGTGGGACTTTCTCTATTAGTCCATCTATACTGACCTCCATCAGGCTGCAAATTAAAAATAATTTTTATCTGCATCTACCTCTGAAAAAATATTTGGCCTTCTAGCTGTGTGTGGGACTTGTTCTATTAGTCCATCTATACTGACCTCCATCAGGGTGCAAACTGAATATAATTTTTTTCTGCATCTAGCTCTGAAAAAATATTTGGCCTTCTAGCAGTGTGTGGGACTTTCTCTATTAGTCCATCTATACTGACCTCCATCAGGTTGCAAACTGAATATATTTTTTTTCTGCATCTACCTCTGAAAAAATATTGGGCTTCTAGCTGTGTGTGGGACTTGTTCTATTAATCCATCTATACAGACCTCCATCAGGTTGCAAACTGAATATAATTTTTTTCTGCATCTAACTCTGAAAAAATATTTGGGCTTCTAGCTGTGTGTGGGACTTGTTCTATTAATCCATCTATACAGACCTCCATCAGGTTGCAAACTGAATATAATTTTTTTCTGCATCTACCTCTGAAAAAATATTTGGGCTCCTAGCAGTGTGTGGGACTTGTTCTATTTGTCCATCTATACTGAACTCCATCAGGTTGCAAACTGAATATAATTTTTTTCTGCATCTAGCTCTGAAAAAATATTTGGCCTTCTAGCAGTGTGTGGGACTTTCTCTATTAGTCCATCTATACTGACCTCCATCAGGTTGCAAATTAAAAATAATTTATATCTGCATCTAGCTCTGAAAAAATATTTGGCCTTCTAGCAGTGTGTGGGACTTTCTCTATTAGTCCATCTATACTGACCTCCATCAGGTTGCAAATTAAAAATAATTTTTTGTCTGCATCTAGCTCTGAAAAAATATTTGGCCTTCTAGCAGTGTGTGGGACTTTCTCTATTAGTCCATCTATACTGACCTCCATCAGGTTGCAAAAAGAATATATTTTTTTTCTGCATCTACCTCTGAAAAAATATTGGGCTTCTAGCTGTGTGTGGGACTTGTTCTATTAATCCATCTATACAGACCTCCATCAGGTTGCAAACTGAACATAATTTTTTTCTGCATCTACCTCTGAAAAAATATTTGGGCTTCTAGCTGTGTGTGGGACTTGTTCTATTAATAAATCTATACAGACCTCCATCAGGTTGCAAACTGAATATAACTTTTTTTCTGCATCTACCTCTGAAAAAATATTTGGGCTTATAGCAGTGTGTGGGACTTGTTCTATTTGTCCATCTATACTGACCTCCATCAGGTTGCAAATTAAAAATAATTTTTTGTCTGCATCTAGCTCTGAAAAAATATTTGGCCTTCTAGCAGTGTGTGGGACTTTCTCTATTAGTCCATCTATACTGACCTCCATCAGGCTGCAAATTAAAAATAATTTTTATCTGCATCTACCTCTGAAAAAATATTTGGCCTTCTAGCTGTGTGTGGGACTTGTTCTATTAGTCCATCTATACAGACCTCCATCAGGTTGCAAACTGAATATAATTTTTTTCTGCATCTACCTCTGAAAAAATATTTGGCCTTCTAGCTGTGTGTGGGACTTGTTCTATTAATAAATCTATACAGACCTCCATCAGGTTGCAAACTGAATATAATTTTTTTCTGCATCTACCTCTGAAAAAATATTTGGGCTTATAGCAGTGTGTGGGACTTGTTCTATTTGTCCATCTATACTGAACTCCATCAGGTTGCAAACTGAATATAATTTTTTTCTGCATCTAGCTCTGAAAAAATATTTGGGCTTCTAGCAGTGTGTGGGACTTTCTCTATTAGTCCATCTATACTGACCTCCATCAGGTTGCAAATTAAAAATAATTTTTTGTCTGCATCTAGCTCTGAAAAAATATTTGGCCTTCTAGCAGTGTGTGGGACTTCCTCTATTAGTCCATCTATGCTGACCTCCATCAGGTTGCAAATTCAAAATAATTTTTTGTCTGCATTTAGCTCTGAAAAAATATTTGGCCTTCTAGCAGTGTGTGGGACTTTCTCTATTAGTCCATCTATACTGACCTCCATCAGGCTGCAAATTAAAAATAATTTTCATCTGCATCTACCTCTGAAAAAATATTTGGCCTTCTAGCTGTGTGTGGGACTTGTTCTATTAGTCCATCTATACTGACCTCCATCAGGGTGCAAACTGAATATAATTTTTTTCTGCATCTAGCTCTGAAAAAATATTTGGCCTTCTAGCAGTGTGTGGGACTTTCTCTATTAGTCCATCTATAATGACCTCCATCAGGTTGCAAATTAAAAATAATTTTTATCTGCATCTAGCTCTGAAAAAATATTTGGCCTTCTAGCAGTGTGTGGGACTTTCTCTATTAGTCCATCTCATACTGACCTCCATCAGGTTGCAAATTAAAAATAATTTTTTGTCTGCATCTAGCTCTGAAAAAATATTTGGGCTTCTAGCAGTGTGTGGGACTTTCTCTGTTAGTCCATCTATACTGACCTCCATCAGGTTGCAAACTGAATATATTTTTTTTCTGCATCTACCTCTGAAAAAATATTGGGCTTCTAGCTGTGTGTGGGACTTGTTCTATTAATCCATCTATACAGACCTCCATCAGGTTGCAAACTGAATATAATTTTTTTCTGCATCTACCTCTGAAAATATATTTGGGCTTCTAGCTGTGTGTGGGACTTGTTCTATTAATCCATCTATACAGACCTCCATCAGGTTGCAAATTGAATATAATTTTTTTCTGCATCTAGCTCTGAAAAAATATTTGGCCTTCTAGCAGTGTGTGGGACTTTCTCTATTAGTCCATCTATACTGACCTCCATCAGGTTGCAAATTAAAAATAAATTTTTTCTGCATCTAGCTCTGAAAAAATATTTGGCCTTCTAGCAGTGTGTGGGACTTTCTCTATTAGTCCATCTATACTGACCTCCATCAGATTGCAAATTAAAAATAATTTTTTGTCTGCATCCAGCTCTGAAAAAATATTTGGCCTTCTAGCAGTGTGTGGGACTTTCTCTATTAGTCCATCTATACTGACCTCCATCAGGTTGCAAATTCAAAATAATTTTTTGTCTGCATCTAGCTCTGAAAAAATATTTGGCCTTCTAGCACTGTGTGGGATTTTCTCTATTAGTCCATCTATACTGACCTCCATCAGGATGCAAATTAAAAATAATTTTTATCTGCATCTACCTCTGAAAAAATATTTGGCCTTCTAGCTGTGTGTGGGACATGTTCTATTAGTCCATCTATACTGACCTCCATCAGGTTGCAAACTGAATATAATTTTTTTCTGCATCTAGCTCTGAAAAAATATTTGGCCTTCTAGCAGTGTGTGGGACTTTCTCTATTAGTCCATCTATACTGACCTCCATCAGGTTGCAAATTAAAAATAATTTTTATCTGCATCTAGCTCTGAAAAAATATTTGGCCTTCTAGCAGTGTGTGTGACTTTCTCTATTAGTTCATCTATACTGACCTCCATCAGGTTGCAAATTAAAAATAATTTTTTGTCTACATCTAGCTCTGAAAAAATATTTGGCCTTCTAGCAGTGTGTGGGACTTTCTCTATTAGTCCATCTATACTGACCTCCATCTGGTTGCAAATTCAAAATAATTTTTTGTTTGCATCTAGCTCTGAAAAAATATGTGGCCTTCTAGCAGTGTGTGGGACTTTCTCTATTAGTCCATCTATACTGACCTCCATCAGGCTGCAAATTAAAAATAATTTTTATCTGCATCTACCTCTAAAAAAATATTTGGCCTTCTAGCAATGTGTGGGACTTTCTCTATTAGTCCATCTATACTGACCTCCATCAGGTTGCAAATTAAAAATAATTTTTTGTCTGCATCTAGCTCTGAAAAAATATTTGGCCTTCTAGCAGTGTGTGGGACTTTCTCTATTAGTCCATCTATACTGACCTCCATCAGGTTGCAAACTGAATATATTTTTTTTCTGCATCTACCTCTGAAAAAATATTTGGGCTTCTAGCTGTGTGTAGGACTTGTTCTATTAGTCCATCTATACTGACCTCCATCAGGTTGCAAACTGAATACAATTTTTTTCTGCATCTACCTCTGAAAAAATATTTGGGCTTCTAGCTGTGTGTGGGACTTGTTCTATTAGTCCATCTATACTGACCTCCATAAGGTTGCAAATTGAATATAATTTTTTTCTGCATCTAACCCAGCCAATAGTTTTGGCCTAATACCACAGTTTGGCCACTCAGCTCTGCTCGGTTCCCATCCATTGTTTTTTTGTGCAAACAACTCCAGAGTTGTGAATTAGTTAACCACCAAAATGAGTGGAAAAAGGCCTGCTGCTGGTGGAAAGGGGAATAGGCGTTTTGGGAAGGGGAAAAAAGGTTGTGTCCGTGGGGTAGGTGTTAAAGCAACAGTTACATCTGCTGAAGAAAGACCATCTTCCAGCCAAACTAAAATGTCTACTTCTTTTAGCGGACAATGTGATAAGATCCCTTTCTTACGGCCACGCCAATCGCTACAAATTCCAGATGAGGCACAAAAACAGCAGGTGCTTCAACGGATATCAAGTGCTCCTTTAAGTGGGCTCTCCTCCACAACAACTTCAACATCACAAATACTCCAGTCCTCAAAGGTGTCACCCCAATCACACTTGCTACCTCACAGCTTCCACATCTCCAGCTGCCCATCTGAGTATGAGGTAGAACAGATGGTTGAGTCTGCAGAGCTGTTTACTCATACTATAGCCTGGGAATCAGAGGTCGTCTCCAGCGCTTCTGTGAATCCAGACGAGGAAATGATCTGCACTGATGCCCAGAATCTTTATGAGTCGGAACCAGGACCAAACGCAGAAGGTTCTGACCATAATGTAGACCCTCGTTCCCAAACTGTAACTCCTGTTGGTGGAGACAATGAGGAAGACGATGATGAGACTCAAATACCTGATTGGAGCGACAACTTTAGTTTTTTGTCAGGGCAGGAACAGGTTGGCTCTGAGGACGATGGGTGTGATAACGCACAGGGTGATGATGATGAGGTTGGAGATCCCACTTACTGTCAACCCACAGTCAGCCAAGAGATGAGGTCAGCAGAGGAGGTGGAGGAAGATGCTAGTGACGACGAGGTCAGGTTGCGCCTTCCTGGACAGAGACGTAGTACTGGAAGCACGTCAACAACTGCATCCTCAAACACAACTCTGCCTCTCAACACAAGTCGTGGTGGCTCTTCAGGTCGCATGGGTGCTAAGCCTTGCATAGCCTGGGCATTTTTTCAGATCGATAAAGATGACCCAACTCGTGTTATCTGTAACATTTGTCAGCAAAAGCTAAGTAGAGGCCAAAAAATACATAGTTTGAGTACTTCATGCATGAACCGGCACATGGACATGAAGCATAAGTTGCAGTGGGAAGCTCAGTGTGCTACAATGCGGCCTAGCCGGCCGGGCCAACCACCGTCTGCCATATCTTGTGCATCCGCGGCCTCTTCATCCTCTGTGACTGGGGGGACAGCAGTCACACCTGTTTTGGGGCGCAGACCTGCCACCTCTTTACCCGCAACAGCCAGCGTGATTGGCAGGTCATCATTTTCTTTGGAGGTGGTAACACCAGCTGGTCTTGAGCGCTGTCCGACATCGATAGCACCACCTTTGGATCAAGGCAACCTAACATGTCCGCCTGCATCTTCCTCACAGACCGGCAGTTTGCCGGGGACACCCTTATCAACCCCGTCTAAGCACAATAGCCAGCCCTCGGTCCCTCAGATGTGGACAAGTAAAAGACCATTTCCTCCTAGCCATGAGAAAGCTAAGAGGTTGAATTTCACCATCTGCAAGCTCTTGGCTACAGAAATGCTGCCTTTCCGCCTGGTGGACACAGAGGATTTTCGAGACCTTATGTCCGTCGCAGTGCCCCAGTACCAGATGCCCAGTCGGCACTACTTCTCAAAGAAAGGTGTGCCTGTGCTCCACCAGCATGTCGCACACAACATCACCGCTTCTTTGAGAAACTCTGTGTGTGACAGGGTGCATTTCACCACAGACACTTGGACGAGTAGGCATGGACAGGGGCGTTACATGTCGCTGACTGGGCACTGGGTAACTATGGTGACAGCAGGACAAGGGGCTGCTGTCCAAGTCTTGCCGTCCCCACGAGTTGTGCGTCAATCCTCTTTATGTCAAAGTTCCTCCACTGCTTCTGCCTCCTCAACCTCCTCTCGGTCTTCCACCTGCACCCAAAGCCTGTCTGGTCATGCCACAAGCTTTCTAACTGCGCAGAAGGGATCCTGCACACCTCCTTACTATGCTGGCAGTAGGGCTCAACGTCATCAGGCGATTTTACTTTGAAATGTCTGGGAAATGTGAGTCACACAGCTGAGGAGTTGTGGTCAGCTCTGGAGAACCAATTTCATGAATGGTTGTCTCCACTGGACCTGAAACCAGGGAAGGCCGTGTGCGACAATGCTGCAAACCTGGGTTCGGCCCTTCGCCGGGGCAATGTCACACACGTGCCTTGTATGGCTCACGTGTTGAACCTGGTTGTCCAGCAATTTTTAGCCCACTATCCCAGACTAGATGGCCTTCTGCAGAGGGCACGGTCGCTGTGTGCTCACTTCCGCCGTTCGCATCCAGCAGCTCAGTGACTTACATCTCTACAGAAGTCGTTGGGCCTGCCACTTCACCGGCTAAAATGCGATGTGCCTACCCGGTGGAATTCAACTCTGCACATGTTGCAGCGACTGTGGCAGCACCGACAAGCCCTGGTGCAATACGTTCTGACGTATAGCCTGGGCCAACGAGATCCAGAGGTGGGGCAAATCATGCTGGAGGAGTGGTCTCAGATCAGGGACCTATGCACCCTTCTGCACAGTTTTGAAATGGCGACGAAGATGTTTAGTGCTGACGATGCCATTATCAGCATGACCATTCCGGTGATTTACATGCTGGAGCACATGTTAAACAGAATTCGGAGTCAGGTGGTGGCACAAGAGGAGGTGGAGGAAGTAGAGGAGGAGGAGTTGTATGCGGAAGGGCTAACATCTGCAAGGTCCAGACGGTCGGCAGCACCAAGGCGGCAGGCATGTGAGGGTGGGGGAGATGGTTTTACCAGGGCGCATGGTAGCAGCCAAACTAGTGAGGAAGGTGCAGGAGCCCAGGAAGAAGTGGAGTACGAACTGATGGAAGACTCATCAGATGAGGGAGACCTTGATCACATTTCTGTTGTGCGA
Source organism: Phyllobates terribilis (assembly GCF_046119375.1). Lineage (NCBI taxonomy): Eukaryota > Metazoa > Chordata > Amphibia > Anura > Dendrobatidae > Phyllobates > Phyllobates terribilis. The sequence continues at coordinate 285,896,646 of NW_027362761.1, forward strand.
GGTTGGGGGGAGAGGACAGAGGAAGGAAGCATGATTGTTACCTCGCCACAAACACAACAGGGACTTGGTGCTCCTGGATGCGCAACACACATGAGTGCCTTCTTGCTGCACTACCTGCAACATGACCATCGAATTGTGAGAATTAGAAATAATCCTGACTACTGGGTTGCCACACTGTTAGATCCCCGGTACAAAAGTAAATTTGCAGAAATTATTCCTGCCATAGAAAGGGATGCACGCATGCAGGAGTATCAGCAGAGACTGTTGCAGAATCTTACATGTGCTTTTCCACAAAACACCACTGGTGCACGTAGTGAATCTCACAGTTCCAACTTGCCAACCGTGGGACCGTCAAGTGTTCAGCACTCAAACCGTAACAGAACCACAGTATCTGCTGGTAACATCAATTTTGCGGAATCATTTCACCACTTTTTTAGCCCATCCTTTGCAAGGCCACAGGAGACAAGAAGTCTGACACATAGTCAATGCCTAGAGATGATGGTACAGGAGTATCTCCAAGTAAACATTGAAGCCATGACTGTGTCACTGGACCCTTGCTCTTTTTGGGCTTCCAATCTGGATAAATGGCCGGAGCTAGCCACTTACGCCTTGGAGATCTTGTCATGCCCCCCAGCCAGCGTTCTGTCTGAATGTGTGTTCAGCGCTGCTGGTGGTGTGCTGATAGATAAGCGCACGCGGCTCTCCACTGATAATGTAGACAGACTCACGTTCATAAAGATGAACAAATCATGGATCCGAAACGACTTTTTTACCCCTGTGTCATCCTGGGGAGAGTAAAAGATTGATGATTGGTTAAAATCACCCTACCAACCGTTTTAAGCTTTCAAATTACTAATCATGTTTATCTGTATCTTGGCTGGAAAATAATTTGGGCTTTGTAGCAGTGTGCAGCACTGATTCTATTAGGCCATCTATAATAAGCTCCACCAGATTTAAAATTACTAATCATGTTTATCTGTATCTTGACTGGAAAATAATTTGGGCTTTGTAGCAGTGTGCAGCACTGATCCTATTAGGCCATCTATACTAAGCTCCACCAGATTTAAAATTAATAATAATTTTTAGCTGCATCTAGCCCGGAAAATAATTTTGGGGCTCCGAGATGCGCAAGACACATAAGTGCCTTCTTGCTGCACTACTTGCAACATGACCCTCATATTGTCAGAATTCGAAGTAATCATGACTACTGGGTTGCCACACTCTTAGATCCCCCAAACTTTTCGATCAACCTTTTCATTTTAATAAAGACCAAAAAAATGGTCATTTTTGAAATTATAAGCATTAGCAGGTTATTAGAAACTGAAATCAAACAGTTTTCAACTCAAAACTTTATTCTAGGTGATGTTACATTTTCACATAGGACCCCTTGTTCGAAAGGAGCTTCTGAACTCTCTCGTCCATTGAATTTGTCAGGTTTTGGATGGTTTCTGCTTCAATTGTTTTGCATTAGGACAGAATACCCTCCCAGAGCTGTTGCTTAGATGTGAACTCCCTCCCGCCATCATAGACACTCCTTTTGATGATGCTCCAGAGGTTGTGAATGGGGTAGAGGTCAGGGGAGCATGGGGGTCACACCATAAGTTTGTCCCCTTTTATGCCCATTTTAGCCAGAGATGCAGATGTTTTATGTGCAGCATGAGATGGTGCATTATCATGCAAAAAAATGATCTTGCTGTGAAATACACGGTTCTTCTTCTTGAACCATGGCAGGAAATGCTGTTTGAGAAAATCCACATACATTATGGAGTTCATCTTTAGCGCCTTCAGGGATCCTAAAGGGGCCGACAATCTCTCTCCCCATGATTCCAGCCCAAAACATTACTCCACCTCCTCCTTGTTGGCGCTGTAGCCGTGTTTGCGTGGGGTGTCCATCAACCAGCCATCCTCCACTCCATCCATCTGGACCATCGAGCGCTGCACGGCACTCATCCGTGAACAAAACAGTTTTGAAATCAGTCTTCATGTAATGTTTGGCCCACTGGAGCCGTTTCTGCTTGTGTGAAGTGGATAGAGGAGGTCGACAGGATGGCGTATGCACAGCTGAAAACCTCTGAAGGACCCTGCATCTTGTTGTTCGGGGGACGTTGGAGGCACCAGCAGCTTCAAAAACTTGTCTGCTGCTATGACAAGGCTTTTTTGCCGCTGCTCTTTTAACCTGACGTAATTGCCTGTAGGAAAGAGTCCTCAATTTTCCCTTATCAGCACGCACACGTGTGTACTGTGAATCAGCTACATACTTCTTGATTGCCAAGACACTTCATCCTGATCATCGCACAATGTTGATTGTAGTCATGCCTTGACCTAAACACTCCACAATTTGTTGCTTCTCAGCAGCCGACACATCCTTTTTCTTTCCCATTTTGGCAGAAAATGTAGGCTGCTTAATAATGTGAGACAGCCTTCTTAAGTAGTCTTGCCTTTCATTGGACACACCTGCCAAACTAATTAGCACAGTTGTCTGCAATTGCTTACAGTGATATAAAGAGCCCTGACACACATCACCATCAATGAGTTTAACTGACAAACAAATACTTCCCTTATCACTCCTAAACACTTTTTGCATAATAATTTGGAACACAGTGTATATGTGCTTTTCCACAAAACACCAGTGGTTCACGTAGTGAATCTTACAGTTCTAACTTGCCAACCGTGGTCTGTATGGAGTTGTTCAATAAAGGGCCCAAAATTAAGATAACATAGATGGGAGAGGTCTCTATGAATAGGAATTCCTAAGTATTTGATACCCTGTGAGGGCAAGGCAAAGGGAAAGTTGGACTGGATGGAATCCTATATGGATTTGGGGAGGGAGACATCGAGGGCCTCAGACTTCGCTGCATTGATTTTAAAATTTGACCATGTAACAAAGTGATCTATTTCAGCCATAACAGCATGGATGGATATATGTGATTGAGTGATATATACTAGGACATCATCAACAAATAGAGAGCACTTGTACTCGGTGCCTCCCACCTCAATCCACCTAATATTGGGGTTATGGCGAATTGATGAGAGCAGGTGCTCCATCACTAGGATGTATAAGAGAGGGGACAGAGGACATCCCTGCCTTGTCCCATTGGTGATTGTGAAAGGTGATGAAAATGTTCTGATGCACCCCCTGGGCCTTGGGACACCCGGAGCCGGACCCTTTTTGGTGGATGCTGGTGGTTGTAGTCTTCGTGGCGGCGACCCGGTTCCGTGGCTCAGGGTGGTCAAACCAGTGGCGGAACTATTTATGTGGTTTTGATGTTTAAATGTCCGACTACGCCACCCGTGGATTGCGGTCAGAGTGAAACGCCGCTGCAGGGCAGACCGCTGAGGCTGGTGTTGTGGGTGCAGCAGAGCGTAGCATAACTCCCCACGGGAGGAGTATAGCCTCAGGGCAGTGTATGCGGAGGATGGGGGTGATGGTGCAGGGCAGCAGCAGTAATGACACGGAGTCAGTGATGCAGTCCAGGGCCTTTACTCACAGTTCTTATTATCCAGACCACGTCTGCAGGTAACGGCTGCCCACGTCGTACTGTGCTCACCAGGTGAGGGGCTCAGACAACTCCCAGATAACTTTGGAGCGCTTCACAGGACCCCCTTTGTGTGTCCTTTGTCTGGCCTTTCTTACCAACCCTTCTGTCCGGCTGCCTCGGGCCTCCTCTTGGTAAACTTGGCGCCAGTTTCCCTGACCCTATGTGGTGCCTTCCTAGCGGGTGTAACGAGGGGCTGCGCCACATAAAATGTCACAGCCTCCGGTTTCTAGCTGAGGGTCGTTTCCTGCCTCCACTAGTTTCGGGGACCGGTCTCCCCCTTTGGCCTGACCCCTCCACGCAGCTGGATTCGGGCGTGCGGTGGCGACTCGCCCGTCCGCACCCCTGGGATCCCTTCATTCCTCGTTCCTGGAGCCTTCTCCGCTCCTCTTCCTTCCTTCTCCCTCTTCCAGGCCTGGTCCTCTGTTACTAGGCCCGCCTCCGGAGCAGAGCTCATGCATAGCCCCTGCTCCCTGCCACTTCTGCTCAGACTTCTCTGCACTGAACTAAGATGGTGCCCACCTTTTATACTCCCTTCTCAATGCACCCAGGAACTGCTTCCTCCCTGCTCCTGCACTACAGGGTTCCCCTTCCTCAGTGTTCCCTCCCCCCACTCCAGCCAGGGACAGGGACTGTCGTGCCCATCTCAGAGGCATATTGGTCGCCCTGCCCCACGGCAATGTGGTGTAATGCATGCAGGTGTCGGGTCCTGATCCACACTCCATCCTTACCTGAGAGTGAGATATCACACCTCTGGGTGAGGTGCAATACCTCTTTAGCAAACGAGCCCTCAGGGTGCTAAAGTTTCATTTATCTTCAGCCTAGGTGACGTATTGTGATACAGGGCCGTGATTTTGGCTATAAAAGGGTCCCCTAGACCCCTACCCCAAGCTTTTTAAGAGAATCATATATGGTGTGCCAGGAGACTCTATGGAATGCTTTCTCAGCATCCAACGAGAGTATCTAATTACAAATTTTTAACTGCATCTAGCCCAGGAAATACTTTGTGCCTAGTAGCAGTGTCTGCTAGTCAGCGGATTATCCCGGCTGTTAAGCCAGCTACACCACCTGTAGTTTGGACACTTAATTTTTTCAAAGGAAATGCTTCGGGACCACGGGATACTCAGTGAAGAGCATCAGGAGGCACCCCAAGGCATAGGGGCTGGGACTGGCAGTAGGATGCCTTGCGGTGGACAGCCGAGCTCGATCCTTATAAAAGCTTTTTAACTGCAGCAGCTTTAGTGGACGCTACTGGAGCTGGAATTACGCGGCTGCTGGCATGAGACTTGCCCTCCAATACATCCTTGTAAATGGATTTAAAGTGTATTCATTCAAATTAGAGAGACAATTTAAATTAAAAAGCTTAGAGCTGCCTCCACCACAGGGGGGCTCGCTCGACCCACCAGCGGACAGGCACCAGTATTGGGAGAGGGGCGCTGGCCGTCAGAGTTCACCTCGGCTCTGGCACAAACCCGGCGACACGGAGGTGGCACGGGCAGGAGCGGATTGAACGTGTCGGCTTCTCACTTTTTGGATTTTAAAAGGGCATGACATGCCTATATCTGTGTCTCCCCCTCCTTTTACTCCTCTACCTCTTTTCTTTTCGCATGACTATATGTACTTGTCACTTTTCCATGTGTTAGTTGTGTCTTCTGAGCAGTTTGTCAGCTTTTGGACACCTTTGAAGGTGTTTTCTATGTGTTTCTATGTGTTTTTGTTTGCCTGCTATTGGTTTTAACGGTGTTCGAAGGTGTTCGACGAACAGTTCGACGAACAGTTCGGCGAACACACGGGTGTTCGACGAACCGAACCGAACTCGAACACTACGGGGGTGGCTCAACACTACTAACTATGCCCCTGGGCAGACCTTTAGTGGCTGGTATTGGGAGCCTCAGGGAAAGACGCTGAGAGTGTGTAGATTTTTATCTACAGCCCTATGTATTCAAGCTTCAATCTTATGTCCGCGATACTATGCATTTGTTAAATCAGTTGGAGGGACTCCATGTCCCCCAGGACACCCTTTTGGTATCCTTGGACGTGGAGTCCCTCTATACTATTATTCCACATGCTTTGGGCCTTGAGGCAGTTGCCTCATTTTTACAGGGTTCTGAATCGAGTGACCCTAGACACTGTTCAATCCTTTTGGAAATACTGTCCTTCATTTTGGGGCATAATTACTTCATTTTTGATTGTACCTACCACAGACAGGTATCTGGTACCGCGATGGATGCGCGTTGCATCCCCTCCTATGCCAACCTTTTCCTGGGGTTGTGGGAGGGGAAGCATGTATACCCGTCGGTGGCCTTCCAGAGGCATGTCTTTAAGTGGTTCAGGTACATTGACGATGTCCTCATGTTTTAGACAGGTTCAGAGGAACAATGTGTGGAATTTATCACTTACTTAAACACTAATGTGAATAACATACATCTCACTTATCAAATTTTGGCAGATACAATTAATTTCCTCGATGTACAACTCATATTAGAGAATCAACTTATTCGGTCTAATTTGTTTCGTAAGAACACATCAACGAATAATATTCTACATTACAGTAGTTTTCATCCTTTGCATCTCAAACGTGGCATCCCTTACAGTCAATTTATGAGGACTAAACGTAACTGTAGTAACCCTGTTGACTTTATTTCACAGGCCAATGATCTAACCTGTCGTTTGAAAGCTAGAGGGTATCCTAAGAGAACCCTACACACCGCATGGAACAGGGTCAATAATCTGGAAAGGTCTGACTTGTTGCAACCTAGAGCTAAGAAAGAGGACTCCACAACTTGTCTAATAACTGATTATAATAATCAGTGGAGGGACCTCCTATTTATATTACACAAGAATAGGTCCATTTTGCTGTCAGAACCGAAACTACAACATCTTATTTCAACAAAACCATTACTTCCTGCAAGGAGAGCAAGAAGTCTCAAGGATAATTTGGTCAGACGCCATTTTGTATGGCCAATATCAAAATTAAACAGAGGCATAGTACCCAAAGGATCTCATGCTTGTGGAAGTTGTACTGTATGTTCATTTATGTCATCTACCTAAATCTTTGTGTACCCAATTGACAAACGGGAATTTCACTTGAGGAACTTTATCAATTGTCAGACTAAAAATGTTATTTATGCCTTAGTTTGTCCTTGCTCTCTTGTTTATATTGGCCAGACATCACAGGAATTACATAAACATACATCTGTCGAATATTGCTCTGGCAGAGATTCATCTCCAAGCGCAAAAACAAATCTCTACTGTGGCCATGCATTATTTACAACATCATCATTGCAAAAGTGCAGGGACCATGGTGTATGGCTTAGACCGACTTTCCCCCAATATTCGGGGTGATGATGTAACACCAGCTCTACTACGCCTTGAATCTAAAAGGATCTACATGATGAACTGTTTGTCCCCTAAAGGGATAAATGAGGATTTGTTCTTTACTGGATTTTACAGAAGATAGAGCACTATTATTAAATCAGTACTGATTATATTTTGGCCGGGACTTCTTTTCAGATGTCTGAGCCAAATGGCATATTAATTAATTATCTCCATGTATTATCATATTTTTATATATTTATTTTTTGTTATCTATTAATTATTTGATACATGTGAGTCACTAGTGAATTTGATATCAACTTCTAATTCATTCTTTTGTAAGGTGCCATTCACTTCTGAAACTTAGTGCTGTTAATTGCTGCTGTGGTGTGGACCTTTTCTCCTCCCCCCCCCCCTCTTGCTGTCCTGGATTTGCATGACTGTGCCTTTGTGGTGTTATCTGGGCCCTCCCTGTGTACATCTTGGGTTCCTGCCTTTAGTGTCACTCCTTATCTCATTCTCCTGCTGGAGATTTACATGGACTGTTTAGCCCCTAGCTTGCCATTTCTTGTTTTCTCCTTCACTATGTGTTCCACCCTGACATGCATATCAATGGGAGGGGGAGCTTCCTCCTGCACACATCTCTATTTCCTGTATGTGCTTTCTACTCTGAGGTGGAATGCACGCCCTGTATTTGCACACAATCAGATTTTTCTGATATGCTGCAGCTTATCTTTAATGAGGTTATGGCAGGTATTGTGCAAATGTGGATACCAAAATACAACTTGAGGACTAGAGATGAGCGTTGTTCTACTCGAACTGTTCGCCAATCTCAAATTCGAGCTGTTTTGGGCGGTGTTCGAGCCGTTCGGCGAACACGAACAATTTGAGAAAAATTCGGCTGTTCGAGGTTATGTTCGATAACTGTTCGTGCACCAAAATCATAACTGGATTTTTTCTCAGTAATGATGAAAATTAATGTTAATACTAGAGATGAGCGTTGTTCTACTCGAACTGTTCGCCAATCTCAAATTCGAGCTGTTTTGGGCGGTGTTCGAGCCGGTCGTCGAACACGAACAATTTGAGAAAAATTCGGCTGTTCGAGGTTATGTTCGATAACTGTTCGTGCACCAAAATCATAACTGGATTTTTTCTCAGTAATGATGAAAATTAATGTTAATACGCAGTTTGAGTGTACAGCGGGGCGGGGGGAGGGGCAGGGGATGGATCTCTGCAGGAACAATGAAGATCTCCATTTTTTTTTCTCTTTCCCGCATTTGCAGTGGGGAGGTGCAATCTGTCAGCCTATCAGCAGCGCACACACGGAGCGAAGTGCTTTTTTTCACACAAGCAAGGGCATGTGTGATTGGCAGTGTATGTCACATGTCCTTGCCCTATAAGACCAAGCCATTTTCCCCGTCGCCACCATTTTCTCACTGCTGCAGCTGCGTGTTAGACGGCACCGCTGTTGCTGTGTGCGCTATACCTTGTTAATTTCAAGCCAATTTTCGCACAAATATACAGATAGCTTGGGAGTAGGGAATAGTTGTGATTGCAGTCCTTTTAAGGACTAGGTTACAGCATTTCCTATGACTTTTATCAAGCAGGTCTGTGCTCTTAAATAGATAGATTGTGGGAGTAAAGACTAATTGTGATTGGAGTCCTTTTCAGGACTAGGTTACATCAGTTCCTATCAGTTTTTGCCAGGCAGGTCTGTGCCAGTGCTGTGCAAGTTTTTTTCACAGCATTTGGCTGAATCTAGCAAAGCTAATCCTTTTTGGCCTATTGCAGAGTGTGTTAGTCAGTGGAGTAGCCTATCTGTGTTGCAAGATATACCACCTTTGTATAGAATACCAATTTTTTTACTGCACCTAGTGAAGTAAAATCTTTTGGGCATAGCATCATTCTATTAGTCCATCTATACTGACCTCCATCAGGTTGCAAATTAAAAATAATTTTTTTCTGCATCTAGCTCTGAAAAAATATTTGGGCTTCTAGCAGTGTGTGGGACTTGGTCTATTAGTCCATCTATACTGACCTCCATCAGGTTGCAAATTAAAAATAATTTTTTTCTTCATTTATCTCTGAAAAAATATTTGGGCTTCTAGCAGCGTGTGGGACTTGTTCTATTAGTCCATCTATACTGACCTCCATCAGGTTGCAAATTAAAAATAATTTTTTTCTGCATCTAGCTCTGAAAAAATATTTGGGCTTCTAGCAGTGTGTGGGACTTGGTCTATTAGTCCATCTATACTGACCTCCATCAGGTTGCAAATTAAAAATAATTTTTTTCTGCGTCTAGCTCTGAAAAAATATTTGGGCTTCTAGCAGTGTGTGGGACTTGGTCTATTAGTCCATCTATACTGACCTCCATCAGGTTGCAAATTGAATAAAAAATTTTTCTGCATCTAGCTCTGAAAAAATATTTGGGCTTCTAGCGGTGTGTGGGACTTGGTCTATTAGTCCATCTATACTGACCTCCATCAGGTTGCAAATTAAAAATAATTTTTTTCTGCATCTAGCTCTGAAAAAAAATTTGGGCTTCTAGCAGTGTGTGGGACTTGGTCTATTAGTCCATCTATACTGACCTCCATCAGGTTGCAAATTAAAAATAATTTTTTTCTGCATCTAGCTCTGAAAAAATATTTGGGCTTCTAGCAGTGTGTGGGACTTGGTCTATTAGTCCATCTATACTGACCTCCATCAGGTTGCAAATTAAAAATAATTTTTTTCTTCATTTAGCTCTGAAAAAATATTTGGGCTTCTAGCAGTGTGTGGGACTTGTTGTATTAGTCCTTCTATACTGACCTCCAGCAGGTTGCAAATTGAATATAATCTTTTTCTGCATCTAGCTCTGAAAAAATATTTGGGCTTCTAGCGGTGTGTGGGACTTGGTCTATTAGTCCATCTATACTGACCTCCATCAGGTTGCAAATTAAAAATAATTTTTTTCTGCATCTAGCTCTGAAAAAAAATTTGGGCTTCTAGCAGCGTGTGGGACTTGTTCTATTAGTCCATCTATACTGACCTCCATCAGGTTGCAAATTAAAAATAATTTTTTTCTGCATCTAGCTCTGAAAAAATATTTGGGCTTCTAGCAGTGTGTGGGACTTGGTCTATTAGTCCATCTATACTGACCTCCATCAGGTTGCAAATTGAATAAAAAAAATTTCTGCATCTAGCTCTGAAAAAATATTTGGGCTTCTAGCGGTGTGTGGGACTTGGTCTATTAGTCCATCTATACTGACCTCCATCAGGTTGCAAATTAAAAATAATTTTTTTCTGCATCTAACCCAGCCAATAGTTTTGGCCTAATACCACAGTTTGGCCACTCAGCTCTGCTCGGTTACCATCCATTGTTTTTTTGTGCAAACAACTCCAGAGTTGTGAATTAGTTAACCACCAAAATGAGTGGAAAAAGGCCTGCTGCTGGTGGAAAGGGGAATAGGCGTGTTGGGAAGGGGAAAAAAGGTTGTGTCCGTGGGGTAGGTGCAGAAGAAAGACCATCTTCCAGCCAAACTAAAATGTCTACTTCTTTTAGCGGACAATGTGATAAGATCCCTTTCTTACGGCCACGCCAATCGCTACAAATTCCAGATGAGGCACAAAAACAGCAGGTGCTTCAACGGATATCAAGTGCTCCTTTAAGTGGGCTCTCCTCCACATCAACTTCAACATCACAAATACTCCAGTCCTCAAAGGTGTCACCCAAATCGCACTTGCTTCCTCACAGCTCCCAAATCTCCAGCTGCCCGTCTGAGTATGAGGTAGAACAGATGGTTGAGTCTGCAGAGCTGTTTACTCATACTATAGCCTGGGAATCAGAGGTCGACTCCAGCGCTTCTGTGAATCCAGACGAGGAAATGATCTGCACTGATGCCCAGAATCTTTATGAGTCGGATCCAGGACCAGACGCAGAAGGTTCTGACCATAATGTAGACCCTCATTCCCAAACTGTAACTCCTGTTGGTGGAGACAATGAGGAAGACGATGATAAGACTCAAATACCTGATTGGAGCGACAACTTTAGTTTTTTGTCAGGGCAGGAACAGGTTGGCTCTGAGGACGACGGGTGTGATAACGCACAGGGTGATGATGATGAGGTCGGAGATCCCACTTACTGTCAACCCACAGTCAGCCAAGAGATGAGGTCAGCAGAGGAAGTGGAGGAAGATGCTAGTGACGACGAGGTCAGGTTGCGCCTTCCTGGACAGAGACGTAGTACTGGAAGCACGTCAACAACTGCATCCTCAAACACAACTCTGCCTCTCACCACAAGTCGTGGTGGCTCTTCAGGTCGCATGGGTGCTAAGCCTTGCATAGCCTGGGCATTTTTTCAGATCGATAAAGATGACCCAACTCGTGTTATCTGTAACATTTGTCAGCAAAAGCTAAGTAGAGGCCAAAAAATACATAGTTTGAGTACTTCATGCATGAACCGGCACATGGACATGAAGCATAAGTTGCAGTGGGAAGCTCAGTGTGCTACAATGCGGCCTAGCCGGCCGGGCCAACCACCGTCTGTCATATCTTGTGCATCCGCGGCCTCTTCATCCTCTGTGACTGGGGGGACAGCAGTCACACCTGTTTTGGGGCGCAGACCTGCCACCTCTTTACCCGCAACAGCCAGCGTGATTGGCAGGTCATCATTTTCTTTGGAGGTGGTAACACCAGCTGGTCTTGAGCGCTGCCCGACATCGATAGCACCACCTTTGGATCAAGGCAACCTAACATGTCCGCCTGCATCTTCCTCACAGACCGGCAGTTTGCCGGGGACACTCTTATCAACCCCGTCTAAGCACAATAGCCAGCCCTCGGTCCCTCAGATGTGGACAAGTAAAAGACCATTTCCTCCTAGCCATGAGAAAGCTAAGAGGTTGAATTTCACCATCTGCAAGCTCTTGGCTACAGAAATGCTGCCTTTCCGCCTGGTGGACACAGAGGATTTTCGAGACCTTATGTCCGTCGCAGTGCCCCAGTACCAGATGCCCAGTCGGCACTACTTCTCAAAGAAAGGTGTGCCTGCGCTCCACCAGCATGTCGCACACAACATCACCGCTTCTTTGAGAAACTCTGTGTGTGACAGGGTGCATTTCACCACAGACACTTGGACGAGTAGGCATGGACAGGGGCGTTACATGTCGCTGACTGGGCACTGGGTAACTATGGTGACAGCAGGACAAGGGGCTGCTGTCCAAGTCTTGCCGTCCCCACGAGTTGTGCGTCAATCCTCTTTATGTCAAAGTTCCTCCACTGCTTCTGCCTCCTCAACCTCCTCTCGGTCTTCCACCTGCACCCAAAGCCTGTCTGGTCATGCCACAAGCTTTCTAACTGCGCAGAAGGGATCCTGCACACCTCCTTACTATGCTGGCAGTAGGGCTCAACGTCATCAGGCGGTTTTTACATTGAAATGTCTGGGAAATGTGAGTCACACAGCTGAGGAGTTGTGGTCAGCTCTGGAGAACCAATTTCATGAATGGTTGTCTCCACTGGACCTGAAACCAGGGAAGGCCGTGTGCGACAATGCTGCAAACCTGGGTGCGGCCCTTCGCCGGGGCAATGTCACACACGTGCCTTGTATGGCTCACGTGTTGAACCTGGTTGTCCAGCAATTTTTAGCCCACTATCCCAGACTAGATGGCCTTCTGCAGAGGGCACGGTCGCTGTGTGCTCACTTCCGCCGTTCGCATCCCGCAGCTCAGCGACTTACATCTCTACAGAAGTCGTTGGGCCTGCCACTTCACCGGCTAAAATGCGATGTGCCTACCCGGTGGAATTCAACTCTGCACATGTTGCAGCGACTGTGGCAGCACCGACAAGCCCTGGTGCAATACGTTCTGACGTATAGCCTGGGCCAACGAGATTCAGAGGTGGGGCAAATCACGCTGGAGGAGTGGTCTCAGATCAGGGACCTATGCACCCTTCTGCACAGTTTTGAAATGGCGACGAAGATGTTTAGTGCTAACGATGCCATTATCAGCATGACTATTCCGGTGATTTACATGCTGGAGCACATGTTAAACAGAATTCGGAGTCAGGTTTTGGCACAAGAGGAGGTGGAGGAAGTAGAGGAGGAGGAGTTGTATGCGGAAGGGCTAACATCTGCAAGGTCCAGACGGTCGGCAGCACCAAGGCGGCAGGCATGTGAGGGTGGGGGAGATGATTTTACCAGGGCGCATGGTAGCAGCCAAACTAGTGAGGAAGGTGCAGGAGCCCAGGAAGAAGTGGAGGACGAACTGATGGAAGACTCATCAGATGAGGGAGACCTTGATCACATTTCTGTTGTGCGAGGTTGGGGGGAGAGGACAGAGGAAGGAAGCATGATTGTTACCTCGCCACCAACACAACAGGGACTTGGTGCTCCTGGATGCGCAACACACATGAGTGCCTTCTTGCTGCACTACCTGCAACATGACCCTCGAATTGTGAGAATTAGAAATAATCCTGACTACTGGGTTGCCACACTGTTAGATCCCCGGTACAAAAGTAAATTTGCAGAAATTATTCCTGCCATAGAAAGGGATGCACGCATGCAGGAGTATCAGCAGAGACTGTTGCAGAATCTTACATGTGCTTTTCCACAAAATACCAGTGGTGCACGTAGTGAATCTCACAGTTCCAACTTGCCAACCGTGGGACCGTCAAGTGTTCAGCACTCAAACCGTAACAGAACCACAGTATCTGCTGGTAACATCAATTTTGCGGAATCATTTCACCACTTTTTTAGCCCATCCTTTGCAAGGCCACAGGAGACAAGAAGTCTGACACATAGTCAACGCCTAGAGACGATGGTACAGGAGTATCTCCAAGTAAACATTGAAGCCACGACTGTGTCACTGGACCCTTGCTCTTTTTGGGCTTCCAATCTGGATAAATGGCCGGAGCTAGCCACTTACGCCTTGGAGATCTTGTCATGCCCCGCAGCCAGCGTTCTGTCTGAACGTGTGTTCAGCGCTGCTGGTGGTGTGCTGACAGATAAGCGCACGCGGCTCTCCACTGATAATGTAGACAGACTCACGTTCATAAAGATGAACAAATCATGGATCCGACACGACTTTTCTACCCCTGTGTCATCCTGGGGAGAGTAAAAGCTTGATGATTGGTTAAAATCACCCTACCAACCGTTTTAAGCTTTCAAATTACTAATCATGTTTATCTGTATCTTGACTGGAAAATAATTTGGGCTTTGTAGCAGTGTGCAGCACTGATCCTATTAGGCCATCTATAATAAGCTTCACCAGATTTAAAATTAAAAATAATTTTTAGCTGCATCTAGCCCGGAAAATAATTTTGGGGCTCCGAGATGCGCAAGACACATAAGTGCCTTCTTGCTGCACTACCTGCAGCATGACCCTCATATTGTCAGAATTCGAAGTAATCATGACTACTGGGTTGCCACACTCTTAGATCCCCCAAACTTTTCGATCAACCTTTTCATTTTAATAAAGACCAAAAAAATGGTCATTTTTGAAATTATAAGCATTAGCAGGTTGTTAGAAACTGAAATCAAACAGTTTTCAACTCAAAACTTTATTCTAGGTGATGTTACATTTTCACATAGGACCCCTTGTTCGAAAGGAGCTTCTGAACTCTCTCGTCCATTGAATTTGTCAGGTTTTGGATGGTTTCTGCTTCAATTGTTTTGCATGAGGACAGAATACCCTCCCAGAGCTGTTGCTTAGATGTGAACTGCCTCCCGCCATCATAGACACTCCTTTTAATGATGCTCCAAAGGTTCTGAATGGGGTAGAGGTCAAGGGAGCATGGGGGTCACACCATAAGTTTGTCCCCTTTTATGCCCATATCAGCCAGAGATGCAGATGTTTTATGTGCAGCATGAGATGGTGCATTATCATGCAGAAAAATGATCTTGCTGTGAAATACACGGTTCTTCTTCTTGAACCATGGCAGGAAGTGCTGTTTGAGAAAATCCACATACATTATGGAGTTCATCTTTAGCGCCTTCAGGGATCCTAAAGGGGCCGACAATCTCTCTCCCCATGATTCCAGCCCAAAACATTACTCCACCTCCTCCTTGTTGGCACTGTAGCCGTGTTTGCGTGGGGTGTCCATCAACCAGCCATCCTCCACTCCATTCATCTGGACCATCGAGCGCTGCACGGCACTCATCCGTGAACAAAACAGTTTTGAAATCAGTCTTCATGTAATGTTTGGCCCACTGGAGCCGTTTCTGCTTGTGTGAAGTGGATAGAGGAGGTCGACAGGATGGCGTATGCACAGCTGCAAACCTCTGAAGGACCCTGCATCTTGTTGTTCGGGGGACGTTGGAGGCACAAGCAGCTTCAAAAACTTGTCTGCTGCTATGACAAGGCTTTTTTGCCGCTGCTCTTTTAACCTGACGTAATTGCCTGTAGGAAAGAGTCCTCAATTTGCCCTTATCAGCACGCACACGTGTGTACTGTGAATCAGCTACATACTTCTTGATTGCCAAGACACTTCATCCTGATCATCGCACAATGTTGATTGTAGTCATGCCTTGACCTAAACACTCCACAATTTGTTGCTTCTCAGCAGCCGACACATCCTTTTTCTTTCCCATTTTGGCAGAAAATGTAGGCTGCTTAATAATGTGAGAGAGCCTTCTTAAGTAGTCTTGCCTTTCATTGGACACACCTGCCAAACTAATTAGCACAGGTGTCTGCAATTGCTTACAGTGATATAAAGAGCCCTGACACACATCACCATCAATGAGTTTAATTGACAAACAAACAAATTCTTCCCTTATCACTCCTAAATAGTGTTGAGCCACCCCCGTAGTGTTCGAGTTCGGTTCGGTTCGTCGAACACCCGTGTGTTCGCCGAACTGTTCGTCGAACTGTTCGTCGAACACCTTCGAACACCGTTAAAACCAATGGCAGGCAAACAAAAACACATAGAAACACATAGAAAACACGTTCAAAGGTGTCCAAAAGCTGACAAACTGCTCAGAAGACACAACTAACACATGGAAAAGTGACAAGTACATATAGTCATGCGAAAAGAAAAGAGGTGGAGGAGTAAAAGGAGGGGGAGACACAGATATAGGCATGTCATGCCCTTCTAAAATCCAAAAAGTGAGAAGCCGAGACGGCCAGTCCGCTCCTGCCCGTGCCACCTCCGTGTCGCCGGGTTTGTGCCAGAGCCGCGGTGAACTCTGACGGCCAGCCCCCCTCTCCCAATACTGGTGCCTGTCCGCTGGTGGGTCGAGAGAGCCCCCCTGTGGTGGAGGCAGCTCTAAGCTTTTTAATTTAAATTGTCCCTCTAATTTGAATGAATACACTTTAAATCCATTTACAAGGATCTATTGGAGGGCAAGTCTCATGCCAGCAGCCGCGTAATTCCAGCTCCAGTAGCGTCCACTAAAGCTGCTGCAGTTAAAAAGCTTTTATAAGGATCGAGCTCGGCTGTCCACCGCAAGGCATCCTAGTGCCAGTCCCAGCCCCTATGCCTTGGGGTGCCTCCTGATGCTCTTCACTAAGTATCCCGTGGTCCCGAAGCATTTCCTTTGAAAAAATTAAGTGTTCAAACTACAGGTGGTGTAGCTTGCTTAACAGCCGGGATAATCCGCTGACTAGCAGACACTGCTACTAGGCACAAAGTATTTCCTGGGCTAGATGCAGTTAAAAATTTGTAAGTAGATACTCTCGTTGGATGCTGAGAAAGCATTCCGTAGAGTCTCCTGGCACGCCATATATGATTCTCTTAAAAAGCTTGGGGTAGGGGTCTAGGGGACCCTTTTATAGCCAAAATCACGGCCCTGTATCACAATACGTCACCTAGGCTGAAGATAAATGGAACTGTAGCACCGAGGGCTCGGTTGCTACAGACGTATTGCACCTCACCCAGAGGTGTGATATCTCACTCTCAGATAAGGATGGAGTGTGGATCAGGACCCGACACCTGCATGCATTACACCACATTGCCGTGGGGCAGGGCGACCAATATGCCCCTGAGATGGGCACGACAGTCCCTGTCCCTGGCTGGAGTGGGGGGAGGGAACACTGAGGAAGGGGAACCCTGCAGTGCAGGAGCAGGGAGGAAGCAGTTCCTGGGTGCATTGAGAAGGGAGTATAAAAGGTGGGCACCATCTTAGTTCAGTGCAGAGAAGTCTGAGCAGAAGTGGCAGGGAGCAGGGGCTCTGCATGAGCTCTGCTCCGGAGGCGGGCCTAGTAACAGAGGCCCAGGCCTGCAAGAGGGAGAAGGAAGGAAGAGGAGCGGAGAAGGCTCCAGGAACGAGGAATGAAGGGATCCCAGGGGTGCGGACGGGCGAGTCGCCACCGCACGCCCGAATCCACCTGCGTGGAGGGGTCAGGCCAAAGGGGGAGACCGGTCCCCGAACTAGTGGAGGCAGGAAACGACCCTCAGCTAGAAACCGGAGGCTCTGACATTTTATGTGGCGCAGCCCCTTGCTCCACCCGCTAGGAAGGCACCACATAGGGTCAGGGAAACTGGCGCCAAGTTTACCAAGAGGAGGCCCGAGGCAGCCGGACAGAAGTGTTGGTAAGAAAGGCCAGACAAAGGACACACAAAGGGGGTCCTGTGAAGCGCTCCAAAGTTATCTGGGAGTTGTCTGAGCCCCTCACCTTGTGAGCACAGTACGACGTGGGCAGCCGTTACCTGCAGACGTGGTCTGGATAATAAGAACTGTGAGTAAAGGCCCTGAACTGCATCACTGACTCCGTGTCGTTACTGCTGCTGCCCTGCACCATCACCCCCATCCTCCGCATACACTGCCCTGAGGCTATACTCCTCCCGTGGGGAGTTATGCTACGCTCTGCTGCACCCACAACACCAGCCTTAGCGGTCTGCCCTGTAGCGGCGGTTCACTCTGACCGCAATCCACGGGTGGCGTAGTCGGACATTTAAACATCAAAACCACATAAATAGTTCCGCCACTGGTTTGACCGCCCTGAGCCACGGAACCGGATCGCCGCCACGAAGACTACAACCACCAGCATCCACCAAAAAGGGTCCGGCTCCGGGTGTCCCAAAGCCCAGGGGGTGCGTCAGAACATTTTCATCACCTTTCACAATCACCAATGGGACAAGGCAGGGATGTCCTCTGTCCCCTCTCTTATACATCCTAGTGACGGAGCACCTGCTCTCATCAATTCGCCATAACCCCAATATTAGGTGGATTGAGGTGGGAGGCACCGAGTACAAGTGCTCTCTATTTGCTGATGATGTCCTAGTATATATCACTCAATCACATATATCCATCCCTGCTGTTATGGCTGAAATAGATCACTTTGTTACATGGTAAAATTTTAAAATCAATGCAGCGAAGTCTGAGGCCCTCGATGTCTCCCTCCCTAAATCCATATAGGATTCCATCCAGTCCAACTTTCCCTTTGCCTGGCCCTCACAGGGTATCAAATACTTAGGAATTCCTATTCATAGAGACCTCTCCCATCTATGTTATCTTAATTTTGGGCCCTTTATTGAACAATTCCATACAGACCACGGTTGGCAAGTTAGAACTGTAAGATTCACTACGTGAACCACTGGTGTTTTGTGGAAAAGCACATGTACACCGCGTTCCAAATTATTATGCAAAAAGTGTTTAGGAGTGATAAGGGAAGAATTTGTTTGTTTGTCAGTTAAACTCATTGATGGTGATGTGTGTCAGGGCTCTTTATATCACTGTAAGCAATTGCAGACACCTGTGCTAATTAGTTTGGCAGGTGTGTCCAATGAAAGGCAAGACTACTTAAGAAGGCTCTCTCACATTATTAAGCAGCCTACATTTTCTGCCAAAATGGGAAAGAAAAAGGATGTGTCGGCTGCTGAGAAGCAACAAATTGTGGAGTGTTTAGGTCAAGGCATGACTACAATCAACATTGTGCGATGATCAGGATGAAGTGTCTTGGCAATCAAGAAGTATGTAGCTGATTCACAGTACACACGTGTGCGTGCTGATAAGGGCAAATTGAGGACTCTTTCCTACAGGCAATTACGTCAGGTTGAAAGAGCAGCGGCAAAAAAGCCTTGTCATAGCAGCAGACAAGTTTTTGAAGCTGCTTGTGCCTCCAACGTCCCCCGAACAACAAGATGCAGGGTCCTTCAGAGGTTTGCAGCTGTGCATACGCCATCCTGTCGACCTCCTCTATCCACTTCACACAAGCAGAAACGGCTCCAGTGGGCCAAACATTACATGAAGACTGATTTCAAAACTGTTTTGTTCACGGATGAGTGCCGTGCAGCGCTCGATGGTCCAGATGAATGGAGTGGAGGATGGCTGGTTGATGGACACCCCACGCAAACACGGCTACAGCGCCAACAAGGAGGAGGTGGAGTAATGTTTTGGGCTGGAATCATGGGGAGAGAGATTGTCGGCCCCTTTAGGATCCCTGAAGGCGCTAAAGATGAACTCCATAATGTATGTGGATTTTCTCAAACAGCACTTCCTGCCATGGTTCAAGAAGAAGAACCGTGTATTTCACAGCAAGATCATTTTTCTGCATGATAATGCACCATCTCATGCTGCACATAAAACATCTGCATCTCTGGCTGATATGGGCATAAAAGGGGACAAACTTATGGTGTGACCCCCATGCTCCCCTGACCTCTACCCCATTCAGAACCTTTGGAGCATCATTAAAAGGAGTGTCTATGATGGCGGGAGGCAGTTCACATCTAAGCAACAGCTCTGGGAGGGTATTCTGTCCTCATGCAAAACAATTGAAGCAGAAACCATCCAAAACCTGACAAATTCAATGGACGAGAGAGTTCAGAAGCTCCTTTCGAACAAGGGGTCCTATGTGAAAATGTAACATCACCTAGAATAAAGTTTTGAGTTGAAAACTGTTTGATTTCAGTTTCTAACAACCTGCTAATGCTTATAATTTCAAAAATGACCATTTTTTTGGTCTTTATTAAAATGAAAAGGTTGATCGAAAAGTTTGGGGGATCTAAGAGTGTGGCAACCCAGTAGTCATGATTACTTCGAATTCTGACAATATGAGGGTCATGCTGCAGGTAGTGCAGCAAGAAGGCACTTATGTGTCTTGCGCATCTCGGAGCCCCAAAATTATTTTCCGGGCTAGATGCAGCTAAAAATTATTTTTAATTTTAAATCTGGTGAAGCTTATTATAGATGGCCTAATAGGATCAGTGCTGCACACTGCTACAAAGCCCAAATTATTTTCCAGTCAAGATACAGATAAACATGATTAGTAATTTGAAAGCTTAAAACGGTTGGTAGGGTGATTTTAACCAATCATCAAGCTTTTACTCTCCCCAGGATGACACAGGGGTAGAAAAGTCGTTTCGGATCCATGATTTGTTTATCTTTATGAACGTGAGTCTGTCTACATTATCAGTGGAGAGCCGCGTGCGCTTATCTGTCAGCACACCACCAGCAGCGCTGAACACACGTTCAGACAGAACGCTGGCTGCGGGGCATGACAAGATCTCCAAGGCGTAAGTGGCTAGCTCCGGCCATTTATCCAGATTGGAAGCCCAAAAAGAGCAAGGGTCCAGTGACACAGTCGTGGCTTCAATGTTTACTTGGAGATACTCCTGTACCATCGTCTCTAGGCGTTGACTATGTGTCAGACTTCTTGTCTCCTGTGGCCTTGCAAAGGATGGGCTAAAAAAGTGGTGAAATGATTCCGCAAAATTGATGTTACCAGCAGATACTGTGGTTCTGTTACGGTTTGAGTGCTGAACACTTGACGGTCCCACGGTTGGCAAGTTGGAACTGTGAGATTCACTACGTGCACCACTGGTATTTTGTGGAAAAGCACATGTAAGATTCTGCAACAGTCTCTGCTGATACTCCTGCATGCGTGCATCCCTTTCTATGGCAGGAATAATTTCTGCAAATTTACTTTTGTACCGGGGATCTAACAGTGTGGCAACCCAGTAGTCAGGATTATTTCTAATTCTCACAATTCGAGGGTCATGTTGCAGGTAGTGCAGCAAGAAGGCACTCATGTGTGTTGCGCATCCAGGAGCACCAAGTCCCTGTTGTGTTGGTGGCGAGGTAACAATCATGCTTCCTTCCTCTGTCCTCTCCCCCCAACCTCGCACAACAGAAATGTGATCAAGGTCTCCCTCATCTGATGAGTCTTCCATCAGTTCGTCCTCCACTTCTTCCTGGGCTCCTGCACCTTCCTCACTAGTTTGGCTGCTACCATGCGCCCTGGTAAAACCATCTCCCCCACCCTCACATGCCTGCCGCATTGGTGCTGCCGACCGTCTGGACCTTGCAGATGTTAGCCCTTCCGCATACAACTCCTCCTCCTCTACTTCCTCCACCTCCTCTTGTGCCACCACCTGACTCCGAATTCTGTTTAACATGTGCTCCAGCATGTAAATCACCGGAATAGTCATGCTGATAATGGCATCGTCAGCACTAAACATCTTCGTCGCCATTTCAAAACTGTGCAGAAGGGTGCATAGGTCCCTGATCTGAGACCACTCCTCCAGCGTGATTTGCCCCACCTCTGAATCTCGTTGGCCCAGGCTATACGTCAGAACGTATTGCACCAGGGCTTGTCGGTGCTGCCACAGTCGCTGCAACATGTGCAGAGTTGAATTCCACCGGGTAGGCACATCGCATTTTAGCCGGTGAAGTGGCAGGCCCAACGACTTCTGTAGAGATGTAAGTCGCTGAGCTGCGGGATGCGAACGGCGGAAGTGAGCACACAGCGACCGTGCCCTCTGCAGAAGGCCATCTAGTCTGGGATAGTGGGCTAAAAATTGCTGGACAACCAGGTTCAACACGTGAGCCATACAAGGCACGTGTGTGACATTGCCCCGGCGAAGGGCCGCACCCAGGTTTGCAGCATTGTCGCACACGGCCTTCCCTGGTTTCAGGTCCAGTGGAGACAACCATTCATGAAATTGGTTCTCCAGAGCTGACCACAACTCCTCAGCTGTGTGACTCACATTTCCCAGACATTTCAATGTAAAAACCGCCTGATGACGTTGAGCCCTACTGCCAGCATAGTAAGGAGGTGTGCAGGATCCCTTCTGCGCAGTTAGAAAGCTTGTGGCATGACCAGACAGGCTTTGGGTGCAGGTGGAAGACCGAGAGGAGGTTGAGGAGGCAGAAGCAGTGGAGGAAAAATGACATAAAGAGGATTGACGCACAACTCGTGGGGACGGCAAGACTTGGACAGCAGCCCCTTGTCCTGCTGTCACCATAGTTACCCAGTGCCCAGTCAGCGACATGTAACGCCCCTGTCCATGCCTACTCGTCCAAGTGTCTGTGGTGAAATGCACCCTGTCACACACAGAGTTTCTCAAAGAAGCGGTGATGTTGTGTGCGACATGCTGGTGGAGCGCAGGCACACCTTTCTTTGAGAAGTAGTGCCGACTGGGCATCTGGTACTGGGGCACTGCGACGGACATAAGGTCTCGAAAATCCTCTGTGTCCACCAGGCGGAAAGGCAGCATTTCTGTAGCCAAGAGCTTGCAGATGGTGAAATTCAACCTCTTAGCTTTCTCATGGCTAGGAGGAAATGGTCTTTTACTTGTCCACATCTGAGGGACCGAGGGCTGGCTATTGTGCTTAGACGGGGTTGATAAGGGTGTCCCCGGCAAACTGCCGGTCTGTGAGGAAGATGCAGGCGGACATGTTAGGTTGCCTTGATCCAAAGGTGGTGCTATCGATGTCGGACAGCGCTCAAGACCAGCTGGTGTTACCACCTCCAAAGAAAATGATGACCTGCCAATCACGCTGGCTGTTGCGGGTAAAGAGGTGGCAGGTCTGCGCCCCAAAACAGGTGTGACTGCTGTCCCCCCAGTCACAGAGGATGAAGAGGCCGCGGATGCACAAGATATGGCAGACGGTGGTTGGCCCGGCCGGCTAGACCGCATTGTAGCACACTGAGCTTCCCACTGCAACTTATGCTTCATGTCCATGTGCCGGTTCATGCATGAAGTACTCAAACTATGTATTTTTTGGCCTCTACTTAGCTTTTGCTGACAAATGTTACAGATAACACGAGTTGGGTCATCTTTATCGATCTGAAAAAATGCCCAGGCTATGCAAGGCTTAGCACCCATGCGACCTGAAGAGCCACCACGACTTGTGGTGAGAGGCAGAGTTGTGTTTGAGGATGCAGTTGTTGACGTGCTTCCAGTACTACGTCTCTGTCCAGGAAGGCGCAACCTGACCTCGTCGTCACTAGCATCTTCCTCCACCTCCTCTGCTGACC
This sequence comes from Phyllobates terribilis, assembly GCF_046119375.1. NCBI lineage: Eukaryota > Metazoa > Chordata > Amphibia > Anura > Dendrobatidae > Phyllobates > Phyllobates terribilis. The sequence continues at coordinate 285,919,666 of NW_027362761.1, forward strand.
TCATCTCTTTGCTGACTGTGGGTTGACAGTAAGTGGGATCTCCGACCTCATCATCATCACCCTGTGCGTTATCACACCCGTCGTCCTCAGAGCCAACCTGTTCCTGCCCTGACAAAAAACTAAAGTTGTCGCTCCAATCAGGTATTTGAGTCTTATCATCGTCTTCCTCATTGTCTCCACCAACAGGAGTTACAGTTTGGGAATGAGGGTCTACATTATGGTCAGAACCTTCTGCGTCTGGTCCTGGATCCGACTCATAAAGATTCTGGGCATCAGTGCAGATCATTTCCTCGTCTGGATTCACAGAAGCGCTGGAGTCGACCTCTGATTCCCAGGCTATAGTATGAGTAAACAGCTCTGCAGACTCAACCATCTGTTCTACCTCATACTCAGACGGGCAGCTGGAGATTTGGGAGCTGTGAGGAAGCAAGTGCGATTGGGGTGACACCTTTGAGGACTGGAGTATTTGTGATGTTGAAGTTGATGTGGAGGAGAGCCCACTTAAAGGAGCACTTGATATCCGTTGAAGCACCTGCTGTTTTTGTGCCTCATCTGGAATTTGTAGCGATTGGCGTGGCCGTAAGAAAGGGATCTTATCACATTGTCCGCTAAAAGAAGTAGACATTTTAGTTTGGCTGGAAGATGGTCTTTCTTCTGCACCTACCCCACGGACACAACCTTTTTTCCCCTTCCCAACACGCCTATTCCCCTTTCCACCAGCAGCAGGCCTTTTTCCACTCATTTTGGTGGTTAACTAATTCACAACTCTGGAGTTGTTAGCACAAAAAAACAATGGAGGGTAACCGAGCAGAGCTGAGTGGCCAAACTGTGGAATTAGGCCAAAACTATTGGCTGGGTTAGATGCAGAAAAAAATTATTTTTAATTTGCAACCTGATGGAGGTCAGTATAGATGGACTAATAGACCAAGTCCCACACACCGCTAGAAGCCCAAATATTTTTTCAGAGCTAGATGCAGAAAATTTTTTTATTCAATTTGCAACCTGATGGAGGTCAGTATAGATGGACTAATAGACCAAGTCCCACACACCGCTAGAAGCCCAAATATTTTTTCAGAGCTAGATGCAGAAAAAAATTATATTCAATTTGCAACCTGCTGGACGTCAGTATAGAAGGACTAATAGAACAAGTCCCACACACTGCTAGAAGCCCAAATATTTTTTCAGAGCTAAATGAAGAAAAAAATTATTTTTAATTTGCAACCTGATGGAGGTCAGTATAGATGGACTAATAGACCAAGTCCCACACACTGCTAGAAGCCCAAATATTTTTTCAGAGCTAGATGCAGAAAAAATTTATTTTTAATTTGCAACCTGATGGAGGTCAGTATAGATGGACTAATAGACCAAGTCCCACACACCGCTAGAAGCCCAAATATTTTTTCAGAGCTAGATGCAGAAATTTTTTTTATTCAATTTGCAACCTGATGGAGGTCAGTATAGATGGACTAATAGACCAAGTCCCACACACTGCTAGAAGCCCAAATATTTTTTCAGAGCTAGATGCAGAAAAAAATTATTTTTAATTTGCAACCTGATGGAGGTCAGTATAGATGGACTAATAGACCAAGTCCCACACACTGCTAGAAGCCCAAATATTTTTTCAGAGCTAGATGCAGAAACAAATTATTTTTAATTTGCAACCTGATGGAGGTCAGTATAGATGGACTACTAGAACAAGTCCCACACGCTGCTAGAAGCCCAAATATTTTTTCAGAGATAAATGAAGAAAAAAAATATTTTTAATTTGCAACCTGATGGAGGTCAGTATAGATGGACTAATAGACCAAGTCCCACACACTGCTAGAAGCCCAAATATTTTTTCAGAGCTAGATGCAGAAAAAAATTATTTTTAATTTGCAACCTGATGGAGGTCAGTATAGATGGACTAATAGACCAAGTCCCACACACCGCTAGAAGCCCAAATATTTTTTCAGAGCTAGATGCAGAAAAAAATTATATTCAATTTGCAACCTGCTGGAGGTCAGTATAGAAGGACTAATAGAACAAGTCCCACACACTGCTAGAAGCCCAAATATTTTTTCAGAGCTAAATGAAGAAAAAAATTATTTTTAATTTGCAACCTGATGGAGGTCAGTATAGATGGACTAATAGACCAAGTCCCACACACTGCTAGAAGCCCAAATATTTTTTCAGAGCTAGATGCAGAAAAAAATTATATTCAGTTTGCAGCCTGATGGAGGTCAGTATAGATGGACTAATAGAACAAGTCCCACACGCTGCTAGAAGCCCAAATATTTTTTCAGAGATAAATGAAGAAAAAAATTATTTTTAATTTGCAACCTGATGGAGGTCAGTATAGATGGACTAATAGACCAAGTCCCACACACTGCTAGAAGCCCAAATATTTTTTCAGAGCTAGATGCAGAAAAAAATTATTTTTAATTTGCAACCTGATGGAGGTCAGTATAGATGGACTAATAGACCAAGTCCCACACACCGCTAGAAGCCCAAATATTTTTTCAGAGCTAGATGCAGAAAAAAATTATATTCAATTTGCAACCTGCTGGAGGTCAGTATAGAAGGACTAATAGAACAAGTCCCACACACTGCTAGAAGCCCAAATATTTTTTCAGAGCTAAATGAAGAAAAAAATTATTTTTAATTTGCAACCTGATGGAGGTCAGTATAGATGGACTAATAGACCAAGTCCCACACACTGCTAGAAGCCCAAATATTTTTTCAGAGCTAGATGCAGAAAAAAATTATATTCAGTTTGCAACCTGATGGAGGTCAGTATAGATGGACTAATAGAATGATGCTATGCCCAAAAGATTTTACTTCACTAGGTGCAGTAAAAAAATTGGTATTCTATACACAGGTGGTATATCTTGCAACACAGATAGGCTACTCCACTGACTAACACACTCTGCAATAGGCCAAAAAGGATTAGCTTTGCTAGATTCAGCCAAATGCTGTGAAAAAAACTTGCACAGCACTGGCACAGACCTGCCTGGCAAAAACTGATAGGAACTGATGTAACCTAGTCCTGAAAAGGACTCCAATTACAATTAGTCTTTACTCCCACAATCTATCTATTTAAGAGCACAGACCTGCCTGATAAAAGTCGTAGGAAATGCTGTAACCTAGTCCTTAAAAGGACTGCAATCACAACTATTCCCTACTCCCAAGCTATCTGTATATTTGTGCGAAAATTGGCTTGAAATTAACAAGGTATAGCGCACACAGCAGCAGCGGTGCCGTCTAACACGCAGCTGCAGCAGTGAGAAAATGGTGGCGACGGGGAAAATGGCTTGGTCTTATAGGGCAAGGACATGTGACATATACTGCCAATCACACATGCCCTTGCTTGTGTGAAAAAAAGCACTTCGCTCCGTGTGTGCGCTGCTGATAGGCTGACAGATTGCACCTCCCCACTGCAAATGCGGGAAAGAGAAAAAAAAATGGAGATCTTCATTGTTCCTGCAGAGATCCATCCCCTGCCCCTCCCCCCGCCCCGCTGTACACTCAAACTGCGTATTAACATTAATTTTCATCATTACTGAGAAAAAATCCAGTTATGATTTTGGTGCACGAACAGTTATCGAACATAACCTCGAACAGCCGAATTTTTCTCAAATTGTTCGTGTTCGCCGACCGGCTCGAACACCGCCCAAAACAGCTCGAATTTGAGATTGGCGAACAGTTCGAGTAGAACAACGCTCATCTCTACTCCTAAACACTTTTTTGCATAATAATTTGGAACGCGGTGTACATGTGCTTTTCCACAAAACACCAGTGGTTCACGTAGTGAATCTTACAGTTCTAACTTACCAACCGTGGTCTGTATGGAATTGTTCAATAAAGGGCCCAAAATTAAGATAACATAGATGGGAGAGGTCTCTATGAATAGGAATTCCTAAGTATTTGATACCCTGTGAGGGCCAGGCAAAGGGAAAGTTGAACTGGATGGAATCCTACATGGATTTAGGGAGGGAGACATCGAGGGCCTCAGACTTCGCTGCATTGATTTTAAAATTTGACCATGTAACAAAGTGATCTATTTCAGCCATAACAGCAGGGATGGATATATGTGATTGAGTGATATATACTAGGACATCATCAGCAAATAGAGAGCACTTGTACTCGGTGCCTCCCACCTCAATCCACCTAATATTGGGGTTATGGCGAATTGATGAGAGCAGGTGCTCCGTCACTAGGATGTATAAGAGAGGGGACAGAGGACATCCCTGCCTTGTCCCATTGGTGATTGTGAAAGGTGATGAAAATGTTCTGACGCACCCCCTGGGCCTTGGGACACCCGGAGCCGGACCCTTTTTGGTGGATGCTGGTGGTTGTAGTCTTCGTGGCGGCGATCCGGTTCCGTGGCTCAGGGCGGTCAAACCAGTGGCGGAACTATTTATGTGGTTTTGATGTTTAAATGTCCGACTACGCCACCCGTGGATTGCGGTCAGAGTGAACCGCCGCTACAGGGCAGACCGCTAAGGCTGGTGTTGTGGGTGCAGCAGAGCGTAGCATAACTCCCCACGGGAGGAGTATAGCCTCAGGGCAGTGTATGCGGAGGATGGGGGTGATGGTGCAGGGCAGCAGCAGTAATGACACGGAGTCAGTGATGCAGTTCAGGGCCTTTACTCACAGTTCTTATTATCCAGACCACGTCTGCAGGTAACGGCTGCCCACGTCGTACTGTGCTCACCAGGTGAGGGGCTCAGACAACTCCCAGATAACTTTGGAGCGCTTCACAGGACCCCCTTTGTGTGTCCTTTGTCTGGCCTTTCTTACCAACACTTCTGTCCGGCTGCCTCGGGCCTCCTCTTGGTAAACTTGGCGCCAGTTTCCCTGACCCTATGTGGTGCCTTCCTAGCGGGTGGAGCAAGGGGCTGCGCCACATAAAATGTCAGAGCCTCCGGTTTCTAGCTGAGGGTCGTTTCCTGCCTCCACTAGTTCGGGGACCGGTCTCCCCCTTTGGCCTGACCCCTCCACGCAGGTGGATTCGGGCGTGCGGTGGCGACTCGCCCGTCCGCACCCCTGGGATCCCTTCATTCCTCGTTCCTGGAGCCTTCTCCGCTCCTCTTCCTTCCTTCTCCCTCTTGCAGGCCTGGGCCTCTGTTACTAGGCCCGCCTCCGGAGCAGAGCTCATGCAGAGCCCCTGCTCCCTGCCACTTCTGCTCAGACTTCTCTGCACTGAACTAAGATGGTGCCCACCTTTTATACTCCCTTCTCAATGCACCCAGGAACTGCTTCCTCCCTGCTCCTGCACTGCAGGGTTCCCCTTCCTCAGTGTTCCCTCCCCCCACTCCAGCCAGGGACAGGGACTGTCGTGCCCATCTCAGGGGCATATTGGTCGCCCTGCCCCACGGCAATGTGGTGTAATGCATGCAGGTGTCGGGTCCTGATCCACACTCCATCCTTATCTGAGAGTGAGATATCACACCTCTGGGTGAGGTGCAATACGTCTGTAGCAACCGAGCCCTCGGTGCTACAGTTCCATTTATCTTCAGCCTAGGTGACGTATTGTGATACAGGGCCGTGATTTTGGCTATAAAAGGGTCCCCTAGACCCCTACCCCAAGCTTTTTAAGAGAATCATATATGGCGTGCCAGGAGACTTTATGGAATGCTTTCTCAGCATCCAACGAGAGTATCTACTTACAAATTTTTAACTGCATCTAGCCCAGGAAATACTTTGTGCCTAGTAGCAGTGTCTGCTAGTCAGCGGATTATCCCGGCTGTTAAGCAAGCTACACCACCTGTAGTTTGGACACTTAATTTTTTCAAAGGAAATGCTTCGGGACCACGGGATACTCAGTGAAGAGCATCAGGAGGCACCCCAAGGCATAGGGGCTGGGACTGGCACTAGGATGCCTTGCGGTGGACAGCCAAGCTCGATCCTTATAAAAGCTTTTTAACTGCAGCAGCTTTAGTGGACGCTACTGGAGCTGGAATTACGCGGCTGCTGGCATGAGACTTGCCCTCCAATAGATCCTTGTAAATGGATTTAAAGTGTATTCATTCAAATTAGAGGGACAATTTAAATTAAAAAGCTTAGAGCTGCCTCCACCACAGGGGGGCTCTCTCGACCCACCAGCGGACAGGCACCAGTATTGGGAGAGGGGGGCTGGCCGTCAGGGTTCACCGAGGCTCTGGCACAAACCCGGCGACACGGAGGTGGCACGGGCAGGAGCGGACTGGCCGTCTCGGCTTCTCACTTTTTGGATTTTAGAAGGGCATGACATGCCTATATCTGTGTCTCCCCCTCCTTTTACTCCTCCACCTCTTTTCTTTTCGCTTGACTATATGTACTTGTCACTTTTCCATGTGTTAGTTGTGTCTTCTGAGCAGTTTGTCAGCTTTTGTACACCTTTGAACGTGTTTTCTATGTGTTTCTATGTGTTTTTGTTTGCCTGCCATTGGTTTTAACGGTGTTCGAAGGTGTTCGACGAACAGTTCGACGAACACTTCGGCAAACACACGGGTGTTCGACGAACCGAACCGAACTCGAACACTACGGGGGTGGCTCAACACTAGTTAATACGCAGTTTGAGTGTACAGCGGGGTGGGGGGAGGGGCAGGGGATGGATCTCTGCAGGAATAATGAAGATCTCCATTTTTTTTTCTCTTTCCCGCATTTGCAGTGGGGAGGTGCAGTCTGTCAGCCTATCAGCAGCGCACACACGGAGCGAAGTGCTGTTTTTCACACAAGCATGGGCATGTGTCATTGGCAGTGTATGTCACATGTCCTTGCCCTATAAGACCAAGCCATTTTCCCCGTCGCCACCATTTTCTCACTGCTGCAGCTGCGTGTTAGATGGCACCGCTGTTGCTGTGTGCGCTATACCTTGTTAATTTCAAGCCAATTTTCGCACAAATCTACAGATAGCTTGGGAGTAGGGAATAGTTGTGACTGCAGTCCTGTTAAGGACTAGGTTACAGCATTTCCTACGACTTTTATCAGGCAGGTCTGTGCTCTTAAATAGATAGATTGTGGGAGTAAAGACTAATTGTAATTGCAGTCCTTTTCAGGACTAGGTTACATCAGTTCCTATCAGTTTTTGCCAGGCAGGTCTGTGCCAGTGCTGTGCAAGTTTTTTTCACAGCATTTGGCTGAATCTAGCAAACCTAATCCTTTTTGTCCTATTGCAGAGTGTGTTAGTCAGTGGAGTAGCCTATCTGTGTTGCAAGATATACCACCTGTGTATAGAATACCAATTTTTTTACTGCACCTAGTGAAGTAAAATCTTTTGGGCATAGCATCATTCTATTAGTCCATCTATACTGACCTCCATCAGGTTGCAAATTGAATATAATTTTTTTCTGCATCTAGCTCTGAAAAAATATTTGGGCTTCTAGCAGTGTGTGGGACTTGTTCTATTAATCCATTTATACTGACCTCCATCAGGTTGCAAACTGAATATAATTTTTTTCTGCATCTAGCTCTGAAAAAATAGTTGTCCTTCTACCAGTGTGTGGGACTTTCTCTATTAGTCCATCTATACTGACCTCCATCAGGTTGCAAATTAAAAATATTTTTTATCTGCATCTAGCTCTGAAAAAATATTTCGCCTTCTAGCAGTGTGTGGGACTTTCTCTATTAGTCCATCTATACTGACCTCCATCAGGTTGCAAATTAAAAATAATTTTTATCTGCATCTACCTCTGAAAAAATATTTGGGCTTCTAGCTGTGTGTGGGACTTGTTCTATTAGTCCATCTATACTGACCTCCATCAGGTTGCAAACTGAATATAATTTTTTTCTGCATCTAGCTCTGAAAAAATATTTGGCCTTCTAGTATTGTGTGGGACTTTCTCTATTAGTCCATCTATACTGATCTCCATCAGGTTGCAAATTAAAAATAATTTTTATCTGCATCTAGCTCTGAAAAAATATTTGGCCTTCTAGCAGTGTGTGGGACCTTCTCTATTAGTCCATCTATACTGACCTCCATCAGGTTGCAAATTAAAAATAATTTTTATCTGCATCTACCTCTGAAAAAATATTTGGGCTTCTAGCTGTGTGTGGGACTTGTTCTATTAGTCCATCTATACTGACCTCCATCAGGTTGCAAACTGAATATAATTTTTTTCTGCATCTAGCTCTGAAAAAATATTTGGCATTCTAGCAGTGTGTGGGACTTTCTCTATTAGTCCATCTATACTGACCTCCATCAGGTTGCAAATTAAAAATAATTTTTATCTGCATCTAGCTCTGAAAAAATATTTGGCCTTCTAGCAGTGTGTGGGACTTTCTCTATCAGTCCATCTATACTGACCTCCATCAGGTTGCAAATTAAAAATAATTTTTATCTGCATCTAGCTCTGAAAAAATATTTGGCCTTCTAGCAGTGTGTGGGACTTTCTCTATTAGTCCATCTATACTGACCTCCATCAGGTTGCAAACTGAATATAATTTTTTTCTGCATCTAGCTCAGAAAAAATATTTGGCCTTCTAGCAGTGTGTGGGACTTTCTCTATTAGTCCATCTATACTGACCTCCATCAGGTTGCAAATTAAAAATATTTTTTTTTCTGCATCTACCTCTGAAAAAATATTGGGCTTCTAGCTGTGTGTGGGACTTGTTCTATTAATCCATCTATACAGACCTCCATCAGGTTGCAAACTGAATATAATTTTTTTCTGCATCTACCTCTGAAAAAATATTTGGGCTTCTAGCTGTGTGTGGGACTTGTTCTATTAGTACACCTATACTGACCTCCATCAGGTTGCAAATTCAAAATAATTTTTTGTCTGCATCTAGCTCCGAAAAAATATTTGGCCTTCTAGCAGTGTGTGGGACTTTCTCTATTAGTCCATCTATACTGACCTCCATCAGGTTGCAAACTGAATATATATTTTTTCTGCATCTACCTCTGAAAAAGTATTTGGGCTTCTAGCTGTGTGTGGGACTTGTTCTCTTAGTCCATCTATACTGACCTCCATCAGGTTGCAAATCGAATATAATTTTTTTCTCCATCTAACCCAGCCAATAGTTTTGGCCTAATACCACATTTTGGCCACTCAGCTCTGCTCGGTTCCCATCCATTGTTTTTTTGTGCAAACAACTCCAGAGTTGTGAATTAGTTAACCACCAAAATGAGTGGAAAAAGGCCTGCTGCTGGTGGAAAGGGGAATAGGCGTGTTGGGAAGGAGAAAAAAGGTTGTGTCCGTGGGGTAGGTGTTAAAGCAACAGTAACATCTGCAGAAGAAAGACCATCTTCCAGCCAAACTAAAATGTCTACTTCTTTTAGCGGACAATGTGATAAGATCCCTTTCTTACGGCCACGCCAATCGCTACAAATTCCAGATGAGGCACAAAAACAGCAGGTGCTTCAACGGATATCAAGTGCTCCTTTAAGTGGGCTCTCCTCCACATCAACTTCAACATCACAAATACTCCAGTCCTCAAAGGTGTCACCCCAATCGCACTTGCTTCCTCACAGCTCCCAAATCTCCAGCTGCCCGTCTGAGTATGAGGTAGAACAGATGGTTGAGTCTGCAGAGCTGTTTACTCATACTATATCCTGGGAATCAGAGGTCGACTCCAGCGCTTCTGTGAATCCAGACGAGGAAATGATCTGCACTGATGCCCAGAATCTTTATGAGTCGGATCCAGGACCAGACGCAGAAGGTTCTGACCATAATGTAGACCCTCATTCCCAATCTGTAACTCCTGTTGGTGGAGACAATGAGGAAGACGATGATGAGACTCAAATACCTGATTGGAGCGACAACTTTAGTTTTTTGTCAGGGCAGGAACAGGTTGGCTCTGAGGACGACGGGTGTGATAACGCACAGGGTGATGATGATGAGGTTGGAGATCCCACTTACTGTCAACCCACAGTCAGCCAAGAGATGAGGTCAGCAGAGGAGGTGGAGGAAGATGCTAGTGACGACGAGGTCAGGTTGCGCCTTCCTGGACAGAGACGTAGTACTGGAAGCACGTCAACAACTGCATCCTCAAACACAACTCTGCCTCTCACCACAAGTCGTGGTGTCTCTTCAGGTCGCATGGGTGCTAAGCCTTGCATAGCCTGGGCATTTTTTCAGATCGATAAAGATGACCCAACTCGTGTTATCTGTAACATTTGTCAGCAAAAGCTAAGTAGAGGCCAAAAAAGACATAGTTTGAGTACTTCATGCATGAACCGGCACATGGACATGAAGCATAAGTTGCAGTGGGAAGCTCAGTGTGCTACAATGCGGCCTAGCCGGCCGGGCCAACCACCATCTGCCATATCTTGTGCATCCGCGGCCTCTTCATCCTCTGTGACTGGGGGGACAGCAGTCACACCTGTTTTGGGGCGCAGACCTGCCACCTCTTTACCCGCAACAGCCAGCGTGATTGGCAGGTCATCATTTTCTTTGGAGGTGGCAACACCAGCTGGTGTTGAGCGCTGTCCGACATCGATAGCACCACCTTTGGATCAAGGCAACCTAACATGTCTGCCTGCATCTTCCTCACAAACCGTCAGTTTGCCGGGGACACTCTTATCAACCCCGTCTAAGCACAATAGCCAGCCCTCGGTCCCTCAGATGTGGACAAGTAAAAGACCATTTCCTCCTAGCCATGAGAAAGCTAAGAGGTTGAATTTCACCATCTGCAAGCTCTTGGCTACAGAAATGCTGCCTTTCCGCCTGGTGGACACAGAGGATTTTCGAGACCTTATGTCCGTCGCAGTGCCCCAGTACCAGATGCCCAGTCGGCACTACTTCTCAAAGAAAGGTGTGCCTGCGCTCCACCAGCATGTCGCACACAACATCACCGCTTCTTTGAGAAACTCTGTGTGTGACAGGGTGCATTTCACCACAGACACTTGGACGAGTAGGCATGGACAGGGGCGTTACATGTCGCTGACTGGGCACTGGGTAACTATGGTGACAGCAGGACAAGGGGCTGCTGTCCAAGTCTTGCCGTCCCCACGAGTTGTGCGTCAATCCTCTTTATGTCAAAGTTCCTCCACTGCTTCTGCCTCCTCAACCTCCTCTCGGTCTTCCACCTGCACCCAAAGCCTGTCTGGTCATGCCACAAGCTTTCTAACTGCGCAGAAGGGATCATGCACACCTCCTTACTATGCTGGCAGTAGGGCTCAACGTCATCAGGCGGTTTTTACTTTGAAATGTCTGGGAAATGTGAGTCACACAGCTGAGGAGTTGTGGTCAGCTCTGCAGAACCAATTTCATGAATGGTTGTCTCCACTGGACCTGAAACCAGAGAAGGCCGTGTGCGAAAATGCTGCAAACCTGGGTGCAGCCCTTCGCCGGGATAATGTCACACACGTGCCTTGTATGGCTCACGTGTTGAACCTGGTTGTCCAGCAATTTTTAGCCCACTATCCCAGACTAGATGGCATTCTGCAAAGGGCACGGTCACTGTGTGCTCACTTCCGCCGTTCGCATCCCGCAGCTCAGCGACTTACATCTCTACAGAAGTCGTTGGGCCTGCCACTTCACCAGCTAAAATGCGATGTGCCTACCCAGTGGAATTCAACTCTGCACATGTTGCAGCGACTGTGGCAGCACCGACAAGCCCTGGTGCAATACGTTCTGACGTATAGCCTGGGCCAACGAGATCCAGAGGTGGGGCAAATCACGCTGGAGGAGTGGTCTCAGATCAGGGACCTATGCACCCTTCTGCACAGTTTTGAAATGGCGACGAAGATGTTTAGTGCTGACGATGCCATTATCAGCATGACTATTCCGGTGATTTACATGCTGGAGCACATGTTAAACAGAATTCGGAGTCAGGTAGTGGCACAAGAGGAGGTGGAGGAAGTAGAGGAGGAGGAGTTGAATGCGGAAGGGCTAACATCTGCAAGGTCCAGACGGTCGGCAGCACCAAGGCCGCAGGCATGTGAGGGTGGGGGAGATGGTTTTACCAGGGCGCATGGTAGCAGCCAAACTAGTGAGGAAGGTGCAGGAGCCCAGGAAGAAGTGGGGGACGTACTGATGGAAGACTCATCAGATGAGGGAGACCTTGATCACATTTCTGTTGTGCGAGGTTGGGGGGAGAGGACAGAGGAAGGAAGCATGATTGTTACCTCGCCACCAACACAACAGGGACTTGGTGCTCCTGGATGCGCAACACACATGAGTGCCTTCTTGCTGCACTACCTGCAACATGACCCTCGAATTGTGAGAATTAGAAATAATCCTGACTACTGGGTTGCCACACTGTTAGATCCCCGGTACAAAAGTAAATTTGCCGAAATTATTCCTGCCATAGAAAGGGATGCACGCATGCAGGAGTATCAGCAGAGACTGTTGCAGAATCTTACATGTGCTTTTCCACAAAACACCAGTGGTGCACGTAGTGAATCTCACAGTTCCAACTTGCCAACCGTGGGAACGTCAAGTGTTCAGCACTCAAACCGACACGACTGTGTCACTGGACCCTTGCTCTTTTTGGGCTTCCAATCTGGATAAATGGCCGGAGCTAGCCACTTACGCCTTGGAGATCTTGTCATGCCCCGCAGCCAGCGTTCTGTCTGAACGTGTGTTCAGCGCTGCTGGTGGTGTGCTGACAGATAAGCGCACGCGGCTCGCCACTGATAATGTAGACAGACTCACGTTCATAAAGATGAACAAATCATGGATCCGAAACGACTTTTTTACCCCTGTGTCATCCTGGGGAGAGTAAAAGCTTGATGATTGTTTAAAATCACCCTACCAACCGTTTTAAGCTTTCAAATTACTAATCATGTTTATCTGTATCTAGGCTGGAAAATAATTTGGGCTTTGTAGCAGTGTGCAGCACTGATTCTATTAGACCATCTATAATAAGCTCCACCAGATTTAAAATTACTAATCATGTTTATCTGTATCTTGGCTGGAAAATAATTTGGGCTTTGTAGCAGTGTGCAGCACTGATCCTATTAGGCCATCTATACTAAGCTCCACCAGATTTAAAATTAATAATAATTTTTAGCTGCATCTAGCCCGGAAAATAATTTTGGGGCTCCGAGATGCGCAAGACACATAAGTGCCTTCTTGCTGCACTACCTGCAACATGACCCTCATATTGTCAGAATTCGAAGTAATCATGACTACTGGGTTGCCACACTCTGAGATCCCCCAAACTTTTCGATCAACCTTTTCATTTTAATAAAGACCAAAAAAATGGTCATTTTTGAAATTATAAGCATTAGCAGGTTATTAGAAACTGTAATCAAACAGTTTTCAACTCAAAACTTTATTCTAGGTGATGTTACATTTTCACATAGGACCCCTTGTTCGAAACGAGCTTCTGAACTCTCTCGTCCATTGAATTTGTCAGGTTTTGGATGGTTTCTGCTTCAATTGTTTTGCATGAGGACAGGATACCCTCCCAGAGGTGTTGCTTAGATGTGAACTGCCTCCCCCCATCATAGACACTCCTTTTGATGATGCTCCAGAGGTTCTGAATGGGGTAGAGGTCAGGGGAGCATGGGGGTCACACCATAAGTTTGTCCCCTTTTATGCCCATATCAGCCAGAGATGCAGATGTTTTATGTGCAGCATGAGATGGTGCATTATCATGCAAAAAAATGATCTTGCTGTGAAATACACGGTTCTTCTTCTTGAACCATGGCAGGAAGTGCTGTTTGAGAAAATCCACATACATTATGGAGTTCATCTTTAGCTCCTTCAGGGATCCTAAAGGGGCCGACAATCTCTCTCCCCATGATTCGAGCCCAAAACATTACTCCACCTCATCCTTGTTGGCGCTGTAGCCGTGTTTGCGTGGGGTGTCCATCAACCAGCCATCCTCCACTCCATCCATCTGGACCATCGAGCGCTGCACGCCACTCATCCGTGAACAAAACAGTTTTGAAATCTGTCTTCATGTAATGTTTAGCCCACTGGAGCCGTTTCTGCTTGTGTGAAGTGGATAGAGGAGGTCGACAGGATGGCGTATGCACAGCTGCAAACTTCTGAAGGACCCTGCATCTTGTTGTTCGGGGGACGTTGGAGGCACCAGCAGCTTCAAAAACTTGTCTGCTGCTATGACAAGGCTTTTTTGCCGCTGCTCTTTTAACCTGACGTAATTGACTGTAGGAAAGAGTCCTCAATTTGCCCTTATCAGCACGCACACGTGTGTACTGTGAATCAGCTACATACTTCTTGATTGCCAAGACACTTCATCCTGATCATCGCACAATGTTGATTGTAGTCATGCCTTGACCTAAACACTCCACAATTTGTTGCTTCTCAGCAGCCGACACATCCTTTTTCTTTCCCATTTTGGCAGAAAATGTAGGCTGCTTAATAATGTGAGACAGCCTTCTTAAGTAGTCTTGCCTTTCATTGGACACACCTGCCAAACTAATTAGCACAGGTGTCTGCAATTGCTTACAGTGATATAAAGAGCCCTGACACACATCACCATCAATGAGTTTAACTGACAAACAAACAAATTCTTCCCTTATCACTCCTAAACACTTTTTGCATAATAATTTGGAACACAGTGTACATGTGCTTTTCCACAAAACACCAGTGGTTCACGTAGTGAATCTTACAGTTCTAACTTGCCAACCGTGGTCTGTATGGAGTTGTTCAATAAAGGGCCCAAAATTAAGATAACATAGATGGGAGAGGTCTCTATGAATAGGAATTCCTAAGTATTTGATACCCTGTGAGGGCCAGGCAAAGGGAAAGTTGGACTGGATGGAATCCTATATGGATTTGGGGAGGGAGACATCGAGGGCCTCAGACTTCGCTGCATTGATTTTAAAATTTGACCATGTAACAAAGTGATCTATTTCAGCCATAACAGCATGGATGGATATATGTGATTGAGTGATATATACTAGGACATCATCAGCAAATAGAGAGCACTTGTACTCGGTGCCTCCCACCTCAATCCACCTAATATTGGGGTTATGGCGAATTGATGAGAGCAGGTGCTCCGTCACTAGGATGTATAAGAGAGGGGACAGATGACATCCCTGCCTTGTCCCATTGGTGATTGTGAAAGGTGATGAAAATGTTCTGATGCACACCCTGGGCCTTGGGACACCCGGAGCCGGACCCTTTTTGGTGGATGCTGGTGGTTGTAGTCTTCGTGGTGGTGACCCGGTTCCGTGGCTCAGGGTGGTCAAACCAGTGGCGGAACTATTTATGTGGTTTTGATGTTTAAATGTCCGACTACGCCACCCGTGGATTGCGGTCAGAGTGAAACGCCGCTGCAGGGCAGACCGCTGAGGCTGGTGTTGTGGGTGCAGCAGAGCGTAGCATAACTCCCCACGGGAGGAGTATAGCCTCAGGGCAGTGTATGCGGAGGATGGGGGTGATGGTGCAGGGCAGCAGCAGTAATGACACGGAGTCAGTGATGCAGTCCAGGGCCTTTACTCACAGTTCTTATTATCCAGACCACGTCTGCAGGTAACGGCTGCCCACGTCGTACTGTGCTCACCAGGTGAGGGGCTCAGACAACTCCCAGATAACTTTGGAGCGCTTCACAGGACCCCCTTTGTGTGTCCTTTGTCTGGCCTTTCTTACCAACCCTTCTGTCCGGCTGCCTCGGGCCTCCTCTTGGTAAACTTGGTGCCAGTTTCCCTGACCCTATGTGGTGTCTTCCTAGCGGGTGTAGCGAGGGGCTGCGCCACATAAAATGTCAGAGCCTCCGGTTTTTAGCTGAGGGTCGTTTCCTGCCTCCACTAGTTTCGGTGACCGGTCTCCCCCTTTGGCCTGACCCCTCCACGCAGGTGGATTCGGGCGTGCGGTGGCGACTCACCCGTCCGCACCCCTGGGATCCCTTCATTCCTCGTTCCTGGAGCCTTCTCCGCTCCTCTTCCTTCCTTCTCCCTCTTCCAGGCCTGGGCCTCTGTTACTAGGCCCACCTCCGGAGCAGAGCTCATGCAGAGCCCCTGCTCCCTGCCACTTCTGCTCAGACTTCTCTGCACTGAACTAAGATGGTGCCCACCTTTTATACTCCCTTCTCAATGCAAAAAGGAACTGCTTCCTCCCTGCTCCTGCACTACAGGGTTCCCCTTCCTCAGTGTTCCCTCCCCCCACTCCAGCCAGGGACAGGGACTGTCGTGCCCATCTCAGAGGCATATTGGTCGCCCTGCCCCATGGCAATGTGGTGTAATGCATGCAGTTGTCGGGTCCTGATCCACACTCCATCCTTACCTGAGAGTGAGATATCACACCTCTGGGTGAGGTGCAATACCTCTGTAGCAACCGAGCCCTCAGGGTGCTACAGTTCCATTTATCTTCAGCCTAGGTGACGTATTGTGATACAGGGCCGTGATTTTGGCTATAAAAGGGTCCCCTAGACCCCTACCCCAAGCTTTTTAAGAGAATCATATATGGCGTGCCAGGAGACTCTATGGAATGCTTTATCAGCATCCAACGAGAGTATCTAATTACAAATTTTTAACTGCATCTAGCCCAGGAAATACTTTGTGCCTAGTAGCACTGTCTGCTAGTCAGCGGATTATCCCGACTGTTAAGCAAGCTACACCACCTGTAGTTTGGACACTTAATTTTTTCAAAGGAAATGCTTCGGGACCACGGGATACTCAGTGAAGAGCATCAGGAGGCACCCCAAGGCATAGGGGCTGGGACTGGCAGTAGGCTGCCTTGCGGTGGACAGCCGAGCTCGATCCTTATAAAAGCTTTTTAACTGCAGCAGCTTTAGTGGACGCTACTGGAGCTGGAATTACGTGGCTGCTGGCATGAGACTTGCCCTCCAATAGATCTTTGTAAATGGATTTAAAGTGTATTCATTCAAATTAGAGAGACAATTTAAATTAAAAAGCTTAGAGCTGCCTCCACCACAGGGGGGCTCGCTCGACCCACCAGCGGACAGGCACCAGTATTGGGAGAGGGGGGCTGGCCGTCAGGGTTCACTGCGGCTCTGGCACAAACCCGGCAACACGGAGGTGGCATGGGCAGGAGCGGACTGAACGTGTCGGCTTCTCACTTTTTGGATTTTAGAAGGGCATGACATGCCTATATTTGTGTCTCCCCCTCCTTTTACTCCTCCACCTCTTTTCTTTTCGCATGACTATATGTACTTGTCACTTTTCCATTTGTTAGTTGTGTCTTCTGAGCAGTTTGTCAGCTTTTGGACACCTTTGAAGGTGTTTTCTATGTGTTTCTATGTGTTTTTGTTTGCCTGCCATTGGTTTTAACGGTGTTCGAAGGTGTTCGACGAACAGTTCGGCGAACACACGGGTGTTCGACGAACCGAACCGAACTCGAACACTACGGGGGTGGCTCAACACTATTGAGGACTCCTATATCCTATAGTGAGTCTTAGGGGCTATTTCCTTTCTTCTTATCTTGGTCCAGCACTGGTTTTCATGGACTCTCTCTTTGACTAATGGGTCTATGTAGTTTCTGGAGTATATATTACGAAATTTTTGGGACACTGACATTATACCCCCGAGGAAGCCATAATTTGATGGTGTAACGCGTAGGTTTTGTATTTTGACATCTCCTCTATATTTCTGTGGATACATATGGTTTGTACTTTTTGATTCCTTCTTATTCTGGGACCTTATAATATTTACTATTTATTTATTTATTTATTTGGTATCCCCTTTGACTGGGGACCATGTATATTGGATAATGGAGGGTATACCCTAATTATTGTACTGTGAAAATACCTGATGTGTTAGGTTATTTATTACATCTGTTAAATATTTTCCACGGACTAATTGTTTGTAATTATATATTATATTGGATCTATATGTCAATACCTGTAAGGGGATTTTTTTGTTTATATGTCCCCTTTTTTGTCTTATATGTTTTTTAATCATGTTTTTAAATGGTTGTGTCCAGTGTCCTATTAATAATACAATTTCTATATTTTTCTCATGATATTGTATTCTTACTTAATCATTTAACGTGCTTGGTGCCTTTATTACCCCTCTTTTTCCTTTTTTGTTTGCCAAATATTTATACAGGGACTTTGGCACAAGCATGTGCTTTTTGATAATTGTGGTGCTGGGTCAGATACTATTTAATGTAGTTGCATTAGCTGAATGGGGCTCCATAGACTGGAGGAAAAAGACTGGGATTATTGTGGGACCTCCATTTGGATTATGCCTGTCAATAATTTTTTTAATAAATAGGGGAAAGAGGGAATTTGTCAGGGAGTGCTTTTTACAAATAAAGGATTTTTCTGTGTGTGTCTTTCTTTCTTTTGACTCTGGGTTTATTATTGAGGGTGTCTGACAGATGCCTCTCCATTACTAACCCCTGGACTTGATGTCAGAGGACATTACACAGCTGACATCAACCCAAGTCTCATTACCTGATTGCCATCTCACCTGTTATGGGGATAAAGCAACAGAGAGTGGCTGTGAAGACCTGGGGTCTTCTGTGGGCATAATACTACTCAAACAACACAGGGTGAGGGTAAAACAGGGTGGCAATACTTTATTGACCCACAAAGCAGACAATAAACACATAGAACAGTCCCAGCAAAATATCCAAGATGGGACAACATTACACAGTCTCACCCTTCCACTCCGCCCGCCTGGGATAGAACAGCTGCAAATTTGGGACTTGCAGGGCCAACTACCTCAACCAGTGGCCCCCCTCTTCTGGTGGGCCCCCACAGAGAGAAGGTAGCGCCAATCTTAGGAAGCTAGTAGTCCATCGAGGTACAAAGCCAGGAGACCTGAGGGTCTCACCCTGGCCTCTTTGAGAGTTTACATGGGGCCAGATGACCGGCAGGTCCCAGTCAGGCTTCTCTGAATGTCTCCATGGGTAGCAGGTGATGAGTGGGTCCCTCTTGGCAACCCCAAGCAACATATCCATGGGGCCAGGTGACTATCGTCCCAACCTGGTCTCCCAAATGTATCCATGCCTCTCTGATGGTCAAGGGAGCATATCCGTATCTTTCCAGTCACGGCTATATACACTTAGGCAAGAATCATGTAGAATCGAAATCTGTGTTTTGTTGGGTAAAGCCATTCTTCCTAGCTGATGGTGTGACAGAGTCTGAACCTTGACTCTCCCTGTAAAGTCTCTTTCCAACTTCTGAAGTCTGACTGCTACAGAAGCACATGTCCCTTAAAATAGTCACAGTTCTCCGTGCAAGTACACATTCACAAGTTTGGGGGAAAGGGCAGCCCCAGCTCTCATTGTTTGAGCATTAAACGAATTTGCATAGTTTGTCCTCCTGTCTTGTGAGAAAATAAGCCACAGGGTCCACAAACGTTAATCAACATAATTAGCAAACATTCATTGTTCCAGAATCAAACAGGAGACAACATTCAGGGTTATACAAATACTGGTCTGTGTTAATCAACTAGAGAAGAACACAGGTTAGGAAGTCAACATGATCACAATAGTGTATATCTCTTGGCTTAACTAATCTAATAGTCTGGCTTATTAAGATTTTAAGCTGTATCATCACAGGGGCCAAAAGATTGTGGCATATCATTACAAACTCCTGCACTTATTAGAACTACTTCACCATCCTATTAAACTGTGCAGGTTTCCTTGCTATCATGGCTAGGTTTAATCAGTTCAGTTGATCTCCTGGAGCTATCCATCCTGAATTGTCTCATCTGTTTAGTGTTGCCTCCCCCCCCCTCTTGTATATATGCTTACCATTTTCACTTTGGAGTTGCAGGAGGTATTTCTACTTACTGTTTTGCTGGTGAAGGACAAATAAATGTCAGTGTTTGGAGTCGGCGGTTGGAGAGTTTTTATGGTGATTGCTGCATGGCATTTCTTTGAATGTTATTCCATATCATTTCACATTTGGTTTCACCTTCCTATACCTCCTCTGTTTCCCACTCTGCTGTGAGTGTATTTTTATGATTGTAGTACTCTATCCCTGGATATTAATCCTGTCTGTCTGATTAGTGTTTTCCTTCAGCCCCTCACCAACCTGGGTGAGGGAGGGATCAGAAAAGGGTTAAGTTAGGAGCATAGATAGGTAAGAGAACTCGGTGTCTCTACCTTCAGTAGTAATCCGGGGACAAGGATAGACTAGGCTGCCTCTAGTTTGAGGAATCCGGTAGGTGCCCACAGTCCCTTGTCACTACGTGACAGCACCAGGGCCATCGGGAAGAGCCAAGTCTAAGCTCCAGAATTGGTGAATTGAATGGATGTGCCATTTTGGGGGTGGCTGAGGGCTTGTCTTATTAAACTAGGATGAGGCCAAATATCCATGGCCCTTCCCAGCTTTTATTATAAGCCCACAGCTGTCTGCATTCCCTTAGCTGGTTATTAAAAATAGTGGGAACCTTACATCATTTTTTTAGGGTCTGCCCATTTTTAATAACCAGCTTAGGCAAAGCAGATAGCTGGGGGCTGTTATGAAAAGGCTGGGTAGCTAAATGGTGATTGGCCACTTCCGATCATAATAAGACTAGCACACAGCTGTCTGCTTTCCCTTAGCTGATTATTAAAAATAGGGAGGACCCCACATTATTTTTTCCATTTATTTATTAACAAGTACAGTAAACTACACACGATATGCACTGCTCCACTCCTCCACTTGGACCTCAATCTCCTGGTTCAACATTATTTTTTATTATTTTTTAAAATTCTATGCTATTTTAAATAATTTTCCTATCCAAATTTGTTTGCAGGGCAATTGCCTTGCTCTTACCCCCATTTCCTTCCTTTTGCAGCCCTCTAGACCTTACTATAACCATTTTACAGCCATTTTACATCACAAAAGTTCATGTTCCCATTGACTTACATGGAGTTCAGGTCCGGAGTCAAGTTTAGGTCAAGTTCAGTTAAACAAACCGAACTTTGGACTAAAGTTCGGCCGAACTCAAACTTGCCCAGGTTTGCTCATTCTTACTGCTAAGATTTCTAGTGTTATTCTGACAACACCTTATTTCTGACCATGTCCCTGGTTGGTGTCATCACTTCACACCTTTGAGTTTCCCTTTCTACAGCTGACATCAGATGCCAGAAGCTGGGAAGTGTGAGCACTGACTCACTTTAAAAGGCAGGTCAATTGTGAAACAGATGCACCCTCATTTTCTCTAGGCGGTGTGACACTATCCCCAGTTGCAAAGATTGCTCTTTCAATCCTTGCAATTGGGGAAAAAACTAATCAGGGGGAAATTAGAGGTCACTAATCAGTAGTGGTGACAGTCTCACACTTGTGTACTGTTCTTATAAGAGTGGAGCAAACATAGGGGCAAGTCAGGGTATTTAGAGGCAGCAATTAGACTCTATGTAACCTAATATGCCCATTAAAGCAGGGACGTATCTGGGTGGGTGGGAGTGGGTGACAGGTGGGTCATTTGACCAGAATACAGCTGCCAGGGGATGCCACTAGGCAGTCGGATGCTGCGGTCTTATGTTTCTCACAGGCGGCTGCATGTTGCCTCTATGTGGACTCGGATACTGCCATTCTATGGGTAGGTTAGACACTGAAAGTCAGCTTAAAAAAGGTGTAACACGGTGGCAAACTTGATTCCATTGAACTTGTGACTTTCAAGTGTGAGTACAATTAAAGCCCTCAGTGCTGGCCTTCCAGGTCAGGGTAACATCAGCAGCATGATTAGATAAGCTTATCATGCTGCTGGCATCACTCTCCTGCACCACAGAGGTGTTTAAAGTTGGTACAGTAGGCTCTCCAATGGAGTTTTACTGTAATTGGAAATCATGTGAGGGGACAGTATAGGGGAGGAAGAGTTAGAAGAGACAGTATGGGGAGGCAGAAATATGTGGGGAGACAGGATGGAGAGTGGCAGTTGGAATGTGTGAGGAGACAGTATGGGGAAGGAGGAAATGTGTGAGGGGACAATATGGGGAGTGAGGTAGAAAATATGGGAAGAGACAGCATGGGTGGGAAATGTGTGAGGAAACATTTTGAGGCAATTATCTGAGGAAACAATATGTGGACAGAGGAGCAATTGTTTGAGTAAACACTATTGGAGGGAAGATGGAAATGTGAAGAGACAGCTTGGGGATGGTGGGGAAATGTGTGAGTAAACAGTATGGGGACAGAGTGGGGAAATTTGTGAAGAAACAGTAGGGAGATGGGGATATGTGTGAGGAGATACTCTGGCAAAAGAGTGGGGAAATGGAAGGGAATGTGTGAGAGGACAGTATGAAGAGGGAGGGGGAAAATATGTGAGGAGACTGTATGGGGAGGGGAAAAATGTGTGAGGAGACAGTATAGGGAAACGCCTGAGAAGATATAATGGGGGAGTCTGTGAGGAAACAGTATGAGAAGGGAGAGGGAACATGCATGAGTATACAGTATGTCCTACCCAGTATAAGAAAACTTGGTTTGAGTCGAAGATCATGGGTCCTCCAGCAAGACAATGATCTAAAGCATACATCAAAAGTACACAGGAATGGTTGAGAGAAAAATGGACTGTTTTAAAATGGCCAGCAATGAGTTCTGACCTCAAACCCTTTGAAAATCTTTGGGGTGAGCTGAAATCTGACATTGGGAAAAAGAACCCTGCAAACTTTCAAGAGCTTAAATAAACTACAAAGGAAGAGTAGTAGAAAATTCCAGCTCAGAAGTGCAATAAGTTTATAGATGACTACAAGAAATGTTTGAAGGCTGTCAGCAATGCCAAAGAGTGTGCAACCAAGTATTAATTAGGGGTGCCTTTATTGCTGCATATGCTTTTTATTGTTTTTTTTTGTTGAAATTGCAACATGGAAGTTGAAAAACAATGTTTTATTGTTGTATTACTTTTGGCCACTAATTAAGAAATCCTGAGGATATTACTTTGGTGCATTTTAATTTATTTCTGAAGATATTGTACAGTCTATGGAAAAAATGAAGGGGTGCCAATAATTTTGAGCAGCACTGTAAATGTTATTTGTGATACTGCCTGCATCTCATCAGTACATTGGAACCTCTATGGTTTGCAGTCTGATGATGGCTAATAAAAAAAAATCCCAGCATCTCCTTACCATTGTTACTGGCATGATGGGAGTTGTTGGTTCATGCGATACTATAGAATATGGGCTTGACCTATAATTACATTTGATAACTGTACTAAGCTTGGCGATGTATTCATGTACTGATACTGTTTATGGTGAAGTATTCATGTAATGATGGTAAATGTGGTTCTGTATTCATGTATTGATGGTGCTTCTTGTGATGTATTTCTTTATTGATGGTGGTTTTAGTGATGCATTTATGTACCCATGATGGTTATAGTAATGTATTTATGTACTGTTGGTGGTTCTAGTGATGTATTTCAGCACTGATGGCACTTCTAGTGATGTATTTATGCACAGATAGTGGTTCTGAAAATGGCTGCAGTGAGTTGAAAGTTTGTCCTAGAAATACCATGAAGCATGATAAGTTAAGCCATTTTACCTGCCTTGATGGTGTTTTTAAATAGTAAAAAGAATAGTTGCATTTCCACCTTGTTGAAATTGGGGTGATTTCAGAGATTTTTGTAAACTTCTGCACTGGAGTAATGTTAGCTCGTGCCTGAGCTGCTGTCTGGTGTAAACTCTTGCTTTCTCTAGCAACATTTTTCCATGGTATTTAATCCATCCATCCGTTTGTGTGCTGTCTGATAAGTGTGAACAGAGTCATATTCTCTAGCAACATTTTTCCATGGTATTTAATCCATCCATTCGTTTGTGTGCTGTCTGATAAGTGTGAACAGAGTCATATTCTCTAGCAACATTTTTCCATGGTATTTACTTGCTTGGTCCTGCATCTTTTTGTCTTTTTTTTTGTTTTGTTTCTATTTTAAAATGTTCAAAGCCTTCTCTTTCACTGGTTTATGGCCTCTGTGTTTATCTTACATAGCATTGCCTGCTCTAGCCCAGTGCAAATTGGCTAATTACTCAGTTTGTCCAACTGGTGCTGGCCTCTAGCAGACATTTCATTCGTGCTGGGTCACGCGTGCAATAGATTTTAAGTGCAATAATTACAAGTGCAGTTAGACAATGGCAGTTGGACAGGGCAGGAGACAGGTAAGGTACATAAAATATTCATACAAACATGCTTCTCGGTCACTAATACTGCATTTTGCATTATTCTTATCAATCTGCTTTTTATTTGTTTTTACTTCTGCTTTCTCACAACTCACCCGCCCTTCAACACATTCTGTGCACTCTCTCTATATCAGCCCCTCCCTTCTCCCCTCTCCCATGTATAACTCTGAGGCTCTACTGACATTCCTCACCCACTGCAAACCATCCTCTACCTCCATACAGCACTCAAAACGTTCTTACAAATCATTAGACCACCTACTCTTTCTCTTCTTTCTCCTTTTACTAGTCGCAGGCGACATCTCCCCCAACCCTGGGCCTCCCTCCACTAGCATACACCACTCTCCTCCAGCTGCATATAGAAACCCTGCTAATCTTATTAACGTTCAGTGCATGCCCTCTCCTATCGATTTCCATTGCGCTCTCTGGAACGCACGGTCTGTGTGTAACAAACTAACTTACATCCATGATTTTTTCCTCTCTAATTCTCTTAACCTTCTGGCTATCACAGAGACCTGGATTCAGCAGCCAGACACCACCACTGCTGCTGCTCTCTCATTTGGTGGGCTGAAATTTTCACATACCGCCAGACCTGGCAACAGACAGGGTGGAGGTGTTGGTCTGCTCCTTTCCTCACAATGTGCTTTCCAGGTCATCCCCCCGGTTCCCTCACTTATGTTTCCTTCCTTTGAAGTCCACACCATTAGACTCTTTAAACCCTTCTCCCTGCGAGTGGCAGTCGTGTATCGCCCTCCAGGCTCCCCCTGCCAGTTCTTGGATCACTTTGCCTCCTGGCTTTCTCACTTTCTATCCTGTGACATCCCCACCCTCATCATGGGCGACTTTAACATCCCCATCGATGATCCCCTCTCCCAATCTGCCTCTCATCTACTTTCTCTAACCTCTTCATTCCGTCTCTCACAGTTTACTAATTCTCCTACCCATGAAGACGGGAACACTCTGGACCTGTTTTTTTCCAGTCTCTGCTTGCTGGATGACTTTACCAACTCCCCTCTCCCGCTCTCGGACCACAACCTTCTTTCCTTCTCTGTTAAGAATTGTCTCCTCACCCGGGACACCCCCACTTACCACACTTATAGGAATACACGTACCATTAATACCCAGCAGCTTATGGACAATCTCCACACATCTTTAGCCCCCATCTCCTCCTTCTCCTGTCCAGACTTAGCATTGTCACACTACAATAATACACTGAAGAGCGCCCTAGATGAAGCAGCTCCTTCTACTCGCAGAAAGATCCGACACAGACAACGGCAGCCCTGGCACACGATGCAAACACGTTTTCTTCAACGTTGCTCAAGGTGTGCTGAGCGTCAGTGGAGAAAATCTCTTTTAGAGGACTTATAGAGGACTTCATCCACTATAAATTCATGCTCAAAACCTATAACTCTGCCCTTCATCTGGCCAAACAATCCTACTTCACCACCCTCATCACTTCACTGTCCAACAATCCAAAACGACTTTTCGAAACCTTAAACTCCCTCCTGAAACCTAAAGCACAGGCCCCCACCACCAACCTCAGCGGGGAGGATCTGGCCACTTATTTCTTGGAAAAAATCAACCACATCCATCAGGACATCTCAGCCCAATCTCCTCAGTGCCTGGATCCCCTTCCCTACTGCACTTCAAGCTCACTAGCCATCTTTGAGCCGGTCACAGAAGAAGAAGTTACCCAGCTCCTCGCTTCTTCTCGGCCTACAACCTGCAACAGTGACCCCATTCCTTCACATCTCCTGCAGTCCCTCTCACCGGTGGTCACCACTCACCTGACTAAAATATTTAACCTCTCTCTTTCGTCAGGTATCTTTCCCTCCTCATTTAAACATGCCATCATAACCCCTTTACTTAAAAAGCCATCCCTGGACCAGAACTGCACTGCTAACTGCAGACGTGTCTCTAATCTTCCTTTCATCTCTAAACTCCTGGAACGCTTGGTCCACTCCCGTCTAATCCGCTATCTCTCAGATAACTCTCTCCTCGACCCTCTACAATCTGGTTTCCGCTCCTTACACTCCACTGAAACTGCCCTCACTAAAGTCTCTAACAATCTACTAACAGCCAAATCCAAAGGTCACTGCTCCCTGCTGATTCTCCTGGATCTCTCTGCAGCATTTGACACTGTGGATCACCAGCTCCTCCTCACTATGCTCCGCTCTATAGGCCTCAAGGAAACCGTTCTCTCCTGGTTCTCCTCCTACCTCTCTGACCGCTACTTCACTGTATCTTTTGCCGGCTCCTCTTCCCCTCCTCATCCCCTTACTATCGGGATTCTGCAGGGCTCAGTCCTAGGCCCCCTCCTCTTCTCTCTATACACTGCCCCTATTGGACAAACAATCAGCAGATTTGGGTTCCAGTATCATCTCTATGCTGACGACACCCAACTATACACTTCTTCCCCTGACATGACCCCTACCCTAATACAAAATACCAAGGATTGTTTGTCTGCTGTGTCTAGCATCATGTCCTCACTCTATCTCAAACTGAATCTCTCCAAAACTGACCTTCTTGTGTTTCCCCCATCTACTAACCGCACTCTACCTAACATCGAAATTACCTTGGAGGGGTCAACCATAACTCCCAAGCAGCACGCCCGCTGCCTTGGGGTCATATTCGACACTAACCTTTCCTTTACTCCCTATATCCGATCACTCACTCGCTCTTGTCACCTGCATCTTAAAAATATCTCCAGAATCCGATCTTTTCTCACTTTGGAAACTGCTCAAACTCTTACTGTCGCTGTTATTCACTCTCGTCTGGACTACTGCAACTCTCTTCTGATCGGTCTCCCTCTTACCAAAATTTCCCCTCTCCAATCTGTCCTGAATGCGGCAGCCAGTGTCGTATTTCTGTCCAGCCGCTTCACCGATGCCTCCACCTTGTGCCAGTCATTACACTGGTTACCCATTCGCTACAGGGTCCAATATAAACTCATTGCTCTCACCCACAAAGCTCTCCACAGTTCTGCACCACCTTATATCTCCTCTCTCATCTCAGTCTATCGTCCTACACGTGCCCTCCGTTCCACAAATGACCTAAGGCTAACATCCCCCATAATCCGAACCTCGCACCTCCGTCTCAAAGACTACTCTCGTGCTGCGCCAGTTCTCTGGAATGCTCTACCCCAGACGATCCGATTGATGCCTAGCTCCGATGTCTTCAAGCGCGCTTTAAAAACCCATCTCTTTAAACAAGCCTACCATCTCAAATACCCAGTAAACTAACTTTCCCCTGTGCCCTCCAGAATACTACTCAGAATCTGCCCCCTACTGTTCATCTGTTTCTACACCCTCCATGCACACGATAACTGCACTCGGTAATTGAGTATTGCACTTTAACATACAGGCTGATGACCGGATCATACAGCTTTATATGATAATCCCAACTTATTATAATTGCCTGACCTGAAATAACAAGCACTTTCCACCTATTGTGTCCCCCATTTCCGTGTAGAATGTAAGCTTGCGAGCATGGACCTCACTCCTGATGTAACTGTTAAACTGTCTCACCTTGTATTGAATTTATTGTTTGTACATGTCCCTTCTTAATTGTAAAGTGCTGCGGAATATGTTGGCGCTATATAAATAAAAATTATTTTTATTATTATTATTATTTATGCACCTCCCTTTTAGGTGAAGTGCATCTTGCAATCGCTAAGAGGAGAGTCCTCTCTGTGATAAATGTCTGAGGTAAATTAGAATGCAGAATTTTAATTATTTCACTTAACATTGAAAATATTAAGGACTACTGCTGATTAGGAGCCAGCTTTTCCCTCTTCCTCTACCAGACAGCTGAAAAAACAAAAAAAGTAGAGCCAGCTCTACTCACTTCATAAGGTGGAGGAAGATTCATATTCCTCCTTCCTTCCTGGTCAATCTCTCCTCCTCCATGCACAATGAACAATGAATAATGCAGTGAAAGTTAAACCATATACGGGAGTGATTGCCAGTCCAGCAAGAGACTAGCAGAATTAATTAATAAATAAAAAGACTAGTGTTGAGCGAGCATGCTCGACACTGCTCGGTACTCGCCCGAGCAACACGCTACTCAGGATGTTCGGCGAGCACCGAGCATTTCCGGGTTACTCGGGCGGGAGCTCGGGTCTCCGCCCTGCATGTTTGGCACAATTTACAGAGCCAATAAACATGCAGGGATTGCCAGTCAGTCACTGTAATGCCGCAGCCATGTTGTTTGTGGGCATTACAGTGATTGGCTGGCCGCACAGCGTCACCTCGAGTATTTAAAACCGGCCGCCGCCATCTTGGACACAGTCACTCCGGATTAGACAGTGTAGGGAGAGCGCTGCTGAGCTAGAGAGAGATTTATCCTGCGAAATAGTTAGTGTAGGGTCTGTAATAGCTGCCAGATCAAACAAACAGTCCTTCTCAGGACTAATATCCATCCCAGATATCAGGCAGGCAGGCAGGCTGTATAGGAGATGCAGTGGTTATACCAGCAAATGCTGCATTACAGTCCTGTGTCCTCCTGTTTCTGAAATTGCTGGACTTAGCTCCAGGTCTCGGGGGCCAGGAAAAATCCTTTTTTTCATCTAAATCCTCTTTTTTTTTCCTCCTTCACACTGTACAAATACCCGTCTTATTAACCTATTGGTGCCCCCCCCCAAAAAAAAAAGTGTGTCTCTGATTTTTCAGACACAAATATATCTGTTGAAAAGAGTCTGGTATAGGCCACAGAAACAGAAGTGTGGTTTTGCAGTTCCACGGGTGAAATCTCTGTATTATCCAGTTTTGTGCCTTCTGTATCTAAAAAAAAACAGTTTGAGTGTGTCGCTCACTGTTCAGCCACAAATATATATATATATATATATATTTTAAAAAGTCTGGTATACACCAGCAAATTAAAACTGTGGTTTTGCTGGTCCACGGTAAAAAATCTCTATTATCCTGCTTTTGGCATTTTTTGCCATAAAAAATAAATAATAGTGTCTCCTGATTGTTCAGACACAAATATATCTGTTGAAAATAGTCTGGTATACACCAGTAAATTATAACTGTGGTTTGCTGTTCCACGGTAAAAAATCTCTATTATCCTGCTTTTGGCATTTTTTGCCGTAAAAAATAAATAATAGTGTCTCCTGATTGTTCAAACACAAATATATCTGTTGAAAATAGTCTGGTATACACCAGTAAATTATAACTGTGGTTTTGCTGTTCCACGGTAAAAAATCTCTATAATCCTGCTTTTGGCATTTTTTGCCATAAAAAATAAATAATAATGTCTCCTGATTGTTCAGACACAAATATATCTGTTGAAAATAGTCTGGTATACACCAGTAAATTATAACTGTGGTTTTGCTGTTCCACCGTAAAAAATTTCTATTATCCTGCTTTTGGCATTTTTTGCCGTAAAAAATAAATAATAATGTCTCCTGATTGTTCAGACACAAATATATCTGTTGAAAATAGTCTGGTATAGACCAGTAAATTATAACTGTGGTTTTGCTGTTCCACGGTAAAAAATCTCTATTATCCTGCTTTCGGCATTTTTTGCCGTAAAAAATAAATAATAGTGTCTCCTGATAGTTCAGACACAAATATATCTGTTGAAAATAGTCTGGTGTAGGCCCGAGAAATACAAGTGTGGTTTTGCAGTTCCACGGTTCAAACCTCTGTATTATCCACTTTTGGCCATTTGTATCTAAAAAAACAGTTTGAGTGTGTCGCTCACTGTTCAGCCACAAATATATATATTTAAAAAAGTCTGGTATACATACACCAGTAAATTATAACTGTGGTTTTGCTGTTCCACGGTAAAAAATCTCTATTATTCAGCTTTTGGTATTTTTTCCGTAAAGAAAAACAGTAATATTTTCTCCCTGATTGTTCAGATTGTTTAAAAGAGTCGGGTGTAGGCAAGAGAAATAGAACTGTGGTTTTCCTCTTCACGGTTCTAATCTACTTTTTATTACCGTTTTTCCATTGATAGTGCGAGTGTAAGCTATTTTACTTCCTTTACAAAGGGCAAGGCGCGTGGAACTGGACGTTCTGGTGATGGTGCGTGCAGAGGACGGGGTCGTGGCCAAGGTGAAAATGTGCCACAACCAACAGCCACATCTTCTCGCTCCCACTTCTTGACTGAATTACTAGGGAAGCACAGAACACCACCAGTATTGCAAACTGATCAGTGTGAACAGGTTATTAATTGGATAGCAGACAATACTTCCAGTTACCTGGGCACCACCACCTCCGGCCTGTCTTTCACATGGTCAACTCTTAGCAGCCATGAGTCTCGACCGCATACTCCTCCTCACCCTGATGCTCCTTCCTCCCACCATGCCGAGTGTCGTCAGACAGCAACTGATCCCATAGTTGGACACTCTGAAGAGCTGTTCACTGGTCCATTTCCATATTTGTGCCCCTTGCCTGCACCGCTTGAAGTGGTGGAAGAGGAGATCCCATGTAGCGATGCCCAAATATTTGTACAGCCACGGCCACAGGAAGTCGACGCTGGCAATTTGTCACAAGAGGTGGACGATGACGAGACACAATTGCCAGGAAGTGAGGAGGAGGATCGTGGTGCGCAAGTGGAAGAGGAGGAGGTGGTGGATGATCTAGTAACTGACCCAACGTGGCAGGAGGACATGCACAGTGAGGCCAGCAGCACACAGGGGGAGGCAGGCAGAGTACCCCAACAGGCAGGAAGAAGTAGTGTGGTGGCTGCAGATAGAAGGTGGGCAACCGTTCCCCGTAACACCAACACGAGGGACATTGCCAGTACAACCAGTAGGTCTTCCAGAGTCTTCCAGAGTCTGTCCATACTGCATGCAAAGATGCCCCCTCCTCTCAGTCTTCACTTGTTATGGCAGTTTCTCAAGAAACAGCATCAAAGTCCACGTCCCACCGCAGCGTTCACTTGTCCATATCCCACACCTTTGAACGAAAGCGCAAATTCGCAACCACAGGCCACAGTCCTATATTCGCACATTTCACGACTGCTTGCATTGGAAATGCAGCCTTTTAGGCTGGTGGAGACGGAATCCTTCCGCAACCTTATGGCGGTGGCCGTCCCTCGGTACTCGGTCCCCAGCCGACACTATTTTGACCGGTGTGCCATCCCCGCACTACACAAGCACGTGTCCCAAAACATCTGCTGTGCCCTCAACAATGCAGTTACTGGGAGAGTCCAACTGACAACGGACACATGGACAAGTGCTTGTGGCCAGGGACGGTACATCTCCCTGACGGCACACTGGGTAAACATAGTGGAAGCCGGGACCCAGTGGGACCTTGGGACGGAACACATTCTCCCCACACCGAGGATTGTGGGCCCTATATCAGTCAGAGTTGCCCCCACAGTGTACATCTCCTGCACATAATCCTCCTCCTCCTCATGTTCAGCCTCCATCTCAGATATCACCACTAGTGTTGAGCCACCCCCGTAGTGTTCGAGTTCGGTTCGGTTCGTCGAACACCCGTGTGTTCGCCGAACTGTTCGTCGAACTGTTCGTCGAACACCTTCGAACACCGTTAAAACCAATGGCAGGCAAACAAAAACACATAGAAACACATAGAAAACACCTTCAAAGGTGTCCAAAAGCTGACAAACTGCTCAGAAGACACAACTAACACATGGAAAAGTGACAAGTACATATAGTCATGCGAAAAGAAAAGAGGTGGAGGAGTAAAAGGAGGGGGAGACACAGATATAGGCATGTCATGCCCTTCTAAAATCCAAAAAGTGAGAAGCCGAGACGGCCAGTCCGCTCCTGCCCGTGCCACCTCCGTGTCGCCGGGTTTGTGCCAGAGCCGCGGTGAACCCTGACGGCCAGCCCCCCTCTCCCAATACTGGTGCCTGTCCGCTGGTGGGTCGAGAGAGCCCCCCTGTGGTGGAGGCAGCTCTAAGCTTTTTAATTTAAATTGTCCCTCTAATTTGAATGAATACACTTTAAATCCATTTACAAGGATCTATTGGAGGGCAAGTGTCATGCCAGCAGCCGCGTAATTCCAGCTCCAGTAGCGTCCACTAAAGCTGCTGCAGTTAAAAAGCTTTTATAAGGATCGAGCTTGGCTGTCCACCGCAAGGCATCCTAGTGCCAGTCCCAGCCCCTATGCCTTGGGGTGCCTCCTGATGCTCTTCACTAAGTATCCCGTGGTCCCGAAGCATTTCCTTTGAAAAATTAAGTGTCCAAACTACAGGTGGTGTAGCTTGCTTAACAGCCGGGATAATCCGCTGACTAGCAGACACTGCTACTAGGCACAAAGTATTTCCTGGGCTAGATGCAGTTAAAAATTTGTAAGTAGATACTCTCGTTGGATGCTGAGAAAGCATTCCATAGAGTCTCCTGGCACGCCATATATGATTCTCTTAAAAAGCTTGGGGTAGGGGTCTAGGGGACCCTTTTATAGCCAAAATCACGGCCCTGTATCACAATACGTCACCTAGGCTGAAGATAAATGGAACTGTAGCACCGAGGGCTCGGTTGCTACAGACGTATTGCACCTCACCCAGAGGTGTGATATCTCACTCTCAGATAAGGATGGAGTGTGGATCAGGACCCGACACCTGCATGCATTACACCACATTGCCGTGGGGCAGGGCGACCAATATGCCCCTGAGATGGGCACGACAGTCCCTGTCCCTGGCTGGAGTGGGGGGAGGGAACACTGAGGAAGGGGAACCCTGCAGTGCAGGAGCAGGGAGGAAGCAGTTCCTGGATGCATTGAGAAGGGAGTATAAAAGGTGGGCACCATCTTAGTTCAGTGCAGAGAAGTCTGAGCAGAAGTAGCAGGGAGCAGGGGCTCTGCATGAGCTCTGCTCCGGAGGCGGGCCTAGTAACAGAGGCCCAGGCCTGCAAGAGGGAGAAGGAAGGAAGAGGAGCGGAGAAGGCTCCAGGAACGAGGAATGAAGGGATCCCAGGGGTGCGGACGGGCGAGTCGCCACCGCGCACGCCCGAATCCACCTGCGTGGAGGGGTCAGGCCAAAGGGGGAGACCGGTCCCCGAACTAGTGGAGGCAGGAAACGACCCTCAGCTAGAAACCGGAGGCTCTGACATTTTATGTGGCGCAGCCCCTTGCTCCACCCGCTAGGAAGGCACCACATAGGGTCAGGGAAACTGGCGCCAAGTTTACCAAGAGGAGGCCCGAGGCAGCCGGACAGAAGTGTTGGTAAGAAAGGCCAGACAAAGGACACACAAAGGGGGTCCTGTGAAGCGCTCCAAAGTTATCTGGGAGTTGTCTGAGCCCCTCACCTGGTGAGCACAGTACGACGTGGGCAGCCGTTACCTGCAGACGTGGTCTGGATAATAAGAACTGTGAGTAAAGGCCCTGAACTGCATCACTGACTCCGTGTCGTTACTGCTGCTGCCCTGCACCATCACCCCCATCCTCCGCATACACTGCCCTGAGGCTATACTCCTCCCGTGGGGAGTTATGCTACGCTCTGCTGCACCCACAACACCAGCCTTAGCGGTCTGCCCTGTAGCGGCGGTTCACTCTGACCGCAATCCACGGGTGGCGTAGTCGGACATTTAAACATCAAAACCACATAAATAGTTCCGCCACTGGTTTGACCGCCCTGAGCCACGGAACCGGATCGCCGCCACGAAGACTACAACCACCAGCATCCACCAAAAAGGGTCCGGCTCCGGGTGTCCCAAGGCCCAGGGGGTGCGTCAGAACATTTTCATCACCTTTCACAATCACCAATGGGACAAGGCAGGGATGTCCTCTGTCCCCTCTCTTATACATCCTAGTGACGGAGCACCTGCTCTCATCAATTCGCCATAACCCCAATATTAGGTGGATTGAGGTGGGAGGCACCGAGTACAAGTGCTCTCTATTTGCTGATGATGTCCTAGTATATATCACTCAATCACATATATCCATCCCTGCTGTTATGGCTGAAATAGATCACTTTGTTACATGGTAAAATTTTAAAATCAATGCAGTGAAGTCTGAGGCCCTCGATGTCTCCCTCCCTAAATCCATATAGGATTCCATCCAGTCCAACTTTCCCTTTGCCTGGCCCTCACAGGGTATCAAATACTTAGGAATTCCTATTCGTAGAGACCTCTCCCATCTATGTTATCTTAATTTTGGGCCCTTTATTGAACAATTCCATACAGACCACGGTTGGCAAGTTAGAACTGTAAGATTCACTACGTGAACCACTGGTGTTTTGTGGAAAAGCACATGTACACCGCGTTCCAAATTATTATGCAAAAAGTGTTTAGGAGTGATAAGGGAAGAATTTGTTTGTTTGTCAGTTAAACTCATTGATGGTGATGTGTGTCAGGGCTCTTTATATCACTGTAAGCAATTGCAGACACCTGTGCTAATTAGTTTGGCAGGTGTGTCCAATGAAAGGCAAGACTACTTAAGAAGGCTCTCTCACATTATTAAGCAGCCTACATTTTCTGCCAAAATGGGAAAGAAAAAGGTTGTGTCGGCTGCTGAGAAGCAACAAATTGTGGAGTGTTTAGGTCAAGGCATGACTACAATCAACATTGTGCGATGATCAGGATGAAGTGTCTTGGCAATCAAGAAGTATGTAGCTGATTCACAGTACACACGTGTGCGTGCTGATAAGGGCAAATTGAGGACTCTTTCCTACAGGCAATTACGTCAGGTTGAAAGAGCAGCGGCAAAAAAGCTTTGTCATAGCAGCAGACAAGTTTTTGAAGCTGCTTGTGCCTCCAACGTCCCCCGAACAACAAGATGCAGGGTCCTTCAGAGGTTTGCAGCTGTGCATACGCCATCCTGTCGACCTCCTCTATCCACTTCACACAAGCAGAAACGGCTCCAGTGGGCCAAACATTACATGAAGACTGATTTCAAAACTGTTTTGTTCACGGATGAGTGCCGTGCAGCGCTCGATGGTCCAGATGAATGGAGTGGAGGATGGCTGGTTGATGGACACCCCACGCAAACACGGCTACAGCGCCAACAAGGAGGAGGTGGAGTAATGTTTTGGGCTGGAATCATGGGGAGAGAGATTGTCGGCCCCTTTAGGATCCCTGAAGGCGCTAAAGATGAACTCCATAATGTATGTGGATTTTCTCAAACAGCACTTCCTGCCATGGTTCAAGAAGAAGAACCGTGTATTTCACAGCAAGATCATTTTTCTGCATGATAATGCACCATCTCATGCTGCACATAAAACATCTGCATCTCTGGCTGATATGGGCATAAAAGGGGACAAACTTATGGTGTGACCCCCATGCTCCCCTGACCTCTACCCCATTCAGAACCTTTGGAGCATCATTAAAAGGAGTGTCTATGATGGCGGGAGGCAGTTCACATCTAAGCAACAGCTCTGGGAGGGTATTCTGTCATCATGCAAAACAATTGAAGCAGAAACCATCCAAAACCTGACAAATTCAATGGACGAGAGAGTTCAGAAGCTCCTTTCGAACAAGGGGTCCTATGTGAAAATGTAACATCACCTAGAATAAAGTTTTGAGTTGAAAACTGTTTGATTTCAGTTTCTAACAACCTGCTAATGCTTATAATTTCAAAAATGACCATTTTTTTGGTCTTTATTAAAATGAAAAGGTTGATCGAAAAGTTTGGGGGATCTAAGAGTGTGGCAACCCAGTAGTCATGATTACTTCGAATTCTGACAATATGAGGGTCATGCTGCAGGTAGTGCAGCAAGAAGGCACTTATGTGTCTTGCGCATCTCGGAGCCCCAAAATTATTTTCCGGGCTAGATGCAGCTAAAAATTATTTTTAATTTTAAATCTGGTGAAGCTTATTATAGATGGCCTAATAGGATCAGTGCTGCACACTGCTACAAAGCCCAAATTATTTTCCAGTCAAGATACAGATAAACATGATTAGTAATTTGAAAGCTTAAAACGGTTGGTAGGGTGATTTTAACCAATCATCAAGCTTTTACTCTCCCCAGGATGACACAGGGGTAGAAAAGTCGTTTCGGATCCATGATTTGTTCATCTTTATGAACGTGAGTCTGTCTACATTATCAGTGGAGAGCCGCGTGCGCTTATCTGTCAGCACACCACCAGCAGCGCTGAACACACGTTCAGACAGAACGCTGGCTGCGGGGCATGACAAGATCTCCAAGGCGTAAGTGGCTAGCTCCGGCCATTTATCCAGATTGGAAGCCCAAAAAGAGCAAGGGTCCAGTGACACAGTCGTGGCTTCAATGTTTACTTGGAGATACTCCTGTACCATCGTCTCTAGGCGTTGACTATGTGTCAGACTTCTTGTCTCCTGTGGCCTTGCAAAGGATGGGCTAAAAAAGTGGTGAAATGATTCCGCAAAATTGATGTTACCAGCAGATACTGTGGTTCTGTTACGGTTTGAGTGCTGAACACTTGACGGTCCCATGGTTGGCAAGTTGGAACTGTGAGATTCACTACGTGCACCACTGGTATTTTGTGGAAAAGCACATGTAAGATTCTGCAACAGTCTCTGCTGATACTCCTGCATGCGTGCATCCCTTTCTA
Source organism: Phyllobates terribilis (assembly GCF_046119375.1). Classification (NCBI taxonomy): domain Eukaryota; kingdom Metazoa; phylum Chordata; class Amphibia; order Anura; family Dendrobatidae; genus Phyllobates; species Phyllobates terribilis. The sequence goes on from NW_027362761.1 coordinate 285,955,999, forward strand.
TGGCAGGAATAATTTCTGCAAATTTACTTTTGTACCGGGGATCTAACAGTGTGGCAACCCAGTAGTCAGGATTATTTCTAATTCTCACAATTCGAGGGTCATGTTGCAGGTAGTGCAGCAAGAAGGCACTCATGTGTGTTGCGCATCCAGGAGCACCAAGTCCCTGTTGTGTTGGTGGCGAGGTAACAATCATGCTTCCTTCCTCTGTCCTCTCCCCCCAACCTCGCACAACAGAAATGTGATCAAGGTCTCCCTCATCTGATGAGTCTTCCATCAGTTCGTCCTCCACTTCTTCCTGGGCTCCTGCACCTTCCTCACTAGTTTGGCTGCTACCATGCGCCCTGGTAAAACCATCTCCCCCACCCTCACATGCCTGCCGCCTTGGTGCTGCCGACCGTCTGGACCTTGCAGATGTTAGCCCTTCCGCATACAACTCCTCCTCCTCTACTTCCTCCACCTCCTCTTGTGCCACCACCTGACTCCGAATTCTGTTTAACATGTGCTCCAGCATGTAAATCACCGGAATAGTCATGCTGATAATGGCATCGTCAGCACTAAACATCTTCGTCGCCATTTCAAAACTGTGCAGAAGGGTGCATAGGTCCCTGATCTGAGACAACTCCTCCAGCGTGATTTGCCCCACCTCTGAATCTCGTTGGCCCAGGCTATACGTCAGAACGTATTGCACCAGGGCTTGTCGGTGCTGCCACAGTCGCTGCAACATGTGCAGAGTTGAATTCCACCGGGTAGGCACATCGCATTTTAGCAGGTGAAGTGGCAGGCCCAACGACTTCTGTAGAGATGTAAGTCGCTGAGCTGCGGGATGCGAACGGCGGAAGTGAGCACACAGCGACCGTGCCCTCTGCAGAAGGCCATCTAGTCTGGGATAGTGGGCTAAAAATTGCTGGACAACCAGGTTCAACACGTGAGCCATACAAGGCACGTGTGTGACATTGCCCCGGCGAAGGGCCGCACCCAGGTTTGCAGCATTGTCGCACACGGCCTTCCCTGGTTTCAGGTCCAGTGGAGACAACCATTCATGAAATTGGTTCTCCAGAGCTGACCACAACTCCTCAGCTGTGTGACTCACATTTCCCAGACATTTCAATGTAAAAACCGCCTGATGACGTTGAGCCCTACTGCCAGCATAGTAAGGAGGTGTGCAGGATCCCTTCTGCGCAGTTAGAAAGCTTGTGGCATGACCAGACAGGCTTTGGGTGCAGGTGGAAGACCGAGAGGAGGTTGAGGAGGCAGAAGCAGTGGAGGAAAAATGACATAAAGAGGATTGACGCACAACTCGTGGGGACGGCAAGACTTGGACAGCAGCCCCTTGTCCTGCTGTCACCATAGTTACCCAGTGCCCAGTCAGCGACATGTAACGCCCCTGTCCATGCCTACTCGTCCAAGTGTCTGTGGTGAAATGCACCCTGTCACACACAGAGTTTCTCAAAGAAGCGGTGATGTTGTGTGCGACATGCTGGTGGAGCGCAGGCACACCTTTCTTTGAGAAGTAGTGCCGACTGGGCATCTGGTACTGGGGCACTGCGACGGACATAAGGTCTCGAAAATCCTCTGTGTCCACCAGGCGGAAAGGCAGCATTTCTGTAGCCAAGAGCTTGCAGATGGTGAAATTCAACCTCTTAGCTTTCTCATGGCTAGGAGGAAATGGTCTTTTACTTGTCCACATCTGAGGGACCGAGGGCTGGCTATTGTGCTTAGACGGGGTTGATAAGGGTGTCCCCGGCAAACTGCCGGTCTGTGAGGAAGATGCAGGCGGACATGTTAGGTTGCCTTGATCCAAAGGTGGTGCTATCGATGTCGGACAGCGCTCAAGACCAGCTGGTGTTACCACCTCCAAAGAAAATGATGACCTGCCAATCACGCTGGCTGTTGCGGGTAAAGAGGTGGCAGGTCTGCGCCCCAAAACAGGTGTGACTGCTGTCCCCCCAGTCACAGAGGATGAAGAGGCCGCGGATGCACAAGATATGGCAGACGGTGGTTGGCCCGGCCGGCTAGACCGCATTGTAGCACACTGAGCTTCCCACTGCAACTTATGCTTCATGTCCATGTGCCGGTTCATGCATGAAGTACTCAAACTATGTATTTTTTGGCCTCTACTTAGCTTTTGCTGACAAATGTTACAGATAACACGAGTTGGGTCATCTTTATCGATCTGAAAAAATGCCCAGGCTATGCAAGGCTTAGCACCCATGCGACCTGAAGAGCCACCACGACTTGTGGTGAGAGGCAGAGTTGTGTTTGAGGATGCAGTTGTTGACGTGCTTCCAGTACTACGTCTCTGTCCAGGAAGGCGCAACCTGACCTCGTCGTCACTAGCATCTTCCTCCACCTCCTCTGCTGACCTCATCTCTTGGCTGACTGTGGGTTGACAGTAAGTGGGATCTCCGACCTCATCATCATCACCCTGTGCGTTATCACACCCGTCGTCCTCAGAGCCAACCTGTTCCTGCCCTGACAAAAAACTAAAGTTGTCGCTCCAATCAGGTATTTGAGTCTTATCATCGTCTTCCTCATTGTCTCCACCAACAGGAGTTACAGTTTGGGAATGAGGGTCTACATTATGGTCAGAACCTTCTGCGTCTGGTCCTGGATCCGACTCATAAAGATTCTGGGCATCAGTGCAGATCATTTCCTCGTCTGGATTCACAGAAGCGCTGGAGTCGACCTCTGATTCCCAGGCTATAGTATGAGTAAACAGCTCTGCAGACTCAACCATCTGTTCTACCTCATACTCAGACGGGCAGCTGGAGATTTGGGAGCTGTGAGGAAGCAAGTGCGATTTGGGTGACACCTTTGAGGACTGGAGTATTTGTGATGTTGAAGTTGATGTGGAGGAGAGCCCACTTAAAGGAGCACTTGATATCCGTTGAAGCACCTGCTGTTTTTGTGCCTCATCTGGAATTTGTAGCGATTGGCGTGGCCGTAAGAAAGGGATCTTATCACATTGTCCGCTAAAAGAAGTAGACATTTTAGTTTGGCTGGAAGATGGTCTTTCTTCTGCACCTACCCCACGGACACAACCTTTTTTCCCCTTCCCAACACGCCTATTCCCCTTTCCACCAGCAGCAGGCCTTTTTCCACTCATTTTGGTGGTTAACTAATTCACAACTCTGGAGTTGTTTGCACAAAAAAACAATGGATGGTAACCGAGCAGAGCTGAGTGGCCAAACTGTGGTATTAGGCCAAAACTATTGGCTGGGTTAGATGCAGAAAAAAATTATTTTTAATTTGCAACCTGATGGAGGTCAGTATAGATGGACTAATAGACCAAGTCCCACACACCGCTAGAAGCCCAAATATTTTTTCAGAGCTAGATGCAGAAAATTTTTTTATTCAATTTGCAACCTGATGGAGGTCAGTATAGATGGACTAATAGACCAAGTCCCACACACTGCTAGAAGCCCAAATATTTTTTCAGAGCTAGATGCAGAAAAAAATTATTTTTAATTTGCAACCTGATGGAGGTCAGTATAGATGGACTAATAGACCAAGTCCCACACACCGCTAGAAGCCCAAATATTTTTTCAGAGCTAGATGCAGAAAAAAATTATTTTTAATTTGCAACCTGATGGAGGTCAGTATAGATGGACTAATAGACCAAGTCCCACACACCGCTAGAAGCCCAAATATTTTTTCAGAGCTAGATGCAGAAAAAAATTATATTCAATTTGCAACCTGCTGGAGGTCAGTATAGAAGGACTAATAGAACAAGTCCCACACACTGCTAGAAGCCCAAATATTTTTTCAGAGCTAAATGAAGAAAAAAATTATTTTTAATTTGCAACCTGATGGAGGTCAGTATAGATAGACTAATAGACCAAGTCCCACACACTGCTAGAAGCCCAAATATTTTTTCAGAGCTAGATGCAGAAAAAAATTATTTTTAATTTGCAACCTGATGGAGGTCAGTATAGATGGACTAATAGACCAAGTCCCACACACTGCTAGAAGCCCAAATATTTTTTCAGAGCTAGATGCAGAAAAAAATTATTTTTAATTTGCAACCTGATGGAGGTCAGTATAGATGGACTAATAGACCAAGTCCCACACACCGCTAGAAGCCCAAATATTTTTTCAGAGCTAGATGCAGAAAAAAATTATATTCAATTTGCAACCTGCTGGACGTCAGTATAGAAGGACTAATAGAACAAGTCCCACACACTGCTAGAAGCCCAAATATTTTTTCAGAGCTAAATGAAGAAATAAATTATTTTTAATTTGCAACCTGATGGAGGTCAGTATAGATGGACTAATAGACCAAGTCCCACACACTGCTAGAAGCCCAAATATTTTTTCAGAGCTAGATGCAGAAAAAAATTATATTCAGTTTGCAACCTGATGGAGGTCAGTATAGATGGACTAATAGAATGATGCTATGCCCAAAAGATTTTACTTCACTAGGTGCAGTAAAAAAATTGGTATTCTATACACAGGTGGTATATCTTGCAACACAGATAGGCTACTCCACTGACTAACACACTCTGCAATAGGCCAAAAAGGATTAGCTTTGCTAGATTCAGCCAAATGCTGTGAAAAAAACTTGCACAGCACTGGCACAGACCTGCCTGGCAAAAACTGATAGGAACTGATGTAACCTAGTCCTGAAAAGGACTCCAATTACAATTAGTCTTTACTCCCACAATCTATCTATTTAAGAGCACAGACCTGCCTGATAAAAGTCGTAGGAAATGCTGTAACCTAGTCCTTAAAAGGACTGCAATCACAACTATTCCCTACTCCCAAGCTGTCTGTATATTTGTGCGAAAATTGGCTTGAAATTAACAAGGTATAGCGCACACAGCAACAGCGGTGCCGTCTAACACGCAGCTGCAGCAGTGAGAAAATGGTGGCGACGGGGAAAATGGCTTTGTCTTATAGGGCAAGGACATGTGACATACACTGCCAATCACACATGCCCTTGCTTGTGTGAAAAAAAGCACTTCGCTCCGTGTGTGCGCTGCTGATAGGCTGACAGATTGCACCTCCCCACTGCAAATGCGGGAAAGAGAAAAAAAAATGGAGATCTTCATTGTTCCTGCAGAGATCCATCCCCTGCCCCTCCCCCCGCCCCGCTGTACACTCAAACTGCGTATTAACATTAATTTTCATCATTACTGAGAAAAAATCCAGTTATGATTTTGGTGCACGAACAGTTATCGAACATAACCTCGAACAGCCGAATTTTTCTCAAATTGTTCGTGTTCGCCGACCGGCTCGAACACCGCCCAAAACAGCTCGAATTTGAGATTGGCGAACAGTTCGAGTAGAACAACGCTCATCTCTAATCACCACATCAGTTACAAGCTGGAAGCACTGCAGAACTGCCTCCGCCAAGCAGCAACAGGCTGTGCTGAAACTCTTAAGTTTAGGTGAGAAACCTCACACTGCTTGTGAGTTATGGACAGCTGTGAAAGCGCAGGCAGATCTGTGGCTGAGACCGCTGAACCTACATGCAGGCATAGTCGTGGGGGACAATGGCCGTAACTTGGTGGCGGCTCTGAGGCGAGTCGAGATCACACACGTACCATGCCTGGCTCATGTGCTTAACCTCGTGGTTCAGCAGTTTCTTAAATCGTACCCTGAGTTGCCAGATCTGCTCGTCAAAGTACGCCGCCTGTCAGCTCATTTTCGCAAGTCGACTACAGCTTACGCCGCCCTTGCTGTGTTGCAACAGCGTTTGCAGCTTCTGTCACACTGACTGGTGTGTGATGTCCCCACATGTTGGGACTCTACCCTCCACATGTTGCAAAAGATTTGTGAGCAGAAGAGAGCAGTTGTAGAGTACCAGCTGCAACAAGGCCATCGATATTCATGTCAGACTCCACACATAATCCCTCAGGAGTGGACCTGCATGTCTGTACCATCCTGACAAACTTTGAGGAGGCCACCAAGATGGTGAATGGCGATGACACCATCATTAGTGTCATCATCCCACTTGTCTGTCTTTTGCAACGCTCTCTGAGGAGAATTAAAGAGGAGGCATTGCAGCCAGAGTATGAGGAGATGGATCAAGAAGCCGTAGCGGGCGATTACACACAGCCCAGCCTCATCTCATCCCAACGTGCATTGGGGGACAATGAGGGAGAGGAGGAGGAGGAGGAGGAAGAACAGGAGCTGGTATCATGCGCTGTAGACGGTAGTACCTGTACAATTGTCATACCGTCGGTTTAGCGTGTGTGGCCTGAGGACAGGGGGGATGAGGAGCAGGAGGAGGAGAGCATGGTCAGTCGTCATCTTGGTGAGGACACGGAAATCTTGCCCGTTACCAGTCTGGCACGCATGGCTGACTTTATGTTACGCTGCCTTAACCGTGACCCTCGCGTTGTCAAAATGTTGGGTGACAGTCATTACTGGTTGGTGACACTTGTATACCCCCACTACAAGGAGAACTTTCACTCTCTTATTCCTGAGGTGGAGAGGTCTACAAAAATGGGGCAGTACCAGAAGGCCCTTGCTGCAGAACTGTTAAAAAAATTCCCATCTGAACACGCTAGCGGCAGAGGTCACAGTTTGTTGACCAACCAAAGAGTACAAGCGAGAGAGAGGCAACTCCAATCCAGCAGAGGCAGGGGAACACTGTCAACGTTCTGGGAGAGTTGTCTCATACCCTCCCTTCGGACAGACCCTGAGGCGTGGGGTACTCACAAGGAGTGGAAAGTTTCATAAGATGGTGAGGGAGTACCTTGCCGACCGTACCAGCGTCCTCCGTGATTCTTCTGTGCCTTTTAATTATTGGGTATCCAAGCTGGACACTTGGAATGAACTCTCTCTGTACGCCTTGGAGGTCCTGGCCTGCCCTATCTCTAGCGTGTTATCAGAGCGTGTTTTTAGTGCCGCTGGGGGAATTATAACTGATAAGCGCACTCGCCTGTCAACTGACAATGCTGACAAGCTGACCCTTATCGAAATGAACAAGGGCTGGATTGGGCCAGACTTGTCATCACCACCAAATGACAGCAGAGTAACATAAAGTCAAATCCACTGTGTTATTTCGGGAGGTGTATTCACAAGCACCGCTTCACACCCACATATGGGTATACGCTTCCTCATTTCAACTGTTTTATATTCTTCTCCTTATCCTCAGCTTCCACCACCACTATACCACCAGGGTGACCGCGGTTCGTGTTGCCATTATTGAAAGTTCCTCCGTCCTTATTTTTGTCAGCTTTTGCTTGGAAGGCATAAGCAAAGACTGTGGGAGACCCACTCCCCAATAATGGGAATAATATTTTTAAGATGCTGTACTGTATGGCTCTTGTAAGGGGCATAAAAAGCATAATGTTAAGCTACTGGGACCTCCACGTCTCTTCCAAGGGGCATTAAAACCATCTTGTTCTACCACTCTGACCTCCACATCTCTTCTGAGGGGAATTAAAAGAGTCTTGTTAAACTACTGCGACCTCCACCACTTTTCCAAGGGGCATTAAAAGCGTCTTGTTATACCACTTTGACCTCCACGTCTCTTCTGAGGGTCATTAAAAGCGTGTTGTTATACCAGTTTGACCTCCATGTCTCTTCCAAGGGGCATTAAAACCGTCTTGTTATACCACTCTGACCTCCACGTCTATTCTGAGGGGCATTAAAAGCATCTTGTTAAGCTACTGCGACCTCCACGTCTCTTCTGAGGGGCATTAAAACCATCTTGTTATACCACTCTGACCTCCATGTCTCTTCTGAGGGGCATTAAAAGCGTCTTGTTAAGCTACTGCGACCTCCACGTCTCTTCTGAGGGGCATTAAACCGTCTTGTTATACCACTCTGACCTCCACGTCTCTTCTGAGGGGCATTAAAAGTGTGTTGTTATACCACTCTGACCTCCACATCTTTTCCAAGGGGCATTAAAACTGTCTTGTTATACCACTCAGACCTCCACGTCTCTTTTGAGGGGCATTAAAAGCGCTTGTTAAGCTACTGCGACCACAATGTCTCTTCTGAGGGGCATTAAAAGCGTCTTGTTAAACTACTGCGACCTCCACCACATTTACAAGGGGCATTAAAAGCGTGTTGTTATACCACTCTGACCTCCACGTCTCTTTCAAGGGGCATTAAAACCGTCTTGTTATACCTCTCTGACCTCCACGTCTCTTCTGAGGGGCATTAAAAGCGTGTTGTTATACCACTCTGACCTCCACTTCTCTTCTGAGGGGCATAAAAAGCGTCTTGTTAAGCTACTGCGACCTCCATGTCTCTTCCGAGGGGCATTAAAAGCGTTTTGTTAAACTACTGCGACCTCCACCACTTTTCCAAGGGGCATTAAAAGCGTCTTGTTATACCACTCTGACCTCCACGTCTCTTCTGAGGGGCATTGAAACGGTCTTGTTAAGCTACTGGGACCTTCTCGACACTTCGAACGGGCATTGCATTTCCTCATAATTTTTGGCAGCTTTTACTTGGAAGGCATAAGCAAAGACTATGGGAGACCCACTTCCCAATAATGGGAATAATGTTTGTAATATGCTGTACTGTATGGCTCTTGTAAGGGGCATTAAAACCGTTTTGTTAAGCTACTGCGACCTCCACGTCTCTTCTGAGGGGCATTAAAACCATCTTGTTTTACTACTGCGACCTCTACCACTTTTCTAAGGGGCATTAAAACCATCTTGTTAAGCTACTGTGACCTCCACGTCTCTTCCGAGGGGCATTGAAATGTTGTTTTTAATTATCTCTAACCTCTACGACTATTCTAGCGGGCATTGCATTTCCTCATAATTTTAGTCAGCTTTTGCTTTTCAATGCAAAGGCGAAAACTTACGGAGACCCACTCCCCAATAATGGGTAGAAGGTTTTTAGTACGTTGTAATCCACGTCTGTTTCAAGGGGCATTGCAGTTCCTCATAATTTTTGGAAAGCCTTCCATTCACTGCTTAGGCCAACAGTGTACATGAGACCCAGTTGCTTTAAATGGAAAAAACGGTTTAGTTAAGGCCCTCTGACCTCCATGTCACTTCCAAGGGGCATTGGAGTGCCTCAAAATGTTTGGTAGGCATTGCACTCACTGTAGCAGAACCGCTCCTTTTGTTACAGAAACATATCCTACAAGACATGTGTGGTTGACTGGCCTGATATTGATGTGAATGGTCCCTGTTCCTCCTGCTCTTTCTCCTTTGCCACTACCTCATCCATCATTTATCACCTGAAGCTTTGTTTTAACAGGAGTCATAGAACTGGGATAGGAGCAGAAAACATCCAGCAATCCTCGGAGGAGGTAGGATATGCGTCAAAACGCTGACCACCTAAGGCCTAGCCGCTACCACATACATGCGCTTGCATTCCAAGAAAACAAAACAGATGCTAACTTCTATAATCATCATCATGCTCCTCACCTTGGCACTCTCAACTCCCCTGATGGAGAAGCCAGGGCCCACCGGAGGAGTCTGGTTCTCTGCTGGGCTCGTCCAATGCTGCCCTACAGCAGGCCAGTCTAAGAAAAGTGTGTGGGTCGGTAACAGGAGAAATCGGGGTGGCTGGGGACCATGCTGGGAACCCCCCATGCGCCTGGGTACCGTGTGTGGACACCTGGCCGCCGGGCGGCTGGGGACTGAGTATGGATAAAAGAGCCGCCAACGCAGGCATGACATGGTGACCGGCGTCTGCCTCCACATGCCTAAAAAGCCCAATTTCAAGTGCAAGCAAGCTAGCAGTATGGTATTGCAGCCTGGGGGTGGGTGGGTGGCAGATTGCACACTTACCCTTGCATTCTAAGAAAACAAAGCAGATGCTAACTTCTATCATCATCATGCTCCTCACCTTGGCACTCTCAACTCCCCTGATGGAGAAGCCAGGGCCCAACGGAGGAGTCGGGTTCTCTGTTGGGCTCGTCCAATGCTGCTCTAAAGCAGGCCAGTCTAAGAAAAGTGTGTGGGTCGGTAACAGGAGAAATAGGGGCGGCTGGGGACCGTTTATGGACACCAAGCCGCCCTCATGCGGCTGGGGACCGTGTGTGCACACCCGGACGCGGGGCGGCTGGGGACCAAGTGTGGACACCCGACCGCTCCCTGGCGGCTGGGGACCGGGTGTGGACACCCGGCCCCCGGGCGGCTGGGGACTGAGTATGGATACCTCACTGCCGAAGCAGCCATGAGGTAGTGGCCATCTTTGGCCTCCTCAAAACTAAGAGGCCCCATTTCAAGTGCAAGCTAGCAGTATGGTATTGCAGCCTGCGGGTGGGTGGGTGGTTGGCTGCATATTTGCGCTTGCATTGCAAGGAATGGGGGAGGTAAAATTGAACACTGCCCTGGGACAAGGACTTGCATGGGGATAGTTGCAAGTCTGCATCTTCTGATGCGGCTAGGATCACTTCTGATGGGCACACTTTTAGGTAGTGACCTGGGAGTCAGAGATGCTTCCAGTGGTCTTCCCCATGCTGTCCCCATGTCTTTTCAGCACTGTATGCATGTGTCACACAGCACATGGCCAGATAAGGTTATAAAATGTTAAAATGACATTTCCCGGTGAATGCATTTGTCACAGTTGAAAGCAATACAAAAGTGCAAAAACGCATAAAAAATGCTACTTGTGAACATAGCCCAAGGTGTGGAGGAGTATTTTTGTTTTTGGTTTATTTTACCTTGTACACAAGTCTTTACCCTGGAAAAGAAATTCCTTAACATATTTCACAGGAAAAAAGTTTCACCTTGGTTTTTGAATGTTTTATTATGAGCCTGTAAAAGTGGCTTAATACCTCTGACCACGTTGTTGACAACAGTGACCTGGGGGTCAGAAATGCTTCCTGAGGCGATCCCCATGCTTTCCCCATGACATTTGAGCACTGCCACTATCATTTTAGGCACTTGTTAGGCTTTTAAAAGACTGCCGGGGGGGTGCCACCGCAAAAATGCTCGGGTCTCCCATAGACTAACATTGGGCTCGTTGCTCGGGTCAAGCACCCGAGTATCACGGCGAGCTCGGACCGAGCTTCGAGCACCTGAGCATTTTAGTGCTCGCTCAACACTAAAAAAGACCTCTACAACACAAAAAAGGTAAACAAACAGAGCCTTTAACAAAAGTCAACCACATTCAAGATATCTATCTAGTGTAAAGGCCCTGTCACACATAACGAGATTGCTAGCGAGATCGTTACTACGTCACGGTTTTGAGATCGCTGGAGAGTCTTATCGTGATCATTGGGGAGCCGTCAAACATGCAGAACTTGCCAATGATTTCGGCCTCCCCAGCGATCTAACTAACGATCTCGTTGGTCGTTTGGGCGCTTTCACACAGCAGCTATTTCAATGATCCACACCTTGATAGGAATTGTACTGTGTCACAAAGGCGTGCATAAAATTACTTTTTCTCGCCCCCTCATCTCCGATTGGTGGACGCTACTGCGTTCTGATTGGTGGCAGGTTTAAAATAAGGCAACGTAGCAGCAATTCCGTTCCTTTGTTCCTATCTGCGCTTTGGTTTCGGATCGTTCCTTTATTCCTATCTGAGCTCTGCTTTCGGATCGTAGCAGTGTTCTCCCGGCAAGATTCGTTCATCTGGGCTTTGTTAAGGCCCTGTCAGCGTCTTGATTTTTGGATCCTAGTAGCGTTCTACAGCTGTGATTCCATTCGTCTGGGCTTTGTTCCTGACAAGCGTTCTGGTTTGTGGATTTTCTTCAGCTGTGACTCGACATCAATTTTTTGGTTCTTCAGGCAGCTATATTGCTTTGTTTACACGGTAAGTTATTTTAGTGGGTTTTTGCCACACCCAACAAGTATACATTTGCTTATGCATCGGAGGCCATTTTAAGGGGGTCAACAACCAGTGTGCAGTATTTTTTACTGTGTTTTAAAATGTTTCATGTATGATCACTGTATGCTATCCTTTTTCAGATGGCTTTCAAAAGTGAAGAGTTTGTGAGGGAAATGATTGACCTCTACTGCTCCCTACCGTGCCTTTGGCAAAAAAATCAACAGACTACTGCAATAGAGAGAAAAAGAGGGAGGCATACCAGCAATTGATTGCCCTCTTTAAAAGGCATGGCCACAACGAGAAGGTGGATGAAGAGCTGGTGAAGAGAAAAATCCAGGGTCTACGCACCGTAAATAAGAAAGAACTCAACTGGGTGGAGAAGTCAAAGAAGTCGGGTACCGGCACAGATGAGGTTTATGTGCCAACATTATGGTATTATGACTTGCTTGCCTTCACCCGTGACCAGGAGCTACCTCGGCGAATGGCGTGTACGTTGCGGCCGACCCCGGAAGAAGACCCTGATACCCCGACTGACTCCCCTGTTGAAGATGTAAGTACCTTCTTTGCTTCCCTGTAAATAGCATTTATACTTTCAATGTACATGCCATAGTTTAGCCGCCCCTCACGTTTGTTTTTTAGTGCACGTGTACCCATGCTGGTCATAACATACCTGCTGGATGTTGTAACCAAAATCTTAACTTTAATTTTGTGTTCCCACAGCACCATCGGCAAGATGACGACATCCCGGCTGCGGAACGTGGTATGGAGGAGGCGAGTGTGCTGTCAAGGAATGAGGAACCTATGGCATCGGTGAATGAAGACCCTATGGCCTCTACAAGTGAAGACCTTGTGCCTCGGCGACAAAGAAAATCAAGGAAAAGAAAGGCCAGCTTGCCGCCATCGCCAGATCTAATATTTCTGGCGAACAAGATTCTACTGCTACAGACCCAGGCCAAGCGGGACAACTTTGCAAAATTTGCTGGCGAGAGACTACAGAGGCTGGATGACCGACAGAGGGCGCACGCAGAAAGGGTCATGTTTGAGACTTTAAGTAAAGCGGCTGCCGGTGAACTTAATGAGACTTCTACTGTACATACTCGGATCGACCCTGGCCCTTTTCAACAACATTCTTGGACCCATATGCCGGACCCACTTCGCAGCACACCAGTGCAGAGGATCCGGCATCCACAAAGCCTTGCCCCCCCCCCCCACAGTATCCCATGTGTTCGGATTCTTTTGTTTCCCCCAGGCATGGATACACAAATACAGGCAATCGATACGAAGAACTGTAGTGATGTTTCATTTCAATTTTTGTTATCATTTTGTAAATATTGTTAATTTAATACTTATTGAAATTGTTAACATTGTTCACATTTTTGTTTGTTTATAAAAAAAAATGTTTTATTGTCCTCTTTTTTAACTTTACCCCTGCCCTCCGATCTCCCCCTGTTTGAAATAAAAATGTTTTTTGTTGTCTTCTTTTCTGCTTTACCTCTTCCCGAGGGTGGGACTCCTCACCCCTGCCCTCCAATCCCTTCCCAACCTCCGTTCCCTCCCCTCCATTCCCTCCCCTCCATTCCCATCCCTGCTCTCCGCTGGTGATCACCTCCTCCCCTTCTCCTCTTCCCGCTCCAGGCTTCATCACCTGTCTTCTCCCTGTGTCCTCTGGTCTTCTTCACAGCTGGTCTTCTTCCCCTCCTCTTCCTACTTCCCTTGTTTAGTCTTTGGGGTCATAGTCATGGTGCACTGTATGGCAATGATCTGCCATACCGTGCACCATGAGTCTGACTCTGATTATAGGTTGTATATACTAGATTCTTGATAGGGTGTTGATCCAGGGAACTAGTCTGATTGACGTATGTGAAGTCAGGAAGGAATTTTTTTCCCCGAAACGGAACATGTTTTTTTTTTGCCTTCCTCTGGATCAACATGTTAGATCTTCCTTCAACTTTTCATACTATGTTCATATTCTTTCCTATTCTTTCCTCTTCTCTCTTCTTCTTCTTGAATTAGCTGGCGTCTGTGAAAGCCAACTTCAGACAGCTTTCCTGCCCCCACACAACATCAGCTGATAACCTCAATTAGCAGGAGGGTGTGAAAGCCGACTTCAGACGGCTTTCCTGCCCCCACACAACATCAGCTGATAACCTAAATTAGCAGGCGGCTATGAACGCCAACTTCAGACGGCTTTCCTGCCCCCACACAACATCAGCTGATAACATCAATTACCAGGAGGGTGTGAAAGCCGACTTTGGAGTCGGCTTTCCTGCCCCCGCACAACATCAGCTGATAACATCAATTACCAGGAGGGTGTGAAAGCCAACTTCAGAGTCCGCTTTCCTGCCCCCGCACTGCTCACCAGGCAGTATCACACAGGATAGGGTTAGATACACGGCTCAGCAGACAGTATCACACAGGATAAGGTTAGATATATAACTCGTCAGGCAGTATCACACAGGATCGGATTAGATACACTACTCAGCAGACAGTATCACAAAGAATAGGATTAGATACATGGCTCAGCAGACAGTATCACACAGGATAAGATTAGATACACAACTCTTCAGGCAGTATCACACAGGATAGGGTTAGAAACGCAACTCATCAGACAGTATCACACAGGATGGGGTTAGATACTCAGCTCATCAGACAGTATCACACAGGATAGGATTAGATACACAACTGTTCAGGCAGTATCACACAGGATAGGATTAGATACACAACTCAGCAGACAGTATCACAAAGAATAGGATTAGATACACGGCTCAGCAGACAGTATCACACAGGATAAGATTAGATACACAACTCGTCAGGCAGTATCACACAGGATAGGGTTAGATACACGGCTCAGCAGACAGTATCACACAGGATAGGATTAGATACACGGCTCAGCAGACAGTATCACACAGGATAAGATTAGATACACAACTCAGCAGAGAGTATCACAAAGAATTGGATTAGAAACACGGCTCAGCAGACAGTATCACACAGGATAATATTAGATACACAACTCAGCAGAGAGTATCACAAAGAATAGGATTAGATACATGGCTCAGCAGACAGTATCACACAGGATAAGATTAGATACACAACTCGTCAGGCAGTATCACACAGGATAAGATTAGATACACAACTCGTCAGACAGTATCACACAGGATAGGGTTAGATACACGGCTCAGCCTATCAGAGGCCAGCAGCTGATATCTGCGCATGGCAGTGACGTCATACGCCGCTGCGCTGGGGCGCAGAGGTCAGCTGCTGGTCTCTGATAGGCCGGCGGCTGGCACTGGTGTTGCTGTGCAGAGAGCCGGTCTCTGCACAGCAATACTCTGCACTACAGCGCTGATGTCGGCGGCTGCTGGAAAGAGCCGCAATACTTACGTGGTCTGTGCCTGAGGGTCCGCGGGCCGCATGTTTGAGACCTCTGATCTATACAGATGCATACATATAATGGGTGTGAGTGATGAAACATCTTGTTTGTTTGTAACAAAGTGTAGACAACAGTGGATATAAACTTTAACTTTTTTTTATAAAAATAGAATAAATATAACAACCAACCAAAAAGTATCAACAACAAAAAAATATATTTTATTGGCTGCCGCGACGCTCTTGGGCTGCCACAAATCTTGCCAGCATCACTCCGTGCTGGTGGATCTCTTCGCTTAGTCTCCGCTGTGACGCCAGGAGATCGTCTAATGTAGGGATTTCTACGGAGGTAATTGTTAAACTTAAGACAAATAATTCTGTACATTCATCAAATTAAGGCTATGTGCCCACGATGCACCACACCCGGGTACCATCCACACATTAGAACGCGCTAATTACGCAAGTACAGATGCAGTATTGCAGAATTGGCGCGTTATAATACAAGTCAATGGCGGCGCAAAAAAAAAGCGCTTCCGCAAAATAATTGGTAGTGCTTCGTTTTTTTCCGCAATGATAATCCGCAGCGGAAATTTCCACAGCATGTGCACAGCACAGCGGATTATCATTGGGGAACATTGCTGCCCTTCTACCATGCGCTTTTAATGCGTTTCCACAGCTGTAAAAACGCTGCAGAAACGCCTTAAAAAATGCATCGTGGGCACACAGCCTATCAGGTACATGTTTGTTATTTAACACTTACGGTTTTCGTTTTGCTCGGGTGATGATGAGCTTAAGGACCACCCGGATCCCCTGGCATCACCGGCTAGGGAAAGATGCAACACTTCATAGTACATGACAGCCCTATACTTTCCAAGTTGCATGGACCGTATTTTATGTGAAAGCATTATCGTAAGACGAAGCTGCACCCATATCACGGAGTGAAGCTGGCGAGCCTGTAGATGACTGCTGTTGGGGCTCTGGGGCTGCAGGTGACTCCCGCTGGGGCTCTGGGGCTGCTGGTGCGGGAAAACAAATAACATTACATACCTAAGGTACTGTACTGTAATTGCAGTTATAACTAATGTGCTGCCATATATTGTGCTAACGTATTTTAAAACCACTCACCACGATGGGGCAGAGTCTGTGACCGGATGCTGGTGATACTGTCGGCGGATCTGTACTTCAGATCCGCCAGCTTCTTCCTGATTTGGGTAGCAGAGCGCTGCACCCCAAATTTCCGGACCAGGCCCCGACCGATCCTCTGCAGCACCGTCTGATTATGGAGCACTGGATGTTCAGAGTGCACATGGCACTCATAATCCAGTGCATCCAGCTGTGCTATGAGGTAGCGCACCTCCGCATCACCCCACGGAGATGCTCTGGTCCTGGCTGCCATATTGCTCTACCTCTATCGATGAGCTAGGCCGCAACTACGTCGTTAAACACGCCCACGACGCATCAACGTCGGTAACCACGCCCACGACGCATTAACGTCGCCCATAAACCCGCGCGTTTATTAGAGGACGCTACTGCGCGCTAGCTGCGACCTGAATTATTAGCATCTCTGTCAGACTGGGGACGCTGTATTGATAATGCATCATCTGTAGAATGCAGCAGCGTCTCCAGTCTGACGGTCACACAGGAACACTGGTGTCTAGGTGGTTTTAAGTAGAAATATATATCTGTATTTTTAGATAGGTATACATACTTGTGTGTCTGTGACTATGTATGTGTATATGTAGTTATCTGTATATAAGTGTGGATATGGGTGTAGATTTTTATGTATCTGAATATGTATGTGTATATGGATGTATCTGTATACATATGAGTACACCAGTGGCGTACCGCCATTGGCGGCAGGCCACACAACTGCTATGGGGCCCGTGGCCGTAGGGGGCCCGTGAGCCAGCGGACCCCATAGCAGTCTCCCCCCTTCTATAGCCCACGCTCCGCTGTTTGATTGCCGCCGCCGCCCACTGCCACTGTGTTCAGACATGGCCGCGTGCTGTACGGCTGTGTCTTGTAGTAATGATGGCAGGGGCAACACTGCACCTTTAATTGTGCTTGTGTCGCCCCTGCTGCATCATTACTACAAGACACAGCCGCACAGCACACTACATGCAGCCATTACTGAGTACAGTGTCGGTGGGCGGCGGTTAATCAAACAGCATCAACGCTGCTACGATGCACCACGCTGTGTCAGACAGTGGAGCTGCCAGCTGCTGTCATGACGAGAGAGACCGGCTGCAGAAACTGAAGCAGCGGGGAACGAGGAGCGGTAAGTATGTATTTATTTATTTTTGTAAATCAGTCAGTACTGATAATACTGGAGGACTGGGGCTGCCTTTTACCCTATGGGGGACTGCATTATACTGTGTGGAGAACCATGGGGAGTGCATTATGCTGTGTGGAGGACCATAGCGGGTGCATTATACTATGTGGAGGACCATGTCAAGCACATTATACTGTGTGGAGGACCACAGCGAGTGCATTATGTATATGTATGCATATGTATATGCTCTCCCATCCTGGTATACAGGGCTGTGGAGTCGGCAAGCCAAACCGACTCCTCAGTTTCCATGACTCCGACTCCACGACTCCGACTCCCTCATACACGGCTCATGTTTAAGTGATATATTAACTGTAGCACAGATTCATCTCAGCTAAAAGTCCAGACCCGATAAGGAATAGAACATTTATAGGACATTTCATAAATTTCCCAAATTCTTTTGAAAAAAATATTCCACACAAACTGCATTGAACTACTGTACCCAATTTATTATATATTTTATGAGCCGGTCCTTTTTATACTGACTCCCACTCCGACTCCACAGCGCTGACAGTAGGGTCATTACACTGTGCATGTGGAGGCTAAAGAGGAGGAATTCATCATTGGGGTATCATACTGTGTTAAGGGGGACACTTTTGTTGGCATCACATTTTATGGGGCTATGAAAGAGGAATCTAGGAGTTCAGAAAGGAAGAAAGTTGCTATGTAAAGGCTGGAAGGTTGTGAGATCAGCTCTTGTGTGTCCCCAACAATTATTTACATTTTTTTTTTGTGGGGGTCCCCAATTATAACTTCTGCTATGGGGTCCCATGATTCCTATGTACGCCCCTGGAGTACACCTATGTATATACGGGCCCTTACTACTGAAACAATGAGAAACAAAGCTTTTGCAAAGTAAAACACAGTTTATTAGACAAATCAGTACAAAACTGAAAGTAGTGTTTAATTGTCAGTAGGTGCCCACTATAAGTTCTGATGCTGCCAAGTAACAGCACCAGGACCGTTAAAATACTGGCAGTAGTTGTCGCGGCAGGTCTTCGCATCCTGGGTGTTTCTGCCATATCCCACTGGTTGAAGGCCTGCAATTGCTGGATCGTTTGCACGCCATTCTCCGAGCTCCACTTCCCCATTGGCTAGGTCCACAGAGTCCACGAAGCCAGGCGGACAGTATGTAATTGCATCACGTCCACGAAGAAAGTTGTGAAGCGTGCAACAGGCCAAAACAACAGAGTCTATTGATGTAAGCTTCATGTTAATTGGCGTATGAAAAACTCTGAAGCCGTTGGCCATGATACCGAAGGTATTTTCTACAACACGACGTGCCCTTGACAAGCGATAATTGAAAATTCTTCTTTCCTGGGTAAGACTTTTTTGGGGGAACAGTTTAATAAGATTGGGATGAAGTGGGAAGGCTTCATCGCCGACAAAAACAAAATTAAGGTTACCTGTAGTCTCTGAGTTGGCAGGCAAGTGTAGGTCACAGTTGTCCAATCGTTCTCCAAAAAGTGTGTGCTCTAAAACACCACCATCATAAACCCTGCCGTTCATGCCAACATCTACATTTATAAATTTGTAATTGGCGTTAACAAGGGCCATCATGATGATGCTGAAATAGCCCTTATAATTATAAAAATAGGATCCGCTATTTGGTGGCTGAGTGATTCGGACATGTTTCCCGTCCAAAGCCCCACCACAGTTAGGGAACTGCCACAGCTGCTCAAAATCAGAGGCAATCTTTTTCCATTCCTCCTCCGTGTTGGGAAAGTGTTTGTAACTACGTAGACTGTGGTAAATCGCATTACATGTCTCCGGAATTAGAACGCTGAGCATGGGCCTTGAAATGGCTGCAGAAAAATGCAAGTCTTGAAGTGAGCGTCCGGTGGCCAGGAATCTCAGTGTGACTGCCAATCTTTCATCTGCCGGAATGGCAGTACGCATCGCTGTATCCTTCCGTTGAATACGTGCCGTAACTCGTTCCAGTAACTCTTTAAATGATTCCTCTGACATCCTCAGATAGTTGCGGAAATCATGAGGATTCTTCTCCTGAAGCTCTCTTACAAGTTGCATGTGGGACAATTTAGACCTCTTCTGCAGCCACTCTCTGGTTCACATGCGACGCTTTCGTTTGGAATGCCTCTGTAGCTCCCTTGCCACATCTTGATGCCGAGCATCCTCAACCAGCAGTGCAGCAACCACAATAGCACACTGCCCGTCGTCCATGATGTGCAAACTGCAAACATAACATGAAAAGATGAGAACACTTTCAACAAAACAATTAAGCAAGTATTTAAACTGTACATAAAAAATATCATGGAAAACCGCGTTACATTCCGTTAGTGAGCGTGACAGAAAACGTGCTGTGTGGGTGCGTGTGCATGAGACCCCTAAAATATCTGTCCATGCAAAAGCATATATATACAGAGAGAAGCCAAGCCCTCCCTCCCTGTAGAGCAATGATAGCAGATAATTGGTAAATGTCCTATAAATGAATTAAAAATGGAAACTCATTTGAGACCTCAAACAATACCTACCTCGCTAAAGATGCCTGATTTCTTCAAAGCGGAGTCACAGCTGGAGAAAGCTACAATGATCCGCAAAAATCAGCACTAGTCCAATGAACGGATATTAAAAGCCCGGAGAATTCTGCTAGGATCTGCAATCAAGCACGTGGTCAGAAACAAAGGATGGAATCGCTATTCTGTTGCCTTCTTTATGCGCAGCCGGAAATGAGAATGCTGTAGCGACCACCAATCGGTGACGAGGGACGCGGAAAAGTCCAATTTATGCATGCCTATGTGTCTCAGCTCTGAATCGCTAACGAGGTCGTTGGTTAGGTGTCAAATACAGTGATGCACACTGCCCAGCGGGAGTGCAACGACCCAGGAATGGTCCAGGAAGCTTTGTAACGATCAACGATCTCACAGCAGGGGCCCGATCGTTGCTACCTGTCAAACGAAACGAGATTGCTAGCGATGTCGCTATTGCTTCACAAAACCCGTGACGTATCAACAATCTCGCTAGCGATCTCGTTATGTGTGACAGGGCCTTAAGTGTTTTGTTTGAATTTCTTATCCTCCTCCCTGCTCTGTTTTCTGCCTTTTTTTCTTACTCGTTCTCTACCAATGACTGACAGGTCTCTCCCTATAAACACACATAGGAAGAGACCTGTCACTCATGGGAATTGGGGCAGGGCGAAATAACTTGCAATCTGCTGTCATCTAATCAGTCAAGATGCCTATTTCCCAGCTAATTTTTCAAAGTATGTTTTCTCTGCATTAAATCAGAGTAAAACATACTGTGCATGGTCTCAATAAAGCAGCCAGTTAGTGATTCATGATACGAGTAGTTCGTGTAGACAGCATGTATCAGCTTACACGTTACTCTTAAGTTTTATAAACGCGAAAAACATCATTAACCTCTTTCCAACATGTGCCGTACTTGTGTGTCGAATCTCTACCATTGGTGTGGGCTCCGATGATGAGCCCACACCTTTCCGGGGACATGAGAGCTGAGCTGATATTTGGTATTGCTGAGTTTAGAATCGCCAGATCTAATCAAAATATAAGAATATTTAATCTGATTGGTAAATGGCGTAATGAGAAAAAAAATAAAAAACGCCAGAATTACATATTTTTGGTCGAAGCAACATTGCAATAACGGGTGATCAAAACATCGTACCTATCCCATAATTGTATCAGTAGAGACGTCAGCTCGGTGCGCAAAAAATAAGCCCTAACATGGCCCTAGATCCTGAAAAATAGAGAAGCTATGGGTCTCGGAAAATGGCGATTTTTTTTTTAAAAAAAATAAACATTGAATTTTTTTTTTCACAAATGACTTAGATAAAAAAGGACCTATACATGTTTGGTATCCACAAACTCGTAATGACCTGGGGAATCATAGTGGTAGGTCAGTTTTAGCATTTAGTGAATTCGGTAAAAGAAAAAAAAAACACAACTGTGGAATTGGCTTTTTTGCAATTTCAACGCACTTGGATTTTATTTCCCATTTTCCAGTAAAATATATGTTAAAACCATTAGTGTCATTCAAAAATACAACTTGTCCCGCAAAAATTAAGCCCTCACATGGCCATATTTACTGAAAAATAAAAGGTTATGGCTCTGGGAAAAAGGGAAGCAAAAAACAAAAGAGTAAAAACGGAAAATGGCCTGGGGGTGAAGGAGTTAAACCACAAAGACAGGAGCTAGTGGAAATGTAATTCTTGTGGTCCTGGTTGCTATGAGTGAAGGATTAAGTTTTGCACCCTCATATGGAAAGACCTAAAGTTCACTTTAAGAAGCTTTTAAGTTTGTTCTAACCTCTCTCTATGCATATTAAAACTGTTACTGCAAGAAAGGACATCATTTTTTGCTAACTTCATCTCAGCAACTTTACACCAGAATTGTATTGGACTACTCAGCATTGAAAGAGTGGAAAGAATAGTGAGAGAATGAGGTAGAAATTAGTAGGTTTTCATTTTTGTGAAAATTGCATGATCCTTGCACTAAATTAGATTACTTCCGAACTTTAACAAAATATTGCTAATTTTTTATTTGTACTTGAAGATGCAAAATACACAACTAAATACAGTTGCAATAAAGTGTATGACATTTAAAAAAATCGTAGTAGTCTCCCAGAAATTGACATTTGGTGATGAGTTTAAATCTGCAGAATGTCAATCCCAAACAAATTATACGTGTAAATCTATATACTGTAGTTCTGTAGTAAATGTAACGGAAACTATTAGTAAACTACTTATAAGATTAGCTCCAACAGTAAGATTTTTAGAAACATTGCAATTACAAAAATATTTTTTTTTCTTAAGCATAAAAAGCTGTTTTTTTTCCCTTTGCATTCTTTCTGCACCAAATACACAAAAGTAATCTGATTATTGTATTTTTCCTGCATAGCTTGAGCTGTTAAATGGCAGCATATTTTCTGCATTACATAATGCAGCATTTATGCTATGCTGGAGCATGACCTAAGGGTTATTTATTATTAATTTGGAATGGAATGTCAGGTAGTTTATAATGTTATATGTTTATGGTTGTCATTTATTTAAAACAAATCTCAGAACAATTAGTCCCTTTCTGAACCATGATTTGGCAGTCAATTTCCATAGGGAAATTACAATTTAGAAAGGTATTGTGCTCATTTTATATTCCCTCTTGATGAAGTCCCTACAGTACAGGAATAAATATATATACATTGGACACTTAGCCTTCACAATAATAATTGATTTTTCATCTTCCAAAAGAATGTGAGTGTTATGGTGTGGAAATCTGGCATGTATAATATTTCAGATGGAATTTTTCTAAATATGGTAGCTTCATATACAGTCATGGCCGAAAGTGTTGTCACCCTTGAAATTATTTTAAAAAATGAAGTATTTCTACCAAAAAAATTGCAATTACACATGTTTTGTTATATACAGTACATGTTTATGTCCTTTGTGTGGCTTTATTTCAAGCTTTATCTGGCAAACACAGACACACAGTGCAAAAATTGAGTCAACTACTCCCATTGTTATCTGGTTTCAGGTGTGATCTTCATATTGCACCCACCTGTTACTTGCCACAGATGAGTTTGAACGAGCATCACATGCTTGAAACAAATTTGTTTACCCACAATTTTGGAAAGGTGCCAACAGTTTTGTTCGCCCAATTTTTGGTGTTTTGTGTGAAATTATGTCCAATTTGTCTTTTCCCTCTGTTTTTTTGTGGCGTTCCAATGTGCACAAAGGATATAAACATGTGTATAACAAAACATGTGTAATTTCAATAATTTTCTGGAGAAATATTTCATTTTCTGGAACAATTTCAAGGGTGCTAACACTTTGACATGACTGTATAATGTCTTAAGTTTAGAAAGCTTTTTAACAATGCACATATACAATCTGTTAAAATATATCAATCCACTTTGTGAATCTACAGATCAGACATCAATAACACCTGAAAAGAATTTCTCCTCGCTTCAAATTAGCTGTAATGTGTAATTTAATATGGATATTTGGATAATTTGTTTCCTTTTGTCACCACAAACAAAAAAGAACATTTATACCAAAGCGAAGTATAGAGTATGCTAGTTTCTCATTACTTCTCACTGGATTTCATTCAGTGGGACTGCTTGAAACAGTAGAATACATGCTCCAGACATATGTACAGATACAAGCACCAAGGATTCCTATTAAAAAAAAAAGTACGGTATGTGATGCGGTACACATTTTTGTTATTTTTGCATACAGTTGTATTGAAACAATCTTTGGGTAAATGTTTTGTCCATTCCTTAGCTATTGTAGGTCTTATGGTTTGCTAATAGAATTGCAGAATAGTCCCAGCATTTAAAAAGATTTGTATACTGTAATTATTATAGACTTTGCTTTAGATATCCAATCTAATTTGCACTTAGAGGATTACATTTTTTGTGATCATTAGTGATAGTACCTTCCTGTACACATGTACTCATGAAACCTCTATGATTACCTCACCTACCATATACACCTTTTTTAAGATGTCCATGTTTGTCTTTTGGTGTTTGCCTTAATTACTTTGTAAATACATATGTTCCTTAATGAATTCTGATAATAATAATTAAATTTTTATCAAGCTGTACTCTTTTTCCTGGCACAACTCTCTTTTTGGTTATTTATTCATTCACGTGCCTTATGGCGAATTGTTATTTCTTGGGAAAATTGAGATAGATTGGTAAATATGCTTTGTGTTAGTAGAAAATCTTATTGATATAAAGTTGAGGAGTGTAATTTGATTATCTCCATTATATTGTATTTTGAACTTGCAGAAGTGATGACCAATTTTAACTTTACTATGTGTGTTGTATCTGAATTGTGCTGATATTAAATACAATTATTTTTTTTTCTCCCTTTTACTGTTTTTTTTTCTATGTTTACTTAATTACCAAACAAACTATAAGATGAACAATGGGTCCAGCATTTCTGAATTTATTCTTCTTGGGCTTTCCACCCCCCCCGAATTGGGAATTCTTTTGTTTTTGGTGATTCTTACTATGTACCTAGTAGCTATAGTTGGTAATCTACTCATTATTTTTATTACAAATTTGGACCCAGCATTAAACAAACCAATGTATTTCTTCCTTGGTAATCTTTCCTTTCTTGATATAATCTGCACTACGTCAGCTGTCCCAAAAATGTTGTTCAATTTATTTACTCACCAAAAAGTCATATCTTTCAATGGATGTATTGTTCAGATGTTTTTTTTCACTGTTGGTATGGACACAGAGTTTCTTCTGCTAACTTTTATGTCTCTCGATCGATACTTGGCAATCTGCAACCCTTTAAGGTACAGGAGTATTATGAGTAAAAATACTTGCTTTGCGATGTCCATTGTGGTGTGGGCCTTTGGGTTTTCGAGTTCTTCTTTTCACTCTTCTAGCACTTTGTGGTTGTCATTTTGTGGACCAAAAGAGATCAATCATTTTTTTTGTGAAGTCCCCCAAGTACTCGCATTATCCTGCTCAGATATTTCTTTAAACAAACATGTGCTTATAGTGACAGATCTTATATTAGGACTTATCTGTATTATTCTAATTTTTATTTCGTATGTATTCATCATGTTTGCTATATTAAATATTCGTTCAACTGAAGGAAAGAAAAAAGCTTTTTCTACTTGTGCCTCTCATATCACTGTTGTTCTGTTATTTTATGGAACTTTAATTTTTGCCTACTTTAAGCCTGCTGATGAATCGTCAAATTTAGACAAAGAGATTGCTGTATTTTATACCATTGTTATACCAATGCTAAACCCAATCTTGTACAGTTTAAGGAACAAGGAAGTTAAACAGTCCTTTCAAAAAGTTATTTTAAGAAAAATATTGACTACAGCTAAATTCTAATCTGCAAAACCATAATCCAGAATACAAAAATGATATGTATACATATTGCTCAATCTACTCTTTCAGAAGTTCTGCTAGCTCTTTTAGAGAATTGTTTTTAACAAAATTGTGTTATTCAATATCCAGTATTATATGTATTTATGATCAGAGATGGCCAAATAATTAAAAAAATAAAATAAATAATGTGCAAATTAAAGTACTTTTTATTTATTTATTTTATTAAACATTAAAATATATTGACCCCCTTTTTTTTCCTGCTCTTTTGCATTACAACCTGTGAATATGGTAGACTTAAAATGTAATTTTAAGTAGTGAAACTAACAAAATATTTCAATCTGTTACAGTGAAATGAAAAAATATATTTCTTTAAAACTAAATACAGTAACTGCAAACTTAAAAGTTGTGAGTGCAAAGGAATTCACACACTTTGCTATAAACTCCCTTAATAAGGTCTGTTCAAATTAATTAACTTTAGAAGTCATATCAATAATGAAGGACGTCTACATGTGCATTATAAATGCCACATGATCTGTCATGTGATCAATATACCTGCTCTAAAAGGCCACTGCACCTGCAATCATTAAGTAAGCAAAATGAAGAACAAGAAATGGATAAGTATTTTAGTTGAGGAATGGGCTATAAAAAATATCCTAATAAATGGAGAAAATTTGACATAAATGCAAACCTGACACGAGAAGAATGTCCACCAATATTCATTCAACCAACCCAAACCCATTTAAACCCCCTTTTTAACTGTTGGTTGTAACAAAATAGGAAAAACCCCAAGAATGAGAAAATTTCACAAGGCATTGTATACTGTACCCTTCCTGCTCTAGATTTAGTAATTTTGGGGGGTTCTGTTGACTGTTATTGAGAAGTCAATATATCTACATTGTCAAAAAAAAGAGAATGCCTTAAATTACTTCTATGGAACCACAGTTACCTACAAAATCTGTTGTGTAAAGTTCCTAGTATTAATCATAGAAGTGTCCCACTGATGTCTGAGTGTGTGTTAGACCTTGGTGTTTTATTAACTTCCCCTCTATGTCATAAAAATGCAAGGCAGTTTGTGCTGCTATTCCTCAAAGAAGATGGAGAAGTTCATAATGAAATAGATGAAACATTTTTTGTATTGTAGAAATCATAAACACAAAAATATATTTTTAGTTTTTTTTTTAAATTCTTTTTATTGAAAAATTCCACAGGATAATGGTTACAAACAGATAATGTCATAATATAAGGTCGGGGTAATCCAAACATTAGCCATTCTCAGTTTAATACAGTTTACATCACGTTCTCAATAATCGGAGTAAACAGTTAAAGAAAAAGAAACAAATAGTTTGAAACATAAGCTTCATTGTGGAGCACTGATCTCTTTACTAAATCGGCCAATTCCCTATCAGAATTCAGCATATATATCAATTACAGTTGCAATAGAGGTACACTCTTACAGCCCATATACAGTACAGACCAAAAGTTTGGACACACCTTCTCATTTAAAGATTTTTCTGTATTTTCATGACTATGAAAGTTGTACATTCACACTGAAGGCATCAAAACTATGAATTAACACATGTGGAATTATATAATTAACAAAAAAGTGTGAAACAACTGAAAATATGTCTTATATTCTAGGTTCTTCAAAGTAGCCACCTTTTGCTTTGATGACTGCTTTGCACACTCTTGGCATTCTCTTGATGAGCTTCAAGAGGTAGTCACCGGACATAGTCTTCCAACAATCTTGAAGGAGTTCCCAGAGATGCTTAGCACTTGTTGGCCCTTTTGCCTTCACTCTGCGGTCCAGCTCACCCCAAACCATCTCGATTGGGTTCAGGTCTGGTGACTGTGGAGGCCAGGTCATCTGGCGTAGCACCCGATCACTCTCCTTCTTGGTCAAATAGCCCTTACACAGCCTGGAGGTGTGTTTGGGGTCATTGTCCTGTTGAAAAATAAATGATGGTCCAACTAAATGCAAACCGGATGTAATAGCATGTCACTGCAAGATGCTGTGGTAGCCATGCTGGCTCAGTATGCCTTCAATTTTAAATAAATCCCCAACAGTGTCACCAGAAAAGCACCCCAACACCATCACACCTCCTCGTCCATGCTTTACGGTGGGAGCCAGGCATGTAGAGTCCATCCGTTCACCTTTTCTGCGTTGCACAAAGACACGGTGGTTGGAACCAAAGATCTCAAATTTGGACTCATCAGACCAAAGCACAGATTTCCACTGGTCTAATGTCCATTCCTTGTGTTCTTTAGCCCAAACAAGTCTCTTCTGCTTGTTGACTGTCCTTAGCAGTGGTTTCCTAGCAGCTATTTTACCATGAAGACCTGCTGCACTAAGTATCCTCTTAACAGTTGTTGAAGAGATGTGTCTGCTGCTAGAACTCTGTGTGGCATTGACCTGGTCTCTAATCTGAGCTGCTGTTAACCTGCGGTTTCTGAGGCTGGTAACTCGGATAAACTTATCCTCAGAAGCAGAGGTGACTCTTGGTCTTCCTTTCCTGGGGCAGTCCTCATGTGAGACAGTTTCTTTGTAGCGCTTGATGTTTTTTGCAACTGCACTTGGGGACACTTTTAAAGTTTTCCCAATTTTTCAGACTGACTGACCTTCATTTCTTAAAGTAATGATGGCCACTCATTTTTCTTTACTTAGAATTTGTATTATGGCAAGAAAAAGGCAGCTAACAGTCTATTCAGTAGGACTATCAGCTGTCTATCCACCTGACTTCTGCACAACACAACTGATGGTCCCAATCTCATTTATAAGGCAAGAAATCCCACTTATTAAACCTGTCAGGGCACACCTGTGAAGTGAAAACCATTTCCGGTGATTACCTCTTGAAGCTCATCAAGAGAATGCCAAGAGTGTGAAAAGCAGTCATCAAAGCAAAAGGTGGCTACTTTGAAGAACCTAGATTAGAAGACATATTTTCAGTTGTTTCACACTTTTTTGTTAAGTATATAATTCCACATGTGTTAATTCATAGTTTTGATGCCTTCAGTGTGAATGTACAATTTTCAAAGTCATGAAAATGCAGAAAAATCTTTAAATGAAAAGGTGTGTCCAAACTTTTGGTTTGTACCGTATATCATTTCCCATGCACTCAAAAGGGCATATATCAGGACTAGTGTTGAGCGATACCTTCCGATATCAGGAAATATCGGATCGGATTGGATCGGACCGATACCCAAAAAGTATCGGATATCGCCGATTCCGATACCGGAAACCAATGCAAGTCAATGGGACACAAATATCGGAATGAAAATAAACCCTTTCTTTCCTTGTAGTTTAATTCTACATGAAGGAAAACAACTAACAATAATGTAGAAGAAGCGAAAGCGAGTAGAAATGGCATGAAAAAACAATATTTTTATTATTCAAATATAAATATAAAATAGTGACACATGGAAAATAAACACAATGACAATGGGTAATCATTGGATCAGGAAAAGCCCCGCTACATCTTGAGACCCCTCATAAGTATATATTCCTGTACATAATGGATTCAAGCAAAATCCACAAGAGGGTAAGAGGAAAGAAAGAGAGGGGGGAGAAGAAAAAATATGTGGGGGAGGTAGAAACATAGAGAGAGTACAGAGTGTCAATCAAATTTTAAAAAAATTACATTTCAGAGCATCTGGTGAGGGGACCTCTGTGACTGCGGCGGAGAGGGAGGCCTTGGCTAATTTAGAGGACCTTCTTCAGGAGCAGGAGCAACCGTTGACAGGTGGGTCACTACAAACAAGATACCCCAGGTCTACAAGATTCCCTCCCTTGTCCCTGAGCTCTGCAATAGATTTGTTTGTGCGTCTGGTGGCGGGCAATCTAAGACGCCTCCCTACACGGAGACGTCGTGATAACCTCACCTATCCACAGCGCACAGCACTCAGTGAATTACAATCATTATCTGACATTGTTATCAAGCCAGCTGACAAGGGAGGGAATATTGTTCTCTGGCCTTGCTCCCGCTATGAGAGGGAGGCCCCACGTCAACTCAGAGACACCCAAACTTATACACGACTGTCTTGTAATCCCATGGCCTCCTTCTCCGACGCACTCCAGGGTATTCTGGGTCGAGCCTGCGATCGGGGTCTTATTGATAGAAGGACCATGGAGGCACTTACCATCCGCTTCCAAAAAACGGCCACCTTCTATCTTCTTCCGAAGATTCATAAGGACGCGGTCAACCCCCCGGGACGTCCGATCGTGTCGGGTCTAGAAGGCCTATGTGGCCCCATATGTCAATACATTGACAACCATCTTTGACCCTTAGTCGAGACCCTTTCTTCTTACATCAAAGACACGACGGACGTCCTGACTCGGGTTGATGGCGTCCTCCTCACAAATGACACCCTTCTTGTCACTGCCGACGTCGAAAGTCTATATACATGAATTGGCCATAATCTGGGCCTGGCTGCAGCCCGCCTCTTCCTGAGTAGTTCCGATCTGGACGGCCCTTCGAGAGAGTTCATCCTCGAGCTCCTTGAATTTGTCCTCTGCCATAACTATTTTCTGTTCAAGGATAGGGTGTACCTCCAGACACGCGGCACGGCAATGGGGGCGCCTGAGCCCCCTTGTACGCCAATCTCTTCCTGGGTGCGTGGGAGAGGGAGATTTTTTGGGATGAGGGGACGCGGACCATGTCGTGTCGTGGATGAGGTACATAGATGACATTTTATTCTTCTGGCAGGGGACTGTTGAGGAGCTGGAGGAGTTTATGATGCAATTGAATTCTAACGATCGTGCGGTGAGGTTATCATATACATACAGTCCTAAGAAGATCGATTTTTAGGACATTACATTGGAGGTGGATGCTGAATGTCGTGTCCAAACTGATCTGTTTAGGAAACCCACCGCTGTGAATTCTCTCATCCACGCTACATCTGCACATGACTCTTCTACCATCAAAGCCGTCCCGATCGGACAATTTCTCAGGGTGAGGTGGATCTGCTCGGCTAACTTTAAGTTTGAGACACGTGCTTCTGATTTGGCCGAACGATTCAAACATAGGGGATATAGTAGTCGATGTATCGGCCATGGCTATAGAAGAGCTGGAACACTCCCCGTGTTCACCTCATCCATCCCCTTCCCGGATGCAAACAGACAGGATTCGCTTTATCTCCACATTTAACTCTGAGTGGTGTGGGGTGCGGCATATCCTTTCTCGACACTGGGACATATTGGGTACGGAGCCCTCCCTGAGGGAATATATTGGCGAATCTCCATGCATGACACCTCGACGTTCCAATACCTTAGCAGATATTTTGGTTTCCAGCCATTATGTCCCTTCCGGGAGAAACCCCTTTGGCTCCCGTGGCCCCATCTTGGGGACCTTTCCATGCGGTCATTGTGTCACCTGCGCCAATGTCCTACGTACTACCACATTCACAAACTCTGACGGTTCCTGCAATTTTAACATCCGTCATCACATCTCTTGTAGCACCACACATGTGATCTATCATGCTACATGTGGATGTGGACTTATCTATGTAGGTCTCACATCTAGGGAGCTGCGGGTCAGAGTCCGTGAGCATGTGAGGGACATTGGCGTGGCAGGGGCGATCCTTGATCCCCGGGAGCTCAAGACTCTACCACGGCATTTTAAATCTGCCCATAACTGTGATCCTCGATCACTGAAGGTTTGTGGCATTGATGTGGTACACTTGGGATCCCGGGGAGGGAATGCCAAATGCCTCCTGGCGCAAAAGGAGGCCAGGTGGATCGTCACTCTTGATACACTTTCGCCACGGGGGCTTAATGAACAGCTAGGTTTCTCCTCGTTTTTATGATTTCTCTTTAGGAATATGTCTTCATTTATATCTATACATTTTCTATGGAGATGATTTGTTTCGATGTTTTTATTTTTATTTTTACTTTTATTCTCTTCCTTGGCTTCTACATGTGCGTCTCTTGTGTCTGATTTCACCTTTGGGCTTGCTCTTCTCCTGGTGCCCTCAGGGGTTCTCCCCTAGATGCTTTTCCTAGGGGTTAAACATCTGCTTTTTTTTATGGTCACTTTTAACCTGTTGTGTGTTCTAATACTTATATTTTTCTATTTTTTGTTTAGTGCTCTTTATGACATTTCCCCTTGCACTTCCCATCCTGACATTTGGATCAGTGGTTTTTCTTACCCCCTCTATATGACGACCAAGCTGGAACTAGGACCATCCTCCAAGATCTCTCTTCTAGCAAGATCATTTTGTGCAACTTGTCTGTTTTTTATTTTTATTGTACATCTTTATTGTTTTTTTATTTATTATTACTTTTTGTAATATATCTTTATTATTATTTGTATTTTTTCTCCTTTATATATTTTTTCCGCTCATCTTTTCTTTTTTTAGCCTCTGCCACTATCCCCCTCTATTTCCCATGTTGTCCTTACCTTCTTCTGATATGTTTCGCGCTATTCCATACTTATGATACTTACCGCTGTCCTCTAAGGGACACACTGTGGCCTGCTGCGATTGCCTGCGGTGCGCATGCGCTGGGCTATTCGCGATCCGGCACCCGCGCGCGTCTGTCTCTATGGCGATGACACGTTCCCGGATATTTGTCATTGGACACTTCCGGGATACGCGCCTGCCATGACGGATGGCGCGCGGCTGCTGGGGTTGCTATGACCCCGGCGCATGCGCCCGATTGGCCTGCCCTCACGGCAGCCATGATCGCCCATGTGATCATTCAAGGTCCTATTTATTTAGGTCGTTGTCTATTACCAACATGTGCCTCTTGATAAAGTCGACGCGAAACGCGGGTCGAGGCCCTCCGTGGATGGAAACTATCTGCCTCCCTGTGCCCCTCATATCTTAGAGAGTGTACTAACTATCTGGGTGAGTACCTTGATTCATTAACTATTATAGTTTCCCACTTGAGATAACGGGTATCTCACCCTTGTTGATTGACACTCTGTACTCTCCCTATGTTTCTCCCTCCCCTGCTTATTTTGTCTTCTCCCCCCTCTCTTTCTCTCCTCTTACCCTCTTGTGGATTTTGCTTGAATCCATTATGTACAGGAATATATACTTATGAGGGGTCTCAAGATGTAGCGGGACTTTTCCTGATCCAATGATCACCCATTGTCATTGTGTTTATTTTCCTTGTGTCACTATTATATATTTATATTTGAATAATAAAAATATTGTTTTCTCATGCCATTTCTACTCGCTTTCGCTTCTTCTATTTTGCTTTCCGAGTAGGCATTTTTTACTTGCGGTTATGGGTGGTGAGCAGGTTCCTCTTGTCACCACCTATCCGTGAGTTGGTAATATGCTGGCCATAGTGTTGGGGGAGGTGGTTGCCCAAATTGATTTAAATAGTGCTCACAGTGAAACATGAAAAGCCGGCAATTCAGCAGCGGCTTATACCGGTACCCGACAATTTAGAACAGAAAGAATAGAGCTTCACACATAGATTAGATAGATAGAAACATGTCTGTCACATATGAGCCGACAATGAACTCAGCTCACCTCATGCACGTCACTGACAGAGTGGGAGTATTCTCCTGTGCATGCGGTGAGCGTGAGAGACTCGGCTCATCTGGATGCCGTCACAGCGAGACACTGAGGAGCGCAAGCAAGCCTGCGTTTCTCAGTGTCTGCGGGATGACAGGCTGGATGGCAGCTTTCTGCTGCGGTCCAGCCTGTCATCTCGATGTAGCAGAGCTGGAGCTGTCCAGGGAACCATCGACAGGTAAGGATGATGTTGGTTTATTATTTTTCTTTTATTGCAGGAGATCGTTGGCTTCAGCTGGAATGGGCGTGATGGTAAGTATGATTTAATTTAGAACAATAAAGAATTGTGCGTTTATTTCAATTAAAGGACTTTATTCTGGGTGTTGTGGTTTTTTTTAAATACTTTACTAGAAATTCATGGCGGTCATGTCTAATATTGGCGTGACCCCATGAATTTCGGGCTTCGGGCCAGCTGATAATACCAAGCTGGCCCTAACCCCTTTAATACCCAGTGAGCCACCACACACATATCTAATCTATGTGTGAAGCTCTATTCTTTCTGTTCTAAATTGTCGGGTACCGGTATATGCCGCTGATGAATTGCCAGCTTTTCATGTTTCACTGTGAGCACTGTTCCCATCGATTTGGGCAACCACTGTAAAGCCACAACCACCATGGCTGTGGCATTAAAGTCATAAATAAATATTAATTCCTCCTATTCCATTTAATTGTAATGTAAGGGAGATAATGTAATGCCATCCTTCAGAGACACTGGCCTTTTGTGAACTTCCGATTCCGGTATTCGATATTGTAAAAGTATCGGAACTCAGTATCGGAACTCCGATACAGCGAATATCGGTCGATACCCGATATTTCAGTATCGGAATGCTCAACACTAATCAGGACTCATAACGTGAGATTAGCGAAGTCATTGCACAAGGAGACAAGTGTGTTAAGGGCAAGTCACACCATCTTTCCCATATTCTTTGGAATTTCTGGGTACATCCCCTATTTCTATATACTATATTTTCATACGGTATAGTATCATTCACTAGTTTTTTCCATTGGTTAATAGTAGGAGATTTCCCTCCCATCCATCTTAGTGCTATCGCTTTACTGGCCATAAATATAGCCTCCCAAAGGAATATCCGATTATTTTGTGTCCACATTTCCTCGTCCACAATACCCAAGACACAAAACTCTGGACTACAATCAATTGGCATCCCAACTATCCGTTCCAATGTAGTTATCAATTCACACCAATATCTTCATATTATCCCACAATTAGTGATGAGCGAGCATATTCGCAAGTACTCGGTACTCGAGATGCTCGGGTCCCTTCCCTGCATGTTTGGCACTCTTTAGAGTGCCAATGAACATGCAGGGATTGCCTGCCATTCACTGTAATGCCCCAGCCATGTTGGTTGTGGCATTACAGTGATTGGCTGGCCGCACAGCGTTATCAGGTCTATATCGACATGGCGCTGCTGTGTTCGTCAGTCTACTCCGCAATCAGGAAGTGTAGGGAGAGGTTCTGCTAAGCTAGGGAGAGATTTGGTTGTGTATTAGGTAGTGTAGGGAGAAAACAAGTACATTACACATATCCATCTCAACAAACAGTCCTTCTGAGGACTAATCCATCTGCAGAGATATCAGGCAGGCAGTGTATATAGGCAGGCAGGCAGTGTATATAGCAGACTGTAGTGCACATAGCACAAGAGGCTCCATTCCAGTTCTGCCTTCTGCGGCTGTTAGATATTGCTAGACAAAGGCCCAGGTCTCAGGGCCAGGAATAATTTTTTTTGGATCTTAATCCTCATTAATTACTTACAAAGCAATCCAGAGAACACCGTTTTTCGGCTCCATTTGCTTGTTGGCACTGCAGAATACAGCCAGCTCCTTTCCATATTACAGCGCTAAAAATCCAGCTTATTTAAAATTGTGGTTTGTCCGTCACACTGATCACATTCACATATAATTGCGCTGAAAATACTGCAATTTTTGGCCTCCATTCAAATTTTCTTTCACTGTATCAGCAAAGTGTTTCGCACCAGTTTGCTGTTCAAAATAGTCACCTACAGGCCAGGTATTTAAAACTGGTTTGTCCATCACACGAATTACATATAACTTCGCTCCAAATTCAGACATTTGTAGTGAGCGTGGAAGATATTGTCCTCCATTTAAAATGGGCAAGGTGCGTATTAAGGGACGGGGAAGTGGACGTGATGGTGATGGTGCATGCAGAGGCTGAGGCAGTGGGCAAGCTGAAATTGTGCCACAACAAACACCCACATCT
The DNA here is from genome assembly GCF_046119375.1 of Phyllobates terribilis. Lineage (NCBI taxonomy): Eukaryota > Metazoa > Chordata > Amphibia > Anura > Dendrobatidae > Phyllobates > Phyllobates terribilis. The sequence goes on from NW_027362761.1 coordinate 285,990,975, forward strand.
TCTCGCCCAACCTTCCTGTCCCAATTCCTAGGGGACCGCAGCACACCACTATTGAACCAAAAGCAGTGTCAAAATGTTGTTGGTTGGATAGCGGATAATGCTTCCAGTCACTTAGCCACCACCACCACCACCCTGTCTCCAACATGGTCACGTCTCAGTAGCCGTGAGTCTGGACCGCATATTCCTCGCCCTGATCCTCCTTCCTCCCGCCATGCCGAATGCCAGGAGACAACTGATCCCACACTTGGACACTCTGAAGAGCTGTTCACATTTACATCTATAGATTCGGGCCTTTCGCCCGGTCCACTTGAAGCAGGGCTATTTGAGCAGCCACGGTCACATGAAGGTGACGGTGGGAAAGTGTTACAAGAGGTGGATGATGATGAGACACAATTGCCAGAAAGTCAGGAGGAGGACCAGGGTGCGTAAGTGGAAGATGAGGTGGTGGATCATATAGTAACTGACCCAACCTGGCAGGAGGACATGCAGAGCGAGGAGAGCAGCACACAGGGGGAAGAAGGCAGAGCACCCCAACAGGCAGGAAGAAGCAGTGCAGTGGCTGCAGACAGAAGGCAGTCAACCATTCCCCGTAACACCAACACGAAGGAAGTTGCCAGTACAACTGTTAGGTCTTCCTGAGTCTGGTTGTTTTTTAAAGACTCTGCCGATAACCCCAAAAAGGCCATTTGCACCACCTGCCAGGCCAGCATCAGCAGGGGTGGCAAAACGACCAGCCTGACCACCACTAGCATGATCAGGCACATGGCAGCAAAGCAACCGACTTTGTGGGCCGAACCCCAGGGTCCAGGAACAATGTCTGCGGGAGGCACCATTGCTTCTTCCGCTGTTGTGCATGCAAGCCAATCCCCTGTCCATGGTGAATGCAAAGATGCCTCCTGCCCTGCACCTGTCATTGCACACTCTCAAGTAGCAGTATCAGGAAGCACGTCCATATCCTTGTCCCAGCGCAGCGTTCAGTTGTCAATACACAAGTCTTTGGAGCGCAAGCGCAAATATGCAGCCAACGCCCCACAGGCAACACTACTAAAGTCCCATATTTCTCGACTGCTTGCGCTCAAAATGTTGCCTTTTAGGCTCGTGGAGACGGAAGCATTCTGCTACCTGATGAAGGATTTCTAAGCAGAAGAGGGCAGGTGTTGAGTACCAGCATCAGCAAGGCCGTCTGAATTCAGGTTAAACTCCACACATAAGACCTCAGGAGTGGACATGGATGTCAGACATATGTACCATCCTCCAAAACTCCAACAAGAAGGGGAGTGGCGATGACACCATAATTAGCGTCACCATCCCACTTCTCTGTCTTCTGAAATGCTCTCTGCTTACAATCAAAGAGGATGCATTGCAGGCGGAGCACGATGAGATGGATCAAGGAACCATACAGGGTTATTCCACACAGCCCAGCCTCATCTCTTCCCAACGTGGATTCGGTGACAATGAGGAAGAGGAGGAGGAAGAGGAAGAAGAGGAGCTAGTTTCATGCGCTATGGACGGTACTACCTGCACAGCTGTCATACCGTCTGTTCAGCGTTAATGGCCAGAGGACAGAGAGGAGGAGGAGGAAGAGAGCATGGTCAGTCATCCTCTTGTTGAAGACACGGAAGTCTTGCCTCTTTGCAGTCTGGCACACATGTCTGAGTTTATGTTACGCTGCCTTTCCCATGACCCTCGCGTTCTCAAAATTTTGGGTGATAGTCATTACTGGTTGGTGACACTTCTAGACCCATGCTACAAGGAGAACTTTATATCTCTTATTCCTGAGGTGGAAAGGTCTACAACAATGGGGCTGTACCAGAAGGCCCTAGTTTCAGAACTATTAAAAAGATTCCCATCTGAAAAAGCTGGCGGCAGAGGTCACAGTTTGTTGGCCAACCAAGGAGTACAGGCAAGAGAGACACAGCTTCAATCCAGCAGAGGCAGGGGAACACTGTCAAAGTTCTGGGAGAATTTTCTCAGCCCATCCCATCGCACAAGCCCTGAGGCACGGGGTACTCTCACAAGAAGTGCAAAGTTGGGGAAGATGCTGAGGAAGTACCGTGCCGACCGTACCAACGTCCTCCGTGATTCCTCTGTGCCTTATAATTATTGGGTATCCAAGCTAGATACGTGGAATGAACTGGCTCTCTATGCCTTGAAGGTCCTGGCCCGCACTACCGCTAGCGTTTTATCAGAGTGAGATTATAGTGCCGCTGGTGGAATTATAACTAATAAGCGCATCCGCCTGTCAACTGAAAATGCTGACAGGCTGACTCTTATAAAAATGAACAAGGGCTGGATTGGGCCAGAGTTCTCAACACCAACAAATGATAGCAGCGTAACAAACTCAAATCCAGTGTCTTTTTTTGGGAGGTGTATTCCCATGCACCTCTTCAAACCCACACATGGGTATACGCTTCCTGATTTTGGCTATTGGCTCTTGTCCGCCTCCTTCTCCTCATCCTCAACCTCCACCACCATATCACCAGGGTGACCGTGGTCCGTGATGCAACACCCACATAATTTTTTTAAAGGGTGTTTATGATACCCTTAAAAAATTTTTTTATACTGTATGTTCATGTATACCCCCTAGGGGTAAATGTTTGTCAGCCCATACACTTAGTGCATGGACATTACAAGTATAGGAGACCCGCTCCTTTCTAATGGGAACATTTTTTTCAGGAGGCCCTCCTCTACGTCTCTTCCAAGGGGCATTGGAGTGCCTCCAAATTTTTGGCAACCCTTGAATTCACTGCATAGGCAAGCACAATGGGAGACCCACTTCCTAATAATGGGAACATTGTTTTCAGGAGTTCCTCCTCTAAGTCTCTTCAAAGGGGTATTGGGGTGCGTTCAAATTTTGGGCAGCCCTGCCACTCACTGCATGCGCAATAACAGTATAGGAGACCCACTCTTAAGTAATGGGAGCAATAAAACATAGCCGGCTGATGGCCCTTTAAGAATAATAAAGGCCACCTGATGTCACTATAGAAATAGGGTTTGTGACTTTCAGAGACCCTTCTTCATAAATGAAACACGATGTGTCTGATGATATCTCACACACCACATGGCCAGATAAGGTTGTAAAATGTTAAAATTACATTTCATGGTGAATGCATTTGTCACGGTTGAAAGCAATGCAAAAGTAAAAAAACGCATCAAAAACGCTACGTGTGAATATAGCCCAAGGCGTGGAAGAGTATTTTTGTTTTTCGTTATTTATTTTGCCTTATATACAAGTCATTACCCTGGAAAGGATGTTCCTTAACATATTTTCCAGGAAAATGTATTGTGGTTTCGTTTTTGTATGTTTTATTGTGAGTCAGTAAAAGAATTCAGTAGAAAGGTATACAGAGAGGATACCACGCCTGTGGGTCCTTGAGTTTTTAGTACTCCCATTATTGGGTATTAAGTAGTGTTGAGCGATACCTTCCGATATCGGGAAATATCGGATTAGATCGGACCGATACCCAAAAAATATCGGATATCGCCGATTCCGATACCGGAAACCAATGCATGTCAATGGGACACCAATATCGGAATGAAAATAAACCCTTTCTTTCCTTGTAGGTTAATTCTACATGAAGAAAAACAACTAAGAATAATGTGGAATGCATTGGGGGAGGTGGAGGAGACATTAAAGGCATAGAGGTTTAGCCCAATCAAATGGAATAGCAGGAATTAATATTTTTTTTAAGACGTTCTGAGTTACAAAGATATTGACTATGTTAAGCTTTTTTATATTTGGTCAGATATTTATGTTTCACTACTTCCATGCTCTTCACCTTCTTTTTTACTTCTCCCACACTTCTCCTTCATCATCCTCAGCAGCAGCATCTTTTTCATCAACTTCTTCTTCACCTTATTCATCTTCTTCTTCTTCACCTTCTTCCTATTATTCTTTTTATTTACATTCTTCATATTCTTCTTATTCAACTATTATTCTTCTTCATATTCTATTTCTTCATCTTCTTCAACTTCTTCTTCTTCATCATATTCTTATTTGTGACAGGCATTGCTGTAGTTGTTATCTATAAAAGTTTGAAGATTACACCTTCCGTTCTGCCTGTCTCAAAAGATTTACAACAGGATTTGTCCGCATTCAGTTTGGCCTGCAGCAGCAGGTCTTTTCCAGGGGCACCACGAGGAGGAACGGACTCACCCCCATACACTGCTTAGTCTTCTTCTGCTTATAATTTAGATAATATCTTTTGCTTTGATTTTTAGTCTTATGCTTAATGTTCTGCTTTTTGTTCTGCAGCTTCTTGTTCTTCTGTATCTTGATGGTTGTCTTCTTGTTCTATGTCCTCTTGGTCATCTTCTTCAGGGTGGTCTTCAGGGTTGCCGTCGTCTTCGGGGTGGTCTTCAGGGTGGTCTTCAGGGTCGTCGTCTTCGGGGTGGTCTTCAGGGTCCTACTCTTCAGGGTCCTCGTCTTCAGGGTCCTCGTCTTCTTTGGGGTGGTCTTCAGGGTCGTCGTCTTCAGGGTCCTCGTCTTCTTCGGGGTGGTCTTCAGGTTCGTCATCTTCGGGGTCGTCATCTTCGGGATGGTCTTCAGGGTCCTCGTCTTCTTCGGAGTGGTCTTCAGGGTCGTCATCTTCGGGGTCGTAGTCTTCTGGTTGGTCTTCAGGGTCGTCGTCTTCTTTGGGGTGGTCTTCAGGGTCGTCATCTTCTTTGGGGTGGTCTTCAGGGTCGTCGTCTTCTTTGGGGTGGTCTTCAGGGTCGTCGTCTTCTTTGGGGTGGTCTTCAGGGTCGTCGTCTTCTTTGGGGTGGTCTTCAGGGTCCTCGTCTTCTTTGGGGTGGTCTTCAGGGTCCTCGTCTTCTTTGGGGTGGTCTTCAGGGTCCTCGTCTTCTTCAGGGTCCTCGTCTTCTTCAGGGTCATCGTCTTCGGGGTCGCCGTCTTCGGGGTCGTCGTCTTCGGGGTCGTCGTCTTCTTCGGGGTGGTCTTCAGGGTCGTCGTCTTTAGGGTCGTCGTCTTCAGGGTCGTCGTCTTCTTTGGGGTGGTCTTCAGGGTCGTCGTCTTCAGGGTCGTCGTCAGGGAGATCCAAAGTGATTACCAAAAACATTTCAAAAAGCTTGAACTTGGAAATGTAGCAGAAGGTACAAGAAGGCCGAGGAACACCCGAGAACCAGCTGACGGTACTGGAACCCGGATGGGTAGCAGAAGGTACAAGAGCCAATGGAACTACCGTGGACCAGCTGACGGTACTGGAACCCGGATGGGTAGCAGAAGGTACCCATGAAAAAAAAAGTTGCAAGGCCGAGAGCCTGCCGGAGTTACCAAAACCCACAGTCCTACAGGGGGGGATTGTCCTATTGGCACTATGGAACCAGCCTTCATTGCAAGATCCCGCAGCCCACATAGGAGTCACCTAAACTGCAGGCACCATAGAGTCGGCTAACACGACCGCAACATGACAGGACAACGTATTGGAGGCAAAGTGATGTTGAGACTACCTGGAAACATCTGGTGTGCTGGAACCAGGCTGGGAAGGAGTGAAAACCCATGCCAAAGACACTGCCGAGAACCAGCTGACGGCACTGGAACCTGGATGGGTAGCAGAAGGTACAAGAGCCAATGGAAATACCGAGGACCAGTTGACGGTACTGGAACCCGGTTACTAATCAGGAGGTACCTGTGCCAGAAAGCACTACCAAGGACCAGCAGACGTTGGTGGGACTCGGATACCGAGAAGGAGGCACCTAAGCCAAAGGCACTGCCGAGAACCAGCTGGCAATACTGGAACCTGGATGGGTAGCAGAAGGTACAAGAGCCAACGGAACTACCGAGGACCAGCTGACGGTACTGGAACCCGGATGGGTAGCAGAAGGTACAAGAGCCAATGGAACTACCGAGGACCAGCTGATGGTACTGGAACCCGGTTACTAAGCAGGAGGTACCTGTGCCAGAAAACACTACCAAGGACCAGCAGCCATTGGTGGAACTCGGATACCGAGAAGGAGGCACCTAAGCCAAAGACACTGCCGAGAACCAGCTGAAGGTACTGGAACTCGGATGGGTAGCAGAAGGTACCCATGAAAAAAAAAGTTGCAAGGCCGCCAGCCGAAACCCACAGTCCTACAGGGGGTGCTTGTCCTATTGGCACTATGGAAGCAGCCTTCATTGCCAGATCCCGCAGCCAACATAGGAGTCACCTAAACTGCAGGCACCATAGAGTCGGCTAACCCAACCGCAACACGACAGGACAACGTATTGGAGGCAAAGTGACGTTGACGCTACCTGGAAACAACTGGCGTGCTGGAACCAGGCTGGGCAGGAGGGAGTACTTGTGCCAAAGACACTGCTGGGAAACAGCTGGCGGTGCTGAAACCCAGGGTAAATGCTAAAAACAGAGTGGAGCCAGAGGCCTAATTGGAGCAAGTTTAAAATTAGTAGTAGAGTGGATGTGGACAGAGCAGGAGAATTTTCCGGACACACAGCAGGGGGATCAGCTGACGTTACTGAACCCCAATAAAACTGGATCAAGTGTTGACTGAGAAGACAGCACTTCTGAGCAGCAACTGGCAGTGTTGGAGCTCAGGGATTACAGTTCAGGTGGTAGAAACATGAACACAACAGGAGACCTGGATACTGTTGCCAACCAATTATTTATTCTCGAAGAGGACTGGCAAATTCATGCAAGATCCAGGCCTTGTTCATTTTCAGAAAAGTAAGCCGGTCAACGTTATCGGAGGATAGGTGCATGCGACAGTCTGTTAGTACACCACCTGCGGCACTAAAGACGCGTTCCGATAATACATTAGCAGCAGGGCAAGCCAGCACCTCCAATGCATACTGGCAAAGCTCTGGCCATGAATCCAGCTTAGAGACCCAAAACTTGAAGGGGGAAGAGCCGTCTGGGAGTACACTGAGAGGGCAAGACATGTATTCTGTCACCACCTGACGGAAACGTTGCCTTCTGCTGACTGGAGCCGTCTGTGATGGTGTAGACATTTGTGGTGGCGGGGACACAAAACTTTGCCACATTTGGGCCATACTGGTCTTGCCTTGTGCTGAGGCACTGCTTCTGCTCCCTCTTTGTGCAGAGCTTCCTCCACTGCCTCGACGCACTGATCTGCTTTGTAAAGCACTAGCAGCACTGCTCTCGGTTGGAATGGAGAACATTATGGAATGCACCAGTGTGTCTTGGTACTCCCGCATTTTACGCTCCCGGTTCAACGGTGTTATGAGGCTTTGTAAGTTGTCCCGGTAGCGAGGATCTAGGAGGGTGGACACCCAATAATCAGCCGTGTTGAGAATGTGGGCGATGCAGTGGTCGTTTCTCAGGCACTGCAGCATGAAATCAACCATGTGCTGCAGACTGCCAACTGGCCAAGAAACGCTGTCTCTTTCTTGAGGCGTGATCTCTGCCTGCTCTGCATCACCCCACCCTCGCTCTAGATACTGACTACTAGAGCATTGTGTACTTCCGTCCTCTAGACAGATGTCTTCCTCCTCCATTGACTCCTCCACATCCTCCTCACAAAGTGTCCCCTGCGTAGGCCTTTGTAAGGAACCACCTTGCGCAGACTGTACAGAATCAGATGGCATTTGTGACTCCTCATCCTCCACCTCTTCCAAAACCTCCTCCCTTAGTTCTTGCAGTGTTTTATCAAGCAGGCAGATAAGGGGGATAGTCATGCTGACTAGTGCATCATCTGCACTCGCCATCCGCGTGGAATAATCGAAGGCACGCAGAATATAGCAAATGTCCTTCATAGAGGCCCACTCAGTGGTGGTGAAGTGTGAACGGCGCGCACTGCGACTTGTTTGCGCCTGCTGCAACTGGTACTCCATTACTGCTGCCTGCTGCTCACACAACCTCTCCAACATATGTAACGTTGAATTCCACCTGGTGGGTAGGTCAAATATGATGCGATGTTCCGGAAGGCGTAATCGGCACTGCAGAGCTGTAATGCGTGATCTTGCGTTGCTGGAACGCCACAAGTGAGCGCACTCTATGCGGACCTTGTGCAGCAATGCATCAAAATCCGGATAGTCCCTCAAAAAACTCTGCACGACCAAGTTGAGCACATGTGCCAGACATGAGATGTGAGTGAGGTTGCCTAGGCCCAGAGCTGCTACCAGATTTCAGCCATTGTCACACACTACCATGCCTGGCTGGAGATTCGCTGGCACAAACCACACGTCGCTCTGCTGCTTGATGGCATTCCAGAGCTCCTGCGCTGTGTGGCTTCGATTCCCCAAAGAAATTAATTTTAATATGGCCTGTTGACGTTTGGCCACGGCTGTGCTCATATCGGTCATCATAACAGGTAACCGTTCACGGGTCGATGTGGAGGTAGACCGTGACGGCTCCTGCAGCGCTGATTCAGAGGAACTGGAGTATGAGGAGGAGTCAATGTGTACAGACTGGATTCCTGCAATCCTTGGAGTTGGCAGAACATGTACAGCGCCAATCTCAAGATCTGTACCCGGCTCCACAACATTTACCCAATGGGCAGTGAGGGAAAGGTATCTTCCCTGTCCATGCTTACTGGTCCACGCATCGGTGGTCCGGTGGACCTTGCTACTGACGGCGTTTTGAAGCGCATGTTTAATTTTTCCCTCCACATGATGTTGCAGGGCAGGGACGGCTTGCCTGCTGAAATAAAAGCGGCTGGGCACGTTGTATTGTGGGACTGCCAATGCCATCAAGTTACAGAACGTGTCAGTCTCCACCAGCCTGAATGATAGCATTTCAAGGGCCAGTAGTTTTGCAATGCCAGCATTCAGAGCCTGTGGTCGGGGGTGGTTTGCCGAGTATGGGTGCCTTTTCTCCCATGCCTGTGCCAACGATGGCTGCAGACTGGCTTGGGAGTGTGAGGATGACAGGGAACGTGGTGCTGTGGGTGGAATTACACTGTGTCTCTGTACAACAGCGCCAGAGGTTCTTGCATGGCGATCCTGTGAGGAAGCCGAACCAGCTGTGTGTGAGCTGGAGGAAGAGGCTACAACACGAGCTGAGGAGGTGGTAGGTGGCGCTGTAGGTTGGCCTAGGTCTTCAGTGTGTCTTTGTAACTCCACCACGTGCTTGGTCTGCACATGTTTCCACATATTTGTGGTATTGAGGTTGCTGACACTTTTCCCTCTTTTCACCTTCTGATTAAACAGCTTGCATTTGACAAAGCCAATGTCATCTGCAGCTGTGTCAAAAAAGGACGAGGCACTGCAAGTCTTGGGAGCGCCCGTTTTGGATTTTGGAAGAAGCATGCTCCTAATGGGTGCCGAAGTGGAGGCTACAGGCAACCAAGTCTGCCCCCTCCCTCTCCCTCCTTTTTGGGCCGTTCGGGGAATCTCTTCCTCAGAGCTGCTCCCACCACCTTCCTGTCCCTCACGCCATGATGGGTCAAGGACCTCATCATCTACACCACCCTCTTCAAACAACTGCTTCTCATGGGTAGTCTCGACAGCACAGTACGCACCAGAAAGTGGCACCTGAGTCTCATCATCAGATGCGTACTGAGGTGTGCTGCTGACCATAGGCACTGGCCCACCCGCTTCTTCAGATTCAGAGAGACAAAGCGGTTGCGCATCACTGCATACTACCTCTTCTTCTAATTCTAGAATTCTGCTTGGCTGGCCCCCTCTTTCCAAGCCAAGAGATTCAGAGAACAGAAGTAGAGATGGCTCCTGTCCAGGGCTCTCTGACTGCCTGGGCAATTTGGCAGGTGGTGAAGAGACATATGGGTGCTCTTCAGTGCTCAGGACCTGAGAGGTACTGGAACTAATTGAAGTCGATGAGTTAGCTGCCATCCATCCGGCAACGGCTTCAATTTGGTCCTCCCGCAGCAGTGGGGTAGAGCGACCTCCTACAAAGCTGCACATAAAGGACTGTTGCCTGGTAAAACTGGGGGATGCTGAGTCACTGATGCCCCCAGCAGGCACAGAATCCCCACGTCTTCTCCCTGCAGAAACTCCACGCCACGCCCACGAGCCTTACTCCCTGCCTTCTTCATCTTGGTAGACTGATAAAGATATGCAGAAAAGTACTAAGGGCTTAGTGTGCTTATTCCTGAACAGCTACTAACAGGTATAAGAATCACTAATTTTATAAAGTGTGGACTTGACTTTAATATGAGCTAACGTGGCCTACACGACTGGAAAGTGGAGTGTTTGGTGAACTTTATTTAGGTTTTTTTGTCACAAAAAGACACTGGATGTGCCGAAAGATGTAATACCGATAGTATCACAAACTTTTTGTAGCTATTACAATGCAGGAAGGTAACCAACAATGCAGTAGATGAGGCTACAAAAAATAGATATTAGTATTAGCTAATCTGGCTGGGGCTGCAGGGCACAAGGTAGCAGAAAGGCTCCTCTATCTACTCCTATATAGTGTGTTTGGAACCAATCTAGCTGGATATGGATGGAGCCACCACACTAATAGGAGAAATCAGGAAAAAATGAGCAATTAGCAAAAAAGGACAATGTATGAGGCAGTGACACACGCTTAGCGGACTACAACCAGACGTGGCTGCAGCACACACTACAGCGTGAGCTGCACTCACACACAGAGACCTTGCAGACAGCCGTGAACAGTGCAGAGCACGGTGCACTAGCGCTGCAAGGCACAGCGGTTTATAAAGTAGCTTGGTTAAAGCACAATAGAGCAAATAGGTAGCTAAAACTGTCCCTCAGAACAGCAGCGTCCTATCCCTAACTGAATTCACAGCAGAGTGAGCCCAAAATGGCGGTGGCAGCTTTTATAGTGCATCATGACATCATTTCAGCAGCCAATCACAGCCATGCCATTAGTTAACATGCCTAACATGCCACAGGATGTGCCCACACTTCTTAGGATCCTCATTGGCTGAATAAAATCACACTGGCTCATTGCATTATGGGAACTTCCGATTCCGGTATCCGATATTGTAAAAGTATCGGAATTCCGATACTGTGAATATCGGTCGATACCCGATATTTCAGTATCGGAATGCTCAACACTAGTATTAAGATATTCGCCTCCTAGGATGTGGGAATTGATGTGTTATGGCATGCCTCATTTGTAGATATCTGTAGAAATCCCTATGAGGGATTCCAAACTTTATACGAATTTGATCAAATGACAATAAAATTTTGTTTTCAAAAATCTGATTAAGTATTATTATTCCGTGGTGCTTCCAGAAGATTGTGTCCTGTAGGTTTTTAAGCTGTGGAAATTCAGGATTATCCCATATTTGGGTTTCTCCTATTTGATCAGTAAATCCCACGATACACCTACTCTCACGCCACACCTGCATCACTAGGCTATGTGCAAATAATAAGCCCTGTGGTGGTCTGTAAGAGCCTTCTAATATAGCCCATGGTGTATTCCCATTTAAAAAATGTATAAGATGCGCTTCTGCATTAGTGAGTTTATCACTACTTATCCAGCACTTCAAATATCGTATCTGAACAGCTAAATAATAGAGAAATAGGTCGGGCACCGCGCTACCCCCTTGATCCTTGGGTCTCTGCAGAGATCTAATACTTAGTTTGGGCCTTGCTGAGCCCCATAAAAATGTCGCCATCATGCCGTGCAGTTTCCGAAAAAATTATTTGTGGATTTTAATGTTCTAATACATACAAACATTTTGGAAGGATAATCATTTTGATTAGGTTAATTCTTCCCGCCACAGAATATGGAAGTTGGGACCAGCTTTCAAATTTTTTCCCCATCATATCCTTTATGGGGTACACATTGTCCTTCAGGTCCATAATTGGGTTTTGATTAATTATAATGCCAAGATATTTCAATTTTTGTACTACCTGTAATCCAAAAAAAAAATGGTTCGGCTATGTTATCTATAAGTGGCATAACCACAGATTTGCTCCAATTGATTTTAAGGCCCGATAATTCCACAAAGTAATAAGGTCAATTGCTCTTGGAAGGGATTGTTCTATTTTGTTTAGGAAGAGGATCAGGTCGTCTGCGTATAACCCCCCTTTATCTATTCTAGAGATTATACTAATACCCTCCACCAGGTGGTCCTAGGGCAATAGGCTCTATCGCTAGAGCGAAGAGCATCAGAGATAAGGGGCAACCCTGTCTAGTTCCTCTACCCAGGTTTAAGTATTCCGATAATATTCCATTTACTAGAATGTTAGCCCTTGGCATATAGTAGATCAATTTAATCCAGCTACAAAATTTATCAGAAATCCCAAATTTCAGGAGCACACACACTGTAGGAACGTCCACTCCAAGGAGTCAAAGGCTTTCGCCGTATCTAAAGAAGAAAGAAGCTATAGCCCAGGGTTCCTGATATTTATGGCCTGATATTTATGGCTTATCTGTGTTAACACTTGAACTCTTCTAATATTAGATGAAATAGACCTTCCCGGCATAAAGCCAGAATGATCCTCATGTATAATGTTTAATATTACTGTTTTTAATCTATTGGCTATGAGTTTCGTAAGTATTTTGTAATCTGTGTTCAATAGGTATATAGGGCGATAAGAACGACATTCCTCAATTGGTTTATCTGGCTTGGGGATCAATACTATAGTAGCATCTGTAACATCCCTGGTGGCGTGCTGGCATGGCTTACCATCTCCCATCATGCAAGACCGCCAACTTACCTACCAGTCCAGGCTGCGCACTATGCTCCTCTACTTGCTGTGTGCATGTCTCTTGTCTGCTGGCTTAGGGCGGCGGCGCTGGAACTTCCTGATTCTTAAAGTTACAGTGTGCGCAGTCCTATTGCATCCCCAGCCTATTAGCTGTGAATCACTGGTTACTTAAACCTCCTCCACCCAGTGGAAGGTGCCTGAGAAGCACTTTCTTAAAGTGTGTTCTGTGCAACTGTGAGTTGCCAGGTCCTGTCCTGATTCTTGCCTGTTTCTGCCACCCTGGGGGCTGAGTATCCAGGCTCATTACCTGTATCTGTGATTTCTAGTCTATTTCCGCCACCCTGGGGGCTGAATGCCCAGGCTTGTTCCTGTATCTCGTTCCGGTGTCAGTTCCTGTCTGAACTGTGTCCTAGCCCGTTACCTGTTTGTCTCCATGTCCGATCCTTCCCTTTTCCTGCAGTGTCTGAACCAGTACCTAACTCCTACTTGTTGTCTCTGTACTTCTGTTTGTGAGCTCTGTATCCACTCGCTACTTCATAGCAAGTACCTTGTGTGTATCTGGTTCTGCTTGTCCCGTTTGCCTGCCTCCATATCTACTTTCCTGTGTTTCCTTGTCCCTGTCTGTTCCATGTGAACAGAGCCCTGTCCTGTCTGTCAGGTCCTGCGGCTCTGCTCTACCCTGCTCTGCCTCCCCTCCTGCGGCTCTGATCTGCCCCGCTTCCCCTCCTCACCTGCGGCTCTGCTCTGCCCTGCTCCGCTTCCCCTCCACACCTGCGGCTCTGCCCTGCTCCGCTTCCCCTCCGCACCTGCGGCTCTGCCCTGCTCCACTTCCCCACCGCACTTGCGGCTCTGCCCTGCTCCGCTACCCCTCCGCACCTGTGGCTCTGCTGTGCTTCCCCTCCGCACCTGTGGCTCTGCTCTGCCCTGCTCTGCTCCACTTCCCCTCCGCACCTGCGTCTCTGCTCTGCCCTGCTCCGCTTTCCCTCCGCACCTGCGGCCTTGCTCTGCTCCGCTTCCCCTCTGCACCTGAATCTCTGCTCCACTTCCCCTCCGCACCTGCGTCTCTGCTCTGCCCTGCTCCGCTTTCCCTCCGCACCTGCGGCCTTGCTCTGCTCCGCTTCCCCTCTGCACCTGAATCTCTGCTCCGCTTCCCCTCCGCACCGGCGGCTCTGCTCTGCTTCACCCCCGCATCTGCAGCTCTGTTCTGCTCCACTTCCCCTCTGCACCTGTGGCTCTGCTATGCTCAGCCCTGCTCCGATTCCCCTCCACACCTGGGGCTCTGTTCCTGTATCCCAGTCTGTAATGGTCCCTATCAAGCCTGTTTACCTACCTGACTGTCTGTATACAAGCAATGCCTGCCAGTACCCACCTGTCTGCATATCAGCCGTGCCTGCCAGTACCCGCCTGTCTGCATACCAGCCAAACCTGCCCGTTCCTGCATTCCCCGCAGTGGGTCAACAGCTGTGTGACCGAGGTCTGACCTGGAGTGGCACCTGGGCCACCTCCCACGTCCCTCCTCGGACCACGGAGTTGATTAAGCCACTGTAATGGTCGGATCTGGCGAGGTCCCTAGTCACATCCCTCCAGGCACTCCTCGGTTCGTGGCCCAGTGGGACCACTAACCACGCTCATGCCAAAAAGTCCGGGCCGTCAGCGTAACAGCATCATGGAAGGATTGGGGAAGTGAGCATCCCGAAAGTGCTTCAGAAAAGGTTTGCAACAGAACTGGAGCTATTTGGTCTGTATATCATTTATATAATTCTATGCATATGTCATCGGGTCCTGGTGACTTCCCATTAGATAAAGACATGGCTGTTTCCCTTATTTCTTTCAAAGCATTATCTCCATCCAGGAACGTCCGATGTTCACAAGAGAGTTTAGGGAATTCTATTTGATTTAGGTATTCATCAATTTTCTCTATAGTGTGATTGGATTGGGAGTTATAAAGTTCTCTATAGTATTCTTCAAATCTGCTTGCAATCTGATCTAAGCAGCGGGCTACCCTCCCTTGTGTTAATGGCCAGTATTGATGGGGACATCTGATTTTGTTGGACTATGTATGCTAAAAATTTACTCGATTGGTTACCCAGCTCAAAGTAAGTTTGTTTTGAAAAGAAAAGTTTTCTCTGTGCTTTATCCTGCAAATGGGTCAGGTACTCCCTCCCTTTCCCAAGCCAATTCAGCTTCTAATAGTTTGCATTCTTCAGCAAGCCTCTTCTCCCCAACAGATGCTTCCCTTTTAATGTATGAAATATTTGATTTAACGCATCCCCTTATATATGCTTTAAGTGTGTCCCATACTATCAATCTGTCAGGAAAGTCCCCATGATCTGCTATAAATACTTCCACTTGATCTGGTATCCTATCATGTTCTCCTATAAGGGACCACCAAAACGGATGTATGCGAAATCTCTTGGGTCTATTAGCATCTCTTCATTTGGGGGGGTCCTATCTGTGGAGAATGATCCGATACCGTTCTAGGGGAATATTCCATTTTTACTTAACTCCGAAAATGCAGTACTGTTTCCAAATATATGATCAATTCTAGATAAACATCGAACAGCAGGTGTGTAGCAGGAAAATTCTCTCTTGAGTGGGTGCTGCTGTCTCCACAAATCAATCCAACCCACCTCCGTTATGAATGTATGTAAAGCAGTGGTGTCTTGCAGTGCTCATTTTATCCAAGAGTGTATTAAGAATCATATTAACCCCTTTACAGCCTGGGGCGTAATAGTATGCACCAGGCTGTCACCCCCTGTTCAGAGCGGGCTCCGGCGCTGAGGCCATACTGAACCGGGTACATGTCAGTTGATTTATGCAGCTGACATGTGCCCGCAACAGCCGCGGGTGTAATCGCGCTTCACCCGCGGCTGTTAGCATGTTAAATGCCGCTGTCAATCTCTGACAGCGGCATTTAACATCCTCGTGCCGGAAGCGCGTCACTTACCCCGCTCATTGGTGACCCCGATGATGGGTGATGGGTGGGCACTGATGGGTGGGCATGACAACCCAGGGTCTGCAGCAGACCCCAGCGGTTGTCATGTAATGATCGCTATGAGCGCCATTTAGTGTTGGGCGCTCATAGCACAGGAGCATTTCTGCTACATAGAGGTGATCTGCTCATCACCTCTATGTAGCAGAGGCGATCAGACTGTTGCTGCTTCTAGTCTCCTATGGAGACTATATAAGCAAGCAAGAAGTGTAAAAAAAATGTTTTGAAAATACTAAAAAAATAAAAAAAATATAAAAGTTTAAATCACCCCCCTTTCGCCCCATTCAAAATAAAATAAAAAAAAAAACAACATACACATATTTGGTATCGCTGCGTTCAGAATCGCCCGATCAATATAAAAAAAGAATTAATCCGATCGGTAAACGGCGTAACGAGGAAAAAATTCAAAATGCCAGAATTACGCTTTTTGGTCGACGCAACATTGCAATAAAATGCAAAATAGTATCAATAAAATCTTCAGCTCGGCGCGCAAAAAATAAGCCCTCACCCGGCCCCAGATCTCGAAAAATGAAGACGCTACGGGTCTTGGAAAATAGCACCATTTTTTTTTTTTTTAGCAAACTTTGGATTTTTTTTCACTACTTAAATAAAAAAGAACCTATAGATGTTTGGTATCTACGAACTCGTAATGACCTGGAGAATAAGAATGGCAGGTCAGTTTTAGCATTCAGTAAACGTGGTATAAAAACACCACATCTGTGGTATTGCACTTTTTTTGCAATTTCACTGCACATGGAATTTTTTTCCCATTTTTCCATACATGATATGGTAAAACGAGTAATGTCGTTCAAAAGTACCACTTGTCCCGCAAAAAATAAGCCCTCACACGGCCATATTTACCAAAAAATAAAAACGCTATGGCTCTGGGAACAAGGGAAGCAAAAACGAAAATGCAAAAATGGAAAATCTTAGGGTCCTTAAGGGGTTAAAGTCTCCCATACATAACATTTTAACCTCTGGGTACTGTGATACAAAAATCACTGCCTGTTGGAGTACATCCATTTTGGCTGGTGGTGGGTTGTATATTTTGAGAATTACATATGGCACCATATCTATAAATGCGTATATGAAAATAAATCTACCCTCAAAGTCTCTTGACAGTTTGAACTGACCATCTCACTGACTTATGCACAATGATAACTACACCCCTAGAATAAGAAGTATGTGTAGCGTGTTTATGCCACTGTATCCAGGGTTTGTTCATTCTGGACACAGTGCCTGGAGTTAAATGGGTTTCCGAAAGGCATATTATTTGCGCCTGAGATTTATGTATCTGGGAGAATACAATATTCCATTTCTTGGCATTCCCCAATCCCCTAATGTTCCATGAGAGAAGTTTAAGTGACGTCATAAAGGTTCCATTTAAAATTTTGATCAAGGAAATTATTCCCCTCAAGAGTGCATGCATCAATTATTTTGTAGGCCATTTCTGAACAATTGAAGTAAGAAGTGCAGTGCTCGCATTCAATTAAAGTTACAATCAGATATAAAACAAATGACCAATAGTGGCCATAGAAATACAACTGGAGATGCCTATAAACTTTCAAAAACTTAAGTACAGGAATGAATAGAAAATCCCCCCCCCCCACCACCCTTTATGAAAAGAAGGAATTATCCACTTTTCTATCTAAACCACTAATATCAAATTGCAATAAATTCAAAATATATACCTTAAATAATTTTATATAAAGGCTACTAAAGGATTATTGGCCTGATAACCTGTTTTTTGCTTAACCCATAGGGTAACCAAGTCCTCGGACCCGGGACTGAGGCACTAATACAAACTATAAATGGAAAAGTGAACAGCGCTTCGGAGTGTCGAAGTGTGGGATCAGTTGTCTCCGGGCACTCAGCATGGTGGGAGGAAGGAGGATCAGGGTGACCAATATGCGGTCCAGACTCATGGCTACTGAGACTTGACCGTGTGGAAGACAGGGTAGTGGTGGTGGCTAAGTGACTGGAAGTATTATCTGCTATACAACAAATAACCTTTTCACAGTGCTCGGTGTTCAATAGTGGTGTTCTGCGGTCACCTATTAATTGGGACAGGAAGGTCGAGCGAGAAGATGTGGGTGTTTGTTGTGGCACAATTTCAGCTAGCCCTCGGCCTCGTTCTCTGCATGCACCATCATCACTATCACGTCCACTTCCCCGTCCCTTGCCACGCGCCTTGCCCATTTTAAATGGAGGACAATATTTTCCACGTTCGCTGCAAATGGCTGGATTTGAACCGCAGTGATATGTGATACGTGTGACGGAAAACCACAGTTTTAAATAGCTGGCCTCTAGGTAACTATTTTTAACAGCGACCTGGTGTCAATAACTTTACTGACACACTGCAACAAAATTTAATTTGAAGCCAATATTTTCCATGTTCACTACAAATTTCTGGATTTTTATTGCTGTAATATGGAAAGAATCTGGCTGTATTCTGCTGTGGCAACAACCAAATGGAGCAGAAAAACAATGTTCTTTGGATTGCTTTTTAACCAAATAATCAGGATTAAGATAAAAAAAATAATTATCCCTGGCACCTGATACCTGAGGCGATTTGTAGAAATATCTGTAACAGAAGCAGCAGACAGAAGTGGAATGGAGCCTCTTGTGCTGTATTATACATTGCAGTCTGACAGACAAACCACAGTTTTAAATAGCTGGCCTGTAGGTAACTATTTTTAACAGTGACCTCGTGTCAATAACTTCGCTGACACACTGCAACAAAATTTCAATGGAGGCCAAAAATGGCAATGTTTTCGGCGCACTTATATGTGATCTGTGTGATGGACAAACCACAGTTTTAAATAGATGGATTTTTAGCGCTGCAATATGGAAAGGATCTCGCTGTTTTCTGCAGTGTCAACAAGCAAGTGGTGCATAAAAACAGTGTTCTCTGGATTGCTTTTTAAGCAAATAATCAGGATTTAGATCCAAAAAAAATTATTCCTGGCCCCTGATACCTGGGGCTTTTTCTAGAAATATCTGTAAAAGCACCAGCATGCAGAACTGGAATGGACCCTCTTTCTATATGCACTGCCTGCCTGCCTAGGACTGACATCTATGCAGCTGGATTAGTCCTCAGAAGGACTGCTAGTTGAGATGGATATGTGAATAATATATGGTAGTATACCTACACTAACTAAGAAACAAGCAAATCTCTCCCTAGTTCAGCAGCACCTCTCCCTACACTGCCTGATCCCGGAGTAGACTGACGAGCATGGCAGTGCCAGGTCTGATTTAGACCTGATGACGCTGTGGGGTCAGCCAATCACTGTAATGCCACAACCAACTGTCTGCGGTATTACAGTGTGTGGCAAACAATCCCTGCATGCTCATTGGCACTCTCTAAAGAGCGCCAAACATGCAGGGAGGGGACCCGAGCTCCCGCCGAGCAACCCCTGAAATACTCGGCGAGCGCCGAGCATCTCGAGCATGCTCGCTCATCACTAGTGTGTATGTGTCATGTGTCTAGTGTGTGAGTGGCATGTATATGTCGTGTGTGACATGTGACACATACACACCAATCACGTCACACACTAGATACATACATGCCACTCACACACTAGACACATACACACCAGTCACGTCACACACTAGACACTTGACACATACAGTATATGAAGACAGCGTCTTACTTGTAAGCCCCACCAAGATTTTTTTGACAGTAGAGCAAACCTTTTTTCCCTGATTAGCACTTTGCACATGAACAGGGCACAAGTTGCTAGGCCACAGGGCACAAATCGCATGGACATAGGGCACAGGTTGCATGAGCAAAGGGCAGATAGTTTCAACTGTTGAAACGTGGTCTTTGTTTCCTCCATCCACTTCAGTATAGTTGATTTGGTGCCTTTTAGAACAGTTAGCGGCGCGGCCATCATGGCAAAATTCAGGATAAACCACCAGAAATATCCCAAATATGCTCTCACTTGCTTCTTGAAGATTGGTTGCAGTCAGGTCTGGATTGCCTCCACTTTCTTGATTTGTGGCTTTATTTCGCCTCTCCCAATGACATAGCCCATGTACTTGGCCTCCTCTTTCCCAAAGGCTCATTTTCTTGGATTTATAGTAATTCTCGCCTTCCTCAGCTCATCCAGAACAGCCTGTAGTTTAGGTAGATGACTAGCCCAGTGTGGGCTAAAGACTATAATGTCGTCAAGGTAGACTTTGGCATACTTCTTATGTGGAGCTAGGATCTGATCCATAGCCCTCTGGAAGGTGGCTGGGGCCCCCTGTAGTCCGAACGGCATCCAAGTGTAATGAAAGCACCCATCAGGTGTCGAGAAAGCCAGCTTCTCCTTGACCATCTGGACATAGGGATCTGCCAATAGCTCTTCGTCAGGTCAAGAGTGGTAATGTACCTCGCCGGTCCAAGCCTCTCAATGAGTTCGTCGACATGGGACATCGGGTATGCATCAAGCTTGTACACTTCATTCAGCCGGCGGTCATTTTAAAACCTCCACTCTCCGTTGGGTTTTGGTACGAGGATGATTGGACTTGACCATCCACTCTTTGACTCCTCTATCACACCGAGGTCTAACATCCTCATCACCTCATCGGAGATCACCTCCCAGCATGCTTCCGGAATCCGGTACGGCTTCTGATTCACTCTTACATGTGGCTCCCTCAGTACATCATGCTCTATCTACCACCTGAGTATGCCCTGGCAACTCTGAGAACAAGTCATGATTCTGTTGTAGTAGTTCTCAACACTGTTGCTTCTGGGCCGGCGAAAGAGTCTCTGCTATAGTGACCTCTTCCACTTTGCCTTTGGGAGCGGCTCCCAGAAAAGGAGTTTCCCCAGGTTCCCGGTCTCACCACGGCTTGAGCAAGTTCACATGGTAAACTTGGTGTGGCTTTCTTGGGCCAGGCTGGTGGACTTTATAATTAACTTCTCTGACTTTCTCCACCACAGACCTTGCCATTTGGCCAGGAACTTGCTCTCGACTGTAGGGATTAGCACCAAAACACGATCCCCGGGATGGAACTGCCTCAGCCTTGCCGATCAGTTAAAGACCCTTGCCTGGGCGACATGTTTAATGATGCTCCGGAGTGGCGTAACCTGGGCTTCCCAGGTTTCCTTAGCAATATCCAGGAGCCCTCGCGGATGTCATCCATACAGGAGCTCGAATGGAGAAAAAACGGTAGTGGCTTGTGGGACCTCCCTTAGTAAGAAGAGCAAGAAGGGCAGCAGGTAGTCCCAGTCACGTCCATCCTTAAACTCCGGCAGCATCCCATAAAAATAGTAAACAGGACCTCTCGGAGTTAACGGGAAAACAAAAGAAAGTACAACAGAGTCTATTGGCAAGAGAGGCTCAGCCTTTTCCAGGTAGCACAGTGAAGTCTCAGCAACACCAGTCCTCGGATGTTGCTCTTTGGCTTCAGCCCAACAAAGCCTGAAGACTTACCTCTCCAGACCACACACTACAAAGAGAAAAAGAACTGACTGAACATTTTACCCTGCTCAGCCACACCCTGAGCGGAGGTAGGGGAATGGCCTCCCACCCCCTTTGCAATTCCTATAAAATCACACCCTTTAAGAGAGTTAACCCCCAGCATATAACAAGCTGGCAGAAATTTAGTAGGTTTCAGTTCACACAGGAGAGCAACCCGATTGACTGAGTGACACATACTTCCCTTCATATATCATACCAGTGACTCTGTCACAATAAATATATATATACATATACAGTGCTGGCCAAAAGTATTGGCACCCCTACAATTCTGTCAGATAATACTCAGTTTCTTCCTGAAAATGATTGCAATCACAAATTCTTTGATATTATTCTCTTCATTTAATTTGTATTCAATGAAAAAAACACAAAAAGAATTGTCCTAAAACCAAATTGGATATAATTCCACACCAAAGCTAAAAAAAGGGGTGGACAAAAGAATTATCACTGTTTGAAAAATCATGTGATGCTTCTCTAATTCGTGTAATTAACAGCACCTGTAACTTACCTGTGGCACCTAACAGGTGTTGGCAATAACTAAATCATACTTGCAGCCAGATAACATGGATTAAAGTTGACTCAACCTCTGTCCTGTGTCCTTGTGTGTACCACATTGAGCATGGAGAAAAAAAAGAAGACCAAAGAACTGTCTGAGGACTTGAGAAACCAAATTGTGAGGAAGTATGAGCAATCTCAAGGCTACAAGTCCATCTCCAAAGACCTAAATGTTCCTGTGTCTTCCGTGTGCAGTGTCATCAAGAAGTTTAAAGCCCATGGCACTGTGGCTAACCTCCCTAGATGTGGACGGAAAAGAAAAATTGACGAGAGATTTCAACTCAAGATTGTGCGGATGGTGGATAAAGAACCTCGACTAACATCCAAACAAGTTCAAGCTGCCCTGCAGTCTGAGGGTACAACAGTGTCAACCAGTACTATCCGTCGGCGTCTGAATGAAAAGGGACTGTATGGTAGGATACCCAGGAAGACCCCACTTCTTACCCCGAGACATAAAAAAGCCAGGCTGGAGTTTGCCAAAACTTACCTGAGAAAGTCTAAAACGTTTTGGAAGAATGTTCTCTGGTCAGATGAGACAAAAGTTGAGCTTTTTGGGAAAAAGCATCAACAGAGTGTACAGGAAAAAAAAAAGAGGCATTCAAAGAAAAGAACACTGTCCCTACAGTCAAACATGGTGGAGGTTCCCTGATGTTTTGGGGCTGCTTTGCTGCCTCTGGCACTGGACTGCTTGACCGTGTGCATGGCATTATGAAGTCAGAAGACTACCAACAAATTTTTCAGCATATTGTAGGGCCCAGTGTGAGAAAGCTGGGTCTCCCTCAGAGGTCATGGGTCTTCCAGCAGGACAATGACCCAAAACACACTTCCAAAAGCACTATAAAATGGTTTTAGAGAAAGCACTTGAGACTTCTAAGGTGGCCAGCAATGAGTCCAGACCTGAATCCCATTGAAAACCTGTGGAGAGATCTCAAAATGGCAGTTTGGAGAAGGCATCCTTCAAATATCAGGGACCTGGAGCAGTTTGCCAAAGAAGAATGGTCTACCATTCCAGAAGAGCATTGTAAGAAACTCATTGATGGTTACCGGAAGCGGTTGTTCGCAGTTATTTTGGCTAAAGGTTGTGCAACCAAGTATTAGGCTGAGGGTGCCAATCCTTTTGTCCGCCCCTTTTTTGGAGTTGTGTGAAATGATCAATGATTTGATTTTTGCTTCATTCTCTTTTGTGTTTTTTCCTTGCAAGCAAATGAAATGAAGAGAATGATACCAAAGAATTTGTGATTGCAATCATTTTCAGGAAGAAACTGAGTATTATCTGACAGAATTGCAGGGGTGCCAATACTTTTGCCCAGCACTGTATATAATATATATATATATATAGATATATATATATATATATACATACACACACACCTGTTCAAAAGTTTGGGGTCATTTAGAAATTTCATCAGAAATGCACTCTATACATTGTTAATGTGGTAAATGACTATTCGAGCAGAAAACGTCTTGTTTTTATTGCAATATCTACATAGGTGTATGGAGGCCCATTTCCAACAACCACCACTCCAGTGTTTTAATGGTACATTGTGTTTGCTAACTGTGTAAGAAGGATAATGGATGTTTATAAAACCCTAGAAAACCCTTGCACAAGTATGTTAGCCCAGCTGAAAATGGTTTGGGCGATTTGAGAAGCTATAAAATTGACCTTCCTTTGAGCTAGTTTAGAATCTGGAGCATTACATTTGTAACATTACAAATACATTACAACTTTCATGTGAAACTTGACAGTGTATTCTTGTTCTTAGAAATGAAAGCTATTCTATGCGAGAAATTGCCAAGAAACTGAAGATTTCCTGCAACGGTGTGTACTACTCCCTTCAGAGGAGAGCACAAACAGGATCTAACCAGAGTAGAAAGAGAAGTGGGAGGCTCCGCTCCACAACTGAGCAACAAGACAAGTACATTAGAGTCTCTAGTTTGAGAAATCGACACCTCACAGGTCCTCAACTGGCAGCTTCATTAAATAGTACACGCAAAACGCCGGTGTCAACGCCTACAGTGAAGAGGCGACTCAGGGATGCTGGCCTTCAGAGCAAAGTGGCAAAGAAAAAGCAATATCTGAGACTGGCTAATAAAAGGAAAAGATTAATATGGGTAAAAGAACACAGACATTGGACAGAGGAAGATTGGAAAAAAGATTTATGGACAGACAAATCAAAGTTTGAGGTGTTTGGATCACACAGAAGAACATTTGTGAGATGCAGAACAACTGAAAAGATGCTGGAAGAGTGCCTGACGCCATCTGTCAAGCATGGTGGAGGTAATGTGATGGTCTAGGGTTGCTTTGGTGCTGGTAAAGTGAGAGATTTGTACAAGGTAAATGGGATTTTGAATAAGGAAGGCTATCACTCCATTTTGCAACGCCATGCCATACCCTGTGGACAGCGCTTGATTGGAGCCAATTTCATCCTACAACAGGACAATGACCCAAAGCACACCTCCTAGCTGTGGGAGCATATTGACCGTATGGTACGCAAAAATCAAGCCAATCCAACTTGTGGGAGGGGCTTCAGGAAGCATTGGGTGCTTGGGTGTATATATATATATATATATATATATATATATATATATATATACACTGTGTGCAGAATTATTAGGCAAGTTGTATTTTAGAGGATTATTTTTATTATTGATCAACAACTATGTTCTCAATCAACCCAAGAGACTCATAAATATCCAAGCTCAATATTTTTGGAAGTTGAAGTGGATTTTTTTTCAGATTTAGCTATCTTAGGAGGATATCTGTTTGTGCAGGTAACTATTACTGTGCCTAATTATTAGGCAACTTAATAGAAACCAAATATAATCCCATCTCACTTGTTTATTTTCACCAGTTAAACCATTATCAGTGCACAAAATTTAGAAATAAACATTTCTGACATGCAAAAACAAAAAAAAATTGTAATCAATATAGCCACCTTTCTTTATGATGACAGTCAATAGCCTTCCATCCATAGATTCTGTCAGTTGCTTGATCTGTTTTCGATTAACATTGCGTGCAGCAGCCACCACAGCCTCCCAGACACTGCTCCGAGAGGTGTACTGTTTTCCCTACCTGTAGATCTCACATTTTATGATGGACCACAGTTTCTCTATGGGGTTCAGATCAGGTGAACAAGGGGGCCATGTCATTATTTTTTCTTCTTTTAGACCTTTACTGTCCAGCCACGCTGTGGAGTAGTTGGATGCATGTGATGGAGCATTGTCCTGCATGAAAATCATGTTTTTCTTGAACGATACCGGCTTCTTCCTGTTCCACTGCTTGAAGTTGTCTTCCAGAAACTGGCAGTAGGTCTGGGAGTTGAGCTTCAATCCATCCTCAACCCGAAAAGGTCCCACAAGTTTATCTTTGATGATACCAGCCCATACCAGTACCCCACCTCCACCTTGCTGGCATCTGAGTCGGAGTGGAGCTCTCTGCCCTTTACTAATCCAGCCTCTGCCCATCCATCTGGCCCATCAAAAGTCACTCTCATTTCATCAGTCCATAAAACCTTTTAAAAATCAGTCTTAAGATATTTCTTGGCCCATTCTTGACGTTTTATTTTATGTTTCTTGTTCAAAGGTGGTCGTTTTTCAGACTTCCTTACCTTGGCCATGTCCCTGAGTATTGCACACCTTGTGCTTTTTGATGCTCCAGTAACGTTGCAGCTATGAAATATGGCAAAACTGGTGGCGAATGGCATCTTGGCAGCTACACGCTTGATTTTCCTCAATTCATGGGCAGTTATGTTGTGCCTCTTTAGGCCAACACACTTCTTGCGACCCTGTTGGCTATTTGCCATGAAACGCTTGATTGTTCGGTGATCACTAGAGATGAGCGGTGTTCGACTAGAACTGTTCGCCAATCTCAAATTCGAGCTGTTTTGGGCGGTGTTCGAGTCGTTCGACGAACCCGAACGATTTGCAAAAAATTCGGCTGTTCGAGGTTATGTTCGATAAATGTTCGTGCACCAAAAGCGTGTCCTGCATGTCTGGCGCTATTTAGAGCACCAATCATGCAGGGATAGTTTGCCACTCACTGTAATGCCACAGCCATGGTGGTTGTGGCATTAGAAGTGATTGCCCAAATCGATGGGAACAGTGCTCACAGTGAAACATGGAAAGCCGGCAATTCAGCAGCGGCTTACACCGGTACCCGACAATTTAGAACAGAAAGAATAGAGAATCACACAAAGATTAGATAGATAGAAACATGTCAGTCACATATATATGAAGTACAGTGACAGTGTTGCTTACTGTACTTGTCATTTAGTGTAAAGGATTTAATAAAAACAATATTAGTGTTTTCATGCACCGTCTCTTTAAAAAAGCCGGCCGGCATTTCAGCAGCGGTACCCGACAATTTAGAATAGAAGGAATAGAGAATCACACATAGATTAGATAGATAGAAACATGTCAGTCACATATATATTAAGTACAGTGACAGTGTTGCTTACTGTACTTGTCATTTAGTGTAAAGGATTTATTAAAAAAAATATTAGTGTTTTCCTTCGTCGTCTCTTTAAAAAAGCCGACCAGCATTTCAGCAGCGGTACCCGACAATTTAGAAGAGAAGGAATAGAGAATCACACATAGATTAGATAGATAGAAACATGTCAGTCACATATATATGAAGTACAGTGACAGTGTTGAAGCCCCACGTCAATTTTTTTTTAATTATTTCATGAATTTCCTGAAATAATTTAAAAAAATTGACGTGGGGCTTCGCACTATATTTGTGTCCAGCCAGGTACAGCAGGCAGGAACGGGCAGCCCCCAACAACCAGCTGCCTATTTGTACCTGGCCGGACACAACAATATAGGGAAGGCCTTTTTTTCTTAATTATTTCATGAATTTCATGAAATAATAAAAAAAAAAATACGTGGGGCTTCGCCCTATTTTTGTGTCCAGTTAGGTGCAACTAGGCATCTGGGGGCTGGAATCTGCAGCGCAGGGAGGCCCAAACTTTCTGGGCCACCCCCGCTGCAAATTGCAGTCCGCAGCCACCCCGGAAAATGGCGCGTTCATAGAAGCGCCATCTTCTGGCGCAGTACCCAACTCATCCAGGGCCCTGGTGCGATGGCTCACTGGGTAAAAAAGGGGTTAGGGCCAGCTTGGTTTTATCAGCTGGCCCTAAGCCCGAAATTCATGGGGTCACGCCAATATTAGACATGACCGCCATGTATTTCTAGTAAAGTATTTAAAAAAAAAACACAACGCCCAGAATAAAGTCCTTTAATTGAAATAAACACACAATTCTTTATTGTTCTAAATTAAACCATACTTACCATCACGACCATTCCAGCTGAAGCCAACCATCTCCTGCAATAAAAGTAAAATAATAAAGCAACATCATCCTTACCTTTCCATGGTTCCCACGACAGCTTCAGCTCTGCTACATCGAGATGACAGGCTGAACCGCAGCAGAAAGCTGTCATCCAGCCTGTCATCCCGCAGACACTGAGAAGCGCAGGCATGCTTGCGCTCCTCAGTGTCTCGCTGTGACGGCATCCAGATGAGCCGAGTTAATGTCCAATAAACTCGGCTCACCTCATGCATGTCACTGACACCGTGGGAAAATTCTCCTGCACTCAGCGCTTCAGCGTGAGACTTCTCCCACGCTGTCAGTGACGTACATGAGGTGAGCTGAGTTCATTGGACATGAGCTCACCTCATGCACCTCACTGACAGCGTGGGAAAATTCTCACGCTGAAACGCTGAGTGCAGGAGAATTTTCCCACGCTGTCAGTGACGTGCATTAGGTGAGCTGAGTTCATTGGACAAGACCTCGGCTCATCTGGATGCCGTCACAGCCTGACATTGAGGAGCTTTCTGCTGCGATCCAGCCTGTCATCTCGATGTGGCAGAGCTGGAGCTGTCCTGGGAACCATCGAAAGGTAAGTATGATGTTGCTTTATTATTTTTCTTTTATTGCAGGAGATCGTTGGCTTCAGCTGGAATGGGCGTGATGGTAAGTATGGTTTAATTTAGAACAAAAAAGAATTGTGTCTTTATCTCAATTAAAGGACTTTATTCTGGGTGTTTGTGTTTTTTTTTAACTTTGACTATGGGGTTAGTAATGGGGGTGTCTTATAGACGCCTCTCCATTACTAACCTGGGCTTGATGTCCAACCCTATTACCCCACTGCCACCGCTACAGGGCAGTGGGAAGAGCGAGGTTGAGTGCCAGAATTGGCGCATCCTATGGATGCGCCATTTCTGGGACGGCTGACAGCTGGTGTTTCTAGCCTGGGAGGGGGCCAATATTCATGGCACCCTTCCTGGGCTATTAATATCAGCCCCCAGCTGTCTGCCTAGCCTTTGCTAGCTATAAAAATAGGGGGGACCCCACGTCATTTTTTGGGGGGGGTCCCCCATTTTAATAGCTAGTAAAGGCTAGGTATTCAGCTGGGGGCTGATATTAGTAGCCTGAGATGCTTCATGGGTATTACCCCCTTCCCAGGCTTCAAACATCTGCCCCAGCCGTCTGCTTTACCTTCGCTAGAGCCTAAAATTATGGGGAACCCCACGTCAATTTTTTTTTTTAATAAATCCTTTATTTTAACACTAAATGACAAGTACAGTAATCAACACTGTCACTGTACTTCTTATATATGTGACTGACATGTTTCTATCTATCTAATCTATGTGTGATGCTCTATCTTTCTGTTCTAAATTGTCGGGTACCGCTGCTGAATTGCCGGCTGGCTTTTTTAAAGAGACGGTGCATGAAAACACTAATATTTTTTATAATAAATCCTTTACACTAAATGACAAGTACAGTAACCAACAGTGTCACTGTACTTAATATATATGTGACTGACATATTTCTATCTATCTAATCTATGTGTGATGCTCTATTCCTTCTTGTCTAAATTGTCGGGTACCAGTGTATGCCGCTGCTGAATTGCCGGTCGGCTTTTTTAAAGAGAGAGTCTTCTGAGCAGTTTGTCAGTTTTTGGACACCTTTGAAGGTGTTTTCTATGTGTTTGTATGTGTTTTTGTTTGCCTGCCATTGGTTTTAACGGTGTTCGACGGTGTTCTAAGGTGTTCAACGAACAGTTCGACGAACAGTTCCTCGAACATCCTGGTGTACGACGAACCGAACCGAACCCGAACACTACGGGGGTGGCTCAACACTAGTGATCACGCTTCAAAAGTTTGGAAATTTCAAGAGTGCTGCATCCCGCTGAAAGACATCTCACAATTTTGGACTTTTCAGAGCCCGTCAAATCTCTCTTCTGACCCATTTTGCCAAAAGAAAGGAAGTTGCTTAATAATTAAGCACACCTTATAGTGTGTTGATGTCATTAGTCAACACCTCTCTTAATTACAGAGATGTACATCACCAGATTTACTTAATTGGTAGTTGGCTCTCAAGCCTATGCAGCTTGGAGTAGGACAAAATGTATAAAAAGCATCATGTGATCAAAATACTCATTTGCCTAATAATTCGACAGACAGACAGACAGACAGACATAATGGTGGCCCCATTCTAACGCATCAGGTATTCTAGATTATGTATGTAGTTTATTCTGTGATCCTCATAAGTGTATTTTCGCTTACGACCCACTGGAAGACAGGAAGCGTAAATCGTGATAGCGTGTAGTAAAGAAGTTCAGCGTGCTGTGACTGACAGAACGTGTTCAGTAAACGTGACTGAACTACGTGGCACTGTGACTGACAGAACTTGTCCAGTAAACGTGACTGAACTACATCGCGCTGTGACTGGGGGTTAAATTCCTCGCCAATATCTGATTGGTCGCGGCCGGCCGCGAAGAATCAGCTAAGCGGGATTTAAAGGGGTTGTCCACTACTTTAAATTAACCCCCCCAATGTATCCTCCCGGGGCCCCTAATGAATTTCATTAATACCTCATGTTGCCAATACTGCCTGTGCGCGGCGCTATTGCTGACCGCGCAAAGGCAGCACGTGACCCCTGGCTGCAGCCGGCTCTTGCTTCCGCTTAAGTCACTACTATTTGTGGCTGCAGCCAGGGATCTCCTATTCCACGTTCCATGGTGAGTGACAGGTTGTGGGCGGGGTTATCCCCCATCACATCACACCCGGCATCCACCGCGCGCTCTCTCAATGAATGGGCGCGAGGTGGATGCCGGGTGTAACACGATGGGGGATAACCCCGCCCACAACCTGTCACTCACCGTGGAACGCGGAATAGGAGACCCCTGGCTGCAGCCTCAAATAGTCGTGACGTAAGCGGAAGCAAGAGCCGGCTGCAGCCGGGGGTCACGTGCTGCCTTTGCGCGGTCAGCGATAAAGCACAGGCAGTATTGACAACATGAAGTATTTACGAAATTCATTAGGGGCCCCGGGGGGATACATTGGGGGTTCTAATTTAAAGTGGCCGCGCCAATATCGCTGATTGGTCTCGCCTGTCGCTGATTGGTTGCGGGCGGCTGGCGCGACCAATCAGCGACGCGGGATTTCCATTAAAGACAAACAGACATATATATATATTTTTTGTTGTCTAATTCTATATATGTATTTATGTTTTATATGTATTCAATAAAATTATATTTTATATTGAGTTAATACTCTCCAAGTGTTCTTTGTAGGCTATAAAATATGAAGATGTAACATTTCCATATACAGTAGCAATAGGGTAGGGTGGGTTTATCATAATCTCTCATAAATTCATTATGCATTCTAACCAATCATGAATGCACTCATTGAATAAATATACAGAATAACACCCCCCCATATAGAGTACATGTTGGTTCACAGAAGTCTATATCATCCATTCTACTGGACATGCATGCAATCTAGATATACCATTTAATCCCACTTTGTGGTAGGATTTTTCAACCTTCTTAACCTACAGCTATGAGATTATACACTGTAGCTACAGTTGAAACCAAAGGTTTACATACACTATATAAAAAGACACATACGCATGTTTTTTTCAATATCTGACATGAAATCAGAATATACCTTTCCCATTTTAGGTCAACTAAGATTACCATAATTTTTTAATATTTCAAGGTTAGCCATACTTATAAGTAACTTTTCAAAATAAGCTGTAATGTGCTTGTACATGGGAATAATCCCATTTCTGACCATTAATGACTTATGCATTTTCATTAGCTTTCACCTTTGCAAGCTCTAACACTACATTGCAATTAATTTGCTGGTGGTAGGAGACTTTCTGCTATTATCTCTCCTATACACAGCAAAGCACACAGGGTTAGATTTCTGCTCTTTTTTATTTTTAGAAAACAGTATGGATGAAATTCTACAGCAGTCCTGAGCTGTCTAGATGTGAATCAATCTCTGATGTGAAGTAAAAGACTTGTTAAAAAGCTCAGCAAGATCTTTTTGTGTCTCCCTCTGCATGTCTCTTCCCTTTGCCTTTCACTCCTCCATAGAGTATTTTGGGCTATATGGTAAGAAGTGGCTGATATGTAGAGAATGAATGAAGGAGATTTCTCTGATTAGTGTGGTAAGACGACTCACTTGGCCTCCTTCAGAAGCAGACTCAGGAACTGGGTCTTCTCTGCAAGCTTTATTGTATGGCCCTGCAGCTCCAGAAAACATAAACACGACCTTACTGGCAAAACAACAAAACAAAAGATAAACAATAGCACAGTCCATAGGAGTGTGGTGTTTGCCCACATAAGTTGTAGCCCAGCCTTCAGCTCCTTCCTGAGCTATGGTTTCCCCAGTCTGGAGACCTTGATTCTCCAAACACAACAGAAAAAAAATATTGACTGAGCATTTAAGCTTGCTCAGCCACACCTTGAGGAGGAGGTATGGTGAATTACTTCCCATCCAATCTCTATGTCATTCACACAAAACCACACCCTTCAATATGGTGATTACACCCCCAACACGTAACCTGCTAGGGAAAAAGTTCTAGGTTCAGTTCACACAGGCTAACAGCCGTAGTGACATATACCTCCCCTCACATACAACACCAGTGACTCACATTAGATACATTACAAAATTTCTTATATTCGCAGTAGTAATTTCTTATAGTTCTTGATTTACTATCAGTGGTCTGTTTGTTTTAAAATTATACTAAACCATGATGTCTACCATATTCTGTGAATGTCTTTGTATCTTGCTTTGTTTTTAATGGTACCAATTCCTATCATAATGAGTAAAAATAACTCAAAATTTAAACATCTAATATGTTAATGCATTTCACAAATTGTATGCTTATTTGCATGCAACACCTCTGTGGGTTTGCATATCCTTGGGGGCATACATAGAAATCATGGGGCTCCCTAGCAGAAGACCTAATTGCCTATCCACTCATATGGCCCCATAAAGTATGATGCCAACAAACATGCCCTTCAAACAAAGTAAGATACCTCCACAGTGAATTCTTCCACAGAATCCTCCACACAAGCAGCATGATGATCCTACAGTACCGCCCGCAAAGAATGATATCCACACAGTGACCCCAACAAAGTATGATGGCCCCCATAATCTCCACAGACAGAGCATGATGGCTGTGACACAGCCCTCTACACAGTATGATGACCCCACACAGACCTCCATACAGCATGATGGCCCTCCATACAGTATAGTGGCCCCCACACAACCCGCCACACTGTATAACTCCCTGAACACATTATAATGACCCCACTAGTCATCCAAACAATATTAATGCCTCCCATATAATCCTCCAGGCAGTAAAATGTACCCCACACAAAGCTCCACTCAATATAATGGCCCTGCACAACTTCGACACAGCATAATGGATCCCACACAACCCTGCACACAGTTCAATGAGCCAAACACAGCCCTCCAAACAGTATAATTGGACCCCACACAGCTCTACAAACAGTATAATTGGCCTCCATACAGCCCTTCAAACAGTATAAATAGCCCCCACACAGACCTTAAAATGGTATAATGACCCCACATAGTCCTCTAAATAGTATGATGGCCCCCCACATAACCATGCAAATAATATGGCAGCCCACAATATAGACATGCAATAGTATGATGGCCCCCTCCAATATCCTTGCAAATAGTATGATGCCCCCCAGTAGCATGATGGCCCCCACATAGCCCTCCAAATAGTATAATGCCTCTAGATAGGACTCCAAATAGTATGATGGCTTCCACATCATTCTCCAAATAGTATCAAGGCCTCCACATTGCCTCCAAATAGTATGATGGCCCACAAATAGCCCTCAAATAATATGATGGCCCCACAAATAGCCCTCTGTATAATATGATGGCCCCCACATAGAACTCATTAATTAAAAAAAAAAAAATACTCTTCTCTACCAGTTCCCCCTCTGCTCCGGTCTCTGCAGCATATGGTCTGCAACGTAATGACGTCATCTCATCCCCTGCGCTGAAACGTCAGATGCAAAGGGAGAATGATGAAGGTGTGAGCGTCAGCTGACGGCTCCTTCTTCTACCATTACTTTCAACTGTATCTGCATGCAAGATGTGGATAAAGTTGAAAGTTGGGGAAGGGAGGGGGCTCGGTCCTGGCGCTGGAACCTGGCCCCATAATGGCAGTGTGGTTTGCCGCTATTAGCAGTCCGACACTCAATATACTACTTAACTGTTTCTCAAACACATGAGATGTATATATGATATATGTCTGATGAGTAGAGATGAGCGGTGTTCGACTAGAACTGTTCGCCAATCTCAAATTCGAGCTGTTTTGGGCGGTGTTCGAGTCGTTCGATGAACCCGAACGATTTGCAAAAAATTTGGCTGTTCGAGGTTATGTTCGATAACTGTTCCTGCACCAAAAGCGTGTCCTGCATGTCTGGCGCTATTTAGAGCACCAATCATGCAGGCATTGTCTGCCACTCACTGTAATGCCACAGCCATGGTGGTTGTGGCATTACAGTGATTGCCCAAATCGATGGGAACAGTGCTCACAGTGAAACATGGAAAGCCGTCAATTCAGCACAGGCATACACCGGTACCCGACAATTTAGAACAGAAAGAATAGAGAATCACAGATAGATTAGATATATAGAAACATGTCAGTCACATATATATTAAGTACAGTGACAGTGTTGCTTACTGTACTTGTCATTTAGTGTAAAGGATTTATTAAAAAAAATATTAGTGTTTTCATGCACCGTCTCCTTAAAAAAGCCGGCCGGCCTTTCCACAGCGGTACCCGACAATTTAGAATAGAAGGAATAGAGAATCACACATAGATTAGATAGATAGAAACATGTCAGTCACATATATATGAAGTACAGTGACAGTGTTGATTACTGTACTTGTCATTTAGTGTTAAAATAAAGGATTTATTTAAAAAAAAATTGGCGTGGGGTTCCCCGTAATTTTAGGCTCTAGCGGAGGTTAAGCAAACCGCTGGGACAGATGTTTGAAGCCAGGGAAGGGGGTAATACCCACGGAGCATCCCAGGCTACTAATATCAGCCCCCAGCTGAATAGCTAGCCTTTACTAGCTATTAAAATGGGGGACTCCCCCCCAAAAAATGACGTGGGGTCCCCCCTATTTTAATAGCTAGCAAAGGCTAGGCAGACAGCTGGGGGCTGATATTAATAGCCCAGGAAGGGTGCCATGAATATTGGCCCCCTCCCAGGCTAGAAACACCAGCTGTCAGCCGCCCCAGAAATGGCGCATCCATAGGATGCGCCAATTCTGGCACTTAGCCTTGCTCTTCCCACTGCCCTGTAGCAGTGGCAGTGGAGTAATAGGGTTGGGGTTGATGTCAGCTTATAATGCCAGCTGACATCAAGCCCAGGTTAGTAACGGAGAGGCATCTATAAGACACCCCCTTTACTAACCCCATAGTCAAATTTAAAAAAAACACAAACACCCAGAATAAAGTCCTTAAATTGAAATAAAGACACAATTCTTTATTGTTCTAAATTAAACCATACTTACCATCACACCCATTACAGCTGAAGCCAACGTCTTCTGCAATAAAAATAAAATAATAAAGCAACATCATCCTTACCTTTCCATGGTTCCCACGACGGCTTCAGCACTGCTACATTCACATAACAGGCTGGATCGCAGCAGAACGCTGCCATCCAGCTTGCCATGCTGCACACACTGAGAAGCGCAGGCATGCTTGCGCTCCTCAGTGTCTCGCTGTGACGGCATAAAGATGAGCAGAGGTCATGTCCAATGAACTCGGCTCACCTCAGGCACGTCACTGACAGCGTGGGAAAATTCTCCTGCACTCAGCGCTTCAGCGTGAGAATTCTCCCACGCTGTCAGTGACGTGCATGAGGTGAGCTGAGATCATTGGACATGAACTCACCTCATGCACGTCACTGACAGCGTGGGAGAATTCTCACGCTGAAGCGCTGAGTGCAGGAGAATTTTCCGACGCTGTCAGTGATGTGCATGAAGTGAGCTGAGTTCATTGGACCTGAACTCGGCTCATCTGGATGCCGTCACAGCGAGACACTGAGGAGCGCAAGCAAGCCTGCGCTTCTCAGTGTCTGCGGGATGACAGGCTGGATGGCAGCTTTCTGCTGCGGTCCAGCCTGTCATCTCGATCGATGTAGCAGAGCTGAAGCTGTCCTGGGAACCATGGAAAGGTAAGGATGATGTTGCTTTATTATTTTTCTTTTATTGCAGGAGATCGTTGGCTTCAGCTGGAATGGGTGTGATGGTCAGTATGGTTTAATTTAGAACAATAAAGAATTGTGTGTTTATTTCAATTAAAGGTCATTTTTCTGGGTGTTGTGTTTTTTTTTAAATACTTTGCTTGAAATTCATGGTGGTCATGTCTAATATTGGCGTGACTCCATGATTTTCGGGCTTAGGGCCAGCTGATAATGCCAAGCTGGCCCTAACCCCTTTATTACCCAGTGAGCCACCGCACCAGGGCCCTGGATGAGTTGGGTACAGCGCCAGAAGATGGTGCTTCTAAGAACGCGCCATTTTCCAGGGTGGCTGCGGACTGCAATTTGCAGCGGGGGGGGGGGGGACCAGAAAACTTGGGCCTCCCTGTGCTGCGGATTCCAGCTCCCAGCTGCCTACTTGTACCTGGCTGGACACAAGAATAGGGCGAAGCCTTAAATATTTTTTTTTTTTAATTATTTGATGAAATTCATGAAATAATTAAGAAAAAAAGGGCTTCCCTATATTGTTGTGTCCAATCAGGTACAAATAGGCAGCTGGTGGTTGGGGGCAGCCCGTTCCTGCCTGCTGTACCTGGCTGGACACAAATATAGTGCGAAGCCCCAAGTCAATTTTTTTTAAATTATTTCATGAATTTCCTGAAATAATTTAAAAAAATTGACGTGGGGCTTCGCACTATATTTGTGTCCAGACAGGTACAGCAGGCAGGAACGGGCAGCCCCCAACAAACAGCTGCCTAATTGTACCTGTCCGGACACAACAATATAGGGAAGGCCTTTTTTTCTTAATTATTTCATGAATTTCATGAAATAATTAAAAAAAAAATACGTGGGGCTTCGCCCTATTTTTGTGTCCAGTCAGGTACAACTAGGCAGCTGGGGGCTGGAATCTGCAGCGCAGGGAGGCCCAAGCTTTCTGGGCCCCCCCCCCGCTGCAAATTGCAGTCTGCAGCCACCCCGGAAAATGGCACTTTCATAGAAGAGCCATCTTCTGGCGCTGTACCCAACTCATCCAGGGCCCTGGTGCGGTGGCTCACTGGGTAATAAAGGGGTTAGGGCCTGCTTGGTATTATCAGCTGGCCCTAAGCCTGAAATCCATGGGGTTACGCCAATATTAGACATGACCGCCATGAATTTCTAGTAAAGTATTTTAAAAAAAAACACAACACCCAGAATAAAGTCCTTTAATTGAAATAAACACACAATTCTTTATTGTTCAAAATTAAACCATACTTACCATCAAGCCCATTCCAGCTGAAGCCACGATCTCCTGCAATAAAAGTAAAATAATAAAGCAACATCATCCTTACCTTTCCATGGTTCCCACGACAGCTTCAGCTCTGCTACATCAAGATGACAGGCTGGACCGCAGCAGAAAGTTGTCATCCAGCCTGTCATCCCGCAGACACTGAGAAGCGCAGGCATGCTTGCGCTCCTCAGTGTCTCGCTGTGACAGCATCCGGATGAGCCGAGTTCATGTCCAATGAACTGGGCTCACCTCATGCACGTCACTGACAGCGTGGGAAAATTCTCCTGCACTCAGCGCTTCAGCGTGAGAATTCTCCCATGCTGTCAGTGACGTATATGAGGTGAGCTGAGTTCATTGGACATGAGCTCACCTCATGCACGTCACTGACAGCGTGGGAAAATTCTCCTGCACTCAGCGCTTCAGCGTGAGACTTCTCCCACGCTGTCAGTGACGTACATGAGGTGAGCTGAGTTCATTGGACATGAGCTCACCTCATGCACGTCACTGACAGCGTGGGAAAATTCTCACGCTGAAGCGCTGAGTGCAGGAGAATTTTCCCACGCTGTCAGTGACGTGCATTAGGTGAGCTGAGTTCATTGGACATGACTAGAGATGAGCGTTGTTCTACTCGAACTGTTCGCCAATCTCAAATTCGAGCTGTTTTGGGCGGTGTTCGAGCCGTTCGGCGAACACGAACAATTTGAGAAAAATTCGGCTGTTCGAGGTTATGTTTGATAACTGTTCGTGCACCAAAATCATAACTGGATTTTTTCTCAGTAATGATGAAAATTAATGTTAATACGCAGTTTGAGTGTACTGCGGGGTGGGGGGAGGGGCAGGGGATGGATCTCTGCAGGAACAATGAAGATCTCCATTTTTTTTTCTCTTTCCCGCATTTGCAGTGGGGAGGTGCAATCTGTCAGCCTATCAGCAGCGCACACACAGAGCGAAGTGCTTTTTTTCACACAAGCAAGGACATGTGTCATTGGCAGTGTATGTCACATGTCCTTGCCCTGTAAGACCAAGCCATTTTCCCCGTCGCCACCATTTTCTCACTGCTGCAGCTGCGTGTTAGACGGCACCGCTGTTGCTGTGTGCGCTATACCTTGATAATTTCAAGCCAATTTTCGCACAAATCTACAGATAGCTTGGGAGTAGGGAATAGTTGTGATTGCAGTCCTTTTAAGGACTAGGTTACAGCATTTCCTACGACTTTTATCAGGCAGGTCTGTGCTCTTAAATAGATAGATTGTGGGAGTAAAGACTAATTGTAATTGGAGTCCTTTTCAGGACTAGGTTACATCAGTTCCTATCAGTTTTTGACAGGCAGGTCTGTGCCAGTGCTGTGCAAGTTTTTTTCACAGCATTTGGCTGAATCTAGCAAAGCTTATCCTTTTTGGCCTATTGCAGAGTGTGTTAGTCAGTGGAGTAGCCTATCTGTGTTGCAAGATATACCACCTGTGTATAGAATACCAATTTTTTTACTGCACCTAGTGAAGTAAAATCTTTTGGGCATAGCATCATTCTATTAGTCCATCTATACTGACCTCCATCAGGTTGCAAATTGAATATAATTTTTTTCTGCATCTACCTCTGAAAAATATTGGGCTTCTAGCTGTGTGTGGGACTTGTTCTATTAATCCATCTATACAGACCTCCATCAGGTTGCAAACTGAATATATTTTTTTCTGCATCTACCTCTGAAAAAATATTGGGCTTCTAGCTGTGTGTGGGACTTGTTCTATTAATCCATCTATACAGACCTCCATCAGGTTGCAAACTGAATATATTTTTTTCTGCATCTACCTCTGAAAAAATATTGGGCTTCTAGCTGTGTGTGGGACTTGTTCTATTAATCCATCTATACAGACCTCCATCAGGTTGCAAACTGAATATATTTTTTTCTGCATCTACCTCTGAAAAAATATTGGGCTTCTAGCTGTGTGTGGGACTTGTTCTATTAATCCATCTATACAGACCTCCATCAGGTTGCAAACTGAATATATTTTTTTCTGCATCTACCTCTGAAAAAATATTGGGCTTCTAGCTGTGTGTGGGACTTGTTCTATTAATCCATCTATACAGACCTCCATCAGGTTGCAAACTGAATATATTTTTTTCTGCATCTACCTCTGAAAAAATATTGGGCTTCTAGCTGTGTGTGGGACTTGTTCTATTAATCCATCTATACAGACCTCCATCAGGTTGCAAACTGAATATATTTTTTTCTGCATCTACCTCTGAAAAAATATTGGGCTTCTAGCTGTGTGTGGGACTTGTTCTATTAATCCATCTATACAGACCTCCATCAGGTTGCAAACTGAATATATTTTTTTCTGCATCTACCTCTGAAAAAATATTGGGCTTCTAGCTGTGTGTGGGACTTGTTCTATTAATCCATCTATACAGACCTCCATCAGGTTGCAAACTGAATATATTTTTTTCTGCATCTACCTCTGAAAAAATATTGGGCTTCTAGCTGTGTGTGGGACTTGTTCTATTAATCCATCTATACAGACCTCCATCAGGTTGCAAATTGAATATAATTTTTTTCTGCATCTAACCCAGCCAATAGTTTTGGCCTAATACCACAGTTTTTACCACTCAGCTCTGCTCGGTTCCCATCCATTGTTTTTTTGTGCAAACAACTCCAGAGTTGTGAATTAGTTAACCACCAAAATGAGTGGAAAAAGGCCTGCTGCTGGTGGAAAGGGGAATAGGCGTGTTGGGAAGGGGAAAAAAGGTTGTGTCCGTGGGGTAGGCGTTAAAGCAAGAGTAACATCTGCAGAAGAAAGACCATCTTCCAGCCAAACTAAAATGTCTACTTCTTTTAGCGGACAATGTGATAAGATCCCTTTCTTACGGCCACGCCAATCGCTACAAATTCCAGATGAGGCACAAAAACAGCAGGTGCTTCAACGGATATCAAGTGCTTCTTTAAGTGGGCTCTCCTCCACATCAACTTCAACATCACAAATACTCCAGTCCTCAAAGGTGTCACCCCAATCGCACTTGCTTCCTCACAGCTCCCAAATCTCCAGCTGCCCGTCTGAGTATGAGGTAGAACAGATGGTTGAGTCTGCAGAGCTGTTTACTTATACTATAGCCTGGGAATCAGAGGTCGACTCCAGCGCTTCTGTGAATCCAGACGAGGAAATGATCTACACTGATGCCCAGAATCTTTATGAGTCAGATCCAGGACCAGACGCAGAAGGTTCTGACCATAATGTAGACCCTCATTCCCAAACTGTAACTCCTGTTGGTGAAGACAATGAGGAAGACGATGATAAGACTCAAATACCTGATTGGAGCGACAACTTTAGTTTTTTGTCAGGGCAGGAACAGGTTGGCTCTGAGGACGACGGGTGTGATAACGCACAGGGTGATGATGATGAGGTTGGAGATCCCACTTACTGTCAACCCACAGTCAGCCAAGAGATGAGGTCAGCAGAGGAGGTGGAGGAAGATGCTAGTGACGACGAGGTCAGGTTGCGCCTTCCTGGACAGAGACGTAGTACTGGAAGAACGTCAACAACTGCATCCTCAAACACAACTCTGCCTCTCACCACAAGTCGTGGTGGCTCTTCAGGTCGCATGGGTGCTAAGCATTGCATAGCCTGGGCATTTTTTCAGATCGATAAAGATGACCCAACTCGTGTTATCTGTAACATTTGTCAGCAAAAGCTAAGTAGAGGCCAAAAAATACATAGTTTGAGTACTTCATGCATGAACCGGCACATGGACATGAAGCATAAGTTGCAGTGGGAAGCTCAGTGTGCTACAATGCGGCCTAGCCGGCCGGGCCAACCACCGTCTGCCATATCTTGTGCATCCGCGGCCTCTTCATCCTCTGTGACTGGGGGGACAGCAGTCACACCTGTTTTGGGGCGCAGACCTGCCACCTCTTTACCCGCAACAGCCAGCGTGATTGGCAGGTCATCATTTTCTTTGGAGGTGGTAACACCAGCTGGTGTTGAGCGCTGTCCGACATCGATAGCACCACCTTTGGATCAAGGCAACCTAACATGTCCACCTGCATCTTCCTCACAGACCGGCAGTTTGCCGGGGACACCCTTATCAACCCCGTCTAAGCACAATAGCCAGCCCTCGGTCCCTCAGATGTGGACAAGTAAAATACCATTTCCTTCTAGCCATGAGAAAGCTAAGAGGTTGAATTTCACCATCTGCAAGCTCTTGGCTACAGAAATGCTGCCTTTCCACCTGGTGGACACAGAGGATTTTCGAGACCTTATGTCCGTCGCAGTGCCCCAGTACCAGATGCCCAGTCGGCACTACTTCTCAAAGAAAGGTGTGCCTGCGCTCCACCAGCATGTCGCACACAACATCACCGCTTCTTTGAGAATCTCTGAGTGTGACAGGGTACATTTCACCACAGACACTTGGACGAGTAGGCATGGACAGGGGCGTTACATGTCGCTGACTGGGCACTGGGTAACTATGGTGACAGCAGGACAAGGGGCTGCTGTCCAAGTCTTGCCGTCCCCACGAGTTGTGCGTCAATCCTCTTTATGTCAAAGTTCCTCCACTGCTTCTGCCTCCTCAACCTCCTCTCGGTCTTCCACCTGCACCCAAAGCCTGTCTGGTCATGCCACAAGCTTTCTAACTGCGCAGAAGGGATCCTGCACACCTCCTTACTATGCTGGCAGTAGGGCTCAACGTCATCAGGCTGTTTTTACATTGAAATGTCTGGGAAATGTGAGTCACACAGCTGAGGAATTGTGGTCAGCTCTGGAGAACCAATTTCATGAATGGTTGTCTCCACTGGACCTGAAACCAGGGAAGGACGTGTGCGACAATGCTGCAAACCTGGGTGCGGCCCTTCGCCGGGGCAATGTCACACACGTGCCTTGTATGGCTCACATGTTGAACATGGTTGTCCAGCAATTTTTAGCCCACTATCCCAGACTAGATGGCCTTCTGCAGAGGGCACGGTCGCTGTGTGCTCACTTCCGCCGTTCGCATCCCGCAGCTCAGCGACTTACATCTCTACAGAAGTCGTTGGGCCTGCCACTTCACCGGCTAAAATGCGATGTGCCTACCTGGTGGAATTCAACTCTGCACATGTTGCAGCGACTGTGGCAGCACCGACAAGCCCTGGTGCAATACGTTCTGACGTATAGCCTGGGCCAACGAGATTCAGAGGTGGGGCAAATCACGCTGGAGGAGTGGTCTCAGATCAGGGACCTATGCACCCTTCTGCACAGTTTTGAAATGGCGACGAAGATGTTTAGTGCTGACGATGCCATTATCAGCATGACTATTCCGGTGATTTACATGCTGGAGCACATGTTAAACAGAATTCGGAGTCAGGTGGTGGCACAAGAGGAGGTGGAGGAAGTAGAGGAGGAGGAGTTGTATGCGGAAGGGTTAACATCTGCAAGGTCCAGACGGTCGGCAGCACCAAGGCGGCAGGCATGTGAGGGTGGGGGAGATGGTTTTACCAGGGCGCATGGTAGCAGCCAAACTAGTGAGGAAGGTGCAGGAGCCGAGGAAGAAGTGGAGGACGAACTGATGGAAGACTCATCAGATGAGGGAGACCTTGATCACATTTCTGTTGTGCGAGGTTGGGGGGAGAGGACAGAGGAAGGAAGCATGATTGTTACCTCGCCACCAACACAACAGGGACTTGGTGCTCCTGGATTCGCAACACACATGAGTGCCTTCTTGCTGCACTACCTGCAACATGACCCTCGAATTGTGAGAATTAGAAATAATCCTGACTACTGGGTTGCCACACTGTTAGATCCCCGGTACAAAAGTAAATTTGCAGAAATTATTCCTGCCATAGAAAGGGATGCACGCATGCAGGAGTATCAGCAGAGACTGTTGCAGAATCTTACATGTGCTTTTCCACAAAATACCAGTGGTGCACGTAGTGAATCTCACAGTTCCAACTTGCCAACCGTGGGACTGTCAAGTGTTCAGCACTCAAACCGTAACAGAACCACAGTATCTGCTGGTAACATCAATTTTGCGGAATCATTTCACCACTTTTTTAGCCCATCCTTTGCAAGGCCACAGGAGACAAGAAGTCTGACACATTGTCAACGCCTAGAGACGATGGTACAGGAGTATCTCCAAGTAAACATTGAAGCCACGACTGTGTCACTGGACCCTTGCTCTTTTTGGGCTTCCAATCTGGATAAATGGCCGGAGCTAGCCACTTACGCCTTGGAGATCTTGTCATGCCCCGCAGCCAGCGTTCTGTCTGAACGTGTGTTCAGCGCTGCTGGTGGTGTGCTGACAGATAAGCGCACGCGGCTCTCCACTGATAATGTAGACAAACTCACGTTCATAAAGATGAACAAATCATGGATCCGGAACGACTTTTCTACCCCTGTGTCATCCTGGGGAGAGTAAAAGCTTGATGATTGGTTAAAATCACCCTACCAACCGTTTTAAGCTTTCAAATTACTAATCATGTTTATCTGTATCTTGGCTGGAAAATAATTTGGGCTTTGTAGCAGTGTGCAGCACTGATTCTATTAGGCCATCTATAATAAGCTCCACCAGATTTAAAATTACTAATCATGTTTATCTGTATCTTGACTGGAAAATAATTTGGGCTTTGTAGCAGTGTGCAGCACTGATCCTATTAGGCCATTTATACTAAAGCTTCACCAGATTTAAAATTAATAATAATTTTTAGCTGCATCTAGCCCGGAAAATAATTTTGGGGCTCCGAGATGCGCAAGACACATAAGTGCCTTCTTGCTGCACTACCTGCAGCATGACCCTCATATTGTCAGAATTCGAAGTAATCATGACTACTGGGTTGCCACACTCTTAGATCCCCCAAACTTTTCGATCAACCTTTTCATTTTAATAAAGACCAAAAAAATGGTCATTTTTGAAATTATAAGCATTAGCAGGTTGTTAGAAACTGAAATCAAACAGTTTTCAACTCAAAACTTTATTCTAGGTGATGTTACATTTTCACATAGGACCCCTTGTTCGAAAGGAGCTTCTGAACTCTCTCGTCCAT
Source organism: Phyllobates terribilis (assembly GCF_046119375.1). Taxonomy (NCBI): domain Eukaryota; kingdom Metazoa; phylum Chordata; class Amphibia; order Anura; family Dendrobatidae; genus Phyllobates; species Phyllobates terribilis. The sequence continues at coordinate 286,034,361 of NW_027362761.1, forward strand.
TGAATTTGTCAGGTTTTGGATGGTTTCTGCTTCAATTGTTTTGCATGAGGACAGAATACCCTCCCAGAGCTGTTGCTTAGATGTGAACTGCCTCCCGCCATCATAGACACTCCTTTTAATGATGCTCCAAAGGTTCTGAATGGGGTAGAGGTCAGGGGAGCATGGGGGTCACACCATAAGTTTGTCCCCTTTTATGCCCATATCAGCCAGAGATGCAGATGTTTTATGTGCAGCATGAGATGGTGCATTATCATGCAGAAAAATGATCTTGCTGTGAAATACACGGTTCTTCTTCTTGAACCATGGCAGGAAGTGCTGTTTGAGAAAATCCACATACATTATGGAGTTCATCTTTAGCGCCTTCAGGGATCCTAAAGGGGCCGACAATCTCTCTCCCCATGATTCCAGCCCAAAACATTACTCCACCTCCTCCTTGTTGGCGCTGTAGCCGTGTTTGCGTGGGGTGTCCATCAACCAGCCATCCTCCACTCCATCCATCTGGACCATCGAGCGCTGCACTCATCCGTGAACAAAACAGTTTTGAAATCAGTCTTCATGTAATGTTTGGCCCACTGGAGCCGTTTCTGCTTGTGTGAAGTGGATAGAGGAGGTCGACAGGATGGCGTATGCACAGCTGCAAACCTCTGAAGGACCATGCATCTTGTTGTTCGGGGGACGTTGGAGGCACAAGCAGCTTCAAAAACTTGTCTGCTGCTATGACAAGGCTTTTTTGCCGCTGCTCTTTCAACCTGACGTAATTGCCTGTAGGAAAGAGTCCTCAATTTGCCCTTATCAGCACGCACACGTGTGTACTGTGAATCAGCTACATACTTCTTGATTGCCAAGACACTTCATCCTGATCATCGCACAATGTTGATTGTAGTCATGCCTTGACCTAAACACTCCACAATTTGTTGCTTCTCAGCAGCCGACACATCCTTTTTCTTTCCCATTTTGGCAGAAAATGTAGGCTGCTTAATAATGTGAGACAGCCTTCTTAAGTAGTCTTGCCTTTCATTGGACACACCTGCCAAACTAATTAGCACAGGTGTCTGCAATTGCTTACAGTGATATAAAGAGCCCTGACACACATCACCATCAATGAGTTTAACTGACAAACAAACAAATTCTTCCCTTATCACTCCTAAACACTTTTTGCATAATAATTTGGAACGCAGTGTACATGTGCTTTTCCACAAAACACCAGTGGTTCACGTAATGAATCTTACAGTTCCAACTTGCCAACCGTGGTCTGTATGGAGTTGTTCAATAAAGGGCCCAAAATTAAGATAACATAGATGGGAGAGGTCTCTATGAATAGGAATTCCTAAGTATTTGATACCCTGTGAGGGCCAGGCAAAGGGAAAGTTGGACTGGATGGAATCCTATATGGATTTGGGGAGGGAGACATCGAGGGCCTCAGACTTCGCTGCATTGATTTTAAAATTTGACCATGTAACAAAGTGATCTATTTCAGCCATAACAGCATGGATGGATATATGTGATTGAGTGATATATACTAGGACATCATCAGCAAATAGAGAGCACTTGTACTCGGTGCCTCCCACCTCAATCCACCTAATATTGGGGTTCTGGCGAATTGATGAGAGCAGGTGCTCCGTCACTAGGATGTATAAGAGAGGGGACAGAGGACATCCCTGCCTTGTCCCATTGGTGATTGTAAAAGGTGATGAAAATGTTCTGATGCACCCCCTGGGCCTTGGGACACCCGGAGCCAGACCCTTTTTGGTGGATGCTGGTGGTTGTAGTCTTCGTGACGGCGACCCGGTTCCGTGGCTCAGGGTGGTCAAACCAGTGGCGGAACTATTTATGTGGTTTTGATGTTTAAATGTCCGACTACGCCACCCGTGGATTGCGGTCAGAGTGAACCGCCGCTGCAGGGCAGACCGCTGAGGCTGGTGTTGTGGGTGCAGCAGAGCGTAGCATAACTCCCCACGGGAGGAGTATAGCCTCAGGGCAGTGTATGCGGAGGATGGGGGTGATGGTGCAGGGCAGCAGCAGTAACGACACGGAGTCAGTGATGCAGTCCAGGGCCTTTACTCACAGTTCTTATTATCCAGACCACGTCTGCAGGTAACGGCTGCCCACGTCGTACTGTGCTCACCAGGTGAGGGGCTCAGACAACTCCCAGATAACTTTGGAGCGCTTCACAGGACCCCCTTTGTGTGTCCTTTGTCTGGCCTTTCTTACCAACCCTTCTGTCCGGCTGCCTCGGGCCTCCTCTTGGTAAACTTGGCGCCAGTTTCCCTGACCCTATGTGGTGCCTTCCTAGCGGGTGTAGCGAGGGGCTGCACAACATAAAATGTCACAGCCTCCGGTTTCTAGCTGAGGGTCGTTTCCTGCCTCCACTAGTTTCGGGGACCGGTCTCCCCCTTTGGCCTGACCCCTCCACGCAGGTGGATTCGGGCGTGCGGTGGCGATTCGCCCGTCCGCACCCCTGGGATCCCTTCATTCCTCGTTCCTGGAGCCTTCTCCGCTCCTCTTCCTTCCTTCTCCCTCTTCCAGGCCTGGGCCTCTGTTACTAGGCCCGCCTCCGGAGCAGAGCTCATGCAGAGCCCCTGCTCCCTGCCACTTCTGCTCAGACTTCTCTGCACTGAAGTAAGATGGTGCCCACCTTTTATACTCCCTTCTCAATGCACTCAGGAACTGCTTCCTCCCTGTTCCTGCACTACAGGGTTCCCCTTCCTCAGTGTTCCCTCCCCCGACTCCAGCCAGGGACAGGGACTGTCGTGCCCATCTCAGAGGCATATTGGTCGCCCTGCCCCATGGCAATGTGGTGTAATTCATGCAGGTGTCGGGTCCTGATCCACACTCCATCCTTACCTGAGAGTGAGATATCACACCTCTGGGTGAGGTGCAATACCTCTGTAGCAACCGAGCCCTCAGGGTGCTACAGTTCCATTTATCTTCAGCCTAGGTGACGTATTGTGATACAGGGCCGTGATTTTGGCTATAAAAGGGTCCCCTAGACCCCTACCCCAAGCTTTTTAAGAGAATCATATATGGCGTGCCAGGAGACTCTATGGAATGCTTTCTCAGCATCCAACGAGAGTATCTAATTACAAATTTTTAACTGCATCTAGCCCAGGAAATACTTTGTGCCTAGTAGCAGTGTCTGCTAGTCAGCGGATTATCCCGGCTGTTAAGCAAGCTACACCACCTGTAGTTTAGACACTTAATTTTTTCAAAGGAAATGCTTCGGGACCATGGGATACTCAGTGAAGAGCATCAGGAGGCACCCCAAGGCATAGGGGCTGGGACTGGCAGTAGGATGCCTTGCGGTGGACAGCCGAGCTCGATCCTTATAAAAGCTTTTTAACTGCAGCAGCTTTAGTGGACGCTACTGGAGCTGGAATTACGTGGCTGCTGGCATGAGACTTGCCCTCCAATAGATCCTTGTAAATGGATTTAAAGTGTATTCATTCAAATTAGAGAGACAATTTAAATTAAAAAGCTTAGAGCTGCCTCCACCACAGGGGGGCTCGCTCGACCCACCAGCGGACAGGCACCAGTATTGGGAGAGGGGGTCTGGCCATCAGGGTTCACCGCGGCTCTGGCACAAACCCGGCGACACGGAGGTGGCACGGGCAGGAGCGGACTGGCCGTGTCGGCTTCTCAGTTTTTGGATCTTAGAAGGGCATGACATGCCTATATCTGTGTCTCCCCCTCCTTTTACTCCTCCACCTCTTTTATTTTCGCATGACTATATGTACTTGTCACTTTTCCATGTGTTAGTTATGTCTTCTGAGCAGTTTGTCAGCTTCTGGACACCTTTGAAGGTGTTTTCTATGTGTTTCTATGTGTTTTTGTTTGCCTGCCATTGGTTTTAACGGTGTTCGAAGGTGTTCGACGAACAGTTCGACAAACAGTTCGGCGAACACACGGGTGTTCGACGAACCGAACCGAACTCGAACACTACGGGGGTGGCTCAACACTAGACATGACCTCGGCTCATCTGGATGCCGTCACAGCCTGACACTGAGGAGCGCAAGCAAGCCTGCGCTTCTCAGTGACTGCGGGATGACAGCCTGTATGGCTGCTTTCTGCTGTGATCCAGCCTGTCATCTCGATGTAGCAGAGCTGGAGCTGTCGTGGGAACCATCGAAAGGTAAGGATGATGTTGCTTTATTATTTTTCTTTTATTGCAGGAGATCGTTGGCTTCAGCTGGAATGGGCATGATGGTAAGTATGGTTTAATTTTGAACAATAAAGAATTGTGTCTTTATTTCAATTAAAGGACTTTATTCTGGGTGTTTGTGCTTTTTTTTAACTTTGACTATGGGGTTAGTAATGGGGGTGTCTTATAGACGCCTCTCCATTACTAACCTGGGCTTGATGTCAGCTGGCATTATAAGCTGACATCAACCCCAACCCTATTACCCCACTGCCACCGCTACAGGGCAGTGGGAGGAGCGAGGCTAAGTGACAGAATTGGTGCATCCTATGGATGCGCCATTTCTGGGACGGCTGACTGCTGGTGTTTCTAGCCTGGGAGGGGGCCAATATTCATGGCACCCTTCCTGGGCTATTAATTTCAGCCCCCAACTGTCTGCCTAGCCTTTGCTAGCTATTAAAATAAGGGGGACCCCACGTCATTTTTTAGGGGGGTCCCCCATTTTAATAACTAGTAAAGGCTAGCTATTCAGCTGGGGGCTGATATTAGTATCCTGGGAAGCTCCATGGGTATTACCCCCTTCCCAGGCTTCAAACATCTGCCCCAGCCATCTGCTTAACCTCCGCTAGAGCCTAAAATTACGGGGAACCCCACGCCAATTTTTTTTTTAAAAAATCCTTTATTTTAACACTAAATGACAAGTACAGTAACCAACACTGTCACTGTATTTCTTATATATGTGACTGACATGTTTCTATCTATCTAATCTATGTGTGATGCTCTATCTTTCTGTTCTAAATTGTCGGGTACAGCTGCTGAATTGCCGGCCGGCTTTTTTAAAGAGACGGTGCATGAAAACACTAATATTTTTTTTAATAAATCCTTTACACTAAATGACAAGTACAGTAACCAACACTGTCACTGTACTTAATATATATGTGACTGACATGTTTCTATCTATCTAATCTATGTGTGTTGCTCTATTCCTTCTTGTCTAAATTGTCGGGTACCGGTGTATGCCGCTGCTGAATTGCCGGCCGGCTTTTTTAAAGAGAGAGCAATTTGTCAGATTTTGGACACCTTTGAAGGTGTTTTCTATGTGTTTCTATGTGTTTTTGTTTGCCTGCCATTGGTTTTAACGGTGTTCGACAGTGTTCTAAGATGTTCGACGAACAGTTCGACGAACAGTTCCTCGAACATCCCGGTGTTCGACGAACCGAACCGAACCCGAACACTACGGGGGTGGCTCAACACTACTGATGAGCTGAAAGACCACAATTTTATGAAGCAGTATAGAATTGACAGTTTATGGTTTCCTATGGCTGAAATGTTTCATTGTCCAGAATACAACACTAAAGACGTTGTGGACTTAAAACTTTGAAAAGTAAAAACATGATTCCCAGAAGATATCCTTTGGTATCCTGCTACCCATTGTGGTATGGCAGTAGATTCCAGTGTGCCAGAACTACTTTGGGCACTGTGAGTTAGGAGATGTAATACATTTCATTTCTGTACACTGAGAATTCATAACACATCTGCATCTCTGGCTGCTATGGGCATAAAAGGGGACAAACTTATGGTGTGGCACCCATGCTCCCCTAACCTCAACCCCATTGAGAACCTGTGGAGCATCATCAAAAGGAGTGTCTATGATGGCGGGAGGCAGTTCACATCTAAGCAACAGCTCTGGGAGGGTATTCTGTCCTCATGCAAAACAATTAAAGCGAAACCATCCAAAACCTGACAAATTCAATGGACGAGAGAGTTCAGAAGCTCCTTTCGAACAAGGGGTCCTATGTGCAAATGTAACATCACCTAGAATAAAGTTTTGAGTTGAAAACTGTTTGATTTCAGTTTGTAATAACCTGCTAGTGCTTATAATTACAAAAATGACAATGTTCCCAGCAGGAGAATTTTCCCACGCTGTCAGTGACGTGCATGAGGTGAGCCGAGTTCATTGGACATGACCTCGGCTCATCATTATGCCGTCACAGCGAGACACTGTGGAGTGCAAGCATGACAGCTCTTCTCAGTGTCTGCGGCATGGCAAGCAGGATGGCAGCGTTCTGCTGCGGTCCAGCCTGTCATGTCAATGTAGCAGAGCTGAAGCGGTCGTGGGAACCATGGAAAGGCAAGGATGATGTTGCTTTATTATTTTACTTTTATTGCAGAAGACATTGGCTTCAGCTGGAATGGGCGTGATGGTAAGTATGGTTTAATTTAGAACATTAAAAAATTGTGTGTTTATTTCAATTAAAGGACTTTATTCTGGGTGTTGTGTTTTTTAAATACTTTACTAGAAATTCATGGCGGTCATGTTTAATATTGGCGTGACCCCATGAATTTCGGGCTTAGGGCCAACTAATAATGCCAAGTTGGCCCTAACCCCTTTATTACCCAGTGAGCCACCGCACCAGGGCCCTGGATGAGTTGGGAACAGCGCCAGAAGATGGCGCTTCTATGAACGCGCCATTTTCTGGGGTGGCTGCGGACTGCAATTTGCAGCGGTTGGGGCCCAGAAAGTTTGGGCCTCCCTGCGCTGCGGATTCCAGCCCTCAGCTGCCTAGTTGTACCTGGCTGGACACAAAAATAGGGCGAAGCCCCACGTATTTTTTTTAAAAATTATTTCAAGAAATTCATGAAATAATAAAAAAAAAAAAAAAGGGTTACCTATATTGTTGTGTCCGGCCAGGTACAAATAGGCATCTGGTGGTTGGGGGCAGCCCGTTCCTGGATGCTGTACCTGGCTGGCATATAAAAACATGGCGAAGCCCACATCAAAATTTTTGGGAAAAATTAATTAAAAAATAATTAAAAAATAATAATAATTTAGGGACTGCATCTTTATTAACCCCTCACGTGGAGGGGTTAATAAAGATGCAGTCCCTAAATGTGTTTTTTTTTTAAAAATATTATTGAATTTAGCACCAAAAATTTTACGAGGGACTTCGCCCTATTTTTGTTTCCAGCCAGGTACATCTAGGCAGCTGGGGGCTGGAATCCGCAGCGCAGGTAGGCCCAAGCTTTCTGGGCCCCCCCCTCCCCCACTGGAAATTGCAGTCCGCAGCCACCCCAGAAAATGGCGCATTCATAGAAGCGCCATCATCTGGCGCTGTACCCAACTCATCCAGGGCCCTGGTGCGGTGGCTCACTGGGTAATAAAGGGGTTAGGGCCAGCTTTGCATTATCAGTTGGCCCTAAGCCCGAAATTCATGGGGTCACGCAAATATTAGACATGACCACCATGAATTTCTAGTAAAGTATTTAAAAAAACACAACACCCAGAACAAAGTCCTTTAATTGAAATAAACACACAATTCTTTATTGTTCTAAATTAAACCATACTTACCATCACGCCGATTCCAGCTGAAGCCAACGATCTCCTGCAATAAAAGTAAAATAATAAAGCAACCTCATCCTTACCTTTCCATGGTTCCCACGACGGCTTCAGCTCTCCTACATTCACATGACAGGCTGGATCGCAGCCGAAAGCTGCCATCCAGCTTGCCATGCCGCAGACACTGAGAAGCGCAGGCATGCTTGCGCTCTGCACTTTCTGGCTGTGACGGCATCCAGATGAGCATCCTATGGATGCGCCATTTCTGGGGCGGCTGACGGCTGGTGTTTCTAGTCTGGGAGGGGGCCAATATTCATTGCACCCTTCCTGGGCTATTAATATCAGCCCCCAGCTGTCTGCCTTGCCTTTGCTAGCTATTAAAATAGGGGGGACCCCATGTCATTTTTTTGGGGGGGTCCCCCATTTTAATAGCTAGTAAAGGCTAGGTATTCAGCTGGGGGCTGATATTAGTAGCCTGGGAAGCCCCATGGGTATTACCCACTTCCCAGGCTTCAAACATCTGCCCCAGCCGTCTGCTTAACCTCCTCTAGAGACTAAAATTAGGGGGAACCTTTATTTTAACACTAAATGACAAGTACAGTAATCAACACTATCACTGTACTTCTTATATACGTGACTGACATGTTTCTATGTATCTAATCTATGTGTGATTCTCTATTCTTTATGTTATAAATTGGCGGGTACCGGTGTATGCCGTTGCTGAATTGCCGCCTTTTCATGTAATACATTCTACATTATTCTAAGTTGTTTTCCTTCATGTAGAATTAACCTACAAGGAAAGAAAGGGTTTATTTTTATTCCGATATTTGTGTCCCATTGACTTGCATTGGTTTCCTGTATCGGAATCGGCGATATCCGATATTTTTTGGGTATCGGTCCGATCCAATCCGATCCAATATTTCCCAATATCGGAAGGTATCGCTCAACACTATTCATAACTGTACATTTCAATTTGTACTTCGCTGCCATCTACTGGTCAATTTATGCATAGCAAAGATAGGTGATTCATTTCCCCACAACAGGCTACCATAGAAATGGCTGAGAGGAGCCTCTCAGCTCAGTTCTACTACACTTCATGTTGAGCTGGTACAAACCAGTTTAGTCCTGTCAAGTTAAGGGAGAGTAAGCAAACTCCATTGATTCCTGAATCCATTCCAGTCCACTCTGAGGAGTCATCATCCTCCACATAGCTGCCTCCACAAAACAGTGAAGCCTCAACCTTCAGGAAAGATAAAGCTGAACAAGTGCTTTCCTGCCTACTGTTTTTCCTATGTACTTCCAGCTGGAAACCTGATCTGTGTGTCCGCCACACCATGAAATTTTTCTGACCTAAATCCTGCAATAGGGAATGGTTGAGACAAAACTATGAGTCCTTCAACACTACGAGTGTGTCACCATGGGGAGCCAACCTATGAAGGTCCCTCTATCAATATAGCATTACCTGGACTGTTCATAATATTTCCTACTATAGCAAGTGAAAAATATTGTGCTCCAGCCGCCCCCGGAGAGGCTGCAAACTTGATTGTTTCATAAGGAGAAGACACAATCTTTCATACGCACAATATGAAAGTGTAACCTATATTGTGAATTGCCACCATTTTGCCTTTTAGAAAGATCCTGTACCCTGTTTTCGCCATCAGTAAAGTGTTACATTTACAAATTCACATATATATTTGGGTGCTTGAAATTGCCGGAAAATCATGGGCGCTCCAAAACCTGCACCCTACCAGGGTGCAGATGTTGGAGCGCCCATGATTTTCCAGCATGGAATGCCCCCGGTGGGTCCTATACACTATCTACATAAGTGCCACCTCCCACTATTGACAATTGTTGTGGACACAAGGGAAGTGTTTTGGGGGCCAGTGACCCACTTTAGCTACTGTGACATTAAAATCAATTGCCAGTGGAAATACATGTCCCAGCTGTACCCTCTGCAACACATGGCACCTCCCCCTTGGCTCACTGCAATTTCTGCCATCTAGACTAGGATTTATCTGTGTGCCTAAATCTGAGTCTCTGTCCAATTGTGAGCACTCACCCCTGCATCTATATCATGAGTGACCCCAGCGACAACAGCCAAGCTGATGCTAGCAGCCCTTCTGTACCCATAGCGTGCAACATGCCCTTCTCTGTCCCTTTTTATCCTGAGGCACCCTGGTTGCCATGCTACAAGGGGGAGCCACACACCTTCAAGGACTTCTGTAAAAAATTGCTGGCTCTCTTTCTGTTTTATGCCCTCTCTGCAGAACAGCAGATGCAGAAATTTAATGGGTCAGCTTGAGGGTGCTGGTGCCAGGGAAGACCAATCCTGGCCTCCATCAGAGAAAATAATGCTTTAGCAAATCCTCGTGAAACTGATGGATGCCTTTGATGTTACATCCATCTCTGAGATCAAAAACAGATTCTTCACCAGAAGACATCAGCCGGGTGAGACCCTATGGGACTATGCTCTACCCCTCAAAGAGGCTTTCCTCTGATAAAATTCTGATAGACAGCTTTATAGAAGGGGAGGGTTCTTAACTGTTGGAGTGCCAACTCCGCATACTTGCTGTCCAACATCCCAGATCCATTCGCCATGCCCATGCTCCAGCCTCCCTGAGAGGCCCTAAACTTGCTTGTTTCATGAGGAGAAGAGACCTTCTTTCATACGCACAATATGAAAATGTAACCTATACTGTTAGTTGCCACATATTTGATTTTAAGAAAGCGACTGTACCCTGTTTTCTTCTTCAGTGTGTCGTTTACTAGTTCACGTGTGTTTGGCTGCTTGTAAATGCACAAACATCACGGTAGAGATGAGCGTTGTTCGACTCAAACTGTTCGCCAATCTCAAATTCGAGCTGTTTTGGGCGGTGTTCGAGCCGTTCGGCGAACACGAATGATTTGAAAAAAATTCGGCTGTTTGAGGTTATGTTCGATAACTGTTCGTGCCCCAAAATCATAACTGGATTTTTTTCTCAGTAATGCTGAAAATTAATGTTAATACGCAGTTTGAGTGTACAGCGGGGCGGGGGGAGGGGCAGGGGATGGATCTCTGCAGGAATAATGAAGATCTCCATTTTTTTTTCTCTTTCCCGCATTTACAGTGGGGAGGTGCAATCTGTCAGCTTATCAACAGCGCACACACGGAGCTAAGTGCTTTTTTTCACACAAGCAAGGGCATGTGTCATTGGCAGTGTATGTCACATGTCCTTGCCCTATATGACCAAGCCATTTTCCCCGTCGTCATCATTTTCTCACTGCTGCAGCTGCGTGTTAGGCGGCACCGCTGTTGCTGTGTGCGCTATACCTTGTTAATTTCAAGCCAATTTTCGCACAAATCTACAGATAGCTTGGGAGTAGAGATGAGCGGTGTTCGACTAGAACTGTTTGCCAATCTCAAATTCGAGCTATTTTGGGTGGTGTTCGAGTTGTTCGACGAACCCGAACGATTTGCAAAAAATTCGGCTGTTCGAGGTTATGTTCGATAACTGTTCGTGCACCAAAAGCGTGTCCTGCATGTCTGGCGCTATTTAGAGCACCAATCATGCAGGGATTGTCTGCCACTCACTGTAATGCCACAGCCATGGTGGTTGTGGCATTAGAGTGATTGCCCAAATCGATGGGAACAGTGCTCACAGTGAAACATGAAAAGCCGGCAATTCAGCAGCGGCAAACACCGGTACCCGACAATTTAGAACCGAAAGAATAGAGCATCACACATAGATTAGATAGATAGAAACATGTCAGTCACATATATAAGAAGTACAGTGACAGTGTTGATTACTGTACTTGCCATTTAGTGTAAAGGATTTATTAAAAAAAATATTAGTGTTTTCATGCACAGTCTCTTTAAAAAAGCCGGCCGGCAATTCAGCAGCGGTACCCGACAATTTAGAATGGAAGGAATAGAGAATCACACATAGATTAGATAGATAGAAACATGTCAGTCACATATATATGAAGTACAGTGACAGTGTTGATTACTGTACTTGTCATTTAGTGTTAAAATAAAGGATTTATTTTAAAAAAAATTGGCGTGGGGTTCCCCATAATTTTAGGCTCTAGCGGAGGTTAAGCAGACAGCTGGGGCAGATATTTGAAGCCTGGGAAGGGGTAATACCCACGGAGCTTCCCAGGCTACTAATATCAGCCCCCAGCTGAATGCCTAGCCTTTACTAGCTATTAAAATGGGGGACCCCCCAAAAAATTGATGTGGGGTACCCCCTATTTTAATAGCTAGCAAAGGCTAGGCAGACAGCTTGGGGCTGATATTAATAGCCCAGGAAGGGTGCCATGAATATTGGCCCCCTCCCAGGCTAGAAACACCAGCCGTCAGCCGCCCCAGAAATGGCACATCCATAGGATGCGCCAATTCTGGCACTTAGCCTCGCTCTTCCCACTGCCCTGTAGCGGTGGCAGTGGGGTAGTAGGGCTGGGGTTGATGTCAGCTTATAATGCCAGCTGACATCAAGCCCAGGTTAGTAATGGAGAGGCGTCTATAAGACACCCCCATTACTAACCCCATAGTCAAAGTTAAAAAAAAACACAAACACCCAGAATAAAGTCGTTTAATTGAAATAAAGACACAATTCTTTATTGTTCTAAATTAAACCATACTTACAATCACGCCCATTCCAGCTGAAGCCAACGATCCCCTGCAATAAAAGAAAAATAATAAAGCTACATAATCCTTACCTTTCCATGGTTCCCACGACAGCTTCAGCTCTGCTACATCGAGATGACAGTCTGGATCACAGCAGAAAGCTGCCATCCAGCCTGTCATCCCGCAGACACTGAGAAGCGCAGGTTTGCTTGCGCTCCTCAGCGTCTCTCTGTGACGACATCCAGATGAGCCGAGGTCATGTCCAATGAACTCGGCTCACCTCATGCACGTCACTGACAGCGTGGGAAAATTCTCACGCTGAAGCGCTGAGTGCAGGAGAATTTTCCCACACTGTCAGTGACGTGCATGAGGTGAGCTGAGTTCATGGGACATGAGCTCACCTCATGCACGTCACTGACAGCGTGGGAGAATTCTCCTGCACTCAGCGCTTCAGCGTGAGAATTTTCCCACGCTGTCAGTGACGTGCATGAGGTGAGTTCATGTCCAATGATCTCAGCTCACCTCATGCACGTCACTGACAGCGTGGGAAAATTCTCCTGCACTCAGCGCTTCAGCATGAGAATTCTCCCACGCTGAAGCGCTGAGTGCAGGAGAATTTTCCCACGCTGTCAGTGACGTGCATGAGGTGAGCCGAGTTCATTGGACATGACCTCGGCTCATCTGGATGCCGTCACAGCGAGACACTGAGGAGCGCAAGCAAGCCTGCTCTTCTCAGTGTCTGCGGGTTGACAGGCTGGATGGCAGCGTTCTGCTGTGGTCCAGCCTGTCATCTCGATGTAGCAGAGCTGGAGCTGTCCTGGGAACCATCGAAAGGTAAGGTTTATGTTGGTTTGTTATTTTATTTTTATTGCAGGAGATTGTTCGCTTCAGCTGGAATGGGCGTGACGGTAAGTATGGTTTAATTTAGAACAATAAAGAATTGTGTGTTTATTTCAATTAAAGGACTTTATTCTGGGTGTTTGTGTTTTTTTTAACTTTCACTATGGGGTTAGTAATGGGGGTGTCTTATAGATGCCTCTCCATTACTAACCTGGGCTTGATGTCAGCTGGCATTATAAGCTGACATCAACCCCAGCCCTATTACCCCACTGCCACCGCTACAGGGCAGTGGGAAGAGCATCCTATGGATGCGCCATTTCTGGGGCGGCTGATGGCTGGTGTTTCTAGCCTGGGAGGGGGCCAATATTCATGGCACCCTTCCTGAGCTATTAATATCAGCCCCCAGCTGTCTGCCTAGCCTTTGCTAGCTATTAAAATAGGGGGGACCCCATGTCATTTTTTTGGGGGGTCCCCCATTTTAATAGCTAGTAAAGGCTAGGTATTCAGCTGGGGGCTGATATTAGTAGCCTGGGAAGCTCCATGGGTATTACCCCCTTCCCAGGCTTTAAACATCTGCCACAGCCGTCTGCTTAACCTCCGCTAGAGACTAAAATTACGGGGAACCCCACGCTAATTTTTTTTTTAATAAATCCTTTATTTTAACACTAAATGAGAAGTACCGTAACCAACACTATCACTGTACTTATTATATATCTGACTGACATGTTTATATCTATCTAATCTATGTGTGATGCTCTATCTTTCTGTTCTAAATTGTTGTGTACAGATGCTGAATTGCCGGCCGGCTTTTTTAAAGAGACGGTGCATGAAAACAATATTATTTTTTTAAATAAATCCTTTACACTAAATGACAAGTACAGTAAGCAACACTGTGACTGTACTTATTATATATGTGACTGACATGTTTCTATCTATCTAATCTATGTGTGAAGCTCTATTCTTTCTGTTCTAAATTGTCGGGTACCGCTGCTGAATTGCCGGCCGGCTTTTTTAAAGAGACGGTACATGAAAACACTAATATTTTTTTTAATAAATCCTTTACACTAAATGACAAGTGCAGTAACCAACACTGTCACTGTGCTTCTTATATGTGTGACTGACATGTTTCTATCTATCTAATCTATGTGTGATGCTCTATTCCTTCTTGTCTAAATTGTCGGGTACCGGTGTCTGCCACTGCTGAATTTGCCGGCCGGCTTTTTTAAAGAGAGTGTCTTCTGAGCAGTTTGTCAGCTTTTGGACACCTTTGAAGGTGTTTTCTATGTGTTTCTATGTGTTTTTGTTTGCTTGCCATTGGTTTTAACGGTGTTCGACGGTGTTCTAAGGTGTTCGACGAACAGTTCGACGAACAGTTCCTCGAACACCCCGGTGTTCGACGAACCGAACCGAACCCGAACACTACGGGGGTGGCTCAACACTACTTGGGAGTAGGGAAGAGTTGTGATTGCAGTCCTTTTATGGACTAGGTTACAGCATTTCCTACGACTTTTATCAGGCAGGTCTGTGCTCTTAAATAGATAGGTTGGGAGTAAAGACTAATTGTAATTGCAGTCCTTTTCAGGACAAAGTTACATCAGTTCCTATCAGTTTTTGCCAGGCAGGTCTGTGCCAGTGATGTGCAAGTTTTTTTCACAGCATTTGGCTAAATCTAGCAAAGCTAATCCTTTTTGGCCTATTGCAGAGTGTGTTAGTCAGTGGAGTAGCCTATCTGTGTTGCAAGCTACACCACCTGTGTATAGAATACCAATTTTTTTACTGCACCTAGTGAAGTAAAACCTTTTGGGCATAGCATCATTCTATTCGTCCATCTATACTAACCTCCACCAGGTTGCAAATTGAATATAATTTTTTTCTGCATCCAACTCTGAAAAAATATTTGGGCTTCTAGCAGTGTGTGGGACTTGTTCTATTAGTCCATCTATACTGACCTCCATCAGGTTGCAAATTCAATATATTTTTTTCTGTGTCTAGCTCTGAAAAAATATTTGGGCTTCTAGCAGTGTGTGGGACTTGGTCTATTAGTCCATCTATACTAACCTCCATCAGGTTGCAAATTCAATATAATTTTTTTCTGCATCTTGCTCTGAAAAAATATTTGGGCTTCTAGCAGTGTGTCGGACTTGGTCTATTAGTCCATCTATACTAACCTCCACCAGGTTGCAAATTAAAAATAATTTTTATCTGCATCTAGCTCTGAAAAAATATATTGGGCTTCTAGCAGTGTGTGGGACTTGTTCTATTAGTCCATCTATACTGACCTCCATCAGGTTGCAAATTCAATATATTTTTTTCTGTGTCTAGCTCTGAAAAAATATTTGGGCTTCTAGCAGTGTGTGGGACTTGGTCTATTAGTCCATCTATACTAACCTCCATCAGGTTGCAAATTCAATATAATTTTTTTCTGCATCTTGCTCTGAAAAAATATTTGGGCTTCTAGCAGTGTGTCGGACTTGGTCTATTAGTCCATCTATACTAACCTCCACCAGGTTGCAAATTAAAAATAATTTTTTTCTGCATCTAGCTCTGAAAAAATATTTGGGCTTCTAGCAGTGTGTGGTACTGTATTAGGCCATCTACACCAAGCTCCACCAGCTTTGAAATTAATAATAATATTTAGCTGCATCTAGCCCTGAAAATAATTTTTCTTCCCAATAGTTGTAGCAATAGAAATATGGGGCGCGTGCCTGGCTAACAAAAATATACGCTTCATAACAAAAAACACCAGCCTAGCGCATTGCATTAATAAGATGGCATCATCGTCTCTCCCAGTGCTAGGCCTACTACGCCGGCTAGCATTCCTGTGCCTAAAACACAATGCATGGGTCCGCGCTAGCCACTATGCTGAGGGGTGTAAAGCTGCTGATAACGCTTTATAACATTTCAATTGGCAGATTTTCACAGAGCTCTTCCCCAACGCCCACCCATCGGGCAGCAGTTGCTCACCCTCCCTATGGGATCTAGTGGCGAATAGTTGATGCCATTAATCAGAGCGTCAGTTGCCCCGTCGACGTGGCAAGCATACGGTAAGGCATGGGAAGAGTGGACACGACTAGTAGCAGGCAGACGGGTTGACCAATGTGAACAAGCCAGATCACAAGTCACCATAGAATTTCTCCACCAGCTAATGATGAGGGGCATATCAGGGGAGTCAGCGCAGCGGTGTCTGACCGGAGTAGCATTTCACTTCCAACTACTGAATTGGGGAGATGTGACAAAGATTCATCATCAGACAATCCATAAAAGGGTGGAAAAGGGGTCAGCCAAGTCAGGAGTGTAGACATCACGTCCCGTGTCACTAAAACTGATTTCTCACATCATATCCCTAACACCATTAACATGACACTCACAATTTGAAGCAACACTACTGTCTACTGCATTTGTGATCGCCTTCTTCGGGGCGCTATGCATAAGCGAATTAGTCCCTCAATCCAAAATTACCACCAGTGGAGGCTTATTACACCAGGATGTAGTCATAGCCAATAATGCAATACGTCTACGCATACGCCAATCGAAAACGGTTCCAGCGGGCAGGGGCACTTGGGTACTTCTACAACCCACAAACGGTACACTGAGTCGGGAAACAATAGTAAAATCATATATAACCATCAGATCGCAAAGTAATTTCTTCCTATCACACATTGATGGAACGCCATTATCAAGATACCAGTTCCAAGCTGTATTTAATAAATGCATAACATCGGCAGGGAACCACCCCAAAGATTACGGGACACACTCATTCTGCATAGGCGCGGCCACGGAAGCAGCAAGAGCAGGACTGTCAGAAACGGAAGTTCAGAGTATAGGGAGATGGCGATCCACGTGTTTGGCGAGATACGTAAGACCGGACTTGTTATCCTAACGTGATTTGTTTCTTTTACAGGTGACGCTAAGCCAACAGTGTGGGTGATAGGCCACTCGTATATATATTGGGCAGAAAAAAGGGCGAAAGTCCGCCCAGGCGGGAGGAAATTAGAGTTTCATAACACATATTTCAACTGGAGAGGTATTAGAGGCCTGCTATGGCCACAGGTACTAATGGAGGTAATCAAGGTAGGGAGAGAGGCAAGAGGTCCGGTCATCTTAGTTATACAGGCCGGGGGAAACAACCTAGGTGATCACAAGAGCGCATAACTAATGGCAATAATGAAACCAGACACTGAGCGCTTCAGAGAATTTTTCACAAAACTAGCTATAGTATGGTCAGAGATTGTGCCTATAGCGGTATGGCAAGGTGCGCGAGACATCACGGCCATCAAACGGACAAGGCGGGTAATAAATATTCGGATGGCAAAATTTAGAAGAGACAGAGGCGGTGTAGTGATACGACACCGACAACTGGAAGGAGATAAAGCAGGCCTCATACGGTCCGACGGTGTTCACTTAATAGATATTGGACTGGACATATTCCTGTCAGGACTCCAGGACGGAGTGGAACAAGCGTTAAGAGTGATGGGTGGGGGTCAGAGTCCTGCATACGAGTACGCAGGATCCTCCGTGGCCTGGAAATAGAAAGGACATGTTGGAGAGTTACATTTGTTGGCCAACTTGCCGGAGTGGAGACCCAGGGCATTCTGCAACAAGCTGAATTATTTTAGAAATAAAATGCCTTTCTAATGGAATGAGTATAAAGAGTTAATAAAGCTGTGACCGATCCTCACCCATCCAGTTGTAAGAGTTACATTATTGTATTACCAAGGAAAGGGGGGCGGTAGGGGGGCTGAGCGTCTGGGTTTGGTTTGGGGTCCCCACAGTCTGCCTAGGCTAGATGTATTTAAAAATTCTTATTAGATACACAGGCGGTGCAGCTTGCTTCGCAGCTGGACTACTACGCCCAAAGTATTGCCTAGGCTAGATGCAGTTAAAAATTCTACGCTGACTAGCAGACAATGAAGCTTTGGAGCAGACCTCTGAGTAAACAACTCTTCACACTCAACCATCTGTGTTACCGCAAGCCATAGTGTATGTAGTTTTTACAGTTAAAAGGGGGGGGGGGAGCGACCCAACCCACCTGGAATTGACGATGCCAACGTCACGCAAAACACAGCAAGGGGACTCCAAAAAGTGTCTCCATTTTTTCCCAAAATTGTGGCACAGACACCACTTAACCCTAGAACGCATACCTGGGGCCTCGCAGGCCCGCCCTGTTAATTGTTTTCTATTTTCTGCAAGATTACTTTAGTTAGAATTTTGAAACTCTAGGTATTCTTCATGTATATAGTTATTTGTCATTTGAGTTTGAGTTATTCCATGTTATTTGCACATGGGCCTAAAAGGTCACAGGTTTGTGAAAGTGTAGATTTTTATTGTCATGCGTACTAGGGTTAAGTGGCATCAATTGCCCCACAGTTGCTTAAAACGGTTGGTGTGGTGATTTTACGAAATCATCAAGCTTTTAGTCTCCCCAGGATGACACAGGGGTAGAAAAGTCCTTGCGAATCCATGATTTGTTCATCTTTATGAACGTGAGTCTGTCTACATTATCAGTGGAGAACCACATGTGCTTATCTGTCAGCCCACCACCAGCAGCACTGAACACACGTTCAGAGAGAACGCTGGCTGCGGGGCATGACAAGGTCTCCAAGGCGTGAGTGGCGAGCTCCGGCCATTTTTCCAGATTGGAATCCCAAAATGAGCAAGGGTCCAGTGACACAGTCATGGCTTCAATGTTTACTTGGAGATACTCCAGTACCATCGTCTCTAGGCGTTGACTATGTGTCAGACTTCTTGTCTCCTGTGGCCTTGCAAAGGATGGTCTAAAAAAGTGGTGAAACGATTCCGCAAAATTGCTGTTACCAGCAGATACTGTGTTACTGTTATGGTTTGAGTGATGAAGACTCGACAGTCCCACAGTTGGCAAGTTAGAACTGATAGATTCACTACGTGCACCGCTGGTGTTTTGTGGAAAAGCACATGTAAGATTCTGCAACAGCGTCTGCAGATACTCCTGCATGCGTAAATCCCTTTTTATGGCAGGAATTATTTCGGCAAATTTACTTTTGTACCGGGGATCTAAGAGTGTGGCAACCCAGTAGTCAGGATTACTTCGAATTCTGACAATCCGAGGGTCATGTTGCAGGTCGTGCAGCAAGAAGGCACTCATGTGTCTTGCGCATCCAGAAGGACCAAGTCCTTGTTGTGTTGGTGTGTTGGAAGCGAGGTAAGAATCATGTTTCCTTCCTCTGCTCTCTCCCCCCAACCTCGCACAACAGAAATGAGATCAAGGTCTCCCTCATCTGATGAGTCTTCCATGCCCATCGCCAGTTCGTCCTCCACTTCTTCCTCGGCTCCTGCACCTTCCTCAACAGTTTGGCTGCTACCATGCGCCCTGGTTAATCCCTCTCCCCCACCCTCCCATGCCTGCCACCTTGTGCTGCCGACCGTCTGGACCTTGGAGATGTTATCCCTTCCGCATACGACTCCTCCTCTACTTCCTCCACCTCCTCTTGTCCCACCACCTGACTCTGAATTCTGTTTAATGTGTGCTCCAGCATGTAAATCACCGGAATAGTCATGCTGATAATGGCATCGTCGTCAGCACTAAACATCTTCGTCACCATTTCAAAACTGTGCAGAAGGGTGTGTGGCGCCGCTGAGGGTTCAGTCGCCACAGAGTTACTGCATCTCACCCAGAGGTGTGGTATCTCACCCTCAGGTAAGGAAGGCGTATGGCTCGGGACCCTAACACCTGCATCCAACACATACCCGCAGTGGGGGTAGGGCGAGATTACTCCTAAGGGAGAGCACAGTCCCAGGTCCTTAGCTGGTGGGAGGGTCCTATGTAGTGGGTGTTTAGGGGAGCACATGACAGGGAGAGTATAAATAGGAAGCCATCTTAGAAAGAGCAAGCCAGTCAGAGGAGGAATAGTGACAGGAGCAGAGGCTCTGCATGAGCTCTGCTCTGGAGGCGGGCCTAGCCTGGGAGGCCCAGGACTGAAGGAGAGAAGAGAGGAGTGGGAGCAGGAAGGCTCCAGGAACCGAAGGGACCCTAGGGGTACGGGCTGTGCAGAAGGCCACCCGTACTCCCGCTGCTACCAGGAGGTAGAGGGGTCAGGCCAGATAAGGGGAATCGGTCCCTAAACTAGCGGAGAAACAGCAAGGCTCAACTAGAAACCGGAGGCTGCAGCATTTCATGCACTGCAGTCCAAAGTCCACACCAGTCTCACTAAGAAGGTAGCCACATAGGATCCAGGGGACGGAACACACGTCGCCCGCCAAGGCCCGAGGATACCGGATAGAAGTGTCACTGGGTGTGAGGTGCACGGAGAAGGCCAGAGAAAGGACACACAGAAGGGGGTCCTGCTAAGTACTCCAGAGCTATCTGGGGGTGGACTGAGCCCCTCACTGAGTACGCACAGCACGACGGGGGAGATTGCTCTGGTACCTGAAATCTGGACTGCAACAACTGTGAGTAAAGATCTTGGGACTGCATCACACGGACTCTGTGTTCATTACTGACTCCCTGCACTACAACCACCATCATCCACTCATATTGCCCTGAAGCTACACTCTTCCTGTGGGAAGTAATAATGCCATTGCTGCAAAACCAACAGCTTCAGAGGACTGTTCCGCAGCGGTGGCCCCTTTTGCCACACTCCAGAGGTGGCGTAGTCGGACATTATAAAACCCATATATACAAATTACCCTTGGATTGACCGCCCTGGGTCACGGACCAGGTCACCGCCACAGTGACTACAACCCCCAGCGTCTACTGGCCCGGCTCCGGGTACCCCACGGCCCAGGGGGCGCGTCAACTTCATAGGTCCCTGATCTGAGACCACTCCTGCAGCGTGATTTTCCCCACCTCTGGATCTCGTTGGCCCAGGCTATACGTCAGAACATATTGCACCAGGGCTTGTCGGTGCTGCCACAGTCGCTTCAACATGTGCAGAGTTGAATTCCACCATGTTGGCACATCGCATTTCAGCCGGTGAACTGGCAGGCCCAACGACTTCTGTAGAGATGTAAGTCGTTCAGCTGCGGGATGCGAACGGCGGAAGTGAGCACACAGCGACCGTGCCGTCTGCAGAAGGCCATCTAGTCCGGGATAGTGGGCTATACAAGGCACGTGTGTGACATTGCCCCGGCGAAGGGCCGCACCCAGGTTTGCAGCATTGTCGCACACGGCCTTCCCTGGTTGCAGGTCCAGTAGAGACAACCATTCATGAAACTGGGTCTCCAGAGCTGACCACAACTCCTCAGCTGTGTGACTCACATTTCCCAGACATTTCAAAGTAAAAACCGCTTGATGACGTTGAGCCCTGCTGCCAGCATAGTAAGGAGGTGTGCAGGATCCCTTCTGCGCAGTTAGAAAGCTTGTGGCATGACAAGACAGGCTTTGGGTGCAGATGGAGGACCGAGAGGTGGTTGAGGAGGCAGAAGCAGTGGAGGAACTTTGAGATAAAGAGGATTGACGCACAACTCGTGGGGACGGCAAGACTTGGACAGCAGCCCCTTGTCCTGCTGTCACATAGTTACCCAGTGCCCAGTCAGCGACATGTAACGCCCCTGTCCATGCCTACTCGTCCAAGTGTCTGTGGTGAAATGCAGACAGAGTTTCTCAAAGAAGTGGTGATGTTGTGTGCGACATGCTGGTGGAACGCAGGCACACCTTTCTTTGAGATGTAGTGCCGACTGGGCATCTGGTACTGGGGCACTGCGATGGACATGAGGTCTCGAAAATCCTCTGTGTCCACCAGGCGGAAAGGATGCAAACTATAGATTTTTAGGCCTCTACTTAGCTTTTGGTGACAAATATTACAGATAACACGAGTAGAGATGAGCGTTATTCTACTCGAACTGTTCGCCAATCTCAAATTCGAGCTGTTTTGGGCGGTGTTCGAGCCGTTCGGCGAACACGAACGATTTGAGAAAAATTCGGCTGTTCGAGGTTATGTTCGATAACTGTTCGTGCACCAAAATCATAACTGGATTTTTTCTCAGTAATGATGAAAATTAATGTTAATACGCAGTTTGAGTGTACAGCGGGGTGGGGGGAGGGGAACGGGATGGATCTCTGCAGGAATAATGAAGATCTCCATTTTTTTTTCTCTTTCCCGCATTTACAGTGGGGAGGTGCAATCTGTCAGCCTATCAGCAGCGCACACACGGAGCGAAGTGCTTTTTTTCACACAAGCAAGGGCATGTGTCATTGGCAGTGTATGTCACATGTCCTTGCCCTATAAGACCAAGCCATTTTCCCCGTCGCCACCATTTTCTCACTGCTGAAGCTGCATGTTAGACGGCACCGCTGTTGCTGTGTGCGCTATACCTTGTTAATTTCAAGCCAATTTTCGCACAAATCTACAGATAGCTTGGGAGTAGGGAATAGTTGTGATTGCAGTCCTTTTAAGGACTAGGTTACAGCATTTCCTACGACTTTTATCAGGCAGGTCTGTGCTCTTAAATAGATAGGTTGTGGGAGTAAAGACTAATTGTAATTGGAGTCCTTTTCAGGACTAGGTTACATCAGTTCCTATCAGTTTTTGCCAGGCAGGTCTGTGCCAGTGCTGTGCAAGTTTTTTTCACAGCATTTGGCTGAATCTAGCAAAGCTAATCCTTTTTGACCTATTGCAGAGTGTGTTAGTCAGTGGAGAAGCCTATCTGTGTTGCAAGATATACCACCTGTGTATAGAATACCAATTTTTTTACTGCACCTAGTGAAGTAAAATCTTTTGGGCATAGCATCATTCTATTAGTCCATCTATACTGACCTCCATCAGGTTGCAAATTGAATATAATTTTTTTCTGCATCTAGCTCTGAAAAAATATTTGGCCTTCTAGCAGTGTGTGGGACTTTCTCTATTAGTCCATCTATACTGACCTCCATCAGGTTGCAAACTGAATATATTTTTTTCTGCATCTACCTCTGAAAAAATATTGGGCTTGTAGCTGTGTGTGGGACTTGTTCTATTAATCCATCTATACAGACCTCCATCAGGTTGCAAACTGAATATAATTTTTTTCTGCATCTACCTCTGAAAAAATATTTGGGCTTCTAGCTGTGTGTGGGACTTGTTCTATTACTCCATCTATACTGACCTCCATCAGGTTGCAAATTGAATATAATTTTTTTCTGCATCTAGCTCTGAAAAAATATTGGGCTTCTAGCTGTGTGTGGGACTTGTTGTATTAGTCCATCTATACTGACCTCCATCAGGTTGCAAACTGAATATATTTTTTTCTGCATCTACCTCTGAAAAAATATTGGGCTTCTAGCTGTGTGTGGGACTTGTTCTATTAATCTATCTATACAGACCTCCATCAGGTTGCAAACTGAATATAATTTTTTCCTGCATCTAGCTCTGAAAAAATATTTGGCCTTCTAGCAGTGTCTGGGACTTTCTCTATTAGTCCATCTATACTGACCTCCATCAGGTTGCAAATTAAAAATAATTTTTATCTGCATCTAGCTCTGAAAAAATATTTGGGCTTCTAGCTGTGTGTGGGACTTGTTCTATTACTCAATCTATACTGACCTCCATCAGGTTGCAAATTGAATATAATTTTTTTCTGCATCTAGCTCTGAAAAAATATTGGGCTTCTAGCTGTGTGTGGGACTTGTTGTATTAGTAAATCTATACTGACCTCCATCAGGTTGCAAACTGAATATATTTTTTTCTGCATCTACCTCTGAAAAAATATTGGGCTTCTAGCTGTGTGTGGGACTTGTTCTATTAATCCATCTATACAGACCTCCATCAGGTTGCAAACTGAATATAATTTTTTTCTGCATCTAGCTCTGAAAAAATATTTGGCCTTCTAGCAGTGTGTGGGACTTTCTCTATTAGTCCATCTATACTGACCTCCATCAGGTTGCAAATTAAAAATAATTTTTATCTGCATCTACCTCTGAAAAAATATTTGGGCTTCTAGCTGTGTGTGGGACTTGTTCTATTAGTCCATCTATACTGACCTCCATCACGCTGCAAATTCAAAATAATTTTTTGTCTGCATCTAGCTCTGAAAAAATATTTGGGCTTCTAGCTGTGTGTGGGACTTGTTCTATTAATCCATCTATACAGACCTCCATCAGGTTGCAAACTGAATATAATTTTTTTCTGCATCTAGCTCTGAAAAAATATTTGGCCTTCTAGCAGTGTGTGGGACTTTCTCTATTAGTCCATCTATACTGACCTCCATCAGGTTGCATATTAAAAATAATTTTTATCTGCATCTAGCTCTGAAAAAATATTTGGGCTTCTAGCTGTGTGTGGGACTTGTTCTATTACTCCATCTATACTGACCTCCATCAGGTTGCAAATTGAATATAATTTTTTTCTGCATCTAGCTCTGAAAAAATATTGGGCTTCTAGCTGTGTGTGGGACTTGTTGTATTAGTCCATCTATACTGACCTCCATCAGGTTGCAAACTGAATACATTTTTTTCTGCATCTACCTCTGAAAAAATATTGGGCTTCTAGCTGTGTGTGGGACTTGTTCTATTAATCCATCTATACAGACCTCCATCAGGTTGCAAACTGAATATAATTTTTTTCTGCATCTAGCTCTGAAAAAATATTTGGCCTTCTAGCAGTGTGTGGGACTTTCTCTATTAGTCCATCTATACTGACCTCCATCAGGTTGCAAACTGAATATAATTTTTTTCTGCATCTAGCTCTGAAAAAATATTTGGCCTTCTAGCAGTGTGTGGGACTTGTTCTATTAGTCCATCTATACTGACCTCCATCAGGTTGCAAATTCAAAATAATATTTTGTCTGCATCTAGCTCTGAAAAAATATTTGGCCTTCTAGCAGTGTGTGGGACTTTCTCTATTAGTCCATCTATACTGACCTCCATGAGGTTGCAAACTGAATATATTTTTTTCTGCATCTACCTCTGAAAAAATATTTGGGCTTCTAGCTGTGTTTGGGACTTGTTCTATTAGTCCATCTATACTGACCTCCATCAGGTTGCAAATGGAATATAATTTTTTTCTGCATCTAACCCAGCCAATAGTTTTGGCCTAATACCACAGTTTGGCCACTCAGCTCTGCTCGGTTCCCATCCATTGTTTTTTTGTGCAAACAACTCCAGAGTTGATAATTAGTTAACCAGCAAAATGAGTGGAAAAAGGCCTGCTGCTGGTGGAAAGGGGAATAGGCGTGTTGGGAAGGGGAAAAAAGGTTGTGTCCGTGGGGTAGGTGTTAAAGCAACAGTAACATCTGCAGAAGAAAGACCATCTTCCAGCCAAACTAAAATGTCTACTTCTTTTAGCGGACAATGTGATAAGATCCCTTTCTTACGGCCACGCCAATCGCTACAAATTCCAGATGAGGCACAAAAACAGCAGGTGCTTCAACGGATATCAAGTGCTCCTTTAAGTGGGCTCTCCTCCACATCAACTTCAACATCACAAATACTCCAGTCCTCAAAGGTGTCACCCCAATCGCACTTGCTTCCTCACAGCTCCCAAATCTCCAGCTGCCCGTCTGAGTATGAGGTAGAACAGATGGTTGAGTCTGCAGAGCTGTTTACTCATACTATAGCCTGGGAATCAGAGGTCGACTCCAGCGCTTCTGTGAATCCAGACGAGGAAATGTTCTGCACTGATGCCCAGAATCTTTATGAGTCGGATCCAGGACCAGATGCAGAAGGTTCTGACCATAATGTAGACCCTCATTCCCAAACTGTAACTCCTGTTTGTGGAGACAATGAGGAAGACGATGATGAGACTCAAATACCTGATTGGAGCGACAACTTTAGTTTTTTGTCAGGGCAGGAACAGGTTGGCTCTGAGGACGACGGGTGTGATAACGCACAGGGTGATGATGATGAGGTTGGAGATACCACTTACTGTCAACCCACAGTCAGCCAAGAGATGAGGTCAGCAGAGGAGGTGGAGGAAGATGCTAGTGACGACGAGGTCAGGTTGTGCCTTCCTGGACAGAGACGTAGTACTGGAAGCACGTCAACAACTGCATCCTCAAACACAACTCTGCCTCTCACCACAAGTCGTGGTGGCTCTTCAGGTCGCATGGGTGCTAAGCCTTGCATAGCCTGGTCATTTTTTCAGATCGATAAAGATGACCCAACTCGTGTTATCTGAAACATTTGTCAGCAAAAGCTAAGTAGAGGCCAAAAAATACATAGTTTGAGTACTTCATGCATGAACCGGCACATGGACATGAAGCATAAGTTTCAGTGGGAAGCTCAGTGTGCTACAATGCGGCCTAGCCAGCCGGGCCAACCACCGTCTGCCATATCTTGTGCATCCGCGGCCTCTTCATCCTCTGTGACTGGGGGGACAGCAGTCACACCTGTTTTGGGGCGCAGACCTGCCACCTCTTTACCCGCAACAGCCAGCGTGATTGGCAGGTCATCATTTTCTTTGGAGGTGGTAACACCAGCTGGTGTTGAGCGCTGTCCGACATCGATAGCACCACCTTTGGATCAAGGCAACCTAACATGTCCGCCTGCATCTTCCTCACAGACCGGCAGTTTGCCGGGGACACCCTTATCAACCCCGTCTAAGCACAATAGCCAGCCCTCGGTCCCTCAGATGTGGACAAGTAAAAGACCATTTCCTCCTAGCCATGAGAAAGCTAAGAGGTTGAATTTCACCATCTGCAAGCTCTTGGCTACAGAAATGCTGCCTTTCCGCCTGGTGGACACAGAGGATTTTCGAGACCTTATGTCCGTCGCAGTGCCCCAGTACCAGATGCCCAGTCGGCACTACTTCTCAAATAAAGGTGTGCCTGCGCTCCACCAGCATGTCGCACACAACATCGCCGCTTCTTTGAGAAACTCTGTGTGTGACAGGGTGCATTTCACCACAGACACTTGGACGAGTAGGCATGGACAGGGGCGTTACATGTCGCTGACTGGGCACTGGGTAACTATGGTGACAGCAGGACAAGGGGCTGCTGTCCAAGTCTTGCCGTCCCCACGAGTTGTGCGTCAATCCTCTTTATGTCAAAGTTCCTCCACTGCTTCTGCCTCCTCAACCTCCTCTCGGTCTTCCACCTGCACCCAAAGCCTGTCTGGTCATGCCACAAGCTTTCTAACTGCGCAGAAGGGATCCTGCACACCTCCTTACTATGCTGGCAGTAGGGCTCAACGTCATCAGGCGGTTTTTACTTTGAAATGTCTGGGAAATGTGAGTCACACAGCTGAGGAGTTGTGGTCAGCTCTGGAGAACCAATTTCATGAAAGGTTGTCTCCACTGGACCTGAAACCAGGGAAGGCCGTGTGCGACAATGCTGCAAACCTGGGTGCGGCCCTTCGCCGGGGCAATGTCACACACGTGCCTTGTATGGCTCACGTGTTGAACCTGGTTGTCCAGCAATTTTTAGCCCACTATCCCAGACTAGATGGCCTTCTGCAGAGGGCACGGTCACTGTGTGCTCACTTCCGCCGTTCGCATCCAGCAGCTCAACGACTTACATCTCTACAGAAGTCGTTGGGCCTGCCACTTCACCAGCTAAAATGCCATGTGCCTACCCGGTGGAATTCAACTCTGCACATGTTGCAGCGACTGTGGCAGCACCGACAAGCCCTGGTGCAATACGTTCTGACGTATAGCCTGGGCCAACGAGATCCAGACGTGGGGCAAATCACGCTGGAGGAGTGGTCTCAGATCAGGGACCCATGCACCCTTCTGCACAGTTTTGAAATGGCGACGAAGATGTTTAGTGCTGACGATGCCATTATCAGCATGACTATTCCGGTGATTTACATGCTGGAGCACATGTTAAACAGAATTCGGAGTCAGGTGGTGGCACAAGAGGAGGTGGAGGAAGTAGAGGAGGAGGAGTTGTATGCGGAAGGGCTAACATCTGCAAGGTCCAGACAGTCGGCAGCACCAAGGCGGCAGGCATGTGAGGGTGGGGGAGATGGTTTTACCAGGGCGCATGGTAGCAGCCAAACTAGTGAGGAAGGTGCAGGAGCCCAGGAAGAAGTGGAGGATGAACTGATGGAAGACTCATCAGATGAGGGAGACCTTGATCACAATTCTGTTGTGCGAGGTTGGGGGGAGAGGACAGAGGAAGGAAGCATGATTGTTACCTCGCCACCAACACAACAGGGACTTGGTGCTCCTGGATGCGCAACACACATGAGTGCCTTCTTGCTGCACTACCTGCAACATGACCCTCGAATTGTGAGAATTAGAAATAATCCTGACTACTGGGTTGCCACACTGTTAGATCCCCGGTTCAAAAGTAAATTTGCAGAAATTTTTCCTGCCATAGAAAGGGATGCACGCATGCAGGAGTATCAGCAGAGACTGTTGCAGAATCTTACATGTGCTTTTCCACAAAATACCAGTGGTGCACGTAGTGAATCTCACAGTTCTAACTTGCCAACCGTGGGACCGTCAAGTGTTCAGCACTCAAACCGTAACAGAACCACAGTATCTGCTGGTAACATCAATTTTGCGGAATCATTTCACCACTTTTTTAGCCCATCCTTTGCAAGGCCACAGGAGACAAGAAGTCTGACACATAGTCAACGCCTAGAGACGATGGTACAGGAGTATCTCCAAGTAAACATTGAAGCCATGACTGTGTCACTGGACCCTTGCTCTTTTTGGGCTTCCAATCTGGATAAATGGCCGGAGCTAGCCACTTACGCCTTGGAGATCTTGTCATGCCCCGCAGCCAGCGTTCTGTCTGAACGTGTGTTCAGCGCTGCTGGTGGTGTGCTGACAGATAAGCGCACGCGGCTCTCCACTGATAATGTAGACAGACTCACGTTCATAAAGATGAACAAATCATGGATCCGAAATGACTTTTCTACCCCTGTGTCATCCTGGGGAGAGTAAAAGATGGATGAGTGGTTAAAATCACCCTACCAACCGTTTTAAGCTTTCAAATTACTAATCATGTTTATCTGTATCTTGGCTGGAAAATAATTTGGGCTTTGTAGCAGTGTGCAGCACTGATTCTATTAGGCCATCTATAATAAGCTCCACCAGATTTAAAATTACTAATCATGTTTATCTGTATCTTGGCTGGAAAATAATTTGGTCTTTGTAGCAGTGTGCAGCACTGATCCTATTAGGCCATCTATACTAAGCTCTACCAGATTTAAAATTAATAATAATTTTTAGCTTTATCTAGCCCGGAAAATAATTTTGGGGCTCCGAGATGCGCAAGACACATAAGTGCCTTCTTGCTGCACTACCTGCAACATGACCCTCATATTGTCAGAATTCGAAGTAATCATGACTACTGGGTTGCCACACTCTTAGATCCGCCAAACTTTTTGATCAACCTTTTCATTTTAATAAAGACCAAAAAAATGGTCATTTTTGAAATTATAAGCATTAGCAGGTTATTAGAAACTGAAATCAAACAGTTTTCAACTCAAAACTTTATTCTAGGTGATGTTACATTTTCACATAGGACCCCTTGTTCGAAAGGAGCTTCTGAACTCTCTCGTCCATTGAATTTGTCAGGTTTTGGATGGTTTCTGCTTCAATTGTTTTGCATGAGGACAGAATACCCTCCCAGAGCTGTTGCTTAGATGTGAACTGCCTCCCGCCATCATAGACACTCCTTTTGATGATGCTCCAGAGGTTCTGAATGGGGTAGAGGTCAGGGGAGCATGGGGGTCACACCATAAGTTTGTGCCCTTTTATCCCCATATCAGCCAGAGATGCAGATGTTTTATGTGCAGCATGAGATGGTGCATTATCATGCAAAAAAATGATCTTGCTGTGAAATACACGGTTCTTCTTCTTGAACCATGGCAGGAAGTGCTGTTTGAGAAAATCCACATACATTATGGAGTTCATCTTTAGAGCCTTCAGGGATCCTAAAGGGGCCGACAATCTCTCTCCCCATGATTCCAGCCCAAAACATTACTCCACCTCCTCCTTGTTGGCGCTGTAGCCGTGTTTGCGTGGGGTGTCCATCAACTAGCCATCCTCCACTCCATCCACCTGGACCATCGAGCGCTGCACGTCACTCATCCGTGAACAAAACAGTTTTGAAATCAGTCTTCATGTAATGTTTGGCCCACTGGAGCCGTTTCTGCTTGTGTGAAGTGGATAGAGGATGTCGACAGGATGGCGTATGCACAGCTGCAAACCTCTGAAGGACCCTGCATCTTGTTGTTCAGGGGACGTTGGAGGCACCAGCAGCTTCAAAAACTTGTCTGCTGCTATGACAAGGCTTTTTTGCCGCTGCTCTTTTAACCTGACGTAATTGCCTGTAGGAAAGAGTCCTCAATTTGCCCTTATCAGCACGCACACGTGTGTACTGTGAATCAGCTACATACTTCTTGATTGCCAAGACACTTCATCCTGATCATCGCACAATGTTGATTGTAGTCATGCCTTGACCTAAACACTCCACAATTTGTTGCTTCTCAGCAGCTGACACATCCTTTTTCTTTCCCATTTTGGCAGAAAATGTAGGCTGCTTAATAATGTGAGACAGCCTTCTTAAGTAGTCTTGCCTTTCATTGGACACACCTGCCAAAATAATTAGCACAGGTGTCTGCAATTGCTTACAGTGATATAAAGAGCCCTGACACACATCACCATCAATGAGTTTAACTGACAAACAAACAAATTCTTCCCTTATCACTCCTAAACAATTTTTGCATAATAATTTTGAACACAGTGTACATGTGCTTTTCCACAAAACACCAGTGGTTCACGTAGTGAATCTTACAGTTCTAACTTGGCAACCGTGGTCTGTATGGAGTTGTTCAATAAAGGGCCCAAAATTAAGATAACATAGATGGGAGAGGTCTCTATGAATAGGAATTCCTAAGTATTTGATACCCTGTGAGGGCCAGACAAAGGGAAAGTTGGACTGGATGGAATCCTAAATGGATTTGGGGAGGGAGACATTGAGGGCCTCAGACTTCGCTGCATTGATTTTAAAATTTGACCATGTAACAAAGTGATCTATTTCAGCCATAACAGCATGGATGGATATATGTGATTGAGTGATATATACTAGGACATCATCAGCAAATAGAGAGCACTTGTACTCGGTGCCTCCCACCTCAATCCACCTAATATTGGGGTTATGGCGAATTGATGAGAGCAGGTGCTCCGTCACTAGGATGTATAAGAGAGGGGACAGAGAACATCCCTGCCTTGTCCCATTGGTGATTGTGAAAGGTGATGAAAATGTTCTGACGCGCCCCCTGGGCCTTGGGACACCCGGAGCCGGACCCTTTTTGGTGGATGCTGGTGGTTGTAGTCTCCGTGGCGGCGACCCGGTTCCGTGGCTCAGGGCGGTCAAACCAGTGGCGGAACTATTTATGTGGTTTTGATGTTTAAATGTCCGACTACGCCACCCGTGGATTGCGGTCAGAGTGAACCGCCGCTCCAGGGCAGACCGCTGAGGCTGGTGTTGTGGGTGCAGCAGAGCATAGCATAACTCCCCACGGGAGGAGTATAGCCTCAGGGCAGTGTATGCGGAGGATGGGGGTGATGGTGCAGGGCAGCAGCAGTAACGACACAGAGTCAGTGATGCAGTCCAGGGCCTTTACTCACAGTTCTTATTATCCAGACCACGTCTGCAGGTAACGGCTGCCCACGTCGTACTGTGCTCACCAGGTGAGGGGCTCAGACAACTCCCAGATAACTTTGGAGCGCTTCACAGGACCCCCTTTGTGTGTCCTTTGTCTGGCCTTTCATACCAACCCTTCTGTCTGGCTGCTTCGGGCCTCCTCTTGGTAAACTTGGCGCCAGTTTCCCTGACCCTATGTGGTGCCTTCCTAGCGGGTGTAGCGAGGGGCTGCGCCACATAAAATGTCACAGCCTCCTGTTTCTAGCTGAGGGTCGTTTCCTGCCTCCACTAGTTTCGGGGACCGGTCTCCCCCTTTGGCCTGACCCCTCCACGCAGGTGGATTCGGGCGTGCGGTGGCGACTCGCCCGTCCGCACCCCTGGGATCCCTTCGTTCCTCGATCCTGGAGCCTTCTCCGCTCCTCTTCCAGGCCTGGGCCTCTGTTACTAGGCCCGCCTCCGGAGCAGAGCTCATGCAGAGCCCCTGCTCCCTGCCACTTCTGCTCAGACTTCTCTGCACTGAACTAAGATGGTGCCCACCTTTTATACTCCCTTCTCAATGCACCCAGGAACTGCTTCCTCCCTGCTCCTGCACTACAGGGTTCCCCTTCCTCAGTGTTCCCTCCCCCCACTCCAGCCAGGGACAGGGACTGTCGTGCCCATCTCAGGGGCATATTGGTCGCCCTGCCCCACGGCAATGTGGTGTAATGCATGCAGGTGTCGGGTCCTGATCCACACTCCATCCTTACCTGAGAGTGAGATATCACACCTCTGGGTGAGGTGCAATACCTCTGTAGCAACCGAGCCCTCAGGGTAATACAGTTTCATTTATCTTCAGCCTAGGTGACGTATTGCGATACAGGGCCGTGATTTTGGCTATAAAAGGGTCCCCTAGACCCCTACCCCAAACTTTTTAAGAGAATCATATATGGCGTGCCAGGAGACTCTATGGAATGCTTTCTCAGCATCCAACGAGAGTATCTAATTACAAATTTTTAACTGCATCTAGCCCAGGAAATACTTTGTGCCTAGTAGCAGTGTCTGCTAGTCAGCGGATTATCCCGGCTGTTACTACACCACCTGTAGTTTTGACACTTAATTTTTTCAAAGGAAATGCTTCGGGACCACGGGATACTCAGTGAAGAGCATCAGGAGGCACCCCAAGGCATAGGGGCTGGGACTGGCAGTAGGATGCCTTGCGGTGGACAGCTGAGCTCGATCCTTATAAAAGCTTTTTAACTGCAGCAGCTTTAGTGGACGCTACTGGAGCTGGAATTACGCGGCTGCTGGCATGAGACTTGCCCTCCAATAGATCCTTGTAAATGGATTTAAAGTGTATTCATTCAAATTAGAGAGACAATTTAAATTAAAAAGCTTAGAGCTGCCTCCACCACAGGGGGGCTCGCTCGACCCACCAGCGGACAGGCACCAGTATTGGGAGAGGGGGGCTGGCCGTCAGGGTTCACCGCGGCTCTGGCACAAACCCGGCGACACGGAGGTGGCACGGGCAGGAGCAGACTGAACGTGTCGGCTTCTCACTTTTTGGATTTTAGAAGGGCATGACATGCCTATATCTGTGTCTCCCCCTCCTTTTACTCCTCCACCTCTTTTCTTTTGACATGACTATATGTACTTGTCACTTTTCCATGTGTTAGTTGTGTCTTCAGAGCAGTTTGTCAGCTTTTGGACACCTTTGAAGGTGTTTTCTATGTGTTTCTATGTGTTTTTGTTTGCCTGCCATTGGTTTTAACGGTGTTCAAAGGTGTTCGACGAACAGTTCGACGAACAGTTCGGCGAACACACGGGTGTTCGACGAACCGAACCGAACTCGAACACTACGGGGGTGGCTCAACACTAAACACGAGTTGGGTCATCCTTATCGATCTGAAAAAATGCCCAGGCTATGCAAGGCTTAGAGCCCATGCGACCTGAAGAGCCACCATGACTTGTGGTCAGAGGCAGAGTTGTGTTTGAGAATGCAGTTGTTGACGTGCTTCCAGTACTCCGTCTCTGTCCAGGAAGGCGCAACCTAACCTCATCGTCAATAGCATCTGTGACGCCCCGCTGTGCTGGATATCACATATCCTATTAGAGTGCATTGATGGAACCCTCCACAAGAGGCCCCCATTAACATTCACACATCTCCACCTTCCACCTCAGACCAGCAGAGGGAGCCCGTTAGGGATATAAATAGGGAAGGTGGAGCTAGGCAGTTCAGTTCATCTGAAGAGTTCCTGCAGTAGAGAAGCCTAAGAGAGGTCAGTCTGCAGTGGAGCTCAGTCTAGTCTAGAGAACTCAGTTAGTAGTTCAGCAGTGGAGCACGAGGCTCTAGCTAGCTAGATTCAGGGAGCCCAGATAGAGCTTAAGGTGTGCCGGCGCCATAAGATCGGTGAAGCGCGGCAAGCTGCCGTTAGTGTGTATAGCCTAGTGAGGGCCTGAGTAGGCCGAAGGCGAGTGGCGAGTTAGTACATAAGGGGCAGAGGAGCTTAACCAGCTCACCCCGAAGCATTTACCGGACACCGGATCCGAGCTTACCCGGATCTCTATGACGCAGTAAGGCATAACTGGAATCCCTGGAGAACTACAAGTCGCAGGATCGCTAAGGTGCTGATACGTAACAGAGCCAGGAGACGCTTAGGCCCCGCATACTGGGAGCGTGAACTCCAAGAGAAGGCCCTACCACAAGGTCAGCCAGCACATTACAGTGACAAAGTTAGGCCTAGCTCCAGGCAGGTCAGAAACTTACTACACAGAGGCAAGAAACAGGAGGCCCTACACCCGCTCATTGGGGAGCATCCTGATATTCACCCTTCACCCTACAGTGCTCCGGGATGTGCCTGAATTTCCACCAGTAAAAGGTACTGAAGTGACTACCGTGTCCGTTCCCGTTCTTGCTCTGACCCAGCTGGGTCTTGCCTGTCCTGCATACGCTGCCCTGAGACCTAGCTCCACCTGTGGGGAGCTATACCATCGAGCTGCCTTATCACAGGCCTCAGCGGACTGCTGCAGCGCTGGTGCTTTTCACCAGATACCACAGGTGGCGTCACGAATAGAGATGAGCGGTGTTCGACTAGAACTGTTCGCCAATCTCAAATTCGAGCTGTTTTGGGCGGTGTTCGAGTTGTTCGACGAACCCGAACGATTTGCAAAAAATTCGGCTGTTCGAGGTTATGTTCGATAACTGTTCGTGCACCAAAAGCGTGTCCTGCATGTCTGGCGCTATTTAGAGCACCAATCATGCAGGGATTGTCTGCCACTCACTGTAATGCCACAGCCATGGTGGTTGTGGCATTACAGTGATTGCCCAAATCGATGGGAACAGTGCCAACAGTGAAACATGAAAAGCCGGCAATTCAGCAGCGGCATACACCTGTACCCGACAATTTAGAACCGAAAGAATAGAGCTTCACACATAGATTAGATAGATAGAAACATGTCAGTCACATATATATGAAGTACTGTGACAGTGTTGCTTACTGTACTTGTCATTTAGCGTAAAGGATTTATCAAAAAAAATAATAGTGTTTTCATGCACTGTCTCTTTAAAAAAGCCGGCCGGCAATTCAGCATCTGTACCCGACAATTTATAACAGAAAGAATAGAGCATCACACATAGATTAGATAGATAGAAACATGTCAGTCACATATATATGAAGTACAGTGATAGTGTTGGTTACTGTACTTGTCATTTAGTATTAAAATAAAGGATTTATTATTAAAAAAAATTGGCGTGGGGTTCCACTTAATTTTAGGCTCTAGCGGAGGTTAAGCAGACGGCTGGGGCAGATGTTTGAAGCCTGGGAAGGGGGTAATACCCACGGAGCTTCCCAGGCTACTAATATCAGCCCCCAGCTGAATGCATAGCCTTTACTAGCTATTAAAATGGGGGACCCCCCCCAAAAAAATGACGTGGAGTCCCCCCTAATTTAATAGCTAGCAAAGGCTAGGCAGACAGCTGGGGGCTGATATTAATAGCCCAGGAAGGGAGCCATGAATATTGGCCCCCTCCCAGGCTAGAAACACCAGCCGTCAGCCGCCCCAGAAATGGCGCATTCATAGGATGCGCCAATTCTGGCACTTAGCCTCGCTCTTCCACGCTGCCCTGGTGCGGTGGCAGGGGGTAATAGGGTTGGGGTTGATGTCAGCTTATAATGCCAGCTGACATCAAGCCCAGGTTAGTAATGGAGAGGCGTCTATAAGACACCCCCATTACTAACCCCATAGTCAAAGTTAAAAAAAACACAAACACCCAGAATAAAGTCCTTTAATTGAAATAAAGACACAATCCTTTATTGTTCTAAATTAAACCATACTTACCGTCACGCCCATTCCAGCTGAAGCCAACGATCTCCTGCAATAAAAGAAAAATAATAAAGCAACCTCATCCTTCCCTTTCCATTGTTCCCACGACAGCTTCAGCTCTGCTACATCGAGATGACAGGCTGGACCGCAGCAGAACGCTGCCATCCAGCCTGTCATCCCGCAGACACTGAGAAGCGCAGGCTTGCTTGAGCTGCTCAGCGTCTCTCTGTGACGACATCCAGATGAGCCGAGTTCATGTCCAATGAACTCGGCTCACCTCATGCACGTCACTGACAGCGTGGGAAAATTCTCACGCTGAAGCGGTGAGTGCAGGAGAATTCTCCCACGCTGTCAGTGACGTGCATAAGGTGAGCTCATGTCCAATGAACTCAGCTCACCTCCTGCACGTCACTGACAGCGTGGGAGAATTCTCCTGCACTCAGCGCTTCAGCGTGAGAATTCTCCCACGCTGAAGCGCTGAGTGCAGGAGAATTTTCCCACGCTGTCAGTGACGTGCATAAGGTGAGCTCATGTCCAATGAACTCAGCTCACCTCCTGCACGTCACTGACAGCGTGGGAGAATTCTCCTGCACTCAGCGCTTCAGTGTGAGAATTCTCCCACGCTGAAGCGCTGAGTGCAGGAGAATTTTCCCACGCTGTCAGTGACGTGCATGAGGTGAGCCGAGTTCATTGGACATTAACTCGGCTCATCTGGATGCCCTCACAGAGAGACACTGTGGAGCGCAAGCAAGCCTGCGCTTCTCAGTGTCTGCGGGATGACAGGCTGGATGGCAGCGTTCTGCTGCGGTCCAGCCTGTCATCTCGATGTAGCAGAGCTGAAGCTGTCATGGGAACCATAGAAAGGTAAGGATGATGTTGCTTTATTATTTTTCTTTTATTTCAGGAGATCGTTGGCTTCAGCTGGAATGGGCGTGATGGTAAGTATGGTTTAATTTAGAACAATAAAGAATTGTGTGTTTATTTCAATTAAAGGACTTTTTTCTGGGTGTTGTGTTTTTTTTAAATACTTTACTAGAAATTCATGGTGGTCATGTCTAATATTGGCGTGACCCCATGAATTTCGGGCTTAGGGCCAGCTGATAATGCCAAGCTGGCCCTAACCCCTTTATTACCCAGTGAGCCACCGCATCAGGGCCCTGGATGAGTTGGGTACAGCGCCAGAAGATGGCGCTTCTATGAACGCGCCATTTTCCGGGGTGGCTGCTTACTGCTATTTGCAGCGGGGGTGGCCCAGAAAGCTTGGGCCTCCCTGCGCTGCGGATTCCAGCCCCCAGCTGCCTAGTTGTACCTGGCTGGACACAAAAACAGGGCGAAGCCCCACGTCAATTTTCTTTAAATTATTTCATGAAATAATTAAGAAAAAAAGGGCTTCCCTATATAGTTGTGTCCGGCCAGGTACAAATAGGCAGCTGGTGGTTGGGGGCAGCCCGTTCCTGCCTGCTGCACCTGACTGGACACAAATATAGTGCGAAGCCCCACGTCAATTTTTTTTAAATTATTTCATGAATTTCCTGAAATAATTTAAAAAAATTGAAGTGGGGCTTCGCACTATATTTGTGTCCAGCCAGGTACAGCAGGCAGGAACGGGCTGCCCCCATCCACCAGCTGCCTATTTGTACCTGGCCGGACACAACAATATAGGGAAGCCCTTTTTTTCTTAATTATTTCATGAATTTCATGAAATAATTAAAAAAAATTGAAGTGGGGCTTCGCACTATATTTGTGTCCAGCCAGGTACAGCAGGCAGGAACGGGCTGCCCCCAACCACCAGCTGCCTATTTGTACCTGGCCGGACACAACAATATAGGGAAGGCCTTTTTTTCTTAATTATTTCATAAATTTCATGAAATAATTAAAAAAAAAATACGTGGGGCTTCGCCCTATTTTTGTATCCAGCCAGGTACAACTAGGCAGCTGGGGGCTGGAATCTGCAGCGCAGGGAGGCCCAAGCTTTCTGGGCCCCCCCCCGCTACAAATTGCAGTCCGCAGCCACCCCGGAAAATGGCGCGTTCATAGAAGCGCCATCTTCTGGCGCTGTACCCAACTCATCCAGGGCCCTGGTGCGGTGGCTCACTGGGTAATAAAGGGGTTAGGGCCAGCTTGGTATTATCAGCTGGCCCCAAGCCCAAAATTCATGGGGTCACGCCAGTATTAGACATGACCGCCATGAATTTCTAGTAAAGTATTTAAAAAAAACACAACACCCAGAATAAAGTCCTTTAATTGAAATAAAGACACAATTCTTTATTGTTCTAAATTAAACCATACTTACCATCACACCCATTCCAGCTGAAGCCAACGATCTCCTGCAATAAAAGAAAAATAATAAACCAGCCTCATCCTTACCTTTCCATGGTTCCCACGACAGCTTCAGCTCTGCTACATCGAGATGACTGGCTGGACCGCAGCAGAACGCTGCCATCCAGTCTGTCATCCCGCAGACACTGAGAAGCGCAGGCATGCTTGCGCTCCTCACTGTCTCGCTGTGACGGCATCCAGATGAGCCGAGGTCATGTCCAATGAACTCGGCTCACCTCATGCACGTCACTGACAGCGTGGGAAAATTCTCACGCTGAAGTGCTGAGTGCAGGAGAATTCTCCCACGCTGTCAGTGATGTGCATGAGGTGAGCTCATGTCCAATGAACTCAGCTCACCTCCTGCACGTCACTGACAGCGTGGGAAAATTCTCCTGCAATCAGCGCTTCAGAGTGAGAATTTTCCCACGCTGTCAGTGACGTGCATGAGGTGAGCCGAGTTCATTGGACATGAACTCGGCTCATCTGGATGTCGTCACAGAGAGACGCTGAGCAGCGCAAGCATGCCTGCGCTTCTCAGTGTCTGCGGGATGACAGGCTGGATGGCAGCGTTCTGCTGCGGTCCAGCCTGTCATCTCGATGTAGCAGAGCTGAAGCTGTCGTGGGAACCATGGAAAGGTAAGGATGAGGTTGCTTTATTATTTTTCTTTTATTGCAGGAGATCGTTGGCTTCAGCTGGAATGGGCGTGATGGTAAGTATGGTTTAATTTAGAACAATAAAGGATTGTGTCTTTATTTCAATTAAAGGACTTTATTCTGGGTGTTTGTGTTTTTTTTAACTTTGACTATGGGGTTAGTAATGGGGGTGTCTTATAGACGCCTCTCCATTACTAACCTGGGCTTGATGTCAGCTGGCATTATAAGCTGACATCAACCCCAACCCTATTACCCCCTGCCACCGCACCAGGGCAGCGTGGAAGAGCGAGGCTAAGTGCCAGAATT
This sequence comes from Phyllobates terribilis, assembly GCF_046119375.1. Lineage (NCBI taxonomy): Eukaryota > Metazoa > Chordata > Amphibia > Anura > Dendrobatidae > Phyllobates > Phyllobates terribilis. The sequence goes on from NW_027362761.1 coordinate 286,073,349, forward strand.
GGCGCATCCTATGAATGCGCCATTTCTGGGGCGGCTGACGGCTGGTGTTTCTAGCCTGGGAGGGGGCCAATATTCATGGCTCCCTTCCTGGGCTATTAATATCAGCCCCCAGCTGTCTGCCTAGCCTTTGCTAGCTATTAAATTAGGGGGGACCCCACGTCATTTTTTTGGGGGGGTCCCCCATTTTAATAGCTAGTAAAGGCTATGTATTCAGCTGGGGGCTGATATTAGTAGCCTGGGAAGCTCCGTGGGTATTACCCCCTTCCCAGGCTTCAAACATCTGCCCCAGCCGTCTGCTTAACCTCCGCTAGAGCCTAAAATTAAGGGGAACCCCACGCCAATTTTTTTAATAATAAATCCTTTATTTTAATACTAAATGACAAGTACAGTAACCAACACTATCACTGTACTTCATATATATGTGACTGACATGTTTCTATCTATCTAATCTATGTGTGATGCTCTATCTTTCTGTTCTAAATTGTTGGGTACCGCTGCTGAATTGCCGGCCGGCTTTTTTAAAGAGACACTGCATGAAAACACTATTATTTTTTTAAATAAATCCTTTACACTAAATGACAAGTACAGTAAGCAACACTATCACTGTACTTATTATATATGTGACTGACATGTTTCTATCTATCTAATCTATGTGTGAAGCTCTATTCTTTCTGTTCTAAATTGTCGGGTACAGATGCTGAATTGCCGGCCGGCTTTTTTAAAGAGACGGTTCATGAAAACACTAATATTTTTTTTAATAATTCCTTTACACTAAATGACAAGTGCAGTAACCAACACTGTCACTGTGCTTCTTATATGTGTGACTGACATGTTTCTATCTATCTAATCTATGTGTGATGCTCTATTCCTTCTTGTCTAAATTGTCGGGTACCGGTGTATGCCGCTGCTGAATTTGCCGGCCGGCTTTTTTAAAGAGAGTGTCTTCTGAGCAGTTTGTCAGCTTTTGGACACCTTTGCAGGTGTTTTCTATGTGTTTCTATGTGTTTTTGTTTGCCTGCCATTGGTTTTAACGGTGTTCGACGGTGTTCTAAGGTGTTCGACGAACAGTTCGACGAACAGTTCCTCGAACATCCCGGTGTTCGACGAACCGAACCGAACCCGAACACTACGGGGGTGGCTCAACACTAGTCACGAACTCTTCTAAAATTAACAATTATCCACCCTTTCAAAGAGTGACCCCAGGGTACGGGCCAGGGAGCCGACCACTGCGACATCCCCAAGGCCAGGCAAAGGCCTAGGTACTGAGTCATCCCCATCCCCTGGGCTAGTCACATCCTCCTCCACCTCCTCTGCTGACCTCATCGACTGGCTGACTGTGGGTTGACAGTAAGTGGGATCTCCAACCTCGTCATCATCACCCTGTGTGTTCTCACACCAGTCGTCCTCAGAGCCAACCTCTTCCTGCCCTGACCGAAAAGTCAAGTTGTCGCTCCAATCAGGTATTTGAGTCTCATCATCATCTTCCTCATTGTCTCCACCAACAGTAGTTACAGTTTGGGAACGAGGGTCTACATTATGCTCAGAACCTTCTTCATCTGGTCCTGGATCCGACTTTTAAAGATTCTGGGCATCAGTGCAGATCATTTCCTCGTCTATATTAACAGAAGTTCTGGAGCAGACCTCCGTTTCCCAGGCTATAGTATGAGTAAACAGCTCTGCAGACTCAACCATCTGTGTCACCCCATACTCATATGGGCAGCTGGAGACTAGGGAGCTGTGAGGAAGCAAGTGCGATTGGGGTGACACCTCTGAGGACTGGAGTATTTGTGATGTTGAAGTTGAGGTGGAGGAGAGCCCACTTGAAGGAGCACTTGATATCTGTTTAAGCACCTGCTGTTTTTGTGCCTCATCTGGAATTTGTAGCAATTGGCATTGCCGTAAGAAAGGGATCTTATCACATTGTCCACGAAATGAAGTCGACATCTTAGTTTGGCTGGAAGATGGTCTTTCTTCTGCAGATGTTACTCCCCCCCCTCCGCGGGGGGGCTCGACCCACCAGCGGACAGGCACCAGTATTGGGAGAGGGGGGCTGGCCGTCAGGGTTCACCGCGGCTCTGGCACAAACCCGACGACACGGAGGTGGCACGGGCAGGAACGGTCTGGCCATGTCGGCTTCACACTTCTTTGCTTTTAGAAGGGCATGGCATGCCTATATCTGTGTCTCCCCCTCCTTTTACTCTTCCACCTCTTTTCTTTTCGCATGACTATATGTACTTGTCACTTTTCCATGTGTTAGTTGTGTCTTCTGAGCAGTTTGTCAGCTTTTGGACACCTTTGAAGGTGTTTTCTATGTGTTTCTATGTGTTTTTGTTTGCCTGCCATTGGTTTTAACGGTGTTCGAAGGTGTTCGACGAACAGTTCGACGAACAGTTCAGCGAACACACGGGTGTTCGACGAACCGAACTCGAACACTACGGGGGTGGCTCAACACTACATCACGGTCACCCCAAAACTTCCACCCAGACACCACCTCTGTACGAGTGCCCCCGAGGGGTCTTATACCATCTCCATAAGAGCCACCTCCCGCTATTGACAATTGTTGTGGACACGAGGGAAGTGTTTCGGGGGCCAGTGTCCTACTTCAGCTACCTTGACACTAAAATCCACTGCCAGTGGAACTACGTGTCCCAGCTGGCACCTTTGCAACATCTGGTGCCCACCGCAATGCAAAACAAAATCAGCTAACTGAAATCATGTCCAATGAATTCATATATAGCTAGATTTATACACTACTAGCGTTGAGCGAGCATGCTCGACACTGCTCGGTACTCGCCCGAGCATCTCACTACTCGGGATGTTCGGCGAGCACCGAGCGTTTCCGGGTTACGCGGGCGGAAGCTCGGGTCTCCGACCTGCATGTTTGGCGCTCTTTACAGAGCCAATGAACATGCAGGTATTGCCAGCCAGTCACTGTAATGCCGCAGCCATGTTGTTTGTGGGCATTAAAGTGATTGGCTGGCCGCACAGGGTCACCTCGAGTATTTAAAACCGGGAACCGACATCTTGGACACAGTCGCTCCAGATCAGATAGTGTAGGGACAGCGCTGCTGATTTAGGGAGAGATATATCCTGCGAAATAGTTAGTGTAGGGTTTGTAAAGGCTGCCAGATCAAACAAACAGTCCTTCTCAGGACAAATATCCATGCCAGATATCAGGCAGGCAGTATAGGAGACGCAGTGGTTGTACCAGCAAACGCTGCGTTACAGTCCTGTGTGCTCCTGTTTCTGAAATTGCTGGACTTAGCTCCAGGTCTCGGGGGCCAGGAAAAATCCTTTTTTTTTCATCTAAATCCTCTTTTTTTTTTCCTCCTTCACACTGTACAAATACCCGTCTTATTAACCTTTTGGTGTCACACCCCCCCCCCAAAAAAAAAGAAAAAAGAAAAAAAAAAAAGGGTGTCTCTGATTTTTCAGACACAAATATATCTGTTGAAAATAGTCTGGTGTAGGCCCGAGAAATACAAGTGTGGTTTTGCTGTTCCACGGTTCAAAAAAAACAGTTTGAGTGTGTCGCTCACTGTTCAGCCGCAAATATATCTATTTAAAATTGTCTGGTATACCCCAGTAAACAATAACTGTGGTTTTGCCATTCCACGCTAAAAAATCTCTATTATTCAGCTTTTGGTATTTTTTCCGTAAAGAAAAACAGTAATAGTTTCTCCCTGATTGTTTAACCCCTTTACAACCTAAGGTGGTTTGCACGTTAATGACCTGACCAATTTTTACAATTCTGACCACTGTCATTTTATGAGGTAATCACTATGGAACACTTCAATGGATCCTGCTGATTCTGAGATTGTTTTTTCGTGACATATTGTACTTCATGATTGTGGTAAAATTTCTTCGATATCACTTGCATTTATTTGTGAAAAAAATGGAAATTTGGCAAAAATTATAAAAATGTATCAATTTTCAAAATTTGAATTGTTATGCCCTTAAATCAGAGAGATATGTCCCACAAAATAGTTGATAAATAACATTTCCCACTTGTTTACTTTACATCAGCACAATTTTGGAACCCAAATTTTTTTTTGTTATGGAGCTATAAGGGTTAAAAATTGACCAGCGATTTCTCATTTTTCCAACAATTTACAAAACCATTTTTCTAGGGACCACATCACATTTGAAGTCACTTTGAGAGGTCTTTATGACAGAAAATACCCAAAAGTGACACCATTATAAAAACTGCACCCCTCAAGGTCCTCAAAACCACATTCAAAAACTTTATTAACCCTTCAGGTGCTTCTCAGGAATTTTTGGAATGTGGAAGAAAAAAATGAACATTTAACTTTTTTCACAAAAATGTTACTTTAGACCCAATTTTTTTTATTTTCGCAGGGGTAACAGGAAAAATTTTCCCCTGGGCACGCAGATACCCCATATGTGGGGAAAAAAACACTGTTTGGGTGCACGGCAAGGCTCGGAAAGGCAGGAGCGCCATTTGAATTTTCGATTGTAAAATTTGCTTGAATAATTAGTGGACACCATGTTGCGTTTGGAGAGCCCCTGATGTGCCTAAACAGTGGAAACCCCCCACAAGTGACCCCATTTTGGAAACTAGACCCACCTGAGAACTTATCTAGATGGGTGGTGAGCATTTTTAACCCCCAGGTGCTTCACAAATTGATTTGTAAAAACTAAAAAGTATTTTTTTTCCACTTTTTCATTTTTACGAATCAATTTGTGAAGCACCTGGGGGTTCCAAGTGTTCACTATGCATCTTGATAGGTGCCTTAGGGGGTCTAGTTTCCAAAATGGGGTCACTTGTGGGGGAGCTCCAATGTCTAGGCACACAGGGGCTCTCCAAAAGCAACATGGTGTCCGCTAACAATTTGAGCCGATTTTCCATTCAATTTGTTAGCGGACACCATGTCGCGTTTGGAGAGCCCCTGTGTGCCTAAATATTGGAGCTCCCCCACAAGTGACCCCATTTTGGAAACTAGACCCCTCAAGGATTTTATCAAGGGGTATAGTGAATATTTTGAACCCAGAGGTACGACAGAGATTTTGATAACATTAGGTCATCATATTGAATAAGTTGTCATTAGTCTTGAGCGCAAGTGCTCGCTACTTGAGTTTGCATCGGGTACTCAGGTATGCACCATGTACTGCGTGTGCTCAAGAGACATGCTCGAGTCCCTGCCCCGCATGTTTCATGGTTATTAGACACCCAAAAAAAACATGTAGGGATCGCTCGTGCATGGCAGGCAATCCTCCCAAAGTATTTTTGGCCTCGAAGCATATGGGGGGGAGACTCGAGCATGTCACTCACGATACTCAATGCATACCAGAGCACCCGATGCAAACTCAAGTAGCGAGCACTTGCGCTCAACACTAGTCGCCATATCGTCATCTTTTTTTCTTTTTTTCTTACTTTTGAAAAAAATCCCAACCCCAACCCTAACCCCAACCCCAGCCCCAGCCCTAACCCTAGCACAACCCTAACCCTAGCACAACCCTAACCCGAGAGTTTAATTTTTTACGCCGTTCCTCGTGTGGTATAAGTGATTAGACGACTTTATTCTTCGGGTCGGTGCGATGACAGTGATTACAGCTGTCACACACTAAAAGACGCATTTTTTGTAAAATCTAGTTTTTGCATCGCCATATTTTGAGAGCTATAATTTTTCCATATTTTGGCAGACAGTCATGTGATGGCTTGTTTTTTGCGGGATGAGTTGACGATTTTATTGGTGCCATTTTCAGGCATGTGACATTTTTTGATCGCTTTCTATTCTGATTTTTGGGAGGCAGAATAAACAAAAACCAACAATTCAGGAATTGTTTTTTTTTTTTTTTTTATTCTGTTCCGTGTGTGGTAAAATTGTTAAGGTAGCTTTATTATTTGAGTCAGTACATTTACAACATTACCACATTTATATTGTTTTTCTATGTTTTGCCGCTTTTACACAATAAAAGCTATTTTATGGAAAAAATTATTTTTTTTTGCATTGCTTTATTCTGAGAGCTATAACTTGTTGATTTTTCGGATGATAGAGCTGTATAGTGTTTTTTTTCTTGCGGGACAAGATGACGTTTTCAGCGGAACCATTTTTATTTATATTAGTCTTTTTGATCACGTGTTATTCCATTTTTTGTTTGGCAGTATGATAAAGCATTGTTTTTTGCTTTGTTTTTTTTTTTTTTTTTACCGTATTCACTGAAGGGGTTAAATAGTGGGAAAGTTTTATAGGTCAGGTCGTTCCGGACGCGGCGATACCAAATATGTGTACTTTTACTGTTTGTTTGCTTTTTTTTTCATAATAATATTAATTGATGGGTACAGTCATGGCCAAAAGTTTTGAGAATGAGACAAATAGTAATTTTTCCAAAGTTTACTGCTTCATTTTTTGTAATGGCAATTTGCATATACTCCTGAATGTCAAAGAGTGATCAGCTTAACAGCAATTACTGTACTTGCAAAGTCAATATTTGCCCAGAAAATGAACTTTAACCCCCAAAACACATTTCAACATCATTGCAGTCCTGCCTTAAAAGGAGCAGCTAACATCGTTTTAGTGATTGATCCATTAACACAGGTGTGGGTGTTGATGAGGACAGGGCTGGCGATCAATCAGTCATGATTAAGTAAGAATGACATCACTGGACACTTTAAAAGGAGGCTGGTTCTTGGTATCATTGTTTCTCTTCAGTTAACCATGGTTATCTCTAAAGAAACACATGCAGCCATCATTGCACTGCACAAAAATGGCCTAACAGGGAAGAGTATCGCAGCTACAAAGATTGCACCTCAGTCAACAATCTATCACATCATCAAGAACTTCAAGGAGAGAGCTTCTATTGTTGTCTAAAAGGCTCCAGGGCGCCCAAGAAAGACCAGCAAGCGCCAGAACCGTATCTTAAAACTGTTTCAGCTGCGGGATCGGACTACCAGCAGTGCCGAGCTTGCTCAGGAATGGCAGCAGGCTGGTGTGAGTGCTTCTGCACACACTGTGAGGCGGAGACTCTTTGAGCAAGGGCTGGTTTCAAGGAGGGCAGCAAAGAAGCCACTTCTCTCCAGAAAAAACATCAGGGACCGACTGATATTCTGCAAAAGGTACAGGGAGTGGACTGTTGAGGACTGGGGCAAAGTCATTTTCTCTGATGAATCCCATTTTCGATTGTTTGGGACATCTGGAAAACAGCTTATTCGGAGAAAAAGAGGTGAGCGCTACCACCAGTCTTGTCTCATGCCAACTGTAAAGCATCCTGAAACCATTCATGTGTGGGGTTGCTTCTCAGCCAAGGGAATCGGCTCACTCACAGTCTTGCCTAAAAACACAGCCATGAATAAAGAATGGTACCAGAATGTCCTCCAAGAGCAACTTCTCCCAACCATCCAAGAGCAGTTTGGCGCCCAACAATGCCTTTTCCAGCATGATGGAGCACCTTGCCATAAAGCAAAGGTGATAACTAAATGGCTCATGGAACAAAACATAGAGATTTTGGGTCCATGGCCTGGAAACTCCCCAGATCTTAATCCCATTGAGAACTTGTGGTCAATCATCAAGAGACGGGTGGACAAACAAAAACCAACAAATTCTGGCAAAATGCAAGCATTGATTATGCAAGAATGGACTGCTATCAGTCAGGATTTGGTCCAAAAGTTGATTGAGAGCATGCCAGGGAGAATTACAGAGGTCTTGAAGAAGAAGGGGCAACACTGCAAATATTGACTTGCTGCATTAACTCATTCTAACTGTCAATATAATCTATTGGTACTCATAATATGATGGCAATTATATTTCTGTATGTGATATAAACATCAGACAAACACTAATAAAAACCAGAGGCCAGCAGATCATGTGAAAATATAATTTTGGTGTCATTCTCAAAACTTTTGGCCATGACTGTACATTATATTTTTATTTTTGGTGGACTATTTTTTTTATTTTTTTTTAAATATTTATTAAAAACATTTTTTTATTTTTTTTTCACTTTCTGAGAGTTTTTACACTTTTTTACTTTGTCCCACTCTGGGACTTTAACTTTTTGTATTCTGATCGCCTGCACAGCATAGGGATGGAACACTGCGCATGACCAAACAATGTTCCTGCTGCCTGGTGACCCGGATGTTGTCTTGACGACATCGGGTCGTCATGGCAAGACCCGGGAAGCCGCGGCAGACAGCGCTGGAGGCTGGAAGAGGAGGTGAGTATACCGATCACCTCCCCTTGCCACCGCAATGCTGCGATAAACTTCGATCGCAGCATTGCAGGGGTTAATGTGCTGTGAGCTGTGCAGGACCGCTCCCTGCACATAGTACCGGGTGTCAGCTGTGACAATCAGCTGACACCCGGCGGCCATCGCACCCGCACAGCCTGTGTGTGCGCGCGATCGCGATGACGTACTAATACGGGTCAGGCTCTTAAAGCCCAGGGCACTGACGCGTATTAATACGTCATGGGCTGTAAAGGGGTTAAAAGAGTCGGGTGTAGGCCAGAGAAATAGAACTGTGGTTTTCCTCTTCCACGGTTCTAATCTACTTTACATTACCCTTTTTCCATTGATAGTGCGAGTGTAAGCTATTTTCCTTCCTTTACAATGGGCAAGGCGTGTGGCAAGGGACGTGGAAGTGGACGTTTTGGTGATGGTGCGTGCAGAGGACGGGGCCGTGGCCAAGGTGAAAATGTGCCACAACCAACAGCCACATCTTCTCGCTCCCAGTTCTTTACCGAATTACTAGGGAAGCACAGAACAACACTAGTATTGCGAACTGATCAGTGTGAACAGGTTATTAATTGGATAGCAGATAATATTTCCAGTTACCTGGGCACCACCACCTCCGGTCTGTCTTCCACATGGTCAACTCTTAGTAGCCCTGAGTCTCGACTGCATACTCCTCCTCACCCTGATGCTACTTCCTCCCACTATGCCGAGTGTCATCAGACAGCAACTGTTCCCGCACTTGGACACTCTGAAGAGCTGTTCACTTGTCCATTTCCAGATTTGTGCCCCTCGTCTGCTCCGCTTGAAGGGGTGGAAGAGGAGATCCCATGTAGCGATGCCCAAATATTTGAACAGCCTCGGCCACAGGAAGTCGACGCTGGCAATTTGTCACAAGAGGTGGACGATGATGAGACAATTGCCTGGAAGTGAGGAGGAGGATCGAGGTGCACAAGTTGAAGAGGAGGAGGTGGTGGATGATCTAGTAACTGTCCCAAAGTGGCAGGAGGACATGCAGAGCGAGGCCAGCAGAACACAGGGTGAGGGAGGAAGAGTACCCCAACAGGCAGGAAGAAGCAGTGTGGTGGCAGCACACAGAAGGCGGGCAACAGTTCCCCGTAACACCAACACGAGGGACGTTGCCAGTAAAACCTGTAGGTCTTCCAGAGTCTGGAATTTTTTTAAAGACTCTGCTGATAACCCCAAAAAGGCCATTTGTACCACCTGCCAGGCCAGCATCAGCAGGGGTGACAAAACTACCAGCCTGACCCCCACCAGCATGATCAGGCACATAGCAGCAAACCACCCGACTTTGTGGGGCGAACCCCAGGGTCCACGACCAGTGTCAGCGGGTGTCACCACTGCTTCTTCCGCTGTTGTGCGTGCAATAGAACCCCCTGTTGTGTGTGCAAGACAATCCCCTGTCCATACTGCATGCAAAGATGCCCCCTCCTCTCAGTCTTCACTTGTTATGGCAGTTTCTCAAGAAACAGCATCAACGTCCACGTCCAACCGCAGCGTTCAATTGTCCATATCCAAGACCTTTGAACAAATGCGGAAATTCGCAGCTAATGCCCTACAGGCCACAGTCCTAAATTCGCACATTTCACGACTGCTTGCGTTGGAAATGCTGCCTTTTAGGCTGGTGGAGATGGAATCCTTCCGCAACCTTATGGCGGTGGCCATCCCTCGGTACTCGGTCCCCAGCCGACACTATTTTGCCCGGTGTGCCATCCCCGCACTACACAAGCACGTGTCCCAAAACATTTGCCGTGCCCTCAATAGCGGAGTTACTGGGAGAGTCCACCTGACAACGGACACATGGACAAGTGCTTATGGCCAGGGACGGTACATCTCCCTGATGGCACACTGGGTAAACATAGTGGAAGCCGAGACCCAGTCGGACCTTGGGACGGAACACATCCGCCCCACACCGAGGATTGCGGGCCCTATGTCAGTCAGAGTTGCCCCCACAGTGTACAGCTCCTGCGCATCATCCTCCTCCTCATGTTCAGCCTCCATCTCAGATATCACCTCATCAGTTACAAGCTGGAAGCACTGCAGTACTGCCTCCGCCAAGCGGCAACAGGCTGTGCTGAAACTCATAAGCTTAGTTGAGAAACCTCACACTGCTTGTGAGTTGTGGGCAGCTGTGAAAGAGCAGGCAGATCTGTGGCTGAGACCGCTGAACCTACATCCAGGCATGGTCGTGTGTGACAATGGCCATAACCTGGTGGCGGCTCTGAGTCGAGGCGAGATCACACACGTACCATGCCTGGCTCACGTGCTTAACCTCGTGGTTCAGCGGTTTCTTAAATCGTACCCCGAGTTGCCAGATCTGCTCGTCAAAGTACGCCGCCTGTCAGCTTATTTTCGCAAGTCGGCTACAGCTTCCGCCGCCCTTGCTGTGTTGCAGCAGCATTCTCAGCTTCCGTCACACCGACTGGTGTGTGATGTCCCCACACGTTGGAACTCCACATTTTGCAAAGGATTTGTGAGCAGAAGAGAGCAGTTGTGGAGTACCAGCTGCAACAAGGCCGTCGATATTCCGGTCAGACTCCACACATAAGACCTCAGGAGTGGACCTGGATGTCTGACATATGTACCATCTTGACAAACTTTGAGGAGTCCACCAAGATGGTGAGTGGCGATGACTAGTGTTGAGCCACCCCCGTAGTGTTCGAGTTCGGTTCGGTTCGTCGAACACCCGTGTGTTCGCCGAACTGTTCGTCGAACTGTTCGTCGAACACCTTCGAACACCGTTAAAACCAATGGCAGGCAAACAAAAACACATAGAAACACATAGAAAACACCTTCAAAAGTGTCCAAAAGCTGACAAACTGCTCAGAAGACACAACTAACACATGGAAAAGTGACAAGTACATATAGTCATGCGAAAAGAAAAGAGGTGGAGGAGTAAAAGGAGGGGGAGACACAGATATAGGCATGTCATGCCCTTCTAAAATCCAAAAAGTGAGAAGCCGAGACGGCCAGTCCGCTCCTGCCCGTGCCACCTCCGTGTCGCCGGGTTTGTGCCAGAGCCGCGGTGAACCCTGACGGCCAGCCCCCCTCTCCCAATACTGGTGCCTGTCCGCTGGTGGGTCGAGAGAGCCCCCCTGTGGTGGAGGCAGCTCTAAGCTTTTTAAATTTAAATTGTCCCTCTAGTTTGAATGAATACACTTTAAATCCATTTACAAGGATCTATTGGAGGGCAAGTCTCATGCCAGCAGCCGCGTAATTCCAGCTCCAGTAGCGTCCACTAAAGCTGCTGCAGTTAAAAAGCTTTTATAAGGATCAAGCTCGGCTGTCCACCGCAAGGCATCCTAGTGCCAGTCCCAGCCCCTATGCCTTGGGGTGCCTCCTGATGCTCTTCACTGAGTATCCCGTGGTCCCGAAGCATTTCCTTTGAAAAAATTAAGTGTCCAAACTACAGGTGGTGTAGCTTGCTTAACAGCCGGGATAATCCGCTGACTAGCAGACACTGCTACTAGGCACAAAGTATTTCCTGGGCTAGATGCAGTTAAAAATTTGTAAGTAGATACTCTCGTTGGATGCTGAGAAAGCATTCCATAGAGTCTCCTGGCACGCCATATATGATTCTCTTAAAAAGCTTGGGGTAGGGGTCTAGGGGACCCTTTTATAGCCAAAATCACGGCCCTGTATCACAATACGTCACCTAGGCTGAAGATAAATGGAACTGTAGCACCGAGGGCTCGGTTGCTACAGACGTATTGCACCTCACCCAGAGGTGTGATATCTCACTCTCAGATAAGGATGGAGTGTGGATCAGGACCCGACACCTGCATGCATTACACCACATTGCCGTGGGGCAGGGCGACCAATATGCCCCTGAGATGGGCACGACAGTCCCTGTCCCTGGCTGGAGTGGGGGGAGGGAACACTGAGGAAGGGGAACCCTGCAGTGCAGGAGCAGGGAGGAAGCAGTTCCTGGGTGCATTGAGAAGGGAGTATAAAAGGTGGGCACCATCTTAGTTCAGTGCAGAGAAGTCTGAGCAGAAGTGGCAGGGAGCAGGGGCTCTGTATGAGCTCTGCTACGGAGGCGGGCCTAGTAACAGAGGCCCAGGCCTGCAAGAGGGAGAAGGAAGGAAGAGGAGCGGAGAAGGCTCCAGGAACAAGGAATGAAGGGATCCCAGGGGTGCGGACGGGCGAGTCGCCACCGCACGCCCGAATCCACCTGCGTGGAGGGGTCAGGCCAAAGGGGAAGACCGGTCCCCGAACTAGTGGAGGCAGGAAACGACCCTCAGCTAGAAACCGGAGGCTCTGACATTTTATGTGGCGCAGCCCCTTGCTCCACCCACTAGGAAGGCACCACATAGGGTCAGGGAAACTGGCGCCAAGTTTACCAAGAGGAGGCCCGAGGCAGCCGGACAGAAGTGTTGGTAAGAAAGGCCAGACAAAGGACACACAAAGGGGGTCCTGTGAAGCGCTCCAAAGTTATCTGGGAGTTGTCTGAGCCCCTCACCTGGTGAGCACAGTACGACGTGGGCAGCCGTTACCTGCAGACGTGGTCTGGATAATAAGAACTGTGAGTAAAGGCCCTGAACTGCATCACTGACTCCGTGTCGTTACTGCTGCTGCCCTGCACCATCACCCCCATCCTCCGCATACACTGCCCTGAGGCTATACTCCTCCCGTGGGGAGTTATGCTACGCTCTGCTGCACCCACAACACAAGCCTTAGCGGTCTGCCCTGTAGCGGCGGTTCACTCTGACCGCAATCCACGGGTGGCGTAGTCGGACATTTAAACATCAAAACCACATAAATAGTTCCGCCACTGGTTTGACCGCCCTGAGCCACGGAACCGGATCGCCGCCACGAAGACTACAACCACCAGCATCCACCAAAAAGGGTCCGGCTCCGGGTGTCCCAAGGCCCAGGGGGTGCGTCAGAACATTTTCATCACCTTTCACAATCACCAATGGGACAAGGCAGGGATGTCCTCTGTCCCCTCTCTTATACATCCTAGTGACGGAGCACCTGCTCTCATCAATTCGCCATAACCCCAATATTAGGTGGATTGAGGTGGGAGGCACCGAGTACAAGTGCTCTCTATTTGCTGATGATGTCCTAGTATATATCACTCAATCACATATATCCATCCCTGCTGTTATGGCTGAAATAGATCACTTTGTTACATGGTAAAATTTTAAAATCAATGCAGCGAAGTCTGAGGCCCTCGATGTCTCCCTCCCTAAATCCATATAGGATTCCATCCAGTCCAACTTTCCCTTTGCCTGGCCCTCACAGGGTATCAAATACTTAGGAATTCCTATTCATAGAGACCTCTCCCATCTATGTTATCTTAATTTTGGGCCCTTTATTGAACAATTCCATACAGACCACGGTTGGCAAGTTAGAACTGTAAGATTCACTACGTGAACCACTGGTGTTTTGTGGAAAAGCACATGTACACCGCGTTCCAAATTATTATGCAAAAAGTGTTTAGGAGTGATAAGGGAAGAATTTGTTTGTTTGTCAGTTAAACTCATTGATGGTGATGTGTGTCAGGGCTCTTTATATCACTGTAAGCAATTGCAGACACCTGTGCTGATTAGTTTGGCAGGTGTGTCCAATGAAAGGCAAGACTACTTAAGAAGGCTCTCTCACATTATTAAGCAGCCTACATTTTCTGCCAAAATGGGAAAGAAAAAGGATGTGTCGGCTGCTGAGAAGCAACAAATTGTGGAGTGTTTAGGTCAAGGCATGACTACAATCAACATTGTGCGATGATCAGGATGAAGTGTCTTGGCAATCAAGAAGTATGTAGCTGATTCACAGTACACACGTGTGCGTGCTGATAAGGGCAAATTCAGGACTCTTTCCTACAGGCAATTACGTCAGGTTGAAAGAGCAGCGGCAAAAAAGCCTTGTCATAGCAGCAGACAAGTTTTTGAAGCTGCTTGTGCCTCCAACGTCCCCCGAACAACAAGATGCAGGGTCCTTCAGAGGTTTGCAGCTGTGCATACGCCATCCTGTCGACCTCCTCTATCCACTTCACACAAGCAGAAACGGCTCCAGTGGGCCAAACATTACATGAAGACTGATTTCAAAACTGTTTTGTTCACGGATGAGTGCCGTGCAGCGCTCGATGGTCCAGATGAATGGAGTGGAGGATGGCTGGTTGATGGACACCCCACGCAAACACGGCTACAGCGCCAACAAGGAGGAGGTGGAGTAATGTTTTGGGCTGGAATCATGGGGAGAGAGATTGTCGGCCCCTTTAGGATCCCTGAAGGCGCTAAAGATGAACTCCATAATGTATGTGGATTTTCTCAAACAGCACTTCCTGCCATGGTTCAAGAAGAAGAACCGTGTATTTCACAGCAAGATCATTTTTCTGCATGATAATGCACCATCTCATGCTGCACATAAAACATCTGCATCTCTGGCTGATATGGGCATAAAAGGGGACAAACTTATGGTGTGACCCCCATGCTCCCCTGACCTCTACCCCATTCAGAACCTTTGGAGCATCATTAAAAGGAGTGTCTATGATGGCGGGAGGCAGTTCACATCTAAGCAACAGCTCTGGGAGGGTATTCTGTCCTCATGCAAAACAATTGAAGCAGAAACCATCCAAAACCTGACAAATTCAATGGATGAGAGAGTTCAGAAGCTCCTTTCGAACAAGGGGTCCTATGTGAAAATGTAACATCACCTAGAATAAAGTTTTGAGTTGAAAACTGTTTGATTTCAGTTTCTAATAACCTGCTAATGCTTATAATTTCAAAAATGACCATTTTTTTGGTCTTTATTAAAATGAAAAGGTTGATCGAAAAGTTTGGGGGATCTAAGAGTGTGGCAACCCAGTAGTCATGATTACTTCGAATTCTGACAATATGAGGGTCATGCTGCAGGTAGTGCAGCAAGAAGGCACTTATGTGTCTTGCGCATCTCGGAGCCCCAAAATTATTTTCCGGGCTAGATGCAGCTAAAAATTATTTTTAATTTTAAATCTGGTGAAGCTTATTATAGATGGCCTAATAGGATCAGTGCTGCACACTGCTACAAAGCCCAAATTATTTTCCAGTCAAGATACAGATAAACATGATTAGTAATTTGAAAGCTTAAAACGGTTGGTAGGGTGATTTTAACCAATCATCAAGCTTTTACTCTCCCCAGGATGACACAGGGGTAGAAAAGTCGTTTCGGATCCATGATTTGTTCATCTTTATGAACGTGAGTCTGTCTACATTATCAGTGGAGAGCCGCGTGCGCTTATCTGTCAGCACACCACCAGCAGCGCTGAACACACGTTCAGACAGAACGCTGGCTGCGGGGCATGACAAGATCTCCAAGGCGTAAGTGGCTAGCTCCGGACATTTATCCAGATTGGAAGCCCAAAAAGAGCAAGGGTCCAGTGACACAGTCGTGGCTTCAATGTTTACTTGGAGATACTCCTGTACCATCGTCTCTAGGCGTTGACTATGTGTCAGACTTCTTGTCTCCTGTGGCCTTGCAAAGGATGGGCTAAAAAAGTGGTGAAATGATTCCGCAAAATTGATCTTACCAGCAGATACTGTGGTTCTGTTACGGTTTGAGTGCTGAACACTTGACGGTCCCACGGTTGGCAAGTTGGAACTGTGAGATTCACTACGTGCACCACTGGTATTTTGTGGAAAAGCACATGTAAGATTCTGCAACAGTCTCTGCTGATACTCCTGCATGCGTGCATCCCTTTCTATGGCAGGAATAATTTCTGCAAATTTACTTTTGTACCGGGGATCTAACAGTGAGGCAACCCGGTAGTCAGGATTATTTCTAATTCTCACAATTCGAGGGTCATGTTGCAGGTAGTGCAGCAAGAAGGCACTCATGTGTGTTGCGCATCCAGGAGCACCAAGTCCCTGTTGTGTTGGTGGCGAGGTAACAATCATGCTTCCTTCCTCTGTCCTCTCCCCCCAACCTCGCACAACAGAAATGTGATCAAGGTCTCCCTCATCTGATGAGTCTTCCATCAGTTCGTCCTCCACTTCTTCCTGGGCTCCTGCACCTTCCTCACTAGTTTGGCTGCTACCATGCGCCCTGGTAAAATCATCTCCCCCACCCTCACATGCCTGCCGCCTTGGTGCTGCCGACCGTCTGGACCTTGCAGATGTTAGCCCTTCCGCATACAACTCCTCCTCCTCTACTTCCTCCACCACCTCTTGTGCCACCACCTGACTCCGAATTCTGTTTAACATGTGCTCCAGCATGTAAATCACCGGAATAGTCATGCTGATAATGGCATCGTCAGCACTAAACATCTTCGTCGCCATTTCAAAACTGTGCAGAAGGGTGCATAGGTCCCTGATCTGAGACCACTCCTCCAGTGTGATTTGCCCCACCTCTGAATCTCGTTGGCCCAGGCTATACGTCAGAACGTATTGCACCAGGGCTTGTCGGTGCTTCCACAGTCGCTGCAACATGTGCAGAGTTGAATTCCACCGGGTAGGCACATCGCATTTTAGCCGGTGAAGTGGCAGGCCCAACGACTTCTGTAGAGATGTAAGTCGCTGAGCTGCGGGATGCGAACGGCGGAAGTGAGCACACAGCGACCGTGCCCTCTGCAGAAGGCCATCTAGTCTGGGATAGTGGGCTAAAAATTGCTGGACAACCAGGTTCAACACGTGAGCCATACAAGGCACGTGTGTGACATTGCCCCGGCGAAGGGCCGCACCCAGGTTTGCAGCATTGTCGCACACGGCCTTCCTGGTTTCAGGTCCAGTGGAGACAACCATTCATGAAATTGGTTCTCCAGAGCTGACCACAACTCCTCAGCTGTGTGACTCACATTTCCCAGACATTTCAATGTAAAAACCGCCTGATGACGTTGAGCCCTACTGCCAGCATAGTAAGGAGGTGTGCAGGATCCCTTCTGCGCAGTTAGAAAGCTTGTGGCATGACCAGACAGGCTTTGGGTGCAGGTGGAAGACCGAGAGGAGGTTGAGGAGGCAGAAGCAGTGGAGGAACTTTGACATAAAGAGGATTGACGCACAACTCGTGGGGACGGCAAGACTTGGACAGCAGCCCCTTGTCCTGCTGTCACCATAGTTACCCAGTGCCCAGTCAGCGACATGTAACGCCCCTGTCCATGCCTACTCGTCCAAGTGTCTGTGGTGAAATGCACCCTGTCACACACAGAGTTTCTCAAAGAAGCGGTGATGTTGTGTGCGACATGCTGGTGGAGCGCAGGCACACCTTTCTTTGAGAAGTAGTGCCGACTGGGCATCTGGTACTGGGGCACTGCGATGGACATAAGGTCTCGAAAATCCTCTGTGTCCACCAGGCGGAAATGCAGCATTTCTGTAGCCAAGAGCTTGCAGATGGTGAAATTCAACCTCTTAGCTTTCTCATGGCTAGGAGGAAATGGTCTTTTACTTGTCCACATCTGAGGGACCGAGGGCTGGCTATTGTGCTTAGACGGGGTTGATAAGGGTGTCCCCGGCAAACTGCCGGTCTGTGAGGAAGATGCAGGCGGACATGTTAGGTTGCCTTGATCCAAAGGTGGTGCTATCGATGTCGGACAGCGCTCAAGACCAGCTGGTGTTACCACCTCCAAAGAAAATGATGACCTGCCAATCACGCTGGCTGTTGCGGGTAAAGAGGTGGCAGGTCTGCGCCCCAAAACAGGTGTGACTGCTGTCCCCCCAGTCACAGAGGATGAAGAGGCCGCGGATGCACAAGATATGGCAGACGGTGGTTGGCCCGGCCGGCTAGGCCGCATTGTAGCACACTGAGCTTCCCACTGCAACTTATGCTTCATGTCCATGTGCCGGTTCATGCATGAAGTACTCAAACTATGTATTTTTTGGCCTCTACTTAGCTTTTGCTGACAAATGTTACAGATAACGCGAGTTGGGTCATCTTTATCGATCTGAAAAAATGCCCAGGCTATGCAAGGCTTAGCACCCATGCGACCTGAAGAGCCACCACGACTTGTGGTGAGAAGCAGAGTTGTGTTTGAGGATGCAGTTGTTGACGTGCTTCCAGTACTACGTCTCTGTCCAGGAAGGCGCAACCTGACCTCGTCGTCACTAGCATCTTCCTCCACCTCCTCTGCTGACCTCATCTCTTGGCTGACTGTGGGTTGACAGTAAGTGGGATCTCCGACCTCATCATCATCACCCTGTGCGTTAACACACCCGTCGTCCTCAGAGCCAACCTGTTCCTGCCCTGACAAAAAACTAAAGTTGTCGCTCCAATCAGGTATTTGAGTCTTATCATCGTCTTCCTCATTGTCTCCACCAACAGGAGTTACAGTTTGGGAATGAGGGTCTACATTATGGTCAGAACCTTCTGCGTCTGGTCCTGGATCCGACTCATAAAGATTCTGGGCATCAGTGCAGATCATTTCCTCGTCTGGATTCACAGAAGCGCTGGAGTCGACCTCTGATTCCCAGGCTATAGTATGAGTAAACAGCTCTGCAGACTCAACCATCTGTTCTACCTCATACTCAGACGGGCAGCTGGAGATTTGGGAGCTGTGAGGAAGCAAGTGCGATTTGGGTGACACCTTTGAGGACTGGAGTATTTGTGATGTTGAAGTTGATGTGGAGGAGAGCCCACTTAAAGGAGCACTTGATATCCGTTGAAGCACCTGCTGTTTTTGTGCCTCATCTGGAATTTGTAGCGATTGGCGTGGCCGTAAGAAAGGGATCTTATCACATTGTCCGCTAAAAGAAGTAGACATTTTAGTTTGGCTGGAAGATGGTCTTTCTTCTGCACCTACCCCACGGACACAACCTTTTTTCCCCTTCCCAACACGCCTATTCCCCTTTCCACCAGCAGCAGGCCTTTTTCCACTCATTTTGGTGGTTAACTAATTCACAACTCTGGAGTTGTTTGCACAAAAAAACAATGGATGGTAACCGAGCAGAGCTGAGTGGCCAAACTGTGGTATTAGGCCAAAACTATTGGCTGGGTTAGATGCAGAAAAAAATTATTTTTAATTTGCAACCTGATGGAGGTCAGTATAGATGGACTAATAGACCAAGACCCACACACCGCTAGAAGCCCAAATACTTTTTCAGAGCTAGATGCAAAAAATTTTTTTATTCAATTTGCAACCTGATGGAGGTCAGTATAGATGGACTAATAGACCAAGTCCCACACACTGCTAGAAGCCCAAATATTTTTTCAGAGCTAGATGCAGAAAAAAATTATTTTTAATTTGCAACCTGATGGAGGTCAGTATAGATGGACTAATAGACCAAGTCCCACACACCGCTAGAAGCCCAAATATTTTTTCAGAGCTAGATGCAGAAATAAATTATATTCAATTTGCAACCTGCTGGAGGTCAGTATAGAAGGACTAATAGAACAAGTCCCACACACTGCTAGAAGCCCAAATATTTTTTCAGAGCTAAATGAAGAAAAAAATTATTTTTAATTTGCAACCTGATGGAGGTCAGGAGAGATGGACTAATAGACCAAGTCCCACACACTGCTAGAAGCCCAAATATTTTTTCAGAGCTAGATGCAGAAAAAAATTATTTTTAATTTGCAACCTGATGGAGGTCAGTATAGATCTACTAATAGACCAAGTCCCACACACCGCTAGAAGCCCAAATATTTTTTCAGAGCTAGATGCAGAAAATTTTTTTATTCAATTTGCAACCTGATGGAGGTCAGTATAGATGGACTAATAGACCAAGTCCCACACACTGCTAGAAGCCCAAATATTTTTTCAGAGCTAGATGCAGAAAAAAATTATTTTTAATTTACAACCTGATGGAGGTCAGTATAGATGAACTAATAGACCAAGTCCCACACACTGCTAGAAGCCCAAATATTTTTTCAGAGCTAGATGCAGAAAAAAATTATTTTTAATTTGCAACCTGATGGAGGTCAGTATAGATGGACTAATAGACCAAGTCCCACACACCGCTAGAAGCCCAAATATTTTTTCAGAGCTAGATGCAGAAAAAAATTATATTCAATTTGCAACCTGCTGGAGGTCAGTATAGAAGGACTAATAGAACAAGTCCCACACACTGCTAGAAGCCCAAATATTTTTTCAGAGCTAAATGAAGAAAAAAATTATTTTTAATTTGCAACCTGATGGAGGTCAGTATAGATGGACTAATATACCAAGTCCCACACACTGCTAGAAGCGCAAATATTTTTTCAGAGCTAGATGCAGAAAAAAATTATTTTTAATTTGCAACCTGATGGAGGTCAGTATAGATGGACTAATAGACCAAGTCCCACACACCGCTAGAAGCCCAAATATTTTTTCAGAGCTAGATGCAGAAAATTTTTTTATTCAATTTGCAACCTGATGGAGGTCAGTATAGATGGACTAATAGACCAAGTCCCACACACTGCTAGAAGCCCAAATATTTTTTCAGAGCTAGATGCAGAAAAAAATTATTTTTAATTTGCAACCTGATGGAGGTCAGTATAGATGGACTAATAGACCAAGTCCCACACACTGCTAGAAGCCCAAATATTTTTTCAGAGCTAGATGCAGAAAAAAATTATTTTTAATTTGCAACCTGATGGAGGTCAGTATAGATGGACTAATAGACCAAGTCCCACACACCGCTAGAAGCCCAAATAATTTTTCAGAGCTAGATGCAGAAAAAAATTATATTCAATTTGCAACCTGCTGGAGGTCAGTATAGAAGGACTAATAGAACAAGTCCCACACACTGCTAGAAGCCCAAATATTTTTTCAGAGCTAAATGAAGAAAAAAATTATTTTTAATTTGCAACCTGATGGAGGTCAGTATAGATGGACTAATAGACCAAGTCCCACACACTGCTAGAAGCCCAAATATTTTTTCAGAGCTAGATGCAGAAAAAAAATATTTTTAATTTGCAACCTGATGGAGGTCAGTATAGATGGACTAATAGACCAAGTCCCACACACCGCTAGAAGCCCAAATATTTTTTCAGAGCTAGATGCAGAAAATTTTTTTATTCAATTTGCAACCTGATGGAGGTCAGTATAGATGGACTAATAGACCAAGTCCCACACACTGCTAGAAGCCCAAATATTTTTTCAGAGCTAGATGCAGAAAAAAATATTTTTAATTTGCAACCTGATGGAGGTCAGTATAGATGGACTAATAGACCAAGTCCCACACACTGCTAGAAGCCCAAATATTTTTTCAGAGCTAGATGCAGAAAAAAATTATTTTTAATTTGCAACCTGATGGAGGTCAGTATAGATGGACTAATAGAACAAGTCCCACACGCTGCTAGAAGCCCAAATATTTTTTCAGAGATAAATGAAGAAAAAAATTATTTTTAATTTGCAACCTGATGGAGGTCAGTATAGATGGACTAATAGACCAAGTCCCACACACTGCTAGAAGCCCAAATATTTTTTCAGAGCTAGATGCAGAAAAAAATTATTTTTAATTTGCAACCTGATGGAGGTCAGTATAGATGGACTAATAGACCAAGTCCCACACACCGCTAGAAGCCCAAATATTTTTTCAGAGCTAGATGCAGAAAAAAATTATATTCAATTTGCAACCTGCTGGAGGTCAGTATAGAAGGACTAATAGAACAAGTCCCACACACTGCTAGAAGCCCAAATATTTTTTCAGAGCTAAATGAAGAAAAAAATTATTTTTAATTTGCAACCTGATGGAGGTCAGTATAGATGGACTAATAGACCAAGTCCCACACACTGCTAGAAGCCCAAATATTTTTTCAGAGCTAGATGCAGAAAAAAATTATATTCAGTTTGCAACCTGATGGAGGTCAGTATAGATGGACTAATAGAATGATGCTATGCCCAAAAGATTTTACTTCACTAGGTGCAGTAAAAAAATTGGTATTCTATACACAGGTGGTATATCTTGCAACACAGATAGGCTACTCCACTGACTAACACACTCTGCAATAGGCCAAAAAGGATTAGCTTTGCTAGATTCAGCCAAATGCTGTGAAAAAAACTTGCACAGCACTGGCACAGACCTGCCTGGCAAAAACTGATAGGAACTGATGTAACCTAGTCCTGAAAAGGACTCCAATTACAATTAGTCTTTACTCCCACAATCTATCTATTTAAGAGCACAGACCTGCTTGATAAAAGTCGTAGGAAATGCTGTAACCTAGTCCTTAAAAGGACTGCAATCACAACTATTCCCTACTCCCAAGCTATCTTTATATTTGTGCGAAAATTGGCTTGAAATTAACAAGGTATAGCGCACACAGCAACAGCGGTGCCGTCTAACACGCAGCTGCAGCAGTGAGAAAATGGTGGCGACGGGGAAAATGGCTTGGTCTTATAGGGCAAGGACATGTGACATACACTGCCAATCACACATGCCCTTGCTTGTGTGAAAAAAAGCACTTCGCTCCGTGTGTGCGCTGCTGATAGGCTGACAGATTGCACCTCCCCACTGCAAATGCGGGAAAGAGAAAAAAAAATGGAGATCTTCATTGTTCCTGCAGAGATCCATCCCCTGCCCCTCCCCCCGCCCCGCTGTACACTCAAACTGCGTATTAACATTAATTTTCATCATTACTGAGAAAAAATCCAGTTATGATTTTGGTGCACGAACAGTTATCGAACATAACCTCGAACAGCCGAATTTTTCTCAAATTGTTCGTGTTCGCCGACCGGCTCGAACACCGCCCAAAACAGCTCGAATTTGAGATTGGCGAACAGTTCGAGTAGAACAACGCTCATCTCTAGCGATGACGCCATCATTAGCGTCAGCATTCTACTTGTCTGTCTTTTGCAACGCTCTCTGCAGAGAATTAAAGAGGAGGCATTGCAGCCAGTATATGATGAGATAGATCAAGAAGCCGTAGCGGTCGATTACACACAGCCGGAGGAGGAGGAGGAGGGAGGAGGGAGGAGAGAGGAGGAAGGAGGAAGGAGGAAGGAGGAGGAGGGCATGGTCAGTCGTCATCTTGGTGAGAACACGGAAATCTTGCCCGTTACCAGTCTGCACGCATGGCTGACTATGTTACGCTGCCTTAACCGTGACCCTCGCCTTGTCAAAATGTTGGGTGACAGTCATTACTGGTTGGTGACACTTTTAGACCCCCGATACAAGGAGAACTTTCACTCTCTTATTCCTGAGGTGGAGAGGTCTACAAAAATGGGACAGTACCAGAAGGCCCTAGCTGCAGAACTGTTAAAAAAATTCCCATCTGAACACGCTAGCGGCAGAGGTCACAGTTCGTTGACCAACCAAGGCGTACAGGCGAGAGAGAGGCAACTCCAATCCAGCAGAGGCAGGGGAACACTCTCAACGTTCTGGGACAGTTTTCTGAGTGTGTTTTAGTGGCACTGGGGGAATTATAACTGATAAGCGCACTCGCCTGTCAACTGACAATGCTGACAAGCTGACCCTTATCAAAATGAACAAGGGCTGGATTGGGCCAGACTTCTCATCACCACCAAATGACAGCAGAGTAACAAAGTCAAATCCACTGTGTTATTTCGGGAGGTGTATTCACATGCACCGCTTCACAGCCACACATGGGTATATGCTTCCTCATTTCGGCTGTTTTATGTTCTTCTCCTTATCCTCAGCCTCTACCACCACTATACCACCAGGGTGACCGTGGTCTGTGTTGCCATTATTGAAAGTTCCTCCGTCCTTATTTTTGTCAGCTTTTGCTTGGAAGGCATAAGCAAAGACTGTGGGAGACCCACTCCCCAATAATGGGAATAATATTTTTAAGATGCTGTACTGTATGGCTCTTGTAATGGGACATTCAAACCGTCTTGTTAAGCTACTGCTACCTCCGCCACTTTTCCAAGGGGCATTAAAACCGTCTTGTTAAGCTACTGGGACGTCAACGTCTCTTCTGAGGGGCATTAAAATCGTCTTGTTAAGCTACTGGGACCTCCACGTCCGTTCTGAGGGGCATTCAAAGCATCTTGTTAAGCTACTGTGATCTCCACCACTTTTCCGAGGGGCATTAAAACAATCTTGTTAAGCTACTGGGACCTCCATGTCTCTTCTGAGGGGCATTAAAAGCGTCTTGTTAACCCACTCTGAACTCCACAGCTCTTCCAAGGGGCATAGAAATGTTGTTTTTAATTAACTCTAACCTCCACGACTCTTCCAACGGGCATTGCATTTCCTCCTAATTTTAGTCAGCTTTTGCTTGGAAGGCATAAGCAAATACTATGGGAGACCCACTCCCCAATAATGGGAATAATGTTTGTAATATGCTGTACTACACGACTCTTGTTAGGGGCATTGCAAGTTCCTCCGTCCTAATTTGTGGCAGCTTTTGCTTGGAAGGCATAAGCAAATACTATGGGAGACTCAATCCCCAATAATGGTTATAATGTTTGTAATATACTGTACTGCATGGCTCTTGTAAGGGGCATTGCAAGTTCCTCTGTCCTAATTTTTGGCAGCTTTTGCTTGGAAAGCATAAGCAAATACTATGGGAGACACACTCCCCAAAAATGGGAATAATGTTTGTAATATGCTGTACTGCATGGCTCTTGTAAAGGGCATTGCAAGTTCCTGCGTCCTAATTTTTGGCAGCTTTTGCTTGGAAGGCATAAGCAAAGACTATGGGAGACACACTCCCCAATAATAGGAATAGTGTTTTTAAGATGCTGTACTGTATGGCTCTTGTAAGGGGCGTTAAAACCATCTTGTTAAGCTACTGTGACCTCCACGTCTCTTCAAAGGGGCATTAAAACCATCTTGTTAAGCTACTGTGACCTCCACGTCTCTTCAAAGGGGCATTAAAAGCGTCTTCTTAAGCCACTCTGAACTCCACAGCTCTTCCAGGGGGCATTGAAATGTTGTTTTTAATTACCTCTAACCTCCACGACTCTTCCAACCGGCATTGCGTTTCCTCCTAATTTTAGTCAGCTTTTGCTTTTCAATGCAAAGGCGAAAACTAAGGGAGACCCACTCCCCAATATTAGGTAGAAGGTTTTTAGTACGCTGTAATCCACGTCTGTTTTAAGGGGAATTGCAGTTCCTCATAATTTTTGGAAAGCCTTCCATTCACTGCTCAGGCCAACAGTGTACAGGAGACAAAGTTGCTATAAATGGAAAAAACGGTTTAGTTAAGGCCCTCTGACCTCCATGTCATTTCCAAGGGGAATTGGAGTGCCTCAAAATTTTTGGTAGGCATTGCACTCACTGTATTCCCTATAACTGTGTAGCCAAACCGCTCCTTTTGTTACAGAAACATATCCTACAAGACATATGTGGTTCACTGGCCTGATATTGATGTGAATGGTCCGTGTTCCTCCTTCTCTTTCTCCTTTGCCACTACCTCATCCATCATTTATCACCTGAAGCTTTGTTTTAACAGGAGTCATAGAACTGGGATAGTAGCAGGAATACATCTAGCAATCCTCGGAGGCGGTAGGATATACGCCAAAACGCTGACCACCTCAGGCCTAGCCGCTACTACATACATGCGCTTGCATTCCAAGAAAACAAAGCAGATGCTAACTTCTATCATCATCATCATCATCATCATCATCATGCTCCTCACCTTGGCACTCTCAACTCCCCAGATGGAGAAGCCAGCGCCCACCGGAGGAGTCTGGTTCTCTGGTGGGGTCTTACAATGCTGCCCTAAAGCAGGCCGGGCTAAGAAAAGTGTGTGGGGAGGAATTTGACAGGAGAAATAGGGATGGCTGGGGACCGTTTATGGACACCCGGCTGCTCCCAGCCGGCTGGGGACCGTGTGTGGATACCTGGCCGTGGGGCAGCTGGAGACCGAGTATAGACACCCGGCCGCCCCCTGGCGGCTGGGGACCGAGTGTGGACACCCGGCCGCCGGGCAGCTGGGGACTGAGTATGGATACCAGGCCGCCAACGCAGCCATAACGTGGTGGCCAGATTCCACCTCCACATGCCTAAAAGGCCCAATTTCAAGTGCAAGCAAGCAGCATGGTATTGCAGCCTGGGGGTGGATAGGTGGTTGGCTGCATATTTGTGCTTGCATTGCAAGGAATGGGGGAGGTACAATTGAACTCTGCCCTGGGACAAGAACTAGCATGAGGATAGTTGCAAGTCTGCATCTTCTGATGCGGCAAGGACGACTTCTGATGGGCACACTTTTAGGCAGTGACCTGGGTGTCAGAGATGCTTCCAGGGGTCTTCCCCATGCTGTTCCCATGTCTTTTCAGCACTGTATGCATGTGTCACACAGCACATGGCCAGATGAGGTTGTAAAATGTTAAAATGCCATTTCCCGGTGAATGCATTTGTCAAGGTTGAAAGCAATACAAAAGTGCAAAAAAGCATAAAAAATGCTACTTGTGAACATAACCCCAAAAAAAATACTCCTCCACACCTTGGGCTTTTTATTTTACCTTATACACAAGTCTTTACCCTGGAAATGATGTGAGACCTTAAAAGTGGCTTAATACCTCTGACCACGTTGTTGACATGCTGTCCCCATGTCATTTGAGCACTGTCACTATCGTTTTGGGCACTTGTTAGGCTTTTAAAAGACTGCCAGGGGTGCCGCCGCAAAAATGCTCGGGTTTCCCGAGCTTCGAACACCCGAGCATTTTAGTGCTTGCTCAACACTATACACTACTGGATTCTTCTAGAAAGGTAATGCAACTAATACTGGAACAAGGAAAAGTGTAATTGAAAACTACATTCTCAGAAATCAAGGACCTCAAAAGATTTACCGAATATGCTGACTATTATGCATTTACTTTATTGGATAATAAGCTCAAATCAGATATTGCTGAGATGGAGGAAACAGTAACTGATAGAAAGCTAAATAAATGTATTCAGGATATGCGTTTATTGAATAAACACCATATTCTTTACTACAAAAAAATTGGCACACAAAACATAGTCTAGGCAGAAGTCATAAAAGGTTCATTTCAGCTCAATAGATTTGGAAACCTCTGACACATTCTGAAACACCTGAGGCAAATGCACTTTGAAACATTATTCTGCTCAGAGGAAAAACAGAGATTACATCAGCCTAGTAAGATTCAACATAAAAAAGGAGAACACAAGCATAAATGGAAGCTGGCAATAGCGGACATAGCAGAGAAGATAAACATATTTTACCCAAGATTTCCAGAGCTGATCAGATTTCTTTAACACCTTAAAAGCCCAAGACATACTAATACATACCTGCGCCCTGGGACTTAAGAGCCAGGTACGGAATAGTACGTCATGGAGATCGCGCCCGCACACAGGCTGTGTGGGCGCGATCGCCGCCGGGTGTCAGCTACTTGTCACAGCTGACACCCGGTGCCATGTGCAGGGAGCGGTTCCGCACTGCTCCCGGCACATTAACCCCCGCAAGGGTGGCAAGGGGAGGTGATCACGATACTCACCTCTCCTGCCGGCATCCAACGCTGTCTGCCGCGGCTTCCCGGATGTTGCCATGATGACCCGATGTCGTAATGACATTATCCAGGTCACTAGACAGCAGGAAGATACTTTGGTCATGCGCAGTGCATGACCAAAGTATCTTCTGCAGCTGTAGCGCTGACAGACTGAATAGCACAGGGATGGTGCTCCATCCCTATGCTGTACAGGCGATCAGAATAAATAAAGTGAAAGTCCCATAGTGGGAAAAAGAATAAAAGTAAAAAAAGTATTAAAAAATGAAAAAAAAATCCACCAAAAATCAAAATATAATGTACCCATCAATAAATATTATGAAAAAAAAAAAATCCCAAAATAAAAGTACACATATTTGGTATCGCCGCATCCGGAACGACCTGACCTATAAAATTGTGCCCCTAGTTAACCCCTTTATTGAACACAGTAAAAAAATATAATTAAAAAACAAAGCAAAAAACAATGCTTCATCATTATACCGCCAAATAAAAAATGGAATAACACGCAATCAAAAACACGAATATAAATAAAAATGGTGTAGCTGAAAACGTCATCACAAAAAACAAGCCGCCATACAGCTCCATCAACTGAAAAATAAAAAAAAGTTATAGCTCTCAGAATAAAGCGATGCAAAAAAAATATTTTTTTCTATAAAATAGCTTTTATTGTGTAAAAGTGCCAAAACATAGAAAAACTTTATAAGTGTGGTACCGCTGTAAACGTACTGACCCAAAGAATAAAGCTACCGCATAAAAAAAAGTTTTTTTCTTCAATTCCTAAAATTGTTGTTTGTTTATTTTGCCTCCCAAAAATCAGAATAGAAAGCGATCAAAAAAAATGTGACGTGCTGAAAATGGCATCAATAAAAACGTCAACTCATCTCGCAAAAAACAGCCAAAATATGAAAAAGTTATAACTCTCAAAATATGGCAATGCAAAAACTAGATTTTACAAAAAAAATGTGTCTTTTAGTGTGTGACAGCTGTCAGTCATAAAAACCCTATATGAATCTAGTATCGCTGTAATCGCATCGACCCCAAGAATAAAGTAATCTACTCACTTATACCGCACGAGGAAGGGCGTAAAAATTAAACTCTAGGGTTAGGGTTGTGCTAGGGTTAGGGTTGGGGTTAGGGTTGGGCTTGGGATTAGGCTTCTTTTCAAAAGTAAAGATAAAAAAAAGACGATATGGATACTAGTGTTGAGTGCAAGTGCTCGCTACCTGTGTTTGCATCGGGTGCTCGGGTATGCACCAAGTATAGCGGGTGCTCAAGTGACATGATCGAGTCTCCGCCACATATGCTTTGTGGCCAGAAAAAATCTCGCGGGGATTGTCTGCCATGCACGAGCTACCCTCGCATGTTTTTTTGGGTGTCTAATAATCGTGAAACATGTGGGCGGGGACTCGAGCATGTCACTCGAGCACGCGCGATACATGGTGCATACCTGAGTACCCGATGCAAACTCAAGTAGTGAGCAGTTGCGCTCAAGACTAATGACAACTTATTCAAAATGATGACCTAATGTTATCAAATTCTGTGTCATACCTCTGGGTTCAAAATGTTCACTATACCCCTTGATAAAATCCTTGAGATGTGTAGTTTCCAAAATGGGGTCACTTGTGGTGGTGGCGGGGGGGGGTTCCCCTATTTAGGACCATCAGGGGCTCTCCAAACGCGACATGGTGTCCGCTCTCTATTGCAGCCAATTTTGCGTTAAAAAGGTCACACAGTGCTCCTTCCCTTCTCAACTCTGCCGTGCAACCAAACACTGTATTTTCCCAACATATTGGTTATTGGTGTACTCAGGAGAAATTGCATAATGTTTTTTGGGGTCCATTTTCTCCTCTTACCCTTGTGAAAATAAAAAAAGTGGGGCTAAAACATCATTTTTGTGGGAAAAGTTAGATTTTTCTATTTTCACGGCTCCATGTTATAAACTTCTGTAAAGCACTTGGGGGTTCAGGGTGCTCACCACACATCTAGATAAGTTCCCTGAGGTGTCTACTTTCCAAAATGGTGTCACTTGTGGGGGGTTTCTACTGTTTAGGCACATCAAGGGCTCTCCAAACGCAACATGGCATCCGCTAATTATTCAAGCAAAAAGTCAAATGGCGCTCCTTCCCTTCCGAACCCTGCTGTGCACCCAAACAGTGTTTTTTCCCCACATATGGGGTATCTGCATGCTCAGGGGAAATTGCACAACAAATTTCTAGGTCCATTTTTTTCTGTTACCCCTGCAAAAATAAAAAAAATTGGGTATAAAGTAAAAATTTTTCCAAAAATTCCTGTGAAGCACCTGAAGGGTTAATAAACTTCTTGAATGTGGTTTTGAGCACATTGAGGGGTGAAGTTTATAGAATGTGTCACTTTTGGGTATTTTCTGTCATAAAGATCCCTCAAAGTGACTTCAAATGTGATACGGTCCCTAAAAAATGGTTTTGTAAATTTTGTTGGAAAAATGAGAAATCGCTGGTCTACTTTTAACCCTTATAGATCCCTAATACTAAAAAATTTTGGTTACAAAATTGTGCTGATGTAAAGTAGACATATGGGAAATGTTATTTATTAACTATTTTGTGTGACATCTCTCTCTGATTTAAGGGCATAAAAATTCAAATTTTGAAAATTGCAAAATTTTCTAAATTTTCTCCAAATTTCCTTTTTTTCACAAATAAACGCAAGTGATATCGAAGAAATTTTACCACAGTCATGAAGTACAATATGTCACAAAAAAACAATCTCAGAATCAGGGGGATCCGTTGAAGCGTTCCAGAGTAATTACCTCATAAAATGACAGTGGTCAGAATTGTAAAAATGGTCATTAACGTGCAAACCACCTTAGGGGGTAAAGGGGTTAATGTCTTGTCATTTTTTCTCCCACATCCAAATTTAATCTAAAGAATACAATACTTGATATAGACAGGTTTGTCCGGAATATCACAGTGATAATAAGGAAATAAAAATAATCGTTTTTTGGATACTTATGGCAGACATTCTCTTCTGTTTAATATACTGGACGCAATCCTGAGAGTTCATGACATGAACTGATATACAATGATGATGTGAGCCATGCTAATGCAATTATTGATGTTACATGATTGATGGATTGATTATTTATATTAAACTGACAGCTGCTAAAGAATGCCCAGTACCCTGGCAGCATGTATCAGATGCTAGCTGCATGATTTCAACAACATACATTTAACTCAAAAACGCTGCAGCATTTAAGAGAAAAACATAGTTTAATAGCCATCAGGGAATGAGTCATAGAAGTGACTAGTCAGACAGGCACATCTCTGGTGGCTTTTCCCCATCCACTGCCCTGGAGTTGCAGGTCTCTACCTATACAAGCACACAGGGAGAGACCTGTGACTCCATGGGGGAAAGCGAGGAGAAGCTGCAGGGGACCCACCATGTCCGAGTAGTCTCCCAAACGGTTCAGCCCCCGGCGGCTATCAAAATTTTTTTTCTGTGAAACGCTGCGATTATATCTGACCAGAGCAACTTCTTCCACATGCCATGTAAGAGGCACAGCCAACATGTGAAAAAAGGTGTTCGGGTCAAATGAGACCAAAGTAGAAATTTTGGGGCATAATGCAAAGCGCTATGTGTGGCTGAAAGCTAACACTGCACATCACCCTGAAAACACGACCCCGACTGTTGAATATGGTGGAGGCAGCATCATTTTGTGTGCATGGATTTCTTCAGCAGGAACTGAGAAGCTGGTCAGAGTTGATAAGAAGATAGATGGAGCTAAATATAGGGCAATCCTGAACGAAAACCCCATTAGAGGCTATAAAAGACTTAAGACTGGGGTCATAGATTCACCTTCCAGCATGAAAGCCATAAAACGTACTGACAAAGCTACAATGGAATTAGATCAAAGCATATTCATTTGTTAAAATGACCCAGTCAAAGTCCAGACCTACAGTACATCCCATTGAGAATCTGTGGCAAGACTTGAAAATTGCTGTTCACAATCGCTCTTAACTAGTTATAAGCGAGCATGCTCGCCACTGCTCGGTGCTCGCCCAAGCATCTCACTGCTCGAGATGCTCGGCTCTCGCCGAGTATTTCCGGGGTTGCTCGGCGGGAGCTCGGGTCCCCTCCAAGCATGTATGGCGCTCTTTAGAGCACCAATCAACATGCAGAGATTGCCTGCCACTCACTGTAACACCGTAGCCATGTTGGTTGTGGCATTACAGTGATTGGCTGGCTGCACAGCGTCATTGGGTCTATATCAGACCTGGTGCCGCCACGCTCATCACAGTCACTCCAGAATCAGACAGTGTAGGGAGAGGTGCTGCTGCATCATGGAGAGATTTGCTTGTGTATTAGATAGTGTAGGGAGAAAAACCATACATTACACATATCCATCTTAACAAACAGTCCTTTTGAGGACTAACTAATCCATCTGCACAGATATCAGGCAGGCAGTGTATATAGGCAGGCAGGCAGGCAGGGTATATAACAGACTGCAGTGCATATAGCACAAGAGGCTCCATTCCAATTATGCCTTCTGCTGCTGTTAGATATTTCTATACAAAGGCCCAGGTCTCAGGGGCCAGGAATACTTTTTTTTGGATCTTAATCCTCATTATTTGCTTAAAAAGCAATTCAGAGAACACCGTTTTTATGCGCCATTTGCTTTTTGGCACTAAAGAATACAGCCAGGTCCTTTCCATATTACAGCGCTACAAATCCAGCTATTTAAAACTGTTTTCTCCGTCACACGCATCACATATCCGTTTTCAGAAAATACTGCCATTTCTGGCCTCCATTAAAAATTTGTTTCAGTGTGTCAGTGAAGCAATCGACACCAGATTGCTGTTCAAAATAGTTACCTACAGGTCAGGTATTTAAAACTGTGTGTTCTCCATCACACGGATCACATATAAGTTCGCTCCAAATTCAGTCATTTGTAGTGAGCATGGAAGATACTGTCCTCCATTTAAAATGGGCAAGGCACGAGGAGATGGACGTGATGGTGCATGCAGAGGCCAAGGACAAGGCCGTGGGCAAGCTGAAATTGTGCCACAACAAACACCCACATCTTCTCGCCTGACCTTCCTGTCCCAATTCCTAGGGGACCGCAGCACACCATTATTGAACCCAGAGCAGTGTCAAAAGGTTGTTGGTTGGATAGCGGTGGCTTAGTGACTGGAAGCATTATCCACCACCACCACCCTGTCTTCCACACGGTCAAGTCCCAGTAGCCGTGAGTCTGGACCACATATTCCTCACCCTGATCCTCCTTCCTCCCACCATGCCGAGAGCCCGGAGACAAATGATCCCACACTTGGACACTCTGAAGATCTGTTCACTTTTCCATTTATATATTCAGGCCTCTCGCCCGGTCCACTTGAGGCGGGGCAAGAGGAGATCGCGTGTAGCGATGCCCAAATATTTGAGCAGCCACGGTCACATGAAGGCGACGGTGGGAAATTGTCAGAAGAGGTGGACGATGATGAGACAATTGCCAGAAAGTGAGGAGGAGGACCAGGGTGCAGAAGTGGAAGACGAGGTGGTAGATGATATAGTAACTGACCCAACATCGCAGGAGGACATGCAGAGCGAGGACAGCAGCACACAGGGGGAGGGAGGCAGAGCACCCCAACAGGCAGGAAGAAGCAGTGTGGTGGCCGCAGACAGAAGGCAGCCATCCGTTCCCCGTAGCACCAACACGAAGGAAGTTGCCAGTACAACTGTTAGGCCTTCTCGAGTCTGGTTGTTTTTTAATGACTCTGCCGATAACTTCAAAAAGGCCATTTCCACCACCTGCTAGGCCAGCATCAGCAGGGGTGGCAAAACGACCAGCCTGACCACCACCAGCATGATCAAATACATGGCAGCAAATACTACCCAGAGCTGCTGGATCTGCTTGTTAAAGTACGCCGCCTGTGTGCCCATTTTAGAAAGTCAGCTACAACTTCCGCCGCCCTTACCGTGTTTCAGCAGCGTTTGCAGCTTCCGGCTCACAGACTGGTGTGTGATGTCCCCACGCATTGGAACTCTACACTGCAGATGTTGGGAAGGATTTGTGAGCAGAAGAGGGCAGTTTTTGAGTACCAGCATCAACACAGCCATCAGTATTCAGTTCAGACTCCACACATAAGAACTCAGGAGTGGACATGGATGTCAGACATATGTACCATCCTCCAAAACTTTGAGGACTCCACCAAGATTGTGAGCGGCGATGATGCCATAATTAGCATCTCCATCCCGCTTCTCTGTCTTCTAAACGCTCTCTGCTCACAATCAAAAAGGATGCATTGCAGGCGGAGCACGATGAGATGCAGCAAGGAACCATACAGGGTGATTACACACAGCCAAGCCTCATCTCATTCCAACGTGGATTGGGTGACAATGAGGAAGAGGAGGAGGAGGAGGAAGGACAGGAGCTAGTTTCATGCACTATAGACGGTAGTACCTGCACAGCTGTCATACCATCTGTTCAGCGTGGATGGCCAGAGGACAGAGAGGAGGAGAAAGAGGAGAGCATGTTCAGTCATCCTCTTGGTGAGGACATGGAAGACTTACCTGTTCGTAGTCTGGCACGCATGTCTGAGTTTATGTTACGCTGCCTTTCCCATGACCCTCGTGTTCTCAAAATTTTGGGTGACAGTCATTACTGGTTGGTGACACTTCTAGACCCACGCTACAAGGAGAACTTTATATATCTCTTATTCCTGAGGTGGACAGGTCTACAAAAATGGGGCAGTACCAGAATGCCCTTGTTGCGGAACTATTAAAAAAATTCCCATCTGAAAATGCTAGCGGCAGAGGGCACACTTCGTTGGACAACCAATGAGAACAGGCGAGAGAGACACACAACTTCAATCCAGCAGAGGCAGGGGAACACTGTCAAAGTTCTGGGAGAGTTCTCTCAAACCCTCCCATCGCACAGGCCCTAAGGCGCAGAGTACTCTCACAAGGAGTGCAAAGTTTGGGAAAATGCTGAGGGAGTACCTTTGCTAACCGTACCAACGTCCTCCTTGTTTCCGCTGTGCCTTATAATTATTGAGTAAACAAGCTGGATACGTGGAGTGAAATGGCTGTCTATGCCTTGGAGGTCCTGGCCTGCCCTGCCGCCAGCGTTTTATCAGAGAGGGTTTTTAGTGCCGCTGGTGGAATTATAACTAATAAGCGCATCCGCCTGTCAACTGAAAATGCTGACAGGCTGACTCTTATAAAAATGAACAAGAGCTGGATTGGGCCAGACTTCTCAACACCACCGAATGATAGCAGCGTAACAAACTCAAATCCAGTGTCTTTTTTTTGTGAGGTCTAACTATTCCCATGCACCTGTCTTCTCACCCAGACATGGGTATAAGCTTCCTGATTTTGTCTATTAGCTCTTGTCCTCCTCCTTCTCATCCTCCACCAACATATCACCAGGATGACCGTAGTCCGTGAAACAACACCCACAGAATTTTTTTAAAGGATGGTTATGATGCCCGTAAAAAAAAGAAAATGATACAGTATGCTCATGTATACCCCCCAGGGGTAAATGTGTGTCAGCCCATACACTTAGTGCATGGACATTACAAGTATCGGAGACCCGCTCCTTTCTAATGGGAACATTTTTTTTATGAGGCCCTCTAAGTCTCTTCCAAGGGGCATTGGAGTGCCTCCCAATTTTTGGCAGCCTTTCATTCACTGCATAGGCCAACACTATGGGAGACCCTCTCCTTTCTAATGAGAGCTTGTCGTTACTGTGACCCTGCTCTGTGTGTCTTTAAATTCTTAGTGGGGTTTTTCCAAAATTTTGGCAGCCCTTACAGTCACAGCATGGGCATTACCACTATAGGAGACCCGCTCCTTTAGAATGGGAACATTTTTTTTTATGGAGACCCTCCTCTATGTCTCTTCAAAGGGGTATTGGGTTGCGTCCAAATTTTTGGCAGCCCTTGCAGTCACTGCATACGCAACAACAGTATAGGAGACCCACTTGTTAATAATGGGAACAACAAAGCATAGCTGGCTGATGGCTCTCTAACAATAGCGAGAACCGACTGCTGGCCTTTTAAGAATGGTAAGGGCCGTATGATGGCCCTATAAAAATAGGTTTTATGACATTCAGAGTCCATCCATCATAAATAAAACAGGATGTGTCTGATGATGTATCACACACCACATTGCCAGATAAGGTTGTAAAATGTTAAAGTGACATTTCCCGGTGAATGCATTTGTCTAAAAAAGTAACGTAAAAAAGAACAAAACAATAGGATCTTTCTTTAGTATAAAAAACAGTGTCACCAATTTAACCTCAATGTAATCACATTGTTCAGCTCCTGCACCTCCTCCATCTCCGAAATGACCACATCAGTCACAAGCTGACAGCACTGCAGCACTGCCTTGGCCAAACGGCAACAGGCTGTGCTGAAGATGTCATGTTTAATGTTTAGGTTACAAACTGCCCAGCGCTGCAGAGTTGTTGAAAGCTGTAACACAGCAGCCAGATCTGTGGCTCTCACCGCTGAACATACAGCCAGGCATGGTCGTGTGTGACTATGGGCACAGGGCAGTTTAGCAGAAGAAATGTATATCTGAGCCAAGTGTGTTCATATCATATACTGTATATACCATATATCCAATGTATTAGTGACTTTAATGTGCAGTACAGACCAAAAGTTTGGACACACCTTCTCATTTAAATATTTTTCATGACTATGAAAATTGTACATTCACACTGAAGGCATC
Source organism: Phyllobates terribilis (assembly GCF_046119375.1). Lineage (NCBI taxonomy): Eukaryota > Metazoa > Chordata > Amphibia > Anura > Dendrobatidae > Phyllobates > Phyllobates terribilis. Next base: position 286,109,524 of record NW_027362761.1, read on the forward strand.
AAAACTATGAATTAACACATGTGAAATTATATGCTTAACGTGTGAAACAACTGAAAATATGTCTTATATTCTAGGTTCTTCAAAGTAGCCACCTTTTACTTTGATGACTGCTTTGCACACTCTTGGCATTCTCTTGATGAGCTTCAAGAGGTAGTCACCGGAAATGGTTTTCACTTCACAGGTGTGCCCTGTCAGGTTTAATAAGTGTGATTTCTTGCCTTAAAAATGGGGTTTGGACCATCAGTTGTGTTGTGCAGAAGTCTGGTGGATACACAGCTGATAGTCCTACTGAATAGACTGTTAGAATTTGTATTATGGCAAGAAAAAAGCAGCTAAGTAAAGAAAAAACGAGTGGCCATCATTACATTAAGAAATGAAGGTCAGTCAGTCCGAAAAATTGGGCAAACTTTGAAACGGTCCCCAAGTGCAGTTGCAAAAACCATCAAGCGCTACAAAGAAACTGGCTCACATGAGGACCGTCCCAGGAAAGGAAGACTGAGAGTCACCTCTGCTTCTGAGGATAAGTTTTTCCGAGTCACCAGCCTCAGAAATCGCAGGTTAACAGCAGTTCAGATTAGAGACCAGGTCAATGCCACACAGAGTTCTAGCAGCAGACACATCTCTTCAACAACTGTTAAGATGAGACTTTGTGCAGCAGGCCTTCATGGTAAAATAGCTGCTAGGAAACCACTGCTAAGGACAGTCAACAAGCATAAGAGACTTGTTTGGGCTAAAGAACACAAGGAATGGACATTAGACCAGTGGAAATCTGTGCTTTGGTCTGATGAGTCCAAATTTGAGATCTTTGGTTCCAACCACTGTGTCTTTGTTCGATACAGAAAAGGTGAACGGATGGACTCTACATTAAACCTACACAAAAATGGAGTATAAAACCCTCAAGGACAGTTATAAGCGTAAAAGATAATCTTTATTTATAGAAAAATTAAAATCACATATACCACACATAATAAAAGATCAAAACGGGGTAGGAAAGAGCACAATACAGTACCGGCAAGTTGGACTCTACATGCCTGGTTCCCACCGTGAAGCATGGAGGAGGAGGTGTGATGGTGTGGGAGTGCTTTGCTGGTGACACTGTTGGGGATTTATTCAAACTTGAAGGCACACTGAACCAGCATGGCTACCACAGAATCTTGCAGCGGCATGCTATTCCATCCGGTTTGCGTTTTGTTGGACCATCATTTATTTTTCAACAGGACAATGACCCCAAACACACCTCCAGGCTGTGTAAGGGTTATTTGAACAAGAAGGAGAGTGATGGGGTGCTACGCCAGATGACCTGGCCACCACAGTCACCAGACCTGAACTCAATCGAGATGGTTTGGGGTGAGCTGGACTGCAGAGTGAAGGAAAAAGGGCCAACAAGTGCTAAGCATCTCTGGGAATTCCTTCAAGATTGTTGGAAGACCATTTCCAGTGACTACCTCTTGAAGCTCATCAAGAGAATGCCAAGAGTGTGCAAAGCAGTCAAAGCAAAAGGTGGCTACTATGAAGAACCTAGAATATAAGACATATTTTCAGTTGTTTCACACTTTGTTAAGTATATAATTTCACATGTGTTCATTCATAGTTTTGATGCCTTCAGTGTGAATGTACAATTTTCATAGTCATGAAAATCCAGAAATCCAGTGTGCGAGTGCAGTATACGGGATATGAGTGCCATGTACAGTATACAATATGTCCAGCATGAGTGCTTTTTATGGCCAGTGTGTGTCATGTGAGGTATACAGCCAGTGTGTGAGGGCTATGTGCGGTATACAGAAAGTGTCTGAGTGCTGTAGACTGTATACAGCCAGTGTGGGAGGGCTGTTTGCAGTATATGGCCAGTGTGTGAAGGCTGTGTGCAGCATTCGGCCAGTGTGTGCGGTATACAGCTAGTGTTTGTGTCGTGTGCGGTAAACAGTCAGTGTGTGAGAGCTGTGTGTGGTATACAGCTAGTAGGTGAGGGTTGCGTGTGGTATACAGCCAATGAGTGAGGGCTGTGTGCAGAACAAGGCCAGTGAGTGAAGGCTGTGTAGTGAAGTCAGAATTAAAAAAAAAAATGTAGCCTGTTGGGCCCATAGTCCTTTTTTTAGTTTATTAGCTGGCAGCTAAGCACAGTATAGGAAGACTGCAATATGCTGAATTTGTGTGGCTGATATATTCTTGCGCTTTAATTACCGTAGTTGCTGAATATAACAGAGCTAAAAGTGTGTGGCTACAGTTTTAATACAATTTGATGAAAACTTGCTGACTTATTATTACATATTATGCACATTCCTGGCTGCACAAAATGTTCTATTAGAAGCTATACTAATTCTCACAGAGCTCTTTCGCTAAGGGATATAAATCGGTAAAAAAAATAATGTACTTAGATTTATCACAGTGGTCATAGTCAATTCTAGGTTTTCTGCTGCCTGAAGTGAAAATTGAAGTGGCTTCCCTCTCTGCAGTGCAGTGTAAACCTTCAGTAAACTAATGCAATTTTTGGGGGGCTTTATTTTAATGGTATTCATTTATTATTTAGTCATCATAGGGGATTTGAACCTAAAATCATCCCATCACTTGTCACTTTATATACTGCAATGCAACAGTACTGAAGTATATATATAAAAAAAAAATCACTGTCTCGTATGAAGGAATAGAGTATTAGAACCATCATCATTACATGAATACATCACCAGAACCACCATCAGTATGAGAATACATTACGGGAATCACTATCAGAACATTAATATATCACCAAGCTTAGTACAGCAATCAATTATGATGTTGGGTCAGCCCCCCACAATAACCATTTGTCTCAGATAAACCTACAAATCCCAGTATGTCATTAACAATGGTAAGGAGATACTGAAAGTTGTTGTTATTACCAGGACCATATAGAAACCACAGTACTCGGGACTGATATAATTCAGACAGTATCCAAAATCAATATTTACTTCCAGTTACATTATAGGTGATGTCTTCTCTGATTGGAGTCCTTTTCATCCTTTCATCTTCATCTGAACGCCTTAATGACTTTGGACATCCACAGCTCATGTTTGATAACCTCCTTCTCTGATCTTCTGCTGCACTCTCCAAAATGGTGTCATGAAAAAATAAGTGTTATTATATTGTCCCCGAATAAAAATATCTGTCCTACATAAAGCGCCTGAATAGTAATTGGCCATCTCTATGCTCTCTGCATAAAATATGACTCCCATACTGTCCCTCTTATGGTACATAGCCTCCACACTGTCACTTTCCTATAATATATTGCCTCCACACCACCCTATTTTATCAACTATAACATATCAATATCCCTTATGAACTATAATCTCAACACCATCTTCCATTTTAAACTATAGCTTCCATACCATTTACCTTTATGAACTATGACCTCCAAACTGTCTGTCCTTATTATCTATAACCTCTAAACTGTATGCCCTTATAAACAATATCTCCACACTGTTCAAACCTTATGAACTATAATTCCACACTGTCCGTTCTTATGAACTATAATTCCACACTGTCCGCTCTTATGAACTATAATCACGGTTTGTCCTTTTGAACTATGATAAATGCCATCACCCCTTTTGACCTATAACCTATATTTTGCTGTCCCTTATAAACATTAACCATCACACCCCACTTCATGCTGTCCCCTCTCCATTTTCTTGCTCCACACTGGCCCTATCATCACACTGCCCCTCAATTTGTCTCTTCCTGTCATTTCCCATCTTCAATTTTTCCCCCTCATACTGCTCCCACTCTATACCGTGTCCCCTTTCTATACTAACCCGTCTTTATAATGTGACCTCTCTATACTGTGCCTCCTCTTTATATTGCCTCCTGTCTATACTGTGCTTGCGTTCTCTACTGCCCCCCTCTTTATAGTGTACCTTTCCTCTATACAAAACTGTCCCTTGTCTAATCATGCCCTTTTTGAATTCTGTGCCTTCTCATTAAACTTCATCTTTTACATATACTATGGCACCTCTCTATACTGTTACCTCTCTATACTGCACCACCCTATATTTCCCCCTGTCTGTATCATTCCCCTTCCCCATACTGCAGGTCCTCTTTATATTTCCTCCTCTACTGTATATACTGTTCAATATCTATAATGTGCTCCCTCTCTACACTGCCCTGTTTATTTTGTGTTCATACGTTATACTATGCACCCCCTCTATATTTTGACAACTCTTTATACTACCCACTGTTTATACTATGCTCCTTTCCATTCTACCCCTTCTTTTTTCTGTGACCTCTCTATATGGTATGTCCTCTCTATACTGTCCTCTGTCTAATGTGCCTCCTCTCTATAATTCTCCCTCTGTAATGTGCCTCCTGTCTATACTGTTCCCTCTCTATAATAAATTCCACCCTTAATACTGTGCTCCCTTTCTATACTGATCGCAGTCTATACTGTTCCCCCTACTGTGTATACTAAACCTCTACTCTATACTGAATCAAAATGTCTCAAGGTAGAAAAACAACCTTTATTAAATAATCAATCACAGCCCAGGCATGAGTCCAACAGTAAAACATTGGCATCATAAACAGCAAGAGAGAACAAGCAGTGGAGCACACTTTGTACTATATTGCTATAGTCCAAGTCACATAATCATGATATGAACAGGATGAGACTGAAATAAGGCTGTAAGCAAGTTTGTTAAAGTATTTACAAAGTCAAGAATGCCATAACAAACCAATAAAAGGTACTGTACTGCTGCAACAACACCAGACCCGATGTGCATATTGCCGCACTCTGAGGGTGGTGCCATCCCAGCAGAATAAAGCTTGTTTTTTACATTTATCATTGTTGTGGGCTCATTACCATTTTCTTCCTTTTCCCTTCTCTATACTACCTCCTCTCTATACCTCCCCTTGTCAAAACGATGCTCCTGTCTATACTGTGCTCCCTCTCTATACTACCCCTCTCTTTACTATGCCCCTGTCTATCCTCTGGCCCCTGTTTATAATATATCCCCACTTTTTATATTTCCTTTTGCCTATGTTGTGCTTCTCATCTATACTATGTCCCCTCTCTATACTAAGCCTCCTGTCTATACTGCCCATCATATCTATACTACGCGCACACAAATGCAATGAAAAAAACACAAGTAGCTTAATTAAACAAATATGTGCCGAAATACTGCAGAATATCTGCAACAACAAAATCTCACCAAATTGTCATTGTGCAGTATATCAAATATCACAATGCAGTAAGTAAACCTCAGGGTTAATTTACTGCCTCGTGATATTTTGTATGTTAATTTAAGAACAGCTTCATCCATATTGTATTAAATTCATTTTTCAATATCCTGTTTGTGATTTATCATACCTACTGGGTTAAACTTGATTACCTTTGTGTCATTTGCTCTACATGTGGGCTGATTCATTTTAGTAGGTGTGGATTTCTTCCCAATTTTATTTTGTCAGATGAGTTAAATAGAGAAAGAGCAGCCTCCAAGTCACAGACAGCTGGAATTAAATCTCTGATCAGGATCAGGTATTTTTTGTGCCTTTGCCTTAGGTATTGTAGAAATTACCCTGATAGTAATATAGCGCAATTTAAAAAGTTCTATAGGCCATTCTGAGTTATTATCGAGTGATATTTGCTTCTGTTGATTTAAATGTTTTAATTTGTACTATAATTGATTTTTCTAGCTTCAAATTCATTTTTAGATCCTCTCTTTGAGCCGAGAAAGCATATTGTAGTAATCTAATATAATTCATATATTATTACTTATTTATTTCTATGAATAAAATATTTTTATTTTTTCATTATTCTCAATTTTTATAGGATTGGCTATGCATTCCGAAGTCAGAATAAAATCGTGCAATGAAAGCAAAAAAAAATTACAAGAAAAAGTTGCAATCGTGACAGGATCTACATATGGGTATGTTTTTGATTAGATATGATCAGATAAAAATTCTGATATTATTCTAAAAAAAAATGGAAGCACAAAAACTTATGTTCAATATATTAACTATTGATATAGTGTAAACTTTTTTTTTTTTTAAGAATTGGCTTTGCGATAGCCCGACGCCTAGCTCAGGATGGTGCTCATGTCTTACTATGCAGTCGTAAGCAAGAAAATGTTGAAAAAGCTGAAAAACAACTAAAGGATGAGGGACTTAGCGTCTATGCTATGCAGTGTCATGTTGGCAATAAAGAAGACAGAGAAAGATTAGTGGCAAAAGTAAGAGAATTGGGATGTGGAATATTTTGAATATATTATGCTTTTATAGGTCTTGCTCTCTGAAGCTTTGATAAGTAATCCTTTTTTTCTATAAAATATGGGATTTAATGTGCATCTTTTTCCCTTATAGCTTTATAATTCTCTTTTATCTTCCATTGTTAAACAAAATAAAACATATATACAGTATACCACACTTTTTTCTTTTTGCATATAGACACGGTATATTGAAAAGCACGTTTTACTGTACTTTTCAATATAGCTAAGTGATATTCTCTTCTTAGACATTTATTGCATATCCATAGCACTCTGGGATATTTTTCTTCAAAGTAGGATCCCTGATCCCAATCCTTTCCCATCTGGAGAGGCAGGCTAGTTGTAATGCATATGACCTGCATTTGTAAGATGAATATGAGAAATCCTAGAAACATACCGTGCATATGTAATCTAAAAATACCCTTTTAAACAAGGCAATCCCTCCCAATGCTTTAGCATATAAAATAACTACATTCTGTTTCATCCAGCTTTAATGATTTTATTTCATTTGTTGCTTTATTACTATTATTTATTGTTTGGTAATGAAGTTATGCAACCAGATGTTTAAACTCCAAAATGTTTCAACTTGTTGCTACCTTTGTTAGGCTCTTGAAGTATACGGTAAAATTGATATTCTTGTCTGTAACGCTGCTGTAAATCCATTTGTTGGACCAATATTTTCCACCACGGAAGACATGTGGACAAAGGTGAGCATACAATTCTAATATAAAAATAATATAATATATGTCTCACTAGAGAAAACTTATCATTTATTTATTGTTTGTACATTTACCGTATTTTTCGGACTATAAAAGGCACCAGACCATAAGACGCACCTAGGTTTTAGAGGAGAAAAAAAAAATGTATATAAGCAAAAAATGTGGTCATGATGTACTTTTAAGGGGGGGGGGGTCTTCTGCTGACACTGGTATAGGGGTAATGTCCCACAATTCTGACAATATCCCCCATCCTGGTATATATGCCGCCCCCTTCCTTTTATATGTGGTTCCCATCCCGGTATGCATGGCACCCCTCATCCCCATCCTGGTATGCATGGGACCCCTCATCCCTATCCTGGAATGCATGGCACCCCTCAACCCTATCCTGGTATGCATGGCACCCCTCATCATTATCCTGGTAGGCATGGTCCCCCTAATCCCCATCATGCTGCACATAAAAAAAAAAATAAACACTTACTCACCTTTCTTCTCTCCTCCAGCGCTGCGTCCGGTCTGCCCGCACTGATCTCTCCATGTGAGCCGCGCATGGCATCACTGGACTCTGTGCGCCGGGAGCAGTGACTTCACTCCTTCATAGCCGGCACACAGCGTAGCCGCGCTGCGGCTCCTGCTTGCTATCTCGTGTGCCTGCTTATTAAAGGGCATGAATATTCACCCCCTACCCACACCCATGGGTGTGGAGAGCGGTTGAATATTTATGCCCTTTAACAGCGGGCACAGGCGATTCCTGCAGCAGCAGGAGCCGAAGCGTGGCTACAATGTGTGCCGCTATTAAGTAGCATGAATATTTACTGGGGAGCGTGGGGAGCAGTGAATATTCATTTTCTTTAGCAGCGGGGACAGTGTAGGCTGCAGCGGGCGGCTGCTGCCTCCTGTGCCCCGCTCCTCCACACACACACACACATATACATATATATACACACACCCCCAACATTCGGACTATAAGTTGCACCCCCCGTTTTCCTCCAAAATTTTGGAAGAAAAAAGTGCCGAAAAATACAGTAAGTTATGAAAATTTCATTTGGAAATTCCTTATTGTATGTACTAATTTCTATTGAATAGAGTTATAGGATAATTTTTGTGACTTTGTTGTATATACTTTACAGTATAGACATCTAGTATAGTATGCTTTTTACAGAAGAGAAAAAAAAAGTTTAATATTTAAAGTAAAATATGTTTTGTGCTTTAATTTTAGCTTTATATTCTGGGGTATTCATAAATTAGAAAAAAAGGTGCATCACATATTCATGTATAAATATATTTGCATACATATTTTTGCTTCTAGTCAACATAAGTCTGATTCCTAGTCACAATTTGAAGCTTCTAGCACCAAATACAATATCTATAATGAGACTCCCAACTTACCATGTGAGATGCCATTTATAATACTGGTGTGCTATTAAGAGGCAAGATATGCCTACACATCCTCTTCCTCAGTAAAACCAGTTATCTTACTGTTTTAACAAAATTCATGATGTTATTTGGATGGCTTCAGATGGTATGTATATGTAATACATTCATTTAAGGGCAAAAGACTTTTTAAAAAAAAGAGTCAAAGAATGACTTCCGGGTCTGCCAGCTACATTAGCCTGTCAGGCCTCGCCATATGCAGGGTCTAGCAGGCCTCATGTCAGTGTAACGCTGAGGTCACATGAGCATATAAAATATTGTCTGATTTACATCCAGAAAAAAGACAAATGATTTTATGTGTATTGTCATCCATCAACAATCTGTAAATCATCCATTTTTATACAGTAGCAGTTATAAAACTGTTTTCATACAGTACATTAGCAATTATGAACATTTACCAGACCAAATATAAATTCCCATTTAAAATAATTACAATGTATCCATAAAAATCTGATACTAAATGGTGGATCAGCATGATATCTGATTTTTCTTTTTTCAGATATTCTGATAAAGTGAAAAATTAAAACGGTCATCTAAACAGTCTTACTAAATAACATTAGTGTGAGTGCTGTCAGTTATTTTTAACAGACAACACTCACACCAAAATACAATTGTGTGAACTTAGTCTTACACTGAGAGGTTTTATATCATTGTTAGTGAAGAGTGAGCATGGTCGCCACTGCTCAATACTTGATAGAGCATCGGAGAGCTCGGATACGCTCATTATTCAATCGAGTTTTGTAGGTGCTCGAGCGCCATGCTAAAGTCCCCGCCTTGCATGTTTCGCTGCTGTTAGACAGACAGTAAATAAGTGGAGATTACCTGCCATACGCAGTAATGCAGTAGCCATGTTAGCATTGAGCTGTAGGGTGCATTGCTGGAAAAGGGAAAAAAAAAAAACTCTTTAAATCTCTTAGTTTGCGAATGTGAACGAGCTGAGTGTGACCGGAGCGTAAGTGCGAACGAAAGTAAGTGTGTGACTTGTTTTCCAGTGACTTTGGATTCAGGGAGTTTGGAAGGGAGGACTTTGGTATGAATTGCTGTCTGTATTTTATTAATTCTTTACTTTTCTTTTTACTTAACATTCTGTCTATTGCACTCCCCATTAGAAAATGAGCTCCATTATTGACAATGCTATCCAGTGTACATCTTGCCACATGTATGCATTCCTTGAACAGCCGGTCGGGGTTGCTTACTGCTGCGCGAGATGTGTGCACGTTGTGCATTTGGAAGCCCAGATACTGGATCTAAATGAGCAGCTGGCAACACTGAGATCCATTGACAATATGGAAAGGAGTCTGCTGCTCACTGAGCAGCAGCCGACTGGGGTAGATGTGGGGGAGGGTGGTAGTCGGGAGCTGCAGGACAGTGAGGCCGCTAGTTGGGTGACAGTTATAAGGGGGGTAGAGGGAACAGTGCCAGGGAGGCTAGTCCTGATCTGTCACACCCCAATAAGTTTGCAAAGTTGGCAGATGAGGGGAGTGATGGTACAGGGGTAGCACTGCTGCAGCAAGGCATGTCCCCTGAAAGCCGGAGGAGTGTCAGCTCCAGTAAAGAGGGAAATAGGAGAGCAGGGCAGGCCAGGCAGGTGCTGGTAGTGGGAGACGCAATTATTAGGGGAACAGATAGGGCAATCTGTCACAAAGACAGGGATCGTCAAACAGTGTGCAGCCTACCTGGCGCTCGAGTCCGGCACATTCTGATCGGGTTGACAGATTACTGGGAGGGGCTGGTGAGGACCCAGCGGTCATGGTGCACATTGGCACAAATGACAAAGTTAGAGGTAGGTGGAAGGTCCTTAAAGATGATTTCAGGGAATTAGGCTGCAAGCTGAGAGCAAGGACCTCCAAGGTGGTATTCTCTGAAATACTACCGGTACCACGTGCCACGCCAGAGAGGCAACGGGAGATAAGGGAGATAAATAAGTGGCTCAAGAACTGGTGTAGGAAGGAGGGATTTGGGTTCCTGGAGAACTGGGCCGACTTCTCTGTTGGCTAGAGACTCTACGCTAGGGACCGGCTGCACCTCAATGGGGAGGGTGCAGCTGTGCTTGGGGGAGAAAATGGCTAGAAGGTTGGAGGAGTGTTTAAACTAGGGATTGGGGGGGGTATTCATTTTATAGGTGGGGAAGATAGTGCATATAGTGACCTGGGCTCAAATAAAGAAATTGGGGGTGGGATTAGAACAGTCAATAAAGTAAGAAGGAATAGAGGTACAAAGAGATACATAAAATGCATGTACACTAATGCCAGAAGCATCACCAACAAAATGGAGGAATTAGAATTAATTTTGTTGGAAAATAATTATGAGATGGTAGGGATATCTGAGACGTGGCTGGACGAGAGCCATGACTGGGCAGTTAATTTACAGGGCTATAGTCTGTTCAGAAATGACCGTACAAACAAGAGAGGGGGGGTGTTTATATGTAAAATCATCCTTAAAACCCGTCTTGCGGGAGGATATATGTGAATCTAATGAAAATGTAGAGTCCCTGTGGGTGGAGATAAGGGGAGGGGGAAAAAATAATAAATTACTGATAGGGTTTTTTTTATAAGTCTTCAAAAATAATGGAAGTAGCGGAGAATATCCTCGTAAAGCAAATAGATGAAGCAGCGACTCAAGGAGAAGTCATTATTATGGGAGACTTCAACTACACTGAAATACATTGGGGGACAGAAACATGTAGTTCAAGCAAAGGTAATAGGTTTTTGACAACTATGAAAGACAATTACCTTTCACAACTTCAGAACCCAACAAGAAGGGGGGCACTGCTAGACCTAATATTAACCAATAGGCCAGACCGCATATCAAATATACGAGTTGGGGGTCACTTGGTTAATAGTGATCACAAAATAATACGTTTTCATGTAACCTTTAATAAGATGTGTAGTAGAGGGGTTACAAGGACACTAAACTTCAGGAAGGCAAATTTCCAACGGTTGAGAAATTATCTTAGTGCAATAAAATGGGACGAAATCCTGAGACATAAAGCTACACAAAGCAAATGGGAGACATTTATTAACATCCTGAATAGGACCTGTGCACAATATATATACCCTTTGGGAATAAACATGCTAGAAATAGGAGGAAACCACTATGGCTAAATAGAGCTGTAAGGGGCGCAATAAGTGACAAAAATAAAGCATTTAGGGAACTAAAGCAAGTAGGTAGTGATGAGGCATTAAATAAATATAGAATATTAAATAAATTATGTAAAAAACAAATCAAGGCAGCAAAGATTGAGGCTGAGAGAATCATTGCCAGAGAAAGTAAAAATAATACCAAAATATTCTTTAACTACATAAATAGTAAAAAACTAAAAAATTATAGTGTTGGCCCTCTTAAAAATAGTCTGGGTGAAATGGTGGATGAGGATGAGGAAAAAGCCAATATGCTAAATGATTTTTTTTCAACCGTATTTACACAAGAAAATCACATGACAGAAAACATGATTAGTGATAACAAAAAGTCTCCATTAAATGTCACTTGCTTAACCGAGCAGGAAGTACGGCGGTGTCTAAAAATCACTAAAGTTGACAAATCCCCGGGCCGGGATGGGATACACCCGCGAGTACTGCAGGAATTAAGTAACGTCATAGATAGACCATTATTTTTAATCTTTAAAGATTCCATAAGAACAGGGTCTGTACCACACGACTGGCGTATAGCAAATGTGGTGCCAATATTCAAAAGGGGACAAAAACTGAACTTGGAAATTATAGGCCAGTAAGCTTAACCTCTACTGTGGGTAAAATCCTGGAGGGTTTCCTAAGATATGCTATAATAGAGTATCTGAAGAAGAATAACCTCATGACCCAATATCAACATGGGTTTACGAGGGACCATTCCTGTCAAACTAATCTGATCAGTTTTTTTGAGGAGGCAAGTTCTGGACTGGACCAAGGAAATGCAGTGGATGTTGTGTATATGGACTTTTCAAAAGCTTTTGATATGGTTCAACACAAAAGGTTGATACATAAAATGAGAACAATGGGGATAGGGGAAAATATATGTATGTGGGTTAAGAATTGGCTCAGTGATAGGAAACAAAGGGTGGTTATTAATGGAAAACCCTCAGATTGTGTCTCAGTTAACAGTGGGGTGCCACAGGGGTCAGTATTGGGCCCCCTTCTTTTTAACATATTTATTAATGACCTTGTAGGGGGCATACAGAGTAATATTTCAATATTTGCAGATGACACTAAACTCTGCAGGGTAATCAATACAGAGGAGGACAATTTTATATTACAGGAGGATCTATGTAAACTAGAAGCTTGGGCTGATAAATGGCAAATGAGCTTTAATGGGGATAAATGTAAGGTAATGCACTTGGGCAGAGGAAATAAAATGTATAATTCTATGTTTAATTGTAAGACACTGGGCAAAACTGTAACTGAAAAAGACCTGGGTGTATTGGTGAACGACAAGCTCACGTTCAGTGGCCAGTGTCAGGCAGCTGCTGCAAAGGCAAATAAAATAATGGGATGCATTAAAAGAGGCATAGATGCTCATGAGGAGAACATAATTTTACCTCTATACAAGTCATTAGTGCGACCACACTTAGTATGCTGTGTACAGTTTGGGTCTCCGGTGTATAAGAAAGACATAGCTGAACTAGAGAGGGTGCAGAGAAGAGTGACCAAGGTTATTAGAGTACTGCAATACCAAGACAGGTTATTACACTTGGGGTTATTCACTGTGGAAAAAAGAAGGCTTAGGGGTGATCTTATTACTATGTACAAGTATATGAGGGGACAGTACAAAGACCTTTCTACTGATCTTTTTACTCTGAGGCCTGAGACGGGGACAAGGGGGCATCTTCTACGTCTGGAGGAAAGAAGGTTTAATCATAATCACAGACGGGGATTCTTTACTGTAAGAGCAGTGAGATTATGGAACTCTCTGCCGCATGATGCTGTAATGAGTGATTCTCTATTAAAATTTAAGAAGGGCATGGATGCCTTTCTTGAAAAGTATAATATTACAGGTTATATATACTAGATTCCATGGTACGGCGTTGATTCCGGGAACTAGTCTGATTGTCGTATGGAGTTGGGAAGGAATTTTTTTCCCCAATGTGGAGCTTAGTGTTTGCCACATGGATTTTTTTGCCTTCCTCTGGATCAGCATGTTAGTTTATGGGTTGAACTAGATGGACTTAGTCTTCCTTCAACCTTAAAAACTATGTTACTATGTTAGTATGTTGCTGTTATTGGCCGGTTGCATCGCATGATCGGGTCTTATATAAGGCCCGGTGACCCGATGCTCAGCAAATTCTCCTCTGGAAGCAGTTTAAGGAGAGTTGTTATAAGAGGGAGAGCTTATTTTAAAGCAGGCATATAGGTAGTGTTTAATATTGCTATTGTAGTACTTTTACACCGCTGCTGCGCCATTAAAAGTCCTTTTTAGTGCTAAATACTGTCCTTTCTCTAGTAAAACTGCTGTTACCTGCATTCAGTGTAAGGATAGTTGGTGGAGGAAGGATAGTTTTGGATTAGAGGCATATAGGAAGGATTTATTGCCTTAAAGTCCTTCCGTACGTATACTGCTGCGGCAACCTAAATACAGATATCCTTTTCATGGCTACATACTGTTGTTTCTGTGATAAAACCACTGTTACCTGCATTCAGTGTATTAATAGCCGATGGAGGAGGGCCAGTTTTGGATTAGAGCCATATAGGCAGAGTTTATTGCCTTACAGTCCATCTATGGGTATACTGCTGTTGCAGCTTAAAAGCAAAGATATATTCAGGGCTGCATATTTTATTTTCCATTTTAATACCAGAAGTTTTCAGGTTTATACTACTGTATATAACTGATTTAAAATGTATAAGGCATGTGGTAAGAGACGGGGAAGTTGATGCGCTGCTGATGGTGCACATAGAGGCAGAGGCCAAGGTCATAGTCAAGGTGATACTGTGCCTGCTGCAGCAGCACAACAAGAATGCTCATCCATGAGACCTAGCTTCCTGTCCCACTTTGCAGGGTGCATGGGACACTGCTCTAGAAGCCAGAACAGTACCAACAGTTGGGCAGTTGGATGGCAGATAATGCTTCCAGTATGTTTCGCAGCACCACCTTGTCTTCCACACTGTCCAGTCTCACTAGCCAAGAGTCTGGACCACATAATTCTCACCCTGATCCTCTTTCCTCCCATCACTGTGAGTCCCAGGAGAAAAGTAATTCCACACTCGGACACTCCGAGCAACTCTTTACATTTTCACTTATTGATTCTGGCTTCTCGCTCTGCACATTCAAGAGGGATAAGAGGAGATTGTGTGTAGTGATGTCAAAAGAAAATGATGGTGAGAAATGGCAATTAGTGTCTCAAGAGGTAGATGATGATAAGACAATCAATAAGTGATTTTGTTCAGTCTACAAGTCAGGAAGACCAGGCTATGGAAGTGGAAGATGAGGTGGTGAAAGATGAAGGATCTGACCCAACCTGGGAAGGTGACATGCATCACAATGCCAGCAGCATCCCAGACCAAAGGTTAGGTGCTCCCAGTTGGGCGCTTTTTTAAAGAAAGTGCGAACGATAAAAGGAGTTTGTAACCCGTGCTGTACAAAGATTAGCAGGGAAACACTTTGGCCAGCATATTACAAATAGCGGATTGGTGGTGTGGAATGGCTACCACTCACACCCCATATCCGCGAAAAAAACGTCTACTCTAAAGATAAATGAAAAACGAAAAGGACGAAAGAGTATATTGGCATAGTTAAGCTTTATTATAAAAAAAATATTAGTACAGCAGTATCAAAAGGTATAAAGACAATGTATAAATATGTGGATCAAAAAGTCTCACCATATCGTCAGACCCATATAAAAATAAGGAACTCAATACCTAAACAGTGCATCATAGATTAAAGATGCCTCGACGCGCGTTTCGCGACTGCTTTCTCAAGAGGCATGCGCGTTGAGGCAACATTCTATAACCTTGTGGGTGAGTCATTTTGGTCATGGGATATATTATATGAGGAAACATCCTGCTTAGTCCAAGTGTTTCCGTGGTTCCCCCCTGGACCCTATCCTTGGGGGACCCACGCTTATTCATGGCGATTTCTTTTCTTTTTTGTGCATATTCCTGCATCTTTAATCTATGATGCACTGTTTAGGTATTGAGTCCCTTATTTATCTATGGGTCTGATGATATGGTGGGACTTTTTGATCCACATATTTATACATTTTCTTTATACCTTTTGATACTGCTGTACTAATAATTTTTTAATAATAAAGCTTAACTATGCCAATATACTCATTCGTCCTCTTCGTTTTTTAAAGATTAGCAGGGGCCTGAACACTCACAGCTTGACCATTACCAGCATGCTCAGGCACAAGTCATCAAAGCAGCTGACTGGGTGGGCAGAACACCTGTGTCCACAATCAGTGTCTGCCTCCTCTCCACAAAGTGCAGGTGTAGTTTTAGAAGAAACAATGCACCACAAAGATGTTGTTCATGGTAGAGAGACAGTAGAGATCAGTGCCTGGAGACAGATAGACTCTCACCTGATTTGCTGTCGCCCCCAATGTAGATTGGCAGCCAGCGCCTGAGTGACTGCACAGGTCGCACATAACTAAAGCTAGCCATGATTGAAATTAACCAACATGATCCTCAGTCATACTGGCTAGCATGGCGTACTGGTATACATTTGTAATGATAGGCATATTGTTAACATTAAGGAAACTGATGGCTGATGGAAGGCAATTGTTATGAAAAAAATGGGGGCATTTTTTTCTCCCTTTCAAAATGGACTGAAAATTGGCTTACTAACAGAATATGCAGCGTTACCTCTGTGAAGATTTAGTTGAGGTGATGCCTGCTGCTAGCACAACTGACTAGCAGACCCTGTGCAATCCTTGTAGACATAACTCTTCCTCACCTGTGCCAGCTTTAGGGCTACAACAAAAAACCGAGGCAGCTGCAACAGTTACATTGTATTTCACATGATGAAATAGATGTTTTATCTGCCATACCCAGTACCCCAAAACACAGTGTCTGCAAATTGAGATTCTTGTTTTTATCTTAAGTCATGTGACAAGGCTCGTTAGCAGGACCAGCTCCAGATTTTCATGGGCCCCAGGCGAAGAGTCTCAGTGGGCCCCTTTAACACATACCATGGTTCATGATTCACAGATATGGTGGAGAAATTTAGGTATACAACACCGGGCCCAGCCAACCTCCTTATCCTTCACATATGCAGACATACGCACACACACACAGTACACGACATGCACAAACACACAGTACGCAGACATGCACACACATAAACATACAGGTATATGTACATATTTGAAGGCAAATTCATAAAAACACATAAAACAGACAAATATATATACACACACACACACACACGTATGTATTCCCAGTATACATGCACAAACACATAGATACATTAAAATATTTTTCATATGGGGACGCTGGCAGAAATCCTCGCTCACCTCCCCTGTCCTGTCATCTGTCCAGCTCCTCTGGCATGTGGCTGTGCAGGTCAACCGGTGCGTCAATTTCACAGACATGGCCCTGGACCCTCAGGGGGGCCCACTCACCGTCGGAACCTGAGCCACTCCCCCAGCAGCTGTGCAAAGCCACTGCCGCTGTTTGATGGGCATCACTTTACCAGAAATGGCCGGGCTCCGCGCAGTGCGCTCTGCGGCTGTGTCTGCTAATAATGATGTGGTTGGGGCAACACACAAGCAAAATTATAGGTGGTGACCAAACTGCATCATTACTAGCAGACACAGCTGCACAGCGCACTCCACACAGCCATGTCTGGTAAATTGACACCCTTTAAACAGCACCAATGGCTGCGTACAGCTGATGGCTCAGCGCCCTGGCTCCAATGGCGAGTGGACACTCCTGATAGTCCAGGGCCCCGGCACTTGGTGTGCCGGGTGCTGACAACAGCCCTGCTTATTAGAGAATCAATATTGACTTTTAGGATTGCTAATTCCAATAGGTGGCACTATAGTTCTAGTCCTCTTCCTCTCTGAAGAGACAGTTTGCATATTTCCCTGAAGAGCATTGCGCCTTAAAAGTCTCCTCACCTTGACATGCTTAACAGGTCACTCTCTACAAGGAGAAACGTTACCCCTTTGATAATGATCAGACTCCTCGAACCCAGCCAAACCAGATCTCACACTTTGCACTGATGAGGGGCAGTACCCCAAAACACAGTGTCTGTAAATTGACATTCTGGTTCTGGCTTTTATCCTAAGTCATTTGACTAGGCTCGTTAGAGAGTTGAAATTGACTTTTAGGATTGCTACTTCCAATAGGTGCCACTAGAGTTCTAGTCCTCTTCCTCTCTGAAGAGACAATTTGCATCTGCCATAGTGACATCTGGATGCACTGACTAAACAGACAGGTTCAGTTGTACATAGATTGTGACCTTTCTAATGCAGATACTCTGAGCAGATACTCTGAGCCTTGATGCCATAAAATCCTGGGTCAACAGTTAGGACCAGTGACAAGAACTGGTGTTAAGGGAGGGCAATAACCCTTCACGGTTGACCAAGTGAGTGTCAAATTATTATGTTGATTGCGCAATCCACAGAAAACCAAACGGAGGCAATGCATGCTCCGTATTGGGAGGATTCAAAGAATCTCTGATCCCGTTTATTTTGCTTAGCATTTTATATTGTTTTGAGTCTATTAATGTCCAATCATCTACTGCCGTACTACAGGCTTGAACCAATGTTAGTACAATTATTAACACATATATGGTCATATTATCATTAGTTCGAAGCACGCTGGAAATTTACAAGGTCAATCCTGGCCTAGACTAGTTAGATAACAGGGGCGGGGTGTCTGACCAAATGTTCTTGAGATAAAAAGTTAGTGTGGGAAAGTTCTATGGGAAGAGAAAGAAAGAAGTATGTTATGCAAGGAATGATAATAACATGATTTTGAAACAAGCAGACAAAATGGAGTTGCTCTAGCATGAGTATCAATATGTCCTTTACACTTGGATAGCATGAATATTAATATGTCCTTTACTTTCCCCCCTAAAAATGATGTTATTATCAACAATAGAGGTGCTTTCCCAGGGTCATGTTTTGAGCGTGAGGGACATTGGTCTTCACCCAATTAGTGCCCTTGTTACCAATTGAGGCTGTCGCGGCATGTCCATCCCCCCTTGTTTGTTGACATAATCATAAAGCTCAGATCTTCAGACGTGAGGTTGGTTGGGGCATGCGGGTAAAGGTCATCATTCCCTTGTCATCCAGGTCCTCAATGCTGGTTACATCTGGGAGGTCTGTGTATACTAGCACTGGATGTCGGTTAACAGCGTCCTCCTTGCTCTCTGATGACTGGCAGGCTTTCCTCATGCAAAATGGGATACAATAAAAGACTATTTTTAGTAAGACATACATTAACAAGATGCAAGCAGCAATATGCAACACTCCTTGTAATATTCCAGCAATTCATCCACCAATCCCTTTAAACCAATTAGCAGGATTTAAAAAGGAGAACGTATCTGACCACCAACTGTCTTTGGTCAATTCATTGTTTGTTATACTCTTCCCTGAGTTTCCTAATGTCTTCCATTTTAGTCTTTAACCGTATGGTAGAGTCGGGGTCAATATAGTGACAACAAGCTGGGCCTATAACTTGACACATCCCTCCTTGAGCTGCTGTCAAATAGTCCAGCACTAAAGTATTTTGATTAGCCACTATAATAAGTTGATTCTGCACTGCAACAGTAGTATTAATTACTTCCAATGCACTCTAAATCTGGTCATCTAAGTAATCAGTGACTTCCACTAATTTGTCCCACATTTGTGTTACCATAGGGTAGAGGAAGACAGTACTGGCTATCTTATTGGGTATACTCATTTATACTAAATGAGGTCTTCCTGATGGGCGTGGGGTGTTGTCCTTAGCACATTTATAGATGGTATGAAGAGGGATGGCTCTCATATCTACTTTACTATGGGGAATAAGATAAGTGGCTGGAGTTAGCCGGGCCAACGTACAAGTACCCCCTACTCCGACTGCGAGCCATTTATATGCATTATTCCCACAGACCCAATATGTGGCTGATGGCAGGTCCCATAAAACAGAGTGCTGTAATACTAATTTATGTACCAAATCGATAAAAACGGTGTTATTTGATAACATACACCATGAAGACATTTGTCCCAGGGGCTACAATATCCAACATTCGGATTGCAACATGTTGGATCATTAGACCTATTTTCAGAAAATTCATGTTTTACTGCTGTTGGGGTTCTCAGGAGCACTTGATATGGTCCGTCATACAGTGGTTCTAGTCAGTGTTTCCGAACATGCTTCTTCACATACACATAATCTCCAGGCTTGAGGGTATGACAGCCTTCTGCATCAGCTGGATCTGGAATAGAAGATGATACTAACGAATGGGTGTTAGTTAAGGCTTTGGCAAACTGAATCACATATTGCACAACATAATTAGTTTCTTCTGATAATTGTTGTGGAGTAAATCTAGCTATAGCTAGTTGTGACCCAAATAGTATCTCATAGTGTGACAGTTTGTGTTTCCCTATGGGTTTTGTGCATATGTGATATAGTGCAATGGGAAGGAGCTCAGGCCACTGGGCCATAGTCTCTTGCATCATTTTGGTTAATTGCCCTTTCAGTGTGCCATTCGATCTCTCCACCTTGCCACTTGACTGTGGATGGCAAGGAGTATGTAACGCCACTCTTGATCCGATCATGGTAAGTATTTCTTGATATACACATGAGGAAAAGGCTGGTCCTTGATCACTTTCGGCAACTTCTGGGACTCCATACCGGCAAACAACTTCAGAGATCAGCTTCTTGGCGGTAGTCTTACAGTCATGTTTGGAACGGCGTATGCTTCTGGCCAACTGGAAAACATATCCACTACCACTAAGCAGTATTCATATCGTCCTGCTTTAGGGAGAGTGATATGATCAACTTGCCATCGTTGGAACAGATACTCTGATTTGGCAAGGTGTTTTGTCGGTACATTCTGTAATCTACCTGGGTTGCAGGTTTGGCATATTGTGCAACCTTTGTTCTGTGCACTCAACACGGTGGAAATTCCTGGAGCCCAATAGAGTTTCTGTACCAGTAGCAAAGCTTGATTCTTCCCTCGATGTACCAGTCAATTGCCCCAGGCCGCAATGGCTGGATATAGGAGTCGAGGCAAACAATACAATTGTTCCTTCTTCCATAGCCCATCTATCAACTTAGCACCCGCCTCCTTCCACGAATGGTGTTCTTCTTTAGAGACTTTTTGCTGTGTGGAGCGTAGCTTTGTGATTGGAGGGACTGGTTGATGCTCTTCTGCAGGTTGATCCTGGGTTGGCACGGAATTTAGCTGTTTGGCCTGTTGCCGCGTAACAGCCATGGACATGGATGTCGGAAGAAGAGCTGCTCGCTTAGCATGGAGATCAGCAAGTGCATTACCTCTTGCTTCAGGGGCATCTGGTCGGGTATTAGCTTTTACCTTTACGACAGCCAACTGTCTTGGTAGTTGCACCGCTTCCATCAATTGTCTGACCCTTTCAGCATTTTTCACTGGAGAACCTGCAGTCGTGACGAAGCCTCTCCTTGCCCAGATTTCCCCAAAATCATCTGCAATCCCGAAGGCGTATCTCGAGTCAGTAAATATATTCACACGTTTTCCTTCGGCCTGTTGACAAGCAGCAATCAGGGCTTTGAGCTCTGCTTCCTGTGCTGACATACTGGGGGGGTAAAGCTGCAGTCTCTACCAATGTATCTTCAGTTGTGACAGCATATCCAGTATGAAACCTGCCAGAGGTGTCAGCATATCTTGATCCATCCGTATATAACGTAAGTTCTGGGTCATCCAAGGGTACTTCCCCCACTAAAACAAGTGGAGTTGACTCCGCAGTAATTTGTTCCAGACAATCATGCGGTGGAGCCTCTTTCCCCTCTTCTTCAGGTGCAGGCAGCAGAGTGGCTGGGTTGATGGTGGTGCACCGGTGAAATTTCACATTTTCTGGCAACATCAACGAACACTGCAGCCGCAGGTGTCTCTGTGTGGACAGATGTTTAGGTTGCTGTGTGGTGTGAACCGCTCGTAGACAGCTGGGGTAGTCCCTGGCTACCGGGTCCAGATGCGCTGAGTAATACCCGTCTGGGCGCTGCTTTGTACAGTGTCTCTGCGTGAGTACTCCGGCTGCATGCCCTCCCGTCTCAGAGACATACAAATGGAAAGGTTGAGCATAGTCCGGATTTCCAAGGGCAGGGGCTGTCATTATCCTTGACTTTAGTTGTTCAAAGGCTTGTTGCAGCAGTTCTTGGTGATCCTTGTTGTTTACATCAGCCAGAGTGTCTTCTTTTAATGCATCATATAAGGGCTGCATCAGACATGAGGCGTCTGGGATCCATTTTCTGCAATATTTACATCGTCCGAGGAACCGTTGCAGCTCTATGGGATCTTTTGGGAATGGTAGTAGGTAGATGACCGTCTTCCTTTCTTCTGTGAGATGTCTGGCACCCTGAGTAAGGCAGTGGCCTAAGAAGACCACTTGACCAAGGCAAAACTGAAGTTTCGAGGCTGAGACTCGACAATTCAGTTTTGCTAGATGCTTGAGGAGGCTAACACTGGCCCTGATGGACATTTGCTCCGTGGGGGCACACAAAAGAAGATCATCCACATATTGTAATAGTACTACCTCAGAGTTGTCCAGCTGCCACGGCAGCAGACAGCTAGACATGTTCTTTGCAAACTGATTAGGGCTATTCTGCTCTCCCTGCGGCATCACCGTCCAAGTCAATTGCCTGCCCTGTTATGTAAATGCAAACAGAAACTGACAGTCTTTGTGTAGTGGAATGATGAAAAAAAAACAAAAAACGTTTGCTAAATCAATTACTGTAAACCAGACAATGTGTATGTGCATCTATTAGAAACTTAAGGATATATGACCATCTCGAAAATTAGTTTACATCACCATGTTTTAGCCCTAATGTCAAAGTGGACATAAATATGTGCTGTTGAGGGTAGTGGATTGATTAACCAACTTATCCTGAGCCCATATTTTAAGGGCTTCACAGAAGTCAACCCCACTCTCATACTTATTGGCGTCTAATGCTCTGTCACACACTGATCATGATGATCTTCCTCATACACATTCCGGGTGTAGTGTGTATTGCTGCCTGTATTCCGGGTGTGCCAAGATGGCTGCCACCAGAAGGAAGCACACTACAAGAGGGGTGCGCCAAAATGGCCGCCACCGAAGGGAAATCTGGTCAGAGGCCAGAGGTGTTGCAATGGGTGTAGCAACATGGCCGCTGCAGGAAGGGTTGGAACTTTGGGCATAGGTATAACAGATGAGGATGGGGTACTAGGAGTGGCTTGGGTAGTAGCGAGGGGTGGGCCTTCTGGACCCTGGAAGGGGTGCGTGACATGCAACACAATAATCTGCTGACAATGGATTCTGCTGCCAAAATTAGAACATTCCCAACAATTCATTACGCCGTCATTATCGGAGAGCAGTATCTTTGTAATACACATAACATAGTGTCTTTCCCTTACTGTCTGCATTTTCTTCCTCCATCCACCCTTTTTTTTTTTTTCTGCAAATTCTCTGCTGTTCCTACCAAGCCAAAGCTATTTGTAACAATCCTTTATCTTCTAACTTGCCCTTTTTCTTCTTCATATTTAACCGGCCCTTATCTGGTAGCTTGCATGTTTTAGTTAACCGTTTAATTTTCTGTACAGAACTTTTTCCTTCTTTCAATAAACTCAGCGCAGCCTTTTTTTCACATCAGCTGTATTTTGTAGCACTAAACAGTTACAGTCACTCCTGTTACAGTGCTAGATAATTCTCCCTTCTTTACATAAAAATAATTAAAACAACCAGGCTTCGTCTCCTCCTCTATTTCAACATACCCCTCACCACAAATCTCATGTGCAACTTTCCTGAACTTTTCAGCATCTTCCAACAATCCACAGTCAACTAATCTACCCCTTTTCTGCTGGATCCCTTCATCCCACAACGCAAGCTGAAGCCTCCCCTCCACGGGAAAATTTAACACCTTAAACACTTTTAGTGCATTCTTAAATGATCTTTTCTCTTCTCGACCGATCATGATATTCATCACATCCTCTCCCTCCTGTCTCTCTCTCTCACCTCCTCCAGGGGAGACAAATTCTTTCTGCTCCACGGAAACATTGATTAAGCACTACAACTGACAAAAAAAATCCTTAATTTGTGCACAGCAGAGTCCAGCTGGACCTCCCAGCTGTTCCACTGACTTTTTTTTTAATTCACCCCTCCCGTCGGGGAAATCGTACAGACGGCTAATGAAAGGAGGAGCCCTTGTTGCTTTGCAGTGCTCCGGACACTCGATATATGTATATCTACGTATATCTACGAGCGTGCCCGACCCAATCTTTGATCACCTGCCGCGACTGAAACTAACAGTGTCCAGTCTCCTAACGACCTTTGTCAGAAGTTGAGAAAGATTCACACAATATTCACTTGTCAATCCGAGGTGATACTGTTTTGAAAGTAAATAATATCAGACCCCTAATGGGACTACATCCCTTATAGTCTCACCTTTGACTATATCCAACCAGGACATCCGGAGATACTGCAAACAACCACACACCACGTGGAAACCACGCCAAATGGTCAGTGACACTAGTAAAGAACTGGTGCTCTTACCGTGGCTTTTTGTGGGGGATGATCAGTCCCAATTCCAGTGGGGGAGGCTGAAAGCAAGTCTCTCTTTGTGGATGTCCAGAGGTGGAGGGGTGTCCCTGGTTAGGGATCCGAGTCACGGCACCAGCTGTTAAGGGAGGGCAATAACCCTTCACGGTTGACCAAGTGAGTGTCAAATTATTATGTTGATTGCGCAATCCACAGAAAACCAAACAGAGGCAATGCGTGCTCTGTATTGGGAGGATTCAAAGAATCTCTGATCCCCCTTATTTTGCTTAGCATTTTATATTGTTTTGAGTCTATTAATGTCCAATCATCTACTGCCGTACTACAGGCTAGAACCAATGTTAATACAATTATTACGGAAACACATATATGGTCATATTATTGTTAGTTCGAAGAACGCTGGAAATTTACAAGGTCAATCCTGGCCTAGACTAGTTCGATAACAGGAGCGGGCTGTCTGCCCAAATGTTCATGAGATAAAAAATTAGTGTGGGAAAGTTCCATGGGAAGAGAAAGAAAGAAGTATGTTATGCAAGGAGTGATAATAACATGATTTTGAAACAAGCAGACAAAATGGAGTTGCTCTAGCATGAGTATCAATATGTCCTTTACACTTGGATAGCATGAATATTAATATGTCCATTACACTGTCCCAGCTTGCCATACCCATACTATAATGTCCTCCAGTGTAATGTCAGGCGCTATGCAGAGCATTTGCTTTGTCATAGCCAAGCACATCAAGTTATCCTACGAGTGCATGGAAAATCTAACATTTAACAAAATGAATCAGGTATCGATCAGTGCCAATCTTCATTCACTTACCATCTGCCTTTGTGCCTGACCTTTGTCATTCTTTTATACCATTTTTCTGCTGCTAGTCTCAGTGCTCCTGTCCAGCCAGGTATCCAGTCCGTTTACTTGATGTCATCTATTCTATAGTACTGCTGCTTCAAAGGCTGTAGTTGATGGTCCAACACTGCCACACATGTTACTTTAACTATCCTAATTTTCCATCTTGTAAATCATACACCACGATAGCCACACATCTCTTGGCAGCCCAGTCTGTTTTATAATGCTAGAAAGTACTAATGCTTAGAAATATACTCTCTTGAGGGTACACAAATGTGAAGTAACTCCAAAAACAAATTATTGAAAAGGCTTGGTGTCAAGCCATTGTTTCTTCACTTTGAAAATAACTAGCCTGTTACCTAAAAGAGGATAATTTGTGCATGGCTTCATACAAAGCTTTTTTTCATTCCAAAGTAATTACATTCATCCATTTGCACAGCCTGCATATAAACACAGGCATATGCTGGCAGAAAGGGATAATGTTTGGACAATTTTACATTTTAAGTAGCCTGAAGAGCCTAAAAATGAAGTGTATTGTTAAAGATGCTGCTAATTTCAAACATTTGCCATCTTTTTACAGCTAGCCAGTAGTAATGAGTGAGTGTGCTTGCCACTGCTCGGTACTCGCCCGAGCATCTTACTGCTCGAGATGCTCGGCAAGTACTTCCAGGATGCTCGGGCGAGAGCTAGGGTCCCCGCATGTTTGGCGCTCTTTAGACAACCAATTAACATGCAGGGATTGGCTGCCAGTCACTTTAATGCCGTAGCCATGTTGGTTGTGGCATTACAGTGATTGGCTGGCCACATAGCGTCATCGGGGCTATATATATATGACCTGGAGACCTTATGCTTGTCATATAGTCTACCCTTCAGACAGTCAGAGTAGGGAGAGGTGCTGCTGATTGAGGGACAGAATTGGTGGTTTATTACTTAGGTATAGGTATTCCATAGCAAGATATATATCCATCTGAACAAACAGTCCTTCTAAGGACTAATCCAATTGCCTATATTACTGATGATAGCAGTAGTTAGGCAGGCAGAGCCTTCCACACGGTCAAGTCTCAGTAACCATGAGTCTGGACCACATTCTTCACCCTAATCCTCCTTCCTCCCACCATGCTGAGTGCCCAGAGACAAGTGATCCAACACTTGGATACTCCGAAGAGCTGTTCAAGCATGATAATGCCCCGTCTCATGCTGCACATAACACATCTGCATCTCTGGCTGCTATGTGCATAAAAGGGGACAAACTTATGGTGTGGCACCCATGCTCCCCTGACCTCAACCCCATTGAGAACCTCTGGAGCATCATCAAAAGGAGTGTCTATGATGGCGGGAGGCAGTTCACATCTAAGCAACAGCTCTGGGAGGGTATTATGTCCTCATGCAAAACAATTGAAAGCAGAAACCATCCAAAACCTGACAAATTCAATGGACGAGAGAGTTCAGAAGCTCCTTTCGAACAAGGGGTCCTATGTGCAAATGTAACATCACCTAGAATAAAGTTTTGAGTTGAAAACTGTTTGATTTTAGTTTGTAATAACCTGCTAATGCTTATAATTTAAAAAATGACCATTTTCAGCGCTTTGTCAAAACCTACCCGGATCTGCCTGAGCTGCTTGTCAAAGTATGCCACGTGTGCGCCCATTTTCGAAAGTCACCTTTAGCTTCCACTGCCCTTGCCATGCTTCAACAGAGTTTGCAACTTCCTGCTCACCGACTGGTGTGTGATGTCACCACGTGTTGGAACTCAACATTGCAGATGTTTGGAAGGATTTCTAAGTGGCAGAGGGCAGTTGTTGAGTTTCAGCTTCAACATGCCCATCGTTATTCAGGTCAGCTTATGAGTGTGCATGGATGTCAGTCATCTGTGCCATCCTCCAAAATTTTGAGGACTCCACCAAGATGGTGAGCGGCGATGGCGCCATAATTAGCATCACCATCCCACTTCTCTGTCTACTGAAACGCTCGCTGCTCACAATTAAAGAGGAGGCATTGCAGGCACAGCACGATGAGATGGAGCAAGGAACTATACAGGGCGATGCCACACAGCCCAGCCTCATCTCATTCCAATGCAGATTGGGTGATAATGAGGAAGAGGAGGAGGAGTAGGAGGAGGAACAGGAGCTGTTTTCCTGCACTACAGACAGTACTACCCACATAACTGTCATGCGTGGATGGCCTGAGGAAAGGGAAAACGAGGAGGAGGATGAGAAGGAGAGCATGGACAGTCGTCCTCTGGTCAGAACAAGGAAGACTTGGCTGATACCAGTCTGGCACACATGGCTGACTTTATGTTCCTCTGCCTTTCCCGTGACCCTCGCGTTGTACGCATTTTGGCCAACAGTAATTAATGGTTGGTCACACTTCTAGACCCACACTGCAAGTAGAACTTTCTATCTCTCCTTCCCGCGGTAGAGAGGTCTAGTAAAATGTTGCAGTACCAGGAGGCCCATGTTGAGGAATTATTAAAAAAAATTCCCATCTGAAAATGATGGCGGCAGAGGTCACAGTTCGTTGGACAACCAAGGGAGACATAAATGCGACACAGCAGAGGAAGGGAAACACTGTCAAAGGTGTGGGACAGTTTTCTCAGACCCTCCCAGTGCCCAGGCCCTGATGCTTGATGTACTGAAGATGCTGAAGGAGTACCTTGCCGACCATACCAATGTCCTCTGCGATTCCTTTGTTTCTTATAACTATTGGGTATCTGAGCTGGACACGTGACATTGAACTCGCTCTCTGCGCCATGGAAGTCCTGGCCTGCCCTGCCACTAGTGTTTTGCTAGAGCGGGTTTTTAGTGCCACCGGGGGCAATATAACTGATAGGCGCATCTGCCTGTCAACTGAAAATGCTGGCAGGCTGACTCTTATAAAAATGAACAAGGGTTAGATTGGGCCAGACTTCTCATCAAAACTGGATGATAGCAGCAGAACATAAAGTCAAATCCAGTCGCTTTTTTTTTTTGCGGGGGGGGGGGGTATATTGCCATGCACCTCTTGACACCCAGACCCGGGTATACATTTCCTGATTTTGTCTAATTTCTTTTGTCCTTCTCCTTTTCCTTCACCTCATCCTCCACCACATCACCATGGTGACCGTGATTCCACACCCACAACAATTTTTTTAAGGGTTTTTATGATGCCCGTAATAATTTTGTTTAGAGGCCTACAGCTAACATTCTGTATGTTATACAGTGTGTTCATGTATACCCCCCGGGGTAAATGTTTTTCAGCCCATGCACTTAGTGATGGGCATTACCGGTATAGGAGACTCACTCCTTAACAGTGGTAAAAAAAATTTTTTACTGAGGCCCTCCTCTATGTCTTTTCAAAGGGATATTGGGGTGCATCCAAATTTTTGGCAGCCCTTGAAGTCACTGCATATGCAATAACAGTATAGGAGACCCGCTCATTTATAATAGGAATAACAAATCATAGCCAGCTGATGGCACGCTAACAATAGTGAGGGCCGAATACTGCCGCTTTAACAATAGTAAGAGCCACCTGATGGCCCTTTAAAAATAGGCTTTGTGACTTTCAGTGTCCCTTCTTCATGAATGAAACTGGATGTGTCTGATTATGTCTCACACACCACATGGGCAGATAAGGTAGTAAAATATTAAAATGACATTTACTGGTGAATGCATTTTTCACCTTTGAAAGCAATACAAAAGGGCATCAAAAACGCTCTGTGTGAACATAGCCCAAGGTTTGGAGGAGCATTTTTTTTGCCTTTAGTACAAGTCATTACCCTGGAAAGAATGTCCTTAACGTTTTTTTCCAGGAAAATCCATTTTGGTTTCATTTTTGTATGTTTTATTGTCAGTCCGTAAAAGTGCCATAATACTCTGACAACATTGTTCACAGTAGCGACCTGGCAGTCAGATGCTTCCAGGGGTCTTCCCCATACTGTTATCATGTCATAACAGCACTGTTTATATCGATTTGACCAATTTTTAGGCCCCCCTCCAGACCTCCATGGGTGCCGAGCATGTTCATTGCTTGGGTTGAGCACCCAAGCATTACGATTTGTTCGACCCGAACAATGAGCACCTGATCATTTTAGTGCTTGCTCATCACTACTAGTCAGATCATCTGACGTAACTTGAATATTAAGCTGTATTTGCCATTTAGAACTGAAAACTATTTCAATACACATGCAGACCTCTGTGTGTTATACACATATTTTTTAGGTAATCAGAGGCTATTTATTATTGTATTTAGCATCAAATTTGGTCGCTTCAAAGCTCTTTTGTGTCATATCTCACAAAATGGTGAATAGATATGAGTTTAACCCCTTTGACCCCGAGGGTGGTTTGCACGTTAATGACCAGGACAATTTTTACAATTCTGACCACTGTCAATTTATGAGGTAATTACTCTGAAATGCTTAAACAGATCCGACTGATTCTGAGAGTGTTTTTTCATGACATATTGTACTTCATGATAGTGGTAACATTTCTTCGATATGACTTGCGTTTATTTGTGAAAAAAAAAAACGGAAATTTGGTGAAAATTTTGAAAATTTCTCCATTTTCTAAATTTAAATTTTCATGCCCTTAAATCAGAGAGATATGTCACACAACATAGTTAATAAATAACATTTTCCACATGTCTACTTTACATCAGCACAATTTTGGAATGCAGATTTTTTTTTGTTAGGAAGTTATAAGGGTTAAAAGTTGACTAGCAATTTCTAATTTTTAAAACAAAATTTACAAGACCATTTTTTAGGGACAACATCACATTTGAAGCGACTTTGAGGGGCCTTTGACAGAAAACACCCAAAAGTGACATCATCCTAAAAACTGCACTCCCTCAATGTGCTCAAAACCACATTCAAGAAGTTTATTAACCCTTCAGGTGCTTCACAGGAATTTGAATGTGTAAGAAAAAAAAATTTAACATTTAACTTTTTTCACAAAAATGTTACTTTCAAACTCAATTTTTTTATTTTTGTAAGGGTAACAGGAGAAAATGGACCCCAAAATTTGTTGTGCAATTTCTCCTGAGCACGTCAATACCCCATATGTGGGGTGTAGTGCGGCGGTATTCACACTCCTAGTTTGAACATTTGTTTTACTTCTGCTGCAATGGCTTGCATCCGGGTTTCGGGTACACGGTATGGTGTCATCCGTGGCTCGGTGACAATGTCATGTTGGATCGCAGAAGTACGGCCTGGCAATTCAGAGAATACGTCCCCATTCCGCTGCACTAATTTCCGTACCTCCCACCCCTGATGTTTAGTGAGGATGTCACTTATTTTTACCTCTCCTCCGGCCTCCTCCCGTGCCGTTGTTGAAGAGTCCCCAGACGATACGTCCGGAGTAGCCTCCGCAATCATACATTTCCGGTCTTTCCAGGCTTTAAGCAAATTGACGTGGTATAACTGTTCGGGTTTTCTCTTCTCAGACTGGTATACTCTATAATTTACCTCCCCCACCTTTTCCCAGACTTCATATGGCCCTTGCCATTTGGCCAAGAGCGTACTTTCTACAGTGGGCACTAATACCAATACCCGACTCCCTTCTTTAAAGGACCTGACTGTTGCCCTTTTATTATCCATGCGACTCTGCGCTGCCTGGGCATCCATTAGATGCTCTTTTACTATAGGCATGACCGCTGCAATCCGGTCCTGCATATTTGCCACATGCTCAATTACACTCTTATGCGGAGTTGGCTCCTGTTTCCACTATCTTTGGCTACATCCAGCAACCCCTTAGGATGCCTGCCGTACAGTAGCTCAAAGGGTGAGAACTCCATGGATGATTGTGGTACCTCACGGACGGCAAACATTAAATAGGGCAGTAACATGTCCCAATCCCTCCCATCCTTGGAAACCACCTTTTTAGCATGGACTTGAGGGTTTTAATAAATCGCTCGACTAACCCGTCGGTCTGACATGCGTAACTGTTTTATTTTCTGCGGCTTACACAGTTCCTTTGTCATAATTGACAACCACAAGTTTGTGATGGTAGTCACAAGAGTATTTTACAATGGGCCCCATCAAATCCATTGCAATCCGTTCAAAATGTACCTCTATAACTGGCTGAGGTACCAATGGGCTACGGAAGATTGCGGTCGGTGTGGTCAGCTGACATTGTAGGCAAGATTCACAATACTTTTGCACCTCAGCATAAAACCCAGGCCAAAAGAACAGCTGCAAGATGCACTCTTGCGTCTTTTTAACCCCTAGATGCCCCCCCAGCAGGTGTGTGTGGGCCATCTCCAGTACCGCCCAATGGTATGACTGAGGCACTACTAGTTTTTCCACGACCTCATCCTAGATTTTGACAACCACAGAGTAAATCTTGGTTGACCACCATGCGTGGAAAAACCTGTCTCTGCACCCGGCTGCTGAGCCACCCCATTTACCTCTATTACTCTTTCCCGTACCCAGGTCAGGGTAGGATTCTGTGCTTCTCCACCATACTGTAGTGCGAGCAGTGTTCACACTGTGCAGTAATGAGGCCGTGACCCAAGGAAAGTCCAACTTAAATGGCTCTATTTGGCAAAAACTCACAATGTGAAGGTCAATGGTATCCTCCGGATCGCAGCCGGGTCGTAACACAATCATTCTCCGACCCATTACCGAGGGCAACGGCACCGCCGTGTTGCGCTGAGGGGCACCAGGAGTTTTGCTTCCCTTGGCTCTGTGTTCAGCTTTACACAGGCCTGTGTTGCAGAGCCACCTGCTCTGCAGCTTGTAGACAAAACAATGATACACCCAAAACGTTTGCTGCAGGTTTGAAACAGGAATCTGGGGTATGAGTCACTTGTAAGACGAGGGCTGGAGGGAGTGGACCTCCCATGCCGGGTTTTCTTAAATCTAATTTAGCCAAAATAGCTTGACTAAGTTCACACTTCACTTTTACTCTGCACTGCAATCACAGCTATCTCTGCGACTGCAGTACACTCCATCTGGTTTAATATGCTTTGATGCACATTCTGGGGGATATACAGTACAGACCAAAAGTTTGGACACACCTTCTCATTTAAAGATTTTTCTGTATTTTCATGACTATGAAAATTGTACATTCACACTGAAGGCATCAAAACTATGAATTAACACATGTGGAATTATATATTTAACAATAATGTGTGAAACAACTAAAAATATGTCTTATATTCTAGGTTCTTCAAAGTAGCCACCTTTTGCTTTGATGACTGCTTTGCACACTCTTGGCATTCTCTTGATGAGCTTCAAGAGGTAGTCACCTGAAATGGTTTTCACTTCACAGCTGTGCCCTGTCAGGTTTAATAAGTGGGATTTCTTGCCTTATAAATGGGGTTGGGACCATCAGTTGTGTTGTGCAGAAGTCTGGTGGATACACAGCTGATAGTCCTTCTGAATAGACTGTTAGAATTTGTATTATGGCAAGAAAAAGCAGCTAAGTAAAGAAAAACGAGTGGCCATCATTTCTCTAAGAAATGAAGGTCAGTCAATCTTAAAAATTGGGAAAACTTTAAAAGTGTCCCCAAGTGCAGTTGCAAAAACCATCAAGCGCTACAAAGAAACTGGCTCACATGAGGACCGCCTCAGGAAAGGAAGACCAAGAGTGACCTCTGGTTCTGAGGATAAGTTTATCTGAGTCACCAGCCTCAGAAATTGCAGGTTAACAGCAGCTCAGATTAGAGACCAGGTCAATGCCACACAGAGTTCTAGCAGCAGACACATCTCTTCAACAACTGTTAAGAGGAGACTTTGTGCAGCAGGCCTTCATGGTAAAATAGCTGCTAGGAAACCACTGCTAAGGACAGGCGACAAGCAGTAGAGACTTGTTTGGGCTAAAGAACACAAGGAATGGACATTAGACCAGTGGAAATCTGTGCTTTGGTCTGATGAGTCCAAATTTGAGATCTTTGGTTCCAACCACCGTGTCATTGTGCGACGCAGAAAAGGTGAACGGATGGACTCTACATGCCTGATTCCCACTGTGAAGCATGGAGGAGGAGGTGTGATGGTGTGGGGGTGCTTTGCTGGTGACACTGTTGGGGATTTATTCAAAATTGAAAGCATACTGTACCAGCATGGCTACCACAGCATCTTGCAGCGACATGCTATTCCATCCGGTTTGCATTTAGTTGGACCATCATTTATTTTTCAACAGGACAATGACCCCAAACACACCTCCAGGCTGTGTAAGGGCTATTTGACCAAGAAGGAGAGTGATGGGGTGCTACGCCTGATGACATGGCCTCCACAGTCACCAGACCTGAACCCAATCAAGAAGGTTTGGGGTGAGCTGGACCGCAGAGTGAAGGCAAAAGGGCCAACAAGTGCTAAGCATCTCTGGGAACTCCTTCAAGATTGTTGGAAGACCATTTCCAGTGACTACCTCTTGAAGCTGATCAAGAGAATGCCAAGAGTGTGCAAAGCAGTCATCAAAGCAAAAGGTGGCTGCTTTGAAGAACCTAGAATATAAGACATATTTTCAGTTGTTTCACACTTTTTTGTTAAGTATATAAGTCTACATGTGTTAATTCATAATTTGGATGCCTTCAGTGTGAATGTACAATTTTCATAGTCATGAAAATACAGAAAAATCTTTAAATGAGAAGGTGTGTCCAAACTTTTGGTCTTTACTGTATATCGTCCCTCGCATATAATTCTCATCACTGTTTGGGCCTACGGCAGGGCTCGGAATGGAAGGAGCCCTATTTGACTTTTTGAATGTAAAATTTGCTTGAATAATTAGAGGACGCCTTATTGCATTTGGAGAGCGCCTGATGTGCCTAAATAGTGGAAATCCCCCACAAGTGACACCATTTTGGAAACTAGACCCCTCAGGGAACTTATCTAGATGTATGGTGAGCACCCTGAACCCTCAGGTACTTCACAGAAGTTTATAACATGGAGCCGTGAATATAAAAAAATCTAACTTTTTCCACAAAAATGAAGTTTTAGCCCCATTTGTTTTATTTTTACAATGGTAAGAGGAGAAAATGGACCCCAAAAACTTTGTGCAATTTCAGGGTTCAGAAGGGAAGGAGCACTGTGTAACTTTTTGAACGCAAAATAGGCTGGTGTTGAGTGCAGACGCCATGTTGCATTTGGAGAGCCCCTGATGCGCCTAAATAGTGGAACCCCCCCACAAGTGACTCCATTTTGGAATCTAGACCCCTAAAGGATTTTATCAAGGGGTATAGTGAACATTTTGAACCCAGAGGTACGACACAGAAATTGATAACATTAGGTCTTCATATTGAAAAGGTTTTCATTAGTCTTGAGCGCAAAGACTCGCTACATGAGTTTACATTGGGTTCTCAGGTATGCACCATGTATCGCAGATGCTTGAGTCCCTGCCCCACATGTTTCACGGTTATTAGACAGCCAAAAAAACATGCGGGGATGGCTCAGAGCCAATGGACATGCAGGGATTGCCAACCAGTCACTGTAATGCCACAGCCATGTTGTTTGTGGGTATTACTATGATTGGCTGGCAGCACAGCGTCACCTCGAGTATTTAAAACCGGGCACCGCCATCTTGGACACAGTCGCTCCGGATCAGACAGTGTAGGGTCAGTGCTGCAAAGCTAGGGATAGATTTATACTGTGAAATAGTTAGTGTAGGGTGTCTAAAGCCTGCCAAAACAAACAGTCCTTCTCAGGACTAATATCCATCCTAGATATCAGGCAGGCAGGCAGGCTGTATAGGAGATGCAGTGGTTATACCAACAAACAGTGCATTACAGTCCTGTGTGCTTCTGCTGGTCAAATTGCTAGACTTATCCCCCGGACTCAGGGGCCAGGAAAAAATCCTTTTTTTTTCTTCTAAATCCTGTATTTTTTTTTTACACAGTCAGACTGTACAAATACGCGTCTTATTAACCTTTTGGTATTCCCCCTCCGAAAAAAAAAATAAAATTGAGTGTGTCTGTGACTGTTCAGACACCAATATATCTGTTTAAAATATTCAGGTGTAGGCAAGATAACTAGAAGTTTGGTTTTGCAGTTCCACGGTTCAAATCTCTGTATTATGCAGCTTTTGGCCTTTTTAACATAAAAAAAACAGTAATAGTGTCTCCCTCACTGTTCAGGCACAAATATATCTGTTTAAAATATTCTGGTATAGGCCAGGTAACTAGAAGTTTGGTTTTGCAGTTCCATGGTTCAAATCTCTGTATCGTGCAGCTTTTCGCCTTTTTTTACATTAAAAAAAAACAGTAATAGTGTCTCCCTGACTGTTCAGACACAAATATATCTGTTTAAAATATTCTGGGGTAAGCCAGATAACTAGAAGTTTGGTATTGCAGTTCCACGGTTCAAATCTCAGTATTATGCAGCTTTTGGCCTTTTTTTACAGAAATAAAACAGTAATAGTGTCTCCCTCCTCACTGTTAAGATATAAATATATCTGTTTAAAAGATTCTGGTGCAGGCCAAAGAAATAGAACTGTGGTTTTCCTCTTCCACTGTTCTAATCTCCTTTTTATTACCCTTTTTGCATTGATAGTGCGAGTGTAAGCTATTTTTCTTAATTTACAATGGGCAAGGCGCGTGGCAGGTGACGTGGAACTGGACGTTCTGGTGATGGTGCGTGTAGAGGACGGGGCCGTAGCCAAGGTGAAATTGTGCCACAACCAACAGCCACATCTTCTCGCTCCCACTTCTTAACCGAATTACTAGGGAAGCACACTACATCACCAATATTGCGAACTAATCAGTGTGAACAGGTTATTAATTGGATAGCAGATAATACTTCCAGTTACCTGGGCACCACCACCTCCGGTCTGTCTTCCACACGGTCAAGTCTTAGTAGCCGTGAGTCTCGACCACATCCTCCTTGTCACCCTGATGCACCTTCCTCCCACCATGCCAAGTGTCGTCAGACAGCAACTGATCCCACACTTGACTCTGAAGAGCTGTTCACTGGTCCATTTCCATATTTGTGCCCCTCGCCTGCTCCGCTTGAAGTGGTGGAAGAGGAGATCCCATGTAGTGACGCCCAAATATTTGAACAGCCACGGCCAGAGGAAGTCGACGCTGGCAATTTGTCACAAGAGGTGGACGATCACGAGACACAATTGCCAGGAAGTGAGGAGGAGGATCGTGGTGCACAAGTGGAAGAGGAGGAGGTGGTGGATGATCTAGTAACTGACCCAGCGTGGCAGGAGGACACGCAAAGCGAGGCCAGCAGCAGACAGGAGGAGGGAGGCAGAGTACCCCAACAGGCCGGAAGAAGCAGTGTGGTGGCCACACACAGAAGGCGGGCAATAGTTCCCCGTAACACCAACACGAGGGACATTGCCAGTACAACCGGTAGGTCTTCCAGAGTCTGGAATTTTTTTAAAGACTTTGCTGATAACCCTAAAAAGGACATTTGTACCACCTGCCATGCCAGCATCAGCAGGGGTGACAAATCAACCAGCCTGACCACCACAAGCATGATCAGGCACATGTCAGCAAAGCACCTGACTTTGTGGGGCGAACCCCAGGGTCCATGACCAGTGTCAGCGGGTGTCACCACTGTTTCTTCCGCTGTTGTGCATGTAAGAGAACCCCCTGTTGTGCGTGCAAGGCAATCCCCTGTCCATACTGCATGCAAAGATGCCCCCTTCTCTCAGTCTTCACTTGTTATGGCATTTTCTTAAGAAACAGCATCAACGTCCCCGTCCCACCGCAGCATTCAATTGTCCTTATCCCTGAGCTTTGAACAAAAGCGCAAATTCGCAGCCAACGCCCCACAGGCCACAGTCCTAAATTCGCACATTTCACGACTGCTTGCATTAGAAATGCTGCCTTTTAGGCTGGTGGAGACGGAATCCTTCTGCAACCTTATGGCGGTGGCCATCCCTCGGTACTTGGTCCCCAGTCGACACTATTTTGCCTGTTGTGCCATCCCCGCACTACACAAGCACATGTCCCAAAACATCTGCCATGCCCTCAACAACGCAGTTACTGGAAGAGTCCACCTGACAACGGACACGTGGACAAGTGCTTGTGGCCAGGGACGGTACATCTCCCTGACGGCACACTGGGTAAACGGTAAATATAGTGGAAGCCGGGACCCAGTCGGACCTTGGAACGGAACACATCCTCCCCACACCGAGGATTGCGTGCCCTATGACAGTCAGAGCTGCCCCCACAGTGTACAACTCCTGCGCATCATCCTCCTCCTCCTCCTCATGTTCAGCCTCCATCTCAGATATCACCACATCAGTTACAAGCTGGAAGCACTGCAGTACTGCCTCAGCCAAGTGGCAACAGGCTGTGCTGAAACTCATAAGCTTAGGTGATAAACCTCACACTGCTTGTGAGTTGTGGACAGCTGTGAAAGAGCAGGCAGATTTGTGGCTGAGACCGCTGAACCTACATCCAGGCATGGTCATGTGTGACAATGGCCATAACCTGGTGCCGGCTCTGAGGTGAGGTGAGATCACACACGTACCATGCCTGGCTCATGTGCTTAACCTCGTGGTTCAGCGGTTTCTTAAATCGTACCCCGAGTTGCCAGATCTGCTCGTCAAAGTACGCCGCCTGTCAACTCATTTTCGGAAGTCGGCTACAGCTTCCGCCGCCCTTGCTGTGTTGCAGCAGCTTTTGCAGCTTCCGGCACACCGACTGGTGTGTGATGTCCTCACACGTTGGAACTCTACCCTCCACATGATGCAAAGTATTTGTGAGCAGAAGAGAGCAGTTGTGGAGTACCAGCTGCAACAAGGCCGTCGATATTCAGGTCAGACTCCACACATAAGACCTCAGGAGTGGACCTGGATGTCTGACATATGTACCATCCTGACAAACTTTGAGGAGTCCACCAAGATGGTGAGTGGCGATGACGCCATCATTAGCATCAGCATCCCACTTATCTGTCTTTTGCAATGCTCTCTGCATAAAATTAAAGAGGAGGCATTGCAGCCAGAGTATTATGAGATGGATTAGAAGCCGTAATGGGCAATTACACACAGCCCAGCCTCATCTCATCCCAACGTGCATTGGGGGACAATGAGGGAGAGGAGGAGGAGGAGGAGGAAGAACAGGAGCTGGTATCATGCACTGTAGATGGTAGTACCTGTACAACTGTCATACCGTCGGTTCAGCGTGGGTGGCTTGGGGACAGGGGGGAGGAGGAGGAGGAGAGCATGGTCAGTCGTCATCTTGGTGAGGACACGGATGTCTTGGCCATTACCAGTCTGGCACGCATGGCTGACATTATCTTACGCTGCCTTAACCATGACCCTCGCGTTGTCATAATGTTGGGTGACAGTCATTACTGGTTGGTGACACTTTTAGACCCCCGCTACAAGGAGAACCTTTACTCTCTTATTCCTGAGGTGGAGAGGTCTACAAAAATGGGGCAGTACCAGAAGGCCCTTGCTGCAGAACTGTTAAAAAAATTCCCATGTGAACATGCTAGCGGTAGAGGTAACAGTTCGTTGACCAATCAAGGCATATAGGCGAGAGAGACGCAACTCTAATCCAGCAGAGGCAGGGGAACACTGTCAACATTCTGAGACAGTTTTCTGAGAACCGCCCAGCTTACAGGCCCTGAGGCGCGGGGTACTCTCACAAGGAGTGGAAAGTTTCAAAAGATGGTGAGGGAGTGCCTTGCCGACCGTACCAGGGTCCTCCGTGATTCCTCTGTGCCTTTTAATTATTGGGTATCCAAGATGAGCTTGCTCTGTACGCCTTGTAGGTCCTGGCCAGCCCTGCCGCTAGCTTGTTATCGGAGCGTGTTTTTAGTGCCGCTGGGGGAATTATAACTGATAAGCGCACTAGCCTGTCAACTGACAATGCTCACAGGCTGACCCTTATCAAAATGAACAAGGGCTGGATTGGGCCAGATTTCTCATCACCACCAAATGACAACAGAGTAACATAAAGTCAAATCCACTGTCTTATTTCTGGAGGTGTATTCCCATGCACCGCTTCACACCCACACATGGGTATACGCTTCCTCATTTCGGCTGTTTTATGCTTTTTTCTCTTCTCCTTTTCTCAGCCTCCACCACCACTATACCACCAGGGTGACAGTGGTCTGTGTTGCCAGCATTGCAAGTTCCTCCGTCCTAAGTTTTGGCAGCTTTTGCTTGGAAGGCTTAGGCAAAGACTATGGGAGACCCACTCCCCAATAATGGGAATAATGTTTTGAATATGCTGTACTGCATGGCTCTTGTAAGGGGCATGAAAACTGTCTTGTTAAGCTACTGTGACCTCCATGTCTCTTCCAAGGGGCATTAAAACTGTCTTGTTAAGCTACTGCGACCTCCACCGCTCTTCCAAGGGGCATTAAAACCGTCTTTTTTAGCTACTGCAACCTCCACCACCTTTCCAAGGGGCATTAAAACCATCTTTTTAAGCTCCTGCGACCTCCACCGCTCTTCCAAGGGGTATTAAAACTGTCTTGTTAAGCTACTGCGACCACCACCGCTCTTCCAAGGGGCATTAAAACCATCTTGTTAAGCTACTGCGACCTCCACCACTCTTCCAAGGGGTATTGAAACTGTCTTGTTAAGCTACTGCGACATTTACCACTCTTCCAAGGGGCATTAAAACTGTCTTGTTAAGCTACTGCTACCTCCACCACTTTTCCAAGGGGCATTAAAACCGTCTTTTTAAGCTATTGCGACCTCCACCACTCTTCCAAAGGGCATTAAAACCGTCTTGTTAAACCACTCTGAACTTCACAGCTCTTCCATCGGGCACTGAAATGTTGTTTTTAATTAACTCTAATTTCCACGACTCTTCCAACGGGCATTGCATTTCCTCCTAATTTTAGTCAGCTTTTGCTTTTCAATGCATAGGCGATCACAAAGGGAGACCCACTCCCCAATAATGGGTAGAAGGTTTTTAGTACGCTGTAATTCACGTCTGTTTCAAGGGGCATTGCAGTTCCTCATAATTTTTGGAAAGCCTTCCATTCACTGCTTAGGTCAACATTATACAGGAGACCCAGTTGCTATAAATGGAAAAAACAGTTTAGTTAAGGCCCTCTGACCTCCATGTCACTTCCAAGGGGCATTGGAGTGCTTCAAAATTTTTGGCAGGCATTGCACTCACTGTATGCCTTATAACTGTGTAGCTGAACCACTCCTTTTGGTACAGAAACATATCCTACAAGACATGTGTCTGATATTGATGTGAATGGTCCCTGTTCCTCCTGCTCTTTCTCCTTTGCCACCACCTCATCCATCATTCATCACCTGAAGCTTTGTTTTAACGGGAGTCATAGAACTGGGATAGTAGCAGGAAAACATCCAGCAATCCTCGGAGGAGGTAGGATATGCGCCAAAACGCTGACCACCTCAGGCCTAGCCACTGCTATATACATGCACTTGCATTCCAAGGAACAGAAAGCTAAGGAGATGGATGGTCTCATGATCATGAATAATTTACTCATTGTGTAGGAGGCCGACCACTGCTGCTCTCTACCTTCTGAACTTTGTGTTGAAGCCTGATTGACCCAGGACCCGCAATCCTCTATGTCTGGAGGATGTGTTGCATCCCAGTGTCCAACTGTGTCCCGGCTTCCACAATATTTACCCAGTGTGAAGCCGTCAGTGAGATGGACCATCCCTGGCCACATTCACTTGTCCACGTGTTTGTGGTTAGGCTGTCCTTCAAATAGGGGCGGCTGGGGACTGTTTATGGACACCCCTGGCGGCTGTGGACCAAGCGTGGACACCCGGCCCCCTGGCGGCTGGGGACCGAGTGTGGACTCCTGGCGCGGGGCGGCTGGGGACCGAGTATGGACACCCGGCCGCCCCCTGGTGGCTGGGGACCAAGCGTGGACACCCAGCCGCCTGGCGGCTGGGGACTGAGTATGGATACCAGGCTGCCGACGCAGCCATGATGTGGTGGCCAGATTCCGCCTCCACATGCCTAAAAGGCCCAAATTTCAAGTGCAAGCAAGCTAGCAGTATGGTATTGCAGCCTGGGGGTGGGTGGGTGGCAGGCTGCACACTTACGCTTGCATTCCAAGAAAACAAAGCAGATGCTAACTTCTATCATCATCATCATGCTCCTCACCTTGGCACTCTCAACTCCCCTTATGGAGAAGCCAGGGCCTACCCGAGGAGTCTGGTTGTCTGGTGGGCTCGGCCAATGCTGCCCTAAAGCAGGCCGGGCTAAGAAAATTGTGTGGGGGGGATGTTCCAAGTTGAAATAGGGGTGGCTGGGGACCGTTTATGGACACTCAGCTGCCCCCAGGTGGCTGGGGACCGTGTGTGGACACCCTGCCGCGGAGCGGCTGGGGACCGAGTATGAACACCGGCCGCCCCCTGGTGGCTGGGGACCAAGCGTGGACACCCGGCCGCCGGGCGGCTGTGTACTGAGTATGGGTACCTGGCCGCCAACGCAGCCATGACATGGTGGCCATATTCCACCTCCACATGCCTAAAAGGCCCAATTTCAAGTGTAAGCAAGCAGTATGGTATTGCAACCTGGGGGTGGGTGGGTGGCAGGCTGCGTACTTGCGCTTGCATTGCAAGGAATGGAGGAGGTACAATTGAACACTGCCCTGGGACAAGGACTTGCAAGTTTGATGCGGCAAGAATCACTTCTGATGGGCACACTTTTAGGCAGTGACCTGGGTGTCAGAGATGCTTGCAGGGGTCTTCCCCATGATGTTCCCATGTCTTTTCAGCACTGTATGCATGTGTCACACAGCACATGGCCAGATAGTGTTGTAAAATGTTAAAATGACATTTCCCGGTGAATGCATTTGTCACGGTTGAAAGCAATACAAAAGTTGGTTACTTATTTTACCTTATACACAAGTCTTTACTCTGGAAAGGATGTTCCTTAACATACTTCACAGGAAAGCACTTTCAGTTTCGTTTTTGAACGTTTTATTGTGAGCCTGTAAAAGTGGC
This sequence comes from Phyllobates terribilis, assembly GCF_046119375.1. Classification (NCBI taxonomy): domain Eukaryota; kingdom Metazoa; phylum Chordata; class Amphibia; order Anura; family Dendrobatidae; genus Phyllobates; species Phyllobates terribilis. The sequence continues at coordinate 286,151,216 of NW_027362761.1, forward strand.
TTAATACCTCTGACCACGTTGTTGACAGCAGTGACCTGGGGGTCAGAAATGCTTCCTGGGGTGTTCCCCATGCTGTCCCTATGTCATTTGAGCACTGTCACTATCATTTTGGGCACTTTTTAGGCTTTCTACAGACTGCTGGGGGTGCCGCCGCAAAAATGCTCGGGTCTCCCATAGACTAACATTGGGCTCGTTGTTTGGGTCGGGCACCCGAGTATCACGGTGAGCTCGGCCCGAGTTTCGAGCACCCGAGCATTTTAGTGCTCGCTCAACACTAGTGGTATGATGATAAAACATCATTTTGTGCTTCGTTTTGTTTTTTTTTACCGTGTTCACTAAAAGGGTTAACTAGTGGGACAGTTTTATAAGTCAGGTCGTTCCAAACAGGGTGATAACAAATATGTGCACTTTTATTGATTTGTTTGTTTCTTTTTTTCCCTAATAATATTTATTTATGGGTACAGTATATTTTTATTTTTTTTGTATTTTTTTTTTATATTTAAAAAAAATAATAATTTTCACTTTCTGAATCTTTTTTTTTACTTTTACACTTTGTCCCACTATGGTACTTTCATTTTTTTTAGCCCAGATCGCCTGTATAGCATAGGAATGACGGAGCAGCATCGATATGCTATGCAGGCTGCAGCCCTGCACACACAAGCTAGATAGCCCGCGCACTGAGCGCGATCTACCTAACTTCCTGCTGTTTAGTTACCCGGATGTTGTCATGATGACATTGGGTCACCATGACAACCACCGAGACCCAGCAGAGACAGCGCGAGACACCGGGGAAGAGGTAAGTAAGCAGCGTTTGCCTCCCCTTGCCACCGGAATGACTTTGCGGTTGACTTTGATCACAGCATTTCAGGAGTTAAAGTGCTGGGAGCGGTGTGGGACCGCACCCGGACAGCCTGAGTACTAATATGTGTACTAATATGTGTACTAATATGTATCTGGTCCAATAGGCCCAGGGCACAGAAATGTATTAGTATGTATACTGTCAGAAATGGGTTAACCCCTTTAGGCTGTGTGCCCACGTAGCGTTTTTCAAGCGTTTATGCTGCGGAATTTCCGCAGCGGAAACGCTTGTGAAACGCTAGGTAATCCGCACCCCATGGTCCACAAGGGGATTCCGCATGTTCTATGCACATGCTGCGGATTTTTCCGCAGCGTTTATGCTGCGTACAAAAATCCACAGCATGTCATTTAATTTTGCGGAAGTGCAGCGGAACTCCCGGCCTTGACTTGCATTGAGACGCACAGAAACCGCGACTGTACATTTTTACAAGCGGCTTCTATGCATCTCTATGTGCGGATGGTACCCAGTTCTGGAGGAGAGGAGACTCTCATCCAGACCTGGGTGCCATTGTACCTGTAAAAAAAGAATAAAATAACAAATAAAGTTTATACTCACCTTTCCGAAGGCTTCTCTCTGAATGCCAGCAGCGCTGAAGGACCTTCGGTGACGTCACAGTCATGTGACCGCAGGCCCTTCACCGCTCTGTCTCGCGATATGCCGGCAGCCGGGAACCAGACAGGAACGAGCGCTGCAGCACACACCGGGGCCTCGGGGGTAAGTATAGCTTTATTTGTTTTAATTTTTATGGTTCACACTGTATAAATCCATGCTGTTTTATACATGGATTTATACAGTGTGACCTAGTTGTCAAGCACTTTCCAAGTGATGCTATCGCCTGGAAAGCGCTTGTCAATCTGCATGCGGAAACGCATGTGAATCCGCATGTGGATCCGCATGTATTCTGCAGGAAAAATGCATGCACAATCTGCATGCGTTTTTTCTGCCAGGGAGATGCAGAAATGCTGCAGAAATTTTCTGCTTCATTTCTGCATCATGGGCACATACCCTAAGCCCCGGAGCATTTTCCGTTTTTGCATTTTCGTTTTTGCTCCCCTTGTTCCCAGAGCCATAGCGTTTTTATTTTTGGTCAATATGGCTACGTGAGGGCTTATTTTTTGTGGGACGAGTTGTACTTTTCAACGCCATTACTAGTTTTACCATATCCTGTACGGGAAAACGGGAAAAAAATTCCAAGTGCGGTAAAATTGCAAAAAAAGTGCAATACCACAGTTGTTTTTTATTTATTTTTTTTACCACGTTCACTGAATGCTAAAACTGACCTGCCCTTCTTATTCTACAGGTCATTACGAGTTCATAGACACCAAACATGTTTAGGTTCTTTTATGTTTAAGTGGTGAAAAAAAATTCCAAAATTTGGTAAAAAAAAAGATAAAAAAATAGCGCCATTTTCTAAGACCCGTAGCGTCTCCATTTTTCGTGATCTGGGGCTGGTTGATGGCTTATTTTTTGCGCACCGGGCAATCGTTTTTATTGATAACATTTGGGGTAGATCCGATGTTTTGATCGCCCATTATTGCATTTTATTGCAATTTTGCGGCGACCAAAAAACGTAATTCTGGCGTTTAGAATTTTTTTCTCGTTACGCCGTTTACCGATCAGATTAATTATTTTTTATATTGATAGATCGGGCGATTCTGAACGCGGCGATACCAAATATGTGTATGTGGGTTTTTTTTTTTTATATTTTATTTTGAATGGGGCGAAAGGGGGGTGATTTAAACTTTTATATTTTTTTATTTTTTTTTATATTTTTAAAAACTTTTTTTTTTTACTTTTTGCATGCTTCTATAGTCTCCATAGGAGACTAGAAGCAGCAACTATCCGATCGCCTCTGCTACATACAGGGGACGAGCAGGTCCCCTGCATGCAGCAGAAATGGTCCTGTGCTATGAGCGCCGACCACTAGGTGGCGCTCATAGCGACAAGATCATGACAACCACAGGCGTCTGCTGCAGAGGCTGGGTTGTCATGCCCACCCATCGGCGACCCGCGATCACGTGACGGGGTCGCCGGTGGGCGGGGCTTATGACGCGATACCCGGAAGCGCGCTTTAAATGCTGCTGTCGGAGATTGACAGCGGCATTTAACATGTTAACAGCCGTGGGTGGATCGCGATTCCACCCGCGGCTGTTGCGGGCACATGTCAGCTGTAAGAATCAGCTGACATGTGCTCCGTTCAGTGAGGGCTCAGCGCAGCAGCCCTCACTGAACGGGCAGTAGGCAAATATGCGTACTAATACGTCCCCGGTAATTAAGGGGTTAAATGGCATGAAAATTAAAAGTTAAAAAATTTAACATTTTTCTTCATTTTCATTAAATTTTAAATATTTTTATAAATAAACAAACATTATATCTAACTAAACATGACATAAACATCAAATACATTTTGTCTTGAAAAAACAAACTCATGGCGATTGACAGAACCATTCCAGAGTTATTAGTAGAGATGATCGAACATGTTTGAGAAACGTTTGCCAATTTCAAATTTGGCACGAATGTTGCACATTCGGATTCATGATCGAGCCCCAAAGCAACATGTTTCATGAACGGAGGGGGTGGGGGACGTTCAGAGAACAGTCATACTATTATTCTTCATTTTCTTTTTCCTTAACTTAATGTGTGGAGATTCCAGCAGCCAATCAGGGTGCAGGGACCATCCATAACGTCCAGACACATTGGCTGCCGAAATCACATGTCCCCCACCATATAAAGAGCGGACATATTGTTTTGTCGCCATTTTGTCAATGTAACAGCGCAGAGAGGCTGCTCCTGCTCCTGTTACTGGATAGTGAGAGAATGAGATAGTTAGCTAGGTGGTTGCTTGTAAGTCAGATAGTTTAGCTGGATAGGCTCCTCTGTGGCTGTGAAATCGACCTTCCAGCAGATCAGTAGTTTTTGCTAATAGTGTGGTCCTGAGAGAGACACCAGGCCACATTTCAGAATATAACTGTGTTGTGTTGATATTGTGCTCCATGCAGGAGTACACCTTTGAAATGCTAAATTTTTTTCTGTTACTACCGTGCTACATAAAGTAGACCACATATGAGCTTGTAATTGTTTTGCACTAAAATTCTCCTTTATCCAGGGCTCCAAATTAGAAAATCAAATTTTTTTCTTGTACTAACATGCTACGTATCAAGTCCACTTCTGAGATTGTAAATGTTTTGTGCAGAGATTCTGCTCCCCTCAGGGCTCTTTCACACGTCCGTGTTTCCAGTATGTGTGGTGACAGTTTCCACACGTACTGGAGACACTGACACATGCAGACCCATTCAAATCTATGGGTCTGCGCACATGTCAGTGTGTTTCCATGGACCGTGTGTCAGTGTGCTCCACACGGGACAATGTCAGTTTTTTGCGGATGCACGGTCCACAAAAGTGTCTCACGCTGAACACACACGAATGACATCCGTGTGTCATCAGTGTGACACAGACCGGCGTCTGGGAATCAGCGCTACAGTTTGCACTGTTCCCAAGTGCCGGGTGCTGAACACTGCCCTCATCAGGTTCCTTGCCGGCACTGTGATCAGCACAAGCAGGGACAATGATGAGGGTAGTAATAGTGTGCTCCCGCAGTGCACCTGTGTAAAAATAAGAATAAAATAATAAAATCTTTATACTCACCTGTCCGGAGATTATCGCAGCGCCAGCAAGGAACCATGATGAGGGTAGCATTCAGCACCCGGCACTTGGGAACACGCTAACTGTAGCGCTGATTCCAAGGCACCGGTCTGTATGATCCTGATGCAGCACACGGGCAGCACACGGTTGCCACATGTGTGACACACAGACAAACGGGACATGGATATCTCCAGTACCTGTTTTTCTGGTACCGGAAATATACGGACATGTGAAACCGACCTTAAAAAAATCGCAATTTTTTTCTGCTACTACCGTGCTACAGAATCGAGGCCACATCTGAGCTTGTAATTGTTTTGTGCTGAGATTCTGCTCCATTCAGGAGTTCAGACTAAAAATCTAAACTTTTGTTTCTAATAGCGTGCGCCAGACAAACTATCTGAACAAATAAGTGCTGATTGTAAATTTACTGATAGTAATTTAGCAAGTCTGCACTTACTTTCAGTCAACCACCTGTGCTACTATCCTCAAATCTTTGAGTGTGGCTGAGCAGAAAAGTATCTTGAATTGTTGCCTGAAGTATCAGGGTTCCCAGTACAGCAGGTGTACACTGATCCCTCACCCACCTCACCTTACTTTTAGTTTCATATTGTTTTATTTGAAAAGGAACAATAAATTCGGTGACAATTACCCCACGCAGGGGGAGTATAATACTATTCATGTCCATTTGTCCCTTCGCTTTTTACATTTTTACAGTAACACATCAAACAAATACAAATAAGACTCCAGACTCAACATGGGAAGGGGAGGGAATGGATATCCAGAGGTTACCATGTCAATCACATTTCCTAAATCTCATTGTCCACCTTTAATTTGTTACAGATGGATAGGCAAACTCAAAGTGACCCTAATGACACATAATATGATGTCCTTTAATTAAGCCTACCAAGCTAATATGATCCAATCATGCCTATCTTTATATGCAAACTCCATATCAAGGTGAAATACGCAGGGCTGCAGCTAGATGTTTGTCCGTATGAAAATCTTTCCAGGGGGTCCAGGTGTCGAAGTATGTTATCAGGCTGTCAGTTCTTGTGGCTTCTATTCTTTCGTGTAACATTATTGTATTAATTCTGTTTTTTACTTCCAAAAGGAATAATGTTGTTGTTTTCCATTTGGATGCTATATGGATCCTCGTCGCCATGGTGATATAATTAAGGAGTTTAAAAGAAGTGTTAGAGATTCCAGAAGGTTTATCTCCTAGTAGCAAAACTGTCGAAGATATCTGGACAGATGTCCCAAGCAGTCTCGTGATCAAATCTCCAATATCTTTCCACAAGGCTTGCACCTTGGAACACGTCCACCAGATATGTTTCATGTCTCCCTGGGCATCACATCCTCTGAAGCATTTTTCCGAGACCCCCGGGTAGATTCTGTGCAGTCTAGTTGGGACATAGTATGTTCTGTGTAGTAGTTTTATTGAGGTTTCTGTCAATGAAGTTTGATCGCTACCCTTTGAAATTGTGTCACAACAACATTGCCATCTTTGGGGGGTCATTGTTACATTGAGGTCTGTTTCCCAGTTTAGCATGAATTTTTGTTTTCTATTATGTGTTGGGGTGTTAGATATAGAATATAAGTGTGAGATGATTCCCCTACCGAACGGGTCGTAGATACATATTTGTTCAAAACTCGTTGGATGTGAGAGAATTTTCTTTGGGACTTGTCTTCCTACAAAATGTAGTACCTGGTTGGTGTGCATTGCTTCTCTATATGGAGGGGTGTGTGTGTCTATGAATTCCTGTCTAGTGATCAGTTTATAGGATGGGCAAAATTCCATCAAACTTATAAGCCTCTTTAGCTTCCACTATTGGAACGCTTGTGGTTCTAATCCAGGGGGGAACATCGGATTATTAAGTATCCTCAGCAACGGGGAGGGTTAAGATTGTAGATGGAACTTAAATCTTACTTTCCTCCAGATGCTCAGAGAGTGGAATGAAAATGGGGAAAATATAGTCACATTTTTAGGTAATTTGCCCACTAACCACAGGAGCCCTGGGAGTGAGTATGGCTCCAATAGTGAAGACTCAATTCCTACCCATCTGGGCACGTCAGATTGAGCGGACACATTTGACAGCTGTGCCACTTGAGCTGCTTTGTAGTATAAGGAAAAGTTTGCAGCGACACTCCTCCCAGGCTCCTGTGTAAAAACACCGTTTCTGAGTGATTCTGGACCGCTTGTTGTTCTATATGAATTTATCTATCAGCGAATGTATCATGGAAAAGGTCCTATGAGTTATATTTATAGGGATGGTTCTAAAGAGGTAAAGAAATTTCGGGAGTGTGTCCATTTTGATTGCGTGTACTCTACCTAACCAAGAAAGTGACGGGGTGGACCATCTATTTAGGTCAGCTTTAAAACTTTGTATAAGAGTGGCGTAGTTCCATTTATAAAGTGTACCCTTTTGTTTCGTGAGGTTAATTCCCAAATATGTAATGTAGTGTTCTTTTCTAGTAAAGCCAAAGTTTGAGGTAATTTGTTCTTGCTGTGTTTGGGTCATATTGATGAATAGTACTTCGGATTTCTCTATATTGATTTTGAGTCCAGAGATTTTTTCAAACGATTTGAGGAGGGAAAATAAATTGGGTAGGGATATTAAAGGTTGGGTAATGGATAGGAGTAGGTCATCTGCAAATAGATTCACCTTGTATTCATCGTTGGAGAGCTTAAAACCACTTATGTCAGGGTGGCCTCGGATTGCTTCAGCCAGGGGTTCCATCGCCAGTGCAAATAGCGCAGGAGAAAGTGGACAGCCTTGGCGTGTACCTTTGCATATATTTATAGGGGTCGGTTTGGTTGTTGATAGTTTAAGATAAGCAGAGGGTTTATCATAAAGCAATGCAATGGAGTCGATGAACGAGCAGGGGAATCCATACTTACTCAAAATGTTGAAGAGATAGGGCCAGGATATCGAATCAAACGCTTTTTCAATATCTAAAGCGAGCACCATTAGTGGTGTCTTTTTCGTTGTTGCGGCATGTATAATATTTAGGCTACGCCTAATATTGTCTGGCGCTTGCCTAGTGGGGATAAAACCTACCTGATCTCTATGGATTAGAGATGGCAAAAGTTTGTTTAATCATCTGGTGATGATAGATGTATAAATCTTAAGGTCAATGTTAAGTAGGGATATTGGTCTATAATTTTTGATCATGAGGGGGTCTTGTTTGGGTTTGGGTATTACCGTAACTTGAGCAGTATAAAATTCTGTCAGCATTTGTTCACCTAAAAGTAAGGCATTGGAGGATTTTATGATGTGTGGGAGAAGGGTGTCAATATATTTAATATAATACATGGCTGTCAGCCCATCGGGTCCTGGAGCCTTCCCTTTCTAAAGCTGTTTTATCACCATAGTGACTTCCTCTTCCGTTATCTCAGATTGCAAAACTTTACTTGTATTATTGTCAATTTTGGGGAGGTGTATTCTTTGTAGGAAGGACTCTATCTGGTTTTGAGGCAAGGGTTGGGGCTTTTAATATAGTTGTTAATAGAAAGAATGAAATGTGGCATAAATTTTGTCAGGGTGTGATGTTACGCTACCTGAGGTATCTTTTATGGAGAATACTGTGTTTAGTAGTTCTTTTTTACGGAGTTGTCTAGCTAATAGCTTACTGGGTTTGTTTGCTTGTTTATAGAAGTATGTTTTTGTCCATTTCATAGCCTTCTCCGTTTTTGTAGTTAAAAGGGCATTTAATTGTAGTTTCGTGTCTAGGATGCGTTTTATTAGATATTTCGATGTTTGCGATTGGTTCGCTATTTCATATCTAGCTAGTTGGGTTTCTAGAATCCTTTGTATTTGGGATCTTTCTTTTTTTCTATGAGCCGCCAATTTAATTAGTGTTCCTGTTATGTATTTTTTGTGAGCCAGCCAAATGGTTCCAGGGCTAATGTCTTCCGTAGAATTTGTAGAAAAATAAGTATCCAGGTCTTCCTTAATTTGAGCTGCTATTATTGGGTCTGTAAGAATAGCCTCATTTAGTCTCCAAGAGAAAAGCCGTGTTGTTGGAGTATTAAGTTTGAAAAACGTTAAAACCGCATCATAATCTGACCAGGAGGAAGGGATATGTCTATAGTATAACATTGTTGGTAACATACATGAGTTTGTTAGGATCAGGTCATTCCTAGAGTAGGTTTTATGCGCTGGGGAGAAGAACGTATACCCTCTGTTACAGCTATTGGATTCTCTCCAGGTATCAGGTAGTTGGTTGGATTTAATAAGGTAATTGATCCTTTTACGTTCTATTTTGAATTAATCCGCTCTGCCAATGGCGGAGCTGTCCAGGCTAGGGTTTAAGGTCAGATTAAAATCCTCGCACCATATTAAATGTTTGAAGGTGAAGTTATTGAGCTTAGTAAGAATCATTCGGAATAATGAAAGCTGTTGACCAGCTGGGGTGTAGCTATTAAGTAGACATTAGTGTTGAGCCACCCCCGTAGTGTTCGAGTTCGGTTCGGTTCGTCGAACACCCGTGTGTTCGCCGAACTGTTCGTCGAACTGTTCGTCGAACACCTTCGAACACCGTTAAAACCAATGGCAGGCAAACAAAAACACATAGAAACACATAGAAAACACCTTCAAAGGTGTCCAAAAGCTGACAAACTGCTCAGAAGACATAACTAACACATGGAAAAGTGACAAGTACATATAGTCATGCGAAAATAAAAGAGGTGGAGGAGTAAAAGGAGGGGGAGACACAGATATAGGCATGTCATGCCCTTCTAAAATCCAAAAAGTGAGAAGCCGAGACGGCCAGTCCGCTCCTGCCCGTGCCACCTCCGTGTCGCCGGGTTTGTGCCAGAGCCGCGGTGAACCCTGATGGCCAGCCCCCCTCTCCCAATACTGGTGCCTGTCCGCTGGTGGGTCGAGCGAGCCCCCCTGTGGTGGAGGCAGCTCTAAGCTTTTTAATTTAAATTGTCTCTCTAATTTGAATGAATACACTTTAAATCCATTTACAAGGATCTATTGGAGGGCAAGTCTCATGCCAGCAGCCGCGTAATTCCAGCTCCAGTTTCGTCCACTAAAGCTGCTGCAGTTAAAAAGCTTTTATAAGGATCGAGCTCGGCTGTCCACCGCAAGGCATCCTACTGCCAGTCCCAGCCCCTATGCCTTGGGGTGCCTCCTGATGCTCTTCACTGAGTATCCCGTGGTCCCGAAGCATTTCCTTTGAAAAAATTAAGTGTCCAAACTACAGGTGGTGTAGCTTGCTTAACAGCCGGGATAATCCGCTGACTAGCAGACCCTGGTACTAGGCACAAAGTATTTCCTGGGCTAGATGCAGTTAAAAATTTGTAATTAGATACTCTCGTTGGATGCTGAGAAAGCATTCCATAGAGTCTCCTGGCACGCCATATATGATTCTCTTAAAAAGCTTGGGGTAGGGGTCTAGGGGACCCTTTTATAGCCAAAATCACGGCCCTGTATCGCAATACGTCACCTAGGCTGAAGATAAATGGAACTGTAGCACCCTGAGGGCTCGGTTGCTACAGAGGTATTGCACCTCACCCAGAGGTGTGATATCTCACTCTCAGGTAAGGATGTAGTGTGGATCAGGACCCGACACCTGCATGCATTACACCACATTGCCGTGGGGCAGGGCGACCAATATGCCCTTGAGATGGGCACGACAGTCCCTGTCCCTGGCTGGAGTGGGGGGAGGGAACACTGAGGAAGGGGAACCCTGTAGTGCAGGAGCAGGGAGGAAGCAGTTCCTGGGTGCATTGAGAAGGGAGTATAAAAGGTGGGCACCATCTTAGTTCAGTGCAGAGAAGTCTGAGCAGAAGTGGCAGGGAGCAGGGGCTCTGCATGAGCTCTGCTCCGGAGGCGGGCCTAGTAACAGAGGCCCAGGCCTGGAAGAGGGAGAAGGAAGGAAGAGGAGCGGAGAAGGCTCCAGGAACGAGGAACGAAGGGATCTCAGGGGTGCGGACGGGCGAGTCGCCACCGCACGCCAGAATCCATCTGCGTGGAGGGGTCAGGCCAAAGGGGGAGACCGGTCCCCGAAACTAGTGGAGGCAGGAAACGACCCTCAGCTAGAAACAGGAGGCTGTGACATTTTATGTGGCGCAGCCCCTCGCTACACCTGCTAGGAAGGCACCACATAGGGTCAGGGAAACTGGCGCCAAGTTTACCAAGAGGAGGCCCGAGGCAGCCGGACAGAAGGGTTGGTAAGAAAGGCCAGACAAAGGACACACAAAGGGGGTCCTGTGAAGCACTCCAAAGTTATCTGGGAGTTGTCTGAGCCCCTCACCTGGTGAGCACAGTACGACGTGGGCAGCCGTTACCTGCAGACGTGGTCTGGATAATAAGAACTGTGAGTAAAGGCCCTGGACTGCATCACTGACTCCATGTCATTACTGCTGCTGCCCTGCACCATCACCCCCATCCTCCGCATACACTGCCCTGAGGCTATACTCCTCCCGTGGGGAGTTATGCTACGCTCTGCTGCACCCACAACACCAGCCTCAGCGGTCTGCCCTGGAGCGGCGGTTCACTCTGACCGCAATCCACGGGTGGCATAGTCGGACATTTAAACATCAAAACCACATAAATAGTTCCGCCACTGGTTTGACCGCCCTGAGCCACGGAACCGGGTTGCCGCCACGGAGACTACAACCACCAGCATCCACCAAAAAGGGTCCGGCTCCGGGTGTCCCAAGGCCCAGGGGGCGCGTCAGAACATTTTCATCACCTTTCACAATCACCAATGGGACAAGGCAGGGATGTTCTCTGTCCCATCTCTTATACATCCTAGTGACGGAGCACCTGCTCTCATCAATTCGCTATAACCCCAATATTAGGTGGATTGAGGTGGGAGGCACCGAGTACAAGTGCTCTCTATTTGCTGATGATGTCCTAGTATATATCACTCAATCACATATATCCATCCATGCTGTTATGGCTGAAATAGATCACTTTGTTACATGGTCAAATTTTAAAATCAATGCAGCGAAGTCTGAGGCCCTCGATGTCTCCCTCCCCAAATCCATATAGGATTCCATCCAGTCCAACTTTCCCTTTGCCTGGCCCTCACAGGGTATCAAATACTTAGGAATTCCTATTCATAGAGACCTCTCCCATCTATGTTATCTTAATTTTGGGCCCTTTATTGAACAACTCCATACAGACCACGGTTGGCAAGTTAGAACTGTAAGATTCACTACGTGAACCACTGGTGTTTTGTGGAAAAGCACATGTACACTGTGTTCCAAATTATTATGCAAAAAGTGTTTAGGAGTGGTAAGGGAAGAATTTGTTTGTTTGCCAGTTAAACTCATTGATGGTGATTAGTGTTGAGCGATACCTTCCGATATCAGGAAATATCGTATCGGATTGGATCGGGCCGATACCCAAAAAGTATCGGATATCGCCGATTCCGATACCGGAAACCAATGCAAGTCAATGGGACACAAATATCGGAATGAAAATAAACCCTTTCTTTCCTTGTAGGTTAATTCTACATGAAGGAAAACAACTAAGAATAATGTAGAATGACATGAAAAGCCGGCAATTCATCAGCGGCATACACCGGTACCCGACAATTTACAACAGAAAGAATAGAGCTTCACACATAGATTAGATAGATAGAAACATGTCAGTCACATATATATGAAGTACAGTGACAGTGTTGCTTACTGTACTTGTCATTTAGTGTAAAGGATTTATTAAAAAAAATATTAGTGTTTTCGTGCACCGTCTCTTTAAAAAAGCCGGCCGGCAATTCAGCAGCGGTACCCGACAATTTATAACAGACAGAATAGAGCTTCACACATAGATTAGATAGATAGAAACATGTCAGCCACATATATAAGAAGTACAGTGACAGTGTTGCTTACTGTACTTGTCATTTAGTGTAAAGGATTTATTTAAAAAAATAATAGTGTTTTCATGCACCGTCTCTTTAAGAAAGCCGGCCGGCAATTCAGCATCTGTACCCGACAATTTAGAATAGAAAGAATAGAGAATCACACATAGATTAGATAGATAGAAACATGTCAGTCACATATATATGAAGTACAGTGACAGTGTTGCTTACTGTACTTGTCATTTAGTGTAAAGGATTTATTAAAAAAAATATTAGTGTTTTCGTGCACCGTCTCTTTAAAAAAGCCGGCCGGCAATTCAGCATCTGTACCCGACAATTTATAACAGACAGAATAGAGCTTCACACATAGATTAGATAGATAGAAACATGTCAGTCACATATATATGAAGTACAGTGACAGTGTTGCTTACTGTACTTGTCATTTAGTGTAAAGGATTTATTTAAAAAAATAATAGTGTTTTCATGCACCGTCTCTTTAAGAAAGCCGGCCGGCAATTCAGCATCTGTACCCGACAATTTAGAATAGAAAGAATAGAGAATCACACATAGATTAGATAGATAGAAACATGTCAGTCACATATATATGAAGTACAGTGACAGTGTTGATTACTGTACTTGTCATTTAGTGTTAAAATAAAGGATTTATTTAAAAAAAAATTGGCGTGGGGTTCCCCTTAATTTTAGGCTCTAGCGGAGGTTAAGCAGACAGCTGGGGCAAATGTTTGAAGCCTGGGAAGGGGGTAATACCCACGGAGCTTCCCAGGCTACTAATATCAGCCCCCAGCTGAATACCTAGCCTTTACTAGCTATTAAAATGGGGGAACCCCCCCAAAAAAAATAACGTGGGGTCCCCCCTAATTTAATAGCTAGCACAGGCTAGGCAGACAGCTGGGGGCTGATATTAATAGCCCAGGAAGGGTGCCATGAATATTGGCCCCCTCCCAGGCTAGAAACACCAGCCGTCAGCCGCCCCAGAAATGGCGCATCCATAGGATGCGCCAATTCTGGCACTTAGCCTCGCTCTTCCACGCTGCCCTGGTGCGGTGGCAGGGGGTAATAGGGTTGGGGTTGATGTCAGCTTATAATGCCAGCTGACATCAAGCCCAGGTTAGTACTGGAGAGGCGTCTATAAGACACCCCCATTACTAACCCCATAGTCAAAGTTAAAAGAAAACACAAACACCCAGAATAAAGTCCTTTAATTGAAATAAAGACACAATTCTTTATTGTTCTAAATTAAACCATACTTACCATCACGCCCATTCCAGCTGAAGCCAACGATCTCCTGCAATAAAAGTAAAATAATAAAGCAACCTCATCCTTACCTTTCCATGGTTCCCACGACAGCTTCAGCTCTGCTACATCGAGATGACAGGCTGGACCGCAGCAGAACGCTGCCATCCAGCCTGTCATCCCGCAGACACTGAGAAGCGCAGGCTTGCTTGCGCTCCTCAGTGTCTCTCTGTGACGTCATCCAGATGAGCCGAGTTCATGTCCAATGAACTCAGCTCACCTCATGAACGTCACTGACAGCGTGGGAAAATTCTCCTGCACTCAGCGCTTCAGCGTGAGAATTCTCCCACGCTGTCAGTGACATACATGAGGTGAGGTCATGTCCAATGAACTCAGCTCACCTCATGCACGTCACTGACAGCGTGGGAAAATTCTCACGCTGAAGTGCTGAGTGCAGGAGAATTTTCCCACGCTGTCAGTGACGTACATGAGGTGAGCTGAGTTCATTGGACATGACCTCGGCTCATCTGGATGCCGTCACAGCCAGACACTGAGGAGTGGAAGTATGCCTGCGCTTCTCAGTGTCTGCGGGATGACAGGATGGATGGCAGCGTTCTGCTGCGGTCCAGCCTGTCATCTCGATGTAGCAGAGCTGAAGCTGTCGTGGGAGCCATGGAAAGGTAAGGATGATGTTGCTTTATTATTTTACTTTTATTGCAGGAGATCGTTGGCTTCAGCTGGAATGGGCGTGACTGTAAGTATGGTTTAATTTAGAACAATAAAGAATTGTGTGTTTATTTCAATTAAAGGACTTTTTTCTGGGTGTTGTGTTTTTTTAAATACTTTACTAGAAATTCATGGTGGTCATGTCTAATATTGGCGTGACCCCATGAATTTCGGGCTTAGGGCCAGCTGATAATGCCAAGCTGGCCTTAACCCCTTTATTACCCAGTGAGCCACCGCACCAGGGCCCTGGATGAGTTGGGTACAGCGCCAGAAGATGGCGCTTCTATGAACGCGCCATTTTCTGGGGCGGCTGCGGACTGCAATTTGCAGCGGGGGTGGCCCAGAAAGCTTGGGTCTCCCTGCGCTGCGGATTCCAGCCCCCAGCTGCCTAGTTGTATCTGGCTGGGCACAAAAATAGGGCGAAGCCCCACGCATTTTTTTTTTAAATTATTTCATGAAATTCATGGAATAATTAAGAAAAAAAGGGCTTCCCTATATTGTTGTGTCCAACCAGGTACAAATAGGCAGCTGGTGGTTGGGGGCAGCCTGTTCCTGCCTGCTGTACCTGGCTGGACACAAATATAGGGCGAAGCCCCACGTCAATTTTTTTTTAAATAAATCCTTTATTTTAACACTAAATGACATTTGAGGAGTTAATAAAGATGCAGTCCCTAAATTATTATTTATTTTTTAATTAATTTTTCCCAAAACTTTTGACGTGGGCTTCGCCATATTTTTGTATGCCAGCCAGGTACAGCATCCAGCTTCTATGAACGCGCCATTTTCCGGGGTGGCTGCGGACTGCAATTTTCAGCGGGGGGGGGGGGGCAGAAAGCTTGGGCCTCCCTGCGCTGCAGATTCCATCCCCCAGCTGCCTAGTTGTACCTGGCTGGACACAAAAATAGGGAGAAGCTTCACGTATTTTTTTTTTTTAATTATTTCATGAAATTCATGAAATAATTAAGAAAAAAAGGGCTTCCCTATATTGTTGTGTCCAACCAGGTACAAATAGGCAGCTGGTGGTTGGGGGCAGCCCGTTCCTGCCTGCTGTACCTGGCTGGACACAAATATAGTGCGAAGCCCCACGTCAATTTTTTTTAAATCATTTCAGGAAATTCATGAAATAATTAAAAAAAATTGATGTGGGGCTTCGCCCTATATTTGTGTCCAGTCAGGTACAGCAGGCAGGAACGGGCTGCCCCCAACCACCAGCTGCCTATTTGTACCTAGCCGGACACAACAATATAGGGAAGCCCTTTTTTTCTTAATTATTCCATGAATTTCATGAATTTAAAAAAAAAAAACGTGGAGCTTCGCACTATTTTTGTGTCCAGCCAGGTACAACTAGGCAGCTGGGGGCTGGAATCTGCAGCGCAGGGAGGCCCAAGCTTTCTGGGCCCCACCCGCTGCAAATTGCAGTCCGCAGCCGCCCCGGAAAATGGCGCGTTCATAGAAGCGCCATCTTCTGGCGCTGTACCCAACTCATCCAGGGCCCTGGTGCGGTGGCTCACTGGGTAATAAAGGGGTTAAGGCCAGCTTGGCATTATCAGCTGGCCCTAAGCCCGAAATTCATGGGGTCACGCCAGTATTAGACATGACCACCATGAATTTCTAGTAAAGTATTTAAAAAAAACACAAACACCCAGAAAAAAGTCCTTTAATTGAAATAAACACACAATTCTTTATTGTTCTAAATTAAACCATACTTACCATCACGCCCATTCCAGCTGAAGCCAACGATCTCCTGCAATAAAAGAAAAATAATAAAGCAACCTCATCCTTACCTTTCCATGGCTCCCACGACGGCTCCAGCTCTGCTACATCGAGATGACAGGCTGGACCGCAGCAGAACGCTGCCATCCAGCCTGTCATCCCGCAGACACTGAGAAGCGCAGGCATACTTCCACTCCTCAGTGTCTGGCTGTGACGGCATCCAGATGAGCCGACAATGAACTCGGCTCACCTCATGTACGTCACTGACAGCATGGGAGAATTCTCCTAAACTCAGCGCTTCAGCGTGAGAATTTTCCCACGCTGTCAGTGACGTGCATGAGGTGAGGTCATGTCCAATGAACTCGGCGCACCTCATGCACGTCACTGACAGCGTGGGAAAATTCTCACGCTGAAGCACTGAGTGCAGGAGAATTTTCCCACGCTGTCAGTGACGTGCATGAGGTGAGCTGAGTTCATTGGACATGACCTCGGCTCATCTGGATGCCGTCACAGCGAGACACTGAGGAGCGCAAGCATGCCTGCGCTTCTCAGTGTCTGCGGGATGACAGGCTGGATGGCAGCGTTCTGCTGCGGTCCAGCCTGTCATCTCGATGTAGCAGAGCTGAAGCTGTCCTGGGAACCATGGAAAGGTAAGGATGAGGTTGCTTTATTATTTTACTTTTATTGCAGGAGATCGTTGGCTTCAGCTGGAATGGGCGTGACTGTAAGTATGGTTTAATTTAGAACAATAAAGAATTGTGTCTTTATTTCAATTAAAGGACTTTTTTCTGGGTGTTTGTGTTTTTTTTAAATACTTTACTAGAAATTCATGGTGGTCATGTCTAATATTGGCGTGACCCCATGAATTTCGGGCTTAGGGCCAGCTGATAATGCCAAGCTGGCCTTAACCCCTTTATTACCCAGTGAGCCACCGCACCAGGGCCCTGGATGAGTTGGGTACAGCGCCAGAAGATGGCGCTTCTATGAACTCGCCATTTTCCGGGGCGGCTGCGGACTGCAATTTGCAGCGGGTGGGGCCCAGAAAGCTTGGGCCTCCCTGCGCTGCGGATTCCAGCCCCCAGCTGCCTTGTTGTACCTGGCTGGACACAAAAATAGGGCGAAGCCCCACGTATTTTTTTTTTTTATTATTTCATGAAATTCATGGAATAATTAAGAAAAAAAGGGCTTCCCTATATTGTTGTGTCCAACCAGGTACAAATAGGCAGCTGGTGGTTGGGGGCAGCCCGTTCCTGCCTGCTGTACCTGACTGGACACAAATGTAGGGCGAAGCCCCACATAATTTTTTTTTAATTATTTCATGAATTTCCTGAAATAATTAAAAAAAAATTGACGTGGGGCTTTGCACTATATTTGGGTCCAGCCAGGTACAGCAGGCAGGAACGGGCTGCCCCCAACCACCAGCTGCCTATTTGTACCTGGTTGGACACAACAATATAGGGAAGCCCTTTTTTTCTTAATTATTCCATGAATTTCATGAAATAATTAAAAAAAAAAAAACGTGGAGCTTCTCCCTATTTTTGTGTCCAGCCATGTACAACTAGGCAGCTGGGGGATGGAATCTGCAGCGCAGGGAGGCCCAAGCTTTCTGCCCCCCGCTGAAAATTGCAGTCCGCAGCCGCCCCGGAAAATGGCGCTTTCATAGAAGCTGGATGCTGTACCTGGCTGGCATACAAAAATATGGCGAAGCCCACGTCAAAAGTTTTGGGAAAAATTAATTAAAAAATAAATAATAATTTAGGGACTGCATCTTTATTAACTCCTCAAATGTCATTTAGTGTTAAAATAATGGATTTATTTAAAAAAAAAATGGCGTGGGATCCCCCATAATTTTAGTCTCTAGCGGAGGTTAAGCAGACGGCTGGGGCAGATGTTTGAAGCCTGGGAAGGGGGTAATACCCACGGAGCTTCCCAGGCTACTAATATCAGCCCCCAGCTGAATACCTAGCCTTTACTAGCTATTAAAATGGGGGACCGCCCCCAAAAAAATGACGTGGGGTCCCCCCTATTTTAATAGCTAGCAAAGGCTAGGCAGACAGCTGGGGGCTGATATTAATAGCCCAGGAAGGGTGCCATGAATATTGGCCCCCTCCCAGGCTAGAAACACCAGTCGTCAGCCGCCCCAGAAATGGCGCATCCATAGGATGCGCCAACTCTGGCACTTAGCCTCGCTCTTCCACGCTGCCCTGGTGCGGTGGCAGGGGGTAATAGTGGTGGGGTTCATGTCAGCGCCAGCTGCCATGAAGCCCAGGTTAGTAATGATGGGCGTCTATAAGACACCCCCATTACTAACCTACAAAGTGTTAAAAAGAAAAAACACACTACACCCAGAAAAAAATAATTTATTTGAAATAAAACACACAATTTTATTTAATTCTTAGTTTACTAAAAATAATAGTTACCTGTCCACGTTCCTGCGCTGATCTCCCATGCACAGCTGTCACATCTGGATATGGTGACAGCTGTGCATGGCTGCTGTAAGCTCACGCTGCCGGGAACACGTCCGCTCCCGGCAGCGGGAGCCCCTGACTGAGGTCACCGGAGTGCATTCAGGCAGCGCAGCTCCGGAGACCTCCTTTACGGCACTGCTGTACCGTGGGAATTTCTCACGATACAGCAGGGCCGTAAAGGAGCTAACCGGAGCAGCGCTGCCTGAACTCCGGTGAACCCTTACGGCCCCGTCATTCTAGCGGCGGCAGCGGTTCAGAGCGGTCACATTCTATGTGGCTGCTCTGAACTGGAGATCTTCGTGGGACACTCGTGGACTGCTACGGAGGGGTAAGGATAAGGTTGTGGTTTATTATTTTATATTTTATTACAGGAGATCGATGGCTTCGGGGAATTAGGTGTCTTGGTGAGTATAGGTGTAGTTTTTTATTTTTTTCTTTATTTTAGGTGGCGATCGGCGGGGACAGGTAATGTATGAACTAATTTCTTTTAGGTAACCACTGGCCACCAATGACATGTATTTAACATTTATTGGGGACACAGTAGGGCAATTTAAATAGCAGGATCAGTCTGATGGGAACTACTGCTCCCATCGAGCTGATCCTGCTGGCAGGAGTGGACGGGGGACAGACATAGGCCGATGGGAGTAGTAGTGTCACATCGGCCTATGTCTGCCTGCACGCACACACTCGTAGACATCGCACAGACACCGCGCACACACACCCGCACAGACACCGCACACACTCGCAGACATCGCACAGACACCGCGCACACCCGCACAAACATCGCGCACACACCCCGCACACACACCCCGCACACACACTAATCATGACGGTCTGATCGTCTAGGAGGTGAGGCTGACCTGTGCGGCCGTGGGAAAGTTCATGTGAGTTCATGCAGTCAAGCATGAACTCACATGAACCCTCTGAGGGCACCGCGGCTAATTCAAATGAACAGCTGATCGGCATCAGCTGATACCTCAGCTGTTCATTTGAAATAACCGGCGGGAAAGCGCAGCACAGAACGGGAAAGCCGGCGGTGAAGTCTTTTCACTGCCGGCTTCCCCGCCCGGGTCCTTCACTCCCCGCTCCTTGGAGCTGCGCTCCCCGCCCGGTCTTAACTAGTGTTGAGCCACCCCCGTAGTGTTCGAGTTCGGTTCGGTTCGTCGAACACCCGTGTGTTCGCCGAACTGTTCGTCGAACTGTTCGTCGAACACCTTCGAACACCGTTAAAACCAATGGCAGGCAAACAAAAACACATAGAAACACATAGAAAACACCTTCAAAGGTGTCCAAAAGCTGACAAACTGCTCAGAAGACACAACTAACACATTGAAAAGTGACAAGTACATATAGTCATGCGAAAAGAAAAGAGGTGGAGGAGTAAAAGGAGGGGGAGACACAGATATAGGCATGTCATGCCCTTCTAAAATCCAAAAAGTGAGAAGCCGAGACGGCCAGTCCGCTCCTGCCCGTGCCACCTCCGTGTCGCCGGGTTTGTGCCAGAGCCGCGGTGAACCCTGACGGCCAGCCCCCCTCTCCCAATACTGGTGCCTGTCCGCTGGTGGGTCGAGAGAGCCCCCCTGTGGTGGAGGCAGCTCTAAGCTTTTTAATTTAAATTGTCCCTCTAATTTGAATGAATACACTTTAAATCCATTTACAAGGATCTATTGGAGGGCAAGTCTCATGCCAGCAGCCGCGTAATTCCAGCTCCAGTAGCGTCCACTAAAGCTGCTGCAGTTAAAAAGCTTTTATAAGGATCGAGCTCGGCTGTCCACCGCAAGGCATCCTAGTGCCAGTCCCAGCCCCTATGCCTTGGGGTGCCTCCTGATGCTCTTCACTGAGTATCCCGTGGTCCCGAAGCATTTCCTTTGAAAAAATTAAGTGTCCAAACTACAGGTGGGGTAGCTTGCTTAACAGCCGGGATAATCCGCTGACTAGCAGACACTGCTACTAGGCACAAAGTATTTCCTGGGCTAGATGCAGTTAAAAATTTGTAAGTAGATACTCTCGTTGGATGCTGAGAAAGCATTCCATAGAGTCTCCTGGCACGCCATATATGATTCTCTTAAAAAGCTTGGGGTAGGGGTCTAGGGGACCCTTTTATAGCCAAAATCACGGCCCTGTATCACAATACGTCACCTAGGCTGAAGATAAATGGAACTGTAGCACCGAGGGCTCGGTTGCTACAGACATATTGCACCTCACCCAGAGGTGTGATATCTCACTCTCAGATAAGGATGGAGTGTGGATCAGGACCCGACACCTGCATGCATTACACCACATTGCCGTGGGGCAGGGCGACCAATATGCCCCTGAGATGGGCACGACAGTCCCTGTCCCTGGCTGGAGTGGGGGGAGGGAACACTGAGGAAGGGGAACCCTGCAGTGCAGGAGCAGGGAGGAAGCAGTTCCTGGGTGCATTGAGAAGGGAGTATAAAAGGTGGGCACCATCTTAGTTCAGTGCAGAGAAGTCTGAGCAGAAGTGGCAGGGAGCAGGGGCTCTGCATGAGCTCTGCTCCGGAGGCGGGCCTAGTAACAGAGGCCCAGGCCTGCAAGAGGGAGAAGGAAGGAAGAGGAGCGGAGAAGGCTCCAGGAATGAGGAATGAAGGGATCCCAGGGGTGCGGACGGGCGAGTCGCCACCGCACGCCCGAATCCACCTGCGTGGAGGGGTCAGGCCAAAGGGGGAGACCGGTCCCCGAACTAGTGGAGGCAGGAAACGACCCTCAGCTAGAAACCGGAGGCTCTGACATTTTATGTGGCGCAGCCCCTTGCTCCACCCGCTAGGAAGGCACCACATAGGGTCAGGGAAACTGGCGCCAAGTTTACCAAGAGGAGGCCCGAGGCAGCCGGACAGAAGTGTTGGTAAGAAAGGCCAGACAAAGGACACACAAAGGGGGTCCTGTGAAGCGCTCCAAAGTTATCTGGGAGTTGTCTGAGCCCCTCACCTGGTGAGCACAGTACGACGTGGGCAGCCGTTACCTGCAGACGTGGTCTGGATAATAAGAACTGTGAGTAAAGGCCCTGAACTGCATCACTGACTCCGTGTCGTTACTGCTGCTGCCCTGCACCATCACCCCCATCCTCCGCATACACTGCCCTGAGGCTATACTCCTCCCGTGGGGAGTTATGCTACGCTCTGCTGCACCCACAACACCAGCCTTAGCGGTCTGCCCTGTAGCGGCGGTTCACTCTGACCGCAATCCACGGGTGGCGTAGTCGGACATTTAAACATCAAAACCACATAAATAGTTCCGCCACTGGTTTGACCGCCCTGAGCCACGGAACCGGATCGCCGCCACGAAGACTACAACCACCAGCATCCACCAAAAAGGGTCCGGCTCCGGGTGTCCCAAGGCCCAGGGGGCGCGTCAGAACATTTTCATCACCTTTCACAATCACCAATGGGACAAGGCAGGGATGTTCTCTGTCCCCTCTCTTATACATCCTAGTGACGGAGCACCTGCTCTCATCAATTCGCCATAACCCCAATATTAGGTGGATTGAGGTGGGAGGCACCGAGTACAAGTGCTCTCTATTTGCTGATGATGTCCTAGTATATATCACTCAATCACATATATCCATCCATGCTGTTATGGCTGAAATAGATCATTTTGTTACATGGTCAAATTTTAAAATCAATGCAGCGAAGTCTGAGGCCCTCGATGTCTCCCTCCCCAAATCCATATAGGATTCCATCCAGTCCAACTTTCCCTTTGCCTGGCCCTCACAGGGTATCAAATACTTAGGAATTCCTATTCATAGAGACCTCTCCCATCTATGTTATCTTAATTTTGGGCCTTTTATTGAACAACTCCATACAGACCACGGTTGGCAAGTTAGAACTGTAAGATTCACTACGTGAACCACTGGTGTTTTGTGGAAAAGCACATGTACACTGTGTTCCAAATTATTATGCAAAAAGTGTTTAGGAGTGATAAGGGAAGAATTTGTTTGTTTGTCAGTTAAACTCATTGATGGTGATGTGTGTCAGGGCTCTTTATATCACTGTAAGCAATTGCAGACACCAGTGCTAATTAGTTTGTCAGGTGTGTCCAATGAAAGGCAAGACTACTTAAGAAGGCTCTCTCACATTATTCAGCAGCCTACATTTTCTGCCAAAATGGGAAAGAAAAAGGATGTGTCGGCTGCTGAGAAGCAACAAATTGTGGAGTGTTTAGGTCAAGGCATGACTACAATCAACATTGTGCGATGATCAGGATGAAGTGTCTTGGCAATCAAGAAGTATGTAGCTGATTCACAGTACACACGTGTGCTTGCTGATAAGGGCAAATTGAGGACTCTTTCCTACAGGCAATTACGTCAGGTTGAAAGAGCAGCGGCAAAAAAGCCTTGTCATAGCAGCAGACAAGTTTTTGAAGCTGCTTGTGCCTCCAACGTCCCCCGAACAACAAGATGCAGGGTCCTTCAGAGGTTTGCAGCTGTGCATACGCCATCCTGTCGACCTCCTCTATCCACTTCACACAAGCAGAAACGGCTCCAGTGGGCCAAACATTACATGAAGACTGATTTCAAAACTGTTTTGTTCACGGATGAGTGCCGTGCAGCGCTCGATGGTCCAGATGGATGGAGTGGAGGATGGCTGGTTGATGGACACCCCACGCAAACACGGCTACAGCGCCAACAAGGAGGAGGTGGAGTAATGTTTTGGGCTGGAATCATGGGGAGAGAGATTGTCGGCCCCTTTAGGATCCCTGAAGGCGCTAAAGATGAACTCCATAATGTATGTGGATTTTCTCAAACAGCACTTCCTGCCATGGTTCAAGAAGAAGAACCGTGTATTTCACAGCAAGATCATTTTTCTGCATGATAATGCACCATCTCATGCTGCACATAAAACATCTGCATCTCTGGCTGATATGGGCATAAAAGGGGACAAACTTATGGTGTGACCCCCATGCTCCCCTGACCTCTACCCCATTCAGAACCTTTGGAGCATCATTAAAAGGAGTGTCTATGATGGCGGGAGGCAGTTCACATCTAAGCAACAGCTCTGGGAGGGTATTCTGTCCTCATGCAAAACAATTGAAGCAGAAACCATCCAAAACCTGACAAATTCAATGGACGAGAGAGTTCAGAAGCTCCTTTCGAACAAGGGGTCCTATGTGAAAATGTAACATCACCTAGAATAAAGTTTTGAGTTGAAAACTGTTTGATTTCAGTTTCTAACAACCTGCTAATGCTTATAATTTCAAAAATGACCATTTTTTTGGTCTTTATTAAAATGAAAAGGTTGATCGAAAAGTTTGGGGGATCTAAGAGTGTGGCAACCCAGTAGTCATGATTACTTCGAATTCTGACAATATGAGGGTCATGCTGCAGGTAGTGCAGCAAGAAGGCACTTATGTGTCTTGCGCATCTCGGAGCCCCAAAATTATTTTCCGGGCTAGATGCAGCTAAAAATTATTTTTAATTTTAAATCTGGTGGAGCTTATTATAGATGGCCTAATAGGATCAGTGCTGCACACTGCTACAAAGCCCAAATTATTTTCCAGTCAAGATACAGATAAACATGATTAGTAATTTGAAAGCTTAAAACGGTTGGTAGGGTGATTTTAAACAATCATCAAGCTTTTACTCTCCCCAGGATGACACAGGGGTAGAAAAGTCGTTTCGGATCCATGATTTGTTCATCTTTATGAACGTGAGTCTGTCTACATTATCAGTGGAGAGCCGCGTGCGCTTATCTGTCAGCACACCACCAGCAGCGCTGAACACACGTTCAGACAGAACGCTGGCTGCGGGGCATGACAAGATCTCCAAGGCGTAAGTGGCTAGCTCCGCCCATTTATCCAGATTGGAAGCCCAAAAAGAGCAAGGGTCCAGTGACACAGTCGTGGCTTCAATGTTTACTTGGAGATACTCCTGTACCATCGTCTCTAGGCGTTGACTATGTGTCAGACTTCTTGTCTCCTGTGGCCTTGCAAAGGATGGGCTAAAAAAGTGGTGAAATGATTCCGCAAAATTGATGTTACCACCAGATACTGTGGTTCTGTTACGGTTTGAGTGCTGAACACTTGACGGTCCCACGGTTGGCAAGTTGGAACTGTGAGATTCACTACGTGCACCACTGGTATTTTGTGGAAAAGCACATGTAAGATTCTGCAACAGTCTTTGCTGATACTCCTGCATGCGTGCATCCCTTTCTATGGCAGGAATAATTTCTGCAAATTTACTTTTGGACCGGGGATCTAACAGTGTGGCAACCCAGTAGTCAGGATTATTTCTAATTCTCACAATTCGAGGGTCATGTTGCAGGTAGTGCAGCAAGAAGGCACTCATGTGTGTTGCGCATCCAGGAGCACCAAGTCCCTGTTGTGTTGGTGGCGAGGTAACAATCATGCTTCCTTCCTCTGTCCTCTCCCCCCAACCTCGCACAACAGAAATGTGATCAAGGTCTCCCTCATCTGATGAGTCTTCCATCAGTTCGTCCTCCACTTCTTCCTGGGCTCCTGCACCTTCCTCACTAGTTTGGCTGCTACCATGCGCCCTGGTAAAACCATGTCCCCCACCTTCACATGCCTGCCGCCTTGGTGCTGCCGACCGTCTGGACCTTGCAGATGTTAGCCCTTCCGCATACAACTCCTCCTCCTCT
This sequence comes from Phyllobates terribilis, assembly GCF_046119375.1. Lineage (NCBI taxonomy): Eukaryota > Metazoa > Chordata > Amphibia > Anura > Dendrobatidae > Phyllobates > Phyllobates terribilis. Next base: position 286,176,310 of record NW_027362761.1, read on the forward strand.
ACTTCCTCCACCTCCTCTTGTGCCACCACCTGACTCCGAATTCTGTTTAACATGTGCTCCAGCATGTAAATCACCGGAATAGTCATGCTGATAATGGCATCGTCAGCACTAAACATCTTCGTCGCCATTTCAAAACTGTGCAGAAGGGTGCATAGGTCCCTGACCTGAGACCACTCCTCCAGCGTGATTTGCCCCACTTCTGAATCTCGTTGGCCCAGGCTATACGTCAGAACGTATTGCACCAGGGCTTGTCGGTGCTGCCACAGTCGCTGCAACATGTGCAGAGTTGAATTCCACCGGGTAGGCACATCGCATTTTAGCCGGTGAAGTGGCAGGCCCAACGACTTCTGTAGAGATGTAAGTCACTGAGCTGCGGGATGCGAACGGCGGAAGTGAGCACACAGCGACCGTGCCCTCTGCAGAAGGCCATCTAGTCTGGGATAGTGGGCTAAAAATTGCTGGACAACCAGGTTCAACACGTGAGCCATACAAGGCACGTGTGTGACATTGCCCCGGCGAAGGGCCGCACCCAGGTTTGCAGCATTGTCGCACACGGCCTTCACTGGTTTCAGGTCCAGTGGAGACAACCATTCATGAAATTGGTTCTCCAGAGCTGACCACAACTCCTCAGCTGTGTGACTCACATTTCCCAGACATTTCAATGTAAAAACCGCCTGATGACGTTGAGCCCTACTGCCAGCATAGTAAGGAGGTGTGCAGGATCCCTTCTGCGCAGTTAGAAAGCTTGTGGCATGACCAGACAGGCTTTGGGTGCAGGTGGAAGACCGAGAGGAGGTTGAGGAGGCAGAAGCAGTGGAGGAAAAATGACATAAAGAGGATTGACGCACAACTCGTGGGGACGGCAAGACTTGGACAGCAGCCCCTTGTCCTGCTGTCACCATAGTTACCCAGTGCCCAGTCAGCGACATGTAACGCCCCTGTCCATGCCTACTTGTCCAAGTGTCTGTGGTGAAATGCACCCTGTCACACACAGAGTTTCTCAAAGAAGCGGTGATGTTGTGTGCGACATGCTGGTGGAGCGCAGGCACACCTTTCTTTGAGAAGTAGTGCCGACTGGGCATCTGGTACTGGGGCACTGCGACGGACATAAGGTCTCGAAAATCCTCTGTGTCCACCAGGCGGAAAGGCAGCATTTCTGTAGCCAAGAGCTTGCAGATGGTGAAATTCAACCTCTTAGCTTTCTCATGGCTAGGAGGAAATGGTCTTTTACTTGTCCACATCTGAGGGACCGAGGGCTGGCTATTGTGCTTAGACGGGGTTGATAAGGGTGTCCCCGGCAAACTGCCGGTCTGTGAGGAAGATGCAGGCGGACATGTTAGGTTGCCTTGATCCAAAGGTGGTGCTATCGATGTCGGACAGCGCTCAAGACCAGCTGGTGTTACCACCTCCAAAGAAAATGATGACCTGCCAATCACGCTGGCTGTTGCGGGTAAAGAGGTGGCAGGTCTGCGCCCCAAAACAGGTGTGACTGCTGTCCCCCCAGTCACAGAGGATGAAGAGGCCGCGGATGCACAAGATATGGCAGACGGTGGTTGGCCCGGCCGGCTAGACCGCATTGTAGCACACTGAGCTTCCCACTGCAACTTATGCTTCATGTCCATGTGCCGGTTCATGCATGAAGTACTCAAACTATGTATTTTTTGGCCTCTACTTAGCTTTTGCTGACAAATGTTACAGATAACACGAGTTGGGTCATCTTTATCGATCTGAAAAAATGCCCAGGCTATGCAAGGCTTAGCACCCATGCGACCTGAAGAGCCACCACGACTTGTGGTGAGAGGCAGAGTTGTGTTTGAGGATGCAGTTGTTGACGTGCTTCCAGTACTACGTCTCTGTCCAGGAAGGCGCAACCTGACCTCGTCGTCACTAGCATCTTCCTCCACCTCCTCTGCTGACCTCATCTCTTGGCTGACTGTGGGTTGACAGTAAGTGGCATCTCCGACCTCATCATCATCACCCTGTGCGTTATCACACCCGTCGTCCTCAGAGCCAACCTGTTCCTGCCCTGACAAAAAACTAAAGTTGTCGCTCCAATCAGGTATTTGAGTCTTATCATCGTCTTCCTCATTGTCTCCACCAACAGGAGTTACAGTTTGGGAATGAGGGTCTACATTATGGTCAGAACCTTCTGCGTCTGGTCCTGGATCCGACTCATAAAGATTCTAGGCATCAGTGCAGATCATTTCCTCGTCTGGATTCACAGAAGCGCTGGAGTCGACCTCTGATTCCCAGGCTATAGTATGAGTAAACAGCTCTGCAGACTCAACCATCTGTTCTACCTCATACTCAGACGGGCAGCTGGAGATTTGGGAGCTGTGAGGAAGCAAGTGCGATTTGGGTGACACCTTTGAGGACTGGAGTATTTGTGATGTTGAAGTTGATGTGGAGGAGAGCCCACTTAAAGGAGCACTTGATATCCGTTGAAGCACCTGCTGTTTTTGTGCCTCATCTGGAATTTGTAGCGATTGGCGTGGCCGTAAGAAAGGGATCTTATCACATTGTCCGCTAAAAGAAGTAGACATTTTAGTTTGGCTGGAAGATGGTCTTTCTTCTGCACCTACCCCACGGACACAACCTTTTTTCCCCTTCCCAACATGCCTATTCCCCTTTCCACCAGCAGCAGGCCTTTTTCCACTCATTTTGGTGGTTAACTAATTCACAACTCTGGAGTTGTTTGCACAAAAAAACAATGGATGGTAACCAAGCAGAGCTGAGTGGCCAAACTGTGGTATTAGGCCAAAACTATTGGCTGGGTTAGATGCAGAAAAAAATTATTTTTAATTTGCAACCTGATGGAGGTCAGTATAGATGGACTAATAGACCAAGTCCCACACACCGCTAGAAGCCCAAATATTTTTTCAGAGCTAGATGCAGAAAATTTTTTTATTCAATTTGCAACCTGATGGAGGTCAGTATAGATGGACTAATAGACCAAGTCCCACACACTGCTAGAAGCCCAAATATTTTTTCAGAGCTAGATGCAGAAAAAAATTATTTTTAATTTGCAACCTGATGGAGGTCAGTATAGATGGACTAATAGACCAAGTCCCACACACCGCTAGAAGCCCAAATATTTTTTCAGAGCTAGATGCAGAAAAAAATTATTTTTAATTTGCAACCTGATGGAGGTCAGTATAGATGGACTAATAGACCTAGTCCCACACACCGCTAGAAGCCCAAATATTTTTTCAGAGCTAGATGCAGAAAAAAATTATATTCAATTTGCAACCTGCTGGAGGTCAGTATAGAAGGACTAATAGAACAAGTCCCACACACTGCTAGAAGCCCAAATATTTTTTCAGAGCTAAATGAAGAAAAAAATTATTTTTAATTTGCAACCTGATGGAGGTCAGTATAGATGGACTAATAGACCAAGTCCCACACACTGCTAGAAGCCCAAATATTTTTTCAGAGCTAGATGCAGAAAAAAATTATTTTTAATTTGCAACCTGATGGAGGTCAGTATAGATGGACTAATAGACCAAGTCCCACACACTGCTAGAAGCCCAAATATTTTTTCAGAGCTAGATGCAGAAAAAAATTATTTTTAATTTGCAACCTGATGGAGGTCAGTATAGATGGACTAATAGACCAAGTCCCACACACCGCTAGAAGCCCAAATATTTTTTCAGAGCTAGATGCAGAAAAAAATTATATTCAATTTGCAACCTGCTGGACGTCAGTATAGAAGGACTAATAGAACAAGTCCCACACGCTGCTAGAAGCCCAAATATTTTTTCAGAGATAAATGAAGAAAAAAATTATTTTTAATTTGCAACCTGATGGAGGTCAGTATAGATGGACTAATAGACCAAGTCCCACACACTGCTAGAAGCCCAAATATTTTTTCAGAGCTAGATGCAGAAAAAAATTATTTTTAATTTGCAACCTGATGGAGGTCAGTATAGATGGACTAATAGACCAAGTCCCACACACCGCTAGAAGCCCAAATATTTTTTCAGAGCTAGATGCAGAAAAAAATTATATTCAATTTGCAACCTGCTGGAGGTCAGTATAGAAGGACTAATAGAACAAGTCCCACACACTGCTAGAAGCCCAAATATTTTTTCAGAGCTAAATGAAGAAAAAAATTATTTTTAATTTGCAACCTGATGGAGGTCAGTATAGATGGACTAATAGACCAAGTCCCACACACTGCTAGAAGCCCAAATATTTTTTCAGAGCTAGATGCAGAAAAAAATTATTTTCAGTTTGCAACCTGATGGAGGTCAGTATAGATGGACTAATAGAATGATGCTATGCCCAAAAGATTTTACTTCACTAGGTGCAGTAAAAAAATTGGTATTCTATACACAGGTGGTATATCTTGCAACACAGATAGGCTACTCCACTGACTAACACACTCTGCAATAGGCCAAAAAGGATTAGCTTTGCTAGATTCAGCCAAATGCTGTGAAAAAAACTTGCACAGCACTGGCACAGACCTGCCTGGCAAAAACTGATAGGAACTGATGTAACCTAGTCCTGAAAAGGACTCCAATTACAATTAGTCTTTACTCCCACAATCTATCTATTTAAGAGCACAGACCTGCCTGATAAAAGTCGTAGGAAATGCTGTAACCTAGTCCTTAAAAGGACTGCAATCACAACTATTCCCTACTCCCAAGCTATCTGTATATTTGTGCGAAAATTGGCTTGAAATTAACAAGGTATAGCGCACACAGCAACAGCGGTGCCGTCTAACACGCAGCTGCAGCAGTGAGAAAATGGTGGCGACGGGGAAAATGGCTTGGTCTTATAGGGCAAGGACATGTGACATACACTGCCAATCACACATGCCCTTGCTTGTGTGAAAAAAAGCACTTCGCTCCGTGTGTGCGCTGCTGATAGGCTGACAGATTGCACCTCCCCACTGCAAATGCGGGAAAGAGAAAAAAAAATGGAGATCTTCATTGTTCCTGCAGAGATCCATCCCCTGCCCCTCCCCCCGCCCCGCTGTACACTCAAACTGCGTATTAACATTAATTTTCATCATTACTGAGAAAAAATCCAGTTATGATTGTGGTGCACGAACAGTTATCGAACATAACCTCGAACAGCCGAATTTTTCTCAAATTGTTCGTGTTCGCCGACCGGCTCGAACACCGCCCAAAACAGCTCGAATTTGAGATTGGCGAACAGTTCGAGTAGAACAACGCTCATCTCTAGTTTAGACTAGAGATGAGCGTTGTTCTACTCGAACTGTTAGTTAAGACTAGAGATGAGCGTTGTTCTACTCGAACTGTTCGCCAATCTCAAATTCGAGCTGTTTTGGGCGGTGTTCGAGCCGGTTGGCGAACACGAACAATTTGAGAAAAATTCGGCTGTTCGAGGTTATGTTCGATAACTGTTCGTGCACCAAAATCATAACTGGATTTTTTCTCAGTAATGATGAAAATTAATGTTAATACGCAGTTTGAGTGTACAGCGGGGCGGGGGGAGGGGCAGGGGATGGATCTCTGCAGGAACAATGAAGATCTCCATTTTTTTTTCTCTTTCCCGCATTTGCAGTGGGGAGGTGCAATCTGTCAGCCTATCAGCAGCGCACACACGGAGCGAAGTGCTTTTTTTCACACAAGCAAGGGCATGTGTGATTGGCAGTGTATGTCACATGTACTTGCCCTATAAGACCAAGCCATTTTCCCCGTCGGCACCATTTTCTCACTGCTGCAGCTGCGTGTTAGACGGCACCGCTGTTGCTGTGTGCGCTATACCTTGTTAATTTCAAGCCAATTTTCGCACAAATATACAGATAGCTTGGGAGTAGGGAATAGTTGTGATTGCAGTCCTTTTAAGGACTAGGTTACAGCATTTCCTACGACTTTTATCAGGCAGGTCTGTGCTCTTAAATAGATAGATTGTGGGAGTAAAGACTAATTGTAATTGGAGTCCTTTTCAGGACTAGGTTACATCAGTTCCTATCAGTTTTTGCCAGGCAGGTCTGTGCCAGTGCTGTGCAAGTTTTTTTCACAGCATTTGGCTGAATCTAGCAAAGCTAATCCTTTTTGGCCTATTGCAGAGTGTGTTAGTCAGTGGAGTAGCCTATCTGTGTTGCAAGATATACCACCTGTGTATAGAATACCAATTTTTTTACTGCACCTAGTGAAGTAAAATCTTTTGGGCATAGCATCATTCTATTAGTCCATCTATACTGACCTCCATCAGGTTGCAAACTGAATATAATTTTTTTCTGCATCTAGCTCTGAAAAAATATTTGGGCTTCTAGCAGTGTGTGGGACTTGGTCTATTAGTCCATCTATACTGACCTCCATCAGGTTGCAAATTAAAAATAATTTTTTTCTTCATTTAGCTCTGAAAAAATATTTGGGCTTCTAGCAGTGTGTGGGACTTGTTCTATTAGTCCTTCTATACTGACCTCCAGCAGGTTGCAAATTGAATATAATTTTTTTCTGCATCTAGCTCTGAAAAAATATTTGGGCTTCTAGCGGTGTGTGGGACTTGGTCTATTAGTCCATCTATACTGACCTCCATCAGGTTGCAAATTAAAAATAATTTTTTTCTGCATCTAGCTCTGAAAAAATATTTGGGCTTCTAGCAGTGTGTGGGACTTGGTCTATTAGTCCATCTATACTGACCTCCATCAGGTTGCAAATTAAAAATAATTTTTTTCTGCATCTAGCTCTGAAAAAATATTTGGGCTTCTAGCAGTGTGTGGGACTTGGTCTATTAGTCCATCTATACTGACCTCCATCAGGTTGCAAATTAAAAATAATTTTTTTCTGCATCTAGCTCTGAAAAAATATTTGGGCTTCTAGCAGTGTGTGGGACTTGGTCTATTAGTCCATCTATACTGACCTCCATCAGGTTGCAAATTGAATAAAAAAAATTTCTGCATCTAGCTCTGAAAAAATATTTGGGCTTCTAGCGGTGTGTGGGACTTGGTCTATTAGTCCATCTATACTGACCTCCATCAGGTTGCAAATTAAAAATAATTTTTTTCTGCATCTAGCTCTGAAAAAATATTTGGGCTTCTAGCAGTGTGTGGGACTTGGTCTATTAGTCCATCTATACTGACCTCCATCAGGTTGCAAATTGAATAAAACAATTTTCTGCATCTAGCTCTGAAAAAATATTTGGGCTTCTAGCGGTGTGTGGGACTTGGTCTACTAGTCCATCTATACTGACCTCCATCAGGTTGCAAATTAAAAATAATTTTTTTCTTCATTTAGCTCTGAAAAAATATTTGGGCTTCTAGCAGTGTGTGGGACTTGTTCTATTAGTCCTTCTATACTGACCTCCAGCAGGTTGCAAATTGAATATAATTTTTTTCTGCATCTAGCTCTGAAAAAATATTTGGGCTTCTAGCGGTGTGTGGGACTTGGTCTATTAGTCCATCTATACTGACCTCCATCAGGTTGCAAATTAAAAATATTTTTTTTCTGCATCTAGCTCTGAAAAAATATTTGGGCTTCTAGCAGTGTGTGGGACTTGGTCTATTAGTCCATCTATACTGACCTCCATCAGGTTGCAAATTGAATAAAACAATTTTCTGCATCTAGCTCTGAAAAAATATTTGGGCTTCTAGCGGTGTGTGGGACTTGGTCTATTAGTCCATCTATACTGACCTCCATCAGGTTGCAAATTAAAAATAATTTTTTTCTTCATTTAGCTCTGAAAAAATATTTGGGCTTCTAGCAGTGTGTGGGACTTGTTCTATTAGTCCTTCTATACTGACCTCCAGCAGGTTGCAAATTGAATATAATTTTTTTCTGCATCTAGCTCTGAAAAAATATTTGGGCTTCTAGCGGTGTGTGGGACTTGGTCTATTAGTCCATCTATACTGACCTCCATCAGGTTGCAAATTAAAAATAATTTTTTTCTGCATCTAGCTCTGAAAAAATATTTGGGCTTCTAGCAGTGTGTGGGACTTGGTCTATTAGTCCATCTATACTGACCTCCATCAGGTTGCAAATTAAAAATAATTTTTTTCTTCATTTATCTCTGAAAAAATATTTGGGCTTCTAGCAGCGTGTGGGACTTGTTCTATTAGTCCATCTATACTGACCTCCATCAGGTTGCAAATTAAAAATAATTTTTTTCTGCATCTAGCTCTGAAAAAATATTTGGGCTTCTAGCAGTGTGTGGGACTTGGTCTATTAGTCCATCTATACTGACCTCCATCAGGTTGCAAATTAAAAATAATTTTTTTCTGCATCTAGCTCTGAAAAAATATTTGGGCTTCTAGCAGTGTGTGGGACTTGGTCTATTAGCCCATCTATACTGACCTCCATCAGGTTGCAAATTGAATAAAAAAATTTTCTGCATCTAGCTCTGAAAAAATATTTGGGCTTCTAGCGGTGTGTGGGACTGGGTCTATTAGTCCATCTATACTGACCTCCATCAGGTTGCAAATTAAAAATAATTTTTTTCTGCATCTAGCTCTGAAAAAATATTTGGGCTTCTAGCAGTGTGTGGGACTTGGTCTATTAGTCCATCTATACTGACCTCCATCAGGTTGCAAATTAAAAATAATTTTTTTCTTCATTTAGCTCTGAAAAAATATTTGGGCTTCTAGCAGTGTGTGGGACTTGTTCTATTAGTCCTTCTATACTGACGTCCAGCAGGTTGCAAATTGAATACAATTTTTTTCTGCATCTAGCTCTGAAAAAATATTTGGGCTTCTAGCGGTGTGTGGGACTTGGTCTATTAGTCCATCTATACTGACCTCCATCAGGTTGCAAATTAAAAATAATTTTTTTCTGCATCTAGCTCTGAAAAAATATTTGGGCTTCTAGCAGTGTGTGGGACTTGGTCTATTAGTCCATCTATACTGACCTCCATCAGGTTGCAAATTAAAAATAATTTTTTTCTGCATCTAGCTCTGAAAAATATTTGGGCTTCTAGCAGTGTGTGGGACTTGGTCTATTAGTCCATCTATACTGACCTCCATCAGGTTGCAAATTAAAAATAATTTTTTTCTTCATTTAGCTCTGAAAAAATATTTGGGCTTCTAGCAGTGTGTGGGACTTGTTCTATTAGTCCTTCTATACTGACCTCCAGCAGGTTGCAAATTGAATATAATTTTTTTCTGCATCTAGCTCTGAAAAAATATTTGGGCTTCTAGCGGTGTGTGGGACTTGGTCTATTAGTCCATCTATACTGACCTCCATCAGGTTGCAAATTAAAAATAATTTTTTTCTGCATCTAGCTCTGAAAAAATATTTGGGCTTCTAGCGGTGTGTGGGACTTGGTCTATTAGTCCATCTATACTGACCTCCATCAGGTTGCAAATTAAAAATAATTTTTTTCTGCATCTAGCTCTGAAAAAATATTTGGGCTTCTAGCAGTGTGTGGGACTTGGTCTATTAGTCCATCTATACTGACCTCCATCAGGTTGCAAATTGAATAAAACAATTTTCTGCATCTAGCTCTGAAAAAATATTTGGGCTTCTAGCGGTGTGTGGGACTTGGTCTATTAGTCCATCTATACTGACCTCCATCAGGTTGCAAATTAAAAATAATTTTTTTCTGCATCTAACCCAGCCAATAGTTTTGGCCTAATACCACAGTTTGGCCACTCAGCTCTGCTCGGTTACCATCCATTGTTTTTTTGTGCAAACAACTCCAGAGTTGTGAATTAGTTAACCACCAAAATGAGTGGAAAAAGGCCTGCTGCTGGTGGAAAGGGGAATAGGCGTGTTGGGAAGGGGAAAAAAGGTTGTGTCCGTGGGGTAGGTGCAGAAGAAAGACCATCTTCCAGCCAAACTAAAATGTCTACTTCTTTTAGCGGACAATGTGATAAGATCCCTTTCTTACGGCCACGCCAATCGCTACAAATTCCAGATGAGGCACAAAAACAGCAGGTGCTTCAACGGATATCAAGTGCTCCTTTAAGTGGGCTCTCCTCCACATCAACTTCAACATCACAAATACTCCAGTCCTCAAAGGTGTCACCCAAATCGCACTTGCTTCCTCACAGCTCCCAAATCTCCAGCTGCCCGTCTGAGTATGAGGTAGAACAGATGGTTGAGTCTGCAGAGCTGTTTACTCATACTATAGCCTGGGAATCAGAGGTCGACTCCAGCGCTTCTGTGAATCCAGACGAGGAAATGATCTGCACTGATGCCTAGAATCTTTATGAGTCGGATCCAGGACCAGACGCAGAAGGTTCTGACCATAATGTAGACCCTCATTCCCAAACTGTAACTCCTGTTGGTGGAGACAATGAGGAAGACGATGATAAGACTCAAATACCTGATTGGAGCGACAACTTTAGTTTTTTGTCAGGGCAGGAACAGGTTGGCTCTGAGGACGACGGGTGTGATAACGCACAGGGTGATGATGATGAGGTCGGAGATCCCACTTACTGTCAACCCACAGTCAGCCAAGAGATGAGGTCAGCAGAGGAGGTGGAGGAAGATGCTAGTGACGACGAGGTCAGGTTGCGCCTTCCTGGACAGAGACGTAGTACTGGAAGCACGTCAACAACTGCATCCTCAAACACAACTCTGCCTCTCACCACAAGTCGTGGTGTCTCTTCAGGTCGCATGGGTGCTAAGCCTTGCATAGCCTGGGCATTTTTTCAGATCGATAAAGATGACCCAACTCGTGTTATCTGTAACATTTGTCAGCAAAAGCTAAGTAGAGGCCAAAAAATACATAGTTTGAGTACTTCATGCATGAACCGGCACATGGACATGAAGCATAAGTTGCAGTGGGAAGCTCAGTGTGCTACAATGCGGTCTAGCCGGCCGGGCCAACCAACGTCTGCCATATCTTGTGCATCCGCGGCCTCTTCATCCTCTGTGACTGGGGGGACAGCAGTCACACCTGTTTTGGGGCGCAGACCTGCCACCTCTTTACCCGCAACAGCCAGCGTGATTGGCAGGTCATCATTTTCTTTGGAGGTGGTAACACCAGCTGGTCTTGAGCGCTGTCCGACATCGATAGCACCACCTTTGGATCAAGGCAACCTAACATGTCCGCCTGCATCTTCCTCACAGACCGGCAGTTTGCCGGGGACACCCTTATCAACCCCGTCTAAGCACAATAGCCAGCCCTCGGTCCCTCAGATGTGGACAAGTAAAAGACCATTTCCTCCTAGCCATTAGAAAGCTAAGAGGTTGAATTTCACCATCTGCAAGCTCTTGGCTACAGAAATGCTGCCTTTCCGCCTGGTGGACACAGAGGATTTTCGAGACCTTATGTCCGTCGCAGTGCCCCAGTACCAGATGCCCAGTCGGCACTACTTCTCAAAGAAAGGTGTGCCTGCGCTCCACCAGCATGTCGCACACAACATCACCGCTTCTTTGAGAAACTCTGTGTGTGACAGGGTGCATTTCACCACAGACACTTGGACGAGTAGGCATGGACAGGGGCGTTACATGTCGCTGACTGGGCACTGGGTAACTATGGTGACAGCAGGACAAGGGGCTGCTGTCCAAGTCTTGCCGTCCCCACGAGTTGTGCGTCAATCCTCTTTATGTCATTTTTCCTCCACTGCTTCTGCCTCCTCAACCTCCTCTCGGTCTTCCACCTGCACCCAAAGCCTGTCTGGTCATGCCACAAGCTTTCTAACTGCGCAGAAGGGATCCTGCACACCTCCTTACTATGCTGGCAGTAGGGCTCAACGTCATCAGGCGGTTTTTACATTGAAATGTCTGGGAAATGTGCGTCACACAGCTGAGGAGTTGTGGTCAGCTCTGGAGAACCAATTTCATGAATGGTTGTCTCCACTGGACCTGAAACCAGGGAAGGCCGTGTGCGACAATGCTGCAAACCTGGGTGCGGCCCTTCGCCGGGGCAATGTCACACACGTGCCTTGTATGGCTCACGTGTTGAACCTGGTTGTCCAGCAATTTTTAGCCCACTATCCCAGACTAGATGGCCTTCTGCAGAGGGCACGGTCGCTGTGTGCTCACTTCCGCCGTTCGCATCCCGCAGCTCAGCGACTTACATCTCTACAGAAGTCGTTGGGCCTGCCACTTCACCGGCTAAAATGCGATGTGCCTACCCGGTGGAATTCAACTCTGCACATGTTGCAGCGACTGTGGCAGCACCGACAAGCCCTGGTGCAATACGTTCTGACGTATAGCCTGGGCCAACGAGATTCAGAGGTGGGGCAAATCACGCTGGAGGAGTGGTCTCAGATCAGGGACCTATGCACCCTTCTGCACAGTTTTGAAATGGCGACGAAGATGTTTAGTGCTGACGATGCCATTATCAGCATGACTATTCCGGTGATTTACATGCTGGAGCACATGTTAAACAGAATTCGGAGTCAGGTGGTGGCACAAGAGGAGGTGGAGGAAGTAGAGGAGGAGGAGTTGTATGCGGAAGGGCTAACATCTGCAAGGTCCAGACGGTCGGCAGCACCAAGGCGGCAGGCATGTGAGGGTGGGGGAGATGGTTTTACCAGGGCGCATGGTAGCAGCCAAACTAGTGAGGAAGGTGCAGGAGCCCAGGAAGAAGTGGAGGACGAACTGATGGAAGACTCATCAGATGAGGGAGACCTTGATCACATTTCTGTTGTGCGAGGTTGGGGGGAGAAGACAGAGGAAGGAAGCATGATTGTTACCTCGCCACCAACACAACAGGGACTTGGTGCTCCTGGATGCGCAACACACATGAGTGCCTTCTTGCTGCACTACCTGCAACATGACCCTCGAATTGTGAGAATTAGAAATAATCCTGACTACTGGGTTGCCACACTGTTAGATCCCCGGTACAAAAGTAAATTTGCAGAAATTATTCCTGCCATAGAAAGGGATGCACGCATGCAGGAGTATCAGCAGAGACTGTTGCAGAATCTTACATGTGCTTTTCCACAAAATACCAGTGGTGCACGTAGTGAATCTCACAGTTCCAACTTGCCAACCGTGGGACCGTCAAGTGTTCAGCACTCAAACCGTAACAGAACCACAGTATCTGGTGGTAACATCAATTTTGCGGAATCATTTCACCACTTTTTTAGCCCATCCTTTGCAAGGCCACAGGAGACAAGAAGTCTGACACATAGTCAACGCCTAGAGACGATGGTACAGGAGTATCTCCAAGTAAACATTGAAGCCACGACTGTGTCACTGGACCCTTGCTCTTTTTGGGCTTCCAATCTGGATAAATGGCCGGAGCTAGCCACTTACGCCTTGGAGATCTTGTCATGCCCCGCAGCCAGCGTTCTGTCTGAACGTGTGTTCAGCGCTGCTGGTGGTGTGCTGACAGATAAGCGCACGCGGCTCTCCACTGATAATGTAGACAGACTCACGTTCATAAAGATGAACAAATCATGGATCCGAAACGACTTTTCTACCCCTGTGTCATCCTGGGGAGAGTAAAAGCTTGATGATTGTTTAAAATCACCCTACCAACCGTTTTAAGCTTTCAAATTACTAATCATGTTTATCTGTATCTTGACTGGAAAATAATTTGGGCTTTGTAGCAGTGTGCAGCACTGATCCTATTAGGCCATCTATAATAAGCTCCACCAGATTTAAAATTAAAAATAATTTTTAGCTGCATCTAGCCCGGAAAATAATTTTGGGGCTCCGAGATGCGCAAGACACATAAGTGCCTTCTTGCTGCACTACCTGCAGCATGACCCTCATATTGTCAGAATTCGAAGTAATCATGACTACTGGGTTGCCACACTCTTAGATCCCCCAAACTTTTCGATCAACCTTTTCATTTTAATAAAGACCAAAAAAATGGTCATTTTTGAAATTATAAGCATTAGCAGGTTGTTAGAAACTGAAATCAAACAGTTTTCAACTCAAAACTTTATTCTAGGTGATGTTACATTTTCACATAGGACCCCTTGTTCGAAAGGAGCTTCTGAACTCTCTCGTCCATTGAATTTGTCAGGTTTTGGATGGTTTCTGCTTCAATTGTTTTGCATGAGGACAGAATACCCTCCCAGAGCTGTTGCTTAGATGTGAACTGCCTCCCGCCATCATAGACACTCCTTTTAATGATGCTCCAAAGGTTCTGAATGGGGTAGAGGTCAGGGGAGCATGGGGGTCACACCATAAGTTTGTCCCCTTTTATGCCCATATCAGCCAGAGATGCAGATGTTTTATGTGCAGCATGAGATGGTGCATTATCATGCAGAAAAATGATCTTGCTGTGAAATACACGGTTCTTCTTCTTGAACCATGGCAGGAAGTGCTGTTTGAGAAAATCCACATACATTATGGAGTTCATCTTTAGCGCCTTCAGGGATCCTAAAGGGGCCGACAATCTCTCTCCCCATGATTCCAGCCCAAAACATTACTCCACCTCCTCCTTGTTGGCGCTGTAGCCGTGTTTGCGTGGGGTGTCCATCAACCAGCCATCCTCCACTCCATCCATCTTTACCATCGAGCGCTGCACGGCACTCATTCGTGAACAAAACAGTTTTGAAATCAGTCTTCATGTAATGTTTGGCCCACTGGAGCCGTTTCTGCTTGTGTGAAGTGGATAGAGGAGGTCGACAGGATGGCGTATGCACAGCTGCAAACCTCTGAAGGACCCTGCATCTTGTTGTTCGGGGGACGTTGGAGGCACAAGCAGCTTCAAAAACTTGTCTGCTGCTATGACAAGGCTTTTTTGCCGCTGCTCTTTCAACCTGACGTAATTGCCTGTAGGAAAGAGTCCTCAATTTGCCCTTATCAGCACGCACACGTGTGTACTGTGAATCAGCTACATACTTCTTGATTGCCAAGACACTTCATCCTGATCATCGCACAATGTTGATTGTAGTCATGCCTTGACCTAAACACTCCACAATTTGTTGCTTCTCAGCAGCCGACACATCCTTTTTCTTTCCCATTTTGGCAGAAAATGTAGGCTGCTGAATAATGTGAGAGAGCCTTCTTAAGTAGTCTTGCCTTTCATTGGACACACCTGACAAACTAATTAGCACTGGTGTCTGCAATTGCTTACAGTGATATAAAGAGCCCTGACACACATCACCATCAATGAGTTTAACTGACAAACAAACAAATTCTTCCCTTATCACTCCTAAACACTTTTTGCATAATAATTTGGAACACAGTGTACATGTGCTTTTCCACAAAACACCAGTGGTTCACGTAGTGAATCTTACAGTTCTAACTTGCCAACCGTGGTCTGTATGGAGTTGTTCAATAAAGGGCCCAAAATTAAGATAACATAGATGGGAGAGGTCTCTATGAATAGGAATTCCTAAGTATTTGATACCCTGTGAGGGCCAGGCAAAGGGAAAGTTGGACTGGATGGAATCCTATATGGATTTGGGGAGGGAGACATCGAGGGCCTCAGACTTCGCTGCATTGATTTTAAAATTTGACCATGTAACAAAGTGATCTATTTCAGCCATAACAGCATGGATGGATATATGTGATTGAGTGATATATACTAGGACATCATCAGCAAATAGAGAGCACTTGTACTCGGTGCCTCCCACCTCAATCCACCTAATATTGGGGTTATGGCGAATTGATGAGAGCAGGTGCTCCGTCACTAGGATGTATAAGAGAGGGGACAGAGAACATCCCTGCCTTGTCCCATTGGTGATTGTGAAAGGTGACGAAAATGTTCTGACGCGCCCCCTGGGCCTTGGGACACCCGGAGCCGGACCCTTTTTGGTGGATGCTGGAGGTTGTAGTCTTCGTGGCGGCGATCCGGTTCCGTGGCTCAGGGCGGTCAAACCAGTGGCGGAACTATTTATGTGGTTTTGATGTTTAAATGTCCGACTACGCCACCCGTGGATTGCGGTCAGAGTGAACCGCCGCTACAGGGCAGACCTCTAAGGCTGGTGTTGTGGGTGCAGCAGAGCGTAGCATAACTCCCCACGGGAGGAGTATAGCCTCAGGGCAGTGTATGCGGAGGATGGGGGTGATGGTGCAGGGCAGCAGCAGTAACGACACGGAGTCAGTGATGCAGTTCAGGGCCTTTACTCACAGTTCTTATTATCCAGACCACGTCTGCAGGTAACGGCTGCCCACGTAGTACTGTGCTCACCAGGTGAGGGGCTCAGACAACTCCCAGATAACTTTGGAGCGCTTCACAGGACCCCCTTTGTGTGTCCTTTGTCTGGCCTTTCTTACCAACACTTCTGTCCTGCTGCCTCGGGCCTCCTCTTGGTAAACTTGGCGCCAGTTTCCCTGACCCTATGTGGTGCCTTCCTAGCGGGTGGAGCAAGGGGCTGCGCCACATAAAATGTCAGAGCCTCCGGTTTCTAGCTGAGGGTCGTTTCCTGCCTCCACTAGTTCGGGGACCGGTCTCCCCCTTTGGCCTGACCCCTCCACGCAGGTGGATTCGGGCGTGCGGTGGCGACTCGCCCGTCCGCACCCCTGGGATCCCTTCATTCCTCGTTCCTGGAGCCTTCTCCGCTCCTCTTCCTTCCTTCTCCCTCTTGCAGGCCTGGGCCTCTGTTACTAGGCCCGCCTCCGGAGCAGAGCTCATGCAGAGCCCCTGCTCAATGCCACTTCTGCTCAGACTTCTCTGCACTGAACTAAGATGGTGCCCACCTTTTATACTCCCTTCTCAATGCACCCAGGAACTGCTTCCTCCCTGCTCCTGCACTGCAGGGTTCCCCTTCCTCAGTGTTCCCTCCCCCCACTCCAGCCAGGGACAGGGACTGTCGTGCCCATCTCAGGGGCATATTGGTCGCCCTGCCCCACGGCAATGTGGTGTAATGCATGCAGGTGTCGGGTCCTGATCCACACTCCATCCTTATCTGAGAGTGAGATATCACACCTCTGGGTGAGGTGCAATACGTCTGTAGCAACCGAGCCCTCGGTGCTACAGTTCCATTTATCTTCAGCCTAGGTGACGTATTGTGATACAGGGCCGTGATTTTGGCTATAAAAGGGTCCCCTAGACCCCTACCCCAAGCTTTTTAAGAGAATCATATATGGCGTGCCAGGAGACTCTATGGAATGCTTTCTCAGCATCCAACGAGAGTATCTACTTACAAATTTTTAACTGCATCTAGCCCAGGAAATACTTTGTGCCTAGTAGCAGTGTCTGCTAGTCAGCGGATTATCCCGGCTGTTAAGCAAGCTACACCACCTGTAGTTTGGACACTTAATTTTTTCAAAGGAAATGCTTCGGGACCACGGGATACTTAGTGAAGAGCATCAGGAGGCACCCCAAGGCATAGGGGCTGGGACTGGCACTAGGATGCCTTGCGGTGGACAGCCGAGCACGATCCTTATAAAAGCTTTTTAACTGCAGCAGCTTTAGTGGACGCTACTGGAGCTGGAATTACGCGGCTGCTGGCATGAGACTTGCCCTCCAATAGATCCTTGTAAATGGATTTAAAGTGTATTCATTCAAATTAGAGGGACAATTTAAATTAAAAAGCTTAGAGCTGCCTCCACCACAGGGGGGCTCTCTCGACCCACCAGCGGACAGGCACCAGTATTGGGAGAGGGGGGCTGGCCGTCAGGGTTCACCGCGGCTCTGGCACAAACCCGGCGACACGGAGGTGGCACGGGCAGGAGCGGACTGGCCGTCTCGGCTTCTCACTTTTTGGATTTTAGAAGGGCATGACATGCCTATATCTGTGTCTCCCCCTCCTTTTACTCCTCCACCTCTTTTCTTTTCGCATGACTATATGTACTTGTCACTTTTCCATGTGTTAGTTGTGTCTTCTGAGCAGTTTGTCAGCTTTTGGACACCTTTGAAGGTGTTTTCTCTGTGTTTCTATGTGTTTTTGTTTGCCTGCCATTGGTTTTAACGGTGTTCGAAGGTGTTCGACGAACAGTTCGACGAACAGTTCGACGAACAGTTCGGCGAACACACGGGTGTTCAACGAACCGAACCGAACTCGAACACTACGGGGGTGGCTCAACACTAGTCTTAACTTACGGTCGGGATGGGAGGTGGTGAGGGGAGCGGAGGATCGGGGTGGGAGGCTGCGGGGAAGCAGTATGGGGCTGTGTGATTGTTTAAAAGCCGGCGGCTTTATACCGCGCGCCGGCTTTTAAACAATCAGGAGAATTCTCCCCCGCTGGGATGGCATTCTGATGACAGGCTGGATCGCGCTGCCATCCAACTTGTCATCTTTCACAGACACTGCAGAGCGCAGGCATTATGGGAACTTCCAATTCCGGTATCCGATATTGTAAAAGTATCGGAATTAAGTATCGGAATTCCGATACCGCGAATATCGGCCTATACCCGATATTACAGTATCGGAATGCTCAACACTAATGGTGATGTGTGTCAGGGCTCTTTATATCACTGTAAGCAATTGCAGACACCAGTGCTAATTAGTTTGGCAGGTGTGTCCAATGAAAGGCAAGACTACTTAAGAAGGCTCTCTCACATTATTCAGCAGCCTACATTTTCTGCCAAAATGGGAAAGAAAAAGGATGTGTCGGCTGCTGAGAAGCAACAAATTGTGGAGTGTTTAGGTCAAGGCATGACTACAATCAACATTGTGCGATGATCAGGATGAAGTGTCTTGGCAATCAAGAAGTATGTAGCTGATTCACAGTACACACGTGTGCGTGCTGATAAGGGCAAATTGAGGACTCTTTCCTACAGGCAATTACGTCAGGTTGAAAGAGCAGCGGCAAAAAAGCCTTGTCATAGCAGCAGACAAGTTTTTGAAGCTGCTTGTGCCTCCAACGTCCCCCGAACAACAAGATGCAGGGTCCTTCAGAGGTTTGCAGCTGTGCATACGCCATCCTGTCGACCTCCTCTATCCACTTCACACAAGCAGAAACGGCTCCAGTGGGCCAAACATTACATGAAGACTGATTTCAAAACTGTTTTGTTCACGGATGAGTGCCGTGCAGCGCTCGATGGTCCAGATGGATGGAGTGGAGGATGGCTGGTTGATGGACACCCCACGCAAACACGGCTACAGCGCCAACAAGGAGGAGGTGGAGTAATGTTTTGGGCTGGAATCATGGGGAGAGAGATTGTCGGCCCCTTTAGGATCCCTGAAGGCGCTAAAGATGAACTCCATAATGTATGTGGATTTTCTCAAACAGCACTTCCTGCCATGGTTCAAGAAGAAGAACCGTGTATTTCACAGCAAGATCATTTTTCTGCATGATAATGCACCATCTCATGCTGCACATAAAACATCTGCATCTCTGGCTGATATGGGCATAAAAGGGGACAAACTTATGGTGTGACCCCCATGCTCCCCTGACCTCTACCCAATTCAGAACCTTTGGAGCATCATTAAAAGGAGTGTCTATGATGGCGGGAGGCAGTTCACATCTAAGCAACAGCTCTGGGAGGGTATTCTGTCCTCATGCAAAACAATTGAAGCAGAAACCATCCAAAACCTGACAAATTCAATGGACGAGAGAGTTCAGAAGCTCCTTTCGAACAAGAGGTCCTATGTGAAAATGTAACATCACCTAGAATAAAATTTTGAGTTGAAAATTGTTTGATTTCAGTTTCTAACAACCTGCTAATGCTTATAATTTCAAAAATGACCATTTTTTTGGTCTTTATTAAAATGAAAAGGTTGATCGAAAAGTTTGGGGGATCTAAGAGTGTGGCAACCCAGTAGTCATGATTACTTCGAATTCTGACAATATGAGGGTCATGTTGCAGGTAGTGCAGCAAGAAGGCACTTATGTGTCTTGCGCATCTCGGAGCCCCAAAATTATTTTCCGGGCTAGATGCAGCTACAAATTATTATTAATTTTAAATCTGGTGGAGCTTATTATAGATGGCCTAATAGGATCAGTGCTGCACACTGCTACAAAGCCCAAATTATTTTCCAGTCAAGATACAGATAAACATGATTAGTAATTTGAAAGCTTAAAACGGTTGGTAGGGTGATTTTAAACAATCATCAAGCTTTTACTCTCCCCAGGATGACACAGGGGTAGAAAAGTCGTTTCGGATCCATGATTTGTTCATCTTTATGAACGTGAGTCTGTCTACATTATCAGTGGAGAGCCGCGTGCGCTTATCTGTCAGCACACCACCAGCAGCGCTGAACACACGTTCAGACAGAACGCTGGCTGCGGGGCATGACAAGATCTCCAAGGCGTAAGTGGCTAGCTCCGGCCATTTATCCAGATTGGAAGCCCAAAAAGAGCAAGGGTCCAGTGACACAGTCGTGGCTTCAATGTTTACTTGGAGATACTCCTGTACCATCGTCTCTAGGCGTTGACTATGTGTCAGACTTCTTGTCTCCTGTGGCCTTGCAAAGGATGGGCTAAAAAAGTGGTGAAATGATTCCGCAAAATTGATGTTACCACCAGATACTGTGGTTCTGTTACGGTTTGAGTGCTGAACACTTGACGGTCCCACGGTTGGCAAGTTGGAACTGTGAGATTCACTACGTGCACCACTGGTATTTTGTGGAAAAGCACATGTAAGATTCTGCAACAGTCTCTGCTGATACTCCTGCATGCGTGCATCCCTTTCTATGGCAGGAATAATTTCTGCAAATTTACTTTTGTACCGGGGATCTAACAGTGTGGCAACCCAGTAGTGAGGATTATTTCTAATTCTCACAATTCGAGGGTCATGTTGCAGGTAGTGCAGCAAGAAGGCACTCATGTGTGTTGCGCATCCAGGAGCACCAAGTCCCTGTTGTGTTGGTGGCGAGGTAACAATCATGCTTCCTTCCTCTGTCCTCTCCCCCCAACCTCGCACAACAGAAATGTGATCAAGGTCTCCCTCATCTGATGAGTCTTCCATCAGTTCGTCCTCCACTTCTTCCTGGGCTCCTGCACCTTCCTCACTAGTTTGGCTGCTACCATGCGCCCTGGTAAAACCATCTCCCCCACCCTCACATGCCTGCCGCCTTGGTGCTGCGACCGTCTGGACCTTGCAGATGTTAGCCCTTCCGCATACAACTCCTCCTCCTCTACTTCCTCCACCTCCTCTTGTGCCACCACCTGACTCCGAATTCTGTTTAACATGTGCTCCAGCATGTAAATCACCGGAATAGTCATGCTGATAATGGCATCATCAGTACTAAACATCTTCGTCGCCATTTCAAAACTGTGCAGAAGGGTGCATAGGTCCCTGATCTGAGACCACTCCTCCAGAGTGATTTGCCCCACCTCTGAATCTCGTTGGCCCAGGCTATACGTCAGAACGTATTGCACCAGGGCTTGTCGGTGCTGCCACAGTCGCTGCAACATGTGCAGAGTTGAATTCCACCGGGTAGGCACATCGCATTTTAGCCGGTGAAGTGGCAGGCCCAACGACTTCTGTAGAGATGTAAGTCGCTGAGCTGCGGGATGCGAACGGCGGAAGTGAGCACACAGCGACCGTGCCCTCTGCAGAAGGCCATCTAGTCTGGGATAGTGGGCTAAAAATTGCTGGACAACCAGGTTCAACACGTGAGCCATACAAGGCACGTGTGTGACATTGCCCCGGCGAAGGGCCGCACCCAGGTTTGCAGCATTGTCGCACACGGCCTTCACTGGTTTCAGGTCCAGTGGAGACAACCATTCATGAAATTGGTTCTCCAGAGCTGACCACAACTCCTCAGCTGTGTGACTCACATTTCCCAGACATTTCAATGTAAAAACCGCCTGATGACGTTGAGCCCTACTGCCAGCATAGTAAGGAGGTGTGCAGGATCCCTTCTGCGCAGTTAGAAAGCTTGTGGCATGACCAGACAGGCTTTGGGTGCAGGTGGAAGACCGAGAGGAGGTTGAGGAGGCAGAAGCAGTGGAGGAACTTTGACATAAAGAGGATTGACGCACAACTCGTGGGGACGGCAAGACTTGGACAGCAGCCCCTTGTCCTGCTGTCACCATAGTTACCCAGTGCCCAGTCAGCGACATGTAACTCCCCTGTCCATGCCTACTCGTCCAAGTGTCTGTGGTGAAATGCACCCTGTCACACACAGAGTTTCTCAAAGAAGCGGTGATGTTGTGTGCGACATGCTGGTGGAGCGCAGGCACACCTTTCTTTGAGAAGTAGTGCCGACTGGGCATCTGGTACTGGGGCACTGCGACGGACATAAGGTCTCGAAAATCCTCTGTGTCCACCAGGCGGAAAGTCATCATTTCTGTAGCCAAGAGCTTGCAGATGGTGAAATTCAACCTCTTAGCTTTCTCATGGCTAGGAGGAAATGGTCTTTTACTTGTCCACATCTGAGGGACCGAGGGCTGGCTATTGTGCTTAGACGGGATTGATAAGGGTGTCCCCGGCAAACTGCCGGTCTGTGAGGAAGATGCAGGCGGACATGTTAGGTTGCCTTGATCCAAGGGTGGTGCTATCGATGTCGGACAGCGCTCAACACCAGCTGCTGTTACCACCTCCAAAGAAAATGATGACCTGCCAATCACGCTGGCTGTTGCGGGTAAAGAGGTGGCAGGTCTGCGCCCCAAAACAGGTGTGACTGCTGTCCCCCCAGTCACAGAGGATGAAGAGGCCGCGGATGCACAAGATATGGCAGACGGTGGTTGGCCCGGCCGGCTAGGCCGCATTGTAGCACACTGAGCTTCCCACTGCAACTTATGCTTCATGTCCATGTGCCGGTTCATGCATGAAGTACTCAAACTATGTATTTTTTGGCCTCTACTTAGCTTTTGCTGACAAATGTTACAGATAACACGAGTTGGGTCATCTTTATCGATCTGAAAAAATGCCCAGGCTATGCAAGGCTTAGCACCCATGCGACCTGAAGAGCCACCATGACTTGTGGTGAGAGGCAGAGTTGTGTTTGAGGATACAGTTGTTGACGTGCTTCCAGTACTACGTCTCTGTCCAGGAAGGCGCAACCTGACCTCGTCGTCACTAGCATCTTCCTCCACCTCCTCTGCTGACCTCATCTCTTGGCTGACTGTGGGTTGACAGTAAGTGGGATTTCCAACCTCATCATCATCACCCTGTGTGTTATCACACCCGTCGTCCTCAGAGCCAACCTGTTCCTGCCCTGACAAAAAACTAAAGTTGTCGCTCCAATCAGGTATTTGAGTCTTATCATCGTCTTCCTCATTGTTTCCACCAACAGGAGTTACAGTTTGGGAATGAGGGTCTACATTATTGTCAGAACCTTCTGCGTCTGGTCCTGGATCCGACTCATAAAGATTCTGGGCATCAGTGCAGATCATTTCCTCGTCTGGATTCACAGAAGCGCTGGAGTCGACCTCTGATTCCCAGGCTATAGTATGAGTAAACAGCTCTGCAGACTCAACCATCTGTTCTACCTCATACTCAGACGGGCAGCTGGAGATTTGGGAGCTGTGAGGAAGCAAGTGCGATTTGGGTGACACCTTTGAGGACTGGAGTATTTGTGATGTTGAAGTTGATGTGGAGGAGAGCCTACTTAAAGGAGCACTTGATATCCGTTGAAGCACCTGCTGTTTTTGTGCCTCATCTGGAATTTGTAGCGATTGGCGTGGCCGTAAGAAAGGGATCTTATCACATTGTCCGCTAAAAGAAGTAGACATTTTAGTTTGGCTGGAAGATGGTCTTTCTTCTGCAGATGTTACTGTTGCTTTAACACCTACCCCACGGACACAACCTTTTTTCCCCTTCCCAACACGCCTATTCCCCTTTCCACCAGCAGCAGGCCTTTTTCCACTCATTTTGGTGGTTAACTAATTCACAACTCTGGAGTTGTTTGCACAAAAAAACAATGGATGGTAACCGAGCAGAGCTGAGTGGCCAAACTGTGGTATTAGGCCAAAACTATTGGCTGGGTTAGATGCAGAAAAAAATTATATTCAATTTGCAACCTGATGGAGGTGAGTATAGATGGACTAATAGAACAAGTCCCACACACAGCTAGAAGCCCAAATATTTTTTCAGAGGTAGATGAAGAAAAAAATTGTATTCAGTTTGCAACCTGATGGAGGTCAGTATAGATGGACTAATAGAACAAGTCCCACACACAGCTAGAAGCCCAATATTTTTTCAGAGGTAGATGCAGAAAAAAATATATTCAGTTTGCAACCTGATGGAGGTCAGTATAGATGGACTAATACAACAAGTCCCACACACAGCTAGAAGCCCAATATTTTTTCAGAGGTAGATGCAGAAAAAAATCTATTCAGTTTGCAACCTGATGGAGGTCAGTATAGATGGACTAATACAACAAGTCCCACACACAGCTAGAAGCCCAAATATTTTTTCAGAGGTACTGTAGATGCAGATAAAAATTAGTTTTAATTTGCAACCTGATGGAGGTCAGTATAGATGGACTAATAGAGAAAGTCCGACACACTGCTAGAAGGCCAAATATTTTTTCAGAGCTAGATGCAGAAAAAAATTATATTCAGTTTGCAACCTGATGGAGGTCAGTATAGATGGATTAATAGAACAAGACCCACACACAGCTAGAAGCCCAATATTTTTTCAGAGGTAGATGCAAAAAAAAATATATTCAGTTTGCAACCTGATGGAGGTCAGTATAGATGGACTAATACAACAAGTCCCACACACAGCTAGAAGCCCAATATTTTTTCAGAGGTAGATGCAGAAAAAAATATATACAGTTTGCAACCTGATGGAGGTCAGTATAGATGGACTAATACAACAAGTCCCACACACAGCTAGAAGCCCAATATTTTTTCAGAGGTAGATGCAGAAAAAAATATATTCAGTTTGCAACCTGATGGAGGTCAGTATAGATGGACTAATACAACAAGTCCCACACACAGCTAGAAGCCCAATATTTTTTCAGAGGTAGATGCAGAAAAAAATATATTCAGTTTGCAACCTGATGGAGGTCAGTATAGATGGACTAATACAACAAGTCCCACACACAGCTAGAAGCCCAATATTTTTTCAGAGGTAGATGCAGAAAAAAATATATTCAGTTTGCAACCTGATGGAGGTCAGTATAGATGGACTAATACAACAAGTCCCACACACAGCTAGAAGCCCAAATATTTTTTCAGAGGTACTGTAGATGCAGATAAAAATTAGTTTTAATTTGCAACCTGATGGAGGTCAGTATAGATGGACTAATAGAGAAAGTCCGACACACTGCTAGAAGGCCAAATATTTTTTCAGAGCTAGATGCAGAAAAAAATTATATTCAGTTTGCAACCTGATGGAGGTCAGTATAGATGGATTAATAGAACAAGACCCACACACAGCTAGAAGCCCAATATTTTTTCAGAGGTACAGTAGATGCAGAAAAAAATATATTCAGTTTGCAACCTGATGGAGGTCAGTATAGATGGACTAATACAACAAGTCCCACACACAGCTAGAAGCCCAATATTTTTTCAGAGGTAGATGCAGAAAAAAATATATTCAGTTTGCAACCTGATGGAGGTCAGTATAGATGGACTAATACAACAAGTCCCACACACAGCTAGAAGCCCAAATATTTTTTCAGAGGTAGATGCAGAAAAAAATATATTCAGTTTGCAACCTGATGGGGGTCAGTATAGATGGACTAATACAACAAGTCCCACACACAGCTAGAAGCCCAAATATTTTTTCAGAGGTACTGTAGATGCAGATAAAAATTATTTTTAATTTGCAACCTGATGGAGGTCAGTATAGATGGACTAATACAACAAGTCCCACACACAGCTAGAAGCCCAAATATTTTTTCAGAGGTACTGTAGATGCAGATAAAAATTAGTTTTAATTTGCAACCTGATGGAGGTCAGTATAGATGGACTAATAGAGAAAGTCCGACACACTGCTAGAAGGCCAAATATTTTTTCAGAGCTAGATGCAGAAAAAAATTATATTCAGTTTGCAACCTGATGGAGGTCAGTATAGATGGATTAATAGAACAAGACCCACACACAGCTAGAAGCCCAATATTTTTTCAGAGGTAGATGCAGAAAAAAATATATTCAGTTTGCAACCTGATGGAGGTCAGTATAGATGGACTAATGCAACAAGTCCCACACACAGCTAGAAGCCCAATATTTTTTCAGAGGTAGATGCAGAAAAAAATATATTCAGTTTGCAACCTGATGGAGGTCAGTATAGATGGACTAATACAAGTCCCACACACAGCTAGAAGCCCAATATTTTTTCAGAGGTAGATGCAGAAAAAAATATATTCAGTTTGCAACCTGATGGAGGTCAGTATAGATGGACTAATACAACAAGTCCCACACACAGCTAGAAGCCCAATATTTTTTCAGAGGTAGATGCAGAAAAAAATATATTCAGTTTGCAACCTGATGGAGGTCAGTATAGATGGACTAATACAACAAGTCCCACACACAGCTAGAAGCCCAAATATTTTTTCAGAGGTACTGTAGATGCAGATAAAAATTAGTTTTAATTTGCAACCTGATGGAGGTCAGTATAGATGGACTAATAGAGAAAGTCTGACACACTGCTAGAAGGCCAAATATTTTTTCAGAGCTAGATGCAGAAAAAAATTATATTCAGTTTGCAACCTGATGGAGGTCAGTATAGATGGATTAATAGAACAAGACCCACACACAGCTAGAAGCCCAATATTTTTTCAGAGGTACAGTACAGACCAAAAATTTGGACACACCTTCTCATTTAAAGATTTTTCTGTATTTTCATGACTATGAAAATTGTACATTCACACTGAAGGCATCAAAACTATGAATTAACACATGTGGAATTATATAGTTAACAAAAAAGTGTGAAACAACTGAAAATATGTCTTATATTCTAGGTTCTTCAAAGTAGCCACCTTTTCCTTTCATGACTGCTTTGCACACTCTTGGCATTCTTTTGATGAGCTTCAAGAGGTAGTCACCAGAAATGGTCTTCCAACAATCTTGAAGGAGTTCCCAGAGATGCTTAGCACTTGTTGGCCCTTTTGCCTTCACTCTGCGGTCCAGCTCACCCCAAACCATCTCTATTGGGTTCAGGTCTGGTGACTGCGGAGGCCAGGTCATCTGGCGTAGCACCCCATCATTCTCCTTCTTGGTCAAATAGCCCTTACACAGCCTTTAGGTGTGTTTGGGGTCATTGTCCTGTTGAAAAATAAATGATGGTACAACTAAACGCAAATCGGATGGAATAGCATGCCGCTGCAAGATGCTGTGGTAGCCATGCTGGTTCAGTATGCCTTCAATTTTGAATAAATCCTCAACAGTGTAACCAGCAAAGCACCCCCACACCATCACACCTCCCACTCCATGCTTCACGGTGGGAACCAGGCATGTAGAGTCCATCCATTCACCTTTTCTGCGTCGCACAAAGACACGGTGGTTGGAACCAAAGATCTAAAATTTGGACTCATCAGACCAAAGCACAGATTTCCACTGGTCTAATGTCCATTCCTTGTGTTCTTTAGCCCAAACAAGTTTCTTCTGCTTGTTGCCTGTCCTTAGCAGTGGTTTCCTAGCAGCTATTTTACCATGAAGGCCTGCTGCACAAAGTCTCCTCTTAACAGTTGTTGAAGAGATGTGTCTACTGCTAGAACTCTGTGTGGCATTGACCTGGTCTCTAATCTGAGCTGCTGTTAACCTGCGATTTCTGAGGCTGGTGACTCGGATAAACTTATCCTCAGAAGCAGAGGTGACTCTTGGTCTTCCTTTCCTCGGGCGGTCCTCATGTGAGCCAGTTTCTTTGTAGCGCTTGATGGTTTTTACAACTGCACTTGGGGACACTTTCAAAGTTTGCCCAATTTTTCACACTGACTGACCTTCATTTCTTAAAGTAATGATGGTCACTCGTTTTTCTTTACTTAGCTGCTTTTTTCTTGCCATAATGCAAATTCTAACAGTCTATTCAGTAGGACTATCAGCTGTGTATCCACCAGACTTCTGCACAACACAACTGATGGTCCCAACACCATTTATAAGGCAAGAAATCGCACTTATTAAAAATGACAGGGCACACTTGTGAAGTGAAAACCATTTCCGGTGACTACCTCTTGAAGCTCATCAAGAGAATGCCAAGAGTGTGCAAAGCAGTCATCAAAGGAAAAGGTGGTACTTTGAAGAACCTAGAATATAAGACATATTTTCAGTTGTTTCACACTTTTTTGTTAAGTATATAATTCCACATGTGTTAATTCATAGTTTTGATGCCTTCAGTGTGAATGTACAATTTTCATAGTCATGAAAATACAGAAAAATCTTTAAATGAGAAGGTGTGTCCAAACTTTTGGTCTGTACTGTAGATGCAGAAAAAAATATATTCAGTTTGCAACCTGATGGAGGTCAGTATAGATGGACTAATACAACAAGTCCCACACACAGCTAGAAGCCCAATATTTTTTCAGAGGTAGATGCAGAAAAAAATATATTCAGTTTGCAACCTGATGGAGGTCAGTATAGATGGACTAATACAACAAGTCCCACACACAGCTAGAAGCCCAATATTTTTTCAGAGGTAGATGCAGAAAAAAATATATTCAGTTTGCAACCTGATGGAGGTCAGTATAGATGGACTAATACAACAAGTCCCACACACAGCTAGAAGCCCAAATATTTTTTCAGAGGTACTGTAGATGCAGATAAAAATTAGTTTTAATTTGCAACCTGATGGAGGTCAGTATAGATGGACTAATAGAGAAAGTCCGACACACTGCTAGAAGGCCAAATATTTTTTCAGAGCTAGATGCAGAAAAAAATTATATTCAGTTTGCAACCTGATGGAGGTCAGTATAGATGGATTAATAGAACAAGACCCACACACAGCTAGAAGCCCAATATTTTTTCAGAGGTAGATGCAGAAAAAAATATATTCAGTTTGCAACCTGATGGAGGTCAGTATAGATGGACTAATGCAAAAAGTCCCACACACAGCTAGAAGCCCAATATTTTTTCAGAGGTAGATGCAGAAAAAAATATATTCAGTTTGCAACCTGATGGAGGTCAGTATAGATGGACTAATACAAGTCCCACACACAGCTAGAAGCCCAATATTTTTTCAGAGGTAGATGCAGAAAAAAATATATTCAGTTTGCAACCTGATGGAGGTCAGTATAGATGGACTAATACAACAAGTCCCACACACAGCTAGAAGCCCAATATTTTTTCAGAGGTAGATGCAGAAAAAAATATATTCAGTTTGCAACCTGATGGAGGTCAGTATAGATGGACTAATACAACAAGTCCCACACACAGCTAGAAGCCCAAATATTTTTTCAGAGGTACTGTAGATGCAGATAAAAATTATTTTTAATTTGCAACCTGATGGAGGTCAGTATAGATGGACTAATACAACAAGTCCCACACACAGCTAGAAGCCCAAATATTTTTTCAGAGGTACTGTAGATGCAGATAAAAATTAGTTTTAATTTGCAACCTGATGGAGGTCAGTATAGATGGACTAATAGAGAAAGTCCGACACACTGCTAGAAGGCCAAATATTTTTTCAGAGCTAGATGCAGAAAAAAATTATATTCAGTTTGCAACCTGATGGAGGTCAGTATAGATGGATTAATAGAACAAGACCCACACACAGCTAGAAGCCCAATATTTTTTCAGAGGTAGATGCAGAAAAAAATATATTCAGTTTGCAACCTGATGGAGGTCAGTATAGATGGACTAATGCAACAAGTCCCACACACAGCTAGAAGCCCAATATTTTTTCAGAGGTAGATGCAGAAAAAAATATATTCAGTTTGCAACCTGATGGAGGTCAGTATAGATGGACTAATACAAGTCCCACACACAGCTAGAAGCCCAATATTTTTTCAGAGGTAGATGCAGAAAAAAATATATTCAGTTTGCAACCTGATGGAGGTCAGTATAGATGGACTAATACAACAAGTCCCACACACAGCTAGAAGCCCAATATTTTTTCAGAGGTAGATGCAGAAAAAAATATATTCAGTTTGCAACCTGATGGAGGTCAGTATAGATGGACTAATACAACAAGTCCCACACACAGCTAGAAGCCCAAATATTTTTTCAGAGGTACTGTAGATGCAGATAAAAATTAGTTTTAATTTGCAACCTGATGGAGGTCAGTATAGATGGACTAATAGAGAAAGTCCGACACACTGCTAGAAGGCCAAATATTTTTTCAGAGCTAGATGCAGAAAAAAATTATATTCAGTTTGCAACCTGATGGAGGTCAGTATAGATGGATTAATAGAACAAGACCCACACACAGCTAGAAGCCCAATATTTTTTCAGAGGTAGATGCAGAAAAAAATATATTCAGTTTGCAACCTGATGGAGGTCAGTATAGATGGACTAATACAACAAGTCCCACACACAGCTAGAAGCCCAATATTTTTTCAGAGGTAGATGCAGAAAAAAATATATTCAGTTTGCAACCTGATGGAGGTCAGTATAGATGGACTAATACAACAAGTCCCACACACAGCTAGAAGCCCAAATATTTTTTCAGAGGAAGATGCAGAAAAAAATATATTCAGTTTGCAACCTGTTGGAGGTCAGTATAGATGGACTAATACAACAAGTCCCACACACAGCTAGAAGCCCAAATATTTTTTCAGAGGTACTGTAGATGCAGATAAAAATTATTTTGAATTTGCAACCTGATGGAGGTCAGTATAGATGGACTAATACAACAAGTCCCACACACAGCTAGAAGCCCAAATATTTTTTCAGAGGTACTGTAGATGCAGATAAAAATTAGTTTTAATTTGCAACCTGATGGAGGTCAGTATAGATGGACTAATAGAATGATGCTATGCCCAAAAGATTTTACTTCACTAGGTGCAGTAAAAAAATTGGTATTCTATACACAGGTGGTATATCTTGCAACACACATAGGCTACTCCACTGACTAACACACTCTGCAATAGGCCAAAAAGGATTAGCTTTGCTAGATTCAGCCAAATGCTGTGAAAAAAACTTGCACAGCACTGGCACAGACCTGCCTGGCAAAAACTGATAGGAACTGATGTAACCTAGTCCTGAAAAGGACTCCAATTACAATTAGTCTTTACTCCCACAACCTATCTATTTAAGAGCACAGACCTCCCTGATAAAAGTCGTAGGAAATGCTGTAACCTAGTCCTTAAAAGGACTGCAATTACAACTATTCCCTACTCCCAAGCTATCTGTATATTTGTGCGAAATTTGGCTTGAAATTAACAAGGTATAGCGCACACAGCAACAGCGGTGCCGTCTAACACGCAGCTGCAGCAGTGAGAAAATGGTGGCGACGGGGAAAATGGCTTGGTCTTATAGGGCAAGGACATGTGACATACACTGCCAATGACACATGCCCTTGCTTTTGTGAAAAAAAGCACTTCGCTCCGTGTGTGCGCTGCTGATAGGCTGACAGATTGCACCTCCCCACTGCAAATGCGGGAAAGAGAAAAAAAAATGGAGATCTTCATTGTTCCTGCAGAGATCCATCCCCTGCCCCTCCCCCCACCCCGCTGTACACTCAAACTGCGTATTAACATTAATTTTCATCATTACTGAGAAAAAATCCAGTTATGATTTTGGTGCACGAACAGTTATCGAACATAACCTCGAACAGCCGAATTTTTATCAAATTGTTCGTGTTCGCCGAACGGCTCGAACACCGCCCAAAACAGCTCGAATTTGAGATTGGCGAACAGTTCGAGTAGAACAACGCTCATCTCTGTTAGACATAGGTCTAAGTCCTGCAATGTTCCCATTAGGATAACAAAACGGCCCTCTGGGTCAACTAGGGTATCGCTCAGTTGGAAAGGTAAGCTATTTTTAAGGAATATTACCACTCCTCTATTTTTTTTGTCATTAATTGCCAAATAAACCCTATTGTATGCAGAATTAAAATATGAAGGGAATGACGCGTTTGAGAAATGGGTTTCTTGGAGGCAGATAATATCAGGATTATGCTTAGCATAGTCAATGAATGCCTTTCTTCGTTTTGACAGGGAATTAAATCCCCGGACATTATGCGATAAGACCCTACACATGGTTATGGTGTGTGGGGGTGTAGAGTGGGTTACCTATTACATATCGCCTTATATTCAATGTTCGTGTCAGTGGTTCCAAATTGGCATGGGATATCAGGAAAGGATCTGTGGACATGATCGGAGAATCTGGATCATAGGAATAAAAATACATATATAGGGTGAATAAGACAAAAAATAACATAAATACAAGTTGGGAGATTAACCCAAACAGGTTGGTAATATAGAGGTTCCTAACACACTTGGAATTCCTCCTCATTACCATGGTGGGCAACATACAGTATCCCGGGTCGCCTAACACAGCTAAATATATGGAAATTCACCGTAAACAGGTGAAAAAGAAAAAAAAAAAGAAACAATCTAATATGCGCCTTATGATGTATCCATCCTCCCAAATCATATACATGTGTTTTCACATGTATATACCACATATGAACCTTCTTTCTTTTTTTTTTTCAACAATTTTTATTAATAAAGGCATATGTGCTATAATTACTAGGGTCGGAGGGATATCATAAGAGTAAAACTGTCCCATTTCTATGTTGTAGGTACACGTTACCTGTTTAATCTCAATAAACAAAAAGAGCATAGGCAAACACCTTAAAAAGAGACCTATGTAACTTCTCAAGTTGCAAAACCCATCTCAGACTCGAGGGCATAAGAAACCATAGAAGGTCTCTGTAATTTAAGTTCAGGTTGTTGATACTCTGGTCTGTTGTCTCCTTCTTATGTTAGCTTCGGTCCATTCCTTCACTGGACGGGATGAACATTGGTTTGGAACGGAGTCATCTGGGAGCTGGATACCTGCTTTTCTGAGAGCGGCTCTCCCCTCTTCCATGGACAGTATAACATAAGATGCACCTTTATAGAAAAATGATAGTGCAAATGGAAAGCCCCATCTGTATCTTATATTTGCATCCTGTAGGGCCAAGGTGATGGGTCGGACAGACCTTCTCCTGAAAAGTGTGGCTGGGGAGATGTCAGCAAAAAGGTGGACGCTATCTGGGACTACTGGGAGATCTGGGTATGCTCGTGCTGCAGTCAAGATGAGATCTCTTATATCCTCGTGATGTAATTTGAGAACTACGTCTCTTGGGATATCTTCTGACCTTGGTTTCCCTAGGGCTCTGTGTATCCTTGTTATATGTAGCAGAGCTGGATCTGTGTCAGGCAGGAGTGCAGTAAATAGGTCCATAACAGTTTCTTTCAAGGAAGTAAATCTTTCTGGCAATCCTTTTATTCTTATGTTTCCTCTCCTGGACCTATTCTCCAGATCCTCATATTTAAGATCTAATTAAGCAAGGTGATCTGCATTGCTTTTAATGTGAGCCTGATCTTCCTCTAGAGCCTCAGCTGTATCCTCCATTTTTTTTCCAAGTCACTGGTCCTCTGCTCTATCTCTTAAAATTGAGCAGAAAAGTTATCTACAGCAGTTTTTAATTCAGTTCTGAAGATCTCTTGCAGCTGCTTCAGTAAATACCCAGTTGATATCACTGAGCCTGCTGGGACTTGCTGGGGGGGAAGGGTGTCAGAGTCCTGCAGTGAGGCTGAGGGCACCGCGGCCATTGTTGGTTTCCCGCCCGCCTGCTGTGCTGATAAGAGATCAGTGATAGAACAGGACCTTGCTGGTGTGCTGACTCCTTTCTTAGGCATTCTGCCCTCCTTGCACTTAGCTGTTATCTTTCAGGGCTTTGGTAACTTAAATACCTGCTGAGACGCTGTAAAGTGCTGTGTTCAGGGATGCCAGGACAGGAACTCAGGCAGACATGTCCTCTCATTCCGAGGTCCACACATGTGCCCCACCTCACCTTACTTTTAAGTTCAATTCAAAGTTGTAAATGCTGGCCCAGACCCTGATACGTAATGCAAGGCCCATGACTGACTGCTGCTGTGCCATTATAAAATTTGTACTGTGGGTCAATTGATGTCGCTTTTCCTGCTGTCTGCTCCTAATTTGAGTTGTTGTGCCAGCTTTTGGGCCGTTTGAAGGTATGCTTTTGGTTTTGCCTCCCATTGAATGCAATGTGATTTGGATATGTTCGTCAAGCTATTCGACAAATTGTTTGGCGAACATCGTGAAATTCGTTAATCGGAACCGAATCGAACCTTGAAAGGTTCGCTCATCTCTAGTTATTAGCACATAAAGTCACACTTGTCAGATTTGAAAATTTTGGCCTGGCGTGGAAGGCAAAAACTGGCTTCAGCAAGAAAGGGTTAAGTGTGTTAAGTGTGTGTTTTTGATATATTGTTCCCTTTGCTCCATCCCCCATACTCCCAAATGGTCATATAACACCTTGACCGAACATTTCAGCATTTCTTATTTTTTTGTTGGTTTCCCTGGTAGCTGGGCCTGACATTTCAGTCTGGTAACATGATGATACAGCCTCTTGCCTACACTGTGTAGCTGAAATGGGATCAAAAGAAAAAAGGAGAAAACAGGACTCCTCTTTCATATATGGACTGATCTAATGTCTTCAGATTTTCAGCGATCCGCCACATTTGTTTTTCAAAATGTAATTTTTTCATATTAATAGTATGTTTACTTATTTTGTGTTTTTTTTCTCCTTAGGTGTTTCATGTAAATGTAATATCAACATTCCTTATGATCAAACTTGTAGCTCCTCATATACAAAAACAGGGGTAAGAAAATAAGTATAGAAGATTGTAACTGCTACAGCTCTGCTCCCACTGCCATCCTAATGAATCCCATTCATTTATAGTTTTTAGGTTTTTATTAGCAATTTAATATCTGCTGATTGTGCTATACTTGCCTTTAAAAAATGCTGATGAGTAGAGCCCGGTCCAGTGGCCAGAACCCAGTCCAGTAATCTCTGGGAGCTGGAGAGGAACCCCGAGAACCGCCTTTTAGCTGACCGCCTCCACAGTTTCTCTTTTTATTTAGGCAGTCTGGTGTAATCATTGGCATGTAACGCACATATGATGTCATTCCATTCTGGCTAAACAAAAGAACTGCAGATGACATCAGGAAGAATACGCTCCTCAAGTCTACTCCCCAGCATCCACATATTACTGACTGGGTCCTGTGAATCAATTCGCACCAGCTCTACTGCTGAGCCTAAACACTCCATGACAGATATGTACAGTGGATATGAAAAGACTGAATATGCCTGTTAAAATGCCAAATTATTGTCATGTGAAAAATTCATACATTTCAAAAGTCTTTCCATCTTATATGTTCCCAAAAAGTCTGTACAAATCCATTGAGAAACAAACTGAAATCATTTTCAGGTGGAAAGTAAGAAAAGTTATTTTCCATTTTGGGGTTTTTGTTTTTTCCTTTTCTTCCAAGAACCATAATTTTTTTATTTTTCTATTCTTTTGCTGGGTGAAGAGAATGGGGCATCAAACTGCTCTGCTCGCCTGTCAGAATTACGTACCAGAGGAATCCACGCGTTTCGTGGTGATCACACCACTTCCTCAGGACAGATAGACTGTCCTGAGGAAGTGGTGTGATCACCACGAAACGCGTAGAAATAAAGTCTATTTCATCATTACATCGACTTGGATTCCTCTGGTGCGTAATTCTGACAGGCGAGCAGCACAGTTTGATGCCCCATTCTCTTCACCCAACAAAGGATCATTGTTTCGGGGTTTGCAGCAGCCGCCAATGCTAAGTACAGTGGTTGTGTCTTACACAACCCTAATAGGTGAGTGAATTTGATTTATCTTTCACTTATATTCCTTTTATCTCGGATAAGACCCTATGTGCGCTCTATATTCCTTCTAGTTACTTTATTTTTCTTTTGAAATAGCCATATGAATGCCTGTTTTTTTGCAGGATGAATTGTACTTTTCGACAAAACCATTAATTTTAATGTGAGATGTACTGGAAAGCCAGAAATAAATCAAAGTGTGACAAAATTGCAAAAAAAAGTATAATTATACAGATGAACTGGCAATATGGTTCTCCGGGTCAGTAAGACTTTGAAAATATCAAACATGTATAGTTTTTTTCATTTAAGTGGCAATAAAAATTGAGAAATTCCGAACACTTTCAATTTTTGATCAATGGAGATGTGTGAGGACTTATTATTAAAACAATTTTCTTTCACTGTACTTGTTAGTCCACTTAGAGGATTTGAACCGTTGATTGTCTAATCGCTTATGCTCCTGTATATACAGCAATACCACAGAACTGTTGTATATAACAAAATCATTTCTCTTATGAACACCAGCCATAAGCTGGCATTCATAGGGATGCCATCATGACAAGCATGGAGATCTTCAGCTAAACCTGGGCTGTCATGTCAACTCATTGGCGCCCCATTATAGCATCACTGAAGCACCAATGGGCTCATGGAATCATATGCCTCTCTGTTGGCGAGCTGTAAATTCTGCTGTCAGAGTTTGACAAGTTAACGGCTGCTGGTGAAAAAGAGGTCCATCCATGATTGTTAGAGGTAGATGATGGCTGAATGACAGCCATCATATTATGGGAAAGATGCAGGCTCAGCTTCTGAGCCTGCATCAAAGGCAGGGAGCTGGTATATGGCGTAAGTTTACATCATATGTTGGTAAGAGGTAAAGGGTAGTAAAAGTTCTGAAATTATGTCTCTTGGTATGATATTTTTACACAATAAAAACCTGGCATCTACTGTAAGTCATGGAGAGAGCCAGGATGAGTGGTGCGGGCCAATGCTGGTGTCAATCGCTGATGTTAACTCCTCTGATGTGGCTGTCAGTCACTGCCACTATCATTCCCAGTTTTTTGTTTGGGTAACCATTAACCCCCGGTGATGCAATTGCAGGGTTCTGATGGGTTTCCATAGTAGCTGGGGTCTTTCTGAAGGCCATAGCTGCCATATTGGTTTTCCTTTTATGTCTAGACACAGACTTGGCCTAATAGGAGAATTTGATTTTTACTTTGTTCTGCCATAATGCCGGTTAAATTCTCCTATGGGTAGTGAATAGTGATGAGCGAGCACTGAAATACTCGGGTGCTCGAAGCTTGTGTCGAGCACATTGGAATACTCGGGTGCTCAACCCGAGCAACGAGCCCAATGTAAGTCTATGGGAAACTTAAGCATTTTTCTGGTCGTCCCCCCCGGCAGTCTGCAGAAGGTCAAAAATTGCCCAAATCGATGGGAAGGGTGCTCAATTAAACGTCAGGCAGGCAGAATATATAGGCAGACAGGCAGGCAGGGTATATAGGAGGGTGCATGAAAAACATAGCAAGGCACTTGGAACACACTAGTACCCTCCGATTTTCATGCACCCATCTCTTTAAAAAAGCCAGGCCGGCAATTCATCAGCGGCATACACCGTCATGCGGTGAGGCGTCATGCGGTGAGCGTGAGGGAATTCCCCTGCGCTCACTGCAAGCGCAGGAGAATTCTCCCACGCTGTCAGTGACGTGCATGAGATGAGCTGAGTTCATTGGACATGAACTCGGCTCATCTGGATGCCGTCACAGCCAGACACTGAGGAGCGCAAGCATGCCTGCGCTTCTCAGTGACTGCGGCATGGCAAGCTTGATGGCAGCTTTCTGCTGCAATCCAGCATGTCATGTGAATGTAGCAGAGCTAGAGCCGTCCTGGGAACCATGGAAAGGTAAGGATGAGATTGGTTTATTATTTTATTTTTATTGCAGGAGATCGTTGGCTTCAGCTGGAATGGGCGTGATGGTAAGTATGGTTTAATTTAGAACATTAAAGAATTGTGTGTTTATTTCAATTAAAGGACTTTATTCTGTGTGTTTGTGTTTTTTTTTTTAACTTTGACTGTGGGGTTAGTAATGGGGGTGTCTTATAGACGCCTCTCCATTACTAACCTGGGCTTGATGTCAGCTGGCATTATAAGCTGACATCAACCCCAGCCCTATTACCCCACTGCCACCGCTACAGGGCAGTG
This sequence comes from Phyllobates terribilis, assembly GCF_046119375.1. Lineage (NCBI taxonomy): Eukaryota > Metazoa > Chordata > Amphibia > Anura > Dendrobatidae > Phyllobates > Phyllobates terribilis. The sequence continues at coordinate 286,213,868 of NW_027362761.1, forward strand.
GGGAGAGCGAGGCTAAGTGCCAGAATTGGATGCGCCATTTCTCGGGCGGCTGATGGCTGATGTTTCTAGCCTGGGAGGGGGCCAATATTCATGGCACCCTTCCTGGGCTATTAATAGGGGGGACCCCACGTCATTTTTTGGATGGGTCCCCCATTTTATTAGCTGGTAAAGGCTAGGTATTCAGCTGGGGACTGATATTAGTAGCCTGGGAAGCTCCGTGGGTATTACCCCCTTCCTAGGCTTCAAACATCTGCCCCAGCCGTCTGCTTAACCTCCGCTAGAGACTAAAATTACGGGGAACCCTGCGCTCATTATTTTTTTTATAAATCCTTTATTTTAACACTAAATGACAAGTACAGTAACCAACACTGTCACTGTACTTATTATATATGTGACTGACATGTTTCTATCTATCTAATCTATGTGTGTTGTTCTATTCTTTCTGTTCTAAATTGTCGGGTACCGGTGTATACCGCTGATGAATTGCCGGCTTTTCATGTTTCACTGTGAGCACTGTTCCCATCGATTTGGCCAATCACTGTAATGCCACAACCACCGTGGCTGTGACATTACAGTGAGTGGCAGCCAATCCCTGCATGATTTGTGCTCTAAAAAGCACCAAACATGCAGGGCGAGGACCCGAGCTCCCGCCCGAGCATCTCGAAAGTACTCAGCGAGCTCCGAGCATCTCGAGTACTGAGATTCTCGGGCGAGTACTGAGCAGTGGCAAGCATGCTCGCTCATCACTAGTAGTGAAGAAAAATATTAAAATAAAAAAAATTAAAATAACTTTCCATTAACTCAGTTAAAAATAAATGTAAAAAAATAAATAAAAATTACACGTATTTGGTATTCCTATGTGTACAAAAGTCCAATGTATCAAAATATAAAATTGACCCTAACAGGTATTGTACAGCTGTTGTAAAGGACAGCTTGCCAAAAAGATACCTCTTCATATTTCTACTGATTGAAAAATAAAAAGTTATGTGTCTCAGAAAAAAAAAATATATATCTTTTAACCTTTTCCTTACTGGGCAATTTTCTGTTTTACACTCTCTTTTTTCCCTACTTACAAAAGTCATGTGTTTTTTTCTTTTTCTGTCAACAGATTCATATGAATGTTTATTTTTGGGGGGTTAAGTTGTAGTTTTGAATGACACCATTCATTTTACAGTTCAATCTATTAGAACACAGTGAAAAAAAATCATAAATTGGAAAAAAAAGTGTCACCATTTTCCAGTTTTCATTTTTGCCTTAATTAAGTTGAGTGAGGACTTCTTTTTAGTGATGTTTTTCTTTATATCATTTTGCATCCAGTGGCTTAGTTGCGGCATCTGAATAACCTCAATTCTGGCATTTCATGTTTTTTTTCTCTATTTATGGCATTTCCCGGTAGTCTTAATTAATTTTATATATTTATATAATGTCTTAATTGTATATTATTTTTAATTTATTTCTAATTTTGGAATTTTCATATTTTTGAAAACATACACTATATATATATACTAGCACACATATATATACATACTAGCTATTTAGCCCATTCTATGCCCGGGTGGCGAGCATTTTTATTGGTATATGGTCTCCCATGCTGGTATATGCTGCCCCCATCCTGGTATTTGTGCTCCCCAATCCTGTTCCCCCATCCTTTTATGTGCTGCCCTCATCTCTATCCTGGTATGTGTTACGCACACGCCCAGAATGACTGGCATGAGCACGATTAGTGATCCCATTGGACCATGAACTGAGGAGTGCCTGGAGGGGCATAACTAAGTATCAACCCGGTCCGACCAATGTCGCACGGCGGCTCAGTCGACTCCGTGAACCAGGGAGGAACTGAGCAGAGGGACCAGGTGCTACTCCAGGTCAGACCCCGGTCACAGCTGTTGACCCACACCGGGGAATGCAGAAACAGGCAGGTTCGACTGGCATATTGATAGGTGGGTACTGGCAGGCACGGCTGGTATGCAGACAGGTGGATATTGACAGGCACAGCTGGTATGCAGACAGGTGGGCACAGGCAGGCACGGCTGACATGCAGACAGGCGGGTACTGGCAGGTAAGAACGTAGGCAGAATAGAAACCAGTACAGACTGGGATACAAGAACGGAGCCGCAGGTGCGGTAGACAAGCAGAGCAGAGCAAAACTCGCAGGTGCGGTAGACAAGCAGAGCAAAGCAAAACCCGCAAGAGCGGTAGACAAGCGGAGCAGAGCAAAACCCGCAGGGGCGATTACCATCTTGGTGGAGTCATCAAAGTTTTGGAGTATGGTACAGATGTCTGACATACATGTCCACTCCTCAGTTCCAGGATATCCGGGTTTTGAGAAGTCGCTGAACCACGAGGTTATGCACATGGTCCAGGCATGGTAAGTGTACGTGAACTCTCTTCGCCTCTGAGCCGCCACCAGATTCCTGCCATTGTCACAAACGACCATGCCTGGCTGTAGGGTCAGCGGTGTCAGCCACAGATCTTCCTGCTCTTTCAGAGCTGTCCACAACTCTTCAGCATTGTGTGGTTTGTCACCTAAGCATATTAGCTTCAGCACAGCCTGTTGTCGCTTGACCGAGGCAGTGCTCCACACATAACACCTCAGGAGTGGACATGGATGTCAGAGATATATACCATCCTCCAAAACTTTGAGCACTCCACCAAGATGTTGAGCGGCGATGACGCCATAATTAGCATCACCATCCCGCTTCTCTGTCTTCTGAAACGCTCTCTGCTCACTATCAAAGAGGATGCATTGCAGGCGGAGCACGATGAGATGGAGCAAGGAACCATACAGGGTGATTACACACAGCCCTGCCTCATCTCATCTCAATGTGGATTGGGTGAAAATGAGGAAGAGGAGGAGGAGGAGGAAGGACAGGAGCTAGTTTCATGCGCTATAGATGGTACTACCTGCACAGTTGTCATACCGTCTGTTCAGCGTGGATGGCCAGAGGAGAGAGAGGAGGAGGAGGAGGAGAGCAAGGTCAGTCATCCTCTTCGTGAGGACACGGAAGTCTTGCCTGTTAGTAGTCTGGCACGTTTGGCTGAGTTTATGTTATGCTGCCTTTCCCATGACCCTCGCATTCTCAAAATTTTGGGTGACAGTCATTACTGGTTGGTGACACTTCTAGACCCACGCTACAAGGAGAACTTTATATCTCTTATTCGTGAGCCGGACAGGTCTACAAAATGGGGCTGTATCACAAGGCCCTTGTTGCCGAACTATTAAAAAAATTCCCATCTGAAAACGCTGGCGGCAGAGGGCACACTTCGTTGGACAAGCAAGGAGTACAGGCGAGAGAAACACAACTTCAATCCAGCAGAGGCAGGGGAACACTGTCAAAGTTCTGGGACAGTTTTCTCAGCCCCTCCCATCGCACAGGCCCTGAGGCGCGGGGTACTCTCACAAGGAGTGCAAAGTTTGGGAAGATGCTGAGGGAGTACCTTGCTGACCGTACCAACATCCTCCGTGATTCCTCTGTGCCTTATAATTATTGGGTATCCAAGCTGGATACCTGGAATGAACTGGCTCTCTATGCATAGGAGGTCCTGGCCTTCCCTGCCGCTAGCATTTTATCAGAGCGGGTTTTTAGTGCCGCTGGTGGAATTATAACTGATAAGCACATCCGCCTGTCAACTGAAAATGCTGACTGGCTAACTCTTATAGAAATGAACAAGGGCTGGATTGGGCCAGACTTCTCAACACTACCAAATGATAGCAGCGTAACATAAACTCAAATCCAGTGTCTTTTCTTGGGAGGTGTATTCCCATGCACCTTTACACACCCAGACATGGGTATACGCTTTCTGATTTTGGCTATTTGCTCTTGTCCTTCTTCTTCTCCTCATCCTCCACCACCATATGACCAGGATGACCGTGGTCCGTGATGCAACACCCACATAATTTTTTTAAAGGATGTTTATGATGCCCGTAAAAAAACATTTTTATACAGAATGTTCATGTATACCCCCTAGGGGTAAATGTTTGTCAGCCCATACACTTAGTGCATGGGCATTACAAGTTTAGGAGGCCTGCTCCTTTCTAATGGGAACATTTTTTTATGAGGCCCTCCTCCACGTCTCTTCCAAGGGGCATTGGAGTGCCTCCAAATTTTTGGCAACCCTTGTATTCACTGCATAGGCCATCACTGTGGGAGACTCTCTCCTTTCTAATGGGAATTTGTCGTTACTGTGGCCCTGCTCTATGTTTATTTAAATTGTTAGTGGGGTTTTTCCTAAATTTGGTCAGCCGTTGGACTCACTGCATACCCTATAACTGTATAGCAGACTCTCTCCTTTCTAATGGGAATTTGTCATTACTGTGGCCCTGCTCTATGTGTCTTTAATTTCTTAGTGGGGTTTTTCCTAAATTTGGTCAGCCGTTGGGCTCACTGCATACCCTATATCTGTATAGCTGATTCTCTCCTTTCTAATGAGAATTTGTCATTACTGTTGCCCTGCTCTATGTGTCTTTAAATTCTTAGTGGGGTTTTTCCTAAAATTGGTCAGCCGTTGGACTCACTGCATACCATATAACTCTATAGCAGACATGTCGTACTCGTTACTGTGGCCCTGCTCTATGTGTCTTTCAGAATCCCTTTATTATCAATGAAACAGGATGTGTCTGATGATGTGTCACACACCACATTGCCAGATAAGGTTGTAAAATGTTAAAATGACATTTCCCGGTGAATGCATTTGCCTTAAAAAATAACGTAAAAACAAAAAAACAGTAGGATTTTTCATCATTATAAAAACAGAGTCGCCAATGTAACCTCAATGTAATCACATTGTTCAGCTCCTGCACCTCCTCCTCCATCTCCGAAATGACCACATCAGTCACAAGTTGAATGCACTGCAGCACTGCCTTGGCCAAGCGGCAACAGGCTGTGCTGAAAATAACATGCTTAATGCTTAGGTGACAAACCGCCCAGCACAGCAGAGTTGTTGAAAGCTGTAACACAGCAGCTTGATCTGTGGCTCTTACTGCTGAACATACAGCCAGGCATGGTCGTGTGGGACAAGGAAGGCAGAGATGATACCGGGAGAAACAGTGGCGGCTAGGGACAGAGTATGGACACCCGGCTGCCACCGTCATGAGGTTATGAAAAGCTTCCGCCTCCACGAGCCTAAAAGGCCACATTTCAAGTGAAAGCATCTTTAGAGGACTTCATGGGAGAAATGGCAGCTGGGTAGATATGGTTTCCCAAGTCCTTTCACCAAGCTAAAGAATATTGGTGTGGTGAAATACAGCTCACCAAAAAAAGCTGTGGACTAGCTCTGTACCGTCCCTGGCCACATCTTTGTGGTTAGGCGGTCCTTCCCAGTAAGTGAACTGGGGAGGGCACGGGTAATGTTGTGGGACCCTTGCTTGTGGAAGGCGGAGACAACACCAGGACAAATAGTGGCGGCTGGGGACCGAGTATGGATGCCCGGTCACCGCCGACATAAGATTGTGGACAGCTTCCACCTGCACGAGCCTAAAATGCCACATTTCAAGTGCAAGAAGCTGTCAAAAATTTGGCAGTATAGTATTGCAGCCTGTGGGTTGGTGGTTGGCTGGCTGCACACTTGCGCTTGCATTCCAAAGAATGGGGTAGAGACAACTGAATGCTGCACTGGGACAAGGACATGGACGGTAATTGTTGCAAGTCTGCAACGACAGGTGCATGGCGTGAGGCATCTTCATATGCGCCAAGGATCACTTATTTTGGGCACGCTTTTAGGCAGTGACTTGGGAGTCAGAAATGCTTCCAGAGGTCTTCCCCATGCTGTTCCCATGTCTTTTCAGCACTGTATGCATGTGTCTGATGATGTGTCACACACCACATGGCCAGATAAGATTGTAAAATGTTAAAATTACATTTCCTTGTGAATGCATTTGTCTTGGTTGAAAGCAATGCAAAAGTGCAAAAAGGAATCAAAAACGCTATGTGTGAACATAGCCCAAGGTGTGGAGGAGCATTTTTGGTTTTGGTTATTTATTTTGCCTTATATAAAAGTCATTACCCTGGAAAGGATGTTCCTTAATATATTTCCCAGGAAAATCCATTTTGGTTTCGTTTTTGTATGTTTTATTGTGAGTCCGTAAAAGTGGCGTAATACTCTGACAACCTTGCAGACAGCAGTGACCTGGGAGTCAGAGATGCTTCCAGGGGTCTTCCCCATGCTGTTTCCATGTCATTTGAGCACTGTTCCCATTGATTTGGGCAATTTTTAGGCCCTCTGCAGACCGCTGGGGGGAGCCACCTGAAAAATGCTCGAGTTTCCCATAGATTTACATAGGCCTTGTTGCTCGGCTCGAGCACCTGAGTATTCCAATGTGCTCGACACGAGCAACAAGTACCCGAGCATTTTAGTGCTCGCTCATCACTAGTAGGGACAACTGAACGCTGCGCTGGGACAAGGACGTAGACATGCTTGCTGATGGTGCTAGTTGAGAGTGTGCAATGAAACTTTAAGGGTGGGAGACATCTTAGCATGTGCCATGGACAGGGAATTAGCGTGCATGCACAACAGCAGAAGAAGCAGTGGTGTCACCTGCAGACACTGTTGCTGGACCCTGGGGTTCAGCCCACCTAGTAGGGTGCTTTGCTGCCATGTGCCTGATCATGCTGGTGGAGATTAGGCTGTTAGTTTTGCTACCCTTGCTGATACTGGCATGGCATGTTGTGCAAATGGCCTTTTTGGGGTTAACTGCAGAGTCTTTAAAAAATAACCAGACTCGGGAAGACCTAGCCGTTGTAAAGGCAACTTCCATCGTGTTGGTGTTACGAGGATCGCTTTCCCTCCTTGTGTCTATGGCCACCACACTGCTTATTCCTGCTTGTTGTGGTGCTACGCCTCCCTCCCCCTGTGTGCTACTTTCCTTGCTCTGTATGTCCCCCTGCCAGGTTGGGTCAGTTACTATATCATCCACCACCTCGTCTTCCACTTCCGCACCCTGGTCCGCCTCCTGACTTTCTAGCAATTGTGTCTCATTATCATCATCATCAACCTCTTTCTACAGTAAATGCACTTTCCCACAGTTGCCTTTGTGTGACCATGGCTGCTCCAATATTTGGACATCGCTATACGCTTTCTCCTCTTGACTCACTTGAAGCTGGCCAGGCAACAGGCCCGAATCTACCAATGGAACAGTAGTGAGCAGCTCTTCTGAGTGTCCAAGTGTGGGATCAGTTGTCTCCGGGCACTCGGCATGGTGGGAGGAAGGAGGATCAGGGTGAGAAATATGTGAACCAGACTCACAGCTACTGAGTTTTGACCGTGTGGAAGACAGGCTGGTGATTGTGGCAAAGTGACTGGATGCATTATCTGCTTTCCAACCAACAACCTTTTGACACTGCTCTGGGTTCAATAGTGGTGTACTGTGGTCCCCTAATAATTGGGACAGGAAGGTCGAGCGACAAGATGTGGGTGTTTGTTGTGGCACAATTTCAGCTTGCCTGCAACACAACGCCCTCGGCCTCTGCATGCACATCACCATCACATCCACTTGTCCGTCCCTTGCCACACACCTTGCCCATTTTAAATGGTGGACAATATTTTCCACGTTTACGAGAAATGGCTGATTTTGGAATGCTGTTATATTGATACGTCTGACAGAGAACCACGATTTTAAATAGCAGGCCTATAATTTATTAATATTATTCTACACAGAGGCCTAGTGTGAATAGCTTGACCGACACACTGCAACTAAGTGAAAATAGAAGAAATGGCTGATTTTCGAACTCTTATAGGATATATTTCTGACAGAGAACCACGGTTTTAAATAGCAGGCCTGTAATTTACTAATACTATTCTTCACAGACACCTAGTGTGAATAGCTTGACCAACACACTGCAATGAAATGAAACTGGAAGAAATGGCTGATTTTGGAACACTCTTATAGGTGATATTTCTGACAGAGAACCACAGTTTTAAAAAGCAGGCCTGTAATTTACTAATACTATGCTTCACAAACACCTAGTGTAAATAGCTTGACCGACACACTGCAATGAAATGAAAATGGAAGAAATGGCTGATTTTGGAACACTTTTATAGGTGATATGTCTGACAGAGAACCACGGTTTTAAATAGCAGGCCTGTAATTTGCTAATACTAATCTTCACAGACAGCTAGTGTAAATAGCTTGACCGACACACTGCAACAAAATGAAAATGGAAGAAATGGCTTATTTTGGAACACTCTTATAGGTGATATATCTGACAGAGAACCATGGTTTTAAATAGCAGGCCTGTAATTTACTAATACTATTCTTCACAGACACCTAGTGTGAATAGCTTGACCGACACACTTCAACAGAATTGAAAAGGAGGCTAATATTTTCCACGTTCAGTTCAAATTTCTGGATTTTTATTGCTGAAATATGGAACAAATATGGCTGTATTCTGCAGTGTTAATAAGCAAATGGAGCAAAAAAATTGTGTACTTTAGATTGCTTTTCAAGAAAATAACCAGGATTTAGATGGAAAAAAATTTGCCCTGGCCCTTGATATCTGGGGCTATGTCTACAAATATCTGTAAATATTACAGCAGCAGTAGACAGGACTTTCAATGGACCCTCTTGTGCAATATGCACTGCAGTCTGCCACATACACTGCCTTCCTGCCTAACTCCTGCCTAACACTGATTATATGCAGTTGGATTAGTCCTCGGAAAAACTGTTAGATCAGATGGATATATATTAGTAATGAGCGAGCATACTCGCAAGTACTCGGTACTCACCTGAGCATCTCAATACTCAAGATGCTCGGAGATCGCCAAGTACTTGCGAGATGCTCGGGCGGATGCTCGGGTCCCCTCCCTGCATGTTTGGCGCTCTTTACAGAGCCAATGAACATGCAGGGATTGCTTGCCACTCACTGTAATGCCGCAGCCATGTTGGTTGTGGCATTACAGTGATTGGCTGGCTGCACAGCGTCATCAGGGCTATATTAGACCTGGTGCCACTGTGCTCGTCAGTCTACTCCTCAATCAGACAGTGTAGGGAGATGTGCTGCTGAGCTAGGGAGAGATTTCCTTGTTTGTTAGATAGTGTAGGTAGAACAGAAGTATATTACACACATTCATCTCAACAAACAGTCCTTCTGAGGACCAATTCATCTGCAGAGATATCAGGCAGGCAGTGTATATAGCAGACTGCAGTGCATATAGCACAAGAGGCTCCATTCCAGTTCGGTCTGCTGCTGCTGCTGGTAGACATTTCTAGACATAGGCTCAGGTCTCACAGATCACATATATGTTTTCTGAAAATACTGCCATTTCTGGCATCCTTTAAAAAAAGTTTTCAGTGCGTCAGCGACGTTTTTGACACCGGTTTGCTGTTCAAAATAGTTACCTACAGGCCAGGTATTTAAAACTGTGGTATCTCCGTCACACGGATCACATATACGTTTTCAGAAAATACTGCCTTTTCTGGCCTCCATTAAAAAAAGTTTTCAGTGCGTCAGGGAAGTTTTTGACACCGGATCACATATAACTTTGCTCCAAATTCAGCCATTTGTAGTGAGCATGGAAAATACTTTCCTCCATTTAAAATGGGCTTGGCGCGTGGCAAGGGAAGGGGAACTCATGATGGTGCATGCAGAGGCCGAGGCCTTGGGCAAGCTGAAATTGTGCCACAACAAACATCCATATCTTCTCTCTTGACCTTCCTATCCCAATTCCTAGGGGACCGCAGCACACCACTATTGAACCCAGAGCAGTGTAAAAATATTGTTATTTGGATAGCAAATAATGCTTCCAGTCACTTTGCCACCACCACCACTACCCTGTCTTCCACACGGTCAAGTCTCAGTAGCCGTGAGTTTGGACTGCATATTCCTCACCCTGATCCTCCTTCCTCCCACCATGCTGAGTGACCGGAGACAACTGTTCCCACACTTGGACACTCCGAAGTGCTGTTCACTTTTCCATTTATAGATTCAGGCCTCTCACCCGGTCCACGTGAAGCATGGCAAGAGGAGATCGCATGCCCAAATATTTAAACAGCCACGGTCACACGAAGGCGACGGAGTGAAAATGACGCAAGAAGTGGACGATAATGAGACACAATTACCAGAAAGTCAGGAGGAGGACCAGGGTGCAGAAGTGGAAGATGAGTTGGTGGATGATATAGCAACTGACCCAACCTGGCAGGAGGACATGCAGAGTGAGGACAGCAGCACACAGGAGGAGGGAGGCGTAGCACCCCAACAGGCTGGAAGAAGCAGTGTGGTGGCTATAGACAGAAGGCAGGCAACCGTTTTTCGTAACACTAACACGAAGGAAGTTGCCAGTACAACTGTTAGGTCTTTCCAAGTCGTGATTGTTTTTAAAGACTCTGCCGATAACCCCAAAAAGGCCATTTGCACCACCGGCCAGGCCAGCATCAGCAGGAGTGGCAAAACTACCAGCCTGACCACGACCAGCATGATTATGCACATGGCAGCAAAGCAGCCGACTTTGTGGGCCGAACCCCAGGGTACAGGAACAGTTTCTGCAGATGGCAACACTGCTTCTTCCGCTGTTGTGCATGCAGGCCAATCCCCTGTCCATGGTACATGCGAACATGCCTCCTGCCCTGCACCTGTCGTTGCACACTCTCAAGTAGCAGCATCAGGAAGCACGTCCACGTCCTTGTCCCAGCACAGCATTCAGTTGTACATACCCCAGTCCTTGGAATGCAATCGCAAATATTCAGCCCCAAGGGCCAGACTACTAAATTCCCACACTTCGCAACTGCTTGCGATCGAAATGTTACCTTTTTGGGCTCGTGGAGACTCTAGCATTCCACAACCTGATGGTGGCTGCCATCCCAGGGTACTTGGTCCCCAGCCGCCACTATTTCTGCTGGTGTGCCGTCCCCACATTACACGTGTCACAAGAATTAGCCGTGCCTTCAACAACACAGTTACCGGGAAAGTCCACCCAACCACGGACACGTGGACAAGTGCTTGTAGGTAGGGACAGTACATCTCGCTAATGGCACACTGGGTTAACATAGTGGCAGCTGGGACCCAGTCGGACCTTGGGACGGAACATGTCCTCCTGATGCCAAGGATTGCGGGCCCTAGGTCAATCAGGGTTGCCCCCACAGTCTACAGCTCCTGTACCTCATCCTTCTCAGCCTCCTCCTTTTCTTCAGCCTCGATCTTCAAAGTTACCACATCAGTCACAAGCTGGAAGCACTGCAGCACTACCTCGGCCAAGCGGCAACAGGCTGTGCTGAAGCTAATACAGTAGGGAAAAAAAGTATTTAGTCAGCTACCAACTATGCAAGTTCTCCCACTTAAAAAGATGAGAGAGGCCTGTAATTGACATTATAGGTAGACCTCAACCATGAGAGACAAAATGAGAAAGCAAATCCTGAAAATCACATTGTCTGATTTGGAAATGAATGTTGACAATGACAGAGATCAAACTTTTTCTGTAAGTCTTCACAAGGTTGGCACACACTGTTGCTGGTATGTTGGCCCATTCCTCCATGCAGATCTCCTCTAGAGCAGTGATGTTTTGTGGCTGTCGTTGGGAAACACGGACTTTCAACTCCCTCCAAAGGTTTTCTATAGGTTTTAGATCTCGAGACTGGCTTGGCTCCTCCAGGATCTTGAAGTGCTTCCTACGAAGCCACTCTTCGTTGCCCTGGCAGTTTGCTTGGGATCATTGTCAAGTTTCATCTTCAGTGGCCTTGCTGATGGAAGGAGGTTTGCACTCAAAATCTCATGATACATGGCCCCATTCATTCTTTCATGTACATGGATCAGTTGTCCTGGTCCCTTGACAGAGAAACAGCCCCAAAGCATGATGTTACCACCCCCATGCTTCACAGTAGGTATGGTGTTCTTTGGATGCAACTCAGCATTCTTTCTCCTCCAAACACGACGAGTTGTGTTTTTACCAAACAGTTCTACTTTGGTTTTATCTGATCATATGACATTCTCAAAATACTCTACTCATCCAAATGCTCTCAAGCAACCTTCAGATGGGCCCGGAAATGTAATGGCTTAAGCAGGGGGACACGTCTGGCACTGCAGGATCTGAGTCCCTGGTGGCGTAGTGTGTTACTGACGGTAGCCTGTGTAACGTTGGTCCCAGCTCTCTGCAGATCATTCACTAAGTCGCCCCATGTGGTTCTGGGATTTTTGCTCACCAATCTTGAGATCATTTTGACCCCATGGGGTGAGATCTTGTGTGGAATCCCAGATCGAGGGAGATTATCAGTGGCTCGGGTCCCCTCCCTGCATGTTTGGCGCTCTCTAGAGCGCCAATGAACATGCAGGGATTTCCTGCCACTCGCTGTAATGTCGTATCCATGTTGGTTGTGGCATTACAGTGATTGGCTGGCCGCACAGCGTCATCATGTCTATATCAGACCCGGCACTGGCATGGTCGTCAAATTCTCTCTGGAATCAGACAGTGTAGGGAGAGCTGACGCTGAGCTAGGGAGAGATTTGCTTGTTTCTAGTTAGTGTAGGTGTACCAAGCTATATTAGAGACACATATTCATCTCAACAAACAGTGCTTCTAAGGACTAATCCATCTGCAGAGATATCTGGCAGGCAGTGTATATAGGCAGGCAGGCAGTGTATATAGCAGACTGCAGTGCATATAGCACAAGAGGTTCCATTTAAGTTCTGTTTGCTGCTGCTGTTAGATATTTCTAGAAATAGGCCCAGGTCTCAGGAGCCAAGAATAATTTTTTTTGGATCTTAATCCTCATTATTTGCTTAAAAAGCAATCCAGAGAACACAGTTTTTCTGCGCCATTTGCTTGTTGGCACTGCAGAATACAGCCAGGTCCTTTCCACATTAAAGAGCTAAAAATCCAGCTATTTAAAACTTTATTTTCTCCATCACACGGATTACATATACGTCTTCAGAAAATACTGCCATTTCTGGCCTCCATTAAACATTTGTTTCAGTGTGTCAGTGAAGCAATTGACACCAGATTGCTGTTCAAAATATTTACCTACAGGTCAGGTATTTAAAACTGTGTTTTCTCCGTCACACGGATCACATATACGTTTTCAGAAAATAATGACATTTCTGGCCTCCATTAAAAATTTGTTTCAGTGTGTCAGTGAAGCAATTGACACCAAAATACTGTTCAAAAAAGTTACCTACAGGCTAGGCATTTAAAACTGTGTTTTCTCCGTCACACGGATGACATATACGTTTTCAGTAGTGTTGAGAGAGCACTAAAATGCTCGGGTGCTCGAAGCTCGGGCCGAGCTCACCATGATACTCGGGTGCTCGACCCAAGCAACGAGCCTAATGTTAGTCTGTGGGAGACACGAGCATTTTTGCGGCGGCACCCCCGGCATTTCAATGCCCCTTGGAAGAGCTTTGGAGTTCAGAGTGGTTTAAGAAGATGGTTTTAATGGCCCTTGGAAGAGTGGTGGAGGTTACAGTTTAATAAAAATACAATATCAATGCCCCGTGGAAGAGACGTGGAGGTCACAGTAGCTTAACAAGATAGTTTTAATGCCCCTTGGAAGAGTGGTGGAGGTTGCAGTGGAATAAAAAGACAATATCAATGCCCCTTGGAAGAGTAGTGGAGGCCACAGTGGAATAAAATGTCAATATCAATGACCGTTGGAAGAGACGTGGATGTCACAGTAGCTTGACAAGATGATTTTAATGCCCCTTACAAGAGCCATGCAGTACAGCATATTAAAAACATTATTCTCATTATTGGGGAGTGGGTCTCCCTTAGTCTTTGCCTATGCCTTCCAAGCAAAAGATGCCAAAAATTAGAACGGAGGAACTTGCAATGCCCCTTACAAGAGCCATGCAGTACAGCATATTAAAAACATTATTTCCATTATTGGGGAGTGGGTCTCCCATAGTCTTTGCTAGTGTTGAGCGAACATGCTCGACACTGCTCGGTACTCGCCCGAGCATCACGCTACTCGGGATGTTCGGCGAGCACCGAGCATTTCCGGGTTACTCGGGCGGGAGCTCCGGTCTCCGCCCTCTTTACAGAGCCAATGAACATGCAGGGATTGCCAGTCAGTCACTGAAATGCTGCAGCCATGTTGGTTGTGGGCATTACAGTGATTGGCTGGCCGCACAGCGTCTCCTCGTGTATTTAAAACCGGGCGCCGCCATCTTGGACACAGTCGCTCCGAATTAGACAGTGTAGGGAGAGCGCTGCTGATTTAGGGAGAGATATAAACTGCGAAATAGTTAGTGTAGGGTCTGTAAAGGCTGCCAGAACAAACAAACAGTCCTTTTCAGGACTAATATCCATCCCAGATACCAGGCTGGCAGGCTGAATAGGAGACACAGTGGTTATGCCAGCAAATGCTGCATTATAGTCCTGTGTGCTCCTGTTGCTGAAATTGCTGGACTTAGCACCAGGTGTCGGGGGGGCCAGGAAAAATCCTTTTTTTTTCATCTAAATCCTCCTTTTTTTTTCCTCCTTCACACTGTACAAATACCCGTCTTATTAACCTTTTGGTGTGTCCCCCTCCCAAAAAAAAGCATGTCTCTGATTTTTCAGACACAAATATAACTGTTGAAAATAGTCTGGTGTAGGCCAGAGAAACAGAAGTGTTGTTTTGCACTTCCACGGTTCAAACCTCTGTATTATCCATTTTGGGCCATTTGTATCTAAAAAAAAAAACAGTTTGAGTGTGTCGCTCACTGTTCAGCCGCAAATATCTCTATTTAAAAAAGTGTGGTATACCCCAGTAAACAATAACTGTGGTTTTTCCATCCCACTGTAAAAAATCTCTATTATTCAGCTTTTGGTATTTTTTTCCGTAAAGAAAAACAGTAGTGTCTCCTGACTGTTGTGACACAAAAATATATCTGTTGAAAATAGTCTTGTGTAGGCCCGACATCCCAGTGTGGTTTCGCAGTTCCACGGGTCAAATCGCTGTACTATCAAGTTTTGGGCCTTTGGTATCTAAAAAAAAACCAGTTTGAGTGTGTCACTTACTGTTCAGCCGCAAATATCTCTATTTAAAAAAGTGTGGTATACACCAGTAAACAATAACTGTGGTTTTGCCATCCCATGGTTAAAAATCTCTATTATTCAGCTTTTGGTAGTTTTTTCCGTAAAGAAAAACAGTAGTTTCTCCTGACTGTTGTGACACAAAAATATCTGTTGAAAATAGTCTTGGGTAGGCCCGACATCCCAGTGTGGTTTCGCAGTTCCACGGGTCAAATCGCTGTACTATCCAGTTTTGGGCCTTTGGTATCTAAAAAAAAAGCAGTTTGAGTGTGTCGCTCACTGTTCAGCCGCAAATATCTCTATTTAAAAAAGTGTGGTATACACCAGTAAACAATAACTGTGGTTTTGCCATCCCATGGTTAAAAATCTCTATTATTCAGCTTTTGGTAGTTTTTTCCGTAAAGAAAAACAGTAGTTTCTCCTGACTGTTGTGACACAAAAATATCTGTTGAAAATAGTCTTGGGTAGGCCCGACATCCCAGTGTGGTTTCGCAGTTCCACGGGTCAAATCGCTGTACTATCCAGTTTTGGGCCTTTGGTATCTAAAAAAAAAGCAGTTTGAGTGTGTCGCTCACTGTTCAGCCGCAAATATCTCTATTTAAAAAAGTGTGGTATACACCAGTAAACAATAACTGTGGTTTTACCATCCCATGGTAAAAAATCTCTATTATTCAGCTTTTGGTAGTTTTTTCCGTAAAGAAAAACAGTAGTGTCTCCTGACTGTTGTGACACAAAAATATATCTGTTGAAAATAGTCTTGTGTAGGCCCGACATCCCAGTGTGGTTTCGCAGTTCCACCGGTCAAATCGCTGTACTATCCAGTTTTGGGCCTTTGGTATCTAAAAAAAAAGCAGTTTGAGTGTGTCGCTCACTGTTCAGCCGCAAATATCTCTATTTAAAAAAGTGTGGTATACACCAGTAAACAATAACTGTGGTTTTTCCATCCCACGGTAAAAAATCTCTATTATTCAGCTTTTGGTCGTTTTTTCCGTAAAGAAAAACAGTAGTGTCTCCTGACTGTTGTGACACAAAAATATATCTGTTGAAAATAGTCTTGTGTAAGCCCGACATCCCAGTGTGGTTTCGCAGTTCCACGGGTCAAATCGCTGTAATATCCAGTTTTGGGCCTTTGGTATTTAAAAAGAAAGCAGTTTGAGTGTGTCGCTCACTGTTCAGCCGCAAATATCTCCATTTAAAAAAGTGTTGTATACCCCAGTAAACAATAACTGTGGTTTTCCTCTTCCACGGTTCTAATCTAATCTTTATTACCCTTTTTCCATTGATAGTGCAAGTGTAAGCTATTTTACTTCATTTACAATGGGCAAGGCGCATGGCAAGGGACGTGGAAGTGGACGTTCTGGTGATGGTTTGTGCAGAGGACGGGGCCGTGGCCAAGGTGAAAATGTGCCACAACCAACAGCCACATCTTCTCGCTCCCACTTCTTGACCGAGTTACTAGGGAAGCACAGAACAACACCAGTATTGAGAACTGATCAGTGTGAACAGGTTATTAATTGGATAGCAGATAATACTTCCAGTTACCTGGGCACCACCACCTCCGGTCTGTCTTCCACACGGTCAACTCTTAGTAGCCGGGAGTCTCGACCGCATACTCCTCCTCACCCTGATGCTCCTTCCTCCCACCATGCCGAGTGTCGTCAGACAGCAAGTGATCCCACACTTGGACACTCTGAAGAGCTGTTCAATGGTCAATTTCCATATTTGGGCCCCTCACCTGATACGCTTGAAGTGGTGAAAGAGGAGATCCCATGTTGCGATGCCCAAATATTTGAAGAGCCACGGCCACAGGAACTCGACATTGGCAATCTGTCACAAGAGGTGAACGATGACGAGACACAATTGCCAGGAAGTGAGGAGGAGGATCGTGGTGCATAAGTGGAAGAGGAAGAGGTGGTGGATGATCTAGTAACTGACCCAGCATGGAAGGAGGACATGCAGAGTGAGGCCAGCAGCACACAGGGGGAGGGAGGCAGAGTACCCCAACAGGCAGGAAGAAGCAGTGTGGTGGCCGCAGACAGAAGGCAGGCAAACGTTCCCCGTAACACCAACACGAGGGACGTTGCCAGTACAAGCGGTAGGTCTTTCAGAGTCTGGAATTTTTTTAAAGACTCTGCTGATAAACCCAAAAAAGGCCATATGTTCCACTTGCAATGCCAGCATCAGCAGGGGTGACAAAACTACCAGCCTGACTACCACCAGCATGATCAGGCACATGGCAGCAAAGCACCCGACTTTGTGAGGCGAAACCCAGGGTCCACGACCAGTGTCAGCGGGTGTCACCACTGCTTCTTCCACTGTTGTGCGTGCAATAGAACCCCCTGTTGTGTGTGCAAGGCAATCCCCTGTCCATACTGCATGTAAAGATGCCCCCTCCTCTCAGTCTTCACTTGTTATGGCAGTTTCTCAAAAAACAGCATCAACGTCCACGTCCACGTCCCACCGCAGCGTTCAATTGTCCATATCCCAGACCTTTGAACGAAAGCGGAAATTCGCAGCTAACGCCCCACAGGCCACAGTCCTAAATTCGCACATTTCACGACTGCTTGCGTTGGAAATGCTGCCTTTTAGGCTGGTGGAGACGGAATCCTTCCGCAATCTTATGGCGGTGGCAGTCCCTCGGTACTCGGTCCCCAGCCGACACTATTTTGCCCGGTGTGCCATCGCCGCACTACACAAGCACGTGTCCCAAAACATCTGCCGTGCCCTCAACAACGTAGTTACTGGGACAGTCCACCTGACAACGGACACGTGGACAAGTGCTTGTGGCCAGGGACGGTACATCTCTCTGATGGCACACTGGGTAAACATAGTGGAAGCCGGGACCCAGTCCGACCTTGGGACGGAACACATCCTCCCCACACCGAGGATTGCGGGCCCTATGTCAGTCAGAGTTGCCCCCACAGTGTACAGCTCCTGCGCATCCTCCTCCTCCTCCTCCTCATGTTCAGCCTCCATCTCAGATATCACCACATCAGTTACAAGCTTGAAGCATTGCAGTACTGCCTCGGCCATGCGGCAACAGGCTGTGCTGAAACTCATAAGCTTAGGTGATAAACTTCACACTGCTTGTGAGTTGTGGACAGCTGTGAAAGAGCAGGCAGATCTGTGGCTGAGACCGCTGAACCTACATCCCGGCATGGTCGTGTGTGACAATGGCCATAACCTGGTGGCGGCTCTGAGGCGAGGTGAGATCACACACGTACCATGCCTGGCTCATGTGCTTAACCTCGTGGTTCAGCTGTTTCTTAAATCGCACCTCGAGTTGCCAGATCTGCTCGTGAAAGTACGCCGCCTGTCAGCTCATTTTCGCAAGTCGGCTACAGTTTCCGCCGCCCTTGCTGTGTTGCAGCAGCGTTTGCAGCTTCCGGCACACCGACTGGTGTGTGATGTCCCCACACGTTGGAACTCTACCCTCCACATCTTGCAAAGGATTTGTGAGCAGAAGAGAGCAGTTGTGGAGTACCAGCTGCAACAAGGCCATCGATATTCAGGTCAGACTCCACACATAAGACCTCAGGAGTGGACCTGGATGTCTGACATATGTACCATCCTGAGAAACTTTGAGGAGGCCACCAAGATGGTGAGTGGTGATGACGCCATCATTAGTGTCAGCATCCCACTTGTCTGTCTTTTGCAACGCTCTCTGCAGAGAATTAAAGAGGAGGCATTGCAGCCAGAGTATGTTGAGATGGATCAAGAAGCCGTAGCGGGCGATTACACACTGCCCAGCCTCATCTCATCCCAACGTGCATTGGGGGACAATGAGGGAGAGGAGGAGGAGGAGGAGGAAGAACAGGAGCTGCTATCATGCGTTGTAGACGGTAGTACCTATACAAGTGTCATACCGTCGGTTCAGCGTGGGTGGCCTGAGGACAGGGGGAGGAGGAAGAGGAGGAGGAGGAGAGCATAGTCAGTCGTCATCTTGGTGAGGACACGGAAATCTTGCCCGTTACCAGTCTGGCACGCATGGCTGACTTTATGTTACGCTGCCTTAACCGTGACCCTCTCGTTGTCAAAATGTTGGGTGACAGTCATTACTGGTTGGTGACACTTGTAGACCCCCGCTACAAGGAGAACTTTCACTCTCTTATTCCTGAGGTGGAGAGGTCTACAAAAATGGGGCAGTACCAGAAGGCCCTTGCTGCAGAACTCATAAAAAAATTCCCATCTGAAGACGCTAGCGGCAGTGATCACAGTTCGTTGCCCAACCAAGGCGTACAGGTGAGAGAGATGCAACTCCAATCCCGCAGAGGCAGGGGAACACTGTCAATGATCTGGAACAGTTTTCTGACACCCGCCCAGCTTACAGGCCCTGAGGCACAGGGTACTGTCACAAGGAGTAGAAAGTTTCAAAAGATGGTGAGGGAGTACCTTGCCGACCGTACCAGCGTCCTCCGTGATTCCTCTGTGCCTTTTAATTATTGGGTATCCAAGCTGTACACTTGGAATGAACTCGCTCTGTATGCCTTGGAGGTCCAGGCCTGCCCTGCCGCTAGCGTGTTATCGGAGCGTGTTTTTAGTGCCGCTGGGGAAATTATAACTGATAAGTAGAGATGAGCGTTGTTCGACTCGAACTGTTCGCCAATCTCAAATTCGAGCTGTTTTGGGCGGTGTTCGAGCCGTTCGGCGAACACGAACGATTTGAGAAAAATTCGGCTGTTCGAGGTTATGTTCGATAACTGTTCGTGCACCAAAATCATAACTGGATTTTTTCTCAGTAATGATGAAAATTAATGTTAATACGCAGTTTGAGTGTACAGCGGGGTGGGGGGAGGGGCAGGGGATGGATCTCTGCAGGAATAATGAAGATCTCCATTTTTTTTTCTCTTTCCCGCATTTACAGTGGGGAGGTGCAATCTGTCAGCCTATCAGCAGCGCACACACGGAGCGAAGTGCTTTTTTTCACACAAGCAAGGGCATGTGTCATTGGCAGTGTATGTCACATGTCCTTGCCCTATAAGACCAAGCCATTTTCCCCGTCGCCACCATTTTCTCACTGCTGCAGCTGCGTGTTAGACGGCACCGCTGTTGCTGTGTGCGCTATACCTTGTTAATTTCAAGGCAATTTTCGCACAAATCTACAGATACCTTGGGAGTAGGGAATAGCTGTGATTGCAGTCCTTTTAAGGACTAGGTTACAGCATTTCCTACGACTTTTATCAGGCAGGTCTGTGCTCTTAAATAGATAGATTGTGGGAGTAAAGACTAATTGTAATTGGAGTCCTTTTCAGGACTAGGTTACATCAGTTCCTATCAGTTTTTGCCAGGCAGGTCTGTGCCAGTGCTGTGCAAGTTTTTTCACAGCATTTGGCTGAATCTAGCAAAGCTAATCCTTTTTGGCCTATTGCAGAGTGTGTTAGTCAGTGGAGTAGCCTATCTGTGTTGCAAGATATACCACCTGTGTATAGAATACCAATTTTTTTACTGCACCTAGTGAAGTAAAATCTTTTGGGCATAGCATCATTCTATTAGTCCATCTATACTGACCTCCATCAGGTTGCAAATTGAATATAATTTTTTTCTGCATCTAGCTCTGAAAAAATATTTGGGGTTCTAGCAGTGTGTGGGACTTGTTCTATTAGTCCATCTATACAGACCTCCATCAGGTTGCAAACTGAATATAATTTTTTTCTGCATCTAGCTCTGAAAAAATATTTGGCCTTCTAGCAGAGTGTGGGACTTGTTCTATTAGTCCATTTATACTGACCCCCATCACGCTGCAAATTCAAAATAATTTTTTGTCTGCATCTAGCTCTGGAAAAATATTTGGCCTTCTAGCAGTGTGTGGGACTTTCTCTATTAGTCCATCTATACTGACCTCCATCAGGTTGCAAATTCAAAATAATTTTTATCTGCATCTACCTCTGAAAAAATATTTGGGCTTCTAGCTGTGTGTGGAACTTGTTCTATTAGTCCATCTATACTGACCTCCATCAGGTTGCAAACTGAATATAATTTTTTTCTGCATCTAGCTCTGAAAAATATTTGGCCTTCTAGCAGTGTGTGGGACTTTCTCTATTAGTCCATCTATACTGACCTCCATCAGGTTGCAAATTAAAAATAATATTTATCTGCATCTAGCTCTGAAAAAATATTTGGCCTTCTAGCAGTGTGTGGGACTTTCTCTATTAGTCCATATATACTGACCTCCATCAGGTTGCAAATTCAAAATAATTTTTTGTCTGCATCTAGCTCTGAAAAAATATTTGGCCTTCTAGCAGTGTGTGGGACTTTCTCTATTAGTCCATCTATACTGACCTCCATCAGGCTGAAAATTAAAAATAATTTTTATCTGCATCTACCTCTGAAAAAATATTTGGCCTTCTAGCTGTGTGTGGGACTTGTACTATTAGTCCATCTATACTGACCTCCATCAGGTTGCAAACTGAATATAATTTTTTTCTGCATCTAGCTCTGAAAAAATATTTGGCCTTCTAGCAGTGTGTGGGACTTTCTCTATTAGTCCATCTATACTGACCTCCATCAGGTTGCAAATTAAAAATAATTTATATCTGCATATAGCTCTGAAAAAATATTTGGCCTTCTAGCAGTGTGTGGGACTTTCTCTATTAGTCCATCTATACTGACCTCCATCAGGTTGCAAACTGAATATATTTTTTTTCTGCATCTACCTCTGAAAAAATATTGGGCTTCTAGCTGTGTGTGGGACTTGTTCTATTAATTCATCTATACAGACCTCCATCAGGTTGCAAACTGAATATAATTTTTTTCTGCATCTACCTCTGAAAAAATATTTGGGCTTCTAGCTGTGTGTGGGACTTGTTCTATTAGTCCATCTATACTGACCTCCATCAGGTTGCAAACTGAATATAACTTTTTTCTGCATCTAGCTCTGAAAAAATATTTGGCCTTCTAGCAGTGTGTGGGACTTTCTCTATTAGTCCATCTATACTGACCTCCATCAGGTTGCAAATTAAAAATAATTTTTATCTGCATCTAACTCTGAAAAAATATTTGGCCTTCTAGCACTGTCTGGGACTTTCTCTATTAGTCCATCTATACTGACCTCCATCAGGTTGCAAATTCAAAATAATTTTTTGTCTGCATCTAGCTCTGAAAAAATATTTGGCCTTCTAGCAGTGTGTGGGACTTTCTCTATTAGTCCATCTATACTGACCTCCATCAGGCTGCAAATTAAAAATAATTTTTATCTGCAACTACCTCTGAAAAAATATTTGGCCTTCTAGCTGTGTGTGGGACTTGTTCTATTAGTCCATCTATACTGACCTCCATCAGGTTGCAAACTGAATATAAATTTTTTCTGCATCTAGCTCTGAAAAAATATTTGGCCTTCTAGCAGTGTGTGGGACTTTCTCTATTAGTCCATCTATACTGACCTCCATCAGGTTGCAAATTAAAAATAATTTATATCTGCATCTAGCTCTGAAAAAATATTTGGCCTTCTAGCAGTGTGTGGGACTTTCTCTATTAGTCCATCTATACTGACCTCCATCAGGTTGCAAATTAAAAATAATTTTTTGTCTGCATCTAGCTCTGAAAAAATATTTGGCCTTCTAGCAGTGTGTGGGACTTTCTCTATTAGTCCATCTATACTGACCTCCATCAGGTTGCAAACTGAATATATTTTTTTCCTGCATCTACCTCTGAAAAAATATTTGGGCTTCTAGCTGTGAGTAGGACTTGTTCTATTAGTCCATCTATACTGACCTCCATCAGGTTGCAAATTGAATATAATTTTTCTCTGCATCTAACCCAGCCAATAGTTTTGGCCTAATACCACAGTTTGGCCACTCAGCTCTGCTCGGTTCCCATCCATTGTTTTTTTGTGCAAACAACTCCAGAGTTGTGAATTAGTTAACCACCAAAATGAGTGGTAAAAGGCCTGCTGCTGGTGGAAAGGGGAATAGGCATGTTAGGAAGGGGAAAAAAGGTTGTGTCCATGGGGTAGGTGTTAAAGCAACAGTAACATCTGCAGAAGAAAGACCATCTTCCAGCCAAACTAAAATGTCTACTTCTTTTAGCGGACAATGTGATAAGATCCCTTTCTTACGGCCACGCCAATCGCTACAAATTCCAGATGAGGCACAAAAACAGCAGGTACTTCAACGGATATCAAGTGCTCCTTTAAGTGGGCTCTCCTCCACATCAACTTCAACATCACAAATACTCCAGTCCTCAAAGGTGTCACCCCAATCGCACTTGCTTCCTCACAGCTCCCAAATCTCCAGCTGCCCGTCTGAGTATGAGGTAGAACAGATGGTTGAGTCTGCAGATCTGTTTTCTCATACTATAGCCTGGGAATCAGAGGTCGACTCCAGCGCTTCTGTGAATCCAGACGAGGAAATGATCTGCACTGATGCCCAGAATCTTTATGAGTCGGATCCAGGACCAGACGCAGAAGGTTCTGACCATAATGTAGAACCTCATTCCCAAACTGTAACTCCTGTTGGTGGAGACAATGAGGAAGACGATGATGAGACTCAAATACCTGATTGGAGCGACAACTTTAGTTTTTTGTCAGGGCAGGAACAGGTTGGCTCTGAGGACGACGGGTGTGATAACGCACAGGGTGATGATGATGAGGTTGGAGATCCCACTTACTGTCAACCCACAGTCAGCCAAGAGATGAGGTCAGCAGAGGAGGTGGAGGAAGATGCTAGTGACGACGAGGTCAGGTTGCGCCTTCCTGGACAGAGACGTAGTACTGGAAGCACGTCAACAACTGCATCCTCAAACACAACTCTGCCTCTCACCACAAGTCGTGGTGGCTCTTCAGGTCGCATGGGTGCTAAGCCTTGCATAGCCTGGGCATTTTTTCAGATCGATAAAGATGACCCAACTCGTGTTATCTGTAACATTTGTCAGCAAAAGCTAAGTAGAGGCCAAAAAATACATAGTTTGAGTACTTCATGCATGAACCAGCACATGGACATGAAGCATAAGTTGCAGTGGGAAGCTCAGTGTGCTACAATGCGGCCTAGCCAGCCGGGCCAACCACCATCTGCCATATCTTGTGCATCCGCGGCCTCTTCATCCTCTGTGACTGGGGGGACAGCAGTCACACCTGTTTTGGGGCGTAGACCTGCCACCTCTTTACCCGCAACAGCCAGCGTGATTGGCAGGTCATCATTTTCTTTGGAGGTGGTAACACGAGCTGCTGTTGAGCGCTGTCCGACATCGATAGCACCACCTTTGGATCAAGGCAACCTAACATGTCCGCCTGCATCTTCCTCACAGACCGGCAGTTTGCCGGGGACACCCTTATCAACCCCATCTAAGCACAATAGCCAGCCCTCGGTCCCTCAGATGTGGACAAGTAAAAGACCATTTCCTCCTAGCCATGAGAAAGCTAAGAGGTTGAATTTTACCATCTGCAAGCTCTTGGCTACAGAAATGCTGCCTTTCTGCCTGGTGGACACAGAGGATTTTCGAGACCTTATGTCCGTCGCAGTGCCCCAGTACCAGATGCCCAGTCGGCACTACTTCTCAAAGAAAGGTGTGCCTGCGCTCCACCAGCATGTCGCACACAACATCACCGCTTCTTTGAGAAACTCTGTGTGTGACAGGGTGCATTTCACCACAGACACTTGGACGAGTAGGCATGGACAGGGGCGTTACATGTCGCTGACTGGGCACTGGGTAACTATGGTGACAGCA
The DNA here is from genome assembly GCF_046119375.1 of Phyllobates terribilis. Lineage (NCBI taxonomy): Eukaryota > Metazoa > Chordata > Amphibia > Anura > Dendrobatidae > Phyllobates > Phyllobates terribilis. The sequence goes on from NW_027362761.1 coordinate 286,238,465, forward strand.
GGACAAGGGGCTGCTGTCCAAGTCTTGCCGTCCCCACGAGTTGTGCGTCAATCCTCTTTATGTCAAAGTTCCTCCACTGCTTCTGCCTCCTCAACCTCCTCTCGGTCTTCCACCTGCACCCAAAGCCTGTCTGGTCATGCTACAAGCGTTCTAACTGCGCAGAAGGGATCCTGCACACCTCCTTACTATGCTGGCAGTAGGGCTCAACGTCATCAGGCGGTTTTTACTTTGAAATGTCTGGGAAAATGTGAGTCACACAGCTGAGGAGTTGTGGTCAGCTCTGGAGAACCAATTTCATGAATGGTTGTCTCCACTGGACCTGAAACCAGGGAAGGCCGTGTGCAACAATGCTGCAAACCTGGGTGCGGCCCTTCGCCGGGGCAATGTCACACACGTGCCTTGTATGGCTCACGTGTTGAACCTGGTTGTCCAGCAATTTTTAGCCCACTATCCCAGACTAGATGGCCTTCTGCAGAGGGCACGGTCGCTGTGTGCTCACTTCCGCAGCTCAGCGACTTACATCTCTACAGAAGTCGTTGGGCCTGCCACTTCACCGGCTAAAATGTGATGTGCCTACCCGGTGGAATTCAACTCTGCACATGTTGCAGCGACTGTGGCAGCACCGACAAGCCCTGGTGCAATACGTTCTGACGTATAGCCTGGGCCAACGAGATCCAGAGGTGGGGCAAATCACGCTGGAGGAGTGGTCTCAGATCAGGGACCTATGCACCCTTCTGCACAGTTTTGAAATGGCGACGAAGATGTTTAGTGCTGACGATGCCATTATCAGTATGACTATTCCGGTGATTTACATGCTGGAGCACATGTTAAACAGAATTCGGAGTCAGGTGGTGGCACAAGAGGAGGTGGAGGAAGTAGAGGAGGAGGAGTTATATGCGGAAGGGCTAACATCTGCAAGGTCCAGACGGTCGGCAGCACCAAGGCGGCAGGCATGTGAAGGTGGGGGAGATGGTTTTACCAGGGCGCATGGTAGCAGCCAAACTAGTGAGGAAGGTGCAGGAGCCCAGGAAGAAGTGGAGGACGAACTGATGGAAGACTCATCAGATGAGGGAGACCTTGATCACATTTCTGTTGTGCGAGGTTGGGGGGAGAGGACAGAGGAAGGAAGTATGATTGTTACCTCGCCACCAACACAACAGGGACTTGGTGCTCCTGGATGCGCAACACACATGAGTGCCTTCTTGCTGCACTACCTGCAACATGACCCTCGAATTGTGAGAATTAGAAATAATCCTGACTACTGGGTTGCCACACTGTTAGATCCCCGGTACAAAAGTAAATTTGCAGAAATTATTCCTGCCATAGAAAGGGATGCACGCATGCAGGAGTATCAGCAGAGACTGTTGCAGAATCTTACATGTGCTTTTCCACAAAACACCAGTGGTGCACGTAGTGAATCTCACAGTTCCAACTTGCCAACCGTGGGACCGTCAAGTGTTCAGCACTCAAACCGTAACAGAACCACAGTATCTGCTGGTAACATCAATTTTGCGGAATCATTTCACCACTTTTTTAGCCCATCCTTTGCAGGGCCACAGGAGACAAGAAGTCTGACACATAGTCAACGCCTAGAGACGATGGTACAGGAGTATCTCCAAGTAAACATTGAAGCCATGACTGTGTCACTGGACCCTTGCTCTTTTTGGGCTTCCAATCTGGATAAATGGCCGGAGCTAGCCACTTACGCCTTGGAGATCTTGTCATGCCCCGCAGCCAGCGGTCTGTCTGAGCGTGTGTTCAGCGCTGCTGGTGGTGTGCTGACAGATAAGCGCACGCGGCTCTCCACTGATAATGTAGACAGACTCACGTTCATAAAGATGAACAAATCATGGATCCGAAACGACTTTTCTACCCCTGTGTCATCCTGGGGAGAGTAAAAGCTTGATGATTGGTTAAAATCACCCTACCAACCGTTTTAAGCTTTCAAATTACTAATCATGTTTATCTGTATCTTGGCTGGAAAATAATTTGGGCTTTGTAGCAGTGTGCAGCACTGATTCTATTAGGCCATCTATAATAAGCTCCACCAGATTTTAAATAACTAATCATGTTTATCTGTATCTTGACTGGAAAATAATTTGGGCTTTGTAGCAGTGTGCAGCACTGATCCTATTAGGCCATCTATAATAAGCTCCACCAGATTTAAAATTAATAATAATTTTTAGCTGCATCTAGCCCGGAAAATAATTTTGGGGCTCCGAGATGCGCAAGACACATAAGTGCCTTCTTGCTGCACTACCCGCAACATGACCCTCATATTGTCAGAATTTGAAGTAATCATGACTACTGGGTTGCCACACTCTTAGATCCCCCAAACTTTTCGATCAACCTTTTCATTTTAATAAAGACCAAAAAAATGGTCATTTTTGAAATTATAAGCATTAGCAGGTTATTAGAAACTGAAATCAAACAGTTTTCAACTCAAAACTTTATTCTAGGTGATGTTACATTTTCACATAGGACCCCTTGTTCGAAAGGAGCTTCTGAACTCTCTCGTCCATTGAATTTGTCAGGTTTTGGATGGTTTCTGCTTCAATTGTTTTGCATGAGGACAGAATACCCTCCCAGAGCTGTTGCTTAGATGTGAACTGCCTCCCGCCATCATAGACACTCCTTTTGATGATGCTCCAGAGGTTCTGAATGGGGTAGAGGTCAGGGGAGCATGGGGGTCACACCATAAGTTTGTCCCCTTTTATGCCCATATCAGCCAGAGATGCAGATGTTTTATGTGCAGCATGAGATGGTGCATTATCATGCAAAAAAATGATCTTGCTGTGAAATACACGGTTCTTCTTCTTGAACCATGGCAGAAAGTGCTGTTTGAGAAAATCCACATACATTATGGAGTTCATCTTTAGCACCTTTAGGGATCCTAAAGGGGCCGACAATCTCTCTCCCCATGATTCCAGCCCAAAACATTAATCCACCTCCTCCTTGTTGGCGCTGTAGCCGTGTTTGCGTGGGGTGTCCATCAACCAGCCATCCTCCACTCCATCCATCTGGACCATCGAGCGCTGCACGGCACTCATCCGTGAACAAAACAGTTTTGAAATCAGTCTTCATGTAATGTTTTGCCCACTGGAGCCGTTTCTGCTTGTGTGAAGTGGATAGAGGAGGTCGACAGGATGGCGTATGCACAGCTGCAAACCTCTGAAGGACCCTGCATCTTGTTGTTCGGGGGACGTTGGAGGCACCAGCAGCTTCAAAAACTTGTCTGCTGCTATGACAAGGCTTTTTTGCCTCTGCTCTTTTAACCTGACGTAATTGCCTGTAGGAAAGAGTCCTCAATTTGCCCTTATCAGCACGCACACGTGTGTACTGTGAATCAGCTACATACTTCTTGATTGCCAAGACACTTCATCCTGATCATCGCACAATGTTGATTGTAGTCATGCCTTGACCTAAACACTCCACAATTTGTTGCTTCTCAGCAGCTGACACATCCTTTTTCTTTCCCATTTTGGCAGAAAATGTAGGCTGCTTAATAATGTGAGACAGCCTTCTTAAGTAGTCTTGCCTTTCATTGGACACACCTGCCAAACTAATTAGCACAGGTGTCTGCAATTGCTTACAGTGATATAAAGAGCCCTGACACACATCACCATCAAGGAGTTTAACTGACAAACAAACAAATTCTTCCCTTATCACTCCTAAACACTTTTTGCAAAATAATTTGGAACACAGTGTACATGTGCTTTTCCACAAAACACCAGTGGTTCACGTAGTGAATCTTACAGTTCTAACTTGCCAACCGTGGTCTGTATGGAGTTGTTCAATAAAGGGCCCAAAATTAAGATAACATAGATGGGAGAGGTCTCTATGAATAGGAATTCCTAAGTATTTGATACCCTGTGAGGGCCAGGCAAAGGGAAAGTTGGACTGGATGGAATCCTATATGGATTTCGGGAGGGAGACATCGAGGGCCTCAGACTTCGCTGCATTGATTTTAAAATTTGACCATGTAACAAAGTGATCTATTTCAGCCATAACAGCATGGATGGATATATGTGATTGAGTGATATATACTAGGACATCATCAGCAAATAGAGAGCACTTGTACTCGGTGCCTCCCACCTCAATCCACCTAATATTGGGTCGAATTGATGAGAGCAGGTGCTCCGTCACTAGGATGTATAAGAGAGGGGACAGAGGACATCCCTGCCTTGTCCCATTGGTGATTGTGAAAGGTGATGAAAATGTTCTGATGCACCCCCTGGGCCTTGGGACACCCGGAGCCGGACCCTTTTTGGTGGATGCTGGTGGTTGCAGTCTTCGTGGCGGCGACCCGGTTCCGTGGCTCAGGGTGGTCAAACCAGTGGCGGAACTATTTATGTGGTTTTGAGGTTTAAATGTCCGACTACGCCACCCGTGGATTGCGGTCAGAGTGAACCGCCGCTGCAGGGCAGACCGCTGAGGCTGGTGTTGTGGGTGCAGCAGAGCGTAGCATAACTCCCCACGGGAGGAGTATAGCCTCAGGGCAGTGTATGCGGAGGATGGGGGTGGTGGTGCAGGGCAGCAGCAGTAACGACACGGAGTCAGTGATGCAGTCCAGGGCCTTTACTCACAGTTCTTATTATCCAGACCACGTCTGCAGGTAACGGCTGCCCACGTCGTACTGTGCTCACCAGGTGAGGGGCTCAGACAACTCCCAGATAACTTTGGAGCGCTTCACAGGACCCCCTTTGTGTGTCCTTTGTCTGGCCTTTCTTACCAACCCTTCTGTCCGGCTGCCTCGGGCCTCCTCTTGGTAAACTTGGCGCCAGTTTCCCTGACCCTATGTGGTGCCTTCCTAGCGGGTGTAGCGAGGGGCTGCGCCACATAAAATGTCACAGCCTCTGGTTTCTAGCTAAGGGTCGTTTCCTGCCTCCACTAGTTTCGGGGACCGGTCTCCCCCTTTGGCCTGACCCCTCCACGCAGGTGGATTCGGGCGTGCGGTGGCGACTCGCCCGTCCGCACCCCTGGGATCCCTTCATTCCTCGTTCCTGGAGCCTTCTCCGCTCCTCTTCCTTCCTTCTCCCTCTTCCAGGCCTGGGCCTCTGTTACTAGGCCCGCCTCCGGAGCAGAGCTCATGCAGAGCCCCTGCTCCCTGCCACTTCTGCTCAGACTTCTCTGCACTGAACTAAGATGGTGCCCACCTTTTATACTCCCTTCTCAATGCACCCAGGTACTGCTTCCTCCCTGCTCCTGCACTACAGGGTTCCCCTTCCTCAGTGTTCCCTCCCCCCACTCCAGCCAGGGACAGGGACTGTCGTGCCCATCTCAGAGGCATATTGGTCGCCCTGCCCCACGGCAATGTGGTGTAATGCATGCAGGTGTCGGGTCCTGATCCACACTCCATCCTTACCTCAGAGTGAGATATCACACCTCTGGGTGAGGTGCAATACCTCTGTAGCAACCGAGCCCTCAGGGTGCTACAGTTCCATTTATCTTCAGCCTAGGTGACGTATTGTGATACAGGGCCGTGATTTTGGCTATAAAAGGGTCCCCTAGACCCCTACCCCAAGCTTTTTAAGAGAATCATATATGGCGTGCCAGGAGACTCTATGGAATGCTTTCTCAGCATCCAACGAGAGTATCTAATTATAAATTTTTAACTGCATCTAGCCCAGGAAATACCTTGTGCCTAGTAGCAGTGTCTGCTAGTCAGCGGATTATCCCGGCTGTTAAGCAAGCTACACCACCTGTAGTTTGGACACTTAATTTTTTCAAAGGAAATGCTTCGGGACCACGGGATACTCAGTGAAGAGCATCAGGAGGCACCCCAAGCATAGGGGCTGGGACTGGCAGTAGGATGCCTTGCGGTGGACAGCCGAGCTCGATCCTTATAAAAGCTTTTTAACTGCAGCAGCTTTAGTGGACGCTACTGGAGCTGGAATTACGCGGCTGCTGGCATGAGACTTGCCCTCCAATAGATCCTTGTAAATGGATTTAAAGTGTATTCATTCAAATTAGAGAGACAATTTAAATTAAAAAGCTTAGAGCTGCCTCCACCACAGGGGGTCTCGCTCGACCCACCAGCGGACAGGCACCAGTATTGGGAGAGGGGGGCTGGCGTCAGGGTTCATCGCGGCTCTGGCACAAACCCGGCGACACGGAGGTGGCACGTGCAGGAGCGGACTGAACGTGTCGGCTTCTCACTTTTTGGATTTTAGAAGGGCATGACATGCCTATATCTGTGTCTCCCCCTCCTTTTACTCCTCCACCTCTTTTCTTTTCGCATGACTATATGTACTTGTCACTTTTCCATGTGTTAGTTGTGTCTTCTGAGCAGTTTGTCAGCTTTTGGACACCTTTGAAGGTGTTTTCTATGTGTTTCTATGTGTTTTTGTTTGCCTGCCATTGGTTTTAACGGTGTTTGAAGGTGTTCGACGAACAGTTCGACGAACAGTTCGGCGAACACACGTGTGTTCGACGAACCGAACCGAACTCGAACACTACGGGGGTGGCTTAACACTACTGATAAGCGCACTCGCCTGTCAACTGACAATGCTGACAAGCTGACCCTTATCAAAATGAACAAGGGCTGGATTGGGCCAGACTTCTCATCACCACCAAATGACAGCAGAGTAACATAAAGTCAAATCCACTGTGTTATTTCGGGAGGTGTATTCACATGCACCGCTTCACACCCACACATGGGTGTATGCTTCCTCGTTTCGGCTGTTTTATCTTCTTCTCCTTATCCTCAGCCTCCACCACCACTATACCACCAGGGTGCCAGCATTGCAAGTTCCTCCGTCCTTATTTTTGGCAGCTTTTGCTTGCAAGTCATAAGCAAATACTATGGGACACCCACTCCCCAATAATGGGACTTATGTTTGTAATATGCTGTACTGCATGGCTCTTGTAAGGGACATTGCAAGTTGCTCCGTCCTAATTTTTGGCAGCTTTTGCTTGGAAAGCATAAGCAAATACTATGGGAGACCCACTCCCCAATAATGGGACTTATGTTTGTAATATGCTGTACTGCATGGCTCTTGTAAGGGACATTGCAAGTTGCTCCGTCCTAATTTTTGGCAGCTTTTGCTTGCAAGGCATAAGCAAATACTATGGGAGACCCACTCCCCAATAATGGGACTTATGTTTGTAATATGCTGTACTGCATGGCTCTTGTAAGGGGCATTGCAAGTTGCTCCGTCCTAATTTTTGGCAGCTTTTGCTTGCAAGGCATAAGCAAATACTATGGGAGACCCACTCCCCAATAATGGGACTTATGTTTGTAATATGCTGTACTGCATGGCTCTTGTAAGGGGCATTGCAAGTTGCTCCATTGTAATTTTTGGCAGGTTTTGCTTGCAATGCATAAGCAAATACTATGGGAGACCCACTCCCCAATAATGGGACTTATGTTTGTTATATGCTGTACTGCATGTGACGCGCCCCCTGGGCCGTGTGTACACGTGTGTGGGATACCTGGTGCCGGGTCTTTGGGGTCTGTATTCTCCGTGGCGGTGACCCGGTCCCGTGGCTCAGGCTGTTCAAACCAGTGGCAGTCTTTCTTAGGTTTTGAGGTTAATTGTCCGACTGCTCCACCCGTGGATTGCGGACAGGGAGTACCACCACTGCGAGGCAGACCGCTGAGGCTGATGTTGTGTGCGCAGCAGAGAATGGGATAACTCCCCACTGGAGGAGTATAGCCTCAGGGCAGTGAGTGTGGATGATGGGGGTGATGGTGCACGAGCGCAGCAGGAACGACTCAGAGTCTTTGCAGTGCAGTTCAGGGTCTTTACTGATGATTATAACGTAGACCCTCCCAGGAGTACTGGCTAGCATAAGAGGCCTGGTCAGTCTGTGAGCAAGCAGGAGTTCCCCTGGCCAGGTGGAGTTGTAGGCCTCCCCATCTGTCTGCACTCTTCCTGGCTACCTTGCTGTAAGCCGGTAGAAGTAGCCCACGTCCCTGAGTGTACCGTGTAGTGCTCACCTGTATGGCTGGTGACTTGGGGCCTTCTGTTAGCCTCCGCTCCACGACGGCGGTGCTGGTCCCTTGCTTGTGACTGAGCCTCCGGGCTTCTATGGCCAGAGGACCTGAAATCCCCTGCCGGCTGGTTTCTGCTGCTGGATATATAAGTCCTCACAGCCCCAGACTCCTGTGTCCGGTTCCTATTGCCTTTTGCCAGGGCGAGCTCTGCTCAGCTTCCAGCCCCTGGTCTTTAGCTCCTAGCTCCTACAGAGCTCCTTGCTGTTACTTTCCCTTGCTCTCACTCTGACTCTGACTGGTCTCTGTTCTCTGACTCACTCAACCCCGCCCCAGATCCAGTTTATAAGGGCAGAATTCTCCCCTCCCAGGACTGGGGCAGGAGGATGTTGCATGTTTAAGGGATCCTGACCAGGAAACCTCCCACTTGCTCTCCGACGTAATATCTCTATTACTGTGGTGACCAGACCCCTAGGGTGCCACACATGGCTCTTGTAAGGGGCATTGCAGTTCCTCATCATTTTTGGAAAGCCTTCCATTCACTGCTTAGGCCAACAGTGCACAGGAGACCCAGTTGCTATAAATGGAAAAAAAGGTTTAGTTAACGCCCTCTGACCTCCATGTCATTTCCAAGGGGCATTGGAGTGCCTCGAAATTTTTGGTAGGCATTGCTCTCACTGTATGCCCTAATACTGTGTAGCCGAACCGCTCCTTTTGTTACAGAAACATATCCTACAAGACATATCTGGTTGACTGGCCTGATATTGATGTGAATGGTCCCTGTTCCTCCTGCTCTTTCTCCTTTGCCACTACCTCATCCATCATTTATCACCTGAAGCTTTGTTTTAACGGGAGTCATAGAACTTGGATAGTAGCAGGAAAACATCCAGCAATCCTCGGAGGAAGTAGGATATGCGCCAAAACGCTGACCACCTCAGGCCTAGCCGCTACTACATACATGCGCTTGCATTACAACAAAACAAAGCAGATGCTAACTTCTATCATCCTCATCATGCTCCTCACCTTGGCACTCTCAACTCCCCTGATGGAGAAGCCAGGGCCCACCAGAGGAGTCTGATAGTCCGGTGGGCTCGACCAATGCTGCCCTAAAGCAGGCCAGGCTAAGAAAAGTGTGGGAAAGGTTACCGGGACAAATAGGGGTGGCTGGGGACCGAGTATGGACACCCGGCCACCCCCTGGAGGCTGGGGAGCAAGCGGGGACACCCGGCCACTGTGGACTGAGTATGGATACCTGGCCGCCGACACAGCCATGGCGTGGTGGCCAGATTCCGCCTCCACATGCCTAAAAGGCCCAATTTAAAGTGCAAGCAAGCAAGCAGTATGGTATTGCAGCCTGGGGGTGGGTGGGTGGCAGGCTGCATACTTGCGCTAGCATTGCAAGGAATGGGAGAGGTACAATTGAACACTGCCCTGGGACAAGGACTTGAATGGGGATAGTTGCAAGTCTGCAACGACAGGTGCAAGGTGGGAGGCATCTTCGCATGTACCATGAACAGGGGTTTGGCATGCACACACTACAGCGGAATAGGCTCTCCTTCCCACTAAATGCACTGGGTAGGGCACAGGTAATGTTTTGGTATACGCGCTTAATCTTATGTATAAGGCACACCAGGACAAATAGGGGCGGTTGGGGACTGAGTATGGATACCTCGCTGCCGAAGCAGCCATGAGGTAGTGGCCAGCTTCGGCCTTCTCCAAACTAAAAGGCCCCATTTCAAGTGCAAGCTAGCAGTATATAATTGCAGTCTGGGGGTGGGTGGGTGGCAGGCTGCACACTTACACTTGCATTAAAAGAAAACATAGAATCTGCTAACTTCTGTCATCATCATCTTGCTCCTCACCTTGGCACTCTCAACTCCACCGATGGAGAAGTCAGGACCCACCGGAGGAGTCTGGTTCTCTGGTGGGCTCGTCCAATGCTGCCTAAAGCAGGCCGGGCGAAGAAAAGTGTATGGGGGGATGTTCCAAGGACAAATAGGGGCGGCTGGGGACCGTTTATGGACACCCGGCTGCCCCCAGGGCAGCTGGGGACCGTGTGTGGACACCTGGCCGCGGGGCGGCTGGGGACCGAGTATGGATTCCTGGCCGCCAACACAGCCATGACGTGGTGGCCAGATTCCGCCTCCACATGCCTAAAAGGCCCAATTTCAAGTGCAAGCAACAAGCAGTATGGTATTACAGCCTTGGGGTGGGTGGGTCGCAGGCTGCATACTTGCGCTTGTGTTGCAAGGAATGGGGGAGGTACAATTGAACACTGCCCTGGGACTAGAAATTGCATGGGAATAGTTGCAAGTCTGCATCCTCTGATGCGGCAAGGATCACTTATGATGAGCACACTTTTAGACAGTGACCTGGGAGTCAGAGATGCTTCCAGGGGTCTTCCCCATGCTATTCCCATGTCTTTTCAGCACTTTATGCATGTGTCACACAGCGCATGGCCAGATAAGGTTGTAAAATGTTAAAATGACATTTCCCGGTGAATGCATTTGTCATAGTTGAAAGCAATACATAAGTGCAAAAACACATAAAAAATGCTACTTGTGAACATAGCCGAAGGTGTGGAGGAGTATTTTTGTTTTTGGTGATTTATTTTAACTTATACACAAGTATTTTCCCTGGAAAGGAACTTCCTTAACATATTTCACAGGAAAAAAGTTTCACTTTCGTTTTTGAACGTTTTATTGTGAGCCGGTAAAAGTGGCTTAATACCTCTGACCACATTGTTGACAGCAGTGACCTGGGGGTCAGAAATGCTTCCTGGGGCGATTCCCATGCTGTCCCCATGTCATTTGAGCACTGTCACTATAGTTTTGGGCACTTGTTAGGCTTTTAAAAGACTGCCGGGGGTGCCACCGCAAAAATGCTCGAGTCTCCCATAGATTAACATTGGGCTCGTTGCTCGGGTCGAGCACCCGAGTGTCACGGCGAGCTCGGCCCGAGCTTCGAGCACCCGAGCATTTTAGTGCTCGCTCAAAACTAGTCTTTGCCTATGCCTTCCAAGCAGTAGCTGCCAAAAACTAGGAAGGAGGAACTTGCAATGCCCCTTACAAGAGCCATGCAGTACAGCATATTAAAAACATTATTTCCATTATTAGGGACTGGGTCTCCCATAGTCTTTGCCTATGCCTTCCAAGCAAAAGCTGCCAAAAATTAGGACGGAGGAACTTGCAATGCTGGCAACATGGAGCACGGTCACCCTGGTGGTAAAGTGGTGGTAGAGGCTGAGGATAAGGTGAAGAGCAAAACAGGCGAAATGAGGAAGCGTATACCCATGTGAGGGTGTGAAGCGGTGCATGGGAATACACCTCCCGAAATAATACAGTGGATTTGACTTTATGCTACTTTGCTGTCATTTGGTGGTGATGAGAAATCTGGCCCAATCCAGCCCTTGTTCATTTTGATAAGGGTCAGCCTGTGAGCATTGTCAGTTGACATGCTAGTGCGGTTATCAGTTATAATTCCCCCAGCGCCACTAAAAACACGCTCTGATAGCACGCTAGCGGCAGGGCAGGCCTGGACCTCCAAGGCGTACAGAGCGAGTTCAATCCAAGTGTTCAGCTTGGATACCCAATAATTAAAAGGCACAGAGGAATCACGGAGGACGCTGGTGTGGTCGGCAAGGTACTCCCTCACCATCTTTTGAAACTCTCCACTCCTTGTGAGAGTACCTCTCGCCTCAGGGCCTTTAAGCTGGGCGGGTCTCAGAAAACTATCCCAAAATTTTGACAGTGATCCCCTGCCTCTGCTGGATTGGAGTTGCGTCTCTCTCGCCTGTACACCTTGGTTGGGCAACGAACTGTGGCCTCTACCGCTAGCGTGTTCAGATGGGAATTTTTTTAACAGTTCTGCAGCAAGGGCCTTCTGGTACTGCCCCATTTATGCAGACCTCTCCACCTCAGGAATAAGACAGTGAAAGTTCTCCTTGTAGCGGGGGGTCTAAAAGTGTCACCAGCCAGTAATGACTGTCATCTAACATTTTGACAACACGAGGGTCATGGTTAAGGCAGCGTAACATAGTCAGCCATCCGTGCCAGACTGATAACGGGCAAGACTTCCGTGTCCTCACCAAGATGACGACTGACCATGCTCTCCTCCTCCTCCTCCTCCCCCCTGTCCTCAGGTCACCCACGATGGTATGACAGTTGTACAGGTACTACCATCTACGGCGCATGATACCAGCTCCTGTTCTTCCTCCTTCTCCTCCTCCTCTCCCTCATTGTCCCCTAATGCACGTTGGGATGAGATGAAGCTGGGCTTTGTGTAATCGCCCGCTACGGCTTCTTGATCCATCTCATTATACTCTGACTGCAATGCCTCATCTTTAATTCTCTACAGAGAGCATTTCAAAAGACAGACAAGTGGGATGCTGAGGCTAATGATGGCGTCATCGCCACTCACCATCTTGGTGGACTCCTCAAATTTTGTCAGGATGGTACATATGTCAGACATCCAGGTCCACTCCTGAGGTCTTATGTGTGGAGTCTGACATGAATATCAATGGCCTTGTTGCAGCTGGTACCCCACAACTGCTCTCTTCTGCACACAAATCCTTTGCAACATGTGGAGGGTAGAGTTCCAACGTGTGGGGACATCACACACCAGTCGGTGTGCCGGAAGCTGCAAACACTGCTGCAACACAGCAAGGGCGGCCGAAGCTGTAGCCGACTTCCGAAAATGAGCTGACAGGCAGCGTACTTTGACGAGCAGATCGGGCAACTCGGGGTACGATTTTAGAAACCGCTGAACCACGAGGTTAAGCACATGAGCCAGGCATGGTACGTTTGTGATCTCGCTTCGCCTCAGAGCCGCCAGCAGGTTACGGCCATTTTCACACTACAATGCCTGCATGTAGGTTCAGTGGTCTCAGACACAGACCTGCCTGCTCTTTCACAGCTTTCCACAACTCACAAGCAGTGTCAGATTTACCACCTAAGCTTATGAGTTTTAGCACAGCCTGTTGCCACTTGGCTTAGGCAGTAATGCAGTACTGCAGTGCTTCCAGCTTGTAACTGATGTGGTGATATCTGAGATGGAGGCTGAACATGAGGAGGAGGAGGATGATGCGCAGGAGCTGTACACTGTGGGGGCAACTCTGACTGACATAGGGCCCGCAATCCTTGGTGTGGGGAGGATGTGTTCCGTCCCAAGGTCCGACTGGGTCCCGGCTTCCACTATGTTTACCTAGTGTGCCGTCAGGGAGATGTTCCGTCCCTGGCCACAAGCACTTGTCCACGTGTCCATTGTCAGGTGGACTCTCCCAGTAACTGCGTTTTTGAGGGCACAGCAGATGTTTTGGGACACGTGCTTGTGTAGTGCGGCGATGGCACACCGGGCAAAATAGTGTCGGCTGGGGACCAAGTACCGAGGAACGGCCACTGCCATAAGGTTGCGGAAGGATTCCGTCTCCACCAGCATAAAAGGCAGCATTTCCAACGCAAGCAGTCGTGAAATGTGCGAATTTAGGACTGTGGCCTGTGGGGCGTTAACTGCGAATTTGCACTTTCATTCAAAGGTCTGGGATATGGACAATTGAACGCTGCAGTGTGATCTGGACGTGGACGTTGATGCTGTTTCTTGAGAAACTGCCATAACAAGTGAAGATTGAGAGGTGGAGGCATGTTTGCATGCAGTATGCACAAGGGATTGCCTGCACAATAGGGGGTTCTCTTACATGCACAACAGTGGAAGAAGCAGTGGTGACACCCGCTGACACTGGTCATGGACCCTGGGGTTTGCCCCACAATGTCGGGTGCTTTGCTGACATGTGCCTGATCATGCTGGTGGTGGTCAGGCTGGTAGTTTTGTCACCCCTGCTGATGCTGGCCTGGCAGGTAGTACAAATGGCCTTTTTTTGGTCATCAGCAGAGTCTTTAAAAAAATTCCAGACACTGGAAGACCTACCGGTTGTACTGGCAACGTCCCTCATGCTGGTGTTGCGGGGAACGGTTGCCCGCCTTCTGTCTGCGGCCACCACACTGTTTCTTCCTGCCAGTTGGGGTACTCTGCCTCCCTCTCCCTGTGTGCTGCTGGCCTCGCTCTGCATGTCCTCCTGGCACATTGGGTCAGTTACTAGATCATCCACCACCTCCTCCTCTTCCACTTCCGCACCACGGTCCTCCTCCTCACTTCGTGGCAATTGTGTCTCGTCATCGTCCACCTCTTGTGACAAACTGCCAGCGTCGCCTTCCTGTGACCGTGGCTGTTCAAATATTTGGCCATCGCTGCATGGGATCTCCTCTTCCACCACTTCAAGCGGAGCAGGCGTGGAGGCACAAATATGGAAATGGACCAGTGAACAGCTCTTCAGAGTGTAAAGCTGTGAGATCAGTTGGTGTCTGACGACAATCGGCATGGTGGGAGGAAGGAGCATCAGGGTGAGGAGGAGTATGCGGTCGAGACTCACGGCTACTAAGACTTGACCGTGTGGAAGACAGACCGGAGGTGGTGGTGCCCAGGTGACTGGAAGTATTATCTGCTATCCAATTAATAACCTGTTCACACTGATCAGTTCGCAATAGTGGTGTTCTTGTGTACTTCCTTATTAATTCGGTCAAGTACTGAGAGCAAGAAGATGTGGCTGTTGGTTGTGGCACATTTTCACCTTGGCAGCGGCCCCGTCCTCTGCACGCACCATCACCAGAACGTCCAGTTCCACATCCCTTGCCACGCGCTTTTCCCATTGTAAATGAAATAAAATAGCTTACACTCGCAATATCATTGACAGAAGGGTAATAAAAAGGAGATTTGAACCGTGGAAGAGGAAAATCACAGTTCTAGTTTTCTGGCCTACACAAGAATCTTTTAAACAGATATATTTGTGTCTGAACAGTCAGCGAGACACTCAAACTCTTTTTTTTTTATGGAAAAAAGGCAAAAAGGTGGATAACACCCGGATTTGAACCGTGGAAGAGGAAAACCACAGTTCTAATTTCCTGGCGTATACCAGACTTTTTAAAATAGATATATTTGTGTCTGAACAGTCACCGAGACAGTCAAACTGTTTTTTTTTTATGGAAAAAAGGCCAAATGGTGGATAACACCCAGATTTGAACCGTGGAAGAGGAAAACCACAGTACTATTTCTCTGGCCTACACCAGAATCTTTTAAACAGATATATTTGTGTCAGAACAGTCAGCGAGACACTCAAACTGTTTTTATTTTATGGAAAAAAGGCAAAAAGGTGGATAACACCCAGATTTGAACTGTGGAAGAGGAAAACCACAGTTCTAATTTCCAGGCGTATACCAGACTTTTTTAAATAGATATATTTGTGTCTGAACAGTCAGCGAGACTATCAAACTGTTTTTTTTTAAGGAAAAAAATGCAAAAAGGTGAACAACTCCCAGATTTGAACCGTGGAAGAGGAAAACCACAGTTCTATTTTCCTGGCCTACACCAGAATCTTTTAAACAGATATATTTGTGTCTGAACAGTCACCGAGACACTCAAACTGTTTTTTTTTATGTAAAAAACGTGGGTTACACCCAGATTTGAACCGTGGAAGAGGAAAACCACAGTTCTATTTCTCTGGCCTACACAAGAATCTTTTAAACAGATATATTTGTGTCTGAACAGTCACCGAGACACTCAAACTGTTTTTTTTTATGTAAAAAACGTGGGTTACACCCAGATTTGAACCATGGAAGCGGAAAACCACAGTTCTAATTTCCTAGCTTATACCAGACTTTTTTAAATAGATATATTTGCGTCTGAACAGTCACCGAGATACTCAAACTGTTTTTTTTTATGTAAAAAACGTGGGTTACACCCAGATTTGAACCATGGAAGCGGAAAACCACAGTTCTAATTTCCTAGCTTATACCAGACTTTTTTAAATAGATATATTTGCGTCTGAACAGTCACCGAGATACTCAAACTGTTTTTTTTTATGGAAAAAAGGCAAAGAGGTGGATAACACCCAGATTTGAACCATGGAAGAGGAAACTGCAGTTATATTTCTCTGTCTTACACCAGAATCTTTTAAACAGATATATTTATGTCTGAACAGTCAGCGAGACACTCAAACTGTTTTTTTTTTATGGAAAAAAGGCGAAAAGGTGGATAACACCCAGATTTGAACCGAGGAAGAGGAAAACCGCAGTTCTATTTCTCTGGCCTACACCAGAATTTTTAAACAGATATATTTGTGTCTGAGCAGTCAGCGAGATACTCAAACAAATTTTTTATGTAAAAAAGGCAAAAAGGTGGATTACACCCAGATTTAAACTGTGGAAGAGGAAAACCACAGTACTAGTTCTCTGGCCTACACAAGAATCTTTTAAATATTTGTCTCTGAACTGTCAGCGAGACACTCAAACTGTTTTTTTTTTAAGGGAAAAGGGCAAAAAGGTGGATAACACCCAGATTAGAATCGTGGAAGAGGAAAACCACAGTTCTATTTCTCTGGCCTACACCAGAATCTTTTAAACATATATATTTGTGTCTGAACAGTCAGCAAGACACTCAAACAGTTTTTTTTAATGGAAAAAAGGTGAATAACACCCAGATTAGAACCGTGGAAGAGGAAAACCACAGTTCTAGTTCTCTGGCCTACACCAGAGTCTTTTAAACAGATATATTTGTGTCTGAACAGCCAACGAGACCCTCAAACTGTTTTTTTTTTGGTAAAAAGGCAAAAAGGTGGATAACACCCAGATTTGAACCATGGAAGAGGAAAACCACAGTTCTAATTTACTGGCGTATACCAGACTTTTTTAAATAGATATATTTCTGTCTGAACAGTCACCGAGACACTCAAACTGTTTTTTTTTTAGAAAAAAGGCAAAAAGGTGGATAACACCCAGATTTGAACCGTTGAAGAGGAAAACCAAAGTTCTGATTTCCTGGCGTATTCCAGACTTCTTTGAGTAGATATATTTGTGTCTGAACGGTCAGCGAGACACTCAAACTGATTTTTTTTTATGGAAAAAAGGCAAAAAAGTGGATAATACAGAGATTTGAACCGTGGAACTGCAAAACCACAGTTGTAGTTCTCTGGCTGAAACCAGACTCTTTTACACAGATATATTTGTTTCTGAACACTCACAGACACACTCAATTTTTTGGGGGGGTTAAAAAATACCAAAAGGTTAATAAGACAGGTATTTGTACAGTCTGATTGAGGAAAAAAAAAAAAAAGAGGATTTAGATGAAAAAAAATGGATTTTTCCAGGCCCGAGACCTGGGGCTAAGTCTAGCAATTTGAGCAGCAGGAGCACACAGAACTATAATGCAGTGTTTGTTGGTATAACCACTTTGTCTCCTATACAGCCTGCCTGCCTGATATCTGGGATGGATATTAGTCCTCAGAAGGACTGTTTGTTTGATTTTGCAGGCTTTAGAGACCCTACACTACCTATTTCGCAGTATAAATCTCTCCCTAGGTCAGCAGCACTCTCCCACACAGTCTGATCCGGTGCGACTGTGTCCAAGATGGCGACGCCTGGTTTTAAATACTCGAGGTGACGCTGTGGGGCCAGCCAATCACTGTAATGCCCACAACAAACATGGCATGGCTGTGGCATTACAGTGACTGGCTGGCAATCCCTGCATGTTCATTGGCTATGTAAAGAGCGCCAAATGTGCATGGCGGAGACCCGAGCTCCCGCCTGAGTAACCCGAAAATGCTCTCTGCTCGCCGAACATCCCGAGTAGTGAGATGCTCGGGCGAGTACCGAGCAGTGTCGAGCATGCTCGCTCAACACTAGTTTTCAGAAAATACTGCCATTTCTGGCCTCCAATAAAAAAAATTTCAGTGTGTCAGCAAAGTTTTTGACACCAGTTTGCTGTTCCAAATAGTTACCTACAGGCCAGGTATAAAAAACTGAGTTGTCTACATCACACGGATCACATATATGTTTTCAGAAAATACTGCCATTTCTGACCTTCATTAAAAATTTGTTGCAGTGTCAGTGAAGCAATTGACACCAGATTGCTGTTCAAAATAGTTACATACAAGCCAGCTATATAAAACTGTGTTTTCTCCGTTACACGGATCACATATTCGTTTTCAGAAAATACTGCCATTTCTGGCCTAATTTACATTTTTTTTTCAGTGTGTCAGTGAAGCAATTGACACTAGATTTCTGTTCAAAATAGTTACCTACAGGCCAGGTATTTAAAACTGTGTTTTGTCCGTCACACGGATCACATATCCGTTTTCAGAAAATACAGCCATTTCTGGCCTCCATTAAAAATTTGTTTCGGTGTGTCAGTGAAGCAATCGACACCAGATTGCTGTTCAAAATAGTTACCTACAGGTCAGGTATTTAAAACTGTGTGTTCTCCATCACACGGATCACATATAAGTTCGCTCCAAATTCAGTCATTTTTTGTGAGCGTGGAAGATATTGTCCTTCATTTAAAATGGGCAAGGCACGTGGCAAGGGAGGGGAACTGGACGTAATAGTGATGGTGCAGGCAAAGGTCGAGGATGAGGACATGGGCAAGCTAAAATTGTGCCACAACAAACACCACAAAAACTAGGGGACCGCAGCACACCACTATTGAACCCAGAGCAGTGTCAAAAGGTTGTTAGTTGGATTGCAAGTAATGCTTTCAGTCACTTAGTCACCACCACCACCACCTTGTCTTCCACATGGTCAAGTCTCAGTAGATGTGAGTCTGGAACGCATATTCCTCAACCTGAACCTCCTTCCTCCCACCATACCGAGTGCCCAGAGACAACTGATCCCACACTTGGACACTCAGAAGAGCTGTTCACTTTCCCATTTATGGATTCGGGACTCTCGTCCAGTCCACTTGAAGCGGGGCAAGAGGAGATTGCATTCAGCAATGCCCAAATATTTGAGTAGCCACGGTCACACGAAGGCGACGGTGGGAAAGTGTCACAAGAGGTGGACGATGATGAAACACAATTGCCAGAAAGTCAGGAGGAGGACTAGAGTGCGGAAGTGGAAGACGAGATGGTGGATGATATAGTAACTGACCCAACCTGGCAGAAGGACATGCAGAGTGAGGACATCAGCACACAGGGGGAGGGAGGCAGAGCACCCCAATAGGCAGGTAAAAGCAGTGTGGTTGCTTCAGAAAGAAGGCAGACAACCGTTCCCCGTAACACCAACACAAAGGAAGTTGCCAATACAACTGTTAGGTCTTCCCGAGTCTGGTTGTTTCTTAAAGACTCTGCTGATAACCCCAAAAAGGCCATTTGCACCACCTGCCAGGCCAGCGTCAGCAGGGCTGGCAAAACGACCAGCCTGACCACTACAAGCATGATCAGGCATATGGCAGCAAAACACCCGACTTTGTGGGCCGAACCCCAAGGTCCAGTAACAGTGTCTGCGGGTCATACCATTGCTACTTCCGCTGTTGTGCATGCAAGCCAATCCCTGTCTATGGTGCATGCAAAAATGCCTCCTGCCCTGCACCTGTCGTTGCACACTCTAAAGTAGCAGGATCAGGAAGCACGTCCATGTCCCTGTCCCAGCGCAGCGTTCAGTTGTCCATACCCCAGTCCTTGGAACGCAAGTGCAAATACACAGCCAACACCCCACAGGCCACAGTACTAAATTCCCACATTTCAGAACTGCTTGCGCTGGAAATGTTGCCTTTTAGGCTCATGGAGACGGAAGCATTCCGCAACCTGATGGCGGTGGCCATCCCTCAGTACTCGGTCTCCAGCCACCACTTTTTCTCCCGGTGTGCGGTCCCCGCATTACACAAGCACGTGTCCCAAAACATTAGCCGTGCCCTCAACAATGCAGATACCAGGAAAGTCCACCTAACAATGAACACGTGGACAAGTGCTTGTGGGCAGGGATGGTACATCTCGCTGACGGCACACTGGGTTAACATAGTGGAAGCCGGGACCCAGTCGGACCTTGGGACGGAACATGTCCTCCCGACGCCAAGGATTGCGGGCCCTAGGTCAATCAGGGTTGCCCCCACAGTCTAAAGCTCCTGCAGGATTTGTGAGCAGAAAAGAGCAGTTGTTGAGTACTAGCATCAACAAGGCCATCGGTATTCAGTTCAGACTCCACACATAAGACCTCAGGAGTGGACATGGATGTTAGACATATGTACCATCCTCCAAAACATTGAGGACTCAAACAAGATGGTGAGCGGTGATGACGCCATAATTAGCTTCACTATCCCTCTTCTCTGTCTTCTGAAATGCTCTCTGCTCACAATCACAGAGGATGCATTGCAGGCGGAGCACGATGAGATGGTGCAAGGAACCATACAGGGTGATTAAACACAGCCCAGCCTCATCTCATCCCAACGTGTATTGGGTGACAATGAGGAAGAGGAGGAGGAGGAGGAAGAACAGGAGCTAGTTTCAAGCGCTATAGACGGTACTACCTGCACAAGTTTCATACAGTCTGTTCAGCGAGGATGGCCAGAGGACAGAGAGAAGGAGGAGGAGAGCATGTTCAGTCATCCTCTTTGTGAGGACATGTAAGTCTTGCCTGTTAGCAGTCTGACACGCATGTCTGAGTTTATGTTACACTGCCTTTCCCATGACCCTCGCAATCTCAAAATTTAAGGTGACAGTCATTACTGGTTGGTGACACTTCTAGACCCACGCTAAAAGGAGAATTTTATATCTCTTTTTTTGAGGCGGACAGGTTTAATAAAAATGGGGCAGTACCAGAAGGCCCTTGCTGCGGAAAAATTAAAAAAATTCCCATCTGAAAACGCTGGCAGCAGAGGTTACAGTTCGTTAGACAAGCAAGGAGTACAGGCGAGAGAGACTCAAATGCAATCCAGCAGAGGAAGGGGAACACTGTCAAAGTTCTGGGACAGTTTTCTCAGACCCTCCAATCGCGGGGTACTCTCACAAGGAGTGCAAAGTTTGGGAAGATGCTGAGAGAGTAACTTGCCAACCGTACCAACGTCCTCCGTGATTCCTCTGTGCCTTTTAATTATTGGGTATCCAAGCTGGATACGTGGAATGAACTGGCTCTCTATGCCTGGGAAGTCCTGGCCTGCCCTGCCGCTAGCGTTTTATCAGAGCGGGTGTCTTTAAATACTTAGTGGGGTTTTTCCAAAAATTGGTCAGCCATTGGACTCACTGCATACCCTATAACTGTATAGCAGACCCTCTCCTTTCTAAGGGGAACATGTCGTTCTTGTTGCTGTGGCCCTGCTCTATGTGTCTTTAAATTCTTAGTGGTGTTTTTCCTAAATTTGGTCAGCCGTTGGACTCACTTTATACCCTATAACTGTAGCAAACCCTCTCCCTTTTAATGGGAACATGTCGTACTTGTTACTGTGGCCCTGCTCTATGTGTCTTTAAATTCTTAGTGGGGTTTTTCCTAAAATTGGTCAGCCGTTAGACTCACTGCCGAATCGATAACTGTATAGCAGACTCTCTCTTTTCTAATGGTAATTTGTCGTTACTGTGGCCCTGCTCTATGTGTCTTTAAATACTTAGTGGGGTTTTTCCTAAATTTGGTCAGCCGTTGGACTCTCTGCATGCCCTGTAACTGTATAGCAGACCCCCTCCTTTCTAATGGGAATGTGTGGTATTTGTTACTGTGGCCCTGCTCTATGTGTCTTTAAATTCTTAGTGGGGTTTTTCCTAAATCTGGTCAGCCGTTGGACTCACTGCATACCCTACAACTGTATAGCAGACACTCTCCTTTCTAATGGGAGTTTGTCATTACTGTGGCCCTGCTCTATGTGTCTTTAAATTATTAGTGGGGTTTTTCCTAAAATTGGTCAGCCGTTGGACTCACTGCATCCCCTATAACTATATAGCAGACCCTCTCTTTTCTAATGGGAACATGTTGTACTTGTTACTGTGGCCCTGCTCTATGTGTCTTTAAATTCTTAGTGGGGTTTTTCCTAAAATTGGTCAGCCGTTGGACTCACTGCCGACTCTATAACTGTATAGCAGACTCTCTCTTTTCTAATGGTAATTTGTCATTACTGTGGCCCTGCTCTATGTGTCTTTAAATTCTTTGTGGGGTTTTTCCTAAAATTGGTTAGCCGTTGGACTCTCTGCATACCCTATAACTGTATAGCAGACCCTCTCCTTTCTAAGGGGAACATGTCATACTTGTTGCTGTGGCCCTGCTCTATGTGTCTTTAAATTCTTAGTGGGGTTTTTCCTAAAATTGGTCAACCGTTGGACTCACTGCATACCCTATAACTGTATAGGAGACCCTCTCCTTTCTAATGGGAACATGTCGAACTTGTTACTGTGGCCCTGCTCTATGTGTCTTTAAATTCTTAGTGGGGTTCTTCCTAAATTTGGTCAGCCATTTGACTCACTGCATACCCTACAACTGTATAGCAGACTCCTTTCTAATGGGAATTTGTCATTACTGTGGCCCTGCTCTATGTGTCTTTAAATTATTAGTGGGGTTTTTCCTAAAATTGGTCAGCTGTTGGACTCACTACATACCCCATAACTCTAGAGCAGACTCTCTCCTTTCTAATTGGAATTTGTCGCTACTGTGGCCCTGATCTCTGTGTCTTTAAATTCTTAGCGAGGTTTTTCCCAAAGTTTGACAGCCCTTGCTGTCACAGCATGGGCATTGCCACTATAGGAGACCCACTCCTTTATAATGGGAACATTTTTTTTACTGATACCCTCCTCTATGTCTCTTCAAAGGGGTATTGGGTTGCGTCCAAATTTTTGGCAGCCCTTGCAGTCACTGGATACGCAATAACAGTATAGGAGACCCACTTGTTAATAATGGGAACAACAGAGCATAAACGGCTGATGGCTCTCTAACATTAGCGAGGGCTGAATGCTGGCCTTTAAAAAATAGCAAGGGCCGTCTGATGTCCCTAAAAAAATAGTCTTTATGACTTTCAGAGTCCCTCCATCATAAATGAAACAGGATGTATCTGATGATGTGTCACACACCACATTGCAAGATAAGGTTGTAAAATGTTAAAATGACATTTCCTGGTGAATGCATTTGTCTTAAAAAATTACGTAAAAAAACCCCAAAACAATAGGATATTTCTTTAGTATAAATAAAAGCGTCGTCAATTTAACCTGAATGTAATCACATTGTACAGCTCATGCACCTCCTCCTCCATCTCCGAAATTACCACATCAGTCACAGTCTGACAGCACTGCAGCACTGCCTTGGCCAAGCGGCAACAGTCTGTGCTGAAGATAACATGCTTAATGCTTAGGTGACAAACCGCCAAGAGCTGCAGAGTTGTTGAAATCTGTAAAACAGCAGCCTGATCTGTGTCTCTCACCGCTGAGCATACTGCCAGGCAGGGTCGTGTGTGACAATGGGCGGAACCTGGTTACGGAGAAATGATAGCCCGAGTAGATACGGTTTCCCTCTATGTCAGTCCTTTCACCAAGCTAAAGAATATAGCTGTGGTGAAATACAACTCCCACTGAGAAGCTGTTTCATATTGAAAAAACATTGTGCCCAACAGAGGATTTGATTCTGAGTGCTCACCTTTCTCCCCCGCTCAAGAGCCCCAGAGCAGCTGCAAAGTTAGCGCTATCATTAGTGATGAGCTCGCCGAGTACTTTCGAGATGCTTGGGTGGGAGCTTGGGTCCCCGTCCAGGGCCGGCGTCAGCACCCGGCGTACCCGGGCAAGTGCCGGGGCCCTGGAAAATCAGAGGGGCCCAGCCGCCCACTCACTGTCGGGGCCCAGCCGCCCACTCACTGTCGGGGCCCAGGCCCACACACCCACCCGCCCACTCACTGTCGGGGCCAGGCCCACACACCCACCCGCCCACTCACTGTCGGGGCCGGGCCCACACACCCACCCGCCCACTCACTGTCGGGGCCGGGCCCACACACCCACCCACCCACTCACTGTCGGGGCCCTGGCCGCTTCCTCGGCACCTGTTCAGGGACGCAGGCGCTGCTTGATTGCCGGCACTTCCCCCAGACATGGCCGCGCGCTGTCCGGCTGTGTCTGCTAGTAATGACACGGCAGGGTCGACGGCACTGCACCTTTAATTGTGCTTGTGTGTCGCTCCTGCCGCGTCATTACTAGCAGACACAGCCGGACAGCACGCAGCCATATCTGGGGGAAGTGCCGGCAATCAAACACCGTCAGAGCGGATGTCCTGCACAGATGGGTGGGAGGGGCCCGGACCCGACCGCAAGTGGGCCCCTCTGATGTTCCAGGGCCATGAAGTCTGTGACACGCCGGGGGCCCTGCACTGCCCCATACCCGAGGAGCTGCTGGACAGGACACTGGACCGGGGACAGGTGAGTGAGGCTTCCCCAATCCCCATATTAAAAATATTAGTAATGGGTCTGTGTGAGTGCATGTATGTGAATGTCAGTATATATGACTGTGTATATATATTTGTCTGTTTTATCTATGTGTATGTCTGTATGTGTACATATGTCTGCGTACCGTGTGTGCGCACGCATATGTCTGCGTACCGTGTGTGCGCACGCATATGTCTGCGTACCGTGTGTGCGCACGCATATGTCTCCGTACCGTGTGTGCGCACGCATATGTCTGCGTACCGTGTGTGCGCACGCATATGTCTGCGTACCGTGTGTGCGCACGCATATGTCTGCGTACCGTGTGTGTGCACGCATATGTCTGCGTACCATGTGTGCGCACGCATATGTCTGCGTATGTGAAGGATGAGGGGGCAGGCTGGGCCATGTGTAATAAATAAATATATATATATATATATATATATATATATATTTCTCCGCCGTATCTGTGCATCATGAATCGTGTATGTGTTAAAAGGGCCCACTGAGACTTTCGCCCGGGGCCCAGAAAAACCTGGAGCCGGCCCTGTCCCCATCCTGCATATTTGGCGCTATTTAGAGCACCAATCATGCAGGGATTGTCTGCCACTCACCGTAATGTCACAGCCATGGTGGTTGTGGCATTACAGTGATTGCCCAAATCGATGGGAACAGTGCTCACAGTGAAACATGAAAAGCCGGCAATTCAGCAGCGGCATACACCGGTATCCGACAATTTAGAACAGAAAGAATAGAGCATCACACATAGATTAGATAGATAGAAACATGTCAGTCACATATATATAAGTAGAGTGACAGTGTTGGTTACTGTACTTGTCATTTAGTGTTAAAATAAAGGATTTATTTTAAAAAAATTGGCGTAGGGTTCCCCGTAATTTTAGTCTCTAGCGGAGGTTAAGCAGACAGCTGGGGCAGATGTTTGAAGCCTGGGAAGGGGGTAATACCCACGGAGCTTCCCAGGCTACTAATATCAGCCCCCAGCTGAATGCCTAGCCTTTACCAGCTATTAAAATGGTGGACCCCAAAAACAATGATGTGGGGTCTCCCCTATTTTAATAGCTAGCAAAGGCTATGCTGACAGCTGGGGGCTGATATTAAAAGCCCAGGAATGGTGCCATGAATATTGGCCGCCTCCCAGGCTAGAAACACCAGCCGTTGCAACATTTTTTCCATATTTTTTCAATAAGGTTACGTCTTATCTGAAGATCTTGACGCTGGATGTTTTCCTTCACCACCTGATAGAGTAATATATTCTTAAATGAGAGTTTGACTGATAATAGAAAAAAGATTAACTGCTCACGATGTTTAGTTGTGCTGAAGGCTCAATTTTCTTGAATGCATGAGGAATTTGGTGCAGAAGTCTTGGGTGATTCGGTTTGGTATTTTCATACAGGCAAATAATGAGACCAAAAATGGATAAAATATGTCACTACTAGTGTTGAGCCACCCCCGTAGTGTTCGAGTTCGATTCGGTTCATTGAACACCCGTATGTTCGCCGAACTGTTCGTCGAACACCTTCGAACACCGTTAAAACCAATGCAGGCAAACAAAAACACATAGAAACACATAGAAAACACCTTCAAATGTGTCCAAAAGCTGACAAACTGCTCAGAAGAAACAACTAACATATGGAAAAGTGACAAGTACATATAGTCGTGCGAAAAGAAAAGAGGTGGAGGAGTAAAAGGAGAGGGAGACACAGATATAGGCATGTCATGCCCTTCTAAAACCAAAAAAGTGCGAAGCTGACACGGACAGTCGGTTCCTGCCCGTGCGACCACCGTGTCACTTGGTTTGTGCCAGAGCTGCGGTGGACCCTGACGGCCTGCCCCCCTCTCCCAATACTGGTGCCTGTCCGCTGGTGGGTCGAGAGAGCCCCCTGCGGTGGAGGCAGGTCTAAGCTTTTTAATTTAAATTGTCTCTGTAATTTGAATGAGAACACTTTAAATCCTTTTTCAAGGATCTATTGGAGGGCAAGTCTGATGCCAGCAGCCATGGGAATTCAAGCTCCAGTAGCGTCCACTAAAGCTGCTGCAGTTAAAAAGCTTTTATAAGGATCGAGCTTGGCGGTCCACCGCAAGGCGTCCTACCGCCAGTCCCAGCCCCTGTGCCTTAGGGTGCCTCCCCGATGCTCTTCACAGAGTGCCCCGGGGGCCCGAAGCATTTCCTTTGAAAAAATTAAGTGTCCAAACTACAGGTGGTGTAGCTTGCTTAACAGTTGGGATAATCCGCTGACTAGCAGACATTGCTACTAGGTCCAAAGTATTTCCTGGGCTAGATGCAGTTAAAAATTTGTAATTAGATACTCTCGTTGGATGCTGAGAAAGCATTCCATAGAGTCTCCTGGCACGCCATATATTATTCTCTTAAAAATCTTGGGGTAGGGGTCTAGGGGACCCTTTAATCACGGCCCTGTATCGCAATACGTCACCTAGGCTGAAGATAAATGGAACATTTTCATCACCTTTCATAATCACCAATGGGACAAGGCAGGGATGTCCTCTGTCCCCTCTCTTATACATCCTAGTGATGGAGCACCTGCTCTCATCAATTCGCCATAACCCCAATATTAGGTGGATTGAGGTGGGAGGTACCGAGTACAAGTGCTCTGCATTTGCTGATGATGTCCTAGTATATATCACTCAATCACATATATCCATCCCTGCTGTTATGGCTGAAATATATCACTTTGTTACATGGTCGAATTATAAAATCAATGCAGCGAAGTCTGAGGCCCTCGATGTCTCCCTCCCCAAATCCATACAGGATTCTTTCCAGTCCAACTTTCCCTATGCCTGGCCCTCACAGGGTATCAAATACTTAGGAATTCGTATTCATAGAGACCTCTCCCGTCTATGCTATCTTAATTTTGGGCCCTTTATTGAACAACTCCAAACAGACTACGGTTGGCAAGTTAGAACTGTAAGATTCACTACGTGAACCACTGGTGTTTTGTGGAAAAGCACATGTACACTGTGTTCCAAATTATTATGCAAAAAGTGTTTAGGAGTGATAAGGTAAGAATTTTTTTGTTTGTCAGTTAAACTCATTGATGGTGATGTGTGTCAGGGCTCTTTATATCACTGTAAGCAATTGTGTTAATTAGCTTGGCAGGTGTGTCCAATGAAAGTCAAGACTACTTATGAAGGTTGTCCCACATTATTAAGCAGCCTAAATTTTCTGCCAAAATGGGAAAGAAAAAGGATGTGTCGGCTGCTGAGAAGCAACAAATTGTGGAGTGTTTAGGTCAAGGCATGACTACAATCAACATTGCCAAGACACTTCATCCTGATGATCGCACAATCAAGAAGTATGTAGCTGATTCACAGTACACACGTGTGCGTGCTGATAAAGGAAAATTGAGGACTCTTTCCTACAGGCAATTACGTCAGGTTAAAAGAGCAGCGGCAAAAAAGCCTTGTCATAACAACAGACAAGTTTTTGAAGCTGCTGGTGCCTCCTACGTCCCCCCAAACAACAAGATGCAGGGTCCTTCAGAGGTTTGCAGCTGTGCATAAGCCATCCTGTCGACCTCCTCTATCCACTGTACACAAGCAGAAACGGCTCCAGTAGGTCAAACAATACATGAAGACTGACTTCAAAACTGTTTTGTTCACCGATGAGTGCCGTGCAACGCTCGATGGTCCAGATGGATGGAGTGGAGGATGGCTGGTTGATGGACACCCCATGCAAACACGGCTATGGCGCCAACAAGGAGGACGTGGAGTAATGTTTTGGGCTGGAATCATGGGGAGAGAGATTGTCGGCCCCTCCATAATGTATGTGGAGTTTCTCAAACAGCACTTCCTGCCAGGGTTCAAGAAGAAGAACCGTGTATTCCGCAGCAAGATCATTTTCATGCATGATAATGCACCGTCTCATGCTGCACATAACACATCTGCATCTCTGGCTGATATGGGCATAAAAGGGGACAAACTTATGGTGTGACCCCCATGCTCCCCTGACCTCAACCCCATTGAGAACCTCTGGAGCATCATCAAAAGGAGTGTCTATGATGGCGGGAGGCAGTTCACATCTAAGCAACAGCTCTGGGAGGGTATTCTGTCCTCATGCAAAACAATTGAAGCAGAAACCATCCAAAGCCTGACAAATTCAATTTACGAGAGAGTTCAGAAGGTCATTTCGAACAAGGGGTCCTATGTGCAAATGTAACATCACCTAGAATAAAGTTTTGAGTTGAAAACTGTTTGATTTCAGTTTCTAATAACCTGCTAATGCTTATAATTTCAAAAATGACCATTTTTTTGTTCTTTATTAAAATGAAAAGGTTGATCGAAGAGTGTGGGGGATCTAACAGTGTGGCAACCCAGTAGTCAGGATGATTTCGAAATCTGACAATCTGAGGGTCATGTTGCAGGCAGTGCAGCAAGAAGGCACTCATGTGTCTTGTGCATCTAGGAGCCCCAAAATTATTTTCCGGGCTAGATGCAGCTAAAAATTATTATTAATTTGAAAGCTGGTGGAGCTTAGTATAGATGGCCTAATAGAATCAGTACTGCAAACTGCTACAATGCCCAAATTATTTTCCAGCCAAGATACAGATAAACATGATTAGTAATTTTAAATCTGGTGAAGTTTACTATAGATGGCCTAATAGAATCAGCACTGCAAACTGCTACAAGGCTCAAATTATTTTCCAGCCAAGATACAGATAAACATGATTAGTAATTTTAAATCTGGTGGAGTTTAGTATAGATGGCGTAATAGAATCAGTACTGCACAATGCTACAAGGCCCAAATTATTTTCCAGTCAAGATACAGATAAACATGATTAGTAATTTGAAAGCTTAAAACGGTTGGTGAAGTGATTTTAACAAATCATCAAGCTTTTACTCTCCCCAGGATGACACAGGGGTAGAAAAGTTGTTTCGGATCCATGATTTGTTCATCTTTATGAACGTGAGACTGTCTACATTATCAGTGGAGAGCCGCGTGCGCTTATCTGTCAGCACACCACCAGCAGCACTGAACACACGTTCTGACAGAACGCTGGCTGCGGGGCATGACTAGATCTCCAAGGCGTAAGTGGCGAGCTCCGGCCATTTATCCAGATTGGAAGCCCAAAAAGAGCAAGGGTCCAGTGACACAGTCATGGCTTCAATGTTTACTTGGAGATACTCCTGTACCATCGTCTCTAGGCATTGACTATGTGTCAGAATTCTTGTTTCCTGTGGCCTTGCAAAGAATGGGCTAAAAAAGTGGTGAAATGATTCCGCAAAATTGATGTTACCAGCAGATACTGTGTTTCTGTTACGGTTTGAGTGCTGAACTCTCGACGGTCCCATGGTTGGCAAGTTGGAACTGTGAGATTCACTATGTGCACCACTAGTGTTTTGTGGAAAAGCACATGTAAGATTCTGCAACAGTTTCTGCTGATACTCCTACATGCGTGCATCTCTTTCTATGGCAGGAATAATTTCTGCAAATTTTCTTTTGTACCGGGGATCTAAGAGTGTAGCAACCCAGTAGTCAGGATTATTTCTAATTCTCACAATTCGAGGGTCATGTTGCAGGAAGTGCAGCAAGAAGGCACTCATGTGTCTTGCGCATCCAGGAGCACCAAGTCCCTGTTGTGTTGGTGGCAAGGTAACAATCATGCTTCTTTAATCTGCCCTCTCCCCCCAAACTCACACAACAGAAATGTGATTAAGGTCTCCCTCATCTGATGAGTCTTCCATCGGTTCGTCCTCCACTTCTTCCTGGGCTCCTGCACCTTCCTCACTAGTTTGGCGGCTACCATGAGCCCTGGTAAAGCCATCTCCCCCACCCTCACTTGCCTGCCGCCTTGGTGCTGCCGAACATCTGGACCTTGCAGATGTTAGCCCTTCCGCATTCAACTCCTCCTTTACTTCCTCCACCTCCTCTTGTGCCACCACTTGACTCCGAATTCTGTTTAACATGTGCTCCAGCATGTAAATCACCGGAATAGTCATGCTGATAATGGCATCGTCAGCACTAAACATCTTCAAAACTGTGCTGAAGGGTGCATAGGTCCCTGATCTGAGACCACTCCTCCAGCGTGATTTGCCCCCCCTCTGGATCTCGTTGACCCAGGCTATACGTCAGAACGTATTGCACCAGGGCTTGTCGGTGCTGCCACAGTCGCTGCAACATGTGCAAAGTTGAATTTCACCAAGTAGGCACATCGCATTTTAGTCGGTGAAGTGGCAGGCCCAACGACTTCTGTAGAGATGTAAGTCGCTGAGCTGCGGGATGCGAATGACGGAAGTGAGCACACAGAGACCGTGCCCTCTGCAGAAGGCCATCTAGTCTGGGATAGTGGGCTAAAAATTGCTGGACAACCAGGTTCAACACGTGAGCCATGCAAGTCACGTGTGTGACATTGCCCCGGCGAAGGGCCGCACCCAGGTTTGCAGCATTGTCGCACACGGCCTTCCCTGGTTTCAGGTCCAGTGGAGACAACCATTCATGAAACTGGTTCTCCAGAGCTGACCACAACTCCTCAGCTGTGTGACTCACATTTTCCAGACATTTCAAAGTAAAAACCGCCTGATGACGTTGAGCCCTGCTGCCAGCATAGTAAGGAGGTGTGCAGGATCCCTTCTGTGCAGGTAGAAAGCTTGTGGCATGACCAGACAGGCTTTGGTGCAGGTGGAGGACCGAGAGGATGTTGAGGAGGCAGAAGCAGTGGAGGAACTTCGAGATAAAGAGAATTGACGCACAACTCGTGAGGACGGCAAGACTTGGACGGCAGCCACCTCCAAAGAAAATGATGACCTGCCAATCACGCTGGCTGTTGCGGGTAAAGAGGTGGCAGGTTTGCGTCCCAAAACAGGTGTGACTGCTGTCCCCCCAGTCACAGAGGATGAAGAGGCCGTGGATGTATAAGATGTGGCAGATGGTGGTTGGCCCGGCCGGCTAGGCCGCATTGTAGCACAGTGAGCTTCCCACTGCAACTTATGCTTCATATCCATGTGCCGGTTCATGCATGAAGTACTCAAACTATGTATTTTTTGGCCTCTACTTATCTTTTGCTGACAAATGTTACAGATAACACGAGTTGGGTCATCCTTATCGATTTCAAAAAATGCCCAGGATATGCAAGGCTTAGCACCCATGCAACCTGAAGAGCCACCACGACTTGTGGTCAGAGGCAGAGTTTCGTTTGAGGATGCAGTTGTTGACGTGCTTCCAGTACTGCTTCTCTGTCCAGGAAGGCGCAACCTGACCTCGTCGTCACTAGCATCCTCCTCCACCTCCTCTGCTGACCTCATCGACTGTCTGACTGTGGGTTGACAGTAAGAGGGATCTCCAACCTTGTCATCATCACCCTGTGTGTTATCACACTCGTCGTCCTCAGTGCCAACCTCTTCCTGCCCTGACAAAAAACTAAAGTTGTCGCTCCATTCAGGTATTTGAGTCTCATCATCGTCTTTCTCATTGTCTCCACCAACAGGAGTTACAGTTTGGGAACGAGGGTCTACAATATGGTCAGAACCTTCTGCGTCTGGTCCTGGATCCGACTCATAAAGATTCTAGGCATCAGTGCAGATCATTTCCTCGTCTGGATTCACAGAAGCTCTGGAGCCGACCTCTGATTCCTAGGCTATAGCATGAGTAAACATCTCTGCAGACTCACCATCTGTTCTACCCTATACTCAGACGGACAGCTGGAGACTTGAGAGCTGTGAGGAAGCACGTGCGATTGGGGGGACACCTCTGAGGACTGGAGTATTTGTGATGTTGAAGTTGAGGTGGAGGAGAGCCCACTTAAAGGAGCACTTGATATCCATTAAAGCACCTGCTATTTTTGTGCCTCATCTGGAATTTGTAGCGATTGGTGTGGCCGTAAGAAAGGGATCTTATCACATTGTCCGCTAAAAGAAGTAGACATCTTAGTTTGCCTGGAAGATGGTCTTTCTTTGGCAGTTGTTACTGTTGCTTTAACACCTACCCCACGGACGCAACCTTTTTTCCCTTCCCAACACTCCTATTCCCCTATCCACCAGCACCAGACCTTTTTCCACTCATTTTGGTGGTTAAATAATTGACAACTCTGGAGTTGTTTGCACAAAAAACAATGGATGAGAACTGAGCAGAGCTGAGTGGCCTAAATGTGGAATTAGCCCAAAAGTATTGGCTGGGCTAGATGCAGATAAAAATTATTTTGAATTTTCAACCTGGTGGAGGTTAGTATAGATGGACTAATAGAACAAGTCCCACACACTGCTACAAGCCGAAGCCAAAATATTTTTTTAGAGCTAGATGCAGATAAAAATTATTTTGAATTTCCAACCAGGGGGAGGTTAGTATAGATGAACTAATAGAACAAGTCCCACACACTGCTACAAGCCGAAGCCAAAATATTTTTTCAGAGCTAGATGCAGATAAAAATTATTTTGAATTTGCAACCTTGTGGAGGTTAGTATAGATGGACTAATAGAACAAGTCCCACACACTGCTACAAGCCGAAGCCAAAATATTTTTTCAGAGCTAGATGCAGATAAAAATTATTTTGAATTTGCAACCTGGTGGAGGTTAGTATAGATGGACTAATAGAATGATTCTATGCCCAAAAGGTTTTACTTGGCTAGGTGCAGTAAAAAAGTTTGTATTCTATACACAGATGGTATAGCTTGCAACACAGATATGCTACTCCACTGGCTAACACACACTGCAAGAGGCCAAAAAGGATTTGCTTTGCTAGATTTAGCCAAATGCTGTGAAAAAAACTTGCACAGCACTGGCACAGACCTGCCTGGCAAAAAGTGATAGGAACTGATGTAACCTAGCCCTCAAAAGGACTGCAATTACAATTAGTCTTTACTCCCAACCTCACTTTTTAAGAGCACAGACCTGCCTGATAAAAGTGATAGGAACTGATGTAACCTAGCCCTCAAAAGGACTGCAATTACAATTAGTCTTTACTCCCAACCTATCTATTTAAGAGCACAGACCTGCCAGATAAAAGTCGTAGGAAATGCTGTAACCTAGTCCTCAAAAGGACTGCAATCACAACTGTTCCCTACTCCCATGCTATGTGTAGATTTGTGCGAAAATTGGCTTGAAATTAACCCTGAAAGTATAGCGCACACAGCAACAGCGGTGCCGTCTAACATGCAGCTGCAGCAGTGAGAAAATGGTGGCAACGTGGAAAATGCCTGGGTCTTATAGGGCAAGGACATGTGACATACACTGCCAATGACACATGCCCTTGCTTGTGTGAAAAAAAGCAGTTAACTCCGTGTGTGCGCTGCTGATAGGCTGACAGATTGCACCTCCCCACTGTAAATTCAGGAAAGAGAAAAAAAAATGGAGATCTTCATTATTTCTGCAGAGATCCATCCCCTGCCCCTCCTTCCGCGCCGCTGTACACTCAAACTGCGTATTAACATTATTTTTCAGCATTACTGAGAAAAAATCCAGTTATGATTTTGGTGCACGAACAGTTATCGAACATAACCTCGAACAGCCAAATTTTTTTCAAATTGTTCGTGTTCGCCGAACGGCTCGAACACCGCCCAAAACAGCTCGAATTTAAGATTGCCGAACAGTTCGAGTCGAACACCGCTCATCTCTAGTCGCTACATATGTATATGTATATGTGTATATATACTGCAAAATCAAAACTTAGAATTAAAATGGCAATATTTAAATAGTGAATAATGGTTTATTAAAGTTCAACTCTTTCTGTAGACACATAGTTATAATGTGTTTTACCTCATAATGGGAAATACTTTAGGTTTTTAATAAACTAATATTCTTCATTAAAATGCTGTTATTTTAGTTCCAATTTTTGGATGCACAGTCCTACATAGTGACACATTTTTTTTTTGGTCTCGTCATTCAGCACCTGAGTCGGCATCATTCATGGGGATCAAACATATGATATACTAGTACATCATAGGTCGAGAATTGCTGAAGTTTCTAAAATAATAAGATATCTATACATGCTTGATATCTCCATAACCATACTGACCTAGAGAATCATGTTGTCGTGTCATTTTTGCTGCACAGCTAATGGTGTAGAAATGAAACCCAAAAAACTATGTGGAATTGTGTCCTTGTTGTAATTATTTCAACTCACTTGGAATTTTTTTCCCATTGGTAAAATAAATGGTATCTTTCAAAAGTACTACTTGGCTTGCGAAAAAATTGATTGAAAATTTGATGGAACAGTAATAAAACTTATGACTTTTTGAGAAAGGTGAAGAAAAATAAAGTAAAATTGGCTGCGTCTTTAAAAGGAATCTGTCATCAGGTTTTTCTATCTCATCTGAGAGCAGCATAATCTCAGAATAGAGACCCTGATTCCAGGGATGTCCACTTAGTTTACTGGATGCAGCAGTTGCGACACAATCAGTTTTTAAATTTAACATGCAGCAGAACTCTGAAAGCTAACCTCGCCCACACCACAGCTAATGTCTACATTGTCTATTGACAGCAAGCTGCTTATCAGAGGAGGGGGCGCGGTCAGACCACTTGGAAGGAGGGAGATTGTCTGGCAGTAATAATCTCCTGGTGATAACATTCATTGTATGAAAACAGCAGGCAGCATAATATGTGACATATTGCTGAAATCTGTGTCTCAACCCCTACCTCATACTGTCCTCAGATTACATAGCAAAATTCTGCTGGCAGATTCCTTCAAGGGGTTAAAAAAGTACCCCATTATTAGTTCTATTTGTTATTTCTTACAATTGCAAATTACACTAATACCCACGAATATGTAGCACCCTGAGGATTCGGATGCTACAGGGGTATTACACCTCAAGCCAGAGGTGTGATATTCCACTCCCGGGTAAGGATGGAGTGTGGAACTGAGCTCAGTAGGCTGCATGCACTACACACATCCCATTTCCGGGGGACAGACCAATGGTACTCCCACTAGAGAAATGTGCAGGTACGACAGTGTCTGTCCCTGGCTGGAGTGGGAGGGGGGTGGAACATCCCAGTAGTGTAGGGGCAGATAGGGGGAGCAGTCTGGGTAATGCTAGGAGCTCATTGGGTGCTGGTCACCTGAGCTCACACATAGAGGGAGGATATAAGGTGGGAACCATCTAAGATCAGGGTCAGTCTGTCAGAGTGTAACCTGAGGAGCAGAGCAGAGAAGCTCAGCCAGCTCCAAGGCCAAGAGAGAGAGAGAGGAGAAAGAAGGACCCAGAGGGGGAGAAGAGAGAACTCCAAGAACCCAAGATTAGATCAGAGGGTGAAGAGTTGGCACAAGGGTACCGGATCCCAAGCTGGTGGAGGGCCCTAATCCTTAGCCAGAGACCGGAGGTCGTGGGCAGGATCTGCCACGACCACCCACTAAATCCACCCGGAAGGCAAACCAAGAATAGGGTCAGGGAACCCGGAGACAAGGGTTTACCAACAAGAGGCCCGAGGGAGCCGGACTTAGGTGGATCCCTGGTGGGGAAGGCCAGAGAGAAGGACAAGTCAGAAAGGGAGCTCAGGACCACGCTCCAGAATCACCTGGGGGTTGGCCGAGTCCAGGACCTGGTGGACGCAGCACGGCTCGGGCGGTCACTCAAGGCCGGAGTGACCAGAACAACAGCAGTAAGTAAAAACCCTGAACTGCACAGCCCGACTCTGAGTTTCATTACCATCCTCACTGCACCTCCACAACCACCATCCTCTGCAACTGACCCCCTGAGGCTATACCCCTCCCGTTGGGGGTTATACTACCTGAGCTGCACACACACCACCGGCCTCAGCGGACCCTGCTGCAGCGGCGGCCGTAGTGACCGCATATCAACGGGTGGCGTAGTCGACACTAAAGAACATCCAGTAACATCTGTAGGACTGCCACACACTGAGCTTGACACCCTGGGCACGGACCGGGTCACCGCCACTCGGAGACTACAACCCCCATCTGATCCGGCTCCGGGTATCCCCCAAACAACACTGGCCCAGGGGGCGCGTCAACTTTGGCGTAGTCGGCAGGATTACGTGCCCGCAACAACCGGGTACTGCGTGCCTGAAGAAAAGTTCACCGTTACCTTAAAAAGAAGTCTCCCGCCGGTTCCGGAGGGTCCCCGCCAACGGACCCCATCACAGGTCGTTTCCCGCCGGTTGTCCGCCATTTGCAGCTTTTTCCCGCCATCCATGGAGTTTCCCGCCACTGGGAGACGATTCCCGCCATTTCCAAAGATTTCCCGCCTTGGAAGAGCGGACGCCATTATGGGCGTGCCAGAGGGTGGCAAGAGGCCACCTCCCATCGTGGGCCAGGTCGAAGAATGGCGCCAAAAGCGGAAACCGCGCCCACCAACAGAGACTGTGATGCTGGAAGTGTCCATCAGCGTAAGAGAACTGCCCCTGGAACTGACAATCACTAAGTTGCCCCGGGACCACCCTCAATGTGGGCGGAGACAGAACAAGAGAGCAAAGATGGGTGTCGCCTGGAGCAGTCTGGAGAGAGCGCACCCGGAGACAAGACGTCTGGAGAGGAGTCCAGAGAAAGCCTACCCGGAGATGGAGGGAGAGACAGGCAGCACCGACCCAGTGGTCAGGAGCCTGCTGCAAGCAACGACCCCACTAGGCTTAGTGGAGGTCCTGGCACAGCTCCCCCGAGACCGGGAGTGTGCACAGACTGCGCTGGAGAGCCTCGCACGGAGGATGGCCCGGGTACAGCGAGAGACGTTGGCGGAGTGGAGCCGAGAGATGGCCCAGCAGACCGAAACCCGTCAGCGAAGCACGCCACCCAAGACGAGGAAACAGACCGCCTCTGAGGATGGTGCAGGAGGACTGAAGGCCGGAGACGGCGCCGAGAAGGGAGCTGAATGGACGGAGGCAGGTAAAGGGGACGTCTCTACCCCGAGCCGGGAAACCGCGTGCCTGCCCCAGCTCCCCGTCGCAGAGCCTGAAGTTCCCCCTGCCGTGCCCGTCGCTGCATCGTCACCGCCGCCAACTAGGCCTCAACCGGAAACCGCGGCCGCGACCCCTGTGACGTCACGCGCTTCGACCCTGAGCGCGGCAAAGCAGGAAATGCCATCGGCCTGGTCGCAAGGCCTAGTACACCCGGGCGCCGCCATTCCAACAGCGCCCCCTACCTCCGCGGAGCCACCAGCCTGGTCGCAGGGCCGAGTAACCACGGGCGCCGCCGTTCTTACGGTGCCCTTTTCCTTTAGCGTGCCCCAAGCCTGGTCTCAAGGCCTGGTCAACCCGGGCGCCGCTACCACCACAGCGCCCATAACACCTAAAGTACCGCACCTGGGTGAGGACCTGTTCGCCCAGCATACGTGCCCGGATGGGCAGCCCTTTGTGTGGCCACCGGAGTTTCACCATCCCCGACTCCGGAAAGAAAGACCCCTAGATGAGCCCCTGATTCCGGCTCCGAAGCCCGTCAGGAGGACCCAGCCCCCGCTAGAGGAGGCACAGTTTGAGTGGGACCCCACCGGAGGAGACCTCATGGGGTTCACTCAGGAGACTCGGGCGGCCGCAGCGGAGCGTGCAGAGTGCTGCCGCCAGCAGCTCGAGGTCTTCGAGAAGGAGCGGAGAGAGAGGCGGGTCCGGGAACAGCAAGCACAGATAAGGAGCGCGGAGCAGAAGAGCCGGACCAGGAGAGATACCCGTGCAGCTCATGGTCCCCGTACCACCGGGACTGTGATTAAATTCAACCTGCAGCATGGGTGGGGCTTCATAAGAGACCATCATACCCCCGGCGACGTCTTTGTCACCCGCAGAGACGTAGAAAGCCATCTGCCGGAGGGACACAGAGGTCGTGACCTGTATGTAGGGGACGAGGTCACCTTCACCCGGCACAAGTGTGCCAAAGGACCCTACGCCCTCCATGTGCATCACCTGACGGAGGAGGAGCTGCGGTGTGAGGAGGAGCAAGAGGACCCGGACGGGTCTGAAACTGAAACCAACCAACAAGAAAGAGCAGGAGGACGCCGTCGTTGAAGTACGGTAGAGAGAGACTGTAAATAGTTGCCCGTCGGGGTACCAAGAACTGTTACTTATTTAAAATATGTTCCCCGTTGGGACAAAGTGTGAACTGATGCCCGTGTGTCCCTAGTTCCTAATACCTGGCCGAGGACTGAGAGCGGCCATATCCCCTTTGTATATAGTTGGGCTTCCTAAAGCGCCCCCTACTGGTTTTATGGGAAAACCATTTTTCGTCAAGAGACTGTCGCACTTTACCCGGTCACAAGTTGCACCGTGACCGGAGGAACCAGAGACAGGAATGTTTACAAGAATGTTATTTATATGAAAAGTTTATTGCTGATAATATATGTGATGTTTTATATGTTTATATGTTGATGTTTATGAAAAAAAAATTGTATGTTTTGGATGTTTTTTATATCTTACAGCCCGAGGACGTGCTGTGATTTACCAGGGGGGAATGTAGCACCCTGAGGATTCGGCTGCTACAGGGGTATTACACCTCAAGCCAGAGGTGTGATATTCCACTCCCGGGTAAGGATGGAGTGTGGAACTGAGCTCAGTAGGCTGCATGCACTACACACATCCCATTTCCGGGGGACAGACCAATGGTACTCCCACTAGAGAAATGTGCAGGTACGACAGTGTCTGTCCCTGGCTGGAGTGGGAGGGGGTTGGAACATCCCAGTAGTGTAGGGGCAGATAGGGGGAGCAGTCTGGGTAATGCTAGGAGCTCATTGGGTGCTGGTCACCTGAGCTCACACATAGAGGGAGGATATAAGGTGGGAACCATCTAAGATCAGGGTCAGTCTGTCAGAGTGTAACCTGAGGAGCAGAGCAGAGAAGCTCAGCCAGCTCCAAGGCCAAGAGAGAGAGAGAGGAGAAAGAAGGACCCAGAGGGGGAGAAGAGAGAACTCCAAGAACCCAAGATTAGATCAGAGGGTGAAGAGTTGGCACAAGGGTACCGGATCCCAAGCTGGTGGAGGGCCCTAATCCTTAGCCAGAGACCGGAGGTCGTGGGCAGGATCTGCCACGACCACCCACTAAATCCACCCGGAAGGCAAACCAAGAATAGGGTCAGGGAACCCGGAGACAAGGGTTTACCAACAAGAGGCCCGAGGGAGCCGGACTTAGGTGGATCCCTGGTGGGGAAGGCCAGAGAGAAGGACAAGTCAGAAAGGGAGCTCAGGACCACGCTCCAGAATCACCTGGGGGTTGGCCGAGTCCAGGACCTGGTGGACGCAGCACGGCTCGGGCGGTCACTCAAGGCCGGAGTGACCAGAACAACAGCAGTAAGTAAAAACCCTGAACTGCACAGCCCGACTCTGAGTTTCATTACCATCCTCACTGCACCTCCACAACCACCATCCTCTGCAACTGACCCCCTGAGGCTATACCCCTCCCGTTGGGGGTTATACTACCTGAGCTGCACACACACCACCAGCCTCAGCGGACCCTGCTGCAGCGGCGGCCGTAGTGACCGCAAATCAACGGGTGGCGTAGTCGACACTAAAGAACATCCAGTAACATCTGTAGGACTGCCACTCACTGAGCTTGACACCCTGGGCACGGACCGGGTCACCGCCACTCGGAGACTACAACCCCCATCTGATCCGGCTCCGGGTATCCCCCAAACAACACTGGCCCAGGGGGCGCGTCAACTTCATAGTATAATTCTTAGCACATTAGTACAATTATACAACCAAACAGCAAGGTAGCTGAAGTAAAAAGCCAGGGTCACATGAGCATAGATTTTCTCATGTGAGAGAATCAGGCCAATTATGTAAATGAAACTCTGATCAAACTTTGATTACAGTTTCATCAGCGTGTCAGCTTAGGTGTTATCCGATTCTCTTGAATGAGAGAACAAGACAAGATGAAGAAAAAAAATTCTCCATCGTCTCCATTGTGTGAGACCGCGGAAATCGAATTGCACTCGGATATTATCCGAGTGCAGTCCAATTTTTTCCACTCACCCATACACTTGAATTGGTGAGTGTGATCCAATTTATTCTCCAACTCACAGCATGCTGCAATTTTTTTTCTCACGCTCAATTGGCATGAGAAAAAAAACACGATCAGCACTGCCCCATAGTATACCATTGGTCCAAGTGCTATCCGCTAAAATATTGTATAGCACTTATCCGATGTATACGCTCATGTGAGTGAGCCCCAATTGTATTTTTATCCATTTTTACAAAGCATTAGGTTTATCAATTAAATTATTGTGTTCAAAGGTGTCCCTATTTCTATTAGTTTGTTACGTTTTTATAAAGAAAATCATTAATATACATTTTATTTAGCTAATTTTGAACCTATGTTTTTTCTAATTTCTTGTATAATAGGGGAGGATCAATCATTTTATGCTCATCCTTTATTGGATACGTACCTCACCCGGTAAGTTATTCCTAAAATTCAACTTGAAAACAAAATGTTTTTCAATAATTTGTTCTTAGCAAAATTGACTGGGCTATAAACTATGACATTTGAAGCAGTAAATGTATTTCAAAAGTTAAAAATTTCGAAGGTTAAAAAAAGCTTGTGCATATGTTCCTTCTTTTGAGCTATTTTAACCACTGGCGTTTTTCTGAAGTGTATTTTACTTGTAAAACTTGTCAGATTCACTGACATACAAAAGGCATAATGGGTAAATGCATTAACAATCAATTCTTCTTGGTCCGGCTGATACTTCTCCTGCCACCGCCAGTCCTCTGATTAGCTTTTTTCTCTTGAATTTTCTAAATTCTTCTTTCTGGGCCTCTATCATTGCCATCTTTTTATTAGGCCGCATGACTTCATATGGGGTAAAACACACTGTTAACGTGAAGTCAGAGGAATTGATCGGATAACTAGCGACAGCTGGAGAAGAATTGGGAGGGCCAAAGGGAGACAAATTTACAGGGAGGGTCCGGAGGTCAAAGAAATTTTAATATGAAACCGTATTTATTTGATTCCGTAATCTAAAATAATTTCCATTATGCTTGCATTAAAAGTTCTCTACTGTTCTCTAACTATACTATCTAACTGCTTTTATAATTTTTTCTCATACTTCCTTTGGGTTGACGCTTCGTTTGAGAATCCCAGTGCATACTGGGATACTAAAATGAATCGTCATCAGAGGAAGGGGAAAAGGCTGCTACCCTGTCACTGTCGGAGCCAATTCCGCCTCCGTGAAACGTAAGATCATCAGTGACACTCATTTCAGGGACGGGGCAAGTCCCTGTGTCACTGTGTGTTGCCGGCACAGATCAGTAATAACAAGCTGGCAACACAGAGTAAAGTGCACTGTCATAATGCATTGTCAGGGAACCTAGCGTTCAGTGCCGCCCCTACAAATGATTGTAGGAATGGCGTTGTTCTCTGCAAATTAAATCTGTGTACTGTATATTTGTGTGGTGTGTGGTGGGAAAGTATTAAAATACTCACATACCGCTGCAGTGTCGCTCTGGTCCATTTCTCAGTGAGGTCACAGCTCTGCAGACCCTTCGGATTAGGTTGTGCTCTGCATGATCCAGAAGTATCTTTTACAATCTATGCCTATGGAGCATTAGAACAAATCTCTATAGGCTTACACTGTATCAGAGACTTGCATAGCACATAGAGTGAGCCAGATAGTCTTAATTGGGGTGACATCACTTAAGAGAGGAGGAGAACGGCACAGGATCCCAAAGACAGCGGCGGTAGGTGAGTATATTAATACACTCGCGCTACACACCATACACATATACACACATTTATTGAAAGAAATATTCAAGTGAGTACTTATTTAAAGAGGACCTTTCACCAATTTTTTTTAATGTCGACCTGGACACATGATATAATATTGGCTGCATTGGAATAAAACATTTTTTTTTCATCTCTCCGTTGCGGAAATGTCATTGTCTAGGAGACCGAGCACAATATTAACCCAGTGACATGCGTCAGTGAGATGTACCGTCCCTGGCCACATTCACTTGTCCACGTGTTTGTGGTTAGGCGGTCCTTCCCACTTAAGTGCACTGGGGATGGCATGGGTAATGTTCTGGGACCTGCGCTTGTGGAAGGCGGAGGTGATGCTGGGAGAAATAGTGGAGGCTGGGGACAGAGTATGGACACCCAGCCGCCACCGCTATGAGGTTGTGGAAAGCTTCCACCTCGACGAGCCTAAAAGGCAACATTTCAAGTGCAAGCAAGCAGTCCAGAAATGTGGCAGTTTAGTATTGCGGCCTGTGGGTGGGTGGTTAGCTGCATACTTGCACTTGCATTCTAAGGACTGTGGTAGGGACAACTGAATGCTGCAAAGAGACAAGGAAGTGGATGGTTATGGTTACAAGTCTGCAATGACAGGTGCAGAGCGGGAGGCATCTTCACATGCGCTATGGACAGGGGATTGGTGTGCTCGCACAACAGCAGAAGAGACAGTGATGTCACCCACAGACAGTGTTTCTGGACCTTTGTGTTCGGTCCAGCTAGTCAGGGGCTTTGTTGTCATGTGCGTGAGCATGCTGATAGTGGTCAGGCTGGTAGTTTTGATGCTCTTGCTGATGCTGGCCTGGCAGATTATGCAAATGGCCTTTTTGGGGTTATCTAAACAAAACAGTCTTTATAAAAGAACCAGACTAGGGAAGATCTAACAGTTTTACTGGCGACTTCCGTTGTGTTGGTGTACCGGGGAGCAGATGCCCACCTTGTGTTTGCGGCCACCACACTGCTTGTTCTTGCCTGTTATGATGCTACGCATCCCTTACCCTTTGTGCTGCTGTCCTCGCTCTGCATGTCCCCTTGCCTGGTTGGGCTAGTGACTTCATAATCCACCGTTTCCTTCTCCTGACGTTCTGTCCATTGTATCTCGTCATTATCCACCTCTTGCAACAGCATTTGCACTTTCCCACTGTTACTTTCGGGTGACCATGGCTGCTTAAATCGCTACATGTGATTTTCTGCAGCCCTGCTCGAATCTGGCCGGTCGAGAGGCCCAAATTTATCGATGAAAAAGTGAACATCTCAATGGTCTGGACCTCATCTTCACCCGCCTCTGTTCCCTTTCTAACTTCTCTAACTTTCCTCTTCCTCTCTCTGACCACAACCTACTCACATTCTCTACCCTCTCCTCTCCAGGTCCACAAACCCTATTCCACAAACTTGCACACCCTCGCAGAAACCTCACAACTTGACGTACACTCACTCTCTGAATCCCTCCTCCCTCTTATAGACATAAATTCTTTACACAACGCAGATGTTGCTTTTGCTTTGTATAACACCACAATAGCTGCAGCTCTCGACTCGATCGCCCCTCTCACACATACCAAAGCTCGCACAATCAACAGGCAACCCTGGCACACCAACCTTACTAAAGAACTGTAACAGGCCTCCAGGGTTGCTGAGCGGAGATGGATAAGGTCCCACTCCATCGAGCACTTCATAGCATTTAAACAATCCCTCACTATTTTCAAGTCCACACTCACTGCAGCAAAACAAACATACTTCTCATCTCTCATATCTTCCTGTTTCACAACCCTAAACAGCTATTCAACACTTTCAATTCTCT
Organism: Phyllobates terribilis; assembly: GCF_046119375.1. NCBI lineage: Eukaryota > Metazoa > Chordata > Amphibia > Anura > Dendrobatidae > Phyllobates > Phyllobates terribilis. The sequence goes on from NW_027362761.1 coordinate 286,282,013, forward strand.
CCTCCGTCCCCCAGCGCCTCCTCCCTCTTCTCTCATCTCAGCTGAAGACCTTGCCTCATTCTTCAAGCAGAAGATTGACACCATCAGACAATGCTTTTGCCTAAAGTCCCCACAACCCCTCCTCATATTTACTCAACCTTCCTCCTCCAAACCCCACTTCTCCACCATTACAGAAGGTCAAGTCTCCTCTTTTCTCTTCAAATCACACCTCACCACATGTGAACTTGACCCAATCCCATCTCGCCTCATCCCTAACCTTACCACAGTCTTCATCCCAACCCTAACCCACCTCTTCAACCTATCACTAACAACCGGTGTCTTCCCTTCATTTTTCAAACACGCCTCAATCAGACCCATCCTCAAAAGCCCCCCCTTGACCCATCCTCTGACTAGCTACCGCCCCATATCACTTCTCCCCTATGCCTCAAAACTACTAGAACAACATGTTCACCTTGAACTGTCCTCCCATCTCTCCTCATGTTCCCTCTTTGACTGCTTACAATCTGACTTCTGACCGCATCACTCACCCTAAACTGCCCTGACCAAAGTCACCAACGACCTACTAGCCTCCAAATCCAAGCGATACTACTCCATCCTCCTCCTCCTGGACCTGTCATCTGCCTTCGACACAGTCGACCATTCCCTCTTACTGCAGATTCTCTCATCTCTTGGCATCACGGACTTGGCACTATCTTGGATCTCCTCATACCTAACAGACAGGAATTTCAGTGTCTCCCACTCAAGCACCACTTCCTTACCTCGCCCCTATCTGTCGGTGTCCCCCAAGGTTCAGTTCTAGGATCTCTGCTCTTCTCCATCTACACCTTTGGCCTGGAACAGATCATAGAGTCTCACGGCTTTTAATATCACCTCTATGCTGATGACACACAGATCTACCTCTCTGGCCCTGATATCTTCTCCCTACTAACCAAAATCCCACAATCCACAATGTCTGTCCACTATCTCATCCTTCTTCTCTGACAGATTTCTAAAACTTAACACGGACAAAGCTGAATTCATCATCTTTCCACCCTCTCAATCATCCCCCCCATCTGACCTATCCATGAACGTTAATGGCTGCTCACTCACCTCAGTCCCACAAGCTCACTGCCTTGGTGTAACCCTGGACTCTGATCTCTCCTTCAAACCACATATCCAAGCCCTTTCCACTTCCTGCCGACTCCAACTCAAAAATATCTCCTGCATCCACGCATTCCTCAACAAAGATTCTGCAAAAACACTAGTGCATGCCCTCATCATCTCTCGCCTCGACTACTGCAACCTCCTGCTCTGTGGCCTCCCTTCCAACACTCTCGCGCCCCTCCAATCTATCCTAAACTCTGCTGCTCGACTAATCCACCTGTCTCCCTGCTATTCCCCGGCCTCTTACCTCTGTCAATCCTTTCACTGGCTGCCCATTGCCCAGAGACTCAAGTTCAAAACTCTAACCTTGCCATCCACAACCTGTCTCCTCCATACATCTGTGATCTAGTCTTCCGGTAGCTACCTGCACGCAACCTCCGATCTTCACAAGAACTCCTGCTCTACTTCCCTCTTATTTCCTCTTCCTACAATCGCATACAAGATTTCTCCCGCGCATCCCTTCTACTCTGGAACTCTCTACCCCAACACATCAGACTCTCGCCTACCGTGGAAGCCATCAAAAGAAACCTGAAGACCTACCTCTTCCGACAAGCCTACAACGTGCAGTAACTACCGCTCCACCACATTGCTGCATGACCACCTCCACCCCCACCTACTGTATCCTCACCCATCCATTGTAGATTGTGAGCCCTCGCAGGCAGGTTCCTCTCTCCTCCTGTACCAGTCGCTGACTCGTTTTGTTAAGATTATGTAAATGTTTTTGCTATGTATACCCCCTTTTTCACATGTAAAGCACCATGGAATAAATGGCGCTATAATAATAAATGATAATAATCTCTTGGGGTAACCCTGGACTCTAATCTCTCCTTCAAACCACATATCCAAGCTCTTTCCACTTCTGAGCGGACCGAGCGAGAAGCCAGAATGTATAAATGGAAAAATGAACAAAGCAGGTCTTCGGAGTGTCCAATTGTGGAATCAGTTGTCTCAAGGCACTCGGAATGGTGGGAGGAAGGAGGATCATGGTGAGGAAGATGCCGACTCCAAGTAAAAAAATCTCCCAGATTCGCACATTTCTCAACCACGAATCTACAAAACCACTAGTGCGCACACTCATCATCTCCCTTCTCGATGACTGCAACCTCTTGCTCTGTGGCCTCCCTTCTAACAGTCTCGCATTCCTCCAGTCTATCCTAAACTCTGTTGCCTGACTAATCCATCTGTCCCCTCACTATTCCCTGGCCTCTCCTCTCTGTCAATCCTTTCACTGGCTCCAGTTCAAAACCCTAACCTTGGCATGCAAAGCTATCCACAACCTGTCTCCTCCATACATCTGTGACTTAGTCTCCTGGTACTTACCTGCATGCATCCTCCGATCCTCAAGATCTCCTTCTCTACTCCTCTCTTATCTCCTCTTCCCACAATCGCATACAAGATTTCACCCGTGCATCCTCCCTTCTCTGGAACTCTACCCCACCATTTCTGATTCTCGCCTACTGTTGAAACCTTCAAAAAGCACCTGAAGACCCACCTCTTGCGACATGCGTACAACCTGCAGCAACCCTCGCTCCACCATACTGGTGCAAGACCAGCTCTATCCTCACCTACTGTATCCTCACCCATGGTTTGTAGACTGTGAGCCTTTGTGGGCAGGGTCCTCTCCTCTCCTGTACCAGTCGCTGCCACATTTTTCTTCAAGATTATTGTAATTGTTTTTGCGATGTATACCCCCTTTTTCACATGTAAAGCGCCATGGAATAAATGGCGATATAATGTGATCTAGACTCACATCTACTGAGACTGGACCATGTGGAACACAGGGTGATGGTGGTGGCAAACTGACTGGAAACTTTATCTGCTATCCAACCAACAACCTTTTCACACTGCTCTGGCTTCAATAGTGGAGTTTTGCGGACCCCTAGAAATTAGGACAGGAAGGTAGTTCGACATGATGTGGGTGTTGGTTGTGCTCCCTTAGCAGGCACAGTTTCATTTTGCCCATGGCCTCTGCGTGCACTATCACCATCACAATAGCGTCTACTTCCCCAACCCTTAACACACACCTTGTCCATTTTAAGTGGAGTTTAAGATTTGTCACGTTGCCAAAAATGTCAGTATTATTACCGCAGTAAAATAGGATCACGTCTGATGAGATGACCACAGTTTTAGGCAGTGCCCTGGGAGTCAGAGATGCTTCCAGAGGTCTTCTCAATGCTGTTCCCATGTCACACACCACATGGCCAAATAAGGTAGTAAAATGTTAAAATGACATTTCCTGGTGAATGCTTTTTTCACAGGTGAAAGCAATGCAAAAGTGAAAAAATGCATCAAACACGCTACGTGTGAACATAGCCCAAGATGTGGAGGAGTCCTTACCCTGGAAAGGATGTTCCTTAACATATTTCCCATAAAATCTGTAAAAGTTGCGTAATACCTCTGACAAAATTGTTGACATCAGTGACCTGGGAGTCAGAAAAGCTTCCAGGGGTCTTCCTCATGCTGTTTCAATGTAATTTGAGCACTGTTCCCATCGATTTGGGCAATTTTTAGGCCCTCTGCAGACCGCCGGGGGGAGCCACTAGAAAAATGCTCGTATTTCCCATAGAGTTAAATTGGGCTCATTACTCGGACCGAGCACTCAAGCATTCCAATTTGCTTGACCCGAGCAATGAGTACCCGAGCATTTTAGTGCTCGCTCATCACTATTTGATATATTAAATAATTTGTAATTCTTAATAAGTTCACTGCTCAAAAAAAAAGGGAACACTTAAACAACACAATATAACTCCAAGTAAATCAAACTTCTGTGAAATCAAACTGTCCACTTAGGAAGCAACACTGATCGACAATCAATTTCACATGCTGTTGTGCAAATGGAATAGACAATAGATGGAAATTATTGGCATTTATCAAGACACCTTCAATAAAGGAGTGGTTCTGCAGGTGGGGACCACAGACCACATCTCAGTACCAATGCTTTCTGGCTGATGTTTTGGTCACTTTTGAATGTTGGTTGTGCTTTCACACTCGTGGTAGCATGAGACGGACTCTACAATACACAGAAATTGCTCAGGTAGTACAGCTCATCCAGGATGGCACATCAATGCGAGCTGTGGCAAGAAGGTTTGCTATGTCAATCAGCGTAGTGTCCAGAGGCTGGAGGCACTACCAGGAGACAGGCCAGTACACCAGGAGACGTGGAGGGGGCAGTAGGAGGGCAAAAACCCAGCAGCAGGACCGCTACCTCCGCCTTTGTGCAAGGAGGAACAGGAGGACCACTGCCAGAGTTCTGCAAAATGACCTCCAGCAGGCCACAAATGTGCATGTGTCTGCACAAACAGTTAAAAACCGACTCCATGAGTGTGGTATGAGGGCCCAATGTCCACAGAAGGGGGTTGTGCTCACAGCCCAACATCCTGCAGGACGCTTGGCATTTCACAGAACACCAGGATTGGCAAAGTCGCCACTGGCACCCTGTGCTCTTCACAGATGAAAGCAGGTTCACACTGAGCACATGTTACAGACGTGACAGAGTCTGGAGATGCCTTGGAGAGCAATCTGCTGCCTGCAACATCAATCAGCATGACCGGTTTGGCAGTGGGTCAGTAATGGTGTGAGGTGGCATTTCTTTGGAGGGCCGCTCAGCCCTCCATGTGCTCACCAGAGGTAGCCTGACTGCCATTAGGTACCGAGATTAGATCCTCAGACCCCTTGTGAGACCATATGCTGGTGCGGTTGGCCCTGGGTTCCGCCTAATGCAGGACAATGCCAGACCTCATGTAGCTGTAGCGTGTCAGCAGTTCCTGCAAGATGAAGGCATTGAAGCTATGGACTGGCCCGCCCGTTTCCCAGACCTGAATCCGATTGAGCACATCTGGGACATCATGTCTTGCTCCATCCACCAACGTCACGGTGCACCACAGACTGTCCAGGAGTTGGCGGATGCTTTAGTCCAGGTCTGGGAGGAGATCCCACAGGAGACCATCCACAACCTCATCAGGAGCATGCCCAGGCATTGTAGGGAGGTCATACAGGCATGTGGAGGCGACACACAATTCTGAGCCTCATTTTGACTTGTTTTAAGGACATTACATCCAAGTCGGATCAGCCTGTGGTGTGTTTTTCCACTTTAATTTTTGGGGTGACTCCAAATCCAGGCCTCCATTGGTTAATAAATTTTATTTCCATTGATGATTTTTGCGTGATTTTGTTGTCAGTACATTCAACTTTGTACAGAACAAAGTATTCAATGAGAATATTTCATTCATTTAGATCTAGGATGTGTTATTTGAGTCTTCCCTTTATTTTTTTGAGCAGTGTATATCATGGCCTATTTCATTCCATTACATATCCAAGTCCTTGTGTTTTATTTTAACAAAAGGGGATATGAGTATTTTGCTACCATGCCGTACATATTAAAAACAGTGTCCTTTGAGGCTTAACCTGTAGTTGAGCTTCAGAAAAGTACCAAGATAGTGGCTGTCATGGTAATCCATCAGTCCTCTATGATAATGCTATGTAAAAGCCTTTATCAGTGACTGACAGTGACATTTAAATAGGTAAACAGCAGTGATCACTACTGTTATGGGTAAGTGCCAGCCATGTATTACAGCTGGCATCTGCCCTGTAAGGAAGTGGCAAAACTGCTGACATCCGTTCCTAAATTCAAAATCTTAGCGGGACATACATGTAGGGTCATCAAATGGGTCAAATCTTTTACTGTTCCAGTGGTTCCCTAAAGTGATGATCGAGCATACTCATTAGGCTATGTGCCCACGATGCAGAAATGCTCCGCATTTTTTCCTGAGCGTTTCTGCATCTCCCTGGCAGAAAAAACGCTTGCGGATTGTACATGCTTTTTTCCTGCCAGGGACAAGCGGATGTGAAGCGTTCATCACATGCATTTCCGCATGTGGGCTAAAAAGCACTTTCCAAGCAATTTTAGCATCACTTGGAAAGTGCTTGACAACTTGGTCACTATATAAATCCATGCAAACGGCATGGATTTATATAGTGTGACCGTAAAGAATGGTAAAAAATAAAAAAATAAATCTGTACTTACCTTCTGATGGCCCCCGGATTCTTGATTCGATCTGTCCTGGCATGCCGGCAGCTCGCGGTACACTGAAGGACCTGCCGACATCAGCGGTCGCGTGACCCATCACATGACTAAATGACGTCATCGCAGGTCCTTCAGTCCACCGTGATCTGCCCGCAACCGAAGACAAGCACACCGGGGCCATCAGAAGGTAAATATAATATTTATTTTTTATTTTATTCTTTTTTTTACAGGTTCTATGGTACCTGGGTCCGGAGGAGAGTCTCCTATTCTCCAGACCCGGGTACCATCCGCACATTGAAATGCTTGGATTCCGCATGTACAGATGCAGTGATGCAGAATCCATGCGTTCCAATGCAAGTCAATGGCTGCGAAAACGCAGCGCTTCTGCAAAATAATTGGTAGTGCTGCGTTTTTTTCCGCAATGATAATCCGCAGCGGAAATTTCCGCAGCATGTGCACAGCACATGCGGATTATCATTGGGGAACATGGCAGGCCTTCTACCAAGCGTTTTTAAGGCTATGTGCCCACGATGCAGAAATGAAGCAGAAAATTTCTGCAGCATTTCTGCATCTCCCTGGCAGAAAAAACGCATGCAGATTGTGCATGCGTTTTTCCTGCAGAATACATGCGGAATACATGCGGATTCACATGCGTATCCACATGCGTTAACGCATGTGTTTCCGCATGCGGACTGACAAGCACTTTCCAGGCGATAACATCAGTTGGAAAGTGCTTGACAACTAGGTCACACTGTATAAATCCATGCAAACGGCATGGATTTATACAGTGTGACCGTAAAAATAAAAAAAATAAAGCTATACTCACCCCCGATGCCCCGGCGTGTGCTGCAGCGCTCGTCCTGGCTTCTTCCAGGTTGCCGGCACATCACGAGACAGCCTGCGGTCACATGACCGCGACGTCATCTCAGGTCCTGGAAGGAGAAGCGCTGCCGGCAAGTAGAGAGAAGCCGCCGAACAGGTGAATATAAACTTTATTTTTTATTTTATTCTTTTTTTTACAGGTACAATGGTACCCAGGTCAGGATGAGAGTCTGCTCTCCTCCAGACCTGGGTACCATCCGCACATTGAGACGCATGTTATCCGCTTGTACAAATGTACAGACTCGGATATTATGCGTCTCAATGCAAGTCAATGGCGGCGCTTCCGCAAAATTAATGAACATGCTGCGGATTTATGAGCGCTGCAGAAACGCTGCGGAAAAATCCGCAGCATGTGCATTGACATTGCGGAATGCCATTGGGGACCATGGGGTGCAGATTACCATGCGTTTTTGAAGCGCATGAAACGCATGAAAAAATGAACGTTTTTGAAACGCATGAAAAACGCATTGTGTGCACGCAGCCTAACCATTTCTGCAGCGGAATTGCCGCTGCGGAAACGCTTAAAAAACGCATCGTGGGCACACAGCCTTATTCGAGATTTACGAGCATGTTCGGGTGTTTTCCGCGTATGTTCGTTGTTCTCGAATGTTATGTCTGAGTCACTCAGTGTGCATGATTTGCAACTGACAGATTTAATACATGTGAGGAATGCCTGTTTGTTTCATTCCTCACATGTATTTAAGCTGTCAAACAATCGCAAATCATACACACAGAGTGACTCAAACATAACATTAGAGCTTGTCGCAAATACTCAGCGAGCGCCTGAGCATGCTCACCGAAGGTGAAACAATACATGCTCGCTCATCACTAGTCCCCATCAATTCTGCCTCCAGTCATATGCCATGTAATCATTATTTTAAAAACAGCCATTGTCAACTGGCCTTAAGTACATGCCAGCATTACTTGTCAGGCAGTGATGCCTGCAGTAGCAATTTCACATATATACAAGTCATCACTGCAGGACTGGTAGAAACCCCTAGAGTAATGGCGCCAAAATGACTGAAGAATTAAAAGGAGAATTTTAGGAATTTTTCAGAGTTGAGCAAAAGGATTTGCAGGACCCTGGTTCAGCTGCCATGCTGGTAGTGTGTGACTGTTATACCAAGATCTTCTACTTGCAACATCCCTGGCACCTCTAATGATTAGTGTGTGATGAGCCATAGGAGAGGTGCCAGACATTACTGAGGGGCCAGCTAGGACATGCAGTTCCACTGGCAGTGGATTTTACTGTCAACGTAGCTGAAGTGGTTGCTGGACCTCTAAACACTTGCCTCGTGTCTACAACAATTGTCAGTAGCAGGAGGTGGCACTTATGGAGATGGTATAAGACCCCAAAGGTTCACTCCTACAGATGTGGTGTCTGAGTGATGGTGTTGGAGTGCCTGTGATGTTCGAGCAATTTCAAGCAGCCAGACACACGTGTGAACTTGTAAATGTAACACTTTACTGAAGGAGAAAACAAGGTACCGTCTCTCTCATAGGCCACAGCCCTGCTATCAGTATTTGGTCAGTATTCGGTCAGTATTTTTTCTCAGCAGTGGGAGTCAAAGACAGGTGAGGAACAATAAGAGAAAAGGTATAATAGAAACAAGTCACCAATTCTGCATTTATCACCCACTCCTGGTTTTGGCTCCCACTCCTGAGAAAAAATACTGACCGAATACTGACCAAATACTGATAGTGAAGCCGTGGCCTTAAGGGCAAAGTGGCAGAAATTCACTGTACAGGTTACATTGCATATTATGCATATGAAAGGGAGGTGTCTTCTCCTTTTCAAACAAGCAAGTTTAACGCTTTTCAGGGGACGGCTGGAGAACAGTTCTTTTAACTTGCTATTGGAGGAAATATTAAGCACAGTCCAGGTAATGCTACACTGATGGAGGTACCTTCACAAGTTGGTTTCCCTAGTGACACACTAGGAGTTTGGAAATACTCATGGTTTTGGCCCTATCATTCTTTATTGCAGGGGGTACATTGGACAAAGTTTGTTGTGTGGGAGACATGTGAAACTGGTTCAGGCTGGAATCGCACAGCAAAGACCAGTAGCCAGAATACCACTTGTTCAACCTTATCTCTCCTGACTATATGAGGCTTCACTCCTATGTGGAGATGACTATGTAGAGAATGATGTCCCCTCAGCGTGGACTGGAAATAAATTCAGGGAGCAGTGGAGCGTCCTTGCTCTTCCTTGACTCGACTAAACATGAGTGAACAGGTTTGTTCCTGCTCATAGGAAGTGATAGAACTGAGCTGGGAGACTGATCCCAGACATTTCTATGGCAGCTTGTTGTGAGGAAATTGAGCATCTTACTTTCATACACATACGATGGCAGATGCCGGTACAATGCACATTTATGTATTACATCTCCTAACTCACAGTACCCAAAGTAATTCTAGCACAGTGAAACAAATCTACTGCCACACGACAACTGTTTCATTCAGCAGCAGTAATCCGGGTACTGAGTAGTGTTGAGCCACCCCCGTAGTGTTCGAGTTCGGTTCGGTTCGTCGAACACCCGTGTGTTCGCCGAACTGTTCGTCGAACTGTTCGTCGAACACCTTCGAACACCGTTAAAACCAATGGCAGGCAAACAAAAACACATAGAAACACATAGAAAACACCTTCAAAGGTGTCCAAAAGCTGACAAACTGCTCAGAAGACATAACTAACACATGGAAAAGTGACAAGTACATATAGTCATGCGAAAATAAAAGAGGTGGAGGAGTAAAAGGAGGGGGAGACACAGATATAGGCATGTCATGCCCTTCTAAAATCCGAAAAGTGAGAAGCCGACACGGCCAGTCCGCTCCTGCCCGTGCCACCTCCGTGTCGCCGGGTTTGTGCCAGAGCCGCGGTGAACCCTGACGGCCAGCCCCCCTCTCCCAATACTGGTGCCTGTCCGCTGGTGGGTCGAGCGAGCCCCCCTGTGGTGGAGGCAGCTCTAAGCTTTTTAATTTAAATTGTCTCTCTAATTTGAATGAATACACTTTAAATCCATTTACAAGGATCTATTGGAGGGCAAGTCTCATGCCAGCAGCCGCGGTAATTCCAGCTCCAGTAGCGTCCACTAAAGCTGCTGCAGTTAAAAAGCTTTTATAAGGATCGAGCTCGGCTGTCCACCGCAAGGCATCCTACTGCCAGTCCCAGCCCCAATGCCTTGGGGTGCCTCCTGATGCTCTTCACTAAGTATCCCATGGTCCCGAAGCATTTCCTTTGAAAAAATTAAGTGTCTAAACTACAGGTGGTGTAGCTTGCTTAACAGCCGGGATAATCCGCTGACTAGCAGACACTGCTACTAGGCACAAAGTATTTCCTGGGCTAGATGCAGTTAAAAATTTGTAATTAGATACTCTCGTTGGATGCTGAGAAAGCATTCCATAGAGTCTCCTGGCACGCCATATATGATTCTCTTAAAAAGCTTGGGGTAGGGGTCTAGGGGACCCTTTTATAGCCAAAATCACGGCCCTGTATCGCAATACGTCACCTAGGCTGAAGATAAATGGAACTGTAGCACCCTGAGGGCTCGGTTGCTACAGACGTATTGCACCTCACCCAGAGGTGTGATATCTCACTCTCAGGTAAGGATGGAGTGTGGATCAGGACCCGACACCTGCATGCATTACACCACATTGCCGTGGGGCAGGGCGACCAATATGCCCCTGAGATGGGCACGACAGTCCCTGTCCCTGGCTGGAGTGGGGGGAGGGAACACTGAGGAAGGGGAACCCTGTAGTGCAGGAGCAGGGAGGAAGCAGTTCCTGGGTGCATTGAGAAGGGAGTATAAAAGGTGGGCACCATCTTAGTTCAGTGCAGAGAAGACTGAGCAGAAGTGGCAGGGAGCAGGGGCTCTGCATGAGCTCTGCTCCGGAGGCGGGCCTAGTAACAGAGGCCCAGGCCTGGAAGAGGGAGAAGGAAGGAAGAGGAGCGGAGAAGGCTCCAGGAACGAGGAATGAAGGGATCCCAGGGGTGCGGACGGGCGAGTCGCCACCGCACGCCCGAATCCACCTGCGTGGAGGGGTCAGGCCAAAGGGGGAGACCGGTCCCCGAACTAGTGGAGGCAGGAAACGACCCTCAGCTAGAAAGCGGAGGCTCTGACATTTTATGTGGCGCAGCCCCTTGCTACACCCGCTAGGAAGGCACCACATAGGGTCAGGGAAACTGGCGCCAAGTTTACCAAGAGGAAGCCCGAGGCAGCCGGACAGAAGTGTTGGTAAGAAAGGCCAGACAAAGGACACACAAAGGGGGTCCTGTGAAGTGCTCCAAAGTTATCTGGGAGTTGTCTGAGCCCCTCACCTGGTGAGCACAGTACGACGTGGGCAGCCGTTACCTGCAGACGTGGTCTGGATAATAAGAACTGTGAGTAAAGGCCCTGGACTGCATCACTGACTCCGTGTCGTTACTGCTGCTGCCCTGCACCATCATCCCCATCCTCCGCATACACTGCCCTGAGGCTATACTCCTCCCGTAGGGAGTTATGCTACGCTCTGCTGCACCCACAACACCAGCCTCAGCGGTCTGCCCTGTAGCGGCGGTTCACTCTGACCGCAATCCACGGGTGGCGTAGTCGGACATTTAAACATCAAAACCACATAAATAGTTCCGCCACTGGTTTGACCGCCCTGAGCCACGGAACCGGGTCGCCGCCACGAAGACTACAAACACCAGCATCCACGAAAAAGGGTCCGGCTCCGGGTGTCCCAAGGCCCAGGGGGTGCGTCACAACATTTTCATCACCTTTCACAATCACCAATGGGACAAGGCAGGGATGTCCTCTGTCCCCTCTCTTATACATCCTAGTGATGGAGCACCTGCTCTCATCAATTCACCATAACCCCAATATTAGGTGGATTGAGGTGGGAGGCACCGAGTACAAGTGCTCTCTATTTGCTGATGATGTCCTTGTATATATCACTCAATCACATATATCCATCCCTGCTGTTATGGCTGAAATAGATCACTTTGTTACATGGTAAAATTTTAAAATCAATGCAGCGAAGTCTGAGGCCCTCGATGTCTCCCTCCCCAAATCCATATAGGATTCCATCCAGTCCAACTTTCCCTTTGCCTGGCCCTCACAGGGTATCAAATACTTAGGAATTCCTATTCATAGAGACCTCTCCCATCTATGATATCTTAATTTTGGGCCCTTTATTGAACAATTCCATACAGACCACGCTTGGCAAGTTAGAACTGTAAGATTCACTACGTGAACCACTGGTGTTTTGTGGAAAAGCACATGTACACTGCGTTCCAAATTATTATGCAAAAAGTGTTTAGGAGTGATAAGGGAAGAATTTGTTTGTTGTCAGTTAAACTCATTGATGGTGATGTGTGTCAGGGCTCTTTATATCACTGTAAGCAATTGCAGACACCTGTGCTAATTAGTTTGGCAGGTGTGTCCAATGAAAGGCAAGACTACTTAAGAAGGCTCTCTCACATTATTAAGCAGCCTACATTTTCTGCCAAAATGGGAAAGAAAAAGGATGTGTCGGCTGCTGAGAAGCAACAAATTGTGGAGTATTTAGGTCAAGGCATGACTACAATCAACATTGTGCGATGATCAGGATGAAGTGTCTTGGCAATCAAGAAGTATGTAGCTGATTCACAGTACACACGTGTGCGTGCTGATAAGGGCAAATTGAGGACTCTTTCCTACAGGCAATTACGTCAGGTTAAAAGAGCAGCGGCAAGAAAGCCTTGTCATAGCAGCAGACAAGTTTTTGAAGCTGCTGGTACCTCCAACGTCCCCCGAACAACAAGATGCAGGGTCCTTCAGAGGTTTGCAGCTGTGCATACGCCATCCTGTCGACCTCCTCTATCCACTTCACACAAGCAGAAACGGCTCCAGTGGGCCAAACATTACATGAAGACTGATTTCAAAACTGTTTTGTTCACGGATGAGTGCCGTGCAGCGCTCGATGGTCCAGATGGATGGAGTGGAGGATGGCTAGTTGATGGACACCCCACGCAAACACGGCTACAGCGCCAACAAGGAGGAGGTGGAGTAATGTTTTGGGCTGGAATCATGGGGAGAGAGATTGTCGGCCCCTTTAGGATCCCTGAAGGCGCTAAAGATGAACTCCATAATGTATGTGGATTTTCTCAAACAGCACTTCCTGCCATGGTTCAAGAAGAAGAACCGTGTATTTCACAGCAAGATCATTTTTCTGCATGATAATGCACCATCTCATGCTGCACATAAAACATCTGCATCTCTGGCTGATATGGGCATAAAAATGGGACAAATTTATGGTGTGACCCCCATGCTCCCCTGACCTCTACCCCATTCAGAACCTTTGGAGCATCATTAAAAGGAGTGTCTATGATGGCGGGAGGCAGTTCACATCTAAGCAACAGCTCTGGGAGGGTATTCTGTCCTCATGCAAAACAATTGAAGCAGAAACCATCCAAAACCTGACAAATTCAATGGACGAGAGAGTTCAGAAGCTCCTTTCGAACAAGGGGTCCTATGTGAAAATGTAACATCACCTACAATAAAGTTTTGAGTTGAAAACTGTTTGATTTCAGTTTCTAACAACCTGCTAATGCTTATAATTTCAAAAATGACCATTTTTTTGGTCTTTATTAAAATGAAAAGGTTGATCGAAAAGTTTGGGGGATCTAAGAGTGTGGCAACCCAGTAGTCATGATTACTTCGAATTCTGACAATATGAGGGTCATGCTGCAGGTAGTGCAGCAAGAAGGCACTTATGTGTCTTGCGCATCTCGGAGCCCCAAAATTATTTTCCGGGCTAGATGCAGCTAAAAATTATTTTTAATTTTAAATCTGGTGGAGCTTATTATAGATGGCCTAATAGGATCAGTGCTGCACACTGCTACAAAGCCCAAATTATTTTCCAGTCAAGATACAGATAAACATGATTAGTAATTTGAAAGCTTAAAACGGTTGGTAGGGTGATTTTAACCAATCATCAAGCTTTTACTCTCCCCAGGATGACACAGGGGTAGAAAAGTCGTTTCGGATCCATGATTTGTTCATCTTTATGAACGTGAGTCTGTCTACATTATCAGTGGAGAGCCGCGTGCGCTTATCTGTCAGCACACCACCAGCAGCGCTGAACACACGTTCAGACAGAACGCTGGCTGGGGGCATGACAAGATCTCCAAGGCGTAAGTGGCTAGCTCCGGCCATTTATCCAGATTGGAAGCCCAAAAAGAGCAAGGGTCCAGTGACACAGTCGTGGCTTCAATGTTTACTTGGAGATACTCCTGTACCATCGTCTCTAGGCGTTGACTATGTGTCAGACTTCTTGTCTCCTGTGGCCTTGCAAAGGATGGGCTAAAAAAGTGGTGAAATGATTCCGCAAAATTGATGTTACCAGCAGATACTGTGGTTCTGTTACGGTTTGAGTGCTGAACACTTGACGGTCCCACGGTTGGCAAGTTGGAACTGTGAGATTCACTACGTGCACCACTGGTATTTTGTGGAAAAGCACATGTAAGATTCTGCAACAGTCTCTGCTGATACTCCTGCATGCGTGCATCCCTTTCTATGGCAGGAATAATTTCTGCAAATTTACTTTTGTACCGGGGATCTAACAGTGTGGCAACCCAGTAGTCAGGATTATTTCTAATTCTCACAATTCGAGGGTCATGTTGCAGGTAGTGCAGCAAGAAGGCACTCATGTGTGTTGCGCATCCAGGAGCACCAAGTCCCTGTTGTGTTGGTGGCGAGGTAACAATCATGCTTCCTTCCTCTGTCCTCTCCCCCCAACCTCGCACAACAGAAATGTGATCAAGGTCTCCCTCATCTGATGAGTCTTCCATCAGTTCGTCCTCCACTTCTTCCTGGGCTCCTGCACCTTCCTCACTAGTTTGGCTGCTACCATGCGCCCTGGTAAAACCATCTCCCCCACCCTCACATGCCTGCCGCCTTGGTGCTGCCAACCGTCTGGACCTTGCAGATGTTAGCCCTTCCGCATACAACTCCTCCTCCTCTACTTCCTCCACCTCCTCTTGTGCCACCACCTGACTCCGAATTCTGTTTAACATGTGCTCCAGCATGTAAATCACCGGAATAGTCATGCTGATAATGGCATCGTCAGCACTAAACATCTTCGTCGCCATTTCAAAACTGTGCAGAAGGGTGCATAGGTCCCTGATCTGAGACCACTCCTCCAGCGTGATTTGCCCCACCTCTGAATCTCGTTGGCCCAGGCTATACGTCAGAACGTATTGCACCAGGGCTTGTCGGTGCTGCCACAGTCGCTGCAACATGTGCAGAGTTGAATTCCACCGGGTAGGCACATCGCATTTTAGCCGGTGAAGTGGCAGGCCCAACGACTTCTGTAGAGATGTAAGTCGCTGAGCTGCGGGATGCGAACGGCGGAAGTGAGCACACAGAGACCGTGCCCTCTGCAGAAGGCCATCTAGTCTGGGATAGTGGGCTAAAAATTGCTGGACAACCAGGTTCAACACGTGAGCCATACAAGGCACGTGTGTGACATTGCCCCGGCGAAGGGCCGCACCCAGGTTTGCAGCATTGTCGCACACGGCCTTCCCTGGTTTCAGGTCCAGTGGAGACAACCATTCATGAAATTGGTTCTCCAGAGCTGACCACAACTCCTCAGCTGTGTGACTCACATTTCCCAGACATTTCAAAGTAAAACCGCCTGATGACGTTGAGCCCTACTGCCAGCATAGTAAGGAGGTGTGCAGGATCCCTTCTGCGCAGTTAGAAAGCTTGTGGCATGACCAGACAGGCTTTGGGTGCAGGTGGAAGACCGAGAGGAGGTTGAGGAGGCAGAAGCAGTGGAGGAACTTTGACATAAAGAGGATTGACGCACAACTCGTGGGGACGGCAAGACTTGGACAGCAGCCCCTTGTCCTGCTGTCACCATAGTTACCCAGTGCGCAGTCAGCGACATGTAACGCCCCTGTCCATGCCTACTCGTCCAAGTGTCTGTGGTGAAATGCACCCTGTCACACACAGAGTTTCTCAAAGAAGCGGTGATGTTGTGTGCGACATGCTGGTGGAGCGCAGGCACACCTTTCTTTGAGAAGTAGTGCCGACTGGGCATCTGGTACTGGGGCACTGCGACGGACATAAGGTCTCGAAAATCCTCTGTGTCCACCAGGCGCAAAGGCAGCATTTCTGTAGCCAAGAGCTTGCAGATGGTGAAATTCAACCTCTTAGCTTTCTCATGGCTAGGAGGAAATGGTCTTTTACTTGTCCACATCTGAGGGAACGAGGGCTGGCTATTGTGCTTAGACGGGGTTGATAAGGGTGTCCCCGGCAAACTGCCGGTCTGTGAGGAAGATGCAGGCGGACATGTTAGGTTGCCTTGATCCAAAGGTGGTGCTATCGATGTCGGACAGCGCTCAACACCAGCTGGTGTTACCACCTCCAAAGAAAATGATGACCTGCCAATCACGCTGGCTGTTGCGGGTAAAGAGGTGGCAGGTCTGCGCCCCAAAACAGGTGTGACTGCTGTCCCCCAGTCACAGAGGATGAAGAGGCCACGGATGCACAAGATATGGCAGACGGTGGTTGGCCTGGCCGGCTAGGCCGCATTGTAGCACACTGAGCTTCCCACTGCAACTTATGCTTCATGTCCATGTGCCGGTTCATGCATGAAGTACTCAAACTATGTATTTTTTGGCCTCTACTTAGCTTTTGCTGACAAATGTTACAGATAACACGATTTGGGTTATCTTTATCGATCTGAAAAAATGCCCAGGCTATGCAAGGCTTAGCACCCATGCGACCTGAAGAGCCACCACGACTTGTTGTGAGAGGCAGAGTTGTGTTTGAGGATGCAGTTGTTGACGTGCTTCCAGTACTACGTCTCTGTCCAGGAAGGCGCAACCTGACCTCGTCGTCACTAGCATCTTCCTCCACCTCCTCTGCTGACCTCATCTCTTGGCTGACTGTGGGTTGACAGTAAGTGGGATCTCCAACCTCATCATCATCACCCTGTGTGTTATCACACCCGTCGTCCTCAGAGCCAACCTGTTCCTGCCCTGACAAAAAACTAAAGTTGTCGCTCCAATCAGGTATTTGAGTCTTATCATCGACTTCCTCATTGTCTCCACCAACAGGAGTTACAGTTTGGGAATGAGGGTCTACATTATGGTCAGAACCTTCTGCGTCTGGTCCTGGATCCGACTCATAAAGATTCTGGGCATCAGTGCAGATCATTTCTTCGTCTGGATTCACAGAAGCGCTGGAGTAGACCTCTGATTCCCAGGCTATAGTATGAGTAAACAGCTCTGCTGACTCAACCATCTGTTCTACCTCATACTCAGACGGGCAGCTGGAGATTTGGGAGCTGTGAGGAAGCAAGTGCGATTTGGGTGACAACTTTGAGGACTGGAGTATTTGTGATGTTGAAGTTGATGTGGAGGAGAGCCCACTTAAAGGAGCACTTGATATCCGTTGAAGCACCTGCTGTTTTTGTGCCTCATCTGGAATTTGTAGCGATTGGCGTGGCCGTAAGAAAGGGATCTTATCACATTGTCCGCTAAAAGAAGTAGACATTTTAGTTTGGCTGGAAGATGGTCTTTCTTCTGCAGATGTTACTGTTGCTTTAACACCTACACCACGGACACAACCTTTTTTCCACTTCCCAACACGCCTATTCCCCTTTACACCAGCAGCAGGCCTTTTTCCACTCATTTTAGTGGTTAACTAATTCACAACTCTGGAGTTGTTTGCACAAAAAAACAATGGATGGTAACCGAGCAGAGCTGAGTGGCCAAACTGTGGTATTAGGCCAAAACTATTGGCTGGGTTAGATGAAGAAAAAAATTATATTCAATTTGCAACCTGATGGAGGTCAGCATAGATGGACTAATACAACAAGTCCCACACACAGCTAGAAGCCCAATATTTTTTCAGAGGTAGATGCAGAAAAAAATATATTCAGTTTTGCAACCTGATGGAGGTCAGTATAGATGGACTAATACAACAAGTCCCACACACAGCTAGAAGCCCAATATTTTTTCAGAGGTAGATGCAGAAAAAAATATATTCAGTTTGCAACCTGATGGAGGTCAGTATAGATGGACTAATACAACAAGTCCCACACACAGCTAGAAGCCCAAATATTTTTTCAGAGGTACTGTAGATGCAGATAAAAATTATTTTTAATTTGCAACCTGATGGAGGTCAGTATAGATGGACTAATAGAGAAAGTCCGACACACTACTAGAAGGCCAAATATTTTTTCAGAGCTAGATGCAGAAAAAAATTATATTCAGTTTGCAACCTGATGGAGGTCAGTATAGATGGACTAATACAACAAGTCCCACACACAGCTAGAAGCCCAATATTTTTTCAAAGGTAGATGCAGAAAAAAATATATTCAGTTTGGAACCTGATGGAGGTCAGTATAGATGGACTAATACAACAAGTCCCACACACAGCTAGAAGCCCAATATTTTTTCAGAGGTAGATGCAGAAAAAAATATATTCAGTTTGCAACCTGATGGAGGTCAGTATAGATGGACTAATACAACAAGTCCCACACACAGCTAGAAGCCCAAATATTTTTTCAGAGGTACTGTAGATGCAGATAACAATTATTTTGAATTTGCAACCTGATGGAGGTCAGTATAGATGGACTAATAGAGAAAGTCCGACACACTGCTAGAAGGCCAAATATTTTTTCAGAGCTAGATGCAGAAAAAAATTATATTCAGTTTGCAACCTGATGGAGGTCAGTATAGATGGACTAATACAACAAGTCCCACACACAGCTAGAAGCCCAATATTTTTTCAGAGGTAAATGCAGAAAAAAATATATTCAGTTTGCAACCTGATGGAGGTCAGTATAGATGGACTAATACAACAAGTCCCACACACAGCTAGAAGCCCAATATTTTTTCAGAGGTAGATGCAGAAAAAAATATATTCAGTTTGCAACCTGATGGAGGTCAGTATAGATGGACTAATACAACAAGTCCCACACACAGCTAGAAGCCCAAATATTTTTTCAGAGGTACTGTAGATGCAGATAAAAATTATTTTGAATTTGCAACCTGATGGAGGTCAGTATAGATGGACTAATAGAGAAAGTCCGACACACTGCTAGAAGGCCAAATATTTTTTCAGAGCTAGATGCAGAAAAAAATTATATTCAGTTTGCAACCTGATGGAGGTCTGTATAGATGGATTAATAGAACAAGACACACACACCTAGAAGCCCAATTTTTTTTCAGAGGTAGATGCAGAAAAAAATATATTCAGTTTGCAACCTGATGGAGGTCAGTATAGATGGACTAATACAACAAGTCCCACACACAGCTAGAAGCCCAAATATTTTTTCAGAGGTACTGTAGATGCAGATAAAAATTATTTTGAATTTGCAACCTGATGGAGGTCAGTATAGATGGACTAATAGAGAAAGTCCGACACACAGCTAGTAGGCCAAATATTTTTTCAGAGGTACTATAGATTCAGATAAAAATTATTTTTAATTTGCAACCTGATGGAGGTCAGTATAGATGGACTAATAGAGAAAGTCCGACACACTACTAGAAGGCCAAATATTTTTTCAGAGCTAGATGCAGAAAAAAATTATATTCAGTTTGCAACCTGATGGAGGTCAGTATAGATGGACTAATACAACAAGTCCCACACACAGCTAGAAGCCCAATATTTTTTCAAAGGTAGATGCAGAAAAAAATATATTCAGTTTGGAACCTGATGGAGGTCAGTATAGATGGACTAATACAACAAGTCCCACACACAGCTAGAAGCCCAATATTTTTTCAGAGGTAGATGCAGAAAAAAATATATTCAGTTTGCAACCTGATGGAGGTCAGTATAGATGGACTAATACAACAAGTCCCACACACAGCTAGAAGCCCAAATATTTTTTCAGAGGTACTGTAGATGCAGATAACAATTATTTTGAATTTGCAACCTGATGGAGGTCAGTATAGATGGACTAATAGAGAAAGTCCGACACACTGCTAGAAGGCCAAATATTTTTTCAGAGCTAGATGCAGAAAAAAATTATATTCAGTTTGCAACCTGATGGAGGTCAGTATAGATGGACTAATACAACAAGTCCCACACACAGCTAGAAGCCCAATATTTTTTCAGAGGTAAATGCAGAAAAAAATATATTCAGTTTGCAACCTGATGGAGGTCAGTATAGATGGACTAATACAACAAGTCCCACACACAGCTAGAAGCCCAATATTTTTTCAGAGGTAGATGCAGAAAAAAATATATTCAGTTTGCAACCTGATGGAGGTCAGTATAGATGGACTAATACAACAAGTCCCACACACAGCTAGAAGCCCAAATATTTTTTCAGAGGTACTGTAGATGCAGATAAAAATTATTTTGAATTTGCAACCTGATGGAGGTCAGTATAGATGGACTAATAGAGAAAGTCCGACACACTGCTAGAAGGCCAAATATTTTTTCAGAGCTAGATGCAGAAAAAAATTATATTCAGTTTGCAACCTGATGGAGGTCTGTATAGATGGATTAATAGAACAAGACACACACACCTAGAAGCCCAATTTTTTTTCAGAGGTAGATGCAGAAAAAAATATATTCAGTTTGCAACCTGATGGAGGTCAGTATAGATGGACTAATACAACAAGTCCCACACACAGCTAGAAGCCCAAATATTTTTTCAGAGGTACTGTAGATGCAGATAAAAATTATTTTGAATTTGCAACCTGATGGAGGTCAGTATAGATGGACTAATAGAGAAAGTCCGACACACAGCTAGTAGGCCAAATATTTTTTCAGAGGTACTATAGATTCAGATAAAAATTATTTTTAATTTGCAACCTGATGGAGGTCAGTATAGATGGACTAATAGAGAAAGTCCGACACACTACTAGAAGGCCAAATATTTTTTCAGAGCTAGATGCAGAAAAAAAATATATTCAGTTTGCAACCTGATGGAGGTCAGTATAGATGGACTAATACAACAAGTCCCACACACAGCTAGAAGCCCAATATTTTTTCAGAGGTAGATGCAGAAAAAGATATATTCAGTTTGCAACCTGATGGAGGTCAGTATAGATGGACTAATACAACAAGTCCCAGACACAGCTAGAAGCCCAAATATTTTTTCAGAGGTACTGTAGATGCAGATAAAAATTATTTTGAATTTGCAACCTGATGGAGGTCAGTATAGATGGACTAATAGAGAAAGTCCGACACACTGCTAGAAGGCCAAATATTTTTTCAGAGCTAGATGCAGAAAAAAATTAGATTTAGTTTGCAACCTGATGGAGGTCAGTATAGATGGACTAATAGAATGATGCTATGCCCAAAAGATTTTACTTCACTAGGTGCAGTAAAAAAATTGGTATTCTATACACAGGTGGTATATCTTGCAACACAGATAGGCTACTCCACTGACTAACACACTCTGCAATAGGCCAAAAAGGATTAGCTTTGCTAGATTCAGCCAAATGCTGTGAAAAAAACTTGCACAGCACTGGCACAGACCTGCCTGGCAAAAACTGATAGGAACTGATGTAACCTAGTCCTGAAAAGGACTCCAATTACAATTAGGCTTTACTCCCACAACCTATCTATTTAAGAGCACAGACCTGCCTGATAAAAGTCGTAGGAAATGCTGTAACCTAGTCCTTAAAAGGACTGCAATCACAACTATTCCCTACTCCCAAGCTATCTGTATATTTGTGCGAAAATTGGCTTGAAATTAACAAGGTATAGCGCACACAGCAACAGCGGTGCCGTCTAACACGCAGCTGCAGCAGTGAGAAAATGGTGGCGACGGGGAAAATGGCTTGGTCTTATAGGGCAAGGACATGTGACATACACTGCCAATGACACATGCCCTTGCTTGTGTGAAAAAAAGCACTTCGCTCCGTGTGTGCGCTGCTGATAGGCTGACAGATTGCACCTCCCCACTGTAAATGCGGGAAAGAGAAAAAAAAATGGAGATCTTCATTGTTCCTGCAGAGATCCATCCCCTGCCCCTCCCCCCACCCCGCTGTACACTCAAACTGCGTATTAACATTAATTTTCATCATTACTGAGAAAAAATCCAGTTATGATTTTGGTGCACGAACAGTTATCGAACATAACCTCGAACAGCCGAATTTTTCTCAAATTGTTCGTGTTCGCCGAACGGCTCGAACACCGCCCAAAACAGCTCGAATTTGAGATTGGCGAACAGTTCGAGTAGAACAACGCTCATCTCTAGTCAGAACATTTTCATCACCTTTCACAATCACCAATGGGACAAGGCAGGGATGTTCTCTGTCCCCTCTCTTATACATCCTAGTGACGGAGCACCTGCTCTCATCAATTCGCCATAACCCCAATATTAGGTGGATTGAGGTGGGAGGCGCCGAGTACAAGTGCTCTCTATTTGCTGATGATGTCCTAGTATATATCACTCAATCACATATATCCATCCATGCTGTTATGGCTGAAATAGATCACTTTGTTACATGGTCAAATTTTAAAATCAATGCAGCGAAGTCTGAGGCCCTCGATGTCTCCCTCCCCAAATCCATATAGGATTCCATCCAGTCCAACTTTCCCTTTGCCTGGCCCTCACAGGGTATCAAATACTTAGGAATTCCTATTCATAGAGACCTCTCCCATCTATGTTATCTTAATTTTGGGCCCTTTATTGAACAACTCCATACAGATCACGGTTGGCAAGTTAGAACTGTAAGATTCACTACGTGAACCACTGGTGTTTTGTGGAAAAGCACATGTACACTGTGCTCCAAATTATTATGCAAAAAGTGTTTAGGACTGATAAGGGAAGAATTTGTTTGTTTGTCAGTTAAACTCATTGATGGTGATGTGTGTCAGGGCTCTTTATATCACTGTAAGCAATTGCAGACACCTGTGCTAATTAGTTTGGCAGGTGTGTCCAATGAAAGGCAAGACTACTTAAGAAGGCTGTCTCACATTATTAAGCAGCCTACATTTTCTGCCAAAATGGGAAAGAAAAAGGATGTGTCGGCTGCTGAGAAGCAACAAATTGTGGAGTGTTTAGGTCAAGGCATGACTACAATCAACATTGTGCGATGATCAGGATGAAGTGTCATGGCAATCAAGAAGTATGTAGCTGATTCACAGTACACACGTGTGCGTGCTGATAAGGGCAAATTGAGGACTCTTTCCTACAGGCAATTACGTCAGGTTGAAAGAGCAGCGGCAAAAAAGCCTTGTCATAGCAGCAGACAAGTTTTTGAAGCTGCTGGTGCCTCCAACGTCCCCCGAACAACAAGATGCAGGGTCCTTCAGAGGTTTGCAGCTGTGCATACGCCATCCTGTCGACCTCCTCTATCCACTTCACACAAGCAGAAACGGCTCCAGTGGGCCAAACATTACATGAAGACTGATTTCAAAACTGTTTTGTTCACGGATGAGTGCCGTGCAGCGCTCGATGGTCCAGATGGATGGAGTGGAGGATGGCTGGTTGAAGGACACCCCACGCAAACACGGCTACAGCGCCAACAAGGAGGAGGTGGAGTAATGTTTTGGGCTGGAATCATGGGGAGAGAGATTGTCGGCCCCTTTAGGATCCCTGAAGGCGCTAAATATGAACTCCATAATGTATGTGGATTTTCTCAAACAGCACTTCCTGCCATGGTTCAAGAAGAAGAACCGTGTATTTCACAGCAAGATCATTTTTTTGCATGATAATGCACCATCTCATGCTGCACATAAAACATCTGCATCTCTGGCTGATATGGGCATAAAAGGGGACAAACTTATGGTGTGACCCCCATGCTCCCCTGACCTCTACCCCATTCAGAACCTTTGGAGCATCATTAAAAGGAGTGTCTATGATGGCGGGAGGCAGTTCACATCTAAGCAACAGCTCTGGGAGGGTATTCTGTCCTCATGCAAAACAATTGAAGCAGAAACCATCCAAAACCTGACAAATTCAATGGACGAGAGAGTTCAGAAGCTCCTTTCGAACAAGGGGTCCTATGTGAAAATGTAACATCACCTAGAATAAAGTTTTGAGTTGAAAACTGTTTGATTTCAGTTTCTAACAACCTGCTAACGCTTATAATTTCAAAAATGACCATTTTTTTGGTCTTTATTAAAATGAAAAGGTTGATCGAAAAGTTTGGGGGATCTAAGAGTGTGGCAACCCAGTAGTCATGATTACTTCGAATTCTGACAATATGAGGGTCATGCTGCAGGTAGTGCAGCAAGAAGGCACTTATGTGTCTTGCGCATCTCGGAGCCCCAAAATTATTTTCCGGGCTAGATGCAGCTAAAAATTATTATTAATTTTAAATCTGGTGAAGCTTTAGTATAGATGGCCTAATAGGATCAGTGCTGCAGACTGCTACAAAGCCCAAATTATTTTCCAGTCAAGATACAGATAAAGATGATTAGTAATTTTAAATCTGGTGGAGCTTATTATAGATGGCCTAATAGAATCAGTGCTGCACACTGCTACAAAGCCCAAATTATTTTCCATCCAAGATACAGATAAACATGATTAGTAATTTGAAAGCTTAAAACGGTTGGTAGGGTGATTTTAACCAATCATCAAGCTTTTACTC
Source organism: Phyllobates terribilis (assembly GCF_046119375.1). Classification (NCBI taxonomy): domain Eukaryota; kingdom Metazoa; phylum Chordata; class Amphibia; order Anura; family Dendrobatidae; genus Phyllobates; species Phyllobates terribilis. The sequence goes on from NW_027362761.1 coordinate 286,306,594, forward strand.
TCCCCAGGATGACACAGGGGTAGAAAAGTCGTTTCGGATCCATGATTTGTTCATCTTTATGAACGTGAGTCTGTCTACATTATCAGTGGAGAGCCGCGTGCGCTTATCTGTCAGCACACCACCAGCAGCGCTGAACACACGTTCAGACAGAACGCTGGCTGCGGGGCATGACAAGATCTCCAAGGCGTAAGTGGCTAGCTCCGGCCATTTATCCAGATTGGAAGCCCAAAAAGAGCAAGGGTCCAGTGACACAGTCATGGCTTCAATGTTTACTTGGAGATACTCCTGTACCATCGTCTCTAGGCGTTGACTATGTGTCAGACTTCTTGTCTCCTGTGGCCTTGCAAAGGATGGGCTAAAAAAGTGGTGAAATGATTCCGCAAAATTGATGTTACCAGCAGATACTGTGGTTCTGTTACGGTTTGAGTGCTGAACACTTGACGGTCCCATGGTTGGCAAGTTGGAACTGTGAGATTCACTACGTGCACCACTGGTATTTTGTGGAAAAGCACATGTAAGATTCTGCAACAGTCTCTGCTGATACTCCTGCATGCGTGCATCCCTTTCTATGGCAGGAATAATTTCTGCAAATTTACTTTTGTACCGGGGATCTAACAGTGTGGCAACCCAGTAGTCAGGATTATTTCTAATTCTCACAATTCGAGGGTCATGTTGCAGGTAGTGCAGCAAGAAGGCACTCATGTGTGTTGCGCATCCAGGAGCACCAAGTCCCTGTTGTGTTGGTGGCGAGGTAACAATCATGCTTCCTTCCTCTGTCCTCTCCCCCCAACCTCGCGCAACAGAAATGTGATCAAGGTCTCCCTCATCTGATGAGTCTTCCATCAGTTCGTCCTCCACTTCTTCCTGGGCTCCTGCACCTTCCTCACTAGTTTGGCTGCTACCATGCGCCCTGGTAAAACCATCTCCCCCACCCTCACATGCCTGCCGCCTTGGTGCTGCCGACCGTCTGGACCTTGCAGATGTTAGCCCTTCCGCATACAACTCCTCCTCCTCTACTTCCTCCACCCCCTCTTGTGCCACCACCTGACTCCGAATTCTGTTTAACATGTGCTCCAGCATGTAAATCACCGGAATAGTCATGCTGATAATGGCATCGTCAGCACTAAACATCTTCGTCGCCATTTCAAAACTGTGCAGAAGGGTGCATAGGTCCCTGATCTGAGACCACTCCTCCAGCGTGATTTGCCCACCTCTGGATCTCGTTGGCCCAGGCTATACGTCAGAACGTATTGCACCAGGGCTTGTCGGTGCTGCCACAGTCGCTGCAACATGTGCAGAGTTGAATTCCACCGGGTAGGCACATCGCATTTTAGCCGGTGAAGTGGCAGGCCCAACGAATTCTGTAGAGATGTAAGTCGCTGAGCTGCCGGATGCGAACGGCGGAAGTGAGCACACAGCGACCGTTCCCTCTGCAGAAGGCCATCTAGTCTGGGATAGTGGGCTAAAAATTGCTGGACAACCAGGTTCAACACGTGAGCCATACAAGGCACGTGAGTGACATTGCCCCGGCGAAGGGCCGCACCCAGGTTTGCAGCATTGTCGCACACGGCCTTCCCTGGTTTCAGGTCCAGTGGAGACAACCATTCATGAAATTGGTTCTCCAGAGCTGACCACAACTCCTCAGCTGTGTGACTCACATTTCCCAGACATTTCAATGTAAAAACCGCCTGATGACGTTGAGCCCTACTGCCAGCATAGTAAGGAGGTGTGCAGGATCCCTTCTGTGCAGTTAGAAAGCTTGTGGCATGACCAGACAGGCTTTGGGTGCAGGTGGAAGACCGAGAGGAGGTTGAGGAGGCAGAAGCAGTGGAGGAACTTTGACATAAAGAGGATTGACGCACAACTCGTGGGGACGGCAAGACTTGGACAGCAGCCCCTTGTCCTGCTGTCACCATAGTGACCCAGTGCCCATTCAGCGACTTGTAACGCCCCTGTCCATGCCTACTCATCCAAGTGTCTGTGGTAAAATGCACCCTGTCACACACAGAGTTTCTCAAAGAAGCGGTGATGTTGTGTGCGACATGCTGGTGGAGCGCAGGCACACCTTTCTTTGAGAAGTAGTGCCGACTGGGCATCTGGTACTGGGGCACTGCGACGGACATAAGGTCTCGAAAATCCTCTGTGTCCACCAGGCGGAAAGGCAGCATTTCTGTAGCCAAGAGCTTGCAGATGGTGAAATTCAACCTCTTAGCTTTCTCATGGCTAGGAGGAAATGGTCTTTTACTTGTCCACATCTGAGGGACCGAGGGCTGGCTATTGTGCTTAGACGGGGTTGATAAGGGTGTCCCCGGCAAACTGCCGGTCTGTGAGGAAGATGCAGGCGGACATGTTAGGTTGCCTTGATCCAAAGGTGGTGCTATCGATGTCGGACAGCGCTCAACACCAGCTGGTGTTACCACCTCCAAAGAAAATGATGACCTGCCAATCACGCTGGCTGTTGCGGGTAAAGAGGTGGCAGGTCTGCGCCCCAAAACAGGTGTGACTGCTGTCCCCCCAGTCACAGAGGATGAAGAGGCCGCGGATGCACAAGATATGGCAGACGGTGGTTGGCCCGGCCGGCTAGGCCACATTGTAGCACACTGAGCTTCCCACTGCAACTTATGCTTCATGTCCAAGTGCCGGTTCATGCATGAAGTACTCAAACTATGTATTTTTTGGCCTCTACTTAGCTTTTGCTGACAAATGTTACAGATAACACGAGTTGGGTCATCTTTATCGTTCTGAAAAAATGCCCAGGCTATGCAAGGCTTAGCACCCATGCGACCTGAAGAGCCACCACGACTTGTGGTGAGAGGCAGAGTTGTGTTTGAGGATGCAGTTGTTGACGTGCTTCCAGTACTACGTCTCTGTCCAGGAAGGCGCAACCTGACCTCGTCGTCACTAGCATCTTCCTCCACCTCCTCTGCTGACCTCATCTCTTGGCTGACTGTGGGTTGACAGTAAGTGGGATCTCCAACCTCATCATCATCACCCTGTGCGTTATCACACCCGTCGTCCTCAGAGCCAACCTGTTCCTGCCCTGACAAACAACTAAAGTTGTCGCTCCAATCAGGTATTTGAGTCTTATCATCGTCTTCCTCATTGTCTCCACCAACAGGAGTTACAGTTTGGGAATGAGGGTCTACATTATGGTCAGAACCTTCTGCGTCTGGTCCTGGATCCGACTCATAAAGATTCTGGGCATCAGTGCAGATCATTTCCTCGTATGGATTCACAGAAGCGCTGGAGTCGACCTCTGATTCCCAGGCTATAGTATGAGTAAACAGCTCTGCAGACTCAACCATCTGTTCTACCTCATACTCAGACGAGCAGCTGGAGATTTCGGAGCTGTGAGGAAGCAAGTGCGATTGGGGTGACACCTTTGAGGACTGGAGTATTTGTGATGTTGAAGTTGATGTGGAGGAGAGCCCACTTAAAGGAGCACTTGATATCCGTTGAAGCACCTGCTGTTTTTGTGCCTCATCTGGAATTTGTAGCGATTGGCGTGGCCGTAAGAAAGGGATCTTATCACATTGTCCGCTAAAAGAAGTAGACATTTTAGTTCAGCTGGAAGATGGTCTTTCTTCTGCAGATGTTACTGTTGCTTTAACACCTACCCCACGGACACAACCTTTTTTCCCCTTCCCAACACGCCTATTCCCCTTTCCACCAGCAGCAGGCCTTTTTCCACTCATTTTGGTGGTTAACTAATTCACAACTCTGGAGTTGTTTGCACAAAAAAACAATGGATGGGAACCGAGCAGAGCTGAGTGGCCAAACTGTGGTATTAGGCCAAAACTATTGGCTGGGTTAGATGCAGAAAAAAATTATATTCAATTTGCAACCTGATGGAGGTCAGTATAGATGGACTAATAGAACAAGTCCCACACACAGCTAGAAGCCCAAATATTTTTTCAGAGGTAGATGCAGAAAAAAATTTTATTCAGTTTGCAACCTGATGGAGGTCTGTATAGATGGATTAATAGAACAAGTCCCACACACAGCTACAAGCCCAATATTTTTTCAGAGGTAGATGCAGAAAAAAAATATATTCAGTTTGCAACCTGATGGAGGTCAGTATAGATGGACTAATAGAGAAAGTCCCACACACTGCTAGAAGGCCAAATATTTTTTCAGAGTTAGATGCAGAAAAAAATTATATTCAGTTTGCAACCTGATGGAGGTCTGTATAGATGGATTAATAGAACAAGTCCCACACGCAGCTAGAAGCCCAATATTTTTTCAGAGGTAGATGCAGAAAAAAATATATTCAGTTTGCAACCTGATGGAGGTCAGTATAGATGGACTAATACAACAAGTCCCACACACAGCTAGAAGCCCAATATTTTTTCAGAGGTAGATGCAGAAAAAAATAAATTCAGTTTGCAACCTGATGGAGGTCTGTATAGATGGATTAATAGAACAAGTCCCACACACAGCTAGAAGCCCAATATTTTTTCAGAGGTAGATGCAGAAAAAAATATATTCAGTTTGCAACCTGATGGAGGTCAGTATAGATGGACTAATACAAAAAGTCCCACACACAGCTAGAAGCCCAATATTTTTTCAGAGGTAGATGCAGAAAAAAATATATTCAGTTTGCAACCTGATGGAGGTCTGTATAGATGGATTAATAGAACAAGTCCCACACACAGCTACAAGCCCAATATTTTTTCAGAGGTAGATGCAGAAAAAAAATATATTCAGTTTGCAACCTGATGGAGGTCAGTATAGATGGACTAATAGAGAAAGTCCCACACACTGCTAGAAGGCCAAATATTTTTTCAGAGCTAGATGCAGACAAAAAATTATTTTGAATTTGCAACCTGATGGAGGTCAGTATAGGTGGACTAATAGAACAAGTCCCACACACTGCTAGAAGGCCAAATATTTTTTCATAGCTAGATGCAGAAAAAAATTATATTCATTTTGCAACCTGATGGAGGTCTGTATAGATGGATTAATAGAACAAGTCCCACACACAGCTAGAAGCCCAATATTTTTTCAGAGGTAGATGCAGAAAAAAATATATTCAATTTGCAGCCTGATGGAGGTCAGTATAGATGGAGTAATACAGCTAGATGCAGACAAAAAATTATTTTGAATTTGCAACCTGATGGAGGTCAGTATAGGTGGACTAATAGAACAAGTCCCACACACTGCTAGAAGGCCAAATATTTTTTCAGAGGTAGATGCAGAAAAAAATATATTCAGTTTGCAACCTGATGGAGGTCTGTATAGATGGATTAATAGAACAAGTCCCACACAAAGCTAGAAGCCCAATATTTTTTCAGAGGTAGATGCAGAAAAAAATATATTCAGTTTGCAACCTGATGGAGGTCAGTATAGATGGACTAATACAACAAGTCCCACACACAGCTAGAAGCCCAATATTTTTTCAGAGCTAGATGCAGAAAAAAATTATATTCAATTTGCAACCTGATGGAGGTCAGTATAGATGGACTAATAGAATGATGCTATGCCCAAAAGATTTTACTTCACTAGGTGCAGTAAAAAAATTGGTATTCTATACACAGGTGGTATATCTTGCAACACAGATAGGCTACTCCACTGACTAACACACTCTGCAATAGGCCAAAAAGGATTAGCTTTGCTAGATTCAGCCAAATGCTGTGAAAAAAAACTTGCACAGCACTGGCACAGACCTGCATGGAAAAAACTGATAGGAACTGATGTAACCTAGTCCTGAAAAGGACTCCAATTACAATTAGTCTTTACTCCCACAATCTATCTATTTAAGAGCACAGACCTGCCTGATAAAAGTCGTAGGAAATGCTGTAACCTAGTCCTTAAAAGGACTGCAATCACAACTATTCCCTACTCCCAAGCTATCTGTAGATTTGTGCGAAAATTGGCTTGAAATTAACAAGGTATAGCGCACACAGCAACAGCGGTGCCGTCTAACACGCAGCTGCAGCAGTGAGAAAATGGTGGCGACAGGGAAAATGGCTTGGTCTTATAGGGCAAGGACATGTGACATACACTGCCAATGACACATGCCCTTGCTTGTGTGAAAAAAAGCACTTCACTCCGTGTGTGCGCTGCTGATAGGCTGACAGATTGCACCTCCCCACTGTAATTGCGGGAAAGAGAAAAAAAAATGGAGATCTTCATTGTTCCTGCAGAGATCCATCCCCTGCCCCTCCCCCCACCCCGCTGTACACTCAAACTGCCTATTAACATTAATTTTCATCATTACTGAGAAAAAATCCAGTTATGATTTTGGTGCACGAGCAGTTATCGAACATAACCTCGAACAGCCGAATTTTTCTCAAATTGTTCGTGTTCGCCGAACGGCTCGAACACCGCCCAAAACAGCTCGAATTTGAGATTGGCGAACAGTTCGAGTAGAACAACGCTCATCTCTAGTACTGAGATACCACAAGTAGGCCACAGAAATATCCTGTGTGCATCACTCTGAAGTACAATGATGTCTCAGTGGCCCACTAAGCAAAGGAGACAACAGAGATGTCACAAATAAGAGGTGATTCGCAGTGCTATGTTCCAGTGGCCACACACTAGCCACATGGCTTCCTGACCAGAGTTCTGCGAGACATCGCCTGTTTTTTGGAAAATTTCATAAAATCATCCTTAATACCTAATTAAGATAAATAACAGCACTTTAATAAAGTGAAGATTAATCCTATTTGGTGGTGTTATGATGAGAGAATAAATTCTTTTATGCATTTACTAATTTTGATCTCTATATTTTGTAGGATATTGGGACATACGCACTAACTAAAACAATGCTTCTTGGACTAACAAATGTTATGGCTCAAGCAATGTTGTCTATGAACATCAGAGTGAATGGACTTGCTCTGGGATTAATCAATACGAGCTTCAGCAAAGTGGTTAGTGGATATTTTCTTCAATTATTCTTTTAATGGCCAACCTCAAATGCTGTTGAATAGTGAGTCCAATATGTTTTTAGCAGTGACATTTTAGTGATATTATTGAATTATATTATGTATTTTCTATTTACACAGATGGTATCCTAAAATGCTATGATTTACTTTTCACAGATGTGGAAAACTCCAAATGTGGTATCTTTGTTGGATGCCCTAGGTTTTTACAGGTAAAATACTTTGTTTACTTTTGTAACATATGTAATAAAATCTAAGTAAATTAGTAATTAAATGTCTACTAAGTTGTTGTTTGATTATAATTTGTATTGCTAATATTAGCATCACTCACTACTATAAAAATGAAAACTAATCATGGAATCTGTATCTTATCTACCTTTTTTTAATTAAAAAAAAAATGAGTGTTTGTTTTTGTGGGGAAAAAAAAAAAATCATTGTGTAAAATGATGAAAAGAAATTGTATTTCTGCTAGGACTGCTAAAGTTTTGTTTTTATGATGTGCACTGAGCAGTAAGTTAGCAACTTTATACTTCAGGTAAGTGTGAGTTGTGGCAATGTCAAATTTATATAATGTTGTTTTTCACATTTGTCTTTTTTTATTGTACTGCTTTTATTTGTCATTGACTGAACTGTGTAAAGGTACCGTCACACTTAGCAACGCTACAGCAATCCCGATCACTATGTGGTCCTGGTAAGATGTCAAACAGTCAGATCTTCCCAACGACGCAGCAACGATACGGTGACCCGTAGCGACCTGTATAACGATGTCGGCGGTCATTGGGACCCTGTCACATAGCAGCTACTCTGACGATCCAGACCTCAATGAGGGACGACTTCTCAGTTCTGAGTAGCCAACGAGGTCGTTGGTAAGGTGTCAAACACACTGATGCACGCTACCCAGCAGGACCTCAACGATCAAAAAATGGTCCAGGCCATTTCGACACGACCAGCGATCTCACAGTAGGAGCCTGGTCGCTGCTACGTGTCAAACGTAGCGAGATCGCTGCTGCCACACACTTGCACACTAGTGAAAAATGAGCACTAAAATGCTCAGGAGCTCGTTGCTCGGGTCGTGCAAATCGTACTGCTCGGATGCTCGACCCGAGCAACAAGCCCAATGTACTGTATGTCTATGGGAAACTCGAGCATTTTTACGGCACCCCCACCCCCCGGAGGTCTGCAGGGGGGCTAAAAATTGCCCAAACTGATGGGAAAAGTGCTCAAATGACATGGGAACATCCTGGGAAAGACCCCTGGAAGCATCTCTGAATCCCAGGTCACTGCTGTGAACAATGTTGTCAGAGTATTATGCCACTTTTACAGACTCACAATAAAACATACAAAAACAAAACCACAAGCTGTAAGGGGCGCAATAAGTGACAAAAAGAAAGCATTTAGAGAACTAAAGCAAGTAGGTAGTGATGAGGCATTAAATAAATATAGAAAATTAAATAAATTCTGTAAAAGCCAAATCAAAGCAGCAAAGATTGAGGCAGAGAGAATCATTGCCAGAGAAAGTAAAAATAACACCAAAATATTCTTTAACTACATAAATAGTAAAAAACTAAAAAATGATAGTGTTGGCCCTCTTAAAAATAGTCTGGGTGAAATGGTGGATGAGGATGAGGAAAAAGCCAATATGCTAAATGATTTTTTTTCAACCGTATTTACACAAGAAAATCGCATGACCGAAAACATGATCAGTGATAACAAAAATTCTCCATTAAATGTCACTTGCTTAACCCAGCAGGAAGTACGGCGGCGTCTAAAAATCACTAAAGTTGACAAATCCCCGGGCCCGGATGGGATACACCCACGAGTACTGCAGGAATTAAGTAACGTCATAGATAGACCATTATTTTTAATCTTTAAAGATTCAATAATAACAGGGTCTGTACCACACGACTGGCGTATAGCAAATGTGGTGCCAATATTCAAAAAGGGGACAAAATTTGAACTTGGCAATTATAGACCAGTAAGCTTAACCTCTACTGTGGGTAAAATCCTGGAGGGATTCCTAAGAGATGCTATACTAGAGTATCTGAAGAAGAATAACCTCATGACCCAATATCAACATGGGTTTACGAGGGACCGTTCCTGTCAAACAAATCTGATTAGTTTTTATGAAGAGGTAAGTTCCGGACTGGACCAAGGAAATGCAGTGGATGTTGTGTATATGGACTTTTCAAAAGCTTTTGATATGGTTCCACACAAAAGGTTGATACATAAAATGAGAACAATTGGGATAGGGGAAAATATATGTATGTGGGTTAAGAATTGGCTCAGTGATAGGAAACAAAGCGTGGTTATTAATGGAAAACACTCAGACTGGGTCTCAGTTAACAGTGGGGTACCACAGGGGTCAGTATTGGGCCCCCTTCTTTTTAAAATATTTATTAATGACCTTGTAGGGGGCATACAGAGTAATATTTCAATGTTTGCAGATGATACTAAACTCTGCAGGGTAATCAATACATAGGAGGACAATTTTATATTACAGGAGGATCTATGTAAACTAGAAACTTGGGCTGATAAATGGCAAATGAGCTTTAATGGGGATAAATGTAAGGTAATGCACTTGGGCAGAGGAAATAAAATGTATAATTATATGCTTAATTGTAAATCACTGGGCAAAACTGTAACTGAAAAAGACCTGGGTGTATTGGTGGACGACAAGCTCACGTTTAGTGGCCAGTGTCAGGCAGCTGCTGCAAAGGCAAATAAAATAATGGGATGCATTAAAAGAGGCATAGATGCTCATGAGGAGAACATAATTTTACCTCTATACAAGTCATTAGTGTGACCACACTTAGAATACTGTGTACAGTTTTGGTCTCCGGTGTATAAGAAAGACATAGCTGAACTAGAGAGGGTGCAGAGAAGAGTGACCAAGGTTATTAGAGTACTGCAATACCAAGACAGGTTATTACACTTGGGGTTATTCACTGTGGAAAAAAGAAGGCTTAGGGGTGATCTTATTACTAAGTACAAGTATATGAGGGGACAGTACAAAGACCTGTCTACTGATCTTTTTACTCTGAGGCCAGAGACGGGGACAAGGGGGCATCTTCTACGTCTGGAGGAAAGAAGGTTTAATCATAATCACAGACGGGGATTCTTTACTGTAAGAGCAGTGAGAGTATGGAACTCTCTGCCGCATGATGTTGTAATGAGTGATTCACTATTAAAATTTAAGAAGGGCATGGATGCCTTTCTTGAAAAGTATAATATTACAGGTTATATATACTAGATTCCTTGATAGGGCGTTGATCCAGGGAACTAGTCTGATTGTCGTATGGAGTCGGGAAGGAATTTTTTTCCCCAATGTGGAGCTTAGTGTTGCCACATGTTTTTTTTTTGCCTTCCTCTGGATCAACATGTTAGGCTATGGGTTGAACTAGATGGACTTAGTCTTCCTTCAACCTTAAAAACTATGTTACTATGTTGCAATGGATTTTCTTGGAAAAAACAACAAGGAACATTCTTTCCAAAGTAATGGCTTGCATAAAAGGCTAAAAAAATAACCCCCCCCCAAAAAACAAAATGCTCCTCCACGCCTCGGGCTATATTCACGCGTAGCGTTTTAATCCGTTTTTGCACTTTTGCATTGCTTTCAATGGTGAAAAATACATTCACCAGTAAGTGTAATTTTAACATTTCACTACCTTATCTGGCCTTGTGGTGTGCGAGACATGATCATACACATTAAGGAGCGGGTCTCCTATACTGTTATTGCGTATGCAATGATTGCAAGGGCTGCAAAAAAATTTGACGCACCCCAATACCCCTTTAAAGAGACATAGAGGAGGGCCTCAGTAAAAAAAAATGTTACCATTGTTAAGGAGTGGGTCTCCTATACTGGTAATGTCCATGCAGGCCATGGCCTCCAAGGCATAGAGAGCCAATTCTTGCCACTTGTCCAGCTTGGATACCCAATAATTAAAAGGCACAGAGGAATCACGGAGGATGTTGGTATGGTCGGCAAGGTACTCCTTCAGCATCTTCTAAAACGTTTCCCTCCTTGTCAGAGTACCCCGCATATCAGGTTCTGGGCGTGGGGAGGGTCTTAGAAAACTGTCCCACCCATTTGAAAAACAGTGTTCCCCTGCCTCTGGTGCATCATATTTGGGTCTCCCTCACCTGTAGTCCTTGGTTGTCTAAGGAACTGTGATCTCTGCCGCCAACGTTTTCAGATGGGAATTTTTTAAATAATTCAGCAACAAGGGCCTTCTGGTACTGCAACATTTTACTAGACCTCTCCGCCATGAGAAGGAGAGATAGAAAGTTCTCCTTGTAGCGTGGGTCTAGAAGTGTGACCAATCAGTACTTACTGTCAGCCAAAATGCATACAATGAGAGGGTCACGGGTAAGGCGGAGGAACATAAGTCATCCATGTGTGCCAGACTGCCACCACCCATGTCTTCCCAGTCCTAACCAAGAGGATGACTGTCAATGCTCTCCTCCTCATCCTCCTTCTTCTCATTCTCCCTTTTCTCAGACCATCCACGCTGAACAGATGGTATGAATGTTGTGTGGGTAGTACCGTCTGTAGTGCAGGAAAAGAGCTCCTGTTCTTCCTCCTTCTCTTCCTCCTTCTCATTATCACCCAATCCACATTGGGATGAGATGAGGCTGGGCTGTGTGGCATCACTATGTATAGTTCCTTGCTCCATCTCATCATGCTGTGCTTGCAATGCATCATCTTTAATTTTGATCAGCGAGCGTTTTAGAAGACAAAGAAGCGGGATGGGGATGCTAATTTTGGCTTCATCGCTATAATTTGAGTCCTCAAAGTTTTGAAGGATGGCACAGATGTCTGACATCCATGCCCACTCATCAATTCTTATGTGAGGGGGCTGACTTGAATAATGACGAGTGTATTGAAGCTGGTATTCAACAACTGCCCTCTGCTACTCACAAATCCTTCCCAACATCTGCAACATAGAGATCCAATACGTGGTGACATTGCACACCAGTCGGTGAGCTGGAAGCTGCAAATGCTGCTGAAGCATGCCAAGGGCAGTGAAATCTGTGGCTGACTTCCGAAAATGGGCACACACATGGCATACTTTGACAAGCAGCTCAGGCAGATCCGGGTAGGTTTTGAGAAACTGCTGAACCACTAGGTTGAGCACATGGGCCAGGCATGGTACGTGTGCGAGGTTGCCTAGCTTCAGTGCCTCCACCAGGTTACGGCCATTGTCACACATGACCATGCCTGGCTGTGGGTTCAGGGGTCACAGCCACAGATCTGCCTGCTCTGTTACAGCTGTCAACAACTCTTCAGCGGTTTGTCCCCTATGCATATTAGCTTCAGCAGTGCCTGTTGCCACTTGGTGGAGGCAGATCTGCAGTGCTTCCAGCTTACAACTCATGTGGTCATTTCAGAGATGGAGGCTGAAGAGGAGGAGGTGCAGGAGCTGTAGAATGTGGGGGCAACCCTGATTGACTCAGGACCCGCAATCCTCGGCTTCAGGAGGACGTGTTCTGTCTCAGGGTCCGACTGTTTCCCGACTTCCACAATTTTAACCCAGTATGCTGTCAGTGAAATGTACCGTTCCTGGCCACAAACACTTGTCCACGTGTCAGTGGTTAGGTGATCCTTCCCAGTAACTGCATTTGTGAGGGTATGGGAACTGTTCTAGGACCCATGCTTTTATAAGGTGGGGACAGCACATCGGGAGAAATAGTGGCTGTTGGGGATCAAATACCAAGGGACAGTCGCCACCATGAGGTTGTGGAAAGCTTCCCCCTGCACGAGCTTAAAAGGTAATATTTCTAGCGCCAGCAGTCGAGAAATGTGGCAGTTTAGTATTGTGGCCTGTGGGTGGGTGGCTGTGTATTTGGGTTTGCATTCCAAAGAATGAACGTAGGGGCAACAGAATGCTGCACTGGGGCAAGTACGTGAACATGGTTGCTGACGGTAATGGTTGCAAGTGTGCAACGACAGTTGCAGGGTGGAAGGCATTCTTCACCTGTATCATGGACGGATGCAGTGGTGTCTCCCACAGATACTGATTCTGGACCCTGATGTTCGGTCCAACAACTTGGATGCTTTGCTGTCATGTGCTTGAGCATGCTGGTGATGGTCAGGCTGGTAGTTTTGCTGCTGATGCTGGCTTGGCAGATGTTGCATATGGCCTTTTTTGGGTTAATTGGACAGTCTTTAAAAAAGAGCCAGACTCAGGAAGACCTAGCAATTGAAATGGCAACTTCCCTGGTGATTCCCTATTGGTGTTTTGGGGAACAGTTGCATGTTTTATTGTCAGTCCGTAAAAGTGGCGTAATACTCTGATAACATTGTTCACAGCAGTGACCTAAGAATCCGAGATGCTTCCAGGGGTCTTCCCCATGCTGTTCCCATATCATTTGAGCACTGTTCCCATCGATTTAGCAAATTTTTAGGCCCCCTCCAGACCTCCGGGGAGGGGCTGCCAGAAAAATGCTCGTGTTTCCCATTAACTTACATTGGGTTCGTTGCTTGGATTGCTCGGGTCGAGCACCCAAGCATTACGATTTGCTCGACCTGAGCAACGAGCACCCAAGCATTTTAGTGCTCGCTCATCTCTACATTCTAAAAATAGAAAACATCATGTTACAGCTGACAAGGTTCTACTGATGTTATTTACAGCATCATTATAAGGCCATGGCCCCACTATCAGTATTTGGTCAGTATTCGGTCAGTATTTTTTCTCATGAGTGGGAGCCAAAACCATATGAGGAAAAATCAGAGAAAAGGTGTAATAGAAACATGTGCACCAATTCTGCATTTATCACCACTCCTGCTTTTGGCTCCCACTCCTGAGAAACAATACTGACCCAATTCTGACCAAATACTGATAGTGGGTTCGTGGCCTAAGCTTGCTAAAGTAAAGCAAAGCGGGCAAAATAACGGCACTTTAGATTGACATGTATATAAAAAGAAGCAAATAAAAATGTCTCTAGGCCATTCCAAGAAAAATATTGAAATTTGAGAGTCCTCAGTGGTTGATACCTTTTTTAATGGCTAACTGAGAAGACTACAATAAATTGCAAGCTTTCGAGACTACTCTGGTCTGTTCATCAGGCAAAGAATAACACAATCTGAAGAGTCACATATTTATACACAAAAGGACATAGAATAGTGCAGTAAATAAGAGAAGTGACATGAAGTAGAACTATCAATATGGGAAGGGGAAAAACAGTTGTGGCCGTAAATATTGAAGCAATTGCCACAACTGTTTTCTCCATGTCACAATTCTGTGTCCTGTTGTGTATAAATATGTGACTCTTCAGATTTTGTGTTACTCTATGCCTGATGAAGAGACCTGAGTAGTCTCGACAGCTTGCTATTTGTTACCATCTTTTCTGTTAGCCATTAAAAGGAATCAACCACTGAGGACTCTCAAATCTTAATATGTTTCTATCTACTGGCTAACATGGTAAAAATATTTATTTTTTCTAGGCCAATCCAAAAATTGTATCCATACTCATGTCTATTACTGTATATTACAGATGTCACTACTTATTGTCCATTTGTACTCTTCTTTTCATATGAGATCTAATATTACCAAATTATTATTATCATTATTTTAATTACTATTTAATTACTGTTTTTCAGGCTTGGTGAACCAGAGGACTGTGGTGGTATAGCATCCTTTTTATGTTCTGAAGATGCTTTGTATATCAATGGAGAAAACATTGGTGTGACAGGTGGACTACGAGGGAGGCTCTGATCTGCTAGATAAGATACACTGAACAGATATTCATTATTTTATATTACTAAAATTCATTAAAAGGAAAAATTTTCATTTTTTTCTTTCAAATATTCATTTTAACCTTTAGTTTTTTTTTTCTAAAGCATTATTTTTCACATATAATGTCATTTTTAAAATTGTCTTTAGCATATACACTTATTAGACAGTTTATGAATATCTGGTTAACCTCAAAAAAGCAGGTTTTGCTTGCTTTTTGCTTGTTTCTTTGCTGTATTTTTGTCACTGTCCTTTCGTCTCTTTACGTATGTTGATAAAGTTTAGCGGAAAAAAAAATTGCCTATTCAATTCATCTGGTTTTGGCCCAAAAACGCAGAAAAACCTGATACTTTACTTTTTGCAGCGTTTTTTCAGCATTTTTGTCACTGCCCATTACTTTCAATGGGTGAAAAACGCTGCAAAACTGCTGAAAAAATGCTGATAGAAGTGACATGCTCTATTGTGGAAAAAAACACGCAAAGCACAAAATACCGATGACAAAAAAAATGTGTGTGCATGAAATTTCTGAAATCTCACAGACTTTGCTTGTACTGTAAAACGCAGCTGAAAATTTGCATTAAAAAACGCTGAAAAAATACTTTTCCTCTGATTGTTCCATTCCTGATTTTGTCTTACAAATACATTCTCTGCTATGTGCAAGGTTCTGGACAATCTCTCTAGATAATCCTATGTCCTATAAGTGTCACCAGGTTTGAAAGCGGTTTTCCCACGAACAAAAGTTCATTTTAAAAATTGTCTATGTCTGACCATGTACAGAACATACCACATCTCCTGGGCATATGAGGAAGCAAAAGACATTACAGACATTACAGCACGGGATCACAGAGGATTCATTTTCACTGCCTTTTTTTAAACAATATTTTACCTCACAAAATAAATTTCCATATTTATTTCCATTAATGTTTATTCAGTTGAACTGTGCCGTGTTTACATTTGCAAAATATATTAAATATTATTCCATAATAATAATGATAAAAACATTTATCTATTCGTTCCACGTTGTACAAGTAAAAACTTGATATGTCTTCTCGTAATATGAAATATGTGCTTTAGTCTAATTGGAGAGAATCTTAACAGGACCAAATATCCCTTACGTTTTTCATGTTGGAGTATTCAATATACATGCATTATCATGTTGATAGGGTGACCCCTTGTGGCTGTTGTGTGTAAAAACAGATTGAGAATGTCATTGGAAACAACACTAGTTGGCATGAAAGCTTTAAAACATTATATTAGATTTTTTTTTCATGATTTTTTAATCTGTGTTGGTCTAAAGGCCAAAACACATACTAAACAGCTGAATGCTAAGTTGAACTAATGTATTGGGGAAAGCTGCATGTGTGAACAAGCTGTTGTGTTTAGACAAAATGAAAGTCCTCAGAGGGTTACTTGAACCTAACCAAAGGCGGAAATATCATTGGTGCAACCTGCGCTGCTGAAAAGAGACCCGGGAGTAAGGGGGGCTCACGTCCAACTCCAAAGCAGTGTTCAGAGCATAGCAGTGTAATCATCCTGCTGCTTTGGTCTGAACACTGATTTATCTCAGATTATGCTCAGTCAGTCAGTTTGATTTCTGTGTGCAGAGAAGTCTGAACGAGGTTTTATGGCTACTTCTGCAAAGCACATAAACTTCAATGTGCAGCACGCTGTAGCAAGTGACAGACATCTTCTCATTTGCTTTACAGATGTAGTAGTGGTAGAGGTAATAGCCTGCCCTCTTATACTTGGAAGGGTTAAATGCATGTTCCTGAATCTTTAACAGCCGGCCCAGTGAGAGGAGGGGGAACTGAGTGTTAGAGGCTACTGCAGAAAGTGAGTCAGTCAGTAGTTGTGCAGTACAGAAAAAAGTAACAGGCTCTCATTAAGGGCTGCTAGGGCAGACCTGGGCCTAGAATACTGGACAGTGGATCACCAGAGAATCCCTCCGTATGAGTACCCTCAGCCAGCCAGGGAACCTTAAGGTAGACGTCGAGGCCCGGAGGCACATTCTGTTTCCGAGGCTGCAGAAGATTTAGTACTCAAACTCTCAGAGGTGGAGTGAAATGGGTTCCAGATATACTGTCATTGGTGAGGAAGAGTCTCTAGGGCTAGAGAAGAAAGCAGCAGAGATGCTTCACCTAGATCAGGAACAAGGGCTGAAGTTGTATCTGTTACCTGTGGGAAAGAAGACAACCCATTGGGCCTTATCCTTTTTACCTGCCTGTAAATACTGCCAGTTACCCAGCAAAGTTCTGGTTGTTTTTATGAACTCTGTGTCCTCTGAGTTGATTGCTGCCCTGGTTCCAGAAGAATGATTCCTGGAGTCAGAAGAGGCCTGCAGGCCAGAAGTAAGTGGGGACACCACATACACAGCAGCACACCAAGATGGGGACACACTTTGTCTACGTCTACCTCATTTGGGCACCTTACACAGACACAGCAGTAAAGCCTCATTCAGATGTCCCTTCATTATAGATATCTGAAGAGGCATTACACTGACTGATATAGTCTGCTGAGCCATGCAGCTAATGATAAAGTCCATTGAGCTGTGCATCTTATTCCATCATATGTGATAATGTCTGCTTAGTAGCGCATTTAATTTCATCTTGTGTGATACACTGTTTATCTAATCTCATCCTGTGTTACACACTTTGTATCTAATTCCATCCTGTGGGATACACTCTGTGTATCTAATCAGATCTACCTCTCTGGCCCAGATGTCACCTCTCTGCTGTCAAGAGTCCCAGAGTATCTATCAACCATATCCTCCTTCTTCTCTTCTCTCTTCCTCAAGCTCAATGTGGACGAAACTGAACTCATCAACTTTCTTCCATCTCACGTACCTTCCCTACCTGATCTATCTATTTATCACAATAATGACATCACAGTTTCCCCTGTATTTGACATCTGTTGCCTTGGATTAAACCTTGACTCTGCCCTATCCTTCAAACCACACATCCAAGCTCTTTCCACCTCTTGTCACCTCCAGCTCAAAATTTTTTCCAGAATACGTCCTTTCCTCAACCCTCAATCTAGTAAAATGCTTGTGCATGCCCTCATCATCTCCTGTCTGGACTACTGCAACATCTTCCTCTGTGGCATACCTGGTAACACTCTCACACCTCTCCAATCCGTTCTTAACTCAGCTGCCAAGCTAATTCATCTCTCTCCTCGTTACTCCTCCCCTTCTCCCCTCTGCAAATCTCTTCACTGGCTCCCATTTCCCCAGCGTATCCAACTCAAACTACTAACACTGACACACAAAGCCATCCATAACCTTTCTCCTCCGTACATCTCTGAACTAATCTCCCGATATTTTCCCTCACGTAATCTCCGGTCCTACCAAGACCTCCTTCTCTCCTCCACACTTATTTGTTCCTCACCCAATCGCCTCCAAGACTTCTCCCGAATATCCTCCAGCCTCTGGAATTCTGTGCCCCAACAAGTCTGACTATCCATCACACTTGGATCCTTCAGACGGAACATGAAAACCCATCTCTTCAAGAAAGCCTTCCCCGCTGCCTCCTCAACACCACTGGAGCAGCAGCCTTACCAACACTGGACCTACGCCTCACCAACACAGGAGCTGCTGCTACCCCCCACCTACTGTCTCCTTCAGCACTATTCTGTAGAATGTAAGCCCCCAAGGGCAGAGTCCTCCTCCCTCTGTACCAGTCTATCATTGTTTATTTGTTACTGTAAGTGATATCTTTATTTTGTATGTAGCTAGTGTTGAGCGAACATGCTCGACACTGCTAGGTACTCGCCCGAGCATCAAGCTACTCGGGATGTTCGGCGAGCACCGAGCATTTCCGGGTTACTCGGGCGGGAGCTCGGGTCTCCGCCCTGCCTGTTTGGTGCTCTTTACAGAGCCAATGAACATGCAGGGATTGCCAGCCAGTCACTGTAATGCTGCAGCCATGTTGGTTGTGGGCATTACATTGATTGGCTGGCTGCACAGCGTCACCTCGAGTATTTAAAACCGGGCGCCGCCATCTTGGACACAGACGGCTGGGATCAGACAGTGTAGGGACAGCGCTACTGATTTAGGCAGAGATATATACTGCAAAATAGTTAGTGTAGGGTCTGTAAAGGCTGCCAGATCAAACAAACAGTCCTTCTCAGGACTAATATCCATCCCAGATATCAGGCAGGCAAGCAGGCTGTATAGGAGACACAGTGGTTATACCAGCAAACGCTGCATTACAGTCCTGTGTGCTCCTGTTGCTGAAATTGCTGGACTTAGCTCCAGGTCTCGGGGGCCAGGAAAAATCCTTTTTTTTTTCATCTAAATCCTCTTTTTTTTTTTTTTCCCCCTTCACACTGTACAAATACCCAAGTTATTAACCTTTTGGTGTCGTCGTCCCCCCCCCACAAAAAAAAAAAAAGTTTGTCTGTGATAGTTCAGACACAAATATATCTTTTTAAAAGAGTCTGGTGTAGGCCAGAGAAATAAAAGTGTGGTTTTGCAGTTTCACAGTTCAAACCTCTGTATTATCCACTTTTAGGCCATTTTTACCTAAAAGAAACAAAAAAAAAACAATTTCAGTGTGTCGCTCACTGTTCAGCCGCAAATATATCTATTTAAAAAAGTCTGGAATACACCAGTAAATTATAACTGTGGTTTTGCCGTTCCACGGTAAAAATCTCTATTATCCAGCTTTTGGTATTTTTTCCGTAAAGAAAAACAGTAATAGTGTCTCCTGATTGTTCAGACACCAATATATCAGTTTAAAAGACTCTGGTATACACCAGTAAATTATAACTGTGGTTTTGACGTTCCAGGGTGAAAAATCTCTATTATCCTGCTTTTGCCATTTTTTGCCATAAAGAAAAACAGTAATAGTGTCTCCTGATTGTTCAGACACAAATATATCTGTTGAAAATAGTCTAGTGTAGGCCCGAGAAATAGAAGTGTGGTTTAGCAGTTCCACGGGTCAAATCTCTGTATTATCCTGCTTTTGGCATTTTTTGCCGTAAAGAAAAACAGTAATAGTGTCTCCTGATTGTACAGACACCAATATATCTGTTTAAAAGAGTCTGGTATACACCAATAATTTATAACTGTGGTTTTGCCGTTCCACGGTAAAAAATCTCTATTATCCAGCTTTTGGTATTTTTTCCGTAAAGAAAAACAGTAATAGTTTCTCCCTGATTGTTCAGATTGTTTAAAAGAGTCGGGTGTAGGCCAGAGAAATAGAACTGTGGTTTTTCTCTTCCACGGTTCTAATCTACTTTTTATTACCCTATTTCCATTGATAGTGCGAGTGTAAGCTATTTTACTTCCTTTACAATGGAGAAGGCGCATGGCAAGGGACGTGGAACTGGACATTCTGGTGATGGTGCTTGCAGAGGACGGGGCCGTGGCCAAGGTGAAAATGTGCCACAACCAACAGCCACATCTTCTCGCTCCCACTTCTTGACCGAATTACTAGGGAAGCACAGAACAACACCAGTATTGCGAACTGATCAGTGTGAACAGGTTATTAATTGTATAGCAGATAATACAACCAGTTACCTGGGCACCACCACCTCCGGTCTGTTTTCCACACGGTTAAATCTTAGTAGCCGTGAGTCTCGACCGCATACTCCTCCTCACCCTGATGCTCCTTCCTCCCACCATGCCGAGTGTCGTCAGACAGCAACTGATCCCACACTTGGACACTCTGAAGAGCTGTTCACTGGTCCATTTCCAGATGTGTGCCCCTCGCCTGCTCTGCTTGAAGTGGTGGAAGAGAAGATACCATGTAGCGAGGCCCAAATATTTGAACAGCCACGGCCAGAGGAAGTACTCGATGGCAATTTGTCACAAGAGGTGGACGATGACGAGACACAATTGCCAGGAAGTGAGGAGGAGGATTGTGGTGCACAAGAGGAAGAGGAGGAGGTGGTGGATGATCTAGTAACTGACCCAACATGGCAGGAGGACATGCAGAGTGAGGCCAGCAGCACACAGGGTGAGGGAGGCTGAGTACCCCAACAGGCAGGAAGAAGCAGTGTGGTGGCCGCACACAGAAGGCAGGCAACAGTTCCCCGTAACACCAACACGAGGGACGTTGCCAGTACAACCTGTAGGTCTTCCAGAGTCTGGAATTTTTTTAAAGACTCTGCTGATAACCCCAAAAGGGCCATTTGTACCACCTGCCAGGCCAGCATCAGCAGGGGTGACAAAACTACCAGCCTGACCACCACCAGCATGATCAGGCACATGGCAGCAAAGCACCCAACTTTGTGGGGTGAACCCCAGGGTCCACGACCAGTGTCAGCGGGTGTCACCACTGCTTCTTCCGCTGTTGTGCGTGCAATAGAACCCCCTGTTGTGTGTGCAAGGCAATCCCTTGTCCATGCTGCATGCAAAGATGCCCCCTCCTCTCAGTCTTCACTTGTTATGGCAGTTTCTCAAGAAACAGCATCAACGTCCACGTCCACGTCCCACCGCAGAGTTCAATTGTCCATATCCCAGACCTTTGAATGAGAGCAGAAATTCGCAGCCAACTCCCCACAGGCCACAGTCCTAAATTCGCACATTTCACGACTGCTTGCGTTGGAAATGCTGCCTTTCAGGCTGCTGGAGACGAAATCCTTCCACAACCTTATGGTGGTGGCTGTCACTCAGTACTCGGTCCCCAGCCGACACTATTTAGCCCGGTATGCCATCCCCGCACTACACAAGCACGTGTCCCAAAACATCGGCTGTGCCCTCAACAATGCAGTTACTGGGAGAGTCCACCTGACAATGGACACGCGGACAAGTGCTTGTGGCCAGGGACGGTACATCTCCCTGATGGCACTCTGGGTAAACATAGTGGAACCCAGTCGGACCTTGGGACAGAACACATCCTCCCCACACCGAGGATTGCTGGCCCTATGTCAGTTAGAGTTGCCCCCACAGTGTACAGCTCCTGCGCATCATCTTCCTCCTCATGTTCAGCCTCCATCTCAGATATCACCACATCAGTTACAAGCTGGAAGCACTGCAGTACTGCCTCCGCCAAGCGGCAACAGGCTGTGCTGAAACTCATAAGCTTAGGTGAGAAACCTCACACTGCTTGTGAGTTGTGGACAGCTGTGAAAGAGCAGGCAGATCTGTGGCTGAGACCGCTGAACCTACATCCAGGCATGGTTGTGTGTGACAATGGCCGTAACCTGGTGGCGGCTCCGAGGCGAGGCGAGATCACACACGTACCAGGCCTGGCTCATGTGCTTAACCTCGTGATTCAGTGGTTTCTTAAATCGTACTCTGAGTTGCCAGATCTGCTAGTCAAAATACGCCGCCTGTCAGCTCATTTTCGCAAGTCGGCAGCTTCTTTCGCCTTTGCTGTGTTGCAGCAGCATCTGCAGCTTCTGCCACACCGACTGGTGTGTGATGTCCCCACACGTTGGAACTCTACCCTCCACATGTTGCAAAGGATTTGTGAGCAGAAGAGAGCAGTTGTGGAGTACCAGCTGCAACAAGGCCGTCGATATTCAGGTCAGACTCCAAACATAAGACCTCAGGAGTGGACCTGGATGTCTGACATATGTACCATCTTGACAAAATTTGAGGAGTCCACCAAGATGGTGAGTGGCGATGATGCCATCATTAGCGTCAGCATTCCACTTGCCTGTCTTTTGCAATGCTCTCTGCAGAGAATTAAAGAGGAGGCATTGCAGCCAGAGTATGATGAGATGGATCAAGAAGCCGTAGCGTTCGATTACACACAGCCCAGCCTCATCTCATCCCAACGTGCATTGGGGGACAATGAGGGAGAGGAGGAGGAGGAGGAACAACTGGAGCTTGTATCATGCGCTATAGACGGTAGAGTCATGGCCAAAAGTTTTGAGAATGACACCAAAATTATATTTTCACATGATCTGCTGGCCTCTGGTTTTTATTAGTGTTTGTCTGATATTTATATCACATACAGAAATATAATTGCAATCATATTATGAGTACCAATAGGTTATATTGACATTTAGAATGAGTTAATGCAGCAAGTCAATATTTGCAGTGTTGCCCCTTGTTCTTCAAGACCTCTGTAATTCACCCTGGCATGCTCTCAATCAACTTTTGGACCAAATCCTGACTGATAGCAGTCCATTCTTGCAAAATCAATGCTTGCATTTTGCCAGAATTGGTTGGTTTTTGTATGTCCACCCGTCTCTTGATGATTGACCACAAGTTCTCAATGGGATTAAGATCTGGGGAGTTTCCAGGCCATGGACCCAAAATCTCTATGTTTTGTTCCATGAGCCATTTAGTTATCACCTTTGCTTTATGGCAAGGTGCTCCATCATGCTGGAAAAGGCATTGTTTGGCGCCAAACTGCTCTTGGACGGTTGGGAGAAGTTGCTCTTGGAGGACATTCTGGTACCATTCTTTATTCATGGCTGTGTTTTTAGGCAAGACTGTGAGTGAGCCGATTCCCTTGGCTGAGAAGCAACCCCACACATGAATGGTTTCAGGATGCTTTACAGTTGGCGTGAGACAAGACTGGTGGTAGCGCTCACCTCTTCTTCTCCGAATAAGCTGTTTTCCAGATGTCCCAAACAATCGAAAAGGGGATTCATCAGAGAAAATGACTTTGCCCCAGTCCTCAGCAGTCCACTCCCTGTACCTTTTGCAGAATATCAGTTGGTCCCTGATGTTTTTTCTGGAGAGAAGTGGCTTCTTTGCTGCCCTCCTTGAAACCAGCCCTTGCTCAAAGAGTCTCCGCCTCACAGTGCGTGCAGAAGCACTCACACCAGCCTGCTGCCATTCCTGAGCAAGCTCAGAACTGCTGGTAGTCCGATCCCGCAGCTGAAACAGTTTTAAGATACGGTCTGGGCGCTTGCTGGTCTTTCTTGGGCACCCTGGAGCCTTTTTGACAACAATGGAAGCTCTCTCCTTGAAGTTCTTGATGATGCGTTAGATTGTTGACTGAGGTGCAATCTTTGTAGCTGCGATACTCTTCCCTGTTAGGCCATTTTTGTGCAGTGCAATGATGGCTGCACGTGTTTCTTTAGAGATAACCATGGTTAACTGAAGAGAAACAATGATACCAAGAACCAGCCTCCTTTTAAAGTGTCCAGTGATGTCATTCTTACTTTATCATGACTGATTGATCGCCAGCCCTGTCCTCATCAACACCCACACCTGTGTTAATGGATCAATCACTAAAACGATGTTAGCTGCTCCTTTTAAGGCAGGACTGCAATGATGTTGAAATGTGTTTTGGGGGTTAAAGTTCATTTTCTGAGCAAATATTGACTTTGCAAGTACAGTAATTGCTGGTAAGCTGATCACTCTTTGACATTCAGGAGTATATGCAAATTGCCATTACAAAAAATGAAGCAGTAAACTTTGGAAAAATTACTATTTGTCTCATTCTCAATACTTTTGGACATGAATGTAGTACCTGTACAACTGTCATACCGTCGGTTCAGCATGGGTGGCCTGAGGACAGGGGGGAGGAGGAGGAGAGCATGGTCAGTCATCATCTTGGTGAGGACACGGAAGTTTTGCCTGTTACCAGTCTGGCACGCATGGCTGACTTTATGTTACGCTGCCTTAACCGTGACCCTCGCGTTGTCAAAATGTTGGGTGACAGTCATTACTGGTTGGTGACACTTTTAGACCCCCGCTACAAGGAGAACTTTCACTCACTTTTTCCTGAGGTGGAGAGGTCTACAAAAATGGGGCAGTACCAGAAGGCCCTTGTTGCAGAACTGTTAAAAAAAATTCCCATCTGAACACACTAGCGGCAAAGGTCACAGTTCGTTGCCCAACCAAGGCGTACAGGCGAGAGAGACGCAACTCCAATCCAGCAGAGGCAGGGGAACACTGTCAATGTTCTGGGACAGTTTTCAGAGACCCGCCCAGCTTACAGGCCCTGAGGCGCGGTGTACTCTCACAAGGAGTGGAAAGTTTCAAAAGATGGTGAGGGAGTTCCTTGCCGACCGTATCAGCGTCCTGAGTGATTCCTCTGTGCCTTTAAATTATTGGGTATCCAAGCTGGACACTTGGAATTAACTCGCTCTGTACGCCTTGGAGGTCCTTGCCTGCCCTGCCGCTAGCATGTTATCGGAGCGTGTTTTTAGTGCCGCTGGGGGAATTATAACTGATAAGCGCACTCGCCTGTCAACTGACAATGCTGACAAGCTGACCCTTATCAAAATGAACAAGGGCTGGATTGGGCCAGACTTCTCATCACCACCAAATGACAGCAGAGTAACATAAAGTCAAATCCACTGTGTTATTTCGGGAGGTGTATTCCCATGCACCGCTTCACACCCACACATGGGTATACGCTACCTCATTTCAGCTGTTTTATGTTCTTCTCCTTATCCTCAGCCTCCACCACCACTATACCACCAGGGTGACCGTGGTCCGTGTTGCCATTATTGAAAGTTCCTAAGTCCTTATTTTTGTCAGCTTTTGCTTGGAAGTCATAAGCAAAGACTGTGGTAGACCCACTCCCCAATAATATTAATAATAATTTTAAGATGCTGTACTGTATGGCTCATGTAAGGGGCATTAAAACCATCTTGTTAAGCTACTGCGACCTCCACGTCTCTTCCGAGGGGAATTAAAAGCGTCTTTTTAAGCTACTGGGACCTCCACTTCTCTTCCAAAGGGCATTAAAAAAATCTTGTTAAGCTACTGCGACCTCCACGTATCTTCCGAGGGGCATTAAAACCATCTTGTTAAGTTACTGTGACCTCCACCACTTCTCCAAGGGGCATTAAAACCATCTTATTAAGCTACTGCGACCTCCACATCTCTTCCGAGGGGCATTAAAACCATCTTGTTAAGCTACTGTGACCTCCACCACTTTTCCAAGGGGCATTCAAACCATCTTGTTAAGCTTCTGTGACCTCTACCACCTTTCCAAGGGGCATTAAAACTGTCTTGTTAAGCTACTGCGACCTCCACGACTCTTCCAACGGGCATTGCATTTCCTCCTAATTTTAGTCAGCTTTTGCTTTTCATTTCATAGGCGAACACTAAGGGAGACCCACTCCCCAATAATGGGCAGAAGGTTTTTAGTACGCTGTAATCCACGTCTGTTTCAAGGGGCATTGCAGTTCCTCATAATTTTTGGAATGCCTTCCATTCACTGCTTAGGCCCACACTGCACAGGAGACCCAGTTGCTATAAATGGAAAAAATGGTTTATGTAAGGCCCTCTGACCTCCATGTCACTTCCAAGGGGCATTGGAGTGCCTCTAAATTTTTGATAGGCATTGCACTCACTGTATGCCCTATAACTGTGTAGCTGAACCGCTCCTTTTGGTACAGAAACATATCCTACAAGACATGTGTGGTTGACTGGCCTGATATTGATGTGAATGGTCCCTGTTCCTCCTGCTCTTTCTCCTTTGCCACCACCTCATCCATCATTTATCACCTGAAGCTTTGTTCTAACGGGAGTCATAGAACTGGGATAGTAGCAGGAAAACATCCAGCAATCCTCGGAGAAGGTAGGATATGCGCCAAAACGCTGACCACCTCAGGCCTAGCCGCTACTACATACATGCGCTTGCATTCCAAGAAAACAAAGCAGATGCAAATTTCTATCATCATCATCATGCTCCTCACTTTGGCACTCTCAACTCCCCTGATGGAGAAGCCAGGGCCCACCGGAGGAGTCTGGTTCTCTGGTGGGCTCGTCCAATGTTGCCCTAAAGCAGGCCAGGCTAAGAAAAGTGTGTGGGAAGGTGACAGGAGAAATAGGGGCGGCTGGGGACCATTTATGGACACCCGGCCGCCCCCAGGCGGCTGGGGACCCTGTTTGGACACCCGGCTGCGGGGCGGCTGGGGACCGAGCATGGACACCTGGCCGCCGGGCGGCTGGGGACTGAGTATGAATACCAGGCCACCGAAGCAGCCATGAGTTGGTGGCCAACTTTGGCCTACTCCAAACTAAAAGTCCCCATTTCAAGTGCAAGGTAGCATTATGACATTGCAACCTGGGGGTGGGTGGGTGGCAGGCTGCACACTTATGCTTGCATTAAAAGAAAACAAAGCAGATGCTAACTTCTATCATCATCATCATGCTCCTCACCTTGGCACTCTCTACTCCCCTGATGGGGAAGCCAGGGCCCACCGGAGTAGTCTGGTACTCTGGTGGGCTCGTCCAATGCTGCCTTAAAGCAGGCCAGGCTAAGAAAAGTGTGTGGGAAGGTGACAGGAGAAATAGGAGCAGTTGGGGACCGTTTATGGACACCCGGCCGCCGGGCGGCTGGGGACTGAGTATGGACAAAAGGCCGCCGAAGCAGCCATAAGGTAGTGGCCAGCTTCGGCGGCCTCAAACTAAAAGGCCCCATTTCAAGTGCAAGCTAGCAGTATGGCATTGCAGCCTGGGTGTGGGTGGGTGGCAGGCTGCACACTTACGCTTGTGTAGTGCCCGAGGGTTCGGTCGCCACAGAGGTATTGCATCTCATCCAGAGGTGTGATATCTCACTTCCAGGTAAGGATGGAGTATGTCTCAGTACCCTAACACCCACATGCACTACACAACATTTCCGTGGGGCAGGGCGACAATGCTCCCGGGTGTGAGCACAACTGCCCCTGTCCCTGGCTGGAGTGGGGGGAGGGAACACCTAGAAAGGGGGAACCCGGTAGTGTGTGGGTGGGGAGAGTTGATCCTGGGTGCACTGGGTAGAAGATATATAAGGTGGGCACCATCTTAGATCAGTGTTCAGTTCAGTCAGAGAGAGCAGTGAGAGAAGGAGGCTGGGAGCAGAGGCTCTGCATGGGCTCTGCTCTGCAGGCAGGCCAAGTCTTAAGGCCTGAGCCTGGAGGAGAAGAAAGGAGAGGAGAGGAATGGAGGAGGCTCCAGGAGTGGAGTGAAGGGACCCCAGGGGTGCGGACCGGCCAGCCACCACTGCACGCCCGCTGCTACCAGAGTAGGGGGGTCAGGCCCAGAAAAGGGAACCGGATCCCTCATCTAGTGGAGTAGAGCATCTACCCTCAGCTAGCAACCGGAGGCCGTGGGATTGTACATGCATGGCCCCTCACTACACCCGTTAGGAAGGCACCATATAGGACCCAGGGAAACGGAACATACGTTTGCCCGCCAAGGCCTGAGGCAGCTGGACAGAAACGTGGTCACTTGTGGGGTACGACAGGCCAGAGAAAGGACACACAAAGGGGGTCCTGAAAAGCACTCCAAAGGTACCTGGGAGTTGGCCGAGCCCCTCACCTGGGGAGCACAGCACGACGTGGGCAGCCATAATCTGCAGAAGTGGCTTGGAGTGTAAAACTGTGAGTAAAGACCCTGGACTGCATCACTGGACTCTGAGTCATTACTGGCGCTCCCGCGCACCATCACCCCCACCATCTCCACTCACTGCCCTGAGGCTATACTCCTCCCGTGGCGAGTTATACTACCCCCGCAGTGACCGCAATCCACGGGTGGCGTAGTCGGACATTTAATCATAAAAACCACATAAATAGACTACCACTGGTTTGACCACCCTGGGCCACGGGACCGGGTCGCCGCCACGGAGACTACAACCCCCTGCGTTACACAGAGACTCAGCTCCGGGTATTCCCCTACACACACGGCCCAGGGGGCGCGTCATTTGCATTAAAAGAAAACAAAGCAGATGCTAACTTCTATCATCATCATCAAGCTCCTCACCGGAGGAGTCTGGTTATCTGATGGGCTCATCCAATGCTGCCCTAAAGCAGGCCAGGCTAAGAAAAGTGTGGGGGAAGGTGACAGGAGAAATAGGGGCGGCTGGGGACCGTCTGTGGACACCCGGCCGCCCCCAGGCGGCTGGGGACCCTGTGTGGACACCCCGCCGCGGGGCTGCTGGGGACCGAGTATGGACACCCGGGGGGCTGGGGACTGAGTATGGATACCTCGCTGCCGAAGCAGCCATGAGGTAGTGGCCAGCTTCGGCCTCCTCCAAACTAAAAGGCCCCATTTCAAGTGAAAGCTAGCATTATGGTATTGCAGCCTGTGGGTGGGTGGGTGGTTGGCTGCATATTTGCGCTTGCATTGCAAGGAATGGGGGAGGTACAATTGAACACTGCCCTGGGACTAGGACTTGCACGGGGATAGTTGCAAGTCTGCATCTTCTGATGCGGCAAGGATCGCTTCTGATGGGCACACTTTTAGGCAGTGACCTGGGAGTCAGAGATGCTTCCAGGGGTCTTCTCCATGCTGTTCCCATGTCTTTTCAGCACTGTATGCATGTGTCACACAGCACATGTCCAGATAAGGTTGTAAAATGTTAAAATGACATTTCCCGGTGAATGCATTTGTCAAGGTTGAAAGCAATACAAAAGTGCAAAAACGCATGAAAAATCCTACTTGTGAACATAGCCCAAGTTGTGGACGAGTATTTTTGTTTTTGGTTATTTATTTTACCTTATACACAAGTCTTTACCCTGGAAAGGAAATTCCTTAACATATTTCACAGGAAAACCATTTCAGTTTCATTTTTGAATGTTTTATTGTGAGCCCGTAAAAGTGGCTTAATACCTCTGACCATTTTGTTCACAGCAGTGACCTGGGGGGCAGAAATGCTTCCTGGGGCGATCCTCATGCTGCCCCCATGTATTTTGAGCACTGTCACTATCAATTTGGGCACTTTTTAGGCTTTCTACAGACTGCCGAGGGTGCCGCCGCAAAAATGCTCGGGTCTCCAATAGACTAACAATGGGCTCGTTGCTCGGGTCGAGAACCAGAGAATCACGGTAAGCTCGGCCCGAGCTTAGAGCACCCGAGCATTTTAGTGCTCGCTCAACACTGTATGTAACCCTTTCTCATGTACAGCACCATGGAATCATTGGTGCTATATAAATAAATAATAATAAATCTAATCCCATTCTGTGATACATTACACTGAGCCTTGTATCTAATCCCATCCTGTGTAATGTAGTTTCTGTATCAAATCTCAGCACCTGATACAGTCCCACGAGTTGATAATCCAATCTCAGTGCATGATAGAGTATGCGTATCTAATGCCTGCCCTTGATGCATTCCTTGTATCTAATCATTGCATGTTATACCATCTACGTATCTAATCTCTGTGCGTGATATAGTCAGTGTATCTATTCCCTGTGTGTCATGCAGTCCACGTATCTAATCCATGTAAGTGATAGAGTCTTCATATCTAATACCTGTGTGTGATACAGTCCACATTTCTAATCCAAGGAAGTGGCACAGTCCATGTATCTAATCCATGCACATAATATAGTCCACCTATCTAATCTCTGTGAGTGATACAATCCATGTATCTTTTCCCTGGGCATGATACAGTCCATGTATCTAATCTCTGTGCATGATAGAGTTCACATAACTAATCCCTGTGCATGATACAGTCAGTGTATCTATTCCCTGTGCATTACACAGTCCTTGTACCTAATCCCAGTGTGTCATAAAGTCTGCATTTATTTATGAAAATGTCAAAAGTTTGACAACAAATTAGAAAATTTTGAAATTTTCAAAGTTTTAATTTTTATGTCATATTTTTAAATCATAGTCATGCCACACAAAATGGTTAATAAGTAACATCCTACTAATACTATAAATGCAAAAGTTTGTGAGTATGTATGTTTGTTACTCTTTCACGAAAAAACTACTGGACGGATTTGCATGAAACTTTACAGTAATATAGATTATGCATCGGAATAACATATAGGCTACAATTTGTAATGATTTTTTGTAATTTTGGTCGCAATATAACGATACATGTCAATTAAGTCAGAAAAAAATCTCGCCTCTGAGAGCTATCTTGGCGTACGCTGCCTAAACCGTTGGAGTTACACAAAGATGATGTACCGTAGAATTGTTTGTCTTCAATAGTTCTAAATAAAAGTCTGCGACAGCATATATCTACCTTTTATGTGGAAGCCACTATGACCAAAATTGTGAACCATAAATTTAATTAAATTAGATACTATTTTACAATGCACATTTTAGTATATTTATCAAACTTTTTAGTATATTTATCAAACTCTTATATACACACATACACAGGTGATATTTAAATGGCTGATTTACAGCAGTCAGAAGAGATTGATAATACAATAATTTGCCCATAGTGGATCATTGTATAGTGAGGTCACAGTTGCCGCCTGTCCACAGTCAGAATACAGGGGTGATCATATACCGTGGCCAGGTACAAGTGTGGCACAGGGGGTTCACACACGACCCCCAGGGACTGACATTTCCTAGAAACTTTGGCAGCTGTCAGTCATGAGCTCACCCTGATACATTACACTCTGGAAACAGCTGAAGGGAGAAGGATAATTTATGACATTTTCTCAGACTTAAAAAAAAAAAAAAAAAAAAAAGCCCAGAAAACAGCCCATATGTCAGGAACAGGTTACTAGGGAACTACAAGTCCCAGCACGGCCTGCCCGCGCCCACAGCCCGGGGGAGTGTGAGGCTTCCTCTTGCAGGTTGCCCGGGGGCACCGGGCCGTCATTGTCCTCACACAGGGGGTCCCCGCCGCCATTGTCCCTCCATATAACACCATATAATAAAACATGCACTCACCTGCGCCAGCTGCTGCAGCCAGGAAAGTTCCGAGCGCCTCACCTGGGCGGAGGGGAAGTGACTCACACACGGGCAGGGGCAGTAACCTGAGCGCGGCTCCATGGAGGATGCACACACTGCAGCCTGACAGCACCGGCAGCAGCGCTACACAAATGGTGTCCTCCCCTCCTGTGTGCAGCACAGCCCTGTGTGTGTGCAGCGCAGCATGTCACCCACAGCACCAGCAGGCTGCTCTCAGCTCCCACAGAGCACTGGGAATGGTTGCTATGGGTAACCGCGCCACAGCTGCTCCTCATAGACCAGTTATATACAACTGATATCGTCTGTACAGCGATCGTAATATAACTAATTAGATTGTTTTAGTATTTTGTTTGAACTTTACTAAGTACCTATTTTGTAATTAGTACTTAAAATGCCGCGAAAGCGTAAGTCTAACATTTCGCAAAGCTCTAATAAAGCCCGAGCTATGAAAATAATTAGACGTGATGAGACGTCTCAACAAGCCGAACAACGAAGGCTTGAGCAGGCGGTGCGTTGTGCGGCACATAGAGCTGCAGAGACTCCAGAACAATCCCAAGCCCAACGTGAACGGAATGCGGAGTTTTTGGCATCTCAACGGGCTGCTGAAACTCAAGAACAGTCCCAAGTCCGACGTGAACAGCATGCGGAGTATCTGGCATCTCAACGGGCTGCTGAAACTGCAGAACAGTCCCAAGCTCGACGTCAGCAGCAAGCGACTTACATGGCGTCCCAAAGAGCCACTGAAACTAATGAAATGGCCGAATCTCGCAGACGCACTGTTGCAGAAAGGGCAGCACAGCGACGTCAAACATTTACAAGAAATACATGGATATTGTTTAATAAAGCTGCATTTGAGTATGACGAGACTCTTGATTATGAAACTCACAAGCTTATAAAAATAGAAGCAATGACCATAGATTGCAAATATTGCAGAGCTCTTAAGTGGAAAGAGGAAGCAGCAGGTATGTGTTGTTTGGGCGGGAAAGTAGCTCTTCCTTATATAGACGAGCCAGTTCAACCTTTAAAAGAGCTTTTCTCTAATGAAACTGATGAATCTCGCCTTTTTCTAAATAATATAAGAAAATACAACATGTGCTTTCATATGACGTCTTTTGGAGCAGATCAAATTGTCTCAATGCCTGGGTTTTGCACGACCTTTACAATACAAGGACAAGTATACCACCGTATCGGTTCTTTAATTCCTACGTCCATTTCGCAACCACAATTTTTACAAGTTTATTTCATAGGTGACGAAGAAGAACAAATCAACAGGCGTACTGAGTGCATGCAAAGCGTAGATAGAAACATAGTTAAAAAATTACAACGAGTACTTCACGACCACAACATTTTGGTGCATGAATTTAAAACGGCTAGAGACAGAATGATCAATGACGATCATTTCAAAATAGTGATTCACCCAGACCATGTACCACGTGGTCAACATGAGAGACGATTCAATGCCCCTACTACAAATGAAATAGCTGCTGTAATAGTTAGTAGCGAACAAACTATGTCTCGGGACATCGTTGTGCAGCCGCGCGATGGCATGCTCACTAGGGTTCCCGATACACATAGATTCTATTACGCTCTCGAGTACCCAATAATTTTTTGGAAAGGACAAAAGGGGTACAGCATTGATATTCATCAGATAAATCCAATTACCAAACAAGTAATGCCAAGCAAAAAGGTGTCCTGCAAAGATTTTTATGCCTTTCACTTGATGGTCCGTCGCAGCAATTTTAATTTGATGCTTAAGTGTAGGCTCCTACTTCATCAGTTTCTGGTCGACATGTATGTAAAGATGGAAAGTGAGCGCTTAAGGTTCATTTCTTTAAATAAAAAAAAACTGCGCGCAGAAAATTATATTCACTTGCAAGATGCAATAAGAAATGATGCGGATTTGGATCCAAATAACTTAGGTCAGATGGTGATTCTCCCGTCATCATTTGTAAATAGCCCGAGATACCTACACGAATACACACAAGATGCGTTCACATACGTACGTAATTATGGGAGGCCTGATTTATTTATTTCAATGACTTGCAACCCCGCTTGGCCAGAAATCACCAAAGAGCTTATGGCTGGTCAAAATTCAATGGACAGACATGACTTAACAGCTCGAGTATTTAGAATAAAAGTACAGAAGTTGGTAGCTCTACTTACAAAAGGTAACATATTTGATGATATGCAATGCTTCATGTACTCGATTGAGTGGCAAAAGCGAGGTTTGCCTCATGTGCACTGACTGCTGTGGTTAAAGGAAAAATTGCATCCGAACCAAATTGACGAAATCATATGTGCTGAGATACCAAACCCGGAAACCGATCAAAAGCTCTATGATACAGTGACAAAGAATATGATTCACGGGCCATGTGGTACATTTAATTCTTCATCGCCATGCATGAAGGAAGGAAAATGTACCAAAAAATATCCGAGGAAGCTTTTAAAAGATACTCAAACCAATGACAAAGGCTATCCTTTGTACAGGCGCAGAGCACCAGAGAATGGTGGACGCACGACGATTATAAAAACCCGTAGAGGAACACAGAAAATATTGGTGGACAATAGCTGGGTGGTCCCATATTCTCCACTCTTATCAAAAATTTTTAATTCTCATTTAAATGTAGAGTTCTGTAATACGGTACAGGTGATAAAATATATTTGTAAATATATTAATAAGGGTAGCGACCAGGCTATTTTTAACATCCGCCAGCAAGGGAATGTTAACATTGACCCAAGAGATAAGGTGCAGACCTTTAGAACCGGCCGATATGTTAGTAGTAACGAAGCAGCGTGGCGGACCTTAGGTCTGCCTCTGCACGAGAGACACCAAACCGTCACTCATCTTGCGATTCATTTACCCAATGGCGAGAGGGTTTACTTTATGGAAAATAATTTTAGAGAGAGATTAGAAGCACCACCTAAAACTACACTAACTGCATTTTTCCTGTAGTGCCAAAGTGATACGTTTGTAAAAACATTACTTTACATTGACGTGTCTCGCTACTATACGTGGAATGTGGCACGGAAGCAATGGAAACGTTGTTTACAAGGAACACCTGTCGATGGCTGGCCAGGTGTGAAGGCAGGAGACACTCTAGGTCGCATTTACACGGTGCACGTTAGCAATTTTGAATGTTATTGCTTGCGTATGCTGCTGAATGTAATAAGGGGTCCAACCAACTTCTCGGATTTAAAAACATTTGAAGGTCAAGAACTTGCAACTTTTCGGCAGGTGTGTGAGAAGATGGGGTTGTTGGAAGATGATAACCACTGGGATACCACCTTAGAAGAGGCCGTGCTATGTCGCTCCCCGGCGCAAATAAGAGAGCTGTTTGCCATATTGATATGCACTTGCGGTTTATCCAATCCTCTACAACTCTGGCACAAGTATAAAACTGCGTTATCAGAGGATATCATGCACAGATTTGAAAGAATGGATCACGTTAACGATGATCTCTGTTTCAATGAGGCGTTGGGGCTTATCGAGGACAAAATATTAATAACTTCTGGAAAGAAATTTTCCGATTTTGGTCTACCCTCACCGCGGCGTAGAGGAGATCTGTCGAACGAGTTGATAAAAGAGCTAAGCTATGATACCAACCAGTTAGACGCTCACGTTTGCGAAACTGAGCCACGTTTGCTACCTGATCAAAGAGAGATTTATAACAAAATAGTAGGACGAGTTGAGAATGGTGAAGGCGGACTTTTTTCCTTGATGCCCCGGGTGGTACAGGAAAAACTTTCTTGCTTAATTTACTTTTAGCAAAATTTCGTAGCGGTCATAAC
The DNA here is from genome assembly GCF_046119375.1 of Phyllobates terribilis. Lineage (NCBI taxonomy): Eukaryota > Metazoa > Chordata > Amphibia > Anura > Dendrobatidae > Phyllobates > Phyllobates terribilis. The sequence goes on from NW_027362761.1 coordinate 286,341,498, forward strand.
ATTGCATTAGCTGTGGCTTCCTCTGGAATTGCTGCAACATTGCTAAGCGGTGGACAGACGGCACATTCAGTCTTTAAATTACCTCTTAATCTGGTGAACGAAGAAACCCCATCGTGTAATATCAGCAAGAGCAGCACCCGTGGCCTCCTTTTGCAACAGTGCAAACTAATCGTGTGGGACGAGTGCACAATGTCACACAAACGCGCCATCGAAGCTCTTGATCGTTGTCTACCAGACTTACACAGTAAACAAACAATAATGGGTGGTGTGGTTGTTTTATTGGCTGGGGACTTTAGGCAAACTTTGCCTGTCATCGAGCGAGGCACTGCAGCAGACGAAATTAACGCATGTCTGAAATCCTCATATTTATGGACCAAAGTTGAAAAGCTGCACCTCACCACCAACATGCGTGTCCAGTTATTCAGTGATCTAGAGTCGGGCGCGTACGCTGAGAAACTGCTCGAGATCGGTGAAGGTCGAATCGAAACTGACGAAGAAGGTATGGTTCTATTCACTAACCAATTTTGTCATGTTGTGGATTCAGAAGACGCACTTATTGCTCAAGTTTTTCCAAATTTGCAACAAAACATCCACGATGAAAATTGGCTATGTGAAAGAACTATACTAGCACCAAGAAATGAAACAGTTGCGAAAATCAATAAAATTATCTTGGACCAAGTAACCAGCGATGCAACAACCTACAACTCCATCGACACAGTCATGTCATCTGAAGACTGTACGAGCTACCCCGTGGAGTTTCTTAACTCTTTGGAGCTATCCGGGGTCCCATCTCATAAGCTCGAATTAAAGGTCGGTATACCCGTTTTGTTAATGCGCAACTTGGACGCCCCGAGATTATGTAATGGCACTAGATTGCGAGTCACTGAACTAGGCAGGCACATTGTAAAGGCCAAAATTTTAACTGGAGAAGCTAAAGGTGAAAATATTCTTATACCACGCATCCCAATAATACGTAATAACTTACCCTTTAATTTCAAACGTTTGCAGTTCCCACTTAAAGTTGCATTTTCAATGACCATCAATAAATCGCAAGGGCAAACTTTGAAGGTAGCGGGGATACATTTAGGCACGCCCTGTTTTTCCCATGGTCAGCTATACGTAGCTTGCTCACGAGTTTCTAAATCGCAAAATCTACATATTTTCGCTGAGCGAAAGAAATCAAATAGCATAGTTTACAGGAGTATATTGCAGTAAAAACACATAGATAAATTACCTGCAGATGTCCATTATTCCAATTACATACTAATTCTTTAATAACACGAACAATATTAAACGCAAGTAACTTCAGTCCGTCCTGTTTATTAATCAGTGTTTAGTAATCCGTTTGTGATGAAATTTGATATGGATAATTTCAAGCCTGGTGAAGGACATAGGGCTACTTTTTATAAACACACACCATACAGGCGAAGATTATATAAAACTGTAAACCTGACTGACACACCTAGCGGTCAACGCACAGCCGAAACCACTGAACTTAGCATCTTGAAATTTGCAGATAGGTTCTATTAGAGCTTAAATGAGCTCTAAGTAAGGAATTTTGATAATTCCACCCTCAAGAGTTTCCCTCTTCATATTATAGGGGTTCAAAGATTGTATGGAATCCATCAGTTTTGAAGTTAGACATCTGAAATTTTGGATGTACGAGTAACTAAATAAGATTATTTTTTTTACTATTAAGATTATTTTTTTTTACTATTAAGATTAGGTTTTTTTACTATTAAAATGATCTGTCACGAAACTTAATGTGGCAGACCAAATTCCACGCGAGCGAAGCCGCGGGTAAAAGCTAGTTTCTCATATATCTTCTTTGCATTAGCATAATTTTTGAACCATATATTTTTTTGTTAGGAAGTTACAAGGGTTAAAAGTTTATCAGCAATTTTTCATGTTCCCAAAAAAATTTACTAAACTTATTTTTTAGGAACCACAGCTGAAGTGATGTTGAGGGGCCAAAGTCACAGAAAAAAACTAAAAATGACACCATTTTAAAATCTGCACCCCTCAAAGTGCTCAAAAGTACATTCAAGAAGCATATTAACCCTTAATATGTATCACAGGAATTAAAACAATACGGAAAGAAAAAATGGAAATTTTACTTTTTCCCACAAAAATGTTGCTTTAGCCCCAAATTTGTAATTTTCACAAGGGTAACAGTAGAAAATTGACCATGCAATTTGTTGTTCAATTTCTCCTGAGTACACTGAAACCCCATACGTGCTGGAAAAATACTGTTTGGGCGCATGATAGGGCTTGGAAGGGTAGGAGCACCATTTGACTAGATGGTGGACACAATGTTGCGTTTGCAGATCCCCTGATATGCCAAAACAGTGCAAACCCCCATAGGTGACCCCATTTTGGAAACTTTACCCCTCATGGAATTAATCTAGATGTGTGGTGAGCATCTTGAACCCACGGATGCTACCCTTGTAGTGATGGGTGGACCCCTGGATATTCGGGTTCGGCATATTCGACCTCACATCTATTAACTCTATTAAGAGTTCGAGTGCCAAAACAATACCTGAACTCAAGCCCAGACCCCATTCGTATAAATGGGGGCCTCGAACATCCGTGGTTTACCATGCTGTTATCTGTTTGACAGCATGGGAAATGGGCTCTGATCAGCGGTAACATCTCCTTCTCAAGGGAAGGAGAAAGCTGGACGTGTTCCCTGCGAAACGCGCGTCGGGTGGGAGAGGCACTAGTCCTTCTTACCACCTGGTGGGGCACATTCTAATACTTCGAAGTAATGATTTAGTGGATACACATGGACGTTTATCGGGTACTTAGGGGGATTGGTGATGACAAGGCACAGCTACATCATTGAGCTGCAGGCTCTAGGAGATGAGTATTACTGCCTATCTCATTGCACTATATCACGCAAGAGATAGAGCACTAAGCTCCACAATATTGTTCGTATATTTATCTCTTGTTATATACTATTGTTCCTCTCCATTTATCCCTATCTAGTTCCATTTATTCTGATAAACGCAGGATTGATTGATTGATTCTTTATGTCCTTGCTGCTTTTCTGTACTGCCATTTTTTTGTACACACATCCTTTGCACTTGCAGACTTTTAAATATGCATTTTCTGTATGAATAAAGTTGTTATATTTTTGTATCAACCGTTAAGACTTCATTTCCCTTTTTTTCTACTCTATGCGTTTGAAGTGGTTGTTTCAGTGAAATCCATCTGCAATTTTTGTAGATGTTTGTCCACTGAATATGTTTCTGAGACTTGTGGTTCATGCAATTTACATGCTGTCTGTCTTGCTATATACAGCAGCTAAGAATTGTTTTGAGTGACAATGCCTCAAGAAATTTTGATGCCTTCCAGTTGTGCAAAGTAACTTACACTCCTTTCATGGCCCATGTCCTGAGTTTAATAGTTAATTTATTTCACCAATAAAGCCATGTGAGGAGGGTGGTGGCTATTGCCAAGAAAGTAACTAGCAAATTAAAGCTGCACTCTGAAAGGTTTTAGTATCTAAACATTGAATACATAAATTGGAATTGCATTACTGCTGTAGAAAATACATAAAAAAGTACATAATTGGCCAATTCATGTGAGCCCAACAACCATCAACAAGGCATACCCCTTTGTTGGGAAACTGACCTAACATGATACCTCTATTGGGCTGGAAGCCTACAATTATATGGGCAAGTGGGATCAGGCTCTATTTAAAACCACCATAGGCTGATGGTTGGAGTGCTCAGTCAGAAGGCGTGTATTACAAATATCAAAAGACTGACCTTCGTTTCCAAACAGAAAGACAAATGTGAACAGGTGTAAGCTATAAGAGCCATTCTACATGTAATTAGTAGTGATGAGCGAGCACTAAAATGCTCGGGTGCTCGAAGCTCGGGTCGAGCACATTGGAATACTCGGGTGCTCGACCCGAGCAACGAGCCCAATGTAAGAATATGGGAAACTCAAGCATTTTTCTGGTGGTCCCCCCCCCCCCCCCGGTGGTCTGCAGAAGGTCAAAAATTGCCCAAATCAATGGGAACGGTGCTCAATTAAACGTCAGGCAGGCAGAATATATAGGCAGACAGGCAGGGTATATAGGAGGGTGCATGAAAAACATAGCAGGGCACTTGGAACACACTAGTGCCCTCCGATTTTCATGCACCCGTCTCTTTAAAAAAGTCGGCCGGCAATTCATCAGCGGCATACACCGGTACCCGACAATTTAGAACAGAAAGAATAGAGCATCACACATAGATTAGATAGATAGAAACATGTCAGTCACATATGTAATAAGTACAGTGACAGTGTTGGTTACTGTACTTGTTATTTAGTGTTAAAATAAAGGATTTATTAAAAAAAAATAATAGTGTTTTTGTCTCTTTAAAAAAGCCGGCCGACAATTCATCAGCAGCATACACCGGTACCAGACAATTTAGAACAGAAAGAATAGAGCATCACACATAGATTAGATAGATAGAAACATGTCAGTCACATATATAAGAAGTACAGTGATAGTGTTGATTACTGTACTTGTCATTTAGTGTTAAAATAAAGGATTTATTAAAAAAAAAATTGGCATAGGGTTCCCCGTAATTTTAGTCTCTAGCGAAGGTTAAGCAGACGGCTGGGGCAGATGTTTGAAACCTGGGAAGGGGGTAAAACCCACGGAGCTTCGCAGGCTACTAATATCAGCCCCCAGCTAACTACCTAGCCTTTAACAGCTATTAAAATGGGGGACCCCCCAAAAAAAATGACGTTGTGTCCCCCTATTTTAATAGCTTGCAAAGGCTATGCTGACAGCTGGGGGCTGATATTAATAGCCCAGGAAGTGTGCCATGAATATTGGACCCCCCAGGCTAGAAACACCAACCGTCAGCCGCCCCAGAAATGGTGCATCCATAGGATGCGCCAATTCTGGCACTTAGCCTCGCTCTTCCCACTGCCCTGTAGCGGTGGCAGTGGGGTAATAGGGCTGGGGTTGATGTCAGCTTATAATGCCAGCTGACATCAAGCCCAGGTTAGTAATGGAGAGGCGTCTAAAAGACATCCCCATTACTAACCCCATAGTCAAAGTTAAAAAAAACACAAACACCCAGAATAAAGTCCTTTAATTGAAATAAACACACAATTCATTAATGTTCTAAATTAAACCATACTTACCATCACACCCATTCCAGCTGAAGCCAACGATCTCCTGCAATAAAAATAAAATAATAAACCAACCTCATCCTTACCTTTCCATGGTTTCCAGGACGGCTCCAGCTATGCTACATTCACATGACAGGCTGGATCGCAAAAGAAAGCTGCCATCCAGCTTGCCATGCCGCAGAAACTGAGAAGCGCAGGCATGCTTGCGCTCCTCAGTGTCTGACTGTGACGGCATCCAGATGAGCCGAGTTCATGTCCAATGAACTCAGCTCACCTCATGCACGTCACTGACAACGTGGGAGAATTCTCCTGCGCATGCGGTGAGCGTGAGAGAATTCTCCTGGGTGTGGAAGCATCTCTGACTCCCAGGTCACTGCCAAAAAGTGTTCCCATCATAAGTGATCCTTGGCGCATGCGAAGATACCTCCCGCCATGCACCTGTCGTTGCAGACTTGCAACAATCAACATCCGCGTCCTTGTCCCTCTGCAGCATTCAGATGTCCCTATTCCATTCCTTGAAATGCAAGTATGCAGGCAGCCAGCCACCCACCCACCCACAGGCTGCAGTACTATACTGCCAAATTTTTGGCAGCTCCTTGCACTTGAAATGTGGCCTTCACAACTTCATGCCGGCGGCGGCTGGTTGTCCATACTCGGTCCCCAGCCGCCACTATATTTCCCGGTATCGCCTCCGCCTTCCATAAGCACGGGTCCGACAACATTACCCGTACCCTCCACAGTGCACTTACTGGGAAGGACCGCCTAACCCCAAACACGTGGACAGGTGAATGTGGCCAGGGACGGTACAGAGCCATTCCACAACTTTTTTTGCTGAGAGTTGTATTGGTGAAAGTACTGGCAGAGAGGGAAATCGTATGTACCTTGTGTGTCATGTCTCCCAGGAAGTCCTGTAATTGAGCTTGTTGCAGAAGCAATGGCAGCCCGTCCAACATCAACTCGCATTTGTCGGTGGTACTTTGACACACACACATCTTTCTTTGCGCTTTTAATTTCTTGAATACAGTGTTGGACAATGGCCTAATCTGTATTGCGTTTTGAGAAATAACATGCATAAGCATGGCCGATACACATTAAAAAAGCAGCCATAGAGTGTCCGGGAACCTTCCCCCACACTTTTCTTAGCAAGGGCTGCTTTTCGGCAGGGTTGGTCGGGCCCACCAGAGAACCGGAGACTCCTCCGGCGGGCCCTGGCTTCTCCATCAGGAGAGTTCATAGTGTTGAGGTGAGGCCATGATGATGATAGAGGCCACCATTTGCTTAGTTTTCTGTTACTTGGAATGCAAGTGCAAGTATGCAGCCAGCCACCCACCCACAGTCCGCAACACTAAACTGCCAGATTTCTGGGCAGCTCTTTGCACTTGAATTATGGCCTTTTAAGCTCGTGGAGGCGGAATCTTTTCACAACCTCATGTCGGAGGCGGCCGGGTGTCCATACTCAGTCCCCAGCCACCACTATTTTTCCCGGCATCGCCACCGCCTTCCACAAACATGGGTCCCACAGTATTACCGGTGCCCTCCCGAGTGCAATTACTGGGAAGGACTGCCTAACCACAAACACGTTGACAGGTAAATGTGGCCAGGGACGGTACAGAGACAGTCCTCAACTTTTTTTTGCTGAGAGTTGTATTTAGCTTGGTGAAAGGACTGGCATAGAGGGAAACCGTATGTATCCTGAGTGTCATTTCTCCCAGGAAGTCCTCTAAAGCTGCTTGCACTTGAAATGTGGCCTGAACATTACTGCTGGTACTTTTCTGTGGGAATTTGCTTGCCTGCTACCAGCCTGGAATATTTCCAGCAAACTATGGTACGACGCCATGGTATTAGCACTGTCCCCAGTACTAGTGTTTGGTAGACTAAGTGGCTGCCCAAATACATTTTCTCACAAAGGAGCTGAAGATAGAGTGTCAGTAGGTGCTAGTTTCTCCAGCCTGTTAGATATGAGAGGGTGAACAAAAGCATATTGGATCAGTGGTTAGCACTGAAGCCTTGCAGCGCTGAGATCCTGGGTTCAAATCCCAGCAAGGACAACATCTGCAAGGACTTTGTGTGTTCTCCCGTGTATGCGTGTGTTTCCTCCTCAGTAAAAAAGCAGCCATATAGTGTTCGGGAACCTTCCCACACACTTTTCTTAGCCAGGACTGCTTCTCGGCAGGGTTGGATGGTTCCACCAGAGAATCCTCTGGTGTGTCTTGGATTCTACCTCAGGAGAGTTCATGATAGCGCTAACTTTGAAGCTGCTATGGGGCTCTTGAGCGGGTGAGAAACGTTAGCCCTCATAATCAAATTCTCTGGTGGGCACAATGTTTTTCAATCTGAAACAGCTTCTCAGTGGGAGTTGTATTTCACCACAGCCATATTCTTTAGCTCGGTGAAAGGACTGGCTGTCATTTCTCCGTTACCAGGTTCTGCCCATTGTCACACACGACCATGCCTGGCTGTATGTTCAGCGGTGAGAGCCACAGATCAGGCTGCTGTTTTGCAGCTTTCAACAACTCTGCAGCGCTGGGCGGTTTGTCAATTAAGCATTAAGCATGTTATCTTCAGCACAGCCTGTTGCCGCTTGGCCAAGGCAGTGCTGCAGTGCTGTCAGCTTGTGACTGATGTGGTCATTTCGGAGATGGAGGAGAAGGTGCATGAGCTGAACAATGTGATTTCATTGAGGTTAAATTGGTGACGCTTTTTTATATACTAAAGAAAAATCCTATTGTTTTGGTTTTTTTACGTTTTTTTTTAAGACAAATGCATTCACTGGGAAATGTAATTTTAACAGTTTACAACCTGGCAATGTGGTGTGTGACACATCATCAGACACATCCTTTTTTATTTATGATGGAGGGACTCTAAAAGTCATAAAGCCTATTTTTTTAGGGACATCAGATGGCCCTTACTAATCTTAAAAGGCCAGCAGTCGGCCCTAGCTTTTGTTAGAGAGCCATCAGTCAGCTATGCTTTGTTATTCCCATTATTAAATAGTGGGTCTCCTATACTGTTATTGCGTATCCAGTGAATAAAAGGGCTGCCAAAAATTTGGACGCGTCACAATACCCCTTTGAAGAGAAATAAAGGATGGTCTCAGGAAAAAAAATGTTCCCATTATAAAGGAGCGGGTCTCCTATAGTGGTAATGCCCATGCTGTGACTGCAAAGGCTGCCAAAATTTGGGAAAAACAACATTAATAATTTAAAGACACATAGAGCAGGGCCACAGTAACAAGGTACAATATGTTCCCATTAGAAAGGAGAGGGTCTGCTATACAGTTATATGGTATGCAGTGAGTCCAACGGCTGACCAATTTTAGGAAAAACCCCACTAAAAATTTAAAGACACACAGAGCAGGGCCACAGTAACAAGTACGACATGTTCCCATTAGAAAGGAAAGGGTTTGCTATACAGTTTTAGGGTATGCAGTGAGTCCAACGGCTGACCAATTTTAGTAAAAACACCACTAAGAATTTAAAGACACATAGAGCAGGGCCACAGTAACAAGGTACGACATGTTCCCATTAGAGAGGAGAGGGTCTGCTATACAGTTATAGGGTATGCAGTGAGTCCAGTGGCTGACCAATTTTGGAAAAACCCCACTAAGAATTTAAAGACACACAGAGCAGGGCCACAGTACCAAGTACGACATGTTCCCATTAGAAAGGAGAGGGTCTGCTATACAGTTATAGGGTATGCAGTGAGTCCAACGGCTGACCAGTTTTAGGAATAACCCCACAAAGAATTTAAATACACACAGAGCAGGGCCACAGTAACAAGTACGACATGTTCCCATTAGAAACGAGAGAGTCTGCTATACAGTTATAGGGTATGCAGTGAGTCCAACGGCTGACCGATTTAAGGAAAAACCCCCCTAAGAATTTAAAGACACACAGAGCAGGGCCACAGTAACAAAGTACGGCATGTTCCCATCTTAAAGGAGAGGGTCTGCTATACAGTTATAGAGTATGCAGTGAGTCCAACGGCTGACCAATTTTAGGAAAAACACCACTAAAAATTTAAAGACACACAGAGCAGGGCCACAGTAAAAAAGTACAACATGTTCCCATTAGAAAGGAGAGGGTCTGCTATACAGTTATAGGGTATGCAGTGAGTCCAACGGCTGACCAATTTTAGGAAAAACTCCATTAAGAATTTAAAGACACACAGAGCAGGGCCACAGTAACGTCAAATTCCCATTAGAAAGGAGAGAGTCTCCAATAGTGTTGGACTATGCAGTGAATGCAAGGGCTGCAAAAAAATTTGGAGGCACTTCAATGCCCCTTCGAAGAGACATGGATGAGGGTCTCATAAAAAATGTTCCCATTAGAAAGGAGCGGGCCTCCTACACTTGTAATGCCCATGCACTAAGTGTATGGGCTGACAAACATTTACTCCTGGGGGGTATACATGAACATACTGTGTAAACAATTTTTTTTTACGGGCATCATAAACACCCTTTAAATAAATTATGTGGGTGTTGCATCACGGACCACGGTCACCCAGGTGATATGGTGGTGGAGGATGAGGAGAAGGAGGAGGACAAGAGCAAATAGACAAAATCAGGAAGCGTATACCCATGTGTGGGTGTGAAAAGGTGCATGGGAATACACCTCCCAAGAATAGACACTGGATTTAAGTTTATGTTACTCTGCTATCATTCGGTGGTGTTGAGAACTCTGGCCCTTGTTAATTTTTATAAGAGTCAGCCTGTCAGCATTTTCACTTGACAGGCGGATGCGCTTATCAGTTATAATTCCACCAGCGGCACTAAAAACTCGCGCTCTGATAAAACGCTGGCGGCAGGGCAGGCCAGGACCTCCAAGGCATACAGAACCAGTTCATTCCATGTATCCAGCTTGGATACCAATAATTATAAGGCACAGAGGAATCACAGAGGACGTTGGTACGGTCGGCAAGGTACTCCCTCAGCATCTTCCCAAACTTTGCACTCCTTGTGAGAGTACCACGTGCCTCAAGGCCTGTGCGATGGGAGGGTCTGAGAAAACTCTCCCAGACCTTTGACAATGTTCCCCTGCCTCTGCTGTATTGAAGTTGTGTCTCTCTCACCTTTACTCCATGGTTGTCCAACGAAGTGTGACCTCTGCCTCCAGCGTTTTCAGATTGGAATTTTTTTTAATAGTTCCGCAACAAGGGCCTTCTGGTACTGCCCCATTTTTGTAGACCTGTCCACCTCAGGAATAAGAGATATAAAGTTCTCCTTGCAGCGTGGGTCTAGAAGTGTCACCAACCAGTAATGACTGTCACCCAAAATTTTGAGAAAGCGAGGGTCATGGGAAAGGCAGAGTAACATAAACTCAACCATGCTTGCCAGACTACTAACAGGCAAGACTTCCATGTCCTCATCAAGAGGATGATTGACCATGCTCTCCTCCTCCTCTCTATCCTGTGGCCATCCACGCTGAACAGACGGTATGACAGCTGTGCAGGTAGTACCATTTAAAGTGCATGAAACTAGCTCCTGTTTTTCCTCCTCCTCCTCCTCCTCTTCCTCATTGTCACCCAATCCACGTTGGGATGAGATGAGGCTTGGCTGTGTGTAATCACCCTGTATGGTTCCTTGCTCCATCTCATCGTGCTCTGCCTGCAATGCATCCTCTTTGATTGTGAGCATAGAGCGTTTCAGAAGACAGAGAAGCGGGATGGTGACGCTAATTATGGCATCATCGCTGCTCACCATCTTGGTGGAGTACTCAAATTTTTGAAGGATGGTACATATGTCTGACATCCATGTCCACTCCTGAGGTCTTATGTGTGGAGTCTGAACTAAATACCGATGGCTTTTTTGATGCTGGTACTCAACAATTGCCCTCTTCTGCTCACAAATCCTTCCCAACATCTGCAGTGTAGAGTTCCAACGCGTGGGGACATCACACACCAGTCTGTGAGCCGGAAACTACAAACGCTGCTGAAACACTGCAAGGGCGGCGGAAGCTGTAGCTGACTTTCTAAAATGGGCACACAGGTGGCGTACTTTAACAAGCAGATCCGACAGCTCTGGGTAGGATTTTAGAAACCGCTGAACCACGAGGTTAAGCACATGGTCCAGGCATGGTACGTGTGTGAGCTCGCCTCGCCTCAGTGCCGCCACCAGGTTTCGGCCATTGTCACACACGAACATGCCTGGCTGTAGGTTCAGCGGTGTGAGCCACAGATCTGCCTGCTCTTTCAGAGCTGACCACAACTCTTCAGCATTGTGTGGTTTTTCACCTAAGCATATTAGCTTCAGCACAGCCTGTTGCTGCTTGGCCGAGACAGTGCTGCAGTGCTTCCAGCTTGTGACTGATGTGGTCATTTCAGAGATGGAGGCTGGAGATGAGGAGGAGGCTGAGGAGGATGAGGTGCAGGAGCTGTAGACCGTGGGGTCAACCCTGATTGACCTATGGCCCGCAATCCTTGGCGTCGGGAGGACATGTTCTGTCCCAAGGTCTGACTGGGTCCCGGATTCCACTATGTTAACTCAGTGTGACGTCAGCGAGATGTACCGTCCCTGCCCACAAGCACTTGTCCACGTGTCCGTGGTTAGGTGGACTTTACCGGTAACTGCGTTGTTGAGAGCACGGCTAATGTTTTGGGACACGTGCTTGTGTAATGCGGTGATGGCATACCGGGAGAAATAGTGGCGGCTGGGGACTGAGTACCGAGGGACAGCCGCCGCCATCAGGTTGCGGAATTCTTCCATCTTGATGAGCCTAAAAGGCGACATTTCGAGCACGAGCAGTCGTGAAATGTGAGAATTTAGTAGTGTGGCCTGTGGGGCGTTGGCTGCGTATTTGCGCTTGCATTCTATTGACTGGGGTATGGACAACTGAACGCTGCGCTGGGACAAGGACATGGATGTGCCTCCTGATGCTGCTACTTGAGAGTGGTGTGCAACGACAGGAGCAGGGCAGGAGGTGTCTTCGCATGCACCATGGACAGGGGATTGGCTTGCATGCACAACAGCAGAAGAAGCAATGGTGCCACCCAAGACACTGTTCCTGGACCCTCGGGTTCGGCCCACAAAGTCGGGTGCTTTGCTGCCATGTGCCTGATCATGCTGGTGGTGGTCAGGCTGGTCGTTTTGCCACCCCTGCTGATGCTGGCATGGCAGGTGGTGCAAATGGCCTTTTTGGGGTTATCGGCAGAGTCTTTAATAAACAACCACACTCGGGAAGACCTAATAGTTGTGCTGGCAACTTCCTTCATGTTGGTGTTACGGGGAACGGTTGCCTGCCTTCTGTCTGCGGCTCCCACACTGCTTCTTCCTGCCTGTTGGGGTGTTCTGCCTCCATCCCCCTATGTGCTGCTGTCCTCACTCTGCATGTCCTCCTGTCAGGTTGGGTCAGCTACTAGATCATCCAGGACCTCGTCTTCCACTTCCGCACCCTGGTCCTCCTCTTGACTTTCTGGCAATTGTGTCTCATCATTGTCCTCCTCTTGTGACACTTTCCCACCGTTGCATTCGCTTGACCGTGGCTGCTCAAATATTTGGGCATCGCTACACGCGATCTCCTCTTGCCCGGCTTTAAGTGGACCGGGCGAGAGGCCCAAATCTATAAATGGAAAAGTGAACAGCTCTTCAGAGTGTCCAAGTGTGGGATCAGTTGTCTCTGGGTACTCGTCATGGTGGGAGGAAGGAGGATCAGGGTGAGGAATATGCGATCCAGACTCACGGCTACTGAGACTTGACTGTGTGGAAGACAGGGTGGTGGTGGTGGTGGCTAAGTGACTGGAAGCATTATCTGCTATCCAACCAACAAAGTTTTGACAATTCTCTGCGTTCAATAGTGGTGTGCTGTGGTCCCCTAGAAATTGGGACAGGATGGTCAGGCGAGAAGATATGGGTGTTTGTTGTGGCACAATTTCGGCTTGCCCCATGGCCTTGTCCTCGGCCTCTACATTCACCATTACCATCATGTCCAGTTCCCCGTCCCTTGCCACGTGCCTTGCCCATTTTAAATGGAGGACAGTGTCTTCCACGCTCACTACAAATGACTGAGTTTGGAGCGAACTTATATGTGACCCGTGTAATAGAGAAAACAGAGTTTTAAATACCTGGTCTGTAGGTAAGTAGTTTGAACAGCAAACTGACGTGAATTGCTTCAATGACACACTAAAGGAAATTTTTAATGGAGGCCAGAAATGTCAGTATTTTCTGACAACGTATATGTGATCCATTTGACGGAGAAAAGAGAGTTTTAAATACCTGGCCTGTAGGTAAGTAGTTTGAACAGCAAACTGCGGTGAATTGCTTCAATGACACACCAAAGGAAATTTTTAATGGAGGCCAGAAATGGCAGTATTTTCTGACAACGCATATGTGATCCGTTTGACGGAGAAAACAGAGTTTTAAATGCCTGGCCTGTAGGTAACTAGTTTGAACAGCAAACTGCGGTGAATTGCTTCAATGACACACTAAAGGAAATTTTTAATGGAGGCCAGAAATGGCAGTGTTTTCTGGCAACGTATATGTGATCCATTTGATGGAGAAAACACAGTTTTAAATAGCTTTATTTCTAGCGCTCTAATATGGAAAGGACCTGGCTGTATTCTGCAGTGCCAACAAGCAAATGGCGCAGAAAAAATGGTGTTCTCTGGATTGCTTTTTAATCCTCATTAAGATCCAAAGCAAAGTATTCCTGGCCCCTGAGACCTGGGCCTTTGTATAGAAATATCTAACAGCAGCAGAAGGCAGAATTGGAATGGAACCTTTGCAGATGGATTAGTAATCAGAAGGACTGTTTGTTAGAATGGATATGTGTAATGTACATTTGTTCTCCCTACACTACCTAATACACAAGCAAATCTGTCCCTGACGCAGCAGCACCTCTCCCAAAACAAGCAAATGGAGCAGAAAAACGGTGTTCTCTGGATTGCTTTTTAAGCAAATAATGAGGATTAAGATCCAAAGAAAAGTATTCCTGGCCCCTGAGACCTGGGCCTTTGTATAGAAATATCTAACAGCAGCAGAAGGCAGAATTGGAATGGAGCCTCTTGTGCTATATGCACTGCAGTCTGCTATATACACTGCCTGCCTATACACCCTGCCTGCCTGATATTTCTGCAGATGGATTGGTCCTCAGAAGGACTGTTTGTTAAGATGGATATGTGTAATGTATGTTTTTTCTCCCTACACTACCTAATACACGATCAAACCTCTCCCTGACACAGCAGCAGCTTTCTGATCCGGAGTGACTGTGACGAGCATGGCGGCGCCAGGTCTGATGTAGACCTGATGACGCTGTGTGGCCAGCCGATCACTGTAATGCCCGCAGCCAACATGGCTATGGCATTACAGTGCATGGCAGGCAATCCCTGCATGTTCATTGGCTCTCTGAAGAGCGCCAAACATGCAGGGAAGGGAGCCGAGTTCCCACCCGAGCAGCCCGGAAATACTCTGCCTCTGGCACTGGACTGCTTGACCGTGAGCATGGCATTATGAAGTCTGAAGACTACAAACACATTTTTCAGCATAATGTACGGCCCAGTATGAGAAAGCTGGGTCTCCCTCAGAGGTCATGGGTCTTCCAGCAGGACAATGACCCAAAACACACTTCCACAAGCAGTATAAAATGGTTTGAGAGAAAGCACTGGAGACTTCTAAGGTGGCCAGCAATGAGTCTAGACCTGAATCCCATAGAACACTCCCATCTCAAAATGGCAGTTTGGAGAAGGCACCCTTCAAATATCAGGGACCTGGAGCAGTTTGCCAAAGAAGAATGGTCTACAATTCCAGCAGAACATTGTAAGAAACTCATTGATGGTTACCGGAAGCGGTTGTTCGCAGTTATTTTGGCTAAAGGTTGTGCAACCAAGTATTAGGCTGAGGGTGCCAATACTTTTGTCTGGCCCATTTTTGGAGTTTTGTGTGAAATGATCAATGATTTGATTTTTGCTTCATTCTCTATTGTGTTTTTTCCTTGCAAGCAAATGAAATGAAGATAATAATACCAAAGAATTTGTGATTGCAATCATTTTCAGGAAGAAACTGAGTATTATCTGACAGAATTGCAGGTGTGCCAATACTTTTGGCCACCACTGTATATATATTACCATCCAAGCCTATTGTCTGTATTGAAAATATTGCACTTGTTCCATTATATTCGTAGTTGTTGATAGATAAAATGAAAGAAACACTGTATTCATGTTGTTTTTTACTCATTTGACAAAAGTTATAAAGCTTATACTTGGAACATAAGCCTTTGTGATAGAGAATAAATCGACTGGTTTTGCCTGGAACAGAAAAGTTTTGAAAAAAGTGATAAATTATTCTCTCTTTCTAAATTGCTTTTTACTTCACTTATATAAGTTCTAGTTCTTGCTAGGAACATATGACTTTTGTAGAAAAATAAATCTGCTGTTCCTGATCAGAACCATGGTGTTCAAAGCTATAAATTATTTTCTTTTTCTGTATATCTTATTGAGTATAAACCACAGTCCCTGCATGAAATGCAGGTTTGCAAAGGAGATCAAATTCACAGCTTTGCTGTCATCATTTTTATATTTAGGTGAACAATAGATGCCGCATCAGCTTGTTCATACTTCATAATGTTTTAAATGTGAATTTTGGAAAAATAGTTATTGCTCCTCCAAATGTATAAAATAATATTTGGAAAAATATTTGAAGTTTAAGTTAACAATAATTTATCATAGGGCTGTCATTAAAGGGAACCTGACAGGTCCTCCATGCATCCTAAACCAAAAGCAATTGTACCTTCCTATCTAAATTCACTGCCCTACAGTACCTTTATTACATTGAACACATAAACAGATCTTTAGAAAAATTATCTCTAAAGTCTGCTTATCATAAGCAAATGAACCTTTTGACTAGTCGATGAGGCATTTGTTTTACTGGTCACAGTGGTTATCATCGTGTTTTTTTTATAGACAATAAATAACATAAATGCTATTGTTGAGCAAAACTTTTGAAATTCAAATTCACCGGCTTCAACAAATTTTTAAAAATTTGGGATTTGCAACAAATTTATAATCTCAATACTACAAAATACAAGAAAATATGTGTAGAACAATCTGCTGTCTTTTAGGACTGAATTGAACACCTTTTGAACTCTTTAACCTTTCCCAACATTACCAATTTCTATTTTTTTCATTTTCGTTTTTTCCTCCCCTTCTCCATAACTTTTTTTTATTGTTCTTTCCAAGGGTGTGATTTTTGCAGGATGAGTTGTGTTTTTAATTGACACCATTGATTTTTCCACATTGTGTACTGGAAAACAGGATAAAATTCCCAATGATATTGCAAAAAAAAAAATTCTGACTTTGCTTTTATGGGAATTGTTTTTTCAGTGTGCAATGGGTGGTAAAAATGACCTGGCGATATGATTCTCCTCATAAGTACAATTTTGGCTATACCAAACTTTTCTTCGTATGAAATTTTAAAAAAAAAATAAAAAATTGTGGGGCAAGACAACATTTTTATTGAAACCATTTTAGAATACATATTACATTTTGATCTCTTTAAGAAGATTACCGATCAGGTTAATAATTTTTATATTTTGGTAGATCAGACTTTTTAATACATATGTGTATTTTTTTTAAATTACTATCTTTATTTTTAATGGGTTTAAAGTGGGGTGATATGAAATTTAATGTTTTTTTAAAGTATTTTTTAAAACTTTTTTTTACTTTTTAGTGTATTTATGAGTCCCCTTAAGAGACTTAAATCTGTGTTATCACTTGTACAATATTCAGCAATTCCACAGTATTGCTGCATATACCAAAAAGCACAGAATCCTTTGAAGCCCAACCATAGGTTGGGTTTCAGGGTAGCATCATAATCTTAAACAGATCCCCAGATGTCACAGCACCCATTGGAGCCCCGCGATTGCATCACGGGAGCACTGATGGATGCTTAAATGAGACAAACTATGTCCTCACGCTGTTAATTCCATTGTCAGAGTTTGACAGCTGCATTTATCAAGTTAACAGTCTCAGGCAGAACTCCGCTCCACCCAAGGATGTTAGAGGCAGGTCCTGGCTGAAAAACACAGCCATTACCTGCTTAGTATGAGGCAAGCTCACTTTGTGATCCTGCTATATACACTGCTACTGATTTGTGCTATAAATGTACAACAGGTGTCACTAAGGGGTAATGCAATCATAGCTGTAGTATAGTCCAAGTGATCTCAACATTTCTGTGTAGCAGAAACAGATTGTAGCCGGGGGTATCCAACAGCACATTTAACTACATTACAATAACTAAACTAGCCCTAAAAATATCCCTTTTTGGGGTCAGATTCCTTCCTTACTGGTGTTTATACAAAGATGATGCAAGAAGAAGAAGTTTTACTCGAACAAAAAATTATCCCTGATTGGGGAGCGTTAAGTCATATGTTCTTTGCTAAATGAGGAAGTGATATCTTTCCAACAAACCATCCAAAATATTTAATTAATTATGGAGCAGAACAGGTGTGTTTGAAAGTAATGGATGTTCAACTAGGAGTGAAAGAAGTATTCCTTTATTGGGATCTACAAAAGGGTGGTCTCAAAATGACTGCACAATTACAATGACTTTTTATCAAGCTACCTAAACAAAGATGTTTTTTCTGAAGAACATCAACAGATTAGCGGTTTTTAAAAAGGTTCTTTTACCCCGTAAGGACCGAGTCACTTTGTAGGTTAATGACCAGGCCTTATTTTTTAAATCTGATCACTGTCACTTGAGGTAATAACTCTGGAACGCTTCAACGGATGCCATAGATTCTGAGATTGACATATTGTATTTTTGTTACATATTGTACTTCATGATAGTCGTAAAGTTTATTCGATATGACACTTGCATTTATTTGTGAAAGAAAAATTTAAATTTGGCGAAAATTTTGAAAATGTTTATAGCAGCACAATTTTGGAAACAAATTTTTTTTGTTAGGAACAGAAAATACCCGAAAGTGACACCAGTCTAAAAACTGCACCCCTCAAGGAGCTCAAAACCACATTCAAGAAGTTTATTAACCCTTCAGGTGCTTCACAGGAACTGAAGCAATAAGGAAGAAAAAAATTAACATTCAACTTTTTTTTCACAAAAAATTGAATTTAGATCCAATTTTTTTGATTTTCACAAAGGTAACAAAATGTATGGCATGCCGATACCCAATATTTGACGGAAACCCACTGTTTGGGGACAGGGCAGGGCTTGGAATGGACGGAGCGTCATTTGACTTTTTGAATTCAAAATTTGCTGGAATAATTAGCAGACGCCATGTCGCATTTGGAGAGCCCCTGATGTGCCTAAACAGTGGAAATCCCCTACAAGTGACACCATTTTGGAAACTAGACCCCTCAATGAACTTATCTACATGTGTTGTGAGCACTTTGAACCCACAGAAGTTTAGAACATAGAGCCGTGAAAATGAAAAATCTATTTTTTTCCACAAAAAATTAACTTTTAGCCCCATTTTTTTTATTTTCACAAGGATAACAGGAGAAATTTGACTGAAAAAGTTGTTGTGAAATTTCTTCAGAGTACGCTGATACCCCATATGTGGGGGGAAAACACTGTTTGGGCGCACGACAAGGCTCGGAATGGAAGAAGCACTGTTTGACCTTTTGAACGCAAAATTGGCTGGAATTGAGAGTGGACGCCATGTTACATTTTGAGAGCCCCTGATGTGCCCAAACAGTGGAAAAACCCACAAGTGACCCCATTTTGGAGAGTGGACCCCTCAAAGACACTTATCTAGATGTGTGGTAAGCAATTTAAGCCCCCAGGTGCTTCACAGAAGTTTATAATGTAGAGCCATAAAAGTAAAAAAAAACAATTTTTTTCCACAAACAGGAGAAAATTGACCTCTCATTTTGTTGTGCAATTTCTTCTGAGTATGCCAATACCCTACATGTAATTGGGAACTATTTTTGAGGCATAGTGCAAAGGTCAGAAGGAAAGGAGCACTATAATATAGTGCAGTTTTTACTGTTATGGTTTGAGGTTGCCATGACCCACTAGGAAATCCCCTGAGGTGCCATAACAGCAGAATTCACCATAAGTGTCGCCATTTTACAAACTACGCCTCTCAATGAACTCATCTATGGGTGCAGTGATCATATTGACAGCACAGGTGTGTCACAGAATTTTATACCATTGGGCAGTGAAGAAAAAAAAATACATTTTCACTGCAAAAAGTTTGTTTTAGCCCCAGATTTTACATTTTCAAATGGGGATAATGGATAAAACTGGCACCAAAATTTGTCCCACAATTTCAGCTGAATGTGGCAATACCTCATATGTGGCTGTACAGTACTGCTTAGCCACACGGCGCCACATGGGAGGGACGGAGCACTATTTGCCTCCTGGAGCGCAGATTTTCCTAGAATAGTTTGCGGACTCCATATACCGACCCTAAATGATAGAAGATTAGAGATGAGCGGTGTTCGACTAGAACTGTTCGCCAATCTCAAATTCGAGCTGTTTTGGGCGGTGTTCGAGTTGTTCGACGAACCCGAACGATTTGCAAAAAATTCGGCTGTTCGAGGTTATGTTCGATAACTGTTCGTGCACCAAAAGCGTGTCCTGCATGTCTGGTGCTATTTAGAGCACCAATCATGCAGGGATTGTCTGCCACTCACTGTAATGCCACAGCCATGGTGGTTGTGGCATTACAGTGATTGCCCAAATCGATGGGAACAGTGCCAACAGTGAAACATGAAAAGCCGGCAATTCAGCAGCGGCATACACTGGTACCCGACAATTTAGAACCGAAAGAATAGAGCTTCACACATAGATTAGATAGATATAAACATGTCAGCCACATATATACGAAGTACAGTGAAAGTGCTGCTTACTGTACTTGTCATTTAGCGTAAAGGATTTATCAAAAAAAATAATAGTGTTTTCATGCACCGTCTCTTTAAAAAAGCCGGCCGGCAATTCAGCAGCGGTACCCGACAATTTAGAATAGAAGGAATAGAGAATCACACATAGATTAGATAGATAGAAACATGTCAGTCACATATATATATATGTGACTGACATGTTTCTATCTATCTAATCTATGTGTGAAGCTCTATTCTGTCTGTTATAAATTGTCGGGTACAGATGCTGAATTGCCGGCCGGCTTTTTTAAAGAGACAGTGCATGAAAACACTATTATATTCTTTAATAAATCCTTTACACTAAATGACAAGTACAGTAAGCAACACTGTCACTGTACTTCATATATATGTGACTGACATGTTTCTATCTATCTAATCTATGTGTGAGGCTCTATTCCTTCTTGTCTAAATTGTCGGGTACCGGTGTATGCCGCTGCTGAATTGCCGGCCGGCTTTTTTAAAGAAAGCGTCTTCTGAGCAGTTTGTCAGCTTTTGGACACCTTTGAAGGTGTTTTCTATGTGTTTCTATGTGTTTTTGTTTGCCTGCCATTGGTTTTAACGGTGTTCGACGGTGTTCTAAGGTGTTTGACGAACAGTTCGACGAACAGTTCCTCGAACATCCCAGAGTTCGACGAACCGAACCGAACCTGAACACTACGGGGGTGGCTCAACACTATAGAAGATCAGAATCCCCCTTCAAGGGACCCCATTTTGGAGATTATACCCCTGCTCAACATGTGGATGCTAAATGTGGTTTAGGTACACACTGGGGCTCAGAAGGGCAGGACATTAGAATTTCGGAGCGCAGAATTCGCTGAATTTCTTTTGGGGGCGAGTAGCCATTTCACTTTTCCAGAGCCTTTGTGATGCAAGTAATGTGGAAGCCCCCTATATTTACATTGGCAGATGATGGACCTGAGTGTTTTTATTTTGTGGATTGAGTTGAAGCTTTTATTGGGAATATTTTACATAACATTTGGGATCACATTTATCTGGCGCTCTACGCTAAGCAATTGCTTTGGGGTTTCCATCTAAATCTCTGAGTGACCTGATTCAGGTGACACTCTCCAGGGGATCTATTCACTATAATGAAGCAGCAGAACTACTCTCGACTCTGTCTGGCCTCTGATTAGCGTGTCCTTCTTTTCAGAGGTGCACAAAACTGCGGCAGACTGCGCTTTTATATACGCATAAAAAGACGGACACTGCCAGATCACAGGTCAGACAGGGTCCACAGTGCCTCCGTCTGCCTCATTATGGGGAATCTTACTCCGGAAGAGTCATGTAAGGGCTTGTTTTTTGCGAGTTGACCTTATTATTTGTACGATTTTCGGGCACATGGCATTTCTATTCCAATTTTTGGGGAGGGAGAATGAACAAAAACCGGCATTTCAGGAATGTTTTTTTTTTTATGAAGTTCTGCGTGTGGCAAAATTGATAAGGCAGCTTTATTCTTCAGGTTGGTGTGATTACAACAATACTACAATTATAGCGTTTTTTATGTTTTGGCGCTTTTATACAATAAAAACATTTATAGAAAAAATTATTTTTTTGCATCGCTGTATTCTGAAAGATATAACTTTTTTATTTTTTGCTGATAGAGCTGTATGGAGACTTGCTTTTTGCAGGACAAGAAGACATTTTGAGCGGTTGCACTAGATTGCAGTGCTTTTTACCTATAGTGAAAGCTCTTGAGACCATGCTATGAGCATGATCTCAGCAGCTTCCGATGGCAACGATCGGGCCCCGCGATTACATCGCAGGGATGCCGATCCTCATGCAGAGAGAGCTCCCTTCCCTCTACCTGCCTCCTGAACACTGCGATCGCACTTGATCACAGCATTCAGGGGATTAACAGCCAGGGACAGTGATTACACTGCTCCTGGATGTTTAGTGCAGTAGCTCTGCCAGCAGCAGTGCTGACCTCTGGCACTGATCGGGAAGGAGGTGCTCATATTACAGCATCTCCTGCATGATCATGCTGAGATTGGTCAGTCACATTGACTGACCGATCGCAGCGATCTGGGTGCGGGGACCCATGACATGGGTCCCTGCACTGCTTCCTGTGGCGATCAGCTGTCTGTGACAGTTTAAATGCATGATGGGGATAACCCATCATGGTGCACGAACTAGCACACGGCCATGATGGGTTATCCCCGTCATTGGGCGCTATGGGGTTAAAAGATAGTAGCTGTGTACTGACTACTTTTTAACATGAGTATAATTATTACTGACTAATTCTAAACACAATCATATGCCATACTATAAGATGATGTTCACAGTTATGCAACAACATTATTGTAGTTTTGATATTTTGGATTGGTGACTGTGAAGAGGTCAGACTAGCAGTCAGCAGTAGTGTTGAGCGAGCATGCTCGACACTGCTCGGTACTTGCCCGAGCATCTCACTACTCGGGATGTTCGGCGAGCACCGAGCATTTACGAGTTACTCGGGCGGGAGCTCGGGTCTCCGCCCTGCATGTTTGGCGCTCTTTACAGAGCCAATGAACATGCAGGGATTGCCAGCCAGTCACTGTAATGCCGCAACCATGTTGGTTGTGGGCAATACAGTGATTGGCTGGCCGCACAGCGTCACCTCGAGTGTTTAAAACCGGGCGCCGCCATCTTGGACACAGTCGCTCTGGATCAGGCAGTGTAGGGAGAGTGATGCTGAGCTAGGAAGAGATTTGTTCTGCAAAATAGGTAGTGTAGGGTCTCTAAAGCCTGCAAAATCAAACAAACAGTCCTTCTTAGGACTAATATCCATCCCAGATATCAGGCAGGCTGTATAGGAGACGCAGTGGTTATACCAGCAAACAATGCATTACAGTCCTGTGTGCTGCCGCTGCTCAAATTGCTAGACTTATCCCCAGGTCTCAGGGGCCAGGAAAAATCCTTTTTTTTTCACCTAAATCCTCTTTTTTTTTTTTCCTCAGTCAGACTGTACAAATACCCGTCTAATTAACCTTTTGGTATCCCCCCCCCCAAAAAAAAAAAAAATTGAGTGTGTTTGTGAGTGTTCAGACACAAATACTGTATATCTGTTTAAGAGAGTCTGGTTTCAAGCAGATAACTGGAACTGTGGTTTTGCAGTTCCACGGTTCAAATCTGGGTGTTATCCACCTTTTTGCCTATTTTACATAAAAAAAAAACAGTTTGAGTGTCTCGCTAACTGTTCAGACACAAATATATCTGTTTAAAAGATTCTGGTGAAGGCCAGAGAACTAGAACTGTGTTTTTCCTCTTCCACGGTTCAAATCTGGGTGTAATCCACCTTTTTGCTTTTTTTACATAAAAAAAAACATTTCAGTGTCTCGCTGACTGTTCAGACACAAATATATCTGTTTAAAAGATTCTGGTGTAGGCCAGAGAACTAGAATTGTGGTTTTCCTCTTCCACGGTTCAAATCTGGGTGTAATCCACCTTTTTGCTTTTTTTACATAAAAAAAAACATTTCAGTGTCTCGCTGACTGTTCAGACACAAATATATTTGTTTAAAAAATTCTGGTGTAGGCCAGAGAAATAGAACTGTGGTTTTCCTCTTCCACAGTTCAAATCTGGGTGTAATCCACCTTTTTGCCTTTTTTACATAAAAAAAACAGCTTGAGTGTCTCGCTGACTGTTCAGACACAAATATATCTGTTTAAAAGATTCTGGTGTAGGCCAGCGAATTAAAATTGTGGTTTTCCTCTTCCATGGTTCGAATCTGGGTGTAATCCACCTTTTTGTATAAAAAAAACAGCATGAGTGTCTCGCTGACTGTTCAGACACAAATATATCTGTTTAAAAGATTCTCGTGTAGGCCAGAGAAATAGAACTGTGGTTTTCCTCTTTCATGGTTCTTATCTCCTTTTTATTACCCCTTTGCCATTGATAGTGCGAGTGTAAGCTATTTTACTTCATTTAAAATTGGCAAGGTGCATGGCAAGGGACGAGGAACTGGACGTTCTGGTGATGGTGCGTCCAGAGGATGGGACCGAGGCCAAGGTGAAAATGTGCCACAACCAACAGCCACATCTTCTCGCTCCCACTTCTTGACCGAATTACTAGGGAAGCACACAACAACACCACTATTGCAAACTGATCAGTGTGAACAGGTTATTAATTGGATAGCAGATAATACTTCCAGTCACCTGGGCTTCACCACCTCCGGTCTGTCTTCCACATGGTCAAGTCTTAGTAGCCGTGAGTCTCGACCGCATACTCCTCCTCACCCTGATGCTCCTCCCTCCCACCATGGCGAGTGTCATCAGACAGCAACTGATCCCACAGTTGGACACTCTGAAGAGCTTTTCACTGGTCCATTTCCATATTTGGGCCCCTCGCCTTCTCCGCTTGAAGTGGTGGAAGAGGAGATCCCATGCAGCGATGGCCAAATATTTGAACAGCCACAGCCAAAGGAAGGCAATACTGGCAATTTTTTCACAAGAGGTGGACGATGAGGAGACACAATTGCCATGAAGTGAGGATGAGGACTGTGGTGCGGAAGTGGAAGAGGAGGAGGTGGTGGATGATCTAGTAACAGACCCAACGTGGCAGG
Organism: Phyllobates terribilis; assembly: GCF_046119375.1. NCBI lineage: Eukaryota > Metazoa > Chordata > Amphibia > Anura > Dendrobatidae > Phyllobates > Phyllobates terribilis. Next base: position 286,366,009 of record NW_027362761.1, read on the forward strand.
AGGACACGCAGAGCAAAGCCAGCAGCACACAGGGGGAGGGAGGCAGAGTAACCCAACAGGCAGGAAGAAGCAGTGTGATGGCCGCAAACAGAAAGCGGGCAACCGTTCCCAGTAACACCAACACGAGGGACTTTGCCAAAACAACTGATAGGTCTTCCAGAGTCCGGAATTTTTTTTGAAGACTCTGCTGATAACCCCAAAAAGGCCATTTGTACCACCTGATAGGCCAACATCAGCAAGGGTGACAAAACTACCAGCCTGACCACCACCAGCATGATCAGGCACATGTCAGCAAAGCACCCGACTTTGTGGGGCGAACACCAGGGTCCATGACCAGCGTCAGCGGGTGTCACCACTGCTTCTTCCGTTGTTGTGCATGTAAGAGAACCCCCTGTTGTGCGTGCAAGGCAATCCCCTGTCCATACTGCATGCAAAGATGCCCCCTCCTCTCAGTCTTAACTTGTTATGGCAGTTTCTCAAGAAACAGCATCAACGTGCTCATCCACGTCCCACCGCAGCATTCAATTATCCATATCCCAGACCTTTGAACGAAAGCGCAAATTCTCAGCCAGCACCCCACAGGCCACAGTCCTAAATTTGCACATTTCATTACTGCTTGCATTGGAAATGCTGCATTTTAGGCTGGTGGAGACGGAATCCTTCCACAACCTTATGGCGGTGGCCGGCCCTCGGTACTCAGTCCCCAGCCAACGCTATTTTGCCCGGCGTGCCATCCCCGCACTACACAAGCACGTGTCCCAAAACATCTGCCGTGCCTTCAACAACGCAGTTACTGGGAGAGTCCACCTGACAACGGACACGTGGACAAGTGCTTGTGGCCAGGGACGGTACATCTCCCTGACGACACACTGGGTAAACATAGTGGAAGCTGGGACCCAGTCGGACCTTGGGACGGAACACATCCTCCCCACACCAAGGATTGTGGGCCCTATGTCAGTCAGAGTTGCCCCCACAGTGTACAGCTCCTTCATATCATCCTCCTCCTCCTCATGTTCGGCCTCCATCTCAGATATCACCACATCAGTTACAAGTTGGAAGAACTGCAGTACTGCCTCAGCCAAGCGGCAACAGGCTGTGCTGAAATTCATAAGCTTAGATGATAAAACTCACACTGCTTGTGAGTTGTGGATAGCTGTGAAAAAGCTGGCAGATCTGTGGCTGAGACCGCTGAACCTACCTGCAGGCATGGTCGCGTGTGACAATGGCCGTAACGTCGTTACGGCTCTGAGGTCAGGCGAGATCACACACGTTCCATGCCTGGCTCATGTGCTTAACCTCGAGGTTCAGTGGTTTCTTAAATCGTACCCCGAGTTGCCAGATCTGTTCGTAAAAGTACGCCGCCTGTCTGCTCATTTTCAGAAGTCGGCTACAGCTTCCGCCGCTCTTGCTGTGTTGCAGTAGCGTTTGCAGCTTCCGGCACACCGACTGGTGTGTGATGGCCCCACATGTTGGAACTCTACCCTCCACATGTTGCAAAGGATTTGTGAGCAGAAGAGAGCAGTTGTGGAGTACCAGCTGCAACAAGGCTGTCGATATCCAGGTCAGACTCCACACATAAGACCTCAGGAGTGGACCTGAAAGTCTGACATATGTACCATCCTGACAAACTTTGAGGAGTCCACCAAGATGGGGAGTGGCAATGACGCCATCATTAGCGTCAGCATCCCACTTGTCTGTCTTTTGCATCGCTCTCTGCAGAGAATTAATGAGGAGGCATTGCAGCCAGAGTATGATGAGATGGATTAAGAAGCCATTGCAGGTGATTACACACAGCCCAGCCTCATCTCATCCCGACGTGCATTGGGGAACAATGAGGGGGAGGAGGAGGAGGAGGAGGAAGAACAGGTGCTGGTATCATGCGCTGTAAATGGTAGTACCTGTACAAATGTCATACCGTCAGTTCAGCGTGGGTGGCTTGAGGACAGGGGGGAGGAGGAGGAGGAGGAGAGCATGGTAAGTCATCATCTTGGTGAGGACACTGAAGTCTTGCCCATTACCAGTCTGGCACACATGGCTGACTTTATGTTACGCTGCCTTAACCGTGACCCTCGCGTTGTCAAAACGTTGGGTGACAGTCATTACTGGTTGGTGATGCTTTAAGACCCCCGCTACAAGGAGAACTTTCTCTCTCTTACTCCTGAGGTGGAGAGGTCTACAAAAATGGGGCAGTACCAGAAGGCCCTTGTTGCAGAACTGTTAAAAAAATTCCCATCTGAACACACTAGCGGTAGAGGTCACAGTTCGTTGCCCAACCAAGGCGTACAGGCGAGAGAGACGCAACTCCAATCCAGCAGAGGCAGGGGAACACTCTCAATGTTCTGGGACAGTTTTCTGAGACCCGCCCAGCTTACAGGCCCTGAGGCGCGGGATATTCTCAAAAGGAGTGGAAAGTTTCAAAAGATGGTGAGGGAGTACCTTGCCGACCATACCAGCGTCCTCCGTGATTCCTCTGTGCCTTTTAATTATTGGGTATCCAAGCTAGACACTTGGAATGAACTCGCTCTGTATGCCTTGGAGGTCCTAGCCTGCCCTGCCTCTAGCGTGTTATTGGAGCGTGTTTTTAGTGCCGCTGTGGGAATTATAACTGATAAGCGCACTCGCCTGTCAACTGACAATGCTGACAAGCTGACCCTTATCAAAATGAACAAGGGCTGAATTGGGACGGACTTCTCATCACCACCAAATGACAGCAGAGTTACATAAAGTCAAATCCACTGTGTTATTTCGGGAGATGTATTCCCATGCACCGCTTCACACCCACACATGGGTATACACCTTCTCATTTCGGCTGTTTTTTCCTCTTCTCCTTATCCTCAGCCTCTACCACCACTATACCACCAGGGTGACCGTGGTCCGTATTGCCAGCATTGCAAGTTCCTCCGTCCTAATTTTTGGCAGCTTTGGCTTGGAAGGCGTAGGCAAAGACTATGGGAGACCCACTCCCCAATAATAGGAATAATGTTTTTAATATGCTGTACTGCATGGCTCTTGTAAGGGGCATTGCAAGTTCCTCCATCCTAATTTTTGGCAGCTTTTGCTTGGAAGGCGTAGGCAAAGACTATGGGAGACCCACTCCCCAATAATGGGAATAATGTTTTTAATATTCTGTACTGCATGGCTCTTGTAAGGGGCATTGCAAGTTCCTCCGTCCTTATTTTTGGCGACTTTTGCTTGGAAGGCATAGGCAAAGACTATGGGAGACCCACTCCCCAATAATGGGAATAATGTTTTTAATATGCTGTACTGCATGGCTCTTGTAAGGGGCATTAAAATCGTCTTGTTAAGCTACTGTGATCTCCACGTCTCTTCCAAGGGTCATTGATATAGTCTTTTTATTTCACTGGGACTTCCACGTCTCTTCCAAGGGTCATTGATATTGCCTTTTTATTCCACTGTGACCTCTACGTCTCTTCCAAGGAGCATTAAAACCGTCTTGTTAAACCACTCTGAACTACACGTCTCTTCCAAGGGGCTTTAAAACCGTCTTGTTAAACCACTCTGAACTCCACGTCTCTACCAAGAGACATTAAAATCGTCTTGTTAAGCTACTGTGACCTCCACGTCTCTTCCAAGGGTCATTGACATTGTCTTTTTACTCCACTGGGACCTCCACATCTCTTCCAAGGGGCATTGATATTGTCTTTTTATTCCACTGCGACCTCCACTACTCTTCCAAGGGGCATTTATATTTTCTTTTTATTCCACTGTGATCTCCACGTCTCTTCTAAGGGGCATTAAAAACGTCTTGTTAAACCACTCTGAACTCCACGTCTCTTCCAAGGGGCATTAAAACCGTCTTATTAAGCTACTGTGACCTCCACATCTCTTCCAAGGGTCATTGATATTGTCGTTTTATTCCACTGCGACCTCCACCACTCTTCCAAGGGGCATTAATATTGTCTTTTTATTCCACTGCGACCTCCACGTCTCTTCCAAGGGGCATTAAAACCGTCTTGTTAAACCACTCTGAACTCCACAGCTCTTCCAAGGGGCATTGAAATGTTGTTTTTAATTACCTCTATCCTCCACGACTCTTCCAACGGGCATTGCATTTCCTCCTAGTTTTAGTCAGCTTTTGCTTTCAATGCATAGGCGTACACTAAGGGAGACCCACTCCCCAATAATGGGTAGAAGGTTTTTAGTACGCTGTAATCCACATCTGTTTCAAGGGGCATTGCAGTTCCTCATAATTTTTGGAAAGCCTTCCATTCACTGCTTAGGCCAACAGTGTACAGGAGACCCAGTTGCTATAAATGGAAAAAACGGTTTAGTTAAGGCCCTCTGACCTCCATGTCACTTCCATGGGGCATTGGAGTGCCTCAAAATTATTGGTAGGCATTGCACTCACTGTATGCCCTATAACTGTGTAGCCGAACCGCTCCTTTTGGTACAGAAACATATCCTACAAGGCATGTGTGGTTGACTGGCCTGATATTGATGTGAATGGTGCCTGTTCCTCCTGCTCTTTCTCCTTTGCCACCACCTCATCCATCATTCATCACCTGCAGCTTTGATTTAACGGGAGTCATAGAACTGGGATAGTAGCAGAAAAACATCCAGCAATCCTCGGAGGAGGTAGGATATGCCCCAAAACGCTGACCACCTCAGGCCTAGCCGCTACTACATACATGCGCTTGCATTCCAAGGAACAGAAAGCTAAGGAGATGGATGGCCTCATGATCATGAATAATTTACTCATTGTGTAGGAGGCCGACCACTGCTGCTGTCTACCTTCTGAACTTTGTGTTGAAGCCTGATTGACCCAGGATCCTCAATCCTCTATGTCTGGAGGACGTGTTGCATCTCAGTGTCCAACTGTGTCCCGGCTTCCACAATATTAACCCAGTGTGAAGGCGTCAGTGAGATGGACCATCCCTGGCCACATTCACTCATCCACGTGTTTGTGGTTAGGCTGTCCTTGTCACTAAATGCCCTGGGGCGGTCACAGGTAATGTTTTGGTATACGCGCTTGTGTATAAGGCGCACGGGGACAAATAGGTGCAGCTGGGGACCGTTTATGGACACCCGGCCGCCCCCTGGTGGCAGGGGACCGTGTATGGGCACCCGACCATGGGGCGGCTGGGGACCGAGTATGGACACCCGGCCTCCCCCTGGCAGCTGGGGACCAAGCGTTGACACGCGGCCGCTGGGCGGCTGGGGACTGAGTATGGATACCAGGCCGCCGACGCAGCCATGAAGTGGTGGCCAAATTCCGCCTCCACGTGTCTAAAAGGCTCAATTTCAAGCCCAAGCAAGCAAGCAGTACTGTATAGCAGCCTGGGAGTGGGTGGGTGGCAGGCTGCATACTTGCACTTGCATTGAAAGGAATGGGGGAGGTACAATTGAACACTGCTTTGGGACAAGGACTTGCATGGGGATAGTTGCAAGTCTGCATCTTCTGATGCGGCAAGGATCACTTCTGATGGGCACACTTTTAGGCAGTGACCTGGGTGTCAGAGATGCTTCCAGGGGTCTTCCCCATGCTGTTCCCATGTCTTTTCACCACCGTATGCATGTGTCACACAGCACATGGCCAGATAAGGTTATAAAATGTTAAAATGACATTTCCCAGTGAATGCATTTGTCATGGTTGAAAGCAATACAAAAGTGCAAAAACGCATAAAAAATGCTTCGTGTGAACATAGCCCAAGGTGTGGAGGAGTATTTCTATTTTTGGTTATTTATTTTACCTTATACACAAGTCTTTACCCTGGAAAGGTTGTTCCTTAACATATTTCACAGGAAAACAGTTTCAGTTTAGTTTTTGAACGTTTTATTGTGAGCCCGTAAAAGTGGCTTAATACCTCTGACCACGATGTTGACAGCAGTGACCTGGGGGTCACAAATGCTTCCTGGGGCGATCCCCATGCTGTCCCCATGTCATTTGAGCACTGTCACTATCATTTTGGGCACTTTTTAGGCTTTCTACAGACTTCCGGGGGTGCCGCCGCAAAAATGCTCGGGTCTCCCATAGACTAACATTGGGCTCGTTGCTCGGGTCGAGCACCCGAGTATCACGGTGAGCTCAGCCCGAGCTTCGAGCAACCGAGCATTTTAGTGCTCGCTCAACACTAGTCAGCAGGTATTCATTCTTCAAAAGAATCACTGAGAAGGGAACACAGTCTTAACATTTCCCTTATTTTTCTTTTATAGCAAGAGTCTAAAAAGCATGGCTATTCAACAGTCAGATCTTTACTTCATGGCAGTTATAGAGTAGTCATCCCACAAGCATTACAGCAAACAGGTTGCCAAGCTTACCAATATGACCATAGGAATGGGTTGGTTATCGTGGTTAGATATGTTATTTTCATTTTCACTTTGTCTGTCAGCCCTGTCCACTGCTCATACCGACTCTGTGTTCTCCTCCATATCCACCTACTACTTCTCCTCGTCCAAATCATGTAAAATTTAAACAAAAATTGAGCAATTGTCAAATAAAATTGCATTATCAAAATGCCCTTTAGAGCGCCAATCAACATGCAGGGATTTCCTTCCACTCATTGTAATGCCGCAGCCATGTTGGTTGTGGCATTACCTTGATTCGCTGGCCGCACAGCGTCATCAGGTCTATATCAGTGCTCGTCAGTCTACTCCGCAATCAGGCAGTGTAGGGAGAGGTGCTGCAGAGCTAGGGAGAGATTTGGTTGTATATTAGGTAGTGTAGGAAGAAAAAAAGTACATTACACATATCCATCTCAACAAGCAGTCCTTCTGAGGACTAATCCATCTGCAGAGATATCAGGCAGGGAGTGTATATAGGCAGGCAGGCAGTGTATATAGCAGACTGCAGTACATATAGCACAAGAGGCTCCATTACAGTTCTGCCTTCTGCTGTGTTAGATATTTCTAGACAAAGGCCCAGGTCTCAGGGGCCAGGAATAATATTTTTTGGATCTTAAACCTCATTATTTGCTTAGAAGCAATCTAGAGAGCACAGTTTTTCTGCGTCATTTGCTTGTTGGCACTGCAGAATACAGCCAGGTCCTTTCCATGCTACAGCGCTAAAAATCCAGCTATTTAAAACTGTGGTTTGTCCGTCACACGGACCACATATAATTGCACTGGAAATACTGCCATTTTTGGCCTCCATTCAAATTTTTTTTCAGTGTGTCAGCAAAGTTTTTGCTACCAGTTTGCTGTTCAAAATAGTTACGTACAGGCCAGGTATTTAAAACTGTGGTTTGTCCGTCACACGGATCACATATAAGTTTTCTGAAAATTCTGCCATTTCTGGCCTCCATTCTAATTTTTTTCCAGTGTGTCATCAAAGTTTTTGCCACCGGTTTGCTGTTCAAAATAGTTACCTACAGGCCAGGTATTTAAAACTGTGGTTTCTCCATCACATGGATTACATATAACTTCGCTCCAAATTCAGCCATTTGTAGTGAGTGTGGAAGATATTGTCCTCCATTTAAAATGGGCAAGGTGCGTGGCAAGGGATGGGGAAGTTGACGTGATGGTGATAGTGCATGCAGAGGCCGAGGCCATGGACAAGCTGAAATTGTGCCACAAAAAACACCCACATCTTCTCGCCCGACCTTCCTGTCCCAATTCCTAGGGGACCGCAGCACACCACTATTGAACCCAGAGCATTGTCAAAAGGTTGTTGGTTGGATAGCGAATAATGCTTCCAGTCACTTAGCCACTACCACCACCACCCTGTCTTCCACACGGTCAAGTTTTAGTAGCCGTGAGTCTGGACCGCATATTCCTCACCCTGATCCTCCTTCCTCCAACCATGCCGAGTGCCCGGAGACAACTGATCCCACACTTGGACACTCTGAAGAGCTGTTCACTTTTCCATTTATAGATTCGGGCCTCTCGCAGGGCAAGAGGAGATCGCATGTAGCGATGCCCAAATATTTGAGCAGCCACGGTCACACGAAGGCGACGATGGGAAAGTGTCACAATAGGTGGACGATGATGAGACACAATTGCCTGTGCAGGTGGCACCATTGCTTCTTCCGCTGTTGTGCACGCAAGCCAATCCCCTGTCCATGGTGCATGCGAAGATGCCTCCTGCCCTGCACCTGTTGCAGTGGAACGCATGCAGTGCCTGTTACGCAGGACCGGAAGTCAGAGGGGCCTGTTCACGTGCACATGCGCACTCTCTGTTAGGAATCCCCATATAGTGGTGGAAGAGTTTAGAGGGGGCATGCCAAGGCACCGGAGTTTATAAAGGCATTTAAGACCATAGGTATTTGCCTACTTAGTCGGAAGTTGTAATCTACTGACCTCCTTTTTGATATATAAATTCCCACAATTCACGACTGCTTGCGCTCGAAATGTTGTCTTTTGGGCTCGTGGAGACGGAAGCATTCCTCAACCTCATGGCGGCGGCCGTTCCTTGGTACTCGTTCCCCAGTCACCACTATTTCTCCCATGTGCCGTCCCTGCATTACACAAGCACGTGTCCCAAAACATTAGCCGTGCCCTCAACAACGCAATTACTGGGAAAGTCCACCTAACCACGGACATGTGGACAAGTGCTTCTGGGCAGGGACGGTACATCTCGCTGACGGCACACTGGGTTAACATAGTGGAAGCCGGGACCCAGTCGGACCTTGGGATGGAACAAGTCCTCCCGACGCCAAGGACTGTGGGCCCTTGGTCAATCAGGGTGGACCCCACAGTCTATAGCTCCTGCACCTCATCCTCCTCAGCCTCCATCTCCAGAATGACCACATTAGTCACAAGCTGGAAGCACTGCAGCACTGCCTCGGCCAAGCAGCAACAGGCTGTGCTGAAGCTAATATGCTTAGGTGGCAAACTGTACAATGCTGAAGAGTTGTGGACAGCTCTAAAAGAGCAGGCAGATCTGTGGCTCACACTGCTGAACCTACAGCCAGGCATGGTCGTGTGTGACAATGGCCGGAACCTGGTGGAGGCTCTGAGGCAAGGCGAGCTCACACATGTACCATGCCTGGCCCATGTGCTTAACCTTGTGGTTCAGCGGTTTCTCAAATCCTACCCATAGCTGCCAGATCTGCTTGTTAAAGTACGCCACCTGTGTGCCCATTTTAGAGAGTCACATATAGCTTCCGCCGCCCTTGCCATGTTTCAGCAGCGTTTGCAGCTTCCGGCTCACAGACTGGTGTGTGATGTCCCCACGGTTTGGAACTCTACACTGCAGATGTTGGGAAGGATTTGTGAGCAGAGGAGGGCAGTTGTTGAGTACCAGCACCAACAAGGCCGTGGGGATTCATTTCAGACTCCACACATAAGACCTCAAGAGTGGACATGGATGTCAGACATATGTACCATCTTCCAAAACTTTGAGGACTCCACCAGGATGGTGAGCGGCGATGACACCATAATTAGCGTCACCATCCCACTTCTCTGTCTTCTGAAATGCTCTCTGCTCACAATCAAAGAGGATGCATTGCATGCGGAGCACGACGTGATGGAGCAGAAACCATACAGGGTGATTACACAATGCCCAGCCTCATCTCATCCCAACGTTGATTGGGTGATAATGAGGAAGAGCAGTAGGAGGAGGAAGTACAGGAGCTAGTTTCTTGCGCTATAGACGGTACTACCTGCACAGCTGTCATACAGTCTGTTCAGCGTGGATGGCCTAAGGACAGAGAGGAGGAGAAGGAGGAGAGCATGGTCACTCGTCCTCTTGGTGAAGACACGGAAGTCTTGCCTGTTAGCAGTCTGGCACGCATGGCTTTTATGTTACACTGCCTTTCCCATGACCCTCACGTTCTCAAAATTTTGGGTGATAGTCATTACTGGTTGGTGACACTTCTAGACCCACGCTACAAGGAGAACTTTATATCTCTTATTCCTTGAGGCGGAAAGGTCTACAAAAATGGGGCTGTACCAGAAGGCCCTTGTTGCGGAACTATTAAAAAAATTCCCATCTGAAAACACTGGAGGCAGAGGTCATAGTTCGTTGAGCAACCTAGGACTACAGGCAAGAGAGATACAACTCCAATCCAGCAGAGGCAGGGAAACACTGTCAAAGTTCTGCGAAAACTTCTCAGCCCCTCCCATTGCACAAGCCCTGAGGCGCGGTGTAATCTCACAAGGAGTGCAAAGTTTGAGAAGATGCTGAGGGAGTACCTTGTCGACCGTACCAACATCCTCCGTGATTCCTCTGTGCCTTATAATTATTGGATATCTAAGGTGGATACGTGGAATGAACTGGCTCTCTATGCCTTGGAGGTCCTGGCCTGCCCTGCCACTAGCGTTTTATCAGAGCGGGTTTTTAGTGCTGCTGGTGGAATTATAACTGATAAGCGCATCCACCTGTCAACTGAAAATGCTGACAGGCTGACTCTTATAAAAATGAACAAGGGCTGGATTGGGCCAGACTTCTCAACACCACCGAATGATAGCAGCGTAATATAAACTCAAATCCAGTGTCTTTTTTTGGGAGGTATATTCCCATGCACCTTTTCACACCCACACATGGGTATACGCTTCCTGATTTTGTTTATTTGCTCTTGTCCTCCTCCATCTCCTCATCCTCATCCTCCACCACCATGTCACCAGGGTGACCATGGTCCGTGATGCAACACCCACATAATTTGTTTAAAGGGTGTTTTTGATGCCCGTAAAAAAAAAAATTTATACGGTATGTTCATGTATACCACTCAGGGGTAAATGTTTGTCAGCTCATACACTTAGTGCATGGGCATTACAAGTATAGGAGACCTGCTCCTTTCTAATGGGAAAATTTTTATTATGAGGCTCTCTATGTCTCTTCCAAGGGGCATTAGAGTGCCTCCCAATTTTTGGCAGCCCTTGCAATCACTGCATAGGCCAACACTATGGGAGACCCACTTCCTTATAATGGGAACATTTTTTCATGAGGCCCTGTATGCCTCCCAATTTTTTGCAGCTCTTACTTTCTCTGCATAGGCCAACACTATGGGAGATCCTCTCCTTTCGAATGGGAATTTGTTGTTACTGTGGCCCTGCTCTATGTGTCTTTAAATTGTTAGTGGGGTTTTTCCTAAATTTGGTCAGCCGTTGGACTCACTGCATACCCTATAACTGTAGAGCACACCCTCTCCTTTCTAATGGGAACATGTCATACTCGTTACTGTGGCCCTGCTCTATGTGTCTTTAAATTCTTAGTGGGGTTTTTCCTAAATTTGGTCAGCCGTTGGACTCACTGCATACCCTATAACTGTATAGCACACCCTCTCCTTTCTAATGGGAACATGTCGCACTTGTTACTGTGGCCCTGCTCTATGTGTCATTAAATTCTTAGTGGTGTTTTTCCTAAATTTGGTCGGCCGTTGGACTCACTGCATACCCTATAACTGCATAGCAGACTCTCTCCTTTCTCATGGGATTATGTCGTACTTGTTACTGTGGCCCTGCTCTATGTGTCTTTAAATTGTTAGTTGGGTTTTTCCTAAATTTGGTCAGCCGTTGGACACACTGCATACCCTATAACTGTATAGCAGACCCTCTCCTTTCTAATGGGAACATGTCGTACTCGTTACTGTGGCCCTGCTCTATGTGTCTTTAAATTCTTAGTTTGGTTTTTCCTAAATTTGGTCAGCCATTGGACTCACTGCATACCCTATAACTGTATAGCAGACTCTCTCCTTTCTAATTGGAACTTGTTGTACTCGTTACTGTGGCCCTGCTCTAAGTGTCTTTAAATTCTTAGTTTGGTTTTTCCCAAATTTTTGCAGCCCTTTCAGTGACAGCATGGGCATTTACCACTGTAGGAGGCCCGCTCCTTTATAATGGGAACATTTTTTTTCTTGAGACCCTCCTCTATGCCTCTTCAAAGGGGTATTGGGTTGCGTCCGAAATTTTGGCCGCCCTTGCAGTCACTGGATACGCAACAACAGTAGAGGAGACCCACTTTTTAGTTATGAGAACAACAAAACATAGCCTGCTGATAGCTCTCTAACAATAGCGAGGGCCGACTGCTGGTATTTTAAGAATAGTAAGGACCGCCTGATGACCCTATAAAAATAGGCTTTGTGACTTTCAGAGTCCCTCCATCATAAATGAAACAGGATGTGTCTGATGATGTGTCACACACCACATTGCCAGATAAGGTTGTAAAATGTTAAAATGACATTTCCCGGTGAATGCATTTGTCTTAAAAAATATAGTAAAAAAAAACAAACAGTAGGATCTTTCTTTAGTATAAAAAACAAAGTCACCAATGTAACCTTAATGCAATCACATTGTTCAGCTCCTTCACCTTCTCCTCCATCCCCGAAATGACCACATCAGTCACAAGCTGAAAGCACTGTCTTGGCCAAGCGGCAACAGGCTGTGCTGAAGATAACATGCTTAATGCTTAGGTCACAAACCACCCAGCACTGTAGAGTTGTTGAAAGCTGTAACACAGCAGCCTGATCTGTGGCTCTCACCGCTGAACATACAGCCAGGCATGGTCATGTGTGACAATGGGCGGAACCTGGTGATGTAGAAATGACAGCCGGGGTAGATACTGTTTCCCTCTATGCCAGTCCTTTCACCGAGCTAAAGAATATGGCTGTGGAGAATTACAACTCCCACTGAGAAGCTGTTTCAGATTGAAAAACATTGTGCCCACCAGAGGATTTGATTCTGAGGACTCACCTTTCTCCAATGTTCAAGAGCCCCATAGCAGCTGCAAAGTTAGCGCTATCATGAACTCTCCTGATGTAGAAGCCAGGGCACACCAGAGGATTCTCTGGTGGGACCGTTCAACCTTGCCGAGAAGCAGTCCTGGCAAAGAAAAGTGTGTGGGAAGTAGAGATAAGCTTTGTTCGACTCGAACTGTTCGCCAATCTCAAATTCAAGCTGTTTTGGGCGGTGTTCGAGCCGTTCGGCGAACACGAACGATTTGAAAAAAATTCGGCTGTTCGAGGTTATGTTCGATAACTGTTCGTGCACCAAAGTCATAACTGGATTTTTTCTCAGTAATGATGAAAATTAATGTTAATACGCAGTTTGAGTGTACAGCGGGGCGGGGGGAGGGGCAGGGGATGGATCTCTGCAGGAATAATGAAGATCTCCATTTTTTTTTCTCTTTCCCGCATTTACAGTGGGGAGGTGCAATCTGTCAGCCTATCAGCAGCGCACACACGGAGCGAAGTGCTTTTTTTCACACAAGCAAGGGCATGTGTCATTGGCAGTGTATGTCACATGTCCTTGCCCTATAAGACCCAGCCATTTTCCCCGTCGCCACCATTTTCTCACTGCTGCAGCTGCGTGTTAGACGGCACCGCTGTTGCTGTGTGCGCTATACCTTGTTAATTTCAAGCCAATTTTCGCACAAATCTACAGATAGCTTGGGAGTAGGGAATAGTTGTGATTGCAGTCCTTTTAAGGACTAGGTTACAGAATTTCCTACGACTTTTATCAGGAAGGTCTGTGCTCTTAAATAGATAGGTTGTGGGAGTAAAGACTAATTGTAATTGCAGTCCTTTTCAGGACTAAGTTACATCGTTCCTATCAGTTTTTGCCAGGCAGGTCTGTGCCAGTGCTGTGCAAGTTTTTTTCACAGCATTTGGCTAAATCTAGCAAAGCTAATCCTTTTTGGCCTATTGCAGAGTGTGTTAGTCAGTGGAGTAGCCTATCTGTGTTGCAAGCTACACCAACTGTGTATAGAATACCAATTTTTTTACTGCACCTAGTGAAGTAAAACCTTTTGGGCATAGCATCATTCTATTAGTCCATCTATACTGACCTCCATCACGTTGCAAATTGAATATAATTTTTTTCTGCATCTAGCTCTGAAAAAATATTTGGTCTTCTAGCAGTGTGTGGGACTTGTTCTATTAGTCCATCTATACTGACCTCCATCAGGTTGCAAATTGAATATAATTTTTTTCTGCATCTAGCTCTGAAAAAATATTTGGCCTTCTAGCAGTGTGTGGGACTTGTTCTACTAGTCCATCTATACTGACCTCCATCAGGTTACAAACTGAATATAATTTTTTTCTGCATCTAGCTCTGAAAAAATATTTTGCCTTCTAGCAGTGTGTGGGACTTGTTCTATTAGTCCATCTATACTGACCTCCATCAGGTTGTAAATTGAATATAATTTTTTTCTGCATCTAGCTCTGAAAAAATATTTGGCCTTCTAGCAGTGTGTGGGACTTGTTCTACTAGTCGATCTATACTGACCTCCATCAGGTTGCAAATTGAATATAATTTTTTTCTGCATCTAGCCCTGAAAAAATATTTGGCCTTCTAGCAGTGTGTGGGACTTGTTCTATTAGTCCATCTATACTGACCTCCATCAGGTTGCAAATTGAATATAATTTTTTTCTGCATCTAGCTCTGAAAAAATATTTGGCCTTCTAGCAGTGTGTGTGACTTGTTCTATTAGTCCATCTATACTGACCTCCATCAGGTTGCAAATTGAATATAATTTTTTTCTGCATCTAGCTCTGAAAAAATATTTGACCTTCTAGCAGTGTGTGCGACTTGTTCTATTAGTCAATCTATACTGACCTCCATCAGGTTGCAAATTGAATATAATTTTTTTCTGCATCTAGCTCTGAAAAAATATTTGGCCTTTTAGCAGTGTGTGGGACTTGTTCTATTAGTCCATCTATACTGACCTCCATCAGGTTGCGAATTGAATATATTTTTTTTCTGCATCTAGCTCTGAAAAAATATTTGGCCTTCTAGCAGTGTGTGGGACTTGTTCTATTAGTCCATCTATACTGACCTCCATCAGGTTGCAAATTGAATATCAATTTTTTCTGCATCTAGCTCTGAAAAAATATTTGCCTTCTAGCAGTGTGTGGGACTTGTTCTATTAGTCCATCTATACTGACCTTCATCAGGTTGCAAATTGAATATAATTTTTTTCTGCATCTAGCTCTGAAAAAATATTTGGGCTTCTAGCTGTGTGTGGGACTTGTTCTATTAGTCCATCTATACTGACCTCCATCAGGTTGCAAACTGAATATAATTTTTTTCTGCATCTAACCCAGACAATAGTTTTGGCCTAATACCACAGTTTGGCCACTCAGCTCTGCTCGGTTCCCATCCATTGTTTTTTTGTGTAAACAACTCCAGAGTTGTGAATTAGTTAACCACCAAAATGAGTGGAAAAATGCCTGCTGCTGGTGGAAAGGCTAATAGGCGTGTTGGGAAGGGGAAAAAAGGTTGTGTCCGTGGAGTAGGTGTTAAAGCAACAGTAACATCTGCAGAAGAAAGACCATATTCCAGCAAAACTAAAATGTCTACTTCTTTTAGCGGACAATGTGATAAGATCCCTTTCTTACGGCCACGCCAATCGCTACAAATTCCAGATGAGGCACAAAAACAGCAGGTGCTTCAACGGATTTCAAGTGCTCCTTTAAGTGGGCTCTCCTCCACATCAACTTCAACATCACAAATACTCCAGTCCTCAGAGGTGTCACCCCAATCGCACTTGCTTCCTCACAGCTCCCAAATTTCCAGCTGCCCATCTGAGTATGAGGTAGAACAGATGGTTGAGTCTGCAGAGCTGTTTGCTCATACTATAGCCTGGGAATCAGAGGTCGGCTCCAGCGCTTCTGTGAATCCAGATGAGGAAATTATCTGCACTGATGCCCAGAATCTTTATGAGTCGGATCCAGGACCAGACGCAGAAGGTTCTGACAATAATGTAGACCCTCATTCCCAAACTGTAACTCCTGTTGGTGGAGACAATGAGGAAGACAATGATGAGACTCAAATACCTGATTGGAGCGACAACTTTAGTTTTTTGTCAGGGCAGGAACAGGTTGGCTCTGAGGACGACGGGTGTGATAACACACAGGGTGATGATGATGAGGATGGAGATCCCACTTACTGTCAACCCACAGTCAGCCAAGAGATGAGGTCAGCAGAGGAGGTGGAGGAGGATGCTAGTGACGACAAGGTCAGGTTGCGCCTTCCTGGACAGAGACGTAGTACTGGAAGCACGTCAACAACTGCATCCTCAAACACAACTCTGCCTTTGACCACAAGTCGTGGTGGCTCTTCAGGTCGCATGGGTGCTAAGCCTTGCATAGCCTGGGCATTTTTTTTTTGCATAGTTTGAGTACTTCATGCATGAACCGGCACATGGACATGAAGCATAAGTTGCAGTGGGAAGCTCACTGTGCTACAATGCGGCCTAGCCGGCCGGGCCAACCGCCGTCTGCCACATCTTGTGCATCCGCAGCCTCTTCATCCTCTGTGACTGGGGGGACAGCAGTCACACCTGTTTTGGGACGCAGAGCTGCCAGCTCTTTACCCGCAACAGCCAGCATGATTGGCAGGTCATCATTTTCTTTGGAGGTGGTAACACCAGCTGGTGTTCAGCGCTGTCCGACATCGATAGCACCACCTTTGGATTAAGGCAACCTAACATGTCCGCCTGCATCTTCCTCACAGACCGGCAGTTTGCCGGGGACACCCTTCTCAACCCCGTCTAAACACAACAGCCAGCCCTCAGTCCCTCAGATGTGGACAAGTAAAAGACCATTTCCTCCTAGCCATGAGAAAGCTAAGAGGTTGAATTTCACCATCTGCAAGCTCTTGGCTACAGAAATGCTGCCTTTCCACCCGGTGGACACAGAGGATTTTCGAGACCTTATGTCCGTCGCAGTGCCCCAGTACCAGATGCCCAGTCGGCACTACTTCTCAAAGAAAGGTGTGCCTGCGCTCCACCAGCATGTTGCACACAACATCACCACTTCTTTGAGAAACTCTGTGTGTGACAGGGTGCATTTCACCACAGACACTTGGACGAGTAGGCATGGACAGGGGCGTTACATGTCGCTGACTGGGCACTGGGTAACTATGGTGACAGCAGGACAAGGGGCTGCTGTCCAAGTCTTGCCGTCCCCACGAATTGTGCGTCAATCCTCTTTATGTCAAAGTTCCTCCACTGCTTCTGCCTCCTCAACCTCCTCTCGGTCCTCCACCTGCACCCAAATCCTGTCTGGTCATGCCACAAGCTTTCTAACTGCGCAGAAGGGATCCTGCACACCTCCTTACTATGCTGGCAGTAGGGCTCAACGTCATCAGGCGGTTTTTACTTTGAAATGTCTGGGAAATGTGAGTCACATAGCTGAGGAGTTGTGGTCAGCTCTGGAGAACCAATTTCATGAATGGTTGTCTCCACTTCACCTGAAACCAGGGAAGGCCGTGTGCGACAATGCTGCGAACCTGGGTGCGGCCCTTCACCGGGGCAATGCCACACACGTGTCTTGTATGGCTCACGTGTTGAACCAGGTTGTCCAGCAATTTTTAGCCCACTATCCCGGACTAGATGGACTTCTGCAGAGGGCACGGTCGCTGTGTGCTCACTTCCGCCGTTTGCATCCCGCAGCTCAGCGACTTACATCTCTACAGAAGTCGTTGGGCCTGCCACTTCACCGGCTAAAATGCGATGTGCCTACTTGGTGAAATTCAACTCTGCACATGTTGCAGCGACTGTGGCAGCACCGACAAGCCCTGGTTCTGACGTATAGCCTGGGCCAATGGGATCCAGAGGTGGGGCAAATCACGCTGGAGGAGTGGTCTCAGATCAGGGACCTAAGCACCCTTCTGCACAGTTTTGAAATGGCGACGAAGATGTTTAGTGCTGACGATGCCATTATCAGCATGACTATTCCGGTGATTTACATGCTGGAGCACATGCTAAACAGAATTCGGAGTCAGGTGGTGGCACAAGAGGAGGTGGAGGAAGTAGAGGAGGAGGAGTTGTATGCGGAAGGGCTAACATCTGCAAGGTCCAGACGGTCGACAGCACCAAGGCGGCAGGCATGTGAGGGTGGGGGAAATGGTTTTACCAGGGCGCATGGTAGCAGCCAAACTAGTGAGGAAGGTGCAGGAGCCCAGGAAGAAGTGGAGGACGAACTGATGGAAGACTCATCAGATGAGGGAGACCTTGATCACATTTCTGTTGTGCGAGGTTGGGGAGAGAGGACAGAGGAAGGAAGCATGATTGTTACCTCGTCACCAACACAACAGGGACTTGGTGCTCCTGGATGCGCAAGACACATGAGTGCCTTCTTGCTGCACTACCTGCAACATGACCCTCGAATTGGGAGAATTAGAAATAATCCTGACTACTGGGTTGCCACACTGTTAGATCCCCGGTACAAAAGTAAATTTGCAGAAATAATTCCTGCCATAGAAAGTTACATAGTTACATAGTTAGTAAAGCCGAATAAAGACTTGCGTCCATTAAGTTCGACCTGTTAGTTCTGTAATTGCTAAAGTTGATCCAGAGGAGGGCAAAAACCCCAAATGATTTAGCCAATCTTCACCTGAGGAAAAATTCCCTCCCGACTCTGAAACCAGCAGTCAGAATAAATCCCTGTATCAACCTACTATTTTATTCTATTTTTAAGTATATGCAGAAATCTGCCTGGTATCTAGAAAAGCATCCAGTCCCCGCTTGAACTGGTTTAGTGAATCCGACATTACCGTCTCCTCACTCAGTGAATTCCATATTCTCACTGCTCTTACCGTAAAGAACCCCTTCCTATGCTGGTGCTGAAACCTTTTCTCTTCCAGTCTTAGTGAATGCCCTCTTGTTACCGTAATATCCCTCCTTTTGAACAAATCCCGGGCAAGGTCTCTATACTGTCCCCTAACATATTTGTACACATTTATTATGTCCCCCCTCAACCTTCTCTTTTCCAGGCTGAATAGTCCTAGTTTTGCCAACCTCTCTGGGTATTGCAGTCCCTCCATTCCCCTTATTAATTTTGTTGCCCTCCTTTGTACCTTTTCAAGCTCATTTATATCCTTTCTATATATTGGGGCCCATAACTGAGCACAGTATTCCAAGTGTGGTCTGACCAGTGCTTTGTACAGTGGAAGAACAATGTTCTCATCCTTTGCAGCTATACCTCTTCTGATACATCCCATTACCCTGTTTGCCCTTACAGCAGCGGCCTGACTTTGGGCACTCCAATTTAGTTTGCTATCAATCAAGATGCCCAAGTCCTTCTCCATCTCTGAATTCCCCAATGATTTCCCATTCAGTGAGTACTGGTGACTTCCATTTTTCCTTCCCATATGTATGACCTTACATTTCTCCTCGTTAAACCTCATTTGCCATTTAATGCTCCACCTACCCAGCTTATCCAAATCCCTCTGTAGGTCTGCACTGTCCTCTTTTGTATTAATTGTTTTACATAACTTTGTGTCATCTGCAAATATTGATATTTTACTATTTATCCCGTTGACTATGTCGTTAATAAAGATATTAAATAACATTGGGCCTAGTACAGACCCCTGTGGTACCCCACTAGTGACGCTTACCCAATCTGAGTATATTCCATTTATAACCACCCTCTGCCTTCTATCCTTTAGCCAGTTAGCTACCCACTTGCAGACATTTTCCCCCAGCCCCATCATTCTCATTTTGTATACCAACCTATTATGTGGCACGCTATCGAACGCTTTTGAGAAGTCGAGATACACGACATCCACTGGTTCCCCCTGATCTACTCGAGAGCTAACCTCCTCGTAGAAGTCAATCAGGTTTGTTTGGCAGGAGCGATTCCTCATGAATCCATGTTGGTTCGGGGTTAATAGATTATTAGCGTCAAGATGCTCCATGATTGCCTCATTAATAAAGCCTTCAAAAATTTTGCCCACAACGGACGTCAGACTCACCGGCCGATAGTTTCCGGTGTTACTTTTTGCTCCCTTTTTGAATATTGGCACTACATTCGCCTGTCGCCAATCAAGTGGTACAGACCCAGTCTCAACTGAGTCCTTAAATATAAGATATAACGGTCTGTCTATCACATTACTTAGTTCCCTTAGTACCCGTGGGTGTATGCCATCAGGTCCTGGTGATTTGTTTATTTTAATGTTACTGAGGCGTTTCTGTACCCCAGCTTGGGTTAGATTTGTCATACTTAGTGGAGGATTAAGCTTGTCACTTCTCATTTCGCCTGTTAGTTCTTTTTCCTTTGTGAAAGTTGACGAAAAAAATTTATTTAATAGATTAGCTTTATCCTCATCTTTCTCTATGATTTTGCCTTCATCACTTTTTATCGGTCCAATATTATTCGATTTAATCCTTTTACTATTTATATACGTAAAGAACAGTTTGGGATTTGATCTACTTTCCCTAGCAATACGTCTCTCTGTTTCCTCCTTTGCTATTTTTATTTGTTTTTTGCAGGTTCTCGTTTTTTCCTTGTAACACATTAGTGCCTCCTTGCTGTTTTCCTGTTTTAATCTCTTGAATGCCTCTTTTTTGCTATTTAACGCCCCTTTTACGTTCTTATTCAACCATATTGGTTTCCTCTTATTTCTGGCCCTTTTATTCCCATACGGTATATACCTCTCGCACTGAGTATTCAGAATTCTTTTGAAGGTTTCCCATTTACTATTCGTATTTCCTTGATTAAGAACTTTGTCCCAGTCTATAAGATGAAGGTTTTCTTTCAGCTGATCAAACTTCGCCCTCCTAAAGTTTAATGTTTTAGTTGTTCCCCTATTGATAACCCTACTGAAGGGCATTTTGAAATTGATAATATTATGATCGCTATTACCTAGGTGCCCCCCTATCTGTACCTCAGTTATTCTATCAGGCCTATTAGTCAATATTAAGTCCAACACTGCCTTCCCTCTCGTTGGTTCCTGCACTATTTGGGAGAGATAATTATCCTTGATATTTGTCAAGAACCTTTTTCCTTTCTGCGATCTACAGGTTTCTGTTTCCCAGTCAATATCCGGGTAGTTGAAGTCCCCCATTACAATCACCTCATTATGTTTTGCTACTTTGTCTATTTGTCCTAATAGCAGTTTCTCATTCTCCTCTGTTGTATTGGGTGGCTTATAGCAGACCCCCAGTAATATTTTATTATTATTTTTTGCCCCCTCTATCTCTACCCACATGGACTCGACCCCCTCTTCTCCCTCTCCTATATCTTCCCTTAGTCTGGGCTTTAGACGTGACTTTACATATAAGCAGACTCCTCCGCCCTTCCCCTGTTTCCGGTCCCTTCTAAATAAACTATAATCTGTTAAATTTACCGCCCAGTTGTAGCTATCGTCTAGCCAAGTCTCTGTTATACCTACGATGTCATACCTCTCCTCCGATATAAGCGCCCGCAGCTCATCCGCCTTATTGGTCAGGCTTCTTGCGTTGGTCAGCATGCAAGATAAAACTTTGGGGTTATTTAGCATCCTATTCTTCTCTAACGATCTAACTGTACTATCCCCACCCCCCTCTCCACCCTCATTATATTCACTTCTCCCCTTCCCCCTTGCTTGCCTCACATCCCACCTATTTCCTTGGTTTCGCCCCCCCGGCTCTAGTTTAAAAACTCCTCCAACCTATTAGCCATCTTCTTCCCCAGCACCGCTGCACCCTCCCCATTGAGGTGCAGCCCGTCCCTACGGTAGAGCCTGTAGCCGACAGCGAAGTCGGCCCAGTTCTCCATGAACCCAAACCCTTCTGCCTTGCACCAACTCTTTAGCCACTTATTCACCTCCCTAACCTCCCGTTGGCGCTCCTGTGTGGCTCGCGGGATTGGTAGTATTTCTGAGAAAACTACCTTGGAGGTCCTTGCCCTAAGCTTCCTACCTAGATCCCTGAAATCATTTTTAAGGACCCTCCATCTACCACTCACTTTGTCATTGGTGCCAATGTGGACCATGACCGCTGGGTCTTCGCCAGCCCCACCCAGTAACCTGTCAACCCGATCCGCGATGTGCCGGACTCGAGCGCCAGGGAGGCAGCACACCGTTCGGCGATCCCGGTCTTTGTGACAGATTGCCCTGTCTGTCCCCCTAATAATAGAGTCACCCACTACCAGGACCTGTCTAGCCTGCCCTACACTTCCCCCCTCCCCCTCATTACTGGAGCATACAATCCCCCGGCGGTCAGAGGATCTGTCGTGCTCCAATAATGCCGGTTCTGAACCAGCCTTCCTATACTTCTTCCCTCTATCCCTTCTAATTGTTACCCAGCTCCCTGCCTGTTCAGCCTGTGCTTCCCCACTAAGCTCCACCCCCAGTGTTGACCCATTGAGTGTCTGCTCGGTGAGCAGCAAACTCCGTTCCATGTTGTCGATGCTCCTCAGTACCGCTATCTGAGCACTTAGATCCAGGATTTGGGCTTCCAAGTGCACGATATGCTCACATCTCTCGCAGCAGTATGGATCCCTGAGCGGTAGCTCAGGGAATGCATACATTGCGCAAGATGTACACTGCACGGCTCCGGCCAACATGGACGTCATTCTAAATATGGGGATACAGTCAGTATATATGTACAAGTACAAAGCACAATTATTTATATATAGGTGTATGGACGGGGATCAATTAGGGATGTGCAAGTGTATCGATTAGATATCGGCGCGGGATCAGTTAAGTATGGACGGGAAATCAATTAAGTATCAATTAAGTATGGACGGGGGATCAGCTGAGTGGGTCAGGTGGATTAATTAAGTATGGACGGTGTGTCAATTAACTATGGACTGGGATAAATAAGTATGGACTGGGGAAATAATTAATTGTGGACTAGGGAATCAATCAATTAATTATGGACAGGGGGTTTAATTAAATAAGATGCACGCATGCAGGAGTATCAGCAGAGACTGTTGCAGAATCTTACATGTGCTTTTCCACAAAACACCAGTGGTGCACGTAGTGAATCTCACAGTTCCAACTTGCCAACCGTGGGACCGTCGAGTGTTCAGCACTCAAACCGTAACAGAAACACAGTATCTGCTGGTAACATCAATTTTGCGGAATCATTTCACCACTTTTTTAGCTCATCCTTTGCAAGGCCACAGGAGACAAGAAGTCTGACACATAGTCAACGCCTAGAGACGATGGTACAGGAGTATCTCCAAGTAAACATTGAAGCCATGACTGTGTCACTGGACCCTTGCTCTTTTTGGGCTTCCAATCTGGATAAATGGCCGGAGCTCGCCACTTACGCCTTGGAGATCTTGTCATGCCCCGCAGCCAGCGTTCTGTCTGAGCGTGTGTTCAGCACTGCTGGTGGTGTGCTGACAGATAAGCGCACGCGGCTCTCCACTGATAATGTAGACAGACTCACGTTCATAAAGATGAACAAATCATGGATCCGAAATGACTTTTCCACCCCTGTGTCATCCTGGGGAGAGTAAAAGCTTGATGATTGGTTAAAATCACCCTACCAACCGTTTTAAGCTTTCAAATTACTAATCATGTTTATCTGTATCTTGGCTGGAAAATAATTTGGGCTTTGTAGCCGTGTGCAGTACTGATTCTATTAGGCCATCTATACTAAGCTCCACCAGATTTAAAATTACTAATCATGTTTATCTGTATCTTGGCTGGAAAATAATTTGGGCTTTGTAGCAGTGTGCAGTACTGATTCTATTAGGCCATCTATACTAAGCTCCACCAGATTTAAAATTAATAATAATTTTTAGCTGCATCTAGCCGGAAAATAATTTTGGAGCTCCGAGATGCGCAAGACACATAAGTGCCTTCTTGCTGCACTACCTTCAACATGACCATCAGATTGTCAGAATTCGAAGTAATCCTGACTACTGGGTTGCCACACTCTTAGATCCCCCACACTCTTCGATCAACCTTTTCATTTTAACAAAGACTAAAAAAATGGTCATTTTTGAAATTATAAGCATTAGCAGGTTATTAGAAACTGAAATCAAACAGTTTTCAACTCAAAACTTTATTCTAGGTGATGTTACATTTGCACATAGGACCGCTTGTTCGAAAGGAGCTTCTGAACTCTCTCGTCCATTGAATTTGTCAGGTTTTGGATGGTTTCTGCTTCAATTGTTTTGCGTGAGGACAGAATACCCTCCCAGAGCTGTTGCTTAGATGTGAACTGCCTCCCACCATCATAGACACTCGTTTTGATGATGCTCCAGAGGTTCTGAATAGGGTAGAGGTCAGGGGAGCATGGGGGTCACACCATAAGTTTGTCCCCTTTTATGCCCATATCAGCCAGAGATGCAGATGTGTTATGTGCAGCATGAGACGGTGCATTATCATGCATTAAAATGATCTTGCTGTGGAATACACGGTTCTTCTTCTTGAACCATGGCAGGAAGTGCTGTTTGAGAAACTCCACATACATTATGGAGTTCATCTTTACCCCTTCAGGGATCCTAAAGGGGCTGACAATCTCTCTCCCCATGATTCCAGCCCAAAACATTACTCCACCTCCTCCTTGTTGGCGCTGTAGCCGTGTTTGCGAGGGGTGTCCATCAACCAGCCATCCTCCACTCCATCCATCTGGACCATCGAGCGTTGCATGGCACTCATCCGTGAACAAAACAGTTTTGAAATCAGTCTTCATGTAATGTTTGGCCCACTGGAGCCGTTTCTGCTTGTGTGCAGTGGATAGAGGAGGTCAACAGGATGGTGTATGCACAGCTGCAAACCTCTGAAGGACCCTGCATCTTGTTGTTCGGGGGACGTTGGAGGCACCAGCAGATTCAAAAACTTGTCTGCTGCTATGACAAGGCTTTTTTGCCGCTGCTCTTTTAACCTGACGTAATTGCCTGTAGGAAAGAGTCCTCAATTTGCCTTTATCAGCACGCACATGTGTGTACTGTGAATCAGCTACATACTTCTTGATTGCCAAGACACTTAATAATAATAATAATAAATAATACTTCATCCTGATCATCGCACAATGTTAATTGTAGTCATGCCTTGACCTAAACACTCCACAATTTGTTGCTTCTCAGCAGCCGACACATCCTTTTTCTTTCCCATTTTGGCAGAAAATGTAGGCTGCTTAATAATGTGGGACAGCCTTCTTAAGTAGTCTTGCCGTTCATTGGACACACCTGCCAAACTAATTAGCACAGGTGGCTGCAATTGCTTACAGTGATATAAAGAGCCCTGACACACATCACCATCAATGAGTTTAACTGACAAACAAACAAATTCTTCCCTTATCACTCCTAAACACTTTTTGCATAATAATTTGGAACACAGTGTACATGTGCTTTTCCACGAAACACCAGTGGTTCACGTAGTGAATCTTACAGTTCTAACTTGCCAACCGTGGTCTGTATGGAGTTGTTCAATAAAGGGCCCAAAATTAAGATAACATAGACGGGAGAGGTCTCTATGAATAGGAATTCCTAAGAATTTGATACCCTGTGAGGGCCAGGCAAAGGGAAAGTTGGACTGGATTGAATCCTGTATGGATTTGGAGAGGGAGACATCGAGGGCCTCAGACTTCGCTGTATTGATTTTAAAATTTGATCATGTAACAAAGTGATCTATTTCAGCCATAACAGCCTGCTGATGGATATATGTGATTGACATCATCAGCAAATGCAGAGCACTTGTACTCGGTGCCTCCCACCTCAATCCAACTAATATTTGGGTTATGGCGAATTGATGAGAGCAGGTGCTCCGTCACTAGGATGTATAAGAGAGGGGACAGAGGACATCCCTGCCTTGTCCCATTGGTGATTATGAAAGGTGATGAAAATGTTCTGACGCGCTCCCTGGGCCTTACGACATCCGGAGCCGGACCCTTTTTGGTGGATGCTGGTGGTTGTAGTCTCCGTGGCGGCGAACCGGTTCCGTGGCTCAGGGAGGTCAAACCAGTTGCGGAACTATTTATGTGGTTTTGATGTTTAAATGTCCGACTACGCCACCCGTGGATTGCGGTCAGAGTGAACCGCCGCTGCAGGGCAGACCGCTGAGGCTGGTGTTGTGGGAGCAGCAGAGCGTAGCATAACTCCCCACGGGAGGAGTATAGCCTCAGGGCAGTGTATGCGGAGGATGGGGATGATGGTGCAGGGCAGCAGCAGTAACGACACAGAGTCAGTGATGTAGTCCAGGGCCTTTACTCACAGTTCTTATTATCCAGACCACTTCTGCAGGTAACGACTGCCCATGTCATACTGTGCTCACCAGGTGAGGGGCTCAGACAACTCCCAGATAACTTTGGAGTGCTTCACAGGACCCCCTTTGTGTGTCCTTTGTCTGGCCTTTCTTACCAACCCTTCTGTCCGGCTGCCTCGGGCCTCCTCTTGGTAAACTTGGCGCCAGTTTCCCTGACCCTATGAGCCGCCCTCGTAGCGGGTGTAGCAAGGGGCTGCGCCACATAAAATGTCACAGCCTCTGGTTTCTAGCTGAGGGTCATTTCCCGCCTCCACTAGTTTCGGGGACCGGTCTCCCCCTTTGGCCTGACCCCTCCACGCTGGTGGATTCGGGCGTGCGGTGGCGACTCGCCCGACCACACCCCTGGGATCCCTTCATTCCTCGTTCCTGGAGCCTTCTCCGCTCCTCTTCCTTCCTTCTTCCTCTTCCAGGCCTGGGTCTCTGTTACTAGGCCCGCCTCTGGAGCAGAGCTCATGCAGAGCCCCTGCTCCCTGTCACTTCTGCTCAGACTTCTTTGCACTGAACTAAGATGGTGCCCACCTTTTATACTCCCTTCTCAATGCACCCAGGAACTGCTTCCTCCCTGCTCCTGCACTACAGGGTTCCCCTTCCTCAGTGTTCCCTCCCCCCACTTCAGCCAGGTACAGGGACTGTCGTGCCCATCTCAGGGACATATTGGTCGCCCTGCCCCACGGCAATGTGGTGTAATGCATGCAGGTGTCGGGGTCCTGATCCACACTCCATCCTTACCTGAGAGTGAGATATCACATCTCTGGGTGAGGTGCAATACCTCTGCAGCAACCGAGCCCTCGGGGTGCTACAGTTCCATTTACCTTCAGCCTAGGTGACGCATTGCGATACAGGGCCATGATTTTGGCTATAAAAGGGTCCCCTAGACCCCTACCCCAAGCTTTTTAAGAGAATAATATATGGCGTGCCAGGAGACTCTATGGAATGCTTTCTCAGCATCCAACGAGAGTATCTAATTACAAATTTGTAACTGCATCTAGCCCAGGAAATACTTTGTGCCTAGTAGCAGTGTCTGCTAGTCAGCGGATTATCCCGGCTGTTAAGCAAGCTACACCACCTGTAGTTTGGACACTTAATTTTTTCAAAGGAAATGCTTAGGGACCACGGGATACTCAGTGAAGAGCATCAGGAGGCACCCCAAGGCATAGGGGCTGGGACTGGCGGTAGGACGCCTTGCGGTGGACAGCCGAGCTCGATCCTTATAAAAGCTTTTTAACTGCAGCAGCTTTAGTGGACGCTACTGAAGCTGGAATTACGCGGCTGCTGGCATGAGACTTGCCCTTCAATAGATCCTTGTAAAAGGATTTAAAGTGTATTCATTCAAATTAGAGAGACAATTTAAATTAAAAAGCTTAGAGCTGCCTCCACCACAGGGGGACTCGCTCGACCCACCAGCGGACAGGCACCAGTATTGGGAGAGGGGGGCTGGTCGTCAGGGTCCACCGCGGCTCTGGCACAAACCCGGCGACACGGAGGTGGCACGGGCAGGAACGGACTGGCTGTGTCGGCTTCTCACTTTTTGGATTTTAGAAGGGCATGACATGCCTATATCTGTGTCTCCCCCTCCATTTACTCCTCCACCTCTTTTCTTTTCGCATGACTATATGTACTTGTCACTTTTCCATGTGTTAGTTATGTCTTCTGAGCAGTTTGTCAGCTTTTGGACACCTTTGAAGGTGTTTTCTATGTGTTTCTATGTGTTTTTGTTTGCCTGCCATTGGTTTTAACGGTGTTCGAAGGTGTTTGATGAACAGTTCGACGAACAGTTCGGCGAACACAAGGGTGTTCGACGAACCGAACCGAACTCGAACACTTCGGGGGTGGCTCAACACTAGTGGGAAGGTTGATGGACACTCTATGGCTGCTTTTTTACTGAGGGGAAACCCCACGCAAACACGGGGAGAAGATACAAAATCCTTGAAGATGTTGTCCTTGATGGGATTTGAACCCAGGATCCCAGCGCTGCAAGGCTTCAGTGATAACCACTGAACCAATGTGCTGCCGTTCACCCTCTGATATCTAACAGGTTGGAGAAACTTTCACCTACTGCCACTCTATCTTCAGCTCCTTTGTGAGAAACTAATGTATTTGGGCAGCCACTCAGTCTACCAACTAAAATTCCTGAGAAGGAAATTGAGGTAGGCTTCGCTACTGGTACTGGGGGCAGTGTTAATACCATGGCGTCGCACCATAATTTAATGGAAATATTCCAGGCTGTTAAGAGTCAAGCAGATTCCCACAGAAAAGTACCAGCAGTAATGTTCAGGGACCAGCGCTTGTAGAAGGCGGAGACAACACCAGGAGTAATAGTGGCGGCTGGGGATCGACTATGGACACGAGGCATGAGGCATGAGGTTGTGAAAAGCTTCCACCTCCGCGAGCCTAAAAGGCCACATTTCAAGTGCAATCAGCTGCCCAGAAATCTGGCTGTTTATTATTGCGGCTTGTCAGTGGGTGGGTGGCTGGCTGCATACTTGCACTTGCAGTCCAAGTAACAGAAAGCTTATCAGATGGCGGCCTCTATCATCATCATGGCCTCACCTCGGCACTATGAACCCTCCTGAAGGAGAAGCCAGGGCCCACTGGAGGAATGTCCGGTTCTCTGGTGGGCCCATCCAACCCTGCCAAGAAGCAGACCTGGCTAAAAAAAGTGTGGGGGAAGGTTCCCGGACATTCTATGGCTGCTTTTTCAATGTGGATTGGATGTGCTTATGCAATATATTTCTCAAACTGCATTGCAGATCAGGCCATTGCCCAACTCTGTAGTCATGAAATTAAATGTGCAAAGAAAGATGTTTGTGTGTCAAAGCACCACTGACAAGTGCGAGCTGATGTTGGATGGGATGCCATTGCTTCTGCAAAAAGCTGCATTAGAGGACTTGCTGGGAGAAATGATGCCCAGAGTATATATGGTGTCATCTATGCCGGTCCTTTCACTGAGCTAAAGAATAATACAACTCTCAGCAAAAAAAGCTGTGGGCTGGCTCCGTACCGTCCCTGGCCACATTCACCTGTCCAAATGATTGTGGTTATGCGGTCCTTCCCAATAAGTAACTGAGGAGGGCACAGGTAATGCTGTGGGAACCGTGCTTCTGGAAGGCGGAGACGATACCAGGAGAAATAGTGGTGGCTGGGTACCGAGTATGGATACCTGGCCGCCACCGACATGAGGTTGTGAAAGACTTCCACCTCCATGACCCAAAAAGGCCACATTTCAAATGAAAGCAGCTTTAGAGTACTTCCTGGGAGAGATGACACCTGGAGCAGATATGGTTTCCAAAGTCCTTTCACCAAGCTAAAGAATATGGCTGTGGTGAAATACAACTCAACAAAAGAAGCTGTGGACTGGCTCCGTATCGTCCCTTCCACATTCACTTGACCACGTGTTTGTGGTTAGATGGTCCTTCTCAGTAAGTGCACTGGGGAGGGCACAGGTAATGTTGTGGGATCCGTGCTTGTGGAAGGCGGAGATGATACAAGGAGAAATAGTGGCGGCTGAGGACCGAATATGGACACCCGGCCGCTGCTGGCATGAGGTTGTGAAAAGCTTCCTCCTCCACGAGCCTAAAAGGCCACATTTCAAATGAAAGCAGCTTTAGAGGACTTCCTGGGAGAAATGACAGCTGGATTAGTTATGGTTTCCAAAGTACTTTCACCAAGCTAAAAACTATGGCTGTGGTGAAATACAACACAGCAAAAAAGCTGTGGACTGGCTCTGTATCGTCCCTGGCCACATTTACTTGAACACGTGTTTGTGGTTAGGCGGTCCTTCTCAGTAAGTGCACTGGGGAAGGCACAAGTAATTTTGTGGGATCATGCTTGTGGAAGGCAGAGACGATACCCGGAAAAATACTGGCAGCTGGGGACCAAGTATGGA
Source organism: Phyllobates terribilis (assembly GCF_046119375.1). NCBI lineage: Eukaryota > Metazoa > Chordata > Amphibia > Anura > Dendrobatidae > Phyllobates > Phyllobates terribilis. The sequence goes on from NW_027362761.1 coordinate 286,395,719, forward strand.
TACCCGGTCGCCGCTGCCATAAGATTGTGGATAGCTTCCACCTCCACGAGCCTAAAAGGCCACATTTCAAGAGCAAGCAGCTGTCCAAAACTTGTCAGTATAGTATTGCAGCCTGTGTGTGCATATTTGCGCTTGCATTCCAAGGAATGGGGTAGGGACAACTGAACGCTGCACTGGGACTAGGACGTGGACGGTGATTGTTGCAAGTCTGCAACGATAGGTGCATGGCGGGAGGCATCTTTGCATGCGCCAAGGATCACTTATGATGAACACACTTTTAGGCAGTGACCTGAGAGTCAGAGATGCTTCCAGGGGTCTTCCCCATGCTGTTTCCATGTCTTTTCAGCACTGTATGCATGTATCTGATGATGTGTCACACACCACATGGCCAGATAAGGTTGTAAAATGTTAAAATTACATTTCCCAGTGAATGCATTTGTCTTGGTTGAAAGCAATGCAAAAGTGCAAAAACACATCAAAAACGCTACGTGTGAACATAGCCCAAGGTGTGGAGGAGTATTTTTGGTTTTGGTTATTTATTTTGCCTTATATACAAGTCAATACCCTGGAAAGGATGCTCCTTAACATATTTCCCAGGAAAATCCATTTTGGATTTGTTTTTGTATGTTTTACTGTGAGTCCGTAAAAGTAGCGTAATACCTCTGACAACGTTGTTGACAGCAGTGACCTGGGAGTCAGAAATGCTTCCAGGGGTATTCCTAATGCTGTTCTCATGTCATTTGAGCACTGTTCCCATCAATTTTGGCAATTTTTAGGCCCTCAGCAGACCGCCAGGGGGAGCCGCCTGAAAAATGCTCAAGTTTCCCATAGACTTACATTGGGCTCGTTGCTCGGGTTGAGCACCCAAGTATTCCAAATTGCTGAACCTGAGCAAGGAGTACTCGAGCATTTTAGTGCTCGCTCATCACTAGTGTGCACTAAAGTTTTTTTAGTGTCAGATACTAGTTTAGTGGAGTTAAACTTCAGCTGGTTTCAGAGTAAAAAAATAAATTTTTTCTCTTGCTACGTCCAGTCCAAAAAATATTTTTTCCTGTGCCAAAAGTCATACAGTGCTATAAGCCAGCTACTACGTCAGTGGCGGTCAAATTCAGCTTTTACGCACAGTCAAACCCATATATATTTTTGGTTGGCAGGCTGAGTCCACCAAAGGTTTTTTACTGTGGCAAAGCTGATCCAGTCTACTAAAAGGCAGATCCTATTTTAGTGGCGTTAAACTTGTCCTGGTTTCACAGTAAAAAAAAAAAAACCTTCTCTTACTACACTGTGGGTAGAATTTTTAGGCAAGTTGCATTTTAGAGGATTATTTTTATTATTGATCAACAACTATGTTCTCAATCAACCCAAAAGACTCATAAATATCCAAGCTTAATATTTTTGGAAGTTGGAGTGAGTTTTTTTTTAGATTTGGCTATCTTCGGAGGATATCTGTTTGTGCAGGTAACTATTACTGTACAGAATTATTTGGCAACTTAATAAAAACCAAATATAATCCCATCTCACTTGTTTATTTTCAACAGGTAAACCAATGTCAGTGCACAAAATTTAGAAATAAACATTTCTGACATGCAAAAACAAAAACCAAAAAAATTAAAGTAGTGATCAATATAGCCACCTTTCTTTATGATGACACTCAACAGCCTTCCATCCATAGATTCTGTCAGTTGCTTGATCTGTTTTCGAACAACATTGCATGCAGCAGCCACCACAGCCTCCCAGACACTGTTCCGAGAGGTGTACTGTTTTCCCTCCCTGTAGATCTCACATTTTATGATGGACCACAGGTTCTCTATGGGGTTCAGATCAGGTGAACAAGGGGGCCATGTCATTATTTTTTCTTCGTTTAGACCTTTACTGGCCAGCCATGCTGTGGAGTAGTTGGATGCATGTGATGGAGCATTGTCCTGCATGAAAATCATGTTTTTCTTGAACGATACCGACTTCTTCCTGTACCACTGCTTGAAAAAGTTGTCTCCCAGAAACTGGCAGAAGGTCGGGGAGTTGAGCTTCACTCCATCCTCAACCCGAAAAGGTCCCACAAGTTCATCTTTGATGATACCAGCACATACCAGTACCCCACCTCCACCTTGCTGGCGTCTGAGTCAGAGTGTAGCTCTCAGCCCTTTACTGATCCAGCCTCTGGCCCATCCATCTGGCCCATCAAGAGTCACTCTCATTTCATCAGTCCATAAAACCTTTGAAAAATCAGTCTTAAGATATTTCTTGGCCCATTCTTGACTTTTTATCTTATGTTTCTTGTTCAAAGGTGGTCGTTTTTCAGCCTTCCTTACCTTGGCCATGTCCCTGAGTATCGCACACCTTGTGCTTTTTCACACTCCAGCAATGTTGCAGCACTGAAATATGGCAAAACTGGTGGCGAATGTCATTTTGGCAGCTTCACGCTTGATTTTCCTCAATTCATGGGCAGTTATTTTGCGCCTTTTTCGGCCAACACGCTTCTTGCGACCCTGTTGGCTATTTGCCATGAAACGCTCGATTGTTCGGTGATCACGCTTCAAAAGTTTGGAAGTTTCAAGACTCCTGCATCCCTCTGCAAGACATCTCACAATTTTGGACTTTTCAGTGCCCGTCAAATTTCTCTTCTGACCCATTTTGCCAAAGGAAATGAAATTGCCTAATAATTAAGCACACCTTATATAGGGTGTTGATGTCATTAGTCAACACCCCTCCTCATTACAGAGATGCACATCACCAGATTTACTTAATCGGTAGTTGGCTCTCAAGCCTATGCAGCTTGGAGTAGGACAACATGTATAAAAAGTATCATGTGATCAAAATACTCATTTGCCTAATAATTCTGCACACAGTGTAGGTCCAGTCCAAAAAATATTTTTTCCTGTGCTATAAACCTGCTACTAATTGTGGTGGTCAAAATCAGCTGGACGCAGAGCTTATGCAGAGTAACCCAAAAATATTTTTTTGCTCTGAGTAAAGTGATACAGCTGGCTAGATCTCAGTTTGAAATATTTTAGAGCATAAATTCTATGTCATACTGGCCTCATCCACAATAAAAAAAAATTTCTCCTGTTCCTAAAATAATACAGCACGGGACATCTCAGTTTGAAATTGTTTGTAGAATATCTAGTAGGTTTTATCGGTCTCATGCACACTAACAAATTTCTTTTGTCTGTTAGTAATGTTATACTGCAGGCAATATCTTAGCTTGTCATTTAGTGTTGCTGAAATTCAGGTGTGTGCTGAGCTATTGCACAGGACAAAAATCTATTTTTCTTTAGTTAATTGCATGCTCCTACCACTGTATCTGACCAACATGAGTGGTAAAAAGAGAGGGCGTAGAGAAAGGGGGATTAGGTTTGGTGTTCAAGGTGTACGTGGTAATGTTAGTGAAAGCACTAGTGAACCATCACAAACAGGTCCTATCCAAAGTCAACTGACAACTTAGGTTAGTGGACGGCCTACTGTACTTCCTTTGGCAGCCGCACAGTGATACGCCTTGTTGATAAGGCCCAGAAAGAGCATGTGCTCCAGTAGATGGCAAGCTATGCTTCCAGTGCCCACTCTTCTTCTTCCTCCACCTCAACATCACACGCAGTACAGTCCACAGAGGTGGCACCCCAATTACCCCTTCTTCACCCCGCGTCACAACTGGCCAATTGCCCAACTGACTGTAGCGAACCACAGATGGGCGAGTCTGTAGAACTCTTCACCCATTCTACACCATGGGCATCAAAGTGTACTCCAAAAAGTCACAAAGTCAAGGGGAGGAAAGCATCTGCACCGATGGCCAAAATTTTTTTAGCTTAGATTCGGGGCAGGACGAAGTAGGGTCCGAGCAGGTTCCTGACCCTCGTCACGAGACATTAACCGCAGGGGAGGGAGGTGATCCCGATGAGACTCAGATACCTGAGGCTCATGCGGAATGTACTGTGCTGTCAGGGCAACAAGAGGAGAGGGGTCACTCTGATGGCGAGGAATGTGATAACACATTGGATGATGACGAGTTTGAAGATCCTACTTGGTGTGAACCCAGAGTCATGCAGCCGAGTAGCTCATCTGAGGAGGTGGAGGAGGAAGATGAGGAGGATACATTTCACCCTACGGTGCAGACACGGAGTGATGAAAGCATGAGGAGCACTGCATCCTTAGCCACAACTGTGGCTGTGGCCAGCAGCGGTCACGGGTCTGCAGTTCGCAGGGGCAGCAAAGTTTGCCTAGCATGGGCCTTTTTTTTTTCTCAACATCATTTTTATTTGAGTTTTCATGACACAAATACACAACATCCATCACGTCTGTTACATAGAGAGGTAAGGGTGCCCTTACACAGGCTGGGCCTATAACACCTCTATTCACATATTTAATTGGTATAACAGATATATCTTTATTCACAGATCAAAATCAAAGCTAGAATTCTTCAAAATTTAACTAATAATTGAATAATTGAGTACATACAAAAAAAATTAAATAAAACCAACAAAATTAATTAGTTGACAGTATTTCTTATATCTCATTGAAGCCATCATGGAAAATTAATGCATTTATATCTATGCCAGAAGTCCTGGCCCATTGATTGTTCTCCTCACAATTCTATTCTCCATTTTAAGTTAAACGAAGTGGACCTAAGTTATTTTTGAGATCTTCTAGTATATACCATGCTGTAGATGTAAAGGGTTCTACCATTTTTCGTTTGTCCTCTATTGAACAGCTTATAATAAATTGTTTCCAGTTTAGGAGGAATTTGCCTGCTTGCTTGTCTTTATTACATAGGGCTTCTTGTTGTTCTACCTCTGTATAATGCTTCATTTGTGCTATTAGTTCCTTAATGGGGGGGATATTGGGATCTAGCCAATGTTTTAGGAGCTGTTTTTTCGCCAATATAAGCCAGGTATGTAGTAACTTGGGGGGACTCCCCATTAATTTGTTAGGGTTGTTTATGTTAGTCCAAAAATGTAACAAGACTAGACAAGGAGAAAGAACATATCCTGGTCCCCATGTGGTGTTAATCATGTCAGCTACCTGGTCCCAATAGGAAACCGATGCAGGACAGGACCAAAGGCCGTGTAAGAGGTCAGAGTGTGGATGTTGGCATTTGGGACACGCAATTAGTCTATTAGCGAGTGGGTCTTTTTATGGTAGATTAAAGGCGTATATCGCACCATGCATGATTTTGAACTGAGTTTCTCTCCACGACTCATTTATAATATGTTTCCTGAATAACCTCCAACCCGTTCTAATCTTCTCGGGGATATCTACATCATCAAATTGTTGTTTCCAGTACTTGGAAAAGGCAAGCATGGGCCTTTTTTGTCACTGGAAAGGATGAGCCAACTCACGTTATCTGCAAACTACCGGCTCCAGTCAGACGGAGTGACAGCCCATCAGCCCTCTAATGGAAGCTGACACGCCTTCTGTGTTTGTTTCACTGAGCACACCGCATGTTTCTCAATCCACCGTAACATCTGCACCTCACTCATGCTCCACCTGTTTTTCCGGTTCACCACACTCCGCCCTTTCTCAGCACCTTAGCCAGCCCTCGGTCTCGCAGTTGTGGCCACATAAAAGATTGTTTCATCCTACGCATGACAAAGCTAAGAGGTTGAACTCCACCATCTCCAATCTGTTGGCCGCAGAAATGTTGCCTTTCCGCCTGGTAGATACAGACTGTTTCCGAAAGCTGATGGCCATCGCAGTCCCCCAGTACCAGTTGCCAAGTCGCCATTACTTCTCTAAGAAAGCTGTGCCTGCACTACTCCAGCATGTTGCAGACAATATCACCCGTTCCTTGTCTAAATCTACGTGTGCCAGGGTGCTTTTCACCACAGAACCTGGACGAGTAAGCATGGCCAAGGGCATTACATCTCGCTGACTGGGCACTGGGAGACTCTGGTAGCTGTGGGGGCAGGCGGGGAAGGAGCTGCTCCACAAATTTTGAATCCCCAAGGCTTGCAGAAGAAACCTCTGTATTTCCCACTTCCTCCGCTGCTTCTGCGTCCTCCACCTCCTTAGGGCCTCCACCTGCGCACTCAACCTCTGCCTTAATGAGATACTCGTTCCAAGGGTGCGGAGCGAATTCACACCAACTCCGTATTGCACAGTCAGGGCTCACCATAATCAGGCAGTCTTCAAATTAATATGCCTTAGAGATCACAGTCATACAGGTGAAGAGTTGTGGGCAGCTCTCTAGGCTCAGTTTGAGCAATGGCTGTCTCCGCTGAACCTAGAGCCAGGGAAGGTCGTGTGCGATATCGGTGCAAACCTGTTAGCGGCCCTAGGCCGAGGCAAGTGTGCCTTGCATGGCTCACATCCTCAACCTGGTGGTGCAGCAATTTCTTTGCCACTATCCTGGCCTGGATGAGCTGCTTCACAAACTACGGAAGCTGTGTGCTCACTTCCGCCATTCGCACCTCTCATGTCAACAACTTGCATCGATACAGAGGTCTTTGTCCGTGCCAGTTAACAGGTTGATCTGCGATGTACCGACGCAGTGGAATTCCACTCTGCACATGTTGCAGCGACTGTGCCAGCAGCAACGAGCTCTGACGTAGTATGTCATGACATATAGCTTGAGGCAATGCAATACGGACTTGGAACATATCAGAGTGGGAACAGATTAAGGACCTCTGCACTCTTCTGCATGGTTTTGAAATGACTACTAAACTGGTTAGCGCGCTGATGATGCCATTATCATCATCACTGTTCCGGTCATATACATGCTGGAGCAAACTTTGAATAACCTGCGGCAGGAGGTGGTGGCCCCAGAAGAGGAGGATGCAGAATGGATACCAATGTCTCAAATTTCCAGACTGTCGTCACACAGGCAGATACCAAGTAACGGTGGATTACAGTGATCGAGGGGGTTTGGTGATACCAGGCAAACTGTTACTGAAGGTGCAAGAGCGGAGGAACTAATGGAGGATGAAGAGGTGATGGGCGATCAGCTGTCAGAGGATGAAGAGGATAATCATCCCCTCTCGTTTGAATGTGGTTGGCAGGAGGGGACGGAGGAATCAAGCATCATGTTACGCAGCCCACAATACAGCCTGGCTTTGGTCCTCCTGGAAGAGCCCAACATATGGGCGCCTTCTTGATGCACTATCTGCAACATGATCCCCGTATAGTTAGGATTCAAAATAATGCTGACTACTGGGTTGCCACTCTGTTTGATTCACATTATAAGAGTCAATTTTGCCAGATGCTTCCCACCCTGGAAAGGGACCCGCTTAGGTTGGAGTATCGAAACAAGCATTTAAGCAACCTTAATAGAGGTTTTCCCCACGATAACAGTGAGGCACACAGTGTACATTGCAGCTGTATTCTTTCAACCTCCAGCACGTCAGTTCGTTAATGACAAAACATTAGCAGCAGCAGCAGAGTAAGTGGCAGAAGCAATTTCTGGGAGTTCTTTCACACATTTTTTGCACCAGCTCGTGCACAAGCACAACAGAGTACAAGTCTCACACGTGGTGAATGACTGGAGAGGATGGTGCAGGAGTATCTAGAGTTCAATATCATTACCATCAGGGAGGGTTTGGACCCTTTTACATTTTGGTCTTCAAAAATGGATGAATAGCCTGAGCTCACCTCTCACTCCTTGGAGGTTTTATCATGCCCGGCAGCCAGCATTCTCTCTGAATGTGTCTTCAGCGCTGCTGGTAGTGTCTTGACGGATAAGCGCACCCGGCTGTCCCCTGAAAGTGTAGACTGCCTAACTTTCATCAAAATGAACAAGTCATGGATCTCCAAGGACTTTTGCACCTCAATTGCAGACTGTACAGAGTAGGTCATGTTGTCATTTTGAGTGTGCTGCATTGATCTCTTGAAATTGCAGTTTGTGATATGGCTTCTGTGCCTGCTTTTGCTGCTGCTGCTGCTGCAGGTTTTAGGTCCTAATTTTGGGAAATGTGGAGAATTCTGATTGTGTCTCCATCCATTGGGTTGGCTGTAGTGGGACAGGTTTGGGTCTGCGCTAAACTACTTGTAGTCTTTGGTGATGTTAGGCCCTCATTTAGGGCAATGTGAACATTCCAGGTTAGGTCTCTATCTCCTGGGTTGGCTGTACTGTAAGAGGTGTGGGTCTTATTTACACTATTTCTACTGTAGTGAAATTGATTACACTTTGCTGGTGTCTGCCGCTAATTTTTGGAAATATGGGAATACTGAATGGGTCTCCATCCATTGGTTTAATGTGAATGAAACCGAGGGCACTTCCCAAATATAAACGGGGATCATCCAGAAGCACACCAAAAAAGTTTACTGAACAATGGAAGACAAAGCGCTGTGCAAAAGAAACTGGGATCACCACAAAATACAGTCAAATAATTTTATTAAATAGAGAAAGATGATTTTTTAAATGTGGGGAATCCTGACTGGGTTGGCTGTAGTGGAACTGGTTTAGGCCTCCTTTGCAATACTTATACTCTAGTGAAATTGATGCCACTTCGGTGGTGTTTGTTAGGCCCTCATTTAGGGCAATGTGAACACTCCTGGTTAAGTCTCCATCACTTGGGTTGTCTGTATTGAAAGAGATTTGGGTCTCATTTACACAATTTCTACTGTAGTGAAATTGATTACACTTTGCTGGCGTCTGCCGCTAATTTTTGGAAATATGGGAATCCTGAATGGGTCTCCATCCATTGGTTTAATGTGAATGAAACCGAGGGCACTACCCAAATATAAACGGGGATCATCCAGAAGCACACCAAAAAAGTTTACTGAACAATGGAAGACAAAGCGCTGTGCAAAAGAAACTGGGATCACCACAAAATACAGTCAAATAATTTTATTAAATAGAGAAAGATGAACAAAAACAATTAAAAACATTTAAAAAGCAACACATGCTATCTTGATTTCAATCCAACAGGTGAATCCATAATAGGAAAAAACACTCCTCCTCCAAATACCACAGACCATAAAATAAAGATGATAAACCTCAGGGTATAATAAAGGCAAGTTAAATAGAGTAAAAACTACCCATAATATAAATAAAGGAAAAAATTCCTTTAGCTAGCCATAAACCAGGTCACATGAACATGGTGGAAACATAGACAAAATTTTGCCAGGAAGAGTACCTGAAGATGAATGAGGTCAATAGGTATGGAGGAGTTGGAAACCCCAGGCGTATCACCACCTCTAGTGTGGCTTCATCAGGGGAAGGAAGCACAAGAAAAAGCTACACAGTTCATCATTTACAGTATATGTAAGGATAATTACAGTAAGATTTACCACACATGCTGAGATGAAGCTAAGGGACGGCATGCCAGGAGATGATCAAAAAGAATATCAATACACCTATGCCACAAAAACAGCCTATCAAACAGCGCTTGAAGAGCGTGGCCGGCGCTTGCTAAGTAAAGAGGAACCAATCAAGTACGGCGTAACACAAAAATATGAAAACGGCGTTTATAAGTGAGGTCCGGCAGCTCTAAAAGGTATTAATGTGCCGGCGCAACAAGGCCAGCCAATCAAAAGGCAGATGCCAAATAAAAATACAATGCACAGGCGCCATGGCCGAAGCCAAACATATGAAACATGGCGGGTACTCTGAAACCATATAGGTAGATAATGCGCGTGCGCTGTACCAACTAGATGTATTAAGCTGGCGAAAGGGCAAAGCCAAATAGATAAATAATGCGCATGCACTATAGCAGAACAGAGAGTAATGTTATAGTAATGACCACTAGATAAAGAGAGGGCTCCCATAGGGCGGTATTGGTACAACGCTGACAAAGAAAAAGCCAAGGCACACGTGTGAAGTAAAATAATACACTATGAAAAACACACCCTCCTTGAGAAAAAAAAAAAAAAACACACAAAAGAATGACATGACAAATAATAGAAAAATAACAATAATAACAATAAAGATTAGACATGATGAGGTTGAAGATCTGTGGTATAATGGGGGATTGGTATAGCTAGATCACATAGTGTGAATCATCACATATGAGGAAAAAAAAATAATAAAAAAAAAAATTGAATGAATGAACAATGAAAATACAAGTTAACAACTATGCATGTAAGTACATCATTCGAAAGCAACAAGGACCACTATAGATGATGTTAGTAAAATGGACAAAAATCAAAACAATGAAACAAAATCAATATAATTGGATAACAAACAGTTAAGTAAATCCACAGCAAGCAGTCCTTGTCGACATTTTTGGTTGGATGAAGTAGGATGAAGAGATGTCCAGGCTGCCAGATTTTAGTCCATATAAGATGGGAGTATAGGCGTAGAAAGGATTAGCGGTAGCAGGAAGAGCAGTGGGTCATGCTTGAGCAAAAGGTCCACAGAGAATGTACTTGCTGGATGTTGAAATACTATAGAAACGAGAAGGACAAGCAAGTAAAGAAAAAAAACAAAACCAAAAAAAACGACATGACAAAAAATAAAAAATATAATAATAGCAATAATAACAATAAAAAATAGACATGATGAGGTTGAGAATCTGTGGTATAATGAGGGATTGGTATAGATAGATCACATGGTGTGAATCATCACATATGAAAAAAAAAAGGAAAAGGGGAAAGAGCGCGTAGGTGCTCCTATTTTCATATTTTATTTTTTGTAGAAACCCTAATAAAGTAATTCTTCATTGAGGCCCAAAGATGTCAAGCTTTTGAGATTAAAGATCCACTTGGCCTCTCGTCTCAAAAGTTCATCTGTGGGATGTTCACCTCTAATGGTAGTGAAGACCCTATCAACAACAATGATTTTTATGTGTTTTGGAGAAGAGGAGTGGTGCTCTAAATAATGTGCAGCCAAAGAGGTGATAGGCTTACCTTTAGATTGATCTTTGCTTGCTCTCGTGATGTTTGAAAAGTGGTGCTGGATTCTTCTGCGCAACTCCTGCGTGGTCTGTCCAACATACATCTTGGGGCAGCTACAAAGTAAAACATAGACAACCTGTCTAGTACGACAATTGGAATAAAACCGTGTAGAAATTGGGTTGGAAGACCATGGAAGCCATCCATTGGTTTGATTGTAGTGGAAGAGGTTTTGGTCTCCATGCATTTCTATAGTTATACTGTAGTGAAATTGAGCATTTGGTGCAGATATTATTCTCCCCAAACGGGTACACAAAGATAATAAACTCTAAATTGATTTTCAATAAACACCCCGCCCCATCAAACACCTCTGCTGCTTCTTCATCCCCCTCTGTTACCATGCTAAGTTGTGTCACGCAGGTGTCTGACAGAACAAGCTGTATACCCGCTGCAGTGACAGCCCATCAGCTGTAAGTGAAGCGGACATACCTGCTGTGTTTGTTTCTCTGAGAACACCACACGTTTCTCAATCCACCGTAACATCTCTGCCTGCACCTCACTCACGGTCTATCGGTTTGTCCGTTTCACCGTACTCTACCCTCTCTCAGCACTGCAGCCAGCCCTCAAATGTTTCATCCTACACATGACAAAGCTAAAAGATTGAACTCCACCATCTCCAATCTATTGGCCACTGAAATGGTGGTCTTAGGCCATATTTTTTTAAATGTAAACACTTTCGATTGAGTTTGCATCTCCTGGGTTGGCTGTAGTGGGACAGGTATGGGTCTGCGTTAAACTACTTGTGGTCTGATGACATTGATTCCACTTCACTGGTGTTAGGCCCTCATTTAGGACAATGTGAACACTCCAGGTTAGGTCTCCATCTCCTGCGTTGGATGTACTAGAAGAGGTGTGGGTCTTTTTTACACTATTTCTACAGTAGTGTAATTGATGCCACTTTGCTGGCGTCTGCCACTAATTTTTTTAAATGTGAGGAATCCTGATTGGGTCTCCATCTATTGGGTTGGCTGTAGTGGAACCTTCCTGTTCTGCAGTCTAAGCTGTGTAAGGTTGCGTAGCAGTCCTTGCTGCACTCCTGATACAGACTCTGCCTGCTACACTGCCAATACAAACTCTGCCTGTTGCACTCCTGATACAGACTCTGCTTGCTGCACTCCTGATACAGACTCTGCCTGCTGCACTCTGATACAGACTCTGCCTGCTTTACTCTGATACAGACTCTGCCTGCTGCACTCTGATAAAGACTTTGCCTGCTTCACTCTGATAGAGACTCTGCCTGCTGCACCATCTAGTCTGTCCTACTGGGTCCAGCTGCTGCGTGTCCGTTGGTCTGTCCTGGAGTGGCACCTGGCATTCATCAGGAGCCAAGTCTAACCTCACCATCAGAGGCTCTAGTGAACAGTCCGGTACTCGCTTAGTCACGCCCCTCCAGGCTCTCCGGGGTCCATGGCACAGTGGTTCCACAAACCACATCTGTGACAGTGCGCCCTCACAGGCAGGGTCCTCTCTCCTGTTGTACCAGTCGGTGACCCCTTTTGACATGTAAAGCGCAACTGAACAAATGTCGCTGTCACAGTAATAATAATTATAGTACTTGTACTCTTGGTCAATTGATGGCACTTCCCTGGTGTCTACAACTAATTTGATGTGTTTTGGCAGCTTTTGGTCCCGTTTCTAGTTGTTGTATATGCATTTTTTTGGTCCCCCCATTGACTCATATGGGATTCGGAAATGTTCGACGAACATTCGGCAAATATCAATTTGCTCGGCAAACTTTTCCGAACCGAACATTGAAATGTTCGCTCATGCCTATCTGTTAACAGAAATTTAGGGGCTTCCATGTTAGTGGTAGCACAAAGGCTCTGGAAAAGTGAAATTCTTCGCTCCCAAACCCAAATGGCCCCCACCCTTCTGAGCACCACAGTGTGCATAAATCGCAGTTAGCATCCACATGTTTGGCATTTCTGTAGTAATATGAGCCTGCCTAATTTATGGGTGCATGTTTCCAGAAGCATGAGCAGGTCACTACAATGTACTGGTCACTACAATGTACTGGTCACTACAACATACTGGGGACTACAATGGCAGTTTGCAATTTACACTCAACAACATCCACTGCTGCTTGTTTCTGGAAAACACCCATGGAGTCAAAATTGTCAGTACATCTGTAGATAAATCCCAAAGGGATATAATTTCCAAAATGGGGTCACTTGAGAGGGCATTCTGCTCTTCTAGCACTTAGGGCTCTGTATATAGATTCCACAAACTATTCTAGGAAACTCTGGGCTCCAGGAGGCAAATAGCGCTCAATCCCTCCCATGTCTTGCCGTATGACAAAGTAGTACTGTCTAGCCACAAATCGGGTATTTCTACATTCAGCAGAAATTGTGGGACACATTGTGGTGTCATTTTTACCCATTTCCAAGTGAAAAAATGTAAAATCTGTGGTTAAACAAAATTTTGGTGGTAAAAATGTAATTATTTTTCACTGCCCAATAGTATAAAATTCTCTGACCCACCTGTGGTGTCAATATGATCACTGCAGCCCTAGGTGAATTCATTGAGAGGTGTAGTTTGTAAAATGGGGTCTCATACAGGGGGTTTTGCTGTTCTGCCTCCTCAAGTGCTCTACCAATGTGACATGGTACCCTCAAACCAGTCAAGCAAAATCTGAATTCCAATATGGCACTTCTTCCCTTCTAAGCGTTGCATTGTGCCTCAAAAGTAGTTTTGGACCAGATATGGGGTATCGGCATACTCAGGAGAAATTGCATAACAAATTTTTGGGTCCATTTTCTCCTGTTAGCCTGAAAAAAATTTGGGGCTAAAACAAGATTTTTGTGGGAAAAATATATATTTTTTCATTTTCACAGATTAACGTTATAAAATTCTGTGAAGCAACTGTGGGTTTAAGGTGCTCACCACACAAATGAGGTCACTTGGGGGGGTTCACCACTGTTTAGGCACATCAGGGGGTCTGCAAATGCGACATGGCATCCGCTATCTATTCCAGCCAATTTTGCGCTCCAAGAGTCAAATAATAATCATTCTCTTCCAAGCCCTGTTAAGCAACCATACAGTAGTTTTCCACCACATATGGTGCATCAGTGTGCTCGAGAGAAATTGCACAAAAAATTGTAAATTTCATAATTCCAGATATCAGACTTTTCCAGTAGTTGTTTATCAAGTTTCCACACACTAGTAGGAATTTTGGCCAACTCCTAAATACAGATCTTCTCCAAATCTTTTGGGTTTTGGGGCTGTCGCTGGGCAACATTGAGTTTCAGCTCCTTCCAAAGATTTTCTATTGGGTTTCAGGTCTGAAGACTGGCTTGGTCACTCCAGGACCTTGAAATGCTTCTTATGGAGTCACTTCTTAGTTGCCCTGGATGTGTGTTTCAGGTCATTGTCATGCTGGAAGACCCAGCCACGACCCATCTTCAATGCTCTTACTGAGGGAAGGAGGTTGTTGGCTAATATCTCACAATACATGGCCCCATCCATCCTCCCTTCAATACGTTTCAATCATCCTGTCCCCTTAGCAGAATAGCAACCCCAAAGTATGATTTTATGATATTTCTCCCACCATGCTTCAAAGTTGAGATGGTGTTCTTGAGGTTGTACTCATCCTTCTTCCTCCAAACACAGCAAGTGGAGTTGATACCAAAAAGTTCAATTTTGGTCTCATCTGACCACATGATCTTCTCTCATGCCTCCCCTGGATTATGGCCTGCCTTCATCCATTTATGAATCATGCATCTATTTTGATATCTAATCTTTCACTGGACCTTGTTATACTCAGCCTCCTGATGAACCTATGAGACGGAGAAACGCATTGAGGTGACTTTTATAATACGAGATAAGTTATAGTATTGGGTATCTCTATCTACTTATGTACACACTAGCATAGTGATTTCATGTATATAGCTCACCTAATAGGGCAAATCAGGGAGAGTGAAGGGCAGCCGCCGAGGAATGGGGGCGCCAAACTCGTCGTATAGGATGCCAACCCCCATGCCAGGCAGGATCAACATATAGGCTTTATATAGGGTGAGATAAGGTGTTTATTATATGAAATGTACTGGTATTCATACCTTTCTACCCTTGACTTTGATTATGTGTAGTTATATTAGTTATATAATATGATCACCATTGTGTGACATTTTCTCTAGTTTTATTAGCACATGGTATTTTGGGTGTTTTTTTAGAATATTGAAATAAAGACAATACATTTTAGAGGTTTTTGAATGTTTACTCCTCTTTTGGATTACCCAGCTGGTCATCAGCAAACTTCAAACAGGCTGGAAATGTACTGGCGTGAGTAGGGGGACCTTGGGTGCCCTGTAGGATTTTAATTCATGACTTTGTGTGTTACTAACGGTAATGTTTGAGACTGTGGTTCCAGCTCTCTTCAAGTCATTGACCAGGTCCTCCTGGGTAGTTCTGGGCTGATTTCTGACCTTCCTCAGAATCATCTTTACCCCACGAGGTGAGATCTTGCATGGAGCCCCAGACCAAGGAGGATTGATATTAATCTTGTGTTTCTTCCATTTTCTAATAATTGTGCCAACACTTGTTGCCTCTCACCAAGCTGCTTGCCTATTGTCCTGTAGCCATCCCAGCCTTGTGCAGGTCTACAATTTTGTCACTGGTGTCCTTAGACAGCTCTTTGGTGTTGTCCATGGTGGAGAGGTTGGAGTGTAACTTAGTGAGTGTGTGGACCGGTGTCTTTTATACAGGTAAGAATTTCAAACAGATGCAATTAATACAGGTAATGAGTTCAGAATATGAGGGCTTCCTAAAGGAAAACTAACAGGTCAGTGAGAGCCAGAATTCTTGCTGGTTGTTAGGTGAAGAAATACTTATTTCATGCAATAAAATGCAATTTAATTATGTAAAATTATGTAAAAATCATACAATATGATTTTCTGTTTTTTATTGTTAGATTCTGTCTCTCAAAGTTGAAATGTACCTACGATAAAAATGACATACCTCTCCATTCTTTGTAGGTGGGAAAACTTGCAAGATCGGCAGTGTATCAAATATTTATTTTCCACACTGTAGTTATTTGACTTTGGTATCTTTATCTAATGTTAGAACACTTCTGAAAATTGAATGACGTTTTAGGAGAAATGTATGCAGAAATATAGGAAATTCGGAATGTTCCATAAACTTTATGCACCTTGGTATATGTTGTTTGAAGAGAGCAGGGTGAGCTCTAAGCACAGAAAGTGAACTAAACACTATTGAACTGTGGGTGTAAGGGGTATAGTTTTTCCTTGTTGAGAGTGCCAGATTAGCATAACAAGACTTATATATCATGCAATTCTTCACTGTGTATTTAAATATGCAAACAGCCTCTTCAGAGAGAAAGAAGACAGGAGCTCTAGTGCAGCTTATTGGAAGTAATTTTTGAATAGAAGCTTCTCCTTCTAAGAGGTATATCTCAATATGGAATATTTATAAGAGGCCTCTACAATGCAATAAGATTAGGCAAATCATTTGGGGATTAAAATAAATAGCTATACTCTCTTTCAAGACTAATAGTTGCAGCTAGGTACCCCATGAAGGCACTTTTCCCTGAGTCGGTCCAATAAAGGCTGTAGAACATTAATTTTTTGCCAAAAAATCCAATATTGAATGCAGCTGGATACCATCAGAATCACATAATCATCTTGTAATGTCCTATTATATTTGGAAAATGTGCAGTTGATACTACTAAATACCTGGGACTTGTTAGGTCAGTGCTGTGAGGTCTTAGCATACTGTGAGAATCCAGAGTGTCATTAAACGGCTTTCTAAGTAATTAACTGAATATCTCATGGAGAGTAGTAAATAAATCAGACTGAAGAGTAACCTCAAACAAGTCCAGATCTTATTAGCTGCTACCTGTTTTTTATTGTCCTTTTTTTTATCACTCACATTGTGAAGCTGTTACGTGTGCAACTCAAGGATTAATCAGTTACAATCTTGGCATTACCTAAGAGCATGAAACTTAGTCTCCAAAGCAGTCACTTGGCTAATATTGTGTGAAAAATGAAAGCTGTGAAACCCCCAATATTTCATATTTGTCAGAATGCTAAATTTTGGGTACATGATTAACAGAATTAATTTTAGATCAATTTACTCATCTCTATTCATCATCTAGATTTAATCTAATGATAGATACTTGGATATCTGGAAATTGGAAAACATTACTTAACACTAATACATGGGAACTCAATATAAGCTAACATTTTGAAAGGTAAGAATGCCAAAGAGAGTTAACTTTACTGGTTCTATGATATTTTTTTCCTACACAGGTTTCAAGAGAAAGATCCAGTGGTTCTAAATAACACAAAATGCAATTTTCACAGAAAGTGAAAGAGATATCAAAATACCACACCATATCTGTCAGTAGACCCTATTAGAGAACATTGACATCATAGAAGGGTGTTCCATCAGAATGGAGAAGTTGTCTATAAGAGCAGTTCCTGACCGTTAAGGCCTGCTGGCTTTTATTCAGAAAGGGTTTGCTCATTTGGCGCACGTTTAATGGTTATGTGCATTTTAATGCTCCAGTTTATACAACAAAAAATTAAAGGATTTTGCGAATAGCAATGATTAAAATTCTATACAGACCAATGTGCCTCTATGTGTTGATGGCAGTTCACCTTGTGCTTAATACATCTTTTCTGTAATTTCACTACTTCTGGACATTCTGCGTGATGAATGTCAAAGGAAAGAAAGAATTATTCCGGAATTATATAATGTACAGGATTTGCTTGTAGATTTTAATCAAGGAGATGCGGAGATCTACAAATACATAGTAACATAGTAACATAGTTTTTAAGGTTGAAGGAAGACTAAGTCCATCTAGTTTAACCCATAGCCTAACATGTTGATCCAGAGGAAGGCAAAAGAACCCCATGTGGCAAACTCTAAGCTCCACATTGGGGAAAAAAATTCCTTCCTGACACCATGCGACAATCAGACTAGTTCCCTGGATCAACGCCCGATCAAGGAATCTAGTATATATAACCTGTAATATTATACTTTTCAAGAAAGGTATCCATGCCCTTCTTAAATTTTAATAGTGAATCACTCATTACAACATCATGCAGCAGAGAGCTCCACTGTCTCACTACTCTTAAAAGTAAAGAATCCACGTCTTTGATTATGATTAAACCTTCTTTCCTCCAGACGTAGAAGATGCCCCCTTGTACCTGTCTCAGGCCTCAGATTAAAAAGATCAGTAGAAAGGTCTTTGAACTGTCCCCTTATATACTTGTACATAGTAATAAGATCACCCCTAAGCATTCGTTTTTCCAAACTAAATAACTCCAAGTGTAATAACCTGTCTTGGTATTGCAGACCCCCCAGTCCTCTAATAACCTTGGTCGCTCGTCTCTGCACCCGCTCTAGTTCAGCTATGTCTTTCTTATACAGTGGAGACCAGAACTGTGCACAGTATTCTAAGTGTGGTCGCACTAGTGACTTGTATAGAGGTAAAATTATGTTCTCCTCATGAGCATCTATGCCTCTTTTAATGCATCCAATTATTTTATTTGCTTTGCAGCAGCTGCCTGACACTGGCCTCCAAACATGACCTTGATGTCCAGCAATACACCCAGGTCTTTTTCAGTTACAGTTTTGCCCAGTGATTTACAATTAAGCATATAATTATACCTTTTGTTTCCTCTGCCAAAGTGCATTACCTTACATTTATCCCCATTAAAGCTCATTTGCCATTTATCAGCCCAAGCTTCTAGTTTATATAGATCCTCCTGTAATATAAAATTGTCCTCCTCTGTATTGATTACCCTACAGAGTTTAATGTCATCTGCAAATATTGAAATACTACTCTGTATGCCTCCTACAAGGTCATTAATAAATATGTTAAAAAGAAGCTGGCCCAATACTGACCCCTGTGGTACCCCACTGTTAACTGAGACCCAGTCTGAGGGTGTTCCATTAATAACCACCCTTTGTTTCCTATCACTGAGCCAGTTCTTAACCCACTTACATATATTTTCCCCTATCCCCATTGTTCTCATTTTATGTATCAATCTTTTGTGTGGAACCGTATCAAAATATTTTGAAAAGTCCATATACACCACATCCACTGCTTTTCCTTGGTCCAGTCCGGAACTTAGCTCTTCATAAAAGCTGATCAGATTAGTCTGACAGGAACGGTCCCTCGTAAACCCATGTTGATATTAGGTCATGAGGTTATTCTTCTTCAGATACTCTAGTATAGCATCTCTTAGGAAACCCTCCAGGATTTTACCCACAGTAGAGGTTAAGCTTACTGGCCTATAATTTCCAAGTTCGGTTTTTGTCCCCTTTTTGAATATTGGCACGACATTTGCTATACGCCAGTCCTGTGGTACAGACCCTGTTATTATGGATTCTATAAAGATTAAAAATAATGGTCTATCTATGACATTACTTAATTCCTGCAGTACTCACGGGTGTATCCCATCCGGGCCCGGGGATTTGTCAATTTTAGTGATTTTTAGACGCCGCCGTACTTCCTGCTGGGTTAAGCAAGTGACATTTAATGGAGAATTTTTCTTATCACAAATCATGTTTTCTGTCATGCGATTTTCTTGTATAAATACTGTTGAAAAAAATTCATTTAGCGTATTGACTTTTTCCTCATCTTCATCCACCATTTCACCCAGACTATTTTTAAGGGGGTCCACACTATAATTTTTTAGTTTTTTACTATTGAGCTAAATGAGCTAAAAGAATCAAAACTATTTGTAACATTGTTCATTTTGATTGCATATAAATTGATACAATACAGTTTGATGGTAAATATGGTTATATTCATGCAATTATTTATCAATAAAAAAATGTAACTCTTTCAGAACTTCAAGTTCAATTCATTTATGGGAGAGGTTGAAAGAACTTATGTGTAACAGGCTAGGAAGCAATTAATAACTGACACCTACCAACAGTTCTGATTACTTTGAAAATTCTGGTTTAACCCCTTGAACACTACAGTCAATAGTGACCAGGGGATAAAAATGGTTATAGAACCACCCTCTGCCAATTTAATTATGAAGACATTCGAGGGTCTCATTAAGGTTCCCATTAGGGATGAGCGAACCCTTGTATGTTTTGGTTTGTCAGGTTCGACCGAACTGTAGTTCAATGTGCGGTTCGGCATCCAAACTTCACCCCAAACTCAAACCCACTAGAAGTCAATGGTCAGCTGAAATTTGGTGCTTTAAAATGGCTGTAAAATGGTTATAGTAAGGGCTATGGGGCTGCAAAAGGAAGCTAAATGGGGGTAAAAGCAGGACAATTGCAAACAAATGTGAATAGGGAAATGACTTAAAAGAACATAGAATTAAAAAAAAACAAACAACAATCTAGAACCAAGAAATGGAGGTACAAGTGGAAGATGAGGTTGAGGAGGAGTCGGAGGTGAACTTGGCAGTGTAACTGGAAGAGACAGAAGAGGAGAAGGTAGCCAACACTGTTTTTGTGTTTTTGTTTTTTTTCTCATTTGATGGTACTCTAAAAACAGGCTCTGTGGGGGCACTCTGCATACAGGCAGTGTAATATTCTGCTGGCCACTCTCTCCGTATATAGGATGTGTAATACATTCTACAGGATAATGGGGAAGGAGATAGTAGGTTCGGGGGTTGCAGCAGTTCGGGTGTTGGTGAGGCAGCAGCTCTGCTACTAGTGAGGTGGCAGCGATGTCATTGCAAGCTATAAACTATTCTGAGGAGATGGATTTTCAAGTCTTGCTTGAAAGTTCTGAACTAATCGGATAATCGGATGTGTTGTTGCACAGAATTACAGAGGATGGGTGATACTCGGGAGAAGTCTTGCAGGCGATTGGATAAGGAATGTACAATTGTGGAGGAGAGAAGGAAGTCTTGGGAGAACTGGAGATTATGTGGTGGGAGATATCGGGGCATTAGCTTACATATAAATGGGGAGACAGATTATGGACAGCTTTGAAGGTCAGTGTTAGTAGCTTGGAGTGGATACATTGTGGAATTGGGATCCAATGAAGTGCAGATTAGAACATTTGTTTTTTACACACACTAATTCCACAAACATAGTTGCAGATTAGAAAAAAAAAATTTGCACACACTACCTGCACAGACACGGTTGCAGATTATAAAAAATGTGTTTTTACGCACATTACTCCCACAGACATGGGTGTAGATTAGAACATTTTTTTTTACTTACACTACTCCCACAGACACGGGTGGAAAGTAGAAATAAATTGTTTTTACGCACATTACTCCTACAGACACAGGTGCAGAGTACAAAAAAATTGGTTGTAGTCACACTACCCCAACAGTCAGGGGTGCAGAGTACACACAGAGAGGCTTTTTTGAAAACTTCACACACACAAAACCTAATACTGTTCCTCACTCCAGCTGCGTCCTGTCCCTACACTAAGCAGAGCAGAATGCCGGTGGCACCCGTGATCCAGCTTTTATACAGACCAGGTCACGTGGTGCACCGGCCAATAGTCATGCCAATACTTGACATGGCTGTGAAGGGTCTAGAAATTCCCACAGCCTAAAAACTTGTTGATAAGCTGAGCTGCAGCCTTTCAACAAACTTTATTCTGCATTCAAACCTAAACAGTAATCTGGACTTCTGGTTAAATGTCCGTGTTCGGGGTACGAACCCCAAACTTTATAGTTCAGCTTTGCTCATCCCCAGTCCTCTTATCTACCAGGTTAGTACTCTTATTAAGCCCTGCCACGGTAAGTGCTTGTTAGGTGACAATACTACAATGCAAAAGTATTGCAGTGTATTCTACCAGTGATTGAATTATCACATATTCAAGTTTTCTACTGGGACTGAAAAAAATGTTTATTTTTTTAAGTTTAAATGAAGTTTAAAAACTTAAAACAATATCAATATGTTTCTTGCAGAATTATTAGATAGCTATTGTTATCATTATTCATAAAATAAATATATAAAGAAATGTGCCTTGTGACTGTTTCTTTGCTATTCCATTTAATTTATACCCAATTGGGTTTGATTTCTTCCTTTTTCCCAAATGAATAAGTGAGAGTTTAAATAAAAGGCTGATTGATATCATTCTATTTATCTGTACAATATAACATTCAATGTGATTGCATATACTGCATAATGCACTGGATGCATAGATTATATAGATCCTAGTCTATTAAACAGTTCCAAGATGTACTATACAAATGGCTTCATGCACAAAGAAGAGAGTCCAGAAAGCAAATGTGAACTCTCAAGAATGAAAACAGACTTTTTGTTTCAGAATTTCTTCTGAACATCTGGTGAGTTTGTAAATAAATTTCAGCATTTCTATTCTTTTTTGAAAAGAGGAAAAAGATAAGGTACATACATACTAGAATTTACAATGATCTATTGCTGCTAAGAGATTCATAATGTACATTTTAACAATAAGCCTACTTGCCTCTTCAAGGTGACTTCTTTAAAGTAAGCCTCTACTTAAAAAAGCACACTTATCTATCTCTATTTTTTTTTACTAAACATGTGTACATGCATATGATGTGGTGTGAGTGAATTAATATATTCACAAACCTCTACTCTCTTCAGTGTCCAGCAATGCTCTTCTCTTCTTCTCAGTGCCGTCACCGCTCTGCAGACTGTCCAGTTCACGCTGCGCTCTTCGTGACCCGGAAGTAGCTTTTACAATGTAAGTCTCTGAAGTCATTGTAAAAGAGACTTCTGGCTCACGCATAGAGCATAGACTGAGCTGGCTAGTCAAAATTGCAGTGACGTCACTGAGAAGCAAAGCAGAACGGCGCTGGACACCGAAGAGACCGGCAGTAGGTGAGTATATTAACACAATTACACTACATTACATGCACATATACACACATTTAATATAACAAAATATAGATGGGAGTGCTTCATTATTCCAAAGAAGCTCTATAACCACATAAGTCGCAACCCCACTGCATGGCCAATGACACTAGCTAAAGCATACCAATAGTGAAGCTGCCTGGATGGAGGAAGCCACAGAATGGATAAAGTCAGAGACCCATGTAGATTAAGTGTGGTTTATTAGTCAACTTGCTTTGAAGTTTTACACTTTTTCTTCAGGACAAAGCACAGTCTGTGACTATTGGTAATTTGGCATTGTTGTGTAACTGCAGCAGTCTTAAATGCATTAAGTGGTTGTGTTACACAATCCTGGCCAGGTGATCAATTTTCCTTAACTCATGATACTATTTTACATGGATAGGACCCTATTGCACTATTGTTTTTCCAGTTTTCTTCTACTACAAGCCACAGCATCATATATCTTTGTGATACCCCTGCTAGCCCAGGCCACCAAACTATTTGCCAAGCTGTGGCTACAGCAATGTACTTGTACTATAGCAGTGTGAAATTTACCCAAAATGCAGGGACTATCACAACACCTCATTAACAGGGGGAGAAAACTATCATTCTGACATCACCTCTGCATTTATGTTAAGCCCCCATATAATAACTTTCTTGTCTGATTTTAAAATTTAAAGTATTAATGAGGGAATCTGCTGAAATTTGCTAATCTAGATTGACTTTTATAAAAATGTATGATAAATGGAGGAGTTAAAAAATAAAATAAATATTATACTCGCCTCCCTTTAACGTGTCCTGCTGCCGTAGCTCCCAACCCAATTCTCCCTTTGGCTGACTTCCTCCCTGCAGTCTTCTCTTTCATATTCAGTCTTTTTCATCCTTCTGCACCGACTAGGCCTCATCTGGCGTCACCCAGAAAACGTCACTTGAGGGGTAGTCAGTGCCAGAGACATTGAAGAATGAAGATGGAAGAGAAGAACAGAGCTGAAGGGGGGAGCTGGGGTGCCAGAACAGGTGGAGGGCAAGGTAAGTATGTTTTTTTTTTAATCCCATTCCAGCTCTAAAAATAATAAACAAAATGGATTCAACCAAATTGACTCCAAAACAATTTGGTTTGGGCAAATGCATTTTTTTTGTTAAATGTGAAGCAAATTTGATTTGCCTTGAATCAAGTTATTTATTTCTAGCTAATAGATATTTTGGGCTATCAGAACATTAGCCAGTAGTCAATGTCATTCTCATATAATGATTACATGTACATTACATTGTATTCAAAGGAGTATTAAAGTTTCAGAAGGTTAAGATTATTTGTATAATACACAAATTTGAATCAATTTCTCATGATTTCTAAGACCACCTTTATAGTTTATTTTCATAGAATGAGGATCCAGTCTAACCTTAGAGAACAGAGCTTTGAGTGTAATTGTCAACACCTTAACCCTGTATGGTAACTTTACTAAAACAGATTTTTGGCCCGGAAAGTAAGTTATGAAGCATACTATGGAATAACATAACGCAGAGTAACTCTCAAAAATTTAAAATAGAAATTTTATCAAAAATTAAAGGTGTTTTTGCATGGTCAAATATTCAACCTGAAAGAGTTGTTCAGCGGATGTTTTAACTAAGACATTCTTTGTACAATTGAGGTAAACAATGTTTAAATGATATAATCAGCTGACAAAAAAGCATATTTTCCTATGTCAGTTGATTGCTGGGCATGTTTACATGAGCAATAATGGGGAACAAGCATGAGTAATGAATCTTTGTTGTAACAATCACTTGCCTTTATAAAGGGCCTTCATTTTTAATTGTGTTATGAATTAAAAAAAACATTGAATGTATTTTTTTTTCAGATATAGCAGCATTCTTTACAGGACTATTACTGTTTCTAGGACTGCAGTTGCCCACCATTTACATAAAGAGCAAACATGAACGGACAGCAACATATACTTTTACTCTAGCAACATTTTTAGCCACTTATGCATACAAAAATAAATATAAAAAAGTTTTCTTTAACATATATTACTTATATTACAAAATCTATTTTAGTATTATGAGATGTACTGTATTTTTCGGAGTATAAAATTTACCGGAGTAATTTCTTAAAGTAATGATGGCCACTCGTTTTTCTTTACTTAGCTGCTTTTTTCTTGTCATAATACAAATTCTAACAGTCTATTCAGTAGGACGATCAGCTGTGTATCCACCAGACTTCTGTACAACACAACTGATGGTCCCAACCCCATTTATAAGGCAAGAAATCCCACTTATTAAACCTGACAGGGCACACCTGTGAAGTGAAAACCATTTCCGGTGACTACCTCTTGAAGCTCATCAAGAGAATGCCAAGAGTGTGCAAAGCAGTCATCAAAGCAAAAGGTGGCTACTTTGAAGAACCTAGAATATAAGACATATTTTCAGTTGTTTCACACTTTTTTGTTAAGTATATAATTCCACATGTGTTAATTCATAGTTTTGATGCCTTCAGTGTGGATGTACAATTTTCATAGTCATGAAAATACAGAAAAATCTTTAAATGAGGAGGTGTGTCATAACTTTTGGTCTGTACTGTATATACTGTATATATCAAGATGGGGGCATATATATATATATATATACATACAGTATATATACATATATATATATATATATGTATATATATATCCCCATCCAGGTATGTATGATCCCCATCCAGGAATATATGTCCCCTAATCCAGGTATATATGGCCCCAATACATGTATGTAGTGCTCATTTCTTCTAGATTGCATCAGTACTATGCAGGCATTTTACATTTCTTCCTTTCTATTAAATATAGAGTACAGTCAAAATGCTTTCTGGAAATGTAACTGAGTTCTTCCTTAATGGATTTAAAAATCTTCACAATATACAAATCTTTATTTTTTGTTTATGTCTCATTATCTACATTTTCACATTATTCGGAAATCTTTTAATCATCTTACTAGTGGCAGCCAATGCTCGTCTTCATTCTCCAATGTACTTCTTCCTTAGCAACCTATCTTTATCCGAGGTTGTTTTCACTACAAATATTGTTCCCAACATGCTACACAAGTTACTTTCAGAAGATAATTCTATATCACTCCCTGAGTGTCTGACTCAATATTACTTCTTCAGCACCACAGCCACAACTGAATGCTTGCTGCTCGCAATTATGTCATATGACCGATATTTGGCAATATGCAGGCCGTTACATTACTCTTCTCTTATGAACTTTCAGTTGTGTAGCTGGACTGCCATGTGGGCTTGGCTAACTGGTTTGCTCATATCAATGATAACCCTTATTTTACTATGCAAGTCAAATTTTTGTGGTCCAAATGTAATAGATAATTTCTTCTGCGATCTTTCACCTCTTATCGAACTTATCTGTTCAGATACATTTATGATAGAACTTGAATCATTTGTATTTGCATCCCTACTAACATTATTGCCTTTTATATTTATTATTACAACATACATTATAATTCTCTACTATATTTTCAAGATCCCGTCATCAACTGGAAGAAAAAAGGCTTTTTCCACATGTAGTTCTCATCTTGCTGTTGTGTCCACATATTATGGAACTCTCATTACTATGTATGTAGCACCATCTCGAAAGCAAATATTTAGCATAAGCAAAGCCCTGTCATTGCTTTATACAGTAGTTACTCCGCTATTGAATCCAATTGTATATAGCCTTAGAAATAAAGAAATTCATATTGCATTGAACTCCATATTAAAACATTGTATAAAGCCATTTAATTCACATGCCATTTCATAGTTGTAAAATGCTAAACTTCCGTATTCCGGCAGATAAAACAACTAGCTTAAAATAAATTGATTTCCTTTTTTTCAATTAAAACAAGCAAGAAATGAACCAATAAATGGTACATGTGTTAAATTAATGGAAAATACTATTATAAAAGTAGATCCATGAATTATTCCATGAAACCATTAAAGCTCCATTAATTACTGGTACAGTAAATTGTTAACAGGATCCATCAATATTTCCATTGTATTTGTTGACAAGAATAGCAATGACTATAGTGCTACTCTTTCCGCCAAAAATGCCAGAGCTGTCATGGACGTTAGTAAAAACAATGTGGTCCAGTAGGACATGTTATTATAGCTATGGGAATGGATCTTACATAAATATCTTGACTTCATCATAAAGAGAAGCCATGACAATTATGTGAACAGAATGTTTTTTAAAAGACAAACAGTACATTTTATTTTGAAAATGGAAACTGTAGATTGGTTTTCACTTTTGTACTCACTACCTGAGATTACTTTGTGTTAGAACCTTGCTCTTAGGTTTTTTTTCCTTTGCTGGTCACATGACCTTGTTGGCCTATTTAATCCTGCTCCGCCCTTCTGGCTTTGCTGGACTTCATTGTATTTCTACTTTCTAGCTAGCCTGTGCTCTGTATCTAACTCTGTTAGTTTGCTTGGTCTACGGACCTCTATGTTCTTTATATTTTGTTTGTTCGTTTGTCTGCTACTATTTCTGTTAGGAGGTGTCCCATATTCCTCCCAGTCCTTAGTACTTGTAGGGATTCCTTCCCCACATCTATAGGTCTCCGTACAGACTAGCTTAGGACTTTAGCAGGTCTGATCGCAGGATCAGGTCCCCTGTTACATCGTAGGGATTCAGCTGAGTTCTATCGTAGGGACAGATCTCCTCTCTTTCTTTAGCTCTGGTAGCAGAACATAACAGTAAGTCCAGCCTGCAAATTCTCTAAGGAAAGATTTTTCTGTTCCATCATGGTGTCGGTTCAGGATTTGGCTCATCGCCTGCAGGGACTCTCTCTGGAGGTGGCCGAGCTCCGTCAGCACGTGAGTAGCTGTCCTGGAGCACATTTCTTGGAGCCTAAGGTATGTTTGCCGGATTTATTTTTTGGTGAACACCGAGAATTTTTTTCATTTAAAAATGCTTGCTTATTGTATTTTCGTTTGAGACCCAAGTCCTCTGGGGATGAATCCCAGCGCATAGGGTTCATAATGTCACTTTTGCGCAAAGAGCCTCAGGAGTGGGCTTTTTCTTTGCAACCTAGTGATACATGCTTCAGATCAGTGGATAGTTTTTTTTCTGCTTTGGGACTATTATATGATGATCCTGACCGTGTCGCATCAGCTGAGACTGAGTTGAGACGTTTGAAACAGGGATCAGGTAATGTGGAAAAATATTGTACTCATTTCCGTCGTTGGTCTACTCAAACAGGGTGGAACGATTCTGCTCTGAAAAGTCTATTTCTTGCTGGGCTCAATGAAAGGGTTAAAGACCTGCTAATTGCTTATCCTACACCTGAAGATTTGCAACAGGCTATGCAATTAGCTATACGGGTGGATAGGAGACTGCGTGCAAGGGTTAATGAGAGCAAATCCTCTGCTATGTCAGTTTCTGGTTATGAGAATGTGTGTACTAACAGTGGTGAACCGATGGAGATTGGATCGGTGGCACCTCGCTCTCAAGAAAAAGACCGTCGATTTTCTGAAGGCTTGTGTTTCTATTGCGGAAAATCTGGTCATTTAATTAAAGACTGTGAGCTTCGTATGAAGAAAGAAAAAAAAATGGTCAGTCATGCCCGTATTGCCTGTTTAAATTCCAAGGGTGTATTTTTAGCTGCTTCCACGATTGCTCAGGAAAAATTAATGGAATTTCGGGTGTTTGTGGATTGTGGGTCTACTCTGAATGTAATTGATGGGGGATTCTTGGAAAGACTCAATTTAAAACCCGAACCTTTATCATCCCCCATTGCTGTGGTTTCTGTGGATGGTTCCCCTTTGAAGAATATTACTCTCAAGGTCTGTGAATTTCCTCTCACTATTAATGGTGTTCACCATGAGAAATTGGATTTGGTAGTGTTGAATAACTTGCCTTCTCCAGTAATATTGGGATTGCCCTGGTTAAAATTTCACAATCCTGTACTGGATTGGTCTACTAGTGAAATTAAATCCTGGAGCCATAAATGTTATGACAAGTGTTGTAACGGGCGTATTGCAGCTTTGGATAGGGGAGAATTGCCTGTTCCTATTCAGGATTTTTGGAGAGTTTTTTCTGAGAAGGAATCGCAGGTTTTGCCTCCCCATAGAGACTATGATTGTTCTATTGAATTTGTCCCTGGAGCGACTCTTCCTAAAAGTCGTTTATTTAACCTTACTATTCCTGAGAGGAAGGCTTTGGAGGAATACATACAGACAAGTTTGGCCGCCGGTCACATTAGGCCCTCTAAGTCTCCTGTGGCGGTTGGATTTTTTTTTGTAAAAAAAAAGGACGGCGGTTTACGTCCTTGTCTGGATTTTCGTGAGATTAACAAAATTACTGTACGCAATCCTTACCCACTGCCATTGATTCCTGATCTGTTTAACCAGTTAATGGGGGCCAAGTGGTTCTCTAAAATTGACCTTAAGGGGGCATACAATCTGTTGCGCATGAAGGAGGGTGACGAATGGAAGACTGCTTTTAACACTCCTGTGGGTCATTTTGAGAATCTGGTTATGCCTTTTGGTCTTACTAATGCTCCTGCATTTTTTCAGAATCTGATTAATGACATCCTTAGACCTTTGATCGGCAAAAATGTGGTTGTGTATTTGGATGACATTTTGATTTATTCGCCGGATCTGGAGTCTCATTGGCGGAGCGTGCGTGAGGTATTACAGTTATTAATGGACAATTCGCTTTTTGCTAAGCTGGAGAAATGTGAGTTCGCTGTACAGAGAATTAGTTTTTTGGGCTACATTATCTCCAGCAAAGGTTTTGAGATGGACCCGGTTAAGGTTCAGGCTGTGCAGGAATGGCCTAGGCCTATTGGTTTGAAATCGATACAGAGGTTTTTGGGTTTCGCCAATTACTACAGAAAATTCATAAAAAATTTTTCTAGTATTGTCAAACCTCTTACCGATCTCACCAGGAAAGGTGCTGATGCGGTTCAGTGGTCTTCTGAGGCCATTGAAGCTTTTGTGTATCTCAAGGAGAGGTTCACCTCTGCTCCCATCTTTATGCAGCCTGATGTGACTAAGCCGTTTTTGGTTGAGGTTGATGCTTCCTCTGTGGGGGTTGGCGCAGTATTGTCTCAGGATAACGGGGATGGATTACATCCCTGTGCCTTTTTTTCAAAAAAATTTTCGGAGACTGAACTGAATTACGATATTGGTAATCGGGAATTATTGGCTATTAAACTCGCATTTGAAAACTGGCGCCACTTCTAGGAAGGTGCGGAATTTCCCGTTCAGGTTCTTACGGATCATAAAAATCTGATATATCTTGATGCTGCCAAGCGCCTGAATGCCCGTCAGGCCAGGTGGGCACTGTTTTTCTCGCGGTTTAATTTCTCCGTTACTTACATCCCTGGTACTAAGAATGTTAAGGCGGATGCCTTGTCTCGCAGTTTTTCTCCCATTGTCGGTGCTGAGAAAGAGGAGAACATTTTACAAGAAGGTGTTGTGATAGCTGCTTTGGACTACGTTTTGGAAAATGAGATTCTTAAAGCACAGGAGAATGCCCCTTCTAACACTCCTCATGGGAGGTTGTTTGTGCCTGGGACCTTTAGGAGAGATTTGTTTGTTGAGTGTCACGAATCTCGGTTGGCAGGTGGCCTGGATGGCAGAAGGAAGTCATTAAGTGGGTGCGTCAATGTACTATATGTGCTAGATCTAAGTCCTCACATACTCCTGCTGCGGGGTTGCTTTGTCCTTTGGAGGTTCCCAGTGCTCCTTGGACACATTTGGCTATGGACTTTATAACTGACCTTCCCCCCTCTGAGGGTTTTACTGTCATCTGGGTGGTCGTGGACCGTTTTAGCAAGATGTGTCACTTGGTACCTTTCGTCAAACTGCCCTGCGCTAAAACTCTCGCTACGGCCTTTGTCAAGGAAATTGTCAGACTTCATGGCGTCCCTACTGACATTGTTTCTGATAGGGGACCTCAGTTGGTGGCTCGTTTTTGGCGTGCCTTTTGTGACAGGTTGGGAGTTCATTTGTCGTTCTCGTCCGGATATCATCCTGAATCTAATGGCCAGACAGAAAGGAAAAACCAGGATGTTGAGCAGTTCTTGCGTTGTTTTGTGGCAGACAATCAAGAGGGGTGGTCTGAGTTTCTGCCACTTGCTGAATTTGCTCTGAACAATCATACATCTTCTTCTGCTGGTTGTTCGCCTTTTTTTTGTTGTTCTGGGAGACATCCGTCGTTTGGGTCGTTCTCCAAGTTGGGATCTGCCGTGCCTGAGGAGGAGAATTTTTCCGGTGATTTGGAGAGAGTTTGGACGGATGTGCGTGGTAATCTTCAGGAGGCCAACAGAAAATCTAAAGACTACTTTGATAGGAAACGACAGGAGGTTTTGTTCGCTGTTGGTGACATGGTTTGGTTGTCCTCTAGGAATCTGCGGTTGAGGATTCCTTCAAAGAAATTGGGTCCCAAGTTTGTAGGGCCCTTTAAGGTGCTTCAGGTTGTCAACCAATCTGCTGTTAGGTTGGAGGTTCCTACCTCCTGGAGAATTAATCCGGTATTTCATGTCTCTCTGTTGAAAAAAGCTGTTGTATCGGATTGTGACGCCTCTGCCTCTGTTCCTCCGGTGGTGGAGGACGGGGAATATGAAATTTCTCGCATCCTTAACTCTAGACGGTATAGAGGTAGTTTGCAGTATCTTGTGGCCTGGAAAGGTTTCGGTCCCGAGGATAACTCTTGGGTGAGGTCGGATGATGTTTCCGCGTCCAGACTTATCAGAGCGCTTCACAGGAGATTTCCTGATAAGCCTGGTCCTAGGGGATCCGGAGGATCCTCTTAGAAGGGGGGGTACTGTTAGAACCTTGCTCTTAGGTTTTTTTTCCTTTGCTGGTCACATGACCTTGTTGGCCTATTTAATCCTGCTCCGCCCTTCTGGCTTTGCTGGACTTCATTGTATTTCTACTTTCTAGCTAGCCTGTGCTCTGCATCTAACTCTGTTAGTTTGCTTGGTCTACTGACCTCTATGTTCTTTATATTTTGTTTGTTCGTTTGTCTGCTACTATTTCTGTTAGGAGGTGTCCCATATTCCTCCCAGTCCTTAGTACTTGTAGGGATTCCTTCCCCACATCTATAGGTCTCCGTACAGACTAGCTTAGGACTTTAGCAGGTCTGATCGCAGGATCAGGTCCCCTGTTACATCGTAGGGATTCAGCTGAGTTCTATCGTAGGGACAGATCTCCTCTCTTTCCTTAGCTCTGGTAGCAGAACATAACACTTTGAGGTCGGGGTCACAAGAGCGTAGATTCTCTCATGCGAGAGAATCGGGTCAATTACATTTGATCAGCTTAGTGTGAGCCAATTCTCTTGGATGAGAGAATCGTAGCACAGGTGAGGAGAAGATGGAGAACAAGATTTCTCCATCTTCTCCATTCTATGAGTCAATGGAAATTGGACAGCACTCAAATGTCATCAATGAGCCCTTAGACTTGAATGGGTGAGTGTCATCCGATTTGCATACCAACTCACAGCATGCTGTGAATTTTTTCTCAAGCCGAATAGACATGAGAAAAAAAATGCTGATCAGCACTGACCCATAGAATAACATTGGTCAGAGTGCTCTCTGATAAAACATTAGATAGAGCTCGCCGTGTTATACGAGCCCTAATGCTCATTGGAACTTCAGGAGCAATGTAATAATTTGAACACAAATGTATCAGTTTATTTTTAAATGATTAAATAAATAAATCTGTAAAATACACTTTTCTGACTCGTAACAAAACAACAATTTTAAACTCAGTTTCATTTAACCTGAACATTCTCCACAACATCAGTCAGGTATTTGTTTTTTTCTACATGTTTTCTTTGTCCTGTCCAAATGGCAGAGCAAACATCATTAAGGAATATTTATAGAGAGTTATTTACTGTATGTGTTTCAGGCTCAAGGCACTTGTGGAGGCGAGAAGAATGGGTATACTGTTGATCATAACCAAAATATTTGAAGTTTTTTTTTTTAAATATGTGATTTCTGGGGTACCTCAATGAAAATGAACTTATAATCCAGCATTAACATGAGTTTATGAAGGATCTGTCCTGTCAAACTAATCTGATCAACATCCATAGGGAGGAAGTTCTAGACTACATTAGAGTAAGGATATGGATGTTGTTTATCTGGACTTTTAGATGTGGTGCCATAAAAAATGAGAACAATTAGAATAGAGAAAAATATTTGTAAATGGTTTTACAACTGTCTCAAGGATATTAAAGAAAGTATGGTTATTAATGGAACACACTTTAACTGGATCACAGTTAAAAGTGGGGTACCACTAGAGTCAGTATTGAACCCTCTTCTTTTAAATATATTTTTTAATGACCTTGTAAGGAGTTAACAGAGAAGAATTTCATTATTTGCACATGATACAAAATTCTGGACGGTAATTAACACACAGGAAAATAAATCACTACGAAGGGATTTTAGTGAACTATTGTGGCTTAGGATGAGAAAATTTTACTTTAGTGGCTTGAGATGAGAAAATTAATTTTAACTTAACTAAATGTAAGGTCAAGAACTTATGCCAAGTAAACAAAATGTACAACTATGTAACAACTATGTACTAGATAGTAAAATATTTGGAAAAATTGTCACTGAAGAAGATTTGGGCATTTTGTTGAACAGTAAACTCACACTTAGTAATTAATATCATGTAGCAGCAAATAAGGAAAATAAAATTATGGGTTTCATTAAAAAAGAGGCATAAATGCTCATCACAAGAACATACTTTTGCCTCTATTCAAGTCACAAAGCAGCCCAAAATTTGAATACTATGTACAATTTTAGGCTTCTGTGTATATAAAGTACATAGATGACTGAAGATGGTGATGAAAAAAAGAAAATGTTATTATAGTTATTTATCTTAAAGGGAACCTGTCACCAGGAAAGCATTATAAACCTGCAAACTAAAAGCTGTATTAACCTGCCCGGCACCCACACTTAGCCGAATGTTGTGGGGAGAAAAAGAACTTTATTCACGATACTCGCTCTGCATTGGGGCCGGCTGTTAGTCAAAGCCAGGAGCACGATTACAGTTGCCACTCTCTATACTCAGAGAAGTGACTGAACCAGCGCCTGGGCCAGCCCCGTGACTGAAACCGGAAAACTGCGAGGGGAATAAAGTTTGTTTTATCCCCACAGCGTTCAACTAAGTGCGGGTGCAGGGCAGGTTAATAACATTATTAATCTGCAGATTGACTCGATATCTGCAGGTTAATAGCGTTTTTTCTGGTGACAAGTTCCCTTTAAGTTTGAAAAGAACAATGGATTAGCGGCAATTTAATTACAATGTTAAAATATATGAATAGACAGTTAAGAGTTGTTTCGAAACATCTTTTTCCACTTATGCCAGCAACAACGAGAAAACTGGTATCTTCTATAATTGGAGTAAAAAATATTCCTTCATGGATTCATTATTTTATGAGCCTATGGGACTCACTGCCACATGTTGTGTTGGATTTCACTAAGCAAGTTGAAATTTGGTCTGGATACCTTTTTTCTTAAATATATTTTTAAAAGTTATGAGGTCGCAATCTTATAAATGGACATTGTTCCGGGCACAGGTAGCTAGTCTGATTCTCATCTATGGAACCAGGAAGGATTTTTTCTCCAAATATGAGGCAATTAGCATCTTCTTAATGGGGATTTCACTAGTGTTGAGCGAGCACTAAAATGCTCGGGTGCTCGAAGCTCGGGCCGAGCTCACCGTGATACTCGGGTGCTCGACCCGAGCAACGAGCCCAATGTTAGTCTATGGGAGACCCGAGCATTTTTGCGGCGGCACCCCCGGCAGTCTGTAGAAAGCCTAAA
Source organism: Phyllobates terribilis (assembly GCF_046119375.1). NCBI lineage: Eukaryota > Metazoa > Chordata > Amphibia > Anura > Dendrobatidae > Phyllobates > Phyllobates terribilis. The sequence continues at coordinate 286,430,111 of NW_027362761.1, forward strand.
AAGTGCCCAAAACGATAGTGAAAGTGCTCAAATGACAAGGGGACAGCATGAGGATCGACCCAGGAAGCATTCCTGACCCCCAGGTCACTGCTGTCAACAATGTGGTCAGAGGTATTAAGCCACTTTTACAGGATCACAATAAAACATTCAAAAACGAAACTGTTTTCCTGTGAAATATGTTAAGGAACATCCTTTCCAGGGTAAAGACTTGTGTATAAGGTTAAATAAATAACCAAAAACAAAAATACTCCTCCACACCTTGGGCTATGTTCACAAGTAGCATTTTTTATGTGTTTTTTCACTTTTGTAATGCTTTCAACCGTGACAAATGCATTCACCGGGAAATGTCATTTTAACATTTTATAACTAGTGTTGAGCGAACATGCTCGACACTGCTCGGTACTCGCCCGAGCATCGCGCTACTCGGGATGTTCAGCGAGCACCGAGCATTTCCGGGTTACTCGGGCAGGAGCTCGGGTCTCCGCCCTGCATGTTTGGCGCTCTTTACAGAGCCAATGAACATGCAGGGATTGCCAGCCAGTCACTGTAATGCTGCAGCCATGTTGGTTGTGGGCATTACAGTGATTGGCTGACCGCACAGCGTCACCTCGAGTATTTAAAACCGGGCGCCGCCATCTTGGACACAGTCGCTCCGGATTAGACAGTGTAGGGACAGCGCTGCTGATTTAGGGAGAGATATAAACTGCGAAATAGTTAGTGTAGGGTCTGTAAAGGCTGCCAGAACAAACAAACAGTCCTTTTCAGGACTAATATCCATCCCAGATACCAGGCAGGCAGGCTGTATAGGAGACACAGTGGTTATACAAGCAAACGCTGCATTAGAGTCCTGTGTGCTCCTGTTGCTGAAATTGCTAGGTTTAGCACCAGGTGCCGGGGGCAAGGAAAAATCCTTTTTTTTACATCTAAATCCTCCTTTTTTTTTCCTCCTTCACAGTGTACAAATGCCCGTCTTATTAACCTTTTGGTGTGTCCCCTCCTTCCCCCCCCCAAAAGAAAGCGTGTCTCTGATTTTTCAGACACAAATATAACTGTTGAAAATAGTCTGGTGTAGGCTAGAGAAACATAAGTGTTGTTTTGCACTTCCACGGTTCAAACCTCTGTATTATCCATTTTGGGCCTTTGGTATCTAAAAAAAAAGCAGTTTGAGTGTGTCGCTCACTGTTTAGCCGCAAATATCTCTATTTAAAAAAGTGTGGTACACCCCAGTAAACAATAACTGTGGTTTTGCCATCCCACGGTAAAAAAATCTCTATTATTCAGGTTTTGGTATATTTTCCGTAAAGAAAAACAGTAGTGTCTCCTGACTGTTGTGACACAAAAATATATCTGTTGAAAATAGTCTTGTGTAGGCCCAACATCCCAGTGTGGTTTCGCAGTTCCACGGGTCAAATCGCTGTACTATCCAGTTTTGGGCCTTTGGTATCTAAAAAAAAAGCTGTTTGAGTGTGTCGCTCACTGTTCAGCCGCAAATATCTCTATTTAAAAAAGTGAGGTATACCCCAGTAAACAATAACTGTGGTTTTGCCATCCAACGGTAAAAAATCTCTATTATTCAGCTTTTGGTAGTTTTTTCCGTAAAGAAAAACAGTAGTGTCTCCTGACTGTTGTGACACAAAAATATATCTGTTGAAAATAGTCTTGTGTAGGCCCGACATCCCAGTGTGGCTTCGCAGTTCCACGGGTCAAATCGCTGTACTATCCAGTTTTGGGCCTTTGGTATCTAAAAAAAAAGCAGTTTGAGTGTGTCGCTCACTGTTCAGCCGCAAATATCTCTATTTAAAAAAGTGTGGTATACTCCAGTAAACAATAACTGTGGTTTTGCCATCCCACTGTAAAAAATCTCTATTATTCAGGATTTGGTAGTTTTTTCCGTAAAGAAAAACAGTAGTGTCTCCTGACTGTTGTGACACAAAAATATATCTGTTGAAAATAGTCTTGTGTAGGCCCGACATCCCTGTGTGGTTTCGCAGTTCCACGGGTCAAATCGCTGTACTATCCAGTTTTGGGACTTTGGTATCTAAAAAAAACGCAGTTTGAGCGTGTCGCTCACTGTTCAGCCTCAAATATCTCTATTTAAAAAAGTGTGGTATACCCCAGTAAACAATAACTGTTGTTTTCCTCTTCCATGGTTCTAATCTACTCTTTATTACCCTTTTTCCATTGATAGTGCAAGTGTAAGCTATTTTACTTCATTTACAATTGGCAAGGCACGTGGCAAGGGACGTGGAAGTGGACGTTCTGGTGATGGTTCGTGCAGAGGACTGGGCCGTGGCCAAGGTGAAAATGTGCCACAACCAACAGCCACATCTTCTCGCTCCCACTTCTTGACCGAATTACTAGGGAAGCACAGAACAACACCAGTATTGAGAACTGATCAGTGTGAACAGGCTATTAATTGGATAGCAGATAATACTTCCAGTTACCTGGGCACCACCACCTCCGGTCTGTCTTCCACACGGTCAACTCTTAGTAGCCGTGAGTCTCGACCGCATACTCCTCCTCACCCTGATGCTCCTTCCTCCCACCATGCCAAGTGTCATCAGAAAGCAAGTGATCCCACACTTGGACACTCTGAAGAGCTGTTCACTGGTCCTTTTCCTTATTTGGGCCCCTCGCCTGATACGCTTGAAGTGGTGGAAGAGGAGATCCCATGTTGCGATGCCCAAATATTTGAACAGCCACGGCCACAGGAAGTCGACGTTGGCAATCTGTCACAAGAGGTGGACGATGACGAGACACAATTGCCAGGAATTGAGGAGGAGGATCGTGGTGCGCAATTGGAAGAGGAGGAGGTGGTGGATGATCTAATAACTGACCCAACATGGAAGGAGGACATGCAGAGTGAGGCCAGCAGCACACAGGGGGAGGGAGGTAGAGTACCCCAACAGGCAGGAAGAAGCAGTGTGGTGGCCGCAGACAGAAGGCAGGCAACCGTTCCCCGTAACACCAACACAAGGGACGTTGCCAGTACAAGCGGTAGGTCTTCCAGAGTCTGGAATTTTTTTTAAAGACTCTGCTGATAACCCCAAAAAGGCCATATGTTCCACCTGCCATGCCAGCATCAGCAGGGGTGACAAAACTACCAGCCTGACCACCACCAGCATGATCAGGCACATGACAGCAAAGCACCCGACTTTGTGGGGCGAAACCCAGGGTCCACGACCAGTGTCAGCGGGTGTCACCACTGATTCTTCCACTGTTGTGCGTGCAATAGAACCCCCTGTTGTGTGTGCAAGGCAATCCCCTGTCCATACTGCATGGAAAGATGCCCCCTCCTCTCAGTCTTCACTTGCTATGGCAGTTTCTCAAGAAACAGCATCAACGTCCACGTCCACGTCCCACCGCCGCGTTCAATTGTCCATATCCCAGACTTTTGAACGAAAGCGGAAATTCGTAGCTAACGCCCCACAGGCCACAGTCCTTAATTCGCACATTTCACGACTGCTTGCGTTGGAAATGCTGCCTTTTAGGCTGGTGGAGACGGAATCCTTCCGCAATCTTATGGCGGTGGCCGTCCCTTGGTACTCGGTCCCCAGCCGACACTATTTTGCCCGGTGTGCCATCCCCGCACTACACAAGCACGTGTCCCAAAGCATCTGCCGTGTCCTCAACAATGCAGTTACTGGGAGAGTCCACCTGACAACGGACACGTGGACAAGTGCTTGTGGCCAGGGACGGTACATCTCTCTGACGGCACACTGGGTAAACATAGTGGAAGCCGGGACCCAGTCGGACCTTGGGACAGAACACATCCTCCCCACACCGAGGATTGCGGGCCCTATGTCAGTCAGAGTTGCCCCCACAGTGTACAGCTCCTGCGCATCCTCCTCCTCCTCCTCCTCCTCATGTTCAGCCTCCATCTCAGATATCACCACATCAGTTACAAGCTGGAAGCATTGCAGTACTGCCTAAGCCAAGCGGCAACAGGCTGTGCTGAAACTCATAAGATTAGGTGATAAACCTCACACTGCTTGTGAGTTGTGGACAGCTGAGAAAGAGCAGGCAGATCTGTGGCTGAGACTGCTGAACCTACATCCCGGCATGGTCGTGTGTGACAATGGCCGTAACCTGGTGGCGGCTCTGAGGCGAGGTGAGATCACACACGTACCATGCCTGGCTCATGTGCTTAACCTCGTGGTTCAGCGGTTTCTTAAATCGTACCCCGAGTTGCCTGATCTGCTCGTGAAAGTACGCCGCCTGTCAGCTCATTTTCGCAAGTCGGCTACAGCTTCCTCCGCCCTTGCTGTGTTGCAGCAGCGTTTGCAGCTTCCGGCACACCGACTGGTGTGTGATGTCCCCACACGTTGGAACTCTACCCTCCACATGTTGCAAAGGATTTGTGAGCAGAAGAGAGCAGTTGTGGAGTACCAGCTGCAACAAGGCCGTCGATATTCAGGTCAGACTCCACACATAAGACCTCAGGAGTGGACCTGGATGTCTGACATATGTACCATACTGACAAACTTTGAGGAGGCCACCAAGATGGTGAGTAGCGATGACGCCATCATTAGTGTCAGCATCCCACTTGTCAGTCTTTTGCAACGCTCTCTCAGAGAATTAAAGAGGAGGCATTGCAGCCAGAGTATGATGAGATGGATCAAGAAGCCATAGCGGGCGATTGCACACAGCCCAGCCTCATCTCATCCCAACATGCATTGGGGGACAATGAGGGAGAGGAGGAGGAGGAGGAGGAGGAAGAACAGGAGCTGCTATTATGCGTTGCAGACGGTAGTACCTGTACAAGTGTCATACCGTCGGTTCAGCGTGGGTGGCCTGAGGACAGGGGGGAGGAGGAAGAGGAGGAGAAGGAGGAGAGCATGGTCAGTCGTCATCTTGGTGAGGACACGGAAATCTTGCCCATTACCAGTCTGGCACGCATGGCTGACTTTATGTTACGCTGCCTTAACCGTGACCCTCGCGTTGTCAAAATGTTGGGTGACAGTCATTACTGGTTGGTGACACTTGTAGACCCCCGCTACAGGGAGAAATTTCACTCTCTTATTCCTGAGGTGGAGAGGTCTACAATTATGGGGCAATACCAGAAGGCCCTTGCTGCAGAACTCTTAAAAAAATTCCCATCTGAATACGCTAGCGGCAGAGGTCACAGTTCGTTGCCCAACCAAGGCGTACAGGCGAGAGAGATGCAACTCCAATCCAGCAGAGGCAGGGGAACACTGTCAACGTTCTGGGACAGTTTTCTGACACCCGCCCAGCTTACAGGCCCTGAGGCGCGGGGTACTCTCACAAGGAGTGGAAAGTTTCAAAAGATGGTGAGGGAGTACCTTGCCGACCGTACCAGCATCCTCCGTGATTCCTCTGTGCCTTTTAATTATTGGGTATCCAAGCTGGACACTTGGAATGAACTCGCTCTTTACGCCTTGGAGGTCCTGGCCTGCCCTGCCGCTAGCGTGTTATCGGAGCATGTTTTTAGTGCCGCTGGGGGAATTATAACTGATAAGCGCACTCGCCTGTCAACTGACAATGCTGACAAGCTGACCCTTATCAAAATGAACAAGGGCTGGATTGGGCCAGACTTCTCATCACCACCAAATGACAGCAGAGTAACATAAAGTCAAATCCACTGTGTTATTTCGGGAGGTGTATTCACATGCACCGCTTCACACCCACACATGGGTATACGCTTCCTCGTTTCGGCTGTTTTATCTTCTTCTCCTTATCCTCAGCCTCCACCACCACTATACCACCAGGGTGCCAGCATTGCAAGTTCCTCCGTCCTTATTTTTGGCAGCTTTTGCTTGCAAGGCATAAGCAAATACTATGGGACACCCACTCCCCAATAATGGGACTTATGTTTGTAATATGCTGTACTGCATGGCTCTTGTAAGGGGCATTGCAAGTTGCTCCGTCCTAATTTTTGGCAGCTTTTGCTTGGAAAGCATAAGCAAATAGTATGGGAGACCCACTCCCCAATAATGGGACTTATGTTTGTAATATGCTGTACTGCATGGATCTTGTAAGGGGCATTGCAAGTTGCTCCGTCCTAATTTTTGGCAGCTTTTGCTTGCAAGGCATAAGCAAATAATATGGGACACCCACTCCCCAATAATGGGACTTATGTTTGTAATATGCTGTACTGCATGGCTCTTGTAAGGGGTATTGCAAGATGCTCCGTCCTAATTTTTGGCAGCTTTTGCTTGCAAGGCATAAGCAAATACTATGGGACACCCACTCCCCAATAATGGGACTTATGTTTGTAATATGCTGTACTGCATGGCTCTTGTAAGGGGCAATGCAAGTTGCTCAGTCCTAATTTTTGGCAGCTTTTGCTTGGAAAGCATAAGCAAATACTATGGGAGACCCACTCCCCAATAATAGGACTTATGTTTGTAATATGCTGTACTGCATGGCTCTTGCAAGGGGCATTGCAAGTTGCTCCGTCCTAATTTTTGGCAGCTTTTGCTTTGAAAGAATAAGCAAATGTAACGGGTCTGGGAGGCGGAACCTCTGGGCTACTATACAAGGGAGCGGTCCTTGTAAGGGAGCGGGTGGCGACCAAGCAGGTAGTCACAGCAGGTGACCGGGACAGTCTCTGGGTGTACGGGCAGGAGGTCACGGCAAGTGATCAGGGCAGTCTCTGGAAGAACGGGCTGGAGGTCACGGCAAGTGACCGGGGCAGTCACTAGGTAAAGGGTAGGTACGACCTGTGATGGCTGAACCTCCAGGTAGGCTAGCAAGGCAGATGGAGGATGTGTGCTCCCAGGTGAGCAAGCGAGAGTCTCTGGAATAGCAGGTGGTCACAGCACGTGACGGCGGAGCCTCCAGGTAGGCAAGCAGGCAGGTAGCGGAGAAGCGCTCCCAGGTGAGCGGGCAAGAGTCTGGAATAGCTGGTAGTCACAGCAAGTGACAGCGGAGCCTCCGGGCAGGCAAGCAGGCAGGTAGCGGAGAAGCGCTCCCAGGTGAGCGGGCAAGCTGGTCCATAGACAGACTGACCGGAGTTGTAAGGTAGACCGTCGGACCTCAGGCAAGCAGGCAGGTAGCTGATGTGCGCTCCCAGGTGAGCGGGCAAGTTGGTCCTTAGACAGACTGACCGGAGTTGTAAGGCAGACCGTCGGACCTCAGGCAGGCAGGCAGGTAACAGGAAATCAGGCAGGATTAGGACAGCAAGCTGGCAGGAATCTGGCAGGTAACTGGCAGGTAACTGGCAAGGGACCTGAGGGCTGAAGCAGAGTAGAACGGTGCAACAACATTGCTCGGGCACCTCCATTTTGGAGGAGGTGCCTTATATATGGTAAAGTCCTCCGGCCATTGGCCGGGGACTCCTTAGGACGGCGCGCGCGGCCCCTTTAAGAGGGAGGGAGGGCGCGCGCGCGCGCCCTAAGCACAGTGGCCGGGAAGGAGCGCGCGCTGCCAGCAGAGCGGGAGAGGGACGCCGGGCACGGAGCATAGCGGTGAGGGGAACAGCGTCCCTGCCTAGCAGAGGGCAGGGACGGCGGCACTACAGCAAATACTATGGGAGACCCACTCCCCAATAATGGGACTTATGTTTGTAATATGCTGTACTGCATGGCTCTTGTAAGGGGCATTGCAAGTTGCTCCATCCTAATTTTTGGCAGCTTTTGCTTGGAAAGCATAAGCAAATACTATGGGAGACCCACTCACCAATAATGGGACTTAAGTTTGTAATATGCTGTACTGCATGGCTCTTGTAAGGGGCTTTGCAAGTTGCTCCGTCCTAATTTTTGGCAGCTTTTGCTTGGAAAGCATAAGCAAATACTATGGGAGACCCACAACCAAATAATGAGACTTATGTTTGTAATATGCTGTACTGCATGGCTCTTGTAAGGGACATTGCAAGTTGCTCCGTCCTAATTTTTGGCAGCTTTTGCTTGGAAAGCATAAGCAAATAATATGGGAGACCCACTCCCCAATTATGGGACTTTTGTTTGTAATATGCTGTACTGCATGGCTCTTGTAAGGGGCATTGCAAGTTGCTCCGTCCTAATTTTTGGCAGCTTTTGCTTGGAAAGCATAAGCAAATACTATGGGAGACCCACTCCCCAATAATGTGACTTATGTTTGTAATATGCTGTACTGCATGGCTCTTGTAAGGGGCATTGCAAGTTGCTCCGTCCTAATTTTTGGCAGCTTTTGCTTGCAAGGCATAAGCAAATACTATGGGACACCCACTCCCCAATAATGGGACTTATGTTTGTAATATGCTGTACTGCATGGCTCCTGTAAGGGGCATTGCAAGTTGCTCCGTCCTAATTTTTGGCAGCTTTTGCTTGGAAAGCATAAGCAAATACTCTGGGAGACCCACTCCCCAATTATGGGACTTATGTTTGTAATATGCTGTACTGCATGGCTCTTGTAAGGGGCATTGCAGGTTGCTCCGTCCTAATTTTTGGCAGCTTTTGCTTGGAAAGCATAAGCAAATACTATGGGAGACCCACTCCCCAATAATGGGACTTATGTTTGTAATATGCTGTACTGCATGGCTCTTGTAAGGAGCATTTCAAGTTGCTCCGTCCTAATTTTTGGCAGCTTTTGCTTGCAAGGCATAAGCTAATACTATGGGACACCCACTCCCCAATAATGGGACTTATGTTTGTAATATGCTGTACTGCATGTGACGCGCCCCCTGGGCCATGCGTACACGTGTGTGGGATGCCCAGTTCCGGGTCTCTGGGGTCTGTAGTCTCCATGGCGGTGACCCGGTCCCATGGCTCAGGCTGGTCAAACCAGTGGCAGTCTTTCTTAGGTTTTGAAGTTAATTGTCCGACTGCGCCACCCGTGGATTGCGGTCAGGGAGTACCACCGCTGCGAGGCAGACCGCTGAGGCTGGTGTTGTGTGTGCAGCAGAAAATGGGATAACTCCCCACGGGAGGAGTATAGCCTCAGGGCAGTGAGTGTGGATGATGGAGGTGATGGTGCACGAGCGCAGCAGGAACGACTCAGAGTCTTTGCAGTGCAGTTCAGGGTCTTTACTGATGATTATAAGGTAGACCCTCCCAGGAGTACTGGCTAGCATAAGAGGCCTGGTCAGTCTGTGAGCAAGCAGGAGTTCCCCTGGCCAGGTTGAGTTGTAGGCCTCCCAGTCTGTCTGCACTCTTCCTGGCTCCCTTGCTGTAAGCGGGTAGAAGTAGCCCACGTCCCTGAGTGTACCGTGTAGGGCTCACCCGTATGGCTTGTGACTTGGGGCCTTCTGTTAGCCTCCGCTCCACGACGGCGGTCCTGGTCCCTTGAATGTGACTGAGCCTTCGGGCTTCCATGGCCAGAGGACCTGAAATCCCCTGCCGGCTGGTTTCTGCTGCTGGATATATAAGTCCTCACAGCCTTGGACTCCTGTGTCCGGTTCCTATTGTCTTCTGCCAGGGTGAGCTCTGCTCAGCTTCCAGCCCCTGGTCTTTAGCTCCTAGCTCCTACAGAGCTCCTTGCTGTTACTTTCCCTTGCTCTCACTCTGACTCTGAATGTTCTCTGTTCTCTGACTCACTCATCCTCGCCCCATATCCAGTTTATATGGGCAGAATTCTCCCCTCCCAGGACTGGAGCAGGAGGATGTTGCATGTTTAAGGGATCCTGACCAGGAAACCTCTCACTTGCTCTCCGACATAATATCTCTATTACTGTGGTGACCAGACCCCTGGGGTGCCACACATGGCTCTTGTAAGGGGCATTGCAGTTCCTCATAATTTTTGGAAAGCCTTCCATTCACTGCTTAGGCCAACAGTGCACAGGAGACCCAGTTGCTATAAATGGAAAAAAAGGTTTAGTTAACGCCCTCTGACCTCCATGTCATTTCCAAGGGGCATTGGAGTGCCTCGAAATTTTTGGTAGGCATTGCACTCACTGTATGCCCTATAACTGTGTAGCCGAACCGCTCCTTTTGTTACAGAAAAATATCCTACAAGGCATATCTGGTTGGCTGGCCTGATATTGATGTGAATGGTCCCTGTTCCTCCTGCTCTTTCTCCTTTGCCACTACCTCATCCATCATTTATCACCTGAAGCTTTGTTTTAATGGGAGTCATAGAACTTGGATAGTAGCTGGAAAACATCCAGCAATCCTTGGAGGAGGTAGGATATGCGCCAAAACGCTGACCAGCTCAGGCCTAGCTGCTATTACATACATGCGCTTGCATTACAACAAAACAAAGCAGATGCTAACTTCTATCATCCTCATCATGCTCCTCACCTTGGCACTCTCAACTCCCCTGATGGAGAAGCCAGGGCCCACCGGAGGAGTCTGATAGTCTGGTGGGCTCGGCCAAAGCTGCCCTAAAGCAAGCCAGGCTAAGAAAAGTGTGGGAAAGGTTACCGGGACAAATAGGGATGGCTGGGGACCGAGTATGGACACCCGGCCACCCCCTGGAGGCTGGGGAGCAAGCGGGGACACCCGGCCACCAGGCGGCTGGGGACTGAGTATGTAAACCAGGCCGCCGACACAGCCATGGCGTGGTGGCCAGATTCCGCCTCCACATGCCTAAAAGGCCCAATTTAAAGTGCAAGCAAGCAGTATGGTATTGCAGCCTGGGGGTGGGTGGGTGGCAGGCTGCATACTTGCGCTTGCATTGCAAGGAATGGGAGAGGTACAATTGAACACTGCCCTGGGACAAGGACTTGAATGGGGATAGTTGCAAGTCTGCAACGACAGGTGCAAGGTGGGAGGCATCTTCGCATGTACCATGAACAGGGGTTTGGCATGCACACACTACAGCGGAATAGGCTCTCCTTCCCACTAAATGCACTGGGGAGGGCACAGGTAATGTTTTGGTATACGCGCTTAATCTTATGTATAAGGCACACCAGGACAAATAGGGGCGGCTGGAGACTGAGTATGGATACCTCGCTGCCGAAGCAGCCATGAGGTAGTGGCCAGCTTCGGCCTCCTCCAAACTAAAAAGCCCCATTTCAAGTGCAAGCTAGCAGTATGTAATTGCAGTCTGGGGGTGGGTGGGTGGCAGGCTGCACACTTACACTTGCATTAAAAGAAAACATAGCAGATGCTAACCTCTATCATCATCATCATGCTCCTCACCTTGGCACTCTCAACTCCACCGATGGAGAAGTCAGGGCCCACAGGAGGAGTCTGGTTCTCTGGTGGGCTCGTCCAATGCTGCCTAAAGCAGGCCAGGCTAAGAAAAGTGTGTGGGGGGATGTTCCAAGGAGAAATAGGGGCGGCTGGGGACCGTTTATGGACACCCGGCTGCCCCCAGGCGGCTGGGGACCGTGTGTGGACACCCGGCCGCGGGGTGGCTGGGGACCGAGTATGGACACCCGGCCGCCGGGCGGCTGGTGACTGAGTATGGATTCCAGGCCGCCAACACAGCCATGACGTGGTGGCCAGATTCCGCCTCCACATGCCTAAAAGGCCCAATTTCAAGTTCAAGCAAGCAAGCAGTATGGTATTGCAGCCTGGGGGTGGGTGGGTGGCAGGCTGCATACTTGCACTTGTGTTGCAAGGAATGGGGGAGGTACAATTGAACACTGCCCTGGGACTAAAACTTGCATGGGGATAGTTGCAAGTCTGCATCTTCTGATGCGGCAAGGATCACTTATGATGGGCACACTTTCAGACAGTGACCTGGGAGTCAGAGATTCTTCCAGGGGTCTTCCCCATGCTGTTCCCATGTCTTTTCAGCACTTTATGCATGTGTCACACAGCACATAGCCAGATAAGGTTGTAAAATGTTAAAATGACATTTCCCGGTGAATGCATTTGTGATAGTTGAAAGCAATACAAAACTGGAAAAACGCATAAAAAATGCTACTTGTGAACATACGAAGGTGTGGAGGAGTGTTTTTGTTTTTGGTGAGTTATTTTAACTTATGCACAAGTCTTTTCCCTGGAAAGGAACTTCCTTAACATATTTCACAGGAAAAAAGTTTCACTTTCGTTTTTGAACGTTTTATTGTGAGCCCGTAAAAGTGGCTTTATACCTCTGACCACGTTGTTGACAGCAGTGACCTGGGGGTCAGAAATGCTTCCTGGGGTGATCCCCATGCTGTCCCCATGTCATTTGAGCACTGTCACTATCGTTTTGGGCACTTGTTAGGCTTTTAAAAGACTGCCGGGGGTGCCACCGCAAAAATGCTCGAGTCTCCCATAGACTAACATTGGGCTCGTTGCTCGGGTCGAGCACCCGAGTATCAGGGCTCGCTCGGCCCGAGCTTCGAGCACCCGAGCATTTTAGTGCTCGCTCAACACTGTTTATAACTTTATTTGCCCATGTGCTGGGTGACACATGCATACAGTGCAGGAAAGACATGGGAACAGCATGGTGAAGACCCCTGGAAGCATCTCTGACACCCAGGTTACTGCCTAAAAGTGTGCCCATCAGAAGTGATCCTTGCCGCATCAGAAGGTGCAGACTTGCAACTATCCCCATGAAAGTCCTTGTCCCAGGGCAGTGTTCAATTGTACCTCCCCCATTACTTGCAATGCAAGCGCAAGTATGCAGCCTGTCACCCACCCACCCCCTAGGCTGCAATACCATACTGCTGCTTGCAGTTAAAATTGGGCATTTTGCGCATGTGTAAACGGAATTTGGCCACCACGTCATGGCTGCGTCGGCCGCCCGGCGTCCGGGTATCCACGCTTGGATCCCAACTGCCAGGGGGCGGCCGGGTGTCCATACTCGGTCCCCAGCCGCCCCTATATGTCCCGATGTGCCTTATACACAAACGCGCTTAACAAAACATTACCTGTGCCCTCCCCAGTGCATTTAGTGTGAAGGACAGCCTAACCACAAACACGTGGACAAGTGAATGTGGCCAGGGATGGTCCATCTCACTGACGCCTTCACACTGGGTTAATATTGTGGAAGCCGGGACACAGTTGGACACTGGGATGCAACATGTCCTCCAGGCATAGAGGATTGTGGGTCCTGGGTCAATCAGGCTTCAACACAAAGTTCAGAAGGTAGACAGCAGCAGTGGTCGGCCTCCTACACAATGAGTAAATTATTCATGATCATGAGGCCATCCATCTCCTTAGCTTTCTGTTCCTTGGAATGCAAGCGCATGTATGTAGTAGCGGCTAGGCCTGAGGTGGTCAGCGTTTTGGCGCATATCCTACCTCCTCCGAGGATTGCTGGATGTTTTCCTGCTACTATCCCAGTTCTATGACTCCTGTTAAAACAAAGCTTCAGGTGATGAATGATGGATGAGGTGGTGGCAAAGGAGAAAGAGCAGGAGGAACAGGGACCATTCACATCAATATCAGGCCAGTCAACCACACATGTCTTGTAGGATATGTTTCTGTACCAAAAGGAGCAGTTTGGCTACACAGTTATAGGGCATACAGTGAGTGCAATGCCTACCAAAAATTTTGAGGCAATCCAATGCCCCTTGGAAGTGACATGGAGGTCAGAGGGCTTTAACTAAACAGTTTTTTCCATTTATAGCAACTGGGTCTCCTGTGCACTGTTGGCCTAAGCAGTGAATGGAAGGCTTTAAAAAAATTATGAGGAACTGCAATGCCCCTTGAAACAGACGTGGATTACAGCGTACTAAAAACCTTCTACCCATTATTGGGGAGTGGGTGTCCCTTAATGTTCTCCTATGCATTGAAAAGCAAAAGCTGACTAAAATTAGGAGGAAATGCAATGCCCGTTGGAAGAGTCGTGGAGGTTAGAGGTAATTACAAACAACATTTCAATGCCCCTTGGAAGAGCTGTGGAGTTCAGAGTGGTTTAACAAGATGGTTTTAATGCCCCTTGGAAGAGACGTGGAAGTCACAGTAGTTTAACGAGATGGTTTTAGTACCCCTTGGAAGAGACGTGGAGTTCAGAGTGGTTTAGCAAGACGGTTATAATGCCCCTTGCAAGAGACGTGGAGGTCACAGTAGCTTAACAAGACGATTTTAATGTCCCTTGGAAGAGACGTGGAGTTCAGAGTGGTTTAACAAGACGGTTTTAATGCCCCTTGGAAGAGACGTGGAGGTCACAGTAGCTTAAAAAGACGCTTTTAATGGCCCTTGGAAAAGAAGTGGAGTTCAGAGTGGTCTAACAAGACGATTTTAATGCCCCTTGGAAGAGACGTGGCAGTCACAGTAGCTTAACAAGACTGTTTTAATGCCCCTTGGAATAGACGTGGAGTTCAGAGTGGTTTAACAAGATGGCTTTAATGCCCCTTGGAAGAGATGTGGAGTTCAGAGTGGTTTAACAAGACGGTTTTAATGCCCCTTGGAAGAGACGTGGAGGTCACAGTAGTTTAACAAGACGGTTTTAATGCCCCTTGGAAGAGACGTGTAGGTCACAGTAGCTTAACAAGACAATTTTAATGCTCCTTGGAAGAGACGTGGAGGTCGCAGTGGAATAAAAAGACAATATCAATGCCCCTTGGAAGAGTGGTGGAGGTCACAGTGGAATAAAAAGACAATATCAATGACCCTTGGAAAAATGGTGGAGGTCGCAGAGGAATAAAAAGATATTATCAATGCCCCTTGGAAGAGTGGTGGAGGTCGCAGTGGAATAAAAAGACAATATCAAAGACCCTTGGAAGAGACGTGGAGGTCACAGTAACTTAATAAGACGGTTTTGATGCCCCTTGGAAGAGACGTGGAGTTCAGCATGGTTTAACAAGACGGTTTTAATGCCCCTTGGAAGAGAAGTGGAGGTCACAGTAGCTTAACAAGATGATTTTAATGCCCCTTGGAAGAGACGTGGAGGTCACAGTAGCTTAACAAGACGGTTTTAATGCCCGTTGGAAGAGACGTGGAGTTCAGAGTGGTTTAACAAGACGGTTTTAATGCCCATTGGAAGAGACGAGGAGGTCACAATAGCGTAACAAGACGGTTTTATTGCCCCTTGAAAGAGACATGGAGTTCAGAGTGGTTTAAAAAGACGGTTGTAATGGCCCTTGGAAGAGACGTGGAGGTCACAGTAGCTTAACAAGATGGTTTTAATGCCCCTTGGAAGAGACATGGAGGTCACAGTAGCTTAACAAGACGATTTTAATGCCCCTTGGAAGAGACATGGAGTTCAGAGTGATTTAACAAGACAGTTTTAATGCCCCTTGGAAGAGACGTGGAGGTCACAGTATCTTAACAAGATGATTTTAATGCCCCTTGGAAGAGACGTGGAGGTCACAGTAGCTTAACAAGATGGATTTAATGCCCCTTGGAAGAGACGTGGAGTTCAGAGTTGTTTAACAAGACGGTTTTAATGCCCCTTGGAAGAGACATGGAGTTCAGAGTGGTTTAACAAGACGGTTTTAATGCCCCTTGGAAAAGACGTGGAGGTCACAGTATCTTAACGAGATGATTTTAATGCCCCTTGGAAGAGACGTGGAGGTCACAGTAGCTTAACAAGATGGATTTAATGCCCCTTGGAAGAGACGTGGAGTTCAGAGTGGTTTAACAAGACGGTTTTAATGCCCCTTGGAAGAGACATGGAGTTCAGAGTGGTTTAACAAGACGGTTTTAATGCCCCTTGGAAAAGACGTGGAGGTCACAGTATCTTAACGAGATGATTTTAATGCCCCTTGGAAGAGACGTGGAGGTCACAGTAGCTTAACAAGATGGATTTAATGCCCCTTGGAAGAGACGTGGAGTTCAGAGTGGTTTAACAAGACGGTTTTAATGCCCCTTGGAAGAGACATGGAGTTCAGAGTGGTTTAACAAGATTGTTTTAATGCCCCTTGGAAGAGACGTGGAGGTCACAGTAGCTTAACAAGACGATTTTTAATGACCCTTGGAAGAGACGTGGAGGTCACAGTAGCTTAACAAGATGATTTTAATGCCCATTAGAAGAGATGTGGAGGTCACAGTAGCTTAACAAGATGGTTTTAATGCCCCTAGTGAGAGACATGGAGTTCAGAGTTGTTTAACAAGACGGTTTTAATGCCCCTTGGAAGAGACGTGGAGGTCACAGTAGCTTACCAAGACGGTTTAATGCCCGTTGGAAGAGACGTGGAGTTCAGAGTGGTTTAACAAGACGGTTTTAATGCCCATTGGAAGAGACGAGGAGGTCACAGTAGCTTAACAAGACGATTTTAATGCCATTTGGAAGAGACGTGTAGTTCAGAGTGGTTTAACAAGACAGTTTTAATGCCCCTTAGAAGAGACGTGGAGGTCACAGTATCTTAACAAGATGATTTTAATGCCCCTTGGAAGAGACGTGGAGGTCACAGTAGCTTAACAAGATGGACTTAATGCCCCTTGGAAGAGACGTGGAGTTCAGAGTGGTTTAACAAGACGGTTTTAATGCCCCTTGGAAGAGACATGGAGTTCAGAGTGGTTTAACAAGACGGTTTTAATGCCCCTTGGAAAAGACGTGGAGGTCACAGTAGCTTAACAAGACGATTTTAATGCCCCTTGGAAGAGACGTGGAGTTCAGAGTGGTTTAACAAGATTGTTTTAATGCCCCTTGGAAGAGACGTGGAGGTCACAGTAGCTTAACAAGACGATTTTTAATGACCCTTGGAAGAGACGTGGAGGTCACAGTAGCTTAACAAGATGATTTTAATGCCCCTTAGAAGAGATGTGGAGGTCACAGTAGCATAACAAGATGGTTTTAATGCCCCTAATAAGAGACATGGAGTTTAGAGTTGTTTAACAAGACGGTTTTAATGCCCATTGTAAGAGACGTGGAGATCACAGTAGCTTAACAAGATGATTTTAATGCCCCTTGGAAGAGACGTGGAGTTCAGAGTGGTTTAACTAGAAGGTTTTAATGCCCCTTGGAAGAGACGTGGAGGTCACAGTAGCTTTACAAGATGGTTTTAATGCCCGTTAGAAGAGACGTGGAGTTCAGAGTCATTTAAAAAGACGGTTGTAATGGCCCTTGGAAGAGACGTGGAGGTCACAGTAGTTTAACAAGATAGTTTTAATGCCCCTTGGAAGAGATGTGGAGGTCACAGTAGCTTAACAAGATGATTTTTATGCCCCTTGTAAGAGACGTGGAGTTCAGAGTGGTTTAACAAGACAGTTTTAATGCCCCTTGGAAGAGAAGTGGAGGTCACAGTATATTAACAAGATGATTTTAATGCCCCTTGGAAGAGACGTGGAGGTCACAGTTGCTTAACAAGATGGATTAAATGCCCCTTGGAAGAGACTTGGAGTTCAGAGTGGTTTATCAAGACGGTTTTAATGCCCATTGAAAGAGACATGGAGTTCAGAGTGGTTTAACAAGATGGTTTTAATGCCCCTTAGAAAAGACGTGGAGGTCACAGTAGCTTAACAAGACGCTTTTAAGCCTCTTGGAAGAGACGTGGAGTTCAGAGTGGTTTAACAAGGCGGTTTTAATGCCCCTTGGAAGAGACGTGGAGGTCACAGTAGCTTAACAAGATGAGTTTTAATGCCCCTTGGAAGAGACATGGAGGTCACAGTAGCATAACAAGATGATTTTAATGCCCCTTAGTAGAGACGTGGAGGACACAGTAGCTTAACAAGATGGTTTTAATGCCCATTGTAAGAGACATGGAGTTCATAGTGGTTTAACAAGATGTTTTTAATGCGCCTTGGAAGAGACGTGGAGGTCACAGTAGCTTAACAAGACGATTTTAATGCCCCTTGGAAGAGACGTGGAGTTTAGAGTGGTTTAACAATACGATATTAATGCCACTTGGAAGAGACGTGGAGGTCACAGTAGCTTATCAAGACGGTTTTAATGCCCCTTTGAAGAGACGTGGAGTTCAGAGTGGTTTAACCAAACTGTTTTAATGGCCATTGTAAGAGAAGTGGAGGTCACAGTAGCTTAACAAGACGATTTTAATGCCACTTGGAAGAGACATGGAGGTTACAGTAGCTTAGCAAGACGATTTTAATGCCCTTTGGAAGAGACGTGGAGTTCAGAGTGGTTCAACAAGACGGTTTTATTGCCCCTTGGAAGAGAAGTGGAGGTCACAGTAGCTTAACAAGATGATTTTAATGCCCCTTGGAAGAGACGTGGAGGTCACAGTAGCTTACCAAGACGGTTTTAATGCCCGTTGGAAGAGACGTGGAGTTCAGAGTGGTTTAACAAGACGGTTTTAATGGCCATTGGGAGAGACGAGGAGGTCACAGTAGCGTAACAAGACGATTTTAATGCCCCTTGGAAGAGACTTGGAGTTCAGAGTGGTTTAAAAAGACAGTTTTATTGCCCCTTGGAATAGAGGTGGAGGTCACAATTGCTTAACAAGACGGTTTTATTGCCCCTTGGAAGAGACGTGGAGTTCAGAGTGGTTTAACAAGACGGTTGTAATGGCCCTTGGAAGAGACGTGGAGGTCACAGTAGCTTAACAAGATGGTTTTAATGCCCCTTGGAAGAGACATGGAGGTCACAGTAGCTTAACATGACGATTTTAATGCCCCTTGGAAGAGACGTGGAGTTCAGAGTGGTTTAACAAGACAGTGTTAATGCCCCTTGGAAGAGACGTGGAGGTCACAGTAGCTTAACAAGACGATTTTAATGCCCCTTGGAAGAGACGTGGAGGTCACAGTAGCTTAACAAGATGGATTTAATGCCCCTTGGAAGAGACGTGGAGTTCAGAGTGGTTTAACAAGACGGTTTTAATGCCCCTTGGAAGAGACACGGAGTTCAGAGTGGTTTAACAAGATTGTTTTAATGTCCCTTGGAAGAGACATGGAGGTCACAGTAACTTAAAAAGACGATTTTTAATGACCCTTGGAAGAGACGTGGAGGTCACAGTAGCTTAACAAGATGATTTTAATGCCCCTTAAAAGAGATGTGGAGGTCACAGTAGCTTAACAAGATGGTTTTAATGCCCCTAGTAAGAGACATGGAGTTCAGAG
The DNA here is from genome assembly GCF_046119375.1 of Phyllobates terribilis. Classification (NCBI taxonomy): domain Eukaryota; kingdom Metazoa; phylum Chordata; class Amphibia; order Anura; family Dendrobatidae; genus Phyllobates; species Phyllobates terribilis. The sequence goes on from NW_027362761.1 coordinate 286,448,830, forward strand.
TTGTTTAACAAGACGGTTTTAATGACCCTTGGAAGAGACGTGAAGATCACAGTAGCTTAACAAGACGATTTTAATGCCCCTTGGAAGAGACGTGGAGTTCAGAGTGGTTTACCAAGACGGTTTTAATGCCCCTTGGAAGAGACGTGGAGGTCACAGTAGCTTAACAAGACGGTTTTAATGCCCGTTAGAAGAGACGTGGAGTTCAGAGTCGTTTAACAAGACGGTTGTAATGGCCCTTGGAAGAGACGTGGAGGTCACAGTATCTTAACAAGACGATTTTATTGCCCCTTGGAAGAGACGTGGAGGTCACAGTTGCTTAACAAGTTGGATTTAATGCCCCTTGGAAGAGACGTGGAGTTCAGAGTGGTTTATCAAGACGGTTTTAATGCCCATTGAAAGAGACATGGAGTTTAGAGTGGTTTAACAAGATGGTTTTAATGCCCCTTAGAAAAGACGTGGAGGTCACAGTAGCTTAACAAGACGGTTTTAAGCCTCTTGGAAGAGACGTGGAGTTCAGAGTGGTTTAACAAGGCGGTTTTAATGCCCCTTGGAAGAGACGTGGAGGTCACAGTAGCTTAACAAGATGAGTTTCAATGCCCCTTGGAAGAGACGTGGAGGTCACAGTACCATAACAAAATGATTTTAATGCCCCTTAGTAGAGATGTGGAGGACACAGTAGCTTAACAAGATGGTTTTAATGCCCCTAGTAAGAGACATGGAGTTCAGAGTGGTTTAGCAAGATGTTTTTAATGCGCCTCTGAAGAGACGTGGAGGTCACAGTAGCTTAACAAGATAGTTTTAATGCCCCTTGGAAGAGACGTGGAGGTCACAGTAGCTTAACAAGATGATTTTTATGCCCCTTGGAAGAGACGTGGAGTTCAGAGTGGTTTAACAAGACAGTTTTAATGCCCCTTGGAAGAGACGTTGTGGTCACAGTATATTAACAAGACGATTTTAATGCCCCTTGGAAGAGACGTGGGGGTCACAGGTGCTTAACAAGATGGATTTAATGCCCCTTGGAAGAGACGTGGAGTTCAGAGGGTTTATCAAGATGGTTTTAATGCCCATTGAAAGAGACATGGAGTTCATAGTGGTTTAACAAGATGGTTTTAATGCCCCTTAGAAAAGACGTGGAGGTCACAGTAGCTTAACAAGACGGTGTTAAGCCTCTTGGAAGAGACGTGGAGTTCAGAGTGGTTTAACAAGGAGGTTTTAATGCCCCTTGGAAGAGACGTGGAGGTCACAGTAGCTTAACAAGATGAGTTTTAATGCCCCTTGGAAGAGACGTTGAGGTCACAGTACCATAACAAGATGATTTTAATGCCCCTTAGTAGAGACGTAGAGGACACAGTAGCTTAAAAAGATGGTTTTAATGCCCATTGTAAGAGACATGGAGTTCAGAGTGGTTTAACAAGATGTTTTTAATGCACCTTGGAAGAGACGTGGAGGTCACAGTAGCTTAACAAGACGATTTTAATGCACCTTGGAAGAGACGTGGAGTTTAGAGTGGTTTAACAATACGGTATTAATGCCACTTGGAAGAGACGTGGAGGTCACAGTAGCTTATCAAGACAGTTTTAATGCCCCTTTGAAGAGACGTGGAGTTCAGAGTGGTTTAACCAAACTGTTTTAATGCCCATTGTAAGAGACGTGGAAGTCACAGTAGCTTAACAAGATGGTTTTAATGCCCCTTGGAAGAGACGTGGAGGTCACAGTAGCTTAGCAAGACGATTTTAATGCCCTTTGGACGAGACGTGGAGTTCAGAGTGGTTTATCAAGACGGTTTTAATGCCCCTTGGAAGAGACGTGGAGGTCACAGTAGCTTAACAAGACGTTTTTAATGCCCCTTGTAAGAGACGTGGAGGTCACAGTAGCTTAACAAGACAGTTTTAATGCCCTTTGCAAGAGACGTGGAGTTCAGAGTTTTTTAACAAGTCGGTTTTAATGCCCCTTGGAAGAGACGTGGAGGTCACGGTATCTTAACAAGACTATTTTAATGCCCCTTGGAAGAGACGTGGAGTTCAGAGTGGTTTAACAAGACTGTTTTAATGCCCCTTCGAAGAGACGTGGAGGTCACAGCAGCTTAACAAGACGGTTGTAATGCCCATTGGAAGACACGTGGAGGTAACAGTAGCTTAACAAGACGATTTTAATGTCACTTTGATTAGACGGGGGGTTCAGAGTGGTTTAACAAGACGGTTTTAATGCCCCTTGGAAGAGACGTGGAAGTCCCAGTAGCTTAACAAGACGATTATAATGCCTCTTGGAAGAGACGTGGAGTTCAGAGTGGTTTAAAAAGACAGTTATAATGCCCCTTGGAAGAGACATGGAGGTCACAGTCGCTTAACAAGACGGTTTTAATGCCCCTTGGAAGAGACTTGGAGTTCAGAGTGGTTTAACAAGACAGTTTTAATGTCCCTTGGAAGAGAGGTGGAGGTCACAGTAGCTTAACAAGATGGTTTTTTTGCCCCTTGGAAGAGACGTGGAGTTCAAAGTGGTTTAACAAGACGGTTGTAATGGCCCTTGGAAAAGACGTGGAGGTCACAGTAGCTTAACAAGATGGTTTTAATGCCCCTTGGAAGAGACATGGAGGTCACAGTAGCTTAACAAGACGATTTTAATGCCCCTTGGAAGAGACGTGGAGTTCAGAGTGGTTTAACAAGACAGTTTTAATGCCCCTTGGAAGAGACGTGGAGGTCACAGTAGCTTAACAAGACGATTTTAATGCCCCTTGGAAGAGACGTGGAGTTCAGAGTGGTTTAACAAGCCGGTTTTAATGCCCCTTGGAAGAGACATGGAGTTCAGAGTGGTTTAACAAGACGGTTTTAATGCCCCTTGGAAAAGACGTTGTGGTCACAGTAGCTTAACAAAACGACTTTAATGCCCCTTGGAATAGACGTGGAGTTCAGAATGGTTTAACAAGATTGTTTTAATGCTCCTTGGAAGAGACGTGGAGGTCACAGTAGCTTAACAAGACAATTTTTGATGCCCCTTGGAAGAGACGTAGAGGTCACAGTAACTTAACAAGACGATTTTAATGCCCCTTAGAAGAGATGTGAAGGTCACAGTAGCTTAATAAAATGGTTTTAATGCCCCTAGTAAGAGACATGGAGTTCAGAGTTGTTTAACAAGACGGTTTTAATGCCCCTTGGAAGAGACGTGGAGATCACAGTAGCTTAACAAGACGATTTTAATGCTCCTTGGAAGAGACGTGGTGGTCACAATAGCTTAACAAGACAGTTTTAATGCCCTTTCAAAGAGACGTGGAGTTCAGAGTGGTTTAACAAGACGGTTTTAATGCCCCTTGGAAGAGACGTGGAGTTCAGAGTGGTTTAACAAGACGGTTTTAATGCCCCTTTGAAGAGACGTGGAGGTCACAGTAGCTTAACAAGATGATTTTAATGCTCCTTGGAAGAGACGTGGAGGTCAGAGTGGTTTAACAAGATGGTTTTAAAGCCCCTTGGGAGAGATGTGGAGGTCACAGTAGCTTAACAAGACAATTTTAAAGAACCCTTGAAAGAGACGTGGAGGTGACAGTAGCTTAACAAGACGGTTTTAATGCCCCTTTGAAGAGACGTGGAGTTCAAAGTGGTTTAACAAGACGGTTTTAATGCCCCTTGGAAGAGACGTGGAGTTCAGAGTGGTTTAACAAGACGGTTTTGATGCCCCTTGGAAGAGATGTGGAGGTCACAGTAGCTTAACAAGATGATTTTAATGCCTCTTGGAAGAGATGTGGAGGTCACAGTAGCTTAACAAGACGATTGTAATCCCGCATGGAAGAGACGTGGAGTTCAGAGTGGTTTAACAATACAGTTTTAATGCCCCTTGAAAGAGACGTGGAGGTCACAGTAGCTTAACAAGATGGTTTTAATGCCCCTTGGAAGAGACGTGGAGTTCAGAGTGGTTTAACAAGACGGTTTTAAAGCCCCTTGGAAGAGACGTGGAGGTCACAGTAGCTGAACAAGACGATTTTAATGCTCCTTGGAAGAGACGTGGAGGTCACAGTAGCTTAACAAGACGGTTTTAATGCACCTTGGAAGAGACGTGGAGGTGGCAGTGGAATAAAAAGACAACATCAATGCCCCTTTGAAGAGTGGTGGAGGTCGCAGTGGAATAAAAAGACAATATCAATGACACTTGGAAGAATGGTGGAGGTCGCAGTGGAATAAAAAGACAATATCAATGCCCCTTGGGAGAGTGGTGGAGGTTGCAGTCTAATAAAAAGACAATATCAATGACCCTTGGAAGAGACGTAGAGGCCACAGTAACTTAATAAGACGGTTTTGATGCCCCTTGGAAGAGACGTGGAGTTCTGCATGGTTTAACAAGATGGTTTTAATGCCCCTTGGTAGAGACGTGGAGGTCACAGTAGCTTAACAAGACGATTTTAATGCCCCTTGGAAGAGACGTGGAGGTCACAGTAGCTTACCAGGACGGTTTTAATGCCCCTTGGAAGAGAGGTGGAGTTCAGAGTGGTTTAACAAGACAGTTTTAATACCCATTGGAAGAGACGAGGAGGTCACAGTAGCTTAACAAGACTATTTTAATGCCCCTTGGAAGAGACTTGGAGTTCAGAGTGGTTTAACAAGACAGTTTTAATGTTCCTTGGAAGAGAGGTGGAGGTCACAGTAGCTTAACAAGACGGTTTTATTGCCCCTTGGAAGAGACGTGGAGTTCAGAGTGGTTTAACAAGACGGTTGTAATGGCCCTTGGAAGAGACGTGGAGGTCACAGTAGCTTAACAAGACAGTTTTAATGCCCCTTGGAAGAGACGTGGAGGTCACAGTAGCTTAACAAGACGATTTTAATGCCCCTTGGAAGAGACGTGGAGTTCAGAGTGGTTTAACAAGACGGTTTTAATGCCCCTTGGAAAAGACGTGGTGGTCACAGTAGCTTAACAAGACGATTTTAATGCCCCTTGGAAGAGACGTGGAGTTCAGAATGGTTTAACAAGATTGTTTTAATGCTCCTTGGAAGAGACGTGGAGGTCACAGAAGCTTAACAAGACGATTTTTAATGCCCCTTGGAAGAGACGTAGAGGTCACAGTAACTTAACAAGATGATTTTAATGCCCCTTAGAAGAGATGTGAAGGTCACAGTAGCTTAACAAGATGGTTTTAATGCCCCTAGTAAGAGACATGGAGTTCAGAGTTGTTTAACAAGACGGTTTTTATGCCCCTTGGAAGAGACGTGGAGATCACAGTAGCTTAACAAGACGATTTTAATGCCCCTTGGAAGAGACGTGGTGGTCACAGTAGCTTAACAAGACAGTTTTAATGCCCCTTCAAAGAGACGTGGAGTTCAGAGTGGTTTAACAAGACGGTTTTAATGCCCCTTGGAAGAGACGTGGAGTTCAGAGTGGTTTAACAAGACGGTTTTAATGCCCCTTGGAAGAGACGTGGAGGTCACAGTAGCTTAACAAGACGATTTTAATGCCCCTTGGAAGAGACGTGGAGTTCAGAATGGTTTAACAAGATTGTTTTAATGCTTCTTGGAAGAGACGTGGAGGTCACAGTAGCTTAACAAGACGATTTTTAATGCCCCTTGGAAGAGACGTAGAGGTCACAGTAACTTAACAAGACGATGTTAATGCCCCTTAGAAGAGATGTGAAGGTCACAGTAGCTTAACAAGATGGTTTTAATGCCCCTAGTAAGAGACATGGAGTTCAGAGTTGTTTAACAAGACGGTTTTAATGCCCCTTGGAAGAGACGTGGAGATCACAGTAGCTTAACAAGACGATTTTAATGCCCCTTGGAAGAGACGTGGTGGTCACAGTAGCTTAACAAGACAGTTTTAATGCCCCTTCAAAGAGACGTGGAGTTCAGAGTGGTTTAACAAGACGGTTTTAATGCCCCTTGGAAGAGACGTGGAGTTCAGAGTGGTTTAACAAGACGGTTTTAATGCCCCTTGGAAGAGACGTGGAGGTCACAGTAGCTTAACAAGACGATTTTAATGCTCCTTGGAAGAGACGTGGAGGTCAGAGTGGTTTAACAAGATGGTTTTAAAGCCCCTTGGGAGAGATGTGGAGGTCACAGTAGCTTAACAAGACAATTTTAAAGAACCCTTGATAGAGACGTGGAGGTCACAGTAGCTTAACAAGACGGTTTTAATGCCCCTTGGAAGAGACGTGGAGTTCAGAATGGTTTAACAAGACGGTTTTATTGCCGCTTGGAAGAGACGTGGTGGTTACAGTAGCTTAACAAGACAGTTTTAATGCCCCTTCGAAGAGACGTGGAGTTCAGAGTTGTTTAGCAAGACTGTTTTAATGCCCCTTGGAAGAGACATGGAGTTCAGAGTGGTTTAACAAGACGGTTTTAATGCCCCTTGGAAGAGACGTGGAGGTCACAGTAGCTTAACAAGACGATTTTAATGCCCCTTGGAAGAGACGTGGAGTTCAGAGTGGTTTAACAATACAGTTTTAATGCCCCTTGGAAGAGACGTGGAGGTCACAGTAGCTTAACAAGACAATTTTAATGCCTCTTGGAAGAGATGTGGAGGTCACAGTAGCTTAACAAGACGGTTTTAATGCCCCTTGGAAGAGACGTGGAGTTCAGAGTGGTTTAACAAGACGGTTTTAATGCCCCTTGGAAAAGACGTTGTGGTCACAGTAGCTTAACAAAACGACTTTAATGCCCCTTGGAATAGACGTGGAGTTCAGAATGGTTTAACAAGATTGTTTTAATGCTCCTTGGAAGAGACGTGGAGGTCACAGTAGCTTAACAAGACAATTTTTGATGCCCCTTGGAAGAGACTTAGAGGTCACAGTAACTTAACAAGACGATTTTAATGCCCCTTAGAAGAGATGTGAAGGTCACAGTAGCTTAACAAGATGGTTTTAATGCCCCTAGTAAGAGACATGGAGTTCAGAGTTGTTTAACAAGACGGTTTTTATGCCCCTTGGAAGAGACGTGGAGATCACAGTAGCTTAACAAGACGATTTTAATGCCCCTTGGAAGAGACGTGGTGGTCACAGTAGCTTAACAAGACAGTTTTAATGCCCCTTCAAAGAGACGTGGAGTTCAGAGTGGTTTAACAAGACGGTTTTAATGCCCCTTGGAAGAGACGTGGAGTTCAGAGTGGTTTAACAAGACGGTTTTAATGCCCCTTGGAAGAGACGTGGAGGTCACAGTAGCTTAACAAGACGATTTTAATGCCCCTTGGAAGAGACGTGGAGTTCAGAATGGTTTAACAAGATTGTTTTAATGCTTCTTGGAAGAGACGTGGAGGTCACAGTAGCTTAACAAGACGATTTTTAATGCCCCTTGGAAGAGACGTAGAGGTCACAGTAACTTAACAAGACGATGTTAATGCCCCTTAGAAGAGATGTGAAGGTCACAGTAGCTTAACAAGATGGTTTTAATGCCCCTAGTAAGAGACATGGAGTTCAGAGTTGTTTAACAAGACGGTTTTAATGCCCCTTGGAAGAGACGTGGAGATCACAGTAGCTTAACAAGACGATTTTAATGCCCCTTGGAAGAGACGTGGTGGTCACAGTAGCTTAACAAGACAGTTTTAATGCCCCTTCAAAGAGACGTGGAGTTCAGAGTGGTTTAACAAGACGGTTTTAATGCCCCTTGGAAGAGACGTGGAGTTCAGAGTGGTTTAACAAGACGGTTTTAATGCCCCTTGGAAGAGACGTGGAGGTCACAGTAGCTTAACAAGACGATTTTAATGCTCCTTGGAAGAGACGTGGAGGTCAGAGTGGTTTAACAAGATGGTTTTAAAGCCCCTTGGGAGAGATGTGGAGGTCACAGTAGCTTAACAAGACAATTTTAAAGAACCCTTGATAGAGACGTGGAGGTCACAGTAGCTTAACAAGACGGTTTTAATGCCCCTTGGAAGAGACGTGGAGTTCAGAATGGTTTAACAAGACGGTTTTATTGCCGCTTGGAAGAGACGTGGTGGTTACAGTAGCTTAACAAGACAGTTTTAATGCCCCTTCGAAGAGACGTGGAGTTCAGAGTTGTTTAACAAGACTGTTTTAATGCCCCTTGGAAGAGACATGGAGTTCAGAGTGGTTTAACAAGACGGTTTTAATGCCCCTTGGAAGAGACGTGGAGGTCACAGTAGCTTAACAAGACGATTTTAATGCCCCTTGGAAGAGACGTGGAGTTCAGAGTGGTTTAACAATACAGTTTTAATGCCCCTTGGAAGAGACGTGGAGGTCACAGTAGCTTAACAAGACAATTTTAATGCCTCTTGGAAGAGATGTGGAGGTCACAGTAGCTTAACAAGACGGTTTTAATGCCCCTTGGAAGAGACGTGGAGTTCAGAGTGGTTTAACAAGACGCTGTTTTAATGCCCCTTGCAAGAGACCTGGAGTTCAGAATGGTTTAACAAGACAGTTTTATTACCCCTTGGAAGAGAAGTGGTGGTCAGAGTAGCTTAACAAGACGGTTTAATGCACCTTGGAAGAGACGTGGAGGTCGCAGTGGAATAAAAAGACAACATCAATGCCCCTTTGAAGAGTGGTGGAGGTCGCAGTGGAATAAAAAGACAATATCAATGACACTTGGAAGAATGGTGAAGGTCGCAGTGGAATAAAAAGACAATATCAATGCCCCTTGGGAGAGTGGTGGAGGTTGCAGTCTAATAAAAAGACAATATCAATGACCCTTGGAAGAGACGTGGAGGTCACAGTAACTTAATAAGACGTTTTTGATGCCCCTTGGAAGAGACGTGGAGTTCAGCATGGTTTAACAAGACGGTTTTAATGCCCCTTGGAAGAGACGTGGAGATCACAGTAGCTTAACAAGACAATTTTAATGCCCCTTGGAAGAGACGTGGAGGTCACAGTAGCTTACCAAGACGGTTTTAATGCCCCTTGGAAGAGACGTGGAGTTCAGAGTGGTTTAACAAGACGGTTTTAATGCCCATTGGAAGAGACGAGGAGGTCACAGTAGCTTAACAAGACGATTTTAATGCCCCTTTGAAGAGACTTGGAGTTCAGAGTGGTTTAACAAGACAGTTTTAATGTCAATTGGAAGAGAGGTGGAGGTCACAGTAGCTTAACAAGACGGTTATATTGCCCCTTGGAAGAGACTTGGAGTTCAGAGTGGTTTAACAAGACGGTTGTATTGGCCCTTGGAAGAGACGTGGAGGTCACAGTAGCTTAACAAGATGGTTTTTATGCCCCTTGGAAGAGACGTGGAGGTCACTGTAGCTTATCAAGACGATTTTAATGCCCCTATGAAGAGACGTGGAGTTCAGAGTGGTTTAACAAGACAGTTTTAATGCCCCTTGGAAGAGACTTGGAGGTCACAGTAGCTTAACAAGACGATTTAAATGCCCCTTGGAAGAGACGTGGAGTTCAGAGTGGTTTAACAAGACGGTTTTAATGCCCCTTGGAAGAGACATGGAGTTCAGAGTGGTTTAAGAAGACGGTTTTAATGCGCCTTGGAAAAGACGTGGTGGTCACAGTAGCTTAACAAGACGATTTTAATGCCCCTTGGAAGAGACATGGAGTTCAGAGTGGTTTAACAAGATTGTTTTAATGCCCCTTGGAAGAGACCTGGAGCTCACATTAGCTTAACAAGACGATTTTTAATGCCCCTTGGAATAGACGTAGATGTCACAGTAACTTAACAAGACGATTTTAATGCCCCTTAGAAGATATGTGGAGGTCACAGTAGCTTAACAAGATGGTTTTAATGCCCCTAGTAAGAGACAAGGAGTTCAGAGTTGTTTAACAAGACGGTTTTAATGCCACTTGGAAGAGACGTGGAGATCACAGTAGCTTAACAAGACAATTTTAATGCCCCTTGGAAGAGATGTGGAGTTCATAGAGGTTTAACAAGACGGTTTTAATGCGCCTTGGAAGAGAGGTGGAGGTCACAGTAGCTTAACAAGACGGTTTTAATGCCCGTTAGTAGAGACGTGGAGTTCAGAGTCGTTTAACTAGACGGCTAAAATGGCCCTTGGAAGAGACGTGGAGGTCACAGTAGCTTAACAAGATGATTTTATTGCCCCTTAGCAGAGACGTGGAGGTCACAGTAGCTTAACAAGATGGTTTTAAAGCCCCTTGTAAGAGACATGGAGTTCAGAGTGGTTTAACAAGACGTTTTTAATGCGCCTTGGAAGAGACGTGGAGGTCACAGTAGCTTAACAAGATGATTTTAATGCCCCTTGAAAGAGACGTGGAGTTTAGAGTGGCTTAACAATACAGTATTAATGCCACTTGGAAGAGACGTGGAGGTCACAGTAGCTTAACAAGACGGTTTTAATGCCCCTTTGAAGAGACATGGAGTTCAGAGTGGTTTAACCAAACTGTTTTAATGCCCATTGTAAGAGACGTGGAAGTCACGATAGCTTATCAAGATGGTTTTAATGCCCCTTGGAAGAGAAGTGGAGGTCAGAGTACCTTAACAAGACGATTTTAATGCCACTTGGAAGAGACGTGGAGGTCACAGTAGCTTAGCAAGACAATTTTAATGCCCTTTGGAAGAGACGTGGAGTTCATAGTGGTTTAACAAGACAGTTTTAATGCCCCTTGGAAGAGACGTGGAGGTCACAGTAGCTTAACAAAACGGTTTTAATGCCCCTTGGAAGAGACATGGAGTTCAGAGTGGTTTAACAAGACTGTTTTAATGCGCCTTGGAAGAGAGGTGGAAGTCACAGTAGCTTAACAAGACGGTTTTAATGCCCATTAGAAGAGACGTGGAGTTCAGAGTCGTTTAACTAGACGGTTGTAATGGCCCTTGGAAGAGACGTGGAGGTCACAGTAGCTTATCAAGATGATTTTATTGCCCCTTAGCAGAGACATGGAGGTCACAGTAGCTTAACAAGATGGTTTTAATGCCCCTTGTAAGAGACATGGAGTTCAGAGTGGTTTAACAAGACATTTTTAATGCCCCTTGGAAGAGACGTGGAGTTTAGAGTGGCTTAACAATACGGTATTAATGCCACTTGGAAGAGACGTGGAGGTCACAGTAGCTTAACAAGGTGGTTTTAATGCCCCTTTGAAGAGACATGGAGTTCAGAGTGGTTTAACCAAACTGATTTAATGCCCATTGTAAGAGACGTGGAAGTCACAGTAGCTTCACAAGATGTTTTTAATGCCCCTTGGAAGAGAAGTGGAGGTCACAGTACCTTAACAAGATGATTTTAATGCCACTTGGAAGAGACGTGGAGGTCACAGTAGCTTAGCAAGACGATTTTAATGCCCTTTGGAAGAGACGTGGAGTTCAGAGTGGTTTAACAAGACAGTTTTAATGCCCCTTGGATGAGACCTGGAGGTCACAGTAGCTTAACAAGACGGTTTTAATGCCCCTTTGAAGAGACATGGAGTTCAGAGTGATTTAACAAGACGTTTTTAATGCCCCTTGTAAGAGACGTGGAGGTCACAGTACCTTAACAAGACGGTTTTAATGCCCCTTGCAAGAGACGTGGAGTTCAGAGTGGTTTAACAAGACGGTTTTAATGCCCCTTGGAAGAGACGTGGAGGTCACAGTATCTTAACAAGACTATTTTAATGCCTCTTGGAAGAGACGTGGAGTTCAGAGTGGTTTAACAAAACGGTTTTAAAGCCCCTTGGAAGAGACGTGAAGGTCACAGTACCTTAACAAGACAGTTTCAATGCCCCTTGAAAGAGATGTGGAGTTCAGAGTGGTTTAACAAGACTGTTTTAATGCCCCTTCGAAGAGACGTGAAGTTCACAGCAGCTTAACAAGTCGGTTTTAATGCCCCTTGGAAGAGAAGTGGAGGTCACATTAGCTTAAGACGATTTTAATGCCCCTTTGATTAGACGGGGGTTCAGAGTGGTTGAACTAGACGATTTTAATGCCCCTTGGAAGAGACGTGGGTGTCTCAGTAGCTTAACAAGACGATTTTAATGCCTCTTGGAAGAAACTTGGAGTTCAGAGTGGTTTAAAAAGACGGTTATAATGCCCCTTGGAAGAGACATGGAGGTCACAGTCGCTTAACAAGACGGTTTTAATGCCCCTTGGAAGAGACGTGGAGTTCAGAGTGGTTTAACAAGATGGTTTTAATGCCCCTTGGGAGAGATGTGGAGGTCACAGTAGCTTAACAAGACAATTTTAAAGACCCCTTGATAGAGACGTGGAGGACACAGTAGCTTAACAAGACGGTTTTAATGCCCCTTGGAAGAGACGTGGAGTTCAGAATGGTTTAACAAGACGGTTTTATTGCCGCTTGGAAGAGACGTGGTGGTTACAGTAGCTTAACAAAACAGTTTTAATGCCCCTTTGAAGAGACGTGGAGTTCAGAGTGTTTTAACAAGACGGTTTTAATGCCCCTTGGAAGAGACGTGGAGTTCAGAGTGGTTTAACAAGACGGTTTTAATGCCCCTTGGAAGAGACGTGGAGGTCACAGTAGCTTAACAAGATGGTTTTAATGCCCCTTGGAAGAGACGTGGAGGTCACAGTAGCTTAACAAGATGATTTTAATGCCCCTTGGAAGACACGTGGAGTTCAGAGTGGTTTAACAATACAGTTTTAATGCCCCATGGAAGAGACTTGGAGGTCACAGTAGCTTAACAAGACGATTTTAATGCCTCTTGGAAGAGACGTGGAGGTCACAGTAGCTTAACAAGACGGTTTTAATGCCCCTTGGAAGAGACGTGGAGTTCAGAGTGGTATAACAAGACGGTTTTAATGCCCCTTGGAAGAGACGTGGAGGTCACATTAGCTTAACAAGACGATTTTAATGCTCGTTGGAAGAGACGTGGAGGTCACAGTAGCTTAACTAGACGGTTATAATGCACCTTGGAAGAGACATGGAGGTCGCATTGGAATAAAAAGACAACATCAATGCCCCTTGGAAGAGTGGTGGAGGTCGCAGTGGAATAAAAAGACAATATCAATGCCCCTTGGGAGAGTGGTGGAGGTTGCAGTCTAATAAAAAGACAGTATCAATGACCCATGGAAGAGACGTGGAGGTCACAGTAACTTAATAAGACGGTTTTGATGCCCCTTGAAAGAGACTTGGAGTTCAGCATCGTTTAACAAGACGGTTTTAATGCCCATTGGAAGAGACGTGGAGGTCACAGTTGCTTAAGAAGACGATTTTAATGCCCCTTGGAAGAGACGTGAAGGTCACAGTAGATTACCAAGACGGTTTTAATGCCCCTTGGAAGAGACGTGGTGTTCAGAGTGGTTTAACAAGACAATTTTAATGCCCATTGGAAGAGGGGAGGAGATCACAGTAGCTTAACAAGACGATTTTAATGCCCCTTGGAAGAGACGTGGAGTTCAGAGTGGTTTAACAAGACGGTTGTAATGGCCCTTGGAAGAGACGTGGAGGTCACAGTAGCTTAACAAGATGGTTTTAATGCCCCTTGGAAAAGACATGGAGGTCACAGTAGCTTAACAAGACAATTTTAATGCCCCTTGGAAGAGACGTTAAGTTCAGGGTGGTTTAACTAGACAGTTTTAATGCCCCTTGGAAGAGACGCGGAGGTCACAGTAGCTTAACAAGACGATTTTAATGCCCCTTGGAAGAGACGTGGAGGTCACAGTAGCTTAACAAGATGAATTTACTGCCCCTTGGAAGAGACGTGGAGTTCAGAGTGGTTTAACAAGACGGTTTTAATGCCCCTTGGAAGAGACATTGAGTTCAGAGTGGTTTAACAAGACGGTTTTAATACCCATTGGAAAAGACGTGGTGGTCACAGTAGCTTAACAAGACGATTTTAATGCCCCTTGGAAGAGACGTGGAGTTCAGAGTGGTTTAACAAGATTGTTTTAATGCCCCTTGGAAGAGACGTGGAGGTCACAGTAGCTCAACAAGACGCTTTTTAATGTCCCTTGGAAGAGACGTGGAGGTCACAGTCGCTTAACAAGACAATTTTAATGCCCCTTAGAAGAGATGTGGAGGTTACTGTAGCTTAACAAGATGGTTTTAATGCCCCTAGTAAGAGACATGGAGTTCAGAGTTGTTTAAGAAGACAGTTTTAATGCCCCTTGGAAGAGACGTGGAGATCACAGTAGCTTAACAAGACGATTTTAATGCCCCTTGGAAGAGACGTGGAGTTCAGAGTGGTTTAACAAGATTGTTTTAATGCCCCTTGGAAGAGACGTGGAGGTCACAGTAGCTTAACAAGACGCTTTTTAATGTCCCTTGGAAGAGACGTGGAGGTCACAGTAGCTTAACAAGACAATTTTAATGCCCCTTAGAAGAGATGTGGAGGTTACTGTAGCTTAACAAGATGGTTTTAATGCCCCTAGTAAGAGACATGGAGTTCAGAGTTGTTTAAGAAGGCAGTTTTAATGCCCCTTGGAAGAGACGTGGAGATCACAGTAGCTTAACAAGACGATTTTAATGCCCCTTGGAAGAGACGTGGAGTTCAGAGTGGTTTAAGAAGACGGTTTTAATGCCCCTTGGAAGAGAGGTGGAGGTCACAGTAGCTTAACAAGACGGTTTTAATGCCCGTTAGAAGAGACGTGGAGTTCAGAGTCGTTTAACAAGACGGTTGTATTGGCCCTTGGAAGAGACGTGGAGGTCACCGTAGCTTAACAAGATAGTTTTAATGCCCCTTGGAAGAGACGTGGAGGTCACAGTAGCTTAACAACATGATTTTTATGCCCCTTGGAAGAGATGTGGAGTTCAGAGTGGTTTAACAAGACAGTTTTAATGGCCCTCGGAAGAGACGTGGAGGTCACAGTATATTAAGACGATTTTAATGCCCCTTGGAAGAGACGTGGAGGTCACAGTTGCTTAACAAGATGGATTTAATGCCCCTTGGATGAGACGTGGAGTTCAGAGTGGTTCATCAAGACGGTTTTAATGCCCATTGAAAGAGACATGGAGTTCAGAGTGGTTTAACAGGATGGTTTTAATGCCCCTTAGAAAAGATGTGGAGGTGACAGTAGCTTAACAAGATGTTTTTAAGCCTCTTGGAAGAGATGTGGAGTTCAGAGTGGTTTAACAAGGTGGTTTTAATGCCCCTTGGAAGAGACGTGGAGGTCACAGTAGCTTAACAAGATGATTTTTAATGCCCCTTGGAAGAGACGTGGAGGTCACAGTAGCATAACAAGACGATTTTAATGCCCCCTAGTAGAGACATGGAGGTCACAGTAGCTTAACAAGATGGTTTTAATGACCCTTGTAAGAGACATTGAGTTAAGAGTAGTTTAACAAGACGTTTTTAATGCGCCTTGGAAGAGACGTGGAGGTCACAGTAGCTTAACAAGACGATTTTAATGCCCCTTGGAAGAGACGTGGAGTTTAGAGTGGTTTAACAATACGGTATTAATGCCACTTTGAAGAGACGTGGAGGTCACAGTAGTTTAACAAGGCGGTTTTAATGCCCCTTTGAAGAAACGTGGAGTTCAGACTGGTTTAACCAAACGGTTTTAATGCCCATTGTAAGAGACGTGGAAGTCACAGTAGCTTAACAAGATGGTTTTAATGCCCCTTGGAAGAGAAGTGGAGGTCACTGTAGCTTAACAAGACGATTTTAATGCCACTTGGAAGAGACGTGGAGGTCACAGAAGCTTAGCAAGACGGTTTTAATGCCCCTTGGAAGAGACGTGGAGGTCACAGTAGCTTAACAAGATGGATTTAATGCCCCTTGGAAGAGACGTGGAGTTCAGAGTGGTTTAACAAGATGGTTTTAATGCCCGTTGGAAGAGACATGGAGTTCAGAGTGGTTTAACAAGACGGTTTTAATGCCCCTTGGAAAAGACGTTGTGGTCACAGTAGCTTAACGAGACGATTTTAATGACCCTTGGAAGAGACGTGGAGTTCAGAGTGGTTTAAAAAGATTGTTTTAATGCTCCTTGGAAGAGACGTGGAGGTCACAGTAGCTTAACAAGATGGTTTTAATGCCCCTTTGAAGAGAGTTGGAGGTCACAGTAGCTTAACAAGACGGTTTTAATGCCCGTTAGAAGAGACGTGGATTTCAGAGTCGTTTAACTAGACGGTTGTAATGGCCCTTGGAAGAGACGTGGAGGTCACAGTAGCTTTACAAGATAGTTTTAATGCCCCTTGGAAGAGACGTGGAGGTCACAGTAGCTTTACAAAATAGTTTTAATGCCCCTTGGAAGAGACGTGGAGGTCACAGTAGCTTAACAAGATGATTTTATTGCCCCTTAGCAGAGACGTGGAGGTCACAGTAGCTTAAAAAGATGGTTTTAATGCCCCTTGTAAGAGACATGGAGTTCAGAGTGGTTTAACAAGACGTTTTTAATGCGCCTTGGAAGAAACCTGGAGATCACAGTAGCTTAACAAGACGATTTTAATGCCCCTTGGAAGAGACCTGGAGTTTAGAGTGGCTTAACAATACGGTATTAATGCCACTTGGAAGAGACGTGGAGGTCACAGTAGCTTAACAAGACGGTTTTAATGCCCCTTTGAAGAGACTTGGAGTTCAGAGTGGTTTAACCAAACTGTTTTAATGCCCATTGTAAGAGACGTGGAAGTTACAGTAGCTTAACAAGATGGTTTTAATGCCCCTTGGAAGAGAAGTGGAGGTCACAGTAGCTTAACAAGACGATTTTAATGCCAGTTGGAAGAGACGTGGAGGTCACAGTAGCTTAGCAAGACGATTTTAATGCCCTTTGGAAGAGATGTGGAGTTCAGAGTGGTTTAACAAGACAGTTTTAACGCCCCTTGGAAGAGACGTGGAGGTTACAGTAGCTTAACAAGGCGGTTTTAATGCCCCTTTGAAGAGACATGGAGATCAGAGTGGTTTAACAAGACGTTTTTAATGCCCCTTGTAAGAGACGTGGAGGTCACAGTACCTTAACAAAACGGTTTTAATGCCCCTTGCAAGAGACGTGGAGTTCAGAGTGGTTTAACAAGACGGTTTTAATGCCCCTTGGAAGAGACGTGGAGGTCACTGTATCTTAACAAGACTATTTTAATGCCCCTTGGAAGAGACATGGAGTTCAGAGTGTTTTAACAAGACTGTTTTAAAGCCCCTTGGAAGAGACGTGAAGGTCACAGTAGCTTAACAAGACAGTTTCAATGCCCCTTTGATTAGACAGGGGGTTCAGAGTGGTTTAAGAAGACGGTTTTAATGCCCCTTGGAAGAGACGTGGAGGTCCCAGTAGCTTAACAAGACGATTTTAATGCCTCTTGGAAGAGACGTGGAGTTCATAGTGGTTTAACAAGATGGTTTTAATGCCCCTTGGGAGAGATGTGGAGGTCACAGTAGCTTAACAAGACAATTTTAAAGACCCCCTTAAAGAGACGTGGAGGACACAGTAGCTTAACAAGACGGTTTTAATGCCCCTTGGAAGAGACGTGGAGTTCAGAATGATTTAACTAGACGGTTTTATTGCCGCTTGGAAGAGACGTGGTGGATAGAGTAGCTTAACAAGACAGTTTTAGTGCCCCTTCGAAGAGACGTGGCGTTCAGAGTGTTTTAACAAGACGGTTTTAATGCCCCTTGGAAGAGACGTGGAGTTCAGAGTGGTTTAACAAGACTGTTTTAATGCCCCTTGGAAGAGACGTGGAGGTCACAGTAGCTTAACAAGACGATTTCAATGCCTCTTGGAAGAGATGTGGAGGTCACAGTAGCTTAACAAGATGATTGTAATCCCCCATGGAAGAGACGTGGAGTTCAGAGTGGTTTAACAAGACGGTTGTAATGGCCCTTGGAAGAGACGTGAAGGTCACAGTAGCTTAATAAGACGATTTTAATGCCCCTTGGAAGAGACGTGGAGTTCAGAGTTGTTTAACAATACAATTTTAATGCCCCTTGGAAGAGACGTGGAGGTCACAGTAGCTTAACAAGACGATTTTAATGCCTCTTGGAAGAGACGTGGAGGTCACAGTAGCTTAACAAGACGGTTTTAATGCCCCTTGGAAGAGACGTGGAGTTCAGAGTGGTTTAACAAGATGCTTTTTTAATGCCCTTTGCAAGAGACGTGGAGTTCAGAATGGTTTAACAAGACGGTTTTATTGCCCCTTGGAAGAGACGCGGTGGTCACAGTAGCTTAACAAGACAGTTTTAATGCCCCTTGGAAGAGACGTGGAGTTCAGAGTGGTTTAACAAGACGGTTTTAATGCCCCTTGGAAGAGACGTGGAATTTCAGAGTGGTTTAACAAGATGGTTTTAATGCCCCTTGGAAGAGACGTGGAGGTCACAGTAGCTTAACAAGACGATTTTAATGCTCCTTGGAAGAGACGTTGAGGTCACAGTAGCTTATCAAGACGGTTTTAATGCACCTTGGAAGAGACGTGGAGGTCGCAGTGGAATAAACAGACAACATCAATGCCCCTTAGAAGAGTGGTGGAGGTCGCAGTGGAATAAAAAGACAATATCAATAACACTTGGAAGAATGGTGGAGGTCGCAGTGGAATAAAAAGACAATATCAATGCCCCTTTGGAGAGTGGTGGAGGTTGCAGTCTAATAAAAAGACAATATCAATGACCCTTGGAAGAGACGTGGAGGTCACAGTAACTTAATAAGACGGTTTTGATGCCCCTTGGAAGAGACGTGGAGTTCAGCATGGTTTAAAAAGACGGTTTTAATGCCCCTTGGAAGAGACGTGGAGGTCACAGTAGCTTAACAAGACGATTTTAATGCCCCTTGGAAGAGACGTGGAGGTCACAGTAGCTTACCAAGACGGTTTTAATGCCCCTTGGAAGAGAGGTGGAGTTCAGAGTGGTTTAACAAGACGGTTTTAATGCCCATTGGAAGAGACGAGGAGATCACAGTAGCTTAACAAGACGATTTTAATGCCCCTTGGAAGAGACTTTGAGTTCAGAGAGGTTTAACAAGACAATTTTAATGTCCCTTGGAAGAGAGGTGGAGGTCACAGTAGCTTAACAAGACGGTTTTATTGCCCCTTGGAAGAGACGTGGAGTTCAGAGTGGTTTAACAAGACGGTTGTAATGGCCCTTGTAAGAGACGTGGAGATCACAGTAGCTTAACAAGACGATTTTAATGCCCCTAGGAAGAGACGTGGAGTTCAGAGTGGTTTAACAAGACAGTTTTAATGCCCCTTGGAAGAGACGTGGAGGTCACACTAGCTTAACAAGATGATTTTAATGCCCCTTGGAAGAGAAGTGGAGTTCAGAGTGGTTTAACAGACGGTTTTAATGCCCCTTGGAAGAGACATGGAGTTCAGAGTTGTTTAACAAGACGGTTTTAATGCCCCTTGGAAAAGATGTGGTGGTCACAGTAGCTTAACAAGACGATTTTAATGCCCCTTGGAAGAGACGTGGAGTTCAGAGTGGTTTAACAAGATTGTTTTAATGCCCCTTGGAAGAGACGTGGAGGTCACAGTAGCTTAGCAAAACGATTTTTAATGCCCCTTGCAAGAGACGTGGAGGTCACAGTAGCTTAACAAGACGATTTTAATGCCCCTTAGAAGAGATGTGGAGGTCACAGTAGCTTAACAAGATGGTTTTAATGCCCCTAGTAAGAGACATGGAGTTCAGAGTTGTTTAACAAGACGATATTAATGCCCCTTGGAAGAGACGTGGAGTTCAGAGTGGTTTAGCAAGACGGTTTTAATGCACCTTGGAAGAGAGATGGAGGTCACAGTAGCTTAAGAAGACGGTTTTAATGCCCGTTAGAAGAGACGTGGAGTTCAGAGTCGTTTAACAAGATGGTTGTAATGGCCCTTGGAAGAGAGGTGGAGGTCACAGTAGCTTAACAAGATAGTTTTAATGCCCCTTGGAAGAGACGTGGAGGTCACAGTAGCTTAACAACATGATTTTTATGCCCCTTGGAAGAGATGTGGAGTTCAGAGTGGTTTAACAAAACAGTTTTAATGCCCCTTGGAAGAGACGTGGAGTTCAGAGTGGTTTAGCAAGACGGTTTTAATGCACCTTGGAAGAGAGATGGAGGTCACAGTAGCTTAAGAAGACGGTTTTAATGCCCGTTAGAAGAGACGTGGAGTTCAGAGTCGTTTAACAAGATGGTTGTAATGGCCCTTGGAAGAGAGGTGGAGGTCACAGTAGCTTAACAAGATAGTTTTAATGCCCCTTGGAAGAGACGTGGAGGTCACAGTAGCTTAACAACATGATTTTTATGCCCCTTGGAAGAGATGTGGAGTTCAGAGTGGTTTAACAAAACAGTTTTAATGCCCCTTGGAAGAGACGTGGAGGTCACAGTAGCTTAACAAGACGATTTTAATGCTCCTTGGAAGAGACGTTGAGGTCACAGTAGCTTAACAAGATGGTGTTAATGCACCTTGGAAGAGACGTGGAGGTCGCAGTGGAATAAACAAACAACATCAATGCCCCTTGGAAGAGTGGTGGAGGTCGCAGTGGAATAAAAAGACAATATCAATGACACTTGGAAGAATGGTGGAGGTCGCAGTGGAATAAAAAGACAATATCAATGCCCATTGGGAGAGTGGAGGAGGTTGCAGGCTAATAAAAAGAAAATACCAATGACTCTTGGAAGAGATGTGGAGGTCACAGTAACTTAATAAGACGGATTTGATGCCCCTTGGTAGAGACGTGGAGTTCAGCGTGGTTTAAAAAGACGGTTTTAATGCCCCTTGGAAGAGACGTGGAGGTCACAGTAGCTTACCAAGACGGTTTTAATGCCCCTTGGAAGAGACGTGGAGTTCAGAGTGGTTTAACAAGACGGTTTTAATGCCCATTGGAAGAGACGAGGAGATCACCGTAGCTTAACAAGACGATTTTAATGCCCCTTGGAAGACACTTTGAGTTCAGAGAGGATTAACAAGACAATTTTAATGTCCCTTGGAAGAGAGGTGGAGGTCACAGTAGCTTAACAAGACGGTTTTATTACCCCTTGGAAGAGACGTGGAGTTCAGAGTGGTTTAACAAGACGGTTGTAATGGCCCTTGTAAAAGACGTGGAGATCACAGTAGCTTAACAAGACGATTTTAATGCCCCTTGGAAGAGACGTGGAGTTCAGAGTGGTTTAACAAGCCAGTTTTAATGCCCCTTGGAAGAGACGTGGTGGTCACACTAGCTTAACAAGATGATTTTAATGCCCTTTGGAAGAGAAGTGGAGTTCAGAGTGGTTTAACAGACGGTTTTAATGCCCCTTGGAAGAGACATGGAGTTCAGAGTGGTTTAACAAGACGGTTTTAATGCCCCTTGGAAAAGACGTGGTGGTCACAGTAGCTTAACAAGTCGATTTTAATGCCCCTTGGAAGAGACGTGGAGTTCAGAGTGGTTTAACAAGATTGTTTTAATGCCCCTTGGAAGAGACGTGGAGGTCAAAGTAGCTTAACAAGACGATTTTTAATGCCCCTTGGAAGAGACGTAGAGGTCACAGTAGCTTAAGAAGACGATTTTAATGCCCCTTAGAAGAGATGTGGAGGTCACAGTAGCTTAACAAGATGGTTATAATGCCCGTAGTAAGAGACATGGAGTTCAGAGTTGTTTAACAAGACGGTTTTAATGCCCCTTCGAAGAGACGTGGAGATCACAGTAGCTTAACAAGACGATTTTAATGCCCCTTGGAAGAGACGTGGAGTTCAGAGTGGTTTAGCAAGACCGTTTTAATGCCCCTTGGAAGAGAGGTGGAGGTCACAGTAGCTTAAGAAGACGGTTTTAATGCCCCTTGGAAGAGAAGTGGAGGTCACAGTAGCTTAACAACATGATTTTTATGCCCCTTGGAAGAGACGTGGAGTTCAGAGTGGTTTAACAAAACAGTTTTAATGCCCCTTGGAAGAAACGTGGAGGTCACAGTATAATAACAAGACGATTTTAATGCCCCTTGGAAGAGACGTGGAGGTCACATTTGCTAAACAAGATGGATTTAATGCACATTGAAAGAGACATGGAGTTCAGTGTGGTTTAACAAGATGGTTTTAATGCCCCTTAGAAAAGACGTGGAGGTCACAGTAGCTTATCAAGATGGTTTTAAGCCTCTTGGAAGAGATGTGGAGTTCAGAGTGGTTTAACAAGGTGGTTTTAATGCCCCTTGGAAGAAAAGTGGAGATCACAGTAGGTTAACAAGATGATTTTTAATGCCCCTTGGAAGAGACGTGGAGGTCGCAGTAGCATAACAAGACGATTTTGATGCCCCTTGGAAGAGACGTGGAGATCAGCATGGTTTAAAAAGACGGTTTTAATGCCCCTTGGAAGAGACGTGGAGGTCACAGTAGCTTAACAAGACGATTTTAATGCCCCTTGGAAGAGACGTGGAGGTCACAGTAGCTTACCAAGAAGGTTTTAATGCCCCTTGGAAGAGACGTGGAGTTCAGAGTGGTTTAACAAGACGGTTTTAATGCCCATTGGAAGAGACGAGGAGATCACAGTAGCTTAACAAGACGATTTTAATGCCCCTTGGAAGAGACTTTGAGATCAGAGTGGTTTAACAAGACAATTTTAATGTCCCTTGGAAGAGAGGTGGAGGTCACAGTAGCTTAACAAGACGGTTTTAATGCCCCTTGGAAGAGACGTGGAGTTCAGAGTGGTTTAACAAGACGGTTTTAATGCACCTTGGAAGAGACGTGGAGGTCACAGTAGCTTAACAAGACGATTTTAACGCCTCTTGGAAGAGACGTGCAGTTCAGAGTGGTTTAACAAGACGGTTTTAATGCCCTTTGGAAGAGACGTGGAGTTCAGAGTGGTTTAACAAGACGGTTTTAATGCCCCTTGGAAGAGACGTGGAGGTCACAGTAGCTTAACAAGACGATTTTAATGCTCCTTGGAAGAGACGTGGAGGTCACAGTAGCTTAACAAGACGGTTTTAATGCCCCTTGGAAGAGACGTGGAGTTCAGAGTGGTTTATCAAGACGGTTTTAATGCCCATTGAAAGAGACATGAAGTTCAGAGTGGTTTAACAAGGTGGTTTTAATGCCCCTTGGAAGAAAAGTGGAGATCACAGTAGGTTAACAAGATGATTTTTAATGCCCCTTGGAAGAGACGTGGAGGTCGCAGTAGCATAACAAGACGATTTTGATGCCCCTTGGAAGAGACGTGGAGTTCAGCATGGTTTAAAAAGACGGTTTTAATGCCCCTTGGAAGAGACGTGGAGGTCACAGTAGCTTAACAAGACGATTTTAATGCCCCTTGGAAGAGACGTGGAGGTCACAGTAGCTTACCAAGAAGGTTTTAATGCCCCTTGGAAGAGACGTGGAGTTCAGAGTGGTTTAACAAGACGGTTTTAATGCCCATTGGAAGAGACGAGGAGATCACAGTAGCTTAACAAGACGATTTTAATGCCCCTTGGAAGAGACTTTGAGTTCAGAGTGGTTTAACAAGACAATTTTAATGTCCCTTGGAAGAGAGGTGGAGGTCACAGTAGCTTAACAAGACGGTTTTAATGCCCCTTGGAAGAGACGTGGAGTTCAGAGTGGTTTAACAAGACGGTTTTAATGCACCTTGGAAGAGACGTGGAGGTCACAGTAGCTTAACAAGACGATTTTAACGCCTCTTGGAAGAGACGTGCAGTTCAGAGTGGTTTAACAAGACGGTTTTAATGCCCTTTGGAAGAGACGTGGAGTTCAGAGTGGTTTAACAAGACGGTTTTAATGCCCCTTGGAAGAGACGTGGAGGTCACAGTAGCTTAACAAGACGATTTTAATGCTCCTTGGAAGAGACGTGGAGGTCACAGTAGCTTAACAAGACGGTTTTAATGCCCCTTGGAAGAGACGTGGAGTTCAGAGTGGTTTATCAAGACGGTTTTAATGCCCATTGAAAGAGACATGAAGTTCAGAGTGGTTTAACAAGATGGTTTTAATGCCCCTTAGAAAAGACGTGGAGGTCACAGTAGCTTAACAAGATGGTTTTAAGCCTATTGGAAGAGATGTGGAGTTCAGAGTGGTTTAACAAGGCGGTTTTAATGCCCGTTGGAAGAGACGTGGAGGTCACAGTAGCTTAACAAGACGATTTTAATGCTCCTTGGAAGAGACGTGGAGGTCACAGTAGCTTAGCAAGACGATTTTAATTCCCCTTGGAAGAGACGTGGAGTTCAGAGTGGTTTAACAAGACAGTTTTAATGCCCCTTGGAAGAGACGTGGAGGTCACAGTAGCTTAACAAGACGATTTTAATGCCTCTTGGAAGAGACGTGGAGGTCACAGTAGCTTAACAAGATGGATTTAATGCCCCTTGGAAGAGACGTGGAGTTCAGGGTGGTTTATCAAGACTGTTTTAATGCCCCTTGGAAGAGACGTGGAGTTCAGAGTGGTTTAACAAGACAGTTTTAATGCCCCTTGGCAGAGACCTGGAGGTCACAGTAGCTTAACAAGACGATTTTTAATGCCCCTTGGAAGAGACGTGGAGGTCACAGTAGCTTAATAAGATGATTTTAATGCCCCTTAAAAGAGATGTGGAGGTCGCAGTAGCTTAACAAGATGGTTTTAATGCCCCTAGTAAGAGACATGGAGTTCAGAGTTGTTTAACAAGACTGTTTTAAAGCCCCTTGGAAGAGTCGTGAAGGTCACAGTAGCTTAACAAGACGATTTTAATCCCCCATGTAAGAGACGTGGAGTTCAGTGTGGTTTAACAATATGGTTGTAATGGCCCTTGGAAGAGACGTGGAGGTCACAGTAGCTTAAAAGATGGTTTTAATGCCCCTTGGAAGAGACGTGGAGTTCAGAGTGGTTTAACAAGACAGTTTTAACTCCCCTTGGAAGAGACGTGGTGGTCACAGTAGCTTAACAAGATGGTTTTAATGCCCCTTGGAAGAGAAGTGGAGGTCACAGTAGCTTAACAAGACGATTTTAATGCCACTTGGAAGAGACGTGGAGGTCACAGTAGCTTAACAAGACGATTTTAATGCCCTTTGGAACAGACGTGGAATTCAGAGTGGTTTAACAAGACGGTTTTAATGCCCCTTGGAAGAGACGTGGAGGTCACAGTAGCTTAATAAGATGGTTTTAATGCCCCTTTGAAGAGACATGGAGTTCAGAGTGGTTTAACAAGACTGTTTTAATGCCACTTGTAAGAGACGTGGAGGTCACAGTAGCTTATCAAGACGGTTTTAATGCCCCTTGCAAGAGACGTGGAGTTCAGAGTGGTTTAACAAGACGGTTTTCATGCCCCTTGGAAGAGATGTGGAGGTCACAGTAGCTTAACAAGACGGTTTTAATGCCCCTTGGAAGAAACGTGGAGGTCACAGTAGCTTAACAAGACGATTTTAATCCCCCATGGAAGAGACGTGGAGTTCAGAGTGGTTTAACAAGATGGTTGTAATGGCCCTTGGAAGAGACGTGGAGGTCACAGTAGCTTAAAAGATGGTTTTAATGCCCCTTGGAAGAGACGTGGAGTTCAGAGTGGTTTAACAAGATGGTTTTAATGCCCCTTGGAAGAGACGTGGAGTTCAGAGTGGTTTAACAAGATGGTTTTAATGCCCCTTGGGAGAGATGTGGAGGTCACAGTAGCTTAACAAGACAATTTTAAAGACCCCTTGAAAGAGACATGGAGGACACAGTAGCTTAACAAGACGGTTTTAATGCCCCATGGAAGAGACGAGGAGTTCAGAATGGTTTAACAAGACGGTTTTATTGCCGCTTGGAAGAGACGTGGTGGTTACAGTAGCTTAACAAGACAGTTTTAATGCCCCTTCGAAGAGACATGGAGTTCAGAGTGTATTAACAAGACGGTTTTAATGCCCCTTGGAAGAGACGTGGAGTTCAGAGTGGTTTAACAAGACGGTTTTAATGCCCCTTGGAAGAGACGTGGAGGTCACAGTAGCTTAACAAGACGGTTTTAATGCCTCTTGGAAGAGACGTGGAGGTCACAGTAGCTTAACAAAACGATTGTAATCCCCCATGGAAGAGACGTGGAGTTCAGAGTGGTTTAACAAGACAGTTGTAATAGCCCTTGGAAGAGACGTGGAGGTCACAGTAGCTTAACAAGATGGTTTTAATGCCGCTTGGAAGAGACGTGGAGGTCACAGTAGCTTAACAAGACGATTTTAATGCCCCTTGGAAGAGACGTGGAGTTCAGAGTTGTTTAACAATACAATTTTAATGCCCCTTGGAAGAGACGTGGAGGTCACAGTAGCTTAACAAGACGATTTTAATGCCCTTTGGAACAGACGTGGAATTCAGAGTGGTTTAACAAGACGGTTTTAATGCCCCTTGGAAGAGACGTGGAGGTCACAGTAGCTTAATAAGATGGTTTTAATGCCCCTTTGAAGAGACATGGAGTTCAGAGTGGTTTAACAAGACGGTTTTAATGCCACTTGTAAGAGACGTGGAGGTCACAGTAGCTTATCAAGACGGTTTTAATGCCCCTTGCAAGAGACGTGGAGTTCAGAGTGGTTTAACAAGACGGTTTTCATGCCCCTTGGAAGAGATGTGGAGGTCACAGTAGCTTAACAAGACGGTTTTAATGCTCCTTGGAAGAAACGTGGAGGTCACAGTAGCTTAACAAGACGATTTTAATCCCCCATGGAAGAGACGTGGAGTTCAGAGTGGTTTAACAAGATGGTTGTAATGGCCCTTGGAAGAGACGTGGAGGTCACAGTAGCTTAAAAGATGGTTTTAATGCCCCTTGGAAGAGACGTGGAGTTCAGAGTGGTTTAACAAGATGGTTTTAATGCCCCTTGGAAGAGACGTGGAGTTCAGAGTGGTTTAACAAGATGGTTTTAATGCCCCTTGGGAGAGATGTGGAGGTCACAGTAGCTTAACAAGACAATTTTAAAGACCCCTTGAAAGAGACGTGGAGGACACAGTAGCTTAACAAGACGGTTTTAATGCCCCATGGAAGAGACGAGGAGTTCAGAATGGTTTAACAAGACGGTTTTATTGCCGCTTGGAAGAGACGTGGTGGTTACAGTAGCTTAACAAGACAGTTTTAATGCCCCTTCGAAGAGACATGGAGTTCAGAGTGTATTAACAAGACGGTTTTAATGCCCCTTGGAAGAGACGTGGAGTTCAGAGTGGTTTAACAAGACGGTTTTAATGCCCCTTGGAAGAGACGTGGAGGTGACAGTAGCTTAACAAGACGGTTTTAATGCCTCTTGGAAGAGACGTGGAGGTCACAGTAGCTTAACAAGACGATTGTAATCCCCCATGGAAGAGACGTGGAGTTCAGAGTGGTTTAACAAGACAGTTGTAATATCCCTTGGAAGAGACGTGGAGGTCACAGTAGCTTAACAAGATGGTTTTAATGACGCTTGGAAGAGACGTGGAGGTCACAGTAGCTTAACAAGACGATTTTAATGCCCCTTGGAAGAGACGTGGACTTCAGAGTTGTTTAACAATACAATTTTAATGCCCCTTGGAAGAGACGTGGAGGTCACAGTAGCTTAACAAGACGATTTTAAAGCCTCTTGGAAGAGACGTGGAGGTCACAGTAGCTTAACAAGACGGTTTTAATGCCCCTTGGAAGAGACGTGGAGTTCAGAGTGGTTTAACAAGACGGTTGTAATGGCCCTTGGAAGAGACGTGGAGGTCACAGTAGCTTAACAAGACGATTTTAATGCCTCTTGGAAGAGACGTGGAGGTCACAGTAGCTTAACAAGATGGTTTTAATGCCCCTTGAGAGAGACGTGTAGTTCAGAGTGGTTTAAAAGACGCTTTTTTAATGCCCCTTGCAAGAGACGTGGAGTTCAGAATGGTTTAACAAGACGGTTTTATTGCCCCTTGGAAGAGACGTGGTGGTCACAGTAGCTGAACAATACAGTTTTAATGCCCCTTCGAAGAGACGTGGAGTTCAGAGTGGTTTAACAAGACGGTTTTAATGCCCCTTGGAAGAGATGTGGAGTTCAGAATGGTTTAACAAGACGGTTTTAATGCCCCTTGGAAGAGACGTGGAGGTCACAGTAGCTTAACAAGATGACTTTAATGCTCCTTGGAAGAGACGTGGAGGTCACAGTAGCTTAACAAGATGGTTTTAATGCCGCTTGGAAGAGACGTGGAGGTCACAGTAGCTTAACAAGACGATTTTAATGCCCCTTGGAAGAGACGTGGAGTTCAGAGTTGTTTAACAATACAATTTTAATGCCCCTTGGAAGAGACGTGGAGGTCACAGTAGCTTAACAAGACGATTTTAATGCCCTTTGGAACAGACGTGGAATTCAGAGTGGTTTAACAAGACGGTTTTAATGCCCCTTGGAAGAGACGTGGAGGTCACAGTAGCTTAATAAGATGGTTTTAATGCCCCTTTGAAGAGACATGGAGTTCAGAGTGGTTTAACAAGACGGTTTTAATGCCACTTGTAAGAGACGTGGAGGTCACAGTAGCTTATCAAGACGGTTTTAATGCCCCTTGCAAGAGACGTGGAGTTCAGAGTGGTTTAACAAGACGGTTTTCATGCCCCTTGGAAGAGATGTGGAGGTCACAGTAGCTTAACAAGACGGTTTTAATGCTCCTTGGAAGAAACGTGGAGGTCACAGTAGCTTAACAAGACGATTTTAGTCCCCCATGGAAGAGACGTGGAGTTCAGAGTGGTTTAACAAGATGGTTGTAATGGCCCTTGGAAGAGACGTGGAGGTCACAGTAGCTTAAAAGATGGTTTTAATGCCCCTTGGAAGAGACGTGGAGTTCAGAGTGGTTTAACAAGATGGTTTTAATGCCCCTTGGAAGAGACGTGGAGTTCAGAGTGGTTTAACAAGATGGTTTTAATGCCCCTTGGGAGAGATGTGGAGGTCACAGTAGCTTAACAAGACAATTTTAAAGACCCCTTGAAAGAGACGTGGAGGACACAGTAGCTTAACAAGACGGTTTTAATGCCCCATGGAAGAGACGAGGAGTTCAGAATGGTTTAACAAGACGGTTTTATTGCCGCTTGGAAGAGACGTGGTGGTTACAGTAGCTTAACAAGACAGTTTTAATGCCCCTTCGAAGAGACATGGAGTTCAGAGTGTATTAACAAGACGGTTTTAATGCCCCTTGGAAGAGACGTGGAGTTCAGAGTGGTTTAACAAGACGGTTTTAATGCCCCTTGGAAGAGACGTGGAGGTCACAGTAGCTTAACAAGACGGTTTTAATGCCTCTTGGAAGAGACGTGGAGGTCACAGTAGCTTAACAAGACGATTGTAATCCCCCATGGAAGAGACGTGGAGTTCAGAGTGGTTTAACAAGACAGTTGTAATAGCCCTTGGAAGAGACGTGGAGGTCACAGTAGCTTAACAAGATGGTTTTAATGCCGCTTGGAAGAGACGTGGAGGTCACAGTAGCTTAACAAGACGATTTTAATGCCCCTTGGAAGAGACGTGGACTTCAGAGTTGTTTAACAATACAATTTTAATGCCCCTTGGAAGAGACGTGGAGGTCACAGTAGCTTAACAAGACGATTTTAAAGCCTCTTGGAAGAGACGTGGAGGTCACAGTAGCTTAACAAGACGGTTTTAATGCCCCTTGGAAGAGACGTGGAGTTCAGAGTGGTTTAACAAGACGGTTGTAATGGCCCTTGGAAGAGACGTGGAGGTCACAGTAGCTTAACAAGACGATTTTAATGCCTCTTGGAAGAGACGTGGAGGTCACAGTAGCTTAACAAGATGGTTTTAATGCCCCTTGAGAGAGACGTGTAGTTCAGAGTGGTTTAAAAGACGCTTTTTTAATGCCCCTTGCAGGAGACGTGGAGTTCAGAATGGTTTAACAAGACGGTTTTATTGCCCCTTGGAAGAGACGTGGTGGTCACAGTAGCTTAACAATACAGTTTTAATGCCCCTTCGAAGAGACGTGGAGTTCAGAGTGGTTTAACAAGACGGTTTTAATGCCCCTTGGAAGAGATGTGGAGTTCAGAATGGTTTAACAAGACGGTTTTAATGCCCCTTGGAAGAGACGTGGAGGTCACAGTAGCTTAACAAGATGACTTTAATGCTCCTTGGAAGAGACGTGGAGGTCACAGTAGCTTAACAAGACGGTTTTAATGCACCTTGGAAGAGACGTGGAGGTCGCAGTGGAATAAACAGACAACATCAATGCCCCTTGGAAGAGTAGTGGAGGTCACAGTGGAATAAAAAGACAATATCAATGACACTTGGAAGAATGGTGGAGGTCGCAGTGGAATAAAAAGACAATATCAATGACCCTTGGGAGAGTGGTGGAGGTTGCAGTCTAATAAAAAGATAATATCAATGACCCTTGGAAGAGACTTGGAGGTCACAGTAACTTAATAAGACGGTTTTGATGCCCCTTGGAAGAGACGTGGAGTTCAGCATGGTTTAACAAGACGGTTTTAATGCCCCTTGGAAGAGACGTGGAGGTCACAGTAGCTTAACAAGACGATTTTAATGCCCCTTGGAAGAGACGTGGAGTTCAGCGTGGTTTAACAAGATGCTTTTTTAATGCCCCTTGCAAGAGACGTGGAATTCAGAATGGTTTAACAAGACGGTTTTATTGCCCCTTGGAAGAGAGGAGGTGGTCACAGTAGCTTAACAAGACAGTTTTAATGCCCCTTCGAAGAGACGTGGAGTTCAGAGTGGTTTAACAAGACGGTTGTAATGGCCCTTGGAAGAGACGTGAAGGTCACAGTAGCTTAACAAGATGGTTTTAATACCCCTTGGAAGAGACGTGGAGGTCACAGTAGCTTAACAAGACGATTTTTATGCCCCTTGGAAGAGACATGGAGTTCAGAGTGGTTTAACAAGACAGTTTTAATGCCCCTTGGAAGAGACGTGGAGGTCACAGTAGATTAACAAGACGATTTTAATGCCCCTTGGAAGAGACGTGGAGGTCACAGTTGCTTAACAAGATGGATTTAATGCCCCTTGGAAGAGACGTGGAGTTCAGAGTGGTTTAACAAGACGGTTTTAATGCCCATTGGAAGAGACGTGGAGTTCAGAGTGGTTTAACAAGACGGTTTTAATGCCCCTTAGAAAAGACGTGGAGGTCACAGTAGCTTAACAAGACGGTTTTAAGCCCCTTGGAAGAGACGTGGAGTTCAGAGTGGTTTAACAAGGTGGTTTTAATGTCCCTTGGAAGAGACGTGGGGGTCACAGTAGCTTAAAAATATTATTTTTAATGCCCCTTGGAAGAGACGTGGAGGTCACAGTAGCTTAACAAGACGATTTTAATGCCCCTTAGTAGAGACGTGGAGGTCACAGTAGCTTAACAAGATGGTTTTAATGCCCCCTGTAAGAGACATGGAGTTCAGAGTGGTTTAACAAGACATTTTTAATGCGACTTGGAAGAGACGTGGAGGTCACAGTAGCTTAACAAGACGATTTTAATGCCCCTTGGAAGAGACGTGGAGTTCAGAGTGGTTTAACAAGACGGTTTTAATGCCCCTTGGAAGAGACATTGAGGTCACAGTAGCTTAATAAGACGATTTTAATGCCCCTTTGAAGAGACATGGATTTCAGAGTGGTTTAACAAGACGGTTTTAATGCCACTTGTAAGAGACGTGGAGGTCACAGTAGCTTATCAAGACAGTTTTAATGCCCCTTGCAAGAGACATGGAGTTCAGAGTGGTTTAACAAGACGGTTTTAATGCCCTTGGAAGAGATGTGGAGGTCACAGTAGCTTAACAAGATGGTTTTAATGCCCCTTTGAAGAGACGTGGAGTTCAGAGTGGTTTAACCAAACTGTTTTAATGCCCATTGTAAGAGACGTGGAAGTCACAGTAGCTTAAAAGATGGTTTTAATGCCCCTTGGAAGAGAAGTGGAGGTCACAGTAGCTTAACAAGACGATTTTAATGCCACTTGGAAGAGACGTGGAGGTCACAGTAGCTTAGTAAGACGATTTTAAAGCCCTTTGGAAGAGACGTGGAATTCAGAGTGGTTTAACAAGACGGTTTTAATGCCCCTTGGAAGAGACGTGGAGGTCACAGTAGCTTAATAAGACGGTTTTAATGCCCCTTTGAAGAGACATGGAGTTCAGAGTGGTTTAACAAGATGGTTTTAATGCCACTTGTAAGAGACGTGGAAGTCACAGTAGCTTAACAAGATGGTTTTAATGCCCCTTGGAAGAGAAGTGGAGGTCACAGTAGCTTAACAAGACGATTTTAATGCCACTTGGAAGAGACGTGGCGGTCACAGAAGCTTAACAAGACGATTTTAATGCCCTTTGGAAGAGACGTGGAATTCAGAGTCGTTTAACAAGACGGTTTTAATTCCCCTTGGATGAGACGTGGAGGTCACAGTAGCTTAATAAGACGGTTTTAAAGCCCCTTTGAAGAGACATGACGTTCAGAGTGGTTTAACAAGATGGTTTTAATGCCACTTGTAAGAGACGTGGAGGTCACAGTAGCTTTTCAAGACGGTTTTAATGCCCCTTGGAAGTGATGTGGAGGTCACAGTAGCTTAACAAGACGGTTTTAATGCCCCTTTGAAGAGACGTGGAGTTCAGAATGGTTTAACCAAACGGTTTTAATGCCCATTGTAAGAGACGTGGAAGTCACAGTAGCTTAACAAGACTGTTTTAATGCCCCTTGGAATAGACGTGGAGTTCAGAGTGGTTTAACAAGATGGCTTTAATGCCCCTTGGAAAAGATGTGGAGTTCAGAGTGGTTTAACAAGACGGTTTTAATGCCCCTTGGAAGAGACGTGGAGGTCACAGTAGTTTAACAAGACGGTTTTAATGCCCCTTGGAAGAGACGTGTAGGTCACAGTAGCTTAACAAGACAATTTTAATGCTCCTTGGAAGAGACGTGGAGGTCGCAGTGGAATAAAAAGACAATATCAATGCCCCTTGGAAGAGTGGTGGAGGTCGCAGTGGAATAAAAAGACAATATCAATGACCCTTGGAAAAATGGTGGAGGTCGCAGAGGAATAAAAAGACATTATCAATGCCCCTTGGAAGAGTGGTGGAGGTCGCAGTGGAATAAAAAGACAATATCAAAGACCCTTGGAAGAGACGTGGAGGTCACAGTAACTTAATAAGACGGTTTTGATGCCCCTTGGAAGAGACGTGGAGTTCAGCATGGTTTAACAAGACGGTTTTAATGCCCCTTGGAAGAGAAGTGGAGGTCACAGTAGCTTAACAAGATGATTTTAATGCCCCTTGGAAGAGACGTGGAGGTCACAGTAGCTTACCAAGACGGTTTTAATGCCCGTTGGAAGAGACGTGGAGTTCAGAGTGGTTTAACAAGACGGTTTTAATGCCCATTGGAAGAGACGAGGAGGTCACAGTAGCGTAACAAGACGATTTTAATGCCCCTTGGAAGAGACTTGGAGTTCAGAGTGGTTTAACAAGACAGTTTTAATGCTCCTTGGAATAGAGGTGGAGGTCACAGTAGCTTAACAAGACGGTTTTATTGCCCCTTGAAAGAGACATGGAGTTCAGAGTGGTTTAAAAAGACGGTTGTAATGGCCCTTGGAAGAGACGTGGAGGTCACAGTAGCTTAACAAGATGGTTTTAATGCCCCTTGGAAGAGACATGGAGGTCACAGTAGCTTAACAAGACGATTTTAATGCCCCTTGGAAGAGACATGGAGTTCAGAGTGATTTAACAAGACAGTTTTAATGCCCCTTGGAAGAGACGTGGAGGTCACAGTAGATTAACAAGATGATTTTAATGCCCCTTGGAAGAGACGTGGAGGTCACAGTAGCTTAACAAGATGACTTTAATGCTCCTTGGAAGAGACGTGGAGGTCACAGTAGCTTAACAAGATGGTTTTAATGCCGCTTGGAAGAGACGTGGAGGTCACAGTAGCTTAACAAGACGATTTTAATGCCCCTTGGAAGAGACGTGGAGTTCAGAGTTGTTTAACAATACAATTTTAATGCCCCTTGGAAGAGACGTGGAGGTCACAGTAGCTTAACAAGACGATTTTAATGCCCTTTGGAACAGACGTGGAATTCAGAGTGGTTTAACAAGACGGTTTTAATGCCCCTTGGAAGAGACGTGGAGGTCACAGTAGCTTAATAAGATGGTTTTAATGCCCCTTTGAAGAGACATGGAGTTCAGAGTGGTTTAACAAGACGGTTTTAATGCCACTTGTAAGAGACGTGGAGGTCACAGTAGCTTATCAAGACGGTTTTAATGCCCCTTGCAAGAGACGTGGAGTTCAGAGTGGTTTAACAAGACGGTTTTCATGCCCCTTGGAAGAGATGTGGAGGTCACAGTAGCTTAACAAGACGGTTTTAATGCTCCTTGGAAGAAACGTGGAGGTCACAGTAGCTTAACAAGACGATTTTAGTCCCCCATGGAAGAGACGTGGAGTTCAGAGTGGTTTAACAAGATGGTTGTAATGGCCCTTGGAAGAGACGTGGAGGTCACAGTAGCTTAAAAGATGGTTTTAATGCCCCTTGGAAGAGACGTGGAGTTCAGAGTGGTTTAACAAGATGGTTTTAATGCCCCTTGGAAGAGACGTGGAGTTCAGAGTGGTTTAACAAGATGGTTTTAATGCCCCTTGGGAGAGATGTGGAGGTCACAGTAGCTTAACAAGACAATTTTAAAGACCCCTTGAAAGAGACGTGGAGGACACAGTAGCTTAACAAGACGGTTTTAATGCCCCATGGAAGAGACGAGGAGTTCAGAATGGTTTAACAAGACGGTTTTATTGCCGCTTGGAAGAGACGTGGTGGTTACAGTAGCTTAACAAGACAGTTTTAATGCCCCTTCGAAGAGACATGGAGTTCAGAGTGTATTAACAAGACGGTTTTAATGCCCCTTGGAAGAGACGTGGAGTTCAGAGTGGTTTAACAAGACGGTTTTAATGCCCCTTGGAAGAGACGTGGAGGTCACAGTAGCTTAACAAGACGGTTTTAATGCCTCTTGGAAGAGACGTGGAGGTCACAGTAGCTTAACAAGACGATTGTAATCCCCCATGGAAGAGACGTGGAGTTCAGAGTGGTTTAACAAGACAGTTGTAATAGCCCTTGGAAGAGACGTGGAGGTCACAGTAGCTTAACAAGATGGTTTTAATGCCGCTTGGAAGAGACGTGGAGGTCACAGTAGCTTAACAAGACGATTTTAATGCCCCTTGGAAGAGACGTGGACTTCAGAGTTGTTTAACAATACAATTTTAATGCCCCTTGGAAGAGACGTGGAGGTCACAGTAGCTTAACAAGACGATTTTAAAGCCTCTTGGAAGAGACGTGGAGGTCACAGTAGCTTAACAAGACGGTTTTAGTCCCCCATGGAAGAGACGTGGAGTTCAGAGTGGTTTAACAAGATGGTTGTAATGGCCCTTGGAAGAGACGTGGAGGTCACAGTAGCTTAAAAGATGGTTTTAATGCCCCTTGGAAGAGACGTGGAGTTCAGAGTGGTTTAACAAGATGGTTTTAATGCCCCTTGGAAGAGACGTGGAGTTCAGAGTGGTTTAACAAGATGGTTTTAATGCCCCTTGGGAGAGATGTGGAGGTCACAGTAGCTTAACAAGACAATTTTAAAGACCCCTTGAAAGAGACGTGGAGGACACAGTAGCTTAACAAGACGGTTTTAATGCCCCATGGAAGAGACGAGGAGTTCAGAATGGTTTAACAAGACGGTTTTATTGCCGCTTGGAAGAGACGTGGTGGTTACAGTAGCTTAACAAGACAGTTTTAATGCCCCTTCGAAGAGACATGGAGTTCAGAGTGTATTAACAAGACGGTTTTAATGCCCCTTGGAAGAGACGTGGAGTTCAGAGTGGTTTAACAAGACGGTTTTAATGCCCCTTGGAAGAGACGTTGAGGTCACAGTAGCTTAACAAGACGGTTTTAATGCCTCTTGGAAGAGACGTGGAGGTCACAGTAGCTTAACAAGACGATTGTAATCCCCCATGGAAGAGACGTGGAGTTCAGAGTGGTTTAACAAGACAGTTGTAATAGCCCTTGGAAGAGACGTGGAGGTCACAGTAGCTTAACAAGATGGTTTTAATGCCGCTTGGAAGAGACGTGGAGGTCACAGTAGCTTAACAAGACGATTTTAATGCCCCTTGGAAGAGACGTGGACTTCAGAGTTGTTTAACAATACAATTTTAATGCCCCTTGGAAGAGACGTGGAGGTCACAGTAGCTTAACAAGACGATTTTAAAGCCTCTTGGAAGAGACGTGGAGGTCACAGTAGCTTAACAAGACGGTTTTAATGCCCCTTGGAAGAGACGTGGAGTTCAGAGTGGTTTAACAAGACGGTTGTAATGGCCCTTGGAAGAGACGTGGAGGTCACAGTAGCTTAACAAGACGATTTTAATGCCTCTTGGAAGAGACGTGGAGGTCACAGTAGCTTAACAAGATGGTTTTAATGCACCTTGAGAGAGACGTGTAGTTCAGAGTGGTTTAAAAGACGCTTTTTTAATGCCCCTTGCAAGAGACGTGGAGTTCAGAATGGTTTAACAAGACGGTTTTATTGCCCCTTGGAAGAGACGTGGTGGTCACAGTAGCTTAACAATACAGTTTTAATGCCCCTTCGAAGAGACGTGGAGTTCAGAGTGGTTTAACAAGACGGTTTTAATGCCCCTTGGAAGAGATGTGGAGTTCAGAATGGTTTAACAAGACGGTTTTAATGCCCCTTGGAAGAGACGTGGAGGTCACAGTAGCTTAACAAGATGACTTTAATGCTCCTTGGAAGAGACGTGGAGGTCACAGTAGCTTAACAAGACGGTTTTAATGCACCTTGGAAGAGACGTGGAGGTCGCAGTGGAATAAACAGACAACATCAATGCCCCTTGGAAGAGT
Source organism: Phyllobates terribilis (assembly GCF_046119375.1). Lineage (NCBI taxonomy): Eukaryota > Metazoa > Chordata > Amphibia > Anura > Dendrobatidae > Phyllobates > Phyllobates terribilis. The sequence goes on from NW_027362761.1 coordinate 286,485,176, forward strand.
AGTGGAGGTCACAGTGGAATAAAAAGACAATATCAATGACACTTGGAAGAATGGTGGAGGTCGCAGTGGAATAAAAAGACAATATCAATGACCCTTGGGAGAGTGGTGGAGGTTGCAGTCTAATAAAAAGATAATATCAATGACCCTTGGAAGAGACTTGGAGGTCACAGTAACTTAATAAGACGGTTTTGATGCCCCTTGGAAGAGACGTGGAGTTCAGCATGGTTTAACAAGACGGTTTTAATGCCCCTTGGAAGAGACGTGGAGGTCACAGTAGCTTAACAAGACGATTTTAATGCCCCTTGGAAGAGACGTGGAGTTCAGCGTGGTTTAACAAGATGCTTTTTTAATGCCCCTTGCAAGAGACGTGGAATTCAGAATGGTTTAACAAGACGGTTTTATTGCCCCTTGGAAGAGAGGAGGTGGTCACAGTAGCTTAACAAGACAGTTTTAATGCCCCTTCGAAGAGACGTGGAGTTCAGAGTGGTTTAACAAGACGGTTGTAATGGCCCTTGGAAGAGACGTGAAGGTCACAGTAGCTTAACAAGATGGTTTTAATACCCCTTGGAAGAGACGTGGAGGTCACAGTAGCTTAACAAGACGATTTTTATGCCCCTTGGAAGAGACATGGAGTTCAGAGTGGTTTAACAAGACAGTTTTAATGCCCCTTGGAAGAGACGTGGAGGTCACAGTAGATTAACAAGACGATTTTAATGCCCCTTGGAAGAGTCGTGGAGGTCACAGTTGCTTAACAAGATGGATTTAATGCCCCTTGGAAGAGACGTGGAGTTCAGAGTGGTTTAACAAGACGGTTTTAATGCCCATTGGAAGAGACGTGGAGTTCAGAGTGGTTTAACAAGACGGTTTTAATGCCCCTTAGAAAAGACGTGGAGGTCACAGTAGCTTAACAAGACGGTTTTAAGCCCCTTGGAAGAGACGTGGAGTTCAGAGTGGTTTAACAAGGTGGTTTTAATGCCCCTTGGAAGAGACGTGGGGGTCACAGTAGCTTAAAAATATTATTTTTAATGCCCCTTGGAAGAGACGTGGAGGTCACAGTAGCTTAACAAGACGATTTTAATGCCCCTTAGTAGAGACGTGGAGGTCACAGTAGCTTAACAAGATGGTTTTAATGCCCCCTGTAAGAGACATGGAGTTCAGAGTGGTTTAACAAGACATTTTTAATGCGACTTGGAAGAGACGTGGAGGTCACAGTAGCTTAACAAGACGATTTTAATGCCCCTTGGAAGAGACGTGGAGTTCAGAGTGGTTTAACAAGACGGTTTTAATGCCCCTTGGAAGAGACATTGAGGTCACAGTAGCTTAATAAGACGATTTTAATGCCCCTTTGAAGAGACATGGATTTCAGAGTGGTTTAACAAGACGGTTTTAATGCCACTTGTAAGAGACGTGGAGGTCACAGTAGCTTATCAAGACAGTTTTAATGCCCCTTGCAAGAGACATGGAGTTCAGAGTGGTTTAACAAGACGGTTTTAATGCCCTTGGAAGAGATGTGGAGGTCACAGTAGCTTAACAAGATGGTTTTAATGCCCCTTTGAAGAGACGTGGAGTTCAGAGTGGTTTAACCAAACTGTTTTAATGCCCATTGTAAGAGACGTGGAAGTCACAGTAGCTTAAAAGATGGTTTTAATGCCCCTTGGAAGAGAAGTGGAGGTCACAGTAGCTTAACAAGACGATTTTAATGCCACTTGGAAGAGACGTGGAGGTCACAGTAGCTTAGTAAGACGATTTTAAAGCCCTTTGGAAGAGACGTGGAATTCAGAGTGGTTTAACAAGACGGTTTTAATGCCCCTTGGAAGAGACGTGGAGGTCACAGTAGCTTAATAAGACGGTTTTAATGCCCCTTTGAAGAGACATGGAGTTCAGAGTGGTTTAACAAGATGGTTTTAATGCCACTTGTAAGAGACGTGGAAGTCACAGTAGCTTAACAAGATGGTTTTAATGCCCCTTGGAAGAGAAGTGGAGGTCACAGTAGCTTAACAAGACGATTTTAATGCCACTTGGAAGAGACGTGGCGGTCACAGAAGCTTAACAAGACGATTTTAATGCCCTTTGGAAGAGACGTGGAATTCAGAGTCGTTTAACAAGACGGTTTTAATGCCCCTTGGATGAGACGTGGAGGTCACAGTAGCTTAATAAGACGGTTTTAAAGCCCCTTTGAAGAGACATGACGTTCAGAGTGGTTTAACAAGATGGTTTTAATGCCACTTGTAAGAGACGTGGAGGTCACAGTAGCTTTTCAAGACGGTTTTAATGCCCCTTGGAAGTGATGTGGAGGTCACAGTAGCTTAACAAGACGGTTTTAATGCCCCTTTGAAGAGACGTGGAGTTCAGAATGGTTTAACCAAACGGTTTTAATGCCCATTGTAAGAGACGTGGAAGTCACAGTAGCTTAACAAGACTGTTTTAATGCCCCTTGGAATAGACGTGGAGTTCAGAGTGGTTTAACAAGATGGCTTTAATGCCCCTTGGAAGAGATGTGGAGTTCAGAGTGGTTTAACAAGACGGTTTTAATGCCCCTTGGAAGAGACGTGGAGGTCACAGTAGTTTAACAAGACGGTTTTAATGCCCCTTGGAAGAGACGTGTAGGTCACAGTAGCTTAACAAGACGATTTTAATGCCCCTTAGTAGAGACGTGGAGGTCACAGTAGCTTAACAAGATGGTTTTAATGCCCCCTGTAAGAGACATGGAGTTCAGAGTGGTTTAACAAGACATTTTTAATGCGACTTGGAAGAGACGTGGAGGTCACAGTAGCTTAACAAGACGATTTTAATGCCCCTTGGAAGAGACGTGGAGTTCAGAGTGGTTTAACAAGACGGTTTTAATGCCCCTTGGAAGAGACATTGAGGTCACAGTAGCTTAATAAGACGATTTTAATGCCCCTTTGAAGAGACATGGATTTCAGAGTGGTTTAACAAGACGGTTTTAATGCCACTTGTAAGAGACGTGGAGGTCACAGTAGCTTATCAAGACAGTTTTAATGCCCCTTGCAAGAGACATGGAGTTCAGAGTGGTTTAACAAGACGGTTTTAATGCCCTTGGAAGAGATGTGGAGGTCACAGTAGCTTAACAAGATGGTTTTAATGCCCCTTTGAAGAGACGTGGAGTTCAGAGTGGTTTAACCAAACTGTTTTAATGCCCATTGTAAGAGACGTGGAAGTCACAGTAGCTTAAAAGATGGTTTTAATGCCCCTTGGAAGAGAAGTGGAGGTCACAGTAGCTTAACAAGACGATTTTAATGCCACTTGGAAGAGACGTGGAGGTCACAGTAGCTTAGTAAGACGATTTTAAAGCCCTTTGGAAGAGACGTGGAATTCAGAGTGGTTTAACAAGACGGTTTTAATGCCCCTTGGAAGAGACGTGGAGGTCACAGTAGCTTAATAAGACGGTTTTAATGCCCCTTTGAAGAGACATGGAGTTCAGAGTGGTTTAACAAGATGGTTTTAATGCCACTTGTAAGAGACGTGGAAGTCACAGTAGCTTAACAAGATGGTTTTAATGCCCCTTGGAAGAGAAGTGGAGGTCACAGTAGCTTAACAAGACGATTTTAATGCCACTTGGAAGAGACGTGGCGGTCACAGAAGCTTAACAAGACGATTTTAATGCCCTTTGGAAGAGACGTGGAATTCAGAGTCGTTTAACAAGACGGTTTTAATGCCCCTTGGATGAGACGTGGAGGTCACAGTAGCTTAATAAGACGGTTTTAAAGCCCCTTTGAAGAGACATGACGTTCAGAGTGGTTTAACAAGATGGTTTTAATGCCACTTGTAAGAGACGTGGAGGTCACAGTAGCTTTTCAAGACGGTTTTAATGCCCCTTGGAAGTGATGTGGAGGTCACAGTAGCTTAACAAGACGGTTTTAATGCCCCTTTGAAGAGACGTGGAGTTCAGAATGGTTTAACCAAACGGTTTTAATGCCCATTGTAAGAGACGTGGAAGTCACAGTAGCTTAACAAGACTGTTTTAATGCCCCTTGGAATAGACGTGGAGTTCAGAGTGGTTTAACAAGATGGCTTTAATGCCCCTTGGAAGAGATGTGGAGTTCAGAGTGGTTTAACAAGACGGTTTTAATGCCCCTTGGAAGAGACGTGGAGGTCACAGTAGTTTAACAAGACGGTTTTAATGCCCCTTGGAAGAGACGTGTAGGTCACAGTAGCTTAACAAGACAATTTTAATGCTCCTTGGAAGAGACGTGGAGGTCGCAGTGGAATAAAAAGACAATATCAATGCCCCTTGGAAGAGTGGTGGAGGTCGCAGTGGAATAAAAAGACAATATCAATGACCCTTGGAAAAATGGTGGAGGTCGCAGAGGAATAAAAAGACATTATCAATGCCCCTTGGAAGAGTGGTGGAGGTCGCAGTGGAATAAAAAGACAATATCAAAGACCCTTGGAAGAGACGTGGAGGTCACAGTAACTTAATAAGACGGTTTTGATGCCCTTTGGAAGAGACGTGGAGTTCAGCATGGTTTAACAAGACGGTTTTAATGCCCCTTGGAAGAGAAGTGGAGGTCACAGTAGCTTAACAAGATGATTTTAATGCCCCTTGGAAGAGACGTGGAGGTCACAGTAGCTTACCAAGACGGTTTTAATGCCCGTTGGAAGAGACGTGGAGTTCAGAGTGGTTTAACAAGACGGTTTTAATGCCCATTGGAAGAGACGAGGAGGTCACAGTAGCGTAACAAGACGATTTTAATGCCCCTTGGAAGAGACTTGGAGTTCAGAGTGGTTTAACAAGACAGTTTTAATGCTCCTTGGAATAGAGGTGGAGGTCACAGTAGCTTAACAAGACGGTTTTATTGCCCCTTGAAAGACACATGGAGTTCAGAGTGGTTTAAAAAGACGGTTGTAATGGCCCTTGGAAGAGACGTGGAGGTCACAGTAGCTTAACAAGATGGTTTTAACGCCCCTTGGAAGAGACATGGAGGTCACAGTAGCTTAACAAGACGATTTTAATGCCCCTTGGAAGAGACATGGAGTTCAGAGTGATTTAACAAGACAGTTTTAATGCCCCTTGGAAGAGACGTGGAGGTCACAGTAGATTAACAAGATGATTTTAATGCCCCTTGGAAGAGACGTGGAGGTCACAGTAGCTTAACAAGATGGATTTAATGCCCCTTGGAAGAGACGTGGAGTTCAGAGTTGTTTAACAAGACGGTTTTAATGCCCCTTGGAAGAGACATGGAGTTCAGAGTGGTTTAACAAGACGGTTTTAATGCCCCTTGGAAAAGACGTGGAGGTCACAGTATCTTAACGAGATGATTTTAATGCCCCTTGGAAGAGACGTGGAGGTCACAGTAGCTTAACAAGATGGATTTAATGCCCCTTGGAAGAGACGTGGAGTTCAGAGTGGTTTAACAAGACGGTTTTAATGCCCCTTGGAAGAGACATGGAGTTCAGAGTGGTTTAACAAGATTGTTTTAATGCCCCTTGGAAGAGACGTGGAGGTCACAGTAGCTTAACAAGACGATTTTTAATGACCCTTGGAAGAGACGTGGAGGTCACAGTAGCTTAACAAGATGATTTTAATGCCCATTAGAAGAGATGTGGAGGTCACAGTAGCTTAACAAGATGGTTTTAATGCCCCTAGTGAGAGACATGGAGTTCAGAGTTGTTTATCAAGACGGTTTTAATGCCCCTTGGAAGAGACGTGGAGGTCACAGTAGCTTACCAAGACGGTTTAATGCCCGTTGGAAGAGACGTGGAGTTCAGAGTGGTTTAACAAGACGGTTTTAATGCCCATTGGAAGAGACGAGGAGGTCACAGTAGCTTAACAAGACGATTTTAATGCCCCTTGGAAGAGACGTGTAGTTCAGAGTGGTTTAACAAGACAGTTTTAATGCCCCTTAGAAGAGACGTGGAGGTCACAGTATCTTAACAAGATGATTTTAATTCCCCTTGGAAGAGACGTGGAAGTCACAGTAGCTTAACAAGATGGACTTAATGCCCCTTGGAAGAGACGTGGAGTTCAGAGTGGTTTAACAAGACGGTTTTAATGCCCCTTGGAAGAGACATGGAGTTCAGAGTGGTTTAACAAGGCGGTTTTAATGCCCCTTGGAAAAGACGTGGAGGTCACAGTAGCTTAACAAGACGATTTTAATGCCCCTTGGAAGAGACGTGGAGTTCAGAGTGGTTTAACAAGATTGTTTTAATGCCCCTTGGAAGAGACGTGGAGGTCACAGTAGCTTAACAAGACGATTTTTAATGACCCTTGGAAGAGACGTGGAGGTCACAGTAGCTTAACAAGATGATTTTAATGCCCCTTAGAAGAGATGTGGAGGTCACAGTAGCATAACAAGATGGTTTTAATGCCCCTAATAAGAGACATGGAGTTTAGAGTTGTTTAACAAGACGGTTTTAATGCCCCTTGTAAGAGACGTGGAGATCACAGTAGCTTAACAAGACGATTTTAATGCCCCTTGGAAGAGACGTGGAGTTCAGAGTGGTTTAACAAGAAGGTTTTAATGCCCCTTGGAAGAGACGTGGAGGTCACAGTAGCTTTACAAGATGGTTTTAATGCCCGTTAGAAGAGACGTGGAGTTCAGAGTCATTTAAAAAGACGGTTGTAATGGCCCTTGGAAGAGACGTGGAGGTCACAGTAGCTTAACAAGATAGTTTTAATGCCCCTTGGAAGAGATGTGGAGGTCACAGTAGCTTAACAAGATGATTTTTATGCCCCTTGGAAGAGACGTGGAGGTCAGAGTGGTTTAACAAGATGGTTTTAAAGCCCCTTGGGAGAGATGTGGAGGTCACAGTAGCTTAACAGGACAATTTTAAAGAACCCTTGAAAGAGACGTGGAGGTGACAGTAGCTTAACAAGACGGTTTTAATGCCCCTTCGAAGAGACATGGAGTTCAAAGTGGTTTAACAAGACGGTTTTAATGCCCCTTGGAAGAGATGTGGAGGTCACAGTAGCTTAACAAGATGATTTTAATGCCTCTTGGAAGAGACGTGGAGGTCACAGTAGCTTAACAAGACGATTGTAATCCCCCATGGAAGAGACGTGGAGTTCAGAGTGGTTTAACAAGACGGTTGTAATGGCCCTTGGAAGAGACGTGGAGGTCACAGTAGCTTAACAAGATGGTTTTAATGCCCCTTGGAAGAGACATGGAGGTCACAGTAGCTTAACAAGACGATTTTAATGCCCCTTGGAAGAGACATGGAGTTCAGAGTGATTTAACAAGACAGTTTTAATGCCCCTTGGAAGAGACGTGGAGGTCACAGTAGATTAACAAGATGATTTTAATGCCCCTTGGAAGAGACGTGGAGGTCACAGTAGCTTAACAAGATGGATTTAATGCCCCTTGGAAGAGACGTGGAGTTCAGAGTTGTTTAACAAGACGGTTTTAATGCCCCTTGGAAGAGACATGGAGTTCAGAGTGGTTTAACAAGACAGTTTTAATGCCCCTTGGAAAAGACGTGGAGGTCACAGTATCTTAACGAGATGATTTTAATGCCCCTTGGAAGAGACGTGGAGGTCACAGTAGCTTAACAAGATGGATTTAATGCCCCTTGGAAGAGACGTGGAGTTCAGAGTGGTTTAACAAGACGGTTTTAATGCCCCTTGGAAGAGACATGGAGTTCAGAGTGGTTTAACAAGATTGTTTTAATGCCCCTTGGAAGAGACGTGGAGGTCACAGTAGCTTAACAAGACGATTTTTAATGACCCTTGGAAGAGACGTGGAGGTCACAGTAGCTTAACAAGATGATTTTAATGCCCATTAGAAGAGATGTGGAGGTCACAGTAGCTTAACAAGATGGTTTTAATGCCCCTAGTGAGAGACATGGAGTTCAGAGTTGTTTATCAAGACGGTTTAATGCCCGTTGGAAGAGACGTGGAGTTCAGAGTGGTTTAACAAGACGGTTTTAATGCCCATTGGAAGAGACGAGGAGGTCACAGTAGCTTAACAAGACGATTTTAATGCCCCTTGGAAGAGACGTGTAGTTCAGAGTGGTTTAACAAGACAGTTTTAATGCCCCTTAGAAGAGACGTGGAGGTCACAGTATCTTAACAAGATGATTTTAATGCCCTTGGAAGAGACGTGGAAGTCACAGTAGCTTAACAAGATGGACTTAATGCCCCTTAGAAGAGACGTGGAGTTCAGAGTGGTTTAACAAGACGGTTTTAATGCCCCTTGGAAGAGACATGGAGTTCAGAGTGGTTTAACAAGGCGGTTTTAATGCCCCTTGGAAAAGACGTGGAGGTCACAGTAGCTTAACAAGACGATTTTAATGCCCCTTGGAAGAGACGTGGAGTTCAGAGTGGTTTAACAAGATTGTTTTAATGCCCCTTGGAAGAGACGTGGAGGTCACAGTAGCTTAACAAGACGATTTTTAATGACCCTTGGAAGAGACGTGGAGGTCACAGTAGCTTAACAAGATGATTTTAATGCCCCTTAGAAGAGATGTGGAGGTCACAGTAGCATAACAAGATGGTTTTAATGCCCCTAATAAGAGACATGGAGTTTAGAGTTGTTTAACAAGACGGTTTTAATGCCCCTTGTAAGAGACGTGGAGATCACAGTAGCTTAACAAGACGATTTTAATGCCCCTTGGAAGAGACGTGGAGTTCAGAGTGGTTTAACAAGAAGGTTTTAATGCCCCTTGGAAGAGACGTGGAGGTCACAGTAGCTTTACAAGATGGTTTTAATGCCCGTTAGAAGAGACGTGGAGTTCAGAGTCATTTAAAAAGACGGTTGTAATGGCCCTTGGAAGAGACGTGGAGGTCACAGTAGCTTAACAAGATAGTTTTAATGCCCCTTGGAAGAGATGTGGAGGTCACAGTAGCTTAACAAGATGATTTTTATGCCCCTTGGAAGAGACGTGGAGGTCAGAGTGGTTTAACAAGATGGTTTTAAAGCCCCTTGGGAGAGATGTGGAGGTCACAGTAGCTTAACAAGACAATTTTAAAGAACCCTTTAAAGAGACGTGGAGGTGACAGTAGCTTAACAAGACGGTTTTAATGCCCCTTCGAAGAGACATGGAGTTCAAAGTGGTTTAACAAGACGGTTTTAATGCCCCTTGGAAGAGACGTGGAGTTCAGAGTGGTTTAACAAGACGGTTTTGATGCCCCTTGAAAGAGATGTGGAGGTCACAGTAGCTTAACAAGATGATTTTAATGCCTCTTGGAAGAGACGTGGAGGTCACAGTAGCTTAACAAGACGATTGTAATCTCCCATGGAAGAGACGTGGAGTTCAGAGTGGTTTAACAAGACGGTTGTAATGGCCCTTGGAAGAGACGTGGAGGTCACAGTAGCTTAACAAGATGGTTTTAATGACCCTTGGAAGAGACGTGGAGGTCACAGTAGCTTAACCATACGATTTTTATGCCCCCTGGAAGAGACGTGGATTTCAGCGTGGTTTAACAATACAGTTTTAATGCCCCTTGAAAGAGACGTGGAGGTCACAGTAGCTTAACAAGATGGTTTTAATGCCCCTTGGAAGAGACGTGGAGTTCAGAGTGGTTTAACAAGACGGTTTTAAAGCCCCTTGGAAGAGACGTGGAGGTCACAGTAGCTGAACAAGACGATTTTAATGCTCCTTGGAAGAGACGTGGAGGCCACAGTAGCTTAACAAGACGGTTTTAATGCACCTTGGAAGAGACGTGGAGGTGGCAGTGGAATAAAAAGACAACATCAATGCCCCTTTGAAGAGTGGTGGAGGTCGCAGTGGAATAAAAAGACAATATCAATGACACTTGGAAGAATGGTGGAGGTCGCAGTGAAATAAAAAGACAATATCAATGCCCCTTGGGAGAGTGGTGGAGGTTGCAGTCTAATAAAAAGACAATATCAATGACCCTTGGAAGAGACGTAGAGGTCACAGTAACTTAATAAGACGGTTTTGATGCCCCTTGGAAGAGACGTGGAGTTCTGCATGGTTTAACAAGATGGTTTTAATGCCCCTTGGTAGAGACGTGGAGGTCACAGTAGCTTAACAAGACGATTTTAATGCCCCTTGAAAGAGACGTGGAGGTCACAGTAGCTTACCAGGACGGTTTTAATGCCCCTTGGAAGAGAGGTGGAGTTCAGAGTGGTTTAACAAGACACTTTTAATACCCATTGGAAGAGACAAGGAGGTCACAGTAGCTTAACAAGACGATTTTAATGCCCCTTGGAAGAGACTTGGAGTTCAGAGTGGTTTAACAAGACAGTTTTAATGTTCCTTGGAAGAGAGGTGGAGGTCACAGTAGCTTAACAAGACGGTTTTATTGCCCCTTGGAAGAGACGTGGAGTTCAGAGTGGTTTAACAAGACGGTTGTAATGGCCCTTGGAAGAGACGTGGAGGTCACAGTAGCTTAACAAGACAGTTTTAATGCCCCTTGGAAGAGACGTGGAGGTCACAGTAGCTTAACAAGACGATTTTAATGCCCCTTGGAAGAGACGTGGAGTTCAGAGTGGTTTAACAAGACGGTTTTAATGCCCCTTGGAAAAGACGTGGTGGTCACAGTAGCTTAACAAGACGATTTTAATGCCCCTTGGAAGAGACGTGGAGTTCAGAATGGTTTAACAAGATTGTTTTAATGCTCCTTGGAAGAGACGTGGAGGTCACAGAAGCTTAACAAGACGATTTTTAATGCCCCTTGGAAGAGACGTAGAGGTCACAGTAACTTAACATGATGATTTTAATGCCCCTTAGAAGAGATGTGAAGGTCACAGTAGCTTAACAAGATGGTTTTAATGCCCCTAGTAAGAGACATGGAGTTCAGAGTTGTTTAACAAGACGGTTTTTATGCCCCTTGGAAGAGACGTGGAGATCACAGTAGCTTAACAAGACGATTTTAATGCCCCTTGGAAGAGACGTGGTGGTCACAGTAGCTTAACAAGACAGTTTTAATGCCCCTTCAAAGAGACGTGGAGTTCAGAGTGGTTTAACAAGACGGTTTTAATGCCCCTTGGAAGAGACGTGGAGTTCAGAGTGGTTTAACAAGACGGTTTTAATGCCCCTTGGAAGAGACGTGGAGGTCACAGTAGCTTAACAAGACGATTTTAATGCCCCTTGGAAGAGACGTGGAGTTCAGAATGGTTTAACAAGTTTGTTTTAATGCTCCTTGGAAGAGACGTGGAGGTCACAGTAGCTTAACAAGACGATTTTTAATGCCCCTTGGAAGAGACGTAGAGGTCACAGTAACTTAACAAGACGATGGTAATGCCCCTTAGAAGAGATGTGAAGGTCACAGTAGCTTAACAAGATGGTTTTAATGCCCCTAGTAAGAGACATGGAGTTCAGAGTTGTTTAACAAGACGGTTTTAATGCCCCTTGGAAGAGACGTTGAGATCACAGTAGCTTAACAAGACGATTTTAATGCCCCTTGGAAGAGACGTGGTGGTCACAGTAGCTTAACAAGACAGTTTTAATGCCCCTTCAAAGAGACGTGGAGTTCAGAGTGGTTTAACAAGACGGTTTTAATGCCCCTTGGAAGAGACGTGGAGTTCAGTGGTTTAACAAGACGGTTTTAATGCCCCTTGGAAGAGACGTGGAGGTCACAGTAGCTTAACAAGACGATTTTAATGCTCCTTGGAAGAGACGTGGAGGTCAGAGTGGTTTAACAAGATGGTTTTAAAGCCCCTTGGGAGAGATGTGGAGGTCACAGTAGCTTAAAAAGACAATTTTAAAGAACCTTGATAGAGACGTGGAGGTCACAGTAGCTTAACAAGACGGTTTTAATGCCCCTTGGAAGAGACGTGGAGTTCAGAATGGTTTAACAAGACGGTTTTATTGCCGCTTGGAAAAGACGTGGTGGTTACAGTAGCTTAACAAGACAGTTTTAATGCCCCTTCGAAGAGACGTGGAGTTCAGAGTTGTTTAACAAGACTGTTTTAATGCCCCTTGGAAGAGACATGGAGTTCAGAGTGGTTTAACAAGACGGTTTTAATGCCCCTTGGAAGAGACGTGGAGGTCACAGTAGCTTAACAAGACGATTTTAATGCCCCTTGGAAGAGACGTGGAGTTCAGAGTGGTTTAACAATACAGTTTTAATGCCCCTTGGAAGAGACGTGGAGGTCACAGTAGCTTAACAAGACAATTTTAATGCCTCTTGGAAGAGACGTGGAGGTCACAGTAGCTTAACAAGACGGTTTTAATGCCCCTTGGAAGAGACGTGGAGTTCAGAGTGGTTTAACAAGACGCTGTTTTAATGCACCTTGCAAGAGACCTGGAGTTCAGAATGGTTTAACAAGACAGTTTTATTACCCCTTGGAAGAGAAGTGGTGGTCAGAGTAGCTTAACAAGACGGTTTAATGCACCTTGGAAGAGACGTGGAGGTCGCAGTGGAATAAAAAGACAACATCAATGCCCCTTTGAAGAGTGGTGGAGGTCGCAGTGGAATAAAAAGACAATATCAATGACACTTGGAAGAATGGTGAAGGTCGCAGTGGAATAAAAAGACAATATCAATGCCCCTTGGGAGAGTGGTGGAGGTTGCAGTCTAATAAAAAGACAATATCAATGACCCTTGGAAGAGACGTGGAGGTCACAGTAACTTAATAAGACGGTTTTGATGCCCCTTGGAAGAGACGTGGAGTTCAGCATGGTTTAACAAGACGGTTTTAATGCCCCTTGGAAGAGACGTGGAGATCACAGTAGCTTAACAAGACAATTTTAATGCCCCTTGGAAGAGACGTGGAGGTCAAAGAAGCTTACGAAGACGGTTTTAATGCCCCTTGGAAGAGACGTGGAGTTCAGAGTGGTTTAACAAGACGGTTTTAATGCCCATTGGAAGAGGCGAGGAGGTCACAGTAGCTTAACAAGACGATTTTAATGCCCCTTTGAAGAGACTTGGAGTTCAGAGTGGTTTAACAAGACAGTTTTAATGTCAATTGGAAGAGAGGTGGAGGTCACAGTAGCTTAACAAGACGGTTATATTGCCCCTTGGAAGAGACTTGGAGTTCAGAGTGGTTTAACAAGACGGTTGTATTGGCCCTTGGAAGAGACGTGGAGGTCACAGTAGCTTAACAAGATGGTTTTTATGCCCCTTGGAAGAGACATGGAGGTCACAGTAGCTTATCAAGACGATTTTAATGCCCCTATGAAGAGACGTGGAGTTCAGAGTGGTTTAACAAGACAGTTTTAATGCCCCTTGGAAGAGACTTGGAGGTCACAGTAGCTTAACAAGACGATTTAAATGCCCCTTGGAAGAGACGAGGAGTTCAGAGTGGTTTAACAAGACGGTTTTAATGCCCCTTGGAAGAGACATGGAGTTCAGAGTGGTTTAAGAAGACGGTTTTAATGCGCCTTGGAAAAGACGTGGTGGTCAGAGTGGTTTAACAAGACAGTTTTAATGCCCCTTGGAAGAGACCTGGAGCTCACATTAGCTTAACAAGACGATTTTTAATGCCCCTTGGAATAGACGTAGATGTCACAGTAACTTAACAAGACGATTTTAATGCCCCTTAGAAGATATGTGGAGGTCACAGTAGCTTAACAAGATGGTTTTAATGCCCCTAGTAAGAGACAAGGAGTTCAGAGTTGTTTAACAAGACGGTTTTAATGCCACTTGGAAGAGACGTGGAGATCACAGTAGCTTAACAAGACAATTTTAATGCCCCTTGGAAGAGATGTGGAGTTCATAGAGGTTTAACAAGACGGTTTTAATGCGCCTTGGAAGAGAGGTGGAGGTCACAGTAGCTTAACAAGACGGTTTTAATGCCCGTTAGTAGAGACGTGGAGTTCAGATTCGTTTAACTAGACGGCTAAAATGGCCCTTGGAAGAGACGTGGAGGTCACAGTAGCTTAACAAGATGATTTTATTGCCCCTTAGCAGAGACGTGGAGGTCACAGTAGCTTAACAAGATGGTTTTAAAGCCCCTTGTAAGAGACATGGAGTTCAGAGTGGTTTAACAAGACGTTTTTAATGCGCCTTGGAAGAGACGTGGAGGTCACAGTAGCTTAACAAGATGATTTTAATGCCCCTTGGAAGAGACGTGGAGTTTAGAGTGGCTTAACAATACAGTATTAATGCCACTTGGAAGAGACGTGGAGGTCACAGTAGCTTAACAAGACGGTTTTAATGCCCCTTTGAAGAGACATGGAGTTCAGAGTGGTTTAACCAAACTGTTTTAATGCCCATTGTAAGAGACGTGGAAGTCACGATAGCTTAACAAGATGGTTTTAATGCCCCTTGGAAGAGAAGTGGAGGTCAGAGTACCTTAACAAGACGATTTTAATGCCCCTTGGAAGAGACGTGGAGGTCACAGTAGCTTAGCAAGACAATTTTAATGCCCTTTGGAAGAGACGTGGAGTTCATAGTGGTTTAACAAGACAGTTTTAATGCCCCTTGGAAGAGACGTGGAGGTCACAGTAGCTTAACAAAACGGTTTTAATGCCCCTTGGAAGAGACATGGAGTTCAGAGTGGTTTAACAAGACTGTTTTAATGCGCCTTGGAAGAGAGGTGGAGGTCACAGTAGCTTAACAAGACGGTTTTAATGCCCATTAGAAGAGACGTGGAGTTCAGAGTCGTTTAACTAGACGGTTGTAATGGCCCTTGGAAGAGACGTGGAGGTCACAGTAGCTTATCAAGATGATTTTATTGCCCCTTAGCAGAGACATGGAGGTCACAGTAGCTTAACAAGATGGTTTTAATGCCCCTTGTAAGAGACATGGAGTTCAGAGTGGTTTAACAAGACATTTTTAATGCGCCTTGGAAGAGACGTGGAGTTTAGAGTGGCTTAACAATACGGTATTAATGCCACTTGGAAGAGACGTGGAGGTCACAGTAGCTTAACAAGGTGGTTTTAATGCCCCTTTGAAGAGACATGGAGTTCAGAGTGGTTAACCAAACTGATTTAATGCCCATTGTAAGAGACGTGGAAGTCACAGTAGCTTCACAAGATGTTTTTAATGCCCCTTGAAAGAGAAGTGGAGGTCACAGTACCTTAACAAGATGATTTTAATGCCACTTGGAAGAGACGTGGAGGTCACAGTAGCTTAGCAAGACGATTTTAATGCCCTTTGGAAGAGACGTGGAGTTCAGAGTGGTTTAACAAGACAGTTTTAATGCCCCTTGGATGAGACCTGGAGGTCACAGTAGCTTAACAAGACGGTTTTAATGCCCCTTTGAAGAGACATGGAGTTCAGAGTGGTTTAACAAGACGTTTTTAATGCCCCTTGTAAGAGACGTGGAGGTCACAGTACCTTAACAAGACGGTTTTAATGCCCCTTGCAAGAGACGTGGAGTTCAGAGTGGTTTAACAAGACGGTTTTAATGCCCCTTGGAAGAGACGTGGAGGTCACAGTATCTTAACAAGACTATTTTAATGCCTCTTGGAAGAGACGTGGAGTTCAGAGTGGTTTAACAAAACGGTTTTAAAGCCCCTTGGAAGAGACGTGAAGGTCACAGTACCTTAACAAGACAGTTTCAATGCCCCTTGAAAGAGATGTGGAGTTCAGAGTGGTTTAACAAGACTGTTTTAATGCCCCTTCGAAGAGACGTGAAGTTCACAGCAGCTTAACAAGTCGGTTTTAATGCCCCTTGGAAGAGAAGTGGAGGTCACATTAGCTTAAGACGATTTTAATGCCCCTTTGATTAGACGGGGGTTCAGAGTGGTTGAACTAGACGATTTTAATGCCCCTTGGAAGAGACGTGGATGTCTCAGTAGCTTAACAAGACGATTTTAATGCCTCTTGGAAGAAACTTGGAATTCAGAGTGGTTTAAAAAGACGGTTATAATGCCCCTTGGAAGAGACATGGAGGTCACAGTCGCTTAACAAGACGGTTTTAATGCCCCTTGGAAGAGACGTGGAGTTCAGAGTGGTTTAACAAGATGGTTTTAATGCCCCTTGGGAGAGATGTGGAGGTCACAGTAGCTTAACAAGACAATTTTAAAGACCACTTGATAGAGACGTGAAGGACACAGTAGCTTAACAAGACGGTTTTAATGCCCCTTGGAAGAGACGTGGAGTTCAGAATGGTTTAACAAGACGGTTTTATTGCCGCTTGGAAGAGACGTGGTGGTTACAGTAGCTTAACAAAACAGTTTTAATGCCCCTTTGAAGAGACGTGGAGTTCAGAGTGTTTTAACAAGACGGTTTTAATGCCCCTTGGAAGAGACGTGGAGTTCAGAGTGGTTTAACAAGACGGTTTTAATGCCCCTTGGAAGAGACGTGGAGGTCACAGTAGCTTAACAAGATGGTTTTAATGCCCCTTGGAAGAGACGTGGAGGTCACAGTAGCTTAACAAGATGATTTTAATGCCCCTTGGAAGACACGTGGAGTTCAGAGTGGTTTAACAATACAGTTTTAATGCCCCATGGAAGAGACATGGAGGTCACAGTAGCTTAACAAGACGATTTTAATGCCTCTTGGAAGAGACGTGGAGGTCACAGTAGCTTAACAAGACGGTTTTAATGCCCCTTGGAAGAGACGTGGAGTTCAGAGTGGTATAACAAGACGGTTTTAATGCCCCTTGGAAGAGACGTGGAGGTCACAGTAGCTTAACAAGACGATTTTAATGCTCCTTGGAAGAGACGTGGAGGTCACAGTAGCTTAACTAGACGGTTATAATGTACCTTGGAAGAGACATGGAGGTCGCATTGGAATAAAAAGACAACATCAATGCCCCTTGGAAGAGTGGTGGAGGTCGCAGTGGAATAAAAAGACAATATCAATGCCCCTTGGGAGAGTGGTGGAGGTTGCAGTCTAATAAAAAGACAGTATCAATGACCCATGGAAGAGACGTGGAGGTCACAGTAACTTAATAAGACGGTTTTGATGCCCCTTGAAAGAGACTTGGAGTTCAGCATCGTTTAACAAGACGGTTTTAATGCCCATTGGAAGAGACGTGGAGGTCACAGTTGCTTAAGAAGACGATTTTAATGCCCCTTGGAAGAGACGTGAAGGTCACAGTAGATTACCAAGACGGTTTTAATGCCCCTTGGAAGAGACGTGGTGTTCAGAGTGGTTTAACAAGACAATTTTAATGCCCATTGGAAGAGGGGAGGAGATCACAGTAGCTTAACAAGACGATTTTAATGCCCCTTGGAAGAGACGTGGAGTTCAGAGTGGTTTAACAAGACGGTTGTAATGGCCCTTGGAAGAGACGTGGAGGTCACAGTAGCTTAACAAGATGGTTTTAATGCCCCTTGGAAAAGACATGGAGGTCACAGTAGCTTAACAAGACAATTTTAATGCCCCTTGGAAGAGACGTGAAGTTCAGAGTGGTTTAACTAGACAGTTTTAATGCCCCTTGGAAGAGACGCGGAGGTCACAGTAGCTTAACAAGACGATTTTAATGCCCCTTGGAAGAGACGTGGAGGTCACAGTAGCTTAACAAGATGAATTTAATGCCCCTTGGAAGAGACGTGGAGTTCAGAGTGGTTTAACAAGACGGTTTTAATGCCCCTTGGAAGAGACATTGAGTTCAGAGTGGTTTAACAAGACGGTTTTAATACCCATTGGAAAAGACGTGGTGGTCACAGTAGCTTAACAAGACGATTTTAATGCCCCTTGAAAGAGACGTGGAGTTCAGAGTGGTTTAACAAGATTGTTTTAATGCCCCTTGGAAGAGACGTGGAGGTCACAGTAGCTCAACAAGACGCTTTTTAATGTCCCTTGGAAGAGACGTGGAGGTCACAGTCGCTTAACAAGACAATTTTAATGCCCCTTAGAAGAGATGTGGAGGTTACTGTAGCTTAACAAGATGGTTTTAATGCCCCTAGTAAGAGACATGGAGTTCAGAGTTGTTTAAGAAGACAGTTTTAATGCCCCTTGGAAGAGACGTGGAGATCACAGTAGCTTAACAAGACGATTTTAATGCCCCTTGGAAGAGACGTGGAGTTCAGAGTGGTTTAACAAGATTGTTTTAATGCCCCTTGGAAGAGACGTGGAGGTCACAGTAGCTTAACAAGACGCTTTTTAATGTCCCTTGGAAGAGACGTGGAGGTCACAGTAGCTTAACAAGACAATTTTAATGCCCCTTAGAAGAGATGTGGAGGTTACTGTAGCTTAACAAGATGGTTTTAATGCCCCTAGTAAGAGACATGGAGTTCAGAGTTGTTTAAGAAGGCAGTTTTAATGCCCCTTGGAAGAGACGTGGAGATCACAGTAGCTTAACAAGACGATTTTAATGCCCCTTGGAAGAGACGTGGAGTTCAGAGTGGTTTAACAAGACGGTTTTAATGCCCCTTGGAAGAGAGGTGGAGGTCACAGTAGCTTAACAAGACGGTTTTAATGCCCGTTAGAAGAGACGTGGAGTTCAGGGTCGTTTAACAAGACGGTTGTATTGGCCCTTGGAAGAGACGTGGAGGTCACCGTAGCTTAACAAGATAGTTTTAATGCCCCTTGGAAGAGACGTGGAGGTCACAGTAGCTTAACAATATGATTTTTATGCCCCTTGGAAGAGATGTGGAGTTCAGAGTGGTTTAACAAGACAGTTTTAATGGCCCTCGGAAGAGACGTGGAAGTCACAGTATATTAAGACGATTTTAATGCCCCTTGGAAGAGACGGGGAGGTCACAGTTGCTTAACAAGATGGATTTAATGCCCCTTGGATGAGACGTGGAGTTCAGAGTGGTTCATCAAGACGGTTTTAATGCCCATTGAAAGAGACATGGAGTTCAGAGTGGTTTAACAAGATGGTTTTAATGCCCCTTAGAAAAGATGTGGAGGTGACAGTAGCTTAACAAGATGTTTTTAAGCCTCTTGGAAGAGATGTGGAGTTCAGAGTGGTTTAACAAGGTGGTTTTAATGCCCCTTGGAAGAGACGTGGAGGTCACAGTAGCTTAACAAGATGATTTTTAATGCCCCTTGGAAGAGACGTGGAGGTCACAGTAGCATAACAAGACGATTTTAATGCCCCCTAGTAGAGACGTGGAGGTCACAGTAGCTTAACAAGATGGTTTTAATGACCCTTGTAAGAGACATTGAGTTAAGAGTGGTTTAACAAGACGTTTTTAATGCGCCTTGGAAGAGACGTGGAGGTCACAGTAGCTTAACAAGACGATTTTAATGCCACTTGGAAGAGACGTGGAGTTTAGAGTGGTTTAACAATACGGTATTAATGCCACTTTGAAGAGACGTGGAGGTCACAGTAGTTTAACAAGGCGGTTTTAATGCCCCTTTGAAGAAACGTGGAGTTCAGACTGGTTTAACCAAACGGTTTTAATGCCCATTGTAAGAGACGTGGAAGTCACAGTAGCTTAACAAGATGGTTTTAATGCCCCTTGGAAGAGAAGTGGAGGTCACTGTAGCTTAACAAGACGATTTTAATGCCACTTGGAAGAGACGTGGAGGTCACAGAAGCTTAGCAAGACGGTTTTAATGCCCCTTGGAAGAGACGTGGAGGTCACAGTAGCTTAACAAGATGGATTTAATGCCCCTTGGAAGAGACGTGGAGTTCAGAGTGGTTTAACAAGATGGTTTTAATGCCCGTTGGAAGAGACATGGAGTTCAGAGTGGTTTAACAAGACGGTTTTAATGCCCCTTGGAAAAGACGTTGTGGTCACAGTAGCTTAACGAGACGATTTTAATGACCCTTGGAAGAGACGTGGAGTTCAGAGTGGTTTAAAAAGATTGTTTTAATGCTCCTTGGAAGAGACGTGGAGGTCACAGTAGCTTAACAAGATGGTTTTAATGCCCCTTTGAAGAGAGTTGGAGGTCACTGTAGCTTAACAAGACGGTTTTAATGCCCGTTAGAAGAGACGTGGATTTCAGAGTCGTTTAACTAGACGGTTGTAATGGCCCTTGGAAGAGACGTGGAGGTCACAGTAGCTTTACAAGATAGTTGTAATGGCCCTTGGAAGAGACGTGGAGGTCACAGTAGCTTAACAAGATGATTTTATTGAGCCTTAGCAGAGACGTGGAGGTCACAGTAGCTTAAAAAGATGGTTTTAATGCCCCTTGTAAGAGACATGGAGTTCAGAGTGGTTTAACAAGACGTTTTTAATGCCCCTTGGAAGAGACCTGGAGTTTAGAGTGGCTTAACAATACGGTATTAATGCCACTTGGAAGAGACGTGGAGGTCACAGTAGCTTAACAAGACGGTTTTAATGCCCCTTTGAAGATACTTGGAGTTCAGAGTGGTTTAACCAAACTGTTTTAATGCCCATTGTAAGAGACGTGGAAGTTACAGTAGCTTAACAAGATGGTTTTAATGCCCCTTGGAAGAGAAGTGGAGGTCACAGTAGCTTAACAAGACGATTTTAATGCCAGTTGGAAGAGACGTGGAGGTCACAGTAGCTTAGCAAGACGATTTTAATGCCCTTTGGAAGAGATGTGGAGTTCAGAGTTGTTTAACAAGACGGTTTTAATGCCCCTTGGAAGAGACGTGGAGGTCACAGTATCTTAACAAGACTATTTTAATGCCCCTTGGAAGAGACATGGAGTTCAGAGTGGCTTAACAATACGGTATTAATGCCACTTGGAAGAGACGTGGAGGTCACAGTAGCTTAACAAGACGGTTTTAATGCCCCTTTGAAGAGACTTGGAGTTCAGAGTGGTTTAACCAAACTGTTTTAACGCCCCTTGGAAGAGACGTGGAGGTTACAGTAGCTTAACAAGACGGTTTTAATGCCCCTTTAAAGAGACATGGAGATCAGAGTGGTTTAACAAGACGTTTTTTATGCCCCTTGTAAGAGACGTGGAGGTCACAGTACCTTAACAAAACGGTTTTAATGCCCCTTGCAAGAGACGTGGAGTTCAGACTGGTTTAACAAAACGGTTTTAATGCCCCTTGGAAGAGACGTGGAGGTCACAGTATCTTAACAAGACTATTTTAATGCCCCTTGGAAGAGACATGGAGTTCAGAGTGGTTTAACAAGACTGTTTTAAAGCCCCTTGGAAGAGACGTGAAGGTCACAGTAGCTTAACAAGACAGTTTCAATGCCCCTTTGATTAGACAGGGGGTTCAGAGTGGTTTAAGAAGACGGTTTTAATGCCCCTTGGAAGAGACGTGGAGGTCCCAGTAGCTTAACAAGACGATTTTAATGCCTCTTGGAAGAGACGTGGAGTTCAGAGTGGTTTAACAAGATGGCTTTAATGCCCCTTGGAAGAGATGTGGAGTTCAGAGTGGTTTAACAAGACGGTTTTAATGCCCCTTGGAAGAGACGTGGAGGTCACAGTAGTTTAACAAGACGGTTTTAATGCCCCTTGGAAGAGACGTGTAGGTCACAGTAGCTTAACAAGACAATTTTAATGCTCCTTGGAAGAGACGTGGAGGTCGCAGTGGAATAAAAAGACAATATCAATGCCCCTTGGAAGACTGGTGGAGGTCGCAGTGGAATAAAAAGACAATATCAATGACCCTTGGAAAAATGGTGGAGGTCGCAGAGGAATAAAAAGACATTATCAATGCCCCTTGGAAGAGTGGTGGAGGTCGCAGTGGAATAAAAAGACAATATCAAAGACCCTTGGAAGAGACGTGGAGGTCACAGTAACTTAATAAGACGGTTTTGATGCCCCTTGGAAGAGACGTGGAGTTCAGCATGGTTTAACAAGACGGTTTTAATGCCCCTTGGAAGAGAAGTGGAGGTCACAGTAGCTTAACAAGATGATTTTAATGCCCCTTGGAAGAGACGTGGAGGTCACAGTAGCTTACCAAGACGGTTTTAATGCCCGTTGGAAGAGACGTGGAGTTCAGAGTGGTTTAACAAGACGGTTTTAATGCCCATTGGAAGAGACGAGGAGGTCACAGTAGCGTAACAAGACGATTTTAATGCCCCTTGGAAGAGACTTGGAGTTCAGAGTGGTTTAACAAGACAGTTTTAATGCTCCTTGGAATAGAGGTGGAGGTCACAGTAGCTTAACAAGACGGTTTTATTGCCCCTTGAAAGAGACATGGAGTTCAGAGTGGTTTAAAAAGACGGTTGTAATGGCCCTTGGAAGAGACGTGGAGGTCACAGTAGCTTAACAAGATGGTTTTAATGCCCCTTGGAAGAGACATGGAGGTCACAGTAGCTTAACAAGACGATTTTAATGCCCCTTGGAAGAGACATGGAGTTCAGAGTGATTTAACAAGACAGTTTTAATGCCCCTTGGAAGAGACGTGGAGGTCACAGTAGATTAACAAGATGATTTTAATGCCCCTTGGAAGAGACGTGGAGGTCACAGTAGCTTAACAAGATGGATTTAATGCCCCTTGGAAGAGACGTGGAGTTCAGAGTTGTTTAACAAGACGGTTTTAATGCCCCTTGGAAGAGACATGGAGTTCAGAGTGGTTTAACAAGACGGTTTTAATGCCCCTTGGAAAAGACGTGGAGGTCACAGTATCTTAACGAGATGATTTTAATGCCCCTTGGAAGAGACGTGGAGGTCACAGTAGCTTAACAAGATGGATTTAATGCCCCTTGGAAGAGACGTGGAGTTCAGAGTGGTTTAACAAGACGGTTTTAATGCCCCTTGGAAGAGACATGGAGTTCAGAGTGGTTTAACAAGATTGTTTTAATGCCCCTTGGAAGAGACGTGGAGGTCACCGTAGCTTAATAAGACGATTTTTAATGACCCTTGGAAGAGACGTGGAGGTCACAGTAGCTTAACAAGATGATTTTAATGCCCATTAGAAGAGATGTGGAGGTCACAGTAGCTTAACAAGACGGTTTTAATGCCCCTAGTGAGAGACATGGAGTTCAGAGTTGTTTATCAAGACGGTTTTAATGCCCCTTGGAAGAGACGTGGAGGTCACAGTAGCTTACCAAGACGGTTTAATGCCCGTTGGAAGAGACGTGGAGTTCAGAGTGGTTTAACAAGACCGTTTTAATGCCCATTGGAAGAGACGAGGAGGTCACAGTAGCTTAACAAGACGATTTTAATGCCCCTTGGAAGAGACGTGTAGTTCAGAGTGGTTTAACAAGACAGTTTTAATGCCCCTTAGAAGAGACGTGGAGGTCACAGTATCTTAACAAGATGATTTTAATGCCCCTTGGAAGAGACGTGGAGGTCACAGTAGCTTAACAAGATGGACTTAATGCCCCTTGGAAGAGACGTGGAGTTCAGAGTGGTTTAACAAGATGGTTTTAATGCCCCTTGGAAGAGACATGGAGTTCAGAGTGGTTTAACAAGGCGGTTTTAATGCCCCTTGGAAAAGACGTGGAGGTCACAGTAGCTTAACAAGACGATTTTAATGCCCCTTGGAAGAGACGTGGAGTTCAGAGTGGTTTAACAAGATTGTTTTAATGCCCCTTGGAAGAGACGTGGAGGTCACAGTAGCTTAACAAGACGATTTTTAATGACCCTTGGAAGAGACGTGGAGGTCACAGTAGCTTAACAAGATGATTTTAATGCCCCTTAGAAGAGATGTGGAGGTCACAGTAGCATAACAAGATGGTTTTAATGCCCCTAATAAGAGACATGGAGTTTAGAGTTGTTTAACAAGACGGTTTTAATGCCCCTTGTAAGAGACGTGGAGATCACAGTAGCTTAACAAGACGATTTTAATGCCCCTTGGAAGAGACGTGGAGTTCAGAGTGGTTTAACAAGAAGGTTTTAATGCCCCTTGGAAGAGACGTGGAGGTCACAGTAGCTTTACAAGATGGTTTTAATGCCCGTTAGAAGAGACGTGGAGTTCAGAGTCATTTAAAAAGACGGTTGTAATGGCCCTTGGAAGAGACGTGGAGGTCACAGTAGCTTAACAAGATAGTTTTAATGCCCCTTGGAAGAGATGTGGAGGTCACAGTAGCTTAACAAGATGATTTTTATGCCCCTTGTAAGAGACAAGGAGTTCAGAGTGGTTTAACAAGACAGTTTTAATGCCCCTTGGAAGAGAAGTGGAGGTCACAGTATATTAACAAGATGATTTTAATGCCCCTTGGAAGAGACGTGGAGGTGACAGTTGCTTAACAAGATGGATTTAAACCCCTTGGAAGAGACGTGGAGTTCAGAGTGGTTTATCAAGACGGTTTTAATGCCCATTGAAAGAGACGTGGAGTTCAGAGTGGTTTAACAAGATGGTTTTAATGCCCCTTAGAAAAGACGTGGAGGTCACAGTAGCTTAACAAGACGCTTTTAAGCCTCTTGGAAGAGACGTGGAGTTCAGAGTGGTTTAACAAGGCGGTTTTAATGCCCCTTGGAAGAGACGTGGAGGTCACAGTAGCTTAACAAGATGAGTTTTAATGCCCCTTGGAAGAGACGTGGAGGTCACAGTAGCATAACAAGATGATTTTAATGCCCCTTAGTAGAGACGTGGAGGACACAGTAGCTTAACAAGATGGTTTTAATGCCCATTGTAAGAGACATGGAGTTCATAGTGGTTTAACAAGATGTTTTTAATGCGCCTTGGAAGAGACGTGGAGGTCACAGTAGCTTAACAAGACGATTTTAATGCCCCTTGGAAGAGACGTGGAGTTTAGAGTGGTTTAACAATACGGTATTAATGCCACTTGGAAGAGACGTGGAGGTCACAGTAGCTTATCAAGACGGTTTTAATGCCCCTTTGAAGAGACGTGGAGTTCAGAGTGGTTTAACCAAACTGTTTTAATGGCCATTGTAAGAGAAGTGGAGGTCACAGTAGCTTAACAAGACGATTTTAATGCCACTTGGAAGAGACATGGAGGTTACAGTAGCTTAGCAAGACGATTTTAATGCCCTTTGGAAGAGACGTGGAGTTCAGAGTGGTTCAACAAGACGGTTTTATTGCCCCTTGGAAGAGAAGTGGAGGTCACAGTAGCTTAACAAGATGATTTTAATGCCCCTTGGAAGAGACGTGGAGGTCACAGTAGCTTACCAAGACGGTTTTAATGCCCGTTGGAAGAGACGTGGAGTTCAGAGTGGTTTAACAAGACGGTTTTAATGGCCATTGGGAGAGACGAGGAGGTCACAGTAGCGTAACAAGACGATTTTAATGCCCCTTGGAAGAGACTTGGAGTTCAGAGTGGTTTAAAAAGACAGTTTTATTGCCCCTTGGAATAGAGGTGGAGGTCACAATTGCTTAACAAGACGGTTTTATTGCCCCTTGGAAGAGACGTGGAGTTCAGAGTGGTTTAACAAGACGGTTGTAATGGCCCTTGGAAGAGACGTGGAGGTCACAGTAGCTTAACAAGATGGTTTTAATGCCCCTTGGAAGAGACATGGAGGTCACAGTAGCTTAACAAGGCGATTTTAATGCCCCTTGGAAGAGACGTGGGGTTCAGAGTGGTTTAACAAGACAGTGTTAATGCCCCTTGGAAGAGACGTGGAGGTCACAGTAGCTTAACAAGACGATTTTAATGCCCCTTGGAAGAGACGTGGAGGTCACAGTAGCTTAACAAGATGGATTTAATGCCCCTTGGAAGAGACGTGGAGTTCAGAGTGGTTTAACAAGACGGTTTTAATGCCCCTTGGAAGAGACACGGAGTTCAGAGTGGTTTAACAAGATTGTTTTAATGTCCCTTGGAAGAGACATGGAGGTCACAGTAACTTAAAAAGACGATTTTTAATGACCCTTGGAAGAGACGTGGAGGTCACAGTAGCTTAACAAGATGATTTTAATGCCCCTTAAAAGAGATGTGGAGGTCACAGTAGCTTAACAAGATGGTTTTAATGCCCCTAGTAAGAGACATGGAGTTCAAAGTTGTTTAACAAGATGGTTTTAATGCCCCTTGGAAGAGACGTGAAGATCACAGTAGCTTAACAAGACGATTTTAATGCCCCTTGGAAGAGACGTGGAGTTCAGAGTGGTTTACCAAGACGGTTTTAATGCCCCTTGGAAGAGACGTGGAGGTCACAGTAGCTTAACAAGACGGTTTTAATGCCCGTTAGAAGAGACGTGGAGTTCAGAGTCGTTCAACAAGACGGTTGTAATGGCCCTTGGAAGAGACGTGGAGGTCACAGTATCTTAACAAGACGATTTTATTGCCCCTTGGAAGAGACGTGGAGGTCACAGTTGCTTAACAAGTTGGATTTAATGCCCCTTGGAAGAGACGTGGAGTTCAGAGTGGTTTATCAAGACGGTTTTAATGCCCATTGAAAGAGACATGGAGTTTAGAGTGGTTTAACAAGATGGTTTTAATGCCCCTTAGAAAAGACGTGGAGGTCACAGTAGCTTAACAAGACGGTTTTAAGCCTCTTGAAAGAGACGTGGAGTTCAGAGTGGTTTAACAAGGCGGTTTTAATGCCCCTTGGAAGAGACGTGGAGGTCACAGTAGCTTAACAAGATGAGTTTCAATGCCCCTTGGAAGAGACGTGGAGGTCACAGTACCATAACAAAATGATTTTAATGCCCCTTAGTAGAGATGTGGAGGACACAGTAGCTTAACAAGATGGTTTTAATGCCCCTAGTAAGAGACATGGAGTTCAGAGTGGTTTAGCAAGATGTTTTTAATGCGCCTCTGAAGAGACGTGGAGGTCACAGTAGCTTAACAAGATAGTTTTAATGCCCCTTGGAAGAGACGTGGAGGTCACAGTAGCTTAACAAGATGATTTTTATGCCCCTTGGAAGAGACGTGGAGTTCAGAGTGGTTTAACAAGACAGTTTTAATGCCCCTTGGAAGAGACGTGGTGGTCACAGTATATTAACAAGACGATTTTAATGCCCCTTGGAAGAGACGTGGAGGTCACAGTTGCTTAACAAGATGGATTTAATGCCCCTTGGAAGAGACGTGGAGTTCAGAGGGTTTATCAAGATGTTTTTAATGCCCATTGAAAGAGACATGGAGTTCATAGTGGTTTAACAAGATGGTTTTAATGCCCCTTAGAAAAGACGTGGAGGTCACAGTAGCTTATCAAGACGGTGTTAAGCCTCTTGGAAGAGACGTGGAGTTCAGAGTGGTTTAACAAGGAGGTTTTAATGCCCCTTGGAAGAGACGTGGAGGTCACAGTAGCTTAACAAGATGAGTTTTAATGCCCCTTGGAAGAGACGTTGAGGTCACAGTACCATAACAAGATGATTTTAATGCCCCTTAGTAGAGACGTAGAGGACACAGTAGCTTAAAAAGATGGTTTTAATGCCCATTGTAAGAGATATGGAGTTCAGAGTGGTTTAACAAGATGTTTTTAATGCACCTTGGAAGAGACGTGGAGGTCACAGTAGCTTAACAAGACGATTTTAATGCCCCTTGGAAGAGACGTGGAGTTTAGAGTGGTTTAACAATACGGTATTAATGCCACTTGGAAGAGACGTGGAGGTCACAGTAGCTTATCAAGACAGTTTTAATGCCCCTTTGAAGAGACGTGGAGTTCAGAGTGGTTTAACCAAACTGTTTTAATGCCCATTGTAAGAGACGTGGAAGTCACAGTAGCTTAACAAGATGGTTTTAATGCCCCTTGGAAGAGACGTGGAGGTCACAGTAGCTTAGCAAGACGATTTTAATGCCCTTTGGAAGAGACGTGGAGTTCAGAGTGGTTTATCAAGACGGTTTTAATGCCCCTTGGAAGAGACGTGGAGGTCACAGTAGCTTAACAAGACGTTTTTAATGCCCCTTGTAAGAGACGTGGAGGTCACAGTAGCTTAACAAGACAGTTTTAATGCCCCTTGCAAGAGACGTGGAGTTCAGAGTTTTTTAACAAGTCGGTTTTAATGCCCCTTGGAAGAGACGTGGAGGTCACGGTATCTTAACAAGACTATTTTAATGCCCCTTGGAAGAGACGTGGAGTTCAGAGTGGTTTAACAAGACTGTTTTAATGCCCCTTCGAAGAGACGTGGAGGTCACAGCAGCTTAACAAGACGGTTGTAATGCCCATTGGAAGACACGTGGAGGTAACAGTAGCTTAACAAGACGATTTTAATGTCCCTTTGATTAGACGGGGGGTTCAGAGTGGTTTAACAAGACGGTTTTAATGCCCCTTGGAAGAGACGTGGAGGTCCCAGTAGCTTAACAAGACGATTATAATGCCTCTTGGAAGAGACGTGGAGTTCAGAGTGGTTTAAAAAGACAGTTATAATGCCCCTTGGAAGAGACATGGAGGTCACAGTCGCTTAACAAGACGGTTTTAATGCCCCTTGGAAGAGACTTGGAGTTCAGAGTGGTTTAACAAGACAGTTTTAATGTCCCTTGGAAGAGAGGTGGAGGTCACAGTAGCTTAACAAGACGGTTTTTTTGCCCCTTGGAAGAGACGTGGAGTTCAAAGTGGTTTAACAAGACGGTTGTAATGGCCCTTGGAAAAGACGTGGAGGTCACAGTAGCTTAACAAGATGGTTTTAATGCCCCTTGGAAGAGACATGGAGGTCACAGTAGCTTAACAAGACGATTTTAATGCCCTTTGGAAGAGACGTGGAGTTCAGAGTGGTTTAACAAAACAGTTTTAATGCCCCTTGGAAGAGACGTGGAGGTCACAGTAGCTTAACAAGACGATTTTAATGCCCCTTGGAAGAGACGTGAAGTTCAGAGTGGTTTAACAAGCCGGTTTTAATGCCCCTTGGAAGAGACATGGAGTTCAGAGTGGTTTAACAAGACGGTTTTAATGCCCCTTGGAAAAGACATTGTGGTCACAGTAGCTTAACAAAATGACTTTAATATCCCTTGGAATAGACGTGGAGTTCAGAATGGTTTAACAAGATTGTTTTAATGCTCCTTGGAAGAGACGTGGAGGTCACAGTAGCTTAACAAGACAATTTTTGATGCCCCTTGGAAGAGACGTAGAGGTCACAGTAACTTAACAAGACGATTTTAATGCCCCTTAGAAGAGATGTGAAGGTCACAGTAGCTTAATAAAATGGTTTTAATGCCCCTAGTAAGAGACATGGAGTTCAGAGTTGTTTAACAAGACGGTTTTAATGCCCCTTGGAAGAGACGTGGAGATCACAGTAGCTTAACAAGACGATTTTAATGCTCCTTGGAAGAGACGTGGTGGTCACAGTAGCTTAACAAGACAGTTTTAATGCCCTTTCAAAGAGACGTGGAGTTCAGAGTGGTTTAACAAGACGGTTTTAATGCCCCTTGGAAGAGACGTGGAGTTCAGAGTGGTTTAACAAGACGGTTTTAATGCCCCTTTGAAGAGACGTGGAGGTCACAGTAGCTTAACAAGATGATTTTAATGCTCCTTGGAAGAGACGTGGAGGTCAGAGTGGTTTAACAAGATGGTTTTAAAGCCCCTTGGGAGAGATGTGGAGGTCACAGTAGCTTAACAAGACAATTTTAAAGAACCCTTGAAAGAGACGTGGAGGTGACAGTAGCTTAACAAGACGGTTTTAATGCCCCTTCGAAGAGACGTGGAGTTCAAAGTGGTTTAACAAGACGGTTTTAATGCCCCTTGGAAGAGACGTGGAGTTCAGAGTGGTTTAACAAGACGGTTTTGATGCCCCTTGGAAGAGATGTGGAGGTCACAGTAGCTTAACAAGATGATTTTAATGCCTCTTGGAAGAGACGTGGAGGTCACAGTAGCTTAACAAGACGATTGTAATCCCCCATGGAAGAGACGTGGAGTTCAGAGTGGTTTAACAAGACGGTTGTAATGGCCCTTGGAAGAGACGTGGAGGTCACAGTAGCTTAACAAGATGGTTTTAATGACCCTTGGAAGAGACGTGGAGGTCACAGTAGCTTAACCATACGATTTTAATGCCCCTTGGAAGAGACGTGGATTTCAGCGTGGTTTAACAATACAGTTTTAATGCCCCTTGAAAGAGACGTGGAGGTCACAGTAGCTTAACAAGATGGTTTTAATGCCCCTTGGAAGAGACGTGGAGTTCAGAGTGGTTTAACAAGACGGTTTTAAAGCCCCTTTGAAGAGACGTGGAGGTCACAGTAGCTGAACAAGACGATTTTAATGCTCCTTGGAAGAGACGTGGAGGTCACAGTAGCTTAACAAGACGGTTTTAATGCACCTTGGAAGAGACGTGGAGGTGGCAGTGGAATAAAAAGACAACATCAATGCCCCTTTGAAGAGTGGTGGAGGTCGCAGTGGAATAAAAAGACAATATCAATGACACTTGGAAGAATGGTGGAGGTCGCAGTGAAATAAAAAGACAATATCAATGCCCTTTGGGAGAGTGGTGGAGGTTGCAGTCTAATAAAAAGACAATATCAATGACCCTTGGAAGAGACGTAGAGGTCACAGTAACTTAATAAGACGGTTTTGATGCACCTTGGAAGAGACGTGGAGTTCTGCATGGTTTAACAAGATGGTTTTAATGCCCCTTGGTAGAGACGTGGAGGTCACAGTAGCTTAACAAGACGATTTTAATGCCCCTTGGAAGAGACGTGGAGGTCACAGTAGCTTACCAGGACGGTTTTAATGCCCCTTGGAAGAGAGGTGGAGTTCAGAGTGGTTTAACAAGACAGTTTTAATACCCATTGGAAGAGACGAGGAGGTCACAGTAGCTTAACAAGACAATTTTAATGCCCCTTGGAAGAGACTTGGAGTTCAGAGTGGTTTAACAAGACAGTTTTAATGTTCCTTGGAAGAGAGGTGGAGGTCACAGTAGCTTAACAAGACGGTTTTATTGCCCCTTGGAAGAGACGTGGAGATTACAGTAGCTTAACAAGACGATTTTAATGCCCCTTGGAAGAGACGTGGTGGTCACAGTAGCTTAACAAGACAGTTTTAATGCCCCTTCAAAGAGACGTGGAGTTCAGAGTGGTTTAACAAGACGGTTTTAATGCCCCTTGGAAGAGACGTGGAGTTCAGAGTGGTTTAACAAGACGGTTTTAATGCCCCTTGGAAGAGACGTGGAGGTCACAGTAGCTTAACAAGACGATTTTAATGCCCCTTGGAAGAGACGTGGAGTTCAGAATGGTTTAACAAGTTTGTTTTAATGCTCCTTGGAAGAGACGTGGAGGTCACAGTAGCTTAACAAGACGATTTTTAATGCCCCTTGGAAGAGACGTAGAGGTCACAGTAACTTAACAAGACGATGGTAATGCCCCTTAGAAGAGATGTGAAGGTCACAGTAGCTTAACAAGATGGTTTTAATGCCCCTAGTAAGAGACATGGAGTTCAGAGTTGTTTAACAAGACGGTTTTAATGCCCCTTGGAAGAGACGTGGAGATCACAGTAGCTTAACAAGACGATTTTAATGCCCCTTGGAAGAGACGTGGTGGTCACAGTAGCTTAACAAGACAGTTTTAATGCCCCTTCAAAGAGACGTGGAGTTCAGAGTGGTTTAACAAGATGGTTTTAATGCCCCTTGGAAGAGACGTGGAGTTCAGTGGTTTAACAAGACGGTTTTAATGCCCCTTGGAAGAGACGTGGAGGTCACAGTAGCTTAACAAGACGATTTTAATGCTCCTTGGAAGAGACGTGGAGGTCAGAGTGGTTTAACAAGATGGTTTTAAAGCCCCTTGGGAGAGATGTGGAGGTCACAGTAGCTTAACAAGACAATTTTAAAGAACCCTTGATAGAGACGTGGAGGTCACAGTAGCTTAACAAGACGGTTTTAATGCCCCTTGGAAGAGACGTGGAGTTCAGAATGGTTTAACAAGACGGTTTTATTGCCGCTTGGAAAAGACGTGGTGGTTACAGTAGCTTAACAAGACAGTTTTAATGCCCCTTCGAAGAGACGTGGAGTTCAGAGTTGTTTAACAAGACTGTTTTAATGCCCCTTGGAAGAGACATGGAGTTCAGAGTGGTTTAACAAGACGGTTTTAATGCCCCTTGGAAGAGACGTGGAGGTCACAGTAGCTTAACAAGACGATTTTAATGCCCCTTGGAAGAGACGTGGGTTCAGAGTGGTTTAACAATACAGTTTTAATGCCCCTTGGAAGAGACGTGGAGGTCACAGTAGCTTAACAAGACAATTTTAATGCCTCCTGGAAGAGACGTGGAGGTCACAGTAGCTTAACAAGACGGTTTTAATGCCCCTTGGAAGAGACGTGGAGTTCAGAGTGGTTTAACAAGATGCTGTTTTAATGCACCTTGCAAGAGACCTGGAGTTCAGAATGGTTTAACAAGACAGTTTTATTACCCCTTGGAAGAGAAGTGGTGGTCAGAGTAGCTTAACAAGACGGTTTAATGCACCTTGGAAGAGACGTGGAGGTCGCAGTGGAATAAAAAGACAACATCAATGCCCCTTTGAAGAGTGGTGGAGGTCGCAGTGGAATAAAAAGACAATATCAATGACACTTGGAAGAATAGTGAAGGTCGCAGTGGAATAAAAAGACAATATCAATGCCCCTTGGGAGAGTGGTGGAGGTTGCAGTCTAATAAAAAGACAATATCAATGACCCTTGGAAGAGACGTGGAGGTCACAGTAGCTTAACAAGACGATTTTTAATGCCCCTTGGAAGAGACGTAGAGGTCACAGTAACTTAACAAGACGATGGTAATGCCCCTTAGAAGAGATGTGAAGGTCACAGTAGCTTAACAAGATGGTTTTAATGCCCCTAGTAAGAGACATGGAGTTCAGAGTTGTTTAACAAGACGGTTTTAATGCCCCTTGGAAGAGACGTGGAGATCACAGTAGCTTAACAAGACGATTTTAATGCCCCTTGAAAGAGACGTGGTGGTCACAGTAGCTTAACAAGACAGTTTTAATGCCCCTTCAAAGAGACGTGGAGTTCAGAGTGGTTTAACAAGATGGTTTTAATGCCCCTTGGAAGAGACGTGGAGTTCAGTGGTTTAACAAGACGGTTTTAATGCCCCTTGGAAGAGACGTGGAGGTCACAGTAGCTTAACAAGACGATTTTAATGCTCCTTGGAAGAGACGTGGAGGTCAGAGTGGTTTAACAAGATGGTTTTAAAGCCCCTTGGGAGAGATGTGGAGGTCACAGTAGCTTAACAAGACAATTTTAAAGAACCCTTGATAGAGACGTGGAGGTCACAGTAGCTTAACAAGACGGTTTTAATGCCCCTTGGAAGAGACGTGGAGTTCAGAATGGTTTAACAAGACGGTTTTATTGCCGCTTGGAAAAGACGTGGTGGTTACAGTAGCTTAACAAGACAGTTTTAATGCCCCTTCGAAGAGACGTGGAGTTCAGAGTTGTTTAACAAGACTGTTTTAATGCCCCTTGGAAGAGACATGGAGTTCAGAGTGGTTTAACAAGACGGTTTTAATGCCCCTTGGAAGAGACGTGGAGGTCACAGTAGCTTAACAAGACGATTTTAATGCCCCTTGGAAGAGACGTGGAGTTCAGAGTGGTTTAACAATACAGTTTTAATGCCCCTTGGAAGAGACGTGGAGGTCACAGTAGCTTAACAAGACAATTTTAATGCCTCTTGGAAGAGACGTGGAGGTCACAGTAGCTTAACAAGACGGTTTTAATGCCCCTTGGAAGAGACGTGGAGTTCAGAGTGGTTTAACAAGATGCTGTTTTAATGCACCTTGCAAGAGACCTGGAGTTCAGAATGGTTTAACAAGACAGTTTTATTACCCCTTGGAAGAGAAGTGGTGGTCAGAGTAGCTTAACAAGACGGTTTAATGCACCTTGGAAGAGACGTGGAGGTCGCAGTGGAATAAAAAGACAACATCAATGCCCCTTTGAAGAGTGGTGGAGGTCGCAGTGGAATAAAAAGACAATATCAATGACACTTGGAAGAATAGTGAAGGTCGCAGTGGAATAAAAAGACAATATCAATGCCCCTTGGGAGAGTGGTGGAGGTTGCAGTCTAATAAAAAGACAATATCAATGACCCTTGGAAGAGACGTGGAGGTCACAGTAGCTTAACAAGACGATTTTTAATGCCCCTTGGAAGAGACGTAGAGGTCACAGTAACTTAACAAGACGATGGTAATGCCCCTTAGAAGAGATGTGAAGGTCACAGTAGCTTAACAAGATGGTTTTAATGCCCCTAGTAAGAGACATGGAGTTCAGAGTTGTTTAACAAGACGGTTTTAATGCCCCTTGGAAGAGACGTGGAGATCACAGTAGCTTAACAAGACGATTTTAATGCCCCTTGGAAGAGACGTGGTGGTCACAGTAGCTTAACAAGACAGTTTTAATGCCCCTTCAAAGAGACGTGGAGTTCAGAGTGGTTTAACAAGATGGTTTTAATGCCCCTTGGAAGAGACGTGGAGTTCAGTGGTTTAACAAGACGGTTTTAATGCCCCTTGGAAGAGACGTGGAGGTCACAGTAGCTTAACAAGACGATTTTAATGCTCCTTGGAAGAGACGTGGAGGTCAGAGTGGTTTAACAAGATGGTTTTAAAGCCCCTTGGGAGAGATGTGGAGGTCACAGTAGCTTAACAAGACAATTTTAAAGAACCCTTGATAGAGACGTGGAGGTCACAGTAGCTTAACAAGACGGTTTTAATGCCCCTTGGAAGAGACGTGGAGTTCAGAATGGTTTAACAAGACGGTTTTATTGCCGCTTGGAAAAGACGTGGTGGTTACAGTAGCTTAACAAGACAGTTTTAATGCCCCTTCGAAGAGACGTGGAGTTCAGAGTTGTTTAACAAGACTGTTTTAATGCCCCTTGGAAGAGACATGGAGTTCAGAGTGGTTTAACAAGACGGTTTTAATGCCCCTTGGAAGAGACGTGGAGGTCACAGTAGCTTAACAAGACGATTTTAATGCCCCTTGGAAGAGACGTGGAGTTCAGAGTGGTTTAACAATACAGTTTTAATGCCCCTTGGAAGAGACGTGGAGGTCACAGTAGCTTAACAAGACAATTTTAATGCCTCTTGGAAGAGACGTGGAGGTCACAGTAGCTTAACAAGACGGTTTTAATGCCCCTTGGAAGAGACGTG
This sequence comes from Phyllobates terribilis, assembly GCF_046119375.1. Classification (NCBI taxonomy): domain Eukaryota; kingdom Metazoa; phylum Chordata; class Amphibia; order Anura; family Dendrobatidae; genus Phyllobates; species Phyllobates terribilis. The sequence goes on from NW_027362761.1 coordinate 286,519,657, forward strand.
GAGTTCAGAGTGGTTTAACAAGATGCTGTTTTAATGCACCTTGCAAGAGACCTGGAGTTCAGAATGGTTTAACAAGACAGTTTTATTACCCCTTGGAAGAGAAGTGGTGGTCAGAGTAGCTTAACAAGACGGTTTAATGCACCTTGGAAGAGACGTGGAGGTCGCAGTGGAATAAAAAGACAACATCAATGCCCCTTTGAAGAGTGGTGGAGGTCGCAGTGGAATAAAAAGACAATATCAATGACACTTGGAAGAATAGTGAAGGTCGCAGTGGAATAAAAAGACAATATCAATGCCCCTTGGGAGAGTGGTGGAGGTTGCAGTCTAATAAAAAGACAATATCAATGACCCTTGGAAGAGACGTGGAGGTCACAGTAACTTAATAAGACGGTTTTGATGCCCCTTGGAAGAGACGTGGAGTTCAGCATGGTTTAACAAGACGGTTTTAATGCCCCTTGGAAGAGACGTGGAGATCACAGTAGCTTAACAAGACAATTTTAATGCCCCTTGGAAGAGACGTGGAGGTCAAAGTAACTTACCAAGACGGTTTTAATGCCCCTTGGAAGAGACGTGGAGTTCAGAGTGGTTTAACAAGACTGTTTTAATGCCCATTGGAAGAGGCGAGGAGGTCACAGTAGCTTAACAAGACGATTTTAATGCCCCTTTGAAGAGACTTGGAGTTCAGAGTGGTTTAACAAGACAGTTTTAATGTCAATTGGAAGAGAGGTGGAGGTCACAGTAGCTTAACAAGACGGTTATATTGCCCCTTGGAAGAGACTTGGAGTTCAGAGTGGTTTAACAAGACGGTTGTATTGGCCCTTGGAAGAGACGTGGAGGTCACAGTAGCTTAACAAGATGGTTTTTATGCCCCTTGGAAGAGACATGGAGGTCACAGTAGCTTATCAAGACGATTTTAATGCCCCTATGAAGAGACGTGGAGTTCAGAGTGGTTTAACAAGACAGTTTTAATGCCCCTTGGAAGAGACTTGGAGGTCACAGTAGCTTAACAAGACGATTTAAATGCCCCTTGGAAGAGACATGGAGTTCAGAGTGGTTTAAGAAGACGGTTTTAATGCGCCTTGGAAAAGACGTGGTGGTCAGAGTGGTTTAACAAGACAGTTTTAATGCCCCTTGGAAGAGACCTGGAGCTCACATTAGCTTAACAAGACGATTTTTAATGCCCCTTGGAATAGACGTAGATGTCACAGTAACTTAACAAGACGATTTTAATGCCCCTTAGAAGATATGTGGAGGTCACAGTAGCTTAACAAGATGGTTTTAATGCCCCTAGTAAGAGACAAGGAGTTCAGAGTTGTTTAACAAGACGGTTTTAATGCCACTTGGAAGAGACGTGGAGATCACAGTAGCTTAACAAGACAATTTTAATGCCCCTTGGAAGAGATGTGGAGTTCATAGAGGTTTAACAAGACGGTTTTAATGCGCCTTGGAAGAGAGGTGGAGGTCACAGTAGTCTTAACAAGACGGTTTTAATGCCCGTTAGTAGAGACGTGGAGTTCAGATTCGTTTAACTAGACGGCTAAAATGGCCCTTGGAAGAGACGTGGAGGTCACAGTAGCTTAACAAGATGATTTTATTGCCCCTTAGCAGAGACGTGGAGGTCACAGTAGCTTAACAAGATGGTTTTAAAGCCCCTTGTAAGAGACATGGAGTTCAGAGTGGTTTAACAAGACGTTTTTAATGCGCCTTGGAAGAGACGTGGAGGTCACAGTAGCTTAACAAGATGATTTTAATGCCCCTTGGAAGAGACGTGGAGTTTAGAGTGGCTTAACAATACAGTATTAATGCCACTTGGAAGAGACGTGGAGGTCACAGTAGCTTAACAAGACGGTTTTAATGCCCCTTTGAAGAGACATGGAGTTCAGAGTGGTTTAACCAAACTGTTTTAATGCCCATTGTAAGAGACGTGGAAGTCACGATAGCTTAACAAGATGGTTTTAATGCCCCTTGGAAGAGAAGTGGAGGTCAGAGTACCTTAACAAGACGATTTTAATGCCCCTTGGAAGAGACGTGGAGGTCACAGTAGCTTAGCAAGACAATTTTAATGCCCTTTGGAAGAGACGTGGAGTTCATAGTGGTTTAACAAGACAGTTTTAATGCCCCTTGGAAGAGACGTGGAGGTCACAGTAGCTTAACAAAACGGTTTTAATGCCCCTTGGAAGAGACATGGAGTTCAGAGTGGTTTAACAAGACTGTTTTAATGCGCCTTGGAAGAGAGGTGGAGGTCACAGTAGCTTAACAAGACGGTTTTATGCCCATTAGAAGAGACGTGGAGTTCAGAGTCGTTTAACTAGACGGTTGTAATGGCCCTTGGAAGAGACGTGGAGGTCACAGTAGCTTATCAAGATGATTTTATTGCCCCTTAGCAGAGACATGGAGGTCACAGTAGCTTAACAAGATGGTTTTAATGCCCCTTGTAAGAGACATGGAGTTCAGAGTGGTTTAACAAGACATTTTTTATGCGCCTTGGAAGAGACGTGGAGTTTAGAGTGGCTTAACAATACGGTATTAATGCCACTTGGAAGAGACGTGGAGGTCACAGTAGCTTAACAAGGTGGTTGTAATGCCCCTTTGAAGAGACATGGAGTTCAGAGTGGTTTAACCAAACTGATTTAATGCCCATTGTAAGAGACGTGGAAGTCACAGTAGCTTCACAAGATGTTTTTAATGCCCCTTGGAAGAGAAGTGGAGGTCACAGTACCTTAACAAGATGATTTTAATGCCACTTGGAAGAGACGTGGAGGTCACAGTAGCTTAGCAAGACGATTTTAATGCCCTTTGGAAGAGACGTGGAGTTCAGAGTGGTTTAACAAGACAGTTTTAATGCCCCTTGGATGAGACCTGGAGGTCACAGTAGCTTAACAAGACGGTTTTAATGCCCCTTTGAAGAGACATGGAGTTCAGAGTGGTTTAACAAGACGTTTTTAATGCCCCTTGTAAGAGACGTGGAGGTCACAGTACCTTAACAAGACGGTTTTAATGCCCCTTGCAAGAGACGTGGAGTTTAGAGTGGTTTAACAAGACGGTTTTAATGCCCCTTGGAAGAGACGTGGAGGTCACAGTATCTTAACAAGACTATTTTAATGCCTCTTGGAAGAGACGTGGAGTTCAGAGTGGTTTAACAAAACGGTTTTAAAGCCCCTTGGAAGAGACGTGAAGGTCACAGTACCTTAACAAGACAGTTTCAATGCCCCTTGAAAGAGATGTGGAGTTCAGAGTGGTTTAACAAGACTGTTTTAATGCCCCTTCGAAGAGACGTGAAGTTCACAGCAGCTTAACAAGTCGGTTTTAATGCCCCTTGGAAGAGAAGTGGAGGTCACATTAGCTTAAGACGATTTTAATGCCCCTTTGATTAGACGGGGGTTCAGAGTGGTTGAACTAGACGATTTTAATGCCCCTTGGAAGAGACGTGGATGTCTCAGTAGCTTAACAAGACGATTTTAATGCCTCTTGGAAGAAACTTGGAGTTCAGAGTGGTTTAAAAAGACGGTTATAATGCCCCTTGGAAGAGACATGGAGGTCACAGTCGCTTAACAAGACGGTTTTAATGCCCCTTGGAAGAGACGTGGAGTTCAGAGTGGTTTAACAAGATGGTTTTAATGCCCCTTGGGAGAGATGTGGAGGTCACAGTAGCTTAACAAGACAATTTTAAAGACCACTTGATAGAGATGTGGAGGACACAGTAGCTTAACAAGACGGTTTTAATGCCCCTTGGAAGAGACGTGGAGTTCAGAATGGTTTAACAAGACGGTTTTATTGCCGCTTGGAAGAGACGTGGTGGTTACAGTAGCTTAACAAAACAGTTTTAATGCCCCTTTGAAGAGACGTGGAGTTCAGAGTGTTTTAACAAGACGGTTTTAATGCCTCTTGGAAGAGACGTGGAGTTCAGAGTGGTTTAACAAGACGGTTTTAATGCCCCTTGGAAGAGACGTGGATGTCACAGTAGCTTAACAAGATGGTTTTAATGCCCCTTGGAAGAGACGTGGAGGTCACAGTAGCTTAACAAGATGATTTTAATGCCCCTTGGAAGACACGTGGAGTTCAGAGTGGTTTAACAATACAGTTTTAATGCCCCATGGAAGAGACGTGGAGGTCACAGTAGCTTAACAAGACGATTTTAATGCCTCTTGGAAGAGACGTGGAGGTCACAGTAGCTTAACAAGACGGTTTTAATGCCCCTTGGAAGAGACGTGGAGTTCAGAGTGGTATAACAAGACGGTTTTAATGCCCCTTGGAAGAGACGTGGAGGTCACAGTAGCTTAACAAGACGATTTTAATGCTCCTTGGAAGAGACGTGGAGGTCACAGTAGCTTAACTAGACGGTTATAATGTACCTTGGAAGAGACATGGAGGTCGCATTGGAATAAAAAGACAACATCAATGCCCCTTGGAAGAGTGGTGGAGGTCGCAGTGGAATAAAAAGACAATATCAATGCCCCTTGGGAGAGTGGTGGAGGTTGCAGTCTAATAAAAAGACAGTATCAATGACCCATGGAAGAGACGTGGAGGTCACAGTAACTTAATAAGACGGTTTTGATGCCCCTTGAAAGAGACTTGGAGTTCAGCATCGTTTAACAAGACGGTTTTAATGCCCATTGGAAGAGACGTGGAGGTCACAGTTGCTTAAGAAGACGATTTTAATGCCCCTTGGAAGAGACGTGAAGGTCACAGTAGATTACCAAGACGGTTTTAATGCCCCTTGGAAGAGACGTGGTGTTCAGAGTGGTTTAACAAGACAATTTTAATGCCCATTGGAAGAGGGGAGGAGATCACAGTAGCTTAACAAGACGATTTTAATGCCCCTTGGAAGAGACGTGGAGTTCAGAGTGGTTTAACAAGACGGTTTTAATGCCCCTTGGAAGAGACGTGGAGGTCACAGTAGCTTAACAAGACGATTTTAATGCCCCTTGGAAGAGACGTGGAGTTCAGAGTGGTTTAACAATACAGTTTTAATGCCCCTTGGAAGAGACGTGGAGGTCACAGTAGCTTAACAAGACAATTTTAATGCCTCTTGGAAGAGACGTGGAGGTCACAGTAGCTTAACAAGACGGTTTTAATGCCCCTTGGAAGAGACGTGGAGTTCAGAGTGGTTTAACAAGATGCTGTTTTAATGCACCTTGCAAGAGACCTGGAGTTCAGAATGGTTTAACAAGACAGTTTTATTACCCCTTGGAAGAGAAGTGGTGGTCAGAGTAGCTTAACAAGACGGTTTAATGCACCTTGGAAGAGACGTGGAGGTCGCAGTGGAATAAAAAGACAACATCAATGCCCCTTTGAAGAGTGGTGGAGGTCGCAGTGGAATAAAAAGACAATATCAATGACACTTGGAAGAATAGTGAAGGTCGCAGTGGAATAAAAAGACAATATCAATGCCCCTTGGGAGAGTGGTGGAGGTTGCAGTCTAATAAAAAGACAATATCAATGACCCTTGGAAGAGACGTGGAGGTCACAGTAACTTAATAAGACGGTTTTGATGCCCCTTGGAAGAGACGTGGAGTTCAGCATGGTTTAACAAGACGGTTTTAATGCCCCTTGGAAGAGACGTGGAGATCACAGTAGCTTAACAAGACAATTTTAATGCCCCTTGGAAGAGACGTGGAGGTCAAAGTAACTTACCAAGACGGTTTTAATGCCCCTTGGAAGAGACGTGGAGTTCAGAGTGGTTTAACAAGACTGTTTTAATGCCCATTGGAAGAGGCGAGGAGGTCACAGTAGCTTAACAAGACGATTTTAATGCCCCTTTGAAGAGACTTGGAGTTCAGAGTGGTTTAACAAGACAGTTTTAATGTCAATTGGAAGAGAGGTGGAGGTCACAGTAGCTTAACAAGACGGTTATATTGCCCCTTGGAAGAGACTTGGAGTTCAGAGTGGTTTAACAAGACGGTTGTATTGGCCCTTGGAAGAGACGTGGAGGTCACAGTAGCTTAACAAGATGGTTTTTATGCCCCTTGGAAGAGACATGGAGGTCACAGTAGCTTATCAAGACGATTTTAATGCCCCTATGAAGAGACGTGGAGTTCAGAGTGGTTTAACAAGACAGTTTTAATGCCCCTTGGAAGAGACTTGGAGGTCACAGTAGCTTAACAAGACGATTTAAATGCCCCTTGGAAGAGACATGGAGTTCAGAGTGGTTTAAGAAGACGGTTTTAATGCGCCTTGGAAAAGACGTGGTGGTCAGAGTGGTTTAACAAGACAGTTTTAATGCCCCTTGGAAGAGACCTGGAGCTCACATTAGCTTAACAAGACGATTTTTAATGCCCCTTGGAATAGACGTAGATGTCACAGTAACTTAACAAGACGATTTTAATGCCCCTTAGAAGATATGTGGAGGTCACAGTAGCTTAACAAGATGGTTTTAATGCCCCTAGTAAGAGACAAGGAGTTCAGAGTTGTTTAACAAGACGGTTTTAATGCCACTTGGAAGAGACGTGGAGATCACAGTAGCTTAACAAGACAATTTTAATGCCCCTTGGAAGAGATGTGGAGTTCATAGAGGTTTAACAAGACGGTTTTAATGCGCCTTGGAAGAGAGGTGGAGGTCACAGTAGTCTTAACAAGACGGTTTTAATGCCCGTTAGTAGAGACGTGGAGTTCAGATTCGTTTAACTAGACGGCTAAAATGGCCCTTGGAAGAGACGTGGAGGTCACAGTAGCTTAACAAGATGATTTTATTGCCCCTTAGCAGAGACGTGGAGGTCACAGTAGCTTAACAAGATGGTTTTAAAGCCCCTTGTAAGAGACATGGAGTTCAGAGTGGTTTAACAAGACGTTTTTAATGCGCCTTGGAAGAGACGTGGAGGTCACAGTAGCTTAACAAGATGATTTTAATGCCCCTTGGAAGAGACGTGGAGTTTAGAGTGGCTTAACAATACAGTATTAATGCCACTTGGAAGAGACGTGGAGGTCACAGTAGCTTAACAAGACGGTTTTAATGCCCCTTTGAAGAGACATGGAGTTCAGAGTGGTTTAACCAAACTGTTTTAATGCCCATTGTAAGAGACGTGGAAGTCACGATAGCTTAACAAGATGGTTTTAATGCCCCTTGGAAGAGAAGTGGAGGTCAGAGTACCTTAACAAGACGATTTTAATGCCCCTTGGAAGAGACGTGGAGGTCACAGTAGCTTAGCAAGACAATTTTAATGCCCTTTGGAAGAGACGTGGAGTTCATAGTGGTTTAACAAGACAGTTTTAATGCCCCTTGGAAGAGACGTGGAGGTCACAGTAGCTTAACAAAACGGTTTTAATGCCCCTTGGAAGAGACATGGAGTTCAGAGTGGTTTAACAAGACTGTTTTAATGCGCCTTGGAAGAGAGGTGGAGGTCACAGTAGCTTAACAAGACGGTTTTATGCCCATTAGAAGAGACGTGGAGTTCAGAGTCGTTTAACTAGACGGTTGTAATGGCCCTTGGAAGAGACGTGGAGGTCACAGTAGCTTATCAAGATGATTTTATTGCCCCTTAGCAGAGACATGGAGGTCACAGTAGCTTAACAAGATGGTTTTAATGCCCCTTGTAAGAGACATGGAGTTCAGAGTGGTTTAACAAGACATTTTTTATGCGCCTTGGAAGAGACGTGGAGTTTAGAGTGGCTTAACAATACGGTATTAATGCCACTTGGAAGAGACGTGGAGGTCACAGTAGCTTAACAAGGTGGTTGTAATGCCCCTTTGAAGAGACATGGAGTTCAGAGTGGTTTAACCAAACTGATTTAATGCCCATTGTAAGAGACGTGGAAGTCACAGTAGCTTCACAAGATGTTTTTAATGCCCCTTGGAAGAGAAGTGGAGGTCACAGTACCTTAACAAGATGATTTTAATGCCACTTGGAAGAGACGTGGAGGTCACAGTAGCTTAGCAAGACGATTTTAATGCCCTTTGGAAGAGACGTGGAGTTCAGAGTGGTTTAACAAGACAGTTTTAATGCCCCTTGGATGAGACCTGGAGGTCACAGTAGCTTAACAAGACGGTTTTAATGCCCCTTTGAAGAGACATGGAGTTCAGAGTGGTTTAACAAGACGTTTTTAATGCCCCTTGTAAGAGACGTGGAGGTCACAGTACCTTAACAAGACGGTTTTAATGCCCCTTGCAAGAGACGTGGAGTTTAGAGTGGTTTAACAAGACGGTTTTAATGCCCCTTGGAAGAGACGTGGAGGTCACAGTATCTTAACAAGACTATTTTAATGCCTCTTGGAAGAGACGTGGAGTTCAGAGTGGTTTAACAAAACGGTTTTAAAGCCCCTTGGAAGAGACGTGAAGGTCACAGTACCTTAACAAGACAGTTTCAATGCCCCTTGAAAGAGATGTGGAGTTCAGAGTGGTTTAACAAGACTGTTTTAATGCCCCTTCGAAGAGACGTGAAGTTCACAGCAGCTTAACAAGTCGGTTTTAATGCCCCTTGGAAGAGAAGTGGAGGTCACATTAGCTTAAGACGATTTTAATGCCCCTTTGATTAGACGGGGGTTCAGAGTGGTTGAACTAGACGATTTTAATGCCCCTTGGAAGAGACGTGGATGTCTCAGTAGCTTAACAAGACGATTTTAATGCCTCTTGGAAGAAACTTGGAGTTCAGAGTGGTTTAAAAAGACGGTTATAATGCCCCTTGGAAGAGACATGGAGGTCACAGTCGCTTAACAAGACGGTTTTAATGCCCCTTGGAAGAGACGTGGAGTTCAGAGTGGTTTAACAAGATGGTTTTAATGCCCCTTGGGAGAGATGTGGAGGTCACAGTAGCTTAACAAGACAATTTTAAAGACCACTTGATAGAGATGTGGAGGACACAGTAGCTTAACAAGACGGTTTTAATGCCCCTTGGAAGAGACGTGGAGTTCAGAATGGTTTAACAAGACGGTTTTATTGCCGCTTGGAAGAGACGTGGTGGTTACAGTAGCTTAACAAAACAGTTTTAATGCCCCTTTGAAGAGACGTGGAGTTCAGAGTGTTTTAACAAGACGGTTTTAATGCCTCTTGGAAGAGACGTGGAGTTCAGAGTGGTTTAACAAGACGGTTTTAATGCCCCTTGGAAGAGACGTGGATGTCACAGTAGCTTAACAAGATGGTTTTAATGCCCCTTGGAAGAGACGTGGAGGTCACAGTAGCTTAACAAGATGATTTTAATGCCCCTTGGAAGACACGTGGAGTTCAGAGTGGTTTAACAATACAGTTTTAATGCCCCATGGAAGAGACGTGGAGGTCACAGTAGCTTAACAAGACGATTTTAATGCCTCTTGGAAGAGACGTGGAGGTCACAGTAGCTTAACAAGACGGTTTTAATGCCCCTTGGAAGAGACGTGGAGTTCAGAGTGGTATAACAAGACGGTTTTAATGCCCCTTGGAAGAGACGTGGAGGTCACAGTAGCTTAACAAGACGATTTTAATGCTCCTTGGAAGAGACGTGGAGGTCACAGTAGCTTAACTAGACGGTTATAATGTACCTTGGAAGAGACATGGAGGTCGCATTGGAATAAAAAGACAACATCAATGCCCCTTGGAAGAGTGGTGGAGGTCGCAGTGGAATAAAAAGACAATATCAATGCCCCTTGGGAGAGTGGTGGAGGTTGCAGTCTAATAAAAAGACAGTATCAATGACCCATGGAAGAGACGTGGAGGTCACAGTAACTTAATAAGACGGTTTTGATGCCCCTTGAAAGAGACTTGGAGTTCAGCATCGTTTAACAAGACGGTTTTAATGCCCATTGGAAGAGACGTGGAGGTCACAGTTGCTTAAGAAGACGATTTTAATGCCCCTTGGAAGAGACGTGAAGGTCACAGTAGATTACCAAGACGGTTTTAATGCCCCTTGGAAGAGACGTGGTGTTCAGAGTGGTTTAACAAGACAATTTTAATGCCCATTGGAAGAGGGGAGGAGATCACAGTAGCTTAACAAGACGATTTTAATGCCCCTTGGAAGAGACGTGGAGTTCAGAGTGGTTTAACAAGACGGTTGTAATGGCCCTTGGAAGAGACGTGGAGGTCACAGTAGCTTAACAAGATGGTTTTAATGCCCCTTGGAAAAGACATGGAGGTCACAGTAGCTTAACAAGACAATTTTAATGCCCCTTGGAAGAGACGTGAAGTTCAGAGTGGTTTAACTAGACAGTTTTAATGCCCCTTGGAAGAGACGCGGAGGTCACAGTAGCTTAACAAGACGATTTTAATGCCCCTTGGAAGAGACGTGGAGGTCACAGTAGCTTAACAAGATGAATTTAATGCCCCTTGGAAGAGACGTGGAGTTCAGAGTGGTTTAACAAGACGGTTTTAATGCCCCTTGGAAGAGACATTGAGTTCAGAGTGGTTTAACAAGACGGTTTTAATACCCATTGGAAAAGACGTGGTGGTCACAGTAGCTTAACAAGACGATTTTAATGCCCCTTGAAAGAGACGTGGAGTTCAGAGTGGTTTAACAAGATTGTTTTAATGCCCCTTGGAAGAGACGTGGAGGTCACAGTAGCTCAACAAGACGCTTTTTAATGTCCCTTGGAAGAGACGTGGAGGTCACAGTCGCTTAACAAGACAATTTTAATGCCCCTTAGAAGAGATGTGGAGGTTACTGTAGCTTAACAAGATGGTTTTAATGCCCCTAGTAAGAGACATGGAGTTCAGAGTTGTTTAAGAAGACAGTTTTAATGCCCCTTGGAAGAGACGTGGAGATCACAGTAGCTTAACAAGACGATTTTAATGCCCCTTGGAAGAGACGTGGAGTTCAGAGTGGTTTAACAAGATTGTTTTAATGCCCCTTGGAAGAGACGTGGAGGTCACAGTAGCTTAACAAGACGCTTTTTAATGTCCCTTGGAAGAGACGTGGAGGTCACAGTAGCTTAACAAGACAATTTTAATGCCCCTTAGAAGAGATGTGGAGGTTACTGTAGCTTAACAAGATGGTTTTAATGCCCCTAGTAAGAGACATGGAGTTCAGAGTTGTTTAAGAAGGCAGTTTTAATGCCCCTTGGAAGAGACGTGGAGATCACAGTAGCTTAACAAGACGATTTTAATGCCCCTTGGAAGAGACGTGGAGTTCAGAGTGGTTTAACAAGACGGTTTTAATGCCCCTTGGAAGAGAGGTGGAGGTCACAGTAGCTTAACAAGACGGTTTTAATGCCCGTTAGAAGAGACGTGGAGTTCAGGGTCGTTTAACAAGACGGTTGTATTGGCCCTTGGAAGAGACGTGGAGGTCACCGTAGCTTAACAAGATAGTTTTAATGCCCCTTGGAAGAGACGTGGAGGTCACAGTAGCTTAACAATATGATTTTTATGCCCCTTGGAAGAGATGTGGAGTTCAGAGTGGTTTAACAAGACAGTTTTAATGGCCCTCGGAAGAGACGTGGAGGTCACAGTATATTAAGACGATTTTAATGCCCCTTGGAAGAGACGTGGAGGTCACAGTTGCTTAACAAGATGGATTTAATGCCCCTTGGATGAGACGTGGAGTTCAGAGTGGTTCATCAAGACGGTTTTAATGCCCATTGAAAGAGACATGGACTTCAGAGTGGTTTAACAAGATGGTTTTAATGCCCCTTAGAAAAGATGTGGAGGTGACAGTAGCTTAACAAGATGTTTTTAAGCCTCTTGGAAGAGATGTGGAGTTCAGAGTGGTTTAACAAGGTGGTTTTAATGCCCCTTGGAAGAGACGTGGAGGTCACAGTAGCTTAACAAGATGATTTTTAATGCCCCTTGGAAGAGACGTGGAGGTCACAGTAGCATAACAAGACGATTTTAATGCCCCCTAGTAGAGACGTGGAGGTCACAGTAGCTTAACAAGATGGTTTTAATGACCCTTGTAAGAGACATTGAGTTAAGAGTGGTTTAAAAAGACGTTTTTAATGCGCCTTGGAAGAGACGTGGAGGTCACAGTAGCTTAACAAGACGATTTTAATGCCACTTGGAAGAGACGTGGAGTTTAGAGTGGTTTAACAATACGGTATTAATGCCACTTTGAAGAGACGTGGAGGTCACAGTAGATTAACAAGGCGGTTTTAATGCCCCTTTGAAGAAACGTGGAGTTCAGACTGGTTTAACCAAACGGTTTTAATGCCCATTGTAAGAGACGTGGAAGTCACAGTAGCTTAACAAGATGGTTTTAATGCGCCTTGGAAGAGAAGTGGAGGTCACTGTAGCTTAACAAGACGATTTTAATGCCACTTGGAAGAGACGTGGAGGTCACAGAAGCTTAGCAAGACGGTTTTAATGCCCCTTGGAAGAGACGTGGAGGTCACAGTAGCTTAACAAGATGGATTTAATGCCCCTTGGAAGACACGTGGAGTTCAGAGTGGTTTAACAAGATGGTTTTAATGCCCGTTGGAAGAGACATGGAGTTCAGAGTGGTTTAACAAGACAGTTTTAATGCCCCTTGGAAAAGACGTTGTGGTCACAGTAGCTTAACGAGACGATTTTAATGACCCTTGGAAGAGACGTGAAGTTCAGAGTGGTTTAAAAAGATTGTTTTAATGCTCCTTGGAAGAGACGTGGAGGTCACAGTAGCTTAACAAGATGGTTTTAATGCCCCTTTGAAGAGAGTTGGAGGTCACAGTAGCTTAACAAGACGGTTTTAATGCCCGTTAGAAGAGACGTGGATTTCAGAGTAGTTTAACTAGACGGTTGTAATGGCCCTTGGAAGAGACGTGGAGGTCACAGTAGCTTTACAAGATAGTTTTAATGCCCCTTGGAAGAGACGTGGAGGTCACAGTAGCTTTACAAAATAGTTTTAATGCCCCTTGGAAGAGACGTGGAGGTCACAGTAGCTTAACAAGATGATTTTATTGCCCCTTAGCAGAGACGTGGAGGTCACAGTAGCTTAAAAAGATGGTTTTAATGCCCCTTGTAAGAGACATGGAGTTCAGAGTGGTTTAACAAGACGTTTTTAATGCGCCTTGGAAGAAACCTGGAGATCACAGTAGCTTAACAAGACGATTTTAATGCCCCTTGGAAGAGACCTGGAGTTTAGAGTGGCTTAACAATACGGTATTAATGCCACTTGGAAGAGACGTGGAGGTCACAGTAGCTTAACAAGACGGTTTTAATGCCCCTTTGAAGAGACTTGGAGTTCAGAGTGGTTTAACCAAACTGTTTTAATGCCCATTGTAAGAGACGTGGAAGTTACAGTAGCTTAACAAGATGGTTTTAATGCCCCTTGGAAGAGAAGTGGAGGTCACAGTAGCTTAACAAGACGATTTTAATGCCAGTTGAAAGAGACGTGGAGGTCACAGTAGCTTAGCAAGACGATTTTAATGCCCTTTGGAAGAGATGTGGAGTTCAGAGTGGTTTAATAAGACAGTTTTAACGCCCCTTGGAAGAGACGTGGAGGTTACAGTAGCTTAACAAGACGGTTTTAATGCCCCTTTAAAGAGACATGGAGATCAGAGTGGTTTAACAAGACGTTTTTTATGCCCCTTGTAAGAGACGTGGAGGTCACAGTACCTTAACAAAACGGTTTTAATGCCCCTTGCAAGAGACGTGGAGTTCAGAGTGGTTTAACAAGACGGTTTTAATGCCCCTTGGAAGAGACGTGGAGGTCACAGTATCTTAACAAGACTATTTTAATGCCCCTTGGAAGAGACATGGAGTTCAGAGTGGTTTAACAAGACTGTTTTAAAGCCCCTTGGAAGAGACGTGAAGGTCACAGTAGCTTAACAAGACAGTTTCAATGCCCCTTTGATTAGACAGGGGGTTCAGAGTGGTTTAAGAAGACGGTTTTAATGCCCCTTGGAAGAGACGTGGAGGTCCCAGTAGCTTAACAAGACGATTTTAATGCCTCTTGGAAGAGACGTGGAGTTCAGAGTGGTTTAACAAGATGGTTTTAATGCCCCTTGGGAGAGATGTGGAGGTCACAGTAGCTTAACAAGACAATTTTAAAGACCCCTTGAAAGAGACGTGGAGGGCACAGTAGCTTAACAAGACAGTTTTAATGCCCCTTGGAAGAGACGTGGAGTTCAGAATGATTTAACAAGACGGTTTTATTGACGCTTGGAAGAGACGTGGTGGATACAGTAGCTTAACAAGACAGTTTTATTGCCCCTTCGAAGAGACGTGGCGTTCAGAGTGTTTTAACAAGACGGTTTTAATGCCCCTTGGAAGAGACGTGGAGTTCAGAGTGGTTTAACAAGACTGTTTTAATGCCCCTTGGAAGAGACGTGGAGGTCACAGTAGCTTAACAAGACGATTTCAATGCCTCTTGGAAGAGATGTGGAGGTCACAGTAGCTTAACAAGATGATTGTAATCCCCCATGGAAGAGACGTGGAGTTCAGAGTGGTTTAACAAGACGGTTGTAATGGCCCTTGGAAGAGACGTGAAGGTCACAGTAGCTTAACAAGACGATTTTAATGCCCCTTGGAAGAGACGTGGAGTTCAGAGTTGTTTAACAATACAATTTTAATGCCCCTTGGAAGAGACGTGGAGGTCACAGTAGCTTAACAAGACGATTTTAATGCCTCTTGGAAGAGACGTGGAGGTCACAGTAGCTTAACAAGACGGTTTTAATGCCCCTTGGAAGAGACGTGGAGTTCAGAGTGGTTTAACAAGATGCTTTTTTAATGCCCTTTGCAAGAGACGTGGAGTTCAGAATGGTTTAACAAGACGGTTTTATTGCCCCTTGGAAGAGACGCGGTGGTCACAGTAGCTTAACAAGACAGTTTTAATGCCCCTTGGAAGAGACGTGGAGTTCAGAGTGGTTTAACAAGACGGTTTTAATGCCCCTTGGAAGAGACGTGGAGGTCACAGTAGCTTAACAAGACGGTTTTAATGCCTCTTGGAAGAGACGTGGAGGTCACAGTAGCTTAACAAAACGATTGTAATCCCCCATGGAAGAGACGTGGAGTTCAGAGTGGTTTAACAAGACTGTTGTAATAGCCCTTGGAAGAGACGTGGAGGTCACAGTAGCTTAACAAGATGGTTTTAATGCCGCTTGGAAGAGACGTGGAGGTCACAGTAGCTTAACAAGACGATTTTAATGCCCCTTGGAAGAGACGTGGAGTTCAGAGTTGTTTAACAATACAATTTTAATGCCCCTTGGAAGAGACGTGGAGGTCACAGTAGCTTAACAAGACGATTTTAATGCCCTTTGGAACAGACGTGGAATTCAGAGTGGTTTAACAAGACGGTTTTAATGCCCCTTGGAAGAGACGTGGAGGTCACAGTAGCTTAATAAGATGGTTTTAATGCCCCTTTGAAGAGACATGGAGTTCAGAGTGGTTTAACAAGACGGTTTTAATGCCACTTGTAAGAGACGTGGAGGTCACAGTAGCTTATCAAGACGGTTTTAATGCCCCTTGCAAGAGACGTGGAGTTCAGAGTTGTTTAACAAGACGGTTTTCATGCCCCTTGGAAGAGATGTGGAGGTCACAGTAGCTTAACAAGACGGTTTTAATGCTCCTTGGAAGAAACGTGGAGGTCACAGTAGCTTAACAAGACGATTTTAATCCCCCATGGAAGAGACGTGGAGTTCAGAGTGGTTTAACAAGATGGTTGTAATGGCCCTTGGAAGAGACGTGGAGGTCACAGTAGCTTAAAAGATGGTTTTAATGCCCCTTGGAAGAGACGTGGAGTTCAGAGTGGTTTAACAAGATGGTTTTAATGCCCCTTGGAAGAGACGTGGAGTTCAGAGTGGTTTAACAAGATGGTTTTAATGCCCCTTGGGAGAGATGTGGAGGTCACAGTAGCTTAACAAGACAATTTTAAAGACCCCTTGAAAGAGACGTGGAGGACACAGTAGCTTAACAAGACGGTTTTAATGCCCCATGGAAGAGACGAGGAGTTCAGAATGGTTTAACAAGACGGTTTTATTGCCGCTTGGAAGAGACGTGGTGGTTACAGTAGCTTAACAAGACAGTTTTAATGCCCCTTCGAAGAGACATGGAGTTCAGAGTGTATTAACAAGACGGTTTTAATGCCCCTTGGAAGAGACGTGGAGTTCAGAGTGGTTTAACAAGACGGTTTTAATGCCCCTTGGAAGAGACGTGGAGGTCACAGTAGCTTAACAAGACGGTTTTAATGCCTCTTGGAAGAGACGTGGAGGTCACAGTAGCTTAACAAGACGATTGTAATCCCCCATGGAAGAGACGTGGAGTTCAGAGTGGTTTAACAAGACAGTTGTAATAGCCCTTGGAAGAGACGTGGAGGTCACAGTAGCTTAACAAGATGGTTTTAATGCCGCTTGGAAGAGACGTGGAGGTCACAGTAGCTTAACAAGACGATTTTAATGCCCCTTGGAAGAGACGTGGACTTCAGAGTTGTTTAACAATACAATTTTAATGCCCCTTGGAAGAGACGTGGAGGTCACAGTAGCTTAACAAGACGATTTTAAAGCCTCTTGGAAGAGACGTGGAGGTCACAGTAGCTTAACAAGACGGTTTTAATGCCCCTTGGAAGAGACGTGGAGTTCAGCGTGGTTTAACAAGACGGTTGTAATGGCCCTTGGAAGAGACGTGGAGGTCACAGTAGCTTAACAAGACGATTTTAATGCCTCTTGGAAGAGACGTGGAGGTCACAGTAGCTTAACAAGATGGTTTTAGTGCCCCTTGAGAGAGACGTGTAGTTCAGAGTGGTTTAAAAGACGCTTTTTTAATGCCCCTTGCAAGAGACGTGGAGTTCAGAATGGTTTAACAAGACGGTTTTATTGCCCCTTGGAAGAGACGTGGTGGTCACAGTAGCTTAACAATACAGTTTTAATGCCCCTTCGAAGAGACGTGGAGTTCAGAGTGGTTTAACAAGACGGTTTTAATGCCCCTTGGAAGAGATGTGGAGTTCAGAGTGGTTTAACAAGACGGTTTTAATGCCCCTTGGAAGAGACGTGGAGGTCACAGTAGCTTAACAAGATGACTTTAATGCTCCTTGGAAGAGACGTGGAGGTCACAGTAGCTTAACAAGACGGTTTTAATGCACCTTGGAAGAGACGTGGAGGTCGCAGTGGAATAAACAGACAACATCAATGCCCCTTGGAAGAGTAGTGGAGGTCACAGTGGAATAAAAAGACAATATCAATGACACTTGGAAGAATGGTGGAGGTCGCAGTGGAATAAAAAGACAATATCAATGACCCTTGGGAGAGTGGTGGAGGTTGCAGTCTAATAAAAAGATAATATCAATGACCCTTGGAAGAGACTTGGAGGTCACAGTAACTTAATAAGACGGTTTTGATGCCCCTTGGAAGAGACGTGGAGTTCAGCATGGTTTAACAAGATGGTTTTAATGCCCCTTGGAAGAGACGTGGAGGTCACAGTAGCTTAACAAGACGATTTTAATGCCCCTTGGAAGAGACGTGGAGTTCAGCGTGGTTTAACAAGATGCTTTTTTAATGCCCCTTGCAAGAGACGTGGAATTCAGAATGGTTTAACAAGACGGTTTTATTGCCCCTTGGAAGAGAGGAGGTGGTCACAGTAGCTTAACAAGACAGTTTTAATGCCCCTTCGAAGAGACGTGGAGTTCAGAGTGGTTTAACAAGACGGTTGTAATGGCCCTTGGAAGAGACGTGAAGGTCACAGTAGCTTAACAAGATGGTTTTAATACCCCTTGGAAGAGACGTGGAGGTCACAGTAGCTTAACAAGACGATTTTTATGCCCCTTGGAAGAGACATGGAGTTCAGAGTGGTTTAACAAGACAGTTTTAATGCCCCTTGGAAGAGACGTGGAGGTCACAGTAGATTAACAAGACGATTTTAATGCCCCTTGGAAGAGACGTGGAGGTCACAGTTGCTTAACAAGATGGATTTAATGCCCCTTGGAAGAGACGTGGAGTTCAGAGTGGTTTAACAAGACGGTTTTAATGCCCATTGGAAGAGACGTGGAGTTCAGAGTGGTTTAACAAGACGGTTTTAATGCCCCCTAGAAAAGACGTGGAGGTCACAGTAGCTTAACAAGACGGTTTTAAGCCCCTTGGAAGAGACGTGGAGTTCAGAGTGGTTTAACAAGGTGGTTTTAATGCCCCTTGGAAGAGACGTGGGGGTCACAGTAGCTTAAAAAGATTATTTTTAATGCCCCTTGGAAGAGACGTGGAGGTCACAGTAGCTTAACAAGACGATTTTAATGCCCCTTAGTAGAGACGTGGAGGTCACAGTAGCTTAACAAGATGGTTTTAATGCCCCCTGTAAGAGACATGGAGTTCAGAGTGGTTTAACAAGACATTTTTAATGCGACTTGGAAGAGACGTGGAGGTCACAGTAGCTTAACAAGACGATTTTAATGCCCCTTGGAAGAGACGTGGAGTTCAGAGTGGTTTAACAATACCATTTCAATGCCCCTTGGAAGAGATGTGGAGGTCACAGTAGCTTAACAAGACAGTTTTAATGCCCCTTTGAAGAGACGTGGAATTCAGAGTGGTTTAACAAGACGGTTTTAATGCCCCTTGGAAGAGACATTGAGGTCACAGTAGCTTAATAATACGATTTTAATGCCCCTTTGAAGAGACATGGATTTCAGAGTGGTTTAACAAGACGGTTTTAATGCCACTTGTAAGAGACGTGGAGGTCACAGTAGCTTATCAAGACAGTTTTAATGCCCCTTGCAAGAGACGTGGAGTTCAGAGTGGTTTAACAAGACGGTTTTAATGCCCTTGGAAGAGATGTGGAGGTCACAGTAGCTTAACAAGATGGTTTTAATGCCCCTTTGAAGAGACGTGGAGTTCAGAGTGGTTTAACCAAACTGTTTTAATGCCCATTGTAAGAGACGTGGAAGTCACAGTAGCTTAAAAGATGGTTTTAATTCCCCTTGGAAGAGACGTGGAGGTCACAGTAGCTTAGTAAGACGATTTTAAAGCCCTTTGGAAGAGACGTGGAATTCAGAGTGGTTTAACAAGACGGTTTTAATGCCCCTTGGAAGAGACGTGGAGGTCACAGTAGCTTAATAAGATGGTTTTAATGCCCCTTTGAAGAGACATGGAGTTCAGAGTGGTTTAACAAGATGGTTTTAATGCCACTTGTAAGAGACGTGGAAGTCACAGTAGCTTAACAAGATGGTTTTAATGCCCCTTGGAAGAGAAGTGGAGGTCACAGTAGCTTAACAAGACGATTTTAATGCCACTTGGAAGAGACGTGGCGGTCACAGAAGCTTAACAAGACGATTTTAATGCCCTTTGGAAGAGACGTGGAATTCAGAGTCGTTTAACAAGACGGTTTTAATGCCCCTTGGATGAGACGTGGAGGTCACAGTAGCTTAATAAGACGGTTTTAAAGCCCCTTTGAAGAGACATGACGTTCAGAGTGGTTTATCAAGATGGTTTTAATGCCACTTGTAAGAGACAAGGAAGTCACAGTAGCTTTTCAAGACGGTTTTAATGCCCCTTGGAAGTGATGTGGAGGTCACAGTAGCTTAACAAGATGGTTTTAATTCCCCTTTGAAGAGACGTGGAGTTCAGAATGGTTTAACCAAACGGTTTTAATGCCCATTGTAAGAGACGTGGAAGTCACAGTAGCTTAACAAGATGGTTTTAATGCCCCTTGGAAGAGAAGTGGAGGTCACAGTAGCTTAACAAGACGATTTTAATGCCACTTGGAAGAGACGTGGAGGTCACAGTAGCTTAACAAGACGATTTTAATGCCCTTTGGAACAGACGTGGAATTCAGAGTGGTTTAACAAGACGGTTTTAATGCCCCTTGGAAGAGACGTGGAGGTCACAGTAGCTTAATAAGATGGTTTTAATGCCCCATTGAAGAGACATGGAGTTCAGAGTGGTTTAACAAGACGGTTTTAATGCCACTTGTAAGAGACGTGGAGGTCACAGTAGCTTATCAAGACGGTTTTAATGCCCCTTGCAAGAGATGTGGAGTTCAGAGTGGTTTAACAAGACGGTTTTAATGCCCCTTGGAAGAGATGTGGAGTTCAGTGTGGTTTAACCAAACGGTTTTAATGCCCATTGTAAGAGACGTGGAAGTCACAGTAGCTTAACAAGATGGTTTTAATGCTCCTTGGAAGAGAAGTGGAGTTCAGAGTAGCTTAACAAGATGATTTTAATGCCACTTGGAAGAGACGTGGAGGTCACAGTAGCTTAGCAAGACGATTTTAATGCCCTTTGGAAGAGACGTGGAATTCAGAGTGGTTTAACAAAACGGGTTTAATGCCCCTTGGAAGAGACGTCGAGGTCACAGTAGCTTAACAAGATGATTGTAATCCCCCATGGAAGAGACGTGGAGTTCAGAGTGGTTTAACAAGACGGTTGTAATGGCCCTTGGAAGAGACGTGAAGGTCACAGTAGCTTAACAAGACGATTTTAATGCCCCTTGGAAGAGACGTGGAGTTCAGAGTTGTTTAACAATACAATTTTAATGCCCCTTGGAAGAGACGTGGAGGTCACAGTAGCTTAACAAGACGATTTTAATGCCTCTTGGAAGAGACGTGGAGGTCACAGTAGCTTAACAAGACGGTTTTAATGCCCCTTGGAAGAGACGTGGAGTTCAGAGTGGTTTAACAAGATGCTTTTTTAATGCCCTTTGCAAGAGACGTGGAGTTCAGAATGGTTTAACAAGACGGTTTTATTGCCCCTTGGAAGAGACGCGGTGGTCACAGTAGCTTAACAAGACAGTTTTAATGCCCCTTGGAAGAGACGTGGAGTTCAGAGTGGTTTAACAAGACGGTTTTAATGCCCCTTGGAAGAGACGTGGAGGTCACAGTAGCTTAACAAGACGGTTTTAATGCCTCTTGGAAGAGACGTGGAGGTCACAGTAGCTTAACAAAACGATTGTAATCCCCCATGGAAGAGACGTGGAGTTCAGAGTGGTTTAACAAGACTGTTGTAATAGCCCTTGGAAGAGACGTGGAGGTCACAGTAGCTTAACAAGATGGTTTTAATGCCGCTTGGAAGAGACGTGGAGGTCACAGTAGCTTAACAAGACGATTTTAATGCCCCTTGGAAGAGACGTGGAGTTCAGAGTTGTTTAACAATACAATTTTAATGCCCCTTGGAAGAGACGTGGAGGTCACAGTAGCTTAACAAGACGATTTTAATGCCCTTTGGAACAGACGTGGAATTCAGAGTGGTTTAACAAGACGGTTTTAATGCCCCTTGGAAGAGACGTGGAGGTCACAGTAGCTTAACAAGATGGTTTTAATGCCGCTTGGAAGAGACGTGGAGGTCACAGTAGCTTAACAAGACGATTTTAATGCCCCTTGGAAGAGACGTGGAGTTCAGAGTTGTTTAACAATACAATTTTAATGCCCCTTGGAAGAGACGTGGAGGTCACAGTAGCTTAACAAGACGATTTTAATGCCCTTTGGAACAGACGTGGAATTCAGAGTGGTTTAACAAGACGGTTTTAATGCCCCTTGGAAGAGACGTGGAGGTCACAGTAGCTTAACAAGATGGTTTTAATGCCCCTTGGAAGAGAAGTGGAGGTCACAGTAGCTTAACAAGACGATTTTAATGCCCTTTGGAACAGACGTGGAATTCAGAGTGGTTTAACAAGACGGTTTTAATGCCCCTTGGAAGAGACGTGGAGGTCACAGTAGCTTAATAAGATGGTTTTAATGCCCCATTGAAGAGACATGGAGTTCAGAGTGGTTTAACAAGACGGTTTTAATGCCACTTGTAAGAGACGTGGAGGTCACAGTAGCTTATCAAGACGGTTTTAATGCCCCTTGCAAGAGATGTGGAGTTCAGAGTGGTTTAACAAGACGGTTTTAATGCCCCTTGGAAGAGATGTGGAGTTCAGTGTGGTTTAACCAAACGGTTTTAATGCCCATTGTAAGAGACGTGGAAGTCACAGTAGCTTAACAAGATGGTTTTAATGCTCCTTGGAAGAGAAGTGGAGTTCAGAGTAGCTTAACAAGATGATTTTAATGCCACTTGGAAGAGACGTGGAGGTCACAGTAGCTTAGCAAGACGATTTTAATGCCCTTTGGAAGAGACGTGGAATTCAGAGTGGTTTAACAAAACGGGTTTAATGCCCCTTGGAAGAGACGTCGAGGTCACAGTAGCTTAACAAGATGATTGTAATCCCCCATGGAAGAGACGTGGAGTTCAGAGTGGTTTAACAAGACGGTTGTAATGGCCCTTGGAAGAGACGTGAAGGTCACAGTAGCTTAACAAGACGATTTTAATGCCCCTTGGAAGAGACGTGGAGTTCAGAGTTGTTTAACAATACAATTTTAATGCCCCTTGGAAGAGACGTGGAGGTCACAGTAGCTTAACAAGACGATTTTAATGCCTCTTGGAAGAGACGTGGAGGTCACAGTAGCTTAACAAGACGGTTTTAATGCCCCTTGGAAGAGACGTGGAGTTCAGAGTGGTTTAACAAGATGCTTTTTTAATGCCCTTTGCAAGAGACGTGGAGTTCAGAATGGTTTAACAAGACGGTTTTATTGCCCCTTGGAAGAGACGCGGTGGTCACAGTAGCTTAACAAGACAGTTTTAATGCCCCTTGGAAGAGACGTGGAGTTCAGAGTGGTTTAACAAGACGGTTTTAATGCCCCTTGGAAGAGACGTGGAGGTCACAGTAGCTTAACAAGACGGTTTTAATGCCTCTTGGAAGAGACGTGGAGGTCACAGTAGCTTAACAAAACGATTGTAATCCCCCATGGAAGAGACGTGGAGTTCAGAGTGGTTTAACAAGACTGTTGTAATAGCCCTTGGAAGAGACGTGGAGGTCACAGTAGCTTAACAAGATGGTTTTAATGCCACTTGGAAGAGACGTGGAGGTCACAGTAGCTTAACAAGATGATTTTAATGCCCTTTGGAACAGACGTGGAATTCAGAGTGGTTTAACAAGACGGTTTTAATGCCCCTTGGAAGAGACGTGGAGGTCACAGTAGCTTAATAAGATGGTTTTAATGCCCCATTGAAGAGACATGGAGTTCAGAGTGGTTTAACAAGACGGTTTTAATGCCACTTGTAAGAGACGTGGAGGTCACAGTAGCTTATCAAGACGGTTTTAATGCCCCTTGCAAGAGATGTGGAGTTCAGAGTGGTTTAACAAGACGGTTTTAATGCCCCTTGGAAGAGATGTGGAGGTCACAGTAGCTTAACAAGACGGTTTTAATGCCCCTTTGAAGAGACGTGGAGTTCAGTGTGGTTTAACCAAACGGTTTTAATGCCCATTGTAAGAGACGTGGAAGTCACAGTAGCTTAACAAGATGGTTTTAATGCTCCTTGGAAGAGAAGTGGAGTTCAGAGTAGCTTAACAAGATGATTTTAATGCCACTTGGAAGAGACGTGGAGGTCACAGTAGCTTAGCAAGACGATTTTAATGCCCTTTGGAAGAGACGTGGAATTCAGAGTGGTTTAACAAAACGGGTTTAATGCCCCTTGGAAGAGACGTCGAGGTCACAGTAGCTTAATAAGACCGTTTTAATGCCCCTTTAAAGAGACATGGAGTTCAGATTGGTTTAACAATACGGTTTTAATACCCCTTGGAAGAAACGTGGAGGTCACAGTAGCTTAACAAGATGGTTTTAATGCCCCTTTGAAGAGACGTGGAGTTCAGAGTGGTTTAACAAGATGCTTTTTTAATGCCCCTTGCAAGAGACGTGGAATTCAGAGTCGTTTAACAAGACGGTTTTAATGCCCCTTGGATGAGACGTGGAGGTCACAGTAGCTTAATAAGACGGTTTTAAAGCCCCTTTGAAGAGACATGACGTTCAGAGTGGTTTATCAAGATGGTTTTAATGCCACTTGTAAGAGACAAGGAGGTCACAGTAGCTTTTCAAGACGGTTTTAATGCCCCTTGGAAGTGATGTGGAGGTCACAGTAGCTTAACAAGATGGTTTTAATTCCCCTTTGAAGAGACGTGGAGTTCAGAATGGTTTAACCAAACGGTTTTAATGCCCATTGTAAGAGACGTGGAAGTCACAGTAGCTTAACAAGATGGTTTTAATGCCCCTTGGAAGAGAAGTGGAGGTCACAGTAGCTTAACAAGACGATTTTAATGCCACTTGGAAGAGACGTGGAGGTCACAGTAGCTTAACAAGACGATTTTAATGCCCTTTGGAACAGACGTGGAATTCAGAGTGGTTTAACAAGACGGTTTTAATGCCCCTTGGAAGAGACGTGGAGGTCACAGTAGCTTAATAAGATGGTTTTAATGCCCCATTGAAGAGACATGGAGTTCAGAGTGGTTTAACAAGACGGTTTTAATGCCACTTGTAAGAGACGTGGAGGTCACAGTAGCTTATCAAGACGGTTTTAATGCCCCTTGCAAGAGATGTGGAGTTCAGAGTGGTTTAACAAGACGGTTTTAATGCCCCTTGGAAGAGATGTGGAGGTCACAGTAGCTTAACAAGACGGTTTTAATGCCCCTTTGAAGAGACGTGGAGTTCAGTGTGGTTTAACCAAACGGTTTTAATGCCCATTGTAAGAGACGTGGAAGTCACAGTAGCTTAACAAGATGGTTTTAATGCTCCTTGGAAGAGAAGTGGAGTTCAGAGTAGCTTAACAAGATGATTTTAATGCCACTTGGAAGAGACGTGGAGGTCACAGTAGCTTAGCAAGACGATTTTAATGCCCTTTGGAAGAGACGTGGAATTCAGAGTGGTTTAACAAAACGGGTTTAATGCCCCTTGGAAGAGACGTCGAGGTCACAGTAGCTTAATAAGACCGTTTTAATGCCCCTTTAAAGAGACATGGAGTTCAGATTGGTTTAACAATACGGTTTTAATACCCCTTGGAAGAAACGTGGAGGTCACAGTAGCTTAACAAGATGGTTTTAATGCCCCTTTGAAGAGACATGGAGTTCAGAGTGGTTTAACAAGATGCTTTTTTAATGCCCCTTGCAAGAGACGTGGAATTCAGAATGGTTTAACAAGACGGTTTTATTGCCCCTTGGAAGAGAGGAGGTGGTCACAGTAGCTTAACAAGACAGTTTTAATGCCCCTTCGAAGAGACGTGGAGTTCAGAGTGGTTTAACAAGACGGTTGTAATGGCCCTTGGAAGAGACGTGAAGATCACAGTAGCTTAACAAGATGGTTTTAATACCCTTTGGAAGAGACGTGGAGGTCACAGTAGCTTAACAAGATGATTTTTATGCCCCTTGGAAGAGACATGGAGTTCAGAGTGGTTTAACAAGACAGTTTTAATGCCCCTTGGAAGAGACGTGGAGGTCACAGTAGATTAACAAGACGATTTTAATGCCCCTTGGAATAGACGTGAAGGTCACAGTTGCTTAACAAGATGGATTTAATGCCTCTTGGAAGAGACGTGGAGTTCAGAGTGGTCTAACAAGACGGGTTTAATGCCCATTGGAAGAGACGTGGAGTTCAGAGTGGTTTAACAAGACGGTTTTAATGCCCCTTAGAAAAGACGTGGAGGTCACAGTAGCTTAACAAGACGGTTTTAAGCCCCTTGGAAGAGACGTGGAGTTCAGAGTGGTTTAACAAGGCGGTTTTAATGCCCCTTGGAAGGGACGTGGGGTTCACAGTAGCTTAAAAAGATTATTTTTAATGCCCCTTGGAAGAGACGTGGAGGTCACAGTAGCTTAACAAGACGATTTTAATGCCCCTTAGTAGAGACGTGGAGGTCACAGTAGCTTAACAAGATGGTTTTAATGCCCCTTGTAAGAGACATGGAGTTCAGAGTGGTTTAACACGACATTTTTAATGCGACTTGGAAGAGACGTGGAGGTCACAGTAGCTTAACAAGATGATTTTAATGCCCCTTGGAAGAGACGTGGAGTTCAGAGTGGTTTAACAATACGGTTTTAATGCGCCTTGGAAGAGATGTGGAGGTCACAGTAGCTTAACAAGACAGTTTTAATGCCCCTTTGAAGAGACGTGGAATTCAGAGTGGTTTAACAAGACGGTTTTAATGCCCCTTGGAAGAGACATGGAGGTCACAGAAGCTTAATAAGACGATTTTAATGCCCCTTTGAAGAGACATGGATTTCAGAGTGGTTTAACACAACGGTTTTAATGCCACTTGTAAGAGACGTGGAGGTCACAGTAGCTTATCAAGACGGTTTTAATGCCCCTTGCAAGAGACGTGGAGTTCAGAGTGGTTTAACAAGACGGTTTTAATGCCCCTTGGAAGAGATGTGGAGGTCACAGTAGCTTAACAAGACGGTTTTAATGCCCCTTTGAAGAGACGTGGAGTTCAGAGTGGTTTAACCAAACTGTTTTAATGCCCATTGTAAGAGACGTGGAAGTCACAGTAGCTTAAAAGATGGTTTTAATGTCCCTTGGAAGAGAAGTGGAGATCACAGTAGCTTAACAAGATGATTTTAATTCCATTTGGAAGAGACGTGGAGGTCACAGTAGCTTAGCAAGATGATTTTAAAGCCCTTTGGAAGAGACATGGAGTTCAGAGTGGTTTCACAAGATGGTTTTAATGCCCCTTGGAAGAGACGTGGAGGTCACAGTAGCTTAATAAGACGGTTTTAATGCCCCTTTGAAGAGACATGGAGTTCAGAGTGTTTTAACAAGATGGTTTTAATGCCACTTGTAAGAGACGTGGAAGTCACAGTAGCTTAACAAGATGGTTTTAATGCCCCTTGGAAGAGAAGTGGAGGTCACAGTAGCTTAACAAGATGATTTTAATGCCACTTGGAAGAGACGTGGAGGTCACAGAAGCTTAACAAGACGATTTTAATGCCCTTTGGAAGAGACGTGGAATTCAGAGTGGTTTAACAAGACGGTTTTAATGCCCCTTGGATGAGACGTGGAGGTCACAGTAGCTTAATAAGACGGTTTTAATGCCCCTTTGAAGAGACATGACGTTCAGAGTGGTTTAACAAGATGGTTTTAATGTCACTTGTAAGAGAAGTGGAGGTCACAGTAGCTTATCAAGACGGTTTTAATGCCCCTTGGAAGAGATGTGGAAGTCACAGTAGCTTAACAAGACGGTTTTAATGCCCCTTTGAAGAGACGTGGAGTTCACAGTGGTTTAACCAAACGGTTTTAATGCCCATTGTAAGAGACGTGGAAGTCACAGTAGCTTAACAAGATGGTTTTAATGCCCCTTGGAAGAGAAGTGGAGGTCACAGTAGCTTAACAAGACGATTTTAATGCCACTTGGAAGAGATGTGGAGGTCACAGTAGCTTAACAAGACGATTTTAATGCCCTTTGGAACAGACGTGGAATTCAGAGTGGTTTAACAAGACGGTTTTAATGCCCCTTGGAAGAGACGTGGAGGTCACAGTAGCTTAATAAGATGGTTTTAATGCCCCTTTGAAGAGACATGGAGTTCAGAGTGGTTTAACAAGACGGTTTTAATGCCACTTTTAATAGACGTGGAGGTCACAGTAGCTTATCAAGACGGTTTTAATGCCCCTTGCAAGAGACGTGGAGTTCAGAGTGGTTTAACAAGACGGTTTTCATGCCCCTTGGAAGAGATGTGGAGGTCACAGTAGCTTAACAAGACGGTTTTAATGCCCCTTGGAAGAAACGTGGTGGTCACAGTAGCTTAACAAGACAATTTTAATCCCCCATGGAAGAGACGTGGAGTTCAGAGTGGTTTAACAAGATGGTTGTAATGGCCCTTGGAAGAGACGTGGAGGTCACAGTAGCTTAAAAGATGGTTTTAATGCCCCTTGGAAGAGACGTGGAGTTCAGAGTGGTTTAACAAGACAGTTTTAACTCCCCTTGGAAGAGACGTGGAGGTCACAGTAGCTTAACAAGATGATTTTAATGCCCCTTGGAAGAGAAGTGGAGTTCAGAGTGGTTTAACAGACGGTTTTAATGCCCCATGGAAGAGACATGGAGTTCAGAGTGGTTTAACAAGACGGTTTTAATGCCCCTTGGAAAAGACGTGGTGGTCACAGTAGCTTAACAAGACGATTTTAATGCCCCTTGGAAGAGACGTGGAGTTCAGAGTGGTTTAACAAGACGGTTTTAATGCCCCTTGGAAGAGACGTGGAGGTCACAGTAGCTTAACAAGACGATTTTAATGCTCCTTGGAAGAGACGTGGAGGTCACAGTAGCTTAACAAGATGGTTTTAATGCACCTTGGAAGAGACGTGGAGGTCACATTGGCTTAACAAGATGGATTTCATGCCCCTTGGAAGAGACGTGGAGTTCAGAGTGATTTATCAAGACGGTTTTAATGCCCATTGAAAGAGACATGAAGTTCAGAGTGGTTTAACAAGATGGTTTTAATGCCCCTAAGAAAAGACGTGGAGGTCACAGTAGCTTAACAAGATGGTTTTAAGCCTATTGGAAGAGATGTGGTGTTCAGAGTGGTTTAGCAAGGCGGTTTTAATGCCCGTTGGAAGAGACGTGGAGGTCACAATAGCTTAACAAGACGATTTTAATGCTCCTTGGAAGAGACGTGGAGGTCACAGTAGCTTAGCAAGACGATTTTAATTCCCCTTGGAAGAGACGTGGAGTTCAGAGTGGTTTAACAAGACAGTTTTATTGCCCCTTGGAAGAGACGTGGAGGTCACAGTAGCTTAACAAGACGATTTTAATGCCTCTTGGAAGAGACGTGGAGGTCACAGTAGCTTAACAAGATGGATTTAATGCCCCTTGGAAGAGACGTGGAGTTCAGAGTGGTTTATCAAGACTGTTTTAATTCCCCTTGGAAGAGACGTGGAGTTCAGAGTGGTTTAACAAGACAGTTTTAATGCCCCTTGGCAGAGACGTGGAGGTCACAGTAGCTTAACAAGACGACTTTTAATGCCCCTTGGAAGAGACGTGGAGGTCACAGTAGCTTAATAAGATGATTTTAATGCCCCTTAGAAGAGATGTGGAGGTCGCAGTAGCTTAACAAGATGGTTTTAATGCCCCTAGTAAGAGACATAGAGTTCAGAGTTGTTTAACAAGACTGTTTTAAAGCCCCTTGGAAGAGACGTGAAGGTCACAGTAGCTTAACAAGACGATTTTAATCCCCCATGTAAGAGACGTGGAGTTCAGAGTGGTTTAACAAGATGGTTGTAATGGCCCTTGGAAGAGACGTGGAGGTCACAGTAGCTTAAAAGATGGTTTTAATGCCCCTTGGAAGAGACGTGGAGTTCAGAGTGGTTTAACAAGACAGTTTTAACTCCCCTTGGAAGAGACGTGGTGGTCACAGTAGCTTAACAAGATGATTTTAATGCCTCTTGGAAGAGACGTGGAGATCACAGTCGCTTAACAAGACGGTTTTAATGCCCCTTGGAAGAGACGTGGAGTTCAGACTGGTTTGACAAGATGGTTTTAATGCCCCTTGGGAGAGATGTGGAGGTCACAGTAGCTTAACAAGACAATTTTAAAGACACCTTGAAAGAGATGTGGAGGACACAGTAGCTTACCAAGACGGTTTTAATGCCCCTTGGAAGAGACGTGGAGTTCAGAGTGGTTTAACAAGACGGTTTTAATGCCCATTGGAAGAGACGAGGAGATCACAGTAGCTTAACAAGACGATTTTAATGCCCCTTGGAAGAGACTTTGAGTTCAGAGAGGTTTAACAAGACAATTTTAATGTCCCTTGGAAGAGAGGTGGAGGTCACAGTAGCTTAACAAGACGGTTTTATTGCCCCTTGGAAGAGACGTGGAGTTCAGAGTGGTTTAACAAGACGGTTGTAATGGCCCTTGTAAGAGACGTGGAGATCACATTAGCTTAACATGACGATTTTAATGCCCCTAGGAAGAGACGTGGAGTTCAGAGTGGTTTAACAAGACAGTTTTAATGCCCCTTGGAAGAGACGTGGAGGTCACACGAGCTTAACAAGATGATTTTAATGCCCCTTGGAAGAGAAGTGGAGTTCAGAGTGGTTTAACAGACGGTTTTAATGCCCCTTGGAAGAGACATGGAGTTCAGAGTGGTTTAACAAGACGGTTTTAATGCCCCTTGGAAAAGACGTCGTGGTCACAGTAGCTTAACAAGACGATTTTAATGCCCCTTGGAAGAGACGTGGAGTTCAGAGTGGTTTAACAAGGCGGTTTTAATTCCCTTTGGAAGAGACGTGGAGTTCAGAGTGGTTTAACAAGACGGTTTTAATGCCGCTTGGAAGAGACGTGGAGGTCACAGTAGCTTAACAAGACGATTTTAATGCTCCTTGGAAGAGACGTGGAGGTCACAGTAGCTTAACAAGACGGTTTTAATGCACCTTGGAAGAGACGTGGAGGTCACATTGGCTTAACAAGATGGATTTCATGCCCCTTGGAAGAGACGTGGAGTTCAGAGTGGTTTATCAAGACGGTTTTAATGCCCATTGAAAGAGACATGAAGTTCAGAGTGGTTTAACAAGATGGTTTTAATGCCCTTTAGAAAAGACGTGGAGGTCACAGTAGCTTAACAAGATGGTTTTAAGCCTATTGGAAGAGATGTGGAGTTCAGAGTGTTTTAACAAGGCGGTTTTAATGCTCCTTGGAAGAGACGTGGAGGTCACAGTAGCTTAACAAGACGATTTTAATGCTCCTTGGAAGAGACGTGGAGGTCACAGTAGCTTAACAAGACGATTTTAATTCCCCTTGGAAGAGACGTGGAGTTCAGAGTGGTTTAACAAGACAGTTTTAATGCCCCTTGGAAGAGACGTGGAGGTCACAGTAGCTTAACAAGACGATTTTAATGCCTCTTGGAAGAGACGTGGAGGTCACAGTAGCTTAACAAGATGGATTTAATGCCCCTTGGAAGAGACGTGGAGTTCAGAGTGGTTTATCAAGACTGTTTTAATGTCCCTTGGAAGAGACGTGGAGTTCAGAGTGGTTTAACAAGACAGTTTTAAAGCCCCTTGGCAGAGACGTGGAGGTCACAGTAGCTTAACAAGATGATTTTTAATACCCCTTAGAAGAGACGTGGAGGTCACAGTAGCTTAATAAGATGATTTTAATGCCCCTTAGAAGAGATGTGGAGGTCGCAGTAGCTTAACAAGATGGTTTTAATGCCCCTAGTAAGAGACATGGAGTTCAGAGTTGTTTAACAAGACTGTTTTAAAGCCCCTTGGAAGAGACGTGAAGGTCACAGTAGCTTAACAAGACGATTTTAATCCCCCATGTAAGAGACGTGGAGTTCAGAGTGGTTTAACAAGATGGTTGTAATGGCCCTTGGAAGAGACGTGGAGGTCACAGTAGCTTAAAAGATGGTTTTAATGCCCCTTGGAAGAGACGTGGAGTTCAGAGTGGTTTAACAAGACAGTTTTAACTCCCCTTGGAAGAGACGTGGTGGTCACAGTAGCTTAACAAGATGGTTTTAATGCCCCTTGGAAGAGAAGTGGAGGTCACAGTAGCTTAACAAGACGATTTTAATGCCACTTGGAAGAGACGTGGAGGTCACAGTAGCTTAACAAGACGATTTTAATGCCCTTTGGAACAGACGTGGAATTCAGAGTGGTTTAACAAGACGGTTTTAATGCCCCTTGGAAGAGACGTGGAGGTCACAGTAGCTTAAAAGATGGTTTTAATGCCCCTTGGAAGAGACGTGGAGTTCAGAGTGGTTTAACAAGACAGTTTTAACTCCCCTTGGAAGAGACGTGGTGGTCACAGTAGCTTAACAAGATGGTTTTAATGCCCCTTGGAAGAGAAGTGGAGGTCACAGTAGCTTAACAAGACGATTTTAATGCCACTTGGAAGAGACGTGGAGGTCACAGTAGCTTAACAAGACGATTTTAATGCCCTTTGGAACAGACGTGGAATTCAGAGTGGTTTAACAAGACGGTTTTAATGCCCCTTTGAAGAGACGTGGAGGTCACAGTAGCTTAATAAGATGGTTTTAATGCCCCTTTGAAGAGACTTGGAGTTCAGAGTGGTTTAACAAGACGGTTTTAATGCCACTTGTAAGAGACGTGGAGGTCACAGTAGCTTATCAAGACGGTTTTAATGCCCCTTGCAAGAGACGTGGAGTTCAGAGTGGTTTAACAAGACGGTTTTCATGCCCCTTGGAAGAGATGTGGAGGTCACAGTAGCTTAACAAGACGGTTTTAATGCCCCTTGGAAGAAACGTGGAGGTCACAGTAGCTTAACAAGACGATTTTAATCCCCCATGGAAGAGACGTGGAGTTCAGAGTGGTTTAACAAGATGGTTGTAATGGCCCTTGGAAGAGACGTGGAGGTCACAGTAGCTTAAAAGATGGTTTTAATGCCCCTTGGAAGAGACGTGGAGTTCAGAGTGGTTTAACAAGACAGATTTAACTCCCCTTGGAAGAGACGTGGTGGTCACAGTAGCTTAACAAGATGATTTTAATGCCTCTTGGAAGAGACGTGGAGATCACAGTCGCTTAACAAGACGGTTTTAATGCCCCTTGGAAGAGACGTGGAGTTCAGAGTGGTTTAACAAGATGGTTTTAATGCCCCTTGGGAGAGATGTGGAGGTCACAGTAGCTTAACAAGACAATTTTAAAGACACCTTGAAAGAGACGTGGAGGACACAGTAGCTTACCATGACGGTTTTAATGCCCCTTGGAAGAGACGTGGAGTTCAGAGTGGTTTAACAAGACGGTTTTAATTCCCATTGGAAGAGACGAGGAGATCACAGTAGCTTAACAAGACGATTTTAATGCCCCTTGGAAGAGACTTTGAGTTCAGAGAGGTTTAACAAGACAATTTTAATGTCCCTTGGAAGAGAGGTGGAGGTCACAGTAGCTTAACAAGACGGTTTTATTGCCCCTTGGAAGAGACGTGGAGTTCAGAGTGGTTTAACAAGACGGTTGTAATGGCCCTTGTAAGAGACGTGGAGATCACAGTAGCTTAACAAGACGATTTTAATGCCACTAGGAAGAGACGTGGAGTTCAGAGTGGTTTAACAAGACAGTTTTAATGCCCCTTGGAAGAGACGTGGAGGTCACACTAGCTTAACAAGATGATTTTAATGCCCCTTGGAAGAGAAGTGGAGTTCAGAGTGGTTTAACAGACGGTTTTAATGCCCCTTGGAAGAGACATGGAGTTCAGAGTGGTTTAACAAGACGGTTTTAATGCCCCTTGGAAAAGACGTGGTGGTCACAGTAGCTTAACAAGACGATTTTAATGCCCCTTGGAAGAGACGTGGAGTTCAGAGTGGTTTAACAAGATTGTTTTAATGCCCCTTGGAAGAGACGTGGAGATCACAGTAGCTTAGCAAGACGATTTTTAATGCCCCTTGCAAGAGACGTGGAGGTCACAGTAGCTTAACAAGATGGTTTTAATGCCCCTAGTAAGAGACATGGAGTTCAGAGTTGTTTAACAAGACGGTTTTAATGCCCCTTGGAAAAGACGTGGAGGTCACAGTAGCTTAACAAGATGGTTTTAATGCCCCTAGTAAGAGACATGGAGTTCAGAGTTGTTTAACAAGACGGTTTTAATGCCCCTTCGAAGAGACGTGGAGATCACAGTAGCTTAACAAGACGATATTAATGCCCCTTGGAAGAGACGTGGAGTTCAGAGTGGTTTAGCAAGACGGTTTTAATGCACCTTGGAAGAGAGGTGGAGGTCACAGTAGCTTAAGAAGATGGTTTTAATGCCCCTTAGAAGAGACGTGGAGTTCAGAGTCGTTTAACAAGACGGTTGTAATGGCCCTTGGAAGAGAGGTGGAGGTCACAGTAGCTTAACAAGATAGTTTTAATGCCCCTTGGAAGAGACGTGGAGGTCACAGTAGCTTAACAACATGATTTTTATGCCCCTTGGAAGAGACGTGGAGTTCAGAGTGGTTTAACAAAACAGTTTTAATGCCCCTTGGAAGAGACGTGGAGGTCACAGTATATTAACAAGACGATTTTAATGCCCCTTGGAAGAGACGTGGAGTTCAGAGTGGTTTAACAAGATGGTTTTAATGCCCCTTGGAAGAGACGTGGAGGTCACAGTAGCTTAACAAGACGATTTTAATGCTCCTTGGAAGAGACGTTGAGGTCACAGTAGCTTAACAAGACGGTTTTAATGCACCTTGGAAGAGACGTGGAGGTCGCAGTGGAATAAACAGACAACATCAATGCCCCTTGGAAGAGTGGTGGAGGTCGCAGTGGAATAAAAAGACAATATCAATGACACTTGGAAGAATGGTGGAGGTCGCAGTGGAATAAAAAGACAATATCAATGCCCCTTGGGAGAGTGGAGGAGGTTGCAGTCTAATAAAAAGACAATATCAATGACCCTTGAAAGAGACCTGGAGGTCACAGTAACTTAATAAGACGGTTTTGATGCCCCTTGGAAGAGATGTGGAGTTCAGCATGGTTTAAAAAGACGGTTTTAATGCCCCTTGGAAGAGACGTGGAGGTCACAGTAGCTTAACAAGACGATTTTAATGCCCCTTGGGAGAGACGTGGAGGTCACAGTAGCTTACCAAGACGGTTTTAATGCCCCTTGGAAGAGACGTGGAGTTCAGAGTGGTTTAACAAGACGGTTTTAATGCCCATTGGAAGAGACGAGGAGATCACAGTAGCTTAACAAGACGATTTTAATGCCCCTTGGAAGAGACTTTGAGTTCAGAGAGGTTTAACAAGACAATTTTAATGTCCCTTGGAAGAGAGGTGGAGGTCACAGTAGCTTAACAAGACGGTTTTATTGCCCCTTGGAAGAGACGTGGAGTTCAGAGTGGTTTAACAAGACGGTTGTAATGGCCCTTGTAAGAGACGTGGAGATCACAGTAGCTTAACAAGACGATTTTAATGCCCATTGGAAGAGACGTGGAGTTCAGAGTGGTTTAACAAGACAGTTTTAATGCCCCTTGGAAGAGACGTGGAGGTCACACTAGCTTAACAAGATGATTTTAATGCCCCTTGGAAGAGAAGTGGAGTTCAGAGTGGTTTAACAGACGGTTTTAATGCCCCTTGGAAGAGACATGGAGTTCAGAGTGGTTTAACAAGACGGTTTTAATGCCCCTTGGAAAAGACGTGGTGGTCACAGTAGCTTAACAAGACGATTTTAATGCCCCTTGGAAGAGACGTGGAGTTCAGAGTGGTTTAACAAAATTGTTTTAATGCGCCTTGGAAGAGACGTGGAGGTCACAGTAGCTTAACAAGACGATTTTTAATGCCCCTTGGAAGAGACGTGGAGGTCACAGTAGCTTAAGAATACGATTTTAATGCCCCTTAGAAGAGATGTGGAGGTCACAGTAGCTTAACAAGATGGTTTTAATGCCCCTAGTAAGAGACATGGAGTTCAGAGTTGTTTAACAAGACGGTTTTAATGCCCCTTCGAAGAGACGTGGAGATCACAGTAGCTTAACAAGACGATTTTAATGCCCCTTGGAAGAGACGTGGAGTTCAGAGTGGTTTAACAAGACAGTTTTAATGCCCCTTGGAAGAGAGGTGGAGGTCACAGTAGCTTAAGAAGACGGTTTTAATGCCCGTTAGAAGAGACGTGGAGTTCAGAGTCGTTTAACAAGACGGTTGTAATGGCCCTTGGAAGAGAGGTGGAGGTCACAGTAGCTTAACAAGATAGTTTTAATGCCCCTTGGAAGAGACGTGGAGGTCACAGTAGCTTAACAACATGATTTTTATGCCCCTTGGAAGAGACGTGAAGTTCAGAGTGGTTTAACAAAACAGTTTTAATGCCCCTTGGAAGAGACGTGGAGGTCACAGTATATTAACAAGACTATTTTAATGCCCCTTGGAAGAGACGTGGAGGTCACAGTTGCTTAACAAGATGGATTTAATGCACATTGAAAGAGACATGGAGTTCAGAGTGGTTTAACAAGATGGTTTTAATGCCCCTTAGAAAAGACGTGGAGGTCACAGTAGCTTAACAAGATGGTTTTAAGCCTCTTGGAAGAGATGTGGAGTTCAGAGTGGTTTAACAAGGCGGTTTTAATGCCCCTTGGAAGAAAAGTGGAGATCACAGTAGGTTAACAAGATGATTTTTAATGCCCCTTGGAAGAGACGTGGAGGTCGCAGTAGCATAACAAGACGATTTTGATGCCCCTTGGAAGAGACGTGGAGTTCAGCATGGTTTAAAAAGACGGTTTTAATGCCCCTTGGAAGAGACGTGGAGGTCACAGTAGCTTAACAAGACGATTTTAATGCCCCTTGGAAGAGACGTGGAGGTCACAGTAGCTTACCAAGAAGGTTTTAATGCCCCTTGGAAGAGACGTGGAGTTCAGAGTGGTTTAACAAGACGGTTTTAATGCCCATTGGAAGAGACGAGGAGATCACAGTAGCTTAACAAGACGATTTTAATGCCCCTTGGAATAGACTTTGAGTTCAGAGTGGTTTAACAAGACAATTTTAATGTCCCTTGGAAGAGAGGTGGAGGTCACAGTAGCTTAACAAGACGGTTTTAATGCCCCTTGGAAGAGACATGGAGTTCAGAGTGGTTTAACAAGACGGTTTTAATGCCCCTTGGAAGAGACGTGGAGGTCACAGTAGCTTAAGAAGACGGTTTTAATGCCCGTTAGAAGAGACGTGGAGTTCAGAGTCGTTTAACAAGACGGTTGTAATGGCCCTTGGAAGAGAGGTGGAGGTCACAGTAGCTTAACAAGATAGTTTTAATGCCCCTTGGAAGAGACGTGGAGGTCACAGTAGCTTAACAACATGATTTTTATGCCCCTTGGAAGAGACGTGAAGTTCAGAGTGGTTTAACAAAACAGTTTTAATGCCCCTTGGAAGAGACGTGGAGGTCACAGTATATTAACAAGACTATTTTAATGCCCCTTGGAAGAGACGTGGAGGTCACAGTTGCTTAACAAGATGGATTTAATGCACATTGAAAGAGACATGGAGTTCAGAGTGGTTTAACAAGATGGTTTTAATGCCCCTTAGAAAAGACGTGGAGGTCACAGTAGCTTAACAAGATGGTTTTAAGCCTCTTGGAAGAGATGTGGAGTTCAGAGTGGTTTAACAAGGCGGTTTTAATGCCCCTTGGAAGAAAAGTGGAGATCACAGTAGGTTAACAAGATGATTTTTAATGCCCCTTGGAAGAGACGTGGAGGTCGCAGTAGCATAACAAGACGATTTTGATGCCCCTTGGAAGAGACGTGGAGTTCAGCATGGTTTAAAAAGACGGTTTTAATGCCCCTTGGAAGAGACGTGGAGGTCACAGTAGCTTAACAAGACGATTTTAATGCCCCTTGGAAGAGACGTGGAGGTCACAGTAGCTTACCAAGAAGGTTTTAATGCCCCTTGGAAGAGACGTGGAGTTCAGAGTGGTTTAACAAGACGGTTTTAATGCCCATTGGAAGAGACGAGGAGATCACAGTAGCTTAACAAGACGATTTTAATGCCCCTTGGAATAGACTTTGAGTTCAGAGTGGTTTAACAAGACAATTTTAATGTCCCTTGGAAGAGAGGTGGAGGTCACAGTAGCTTAACAAGACGGTTTTAATGCCCCTTGGAAGAGACATGGAGTTCAGAGTGGTTTAACAAGACGGTTTTAATGCCCCTTGGAAGAGACGTGGAGGTCACAGTAGCTTAACAAGACGATTTTAACGCCTCTTGGAAGAGACGTGGAGTTCAGAGTGGTTTAACAAGACGGTTTTAATTCCCTTTGGAAGAGACGTGGAGTTCAGAGTGGTTTAACAAGACGGTTTTAATGCCCCTTGGAAAAGACGTGGTGATCACAGTAGCTTAACAAGACGATTTTAATGCCCCTTGGAAGAGACGTGGAGTTCAGAGTGGTTTAACAAGACGGTTTTAATTCCCTTTGGAAGAGACGTGGAGTTCAGAGTGGTTTAACAAGACGGTTTTAATGCCCCTTGGAAGAGACGTGGAGGTCACAGTAGCTTAACAAGACGAATTAAATGCTCCTTGGAAGAGACGTGGAGGTCACAGTAGCTTAACAAGACGGTTTTAATGCACCTTGGAAGAGACGTGGAGGTCACATAGGCTTAACAAGATGGATTTCATGCCCCTTGGAAGAGACGTGGAGTTCAGAGTGGTTTATCAAGACGGTTTTAATGCCCATTGAAAGAGACATGAAGTTCAGAGTGGTTTAACAAGATGGTTTTAATGCCCCTTAGAAAAGACGTGGAGGTCACAGTAGCTTAACAAGATGGTTTTAAGCCTATTGGAAGAGATGTGGAGTTCAGAGTGTTTTAACAAGGCGGTTTTAATGCCCGTTGGAAGAGACGTGGAGGTCACAGTAGCTTAACAAGACGATTTTAATTCCCCTTGGAAGAGACATGGAGTTCAGAGTGGTTTAACAAGACAGTTTTAATGCCCCCTGGAAGAGACGTGGAGGTCACAGTAGCTTAACAAGACGATTTTAATGCCTCTTGGAAGAGACGTGGAGGTCACAGTAGCTTAACAAGATGGATTTAATGCCCCTTGGAAGAGACGTGGAGTTCAGAGTGGTTTATCAAGACTGTTTTAATGCCCCTTGGAAGAGACGTGGAGTTCAGAGTGGTTTAACAAGACAGTTTTAATGCCCCTTGGCAGAGACGTGGAGGTCACAGTAGCTTAACAAGACGATTTTTAATGCCCCTTGGAAGAGACGTGGAGGTCACAGTAGCTTAATAAGATGATTTTAATGCCCCTTAGAAGAGATGTGGAGGTCGCAGTAGCTTAACAAGATGGTTTTAATGCCCCTAGTAAGAGACATGGAGTTCAGAGTTGTTTAACAAGACTGTTTTAAAGCCCCTTGGAAGAGACGTGAAGGTCACAGTAGCTTAACAAACGATTTTAATCCCCCATGTAAGAGACGTGGAGTTCAGAGTGGTTTAACAAGATGCTTGTTATGGCCCTTGGAAGAGACGTGGGGGTCACATTAGCTTAAAAGATGGTTTTAATGCCCCTTGGAAGAGACGTGGAGTTCAGAGTGGTTTAACAAGACAGTTTTAACTCCCCTTGGAAGAGACGTGGTGGTCACAGTAGCTTAACAAGATGGTTTTAATGCCCCTTGGAAGAGAAGTGGAGGTCACAGTAGCTTAACAAGACGATTTTAATGCCACTTGGAAGAGACGTGGAGGTCACAGTAGCTTAACAAGACGATTTTAATGCTCTTTGGAACAGACGTGGAATTCAGAGTGGTTTAACAAGACGGTTTTAATGCCCCTTGGAAGAGACGTGGAGGTCACAGTAGCTTAATAAGATGGTTTTAATGCCCCTTTGAACAGACATGGAGTTCAGAGTGGTTTAACAAGACGGTTTTAATGCCACTTGCAAGAGACGTGGAGGTCACAGTAGCTTATCAAGACGGTTTTAATGCCCCTTGCAAGAGACGTGGAGTTCAGAGTGGTTTAACAAGACGGTTTTCATGCCCCTTGGAAGAGATGTGGAGGTCACAGTAGCTTAACAAGACGGTTTTAATGCCCCTTGGAAGAAACGTGGAGGTCACAGTAGCTTAACAAGACGATTTTAATCCCCCATGGAAGAGACGTGGAGTTCAGAGTGGTTTAACAAGATGGTTGTAATGGCCCTTGGAAGAGACGTGGAGGTCACAGTAGCTTAAAAGATGGTTTTAATGCCCCTTGAAAGAGACGTGGAGTTCAGAGTGGTTTAACAAGACAGTTTTAACTCCCCTTGGAAGAGACGTGGTGGTCACAGTAGCTTAACAAGATGATTTTAATGCCTCTTGGAAGAGACGTGGAGATCACAGTCGCTTAACAAGACTGTTTTAATGCCCCTTGGAAGAGACGTGGAGTTCAGAGTGGTTTAACAAGATGGTTTTAATGCCTATTGGGAGAGATGTGGAGGTCACAGTAGCTTAACAAGACAATTTTAAAGACCCCTTGAAAGAGACGTGGAGGACACAGTAGCTTAACAAGACGGTTTTAATGCCCCTTGGAAGAGACGAGGAGTTCAGAATGGTTTAACAAGACGGTTTTATTGCCGCTTGGAAGAGACGTGGTGGTTACAGTAGCTTAACAAGACAGTTTTAATGCCCCTTCGAAGAGACATGGAGTTCAGAGTGTATTAACAAGACAGATTTAATGCCCCTTGGAAGAGACGTGGAGTTCATAGTGGTTTAACAAGACGGTTTTAATGCCCCTTGGAAGAGACGTGGAGGTCACAGTAGCTTAACAAGACGGTTTTAATGCCTCTTGGAAGAGACGTGGAGGTCACAGTAGCTTAACAAGACGATTGTAATCCCCCATGGAAGAGACGTGGAGTTCAGAGTGGTTTAACAAGACAGTTGTAATAGCCCTTGGAAGAGACGTGGAGGTCACAGTAGCTTAACAAGATGGTTTTAAAGCCGCTTGGAAGAGACGTGGAGGTCACAGTAGCTTAACAAGACGATTTTAATGCCCCTTGGAAGAGACGTGGATTTCAGAGTTGTTTAACAATACAATTTTAATGCCCCTTGGAAGAGACGTTGCGGTCACAGTAGCTTAACAAGACGATTTTAAAGCCTCTTGCAAGAGACGTGGAGGTCACAGTAGCTTAACAAGACGGTTTTAGTGCCCCTTGGAAGAGACGTGGAGTTCAGAGTGGTTTAACAAGACGGTTGTAGTGGCCCTTGGAAGAGACGTGGAGGTCACAGTAGCTTAACAAGACGATTTTAATGCCTCTTGGAAGAGACGTGGAGGTCACAGTAGCTTAACAAGATGGTTTTAATGCCCCTTGGGAGAGACGTGTAGTTCAGAGTGGTTTAAAAAGACGCTTTTTTAATGCCCCTTGCAAGAGACGTGGAGTTCAGAATGGTTTAACAAGACGGTTTTATTGCCCCTTGGAAGAGACGTGGTGGTCACAGCAGCTTAACAATACAGTTTTAATGCCCCTTCGAAGAGACGTGGAGTTCAGAGTGGTTTAACAAGACGGTTTTAATGCCCCTTGGGAGAGATGTGGAGTTCAGAATGGTTTAACAAGACGGTTTTAATGCCCCTTGGAAGAGACGTGGAGGTCACAGTAGCTTAACAAGATGACTTTAATGCTCCTTGGAAGAGACGTGGAGGTCACAGTAGCTTAACAAGACGGTTTTAATGCACCTTGGAAGAGACGTGGAGGTCGCAGTTGTTATGTTCTGCTACCAGAGCTAAGGAAAGAGAGGAGATCTGTCCCTACGATAGAACTCAGCTTAACCCCTACGATGTAACAGGGGACCTGATCCTGCGATCAGACCTGCTAAAGTCCTAAGCTAGTCTGTACGGAGACCTATAGATGTGGGGAAGGAATCCCTACAAGTACTAAGGACTGGGAGGAATATGGGACACCTCCTAACAGAAATAGTAGCAGACAGACGAACAAACAAAATATATAGAACATAGAGGTCAGTAGACCAAGCAAACTAACAGAGCAAGACACAGAGCACAGGCTAGCTAGAAAGTAGATATACAATGAAGTCCAGCAAAGCCAGAAGGGCGGAGCAGGCTAACAAGGTCATGTGACCAGCAAAGGAAAAAAAACCTAAGAGCAAGGTTCTAACAGTACCCCCCCTTCTAAGAGGATCCTCCGGATCCCCTAGGACCAGGCTTATCAGGAAATCTCCTGTGAAACGCTCTGATAAGTCTGGACGCGGAAACATCATCCGACCTCACCCAAGAGTTATCCTCGGGTCCGAAACCTTTCCAGGCCACAAGATACTGCAAACTACCTCTATACAGTCTAGAGTTAAGGATGCGAGAAATTTCATATTCCCCGTCCTCCACCACCGGAGGAACAGAGGCAGAGGCGTCACAATCCGATACAACAGCTTTTTTCAACAGAGAGACATGAAATACCGGATTAATTCTCCAGGAGGTAGGAACCTCCAACCTAACAGCAGATTGGTTGACAACCTGAAGCACCTTAAAGGGCCCTACAAACTTGGGACCCAATTTCTTAGAAGGAATCCTCAACCGCAGATTCCTAGAGGACAACCAAACCATGTCACCAACAGCGAACAAAACCTTCTGTTGTTTCCTATCAAAGTAGTCCTTAGATTTTCTGTTGGCCTCCTGCAGATTACCACGCACATCCGTCCAAACTCTCTCCAAATCACCGGAAAAATTCTCCTCCTCCGGCACGGCAGATCCCAACTTGGAGAACGACCCAAACGACGGATGTCTCCCAGAACAACAAAAAAAAGGCGAACAACCAGCAGAAGAAAATGTATGATTGTTCAGAGCAAATTCAGCAAGTGGCAGAAACTCAGACCACCCCTCTTGATTGTCTGCCACAAAACAACGCAAGAACTGCTC
This sequence comes from Phyllobates terribilis, assembly GCF_046119375.1. Lineage (NCBI taxonomy): Eukaryota > Metazoa > Chordata > Amphibia > Anura > Dendrobatidae > Phyllobates > Phyllobates terribilis. Next base: position 286,561,448 of record NW_027362761.1, read on the forward strand.
AACATCCTGGTTTTTCCTTTCTGTCTGGCCATTAGATTCAGGATGATATTCGGACGAGAACGATAAATGAACTCCCAACCTGTCACAAAAGGCACGCCAAAAACGAGCCACGAACTGAGGAGCCCTATCAGAAACAATGTCAGTAGGAACGCCATGAAGTCTGACAATTTCCTTGACAAAGGCTTTAGCGAGAGTTTTAGCGCAGGGCAGTTTGACAAAGGGAACCAAGTGACACATCTTGCTAAAACGGTCCACGACCACCCAGATGACAGTAAAACCCTCAGAGGGGGGAAGGTCAGTTATAAAGTCCATAGCCAAATGTGTCCAAGGAGCACTGGGAACCTCCAAAGGACAAAGCAACCCCGCAGCAGGAGTATGAGAGGACTTAGATCTAGCACATATAGTACATTGACGCACCCACTTAATGACTTCCTTCTGCCATCCAGGCCACCAAAAACTGCGACCCACCAGTCTCTTGGTCTCAGAGATTCCGGGATGACCTGCCAACCGAGATTCATGACACTCAACAAATAAATCTCTCCTAAAGGTCCCAGGCACAAACAACCTCCCATGGGGAGTGTTAGATGGGGCATTCTCCTGTGCTTTAAGAATCTCATCTTCCAAAACGGAGTCCAAAGCAGCTATCACAACACCTTCTTGTAAAATGTTCTCCTCTTTCTCAGCACTGACTATGGGAGAAAAACTGCGAGACAAGGCATCCGCCTTAACATTCTTAGTACCAGGGATGTAAGTAACGGAGAAATTAAACCGCGAGAAAAACAGTGCCCACCTAGCCTGACGGGCATTCAGGCGCTTGGCAGCATCAAGATATATCAGATTTTTATGATCCGTAAGAACCTGAACGGGAAATTCCGCACCTTCCAAGAAGTGGCGCCAGTGTTCAAATGCGAGTTTAATAGCCAATAATTCCCGATTACCAATATCGTAATTCAGTTCAGTCTCCGAAAATTTTTTTGAAAAAAAGGCACAGGGATGTAATCCATCCCCGTTATCCTGAGACAATACTGCGCCAACCCCCACAGAGGAAGCATCAACCTCAACCAAAAACGGTCTAGTAACATCAGGCTGCATAAGGATGGGAGCAGAGGTGAACCTCTCCTTGAGATACACAAAAGCTTCAATGGCCTCAGAAGACCACTGAACCGCATCAGCACCTTTCCTGGTGAGATCAGTCAGAGGTTTAACAATACTAGAAATTTTTTTTAGGAATTTTCTGTAGTAATTGGCGAAACCCAAAAACCTCTGTATCGATTTCAAACCAATAGGCCTAGGCCATTCCTGCACAGCCTGAACCTTAACCGGATCCATCTCAAAACCTTTGCTGGAGATAATGTAGCCCAAAAAACTAATTCTCTGTACAGCGAACTCACATTTCTCCAGCTTAGCAAAAAGCGAATTGTCCATTAATAACTGTAATACCTCACGCACGCTCCGCCAATGAGACTCCAGATCCGGCGAATAAATCAAAATGTCATCCAAATACACAACCACATTTTTGCCAATCAAAGGTCTAAGGATGTCATTAATCAGATTCTGAAAAAATGCAGGAGCATTAGTAAGACCAAAAGGCATAACCAGATTCTCAAAATGACCCACAGGAGTGTTAAAAGCAGTCTTCCATTCGTCACCCTCCTTCATGCGCAACAGATTGTATGCCCCCTTAAGGTCAATTTTAGAGAACCACTTGGCCCCCATTAACTGGTTAAACAGATCAGGAATCAATGGCAGTGGGTAAGGATTGCGTACAGTAATTTTGTTAATCTCACGAAAATCCAGACAAGGACGTAAACCGCCGTCCTTTTTTTTTACAAACAAAAATCCAACCGCCACAGGAGACTTAGAGGGCCTAATGTGACCGGCGGCCAAACTTGTCTGTATGTATTCCTCCAAAGCCTTCCTCTCAGGAATAGTAAGGTTAAATAAACGACTTTTAGGAAGAGTCGCTCCAGGGACAAATTCAATAGAACAATCATAGTCTCTATGGGGAGGCAAAACCTGCGATTCCTTCTCAGAAAAAACTCTCCAAAAATCCTGAATAGGAACAGGCAATTCTCCCCTATCCAAAGCTGCAATACGCCCGTTACAACACTTGTCATAACATTTATGGCTCCAGGATTTAATTTCACTGGTAGACCAATCCAGTACAGGATTATGAAATTTTAACCAGGGCAATCCCAATATTACTGGAGAAGGCAAGTTATTCAACACTACCAAATCCAATTTCTCATGGTGAACACCATTAATAGTGAGAGGAAATTCACAGACCTTGAGAGTAATATTCTTCAAAGGGGAACCATCCACAGAAACCACAGCAATGGGGGATGATAAAGGTTCAGGTTTTAAATTGAGTCTTTCCACGAATCCCCCATCAATTACATTCAGAGTAGACCCGCAATCAACAAACACCCGAAATTCCATTAATTTTTTCTGAGCAATCGTGGAAGCAGCTAAAAATATACCCTTGGAATTTAAACAGGCAATACGGGCGTGACTGACCTTTTTTTTTTCTTTCTTCATACGAAGCTCACAGCCTTTAATCAAATGACCAGATTTTCCGCAATAGAAACACAAGCCTTCAGAAAATCGACGGTCTTTTTCTTGAGAGCGAGGTGCCACCGATCCAATCTCCATCGGTTCACCACTGTTAGTACACACATTCTCATAACCAGAAACTGACATAGCAGAGGATTTGCTCTCATTAACCCTTGCACGCAGTCTTCTATCCACCCGTATAGCTAATTGCATAGCCTGTTGCAAATCTTCAGGTGTAGGATAAGCAATTAGCAGGTCTTTAACCTTTTCACTGAGCCCAGCAAGAAATAGACTTTTCAGAGCAGAATCGTTCCACCCTGTTTGAGTAGACCAACGACGGAAATGAGTACAATATTTTTCCACATTACCTGATCCCTGTTTTAAACGTCTCAACTCAGTCTCAGCTGATGCCACACGGTCAGGATCATCATATAATAGTCCCAAAGCAGAAAAAAAACTATCCACTGATCTGAAGCATGTATCACTAGGTTGCAAAGAAAAGGCCCACTCCTTAGGCTCTTTGCGCAAAAGTGACATTATGAACCCTACGCGCTGGGATTCATCCCCAGAGGACTTAAGTCTCAAACGAAAATACAATAAGCAAGCATTTTTAAATGAAAAAAATTCTCGGTGTTCACCAAAAAATAAATCCGGCAAACATACCTTAGGCTCCAAGAAATGTGCTCCAGGACAGTTACTCACGTGCTGACGGAGCTCGGCCACCTCCAGAGAGAGTCCCTGCAGGCGATGAACCAAATCCTAAACCGACACCATGATGGAACAGAAAAATCTTTCCTTAGAGAATTTGCTGGCTGGACTTACTGTTATGTTCTGCTACCAGAGCTAAGGAAAGAGAGGAGATCTGTCCCTACGATAGAACTCAGCTTAATCCCTACGATGTAACAGGGGACCTGATCCTGCGATCAGACCTGCTAAAGTCCTAAGCTAGTCTGTACGGAGACCTATAGATGTGGGGAAGGAATCCCTACAAGTACTAAGGACTGGGAGGAATATGGGATACCTCCTAACAGAAATAGTAGCAGACAGACGAACAAACAAAATATATAGAACATAGAGGTCAGTAGACCAAGCAAACTAACAGAGCAAGACACAGAGCACAGGCTAGCTAGAAAGTAGATATACAATGAAGTCCAGCAAAGCCAGAAGGGCGGAGCAGGTTAAAATAGGCCAACAAGGTCATGTGACCAGCAAAGGAAAAAAAACCTAAGATCAAGGTTCTAACAGCAGTGGAATAAACAGACAACATCAATGCCCCTTGGAAGAGTGGTGGAGGTCACAGTGGAATAAAAAGACAATATCAATGACACTTGGAAGAATGGTGGAGGTCGCAGTGGAATAAAAAGACAATATCAATGACCCTTGGGAGAGTGGTGGAGGTTGCAGTCTAATAAAAAGACAATATCAATGACCCTTGGAAGAGACGTGGAGGTCACAGTAACTTAAAAAGACGGTTTTGATGCCCCTTGGAAGAGACGTGGAGTTCAGCATGGTTTAACAAGACGGTTTTAATGCCCCTTGGAAGAGACGTGGAGGTCACAGTAGCTTAACAAGACGATTTTAATGCCCCTTGGAAGAGACGTGGAGTTCAGCGTGGTTTAACAAGAGGCTTTTTTAATGCCCCTTGCAAGAGACGTGGAATTCAGAATGGTTTAACAAGACGGTTTTATTGCCCCTTGGAAGAGAGGAGGTGGTCACAGTAGCTTAACAAGACAGTTTTAATGCCCCTTCGAAGAGACGTGGAGTTCAGAGTGGTTTAACAAGACGGTTGTAATGGCCCTTGGAAGAGACGTGAAGGTCACAGTAGCTTAACAAGATGGTTTTAATACCCCTTGGAAGAGACGTGGAGGTCACAGTAGCTTAACAAGACGATTTTTATACCCCTTGGAAGAGACATGGAGTTCAGAGTGGTTTAACAAGACAGTTTTAATGCCCCTTGGAAGAGACGTGGAGGTCACAGTAGATTAACAAGACGATTTTAATGCCCCTTGGAAGAGACGTGGAGGTCACAGTTGCTTAACAAGATGGATTTAATGCCCCTTGGAAGAGACGTGGAGTTCAGAGTGGTTTAACAAGACGGTTTTAATGCCCATTGGAAGAGACGTGGAGTTCAGAGTGGTTTAACAAGACGGTTTTAATGCCCCTTAGAAAAGACGTGGAGGTCACAGTAGCTTAACAAGACGGTTATAAGCCCCTTGGAAGAGACGTGGAGTTCAGAGTGGTTTAACAAGGTGGTTTTAATGCCCCTTGGAAGAGACGTGGGGGTCACAGTAGCTTAAAAAGATAATTTTTAATGCCCCTTGGAAGAGACGTGGAGATCACAGTAGCTTAACAAGACGATTTTAATGCCCCTTAGTAGAGACGTGGAGGTCTCAGTAGCTTAACAAGATGGTTTTAATGCCCCCTGTAAGAGACATGGAGTTCAGAGTGGTTTAACAAGACATTTTTAATGCGACTTGGAAGAGACGTGGAGGTCACAGTAGCTTAACAAGACGATTTTAATGCCCCTTGGAAGAGACGTGGAGTTCAGAGTGGTTTAACAATACGGTTTCAATGCCCTTGGAAGAGATGTGGAGGTCACAGTAGCTTAACAAGACAGTTTTAATGCCCCTTTGAAGAGACGTGGAATTCAGAGTGGTTTAACAAGACGGTTTTAATGCCCCTTGGAAGAGACATGGAGGTCACAGTAGCTTAATAAGACGATTTTAATGCCCCTTTGAAGAGACATGGATTTCAGAGTGGTTTAACAAGACGGTTTTAATGCCACTTGTAAGAGACGTGGAGGTCACAGTAGCTTATCAAGACGGTTTTAATGCCCCTTGCAAGAGACGTGGAGTTCAGAGTGGTTTAACAAGACGGTTTTAATGCCCTTGGAAGAGATGTGGAGGTCACAGTAGCTTAACAAGACGGTTTTAATGCCCCTTTGAAGAGACGTGGAGTTCAGAGTGGTTTAACCAAACTGTTTTAATGCCCATTGTAAGAGACGTGGAAGTCACAGTAGCTTAAAAGATGGTTTTAATGCACCTTGGAAGAGAAGTGGAGGTCACAGTAGCTTAACAAGACGATTTTAATGCCACTTGGAAGAGACGTGGAGGTCACATTAGCTTAGCAAGACGATTTTAAAGCCCTTTGGAAGAGACGTGGAATTCAGAGTGGTTTAACAAGACGGTTTTAATGCCCCTTGGAAGAGACGTGGAGGTCACAGAAGCTTAATAAGACGGTTTTAATGCCCCTTTGAAGAGACATGGAGCTCAGAGTGGTTTAACAAGATGGTTTTAATGCCACTTGTAAGAGACGTGGAAGTCACAGTAGCTTAACAAGATGGTTTTAATGCCCCTTGGAAGAGAAATGGAGGTCACAGTAGCTTAACAAGACGATTTTAATGCCACTTGGAAGAGACGTGGAGGTCACAGTAGCTTAGCAAGACGATTTTAATGCCCTTTGGAAGAGACGTGGAATTCAGAGTGGTTTAACAAGACGGTTTTAATGCCCCTTGGATGAGACGTGGAGGTCACAGTAGCTTAATAAGACGGTTTTAATGCCCCTTTGAAGAGACATGACGTTCAGAGTGGTTTAACAAGATCGTTTTAATGCCACTTGTAAGAGACGTGGAGGTCACAGTAGCTTTTCAAGACGGTTTTAATGCCCCTTGGAAGAGATGTGGAGGTCACAGTAGCTTAACAAGACGGTTTTAATGCCCCTTTGAAGAGACGTGGAGTTCAGAATGGTTTAACCAAACGGTTTTAATGCCCATTGTAAGAGACGTGGAAGTCACAGTAGCTTAACAAGATGGTTTTAATGCCCCTTGGAAGAGATGTGGAGGTCAGAGTAGCTTAACAAGACGATTTTAATGCCACTTGGAAGATACGTGGAGGTCACAGTAGCTTAACAAGACGATTTTAATGCCCTTTGGAACAGACGTGGAATTCAGAGTGGTTTAACAAGACGGTTTTAATGCCCCTTGGAAGAGACGTGGAGGTCACAGTAGCTTAATAAGATGGTTTTAATGCCCCATTGAAGAGACATGGAGTTCAGAGTGGTTTAACAAGACGGTTTTAATGCCACTTGTAAGAGACGTGGAGGTAACAGTAGCTTATCAAGATGGTTTTAATGCCCCTTGCAAGAGACGTGGAGTTCAGAGTGGTTTAACAAGACGGTTTTAATGCCCCTTGGAAGAGATGTGGAGGTCACAGTAGCTTAACAAGACGGTTTTAATGCCCCTTTGAAGAGACGTGGAGTTCAGTGTGGTTTAACCAAACGGTTTTAATGCCCATTGTAAGAGACGTGGAAGTCACAGTAGCTTAACAAGATGGTTTTAATGCTCCTTGGAAGAGAAGTGGAGGTCAGAGTAGCTTAACAAGACGATTTTAATGCCACTTGGTAGAGACGTGGAGGTCACAGTAGCTTAGCAAGACGATTTTAATGCCCTTTGGAAGAGACGTGGAATTCAGAGTGGTTTAACAAAACGGGTTTAATGCCCCTTGGAAGAGACGTGGAGGTCACAGTAGCTTAATATGACCGTTTTAATGCCCCTTTAAAGAGACATGGAGTTCAGAGTGGTTTAACAATACGGTTTTAATGCCCCTTGGAAGAAACGTGGAGGTCACAGTAGCTTAACAAGATGGTTTTAATGCCCCTTTGAAGAGACGTGGAGTTCAGAGTGGTTTAACAAGATGCTTTTTTAATGCCCCTTGCAAGAGACGTGGAATTCAGAATGGTTTAACAAGACGGTTTTATTGCCCCTTGGAAGAGAGGAGGTGGTCACAGTAGCTTAACAAGACAGTTTTAATGCCCCTTCGAAGAGACGTGGAGTTCAGAGTTGTTTAATAAGACGGTTGTAATGGCCCTTGGAAGGGACGTGGGGGTCACAGTAGCTTAAAAAGATTATTTTTAACGCCCCTTGGAAGAGACGTGGAGGTCACAGTAGCTTAACAAGACGATTTTAATGCCCCTTAGTAGAGACGTGGAGGTCACAGTAGCTTAACAAGATGGTTTTAATGCCCCTTGTAAGAGACATGGAGTTCAGAGTGGTTTAACACGACATTTTTAATCCGACTTGGAAGAGACGTGGAGGTCACAGTAGCTTAACAAGATGATTTTAATGCCCCTTGGAAGAGACGTGGAGTTCAGAGTGGTTTAACAATACGGTTCTAATGCCCCTTGGAAGAGATGTGGAGGTCACAGTAGCTTAACAAGACAGTTTTAATGCCCCTTTGAAGAGACGTGGAATTCAGAGTGGTTTAACAAGACGGTTTTAATGCCCCTTGGAAGAGACATGGAGGTCACAGTAGCTTAATAAGACGATTTTAATGCCCCTTTGAAGAGACATGGATTTCAGAGTGGTTTAACACGACGGTTTTAATGCCACTTGTAAGAGACGTGGAGGTCACAGTAGCTTATCAAGACAGTTTTAATGCCCCTTGCAAGAGACGTGGAGTTCAGAGTGGTTTAACAAGACGGTTTTAATGCCCCTTGGAAGAGATGTGGAGGTCACAGTAGCTTAACAAGACGGTTTTAATGCCCCTTTGAAGAGACGTGGAGTTCAGAGTGGTTTAACCAAACTGTTTTAATGCCCATTGTAAGAGACGTGGAAGTCACAGTAGCTTAACAAGATGGTTTTAATGCCCCTTGGAAGAGAAGTGGAGGTCACAGTAGCTTAATAAGACGGTTTTAATGCCCCTTTGAAGAGACATGACGTTCAGAGTGGTTTAACAAGATGGTTTTAATGCCACTTGTAAGAGACGTGGAGGTCACAGTAGCTTATCAAGACGGTTTTAATGCCCTTTGGAAGAGATGTGGAGGTCACAGTAGCTTAACAAGACGGTTTTAATGCCCCTTTGAAGAGACGTGGAGTACAGAGTGGTTTAACCAAACGGTTTTAATGCCCATTGTAAGAGACGTGGAAGTCACAGTAGCTTAACAAGATGGTTTTAATGCCCCTTGGAAGAGAAGTGGAGGTCACAGTAGCTTAACAAGACGATTTTAATGCCACTTGGAAGAGACGTGGAGGTCACAGTAGCTTAACAAGACGATTTTAATGCCCTTTGGAACAGACGTGAAATTCAGAGTGGTTTAACAAGACGGTTTTAATGCCCGTTGGAAGAGACGTTGAGGTCACAGTAGCTTAATAAGATGGTTTTAATGCCCCTTTGAAGAGACATGGAGTTCAGAGTGGTTTAACAAGACGGTTTTAATGCCACTTGTAAGAGACGTGGAGGTCACAGTAGCTTATCAAGACGGTTTTAATGCCCCTTGCAAGAGAGGTGGAGTTCAGAGTGGTTTAACAAGACGGTTTTAATGCCCCTTGGAAGAGATGTGGAGGTCACAGTAGCTTAACAAGACGGTTTTAATGCCCCTTTGAAGAGGCGTGGAGTTCAGAGTGGTTTAAACAAACGGTTTTAATGCCCATTGTAAGAGACGTGGAAGTCACAGTAGCTTAACAAGATGGTTTTAATGCTCCTTGGAAGAGAAGTGGAGGTCACAGTAGCTTAACAAGACGATTTTAATGCCACTTGGAAGAGACGTGGAGGTCACAGTAGCTTAGCAAGACGATTTTAATGCCCTTTGGAAGAGACGTGGAATTCAGAGTGGTTTAACAAAACGGTTTTAATGCCCCTTGGAAGAGACGTGGAGGTCACAGTAGATTAATAAGACCGTTTTAATGCCCCTTAAAAGAGACATGGAGTTCAGAGTGGTTTAACAAGACGATTTTAATGCCACTTGTAAGAGACGTGGAGGTCACAGTAGCTTATCAAGACGGTTTTATTGCCCCTAGCAAGAGACGTGGAGTTCAGAGTGGTTTAACAAGACTTTTTTAATGCGCCTTGGAAGAGACGTGGAGGTCACAGTAGCTTAACAAGATGATTTTAATGCCCCTTGGAAGAGACGTGGAGTTCAGAGTGGTTTAACAATACGGTTTTAATGCCCGTTGGAAGAAACGTGGAGGTCACAGTAGCTTAACAAGATGGTTTTAATGCCCCTTTGAAGAGACGTGGAGTTCAGAGTGGTTTAACCAAACGGTTTTAATGCCCATTGTAAGAGACTTGGAAGTCACAGTAGCTTAACAAGATGGTTTTAATGCCCCTTTGAAGAGAAGTGGAGGTCACTGTAGCTTAACAAGACGATTTTAATGCCACTTGGAAGAGACGTGGAGGTCACAGTAGCTTAACAAAACGATTTTAATGCCCTTTGGAAGAGATGTGGAGTTCAGAGTGGTTTGACAAGACAGTTTTAATGCCCCTTGGAAGAGACGTGGAGGTCACAGTAGCTTAATAAGACGGTTTTAATGCCCCTTTGATGGGACATGGAGTTTAGAGTGGTTTAACAAGACGGTTTTAATGCCTCTTGTAAGAGACGTGGAGTTCAGAGTAGCTTAACACGACGGTTTTAATGCCCCTTGGAATAGACGTGGAGGTCACAGTAGCTTAACAAGAAGATTTTAATGCCCCTTGGAAGAGACGTGGTGGTCACAGTAACTTATCAAGACGGTTTTAATGCCTCTTTAACGAGACGTGGGGTTCAGAGTGGCTTAACAAGACGGTTTAAATGCCCATTGGAAGAGAAGTGGAGGTTACAGTAGCTTATCAAGATGTTTTTAATGCCCGTTTGAAGAGACGTGAATTTCACAGTGGTTTAACAGGACCGTTGTAATGGCCCTTGGAAGAGACGTGGAGGTCACAGTAGCTTAACAAGATGATTTTAATGCCGCTTGGAAGAAACGTGGAAGTCACAGTAGCTTAACAAGATGATTTTTATGCCCCTTGGAAGAGACTTGGAGTTCAGAGTGGTTTAACAAGACAGATTTAATGCCCCTTGGAAGAGACGTGGAGGTCACAGTAGATTGACAAGGCGATTTTAATGCCCCTTGGAAGAGACGTGGAGGTCACAGTTGCTTAACAAGATGGATTTAATGCCCCTTGGTAGACACGTGGAGTTCAGAGTGGTTTAACAAGACGGTTTTAATGCCCTTTGGATGAGACCTGGAGTTCATAGTGGTTTAACAAGGCGGTTTTAATGGCCCTTGGAAGAGACGTGAAGGTCACAGTAGCTTAACAAGATGATTTTTAATGCCCCTTGGAAGAGACGTGGAGGTCACAGTAGCTTAACAAGACGATTTTAATGCCCCTTAGTAGAGACGTGGATGTCACAGTAGCTTAACAAGATGGTTTTATTGCCCCTTGTAAGAGACATGGAGTTCAGAGAGGTTTAACAAGACATTTTTAATGCGCCTTGCAAGAGACGTGGAGTTCAGAGTGGTTTGACAAGACGGTTTTAATGCCCCTTGGAAGAGACGTGGAGGTCACAGTAGCTTAACAAGACGATTATAATGCCCCTTAGTAGAGACGTGGATGTTACAGTAGCTTAACAAGATGGTTTTATTGCCACTTGTAAGAGACATGGAGTTCAGAGTGGTTTAACATGACGGTTTTAATGCCACTTATAAGAGACTTGGAGGTCACAGTAGCTTATCAAGATGGTTTTAATGCCCCTTGCAAGAGACGTGGAGTTCAGAGTGGTTTAACAAGACTTTTTTAATGCGCCTTGGAAGAGACGTGGAGGTCACGGTAGCTTAACAAGATGATTTTAATGCCCCTTGGAAGAGACGTGGAGTTCAGAGTGGTTTAACAATACGGTTTTAATGCCCCTTGGAAGAAATGTGGAGGTCACAGTAGCTTAACACGATGGTTTTAATGCCCCTTTGAAGAAACGTGGAGTTCAGAGTGGTTTAACCAAACGGTTTTAATGCCCATTGTAAGAGACGTGGAAGTCACAGTAGCTTAACAAGATGGTTTTAATGCCCCTTGGAAGAGAAGTGGAGGTCACTGTAGCTTAACAAGACGATTTTAATGCCACTTGGAAGAGACGTGGAGGTCACAGTAGCTTAACAAGACGATTTTAATGCCCTTTGGAAGAGATGTGGAGTTCAGAGTGGTATGACAAGACTGTTTTAATGCCCCTTGGAAGAGACGTGGAGGTCACAGTAGCTTAATAAGACGGTTTTAATGCCCCTATGAAGGGACATGAAGTTCAGAGTGGTTTATCAAGACGGTTTTAATGCCTCTTGTAAGAGACGTGGAGTTCAGAGTAGCTTAACAAGACGGTTTTAATGCCCCTTGGAAGAGACGTGGAGGTCACAGAAGCTTAACAAGACGATTTTAATGCCCCTTGGAAGAGACTTGGTGGTCACAGTAACTTATCAAGACGGTTTTAATGCCTCTTTGACGAGACGTGGGGTTCAGAGTGGTTTAACAAGACGGTTTAAATGCCCCTTGGAAGAGAAGTGGAGGTCACAGTAGCTTAATAAGACGGTTTTAATGCCCGTTTGAAGAGACGTGGATTTCAGAGTGGTTTAACAGGACCGTTGTAATGGCCCTTGGAAGAGACGTGGAGGTCACAGTAGCTTAACAAGATGATTTTAATGCCGCTTGGAAGAAACGTGGAAGTCACAGTAGCTTAACAATATGATTTTTATGTCCCTTGGAAGAGACTTGGAGTTCAGAGTGGTTTAACAAGACAGATTTAATGCCCCTTGGAAGAGACGTGGAGGTCACAGTAGATTAACAAGACGATTTTAATGCCCCTTGGAAGAGACGTGGAGGTCACAGTTGCTTAACAAGATGGATTTAATGCCCCTTGGTAGAGACGTGGAGTTCAGAGTGGTTTAACAAGACGGTTTTAATGCCCTTTGGAAGAGACCTGGAGTTCATAGTGGTTTAACAAGGCGGTTTTAATGGCCCTTGGAAGAGACGTGGAGGTCACAGTAGCTTAACAAGATGATTTTTAATGCCCCTTGGAAGAGACGTGGAGGTCACAGTAGATTAACAAAACGATTTTAATGCCCCTTAGTAGAGACGTGGATGTCACAGTAGCTTAACAAGATGGTTTTATTGCCCCTTGTAAGAGACATGGAGTTCAGAGTGGTTTAACAAGACATTTTTAATGCGCCTTGGAAGAGACGTGGAGGTCACAGTAGCTTAAGAAGACGATTTTAATGCCCCTTGGAAGAGACGTGGAGTTCAGAGTGGTTTAACAATACGGTTTTAATGCCCCTTGGAAGAGATGTGGAGGTCACAGTAGCTTAACAAGATGGTTTTAATGCCCCTTTGAAGAGACGTGGAGTTCTGAGTGGTTTAACCAAACGGTTTTAATGCCCATTGTAAGAGACGTGGAAGTCACAGTAGCTTAACAAGGTGGTTTTAATGCCCCTTGGAAGAGAAGAGGAAGTCACAGCAGCTAAACAAGACGATTTTAATGCCACTTGGAAGAGACGTGGAGGTCACAGTAGCTTAACAAGATGATTTTTAATGCCCCTTGGAAGAGACGTGGAGGTCACAGTAGCTTAACAAGACGATTATAATGCCCCTTAGTAGAGACGTGGATGTTACAGTAGCTTAACAAGATGGTTTTATTGCCCCTTGTAAGAGACATGGAGTTCAGAGTGGTTTAACAAGACATTTTTAATGCACCTTGCAAGAGACGTGGAGTTCAGAGAGGTTTAAAAAGACGGTTTTAATGCCCCTTGGAAGAGATGTGGAGGTCACAGTAGCTTAACAAGACGGTTTTAATGCCCCTTTGAAGAGACGTGGTGTTCAGAGTGGTTTAACCAAACGGTTTTAATGCCCATTGTAAGAGACGTGGAAGTCACAGTAGCTTAACAAGATGGTTTTAATGCTCCTTGGAAGAGAAGTGGAGGTCACAGTAGCTTAACAAGATGATTTTAATGCCACTTGGAAGAGACGTGGAGGTCACAGTAGCTTAGCAAGACGATTTTAATGCCCTTTGGAAGAGACGTGGTATTCAGAGTGGTTTAACAAAACTGTTTTAATGCCCCTTGGAAGAGACGTTGAGGTCACAGTAGCTTAATAAAACGGTTTTAATGCCCCTATGAAGGGACATGGAGTTCAGAGTGGTTTATCAAGACGGTTTTAATGCCTCTTTGACGAGACGTGGGGTTCAGAGTGGTTTAACAAGACGGTTTAAATGCCCCTTGGAAGAGAAGTGGAGGTCACAGTAGCTTAACAAGACGGTTTTAATGCCCGTTTGAAGAGACGTGGATTTCAGAGTGGTTTAACAGGACCGTTGTAATGGCCCTTGGAAGAGACGTGGAGGTCACAGTAGCTTAACAAGATGATTTTAATGCCCCTTGAAAGAAACGTGGAAGTCACAGTAGCTTAACAAGATGATTTTTATGCCCCTTGGAAGAGACTTGGAGTTCAGAGTTGTTTAACAAGACAGATTTAATGCCCCATGGAAGAGACATGGAGGTCACAGTAGATTAACAAGACGATTTTAATGCCCCTTGGAAGAGACGTGGAGGTCACAGTTGCTTAACAAGATGGATTTAATGCCCCTTGGTAGAGACGTGGAGTTCAGAGTGGTTTAACAAGACCGTTTTAATGCCCTTTGGAAGAGACCTGGAGTTCATAGTGGTTTAACAAGGCGGTTTTAATGGCCCTTGGAAGAGACGTGGAGGTCACAGTAGCTTAACAAGATGATTTTTAATGCCCCTTGGAAGAGACGTGGAGGTCACAGTAGCTTAACAAAACGATTTTAATGCCCCTTAGTAGAGACGTGGATGTCACAGTAGCTTAACAAGATGGTTTTATTGCCCCTTGTAAGAGACATGGAGTTCAGAGTGGTTTAACAAGACATTTTTAATGCGCCTTGGAAGAGACATGGAGGTCACAGTCGCTTAACAAGATGATTTTAATGCCCCTTGGAAGAGACGTGGAGTTCAGAGTGGTTTAACAATACGGTTTTAATGCCCCTTGGAAGAGATGTGGAGGTCACAGTAGCTTAACTAGACGGTTTTAATGCCCCTTTGAAGAGACGTGGAGTTCTGAGTGGTTTAACCAAACGGTTTTAATGCCCATTGTAAGAGACGTGGAAGTCACAGTAGCTTAACAAGATGGTTTTAATGCCCCTTGGAAGAGAAGTGGAGGTCACTGTAGCTTAACAAGACGATTTTAATGCCACTTGGAAGAGACGTGGAGGTCACAGTAGCTTAACAAGACGATTTTAATGCCCTTTGGAAGAGATGTGGAGTTCAGAGTGGTATGACAAGACTGTTTTAATGCCCCTTGGAAGAGACGTGGAGGTCACAGTAGCTTAATAAGACGGTTTTAATGCCCCTATGAAGGGACATGGAGTTCAGAGTGGTTTATCAAGACGGTTTTAATGCCTCTTGTAAGAGACGTGGAGTTCAGAGTAGCTTAACAAGACGGTTTTAATGCCCCTTGGAAGAGACGTGGAGGTCACAGAAGCTTAACAAGACGATTTTAATGCCCCTTGGAAGAGACTTGGTGGTCACAGTAACTTATCAAGACGGTTTTAATGCCTCTTTGACGAGACGTGGGGTTCAGAGTGGTTTAACAAGACGGTTTAAATGCCCCTTGGAAGAGAAGTGGAGGTCACAGTAGCTTAATAAGACGGTTTTAATGCCCGTTTGAAGAGACGTGGATTTCAGAGTGGTTTAACAGGACCGTTGTAATGGCCCTTGGAAGAGACGTGGAGGTCACAGTAGCTTAACAAGATGATTTTAATGCCGCTTGGAAGAAACGTGGAAGTCACAGTAGCTTAACAATATGATTTTTATGTCCGTTGGAAGAGACTTGGAGTTCAGAGTGGTTTAACAAGACAGATTTAATGCCCCTTGGAAGAGACGTGGAGGTCACAGTAGATTAACAAGACGATTTTAATGCCCCTTGGAAGAGATGTGGAGGTCACAGTTGCTTAACAAGATGGATTTAATGCCCCTTGGTAGAGACGTGGAGTTCAGAGTGGTTTAACAAGACGGTTTTAATGCCCTTTGGAAGAGACCTGGAGTTCATAGTGGTTTAACAAGGCGGTTTTAATGGCCCTTGGAAGAGACGTGGAGGTCACAGTAGCTTAACAAGATGATTTTTAATGCCCCTTGGAAGAGACGTGGAGGTCACAGTAGCTTAACAAAACGATTTTAATGCCCCTTAGTAGAGACGTGGATGTCACAGTAGCTTAACAAGATGGTTTTATTGCCCCTTGTAAGAGACATGGAGTTCAGAGTGGTTTAACAAGACATTTTTAATGCGCCTTGGAAGAGACGTGGAGGTCACAGTAGCTTAAGAAGACGATTTTAATGCCCCTTGGAAGAGACGTGGAGTTCAGAGTGGTTTAACAATACGGTTTTAATGCCCCTTGGAAGAGATGTGGAGGTCACAGTAGCTTAACAAGATGGTTTTAATGCCCCTTTGAAGAGACGTGGAGTTCTGAGTGGTTTAACCAAACGGTTTTAATGCCCATTGTAAGAGACGTGGAAGTCACAGTAGCTTAACAAGGTGGTTTTAATGCCCCTTGGAAGAGAAGTGGAAGTCACAGCAGCTAAACAAGACAATTTTAATGCCACTTGGAAGAGACGTGGAGGTCACAGTAGCTTAACAAGATGATTTTTAATGCCCCTTGGAAGAGACGTGGAGGTCACAGTAGCTTAACAAGACGATTATAATGCCCCTTAGTAGAGACGTGGATGTTACAGTAGCTTAACAAGATGGTTTTATTGCCCCTTGTAAGAGACATGGAGTTCAGAGTGGTTTAACAAGACATTTTTAATGCACCTTGCAAGAGACGTGGAGTTCAGAGAGGTTTAAAAAGACGGTTTTAATGCCCCTTGGAAGAGATGTGGAGGTCACAGTAGCTTAACAAGACGGTTTTAATGCCCCTTTGAAGAGACGTGGTGTTCAGAGTGGTTTAACCAAACGGTTTTAATGCCCATTGTAAGAGACGTGGAAGTCACAGTAGCTTAACAAGATGGTTTTAATGCTCCTTGGAAGAGAAGTGGAGGTCACAGTAGCTTAACAAGATGATTTTAATGCCACTTGGAAGAGACGTGGAGGTCACAGTAGCTTAGCAAGACGATTTTAATGCCCTTTGGAAGAGACGTGGTATTCAGAGTGGTTTAACAAAACTGTTTTAATGCCCCTTGGAAGAGACGTTGAGGTCACAGTAGCTTAATAAGACGGTTTTAATGCCCCTATGAAGGGACATGGAGTTCAGAGTGGTTTATCAAGACGGTTTTAATGCCTCTTTGACGAGACGTGGGGTTCAGAGTGGTTTAACAAGACGGTTTAAATGCCCCTTGGAAGAGAAGTGGAGGTCACAGTAGCTTAACAAGACGGTTTTAATGCCCGTTTGAAGAGACGTGGATTTCAGAGTGGTTTAACAGGACCGTTGTAATGGCCCTTGGAAGAGACGTGGAGGTCACAGTAGCTTAACAAGATGATTTTAATGCCCCTTGAAAGAAACGTGGAAGTCACAGTAGCTTAACAAGATGATTTTTATGCCCCTTGGAAGAGACTTGGAGTTCAGAGTTGTTTAACAAGACAGATTTAATGCCCCATGGAAGAGACATGGAGGTCACAGTAGATTAACAAGACGATTTTAATGCCCCTTGGAAGAGACGTGGAGGTCACAGTTGCTTAACAAGATGGATTTAATGCCCCTTGGTAGAGACGTGGAGTTCAGAGTGGTTTAACAAGACGGTTTTAATGCCCTTTGGAAGAGACCTGGAGTTCATAGTGGTTTAACAAGGCGGTTTTAATGGCCCTTGGAAGAGACGTGGAGGTCACAGTAGCTTAACAAGATGATTTTTAATGCCCCTTGGAAGAGACGTGGAGGTCACAGTAGCTTAACAAAACGATTTTAATGCCCCTTAGTAGAGACGTGGATGTCACAGTAGCTTAACAAGATGGTTTTATTGCCCCTTGTAAGAGACATGGAGTTCAGAGTGGTTTAACAAGACATTTTTAATGCGCCTTGGAAGAGACATGGAGGTCACAGTCGCTTAACAAGATGATTTTAATGCCCCTTGGAAGAGACGTGGAGTTCAGAGTGGTTTAACAATACGGTTTTAATGCCCCTTGGAAGAGATGTGGAGGTCACAGTAGCTTAACTAGACGGTTTTAATGCCCCTTTGAAGAGACGTGGAGTTCTGAGTGGTTTAACCAAACGGTTTTAATGCCCATTGTAAGAGACGTGGAAGTCACAGTAGCTTAACAAGATGGTTTTAATGCCCCTTGGAAGAGAAGTGGATATCACAGTAGCTTAACAAGATGATTTTAATGCCACTTGGAAGAGATGTGGAGGTCACAGTAGCTTAACAAGACGATTTTAATGCCCTTTGGAAGAGACGTGTAATTCAGAGTGGTTTAACAAGACGGTTTTAATGCCCCTTAGAAGAGACGTGGAGGTCACAGTAGCTTAATGAGACGGTTTTAATGCCCCCTTGAAGAGACATGGAGTTCAGAGTGTTTTAACAAGACTGTTTAAATGCCACTTGTAAGAGACGTGGAGGTCACAGTAGCTTATCAAGAAGGTTTTATTGCCCCTTCCAAGAGACCTGGAGTTCAGAGTGGTTTAACAAGACGGTTTTAATGCCCCTTGGAAGAGACGTGGAGGTCACAGTAGCTTAACAAGACGGTTTTAATGCCCCTTGGAAGAGAATTGGAGGTCACAGAAGCTTAACAAGACGATTTTAATGCCCCTTGGAAGAGATGTGGTGGTCACAGTAGCCTAACAAGACGGTTTTAATGCCCCTTTGAAGAGACTTGGGGTTCAGAGTGGTTTAACAAGATGGTTTTAATGCCCCTTGGAAGAGAAGTGGAGGTCACAGTACCTTAACAAGACGATTTTAATGCCCCTTTGAAGAGACATGGTGTTCAGAGTGGTTTAACAAGATGGTTATAATGCCCCTTGAAAGAGACATGGATGTCACAGTAGCTTAACAAGACGGTTTTAATGCCCCTTGGAAGAGACGTGGAGTTCAGAGTGGTTTAACAAGATGGTTTTATTGCCCCTTGAGAGAGATGTGGAGGTCACAGTAGCTTAACAAGACAATTTTAAAGACCCCTTGAAAGAGACTTAGAGGTCACAGTAGCTTTACAAGACGGTTTTAATGCCCCTTGGAAGAGACGTGGAGTTCAGAGTAGTTTAACAAGACGCTTTTTTAATGCCCCTTGGAAGAGATGTGGAATTCAGAATGGTTTAACAAGACGGTTTTATTGCCCCTTAGAAGAGACGTGGTGGTCACAGTAGCTTAACAAGACAGTTTTAATGCCCCTTCGAAGAGATATGGAGTTCAGAGTGGTTTAACAAGACGGTTTTAATGCCCTTTGTAAGAGACGTGGAGTTCAAAGTAGTTTAACAAGACGGTTTTATTGCCCCTTGGAAGAGATGTGGAGGTCACAGTAGCTTAACAAGACTGTTTTAATGCCTCTTGGAAGAGATACGGAGGTCGCAGTGGAATAAAAAGACAATATCAATGACCCTTGGAAGAGACGTGGAGGTCACAGTAGCTTAATAAGACGATTTTAATGCCCCTTACAAGAGCCATGCAGTAGAGCATCTTATAAACATTTTTCCCATTATTGGGGAGTGGGTCGCCCATAGTCTTTGCCTATGCCTTCGAAGCATAAGCTGCCAAAAATTAGGACGGCGGAAATTGCAATGCTGGCAACACAGACCACGGTCACCCTGGTGGTATAGCGGTGGTGGACGCTGAGGATAAGAAGAAGAGCAAAAAACAGCTGACATGAGGAAGCGTATACCCATGTGTGGGTGTGAAGCGGTGCATGGGAATACACCTCCCGAAATAACACAGTGGATTTGACTTTATGTTACTCTGCTGTCATTTGGTGGTGATGAAATGTCTGGCCCAATCCAGCCTTTGTTCATTTTGATAAGGGTCAACTTGTCAGCATTGTCAGTTGACAGGCGAGTGCGCTTATCAGTTATAATTCCCCCAGCGGCACTAAAAACACGCTCCGATAACATGCTAGTGGTAGGGCATTTCAGGACCTCAAAGGCGTACAGAGCGAGTTCATTCCATGTGTCCGTTAAAACAAAGCTTCAGGTGATGAATGATGGATGAGGTGGTGGCAAAAGAGAAAGAGCAGGAGGAACAGGGACCATTCAAATCAATATCAGGCCAGTCAATCACACATGTTTTGTAGGATATGTTTCTGTACCAAAAGGATCGTTTCGGCTACACAGTTATAGGGCATAAAGTGAGTGCAATACCTACCAAAAATCTCGAGGCACTCCAATGCCCCTTGGAAGTGACATGGAGGTCAGAGGGCTTTAACTAAACAGTTTTTTCCATTTATAGCAACTGGGTCTCCTGTACACTGCTGGCCTAAGCAGTGGAAGGCTTTCCAAAAATTATGAGGAACTGCAATGCCCTTTGAAACAGAAGTGGATTACAGCATACTAAAAACCTTCTACCCATTATTGGGAAGTGGGTGTCGCTTAGTGTTCGCCCATGCATTGAAAAGCAAAAGCTGACTAAAATTAGGAGGAAATGCAATGCCCGTTGGAAGAGTCGTGGAGGTTAGAGGTAATTAAAAACAACATATCAATGCCCCTTGGAAGAGCTGTGGAGTTCAGAGTGGTTTAACAAGACGGTTTTAATGCCCCTTGGAAGAGACGTGGAGGTCACAGTAGCTTAACAAGACGATTTTAATGTCCCTTGGAAGAGACGTGGAGTTCAGAGTGGTTTGACAAGATGGTTTTAATGCCCCTTGGAAGAGACGTGGAGTTCAGAGTGGTTTAACAAGACGGTTTTATTGCCCCTTGGAAGAGACGTGGAGGTCACAGTAGCTTAACAAGACGATTTTAATGCCCCTTGGAAGAGACATGGCGGTCACAGTAGCTTAACAAGACTGTTTTAATGCCCCTTGGAAGAGATGTGGAGTTCAGAGTGGTTTAACAAGATGGTTTTAATGCCACTTCGAAGAGACGTGGAGTTCAGAGTGGTTTAACAAGACGGTTTTAATACCCCTTGGAAGAGACGTGGAGGTCACAGTAGCTTAACAAGACGGTTTTAATGCCCCTTGAAAGAGAGGTGGAGTTCAGAGTGGTCTAACAAGATGGTTTTAATGCCACTTGCAAGTGACGTGGAGGTCACAGTAGCTTAACAAGACGATTTTAATGTCCCTTGAAAGAGACGTGGAGTTCAGAGTGGTTTAACAAGACGGTTTTAATGCCCCTTGGAAGAGACGTGGAGGTCACAGTAGCTTAACAAGACGATTTTAATGCCCCTTGGAAGAGAAGTGGAGTTCAGAGTGGTTTAACAAGACGGTTTTAATGCCCCTTGGAAGAGAAATGGAGGTCACAGTAGCTTAACAAGACGATTTTAATGCTCCTTGGAAGAGACGTGGAGGTCACAGTAGCTTAACAAGATGGTTTTAATGCACCTTGCAGGAGACGTGGGAGTCGCAGTGGAATAAAAAGACAATATCAATGCCCCTTGGAAGAGTGGTGGAGGTCGCAGTGGAATAAAAAGACAATATCAATGACCCTTGGAAGAATGGTGGAGGTCGCAGAGGAATAAAAAGACAATATCAATGCCCCTTGGAAGAGTGGTGGAGATCGCAGTGGAATAAAAAGACAATATTAATGACCATTGGAAGAGACGTGGGGGTCACAGTAACTTAATAAGACGGTTTGATGCCCCTTGGAAGAGACGTGGAGGGCACAGTAGCTGAAAAAGATGGAGTTAATGCCCCTTGGAAGAGACGTGGAGGTCACAGTAGCTTAACAAAATGATTTTAATGCTCCTTGAATGAGATGTGGAGGTCACAGTAGCTTAACAAGACGGTGTTAATGCACCTTGGAAGAGACGTGGGAGTCACAGTGGAATAAAAAGACAATATCAATGCCCCTTGGAAGAGTGGTGGATGTCGCAGTGGAATAAAAAGACAATATCAATGACCCTTGGAAGAATGGTGGAGGTCGCAGTGGAATAAAAAGAAAATATCAATGCCCCTTGGAAGAGTGGTGGAGGTCGCAGTGGAATAAAAAGACAATATCAACGACCTTTGGAAGAGACATGGGGGTCACAGTAACTTAATAAGACGGTTTTGATGCCCCTTGGAAGAGACGTGGAGTTCAGCATGGTTTAACAAGATGGTTTTAATGCCCCTTGGAAGAGATGTGGAGGTCAGAGTGGTTTAACAAGATGGTTTTAATGCCCTTTGGAAGAGACGTGGAGTGCACAGTTGCTTAAAAAGATGGTGCTAATGCCCCTTGGAAGAGACGTGGAGGTCACAGTAGCTTAACAAGACGATTTTAATGCCCCTTGGAAGAGACATGGTGTTCAGAGTGGTTTAACAAGATGGTTATAATGCCCCTTGAAAGAGACATGGATGTCACAGTAGCTTAACAAGACGGTTTTAATGTCCCTTGGAAGAGACGTGGAGTTCAGAGTGGTTTAACAAGATGGTTTTATTGTCCCTTGGGAGAGATGTGGAGGTCACAATAGCTTAACAAGACAATTTTAAAGACCCCTTGAAAGAGACTTAGAGGTCACAGTAGCTTTACAAGACGGTTTTAATGCCCCTTGGAAGAGACGTGGAGTTCAGAGTAGTTTAACAAGACGCTTTTTTAATGCCCCTTGGAAGAGACGTGGAATTCAGAATGGTTTAACAAGACGGTTTTATTGCCCCTTGGAAGAGACGTGGTGGTCACAGTAGCTTAACAAGACAGTTTTAATGCCCCTTCGAAGAGACATGGAGTTCAGAGTGGTTTAACAAGACGGTTTTAATGCCCCTTGTAAGAGACGTGGAGTTCAAAGTAGTTTAACAAGACGGTTTTATTGCCCCTTGGAAGAGATGTGGAGGTCACAGTAGCTTAACAAGACTGTTTTAATGCCTCTTGGAAGAGATACGGAGGTCGCAGTGGTATAAAAAGACAATATCAATGACCCTTGGAAGAGACGTGGAGGTCACAGTAGCTTAATAAGAAGATTTTAATGCCCCTTACAAGAGCCATGCAGTAGAGCATCTTATAAACATTATTCCCATTATTGGAGAGTGGGTCGCCCATAGTCTTTGCCTATGCCTTCGAAGCAAAAGCTGCCAAAAATTAGGACGGCGGAAATTGCAATGCTGGCAACACAGACCACAGTCACCCTGGTGGTATAGCGGTGGTGGACGCTGAGGATAAGGAGAAGAGCAAAAAACAGCTGACATGAGGAAGCGTATACCCATGTGTGGGTGTGAAGCGGTGCATGGGAATACACCTCCCGAAATAACACAGTGGATTTGACTTTATGTTACTCTGCTGTCATTTGGTGGTGATGAAATGTCTGGCCCAATCCAGCCTTTGTTCATTTTGATAAGGGTCAGCTTGTCAGCATTGTCAGTTGACAGGCGAGTGCGCTTATCAGTTATAATTCCCCCAGCGGCACTAAAAACACGATCCGATAACATGCTAGTGGCAGGGCATTTCAGGACCTCAAAGGCGTACAGAGCGAGTTCATTCCATGTGTCCGTTAAAACAAAGCTTCAGGTGATGAATGATGGATGAGGTGGTGGCAAAGGAGAAAGAGCAGGAGGAACAGGGACCATTCACATCAATATCAGGCCAGTCAATCACACATGTTTTGTAGGATATGTTTCTGTACCAAAAGGATCGTTTCGGCTACACAGTTATAGGGCATAAAGTGAGTGCAATACCTACCAAAAATCTCGAGGCACTCCAATGCCCCTTGGAAGTGACATGGAGGTCAGAGGGCTTTAACTAAACACTTTTTTCCATTTATAGCAACTGGGTCTCCTGTACACTGTTGGCCTAAGCAGTGGAAGGCTTTCCAAAAATTATGAGGAACTGCAATGCCCTTTGAAACAGAAGTGGATAACAGCATACTAAAAACCTTCTACCCATTATTGGGGAGTGGGTGTCGCTTAGTGTTCGCCCATGAATTGAAAAGCAAAAGCTGACTAAAATTAGGAGGAAATGCAATGCCCGTTGGAAGAGTCGTGGAGGTTAGAGGTAATTAAAAACAACATATCAATGCCCCTTGGAAGAGCTGTGGAGTTCAGAGTGGTTTAACAAGACGGTTTTAATGCCCCTTGGAAGAGACGTGGAGGTCACAGTAGCTTAACAAGACGATTTTAATGTCCCTTGGAAGAGACGTGGAGTTCAGAGTGGTTTAACAAGATGGTTTTAATGCCCCTTGGAAGAGACGTGGAGTTCAGAGTGGTTTAACAAGACGGTTTTATTGCCCCTTGGAAGAGAAGTGGAGGTCACAGTAGCTTAACAAGACGATTTTAATGCCCCTTGGAAGAGACGTGGCGGTCACAGTAGCTTAACAAGACTGTTTTAATGCCCCTTAGAAGAGATGTGGAGTTCAGAGTGGTTTAACAAGATGGTTTTAATGCTACTTCGAAGAGACGTGGAGTTCAGAGTGGTTTAACAAGACGGTTTTAATACCCCTTGGAAGAGACGTGGAGGTCACAGTAGCTTAACAAGACGGTTTTAATGCCCCTTGAAAGAGACGTGGAGTTCAGAGTGGTCTAACAAGATGGTTTTAATGCTACTTGCAAGTGACGTGGAGGTCACAGTAGCTTAACAAGACGATTTTAATGTCCCTTGAAAGAGACGTGGAGTTCAGAGTGGTTTAACAAGACGGTTTTAATGCCCCTTGGAAGAGACGTGGAGGTCACAGTAGCTTAACAAGACGAATTTAATGCCCCTTGGAAGAGAAGTGGAGTTCAGAGTGGTTTAACAAGACGGTTTTAATGCCCCTTGGAAGAGAAATGGAGGTCACAGTAGCTTAACAAGACGATTTTAATGCTCCTTGGAAGAGACGTGGAGGTCACAGTAGCTTAACAAGATGGTTTTAATGCACCTTGGAAGAGACGTGGGAGTCGCAGTGGAATAAAAAGACAATATCAATGACCTTTGGAAGAGTGGTGGATGTCGCAGTGGAATAAAAAGACAATATCAATGACCCTTGGAAGAATGGTGGAGGTCGCAGTGGAATAAAAAGAAAATATCAATGCCCTTTGGAAGAGTGGTGGAGGTCGCAGTGGAATAAAAAGACAATATCAAAGACCCTTGGAAGAGACATGGGGGTCACAGTAACTTAATAAGACGGTTTTGATGCCCCTTGGAAGAGACGTGGAGTTCAGCATGGTTTAACAAGATGGTTTTAATGCCCCTTGGAAGAGATGTGGAGGTCAGAGTGGTTTAACAAGATGGTTTTAATGCCCTTTGGAAGAGACGTGGAGGGCACAGTTGCTTAAAAAGATGGTGCTAATGCCCCTTGGAAAAGACGTGGAGGTCACATTAGCTTAACAAAACGATTTTAATGCTCCTTGAATGAGACGTGGAAGTCACAGTGGCTTAAAAAGACGGTTTTAATGCACCTTGGAAGTGAGGTGGGAGTCACAGTGGAATAAAAAGACAATATCAATGCCCCTTGGAAGAGGGGTGGAGGTCGCAGTGGAATAAAAAGACAATATCAATGACCCTTGGAATAATGGTGGAGGTCGCAGTGGAATAAAAATACAATATCAATGCCCCTTGGAAGAGTGGTGGAGGTCGCAGTGGAATAAAAAGACAATATCAATGCCCCTTGGAAGAGACATGGGGGTCACAGTAACTTAATAAGACGGTTTTGATGCCCCTTGGAAGACACGTGGAGTTCAGCATGGTTTAACAAGATGGTTTTAATGCCCCTTGGAAGAGATGTGGAGGTCAGAGTGGTTTAACAAGACGGTTTTAATGCCCCTTGGAAGAGACGTGGAGGTCACAGTAGCTTAACAAGACGGTTTTAATACCCCTTGGAAGAGACGTGGAGGTCACATTAGCTTAACAAGACGGTTTTAATGCCCCTTGAAAGAGACGTGGAGTTCAGAGTGGTCTAACAAGATGGTTTTAATGCCACTTGCAAGTGACGTGGAGGTCACAGTAGCTTAACAAGACGATTTTAATGTCCCTTGAAAGAGACGTGGAGTTCAGAGTGGTTTAACAAGACGGTTTTAATGCCCCTTGGAAGAGACTTGGAGGTCACAGTAGCTTAACAAGACGGTTTTAATACCCCTTGGAAGAGACGTGGAGGTCACATTAGCTTAACAAGACGATTTTAATGTCCCTTGAAAGAGACGTGGAGTTCAGAGTGGTTTAACAAGACGATTTTAATGCCCCTTGGAAGAGAAGTGGAGTTCAGAGTGGTTTAACAAGACGGTTTTAATGCCCCTTGGAAGAGAAATGGAGGTCACAGTAGCTTAACAAGACGATTTTAATGCTCCTTGGAGGAGACGTGGAGGTCACAGTAGCTTAATAAGATGGTTTTAATGCACCTTGGAAGAGACGTGGGAGTCGCAGTGGAATAAAAAGACAATATCAATGCCCCTTGGAAGAGTGGTGGAGGTCGCAGTGGAATAAAAAGACAATATCAATGACCCTTGGAAGAATGGTGGAGGTCGCAGAGGAATAAAAAGACAATATCAATGCCCCTTGGAAGAGTGGTGGAGATCGCAGTGGAATAAAAAGACAATATTAATGACCATTGGAAGAGACGTGGGGGTCACAGCAACTTAATAAGACGGTTTTGATGCCCCTTGGAAGAAACGTGGAGGGCACAGTAGCTTAAAAAGATGGTGTTAATGCCCCTTGGAAGAGACGTGGAGGTCACAGTAGCTTAACAAAACGATTTTAATGCTCCTTGAATGAGATGTGGAGGTCACAGTAGCTTAACAAGACGGTGTTAATTCACCTTGGAAGAGACGTGGGAGTCACAGTGGAATAAAAAGACAATATCAATGCCCCTTGGAAGAGTGGTGGATGTCGCAGTGGAATAAAAAGACAATATCAATGACCCTTGGAATAATGGTGGAGGTCGCAGTGGAATAAAAAGAAAATATCAATGCCCCTTGGAAGAGTGGTGGAGGTCGCAGTGGAATAAAAAGACAATATCAACGACCCTTGGAAGAGACATGGGGGTCACAGTAACTTAATAAGACGGTTTTGATGCCCCTTGGAAGAGACGTGGAGTTCAGCATGGTTTAACAAGATGGTTTTAATGCCCCTTGGAAGAGATGTGGCTGTCAGAGTGGTTTAACAAGATTTTTTTAATGCCCTTTGGAAGAGACGTGGAGGGCACAGTTGCTTAAAAAGATGGTGCTAATGCACCTTGGAAGAGACATTGAGGTCACAGTAGCTTAACAAGATGATTTTAATGCCCCTTGGAAGATACATGGTGTTCAGAGTGGTTTAACAAGATGGTTATAATGCCCCTTGAAAGAGACATGGATGTCACAGTAGCTTAACAAGACGGTTTTAATGCCCCTTGAAAGAGACGTGGAGTTCAGAGTAGTTTAACAAGACGCTTTTTTAATGCCCCTTGGAAGAGACGTGGAATTCAGAATGGTTTAACAAGACGGTTTTATTGCCCCTTGGAAGAGACGTGGTGGTCACAGTAGCTTAACAAGACAGTTTTAATGCCCCTTCGAAGAGACATGGAGTTCAGAGTGGTTTAACAAGACGGTTTTAATGCCCCTTGTAAGAGACGTGGAGTTCAAAGTAGTTTAACAAGACGGTTTTAATGCCCCTTGGAAGTGACGTGGACTTCACATTGGTCTAACAAGACGGTTTTAATGCCACTTGCAAGAGACATGGAGGTCACAGTAGCTGAACAAGTCGATTTTAATGCCCCTTGGAAGAGTAGTGGAGTTCAGAGTCGTTTAACAAGACGATTTTAATGCCCCTTGGAAGAGACGTGGTGGTCACAGTAGCTTAACAAGACTTTTTTAATGCCCCTTGGAAGAGAAGTGGAGTTCAGAGTGGTTTAACAAGATGGTTTTAATGCCCCTTGGAAAAGACGTGGAGGTCACAGTAGCTTAACAAGACTATCTTAAGGCTCCTTGGAAGAGACGTGGAGTTCAGAGTGGTTTAACAAGACGGTTTTAATGCCCCTTGGAAGAGACGTGGAGGTCACAGTAGCTTAACAAGACGGTTTTAATACCACTTGGAAGAGACGTGGAGGTCACAGTAGCTTAACAAGACGGTTTTAATGCCCCTTGAAAGAGACGTGGAGTTCAGAGTGGTCTAACAAGATGGTTTTAATGCCACTTGCAAGTGACGTGGAGGTCACAGTAGCTTAACAAGACAATTTTAATGTCCCTTGAAAGAGACGTGGAGTTCAGAGTGGTTTAAGAAGACGGTTTTAATGCCCCTTGGAAGAGACGTGGACGTCACAGTAGCTTAACAAGACGATTTTAATGTCCCTTGGAAGAGAAATGGAGGTCACAGTAGCTTAACAAGACGATTTTAATGCTCCTTGGAAGAGACGTGGAGGTCACAGTAGCTTAACAAGATGGTTTTAATGCACCTTGGAAGAGACGTGGGAGTCGCAGTGGAATAAAAAGACAATATCAATGCCCCTTGGAAGAGTGGTGGAGGTCGCAGTGGAATAAAAAGACAATATCAATGACCCTTGGAAGAATGGTGGAGGTCGCAGAGGAATAAAAAGACAATATCAATGCCCCTTGGAAGAGTGGTGGAGATCGCAGTGGAATAAAAAGACAATATTAATGACCATTGGAAGAGACGTGGGGGTCACAGTAACTTAATAAGACGGTTTTGATGCCCCTTGGAAGAGACGTGGAGGGCACAGTAGCTTAAAAAGATGATGTTAATGCCCCTTGGAAGAGACGTGGAGGTCACAATAGCTTAACAAAACGATTTTAATGCTCCTTGAATGAGATGTGGAGGTCACAGTAGCTTAACAAGACGGTGTTAATGCACCTTTGAAGAGACGTGGGAGTCACAGTGGA
This sequence comes from Phyllobates terribilis, assembly GCF_046119375.1. Taxonomy (NCBI): domain Eukaryota; kingdom Metazoa; phylum Chordata; class Amphibia; order Anura; family Dendrobatidae; genus Phyllobates; species Phyllobates terribilis. The sequence continues at coordinate 286,589,611 of NW_027362761.1, forward strand.
ATAAAAAGACAATATCAATGCCCCTTGGAAGAGTGGTGGAGGTCGCAGTGGAATAAAAAGAAAATATCAATGCCCCTTGGAAGAGTGGTGGAGGTCGCAGTGGAATAAAAAGACAATATCAAAGACCCTTGGAAGAGACATGGGGGTCACAGTAACTTAATAAGACGGTTTTGATGTCCCTTGGAAGAGACGTGGAGTTCAGCATGGTTTAACAAGATGGTTTTAATGCCCCTTGGAAGAGATGTGGAGGTCAGAGTGGTTTAACAAGATGGTTTTAATGCCCTTTGGAAGAGACGTGGAGGGCACAGTTGCTTAAAACGATGGTGCTAATGCCCCTTGGAAGAGACGTGGAGGTCACAGTAGCTTAACAAAATGATTTTAATGCTCCTTGAATGAGACATGGAGGTCACAGTAGCTTAAAAAGACGGTTTTAATGCACCTTGGAAGAGAGGTGGGAGTCACAGTGGAATAAAAAGACAATATCAATGCCCCTTGGAAGAGGGGTGGAGGTCGCACTGGAATAAAAAGACAATATCAATGACCCTTGGAATAATGGTGGAGGTCGCAGTGGAATAAAAAGAAAATATCAATGCCCCTTGGAAGAGTGGTGGAGGTCGCAGTGGAATAAAAAGACAATATCAACGACCCTTGGAAGAGACATGGGGGTCACAGTAACTTAATAAGACGGTTTTGATGCCCCTTGGAAGAGACGTGGAGTTCAGCATGGTTTAACAAGATGGTTTTAATGCCCCTTGGAAGAGATGTGGCTGTCAGAGTGGTTTAACAAGATTTTTTTAATGCCCTTTGGAAGAGACGTGGAGGGCACAGTTGCTTAAAAAGATGGTGCTAATGCACCTTGGAAGAGACATTGAGGTCACAGTAGCTTAACAAGATGATTTTAATGCCCCTTGGAAGATACATGGTGTTCAGAGTGGTTTAACAAGATGGTTATAATGCCCCTTGAAAGAGACATGGATGTCACAGTAGCTTAACAAGACGGTTTTAATGCCCCTTGGAAGAGACGTGGAGTTCAGAGTAGTTTAACAAGACGCTTTTTTAATGCCCCTTGGAAGAGACGTGGAATTCAGAATGGTTTAACAAGACGGTTTTATTGCCCCTTGGAAGAGACGTGGTGGTCACAGTAGCTTAACAAGACAGTTTTAATGCCCCTTCGAAGAGACATGGAGTTCAGAGTGGTTTAACAAGACGGTTTTAATGCCCCTTGTAAGAGACGTGGAGTTCAAAGTAGTTTAACAAGACGGTTTTAATGCCCCTTGGAAGTGACGTGGACTTCACATTGGTCTAACAAGACGGTTTTAATGCCACTTGCAAGAGACATGGAGGTCACAGTAGCTGAACAAGTCGATTTTAATGCCCCTTGGAAGAGTAGTGGAGTTCAGAGTCGTTTAACAAGACGATTTTAATGCCCCTTGGAAGAGACGTGGTGGTCACAGTAGCTTAACAAGACTTTTTTAATGCCCCTTGGAAGAGAAGTGGAGTTCAGAGTGGTTTAACAAGATGGTTTTAATGCCCCTTCGAAAAGACGTGGAGGTCACAGTAGCTTAACAAGACTATCTTAAGGCTCCTTGGAAGAGACGTGGAGTTCAGAGTGGTTTAACAAGACGGTTTTAATGCCCCTTGGAAGAGACGTGGAGGTCACAGTAGCTTAACAAGACGGTTTTAATACCACTTGGAAGAGACGTGGAGGTCACAGTAGCTTAACAAGACGGTTTTAATGCCCCTTGAAAGAGACGTGGAGTTCAGAGTGGTCTAACAAGATGGTTTTAATGCCACTTGCAAGTGACGTGGAGGTCACAGTAGCTTAACAAGACAATTTTAATGTCCCTTGAAAGAGACGTGGAGTTCAGAGTGGTTTAAGAAGACGGTTTTAATGCCCCTTGGAAGAGACGTGGACGTCACAGTAGCTTAACAAGACGATTTTAATGTCCCTTGGAAGAGAAATGGAGGTCACAGTAGCTTAACAAGACGATTTTAATGCTCCTTGGAAGAGACGTGGAGGTCACAGTAGCTTAACAAGATGGTTTTAATGCACCTTGGAAGAGACGTGGGAGTCGCAGTGGAATAAAAAGACAATATCAATGCCCCTTGGAAGAGTGGTGGAGGTCGCAGTGGAATAAAAAGACAATATCAATGACCCTTGGAAGAATGGTGGAGGTCGCAGAGGAATAAAAAGACAATATCAATGCCCCTTGGAAGAGTGGTGGAGATCGCAGTGGAATAAAAAGACAATATTAATGACCATTGGAAGAGACGTGGGGGTCACAGTAACTTAATAAGACGGTTTTGATGCCCCTTGGAAGAGACGTGGAGGGCACAGTAGCTTAAAAAGATGATGTTAATGCCCCTTGGAAGAGACGTGGAGGTCACAATAGCTTAACAAAACGATTTTAATGCTCCTTGAATGAGATGTGGAGGTCACAGTAGCTTAACAAGACGGTGTTAATGCACCTTTGAAGAGACGTGGGAGTCACAGTGGAATAAAAAGACAATATCAATGCCCCTTGGAAGAGTGGTGGAGGTCGCAGTGGAATAAAAAGAAAATATCAATGCCCCTTGGAAGAGTGGTGGAGGTCGCAGTGGAATAAAAAGACAATATCAAAGACCCTTGGAAGAGACATGGGGGTCACAGTAACTTAATAAGACGGTTTTGATGTCCCTTGGAAGAGACGTGGAGTTCAGCATGGTTTAACAAGATGGTTTTAATGCCCCTTGGAAGAGATGTGGAGGTCAGAGTGGTTTAACAAGATGGTTTTAATGCCCTTTGGAAGAGACGTGGAGGGCACAGTTGCTTAAAACGATGGTGCTAATGCCCCTTGGAAGAGACGTGGAGGTCACAGTAGCTTAACAAAATGATTTTAATGCTCCTTGAATGAGACATGGAGGTCACAGTAGCTTAAAAAGACGGTTTTAATGCACCTTGGAAGAGAGGTGGGAGTCACAGTGGAATAAAAAGACAATATCAATGCCCCTTGGAAGAGGGGTGGAGGTCGCACTGGAATAAAAAGACAATATCAATGACCCTTGGAATAATGGTGGAGGTCGCAGTGGAATAAAAAGACAATATCAATGCCCCTTGGAAGAGTGGTGGAGGTCGCAGTGGAATAAAAAGACAATATCAATGCCCCTTGGAAGAGACATGGGGGTCACAGTAACTTAATAAGACGGTTTTGATGCCCCTTGGAAGAGACGTGGAGTTCAGCATGGTTTAACAAGATGGTTTTAATGCCCCTTGGAAGAGATGTGGAGGTCAGAGTGGTTTAACAAGATGTTTTTAATGCCCCTTGGAAGAGACATGGAGGTCACAGTAGCTGAACAAGTCGATTTTAATGCCCCTTGGAAGAGAAGTGGAGTTCAGAGTCGTTTAACAAGACGATTTTAATGCCCCTTGGAAGAGACGTGGCGGTCACAGTAGCTTAACAAGACTTTTTTAATGCCCCTTGGAAGAGAAGTGGAGTTCAGAGTGGTTTAACAAGATGGTTTTAATGCCCCTTGGAAAAGACGTGGATGTCACAGTAGCTTAACAAGACTATTTTAATGCTCCTTGGAAGAGACCTGGAGGTCACAGTAGCTTAACAAGATGGTTTTAATGCACCTTGGAAGAGACGTGGGAGTCGCAGTGGAATATAAAGACAATATCAATGCCCCTTGGAAGAGTGGTGGAGGTCGCAGTGGAATAAAAAGACAATATCAATGACCCTTGGAAGAATGGTGGAGGTCGCAGTGGAATAAAAAGACAATATCAATGCTCCTTGGAAGAGTGGTGGAGGTCGCAGTGGAATAAAAAGACAATATCAATGACCCTTGGAAGAGACTTGGGGGTCACAGTAACTTAATAAGACGGTTTTGATGCCCTTTGGAAGAGACGTGGAGGTCACTGTAGCTTAACAAGACAATTTTAATGCCCCTTGGAAGAGAAGTGGAGTTCAGAGTGGTTTAACAATACGGTTTTAATGATCCTTGGAAGAGACGTGGAGGTCACAGTAGCTTAACAAGACGGTTTTAATGCCCCTTTGAAGAGACGTGGAGTTCAGAGTGGTTTAACAAAACGGTTTTAATGCCCATTGTAAGAGACGTGGAAGTCACAGTAGCTTAACAAGATGGTTTTAATGCCCCTTGGAAGAGAAGTGGAGGTCACAGTAGCTTAACAAGACGATTTTAATGCCACTTTGAAGAGACGTGGAGGTCACAGTAGCTTAACAAAATGATTTTAATGCCTTTTGGAAGAGACGTGGAGTTCAGAGTGGTTTAACAAGATGGTTTTAATGCCACTTGGAAGAGACGTGGAGTTCAGAGTGGTTTAACAAGATGGTTTTAATGCCCATTGTAAGAGACGTGGAAGTCACAGTTGCTTAACAAGATGGTTTTAATGCCCCTTGGAAGAGACGTGGAGTTCAGAGTGGTCTAACAAGACGGTTTTAATGCCACTTGCAAGAGACATGGAGGTCACAGTAGCTGAACAAGTCGATTTTAATGCCCCTTGGAAGAGAAGTGGAGTTCAGAGTCGTTTAACAAGACGATTTTAATGCCCCTTGGAAGAGACGTGGCGGTCACAGTAGCTTAACAAGACTTTTTTAATGCCCCTTGGAAGAGAAGTGGAGTTCAGAGTGGTTTAACAAGATGGTTTTAATGCCCCTTGGAAAAGACGTGGATGTCAGAGTAGCTTAACAAGACTATTTTAATGCTCCTTGGAAGAGACGTGGAGGTCACAGTAGCTTAACAAGATGGTTTTAATGCACCTTGGAAGAGACGTGGGAGTCGCAGTGGAATAAAAAGACAATATCAATGCCCCTTGGAAGAGTGGTGGAGGTCGCAGTGGATTAAAAAGACAATATCAATGACCCTTGGAAGAATGGTGGAGGTCGCTGTGGAATAAAAAGACAATATCAATGCTCCTTGGAAGAGTGGTGGAGGTCGCAGTGGAATAAAAAGACAATATCAGTGACCCTTGGAAGAGACTTGGGGGTCACAGTAACTTAATAAGACGGTTTTGATGCCCTTTGGAAGAGACGTGGAGGTCACTGTAGCTTAACAAGACAATTTTAATGCACCTTGGAAGAGAAGTGGAGTTCAGAGTGGTTTAACAATACGGTTTTAATGCCCCTTGGAAGAGACGTGGAGGTCACAGTAGCTTAACAAGACGGTTTTAATGCCCCTTTGAAGAGACGTGGAGTTCAGAGTGGTTTAACAACACGGTTTTAATGCCCATTGTAAGAGACGTGGAAGTCACAGTAGCTTAACAAGATGGTTTTAATGCCCCTTGGAAGAGAAGTGGAAGTCACAGTAGCTTAACAAGACGATTTTAATGCCACTTGGAAGAGACGTGGAAGTCACAGTAGCTTAACAAAATGATTTTAATGCCTTTTGGAAGAGACGTGGAGTTCAGAGTGGTTTAACAAGATGGTTTTAATGCCACTTGGAAGAGACGTGGAGTTCAGAGTGGTTTAACAAGATGGTTTTAATGCCCATTGTAAGAGACGTGGAAGTCACAGTAGCTTAACAAGATGGTTTTAATGCCCCTTGGAAGAGACGTGGAGTTCAGAGTGGTTTAACAAGATGGTTTTAATGCCCCTTGGAAGAGAAGTGGAGGTCACAGTAGCTTAATAAGACGGTTTTAATGCCCCTATGAAGGGACAAGGAGTTCAGAGTGGTTTAACAAGACGGTTTTAATGCCTCTTGCAAGAGACGTGGAGGTCACAGTTGCTTATCAAGACGGTTTTAATGCCCCTTGAAAGAGACGTGGAGTTCAGAGTGGTTTAACAAGACGGTTTTAATGCCCCTTGGAAGAGACGTGGAGGTCACAGTATCTTAACAAGATGATTTTAATTCCCCTTGGAAGAGACGTGGAGTTCAGAGTGGTTTAATAAGACGGTTTTAATGCCCCTTGGAAGAGAGGTGGAGGTCACAGTAGCTTAACAAGACAGTTTAATGCCCCTTGAATGAGAAGTGGCGGTCACAGTAGCTTAACAAGACTTTTTTAATGCCCCTTGGAAGAGAAGTGGAGTTCAGAGTGGTTTAACAAGATAGTTTTTATGCCCCTTGGAAAAGACGTGGAGGTCACAGTAGCTTAACAAGACGATTTTAATGCTCCTTGGAAGAGACATGAAGGTCACAGTAGCTTAACTAGATGGTTTTAATGCACCTTGGAAGAGACGTGGGAGTCGCAGTGGAATAAAAAGACAACATCAATGCCCCTTGGAAAAGTGGTGGAGGTCGCAGTGGAATAAAATGACAATATCAATGCCCCTTGGAAGAGTGGTGGAGGTCGCAGTGGAATAAAAAGACAATATCAATGACCCTTGAAAGAGACTTGGGGGTCACAGTAACTTAATAAGACGGTTTTGATGCCCCTTGGAAGAGACGTGGAGGTCACAGTAGCTTAACAAGATGGTTTTAATGCCCCTTGGAAGAGACATGGAGGTCACAGTAGCTTAACAAAATGATTTTAATGGTCCTTGGATGAGACGTGGAGGTCACAGTAGCTTACCAAGACGGTTTTATTGCACCTTGGAAGAGACGTGGGAGTCACAGTGGAATAAAAAGACAATATCAATGCCCCTTGGAAGAGAGGTGGAGTTCTCAGTGGAATAAAAAGACAATATCAATGACCCTTGGTAGAATGGTGGAGATCGCAGTGGAATAAAAAGACAATATCAATGCCCCTTGGAAGAGTGGTGGAGGTTGCAGTGGAATAAAAAGACAATATCAATGACCCTTGGAAGAGACGTGGGGGTCACAGTAACTTAATAAGGCAGTTTTGATGCCCCTTGGAATAGACGAGGAGTTCAGCATGGTTTAACAAGATGGATTTAATACCCCTTGGAAGAGATGTGGAGGTCGCAGTAGCTTAACAATACGATTTTAATGCCCCTTAGAAGTGACGTGGAGGTCACAGTAGCTTACCAAGACGGTTTTAATGCCCCTTGGAAGAGACGTTGTGTTCAGAGTGGTTTAACAAGACGGTTTCAATGCCCCTTGGAAGAGACGAGAAGGTCACAGTAGCTTAACAAGACGATTTTAATGCCCCTTGGAAGAGACTTGGAGTTCAGAGTGGTTTAACAAGACAGTTTTAATGCCCCTTGGAAGAGAGGTGGAGGTCACAGTAGCTTAACAAGATGATTTTTAATGCACCTTGGAAGAGACGTGGAGCTCACATTTGCTTAACAAGACGATTTTAATGCCCCTTAGTAGAGACGTGGAGGTCACACTACCTTAACAAGATGGTTTTAATGCCCCTTGTAAGAGATATGGAGTTCAGAGTGGTTTAACAAGACGTTTTTAATGCGCCTTGGAAGAGACGTGGAGGTCACAGTAGCTTAACAAGACGATTTTAATGCCGCTTGGAAGAGAAGTGGAGTTCAGAGTGGTTTAACAATACGGTTTTAATGCCCCTTGGAAGAGACGTGGAGGTCACAGTAGCTTAACAAGATGATTTTAATACCACTTGGAAGAGACGTGGAGGTCACAGTAGCTTAACAAGATGATTTTAATGCCTTTTGGAAGAGACGTGGAGTTCAGAGTGGTTTAACAAGACGGTTTTAATGCCCCTTGGAAGAGACGTGGAGGTCACAGTAGCTTAATAAGACGGTTTTAATGCCCCTTTGAAGGGACATGGAGTTCAGAGTGTTTTAACAAGAAGGTTTTAATGCCCCTTGGAAGAGAGGTGGAGGTCATAGTAGCTTAACAAGACAGTTTTAATGCCCCTTGAAAGAGACGTGGAGTTCAGAGTCGTTTAACAAGACGGTTATAATGCCCCTTGGAAGAGAGGTGGAGGTCACAGTCGCTTAACAAGACAGTTTTAATGCCCCTTGAAAGAGATGTGGAGTTCAGAGTGGTTTAACAAGACGGTTTTAATGCCCCTTCGAAGAGACGTGGAGGTCACAGTAGCTTAACAAGACTGTTTTAATGCCCCTTGGAAGAGACGTGGAGGTCACAGTAGCTTAACAAGATGGTTTTAATGCCCCTTTGAAGAGACGTGGGGTTCACAGTTGTTTAACAAGATGGTTTTCAAGCCCCTTGGAAGATAAGTGGACGTCACAGTAGCTTAAGAAGACGGTTTTAATGACTGTTGGAAGAGACGTGGATTTCAGAGTGGTTTAACAAGACGGTTGGAATGGCCCTTGGAAGAGACGTGGAGGTCACAGTAGCTTAACAAGATGGTTTTAATGCCCCTTGGAAGAGACGTGGAGGTCACAGTAGCTTAACAAGATGATTTTTATGCCCCTTGGACGAGACGTGGAGTTCAGAGTGGTTTAACAAGACAGTTTTAATGCCCCTTGGAAGAGACGTGGAGGTCACAGTAGATTAACAAGACAATTTTAATGCCCCTTGGAAGAGAAGTGGAGGTCACATTTGCTTAACAAGATGGATTTAATGCCCCTTGGAAGAGACGTGGAGTTCAGAGTGGTTTAAAAAGACGGTTTTAATGCCCATTGGAAGAGATGTGGAGTTCAGAGTGGTTTAACAAGACCGTTTTAATGCCCCTTAGAAATGACGTGGAGGTCACATTAGCTTAACAAGGCGGTTTTAATGCCCCTTGGAAGAGACTTGGAGGTCACAGTAGCTTAACAAGATGATTTTTAATGCCCCTTGGAAGAGACGTGGAGGTCACAGTAGCTTAACAAGACGATTTTAATGCCCCTTAGTAGAGACGTGGAGGTTACAGTAGCTTAACAAGATGGTTTTAATGCCCCTTGTAAGAGACATGGAGCTCAGAGTGGTTTAACAAGACGTTTTGAATGCCCCTTGGAAGAGACGTAGAGGTCACAGTAGCTTAAAAAAATGGTTTTGATGCCCCTTTGAAGAGACGTGGAGTTCAGAGAGGTTTAACCAAACGGTTTTAATGCCCAATGTAAGAGACGTGGAAGTCACAGTAGCTTAACAAGATGGTTTTAATGCTCCTTGGAAGAGAAGTGGAGGTCAAAGTAGCTTAACAAGACGATTTTAATGCCACTTGGAAGAGACGTGGAGGTCACAGTAGCTTAACAAGACGATTTTAATGCCCTTAGGAAGAGACGTGGAATTCAGAGTGGTTTAACAAGACGGTTTGAATGCCCCTTGGAAGAGACGTAGAGGTCACAGTAGCTTAAAAAAATGGTTTTGATGCCCCTTTGAAGAGACATGGAGTTCAGAGTGGTTTAACAAGACTGTTTTAATGCCACCTGTAAGAGACGTGGAGGTCACAGTAACTTATCAAGACGGTTTTAATGCCCCTTGCAAGAGACATGGAGTTCAGAGTGGTTTAACAAGACGGTTTTAATGCCCCTTGGAAGAGATGTGGAGGTCACAGTATCTTAACAAGACGGTTTTTATGCCCCTTTGAAGAGACGTGGAGTTCAGAGTGGTTTAACCAAATGGTTTTAATGTCCATTGTAAGAGACGTGGAAGTCACAGTAGCTTAACAAGATGGTTTTAATGCCCGTTGGAAGAGAAGTGGAGGTCACTGTAGCTTAACAAGACGATTTTAATGCCACTTGGAAGAGACGTGGAGGTCACAGTAGCTTAGCAAGATGATTTTAATGCCTTTTGGAAGAGACGTGGAGTTCAGAGTGGTTTAACAAGATGGTTTTAATGCCACTTGGAAGAGACGTGGAGTTCAGAGTGGTTTAACAAGATGGTTTTAATGCCCATTGTAAGAGACGTGGAAGTCACAGTAGCTTAACAAGATGGTTTTAATGCCCCTTGGAAGAGACGTGGAGTTCAGAGTGGTTTAACAAGATGGTTTTAATGCCCCTTGGAAGAGAAGTGGAGGTCACAGTAGCTTAACAAGACGGTTTTAATGCCCCTTGGAAGAGACGTGGAGGTCACAGTAGCTTAATAAGACGGTTTTAATGCCCCTATGAAGGGACAAGGAGTTCAGAGTGGTTTAACAAGACGGTTTTAATGCCCCTTGGAAGAGACGTGGAGGTCACAGTATCTTAACAAGATGATTTTAATTCCCCTTGGAAGAGACGTGGAGTTCAGAGTGGTTTAACAAGACGGTTTTAATGCCCCTTGGAAGAGAGGTGGAGGTCACAGTAGCTTAACAAGACAGTTTAATGCCCCTTGAATGAGAAGTGGCGGTCACAGTAGCTTAACAAGACTTTTTTAATGCCCCTTGGAAGAGAAGTGGAGTTCAGAGTGGTTTAACAAGATAGTTTTATGCCCCTTGGAAAAGACGTGGAGGTCACAGTAGCTTAACAAGACGATTTTAATGCTCCTTGGAAGAGACATGAAGGTCACAGTAGCTTAACTAGATGGTTTTAATGCACCTTGGAAGAGACGTGGGAGTCGCAGTGGAATAAAAAGACAACATCAATGCCCCTTGGAAAAGTGGTGGAGGTCGCAGTGGAATAAAATGACAATATCAATGCCCTTTGGAAGAGTGGTGGAGGTCGCAGTGGAATAAAAAGACAATATCAATGACCCTTGAAAGAGACTTGGGGGTCACAGTAACTTAATAAGACGGTTTTGATGCCCCTTGGAAGAGACGTGGAGGTCACAGTAGCTTAACAAGATGGTTTTAATGCCCCTTGGAAGAGACATGGAGGTCACAGTAGCTTAACAAAATGATTTTAATGGTCCTTGGATGAGACATGGAGTTCAGAGAGGTTTAACCAAACGGCTTTAATGCCCAATGTAAGAGACGTGAAAGTCACAGTAGCTTAACAATATGGTTTTAATGCCCCTTGGAAGAGATGTGGAGGTCACAGTAGCTTAACAAGACGATTTTAATGCCCCTTAGAAGAGACGTGGAGGTCACAGTAGCTTACCAAGACTGTTTTAATGCTCCTTGGAAGAGACGTTGCGTTCAGAGTGGTTTAACAAGACGGTTTTAATGTCCCTTGGAAGAGACGAGGAGGTCACAGTAGCTTAACAAGACGATTTTAATGCCCCTTGGAAGAGACTTGGAGTTCAGAGTGGTTTAACAAGACAGTTTTAATGCCCCTTGGAAGAGAGGTGGAGGTCACAGTAGCTTAACAAGATGATTTTTAATGCCCCTTGGAAGAGAAGTGGAGGTCACAGTAGCTTAACAAGATGATTTTAATGCCCCTTAGTAGAGACGTGGAGGTCACATTAGCTTAACAAGACGGTTTTAAGCCCCTTGGAAGAGACGTGGAGTTCAGAGTTGTTTAACAAGGTGATTTTAATGCCCCTTAGTAGAGACGTGAAGGTTACAGTAGCTTAACAAGATGGTTTTAATGCCCCTTGTAAGAGACATGGAGCTCAGAGTGGTTTAACAAGACGTTTTTAATGCGACTTGGAAGAGACGTGGAGGTCACAGTAGCTTAACAAGACAATTTTAATGCCTCTTGGAAGAGACGTGGAGTTCAGAGTGGTTTAACAATATGGTTTTAATGCCCCTTGGAAGAGATGTGGAGGTCACAGTAGCTTAACAAGACGATTTTAATGCCCCTTTGAAGAGACGTGGAGTTCAGAGAGGTTTAACCAAACGGTTTTAATGCCCATTGTAAGAGACGTGGAAGTCACAGTAGCTTAACAAGATGGTTTTAATGCTCCTTGGAAGAGAAGTGGAGGTCAAAGTAGCTTAACAAGACGATTTTAATGCCACTTGGAAGAGACGTGGAGGTCACAGTAGCTTAACAAGACGATTTTAATGCCCTTAGGAAGAGACGTGGAATTCAGAGTGGTTTAACAAGACGGTTTGAATGCCCCTTTTAATAGACGTAGAGGTCACAGTAGCTTAAAAAAATGGTTTTAATGCCCCTTGCAAGAGACATGGAGTTCAGAGTGGTTTAACAAGACGGTTTTAATGCCCCTTGGAAGAGATGTGGAGGTCACAGTATCTTAACAAGACGGTTTTTATGCCCCTTTGAAGAGACGTGGAGTTCAGAGTGGTTTAACCAAACGGTTTTAATGCCCAATGTAAGAGACGTGAAAGTCACAGTAGCTTAACAATATGGTTTTAATGCCCCTTGGAAGAGATGTGGAGGTCACAGTAGCTTAACAACACGATTTTAATGCCCCTTAGAAGAGACGTGGAGGTCACAGTAGCTTACCAAGACTGTTTTAATGCTCCTTGGAAGAGACGTTGCGTTCAGAGTGGTTTCACAAGACGGTTTTAATGTCCCTTGGAAGAGACGAGGAGGTCACAGTAGCTTAAAAAGACGATTTTAATGCCCCTTGGAAGAGACTTGGAGTTCAGATTGGTTTAACAAGACAGTTTAAATGCCCCTTGGAAGAGAGGTGGAGGTCACAGTAGCTTAACAAGATGATTTTTAATGCCCCTTGGAAGAGAAGTGGAGGTCACAGTAGCTTAACAAGATGATTTTAATGCCCCTTAGTAGAGACGTGGAGGTCACAGTAGCTTAACAAGATGGTTTTAATGCCCCTTGTAAGAGATATGGAGTTCAGAGTGGTTTAACAAGACGTTTTTAATGCGCCTTGGAAGAGACGTGGAGGTCACAGTAGCTTAACAAGACGATTTTAATGCCTCTTGGAAGAGACGTGGAGTTCAGAGAGGTTTAACAATATGGTTTTAATGCCCCTTGGAAGAGACGTGGAGGTGACAGTAGCTTAACAAGATGGGTTTAATGCCCCTTTGAAGAGACGTGGAGTTCAGAGTGGTTTAACAAAACTGTTTTAATGCCCATTGTAAGAGACGTGGAAGTCACAGTAGCTTAACAAGATGGTTTTAATGCCCCTTGGAAGAGAAGTGGAGGTCACAGTAGCTTAACAAGACAATTTTAATGACACTTGGAAGAGACGTGGAGGTCACAGTAGCTTAACAAGATGATTTTAATGCCTTTTGGAAGAGACATGGAGTTCAGAGTGGCTTAACAAGACGGTTTTAATGCCCCTTGGAAGAGACGTGGAGGTCACAGTAGCTTAGTAAGACGGTTTTAATGCCCCTTTGAAGGGACATGGAGTTCAGAGTGGTTTAACAAGACGGTTTTAATGTCTCTTGTAAGAAACTTGGAGGTCACAGTAGCTTATCAAGACAGTTTTAATGACCCTTGAAAGAGACGTGGAGTTCAGAGTGGTTTAACAAGACGGTTTTAATGCCCCTTGGAAGAGACGTGGAGGTCACAGTATCTTAATAAGATGATTTTAATGCCCCTTGGAAGAGACGTGGAGTTCAGAGTGGTTTAACAAGACGGTTTTAATGCCCCTTGGAAGAGAGGTGGAGGTCACAGTGGCTTAACAAGACAGTTTTAATGCCCCTTGAAAGAGACGAGGAGTTCAGAGTGTTTTAACAAGACGGATTTAATGCCCCTTCGAAGAGACGTGGAGGTCACAGTAGCTTAAGAAGACTGTTTTAATGCCCCTTGGAAGAGACGTGGAGGTCACAATAGCTTAACAAGACGATTTTAATGCCCCTTGGAAGAGACGTGGTGGTCACAGTAACTTAACAAGACGGTTTTAATGCCCCTTTGAAGAGACGTGGGGTACAGAGTGGTTTAACAAGACGGTTTTAATGCCCCTTGGAAGAGAAGTGGACGTCACAGTAGCTTAACAAGACGGTTTTAATGCCCATTGGAAGAGACGTGGATTTCAGAGTGGTTTAACAAGATGGTTGTAATGGCCCTTGGAAGAGACGTGGAGGTCACAGTAGCTTAACAAGAAGGTTTTAATGCCCCTTGGAAGAGATGTGGAGGTCACAGTAGCTTAACAAGACGATTTTTATGCCCCTTGGAAGAGACGTGGAGTTCAGAGTGGTTTAACAAGACAGTTTTAATGCCCCTTGGAAGAGACGTGGAGGTCACAGTAGATTAACAAGACGATTTTAATGCCCCTTGGAAGAGAGGTGGAGGTCACAGTTGCTTAACAAGATGGATTTAATGCACCTTGGAAGAGACTTGGAGTTCAGAGTGGTTTAACAAGACAGGTTTAATGCCCATTGGAGGAGACGTGGAGCTCAGAGTGGTTTAACAAGACGGTTTTAATGCCCCTTAGAAAAGACGGGGAGGTTACATTAGCTTAACAAGACGGTTTTAAGCCCCTTGGAAGAGACATGGAGTTCAGAGTGGTTTAACAAGGCGGTTTCAATGCCCCTTGGAAGAGAGGTGGAGGTCACAGTAGCTTAACAAGATGATTTTTATTGCCCCTTGGAAGAGACGTGGAGGTCACAGTAGCTTAACATGACGATTTCAATGCCCCTTAGTAGAGACGTGGAGGTCACAGTAGCTTAACAAGATGGTTTTAATGCCCCTTGTAAGAGACATGGAGTTCAGAGTGGTTTAACAAGACATTTTTAATGTGACTTGGAAGAGACGTGGAGGTCACAGTAGCTTAACAAGATGATTTTAATGCCCCTTGGAAGAGACGTGGAGTTCAGAGTGGTTTAACAAGACAGTTTTAATATCACTTGGAAGAGACGTGGAGGTCACAGAAGCTTAACAAGACGATTTTAATGCCCCTTGGAAGAGACGTGGAGTTCAGAGTGGTTTAACAAGATGGTTTTAATGCTACTTGGAAGAGACGTGGAGTTCAGAGTGGTTTAACAAGACGGTTTTAATGCCCCTTGGAAGAGACGTAGAGGTCACAGTAGCTTAACAAGACGGTTTTAATGCCCCTTGGAAGAGACGTGGAGTTCAGAGTGGTCTAACAAGACGGTTTTAATGCCACTTGCAAGAGACGTGGAGGTCACAGTAGGTTAACAAGGCGATTTTAATGTCATTTGAAAGAGACGTGGAGCTCAGAGTGGTTTAACAAGACGCTTTTAATGCCCCTTGGAAGAGACGTGGAGGTCACAGTAGCTTAACAAGATGATTTTAATGCCCCTTGAAAGAGAAGTGGAGTTCAGAGTGGTTTAACAAGACGGTTTTAACGCCCCTTGGAAGAGAAATGGAGGTCACAGTAGCTTAACAAGACGATTTTAATGCCCCTTGGAAGAGACGTGGCGGTCAAAGTATAGTTACATAGTTACATAGTTTATAAGGCCGAAAAAAGACAAGCGTCCATCCAGTTCAGCCTATTTCTTGTGCACTGCAGCTATTCCGCAGCGTTGATCCAGGGGAAGGCATCAAAAAACCATGAGGTATAGGCCAATTTACATCACTGAGGAAAAATTCACTTACCGACACCAATCTGGCAGTAAGATTAAATCCCTGGATTAATTAACTAAGCATAAGATGTAATTTTATTGTTCTCAAGAAAGGCGTCCAGGCCTCTCTTAAACTCTTTAAGTGAGTAAGTAGTTTAAGTAGCTTAACAAGACTGTTTTAATGCCCCTTGGAAGAGACGTGGAGTTCAGAGTGGTTAAACAAGATGGTTTTAATGCCCCTTGGAAGAGACGTGGAGGTCACAGTAGCTTAACAAGACGATTTTAATGCTCCTTGGAAGAAACGTGGAGGTCACATTAGCTTAACAAGATGGTTTTAATGCCCCTTGGAAGAGACGTGGAGGTCACAGTAGCTTAACAAAACGGTTTAAATGCTCCTTGGATGAGACGTGGAGGTCACAGTAGCTTACCAAGAAGGTTTTAATGCCCCTTGGAAGAGACGTGGAGTTCAGAGTGGTTTAACAAGACAGTTTTAATGCCCCTTGGAAGAGAGGTGGAGGTCACAGTAGCTTAACAAGACGGTTTTATTGCCCCTTGGAAGAGACGTGAAGTTCAGAGTGGTTTAACAACACGGTTGTTATGGCCCTTGGAAGAGACGTGGAGGTCACAGAAGCTTAACGAGATGGTTTTAATGCCCCTTGGAAGAGACTTTGTGGTCACAGTAGCTTAACAAGAAGATTTTAATGCCCCTTGGAAGAGACGTGGAGTACAGACTGGTTTAACAAGACAGTTTAATGCCCCTTGGAAGAGACGAGGAGGTCACAGTAGTTTAACAAGACGATTTTAATGCCCCTTGGAAGAGACGTGGAGATAACAGTAGCTTAACAAGATGGATTTAATGCCCCTTGGAAGAGACGTGGAGTTCAGATTGGTTTAGCATAACGGTTTTAATGCCCCTTGGAAGAGACGTGGAGTTCAGAGTGGTTTAACAAGATGGTTTTAATGCCCCTTGGAAAAGACGTGGAGGTCACTGTAGCTTAGCAAGATGGTTTTAATGCCCCTTGGAAGAGACGTGCAGTTCAGAGTTGTTTAACAAGACGGTTTTAATGCCCCTTGGAAGAGACGTGGAGGTCACAGTAGCTTAACAAGACTAATTTTAATGCCCCTTGGAAGAGACGTGGAGGTCACAGTAGCTTAACAAGACAATTTTAATGCCCCTCAGAAGAGATGTGGAGGTCACAGTAGCTTAACAAGATGGTTTTAATGCATCTAGTAAGAGACATGGAGTACAGAGTTGTTTAACAAGACGGTTTTAATGCCCCTTGGAAGAGACGTGGAAGTCACAGTAGCTCAACAAGACGAATTTAATGCCCCTTGGAACAGACTTGGAGTTCAGATTGGTTTAGAAAAACAGTTTTAATGCCCCTTGGAAGAGAGGTGGAGGTCACAGTAGCTTAACAAGATGGTTTTAATGCCCCTTGGAAGAGACGTGGAGTTCAGAGTGGTTTAACAAGACGGTTATAATGTCACTTGGAAGAGACGTGGAGGTCACAGAAGCTTAACAAGACGATTTTAATGCCCCTTGGAAGAGAAGTGGACGTCACAGTAGCTTAACAAGATGGATTTAATGCCCTTTGGAAGAGACGTGGAGTTCAGAGTGGTTTATCAAGACTGTTTTAATGCCCCTTGGAAGAGACGTGGAGTTCAGAGTGGTTTAACAAGACGGTTTTAATGCCCCTTGGAAAAGACGTAGAGGTCACTGTAGCTTAACAATACGGTTTTAATGCCCCTTGGAAGAGACGTGGAGGTCACAGTAGCTCAACAAGACGATTTTAATGCCCCTTGGAAGAGACGTGAAGTTCAGAGAGGTTTAACAAGACTGTTGTAATGGCCCTTGGAAGAGACGTGGAGGTCACAGTAGCATAACAAGATGGTTTTAATGCCCCTTGGAAGAGATGTGGAGGTCACAGTAGCTTAACAAGACGATTTTAAAGCCCCTTGGAAGAGACGTGGAGTTCAGAGTGGTTTAAAAAGACAGTTTTAATGCCCCTTGGAAGAGACGTGGAGGTCACAGTAGATTAACAAGACGATTTTATGCCCCTTGGAAGAGACGTGGAGTTCAGAGTGGTTTAACAAGACGGTTTTAATGCCCCTTCGAAAAGACGTGGAGGTCACAGTAGCATAACAAGATGGTTTTAATGCCCCTTGGAAGAGATGTGGAGGTCACAGTAGCTTAACAAGACGATTTTAATGCCCCTTGGAAGAGACGTGGAGTTCAAAGTGGTTTAACAAGGCAGTTTAAATGCCCCTTCGAAGAGACGTGGAGGTCACAGTAGCTTAACAAGACGAATTTAATGCCCCTTGGAAGAGACATGGAGTTCAGAGTGATTTAACAAGACTGTTTAATGCCACTTGTAAGAGACGTGGAAGACACAGGAGCTTAACAATATGGTTTTAATGCCCCTTGGAAGAGACGTGGTGGTCAGAGTGGTTTTACAAGATGGTTTTAATGCCCCTTGGAAGAGACGTGGAGGTCACAGTAGCTTAACAAGACGATTTTAATGTCCCTTGGCAGAGACGTGGAGTTCAGAGTGTTTTTACAAGATGGTTTTAATGCCCATTGGAAGAGACGTGGAGTTCAGAGTGGTTTAACAAGACGGTTTTAATGTCACTTGGAAGAGACGTGGAGGTCACAGAAGCTTAACAAGACGATTTTAATGCCCCTTGGAAGAGACGTGGCGGTCACAGTAGCTTAACAAGACTGTTTTAATGCCCCTTGGAAGAGACGTGGAGTTCAGAGTGGTTTAACAAGATGGTTTTAATGCCACTTGGAAGAGAAGTGGAATTCAGAGTGGTTTAACAAGATGGTTTTAATGCCCCTTCGAAGAGACGTGGATGTCACAGTAGCTTAACAAGACGGTTTTAATGCCCCTTGGAAGAGACGTCGAGTTCTGAGTGGTCTAACAAGACGGTTTTAATGCCACTTGCAAGAGACGTGGAGGTCACAGTAGCTTAACAAGATGATTTTAATGTCCCTTGAAAGAGACGTGGAGTACAGAGTGGTTTAACAAGACGGTTTTAATGCCCCTTGGAAGAGACGTGGAGGTCACCGTAGCTTAACAAGATGATATTAATGCCCCTTGGAAGAGAAGTGGAGTTCAGAGTGGTTTAACAAGACGGTTTTAACGCCCCTTGGAAGAGAAATGGAGGTCACAGTAGCTTAACAAGACGATTTTAATGCCCCTTGGAAGAGACGTGGCGGTCACAGTAGCTTAACAAGACTGTTTTAATGCCCCTTGGAAGAGACGAGGAGGTCACAGTAGCTTAACAAGACGATTTTAATGCTCCTTGGAAGAAAGGTGGAGGTCACAGTAGCTTAAAAAGATTATTTTAATGCCCCTTGGAAGAGACGTGGAGGTCACAGTAGCTTAACAAAACGATTTTAATGCTCCTTGGATGAGACGTGGAGGTCACAGTAGCTTAACAAGACGGTTTTAATGCACCTTGGAAGAGACGTGGGAGTCACAGTGGAATAAAAAGACAATATCAATGCCCCTTGGAAGAGTGGTGGAGGTCGCAGTGGAATAAAAAGACAATATCAATGACCCTTGGAAGAGACGTGGAGGTCACAGTAGCTTAACAAGACGATTTTAATGCCCCTTGGAAGAGACGTGGAGTTCAGCATGGTTTAACAAGGCAGTTTTAATGCCCCTTCGAAGAGACGTGGAAGTCACAGTAGCTTAACAAGACGATTTTAATGCCCCTGGGAAGAGACGTGGAGTTCAGAGTGGTTTATCAAGACAGTTTTAATGCCCCTTGGAAGAGACGTGGAGTTCAGAGTGGTTTAACAAGACGGTTTTAATGCCCCTTGGAAAAGACGAAGAGGTCACTGTAGCTTAACAAGACGGTTTTAATGCCTGTTGGAAGAGACGTGGAGGTCACAGTAGCTCAACAAGACGATTTTAATGCCCCTTGGAAGAGACGTGGAGTTCAGAGTGGTTTAACAATACTGTTGTAATGGCCCTTGGAAAAGACGTGGAGGTAACAGTACCATAACAAGATGGTTATAATGCCCCTTGGAAGAGATGTGGAGGTCACAGTAGCTTAACAAGATGGTTTTAATGCCCCTTGGTAGAGACGTGGAGGTCACAGTAGCTTACCAAGAAGGTTTTAATGCCCCTTGGAAGAGACATGGAGTTCAGAGTGGTTTAACAATACAGTTTTAATGCCCCTTGGAAGAGAGGTGGAGGTCACAGTAGCTTAACAAGACGGTTTTATTGCCCCTTGGAAGAGACGTGAAGTTCAGAGTGGTTTAACAAGACGGTTCTAATGGCCCTTGGAAGAGACGGGGAGGTCACAGAAGCTTAACAAGATGGTTTTAATGCCCCTTGGAAGAGACGTTGTGGTCACAGTAGCTTAACAAGATGATTTTAATGCCCCTTGGAAGAGACATGGAGTACAGACTGGTTTAACAAGACAGTTTAATGCCCCTTGGAAGAGACGAGGAGGTCACAGTAGCTTAATAAGACGATTTTAATGCCCCTTGGAAGAGACGTGGAGGTAACAGTAGCTTAACAAGATGGATTTAATGCCCCTTGGAAGAGACGTGGAGTTCAGACTGGTTTAGCAAAACGGTTTTAATGCCCCTTGGAAGAGACGTGGAGTTCAGAGTGGTTTAAGAAGACGGTTTTAATGCCCCTTGGAAAAGACGTGGAAGTCACTGTAGCTTAGCAAGATGGTTTTAATGCCCCTTGGAAGAGACGTGCAGTTCAGAGTTGTTTAACAAGACAGTTTTAATGCCCCTTGGAAGAGACGTGGAGGTCACAGTAGCGTAACAAGATTATTTTTAATGCGCCTTGGAAGAGGCGTGGAGGTCACAGTAGCTTAACAAGACAATTTTAATGCCCCTTAGAAGAGATGTGGAGGTCACAGTAGCTTAACAAGATGGTTTTAATGCATCTAGTAAGAGACATGGAGTACAGAGTTGTTTAACAAGATGGTTTTAATGCCCCTTGGAAGAGACGTGGAAGTCACAGTAGCTCAACAAGACGATTTTAATGCCCCTTGGAAGAGACTTGGAGTTCAGATTGGTTTAGAAAGACAGTTTTAATGCCCCTTGGAAGAGAGGTGGAGGTCACAGTAGCTTAACAAGACGGTTTTATTGCCCCTTGGAAGATACGTGGAGTTCAAAGTGGTTTAACAAGACGGTTGTAATGGCCGTTGGAAGAGACGTGGAGGTCACAGTAGCTAAAAAGATGGTTTTAATGCCCCTTGGAAGAGATGTGGAGGTCACAGTAGCTTAACAAGACGATTTTAATGCCCCTTGGAAGAGACGTGGAGTTCAGAGTGGTTTAACAAGGCAGTTTTAATTCGCCTTCGAAGAGACGTGGAGGTCACAGTAGCTTAACAAAACGATTTTAATGCCCCTTGGAAGAGAAGTGGAGGTCACAGTAGCTTAACAAGATGGATTTAATGCCCTTTGGAAGAGATGTGGAGTTCAGAGTGGTTTATCAAGACGGTTTTAATGCCCCTTGGAAGAGACGTGGAGTTCAGAGTGGTTTAACAAGACGGTTTTAATGCCCCTTGGAAAAGACGTAGTGGTCACTGTAGCTTAACAAGACGGTTTTAATGCCCCTTGGAAGAGACGTGGAGTTCAGATTGGTTTAGAAAGACAGTTTTAATGCCCCTTGGAAGAGAGGTGGAGGTCACAGTAGCTTAACAAGATGGTTTTAATGCCCCTTGGAAGAGACGTGGAGTTCAGAGTTGTTTAACAAGACGGTTTTAATGTCACTTGGAAGAGACGTGGAGGTCACAGAAGCTTAACAAGACGATTTTAATGCCCCTTGGAAGAGAAGTGGACGTCACAGTAGCTTAACAAGATGGATTTAATGCCCTTTGGAAGAGACGTGGAGTTCAGAGTGGTTTATCAAGACGGTTTTAATGCCCCTTGGAAGAGACGTGGAGTTCAGAGTGGTTTAACAAGACGGTTTTAATGCCCCTTGGAAAAGACGTAGAGGTCACTGTAGCTTAACAAGACGGTTTTAATGCCCCTTGGAAGAGACGTGGAGGTCACAGTAGCTCAGCAAGACGATTTTAATGCCCCTTGGAAGAGACGTGAAGTTCAGAGTGGTTTAACAAGACTGTTGTAATGGCCCTTGGAAGAGACGTGGAGGTCACAGTAGCATAAAAAGATGGTTTTAATGCCCCTTGGAAGAGATGTGGAGGTCACAGTAGCTTAACAAGACGATTTTAAAGCCCCTTGGAAGAGACGTGGAGTTCAGAGTGGTTTAACAAGACAGTTTTAATGCCCCTTGGAAGAGACGTGGAGGTCACAGTAGATTAACAAGACGATTTTATGCCCCTTGGAAGAGACGTGGAGTTCAGAGTGGTTTAACAAGACGGTTTTAATGCCCCTTCGAAAAGACGTGGATGTCACAGTAGCATAACAAGATGGTTTTAATGCCCCTTGGAAGAGACGTGGAGGTCACAGTAGCTTAACAAGACGATTTTAATGCCCATTGGAAGAGACGTGGAGTTCAAAGTGGTTTAACAAGGCAGTTTTAATGCCCCTTCGAAGAGACGTGGAGGTCACAGTAGCTTAACAAGACGAATTTAATGCCCCTTGGAAGAGACATGGAGTTCAGAGTGATTTAAGAAGACTGTTTTAATGCCACTTGTAAGAGACGTGGAAGACACAGTAGCTTAACAATATGGTTTTAATGCCCCTTGGAAGAGACGTGGAGGTCAGAGTGGTTTTACAAGATGGTTTTAATGCCCCTTGGAAGAGACGTGGAGGTCACAGTAGCTTAACAAGACGATTTTAATGTCGCTTGGAAGAGACGTGGAGTTCAGAGTGTTTTTACAAGATGGTTTTAATGCCCCTTGGAAGAGACGTGGAGTTCAGAGTGGTTTAACAAGACGGTTTTAATGTCACTTGGAAGAGACGTGGAGGTCACAGAAGCTTAACAAGACGATTTTAATGCCCCTTGGAAGAGACGTGGCGGTCACAGTAGCTTAACAAGACTGTTTTAATGCCCCTTGGAAGAGACGTGGAGTTCAGAGTGGTTTAGCAAGATGGTTTTAATGCCACTTGGAAGAGAAGTGGAATTCAGAGTGGTTTAACAAGATGGTTTTAATGCCCCTTGGAAGAGACGTGGATTTCACAGTAGCTTAACAAGACGGTTTTAATGCCCCTTGGAAGAGACGTCGAGTTCAGAGTGGTCTAACAAGACGGTTTTAATGCCACTTGCAAGAGACGTGGAGGTCACAGTTGCTTAACAAGATGATTTTAATGTCCCTTGAAAGAGACGTGGAGTACAGAGTGGTTTAACAAGACGGTTTTAATGCCCCTTGGAAGAGACGTGGAGGTCACCGTAGCTTAACAAGATGATATTAATGCCCCTTGGAAGAGAAGTGGAGTTCAGAGTGGTTTAACAAGACTGTTTTAACGCCCCTTGGAAGAGAAATGGAGGTCACAGTAGCTTAACAAGACGATTTTAATGCCCCTTGGAAGAGACGTGGCGGTCACAGTAGCTTAACAAGACTGTTTTAATGCCCCTTGGAAGAGACGTGGAGTTCAGAGTGGTTAAACAAGATGGTTTTAATGCCCCTTGGAAGAGACGAGGAGGTCACAGTAGCTTAACAAGACGATTTTAATGCTCCTTGGAAGAAACGTGGAGGTCACAGTAGCTTAAAAAGATGGTTTTAATGCCCCTTGGAAGAGACGTGGAGGTCACAGTAGCTTAAAAAAACGATTTTAATGCTCCTTGGATGAGACGTGGAGGTGACAGTAGCTTAACAAGACGGTTTTAATGCACCTTGGAAGAGACGTGGGAGTCACAGTGGAATAAAAAGACAATATCAATACACCTTGGAAGAGTGGTGGAGGTCGCAGTGGAATAAAAAGACATTATCAATGACACTTGGAAGAATGGTGGAGGTCGCAGTGGAATAAAAAGACAGTATCAATGCCCCTTGGAAGAGTGGTGGACGTCGCAGTGGAATAAAAAGACAATATCAATGACCCTTGGAAGAGACGTGGGGGTCACAGTAACTAAATAAGACTGTTTTGATGCCCCTTGGAAGAGACGTGGAGTTCAGCATGGTTTAACAAGATGGTTTTAATGCCCCTTGGAAGAGACGTGGAGGTCACAGTAGCTTAACAAGACGATTTTAATGCCCCTTGGAAGAGACGTGGAGTTCAGAGTGGTTTAACAAGGCAGTTTTAATGCCCCTTCGAAGAGACGTGGAAGTCACAGTAGCTTAACAAGACGATTTTAATGCCCCTGGGAAGAGACGTGGAGGTCAGAGTAGGTTAACAAGATGGATTTAATGCCCCTTGGAAGAGACGTGGAGTTCAGAGTGGTTTATCAAGACGGTTTTAATGCCCCTTGGAAGAGACGTGGAGTTCAGAGTGGTTTAACAAGACGGTTTTAATGCCCCTTGGAAAAGACATAGAGGTCACTGTAGCTTAACAAGACGGTTTTAATGCCCGTTGGAAGAGACGTGGAGGTCACAGTAGCTCAACAAGACGATTTTAATGCCCCTTGGAAGAGACGTGGAGTTCAGAGTGGTTTAACAATACTGTTGTAATGGCCCTTTGAAAAGACGTGGAGGTAACAGTAGCATAACAAGAGGGTTATAATGCCCCTTGGAAGAGATGTGGAGGTCACAGTAGCTTAACAAGATGATTTTAATGCCCCTTGGTAGAGACGTGGAGGTCACAGTAGCTTACCAAGAAGGTTTTAATGCCCCTTGGAAGAGACATGGAGTTCAGAGTGGTTTAACAATACAGTTTTAATGCCACTTGGAAGAGAGGTGGAGGTCACAGTAGCTTACCAAGACGGTTTTATTGCCCCTTGGAAGAGACGTGAAGTTCAGAGTGGTTTAACAAGACGGTTCTAATGGCCCTTGGAAGAGACGTGGAGGTCACAGAAGCTTAACAAGATGGTTTTAATGCCCCTTGGAAGAGACGTTGTGGTCACAGTAGCTTAACAAGATGATTTTAATGCCCCTTGGAAGAGACGTGGAGTACAGACTGGTTTAACAAGACAGTTTAATGCCCCTTGGAAGAGACGAGGAGGTCACAGTAGCTTAACAAGACGATTTTAATGCCCCTTGGAAGAGACGTGGAGGTAACAGTAGCTTAACAAGATGGATTTAATGCCCCTTGGAAGAGACGTGGAGTTCAGACTGGTTTAGCAAAACGGTTTTAATGCCGCTTGGAAGAGACGTGGAGTTCAGAGTGGTTTAAGAAGACAGTTTAATGCCCCTTGGAAAAGACGTGGAGGTCACTGTAGCTTAGCAAGATGGTTTTAATGCCCCTTGGAAGAGACGTGCAGTTCAGAGTTGTTTAACAAGACAGTTTTAATGCCCCTTGGAAGAGACGTGGAGGTCACAGTAGCGTAACAAGACTATTTTTAATGCCCCTTGGAAGAGACGTGGAGGTCACAGTAGCTTAACAAGACAATTTTAATGCCCCTTAGAAGAGATGTGGAGGTCACAGTAGCTTAACAAGATGGTTTTAATGCATCTAGTAAGAGACATGAAGTACAGAGTTGTTTAACAAGACGGTTTTAATGCCCCTTGGAAGAGACGTGGAAGTCACAGTAGCTCAACAAGACGATTTTAATGCCCCTTGGAAGAGACTTGGAGTTCAGATTGGTTTAGAAAGACAGTTTTAATGCCCCTTGGAAGAGAGGTGGAGGTCACAGTAGCTTAACAAGACGGCTTTATTGCCCCTTGGAAGATACGTGGAGTTCAAAGTGGTTTAACAAGACGGTTGTAATGGCCATTGGAAGAGACGTGGAGGTCACAGTAGCTTAACAAGATGGTTTTAATGCCCCTTGGAAGAGACGTGGAGGTCACAGTAGCTTAACAAGACGATTTTAATGCCCCTTGGAAGAGACGTGGAGTTCAGAGTGGTTTAACAAGGCAGTTTTAATGCGCCTTTGAAGAGACGTGGAGGTCACAGTAGCTTAACAAAACGATTTTAATGCCCCTTGGAAGAGAAGTGGAGGTCACAGTAGCTTAACAAGATGGATTTAATGCCCTTTGGAAGAGATGTGGAGTTCAGAGTCGTTTATCAAGACGGTTTTAATGCCCCTTGGAAGAGACGTGGAGTTCAGAGTGGTTTAACAAGACGGTTTTAATGCCCCTTGGAAGAGACGTGGAGTTCAGAGTGCTTTAACAAGACGGTTTTAATGCCCCTTCGAAAAGTCGTGTAGGTCACAGTAGCTTAACAAGACGGTTTTAAGCCCTTTGGAAGAGACGTGGAGTTCAGAGTGGTTTAACAAGACGGTTTTAATGCCCCTTGTAGGAGACGTGGAGGTCACAGTAGCTTAACAAGATGGTTTTAATGCCCCTTGGAAGAGACGTGGAGGTCACAGTAGCTTAGCAAGATGGTTTTAATTAGAGATGAGCGGTGTTCGACTAGAACTGTTCGCCAATCTCAAATTCGAGCTGTTTTGGGCGGTGTTCGAGTTGTTCGACGAACCCGAACGATTTGCAAAAAATTCGGCTGTTCGAGGTTATGTTCGATAACTGTTCGTGCACCAAAAGCGTGTCCTGCATGTCTGGCGCTATTTAGAGCACCAATCATGCAGGGATTGTCTGCCACTCACTGTAATGCCACAGCCATGGTGGTTGTGGCATTACAGTGATTGCCCAAATCGATGGGAACAGTGCCAACAGTGAAACATGAAAAGCCGGCAATTCAGCAGCGGCATACACCTGTACCCGACAATTTAGAACCGAAAGAATAGAGCTTCACACACAGATTAGATAGATATAAACATGTCAGTCACATATATATGAAGTACAGTGACAGTGTTGCTTACTGTACTTGTCATTTAGCGTAAAGGATTTATCAAAAAAAATAATAGTGTTTTCATGCACCGTCTCTTTAAAAAAGCCGGCCGGCAATTCAGCAGCGGTACCCGACAATTTATAACAGACAGAATAGAGCTTCACACATAGATTAGATAGATAGAAACATGTCAGTCACATATATATGAAGTACAGTGATAGTGTTGGTTACTGTACTTGTCATTTAGTATTAAAATAAAGGATTTATTATTAAAAAAATTGGCGTGGGGTTCCCCTTAATTTTAGGCTCTAGCGGAGGTTAAGCAGACAGCTGGGGCAGATGTTTGAAGCCTGGGAAGGGGGTAATACCCACGGAGCTTCCCAGGCTACTAATATCAGCCCCCAGCTGAATACATAGCCTTTACTAGCTATTAAAATGGGGGACCCCCCCAAAAAAATGACGTGGGGTCCCCCCTAATTTAATAGCTAGCAAAGGCTAGGCAGACAGCTGGGGGCTGATATTAATAGCCCAGGAAGGGAGCCATGAATATTGGCCCCCTCCCAGGCTAGAAACACCAGCCGTCAGCCGCCCCAGAAATGGCACATCCATAGGATGCGCCAATTCTGGCACTTAGCCTCGCTCTTCCACGCTGCCCTGGTGCGGTGGCAGGGGGTAATA
Source organism: Phyllobates terribilis (assembly GCF_046119375.1). NCBI lineage: Eukaryota > Metazoa > Chordata > Amphibia > Anura > Dendrobatidae > Phyllobates > Phyllobates terribilis. The sequence goes on from NW_027362761.1 coordinate 286,616,058, forward strand.
GGGTTGGGGTTGATGTCAGCTTATAATGCCAGCTGACATCAAGCCCAGGTTAGTAATGGAGAGGCGTCTATAAGACACCCCCATTACTAACCCCATAGTCAAAGTTAAAAAAAACACAAACACCCAGAATAAAGTCCTTTAATTGAAATAAAGACACAATCCTTTATTGTTCTAAATTAAACCATACTTACCGTCACGCCCATTCCAGCTGAAGCCAACGATCTCCTGCAATAAAAGAAAAATAATAAAGCAACCTCATCCTTACCTTTCCATGGTTCCCACGACAGCTTCAGCTCTGCTACATCGAGATGACAGGCTGGACCGCAGCAGAACGCTGCCATCCAGCCTCTCATCCCGCAGACACTGAGAAGCGCAGGCTTGCTTGCGCTGCTCAGCGTCTCTCTGTGACGACATCCAGATGAGCCGAGTTCATGTCCAATGAACTCGGCTCACCTCATGCACGTCACTGACAGCGTGGGAAAATTCTCACGCTGAAGCGGTGAGTGCAGGAGAATTCTCCCACGCTGTCAGTGACGTGCATAAGGTGAGCTCATGTACAATGAACTCAGCTCACCTCCTGCACGTCACTGACAGCGTGGGAGAATTCTCCTGCACTCAGCGCTTCAGCGTGAGAATTCTCCCACGCTGAAGCGCTGAGTGCAGGAGAATTTTCCCACGCTGTCAGTGACGTGCATAAGGTGAGCTCATGTCCAATGAACTCAGCTCACCTCCTGCACGTCACTGACAGCGTGGGAGATTTCTCCTGCACTCAGCGCTTCAGTGTGAGAATTCTCCCACGCTGAAGCGCTGAGTGCAGGAGAATTTTCCCACGCTGTCAGTGACGTGCATGAGGTGAGCCGAGTTCATTGGACATGAACTCGGCTCATCTGGATGCCCTCACAGAGAGACACTGTGGAGCGCAAGCAAGCCTGCGCTTCTCAGTGTCTGCGGGATGACAGGCTGGATGGCAGCGTTCTGCTGCGGTCCAGCCTGTCATCTCGATGTAGCAGAGCTGAAGCTGTCATGGGAACCATGGAAAGGTAAGGATGATGTTGCTTTATTGTTTTTCTTTTATTTCAGGAGATCGTTGGCTTCAGCTGGAATGGGCGTGATGGTAAGTATGGTTTAATTTAGAACAATAAAGAATTGTGTGTTTATTTCAATTAAAGGACTTTTTTCTGGGTGTTGTGTTTTTTTTAAATACTTTACTAGAAATTCATGGTGGTCATGTCTAATATTGGCGTGACCCCATGAATTTCGGGCTTAGGGCCAGCTGATAATGCCAAGCTGGCCCTAACCCCTTTATTACCCAGTGAGCCACCGCATCAGGGCCCTGGTTGAGTTGGGTACAGCGCCAGAAGATGGCGCTTCTATGAACGCGCCATTTTCCGGGGTGGCTGCGGACTGCAATTTGCAGCGGGGGTGGCCCAGAAAGCTTGGGCCTCCCTGCGCTGCGGATTCCAGCCCCCAGCTGCCTAGTTGTACCTGGCTGGACACAAAAACAGGGCGAAGCCCCACGTCAATTTTCTTTAAATTATTTCATGAAATAATTAAGAAAAAAAGGGCTTCCCTATATTGTTGTGTCCGGCCAGGTACAAATAGGCAGCTGGTGGTTGGGGGCAGCCCGTTCCTGCCTGCTGTACCTGGCTGGACACAAATATAGTGCGAAGCCCCAAGTCAATTTTTTTTAAATTATTTCATGAATTTCCTGAAATAATTTAAAAAAATTGAAGTGGGGCTTCGCACTATATTTGTGTCCAGCCAGGTACAGCAGGCAGGAACGGGCTGCCCCCAACCACCAGCTGCCTATTTGTACCTGGCCGGACACAACAATATAGGGAAGGCCTTTTTTTCTTAATTATTTCATGAATTTCATGAAATAATTAAAAAAAAAGTACGTGGGGCTTCGCCCTATTTTTGTGTCCAGCCAGGTACAACTAGGCAGCTGGGGGCTGGAATCTGCAGCGCAGGGAGGCCCAAGCTTTCTGGGCCCCCCCCCGCTACAAATTGCAGTCCGCAGCCACCCCGGAAAATGGCGCGTTCATAGAAGCGCCATCTTCTGGCGCTGTACCCAACTCATCCAGGGCCCTGGTGCGGTGGCTCACTGGGTAATAAAGGGGTTAGGGCCAGCTTGGTATTATCAGCTGGCCCCAAGCCCAAAATTCATGGGGTCACGCCAGTATTAGACATGACCGCCATGAATTTCTAGTAAAGTATTTAAAAAAAACACAACACCCAGAATAAAGTCCTTTAATTGAAATAAAGACACAATTCTTTATTGTTCTAAATTAAACCATACTTACCATCACACCCATTCCAGCTGAAGCCAACGATCTCCTGCAATAAAAGAAAAATAATAAACCAACCTCATCCTTACCTTTCCATGGTTCCCACGACAGCTTCAGCTCTGCTACATCGAGATGACTGGCTGGACCGCAGCAGAACGCTGCCATCCAGTCTGTCATCCCGCAGACACTGAGAAGCGCAGGCATGCTTGCGCTCCTCACTGTCTCGCTGTGACGGCATCCAGATGAGCCGAGGTCATGTCCAATGAACTCGGCTCACCTCATGCACGTCACTGACAGCGTGGGAAAATTCTCACGCTGAAGTGCTGAGTGCAGGAGAATTCTCCCACGCTGTCAGTGATGTGCATGAGGTGAGCTCATGTCCAATGAACTCAGCTCACCTCCTGCACGTCACTGACAGCGTGGGAAAATTCTCCTGCAATCAGCGCTTCAGCGTGAGAATTTTCCCACGCTGTCAGTGACGTGCATGAGGTGAGCCGAGTTCATTGGACATGAACTCGGCTCATCTGGATGTCGTCACAGAGAGACGCTGAGCAGCGCAAGCAAGCCTGCGCTTCTCAGTGTCTGCGGGATGACAGGCTGGATGGCAGCGTTCTGCTGCGGTCCAGCCTGTCATCTCGATGTAGCAGAGCTGAAGCTGTCGTGGGAACCATGGAAAGGTAAGGATGAGGTTGCTTTATTATTTTTCTTTTATTGCAGGAGATCGTTGGCTTCAGCTGGAATGGGCGTGATGGTAAGTATGGTTTAATTTAGAACAATAAAGGATTGTGTCTTTATTTCAATTAAAGGACTTTATTCTGGGTGTTTGTGTTTTTTTTAACTTTGACTATGGGGTTAGTAATGGGGGTGTCTTATAGACGCCTCTCCATTACTAACCTGGGCTTGATGTCAGCTGGCATTATAAGCTGACATCAACCCCAACCCTATTATCCCCTGCCACGGCACCAGGGCAGCGTGGAAGAGCGAGGCTAAGTGCCAGAGTTGGCGCATCCTATGAATGCGCCATTTCTGGGGCGGCTGACGGCTGGTGTTTCTAGCCTGGGAGGGGGCCAATATTCATGGCTCCCTTCCTGGGCTATTAATATCAGCCCCCAGCTGTCTGCCTAGCCTTTGCTAGCTATTAAATTAGGGGGGACCCCACGTCATTTTTTTTGGGGGGTCCCCCATTTTAATAGCTAGTAAAGGCTATGTATTCAGCTGGGGGCTGATATTAGTAGCCTGGGAAGCTCCGTGGGTATTACCCCCTTCCCAGGCTTCAAACATCTGCCCCAGCCGTCTGCTTAACCTCCGCTAGAGCCTAAAATTAAGGGGAACCCTACGCCAATTTTTTTAATAATAAATCCTTTATTTTAATACTAAATGACAAGTACAGTAACCAACACTATCACTGTACTTCATATATATGTGACTGACATGTTTCTATCTATCTAATCTATGTGTGATGCTCTATCTTTCTGTTCTAAATTGTCGGGTACCGCTGCTGAATTGCCGGCCGGCTTTTTTAAAGAGACAGTGCATGAAAACACTATTATTTTTTTAAATAAATCCTTTACACTAAATGACAAGCACAGTAAGCAACACTGTCACTGTACTTCTTATATGTGTGACTGACATGTTTCTATCTATCTTATCTATGTGTGAAGCTCTATTCTTTCTGTTATAAATTGTCGGGTACAGATGCTGAATTGCCGGCCGGCTTTTTTAAAGAGACGGTGCATGAAAACACTAATATTTTTTTTAATAAATCCTTTACACTAAATGACAAGTGCAGTAACCAACACTGTCACTGTGCTTCTTATATGTGTGACTGACATGTTTCTATCTATCTAATCTATGTGTGATGCTCTATTCCTTCTTGTCTAAATTGTCGGGTACCGGTGTATGCCGCTGCTGAATTTGCCGGCCGGCTTTTTTAAAGAGAGTGTCTTCTGAGCAGTTTGTCAGCTTTTGGACACCTTTGCAGGTGTTTTCTATGTGTTTCTATGTGTTTTTGTTTGCCTGCCATTGGTTTTAACGGTGTTCGACGGTGTTCTAAGGTGTTCGACGAACAGTTCGACGAACAGTTCCTCGAACATCCCGGTGTTCGACGAACCGAACCGAACCCGAACACTACGGGGGTGGCTCAACACTAGTTTTAATGCCCCTTGGAAGAGACGTGCAGTTCAGAGTTGTTTAACAAGACGGTTTAATGCCCCTTGGAAGAGACGTGGAGGTCACAGTAGCTTAACAAGACTATTTTTAATGCCCCTTGGAAGAGACGTGGAGGTCACAGTAGCTTAACAAGACAATTGTAATGCCCCTTTGAAGAGATGTGGAGGTCACAGTAGCTTAACAAGATGGTTTTAATGCATCTAGTAAGAGACATGGTGTACAGAGTTGTTTAACAAGACGGTTTTAATGCCCCTTGGAAGAGACATGGAAGTCACAGTAGCTCAACAAGACGATTTTAATGCCCCTTGGAAGAGACTTGGAGTTCAGATTGGTTTAGAAACACAGTTTTAATGCCCCTTGGAAGAGAGGTGGAGGTCACAGTAGCTTAACAAGACGGTTTTATTGCCCCTTGGAAGATACGTGGAGTTCAAAGTGGTTTAACAAGACGGTTGCAATGGCCGTTGGAAGAGACGTGGAGGTCACAGGAGCTTAACAAGATGGTTTTAATGCCCCTTGGAAGAGACGTGGAGGTCACAGTAGCTTAACAAGACGATTTTAATGCACCTTGGAAGAGACGTGTAGTTCAGAGTGGTTTAACAAGGCAGTTTTAATGCGCCTTCGAAGAGACGTGGAGGTCACAGTAGCTTAACAAAACGATTTTAATGCCCCTTGGAAGAGAAGTGGAGGTCACAGTAGCTTAACAAGATGGATTTAATGCCCTTTGGAAGAGATGTGGAGTTCAGAGTGGTTTATCAAGACGGTTTTAATGCCCCTTGGAAGAGACGTGGAGTTCAGAGTGGTTTAACAAGACGGTTTTAATGCCCCTTGGAAAAGATGTAGAGGTCACTGTAGCTTAACAAGGCGGTTTTAATGCCCCTTGGAAGAGACGTGGAGGTCACAGTAGCTCAACAAGACGATTTTAATGCCCCTTGGAAGAGACGTGAAGTTCATAGTGGTTTAACAAGACTGTTGTAATGGCCCTTGGAAGAGACGTGGAGGTCACAGTAGCATAACAAGATGGTTTTAATGCCCCTTGGAAGAGATGTGGAGCTCACAGTAGCTTAACAAGACGATTTTAAAGCCCCTTGGAAGAGACGTGGAGTTCACAGTGGTTTAACAAGACAGTTTTAATGCCCCTTGGAAGAGACGTGGAGGTCACAGTAGATTAACAAGACGATTTCAATGCCCCTTGGAAGAGACGTGGAGGTTACAGTTGCTTAACAAGATGGATTTAATGCCCCTTGGAAGAGACGTGGAGTTCAGAGAGGTTTAACAAGACGGTTTTAATGCCCCTTGGAAGAGACGTGGAGTTCAGAGTGCTTTAACAAGACGGTTTTAATGCCCCTTCGAAAAGACGTGTAGGTCACAGTAGCTTAACAAGACGGTTTTAAGCCCTTTGGAAGAGACGTGGAGTTCAGAGTGGTTTAACAAGATGGTTTTAATGCCCCTTGTAGGAGACGTGGAGGTCACAGTAGCTTAACAAGATGGTTTTAATGCCCCTTGGAAGAGACGTGGAGATCACAGTAGCTTAACAAAACGATTTTAATGCTCCTTGGATGAGACGTGGAGGTCACAGTAGCTTAAAAAGACGGTTTTAATGCATCTTGGAAGAGACGTGGGAGTCACAGTGGAATAAAAAGACAATATCAATGCCCCTTGGAAGAGTGGTGGAGGTCGCAGTGGAATAAAAAGACAATATCAATGACCCTTGGAAGAGTGGTGGAGGTCGCAGTGGAATAAAAAGACAATATCAATGACCCTTGGAAGAGACGTGGAGGTCACAGTAGCTTAACAAAACAATTTTAATGCTCCTTGGATGAGACGTGGAGGTCACAGTAGCTTAACAAAACGATTTTAATGCTCCTTGGACGAGACGTGGAGGTCACAGTTGCTTACCAAGACGATTTTAATGCCCCTTGGAAGAGATGTGGAGTTCAGAGTGGTTTAACAAGACGGTTTTAATGCCCCTTGGAAGAGACGAGGAGGTCACAGTAGCTTAACAAGATGATTTTAATGCCCCTTGGAAGAGACTTGGAATTCAGAGTGGTTTAACAAGACAGTTTTAATGCCCCTTGGAAGAGAGGTGGAGGTCACAGTAGTTTAACAAGCCGGTTTTATTGCCCCTTGGAAGAGACGTGGAGTTCAGAGTGGTTTAACAAGACGGTTGTAATGGAACTTGGAAGAGACGTGGAGGTCACAGTAGCTTAACAATATGGTTTTAATGCCCCTTGGAAGAGACGTTGTGATCACAGTAGCTTAACAAGACGATTTTAATGCCCCTTGGAAGAGACGTTGAGTACAGAGTGGTTTACCAAGACAGTTTTAATGCCCGTTGGAAGAGACGAGGAGGTCACAGTAGCTTAACAAGACGATTTTAATGCCCCTTGGAAGAGACGTGGAGGTAACAGTAGCTTAACAAGATGGATTTAATGCCCCTTGGAAGAGACGTGGAGTTTAAAGTGGTTTAACAAAATGGTTTTAATGCCCCTTGGAAGAGAGGTGGAGTTCAGAGTGGTTTAAAAAGACGGTTTTAATGCCCCTTGTAAAAGACGTGCAGGTCACTGTAGCTTAAAAAGATGGTTTTAATGCCCCTTGGAAGAGACGTGGAGTTCAGAGTGGTTTAACAAGGCAGTTTTAATGCCCCCTGGAAAAGACGTGGAGGTCACAGTAGCTTAACAAGACGATTTTAATGCCCCTTGAAAGAGACGTGGAGGTCACAGTAGCTTAACAAGATGGATTTAATGCCCCTTGGAAGAGACGTGGAGCTCAGAGTGGTTTAACAAGACCGTTTTAATGCCCCTTGGAAGAGACGTGGAGTTCAGAGTGGTTTAAAAACACGGTTTTAATGCCCCTTGGAAAAGACGTAGAGGTCACTGTAGCTTAACAATATGGTTTTAATGCCCCTTGGAAGAGACGTGGAGGTCACAGTAGCTCAACAAGACGATTTTAATGCCCCTTGGAAGAGAAGTGGAGTTCAGAGTGGTTTAACAAGACGGTTTTAATGCCCCTTGCAAGAGAAGTGGAGGTAACAGAAGCTTAACAAGACGGTTTTAATGCCCCTTGGAAGAGACGTGGAGTTTAGAGTGGTTTATCAAGACTGTTGTAATTTCCCTTGGAAGAGACGTGGAGTTCACAGTAGCATAACAAGATGGTTTTAATGCCCCTTGGAAGAGATGTGGAGGTCACAGTAGCTTAACAAGATGATTTTAATGCCCCTTGGAAGAGATGTGGAGTTCAGAGTGGTTTAACAAGACAGTTTTAATGCCCCTTGGAAGAGACGTGGAGGTCACAGTAGATTAACAAGACGATTTTAATGCCCCTTGGAAGAGACGTGGAGGTTACAGTTGCATAACAAGATGGATTTAAAGTCCCTTGGAAGAGACGTGGAGTTAAGAGTGGTTTAACAAGACGGTTTTAATTCCCCTTGGAAGAGATGTGTAGTTCAGAGTGCTTTAACAAGACGGTTTTAATGCCCATTTGAAAAGACGTGTAGGTCACAGTAGCTTAACAAGACGGTTTTAAGCCCTTTGGAAGAGACGTGGAGTTCAGAGTGGTTTAACAAGGCGGTTTTAATGCCCCTTGGAAGAGACGTGGAGGTCACAGTAGCTTAACAAGATGATTTTTAATGCCCATTTGAAGAGACGTGGAGGTCAGAGTTGTTTAACAATACGGTTTTAATGCCACTTGGAAGAGACGTGGAGGTCACAGTAGCATAACAAGATGGTTTTAATGCCCCTTGGAAGAGATGTGGAGGTCACAGTAGCTTAACAAGATGATTTTTAATGCCCCTTTGAAGAGACGTGGAGGTCAGAGTGGTTTATCAAGACTGTTGTAATTTCCCTTGGAAGAGACGTGGAGGTCACAGTAGCATAACAAGATGGTTTTAATGCCCCTTGGAAGAGATGTGGAGGTCACTGTAGCTTAACAAGACGATTTTAATGCCCTTTCGAAGAGACGTGGAGGTCACAGTAGCTTAACAAGACGATTTTAATGCAACTTGGAAGAGACGTGGAGTTCAGAGTTGTTTAACAATACGGTTTAAATGCCACTTGGAAGAGACGTGGAGGTCACAGTAGCTTAACAAGACGGTTTTAATGCCCCTTTGAAGAGATCTGGGGTTCAGAGTGGTTAAACCAAACGGTTTTAATGCCCCTTACTAGAAACGTGGAAGTCACAGTAGCTTAACAAGATGGTTTTAAAGCCCCTTGAAAGAAAAGTTTAGGTCACAGTAGCTTAACAAAACGATTTTAATGCTCCTTGGATGAGACATGGAGGTCACAGTAGCTTAAAAAGACGGTTTTAATGCATCTTGGAAGAGACGTGGGAGTCACAGTGGAATAAAAAGACAATATCAATGCCCCTTGGAAGAGTGGTGGAGGTCGCAGTGGAATAAAAAGACAATATCAATGACCCTTGTAAGAGTTGTGGAGGTCGCAGTGGAATAAAAAGACAATATCAATGACCCTTGGAAGAGACGTGGAGGTCACAGTAGCTTAACAAAACAATTTTAATGCTCCTTGGATGAGACGTGGAGGTCACAGTAGCTTAACAAAACGATTTTAATGCTCCTTGGATGAGACGTGGAGGTCACAGTAGCTTACCAAGACGGTTTTAATGCCCCTTGGAAGAGATGTGGAGTTCAGAGTGGTTTAACAAGACGGTTTTAATGCCCCTTGGAAGAGACGAGGAGGACACAGTAGCTTAACAAGATGATTTTAATGCCCCTTGGAAGAGACTTGGAATTCAGAGTGGTTTAACAAGACAGTTTTAATGCCCCTTGGAAGAGAGGTGGAGGTCGCAGTGGAATAAAAAGACAATATCAATGACCCTTGGAAGAGACGTGGAGGTCACAGTAGCTTAACAAAACAATTTTAATGCTCCTTGGATGAGACGTGGAGGTCACAGTAGCTTAACAAAACGATTTTAATGCTCCTTGGATGAGACGTGGAGGTCACAGTAGCTTACCAAGACGGTTTTAATGCCCCTTGGAAGAGATGTGGAGTTCAGAGTGGTTTAACAAGACGGTTTTAATGCCCCTTGGAAGAGACGAGGAGGACACAGTAGCTTAACAAGATGATTTTAATGCCCCTTGGAAGAGACTTGGAATTCAGAGTGGTTTAACAAGACAGTTTTAATGCCCCTTGGAAGAGAGGTGGAGGTCACAGTAGCTTAACAAGCCGGTTTTATTGCCCCTTGGAAGAGACGTGGAGTTCAGAGTGGTTTAACAAGACGGTTGTAATGGAGCTTGGAAGAGACGTGGAGGTCACAGTAGCTTAACAATATGGTTTTAATGCCCTTTGGAAGAGACGTTGTGATCACAGTAGCTTAACAAGATGATTTTAATGCCCCTTGGAAGAGACGTTGAGTACAGAGTGGTTTACCAAGACAGTTTAAATGCCCGTTGGAAGAGACGAGGAGGTCACAGTAGCTTAACAAGACGATTTTAATGCCCCTTGGAAGAGATGTGGAGGTAACAGTAGCTTAACAAGATGGATTTAATGCCCCTTGGTAGAGACGTGGAGTTTAGAGTGGTTTAACAAAATGGTTTTAATGCCCCTTGGAAGAGAGGTGGAGTTCAGAGTGGTTTAACAAGACGGTTTTAATGCCCCTTGTAAAAGACGTGCAGGTCACTGTAGCTTAAAAAGATGGTTTTAATGCCCCTTGGAAGAGACGTGGAGTTCAGAGTGGTTTAACAAGGCAGTTTTAATGCCCCCTGGAAGAGACGTGGAGGTCACAGTAGCTTAACAAGACGATTTTAATGCCCCTTGAAAGAGACGTGGAGGTCACAGTAGCTTAACAAGATGGATTTAATGCCCCTTGGAAGAGACGTGGAGTTCAGAGTGGTTTAACAAGACCGTTTTAATGCAACTTGGAAGAGACGTGGAGTTCAGAGTGGTTTAAAAAGACGGTTTTAATACCCCTTGGAAAAGACGTAGAGGTCACTGTAGCTTAACAATACGGTTTTAATGCCCCTTGGAGGAGACGTGGAGGTCACAGTAGCTCAACAAGACGATTTTAATGCCCCTTGGAAGAGAAGTGGAGTTCAGAGTTGTTTAACAAGACGGTTTTAATGCCCCTTGCAAGAGAAGTGGAGGTAACAGAAGCTTAACAAGACGGTTTTAATGCCCCTTGAAAGAGACGTGGAGTTCAGAGTGGTTTATCAAGACTGTTGTAATTTCCCTTGGAAGAGACGTGGAGGTCACAGTAGCATAACAAGATGGTTTTAATGCCCCTTGGAAGAGATGTGGAGGTCACAGTAGCTTAACAAGACGATTTTAATGCCCCTTGGAAGAGACGTGGAGTTCAGAGTGGTTTAACAAGACAGTTTTAATGCCCCTTGGAAGAGACGTGGAGGTCACAGTAGATTAACAAGACGATTTTAATGCCCCTTGGAAGAGACGTGGAGGTTACAGTTGCATAACAAGATGGATTTAAAGTCCCTTGGAAGAGACGTGGAGTTAAGAGTGGTTTAACAAGACGGTTTTAATTCCCCTTGGAAGAGATGTGTAGTTCAGAGTGCTTTAACATGACGGTTTTAATGCCCCTTAGAAAAGACGTGTAGGTCACAGTAGCTTAACAAGACGGTTTTTAAGCCCTTTGGAAGAGATGTGGAGTTCAGAGTGGTTTAACAAGGCGGTTTTAATGCCCCTTGGAAGAGACGTGGAGGTCACAGTAGCTTAACAAGATGATTTTTAATGCCCCTTTGAAGAGACGTGGAGGTCACAGTAGCTTAACAAGACGATTTTAATGCAACTTGGAAGAGACGTGGAGTTCAGAGTTGTTTAACAATACGGTTTTAATGTCACTTGGAAGAGACGTGGAGGTCACAGTAGCTTAACAAGACGGTTTTAATGTACCCTTTGAAGAGATGTGGGGTTCAGAGTGGTTAAACCAAACGGTTTTAATGCCCCTTGCTAGAGACGTGGAAGTCACAGTAGCTTAACAAGATGGTTTTAATGCCCCTTGAAAGAAAAGTGGAGGTCACAGTAGCTTAACAAGACGGTTGTAATGCCACTTAGAAGAGACGTGGAGGTCACAGTAGCTTAACAAGACGATTTTAATGTCCTTTGGAAGAGACGTGGAGTTCAGAGTGGTTTAACAAGTCGGTTTTAATGCCCATTGGAAGAGACGTAGAGGTCACAGTAGCTTAACAAGATTGTTTTAATCCCCCTTTGAAGAGACATGTAGTTCAGAGTGGTTTAACAAGACGGTTTTAATGCCCCTTGTAGGAGACGTGGAGGTCACAGTAGTTTAACAAGACGGTTTTAATGCCCCTTGCAAGAGACGTGGAGTTCAGAATTTTTAACAAGACGGTTTTAATGCCCCTTCGAAGAGACGTGGAGGTCACAGTAGCTTAACAAGACGGTTTTAATGCCCCTTGGAAGAGACGTGGTGGTCACAGTAGCTTAACAAGACGGTTTTAATGCCCCTTGGGAGAGATGTGGAGGTCGCAGTAGCTTAACAAGACTGTATTAATGGCCCTTGGAAGAGACGTGGAGTTCAGAGAGGTTTAAAAAGACGGTTATAATGCCCCTTTTAAGAGAAATGGAGGTCAGAGTAGCTTAACAATACGGTTTTAATGCCCCTTGGAAGAGACGTGGAGTTCAGAGTGGTTTAACAAGATGGTTTTAATGCCCGTTGGGAGAGATGTGGAGGTCGCAGTAGCTTAACAAGACAAATTTAAAGACCCTTTGAAAGAGACGTGGAGGTCACAGTAGCTTAACAAGACGGTTTTAATGCCCCTTGGAAGAGACGTGGAGTTCTGAGTGGTTTAACAAGACGCTTTTTTAATGCCACTTGGAAGAGACGTTGAGGTCACAGTAGCTTAACAAGACGGTTTTAATGCCCCATTGAAGAGATGTGGGGTTCAGAGTGGTTAAACCAAACGGTTTTAATGCCCCTTGCAAGAAACGTGGAAGTCACAGTAGCTTAACAAGATGATTTTAATGCCCCTTGGAAGAAAAGTGGAGGTCACAGTAGCTTAACAAGACGGTTTTAATGATACTTAGAAGAGACGTGGAGGTCACAGTAGCTTAACAAGACGATTTTAATGTCCTTTGGAAGAGACGTGGAGTTCAGAGTGGTTTAACAAGTCGGTTTTACTTCCCATTGGAAGAGACGTGGAGGTCACAGTAGCTTAACAAGATGGTTTTAATCCCCCTTTGAAGAGACATGTAGTTCAGAGTGGTTTAACAAGACGGTTTTAATGCCCCTTGTAGGAGACGTGGAGGTCACAGTAGTTTAACAAGACGGTTTTAATGCCCCTTGGAAGAGACGTGGTGGTCACAGTAGCTTAACAAGACTGTATTAATGGCCCTTGAAAGAGACGTGGAGTTCAGAGTGGTTTAACAAGACGGTTTTAATGCCCCTTCGAAGAGACGTGGAGGTCACAGTAGCATAACAAGACGGTTTTAATGCCCCTTGGAAGAGACGTGGTGGTCACAGTAGCTTAACAAGACGGTTTTAATGCTCCTTGGGAGAGATGTGGAGGTCGCAGTAGCTTAACAAGACTGTATTAATGGCCCTTGGAAGAGACGTGGAGTTCAGAGAGGTTTAAAAAGACGGTTATAATGCCCCTTGGAAGAGAAATGGAGGTCACAGTAGCTTAACAAGACGGTTTTAATACCCCTTGGAAGAGACGTGGAGTTCAGAGTGGTTTAACAAGATGGTTTTAATGCCCCTTGGGAGAGATGTGGAGGTCGCAGTAGCTTAACAAGACAATTTTAAAGACCCTTTGAAAGAGACGTGGAGGTCACAGTAGCTTAACAAGACGATTTTAATGCCCCTTGGAAGAGACGTGGAGTTCAGAGTGGTTTAACAAGAAGCTTTTTTAATACCCCTTGGAAGAGACGTGGAGTTCAGAAGGGTTTAACAAGATGATTTTATTGCCCCTTGGAAGAGACATGGTGGTTACAGTAGCTTAACAAGACAGATGTAATGCCCCTTCGAAGAGACGTGGAGTTTAGAGTGGTTTAACAAGATGGTTTTAATTCCCCTTGGAAGAGACGTGGAGGTCACAGTAGCTTAACAAGACGGTTTTAATGCCCCTTGGAAGAGACGTGGAGTTCAGAGTGGTTTAAAAAGACGGTTTTAATGCCCCTTGCAAGAGATGTTTAGGTCACAGTAGCTTAAGAAGATGATTTTAATGTCCCTTGGAAGAGACGTGGAGGTCACAGTAGATTAACAAGACGATTTTAATGCCCCTTGGAATAGACGTGGAGGTTACAGTTGCTTAACAAGATGGATTTTATGCCCCTTGGAAGAGACGTGGAGTTCAGAGTGGTTTAACAAGACGGTTTTAATGCCCCTTGGAAGAAACGTGGAGTTCAGAGTGCTTTAACAAGACGGTTTTAATGCCCCTTCCAAGAGACGTGGAAGTCACAGTAGCTTAACAAGATGGTTTTAATGCCCCTTGGAAGAAAAGTGGAGGTCACAGTAGCTTAACAAGACGGTTTTAATGCCACTTAGAAGAGACGTGGAGGTCACAGTAGCCTAACAAGACGATTTTAATGTCCTTTGGAAGAGACGTGGAGTTCAGAGTGGTTTAACAAGACGGTTTTAATGCCCCTTAGAAAAGACGTGTAGGTCACAGTAGCTTAACAAGACGGTTTTAAGCCCTTTGGAAGAGACGTGTAGTTCAGAGTGGTTTAACAAGGCGGTTTTAATGCCCCTTGGAAGAGACTTGGAGTTCAGAGTGGTTTAACAAGATGTTTTTAATGCACCTTGGAAGAGAAGTGGAGTTCAGAGTGGTACAAGATGTTTTTAATGCACCTTGGAAGAGACGTAGAGGTCACAGTAGCTTAACAAGATGATTTTTAATGCTCCTTTGAAGAGACGTGGAGGTCACAGTAGCTTAACAAGACGATTTTAATGCTCCTTAGTAGAGACGTTGAGGTCACAGTAGCTTAACAAGATGGTTTTAATGCCCCTTGTAAGAGACGTGGAGTTCAGCGTGGTTTAACAATATGGTTTTAATGCCCCTTGGAAGAGAAGTGGAGGTCACAGTAGCTTAACAAGATGGTTTTAATGCCCCTTTGAAGAGACGTGGAGTTCAGAGTGGTTTAACCAAACGGTTTTAATGCCCCTTGCTAGAGACGTGGAAGTCACAGTAGCTTAACAAGATGGTTTTACTGCCCCTTGGAAGAAAAGTGGAGGTCACAGTAGCTTAACAAGACGATTTTAATGCCACTTGAAAGAGACGTGGAGGTCACAGTAGCTTAACAAGACGATTTTAATGCCCTTTGGAAGAGACGTGGAGTTCAGAGTGGTTTAACAAGTCGGTTTTAATGCCCCTTGGAAGAGACGTGGAGGTCACAGAAGCTTAACAAGATGGTTTTAGTGCCCCTGTGAAGAGACAAGTAGTTCAGACTGGTTTAACAAGACGGTTTTAATGCCACTTGTAGGAGACGTGGAGGTCACAGTAGGTTAACAAGACGGGTTTAATGTACCTTGCAAGAGACGTGGAGTTCAGAGTTTTTTAACAAGATGGTTTTAATGCCCCTTGGAAGAGACGTGGAGGTCACAGTATCTTAACTAGATGATTTTAATGCCCCTTGGAAGAGACGTGGAGGTCACAGTATCTTAACAAAACGATTTAAATGCCCCTTGGAAGAGACGTGGAGTTCAGAGTGGTTTAACAAGAAGGTTTTAATGCCCCTTGGAAGAGACGTGGTAGTCACAGTAGCTTAAGAAGACAGTATTAATGCCCCTTGAAAGAGACGTGGAGTTCAGAGTGGTTTAACAAGACGGTTTTAATGTCCATTCGAATTGACGTGGAGGTCACAGTAGCTTAACAAGACGGTTTTAATGCCCCTTGGAAGAGACGTGGAGGTCACAGTAGCTTAACAAGACGGTTTTAATGCCCCTTTGAAGAGACGTGGAGGTCACAGTATCTTAACAAGACGATTTTAATGCCCCTTGGAAGAGACGTGGAGGTCACAGTATCTTAACAAGACAATTTTAATGCCCCTTGGAAGAGACGTGGAGTTCAGAGTGGTTTAACAAGACGGTTTTGATGCCCCTTGGAAGAGACGTGGAGGTCACAGTAGCTTAAGAAGACGTATTAATGCCCCTTGAAAGAGACGTGGAGTTCAGAGTGGTTTAACAAGATGGTTTTAATGCCACTTGGAAGAGACGTAGAGCTCAGAGTGGTTTAACAAGGCAGTTTTAATGCCTCTTGGAAGTGACGTGGAGGTCACAGTAGCTTAACAAGATAATTTTAATGCTCCTTAAAAGAGACGTGGAGGTCACAGTAGCTTAACAAGATGTATTTAATGCCCCTTGGAAGAGACGTGGAGTTCAGAGTGGTTTAACAAGACGGTTTTAATGACCCTTTGAAGAGACGTGGAGTTCAGAGTGGTTTAACAAGACGGTTTTAATGTCCCTTGGAAAAGACGTAGAGGTCACTGTAGCTTAACAAGACGGTTTTAATGCCCCTTGGAAGAGACGTGGAGGTCACAGTAGCTCAACAAGACGATTTTAATGCCCCTTGGAAGAGACGTGGAGTTCAGAGTTGTTTAACAAGACGGTTTTAATGCCCCTTGGAAGAGAAGTGGAGGTCACAGTAGCTTAACAAGACGGTTTTAATGCCCCTTGGAAGAGACGTGGAGTTCAGAGTGGTTTAACAAGACTGTTGTAATGGCCCTTTGAAGAGATGTGGAGGTCACAGTAGCATAACAAGATGGTTTTAATGCCCCTTGGAAGAGATGTGGAGGTCACAGTAGCTTAACAAGACGATTTTAATGCCCCTTGGAAGAGACGTGGTGTTCAGAGTGGTTTAACAAGACAGTTTTAATGCCCCTTGGAAGAGACGTTGAGGTCACAGTAGATTAACAAGACGATTTTAATGCCCCTTGGAAGAGACGTGGAGGTTACAGTTGCTTAACAAGATGGATTTAATGCCCCTTGGAAGAGACGTGGAGTTAAGAGTGGTTTAAAAAGACGCTTTAATGCCCCTTGGAAGAGATGTGGAGTTCAGAGTGCTTTAACAAGATGGTTTTAATGCCCCTTGGAAAAGACGTAGAGGTCACTGTAGCTTAACAAGACGGTTTTAATGCCCCTTGGAAGAGATGTGGAGGTCACAGTAGCTTAACAAGACGATTTTAATGCCCCTTGGAAGAGACGTGGAGGTTACAGTTGCTTAACAAGATGGATTTAATGCCCCTTGGAAGAGACGTGGAGTTAAGAGTGGTTTAACAAGATGCTTTTAATGCCCCTTGGAAGAGATGTGGAGGTCACAGTAGCTTAACAAGACAATTTTAATGCCCCTTGGAAGAGACGTGGAGTTCAGAGTAGTTTAACAAGACAGTTTTAATGCCCCTTGGAAGAGACGTGGAGGTCACAGTAGATTAACAAGACAATTTTAACGCCCCTTGGAAGAGACGTAGAGGTTACAGTTGCTTAACAAGATGGTTTTAATGTCCCCTTGGAAGAGACATGGAGTTAAGAGTGGTTTAACAAGACGGTTTTAATGCCCCTTGGAAGAGACATGGAGTTCAGAGTGCTTTAACAAGACGGTTTTAATGCCCCTTAGAAAAGATGTGTAGGTCACATTAGCTTAACAAGACGGTTTTAAGCCCTTTGGAAGAGACGTGGAGTTCAGAGTGGTTTAACAAGGCGGTTTTAATGCCCCTTGGAAGAGACGTGGAGGTCACAGTAACTTAACAAGATGATTTTTAATGCCTCTTTGAAGAGACGTGGAGGTCACAGTAGCTTAACTAGACGATTTCAATGCTCCTTAGTAGAGACATTGAGGTCACAGTAGCTTAACAAGATGGTTTTAATGCCCCTTGTGAGAGACTTGGAGTTCAGAGTGGTTTAACAAGATGTTTTTTATGCACCTTGGAAGAGACGTGGAGGTCACAGTAGCTTAACAAGATGATTTTAATGCCCCTTGGAAGAGACGTGGAGTTCAGAGTTGTTTAACAAGACGGTTTTAATGCCCCTTGCAAGAGACGTGGAAGTCACAGTAGCTTAACAAGATGGTTTTAATACCCCTTGGAAGAAAAGTGGAGGTCACAGTAGCTTAACAAGACGGTTTTAATGCCACTTAGAAGAGACGTGGAGGTCACAGTAGCTTAACAAGACGATTTTAATGTCCTTTGGAAGAGACGTGGAGTTCAGAGTGGTTTAACAAGTCGGTTTTAATGCCCCTTGGAAGAGATGTGGAGGTCACAGTAGCTTAACAAGATGGTTTTAATGCGCCTTTGAAGAGACATGTAGTTCAGAGTGGTTTAACAAGATGGTTTTAATGCCCCTAGTAGGAGACGTGGAGGTCACACTAGTTTAACAAGACGGTTTTAATGCCCCTTGCAATAGACGTGGAGTTCAGAGTTTTTTAACAAGACGGTTTTAATGCCCCTTGGAAGCGACGTGGAGGTCACAGTATCTTATCAAGATGATTTTAATGCCCCTTGGATGAGACGTGGAGTTCAGAGTGGTTTAACAAGACGGTTTTAATGCCCCTTGGAAGAGACGTGGAGGTCACAGTAGCTTAAGAAGACAGTATTAATGCCCCTTGAAAGAGACGTGGAGTTCAGAGTGGTTTAACAAGACGGTTTTAATGTCCATTCGAATTGACGTGGAGGTCACAGTAGCTTAACAAGACGGTTTTAATGCCCCTTGGAAGAGACGTGGAGGTCACAGTAGCTTAACAAGACGGTTTTAATGCCCCTTGGAAGAGACGTGGAGGTCACAGTATCTTAACAAGACGATTTTAATGCCCCTTGGAAGAGACGTGGAGGTCACAGTATCTTAACAAGACGATTTTAATGCCCCTTGGAAGAGACGTGGAGTTCAGAGTGGTTTAACAAGACGGTTTTGATGCCCCTTGGAAGAGACGTGGAGGTCACAGTAGCTTAAGAAGACGTATTAATGCCCCTTGAAAGAGACGTGGAGTTCAGAGTGGTTTAACAAGATGGTTTTAATGCCACTTGGAAGAGACGTAGAGCTCAGAGTGGTTTAACAAGGCAGTTTTAATGCCTCTTGGAAGTGACGTGGAGGTCACAGTAGCTTAACAAGATAATTTTAATGCTCCTTAAAAGAGACGTGGAGGTCACAGTAGCTTAACAAGATGTATTTAATGCCCCTTGGAAGAGACGTGGAGTTCAGAGTGGTTTAACAAGACGGTTTTAATGACCCTTTGAAGAGACGTGGAGTTCAGAGTGGTTTAACAAGACGGTTTTAATGTCCCTTGGAAAAGACGTAGAGGTCACTGTAGCTTAACAAGACGGTTTTAATGCCCCTTGGAAGAGACGTGGAGGTCACAGTAGCTCAACAAGACGATTTTAATGCCCCTTGGAAGAGACGTGGAGTTCAGAGTTGTTTAACAAGACGGTTTTAATGCCCCTTGGAAGAGAAGTGGAGGTCACAGTAGCTTAACAAGACGGTTTTAATGCCCCTTGGAAGAGACGTGGAGTTCAGAGTGGTTTAACAAGACTGTTGTAATGGCCCTTTGAAGAGATGTGGAGGTCACAGTAGCATAACAAGATGGTTTTAATGCCCCTTGGAAGAGATGTGGAGGTCACAGTAGCTTAACAAGACGATTTTAATGCCCCTTGGAAGAGACGTGGTGTTCAGAGTGGTTTAACAAGACAGTTTTAATGCCCCTTGGAAGAGACGTTGAGGTCACAGTAGATTAACAAGACGATTTTAATGCCCCTTGGAAGAGACGTGGAGGTTATAGTTGCTTAACAAGATGGATTTAATGCCCCTTGGAAGAGACGTGGAGTTAAGAGTGGTTTAAAAAGACGCTTTAATGCCCCTTGGAAGAGACGTGGAGTTCAGAGTGCTTTAACAAGATGGTTTTAATGCCCCTTGGAAAAGACGTAGAGGTCACTGTAGCTTAACAAGACGGTTTTAATGCCCCTTGGAAGAGATGTGGAGGTCACAGTAGCTTAACAAGACGATTTTAATGCCCCTTGGAAGAGACGTGGAGGTTACAGTTGCTTAACAAGATGGATTTAATGCCCCTTGGAAGAGACGTGGAGTTAAGAGTGGTTTAACAAGATGCTTTTAATGCCCCTTGGAAGAGATGTGGAGGTCACAGTAGCTTAACAAGACGATTTTAATGCCCCTTGGAAGAGACGTGGAGTTCAGAGTAGTTTAACAAGACAGTTTTAATGCCCCTTGGAAGAGACGTGGAGGTCACAGTAGATTAACAAGACAATTTTAACGCCCCTTGGAAGAGACGTAGAGGTTACAGTTGCTTAACAAGATGGTTTTAATGTCCCCTTGGAAGAGACATGGAGTTAAGAGTGGTTTAACAAGACGGTTTTAATGCCCCTTGGAAGAGACATGGAGTTCAGAGTGCTTTAACAAGACGGTTCTAATGCCCCTTAGAAAAGATGTGTAGGTCACATTAGCTTAACAAGACGGTTTTAAGCCCTTTGGAAGAGACGTGGAGTTCAGAGTGGTTTAACAAGGCGGTTTTAATGCCCCTTGGAAGAGACGTGGAGGTCACAGTAACTTAACAAGATGATTTTTAATGCCTCTTTGAAGAGACGTGGAGGTCACAGTAGCTTAACTAGACGATTTCAATGCTCCTTAGTAGAGACATTGAGGTCACAGTAGCTTAACAAGATGGTTTTAATGCCCCTTGTGAGAGACTTGGAGTTCAGAGTGGTTTAACAAGATGTTTTTTATGCACCTTGGAAGAGACGTGGAGGTCACAGTAGCTTAACAAGATGATTTTAATGCCCCTTGGAAGAGACGTGGAGTTCAGAGTTGTTTAACAAGACGGTTTTAATGCCCCTTGCAAGAGACGTGGAAGTCACAGTAGCTTAACAAGATGGTTTTAATACCCCTTGGAAGAAAAGTGGAGGTCACAGTAGCTTAACAAGACGGTTTTAATGCCACTTAGAAGAGACGTGGAGGTCACAGTAGCTTAACAAGACGATTTTAATGTCCTTTGGAAGAGACGTGGAGTTCAGAGTGGTTTAACAAGTCGGTTTTAATGCCCCTTGGAAGAGATGTGGAGGTCACAGTAGCTTAACAAGATGGTTTTAATGCGCCTTTGAAGAGACATGTAGTTCAGAGTGGTTTAACAAGACGGTTTTAATGCCCCTAGTAGGAGACGTGGAGGTCACAGTAGTTTAACAAGACGGTTTTAATGCCCCTTGCAATAGACGTGGAGTTCAGAGTTTTTTAACAAGACGGTTTTAATGCCCCTTGGAAGCGACGTGGAGGTCACAGTATCTTATCAAGATGATTTTAATGCCCCTTGGATGAGACGTGGAGTTCAGAGTGGTTTAACAAGACGGTTTTAATGCCCCTTGGAAGAGACGTGGAGGTCACAGTAGCTTAACAAGACAGTATTAAGGGCCCTTTAAAGAGACGTGGAGTTCAGAGTGGTTTAACAAGACGGTTTTTATGCCCCTTCGAAGAGACGTGGAGGTCACAGTAGCTTAACAAGACGGTTTTAATGCCCCTTGGAAGAGACGTGGAGGTCACAGTAGCTTAACAAGACGATTTTAATGCCCCTTGGAAGAGACGTGGTGGTCACAGTAGCTAAACAAGACGGTTTTAATGCCCCTTGGAAGAGACGTGGAGTTCAGAGTGGTTTAACAAGACGGTTTAAATGCCCCTTGGAAGAGACGTTGAGGTCACAGTAGCTTAACAATATGATTTTAATGCCCCTTGGAAGAGACGTGGAGTTCAGATTGGTTTAAAAAGACGGTTATAATGCCCCTTGGAAGAGACATGGAGGTCACAGTAGCTTAACAAGACGGTTTTTATGCCCCTTGAAAGAGACGTGGAGTTCAGAGTGGTTTAACAGAATGGTTTTAATGCCCCTTGGGAGAGATATAGAGGTCACAGTAGCTTAACAAGACAATTTTAAAGACCCTTTGAAAGAGACGTTGAGGTCACAGTAGCTAAACAAGACGGTTTTAATGCCCCTTGAAAGAGACGTGGAGTTCAGAGTTGTTTAACATGATGCTTTTTTAATGCCCATTGGAAGAGACGTGGAGTACAGAATGGCTTAACAAGACGATTTTATTGCCCCTTGGAAGAGACGTGGTGGTCACAGTAGCTTAACAAGACAGTTTTAATGCCCCGTCGAAGAGACGTGGAGTTCAGAGTGGTTTAACGACGGTTTTAATTCCCCTTAGAAGAGACGTGGAGGTCACAGTAGCTTAACAAGACGGTTTTAATGCCCCTAGGAAGAGACGTGGAGTTCAGAGTGGTTTAACAAGACGGTTTTAATGCCCCTTGCAAGAGACGTTTAGGTCACAGTAGCTTAACAAGATGATTTTAATGCCCCTTGGAAGAGACGTGGAGTTCAGAGTAGTTTAACAAGACAGTTTTAATGCCCCTGGGAAGAGACGTGGAGGTCACAGTAGATTAACAAGACGATTATAATGCCCCTTGGAAGAGACGTGGAGGTTACAGTTGCTTAACAAGATGGATTTAATGCCCCATGGAAGAGACGTGGAGCTAAGAGTGATTTAACAAGACGGTTTTAATGCCCCTTGGAAGAGACGTGGAGTTCAGAGTGCTTTAACAAGACGGTTTTAATGCCCCTTAGAAAAGACGTGTAGGTCACAGTAGCTTAACAAGACCGTTTTAAGCCCTTTGGAAGAGACGTGGAGTTCAGAGTCGTTTAACAGGGCGGTTTTAATGCCCCTTGGAAGAGACGTGGAGGTCACAGTAGCTTAACAAGATGATTTTTAATGCCCCTTTGAAGAGACGTGGAGGTCTCAGTAGCTTAACAAAACGATTTCAATGCTCCTTAGTAGAGACGTTGAGGTCACAGTAGCTTAACAAGATGGTTTTAATGCCCCTTGTGAGAGACTTGGAGTTCAGAATGGTTTAACAAGATGTTTTTAATGCACCTTGGAAGAGACGTGGAGGTCACAGTAGCTTAAGAAGACGATTTTTATGCCCCTTGGAAGAGACGTGGAGTTCAGAGTTGTTTAACAATATGGTTTTAATGCCCCTTGGAAGAGACGTGGAGGTCACAGTAGCTTAACAAGATGGTTTTTATGCCCCTTTGAAGAGACGTGGAGTTCAGAGTGGTTTAACCAAACGGTTTTAATGCCCCTTGCAAGAGACGTGGAAGTCACAGTAGCTTAACAAGATGGTTTTAATGCCCCTTGGAAGAAAAGTGGAGGTCACAGTAGCTTAACAAGACAGTTTTAATGCCACTTAGAAGAGACGTGGAGGTCACAGTAGCTTAACAAGACGATCTTAATGTCCTTTGGAAGAGACGTGGAGTTCAGAGTGGTTTAACAAGTTGGTTTTAATGCCCCTTGGAAGAGACGTGGAGGTCACAGTAGCTTAACAAGATGGTTTTAATGCCCCTTAGAAAAGATGTGTAGGTCACAGTAGCTTAACAAGACGGTTTTAAGCCCTTTGGAAGAGACGTGGAGTTCAGAGTGGTTTAACAAGGCGGTTTTAATGCCTCTTGGAAGAGACATGGAGATCACAGTAGCTTAACAAGACGGTTTTAATGCCCCTTGAAAGAGACGTGGAGTTCAGAGTGGTTTAACAGAATGGTTTTAATGCCCCTTGGGAGAGATATAGAGGTCACAGTAGCTTAACAAGACAATTTTAAAGACCCTTTGAAAGAGACGTTGAGGTCACAGTAGCTAAACAAGACGGTTTTAATGCCCCTTGGAAGAGACGTGGAGTTCAGAGATGTTTAACAAGATGTTTTTTTAATGCCCCTTAGAAGAGACGTGGAGTATAGAATGGCTTAACAAGACGATTTTATTGCCCCTTGGAAGAGACGTGGTGGTCACAGTAGCTTAAAAAGACAGTTTTAATGCCCCATCGAAGAGACGTGGAGTTCAGAGTGGTTTAACGACGGTTTTAATTCCCCTTGGAAGAGACGTGGAGGTCACAGTAGCTTAACAAGACGGTTTTAATGCCCCTAGGAAGAGACGTGGAGTTCATAGTGGTTTAACAAGACGGTTTTAATGCCCCTTGCAAGAGACGTTTAGGTCACAATAGCTTAACAAGATGATTTTAATGTCCCTTGGAAGAGACGTGGAGTTCAGAGTGGTTTAACAAGACAGTTTTCATGCCCCTTGGAAGAGACGTGGAGGTCACAGTAGATTAACAAGACGATTTTAATGCCCCTTGGAAGAGACGTGGAGGTTACAGTTGCTTAACAAGATGGATTTAATGTCCCTTGGAAGAGACGTTGAGTTCAGAGTGGTTTAACAAGACGGTTTTAATGCCCCTTGGAAGAAACGTGAAGTTCAGAGTGCTTTAACAAGACGGTTTTAATGCCCCTTAGAAAAGACGTGTAGGTCACAGTAGCTTAACAAGACGGTTTTAAGCCCTTTGGGAGAGACGTGGAGTTCAGAGTGGGTTAACAAGACGGTTTTAATGCACCTTGGAAGAGAAGTGGAGGTCACAGTAGCTTAACAAGACGGTTTTAATGCCCCTTGGAAGAGACGTGGAGTTCAGAGTGGTTGAACAAGACTGTTGTAATTGCCCTTGGAAGAGAAGTGGAGGTCATAGTAGCATAACAAGATGGTTTTAATGACCCTTGGAAGAGATGTGGAGGTCACAGTAGCTTAACAAGATGATTTTAATGCCCCTTGGAAGAGACGTGGAGTTCAGAGTAGTTTAACAAGACAGTTTTAATGCCCCTGGGAAGAGACGTGGAGGTCACAGTAGATTAACAAGACGATTATAATGCCCCTTGGAAGAGACGTGGAGGTTACAGTTGCTTAACAAGATGGATTTAATGCCCCATGGAAGAGACGTGGAGTTAAGAGTGGTTTAACAAGACGGTTTTAATGCCCCTTGGAAGAGACGTGGAGTTCAGAGTGCTTTAACAAGACGGTTTTAATGCCCCTTAGAAAAGACGTGTAGGTCACAGTAGCTTAACAAGACCGTTTTAAGCCCTTTGGAAGAGACGTGGAGTTCAGAGTCGTTTAACAAGACGGTTTTAATGCCCCTTGGAAGAGACGTGGAGGTCACAGTAGCTTAACAAGATGATTTTTAATGCCCCTTTGAAGAGACGTGGAGGTCTCAGTAGCTTAACAAAACGATTTCAATGCTCCTTAGTAGAGACGTTGAGGTCACAGTAGCTTAACAAGATGGTTTTAATGCCCCTTGTGAGAGACTTGGAGTTCAGAATGGTTTAACAAGATGTTTTTAATGCACCTTGGAAGAGACGTGGAGGTCACAGTAGCTTAACAAGACGATTTTTATGCCCCTTGGAAGAGACGTGGAGTTCAGAGTTGTTTAACAATATGGTTTTAATGCACCTTGGAAGAGACGTGGAGGTCACAGTAGCTTAACAAGATGGTTTTAATGCCCCTTTGAAGAGACGTGGAGTTCAGAGTGGTTTAACCAAACGGTTTTAATGCCCCTTGCAAGAGACGTGGAAGTCACAGTAGCTTAACAAGATGGTTTTAATGCCCCTTGAAAGAAAAGTGGAGGTCACAGTAGCTTAACAAGACGGTTTTAATGCCACTTAGAAGAGACGTGGAGGTCACAGTAGCTTAACAAGACGATTTTAATGTCCTTTGGAAGAGACGTGGAGTTCAGAGTGGTTTAACAAGTCGGTTTTAATGCCCCTTGGAAGAGACGTGGAGGTCACAGTAGCTTAACAAGAAGGTTTTAATGACCCTTTGAAGAGACATGTAGTTCAGAGTGGCTTAACAAGACGGTTTTAATGCCCTTTGTAGGAGACGTGGAGGTCACAGTAGTTTAACAAGACGGTTTTAATGCCCCTTGCAAGAGACGTGGAGTTCAGAGTTTTTTAACAAGACGGTTTTAATGCCCCTTGGAAGAGACGTGGAGGTCACAGTAGCTTAACAACACAGTATTAATGGCCCTTGAAAGAGACGTGGAGTTCAGAGTGGTTTAACAGGACGGTTTTAATGCCCCTTCGAAGAGACGTGGAGGTCACGGTAGCTAAACAAGACGGTTTTAATTCCCCTAGGAAGAGACGTGGAGGTCACAGTAGCTTAACAAGACGATTTTAATGCCCCTTGGAAGAGACGTGGTGGTCACAGTAACTTAACAAGACGGTTTTAATGCCCCTTGGAAGAGACGTGGAGTTGAGAGTGGTTTAACAATACGGTTTAAATGCCCCTTGGAAGAGACGTGGAGGTCACAGTAGCTTAACAAGATGATTTTAATGCCCCTTGGAAGAGACGTGGAGTTCAGAGTGGTTTAAAAAGACGGTTATAATGCCCCTTGGAAGAGACATGGAGGTCACAGTAGCTTAACAAGATGATTTTAATGCCCCTTGGAAGAGACATGGAGTTCAGAGTGGTTTAAAAAGACGGTTTTAATGCCCCTTGGAAGAGACGTGGAGTACAGAGTGGTTTAACAAGATGGTTTTAATGCCCCTTGGGAGAGATGTAGAGGTCACAGTAGCTTAACAATACAATTTTAAAGACCCTTTGAAAGAGACGTTGAGGTCACAGTAGCTTAACTAGATGGTTTTAATGCCCCTTGGAAGAGACGTGGAGTTCAGAGTGGTTTAACAAGATGCTTTTTTAATGCCCCTTGGAAGAGACGTGGAGTTCAGAATGGTTTAACAAGACGATTTTATTGCCCCTTGAAAGAGACGTGGTGGTCACAGTAGCTTAGCAAGACAGTTTTAATGCCCGTCGAAGAGACTTGGAGTTCAGAGTGGTTTAACAAGACGGTTTTAATTCCCCTTGGAAGAGAAGTGGAGGTCACAGTAGCTTAACAAGACGGTTTTAATGCCCCTTGGAAGAGACATGGAGTTCAGAGTGGTTTAACAAGACGGTTTTAATGCCCCTTGCAAGAGACGTTTAGGTCACAGTAGCTTAGCAAGATGATTTTAATGTCCCTTGGAAGAGATGTGGAGTTCAGAGTGGTTTAACAAGACAGTTTTAATGCCCCTTGGAAGAGATGTGAAGGTCACAGTAGATTAACAAGACGATTTTAATGCCCCTTGGAAGAGACGTGGAGGTTACAGTTGCTTAACAAGATGGATTTAATGCCCCTTGGAAGAGACGTGGAGTTCAGAGTGGTTTAACAAGACAGTTTTAATGCCCCCTGGAAGAAACGTGGAGTTCAGAGTGATTTAACAAGACGGTTTTAATGCCCCTTAGAAAAGATGTGTAGGTCACAGTAGCTTAACAAGACGGTTTTAAGCCCTTTGGAAGAGACGTGGAGGTCACAGTAGCTTAACAAGATGGTTTTAATGCCCCTTTGAAGAGACATGTAGTTCAGAGTGGCTTAACAAGACGGTTTTAATGCCCTTTGTAGGAGACGTGGAGGTCACAGTATCTAAACAAAACGATTTTAATGCCCCTTGGAAGAGACGTGGAGTTCAGAGTGGTTTAGCAAGACGGTTTTAATGCCCCTTGGAAGAGACGTGGAGGTCACAGTAGCTTAACAAGACAGTATTAATGGCCCTTGAAAGAGAAGTGGAGTTCAGAGTGGTTTAACAGGACGGTTTTAATGCCCCTTCGAAGAGACGTGGAGGTCACGGTAGCTTAACAAGACGGTTTTAATGCCCCTTGGAAGAGACGTGGAGGTCACAGTAGCTTAACAAGACGATTTTAATGCCCCTTGGAAGAGACGTGGTGGTCACAGTAACTTAACAAGACGGTTTTAATGCCCCTTGGAAGAGTCGTGGAGTTCAGAGTGGTTTAACAATACGGTTTAAATGCCCCTTGGAAGAGACTGGGAGATCACAGCAGCTTAACAAGATGATTTTAATGCCCCTTGGAAGAGACGTGGAGTTCAGAGTGGTTTAAAAAGACGGTTATAATGCCCCTTGGAAGAGACATGGAGGTCACAGTAGCTTAACAAGATGATTTTAATGCCCCTTGGAAGAGACATGGAGTTCAGAGTCGTTTAAAAAGACGGTTTTAATGCCCCTTGGAAGAGACATGGAGTACAGAGTGGTTTAACAAGATGGTTTTAATGCCCCTTGGGAGAGATGTAGAGGTCACAGTAGCTTAACAATACAATTTTAAAGACCATTTGAAAGAGACGTTGAGGTCACAGTAGCTTAACAAGATGGTTTTAATGCCCCTTTGAAGAGACGTGGAGTTCAGAGTGGTTTAACAAGATGCTTTTTTAATGCCCCTTGGAAGAGACGTGGAGTTCAGAATGGTTTTACAAGACGATTTTATTGCCCCTTGAAAGAGACGTGGTGGTCACAGTAGCTTAGCAAGACAGTTTTAATGCCCCGTCGAAGAGACTTGGAGTTCAGAGTGGTTTAACAAGACGGTTTTAATTCCCCTTGGAAGAGAAGTGGAGGTCACAGTAGCTTAACAAGACGGTTTTAATGCCCCTTGGAAGAGACATGGAGTTCAGAGTGGTTTAACAAGACGGTTTTAATGCCCCTTGCAAGAGACGTTTAGGTCACAGTAGCTTAGAAAGATGATTTTAATGTCCCTTGGAAGAGATGTGGAGTTCAGAGTGGTTTAACAAGACAGTTTTAATGCCCCTTGGAAGAGATGTGGAGGTCACAGTAGATTAACAAGACGATTTTAATGCCCCTTGGAAGAGACGTGGAGGTTACAGTTGCTTAACAAGATGGATTGAATGCCCCTTGGAAGAGACGTGGAGTTCAGAGTGGTTTAACAAGATGGTTTTAATGCCCCCTGGAAGAAACGTGGAGTTCAGAGTGCTTTAACAAGACGGTTTTAATGCCCCTTAGAAAAGATGTGTAGGTCACAGTAGCTTAACAAGACGGTTTTAAGCCCTTTGGAAGAGACGTGGAGTTCAGAGTGGTTTAACAAGGCGGTTTTAATGCCTCTTGGAAGAGACTTGGAGTTCAGAGTGGTTTAACAAGATGTTTTTAATGCACCTTGGAAGAGACGTGGAGTTCAGAGTGGTTTAACAAGATGTTTTTAATGCACCTTGGAAGAGACGTAGAGGTCACAGTAACTTAGCAAGATGATTTTTAATGCCCCTTTGAAGAGACGTGGAGGTCACAGTAGCTTAACAACACAGTATTAATGGCCCTTGAAAGAGACGTGGAGTTCAGAGTGGTTTAACAGGACGGTTTTATTGCCCCTTCGAAGAGACGTGGAGGTCACGGTAGCTAAACAAGACGGTTTTAATTCCCCTAGGAAGAGACGTGGAGGTCACAGTAGCTTAACAAGACGATTTTAATGCCCCTTGGAAGAGACGTGGTGGTCACAGTAACTTAACAAGACGGTTTTAATGCCCCTTGGAAGAGACGTGGAGTTGAGAGTGGTTTAACAATACGGTTTAAATGCCCCTTGGAAGAGACGTGGAGGTCACAGTAGCTTAACAAGATGATTTTAATGCCCCTTGGAAGAGACGTGGAGTTCAGAGTGGTTTAAAAAGACGGTTATAATGCCCCTTGGAAGAGACATGGAGGTCACAGTAGCTTAACAAGATGATTTTAATGCCCCTTGGAAGAGACATGGAGTTCAGAGTGGTTTAAAAAGACGGTTTTAATGCCCCTTGGAAGAGACGTGGAGTACAGAGTGGTTTAACAAGATGGTTTTAATGCCCCTTGGGAGAGATGTAGAGGTCACAGTAGCTTAACAATACAATTTTAAAGACCCTTTGAAAGAGACGTTGAGGTCACAGTAGCTTAACTAGATGGTTTTAATGCCCCTTGGAAGAGACGTGGAGTTCAGAGTGGTTTAACAAGATGCTTTTTTAATGCCCCTTGGAAGAGACGTGGAGTTCAGAATGGTTTAACAAGACGATTTTATTGCCCCTTGAAAGAGACGTGGTGGTCACAGTAGCTTAGCAAGACAGTTTTAATGCCCGTCGAAGAGACTTGGAGTTCAGAGTGGTTTAACAAGACGGTTTTAATTCCCCTTGGAAGAGAAGTGGAGGTCACAGTAGCTTAACAAGACGGTTTTAATGCCCCTTGGAAGAGACATGGAGTTCAGAGTGGTTTAACAAGACGGTTTTAATGCCCCTTGCAAGAGACGTTTAGGTCACAGTAGCTTAGCAAGATGATTTTAATGTCCCTTGGAAGAGATGTGGAGTTCAGAGTGGTTTAACAAGACAGTTTTAATGCCCCTTGGAAGAGATGTGAAGGTCACAGTAGATTAACAAGACGATTTTAATGCCCCTTGGAAGAGACGTGGAGGTTACAGTTGCTTAACAAGATGGATTTAATGCCCCTTGGAAGAGACGTGGAGTTCAGAGTGGTTTAACAAGACAGTTTTAATGCCCCCTGGAAGAAACGTGGAGTTCAGAGTGATTTAACAAGACGGTTTTAATGCCCCTTAGAAAAGATGTGTAGGTCACAGTAGCTTAACAAGACGGTTTTAAGCCCTTTGGAAGAGACGTGGAGGTCACAGTAGCTTAACAAGATGGTTTTAATGCCCCTTTGAAGAGACATGTAGTTCAGAGTGGCTTAACAAGACGGTTTTAATGCCCTTTGTAGGAGACGTGGAGGTCACAGTAGTTTAACAAGACGGTTTTAATGCCCCTTGCAAGAGACGTGGAGTTCAGAGTTTTTTAACAAGACGGTTTTAATGCCCCTTGGAAGAGACGTGGAGGTCACAGTATCTAAACAAAACGATTTTAATGCCCCTTGGAAGAGACGTGGAGTTCAGAGTGGTTTAACAAGACGGTTTTAATGCCCCTTGGAAGAGACGTGGAGGTCACAGTAGCTTAACAAGACAGTATTAATGGCCCTTGAAAGAGAAGTGGAGTTCAGAGTGGTTTAACAGGACGGTTTTAATGCCCCTTCGAAGAGACGTGGAGGTCATGGTAGCTTAACAAGACGGTTTTAATGCCCCTTGGAAGAGACGTGGAGGTCACAGTAGCTTAACAAGATGATTTTAATGCCCCTTGGAAGAGACGTGGAGGTCACAGTAGCTTAACAAGACGGTTTTAATGCCCCTTGGAAGAGACGTGGAGTTCAGAGTGGTTTAACAATACGGTTTAAATGCCCCTTGGAAGAGACTGGGAGATCACAGTAGCTTAACAAGATGATTTTAATGCCCCTTGGAAGAGACGTGGAGTTCAGAGTGGTTTAAAAAGACGGTTATAATGCCCCTTGGAAGAGACATGGAGGTCACAGTAGCTTAACAAGATGATTTTAATGCCCCTTGGAAGAGACATGGAGTTCAGAGTCGTTTAAAAAGACGGTTTTAATGCCCCTTGGAAGAGACATGGAGTACAGAGTGGTTTAACAAGATGGTTTTAATGCCCCTTGGGAGAGATGTAGAGGTCACAGTAGCTTAACAATACAATTTTAAAGACCCTTTGAAAGAGACGTTGAGTTCACAGTAGCTTAACAAGATGGTTTTAATGCCCCTTTGAAGAGACGTGGAGTTCAGAGTGGTTTAACAAGATGCTTTTTTAATGCCCCTTGGAAGAGACGTGGAGTTCAGAATGGTTTTACAAGACGATTTTATTGCCCCTTGAAAGAGACGTGGTGGTCACAGTAGCTTAGCAAGACAGTTTTAATGCCCCGTCGAAGAGACTTGGAGTTCAGAGTGGTTTAACAAGACGGTTTTAATTCCCCTTGGAAGAGAAGTGGAGGTCACAGTAGCTTAACAAGACGGTTTTAATGCCCCTTGGAAGAGACATGGAGTTCAGAGTGGTTTAACAAGACGGTTTTAATGCCCCTTGCAAGAGACGTTTAGGTCACAGTAGCTTAGAAAGATGATTTTAATGTCCCTTGGAAGAGATGTGGAGTTCAGAGTGGTTTAACAAGACAGTTTTAATGCCCCTTGGAAGAGATGTGGAGGTCACAGTAGATTAACAAGACGATTTTAATGCCCCTTGGAAGAGACGTGGAGGTTACAGTTGCTTAACAAGATGGATTGAATGCCCCTTGGAAGAGACGTGGAGTTCAGAGTGGTTTAACAAGATGGTTTTAATGCCCCCTGGAAGAAACGTGGAGTTCAGAGTGCTTTAACAAGACAGTTTTAATGCCCCTTAGAAAAGATGTGTAGGTCACAGTAGCTTAACAAGACGGTTTTAAGCCCTTTGGAAGAGACGTGGAGTTCAGAGTGGTTTAACAAGGCGGTTTTAATGCCTCTTGGAAGAGACTTGGAGTTCAGAGTGGTTTAACAAGATGTTTTTAATGCACCTTGGAAGAGACGTGGAGTTCAGAGTGGTTTAACAAGATGTTTTTAATGCACCTTGGAAGAGACGTAGAGGTCACAGTAACTTAGCAAGATGATTTTTAATGCCCCTTTGAAGAGACGTGGAGGTCACAGTAGCTTAACAAGACGATTTTAATGCTCCTTAGTAGAGACGTTAAGGTCACAGTAGCTTAACAAGATGGTTTTAATGCCCCTTGTAAGAGACTTGGAGTTCAGAGTGGTTTAACAAGATGTTTTTAATGCACCTTGGAAGAGACGTGGAGGTCACAGTAGCTTAACAAGACGATTTTAATGCCTCTTGGAAGAGACGTGGATTTCAGAGTGGTTTAACAATACGGTTTTAATGCCCCTTGGAAGAGAATTGGAGGTCACAGTAGCTTAACAAGACGGTTTTAATGCCCCTTTGAAGAGACGTGGAGTTCAGAGTGGTTTAACCAAACGGTTTTAATGCCCCTTGCAAGAGACGTGGAAGTCACAGTAGCTTAACAAGATGGTTCTAATGCCCCTTGGAAGAAAAGTGGAGGTCACAGTAGCTTAACAAGATGATTTTAATGCCACTTGAAAGAGACGTGGAGGTCACAGTAGCTTAACAAGAAGATTTTAATGCCCTTTGGAAGAGACGTGGAGTTCAGCCTGGTTTAACAAGTCAGTTTTAATGCCCCTTGGAAGAGACTTGGAGGTCACAGTAGCTTGACAAGATGGTTTTAATGCCCCTTTGAAGAGACATGTAGTTCAGAGTGGTTTAACAAGACGGTTTTAATGCCCCTTGTGGGAGACGTGGAGGTCACAGTAGCTTAACAAGACGGTTTTAATGCCCCTTGCAAGAGACGTGGACTTCAGAGTTTTTTAACAAGACAGGTTTTAATGCCCCTTGGAAGAGACGTGGAGGTCACAGTATCTTAACAAGACGATTTTAATGCCCCTTGGAAGAGACGTGGAGGTCACAGTATCTTAACAAGACGATTTTAATGCCCCTTGGAAGAGACGTGGAGTTCAGAGTGGTTTAACAAGACGGTTTTAATGCCCCCTGGAAGAAACGTGGAGTTCAGAGTGCTTTAACAAGACGGTTTTAATGCCCCTTAGAAAAGATGTGTAGGTCACAGTAGCTTAACAAGACGGTTTTAAGCCCTTTGGAAGAGACGTGGAGTTCAGAGAGGTTTAACAAGGCGGTTTTAATGCCTCTTGGAAGAGACTTGGAGTTCAGAGTGGTTTAACAAGATGTTTTTAATGCACCTTGGAAGAGACGTGGAGTTCAGAGTGGTTTAACAAGATGTTTTTAATGCACCTTGGAAGAGACGTAGAGGTCACAGTAACTTAGCAAGATGATTTTTAATGCCCCTTTGAAGAGACGTGGAGGTCACAGTAGCTTAACAAGACGATTTTAATTCTCCTTAGTAGAGACGTTGAGGTCACAGTAGCTTAACAAGATGGTTTTAATGCCCCTTGTAAGAGACTTGGAGTTCAGAGTGGTTTAACAAGATGTTTTTAATGCACCTTGGAAGAGACGTGGAGGTCACAGTAGCTTAACAAGACGATTTTAATGCCCCTTGGAAGAGACGTGGAGTTCAGAGTGGTTTAACAATACGGTTTTAATGCCCCTTGGAAGAGAATTGGAGGTCACAGTAGCTTAACAAGACGGTTTTAATGCCCCTTTGAAGAGACGTGGAGTTCAGAGTGGTTTAACCAAACGGTTTTAATGCCCCTTGCAAGAGACGTGGAAGTCACAGTAGCTTAACAAGATGGTTCTAATGCCCCTTGGATGAAAAGTGGAGGTCACAGTAGCTTAACAAGATGATTTTAATTCCACTTGAAAGAGACGTGGAGGTCACAGTAGCTTAACAAGACGATTTTAATGCCCTTTGGAAGAGACGTGGAGTTCAGCGTGGTTTAACAAGTCAGTTTTAATGCCCCTTGGAAGAGACTTGGAGGTCACAGTAGCTTGACAAGATGGTTTTAATGCCCCTTTGAAGAGACATGTAGTTCAGAGTGGTTTAACAAGACGGTTTTAATGCCCCTTGTGGGAGACGTGGAGGTCACAGTAGCTTAACAAGACGGTTTTAATGCCCCTTGCAAGAGACGTGGAGTTCAGAGTTTTTTAACAAGACGGTTTTAATGCCCCTTGGAAGAGACGTGGAGGTCACAGTATCTTAACAAGACGATTTTAATGCCCCTTGGAAGAGACGTGGAGGTCACAGTATCTTAACAAGGCGATTTTAATGCCCCTTGGAAGAGACGTGGAGTTCAGAGTGGTTTAACAAGACGGTTTTAATGCCCCTTGGAAGAGACGTGGAGGTCACAGTAGCTTTAGAAGACAGTATTAATGCCCCTTGAAAGAGACGTGGAGTTCAGAGTGGTTTACCAAGACGATTTTAATGCCCCTTCGAAGAGACGTGGAGGTCACAGTAGCTTAACAAGACGGTTTTAATGCCCCTCGGAAGAGACGTGGAGGTCACAGTAGCTTAACAAGACGGTTTTAATGCCCCTTGGAAGAGACGTGGTGGTCGCAGTAGCTTAAAAAGACTGTTTTAATGCCCCTTGGAAGAGACGTGGAGTTCAGAGTGCTTTAACAAGACGGTTTAAATGCCCCTTGGAAGAGACATGGAGGTCTCAGTAGCTTAACAAGATGATTTTAATGCCCCTTGGAAGAGACGTGGAGTTCAGAGTGGTTTAAAAAGACGGTTATAATGCCCCTTGGAAGAGACATGGAGGTCACAGTAGCTTAACAAGATGGTTTTAATGCCCCTTGGAAGAGATGTGGAGTTCAGAGTGGCTTAACAAGATGGTTTTAATGCCCCTTGGGAGAGATGTGGAGGTCACAGTAGCTTAACAAGACAATTTTAAAGACCCCTTGAAAGAGACGTGGAGGTCACAGTAGCTTGACAAGACTGTTTTAATGCCCCTTGGAAGAGACGTGGAGTTCAGAGTGTTTTAACAAGACGCTTTTTTAATGCCCCTTGGAAGAGACGTGGAGTTCAGAATGGTTTAACAAGACGATTTTATTGCCCCTTGGAAGAGACGTTGTGGTCACAGTAGCTTAACAAGACAGTTTTAATGCCCCGTAGAAGAGACGTGGAGTTCAGAGTGGTTTAACAAGATGGTTTTAATTCCCCTTGGAAGAGACGTGGAGGTCACAGTAGCTTAAAATGATGGTTTTAATGCCCCTTGGAAGAGACGTGGAGTTCAGAGTGGTTTAACAAGACAGTTTTAATGACCCTTGCAAGAGATGTTTAGGTCACAGTAGCTTAACAAGATGATTTTAATGTCCATTGGAAGAGACGTGGAGTTCAGAGTGGTTTAACAAGAATGTTTTAATGCCCCTTGGAAGAGAAGTGGAGGTCACAGTAGCTTAATAAGACGATTTTAATGCCCCTTACAAGAGCCATGGAGTACAGCATGTTAAAAACATTATTCCCATTATTGGGGAGTGGGTCTCCCATAGTCTTTGCCTATGCCTTCCAAGCAAAAGCTGCCAAAAATTAGGATGGAGGAGCTTGCAATGCCCCTGTAATGCACACTCCCGGGCTGAGCGGCGTGTGCGTGTTATTCCACTGGACCGTGCCGGAGAGTGAATGCCTGGAGGGGTGTAACTAGGTATCCACCCGATCCGACCAGGGTCGCACGACGGCATGCGACGCCAGTGCACCAAGGAGGAACCGAGCAGAGGGACCAGGTGCTACTCCAGGACAGACCCCGGACACGGCTGTTGACCCACACAGGGGAATACAGGAACAGACTAGTTAGGCTGGCACACAGACGGGTGGGTATAGGGAGGCACGACTGGTATGTAGGCAGGCGGGTATGCAGGCAGGGGGTTACAGGCAAGCACGGCTAGAGTGCAGACAGGGAGGCGCTAGCAGGTAGGAACACAGGCGGGATAGGACCCACTACACACTGGGACTCAGGAACAGAACCACAGATGTGGCGGACAAACACAGCAGAATGAGGCCGCCCAGAGAGGTGAGCGAGAGCAGGGCAGGATGAGACCGCCTAGAGCGGTGAGTGAGAGTAGAGCAGGACGAGGCCGCCTGGAGCGGTGAGCGAGAGTAGAGCAGGACGAGGCCGCCTGGAGCGGTGAGCAAGAGTAGAGCAGGACAAGACCGCCTGGAGCGGTGAGCAAGAGTAGAGCAGGACAAGGCCGCCTGGAGCGGTGAGCAAGAGTAGAGCAGGACCAGGCCGCCTGGAGCGGTGAGCAAAGGGAGAGCAGGCTAGAACCGCTGGAGCGGTGAGCAAAGGCAGAGCAGGCTAGAACAGCCGGAGCGGTGAGCAAAGGCAGAGCAGGCTAGAACCGCCGGAGCGGTGAGCAAAGGCAGAGCAGGCTAGAACCGCCGGAGCGGTGAGCAAAGGCAGAGCAGGCTAGAACCGTCGGAGTGGTGAGCAAAGGCAGAGCAGGGGGGACAGGGCTCTGTTCACACGGAACAGACAGGAAGGGAAAGGCAGAACCATATACCCACAGGGTACTTGCAGTGAAGTAGCGAGTGGACCACAAACTCACAAACGGGAGTACAGTGACAACGAGCAGGAGTAGGTACGAGTTCAGACTCTGCAGAAAAAGGAAAGGTACGGACATAGAGAAACACGGGAAAACAGGCTAGAAGAGTATACAGACAAGAACAGACACAGTAGCAAGATACAGGAGCGGGTCTAGGAATGCAGCCCCTAGAAGGCGGGAGGAACAGGCCAGGAGCGTGTTCAGACAGGACAGACTAGATACTGGAGCGAGTCTAGGAATGCAGCCCCTAGAAGGCGGGAGGAACAGGCTAGGAGCGTGTTCAGATAGGACAGACAAGATACAGGAGCGGGTCTAGGTATGCGGCCCCTAGAAGGCGAGACGAACAGGCAAGGAGCGTGTTCAGACAGGCCTGGAAATACAGCCTCCAGGATAGGCAGACAAGAGAACACAGAAGGGGACCTGGCACATTCAGAGTGAAAGACCACACTGAATGAAACACAATGCTCAGGCAGGGATTCATTGGAGCAGCTGGGTTAAATACCAGGTGACAGACAGCAATAGGCTGAGGACGCACAAGGGGTGTGGCTGCAGCAGGTACAAAAAGCAGGAAGTGATCGGGCGCCGCCCTTAAGCAGCAGACACAGAGGCAAACAGACAGCATGGAGGGAAGCCAGGCTAGCAGATTGGACTGGAGATCAAGTGTGCGCTCTTGCACAGTGGGAGATGGACCACTATGCAAGGACGCCGCCAGGTATGTTACAGCCCCTTTCAAGAGCCATGCAGTACAGCATATTAAAAACATTATTCCCATTATTGGGGAGTGGGTCTCCCATAGTCTTTGCCTATGCCTTCCAAGCAAAAGTTGCCAAAAATTAGGACGGAGGAACTTGCAATGCCCCTTACAAGAGCCATGCAGTACAGCATATTAAAAATATTATTCCCATTATTGGGGAGTTGGTCTCCCATAGTCTTTGTGTATGCCTTCCAAGCAAAAGCTGCCAAAACTTAGGACGGCGGAAATTGCAATGCTGGCAACACAGACCACGGTCACCCTGGTGGTATGGTGGTGGAGGCTGAGGATAAGGAGAAGAGCAAAAAACAGCTGACATGAGGAAGCGTATACCCATGTGTGGGTGTGAAGCGGTGCATGGGAATGCACCTCCCGAAATAACACAGTGGATTTGACTTTATGTTACTCTGCTGTCATTTGGTGGTGATGAGAAGTCTGGCCCAATCCAGCCCTTGCTCATTTTGATTAGGGTCAGCTTGTCAGCATTGTCAGTTGACAGGCAAGTGCGCTTATCAGTTATAATTCCCCCAGCGGCACTAAAATCACGCTCCGATAACATGCTAGTGGCAGGGCATTCCGGGACCTCCAAGGCGTACAGAGCGAGTTCATTCCTAGTGTCCATCTTGGATACCCAATAATTAAAAGGCACAGAGGAATCACGGAGGACACTGGTATGGTTGTCAAGGTACTCCCTCACCATCTTTTGAAACTTTCCACTCCTTGTCAGAGTACCCCGCGCCTCAGGGCCTGTAAGCTGGGCGGGCCTCAGAAATCTGTCCCATAACATTGACAGTGTTCCCCTGCCTCTGCTGGATTGGAGTTGCATCTCTCTCGCCTGTACGCCTTGGTTGGGCAACGAACTGTGACCTCCACCGCTAGCGTGATCAGATGCGAATTTTTTTAACAGTTCTGCAGCAAGGGCCTTCTGGTACT
Source organism: Phyllobates terribilis (assembly GCF_046119375.1). Lineage (NCBI taxonomy): Eukaryota > Metazoa > Chordata > Amphibia > Anura > Dendrobatidae > Phyllobates > Phyllobates terribilis. The sequence goes on from NW_027362761.1 coordinate 286,653,693, forward strand.
GCCCCATTTTTGTAGACCTCTCCACCTCAGGAATAAGAGAGTGAAAGTTCTCCTTGTAGCGGGGGTCTAAAGGTGTCACCAAACACTAATGACTGTCACCCAACATTTTGACAACGCGAGGGACACGGTTAAGGCAGCGTAACATAAAGTCTGCCATGCGTGCCAGACTGGTAATGGGCAAGACATCTGTGTCCTCACCAAGATGACGACAGACCATGCTCTCCTACTCCTGCTCCTCCTCCCCCCTGTCCTCCGGCCACCCACGCTGAACCGACGGTATGACAGTTGTACAGATACTACCGTCTACAGCGCATGATACCAGCTCCTGTTCTTCCTCCTCCTCCTCCTCTCCCTCATTGTCCCCCAATGCACGTTGGGATGAGATGAGGCTGGGCTGTGTGTAATCGCCCGCTACGGCTTCTTGATCCATCTCATCATACTCTGGCAGCAATGCCTCCTCTTTAATTCTCTGCAGAAAGCATTGCAAAAGACAGACAAGTGGGATGCTGACGCTAATGATGGCGTCATTGCCACTTACCATCTTAGTGAACTCCTCAAAGTTTGTCAGGATGGTACATATGTCAGACATCCAGGTTCACTCCTGAGGTCTTATGTGTGGAGTCTGACCTGAATATCGACGGCCTTGTTGCAGCTGGTACTCCACAACTGCTCTCTTCTGCTCACAAATCCTTTGCAACATTTGGAGGGTAGAGTTCCAACGTGTGGGGACATCACACACCAGTCAGTGTGCCGGAAGCTGGAAACGCTGCTGCAACACAGCAAGTGCAGCGGAAGCTGTAGCCAACTTGCGAAAATGAGCTGACAGGCAGCGTACTTTCACGAGCATATCTGGCAACTCGGGGTACGATTTAAGAAACCGCTGAACCACGAGGTTAAGCACATGAGCCAGGCATGGTACGTGTGTGATCTCGCCTCGCCTCAGAGCCGCCACCAGGTTACGGCCATTGTCACATATGACCATGCCTGGATGTAGGTTCAGCGGTCTCAGCCACAGATCTGCCTGCTCTTTCACAGCTGTCCACAACTCACAAGCAGTGTGAGGTTTATCACCAAAGCTTATGAGTTTCAGCACAGCCTGTTGCCGCTTGGCTGAGGCAGTACTGCAGTGCTTCCAACTTGCAACTGATGTGGTGATATCTGAGATGGAGGCTGAACATGAGGAGGAGGAGGAGGATGATGCGCAGGAGATGTACACTGTGGGGGGCAACTCTGACTAATATAGGGCCCACAATCCTCGGTGTGGGGAGGATGTGTTCCGTCCCAAGGTCCGACTGGGTCCTGGCTTCCACTATGTTTACCCAGTGTGCCATCATGGAGATGTACTGTCCCTGACCACAAGCACTTGTCCACGTGTCCGTTGTCAGGTGGACTCTCCCAGTAACTGCGTTGTTGAGGGCACGGCAGATGTTTCAGGACACGTGCTTGTGTAGTGCGGGGATGGCACAGCGGGCAAAATAGTGTCGGCTGGGGACCGAGTACAAAGGGATGGCCACCGCCATAAAGTTGCGGAAGGATTCCGTCTGCACCAGCCAAAAATGGCAGCATTTCCAACGCAAGCAGTCGTGAAATGTGCGAATTTAGGACTGTGGCCTGTGGGTCGTTGCCTGCGAATTTGCGCTTTTGTTCAAAGGTCTGTGATATGGACAATTGAACGCTGCGGTGGGACGTGGACGCTGATGCTGTTTCTTGAGAAATTGCCATAACAAGTGAAGACTGAGAGGAGGGGGCATCTTTGCATGCAGTATGGACAGGGGATTGCCTTGCACGCACAACAGGGGGTTTTCTTACATGCACAACAGCGGAAGAAGCAGTGGTAACACCCACTGACACTGGTCGTGGACCCTGGGGTTCACCCCACAAAGTCTGGTGCTTTGCTGCCATGTGCCTGATCATGCTGGTAGTGGTCAGGCTGGTAGTTTTGTCACCTCTGCTGATGTTGGCCAGGCAGGTGGTACAAATAGCTTTTTGGGATTATCAGCAGAGTCTTTAAAAAAAATTCCAGACTTTGGAAGACCTACCGGTTGTACTGGCAACATCCCTCGTGTTGGTGTTACGGGGAAAGGTTTCCCGCCTTCTGTTTGCGGCCACCACACAGCTTCTTCCTGCCTGTTGGGGTACTCTGCCTCCCTCCCCCTGTGTGCTGCTGGCCTCGCTCTGCATGTCCTCCTGCCACGTTGGGTCAGTTACTAGATTATCCACCACCTTCTCCTCTTCCACTTCCGCACCACGGTCCTCCTCCTCACTTCGTGGCAATTGTGTCTCGTCATCGTCCACCTCTTGTGACAAATTGCCAGCGTCGCCATCCTGTGGCCGTGGCTGTTCAAATATTTGGCCATCGCTACATGGAATCTCCTCTTCCACCACGTCAAGTGGAGGAGGCGAGGGGCCCAAATATGGAAATGGACCAGTGAACAGCTATTCAGAGTGTCCAACTGTGGGATCAGTTGCTGTCTGACGACACTCGGCATGGTGGGAGGAAGGAGCATCAGGGTGAGGAGGAGTATGCAGTAGAGACTCACGGCTACTAACACTTGACCGTGTGGAAGACAGACCGGAGGTGGTGGTGCCCAGATGACTGGAAGTATTATCTGCTATCCAATTAATAACCTGTTCACACTGATCAGATCACAATAGTGGTGCTGTTGTGTGCTTCCCTAGTAATTCGGTCAAGAACTGAGAGTGAGAAGATGTGGCTGTTGGTTGGGGCACATTTTCACCTTGGCCACAGCCCCGTCCCTGGTCATCACCAGAATGTCCAGTTCCACGTCCCTTGCCACGCGCCTTGCCCATTGTAAATGAAGTAAAATAGCTTACACTCGCACTATCAATGGCAAAAGGGTAATAAAAAGGAGATTTGAACCGTGGAAGAGGAAAACCACAGTTCTAGTTATCTGGCCAACACCAGAATCTTTTAAACAGATATATTTGTGTCTGAACAGTCAGCGAGACACTCAAACTGTTTTTTTTAGGGGAAAAGGGTAAAAAAGTGGATAATACAGAGATTTGAACCGTGGAACTGCAAAACCACAGTCCTAGCTATGTGGCCTACACCAGACTCTTTTAAACAGATATATTTGTGTCTGAACAGTCAGCGAGGCACTGAAACTGTTTTTTTTTTATGCAAAAGGTGGATTATACCCAGATTTAAACCGTGGAAGGGGAAAACCACAGTTCTACTTCTCTGGCCTACATCAGAATCTTTTAAACAGATATATTTGTGTCTGAACAGTCAGCGAGACACAGAAACTGTATTTTTTTATGCAAAAAGGTGGATTACATCCAGATTTGAACCATCGAAGAAGAAAACCACAGTTGTAGTTATCTGGCCTACACCAGAATATTTTAAACAGATATATTTGTGTCTGAAAAGTCAGCGAGACAATCAAACTGTTTATTTTAATGCAAAAGGTGGATTACACCCAGATTTGAACCGTGGAAGAGGAAAACCACAGTTATACTTCTCTGGCCTACACCAGAATCTTTTAATCAGATATATTTGTGTCTGAACAGTCAGCGAGACAATGAAACTGATTTCTTTTAATGTAAAAAGGTGGATTACACCCAGATTTGAACCGTGGAAGAGGAAAACCACAGTTCTAGTTATCTGGCCTACACCAGAATCTTTTAAACAGATATATTTGTGTCTGAACAGTCAGCGAGACACTCAAACTGTTTTTTTTTAGGGAAAAAAGGCAAAAAAGTGGATAATACAGAGATTTGGACCGTGGAACTGCAAAACCACAGTTCTAGCTATCTGGCCTACACCAGACTCTTTTAAACAGATATATTTGTGTCTGAACAGTCAGCGAGACACAGAAACTGTTTTTTTTATGCAAAAAGGTGGATTACACCCATATTTGAACCTTGGAAGAAGAAAACCACAGTTGTAATTATCTGGCCTACTCCAGAATATTTTAACCGGTTCCCGACCGCACACTGTAGATAAACGTCGGCGCTTGCTGGGCTCTGTGCAGCGCCAACGTTTAAAAACGGTGGGTGGTCCTGCAGTGCTCAGGACCCCCAGGGTCCTGCAAGCGCTGTGATTCCGGTGCAGAGCGTTAGCTCTGACAGGGGACATCATCGGGACCTGATTGGATCAGGTCCCAATGATGTTAACCTTTTGCTATGTTCTATATGCCGCGATCTATAGTGATCGCGGCATATAGAAGATAGACAGAGGAGAGGGGGTTGTCTTACTTAACTCTCCAACGACCCCTGATACCTTCCAGGACCTGGCGTTGCTATGGCAGCTGGAGGTCACATGACCGCCTCCAGATCTGCCATATATGGTGTCCTGCCAGGCTCAGCCTGCAGCTGAAGCCTGGCAGGACACAATGACTGTGAAACAGTCAGCAAAGATCTCATGTAATGTAAAACATGTCTATTACATTGCATGAGATCAGTGATCAGAAAAATAAAAATTAATGTCCATACAGGGACTAAGTAAAAATGTAAAAAAAAGTTTAAAAAAATGTTTTTAAACTGTTAAAAAAAATCACAAAACAAATAAAAATAAATAAATAAAATATTAAACCAATAAATCCGTATATTTATGCAAAACCAAAAAAAGGTCACATATTTGGTATCACCGCGTCCGAAACAACCCGATCTAAAAAACTGTCACACTAATTAACTCCTTCTGTGCACACGGTAATAAAAATAAATAAAAAACGGAGCAAAAAAATATGCTTTTTCAAGATATCGCAAAACAAAAGGGGAAAAAAATGCGATCAAAAAGCAAAATGGAAATAAAAATGGTACCGCTGAAAACGTCTTCTTGTTCTGCAAAAAAAAAGCCGCCATACAGCTCCATCAGCTGAAAAATAAAAAAGTTATAGCGCTCAGAATAAAGCAATGCAAAAAAAATATTTTTTCTATAAAATTGTTTTATTGTGTAAAAGCGCCAAAACATAAAAAAAATATACAGTAAGTGTAGTATCACTGTAAACATACTGACCCGAAGAATAACGCTGCCTGATCACTTTTACCACACACAGAACGGCATAAAAAAACCTCAAAAAACAATTCCTGAATTGTTGTTTTTTGTTAATTTTACCTCCCAAAAAATGGAATAGACAGCGATCAAAAAATGTCACGTACCCAAAAATGGTACCAATAAAAATGTCAACTCGTCCCGCAAAAAACAAGCTGTCACATGACTCTGTTGGCCGAAATATGGAAAAATTATAGCTCTCAAAATATGGCGATGCAAAAACTAGATTTTGCAAAAAAAAAAGCGTCTCTTAGTGTGTGACAGCTGTCAGTCATAAAAACCCAATATAAATCTGGTATCTCTGTAATCGCACCGACCCAAAGAATAAAGTAATCTCATCACTAATACCGCACGAGGAACGGCGTAAAAAATAAATAAAACCAATTCTTCACCTGCTACTGATTTGTTTATTATGTCTCCCAAAGATCGCAGTAAGGCTCTGCCCACATTTATCCTGCGCTCTGCGCTAAGCGCTTACACCAGAGTTTCCGTGTAAATCTCTGAAATACGTGATTCAGACGGAACCCATGACGGAAGATTCCTTGTAATGAGGCAGATATAGGCCACTGTGGATGCCGTCTGGCCTGTGATCCCACGGTGTCATTTGTTTTAGGCGTGCATAAAAGTACGGTTGGCCACAGTTTTGTGCACTTCTGAAAAAATGGACACCGCTAAACAGAGGCCAAACGGAGTCCAGAGTAATTCTGCTGCGTCATTACAGTGAATGGATCCCGCAGGGGTTTCATCTGAATTACATCACTTGGAAATTTAGATGGAAACCCCGATGTAAGTGCACAGCCTAGAGCGCCGGATAAATGTTACGTAAAATGTTCCCAATAAAAGCTTCAACTTAGTCCTCAAAAAAAGCTAGTCCCCACTCAGGTCCGTCATCTGTTAAAAATATAAGGGACTTCCAAGTTACTGGTAGCAGAAAGGCTCTGGAAAAGCGAAATTGCCCTTGCCCCCCAAAAGAAATTCAGAAAATGTTGTGCTCCCAAATCCAAATGCCTATTCTACAATAATTTGTTCTCCTATTGTCAAATAGCGCTCCGTCCCCCCCAGATCTTGCCGTATGGCTGTGCGGTACGATACAGCCACATATGGGGTATTGCCACTTTTAGAAAAAATTGTGTGACACATTTCGGCACCAATTTTACCCATTGCCCTGTGTGAAAATGTAAAATCTGAGGGTAAAACATTTTTTTGTGGTAAAAATATAATTATGCTTTTTTCACTACCCAATGGTATAAATTTAAAAATTAAAAAATACTCACTACTTCCCTAGATGAATTCCTTGAGAGGCGTAGTTTACAAAATGGGGTCACTTGTGGGGGTTTCTGCTGTTTCGGCATGTCAGCGACTCTTCAAATGTGACATGGTGTCTGCAACCTATCCCAGCCAACATAGCGCTCCTTTCTCTTCCAAACCCTGCCGTACACCAAAGCAGTGGTTTTCCCCCACATATGGGGTATTGGCGTACTCAGGAGAAATTGCACAACAAATTTCATGGTGCAATTTCTCCTGTTACCCTTATACAGTGGCGGCCAAAAGTATTGGCACCCCTGCAATTCTGTCAGATAATACTCAGTTTCTTCCAGAAAATGATTGCAATCACAAATTTTTAGGTATTATTATCTTCATTTAATTTGCTTGCAAGGAAAAAACACAATAGAGAATGAAGCAAAAATCAAATCATTGATCATTTCACACAAAACTCCAAAAATGGGCCAGACAAAAGTATTGGCACCCTCAGCCTAATACTTGGTTGCACAACCTTTAGCCAAAATAACTGCGAACAACCGCTTCCGGTAACCATCAATGAGTTTCTTACAATGCTCTGCTGGAATTGTAGACCATTCTTCTTTGGCAAACTGCTCCAGGTCCCTGATATTCCCAAATGCGACATGGTGTCTGCTAATTATTCAAACAAATTTTACATTCAAAAAGTCAAATGGCGCTCCTTCCCTTTCAAACCCTGCTGTGCGCCCAAACAGTGGTTTGCCTCCACATATTGGGTATCGGCGTGTTCAGGAGAAATTGCACAACAAATTTCATGGTGCAATTTATCCTATTACCCTTATGATAATGCAAAATTAAACGATGAAAAACGTTTTTGTGGGAAAAATGTGAAAATTTTATTTTTACAGCTCATTATTATAAACTTCTTTGAAGCACCTTGAGGTTCAAGGTTCTCAGCACACATCTAGATAAGTTCCTTAAGGGGTCTAGTTTCCAAAATGGTGTCACTTGTGGGCGGTTTCCACTGTTTAGGCAAATCCGGAGCTCTCCAAACGCAACATGGCGTCTGCTAATTATTCAAACAAATTTTACATTCAAAAAGTCTAATGGCACTCCTTTCCTTCCGAACCCTGCAGTTCGCCCAAACAGTGGTTTTCCCTCACATATGAGGTATCAGCGCGCTCAAGAGAAATTGCACAAAAAATTTTGCGGTCCATTTTTTCCTGTTACTCCTGCAAAAATAAAAAAAATTGGGTCTAAATTAACATTTTTGTGAAAAAAGTTAAATGTTAATTTTTTTCTTCCACATGCCAAAAATTCCTGTGAAGCAACTGAACGGTTAATAAAGTACTTGAATGTGGTTTTGAGCACCTTGAGGGGTGCCATTTTTAGAATGGTGTCACTTTTGGGTATTTTCTGTTATAAAGACCCCTCAAAGTGACTTCAAATATGATGTGGTCCCTAAAAAAATGTTTTTGTAAATTTTGTTGGAAAAATGAGAAATCGCTGGTCAACTTTTAACCCTTATAGCTCCCTAACAAAAAAAAATTTTGGTTCCAAAATTGTTCTGATGTAAAGTAGACATGTGGGAAATGTTATTTATTAACTATTTTGTGTGACATATCTCTCTGATTTAAGGGCATGAAAATTCAAAGTTTGAAAATTGCTAAATTTTCAAAATTTTCGCCAGATTTCTGATTTTTTCACAAATAAATGCAAGTGATATCGAAAAAATTTTACCACTATCATGAAGTACAATATGTCACGTAAAAGCATTTTCAGAATCAGGGGGATCCATTGAAGCGTTCCAGAGTAATTACTTCATAAAGTGACAGTGGTCAGAATTGAAAAAATTGGCCCGGTCACGAAGGCAAAAACAGGCTCTGGTGCGAAGTGGTTAAACAGATATATTTGTGTCAGAAAAGTCAGCGAGACACTCAAACTGTTTTTTTTTAATGCAAAAGGTGGATTACACCCAGATTTGAACCGTGGAAGAGGAAAACCACAGTTCTACTTCTCTGGCCTACACCAGAATCTTTTAATCAGATATATTTGTGTCTGAACAGTCAGCAAGACACTCAAACTGTTTTTTTTTATGCAAAATGGTGGATTACACCCAGATTTGAACCGTGAAAGAGGAAAACCACAGTTCTAGTTATCTTGTCTACACCAGAATCCTTTAAACAGATATATTTGTGTCTGAACAGTCAGCGAGACACTCAAACTGTTTTTTTTATGCAAAAAGGTGGATTACACCAAGATTTGAACCGTGGAAGAGGAAAACCACAGTTCTATTTATCTGGCCTACACCAGAATCTTTTAAACAGATATATTTGTGTCTGAACAGTCAGCGAGACACTCAAACTGTTTTTTTTAATGGAAAAAAGGCAAAAAAGTGGATAATACAGAGATTTGAACCGTGGAACTGCAAAACCACAGTTCTAGTTATCTGGCCTACACCAGACTCTTTTAAACAGATATATTTGTGTCTGAACAGTCAGCAAGATACTCAAGCTGTTTTTTTTAATGCAAAAAGGTGAATTACATCCAGATTTGAACCGTGGAAGAGGAAAACCACAGTTCTAGATATCTGGCCTACACCAGAATCTTTTAAACAGATATATTTGTGTCTGAACAGTCAGCGAGACTCTCAAACTGTTTTTTTTATGGAAAAAAGGCAAAAAAGTGGATAATACAGAGATTTGAACCGTGGAACTGCAAAACCAGAGTTCTAGTTATCTGACCTACACCAGACTCTTTTAAACAGATATATTTGTGTCTGAACACTCACAGACACACTCAATTTTTTTTTATTGGGGGGAAAAAATACCAAAAGGTTAATAAGACGGGTATTTGTACTTTCTGACTGAGGAAAAAAGAAAAAAAAGAGGATTTAGATGCCTGCCTGATATCTGGGATGGACATTAGTTTTGAGAGGGACTGTTTGTTTGATTTTGCAGGCTTTAGAGACCCTACACTCCCTATTTCGCAGTATACATCTCTCCCTAGTTCAGCAGCACTCTACCTACACCGACGGATCCAGAGCGACTGTGTCCAAGATGGCGGCGCCCGGTTTTAAATACTCGAGGTGACGCTGTGCGGCCAGCCAATCACTTTAATGCCCACAACCAACATGGCTGCGGCATTACAGTGACTGGCTGGCAATCCCTGCATGTTCATTGGCTCTGTAAAGAGCGCCAAACATGCAGGGCGGAGACCCAAGCTCCCGCCCGAGTAACCCGGAAATGCTCGGTGCTCGCCGAACATCCCGAGTAGTGAGATGCTCGGGCGAGTACCGAGCAGTGTCGAGCATGCTCGCTCAACCATAGTTTTCACCTTCCTCAGGATCAATAAGTAGGATTATAGGGTTATCTTGGTGGACTTATGTCTTCTTTAAATTTAAAAACTGTGAACAAATCACAAGGCAGCTTTTATTTTCAGTTTAAAGTAGACCTCAAGCAGAAACATGACTTCCATCACTGTGACCCCACTGATTGTCTATTAATCTGTGGACCTTCTTTGAGCATACTGTACTTATTTTTCTGCAGTGCAGCATCCTGTGTGCTTCCGGTCACACACTAACTGGAATTTTTGATTTTCCACTGACTGTTCTTCTTTTGTAGAATCGATCTATTCTGATATTTAGTAATGTAAGCAAGAATAGATGAAATCTAGGCTCTAAATGTAACTTATGGGAGATGTTTGGAGCTTAGTTGGTCTAATAATAGTATTTTTCATTGCTGAACATATCAAATTTAAGTAGGCACAATGAGAAGGAGAGGCCCCTTATCAGTTAATCGTTAGATCTCCTAAAATGTTTTTCAAAATATAACTAATATAAAATAAAAAACAAAGGAAAATAATACTTTTTTGGGGAGATTGGCAATTAAACAGCTTGGTAACACCTCCAGAGTTGAAATGAGCATCCTCATTGGGGGCTCCCTTTTAATTTAACCTGCTAACACAATCTTAACCCCTGTCTGACATTTGCGGTAATAGTACGTCATTGTGCCCTGGGCCCATTGGGCCAGGGACATACCATTACGCGCAATGTGATCAAGCCCGCATACAAGCTGTGCGGGGCGATCGCCACCGGGTGTCAGCTGATTCTCACAGCTGATAGCCGGTGCTATGTGCAAGGAGTGGTCAGCACTGTTCCCAGAACATTATTCCGGGAACAAGGGGAGGTAAGCGTGACTTACTCACAACCTATCCAGCGTCCTGCGCTGTCTCTGCCAGGTCTCGGTGGTTGTCATGGTGACCTGATGTCATCATGACGACATCCGGGTCATCATGCAGCAGGAAGTTACTCTGATCATGCGCAGCGCGCGATCAAAGTATCTTCTACCTGTGCAGCGCTGACAGGCTATATAGCATAGAGATGCTGCTGCTATATAAGCAATCAGCCTGCAAAAAGTGAAAGTCCCATAGTGGTACAAAGGGTAAAAGTAAAAAAAAAGTATCAGAAAGTGAAAAAAAAAGAAAAAAAAAAATGTAAAAATATTAAAAAAATGAAAAAAATAATCCCAAAAAATAAAAATATACTGTACCCATAAATAAATATTATTATGAGAAAAAAAACAACAAACCAATAAAAGTACACATATTTGGTATCACCGTGTCCGAAACGACCTGTCCCACTAGTTTTAGTGAACACTTTTAAAAAAATAGATAAAAAACGAAGCAAAAAACGATGCTTTATTATCATACTGCCAAACAAAAAATGTAATAAAATGTGATCAAAAAGACGAATGTACGTAAATAAAAATGGCACCACTGAAAATGTCATCTTGTCCCGCAAAAAACAAGCCAACATGTATCTCCATCAGCCGAAAATTAAAAGAGTTATTGCTCTCAGAATACGATGATACAAAAAAATTATTTTTTCTATAAAATAATTTTTATTAAGTAAAAGCACCAAAACATAAAAAACGATATCAATATGGTACCACTGTAAATGTACTAACCCGAAGAATAAAGCTGCCTTATCAATTTTATCACACGCGGATCTGCATAAAAAAACAAACAAAAAATTCCTGAATTGTTGTTTTTTGTTTATTCTGCCTCAGAAAAATTTAAATAGAAAACGATCAAAAAATGTCACGTGCCCGAAAATGGGCAATAAAAAATTCAACTAGTGCCGCAAAAAACAAGCCGTCACATGACTCTGTCAGCCGAAATATGGAAAAATTATAGTGCTCAAAATATGACGGTGCAAAAATTAGTCTTTGCAAAAAAAAGCGTCTTTTAGTGTATGACACCTGTAAATCATAAAAACCTGATATGAATCTGGCATCGCTGTAATCGCGCCGACCCGAAGAATAAAGTCATCTAATAACTTATACTGCATGAGAAACGGCGAAAAAAATAAACTCTAGGGTTTTGCTACGGTTAGGGATTTTTTCAAAAGTAAAGAAAAAAAAAATATGACGATATGGTGACTAGTGTTGAGCGCAAGTGTTCGCTACTTGAGTTTGTGTTGGGTACTCGGGTATGCACCGAGTATCACGGGTGCTCGAGTAACATGCTCGAGTCTCCACCCCATATGCTTCGCGGCCAAAAAAACTGACGGGGATTGCCTGCCTTGCACGAGCGATCTCCGTATGTTTTTTTTTTGGGTATCTAACAACCATGGGGACTCGAGCATGTCACTTGAGCACCCGCGATACATGGTGCATACCTGAGTACCCAATGCAAACTAAAGTAGCGAGCACTTGGGCTCAAGACTAATGACAACTTATTTAATATAATGACCTAATGTTATCAAATTCTGTGTCGTACCTCTGCGTTCAAAATGTTCACTATACCCTTTAATAAAATCCTTAAGGGGTCTAGGTTCCAAAATGGGTCACTTGTGGGGGGGTTTCCACTATTTAGGCGCATCAGGGGCTCTCCAAACGTGACATGGCGTCAGTTCTGGATTCCAGCCAATTGTGCGTTCAAAAAGTCAAACAGTGCTTTTCCCTTCTGAACTCTGCCGTGCACCCAAACACTGTATTTTCCCCACATATGGGGTATTGTCGTACTCAGGAGAAATTGCACAACAGTTTTTGGGGTCCATTTTCTCCTCTTAACCTTGTGAAAATAAAAAAATTTTGGCTAAAACATCATTTTTGTGGAAAAAGTTAGATTTTTTATTTTCACGGCGCCATGTTATAAACTCCAGTAAAGCACTTGGGGGTTCAGGGTGCTCACCACACATTTAGATAAGTTCCCTGAGGGGTCTAGTTTCCAAATTGGTGTCACTTGTGGGGGGTTTCCACTGTTTAGGCACATCCGCTAATTATTCAAGCAAATTTTACATTCAAAAAGTCAAATGCTGCTCCTTCCCTTCCGAACCCTGCCATATGCCCAAGCAGTGGCTTTCCTCCACATATTTGGTATCGGAGAGCTCAGGAGGAATTGTTCAACAAACTGCATGGTGCAATTTCTCCTGTTACTCTCATTAAAATGCAAAATTGGAGGCTGAAAAACATTTTTGTTGCAAAAATGTGAAAATTTTATTTTTACGGCTCAATGTTCTAAACTTCTGTGAAGAACCTGGGGATTCAAGGTGCTCAGTACACATCTAGATAAGTTCCCTGAGGGGTCTAGTTTCCAAAATGGTGTCACTTGTGGGGGGTTTCAACTGTTTAGGCACATCAGGGGCTCCCCAAACGCAACATGGCGTCCGATAATTATTGAAGCAAATTTTACATTCAAAAAGTCAAATGGCGCTCCTTCCCTTCCGAACCTTGCCGTGCGCCCAAACAGTGTTTTTTCCCCACATATGGGGTATCTACGTGCTCAGGGGAAATTGCACAACAAATGGTATGATGCAATTTCTCCTGTTACCCTTATCAAAATGCAAAATTGGGGGCTGAAAAACATTTTTGTGTGAAAAATAGAAAATTTTATTTTTACGGCTTAGGAGAAATTGCACAACAAATGTTGGGGTTCATTTTTTCCTGTTACCCTTGCAAAAATAAAAAAATTGGGGTCTAAAGTTAAATTTTTGTGAAAAAAAGTTAAATGTTAATTTTTTTTTTCCACATTCCAAAAATTCCAGTGAATCACCTAAAGGGTTAATAAATTTCATGAATGTGGTTTTGAACACCTTGGGGAGTGCAGTTTTTAGAATGGTGTCACTTTTGGGTATTTTCTGTCATATAGGCCCCTCAAAGTCACTTTGAATGTGATGTGGTCCCTAAAAAAAATGGTTTTATAAATTTTGTTGTAAAAATGAGAAATCGCTGGTCAACTTTTAACCCTTATAACTTCCTAACAAAAAAAAAATGGTTCCAAAATTGTGCTGATGTAAACTAGACATGTAGGAAATGTTATTTATTAACTATTTTGTGTGACATATCTCTATGATTTAAGGGCATGAAAATTCAAATTTTGAAAATTGCAAAATTTTCAAACTTTATGCCAAATTTCTGATCTTTTCAGAAATAAACGCAAGTCATAGCAAATAAATTTTACAACTATCATAAAGTACAATATGTCACAAAAACAATCTCAGAATCAGTGGGATTCATTGAATCATTCCAGAGTTATTACCTCATAAAGTGACAGTGGTCAGAATTATAAAAATTGGCCTGGTCATTAACGTGCAAACCACCCTCGGGGGTAAAGGGGTTAAAATCCTCTGCACCATAAACCTAACTTGTAAATAAAAGGGAGCTTTTACATTTTAATTGTTTTTCTATTTATTTTTTCAAATTCTCTAAAATGACCCTTTTGTACTTTTTCTGATATTGTGTTTTATTTTTTGTGGGGACTAATTGTTTCCAAATTAAAAACAGGATGTTTCTTGGGATATTTTGTTCTCTTTCAGGATAATGATTCTATTGATTTAGAAAAACAATACAAATTTTAGGATGCTCTCAAAGATAGAAACACACACTACTCTAGTTGCTCCACTCACCTATTCATTGTAGATGAGTCTTTTACAGCCTATGGCCTTTTCATATGTTAAATATGATAATAATTCAGATAATTGTCAGATGATTCTAAAAGCTGACACCCAGAACTCAGTGCCAGGAGCGGTGCCGCTCCCAGCACTCTAACTCTCTAAATGCTGCAATCAAAATTAATTTCCACGCCCCCTGAGGAAGTCAACGTGATGAAACGTGCGTTGGGGTAGAGGGACGCTGCATAACTTGTGTGCCTGCAATACAGCTGCTCTGTGGTATATCCTGCTATTTTATCTTTTGCATTTTGCTCTGTTAGGGTATCTTAACTCACAGTTTGCATTTTAGCACTATATGGCAACATAGCATTTACTTTACACAAAATACATACCATATTAGGCACGTATATGCAATGGTCGTTCCCTCACAGTATGGAGGTACTTTTTATCCTTTATTTATTCTTTGTCTGTGTATTTTATCAATAAAAATTTGATGTTTTGCTGAATTAATTTGGTCTCTGACTAATTTATCAGATTCTGGACTGAATTACTTGATGTTCATGGTTATGTTGGTTCAGCAACTATATTTGCAATTTTAGGACAATATCTGCTTTTTGATTATAATCAAAATTAATTGCAGCATTTACAGAGCTGGCAGAGGGTGGAAGCCCCCTCTGCCCTTGGATCGACGCCCCTACAACATCATTGCGAGGGGGGCGATCGTTGCTCTGGTGACTTGATGTCATCATGACAACATCCGCATCAACAGAGTTAGCAAACTTGGTAGATCATGCTCAGTGCATGATCTAACAAGTTGTCTGTCAGTGCACAGCTGACAGTTTGTATAGCATAGGAATGCTCCTGCATTCCTATACTATACAAGCGATCAGCCAATAAAAAGTGAAAGTCCCATAGTGGGACAAAGTAAAAACAGTAGGAAAAAGTAAAAATCAGGCTCAATCAGATAGATTACATTGGAAGTGTTACAGTATATGAATAAAGATGAGGGAACCTTTCAAGGTTCGATTTGGTTCCAATCGACAAATTTCTCAAAGTGCACTGTACAGTTCGTCGAACGGTGCGTCGAACATATCCAAACCCCATTGAATTCAATGGGAGGCAAAACCAAACACCTTCAGGAGGTCCCAAAAGCTGCTAAGACAGCTCAAATTTTGGGAAAACACCAGGAAAAGTGGCATCAATTGACCCACAGTCAAAATTTTATAATGGCACAGCAGCAGTCTGCTCTGGGCCATGCATAAGGTATCAAGGTCTGGGTCAGCATTTACAGCCTTGAATTTAACTTCACATTAAGATGAGGTGGGTGAGGGATCGGTATAGACCTGCTGTGCTGAGATCCCTGATACCTCATGCAACATCTCAAGCTGCTTTTCTGCTCAGCCACACACAGGTGGCACAAACATCAGTGAGTCCAACGGCTGCCAAAATTTAGGAAAAACCCTGCTAACAATTTAAAGGCACATAGAGCTGGCCACAGTAACGACATGTTCCCATTAGAAAGGAGAGAGTCTCCTATACAGTTATAGGATATGCAGTGAGTCCAATGGCAGCCAAAATTTCGGAAAACCCTACTAACTTTTTAAAGACACATTGAGCTGGGCCTCAGTAACAACATGTTCCTATAAAGGAGAGGGTCTGATATCCAGTTATAGGGTATGCAGTGAGTCCAACGGCTGCCAAAATTTAGGAAACATCACACTAACAATTTAAAGGCACATATAACTGGGCCACAGAAGCGAGTACGACATGTTCCCATTAGAAAGGAGAGAGTCTGCTATACAGTTATAGGTTATTCAGTGGGTCCAACGGCTGCCAAAATTTAGGAAAAACCCTACTAACAATTTAAACACACATAGAGCTGGGCCACAGTAATGACATGTTCCCATTAGAAAGGAGAGGGTCTGCTATACAGTTATAGGGTATGCAGTGAGTCCAACGGCTGCCAACATTTAGAAAAAACCCTACTAACAATTTAAAGACACATAGAGCTTGGCCACAGTAGCGACATGTTCCCACTAAAAAAGAATGGGTCTCCCATACTGTTCTTGCGTATGCAGTGACTGAAACAGCTGCCAAAAATTTGGAGGCATGCCAATATCCCTTGCAAGTGATGTAGAGGTCGAAGGGCCTCCTGAAAACAATGTTCCCATTATTAGGAAGTGGGTCTCCCATACTGTTTTCCTATGCAGTGAATGCAACGCCTGCTAAAAATTTGGAGGAACTCCAATGTTCCTTGCAAGAGATGTAGAGGTCGGAGGGCTTCCTGAAAACAATGTTCCCATTATTAGGAAGTGGGTCTCCCATACTGTTTACCTATGCAGTGAATGGCAACGGCTGCCAAAAATTTGGAGGAACTCCAATGTCCTTTGCAAGAGACGTAGATATGCTGACATGGTAGATATGGTGGTGATATGGTGATGGAGGAGGAGGAGGACAAGAGCAAAAAGACAAAATCAGGGAGCTGATACCCATGTCTGGGTGTGAAGACAGAGGTGCATGGGAATAGAGTAAGACCTCCCAAAAAAAGACAATTATAACCGATAGGCACATCCACCAGTCAACTGAAAATGCTGACAGGCTGACTCCTATAAAAATGAACAAGGGCTGGATTGGGCCAGACTACTCAAGAGCACCGAATGATAGCAGTGTCATGTGACCGCAGGCCCTTCAGCACAGTGTCTCGCGATATCCCGGCAGCCAGGAACGAGCCAGGAACGAAAGCGGCCATCGGAGGGTAAGTATAGCTTTTTTTTTTTATTTTTAAACATTCTTTCGGTCACAGTATATAAATCCATGCCGGTTGCATGGATTTATATAGTGTGATCTATTGTCAAGCACTTTCCAGGTGATGCTAAAATCGCCTGGAAAGCGCTTGTCAATCCGCATGCGGAAAAGCATGTGGAAATGCATGTGAATCCGCATGTATTCCGCAGGAAAAATGCATGTACAATCCGCATGCGTTTTTTCTGCCAGGGAGATGCAGAAATGATGCAGAAATTTTCTGCTTCATTTCTGCATCGTGGGCACATAGCATTAGTGTGTCAATAAATCAATTCACAGCAGTTTGCTGTTCAAACTACTTACCTACAGGCCAGGTATTTAAAACTCTGTTTTCTCCATCACACGGATCACATATGAGTTGTCAGAAAATACTGCCATTTCTGGCCTCCATTAAAAACTTCCTTTAGTGTGTCAGTGAAGCAATTCACAGCAGTTTGCTGTTCAAACTACTTACCTACAGGCCAAGTATTTAAAACTGTTTTCTCCGTCAATCGGATCACATATACGTTGTCAAGAAATACTGCCATTTCTGGCCTCCATTAAAAATTTCCTTTAGTGTGTCAGTGAAGCAATTCACAGCAGTTTGCTGTTCAAACTACTTACCTACAGGCCAGGTATTTAAAACTCTGTTTTCTCCATCACACGGATCACATATACGTTGTCAGAAAATACTGCCATTTCTGGCCTCCATTAAAAATTTCCTTTATTGTGTCAGTGAAGCAATTCACCGCAGTTTGCTGCTCAAACTACTTACCTACAGGCCAGGTATTTAAAACTCTGTTTTCTCTGTCACACGAATCACATATACGTTGTCAGAAAATACTGCCATTTCTGGCCTCCATTAAAAATTTCCTTTAGTGTGTCAGTGAAGCAATTCACAGCAGTTTGCTGTTCAAACTACTTACCTACAGGCCAGGTATTTAAAACTCTGTTTTCTCCGTCAAAAGGATCACATATGCACTGTCAGAAAATACTGCCATTTCTGGCCTCCATTAAAAATTTACTTTAGTGTGTCAGTGAAACAATTCACCGCAGTTTGCTGTTCAAACTACTTACCTACATGCCAGGAATTTAAAACTCTGTTTTGTCTATAACATGGATCACATATAAGTTTGCTCCAAATTCAGTCATTTGTAGTGAGAGTGGAAAATACTGTCCTCCATTTAAAATGGGCAAGGCACGTGGCAAGGGACGGGGAACTGGACGTGATGGTAATGGTGCATGGAGAGGCCGGGGACAAGGCTGTGGGCAAGCCGAAAATGTGTCACAACAAACACCCACATCTTCTCGTCTGACCTTCCTGTCCCAATTTCTTGGGGACCACAGCACACCACTCTTGAACCCAGAGCAGTGTCAAAAGGTTGTTGGTTGGATAGCGGATAATGCTTCCAGTCACTTAGCCACCACCACCAACACCCTGTCTTCCACACGGTCAAGTCTCAGTAGCCGTGAGTCTGGAAAGCATATTAGTCACCTTGATCCTGCTTCCTCCCACCATGCCGAGTACCCAGAGACAACTGATCCCACACTTGGGCACTCTGAAGAGCTGTTCACTTTTTCATTTATAGATTTGGGCCTCTCGCCCGGTCCACTTGAAGTGGGGCAAGAGGATATCACGTGTAGCGATGCCCAAATATTTGAACAGCCACGGTCACACGAAGGCGACGGTGGGAAAGTGTCACAAGAGGTGGACGATGATGAGACACAATTGCCAGAAAGTCAGGAGGAGGACCAGGGTGCGGAAGTGTAAGACGAGGTGGTGGATGATATAGTAACTGACCCAACGTGGCAGGAGGACATGCAGAGCGAGGAGAGCAGCACACAGGGGGAGGGAGGCAGAGCACCCCAACAGGCAGGAAGAAGCAGTGTGGTGGCCGCAGACAGAAGGCAGGCAACCATTCCCCCTAACATCAACACGAAGGAAGATGCCAGTACAACTGTTAGGTCTTCCCGAGTCTGGTTGCTTTTTAAAGACTCTGCCTATAACCCCAAAAAGGCGATTTGCACCACCTGCCAGGCCAGCATCAGCAGGGGTGGCAAAACGACCAGCCTGACCACAACCAGCATGATCACGCACATGGCTGCAAAGCACCCGACTTTGTGGGCCGAACCCCAAGGTCCAGGAACAGTGTCTGCGGGTGGCACCATTGATTCTTCCGCTGTTGTGCATGTAAGCCAATCCCCTGTCCATGGTGCATGCGAACATGCCTCCTGCCCTGCACCTGTCGTTGCACACTCTCAAGTAGCAGCATCAGGAAGCATGTCCATGTTCTTGTACCAGCGCAGCGTTCAGTTGTCCATAACCCAGTCCTTGGAACGCAAGCAAAAATATGCAGCCAACGTCGACAGGCCACACTACTAAATTATCACATTTCACGACTGCTTGCACTCGAAATGTTGCCCTTTAGGCTCATGGAGACGGAAGCATTCCGCAACCTGATGGCGGCGGCCATCCCTCGGTACTCAGTCCCCAGCCGCCACTATTTCTCCCGGTATGCCATCCCCGCATTACACAAGCATGTGTCCCAAAACATTAGCCGTGCTCTCAACAATACAGTTACCGGTAAAGTTCACCTAACCACGAACGAGTGGATTATTGCTTGTGGGCTGGGACGGTACATCTCGCTGACAGAACACTGGGCTAACATAGTGAAAGCAGGGACCCAGTTGGACCTTGGGACGTAATATGTCCTCCCGACACTAGGTCAATCAGGGTTGCCCCCACGGTCTACAGCTCCTGCACCTCATCCTCCTTTGCCTCCTCCTCCTGTTTTCTGCATCCATCTCCGAAATGACCACATCAGTCACAAGATGGAAGCACTGCAGCACGGCCTCGGCCAAGCGGCAACACGCTGTGCTGAAGCTAATATGCTTAGGTGGAAAACTGAAAGAGCAGGCAGATCTGTGGCTCATGCTGCTGAACCTACAGCCAGGCATGGTCGTGTGTGACAATGGCCAGAATCTGGTGGCGGCTCTGAGGCGAGGCGAGCTCACACACGTACCATGCCTGGCCCATGTGCTTAACCTCGTGGTTCAGCTGTTTCTCAAATCCTACCCAGAGCTGCCGTATCTGCTTGTTAAAGTACGCCGCCTGTGTGCCCATTTTAGAAAGTCAGCTACAGCTTCCACCGCCCTTGCAGTGTTTCAGCAGTGTTTGCAGCTTCCGGCTCACAGACTGGTGTGATGTCCCCACGCATTGGAATTCTACACTGCTGATGTTGGGAAGGATTTGTGAGCAGAAGAGGGCAGTTGTTGAGTGCCAGCATCAACAAGGCCGTCGGAATTCAGTTCAGACTCCACACCTAAGACCTCAGGAGTCGACATGGATGTCAGACATATGTACCATCCTCCAAAATTTTGAGGACTCCACAAAGATGGTAAGCGGCGATGACCCCATAATTAGCGTCACCATCCCGCTTCTCTGTCTTCTGAAATGCTCTCTGATCACGATCAAAGAGGATGCATTGCAGGCAGAGCACGATGAGATGGAGCAAGGAACCATTCAGGGTGATTACACACAGCCAGGCTTCATCTCATACCAATGTGGATTGGGTGACAATGAGGAAGAGGAGGAGGAAGGACAGGAGCTAGTTTTATGCACTATAGACGGTACTACCTGCACAACTGTCATACCATCTGTTCAGAGTGGATGGCCAGAGGACAGAGAGGAGGAGGAGGTGGAGAGCATGGTCAGTCATCCTCTCGGTGAGGACACGGAAGTCTTGCCTGTTAGTAGTCTGGCACGCATGGCTGCGTTTGTTATGCTGTCTTTCCCATGACCCTCGTGTTCTCAAAATTTTGGGTGACAGTCAATACTGGTTGGTGACACTTCTAGACCCACGCTACAAGGAGAACTTTATATCTCTTATTCCTGAGGCGGACAGGTGTACAAAAATAGGGCAGTACCAGAAGACCCTTGTTGCGGATCTATTAAAAAAATTCCCATCTGAAAACGCTGGCGGCAGAGGGCACACTTCGTTGGACAACCAAGGATTACAGGCGAGAGAGACACAACTTCAATCCAGCAGAGGCAGGGGAACACTGTCAAAGTTCTGGGAGAGTTTTCTCAGACCCTCCCATTGCACTGGCCCTGAGGAGCGGGGTACTCTCACAAGGAGTGCAAAGTTTGGGAAGATGCTGAGGGAGTACCTTGCCGACCATACCAACGTCCTCCGTGATTCCTCTTTGCCTTATAATTATTGGGTATCCAAGCTGGATACAAGGAATGAACTAGATCTCTACGCCTTGGAGGTCCTGGCCTGCCCTGCCGCCAAAGTTTTATCAGAGCGGGTTTTAAGTGCCGCTGGTGGAATTATAACTGATAAGCGCATCCGCCTGTCAACTGAAAATGCTGACAGGCTGACTCTTATAAAAATGAAAAAGGGCTGGATTAGGCCAGACTTCTCAACACCACCGAATGATAGCAGTGTAACATAAACTCAAATCGAGTGTCTTTTCTTGGGAGGTGTATTCCCATTTTCACACCCACACATGGGTATACGCTTCCTGATTTTGACTATTTGCTCTTGTCCTCCTCCTTCTCCTCATCCTCCACCAACATATCACCAGGGTGACCGTGGTCCAAGATGCAACACCCACATAATTTTTTAAAGGGTGTTTATGAGGCCCATAAAAAATTTTTTTATACAGTATGTTCATGTATACCCCCCAGGGGTAAATGTTTGTCAGCCCATACAATTAGTGCATGGGCATTACAAGTATAGGAGGCCTGCTCCTTTCTAATGGAAACATTTTTTTATGATGCCCTCCTCCACGTCTCTTCCAAAGGTCATTGAAGTGCCTCCAAATTTTTGGCAGCCGTTTCATTCACTGCATAGGCCTACACTATGGGAGACTCTCTCCTTTCTAATGGGAATTTGTAGTTACTGTGGCCCTGCTCTATGTGTCTTTAAATTCTTAGTGGGGTTTTTCCTAAAATTGGTCAGCCGTTGGACTCACTGCATACCCTATAACTGTATAGCAGACTCTCTCCTTTCTAATGGGAATTTGTCGTTACTGTGGCAATGCTTTATGTGTCTTTAAATTCTTAGTGGGGTTTTTCCTAAAATTGGTCAGCCGTTGGACTCACTGCATACCCTATAACTGTATAGAAGACCCTCTCCTTTCTAATGGGAAGATGTCATACCTTGTTACTGTGGCCCTGCTCTGTGAGTCTTTAAATTCTTAGTGGGGTTTTTCCTAAAATTGGTCAGCTGTTGGACTCACTGCATACCCTATAACTGTATAGCAGACTCTCTCCTTTCTAATGGGAATTTGTCGTTACTGTGGCAATGCTTTATGTGTCTTTAAATTCTTAGTGGGGTTTTTCCTAAAATTGGTCAGCCGTTGGACTCACTGCATACCCTATAACTGTATAGAAGACCCTCTCCTTTCTAATGGGAACATGTCGTACCTTGTTAATGTGGCCCTGCTCTGTGTGTCTTTAAATTCTTAGTGGGGCTTTTCCTAAAATTAGTCAGCTGTTGGACTCACTGCATACCCTATAACTGTATAGCAGACTCTCTCCTATCTAATGGGAACATGTCGTACCTTGTTACTGTGGCCCTGCTCTGAGTGTCTTTAAATTTTTAGTGGGTTTTTTCCTAAAATTGGTCAACCGTTGGACTCACTGCACACCCTATAACTGTATAGCAGACCCTCTCCTTTCTAATGGGAACATGTCGTACCATGTTACTGTGGCACTGCTCTGTGTGTCTTTAAATTCTTAGTGGAGTTTTTCCTAAAATTGGTCAGCCGTTGGACTCACTGCATACCCTATAACTGTAGAGCAGACTCTCTCCTTTCTAATGGGAACATGTCGTACCTATTACTGTGGCCCTGCTCCGTGTGTCTTTAAATTCTTAGTACGGTTTTTCCTAAAATTGGTCAGCCGTTGAACTCACTGCATACCCTATAACGTATAGCAGACCCTCTCCTTTCTAATGGGAAGATGTCGTACCATGTTACTGTGGCCCTGCTCTGTGTGTCTTTAAATTCTTAGTGGGGTTTTTCCTAAAATTGGTCAGCCGTTGGACTCACTGCACACCCTATAACTGTATAGCAGACCCTCTCCTTTCTAATGGGAACATGTCGTACCATGTTACTGTGGCCCTGCTCTGTGTGTCTTTAAATTCTTAGTGGGGTTTTTCCTAAAATTGGTCAGCCGTTGGACTCACTGCATACCCTATAACTGTATAGCAGACTCTCTCCTTTCTAATGGGAACATGTCGTACCTATTACTGTGGCCCTGCTCCATGTGTCTTTAAATTCTAAGTGGGGTTTTTCCTAAAATTGATCAGCCGTTGGACTCACTGCATACCCTATAATGTATAGCAGACCTTCTCCTTTCTAATGGGAACATGTCGTACGTTGTTTACTGTGGCCCTGCTCTGTGTGTCTTTAAATTCTTAGTAGGGTTTTTCCTAAAATTGGTCAGCCGTTGGACTCACTGCATACCCTATAACTGTATAGCAGACCCTCTCCTTTCTAATGGGAAGATGTCATACTTTGTTACTGTGGCCCTGCTCTATGTGTCTTTAAATTCTAAGTGGGGTTTTTTCCAAATTTTGGCAGCCCTTGCAGTCCCAACATGGGTATTACCACTATAGGAGACCGGCTCCTTTATAATTTTTTTTACTGAGACCCTCCTGTATGTCTCTTCAAAGGGGTATTGGGTTGCGTCCAAATTTTTGGCAGCCCTTGCAGTCACTGGATACGCTATAACAGTATAGGAGACTCACTTGTTAATAATAGGAACAACAAAGCATAGCCGGCTGATGGCTCTCTAACAATAGCTAGGGCCGACTGCTGGCCTTTTAAGAATAGTAAGGGCCGTCTGATGTCCCTATAAAAATAGGCTTTATGACTTTCAGAGTCCCTCCATCATAAATAAAAAAGGATGTGTCTGATGATGTGTCACACACCACATTGCCAGATAAGGTTGTAAAATGTTAAAATGACATTTACCGGAAATAAAGTAAAAAAACAAAACAATAGGATCGTTCTTTAGTATAAAAAACAGCGTCACCAATTTAACCACAATGTAATCACATTGTTCAGCTCATACACCTCCTCCTCCATCTCCGAAATGACCACATCAGTCACAAGCTGACAGCACTGCAGCACTGGCTTGGCCAAGCGGCAACAGGCTGTGCTGAAGATAAAATGCTTAATTGACAAACCACCCAGCGCTACAGAGTAGCTGAAAGCTGTAACACAGCAGCCTGATCTGTGGCTCTCACAGCTGAGCATACAGCCAGGCATAGTCATGTGTGACAATGGGCAGTGCCTGGTGATGGATAAATGACAGCCGGGAAAGATACGGTTTCCCTCTATGCCAGTCCTTTCACCGAGTCAAAGAATATGGCTGTGGTGAAATACAACTCCAAATGAGAAGTTGTTTCAGATTGAAAAGCATTGGGCCCACCAGAGGATTTGATTCTGAAGGCTAACCTTTCTCCCCTGCTCAAGAGCCCCATAGTAGCTGCAAAGTTAGCGCTATCATGAACTATCCTGAGGTAGAAGCCAAGGCACACCAGAGGATTCTCTGGTGGAACCATCCAACCCTGCCGAGAAGCAGTCCTGGCTAAGAAAAGTGTGTGGGAAGGTTGCCGGACACTCCATAACTGATTTTTAACTGAGGAGGTAACACACGCAAACACGGGGAGAACATATAAAGTCCTTGCAGATGAACCCAGGATCCCAGCGCTGCAAGGCTTCAGTGCTAACCACTAGTATTGAGCGAACATGCTCGACACTGCTCGGTACTCGCCCGAGCATCACGCTACTAGGGATGTTCGGCGAGCACCGAGCATTTCCGGGTTACTCGGGCGGGAGCTTGGGTCTCCGCCCTGCATGTTTGGCGCTCTTTACAGAGCCAATGAACATGCAGGGATTGCCAGCCAGTCACTGTAATGCTGCAGCCCTGTTGGTTGTGGGCATTACAGTGATTGGCTGGCCGCACAGCGTCACCTCGAGTATTTAAAACCGGGCGCCGCCATCTTGGACACAGTCGCTCCAGATTAGACAGTGTAGGGACAGCGCTGCTGATTTAGGGAAAGATATAAACTGCGAAATAGTTAGTGTAGGGTCTGTAAAGGCTGCCAGAACAAACAAACAGTCCTTTTCAGGACTAATATCGATCCCAGATACCAGGCAGGCAGGCTGCATAGGAGACACAGTGGTTATACCAGCAAAGGCTGCATTACAGTCCTGTGTGCTCCTGTTGCTGAAATTGCTGGACTTAGCACCAGGTGTCGGGGGCCAGGAAAAATCCTTTTTTTTCATCTAAATCCTCCTTTTTTTTTCCTCCTTCACACTGTACAAATACCCGTCTTATTAACCTTTTGGTGTGTCCCCCCCCCCCAAAAAAAGCGTGTCTCTGATTTTTCAGACACAAATATAACTGTTGAAAATAGTCTGGTGTAGGCTAGAGAAGCAGACGTGTTGTTTTGCACTTCCACGGTTCAAACCTCTGTATTATCCATTTTGGGCCATTTGTATCTAAAAAAAAAACAGTTTGAGTGTGTCACTCACTGTTCAGCCGCAAATCTATATATTTAAAAAAAATCTGGTATACCCCAGTAAACAATAACTGTGGTTTTGCCATCCCACGGTAAAAAATCTCTATTATTCAGCTTTTGGTAGTTTTTTCCGTAAAGAAAAACAGTAGTGTCTCCTGACTGTTGTGACACAAAAATATATCTGCTGAAAATAGTCTTGTGTAGGCCCGACATCCCAGTGTGGTTTCGCAGTTCCATGGGTCAAATCGCTGTACTATCCAGTTTTGGGCCTTTGGTATCTAAAAAAAAAGCAGTTTGAGTGTGTCGCTCACTGTTCAGCTGCAAATATCTCTATTTAAAAAAGTGTGGTATACCCCAGTAAACAATAACTGTGGTTTTGCCATCCCACGGTAAAAAATCTCTATTATTCAGCTTTTGGTAGTTTTTTCCATAAAGAAAAACAGTAGTGTCTCCTGACTGTTGTGACACAAAAATATATCTGTTGAAAATAGTCTTGCGTAGGCCCGACATCCCAGTGTGGTTTCACAGTTCCATGGGTCAAATCGCTGTACTATCCAGTTTTGGGCCTTTGGTATCTAAAAAAAAAGCAGTTTGAGTGTGTCGCTCACTGTTCAGCCACAAATATCTCTATTTAAAAAAGTGTGGTATACCCCAGTAAACAATAACTGCGGTTTTGCCATCCAACGGTAATAAATCTCTATTATTCAGGTTTTGGTATATTTTCCGTAAAGAAAAACAGTAGTGTCTCCTGACTGCTGTGACACAAAAATATATCTGTTGAAAATAGTCTTGTGTAGGCCCGACATCCCAGTGTGGTTTCGCAGTTCCACGGGTCAAATCGCTGTACTATCCAGTTTTGGGCCTTTGGTATCTAAAAAAAAAAAGCAGTTTGTGTGTGTCGCTCACTGTTCAGCCACAAATATCTCTATTTAAAAAGTGTGGTATACCCCAGTAAACAATAACTTTGGTTTTGCCATCCCACGGTAAAAAATCTCCATTATTCAGCTTTTGGTAGTTTTTTCCGTAAAGAAAAACAGTAGTGTCTCCTGACTGTTGTGACACAAAAATATATCTGTTGAAAATAGTCTTGTGTAGGCCCGACATCCCAGTGTGGTTTCGCAGTTCCATGGGTCAAATCGCTGTACTATCCAGTTTTGGGCCTTTGGTATCTAAAAAAAAAGCAGTTTGAGTGTGTCGCTCACTGTTCAGCCGCAAATATCTCTATTTAAAAAAGTGTGGTATACCCCAGTAAACAATAACTGTGGTTTTGCCATCCCACGGTAAAAAATCTCTATTATTCAGGTTTTGGTATATTTTCCGTAAAGAAAAACAGTAGTGTCTCCTGACTGTTGTGACACAAAAATATATCTGTTGAAAATAGTCTTGTGTAGGCCCGACATCCCAGTGTGGTTTCGCAGTTCCACGGGTCAAATCGCTGTACTATCCAGTTTTGGGCCTTTGGTATCTAAAAAAAAAGCAGTTTGAGTGTGTCGCTCACTGTTCAGCCGCAAATATCTCTATTTAAAAAAGTGTGGTATACCCCAGTAAACAATAACTGTGGTTTTGACATCACACGGTAAAAAATCTCTATTATTCAGCTTTTGGTAGTTTTTTCCGTAAAGAAAAACAGTAGTGTCTCCTGACTGTTGTGACACAAAAATATATCTGTTGAAAATAGTCTTGTGTAGGCCCGACATCCCAGTGTGGTTTCGCAGTTCCATGGGTTAAAACGCTGTGCTATCCAGTTTTGGGCCATTGGTATCTAAAAAAAAAGCAGTTTGAGTGTGTCGCTCACTGTTCAGCCGCAAATATCTCTATTTAAAAAAGTGTGGTATACCCCAGTAAACAATAACTGTGGTTTTCCTCTTCTCCTAATCTTCTCTTTATTATCCTTTTTCCATTGATAGTGAAAGTGTAAGCTATTTTACTTCATTTACAATGGGCAAGGCGCGTGGCAAGGGACGTGGAAGTGGACGTTCTGGTGATGATTTGTGCAGAGGACGGGGCCGTGGCCAAGGTGAAAATGTGCCACAACCAACAGCCACATCTTCTCGCTCCCACTTCTTGACCGAATTACTAGGGAAGCACAGAACAACACCAGTATTGAGAACTGATCAGTGTGAACAGGTTATTAATTGGATAGCAGATAATACTTCCAGTTACCTGGGCACCACCTCCTCCGGTCTGTCTTCCACACGGTCAACTCTTAGTAGCCGTGAGTCTCGACCGCATACTCCTCCTCACCCTGATGCTCCTTCCTCCAACCATGATGAGAGTCGTCAGACAGCAAGTGATCCCACACTTGGACACTCTGAAGAGCTGTTCACTGGTCCATTTCCATATTTGGGCCCCTCGCCTGATACGCTTGAAGTGGTGGAAGAGGATATCCCATGTTGCGATGCCCAAATATTTGAACAGTCACGGCCACAGGAAGTCGACGTTGGCAATCTGTCGCAAGAGGTGGACGATGACGAGACACAATTGCCAGGAAGTGAGGAGGAGGATCGTGGTGCGCAAGTGGAAGAGGATGAGGTGGTGGATGATCTAGTAACTGATCCAACGTGGAAGGAGGACATGCAGAGTGAGGCCAGCAGCACACAGGGGGAGGGAGTCAGAGTACCCCAACAGGCAGGAAGAAGCAGTGTGGTGGCCGCAGACAGAAGGCAGGCTACCGTTCCCCGTAACACTAACACGAGGGACGTTGCCAGTACAAGCGGTAGGTCTTCCAGAGTCTGGAATTTTTTAAAAGACTCTGCTGATAACCCCAAATAGGCCATATGTTCCACCTGCCATGCCAGCATCAGCAGGGGTGACAAAACTACCAGCCTGACCACCACCAGCATGATCAGGCACATGGCAGCAAAGCACCTGACTTTGTGGGGTGAAACCCAGGGTCCACGACCAGTGTCATCGGGTGTCACCAATGCTTCTTCCACTGTTGTGCATGGAATAGAACCCCCTGCTGTGTGTGCAAGGCAATCCCCAGTCCATACTGCATGTAAAGATGCCCCCTCCTCTCAGTCTTCACTTGTTATGGCAGTTTCTCAAGAAACAGCATCAACGTCCACGTCCACGTCCCACCGCAGCGTTCAATTGTCCATATCCCAGACCTTTGAACGAAAGCGGAAATTCGCAGCTAACGCCCCACAGGCCACAGTCCTAAATTTGCACATTTCACGACTGCTTGCGTTGGAAATGCTGTCTTTTAGGCTGGTGGAGACGGAATCCTTCCGCAATCTTATGGCGGTGGCCGTCCCTCGGTACTCGGTGCCCAGCCGACACTATTTTGCCCGGTGTGCCATCCCCGTACTACACAAGCACGTGTCCCAAAGCATCTGCCGTGCCCTCAACAACGCAGTTACTGGGAGAGTCCACCTGACAACGGACACGTGGACAAGTGCTTGTGCCAAGGGACGGTACATCTCTCTGACGGCACACTGGGTAAACATAGTGGAAGCCGGGACCCAGTTGGACCTTGGGACGGAACACATCCTCCCCACACCGAGGATTGCGGGCCCTATGTCAGTCAGAGTTGCCCCCACAGTGTACAGCTCCTGCGCATCCTCCTCCTCCTCCTCCTCATGTTCAGCCTCCATCTCAGATATCACCACATCAGTTACAAGCTGGAAGCATTGCAGTACTGCCTCCGCCAAGCGGCAACAGGCTGTGCTGAAACTCATAAGCTTTGGTGATAAACCTCACACTGCTTGTGAGTTGTGGACAGCTGTGAAAGAGCAGGCAGATCTGTGGCTGAGACCGCTGAACCTACATCCCGGCATGGTCGTGTGTGACAATGGCCGTAACCTGGTGGCGGCTCTGAGGCGAGGTGAGATCACACACGTACCATGCCTGGCTCATGTGCTTAACCTCGTGGTTCAGCGGTTTCTTAAAGCGTACCCCGAGTTGCCAGATCTGCTCGTGAAAGTACGCCGCCTGTCAGCTCATTTTCGCAAGTCGGCTACAGCTTCCGCCGCCCTTGCTGTGTTGCAGCAGCGTTTGCAGCTTCCAGCACACTGACTGGTGTGTGATATCCCCACACATTGGAACTCTACCCTCCACATGTTGCAAAGGATTTGTGAGCAGAAGAGAGCAGTTGTGGAGTACCAGCTGCAACAAGGCCGTTGATATTCAGGTCAGACTCCACACATAAGACCTCAGGAGTGGACCTGGATGTCTGACATATGTACCATCCTGACAAACTTTGAGGAGGCCACCAAGATGGTGAGTGGCGATGACGCCATCATTAGTGTCAGCATCCCACTTGTCTGTCTTTTGCAACGCTCTCTGCGGAGAATTCAAGAGGAGGCATTGCAGCCAGAGTATGATGAGATGGATCAAGAAGCCGTAGCGGGCGATTACACACAGCCCAGCCTCATTTCATCCCAATGTGCATAGGGGGACAATGAGGGAGAGTAGGAGGAGGAGGAGGAGGAAGAACAGGAGCTGCTATCATGCGTTGTAGACGGTAGTACCTGTACAAGTGTCATACTGTTGTTTCAGTGTGGGTGGCCTGAGGACAGGGGGGAGGAGGAAGAGGAGGAGGAGGAGAGCATGGTCAGTCGTCATCTTGGTGAGGACATGGAAATCTTGCCCGTTACCAGTCTGGCACGCATGGCTGACTTTATGTTACGCTGCCTTAACCGTGACCCTCGCGTTGTCAAAATGTTGGGTGACAGTCATTACTGGTTGGTGACACTTGTAGACCCCCGCTACAAGGAGAACTTTCACTCTCTTATTCCTGAGGTGGAGAGGTTTACAAAAAGGGGGCAGTACCAGAAGGCCCTTGCTGCAGAACTCTTAAAAAAATTCCCATCTGAACATGCTAGCGGCAGAGGTCACAGTTCGTTGCCCAACCAAGGCGTACAGGCGAGAGAGATGCAACTCCAATCCAGCAGAGACAGGGGAACACTGTCAACGTTCTGGGACAGTTTTCTGACACCCGCCCAGCTTACAGGCCCTGAGGCGCGGGGTACTCTCACAAGGAGTGGAAAGTTTCAAAAGATGGTGAGGGAGTACCTTGCCAACCGTTCCAGCGTCCTCCGTGATTCCTCTCTGCCTTTTATTTATTGGGTATCCAAGCTGGACACTTGGAATGAACTCGCTCTGTACGCCTTGGAGGTCCTGGCCTGCCCTGCCGCTAGCGTGTTATCGGAGCGTGTTTTTAGTGTCGCTGGGGGAATTATAACTGATAAGCGCACTCGCCTGTCAACTGACAATGCTGACAAGCTGACCCTTATCAAATTGAACAAGGGCTGGATTGGGCCAGACTTCTCATCACCACCAAATGACTGCAGAGTAACATAAAGTCAAATCCACTGTGTTATTTCGGGAGGTGTATTCACATGCACCGCTTCACACCCACACATGGGTATACGCTTCCTCGTTTCGGCTGTTTTATCTTCTTCTCCTTATCCTCAGCCTCCACCACCACTATACCACCAGGGTGCCAGCATTGCAAGTTCCTCCGTCCTTATTTTTGGAAGCTTTTGTTTGCAAGGCATAAGCAAATACTATGTGACACCCACTCCCCAATAATGGGACTTATGTTTGTAATATGCTGTACTGCATGGCTCTTGTAAGGGGCATTGCAAGTTGCTCCGTCCTAATTTTTGGCAGCTTTTGCTTGCAAGGCATAAGCAAATACTATGGGACACCCACTCCCCAATAATGGGACTTATGTTTATAATATGCTGTACTGCATGTGACGCGCCCTCTGGGCCGTGTGTACACGTGTGTGGGATAACCGGTTCCGGGTCTCTGTGGTCTGTAGTCTCCGTGGCGGTGACCCGGTCAGGCTGGTCAAACCAGTGGCAGTCTTTCTTAGGTTTTGTGGTTAATTGTCCGACTGCGCCACCCGTGGATTGCGGTCAGGGAGTACCACTGCTGCGAGGCAGACCGCTGAGGCTGGTGTTGTGTGCGCAGCAGAGAATGGGATAACTCCCCACGGGAGGAGTATAGCTTCAGGGCAGTGAGTGTGGATGATGGGGGTGATGGTGCACGAGCGCAGCAAGAACGACTCAGAGTCTTTGCAGTGCAGCTCAGGGTCTTTACTGATGATTATAAGGTATACCCTCCCGGGAGTACTGGCTAGCATAAGAGGCCTGGTCAGTCTGTGAGCAAGCAGGAGTTCCCCTGGCCAGGTGGAGTTGTAGGCCTCCCCGTCTGTCTGCACTCTTCCTGGCTACCTTGCTCTAAGCGGGTAGAAGTAGCCCACGTCCCTGAGTATACCGTGTAGTGCTCACCCGTATGGCTGGTGACTTGGGGCCTTCTGTTAGCCTCCGCTCCACGATGGCGGTGCTGGTCCCTTGCTTGTGACTGAGCCTCCGGGCTTCTATGGCCAGAGGACCTGAAATCCCCTGCCGGCTGGTTTCTGCTGCTGGATATATAAGTCCTCACAGTCTCGGACTCCTGTGTCCGGTTCCTATTGTCTTCTGCCAGGGCGAGCTCTGCTCAGCTTCCAGCCCCTGGTCTTTAGCTCCTAGCTCCTACAGAGCTCCTTGCTGTTACTCTCCCTTGCTCTCACTCTGACTCTGACTGTTCTCTGTTCTCTGACTCACTCAACCCCGCCCCAGATCCAGTTTATAAGGGCAGAAATCTCCCCTCCCAGGACTGGGGCAGGAGGATGTTGCATGTTTAAGGGATCCTGACCAGGAAACCTCCCACTTACTCTCCGACGTAATATCTCTATTACTGTGGTGACCAGACCCCTGGGGTGCCACACATGGCTCTTGTAAGGGGCATTGCAGTTCCTCATAATTTTTGGAAAGCCTTCCATTCACTGCTTAGGCCAGCAGTGCACAGGAGACCCAGTTGCTATAAATGGAAAAAAAGGTTTAGTTAATGCCCTCTGACCTCCATGTCATTTCCAAGGGGCATTGGAGTGGCTCGAAATTTTTGGTAGGCATTGCACTCACTGTATGCCCTATAACTGTGTAGCCAAACCACACCTTTTGTTACAGAAACATATCCTACAAGACATATCTGGTTGACTGGCCTGATATTGATGTGAATGGTCCCTGTTCCTCCTGCTCTTTCTCTTTTGCCACTACCTCATCCATCATTTATCACCTGAAGCTTTGTTTTAACGGGAGTCATAGAACTTGGATAGTAGCAGGAAAACATCCAGCAATCCTCGGAGGAGGTAGGATATGCGCCAAAACGCTGACCACCTCAGGCCTAGCCGCTACTACATACATGCGCTTGCATTACAACAAAACAAAGCAGATGCTAACTTCTATCATCGTCATCATGCTCCTCACCTTGGCACTCTCAACTCCCCTGATGGAGAAGCCAGGGCCCACCAGAGGAGTCTGATAGTCCGGTGGGCTCGGCCAATGCTGCCCTAAAGCAGGCCAGGCTAAGAAAAGTGTGGGAAAGGTTACCGGGACAAATATGGGTGGCTGGGGACTGAGTATGGACACCTGGCCACCCCCTGGAGGCTGGGGAGCAAGCGGGGACATCCGGCCACCAGGCGGCTGGGGACTGAGTATGGATACCAGGCTGCCGACACAGCCATGGCGTGGTGGCCAGATTCCGCCTCCACATGCCTAAAAGGCCCAATTTAAAGTGCAAGCAAGCAAGCAGTATGGTATTGCAGCCTGGGGGTGGGTGGGTGGCAGGCTGCATACTTGCGCTTGCATTGCAAGGAATGGGAGAGGTACAATTGAACACTGCCCTGGGACAAGGACTTGAATGGGTATAGTTGCAAGTCTGCAACGACAGGTGCAAGGTGGGAGACATCTTCCCATGTACCATGAACAGGGGTTTGGCATGCACACACTACAGTGGAATAGGCTCTCCTTCCCACTAAATGCACTGGGGAGGGCACAGGTAATGTTTTGGCATACGCGCTTAATCTTATGTATAAGGCACACCAGGACAAATAGGGGTGGCTGGGGACTGAGTATGGATACCTCGCTGCCGAAGCAGCCATGAGGTAGTGGCCAGCTTCGGCCTCCTCCAAACTAAAAGGCCCCATTTCAAGTGCAAGCTAGCAGTATGGAATTGCAGTCTGGGGGGTGGGTGGGTGGCAGGCTGCACACTTACACTTGCATTAAAAGAAAACATAGCAGATGCTAACTTCTGTCATCATCATCATGCTCCTCACCTTGGCACTCTCAACTCCACCGATGGAGAAGTCAGGGCCCACCGGAGGAGTCTGGTTCTCTGGTGGGCTCGTCCAATGCTGCCTAAAGCAGGCCGGTCTAAGAAAAGTGTGTGGGGGGGATGTTCCAAGGAGAAATAGGGGCGGCTGGGGACCGTTTATGGACACCCGGCTGCCCCCAGGCGGCTGGGGACCGTGTGTGGACACCCGGCCGCGGAGCGGCTGGGGACCGAGTATGGACACCCGGCCGCCGGGTGTCTGGGGACTGAGTATGGATTCCAGGCCGCCAACACAGCCATGACTTGGTGGCCAGATTCCGCCTCCACATCCCTAAAAGGCCCAATTTCAAGTTCAAGCAAGCAAGCAGTATGGTATTGCAGGAGTATTTTTGTTTTGGGTCATTTATTTTAACTTATACACAAGTCTTTTCCCTGGAAAGGATGTTCCTTAACATATTTTACAGGAAAAAAGTTTCACTTTCATTTTGGATCGTTTTATTGTGAGCCCGTAAATGTGGCTTAATACCTCTGACCACGTTGTTGACAGCAGTGACCTGGGGGTCAGAAATGCTTCCTGGGGCGATCCCCATGCTGTCCCCATGTCATTTGAGCACTGTCACTATCGTTTTGGGCACTTGTTAGGCTTTTAAAAGACTGCCGGGGGTGCTACCGCAAAAATGCTCGAGTCTCCCATAGACTAACATTGGGCTCGTTGCTCGAGTATCACGGCGAGCTCGGCCCGAGCTTCGAGCACCCGAGCATTTTAGTGCTCGCTCAACATTACTAACCACCAATCCACTTTCACCTACTGCCACTCTATCTTCAGCTCCTTTGTGAGAAAATGTATTTGGGCAGCCACTCAGTCTACCAAATAAAATTCCTGAGAAGGAAATTGGGGATGGCTTCGCTACTGGTGCTGGGGGCAGTGCTAATACCATGGAGTCATACCATAGTTTTCTGGAAATATTCCAGGCTGGTAGGAGGCAAGCAAATTCCCACAGAAAAGTGTGTGTCAAAGCACTACCAACTAGTGCGAGTTGATGTTGGACGGTCTGCCATTGCTTCTGCAACAATCTCAATTACAGGACATCCTGGGAGAAATGACATGCAGGGTAGATACGGTTGCCCTCTATGCCAGTCCTTTCACGGAGCTAAATACAACTCTCAGCAAAAAAAGTTGTGGACTGGCTCCGTACCGTCCCTGGCCACATTCACCTGTCCACGTGTTTGTGCTTAGGCGGTCCTTCCCAGTAAGTGCACTGGGGAGGGCACGGGTAACGTTGTGCGACCCGTGCATGTGGAAGGCGGAGGCGATATTGGGAAATAGAGTGGCGAGTGGGGACCGAGTATGGAAACCTGGCCGCTGCCGGTATGAGGTTGTGAACAGCTTCCGCCTCCACGAGCTTAAAAGGCCATATTTCAAGTGCAAAGAGCTGCCCAGAAATCTGGCAGTTTAGTGTTGCGGCCTGTGAGCGGGTGGGTGGCTGGCTGCATACTTGCGCTTGCATTCCAAGTAACAGAAAACTAAGCAGATGGTGGCCTCTATCATCATCATGGCCTCACCTCGGCACTATGAACTCTCCTGAAGGCGAAGCCAGGGCCCGCCGTAGGAGTCTCCAGTTCTCTTTTGGGCCCGTCCAACCTTGCCGAAAAGCAGGCCTGGCTAAGAAATGTGTGGGGGAAGGTTCCCGGATACTCTATGGCTGCTTTTTTAATGTGGATCGGCCATGCTTATGCATGTTATTTCTCAAAACGCATTAAAGATCAAGCCATTGTCCAACTCTGTATTCAAGAAATTTAATGCGCAAAGAAAGATGTGTGTGTGTCAAAGCACCACCGACAAGTGCGAGTTGATGTTGGACGGTGTAACGGGTCTGGGAGGCGGAACCTCTGAGCAACTTATACAAGGGGGCAGTCCTTGTAAGGAAGCGGGTGGCGACCAGGGAAGACAGGCAGGCGGTCACAGCAGATGACCGGGACAGTCTCTGGGTAAACGGGCAGGAGGTCACAGCAAGTGACCGGGACAGTCTCTGGGTAAATGGGCAGGAGGTCACAGCAAGTGACCGGGACAGTCTCTGGGTAAACGGGCAGGAGGTCACGGCAAGTGACCGGGGCAGTCTCTGGGTAAACGGGCAAGAGGTCACGGCAAGTGACCGGGGCAGTCTCTGGGTAAACAGGCAGGAGGTCACGGCAAGTGACCGGGGCAGTCTCTGGGTAAACGGGCAGGTACGACCTGTGACGGCTGAGCCTCCAGGTAGGCTAGCAGGCAGATGGCAAATGAGTGCTCCCAGGTGAGCAGGCGAGAGTCTCAGGATAAGCAGGTGGTCACAGCATGTGACGGCGGAGCCTCCAGGTAGGCTAACAGGCAGGTAGCAGATGAGCGCTCCCAGGTGAGCGGGCAAGAGTCTCTGGACTGGCAGGTGGTCACAGTACGTGACGGCGGAGCCTCTAGGTAGGCTAACAGGCAGGTAGCAGATGAGCGCTCCCAGGTGAGCGGGCAAGAGTCTCTGGACTGGCAGGTGGTCACAGCACGTGACGGCGGAGCCTCTAGGTAGGCTAACAGGCAGGTAGCAGATGAGCGCTCCCAGGTGAGCGGGCAAAAGTCTCTGGACTGGCAGGTGGTCACAGCACGTGACGGCGGAGCCTCCAGGTAGGCTATCAGGCAGGTAGCAGGTGAGCGCTCCCAGGTGAGCGGGCAAGAGTCTCTGGACTGGCAGGTGGTCACAGCACGTGACGGCGGAGCCTCCAGGTAGGCTATCAGGCAGGTAGCAGGTGAGCGCTCCCAGGTGAGCGGGCAAGAGTCTCTGGACTGGCAGGTGGTCACAGC
This sequence comes from Phyllobates terribilis, assembly GCF_046119375.1. Lineage (NCBI taxonomy): Eukaryota > Metazoa > Chordata > Amphibia > Anura > Dendrobatidae > Phyllobates > Phyllobates terribilis. The sequence goes on from NW_027362761.1 coordinate 286,690,094, forward strand.
ACGTGACGGCGGAGCCTCCAGGTAGGCTATCAGGCAGGTAGCAGGTGAGCGCTCCCAGGTGAGCGGGCAAGCTGGTCCATAGACAGACTGACAGGTGTCGGAAGGCAGACCGTCGGACCTCAGGCTAGCAAGCAGGAAAGTGGATGACAGGCAGGAATCAGGCAGCAAACTGGCAGGAGACTGGCAGGTAACTGGCAGGTAACTGGCAACGGGACCTGAGGGCTGAAGCAGAGTAGTGAACAGTGCAACAACATTGCTCGGGCACCTCCATTTTGGAGGAGGTGCCTTATATATGGAGGGATCCTCCGGCCATTGGCCGGGGACTCCTTAGGGCGACGCGCGTGGCCCCTTTAAGAGAGGGGGAGCGCGCGCGCGCGCGCCCTAAGCACAGTGACCGGGGGAGAGCGGGCGCTGCAAGCAGAGCGGAAGGAAACCGCCGGGCACGGAGCAGAGAGGTGAGGGGAACAGCGTCCCTGCCTAGCAGGAGGCAGGGACGCCGACGCTACAGATGGTCTGCCATTGCTTCTGCAACAAGCTCAATTACAGGACTTCCTGGGAGAAATGACACGCAGGGTAGATATGGTTTCCCTCTATGCCAGTCCTTTCACCCAGCTAAATACAACTCTTAGCAAAAAAAGTTGTGGACTGGCTCCGTACCGTCCCTGGCTACATTCACCTGTCCACGTGTTTGTGGTTAGGTGGTCCTTCCCAGTAAATGCACTGGGGAGGGCACGGGTAATGTTGTGGGACTCGTGCTTGTGGAAGGCGGAGGCGATACCGGGAAATATAGTGGCGGCTGGGGACCGAGTGTGGACACCTGGCCGCCGCCGGCATGAGGTTATGAAAAGCTTCTGCCTCCACGAACCTAAAAGGCCACATTTCAAGTGCAAGCAGCTGTCAAAAATTTGACAGCATAGTGTTGCAGCCTGTGGGTGGGTGGGTGGCTGCCTGCATACTTGCGCTTGTATTCCAAGGAATGGGATAGGGACAACTGAAAGCTGCAGTGGGACAAGGACATGGACCGTGATTGTTGCAAGTCTGCAACAACAGGTGCATGGCGGGAGGCATCTTCGCATGCGCCAATGATAACTTATAATGGGCACACTTTTAGGCAGTGACCTGGGAGTCAGAGATGCTTTCAGCGGTCTTCCCCATGCTGTTCCCATGTCTTTACAGCACTGTCTTCATGTGTCTGATGATGTGTCACACACCACATGGCCAGATAAGGTTGTAAAATGTTAAAATGACATTTCCTGGTAAATGCATTTGTCTTGGCTGAAAGCAATGCAAAAGTGCAAAAACGCATCAAAAACGCTATGTGTGAACATAGCCCAAGGTGTGGAGGAGTATTTTTGTTTTTGGTTATTTATTTTGCCTTATATACAAGTAATTACCCTACAAAGGATGTTCCTTAACATATTTCCCAAGAAAATCCATTTTGGCTTCGTTTTTGTATGTTTTATTGTGCGTCCGTAAAAGTGGTGTAATACTCTGACCACGTTGTTGACAGCAGTGATCTGGAAGTCAGAGATGCTTCCAGGGGTCTTCCCCATGCTGTTCCCATGTACTTTGAGCACTGTTCCCATCGATTTGGGCAACTTTTAGGCCCTCTGCAGACCGCCGGGGGGAGCAGCCTGAAAAATGCTCGAGTTTCCCATAGACTTACATTGGGCTCGTTGCTCGGGTCGAGCACCCGAGTATTCCAATTTGCTCGACCCGAGCAACAAGTACCTGAGCATTTTAGTGCTCGCTCATCACTAATAATTACACAACAAAGGCCTTCTCGTACTACCCAATTTTATTAGGCCTGTCCTGCACGAGAATAAAAGTCAGAAAGTTCTCCTTGTAGTGTGGGTCTTGAACTGACACCAACCAGTAATGATTGTCACCCAAAATTTTGAGAACGCAAGAGTCACGGGAAAGGCAGCGTAACATAAACTGAGCCATGTGTGCCAGACTGCTAACAGGCAAGACTTCCATGTCCTCACCAAGAAGACCACTGACCATGCTCTCCTCCTCATCCTCCTCCTCCTCCCTGTCCTCAGGCAATCCATGCTTAATAGACGGTATACAATTGTGCAGGTAGTACCGTCTACAGTGCAGGAAACTAGCTCCTGCTCTTCCTTCTCCTCCTCCTCTTCCTCATTGTCACCCAATCCATGTTGGGATGAGATGACGCTTGGCTGTGTGGAATCACCACAATCATTGTGCTCCAGCTGCAATGCATCCTCTTTAATTGTGAGCAGAGAGCATTTCAGAAGACAGAGAAGTGGGATGGTGACACTATTTATGGCATCATCGCCTCTCACCATCTTGGTGGAGTCCTCAAAGTTTTGGAGGATGGTACAGATGTCTGACATCCATGTCCACTCCTGAGGTCTTATGTGTGGAGTCTGACCTGAAAACCGACGGCCTTATTGATGTTGATATTCAACATCTGCCCTCTTCTGCTCACAAATCCTTCCCAACATCTGCAATGTAGAGTTCCAATGTGGGGTGACATCGCACACCAGTCGGTGAGCTGGAAGCTGCAAACGCTGCTGATGCACAGAAAGGGGGGTGGCAGCTATAGCTGACTTTCTAAAATGGGCACACATGTGGCGTACTTTGACAAGCAGATCTGGCAGATCCGGGTAGGTTTTCAGAAACCGCTGAACCACTGAACCACGAGGTTAAGCACATGGGCCAGGCATGGTACGTTTGTGAGCTCACCTCGCTTCAGAGCCGTCACCAGGTTCCGACCATTGTCACTCACGACCATGCCTGGCTGTGGGGTCAGCGTTGTCAGCCACAAACCTGCCTGCTGTTTCAGAGCTGTCCACAACTCTTCATCGTTTTGCGATTTGTCACCTAAGCATATTAGCTTCAGCATAGCTTGTTGCCGCTTGGCTGAGGTAGTGCTGCAGTGCTTCCAGTTTTTGACTGATATGGTCATTTCGGAGAAGGAGGCTGAAGAGGAGGAGGATGGGAAAGTGCAGGAGCTGTAGAATGTGGGGGCAACCTTGATTGACCCAGGGCCCGCCATCCTTGGTGTTGGGAGGACGTGTTCCGTCCCAAGGTCCGACTTGGTCCTGGCTTCCACTATATAAACCCAGTGTGCCGTCAACGAAATGCACTGTCCCTTCCCAGAAGCACTTGTCCACCTGTCTGTGGTCAGGTAGACTTTCCCAGTACGTTGCTGAGGGCACGGCTAATAATGTGGGACATGTGCTCATGTAATGCTGGGAAGGCACACCGGGATAAATAGTGGTGACTTGGGACAGAGTAAAGAGGGACGGCCGCCGCCATCAGATTGCAGAAAGCTTCCGTCTCCACGAGCCTAAAAGGCAACAATTAGAGCGCAAGCATTCGAGAAATGTGTGAATTTAGTAGTGTGGCCTGTGGGGCGTCGGCTGCGTATTTGCGCTTGCATTACAAGGACTGAGGTAGGGACAACTGAACGCTGCGCTGGGACAAGGACGTGGACGTGCTTGCTGATGGTGCTAGTTGAGAGTGTGCAACGACACATGCAGGTCAGGAGGCATCTTTGCATTCGCCATGGACAGGGAATTGGCAAGCATGCACAACAGCAGAAGAAGCAGTGGTGTCATCCACAGACATTGATTCTGGACTTTTGGGTTCAGCCCACTTAGTCAGGTGTTTTGTTGCCATGTGCCTGATCATGCTGGTGGTGGTCAGGCTGGTAGTTTTGCTACCCCTGCTGATGCTGGCCTGGCAGGTGGTGCAAATGGGGTTATCTACAGAGTCTTTAAAAAACAAACAGACTATGGATGACCTAACAGTTGCTGTACTGGCAACTTTTGTCGTGTTGTCTGCGGCCACCACACTGTTTCTTCCTGTCTGTTGTGGTGCTATGCCTCACTTCCTTTGTGTGCTGCTGTCCTTGCTCTGTGAGTCACCTTGCCAGATTGGGTCAGTGACTTCATCATCCTCCACCTCGTCTTCCACTTCCGAACCCTGGTCCTCCTCCTGACTTTCTGGCAATAGTGTCTCATAATCATCATCCACCTCTTACGACAGTAATTGAACTTTCCCACCATTGCTTTCATGTGACCATGGCTGCTCAAATATTTGGGCATCGCTACACGCGTTCTTCTCATGACTAGCTTGAAGCTGTCCGGGTGAGAGTCCCAAATCTATAAATGGAAAAGTGAACAGCTCTTTTGAGTGTCCAAGTGTAGGATCAGTTGTCTCCGGGAACTAAGCATGGTGGAAGGAAGAAGGATCAGGATGAGGAATATGCAGTCCAGACTCACAGATACTGAAACTTGACCGTGTTGAAGATAGAGTCGTGGTGGTGGTGGCAAAGTGACTGGAAGCATTATCTGCTATTCAACCAGCAATCTTTTGACACTGCTCTGGGTTCAATAGTGGTGTGCTGCGGTCCCCTAGCAATTGGGACAGGAAGGTCGAGTGACAAGATGTGGGTGTTGTGGCACAATTTCAGTTTGCCCATGGCTACATTCTCGGCCTCTGCATGCATCATCACCATCATGTACACTTCCCCGTCCCTTGCCACGCACCTTGCCCATTTTAAATGGAGGACAATATTTTCCACGTTCATGAGAAATGGCTGATTTTGGAACGCAGTTATATGTGATAAGTCGGAAAGAGAACCACAGTTTTAAATAGCAGGCCTGTAGTTTACTAATACTATTCTTCACAGAGACGTAGTGTGAATAGCTTGACTGACACACTGCATCAAAATGAAAAGCAGAAATGGCTGATTTTGGAATGCTGTTATATGTGATAAGTCTGACAGAGAACCATGGTTTTAAATAGCAGGCCTATAGATTACTAATACTATACTTCATAGAGATTTAGTGTGAATAGCTTGACAGACACACTGCAACGAAATTGAAGTAAAAAATGGCTGATTTTGGAACGCTGTTATATGTTAGAAGTCTAGCAGAGAACCACGGTTTTAAATAGCAGGCCTGTAGTTTATTAATACTATTTTTCACAGAGACCTAGTGTGAAGAGCTTGACCTACACACTGCAACAAAATGGAAATGGAAGCCAGAAATGGCTTATTTTGGAACGTTATTATATGTGATACGTCTAACAGTAAACCACGGTTTTAAATAGCAGGCCTGTAGTTTACTAATACTATTCTTTACAGAGACCTAGTGTGAATAGCTTGACCTACACAATGCAATGAAATGAAAAGCAGGAATGGCTGATTTTGGAACGCTGTTGTATGTTATATGTCTCGCAGAGAACCACGGTTTTAAATAGCAGGCCTGTAGTTTACTAATACTATTCTTCACTGAGACTTAGTGTGAATAGCTTTACCGACACACTGCAACGAAATGAAAAGCAGAAATGGCTGATTTTGGAATGCTGTTGTATGTTATATGTCTCGCAGAGAACCACGGTTTTAAATAGCAGGCCTGTAGTTTACTAATGCTATTCTTCACAGAGACCTAGTGTGAATAGCTTGACCGATACTCTGCAATGAAATTGAAGGCAAAAATAGCTGATTTTGGAACGCTTTTATATGTGATACGTCTGACAGAGAACCACTGTTTTAAATAGCAGTTCTATAGTTTACAAATACTATTCTTCTCAGAGACCTAGTGTGAACAGCTTGACCGATACACTGCAACGAAATGGATGGCAGGAATGGCTGATTTTGAAACGCTGTTATATTTTAGACATCTGACAGAGAACCACGGTTTAAAATAGCAGGCCTGTAGTTTACTAATGCTATTCTTCGCAGAGACCTAGTCTGAATAGCTTGACCGATACTCTGCAACGAAATGGAAGGCAGAAATGGCTGATTTTGGAATGCTGTTATATGTGATACGTCTGACAAAGAACCGCGGTTTTAAATAGCAGGCCTGTAGTTTACTAATACTATTCTTCACAGATACCTAGTGTGAATAGCTTGACCGACACACTGCAACGAAATGAAATGCAGAAATGGCTGATTTTGGAATGCTGTTGTATGTTATATGTCTCGCAGAGAACCAAGGATTTAAATAGCAGGCCTGTAGTTTACTAGTACTATTCTTTACAGAGACTTAGTGTGAATTGCATGACCGACACATTGCAGCGAAATGGAAGGCAGAAATGGCTGATTTTGGAACGCTTTTATATGTGATACGTCTGACAGAGAGCCACGGTTTTAAAAAGCAGGCCTATAGTTTACTAATACTATTCTTCTCAGGGACCTAGTGTGAATAGCTTGACCGACACACTGCAACAAAATGGACAGCAGGAATGGCTGATTTTTAAATGCTGTTATATGTTAGACGTCTGACAGAGAACCATGGTTTTAAATAACAGGCCTGTAGTTTATTAATACTATTCTTCACAAAGACCTAGTGTGAATAGCTTGACCAATACTCTGCAACGAAATGGAAGGCAGAAATGGCTGATTTTGGAACGCTGTTATTTGTGATACGTCTGACAGAGAACCATGCTTTTAAATAGCAGTTCTATAGTTTACTAATACTATTCTTCTCAGAGACCTAGTGTGAATAGCTTGACCAATACACTGCAATGAAATTGAAGGCAGAAATGGCTGATTTTGGAATGCTGTTATATGTGATACGTCTGACAAAGAACCGTGGTTTTAAATAGCAGGCCTGTAGTTTACTAAAACTATTCTTCACAAAGACCTAGTGTGAATAGCCTGACCAACACACTGCAATGAAATGAAAAGCAGAAATGGCTGATTTTGGAACATTGTTATATGTGTTACATCTGACAGAGAACACGGTTTTAACCCCTTAGTGACCGGACCAATTTTTTTTAAATCTGAGCAGTATCACTTTATGTAGTAATATCTCTGGAATGCTTCATCATATCCCATTAATTTTGAGATTGTTTTTTGTGACACATGATATTTTATTATAATGGTAAATTTAGGTTGATACGTTTTGCATTTATTTATAAAAATATCAGAAATTTGTCAAATTTTTAAAAATTGGAATTTTCAAACTTTGAATAACTATCCCTTTAATCCAGATAGTCAGACCTCACAAAAAACATTTATAAATAACATTTCCCTCATGTCTGCTTTACATCAGCACCATTTGTAAAGTGTTGTTTCATTTTGTTAACATTATAGAAGGTTTAAAAATGAGCAGTAATTTTTCATTTTTTCAACAAAATTTACAAAACTTATTTTTATAGGGACCAGTTCAGTTTTTAAGTAACTTTGGTGGTTCTATATGTTGGAAACCATGCAAAAGTGATTCCATTTTAAAAACTGAACCCCTCAACACATTTAACACTGCTTTCAGGTAGTTCATTAACTCTTCTGGTTCTTTTCAGGAAATAATGGAAAGTGGCAATAAAAGAATGAAAAAAATTATTTTTACCACCTAAATTTTGATAACTTCTGAACAGACTGCTATAGCCGTGAGACTCTAAGGCCGTTATTTGGCCATGAACTGCCAAGGCAAACATCAGGACCACACAATCAAGATCTTAGGGTGACGATGAGGTTAGAGCGGGAGCCCCCCCCCCACACTCTGTTAACTATTTAGATTTTGTAGTCACTATTGACAGCAGAGTCTAAGGGGTTAAATGTCCATGGTCTTTGCCAATACTGATCGTGACTGATGCAGCAAGTTGTCAGCTATAGTGTACAGCTAACAGCTACAGGATTGTCACCTGTCGGGGAATGCTAGTCTCTTATTGTTAAGCTCGCGCCCAGACTGACTGGCGTGAGCGTGATTAGTGATCCCACTGTACCATGAACAGAGGAGTGCCTGGAGGGGCGTAACTAAGTATAAACCCGATCCGACCAAGGTCGCACGGCGGCTTAGTCGACTCCGTGGACCAAGGAGGAACCGAGCAGAGGGACCAGGTGCGACTCCAGGTCAGACCCCGGTCACAGTTGTTGACCCACACCGGGGAATGCAGGAACAGGCAGGTTAGACTGGCATACAGGCAGGTGGGTATTGGCAAGTACGGCTGGTATGCAGACAGGTGGGTACTGGCAAGCACGGCTGGTATGCAGACAGGTGGACACTGGCAAGCACGGCTGGTATGCAGAAAGGGAGATACTGGCAAGCACGGCTGGAGTGCAGACAAGGAGGTACTAGCAGGTTGGAGAACAGGCTGGTTAGGGTCCAGTACAGACTGGGAGACAGGTACAGAGCCGCAGATGGGGTAGACAAGCAGAGTAAAGCGAAACTGCCGGAGGACATGGAAGAGCAGAGAGGAACTGCTGATGCGGTGAGCAAGCAGAGCGGAGCGAAAACCGCAGGTGCGGTGTGCAAGGCAGAGCGGAACCACCGGAGCGATGGACAAGGCAGAGCAGAGAGAAACCGCAGGTGCGGAGGACAAGGCAGAGCAGAGCAAAACCGCCGGAGGAGTGGATAAGGCAGAGCAGAGAGAAGCCGCCGGAGCGGTGGGCAAGGCAGAGCAGAGAGAAGCCGCCGGAGCGGTGGGCAAGTCAGAGCAGAGAGAAGCCGCCAGAACGGTGGGTAAGGCAGAGCAGAGAGAAGCCGCCGGAGCGGTGGGCAATTCAGAGCAGAGAGAAACCGCCGAAGTGGTGGGTAAGGCAGAGCAGAGGGAAGCCGCCGGAGCGGTGGGAAAGTCAGAGCAAAGAGAAACCGCCGGAGCAGTGGGCAAGACAGAGCGGAGCGAAACCGCAGGTGCAGTGGACAAGGCAGAGAGGACAGGGCTCTGTTCACATGGAACAGACTGGAAAATGCAGGAAGATGGCTAGAACACAGGAGGAAGATACGGAGGAAGGGAAAAGGGAATAGCAGAACCAGATACACACAAGGTACTTACTATGAAGTAGCGAGTGGACACAAAACTCACAAACAGAAGTACAGAGAAAATGAGTTGGAGTAGGTGCAGGTTCAGATACTGCAGAAAAAGGGAAGGTACGGACATAGAGTCAAACAGGTAACAGGCTAGGATACAGTTCTGACAGGAACTGCTACTGCAAAGAGATACAATAACGAGCCTGAGTATACAGCCCCCAGAGATGGCGGAAACGGACAAGAAGTCACAGATAACAGGTCTGGGTATGCAGCCCCCAGAGATGGCGGAAACATACAAGAAGCAGAACTGGACCTGGCAACTTCAGAGTCAAGGAGCACACTGAATGTTAGTGTTGCTCAGGCACCTCCTACTGGGTGGAGGGGGCTTAAATATCCAGTGACTCACAGCAATAGGCTGGAGACGCATTAGGGGTGAGCCCACTGCAGCTATAAGAATCAGGAAGTAACCAGGCCTCCGCCCTAAGCAGTCAGTCAAGAGACATGCACACAGCATGAACTGGAGCAAGATTTGCAGGCTGGACTGACAGGTAAGATTGCGGTCTTGCATAGTGGGAGGTGGTGCACTCTGCAAGCACGCCGCCAGGGATGTTACACTTATACAATTGCAGGTCTGTAAATAGACATCTATTGGTCACTAAGGGGTTAAACAGCAGGCCTGTAGTTTACTAATACTATTCTTCACAGAGACCTAGTGTGAATAGCTTGACCGATACACTGCAACAAAATGAAAAGCAGAAATGGCTGATTTTGGAACGCTGTTATATGTGATACATCTGACAGAGAACCACGGTTTAAAATAGCAGGCCTGTAGTTTACTAATACTATTCTTCACAGAGACCTAGTGTGAATAGCTTGAACGACACAATGCAACAAAATGGAAAAGGAGGCCAATATTTTCCTTGTTCAATTCAACTGTGATACCCACAACCAACATGGCAACGGCATTACAGTATGTGGCAAGCAACCCCTGCATGTTCATTTGCTCTCTAAAGAGCGCCAAACATGCGGGGCGGGAACCCGAGTTCCCACCCGAGCAAACCCGAAATACTCGCCGAGTGCCGAGCTTGTTGAGCACCGTGATGCTTGGGCGAGTACCGTGCAGTGGCGAGCACGTTCGCTCATCACTAGTGTTGAGCGAGCACTAAAATGCTCGGGTGCTCGAAGCTCGGGCCGAGCTCGCCGTGACACTCGGGTGCTCGACCCGAGCAACGAGCCCAATGTTAGTCTATGGGAGACTCGAGCATTTTTGCGGTAGCACCACCGGCAGTCTTTTAAAAGCCTAACAAGTTCCCAAAACGATAGTGACAGTGCTCAAATGACATGGGTACAGCATGGGGATCGCCCCAGGAAGCATTTCTGACCCCCAGGTCACTGCTGTCAACACCGTGGTCAGAGGTATTAAGCCACTTTTACAGGCTCACAATAAAACGTTCAAAAGCGAAAGTGAAACTTTTTTCCTGTGAAATATGTTAAGGAACATCCTTTCCAGAGTAAAGACTTGTGTCTAAGTTAAAATAAATGACCAAAAACAAAAATACTCCTCCACACCTTCGGCTATGTTCACAAGTAGCATTTTTTATGCGTTTTTGCACTTTTGTATTGCTCTCAACTATGACAAATGCATTCACCGTGAAATGTCATTTTAACATTTTACAACCTTATCTGGCCATGTGCTGTGTGACACATGCATAAAGTGCTGAAAAGACAAGGGAACAGCATGGGGAAGTCCCCTGGAAGCATCTCTGACTCCCAGGTCACTGTCTAAAAGTGTGCCCATCATAAGTGATCCTTACTGCATCTGAAGATCCAGACTTGCAACTATCCCCATGCAAGTTCTAGTCCCAGGGTAGTGTTCAATTGTACCTCCCCCATTCCTTGCAATACAAGCTCAAGTATGCAGCCTGCCACCCACCCACCCCCAGGCTGCAATACCATACTGCTTGCTTGCTTGCATTTTAAATTGGGCCTTTTAGGCATGTGGAGGCGAAATCTGGCCACCACGCCATGGCTGTGTCGGCGGCCTGGTATCCATACTCAGTCCCCAGCTGCCTGGTAGCCGGGTGTCCCCGCTTGCTCCCCAGCCTCCAGGGGGTGGCCGGGTGTCCATACTCGGTCCCCAGCCACCCCTATTTGTCCCGGTAACCTTTCCCACACTTTTCTTAGCCTGGCCTGCTTTAGGGCAGCATTGGCCGAGCCCACCGGACTATCAGACTCCTCTGGTGGGCCCTGGCTTCTCCATCAGGGGAGTTGAGAGTGCCAAGGTGAGGAGCATGATGAGGATGATAGAAGTTAGCATCTGCTTTGTTTTGTTGTAATGCAAGCGCATGTATGTAGTAGCGGCTAGGCCTGAGGTGGTCAGCGTTTTGGCGCATATCCTACCTCCTCCGAGGATTGCTGGATGTTTTCCTGCTACTATCCAAGTTCTATGACTCCCGTTAAAACAAAGCTTCAGGTGATAAATGATGGATGAGGTAGTGGCAAAGGAGAAAGAGCAGGAGGAACAGGGACCATACACATCAATATCAGGCCAATCAACCAGATATGTCTTGTATGATATGTTTCTGTAACAAAAGGAGCGGTTCGGCTACACAGTTATAGGGCATACAGTGAGTGCAATGCCTACCAAAAATTTCGAGCCACTCCAATGCCCCTTGGAAATGACATGGAGGTCAGAGGGCATTAACTAAACCTTTTTTTCCATTTATAGCAACTGGGTCTCCTGTGCACTGCTGGCCTAAGCAGTGAATGGAAGGCTTTCCAAAAATTATGAGGAACTGCAATGCCCCTTACAAGAGCCATGTGTGGCACCCCAGGGGTCTGGTCACCACAGTAATAGAGATATTACGTCGGAGAGCAAGTGGGAGGTTTCCTGGTCAGGATCCCTTAAACATGCAACATCCTCCTGCCCCAATCCTGGGAGGGGAGAATTCTGCCCTTATAAACTGGATCTGGGGCGGGGTTGAGTGAGTCAGAGAGCAGTCAGAGTCAGAGTGAGAGCAAGGGAAAGTAACAGCAAGGAGCTCTGTAGGAGCTAGGAGCTAAAGACCAGGGGCTGGAAGCTGAGCAGAGCTCGCCCTGGCAGAAGACAATAGGTACCGGACACAGAAGTCCGAAGCTGTGAGGACTTATATATCCAGCAGCAGAAACCAGCCGGCAGGGGATTTCAGGTCCTCTGGCCATAGAAGCCCAGAGGCTCAGTCACAAGCAAGGGACCAGCACCGCCGTCGTGGAGCGGAGGCTAACAGAAGGCCCCAAGTCACCAGCCATACGGGTGAGTACTACACGGTACACTCAGGGACGTGGGCTACTTCTACCCGCTTACAGCAAGGTAGCCAGGAAGAGTGCAGACAGACGGGGAGGCCTACAACTCCACCTGGCCAGGGGAACTCCTGCTTGCTCACAGACTGACCAGGCCTCTTATGCTAGCCAGTACTCCCGGGAGGGTCTACCTTATAATCATCAGTAAAGACCCTGAACTGCACTGCAAAGACTCTGAGTCATTCCTGCTGCGCTCGTGCACCATCACCCCCATCATCCACACTCACTGCCCTGAGGCTATACTCCTCCCGAGGGGAGTTATCCCATTCCATGCTGCGCACACAACACCAGCCTCAGCGGTCTGCTTCGCAGCGGTGGTACTCCCTGACCGCAAACCACGGGTGGCGCAGTCGGACAATTAACCACAAAACCTAAGAAAGACTGCCACTGGTTTGACCAGCCTGAGCCACGGGACCGGGTCACCGCCAAGGAGACTACACACCCCAGAGACCCGGCACCGGGTATCCCACACACGTGTACACACGGCCCAGGGGGTGCGTCACATGCAGTACAGCATATTACAAACATAAGTCCCATTATTGGGGAGTGGGTGTCCCATGGTATTTGCTTATGCTTTCCCAGCAAAAGTTGCCAAAAATTAGGACAGAACAACTTGCAATGCCCCTTGCAAGAGCCATGCAGTACAGCATATTACAAACATAAGTCCCATTATTGGGGAGTGGGTGTCCCATAGTATTTGCTTATGCTTTCCCAGCAAAAGCTGCAAAAAATTAGGACGGAGCAACTTGCAATGCCCCTTACAAGAGCCATGCAGTACAGCATATTACAAACATAAGTTCCATTATTGGGGAGTGGGTGTCCCATGGTATTTGCTTATGCTTTCCCTGCAAAAGCTGGCAAAAATTAGGACGGAGCAACCTGCAATGCCCCTTACAAGAGCCATGCAGTACAGCATATTACAAACATAAGTCCCATTATTGGGGAGTGGGTGTCCCATAGTATTTGCTTATGCTTTCCCAGCAAAAGCTGCCAAAAATTAGGACAGAGCAACTTGCAACGCCCCTTACTAGAGCCATGCAGTACAGCATATTACAAACATAAGTCCCATTATTGGGGAGTGGGTGTCCCATAGTATTTGCTTATGCTTTCCCAGCAAAAGCTGCCAAAAATTAGGACGGAGCAACTTGCAATGCCCCTTACAAGAGCCATGCAGTACAGCATATTACAAACATAAGTCCCATTAATGGGGAGTGCGTGTCCCATGATATTTGCTTATGCTTTCCCAGCAAAAGCTGCCAAAAATTAGGACAGAGCAACTTGCAATGCCCCTTACAAGAGCCATGCAGTAGAGCATATTACAAACATAAGTCCCATTATTGGGGAGTGGGTGTCCCACGGTATTTGCTTATGCTTTCCCAGCAAAAGCTGTCAAAAATTAGGACGGAGCAACTTGCAATGCCCCTTACAAGAGCCATGCAGTACAGCATATTACAAACATAAGTCCCATTATTGGGGAGTGGGTGTCCCATAGTATTTGCTTATGCTTTCCCAGCAAATGCTGCCAAAAATTATGATGGAGCAACTTGCAATGCCCCTTACAAGAGCCATGCAGTACAGCATATTACAAACATAAGTCCCATTATTGGGGAGTGGGTGGTCCATAGTATTTGCTTATGCTTTCCCAGCAAAAGCTGCCAAAAATTAGGACGGAGCAACTTGCAATGCCCCTTACAAGAGCCATGCAGTACAGCATATTACAAACATAAGTCCCATCATTGGGGAGTGGGTGTCCCATAGTATTTGCTTATGCTTTCCCAGCAAAAGCTGCCAAAAATTAGGACGGAGCAACTTGCAATGCCCCTTACAAGAGCCATGCAGTACAGCATATTACAAACATAAGTCCCATTATTGGGGAGTGGGTCTCCCATACTATTTGCTTATGCTTTCCCAGCAAAAGCTGCCAAAAATTAGGACGGAGCAACTTGCAATGCCCCTTACAAGAGCCATGCAGTACAGCATATTACAAACATAAGTCCCATTATTGGGGAGTGGGTGTCCCATAGTATTTGCTTATGCTTTCCCAGCAAAGCTGGCAAAAATTAGGACGGAGGAACTTGCAATGCTTGCACCCTGGTGGTATAGTGGTGGTGGAGGCTGAGGATAAGGAGAAGAAGATTAAACAGCCGAAAAAAGAAGCGTATACCCATGTGTGGGTGTGAAGCGGTGCATGTGAATACACCTCCCGAAATAACACAGTGGATTTGAATTTATGTTACTCTGCTGTCATTTGGTGGTGATGAGAAGTCTGGCCCAATCCAGCCCTTGTTCATTTTGATAAGGGTCAGCTTGTCAGCATTGTCAGTTGACAGGCGAGTGCGCTTATCAGTTATAATTCCCCCAGCGGCACTAAAAACACACTCCGTTAACACGCTAGCGGCAGGGCAGGCCAGGACCTCCAAGGCGTACAGAGTGAGTTCATTCCAAGTGTCCAGCTTGGATACCCAATAATTAAAAGGCACAGAGGAATCACGGATGATGCTGGTACGATCAGCAATGTACCCCCTCACCATCTTTTGAAACTTTCCACTCCTTGTGAGAGTACCCCGCGCCTCAGGGCCTGTAAGCTGGGCGGGTGTCAGAAAACTGTCCCAGAACATTGACAGTGTTCCCCTGCCTCTGCTGGATGGGAGTTGCATCTCTGTCGCCTGTACGCCTTGGATGGGCAACGAAATGTGACCTCTGCCGCTATCGTGTTCAGATGGGAATTTTTTTAAGAGTTCTGCAGCAAGGGCCTTCTGGTATTGCCCCATTTTTGTAGACCTCTCCACCTCAGGAATAAGAGAGTGAAAGTTCTCCTTGTAGCGGGGGTCTACAAGTGTCACTAACCAGTAATGACTGTCACCCAACATTTTGACAACGCGAGGGTCACGGTTAAGGCAGAGTAACATAAAGTTAGCCATGCGTGCCAGACTGGTATCGGGCAAGATTTCCGTGTCCTCACCAAGATGACGACTGACCATGCTCTCCTCCTCCTCCTCTTCCTCCTCCCCCCTGTCCTCAGGCCACCCACGCTGAACCGACGGTATGACACTTGTACAGGTACTACCGTCTACAACGCATGATAGCAGCTCCTGTTCTTCCTCCTCCTCCTCCTCCTCCTCTCCCTCATTGTCCCCCAATGCACGTTGGGATGAGATAAGGCTGGGCTGTGTGTAATCGCCCGATACGGCTTCTTGATCCATCTCATCATACTCTGGCTGCAATGCCTCCACTTTAATTCTCTGCAGAGAGCATTGCAAAAGACTGACAAGTGGGATGCTGACACTAATGATGGCGTCATCGCCACTCACCATCTTGGTGGCCTCCTCAAAGTTTGTCAGGATGGTACATATGTCAGACATCCAGGTCCACTCCTGAGGTCTTATGTGTGGAGTCTGACCGGAATATCGACGGCCTTGTTGCAGCTGGTACTCCACAACTGCTCTCTTCTGCTCACAAATCCTTTGCAACATGTGGAGGGTAGAGTTCTAACGTGTGGGGACATCACACACCAGTCGGTGTGCCTGAAGCTGCAAACGCTGCTGCAACACAACAACGGCGGCGGAAGCTGTAGCCGACTTGCGAAAATGAGCTGACAGGCGGCGTACTTTCACGAGCAGATCTTGCAACTCGGGGTATGATTTAAGAAACCGCTGAACCACGAGGTTAAGCACATGAGCCAGGCATGGTACGTGTGTGATCTCACCTCGCCTCAGAGCCGCCACCAGGTTACGGCCATTGTCACACACGATCATGCCGGGATGTAGGTTCAGCGGTCTCAGCCACAGATTTGCCTGCTCTTTCACAGCTGTCCACAACTCACAAGTAGTGTGAGGTTTATCACATAAGCTTATGAGTTTCAGCACAGCCTGTTGCCGCTTGGCGGAGGCAGTACTGCAATGCTTCCAGCTTGTAACTGATGTGGTGATATCTGAGATGGAGGCTGAACATGAGGAGGAGGAGGAGGATGCGCAGGAGCTGTACACTGTGGGGGCAATTCTGACTGACATAGGGCCCGCAATCCTCGGTGTGGGGAGGATGTGTTCCGTCCCAAGGTCCGACTGGGTCCCGGCTTCCTCTATGTTTTCCCAGTGTGCCGTCAGAGAGATGTACCGTCCCTGGCCACAAGCACTTGTCCACGTGTCCATTATCAGGTGGACTCTCCCAGTAACTGCGTTGTTGAGGGCACGGCAGATGCTTTGGGACACGTGCTTGTGTAGTGCGGGGATGGCACACCGGGCAAATAGTGTCAGCTGGGGACAGAGTACCGAGGGACTGCCACCGTCATAAGATTGCGGAAGGATTCCGTCTCCACCAGCCTAAAAGGCAGCATTTCCAATGCAAGCAGTCGTGAAATGTGCAAATTTAGGACTGTGGCCTGTGGGGCTTTAGCTGCGAATTTCCGCTTTCGTTCAAAGGTCTGGGATATGGACAATTGAACGCTGCGGTGGGACGTGGACGTTGATGCTGTTTCTTGAGAAACTGCCATAACAAGTGAAGACTGAGAGGAGGGGGCATCTTTACATGCAGTATGGACAGGGGATTGCCTTGCACACACAACAGGGGGTTCTATTGCACGCACAACAGTGGAAGAAGCAGTGGTGACACCCGCTGACACTAGTGGTGGACCTTGGGTTTCGCCCCACAAAGTCGGGTGCTTTGCTGCCATGTGCCTGATCATGCTGGTGGTGGTCAGACTGGTAGTTTTGTCACCCCTGCTGATGCTGGCATGGCAGGTGGAACATATGGCCTTTTTGGGGTTATCAGCAGAGTCTTTAAAAAAATTCCAGACTCTGGAAGACCTACCGCTTGTACTGGCAACGTCCCTCGTGTTGGTGTTACGGGGAACGGTTGCCTGCCTTCTGTCTGCGGTCACCACACTGCTTCTTCCTGCCTGTTGGGGTACTCTGCCTCCCTCCCCCTGTGTGCTGCTGGCCTCACTCTGCATGTCCTCCTTCCACGTTGGGTCAGTTACTAGATCATCCACCTCCTCTTCTTCCACTTGCGCACCACGAACATCCTCCTCACTTCCTGGCAATTGTGTCTCGTCATCGTCCACCTCTTGTGACAGATTGCCAACGTCGACTTCCTGTGGCCGTGGCTGTTCAAATATTTGGGCATCGCAACATGGGATCTCCTCTTCCACCAGTTCAAGCGTATCAGGCGAGGGGCCCAAATATGGAAATGGACCAGTGAACAGCTCTTCAGAGTGTCCAAGTGTGGGATCACTTGCTGTCTGACGACACTCGGCAAGGTGAGAGGAAGGAGCATCAGGGTGAGGAGGAGTATGCGGTCGAGACTCACCACTACTAAGAGTTGACCGTGTGGAAGACAGACCGGAGGTGGTGGTGCCCAGGTAACTGGAAGTATTATCAGCTATCCAATTAATAACCTGTTCACACTGATCAGTTCTCAATACTGGTGTTGTTCTGTGCTTCCCTAGTAATTCGGTCAAGAAGTGGGCGAGAGAAGATGTGGCTGTTGGTTGTGGAACATTTTCACCTTGGCCACGGCCCCGTCCTCTGCACGAACCATCACCAGAACGTCCACTTCCACGTCCCTTGCCACGCGCCTTGCCCATTGTAAATGAAGTAAAATAGCTTACACTTGCACTATCAATGGAAAAAGGGTATTAAAGAGTAGATTAGAACCGTGGAAGAGGAAAACCACAGTTATTGTTTACTGGGGTATGCCACACTTTTTTAAATAGAGATATTTGCGGCTGAACAGTGAGCGACACACTCAAACTGCTTTTTTTTTTAGATACCAAAGGCCCAAAACTGGATAGTACAGCGATTTGACCCGTGGAACTGCGAAACCACACTGGGATGTCAGGCCTACACAAGACTATTTTCAACAGATATATTTTTGTGTCACAACAGTCAGGAGACACTACTGTTTTTCTTTACGGAAAAAACTACCAAAAGCTGAATAATAGAGATTTTTTACCGTGGGATGGCAAAACCACAGTTATTGTTTACTGGGGTATACCACACTTTTTTAAATAGAGATATTTGCTGCTGAACAGTGAGTGACACACTCAAACTGCTTTTTTTTTAGATACCAAAGGCCCAAAACTGGATAGTACAGTGATTTGAGCGGCGGAACTGCGAAACCACACTGGGATGTCGGGCCTACACAAGACTATTTTCAACAGATATATTTTTGTGTCACAACAGTTAGGAGACACTACTGTTTTTCTTTACGGAAAAAACTACCAAAACCTGAATAATAGAGATTTTTTACCGTGGGATGGCAAAACCACACTTATTGTTTACTGGGGTATACCACACTTTTTTAAATAGAGATATTTGCGGCTGAACAGTGAGCGACACACTCAAACTGCTTTTTTTTTTAGATACCAAAGGCCCAAAACTGGATAGTACAGCGATTTGACCGGTGGAACTGCGAAACCACACTGGGATGTCGGGCCTACACAAGACTATTTTCAACAGATATATTTTTGTGTCACAACAGTCAGGAGACACTACTGTTTTTCTTTACGGAAAAAACTACCAAAAGCTGAATAATAGAGATTTTTTACCGTGGGATGGCAAAACCACAGTTATTGTTTACAGGGGTATACCACACTTTTTTAATAGAGATATTTGCCGCTGAACAGTGAGCGACACACTCAAACTGCTTTTTTTTTTTATACCAAAGGCCCAAAACTGGATAGTACAGCGATTTGACCCGTGGAACTGCGAAACCACACTGGGATGTCGGGCCTACACAAGACTATTTTCAACAGATATATTTTTGTGTCACAACAGTCAGGAGACACTACTGTTTTTCTTTATGGAAAAAACTACCAAAAGCTGAATAATAGAGATTTTTTACCGTGGGATGGCAAAACCACAGTTATTGTTTACTGGGGTATACCACACTTTTTTAAATAGAGATATTTGCGGCTGAACAGTGAGCGACACACTCAAACTGTTTTTTTTTAGAAACCAAAGGCCCAAAACTGGATAGTACAGCGAT
The DNA here is from genome assembly GCF_046119375.1 of Phyllobates terribilis. NCBI lineage: Eukaryota > Metazoa > Chordata > Amphibia > Anura > Dendrobatidae > Phyllobates > Phyllobates terribilis. The sequence continues at coordinate 286,709,149 of NW_027362761.1, forward strand.
TTGACCCGTGGAACTGCGAAACCACACTGGGATGTCGGGCCTACACAAGACTATTTTCAGCAGATATATTTTTGTGTCACAACAGTCAGGAGACACTACTGTTTTTCTTTACGGAAAAAACTACCAAAAGCTGAATAATAGAGATTTTTTACCGTGGGATGGCAAAACCACAGTTATTGTTTACTGGGGTATACCACACTTTTTTTAATAGAGATATTTGCAGCTGAACAGTGAGCAACACACTCAAACTGCTTTTTTTTTTTATACCAAAGGCCCAAAACTGGATAGTACAGCGATTTGACCCGTGGAACTGTGAAACCACATTGGGATGTCGGGCCTACACAAGACTATTTTCAACAGATATATTTTTGTGTCACAACTAGTGTTGAGCCACCCCCGTAGTGTTCGAGTTCGGTTCAGTTCGTCGAACACCCGTGTGTTCGCCGAACTGTTCGTCGAACTGTTCGTCGAACACCTTCGAACACCGTTCAAACCAATGGCAGGCAAACAAAAACACATAGAAACATATAGAAAACACCTTCAAAGGTGTCCAAAAGCTGACAAACTGCTCAGAAGTAGTGTTGAGCGATACCTTCCGATATCAGGAAATATCGTATCGGATTGGATCGGGCCGATACCCAAAAAGTATCGGATATCGCCGATTCCGATACCGGAAACCAATGCAAGTCAATGGGACACAAATATCGGAATGAAAATAAACCCTTTCTTTCCTTGTAGGTTAATTCTACATGAAGTAAAACAACTAAGAATAATGTAGAATGACATGAAAAGCCGGCAATTCATCAGCGGCATTCACCGGTACCTGACAATTTACAACAGAAAGAATAGAGCTTCACACATAGATTAGATAGATAGAAACATGTCAGTCACATATATATGAAGTACAGTGACAGTGTTGCTTACTGTACTTGTCATTTAGTGTAAAGGATTTATTAAAAAAAATATTAGTGTTTTCGTGCACCGTCTCTTTAAAAAAGCCGGCCGGCAATTCAGCAGCGGTACCCGACAATTTATAACAGACAGAATAGAGCTTCACACATAGATTAGATAGATAGAAACATGTCAGCCACATATATAAGAAGTACAGTGACAGTGTTGCTTACTGTACTTGTCATTTAGTGTAAAGGATTTATTTAAAAAAATAATAGTGTTTTCATGCACCGTCTCTTTAAGAAAGCCGGCCGGCAATTCAGCATCTGTACCTGACAATTTAGAATAGAAGGAATAGAGAATCACACATAGATTAGATAGATAGAAACATGTCAGTCACATATATATGAAGTACAGTGACAGTGTTGATTACTGTACTTGTCATTTAGTGTTAAAATAAAGGATTTATTTAAAAAAAAATTGGCGTGGGGTTCCCCTTAATTTTAGGCTCTAGCGGAGGTTAAGCAGACAGCTGGGGCAAATGTTTGAAGCCTGGGAAGGGGGTAATACCCACGGAGCTTCCCAGGCTACTAATATCAGCCCCCAGATGAATACCTAGCCTTTACTAGCTATTAAAATGGGGGAACCCCCCCAAAAAAATAACGTGGGGTCCCCCCTAATTTAATAGCTAGCACAGGCTAGGCAGACAGCTGGGGGCTGATATTAATAGCCCAGGAAGGGTGCCATGAATATTGGCCCCCTCCCAGGCTAGAAACACCAGCCGTCAGCCGCCCAAGAAATGGCGCATCCATAGGATGCGCCAATTCTGGCACTTAGCCTCGCTCTTCCACGCTGCCCTGGTGCGGTGGCATGGGGTAATAGGGTTGGGGTTGATGTCAGCTTATAATGCCAGCTGACATCAAGCCCAGGTTAGTAATGGAGAGGCGTCTATAAGACACCCCCATTACTAACCCCATAGTCAAAGTTAAAAGAAAACACAAACACCCAGAATAAAGTCCTTTAATTGAAATAAAGACACAATTCTTTATTGTTCTAAATTAAACCATACTTACCATCACGCCCATTCCAGCTGAAGCCAACGATCTCCTGCAATAAAAGTAAAATAATAAAGCAACCTCATCCTTACCTTTCCATGGTTCCCACGACAGCTTCAGCTCTGCTACATCGAGATGACAGGCTGGACCGCAGCAGAACGCTGCCATCCAGCCTGTCATCCCGCAGACACTGAGAAGCGCAGGCATGCTTGCGCTCCTCAGTGTCTCTCTGTGACGTCATCCAGATGAGCCGAGTTCATGTCCAATGAACTCAGCTCACCTCATGTACGTCACTGACAGCGTGGGAAAATTCTCCTGCACTCAGCGCTTCAGCGTGAGAATTCTCCCACGCTGTCAGTGACATACATGAGGTGAGGTCATGTCCAATGAACTCAGCTCACCTCATGCACGTCACTGACAGCGTGGGAAAATTCTCACGCTGAAGTGCTGAGTGCAGGAGAATTTTCCCACGCTGTCAGTGACGTACATGAGGTGAGCTGAGTTTATTGGACATGACCTCGGCTCATCTGGATACCGTCACAGCCAGACACTGAGGAGTGGAAGTATGCCTGCGCTTCTCAGTGTCTGCGGGATGACAGGATGGATGGCAGCGTTCTGCTGCGGTCCAGCCTGTCATCTCGATGTAGCAGAGCTGAAGCTGTCGTGGGAGCCATGGAAAGGTAAGGATGATGTTGCTTTATTATTTTACTTTTATTGCAGGAGATCGTTGGCTTCAGCTGGAATGGGCGTGATGGTAAGTATGGTTTAATTTAGAACAATAAAGAATTGTGTGTTTATTTCAATTAAAGGACTTTTTCTGGGTGTTGTGTTTTTTTAAATACTTTACTAGAAATTCATGGTGGTCATGTCTAATATTGGCGTGACCCCATGAATTTCGGGCTTAGGGCCAGCTGATAATGCCAAGCTGGCCTTAACCCCTTTATTACCCAGTGAGCCACCGCACCAGGGCCCTGGATGAGTTGGGTACAGCGCCAGAAGATGGCGCTTCTATGAACGCGCCATTTTCTGGGGCGGCTGCGGACTACAATTTGCAGCAGGGGTGGCCCAGAAAGCTTGGGTCTCCCTGCGCTGCGGATTCCAGCCCCCAGCTGCCTAGTTGTATCTGGCTGGGCACAAAAATAGGGCGAAGCCCCACGCATTTTTTTTTTAAATTATTTCATGAAATTCATGGAATAATTAAGAAAAAAAGGGCTTCCCTATATTGTTGTGTCCAACCAGGTACAAATAGGCAGCTGGTGGTTGGGGGCAGCCCATTCCTGCCTGCTGTACCTGGCTGGACACAAATATAGTGCGAAGCCCCACGTCAATTTTTTTTAAATTATTTCATGAAATAATTTTTTTAAAAAAGGGCTTCCCTATATTGTTGTGTCCGGCCAGGTACAAATAGGCAGCTGGTGGTTGGGGGCAGCCTGTTCCTGCCTGCTGTACCTGGCTGGACACAAATATAGGGCGAAGCCCCACGTCAATTTTTTTTTAAATAAATCCTTTATTTTAACACTAAATGACATTTGAGGAGTTAATAAAGATGCAGTCCCTAAATTATTATTTATTTTTTAATTAATTTTTCCCAAAACTTTTGACGTGGGCTTCGCCATATTTTTGTATGCCAGCCAGGTACAGCATCCAGCTTCTATGAACGTGCCATTTTCCGGGGTGGCTGCGGACTGCAATTTTCAGCGGGGGGGGGGGGGGCAGAAAGCTTGGGCCTCCCTGCGCTGCAGATTCCATCCCCCAGCTGCCTAGTTGTACCTGGCTGGACACAAAAATAGGGAGAAGCTTCACGTATTTTTTTTTTTTAATTATTTCATGAAATTCATGAAATAATTAAGAAAAAAAGGGCTTCCCTATATTGTTGTGTCCAACCAGGTGCAAATAGGCAGCTGGTGGTTGGGGGCAGCCCGTTCCTGCCTGCTGTACCTGGCTGGACACAAATATAGTGCGAAGCCCCACGTCAATTTTTTTTAAATCATTTCAGGAAATTCATGAAATAATTAAAAAAAATTGATGTGGGGCTTCGCCCTATATTTGTGTCCAGTCAGGTACAGCAGGCAGGAACGGGCTGCCCCCAACCACCAGCTGCCTATTTGTACCTAGCCGGACACAACAATATAGGGAAGCCTTTTTTCTTAATTATTCCATGAATTTCATGAATTTAAAAAAAAAAAACGTGGAGCTTCTCCCTATTTTTGTGTCCAGCCAGGTACAACTAGGCAGCTGGGGGCTGGAATCTGCAGCGCAGGGAGGCCCAAGCTTTCTGGGCCCCACCCGCTGCAAATTGCAGTCCGCAGCCGCCCCGGAAAATGGCGCGTTCATAGAAGCGCCATCTTCTGGCGCTGTACCCAACTCATCCAGGGCCCTGGTGCGGTGGCTCACTGGGTAATAAAGGGGTTAAGGCCAGCTTGGCATTATCAGCTGGCCCTAAGCCCGAAATTCATGGGGTCACGCCAATATTAGACATGACCACCATGAATTTCTAGTAAAGTATTTAAAAAAAACACAAACACCCAGAAAAAAGTCCTTTAATTGAAATAAACACACAATTCTTTATTGTTCTAAATTAAACCATACTTACCATCACGCCCATTCCAGCTGAAGCCAACGATCTCCTGCAATAAAAGAAAAATAATAAAGCAACCTCATCCTTTCCATGGCTCCCACGACGGCTCCAGCTCTGCTACATCGAGATGACAGGCTGGACCGCAGCAGAACGCTGCCATCCAGCCTGTCATCCCGCAGACACTGAGAAGCGCAGGCATACTTCCACTCCTCAGTGTCTGGCTGTGACGGCATCCAGATGAGCCGACAATGAACTCGGCTCACCTCATGTACGTCACTGACAGCGTGGGAGAATTCTCCTGCACTCAGCGCTTCAGCGTGAGAATTTTCCCACGCTGTCAGTGACGTGCATGAGGTGAGGTCATGTCCAATGAACTCGGCGCACCTCATGCACGTCACTGACAGCGTGGGAAAATTCTCACGCTGAAGCGCTGAGTGCAGGAGAATTTTCCCACGCTGTCAGTGACGTGCATGAGGTGAGCTGAGTTCATTGGACATGACCTCGGCTCATCTGGATGCCGTCACAGCGAGACACTGAGGAGCGCAAGCATGCCTGCGCTTCTCAGTGTCTGCGGGATGACAGGCTGGATGGCAGCGTTCTGCTGCGGTCCAGCCTGTCATCTCGATGTAGCAGAGCTGAAGCTGTCCTGGGAACCATGGAAAGGTAAGGATGATGTTGGTTTATTATTTTTCTTTTATTGCAGGAGATCGTTGGCTTCAGCTGGAATGGGCGTGATTGTAAGTATGGTTTAATTTAGAACAATAAAGAATTGTGTCTTTATTTCAATTAAAGGACTTTTTTCTGGGTGTTTGTGTTTTTTTTAAATACTTTACTAGAAATTCATGGTGGTCATGTCTAATATTGGCGTGACCCCATGAATTTCGGGCTTAGGGCCAGCTGATAATGCCCAGCTGGCCTTAACCCCTTTATTACCCAGTGAGCCACCGCACCAGGGCCCTGGATGAGTTGGGTACAGCGCCAGAAGATGGCGCTTCTATGAACGCGCCATTTTCCGGGGCGGCTGCGGACTGCAATTTGCAGCGGGTGGGGCCCAGAAAGCTTGGGCCTCCCTGCGCTGCGGATTCCAGCCCCCAGCTGCCTTGTTGTACCTGGCTGGACACAAAAATAGGGCGAAGCCCCACGTATTTTTTTTTTTAATTATTTCATGAAATTCATGGAATAATTAAGAAAAAAAGGGCTTCCCTATATTGTTGTGTCCGGCTAGGTACAAATAGGCAGCTGGTGGTTGGGGGCAGCCCGTTCCTGCCTTCTGTACCTGACTGGACACAAATATAGGGCGAAGCCCCACATCAATTTTTTTTTAATTATTTCATGAATTTCCTGAAATAATTAAAAAAAAATTGACGTGGGGCTTTGCACTATATTTGGGTCCAGCCAGGTACGGCAGGCAGGAACGGGCTGCCCCCAACCACCAGCTGCCTATTTGTACCTGGTTGGACACAACAATATAGGGAAGCCCTTTTTTTCTTAATTATTCCATGAATTTCATGAAATAATTAAAAAAAAAAAAACGTGGAGCTTCTCCCTATTTTTGTGTCCAGCCAGGTACAACTAGGCAGCTGGGGGATGGAATCTGCAGCGCAGGGAGGCCCAAGCTTTCTGCCCCCCGCTGAAAATTGCAGTCCGCAGCCGCCCCGGAAAATGGCGCGTTCATAGAAGCTGGATGCTGTACCTGGCTGGCATACAAAAATATGGCGAAGCCCACGTCAAAAGTTTTGGGAAAAATTAATTAAAAAATAAATAATAATTTAGGGACTGCATCTTTATTAACTCCTCAAATGTCATTTAGTGTTAAAATAATGGATTTATTTAAAAAAAAAATGGCGTGGGATCCCCCATAATTTTAGTCTCTAGCGGAGGTTAAGCAGACGGCTGGGGCAGATATTTGAAGCCTGGGAAGGGGGTAAAACCCACGGAGCTTCCCAGGCTACTAATATCAGCCCCCAGCTGAATACCTAGCCTTTACTAGCTACTAAAATGGGGGACCCCCCAAAAAAAATGACGTGGGGTCCCCCCTATTTTAATAGCTAGCAAAGGCTAGGCAGACAGCTGGGGGCTGATATTAATAGCCCAGAAAGGGTGCCATGAATAATGGCCCCCTCCCAGGCTAGAAACACCAGTCGTCAGCCGCCCCAGAAATGGCGCATCCATAGGATGCGCCAACTCTGGCACTTAGCCTCGCTCTTCCACGCTGCCCTGGTGCGGTGGCAGGGGGTAATAGTGGTGGGGTTCATGTCAGCGCCAGCTGCCATGAAGCCCAGGTTAGTAATGATGGGCGTCTATAAGACACCCCCATTACTAACCTACAAAGTGTTAAAAAGAAAAAACACACTACACCCAGAAAAAAATAATTTATTTGAAATAAAACACACAATTTTATTTAATTCTTAGTTTACTAAAAATAATAGTTACCTGTCCATGTTCCTGCGCTGATCTCCCATGCACAGCTGTCACATCTGGAGATGGTGACAGCTGTGCATGGCTACTGTAAGCTCACGCTGCCGGGAACACGTCCGCTCCCGGGAGCCACTGACTGAGGTCACCGGAGTGCATTCAGGCAGCGCAGCTCCGGAGACCTCCTTTACGGCACTGCTGTACCGTGGGAATTTCTCACGATACAGCAGGGCCGTAAAGGAGCTAACCGGAGCAGCGCTGCCTGAACTCCGGTGAACCCTTACGGCCCCGTCATTCTAGCGGCGGCAGCGGTTCAGAGCGGTTACATTCTATGTGGCTGCTCTGAACTGGAGATCTTCGTGGGACACTCGTGGACTGCTACGGAGGGGTAAGGATAAGGTTGTGGTTTATTATTTTATATTTTATTACAGGAGATCGATGGCTTCGGGGAATTAGGTGTCTTGGTGAGTATAGGTGTAGTTTTTTATTTTTTACTTTATTTTAGGTGGCGATCGGCGGGGACAGGTAATGTATGAACTAATTTCTTTTAGGTAACCACTGGCCACCAATGACATGTATTTAACATTTATTGGGGACACAGTAGGGCAATTTAAATAGCAGGATCAGTCTGATGGGAACTACTGCTCCCATCGAGCTGATCCTGCTGGCAGGAGTGGACGGGGGACAGACATAGGCCGATGGGAGTAGTAGTGTCACATCGGCCTATGTCTGCCTGCACGCACACACCCGCACACACACCGCACACACCCGCACACATCGCACAGACACCGCGCACACCCGCACAAACATCGCGCACACACCCCTTACACACCCGCAGACATCGCACAGACACCGCGCACACCCGCACAAACATCGCACACACACACCCCGCACACACACCCCGCACACACACTAATCATGACGGTCTGATCGTCTGGGAGGTGAGGCTGACCTGTGCGGCCGTGGGAAAGTTCATGTGAGTTCATGCAGTCAAGCATGAACTCACATGAACCCTCTGAGGGCAACGCGGCGACTTCAAATGAACAGCTGATCGGCATCAGCTGATAACTCAGCTGTTCATTTGAAATAACCGGCGGGAAAGCGCAGCACAGAACGGGAAAGCCGGCGGTGAAGTCTTTTCACTGCCGGCTTCCCCGCCCGGGTCCTTCACTCCCCGCTCCTTGGAGCTGCGCTCCCCGCCCGGTCCTAACTTACGATCGGGATGGGAGGTGGCGAAGGGAGCGGAGGATCGGGGTGGGAGGCTGCGGGGAAGCAGTATGGGGCTGTGTGATTGTTTAAAAGCCGGCGGCTTTATACCGCCCGCCGGCTTTTAAACAATCAGGAGAATCTCCCCCGCTGGGATGGCATTCTGATGACAGGCTGGATCGCGCTGCCATCCAACTTGTCATCCTTCACAGACACTGCAGAGCGCAGGCATTATGGGAACTTCCGATTCCGGTATCCGATATTGTAAAAGTATCGGAATTAAGTATCGGCCGATACCCGATATTACAGTATCGGAATGCTCAACACTACTCAGAAGACATAACTAACACATGGAAAAGTGACAAGTACATATAGTCATGCGAAAATAAAAGAGGTGGAGGAGTAAAAGGAGGGGGAGACACAGATATAGGCATGTCATGCCCTTCTAAAATCCAAAAAGTGAGAAGCCGACACGGCCAGTCCGCTCCTGCCCGTGCCACCTCCGTGTCGCCGGGTTTGTGCCAGAGCCGCGGTGAACCCTGACGGCCAGCCCCCCTCTCCCAATACTGGTGCCTGTCCGCTGGTGGGTCGAGCGAGCCCCCCTGTGGTGGAGGCAGCTCTAAGCTTTTTAATTTAAATTGTCTCTCTAATTTGAATGAATACACTTTAAATCCATTTACAAGGATCTATTGGAGGGCAAGTCTCATGCCAGCAGCTGCGTAATTCCAGCTCCAGTAGCGTCCACTAAAGCTGCTGCAGTTAAAAAGCTTTTATAAGGATCGAGCTCGGCTGTCCACCGCAAGGCATCCTAATGCCAGTCCCAGCCCCTATGCCTTGGGGTGCCTCCTGATGCCCTTCACTAAGTATCCCATGGTCCCGAAGCATTTACTTTGAAAAAATTAAGTGTCTAAACTACAGGTGGTGCAGCTTGCTTAACAGCCGGGATAATCCGCTGACTAGCAGACACTGCTACTAGGCACAAAGTATTTCCTGGGCTAGATGCAGTTAAAAATTTGTAATTAGATACTCTCGTTGGATGCTGAGAAAGCATTCCATAGAGTCTCCTGGCACGCCATATATGATTCTCTTAAAAAGCTTGGGGTAGGGGTCTAGGGGACCCTTTTATAGCCAAAATCACGGCCCTGTATCGCAATACGTCACCTAGGCTGAAGATAAATGGAACTGTAGCACCCTGAGGGCTCGGTTGCTACAGACGTATTGCACCTCACCCAGAGGTGTGATATCTCACTCTCAGGTAAGGATGGAGTGTGGATCAGGACCCGACACCTGCATGCATTACACCACATTGCCGTGGGGCAGGGCGACCAATATGCCCCTGAGATGGGCACGACAGTCCCTGTCCCTGGCTGGAGTGGGGGGAGGGAACACTGAGGAAGGGGAACCCTGTAGTGCAGGAGCAGGGAGGAAGCAGTTCCTGGGTGCATTGAGAAGGGAGTATAAAAGGTGGGCACCATCTTAGTTCAGTGCAGAGAAGTCTGAGCAGAAGTGGCAGGGAGCAGGGGCTCTGCATGAGCTCTGCTCCGGAGGCGGGCCTAGTAACAGAGGCCCAGGCCTGGAAGAGGGAGAAGGAAGGAAGAGGAGCGGAGAAGGCTCCAGGAATGAGGAATGAAGGGATCCCAGGGGTGCGGACGGGCGAGTCGCCACCGCACGCCCGAATCCACCTGCGTGGAGGGGTCAGGCCAAAGGGGGAGACCGGTCCCCGAACTAGTGGAGGCAGGAAACGACCCTCAGCTAGAAACCGGAGGCTCTGACATTTTATGTGGCGCAGCCCCTCGCTACACCCGCTAGGAAGGCACCACATAGGGTCAGGGAAACTGGCGCCAAATTTACCAAGAGGAGGCCCGAGGCAGCCGGACAGAAGTGTTGGTAAGAAAGGCCAGACAAAGGACACACAAAGGGGGTCCTGTGAAGTGCTCCAAAGTTATCTGGGAGTTGTCTGAGCCCCTCACCTGGTGAGCACAGTACGACGTGGCCAGCCGTTACCTGCAGACGTGGTCTGGATAATAAGAACTGTGAGTAAAGGCCCTGAACTGCATCACTGACTCCGTGTCGTTACTTCTGCTGCCCTGCACCATCACCCCCATCCTCCGCATACACTGCCCTGAGGCTATACTCCTCCCGTGGGGAGTTATGCTACGCTCTGCTGCACCCACAACACCAGCCTCAGCGGTCTGCCCTGTAGCGGCGGTTCACTCTGACCACAATCCACGGGTGGCGTAGTCGGACATTTAAACATCAAAACCACATAAATAGTTCCGCCACTGGTTTGACCGCCCTGAGCCACGGAACCGGGTGGCCGCCACGAAGACTACAACCACCAGCATCCACCAAAAAGGGTCCGGCTCCGGGTGTCCCAAGGCCCAGGGGGTGCGTCAGAACATTTTCATCACCTTTCATAATCACCAATGGGACAAGGCAGTGATGTCCTCTGTCCCCTCTCTTATACATCCTAGTGACGGAGCACCTGCTCTCATCAATTCGCCATAACCCCAATATTAGGTGGATTGAGGTGGGAGGCACCGAGTACAAGTGCTCTCTATTTGCTGATGATGTCCTAGTATATATCACTCAATCACATATATCCATCCATGATGTTATGGCTGAAATAGATCACTTTGTTACATGGTAAAATTTTAAAATCAATGCAGCGAAGTCTGAGGCCCTCGATGTCTCCCTCCCCAAATCCATATAGGATTCCATCCAGTCCAACTTTCCCTTTGCCTGGCCCTCACAGGGTATCAAATACTTAGGAATTCCTATTCATAGAGACCTCTCCCATCTATGTTATCTTAATTTTGGGCCCTTTATTGAACAACTCCATACAGACCACGGTTGGCAAGTTAGAACTGTAAGATTCACTACGTGAACCACTGGTGTTTTGTGGAAAAGCACATGTACACTGCGTTCCAAATTATTATGCAAAAAGTGTTTAGGAGTGATAAGGGAAGAATTTGTTTGTTTGTCAGTTAAACTCATTGATGGTGATGTGTGTCAGGGCTCTTTATATCACTGTAAGCAATTGCAGACACCTATGCTAATTAGTTTGGCAGGTGTGTCCAATGAAAGGCAAGACTACTTAAGAAGGCTCTCTCACATTATTAAGCAGCCTACATTTTCTGCCAAAATGGGAAAGAAAAAGGATGTGTCGGCTGCTGAGGAGCAACAAATTGTGGAGTGTTTAGGTCAAGGCATGACTACAATCAACATTGTGCGATGATCAGGATGAAGTGTCTTGGCAATCAAGAAGTATGTAGCTGATTCACAGTACACACGTGTGCGTGCTGATAAGGGCAAATTGAGGACTCTTTCCTACAGGCAATTACGTCAGGTTGAAAGAGCAGCGGCAAAAAAGCCTTGTCATAGCAGCAGACAAGTTTTTGAAGCTGCTTGTGCCTCCAACGTCCCCCGAACAACAAGATGCAGGGTCCTTCAGAGGTTTGCAGCTGTGCATGCGCCATCCTGTCGACCTCCTCTATCCACTTCACACAAGCAGAAACGGCTCCAGTGGGCCAAACATTACATGAAGACTGATTTCAAAACTGTTTTGTTCACGGATGAGTGCCGTGCAGCGCTCGATGGTCCAGATGGATGGAGTGGAGGATGGCTGGTTGATGGACACCCCACGCAAACAAGGCTACAGCGCCAACAAGGAGGAGGTGGAGTAATGTTTTGGGCTGGAATCATGGGGAGAGAGATTGTCGGCCCCTTTAGGATCCCTGAAGGCGCTAAAGATGAACTCCATAATGTATGTGGATTTTCTCAAACAGCACTTCCTGCCATGGTTCAAGAAGAAGAACCGTGTATTTCACAGCAAGATCATTTTTCTGCATGATAATGCACCATCTCATGCTGCACATAAAACATCTGCATCTCTGGCTGATATGGGCATAAAAGGGGACAAACTTATGGTGTGACCCCCATGCTCCCCTGACCTCTACCCCATTCAGAACCTTTGGAGCATCATTAAAAGGAGTGTCTATGATGGCGGGAGGCAGTTCACATCTAAGCAACAGCTCTGGGAGGGTATTCTGTCCTCATGCAAAACAATTGAAGCAGAAACCATCCAAAACCTGACAAATTCAATGGACGAGAGAGTTCAGAAGCTCCTTTCGAACAAGGGGTCCTATGTGAAAATGTAACATCACCTAGAATAAAGTTTTGAGTTGAAAACTGTTTGATTTCAGTTTCTAACAACCTGCTAATGCTTATAATTTCAAAAATGACCATTTTTTTGGTCTTTATTAAAATGAAAAGGTTGATCGAAAAGTTTGGGGGATCTAAGAGTGTGGCAACCCAGTAGTCATGATTACTTCGAATTCTGACAATATGAGGGTCATGCTGCAGGTAGTGCAGCAAGAAGGCACTTATGTGCCTTGCGCATCTCGGAGCCCCAAAATTATTTTCCGGGCTAGATGCAGCTAAAAATTATTTTTAATTTTAAATCTGGTGAAGCTTTAGTATAGATGGCCTAATAGGATCAGAGCTGCACACTGCTACAAAGCCCAAATTATTTTCCAGTCAAGATACAGATAAACATGATTAGTAATTTGAAAGCTTAAAACGGTTGGTAGGGTGATTTTAACCAATCATCAAGCTTTTACTCTCCCCAGGATGACACAGGGGTAGAAAAGTCGTTTCGGATCCATGATTTGTTCATCTTTATGAACGTGAGTCTGTCTACATTATCAGTGGAGAGCCGCGTGCACTTATCTGTCAGCACACCACCAGCAGCGCTGAACACACGTTCAGACAGAACGCTGGCTGCGGGGCATGACAAGATCTCCAAGGCGTAAGTGGCTAGCTCCGGCCATTTATCCAGATTGGAAGTCCAAAAAGAGCAAGGGTCCAGTGACACAGTCGTGGCTTCAATGTTTACTTGGAGATACTCCTGTACCATCGTCTCTAGGCGTTGACTATGTGTCAGACTTCTTGTCTCCTGTGGCCTTGCAAAGGATGGGCTAAAAAAGTGGTCAAATGATTCCGCAAAATTGATGTTACCAGCAGATACTGTGGTTCTGTTACGGTTTGAGTGCTGAACACTTGACGGTCCCACGGTTGGCAAGTTGGAACTGTGAGATTCACTACGTGCACCACTGGTATTTTGTGGAAAAGCACATGTAAGATTCTGCAACAGTCTCTGCTGATACTCCTGCATGCGTGCATCCCTTTCTATGGCAGGAATAATTTCTGCAAATTTACTTTTGTACCGGGGATCTAACAGTGTGGCAACCCAGTAGTCAGGATTATTTCTAATTCTCACAATTCGAGGGTCATGTTGCAGGTAGTGCAGCAAGAAGGCACTCATGTGTGTTGCGCATCCAGGAGCACCAAGTTCCTGTTGTGTTGGTGGCGAGGTAACAATCATGCTTCCTTCCTCTGTCCTCTCCCCCCAACCTCGCACAACAGAAATGTGATCAAGGTCTCCCTCATCTGATGAGTCTTCCATCAGTTCGTCCTCCACTTCTTCCTGGGCTCCTGCACCTTCCTCACTAGTTTGGCTACTACCATGCGCCCTGGTAAAACCATCTCCCCCACCCTCACATGCCTGCTGCCTTGGTGCTGCCGACCGTCTGGATCTTGCAGATGTTAGCCCTTCCGCATACAACTCCTCCTCCTCTACTTCCTCCACCTCCTCTTGTGCCACCACCTGACTCCGAATTCTGTTTAACATGTGCTCCAGCATGTAAATCACCGGAATAGTCATGCTGATAATGGCATCGTCAGCACTAAACATCTTCGTCGCCATTTCAAAACTGTGCAGAAGGGTGCATAGGTCCCTGATCTGAGACCACTCCTCCAGCGTGATTTGCCCCACCTCTGAATCTCGTTGGCCCAGGCTATACGTCAGAACGTATTGCACCAGGGCTTGTCGGTGCTGCCACAGTCGCTGCAACATGTGCAGAGTTGAATTCCACCGGGTAGGCACATCGCATTTTAGCCGGTGAAGTGGCAGGCCCAACGACTTCTGTAGAGATGTAAGTCGCTGAGCTGCGGGATGCGAACGGCGGAAGTGAGCACACAGCGACCGTGCCCTCTGCAGAAGGCCATCTAGTCTGGGATAGTGGGCTAAAAATTGCTGGACAACCAGGTTCAACACGTGAGCCATACAAGGCACGTGTGTGACATTGCCCCGGCGAAGGGCCGCACCCAGGTTTGCAGCATTGTCGCACACGGCCTTCCCTGGTTTCAGGTCCAGTGGAGACAACCATTCATGAAATTGGTTCTCCAGAGCTGACCACAACTCCTCAGCTGTGTGACTCACATTTCCTAGACATTTCAATGTAAAAACCGCCTGATGACGTTGAGCCCTACTGCCAGCATAGTAAGGAGGTGTGCAGGATCCCTTCTGCGCAGTTAGAAAGCTTGTGGCATGACCAGACAGGCTTTGGGTGCAGGTGGAAGACCGAGAGGAGGTTGAGGAGGCAGAAGCAGTGGAGGAACTTTGACATAAAGAGGATTGACGCACAACTCGTGGGGACGGCAAGACTTGGACAGCAGCCCCTTGTCCTGCTGTCACCATAGTTACCCAGTGCCCAGTCAGCGACATGTAACGCCCCTGTCCATGCCTACTCGTCCAAGTGTCTGTGGTGAAATGCACCCTGTCACACACAGAGTTTCTCAAAGAAGCGGTGATGTTATGTGCGACATGCTGGTGGAGCGCAGGCACACCTTTCTTTGAGAAGTAGTGCCGACTGGGCATCTGGTACTGGGGCACTGCGACGGACATAAGGTCTCGAAAATCCTCTGTGTCCACCAGGCGGAAAGGCAGCATTTCTGTAGCCAAGAGCTTGCAGATGGTGAAATTCAACCTCTTAGCTTTCTCATGGCTAGGAGGAAATGGTCTTTTACTTGTCCACATCTGAGGGACCGAGGGCTGGCTATTGTGCTTAGACGGGGTTGATAAGGGTGTCCCCGGCAAACTGCCGGTCTGTGAGGAAGATGCAGGCGGACATGTTAGGTTGCCTTGATCCAAAGGTGGTGCTATCGATGTCGGACAGCGCTCAACACCAGCTGGTGTTCCCACCTCCAAAGAAAATGATGACCTGCCAATCACGCTGGCTGTTGCGGGTAAAGAGGTGGCAGGTCTGCGCCCCAAAACAGGTGTGACTGCTGTTCCCCCAGTCACAGAGGATGAAGAGGCCGCGGATGCACAAGATATGGCAGACGGTGATTGGCCCGGCCGGCTAGGCCGCATTGTAGCACACTGAGCTTCCCACTGCAACTTATGCTTCATGTCCATGTGCCGGTTCATGCATGAAGTACTCAAACTATGTATTTTTTGGCCTCTACTTAGCTTTTGCTGACAAATGTTACAGATAACACGAGTTGGGTAATCTTTATCGATCTGAAAAAATGCCCAGGCTATGCAAGGCTTAGCACCCATGCGACCTGAAGAGTCACCACGACTTGTGGTGAGAGGCAGAGTTGTGTTTGAGGATGCAGTTGTTGACGTGCTTCCAGTACTACGTCTCTGTCCAGGAAGGCGCAACCTGACCTCGTCGTCACTAGCATCTTCCTCCACCTCCTCTGCTGACCTCATCTCTTGGCTGACTGTGGGTTGACAGTAAGTGGGATCTCCGACCTCATCATCATCACCCTGTGCGTTATCACACCCGTCGTCCTCAGAGCCAACCTGTTCCTGCCCTGACAAAAAACTAAAGTTGTCGCTCCAATCAGGTATTTGAGTCTTATCATCGTCTTCCTCATTGTCTCCACCAACAGGAGTTACAGTTTGGGAATGAGGGTCTACATTATGGTCAGAACCTTCTGCGTCTGGTCCTGGATCCGACTCATAAAGATTCTGGGCATCAGTGCAGATCATTTCCTCGTCTGGATTCACAGAAGCGCTGGAGTCGAGCTCTGATTCCCAGGCTATAGTATGAGTAAACAGCTCTGCAGACTCAACCATCTGTTCTACCTCATACTCAGACGGGCAGCTGGAGATTTGGGAGCTGTGAGGAAGCAAGTGCGATTTGGGTGACACCTTTGAGGACTGGAGTATTTGTGATGTTGAAGTTGATGTGGAGGAGAGCCCACTTAAAGGAGCACTTGATATCCGTTGAAGCACCTGCTGTTTTTGTGCCTCATCTGGAATTTGTAGCGATTGGCGTGGCCGTAAGAAAGGGATCTTATCACATTGTCCGCTAAAAGAAGTAGACATTTTAGTTTGGCTGGAAGATGGTCTTTCTTCTGCAGATGTTACTGTTGCTTTAACACCTACCCCACGGACACAACCTTTTTTCCCCTTCCCAACACGCCTATTCCCCTTTCCACCAGCAGCAGGCCTTTTTCCACTCATTTTGGTGGTTAACTAATTCACAACTCTGGAGTTGTTTGCACAAAAAAACAATGGATGGTAACCGAGCAGAGCTGAGTGGCCAAACTGTGGTATTAGGCCAAAACTATTGGCTGGGTTAGATGCAGAAAAAAATTATTTTGAATTTGCAACCTGATGGAGGTCAGTATAGATGGATTAATAGAACAAGACCCACACATAGCTAGAAGCCCAATATTTTTTCAGAGGTACATGCAGGAAAAAAATATATTCAGTTTGCAACCTGATGGAGGTCAGTATAGATGGACTAATACAACAAGTCCCACACACAGCTAGAAGCCCAAATATTTTTTCAGAGGTACTGTAGATGCAGATAAAAATTAGTTTTAATTTGCAACCTGATGGAGGTCAGTATAGATGTACTAATAGAGAAAGTCCGACACACTACTAGAAGGCCAAATATTTTTTCAGAGGTAGATGCAGAAAAAAATATATTCAGTTTGCAACCTGATGGAGGTCAGTATAGATGGACTAATAGAGAAAGTCCGACACACTACTAGAAGGCCAAATATTTTTTCAGAGCTAGATGCAGAAAAAAATTATATTCAGTTTGCAACCTGATGGAGGTCAGTATAGATGGACTAATACAACAAGTCCCACACACAGCTAGAAGCCCAAATATTTTTTCAGAGGTACTGTAGATGCAGATAAAAATTCGTTTTAATTTGCAACCTGATGGAGGTCAGTATAGATGGACTAATAGAGAAAGTCCGACACACTACTAGAAGGCCAAATATTTTTTCAGAGCTAGATGCAGAAAAAAATTATATTCAGTTTGCAACCTGATGGAGGTCAGTATAGATGGACTAATAGAGAAAGTCCGACACACTACTAGAAGGCCAAATATTTTTTCAGAGCTAGATGCAGAAAAAAATTAGATTCAGTTTGCAACCTGATGGAGGTCAGTATAGATGGATTAATAGAACAAGACCCACACACAGCTAGAAGCCCAATATTTTTTCAGAGCTAGATGCAGAAAAAAATTAGATTCAGTTTGCAACCTGATGGAGGTCAGTATAGATGGACTAATAGAATGATGCTATGCCCAAAAGATTTTACTTCACTAGGTGCAGTAAAAAAATTGGTATTCTATACACAGGTGGTATATCTTGCAACACAGATAGGCTACTCCACTGACTAACACACTCTGCAATAGGCCAAAAAGGATTAGCTTTGCTAGATTCAGCCAAATGCTGTGAAAAAAACTTGCACAGCACTGGCACAGACCTGCCTGGCAAAAACTGATAGGAACTGATGTAACCTAGTCCTGAAAAGGACTCCAATTACAATTAGTCTTTACTCCCACAACCTATCTATTTAAGAGCACAGACCTCCCTGATAAAAGTCGTAGGAAATGCTGTAACCTAGTCCTTAAAAGGACTGCAATCACAACTATTCCCTACTCCCAAGCTATCTGTATATTTGTGCGAAAATTGGCTTGAAATTAACAAGGTATAGCGCACACAGCAACAGCGGTGCCGTCTAACACGCAGCTGCAGCAGTGAGAAAATGGTGGCGACGGGGAAAATGGCTTGGTCTTATAGGGCAAGGACATGTGACATACACTGCCAATGACACATGCCCTTGCTTGTGTGAAAAAAAGCACTTCGCTCCGTGTGTGCGCTGCTGATAGGCTGACAGATTGCACCTCCCCACTGCAAATGCGGGAAAGAGAAAAAAAAATGGAGATCTTCATTGTTCCTGCAGAGATCCATCCCCTGCCCCTCCCCCCACCCCGCTGTACACTCAAACTGCGTATTAACATTAATTTTCATCATTACTGAGAAAAAATCCAGTTATGATTTTGGTGCACGAACAGTTATCGAACATAACCTCGAACAGCCGAATTTTTCTCAAATTGTTCGTGTTCGCCGAACGGCTCGAACACCGCCCAAAACAGCTCGAATTTGAGATTGGCGAACAGTTCGAGTAGAACAACGCTCATCTCTAGTCACAACAGTCAGGAGACACTACTGTTTTTCTTTATGGAAAAAACTACCAAAAGCTGAATAATAGAGATTTTTTACCGTGGGATGGCAAAACCACAGTTATTGTTTACTGGGGTATACCACACTTTTTTAAATAGAGATATTTGCGGCTGAACAGTGAGCGACACACTCAAACTGCTTTTTTTTAAGATACCAAAGGCCCAAAACTGGATAGTACAGCGATTTGACCCGTGGAACTGCGAAACCACACTGGGATGTCGGGCCTACACAAGACTATTTTCAACAGATATATTTTTGTGTCACAACAGTCAGGAGACACTACTGTTTTTCTTTACGGAAAAAACTACCAAAAGCTGAATAATAGAGATTTTTTACCATGGGATGGCAAAACCACAGATATTGTTTACTGAGGTATACCACACTTTTTTAAATAGAGATATTTGCGGCTGAACAGTGAGCGACACACTCAAACTGCTTTTTTTTTAGATACCAAAGGCCCACAACTGGATAGTACAGCGATTTGACCCGTGGAACTGCGAAACCACACTGGGATGTCGGGCCTACACAAGACTATTTTCAACAGATATATTTTTGTGTCACAACAGTCCGGAGACACTACTGTTTTTCTTTACGGAAAAAACTACCAAAAGCTGAATAATAGAGATTTTTTACCGTGGGATGGCAAAGCCACAGTTATTGTTTACTGGGGTATACCACACTTTTTTAAATAGAGATATTTGCGGCTGAACAGTGAGCGACACACTCAAACTGCTTTTTTTTTAGATACCAAAGGCCCAAAACTGGATAGTACAGCGATTTGACCCGTGGAACTGCGAAACCACACTGGGATGTCGGGCCTACACAAGACTATTTTCAACAGATATATTTTTGTGTCACAACAGTCAGGAGACACTACTGTTTTTCTTTACGGAAAAAGCTACCAAAAGCTGAATAATAGAGATTTTTTACCGTGGGATGGCAAAACCACAGTTATTGTTTACTGGGGTATACCACACTTTTTTAAATAGAGATATTTGCGGCTGAACAGTGAGCGACACACTCAAACTGCTTTTTTTTTAGATACCAAAGGCCCAAAACTGGCTAGTACAGCGATTTGACCCGTGTAACTGCGAAACCACACTGGGATGTCGGGCCTACACAAGACCATTTTCAACAGATATATTTTTGTGTCACAACAGTCAGGAGACACTACTGTTTTTCTTTATGGAAAAAACTACCAAAACCTGAATAATAGAGATTTTTTACCGTAGGATGGCAAAACCACAGTTATTGTTTACTGGGGTATACCACACTTTTTTAAATAGAGATATTTGCGGCTTAACAGTGAGCGACACACTCAAACTGCTTTTTTTTTTAGATACCAAAGGCCCAAAACTGGATAGTACAGCGATTTGACTCGTGGAACTGCGAAACCACACTGGGATGTCGGGCCTACACAAGACTATTTTCAAGAGATATATTTTTGTGTCACAACAGTCAGGAGACACTACTGTTTTTCTTTACGGAAAAAACTACCAAAAGCTGAATAATAGAGATTTTTTACAGTGGGATGGCAAAACCACAGTTATTGTTTACTGGGGTATACCACACTTTTTTAAATAGAGATATTTGCGGCTGAACAGTGAGCGACACACTCAAACTGCTTTTTTTTAAGATACCAAAGGCCCAAAACTGGATAGTACAGCGATTTGACCCGTGGAACTGCGAAACCACACTGGGATGTCGGGCCTACACAAGACTATTTTCAACAGATATATTTTTGTGTCACAACAGTCAGGAGACACTACTGTTTTTCTTTACGGAAAAAAATACCAAAAGCTGAATAATAGAGATTTTTTACCGTGGGATGGCAAAACCACAGTTATTGTTTAATGGGGTATACCACACTTTTTTAAATAGAGATATTTGCGGCTGAACAGTGAGCGACACACTCAAACTGCTTTTTTTTTAGATACCAAAGGCCCAAAACTGGATAGTACAGCGATTTGACCCGTGGAACTGCGAAACCACACTGGGATGTCGGGCCTACACAAGACTATTTTCAACAGATATATTTTTGTGTCACAACAGTCAGGAGACACTACTGTTTTTCTTTACGGAAAAAAATACCAAAAGCTGAATAATAGAGATTTTTTACCGTGGGATGGCAAAACCACAGTTATTCTTTACTGGGGTATACCACACTTTTTTAAATAGAGATATTTGCGGCTGAACAGTGAGCGACACACTCAAACTGCTTTTTTTTAGATACCAAAGGCCCAAAACTGGATAGTACAGCGATTTGACCCGTGGAACTGCGAAACCACACTGGGATGTCGAGCCTACACAAGACTATTTTCAACAGATATATTTTTGTGTCACAACAGTCAGGAGACACTACTGTTTTTTCTTTACGGAAAAAACTACCAAAAGCTGAATAATAGAGATTTTTTACCGTGGGATGGCAAAACCACAGTTATTGTTTACTGGGGTATACCACACTTTTTTAAATAGAGATATTTGCTGCTGAACAGTGAGCGACACACTCAAACTGTTTTTTTTTTTAGATACAAATGGCCCAAAATGGATAATACAGAGATTTGAACCGTGAAAGTGCAAAACAACACTTCTGTTTCTCTAGCCTACACCAGACTATTTTCAAGTTTTATATGTGTCTGAAAAATCAGAGACACGCTTTTTTTTGGGGGGGGGGGACACACCAAAAGGTTAATAAGACGGGTATTTGCACAGTGTGAAGGAGGAAAAAAAATGGAGGATTTAGATGAAAAAAAAAAGATTTTTCCTGGCCCCCGACACCTGGTGCTAAGTCCAGCAATTTCAACAACAGGAGCACACAGGACTGTAATGCAGCGTTTGCTGGTATAACCACTGTGTCTCCTATACAGCCTGCCTGCCTGGTATCTGGGATGGATATTAGTCCTGAAAGGGACTGTTTGTTTGTTCTGACAGCCTTTACAGATCCTACACTAACTATTTCGCAGTTTATATCTCTCCCTAAATCAGCAGCGCTGGCCCTACACTGTCTAATCCGGAGCGACTGTGTCCAAGATGGCGGCGCCACGTTTTAAATACTCGAGGTGACGCTGTGCTGCCAGTCAATCACTGTAATGCCCACAACCAACATGGCTGCAGCATTACAGTGACTGGCTGGCAATCCCTGCATGTTCATTGGCTCTGTAAAGAGCGCCAAACATGCAGGGCGGAGACCCGAGCTCCCGCCCGAGTAACCCGGAAATGCTCGGTGCTCGCCGAACATCCCAAGTAGCGTGATGCTCGGGCGAGTACCGAGCAGTGTCGAGCATGTTCGCTCAACACTACTCATCACTAATCAGTTTCATAGACTACTATTGTTAGAAAAATGTAAGGATAGTAATACAGGTAGTTGACTGGTCAATTGACCCACAGTTGAAATTTTAGAATGGTACAGAAGCAGTCAGCCATGGGCCATGCTTGAGGAATCAGGTTAAGGATAGTAACACAGGTAAGGTAGTTGACTGAAAGTAAGTACAGGCCTGGCGGTCTGGGAGCCCTAGTTCTACATGCAACACACATAAAGGAGACCCAACTTTAATTCTCCACATTTCAAAAAATTATTGTCATACACAATTAAAGTGGTATCAATTTCCACAGAGTATAAATAGTATAATGGGGCACTGACACCCCTTCCACTACAGGAAACACACCAGCTGGAGACCCAAGTAAGAGTCTCCACATTTCAGAAAAATTTTGATAACATCAGCAGCAATAGCAGGCACAGAAGCCATGACAAAGGTGTCACAGACTGCAATATGTCAAGATGAATGCAGCACACTAAAAACTACACCATTGTCTAATCTGCAAAGTCTGTAATTGAAGTGAAAAGTAGAGATGAGCGTTGTTCTACTCGAACTGTTCGCCAATCTCAAATTCGAGCTGTTTTGGGCGGTGTTCGAGCCGGTCGGCGAACACGAACAATTTGAGAAAAATTCGGCTGTTCGAGGTTATGTTCGATAACTGTTCGTGCACCAAAATCATAACTGGATTTTTTCTCAGTAATGATGAAAATTAATGTTAATACGCAGTTTGAGTGTACAGCGGGGTGGGGGGAGGGGCAGGGGATGGATCTCTGCAGGAACAATGAAGATCTCCATTTTTTTTTCTCTTTCCCGCATTTGCAGTGGGGAGGTGCAATCTGTCAGCCTATCAGCAGCGCACACACGGAGCGAAGTGCTTTTTTTCACACAAGCAAGGGCATGTGTCATTGGCAGTGTATGTCACATGTCCTTGCCCTATAAGACCAAGCCATTTTCCCCGTCGCCACCATTTTCTCACTGCTGCAGCTGCGTGTTAGACGGCACCACTGTTGCTGGGTGCGCTATACCTTGTTAATTTCAAGCCAATTTTCGCACAAATATACAGAAAGCTTGGGAGTAGGGAATAGTTGTGATTGCAGTCCTTTTATGGACTAGGTTACAGCATTTCCTACGACTTTTATCAGGGAGGTCTGTGCTCTTAAATAGATAGGTTGTGGGAGTAAAGACTAATTGTAATTGGAGTCCTTTTCAGGACTAGGTTACATCAGTTCCTATCAGTTTTTGCCAGGCAGGTCTGTGCCAGTGCTGTGCAAGTTTTTTTCACAGCATTTGGCTGAATCTAGCAAAGCTAATCCTTTTTGGCCTATTGCAGAGTGTGTTAGTCAGTGGAGTAGCCTATCTGTGTTGCAAGATATAACACCTGTGTATAGAATACCAATTTTTTTACTGCACCTAGTGAAGTAAAATCTTTTGGGCATAGCATCATTCTATTAGTCCATCTATACTGACCTCCATCAGGTTGCAAACTGAATATAATTTTTTTCTGCATCTAGCTCTGAAAAAATATTTGGGCTTCTAGCAGTGTGTGGGACTTGGTCTATTAGTCCATCTATACTGACCTCCATCAGGTTGCAAATTAAAAATAATTTTTTTCTTCATTTAGCTCTGAAAAAATATTTGGGCTTCTAGCAGTGTGTGGGACTTGTTCTATTAGTCCTTCTATACTGACCTCCAGCAGGTTGCAAATTGAATATAATTTTTTTCTGCATCTAGCTCTGAAAAAATAGTTGGGCTTCTAGTGGTGTGTGGGACTTGGTCTATTAGTCCATCTATACTGACCTCCATCAGGTTGCAAATTAAAAATAATTTTTTTCTGCATCTAGCTCTGAAAAAATATTTGGGCTTCTAGCAGTGTGTGGGACTTGGTCTATTAGTCCATCTATACTGACCTCCATCAGGTTGCAAATTAAAAATAATTTTTTTCTTCATTTAGCTCTGAAAAAATATTTGGGCTTCTAGCAGTGTGTGGGACTTGTTCTATTAGTCCTTCTATACTGACCTCCAGCAGGTTGCAAATTGAATATAATTTTTTTCTGCATCTAGCTCTGAAAAAATAGTTGGGCTTCTAGCGGTGTGTGGGACTTGGTCTATTAGTCCATCTATACTGACCTCCATCAGGTTGCAAATTAAAAATAATTTTTTTCTGCATCTAGCTCTGAAAAAATATTTGGGCTTCTAGCAGTGTGTGGGACATGGTCTATTAGTCCATCTATACTGACCTCCATCAGGTTGCAAATTAAAAATATTTTTTTTCTGCATCTAGCTCTGAAAAAATATTTGGGCTTCTAGCGGTGTGTGGGACTTGGTCTATTAGTCCATCTATACTGACCTCCATCAGGTTGCAAATTAAAAATAATTTTTTTCTGCATCTAGCTCTGAAAAAATATTTGGGCTTCTAGCAGTGTGTGGGACTTGGTCTATTAGTCCATCTATACTGACCTCCATCAGGTTGCAAATTAAAAATAATTTTTTTCTGCATCTAGCTCTGAAAAAATATTTGGGCTTCTAGCGGTGTGTGGGACTTGGTCTATTAGTCCATCTATACTGACCTCCATCAGGTTGCAAATTAAAAATAATTTTTTTCTGCATCTAGCTCTGAAAAAATATTTGGGCTTCTAGCAGTGTGTGGGACTTGGTCTATTAGTCCATCTATACTGACCTCCATCAGGTTGCAAATTAAAAATAATTTTTTTCTGCATCTAGCTCTGAAAAAATATTTGGGCTTCTAGCGGTGTGTGGGACTTGGTCTATTAGTCCATCTATACTGACCTCCATCAGGTTGCAAATTAAAAATAATTTTTTTCTGCATCTAGCTCTGAAAAAATATTTGGGCTTCTAGCAGTGTGTGGGACTTGGTCTATTAGTCCATCTATACTGACCTCCATCAGGTTGCAAATTAAAAATAATTTTTTTCTTCATTTAGCTCTGAAAAAATATTTGGGCTTCTAGCAGTGTGTGGGACTTGTTCTATTAGTCCTTCTATACTGACCTCCAGCAGGTTGCAAATTGAATATAATTTTTTTCTGCATCTAGCTCTGAAAAAATAGTTGGGCTTCTAGCGGTGTGTGAGACTTGGTCTATTAGTCCATCTATACTGACCTCCATCAGGTTGCAAATTAAAAATAATTTTTTTCTGCATCTAGCTCTGAAAAAATATTTGGGCTTCTAGCAGTGTGTGGGACTTGGTCTATTAGTCCATCTATACTGACCTCCATCAGGTTGCAAATTAAAAATAATTTTTATCTGCATCTACAGTACCTCTGAAAAAATATTTGGGCTTCCAGCAGTGTGTGGGACTATTTGTATTAGTCCATCTATACTGACCTCCATCAGGTTGCAAATTCAAAATAATTTTTTTCTGCATCTAACCCAGCCAATAGTTTTGGCCTAATACCACAGTTTGGCCACTCAGCTCTGCTCGGTTACCATCCATTGTTTTTTTGTGCAAACAACTCCAGAGTTGTGAATTAGTTAACCACCAAAATGAGTGGAAAAAGGCCTGCTGCTGGTGGAAAGGGGAATAGGAATGTTGGGAAGGGGAAAAAAGGTTGTGTCCGTGGGGTAGGTGTTAAAGCAACAGTAACATCTGCAGAAGAAAGACCATCTTCCAGCCAAACTAAAATGTCTACTTCTTTTAGCGGACAATGTGATAAGATCCCTTTCTTACGGCCACGCCAATCGCTACAAATTTCAGATGAGGCACAAAAACAGCAGGTGCTTCAACGGATATCAAGTGCTCCTTTAAGTGGGCTCTCCTCCACATCAACTTCAACATCACAAATACTCCAGTCCTCAAAGGTGTCACCCAAATCGCACTTGCTTCCTCACAGCTCCCAAATCTCCAGCTGCCCGTCTGAGTATGAGGTAGAACAGATGGTTGAGTCTGCAGAGCTGTTTACTCATACTATAACCTGGGAATCAGAGGTCGACTCCAGCCCTTCTGTGAATCCAGACGAGGAAATGATCTGCACTGATGCCTAGAATCTTTATGAGTCGGATCCAGGACCAGACGCAGAAGGTTCTGACCATAATGTAGACCCTCATTCCCAAACTGTAACTCCTGTTGGTGGAGACAATGAGGAAGACGATGATAAGACTCAAATACCTGATTGGAGCGACAACTTTAGTTTTTTGTCAGGGCAGGAACAGGTTGGCTCTGAGGACGACGGGTGTGATAACGCACAGGGTGATGATGATGAGGTCGGAGATCCCACTTACTGTCAACCCACAGTCAGCCAAGAGATGAGGTCAGCAGAGGAGGTGGAGGAAGATGCTAGTGACGACGAGGTCAGGTTGCGCCTTCCTGGACAGAGACGTAGTACTGGAAGCACCTCAACAACTGCATCCTCAAACACAACTCTGCCTCTCACCACAAGTCGTGGTGGCTCTTCAGGTCGCATGGGTGCTAAGCCTTGCATAGCCTGGGCATTTTTTCAGATCGATAAAGATGACCCAACTCGTGTTATCTGTAACATTTGTCAGCAAAAGCTAAGTAGAGGCCAAAAAATACATAGTTTGAGTACTTCATGCATGAACCGGCACATGGACATGAAGCATAAGTTGCAGTGGGAAGCTCAGTGTGCTACAATGCGGCCTAGCCGGCCGGGCCAATCACCGTCTGCCATATCTTGTGCATCCGCGGCCTCTTCATCCTCTGTGACTGGGGGGACAGCAGTCACACCTGTTTTGGGGCGCAGACCTGCCACCTCTTTACCCGCAACAGCCAGCATGATTGGCAGGTCATCATTTTCTTTGGAGGTGGTAACACCAGCTGGTGTTGAGCGCTGTCCGACATCGATAGCACCACCTTTGGATCAAGGCAACCTAACATGTCTGCCTGCATCTTCCTCACAGACCGGCAGTTTGCCGGGGACACCCTTATCAACCCCGTCTAAGCACAATAGCCAGCCCTCGGTCCCTCAGATGTGGACAAGTAAAAGACCATTTCCTCCTAGCCATGAGAAAGCTAAGAGGTTGAATTTCACCATCTGCAAGCTCTTGGCTACAGAAATGCTGCCTTTCCGCCTGGTGGACACAGAGGATTTTCGAGACCTTATGTCCGTCGCAGTGCCCCAGTACCAGATGCCCAGTCGGCACTACTTCTCAAAGAAAGGTGTGCCTGCGCTCCACCAGCATGTCGCACACAACATCACCGCTTCTTTGAGAAACTCTGTGTGTGACAGGGTGCATTTCACCACAGACACTTGGACGAGTAGGCATGGACAGGGGCGTTACATGTCGCTGACTGGGCACTGGGTAACTATGGTGACAGCAGGACAAGGGGCTGCTGTCCAAGTCTTGCCGTCCCCACGAGTTGTGCGTCAATCCTCTTTATGTCAAAGTTCCTCCACTGCTTCTGCCTCCTCAACCTCCTCTCGGTCTTCCACCTGCACCCAAAGCCTGTCTGGTCATGCCACAAGCTTTCTAACTGCGCAGAAGGGATCCTGCACACCTCCTTACTATGCTGGCAGTAGGGCTCAACGTCATCAGGCGGTTTTTACATTGAAATGTCTGGGAAATGTGAGTCACACAGCTGAGGAGTTGTGGTCAGCTCTGGAGAACCAATTTCATGAATGGTTGTCTCCACTGGACCTGAAACCAGGGAAGGCCGTGTGCGACAATGCTGCAAACCTGGGTGCGGCCCTTCGCCGGGGCAATGTCACACACGTGCCTTGTATGGCTCACGTGTTGAACCTGGTTGTCCAGCAATTTTTAGCCCACTATCCCAGACTAGATGGCCTTCTGCAGAGGGCACGGTCGCTGTGTGCTCACTTCCGCCGTTCGCATCCCGCAGCTCAGCGACTTACATCTCTACAGAAGTCGTTGGGCCTGCCACTTCACCGGCTAAAATGCGATGTGCCTACCCGGTGGAATTCAACTCTGCACATGTTGCAGCGACTGTGGCAGCACCGACAAGCCCTGGTGCAATACGTTCTGATGTATAGCCTGGGCCAACGAGATTCAGAGGTGGGGCAAATCACGCTGGAGGAGTGGTCTCAGATCAGGGACCTATGCACCCTTCTGCACAGTTTTGAAATGGCGACGAAGATGTTTAGTGCTGACGATGCCATTATCAGCAAGACTATTCCGGTGATTTACATGCTGGAGCACATGTTAAACAGAATTCGGAGTCAGGTGGTGGCACAAGTGGAGGTGGAGGAAGTAGAGGAGGAGGAGTTGTATGCGGAAGGGCTAACATCTGCAAGGTCCAGACGGTCGGCAGCACCAAGGCGGCAGGCATGTGAGGGTGGGGGAGATGGTTTTACCAGGGCGCATGGTAGCAGCCAAACTAGTGAGGAAGGTGCAGGAGCCCAGGAAGAAGTGGAGGACGAACTGATGGAAGACTCATCAGATGAGGGAGACCTTGATCACATTTCTGTTGTGCGAGGTTGGGGGGAGAGGACAGAGGAAGGAAGCATGATTGTTACCTCGCCACCAACACAACAGGGACTTGGTGCTCCTGGATGCGCAACACACATGAGTGCCTTCTTGCTGCACTACCTGCAACATGACCCTCGAATTGTGAGAATTAGAAATAATCCTGACTACTGGGTTGCCACACTGTTAGATCCCCGGTACAAAAGTAAATTTGCAGAAATTATTCCTGCCATAGAAAGGGATGCACGCATGCAGGAGTATCAGCAGAGACTGTTGCAGAATCTTACATGTGCTTTTCCACAAAATACCAGTGGTGCACGTAGTGAATCTCACAGTTCCAACTTGCCAACCGTGGGACCGTCAAGTGTTCAGCACTCAAACCGTAACAGAACCACAGTATCTGCTGGTAACATCAATTTTGCGGAATCATTTGACCACTTTTTTAGCCCATCCTTTGCAAGGCCACAGGAGACAAGAAGTCTGACACATAGTCAACGCCTAGAGACGATGGTACAGGAGTATCTCCAAGTAAACATTGAAGCCACGACTGTGTCACTGGACCCTTGCTCTTTTTGGGCTTCCAATCTGGATAAATGGCCGGAGCTAGCCACTTACGCCTTGGAGATCTTGTCATGCCCCGCAGCCAGCGTTCTGTCTGAACGTGTGTTCAGCGCTGCTGGTGGTGTGCTGACAGATAAGCGCACGCGGCTCTCCACTGATAATGTAGACAGACTCACGTTCATAAAGATGAACAAATCATGGATCCGAAACGACTTTTCTACCCCTGTGTCATCCTGGGGAGAGTAAAAGCTTGATGATTGGTTAAAATCACCCTACCAACCATTTTAAGCTTTCAAATTACTAATCATGTTTATCTGTATCTTGACTGGAAAATAATTTGGGCTTTGTAGCAGTGTGCAGCACTGATCCTATTAGGCCATCTATACTAAAGCTTCAGCAGATTTAAAATTAAAAATAATTTTTAGCTGCATCTAGCCCGGAAAATAATTTTGGGGCTCCGAGATGCGCAAGGCACATAAGTGCCTTCTTGCTGCACTACCTGCAGCATGACCCTCATATTGTCAGAATTCGAAGTAATCATGACTACTGGGTTGCCACACTCTTAGATCCCCCAAACTTTTCGATCAACCTTTTCATTTTAATAAAGACCAAAAAAATGGTCATTTTTGAAATTATAAGCATTAGCAGGTTGTTAGAAACTTAAATCAAACAGTTTTCAACTCAAAACTTTATTCTAGGTGATGTTACATTTTCACATAGGACCCCTTGTTCGAAAGGAGCTTCTGAACTCTCTCGTCCATTGAATTTGTCAGGTTTTGGATGGTTTCTGCTTCAATTGTTTTGCATGAGGACAGAATACCCTCCCAGAGCTGTTGCTTAGATGTGAACTGCCTCCCGCCATCATAGACACTCCTTTTAATGATGCTCCAAAGGTTCTGAATGGGGTAGAGGTCAGGGGAGCATGGGGGTCACACCATAAGTTTGTCCCCTTTTATGCCCATATCAGCCAGAGATGCAGATGTTTTATGTGCAGCATGAGATGGTGCATTATCATGCAGAAAAATGATCTTGCTGTGAAATACACGGTTCTTCTTCTTGAACCATGGCAGGAAGTGCTGTTTGAGAAAATCCACATACATTATGGAGTTCATCTTTAGCGCCTTCAGGGATCCTAAAGGGGCCGACAATCTCTCTCCCCATGATTCCAGCCCAAAACATTACTCCACCTCCTCCTTGTTGGCGCTGTAGCCGTGTTTGCGTGGGGTGTCCATCAACCAGCCATCCTCCACTCCATCCATCTGGACCATCGAGCGCTGCACGGCACTCATCCGTGAACAAAACAGTTTTGAAATCAGTCTTCATGTAATGTTTGGCCCACTGGAGCCGTTTCTGCTTGTGTGAAGTGGATAGAGGAGGTCGACAGGATGGCGCATGCACAGCTGCAAACCTCTGAAGGACCCTGCATCTTGTTGTTCGGGGGACGTTGGAGGCACAAGCAGCTTCAAAAACTTGTCTGCTGCTATGACAAGGCTTTTTTGCCGCTGCTCTTTCAACCTGACGTAATTGCCTGTAGGAAAGAGTCCTCAATTTGCCCTTATCAGCACGCACACGTGTGTACTGTGAATCAGCTACATACTTCTTGATTGCCAAGACACTTCATCCTGATCATCGCACAATGTTGATTGTAGTCATGCCTTGACCTAAACACTCCACAATTTGTTGCTTCTCAGCAGCCGACACATCCTTTTTCTTTCCCATTTTGGCAGAAAATGTAGGCTGCTTAATAATGTGAGAGAGCCTTCTTAAGTAGTCTTGCCTTTCATTGGACACACCTGCCAAACTAATTAGCACAGGTGTCTGCAATTGCTTACAGTGATATAAAGAGCCCTGACACACATCACCATCAATGAGTTTAACTGACAAACAAACAAATTCTTCCCTTATCACTCCTAAACACTTTTTGTATAATAATTTGGAACGCAGTGTACATGTGCTTTTCCACAAAACACCAGTGGTTCACGTAGTGAATCTTACAGTTCTAACTTGCCAACCGTGGTCTGTATGGAGTTGTTCAATAAAGGGCCCAAAATTAAGATAACATAGATGGGAGAGGTCTCTATGAATAGGAATTCCTAAGTATTTGATACCCTGTGAGGGCCAGGCAAAGGGAAAGTTGGACTGGATGGAATCCTATATGGATTTGGGGAGGGAGACATCGAGGGCCTCAGACTTCGCTGCATTGATTTTAAAATTTTACCATGTAACAAAGTGATCTATTTCAGCCATAACAGCATGGATGGATATATGTGATTGAGTGATATATACTAGGACATCATCAGCAAATAGAGAGCACTTGTATTCGGTGCCTCCCACCTCAATCCACCTTATATTGGGGTTATGGCGAATTGATGAGAGCAGGTGCTCCGTCACTAGGATGTATAAGAGAGGGGACAGAGGACATCGCTGCCTTGTCCCATTGGTGATTGTGAAAGGTGATGAAAATGTTCTGACGCACCCCCTGGGCCTTGGGACACCCGGAGCCGGACCCTTTTTGGTGGATGCTGGTGGTTGTAGTCTTCGTGGCGGCGACCCAGTTCCGTGGCTCAGGGCGGTCAAACCAGTGGCGGAACTATTTATGTGGTTTTCA
Organism: Phyllobates terribilis; assembly: GCF_046119375.1. Classification (NCBI taxonomy): domain Eukaryota; kingdom Metazoa; phylum Chordata; class Amphibia; order Anura; family Dendrobatidae; genus Phyllobates; species Phyllobates terribilis. Next base: position 286,740,520 of record NW_027362761.1, read on the forward strand.
TGTTTAAATGTCCGACTACGCCACCCGTGGATTGCGGTCAGAGTGAACCGCCGCTACAGGGCAGACCACTGAGGCTGGTGTTGTGGGTGCAGCAGAGCGTAGCATAACTCCCCACGGGAGGAGTATAGCCTCAGGGCAGTGTATGCGGAGGATGGGGGTGATGGTGCAGGGCAGCAGCAGTAACGACACGGAGTCAGTGATGCAATTCAGGGCCTTTACTCACAGTTCTTATTATCCAGACCACGTCTGCAGGTAACGGCTGCCCACGTCGTACTGTGCTCACCAGGTGAGGGGCTCAGACAACTCCCAGATAACTTTGGAGCACTTCACAGGACCCCCTTTGTGTGTCCTTTGTCTGGCCTTTCTTACCAACACTTCTGTCCGGCTGCCTCGGGCCTCCTCTTGGTAAACTTGGCGCCAGTTTCCCTGACCCTATGTGGTGCCTTCCTAGCGGGTGTAGCGAGGGGCTGCGCCACATAAAATGTCAGAGCCTCCGGTTTCTAGCTGAGGGTCGTTTCCTGCCTCCACTAGTTCGGGGACCGGTCTCCCCCTTTGGCCTGACCCCTCCACGCAGGTGGATTCGGGCGTGCGGTGGCGACTCGCCCGTCCGCACCCCTGGGATCCCTTCATTCCTCGTTCCTGGAGCCTTCTCCGCTCCTCTTCCTTCCTTCTCCCTCTTCCAGGCCTGGGCCTCTGTTACTAGGCCCGCCTCCGGAGCAGAGCTCATGCAGAGCCCCTGCTCCCTGCCACTTCTGCTCAGACTTCTCTGCACTGAACTAAGATGGTGCCCACCTTTTATACTCCCTTCTCAATGCACCCAGGAACTGCTTCCTCCCTGCTCCTGCACTGCAGGGTTCCCCTTCCTCAGTGTTCCCTCCCCCCACTCCAGCCAGGGACAGGGACTGTCGTGCCCATCTCAGGGGCATATTGGTCGCCCTGCCCCACGGCAATGTGGTGTAATGCATGCAGGTGTCGGGTCCTGATCCACACTCCATCCTTACCTGAGAGTGAGATATCACACCTCTGGGTGAGGTGCAATACGTCTGTAGCAACCGAGCCCTCAGGGTCCTACAGTTCCATTTATCTTCAGCCTAGGTGACGTATTGTGATACAGGGCCGTGATTTTGGCTATAAAAGGGTCCCCTAGACCCCTACCCCAAGCTTTTTAAGAGAATCATATATGGCGTGCCAGGAGACTCTATGGAATGCTTTCTCAGCATCCAACGAGAGTATCTAATTACAAATTTTTAACTGCATCTAGCCCAGGAAATACTTTGTGCCTAGTAGCAGTGTCTGCTAGTGAGCGGATTATCCCGGCTGTTAAGCAAGCTGCACCACCTGTAGTTTAGACACTTAATTTTTTCAAAGGAAATGCTTCGGGACCATGGGATACTTAGTGAAGAGCATCAGGAGGCACCCCAAGGCATAGGGGCTGGGACTGGCAGTAGGATGCCTTGCGGTGGACAGCCGAGCTCGATCCTTATAAAAGCTTTTTAACTGCAGCAGCTTTAGTGGACGCTACTGGAGCTGGAATTACCGCGGCTGCTGGCATGAGACTTGCCCTCCAATAGATCCTTGTAAATGGATTTAAAGTGTATTCATTCAAATTAGAGAGACAATTTAAATTAAAAAGCTTAGAGCTGCCTCCACCACAGGGGGCTCGCTCGACCCACCAGCGGACAGGCACCAGTATTGGGAGAGGGGGGCTGGCCGTCAGGGTTCACCGCGGCTCTGGCACAAACCCGGCGACACGGAGGTGGCACGGGCAGGAGCGGACTGGCCGTGTCAGCTTCTCACTTTTTGGATTTTAGAAGGGCATGACATGCCTATATCTGTGTCTCCCCCTCCTTTTACTCCTCCACCTCTTTTATTTTCGCATGACTATATGTACTTGTCACTTTTCCATGTGTTAGTTATGTCTTCTGAGCAGTTTGTCAGCTTTTGGACACCTTTGAAGGTGTTTTCTATGTGTTTCTATGTGTTTTTGTTTGCCTGCCATTGGTTTTAACGGTGTTCGAAGGTGTTCGACGAACAGTTCGACGAACAGTTCGGCGAACACACGGGTGTTCGACGAACCGAACCGAACTCGAACACTACGGGGGTGGCTCAACACTATTAACTACGTGTAAGATTTGTACTCTGTTTTGCTTGTGCATAGGCTGATCTAAAAAATGTGTGAGACGACTCACAGAAATTGCTTTTGCCACTTACACAGCTGCTGCTGCTACTAATGTTTTAGTGTTGATGAATTGAGGTTCTCGGGGTTGGAAGTCTACAACTGCAATGCACACTGTGTGCCTCACTGATGTCTTGGGGAAAACCACTCTTAAGGTTGTCTACAAGCATGTTTTGACTTTCCAGCATGCGTGTGTCCCTTTCCATGGCAGGAAGCATCTGGCAAAATTTACTATTGTACTTCGATCTAACAGAGTGGCAACCCAGTAGTAAGCACTATTTTAAATCCTAACAATACAGTGATCATGTTGCAGATAGTGAAGCAAGAAGGCACTCATGTGTTGGGCTCTTCCATGAGGTCCAAATCCATGGTGTGTTGGTGGTGGGGTATCACTGAAGCTGGCTTCCTCCGTCCCCTCCCACCAACCATGGACAACAAGGAGGGGATCATTATCCTCTTCATCTCCTGATTGTCTCACCTCTTCCTCCTCCATTTATTACTCAGCTCCTGCACCTTCACTAACAGTTTGTCTGGTACTATGAGCCCCCTTCGATTGCTGTAATCCACCCTCCCTTGGCACCCACCTGTGCGACGACAGTCTGTAACTTAGAGATATTGTTATCTCTTCCGCATCTTCCTCTGCTTCCTCCTCTTCCTCTGGGACCACCACCTCCACCCGCAGACTATTCAAAGTGTACGCCAGCATTCAGATGACCAGAAGAGTGATGCTGATGACGGCATCGTCAGTGCTAACAATCTTTGTAGCCATTTCAAAACTGTGCAGAAAGGTCCTTAATTTATGCCCACTCTGCAAATGCGATTTGCACCACGTCAATACTGCCTTGGCCCAGGCTATGCAAAATCAGATTCTGCGTCAGGGCTCATTGCTGCTGCCACAGTCACTGCTATATGTGCAGAGTGGAATACCACCGTGTCGGTACATCGCATATCATCCGGTTAACCAGTATGGGCAAAATCCTTAGTATCGATGCAACTCAATGATCCGCGGTTTGCGAACGGCAGAAGAGAGCACACAGCTACTGTGCTTTAGGCAGCAGTGCATCCTGGCTGGGATAGTGGCGGAAAAATTGCTGTACCACGAGGTTAAGGACGTGAGCCATGCAAAGCATGTGTGTGAGGTTGCCACAGCGTAGGGCCGCCACCCGGTTTTCACCCTTATTGTCACCCTTCCCTGGCTCCAGGTTCAGTGGAGACAGCCATTGCTCAAACTCGGTTTGCATAACTGTACACAAATCTTAAGCTGTGTGACTGCGATCTCCAAGGAATATTAATTTTAACACTGCCTGATTGCATTGAGTCGTGGCTGTGCATTACGGAGGCAGGGGGAAATTCCCTCTGCTTTGTTAGATTATGTATCTGATTAAGGCCCAGGTTGAGGGTGCAGTTGGAGGCCCTAGAGGAGGAGGAAAAGTCAGAAGCAGTGGAGGAAGTGTTCGATACGGAGGATTGTCCCAAAAACTTAGGGGATTCCAAGACTTGTGGAGCAGCCCCTTCCCCGCCCATTCCCACAGCCACCAGAGTCAACCAGTGCCCAGTCAGCAAGATGTAACGCCCTTGGCCATGCTTGCTCGTCCAGGTGTCTGTGGTGAAATGCACCCTGACAGAAATAGATTTTTTTCAAGGAATAGGTGATGCTGTCTGTGGCATGCTGGTGAAGCTCAGGCACAGCTTTCTTAGAGAAGTAATGGCGACTGGGCAACTAATGCTGGGGCACTGCGAAGGCCATCAGCTTTTAGAAACAGTTTGTATCCACAAGGTGGAAAGGCAGCATTACCGTGGCCAAAAGATTGGAGATGGTGGAGTTCAAGCTCTTAGCTGTGGCATATGTAGTAGGAAACAATCTTTTATGTAACCACAACTGGGGGACCAAGGGCTGGCTCCTGTGCTGAGAGAGCGTGGAGCAGGGTGAACATGACAAACTGCTGGACTGGACTGTGAGTTGGGTGCAGGCGGAGATGTTACGCAGGATTGAGTAAGATGTGGTATGCTCAGTGATACAAAAACAGCAGGAATGTCCGATTCTGTAACAGCTGATGGGCTCTAACTCACCCCGATTGGAGCAGCTAAACAAGTGAAGGTTCTGCGGCTGGAGACCTTTGTGAGAACTCTTCCACAGTGATGGAGGAGGAATAAGCAGCAGATGCGGTTGATGGGGCGGCTGGTGGTTGGTGAGGCCCGATAGTTTGCATTTTATTTTCACAAATAAACGCAAGTCATATAGAGGAAATTTTACCACTATCATGAAGTACAATATGTCACAATAAACTCCAGTCAGAATAAATGGGATCCATTAAAGCGTTCTAGAGTTATTACCTCATAAATTTACACTGGTCAGAATTTTAATATGACCTAGTCAAGAAGGTAAAAACAGGCTTGGGGTAGGAAGGGGTTAATTCAATTTGTGTAAAATGTTATGAAATTCACAGGTAAAAATGCATTTGAACAGTTTGAGATTCAATTTGTGCAAATTGCCCAAAAACTGCCCACTTCCATTTTCAACATTGCATAACAATGTATTAGTAACAGGAAGCTCACATGATTTCCGCGATTAAGTGGACTTCCCCATGATGCTTTGCGGCTATCACATTGCATGGTTTAGCACACTTAATTATTAGAAATTATCATAGGGTGTATTAAAACTTAAGTTTGGATTGCAGCAGACATTTTAGGTTGATTTCAGAGAGTGAGAGAATGTCATAGCTCAGCAATGAGATATGTCCTACAACATTGGATAAATAATCCAGACTTGTCATGTTTTGTACAACAGCAGCACTGAAGATGAGGTATAGTAGTCTATGAATAACAAATATATTCAATTGAAAGGGAAAGAAAGATGGGAGAGGTGTCAGCAGCAGTGCCAGAGTGATTTAGTGTAGCAGACAGTTGTACTGCTGCATTTGAATTTGAATTACACATTTCTATATTCATTCTTCATGCACTAGAAAACAGCAGCAAGATAGAACTATATTCTATTTCAGGAAAAAAATTCTGAAATCAGTGTCAGAGTGCTTGCTTTTCACGAGTGACTGTACTAATTTTTGCATTTTTGTGCAATTCCTTTTTATAAAGGGGGGAATATTTAATATTACAAATTACAAATGAAAATTTCCCAAAATCCAGACATTTTCCTCTGACTGTCTACCTGAAAAACTGTGCATGTAGCAAACAATAATTATTATTTTTTTCCATGTTTTCCTATTAAAACTTGACATATATATACACACACACCATATCAGCACAGTGTTAAGTTGCAGGTAATGGATTTTGGATGTGTGTTCTCCTAGATTTTTTTGCATAATTTTTGGGAAGAAGTTGAATTTTTCTTAAATAGAAAAATAAGAAAAGGTTAGACATTTAAATGTGCATTTCTGTTTTTGCACACCTGCCAATTTTGACAACCATGCATTTCACACATATATTCAATTTTCTGCCACAGTTTTTTTCCTGCATGTGTACCTATCTATTAAGCATTTTTTATTAGGTCCTTTTATTAATAATATTAGCAAAAGTTCATTATACCAATTTATGGTAAAAACAAGTGGAATGGCAATATAAAATATCAAAATCTGCATTCCATGGCTAAGAATTTTAGAGCTGCGAACAGCAGCAGAAGCACCGCAAAAGAAATGACTTGTCACCATTTTTGCAATAGTCATGATATATTTTATATGTGCTATTTTTCCTACTTATCATTTGTAGAATCTTTAGTAATTTTCTGCATATGTTACTGTGGTTTTATTATTCTAGTGAATGGAGTATATACTACCGCGCTAAAGTACCTGTGTAGTTTGCTTTGTCCTCCTATATTGTGCTGGGTCCTGGGCCTGCGGCCTGCGGCGTGCCCCGGCTGAAGATTCACGGCAAGGGGCATATCTGGGTGGACGCTCCCATTACAGACTTTTTCACCACCAGGCAATATATGGGGATTCCAGGATTCAGCACATTCAGCACAATATAGGAGGACAAAGCAAACTACACAATTACATTAACCATTGTGCTATCCTCTGCATTGGTCCATATGTAGTGTCTAATTGGATGACCCCTATAGCAGCACAATAGGAGATTGCAGGTGCAGGGATTTTTGTTTTATTTTTTTTTTCAATTTTTTTCCATTTTATTATTGACACTATTGTAGGTAGATCTATTACAGCATTAGCCAGATTACTCCTGACATATGTTTACCCTGGTGTACTAGATTTCAGACACTTATTTTTGATGTCTGCAAGCGCGGTAGTATATACTCCATTCACTACATTTATTCCCACAGGCAAGTGATCACACGAAACCTGCTCTACTACTAGCAGCTGCATTTCTTCTAGCAATTGTATAGCGCGAGTGGGTGGTGATTTTTAATTATTTGGTATTATTATTCGTAAGTGTATATTGTATTTCTACAAATCTGCCTTTATGGGCTGGGAATATTAAAAAGCCCTAGTAAGCCCCAAGGATGCATCAGGAGTAACATGAAATGTCTGTAGGCTGTTCAATGATCGTTTGCTATCCTGTTACTATTCATGGACAACAAAGAAAAATAAAAATCAAGGTATTTTATGAATTGGTGAGTGGCATAACTCACCATGTCACCAGTTTTTATCTTTGAGAATTATAAATATTTCATCTGATTAAGCCAAGCACTACAAGTCAATAAGCGTAGTATTTGAAAGCACTTATATAAATATCCCATGTGCAATTAATGAGTAGTGTCAATCAGGGCTTTCTATTCTGCTAGATTTTAGAAAGTAGTTTGAAATTTCCAATCACTGATTTGCATAGGCAGCACTTTTATTACATAAAGTCAGCATTTTTTTCAATATTTGACTTTGACCTCAATAATGTATATTATAGTGATGCATTTACATAATGTGACAGTCAATTTGCATAGATTTAAAGCCTTAACTTACTACGTGCAGAGAAAGCAAACATAATAGCAATGGAAATATCCTTACATAATAAGTGACAAAGGACAATAAAACAAAATTGTTGAGTTATTTTAGAAAGAATATTCCGTTTTGTTTAGTGTTTCATTACTGCAAAATCTTATAACTTTTATATTATAACTTTTTGTAATTATAAATTCTGTAACATATCAATCATAATAACTATATGAAGATTAAACCCTTTCTGTCTTGTATCATAATTGTATATTGCAGGACCTACGCAGTTCCCATGAGTCACCATTCTATTATGAGTAAGTGATCGAAATTTCAAAGTATATAGTACAGGTGACAACCCTCACTAGGCAGGTCCTGACCATTAAATCTAAGGTGTCAAAGGGTGATGGTCATGGGCAAATTGCTGCTCCTTGCTGCCATGGCAGTTTACAGAAAATTTATTTCCCAAATCAAATGCACTATGGTATGTGGGGTGCATTGAACTTACTTGTAGACCACAGACCTCAGCTGTCTCCAGGTCTTTAGTTTCAGGAGCCACTACACATGAATCAAGGGACACCCAGTTCATTTCCTTGCAAAGGAGTTTACTCACCAGTCCATGTGCATCATACTGCAACTGATAGTATCGGGCACAACACTTTCTGTTTCATGTTTCCACAGCATAGTATACTTCCAGAATTTCCTTCCATTTTACTTTTACATTTTTGGACTATCCCTGCTTTTACTGTTCCTCTGTCACCTATGGGCAAGACTAGAACATGATTAAACAGCAGTGGTCTCAATGCCTGCCATGTATGGATGCATATTGGCAGGGGTTAATAGGCTGCCTTTCAGATTTATGCTAACACACATAATACAGTAGAAAATGGAAGTACTAAAATTAGAGACGAGCGGTGCCTTTGAAATTCGCATTTGCTGACATGGCCAAATTTTCCCTCAAAATTTGATATGCGACTGTGAGGAGCTGGCCTTGTTCTAAATACTATTGGACCAATGAACGTAGAGGGGAATTCGTAGCTCTAAGCGAAGCAGACTTTTTCCAGCATAGAGCACCAATTACATCAATCTTATTGCTGTGTTTTATTAGACATTAGCTTGCTCGTCAGTTCAGCCTCAGGAATCAATGTATACATTCAGTGACAGTAAGCAGACGAAGACATGCAGGCTGGATCTTCAGCATACATAAGGCCAGACAGTAGATTGCTAAAGGTAAATGTAAAGCAATCATTCCATTAATCTCATCAGTATCTCAGGGGCCTCAAGTTATTGTTCTCCCAGCCACTAGGCCATTGTGTGGATGAGGATAGTAGACCCAGGGGAGCCATCAACACAGAGGGTCTCACATGCCATCCCAGTTGATGGGCTTCTGGAATATCCTTCATTCTTTCAGCTAAAAGCAAATGTTTAAGGGAGAGGGTGTGAATACTTCTGCCTATTCAGGGGGCTGATCCCAGGGAGAGAGGAAGAAGCCACATGTTTTAGTCAGAGTTGGGAGAGTGATGTCAAAGCGAGAGGATCTAGGCTGAGATCCTGGAGTCATGGATGGATGGCCTATGGAATTTGAAGTTGCTGGCTGGGCTGGACACATGTGGTATAATTGTGGGATCTGTCATCTGGATTTGATGAACTTTCCTAAGGACTGTTGTTGCTCGATACATGGGTTTCGGTCATGTTATGTGTCATCTGGACGAGCGTGGACTGTGGCTAGAAACTATACTGGTGGGAGGTACGAAATCTGTGGGCAAACCAAAAGTTGGAAGACAGTGAGTATCGCCTGGTATGGGGGTAGTGGAACTACCGATCCTGGGATGGGAACTTGTGGACTGAGAGCATTGTAAAACCATGGATGTAAGGAATAACATATTTTTGCATCATTCACCTGCCTAGGTGATTATTATAACCCACAATATCAGATCTTCACTGTGACAAATAAATTTGTGCTGAATTCAATATTGGAAAGCTTGTAATTGCTCATAAAATGCACATGGGGAGAAGAGAAATAGAGAACGTCGCTGACTATAAGGGCCAGAGAGAGAGACATGACCCTGCTCACCATAGGAGCTTAAACTCTACAGGAAAGAGAAAACACACTGACCTTAAGAGTTTACATTTTACAGAAGTGAGATGCATACAGAGAGAGACCCCCTAATAATAAGATGTTACACTCTATAGGAGAGAGGAACCTGCTAACCAAAAGATCTTACACTTTACAGAAGAGAGAGTTTTATCCAGTGACTCAGGAGATGGAATACAACTCTGTTGTACAAACTGTCATCTCCTGGGAACCGCTGATCTCTGATTGCCCAGGTACAGACCACCACTGTACATGGTATGAAAAGCCACTAGATATCATAGCTGCAGGGCATTAACGGAAAGCCTGCACAGCAGTACAAAATGATGTTTGTCTCCTCTCTGATGCTTCAGTATTGTGGGAAATGTTGCCGGGCAAGGTTTTCTGTTTTGTGAACCATGAATTGAATCTCAAAATGTTTGAATTCACGTCAAACCGCAAATTTCAGGAAATTTGACTCTAACGTCCGAGAATTAATCCGCTGATCTTTAACTACAGTGTATTATATGATTTAAAAATATATCAAATGTTCAAGTCACTTTTTTTATAAGTAGATAAAAAAAGTAAAAAAACTTTCAAGTAAAATAACAATTGCACACAAATTACTTTATTATTATAACAAAACAAAAATACAATTGGCATTGATGCAAATGTACTTCATCTTCCATATGCGATGTAAGGGACACAGCTAGCATGTGGAAGAATTTGCACTGGTCAGATGAGACCAAAGAAGAAATTTTTAGACTAAATGTAAAATGCTATGCGTGCCGGAAAGCTAGCACTGCACATCACCCTGAAAATATCAACCATACCGTCAAACATGGTGGAGGCAGCAGCATGCTGTGAAGATGCTTTTTTTCAGCAGGTACAGGGAAGCTGATCGGAGTTGATGGAAAGATGGATGAAGCTAAATGCAGTGCAGTCATGGCGGAAAACCTATTAGAGGCTGCAAAAGACTTGAGACTGGAGGGAGTGTAGGTTCACCTTATTAGAGAACAGTAACCCTAAACCTACCGCTGCAGCTCTCAATTCGGTCGCCCCCCTCACACATACCAAGGCTCGCACAATCAACAGACAACCCTGGCACACCAGCCTAACTAAAGAACTGCGACGGGCCTCCAGGGTTGCTGAGCATAGATGGAAAAGGTCCCACTCCAATGATCACTTCATCGCATTCAAACAGTCCCTCACTACCTTCAAGTCCACACTCACTGCAGCAAAACAAACATACTTCACATCTCTCATATCCTCCCTGTCTCACAACCCCAAACAACTATTCAACACCTTCAATTCTCTCCTCCGTCCCCCAGTGCCTCCTCCCTCTCCTCTTATTTCAGCTGAAGACTTTGCCTCATTATTCAAGCAGAAAATTGACACCATCAGACAAAGCTTTTGCCTAAAGCCCCCACAGCCCCTCCCCACACCTACTCAACCCTCTTCCTCCAAAACCACCTTCTCTACCATTTCTGAAGATCAACTTTCCTCTTTACTCTCCAAATCACACCTCACCACCTGTAAACTTGACCCAATCCCGTCCCACCTCATCCCAAACCTTACCACTATCTTCATTCCAGCCCTAGCCCACCTCTTCAACCTGTCACTAACAACTGGTGTCTTCCCCTCATGCTTCAAACATGCCTCAATCACACCCATCCTCAAAAAGCCCTCCCTTGACCCATCCTCTGTGTCTAGCTATCGCCCCATATCACTTCTCCCCTATGCCTCAAAACTACTCGAACAACATGTCCATTCTGAACTGTCCTTCCACCTCTCCTCCTGCTCCCTCTTTGACCGCCTACAATCTGGTTTCCGACCGCACCATTCTACTGAAACTGCACTGACTAAAGTCACCAACGACCTACTAACCGCCAAATCTAAGTGACACTACTCTGTCCTCCTCCTCCTAGACCTGTCATCTGCCTTTGACACAGTGGACCATTCCCTCTTACTACAGACTCTCTCATCTATCGGCATCACAGACTTGGCCCTATCCTGGATCTCCTCATACCTAACAGACCGGACATTCAGTGTCTCCCACTCACACACCACCTCCTCATCTCGCCTCCTATCTGTCGGTGTCCCCCAAGGTTCAGTTCTAGGACCGCTGCTCTTCTTCATCTACACCTTCGGCCTGGGACAGCTCATAGAGTCTCACGGCTTTCATTATCACCTCTATGCTGATGACACACAGATCTACCTCTCTGGACCCGATATCACCTCCTTACTAACCAAAATCCCACAATGTCTGTCTGCTATTTCATCCTTCTTCTCTGCCAGATTTCTAAAACTTAACATGGACAAAACAGAATTCATCATCTTTCCGCCATCTCATTCAACTCCCCCAACTGACCTATCTATCAACGTCAATGGCTGCCCACTCAAGCTCACTGCCTTGGGGTAACCCTGGACTCTGAACTCTCCTTCAAACCACATATCCAAGCCCTTTCCACTTCCTGCCGACTCCAACTCAAAAATATCTCCCGGATCCGCACATTCCTCAACCATGAATCTGCAAAAACACTAGTGCATGCCCTCATCATCTCCCGCCTTGACTACTGCAACCTCCTGTTCTGTGGCCTCCCCTCTAACACTCTCACACCCCTCCAATCTATCCTAAACTCTGCTGCTCGACTAATCAACCTGTCCCCCCGCTATTCCCCGGCCTCTCCTCTCTGTCAATCTCTTCACTGGCTCCCCATTGCTCAGATACTCCAGTTCAAAACCCTAAATATAACATACAAAGCCATTCACAACCTGTCTCCTCCATATATCTCTGACCTAGTCTCCCATTACATACTCGCACGCAACCTCCGATCCTCACAAGATCTCCTTCTCTACTCCCCTCTTATCTCCTCCTCCCACAATCGCATACAAGATTTCTCCCGTGCTTCCCCCCTACTCTGGGACTCTCTACCCCACCGCATCAGACTCTTGTCTACCGTGGAAACCTTCAAAAGGAACCTGAAGACGCACCTCTTCCGACAAGCCTACAACCTGCAGTAACCACCGCTCCACCATACCGCTGCACGTTCCGCTCTACCCTCACCTACTGTATCCTCACCCATTCCTTGTAGATTGTGAGCCCTCGCGGGCAGGGTCCTCGCTCCTCCTGTACCTGTCGCTGTCACATTGTGTTCAAGATTATTGTAATTGTTCTTGTATTATACCCCTTTTTCACATGTAAAGTGCCATGGAATAAATGGCGCTATAATAATAAATAATAATAATAATATTGCCAGAGCCACAATTGAATTGTTTAGATCAAAGCAAATTCATGTGTTATTGCTGTTCTCAGACTCCCTCCATCCAATCTCACTGAGCTAGAGCTAGTTTGCAAAGAAGAATAAGCAAAACTTTCAGCCTCTAGATATGCAAATCTAGGGGCAGTTACAGCCCGTACTGCGGCATTGGGAGATAGGGCGTATCATGTGAGCAACGCCAAAATTTTGGAGGAAAAAAGTGCGTCTTATAGTCCGAAAAATACGGTAGATATTTAAATATAAATTTATTAATACAAAAATAAAGACAAGTATGAGAGGTGGAGGAAACACTGAAAGATAACAAACACAGAAGGAGGAGAAAAAAATTGGAAATATTACATGTAAGCATAAATAAATAATGGCTATGGACACATGAATGAGTAGCATAAAATAGTGAAAATAATAAGATAGGTGGACAAAAATTATAATAATGTAAAATCATGTGGGCACGAGATATTAGTATAAACATATGCAGCAGTAATTAAGTCACTAGTGTGAATAATAAAGGGACTGCATACTTTGAAAAATAGAATAATATAAAAATAAGTGCAGAGTAAGCCAGGCATGCTGGGTATTCTTACAACGCACACTGAGAGTGTGCTCTCTTCCCGGCTCATTACTTCTCATCTGAGGCAGTGAGAGAGCACACTGTCACTATGCATAATCAACAATGACAACAATCTATTGAACATACAACAGAACTGAAAACTGACGCAAGCTCAGTAGAGCAGGGACTAGCCAAGCACCTGAAACAGAGGATGCTGTTTAGTAGAGATCAGCGAACCTTTCAAACTTCGGCTTGGATCGGCGAATGTCCCAATGTTCGCTGAACAGTTTGATGAACATATCCAAACCACATTGAATTCAGTGGGAGGCAAAACCAAACGCATAGACAATACCTTCAGGGGGCCTAAAAGCTGCCAAAACAGCTCAAAGTAGGGTTAGACACCTGGAAAAGTGGCATCAATTGACCCACAGTCAAAATTTTATAATGGCACAGTAGCAGTCAGGCATGGGCCATGCATGAGGTATCAGGGTCAGGGCCAGCATTTACAGCTTTGAATTTAACTTCAAATTAAGATGAGCTGAGTGAGGGACCGGTGTAGGCCTGCTGTGCTGGGAGCCCTGACACCTCATGCAACAGCTCAAACTGCTTTTCTGCTCAGCCACACTCAGGTGCCACAAACATCAGTTTCGTGAACTACTATTGCATGAAAAATTTAAGGATAGTATCATGGGTAGTTGACTGAAAGTAAGAGCAGGCCTGCCGGTCTCTGAGCCCTACTCCTACAGGCAAAACACATGAAAGAGACTCAACTTGGAGTCTCCACATTTCAAAAATTTTTTTCCAGACACCACTAAAGTGGCATCAATTTCCACAGAGTAGAAATAGAATAATGGGGCTCTGACACCCCTTGGTGGAGACCCAACTTGGAGTCTTCATATTTAAAAAAATTGTCAGTATCATCAGAAGCAGCAGAAACAGCAGGCACGGAAGCAATGACAAAGGTGTCACAGACTGCAATAAAATTAGATCAATGCAGCACAATGAAAAAAAACATTGCCTGCTTTTCCCAGTATGAAATTGGGGTGCAAAAGTTATTGGAGATCCATGACTTGTTCATTTTGATGAAAGTTAGGCGGTCTACACATTCATGACACAGCCAGATGTGCTTATCCATCAGGACACCACCAGCAGTGCTGATGACACGTTCTGAGAGAACTTTGGCTGTCGGGCATGACAAAACCTCCAAGGCGTGACAGGCGAGCTCAGGTCACTCTTCCAGTTTTGCAGACCAAAATGCAAAAGTGTCCAAACCCCCGCTAATGGAATTGATATTGAGCTCAAGATACTCCTGCACCATCCTCCCCAATCGTTCACTATGTGTCAGACTTGTGCACTATTCTGTTGGTGCACGGGCTGGTCTAAAAAATGTGTGAAGCGACTTACAGAAATTGCTTCTGCCACTTACACTGCTGCTGCTGTTAATGTTTTTGCATTGACGACTCAACGTTCCCAAGGTTGGAAATCTACAACTGCGATGCACACTCTGTGCCTCAGTGCTGTCTTGGGAAAAAACACCTTTAAGATTGTCTACAAGCGTGTTTCGATACTTCAGCATGTGTGCATCCCTTTCACAGGGGGAAAGCATCTAGCAAAATCTACTCTTGTACTGTGGATCTAACAGAGTGGCAGCCCAGTAGTCAGCACTATTTCTAATCCTAACAATACAGGCATCATATTGCAGCAAGAAGGCTGTCATGTGTCGGGCGCTTCCATGAGGTCCAAGTCCATTGTATGTTGGCGAAGGGGTAACACTCAAGCTTGCTTCCTCCATCCCCTCCCACCAACCATGGACAACAGAGAGGGGATCATTATCCTCTTCATCTCTTGACTGTTGCACGCCTATCACCTCTTCCTCCTCGTCCTCCCCCATTTGTTCCTCGGCTCCTGCACCTTCACTAACAGTTTGTCTAGTACCATGAGCCCCCCTTGATCGTTGTAATCCACTCTACATTGGCACTCACCTGTGTGATGACAGCTTGGAACTTAGAGACATTGTTATCCCTTTCGCATCCTCCTCTGCTTTCTCGTGTTCCTCTGGGACCACCACCTTTTCCCACAGACTATTCAAAGTGTGCTCCATCATGTAGATGACTGAAATAGTGATGCTGATGATGGAATCGTCAGCACTAACTATCTTATTAGCCATTTCGAAACTGTGCAGAAGGATGCAGAGGTCCTTCATCTATGCCCACTCCGCAAGCATG
Source organism: Phyllobates terribilis (assembly GCF_046119375.1). Classification (NCBI taxonomy): domain Eukaryota; kingdom Metazoa; phylum Chordata; class Amphibia; order Anura; family Dendrobatidae; genus Phyllobates; species Phyllobates terribilis. Next base: position 286,755,712 of record NW_027362761.1, read on the forward strand.
ATTTTCACCATATCCGTACTGCATTGGCCCAGGCTATGCAAAATGAGAATGCACCAGGGCTCGTTACTGCTGCCACAGTCACTACGACATGTACAGAGTGGAATTCCACCATGTTGGCACATAGCATATCAACCGGTTTACTGGTTGGCCAAAAGACCTCTGTAGTGATGCAGGTTGATGACCCGCAGGGTGCGAATGGCGGAATTGAGCACACAGCGACCATGCTTACTGCAGCAGCCCATCCAGGCTGGGATAGTGGTGAGAAACTGCTGCACCACCAGGTTGAGGATGTGAGCCATGCAAGGCACATGTGTGAAGCTGCCCCACCGTTATTGCACAAGCCCTTCCCTGGCAGCAGCCATTTCAAAACTGTGCAGAAGGGTGCAGAGGTCCTTAATCTGTGCCCACTCCATAAATTTGATATGTCCCACGTCCGTACTGCACTGGCCCAGGCTATATGACATGACATACTGCATCAGGACTCGTTGCTGCTGCCACAGTCACTGCAAAAAGTGTATAGTGGAATTACACCGTGTTGGCACATCGCATAACAACCTGTTAACTGGCATGTACAGTACAGACCAAAAGTTTGGACACACCTTCTCATTTAAAGATTTTTCTGTATTTTCATGACTATGAAAATTGTACATTCACACTGAAGGCATCAAAACTATGAATTAACACATGTGGAATTATATACTTAACAAAAAAATGTGAAACAACTGAAAATATGTCTTATATTCTAGGTTCTTCAAAGTAGCCACCTTTTGCTTTGATGACTGCTTTGCACACTCTTGGCATTCTCTTGATGAGGTAGTCTCCGGAAATGGTCTTCCAACAATCTTGAAGGAGTTCCCAGAGATGCTTAGCACTTGTTGGCCCTTTTGCCTTCACTCTGCGGTCCAGCTCACCCCAAACCATCTCGATTGGGTTCAGGTTTGGTGACTGTACAAAGATCTCTATATGAATGCAAGTCGATGACCTGACAATTGAAAATGGCGGAAGTGAGCACACATCTTCCGTGCTTTTTGAAGCAGCTCATCCAGGCAAGGATAGCGGCAGAGAAATCGCTGTACCACCAGGTTGAGGACGTGAGCCATGCAAGGCACGTGTGAGGTTGCCTGGGCACAGGGCCGCCACCAGGTTTGCACTGTTATCATACTTGGGCTTCCCTGGCTCCAGGTTCAGCAGAGACAGCCATTGCTCAAACTCAGCGTGCATAGCTGTTCATAACTCTTGATCTGTGTGACTGCGATCTCCAAGGCATATTCATTTAAACACTGCTGGACTGCAGTGAGTCCTGGCTGCGCAGTGCAGAGGTGAGAGGGATTCTCTCATTAAGGCACAGGTTGAGGGTGCAGGTGGAAGCCTTAGAGGAGGTGGAGGTAGAATCCGTGGAGGAAGTGTTCGATACAGAGGTTTGTCCTTCAAGCCTTGGGGATTTCAAGACTTGTGGACCAGACCCTTCCTCGCCTGCTCCCACAGTCACCAGAGTCACCGAGTGCCCAGCCAGCGAGCTGTAATGCCCCTAGCCATGCTTACTCATCTAGGTGTCTGTGGTGAAATGTACACTGTCAGACATACATATTTTCAAGGAATGAGTGATGTTGTCTGCAACAGGCTAATGAAGTGCAGGCACAGCTTTCTTAGGAAAGTAATGGCGACTAGGCAACTGGTACTGGGGGACTGTGACGGCCATTAGCTTTTGGAAACCGTCTATATCCACCAGGCGAAAAGCAGCATTTCCGTGGCCAACTGATTGGAGATGATGGAGTTCAAGCTCTTAGCTTTGGCATGTGTAAGAGGAAACAATCTTTTATGTGATCACAACTGCGGGACCGAGGGCTGGCTGCTGTGCTGAAAGAGGGTGGAGTAGAGTGAACACATCAAACTGTTGTATCGTGGGTGAGGTGCAGGTCGAGATGTGATGGTGAATTGTGAAAGATGTGGTGTGCTCAGTGAAACAAAAATAGCAGGCATGTCTACTTCCATAATAGCTGACAGGCTCTCACTCTCCCCTACGGTAGCGGATAAACAAGTAAATGTTCTGCAGCCGGAGACCTGTCTGAAAACACATGCCACAGTGATGGAGGAGGAAGAAGCGTCAGATAAGGTTGATAAGGTGGCCAGTGGCTGTCAAGGCCCGTTAGTCCGAATTTTAGTGCAGTGAGATTCCCAGACTGACGCATGTTAATCGCGCATGTGCATGTTCATGCATACAGTAGTCAAATCATTGCAATTTTTACTTCTACCGAGTCGTTTTTTTCAAAGTTCGCAGATAACGCGTGTTGGGTCATCTTTTGCAGTCTCAAAAAAGGCCCAGGCTATGCAACCCTTGCTGCCCTTCCGAACTGCAGACCCGTGACCGCTGCTGGCCAAAGCCAGACTTGTGGGTGAGAATGAAGTGCTTGTTGTGGTTGAATCACTACATGTCTGTGCATGAAGCCTCAATGTAACCTCCCCACCTTCCTCCTCCTCCACCTCCTCTGCTGAGAAATTCTGCTGCATGCTTCTCGGTTCACACCAAGTGAGGTCTACAACCTCATCGTCATCCTCTCTGTTCTCCCACTCCTCGTCCTGAGAGTCACCTTCCTCCTCTTCTTGCCATGACAGCATAGTACAGTCCGCATGTGCCTTAGGTATCTGAGTATCATCAGGATCACCTCCACCAAGGGGGTTAATGTCTCGTGATGAGGGCCTGGATTTTGCTCAGACCCTACTTCATCTGGCCCTAGATTCAACTGAAAAAAATGTTGTGCATTGGTACAGATGCTTTCCTCCTCTTGAGTCTGTGAATCTTTGGAGCAGACCTCTGATGCCCATGTAATAGAACGTGTGAACAGCTCTGCAGACTCTCCATCTGTGGTTCCCCACAGTCAGTTGAGCGGTTGGAGAGTTGTTACATGGGGGAAGCAAGGGTAATTGTGGTGCCACCTCTGAGGACTGTACTTTGTGTGATGTTAAGGTGGAGGAAAAAGAGGAGAGGCCACTTGATGAAGCACTTGCCATCCACTAGAGCACTCTTTGCAGATGCTCTTTCTGGCCCGATGTACCACTGTGCGGCTGCCAAAGAAAGGGAGTGGAGTAGCTGTTATGATCTGCAACATGTACTAAGGAAGGAAACGGGAAAGCTGTCCCTACAGTAAGACTTAGCTGAATCCCTAAGATGTAGCGGGCTCCTTGTTCCTTGCGAACAGATCCGCCTTAGTCCTCGGCTAGTCTGAACGAAGACCTATAGCATAAGGGGAGGGGCCCCTAAAATAACTAAAGACTGGAACAAAAATTGGACACCTCCTTAACAGAGAAAGCTGTTGCAGAACACAAAAAGACAAACTGACAAAAAGGTACTAGAGGTCCCAGAAGGACCAAGCGAACTGACAGAGAAAGGCACCGAAGCACCTGGCTAGCAAAACAGTCAAGCAATACTGAAGTCCAGAACAGCCAAAAGGGCGGAGTGGGAAAATAAAGGCAGATGGTCACATGACCGCAAAACACAAGATGGAAAAAACAAACAGGAGGGTTCTAACAGTAGCCAATTCAGTAACAGAAGTTGTCAATTGTCTTTGGATAGGACAAGATGGTGTGCGTTCAGTAGAGCTTTCACTAACATTACCGTCTACCCCACGTTCACCTTGAACCCTTCCCCTCTTTTAACCAGCTATTTCTCCACCCTAGGCTCAAACCTGTCAGTCACCTGTCGCTAAATTACCAATCAGTATTTATTTGCTGAGATAGCGTGGCTGGACCACGCTATTAGCAGAAAGAATTTAGATTCTGAAATGTGGATTCCTGCCTGAAGCACAATATTAGTACAAAAGATTTATATTCTGAAATTTGGCCTGCTTTCTGAACCACGCTATTAGCAGAAAGAATTTAGACTTTGAAATTTGAACTCCTGACTGGAGCAAAAATATTAGCACAAAAGATTTATATGCTGAAATGTGACCTGGTTACTGTATCACACTATTAGCACAAAGAATTTAGATTCTGAAATGTAAACTCCTGGCTGCAGCACAAAAAAAAACATTGGGAAAACTTTGAAAGTGTCCCCAAGTGCAGTAGCAAAAATCATCAAGCGCTACAAAGAAACTGGCTCACATGAGGACCATCCCAGGAAAGGAAGACCAAGAGTCACCTCTGCTTCTGAGGATAAGTTTATCCGAGACACCAGCCTCAGAAATCACAGGTTAACAGCAGCTCTGATTAGAGACCAGGCCAATGCCACACAGAGTTCTAGCAGCAGGCACATCTCTTCAACAACTGTTAAGAGGAGACTGTGTGCAGCAGGCCTTCATGGTAAAATAGCTGCTAGGAAACCACTGCTAAGGACAGGCAACAAGCAGTAGAGACTTGTTTGGGCTAAAGAACACAAGGAATTGACATTAGACCAGTGGATATCTGTGCTTTGGTCTGATGAGTCCAAATTTGAGATCTTTGGTTCCAACCACTGTGTCTTTGTGCGACACAGAAAACGTGAACGGATGGACTCTACATGCCTGGTTCCCACCGTGATGCATGGAGGAGGGGGTGTGGGGGTGCTTTGCTGGTGACACTGTAGGGGATTTATTCAAAATTGAAGGCATACTGAACCAGCATGGCTACCACAGGATCTTGCAGCTGCATGCTATTCCATCCGGTTTGCATTTAGTTGGACCGTCATTTATTTTTCAACATGACAATGACCCCAAACACACCTCCAGGCTGTGTAAGGGCTATTTGACCAAGAAGGAGAGTGATGGGGTGCTACGCAAGATGACCTGGCCTCGACAGTCACCAGACCTGAACCCAATCGAGTTGGTTTGGGGTAAGCTGGACCGCAGAGTGAAAGCAAAAGGGCCAACAAGTGCTAAGCATCTCTGGGAACTCCTTCAAGATTGTTGGAAGACCGTTTCCGGTGAATACCTCTTGTAGCTCATCAAGAGAATGCCAAGAGTGTGCAAAGCAGTCATCAAAGCAAAAGGTGGCTACTTTGAAGAACCTAGAATATAAGACATATTTTCAGTTGTTTCACACTTTTTTGTAATTATATAATTCCACATGTGTTAATTCATAGTTTTGATGCCTTCAGTGTGTATGTACAATTTTCATAGTCAGGAAAATACAGAAAAATCTTTAAATGAGATGGTGTGTCCAAACTTTTGGTCTGTACTGTATATATATATATATATATATATATATATATATATATATATATATATACAGTGGGTACGGAAAGTATTCAGACCCCTTTACATTTTTCACTGTTTGTTTCATTGCAGACATTTGGTAAATTCTAAAAAGTTTTTTTTCTCATTATAGTACATTCTGCACCCCATCTTGACTGAAAAAATACAGAAATGTAGAAATTTTTGAAAATTTATTAAAAAAGAAAAACTGAAATATTACATGATCATAAGTATTCAGACTATGCACAGTATTGAGTATAAGCACCCTTTTGAGCTAGTACAGCCATGAGTCTTCTAGGGAATGATGAAACAAGTTTTTCACACCTGGATTTGGGGATCCTCTGCCATTCTTCATTGCAGATTCTCTCCAGTTCCGTCAGGTTGGGTGGTGAACGTTTGTGGACAGCCATTTTCAGGTCTCTCCAGAGATGCTCAATTGGGGCATGGGAACAAGAATTGAATCTCAAAATAGATTTGCAAAAACTAAAAAAAACATTAGCTATTACGTACTCCAATACTGCTTCTGCCACGATTCAGGAATCCTACTTTAAAATACTATCTCTGTGGTATTGGACCCCAGTCAAGCTCCATTGTATTAATCCGGTAAACTCACCAAATTGCTGGAGCGCCTGTAACAACCCAGGTACTTTATCCCATATATTTTTGAGCTGCCCAAAATTGGTAAACTTCTGGCTAGGAATTAAACAGCTCATAACAGATATCACCGGAATGAGAATTGACATTACTCCTCAGCTTGCTCTTTTATCCATAGGCATAGAAGACTTTCCCAAACAGCTGCGTTACATAATTTCCCACATACTTTTGACAGCAAAACTCATCATATCTTCCAGATGGAAAAGTGATGACCCACCAACTTTAATACACTTGATAGAAAGAGTGACGCAACATAGCATTTTTGAATATAATGCCGCCATTAGGAGTAACTCCTTCTCAAAATACTTACAACGTTGGGATCTTTGGACCTCAAAATACTCTCCCATGTTATCAAACACGGCTTAGGTGACATGCCTAGGTTTGTTATTAGCTCATCTTCGCTTTTGTGACAATCTTAATTTGAAATGTGATGAGGATTATGCTCAGTTTGACTTGGATTTCATTTCGGATTTTCTACTCTACTTTGCTTTAAAATACTGTCTTTATTTTATCAACCTCAACAACATTGTATGCTAATATACAAGAATCTTTTAGTTTTTATATATGTTCCCGTGTGTTATGGGAATTGCAAACTGTTGTATTCTAAATGTGAAACCCAATGTTTCTGTTTAAATGTGTCTGTTCCCCTTCCCCCCTCCCTCTTTTATTTATGTACCCCCTCCTCCCCTTCTTCCCGTTTTATGGAAAATTTCAATAAAAATATTTAAAAACGAAACAGAGATGCTCAATTGGGTTTAAGTCAGTGCTCTAGCAGGGCTAGTCAAGAATGGTCACAGAGGTGTTCTGAAGCCACTCCTTTGTTATTTTAGCTGTGTGCTTAGGGTCATAGACTTGTTGGAAGGTCAACCTTCCGCCAAGTCTGAGGTCCAGAGCACTCTGGAGGAGGTTTTCATCCAGGATATCTCTGCACTTTGCCGCATTCATGTTTCCTTCAATTGCAACCAGATGTCCTGTCCCTGCAGCTGAAAAACACCCCCATAGCATGATGCTACCACCACCATGTTTCACTGTTGGAATTGTATTTGGCAGGTGATGAGCAGTGCCTGGTTTTCTCCACACATACCGCTTAGAATTACTACCAAAAAGTACTATCTTCATCTCATCAGACCAGAGAATCTTATTTCTCATAGTCTGGGAGTCCTTCATGTGTTTTTGAGCAAACTCTATGAGGGCTTTCAAATGTCTTGCACTGAGGAGAGGCTTCCGTCGGGCCACTCTGCCGTAAAGACCCAACTGGTGGAGGGCTGCAGTGATAGTCGACTTTGTGGAACTTTTTCTCATCTCCCTACTGCATCTCTGGAGCTCAGCCACAGTGATCTTAGGGTTCTTCTTTACTTCTCTCACCAAGGCTCTTCTCCCACGATTGTTCAGTTTGGCTGGATGGCCAGAACTAGGAAGACTTCTGGTGGTCCCAAACTTCTTCCATTTAAGGATTATGGAGGCCACTGTGCTATTTGGACACTTGAGTAATGCAGAAATTCTTTTGTAACCTTGGCCAGATCTGTGCCTTGCCTCAATTCTGTCTCTGAGCTCCTTGGGCAGTTACTTTGAGCTCATGAGTCTCATTTGGTCTGATATGCACTGTGAGCTGTGAGGTCTTAAATTGACAGGTGTGTGCCTTTCCAAATCAAGTCCTATGAGCTTAATTAAACACAGCTGGACTCCAGTGAAGGAGTAGAACCATCTCAAGGAGGATCACGAGGAAATGGACAGCATGTGACTTAAATATGAGTGTCTGAGCAAAGGGTCTGAATACTTATGAACATGTGATATTTCAGCTTTTCTTTTTTAATAAATTTGCAAAAATTTCTACATTTCTGTTTTTTTTCAGTCAAGATGGGGTGCAATAGTGTACTTTAATGAGAAAAAATGAACTTTTTAGAATTTACCAAATTCCTGCAATGAAACAAAGAGTGAAAAATTTAAAGGGGTCTGAATACTTTCCGTATCCACTGTATATACACTGCTCAAAAACATAAAGGGAACACTCAAACAACAGAATATAACTCCAAGTAAATCAAACTTCTGGGAAATCAAACTGTCCACTTAGGAAGCAACACTGATTGACAATCAATTTCACATGTTGTTGTGCAAATGGAATAGACAATAGATGGAAATTATTGGCAATTATCAAGACACACTCAATAAAGGAGTGGTTCTGCAGGTGGGGACAACAGACCACATCTCAGTGCCAAAGCTTTCTGGCTGATGTTTTGGTCACTTTTGAATGTTGGTTGTGCTTTCACACTCGTGGTAGCATGAGACGGACTTTAGTTGCTCAGGTAGTGCAACTCATCCAGAATGGCACATCAATGCGAGCTGTGGCAAGAAGGTTTGCTTTGTCTGTCAGCGTAGTGTCCAGAGGCTGGAGGTACTACCAGGAGACAGGCCAGTAAACTAGGAGACGTGGAGGGGCCGTAGGAGGGCAACAACCCTGCAGCAGGACCCCTACCTCCGCCTTTGTGCAAGGAGGAACAGGAGGAGCACTGCCAGAGCCCTGCAAAATGACCTCAAACAGGCCACAAATTTGCATGTGTCTGCACAAACGGTTAGAAACCGACTCCATGAGGGTTGTATGAGGGCCCGACATCTACAGATGGGGGTTGTGCTCACAGCCCAACACCTTGTAGGATGCTTGGCATTTGCCACAGAACACCAGGATTGGCAGAGTCGCCACATCCTTCAGCATGACCGGTTTGACAGTGTGTCAGTAATGGTGTGGGGTGGCATTTCTTTGGAGGGCCGCACAGCCCTCCATGTGCTCGCCAGAGGTAGCCTGACAGCCATAAGGTATCGGGAAGAGATCCACAGACCCCTTGTTAGACCATATGTTGGTGTGGTTCCTCCTAATGCAGAACAATGCCAGACCTCATGTGGCCTGAGTGTGTCAGCAGTTCCTGCAAGATGAAGGCATTGAATCTTAGGACTGGCCCGCCCGTTCCCCACACCTGAATCCGATTGAGCACATCTGGGACATTGTCTCGCTCCATCCACCAACGTCACGTTGCACCACAGACTGTCCAGGAGTTGGTGGATGCTTTAGTCCAGGTCAGGGAGGAGATCCCACAGGAGACCATCTGCAATCTCATCAGGAGCATGCCCAGGCATTGTAGGGAGGTCATACAGGCATGTGGAGGATACACACAACACTGAGCCTCATTTTGACTTGTTTTAAGGACATTACATCAAAGTTGGATCAGCCTGTAGTGTGTTTTTCCACTTTAATTTTGGGGGTGACTCCAAATCGAGGCCTCCATTGGTTAATAAATTTGATTTCTATTGATGATTTTTGTGTGATTTTGTTGTCAGCACATTCAACTTTGTACAGAACAAAGTATTCAATATGAATATTTCATTCATTCAGATCTAGGATGTGTTATTTTAGTGTTCCTTTTATTTTTTTGAGCAGTGTATATCTCAGAGCTAGACAGGCAGGCAGTGCATGTGGCAGACTGCAGTGTATACAGCACAAGAGGCTCCATTCCAGTTCTGTCTGCTGCTGCTGTTACAGATATTTCTAGAAATAGCCAAAGGTATCAGGTGCCAGGGATAATTTTTTTTATCTTAATCCTGATTAATTGCTTAAAAAGCGATCCAGAGAACACAGTTTTTCTGCTCCATTTGCTTGTTGCCAGAGCAGAATACAGCCAGATTCTTTCCATATTACAGCAATAGAAAATCCAGAAATTTGTAGTGAACGTGGAAAATATTACCCTCCATTTAAATTTTGTTGCAGTGTGTCAGTGAAGTTATTGAAACCAGGTCTCTGTGAAAAAGAGCAACCAGCAGGGCAGCTATTTAAAACGTGGTTTTCCATCACACGTATCGTATATAAGTTAGCTTCAAATTCTGCCATTTCTGGCCTCCAGTTAAATTTTGTTGCAGTGTGTCAGGGAAGTTAATGACACGAGGTAGCTGAGAAAAATAGTAACCTACAGGCCAGCTATATAAAACTGGGGTTTTCCGTCACACGTATCACATATAAGTTCACTTCAAATTCAGCCATTTCTGGCCTCCATTTAAATTTTGTTGCCGTTTGTCAGCAAAGTTATTCACACAAGGTTGCTGAGAAAAATAGTAACCTACAGGCCAGCTATTTAAAACTGTGGTTTTCCATCACACGTATCACATATAAGTGTGCTCCAAATTCAGCCATTTCTGGCCTCCATTTAAATTTTGTTGCACTGTGTCCATGAAGTTATTTACACCAGGTTGCTGTGAAAAAGAGTAACCTACAGGCCAGCTATTTAAAACTGTGGTTTTCCGTCACACTTATCCCATATAAGTTCGCTCCAAAGTCAGCCATTTCTGGCCTCAATTTAAATTTTGTTGCAGTGTGTCAGTAAAGATATTGACACCAGGTCGCTGTGAAAAATACTAACCTACAGGCCCACTATTTAAAACTGTGGTTTTCCGTCACATGTATCACATATCAGTGCGGTTCAAATCAAGTCATTTGTAGTGAACGTGGAAAATATTGTCCTCCACTTAAATTGGGCAAGGCACGTGGCAGAGGACGGGGAAGTGGACGTGATGGTGATGGTGCATGCAGATGCCGAGGACGTGGCCGTGGACAATGTGAAATTGTGCCACAACAAACACCCACATATTGTCGCTCGACCTTCCTGTCCCAATTAATAGGGGATCGCAGAACATCACTATTGAACACAGAGCAGTGTGAAAAGGTTATTGATTGGATAGCAGAAAATGCTTCCAGTCACTTAGCCACCACCCGGTCTACCACACGGTCAAGTCTCAGTAGCCGTGAGTCTGGACTGCATATTCATCACCCTGATTCTGCTTCCTCCCACCATGCCAAGTGTCCAGAGACAATTGTTCCCACACTTGGACACTCCAAAGAGATGTTCACTATTCCATTTATAGATTCGGGCCTCTCGCCCGGTCCACTTTAAGTAGGACAAGAGGAGATTGCATGTAGTGATGCCCAAATATTTGAGCAGCCACGGTCATACGAAGGCGACAGTGGGAAACTGTCACCAGAGGTGGATGATGATGAGACACATTTGGCAGAAACTCAGGAGGAGGACCAGGGTGCGGAAGTGGAAGACGAGGTGGTGGATGATATAGTAAATTACATAACCTGGCAGGGGGATACACAGAGCAAGGACAGCAGCACACGGGGGGCTGGAGACGAAGCACCACAACAGGCAGCCAGAATCAGTGTGGTGGCTGCAGACACAAGGCGGGAAAGCACATCTCGTAATGCCAACACAACGGAAATAGCCAGTACAACTGTTCGGTCTTTCCGAGTCGGGTTGTTTTTTAAAGACTCTGCTGATAACTCGAAAAGGCTATTTGCACAACTTGGCAGGCCAGCATCAGCAGGGGTAGCAAATCTAGCAGCTTGACCACCACCAGCAAGATCAGGCACATGGCAGCAAAGCACCCAACTAAGTGGGCCAAGCCCCAGGGTCCAGCAATAATGTCTGCAGGTGACACTACTGTTTGTTCCGCTGTTGTGCGTGCACGCCAATCCCCTGTCCATGGTGCATGCCAAGATGCCTCCTGCCGGCACCTGTCGTTGAAAGCTCTCAACTAGCACCATCAGCAATCAAGTCCACGTCCTTGTCTCAGTGCAGCGTTCAGTTGTCCCTACCCCAGTCCTTGGAATGCTAGAGCAAATACGCAGCCTTCGCCCCACAGGCCACACTACTAAATTTACACATTTAGTGAATGCATGCGCTCGAAATGTTGCCTTTTAGGCTCGTGGAGATGGAAGCTTTCCGCAACCTGATGGCAGTGGCCGTCCCTCAGTACTCGGTCCCCAGCCACCACTATTTCTCTCGGTGTGCCTTCCCCACATTACACGTGTCCCACAACATTAGCCGTGCCCTCAACAATGCAGTTACTGGGAAAGTCCACCTAACCACGAACATGTGAACAAGTGCTTGTGGGCAGGGACTCTCGCTGATGGCACACTGGGTTAACATAGTGAAAACCAGGACCCAGTCGGACCTTGGACAGGACACATCCTCCCGACGCCGAAAATTGCGGGTCCTGGGTCAATCAGGGTTGCCCCCACATTCTACAGCTCCTACACCTCATCTTCCTCCTCCACTTCAGCCTCCATCTCCGAAAAGACCACATGAGTCACAAGCTGGAAGCACTGCAGCACTGCCTCAGCCAAGCGGCAACAGGCTGTGCTGAAGCTAATATGCTTAGGTGACAAGCCGCACAATGCTGAAGAGTTGTGGACAGCTCTGAAAGAGCAGGTAAATCTGTGGCTGACACCGCTCAACCTACAGCCAGGCATGGTCATGTGTGACAATGGCTGGAACCTGGTGGCGGCTCCAAGGTGAGGCGAGCTCACACACGTACCATGCCTGGCCCATGTGCTTAACCTCATGGTTCAGCAGTTTCTCAAAACCTACTCTGATCTGTCGGATCTGCTTGTCAAAGTACGCCGCCTGTGTGCCAATTTTAGAAAGTCAGCTACAGATTCCGCCGCTCTTGCCGTGCTTCAGCAGCGTTTGCAAATTCCAGCTCACCAACTGATCTGCGATGTCCCCATGCGTTGAAACTCTACATTGTAGATATTGGGAAGGATATGTGAGCAGAAGAGGACAGTTGTTGACTACCAGCATCAACAAAGCCGTCGGTATTGAGGTCAGACTCCACACATAAAACCTCAGCATTGGACATGGATTTCAGACATATGTACCATCCTCCAAAACTTTGAGGACTTCACCAAGATGTTGAGCATTGATGACACCATAATTAGCGTCACCATCCCGCTTCTCTGTCTTCTGAAATGGTCTCTGCTCTCAATTAAAGAGGATTTATTTCAGGTGGAGCACGATGAGATGGAGCAAGCAACCATACAGGGTGATTACACACAGCCTAGCCTCATCTCATCCCAACGTGGATTGGGTGACAATGAGGAAGAGGAGGAGGCGGAGGAAGAATAGGAGCTAGTTTCCTGCACTATAGATGGTACTACCTGCAATACTGTCATACCTTCTGTTCAGTGTGGATGGCCTGAGGACAGGGAGGAGGAGTAAGCGGAGGAGGATGAGGAGTAGGGCATGGTCAGTCATCCTCTTGCTGAGGACACGGAAGTCTTGCCTCTTTGCAGTCAGGCACACATGGCTGAGTTTATGTTACGCTGCCTTTCCCGTGACCATTGCATTGTCCAAATTTTGGATGACAGTCATTACTGGTTGGTGATGCTTCTAGACCCACGCTACAAGGAGAACTTTATGTCTCCTATTCCTTTGCAGGACAGGCCTAATAAAATCTGGTAGTACGAGAAGGCAATTGTTGCGGAATTAGTGAAAAAATTCCCATCTGAAAACGCTGGCGGCAGAGGTCACAGTTTGTTGGACAACCAAGGAGTACAGGCGAGAGAGCCACAAATGGAATCCAGCAAAGGCAGGGGAACACTGTCAAAGTTCTGCAACAGTTTTCTCAGACCCTCCCATTGCACAGGTCCTTAGGCACTCTCGCAAGAAGTGCAAAGTTTCGGAAGATGGTGAGAAAGTACCTTGCCGACCGTACCAATGTCCTCCGTGATTCCTCTGTGCCATATAATTATTGGGTATCCAAGCTGGACACGTGTAATGAACTGGCTCTCTATGCCTTGGGGGTCCTTGCCTTCCCTGCTGCTAGCGTTTTGTCAGAGCGGGTTTTTAGTGCCGCCGGTGGAATTATAACTGAAAATTCTGACAGGCTAACTCTTATAAAAATGAACAAGGGCTGGATTGGGCCAGACTTCTCAACACCACTGAATGTCTTGTGAGTCCATAAAAGTAGCGTAATATCCCGGACAACGTTGTTGACAGCAATGACCTGAGAGTCAGAAATGCTTCCAGGGGTCTTCCCCATGCTTTTCCCATGTCATTTGAGCACTGTTCCCATCGAGTTAAGCAATTTTTAGGCCCTCTTTATTTATGGGTACAGTATATTTTTATTTTGGGGGATTATTTTTTCTTTTTTTCTTTTTTTTAAAGATTTTTACAATTTTTATGTTATTTTTTTTTCACTTTCTGATTCTTTTTTATACTTTTACACTTTTACAATTTGTCCCACTATAGGACTTTCATTTTTTTTTTAACTCAGATCGCCTGTATAGCATAGAAATGCTGCAGCAGCATTTCTATGCTTTGCAGGCTGCAGCCCAGCACACAAGTTAGTTAGACCATGCACTGAGCACAGTCTACCTAACATTCTGCTGTCTGGTGACCCGGATGTCGTTATAACGACATCGGGTCACCATAACAACCACCGGGACCCCGCACAGACAGCGTGGGATGCCGGGAAAGAGGTGAGTAAGCAGCTCTTACCTCCCCTTGCCACCGAAATTCTGCGATCAACTTACTGTACCACTCCCAGCACATAGCACTGGGTGTCAGCTGTGACAATCAACTGACACCCAGCAGCGATTGCGCCCAAAGAGCCTGTGTGCGGGTGGAATCGCCGATGCGCACTAATATGTATCTGGTCAATAAGGTCCAGTGCGCTGATACGTATTAGTATGTATACTGTCAGAAAGGGGTTAATAACCTTGGTCACTCTCCACTGTACTAGCTTTAATTCAGCTGTGTCATTATTATGCAGTGGAGTCCACAATTGTACACAGCATTCTTATTGTGTTCTTATTTGGTATTTGCTTAGAATCAAAACTTTGTTCTTGTCATAAGCATATACTGTATGTTTCTTTTAATGCAGTCTCTTTGAATGTATTCTTTAAATGCATTTTAAGAGTAATTAAGCTACAGACTAATCCACAACTTGACTCCCCCAGAAGAAGGCATTAGCGTTGAAACGCATTCACCTCCAGCATGAGTAACAACTCTTTCATTTGTATTTACTGTTTTTCATTCATCCTTACTACACAGCTATAGGTAACGCTAATTGCTTGAGTTACTATCTCTTGTGTCCCTGGCTACACATATTTATTGTTATTACATTGTCTCCTTTGGCAATTTGAGTGTTAATTATAGTATTAGGCTGCGTGCCCACGAAGCATTTTCCAAGCGTTTATGCTGCGGAATTTACGCAGCGTAAACGCTTGGGAAACGCTTGGTAATCCGTTCCCCATGGTCCTCAATGACCGCGCTCAAAAATCCACAGCATGTTCATTAATTTTGCGGACACGCAGCGTAATCGCCGCCGTTGACTTGCATTGGATCGCGTGACATCTGCATCACTACATGTGCACAAGCGGATATCACACGGTTCAATGTGCGGATGGTACCCAGGTCTGGAGGAGAGGAGACTATCATCCAGACCTGGGTACCATAGAAACTGTAAAAAAAGAATTTAAAATAAAAAATAAAGATTATACTTACCTTCCGATGTCCTCCCGGTGTTTTCTCCCCATCGTCTGGACTGCTGTATGGGTCGTGGTGTTGTGAAGGACCTGCCGCATGCGTTTTTCCTGCCAGGGAGAAGCGGAAAAAATATGCAGCATTTCTGCATCGTGGGCACATAGCCTTACTCCTGCATACTAAGGGCTATCAGTATTTTGCATTTTGTAATTCATGCATACTTTATACCCTTTGCTGGTGTGGTGATGCCTTCAATTTTGGCTTAACTGTATGTCCTATTTTAATAATTTCAATAAAAAAGTATTTCTTTTATCAAACTTTTTACTATTTGGTTGTAATTGAACCTTCTTTTTATATGATTCCCTGATAAATTTTGATGCTTAACCACATGTATCAGCCATACTTCCAAAGTACTAATGGGTTAAATTAATGACTTCATTTGATACAGTGATCTTTTGTGTACTTATACAAACTGCCTGTATTTGTTCTAACTCCAGGAGAGTAGAGCTGGAGGTGGATACAGCTGTTTGTAATGATTCAATTTAAAGGGAACCTGTCATCTGATTCATGCTCCTCAAACCGTGAGCAGTATGAATTTGGTGTTTCAGAGAAAATGTACTTTATCTGCCTGGGGACCATAGCTGGAAACCACACCAGTCTACCACCACCCCTGGCTGGATTTTCCTTACATTGCTCTACTTGATTGACAGGTCTCTCTCTATGTGTACATAAGGGAGAGATCTGTACTTCACCTGCAGCATTGCTGGGAAGAGCCAGCTATGGATCAGTAAAATTTATCTTCTCTGAAACTTTGGAGTGTTTCAGAGGAAAATATACCTGGCTGCAACCATGCAGCCAAACTCTGATTCATGCAGCTCATGGTTTGAGCTGCAAGAATCAGATGACTGGTTCCCTTTAAGTATGTTTCTGCATACTGCACAGAGACTGCCATAGCAATAACCACCCAGAAGAGAGGGACATTGTAGACCGTACTCTGGTTCAGTTTGAAACTTTCTTTAATAATATTTTCATCTACTGTCACTCCATTTGTTGTCCTCAGAATGGATAGGTCCTTCATGATAGCATGGGTGCTGCTTAGCTATATTTTTAGCCACCTAATTCTCACTGCTGATCATCTTTAGCATATCGTGCCAAGCTGTATAATTTATTATAAGGGTCAAACGACAGTGTAAAAAATTGGTCTGATTTTCATCCAGAAAAGTAGGACAATTTTTTCCACACTTTTCATCCGTGTGCAATCTGTTTTTTTGCAGCTATTAATCATCTCAAGACCATTTACAGTTTCCTATGCTACAGAATTGTAATGTCCCGTAAAAATCGGATGTTACACTGTGGCTCCATATGGCATTCATTTTTTTCGCACACCCACAGACTTGAATGGATGAGTGTCATCCAATTTTTGGAGGAAAATTGTGCATGCTGCGATTTGTTTAAAATGCAAAGAGGTGAATTCAAGGTCACCTTGGTTGAGGTTTTCAATGATTCTTATCACAGAAATGCCACTCCTGCCCCTTGTGGTCAAAGACTCAAAAGCAAATAGAAGATTTTCCAGTTTATTCTTGATTAAAATATTTCAAGATTTTTTTTTAAATCTTTTAATCAAAAATGACCTGGAAAATCTTCTATTTGTTATTAAATTTTTTTCACATGCAGATTCAGTCAGTGAAAAAAATCGCTCATCTGCACTGCCTCATTGAATAAAATTGTTTGTGGTGCTATCCGTTTTTATTTTTAACAGATAACATTCAGGCCGAAAATACAGTTGTGTGCACGAGCCCTTAGTAAATTCCATTTCTTATATCATATACCGTTCACTTTGTTACTCTATTCATTCAAATAGTTAGAAAAATTGTCAAAATCAATCATAAAACAAATCTAAAATGTTATTTTTCACTATAATTAATATGTCACCTTGCTGTATTTAAATCAATAATCATACTGAGTTAATCCTCACTAATGGCGATGTACATATTTTTCTACTAATTTTGAACAGGGGCCTTGACAAAGTATACAGGGGTTACAATCTTGAAGTGTATTTTAAAAGAAGTCACTTGATGGCAGTAGAACACAAGAAGATGCATTGCAAGAAGAAAATCCTCTGAATTACAGCATAGATCATGTTACGCATAGAACAGAATATAGCATGAAATGATTTTGTTCTTTTTCTATATCTTTCAGCATGAATGAACATGGGTTAGTAGCAAAATCACTTTTCCCTGCCCAAAGGGATATTTAGTGGGGATTACTTGATGACAACATGATGCTTAAAAGCCTAGTACAGTAGAAATAACAGTCACCTGTACAGCCTCATGAGATTTAAAAACCATTGTGTCCTGTTGACAGACTTGGCTTTACCCCCTGTGGAAAATATATTTGAGCTTTCATGTTAGCAATTAATACCTGATAGCGGATCTGCTTACAAGGCTAAAAGGAGATGCTCTTTACCAACTTTCTTTGTTTTCTGATACACTGCTAAACTAATATTACAGTAATTTATAGTACTAATATTTATTGTCTCAAAAAAGATAAAAGCTCTCTTCACCTATCTTTATTTTAGAAATTGTGGGCTTAGATTTTAGATCTTAAATATTCATTAGATTCATTCACTTTTTCATATCATAAAGTTCTGCCTCCAGTAAATATATTATACTTTTTAATGCGCAATATTTAATTTAAGTGATTTCCATTGTAGTTTTCACTGCTGTCCAAATAGGCAAATCAACAGCATTGCCCTTAGACCAATTTTCTGTCCACCCTTTTGGAATTGTAACGGATGCAACCGATTTGATGATAGGGTATGTCACAAGGTTGTCTGGAGACACAGCTCTCAGACAGGAGGCCCAGTGATGGCCCTGAAAGTATGCAATTATATTTTATTTATTTATTTTATTATTTTTACAATCACAAGCAGTTGTCCAGTAAAGGATGACCCATTTAAGCTACACTTCATGATCATTGTAGTGATGCCTTTAATGATCCAATGATTTTGGATGTTTTGTCACATTTTGCAAGTTATACAGCACTTTACCCCAATAGGCTTCAATGTAAGTCACATTTTGTATTTTAAGGATCGGTTTCAATGTAAGTTGAATACGAATTACAAATTGTGACTCATTAGCGATGTAGCATTAAAATAAATATAATTGAAATTTAATATAAAAAATTAGAGATGCACTATGATCAATACCACGCACAAGCTGCAAGCAGGTGCCACAATGTTTTTGGAGAAAAATGTCCATGTTTTTTTATCCTGCTCTTTGATTTTTTAAAGTCAGTAGTGCAGACATTAAAAGAAATGGAGAAGTCTTAAGTCCCCCATACACATTAGATAACTCTCATATGAACGATGGTTTGGCCAATTGTTTAGCTATTGTGTCCGACTCTCCCATACACAGGATCTATCGCTTTGCTGAGCACTCTTGTGTTCTCTTGAGAAAGTCACTGTCAGCACCTACAGCAGTGGGATTATCTCATAGAAAACAAAATGATCTGTAGTCTGAAATCGAACACATCAGCTTCTTGTCAGATGATGTTGGGGGACAGTGGGGCCCCCGAAACACATTTGACCGCCAGCTGAACCCTTCAATATTGTCAGTTTCTGCTTATGTTAGTATAATGTGTATAGAGGCCTTAATTCAATTGAGTAGTAAATAGAAAAACCAAAACATGGGCCAGCACACCTACTGGTGTAAGTGTAATGTGTAGGTACACAATCACATTGTGGCCATTAACAGACAAATGTCTATTTAGCTTTCCATAGGCGGGTGTAAAACACAGGAAGGCCAAAGTCCTTCTCGGCCCAGTGTATTTTGAGGTCTGCTGGCACATAGCGAGGTTAATAACTAGAGCTAGAGATCATCCTGATTGAGTATACTTTGTATCGGTGGGATGAATTTTATGCTTTTTTGAATTAAAAAAAGGCAACTAAGTATTTTTTGTTTTTTTTATATGATTACTACTATCTATTTACTTACTGCAGGGTATACATTCATTGCTTTTATTCTAAGATATTTGTTTGTTCATGGATACATATTTAATGTGCATCTACACATTACACTTATACTAACAGGTGGATCAAGTTCTTAGCTTTAGTTCTTTGTACATTTGGAGATGTGACTTCCACCCACTTTTAGGCTGTGCACTTTGTCTATTTAGCTTTCTACAGGCAGGTGCCAAACATAGTGAGACCCAAGTCCTTCTCAGTCCCCATTTATTCTGAAACCTGCTGGCACATAGCGAGGTTAATTACTAGAGTTAGGGATTATCCTGATTTGGTACACCTATCAGCGATGACTTATGCATATTTTGATCAAAAAACTATCAACTAAGTACCCTATATTTTTTACATGTATTACTACTATCTAGTTATTTACTGAAGGGTATACATTCATTGTTTTTGTTCTAGCTTATATATGTCTATTAACGGACACCGTGTGCATTACACTAATTAAAAGTTTGCTTCCCCAAGTTTTCGGTTTTGACTTAGTTTTTGTACATTTGGGGGGGTGCCCTCTCTTTCCCTTTGGGCTGTGCACCTTATCTATTTAGCTTTCCAAAGGTAGATGTAAAATACAGTTCGACCAAGGTCCTTTTTTGGCCCATCTATTTTGAGGTCTGGTGTCACATAACAAGGTGAATTACTAGAGTTAGGGACCATCCCGATAGGTACACCTTATCACGGTGTGATGGCTTTTAAACGTTTTGGATCAAAAATGTCAACGAAGCAGCCTATGCTTTTTTACATGAATTAATACTACGTATTTATGTAATGCAGGATATACATTCATTGTTTTTATTCTACTGTAGTTTATATTTGAATAGCAAACAGAGTTTCTTGCTCTCATAAATGTAAATACTTTTATGCCCGAATATGACAAATTGGGGTGATACCTTTATTGGCTAACCAGAAAACAATATATATTTGCAAACTTTCAGAGCACAGGGGTTACTTCTTCAGGCAGGTTTACAGATGAATTAATAAGATAAGAGCACAACATTTATGAGACATTGCAGCACGACATTTGTTGATGAGGTGGAAGGGGTGATTCTAGTGTTGAGCCACCCCCGTAGTGTTCGAGTTCGGTTCGGTTCGTCGAACACCCGTGTGTTCGCCGAACTGTTCGTCGAACTGTTCGTCGAACACCTTCGAACACCGTTAAAACCAATGGCAGGCAAACAAAAACACATAGAAACACATAGAAAACACCTTCAAAGGTGTCCAAAAGCTGACAAACTGCTCAGAAGACATAACTAACACATGGAAAAGTGACAAGTACATATAGTCATGCGAAAATAAAAGAGGTGGAGGAGTAAAAGGAGGGGGAGACACAGATATAGGCATGTCATGCCCTTCTAAAATCCAAAAAGTGAGAAGCCGACACGGCCAGTCCGCTCCTGCCCGTGCCACCTCCGTGTCGCCGGGTTTGTGCCAGAGCCGCGGTGAACCCTGACGGCCAGCCCCCCTCTCCCAATACTGGTGCCTGTCCGCTGGTGGGTCGAGCGAGCCCCCCTGTGGTGGAGGCAGCTCTAAGCTTTTTAATTTAAATTGTCTCTCTAATTTGAATGAATACACTTTAAATCCATTTACAAGGATCTATTGGAGGGCAAGTCTCATGCCAGCAGCCACGGTAATTCCAGCTCCAGTAGCGTCCACTAAAGCTGCTGCAGTTAAAAAGCTTTTATAAGGATCGAGCTCGGCTGTCCACCGCAAGGCATCCTACTGCCAGTCCCAGCCCCTATGCCTTGGGGTGCCTCCTGATGCTCTTCACTAAGTATCCCATGGTCCCGAAGCATTTCCTTTGAAAAAATTAAGTGTCTAAACTACAGGTGGTGCAGCTTGCTTAACAGCCGGGATAATCCGCTTACTAGCAGACACTGCTACTAGGCACAAAGTATTTCCTGGGCTAGATGCAGTTAAAAATTTGTAATTAGATACTCTCGTTGGATGCTGAGAAAGCATTCCATAGAGTCTCCTGGCACGCCATATATGATTCTCTTAAAAAGCTTGGGGTAGGGGTCTAGGGGACCCTTTTATAGCCAAAATCACGGCCCTGTATCGCAATACGTCACCTAGGCTGAAGATAAATGGAACTGTAGCACCCTGAGGGCTCGGTTGCTAAAGACGTATTGCACCTCACCCAGAGGTGTGATATCTCACTCTCAGGTAAGGATGGAGTGTGGATCAGGACCCGACACCTGCATGCATTACACCACATTGCCGTGGGGCAGGGCGACCAATATGCCCCTGAGAAGGGCACGACAGTCCCTGTCCCTGGCTGGAGTGGGGGGAGGGAACACTGAGGAAGGGGAACCCTGTAGTGCAGGAGCAGGGAGGAAGCAGTTCCTGGGTGCATTGAGAAGGGAGTATAAAAGGTGGGCACCATCTTAGTTCAGTGCAGAGAAGTCTGAGCAGAAGTGGCAGGGAGCAGGGGCTCTGCATGAGCTCTGCTCCGGAGGCGGGCCTAGTAACAGAGGCCCAGGCCTGGAAGAGGGAGAAGGAAGGAAGAGGAGCGGAGAAGGCTCCAGGAACGAGGAATGAAGGGATCCCAGGGGTGCGGACGGGCGAGTCGCCACCGCACGCCCGAATCCACCTGCGTGGAGGGGTCAGGCCAAAGGGGGAGACCGGTCCCCGAACTAGTGGAGGCAGGAAACGACCCTCAGCTAGAAACCGGAGGCTCTGACATTTTATGTGGCGCAGCCCCTCGCTACACCCGCTAGGAAGGCACCACATAGGGTCAGGGAAACTGGCGCCAAGTTTACCAAGAGGAGGCCCGAGGCAGCCGGACAGAAGTGTTGGTAAGAAAGGCCAGACAAAGGACACACAAAGGGGGTCCTGTGAAGTGCTCCAAAGTTATCTGGGAGTTGTCTGAGCCCCTCACCTGGTGAGCACAGTACGACGTGGGCAGCCGTTACCTGCAGACGTGGTCTGGATAATAAGAACTGTGAGTAAAGGCCCTGAACTGCATCACTGACTCCGTGTCGTTACTGCTGCTGCCCTGCACCATCACCCCCATCCTCCGCATACACTGCCCTGAGGCTATACTCCTCCCGTGGGGAGTTATGCTACGCTCTGCTGCACCCACAACACCAGCCTCAGTGGTCTGCCCTGTAGCGGCGGTTCACTCTGACCGCAATCCACGGGTGGCGTAGTCGGACATTTAAACATGAAAACCACATAAATAGTTCCGCCACTGGTTTGACCGCCCTGAGCCACGGAACTGGGTCGCCGCCACGAAGACTACAACCACCAGCATCCACCAAAAAGGGTCCGGCTCCGGGTGTCCCAAGGCCCAGGGGGTGCGTCAGAACATTTTCATCACCTTTCACAATCACCAATGGGACAAGGCAGTGATGTCCTCTGTCCCCTCTCTTATACATCCTAGTGACGGAGCACCTGCTCTCATCAATTCGCCATAACCCCAATATTAGGTGGATTGAGGTGGGAGGCACCGAGTACAAGTGCTCTCTATTTGCTGATGATGTCCTAGTATATATCACTCAATCACATATATCCATCCATGCTGTTATGGCTGAAATAGATCACTTTGTTACATGGTAAAATTTTAAAATCAATGCAGCGAAGTCTGAGGCCCTCGATGTCTCCCTCCCCAAATCCATATAGGATTCCATCCAGTCCAACTTTCCCTTTGCCTGGCCCTCACAGGGTATCAAATACTTAGGAATTCCTATTCATAGAGACCTCTCCCATCTATGTTATCTTAATTTTGGGCCCTTTATTGAACAACTCCATACAGACCACGGTTGGCAAGTTAGAACTGTAAGATTCACTACGTGAACCACTGGTGTTTTGTGGAAAAGCACATGTACACTGCGTTCCAAATTATTATACAAAAAGTGTTTAGGAGTGATAAGGGAAGAATTTGTTTGTTTGTCAGTTAAACTCATTGATGGTGATGTGTGTCAGGGCTCTTTATATCACTGTAAGCAATTGCAGACACCTGTGCTAATTAGTTTGGCAGGTGTGTCCAATGAAAGGCAAGACTACTTAAGAAGGCTCTCTCACATTATTAAGCAGCCTACATTTTCTGCCAAAATGGGAAAGAAAAAGGATGTGTCGGCTGCTGAGAAGCAACAAATTGTGGAGTGTTTAGGTCAAGGCATGACTACAATCAACATTGTGCGATGATCAGGATGAAGTGTCTTGGCAATCAAGAAGTATGTAGCTGATTCACAGTACACACGTGTGCGTGCTGATAAGGGCAAATTGAGGACTCTTTCCTACAGGCAATTACGTCAGGTTGAAACAGCAGCGGCAAAAAAGCCTTGTCATAGCAGCAGACAAGTTTTTGAAGCTGCTTGTGCCTCCAACGTCCCCCGAACAACAAGATGCAGGGTCCTTCAGAGGTTTGCAGCTGTGCATGCGCCATCCTGTCGACCTCCTCTATCCACTTCACACAAGCAGAAACGGCTCCAGTGGGCCAAACATTACATGAAGACTGATTTCAAAACTGTTTTGTTCACGGATGAGTGCCGTGCAGCGCTCGATGGTCCAGATGGATGGAGTGGAGGATGGCTGGTTGATGGACACCCCACGCAAACACGGCTACAGCGCCAACAAGGAGGAGGTGGAGTAATGTTTTGGGCTGGAATCATGGGGAGAGAGATTGTCGGCCCCTTTAGGATCCCTGAAGGCGCTAAAGATGAACTCCATAATGTATGTGGATTTTCTCAAACAGCACTTCCTGCCATGGTTCAAGAAGAAGAACCGTGTATTTCACAGCAAGATCATTTTTCTGCATGATAATGCACCATCTCATGCTGCACATAAAACATCTGCATCTCTGGCTGATATGGGCATAAAAGGGGACAAACTTATGGTGTGACCCCCATGCTCCCCTGACCTCTACCCCATTCAGAACCTTTGGAGCATCATTAAAAGGAGTGTCTATGATGGCGGGAGGCAGTTCACATCTAAGCAACAGCTCTGGGAGGGTATTCTGTCCTCATGCAAAACAATTGAAGCAGAAACCATCCAAAACCTGACAAATTCAATGGATGAGAGAGTTCAGAAGCTCCTTTCGAACAAGGGGTCCTATGTGAAAATGTAACATCACCTAGAATAAAGTTTTGAGTTGAAAACTGTTTGATTTCAGTTTCTAACAACCTGATAATGCTTATAATTTCAAAAATGACCATTTTTTTGGTCTTTATTAAAATGAAAAGGTTGATTGAAAAGTTTGGGGGATCTAAGAGTGTGGCAACCCAGTAGTCATGATTACTTCGAATTCTGACAATATGAGGGTCATGCTGCAGGTAGTGCAGCAAGAAGGCACTTATGTGCCTTGCGCATCTCGGAGCCCCAAAATTTTTTTCCGGGCTAGATGCAGCTAAAAATTATTTTTAATTTTAAATCTGGTGAAGCTTTAGTATAGATGGCCTAATAGGATCAGTGCTGCACACTGCTACAAAGCCCAAATTATTTTCCAGTCAAGATACAGATAAACATGATTAGTAATTTGAAAGCTTAAAACGGTTGGTAGGGTGATTTTAACCAATCATCAAGCTTTTACTCTCCCCAGGATGACACAGGGGTAGAAAAGTCGTTTCGGATCCATGATTTGTTCATCTTTATGAACGTGAGTCTGTCTACATTATCAGTGGAGAGCCGCGTGCGCTTATCTGTCAGCACACCACCAGCAGCGCTGAACACACGTTCAGACAGAACGCTGGCTGCGGGGCATGACAAGATCTCCAAGGCGTAAGTGGCTAGCTCCGGCCATTTATCCAGATTGGAAGCCCAAAAAGAGCAAGGGTCCAGTGACACAGTCGTGGCTTCAATGTTTACTTGGAGATACTCCTGTACCATCGTCTCTAGGCGTTGACTATGTGTCAGACTTCTTGTCTCCTGTGGCCTTGCAAAGGATGGGCTAAAAAAGTGGTGAAATGATTCCGCAAAATTGATGTTACCAGCAGATACTGTGGTTCTGTCACGGTTTGAGTGCTGAACACTTGACGGTCCCACGGTTGGCAAGTTGGAACTGTGAGATTCACTACGTGCACCACTGGTATTTTGTGGAAAAGCACATGTAAGATTCTGTAACAGTCTCTGCTGATACTCCTGCATGCGTGCATCCCTTTCTATGGCAGGAATAATTTCTGAAAATTTACTTTTGTACCGGGGATCTAACAGTGTGGCAACCCAGTAGTCAGGATTATTTCTAATTCTCACAATTCGAGGGTCATGTTGCAGGTAGTGCAGCAAGAAGGCACTCATGTGTGTTGCGCATCCAGGAGCACCAAGTCCCTGTTGTGTTGGTGGCGAGATAACAATCATGCTTCCTTCCTCTGTCCTCTCCCCCCAACCTCGCACAACAGAAATGTGATCAAGGTCTCCCTCATCTGATGAGTCTTCCATCAGTTCGTCCTCCACTTCTTCCTGGGCTCCTGCACCTTCCTCACTAGTTTGGCTGCTACCATGCGCCCTGGTAAAACCATCTCCCCCACCCTCACATGCCTGCCGCCTTGGTGCTGCCGACCGTCTGGACCTTGCAGATGTTAGCCCTTCCGCATACAACTCCTCCTCCTCTACTTCCTCCACCTCCTCTTGTGCCACCACCTGACTCCGAATTCTGTTTAACATGTGCTCCAGCATGTAAATCACCGGAATAGTCATGCTGATAATGGCATCGTCAGCACTAAACATCTTCGTCGCCATTTCAAAACTGTGCAGAAGGGTGCATAGGTCCCTGATCTGAGACCACTCCTCCAGCGTGATTTGCCCCACCTCTGAATCTCGTTGGCCCAGGCTATACGTCAGAACGTATTGCACCAGGGCTTGTCGGTGCTGCCACAGTCGCTGCAACATGTGCAGAGTTGAATTCCACCGGGTAGGCACATCGCATTTTAGCCGGTGAAGTGGCAGGCCCAACGACTTCTGTAGAGATGTAAGTCGCTGAGCTGCGGGATGCGAACGGCGGAAG
Source organism: Phyllobates terribilis (assembly GCF_046119375.1). Taxonomy (NCBI): domain Eukaryota; kingdom Metazoa; phylum Chordata; class Amphibia; order Anura; family Dendrobatidae; genus Phyllobates; species Phyllobates terribilis. The sequence continues at coordinate 286,781,803 of NW_027362761.1, forward strand.
TGAGCACACAGCGACCGTGCCCTCTGCAGAAGGCCATCTAGTCTGGGATAGTGGGCTAAAAATTGCTGGACAACCAGGTTCAACACGTGAGCCATACAAGGCACGTGTGTGACATTGCCCCGGCGAAGGGCCGCACCCAGGTTTGCAGCATTGTCGCACACGGCCTTCCCTGGTTTCAGGTCCAGTGGAGACAACCATTCATGAAATTGGTTCTCCAGAGCTGACCACAACTCCTCAGCTGTGTGACTCACATTTCCCAGACATTTCAATGTAAAAACCGCCTGATGACGTTGAGCCCTACTGCCAGCATAGTAAGGAGGTGTGCAGGATCCCTTCTGCGTAGTTAGAAAGCTTGTGGCATGACCAGACAGGCTTTGGGTGCAGGTGGAAGACCGAGAGGAGGTTGAGGAGGCAGAAGCAGTGGTGGAACTTTGACATAAAGAGGATTGACGCACAACTCGTGGGGACGGCAAGACTTGGACAGCAGCCCCTTGTCCTGCTGTCACCATAGTTACCCAGTGCCCAGTCAGCGACATGTAACGCCCCTGTCCATGCCTACTCGTCCAAGTGTCTGTGGTGAAATGCACCCTGTCACACACAGAGTTTCTCAAAGAAGAGGTGATGTTGTGTGCGACATGCTGGTGGAGCGAGGCACACCTTTCTTTGAGAAGTAGTGCCGACTGGGCATCTGGTACTGGGGCACTGCGACGGACATAAGGTCTCGAAAATCCTCTGTGTCCACCAGGCGGAAAGGCAGCATTTCTGTAGCCAAGAGCTTGCAGATGGTGAAATTCAACCTCTTAGCTTTCTCATGGCTAGGAGGAAATGGTCTTTTACTTGTCCACATCTGAGGGACCGAGGGCTGGCTATTGTGCTTAGACGGGGTTGATAAGGGTGTCCCCGGCAAACTGCCGGTTTGTGAGGAAGATGCAGGCGGACATGTTAGGTTGCCTTGATCCAAAGGTGGTGCTATCGATGTCGGACAGCGCTCAAGACCAGCTGGTGTTACCACCTCCAAAGAAAATGATGACCTGCCAATCACGCTGGCTGTTGCGGGTAAAGAGGTGGCAGGTCTGCGCCCCAAAACAGGTGTGACTGCTGTCCCCCTAGTCACAGAGGATGAAGAGGCCGCGGATGCACAAGATATGGCAGATGGTGGTTGGCCCGGCCGGCTAGACCGCATTGTAGCACACTGAGCTTCCCACTGCAACTTATGCTTCATGTCCATGTGCCGGTTCATGCATGAAGTACTCAAACTATGTATTTTTTGGCCTCTACTTAGCTTTTGCTGACAAATGTTACAGATAACACGAGTTGGGTCATCTTTATCGATCTGAAAAAATGCCCAGGCTATGCAAGGCTTAGCACCCGTGCGACCTGAAGAGCCACCACGACTTGTGGTGAGAGGCAGAGTTGTGTTTGAGGATGCAGTTGTTGACGTGCTTCCAGTACTACGTCTCTGTCCAGGAAGGCGCAACCTGACCTCGTCGTCACTAGCATCTTCCTCCACCTCCTCTGCTGACCTCATCTCTTGGCTGACTGTGGGTTGACAGTAAGTGGGATCTCCGACCTCATCATCATCACCCTGTGCGTTATCACACCCGTCGTCCTCAGAGCCAACCTGTTCCTGCCCTGACAAAAAACTAAAGTTGTCGCTCCAATCAGGTATTTGAGTCTTATCATCGTCTTCCTCATTGTCTCCACCAACAGGAGTTACAGTTTGGGAATGAGGGTCTACATTATGGTCAGAACCTTCTGCGTCTGGTCCTGGATCCGACTCATAAAGATTCTGGGCATCAGTGCAGATCATTTCCTCATCTGGATTCACAGAAGCGCTGGAGTCGACCTCTGATTCCCAGGCTATAGTATGAGTAAACAGCTCTGCAGCCTCAACCATCTGTTCTACCTCATACTCAGACGGGCAGCTGGAGATTTGGGAGCTGTGAGGAAGCAAGTGCGATTTGGGTGACACCTTTGAGGACTGGAGTATTTGTGATGTTGAAGTTGATGTGGAGGAGAGCCCACTTAAAGGAGCACTTGATATCCGTTGAAGCACCTGCTGTTTTTGTGCCTCATCAGGAATTTGTAGCGATTGGCGTGGCCGTAAGAAAGGGATCTTATCACATTGTCCGCTAAAAGAAGTAGACATTTTAGTTTGGCTGGAAGATGGTCTTTCTTCTGCACCTACTCCACGGACACAACCTTTTTTCCCCTTCCCAACACGCCTATTCCCCTTTCCACCAGCAGCAGGCCTTTTTCCACTCATTTTGGTGGTTAACTAATTCACAACTCTGGAGTTGTTTGCAAAAAAAAACAATGGATGGTAACCGAGCAGAGCTGAGTGGCCAAACTGTGGTATTAGGCCAAAACTATTGGCTGGGTTAGATGCAGAAAAAAATTATTTTTAATTTGCAACCTGATGGAGGTCAGTATAGATGGACTAATAGACCAAGTCCCACACACCGCTAGAAGCCCAAATATTTTTTCAGAGCTAGATGCAGAAATTTTTTTTATTCAATTTGCAACCTGATGGAGGGCAGTATAGATGGACTAATAGACCAAGTCCCACACACTGCTAGAAGCCCAAATATTTTTTCAGAGCTAGATGCAGAAAAAAATTATTTTTAATTTGCAACCTGATGGAGGTCAGTATAGATGGACTAATAGACCAAGTCCCACACACTGCTAGAAGCCCAAATATTTTTTCAGAGCTAGATGCAGAAAAAAATTATTTTTAATTTGCAACCTGATGGAGGTCAGTATAGATGGACTAATAGAACAATTCCCACACGCTGCTAGAAGCCCAAATATTTTTTCAGAGATAAATGAAGAAAAAAATTATTTTTAATTTGCAACCTGATGGAGGTCAGTATAGATGGACTAATAGACCAAGTCCCACACACTGCTAGAAGCCCAAATATTTTTTCAGAGCTAGATGCAGAAAAAAATTATTTTTAATTTGCAACCTGATGGAGGTCAGTATAGATGGACTAATAGACCAAGTCCCACACACTGCTAGAAGCCCAAATATTTTTTCAGAGCTAGATGCAGAAAAAAATTATTTTTAATTTGCAACCTGATGGAGGTCAGTATAGATGGACTAATAGACCAAGTCCCACACGCTGCTAGAAGCCCAAATATTTTTTCAGAGATAAATGAAGAAAAAAATTATTTTTAATTTGCAACCTGATGGAGGTCAGTATAGATGGACTAATAGACCAAGTCCCACACACTGCTAGAAGCCCAAATATTTTTTCAGAGCTAGATGCAGAAAAAAATTATTTTTAATTTGCAACCTGATGGAGGTCAGTATAGATGGACTAATAGACCAAGTCCCACACACCGCTAGAAGCCCAAATATTTTTTCAGAGCTAGATGCAGAAAAAAATTATATTCAATTTGCAACCTGCTGGAGGTCAGTATAGAAGGACTAATAGAACAAGTCCCACACACTGCTAGAAGCCCAAATATTTTTTCAGAGCTAAATGAAGAAAAAAATTATTTTTAATTTGCAACCTGATGGAGGTCAGTATAGATGGACTAATAGACCAAGTCCCACACACTGCTAGAAGCCCAAATATTTTTTCAGAGCTAGATGCAGAAAAAAATTATATTCAGTTTGCAACCTGATGGAGGTCAGTATAGATGGACTAATAGAATGATGCTATGCCCAAAAGATTTTACTTCACTAGGTGCAGTAAAAAAATTGGTATTCTATACACAGGTGGTATATCTTGCAACACAGATAGGCTACTCCACTGACTAACACACTCTGCAATAGGCCAAAAAGGATTAGCTTTGCTAGATTCAGCCAAATGCTGTGAAAAAAACTTGCACAGCACTGGCACAGACCTGCCTGGCAAAAACTGATAGGAACTCATGTAACCTAGTCCTGAAAAGGACTCCAATTACAATTAGTCTTTACTCCCACAATCTATCTATTTAAGAGCACAGACCTGCCTGATAAAAGTCGTAGGAAATGCTGTAACCTAGTCCTTAAAAGGACTGCAATCACAACTATTCCCTACTCCCAAGCTATCTGTATATTTGTGCGAAAATTGGCTTGAAATTAACAAGGTATAGCACACACAGCAACAGCGGTGCCGTCTAACACGCAGCTGCAGCAGTGAGAAAATGGTGGCGACGGGGAAAATGGCTTGGTCTTATAGGGCAAGGACATGTGACATACACTGCCAATCACACATGCCCTTGCTTGTGTGAAAAAAAGCACTTCGCTCCATGTGTGCGCTGCTGATAGGCTGACAGATTGCACCTCCCCACTGCAAATGCGGGAAAGAGAAAAAAAAATGGAGATCTTCATTGTTCCTGCAGAGATCCATCCCCTGCCCCTCCCCCCACCCCGCTGTACACTCAAACTGCGTATTAACATTAATTTTCATCATTACTGAGAAAAAATCCAGTTATGATTTTGGTGCACGAACAGTTATCGAACATAACCTCGAACAGCCGAATTTTTCTCAAATTGTTCGTGTTCGCCGACCGGCTCGAACACCGCCCAAAACAGCTCGAATTTGAGATTGGCGAACAGTTCGAGTAGAACAACGCTCATCTCTAGGTGATTCCTCTTAAAGATATGCCAAGGAAATCAAATTAGGGATTTTGTTACAAATGGAGAGGCAAAGCAGGTGATGTCACTCTGTGCGGAGATGAAGAGCTGTAATTCTTAGTCTATTCAAGCATGGATATCCATGGCTTATTTTTCTTCGGTATAGCCTGCACAATGCAAAAGATTCATTAGATGACAGCATGAAAAATAATTTTCATCAGCGGAAATGGCCACATGTAGGAATTGTCACCACCACAATTACAACCAATGCTTTCTGGTGGTGTGTTTTCTCTACCAACAGCACTTCTGGCATCACCTGCCGCCAAGATGATGATTGCAGAAGGATTAGATTAGCCACAAGATGGTATTTTGTCGAATTGTTGCTGCACTTTCAAGCCAAAACCCTCCTCTGATGATGAAATCACCTTCTTGACACACCGATCTGATTCCCAAATCTGGTCCAACACAAAATCTTAATCTTCATCACTGACTCAGCTGACAATTGCCTCAGTGTGGAAATGTTACAAGTCCACCACCCATTAACCTGATTCCAACTTTTAGATTTGCCATAACTCAGAGTACCAATACCACCTCAGCTGCCACTGCCAGGGCCCCTTAAATCACAAATTATAAAGCCACCAAAACAACTAAGTGTTTGAATTGTGTCCTCCACCTTCTACATACAGCCCCATGCAATCAAATAGAGATGAGCGTTGTTCTACTCGAACTGTTCGCCAATCTCAAATTCGAGCTGTTTTGGGCGGTGTTCGAGCCGTTCGGCGAACACGAACAATTTGAGAAAAATTCGGCTGTTCGAGGTTATGTTCGATAACTGTTCGTGCACCAAAATCATAACTGGATTTTTTCTCAGTAATGATGAAAATTAATGTTAATACGCAGTTTGAGTGTACAGCGGGGTGGGGGGAGGGGCAGGGGATGGATCTCTGCAGGAACAATGAAGATCTCCATTTTTTTTTCTCTTTCCCGCATTTACAGTGGGGAGGTGCAATCTGTCAGCCTATCAGCAGCGCACACACGGAGCTAAGTGCTTTTTTTCACACAAGCAAGGGCATGTGTCATTGGCAGTGTATGTCACATGTCCTTGCCCTATAAGACCAAGCCATTTTCCCCGTCGCCACCATTTTCTCACTGCTGCAGCTGCGTGTTAGACGGCACCGCTGTTGCTGTGTGCGCTATACCTTGTTCATTTCAAGCCAATTTTCGCACAAATATACAGATAGCCTGGGAGTAGGGAATAGTTGTGATTGCAGTCCTTTTAAGGACTAGGTTACAGCATTTCCTACGACTTTTATCAGGCAGGTCTGTGCTCTTAAATAGATAGGTTGTGAGAGTAAAGACTAATTGTAATTGGAGTCCTTTTCAGGACTAGGTTACATCAGTTCCTATCAGTTTTTGCCAGGCAGGTCTGTGCCAGTGCTGTGCAAGTTTTTTTCACAGCATTTGGCTGAATCTAGCAAAGCTAATCCTTTTTGGCCTATTGCAGAGTGTGTTAGTCAGTGGAGTAGCCTATCTGTGTTGCAAGATATACCACCTGTGTATAGAATACCAATTTTTTTACTGCACCTAGTGAAGTAAAATCTTTTGGGCATAGCATCATTCTATTAGTCCATCTATACTGACCTCCATCAGGTTGCAAACTGAATCTAATTTTTTTCTGCATCTAGCTCTGAAAAAATATTGGGCTTCTAGCTGTGTGTGGGTCTTGTTCTATTAATCCATCTATACTGACCTCAATCAGGTTGCAAACTGAATTTAATTTTTTTCTGCATCTAGCTCTGAAAAAATATTGGGCTTCTAGCTGTGTGTGGGTCTTGTTCTATTAATCCATCTATACTGACCTACATCAGGTTGCAAACTGAATATAATTTTTTTCTGCATCTACCTCTGAAAAAATATTGGGCTTCTAGCTGTGTGTGGGTCTTGTTCTATTAATCCATCTATACTGACCTCCATCAGGCTGCAAACTGAATATAATTTTTTTCTGCATCTAGCTCTGAAAAAATATTTGGCCTTCTAGCAGTGTGTGGGACATGTTCTATTAGTCCACCTATACTGACCTCCATCAGGTTGCAAACTGAATATATTTTTTTCTGCATCTACCTCTGAAAAAATATTGGGCTTCTAGCTGTGTGTGGGACTTGTTGTATTAGTCCATCTATACTGACCTCCATCAGGTTGCAAACTGAATATATTTTTTTCTGCATCTACCTCTGAAAAAATATTGGGCTTCTAGCTGTGTGTGGGTCTTGTTCTATTAATCCATCTATACTGACCTCCATCAGGTTGCAAACTGATTATAATTTTTTTCTGCATCTAGCTCTGAAAAAATATTGGGCTTCTAGCTGTGTGTGGGTCTTGTTCTATTAATCCATCTATACTGACCTCCATCAGGTTGCAAACTGAATATAATTTTTTTCTGCATCTAGCTCTGAAAAAAATATTGGGCTTCTAGCTGTGTGTGGGTCTTGTTCTATTAATCCATCTATACTGACCTCCATCAGGTTGCAAACTGAATATAATTTTTTTCTGCATCTAGCTCTGAAAAAATATTGGGCTTCTAGCTGTGTGTGGGTCTTGTTCTATTAATCCATCTATACTGACCTCCATCAGGTTGCAAACTGAATATAATTTTTTTCTGCATCTACCTCTGAAAAAATATTGGGCTTCTAGCTGTGTGTGGGTCTTGTTCTATTAATCCATCTATACTGACCTCCATCAGGTTGCAAACTGAATATAATTTTTTTCTGCATCTAGCTCTGAAAAAATATTGGGCTTCTAGCTGTGTGTGGGTCTTGTTCTATTAATCCATCTATACTGACCTCCATCAGGTTGCAAACTGAATCTAATTTTTTTCTGCATCTAGCTCTGAAAAAATATTGGGCTTCTAGCTGTGTGTGGGTCTTGTTCTATTAATCCATCTATACTGACCTCCATCAGGTTGCAAACTGAATATAATTTTTTTCTGCATCTAGCTCTGAAAAAATATTGGGCTTCTAGCTGTGTGTGGGTCTTGTTCTATTAATCCATCTATACTGGCCTCCATCAGGTTGCAAACTGAATGTAATTTTTTTCTGCATCTAGCTCTGAAAAAATATTGGGCTTCTAGCTGTGTGTGGGTCTTGTTCTATTAATCCATCTATACTGACCTCCATCAGGTTGCAAACTGAATATAATTTTTTTCTGCATCTAGCTCTGAAAAAATATTTGGCCTTCTAGCAGTGTGTAGGACTTGTTCTATTAGTCCACCTATACTGACCTCCATCAGGTTGCAAACTGAATATATTTTTTTCTGCATCTACCTCTGAAAAAATATTGGGCTTCTAGCTGTGTGTGGGACTTGTTGTATTAGTCCATCTATACTGACCTCCATCAGGTTGCAAACTGAATATATTTTTTTCTGCATCTACCTCAGAAAAAATATTGGGTTTCTAGCTGTGTGTGGGTCTTGTTCTATTAATCCATCTATACTGACCTCCATCAGGTTGCAAACTGAATATAATTTTTTTCTGCATCTAGCTCTGAAAAAATGTTGGGCTTCTAGCTGTGTGTGGGTCTTGTTCTATTAATCCATCTATACTGACCTCCATCAGGTTGCAAACTGAATATAATTTTTTTATGCATCTAGCTCTGAAAAAATATTGGGCTTCTAGCTGTGTGTGGGTCTTGTTCTATTAATCCATCTATACTGACCTCCATCAGGTTGCAAACTGAATATAATTTTTTTCTGCATCTAGCTCTGAAAAAATATTGGGCTTCTAGCTGTGTGTGGGTCTTGTTCTATTAATCCATCTATACTGACCTCCATCAGGTTGCAAACTGAATAAAAAATTTTTCTGCATCTAGCTCTGAAAAAATATTTGGCCTTCTAGCAGTGTGTGGGACTTGTTCTATTAGTCCACCTATACTGACCTCCATCAGGTTGCAAACTGAATATATTTTTTTCTGCATCTACCTCTGAAAAAATATTGGGCTTCTAGCTGTGTGTGGGACTTGTTGTATTAGTCCATCTATACTGACCTCCATCAGGTTGCAAACTGAATATATTTTTTTCTGCATCTACCTCTGAAAAAATATTGGGCTTCTAGCTGTGTGTGGGTCTTGTTCTATTAATCCATCTATACTGACCTCCATCAGGTTGCAAACTGAATCTAATTTTTTTCTGCATCTAGCTCTGAAAAAATATTGGGCTTCTAGCTGTGTGTGGGCCTTGTTCTATTAATCCATCTATACTGACCTCCATCAGGTTGCAAACTGAATATATTTTTTTTCTGCATCTAGCTCTGAAAAAATATTGGGCTTCTAGCTGTGTGTGGGTCTTGTTCTATTAATCCATCTATACTGACCTCCATCAGGTTGCAAACTGAATATAATTTTTTTCTGCATCTAGCTCTGAAAAAATATTGGGCTTCTAGCTGTGTGTGGGACTTGGTGTATTAGTCCATCTATACTGACCTCCATCAGGTTGCAAACTGAATATATTTTTTTCTGCATCTAGCTCTGAAAAAATATTGGGCTTCTAGCTGTGTGTGGGTCTTGTTCTATTAATCCATCTATACTGACCTCCATCAGGTTGCAAACTGAATATAATTTTTTTCTGCATCTAGCTCTGAAAAAATATTTGGCCTTCTAGCAGTGTGTGGGACTTGTTCTATTAGTCCACCTATACTGATCTCCATCAGGTTGCAAACTGAATATATTTTTTTCTGCATCTACCTCTGAAAAAATATTGGGCTTCTAGCTGTGTGTGGGACTTGCTGTATTAGTCCATCTATACTGACCTCCATCAGGTTGCAAACTGAATATATTTTTTTCTGCATCTACCTCTGAAAAAATATTGGGCTTCTAGCTGTGTGTGGGACTTGTTGTATTAGTCCATCTATACTGACCTCCATCAGGTTGCAAATTGAATAAAATTTTTTTCTGCATCTAACCCAGCCAATAGTTTTGGCCTAATACCACAGTTTGTCCACTCAGCTCTGCTCGGTTACCATCCATTGTTTTTTTGTGCAAACAACTCCAGAGTTGTGAAATAGTTAACCACCAAAATGAGTGGAAAAAGGCCTGCTGCTGGTGGAAAGGGGAATAGGCGTGTTGGGAAGGGGAAAAAAGGTTGTGTCCGTGGGGTAGGTGTTAAAGCAACAGTAACATCTGCAGAAGAAAGACCATCTTCCAGCCAAACTAAAATGTCTACTTCTTTTAGCGGACAATGTGATAAGATCCCTTTCTTACGGCCACGCCAATCGCTAAAAATTCCAGATGAGGCACAAAAACAGCAGGTGCTTCAACGGATATCAAGTGCTCCTTTAAGTGGGCTCTCCTCCACATCAACTTCAACATCACAAATACTCCAGTCCTCAAAGGTGTCACCCAAATCGCACTTGCTTCCTCACAGCTCCCAAATCTCCAGCTGCCCGTCTGAGTATGAGGTAGAACAGATGGTTGAGTCTGCAGAGCTGTTTACTCATACTATAGCCTGGGAATCAGAGGTCGACTCCAGCGCTTCTGTGAATCCAGACGAGGAAATGATCTGCACTGATGCCCAGAATCTTTATGAGTCGGATCCAGGACCAGACGCAGAAGGTTCTGACCATAATGTAGACCCTCATTCCCAAACTGTAACTCCTGTTGGTGGAGACAATGAGGAAGACGATGATAAGACTCAAATACCTGATTGGAGCGACAACTTTAGTTTTTTGTCAGGGCAGGAACAGGTTGGCTCTGAGGACGACGGGTGTGATAACACACAGGGTGATGATGATGAGGTTGGAGATCCCACTTACTGTCAACCCACAGTCAGCCAAGAGATGAGGTCAGCAGAGGAGGTGGAGGAAGATGCTAGTGACGACGAGGTCAGGTTGCGCCTTCCTGGACAGAGACGTAGTACTGGAAGCACGTCAAGAACTGCATCCTCAAACACAACTCTGCCTCTCACCACAAGTCGTGGTGGCTCTTCAGGTCGCATGGGTGCTAAGCCTTGCATAGCCTGGGCATTTTTTCAGATCGATAAAGATGACCCAACTCGTGTTATCTGTAACATTTGTCAGCAAAAGCTAAGTAGAGGCCAAAAAATACATAGTTTGAGTACTTCATGCATGAACCGGCACATGGACATGAAGCATAAGTTGCAGTGGGAAGCTCAGTGTGCTACAATGCGGCCTAGCCGGCCGGGCCAACCACCGCCTGCCATATTTTGTGCATCCGCGGCCTCTTCATCCTCTGTGACTGGTGGGACAGCAGTCACACCTGTTTTGGGGCGCAGACCTGCCACCTCTTTACCCGCAACAGCCAGCGTGATTGGCAGGTCATCATTTTCTTTGGAGGTGGGAACACCAGCTGGTGTTGAGCGCTGTCCGACATCGATAGCACCACCTTTGGATCAAGGCAACCTAACATGTCCGCCTGCATCTTCCTCACAGACCGGCAGTTTGCCGGGGACACCCTTATCAACCCCGTCTAAGCACAATAGCCAGCCCTCGGTCCCTCAGATGTGGACAAGTAAAAGACCATTTCCTCCTAGCCATGAGAAAGCTAAGAGGTTGAATTTCACCATCTGCAAGCTCTTGGCTACAGAAATGCTGCCTTTCCGCCTGGTGGACACAGAGGTTTTTCGAGACCTTATGTCCGTCGCAGTGCCCCAGTACCAGATGCCCAGTCGGCACTACTTCTCAAAGAAAGGTGTGCCTGCGCTCCACCAGCATGTCGCACACAACATCACCGCTTCTTTGAGAAACTCTGTGTGTGACAGGGTGCATTTCACCACAGACACTTGGACGAGTAGGCATGGACAGGGGCGTTACATGTCGCTGACTGGGCACTGGGTAACTATGGTGACAGCAGGACAAGGGGCTGCTGTCCAAGTCTTGCCGTCCCCACGAGTTGTGCGTCAATCCTCTTTATGTCAAAGTTCCTCCACTGCTTCTGCCTCCTCAACCTCCTCTCGGTCTTCCACCTGCACCCAAAGCCTGTCTGGTCATGCCACAAGCTTTCTAACTGCTCAGAAGGGATCCTGCACACCTCCTTACTATGCTGGCAGTAGGGCTCAACGTCATCAGGCGGTTTTTACATTGAAATGTCTGGGAAATGTGAGTCACACAGCTGAGGAGTTGTGGTCAGCTCTGGAGAACCAATTTCATGAATGGTTGTCTCCACTGGACCTGAAACCAGGGAAGGCCGTGTGCGACAATGCTGCAAACCTGGGTGCGGCCCTTCGCCGGGGCAATGTCACACACGTGCCTTGTATGGCTCACGTGTTGAACCTGGTTGTCCAGCAATTTTTAGCCCACTATCCCAGACTAGATGGCCTTCTGCAGAGGGCACGGTAGCTGTGTGCTCACTTCCGCCGTTCGCATCCCGCAGCTCAGCGACTTACATCTCTACAGAAGTCGTTGGGCCTGCCACTTCACCGGCTAAAATGCGATGTGCCTACCCGGTGGAATTCAACTCTGCACATGTTGCAGCGACTGTGGCAACACCGACAAGCCCTGGTGCAATACGTTCTGACGTATAGCCTGGGCCAACGAGATTCAGAGGTGGGGCAAATCACGCTGGAGGAGTGGTCTCAGATCAGGGACCTATGCACCCTTCTGCACAGTTTTGAAATGGCGACGAAGATGTTTAATGCTGACGATGCCATTATCAGCATGACTATTCCGGTGATTTACATGCTGGAGCACATGTTAAACAGAATTCGGAGTCAGGTGGTGGCCCAAGAGGAGGTGGAGGAAGTAGAGGAGGAGGAGTTGTATGCGGAAGGGCTAACATCTGCAAGGTCCAGACGGTCGGCAGCACCAAGGCGGCAGGCATGTGAGGGTGGGGGAGATGGTTTTACCAGGGCGCATGGTAGCAGCCAAACTAGTGAGGAAGGTGCAGGAGCCCAGGAAGAAGTGGAGGACGAACTGATGGAAGACTCATCAGATGAGGGAGACCTTGATCACATTTCTGTTGTGCGAGGTTGGGGGGAGAGGACAGAGGAAGGAAGCATGATTGTTACCTCGCCACCAACACAACAGGGACTTGGTGCTCCTGGATGCGCAACACACATGACTGCCTTCTTGCTGCACTACCTGCAACATGACCCTCGAATTGTGAGAATTAGAAATAATCCTGACTACTGGGTTGCCACACTGTTAGATCCCCGGTACAAAAGTAAATTTGCAGAAATTATTCCTGCCATAGAAAGGGATGCACGCATGCAGGAGTATCAGCAGAGACTGTTGCAGAATCTTACATGTGCTTTTCCACAAAATACCAGTGGTGCACGTAGTGAATCTCACAGTTCCAACTTGCCAACCGTGGGACCGTCAAGTGTTCAGCACTCAAACCGTAACAGAACCACAGTATCTGCTGGTAACATCAATTTTGCGGAATCATTTCACCACTTTTTTAGCCCATCCTTTGCAAGGCCACAGGAGACAAGAAGTCTGACACATAGTCAACGTCTAGAGACGATGGTACAGGAGTATCTCCAAGTAAACATTGAAGCCATGACTGTGTCACTGGACCCTTGCTCTTTTTGGGCTTCCAATCTGGATAAATGGCCGGAGCTAGCCACTTACGCCTTGGAGATCTTGTCATGCCCCGCAGCCAGCGTTCTGTCTGAACGTGTGTTCAGCGCTGCTGGTGGTGTGCTGACAGATAAGCGCACGCGGCTCTCCACTGATAATGTAGACAGACTCACGTTCATAAAGATGAACAAATCATGGATCCGAAACGACTTTTCTACCCCTGTGTCATCCTGGGGAGAGTAAAAGCTTGATGATTGGTTAAAATCACCCTACCAACCGTTTTAAGCTTTCAAATTACTAATCATGTTTATCTGTATCTTGACTGGAAAATAATTTGGGCTTTGTAGCAGTGTGCAGCACTGATCCTATTAGGCCATCTATACTAAAGCTTCACCAGATTTAAAATTTAAAATAATTTTTAGCTGCATCTAGCCCGGAAAATAATTTTGGGGCTCCGAGATGCGCAAGACACATAAGTGCCTTCTTGCTGCACTACCTGCAGCATGACCCTCATATTGTCAGAATTCGAAGTAATCATGACTACTGGGTTGCCACACTCTTAGATCCCCCAAACTTTTCGATCAACCTTTTCATTTTAATAAAGACCAAAAAAATGGTCATTTTTGAAATTATAAGCATTAGCAGGTTGTTAGAAACTGAAATCAAACAGTTTTCAACTCAAAACTTTATTCTAGGTGATGTTACATTTTCACATAGGACCCCTTGTTCGAAAGGAGCTTCTGAACTCTCTCGTCCATTGAATTTGTCAGGTTTTGGATGGTTTCTGCTTCAATTGTTTTGCATGAGGACAGAATACCCTCCCAGAGCTGTTGCTTAGATGTGAACTGCCTCCCGCCATCATAGACACTCCTTTTAATGATGCTCCAAAGGTTCTGAATGGGGTAGAGGTCAGGGGAGCATGGGGGTCACACCATAAGTTTGTCCCCTTTTATGCCCATATCAGCCAGAGATGCAGATGTTTTATGTGCAGCATGAGATGGTGCATTATCATGCAGAAAAATGATCTTGCTGTGAAATACACGGTTCTTCTTCTTGAACCATGGCAGGAAGTGCTGTTTGAGAAAATCCACATACATTATGGAGTTCATCTTTAGCGCCTTCAGGGATCCTAAAGGGGCCGACAATCTCTCTCCCCATGATTCCAGCCCAAAACATTACTCCACCTCCTCCTTGTTGGCGCTGTAGCCGTGTTTGCGTGGGGTGTCCATCAACCAGCCATCCTCCACTCCATCCATCTGGACCATCGAGCGCTGCACGGCACTCATCCGTGAACAAAACTGTTTTGAAATCAGTCTTCATGTAATGTTTGGCCCACTGGAGCCGTTTCTGCTTGTGTGAAGTGGATAGAGGAGGTTGACAGGATGGCGTATGCACAGCTGCAAACCTCTGAAGGACCCTGCATCTTGTTGTTCGGGGGACGTTGGAGGCACAAGCAGCTTCAAAAACTTGTCTGCTGCTATGACAAGGCTTTTTTGCCGCTGCTCTTTCAACCTGACGTAATTGCCTGTAGGAAAGAGTCCTCAATTTGCCCTTATCAGCACGCACACGTGTGTACTGTGAATCAGCTACATACTTCTTGATTGCCAAGACACTTCATCCTGATCATCGCACAATGTTGATTGTAGTCATGCCTTGACCTAAACACTCCACAATTTGTTGCTTCTCAGCAGCCGACACATCCTTTTTCTTTCCCATTTTGGCAGAAAATGTAGGCTGCTTAATAATGTGAGAGAGCCTTCTTAAGTAGTCTTGCCTTTCATTGGACACACCTGCCAAACTAATTAGCACAGGTGTCTGCAATTGCTTACAGTGATATAAAGAGCCCTGACACACATCACCATCAATGAGTTTAATTGACAAACAAACAAATTCTTCCCTTATCACTCCTAAACACTTTTTGCATAATAATTTGGAACGCAGTGTACATGTGCTTTTCCACAAAACACCAGCGGTTCACGTAGTGAATCTTACAGTTCTAACTTGCCAACCGTGGTCTGTATGGAGTTGTTCAATAAAGGGCCCAAAATTAAGATAACATAGATGGGAGAGGTCTCTATGAATAGGAATTCCTAAGTATTTGATACCCTGTGAGGGACAGGCAAAGGGAAAGTTGGACTGGATGGAATCCTATATGGATTTGGGGAGGGAGACATCGAGGGCCTCAGACTTCGCTGCATTGATTTTAAAATTTGACCATGTAACAAAGTGATCTATTTCAGCCATAACAGCAGGGATGGATATATGTGATTGAGTGATATATACTAGGACATCATCAGCAAATAGAGAGCACTTGTACTCGGTGCCTCCCACCTCAATCCACCTAATATTGGGGTTATGGCGAATTGATGAGAGCAGGTGCTCCGTGACTAGGATGTATAAGAGAGGGGACAGAGAACATCCCTGCCTTGTCCCATTGGTGATTGTGAAAGGTGATGAAAATGTTCTGACGCGCCCCCTGGGCCTTGGGACACCCGGAGCCGGACCCTTTTTGGTGGATGCTGGTGGTTGTAGTCTCCGTGGCGGCAACCCGGTTCCGTGGCTCAGGGCGGTCAAACCAGTGGCGGAACTATTTATGTGGTTTTGATGTTTAAATGTCCGACTACGCCACCCGTGGATTGCGGTCAGAGTGAACCGCCGCTCCAGGGCAGACCGCTGAGGCTGGTGTTGTGGGTGCAGCAGAGCGTAGCATAACTCCCCACGGGAGGAGTATAGCCTCAGGGCAGTGTATGCGGAGGATGGGGCTGATGGTGCAGGGCAGCAGCAGTAACGACACGGATTCAGTGATGCAGTCCAGGGCCTTTACTCACAGTTCTTATTATCCAGACCACGTCTGCAGGTAACGGCTGCCCACGTCGTACTGTGCTCACCAGGTGAGGGGCTCAGACAACTCCCAGATAACTTTGGAGCACTTCACAGGACCCCCTTTGTGTGTCCTT
Organism: Phyllobates terribilis; assembly: GCF_046119375.1. Lineage (NCBI taxonomy): Eukaryota > Metazoa > Chordata > Amphibia > Anura > Dendrobatidae > Phyllobates > Phyllobates terribilis. The sequence continues at coordinate 286,797,852 of NW_027362761.1, forward strand.
TGTCTGGCCTTTCTTACCAACACTTCTGTCCGGCTGCCTCGGGCCTCCTCTTGGTAAACTTGGCGCCAGTTTCCCTGACCCTATGTGGTGCCTTCCTAGCGGGTGTAGCGAGGGTCTGCGCCACATAAAATGTCAGAGCCTCCGGTTTCTAGCTGAGGGTCGTTTCCTGCCTCCACTAGTTCGGGGACCGGTCTCCCCCTTTGGCCTGACCCCTCCACGCAGGTGGATTCGGGCGTGCGGTGGCGACTCGCCCGTCCGCACCCCTGGGATCCCTTCATTCCTCGTTCCTGGAGCCTTCTCCGCTCCTCTTCCTTCCTTCTCCCTCTTCCAGGCCTGGGCCTCTGTTACTAGGCCCGCCTCCGGAACAGAGCTCATGCAGAGCCCCTGCTCCCTGCCACTTCTGCTCAGACTTCTCTGCACTGAACTAAGATGGTGCCCACCTTTTATACTCCCTTCTCAATGCACCCAGGAACTGCTTCCTCCCTGCTCCTGCACTACAGGGTTCCCCTTCCTCAGTGTTCCCTCCCCCCACTCCAGCCAGGGACAGGGACTGTCGTGCCCATCTCAGGGGCATATTGGTCGCCCTGCCCCACGGCAATGTGGTGTAATTCATGCAGGTGTCGGGTCCTGATCCACACTCCATCCTTACCTGAGAGTGAGATATCACACCTCTGGGTGAGGTGCAATACGTCTGTAGCAACCGAGCCCTCAGGGTGCTACAGTTCCATTTATCTTCAGCCTAGGTGACGTATTGCGAAACAGGGCCATGATTTTGGCTATAAAAGGGTCCCCTAGACCCCTACCCCAAGCTTTTTAAGAGAATCATATAAGGCGTGCCAGGAGACTCTATGGAATGCTTTCTCAGCATCCAACGAGAGTATCTAATTACAAATTTTTAACTGCATCTAGCCCAGGAAATACTTTGTGCCTAGTAGCAGTGTCTGCTAGTCAGCGGATTATCCCGGCTGTTAAGCAAGCTACACCACCTGTAGTTTAGACACTTAATTTTTTCAAAGGAAATGATTCGGGACCATGGGATACTTAGTGAAGAGCATCAGGAGGCACCCCAAGGCATAGGGGCTGGGACTGGCATTAGGATGCCTTGCGGTGGACAGCCGAGCTCGATCCTTATAAAAGCTTTTTAACTGCAGCAGCTTTAGTGGACGCTACTGGAGCTGGAATTACGCGGCTGCTGGCATGAGACTTGCCCTCCAATAGATCCTTGTAAATGGATTTAAAGTGTATTCATTCAAATTAGAGAGACAATTTAAATTAAAAAGCTTAGAGCTGCCTCCACCACAGGGGGGCTCGCTCGACCCACCAGCGGACAGGCACCAGTATTGGGAGAAGGGGGCTGGCCGTCAGTGTTCACCGCGGCTCTGGCACAAACCCGGCGACACGGAGGTGGCACGGGCAGGAGCGGACTGGCCGTGTCGGCTTCTCACTTTTTGGATTTTAGAAGGGCATGACATGCCTATATCTGTGTCTCCCCCTCCTTTTACTCCTCCACCTCTTTTATTTTCGCATGACTATATGTACTTGTCACTTTTCCATGTGTTAGTTATGTCTTCTGAGCAGTTTGTCAGCTTTTGGACACCTTTGAAGGTGTTTTCTATGTGTTTCTATGTGTTTTTGTTTGCCTGCCATTGTTTTTAACGGTGTTCGAAGGTGTTCGACGAACAGTTCGACGAACAGTTCGGCGAACACACGGGTGTTCGACGAACCGAACCGAACTCGAACACTACGGGGGTGGCTCAACACTAATTATCATGCAGAAAAATGATCTTGCTGTGAAATACACGGTTCTTCTTCTTGAACCATGGCAGGAAGTGCTGTTTGAGAAAATCCACATACATTATGGAGTTCATCTTTAGCGCCTTCAGGGATCCTAAAGGGGCCGACAATCTCTCTCCCCATGATTCCAGCCCAAAACATTACTCCACCTCCTCCTTGTTGGCGCTGTAGCCGTGTTTGCGTGGGGTGTCCATCAACCAGCCATCCTCCACTCCATCCATCTGGACCATCGAGCGTTGCACGGCACTCATCCGTGAACAAAACTGTTTTGAAATCAGTCTTCATGTAATGTTTGGCCCACTGGAGCCGTTTCTGCTTGTGTGAAGTGGATAGAGGAGGTCGACAGGATGGCGTATGCACAGCTGCAAACCTCTGACGGACCCTGCATCTTGTTGTTTGGGGGACGTTGGAGGCACAAGCAGCTTCAAAAACTTGTCTGCTGCTATGACAAGGCTTTTTGGCCGCTGCTCTTTCAACCTGACGTAATTGCCTGTAGGAAAGAGTCCTCAATTTGCCCTTATCAGCACGCACACGTGTGTACTGTGAATCAGCTACATACTTCTTGATTGCCAAGACACTTCATCCTGATCATCGCACAATGTTGATTGTAGTCATGCCTTGACCTAAACACTCCACAATTTGTTGCTTCTCAGCAGCCGACACATCCTTTTTCTTTCCCATTTTGGCAGAAAATGTAGGCTGCTTAATAATGTGAGAGAGCCTTCTTAAGTAGTCTTGCCTTTCATTGGACACACCTGCCAAACTAATTAGCACAGGTGTCTGCAATTGCTTACAGTGATATAAAGAGCCCTGACACACATCACCATCAATGAGTTTAACTGACAAACAAACAAATTCTTCCCTTATCACTCCTAAACACTTTTTGCATAATAATTTGGAACGCAGTGTACATGTGCTTTTCCACAAAACACCAGCGGTTCACGTAGTGAATCTTACAGTTCTAACTTGCCAACCGTGGTCTGTATGGAGTTGTTCAATAAAGGGCCCAAAATTAAGATAACATAGATGGGAGAGGTCTCTATGAATAGGAATTCCTAAGTATTTGATACCCTGTGAGGGCCAGGCAAAGGGAAAGTTGGACTGGATGGAATCCTATATGGATTTGGGGAGGGAGACATCGAGGGCCTCAGACTTCGCTGCATTGATTTTAAAATTTGACCATGTAACAAAGTGATCTATTTCAGCCATAACAGCAGGGATGGATATATGTGATTGAGTGATATATACTAGGACATCATCAGCAAATAGAGAGCACTTGTACTCGGTGCCTCCCACCTCAATCCACCTAATATTGGGGTTATGGCGAATTGATGAGAGCAGGTGCTCCGTCACTAGGATATATAAGAGAGGGGACAGAGAACATCCCTGCCTTGTCCCATTGGTGATTGTGAAAGGTGATGAAAATGTTCTGACGCGCCCCCTGGGCCTTGGGACACCCGGAGCCGGACCCTTTTTGGTGGATGCTGGTGGTTGTAGTCTCCGTGGCGGCAACCCGGTTCCGTGGCTCAGGGCGGTCAAACCAGTGGCGGAACTATTTATGTGGTTTTGATGTTTAAATGTCCGACTACGCCACCCGTGGATTGCGGTCAGAGTGAACCGCCGCTCCAGGGCAGACCGCTGAGGCTGGTGTTGTGGGTGCAGCAGAGCGTAGCATAACTCCCCACGGGAGGAGTATAGCCTCAGGGCAGTGTATGCGGAGGATGGGGGTGATGGTGCAGGGCAGCAGCAGTAACGACACGGAGTCAGTGATGCAGTCCAGGGCCTTTACTCACAGTTCTTATTATCCATACCATGTCTGCAGGTAACTGCTGCCCACGTCGTACTGTGCTCACCAGGTGAGGGGCTCAGACAACTCCCAGATAACTTTGGAGCGCTTCACAGGACCCCCTTTGTGTGTCCTTTGTCTGGCCTTTCTTACCAACACTTCTGTCCGGCTGCCTCGGGCCTCCTCTTGGTAAACTTGGCGCCAGTTTCCCTGACCCTATGTGGTGCCTTCCTAGCGGGTGTAGCGAGGGGCTGCGCCACATAAAATGTCAGAGCCTCCGGTTTCTAGCTGAGGGTCATTTCCTGCCTCCACTAGTTCGGGGACCGGTCTCCCCCTTTGGCCTGACCCCTCCACGCAGGTGGATTCGGGCGTGCGGTGGCGACTCGCCCGTCCGCACCCCTGGGATCCCTTCATTCCTCGTTCCTGGAGCCTTCTCCGCTCCTCTTCCTTCCTTCTCCCTCTTCCAGGCCTGGGCCTCTGTTACTAGGCCCGCCTCCGGAGCAGAGCTCATGCAGAGCCCCTGCTCCCTGCCACTTCTGCTCAGACTTCTCTGCACTGAACTAAGATGGTGCCCACCTTTTATACTCCCTTCTCAATGCACCCAGGAACTGCTTCCTCCCTGCTCCTGCACTACAGGGTTCCCCTTCCTCAGTGTTCCCTCCCCCCACTCCAGCCAGAGACAGGGACTGTCGTGCCCATCTCAGGGGCATATTGGTCGCCCTGCCCCACGGCAATGTGGTGTAATGCATGCAGGTGTCGGGTCCTGATCCACACTCCATCCTTACCAGAGAGTGAGATATCACACCTCTGGGTGAGGTGCAATACGTCTGTAGCAACCGAGCCCTCAGGGTGCTACAGTTCCATTTATCTTCAGCCTAGGTGACGTATTGCGATACAGGGCATGATTTTGGCTATAAAAGGGTCCCCTAGACCCCTACCCCAAGCTTTTTAAGAGAATCATATATGGCGTGCCAGGAGACTCTATGGAATGCTTTCTCAGCATCCAACGAGAGTATCTAATTACAAATTTTTAACTGCATCTAGCCCAGGAAATACTTTGTGCCTAGTAGCAGTGTCTGCTAGTCAGCGGATTATCCCGGCTGTTAAGCAAGCTACACCACCTGTAGTTTAGACACTTAATTTTTTCAAAGGAAATGCTTCGGGACCATGGGATACTTAGTGAAGAGCATCAGGAGGCACCCCAAGGCATAGGGGCTGGGACTGGCATTAGGATGCCTTGCGGTGGACAGCCGAGCTCGATCCTTATAAAAGCTTTTTAACTGCAGCAGCTTTAGTGGACGCTACTGGAGCTGGAATTACGCGGCTGCTGGCATGAGACTTGCCCTCCAATAGATCCTTGTAAATGGACTTAAAGTGTATTCATTCAAATTAGAGAGACAATTTAAATTAAAAAGCTTAGAGCTGCCTCCACCACAGGGGGGCTCGCTCGACCCACCAGCGGACAGGCACCAGTATTGGGAGAGGGGGGCTGGCCGTCAGGGTTCACCGCGGCTCTGGCACAAACCCAGCGACACGGAGGTGGCACGGGCAGGAGCGGACTGGCCGTGTCGGCTTCTCACTTTTTGGATTTTAGAAGGGCATGACATGCCTATATCTGTGTCTCCCCCTCCTTTTACTCCTCCACCTCTTTTATTTTCGCATGACTATATGTACTTGTCACTTTTCAATGTGTTAGTTATGTCTTCTGAGCAGTTTGTCAGCTTTTGGACACCTTTGAAGGTGTTTTCTATGTGTTTCTATGTGTTTTTGTTTGCCTGCCATTGTTTTTAACGGTGTTCGAAGGTGTTCGACGAACAGTTCGACGAACAGTTCGGCGAACACACGGGTGTTCGACGAACCGAACCGAACTCGAACACTACGGGGGTGGCTCAACACTACAATCAAAGTTCATCAGATCCAATAAATCAGCTAAAAGAAGTTGTTGTGAAATATATTCCTTAGTATCCAGGATACTGAGGCATTAAAGAACAGAACAGATAGAGGAGTCATTGACAAAATTTAAAACCAGTAGTGTGAAAGATTATTGGAACACTGACTCAAATGCAGGGGTGGACACAGACAGAAGAAGGATCCTGTGCATGACCAGAATTTGGACCATTTGCAATGCAATAGTTCATCACAACACACAATCCCACCTGCTTTGGAGGTGGAAGTGGACCTCATTACCACTTGGGTAGATGCACAAGTTCCACTAATGCTATGTCTGCCCCTGCTCAAACTGATGATGTCACTGTCAGACTGAGCTTCCTCTTGCTGTCCCGTATGTTCAATAATGCCTTCTACATTTGCCACATTGATACACTTGATGGAAGCAAAATAGACCAATTGTGGCCTGTGGTTGGTGGTACTACTGCATGAATGTCTGGTGCCAGTGGTGGTGGTTCTGCTGCTTACAGCTCCCCCATTCTTTGTTACGGTATGTTTTTTTTTATTATTGCTATGGTTCCTTTTTTACTAGAGTATTAACTTTAGTCAATATTTTCAACAGTTCCAACTTGCCTGTATGACTGAACGTCGGCGACTTCAGGGAGGAATAACATTCATTTTCACCTGCACGGCAGCTGGACACCTTTTTAGTGCTATGAATTTTCAGATTAACCCAATAGCTACAAGTTAATAGCGTTATCTGACGTGACAGTTTCCCATTAATATGGCTTTTGCATTCTTTGCTTTTTCATATATACAGCCTATGATACTCCATCCTGATTGGCTGCACAACACCATTGAATGTAATAGCTGCAAGGCATTATGGGGAAACTTGCGCTGCTCCTCTTAAGGTCGCATGAAACGTTTTTTGGCTGATGCAATCTTGTAAAATGACAGTGGCCATTTTTTTTCAGCTCTGCAGAAAAACGGATTGCAAACTTTTCAAATTTACCTGGACAAGAGAATTTCCTAAAATTTGACATAAATTTGATTCCCTTGAATTTATTTGCTCATCTCTAATAATAAACAGAAATGGAAGTTAGTAAAAATCAAACAATTTAATACATATTTTCTATTTGCAGTTTAAAGAAAAGAGACAATTAACTTCAAGGGAGAAAAAATGCATGGACAGGAATAATACTCAACTTCTGACAGTGTGTTAAATCTGCCAAGCACTGGAAACTGCTTGTCACAATATTAAGCACAAAAATAGAATTATCCATTTTCAAATATGTATTTTGTTGAAAGGTTCTGATTTTCAAGAATGTTAAAAAATGAATCCAAAAACAGAACTCAATCAGATTTTTATGCTGTTTCATCATGTTGTAATGTACTTCAATAAAAAAATCATGTTTTGCAGGATGACAGAAAACTGATTTTTCCCATAAAGAGGTCCACTTTATCTTTATTTATTTTTTTAAGTGTTACTTACATGACTTTGTAGCAGTTACCAATATACAAGTACAGTATTATAATATTTCTTCCTGATCTCATCGATGCAACTTTCCTCACAGACTGCTCCTCTTTTTTCAATAAAATGGCTGATGATGGAGGAGTTTGTCCTGTCCATCCACCTCCTCCAATTAAGAAACCGTTTTCTCATGTGCAATGTTTTTCAATTTTAGGACACTGATAGTCTAATTTGGCCACATGCTCCTCTGTCAGCAGCTATTTTAGAACAGAATTGCTATGGAGTCCAGTCTATATGGAAAGTTGCACTAATAAATATAGGAGGAGAAACTGGAATACTTTTATATTAGTAAGTTCCACAAAATTGTGTACACAAAAATATTTGTTAATAAAAGGATAATGTAAGGTGCCTAAGGAGGTAGTCATGCATGAGGGGCTTCGTTCCCATGCCCTGGCACCCCACAAATAAATAGTGTCCCTGTCCATCAATGTTGTGCTTTGCACAATGCAGTCTACTCACTTTCAGGTCGGAGGTCTCCATTCTTCCAGATCAAGAAACAGCTGCACATAAATCAGGGGATCCCTGGTTCAGCTTAACCAGTTCAATTTTACTTAACAATCCAAGTTCCATAGATGATAACATGCAATATTGGGCACAACCTTCTTGTCCGCTTAAGTCTATAGCACAGTACAATTTAATGTTCTTTGTCGTTTCAGCCTCAACTATCCCTCCGCTTACTTGCTCCTTCAGCCCCAGGGATTTTCCGTCCAGCTCTGCAGTATTCACAAGATCTTTCCCGTACCCCTCATGCATTCCCTGTCCAGCTTCCACTGTACAGAAGAGTGGTCAGTGCCCTCCATAGCCACTGACACGTGCCTAAGGCCATGGCCCCACTATCAGTATTTGATCAGTATTCGGTCAGCATTTTTTCTCAGTAGTGGGAGCCAAAACCAGGTGAGGAACAATCAGAGAAAAGGTATAATAGAAACACATGCACCAATTCTGCATTTTTCACCCACTCCTGGTTTTCGTTCTCACTCCTGAGTAAAAATACTGACCAAATACTGATAGTGGGGCTGTGGCCTTAGGCTCCAGATGCTCCAAGAATGTTCTGGAGGATTCCATGCTGGCAGAACAATCAGTACTGCATGCGAGTTTGGCTTTCTTGTCTCTATTACTGAACACTATCTCTATATCACCTAACCAGGAAATTCATCTTCTTTTGGTCAGACCAAACCCCTCTCATGCTGGGCTGGTCCCAAACAAATTAACTGCATCCTAACCTGTACAGCATTTCCTACCACTAATATACCCACCACTGCATGTTTCCCTTTCTTAACCTAACCTCTAAGTGCTATACTAAACCTTGTGTACTAAAGCTAACTTGATACTTTCCCTATACACTACACATTACTCACATTGTACGCTATTTACATAACATTACAAGAACCACATCAATCAGTACCTATAAGATTCTATGCAATTTCACATTTTATACCACTCAATAAAATACAATAAAACCACAAGTCATAACACATATTTTACTATTGTTGTCTTCAGGAGGAAAGGCATATGACAGTCCCTGTCACACTCTTATAATACGGAATAAGGTGGAAACCCCTTTAATCTTTGGTTACTATATACTATGTCCACAAATATTAGGCAATTAGCTCACCTGATATGACCATATAAAATTGTTATGTATATTTTCCAACTCCAAGTTGTATGAACTTGAATTCTTATTTAATGAAACAGATCAGGTGATGCTTTTTTATGTAATGAGGGAGGGGTTGACTTAAGGATATCCATACCCTTTATCAAGGTGTACAGAATTATTAGACAGCTAAATGGGCCAAAAAAGAGATTTAATGATTTAATAGTCTTACAGAGGGATGCAGCACTCTTGAAATTACTAAGAAATTGGGGAGTGATCACAGAATTATCAAACATTTTGCTGCAAATAGTTAACAGGGTTGCAAAAATGTGTTGAGAAAAAAAGACGCATATTAACTGCCAAAAATTTGAGAAGAATCAAACATGAAGTGACCAGGAACACATTATCCTCCAGTGCTGTCATATTCCAGAATTGCAACCTCCCTAGAGTGCCCAGAAGGACAGGTTGTGCAGTACTTAGAGTCATAGCCAAGGGAAGGGAGGCTGAAACACAGACGTTGAAATATCAAGACTGGGTCAAGATATATCTGAAGACTGATTTTTCAAATGTTTTTGGACTGATAAAACGAGAGACTCTAGAAGAACCAGATGGATAGGCCTGTAGCTGGATCAGTAATGGACACATACTTCCATTTTGACTCATATACCCGCAAGGTGGAGGTGGGGTACTGCTATGGGCTGGTATTAAAGATGAGCTAGTTGAACATTTTTGGTTTAAGATGGACCCAAACTCAGCTCCCAAACCTACTACCAATGTTTAGAAGACACTTTTATACAAGTCAATACTCAATTTAATGCATTGAAGTGTTCCTTTGCTTGGCTAGCCACTAAAGGGTTAAACAAGAAAGAATAATGACATGACCTCTGTCCTCATTTGACCTAAACCCTATTGAGAACTTGTAAGCAGAGATGAGCAAACATCAGGTAAATTTGGCACCCCCATTCACATGAATGGGGTCCGTGTTCAGGTCCGGTGTTCGGGTACTGTTCTGGTACCTGAACCCGATCTTTTAATAAGCTGTTCGGCATTCGGCTCAATTAGCCGAACCCGAACAGTCATGAGTTCACCCATCACTATAAACTACTAAACAGCTAAGGTTGGAGAATGAAACAAATACACACCAGAACATGGAGAACTAAACTAATAGAAAACAGCGCGGGGGTGTACAACTAAACTATTACACACCAGGGGATGGAGAACTAAACATTAGACACCAAGGTGTCACTAGGCAGCAAGTGTTGGAATCCCCAAGGCGTGCGGGACAAACCTCTGTATCTAACAGTTCCTCCAGTGCTTTGGCATACTCCACCTCCTCTAGGGCCTCCACCTGCGCCTTCAACCTCTGCCTTAATGAGACACACGTTCCAACAGTGCAGAGAGAATCCCACCCCACCTCCGTACTGCGCAGCCAGGGCTCACCGTAATCAGGCCGTCTTCAAATGAATATGCCTTGCAGATCGCAGTCATACAGCTGAAGAGTTGTGGACAGCCCACAAGACCGAGTTTGAGCAATAGCTGCCTCCACTGAACCTGGGACAAAGGAAGGCCATGTGCGATAACGGTGCAAACCCAGTGGCGTCTCAATGCCTGGACAACCTCAGACACATGCCTTGCATGGCTCTCATTCTCAACCAGATGGTACAGCAATTTTTCCATCACTATCCCGGCCTGGAAGCGCTGCTGCAAAAACCACGGTCTCTGCGTGCTCACTTAAAACGATAAAAATTAGCAGTAACTTTAGTATAAAAGCCAGACTACTAGACAACGAGCAAACTCCTTCATGATGATGGAGCCCACCATCTCCTCATCTTGTTGGTACTTTTCTGTGGGAATGAACTTGTCTCCTACCAGCCAGGAATATTCAGTGAATAGTAAGCCACGGTTTGGCATTAGCACCCATTACCAGAAGCAGAGCCATCCACAATTTCCATACCTCAGGAATTTTATTTGGTAGACTTGCTGAGCAAACATTAGTTTCTCACAAAGGTGCTGAAAACACTGAGTGGCAGTAGGTGCAAATTTCTCCAGCATGACCTGTTTGTTATTGTAAGATATCAGAGGGAAAACATAACTGGGCTTTGCCAAGATGCCATATTGCATCTTAAGTCTTATAGACCCTGCACTTGCGGCCTTACATTCTACAGGTTAGTGGGGAAGGAGACAGTAGGTTGTAGAGTTGCATTAGCTCCCGTGGTGTTAAGGTGGCAACGAGGCAATGGCAGGCTGTAGGCTGTCTTGAAGAGATGGGTTTTCAGGTTGTGTCTGAAAAACCCGTGTGTGGTGGCTAATCGGACATGTTGCGGCACAGAATTCCAGAGGATGGGGGATATTTGGTAGAAGTATTGGAGGCGATTGGATAAGGAACAAATAAGTGTGGAGAGAAGAAGGTCTTAAGAGGAACAGAGATGGAATATAGATTATTAGAATATAGAGATTAGTTCAGACATGTACGGAGAAGATAGGTTATGGATGGCTTTGTATGTCAGTGTTAGTAGTTTGAACTGGATATGCTGGGCAATTGGAAGCCAGTGAAGGGATCTTATAGATTACAATCTTATGGATTGCTAGAGCCAGTCCACAGTAAAAAAGCAGCCATAGAGTTTCCGGGAACCTTCACATACACTTTGCTTAGCCAAGGCTGCTTCTCGGCAGAGTTGGACAGGCCCACCAGAGAACCGGAGACTCCTGCAGTGGGCCCTGACTTCTCCTTCAGGAGAGTTCATAGTGCTAATTTGAGGCCATGATGATGATAAAGGCCACCATCTGCTTAGTTTTCTGTTACTTGGAATGCAAGCGCAAGTATGCAGCCAACCACTCACCGACAGGCCACAATACTAAACTGCCGGATTTCTGGGCAACTGCTTGCACTTGAAATGTGGCCTTTTAGGACCATGGAGGCGGAAGATTTTCACAACCTCATGATGGCAGCGGCCGGGTGTCCATACTCGGTCCCCAGCCGCAACTGCTTCTCCAGGTATCATCTCCGCCTTCCACAAGCACCGGTCCCACCACATTACCCATGCCCTCCCCAGTGCACTTAATGGGAAGGACCGCCTAACCACAAACACATGGTCAAGTGAATGTGGCCAGGGATAGTACGGAGCCAGTCCACAGCTTTTTTTGCTGAGAGTTGTATTTCACCACAGCCATATTCTTTAGCTCGGTGAAAGGACTTGGGAAACCATATCAACTCCAGCTGTCATTTCTCCCAGGAAGTCCTCTAAAGCTGCTTACACTTGAAATGTGGCCTTTTAGGCTCTTGGAGGTGGAAGCTTTCCACAACCTCATGCCGGCTGCGACCGGGTGTCCATACTGTGTCCCCAGCCAACACTATTTCTCCCAGTATTGTCTCCGCCTTCTACAAGAGCAAGTGCCTGAACATTACTGCTGGTTCTTTTCTGTGGGAATCTGCTTGCCTCCTACCAGCCTGGAATATTTCCAGTAAACTATGGTAAGACGCTATGATATTAGCACTGCCCCCAGTACCAATAACGAAGTCATCCCCAATTTCCTTCTCAGGAATTTTATTTGGTAGGCTGAGTGGCTTCCCAAATACATTACTTTCTCACAAAGGAACAGAAGATAGAGTGGCAGTAGGTCAAAGTTTCTACAGCCTGTTAGATATCAGAGGGTGAACAGCAGCACATTGGATCAGTGGTTGACACTGAAGCCTTGCAGCGCTGGGATCCTGGATTCAAATCCCAGCAAGACAACATCTGCAAGGATTTTGTATGTTCTCCCAATGTTTGCGTGGCTTTCCACCTCAGTAAAAAAGCAGCCATAGAGTGTCCGGGAACCTTCCCACACAGTTTTCTTAGCCAGGACTGCTTCTCGGCAGGGTTGGACAGTCCCAACAGAGAATCCTCTGGTGTGCACTGGCTTCTACATGAGGAGAGTTCATGATAGCGCTAACTTTGCAGCTGCTATGGGACTCTTGAGCGGGGGAGAAAGGTGAGCCATCAGAATCAAATCCTCTGGTGGGCCCAATGTTTTTCAATCTGAAACAGATTCTCAGAGGAAGTTGTATTTCACCACAGCCATATTTTTAGCTCGGTGAAAGGACAGGCATAGAGGGAAACTGTATCTACTCCGGCTGTCATTTCTCCATCACCAGGTTCCGCACATTGTCACACACGATCATGCCTGGCTCTATATTCAGCTGTGAGAGACACAGATCAGGCTGCTGTGTTACAGCTTTCAACAACTCTGCAGCGCTGGGCGGTTTGTCACCTAAGCATTAAGCATGTTATCCTCAGCACAGCCTGTTGCCGCTTGGCCAAGGCAGTGATGCAGTGCTTTCAGCTTGTGACTGATGTGGTCATTTCGGAGATGGAGGAGGAGGTGCAGGACTGAACAATGTGATTACATTGAGGTCATTTTAACATTTTACAACTTTACCTGGCAATGTGGTGTGTGACACATAATCAAACACATCCTGTTTCATTTATGATGGAGGGATTCTAAAAGTCACAATGCCTATTCTTATAGGGCCATCAGGCGGCCCTTACTATTCTTAAAGGGCTAGCAGTCGGCCCTCAATATTGTTAGAGAGCCATCAGCCGGTTATGCTTTGTTGTACCCATTATTAACGAGTGGGTCTCCTATACTGTTATTGCGTATGCAGTGACTGGATGGGCTCCCAAAAATTTGGACGCAACCCAATACCCATTTGAAGAGACATAGAGGAGGGTATCAGTAAAAAAAATGTTCCCATTATAAAGGAGCAGGTCTCTTATAGTGGTAATGCGCATGCTGTGACTCCAAGGGCTGCCAAAATTTGGGAAAAACCCCACTAACGATTTAAAGACACATAGAGCAGAGCCACAGGAACGAGTACAACATGTTTCCATTAGAAAGGAGCAGGTGTGCTATACAGTTATCGGGTATGCAGTGAGTCCAACGGCTGACCAAATTAAGGAAAAACCCCACTAACAATTTAAAGACACATAGAGCAGGGCCACAGTAATGAGTACGACATGTTTCCATTAGAAAGGAGCAGGTGTGCTATACAATTATAGGGTATGCAGTGAGTCCAACGGCTGACCAAATTTAGGAAAAACCCCACTAAGAATTTAAAGACACATAGAGCAGGGCCACAGTAACGAGTACGACATGTTCCCATTAGAAAGGAGAGGGTCTGCTATACAGTTATAGGGTATGCAGTGAGTCCAACGGCTGACCAAATTTAGGAAAAACCCCACTAAGAATGTAAAGACACACAGAACAGGGCCACAGTAACAACAAATTCCCTTTGAAAGGAGAGGGTCTCCTATAGTGTTGGCCTATGCAGTGAATGCAAGGGCTGCCAAAAAATGGGAGGCACTCCAATGCCCCTTGGAAGAGACGTACAGGGCCTCATGAAAAAATGTTCCCATTATTAGGAAGTGGGTCTCGCATAGTGTTGGCCTATACAGTGAATGCAAGGGCTGAAAAAAAAATTGGGAGGCACTCCAATGGTCCTTGGAAGAGACTTAGAGGGCCTCATAAAAAAATGTTCCCATTTGAAAGGAGCGGGTCTCCTATACTTGTCATGCCAATGCACTAAGTGTATGGGCTGCCAAACATTTACCCCTGGGGGTATGCATGAACATACTGTATAAAAATTTTTTTTACGGGCATCATAAACACCCTTTAAAAAATTATGTGGGTGTTGCATCACAGACCACGGTCACCCTGGTGATATGGTGGTGGAGGATGAGGATGAGGAGAAGGAGAAGGACAAGATCAAAAAGCCAAAATCAGAAAGCGTATACCCATGTGTGGGTGTGAAAAGGCGCATGGGAATGCACCTCCCAAAAAAAGACACTGGATTTGAGTTTATGTTACGCTGCTATCATTCGGTTGTTTTGAGAAGTCTTGCCCAATCCAGCCCTTGTTCATTTTTATAAGAGTCAGCCAGTCAGCATTTTCAGTTGACAGGCGGATGCACTTATCAGTTATTATTCCACCAGCTGCGCTAAAAATCCGCTCTTATAAAACGCTAGAGGTAGTGCAGGCCAGGCCCTCCAAGGCGTAGAGAGCCAGTATATTGCAAGTATCCACCTTGGATATCCAATAATTATAAGGCATAGAGGAATCACGGAGGACGTTGGTATGGTCAGCAAGGTACTGTTATGATCTGCTACAGGGACTAAGGAAAGACAGGAGATCTGTACCTACAATAGAACTAAACTAGATCCCTACGATGTAACGGGGAACATGATCCTGCGATCAGACCCGCTAAAGTCCTCGGCTAGTCTGTACGAAGACCTATAGATGTGAGGGAGGGATCCCTACAAGAACTAGGGACTGGGATAAGTTGGACACCTCCTAGCAGAAATAGTAGCAGTCAAAGACAAACACACAACAAAAAGCATAGAGGTCAGAAGACCTAGCAAAACTAATAGAGAACGGCAACAGAGCACCAAGCTAGCTCAAGAGTAGTAAATACAATGAAGTCCAGCAAGGCCAGGAGGGCGGAGCCGGATTAAATAGGCAAAAATGGTCATGTGACCAGCAAACTAAAAAAAAACCTAACAGGAGAGTTCTAACAGTACCCCCTCTTCTAAGAGGATCCTCCGGATCCCCTAGGCCCAGGCTTACCAGGAAACCTCCTGTGAAAAGCTCTGACAAGTCTGGAAGCAGAAACATCATCCGACCTCACCCATGAGTTATCCTCAGGTCCGAAACCCTTCCAAGCGACGAGATACTGCAAACTCCCTCTATACCGTCTAGAATTTAGGATGCGGGAAATTTCATATTCCCCGTCCTCCACCACCGGAGGAACAGTGGCAGAGGCGTCACCATCCGACACATCAGCTTTTTTCAACAGAGAAACATGAAACACCGGGTTAATCTTCCAGTACGTAGGAACCTCCAACCTAACAGCAGATTGGTTAACTATCTGAAGCACCTTAAAGGGCCCTACGAACTTGGAACCCAATTTTTTAGAAGGAATCCTCAATCGCAGATTCTTAGAGGACAACCAAACCATGTCACCAACAGCAAACAAAACCTCTTGCCGTTTCCTATCAAAGTACCTCTTAGATTTTTTGTTAGCCTCCTGAAGATTACCACGCACATCCGTCCAAACTCTCTCCAAATCACTGGAAAAACTCTCCTCCTCAGGCACAGCCGAAACCAATCTGGAGAATGACCCAAAAGACGGATGTCTCCCAGAACAACAAAAAAAAGGCGAACACCCAGCAGAAGAGGATGTATGGTTGTTAAGAGCAAATTCAGCAAGTGGCAGAAACTCAGACCACCCCTCTTGATTGTCTGCCACAAAACAACGCAAGAACTGCTCAACATCCTGGTTCTTCCTTTCTGTCTGGCCATTAGACTCAGGATGATATCCGGATGAAAACGACAAATGAACTCCCAACCTGTCACAAAAGGCACGTCAAAAACGAGCCACGAACTGAGGTCCCCTATCAGAAACAATGTCAGTAGGAACACCATGTAGTCTAACAATTTCCTTGACAAAGGCCTTAGCGAGTGTCTTAGCGCAAGGCAGTTTGATGAAGGGAACCAAGTGACACATCTTGCTAAAACGGTCCACGACCACCCAGATGACCGTGAAACCTTCAGAGGGGGGAAAGTCAGTAATAAAGTCCATAGCCAGATGTGTCCAAGGTACACTAGGAACCTCCAGAGGGCAAAGCAACCCCGCAGCAGGAGCATGCGAAGACTTGGATCTAGCACACACAGTACATTGGCGCACCCACTTAATGACTTCCTTCTGCCATCCAGGCCACCAAAAACTGCGACCCATAAGTCTCTTGGTCTCAGAAATTCCTGGATGACCTGCCAACCGAGACTCATGACACTCAACAAACAAATCTCTCCTAAAGGTCCTAGGCACAAACAACCTCCCATGGGGAGTGTTAGATGGGGCATTCTCCTGAGCTTTAAGAATCTCATCCTCCAAAATGGAGTCCAAAGCAGCAATCACAACACCTTCTTGTAAAATGCTCTCCTTTTCCTCCTCAACACCGACCATGGGAGAAAAGCTGCGAGACAAAGCATCCGCTTTAACATTCTTGGTACCCGGGATGTAAGTAACGGAAAAATTAAACCGCGAGAAAAAAAGTGCCCACCTAGCCTGACGGGCATTCAAGCGCTTGGCAGCATCAAGATAGATCAGATTTTTATGATCAGTGAAAACCTGAATGGGAAATTCAGCACCTTCCAAGAGGTGACGCCAGTGTTCAAATGCAAGTTTAATCGCCAGCAATTCCCGATTACCAATATCGTAATTAAGTTCAGTCTCAGAAAATTTTTTTGAAAAAAAGGCACAGGGATGTACTCCATCCTTGTTTTCCTGAGACAACACCGCACAGACCCCCACCGAAGAAGCATCAACCTCAACCAAAAACGGCTTAGTCACATCAGGCTGCATAAGGATGGGAGCAGAGGTGAACCTCTCCTTTAGAAACACAAAAGCTTCAATGGCCTCAGAAGTCCACTGAACCGCGTTAGCACCTTTCCTGGTGAGATCGGTCAGCGGTTTGACAATAATAGAAAATTTTTTATGAATTTTCTGTAATAATTGGCGAAACCCAAAAACCTCTGTATCGATTTCAAACCAATAGGCCTAGGCCATTCCTGCACAGCTTGAACTTTAACCGGGTCCATCTCAAAACCTTCCCTGGAGATAATGCAGCCCAAAAAACTAATTCTCTGTACAGCGAACTCACATTTCTCCAGCTTAGCAAAAAGCGAATTGTCCATTAATAACTGTAATACCTCACGTACGCTCCGCCAATGAGACTCCAGATCAGGCGAATAAATCAGAATGTCATCCAAATACACAACCACATTTTTGCCGATTAAAGGTCTAAGGATGTCATTAATAAGATTCTGAAAAAATGCTGGAGCATTGGTAAGACCAAAAGGCATCACCAGATTCTCAAAATGACCCACAGGAGTGTTAAAAGCAGTCTTCCATTCATCACCCTCCTTCATGCGCAACAAATTGTATGCCCCCCGGAGATCAATTTTAGAGAACCACTTGGCCCCCACTAACTGGTTAAATAAATCAGGAATCAATGGCAGTGGGTAAGGATTGCGTACAGTAATTTTATTAATCTCACGAAAGTCCAGACAAGGACGTAAACCGCCATCTTTTTTTTTTACAAAAAAAAATCCAACAGCCACAGGAGACTTGGAAGGCCTAATGTGACCGGCGGCCAAGCTTGTCTGTATGTATTCCTCCAAAGCCTTTCTCTCAGGAATAGTAAGATTAAATAAACGACTTTTAGGAAGAGTCGCTCCAGGGACAAATTCAATGGTACAATCATAGTCTCTATGGGGAGGCAAAATTTGTGACTCCTCCTCAGAAAAAACTCTCCAAAAATCCTGAATAGGTACAGGTAATTCCCCTTTTTCCACCACAGCAATACGTCCGTTACAACACTTGTCATAACACTTAGGGCTCCAGGACTTAATTTCATTGGTAGACCAATCCAGTACAGGATTGTGCAATTTTAACCAGGGTAACCCCAATATTACTGGAGAAGGCAAATTATCCAATACCACCAAATCCAAATTCTCTTGATGAATACCATTAATAGTGAGGGGAAATTCACAGACCTTATGAGTAACACTCTTCAAGGGAGAGCCATCAACAGAAACCACAGCAATAGGGGATGACAAAGTTTTAGGTTCTAATCTAAGTTTTTCCAAGAATCCCCCATCAATCACATTCAGAATAGAACCACAATCCACAAATACACGAAATTCAATTAATTCATCCTGAGCAGCGGTAGTAGCAGATAGGAATACTCCCTTAGAATTTAAACAGGCAATACGTGCATGACTGACCATTTTTTTTCTTTCTTCATACGAAGCACACAGTTCTTAATAAAATGACCAGAATTTCCGCAATAGAAGCACAAGCCTTCAGAAAGCCTGCGGTCTTTTTCCTGAGAGCGGGGTGCCATCACCCCAATCTCCATCGGCTCTCCATTGTCAGCACAGACCCTCTCAGGACTCGGAGCTGACATAGCAGAGGATTTGCTCTCATTAACCCTTGCACGCAGTCTCCTGTCCACCCGTATAGCTAATTGCATTGCCTCCTGCAAGTTTCCAGGTGTGGGATAAGCAATCAGTAAATCCTTAACCCTTTCACCTAGCCCTGCAAGAAACAAGCTTTTCAAAGCTGAATCATTCCACCCCACCTGGGCAGACCACCGACGGAAGTGAGAACAATATTTTTCCACATTACCTGATCCTTGTCTCAAACGTCTCAATTCAGACTCAGCAGATGAGACACGATCAGGATCATCGTACAACAAACCCAAAGCAGAAAAAAAACTATCCACTTATCTAAAGCACAGATCACTAGGTTGGAGAGAGAAGGCCCATCCCTGAGGATCTTTGCGCAAAAGTGACATTATGAACCCTATGCGCTGTGATTTTAAAAGCAAAAAAATCTTGTTGTTCGCCAAAAAACAAATCAGGCAGACGTACCTTAGGTTCCACAAAATGTGCTCCAGAACAGCTACTCACGTGTTGTTGGAGCTTTGCCACCTCCAGAGAGAGTCCCTGCAGGAGTTGAGCCAAATCTTGAACCTAGACCATGATGGAAAACTGGAGGTCTTTCCTTAGAGAAAATTTTTTTTTTTTTTTTTTTTCTTTTAGGGCTGGACTTACTGTAATGATCTGCTACAGGGACTAAGGAAAGAAAAGACAGGAGATCTGTCCCTACAATAGAACTAAACTAGATCCCTACGATGTAACGGGGAACCTGATCCTGCGATCAGACCCGCTAAAGTCCTCGGCTAGTCTGTACGAAGACCTATAGACGTGAGGGAGGGATCCCTACAAGAACTAGGGACTGGGATAATTTGGACACCTCCTAGCAGAAATAGTAGCAGTCAAAGACAAACACACAACAAAAAGCATAGAGGTCAGAAGACCTAGCAAAACTAACAGAGAACGGCAACAGAGCACCAAGCTAGCTCAAGAGTAGTAAATACAATGAAGTCCAGCAAGGCCAGGAGGGCGGAGCCGGATTAAATAGGCAAAAATGGTCATGTGACCAGCAAACTAAAAAAAAAACTAACAGGAAAGTTCTAACAGGTACTCCCTCAGCATCCTCCCTAACATTGCACTCCTTGTTAGAGTATCGCGCGCCTCAGGGCCTGTGCGATGGGAGGGGCTGAGAAACTTCTCCCAGAACTTTGACAGTGTTCCCCTGCCTCTGCTGGATTAGAGTTGTGTCTCTCTCGCCTGTAGTCCTTGGTTGTCCAACGAATTATGATCTGCCGCCAGCGTTTTCAGATGGGAATTTTTTTTAATAGTTCCGAAACAAAGGCCTTCTGGTACTGCCCCATTTTTGTAGACCTGTCCGCCTCAGCAATAAGAGATATAAAGTAGTCCTTGCTGCATGGGTCTAGAATTGTCACCAACCAATAATGACTGTCACCCAAAATTTTGAGAATGCGAGGGTCATTGGAAAGGCAGCGTAACATAAACTCACCCATGTGTGCCAGACTGCTAACAGGCAAGACTTCTGTGTCCTCACCAAGAGAATGAGTAACCAAGCTCTCCTTATCCTCCTTCTCCTTTCTGTCCTCAGGCCATCCACGCTGAATAGGCAGTATGACATTTGTGGAGGTAGTACCGTCTATAGCGCATGAAACTAGCTCCTGTTCTTCCTCCTCCTCTTCCTCATTGTCACCCAGTCCACTTTGGGATGAGATGAGGCTGGGCTGTGTGTAATCACCCTGTATGGTTCATTGCTCTTTCTCGTCGTGTTCCGCCTGCAATGCATCCTCTTTGATTGTGAGCGTTTCAGAAGACAGAGAAGCGGGATGGTGAAGCTAATTATGGCATCATCGCCGCTCACCATCTTGGTGGAGTCCTCAAAGTTTTGGAGGATGGTACATATGTCTGACATCCATGTCCACTCCTGAGGTCTTATGTGTGTAGTGAGAACTGAATACCGACAGCCTTGTTGATGTTGGTACTCAACAACTGCCCTCTTCTGCTCACAAATCCTTCCCAACATCTGCAGTGTAGAGTTCCAACGCGTGGGGACATCATACACCAGTCTGTGAGCTGGAAGCTGCAAACTCTGCTTAAACACGGCAAGGGAGGCTGAAGCTGTAGGTGACTTTCTAAAATGGGCACACAGGCAGCATACTTTAACAAGCAGATTCAGCAGCTCTGGTTAGGATTTGAGAAATCGCTGAACCACGTGTTTAAGCACATGGGCCAGGCATCGTGCATGTGTGAGCTTGCCTCGCCTCAGAGCTGCCACCAGGTTCCGGCCATTGTCACACACGACCATGCCTGGCTGTAGGTTCAGCGGTGTGAGCCACAGATCTGCCTGCTCTTTCAGAGCTGTCCACAACTCTTCTGCATTGTTCGGTTTGTCACCTAAGCATATTAGCTTCAGCACAGCCTGTTGCCGCTTGGCCGAGGCAGTGCTGCAGTGCATCCAGCTTGTGACTGCTGTGGTCATTTCGGAGATGGAGGCTGAAGAGGAGGGGGAGGCTGAGGAGGATGAGGTGCAGGAGCTGTAGACCTTAGGGGCAACCCTGAATGACCTAGGGCCTGCAATCCTTGGAGTCAGGAGGACTTGTTCCGTTCCAAGGTCCGACTGGGTCCCGGCTTCCACTATGTTAACCAAGTGTGCCGTTAGCGAGATGTAACGTCATTGCCCACAAGCACTTGTCCCTGTGTCCGTGGTTAGGTGGACTTTCCTGGTAACTGCGTTGTTAAGGGCACGGCTAATGATTTTGGACACGTGCTTGTGTAATGCAGGGACGGCACACAGGGAGAAATAGTGGCGGCTGGGGACCGAGTACCAAGGGACGGCCTCTGCCATCAGGTTGCGGAATGCTTCCGTCTCCATGAGCCTAAAAGGCAACATTTCTAGCGCAAGCACTAGCGAATTGTGGGAATTTAATAGTGTGGCCTGTAGGGCGTTGGCTGCATGTTTGTGCTTGCGTTCAAAGTACTGGGGTAAGGACAACACCAGGGTCAGGAAATTGGCTTGCATGCACAACAGCGGAAGAAGCAGTGGTGCCACCTTCAGACACTGTTCCTGGACCCTGGGGTTTGGCCCACAAAGTCGGGTGCTTTGCTGCCATGTGCCTGATCATGCTGGCAGTGGTCAGGCTGTTTTTTTGCCATTCCTGCTGATGCTCGCCTGGCAGGTGGTGCAAATGGCCTTTTTGGGGTTATCGGCAGAGTCTTTAAAAAACAACCAGACTTGGGAAGACCTAACAGTTGTACTGGCAACTTCCTTCGTGTTGGTGTTACGGGGAATGGTTGCCTACCTACTTTCTGTGGCCACCACACTGCTTCTTCTTGCCTGTTGGGTTGCTCTGCCTCCCTACCCCTCTGTACTGCTCTCTTGCTCTGCATGTCCCCCTGCCAGGTTGGGTCAGTTACTATATCATCCACCACCTCATCTTCCACTTCCGCACTCAGGTCCTCTTCCTGACTTTCTGGCAATTGTGTCTCATTATCGTCCACCTATTGTGACACTTTCCCACCATCGCCTTCGTGTGACAGTGGCTTCTCAAATATTTGGGCATCGCTACATACCCGAATCTGTAAATGGAAAAGTGAACAGCTCTTCGGAGTGTCCAAGTGTGGGATCGGTTGTCTCTGGGCACTCGGCATGGTGGGAGGAAGGATGTTCATGGTGAGGAATATGCGGCCCAGACTCACGGCTACTGAGACTTGACCATGTGGAAGACATGGTGGTGGTGGTGGCTAAGTGACTGGAAGCATTATCTGCTATCCAACCAATAACCTTTTCACACTGCTCTGTGTTCAATAGTGGTGTTCTGCGGTCCCCTATTAATTCGGACAGGTATGTCGAGGGAGAAGATGTGGGTGTTTGTGTTATGATCTGCAACATGTACTAAGGAAAGATAGGGTAAAGCTGTCCCTGAAGTAAGACTAAGCTGAATCCCTACGATGTAGAGGGCTGCCTGATCCTAGTGAACAGACCTGCCTTAGTCCTCATCTAGTCTGAATGAAGACCTATAGAATTAATGGAGGGGTCCCTAAATGAACTAAGGACTGGGACAAAAAAATTGGACACCTCCTAAACAGAGAAAGCTGTTGCAGAAGACAAAAAGACAAACTGACAATAATGTACTAGAGGTCCCAGAGGACCAAGCGAACTTGACAGAGAAAGGCACCGAAGCACAAGGCAAGAGAAACAGTCAAACACTGAAGTCCAGAACAGCCACAAGGGCGGAGCTGGAATATAAAGGCAGATGGTCACGTGACCGTAAAACACTAGATAGCAAAAACAAACAGGAGGGTTCTAACAGTGCCCCCTCTTTTATGAGGATCCTCCGGATCCTGCAGGTCCAGGCCTATCTGGAAACTTCCTGTGGAAAGCTTTAACAAGCCAAGGAGCAGAGACATCATCCGTCCTTACCCAGGAGTTGTCTTCGGGACCGAAACCCTTCCAGGAGACAAGATACTGTAATCTCCCTCTATGCCATCTAGAATTCAAGATACAATAAATTTCATATTTGCTGTCTTCCACAACAGGAGGAACTGTGACAGTGGCATCCCTATCAGATACATCAGCCTTTTTCAACAAGGAAACATGAAACACAGGATTAATCTTCCAGGAAGTAGAGACATTCAACCTAACAGCAGACGGGTTAACAACCTGAAGCACTTTAAATGGACCCACAAAGTTAGGACCCAGTTTTTTAGAGGGAATCCTCAACCGCAGGTTCTTCGAGGACAACCAAACCATGGCACCCACAGTAAACAAAACATCCTTACGTTTCCTGTCAAAATACTTCTTGGACTTCTTGTTAGCCTCTTGAAGGTTGCAACGTACATTAGTCCAAACTCTCTCCAAATCACCGGAAAAATTCTCCTCCTCCGGCACCGCCGACCCCAATTTGGAGAACGAACCAAAAGACGGATGTCTCCCAGTACAACAAAAAAAGGAGAACACCCAGCAGAGGAGGATGTATGATTGTTAAGAGCAAATTCTGCAAGAGGCAGAAACTCCGACCACACCTCTTGATTGTCCGCCACAAAACAACGCAAAAACTGTTCAATATTCTGGTTCTTTCTTTCAGTCTGTCCATTAGACTCAGGATGATAACTAGACGAAAATGACAAATGGACTCCCAACCTGTCAAAAAAAGCACGCCAAAAGCGAGCCACAAACAGAAGTCCTCTATCAGAAACAATATCCGTGGGAACGCCATGGAGCTTGACAATCTCCTTAACAAACGCCTTAGCGAGTGTCTTGGCGCAGGGCAACTTAATGAGTGGAACCAAATGACACATCTTACTAAAATGGTCCACGACCACCCAGATGACAGTAAAACCCTTGGACACAGGAAGATCAGTAATAAAATCCATTGTGAGATGCATCCAAGACACACTAGGAACCTTCAGAGGGCAAAGCAACCCCGCAGCAGGAGTATGTGAAGCCTTTGGCCTAGCACACACAGTACACTGACGCACCCACTTGATGACTTTCTTCTGCCATCCAGGCCACCAAAAACTGCGACTGATAAGTCTCTGAGTCTCCGAAATTCCTGGATGACCTGCGAACCGAGACTCATGACACTCCACAAACAAATCTCTCCTAAAGGCTCTAGGCACGAACAACCTCCCATGGGGAGTGTTAGATGGAGCATCATCTTGAGCTTTCATAATCCCATTTTCTAAAACGGAGTCCAATGCCGCCACCACAACTCCTTTGAGTAAAATGCCTTCCTCCTCCTCGGCACCGACCATAGGAGAGAAGCTGCGAGATAAAGCATCGTCTTTAACATTCTTAGTACCAAGGATATAGGTAACAGAAAAATGAAACCAAAAAAAAAAAGTGCCCACCTAGCTTGACGGGCATTCAAGCGCTTGGCAGCATCCAGATAGATCAAATTCTTATGATCTGTGAAAACCTGAATAGGAAGTCTAGCGCCTTCCAAAAAATGACGCCAATGTTGAAACGCAAGTTTAATAGCCAGCAACTCACGATTTCCAACATCATAATTCTGTTCGGTTTCCGAAAATTTTTTAGAAAAGAAGGCAAAAGGATGTACTCCACCCTTGTTCTCCTGAGACAAAACTGCTCCGACCCCCACCGATGAAGCATCGACCTCGACCAAAAAAAGGCTTGGTCTCATCAGGATGCATAAGGATAGGGGCAGAACTGAACCTCTCTTTGAGATACTTAAACGCTTCAATGGCCTCAGTAGTCCACTGGGCCGTATTCTCACCTTTCCTGGTGAGATCGGTTAGAGGTTTAACAACTACAGAAAAATTCTTAATGAATTTCCTGTAATAATTGGCAAAACCCCAAAATCTCTGTACAGCTGCACAGCCTGAACCTTCACAGGGTCCATCTCAAAGCACTCGCTGGAGACAATGTAGCCCAAAAAACTAATTTTCTACACAGCGAACCCACATTTCTCCAGCTTAGCAAAGAGTGAATTATCACTCAATAACTGCAAAATTTCACGTACAGTCAGCCAATGGTTCTCTAGATCTGGTGAGTAAATCAAAATGTCATCCAAATACACAACCACATTCTTGCAAATCAAAGGTCTCAGGATGTCATTAATAAGGTTCTGAAAAAATGAAGGTGCATTGGTAAGACCATAAGGCATCACCAGATTCTCAAAATGACCTACCGGAGTGTTAAAAGCAGTTTTCCATTCATCACCCTCATTCACTCGTAACAAATTGTATGCCCCCCGGAGATCAATTTTGGAGAACCACTTGGCCCCCACTAACTGGTTAAACAAGTCAGAAATTAACGGCAATGGGTAGGAATTGCATACGGTGATCTTATTAATTTCACGAAAATCCAGACATGGACGTAAACCGCCGTCCTTTTTTTAACAAAGAAAAATCCAACTGCCACAGAGTTCTAATGGATTTTTCCACAACATGGCTGCGACATTACAGTGAGTGGCAGGCAATCCCTGCATTTTCATTGGCTTTGTAAAGAGCGCCAAACATGCAGGGAGGGGACCCGAGCTCCCGCCGAGCAATCCAGGAAATTATACGGCGAGCGCCCAGCATCTCGAGCAGTGAGATGCTCGGGCGAGGTTGCTTGCTCATCACTAATCTTGTGTACTCCTGTGACAGAAATATCTGCACCAAATAATTAATTTCACTAGAGTAGAACTAGTATAATGGTGACCGACAACTATTCCACTAAAGCCAAACCCAAGATGTGTCATTTGGTTCCATTCATTAAGTTGCCCTGCACCAAGACACTCGCTAAGGCGTTTGTTAAGGAGATTGTCAACACCTAACACCACCAAAGTGGCATCAATTTCACCAGAGTAGAAGTAGTTTAATGGAGACAGAAACCTCTTCCTCTACAGCCAAACCCAAAAGATGGAGACCCAATCAAGATTCCTCACATTTCCAAAAATTAGTGGCAGACACCAGCAAAGTGGCATCAATTTCAGTACAGTAGAAATTGTAGAATTAGGAATGACACTTTTTCCCCTACAGCCAAGCCAGTAGATGGAGACTCAATCAGAAGTGTTTCCATTTCCTTAAATTACTGCCTAACACCACTAAAGTGGCATCAATTTCACCAGAGTAGAAGTAGTTTAATGGAGACAGAAACATCTTCCACTACACCAAAACGGAATAGATGGAGACCCAATCAGGATTCCCCACATTTCAAAAAATTAGTGGGAGATGCCAGCAAAGTGGCATCAATTTCAATACAGAAGAAATAGTGTAATTAGGACCAACACCTCTTTCAGTACAGCCAACCCAGTAAATGGAGACTCAATCAGGAGTGCACCATCCTCTCCAGTCGTTCACCACCTGTCAGACTTGTACTCTGTTGTGCAGGTGCATGAGCTGGGCTAAAAAATGTGGGAAAGGACTCACAGAAATTGCTTCTGCCACTTACACTACTGCTGCTAATATTTTGGCGTTGACGAATTGACGTGCCGGAGTTTGGAAGTGTAGAGCTGCGATGAACTCTGTGTGCCTCACTGCTGGCTTGGGGAAAGCCTATTTTAAGGTTGTGTAAAAGTGTGTTTCAATACTCCAGCATTCGCGGGTCCCTCTCTAGGGCGGGAAGCATCTGGCAAAATGTACTCTTATAACATGGATCTAACAGAGTGGCAATCCAGTAGTCAGCACTATTTTGAATCATAACTATACAGGATCATATTGCAGATAGGGCTGCAAGAATGCACCCATATATCGGGCTCTTTCATGACGTTCAAGCCCATGCTGTGTTGGTGGCTGGGTAATTCTGATGCTTGTTTCCTCCATCCCCTCCCACCAAACATGAACAGAGAGCGGATGATTATCCTCTTCATGTTCTGACCTCTTCTTCTTCCATTTGTTCCTCGCCTTTACAAACACCTTCACTAACAGTTTTTCTGGTATCGCCAATCCCCCTCGATCACAGTGAACCACCCTCCCTTGGCACCCTGAGATGTCCCCTAGTGCATGACGTTAGTAACAGAAGAAAGTATTTTTTTAGTGTGGATGAGGCCCATATAACACAGGAGATATGCTACGAACAATTCCAAACTGAGATGTCCCCTACTGTATCACATTAGTAACAGAAGAAAGTATTTTTTATTGTGGATGAGGCCTGTATAACATACGAAATATTCTCCCAATTAATTCAAACTGATATATCCCCTGCTGTATAACATTAGGAATTGAAGAAAGTATTTTTTGACTGTGGATGAGGCCTGTATAACAAAGAATATATGCTCCAAGATTTTTCAAACTCAGATCTAGCCTGCTGTATAATGTTAGTCACAGTAAAAAATTAATACAGCTGAATTTCACCTCCACTAAGATAGTACATGGCTTTTAGCAGAGTGTATCACATTTGTGTCACAAAAAAATCTTTGGTGGACTGTGGCTAGTAACAGAAAATATATATTTTTTTACTCTGAAAACAGCTGAACTTCATTGACACTAACGTAGTAGCTGACGTATAGCAGAGTGCTTGACATTTGCCACACAAAAAAATCTTTGGTGGACTCTGCCTAGCAAGCCAAAAAATATTTTTTTTTACTCTGAAAGCAGCTGAGGTTCACCACCACTAAGAAATAGATGGCTTTTAGCAGAGTGTATTACGTTTGTGACACAAAAAAAATCTTTTGTGGACTTTGCCTGCCAACAGAAAAAATATATTTGTTTTACTGTGCATACAGCTGAAGTCCACCCACCAAAAAAATGACGAACTGGGCTAACACAGCTTGCACTATCACATTAGCAAATGAAAAAAAGGGTTTTTGTGCCCTACACTCAGAAGCTCTGCACTGACAAGCTCTGCAGAATTTCAACCCCACAAAGTCAAAAAGTGGCCTACAAGGGCTTGCTTGCTTTATCACATTAGCAAGTGCAACAATAGTTTGAAGGTATACTCCTGCATGGAGCGCAGTACAACCAGTGCACAACACTGTTCTATGGCATGGGCCCTTGCTTTTTCTGTCAGAATCTCAGTAATTGCACAAGAAAAAAAAATGTGCTGCAAGGTCGATTGAACAGGTATACAGCAGAGGGCTTATCTACGCTTTCTGACTTCCAAACAAGTGCCCATCTATCTAGCTAATGTCTCTCATTACACAAGACAGAGCACACTGAGTAGCGTCTGTCTCCTTCAATGATATGGATAAAATGGCGCTGAGGGAACATGGTAGTTTTTTTATATAGAGAGGACATGTGATTTGAGCAGCCAATTGCAGAAGCCCTTGAGTCTGGACAGTGTTGATGCATCTTGCGCTCTGATTGGCTAGCCATGCTTTTCTGACTTACAGTTACCGCCTACAGGAAGAAAAAAAAATTATAAGCGCGCTGCTGATCTGACCTGTTCTAAGCTATCACCAGCCCCCACACTCATCTACCGCGTCTCCCCGCTCATCATGCACAAGCACTATGCTAGCAACACAGTTACAAATGCTGTAGTTGCCCCGCAATCACGTTCCTGCATTTACAGTATTCACTGAACGTTGCAGATTTTTCCCGAATTTAAGAAATTTTGCTCGCATTTCCGATCACGAATCCGAATGTGCCATATTCGTGTCGAATTTAAGTTGTAAGATCGAATTTCAAGCACATTCGCTCACCACTACTTGTAAGCGCTTCTTAACAGTGTCTCTGGTAGGCTGTGGTTGGTGCTGCCCAAGTTGATAGTCAACAGAATAATAATCTCCATGGATGGAATATTTACGACTGTTATTGAAAAGAAGGGGTGGCTACATTTTGAGTTGTTTGGTTACTATTCTCACTTTAACAGATGAATATAAACAAGATGGAAAAATTTTCACACTAATAGTTGCCCAATAATTATGCACACATAGATATTCTCCTGAGAAAGACAAAACCTTACTTTTACTTACCTAAAGGGTTATTCCCATCTCCAAGATCCTATCCCAATATGTAGTAGGAGTAATAATAGTAATATTAGCAAATATCTTCAATTAGAAATGTAGTATAGTATTTTTGATTCACTATGTCTCTCTCCTCATGTGCAGGCATTGCAGGACCTTAGGTATCCATGGTTACGTCCACTGACAAAGTCACAGTTAGTTAGCTAGTTGCTGATGATCGCAACCATGGATACCTAAGGTCCTGCGGTGCCTGCACATGAGGTAAGAGACATAACAAATCAAAAATACTATACTACATTTCTAATTGGAGATATTTGCTAATATTATTATTATTACACCTACTACATATTGGGATAGGATCTTGGAGATGGGAATACCCCTTTAAATATTCAGGTTTATTGACCTTTTGGTTTGCCCAACAGCACTGAAGTTGTGCAATATTAAAATTAATTACTAAAAATAGAAATTGCCTAATAATTTTGCACACAGATAGGAGGTATACAAGTGCAGGTGAGTATTTTTCTAGAGATGAGTAAACCGATCGATAACAAATCAAATCCATTAGAAATTTCCCCAAAAAACGTAATTAAATCTTAATTAAGTCTTACCCTCTTCATGCTGCAGTTTTTCTGTACCAGAGGAAGCAATGCAGTTCCAGAGGATCACAGAATCACCACCATGCTTCACTATAGGAAGGGTGCTCTTTTCAGCTTATGCTTCAATCTTCATGTCTCATTATTCCCCCTAAAGACATACAATATTGATGATCCAAAAAATTCCATTTTTGTTTTTTTCCTCCACAGAGTAGAATCTTAAAACTTCTGTGGCATATTTGTATGGTTAAAAGCAGTTTGGATCTGATGTTCCTTTGACTTTTGGGTCAGTAATGGGGTAAGATCAGGCATGGAGAACCATAGTTTTAGTACGCACAGCGCACCTTAATGTGCAAACTGAAACCTCAATGCTTGATTCCACCAAATCTTGCTGCAGGTCTTTTGCAGTCACTTGAAGCTTTTTGACCACTTGCCTTCTCAGGAACCTGTTGACAGTCAGTGACAGCTTCCTCTTTCTTCTATTCCCAGATAGTATAGATAGCATTCTTTTATTTTTTTTATGCAAGGAGAGGATCTCTTGTCTTAACTTTTTATATCACTTAATTGATATCCCGTGAATATTTGTGAACTCAAAGCTATTGCTGATGAGAAATGACTAAGGCTTTTCATGAGCACTACTAGAAGCATTCATCATGCTATGCATTATGTTTACAGCCAAAGGGTGCTTTACTAACTACTAAAGATGCTTGTCATGAAGAGGTTGATAATTCTGAGACTACAGTATCATTAAAAGTTCCAAAGTGTAACTCATGGCCATTTTGTGCAGGGTCTGATTTATTCTTTTAAAACTGGCTCCACACCATGACTCCAGCAAGGTAGTTACCCTATATTTATTTCCAAGCACCTTTTCAATTGGAACCATATATACCAACGTGTGACACAAGACAAGAATTTCAAAATAACATAATTTTGTGATACCTAGTCAAATGTTTATGTTTTTATGTTTTACACATCAATGGTTGTGATGTAAATTGTGACCTATCAAGGTTTGTATAAGCATGAAACAATATTGTGCTCAATATGTTGAAAGTGAGAAATTTGAGTCCTTAATCTAATTCAAGATAAGGGTGAACACTAGTGATTAGCGAACGTGCTCGCCACTGCTCAGTACTCGCCCGAGCGTCTCACTGCTCGAGATGCTCGGCGCTCTGCGAGTATTTCCTGGTTGCTCGAGCGGAGCTCGGGTCCCCTCCCTGCATGTTTGGCGCTCTTTAGAGACCCAATGAACATGCAGAGATTGCCTGCCACACACTGTAATGCCGTAGCCATGTTGGTTGTGGCATTACAGTGATTGGCTGGCCGCACAGCGTCATCAGGTATACATAAGACATGAAGCCGCCATGCCCGTCACAGTCTACCCTGGAAACAGGCAGTGTAGGGAGAGATGCTGCTGAGCTAGGGAAAGATTTGCTTGTTTATTACTTAGTGTAGGTATACCACAACATTTATAAATATCCATCTGAAATAACAGTCCTTCTGAGGACTAATCCAGCTGCAGCTATTCAGTGGTGACAGCAGGAGTTAGACAGGCAGGCAGTGTGTGTGGCAGACTGCAGTGCATATAGCAAGAGGGTCCATTGAGAGTCTTGTTAGTCTAGGTATTCCACAACATATATATTGTAAGGTGGCGGTGTTCACACCGTGTAGTAACTGAGGCAGTGACCCAAGCAAGTCCAACATAAACAGCTTTATTCAGCAACTCAAGGGTAAACAGAAAAGTCCTCTGGTTCGCAGCCGGGTTAACATGAGTCCTTAAACAACGGTTGCCGTGGGCAACGGCTGCGCCGGGCCGCTCAGAGGCTGACGGGTGCAGAGCATTCCCAGACGTGAGTTCAGCTACTCACAGGCTTGCCAAACATTCCTGCTATGCTTCTAGCAGGTCCCAACACTGAACAACACTCATCCTTAGTGCAGGGTTTTTAAAGGACCTGTGGCAAGAGCCACTGGAAAACCCAGGTTGGAGGGAGGAGGCCGCCCCAATGCCTTCCTGTTGCCTCCCCCAAGAAATGAAGGCCCTGCCAGGTTTTACTAATCTGCCTTAGCCATATAGCCTGACCAGGTCAATGCTCACCTTCATTCCTGCATTGCAGATGCAGGTGAGTTTGTGACTGCAATGCACTCCAATGGATTTAATAGGTCTCTGTACATATTCTGGGGGATATATAACGTCCCTTGTATACGATCCTGGTCACTGCCTCACATACCCCCCCCCTCTGTTCATTCTTGTGGGGTTGAACATTTGTCACCATACTGGGTGCCCGGGACAGGGCATCCACATTTGCCTGCGACTTCCCAGGGCGATGTTCTACAGAGAAACTGTAATTTTGCAGTGACAGGAACCACCTGGTGACTCGCACATTCCTCTCCTTGGAGTTCCTCATCCATATCAAGGGTGAGTGGTCCGTCACCAAGCGGAACTGACACCCGAGTAAATAATAATATAGTGATTCCAAGGCCCACTTAATAGCCAAACACTCCTTCTCTACCACGCTATAGTTTTTCTCTGCCGGGATAAGTTTTCTACTCAAGTAGGTGACCGGCTGCTATTCGCCATTCACTTTTTGTGACAATACCGCCCAGAGGTGTACCTCCGAGGCGTCTGTCTAGTACAATGAAGGTTTCCTTGAAGTTGGGGCTGATGAGGACCGGCTGTCCACATAGGGCCAACTTCATGGACTGAAAGGCTTCTTCTGCCTGAGGGTTCCACAGAACCATTACTGATTTTTTTCCTTTCAAGAGATCGGTCAGGGCCGCCGTTCTCCCAGCAAAATTAGGTATAAACCAGCGGTAATACCCAAGGATGCCAAGGAACGCCCTCACCTGCTTTGTACTTGACGGTTTAGGCCAGTTTTTTATGGCCTCATCTTTATTGATTTGGGGCTTGATAACACCTTGGCCAATCACATACCCCAAATATCGGGCTTCCTCTAGCCCTATCGCACATTTTTGGGGGTTTGCCGTTAACCCCGCGGCTCTGAGAGATTCCAGCACTGCTTGTACCTGGGATAGATGCGTATGCCAGTCAGTGCTAAAGATGATAATATCATCTAGATATGCAGACGCGTACTACTGATGGGGCTTGAGCACTATGTTCATCAGCTTCTGGAATGTAGCCGGGGCGCCATGTAACCCAAAAGGTAAGACCACATAGTGATATAGACCCTCCGGAGTTATGAAGG
The DNA here is from genome assembly GCF_046119375.1 of Phyllobates terribilis. Taxonomy (NCBI): domain Eukaryota; kingdom Metazoa; phylum Chordata; class Amphibia; order Anura; family Dendrobatidae; genus Phyllobates; species Phyllobates terribilis. The sequence continues at coordinate 286,830,579 of NW_027362761.1, forward strand.
CGGTCTTTTCCTTCGCCGATTCTGTGAGCGGTACCTGCCAGTAACCGTTGGTGAGATCGAGCGTGATAAAGTACTGGGCCTGCCCCAGTCTCTCAATCAGCTCATCCACACTGGGCATTGGATATAGGTCAAATTTCGACACTTTATTTAATTTCCGGAAATCGTTACAGAAGCGTAACGATCTGTCTGGTTTCGGAATCAGTACGATGGGGCTAGCCCACTCACTCTGTGATTCCTCGATGACGCCTAATTGGAGCATTTGATTTACCTCAGCCATGATGGCTTGCCTCCGGGTTTCGGGTACCCGGTACAGTCTCATTCGCACCCTTACCCCAGGTTCAGTGACAATGTCATGTTGGAGAACGGTAGTCCTACCTGGTATCTCTGAGAACACGTCGGTAAAACCAGGGGAGGAGTCCTGAGGAGATCATTTGCATATTCCCACTGCATTTTGGGGTAAGTGAAGAGTCTCCGCGAGCTCAAAGAACACTGGATTTTGGCTGTTGGAGCTGAAAAGAGGACATCGGTAAACCAGGGGAGGAGTCCTGAGGAGATCATTTGCATATTCCCACTACATTTTGGGGTAAGTGAAGAGTCTCCGCGAGCTCAAAGAACACTGGATTTTGGCTGTTGGAGCTGAAAAGAGGACATCGGTAAACCAGGGGAGGAGTCCTGAGGAGATCATTTGCATATTCCCACTGCATTTTGGGGTAAGTGAAGAGTCTCCGCGAGCTCAAAGAACACTGGATTTTGGCTGTTGGAGCTGAAAAGAGGACATTGGTAAACCAGGGGAGGAGTCCTGAGGAGATCATTTGCATATTCCCACTACATTTTGGGGTAAGTGAAGAGTCTCCGCGAGCTCAAAGAACACTGGATTTTGGCTGTTGGAGCTGAAAAGAGGACATCGGTAAACCAGGGGAGGAGTCCTGAGGAGATCATTTGCATATTCCCACTACATTTTGGGGTAAGTGAAGAGTCTCCGCGAGCTCAAAGAACACTGGATTTTGACTGTTGGAGCTGAAAAGAGGACATCGTTAAACCAGGGGAAGAGTCCTGAGGAGAAGATTTGCATATTCCCACTGCATTTTGGGGTAAGTGAAGAGTCTCCGCGAGCTCAAAGAACACTGGATTTTGGCTGTTGGAGCTGAAAAGAGGACATCGGTAAACCAGGGGAGGAGTCCTGAGGAGATCATTTGCATATTCCCACTGCATTTTGGGGTAAGTGAAGAGTCTCCGCGAGCTCAAAGAACACTGGATTTTGGCTGTTGGAGCTGAAAAGAGGACATCTGTAAACCGCGCGCTGCATTTTGAAGCTTTTTTCACTGTTTTCAGAACATTAACAGTAAGAACATGGAAGAGTCCAGGAGCCATTTGGTGAGCTGCATATCCTGCTACATGTTCACAGACTTGCCAGTGGAAAAGCCAAACTCCACATGCAAGAAATGAAACCTTGTGTCCATGTTGGAGGAAAAGTTGCGAAATCTAGAAGAGAGGTTAACTACCTTGAAAATCATTAAGGAAGGTGAAGAGTTCTTAGAGCAGAATTATCTCTTCATGATTCAGAAAGAGAAGAAATTCGAACTGCACCTGGTGAAACAGAGGAATGGAAGCATGTGACCCACAGAAGCAGGAGGATCGAGAGGCAGTCAGCACCCATACTGCTCAGGAACCAGTACCAGGCTCTCACGCAGGAGAACCATGAAGAAATACAGCAAAATAAGACTTTGCCAGCAATGAATAACCTTGTAAGCCCTCAGAATCCTCCTGGATGGAGAAAGAAGAATGTTGTGAAGAAAAAACGGAGAGTGGTGGTCATGGGGGATTCCCTGTTAAGAGGAACAGAGGCCGCTATCTGCAGACCAGACATAACCTCAAGAGAAATGTGCTGTCTTCCAGGAGCAAAACTTAAAGATGTGTCTGACAGGATATCAAGACTCTTCAGACCTACAGATCACTACCCATTCCTGCTAATACATGTGGGGACAAATGACACCGCAAGAAAGGACCTGGAAACCATCTGCAGTGACTTTGAAGACTTAGGCAAGAAAGTGAATGAATTGGGAGCACAGGTGGTCTTCTCATCCATCCTCCCAGTGGATGGCCATGGAACAATGAGGTGGAATAAGATTCTACAGGTGAACAATTAGCTACGTCGATGGTGCCGTCAACAAGGATTTGGATTTCTGGATCACGGAATGAATTACCTATATGATGGACTACTTGCTAGAGATGGGGTGCATCTTACGAAGACTGGAAAACATGTATTTGGAAGTCGCCTTGCTACACTCATCAGGAGAGCTTTAAACTAGAACAATGTGGGAAGGGAAGCAAAAGGCCAGAAAAAGCCATACAGCTGACAAATACTATTGAGATCTCTGCTACTGGAAGTGGAAAGGAAGAACAAAGACAAAACAATTTAAATAATAAAAATATGGGAGGAAGAGAAACCAATCACAAACTACAATGTTTTTATACAAATGCACAAAGCATGGGGAACAAACAAGGAGAATTGGGACTACTAACGCAGGAAAAGGAATATGATGTCATTGGAATCACTGAAACTTGGTGGGACGATACACATGATTGGAATAAAAGGCTAGAAGGATACAACTTATTTGCAAGAAACAGACTTGATAAACGAGGAGGAGGTGTCGCATTGTATGTTAGAAAAGCGTATATCTGCACAGAGATTGAAGCTTCAGAGACTGGGAGTTCTGTGGAAACTGTTTGGGTAAGAATACAAGGAGAGAACAACGGAAAGGACACCATTGTAGGCATTTACTACAGGCCACCTGGGCAAGCTGAAGATATGGATGAACTCTTTATGTAACAAATGACCAAGTTCTCCAAAAAATATGACGTAGTGGTCATGGGAGATTTCAACTGTCCAGACATTTGTTGGGAATCTCTCTCAAGTAAAACTAACAGGTCAAGCAAATTCTTATCCTCTCTTGCTGACAACTTTATCTTCCAAAAGGTAGGGGAGAAAACAAGGGGATCTGCTACTTTGGATCTAATCCTTATAAACAGGGAGGAAATGGTTGAGGAGGTAAAGGTGGCTGGGACCCTAGGAGGCAGCGATCATGCTATTATAGAATTTTGGATAACTAGAGGAGGAAGACATGTGAAGACTCAAACTTCAAGGTTAGATTTTAGAAAGGCAGATTTTAAGAGACTCAGAAAGAGAATAGGAGGGATCCAATGGCTGGATGTCCTTAAGGACAAAAATGTCCAGGAAGGATGGGAAATTTTTAAAAATGAGATTCTCAAAGCACAATCGTTAACAATCCCGAAAAGTAGGAAGAATGGGAAGCATTTAAGGAAACCAGGATGGATGAACACAGAACTTAAACACATGCTAAAAAGAAAGAAAGAAATGTTTATTAAACGGAAAGAGGGAGGCATATCTAAAGAAGATTATAATGCAGTCTGCAGATCCTGTAGGGCACGTATCAGGTTAGCTAAAGCTGACAATGAATTAAGGCTTGCAAGAGATGTCAAAAGCAATAAAAAAGGATTTTGGAGGTATGTCAAAAGAAAAAGAAAAGTCAAAGATGCTATAGGATTTTTACAGGATGAAAATGGAGAAATGGTAAGAGAGGATGTTGAGAAGGCCGAACTTTTTAACTCCTATTTTGCATCTGTTTTCTCTCAGAAAGAAAATGTAACATCAACTGATCTTCACTGTCCTTTTAAAGGAATAGAGGAATCCAAGTTATGTGTAAACAGAAAGATTGTGAGGGAATATTTAGCTAGCATAAATGAGTTCAAGTCTCCAGGTCCAGATGAATTACACCCCATAGTACTGAAGGAGATCGTAGAAGAAATTGTAGAACCACTCTCCATAATCTTTGAAAATTCTTGGAGAACAGGAGAAGTCCCAGAAGACTGGAGAAGAGCAAAAGTTGTTCCTATCTTCAAAAAGGGGAAGAAGGTGGACCCAGGGAACTATAGGCCGGTGAGTCTGACTTCTATACCAGGAAAGATCTTTGAACAAATTATTAAACAACATATATGTAAGTACATGGATAAGAATGAAGTGATTAACCAGAGTCAGCATGGGTTTGTAACTAACAAGTCATGTCAGACTAACTTAATTTCCTTCTATGACAGAATCACTGACTGGGTGGATCAGGGAAATGCTGTAGATATAGTATATCTTGACTTCAGCAAAGCATTTGACAAAGTATCTCACACCATCCTTATTGAAAAAATGACCAAGTATGCAATGGACCAGGCAACTGTTAGGTGGATTCATAACTGGCTTAGTGATAGGACTCAAAGGGTGGTTGTAAATGGCTTCACATCCAGCTGGATGAATGTCTCAAGTGGGGTACCACAGGGCTCCGTCCTGGGACCTGTATTGTTCAACATCTTTATCAATGATTTAGATGAAGGAATTGAGGGTAAACTGATTAAATTTGCTGATGACACAAAGCTAGGAGGGATAGCTAATACTAGAGAAGAGAGAGAGAGGATTCAAAAAGACCTAAATAAACTGGAGCAGTGGGCAGCAACCAACAGAATGGTTTTTAACAGGGAAAAATGCAAAGTACTACATCTGGGCAATAAAAATGAAAAAAGCATATACAGAATGGGAGGAATAGAGCTAAGCAACAGTACATGTGAAAAAGACTTAGGTATACTAATAGATCATAGACTGAACATGAGTCAACAGTGTGATGCAGCAGCAAAAAAGGCAAATACAATTCTGGGATGTATTAACAGAAGCATACAGTCTAGATCACGTGAAGTCATTATCGGTCTTTACTCCTCTTTGGTCAGACCTCATCTGGAATACTGTGTACAGTTTTGGGCACCACATTTTAAAAAAGACATAGACAAACTGGAGCAAGTTCAGAGAAGAGCGACCAGAATGGTGACTGGTCTGCAAACCATGTCCTATGAGGAACGGTTACAGGATTTGGGAATGTTTAGCTTGCAAAAAAGAAGACTGAGAGGAGACTTAATAGCTGTCTACAAATATGTCAAGGGCTGTCACATTGTAGAAGGATCATCTTTATTCTCATTTGCACAAGGAAAGACTAGAAGCAATGGGATGAAACTAAATGGGAGGAGACACAGATTAGATATTAGAAAAAACTTTTTGACAGTTAGGGTGATTAATGAGTGGAACAGGCTGCCACGAGAGGTGGTGAGTTCCCCTTCAATGGACCTCTTCAAACAGAGGCTGGACAGACATCTGTCTGAGATGATTTAGTGAATCCTGCTTTGAGCAGGGGGTTGGACCAGATGACCCAGGAGGTCCCTTCCAACTCTACCATTCTATGATTCTATTCTGCTGCACCAGCAAGCGAGCCTCCCATCGCTGCTGTTTAGTGAGAGCATCACTTATCCTGACCTCTCCCCCGGACGCATCCCTGGCTGAAGGTAGAGAACTCTCTGGCGATATGCCTGAAGGGACGTCTGTAACTAAACACTCTCGATCTCTCCAAGGTTTTAGCAGGTTTACTTGGTAAAGCTGCTCAGGTTTCCTCCTTCCGGGCTCATACTGTTATGTTCTGCTACCAGAGCTAAGGAAAGAGAGGAGATCTGTCCCTACGATAGAACTCAGCTTAATCCCTACGATGTAACAGGGGACCTGATCCTGCGATCAGACCTGCTAAAGTCCTAAGCTAGTCTGTACGGAGACCTATAGATGTGGGGAAGGAATCCCTACAAGTACTAAGGACTGGGAGGAATATGGGACACCTCCTAACAGAAATAGTAGCAGACAGACGAACAAACAAAGTATATAGAACATAGAGGTCAGTAGACCAAGCAAACTAACAGAGCAAGACACAAAGCACAGGCTAGCTAGAAAGTAGATATACAATGAAGTCCAGCAAAGCCAGAAGGGCGGAGCAGGATTAAATAGGCCAACAAGGTCATGTGACCAGCAAAGGAAAAAAAACCTAAGAGCAAGGTTCTAACAGTACCCCCCCTTCTAAGAGGATCCTCCGGATCCCCTAGGACCAGGCTTATCAGGAAATCTCCTGTGAAATGCTCTGATAAGTCTGGACGCGGAAACATCATCCGACCTCACCCAAGAGTTATCCTCGGGACCGAAACCTTTCCAGGCCACAAGATACTGCAAACTACCTCTATACTGTCTAGAGTTAAGGATGCGAGAAATTTCATATTCCCCGTCCTCCACCACCGGAGGAACAGAGGCAGAGGCGTCACAATCCGATACAACAGCTTTTTTCAACAGAGAGACATGAAATACCGGATTAATTCTAAAGGAGGTAGGAACCTCCAACCTAACAGCAGATTGGTTGACAACCTGAAGCACCTTAAAGGGCCCTACAAACTTGGGACCCAATTTCTTTGAAGGAATCCTCAACCGCAGATTCCTAGAGGACAACAAAACCATGTCACCAACAGCGAACAAAACCTCCTGTCGTTTCCTATCAAAGCAGTCTTTAGATTTTCTGTTGGCCTCCTGAAGATTACCACGCACATCCGTCCAAACTCTCTCCAAATCACCGGAAAAATTCTCCTCCTCAGGCACGGCAGATCCCAACTTGGAGAACGACCCAAACGACGGATGTCTCCCAGAACAACAACAAAAAAGGCGAACAACCAGCAGAAGAAGATGTATGATTGTTCAGAGCAAATTCAGCAAGTGGCAGAAACTCAGACCACCCCTCATGATTGTCTGCCACAAAACAACGCAAGAACTGCTCAACATCCTGGTTTTTCCTTTCTGTCTGGCCATTAGATTCAGGATGATATCCGGACGAGAACGACAAATGAACTCCCAACCTATCACAAAAGGCACGCCAAAAACGAGCCACGAACTGAGGATCCCTATCAGAAACAATGTCAGTAGGAACGCCATGAAGTCTGACAATTTCCTTGACAAAGGCCTTAGCGAGAGTTTTAGCGCAGGGCAGTTTGACGAAAGGAACCAAGTGACACATCTTGCTAAAACGGTCCACGACCACCCAGATGACAGTAAAACCCTCAGAGGGGGGAAGGTCAGTTATAAAGTCCATAGCCAAATGTGTCCAAGGAGCACTGGGAACCTCCAAAGGACAAAGCAACCCCGCAGCAGGAGTATGTGAGGACTTAGATCTAGCACATATAGTACATTGACGCACCCACTTAATGACTTCCTTCTGCCATCCAGGCCACCAAAAACTGCGACCCACCAGTCTCTTGGTCTCAGAGATTCCGGGATGACCTGCCAACCGAGATTCGTGACACTCAACAAACAAATCTCTCCTAAAGGTCCCAGGCACAAACAACCTCCCATGAGGAGTGTTAGAAGGGGCATTCTCCTGTGCTTTAAGAATCTCATTTTCCAAAATGGAGTCCAAAGCAGCTATCACAACACCTTCTTGTAAAATGTTTTCCTCTTTCTCAGCACCGACTATGGGAGAAAAACTGCGAGACAAGGCATCCGCCTTAACATTCTTAGTACCAGGGATGTAAGTAACGGAGAAATTAAACCGCGAGAAAAACAGTGCCCACCTAGCCTGACGGGCATTCAGGCGCTTGGCAGCATCAAGATATATCAGATTTTTATGATCCGTAAGAACCTGAACGGGAAATTCCGCACCTTCCAAGAAGTGGCGCCAGTGTTCAAATGCGAGTTTAATAGCCAATAATTCCCGATTACCAATATCGTAATTCAGTTCAGTCTCCGAAAAATTTTTTGAAAAAAAGGCACAGGAATGTAATCCATCCCCGTTATCCTGAGACAATACTGCGCCAACCCCCACAGAGGAAGCATCAACCTCAACCAAAAACGGCCTAGTAACATCAGGCTGCATAAGGATGGGAGCAGAGGTGAACCTCTCCTTGAGATACACAAAAGCTTCAATGGCCTCAGAAGACCACTGAACCGCATCAGCACCTTTCCTGGTGAGATCAGTCAGAGGTTTGACAATACTAGAAAAATTTTTTATGAATTTTCTGTAGTAATTGGCGAAACCCAAAAACCTCTGTATCGATTTCAAACCAATAGGCCTAGGCCATTCCTGCACAGCTTGAACTTTAACCGGGTCCATCTCAAAACCTTCACTGGAGATAATGTAGCCCAAAAAACTAATTCTCTGTACAGCGAACTCACATTTCTCCAGTTTAGCAAAAAGCGAATTGTCCATTAATAACTGTAATACCTCACGCACGCTCCGCCAATGAGACTCCAGATCTGGCGAATAAATCAAAATGTCATCCAAATACACAACCACATTTTTGCCGATCAAAGGTCTAAGGATGTCATTAATCAGATTCTGAAAAAATGCAGGAGCATTAGTACGACCAAAAGGCATAACCAGATTCTCAAAATGACCCACAGGAGTGTTAAAAGCAGTCTTCCATTCGTCACCCTCCTTCATGCGCAACAGATTGTATGCCCCCTTAAGGTCAATTTTAGAGAACCACTTGGCCCCCATTAACTGGTTAAACAGATCAGGAATCAATGGCAGTGGGTAAGGATTGCGTACAGTAATTTTGTTAATCTCACGAAAATCCAGACAAGGACGTAAACCGCCGTCCTTTTTTTTTACAAAAAAAAATCCAACCGCCACAGGAGACTTAGAGGGGCCTAATGTGACCGGCGGCCAAACTTGTCTGTATGTATTCCTCCAAAGCCTTCCTCTCAGGAATAGTAAGGTTAAATAAACGACTTTTAGGAAGAGTCGCTCCAGGGACAAATTCAATAGAACAATCATAGTCTCTATGGGGAGGCAAAACCTGCGATTCCTTCTCAGAAAAAACTCTCCAAAAATCCTGAATAGGAACAGTCAATTCTCCCCTATCCAAAGCTGCAATACGCCCGTTACAACACTTGTCATAACATTTATGGCTCCAGGATTTAATTTCACTGGTAGACCAATCCAGTACAGGATTGTGAAATTTTAACCAGGGCAATCCCAATATTACTGGAGAAGGCAAGTTATTCAACACTACCAAATCCAATTTCTCATGGTGAACACCATTAATAGTGAGAGGAAATTCACAGACCTTGAGAGTAATATTCTTCAAAGGGGAACCATCCACAGAAACCACAGCAATGGGGGATGATAAAGGTTCAGGTTTTAAATTGAGTCTTTCCACGAATCCCCCATCAATTACATTCAGAGTAGACCCGCAATCAACAAACACCCGAAATTCCATTAATTTTTTCTGAGCAATCGTGGAAGCAGCTAAAAATACACCCTTGGAATTTAAACAGGCAATACGGGCGTGACTGATCATTTTTTTTTCTTTCTTCATACGAAGCTCACAGCCTTTAATCAAATGACCAGATTTTCCGCAATAGAAACACAAGCTTTCAGAAAATCGACGGTCTTTTTCTTGAGAGCGAGGTGCCACTGATCCAATCTCCATCGGTTCACCACTGTTAGTACACACATTCTCATAACCAGAAACTGACATAGCAGAGGATTTGCTCTCATTAACCCTTGCACGCAGTCTTCTATCCACCCGTATAGCTAATTGCATAGCCTGTTGCAAATCTTCAGGTGTAGGATAAGCAATTAGAAGGTCTTTAACCCTTTCACTGAGCCCAACAAGAAATAGACTTTTCAGAGCAGAATCGTTCCACCCTGTTTGAGTAGACCAACGACGGAAATGAGTACAATATTTTTCCACATTACCTGATCCCTGTTTTAAACGTCTCAACTCAGTCTCAGCTGATGCGACACGGTCAGGATCATCATATAATAGCCCCAAAGCAGAAAAAAAACTATCCACTGATCTGAAGCACGTATCACTAGGTTGCAAAGAAAAGGCCCACTCCTGAGGCTCTTTGCGCAAAAGTGACATTATGAACCCTACGCGCTGGGATTCATCCCCAGAGGACTTAGGTCTCAAACGAAAATACAATAAGCAAGCATTTTTAAATGAAAAAAATTCTCGGTGTTCACCAAAAAATAAATCCGGCAAACATACCTTAGGCTCCAAGAAATGTGCTCCAGGACAGTTACTCACGTGCTGACGGAGCTCGGCCACCTCCAGAGAGAGTCCCTGCAGGCGATGAACCAAATCCTGAACCGATACCATGATGGAACAGAAAAATCTTTCCTTAGAGAATTTGCTGGCTGGACTTACTGTTATGTTCTGCTACCAGACCTAAGGAAAGAGAGGAGATCTGTCCCTACGATAGAACTCAGCTTAATCCCTACGATGTAACAGGGGACCTGATCCTGCGATCAGACCTGCTAAAGTCCTAAGCTAGTCTGTACGGAGACCTATAGATGTGGGGAAGGAATCCCTACAAGTACTAAGGACTGGGAGGAATATGGGACACCTCCTAACAGAAATAGTAGCAGACAGACGAACAAACAAAATATATAGAACATAGAGGTCAGTAGACCAAGCAAACTAACAGAGCAAGACACAGAGCACAGGCTAGCTAGAAAGTTGATATACAATGAAGTCCAGCAAAGCCAGAAGGGCGGAGCAGGATTAAATAGGCCAACAAGGTCATGTGACCAGCAAAGGAAAAAAAACCTAAGAGCAAGGTTCTAACACATACACCCAGTAATTTACCTCCCCCACCTTTTCTCGAACCTCATATGGCCCTTGCCACTTGGCCATGAGCTTACTCTCAGCTGTGGGTACCAGTACTAATACCCGATCGCCCTTGTTAAAAGACCTGACCGTGGCTCTTTTATTATATGTGCGCCTCTGCACCACCTGGGCATCTAACAGATGTTCTTTCACGATGGACATGACCACCGCAATCCAGTCCTGCATACTAGCCACGTGTTCAATTATACTCCTATGTGGAGTCGGCTCTTGTTCCCACGTCTCTTTGGCTGCGTCCAACAGACCCCTAGGGAGAGAACCCTGTGGAAGCCTGGGGTAGCTCACGGACGGCGAACATCAAATAGGGTAGCAATATGTCCCAATCCCTTCAGTCCTTAGAAACCACCTTTTTTAACATGGACTTGAGGGTTTTATTGAACCATTCTACTAGCCCGTCGGTTTGAGGGTGGTACACCGAGGTGCGCAATTGTTTAATTTTTAGCATTTTGCACAGTTCCCTTGTCACCTTGGACATAAAAGGGGTCCCTTGATCGGTCAGGATCTCCTTAGGTAGTCCAAGGCGACAGGACATGGCAAACAGCTCCCCTGCAATCAGTTTCGCCGAGGTGTGGCGTAGCGGTATATTCTCCGGGTACCGGGAGGCAAAGTCGACGACCACCAGTATATGTTGGTGGCCATGAGCGGATTTTACAATGGGCCCTGCCAAGTCCATTGCAATCCGTTCAAAAGGTACCTCTATCACTGGCAGGGGTACCAATGGGCTACGGAAACTGGCGGTGGGTGCGGTCAGTTGACATTAGGGGCAGGATTCGCAGTACTTTTGGACCTCCGCGTAAATCCCCGGCCAAAAAAACTGCTGCTAGATACGTTCTTGCGTCTTTTTAACCCCTAAGTGTCCATCCAGCAGGTGTGTGTGTGCCAAATCTAGAACTGCCCGATGGCACGACTGAAGTACCACTAATTGTTCCATGACCTCATCCCTGATCTTATCTTTCCTATAGAGAAACTCACCGTTGACTACCATGGGTGGAAATACAGTATCTGCACCGGGCTGTTGAGCTACGCTATTTACCTCTAACACCATTTCCCTCACCCTAGTCAGGTTGGGATTAGTGTTGAGCCACCCCCGTAGTGTTCGAGTTCGGTTCGGTTCGTCGAACACCCGTGTGTTCGCCGAACTGTTCGTCGAACTGTTCGTCGAACACCTTCGAACACCGTTAAAACCAATGGCAGGCAAACAAAAACACATAGAAACACATAGAAAACACCTTCAAAGGTGTCCAAAAGCTGACAAACTGCTCAGAAGACACAACTAACACATGGAAAAGTGACAAGTACATATAGTCATGCGAAAAGAAAAGAGGTGGAGGAGTAAAAGGAGGGGGAGACACAGATATAGGCATGTCATGCCCTTCTAAAATCCAAAAAGTGAGAAGCCGAGACGGCCAGTCCGCTCCTGCCCGTGCCACCTCCGTGTCGCCGGGTTTGTGCCAGAGCCGCGGTGAACCCTGACGGCCAGCCCCCCTCTCCCAATACTGGTGCCTGTCCGCTGGTGGGTCGAGAGAGCCCCCCTGTGGTGGAGGCAGCTCTAAGCTTTTTAATTTAAATTGTCCCTCTAATTTGAATGAATACACTTTAAATCCATTTACAAGGATCTATTGGAGGGCAAGTCTCATGCCAGCAGCCGCGTAATTTCAGCTCCAGTAGCGTCCACTAAAGCTGCTGCAGTTAAAAAGCTTTTATAAGGATCGAGCTCGGCTGTCCACCGCAAGGCATCCTAGTGCCAGTCCCAGCCCCTATGCCTTGGGGTGCCTCCTGATGCTCTTCACTCAGTATCCCGTGGTCCCGAAGCATTTCCTTTGAAAAAATTAAGTGTCCAAACTACAGGTGGTGTAGCTTACTTAACAGCCGGGATAATCCGCTGACTAGCAGACACTGCTACTAGGCACAAAGTATTTCCTGGGCTAGATGCAGTTAAAAATTTGTAAGTAGATACTCTCGTTGGATGCTGAGAAAGCATTCCATAGAGTCTCCTGGCACGCCATATATGATTCTCTTAAAAAGCTTGGGGTAGGGGTCTAGGGGACCCTTTTATAGCCAAAATCACGGCCCTGTATGACAATACGTCACCTAGGCTGAAGATAAATGGAACTGTAGCACCGAGGGCTCGGTTGCTACAGACGTATTGCACCTCACCCAGAGGTGTGATATCTCACTCTCAGATAAGGATGGAGTGTGGATCAGGACCCGACACCTGCATGCATTACACCACATTGCCGTGGGGCAGGGCGACCAATATGCCCCTGAGATGGGCACGACAGTCCCTGTCCCTGGCTGGAGAGGGGGGAGGGAACACTGAGGAAGGGGAACCCTGCAGTGCAGGAGCAGGGAGGAAGCAGTTCCTGGGTGCATTGAGAAGGGAGTATAAAAGGTGGGCACCATCTTAGTTCAGTGCAGAGAAGTCTGAGCAGAAGTGGCAGGGAGCAGGGGCTCTGCATGAGCTCTGCTCCGGAGGCGGGCCTAGTAACAGAGGCCCAGGCCTGCAAGAGGGAGAAGGAAGGAAGAGGAGCGGAGAAGGCTCCAGGAACGAGGAATGAAGGGATCCCAGGGGTGCGGACGGGCGAGTCGCCACCGCACGCCCGGATCCACCTGCGTGGAGGGGTCAGGCCAAAGGGGGAGACCGGTCCCCGAACTAGTGGAGGCAGGAAACGACCCTCAGCTAGAAACCGGAGGCTCTGACATTTTATGTGGCGCAGCCCCTTGCTCCACCCGCTAGGAAGGCACCACATAGGGTCAGGGAAACTGGCGCCAAGTTTACCAAGAGGAGGCCCGAGGCAGCCGGACAGAAGTGTTGGTAAGAAAGGCCAGACAAAGGACACACAAAGGGGGTCCTGTGAAGCGCTCCAAAGTTATCTGGGAGTTGTCTGAGCCCCTCACCTGGTGAGCACAGTACGACGTGGGCAGCCGTTACCTGCAGACGTGGTCTGGATAATAAGAACTGTGAGTAAAGGCCCTGAACTGCATCACTGACTCCGTGTCGTTACTGCTGCTGCCCTGCACCATCACCCCCATCCTTCGCATACACTGCCCTGAGGCTATACTCCTCCCGTGGGGAGTTATGCTACGCTCTGCTGCACCCACAACACCAGCCTTAGCGGTCTGCCCTGTAGCGGCGGTTCACTCTGACCGCAATCCACGGGTGGCGTAGTCGGACATTTAAACATCAAAACCACATAAATAGTTCCGCCACTGGTTTGACCGCCCTGAGCCACGGAACCGGATCGCCGCCACGAAGACTACAACCACCAGCATCCACCAAAAAGGGTCCGGCTCCGGGTGTCCCAAGGCCCAGGGGGTGCGTCAGAACATTTTCATCACCTTCCACAATCACCAATGGGACAAGGCAGGGATGTCCTCTGTCCCCTCTCTTATACATCCTAGTGACGGAGCACCTGCTCTCATCAATTTGCCATAACCCCAATATTAGGTGGATTGAGGTGGGAGGCACCGAGTACAAGTGCTCTCTATTTGCTGATGATGTCCTAGTATATATCACTCAATCACATATATCCATCCCTGCTGTTATGGCTGAAATAGATCACTTTGTTACATGGTAAAATTTTAAAATCAATGCAGCGAAGTCTGAGGCCCTCGATGTCTCCCTCCCTAAATCCATATAGGATTCCATCCAGTCCAACTTTCCCTTTGCCTGGCCCTCACAGGGTATCAAATACTTAGGAATTCCTATTCATAGAGACCTCTCCCATCTATGTTATCTTAATTTTGGGCCCTTTATTGAACAATTCCATACAGACCACAGTTGGCAAGTTAGAACTGTAAGATTCACTACGTGAACCACTGGTGTTTTGTGGAAAAGCACATGTACACCGCGTTCCAAATTATTATGCAAAAAGTGTTTAGGAGTGATAAGGGAAGAATTTGTTTGTTTGTCAGTTAAACTCATTGATGGTGATGTGTGTCAGGGCTCTTTATATCACTGTAAGCAATTGCAGACACCTGTGCTAATTAGTTTGGCAGGTGTGTCCAATGAAAAGCAAGACTACTTAAGAAGGCTCTCTCACATTATTAAGCAGCCTACATTTTCTGCCAAAATGGGAAAGAAAAAGGATGTGTCGGCTGCTGAGAAGCAACAAATTGTGGAGTGTTTAGGTCAAGGCATGACTACAATCACCATTGTGCGATGATCAGGATGAAGTGTCTTGGCAATCAAGAAGTATGTAGCTGATTCACAGTACACACGTGTGCGTGCTGGTAAGGGCAAATTGAGGACTCTTTCCTACAGGCAATTACATCAGGTTGAAAGAGCAGCGGCAAAAAAGCCTTGTCATAGCAGCAGACAAGTTTTTGAAGCTGCTTGTGCCTCCAACGTCCCCCGAACAACAAGATGCAGGGTCCTTCAGAGGAATGCAGCTGTGCATACGCCATCCTGTCGACCTCCTCTATCCACTTCACACAAGCAGAAACGGCTCCAGTGGGCCAAACATTACATGAAGACTGATTTCAAAACTGTTTTGTTCACGGATGAGTGCCGTGCAGCGCTCGATGGTCCAGATGAATGGAGTGGAGGATGGCTGGTTGATGGACACCCCACGCAAACACGGCTACAGCGCCAACAAGGAGGAGGTGGAGTAATGTTTTGGGCTGGAATCATGGGGAGAGAGATTGTCGGCCCCTTTAGGATCCCTGAAGGCGCTAAAGATGAACTACATAATGTATGTGGATTTTCTCAAACAGCACTTCCTGCCATGGTTCAAGAAGAAGAACCGTGTATTTCACAGCAAGATCATTTTTCTGCATGATAATGCACCATCTCATGCTGCACATAAAACATCTGCATCTCTGGCTGATATGGGCATAAAAGGGGACAAACTTATGGTGTGACCCCCATGCTCCCCTGACCTCTACCCCATTCAGAACCTTTGGAGCATCATTAAAAGGAGTGTCTATGATGGCGGGAGGCAGTTCACATCTAAGCAACAGCTCTGGGAGGGTATTCTGTCCTCATGCAAAACAATTGAAGCAGAAACCATCCAAAACCTGACAAATTCAATGGACGAGAGAGTTCAGAAGCTCCTTTCGAACAAGGGGTCCTATGTGAAAATGTAACATCACCTAGAATAAAGTTTTGAGTTGAAAACTGTTTGATTTCAGTTTCTAACAACCTGCTAATGCTTATAATTTCAAAAATGACCATTTTTTTGGTCTTTATTAAAATGAAAAGGTTGATCGAAAAGTTTGGGGGATCTAAGAGTGTGGCAACCCAGTAGTCATGATTACTTCGAATTCTGACAATATGAGGGTCATGCTGCAGGTAGTGCAGCAAGAAGGCACTTATGTGTCTTGCGCATCTCGGAGCCCCAAAATTATTTTCCGGGCTAGATGCAGCTAAAAATTATTTTTAATTTTAAATCTGGTGAAGCTTATTATAGATGGCCTAATAGGATCAGTGCTGCACACTGCTACAAAGCCCAAATTATTTTCCAGTCAAGATACAGATAAACATGATTAGTAATTTGAAAACTTAAAACGGTTGGTAGGGTGATTTTAACCAATCATCAAGCTTTTACTCTCCCCAGGATGACACAGGGGTAGAAAAGTCGTTTCGGATCCATGATTTGTTCATCTTTATGAACGTGAGTCTGTCTACATTATCAGTGGAGAGCCGCATGCGCTTATCTGTCAGCACACCACCAGCAGCGCTGAACACACGTTCAGACAGAACCCTGGCTGCGGGGCATGACAAGATCTCCAAGGCGTAAGTGGCTAGCTCCGGCCATTTATCCAGATTGGAAGCCCAAAAAGAGCAAGGGTCCAGTGACACAGTCGTGGCTTCAATGTTTACTTGGAGATACTCCTGTACCATCGTCTCTAGGCGTTGACTATGTGTCAGACTTCTTGTCTCCTGTGGCCTTGCAAAGGATGGGCTAAAAAAGTGGTGAAATGATTCCGCAAAATTGATGTTACCAGCAGATACTGTGGTTCTGTTACGGTTTGAGTGCTGAACACTTGACGGTCCCACGGTTGGCAAGTTGGAACTGTGAGATTCACTACGTGCACCACTGGTATTTTGTGGAAAAGCACATGTAAGATTCTGCAACAGTCTCTGCTGATACTCCTGCATGCGTGCATCCCTTTCTATGGCAGGAATAATTTCTGCAAATTTACTTTTGTACCGGGGATCTAACAGTGTGGCAACCCAGTAGTCAGGATTATTTCTAATTCTCACAATTCGAGGGTAATGTTGCAGGTAGTGCAGCAAGAAGGCACTCATGTGTGTTGCGCATCCAGGAGCACCAAGTCCCTGTTGTGTTGGTGGCGAGGTAACAATCATGCTTCCTTCCTCTGTCCTCTCCCCCCAACCTCGCACAACAGAAATGTGATCAAGGTCTCCCTCATCTGATGAGTCTTCCATCAGTTCGTCCTCCACTTCTTCCTGGGCTCCTGCACCTTCCTCACTAGTTTGGCTGCTACCATGCGCCCTGGTAAAATTATCTCCCCCACCCTCACATGCCTGCCGCCCTGGTGCTGCCGACCGTCTGGTCCTTGCAGATGTTAGCCCTTCCGCATACAACTCCTCCTCCTCTACTTCCTCCACCTCCTCTTGTGCCACCACCTGACTCCGAATTCTGTTTAACATGTGCTCCAGCATGTAAATCACCGGAATAGTCATGCTGATAATGGCATCGTCAGCACTAAACATCTTCGTCGCCATTTCAAAACTGTGCAGAAGGGTGCATAGGTCCCTGATCTGAGACCACTCCTCCAGCGTGATTTGCCCCACCTCTGAATCTCGTTGGCCCAGGCTATACATCAGAACGTATTGCACCAGGGCTTGTCGGTGCTGCCACAGTCGCTGCAACATGTGCAGAGTTGAATTCCACCGGGTAGGCACATCGCATTTTAGCCGGTGAAGTGGCAGGCCCAACGACTTCTGTAGAGATGTAAGTCGCTGAGCTGCGGGATGCGAACGGCGGAAGTGAGCACACAGCGACCGTGCCCTCTGCAGAAGGCCATCTAGTCTGGGATAGTGGGCTAAAAATTGCTGGACAACCAGGTTCAACACGTGAGCCATACAAGGCACGTGTGTGACATTGCCCCGGCGAAGGGCCGCACCCAGGTTTGCAGCATTGTCGCACACGGCCTTCCCTGGTTTCAGGTCCAGTGGAGACAACCATTCATGAAATTGGTTCTCCAGAGCTGACCACAACTCCTCAGCTGTGTGACTCACATTTCCCAGACATTTCAATGTAAAAACCGCCTGATGACGTTGAGCCCTACTTCCAGCATAGTAAGGAGGTGTGCAGGATCCCTTCTGCGCAGTTAGAAAGCTTGTGGCATGACCAGACAGGCTTTGGGTGCAGGTGGAAGACCGAGAGGAGGTTGAGGAGGCAGAAGCAGTGGAGGAAAAATGACATAAAGAGGATTGACGCACAACTCGTGGGGACGGCAAGACTTGGACAGCAGCCCCTTGTCCTGCTGTCACCATAGTTACCCAGTGCCCAGTCAGCGACATGTAACGCCCCTGTCCATGCCTACTCGTCCAAGTGTCTGTGGTGAAATGCACCCTGTCACACGCAGAGTTTCTCAAAGAAGCGGTGATGTTGTGTGCGACATGCTGGTGGAGCGCAGGCACACCTTTCTTTGAGAAGTAGTGCCGACTGGGCATCTGGTACTGGGGCACTGCGACGGACATAAGGTCTCGAAAATCCTCTGTGTCCACCAGGCGGAAAGGCAGCATTTCTGTAGCCAAGAGCTTGCAGATGGTGAAATTCAACCTCTTAGCTTTCTCATGGCTAGGAGGAAATGGTCTTTTACTTGTCCACATCTGAGGGACCGAGGGCTGGCTATTGTGCTTAGACGGGGTTGATAAGGGTGTCCCCGGCAAACTGCCGGTCTGTGAGGAAGATGCAGGCGGACATGTTAGGTTGCCTTGATCCAAAGGTGGTGCTATCGATGTCGGACAGCGCTCAAGACCAGCTGGTGTTACCACCTCCAAAGAAAATGATGACCTGCCAATCACGCTGGCTGTTGCGGGTAAAGAGGTGGCAGGTCTGCGCCCCAAAACAGGTGTGACTGCTGTCCCCCCAGTCACAGAGGATGAAGAGGCCGCGGATGCACAAGATATGGCAGACGGTGGTTGGCCCGGCCGGCTAGACCGCATTGTAGCACACTGAGCTTCCCACTGCAACTTATGCTTCATGTCCATGTGCCGGTTCATGCATGAAGTACTCAAACTATGTATTTTTTGGCCTCTACTTAGCTTTTGCTGACAAATGTTACAGATAACACGAGTTGGGTCATCTTTATCGATCTGAAAAAATGCCCAGGCTATGCAAGGCTTAGCACCCATGCGACCTGAAGAGCCACCACGACTTGTGGTGAGAGGCAGAGTTGTGTTTGAGGATGCAGTTGTTGACGTGCTTCCAGTACTACGTCTCTGTCCAGGAAGGCGCAACCTGACCTCGTCGTCACTAGCATCTTCCTCCACCTCCTCTGCTGACCTCATCTCTTGGCTGACTGTGGGTTGACAGTAAGTGGGATCTCCGACCTCATCATCATCACCCTGTGCGTTATCACACCCGTCGTCCTCAGAGCCAACCTGTTCCTGCCCTGACAAAAAACTAAAGTTGTCGCTCCAATCAGGTATTTGAGTCATATCATCGTCTTCCTCATTGTCTCCACCAACAGGAGTTACAGTTTGGGAATGAGGGTCTACATTATGGTCAGAACCTTCTGCGTCTGGTCCTGGATCCGACTCATAAAGATTCTGGGCATCAGTGCAGATCATTTCCTCGTCTGGATTCACAGAAGCGCTGGAGTCGACCTCTGATTCCCAGGCTATAGTATGAGTAAACAGCTCTGCAGACTCAACCATCTGTTCTACCTCATACTCAGACGGGCAGCTGGAGATTTGGGAGCTGTGAGGAAGCAAGTGCGATTTGAGTGACACCTTTGAGGACTGGAGTATTTGTGATGTTGAAGTTGATGTGGAGGAGAGCCCACTTAAAGGAGCACTTGATATCCGTTGAAGCACCTGCTGTTTTTGTGCCTCATCTGGAATTTGTAGCGATTGGCGTGGCCGTAAGAAAGGGATCTTATCACATTGTCCGCTAAAAGAAGTAGACATTTTAGTTTGGCTGGAAGATGGTCTTTCTTCTGCACCTACCCCACGGACACAACCTTTTTTCCCCTTCCCAACACGCCTATTCCCCTTTCCACCAGCAGCAGGCCTTTTTCCACTCATTTTGGTGGTTAACTAATTCACAACTCTGGAGTTGTTTGCACAAAAAAACAATGGATGGTAACCGAGCAGAGCTGAGTGGCCAAACTGTGGTATTAGGCCAAAACTATTGGCTGGGTTAGATGCAGAAAAAAATTATTTTTAATTTGCAACCTGATGGAGGTCAGTATAGATGGACTAATAGACCAAGTCCCACACACTGCTAGAAGCCCAAATATTTTTTCAGAGCTAGATGCAGAAAAAAATTATTTTTAATTTGCAACCTGATGGAGGTCAGTATAGATGGACTAATAGACCAAGTCCCACACACCGCTAGAAGCCCAAATATTTTTTCAGAGCTAGATGCAGAAAAAAATTATATTCAATTTGCAACCTGCTGGACGTCAGTATAGAAGGACTAATAGAACAAGTCCCACACACTGCTAGAAGCCCAAATATTTTTTCAGAGCTAAATGAAGAAAAAAATTATTTTTAATTTGCAACCTGATGGAGGTCAGTATAGACGGACTAATAGACCAAGTCCCACACACTACTAGAAGCCCAAATATTTTTTCAGAGCTAGATGCAGAAAATTTTTTTATTCAATTTGCAACCTGATGGAGGTCAGTATAGATGGACTAATAGACCAAGTCCCACACACTGCTAGAAGCCCAAATATTTTTTCAGAGCTAGATGCAGAAAAAAATTATTTTTAATTTGCAACCTGATGGAGGTCAGTATAGATGGACTAATAGACCAAGTCCCACACACTGCTAGAAGCCCAAATATTTTTTCAGAGCTAGATGCAGAAAAAAATTATCTTTAATTTGCAACCTGATGGAGGTCAGTATAGATGGACTAATAGAACAAGTCCCACACGCTGCTAGAAGCCCAAATATTTTTTCAGAGATAAATGAAGAAAAAAATTATTTTTAATTTGCAACCTGATGGAGGTCAGTATAGATGGACTAATAGACCAAGTCCCACACACTACTAGAAGCCCAAATATTTTTTCAGAACTAGATGCAGAAAAAAATTATTTTTAATTTGCAACCTGATGGAGGTCAGTATAGATGGACTAATAGACCAAGTCCCACACACCGCTAGAAGCCCAAATATTTTTTCAGAGCTAGATGCAGAAAAAAATTATATTCAATTTGCAACCTGCTGGAGGTCAGTATAGAAGGACTAATGGAACAAGTCCCACACACTGCTAGAAGCCCAAATATTTTTTCAGAGCTAAATGAAGAAAAAAATTATTTTTAATTTGCAACCTGATGGAGGTCAGTATAGATGGACTAATAGACCAAGTCCCACACACTGCTAGAAGCCCAAATATTTTTTCAGAGCTAGATGCAGAAAAAAATTATATTCAGTTTGCAACCTGATGGAGGTCAGTATAGATGGACTAATAGAATGATGCTATGCCCAAAAGATTTTACTTCACTAGGTGCAGTAAAAAAATTGGTATTCTATACACAGGTGGTATATCTTGCAACACAGATAGGCTACTCCACTGACTAACACACTCTGCAATAGGCCAAAAAGGATTAGCTTTGCTAGATTCAGCCAAATGCTGTGAAAAAAACTTGCACAGCACTGGCACAGACCTGCCTGGCAAAAACTGATAGGAACTGATGTAACCTAGTCCTGAAAAGGACTCCAATTACAATTAGTCTTTACTCCCACAATCTATCTATTTAAGAGCACAGACCTGCCTGATAAAAGTCGTAGGAAATGCTGTAACCTAGTCCTTAAAAGGACTGCAATCACAACTATTCCCTACTCCCAAGCTATCTGTATATTTGTGCGAAAATTGGCTTGAAATTAACAAGGTATAGCGCACACAGCAACAGCGGTGCCGTCTAACACGCAGCTGCAGCAGTGAGAAAATGGTGGCGACGGGGAAAATGGCTTGGTCTTATAGGGCAAGGACATGTGACATACACTGCCAATCACACATGCCCTTGCTTGTGTGAAAAAAAGCACTTCGCTCCGTGTGTGCGCTGCTGATAGGCTGACAGATTGCACCTCCCCACTGCAAATGCGGGAAAGAGAAAAAAAAATGGAGATCTTCATTGTTCCTGCAGAGATCCATCCCCTGCCCCTCCCCCCGCCCCGCTGTACACTCAAACTGCGTATTAACATTAATTTTCATCATTACTGAGAAAAAATCCAGTTATGATTTTGGTGCACGAACAGTTATCGAACATAACCTCGAACAGCCGAATTTTTCTCAAATTGTTCGTGTTCGCCGACCGGCTCGAACACCGCCCAAAACAGCTCGAATTTGAGATTGGCGAACAGTTCGAGTAGAACAACGCTCATCTCTAGTTGGGATCCTGTAGCTGAGCTGTCCCAAGACACTTCCAGCTCAGGGATTGATGGGGACTCCTCGACCTCTCCTGCTAGCACCTCTAGGGGAGACCTATCGGGGTCACACTCTGTCCCTAGGTTGGACACCCCTACGGCAGGTATCCCCAACTCGGGTTCGTCGGGTACATCACCCATAATAACATTTACCGGGGGAGAGTGGATTTTGTTTTTCCACAGAGTCCAGAACAGGGAACAGTCTCTTCGCAACACAGTCCCATAGGGAAGAGTTTTACCACCCCCACCACATGTTTTATATCGCCACATGGCGTGGACAAAACTACCTCCACGGTTGGGTACTCTCGGAGGTCCCTATGGATACACACAACCCCGACTGTTCATCCACTTTGGTTGTCTCCTGCCATCAGCGACCCATGCACCAAAGTCACTAGGCTCCCTGAGTCAAGGAGGGCCTCCATGGGGTACCCATTAACCAGTACCTGGCACAGTTGGGGTTCACTGTCCGAGGGGTTGGCACTTGTAGTGCATATGGTCTGGGCATACATTGAAACCTGGCGGTTATACCCGCAGTCCATGGGCTCCGTAGTCAGGGGGCAGTTAGGAACCACATGTCCGGGCCCCTGACATTGCCAGCACCTAATTGTGGAGGTACTGTTAGGTCTTATGCCCGTTTGGGAGGGAACTGGTCTACTGCTACTCCCACTCCGGGGTACCCCTTCAGCACGGGTACGGTTCTGACTGTCCTCAGCAGGGGGACGTGACCCCCTTCCTGGTTCCAGGTTTGGCAGGGATCGGCGTGACAGGCACGAGGGGGCAGATTCCCGGATAAGTCCTGAGTGGCCGAGCAGCGTTTGATTAGGCTGACCACCTGGTCGACGGTGCCGGGGTCCCCTTGTCCCACCCAACGTTGGATAGCGGCCAGCAGAGTCCTCACCAGCCAGTCGACCACCACCCTCTCCACCATCTCGGCTGGAGTCAAAGACTCAGGCTGGAGCCACCTCTTTACCAGCTGAAAAGGGTCATAAGCCTGAGACCGGGCAGGTCGGGTCTCCACAAAGGCCCATGAAAACACGCGCTGAGCCCTCACGTATGTATTTACCACCAGCCGGGCAAGGATATCACCTTTGAGCCTCTGGTAGTCCTGGGCGTCCTCCCGACTGAGGTCGAAATAGGCCTTCTGGGCATCTCCGACCAAAGACGGAGCCACCACTTCCACCCACTGGCCGGCTGGTAGGTTTTCCTGCTCTGCTGTGCATTCGTAGACGGTCAAGAAGGCTTCCAATTCATCCTCCGGTCCCATCTTCCTTAACGCTGAGCGAACCTAGTCCCGGGCCTCTCGATGTTCCGGAATCGGTGTTGTGGCCGTTTCCCGCAGGGCAGCAATCTGTTGCAGCAACAGATCATTTGTATTTTGCTGCTGATTGTACAGTAACTGCTGCTGCTGATTGTGCTGCTGCTCCCACTCCTGCTTTTGCCGCTGAGACTGCAGCTGCTGCTGATTGTACTGCTGCTTCCGCTCCTGCAGTTGCCACTGGAGACTCTGGTGCTGCTCCTGCTTTTGCCATTGGAGACTCTGGTGCTGCTCCTGCTGTTGCCGCTGAGACTGCAGCTACTGCTGCTGGGTAAGTACCAGCTGCTTTAACAGCTCCTCCATTTTGTCCACGGGGTGGGGCTGAAAGGTGTCAGGCCGGATTGTAGTCATGCCGCTGCCGGTGGGGTATGCCTCAGTCACAATGCCCGCATTCTTCACCAAGTTGTAAGGCTGCGGTGTTCACACCGTGCAGTAACTGAGGCAGTGACCCAAGCAAGTCCAACATAAACAGCTTTATTCAGCAACTCACGGGTAAACAGAAAAGTCCTCCGGTTCACAGCTAGGTTAACGTGAGTCCTTAAACAACGGTTGCCATGGGCAATGGGCCGCTCAGAGCCTGACAGGTGCAGAGCCTTCCCAGGCGTGGGTTCAGCTACTCACAGGCCTGCCAAACTTTCCTGCTATGCTTCTAGCAGGTCCCAACACTGAACAACACTCATCCTTAGTGCAGGGTTTTTAAAGGACCTGTGGCAAGAGCCACTGGAAAACCCGGGTTGGAGGGAGGAGGCCACCCCAATGCCTTTCTTTAGCCTCCCCCAAGAAATGAAGGCCCTGCCGGGTTTTACTAATCTGCCTTAGCCAGACCAGGTCAATGCTCACCTTCATTCCTGCATTGCAACCGCAGGTGAGTTTGTGACTGCAATGCAGTTTGTGACTGCAGTTGATTTAATAGGTCTCTGTACATATTCTGGGGGATATACAGTATAACGTCCCTCGCATACGATCCCGGACACTGCCTCACAATATATATTTATATATATATACATATATCTATATCTATCAGAGCTAGGCAGGCAATGTATGTGGCAGACTGCAGTGCATACAGCACAAGAGGCTCCATTCAAGTTCTGTCTGCTGCTGTTACAGATATTTCTAGAAATAGCCCCAGGTATCAGGGGCCAGGGATAATTATTTTTTTGATATTAATCCTGATTACTTGCTAAAAAAGCAATCCAGAGAACACCGTTTTTCTGCACCATTTGCTTGTTGCCACTGCAGAATAGAGGCAGATCCTTTCCATATTACAGCGATGAAAATCCAGAAATTTGTAGTGAACGTGGAAAATATTGGCATGTATTTAAATTTTGCTGCAGTGTGTTAGTGAAGTTATTGACATCAGGTCACTGTGAAAAATAGTAACCAACAGGCCAGCTATATAAAACTGTGGTTTTCCGTCACACGTATCACATATAAGTTCATTCCAAATTCAGCCATTTCTGGCTTCAATTTAAATTTTGTTGCAGTGTGTTAGTGAAGTTATTGACACCAGGTCGCTGTCAAAAATAGTAACCTACAGGCCAGCTATTCAAAATTTGGTTTTCCGTCACACGTATCACATATAAGTTCGCAACAAATTCAGCCATTTCAGGCCTCCATTTAAATTTTGTTGCAGTGTGTAAGTGAAGTTATTGACACAAGGTCGCTGTGAAAAATAGTAACCTTCAGGCCAGCTATTTAAAACTGTGATTATCTGTCACAGGTATAACATATAAGTGCGCTCCAAATTCAGCCATTTCTCGCCTCCATTTAAATTTTGCTGCAGTGTGTCAGTGAAGTTATTGACATGAGGTCGCTGTGAAAAATAGTAACCTACAGGCCAGTTATTTAAAAATGTGGTTTTCCGTCACACGTATCACATATAAGTGTGCTCCAAATTCAGCCATTTCTGGCCTCCATTTAAATTTTGTTGCAGTGTGTCAATGAAGTTATTGACACGAGGTTGATGTGAAAAATAGTAACCTACAGGCCAGCTATTTAAAACTGTGGTTTTCCATCACGGATATCACATATAAGTTCGCTCCAAATTCAGACATTTCTGGCCACAACTTAAATTTTGTTGCAGTGTGTCAATGAAGTTATTGACACGAGGTCGATGTGAAAAATAGCAACCTACAGGCCAGCTATTTAAAACTGTGGTTTTCAGTCACACGTATCACATAACACTGCAGTTCAAATCCAGCTATTTGTAGCGAACATGGAAAATATTGTCCTCCATTTAAAATGGGCAAGGCGCATGGCAAGGGACAGGGAAGTGGACGTGATGGTGCATGCAAAGGATGAGGCTGAGGCTGTGGGCAAGCTGAAATTGTGCCACAACAAACACCCACATCTTGTTGCTCGACCTTCCTGTCCCAATTAATAGGGGATCGCAGAACACCACTATTGAACACAGAGCAGTGTGAAAAGGTTATTGGTTGAATAGCAGATAATGCTTCCAGTCACTTTGCCACCACCACCACCACCACCTAGTCTTCCACACAGTAAAGTCTCAGTATCCGTGAGTCTGTACTGCATATTCCTCACCCTGATCCTCCTTCCTTGCACTATGCCGAGTGCCCAGAGACAACTGATCCCACATTTGGACACTTCGAAGAGCTATTCACTTTTCCATTTATAGATTAGGGCCTCTCACTGGGTCCACTTGAAGCGGGGCAAGAGGAGATTGCATGTAGCGATGCCCAAATATTTGAGCAGCCACAATCACACGAAGGCAACGGTGAGAATCTGTCACAAAAGGTGGATGATGATGAGACACAATTGCCAGCAAGTCAAGAGGAGGACCAGGGTGCGGAAGTGGAAGATGAGGTGGTGGACGATGAAGTCACTGACCCAACCTGGCAAGGTGACATGAAGAGCATGGACAGCAGCACACAGAGGGAGGGAGGGGTAGCACCACAACAGGCAAGAACAAGCAGTGTGGTGGCCGCAGACAGAAGGTGGGCAACCGTTCCCCGTAACATCAACACGACGGAAGTTGCCAGTACAACTGTTAAGTCTTCTCGAGTCTGGTTGTTTATTAAAGACTCTGCTGATAACCCCAAAAAGGCCATTTGCACCACCTGCCAGGCCAGCATCAGCAGGGGTAGCAAAACTATCAGCCTGACCACCACCAGCATGATCAGGCACATGGCAGCAAAGCTGCGGGTGAATCCACTGATTGTTCCACTGTTGTGCATGCACGCCAATTCCCTGTCCATGACGCATGTCAAGATGACTCCCGCCCTGCACCTGTCATTGAACACTCTGAACTAGCACCATCAGCAGAGCACGTTCACGTCCTTGTCCCAGTGCAGCGTTCAGTTGTCCCTACCTCAGTCCTTGGAACACAAGTGCAAATACACAGCTAGCGCCCGACAGACCACACTACTATATTCACACATTTCGCAAATGCTTGTGCTCGAAATGTTGCCTTTTAGGCTCATGGAGACGGAAGCTTTCCGCAACCTGATGGCGGCGGCCATTCGTCGGTACTCTGTCCCCAGCCGCCACTATTACTCCCGGTGTGCCATCCCCGTATTACACAAGCACATGTCCCAAAACATTAGCCGTGCCCTCAACAATGCAGTTAATGGGAAAGTCCACCTAACCACAGACAGGTGGACAAGTGCTTGTGGGCAGGGACCGTACATCTCGCTGACAGCAAACTGGGTTAACAAAGTGGAAGCCGAGACCCAGTCGGACCTTGGGACAGAACACGTCCTCCCGACACCAAAGATTGCGGGCCCTAGGTAAATCAGGGTTGACCCCACATGCTACAGCTCTTGCACCTTCTCCTCCCTTCAGCTTCCATCTCTGAAAATTACCACATCAGTCGCAAGCTGGAAGCATCGCAGCACTGCCTTGGCCAATCGGGAGCAGGCTGTGCTGAAGCTAATATGCTTAGGTGACAAACCGCACAATACTGAAGAGTTGTAGACAGCTCTGAAAGAGCAGGCATATCTGTGGCTGACACCGCTGAACCTATAGCCAGGCATGGTCGTACGTGACCATGGCCGGAACCTGGTGGCAGTTCTGAGTTGAGGGGAGCTCACACACGTACCATGCCTGGCCTATGTGCTTAACCTCGTGGTTCAGAGGTTTCTCAAAACCTACCCGGATCTGCCGGATCTGCTTGTCAAAGTGGACCGCCTATATGCCCATTTTAGTAAGTTAGCTACAGCTTCCGCCACCCTTGCCGTGCTTCAGCAGCATTTGCAGCTTTTGGCTCACCAACTGGTGTGCGATGTCCCCACGTGTTGGAACTCTACATTGTAGATGTTGGGAAGGATTTGTGAACAGAAGAGGACAGTTGTTGACGACCAGCATCAACAAGTTCATCGGTATTCAGTTTAAACTCCACACATAAGACCTCAGGAGTGGACATGGATGTCAGAGATCTGTACCTTCCTCCAAAACTTTGAGGACTCCACCAAGATGGTCAGCGGCGATGATGCCATAATTAGATTCACCATCCCGCTTCTCTGTCTTCTGAAACGCTCTCTGCTCTCAATTAAAGAAGATGCATTGAAGGTGGAGCATGATGAGATGGAGCAAGGAACCATACAGGGTGATTACACACAGCCCAGCCTCATCTCATCCCAACATGGATTGGGTGACAATGAGGAAGAGGAGGAGGAGGAGGAAGAACAGGAGCTAGTTTCCTGCACTATAGACCGTACTACCTGCACAACTTTCATGCCGTCTGTTCAAAGTGGATGGCCTGAGGACAGGGAGGAAGAGGAGGAGGATGAGGAGGAGAGCATGGTCAGTCATCCTCTTGGTGAGGACACGGAAGTCTTGCCTCTTTGCAGTCTGGCACACATTGCTGAGTTTATGTTACGCTGCCTTTCCCTTGACTCTCGCGTTGTCCAAATTTTAGGTGACAGTCATTACTGGCTGGTGATGCTTTTAGACCTACGCTATAGGGAGAACTTTATGTCTCTTATTCCATTGCAGGACAGGCCTAATAAAACGGTGCAGTATGAGAAGGCCCTTGTTGCGGAATTATTAAAAAAATTCCCATCTGAAAACGCTGGTGGCAGAGGTCACAGTTCGTTGGAGTACAGGCGAGAGTGCCACAATGCAATCCAGCAGAGGCAAAGGAACACTGTCAAAGTTCTGGGACAGTTTAATCAGACCCTCCCATCGCACAGGCCCTGAGGCGCAGGGTACTCTTACAAAGAGTGCAAGGTTTCAGAAGTTGGTGAGGGAGTACCTTGCTGACCGTACTAATGTCCTCCGTGATTCCTCTGTGCCTTATAATTATTGGGTATCCAAGCTGGACATGTGGCATGAACTGGCTCTCTACGCCTTGGAGGTCCTGGCCTGCCCTGCCGCTAGCATTTTGTCAGAGCGGGTTTTTAGTGCCGCCAGTGGAATTATAACTGATAGGCGCATTCGCATGTCAACTGAAAATGCTGACAGGCTGACTCTTATAAAAATGAACAAGGGCTGGATTGGGCCAGACTTCTCAACACCACCGAATGATAGCAGCATAACATAAACACAAATACAGTACAGACCAAAAGTTTGGACACACCTTCTCATTTAAAGATTTTTCTGTATTTTCATGACTATGAAAATTGTACATTCATACTGAAGGCATCAAAACTATGAATTAACACATGTGGAATTATACTTAACAAAAAAGTGTGAAACAACTGAAAATATGTCTTATATTCTAGGTTCTTCAAAGTAGCCACCTTTTGCTTTGATGACTGCTTTGCACACTCTTGGCATTCTCTTAATGAGCTTCAAGAGGTAGTCACCGGAAATGGTCTTCCAACAATCTTGAAGGTGTTCCCAGAGATGCTTAGCACTTGTTGGCCCTTTTGCCTTCACTCTGCGGTCCAGCTCACCACAAACCATCTCGATTGGGTTATAGGTCTGGTGACTGTGGAGGCCAGGTCATCTAGCGTAGCACCCCATCAGATGTTGTCCATGCTGGGATTTGAACTCAGGATCCCAGCGCTGCAAGGCTTCAGTGCTAACCACTGAGCCAATATGCTTCCGTTCACCCTCTGATTTCTAACAGGCTGGAGAAACTTGCACCTACTGCCATTCTATCTTCAGCTTCTTTGTGAGAAACTAATGTATTTCGGAAGCCACTCAGTCTACCAAATAGAATTCCTGAGAAGGAAATTGGGGATGGCTTCGTTACTGGTACTGGGTGCAATGCTAATACCATGGCGTCGTACCATAGTTCACTGGAAATATTCCAGGCTGGTAGGAGGCAAGCAGATTCCCACAGAAAATTACCAGCAGTAATGTTCAGGGACCCTTGATTGTGGAAGGCGGAGACGACACCGGGAGAAATAGTGGTGGCTGGGGACCGAGTATGGACACTCGGCCGCCTCCACCATGGGATTGTAGAAAGCTTCCGCCTAAAAGGCCACATTTCAAGTGCAAGCAGCTTTAGAGGACTTCCTGGGAGAAATGACAGCTGGAGTAAATACGGTTTCCCAAGTCCTTTCACCAAGCTAAAGAATATGGCTATGGTGAAATACAACTCTCAGGAAAAAAAGCTGTGGACTGGCTCCGTACATCCCTAGCCACATTCACTTGACCGTGTGTTTGTGGTTAGGCGGTCCTTCCCAGTAACATAACTGAGGAGGGCACGGGTAATGTTGTGGGACCCTTTGTGGAAGGTGGAGACGACACCGGGAAAAATAGTGGCAACTGGGGACTGAGTATGGACACCCGGCCGCCGCCGCCGCCATGAGGTTGTGGACAACTTCCGCCTCCACGAGCCTAAAAGGCAACATTTCACGTGCAAGCAGCTGTCCAAAAATGTGGCAGTATAGTATTGCAGCCTGTGGGTGGGTGGCTGGCTGCATACTTGCGCTTGCATTCCAAGGAATGTGGTAGGGATAACTGAACGCTGCACTGAGACAAGGACATGAACGGTGATTGTTGCATGTCCGCAATGACAGGTGCATGGTGGGAGGCATGTTTGCATGCACCAAGGATCACTTATGATGGGCAAACTTTTAGGCAGTGACATGGGAGTCAGAAATGCTTCAAGGGGTCCTCTTCATGCTGCTCCCATGTCTTTTCAGCACTGTATGCATGTGTCTGATGATGTGTCACACACCACATGGCCAGATAAAGTTGTAAAATGTTAAAATGACATTTCCCATTGAATGCATTTGTCTTGGTTGAAAGCAATGCAAAACTGAAAAATGCATCAAAAACACTATGTGTGAACATAGCCCAAGGTGTGGAGGAGCATTTTTGTTTTTGGTTATTTATTTTGTCTTATATACAAGTCATTACCCTGGATAGGATGTTCTTTAGCATATTTACCAGGAAAATCCACTTTGGTTTAGTTTTTGCATGTTTTATTGTGAGTCCTTAAAAGTGGCATAATAACTCAGATAACATTGTTCACAGCAGTGACCTGGGAGTCATAAATGCTTACAGGGGTCTTTCCCATGCTGTTACCATGTCATTTGAGCACTGTTCCCATTGATTTCCACAATTTCTAGGCCCTCTGGAGACAGCCGAGGGAGCCGCCGGAAAAATGCTTGAGTTTCCCATAGACTTACAGTACATTGGGCTCGTTGTTCGGGTTGAGCACACGAGCATTCCAATTTGCTTGACCAGAGCATCAAGCACCCGAGCATTTTAGTGCTCGCCTATCACTAGTGGACACTAGAGATCATAGAATCATAGAATGGTTGAGTTGGAAGGGACCTCCTGGGTCATCTGGTCCAACCCCCTGCTCAAAGCAGGATTCACTAGATCATCTCAGACAGATGTCTGTCCAGCCTCTGTTTGAAGACGTGCATTGAAGGGGAACTCACCACTAGTGTTGAGCCACCACCGTAGTGTTCGAGTTCGGTTCGGTTCGTCGAACACCCGTGTGTTCGCTGAACTGTTCGTCGAACTGCTCGTCGAACACCTTCGAACACCGTTAAAACCAATGGCAGGCAAACAAAAACACATAGAAACACATAGAAAACACCTTCAAAGGTGTCCAAAAGCTGACAAACTGCTCAGAAGACACAACTAACACATGGAAAAGTGACAAGTACATATAGTCATGCGAAAAGAAAAGAGGTGGAGGAGTAAAAGGAGGGGGAGACACAGATATAGGCATGTCATGCCCTTCTAAAATCCAAAAAGTGAGAAGCCGACACGTTCAGTCCGCTCCTGCCCGTGCCACCTCCGCGTCGCCGGGTTTGTGCCAGAGCCGCGGTGAACCCTGACGGCCAGCCCCCCTCTCCCAATACTGGTGCCTGTCCGCTGGTGGGTCGAGTGAGCCCCCCTGTGGTGGAGGCAGCTCTAAGCTTTTTAATTTAAATTGTCTCTCTAATTTGAATGAATACACTTTAAATCCATTTACAAGGATCTATTGGAGGGCAAGTCTCATGCGAGCAGCCGCGTAATTCCAGCTCCAGTAGCGTCCACTAAAGCTGCTGCAGTTAAAAAGCTTTTATAAGGATCGAGCTCGGCTGTCCACCGCAAGGCATCCTACTGCCAGTCCCAGCCCCTATGCCTTGGGGTGCCTCCTGATGCTCTTCACTGAGTATCCCGTGGTCCCGAAGCATTTCCTTTGAAAAAATTAAGTGTCCAAACTACAGGTGGTGTAGCTTGCTTAACAGCCGGGATAATTCGCTGACTAGCAGACACTGCTACTAGGCACAAAGTATTTCCTGGGCTAGATGCAGTTAAAAATTTGTAATTAGATACTCTCGTTGGATACTGAGAAAGCATTCCATGGAGTCTCCTGGCACGCCATATATGATTCTCTGAAAAAACTTGGGGTAGGGGTCTAGGGGACCCTTTTATAGCCAAAATCCCGGCCCTGTATCGCAATACGTCACCTAGGCTGAAGATAAATGGAACTGTAGCACCCTGAGGGCTCGGTTGCTACAGAGGTATTGCACCTCACCCAGAGGTGTGATATCTCACTCTCAGGTAAGGATGTAGTGTGGATCAGGACCCGACACCTGCATGCATTACACCACATTGCCATGGGGCAGGGCGACCAATATGCCCCTGAGATGGGCACGACAGTCCCTGTCCCTGGCTGGAGTGGGGGGAGGGAACACTGAGGAAGGGGAACCCTGTAGTGCAGGAGCAGGGAGGAAGCAGTTCCTGGGTGCATTGAGAAGGGAGTATAAAAGGTGGGCACCATCTTAGTTCAGTGCAGAGAAGTCTGAGAAGAAGTGGCAGGGAGCAGGGGCTCTGCATGAGCTCTGCTCCGGAGGCGGGCCTAGTAACAGAGGCCCAGGCCTGGAAGAGGGAGAAGGAAGGAAGAGGAGCGGAGAAGGCTCCAGAAACGAGGAACGAAGGGATCCCAGGGGTGCGGACGGGCGAGTCGCCACCGCACGCCCGAATCCACCTGCGTGGAGGGGTCAGGCCAAAGGGGGAGACCGGTCCCCGAAACTAGTGGAGGCAGGAAACGACCCTCAGCTAGAAACAGGAGGCTGTGACATTTTATGTGGTGCAGCCCCTCGCTACACCCGCTAGGAAGGCACCACATAGGGTCAGGGAAACTCGCACCAAGTTTACCAAGAGGAGGCCCGAGGCAGCCGGACAGAAGGGTTGGTAAGAAAGGCCAGACAAAGGACACACAAAGGGGGTCCTGTGAAGCGCTCCAAAGTTATCTGGGAGTTGTCTGAGCCCCTCACCTGGTGAGCACAGTACGCCTTGGGCAGCCGTTACCTGCAGACGTGGTCTGGATAATAAGAACTGTGAGTAAAGGCCCTGGACTGCATCACTGACTCCGTGTCGTTACTGCTGCTTCCCTGCACCATCACCCCCATCCTCCGCATACACTGCCCTGAGGCTATACTCCTCCCGTGGGGAGTTATGCTACGCTCTGCTGCACCCACAACACCAGCCTCAGCGGTCTGCCCTGGAGCGGCGGTTCACTCTGACCGCAATCCACGGGTGGCGTAGTCGGACATTTAAACATCAAAACCACATAAATAGTTCCGCCACGGGTTTGACCGCCCTGAGCCACGGAACCGGGTCGCCGCCACGGAGACTACAACAACCAGCATCCACCAAAAAGGGTCCGGCTCCGGGTGTCCCAAGGCCCAGGGGGCGCGTCAGAACATTTTCATCACCTTTCACAATCACCAATGGGACAAGGCAGGGATGTTCTCTGTCCCCTCTCTTATACATCCTAGTGACGGAGCACCTGCTCTCATCAATTCGCCATAACCCCAATATTAGGTGGATTGAGGTGGGAGGCACCGAGTACAAGTGCTCTCTATATGCTGATGATGTCCTAGTATATATCACTCAATCACATATATCCATCCATGCTGTTATGGCTGAAATAGATCACTTTGTTACATGGTCAAATTTTAAAATCAATGCAGCGAAGTCTGAGGCCCTCGATGTCTCCCTCCCCAAATCCATATAGGATTCCATCCAGTCCAACTTTCCCTTTGCCTGGCCCTCACAGGGTATCAAATACTTAGGAATTCCTATTCATAGAGACCTCTCCCATCTATGTTATCTTAATTTTGGGCCCTTTATTGAACAACTCCATACAGACCACGGTTGGCAAGTTAGAACTATAAGATTCACTACGTGAACCACTGGTGTTTTGTGGAAAAGCACATGTACACTGTGTTCCAAATTATTATGCAAAAAGTGTGTAGGAGTGATAAGGGAAGAATTTGTTTGTTTGTCAGTTAAACTCATTGATGGTGATGTGTGTCAGGGCTCTTTATATCACTGTAAGCAATTGCAGACACCTGTGCTAATTAGTTTGGCAGGTGTGTCCAATGAAAGGCAAGACTACTTAAGAAGGCTGTCTCACATTATTAAGCAGCCTACATTTTCTGCCAAAATGGGAAAGAAAAAGGATGTGTCGGCTGCTGAGAAGCAACAAATTGTGGAGTGTTTAGGTCAAGGCATGACTACAAACAACATTGTGCGATGATCAGGATGAAGTGTCTTGGCAATCAAGAAGTATGTAGCTGATTCCCAGTACACACGTGTGCGTGCTGATAAGGGCAAATTGAGGACTCTTTCCTACAGGCAATTACGTCAGGTTGAAAGAGCAGCGGCAAAAAAGCCTTGTCATAGCAGCAGACAAGTTTTTGAAGCTGCTGGTGCCTCCAACGTCCCCCGAACAACAAGATGCAGGGTCCTTCAGAGGTTTGCAGCTGTGCATACGCCATCCTGTCGACCTCCTCTATCCACTTCACACAAGCAGAAACGGCTCCAGTGGGCCAAACATTACATGAAGACTGATTTCAAAACTGTTTTGTTCACGGATGAGTGCCGTGCAGCGCTCGATGGTCCAGATGGATGGAGTGGAGGATGGCTGGTTGATGGACACCCCACGCAAACACGGCTACAGCGCCAACAAGGAGGAGGTGGAGTAATGTTTTGGGCTGGAATCATGGGGAGAGAGATTGTCGGCCCCTTTAGGATCCCTGAAGGCGCTAAAGATGAACTCCATAATGTATGTGGATTTTCTCAAACAGCACTTCCTGCCATGGTTCAAGAAGAAAAACCGTGTATTTCACAGCAAGATCATTTTTTTGCATGATAATGCACCATCTCATGCTGCACATAAAACATCTGCATCTCTGGCTGATATGGGCATAAAAGGGGACAAACTTATGGTGTGACCCCCATGCTCCCCTGACCTCTACCCCATTCAGAACCTTTGGAGCATCATTAAAAGGAGTGTCTATGATGGCGGGAGGCAGTTCACATCTAAGCAACAGCTCTGGGAGGGTATTCTGTCCTCATGCAAAACAATTGAAGCAGAAACCATCCAAAACCTGACAAATTCAATGGACGAGAGAGTTCAGAAGCTCCTTTCGAACAAGGGGTCCTATGTGAAAATGTAACATCACCTAGAATAAAGTTTTGAGTTGAAAACTGTTTGATTTCAGTTTCTAACAACCTGCTAATGCTTATAATTTCAAAAATGACCATTTTTTTGGTCTTTATTAAAATGAAAAGGTTGATCGAAAAGTTTGGGGGGATCTAAGAGTGTGGCAACCCAGTAGTCATGATTACTTCGAATTCTGACAATATGAGGGTCATGCTGCAGGTAGTGCAGCAATAAGGCACTTATGTGTCTTGCGCATCTCGGAGCCCCAAAATTATTTTCCGGGCTAGATGCAGCTAAAAATTATTATTAATTTTAAATCTGGTGAAGCTTTAGTATAGATGGCCTAATAGGATCAGTGCTGCACACTGCTACAAAGCCCAAATTATTTTCCAGTCAAGATACAGATAAACATGATTAGTAATTTTAAATCTGGTGGAGCTTATTATAGATGGCCTAAAAGAATCAGTGCTGCACACTGCTACAAAGCCCAAATTATTTTCCAGCCAAGATACAGATAAACATGATTAGTAATTTGAAAGCTTAAAACGGTTGGTAGGGTGATTTTAACCAATCATCAAGCTTTTACTCTCCCCAGGATGACACAGGGGTAGAAAAGTCGTTTCGGATCCATGATTTGTTCATCTTTATGAACGTGAGTCTGTCTACATTATCAGTGGAGAGCCGCGTGCGCTTATCTGTCAGCACACCACCAGCAGCGCTGAACACACGTTCAGACAAAACGCTGGCTGCGGGGCATGACAAGATCTCCAAGGCGTAAGTGGCTAGCTCCGGCCGTTTATCCAGATTGGAAGCCCAAAAAGAGCAAGGGTCCAGTGACACAGTCATGGCTTCAATGTTTACTTGGAGATACTCCTGTACCATCGTCTCTAGGCGTTGACTATGTGTCAGACTTCTTGTCTCCTGTGGCCTTGCAAAGGATGGGCTAAAAAAGTGGTGAAATGTTTCCGCAAAATTGATGTTACCAGCAGATACTGTGGTTCTGTTACGGTTTGAGTGCTGAACACTTGACGGTCCCACGGTTGGCAAGTTGGAACTGTGAGATTCACTACGTGCACCACTGGTATTTTGTGGAAAAGCACATGTAAGATTCTGCAACAGTATCTGCTGATACTCCTGCATGCGTGCATCCCTTTCTATGGCAGGAATAATTTCTGCAAATTTACTTTTGTACCAGGGATCTAACAGTGTGGCAACCCAGTAGTCAGGATTATTTCTAATTCTCACAATTCGAGGGTCACGTTGCAGGTAGTGCAGAAAGAAGGCACTCATGTGTGTTGCGCATCCAGGAGCACCAAGTCCCTGTTGTGTTGGTGGTGAGGTAACAATCATGCTTCCTTCCTCTGTCCTCTCCCCCCAACCTCGCAAAACAGAAATGTGATCAAGGTCTCCCTCATCTGATGAGTCTTCCATCAGTTCGTCCTCCACTTCTTCCTGGGCTCCTGCACCTTCCTCACTAGTTTGGCTGCTACCATGCGCCCTGGTAAAACCATCTCCCCCACCCTCACATGCCTGCCGCCTTGGTGCTGCCGACCGTCTGGACCTTGCAGATGTTAGCCCTTCCGCATACAACTCCTCCTCCTCTACTTCCTACACCTCCTCTTGTGCCACCACCTGACTCCGAATTCTGTTTAACATGTGCTCCAGCATGTAAATCACCGGAATAGTCATGCTGATAATGGCATCGTCAGCACTAAACATCTTCGTCGCCATTTCAAAACTGTGCAGAAGGGTGCATAGGTCCCTGATCTGAGACCACTCCTCCAGCGTGATTTGCCCCACCTCTGGATCTCGTTGGCCCAGGCTATACGTCAGAACGTATTGCACCAGGGCATGTCGGTGCTGCCACAGTCGCTGCAACATGTGCAGAGTTGAATTCCACCGGGTAGGCACATCGCATTTTAGCCGGTGAAGTGGCAGGCCCAACGACTTCTGTAGAGATGTAAGTCGCTGAGCTGCGGGATGCGAACGGCGGAAGTGAGCACACAGCGACCGTGCCCTCTGCAGAAGGCCAACTAGTCTGGGATAGTGGGCTAAAAATTGCTGGACAACCAGGTTCAACACGTGAGCCATACAAGGCACGTGTGTGACATTGCCCCGGCGAAGGGCCGCACCCAGGTTTGCAGCATTGTCGCACACGGCCTTCCCTGGTTTCAGGTCCAGTGGAGACAACCATTCATGAAATTGGTTCTCCAGAGCTGACCACAACTCCTCAGCTGTGTGACTCACATTTCCCAGACATTTCAATGTAAAAACCGCCTGATGACGTTGAGCCCTACTGCCAGCATAGTAAGGAGGTGTGCAGGATCCCTTCTGCGCAGTTAGAAAGCTTGTGGCATGACCAGACAGGCTTTGGGTGCAGGTGGAAGACCGAGAGGAGGTTGAGGAGGCAGAAGCAGTGGAGGAACTTTGACATAAAGAGGATTGACGCACAACTCGTGGGGACGGCAAGACTTGGACAGCAGCCCCTTGTCCTGCTGTCACCATAGTTACCCAGTGCCCAGTCAGCGACATGTAACGCCCCTGTCCATGCCTACTCATCCAAGTGTCTGTGGTGAAATGAACCCTGTCACACACAGTGTTTCTCAAAGAAGTGGTGATGTTGTGTGCGACATGCTGGTGGAGCGCAGGCACACCTTTCTTTCAGAAGTAGTGCCGACTGGGCATCTGGTACTGGGGCACTGCGACGGACATAAGGTCTCGAAAATCCTCTGTGTCCACCAGGCGGAAAGGCAGCATTTCTGTAGCCAAGAGCTTGCAGATGGTGAAATTCAACCTCTTAGCTTTCTCATGGCTAGGAGGAAATGGTCTTTTACTTGTCCACATCTGAGGGACCGAGGGCTGGCTATTGTGCTTAGACAGGGTTGATAAGGGTGTCCCCGGCAAACTGCTGGTCTGTGAGGAAGATGCAGGCGGACATGTTAGGTTTCCTTGATCCAAAGGTGGTGCTCTCGATGTCGGACAGCGCTCAACACCAGCTGGTGTTACCACCTCCAAAGAAAATGATGACCTGCCAATCACGCTGGCTGTTGCGGGTAAAGAGGTGGCAGGTCTGCGCCCCAAAACAGGTGTGACTGCTGTCCCCCCAGTCACAGAGGATGAAGAGGCCGCGGATGCACAAGATATGGCAGACGGTGGTTGGCCCGGCCGGCTAGGCCGCATTGTAGCACACTGAGCTTCCCACTGCAACTTATGCTTCATGTCCATGTGCCGGTTCATGCATGAAGTACTCAAACTATGTATTTTTTGGGTTCTACTTAGCTTTTGCTGACAAATGTTACAGATAACACCAGTTGGGTCATCTTTATCGATCTGAAAAAATGCCCAGGCTATGCAAGGCTTAGCACCCATGCGACCTGAAGAGCCACCACGACTTGTGGTGAGAGGCAGAGTTGTGTTTGAGGATGCAGTTGTTGACGTGCTTCCAGTACTACGTCTCTGTCCAGGAAGGCGCAACCTGACCTCGTCGTCACTAGCATCTTCCTCCACCTCCTCTGCTGACCTCATCTCTTGGCTGACTGTGGGTTGACAGTAAGTGGGATCTCCAACCTCATCATCATCACCCTGTGCGTTATCACACCCGTCGTCCTCAGAGCCAACCTGTTCCTGCCCTGACAAAAAACTAAAGTTGTCGCTCCAATCAGGTATTTGAGTCTTATCATCGTCTTCCTCATTGTCTCCACCAACAGGAGTTACAGTTTGGGAATGAGGGTCTACATTATGGTCAGAACCTTCTGCGTCTGGTCCTGGATCCGACTCATAAAGATTCTGGGCATCAGTGCAGATCATTTCCTCGTCTGGATTCACAGAAGCGCTGGAGTCGACCTCTGATTCCCAGGCTATAGTATGAGTAAACAGCTCTGCAGACTCAACCATCTGTTCTACCTCATACTCAGACGGGCAGCTGGAGATTTGGGAGCTGTGAGGAAGCAAGTGCGATGGGGGTGACACCTTTGAGGACTGGAGTATTTGTGATGTTGAAGTTGATGTGGAGGAGAGCCCATTTAAAGGAGCACTTGATATCCGTTGAAGCACCTGCTGTTTTTGTGCCTCATCTGGAATTTGTAGCGATTGGCGTGGCCGTAAGAAAGGGATCTTATCACATTGTCCGCTAAAAGAAGTAGACATTTTAGTTTGGCTGGAAGATGGTCTTTCTTCTGCAGATGTTACTGTTGCTTTAACACCTACCCCACGGACACAACCTTTTTTCCCCTTCCCAACACGCCTATTCCCCTTTCCACCAGCAGCAGGCCTTTTTCCACTCATTTTGTTGGTTAACTAATTCACAACTCTGGAGTTGTTTGCACAAAAAAACAATGGATGGGAACCGAGCAGAGCTGAGTGGCCAAACTGTGGTATTAGGCCAAAACTATTGGCTGGGTTATATGCAGAAAAAAATTATATTCAATTTGCAACCTGATGGAGGTCAGTATAGATGGACTAATAGAACAAGTCCCACACACAGCTAGAAGCCCAAATATTTTTTCAGAGGTAGATGCAGAAAAAATGTTTATTCAGTTTGCAACCTGATGGAGGTCTGTATAGATGGATTAATAGAACAAGTCCCACACACAGCTACAAGCCCAATATTTTTTCAGAGGTAGATGCAGAAAAAAAATATATTCAGTTTGCAACCTGATGGAGGTCAGTATAGATGGACTAATAGAGAAAGTCCCACACACTGCTAGAAGGCCAAATATTTTTTCAGAGCTAGATGCAGACAAAAAATTATTTTGAATTTGCAACCTGATGGAGGTCAGTATAGGTGGACTAATAGAACAAGTCCCACACACTGCTAGAAGGCCAAATATTTTTTCAGAGCTAGATGCAGAAAAAAATTATATTCAGTTTGCAACCTGATGGAGGTCTGTATAGATGGATTAATAGAACAAGTCCCACACACAGCTAGAAGCCCAAATATTTTTTCAGAGGTAGATGCAGATAAAAATTATATTCAATTTGCAACCTGATGGAGGTCAGTATAGATGGACTAATAGAACAAGTCCCACACACAGCTAGAAGCCCAAATATTTTTTCAGAGGTACTGTAGATGCAGATAAAAATTATTTTTAATTTGCAACCTGATGGAGGTCAGTATAGATGGACTAATAGAGAAAGTCCCACACACTGCTAGAAGGCCAAATATTTTTTCAGAGCTAGATGCAGATAAAAATTATTTTTAATTTGCAACCTGATGGAGGTCAGTATAGATGGACTAATAGAGAAAGTCCCACACACTGCTAGAAGGCCACATATTTTTTCAGAGGTAGATGCAGAAAAAAATATATTCAGTTTGCAACCTGATGGAGGTCTGTATAGATGGATTAATAGAACAAGTCCCACACACAGCTAGAAGCCCAATATTTTTTCAGAGGTAGATGCAGAAAAAAATATATTCAGTTTGCAACCTGATGGAGGTCAGTATAGATGGACTAATACAACAAGTCCCACACACAGCTAGAAGCCCAATATTTTTTCAGGGTTAGATGCAGAAAAAAATATATTCAGTTTGCAACCTGATGGAGGTCTGTATAGATGGATTAATAAAACAAGTCCCACACACAGCTAGAAGCCCAATATTTTTTCAGAGGTAGATGCAGAAAAAAATATATTCAGTTTGCAACCTGATGGAGGTCAGTATAGATGGACTAATACAACAAGTGCCACACACAGCTAGAAGCCCAATATTTTTTCAGAGGTAGATGCAGAAAAAAATATATTCAGTTTGCAACCTGATGGAGGTCTGTATAGATGGATTAATAGAACAAGTCCCACACACAGCTAGAAGCCCAATATTTTTTCAGAGGTAGATGCAGAAAAAAATATATTCAGTTTGCAACCTGATGGAGGTCAGTATAGATGGACTAATACAACAAGTCCCACACACAGCTAGAAGCCCAATATTTTTTCAGAGCTAGATGCAGAAAAAAATTATATTCAATTTGCAACCTGATGGAGGTCAGTATAGATGGACTAATAGAATGATGCTATGCCCAAAAGATTTTACTTCACTAGGTGCAGTAAAAAAATTGGTATTCTATACACAGGTGTTATATCTTGCAACACATATAGGCTACTCCACTGACTAACACACTCTGCAATAGGCCAAAAAGGATTAGCTTTGCTAGATTCAGCCAAATGCTGTGAAAAAAAACTTGCACAGCACTGGCACAGACCTGCCTGGCAAAAACTGATAGGAACTGATGTAACCTAGACCTGAAAAGGACTCCAATTACAATTAGTCTTTACTCCCACAATCTATCTATTTAAGAGCACAGACCTGCCTGATAAAAGTCGTAGGAAATGCTGTAACCTAGTCCTTAAAAGGACTGCAATCACAACTATT
This sequence comes from Phyllobates terribilis, assembly GCF_046119375.1. Lineage (NCBI taxonomy): Eukaryota > Metazoa > Chordata > Amphibia > Anura > Dendrobatidae > Phyllobates > Phyllobates terribilis. The sequence continues at coordinate 286,872,190 of NW_027362761.1, forward strand.
CCCTACTCCCAAGCTATCTGTAGATTTGTGCGAAAATTGGCTTGAAATTAACAAGGTATAGCGCACACAGCAACAGCGGTGCCGTCTAACACGCAGCTGCAGCAGTGAGAAAATGGTGGCGACGGGGAAAATGGCTTGGTCTTATAAGGCAAGGACATGTGACATACACTGCCAATGACACATGCCCTTGCTTGTGTGAAAAAAAGCACTTCGCTCCGTGTGTGCGCTGCTGATAGGCTGACAGATTGCACCTCCCCACTGTAAATGCGGGAAAGAGAAAAAAAAAATGGAGATCTTCATTGTTCCTGCAGAGATCCATCCCCTGCCCCTCCCCCCACCCCGCTGTACACTCAAACTGCGTATTAACATTAATTTTCATCATTACTGAGAAAAAATCCAGTTATGATTTGGGTGCACGAACAGTTATCGAACATAACCTCGAACAGCCGAATTTTTCTCAAATTGTTCGTGTTCGCCGAACGGCTCGAACACCGCCCAAAACAGCTTGAATTTGAGATTGGCGAACAGTTCGAGTAGAACAACGCTCATCTCTACTCACCACCTCTCGTGGCAGCCTGTTCCACTCATTAATCACCCTAACTGTCAAAAAGTTTTTTCTAATATCTAATCTGTGTCTCCTCCCATTTAGTTTCATCCCATTGCTTCTAGTCTTTCCTTGTGCAAATGAGAATAAAGATGATCCTTCTACAATGTGACAGCCCTTGACATATTTGTAGACAGCTATTAAGTCTCCTCTCAGTCATCTTTTTTGCAAGCTAAACATTCCCAAATCCTGCAACCGTTCCTCATAGGACATGGTTTGCAGACCAGTCACCATTCTGGTCGCTCTTCTCTGAACTTGCTCCAGTTTGTCTATGTCTTTTTTAAAATGTGGTGCCCAAAACTGTACACAGTATTCCAGATGAGGTCTGACCAAAGAGGAGTAAAGACCGATAATGACTTCACGTGATCTAGACTGTATGCTTCTGTTAATACATCCCAGAATTGTATTTGCCTTTTTTGCTGCTGCATCACACTGTTGACTCATGTTTAGCCTATGATCTATTAGTATACCTAAGTCTTTTTCACATGTACTGTTGCTTAGCTCTATTCCTCCCATTCTGTATATGCTTTTTTCATTTTTATTGCCCAGATGTAGTACTTTGCATTTTTCCCTGTTAAAAACCATTCTGTTGGTTGCTGCCCACTGTTCCAGTTTATTTAGGTCTTTTTGAATCCTCTCTCTCTCTTCTCTAGTATTAGCTATCCCTCCTAGCTTTGTGTCATCAGCAAATTTAATCAGTTTACCCTCAATTCCTTCATCTAAATCATTGATAAAGATGTTGAACAATACAAGTCCCAGGACGGAGCCCTGTGGTACCACACTTGAGACATTCATCCAGCTGGATGTGAAGCCATTTACAACCACCCTTTGAGTCCGATCACTAAGCCAGTTATGAATCCACCTAACAGTTGCCTGGTCCATTGCATACTTGGTCATTTTTTCAATAAGGATGGTGTGAGATACTTTGTCAAATGCTTTGCTGAAGTCAAGATATACTATAGCTACAGCATTTCCCTGATCCACCCAGTCGGTGATTCTGTCATAGAAGGAAATTAAGTTAGTCTGACATGACTTGTTAGTTACAAACCCATGCTGACTCTGGTTAATCACTTCATTCTTATCCATGTACTTACATACATGTTGTTTAATAATTTGTTCAAAGATCTTTCCTGGTATAGAAGTCAGACTCACCGGCCTATAGTTCCCTGGGTCCACCTTCTTCCCCTTTTTGAAGATAGGAACAACATTTGCTCTTCTCCAGTCTTCTGGGACTTCTCCTGTTCTCCAAGAATTTTCAAAGATTATGGAGAGTGGTTCTAAAATTTCTTCTACGATCTCCTTCAGTACTCTGGGGTGTAATTCATCTGGACCTGGAGACTTGAACTCATTTATGTTAGCTAAATGAATGAATTGATCCATTGAGGATTGAATTTGAGTTGAATTTCCTAAAATTTGAGGTTCTACGCAAATTCGAACAATCTGCTATTCGAGTTATGAGAATTGGGAAAATAAAATGCCTGGCACAATTTCAAACAGGCTGCACACTGCTGCTCTGCAGAAATCTGAACACATGGTGTATCAAGGAGGCTATCACAGGCAGTATAAAACATAGGGGCCAACCATGGAATGATATTTTATGTTTGTACTTTGTAGGGATAGGAGCACTCATAGAAAAAAGACCTAATGTGATTCTGGTGTATTACTTCAGGGCTGATGTACCAGATAAGTTTCTGACCGTTCCTTCACTGTATCTTTTGCCAGCTTTATATACTTTCCCCCGCTTGCTATTTTCTGCTGGTGATAGTCTCATTTGGAAGTCCAGCCATACTGCTGTAGTTTAATCCAGGCAGTTAAAGACCAGCTAGGGTAGGGTTTATCTCTATGCTGTTTGCGTTCTTTACCCTGCCCTTATCTTCTATTTCTTTTTAGGAAGTGGGCTGCATATTCTCTAACAATACTGTATGTACTTAATCTTTTATTTTGTATTTTGTGGTTTGTTTTAGTCACTGGGGGATCTCTTTCTATTTTGGCACACTTTCCCTTTTCAAATTGGCTCAATTTTCTATGGAATATTGTCATGTCTCAGGTGTGAATGGGGAGCAGGTGTGTTAAATTTGGTGCTATCGCTCTCATACCTCTCATACTGGTCAATGGAAGTTCAACATCGTACCTCATGGCAAAGAACTCTCTGAGTATCTGAAAAAAAGAATTATTGTTGTACATAAAGATGGCATAGGCTAACAGAAGATTGCCAACACCTTACAGTTGTTTAACAAGACATATTCCACTCAGAACTGCTCAGCTTTATTTCCAGAGGTTGTTTTTTTTTTAAATAGACATATGAGTGATGCCAGCATTGCTGCAGGGATTAAAGGGGTGGTGGGTCAGCCTGTCAGTACTCAGACCATACGCGGCACACTGCATCAAATTGGTCTGCATAGCTGCCATCCCAAAAAGAAGCCTCTTCTAAAGATGATGTACAATAAATCCTGCAACAGTTTGCTGAAGACAAGCAGAATAAGGACATGCATTACTGGAACCATGTTCTGTGGTCTGATGAGACCAATAAACTTATTTGGTTCAGATGGTGTAAAGCGCTTATGGCGGTAACCAGGTGAGGAGTACAAAGACAAGTGTGTGCCTACAGTTAAGCATGGTAGTTGGAGTGTCATGGTTTGTGGCTGCATGATTGCTGGGGGCTGTGGGGAGCTACAGTTCATTGAGAGATTCATGAATGCCAACATGTACTGTGACATACTGAAGCAGAGCATGATCCCCTTCCTTTGGAAACTGGGCCACATGGCAGTATTCTAACATGATAACAACCCAAAACACCTCCAAGATGACCACTGCCTTGCTAAAGACTTTAACTCTATTGAGCATCTGTGGGGCATCCTCAAATGGAAGGTGGAGGAGCGCAAAATCTCTTACATCCACCATCTCTATGATGTCATCATAGAGGAGTGGAAGAGGATTTCAATGGCAACCTATGAAATTCTAGTGAACTTTAAGTACAAAAAAGTTAAGGCAGTGCTTGGAAATAATGGTGGCCATACAACTATTGACATTTTGGACACAATTTGTCCATTTTCACTTAGGTGTGTACTCACTTTTGTTGCCAGCGGTTTAGACATTAATGGCTGTGTGTTGAATTATTTAGAGTGTACACCAAATTTACACTGTTATACAAGTTGTACACTGTCTGATTTACATTGTATCAAGGTGTCACATCTTCAGCGTTGTTCCATGAAAAGATATAATAAAATATTTACAAAAATATGAGAGGTGTACTCAGTTTTATGATATACTGTATACTGTACTACTGGGATGCCATTGTTGGTCATGAACTCCTAAGCATTTCCTTTCCTAATCCTTCTTAACTCTCTACTGTGCTGAAGCCACTGTACAGCCACACTAGTCACACATCTCCTGGCTGCTCACTGTGTTTTATAGTGTTAGTAAATTTCCCAGCATCAGTAATATTGTCTATCATGTTTTTGTCCCTCAAGAAACAGTTCTCAATATAGGGCTATATTTTGAAAAAACTTGAAGACAATAAGCAATAACATCATGATCAAAACAATGCTACTGTTTTGTTCCCTTAAAAAGGGGATCATTTTTGAAAGGCTTGATGAAAGGCCTCTGTAATTGCCTATTAATTTTTGTTTTAAAAAAATGCAGATGCCAAAAAAGGGAACATTTTTCACTTTTGGTTGAGGAGCCATAACTTCATGTACAAAAACAATGCAACTGTTTTTTATCTAGAAAAAAAAGTGGATATTTTTTGGATGGTTTGATAAAAAAGCCTGTGTAAATGCTTAATCATTTTTGGCAAATTTAAGGACCCCAAAAAAGGGATAATTTTTTTTCACTTCTAGTTGAGGTGCCATTGCTTCTTTACATTCAAAACAGTAAAGTACATCTGTTCTGTCTCCCTAATTAAATGGATCATTTTTGGTTGCCTTGTAAAAAAGCTATCGCTGTTCATAAATTTTGGCTACCATCTTGTTTCCCCCAGCCAGATATGTTGAAGTCATTTGGACATTAAAAAGGCTGTGTTTGCATTACAAAGCTCAAAACAAGTTTAATTGACTCCAAGTGAACCCCACAGTGTTCTTCACATATTTTCCAGGCAATTACAGTTGTTTTAATTATGCAATTCAAACAAATTTATTCAAAGCAAATCAAATTATTTGGGAAATTTTGGTGAAGATGGTGAATTTGAATTTCAAAACATCCACTCATCCATCTCTAATGGACACACATGTAAGGACACCTTTAATGCTTTCAAACATATGAGACAAATATATACTGCAACTCACTGAGGGGCAATTTCTGTCTTATGCTAAGCCAGTTCTTTAGCCTTGTCTAGTCCTTTATTATGGGACTCTTGATAGGAATTAAAGAGAGACATTGGGTGGTAGATCTTCTTGGTGTGGAGAGAGATTTAGAGGGAGACAGTGGGTGACACAGGATCTTGGTTGCAGGAATCACAGGGAGTCTGTGTAGAAGTGGCTCTAACTGAGGATTAGAGGTAGATATTACGTGGAAGGGCATCTTTTCAGAAATTAGGAATATAGAGCAGGTGACATTGGCTTCTGCTGGTGATTAGAGGTTTGCAGAAGCTTTTGATGAAGATTAGCAGGAGACAGTGGGAAGAAAGGACATTTGGTTTAGTTTAGAGGGATAGAGGGAGACAGTGGATGTCAGAGTCTTTCAATGATGATTAGAGGGAGACAGTGGGTGGTAGCTGCTTTTGAGTGGGAAGGGGCCACTGAAAAACTGATTTCACTGAAGTTGTTAGCTGTACAGAACACATGGAGGCAGCATCTTCCTGAGCTCCGTGCCCTCCCTGTAAAGTTACACTTAGCAAAGAAAGCAACTAACCTGTCTAATCAGTTCAGTTCTGCAGAGGAGTCCATTTTTTATTGCCATTTGGGTTATAAGGAGAGAAGGTGGACAGCTTCAGACATTACATCCTTCTATCTCCTCCCTCGCCAGTGTAGACAAACTGTTCTTCAGCCCTAGCAGGAGGCAACAGAATGCCTTTTACTGGACACAATAAATATTTATCCTGCAAAAAAAGAGGAGAGACAACAATAATTGTAGATTTTTGCAGCATCCTGTAACCCGCTACTTCTCTTCATGCCACAACATAGCTGGACCGCTGCTACTACAAGTTAACTGAAGTCGGGACACACCCCTGACCTCCCAGGACAGATGGACAGCTTGCTAAATGCGGAAAAGCTGAATCCAGAATGGTTGGGAGGTAGGCAGATATGGGACAGTAAATGGCTTCTCGTTAGACAGATGAACAGATGTGACCTTGTTGGATTTTGTTGGCTGATGATATAACAAGTGCTTCTGATCATTCAAAAAATCTAGTCTATTGAATGATATCAAACATACCTTAATCACCCATTTGTCATAACGAGCAATTGTTCATTTCACTAATTCAGCCAATGATCATTTGTTATTTTCTAAAACAGTTGTTTTATCTAACTTTTATTTATTGTGTATGACGACCTGTATAAAGCACACCAGGAAAACTAGCAAATAGTGGTGGCAGTTTGCAGCAGAAAAATATCTTGATAGGTTCTACTTAGTATAAAGAAATATCTTGCTTTGGAACTTTGAAAATGACTGCCATGTGTGATATGTATTATAGAAATTTCTATGAAATAAACCACTTCCAACTAGTATGTAAATTATAATGTATTTCAATTATGATTAAAACCTCATTTCCTATGGGTTACTCTTTATAGAACAATGTTGAAACAACAGAAACTAGAAATGGAGACATCCTAACATCAATAGGTCAGTGCTTGGAAAATAAAATATAAAAAAAACCATATATCAATGCCTTATCTAAATATGAACTAAAATGTAATTTCCTGAATTGAGGACCAATTTAGTTTCTCTTGTGTAGTTTAAAATACATACAAACCTATGAAAAAAATCGACAATTTATTTCAGATGTTGTATGATTTTCTTTAGGAAAATGTACATACAGTTTCCAAAACATCTGTAAAATATTAGGACTCCTTTCTTCAAGTTAATATTTGAAGTGATGTACACCCAAGAAAATAGACATTCTGATATATATAAAAAAAGAGAGCAGAAAGCCAAAAGTAAATAAAAAAATAGTTAAAATAAGACAAAAATAATAAATACAAGAGATTCAAATACAAAGTTTTCCAATTTGTTATGGGAACTGAAAGCGACAGATACTGAGCTAATCTGGCTTATATGAAACTTTATAAAAGTAAGCATTTTAAACTAATTCTATTTTGATCAGTTGCCAATAGTGGAAGGTAAATAGCAATAATTTAATGACCCTTAAAAAAATCACAGAAAAGAAACTGAATCAGCATATTCCTTTCTGCCAAATACTGGAAATACTGGACACACTAGATCAGTTCTATGAACTGCCAGAAAACCCCTAAAGAAAATATGCACTAATAGGATCCAGAAGAGTGGCTTAATATTCTGGCATCATCAAGACTATTCTTCTTGGATGATTCCCAGTATTGTTTAATGATTACATACATTTTTGGTTTTAAAATGTACAGTTAGAAACATATAGAACAATTATCTAAAGAAAAATTAACATGAGAGATTGATTTTATTTTTGCTCTAATCATATAATAATTTGACCTGGTATAGCTTTGTATCCATTCAGCAGATTAACTAAAGATTAGTTGTGGTTGTTGTGTAGTTATTCAAATAGTATACAAAATCTACAGCTGGTTCTAAGCATTCTTCATACTTTCAAATCCACATCAAGACCTATTTGTTGTAGATGACCCACAGCAAGCAAATCAGAGCTCTGAAATCTGCATTTGACAAATTTTGATGCTGCTTTCTGGCTAGTTCTAATAATTTTTTTATGCTTTGCGAAAACCCTAACACATTAACAACACTTGCTGCAATTTTTTTTAAAAAATTGCTGATTTTGCCCATACAAGATGACATATATTAAAAAAGCAACCTAAAACACATGTAAAGTATGAAAATAGGCTATGTTCATATAAAGTTTTTGAGGAATTTATTTGCGCAGCTCCAAAATCCTCCTAAAAAATACTATAAAAATGCTGGGAAAATTCTTTGTATACATTTCTATGAGTAAACTTCATTAGGCTATGTTCACATGGCAGTATTTTGGTCAGTATTTCAAATCTGTATTTGTAAGCAAAAACCAGGAGAAGAACAATAAGATGAAAAGTATAACAGAAACAAGTCACCACTTCTGTACTTTTTACCACTCCTGGTTTGGCTTCAAATACTGATGTAATATACTGACCAAATACTGCCGTATGATGTAGATTTACTCTTGTTCACATGAGGAGTATTTTTGGACATTTTTTTCCTGAATATGTTTTGGAAAACACCTAGTGGAATAAAAAATGTATATCACTTCTTTGAAGGATCCTGATAGAATAATCTTCAAACTAGACACTATCAAATTAACAGGCTATAAAAAATACATCTGGAGAAAAACTCTTCCAAAACTATTCAAAACAACTTCAAAGCCATTTCAGGAAGAGAAGTCCTCCAGAAAAAAAAAAAAAAAATTCCTGAAGCTATTACCGCTTAAACAACATTGCCAGTGTCATACTGACAAAAGAACTGTAGCTGTAAATTTTAGTTTTTGTTATCCCCTTCACCACATTGCAATTTTCCATTTTAGTGCCTTCGATTTTTGCTCCTCTTCTTCCCAGAGCCATAACTTTTTTACTTTTCCATTAATATGAAGGCTTGTTTTTTGCGGGTGAGTTGCACTTTTGAATAACATCACTGATTTTACCATATAGTGTCCTCGAAAATGGGGAAAAAAGTTCCAAGTGCCATGAAATTTAAAAAAAAAGTGCAATTCCACAATTGTTTTTTGTTTTTTTTTATTTACCATGTTCACTAAATGCTAAAACTGACCTACCAATATGATTCTCCAGGTCAGTATGAGTGTGCAGACACCAAACATGTATAGGTTCTTTTTTCTTTAAGTGGTGAAAAAAATTCCGTAATTTGTAAGAAAAAAAAGTCGCCATTTTCCGAAACATGTAGCATCTCCATTTTTCAGCATCTAGGGCGAAGTAGATAAAATGTTTTGGTCGACTGTTATTGCCTTTTATTGCAATATTCTGGTAGTCAATAAAACAAAATCCTGCTGTTTTGATTTCTTTCTCAATGTACCTTTTACTGATCAGCAAAATTTACTTTATATTTTAGAAGATCGGACATTTCTGAAGGCAGTGATATGAAATATGTGTGTTTTTTTTAATTGTATTATTTTGAATGGGGCCAAAGGTCAATGATTTAAATTTGTATCTATTTTTTTAATATTTTGGTTAGTAGAGAAGAGATATCGAGTCCAGAGAGGTAGATCTGTGTGTCAGCACAGAGGTGATAATGAAAGCCATGAGACTATAAGAGCTGTCCCAGGCCTAAGGTGTAGATGGAGAAGAGTAGGCGTCCTAGAACTGAACCTTGTGGGACACCGACAGATAGGGGGCGAGATGAGGAGGTGGTATGTGAGTGGGAGACACTGAATGTCTGGTGTGTTAGGTATGAGGAGATCCAGAATAGGGCCAAGTCTGTGATGCTGAGAGATGAGAGAGTTTGTATTAAGAGGGAATGGACCACTGTGTCGAAGGCAGATGACAGGTCTAGGAGGAGGAGAACAGAGTAGCGTCGCTTGGATTTGGCAGCTAGTAGGTCATTTGTGACTTTAGTCAGTGCAGTTTCAGTAGAATGGTGCGGTTGGAAACCAGATTGTAGGCGATCAAAGAGGGAGCAGGATGAAAGGTGGGAGGACAGTTCTGAATGGATGTGTTGTTCGAGTAGTTTTGAGGCATAGGGGAGAAGTGATATGGGGTGATAACTAGGCAGAGAGGATGGGTCACATAGAATGTATGTGGGGTTCTTGCAGAGTTTTTCGGGATGGTAGTGTTTTTTGGTGTTTTCCTCCACAGGCTTTTCTACAGAACTTAAAAAAATGCAGAAAGTTAATTGAATTTTAAAATGATAAATACATAGAGTTTGAATCAAGCCATAGAAAATTGTACTATTCCTTAAACTTTCAAACACGAAGTACTTGGTCAGCATGGTATCCTAGAGAGTTAGAGATATCCCCATTGCATCCTTTTGTCAATCAACATTTTTTGGCTGTTGACTTTTTTAGTTCTCCTATTTCAGTCTTGGGGCTACATAACCATATTTCCAAATCTCATATTGCAGCAGAGAATGAGATCTCAATACATTAATGATTTCTTATTCAAACTGGTTATAGAATTGGTTAAGATTATTGCAGTAAACCACAGCTACCCTCAATAATCCTCAGTAAAGCACTATTTACTGCAGTTGACCCCTGTGATCATTAATACATATAATATATGTATTTTAACTGCAAGTATAAGCAGCACAGTTCCAAAATTGCCAGCGGAGAGGTTCTATATACTTTTACTAATCATACACTATTAGCTTATATTTGGCTAGCCTTAACTTTATTCTGTGTATAAAAAAAACCTGTAAGTTGTGTTTTTAGCACACGTACAGTAAATAGTTAATGTACTTGTCTTTTGTCTTTATGGCATAATGAATCGAAGCTTTTCATTTAGCCTGATTCATATTAGAAATTAATTTAGCCTTAATATTATCTGTCAATCAAAGTGATGGATTTTGCATGAGGAAAGCTTATGATAACTGGAGATTCATAGATTTTTTTTAACTCTTTCTCTGCTCTGAATTTAACAGGACTTTAATAGGAAATGTATTCTAGTAAAGGACCATATTTTGTCCTATTAAAGCAAAGCTTCATGGGGCGATTACCGTTGCAATATAAGTTGCTAGGAATGATGTTACATTTCTTGCAGTATACAGAGGTTTATAGCAACATATGAAGCATATCTAATATATATAATTGTCTTATCCCGTCTGTCTGTCTGTCTGTCCAGGAAATCCCGCGTCGCTGATTGGTCCAGCCGCGGCCAATCAGCAACGCGGGATTTCAGAAAAAAAGATGGCGGCCATTAGTGGCTCAACTGCCGCACGGAGGTCAGCGGTGATGCAGCCGGGAGATGACCAGAGCCAGCCGGTCATCTCCCGGCTGATCGCAGCAGAACTACCCCGACCGGCGGCGCCGCTGACCTCCATGCGGCTACAGTCGGGAGATCAGCGGCTAGTACCGCTGATCTCCCAACGGTAAGTGTGAAGGGAGGACCGGGGAGCGGCGGCGCCGCCGGTATGGATGCTTCTGCTGCGAGCAGCCGGTCATCTCCCAGCTGCTCACAGCGGAAGTACCCGCACAAGCAGCGCCGCTCCCAGGCCCACACTAATACGACGCTGATTGGTCGCTGCCGACGGCCGCGACCAATCAGCTATATTGGCGCCAAGTCTAAACACCGCTCTGCCCCAATCAGCACAGCTGTGTTTAAATTTGGCCCCAATATCACTGATTGGTCGTGGCCGGCGGCAGCGACCAATCAGCACAGCGGTTTTTAAATTTGGCGCCAATATCGCTGATTGGTGGCGTCCGGCCGAAGTGTTTAAATTTGGCGCCAAAATCGCTGATTGGTGGCGGCCACTCCCCGGTCCTCCCTTCACACTTGCCGTGGCCCTAGCCGCTGATCTCCCGATGGTAGCCGCATGGAGGTCAGCGCCGCCGCCGGTCGGGGTACTTCGGCTGCATCGCCGCTGACCTCTGTAAAGAGCAGTGTTTAAAGTTGGCGCCAATATTGCTGATTGGTCGCGGCTGGTGGCCACGACCAATCAGCACAACGGTGTTTAAATTTGGCGCCAATATAGCTGATTGGTCGCGGCCGGCGGCCGCGACCAATCAGCAAAGCAGTGTTTACACTTGGCGCCAATATCGCTAATTGGTCGCAGCTGTCGGCAGCGACCAATCAGCAATATTGGCGCCAACTTTAAACACCGCTCTTCACAGAGGTCAGCGGCGATGCAGCCGAAGTACCCCGACCGGCGGCGCCGCTGACCTCCATGCGGCTACCGTCGGGAGATCAGCGGCTAGGGCCGCTGATCTCCCGACGGCAAGTGTGAAGGACCGGGGAGCGGCGCCGTCGGTCGGGATACTTCTGCTGCGAGTAGCCGGTCATCTCCCGCAGTGCCGCTCCCCTGTCCTCACTAATACAATTCGCTGATTGGTCGCGGCCGCCGGCGACATTGGCGCTAAATTTAATAACCGCTGTGCTGATTGGTCATGGCCGCCCGCCACGACCAATCAGCGATATTGGCGCCAAATTTAAAAACATCTGTGCTGATTGGTTGCGCCCGCTGGCCACGACCAGTCAGCGATATTGGTGCCAAATTTAAAAACCGCTGTGCTGATTGGTCGCGGCCGCCGGCCACGACCAGTCAGCGATATTGGTGCCAAATTTAAACACCGCTCTGCTGATTGCGCCCGGTGTACCGCATACATATTCTAGAATACCCGATGTGTTTGAATCGGGCCACCATCTAGTGAAAGCATAAGAGTCCTTAAGGTTTTTATAGGAGCAACATTACATAGCTATGCAACAGCAAGCCACAGATACATTTCACACTAATAATTTATGCATTATTTTTTTTTAAATTATAAAATTGTGCAGTAATAATGAGCTAATTAATAAAATATGACTCTTTTGGCCTAGAGTTGAAAATTAAATGAAGTTTTCAGAATTTTCCCAAAAATTTGGATTTGACAAACTTCAAATTTTTCAGGTGTCAATTTGAGCAAAGTCAAGGAAAAAAGTTAGCTAGTTGGCAAAAGTTTAACCCCTTCCTGACCGGGTTATTTTTCCATCTTTTTGTTTTTTTTCCTCTACTTCTTACAAGAGCCATAAATTTTTTATTTTTCCACATAACCGTATGAGGGCTTGTTTTTTGTAGAGCAAATTGTACTTTTGAATGACACCATTAATTTCATCATGTGATGCACTGGAAAGCAGAAAAAAGCAGAAAAATAAATCCAAATGTGTGGAAATTGCATAATAAGTGGAATTCCACAATTGTTTTTGGGATTTTTATTTACCATGTTCACCACACAGTAAGCTTGACCTGCTATGTGTAGTGAAAATCTTTATCTCCTGTGAATACCAGTTAAATGCTGGTTTTCACAACAGTATCATAATCACAATGACAGGGGCCTTCAGCAGACCCTCAGCTGTGCCCACACATCCCACTGCAGGTATTAGTGCTGCATGTGGACGGATCAAAGAGCTTTGTACTGTCCCTACAGTTTTTTTGGACTGTTTGCTCTCATCATGTTATCCATTGATTATCAGTATGTGTGTCATCTGGTATCCCCTATTGAGAGCACATGTGCACATATTAATGCGCTTTGCTCATGCGCAGGCTGATGCATCTCCCCTGAGTGACCCAGGGCCAGTTATGTTCATCTTCCAGGCACTAGTCTGTGTACCGGAACTTAGACCTCCTACGCATGCGCATGGATACCATGGCACCCTGGCAAAAGACAGCCTCTCAGAGCCATTATAAATTACGGTTATTATCTGTTTGCTTATAAAAACTTGACTGGACTAACCTTTTAACCATCATTTCCTCCCCTGATGAAGCCACCCTGGTAGTAGCGATACACGTGGGGCTGGGGGTTTCCTGTACCTCTTCTGTGTATTTATACATTGTCGTCCATGGCTACTATTTCCACTCTGTGACCTTTTGACTGCATTATTGCAGTATTCAACTTCCCCCTTTTTTTAAAACATCCCTCCCCATCTGTCTGATGTTCTCCCAGCTAGCTTTGTGAATTGTGCCTACAGCTTATTATTTTCACTTGTGTAAGTATCACCTGACACTTGATTATCTAGCTTTAACATTGGGATATATTACATTATATTATATATGGATGTATAGCTTTATCAATTGGTGACATTTTTGTTGAGGTCTGGCCAAAACAATGTTATGTTTTGGCTTGTTTTCATGTTTAAGTGTTGTGCTTTTTAATTGTTTTTAAATTTTGAATGCTTGTCCAGTCTAAGTGAATAAAATTATGCAAATATATATATATTGGTGATCCCTGTCTATGAATACTTATTTCTTTTTTGTTGTTAGAGATTGACAGAGGCTCCACCTGTGGCTGTTAAAGGCCCATGATGGCTGGTTAAATCTGCCATCACCTGCCAGGAAAGATGTGGGCTTGGCGTGCAACCCTGCATCAAAGCCAGGAAGCTAGCATGTGTGTCATACATCAATAAAGGGTTAAAAGGAAAAAAAAATGATACTCACCCCTCTTCAGCATTTACCATACCTCACGTGTCACCGCCAGTTCTCTGATTGACTCTAATATTGAGCAGCCATGGTCAGCCAAAGGTGACGGTGGAAGAGTGCAATTACTGTCACAAGAGGAGGATGATGATTAGACACAATGGACAGAAAGTCAGGAGGAGGACCAGGGTGCGCAAGTGTAAGATGAGGTGGTGGATAATGAAGTCAATGGGCCGAACTCCAGGGTACAGAAACAGCGTCTGTGAGTGACACCACTGCCTCTTCCCCTGTTGTACGTGTATGCCAAGCCTCCATCCATGATGCAGGCAAAGATGCCTCCCACCCTGCACCTGTCATTGCACACTTGCAACCATCACCATCAGCAATCATGTCAATGTACTTGTCCCAGCGCAGCGTTCAGTTGTCCCTACCCCAGTCCTTGGAATGCAAGCAAAAATATGCAGCCACCCACCCACAGGCCACAATACTAAACTGCCACATTTCTCTTCTGCTTCCACTAATAATTTTGCCTTTTAGGCTCGTGGAGGCAGAAGCTTTCCGTACTCTCATGGTGGCGGCTGTCCCTTGGTGCTTGGTCCCCAGCCACCACTATTTCTCCCGGTGTGTCATCCCCACCTTGTACAAGCTTGTGTCCCAGAACATTTCCCGTGCCCTCACCAACACAGTTACTGGGATGCACCGCCTAACCACAAACACGTGAACAAGTGCTTGTGGCCAGGGACGGTACATCTCACTGACAGCACACTGGGTTAATATCGTGGAAGTCGGGACACATTCAGACCCTGGGATGGAACACATCCTCCTGATTCATGGAAGCTCTGGTTATGCTGTAATTTAAATGTAGTTTTTTTCCTTTTGGTCCAGTAAGGGTTAATGTTAGCCTGTTGCTGGTAACCTTTTGGTAGCGGTCAGCTGATGTTGATTGGTGCCACTCCCACCTCCCTTTAAATAGCCACATGATCCATCAGCTGACCGCCGATTATAGTTCATTCTATGCTGACCTCTTTGAAGGAGCCAGTCTCTTGAGAAGCTGTGGTTTTCGTTTTTATTGCAGCAGTGAAATTTTCTGTTTGAGAGATAAGTGTATTTTATGTTGTTATCTTCCCATTGTTTGTCTTCCCTTCATTGTGTTGTTCTATTGTAGCTGTGAGACTAGTGTCTCACTGGCCTGCACACTAGCCAGGTTAAGTCAAGGGCCACCGAGGACTTAGGCATGTGATTACGCATGGGGTGAAGGACCCATCTAGGGATGATAGGGGAGCTTAGGGACAGACACAGGTTGGTGTCAGGTGTCCCTTTCCTTATTCCCTACCGCTTGGGCCCTCCTTCTCCCTCTATCTCCCATTGCATCTGCGTGTTGTGCCATCTGCCGGACATTCCTGTGTTGTTCCATGACACTGGTACTTTTCTGTGGGAATGAGCAGCCATAGAGTGTCCGGGAACCTTAACACAGACTTTTCTTAGCCAGGACTGCTTATCGGTTGGGTTGGACGGGCCCACCAGAGAACCCGAGAATCTTCTGGTGGGCCCTGGCTTCTCCGTCGGGAGAGTTCATAGTGTAAACCTTGCAGCTCATGATGATAGAGGCCACATCTCCTTAGCTTGCTGGTACTTTGAGCTTGTCTCCAACCAGCCAGGAATATTTCCAGTGAATTATGGCATGCAATGGTTTGGTATTAGCACCCAGTACCAGAAGGAAAGCCATCCACAATTTCCATCTCAGGAATTTTATTTGGTATACTGGCTGCCCAAACATTAGTTTCTCACAAAGGAGCTGAAGACACTGAGTAGCAGTAGTTTCAAGTTTCTCAAGCATGACCTCTTTGCTATATATCAGCAGAAGAACAGAATTGGGCTTTGCCAAGGTGTCAGATAGCATCTTAAGTCTTATCGATTGCTGGAGCCAATCCACAGTAAAAAAGCAGACATAGCGTGTCCAGGAACCTTCACTCAGACTTTTCTTAGCCAGGGCTGCTTCTTGGTGAGAGTTGTATTTCACCACAGCCATATTCTTTAGGTTGGTGAAAGGACTGGCATAGAGGGAAACCGAATCTACTCCAGCTGTCATTTCTCTGCCATCAGGTCCTGGCAATTTTCACACATGACCATGCCTGGCTGTATATTCAGTGGTGAGAGCCACAGATCTGCCTGCTCTGTTGCAGATTTCAAATACTCTGCAGCCATGTGTGGTTTTTCACCTAAACATATTATCTTCAGCACAGCCTGTTGCCGATTGTCCGAGGCAGTGCTGCAGTGCTTCCAGGTTGCAACTGATGTGGTAATGTCAGAGATTGAAGCCAAAGAGGAGGAGGAACTGCAGGAGCTGTGGAATGTGATTATACAGTGCATCCTAATTTTTGGCAGCCCTTGAACTTGCTGCATAAGCAATAACAGTATAGGAGACCCACTCCTTAATAATGGGAAGGACAATTCAATTAAATTGTATATTCTAGAATATTACCTGTATTATCTGAAATTCATTTATGGGTGAGCTATTGCAGTATGGGTAGTGTATTACACTGATCCAGCCAGGTATTATTGCCTTATACTGTGTGCTGCAGAAAAAAAAAATCTATTTTATTTCCTATCGATACTGCTGTTTGATGCATTTACAATAGGGACAGGAGCTGCTAGGTGGTATCATCAGCTCAAGATGAATGTTCATTCTGGTCGCATAAATCTCTTTCACAGTCCATAACTTTTTTTTTATTATTTATTTGGCCTTATATACAAGTCATGACCCTACAAAGAATGGTTCTTAACTTTTCTTCCAGGAAAATCCATTTTAGCTTAGTTCATGTATGTTTTATTGTCAGTCCGTAAAAGTGGCGTAATACTCCGACAACATTGTTTAAAGATATGCTATAATATTGGATCACGTCTGATGACCACGGTTTTAGGCAGTGGCCTCTTAGTATGATATTGGTCAGCAACCAAGTGTGAATAGTTTGGAACAACACACAACTGCCAGACTTTAAATGAAGTATTACGTCTGACACACTCCCAAAAATCTCAGAATTATTACCACAGTAATATGGGATCACGTCTGATGACTATGGTTTTAGTCAGTGGCCTTTTAGTATGGTATTTGTCAGCGACCAAGTGTGAATTGTTTGGAACAACACACAACTGCCAGACTTTAAATGGAGTATAATATTTGACATGCTCCCAAAACAATTCTGTATTATTTGCCCTGTAATATGGGATCACGTCTGATGGCCATGGTTTTAGGAAGTGGCCTTATAGATGTGGTATTGGTCAGTGACCAAGTGTGAGTAGGTTTAACAAAACACAGCTGGCTGACTTTGAAATGGAGTGTAATGGCACGCACCCCAAAATGTCTGTATTATTACTGCAGTAATACGGGATCACATCTGATGATGGAAATGTTTCTCTGCTTCTAAAATACAACAATGCAAATAAAATGAAAAAAAATCTGGCTGTATTCTGCTAATAAGCAAATAGAGCAGTAAAATTGTTTACTGTATTGATTTTTAAGCAAATAATAAGGAATAAGAGCAAAAAAAAAATAGCCTTGATATGTAGAGCTTTGGATATCTGTAACAGCATCAGTAGACAGAACGTGCAATGGACCCTATTGTGCTGTATACTGTGTCCAGAAACCCTGCCTGCTTAACTCCTGCTATCACCAGTAATATATGCAGCTGGATTAGTCTTCAGAAGGACTGTCAGTTCAAATAGATATATATCTTGGTGTTGAATACCTATACCTAATATTAAACCGCCAATTCTGTCCCTCACTTAGCAGCAGCTCTCCCTACTCTGCCTGTTTCCGGTGTAGACTGTGTCAAACACAAGGTCTTATATAGACCTGATGAAGCTATGTTGCCCTCAAATCACTGTAATGCCACAACCAACATGGCTACGGCATTACAGTGCATGGCAGGCAATCACTGCATGTTAATTGGCTGTCTAAAGAGCACCAAATATGTGAGTCGGGGACCCGAGCTCCTGCCCTAGCATTCTGGAAATACTCGCTCAGCATGTTGAGCGAGTACCGAGTACCGAGCAGTGGCGAGCACACTCGCTCATCACTACTACTGGCCTCTGATTTGGGTGTATTGCGGCACACAGACGGATCTGTGGTCTAAGTCTGTGTGCCGCTATGCACTTCAGCTGGATGTGCATCTGAGGGTACACATCCAGTTGAAGTTTCTGCTGGCAGTCAACTTTCCCTCTCTCCTTCGGTGAAGAGGGTTAATAAAATGGTGTAATACCAAAAGGCTCTAGTCAAACAATTAGTAAAAAAAATTCCCA
Source organism: Phyllobates terribilis (assembly GCF_046119375.1). NCBI lineage: Eukaryota > Metazoa > Chordata > Amphibia > Anura > Dendrobatidae > Phyllobates > Phyllobates terribilis. The sequence goes on from NW_027362761.1 coordinate 286,890,272, forward strand.
TCTGACAGTGCTGGTAGCAGAGGTCATGGATCCTTGGGCAACCAAGGAGAAGAGATGAGGGAGACACGCACCAGGTCCAACAGAGACAGGGGAACACTATCAAAGGTCTGGGACAGTTTCATTAGGCTGACTCATCAAAATGAATGAGGCTTGGATTGGCAGACACTTCTCATCCCCATCGGATAACAGCAGTGGAAAATAAAGCCAATTCAAATGTTCATTTTTTTCTGGTGTATTCCCATGCACCCTTTCCCACCCAAAATAGAATATAGTGTTCATGGTTTCTTCTTTTTCTTGTCTTCCTCCTCTTCCACCTTATCAACAGGTTCATCAGACGGCCCTCACTCTAAATCTTTATAGGGTCATCATTAGAGAAAGTTCGGTGTCCGGTGCTGGACACCTAGTGTCTGGTACCTAACCCCGAACACGGACTTCTTACTGTAAGTCCAGTTTACTGTTCGGGGTTGGCCGACTAATAAAGCTTGTTGAAATCAAGAAGCTTTTCTGATGTAGGCACTTTCGGCACCATCACAGGCATGACAAGTATTGCCATGGCTTTGACTGGCCAATGCACCATGTTAAAAAAAAAAAATTTAAAAAAAGATGTGGGGTCCCCCAATTTTTGATAATAAGTGCAGACAGCTGGCCAATTCTCACGAGGGCAGAATGAGTGCTGGACTAATGAGCGACCGGGCGTTCAGCACTCGACACTCTGGCACTCATTAGTCCGGCACTCGCACTGCCTTCGTAAGAACTGGTCACTGTAAAGAAGACTGGGATCATCGTGGGACCTCCATATTATGGATTACTGTGGACTCTGTGTATTAATATTATTTTTTTATTAGTATTTTTTTATACTTGCGAGAAAGAGGGAAATTAAGAAGTTTTTTTTCCAATAAAGATTTTTTTGTCGGTGTGTTTTCTTCTTTTTACTTACTGGGATAGTAATAAGATGGTCTGATAGACGCTGCCCCATTACTAACCTCTGGTCTTGAAGTTATCAGGCATTGACACAGATGCACCCTGAGCCTGCAGGAATTGAATTTCTTTAGAACAGGATTGGTGCTGCTTTTCCATCATCCAGACTATCCTGTGTTGCAATCTTTCCTCAATTTTCCTTTGCCGGACACTTCCAGGGGAGATTAGCTACAGTGCCATGGGTTGTAAACGTCTTGATTATGTTGGCACTATGGACAAAGGAACATCAAGATCTCTGTAGATGGACTTGCAACCTTAATATTGTTTATATTTTTCAACAATTTTGGTTCTCAAGTCCTCAGACAGTTCTCTTTTCCTCTTTTTGTTCTCCATGCCTAGTGTTGGACACACAAATATACAATGCAATGATCAAATCAACTTCTCATGGACAAGCTGCATGACTGCAGCTAGGTGTATTTTTTTCTGAAACACGTTTCAGGAGAAACATTGTTTGAAGAGTCAGACATATTTTCTCGGTACTGCTCTAGTTGATTGACAGTTCTTTTTCATGTATATACATTGGGAGAGATCTGCCAATCACTTGGAGCTGTGTGGGAAGAAATCTTTAATCTTAAACGCATTTCTGAGAAAGACATACCAAACTGCAATAGTGCAGCCAGGCTTGGATTCACACTGTCCATAGTTAGAACAACATACAGTTGTGCTTAAAAGTTAACATACCCTGGCAGAATTTTTCCTTTCTTGGCCTTTTATCAGAGAATATGAATGATAACAAAAAAACTTTTTCTCCACTCATGGTTATTGGTTGGATGAAGCCATTTATTGTCAAACTGCTGTGTTTTCTCTTTTTAAATCTTAATGACAACCAAAAACATCCAAATGACCCTGATCAAAAGTTCACATACCCTGGTTATTTTGACCTGATAACATGCATAGAATTTGACACAAATGGGTTTGAATGGCTACTAAAGGTAGCATGTGACCTGTTTACTTGTAATTAGTGTATGTGCATAAAATCTGAGTGACTTTCTGGGATCCAGACAGACTCTTGCATCTTTCATCCAGCCACTGACGTTTCTGGATTGTGATTCAATGGGAAAGCAAAAGAATTGTCAATGGATCTAATGGAAAATGTAGTTAAACTGTATAACACAGGAAAGGGATACAAAAAGATAAAAGGAATTGATAATGGCAGTTAGTAGCGTTCAAACTGTAAAAACCAAACCACGGTCAGGTAGACCAACAAAAATTTCAGCCACAAATGGCAGGAAAATTGTTTGGGATGCAAAGAAAACCCCCAAATGACATCAGCTGAAATTCAGGACTCTCTGGAAACTAGCGGTGTGGCTGTTTCAAGATGCACAATAAGGAGGCACTTGAAGAAAAAAGGGCTGCATGGTCGAGTTGCCAGAAGAAAGCCATTTCTGCGGAAATGCCACAAAGTATCTCGCCTACAAAACGCCAAACAGCACAGAGACAAGCCTCAAAACTTCTGGAACAAGGTATTTTGGAGTAATGAGACCAAAATGGAACTTTTTTGTCACAACCATAAATGTTACATTTGGAGAGAGGTCAACAAGTCCTATGATGAAAGGAACACCATTCCTACTGTAAAGCACAGAGGTGGATTGCTAATATTTTGGGGATGTGTGAGCTACAAAGGCACAGGAAACTTGGTAAAAGCTGAAGGAAAGATCAATGCAGCACATCGAATAGATCCACGGTATATCAAGCTGCACATCAGAGAATTCATCATTTAACAAGTGTTCCATCTGTAAATATGTATCAATAATAAGGCTTTTGTAGATTTGGTATTGAGAGTAGGGGGGCCTCAAGCATACTTCTTGTACAGGGAACCTCTAGGGTTAGTGTACGCACCTGGGATTTTTAAGTATTTTTTATTTTTGTTCTATACATTCTATAAGAGACCAAACTAAGATCATATTATGGGAATTTCAAATACAGTGGTAGCACAGTCAGTGAATGAATGAATGAATGAAAGTTTGATTTTAATCAAAAGGCCCAATATACTCAATAAATATAATTACTGATATAATCAAAATTCAAAACTATAAATTTAAAGATGGTGTGAATCAATTCACAGGACCAAGTTGATTAGCCATACTAATAATCTGTAATAGCCCGGAGCCCTACAAACAGCCTATCTGCCAGCATCTGTAGCTTTTCTTTTAATTAACTGGCCTGGCTTGACATCACATGTGTGTTATGCTGCAAAAATTATGTTGCACCGGGTTGTTTAATCAAAAGATGAGCCTTGGATGCCATAAAATGAGAAGTGGTTCAACACGACTCCTGTCCATCGGCCACAGACAACTGGCGTGATCGCTGGACCCAATCCTGTGGAGTAATGAGCACCATATCTAATTATAATTGATTCTTTTTTGTATTATTATTATTATTAGTATCCTCATTATCCTCTTAACCAAACAAATGGATATGCTTGCTGATTGAAAGAAAAAAATACTTTTGTTAGGACTATGGATCTTATTTCAGTGAATATTGCCATCTCATTTATTAGGTTACGGCAGTTTTCTAAGAATGATGGACAGTAATTAAAACTTAGCTGGTAATAACTTCCTCACTCTTGACATTTCTTCAGGGTTTTTCGTCCACCACTATCTACATATAGATTAAAAATTGTAATTGGACCTCAGAAAGGGTAAAAGAAATAAGCCCAGTTCGTTTGCTTCTGACTGACATTCTGGAATTTTATTTAATTTGAGAAAATTGAGTTGAACCACAGAACACCAGTAACGATGAGTTGTCTTGAATGATATAAAGAGGATGAAAACATTTCTACAATATAAAAACTAAGGATGGAAATTGTACTGTAAGCTGAAGAAATCTGAAATTACTTTTCAGACAGAGGTAATGTGTACAAGACTGTTAGTTTAATGTTGCCATTGTTATATTATTCCTGTGCAAAAGCAAATTTTTCATAGGTTAACATATCTTTCAATAGGTCAACAAGATATGTTTGAACAGGTTAAAGTATATTGACAACAGAAAATAAATGGAAATACATGTTTCTGTTTCTATTTTTCATTTACAGAGAATATAAACTTAAATGAGTCATTTTGATTAGTTAAAAATTAATTTTCTGGTAAATTCAAGTATTTGTGCTGTGCTCTATAATGTGCCAATTACGCTTAAACAGCATTGGACAGCACACAGGCCCATCCTGGCCTTCCCCTCTACATCCATTTCACAAGTCAGGAGATGTCTATTACAAATATTACCCTGCCTGTTGAAGGAAATCAAGATTTATTACACAATCAATTTCTCCACTATGTAAGATTATAGATTAACCCTTTCACCATCTTGGGATTTTCCATGTTTGCGTTTTCGTTTTTTGTCAGAGATTGACAGCGGCATTTAACATTTTAACACACATGAGTGTTAGGGGCACATGACAGCTGATCAGATCAGCTCTTATGTGCCCGGAAAGGTGCTGGCTTTATTCAAATAAACTTTTGTTTCCTGTGTGTGTGTCTTTTTATTTTTAAATATGGGGTTAGTAATGGGGGTGTCTGATAGACACCTCTCCATTACTAACCTCTGGGTTTGATGCCAGCTAACATTCCACTATATTAATTTATGATGTCATTTTTTGATGTCTATTTTTTGTTTTTTGTTTTATTGTTTATTTATGATGTTTATTTATAATTTGATGTATGATGTTATATTTTGTGATTATAGTGTAATGTTCCATTGTGGTTTTCTATAATATTTTCCTTTGTGTGATGTCATTTCCTCTAAATTTCTCTACATACAGTATGTGTGGAATTTGCCTTGTTATCCACAATTGACAAAAGCCTGCAAGGGGCTGAAACGTTTTGTTGTAGTTTTCCTACATGTGGAATAAATTAATAGCTCATATACACGTGAGTGCCAGGATCTTTCTATTTTGCTAGCTAACATTCCACAGCTGAAATCAACCCCCAAAACTATTAGTATGATTGCCACACCAGGGCAATCAGGAAGAGCCAAGGCTAAGTGCAAGAATTGGCACATCTAATGGATGCACAAATTGTGGGGCAGCTGAGGGCTGGTCTTATTAGGCAAGGAAGGGGAAGTCATTGTTTTTTGGGCCCCCCCTAGTGATGAGCGAACGTACTCGGCACGGTACTCGGCCGAGCATCACGTTGCTCGACAAGCTCGGCGTTCAGCGAGTATTTCCGGGTTGCTCGGGCGGGAGCTCGGGTCCCATCCCTGCATGTTTGGCACTCTTTAGAGAGCCAATGAACATGCAGGGATTTCCTGCCACGCACTGTATTGCAGAGCACAGCATCATCAGGTCTATATAAGACCTGGCGCCGCTATGCTCGTCCCATTCTACCCCGGAAACAGGCAGAGTAGGGAGAGGTGTTGCTGAGTCAGGGAGAGATGTGCTTGTTTATAGTTAGTATAGGTATTCCACAACATCTATATATATCCATCTGAACTAACAGTCATTCTGAAGACGAATCCAGCTGCATATATTCAGTGGTGATAGCAGGAGTTAGGCAGGGAGGCAGGGTATGTGGCAGACTGTAGTGCATATAGCGTAAGAGAGTCCATTGAACATCCTGGCTGCTGCTGCTGTATTAGCTACAGATATTTGTAGACATAGCCCCAGATATCAGGGGCCAGGGCAAATTTTTTTTTATCTTAATCCTGGTTATTTGCTTTTAACGTGGAAAATATTGGCCTCCTTTTCCATTCAGTTGCAGTGTGTCGGTCAAGCTATTCACACTAGGTATCTGTGTAGAATAATATTAGTAAATTACAGGCCTGCTATTTAAAACCATGGTTCTCTGTCAGACATATCACCTATAACAGGGTTCCAAAATCTGTCATTTCTTCCATTTTCATTTTGTTGCAGTGTGTCGGTCAAGCTATTCACACAAGGTCTCTGTGTAGAATAATATTAGTAAATTACAGGCCTGCTATTTAAAACCATGGTTCTCTGTCAGACATATCATATATACAGTAACTGCGTTCTAAAATCAGCCATTTCTTGTGAATGTGGAAAATATTGTCCTCCATTAAAAATGGGCAAGGTGCGTGGCAAGGGACGGGGAAGTGGACGTGATGGTGATGGTGCATGCAGAGGCCGAAGCCGAGGACGTGGCTGTGGGCAAGCTGAAATCGTGCCACAACAAACACCCACATCTTGTCACTTGACCTTCCTGTCCCAATTACTAGGGGACCGCAGTTCATCATTATTGAACTCAGAACAGTGTCAAAAGGTTGTTGGTTGGATAGCAGATAATGCTTCCATTCACTTTGCCACCACCACTACCACCCTGTCTTCCACAAGGTCAAGTCTCAGTAGCCATGAGTCTGGACCACATATTCCTCACCCTGATCCTCCTTCATCCCACCATGTCGAGTGCATGGAGACAACTGATCCCACACTTGGACACTCAGAACAGCTGTTCACTTTTCCATTTGTAGATTCAGGCCTCTCACCCGGCCAGCTTAAAGCTAGTCAAGAGGAAAAGGAGTGTAGCGATGCCCAAATATTGGAGCAGCCATAGTCACACGAAGGCAATGGTGGGAAATTGCAATTACTGTCACACGAGGTGGATGATGATGATGAGACACAATTGCCAGAAAATCAGGAGGAGGACCAGGGTGATGTTGGATGATATAGTAACGGACCCAACCTGGCATGGAGACATACAGAGCAAGGACAGCAGCACAGGGAGGAGGGAGGCATAGCACAACAACAGGCAGGAAGAAGCAGTGTTGTGGCCGCAGACACAAGGCAGTAAAGCGTTCCTCGTAACCCCAACAAGACGGAAGTTGCCAGTACAACTGTTAGGTCTTCCCGAGTCTGGTTGTTTTTTAAAGACTCTGCCGATAACCCCAAAAAGGCCATTTGCACCACTTGCCAGGCCAGCATCAGCAGGGGTAGCAAAACTAGCAGCCTGACCACCACCAGAATGATCAGGCACATGGCAGCAAAGCACCCCACAAAATGGGCCGAACCCCAGGGTCCAGAAACAGTGTCTGCGGGTGACACCACTGCTTCTTCTGCTGTTGTGCGTCCATGCCATCCCCCTGTCCATGGCGCAAGCCAAGATGCCTCCCACCTTGCACATGTTGTTGCACACTCTCAACTAGCACCATCAGCAAGAACGTCCTTGTCCCACTGCAGCGTTCAGTTGTCCCTACCCCAGTCCTTGGAACGCAAGCAGAAATATGCAACCAACGTCCCACAGGCCACACTACTAAATTTGCATATTTCACGAATGCTTGCGCTCAAAATGTTGTCTTTTAGACTCGTGGAGATGGAAGCTTTCCACAACCTGATGGCGGCGGCCGTCCCTCGGTACTCGGTCCCCAGCCGCCACTATTTCTCCTGGTGTGCAGTGCCCGCTTTACACTAGCACATGTCCCACAACATTAGCCGTGCCCTCTACAACGAAGTTACTGGGTAAGTCCACCTAACCACGGACACGTGAACAAGTGCTTGTGGGCAGGGACGGTGCATCTCGCTGACGCCATACTGGGTTAATATAGTGGAAGCCGGGACCCAGTCAGAACTTGGGATGGAACACGTCCTCCCGACGCCAAGGACTGCGGGCCCTGGGTCAATCAGGGTTGCCCCCACATTCTACAGCTCCTGCACCTCCTCCTCCCTTCAGCCTCCATCTCCCAAATGACCAAATCAGTCGCAAGCTGGAAGCACTGCAGCACTGACTTGGCAAAGCGGCAACAGGCTGTGCTGAAGCTAATATGCTTAGGTGACAAACCGCACAATGCTGAAGAGTTGTGGACAGCTCTGAAAGAGCAGGCAGATCTGTGGCTGACACCGCTGACCCTACAGCCAGACATGGTCATGTGTGACAATGGCCGGAACCAGCTGCCGGCTCTGAGGCGAGGCAAGCTCACACACGTACCATGCCTGGCCCATGTGCTTAACCTTGTGGTTCAGCAATTTCTCGAAACCTTCCTAGATCTGCCAGATATGCTTGTCAAAGTTCACCACCTGTGTGCCCATTTTAGAAAGTCACCTACAGCTATCGCCGCCCTTGCCGTGCTTCAGGAGCAATGTCCCCATGCGTTGGAACTCTACACTGCAGATGTTGGGAAGGATTTGTGAGCAGAAGAGGGCATTTGTTGAATACCAGCATCAACAAGGCCGTCGGTATTCAGTTCAGACTCCACACATAAGACAGGAGTGGACATGGATGTCAGACATATGTACCATCCTCCAAAACTTTGAGGACTCCACCAAGATGGTGAGCAGCGATGACGCCATAGTTAACGTCACCATCCCGCTTCTCTGTCTTCTGAAACGCTCTCTGCTCACAATTAAAGAAGATGCATTACAGGCAGAGCACGATGAGATTGGGCAAGGAACCATACAGGGTGATTCCACACAGCCCAGCCTCATCTCATCCCAAAGTGGACTGGGTGACAATGAAGAAGAGGAGAAGGAGGAGGAGGAGAGTATGGTGAGCCGTTCACTTGGTGAGGACACAGAAGTCTTGCCTCTTTGCAGTCTGGCACACATGGGTGAGGTTATGTTACGCTGCCCTTCTTGTGACCCTCGCATTGTCAAAATTTTGGATGACAGTCATTACTGGTTGGTGACACTTCTAGACCCATGCTACAAGGAGAACTTTCTGTCTCTTATTGCCGCGCAGGGCAGGTCTAATTTAATGGGGCAGTACAAGAAGGCCCTTGTTGCGGAATTATTGAAAAAATTCCCCTCTGAAAACGTTGGCGGCAGAGGTCACAGTTCGTTGGACAACCAAGAAGTATAGGCGAGAGAGACACAAATGCAATCCACCAATGGCAGGGGAACACTGTCAAAGTTCTGGGACAGTTTTCTCAGACCCTCCCATCGCACAGGCTCTGAGGCGAGAGGTACTCTCCCAAGGAGGGAAAAGTTTTGGAAGATGGTGAAGGAGTACCTTGCCGACTGTACCAATGTCCTCCGTGATTCCTCTGTGCCTTATTGGGTATCCAAGCTGGACACGAGGCAAAAACTTGCTCTCTCTACGCCTTGGAGGTCCTGGCTTGCCCTGCTTCTAGCGTTTTGTCAGAGCAGGTTTTTAGTGCCGTCAGTGGAATTATAACCAATAGGCGCTTCTGCATGTTAACTGAAAATGCTGACAGGCTGACCCTTATAAAAATGAACAAGGGCTGGATTGGCCAGACTTCTCAATACCACCGAATGATAGCAGCGTAACATAAACTCAAATGCAGAGTCTTTTTTTGGGAGGTTTAACTCTATTCCCAGGCACCTCTGTCTTCACACCAAGACATGGGTATACGCTTCATGATTTTGTCTATTTGCTGTTGTAATCCTCCTTCTCATCCTCGACATCCTCCTACATATCACCACCATATCTACCATATCACCATATCTACGTCTCTTGCAAGAAACATTGGAGTTCCTCCAAATTTTTGGCAGCCATTGCATTCACTTCATAGGCAAACAGTATGGGAGACCCAGTTCCTAATAATAGGAACATTGTTTTCATGAGGCCCTCCGACTTCTACGTATCTTGAAAGGGGCATTGGAGTGCTTCCAAATTTTTGGCAACCCTTGCATTCACTGCATAGGCAAACACAATGGGAGACCCAATTCGAAATAATGGGGACATTTTTTTTTCAGGGGGGTTTCCTCTACGTCTCTTCCAAGGAGCATTGGAGTAGGTCCAAATTTTTAGCAGCCCCTGCATTCACTGCATAAGCCAACAGTATGAGAAACCCACTTCCTAATAATGTGAACATTGTTTTGAGGAGGCCCTCCGACCTCTACATCTCTTGCAAGGGGCATTGGAGTTCCTCCAAATTTTTGGCAGTTGTTGCATAGGCAAACAGTATGGGAGACCCAGTTCCTAATAATGAGAACATTGTTTTCAGCCAGCCCTCTGACTTCTTCGTATCTTGAAAGGGACATTGGAGTGCTTCCAAATTTTGGGCAGCCATTGCATTCACTGCATAGGCAAACAGTATGAGAAACCCACTTACTAATAATGTGAACATTGTTTTCAGGAGGACCTCCGACCTCTGTGTCTCTTGCAAGGGACATTGGAGTTCCTCTAAATTTTTGGCAGCTGTTGCATTTACTGCATAGGCAAAAAGTATTGGAAACCCACTTCCTAATAATGGGAACATTGTTTTCAGGAGGCCCTCTGACCTCCACGTCTCTTGCAAGGAGCATTGGAGTGTCTTTAAATTTTTGACAACCCTTGCATTCACTGCATAGGCAAACATAATGGGAGACCCACTTCCTAATAATGGGACCCTTTTTTTTGCAAGAGGCCCTCCGACCTCTATGTCTCTTGAAGGGGACATTGGAGTTCCTCCAAATTTTAGGCAGCAGTTGCATTCACTGCATAGGCAAACAGTATGGGAGACCCACTTCTTAATAATGGGAACACTGTTTTCAGGATACCCTCCAACCTCCACATCTCTTGCAAGGGGCATTGGAGCGCCTCCAAACTTTTAGCAGCCGTTGCATTCACTGCATAGGCAAACAGTATGGGAGACCAACTTCCTAATATTGAGAACATTGTTTTCAGGAGGACCTCCGATCTCTACGGCACTCACAAGGGACATTAAAGTTCCTCAAAATTTTTGGCAGCTATTGCATTCACTGCATAAGCAAACATTATGGGAAACCCACTTCTTAATAATGGGGACATTTATTTTCAGGAGGCCCTCCTCTATGTCTCTTTGAAGGGGCATTGGAGTAGGTCCAAATATTTGGCAGCCCTTGCATTCACTGCATAAGCCAACAGTATGAGAAACCCACTTCCTAATAATGTGAACATTGTTTTCAGGAGGACCTCCGACCTCTGTGTCTCTTGCAAGGGACTTTGGAGTTCCTCTAAATTTTGGGCAGCTGTTGCATTTACTGCATAGGCAATAGGTATGGGAGACCCACTTCCTAATAATGGGAACATTGTTTTCAGGAGGCCCTCCGACCTCTACGTCTCTTGCAAGGGACATTGGAGTGCCTACAAATTTTTGGCAGCCATTGCATTCACTGCATAGGCAAACAGTATGCGAGACCCACTTCCTAATAATGGGAACATTGTTTTCAGGAGGCCCTCCGACCTCTACGTCTCTTGCAAGGGGCATTGGAGTTCCTCCAAATTTTTAGCAGCCGTTGCTTTCACTGCATAGGCAAACAGTACTGGAGACCCACTTCCTAATAATGAGAACCGTTGGCAGCCGTTAAATTTAGTGATGGGCGAGCACTAAAAGTCTTGGGTGCTTGATGCTCGGGTCGAGCAAATTGGAATGCTCAGGTGCTCGACCCAAGCAACGCGCCCTATGTAAGTCTATGGGAAACTCGAGCATTTTTCAGGCATCTCCCCACAGCGGTCTGCAGTGGGCTTAAAAATTGCCCAAATCGATGGGAACAGTGCTCAAATGACATGGGAACAGCATGAGGAAGAATCCTGGAAGCATTTCTGACTTCCAGGTCACTGCTGTCAACAACGTCGTCAGAGGTATTACGCCACTTTTACGGACTCACAATAAAACATACAAAAACGAAACCAAAAAGGATGTTCCTGGGGAATACACTACCTTTCAAAAGTTTGGGGTCATTTAGAAATTTCAGTATTTTTGAAAGAAAAGCAAATTTTTTCAATGAAGCTAACATTAAATGAATCAGAAATACACTCTATACATTGTTAATGTGGTAAATGACTATTCTAGCTGCAAACGTCTTGTTTTTATTGCAATATCTACATAGGTGTATAGAGGCCCATTTCCAACAACCACCACTCCAGTGTTTTAATGGTACATTGTGTTTGCTAACTGTGTAAGAAGGCTAATGGATGTTTAGAAAACCCTAGAAAACTATTGCACAAGTATGTTAGCCCAGCCGAAAACGGTTTGGCTGATTTGAGAAGCTATAAAATTGACCTTCCTTTGAGCTAGTTGAGAATCTGGAGCATTACATTTGTTTGTTCTATGAAACTCTCAAAATGGCCAGAAAAAGAGAACTTTCATGTGAAACTCGACAGTCTATTCTTGTTCTTAGAAATAAAGGCTATTCCATGGGAGAAATTGCCAAGAAACTGAAGATTTCCTACGACGGTGTGTACTACTCCCTTCAGAGGAGAGCACAAACAGGCCCTAACCAGAGTAGAGAGAGAAGTCGGAGGCCCCGCTGCTCAACTGAGCAACAAGACAAGTACATTAGAGTCACTAGTTTGAGAAATCGACACCTCACAGTTCCTCAACTGGCAGCTTCATTAAATAGTACAACCAAAACGCTAGTGTCAACGTCTACAGTGAAGAGGCAACTCCGGGATGCTGGCCTTCAGGGCAAAGTGGCAAAGAAAAAGCCATATCTGAGACTGGCTAATAAAAGGAAAAGATTAATATGGGCAAAAGAACACAGACATTGGACAGAGGAAGATTGGAAAAAAAGTTTTATGGACAGACGAATCAAAGTTTGAGGTGTTTGGATCACACAGAAGAACATTTGTGAGACACAGAACAACTGAAAAGATGCTGGAAGAGTGCCTGACGCCATCTGTCAAACATGGTGGAGGTAATATGATGGTCTGGGGTTGCTTTGGTGCTGGTAAAGTGGGAGATTTGTACAAGGTAAATGGGATTTTGAATAAGGAAGGCTATCACTCCATTTTGCAACGCCATGCCATACCCTGTGGACAGCGCTTGATTGGAGCCAATTTCATCCTATAACAGGACAATGACCCAAAGCACACCTCCAAATTATGCATGAACTATTTAGGGAAGAAGCAGGCAGCTGGTATTCTATCTGTAATGGAGTGGCCAGCACAGTCACCAGATCTCAACCCCATTGAGCTGTTGTGGGAGCAGCTTGACCGTATGGTACGCAAAAAGTGCCCATCAAGCTAATCCAACTTGTGGGAGGGGCTTCAGGAAGCACGGGGGAAAATTTCTCAAGATTACCTCAGCAAATTAACAGCTAGAATGCCAAATGTCTGCTATGCTGTAATTGCTTCAAACGGAGCATTCTGTGATGAAAGCAAAGTTTGAAGGAAAAAATTTATTCTTTCAGATAAAAATCATTATTTCTACCCTTGTGAATGTCTGGACTATATTTTATATTCATTTTGCAACTCATTTGATAAAAGTATGAGTTTTCATGGAAAACACAAAATTGTCTGGGTGACCCCAAACTTTTGAACGGTAGTGTATGTTAAGGAACATCCTTTCCAGGGTAATGACTTGTATATAAGGAAAAATAAATAACCAAAAATACTCTTCCACACCTTGGGCTATGTTCACACGTAGCGTTTTTGCACTTTTGCATTGCTTTCAACCAAGACAAATGCATTCCCCTGGAAATATCATTTTAACATCTTAGAACCTTATCTGGCTATGTGGTATGTGACATGATCAGACACATCCTGTTTCATTTATGAAGGAGGGACTCTGGAAGTCACAAAGCCTTTTTTATAGGGCCATCAGGCGGCCTTTATTATTCTTAAAAGGCCCGCAGTCGGCTCTCACTATTGTTAGAGAGGCTTCAGCCGGCTTTGCTTTGTTGTTCCCATTACTAAAGAGTGGGTCTCCTATACTGTTATTGCATATGCAGTGAGTGGCAGGGCTGGCCAAAATTTGGACTCACCCTAATACCCCTTTGAAAATTTGGATGCACCCCAATACCCCTTTAAAGAGACTTAAGGGAGAGCCTCCTGAAAACAATGTTCCCATTATTAGGAAGTGGGTCTACCATACTGTTGGCTTATGCAGTGAATGCAAGGGCTGCCAAAAATTTGGAGGCACTCCAATGCCCCTTGGAAGAGACGTGGAGGTCAGAGGGCCTCCTGAAAACAATGTTCCCATTATTAGGAAGTGGGTTTCTCATAAACTGTTTTACTATCCAAAAATTGGGAGGTACTCCAATGCCCCTTGGAAGAGACATAGAGGGCCTCATGAAAAAATGTTCCTATTATTAGGAATTGGGTCTTCCATATTGTTGGCTTATGCAGTGAATGCAAGGGCTGCCAAAAATTTGGACCTACTCCAACACCCCTTGGAAGAGACGTAGAGGAGGGCCTCCTGAAAAAAAATGTCCCCATTATTAGGAAGTGGGTCTCCCATACTGTTTTCCTATGCAGTGAATGCAAGGGTTGCCAAAAATTTGGAGGCACTCCAATGCCCCTTGGAAGAGACATGGATGTCAGAGGGCCTCCTGAAAACAATGTTCCCATTATTAGGAAGTGGGTCTCCCATACTGTTTTCCTATGCAGTGAATGCAAGGGTTGCCAAAAATTTGGAGGCACTCCAATGCCCCTTGGAAGAGATGTGGATGTCTGAGGGCCTCCTGAAAAAAATGTTCCCATTATTAGGTAGTAGGTCTCCCATAGTGCTGGCCTATGCAGTGAATGCAAGGGCTGCCAAAAATTGTTCCCATTAGAAAGGAGCGGGTCTCCTATACTTGTAATGCCCATGCACTAAGTGTATGGGCTGAAAAACATTTAACCATGGAGGGTATACATGAACATACTGTATAAAAATTTTTTTTACGGGCATCATAAACACCCTTTAAAAAAATGATGTGGGTGTTGCATCATGGACCACGGTCATCCTGGTGACATGGTGGTGGAGGATGAGGATGGAGAGAAGAAGGAGGACAAGTGCAAATAGCCAAAATAAGGAAACGTATACCCATGTGTGGATGTGAAAAGGTGCATGGGAATACACCTCCCAAAAAAAGACACTGGATTTGAGTTTGTTACACTGCTATCATTCGGTGGTGTTGAGAAGTCTGGCCGAATCCATCCCTTGCTCATTTTTATAAGAGTCAGCCTGTCAGCATTTTCAGTTGACAGGTGCATGCGCTTATCAGTTATACTTCTGCCAACGGCACTAAAAAGCTGCTGTGATAAAACGCTAGTGGCAGGGTGCGCCAGGACCTCTAAGGCGTAAAGAGCCAGTTCAATCCATGTGTACAGCTTGGATACCCAATAATTATAAGGCACAGAGGAATCAAGCAAGATGTTAGTACGGTCGGCAAGGTACTCCCTCAGCTTCTTCCCCAACTTTGCACTCCTTGTGAGAGTAACTCGCGCCTCAGGGCCTGTGTGACGGGAGAGGCTGAGAAAACTCTCCCAGAACATGGACAGTGTTCCTCTGCCTCTGCTGTATTGGAGTTGTGCCTCTCTCGGCTGTACTCCTTGGTTTTTCAATGAACTGTGACCTCTGCCGCCAATGTTTTCAGATGGTAATTTTTTTAATAGTTCCGCAACAAGGGCCTTCTCGCACTGCCCCATCTTTGTAGACCTGTCCACGTCAGGAATAAGAGATATAGAGTTCTCCTTGTAGCGTGGGTCTAGAAGTGTCACCAACCAGTAATGACTGTCACCCAAAATTTTGAGAATGTGAGGGTCACGAGAAAGGCAGCGTAACACAAACTCAGCCATGCGTGCCAGACTGCTAACAGGCAAGACTTCCGTGTCCTCACCAAGAGGATGACTGACCATGCTCTCATCCTCCTTCTCCCTGTCCTAAGGCCATCCACGCTAAACAGACGGTATGACAGTTGTGCAGGTAGTACAGACTATAGCGCATGAAACTAGCTCCTGTTCTTCCTCCTCCTCCTCTTCCTCATTGTCACCCAATCCACATGGGGATGAGATGAGGCTGGGCTGTGTCTAATCACCCTGAATGGTTCCTTGCTCCATCTCATCGTGCTCTGCCTGCAATGCATCCTCTTTGATTGCGAGCAGAGAGCATTTCAGAAGACAGAGAAGCGAGATGGCGACATCGCCGCTCACCATCTTGGTGGAGTCCTCAAAATTTTGGAGGATGATACAGATGTCTGACATCCATGTCCACTCCTGAGGTCTTATGTGTGGAGTCTGAACTGAATACCAACGGCCTTGTTGATGCTGGTATGCAACAAATGCCCTCTTCTGCTCACAAATCCTTCCCAACATCTGCAGTGTAGAGTTCCAATGCGTGGGGACATCACACACCAGTCAGTGAGCCGAAAGCTGCAAATGCTTCTGAAGCACGGAAAGGGTGGTGGAAGCTGTAGGTGACTTTCTAAAATGGGCACACAGGCGGTGTACTTTGACAAGCAGATCCGACAGCTCCGGATAGCTTTTGAGAAACCGCTGAACATAGAGGTTAAGCATATGGGCCACGCATGGTACATGTGTGAGCTCACCTCGCCTCAGAGCCGGCACCAGGTTCCGGCCATTGTCAAACACAACCAAGTCTGGCTATAGGTTCAGCGGTGTCAGCCACAGATCTGCTTGCTATTCAAAGCTCTCCACAACTCTTCAGCATTGTGCGGTTTGTCACCTAAGCATATTAGCTTCAGCACAGCCTGTTGCCGCTTGGCTGAGGCAGTAGTGCGGTGCATCCAGCTTATGACTGATGTGGTCATCTCGGAGATGGGGGCTGAAGAGGAGGAGGAGGCTGTAGAGAATGAAGTGCAGAAGCTTTAGATTGTGGGGGCAACCCTGATTGACCTAGGGCCCGCAATCCTCGGCATCGGGAGGATGTGTACCTTCCCAAAGGTCCGACTGGATCCCAGCTTCCACTATGTTAACCCAGTGTGCCACCAGTGAGATGTACCGACCCTGCCCATAAGCACTTGTCCACGTGTCCGTGGTTAGGTGGACTTTCCCTTTAACTGCATTGTTGAGGGCACAGCTAATGTTGTGGGACATTGTGCTTGTGTAATGCGGGGACGGTACACTGGGAGAAATAGTGGCGGCTGGGGACTGAGTACCGAGGGACGGCCGCCACCATCAGGTTGCGGAATGCTTCCGTCTCCACGTGCCTAAATGGCAACATTTCGAGCGCAAGCTATCCCGAAATGTGGGAATTTAGTAGTGTGGCCTGTGGGTCGTTGGCTGTGTATTTGCTCCTGCATTCAGAGGACTAAGGTATGGATAATTGAACGCTGCGCTGGCACAAGGACGTGCTTGCTGATGGTGCTAGTTGAGAGTGTGCAACTACAGGTGCAGGGCATGAGGCATCTTCGCATGCACTATAGACAGGGGATTGGCTTGCACGCACCACAGTGGAAGAACCAGTGGTGTCACCCAGAGACATTTTTCCTGGACCCTGGGGTTCGGCACACAAAGTCGGGTGCTTTGCTGCCATGTGCCTGATCATGCATGGTCAGGCTGCTAGTTTTGCTACCCCTGCTGATGCTGGCTTGGCATGTGGTGCAAATGGCCTTTTTGGGTTATCGGCAGAGTCTTTCAAAAACAACCAGACTCGGGAAGACCTAACAGTTGTACTGGCAACTTCTGTCTTATTGATGTTATGGGGAGAGGTTGCCCTCCTTCTGTCTGTAGCCACCACACTGTTTCTTCCTGCCTGTTGGGGTGCTCTGCCTCCCTCCCCCTCTGTGCTGCTCTCCTCGCTCTGCATGTCCTCCTGCCACGTTGGGTCAGTTACTATATCATCCATCAACTCGTCTTCCACTTCCGCACCCTGATCCTCCTCCTGACTTTCTGGCAATTGTGTCTCATCATTGTCCACCTCTTGTGACACTTTCCCACCGTCGCCTTAGTATGACCGTGGCTGCTCATATATTTGGGCATTGCTACATGCGATCTCCCCTTGCCTCACTTCAAGTGGACAAGGCTAGAGGCTCTAATCTATAAATGGAAAAGTGAATAGCTCTTTGGAGTGTCCAAGTGTGGAATCAGTTGCCTCTGGGCACTCGGCATGGTGGGAGGAAGGAGGATCAGGGTGAGGAATATGCGGTTCAGACTCACGACTACTGAGACTTGACCGTGTGGAAGATAGGGTGGTGGTGGTGGCTAAGTGACTGGAAGCATTTTCTGCTATCCAACCAATAACCTTTTCACACTGCTCTGTGCTCAATAGCGGTGTTCTGCTATCCCCTATTAATTCGGACTGGAAGGTAGCGCGAAAAGATGTGGGTGTTTGTTGTGCCACAATTTCAGCTTGCCCACGGCCTTGGCCTATGGATGCAACATCACCATTACCATCACATCCCTTGCCACGTGCCTTGCCCATTTTAAATGGAGGACAATATCTTCCATGCTCACTACTAATGGCTGAATTTGGAGTGAACTTATATGTGATCCGTGTGACTGACAAACCACAGTTTTAAATAGATGGCCTGTAGGTAACTATTTTTAACAGCAAACTGGTGTTAATAACTTCACTGGCACACAAACAAAATTTTAATGGAGGCTAGAAATGGCAGAATTTTCAGCACAATTATATGTGATCTGTGTGACGGACAAACCACAGTTTTAAATAGCTGGCCTGTAGGTAATTATTTTTATTAGCGCCGACCTCGTGTCAGTAAGGTCACTGACACACTGCAAAAAAATTTCTATGGAGGCCAGAAATGGCAATATTTTCAGTGCAATTATTTATGATCTGTGTGACGGACAAACCACAGTTTTAAATAGCTGGATTTTTAGCGCTGAAATATGGAAAGGACCTGGCTGTATTCTGCAGTGCCATACTCTATAACTCGATAGCACAATCGCTCCTTTCTATGAACTTCTCCATACTGTGGCCCAGCTCTATGTGTCTCTAAATTGTTATTAGGGTTTTTCCTAAATTTTGGCAGCCGTTAGACTCACTGCATACCCTATAAGTGGATAGCAGACCCTCTCCTCTCTAATGGGAACATGTTGTTACTCTGGACCAGCTCTATGTGTCTTTAAATTGTTAGTAGGGTTTTTCCTAAATGTTGGCAGCCATTGGACTCACTGCATACCCTCTAACTGGATAGCACAACCACTCCTTTCTAGGAACATGTTGTTACTGTGGCCCAGCACTACATTGTGTGCAGAATTATTAGGCAAGTTGTATTTTAGAGGATTCATTTTTATTATTGATCAACAACTATGTTCTCAATCAACCCAAAAGACTCAAAAATATCCAAGCTTAATATTTTTGGAAGTTGGAGTGGGTTTTTTAGATTTGGCTATCTTAGGAGGATATCTGTTTGTGCAGGTAACTATTACTGTGCAGAATTATTAGGCACCTTAATAAAAAACAAACATAATCCCATCTCACTTGTTTATTTTCACCAGGTAAACCATATCAGTGCACAAAATTTAGAAATAAACATTTCTGACATGCAAAAACAAAAAAAATTAGTGATTAATATAGCCATTTTTCTTTATGATGACACTCAACAGCATTCCATCCATAGATTCTGTCAGTTGCTTGATCTGTTTTCGATCAACACCATGCGTGCAGCCGCCACCACAGCCTCCCAGACACTGTTCTGAGAGGTGTACTGTTTTCCCTCCCTGTAGATCTCACATTTTATAATGGACCACAGGTTCTCTATGGGGTTCAGATCAGGTGAACAAGGGGGTCATGTCATTATTTCTTCTTCTTTTAGACCTTTACTGGCCAGCCACGCTGTGGAGTAGTTGGATGCTTGTGATGGAGCATTGTCCTGCATGAAAATCATGTTTTTCTTGAACGATACCGACTTCTTCCTGTACCACTGCTTGAAGAAGTTGTCTTCCAGAAACTGGAAGTAGGTCTGGGAGTTGAGCTTCACTCCATACTCAACCCGAAAAGGTGCCACAAGTTCATCTTCGATGAAACCAGCCCATACCAGTACCCCACCTCCACCATGCTGGCATGTGAGTCAGAGTGGAGCTCTCTGCCCTTTACTGATCCAGCCTCTGGCCCATCCATCTGGCCCATCAAGAGTCACTCTCATTTCATCAGTCCATGAAACATTTGAAAAATCAGTCTTAAGATATTTCTTGGCCCATTCTTGATGTTTTATCTTATGTTTCTTGTTCAAAGGTGGTCGTTTTTCAGCCTTCCTTACCTTGGCCATGTCCCTGAGTATCGCACACCTTGTGCTTTTTTATACTCCAGTAACGTTGCAGCTCTGAAATATGGCAAAACTGGTGGAGAATGGCTTCATGGCAGCTTCACGCTTGATTTTCCTCAATTCATGGGCAGTTATTTTGCACCTTTTTTGGCCAACACGCTTCTTGCGACCCTGTTGGCTATTTGCCATGAAATGTTCGATTGTTCGGTGATCACGCTTCAAAAGTTTGGCCATTTCAAGACTGCTGTATCCCTCTGCAAGACATCTCACAATTTTGGACTTTTCAGAGCCCATCAAATCTCTCTTCTGACCCATTTTGCCAAAGGAAAGGAAGTTGCATAATAATTAATCACATCTTATAAAGGGTTTTGATGTCATAAGTCAACACCCCTCCTCATTACAGAGACGCACATCACCAGATTTCCTTAATTGGTAGTTGGCTCTCAAGCCTATGCAGCTTGGAGAAGGACAACATGTATAAAAAGTATCATGTGATCAAAATACTCATTTGCCTAATAATTCTGCACATAGTGTATGTGTCTTTAAATTGTTAGTGGAGTTTTCGTATTTTTTGGCAGCCGTTGGACTCACTGCATACCCTATAACTGTATAGCAGACCCTCTCTTCTCAAATAGGAACATGTTGTTACTGTGGCCCAGCTCTATGTGTCTGTAAATTGTTTGTGGGGTTTTTCCTAAATTTTGCCAGCCGTTGGACTCATTACATACCCTATAACTGTATAGCAGACCCGCTCCTTTCTCGGAACATGTTGCTACTGTGGCCCAGCTCTATGTGTCTTTAAATTGTTGGTAGGGTTTTTACTAAATTTTGTCAGTCATTACAGTCATTGCATATCCTATGACTGTATAGCAGACCCTCTACTTTCTAATGGGAACATGTCGTTACAGCGGCTCAGCTCTATGTGTCTATAAATTGTTAGTGGGGTTTTTCGTAAATGTTGGCTGCCGTTGGACTCACTGAATACCCTATAACTGTAAAGCAGATCCTCTCCTTTCTAATGAAAACATGTCATTACTGTGGCCCAGCTCTAGGTGTCTTTAAATTGTTAGTAGGGTTTTTTTCCTAAATACTGGCAGCCATTGGACTCACTACATACCCTATAACTGGATAGCAGACCGTCACCTTTCTAATGGGAACTTGTCGTACTCGTTACTGTGGCCCAGCTCTATGTGTCTTTAAATTGTTATTAGGGTTTTTCCGAAATTTTGTCAGCCGTTGGACTCACTGCATACACTTTAACTGTATAGCAAAACTCTTTTTTCTAATGGGAACATGTTGTTACTGTGTCCCAGCTCTATGTGTCATTAAATTGTTAGTGGGGTTTTTCTTAAATTTCGGCAGCTGTTGGACTCACTGCATACCCTATAACTGTATAGCAGATCCTCTCCTTTCTAATGAAAACATGTCATTACTGTGGCCCAGCTCTAGATGTCTTTAAATTGTTAGTGGGGTTTTTCCTAAGTTTTGGCAGCAGTTGGACTCACTGCATACCCTATAACTGTATAGCAGACCCTTTCCTTTCTAATGGGAACATGTCATTACTGTGGCCCAGCTCTTTGTGTCTTTAAATTGTTAGTAGGGTTTTTCTTAAATTTTGGCAGCCATTGGACTCACTGCAAACTCTATAACTGTATAGGAGACTCTCTCTTTTCTAATGGGAACATGTCGTTACTGTGGCCCAGCTCTATGTGTCTTTAAATTGTTAGTGGGGTTTTTCCTAAATTTTGGCAGCTGTTCGACTCACTGCATACCCTATAACGGGATAGCACAACCGGTCCTTTCTAGGAACTTCTTCTTACTGTGGCCCAGCTCTATGTGTCTTTAAATTGTTAGTAGGGTTTTTCCTAAATGTTGGCAGCCATTGGACTCACTGCATACCCTATAACTGGATAGCACAAATACTCCTTTCTAGGAACATGTTGTTACTGTTGCCCAGCACTATGTGTCTTTAATTGTTAGTTGGGGTTTTTCATATTTTTTGGCAGCCGTTGGACTCACTGCGTACCCTATAACTGTATAGCAGACCCTCTCCTCTCTAATGTCGTTACTGTGGCCCAGCTCTATGTGTCTGTAAATTGTTTGTGGGTTTTTTCAAAAATTTTGCCAGCCGTTGGACTCACTACATACCCTCTAACTGTATAGCAGACCCGATACTTTGTGTGTCTCTATGTGTCTTTAACCTTCGTCAGGCTGCATAATTTTACAATGTTAACAGGCTGCAGAGGTACAATTGTACCTTCATATATACCTCCACTGTGGGAAGACTTTCTCCTTTACTTGGTTTCAGAAACTAAAGTTCATTCAGCTACAAATGTTATGCTGATATCTATTGGCCAGTGTT
Organism: Phyllobates terribilis; assembly: GCF_046119375.1. Taxonomy (NCBI): domain Eukaryota; kingdom Metazoa; phylum Chordata; class Amphibia; order Anura; family Dendrobatidae; genus Phyllobates; species Phyllobates terribilis. Next base: position 286,912,369 of record NW_027362761.1, read on the forward strand.
GTTACTGCTCACTTATGTTGCTGTCAATTAAGTTGATTCAAACTGGGAGTGGCTTCTACTTCTGTTCCTGCCTCCCTCCTCTCAGCAGCCATTTTGCTGTTCATCTCATTGCTGTGAGCACACACATTTCTAGGCTTGTGAAGTCTTCAATTTCTTGGATACGAAGGTAGGAAAGTCTCACAGCATCTAACAGCCAGTTATACCTTCATTCGCCTTATGTGGGGACAAAACAGTCAGAAATTGTCTTTGAGCCTGGACTTGGCTTACATATATTTTGTATGAAACTTATCACTATAGGTATGATTTTTATATGAAAAATGGATAAAAATTATTATCTATATATTGTTTTACGATGTTTTACTTATATTCTGCACAAAATAAAGATGGCGGCTCTGTTACAATTTTCCTATTGGTCGAAAAAACAGTCGAAGATGGAATGAAAATTCTGAAACCGTATACGGTTTACATAATATATTAATGACATTTATAAATAATTATCACTAGAAATAATTTACTTTTTTATCTGCACTTTAGAATCGAGTTTCATTCTACTTGCCACGTGTTACTGAACTAAATTACGAAGCCAAAATTCATCTACCAAGTCATCATGAGTGATAGTGATGCTGGATCTAGTTTCCGCCATAATCCAAGAAAACGTGTTTACAGGTTAGTATCATTTTGTGAAAAGCCAATAATGTAGTATTGTGTAGTATTTCGGAAAATTATTTATTTTTCATTTTTTCATATTTACAGATTTACGTCTGACGAAATAATGCTAATGCTAGAAGAATCTGATTCTGAGCATGAGGAAGAACCATATGTTGCATCTGATGATGACAACTATGTACCACAAGTGGATGTTACTGAAGAAGATTCAGACATTGAACAAGAAATGGTCATAGAGCAAGAAAAAGAATACGACTCAGACGAAAGTGTTGAGGATGAGTCTGTGCCTCAAAGTGCAGGCGACATTTGGACTGCTAAGGATAAAACTCAATGGTGTAGTGATCCACTGCCAAATGCACAAACAAAATCTCGTAATGTCCTATGACAAAGAGGTGGCCCTGCAGCAATCAGCAACCTGTATACAGCAAAAGAGCTATTCAAGTCAATCATGACTCCCGAGATGTGTGACATTATATTACGAGAAACGAATCGAAAGGCCAAGAGAGTTTGTGATGCTTACAACAACGAACTGGTACAACGTTTTCCTGATTCTTCTGAACGGCCACCACAAAAAACATTCAAGCAATTTACTGAAACTGAACTCCATGCATTTTTGGGGCATACTGATTGCTGCTGGTGTGCACAGAGACATCAAAGAGAATCTGGAGGAAATATGGAATGTTGCTGCTCTGCCTCTTATACGTGCAGCCATGTCTCGCGACCGCTTCAAGATGATACTCAGATTTATCAGATTTGACAATGAAAATACACGTGCAGAACGTGTGCAAACAGATAATGCTGCACCAATACGGGACATCTGGACAATGCTGAACAGAAATCTGGAGAGAGCCTACAAGCCATATAATTGTATCACCGTCGACGAGCAATTATTTCCATTTAGAGGCCATACTAAATTTACCCAGTATATACCTTCAAAACCAGCTAAATATGGCATAAAGATTTTCTGGGCTTGTGTCTTGTCAAACGCCTACCCATTACAAGGTCAGCTCTACACTGGGAAACCAACTGATGGTCCTCGACAAGTAAACATTGGTGAACGAACAGTATTGGACCTAGTGAGCTCGTATTAAGGCTCTGGAAGAAATGTCACCACCGATAACTTCTTTACAACCATGGAACTAGCTAAGGTATTGAACTCCTGGAACATGACACTAGTTGGTACAGTGAGAAAAAACAAAAGGTTCCTACCTAGCAACATGCAGCCTGCCAAAGAACGACCTGTAAACTCGACAAATTTTGCCTACAATCATGATGCAACAGTCTGTTCATATGTACAAAGATGAACAAATCAGTCGTGCTTCCATCATCTATGCACATGACGGGAGAAGTTGAAGAGACACTAGCAGCAAAGCCAGAGATAATAAAATACTACAACAAAACAAAAGGCGGAGTTGATGTTATGGATAAAATGTTGGGAGAGTACACTGTGAAACGACGAACATTACGTTGGCCTCTGGCATTTTTCTACAATATGATTGACGTCACTGGGTTAGCATCCTACATCATCTACAGAGAACACAATCCAAGCTTCAGGACAAAGGATCAACGAAGAAAGTTCCTGAAAGATGTCGCAAATCAGCTGTGTATGCCTGCAATTGAAGATCGTAGTACAAACCGAATGATGATGAGAAACCATTTTCTTCGAGGTGCAGTAGAAATGGTGCTTGGACGATGCATTCTGGTAGCATCGCAAGCAGCAGCTGGCCCTCAAATACCTCATGGTAGTCGTGGACCCTCCCCTGTTGTTGGTAGTTGCTATGTCTGCCGAGACCTGAGGTGAAAACAACGTAAGACTAGAAAATCTTGTGTGGTTTGTGTGAAACCCATTTGCGATGAACACTCGGTAGCAAAGACAACATGCATTACTTGCGAAGAAAATCAATAAAAAAAGTTTCTTACATTTTCTTTTATAATGTAAATGAACAGTTTTTTTACTTGTTTATAATAATAAAATAGCATTATCTTTAAAAAAAATATTATTCTTTTTTCCTTGCATTATCTTCATTCAAAATATATGAGGGTACATTTGTACCTATGCAGCTTGTTATGGATGCAAAAATATCTCGACCCCTTATCTCGGAAGGGGGTGGAGATATTATATTGAAATTTGGCCAATATAATCTGGACCAAAACTGCAGAGATGTCACGAAATTTGAGCCCTCTACGGCTTTTCGAAATAAGTTATTGCAATTTTAAAACGGAATAGTTACAATTGTCCTTACTCAGCCGGACGAAGGTTAAATTGTTGGTAGGGTTTTTACAAAATTTTGTGAGTCACTGCATATCCTATAACTGTATGGCAGACCCTCTGCTTTCTAATGGGAACATGTCATTACTGCGGCTCAGCTCTATGTGTCTTTAAATTGTTAGTGGGGTTTTTCCTAAATTTTGGCAGCCATTGGACTTACTGCATACCCTATAATTGTATAGCAGACCCTCTCCTTTCTAATGGGAACATGTCGTACTCGTTACTGTGGCCCAGCTCTATGTGTCTATAAATTGTTAGTGGGGTTTTTCGTAAATTTTGTCAGTCGTTGGACTCACTGCATACAATATAACTGGATAGCGCAACCGCTCCTTTCTAGGAAAATGTCATTACTGTGTTCCAGCTCTATGTGTCTTTAAATTGTTAGTGGGGTTTTTCCTAAATTTTGGCAGCTGTTGGACTCACTGCATACCTTATAACTGTATAGCAAAAACTCTCTTTTCTAATGGGAACATGTTGTTACTGTGTCCCAGTTCTATGTGTCATTAAATTGTTAGTGGGGTTTTTCCTAAATTTCGGCAGCTGTTGGACTCACTGCATAACCTATAACTGTATAGCAGATCCTCTCCTTTCTAATGAAAACATGTCATAACTGTGGCCCAGCTCTAGGTGTCTTTAAATTGTTAGTGGGGTTTTTCCTAAATTTTGACAGCCGTTGGACTCACTGCATACCCGATAACTGGATAGCACAACCGTTCCTTTCTAGGAACATGTTGCTACTGTGGCCCAGCTCTATGTGTCTTTAAATTGTTAGTAGGGTTTTTCCTAAATTTTGGCAGTCTTTGGACTCACTGCATACCCTTTATGTATTGATATAGAGTCACTGGTATGATATATGAGGGGAGGTACAGTATGTGTCACGTAGGTTGCTAGCCTGTGTGAACTGAAACCAATAAACTTTATGACAGCATGTTTTATGCTGGGGGTTAACTCTTTTAAAGGGTGTGGTTTTATGGGAATAACATAGAGATGGGAGGGAAATCATTCCCCATACCTCCACCTCAGGGTGTGGCTGAGCAATGTTTAAATGTTTTTTTTTCTCTGGTGTGGTTTGGAGAGGCAAGGTCTCCAGACTGTGAGAGCTTCAGCTCAGGACAGAGCTGAAGGCTCGGACTACAACCAGTGTGGGTGAATCCCATTCTCACATGGACTCTGCTATCGTTTATTCTTTTATTTTGTCATTTTTCCAGCAAGGCTGTGTTTATTTTGCTGGAGTGCAGAGTTTTATGCTATTTAATAAAGCCTGCAGAGAAAACCTAGGTTCCTGAGTCTACTTCCGGAAGCGACCGAGAAAGTTGTCTTGCCAAAGATGGTGCGAGAGTGTGTGCAAGATATCAGGAACACGTGTACCTGCCACAGAGACTGATGGATGTCCTGAATGAAGGCCGCCAGCCAGCCAGAGAAATTCGGCAGGCAGCCAGAGAAGTCCGGCAGCATCGAGGAGCTCATTAAGCACCTGGTGCAGAGCAATTAACAGATGAACCAGCAGCACTTGCAGAGCCTGCAGCAGCACCAGGAGATGACCAATCTGTTGTTTCAACAGATCCACTTGCAGCAAAAGGCGCAGCAGCAGCATCAGCAGGAGCAGCAACAGTAGATACAACTTCTGGCGGACACCATACAGGGCAGGGCAACTGCCCCACCCCCAGGGCCAACTTATGACTCCCACGTCAGGAAGGCGGTAAGAAGGGCTATGCAGAAGATGACCCCTGGGGATGATGTAGAAGCATTTTTGACAGTCTTTGAGAGGGTGGCTGATCGGGAGAGACTTCCACTAGAACAGCGGGCAAAGGTTCTGGCACAATATTTGTCGGGGGAACTTAAAAAAGGCATTTTATGACTTGGCACTGCAGGATGCCAAGGAATACGCCAAGCCAAAGACAGAGATCTTAGCATGCCTGGGAGTGAATATGGCGGTGAGAGTCCAACGAGTCCACCACTGTGCATATGCCAGCGACAAACCTCCTCGCTCACAGATGTTTGACCTACTACATCTCGTTCAGAAGTGGTTGCAGCCAGAGTCCTCCACTCCGGCCCAAATGGTAGAGCGGGTGGTCATTGATAGATTCATACACTCCCTTCCCAAGTTGGTACAGAACTGGGTTGCCCAGGGTGACCCCCAGAACGCAGATGACTTCATTGGCCTGGTAGAGAGGTACCAGGTGGTTGAGAAATCCCTCAGGAAACCGGATATGGTCACTTTTCCATACTGGGATACCCAAAAGGGGGCGGGTTCACCACGGAATGGGTCTAGAGCCACCACTGGGGGGCGTTCCACTTCCACTGAAGGTGCACAAGGACTATTGTCAAAAATATAGTTTGTTGGCGGTGTCAAAACCCTGGACACGTAGCCACCAGGATTCATATGTCCCCTGAGCCCATGGACTGAAGCCTAGGCAGACGGGTCTCCTATTATGCTTATCCAGCCTACAGTGTGGACTGTCAACCCGGCGAGGGGCCGCAGGCATGTGTCGTATCCTTTAATGGAGTAAAAGTGCTTGGACTGTTGAAATCTGGGAGTCTGGTGACCTTAATCAGAGCTTCCCTTCCCCACCAGTTGATCCCTTCCAAAATTGTGGGCATTCGGTGCATTAATGGCATCGCCAAGGACTATCCCATGGCCACAGTGACAGTGGGTACAGACTGTGGTGCCCAGTCCCACAAGGTCGGGGTGGTTAAGGACCTGATACATCCCGTCATACTGGGCCATGATTTTTCTTTATTTTGGGACTTGTGGGGCGAAGGGAAATGGACTAAGTAGCATGGGCATAAGCCTGGTCCCCAGAGAAGAACCCCCGATGAAGCCTCAAATGGATGAGTTCCATCTGTGCGTCCTTGCCGGCGATGAGGGCGAGACGGTGATTGAGGAGGCCGACCTCCCTGAGTTAGATATGTCCGGAGAGAACTTTGGGACTGTTCAAGTTCGGGACCTGAACTTAAAGGGGCCGTTTCACGAGGTTACTGTATGTAATGGAGTTGACCAAGAGCCAGAGGCCAATACCAGGTTCCCTCACTTTACAGTTAAGGGGGAGTTGCTTTATTGGATGGCAAAACGAAGGGGCAGTGAGACAGTAGAACAGCTGTTAGTGCCGAGGTCATACAGAAGGAGGGTACTGGATATGGCCCATTCACATTTTCTGGGGGGACACCTAGGGGTCGAGAAGACTCAGGAGTAGTGTTGAGCCACCCCCATAGTGTTCGGGTTCGGTTCGTCGAACACCGGGATGTTCGAGGAACTGTTCGTCGAACTGTTCGTCGAACACCTTAGAACACCGTCGAACACCGTTAAAACCAATGGCAGGCAAACAAAAACACATAGAAACACATAGAAAACACCTGCAAAGGTGTCCAAAAGCTGACAAACTGCTCAGAAGACACTCTCTTTAAAAAAGCCGGCCGGCAAATTCAGCAGCGGCATACACCGGTACCCGACAATTTAGACAAGAAGGAATAGAGCATCACACATAGATTAGATAGATAGAAACATGTCAGTCACACATATAAGAAGCACAGTGACAGTGTTGGTTACTGCACTTGTCATTTAGTGTAAAGGATTTATTAAAAAAAATATTAGTGTTTTCATGCACCGTCTCTTTAAAAAAGCCGGCCGGCAATTCAGCATCTGTACCCGACAATTTAGAACAGAAAGAATAGAGCTTCACACATAGATTATATAGATAGAAACATGTCAGTCACATATATAATAAGTACAGTGATAGTGTTGCTTACTGTACTTGTCATTTAGTGTAAAGGATTTATTTAAAAAAATAATAGTGTTTTCATGCACTGTCTCTTTAAAAAAGCCGGCCGGCAATTCAGCAGCGGTACCCGACAATTTAGAACAGAAAGATAGAGCATCACACATAGATTAGATAGATAGAAACATGTCAGTCACATATATATGAAGTACAGTGATAGTGTTGGTTACTGTACTTGTCATTTAGTATTAAAATAAAGGATTTATTATTAAAAAAATTGGCGTGGGGTTCCCCTTAATTTTAGGCTCTAGCGGAGGTTAAGCAGACGGCTGGGGCAGATGTTTGAAGCCTGGGAAGGGGGTAATACCCACGGAGCTTACCAGGCTACTAATATCAGCCCCCAGCTGAATACATAGCCTTTACTAGCTATTAAAATGGGGGACCCCCCAAAAAAAATGACGTGGGGTCCCCCCTAATTTAATAGCTAGCAAAGGCTAGGCAGACAGCTGGGGGCTGATATTAATAGCCCAGGAAGGGAGCCATGAATATTGGCCCCCTCCCAGGCTAGAAACACCAGCCGTCAGCCGCCCCAGAAATGGCGCATTCATAGGATGCGCCAATTCTGGCACTTAGCCTCGCTCTTCCACGCTGCCCTGGTGCGGTGGCAGGGGGTAATAGGGTTGGGGTTGATGTCAGCTTATAATGCGAGCTGACATCAAGCCCAGGTTAGTAATGGAGAGGCGTCTATAAGACACCCCCATTACTAACCCCATAGTCAAAGTTAAAAAAAACACAAACACCCAGAATAAAGTTCTTTAATTGAAATAAAGACACAATCCTTTATTGTTCTAAATTAAACCATACTTACCATCACGCCCATTCCAGCTGAAGCCAACGATCTCCTGCAATAAAAGAAAAATAATAAAGCAACCTCATCCTTACCTTTCCATGGTTCCCACGACAGCTTCAGCTCTGCTACATCGAGATGACAGGCTGGACCGCAGCAGAACGCTGCCATCCAGCCTGTCATCCCGCAGACACTGAGAAGCGCAGGCTTGCTTGCGCTGCTCAGCGTCTCTCTGTGACGACATCCAGATGAGCCGAGTTCATGTCCAATGAACTCGGCTCACCTCATGCACGTCACTGACAGCGTGGGAAAATTCTCACGCTGAAGCGCTGATTGCAGGAGAATTTTCCCACGCTGTCAGTGACGTGCAGGAGGTGAGCTGAGTTCATTGGACATGAGCTCACCTCATGCACATCACTGACAACGTGGGAGAATTCTCCTGCACTCAGCACTTCAGCGTGCGAATTTTCCCACGCTGTCAGTGACGTGCATGAGGTGAGCCGAGTTCATTGGACATGACCTCGGCTCATCTGGATGCCGTCACAGCGAGACAGTGAGGAGCGCAAGCATGCCTGCGCTTCTCAGTGTCTGCGGGATGACAGACTGGATGGCAGCGTTCTGCTGCGGTCCAGCCAGTCATCTCGATGTAGCAGAGCTGAAGCTGTCGTGGGAACCATGGAAAGGTAAGGATGAGGTTGGTTTATTATTTTTCTTTTATTGCAGGAGATCGTTGGCTTCAGCTGGAATGGGTGTGATGGTAAGTATGGTTTAATTTAGAACAATAAAGAATTGTGTCTTTATTTCAATTAAAGGACTTTATTCTGGGTGTTGTGTTTTTTTTAAATACTTTACTAGAAATTCATGGCGGTCATGTCTAATACTGGCGTGACCCCATGAATTTTGGGCTTGGGGCAGCTGATAATACCAAGCTGGCCCTAACCCCTTTATTACCCAGTGAGCCACCGCACCAGGGCCCTGGATGAGTTGGGTACAGAGCCAGAAGATGGCGCTTCTATGAACGCGCCATTTTCCGGGGTGGCTGCGGACTGCAATTTGTAGCGGGGGGGGGGCCCAGAAAGCTTGGGCCTCCCTGCGCTGCAGATTCCAGCCCCCAGCTGCCTAGTTGTACCTGGCTGGACACAAAAATAGGGCGAAGCCCCACGTACTTTTTTTTTAATTATTTCATGAAATTCATGAAATAATTAAGAAAAAAAGGCCTTCCCTATATTGTTGTGTCCGGCCAGGTACAAATAGGCAGCTGGTGGTTGGGGGCAGCCCGTTCCTGCCTGCTGTACCTGGCTGGACACAAATATAGTGCGAAGCCCCACTTCAATTTTTTTTAATTATTTCATGAAATTCATGAAATAATTAAGAAAAAAAGGGCTTCCCTAAATTGTTGTGTCCGGCCAGGTACAAATAGGCAGCTGGTGGATGGGGGCAGCCCGTTCCTGCCTGCTGTACCTGGCTGGAAACAAATATAGTGCGAAGCCCCACTTCAATTTTTTAAAATTATTTCAGGAAATTCATGAAATAATTTAAAAAAAATTGACGTGGGGCTTCGCACTATATTTGTGTCCAGCCAGGTACAGCAGGCAGGAACGGGCTGCCCCCAACCACCAGCTGCCTATTTGTACCTGGCCGGACACAACAATATAGGGAAGCCCTTTTTTTCTTAATTATTTCATGAAATAATTTAAAGAAAATTGACGTGGGGCTTCGCCCTGTTTTTGTGTCCAGCCAGGTACAACTAGGCAGCTGGGGGCTGGAATCCGCAGCGCAGGGAGGCCCAAGCTTTCTGGGCCACCCCCGCTGCAAATTGCAGTCCGCAGCCACCCCGGAAAATGGCGCGTTCATAGAAGCGCCATCTTCTGGCGCTGTACCCAACTCATCCAGGGCCCTGATGCGGTGGCTCACTGGGTAATAAAGGGGTTAGGGCCAGCTTGGCATTATCAGCTGGCCCTAAGCCCGAAATTCATGGGGTCACGCCAATATTAGACATGACCACCATGAATTTTTAGTAAAGTATTTAAAAAAAACACAACACCCAGAAAAAAGTCCTTTAATTGAAATAAACACACAATTCTTTATTGTTCTAAATTAAACCATACTTACCATCACGCCCATTCCAGCTGAAGCCAACGATCTCCTGAAATAAAAGAAAAATAATAAAGCAACATCATCCTTACCTTTCCATGGTTCCCATGACAGCTTCAGCTCTGCTACATCGAGATGACAGGCTGGACCGCAGCAGAACGCTGCCATCCAGCCTGTCATCTCGCAGACACTGAGAAGCGCAGGCTTGCTTGCGCTCCACAGTGTCTCTCTGTGAGGGCATCCAGATCAGCCGAGTTAATGTCCAATGAACTCGGCTCACCTCATGCACGTCACTGACAGCGTGGGAAAATTCTCCTGCACTCAGCGCTTCAGCGTGGGAGAATTCTCACACTGAAGCGCTGAGTGCAGGAGAATTCTCCCACGCTGTCAGTGACGTGCAGGAGGTGAGCTGAGTTCATTGGACATGAGCTCACCTTATGCACGTCACTGACAGCGTGGGAGAATTCTCCTGCACTCACCGCTTCAGCGTGAGAATTTTCCCACGCTGTCAGTGACGTGCATGAGGTGAGCCGAGTTCATTGGACATGAACTCGGCTCATCTGGATGTCGTCACAGAGAGATGCTGAGCAGCGCAAGCAAGCCTGCGCTTCTCAGTGTCTGCGGGATGAGAGGCTGGATGGCAGCGTTCTGCTGCGGTCCAGCCTGTCATCTCGATGTAACAGAGCTGAAGCTGTCGTGGGAACCATGGAAAGGTAAGGATGAGGTTGCTTTATTATTTTTCTTTTATTGCAGGAGATCGTTGGCTTCAGCTGGAATGGGCGTGACGGTAAGTATGGTTTAATTTAGAACAATAAAGGATTGTGTCTTTATTTCAATTAAAGAACTTTATTCTGGGTGTTTGTGTTTTTTTTAACTTTGACTATGGGGTTAGTAATGGGGGTGTCTTATAGACGCCTCTCCATTACTAACCTGGGCTTGATGTCAGCTCGCATTATAAGCTGACATCAACCCCAACCCTATTACCCCCTGCCACCGCACCAGGGCAGCGTGGAAGAGCGAGGCTAAGTGCCAGAATTGGCGCATCCTATGAATGCGCCATTTCTGGGGCGGCTGACGGCTGGTGTTTCTAGCCTGGGAGGGGGCCAATATTCATGGCTCCCTTCCTGGGCTATTAATATCAGCCCCCAGCTGTCTGCCTAGCCTTTGCTAGCTATTAAATTAGGGGGGACCCCACGTCATTTTTTTGGGGGGGTCCCCCATTTTAATAGCTAGTAAAGGCTATGTATTCAGCTGGGGGCTGATATTAGTAGCCTGGGAAGCTCCGTGGGTATTACCCCCTTCCCAGGCTTCAAACATCTGCCCCAGCCGTCTGCTTAACCTCCGCTAGAGCCTAAAATTAAGGGGAACCCCACGCCAATTTTTTTAATAATAAATCCTTTATTTTAATACTAAATGACAAGTACAGTAACCAACACTATCACTGTACTTCATATATATGTGACTGACATGTTTCTATCTATCTAATCTATGTGTGAAGCTCTATTCTGTCTGTTATAAATTGTCGGGTACCGCTGCTGAATTGCCGGCCGGCTTTTTTAAAGAGACGGTGCATGAAAACACTATTATTTTTTTTGATAAATCCTTTACGCTAAATGACAAGTACAGTAAGCAGCACTGTCACTGTACTTCATATATATGTGACTGACATGTTTCTATCTATCTAATCTATGTGTGATTCTCTATTCTTTCTATTCTAAATTGTCGGGTACCGCTGCTGAATTGCCGGCCGGCTTTTTTAAAGAGACGGTGCATGAAAACACTATTATTTTTTTTGATAAATCCTTTACGCTAAATGACAAGTACAGTAAGCAGCACTTTCACTGTACTTCGTATATATGTGGCTGACATGTTTATATCTATCTAATCTATGTGTGAAGCTCTATTCTTTCGGTTCTAAATTGTCGGGTACAGGTGTATGCCGCTGCTGAATTGCCGGCTTTTCATGTTTCACTGTTGGCACTGTTCCCATCGATTTGGGCAATCACTGTAATGCCACAACCACCATGGCTGTGGCATTACAGTGAGTGGCAGACAATCCCTGCATGATTGGTGCTCTAAATATCGCCAGACATGCAGGACACGCTTTTGGTGCACGAACAGTTATCGAACATAACCTCGAACAGCCGAATTTTTTGCAAATCGTTCGGGTTCGTCGAACAACTCGAACACCGCCCAAAACAGCTCGAATTTGAGATTGGCGAACAGTTCTAGTCGAACACCGCTCATCTCTACTCAGGAGAGGATTTTAAGACAATTTTATTGACCTGGGTGTTACCGAGAAATTCCCAACTATTGTAGGTCCTGCCCCTGGACTATGTGACCCGGTATGCAGTAGCGGTACTGCTACGAAATTCATCAAGTAAATGCATAGCCAGGGAACTTGTCCACATCTTTGCCAGGATCGGCCTGCCAAAGGAAATCCTGGTGGACCAAGGAACCCCATTCATGAGCAAGGTGATGAAGGACCTGTGTAAAGTGCTTCAAATTACCCAGCTTCAAACCTTCGTTTACCATCCATAGGCCTGGTGGAGCGCTTTAACAAGACACTGAAGGTGATGCTCAAGAAGGTCGTAGAGAAGGATGGACGTGACTGGGACTACCTGCTGCCCTTCCTGCTCTTCTCGGTAAGGGGGGTTCTACAAGCCTCTACCGGTTTCTCTTCGCTTGAGCTCCTGTATGGACAACATCCATGAGGGCTCCTGGATATCGCTAAGGAAACCTGGGAAGCCGAGGTTACACCACACTGGAGCATCGTTTAACATGTTGCTCAGATGCAGGAAAGAATAGCAAAAGTGATGCCAATTGTGAAAGCGCATCTCCTCCAGATGCAGGAAGCCCAGGCAAGGGTCTATAATCGATCGGCAAGGCTGAGGCAGTTTCAGCCTGGGGACCATGTTTTGGTGCTAATCCCTACAGTTGAGAGCAAGCTCCTGGCCAAATGGCAGGGTCCATACGAGGTGGTGGAGAAAGTCAGCAAAGTTAATTATAAAGTCCACCTGCATGGCCAAAGAAAGCCGCACAAAATATACCATGTGAACTTGCTCAAGTTGTGGCGGGATTGGGAACCAGTGGAAACTCCTTGCCTGGCAGCCGCTCCCGAAGGCAAGGTGGAGGAGGTCACTATTGCAGAGACTCTATCGCCGTCACAGAAGCAGCAGTGTCGAGAACGACAACAGCGAAATCGGGAGTTGTTCTCAGAGTTGCGAGCATGATGTACTGACACAGCCACATGTAAAAGTGAATCTGAAGCAGTACCGAATTCCGGAAGTCCGCCGGGAGGTGATCTCCAATGAGGTGAAGAGGATGCTAGATCTCGGGGTAATAGAGGAGTCAAAGAGTGGGTGGTCGAGCCCACTCGTCCTCGTGCCAAAACCCAATGGAGAGTGAAGGTTTTGTAATGACTACCGCCAGCTGAATGAGGTATCCAAGTGTAACTCATACCCGATGCCCCACGTTGATGAACTCATTGAGAGACTTGGACTGGCAAGTTACATCACCACTCTTGACCTAACGAAGGGTTACTGGCAGATCCCCATGTCCCAGCTGGCCAAGGAGAAGATGGCTTTCTCGACACCAGATGGGTGCTTTCAATACACTCGGATGCCGTTCGGACTACAAGGGGCCCCAGCCACCTTCCAGAGGGCTATGGATATGATCCTATCCCCACATAAGAAGTATGCCACAGCCTACCTTGACGACATGGTAGTCTTTAGCCGAGACTTGGCTAGTCATCTACCTAAACTACAGGCCGTTCTGGATGGTCTAAGGAAGGCTGGACTTACAATAAATCCGAAAAAATGCTCAGTTGGAAAAGAGGAGGCCAAGTACTTGGGCTATGTCATCGGGAGAGGCAAAATAAAGCCGCAAGTCAATAAAGTGGAGGCAATCCATACCTGGACGAAACCGCTCTCCAAGATGCAAGTAAGAGCATTCCTGGGAATGGTGGGATATTACTTGCGGTTTATCCCAAATTTTGCCATGAAGGCCGCACCACTGACGGATCTCCTAAAAGGCACCTGGTCAACCATGATGAAGTGGACAGAGGAAACAGAGACTGCGTTTCAACTGTTGAAGTCAGCACTGTGTAAACAGCCGGTCCTGGTCGCACCAGACTTAAAGAAAGAGTTTGTGGTCCAGACAGATGCTTCAGAGGTTTGTCTAGGAGCCGTAGACTCTCAAGAGATAAATGGGGAAGAACATCCCATTCTCTATCTGAGCCGGAAGCTTTCCTCCCGCGAGAAGAACTACGCAATAGTAGAAAAGGAGTGTTTAGCCATAAAGTGGGTCGTAGATACGCTAAGATGCTACCTACTAGGCCGAAAGTTTAAGTTGGTGTCAGACCATGCCCCGTTGAGATGGTTGAGGATAAAGAGGGGTAAAAATGCCAGGGTAACTAGATGGTTCCTAGCTCTTCAGGACTTCAACTTTCACGTAGAGCATAGGCCTGGGATTTTACATGGGAACGCTAATGCCCTTTCTAGAATTCCCTGTCTGGTATCGGAAGGTGCCCAAAACCTCGGCTTTGGGCAGAGGGGGGGAATATGTGACAGAGTCACTGGTATGAGGGGAGGTATGTGTCACACAGGTTGATAGCCTGTGTGAACTGAAACCAACAAACTTTCTGCCAGCATGTTATATGCTGGGGGTTAACTCTTTTAAAGGGTGTGGTTTAATGGGAATGACATAGAGATGGGAGGGAAGTCATTCCCCATACCTCCACCTCAGGGTGTGGCTGAGCAATGTTTAAATGTTCAGTCCTGTTTTTTTTTCTCTGGTGTGGTTTGGAAAGGCAAGGTATCCAGACTGGCAGAGCTTCAGCTCAGGACAGAGCTGAAGGCTTGGACTACAACCTGTGTGGGTTAATTCCATACTCATATGGACTCTGCTATCATTTATTCTTTTGTTTTGTCGTTTTGCCAGTAAGGCTGTGTTTATTTTGCTGGAGTGCAGAGCTTTATGCTGTTTAATAAAGCATGCAGAGAAAACCCGGGTTCTGGATTCTACTTCCGGAAGTGGCCGAGTGAGTCATCTTTCCACACTGTATACCAGACCCTCTCCTTTTTAATGGGAACATGTCATTACTGTGGCCCAGCTCTATGCGTCTTTAAATTGTTAGTAGGGTTTTTCTTAAATTTTGGTAGCCGTTGGACTCACTGCATACCCTATAACTGTAAAATCTACAAGAAGCAAAATGAACATAAACCCTGCTGTGAATAAGGGTAGACAAAGGACTGAGTCCCAAACTGTGAACTCCAGCCTAGGGAAACTTTAAATGTATTATCCAGCTCTAGGAAGGGAGGCCACACCCAGGTTTGCACAGAATGCAAAAAATACAAAGAAAAAACACAACATTTGAGCTTGGTTAAAGTTGGTATTCATGCAGCACATAAATGCATGTTTCACAATGGCCATGAATCAGGAAAACCTACAAGAAGCAAAATGAACATAAACTCTGCTGAAAATAAATAAAAAGCAAGTGCATTTAAATAAAATAGGGTTCTTAGTAACACTGTTTTTGATCAAAAATAGTATAAAATCCATCCCACCGTCGATAAGGTGAACCCATTCGGGACGGTCCTACAATGTCTAATATTAAAAAACCGTTGGACTCCCTGCATACTCTATAACTGGATAGCAGACCCTCTCATTTCAAATGGGGGCATGTCGTACTCGCTACTGTGGCCAAGCTCTATGTGTCTTTAAATTGTTAGTAGGGTTTTTCCTACATTTTGGCAGCCATTGTACAAAGTTGAATGTGTTGACAACAAAATCACACAAAAATCATCAATGGAAATCAAATTTATTACCCAATGGAGGCCTGGATTTGGAGTCACCCCCAAAATTAAAGTGGAAAAACACACTACAGGCTGATCCAACTTTGATGTAATGTCCTTAAATCAAGTCAAAATGAGGCTCAGTATTGTGTGTGGCCTCCATGTGCCTGTATGACCTCCCTACAATGCCTGGGCATGCTGCTGATGAGGTTGCGGATGGTCTCCTGTGGGATCTCCTCCCAAACCTGGACTAAAGCATCCACCAACTCCTGGACAGTCTGTGGTGCAACGTGATGTTGGTGGATGGAGTGAGACATGATGTCCCAGATGTGCTCAATCGGATTCACGTCTGGGGAACGGGTGGGCCAGTCCATAGCTTCAATGCCTTCATCTTGCAGGAACTGCTGACACACTCCAGCCACATGAGGTCTGGCATTGTCCTGCATTAGGAGGAAATCAGGGCCAACCACACCAGCATATGGTCTCACAAGGGGTCTGAGGATTTCATCTCGGTACCTAATGGCAGTCAGGCTACCTCTGGCGAGCACATGGAGGGCTGTGCGGCCCTCCAAAGAAATTCCACCCCACGCTATTATTAACCCACTGCCTAACAGGTCATGCTGAAGGATGTTGCAGGCAGCGGATCGCTCTCCACGGCATCTCCAGACTCTGTCATGTCTGTCACATGTGCTCCGTGTGAACCTGCTTTCATCTGTGAAGAGCACAGAGCGCCAGTGTCGACTTTGCCAATCCTTGTGTTCTGTGGCAAATGCCAAGCGTCCTGCACGGTGTTGGGCTGTGAGCACAACCCCATCTGTGGATGTCGGGCCCTCATGCCACCCTCATGGAGTCGGTTTCTAACCGTTTGTGCAGACACTTGCACATTTGTGGCCAGCTGGAGGTAATTTTGCAGGACTCTGGCAGTGCTCCTTCTGTTCCTCCTTGCACAAAGGCAGAGGTAGCGGTCCTGCTGCTGTGTTTTTGCCCTCCTATGGACCCCTTCACATCTCCTAGTGTACTGGCCTGTCTCCTGGTAGCGCCTCCAGCCTCGGGACTAGAGATGAGCGTTGTTCTACTCGAACTGTTCGCCAATCTCAAATTCGAGCTGTTTTGGGCGGTGTTCGAGCCGTTCGGCGAACACGAACAATTTGAGAAAAATTCGGCTGTTCGAGGTTATGTTCGATAACTGTTCGTGCACCAAAATCATAACTGGATTTTTTCTCAGTAATGATGAAAATTAATGTTAATACGCAGTTTGAGTGTACAGCGGGGTGGGGGGAGGGGCAGGGGATGGATCTCTGCAGGAACAATGAAGATCTCCATTTTTTTTTCTCTTTCCCGCATTTACAGTGGGGAGGTGCAATCTGTCAGCCTATCAGCAGCGCACACACTGAGCGAAGTGCTTTTTTCACACAAGCAAGGGCATGTGTCATTGGCAGTGTATGTCACATGTCCTTGCCCTATAAGACCAAGCCATTTTCCCCGTCGCCACCATTTTCTCACTGCTGCAGCTGCGTGTTAGACGGCACCGCTGTTGCTGTGTGTGCTATACCTTGTTAATTTCAAGCCAATTTTCGCACAAATATACAGATAGCTTGGGAGTAGGGAATAGTTGTGATTGCAGTCCTTTTAAGGACTAGGTTACAGCATTTCCTACGACTTTTATCAGGCAGGTCTGTGCTCTTAAATAGATAGATTGTGGGAGTAAAGACTAATTGTAATTGGAGTCCTTTTCAGGACTAGGTTACATCAGTTCCTATCAGTTTTTGCCAGGCAGGTCTGTGCCAGTGCTGTGCAAGTTTTTTTCACAGCATTTGGCTGAATCTAGCAAAGCTAATCCTTTTTGGCCTATTGCAGAGTGTGTTAGTCAGTGGAGTAGCCTATCTGTGTTGCAAGATATACCACCTGTGTATAGAATACCAATTTTTTTACTGCACCTAGTGAAGTAAAATCTTTTGGGCATAGCATCATTCTATTAGTCCATCTATACTGACCTCCATCAGGTTGCAAACTGAATATAATTTTTTTCTGCATCTAGCTCTGAAAAAATATTTGGCCTTCTAGCAGTGTGTCGGACTTTCTCTATTAGTCCATCTATACTGACCTCCATCAGGTTGCAAATTCAAAATAGTTTTTATCTGCATCTACAGTACCTCTGAAAAAATATTTGGGCTTCTAGCTGTGTGTGGGACTTGTTGTATTAGTCCATCTATACTGACCTCCATCAGGTTGCAAACTGAATATATTTTTTTCTGCATCTACCTCTGAAAAAATATTGGGCTTCTAGCTGTGTGTGGGTCTTGTTCTATTTATCCATCTATACAGACCTCCATCAGGTTGCAAACTGAATATAATTTTTTTCTGCATCTAGCTCTGAAAAAATATTTGGCCTTCTAGTAGTGTGTGGGAATTTCTCTGTTAGTCCATCTATACTGACCTCCATCAGGTTGCAAACTGAATATATTTTTTTCTGCATCTACCTCTGAAAACATATTGGGCTTCTAGCTGTGTGTGGGTCTTGGTCTATTAATCCATCTATACTGACCTCCATCAGGTTGCAAACTGAATATAATTTTTTTCTGCATCTAGCTCTGAAAAAATATTTGGCCTTCTAGTAGTGTGTCGGACTTTCTCTATTAGTCCATCTATACTGACCTCCATCAGGTTGCAAATTAAAAATAATTTTTATCTGCATCTACAGTACCTCTGAAAAAATATTTGGGCTTCTAGCTGTGTGTGGGACTTGTTGTATTAGTCCATCTATACTGACCTCCATCAGGTTGCAAACTGAATATATTTTTTTCTGCATCTATCTCTGAAAAAATATTGGGCTTCTAGCTGTGTGTGGGACTTGTTGTATTAGTCCATCTATACTGACCTCCATCAGGTTGCAAACTGAATATATTTTTTTCTGCATCTACCTCTGAAAAAATATTGGGCTTCTAGCTGTGTGTGGGTCTTGTTCTATTAATACATCTATACAGACCTCCATCAGGTTGCAAACTGAATATAATTTTTTTCTGCATCTAGCTCTGAAAAAATATTTGGCCTTCTAGTAGTGTGTGGGACTTTCTCTGTTAGTCCATCTATACTGACCTCCATCAGGTTGCAAACTGAATATATTTCTTTCTGCATCTACCTCTGAAAAAATATTGGGCTTCTAGCTGTGTGTGGGTCTTGTTCTATTAATCCATCTATACTGACCTCCATCAGGTTGCAAACTGAATATATTTTTTTTCTGCATCTAGCTCTGCAAAAATATTTGGCCTTCTAGTAGTGTGTCGGACTTTCTCTATTAGTCCATCTATACTGACCTCCATCAGGTTGCAAATTAAAAATAATTTTTATCTGCATCTACAGTACCTCTGAAAAAATATTTGGGCTTCTAGCTGTGTGTGGGCTTGTTGTATTAGTCCATCTATACTGACCTCCATCAGGTTGCAAACTGAATATATTTTTTTCTGCATCTACCTCTGAAACAATATTGGGCTTCTAGCTGTGTGTGGGACTTGTTGTATTAGTCCATCTATACTGACCTCCATCAGGTTGCAAATTGACTATAATTTTTTTCTGCATCTAACCCAGCCAATAGTTTTGGCCTAATACCACAGTTTGGCCACTCAGCTCTGCTCGGTTACCATCCATTGTTTTTTTGTGCAAACAACTCCAGAGTTGTGAAATAGTTAACCACCAAAATGAGTGGAAAAAGGCCTGCTGCTGGTGGAAAGGGGAATAGGCGTGTTGGGAAGGGGAAAAAAGGTTGTGTCCGTGGGGTAGGTGTTAAAGCAACAGTAACATCTGCAGAAGAAAGACCATCTTCCAGCCAAACTAAAATGTCTACTTCTTTTAGCGGACAATGTGATAAGATCCCTTTCTTACGGCCACGCCAATCGCTACAAATTCCAGATGAGGCACAAAAACAGCAGGTGCTTCAACGGATATCAAGTGCTCCTTTAAGTGGGCTCTCCTCCACATCAACTTCAACATCACAAATACTCCAGTCCTCAAAGGTGTCACCCAAATCGCACTTGCTTCCTCACAGCTCCCAAATCTCCAGCTGCCCGTCTGAGTATGAGGTAGAACAGATGGTTGAGTCTGCAGAGCTGTTTACTCATACTATAGCCTGGGAATCAGAGGTCGACTCCAGCGCTTCTGTGAATCCAGACGAGGAAATGATCTGCACTGATGCCCAGAATCTTTATGAGTCGGATCCAGGACCAGACGCAGAAGGTTCTGACCATAATGTAGACCCTCATTCCCAAACTGTAACTCCTGTTGGTGGAGACAATGAGGAAGACGATGATAAGACTCAAATACCTGATTGGAGCGACAACTTTAGTTTTTTGTCAGGGCAGGAACAGGTTGGCTCTGAGGACGACGGGTGTGATAACGCACAGGGTGATGATGATGAGGTTGGAGATCCCACTTACTGTCAACCCACAGTCAGCCAAGAGATGAGGTCAGCAGAGGAGGTGGAGGAAGATGCTAGTGACGACGAGGTCAGGTTGCGCCTTCCTGGACAGAGACGTAGTACTGGAAGCACGTCAAGAACTGCATCCTCAAACACAACTCTGCCTCTCACCACAAGTTGTGGTGGCTCTTCAGGTCGCATGGGTGCTAAGCCTTGCATAGCCTGGGCATTTTTTCAGATCGATAAAGATGACCCAACTCGTGTTATCTGTAACATTTGTCAGCAAAAGCTAAGTAGAGGCCAAAAAATACATAGTTTGAGTACTTCATGCATGAACCGGCACATGGACATGAAGCATAAGTTGCAGTGGGAAGCTCAGTGTGCTACAATGCGGCCTAGCCGGCCGGGCCAATCGCCGTCTGCCATATCTTGTGCATCCGCAGCCTCTTCATCCTCTGTGACTGGGGGGACAGCAGTCACACCTGTTTTGGGGCGCAGACCTGCCACCTCTTTACCCGCAACAGCCAGCGTGATTGGCAGGTCATCATTTTCTTTGGAGGTGGTAACACCAGCTGGTGTTGAGCGCTGTCCGACATCGATAGCACCACCTTTGGATCAAGGCAACCTAACATGTCCGCCTGCATCTTCCTCACAGACCAGCAGTTTGCCGGGGACACCCTTATCAACCCCGTCTAAGCACAATAGCCAGCCCTCGGTCCCTCAGATGTGGACAAGTAAAAGACCGTTTCCTCCTAGCCATGAGAAAGCTAAGAGGTTGAATTTCACCATCTGAAAGCTCTTGGCTACAGAAATGCTGCCTTTCCGCCTGGTGGACACAGAGGATTTTCGAGACCTTATGTCCGTCGCAGTGCCCCAGTACCAGATGCCCAGTCGGCACTACTTCTCAAAGAAAGGTGTGCCTGCGCTCCACCAGCATGTCGCACACAACATCACCGCTTCTTTGAGAAACTCTGTGTGTGACAGGGTGCATTTCACCACAGACACTTGGACGAGTAGGCATGGACAGGGGCGTTACATGTCGCTGACTGGGCACTGGGTAACTATGGTGACAGCAGGACAAGGGGCTGCTGTCCAAGTCTTGCCGTCCCCACGAGTTGTGCGTCAATCCTCTTTATGTCAAAGTTCCTCCACTGCTTCTGCCTCCTCAACCTCCTCTCGGTCTTCCACCTGCACCCAAAGCCTGTCTGGTCATGCCACAAGCTTTCTAACTGCGCAGAAGGGATCCTGCACACCTCCTTACTATGCTGGCAGTAGGGCTCAACGTCATCAGGCGGTTTTTACATTGAAATGTCTGG
This sequence comes from Phyllobates terribilis, assembly GCF_046119375.1. Lineage (NCBI taxonomy): Eukaryota > Metazoa > Chordata > Amphibia > Anura > Dendrobatidae > Phyllobates > Phyllobates terribilis. The sequence goes on from NW_027362761.1 coordinate 286,933,483, forward strand.
GAAATGTGAGTCACACAGCTGAGGAGTTGTGGTCAGCTCTGGAGAACCAATTTCATGAATGGTTGTCTCCACTGGACCTGAAACCAGGGAAGGCCGTGTGCGACAATGCTGCAAACCTGAGTGCGGCCCTTCGCCGGGGCAATGTCACACACGTGCCTTGTATGGCTCACGTGTTGAACCTGGTTGTCCAGCAATTTTTAGCCCACTATCCCAGACTAGATGGCCTTCTGCAGAGGGCACGGTCGCTGTGTGCTCACTTCCGCCGTTCGCATCCCGCAGCTCAGCGACTTACATCTCTACAGAAGTCGTTGGGCCTGCCACTTCACCGGCTAAAATGCGATGTGCCTACCCGGTGGAATTCAACTCTGCACATGTTGCAGCGACTGTGGCAGCACCGACAAGCCCTGGTGCAATACGTTCTGACGTATAGCCTGGGCCAACGAGATTCAGAGGTGGGGCAAATCACGCTGGAGGAGTGGTCTCAGATCAGGGACCTATGCACCCTTCTGCACAGTTTTGAAATGGCGACGAAGATGTTTAGTGCTGACGATGCCATTATCAGCATGACTATTCCGGTGATTTACATGCTGGAGCACATGTTAAACAGAATTCGGAGTCAGGTGGTGGCACAAGAGGAGGTGGAGGAAGTAGAGGAGGAGGAGTTGTATGCGGAAGGGCTAACATCTGCAAGGTCCAGAAGGTCGGCAGCACCAAGGCGGCAGGCATGTGAGGGTGGGGGAGATGGTTCTACCAGGGCGCATGGTAGCAGCCAAACTAGTGAGGAAGGTGCAGGAGCCCAGGAAGAAGTGGAGGACGAACTGATGGAAGACTCATCAGATGAGGGAGACCTTGATCACATTTCTGTTGTGCGAGGTTGGGGGGAGAGGACAGAGGAAGGAAGCATGATTGTTACCTCGCCACCAACACAACAGGGACTTGGTGCTCCTGGATGCGCAACACACATGAGTGCCTTCTTGCTGCACTACCTGCAACATGACCCTCGAATTGTGAGAATTAGAAATAATCCTGACTACTGGGTTGCCACACTGTTAGATCCCCGGTACAAAAGTAAATTTGCAGAAATTATTCCTGCCATTGAAAGGGATGCACGCATGCAGGAGTATCAGCAGAGACTGTTGCAGAATCTTACATGTGCTTTTCCACAAAATACCAGTGGTGCACGTAGTGAATCTCACAGTTCCAACTTGCCAACCGTGGGACCGTCAAGTGTTCAGCACTCAAACCGTAACAGAACCACAGTATCTGCTGGTAACATCAATTTTGCGGAATCATTTCACCACTTTTTAGCCCATCCTTTGCAAGGCCACAGGAGACAAGAAGTCTGACACATAGTCAACACCTAGAGACGATGGTACAGGAGTATCTCCAAGTAAACAATGAAGCCACGACTGTGTCACTGGACCCTTGCTCTTTTTGGGCTTCCAATCTGGATAAATGGCCGGAGCTAGCCACTTACGCCTTGGAGATCTTGTCATGCCCCGCAGCCAGCGTTCTGTCTGAACGTGTGTTCAGCGCTGCTGGTGGTGTGCTGACAGATAAGCGCACGCGGCTCTCCACTGATAATGTAGACAGACTCACGTTCATAAAGATGAAGAAATCATGGATCCGAAACGACTTTTCTACCCCTGTGTCATCCTGGGGAGAGTAAAAGCTTGATGATTGGTTAAAATCACCCTACCAACCGTTTTAAGCTTTCAAATTACTAATCATGTTTATCTGTATCTTGACTGGAAAATAATTTGGGCTTTGTAGCAGTGTGCAGCACTGATCCTATTAGGCCATCTATAATAAGCTTCACCAGATTTAAAATTAAAAATAATTTTTAGCTGCATCTAGCCCGGAAAATAATTTTGGGGCTCCGAGATGCGCAAGACACATAAGTGCCTTCTTGCTGCACTACCTGCAGCATGACCCTCATATTGTCAGAATTCGAAGTAATCATGACTACTGGGTTGCCACACTCTTAGATCCCCCAAACTTTTCGATCAACCTTTTCATTTTAATAAAGACCAAGAAAATGGTCATTTTTGAAATTATAAGCATTAGCAGGTTGTTAGAAACTGAAATCAAACAGTTTTCAACTCAAAACTTTATTCTAGGTGATGTTACATTTTCACATAGGACCCCTTGTTCGAAAGGAGCTTCTGAACTCTCTCGTCCATTGAATTTGTCAGGTTTTGGATGGTTTCTGCTTCAATTGTTTTGCATGAGGACAGAATACCCTCCCAGAGCTGTTGCTTAGATGTGAACTGCCTCCCGCCATCATAGACACTCCTTTTAATGATGCTCCAAAGGTTCTGAATGGGGTAGAGGTCAGGGGAGCATGGGGGTCACACCATAAGTTTGTCCCCTTTTATGCCCATATCAGCCAGAGATGCAGATGTTTTATGTGCAGCATGAGATGGTGCATTATTATGCAGAAAAATGATCTTGCTGTGAAATACACGGTTCTTCTTCTTGAACCATGGCAGGAAGTGCTGTTTGAGAAAATCCACATACATTATGGAGTTCATCTTTAGCGCCTTCAGGGATCCTAAAGGGGCCGACAATCTCTCTCCCCATGATTCCAGCCCAAAACATTACTCCACCTCCTCCTTGTTGGCGCTGTAGCCGTGTTTGCGTGGGGTGTCCATCAACCAGCCATCCTCCACTCCATCGATCTGGACCATCGAGCGCTGCACGGCACTCATCCGTGAACTAAACAGTTTTGAAATCAGTCTTCATGTAATGTTTGGCCCACTGGAGCCGTTTCTGCTTGTGTGAAGTGGATAGAGGAGGTCGACAGGATGGCGCATGCACAGCTGCAAACCTCTGAAGGACCCTGCATCTTGTTGTTCGGGGGACGTTGGAGGCACAAGCAGCTTCAAAAACTTGTCTGCTGCTATGACAAGGCTTTTTTGCCGCTGCTCTTTCAACCTGACGTTATTGCCTGTAGGAAAGAGTCCTCAATTTGCCCTTATCAGCACGCACACGTGTGTACTGTGAATCAGCTACATACTTCTTGATTGCCAAGACACTTCATCCTGATCATCGCACAATGTTGATTGTAGTCATGCCTTGACCTAAACACTCCACAATTTGTTGCTTCTCAGCAGCCGACACATCCTTTTTCTTTCCCATTTTGACAGAAAATGTAGGCTGCTTAATAATGTGAGAGAGCCTTCTTAAGTAGTCTTGCCTTTCATTGGACACACCTGCCAAACTAATTAGCACAGGTGTCTGCAATTGCTTACAGTGATATAAAGAGCCCTGACACACATCACCATCAATGAGTTTAACTGACAAACAAACAAATTCTTCCCTTATCACTCCTAAACACTTTTTGCATAATAATTTGGAACGCAGTGTACATGTGCTTTTCCACAAAACACCAGTGTTTCACGTAGTGAATCTTACAGTTCTAACATGCCAACCGTGGTCTGTATGGAATTGTTCAATAAAGGGCCCAAAATTAAGATAACATAGATGGGAGAGGTCTCTATGAATAGGAATTCCTAAGTATTTGATACCCTGTGAGGGCCAGGCAAAGGGAAAGTTGGACTGGATGGAATCCTATATGGATTTGGGGAGGGAGACATCGAGGGCCTCAGACTTCGCTGCATTGATTTTAAAATTTTACCATGTAACAAAGTGATCTATTTCAGCCATAACAGCAGGGATGGATATATGTGATTGAGTGATATATACTAGGACATCATCAGCAAATAGAGAGCACTTGTACTCGGTGCCTCCCACCTCAATCCACCTAATATTGGGGTTATGGCGAATTGATGAGAGCAGGTGCTCCGTCACTAGGATGTATAAGAGAGGGGACAGAGGACATCCCTGCCTTGTCCCATTGGTGATTGTGAAAGGTGATGAAAATGTTCTGACGCACCCCCTGGGCCTTGGGACACCCGGAGCCGGACCCTTTTTGGTGGATGCTGGTGGTTGTAGTCTTCGTGGCGGCGAACCGGTTCCGTGGCTCAGGGCGGTCAAACCAGTGGCGGAACTATTTATGTGGTTTTGATGTTTAAATGTCCGACTACGCCACCTGTGGATTGCGGTCAGAGTGAACCGCCGCTACAGGGCAGACCGCTGAGGCTGGTGTTGTGGGTGCAGCAGAGCGTAGCGTAACTCCCCACGGGAGGAGAATAGCCTCAGGGCAGTGTATGCGGAGGATGGGGGTGATGGTGCAGGGCAGCAGCAGTAACGACACGGAGTCAGTGATGCAGTCCAGGGCCTTTACTCACAGTTCTTATTATCCAGACCACGTCTGCAGGTAACGGCTGCCCACGTCGTACTGTGCTCACCAGGTGAGGGGCTCAGACAACTCCCAGATAACTTTGGAGCACTTCACAGGACCCCCTTTGTGTGTCCTTTGTCTGGCCTTTCTTACCAACACTTCTGTCCGGCTGCCTCGGGCCTCCTCTTGGTAAACTTGGCGCCAGTTTCCCTGACCCTATGTGGTGCCTTCCTAGCGGGTGTAGCGAGGGGCTGCGCCACATAAAATGTCAGAGCCTCCGGTTTCTAGCTGAGGGTCGTTTCCTGCCTCCACTAGTTCGGGGACCGGTCTCCCCCTTTGGCCTGACCCCTCCACGCAGGTGGATTCGGGCGTGCGGTGGCGACTCGCCCGTCCGCACCCCTGGGATCCCTTCATTCCTCGTTCCTGGAGCCTTCTCCGCTCCTCTTCCTTCCTTCTCCCTCTTCCAGGCCTGGGCCTCTGTTACTAGGCCCGCCTCCGGAGCAGAGCTCATGCAGAGCCCCTGCTCCCTGCCACTTCTGCTCAGACTTCTCTGCACTGAACTAAGATGGTGCCCACCTTTTATACTCCCTTCTCAATGCACCCAGGAACTGCTTCCTCCCTGCTCCTGCACTACAGGGTTCCCCTTCCTCAGTGTTCCCTCCCCCCACTCCAGCCAGGGACAGGGACTGTCGTGCCCATCTCAGGGGCATATTGGTCGCCCTGCCCCACGGCAATGTGGTGTAATGCATGCAGGTGTCGGGTCCTGATCCACACTCCATCCTTACCTGAGAGTGAGATATCACACCTCTGGGTGAGGTGCAATACGTCTGTAGCAACCGAGCCCTCAGGGTGCTACAGTTCCATTTATCTTCAGCCTAGGTGACGTATTGCGATACAGGGCCGTGATTTTGGCTATAAAAGGGTCCCCTAGACCCCTACCCCAAGCTTTTTAAGAGAATCATATATGGCGTGCCAGGAGACTCTATGGAATGCTTTCTCAGCATCCAACGAGAGTATCTAATTACAAATTTTTAACTGCATCTAGCCCAGGAAATACTTTGTGCCTAGTAGCAGTGTCTGCTAGTCAGCGGATTATCCCGGCTGTTAAGCAAGCTACACCACCTGTAGTTTAGACACTTAATTTTTTCAAAGGAAATGCTTCGGGACCATGGGATACTTAGTGAAGAGCATCAGGAGGCACCCCAAGGCATAGGGGCTGGGACTGGCAGTAGGATGCCTTGCGGTGGACAGCCGAGCTCGATCCTTATAAAAGCTTTTTAACTGCAGCAGCTTTAGTGGACGCTACTGGAGCTGGAATTACCGCGGCTGCTGGCATGAGACTTGCCCTCCAATAGATCCTTGTAAATGGATTTAAAGTGTATTCATTCAAATTAGAGAGACAAATTAAAAAGCTTAGAGCTGCCTCCACCACAGGGGGGCTCGCTCGACCCACCAGCGGACAGGCACCAGTATTGGGAGAGGGGGGCTGGCCGTCAGGGTTCACCGCGGCTCTGGCACAAACCCGGCGACACGGAGGTGGCACGGGCAGGAGCGGACTGGCCGTGTCGGCTTCTCACTTTTTGGATTTTAGAAGGGCATGACATGCCTATATCTGTGTCTCTCCCTCCTTTTACTCCTCCACCTCTTTTATTTTCGCATGACTATATGTACTTGTCACTTTTCCATGTGTTAGTTATGTCTTCTGAGCAGTTTGTCAGCTTTTGGACACCTTTGAAGGTGTTTTCTATGTGTTTCTATGTGTTTTTGTTTGCCTGCCATTGGTTTTAACGGTGTTCGAGGGTGTTCGACGAACCGAACCGAACTCGAACACTACGGGGGTGGCTCAACACTACTCGGGACACTATGCTGACAGACACAGCAAACCTTCTTGCCACAGCTCGCATTGATGTGCCATCCTGGATGAGCTGTAGAGTCCGTCTCATGCTACCACGAGTGTGAAAGCACAACCAACATTCAAAAATGAACAAAACATCAGCCAGAAAGCATTGGTACTGAGATTTGGTCTGTGGTCCCTACCTGCAGAACCACTCCTTTATTGAGTGTGTCTTGATAATTGCCAATAATTTCCATCTATTGTCTATTCCATTTTCACAACAGCATGTGAAATTGATTGTCAATCAGTGTTGCTTCCTAAGTGGACAGTTTGATTTCACAGAAGTTTGATTTACTTGGAGTTATATTCTATTGTTTAAGTGTTCCCTTTATTTTTTTGAGCAGTGTATATATTTATACTGTATATATACTGCATATACACAGTATATATATATATATATAAATATATATATATATATATATATATATAATGAAGGAAATAATTATTTTATCCCTTGCTGTTTTTGTAAGTTTGCCCACTGACAATGACATGAACAGTCTAGAATTTTAAGGGTGGGTTAATATTAACATTGAGAGATAGAATATCCAGAAAAAAAACAAGAAAATCACATTGTATAAATTAGATACATTTATTTTCATTTTGAAGTGAGAAATAAGTATTTGATCCCTCTGGCAAATAACACTTAATACTTGGTGGCAAAACCCTTGCTTGCAAGCACAGCAGTCAGACGTTTTTGGCAGTTGATGATGAGGGTTGCGCACGTGTCAGGAGGAATTTTGGTCCACTCCTCTTTGCAGATCATCTCTAAATCATTAAGATTTTGAGGCTGTCGCTTGGCAACTTGGAGCTTCAACTCCCTCCACAAGTTTTCTATGGGATTAAGGTCTGGAGACTGGCTAGGCCACTCCATGACCTTAATGTAGTTCTTTCTCAGCCACTACTTTGTTCTCTTAGTTGTATGTTTTGGGTCATTGTCTTGCTGGAAGACAAAGCCACAACCCATTTTTAATGTCCTGGCGGAGGGAAGGAGGTTGTCACTCAGGATTTTACGATACATGGCTCCATCCTTTCTCCCATTGATGCAGTGAATAACTCCTGTGCCCTTAGGAGAGAAATACCCCCAAAACATAATGTTTCCACCTCCATGCTTGACAGTGGGGATGGTGTTCTTTGGGTCATAGGCAGCATTTCTCTTCCTCCAAACATGGCGAGTTGAGTTAATGCCAAAGAGGTCAATTTTTGTCTCCTCTGATCACAGCACCTTTTCCCAATAACTCACAGAATCATCCAGTTGTTCATTGGCAATCTTCAGACGGGCCTGCACATGTGCCTTCTTGAGAAGGGGGACCTTGAGGGCACTGCAGGATTTTAAACCGTTAAGGTGTAATATGTTACCAACGGTTTTCTTGGTGACTGTAGTCCCAGCTGCTTTGAGATCATTAACAAGTTCCCCCTATGTAGTTTTAGGCTGATCTCTCACATTTCTCAGGATCAACCATACCCTACAAGGTGAGATTTTGCATGGTAACGCAGATCAATGTCGATTGACAGTCATTTTGTATTTCTTCCATTTTCTTACTATTGCATCAACAGTTGTCTCCTTCTCACCCAGCATCTTACTTATGGTTTTGTAGCCCATTCCAGCTTTGTGCAGGTCTATGATCTTGTCCCTGACATCCTTAGAAAGCTCTTTGGTCTTGCCCATGTTGTAGAGGTTAGAGTCTGACTGATTAATTGAGTCTGTGGACAGGAGTCTTTTTATACAGGTGACTATATAAGACAGCTATCTTTAATGCAGGTAACAAATTGATTAGGAGCTTCTAACTGGTCTGTAGGAGCCAGAACTCATAATGGTTTGTAGGGGATCAAATACTTATTTCTCACTCCAAAATACAAATAAATTTATCTAATTTATACAATGTGATTTTCTTGATTTTTTTTGGATATTTTATCTCTCAATGTTAAAATTAACCTACCCTTAAAATTACAGACTGTTCATGTCTTTGTCAGTGGGCAAACTTACAAAAACAGCAAGGGATCAAATAATTATTTCCTTCACTGTATATTATGGCAGTTATTAACCCTGCTACTCTGCTCTGTCATTTTTTTTTTTGTTTACTTTTTGCTCCACTTTTTTTACACTTGTAAAAATGACTGATAGCCTTTTATACTAATTTCCAGACATTTTTTGAGTAAAATAAAGGAGTTATAATATAATTTTGACTATATATTGCATCTACTACTATTTATCAATTTATCTAGGTCCTTATGGTCCTGGATTTACACATACACTGGAGAAAGAGCTGAAAAAAATGAAGGTATGTGAGTAGTTTGGGATTTAACTCAAAGGACAAAATGTTACATGCGACAATTTTTTCACATCATACCAACTGGGGCAGATGTTGCTGAAAAGAAAAATGACCATGCTGGGTACTGTTAGAAAAAATAAGGATTCACTGACTGAGGACCAATAACTCAAAATATATTATAACCACCAACATACACAAAAATCACTGACTGAGGTGGAATAGCAATAAAAATGTCTTGGAGCGAAATTACTTTTTGTTCGATGGGCGGTACTTCCACCTGCTCAGGGGTACTGCAATGGAGAGCCCCTGTGCCCCTACTTATGCTAATGTATTCCTGTGCTGGTGGGAGGAAACCCTGGTCTTCAATGACATCAATGAGGAATGGACGTCTAAAGTATCCTTATGGGTACGGTTTATAGACGACGTCCTCGTTTTGTGGACGGGAACTATTGACCAATTTGACAGGTTTGTTTCAGTTCTTAACACAAACAGTGTGGGCTTGAGACTTACCTCCGCTATCCATGAACGACAAATTTCTTTTTTGGCTGTCTCTATCGGTATTGACCATAGTGGTCGCCTAGTGACAAACCTTTTTAGGAAATCAACGGCTACAAATAGCCTTCTACAAAGGAAAAGCCACCATCCTCTACCTCTCAAATGTGGAATTCCCAAGGGGCAATTCCTGCGCCTTAGACGTAATTGCTCATCTCTGGAGGGGTTTGAGAGGGAAGCGTGTGAACTGAGTGAAAGGTTCAAAAAACGAGGTTATCCCTCATATGTTTTGGAGCAGGCATACCATCATGCAAGGGCAGCTAATAGGACATCCTTATTGGTACCTAAAGAGAGAAATGAGGACAATGGTGTAGTACGTCTAATAGGGACCTTTGACGACAAATCTAAGAGAGTAATGAATGTCCTCCGTACTTTCTGGGATGTTCTGAATTTGGATCCGGACCTTAGGGGTGTTATCAACCCTCACCCTTCAGTGATGTATCGCAGGGGATGAAATTTAAAAGATCATCTGGTCCATAGCCATCTACAACCAGATAAGGCGGACCCTACGTGGCTAAATCGTACAAATTTGGTTGGTACGTTTAGATGCGGGGCTTGCAAGGCCTGTGATTCTATAGTGAAGAAAACATCATTCACCAGTGATACTACTGGTAAAGTCTACCAGTATAGAGAATTTATCAACTGCCAAACGGAGGGCATTGTATATCTGGCAAAATGTGACTGCCCCAAAACACATCTAGGGAAAACTATTAGACAATTTCGTGTTAGAATTCTCGAACACCTGGGGGATATTCGGAGGAAAGAAGATACACCTATCTCTAGGCACGTGTGGGAAGTATATGATGGTGACATTAAGGCTATTGGCTTTCAGGGTATTGAAAAAATCAGGACATCTCAAAGGGGGGGTGATCATGACAACAAAATTCAAAGGAAAGAAACCCAGTGGATTCACAGATTAAAAACTGTTGCTCCAATGGGTTTAAATGAATGTATGTCCTTTACTGCATTCATATAATAACTGTGGAAGTTTGGGAGTTTATGGTTGGTAATGATATTTAATAGCAATGAGCATTTGGGTATACAGCATGAGTACCTCTATACTTGTCGATTGACTAACCATACTTATTATAACTGACATCCTTTAGTTTCCTCAATCTTGGTGAATTTTAATTAAAAAGATGCTATACTGTTTCTATTGGATTTTCTGGCTTTCTGATGTAAGCATCCATGTCAATAATGGGTTAAAAGTTTGTTTACGTTACCAGCTGACATCAGGATACAGTCTGCCTATCTGTGCTGTGGAATCTATGATGACTCCGCCCCCCCTGTTACGCGTGAATCCTTGCATGTGATGTGGCAGCTCCTTATTGGCCCCAAGGAAGGGGGTCTGTGAGTGGCCCATGCTTGGTCGCATCACTGGGAGGGAGGAGGAGTATTATCTATAAGAGTTCGGCGTCCGTGCTGCCGCATGTGGCTCTCATAACAGCCGGGAGCAAGCAACATAGTGCCTGAGCCTCCTGATGTGCCGATAAAAATATTAGATGGGTGAAACGCGTAGAGGCGTACTTGTATGTTTGGGGCATGTATGTGGATATAGGGACGTACATGCTAAGAGGCTGCTGTGATACCCTGAGTTATAAATAAAAGGGCAGCAAGTCTTAAAGGGACAGTGTAATGACAGATGATTCACTAGGTCTGTAAGTGAAACAATAAGAGCTGTGTCCTATATAGATGTAGAGCTGCCATTGAGTCATCTGTGATTCAACAGAAATTTACAGGCAGTAAACTGATATCGCATACCAATTGCTTTTAGACAAGAGCACAATATAGATAGAATCGTGTTATCTGTATCCTCTATTAGTGGATTGTAGTTTCTAAAAAAAAGATTAGAGGGGGGAAAAAAAATCCGTCCTTTTTCGTATAACTACGACAATACACAAGATGAGAAGGGGTCTATATTTTCTGTAGAGGGCAAACTGCAATAATAATCATATGCTCCCCCTACGGAAATAATTAATATTTCTCCTGTCTCATATAACCCCGACTATATATAGGATGAGAAGGGGTCTAGAGTCTGATATTTTGCAGAGGGCAAAGTGCAATAATAATTCTATGCTCCCCCTGTGGAAATAACTTATATTCGTCTAAGGGTTGGCAATTTAGGATAGAGATATATTGAGAGTAGTCTAGACATCAGTTATTACACATTGGGTGATTGGTTTTAGGGAATATTAATATCCTGAGTATGACCCGTGTGATAAAAGAGGGGACATACAGGATAGACTGCATTTAGTACGGTGGTTTTGTTCATCATATTTTAATATTTATAATAAAGTATCATTTTTTAATTATTGCTATTCCACCTCAGTCAGTGATTTTTACTGTTAGAAAAAATAAGCCAGAACTGCCGCAAGGTATCTTCAGTAAGAGAGACGATTATAGTTCTATGTTTTATTTTACTAATGATAAAACAGTAGTTTCTTATGTTCTCAAAATAACAAACATGTCATTCTGATGAGCACAATGCACCATGATAGTGAAATCAGTAATCGAGACGACAGAAAGCCGGACATGATTTTACATTACAATGCCACAAAAGGGGCAGTTGATACTCTAGATCAACTCATAGGCACTTACACCTGTAAACACAAAACAAATCGGTGGCCAATGGTTGTTTTATACAACATTCTTGATGTGTCGGCATACAATGCATTCGCGTTATGGCATGAAATACACCCAAATTGGAACAAAAATAAACTATATAAAAGTAGAATTTTTATAGAGGAGTTGGGAAAATCACTGGTTAGCCCATATATCGAAGAAAGAAAAGTAACACCCAGAGATGATGGAGCGGCAGCCATTGTCCACAGGATCCAACAGCATGGTAAAGAAAGTGAACCAACGGCTTCCACCGACACTGCTACGATACCCACGGCCTCCACCAGCAACGCAACCAGCCTAAAACGGAAACGATGCGCCTTCTGTCCAGCATCAAGTAATCAAAAAACAATTATGATATGTTGTAGTTGTGCATAGTACTTTTGCAAAAGACATGTAAATTATACTTGTGACGAATGCAAAGAGTAAATTAAGCACCGTGAACCTTATTTACCATTTATATAGAAAAAATTTACATACAGTTTGATGTTATCAGTTAGTTATAGCTTACAGTTATATAAAGAATATTTTTTTTATGTGCAAATGTGCAATATGCATGAACATTGCAATAAGGCAATGTAACATTTTTTGATAAAAAAAAGTAAAAAGTTTTTGATTTCAGTTTTCATTTGTTTATGAACAACCATGTTCACATACAGTATAATAATGCAACAGGTATTTTATAATATAAGAATATAAATAAAACATTTAAATTAGCTAAAAATCAAGACTTTAATAGGTCCGGTCAAAAATGACCGGACCATTATAAGTGTATAGTAGACCTGAACAAAACAGCAGGGTTAAATTGGTTGTCCTATTTGGAAGCCTTTTCATATACGTCATTCTGGCATATGCATGTCATAGGAGTTAATTTGCTCTTGACTGTCTTAATTAGCATTGATACAAAGATAGTCTTAAGATCAAATTCAATGTCACTATGTGTTACATTGTCGATCTTCCATTTTAATGGGTACTGCGTAAAACTGCAGAGAAAATGTATACACACTCCCAGCTTATCCCTGAAACACAATGAATTTTAAAGGGAATGTGTCAACAGTTTTTGCTACCTCATCTGAGAACAGCATAATGTAGTTCCACAATGTTAATTGTAATATAGGTGATATTCAAATATTGAATTCACTTGGCTGCATTTGAGAACAATAATTCCATACCCAAGTAATATTACTGTAGAAAGCAATTGTATTTTATCACATTTAAGAAACAGTCAAAATATTTATGAAATACTTTAACTCTCCATATGGTAAAACATATTTGCCAGAAATAAAAAATATGATATGTGTTCTAATAATCAGTCAGTTAGCGGAATGCTTATTGTTTGTTGTTTTTACTTTGCAAATGAATATGGTACTAGAGGAAATCTGTCTGCAGATTTTTTCTTTGAGGACAGCATGAGGTATGGGTTAGAACACTGAATTCAATGTTCTGTATCATGTCAGGCTGTGTTCTGTTGTTTACTTACAATGAAGTTTTTATAACCAGGACATTATCATTGTTGCAAATAACTGGCGCGTGGGCACTCATCAGACGCCACCCCCTTTTGTGATAAGCAGCTCACTGTCTATAGACTATGTACACAGAGAGCCTGGTGTGGACGGGGTTAACTTACTCGCTTTGCTGCATTGCTAATCTAAAAACTCTGATTGTGTCAGAACAACTGCACCCATTAAATTAAGTGACACATCATTGGATTCAGGGTCTCTTTCTCGACATCATGCTGCTGTGAGATGAGGTAGAAAAAACCTGCTGACATATTCCCTTTAAAAGAACATTACTAGCATATACCATATCATTATGAGATACTTTGGGATATTTCCTACATATTATTGCTGCCATAACCCATTGTTATGAGAACTGCAACACTGTTGGCTAGTTAAAAACATGATAATCCCTTCTGGAAATTTGCAGACACATTTTGGTACAAAACAAAAATATTTATTTTTTACTCAAGGTTTAGGAATCTGGTTTGTTTCTCTTACTTTAAACGGTACATAAGCATAAGGGTTACAGTCTCCAGATGGAATTGAAAAGTTTTGCAATTACTTTTACTCTGAATGATTTTACCATCAGCAAAACCGAAAATGTTACAACAGATGTAGCAGTTTAACCACTTTACCCCCAAGGGTGGTTTGCACGATAATGACCAGGCCAATGTTTACAATTCTGACCATTGTCACTTTATGAGGTAATTACTCTGGAACGCTTCAACGGATCCCACTGATTCTGAGAATGTTTTTTCATGACATATTGTACTTCATGATAGTGGTAAAATTTCTTCAATTTCACTTGCGTTTATTTGTGAAAAAATCGGAAATTTGGCGAAAATTTTGAAAATTTCGCAATTTTCAAAATTTTAATTTTTATGCCCTTAAATCAGAGAGATATGTTACACAAAACAGTTAATAAATAACATTTTCCACATGTCTACTTTACATCAGCACAATTTTGGAACCAAAATTTTTTTTAGTAGGGAGCTATAAGGGTTAAAAGGTTAGTAGCGATTTCTCATTTTTACAACAACATTTATAAAACCATTTTTTAGAGACCACATCACATTTGACGTCACTATGAGGGGCCTTTATAACAGAAAATACCAAAAAGTGACACCATTCTAAAAACTGCACCCCTCAAGGTGCTCAAAACCACATTCAAGAAGTTTATTAACCCTTCAGGTGCTTCACAGGAATTTTTGGAAAGTGGAAGAAAAAAATGAACATTTAACTTTTTTCACAAAAAATTTACTTTAGACCCAAATTTTTTTATTTTCGCAGGGGTAAAAGGAAAAAAATGGACCACAAAATGTGTTGAGCAATTTCCCCTGAGCACGCAGATATCCCATATTTTGAGGTAAAAACACTGTTTGGGCGCACGGCAGGGCTCGGAAGGGAAGGAGCGCCATTTGACTTTTTGAATGTAAAATTTGCTTGAATAATTAGTGAACGCCATGTTGCGTTTGGGGAGCCCGTGACGTGCCTAAACAGTGGAAACCCCCACAAGTGACTCCATTTTGGAAGCTAGACCCCCCAGGGAACTTAACTAGATGTGTGGTGAGCACCTTGAAACTTCAGGTGCTTCACAGAAATTTATAATATTGAACCGTAAAAATAAAATTTTCACATTTTTTCAACAAAAATGTTTTTCAGCCCCCAATTTTGCTTTTCATAAGGGTAACAGGAGAAATTGCACCATGCAGTTTGTTGTAAAATTTCTCCTGAGTAAGCCGATATCCAATATGTGGGGGAAAACCACTGTTTGGGCACACGGCAGGGTTTGGAAGGGAAGGAGCACCATTTGACTTTTTGAATGTAATATTTGCTTGAATAATTAGCGGACACAATGTTGCATTTGGGGAGCCTCTGATGTTCCTAAACAGTGGAAACCCCCTACAAGTGACCCCATTTTGGAAACAAGACTCCTTACGGAACTTATCTAGTTGAGTGGTGAGCAACTTGAACCTCCAGGTGCTTCACAGAAGTTTATAGCATTGAACCGTAAAAATAAAATGTTCACATTTTTTCAACAAATGTGCCTAAATAATGGAAACCATCCCCCTCCCCCCAGTGACTTCATTTTGGAAACTACACCCCTCCAGGATTTTATCAAGGGGTATAGTGAACATTTAAGGATCGCTCATGCATGGCAGGCAATCCCCACAAGGTCTTTTTGGCTGTATAACAGCTGCAAAACATGTGGGACGGAGACTCGAGCATGTCACTCAAGCACTCGCTATACTCGGTGCATACCCGAGAACCTGATGCAAACTCAAGTAGCGAGCACATGCGCTCAACATTAGTCGCCATATCGTCATTTTTTTTTCTTTACTTCTGAAAAAATCCCAACCCCAACCCTAAACCTTAGCCCAACCCTAACCCTAGCCTAACCCTTGCCCAACTCTAACCCTAGCCTAACCTTAACCTAACCATAACCTTAGCTTAACCCTAACCCTAGCCTAACCCTAGCAAAACGCTAACCCTAGCACAACCCTAGCCCAACCCTAACCCTAGCCCAACCCTAACCCTACCCTAACTCGAGCACAACCCTAACCCTAACCCAACGCTAACCCTAGCCCACCCCAAACCCTAGCCCAACCCTAACCCTAGCACAACCCTAACCCTAGCTCAACCCTAACCCTAGCACAACCCTAACCCAAACCCTAGCACAACCCTAACCCTAGCACAACCCTAACCCTAACCCTAGCACAACCCAATCCCTAGCACAACCCTAACCCTAAAGTTTATTTTTTACGCCTTTCCTCGTGAGGTATAAGTGATTAGACATCTTTATTCTTTGGGTCGGTGCAATTACAGTGATGCCAGATTCATATCGGGTTTTTATGACTGACAGCTGTCACACACTAAAAAACGCATTTTTTTGCAAAGACTAGTTTCTGCATCGCCTTATTTTGAGAGCTATTAGTTTTCCATATTTCGGCCAACAGGGTCACATGACAGCTTGTTTTTTGCGGGATAAGTTGAAGTTTTTATTGGTACCATATCCGGGCATGTGACACTTTTTGATCGCTTTCTATTCTGATTTTTAGAAGGCAAAATAAACAAAAAACAACAATTCAAGAAGTTTTTTTGGTTCTTTTTTATGCCGTTCTGTGTCTGGTAAAATTGATAAGGTAGCTTTATTCTTCGGGTCAGTACGTTTACAGTGGTACCAGATTTATATTTTTTTTATATATTTTGGCGCTTTTACACAATAAAAACTATTTTATAGAAAAAAGAATTCTTTTTGTATCGCTTTATTCTGAGAGCTATAACTTTTTTATTTTTCGGCCGTTGGAGCTGTATGGCAGCTTGTTTTTTGCGGAACAAGATTATATTTTCAGCGGTACCATTTTTATTTACATTCGTCTTTTTGATCGCGTTTTATTCCATTTTTTGTTTGGCAGTATGATGATAAAACATCGTTTTATGTTTAGTTTTTTATTATTTTTTTTACCGTGTTCACTATAGGGGTTAACTAGCAGGACAGTTTTAGAGGTCAGGTTGTTCCGGATGCGGCAATACCAAATATGTGTACGTTTATTGTTTTTTTTTTTTTTTTCATAAGATTATTTATTTATAGGTACAATATATTTTTTTATTATTTTTTTCAGTTTTTTTTTATATTTTTACAATTTTTTTTCACTTTCTGACATTTTTATTACTTATATACTTTGTCCCACTATGGGACTTTCACTTTTTGCAGCCTGATCGGCCGTATAGCACAGGAATGCAGAACCATCCTGTGCTATGCAGCCTGTCAGCGCTGCACAGGGAGAAGTTGCTTTGGTCGTGCACTGCGCATGACCAAAGCAACATCCTGCCTCCTGGTGACTCGGATTTTGTTATGTTAACATCGGGTCACCATGGCAACATCCGGGACCGGACTCAGACGCCGCTGGATGCCGGCAGAGATGGTAAGTATAGCGCTTACCTCCTCTTGTCACCGGAATGCTGCAATCCATTTCGATAGCAGCATTTCGGGGGGTTAATGTGCAGATACCAGACTTCTGCACAACACAACTGATGGTCCCAACCCCATTTATAAGGCAAGAAATCCTAAACCTGACAGGGCACACCTGTGAAGTGAAAACCATTTCCTGTGACTACCTCTTGAAGCTCATCAAGAGAATGCAAAGCAGTCATCAAAGCAAAAGGTGGCTACTTTGAAGAACCTAGAATATAAGACATATTTTCAGTTGTTTCACACTTTTTTGTTAAGTATATAATTCCACATGTGTTAATTCATAGTTTTGATGCCTTCAGTGTGAATGTACAATTTTCATAGTCATGAAAATACAGAAAAATCTTTAAATGAGAAGGTGTGTCCAAACTTTTGGTCTGTACTGTATATATATTTTTTAAGGCGGCGGTGTTCACACCGTGCAGTAACTAAGGCAGTGACCCAAGCAAGTCCAACATAAACAGCTTTTATTCAGCAACTTACGGGTAAACAGAAAGTCCTCCGGTTCGAAGCCGAGTTAACATAAGTCCATAACAACGGTTGCCATGGGCAACGGCCACGCCGGGCCGCCCAGAGACTGATGGGTGCAGAGCCTTCCCAGGCGTAGGTTCAGCTACACACAGGCATGCCAAGCTTTCCTGCTATGCTCCTAGCAGGTCCCAACACTGAACAACACTAATCCTTAATGCAGGGTTTTTAAAGGACCTGTGGCAAGAGCCACTGGAAAACCCCAGTTGGAGGAAGGAGGCAGCCCCAACTGCCTTCCTGTAGCCTCCCCCAAGAAATGAAGGTCCTGCCGGATTTTACTAATCTGCCTTAGCCAGATAACCTGACCAGGTAATGCTCACCTTCATTCCTGCATTGCAGCCGCAGCTGTGTTTGTGACTGCAATGCACTCCAATGGATTTAATAGGTCTCTGTACACATTCTGGGGGATATATAATGTCCCTCGTATACGATCCCAGTCACTGCCTCACATATCCCCCCTCTGTTCAAACTTGTGGGATTGGACATTTGTCACCGTACAGGGTGCCCGGGACAGGGCATCCGCATTTGCCTGCGACTTCCCAGGGCGATGTTCCACAGAGAAACTGAAATTTTGCAGTGACAGGAACCATCTGGTGACTCGCGCATTCCTCTCCTTTGCGTTCCTCATCCATACCACGGGTGAGTGGTCCGTCACCAAGCGAAACTGACGCCCGAGTAAATAATAACGTAGTGATTCTAAGGCCCACTTAATAGCCAAACACTCCTTTTCTACCACGCTAAAGTTTTTCTCTGCCAGGATAAGCTTTCTACTCAAGTAGGTGACCGGGTGCTCTTCACCATTCACTTTTTGTGACAATACCGCCCTGAAGCCTACCTCCGAGGCATCTGTCTGTACAATGAAGGATTTCTTGAAATTGGAGCTGATGAGGACGGGTTGTCCACACAGGGCCAATTTCATGGACTGAAAGGCTTCTTCTGCCTGAGGGTTCTACCGAACTATTACCGTTTTTTTTCCTTTCAAGAGATCGGTCAGGGCTGCCATTCTCCCAGCAAAATTAGGTATAAACCGGCGGTAATACCTAAGGATGCCAAGGAACGCCCTCATCTGTTTTGTACTTAACGGTTTAGGCCAGTTGTTAATGGCCTCAACTTTATTGATTTGGGGCTTCATAACTCCTCGGCCAATCACATACCCCAAATATAGGGCTTCCTCTAGCCCTATCACACATTTTTTTGGGTTTGCCATTAACCCCGTCGCTCTGAGAGAATCCAGCACCGCTTGTACCTGGGATAGGTGCGTATGCCAGTCGGTGCTAAAGATGATATTATCATCTAGATATGTGGACATGTACTCCTGATGGGGTTTGAGCACTATGTCCATCAGCCACTGGAATGTAGCCGGGGACCCATGTAACCCAAAAGGTAAGACAACATAGTGATATAGACCATCCGGAGTTATGAAGGCGGTCTTTTCTTTTGCCGATTCTGTGAGAGGTACTTGCCAGTAACCCTTGGTGAGATCGAGCATGGTAAAGTACTGGGCCTGCCCCAGTCTCTCAATCAGCTCATCCACCCTGGGCACTGAATAAAAGTCAAACTTCGACACTTCATTTAATTTCTGGAAATCATTACAGAAGCGTAACGATCCGTCTGGTTTTGGAATCAGTACGATGGTGCTAGCCCACTCACTCCATGATTCCTCGATGACACCTAACTGGAGCATTAGTTTTACCTCGGCCGTGATGGCTTGCTTCCGGGCCTCAGGTACCCGGTACGGTCTCATTCATACCCTTACCCCAGGTTCAGTGACAATGTCATGTTGGGGAACCGTAGTCCTACCCGGTAGCTCTGAGAACACGTCGGTATTCTGCTGCACCAGCGAGCGAGCCTCCCGTCGCTGCTGTTTAGTGAGAGCATCATTTATCATGACCTCTCCCCCTGACGCATCCCTGACTGAAGGTAGAGAACTCTCTGGCGATATGCTTGGAGTGACGTCTCAAACTAAACACTCTCGATCTTTCCAAGGTTTTAGCAGGTTTACATGATAAAGCTGCTCAGGTTTCCTCCTTCCGTGTTGATACACCCAGTAATTTACCTCCCCCATCTTTTCTCGAACCTCATATGGCCCTTGCCACTTGCCGTGAGCTTTCTCTTGGCTGTGGGTACCAGTACTAACACCCGATCGTCCTTGTTAAAAGACCTGACCGTGGATCTTTTATTATATGTGCACCTCTGGGCTGCCTGGGCATCTAACAGATGCTCTTTCACGATGGGCATGACTGCCGCAATCCGGTTATGCATACTAGCCATGTGTTCAATTATACTCCTATGTGGAGTCGGCTCTTGCTCCCACGTCTCTTTGGCTATGTCCAACAGACCCCCTAGGGTGTCTGCCGTACAATTACTCAAAGGGAGAGAGCCCTGTGGAAGCCTGGGGTACCTCACTGACTGAAAACATCAAATAGGGTAGCAACTTGTCCCAATCCCTTCCATCCTTAGAAACCACCTTTTTTAACATGGACTTGAGGGTTTTATTGAACCGTTCTACTAGCCCGTCGGTTTGGGGGTGGTACACCGAGGTGCGCAAATGTTTTATTCTCAGCAGTTTGCACAGTTCCCTCGTCAGCTTGGACATAAAAGGGGTCCCTTGATCCATCAGGATCTCCTTAGGTAGCCCAAGAAGACAGAACATGGCAAACAGCTTCCGTGCAATCAGTTTCGCCGAGGTGTGGCGTAGCGGTATGGCCTCCGGGTACCGGGTGGCATTGTTGATGACCACAAGTATATGTTGGTGGCCACGAGCGAATTTTACAATGGGCCCTACCAAGTCCATTGCAATCCGTTCAAAGGTACCTCTACCACTGGCAGAGGTACCAATGGCTTACGGAAACTGCGATGGGTGTGGTCAGCTGACATTCGGGGCAGGATTCGCAGTACTTTTGGACCTCCGTGTAAATCCCCGGCCAAAAGAACTCTTGCAAGATACGCTCTTGCATCTTTTTAACCCCAAGTGTCAACCCAGCAGGTGTGTGTGTGTGCCATCTCCAGAACTGCCCGACAGTACAACTGAGGTATCACTAACTGTTCCACGACCTCGTCCCTCATTTTGTCTACCCTATAGAGCAACTCACCTTTGACCACCATGCGTGGAAACACAGTTTCTGCACCGGGCTGTTGAGCTACGCCATTTACCTCTAACACCCTTTCCCTCTCCCGAGTCAGGGTGGGATCCTGCAGCTGAGCTGTCCCAAACGTGCCCCGGGACACTTCCAGCTCGGGGATCGATGGGGTCTCCTCGACCTCTCCTGCCAGCACCTCTAGGGGAAACCTATCGGGGTCACACTCTGTCCCTAGGTTGGACACCCCTATGGCAGGTACCCCTGACTCGGGTTCTTCGGGTACAGCACCCATAATAACTTTTACCGGGGGAGAGTGGATTTTGTGTTTACACAGAGTCCAGAACAGGGGCAAGTCTCTTCCCAACACAGTCCCATATGGAGGAGTTTTTAAGACCCCACCACATGTTTTATTTCTCCACATGGCGTGGACAAAACTACCTCCGTGGTTGGGTACTCTCGGAGGTCACCATGGATACACACAACCCAGACTGTCCATCCACTGGGGTTGTCTCCTGCCACCAGTGACCCATGTAACAAAGTCACTAGGCTCCCCGAATCTAGGAGGGCTTCCGTGGGTTATCCATTAACCAGTACCTGGCACAGTTGGGGTTCACTGTCAGAGGGGTCGGCGCTCACTGTGCAGATGGTCTGGGCATACATTGAGACCCGGCGGTTATACCCGCAGTCCATGGGCTCTGTAGTCAGGGGGCAGTTAGCAGTCACATGTCCCGGCCCCTGACACCACCAGCACCTAATGGCAGAGGCACGGTTAGTTCTTGTGACAGTTTGGGAAGGAATCGGCCTCCCGCCACTCTCACTCCGGGGTACCCCTTCAGCACGGGTACGATGCTGACTGTCCTAAGCCGAGGGATGCAACCCCTATCCCGGTTCCTGGGTTGGCAGGGATTGGGGTGACAGCCGCGAGGGGGCAGATAAAGTCCTGAGTGGCCGAGTAGCGCTCGATCAGGCTGACCACCTGGTTGAGTGTACCGGGGTCCCCTTGCCCCACCCAACATTGGATAGCGGCTGCCAGAGTCCTCACCAGCCAGTCAACCACCACCCTCTCCACCATCTGGGATGAAGCCAAAGTCTCAGACTGGAGCCACCTCTTTACCAGCTGCAGAAAGTCATAAGCCTGAGACCGGGCGGGTCGGGTCTCCACATAGGCCCATGAAAATACACGCTGAGCCCTCATGTATGTATTGACCCCCAGCCGGGCAAGGATCTCACCTTTGGTCGAAGTAGGCCTTCTGGGTATCGCCGACCAAAAACAGAGCCACCACTTCTGCCCACTGGCCAGCTGGTAGGTTTTCCCGCTCTGCTGTGCGCTCATAAATGGTCGGGAAGGCTTCCACGTCATCCTCCGGTCCCATCTACCTCAACGTGGAGCGAACCTTGTCCCGGGCCTCTCAACGTTCCGGGGCTGGTGCCATCGGGGTCTCCCGCAGAGCTGTGAGCTGCTGCATGATCAGCTCATTGGTTTGCTGTTGCAGCAGCTGCATGTGGACCAATTGCCCTAACGGCCCCTCCATTTTGTCCACAGGTTTGGGCTGAAAGGTAGCAGGCCGGATTGTGGTCATGCAGCTGCCGGTGAGGTATGCCTCAGTCACATTAGCCGCATTCTCCACCAAGCTGTAAGGCGGTGGTGTTCACACCGTGCAGGAACTGAGGCAGTGACCCAAGCAAGTTTAACATAAGCAGCTTTTATTCAGCAACTTACGGGTAAACAGAAAGTCCTCCGGTTCGCAGCTGGGTTAACATAAGTCCATAACAATGGTTGCATGGGCAACGGCCGCGCCGGGCCGCTCAGAGACTGATGGGTGCAGAGTCTTCCCCGGCGTAGGTTCAGCTACACACAGGCATGCCAAGCTTTCCTGCTATGCTCCTAGCAGGTCCCAACACTGAACAACACTAATCCTTAATGCAGGGTTTTTAAAGGACCTGTGGCAAGAGCCACTGGAAAACCTGGGTTGGAGGGAGGAGGCCGCCCCACTGCCTTCCTGTAGCCTCCCCCAAGAAATGAAGGCCCTGCCGGGTTTAACTAATCTGCCTTAGCCAGATAGTCTGACCAGGTCAATGCTCACCTTCATTCCTGCATTGCAGCCGCAGCTGTTTTTGTGACTGCTATGCACTCCAATGGATTTAATAGATCTCTGTACACATTCTTGGGGATATATAACATCCTTCGTATATGATCCCAGTCACTGCCTCACAATATATATAAATATATATATATGTGATTCAGGCACCCCCAGTAGAAGATTCCCTATAATGAGGCACTTGGAGGCACTGTGAACACCATCTGACCTGTGATCTGGTGGCGTCTGTCTTTTTAAGCATGCATAAAAGTGCCATTGGCCACAGTTTTGTGCAACTCTGAAAAATAGGACACCGCTGAACAGAGGCTAAACAGAGTCCAGAGTAACTCTGCTGCCTCATTATAGTGGATGGATCCCTTGGGGGTTTTATCTGCTTCACTTCATTGGAGATTTAAATGGAAACTCTGATATAAGTGCTTAGCGTAGAGCACAGGATAAAATTGATCCAAAATGTTACATAAAATGTTCCTAACAAAAGCTTCAAATCAATCCACAAAAAAAAGCCCCCACTCAGGTCCTTCATCTGTCAATGTAATTATAGGGGCTTCTATGTTACTGGTAGCACAAAGGCTCTGAAAAAGCATTAGGGCTCCTCATCCTCCAAAAGAAATTCAGTAAATTCTTCCAAATCTAAATGCCCCACCCCCTCCCTTCTGAGCCCCAGTGTACCTAAATCACACTTACTGGCAGACACAGCCGCACAGTGCACTGTGCGTGGTTATGTCTTGTAAAGTGATGCCCATCAAAGAGCACCAGCGACCCGGCCCCTGATGACAAGTGGGCCCCCCTGATGGTCCAGGCCCTCCGCACTTGCCCGAGTGCGCAAGGTGCTGACGCTGGCTGTGCCCAGGCTCATGGGTAAACTAATAACAGCAGTTTAACCCTATTGTAGCCGTATTGGTGCATCTGGGAGAGGGTACTTTCCCTGAGCACCAAGATATGCCAACTCATATTACATATAATCAAAATGGAGAGAAAAAAGAGATTTTTTTGTAGGCGTAAAAAATTACAATTTTATTACATCATTAATAAAAATATACAAGACAATAAAGATAGTATGAATTAAAATTGCGTACAGATGGCAGCAATGGTCACTGGTGAAAAGGCCAATGATCACATCCCCAAAGTCCCAGATTATATCTGAAAATTCCTAAGGGCAGCTAAATAATGAATTGTTCAAGGGAATGGGTAGTAAGGAATTTTGTATTTGTAAATAGACTATTTACCATAAATACCAGACAGACCCAAATGTATAACCCATGTAAATAGCAATGCTACCTGCCAATAAGAGGGATTAGTATAGGAGAAGTGTATGATAACAAATCATCTTACCCAGTAAGGGGCCAGGAGTAAACCAGTGATAGAAGGTGCGCAAAGGCAGCCCCCGGACGCGCATTTCGCAGCCCGCAACGGCCGCTTCCTCCAGGGGAATGAGGAGGAATGGGAGAGCAGAGCTCTTATCGGCCATAGTGTCGGTCACGTGTGGCCTCATGTGACCGATCACCTGATCTGTAAATAGGCTTAGCCTGGTGCTTGTGAATGGCGCATGCGCCGCCACCCCCCGCCCCAGGACGCGCGCCCACGCCGTCAGGAGCTAGTGCGCAGGCACGGGCGCACGGCACAAAGAGTAGCCAGGCGCCAGCGCACGCACCAGCCCCGCACAGACAGCTGAGCGCGCAAACCACGACGGAGAGAGGGGGGCACGCGCACAGCACCTAATGCATGCAAGCAGATCCAAAGAATACAGTGCGCTCAGCTTCTGAGTCAGGAGACAACGTCCACATAAATAAACAGTATGTACAGTATCTTAGTGCAGCATATAGGATGTTCAGGTTAGACAATAATTTTCTCATGTCGCACTTTGAATGATCCATCCACAATCCTGATGCAGCACATAAGATGTTCAAGTTAAAGCAGTGAAGGTCTCATGTCGCACTTTAGATGATCGATCCATCAGCATATATAGTCCAGGCCAATCATGAATACATGTCATTCGACACAGAGGACCCAATTCTCCGGACATACAATAAAAACTAAGACAAACAAAAATTAATAAAAGTAGGGAATAGCCCCATATAAGCATAAAAAACACACATGATGCCAATTCGCAAAAGATATATGAAACACAAAGCAGAGAAAGGGGGAATGAATACAGAGGAAACTACATTGATTTAGGAGTCACAATGATTTCACAAAAATTAGGAAAACGACAGGGACTCGTTAAGGCCATGGGGAGATAAAGTGCCCAAAATGGTGATCCACTTCGCCTCTGCCCATGCCAATGCTTTTCTCACATTACCCCCCCGAGCACCCATGTGGACTACATCGATTCCACGGATCTTAAGGCACCCGGGGTCACAGTTATGCACCGCCCTAAAATGTCTTGGGATTGTCTTCAATTCGGTGACATCAGCCACTGTCCTGGCCGCACCAATGTCCCGCACATGCTCCCGCACATGTACTCGGAGTTCTCTAGAGGTCAATCCAATATATATCAGGGAACAATCGCAAGTTGCGTAATAAATCACATTGTTCGTGCCACACGAGATATAATGTCTAATATTGAATTGTCTTGTACAGTCCGAGGACGTGAACGTGGTGCAGCACAGGACATTGGTGCAGGCACGACAGTGGCCACAGGGGAACATATCCAAAGTGGGACCACGGGAGCCAAAAGGGTTAGATTTTGTTGGGACATAGTGGCTAGAGACCAGGATGTCCTTTAGATTGTTAGACCGTCTAGGGGTCATTAGGGGATAATCCCCAAGAATTGGTCCCAGGGAGGTATCGGTCGTCAAAATACTCCAATACTTCATCATTATGCTCCTCATATTATCCCACTCGTGGTTGTAGGTGGATATAAATCTTATCTTTTTTTGCCCATCACCACTATTTTCATATTGTTTATTCGGATGCAATAAGTGATTCCTTGGGGTACGTCTTGCTCGTTCGTAGCCTCGCTTAATGCATCTATTGCTATAGCCACGTAGTGCGAATCTAGATTTTAAGTCAGTGGCTTGTTCCTCAAATCTATGGTCTGAAGAGCAGATCCGTCTCGCCCTCAGGAACTGCCCGACTGGGACGGCCCTGATTGTTGTTGGATGATGTGCGCTACTGGCATGAATGAGGGAATTGGTTGACGTCGGTTTCCTATAGATGTCTGTCTGGAGGCGGCCATCATCATCCACCTCCAAACAGACATCCAGGAACTCAATCTTACATGTATCATATTTGTGTGTCAACCGAATTCCCCACATATTTGAATTAAGCTGTGCCATAAAGCTCTCAAGCTGCCGCACTGACCCAAGCCGAAAAAACAAAATATCATCGATATAACGCAGCCAGCACAGCACATGGTTAGCGACCCCACGCCCTCGTCGCAAAAAATCTGTCTCTCCCACACACCCAGGAAGAGATTGGGGTACGAGGGAGCGCAGGCCGCCCCCATAGCCGTGCCGCGCCTCTGTAGATAAACATTATCTTTAAATAGAAAGTAGTTATGCGTGAGTACAAAGTGCAGCAGCTCGCAAATTAATTCGCACAAAGGGCCGCCCAGGTCGGAAGCCCCGAGGAAGAGACGGACCGCGTCCAGACAAATAGTATGATCGATGCATATATATAAAGATTCAACATCCACCGTAACGAGCAAGACCCCCTTATCAAGAAGGACGCCGTTGACCCGCGTAAGGACATCCGTCGTGTCCCTGACATATGAGGGCAATGTTGCCACAATTGGTTTTAAATAAAAGTCAATAAATTTACAGACTGGTTCACACAGCCCATCCATGCCGGACACGATCGGACGCCCAGGCGGGTCCACGGCGTCCTTGTGGATCTTGGGCAGAAGATAAAGGGTTGGCATTTTCGGAAAGCACACTGTCAGTGCCTCCACTGTTTTTTTAGATATAATCCCCTCTTCACAAGCACGAGTGAGAATGGACTGGAGTGCGGAGGAGTAGGAGTGGGTCGGATTGAAATCTAATTTGCAATAAGTGTTGCTGTCTTGCAGCTGTCTAAAGGCCTCTTTTTCATATTTATTGCATGGCCAGATCACGATATTTCCCCCCTTGTCCGCTGGTTTGATTATAATATCATAAATGCCTTAAGTTGTTTTATTGCCCAGCGTTGTCGTGCCGTAAGATTATCAAATTTTCTTTTATTCGGTAATTTTTTAAAATCCTCTATGACAAGCTTGTAAAAAATCTCAACTGCTGGAAATAAGGACAGGGGGGGAAATCGCGTAGATCTGGGAATCGCACATTGAGGCAACCCACCTGATTGTAAGGTAGTTTGTTCCTGTTGAAGTTCTTCCAAATTAGCAATCGCCTCCCGCTCCGCCGCACTCAAAACACTAAGAGGAGCATCTTTCCTAGAGTGGAGTTTGTGTAAGATGAGCTTCCGAGAGAACAAGTGGAGTTCCATTAGGGCTGTGAAGTAATTAAAACCATTAGTAGGAGAAAAGGTTAGGCCCATACTTAGGACCTCCAGTTGTTCAGTAGAAAGGGCATGCGCAGATAAGTTGACGACCCGTTAACCCCCCTGGGACTGACTCACGCGTTGTAGCGCCAGGCCCTTTTTTGCTTGTCAATCTGGTTTGAATCCTCTTTAATCCTTGTGAGGACGTACCAGGATTGTCCGTTCCTTGAGGCCCACCATGTGTATCTTCAATTGAGGCAGCGGACGATACTGAGGTGGATCTAGACCTGGATTGAGATTTGTTTCTCTGAAAGGGACGAGACCGTCCCCTCAAAATACCCCATTTGTACACTCTCTGTGATGATTTGTCCTGTGCGTCTCTCTGAAATTTTTTTGTTTTAGCTAATTGTGTTTCCTTTGCCCATTTTTGGGATAAGGCTTCAATGTCCTCATTTAGCTTTTTAAGAGAGTCTGTAGACATTTCATTCCTAAATGAGAGCTGTAATTTCTCAATTTGAGTCTCAATGCTGGATAGTGATGTCTGGTTCATTTAGATTAATAGATTCATAAATCCAATCGAACATACATTTGAGTATTGTTCCCATCTGTTTTTTATAGTGTCATCATCTACATTAAAGGAAGGAAATATTTGGACCCTCAACCCACGGGGTATGAGTCCCTTTTCAATGTATTTCCTGAAGAAAGCAACGTTCCACCACAATCGAGTCCTTTTTCTAATTAGATCTTTAAATTCATTTATGAGTATAGATGTGGTGTTCCCCCCTGCTAGTGCTCCATTAGAGCTACCATCATTACAAATCTCATCAAGTTGTTAGAGCCAGGTCCCATCCTGAGCTCTGAAATCCATATTGGGTCTGAAAAAAACTGTGAAAAACAGAAAACAATAATAACAGCAGTTTAACCCTATTGTAGCCGTATTGGTGCATCTGGGAGAGGGTACTTTCCCTGAGCACCAAGATATGCCAACTCATATTACATATAATCAAAATGGAGAGAAAAAAGAGTTTTTTTGTAGGCGTAAAAAATTACAATTTTATTACATCATTACTAAAAATATACAAGACAATAAAGATAGTATGAATTAAAATTGTGTATAGATGGCAGCAATGGTCACTGGTGAAAAGGCCAATGATCACATCCCCAAAGTCCCAGATTATATCTGAAAATTCCTAAGGGCAGCTAGATAATGAATTGTTCAAGGGAATGGGTAGTAAGGAATTTTGTATTTGTAAATAGACTATTTACCATAAATACCAGACAGAGCTTTTTGCTGGGCTACTATTTCCCCCCGTCACCCTTCACAAGTACTTCCAGTGTTCTGCATCAAGTAGTAACAGAAGGTTTGAGCAGCGGCAGTGAGAGGAGGTCTTGGTAGTGCCAGTGAGAGGATGTCCGGGCATTAAGCAACAGTTGAGAGAATGGGTCAAGCAGCCTGCTATTGTACTATTAATGTCAGTCTACTGACCTGGTCTCACTGCTGGAAAAAGTTATCGCCACAGCAGTGAGAGTAAGGCTGTGGCAGTGACTTCTTCAAATGGTGAGGACAGGTTGATAGGCTGGTATTAGTAGTACAATGTCAGGATTCCTGACCTGTTCTCACCGCCACTGTCACTGTTGCAGCCATGCTTCAAACACTGTCTCCATTCTGCTATGTCAGTGTAAAGCCTCATTTAGATGTCTAATACACATGGACATCTGAATGAAGCTTTACTGATGCATGTTACTGGTTACAGCACTCAGTATATAAAACTGTAATGTACAGAGGGCTGTAGCTAGTGACAATGTCATCTCTTCTGATGCGCTTTAAAGACACAGCAGTAAAGTCACATTCAGACTTACCAGCATCATCGACATCTGAATGAGGCTTTACACTGACATTGCAAGTAACTGAGCACTGCTATGTTATTGTAAAGTCATGAACATCTGAATGAGCGATATTGGCTTTACACTGACATAGCATAACTTGGAAGTGTGCAAAGATAGCAATAGTCATGAAAATAAATAAATGAAAAAAAATGTAATTAAATAAAATACTTCCCTCTCTCCCAAATAAAATAATGATGAAATTAGAAAAGTAAAAATACTTTAGCATTGCTTCATCTTTAAAGGTCTTCTCCCAGCGGCAAGAGCAGGTCAGGCAGCTTGGCATTATCAGTACAATACCAGACTGTTCAACCTGTTTTAACCAATGGATGAAGTCAAGTAAAGTGAATTCAAGGATGAGGTTCAAATCCCTCAAGGGGGCTAAAAAAATAAAGTAAAAAAAAAAGAAAAAACGAAACATTCGTAGAAGTCTGGTCTATCAAAATATAATTAATTAACCCTTACGGTAAATGCTATAAGCTGAAAAAATAATCAAAGTGACAGACTTGCATTTTTTCAGTCACTTTACCTTCCTAAAAAAGAAAGCAATCAAAACATCTTATGTACCCTAATATGATATCCATAAGACATAAGATTACTACCCAGAAAACAAGCCCTAACAGATCAATGAAAAAATAAAAATGCTACAATTCTCAGAAAATTGTCACAAAGCAATTTTTTAAAAGAAAACTTCAGATTTTTATTACCTCCACACTGTATTTAAAAACCCATCAATAATAGTTTGGTATCGCTGTACTCATAATGACCTGGAGAATAATGTTACTAGGTAATTTTTATCATACAATGAACACCGTCAATCACTCCCCCCACTCTAAAGAAAAATGTACGAATTGCGCTTATTCACTGTGTGTTTATATCGCACGGTGGGAAAGGTGCAGCATTTCAGCTTTCAGTTTTCAGGAAGACATTACTGGTCCTGCCAACAGTCTTCTGTAACATTGTCCACATCTTAGTATCACATTGCAATCATCAACAAAATGGCTTTGTATTGTGATCCAAAACTTTATTCTCCCCCTTCATTTTGTAAGCCCCCAGAAGGTGATGGGAGCAGTAATGCCAGACACTTGAGAGTAGATCCTGCCCATATTTACTGCAGTCATAATGTGAGCTAGCAAGAAAGCATTGGTTTTCAACAAAAATGTAAGCATCTGCTCCCTCTAGTGTTTGAAAGTTGAAAATATTAAAACATTTGAAATTTTTTTTTCATATTTTATGCCATTAAAATAATGTTTAAAAACAAACTTAAAAAAAATACTTTATATTATTTCAAATGTATGAAAAAATATTTTAGGACACATTCCCTTTAAGAGACGATCAAATCTCCTGCAAAACCAAGTTGCAGGACAAGTAAAATAGTTAACGTTGAAACTAAGCAATAGCCCCAAATAGTAACTTTTAAAATGACATTGTTTTAAATTCTATAACATGGTTTTATCACATAAGAAAAATGGAGATTTTTTCACTTTAATTCCAAAATCAAATGTTTTCTCTGAGAAAATAATGCTGCCATCATATTTTCACTATAATGATACCTTTTACTGGCATTTAAGGATACATACTTTCTTAAAATGTCATATCCACACATTGCTTCTCCTTCCTGTAACTCTTTCTGGTAAAATGCAATCTATGAAAAGTCACAAAGGTCAAGTAGCAATATACGAGGGATCACTTGATTTTTTTTTAACCAACACACAGTGAGCTCTTTCAACTGGGGTAATACATAAAATCTACACTGACACACATTAAAATACCTAATAATAAGGTTTTGCTCTCCTTTTGGGTCAATGTTTCAATCAATCTCTGAGGCCTTTGTATTTTGTTTTATACGTGACATTTTCAGTAAGTCAAACAGTATGTATAAAACATACGACAGTTTTCTATGAAATACCATATATTTCCTAGTAAAATTAGCCCTAGCCTAATACAGGTGCTTCTCACTAAATTAGAATATCATCAAAAAGTTAATTTATTTCAGTTCTTCAATACAAAAAGTGAAACTCATATATTATATAGAGTCATTGCAAGCAGAGTGATCTATTTCAAGTGTTTATTTCTGTTAATGTTGATGATTATGGCTTACAGCCAATGAAAACACAGAAGTCATTATCTCAGTAAATTAGAATACTTTATAACAACAGCTTGAAAAATGTTTTTAAAATCCGAAATGTTGGCCTACTGAAATGTATGTTCAGTAAATGCACTCAATACTTGGTCAGGGCTCCTTTTGCATCAATTACTGCATCAATGCGGCGTGGCATGGAGGCAATCAGCCTATGGCACTACTGAGGTGTTATGGAAGCCCAGGTTGCTTTGGTAGCAGCCTTCAGCTCGTCTGCATTGTTGAGTCTTGTGTCTCTCATCTTCCTCTTGACAATACCCTATAGATTCTCTATGAGGTTAAGGTCAGGCGAGTTTGCTGGCCGATCAAGCACAGTGATACTGTTGTTTTTAAACCAGGTATTGGCACTTTTGGCAGTGTGGACAGGTACCAAGTCCTTCTGGAGAATGAAATTTCCATCTCCAAAAAGCTTGTCGGCAGAGGGAAGCATGAAACACTCTAAAATTTCCTGGTAGATGACTGTGGTGACTTTGGTCTTGATAAAAAACAGTGGACCTACACCAGCAGATAGCATGGCTCCCCAAACCATCACTGATTGTGGAAACTTCACACTAGACCTCAAGCCGCTTGGATGGATTGTATGCCTCTCCACTCTTCCTCCAGACTCTGGGACCTTGATTTCCAAATGAAATGCAAAATTTACTTTCATCTGAAAACAACACCTTGGACCACTGAGCAACCGTCCAGGTTTTTTCCGCCTTGACCCAGGTAAGATGCTTCTGGCGTTGTCTATTGGTCATAAGTGGCTTGACACAAGGAGTGCGACACTTGTAGCCCATGTCCGGGATACTTCTGTGTGTGGTGGCTATTGAAGCAATGACTCCAGCAGCAGTCCACTCCTTGTGAATCTCTCCCAAAGTTTTGAACAGCCTTTTCTTAACAATCCTTTCAAGGCTGTGGTTATCCCGCCTGCTTGTGCACCTTTTGCTACCAAGCTTTTTCCATCCACTCAACTTTCCATTAATATGCTTGGATACAGCACTCTGTGAATAGCCAGCTTCTTTAGCAATGACCTTTTGTGGCTTACCTTCCTTGTGGAGTGTGTCAATGACTGCCTTCTGGACATCTGTCAAGTCAGCAGTTTTCTCCATGATTGTGGAGCCTACTGAAAGAGACTAAGGGACCTTTTTAAGTGCTTAGGAAGCCTTTGCACGTGTTTTTTGTTAATTATTCTAAGTTACTGAGATAATGACTTTTGTGCTTTCATTGGCTGTAAGCCATAATAATTAACATTAACAGAAATAAACACTTGAAATAGATCACTCTGTTTGTAAAGACTCTATATTATATATGAGTTTCACTTTTTGTTTGAATAACTGAAATAAATGTACTTTTTGATGATATTCTAATTTTGTGAGAAGCACCTGTTTCTATATCAATGTGAACAGCACGCCAATACAGTTTTACCTTGCAGTAGAGCAGAGACTGTACCACTCTCTGGTTTTTAGGCAACATGTAGCCCTCAAATTGGCATGGTAGCACTCAGGATGTCAAACTCCTGGTGCCAGCGGTTTGCAGGGTGATTCACTGGGTTTGCCCCAATATGATTATTTTGCCACTTTGTTCTGCCTGTCCCGTGACTCTTACTATTGTCGGCTGACTCATCAGGACCTGCAACTATGTGAGTATTTGATGTTTATCTTTTATTTTATTTGAAGTCAGTACTTGCTTAGGGACTGTAGGGGCATCATACTTTGTGGGGATCATACAGTGTGTGGGATTATATTCTGTGGAGACTAATGAAGGACTATTGTAAGTGACAAAACTGGCTGATTGTTACTTATGTGTCCCTAAACACCCTATACAGTTGTCCCTGGGTGTGTGCCTATGTGTTCGTTTGAATTGCTGTCACTCTCAAACTGCATGCTGCCATATCTTGGAGCAAGTTGGGACCCTTTGTCAAAAAGAATGAGGAATGAGTGAAGTGTTATTGATAAAATGAACTCTTGTTTACATGGTCTTGAAACTATGAACAATAGGATAGGTAGTAGTTAAAACATTTGAATTCTTCATCTGTATTATAACCACTTTACAGCCTGGGGCAAATTAGTATGCACCAGCTGTCACCCCCTTTTCAGCGCGGGCTCCGGCACTGATCCCACACTGAACCAGTCATATGTCAGCTGATTCTTACAGTTGACATGTGCCCACAACAGCCAAGGGTGAAATTGCGATCCACAGGCGGCTGTTAACATGTTAGATGCCGCTGTCAATCTCTGACAGCGGCATTTAACATCGCCGCGCCGGAAGCGCGTCACTTACCCCGCTCATCGGTGAACCCATCACGTGATCGCGGGTCATTGATGGGTGGGCATGACAACCCTGTGGCAGCAGACCCCAGTGGTTGTCATGTGCTGATTGCTATGAGCGTCACCTAGTGGTCAGCGCTTATAGCACAGGAGCATTTCTGCTACATAGAGGTGATCTGCTCATCACCTCTATGCAGCAGAGGTGATCAGACAAGTGCTGCTTCTAGTCGAAGCATGCAAAAAGTGAAAAAAAAATGTTTTTAAAAATATTAAAAAAATTAAAAAAATATAAAAGTTTAAATCACCCCCCTTTCGCCCCATTCAAAATAAAATAATAAAAAAAAAACCCACATACACATATTTGGTATAGCCACGTTCAGAATCGCCAGATCTATCAATATAAAAAAAGAATTAATCCGATTGGTAAATGGCGTAACGAGAAAGAAATTCTAAATGCTTGAATTACGTTTTTTGGTAGCCACAACATTGCAATAAAATGCAATAACGGGCGATCAAAACTTCGGATCTACCCCAAAATGGTATCAATAAAAACTTCAGCTTGGTGCGCAAAACATAAGCCCCCACCCGGCCCCAGATCCTGAAAAATGGAGACGCTATCGGTTGTGGAAAATGGCAGCATTTTTTTTTTTATAGCAAATTTTGGAATTTTTTTTCACCACTTAAATAAAAAAAAAACTATACATGTTTGGTATCTACAAACTCGTAATGACCTGGAGAATAAGAATGGCAGGTTAGTTTTATCATTCAGGGAACGTGGTAAAAAAAATAAAAAAAAAACATCTGTGGTATTGCACTTTTTTTGCGATTTCACCGCACTTGGAATTTTTTTCACGTTTTCCCATACACAATATGGTAAAACCAGTAATGTCGTTCAAAAGTTCAGCTCATCCTGCAAAAAATAAGCCCTCACACTGCCATATTGACCAAAAAATAAAAACGCTATGGCTCTGGGAACAAGGGGAGCAAAAAATGAAAATGCAAAAACGGAAAATCCCAGGGTCCTTAAGGGGATTATACAGAGGCATAAGGACCTCCATCTTCCCAGTACAGGGCCACATGGCTCAATGTGTTTCACTGTGATCACTGCACTCTGCACTACACTCTGTGGACTATGTAAGGGAGCTCTATCAGCTACCACACTTTATGAACATGTTCCAGCCTGGCTTATCCTGTATACCGTCACAAAGAACTCCAGGTCTGGTTAACACTAAGACTCATACTTAAATATCTATTTCTGTAGATCCTCCAACTTTCCTGCTTTGAGGAGAAATTGACATCTCTGTTGTTTGATAAAGAAGGATCTTACTACATTTTTTTGAGCCTGCTCTTGTCTGCACACACCCAATACATCTGACAAAGCTGAGAGTACTCTTTTTCTGTAGCCAAATTAGACAAACTGATAAACAGGAGCTAAGCTCCCATTGTCTACTCAGCCTTCCCCAACTCATGGTCTGGCCTTACAGTTAACCCTGTCCAGCCACAGGAGAACTGCAGCCTACATGAGGATGAAAACACATAAAACAACTGGTGACATTGAATATACATTCAGGAGTCTTCAGAGAGGGTGTTCAGACATCTTTTCCACCTTTACACTATCATACTGTTTCTGGGTGTATATGAGGGATCATACTGTGTTGGTGGGCTGTATGACCATAATGCTTTGTGTAGGGATTCATAATGCGAGTGGAGGGTTGTGGAGGAATTATATGACACTGTGTATGAGGCTGTGGGAGCATTTTACTGAGTGGGGGGATCATGCTGCATGTCGGGGTCTGTGGGTGCATGGTAATATGTGTAGGTGATAATGCTGTGTGTAGGAGATCATGCAGTGTATGTGGGATTATGCTGTGTGTAGGAGATCATGCTGTATGTGGGTGATCATGTTGTATGTAGTGGATCAATCTGTGTATGGGGCATCATGCTGCATGTGGGGTGCTGTGTGGGATCATACTGTGTGTGGGGGATCATGCTGCGTGAGGAGCTGTAATTAGGCTATATGTGGGGCTGTGGGGGATGATGCTGTGTGTAAGAGATCATACTGTGAGGTGAGCTGTGGAGGAATTCCACTATCTGTGTGGGGTTATGGGGGATTATACTGTGTGTGGTTATCTGTGGGGAATCATACTGTGTGGGGAGCTTTGGGGGCATTATATTATGCAAGGAATCTGTGGGGGCTCATACTGTGTGCGGTTATCTGTGTGGCATCATACTGTTTGGAGAGTTGTGGGGGCATTATACTAGGTAATGAGACTGTGGAGGCTCATATTGTGTGTGGGGTCTGGGAATGATTATACTGTCTATGGGAACATCATACTGTTTGCAGGGTGGGATTTGGAGTAGCATACTGTGTGGGTGGCTTAGGGGCCCATCATGATGTTTAGTGGGCTGTGTGTAAATGTAATTTATTTTATTTTTTCAAGCACACTATTTATTTTTTTGTGGGGAAACATAGGGGCCTTCATTACTCTATGTAGGGCAAGGGACCCAAGGTCTATTATTACTATGTGAGGGGGATTTATGGAACATTATTTACTGTTAAGTGGATACTTAAGAGTCATTATTATATTTTAGGGACACTCAGTATATTGTAACCATCAAAGAGACACACAGAAGGCATTATTAGTTTCTAGGTCTCTCAGAGTAGGCATTAACATTTTTAAGTGACAATTTTACAATCTCGAGAGCACAAAGGGAGCATTTTAATATGTAAGGGGCACAGTGGTAGGCATTTTGATATAGGGCACTGTAAAGAGCACTGTTGCCATGTCAGCATAGTGGTATCAGTTTGATGAGGAATTTGTGCAGGTTGGGAATAGATAGAGATTTTGCAGGTAACATGAGAAGTCAAACGTGTCTTTGTTGTAAATTCTACAGACGAGTCCTTTCTGGAATAAGTTGTTATGTCGGTCTGGGCCAGATGAAAAAGATGGGAAAAGTGAATAACTCCATCAGAAAGACCATCATCTGTAAGTTACTGTCTATAACTGTACTGTAATTTGTTAATATGTTCTGCAGAACTGATATTTATACCACTATACAGTTATGGCTGAAAGTGATGGCACCCTTCCAATTGTTCAAAAAAAAATTAGCTATTTCGCCCAGAAAATGATTGCACATGTTTTGTTTTACACATTTATTTCGTTTGTGTGTATTGGAGCAACACAAAAAAGGGCAAATTGGACATAATTTCACACAAAACCCCCAAAGTGGGCCAGACTTTATTGTTGGCACCTTTCCAAAAATGTGGGTAAACAACTTTGTTTCAAGCATGTGATGCTCATTCAAACTCATGTGTGGCAAGTAACAAGTGTGGTCAATATGAAAATCATACCTAAAACCAGATAAACAGGGGAAAAGTTGATTCAATCTTTGCATTGTGTGTCTGTGTGTGCCACACTAAGCATGGAGAACAGAAAGAAAACAAAGAACTGTCTGAGGACTTGAAACCAACGTTGTTGAAAAATATCAACAATCTCAAGGTTATATGTCCTTCTCCAGAGATGTTGATGTTCTCTTGTCCACGGTGTAAAACAATCAAGAAGTTTACAACCCATAGCATCTCCATGGACATAGACAACAGAAAAATTGATGAAAGATTGCAACACAAGATAGTCCAGATGGTGGATAAACAGCCCCAATCAAGTTCTAAAGAAATTCAAGCTGCCCTG
The DNA here is from genome assembly GCF_046119375.1 of Phyllobates terribilis. Classification (NCBI taxonomy): domain Eukaryota; kingdom Metazoa; phylum Chordata; class Amphibia; order Anura; family Dendrobatidae; genus Phyllobates; species Phyllobates terribilis. The sequence goes on from NW_027362761.1 coordinate 286,970,621, forward strand.
CAAGTCAGGGTGCATCAGTGTCAGTGTGATCTATTCGTCGATATTTTAAATGAACGAAACGCTATGGCTGGAAACCCTGGAGGACCCCACTGCTGACAGAGAGACATAAAAAAGTTAGACTGCAGTTTGCCAAAATGTATGTGAATAAGCCACCATATTTCTGGGAAAGCGTCTGGTGGACAGATGAGACCAAAATAGAGCTTTTTGGTAAAGCACATCATTCCACTGCTTACTGAAAATGGAATGAGACCTACAAATAAAAGAACACAGTACCAACAGTCATATATGGTGGAGGTTCAAAGAGGTTTTGTTTTTATTTTTAAATGCGTTAACTGAGTGCAGGGCATCATGAAATCTGATGATTTCCAAAGCATTTTGGGTTGCAATATAGTGCCCAGTATCAGAAAGCTCGATTTGCGTAATAGGTCATGGGTCTTACAGCAGGGCAATAACCTCAAACATACTTCAAGAAGCCACAAGAATGGAAGGAAACAAAGCGCTGGAAAGTTCTGAAGTGGCCAGCAATCATCTAAATCCCATTGAACACCAGTGGAGAGATCGTAAAATTGCTGTTCGGAGAAGGTACCTTTCAAATATGAAAGAACTGGAGCAGTTTGACAAAGAAGAGTGGTCCAAAATTCCAGTTAAGAGGTGTAAGAATCATGTTGATGGTTATAGGAAATGACTGATTGCAGTTATTTATTCCAATGGGTGCACAACCAAATATTAAGTTGAGGGTGCCAACAATTTTGTCCAGCCCATTTTTGGGATTTTCTGTAAAATTATGTCGAATTTGCCTTTTTTTTCTCTACATTTTTTGTGTTATTCCAATGCACACAGAGAAAATAAACATGTGTATAACAAAACATGTGTAATTGCAATAATTTTCTTGGAGAAATACTTCATTTTATGAAAAAATGTCAAGGGTGCGAACACTTTCCATCATGACTGTATGGTTATTGTACGACAATAATATTAGTCTTGGTCTTTGTATAGTTATCTTTCATAGTAATGACATAGTCATCTTTTGAGGTTCCTCTTTACCCACTATGATTAGGCAGTGGCACCATATTTGTAAACATGATATTACTTCTCCTTGTTCAGAGAGCGATATGCCAGTGGAAGGGGACTTATTGGCCATGCAATGCTTCTTGCTTCTTTGGAAAACTAGGCAAAAAATGAATTGTCTGACCTAGCACCGCAATATAGCCAGAAGCATGTTTGTGCCAACGTCCCCGTATAAGTAGACAAAAAAGAGAGCATGGGACATAAAAGGCACCAAACACACAAAATAATTCAAATAGATACGCAGTATCGTGAAAAATTCATACAAAATTTATTATTGTTCTCAAGACATTAAACACCACCATTAAAAAACATGATTAAAAGAGCATATAAGACAAACAAGACAAATAGATAGAAAAAAATCCCCTTACAGAATATACAGTAACATAATATAATCTGGAGTAGTGAATAATTAATCTGTGCAAAATGGTCAGTAATTGTGGTACACAATTTAAATCCACCTACTGAGAAAATAGCATGATTTGAATAGGACACTCAATAAAAAAGCATGATTTGCTGATAGCCTACCGGGCCCACTCTAAATTAGGTAATCCATACACAATGCTCACAAGGAGAATATCAAATATATAGAATGTATCCTACACAGAAAAAAGTGGCGCCAGAATAGGGGATAAATATAAAGGTACCAATAATATATATGCACAGATAGAAAGAAGGAGATGTCAATAATACAAAACCTACACGTTACACCATATGATTATGGCTTCCTCAGGGGTATGAAGACTAGAGATGAGCGTTGTTCGACTCGAACTGTTCGCCAATCTCAAATTCGAGCTGTTTTGGGCAGTGTTCGAGCCGTTCGGCGAACACTAACGATTTGAGAAAAATTCGGCTGTTCGAGGTTATGTTCGATAACTGTTCGTGCACCAAAATCATAACTGGATTTTTTCTCAGTAATGATGAAAATTAATGTTAATACGCAGTTTGAGTGTACAGCAGGGTGGGGGGAGGGGCAGGGGATGGATCTCTGCAGGAATAATGAAGATCTCCATTTTTTTTTCTCTTTCCTGCATTTACAGTGGGGAGGTGCAATCTGTCAGCCTATCAGCAGCGCACACACGGAGCGAAGTGCTTTTTTTCACACAAGCAAGGGCATGTGTCATTGGCAGTGTATGTCACATGTCCTTGCCCTATAAGACCAAGCCATTTTCCCCGTCGCCACCATTTTCTCACTGCTGCAGCTGCGTGTTAGACGGCACCGCTGTTGCTGTGTGCGCTATACCTTGTTAATTTCAAGCCAATTTTCGCACAAATCTACAGATAGCTTGGGAGTAGGGAATAGTTGTGATTGCAGTCCTTTTAAGGACTAGGTTACAGCATTTCCTACGACTTTTATCAGGCAGGTCTGTGCTATTAAATAGATAGATTGTGGGAGTAAAGACTAATTGTAATTGCAGTCCTTTTCAGGACTAGGTTACATCAGTTCCTATCAGTTTTTGCCAGGCAGGTCTGTGCCAGTGCTGTGCAAGTTTTTTTCACAGCATTTGGCTGAATCTAGCAAAGCTAATCCTTTTTGGCCTATTGCAGAGTGTGTTAGTCAGTGGAGTAGCCTATCTGTGTTGCAAGATATACCACCTGTGTATAGAATACCAATTTTTTTACTGCACCTAGTGAAGTAAAATCTTTTGGGCATAGCATCATTCTATTAGTCCATCTATACTGACCTCCATCAGGTTGCAAATTGAATATAATTTTTTTCTGCATCTAGCTCTGAAAAAATATTTGGGCTTCTAGCAGTGTGTGGGATTTGTTCTATTAGTCCATCTATACTGACCTCCATCAGGTTGCAAACTGAATATAATTTTTTTCTGCATCTAGCTCTGAAAAAATATTTGGCCTTCTAGCAGTGTGTGGGACTTGTTCTATTAGTCCATCTATACTGACCTCCATCACGCTGCAAATTCAAAATAATTTTTTGTCTGCATCTAGCTCTGAAAAAATATTTGGCCTTCTAGCAGTGTGTGGGACTTTCTCTATTAGTCCATCTATACTGACCTCCATCAGGTTGCAAATTAAAAATAATTTTTATCTGCATCTACCTCTGAAAAAATATTTGGGCTTCTAGCTGTGTGTGGGACTTGTTCTATTAGTCCATCTATACTGACCTCCATCAGGTTGCAAACTGAATATAATTTTTTTCTGCATCTAGCTCTGAAAAAATATTTGGCCTTCTAGCAGTGTGTGGGACTTTCTCTATTAGTCCATCTATACTGACCTCCATCAGGTTGCAAATTAAAAATTTTTTTTATCTGCATCTAGCTCTGAAAAATTATTTGGCCTTCTAGCAGTGTGTGGGACTTTCTCTATTAGTCCATCTATACTGACCTCCATCAGGTTGCAAATTAAAAAAATTTTTTTGTCTGCATCTAGCTCTGAAAAAATATTTGGCCTTCTAGCAGTGTGTGGGACTTTCTCTATTAGTCCATCTATACTGACCTCCATCAGGTTGCAAATTCAAAATAATTTTTTGTCTGCATCTACCTCTGAAAAAATATTTGGGCTTCTAGCTGTGTGTGGGACTTGTTCTATTAGTCCATCTATACTGACCTCCATCAGGTTGCAAACTGAATATAATTTTTTTCTGCATCTAGCTCTGAAAAAATATTTGGCCTTCTAGCAGTGTGTTGGACTTTCTCTATTAGTCCATCTATACTGACCTCCATCAGGTTGCAAATTAAAAAAATTTTTTATCTGCATCTAGCTCTGAAAAAATATTTGGCCTTCTAGCAGTGTGTGGGACTTTCTCTATTAGTCCATCTATACTGACCTCCATCAGGTTGCAAATTAAAAATAATTTTTTATCTGCATCTACCTCTGAAAAAATATTTGGCCTTCTAGCTGTGTGTGGGACTTGTTCTATTAGTCCATCTATAATGACCTCCATCAGGTTGCAAACTGAATATAATTTTTTTCTGCATCTAGCTCTGAAAAAATATTTGGCCTTCTAGCAGTGTGTGGGACTTTCTCTATTAGTCCATTATACTGACCTCCATCAGGTTGCAAATTAAAAATAATTTATATCTGCATCTAGCTCTGAAAAAATATTTGGCCTTCTAGCAGTGTGTGGGACTTTCTCTATTAGTCCATCTATACTGACCTCCATCAGGTTGCAAATTAAAAATAATTTTTTGTCTGCATCTAGCTCTGAAAAAATATTTGGCCTTCTAGCAGTGTGTGGGACTTTCTCTATTAGTCCATCTATACTGACCTCCATCAGGCTGCAAATTAAAAATAATTTTTATCTGCATCTACCTCTGAAAAAATATTTGGCCTTCTAGCTGTGTGTGGGGCTTGTTCTATTAGTCCATCTATACTGACCTCCATCAGGTTGCAAACTGAATATAATTTTTTTCTGCATCTAGCTCTGAAAAAATATTTGGCCTTCTAGCAGTGTGTTGGACTTTCTCTATTAGTCCATCTATACTGACCTCCATCAGGTTGCAAATTAAAAAAATTTTTTATCTGCATCTAGCTCTGAAAAAATATTTGGCCTTCTAGCAGTGTGTGGGACTTTCTCTATTAGTCCATCTATACTGACCTCCATCAGGTTGCAAATTAAAAATAATTTTTTATCTGCATCTACCTCTGAAAAAATATTTGGCCTTCTAGCTGTGTGTGGGACTTGTTCTATTAGTCCATCTATAATGACCTCCATCAGGTTGCAAACTGAATATAATTTTTTTCTGCATCTAGCTCTGAAAAAATATTTGGCCTTCTAGCAGTGTGTGGGACTTTCTCTATTAGTCCATTATACTGACCTCCATCAGGTTGCAAATTAAAAATAATTTATATCTGCATCTAGCTCTGAAAAAATATTTGGCCTTCTAGCAGTGTGTGGGACTTTCTCTATTAGTCCATCTATACTGACCTCCATCAGGTTGCAAATTAAAAATAATTTTTTGTCTGCATCTAGCTCTGAAAAAATATTTGGCCTTCTAGCAGTGTGTGGGACTTTCTCTATTAGTCCATCTATACTGACCTCCATCAGGCTGCAAATTAAAAATAATTTTTATCTGCATCTACCTCTGAAAAAATATTTGGCCTTCTAGCTGTGTGTGGGGCTTGTTCTATTAGTCCATCTATACTGACCTCCATCAGGTTGCAAACTGAATATAATTTTTTTCTGCATCTAGCTCTGAAAAAATATTTGGCCTTCTAGCAGTGTGTGGGACTTTCTCTATTAGTCCATCTATACTGACCTCCATCAGGCTGCAAATTAAAAATAATTTTTATCTGCATCTACCTCTGAAAAAATATTGGGCTTCTAGCTGTGTGTGGGACTTGTACTATTAATCCATCTATACAGACCTCCATCAGGTTGCAAACTGAATATAATTTTTTTCTGCATCTACTTCTGAAAAAATATTTGCACTTCTAGCTGTGTGTGGGACTTGTTCTATTAGTCCATCTATACTGACCTCCATCAGGTTGCAAACTGAATATAATTTTTTTCTGCATATAGCTCTGAAAAAATGTTTGGCCTTCTAGCAGTGTGTGGGACTTTCTCTATTAGTCCATCTATACTGACCTCTATCAGGTTGCAAATTAAAAATAATTTTTATCTGCCTCTAGCTCTGAAAAAATATTTGGCCTTCTAGCAGTGTGTGGGACTTTCTCTATTAGTCCATCTATACTGACCTCCATCAGGTTGCAAATTAAAAATAATTTTTTGTCTGCATCTAGCTCTGAAAAAATATTTGGCCTTCTAGCAGTGTGTGGGACTTTCTCTATTAGTCCATCTATACTCACCTCCATCAGGTTGCAAATTCAAAATAATTTTTTGTCTGCATCTAGCTCTGAAAAAATATTTGGCCTTCTAGCAGTGTGTGGGACTTTCTCTATTAGTCCATGAATACTGACCTCCATCAGGCTGCAAATTAAAAATAATTTTTATCTGCATCTACCTCTGAAAAAATATTGGGCTTCTAGCTGTGTGTGGGACTTGTACTATTAATCCATCTATACAGACCTCCATCAGGTTGCAAACTGAATATAATTTTTTTCTGCATCTACTTCTGAAAAAATATTTGCACTTCTAGCTGTGTGTGGGACTTGTTCTATTAGTCCATCTATACTGACCTCCATCAGGTTGCAAACTGAATATAATTTTTTTCTGCATATAGCTCTGAAAAAATGTTTGGCCTTCTAGCAGTGTGTGGGACTTTCTCTATTAGTCCATCTATACTGACCTCTATCAGGTTGCAAATTAAAAATAATTTTTATCTGCCTCTAGCTCTGAAAAAATATTTGGCCTTCTAGCAGTGTGTGGGACTTTCTCTATTAGTCCATCTATACTGACCTCCATCAGGTTGCAAATTAAAAATAATTTTTTGTCTGCATCTAGCTCTGAAAAAATATTTGGCCTTCTAGCAGTGTGTGGGACTTTCTCTATTAGTCCATCTATACTCACCTCCATCAGGTTGCAAATTCAAAATAATTTTTTGTCTGCATCTAGCTCTGAAAAAATATTTGGCCTTCTAGCAGTGTGTGGGACTTTCTCTATTAGTCCATGAATACTGACCTCCATCAGGCTGCAAATTAAAAATAATTTTTATCTGCATCTACCTCTGAAAAAATATTTGGCCTTCTAGCTGTGTGTTGGACTTGTTCTATTAGTCCATCTATACTGACCTCCATCAGGTTGCAAACTGAATATAATTTTTTTCTGCATCTAGCTCTGAAAAAATATTTGGCCTTCTAGCAGTGTGTGGGACTTTCTCTATTAGTCCATCTATACTGACCTCCATCAGGTTGCAAATTAAAAATAATTTATATCTGCATCTAGCTCTGAAAAAATATTTGGCCTTCTAGCAGTGTGTGGGACTTTCTCTATTAGTCCATCTATACTGACCTCCATCAGGTTGCAAATTAAAAATAATTTTTTGTCTGCATCTAGCTCTGAAAAAATATTTGGCCTTCTAGCAGTGTGTGGGACTTTCTCTATTAGTCCATCTATACTGACCTCCATCAGGTTGCAAACTGAATATATTTTTTTTCTGCATCTACCTCTGAAAAAATATTTGGGCTTCTAGCTGTGTGTAGGACTTGTTCTATTAGTCCATCTATACTGACCTCCATCAGATTGCAAACTGAATACAATTTTTTTCTGCATCTACCTCTGAAAAAATATTTGGGCTTCTAGCTGTGTGTGGGACTTGTTCTATTAGTCCATCTATACTGACCTCCATCAGGTTGCAAATTGAATAAAAAATTTTTCTGCATCTAACCCAGCCAATAGTTTTGGCCTAATACCACAGTTTGGCCACTCAGCTCTGCTCGGTTCACATCCATTGTTTTTTTGTGCAAACAACTCCAGAGTTGTGAATTAGTTAACCACCAAAATGAGTGGAAAAAGGCCTGCTGCTGGTGGAAAGGGGAATAGGCATGTTGGGAAGGGGAAAAAAGGTTGTGTCCGTGGGGTAGGTGTTAAAGCAACAGTAACATCTGCAGAAGAAAGACCATCTTCCAGCCAAATTAAAATGTCTACTTCTTTTAGCGGACAATGTGATAAGATCCCTTTCTTACGGCCACGCCAATCGCTACAAATTCCAGATGAGGCACAAAAACAGCAGGTGCTTCAACGGATATCAAGTGCTCCTTTAAGTGGGCTCTCCTCCACATCAACTTCAACATCACATATACTCCAGTCCTCAAAGGTGTCATCCCAATCGCACTTGCTTCCTCACAGCTCCCAAATCTCCAGCTGCCCGTCTGAGTATGAGGTAGAACAGATGGTTGAGTCTGCAGAGCTGTTTACTCATACTATAGCCTGGGAATCAGAGGTCGACTCCAGCGCTTCTGTGAATCCAGACGAGGAAATGATCTGCACTGATGCCCAGAATCTTTATGAGTCAGATCCAGGACCAGACGCAGAAGGTTCTGACCATAATGTAGACCCTCATTCCCAAACTGTAACTTCTGTTGGTGGAGACAATGAGGAAGACGATGATGAGACTCAAATACCTGATTGGAGCGACAACTTTAGTTTTTTGTCAGGGCAGGAACAGATTGGCTCTGAGGACGACGGGTGTGATAACGCACAGGGTGATGATGATGAGGTTGGAGATCCCACTTACTGTCAAACCACAGTCAGCCAAGAGATGAGGTCAGCAGAGGAGGTGGAGGAAGATGCTAGTGACGACGAGGTCAGGTTGCGCCTTCCTGGACAGAGACGTAGTACTGGAAGCACGTCAACAACTGCATCCTCAAACACAACTCTGCCTCTCACCACAAGTCGTGGTGGCTCTTCAGGTCGCATGGGTGCTAAGCCTTGCATAGCCTGGGCATTTTTTCAGATCGATAAAGATGACCCAACTCGTGTTATCTGTAACATTTGTCAGCAAAAGCTAAGTAGAGGCCAAAAAATACATAGTTTGAGTACTTCATGCATGAACCGGCACATGGACATGAAGCATAAGTTGCAGTGGAAAGCTCAGTGTGCTACAATGCGGCCTAGCAGGCCGGGCCAACCACCGTCTGCCATATCTTGTGCATCCGCGGCCTCTTCATCCTCTGTGACTGGGGGGACAGCAGTCACACCTGTTTTGGGGCGCAGACCTGCCACCTCTTTACCCGCAACAGCCAGCGTGATTGGCAGGTCAACATTTTCTTTGGAGGTGGTAACACCAGCTGGTGTTGAGCGCTGTCCGACATCGATAGCACCACCTTTGGATCAAGGCAACCTAACATGTCCGCCTGCATCTTCCTCACAGACCGGCAGTTTGCCGGGGACACCCTTATCAACCTCGTCTAAGCACAATAGCCAGCCCTCGGTCCCTCAGATGTGGACAAGTAAAAGACCATTTCCTCCTAGCCATGAGAAAGCTAAGAGATTGAATTTCACCATCTGCAAGCTCTTGGCTACAGAAATGCTGCCTTTCCGCCTGGTGGACACAGCGGATTTTCGAGACCTTATGTCCGTCGCAGTGCCCCAGTACCAGATGCCCAGTCGGCACTACTTCTCAAAGAAAGGTGTGCCTGCGCTCCACCAGCATGTTGCACACAACATCACCGCTTCTTTGAGAAACTCTGTGTGTGACAGGGTGCATTTCACCACAGACACTTGGACGAGTAGGCATGGACAGGGGCGTTACATGTTACTCACGTTCATAAAGATGAACAAATCATGGATCCGAAACGACTTTTCTACCCCTGTGTCATCCTGGGGAGAGTGAAAGCTTGATGATTGGTTAAAATCACCCTACCAACCGTTTTAAGCTTTCAAATTACTAATCATGTTTATCTGTATCTTGGCTGGAAAATAATTTGGGCTTTGTAGCAGTGTGCAGCACTAATTCTATTAGGCCATCTATAATAAGCTCCACCAGATTTAAAATTACTAATCATGTTTATCTGTATCTTGACTGGAAAATAATTTGGGCTTTGTAGCAGTGTGCAGCACTGATCCTATTAGTCCATCTATACTAAGCTCCACCAGATTTAAAATTAATAATAATTTTTAGCTGCATCTAGCCTGGAAAATAATTTTGGGGCTCCGAGATGCGCAAGACACATAAGTGCCTTCTTGCTGCACTACCTGCAACATGACCCTCATATTGTCAGAATTCGAAGTAATCATGACTACTGGGTTGCCACACTCTTAGATCCCCCAAACTTTTCGATCAATCTTTTCATTTTAATAAAGACCAAAAAAATGGTCATTTTTGAAATTATAAGCATTAGCAGGTTATTAGAAACTGAAATCAAACAGTTTTCAACTCAAAACTTTATTCTAGGTGATGTTACATTTTCCCATAGGACCCCTTGTTCGAAAGGAGCTTCTGAACTCTCTTGTCCATTGAATTTGTCAGGTTTTGGATGGTTTCTGCTTCAATTGTTTTGCATGAGGACAGAATACCCTCCCAGAGCTGTTGCTTAGATGTGAACTGCCTCCCGCCATCATAGACACTCCTTTTGATGATGCTCCAGAGGTTCTGAATGGGGTAGAGGTCAGGGGAGCATGGGGGTCACACCATAAGTTTGTCCCCTTTTATGCCCATATCAGCCAGAGATGCAGATGTTTTATGTGCAGCATAAGATGGTGCATTATCATGCAAAAAAATGATCTTGCTGTGAAATACACGGTTCTTCTTCTTGAACAATGGCAGGAAGTGCTGTTTGAGAAAATCCACATACATTATGGAGTTCATCTTTAGCGCCTTAAGGATCCTAAAGGGGCCGACAATCTCTCTCCCCATGATTCCAGCCCAAAACATTACTCCACCTCCTCCTTGTTGGCGCTGTAGCCGTGTTTGCGTGGGGTGTCCATCAACCAGCCATCCTCCACTCCATCCATCTGGACCATCGAGCGCTGCACGGCACTGATCCGTGAACAAAACAGTTTTGAAATCAGTCTTCATGTAATGTTTGGCCCACTGGAGCCGTTTCTGCTTGTGTGAAGTGGATAGAGGAGGTCGACAGGATGGCGTATGCACAGCTGCAAACCTCTGAAGGACCCTGCATCTTGTTGTTCGGGGGACGTTGGAGGCACCAGCAGCTTCAAAAACTTGTCTGCTGCTATGACAAGGCTTTTTTGCCGCTGCTCTTTTAACCTGACGTAATTGCCTGTAGGAAAGAGTCCTCAATTTGCCCTTATCAGCACGCACACGTGTGTACTGTGAATCAGCGACATACTTCTTGATTGCCAAGACACTTCATCCTGATCATCGCACAATGTTGATTGTAGTCATGCCTTGACCTAAACACTCCACAATTTGTTGCTTCTCAGCAGCCGACACATCCTTTTTCTTTCCCATTTTGGCAGAAAATGTAGGCTGCTTAATAATGTGAGACAGCCTTCTTAAGTAGTCTTGCCTTTCATTGGACACACCTGCCAAACTAATTAGCACAGGTGTCTGCAATTGCTTACAGTGATATAACGAGCCTTGACACACATCACCATCAATGAGTTTAACTGACATACAAACAAATTCTTCCCTTATCACTCCTAAACACTTTTTGCATAATAATTTGGAACACAGTGTACATGTGCTTTTCCACAAAACACCAGTGGTTCACGTAGTGAATCTTACAGTTCTAACTTGCCAACCGTGGTCTGTATGGAGTTGTTCAATAAAGGGCCCAAAATTAAGATAACATAGATGGGAGAGGTCTCTATGAATAGGAATTCCTAAGTATTTGATACCCTGTGAGGGCCAGGCAAAGGGAAAGTTGGACTGGATGGAATCCTATATGGATTTGGGGAGGGAGACATCGAGGGCCTCAGACTTCGCTGCATTGATTTTAAAATTTGACCATGTAACAAAGTGATCTATTTCAGCCATAACAGCATGGATGGATATATGTGATTGAGTGATATATACTAGGACATCATCAGCAAATAGAGAGCACTTATACTCGGTGCCTCCCACCTCAATCCACCTAATATTGGGGTTATGGCGAATTGATGAGAGCAAGTGCTCCGTCACTAGGATGTATAAGAGAGGGGACATCCCTGCCTTGTCCCATTGGTGATTGTGAAAGGTGATGAAAATGTTCTGATGCACCCCCTGGGCCTTGGGACACCCGGAGCCGGACCCTTTTTGGTGGATGCTGGTGGTTGTAGTCTTCGTGGCGGTGACCCGGTTCCGTGGCTCAGGGTGGTCAAACCAGTGGCGGAACTATTTATGTGGTTTTGATGTTTAAATGTCCGACTACGCCACCCGTGGATTGCGGTCAGAGTGAACCGCCGCTGCAGGGCAGACCGCTGAGGCTGGTGTTGTGGGTGCAGCAGAGTGTAGCATAACTCCCCACGGGAGGAGTATAGCCTCAGGGCAGTGTATGCGGAGGATGATGGTGCAGGGCAGCAGCAGTAACGACACGGAGTCAGTGATGCAGTCCAGGGCCTTTACTCACAGTTCTTATTATCCAGACCACGTCTGCAGGTAACGGCTGCCCACGTCGTACTGTGCTCACCAGGTGAGGTGCTCAGACAACTCCCAGATAACTTTGGAGCGCTTCACAGGACCCCCTTTGTGTGTCCTTTGTCTGGCCTTTCTTACCAACCATTCTGTCCGGCTGCCTCGGGCCTCCTCTTGGTAAACTTGGCGCCAGTTTCCCTGACCCTATGTGGTGCCTTCCTAGCGGGTGTAGCGAGGGGCTGCGCCACATAAAATGTCACAGCCTCCGGTTTCTAGCTGAGGGTCGTTTCCTGCCTCCACTAGTTTCGGGGACCGGTCTCCCCCTTTGGCCTGACCCCTCCACGCAGGTGGATTCGGGCGTGCGGTGGCGACTCGCCCGTCCGCACCCCTGGGATCCCTTCATTCCTCGTTCCTGGAGCCTTCTCCGCTCCTCTTCCTTCCTTCTCCCTCTTCCAGGCCTGGGCCTCTGTTACTAGGCCCGCCTCCGGAGCAGAGCACATGCAGAGCCCCTGCTCCCTGCCACTTCTGCTCAGACTTCTCTGCACTGAACTAAGATGGTGCCCACCTTTTATACTCCCTTCTCAATGCACCCAGGAACTGCTTCCTCCCTGCTCCTGCACTACAGGGTTCCACTTCCTCAGTGTTCCCTCCCCCCACTCCAGCCAGGGACAGGGACTGTCGTGCCCATCTCAGAGGCATATTGGTCGTCCTGCCCCACGGCAATGTGGTGTAATGCATGCAGGTGTCGGGTCCTGATCCACACTCCATCCTTACCTGAGAGTGAGATATCACACCTCTGGGTGAGGTGCAATACCTCTGTAGCAACCGAGCCCTCAGGGTGCTACAGTTCCATTTATCTTCAGCCTAGGTGACGTATTGTGATACAGGGCCGTGATTTTGGCTATAAAAAGGTCCCCTAGACTCCTACCCCAAGCTTTTTAAGAGAATCATATATGGCGTGCCAGGAGACTCTATGGAATGCTTTCTCAGCATCCAACAAGAGTATCTAATTACAAATTTTTAACTGCATCTAGCCCAGGAAATACTTTGTGCCTAGTAGCAGTGTCTGCTAGTCAGCTGTTAAGCAAGCTACACCACCTGTAGTTTGGACACTTAATTTTTTCAAAGGAAATGCTTCGGGACCACGGGATACTCAGTGAAGAGCATCAGGAGGCACCCCAAGGCATAGGGGCTGGGACTGGCAGTAGGATGCCTTGCGGTGGACAGCCGAGCTCGATCCTTATAAAAGCTTTTTAACTGCAGCAGCTTTAGTGGACGCTACTGGAGCTGGAATTACGCGGCTGCTGGCATGAGACTTGCCCTCCAATAGATCCTTGTAAATGGATTTAAAGTGTATTCATTCAAATTAGAGAGACAATTTAAATTAAAAAGCTTAGAGCTGCCTCCACCACAGGGGGGCTCGCTCGACCCACCAGCAGACAGGCACCAGTATTGGGAGAGGGGGGCTGGCCGTCAGGGTTCACCGCGGCTCTGGCACAAACCCGGCGACACGGAGGTGGCACGGGCAGGAGCGGACTGAACGTGTCGGCTTCTCACTTTTTGGATTTTAGAAGGGCATGACATGCCTATATCTGTGTCTCTCCCTCCTTTTACTCCTCCACCTCTTTTCTTTTCGCATGACTATATGTACTTGTCACTTTTCCATGTGTTAGTTGTGTCTTCTGAGCAGTTTGTCAGCTTTTGGACACCTTTGAAGGTGTTTTCTATGTGTTTCTATGTGTTTTTGTTTGCCTGCCATTGGTTTTAATGGTGTTCGAAGGTGTTCGACGAACAGTTCGACGAACAGTTCGGCGAACACACGGGTGTTTGACGAACCGAACCGAACTCGAACACTACGGGGGTGGCTCAACACTAATGAAGACTTCATACTAGACTAGACTGTACTAGACTAGATATAGTACAGTAGATAGTAATATCAGTTTAGACCCTTTAATGAGCACTGCCACATGATTTAGGATAAAAGTCACACCAGACACTATTTGTTTCATGGTGTTTTTCCCTTATTAGTGCAAAGCAAGAGATCTGATTTGGATGTACAAGAGGCTTCTGACTGGGATCTAAGGGATATAGTCTCTCCTTTTGGAGAGTGACATACCTGACATGCCTTATAAGCAGTGCAATGCTCCTTTATGAAGTTAAACAAAGCATTGCTTGTCTTATACTCTTCATACCAGATACCAGCTTGTCAGGCATGTCGCTCTCCACAACGAGGTACCTTACCCCTCATACCCAATTAGAGGCCCATCAAACAACCAAATCAGGCCTTTCATTTTGAACTGATGAAGGGCAAACACCCCATAAACATGTGCCTACAAACAGATTGTCTGTTTTTTCTTTTATTCTAAGTCATGCGGCAAGGCTCATTAAAGGGTTGATGTTTACTTTAATGATTGCTACTTCCAGTGGGTGGCTCTAAAATTCACGTCCTTTTTACTCTTTGCTGAGACAATTTTAATACTGTAGTTGTAAACATCATGGTTATCAATATTAAAGGCCCACTCAGATGTGTTTTGTTGCATCTCCTTCTGAACTGAATTCCAAGCAATGTCTCTGCTTGGTGGTAGTTCACCTCAATCACTATCAGTTTAGTTGCAGAGTAACAGTGCCAAACATAGCCACACAGGCATACCTATGTGTGGAAATACGATGTTATTGTCTTTATACTTTTTTATTGATTCTCTTATACTCTTGTACATAACATGTTCAATAGTGCAGCCACCTTATACAAACCAAGTAGTTTTCTCATTACTGTATGCATCACCCACCTGGAAATTGAATTCATACATCCAATTATTTGACTACAAAATCTAAATGTAAATAAAGAAAATTTAATTTAAGATTGCTATTGTGTCTGAGTAGACCATTATATGTCAAGCCTCTTTATTTCTTTTTAAATTGATGGCATTGCTATATTAACATCCTCAATAGAGTTTATAGTATAAGAATTCTGGATGATTGATTAATCTTCTACAATAATTTGTTTTGCCTTTTCACAGCTGATGCTGTTCTTCTGTTTGAATTAATGGTCAATTTCTATTAAAATAACTGCATTATTTCTGTATGGCTTCCTTTTATCTATGTCCTAGACAAAATTTTATAATTATCTCCCTACATTCATATTGGTTCCATTTTCTTACATTTTCATATTTGTTATCATGAATAGATAGCATGTAGCACGTAGTGTAATGTACAAATAGTTTTGAATGGTGGCACAGTCCATAGTTCTACTGTACAAGTCTAATTGCTGTCATCTGAGCAGGAAAATGTTTGCATGGAACTATTATTTCATGAGACGTTCATGTTTGTAGTTTTCTCCTAACACTCAAGCTACACTTTTAGGTTAATTGATTTTCTTCTAAACTACACCAAGCATGTTGATAACTTAAGAAAATTATATTATAACTTAAGATTTGATGCAAGAATTGCAAGTTGTTTATAGGACAATTTGTACAAATGTATAAATGGAGTATCCAAAAAAAAAACTGAACACGTGAGCAGCATCCTGTTCTGATGGAGATATAAAAGTTCAATCTTGAGTTTCCAAAAAAACCTTTAATGTGAGAACAATTAAATAGTGATTTTAGATTGCGCCTGAAGATTTTACGCAGGAGTGTGGAACCTTCAGCCTGTGGGCCTTTACGATATGTGATGTAATTTGGTCCAGACATCAGATTGGTTCCAAGTTGGCTGCAGTTGACTGCATGGCTGCGAGCCATGTTTTTCCAGTCACTGGCCCTTTATTTTTTCGGTGCAGTGCGCACGCATTCACACAGCATTCACTGCTGAACGTGTTTCATATGTGATGTATGTATCAGTCTCAATGTATCTTATGTGATGTATATACAGTACTTCACAGTCTCAGTGTATACTATGTGAATTGTATAGGTATCTCATTGTCTCCTATGTGATTTATTTACAGTAGTCTCAGTGTATCCTATTAGAGATAAGTGAATTTTTCAATATTCGGTTCGGATTACGATCGTTGAATCTGCAATATTCGTTGATTTATTCGTCAAGTATTTGCCGAACATAGCCAAACGCCAGAGGATTCAATGGGGGGCAAAAAAAACACGCATATATAACACCTTCAAATGGGCCCAAAAGCTACCAAAACACGTCAAATTAGGGTTAGACACCTGGAAAGTGCCATCAATTGACCCAGAGTACAAGTACTATAATTATTATTATTATTACAGCGACATTTTTTCCATGTGAAAAGGGGGCACTGTCGGTGACTCACCGACTGGTATAAGAGAAGAGAGGACCCTGCCCGTGAGGGCGCACAAATAATCTATAAGGGATGGGTGAGGATACAGTAGGTAAGGGTACAGCTATTTGTGCAGTGCTATGCTGGAGCGAGGGTTAACGAAGATCGTACGCTTGTCATAAGAAGTAGGTCTTCATCAGCTTCCTGTTCAAGGTTTCCATGGTAGGCAGCAGTCTGATGTGTTGGGGTACACCTTTACACAGTAGGTGAGATGCACAGGACAAATCTTGTATGCCATTGTGACAAGAAGAGATAAGAGGAAAGTAGAGAAGGAGATCTTGGAAAGATGGAAGGTTGCGTGCAGGTACTAGTACAGGGAAACTAGGCACAAGTGTATGGAGGAGACAGGGATTGACAGAGGGGAGAAGCCTGGGAATAGCGGGGTGACAGGCGGATTAATCATCCAGAGCAGTTTAGGATAGATTAGAGGGGTGCGAGAGTGGTAGAAGGGAAGCCACAGAGCAAGAGCCATTAGTAGTCGAGGCTGGAGATGATGATGGCATGCACTGGTGTTTTTCTAGATTGAATGTGTGGATCCCCGAGACACTTTTGAGTTGGAGTCAGCAGCAACTGGAAAGGGCTGTGATCTGACGTTTGAAGGACAGATCAGAGTCAAGCTTGCGGGACTGGGAGAATGGGAAGCCATTCACTTTGATGGATAGGTTAGTTGGCGGGCGATGAATGAGCTGGTTTAAAGATGATGCATTCGGTTTTACCAATGTTAATTTTACAAATCTAGCAGAGAAGAAAGATGAAATACAGGACACACATTGTGGGATTCTGGTTAGTAAGGAGGTGCTATCAGGTCCAGAGAGGTAGATCTGCGTGTCATCAGCATAGAGGTGATACTGAAAGCCAAGAGACTGTGAGTTGTACCAGGCCGAAAGTGTAGATGGAGAAGAGCAGGGGTCCTAGAACTAAACCTTGGGGGGCACCGACACATAGGGGGTGAGATGAGGAGGTGGTGTGTGAGTGGGAGACACTGAATGTCCTGTCGGTTAGGTATGAATAGTTCCAAGAAAGGGTCAGGTCTGTGATGCCAAGAGATGAGAGTCTGTAGTAAGAAAGAATGGTCTACTGTGTCGAAGGCAGATGACAGGTCTAGGAGGAGGAGGACGAGAAGTTTTGCTTGGATTAGGGCATTTTCAGTGGTATGGTGCGGTCAGAAGCCAGATTGTAAGCGGTCAAAGAGGGAGCAGGAGGAAAGGTGAGAGAACAGTTCAAAATGGACATGTTGATCCAGTAGTTTGGAGTCATAGGGGAGAAGTGAGATGGGGCAATAGCTAGACATAGGGTGTGTCAAGGGAGGGCTTTTGAAGGATGGGTGTGATTGAGGTATGTCTGAATCATAAGGGGAAGACACCAGTTGTTAGTGACAAATTGAAAAGGAGGGTTAGGCTTGGGACGGAGACTGTGGTATGGTTTTGAATGAGGTGAGATGGTATTGGATCAAGTTCACAGGTGGTGAGATGTGATTTGGAGAGTAAAGATGATCTTCTGTGATGGCGGAGAAGCTGGTTTTGGTGAAGAGTTGAGTAGTTATGAGGAGGGGTTGTTGGGACTTTAAGCAAAAGCTTTGCCCTACATTGTCAATCTTCTGCTTGAAGAATGAAGCTAAGTATTCAGCTGAGAAGAGAGGAGAGGGAGGGGGAGCTGGTGGACAGAGGAGGGACTTGAAAGTACTGAATAGCTTTTTAGGGTTGTGAGACAGGTATGATATATGAGATGAGAAGTAGGTTTGTTTTGCTGCAGTGAGCAACTGTGCAGCATTTTGAAAACTTCTGTTCCTGGACTCCACTCCCTTTCTTTGGCAGTCGCACAGTGATACGCCTTATAGATGAGGGTCAGGAAGAACATGTGCTCCAGTAGATGACAAGCGCTGCATCAAGTGGCCTCTGCTCCTCTTCCTCCACATTAACATCGCACATAGTAAAGTCCTCAGAGGTGGCACCAAAATTACCCTTGTTTTCACCCACGTCACAACTCTGCAACTGCCCAACTGACTGTGGGGAAGCACAGATGGGCGAGTCTGCAGAGCTGTTCACACATTCTATTCCATGGCATCAGAGGTCTGACCCAAAGCGTCACAGATGCAAGAGTGGGAAAGCATGTGTAGACATACCCACATTTTTTTTCAGTTGATCTGGGCCGGGATGAAGTAGAGTCTGAGAGGAATTCAAACCCTCGTCACCAGACTTTAACCCCTAGGGGGGGGCATGGATGGGCTGGAGAACAATATAAATACACACCAGAACACCAGGGGTTGTAAAACTAACCTACTAAACAGCTAAGGTTGGAGAACTAAACTACTGCACACAAGGGGATGGAGAACTAAACCACTAGACACCAGAATTTGGAGAACCAAACTAATACACACCAGAACATGGAGAACTAAACTAATAGAAAACAGGGGTTGGAGAACTAAACTAATAAACAGGGGTTGGAAAACTAACCTACTAAACAGCTAGGGTTGGAGAACTAAACTACTACACACCAGGAGATGGAGAACTAAACCACTAGACACCAAGAAGTCACTAGACAGCAAGTGTTGGAATCCCCAAGCAAGTTTCTCCAGCATGAACTGTTTGTTATTGTTAGACATCAGAGGGAGAACATAACTGGGCTTTGCTATGGTGCCATATTGCATCTTAAGTCTTATTGACCCCGCACTTGCGGCCTTACATTCTACAGGATGGTGGGGAAGGAGACAGTAGGTTAGGAGTTGCATTAGCTCCGGTGGTGTTAAGGTGGCAGCGAGGCAATGGCAGGCTGTAGGCTTTCTTGAAGAGATGGGTTTTCAGGCTCTGTCTGAAGGATATGAATGTGGTGGCTAATCGGACGTGTTGAGGCACAGAATTCCAGAGGATGGGAGATATTTGGTAGAAGTCTTGGAGGCGATTGGGTGAGGAACAAATAAGTGTGGAGGAGAGAAGGAGGTCTTGGGAAGTCTGGAGATTATGTAAAGGAATATATCGGGAGCTTAGTTCAGAGATGCACAGAGAAGAAAAATTATGGACTGCTTTGTAAGTTAGTGTTAGTAGTTTGAACTGGATACGCTGGGCAATTGGGAGCCAGTGGAGGGATCTTATAGATTGCAATCTTATAGATTCCTGGAACCAGTCCACAATAAAAAGAAGCAATAGAGTGTCCAGAAACCTTCACACAGACTTTTCTTAGCCAGGGCTGCTTCGCAGCAGGGTTGGATGGGTCCACCAGAGAACCGAAGACTCCTCTGGTGGGCCCTGGCTTCTCCTTCAGGAGAGTTCATAGCACAAACTTTGCAGCTGCTATGAAGCTCTTGAGGGGGGAGAAAGGTGGTGCCTCAGAATCAAATCCTCTGGTGAGCTAAATGTTTTTCAGTCTTAAAGTGCTTCTCGGTGACAGTTGTATTTAACCTCAGCCATATTCTTTAGCTCAGTGAAAGGACTGGCATAGAGGGAAACTGTATCTACTCCGGCTGTCATTTCTCCCAGGAAAGTCTTCTAATGCAGCTTGTTCCATAAGCAATGACAACCCGTCTAACATCAGCTCACACTTCTCGGTGGTGCTTCGATACACAAAGATCTTTATTTGCGCCTTGAATTTCATGACTACAGAGTTGGGCAATGGCCTGATCTGCATGCATTTTGAGAAATAACTTGCATAGGCAGAACCACGGTTTAGGCTTCTCAAGGTCATCATTAAGCGAAAGTCATACAGCTTTCCCACAGACTGAAAGAGGGGTATGAGGACTTCCAAGACAGCCAAGACTTCCCTGTCCTCACCAAGAGGACGACTGTCCATGTTTTTCTCCTCCTACTCCGCATTATCACCCAATCCGTGTTGAGACGAGATGAGACTGGGCTGTGTAGCATCACCCTGTATAGTTCCTTACTCCGCCTGCAATGCCTCCTCTTTAGCTGAGCACCAAGCCTTTCAGTACAATAGAAATTGTAGATTTATGAACGACACGTCTTCCACTACAGCCAACCCAAAAGATGGAGACTCAATCAGGATTCTCCTCATTTCAAAAAATTAGTGCCTAAAACCACTAAAGTGGCATCAATTTCACTACAGTAGAAATAGAATTAGGAACAACACCTCTTCCACTACAGCCAACCCAGTAGATGGAGACCCAATCAGGATTCTCCACATTTCAAAAAAATAGGGCCTAAAACCACCAAAGTGGCATCAATTTCACCATTGTAGAAGTACTTTATTGGAGACCAAAGCTTCTTCCACTACAGCCAACCCAATAGATGGAGACTCAATCAGGAGTGCTCATATTTTAAAAAATTAGGGCCTAAAACCCCCAAAGTGGCATCAATTTCAGCAGAGTAGAAATTGGAGAATTAGGAATGACACGTCTTCCACTACAGCCAACCCAATAGATGGAGACCCAAACAGGATTCTCCAAATTTAAAAAAATTAGGGCCTAAAACCACCAAAGTGGTAACAATTTTAGTACAGTGGAAATTGTAGAATTATTAATGACACCTCTTCCACTACAGCCAACCCAGAAGATGGAGACACAATCAGGACTGTTCAAACTTAAAAAATATTAGGGCCTAAGACCACCATTTCCGTGGCCAACAGATTGGAGATGTTGGAGTTCAACCTCTTAGCTTTGTCATGTGTAGGAGGAAACAATCTTTTACGTGACCACAAATGTGGGACCGAGGGCTGACTGTAGTGCTGAGAGAGGGCCGCGTACAATAAACCGGACAAACTGCTGGACCGTGAGTAAGGTGCAGGCAAAGATATTATGGTGGATTGACAAACATGTGGTGTGCTCGGTGAAACAAACACAGCAGGTATGGCCGCTTCTGTTAGAGCTGACGAGCTCTCACTCAACCTGACTGGAGCAGGTATACAACCGGAGGTTCTGCGATCAGAGACCTGCGTGACAAACCTTGGCACACTACCAGAGGAAGAGGAAGAAACAGCAGATGCATTTGATGGTTGTTTATTGAAAACCAATTTTGAGTTTATCATCTTTGTGTACCCCTGTGTGGAGAACAATATCTGCACCAAAAAATGAATTTCACTATAGTATAACTATTATAATGGAGAACAAAACCTCTTCCACTGCAGCCAACCCCGCAAATGGAGACCCAACCAGGAGTATTCACATTAAAAAAATTAAGGCCTGACACCACCGAAGTGGCATCAATTTCAGTAGATTAGAAGCAGTATAACGTGGACAGACAACGCTTCCACTACAGCCAACCCAGTGGATGGATAGTCAATCAGAAGTGCACCATCTTCTCCTGTCGTTCACCACGTGTCAGACTTGTACTCTGCTGTGCTGGTGCACAAGCTGGTCTAAAAAATGTGTGAAAGGACTCACAGAAATTGCTTCTGTCACTTACTCTACTGCTGCTGCTAATATTTTGGCGTTGACGAATTGACGTGCCGGTGGTTGGAAGTGTAGAGCAGCGATGAACTCTGTGTGCCTCACTGCTGTCTTGGGGAAAACCTATCTTAAGGTTGTGTAAAAGCGTGTTTCGACTCTCCAGCATTCGCGGGTCTCTTTCCAGGGTGGAAAGGTTCTGGCAAAATTTACACTTATCAAGTGGATGTAACAGAGTGGCAACTCAGTAGTCAGCATTATTTTGAATCTTAACTATACGAGGATCATGTTGCAGATAGTGCAGCAAGAAGGCACTCATATGTCGGGCTCTTCCATGAGGTTCAAGCCCATGCTGTGTTGGTGGCTGGGTAATTCGGATGCTTGTTTCCTCTGTCACCTCCCGCCAAACACAAATAGAGAGGGGACGATTATACTCTTCTTGTTCTGACTGTTGCTCGCCCATCACCTCTTCCTCTCCCATTTGTTCATCGCCTCTTGCACCTTCACTAACAGTTTTCCTGGTATCACCAACCCCCCCTCGATTGCAGTGAACCACCTTTCCTTGGCACCCTGAGATATCACCTAGTGTATGATGTTAGTAACAGAAGAAAGTATTTTTTTAATGTGAATGAGGCCTGTATAACATAAGAGATATTCTCCAAACTATTTCAAACTGAGATGTCCCCTGTTGTATAACGAAAGGAATCGAAGAAAGTATTTTTTTAACTGTTAATGAGGCCTGTATAACATTTATAATATAATGCTAGATGCGTCCCTCTGTCCGAAACCAATACAGACTGCGCAAACGCAACGCGCCTGCGCAGTCTGGCTCCACACAGAAGAGCGCTTCCAGCTGTTACAGGTAAGAGGAGTGCATGGTGCCGGAGATCGCGATATGCATAGACACTGGACGCATATCGGGATCTCTGGCACCATAAGTACATACTTAACTGACCGGGAGGAGCATTGCCGCTGCACCTCTGTTCTAGATGGAGGCCGGGCCGGAAGTGCGGTGTCAGAATCGGTGCATGCGCATAACGCGCTGTCCGACGCCATTTTACTGAAGACACATTTGTAGTGTGTCTTCAACAAAATGGCGCTGGACAGCGTGGTATGGGCACGCACATACTTCGGCGCCACACTCCTCCCCCGGTCTCTGGCAGAATGGGATGCAGAGCTGGAGCACAGGGAAGAAAGGTGAGTAGAAGTGTTTATTTTTTTGTGTGTGTGGAGCGTGATAGCGATGAGGGGTACCATACATACCAGGGTAGATATGAACGGGTACCATGCATACCAGGATAGGGATGAGAAGATACCATGCATACCAGTATGGGGATGAGGGGGGCCATACATACCAGGATAGGGGATGAGGGGTACCATGCATACCAGGGATGAGGGATGGGGTGCAATGCATACCAGGATGGGGATGAGGGGTACCATGCATACAAGGATGAGGGATAAGGTGCCATGCATACCAGGATAGGGATGAGGGGTACCATGCGCCCCAGGATAGGTGTGAGGGGGTACCATCCATACCAGGACAGGGATGAGGGGGTATCATGCATACCAGGATATGGATGAGGAGGGCCAAACATACCAGGATAGGGATGAGGGGGTACCATGTGTACCAAGATAGGTATGAGGGGGTACCATGCATTCCAGGATAGGAATGAGGGGGGCCATACAAACCAGGATAGGGATGAGGAGTACCATGCATATCACGATGGAGGATGAGGGGTGCCATGCATACCAGGATGTGGGATGAGGGGTGCCATGCATACCAGGATAAGGGATGGGGTGCCATGCAGACAAGGAAACGGATGAGGGGGCCATACAAGCCACGATGAGTGGTACCATGCATACCAGGATAGGGATGAGGGGGTACCATGCTTACCGGGATGGGGGATGAGGGGGTACCATGCATACCAGGAGAGAGATGAGGGGGGCCATATAGACCAGGATAGGGATGAGGGGTACCATGCATACCAGGATGGGGATGAGTGGTGCCATACATACCAGGATGAGGGATGAGGGATGCCATGCATACCAGGATAAGGGATGGGGTGCCATGCAGACAAGTATAGGAATGAAGGGGCCACACATACCAGGATGAGGAGTACCATGCATGACAGGGTAGGGATGAGGGGGTACCATGCATACCAGGATAGGGATGAGGGGGGCCATACATACCAGGATAGGGATGAGGGGGTACCATGTGTACCAGGAAAGATATGAGGGAGTACCATGCATACCAGGGTAAGGATGAGGGGGTACCATGCATACCAGGATAGGGATGAGGGGGGCCATAAATACCAGGATAGGGATGAGGGGTGCCATGCATACCAGGATGAGGGATGGGGTGCAATGCATAGCAGAATAGGGATGAGGGGGCCATACATACCAGGATGAGAGGTTCCTTGCATACCAGGATGAGGGGTACCATGCATACCAGGATAGGAATGAGGGGGTACTATGCATACCAGGATAGGGATGAGGGGATACCATGGATACCAGGATAGGGATGAGGGGGTACCATGTGTACCAGGATAGGTATGAGGGGGTACCATGCATACCAGGGTAGGGATGAGGGGGTACCATGCATACAAAGATAGGGATGAGGGGGGCCATACATACCAGGATGGGAATGAGGGGGTACCATGTGCACCAGGATAGATATGAGGGGGTACCATGCAAACCAGGGTAGGGATGAGGTGGCCATACATACCAGGATAGGGAAGAGGGGTGCCATGCATACCAGGATGGGGGATTAGGGGTGCCATGCATACCAGGATGATGGATGGGGTGTCATCCATACCAGAATAGGGAGGAGGGAGCCATACATACCAGGATGAGGGGTTCCTTGCATACCAGGATGAGGGGTACCATGCATACCAGGATAGGAATGAGGGGGTACTCTGCATACTAGGATAGGGATGAGGAGGTACCATGCATACCAGGGTAGGAATGAGGGGGTACCATGCATACCAAAATAGGGATGAGGGGTACCATGCATAGCAGGATGGGGGATGAGGGGTGCCATGCATACCAGGATGGGGGATGAGGGGTGCCATGCACACCAGGATGAGGGGTACCATGCATACCAGGATAGGAATGGGGGGTACTATGCATACCAGGATAGGGATGAGCGGTTACCATGCATACCAGGATAGGGATGAGGGGTACCATGCATATCAGAGTGGGGGATCAGGGGTGCCATGCATACCAGGATGGGGGATGAGGGGTGCTATGCATACCATGATGGGGGATGAGGGGTGCCATGCATACCAGGATGAGTGATGTGGTGCAATGTATACCAGGATGAGGGACGAGGGGACCATAAATACCAGGATGAGGGGTTCATTGCATACCAGGATGAGGGGTGCCATGCATACCAGGATAGGAATGAGGGGGTACCATGTGTACCAGGATAGGTATGAGGGGGTACCATGCATACCAGAGTAGGGATGAGGGGGTACCATGCATATCAGGATAGGGATGAGGGGGTACCATGCATACCAGGATAGGGATGAGGGGTATCATGCATATCAGGATGGGGGATGAGGGGTGCCATGCATACCAGGATGGGAGATGAGTGGTGCCATGAATACCAGGATGGGGGATGAGGGATGCCATGCATACCAGGATGAGGGATGGAGTGCCATGCCGACCAGGATAGGGATGAGGGGGCCATACATACCAGGATGAGGAGTACCATGCATACCAGGATAGGGATGAGGGGGGACATACATACCAGGATAGGGATGAGGGGGTACCATGTGGACCAGGATAGATATGAGGGGGTACCATGCATACCAGGGTAGGGATGAGGGGGTACCCTGCATACCAGGATAGGGATGAGGGGGGCCATACATACCAGGATAGGAATGAGGGGTGCCATGCATGCCAGGATGAGGGATGGGGTGCAATGCATAGCAGAATAGGGATGAGGGGGCCATACATACCAGGATGAGAGGTTCCTTGCTTACCAGGATGAGGGGTACCATGCATACCAGAATAGGAATGAGGGGGTACTATGCATACCAGGATAGGGATGAGGGGATACCATGGATACC
This sequence comes from Phyllobates terribilis, assembly GCF_046119375.1. Classification (NCBI taxonomy): domain Eukaryota; kingdom Metazoa; phylum Chordata; class Amphibia; order Anura; family Dendrobatidae; genus Phyllobates; species Phyllobates terribilis. Next base: position 286,996,259 of record NW_027362761.1, read on the forward strand.
AGGATAGGGATGAGGGGGTACCATGTGTACCAGGATAGGTATGAGGGGGTACCATGCATACCAGGGTAGGGACGAGGGGGTACCATGCATACCAAGATAGGGATGAGGGGGTCCATACATACCAGGATAGGAATGAGGGGGTACCATGTGTACCAAGATAGATATTAATGGGTACCATGCATACCAGGATAGGGAAGAGGGGGTACCATGCATTCCAGGATAGGGATGAGGGGGCCATACATACCAGGATAGGTATGAGGGGTGCCATGCATTCCAGGATGAGGGATGGGGTGTCATGCATACCAGAAAAGGGATGAGGGAGCCATACATACCAGGATGAGGGGCTCTTTGCATACCAGGATCATGGGTACCATGCACACCAGGATAGGAATGAGGGCGTACTATGCATACCAGGATAGGGATGAGGGGGTACCTTGCACACCCGGATAGGGATGAGGGGGTACCATGTGTACCAGGATAGGTATGAGCGGGTACCATGCATAACAGGGTAGGGATGAGGGGGTACCATGTATAGCAGGATAGCGATGAGGGGGTACCATGCATACCAGGGTAGGGATGAGGGGTGCCATGCATACCAGGATGAGGAGTACCATGCATACCAGGACAGGAATGGGGGGTACTATGCATACCAGGATAGGGATGAGGGGTACCATGCATATCAGGATGTGCCATGCATACCAGGATGGGGGATGAGGGATGCCATGCATACCACGATGGGGGATGAGGGGTGCCATGCATACTAGGATGAGGGATGGGGTGCAATGCATACCAGGATGAGGGATGAGGGGGCCATACATACCAGGATGAGGGGTTCCTTGCATACCAGGATGAGGGGTACCATGCATACGAGGAAAAAAGTGAGTGGCTACCATGTGTACCTGGATAGGTATGAGGGGGTGCCATGCATACCAGAGTAGGGATGAGGGGGTACCATGCATACCAGGATAGGGATGAGTGGGGCCATACAAACCAGGATAGGGATGAGGGGGTAACATGTATACCAGGATAGGTCTGAGGGGGTACCATGCATACCAGGGTAGGGATGAGGGGGCAATATCTACCAGGATATGGATGAGGGGTACCATGCATACCAGGATGGGGGATGAGGGGTGCCATGCAAACCAGGATGGGGGATGAGGGGGTACGATGCATACCAGGATTGGGATGAAGGGAGCCATACATACCCGGATAGGGATGAGGGGGTACCATGTGTACCAGGATAGGTATGAGGGGGTACCATGCATACCAGGGTAGGGTTGAGGGGGTACCATACATGCCAGGATAGGGATGAGGAATACCATGCATACCAGGATGGGGGATGAGGGGTGCTATGCATACCAGGATGGGGGATGAGGGGTACCATGCATACCAGGATGAGTGATGGCGTGCAATACATTCCAGTATAGGGATGAGGTGGCCATACATACCAGGATGAGAGTTTCCTTGCATACCAGGATGAGGGGTACCCTGCATACCAGGATAGGAATGAGGGGGTACTATGCATACCAGGATAGGGATGAGGGGGTATCATGGATATGAAAGGACCTGGAAACCATCTGCAGTGACTTTGAAGACTTAGGCAAGAAAGTGAAAGAATTGGGAGCGCAGGTGGTCTTCTCATCCATCCTCCCAGTGGATGGCCATGGAACAATGAGGTGGAATAAGATTCTACAGGTGAACAACTGGCTACGTCGATGGTGCCGTCAACAAGGATTTGGATTTCTGGATCACGGAATGAATTACCTATACGATGGACTACTTGCTACAGATGGGGTGCACCTTACGAAGACTGGAAAACATGTATTTGGAAGTCGCCTTGCTACACTCATCAGAAGAGCTTTAAACTAGAACAATGTGGGAAGGGAAGCAAAAGGCCAGAAAAAGCCATACAGCTGACAAATACTATTGAGATCTCTGCTACTGGAAGTGGAAAAGAAGAACAAAGACAAAACAATTTAAATAATAAAAATATGGGAGGAAGAGAAACCAATCACAAACTAAAATGTTTTTATACAAATGCACAAAGCATGGGCAACAAACAAGGAGAATTGGAACTACTAATGCAGGAAAAGGAATATGATGTCATTGGAATCACTGAAACTTGGTGGGACGATACACATGACTGGAATAAAAGGCTAAAAGGATACAACTTATTTGCAAGAAACAGACTTGATAAACGAGGAGGAGGTGTTGCATTGTATGTTAGAAAAGCGTATATCTGCACAGAGATTGAAGCTTCAGAGACTGGGAGTTCTGTGGAAACTGTTTGGGTAAGAATACAAGGAGAGAACAACGGAAAGGACACCATTGTAGGCATTTACTACAGGCCACCTGGGCAAGCTGAAGATATGGATGAACTCTTTATGTATCAAATGACCAAGTTCTCCAAAAAATATGACGTAGTGGTCATGGGAGATTTCAACTATCCAGACATTTGTTGGGAATCTCTCTCAAGTAAAACTAACAAGTCAAGCAAATTCTTATCCTCTCTTGCTGACAACTTTATCTTCCAAAAGGTAGGGGAGAAAACAAGGGGATCTGCTACTTTGGATCTAATCCTTATAAACAGGGAGGAAATGGTTGAGGAGGTAAAGGTGGCTGGGACCCTAGGAGGCAGCGATCATGCTATTATAGAATTTTGGATAACTAGAGGAGGAAGACATGTGAAGACTCAAACTTCAAGGTTAGATTTTAGAAAGGCAGATTTTAAGAGACTCAGAAAGTGAATAGGAGGTATCCAATGGCTGGATGTCCTTAAGGACAAAAATGTCCAGGAAGGATGGGAAATTTTTAAAAATGAGATTCTCAAAGCACAATCGTTAACAATCCCGAAAAGTAGGAAGAATGGGAAGCATTTAAGGAAACCAGGATGGATGAACACAGAACTTAAACACATGCTAAAAAGAAAGAAAGAAATGTTTATTAAATGGAAAGAGGGAGGCATATCTAAAGAAGATTATAATGCAGTCTGCAGATCCTGTAGGGCACGTATCAGGTTAGCTAAAGCTGACAATGAATTAAGGCTTGCAAGAGATGTCAAAAGCAATAAAAAAGGATTTTGGGGGTATGTCAAAAGTAAAAGAAAAGTCAAAGATGCTATAGGATTTTTACAGGATGAAAATGGAGAAATGGTAAGAGAGGATGTTGAGAAGGCCGAACTTTTTAATTCCTATTTTGCATCTGTTTTCTCTCAGAAAGAAAATGTAACATCAACTGATCTTCACTGTCCTTTTAAAGGAATAGAGGAATCCAAGTTATCTGTAAACAGAAAGATTGTGAGGGAATATTTAGCTAACATAAATGAGTTCAAGTCTCCAGGTCCAGATGAATTACACCCCAGAGTACTGAAGGAGATCGTAGAAGAAATTTTAGAACCACTCTCCATAATCTTTGAAAATTCTTGGAGAACAGGAGAAGTCCCAGAAGACTGGAGAAGAGCAAATGTTGTTCCTATCTTCAAAAAGGGGAAGAAGGTGGACCCAGGGAACTATAGGCCGGTGAGTCTGACTTCTATACCAGGAAAGATCTTTGAACAAATTATTAAACAACATGTATGTAAGTACATGGATAAGAATGAAGTGATTAACCAGAGTCAGCATGGGTTTGTAACTAACAAGTCATGTCAGACTAACTTAATTTCCTTCTATGACAGAATCACTGACTGGGTGGATCAGGGAAATGCTGTAGATATAGTATATCTTGACTTCAGCAAAGCATTTGACAAAGTATCTCACACCATCCTTATTGAAAAAATGACCAAGTATGCAATGGACCAGGCAACTGTTAGGTGGATTCATAACTGGCTTAGTGATCGGACTCAAAGGGTGATTGTAAATGGCTTCACATCCAGCTGGATGAATGTCTCAAGTGGGGTACCACAGGGCTCCGTCCTGGGACCTGTATTGTTCAACATCTTTATCAATGATTTAGATGAAGGAATTGAGGGTAAACTGATTAAATTTGCTGATGACACAAAGCTAGGAGGGATAGCTAATACTAGAGAAGAGAGAGAGAGGATTCAAAAAGACCTAAATAAACTGGAGCAATGGGCAGCAACCAACAGAATGGTTTTTAACAGGGAAAAATGCAAAGTACTACATCTGGGCAATAAAAATGAAAAAAGCATGTACAGAATGGGAGGAATAGAGCTAAGCAACAGTACATGTGAAAAAGACTTAGGTATACTAATAGATCATAGACTGAACATGAGTCAACAGTGTGATGCAGCAGCAAAAAAGGCAAATACAATTCTGGGATGTATTAACAGAAGCATACAGTCTAGATCACGTGAAGTCATTATCGGTCTTTACTCCTCTTTGGTCAGACCTCATCTGGAATACTGTGTACAGTTTTGGGCACCACATTTTAAAAAAGACATAGACAAACTGGAGCAAGTTCAGAGAAGAGCGACCAGAATGGTGACTGGTCTGCAAACCATGTCCTATGAGGAACGGTTGCAGGATTTGGGAATGTTTAGCTTGCAAAAAAGAAGACTGAGAGGAGACTTAATAGCTGTCTACAAATATGTCAAGGGCTGTCACATTGTAGAAGGATCATCTTTATTCTCATTTGCACAAGGAAAGACTAGAAGCAATGGGATGAAACTAAATGGGAGGAGACACAGATTAGATATTAGAAAAAACTTTTTGACTGTTAGGGTGATTAATGAGTGGAACAGGCTGCCACGAGAGGTGGTGAGTTCCCCTTCAATGGACGTCTTCAAACAGAGGCTGGACAGACATCTGTCTGAGATGATCTAGTGAATCCTGCTTTGAGCAGGGGGTTGGACCAGATGACCCAGGAGGTCCCTTCCAACTCTACCATTCTATGATTCTATGATTCTATGATTCTATGATATCAGCATACGGATGAGGGGGTACCATGTGTACCAGGATAGGTATGAGGGGGTACCATGCATACCAGGGTAGGGATGAGGGGGTACCATGCATACCAGGATAGGGATGAGGAAGGCCATACATACCAGGATAGGGATGAGGGGGTACCATGTGTACCAGGATGGGGGATGAGGAGTGCACCCATACTGCTCAGGAACCAGTACCAGGCTCTCACGCAGGAGAACCATGAAGAAATACAGCAAAATAAGACTTTGCCAGCAATGAATAACCTTGTAAGCCCTCTGAATCCTCCTGGATGGAGAAAGAAGAATGTTGTGAAGAAAAAACGGAGAGTGGTGGTCATGGGGGATTCCCTGTTAAGAGGAACAGAGGCCGCTATCTGCAGACCAGATATAACCTCAAGAGAAATGTGCTGTCTTCCAGGAGCAAAAATTAAAGATGTGTCTGACAGGATATCAAGACTCTTCAGACCTACAGATCACTACCCATTCCTGCTAATACATGTGGGGACAAATGACACCGCAAGAAAGGACCTGGAAACCATCTGCAGAGACTTTGAAGACTTAGGCAAGAAAGTGAAAGAATTGGGAGCGCAGGTGGTCTTCTCATCCATCCTCCCAGTGGATGGCCATGGAACAATGAGGTGGAATAAGATTCTACAGGTGAACAACTGGCTACGTCGATGGTGCCGTCAACAAGGATTTGGATTTCTGGATCACGGAATGAATTACCTATACGATGGACTACTTGCTAGAGATGGGGTGCACTTTACGAAGACTGGAAAACATGTATTTGGAAGTCGCCTTGCTACACTCATCAGAAGAGCTTTAAACTAGAACAATGTGGGAAGGGAAGCAAAAGGCCAGAAAAAGCCATACAGCTGACAAATACTATTGAGATCTCTGCTACTGGAAGTGGAAAAGAAGAACAAAGACAAAACAATTTAAATAATAAAAGTATGGGAGGAAGAGAAACCAATCACAAACTAAAATGTTTTTATACAAATGCACAAAGCATGGGCAACAAACAAGGAGAATTGGAAATACTAATGCAGGAAAAGGAATATGATGTCATTGGAATCACTGAAACTTGGTGGGACGATACACATGATTGGAATAAAAGGCTAAAAGGATACAACTTATTTGCAAGAAACAGACTTGATAAACGAGGAGGAGGTGTCGCATTGTATGTTAGAAAAGCGTATATCTGCACAGAGATTGAAGCTTCAGAGACTGGGAGTTCTGTGGAAACTGTTTGGGTAAGAATACAAGGAGAGAACAACGGAAAGGACACCATTGTAGGCATTTACTACAGGCCACCTGGGCAAGCTGAAGATATGGATGAACTCTTTATGTATCAAATGACCAAGTTCTCCAAAAAATATGACGTAGTGGTCATGGGAGATTTCAACTATCCAGACATTTGTTGGGAATCTCTCTCAAGTAAAACTAACAGGTCAAGCAAATTCTTATCCTCTCTTGCTGACAACTTTATCTTCCAAAAGGTAGGGGAGAAAACAAGGGGATCTGCTACTTTGGATCTAATCCTTATAAACAGAGAGGAAATGGTTGAGGAGGTAAAGGTGGCTGGGACCCTAGGAGGCAGCGATCATGCTATTATAGAATTTTGGATAACTAGAGGAGGAAGACATGTGAAGACTCAAACTTCAAGGTTAGATTTTAGAAAGGCAGATTTTAAGAGACTCAGAAAGAGAATAGGAGGGATCCAATGGCTGGATATCCTTAAGGACAAAAATGTCCAGGAAGGATGGGAAATTTTTAAAAATGAGATTCTCAAAGCACAATCGTTAACAATCCCGAAAAGTAGGAAGAATGGGAAGCATTTAAGGAAACCAGGATGGATGAACACAGAACTTAAACACATGCTAAAAAGAAAGAAAGAAATGTTTATTAAATGGAAAGAGGGAGGCATATCTAAAGAAGATTATAATGCAGTCTGCAGATCCTGCAGGGCACGTATCAGGTTAGCTAAAGCTGACAATGAATTAAGGCTTGCAAGAGATGTCAAAAGCAATAAAAAAGGATTTTGGGGGTATGTCAAAAGTAAAAGAAAAGTCAAAGATGCTATAGGATTTTTACAGGATGAAAATGGAGAAATGGTAAGAGAGGATGTTGAGAAGGCCAAACTTTTTAATTCCTATTTTGCATCTGTTTTCTCTCAGAAAGAAAATGTAACATCAACTGATCTTCACTGTCCTTTTAAAGGAATAGAGGAATCCAAGTTATCTGTAAACAGAAAGATTGTGAGGGAATATTTAGCTAACATAAATGAGTTCAAGTCTCCAGGTCCAGATGAATTACACCCCAGAGTACTGAAGGAGATCATAGAAGAAATTTTAGAACCACTCTCCATAATCTTTGAAAATTCTTGGAGAACAGGAGAAGTCCCAGAAGACTGGAGAAGAGCAAATGTTGTTCCTATCTTCAAAAAGGGGCCGGTGAGTCTGACTTCTATAACAGGAAAGATCTTTGAACAAATTATTAAACAACATGTATGTAAGTACATGGATAAGAATGAAGTGATTAACCAGAGTCAGCATGGGTTTGTAACTAACAAGTCATGTCAGACTAACTTAATTTCCTTCTATGACAGAATCACTGACTGGGTGGATCAGGGAAATGCTGTAGATATAGTATATCTTGACTTCAGCAAAGCATTTGACAAAGTATCTCACACCATCCTTATTGAAAAAATGACCAAGTATGCAATGGACCAGGCAACTGTTAGGTGGATTCATAACTGGCTTAGTGATCGGACTCAAAGGGTGGTTGTAAATGGCTTCACATCCAGCTGGATGAATGTCTCAAGTGGGGTACCACAGGGCTCCGTCCTGGGACCTGTATTGTTCAACATCTTTATCAATGATTTAGATGAAGGAATTGAGGGTAAACTGATTAAATTTGCTGATGACACAAAGCTAGGAGGGATAGCTAATACTAGAGAAGAGAGAGAGAGGATTCAAAAAGACCTAAATAAACTGGAGCAGTGGGCAGCAACCAACAGAATGGTTTTTAACAGGGAAAAATGCAAAGTACTACATCTGGGCAATAAAAATGAAAAAAGCATATACAGAATGGGAGGAATAGAGCTAAGCAACAGTACATGTGAAAAAGACTTAGGTATACTAATAGATCATAGACTGAACATGAGTCAACAGTGTGATGCAGCAGCAAAAAAGGCAAATACAATTCTGGGATGTATTAACAGAAGCATACAGTCTAGATCACGTGAAGTCATTATCGGTCTTTACTCCTCTTTGGTCAGACCTCATCTGGAATACTGTGTACAGTTTTGGGCACCACATTTTAAAAAAGACATAGACAAACTGGAGCAAGTTCAGAGAAGAGCGACCAGAATGGTGACTGGTCTGCAAACCATGTCCTATGAGGAACGGTTGCAGGATTTGGGAATGTTTAGCTTGCAAAAAAGAAGACTGAGAGGAGACTTAATAGCTGTCTACAAATATGTCAAGGGCTGTCACATTGTAGAAGGATCATCTTTATTCTCATTTGCACAAGGAAAGACTAGAAGCAATGGGATGAAACTAAATGGGAGGAGACACAGATTAGATATTAGAAAAAACTTTTTGACAGTTAGGGTGATTAATGAGTGGAACAGGCTGCCACGAGAGGTGGTGAGTTCCCCTTCAATGGACGTCTTCAAACAGAGGCTGGACAGACATCTGTCTGAGATGATCTAGTGAATCCTGCTTTGAGCAGGGGGTTGGACCAGATGACCCAGGAGGTCCCTTCCAACTCTACCATTCTATGATTCTATGATTCTATGCATACCAGGATGGGGGATGAGGGGTGCCATGCATACCGGGATGAGGGATGGGGTGTCATGCATATCAGAATAGGGATGAGGGAGCTATACATATCAGGATGAGGGGTTCCTTGCATAACAGAATGAGGGGTACCATGCATACCAGGATAGGAATGAGGGGGTACTCTGCATACCAGGATAGGGATGAGGGGGAACCATGCATACCAGGATAGGGATGAGGGGGTACAATGTGTACCAGGATAGGTATGAGTGGGTACCATGCATACCAGGGTAGGGATGAGGGGGTACCATGCATACCAGGATAGGGATGAGGGGGTACCATGCATACCAAGATAGGGATGAGGGGTACCATGCATAACAGGATGGGGGATGAGGGGTGCCATGCATACCAGGATGGGAGATGAGGGGTGCATTGCATACCAGGATGAGGGGTACCATGTATACCAGGATAGGAATTAGGGGGTACTATGCATACCAGGATAGGGATGAGGTGTGCCATGCATACCAGGATAGGGCTGAGGGATGCCATGCACACCAGGATGAGGGATGCGGTGCAATTCATACCAGAATAGGGATGAGGGGGCCATACATACCAGGATGAGTGTTTCCTTGCATACCAGGATGAGGGGATACCATACATACCAGGATAGGGATGAGGGGGTACCATGTATACCAGGATAGGTATGAGGGGGTACCATGCATACCAGGGTAGGGATGAGGGGGTACCATGCATACCAGGATAGGGATGAGGGGGGCCATGCAAACCAGGATGGGTGATGAGGGGTGTTATACATACCAGGATAAGGGATGGGGTGCCATGCATACCAGTATAGGGATGAGGGGGCCATACATACCAGGATGACGGGTGCCTTGCATACAAGGATGAGGGGTACAAGGATAGGAATGAGGGGGTACTATGCATACCAGGATAGGAATGAGGGTGTGCCCTGCATACCAGGATAGGGATGAGGGGGTAACATGCTTACTAGGATAGGGATGAGGGGTACCATGCATATCAGGATGGGGGATGAGGGGTGCCTTGCATACCAGGATGGGGATGAGGGGTGCCATGCATACCAGGATGGGGGATGGGGTGCCATGCTTACCAGGATAGGGATGAGGGGACCATGCATACTAGTATGAGGGGTGCCTTGCATACCAGGATTAGGATGAGGGGTGCCATGTGTACCAGAATTGGGATGAGGGGTGCCATGTGTACCAGGATTGGGATGAGGGGTGCCATGCGTACCAGGATGGGGATGAGGGGCGCCATGCGTATCAGGATGGGGATGAGGGGCGCCATGCATACCAGGATAGGGATGAGGGGCGCCATGCATACCAGGATGGGGATGAGGGGTGCCCTGCGTACCAGGATTGGGATCAGATGTGCCATGCATACCAGGCTGGGGATCAGGGGCGCCATGCGTACCAGCATGGGGATGAGGGGCATCATGCGTACCAGGATGGGGATCAGTGACCCCATGCGTAACAGGATGGGGATCAGTGGCACCATGCATAACAGAATGGGGGTCAGGGGCACCATGCGTACCAGGATTGGGGATCAGGGGTGCCATGCGTACCAGGACTGGGGATCAGGGGCGCCATGCATACCGGGATGGAAGGGGTGCCATGCATACCGAAATGGGGATCCGGGGTGCCATGCATATCGGGATGGTTTGGGGGCCACGTTTAATAAGAAGGGGGCATATATACCAGGATGGGGGATATTAACTGAATTGGGGGACATCTATAATATAACGGGAGATGTGTCCTTCTGTCCGAAGCCTCTATGGACTGAGCATGTGCTATGCTTCTGCGCAGTCTGGCTCCAGACAGAAGAACAGATCCAGACGTTAAAGGTAAGAGAAGTGTATAGCGCCGGAGATCGCAGTATGCATAGACACTGAACGCATGCCGCTTTCTCCGGCACCATAAGTACATATCTGACCCGGAAGAGTGCTGCCGTGGCGCCTCTGTTAGGGCCGGAGTCCGTGGATGGAGTGCAGCGCCGGACAGCGTGTTATGAGCATTTGCGTACTCCGGCGCCACACTCCCTTTGGATGGGGGAGCAGGATGGTGGTACAGGATGGGGGCAGCACAACAGAGGATGGGGGCAGCATATACCAATAAAAATGCTCGCCACCCGGGCAAAGACGGGTTCAATAGCTAGTAGAATATATGCTCCAAGATATTTCAAACTCAGATCTAGCCTGCTGTATCACGTTAGTCACAGAAAAAAATAGATTTTTTTACTCTGCATAAGCTCTGCATATAGCTGAATTTCACCACCACTAAAGGACTAGGTGGTTTACAGCAGAGTATATCACGTTTATCACAGAAAAAAATATTTTGTTGATTCTGGCTAGCAACAGAAAAAATCTATATTATTACTCTGAAAACAGCTGAAGTTCAACACCACTAAAGTAGTAGGTGTAGCGTCGGCGTCCCTGTTCCCCTCACCTCTCCACTCCGTGACCGGCGTCCTCCTCCCGCTCTGCTGGCAGCGCGTGCTGCTTCCCGGCCACTGTGCTTAGGGCGCGCGCGCGCGCTCCCCCTCTCTTAAGGGGGCCGCGCGCGCTGTCCTAAGGAGTCCCCGGCCAATGGCCGGAGGACCTCACCATATATAAGGCACCTCCTCCAAAATGGAGGTGCCCGAGCAATGTTGTTGCAAAGCCTTCACTCTGCTTCAGCCCTCAGGTCCCGTTACCAGTTACCTGCCAGTCACCTGTCAGATTCCTGCTTGATACCTGCCTGATATCCGTTTACCTGCTTGCAAGCCTGCGGTCCGACGGTCTGCCTTCCAACACCTGTCAGTCTGTCTATGGACCAGCCTGCCTGCTCACCTGGGAGCGCTCATCTGCTACCTGCCTGCTAGCCTACCTGGAGGCTCCGCCGTCACTTGCCGTGACCACCTGCCTGTCCAGAGACTCTTGCCTGCTCACCTGGGAGCGCTCACCTGCTACCTGCCTGCTAGCCTACCTGGAGGCTCCGCCGTCACTTGCCGTGACCACCTGCCCGTCCAGAGACTCTCGCCCGCTCACCTGGGAGCGCTCACCAGCCACCTGCCTGCTGTCCTTCTACCCAGAGACTGTCCCTGTCACTTGCCGCGACTACCTGCCCTTCTACCCAGAGACTGTCCCTGTCACTTGCCGTGACTACCTGCCCGTCTTCCCTGGGAGCCACCCGCTTCCTTACAAGGACTGCCCCCTTGTATAGTTGCTCAGAGGTTCCGCCTCCCAGACCCGTTACAGTAGGTGGCTTTTAGAAGAGTGTAGCACGTTTGCGACATATAAAAATACTTTTTGTAGTCTGGCTAGCTACAGAAAAAATAGATTTTTTTACTCTAAAACAGCTGTAGTTCAATGCCACTAAAGTAGTAGCTGGCTTATAGCAGAATGTATCACATTTGAGACAGATAAAAATACATTTTGCAGTCTGGCTAGCAACAGAAAAAATATATTAATTTACTCTGAAAACTGCTGAAGTTCAACGCCACTAAAATAGTGGGTAGCTTATAAAAGGGAGTATCAATTTTGCTACACAAAAAAATATTTTGTGGAGTCTGCCTAGCAACAGAAAAATATATATTTTTTACTGTGCATACAGCTGAATTTCACCCATCAAAAAATGACAAAGTGGGCTACGATAGCTTGCACTATCACATTAGCAATGGAAAAAAAATAGTTTTTTGTGTTCTGCACTGAGAAGCTCTGCAGAGTCTGTATACAGCTGAATTTCAACCCTACAAAATCAAAAGGCGGGCTACAATGGCTTGCTTGCTGTATCACATTAGCAAGTGAAAAAATATATTGTAGGGATACTCATGCACACAGCACAATACAAGCAGTGCACAACACAGTTCTATGCCATGGAGCCTGCTGTTTCTGTCTGAATATCAGAATCTCAGTAATAGCACAAGAAAAAAAAAGTGCTGCAAGGTTGATTTCACAGGTACACAGCACAGGACTTATCTACACTATCGGACTTCCAAACAAGCGACCATATATCTAGCTAATATCTCTCATTAAACAGGAGCACACTTTGCAGCAGCGTCTATCACGAGTGACATGCTTAAAATGGAGCTGAGGAAACATGGCCACTATTTATAAAGAGATGACATGTGATTTCAGCAGCCAATGGCAGAAGCCCTTGTGTCTGGACAGTGTGGATGCTTCCTGCGCTCTGATTGGCTACCCACACTTTCCTCACTTAAAGTTACAGGGAAAAAAATATATATACAGTACAGACCAAAAGTTTGGACACACCTTCTCATTTAAAGATTTTTCTGTATTTTCTTGACTATGAAAATTGTACATTCACACTGAAGGCATCAAAACTATGAATTAACACATGTGGAATTATATACTTAACAAAAAAGTGTTAAACAACTGAAAATATGTCTTATATTCTAGGTTCTTCAAAGTAGCCACCTTTTGCTTTGATGACTGCTTTGCACACTCTTGGCATTCTCTTGATGAGCTTCAAGAGGTAGTCACCGGAAATGGTCTTCCAACAATCTTGAAGGAGTTCCCAGAGATGCTTAGTAGAGATGAGCGTTGTTCTACTCGAACTGTTCGCCAATCTCAAATTCGAGCTGTTTTGGGCGGTGTTCGAGCCGTTCGGCGAACACGAACAATTTGAGAAAAATTCGGCTGTTCGAGGTTATGTTCGATAACTGTTCGTGCACCAAAATCATAACTGGATTTTTTCTCAGTAATGATGAAAATTAATGTTAATACGCAGTTTGAGTGTACAGCGGGGTGGGGGGAGGGGCAGGGGATGGATCTCTGCAGGAACAATGAAGATCTCCATTATTTTTCTCTCTTTCCCGCATTTACAGTGGGGAGGTGCAATCTGTCAGCCTATCAGCAGCGCACACACGGAGCGAAGTGCTTTTTTTCACACAAGCAAGGGCATGTGTCATTGGCAGTGTATGTCACATGTCCTTGCCCTATAAGACCAAGCCATTTTCCCCGTCGCCACCATTTTCTCACTGCTGCAGCTGCGTGTTAGACGGCACCGCTGTTGCTGTGTGCGCTATACCTTGTTAATTTCAAGCCAATTTTCGCACAAATCTACAGATAGCTTGGGAGTAGGGAATAGTTGTGATTGCAGTCCTTTTAAGGACTAGGTTACAGCATTTCCTACGACTTTTATCAGGCAGGTCTGTGCTCTTAAATAGATAGATTGTGGGAGTAAAGACTAATTGTAATTGGAGTCCTTTTCAGGACTAGGTTACATCATTTCCTATCAGTTTTTGACAGGCAGGTCTGTGCCAGTGCTGTGCAAGTTTTTTTCACAGCATTTGGCTGAATCTAGCAAAGCTAATCCTTTTTGGCCTATTGCAGAGTGTGTTAGTCAGTGGAGTAGCCTATCTGTGTTGCAAGATATACCACCTGTGTATAGAATACCAATTTTTTTACTGCACCTAGTGAAGTAAAATCTTTTGGGCATAGCATCATTCTATTAGTCCATCTATACTGACCTCCATCAGGTTGCAAATTGAATATAATTTTTTTCTGCATCTAGCTCTGAAAAAATATTGGGCTTCTAGCTGTGTGTGGGACTTGTTGTATTAGTCCATCTATACTGACCTCCATCAGGTTGCAAACTGAATATATTTTTTTCTGCATCTACCTCTGAAAAAATATTGGGCATCTAGCTGTGTGTGGGACTTGTTCTATTAATCCATCTATACAGACCTCCATCAGGTTGCAAACTGAATATATTTTTTTCTGCATCTACCTCTGAAAAAATATTGGGCTTCTAGCTGTGTGTGGGACTTGTTGTATTAGTCCATCTATACTGACCTCCATCAGGTTGCAAACTGAATATATTTTATTCTGCATCTACCTCTGAAAAAATATTGGGCTTCTAGCTGTGTGTGGGACGTGTTCTATTAATCCATCTATACAGACCTCCATCAGGTTGCAAACTGAATATATTTTTTTCTGCATCTACCTCTGAAAAAATATTGGGCTTCTAGCTGTGTGTGGGACTTGTTGTATTAGTCCATCTATACTGACCTCCATCAGGTTGCAAACTGAATATATTTTTTCCTGCATCTACCTCTGAAAAAATATTGGGCTTCTAGCTGTGTGTGGGACTTGTTCTATTAATCCATCTATACAGACCTCCATCAGGTTGCAAACTGAATATTTTTTTTCTGCATCAACCTCTGAAAAAATATTGGGCTTCTAGCTGTGTGTGGGACTTTTTCTATTAATCCATCTATACAGACCTCCATCAGGTTGCAAACTGAATATATTTTTTTCTGCATCTACCTCTGAAAAAATATTGGGCTTCTAGCTGTGTGTGGGACTTGTTCTATTAATCCATCTATACAGACCTCCATCAGGTTGCAAACTGAATATATTTTTTTCTGCATCTACCTCTGAAAAAATATTGGGCTTCTAGCTGTGTGTGGGACTTGTTCTAATAATCCATCTATACAGACCTCCATCAGGTTGCAAACTGAATATATTTTTTTCTGCATCTACCTCTGAAAAAATATGTGGCCTTCTAGCTGTGTGTGGGACTTTCTCTATTAGTCCATCTATACTGACCTCCATCAGGTTGCAAACTGAATATAATTTTTTTCTGCATCTAGCTCTGAAAAAATATTTGGCCTTCTAGCAGTGTGTGGGACTTTCTCTATTAGTCCATCTATACTGACCTCCATCAGGTTGCAAATTAAAAATAATTTTTATCTGCATCTACCTCTGAAAAAATATTTGGGCTTCTAGTTGTGTGTGGGACTTGTTCTATTAATCCATCTATACAGACCTCCATCAGGTTGCAAACTGAATATAATTTTTTTCTGCATCTAGCTCTGAAAAAATATTTGGCCTTCTAGCAGTGTGTGCGACTTTCTCTATTAGTCCGTCTATACTGACCTCCATCAGGTTGCAAATTAAAAGTAATTTTTATCTTCATCTAGCTCTGAAAAAATATTTTACCTTCTAGCAGTGTGTGGGACTTTCTCTATTAGTCCATCTATACTGACCTCCATCAGTTTGTAAATTAAAAATAATTTTTATCTGCATCTACCTCTGAAAAAATATTTGGGCTTCTAGCTGTGTGTGGGACTTGTTCTATTAATCCATCTATACAGACCTCCATCAGGTTGCAAACTGAATATAATTTTTTTCTGCATCTAGCTCTGAAAAAATATTTGGCCTTCTAGCAGTGTGTGGGACTTTCTCTATTAGTCCATCTATACTGACCTCCATCAGGTTGCAAATTAAAAATAATTTTTATCTGCATCTACAGTACCTCTGAAAAAATATTTGGGCTTCTAGCTGTGTGTGGGACTTGTTCTATTAGTCCATCTATACTGACCTCCATCAGGTTGCAAACTGAATATATTTTTTTCTGCATCTACCTCTGAAAAAATATTGGGCTTCTAGCTGTGTGTGGGACTTGTTCTATTAATCCATCTATACAGACCTATATCAGGTTGCAAACTGAATATATTTTTTTCTGCATCTACCTCTGAAAAAATATTGGGCTTCTAGCTGTGTGTGGGACTTGTTGTATTAGTCCATCTATACTGACCTCCATCAGGTTGCAAACTGAATATATTTTTTTCTGCATCTACCTCTGAAAAAATATTGGGCATCTAGCTGTGTGTGGGACTTGTTCTATTAATCCATCTATACAGACCTCCATCAGGTTGCAAACTGAATATATTTTTTTCTGCATCTACCTCTGAAAAAATATTGGGCTTCTAGCTGTGTGTGGGACTTGTTGTATTAGTCCATCTATACTGACCTCCATCAGGTTGCAAACTGAATATATTTTTCTCTGCATCTACCTCTGAAAAAATATTGGGCTTCTAGCTATGTGTGGGACTTGTTGTATTAGTCCATCTATACTGACCTCCATCAGGTTGCAAACTGAATATATTTTTCTCTGCATCTACCTCTGAAAAAATATTGGGCTTCTAGCTGTGTGTGGGACTTGTTCTATTAATCCATCTATACAGACCTCCATCAGGTTGCAAACTGAATATATTTTTTTCTGCATCTACCTCTGAAAAAATATTGGGCTTCTAGCAGTGTGTGGGACTTGTTGTATTAGTCCATCTATACTGACCTCCATCAGGTTGCAAACTGAATATATTTTTTTCTGCATCTACCTCTGAAAAAATATTGGGCTTCTAGCTGTGTGTGGGACTTGTTCTATTAATCCATCTATACAGACCTCCATCAGGTTGCAAACTGAATATATTTTTTTCTGCATCTACCTCTGAAAAAATTTGTGGCCTTCTAGCTGTGTGTGGGACTTTCTCTATTAGTCCATCTATACTGACCTCCATCAGGTTGCAAACTGAATATAATTTTTTTCTGCATCTAGCTCTGAAAAAATATTTGGCCTTCTAGCAGTGTGTGGGACTTTCTCTATTAGTCCATCTATACTGACCTCCATCAGGTTGCAAATTAAAAATAATTTTTATCTGCATCTACCTCTGAAAAAATATTTGGGCTTCTAGCTGTGTGTGGGACTTGTTCTATTAATCCATCTATACAGACCTCCATCAGGTTGCAAACTGAATATAATTTTTTTCTGCATCTAGCTCTGAAAAAATATTTGGCCTTCTAGCAGTGTGTGGGACTTTCTCTATTAGTCCATCTATACTGACCTCCATCAGGTTGCAAATTAAAAATAATTTTTATCTGCATCTACAGTACCTCTGAAAAAATATTTGGGCTTCTAGCTGTGTGTGGGACTTGTTCTATTAGTCCATCTATACTGACCTCCATCAGGTTGCAAATTGAATATAATTTTTATCTGCATCTAGCTCTGAAAAAATATTTGGCCTTCTAGCAGTGTGTGGGACTTTCTCTATTAGTCCATCTATACTGACCTCCATCAGGTTGCAAATTAAAAATAATTTTTATCTGCATCTAGCTCTGAAAAAATATTTGGCCTTCTAGCAGTGTGTGGGACTTTCTCTATTAGTCCATCTATATTGACCTCCATCAGTTTGCAAATTAAAAATAATTTTTATCTGCATCTACCTCTGAAAAAATATTTGGGCTTCTAGCTGTGTGTGGGACTTGTTCTATTAATACATCTATACAGACCTCCATCAAGTTGCAAACTGAATATAATTTTTTTCTGCATCTAGCTCTGAAAAAATATTTGGCCTTCTAGCAGTGTGTGGGACTTTCTCTATTAGTCCATCTATACTGACCTCCATCAGGTTGCAAATTAAAAATAATTTTTATCTGCATCTACAGTACCTCTGAAAAAATATTTGGGCTTCTAGCTGTGTGTGGGACTTGTTCTATTAGTCCATCTATACTGACCTCCATCAGGTTGCAAATTGAATATAATTTTTATCTGCATCTAGCTCTGAAAAAATATTTGGCCTTCTAGCAGTGTGTGGGACTTTCTCTATTAGTCCATCTATACTGACCTCCATCAGGTTGCAAATTAAAAATAATTTTTATCTGCATCTAGCTCTGAAAAAATATTTGGCCTTCTAGCAGTGTGTGGGACTTTCTCTATTAGTCCATCTATACTGACCTCCATCAGTTTGCAAATTAAAAATATTTTTTATCTGCATCTACCTGTGAAAAAATATTTGGGCTTCTAGCTGTGTGTGGGACTTGTTCTATTAATCCATCTATACAGACCTCCATCAGGTTGCAAACTGAATATAATTTTTTTCTGCATCTAGCTCTGAAAAAATATTTGGCCTTCTAGCAGTGTGTGGGACTTTCTCTATTAGTCCATCTATACTGACCTCCATCAGGTTGCAAATTAAAAATAATTTTTATCTGCATCTACAGTACCTCTGAAAAAATATTGGGCTTCTAGCTGTGTGTGGGACTTGTTCTATTAGTCCATCTATACTGACCTCCATCAGGTTGCAAATTGAATATAATTTTTATCTGCATCTAGCTCTGAAAAAATATTTGGCCTTCTAGCAGTGTGTGGGACTTTCTCTATTAGTCCATCTATACTGACCTCCATCAGGTTGCAAATTAAAAATAATTTTTATCTGCATCTAGCTCTGAAAAAATATTTGGCTTTCTAGCAGTGTGTGGGACTTTCTCTATTAGTCCATCTATACTGACCTCCATCAGTTTGCAAATTAAAAATAATTTTTATCTGCATCTACCTCTGAAAAAATATTTGGGCTTCTAGCTGTGTGTGGGACTTGTTCTATTAATCCATCTATACAGACCTCCATCAGGTTGCAAACTGAATATAATTTTTTTCTGCATCTAGCTCTGAAAAAATATTTGGCCTTCTAGCAGTGTGTGGGACTTTCTCTATTAGTCCATCTATACTGACCTCCATCAGGTTGCAAATACAAAATTATTTTTATCTGCATCTATAGTACCTCTGAAAAAATATTTGGGCTTCTAGCTTTGTGTGGGACTTGTTCTATTAGTCCATCTATACTGACCTCCATCAGGTTGCAAATTGAATATAATTTTTATCTGCATCTAGCTCTGAAAAAATATTTGGCCTTCTAGCAGTGTGTGGGACTTTCTCTATTAGTCCATCTATACTGACCTCCATCAGGTTGCAAATTAGAAGTAATTTTTATCTGCATCTAGCTCTGAAAAAATATTTTACCTTCTAGCAGTGTGTGGGACTTTCTCTATTAGTCCATCTATACTGACCTCCATCAGTTTGCAAATTAAAAATAATTTTTATCTGCATCTACCTCTGAAAAAATATTTGGGCTTCTAGCTGTGTGTGGGACTTGTTCTATTAATCCATCTATACAGACCTCCATCAGGTTGCAAACTGAATATAATTTTTTTCTGCATCTAGCTCTGAAAAAATATTTGGCCTTCTAGCAGTGTGTGGGACTTTCTCTATTAGTCCATCTATACTGACCTCCATCAGGTTGCAAATTAAAAATAATTTTTATCTGCATCTACAGTACCTCTGAAAAAATATTTGGGCTTCTAGCTGTGTGTGGGACTTGTTCTATTAGTCCATCTATACTGACCTCCATCAGGTTGCAAACTGAATATATTTTTTTCTGCATCTACCTCTGAAAAAATATTGGGCTTCTAGCTGTGTGTGGGACTTGTTCTATTAATCCATCTATACAGACCTCCATCAGGTTGCAAACTGAATATATTTTTTTCTGCATCTACCTCTGAAAAAATATTGGGCTTCTAGCTGTGTGTGGGACTTGTTGTATTAGTCCATCTATACTGACCTCCATCAGGTTGCAAACTGAATATATTTTTTTCTGCATCTACCTCTGAAAAAATATTGGGCTTCTAGCTGTGTGTGGGACTTGTTCTATTAATCAATCTATACAGACCTCCATCAGGTTGCAAACTGAATATTTTTTTTCTGCATCTACCTCTGAAAAAATATTGGGCTTCTAGCTGTGTGTGGGACTTGTTCTATTAATCCATCTATACAGACCTCCATCAGGTTGCAAACTGAATATATTTTTTTCTGCATCTACCTCTGAAAAAATATTGGGCTTCTAGCTGTATGTGGGACTTGTTGTATTAGTCCATCTATACTGACCTCCATCAGGTTGCAAACTGAATATATTTTTCTCTGCATCTACCTCTGAAAAAATATTGGGCTTCTAGCTGTGTGTGGGACTTGTTCTATTAATCCATCTATACAGACCTCCATCAGGTTGCAAACTGAATATATTTTTTTCTGCATCAACCTCTGAAAAAATATTGGGCTTCTAGCAGTGTGTGGGACTTGTTGTATTAGTCCATCTATACTGACCTCCATCAGGTTGCAAACTGAATATATTTTTTTCTGCATCTACCTCTGAAAAAATATTGGGCTTCTAGCTGTGTGTGGGACTTGTTCTATTAATCCATCTATACAGACCTCCATCAGGTTGCAAACTGAATATATTTTTTTCTGCATCTACCTCTGAAAAAAATTGTGGCCTTCTAGCTGTGTGTGGGACTTTCTCTATTAGTCCATCTATACTGACCTCCATCAGGTTGCAAACTGAATATAATTTTTTTCTGCATCTAGCTCTGAAAAAATATTTGGCCTTCTAGCAGTGTGTGGGACTTTCTCTATTAGTCCATCTATACTGACCTCCATCAGGTTGCAAATTAAAAATAATTTTTATCTGCATCTACCTCTGAAAAAATATTTGGGCTTCTAGCTGTGTGTGGGACTTGTTCTATTAATCCATCTATACAGACCTCCATCAGGTTGCAAACTGAATATAATTTTTTTCTGCATCTAGCTCTGAAAAAATATTTGGCCTTCTAGCAGTGTGTGGGACTTTCTCTATTAGTCCATCTATACTGACCTCCATCAGGTTGCAAATTAAAAAATAATTTTTATCTGCATCTACAGTACCTCTGAAAAAATATTTGGGCTTCTAGCTGTGTGTGGGACTTGTTCTATTAGTCCATCTATACTGACCTCCATCAGGTTACAAATTGAATATAATTTTTATCTGCATCTAGCTCTGAAAAAATATTTGGCCTTCTAGCAGTGTGTGGGACTTTCTCTATTAGTCCATCTATACTGACCTCCATCAGGTTGCAAATTAAAAATAATTTTTATCTGCATCCAGCTCTGAAAAAATATTTGGCCTTCTAGCAGTGTGTGGGACTTTCTCTATTAGTCCATCTATATTGACCTCCATCAGTTTGCAAATTAAAAATAATTTTTATCTGCATCTACCTCTGAAAAAATATTTGGGCTTCTAGCTGTGTGTGGGACTTGTTCTATTAATCCATCTATACAGACCTCCATCAAGTTGCAAACTGAATATAATTTTTTTCTGCATCTAGCTCTGAAAAAATATTTGGCCTTCTAGCAGTGTGTGGGACTTTCTCTATTAGTCCATCTATACTGACCTCCATCAGGTTGCAAATTAAAAATAATTTTTATCTGCATCTACAGTACCTCTGAAAAAATATTTGGGCTTCTAGCTGTGTGTGGGACTTGTTCTATTAGTCCATCTATACTGACCTCCATCAGGTTGCAAATTGAATATAATTTTTATCTGCATCTAGCTCTGAAAAAATATTTGGCCTTCTAGCAGTGTGTGGGACTTTCTCTATTAGTCCATCTATACTGACCTCCATCAGGTTGCAAATTAAAAATAATTTTTATCTGCATCTAGCTCTGAAAAAATATTTGGCCTTCTAGCAGTGTGTGGGACTTTCTCTATTAGTCCATCTATACTGATCTCCATCAGTTTGCAACTTAAAAATAATTTTTATCTGCATCTACCTCTGAAAAAATATTTGGGCTTCTAGCTGTGTGTGGGACTTGTTCTATTAATCCATCTATACAGACCTCCATCAGGTTGCAAACTGAATATAATTTTTTTCTGCATCTAGCTCTGAAAAAATATTTGGCCTTCTAGCAGTGTGTGGCCTTTCTCTATTAGTCCATCTATACTGACCTCCATCAGGTTGCAAATTAAAAATAATTTTTATCTGCATCTACAGTACCTCTGAAAAAATATTGGGCTTCTAGCTGTGTGTGGGACTTGTTCTATTAGTCCATCTATACTGACCTCCATCAGGTTGCAAATTGAATATAATTTTTATCTGCATCTAGCTCTGAGAAAATATTTGGCCTTCTAGCAGTGTGTGGGACTTTCTCTATTAGTCCATCTATACTGACCTCCATCAGGTTGCAAATTAAAAATAATTTTTATCTGCATCTAGCTCTGAAAAAATATTTGGCCTTCTAGCAGTGTGTGGGACTTTCTCTATTAGTCCATCTATACTGACCTCCATCAGTTTGCAAATTAAAAATAATTTTTATCTGCATCTACCTCTGAAAAAATATTTGGGCTTCTAGCTGTGTGTGGGACTTGTTCTATTAATCCATCTATACAGACCTCCATCAGGTTGCAAACTGAATATAATTTTTTTCTGCATCTAGCTCTGAAAAAATATTTGGCCTTCTAGCAGTGTGTGGGACTTTCTCTATTAGTCCATCTATACTGACCTCCATCAGGTTGCAAATACAAAATTATTTTTATCTGCATCTATAGTACCTCTGAAAAAATATTTGGGCTTCTAGCTTTGTGTGGGACTTGTTCTATTAGTCCATCTATACTGACCTCCATCAGGTTGCAAATTGAATATAATTTTTATCTGCATCTAGCTCTGAAAAAATATTTGGCCTTCTAGCAGTGTGTGGGACTTTCTCTATTAGTCCATCTATACTGACCTCCATCAGGTTGCAAATTAGAAGTAATTTTTATCTGCATCTAGCTCTGAAAAAATATTTTACCTTCTAGCAGTGTGTGGGACTTTCTCTATTAGTCCATCTATACTGACCTCCATCAGTTTGCAAATTAAAAATAATTTTTATCTGCATCTACCTCTGAAAAAATATTTGGGCTTCTAGCTGTGTGTGGGACTTGTTCTATTAATCCATCTATACAGACCTCCATCAGGTTGCAAACTGAATATAATTTTTTTCTGCATCTAGCTCTGAAAAAATATTTGGCCTTCTAGCAGTGTGTGGGACTTTCTCTATTAGTCCATCTATACTGACCTCCATCAGGTTGCAAATTAAAAATAATTTTTATCTGCATCTACAGTACCTCTGAAAAAATATTTGGGCTTCTAGCTGTGTGTGGGACTTGTTCTATTAGTCCATCTATACTGACCTCCATCAGGTTGCAAACTGAATATATTTTTTTCTGCATCTACCTCTGAAAAAATATTGGGCTTCTAGCTGTGTGTGGGACTTGTTCTATTAATCCATCTATACAGACCTCCATCAGGTTGCAAACTGAATATATTTTTTTCTGCATCTACCTCTGAAAAAATATTGGGCTTCTAGCTGTGTGTGGGACTTGTTGTATTAGTCCATCTATACTGACCTCCATCAGGTTGCAAACTGAATATATTTTTTTCTGCATCTACCTCTGAAAAAATATTGGGCTTCTAGCTGTGTGTGGGACTTGTTCTATTAATCAATCTATACAGACCTCCATCAGGTTGCAAACTGAATATTTTTTTTCTGCATCTACCTCTGAAAAAATATTGGGCTTCTAGCTGTGTGTGGGACTTGTTCTATTAATCCATCTATACAGACCTCCATCAGGTTGCAAACTGAATATATTTTTTTCTGCATCTACCTCTGAAAAAATATTGGGCTTCTAGCTGTATGTGGGACTTGTTGTATTAGTCCATCTATACTGACCTCCATCAGGTTGCAAACTGAATATATTTTTCTCTGCATCTACCTCTGAAAAAATATTGGGCTTCTAGCTGTGTGTGGGACTTGTTCTATTAATCCATCTATACAGACCTCCATCAGGTTGCAAACTGAATATATTTTTTTCTGCATCAACCTCTGAAAAAATATTGGGCTTCTAGCAGTGTGTGGGACTTGTTGTATTAGTCCATCTATACTGACCTCCATCAGGTTGCAAACTGAATATATTTTTTTCTGCATCTACCTCTGAAAAAATATTGGGCTTCTAGCTGTGTGTGGGACTTGTTCTATTAATCCATCTATACAGACCTCCATCAGGTTGCAAACTGAATATATTTTTTTCTGCATCTACCTCTGAAAAAAATTGTGGCCTTCTAGCTGTGTGTGGGACTTTCTCTATTAGTCCATCTATACTGACCTCCATCAGGTTGCAAACTGAATATAATTTTTTTCTGCATCTAGCTCTGAAAAAATATTTGGCCTTCTAGCAGTGTGTGGGACTTTCTCTATTAGTCCATCTATACTGACCTCCATCAGGTTGCAAATTAAAAATAATTTTTATCTGCATCTACCTCTGAAAAAATATTTGGGCTTCTAGCTGTGTGTGGGACTTGTTCTATTAATCCATCTATACAGACCTCCATCAGGTTGCAAACTGAATATAATTTTTTTCTGCATCTAGCTCTGAAAAAATATTTGGCCTTCTAGCAGTGTGTGGGACTTTCTCTATTAGTCCATCTATACTGACCTCCATCAGGTTGCAAATTAAAAAATAATTTTTATCTGCATCTACAGTACCTCTGAAAAAATATTTGGGCTTCTAGCTGTGTGTGGGACTTGTTCTATTAGTCCATCTATACTGACCTCCATCAGGTTACAAATTGAATATAATTTTTATCTGCATCTAGCTCTGAAAAAATATTTGGCCTTCTAGCAGTGTGTGGGACTTTCTCTATTAGTCCATCTATACTGACCTCCATCAGGTTGCAAATTAAAAATAATTTTTATCTGCATCCAGCTCTGAAAAAATATTTGGCCTTCTAGCAGTGTGTGGGACTTTCTCTATTAGTCCATCTATATTGACCTCCATCAGTTTGCAAATTAAAAATAATTTTTATCTGCATCTACCTCTGAAAAAATATTTGGGCTTCTAGCTGTGTGTGGGACTTGTTCTATTAATCCATCTATACAGACCTCCATCAAGTTGCAAACTGAATATAATTTTTTTCTGCATCTAGCTCTGAAAAAATATTTGGCCTTCTAGCAGTGTGTGGGACTTTCTCTATTAGTCCATCTATACTGACCTCCATCAGGTTGCAAATTAAAAATAATTTTTATCTGCATCTACAGTACCTCTGAAAAAATATTTGGGCTTCTAGCTGTGTGTGGGACTTGTTCTATTAGTCCATCTATACTGACCTCCATCAGGTTGCAAATTGAATATAATTTTTATCTGCATCTAGCTCTGAAAAAATATTTGGCCTTCTAGCAGTGTGTGGGACTTTCTCTATTAGTCCATCTATACTGACCTCCATCAGGTTGCAAATTAAAAATAATTTTTATCTGCATCTAGCTCTGAAAAAATATTTGGCCTTCTAGCAGTGTGTGGGACTTTCTCTATTAGTCCATCTATACTGATCTCCATCAGTTTGCAACTTAAAAATAATTTTTATCTGCATCTACCTCTGAAAAAATATTTGGGCTTCTAGCTGTGTGTGGGACTTGTTCTATTAATCCATCTATACAGACCTCCATCAGGTTGCAAACTGAATATAATTTTTTTCTGCATCTAGCTCTGAAAAAATATTTGGCCTTCTAGCAGTGTGTGGCCTTTCTCTATTAGTCCATCTATACTGACCTCCATCAGGTTGCAAATTAAAAATAATTTTTATCTGCATCTACAGTACCTCTGAAAAAATATTGGGCTTCTAGCTGTGTGTGGGACTTGTTCTATTAGTCCATCTATACTGACCTCCATCAGGTTGCAAATTGAATATAATTTTTATCTGCATCTAGCTCTGAGAAAATATTTGGCCTTCTAGCAGTGTGTGGGACTTTCTCTATTAGTCCATCTATACTGACCTCCATCAGGTTGCAAATTAAAAATAATTTTTATCTGCATCTAGCTCTGAAAAAATATTTGGCCTTCTAGCAGTGTGTGGGACTTTCTCTATTAGTCCATCTATACTGACCTCCATCAGTTTGCAAATTAAAAATAATTTTTATCTGCATCTACCTCTGAAAAAATATTTGGGCTTCTAGCTGTGTGTGGGACTTGTTCTATTAATCCATCTATACAGACCTCCATCAGGTTGCAAACTGAATATAATTTTTTTCTGCATCTAGCTCTGAAAAAATATTTGGCCTTCTAGCAGTGTGTGGGACTTTCTCTATTAGTCCATCTATACTGACCTCCATCAGGTTGCAAATACAAAATTATTTTTATCTGCATCTATAGTACCTCTGAAAAAATATTTGGGCTTCTAGCTTTGTGTGGGACTTGTTCTATTAGTCCATCTATACTGACCTCCATCAGGTTGCAAATTGAATATAATTTTTATCTGCATCTAGCTCTGAAAAAATATTTGGCCTTCTAGCAGTGTGTGGGACTTTCTCTATTAGTCCATCTATACTGACCTCCATCAGGTTGCAAACTGAATATATTTTTTTTCTGCATCTACCTCTGAAAAAATATTGGGCTTGTAGCTGTGTGTGGGACTTGTTCTATTAATCCATCTATACAGACCTCCATCAGGTTGCAAACTGAATAAAAAATTTTTCTGCATCTACCTCTGTAAAAATATTTGGGCTTCTAGCTGTGTTTGGGACTTGTTCTATTAGTCCATCTATACTGACCTCCATCAGGTTGCAAATTGAATATAATTTTTTTCTGCATCTAACCCAGCCAATAGTTTTGGCCTAATACCACAGTTTGGCCACTCAGCTCTGCTCGGTTCCCATCCATTTTTTTTTGTGCAAACAACTCCAGAGTTGTGAATTAGTTAACCACCAAAATGAGTGGAAAAAGGCCTGCTGCTGGTGGAAAGGGGAATAGGCGTGTTGGGAAGGGGAAAAAAGGTTGTGTCCGTGGGGTAGGTCTTAAAGCAACAGTAACATCTGCAGAAGAAAGATCATCTTCCAGCCAAACTAAAATGTCTACTTCTTTTAGCGGACAATGTGATAAGATCCCTTTCTTACGGCCACGCCAATCGCTACAAATTCCAGATGAGGCACAAAAACAGCAGGTGCTTCAACGGATATCAAGTGCTCCTTTAAGTGGGCTCTCCTCCACATCAACTTCAACATCACAAATACTCCAGTCCTCAAAGGTGTCACCCCAATCGCACTTGCTTCCTCACAGCTCCCAAATCTCCAGCTGCCCGTCTGAGTATGAGGTAGAACAGATGGTTGAGTCTGCAGAGCTGTTTACTCATACTATAGCCTGGGAATCAGAGGTCGACTCCAGCGCTTCTGTGAATCCAGACGAGGAAATGATCTGCACTGATGCCCAGAATCTTTATGAGTCGGATCCAGGACCAGACGCAGAAGGTTCTGACCATAATGTAGACCCTCATTCCCAAACTGTAACTCCTGTTGGTGGAGACAATGAGGAAGACGATGATAAGACTCAAATACCTGATTGGAGCGACAACTTTAGTTTTTTGTCAGGGCAGGAACAGGTTGGCTCTGAGGACGACGGGTGTGATAACGCACAGGGTGATGATGATGAGGTTGGAGATCCCACTTACTGTCAACCCACAGTCAGCCAAGAGATGAGGTCAGCAGAGGAGGTGGAGGAAGATGCTAGTGACGACGAGGTCAGGTTGCGCCTTCCTGGACAGAGACGTAGTACTGGAAGCACGTCAACAACTGCATCCTCAAACACAACTCTGCCTCTCACCACAAGTCGTGGTGGCTCTTCAGGTCGCATGGGTGCTAAGCCTTGCAAAGCCTGGGCATTTTTTCAGATCGATAAAGATGACCCAACTCGTGTTATCTGTAACATTTGTCAGCAAAAGCTAAGTAGAGGCCAAAAAATACATAGTTTGAGTACTTCATGCATGAACCGGCACATGGACATGAAGCATAAGTTGCAGTGGGAAGCTCAGTGTGCTACAATGCGGCCTAGCCGGCCGGGCCAACCACCGTCTGCCATGTCTTGTGCATCCGCGGCCTCTTCATCCTCTGTGACTGGGGGGACAGCAGTCACACCAGTTTTGGGGACTCAGACCTGCCACCTCTTTACCCGCAACAGCCAGCGTGATTGGCAGGCCATCATTTTCTTTGGAGGTGGTAACACCAGCTGGTGTTGAGCGCTGTCCGACATCGATAGCACCAACTTTGGATCAAGGCAACCTAACATGTCCGCCTGCATCTTCCTCACAGACCGGCAGTTTGCCGGGGACACCCTTATCAACCCCGTCTAAGCACAATAGCCAGCCCTCGGTCCCTCAGATGTGGACAAGTAAAAGACCATTTCCTCCTAGCCATGAGAAAGCTAAGAGGTTGAATTTCACCATCTGCAAGCTCTTGGCTACAGAAATGCTGCCTTTCCGCCTGGTGGACACATAGGATTTTCGAGACCTTATGTCCGTCGCAGTGCCCCAGTACCAGATGCCCAGTCGGCACTACTTCTCAAAGAAAGGTGTGCCTGCGCTCCACCAGCATGTCGCACACAACATCACCGCTTCTTTGAGAAACTCTGTGTGTGACAGGGTGCATTTCACCACAGACACTTGGACGAGTAGGCATGGACAGGGCCGTTACATGTCGCTGACTGGGCACTGGGTAACTATGGTGACAGCAGGACAAGGGGCTGCTGTCCAAGTCTTGCCGTCCCCATGAGTTGTGCGTCAATCCTCTTTATGTCAAAGTTCCTCCACTGCTTCTGCCTCCTCAACCTCCTCTCGGTCTTCCACCTGCACCCTAAGCCTGTCTGGTCATGCCACAAGCTTTCTACCTGCGCAGAAGGGATCCTGCACACCTCCTTACTATGCTGGCAGTAGGGCTCAACGTCATCAGGCGGTTTTTAAATTGAAATGTCTGGGAAATGTGAGTCACACAGCTGAGGAGTTGTGGTCAGCTCTGGAGAACCAATTTCATGAATGGTTGTCTCCACTGGACCTGAAACCAGGGAAGGCCGTGTGCGACAATGCTGCAAACCTGGGTGCGGCCCTTCGCCGGGGCAATGTCACACACGTGCCTTGTATGGCTCATGTGTTGAACCTGGTTGTCCAGCAATTTTTAGCCCACTATCCCAGACTAGATGGCCTTCTGCAGAGGGCACGGTCGCTGTGTGCTCACTTCCGCCGTTCGCATCCCGCAGCTCAGTGACTTACATCTCTACAGAAGTCGTTGGGCCTGCCACTTCACCGGCTAAAATGCGATGTGCCTACCCGGTGGAATTCAAC
Source organism: Phyllobates terribilis (assembly GCF_046119375.1). Classification (NCBI taxonomy): domain Eukaryota; kingdom Metazoa; phylum Chordata; class Amphibia; order Anura; family Dendrobatidae; genus Phyllobates; species Phyllobates terribilis. Next base: position 287,025,522 of record NW_027362761.1, read on the forward strand.
TCTGCACATGTTGCAGCGACTGTGGCAGCACCGACAAGCCCTGGTGCAATACGTTCTGACGTATAGCCTGGGCCAACGAGATCCAGAGGTGGGGCAAATCACGCTGGAGGAGTGGTCACAGATCAGGGACCTATGCACCCTTCTGCACAGTTTTGAAATGGCGACGAAGATGTTTAGTGCTGACGATGCCATTATCAGCATGACTATTCCGATGATTTACATGCTGGAGCACATGTTAAACAGAATTCGGAGTCAGGTGGTGGCACAAGAGGAGGTGGAGGAAGTAGAGGAGGAGGAGTTGTATGCGGAAGGGCTAACATCTGCAAGGTCCAGACGGTCAGCAGCACCAAGGCGGCAGGCATGTGAGGGTGGGGGAGATGGTTTTACCAGGGCGCATGGTAGCAGCCAAACTAGTGAGGAAGGTGCAGGAGCCCAGGAAGAAGTGGAGGACGAATTGATGGAAGACTCATCAGATGAGGGAGACCTTGATCACATTTCTGTTGTGCGAGGTTGGGGGGAGAGGACAGAGGAAGGAAGCATGATTGTTACCTCGCCACCAACACAACAGGGACTTGGTGCTCCTGGATGCGCAACACACATGAGTGCCTTCTTGCTGCACTACCTGCAAAATGACCCTCGAATTGTGAGAATTAGAAATAATCCTGACTACTGGGTTGCCACACTGTTAGATCCCCGGTACAAAAGTAAATTTGCAGAAATTATTCCTGCCATAGAAAGGGATGCACGCATGCAGGAGTATCAGCAGAGACTGTTGCAGAATCTTACATGTGCTTTTCCACAAAATACCAGTGGTGCACGTAGTGAATCTCACAGTTCCAACTTGCCAACCGTGGGACCGTCAAGTGTTCAGCACTCAAACCGTAACAGAACCACAGTATCTGCTGGTAACATCAATTTTGCGGAATCATTTCACCACTTTTTTAGCCCATCCTTTGCAAGGCCACAGGAGACAAGAAGTCTAACACATAGTCAACGCCTAGAGAAGATGGTACAGGAGTATCTCCAAGTAAACATTGAAGCCATGACTGTGTCACTGGACCCGTGCTCTTTTTGGGCTTCCAATCTGGATAAATGGCCGGAGCTAGCCACTTACGCCTTGGAGATCTTGTCATGCCCCGCAGCCAGCGTTCTGTCTGAACGTGTGTTCAGCGCTGCTGGTGGTGTGCTGACAGATAAGTGCACGCGGCTCTCCACTGATAATGTAGACAGACTCGCATTCATAAAGATGAACAAATCATGGATCCGAAACGACTTTTCTACCCCTGTGTCATCCTGGGGAGAGTAAAAGCTTGATGATTGGTTAAAATCACCCTACCAACCATTTTAAGCTTTCAAATTACTAATCATGTTTATCTGTATCTTGGCTGGAAAATAATTTGGGCTTTGTAGCAGTGTGCAGCACTGATCCTATTAGGCCATCTATACTAAAGCTTCACCAGATTTAAAATTAATAATAATTTTTAGCTGCATCTAGCCCGGAAAATAATTTTGGGGCTCCGAGATCAGGTAGTGCAGCATGACCCTCATATTGTCAGAATTCGAAGTAATCATGACTACTGGGTTACCACACTCTTAGATCCCCCAAACTTTTCGATCAACCTTTTCATTTTAATAAAGACCAAAAAAATGGTCATTTTTGAAATTATAAGCATTAGCAGGTTGTTAGAAACTGAAATCAAACAGTTTTCAACTCAAAACTTTATTCTAGGTGATGTTACATTTTCACATAGGACCCCTTGTTCGAAAGGAGCTTCTGAACTCTCTCGTCCATTGAATTTGTCAGGTTTTGGATGGTTTCTGCTTCAATTGTTTTGCATGAGGACAGAATACCCTCCCAGAGCTGTTGCTTAGATGTGAACTGCCTCCCGCCATCATAGACACTCCTTTTAATGATGCTCCAAAGGTTCTGAATGGGGTAGAGGTCAGGGGAGCATGGGGGTCACACCATAAGTTTGTCCCCTTTTATGCCCATATCAGCCAGAGATGCAGATGTTTTATGTGCAGCATGAGATGGTGCATTATTATGCAAAAAAATGATCTTGCTGTGAAATACACGGTTCTTCTTCTTGAACCATGGCAGGAAGTGCTGTTTGAGAAAATCCACATACATTATGGAGTTCATCTTTAGCACCTTCAGGGATCCAAAAGGGGCCGATAATCTCTCTCCCCATGATTCCAGCCCAAAACATTACTCCACCTCCTCCTTGTTGGCGCTGTAGCCGTGTTTGCGTGGGGTGTCCATCAACCAGCCATCCTCCACTCCATCCATCTGGACCATCGAGCGCTGCACGGCACTCATCCGTGAACAAAACAGTTTTGAAATCAGTCTTCATGTAATGTTTGGCCCACTGGAGCCGTTTCTGCTTGTGTGAAGTGGATAGAGGAGGTCGACAGGATGGCGTATGCACAGCTTCAAACCTCTGAAGGACCCTGCATCTTGTTGTTCGGGGGACGTTGGAGGCACCAGCAGCTTCAAAAACTTGTCTGCTGCTATGACAAGGCTTTTTTGCCGCTGCTCTTTCAACCTGACGTAATTGCCTGTAGGAAAGAGTCCTCAATTTGCCCTTATCAGCACGCACACGTGTGTACTGTGAATCAGCTACATACTTCTTGATTGCCAAGACACTTCATCCTGATCATCGTACAATGTTGATTGTAGTCATGCCTTGACCTAAACACTCCACAATTTGTTGCTTCTCAGCAGCCGACACATCCTTTTTCTTTCCCATTTTCCCAGAAAATTTAGGCTGTTTTATAATGTGAGACAGCCTTCTTAAGTAGTCTTGCCTTTCATTGGACACACCTGCCAAACTAATTAGCACAGGTGTCTGCAATTGCTTACAGTGATATAAAGAGCCCTGACACACATCACCATCAATGAGTTTAACTGACAAACAAACAAATTCTTCCCTTATCACTCCTAAACACTTTTTGCATAATAATTTGGAACACAGTGTACATGTGCTTTTCCACAAAACACCAGTGTTTCACGTAGTGAATCTTACAGTTCTAACTTGCCAACCGTGGTCTGTATGGAGTTGTTCAATAAAGGGCCCAAAATTAAGATAACATAGATGGGAGAGGTCTCTATGAATAGGAATTCCTAAGTATTTGATACCCTGTGAGGGCCAGGCAAAGGGAAAGTTGGACTGGATGGAATCCTATATGGATTTGGGGAGGGAGACATCGAGGGCCTCAGACTTCGCTGCATTGATTTTAAAATTTGACCATGTAACAAAGTGATCTATTTCAGCCATAACAGCATGGATGGATATATGTGATTGAGTGATATATACTAGGACATCATCAGCAAATAGAGAGCACTTGTACTCGGTGCCTCCCACCTCAATCCACCTAATATTGGGGTTATGGCGAATTGATGAGAGCAGGTGCTCCGTCACTAGGATGTATAAGAGAGGGGACAGAGAACATCCCTGCCTTGTCCCATTGGTGATTGTGAAAGGTGATGAAAATGTTCTGACGCGCCCCCTGGGCCTTGGGACACCCGGAGCCGGACCCTTTTTGGTGGATGCTGGTGGTTGTAGTCTTCGTGGCGGCTACCCGGTTCCGTGGCTCAGGGCGGTCAAACCAGTGGCGGAACTATTTATGTGGTTTTGATGTTTAAATGTCCGACTACGTCACCCGTGGATTGCGGTCAGAGTGAACCGCCGCTCCAGGGCAGACCGCTGAGGCTGGTGTTGTGGGTGCAGCAGAGCGTAGCATAACTCCCCACGGGAGGAGTATAGCCTCAGGGCAGTGTATGCGGAGGATGGGGGTGATGGTGCAGGGCAGCAGCAGTAACGACACGGAGTCAGTGATGCAGTCCAGGGCCTTTACTCACAGTTCTTATTATCCAGACCACGTCTGCAGGTAACGGCTGCCCACGTCGTACTGTGCTCACCAGGTGAGGGGCTCAGACAACTCCCAGATAACTTTGGAGCGCTTCACAGGACCCCCTTTGTGTGTCCTTTGTCTGGCCTTTCTTACCAACCCTTCTGTCCGGCTGCCTCGGGCCTCCTCTTGGTAAACTTGGCGCCCGTTTCCCTGACCCTATGTGGTGCCTTCCTATCGGGTGTATCGAGGGGCTGCGCCACATAAAATGTCACTGCCTCCTGTTTCTAGCTGAGGGTCGTTTCCTGCCTCCACTAGTTTCGGGGACCGGTCTCCCCCTTTGGCCTGACCCCTCCACGCAGGTGGATTCGGGCGTGCGGTGGCGACTCGCCCGTCCGCACCCCTGGGATCCCTTCGTTCCTCGTTCCTGGAGCCTTCTCCGCTCCTCTTCCTTCCTTCTCCCTCTTCCAGGCCTGGGCCTCTGTTACTAGGCCCGCCTCCGGAGCAGAGCTCATGCAGAGCCCCTGCTCCCTGCCACTTCTGCTCAGACTTCTCTGCACTGAACTAAGATGGTGCCCACCTTTTATACTCCCTTCTCAATGCACCCAGGAACTGCTTCCTCCCTGCTCCTGCACTACAGGGTTCCCCTTCCTCAGTGTTCCCTCCCCCCACTCCAGCCAGGGACAGTGACTGTCATGCCCATCTCAGGGGCATATTGGTCGCCCTGCCCAACGGCAATGTGGTGTAATGCATGCAGGTGTCGGGTCCTGATCCACACTACATCCTTACCTGAGAGTGAGATATCACACCTCTGGGTGAGGTGCAATATCTCTGTAGCAACCGAGTCCTCAGGGTGCTACAGTTCCATTTATCTTCAGCCTAGGTGACGTATTGCGATACAGGGCCGTGATTTTGGCTATAAAATGGTCCCCTAGACCCCTACCCCAAGCTTTTTAAGAGAATCATATATGGCGTGCCAGGAGACTCTATGGAATGCTTTCTCAGCATCCAACGAGAGTATCTAATTACAAATTTTTAACTGCATCTAGCCCAGGAAATACTTCGTGCCTAGTAGCAGTGTCTGCTAGTCAGCGGATTATCCCGGCTGTTAAGCAAGCTACACCACCTGTAGTTTGGACACTTAATTTTTTCAAAGGAAATGCTTCGGGACCACGGGATACTCAGTGAAGAGCATCAGGAGGCACCCCAAGGCATATCGGCTGGGACTGGCAGTAGGATGCCTTGCGGTGGACAGCCGAGCTCGATCCTTATAAAAGCTTTTTAACTGCAGCAGCTTTAGTGGACGCTACTGGAGCTGGAATTACGCGGCTGCTGGCATGAGACTTGCCCTCCAATAGATCCTTGTAAATGGATTTAAAGTGTATTCATTCAAATTAGAGAGACAATTTAAATTAAAAAGCTTAGAGCTGCCTCCACCACAGGGGGGCTCGCTCGACCCACCAGCGGACAGGCACCAGTATTGGGAGAGGGGGGCTGGCCGTCAGGGTTCACCGCGGCTCTGGCACAAACCTGGCGACGCGGAGGTGGCACGGGCAGGAGCGGACTGAACGTGTCGGCTTCTCACTTTTTGGATTTTAGAAGGGCATGACATGCCTATATCTGTGTCTCCCCCTCCTTTTACTCCTCCACCTCTTTTATTTTCGCATGACTATATGTACTTGTCACTTTTCCATGTGTTAGTTGTGTCTTCTGAGCAGTTTGTCAGCTTTTGGACACCTTTGAAGGTGTTTTCTATGTGTTTCTATGTGTTTTTGTTAGCCTGCCATTGGTTTTAACGGTGTTTGAAGATGTTCGACGAACAGTTCGATGAACAGTTCGGCGAACACACGGGTGTTCGACGAACCGAACCGAACTCGAACACTACGGGGGTGGCTCAACACTAATGCTTAGCACTTGTTGGCCCTTTTGCCTTCACTCTGCGGTCCAGCTCACCCCAAACCATCTCGATTGGGTTCAGGTCTGGTGACTGTGGAGGCCAGGTCATCTGGTGTAGCACCCCATCACTCTCTTCCTTGGTCAAATAGCCCTTACACAGCCTGGAGGTGTGTTTGGGGTCATTGTCCTGTTGAAAAATAAATGATGGTCCAACTAAACGCAAACCGGATGGAATAGCATGCCGCTGCAAGATGCTGTGGTAGCCATGCTGGTTCAGTATGCCTTAAATTTTGAATAAATCCCCAACAGTGTCACCAGCAAAGCACCCCCACACCATCACACCTCCTCCCCCATGCTTCACGGTGGAAACCAGGCATGTAGTGTCCATCCGTTAACCTTTTCTGCGTCGCACAAAGACACGGTGGTTGGAACCAAAGTCTCAAATTTGGACTCATCAGACCAAAGCACAGATTTCCACTGGTCTAATGTCCATTCCTTGCGTTCTTTAGCCCAAACAAGTCTCTTCTGCTTGTTGCTTGTCCTTAGCAGTGGTTTCCTAGCAGCTATTTTACCATGAAGGCCTGCTGCACAAAGTCTCCTCTTAACAGTTGCTGTAGAGATGTGTCTGCTGCTAGAACTCTGTGTGGCATTGACCTGGTCTCTAATCTGAGCTTCTGTTAACCTGCGATTTCTGAGGCTGGTGACTCGGATAAACTTATTCTCAGAAGCAGAGGTGACTCTTCCTTTCCTGGGGCGGTCCTCATGTGAGACAGTTTCTTTGTAGTGCTCGATAGTTTTTGCAACTGCACTTGGGGACACTTTCAAAGTTTTCCCAATTTTTCGGACTGACTGACCTTCATTTCTTAAAGTAATGATGGCAGCTCGTTTTTCTTTACTTAGCTGCTTTTTTCTTGCCATAATACAAATTCTAACAGTCTATTCAGTAGGACTATCAGCTGTGTATCCACTAGACTTCTGCACAACACAACTGATGGTCCCAACCTAATTTATAAGGCAAGAAATTCCACTTATTAAACCTGACAGGGCACACCTGTGAAGTGAAAGCCATTTCCGGTGACTACCTCTTGAAGATCATAAAGAGAATGCCAAGAGTGTGCAAAGCAGTCATCAAAGCAAAAGGTGGCCACTTTGAAGAACCTAGAATATAAGACATATTTTCAGTTGTTTCACACTTTTTTGTTAAGTATATAATTCCACATGTGTTAATTCATAGTTTTGATGCCTTCAGTGTGAATGTACAATTTTCATAGTCATGAAAATACAGAAAAATCTTTAAATGAGAAGGTGTGTCCAAACTTTTGGTCTATACTGTATATTACCAGCCCGCCACTGATCTAACCTCTTCTGAGCTCTCATTTAAATAAAAATGCTCGCCTTTTCGATCACGAATCCGAATGTGCTAAATTCTTGACGAATTTAACTTTTGAGACCGGATTTCAAACATATTCGCTCATCACCAGTCTGGTGATGAGGGTTTGGATTCTGCTTGGACCCTTCTTCATTCAGCCTGGATGAACTGAAAAACATTTTGGGCATCACTGCACATGCTTTCTCCCTCTTGAGTCTGTGAAGCTTTGGATCAGACCTCTGATGCCCCGGAATAGAATGTGTGAACAGCTCTGCAGACTCACCCATCTGTGGTTCCCCACAGTCAGTTGGACAATTGGAGAGTTGGGACGTGGGGGAAAACAAGGATAATTATGGTGCTACTTCTGAGGACTGTACTGTGTGTGATGTTAAGGTGGAGGAAGAGGAGCAGGGGCCACTTGATGCAGCGCTTGCCATCTACTGGAGCACATGTTCTTTCTGGCCCTCATCTACAAACCGATGTGCGGCTGCCAAAGAAATGGAGTGGAGTAGCCCGTCCTGTAAGAGAAGTTACCAAAATGCTTCGCAATTGCTCAGTGCAGCCAAACAAACCTACTTCTCATATCTCATATCATACCTGTCTCACAACCCTAAACAGCTATTCAGTACTTTAAATTCATTCCTCCATCCACCAGCTCCCCCTCCCTCTCCTCTCAGCTGAAGAGTTTGCCTCATTCTTCAAGTAGAAGTTAACAACGTAAGGCAAAGCTTTTGCTTAAAGTTCACACAGCCCCTCCTCATAACTACTCAACTCTCCTCCTCCACAGCCAGCTTCTCCAGCATCACGGAAGATCATCTTTACTCTCCAAATCATATCTCACCACCTGTGAATTTGATCCAATACCATCTCACCTCATTCCAAACCTTACCACAGTCTTCATACCGACCCTAATCCACCTCTTCAACCTGTCACTAACAACTGGTGTCTTCCCCTCATGATTCAAACATACCTCAATAACACCCATCCTCAAAAAGCCCTTACTTGACCCTTCTTCTGTGTCCAGCTATCGCCCCATCTCACTTCTCCACTATGCCTTCAAACTACTGGAACAACACGTTCATTTTGTACTGTCCTCCCACCTCTCCGCCTGCTCCCTTTTTGACCGCTTACAATCTGGCTTCTGACTGCACCATTCCACTGAAACTGCCTTGACTAAAGTCACCAACGACCTACTAACTGCCAAATCCAAGCAAAGCTAGTTTGTCCTCCTCTTCCTGCACCTGGCATCTGTCTTCAACACAGTGAACCATTCCCTTTTACTACAGACTTTCTGATCTCTTGGCGTTACAGACTTGGCCCTTTGTTGGATCTCCTCATACTTAACCGACAGGATATTCAGTGTCTCCCACTCACACACCACCTCCTCATCTCGCCCCCCATTTGTGTTGGTGTCCCCCAAGGATTAGTTCTAGAACCCCTGATCTTCTACACTTTCGGCCTGGGACAGCTCATTGAGTCTCACGGCTTTCAGTATCATCTCTATGCTGATGACACAGATCTACCTCTCTGGACCTGATATCACCTCCTTACTAACCAGAATCCCATAATGTGTGTCCGCTATTTCATCTTTCTTCTCTGCTAGATTTGTAAAACTTATCATGGATAAAACCAAATTCATCATCTTTCCACCTTCTCATTCATCCCCCCAACTCATCTATCCATCAAAGTCAATGGCTGTCCACTCTCCCCAGTCCCGTAAGCTTGACTCTGATCTGTCCGTCAAACGTCAGATCAAAGCCATTTCCACTTGCTGCTGACTCCAGCTCCAAAATATTTCCGGGATCCGCACATTCCTCAACCATGAATCTATAAAAACACCAGTGCACACCCTCATCACCTCCTGCCTCGACTATTGCAAGCTCCTGCTCTGTGGCCTCCCTTCTACAACTCTCGCACCCCTCCAGTCTATCCTAAACTGAGCTGGCCGACTAATCCACCTGCCCCCCGCTATTCCCCTCTATCAATCCCTGCGCTGGCTCACCGTTGCCCAGAGACTCCAGTTGAAAAAAATAACTTTGGCATCCAAAACCTGTCTCCTCCATACATCTGTGACCTATTCTCCCTGTAATTACCTGCGCGCAACCTCCCATCCTTCCAAGATCACCTTCTCTAGTTCTCTTAACTCTTTTTGCCACAATCGCATTCAAGATTTGTCCATTTGTCCCGTGCATCTTCCCAATTGTGGAACTCTCTACCTGAACATATCAGATTTTCACCTACCGTGGAAACCTTCAAAAGGAAGCTGAAGACCCACTTCTTCCGACAAGCGTACAACCTGCAATAACCCTCGCTCCAGCTGTACCCTTGCCTACTGTATCCTCACCCATCCCTTGTAGATTGTTTGTGCGCCCAGGCGGGCAGGGTCCTATCTCCTCTTGTACCAGTTGGTGACCCCTTTAACATGTAATGCGCCATGGATTAAATGTTGCTATAATAATAAATATTATTAATTATACTATTTGTACTCTGGGTCAATTGATGGCACTTTTCTGGTGTCTGCCCCTAATTTGATGTGTTTTGGCAGCTTTTGGTGCCCATTTTAAGGTGTTGTGTATGTGTTTAGTTTTGCCTCCCATTGATTCCAATGTTGTTCGGATATGTTCAGTGAATGTTCGACAAATTAATCGGCGAATATTGCAAATTCGCCAATCGGATACCAAACTGATCATTGAAATGTTCACTCATCTCTAACCATGATCTCTTCCATTTTATTATTATTATTTATTATTATAGCGCCATTTATTCCATGGCACTTTACATGTGATAGGGATATACATAGCAAAAACATTTACATAATCTTAACTGAACGAGTCAGAAATTGGTACAGGAGGAGCGAGGACCCTGCCCGCGAGGGCTCACATTCTACAAGGGATGGGTGAGGATACAGTAGGTGGGGGTAGAGGAGGTCATGCAGTAATGTGGTGGAGCTGTGGTTACTGCAGGTTGAAGGCTTGTTGGAAGAGGTAGGTCTTCAGGTTTCTTTTGAAGGCTTCCATGGTAGGCGAAAGTCTGATGTGTTGGGGTACAGAGTTTCAGAGTAGGGGGGATGCACGGGAGAAATCTTGTATGCGATTGTGGGAAGAGGAGATAAGAGGGGAGTAGAGAAGGAGATCTTGTGAGGATCGGAGGTTGCATGCAGGTAAGTACCGGGAGACTAGGTCACAGATGTATGGAGGAGACAGGTTGTGGATGGCTTTGTATGCCATGGTTAGGGTTTTGAACTGGATTCTCTTGGCAATGGGGAGCCAGTGAAGGGATTGACAGAGGGGGGAGGCCGGGGAATAGCGGGGGGACAGGTGGATTAGTCGAGCAGCAGAGTTTTGGATAGATTGGAGGGGTGCAAGAGTGTTGGAAGGGAGGCCACAGGAGGTTGCAGTAGTCGAGGCGGGAGATGATGAGGGCATGCACTAGTGTTTTTGCAGAGTCTTTCCTGATGAATGCACGGATCCGGGAGATATTTTTGAGTTGGAGTCGGCAGGAAGTGGAAAGGGCTTGGATATGTGGTTTGAAGGAGAGATCAAAGTCCAGGGTTACCCCACGGCAGCGAGCTTGTGGGACTGGGAAGAGTGAACAGCCATTGACGTTGATGGATAGGTCAGATGGGGGATATGAATGAGAGGGTGGAAAGATGATGAACTCTGTTTTATCCATGTTGAGTTTTAGAAATCTGGCAGAGAAGAAGGATGAGATAGCGGACAGACATTGAGGGATTTTGGTTAGTAGGGAGGAGATATCGGGTCCAGAGAGGTAGATCTGTGTGTCATCAGCATAGAGGTGATACTGAAAGCTGTGAGACTCTATGAGCTGTCCCAGGCAAAAGGTGTAGATGGAGAAGAGAGAAGGTCCTAGAACTGAACCTGGGGGGACACCGACAGATAGGGTGTGAGATGAGGAGGTGATGCGTGAGTGGGAGACGCTGAATGTCCTGTCTGTTAAGTATGAGGAGATCCAAGATAGGGCCAAGTCCGTGATGCCAAGAGATGAGAGAATCTGTAGTAAGAGGAAATGGTCCACTGTGTCGAAGGCAGATGACAGGTCCAGAAAGAGGAGGATGGAGTAGTGTCGCTTGGATTTGGCGTTTAGTAGGTCGTTGGTGACTTTGGTCAGGGCAGTTTCAGTCGAGTGATGCAGTTGGAAGCCAGATTGCAGGCGGTCGAAGAGGGAACAGGAGGAGAGGTGGGAGGACAGTTCAAGGTGGACATGTTGTTCTAGTAGTTTTGAGGCATTTTATATGCGAATAGTCATATTTGCATGTCTTACATTATAGTAATGATATCCTCTGTATGGAACATCAGCAAATTTCATAAGGGAGAATAAAACAATATAAAATCTTTTCATCTACAGAGATCAGCTCTTTACCCTCAAGAACCTTATACATGACTAAGCCTGCTGATCAGGGAGTTTAGCCAACATTGTAATGTGTATGGGGCCTTTAAACTATCCACCCGACAGATGATGGCAGGTGAGAAAAGAATCCTGAATTTCAATGACTGATCCTTCTGTTTGAGTCAAACAAAATCTACTGCCATCGGAGCCTAGCAGAGGCTTTCTCATAGAGATAATAATAATTCTCAGAGTACTCCTGTGTATGTGTCATTTAGGAAACATAGCAGTGGGTTGAGCGATAATTCGACTTACAGCTATCTAGTGTGAATGGGGGCCTTTGACTAATTTTGACATTTTACACTCTTCTATTCTTAAATGCAACCAAGGGGACACATAAAAGTATAGCATAGAAGTAACGAAATATGAGGAATTTATGTAGCCTAGAGTAAAATGTCATACTATAATTTATGTGGGATGATGATGACAGCCTAGAAAGTCGGTGAATTAAACAGAAAGGGGAGGAAAAGAGACCAAAAAAGTCTAGGTACAAAGTAGAATTAAATAAACAAGAAAAGGGCGCACAAGTAAAATATAACAATCATTAAAAAGTATTAAAAAATAAAATTAGACTGGGGGGGTCCAGTACACTGGATTTTAAATATGGACCACAATTTATACAATCAAAAAACGCACAAAAATGTATGCCGCATATAATTGTAACAATGTATACTGCAGTGTGCAGTCAAAGGATGTATAACACACACGGCGTGCTATATGTCTGTTGATAAAATATGCAGTACAAGAGTATTACAGTCAATAAGTGCAGAATATAGTAAGATCATAGTATTGCACATGACATAACAATATTGTGTACTTGTACTTTCTGCGGTAGAGTAAATAGGGGACCCCAGACAGCATTGCGCCCACCCCTCTTCTATTCTTCTACCCATGTACCTTCTACACTCTTCTTTGAAGAAAAACCATAGTCAGCAGCCACTGTTGCTATATTATCACCACCATCGACATTGGGTTATCCATACTATGCACATTTTTTACTCATAGTTTTGTTTTTATATATCCCTCAAAGACAGTCTGAACAGATAATGTAACTTGCCTTCTTCTCCTCCCTCTAATGAACAATCCCCAAACATGCATTTAGTGCCACATTCACAAATGTATAGTGAGAAAAAGCTGTCTTTTTTAAATCCATATGGCTCATATTTATCAATGTTTCTTTTTAACAGTATAGAAAACTTTGTATACATTTTTTTAACATCAGAACTTTTAAGTGATATACGCCACTTCATGCCTATACAGTTGCATATGTCAGTGACACAGCACTGTTGAAAAGTTTTAGACAGGTGTGGAAAAAATGCTGCAAAGTAAGAATGCATTTAAAAAAGGGAAGTGTTAATAGTTTAATTATTAGCAAAATGAAAAATTAATGAACAAAAAATACATTTAAGTCAAATCAATATTTTCATATTTGTGTGACCACCATTTTCTTCAAAACAGTATCAATTCATCTAGGTACAGTTTCACACAAATTTTGAAGGAACTCAGCAGGTGGTTTGTTCCAAACATCTTGAAGAACTCACCCACATATCTTCTGTGTATGTAGGCTTGTGCAAATCCTGTCTCATCATGTAATCTCAGACAGACTCAATAATATTGAAATCAAGGCTGTGTGGGGACCATATCATCACTTCCAAGACTCCTTGTAATTTTTTAGGATGAAAATAGTTCTTTAATGACATTGGTTATATGTTTGGAGTCAGTGTCCTATGGATACTTGTCCATCATGCAATACCATCCAGAGGCACCTGATTGATATCCTCATGCAGAATAAATTTGGAGCCAATCAAACAACCTCCCTGACAAGTTCCTTCAAAAACTGTGTGCAAGTGTACCTAAAAAAATTTATGCTTTCCTCATCTTTTGAAGCAAAGGTTGGTCACACCAAAAATTAATGTTAATTAGATTTCTATTTTGTTCATTGACTTTGTATTTTGTTAACTTCTGAAAATAAAATACTGTCAGTATTTTGAAAGCATTCTTACTTTATAAAGGTAATAGAAGACCAAACAAATGGCAGTACTAAAGTAACATAAATAGATTTAAAAAGTTATATATTTTATTGAATTATAGAAGATCAAGATAATAAAAAATCCAAGATACAGACACACAAATATATATTGTGGTCGGTGTGTTATCAAATGAGCTATGTGCCTAGTTGCTCCATTTATACTGCACCTGTCCTTGTGTTAATTGGTCAGTTTCAATTGGCTAACCATACCATAAATAAGTGATTCATCTCCCCACCAACTACCCCTGAAGAAGCATTTGCAAAATGCGCATTGGGTCCTTGGTGGGTGAGTAGGCAACTTACTATGCTTATTAAATGATGATTGTATATCTTTCTGCTGTGGGTTGGTTCCTACTTTATATATTTGTACACATATCTGCACCAGATGAGTATCTATGATTACAAAATATTTATTATATTCACTTGATTGCTCAGTCAGTGTGCGTGTATATATTATTATCATTATTTACTTATTATTATAGCGCCATTTATTCCATGGCGCTTTACATGTGAAAAAGGGGGGTATACATAGCTAAAACAATTACTGAAATCTTGAACAAAAATGCAATGGCAAATGGTACAGAAGGAGAGAGGACCCTGCCCGTGAGGGCTCACAGTCTACAATATATACATGTGATCTAAAATTTATACTATAATACACTTTTGTATATTGTGGAATTCCCTGTACTACTCACCCACCACTATATATTTGTGTGTCTGTATCTTGGATTTTTTATGATTATATTTTACTATTCAATAAAATGTATAGCTTTAAATTAATTTAGATTACTTTTGCCCTGGCATTTGTTTGGTCTTCTATTGCATTTATATATGTAGTCAATGCCTATTGGGACACTTTACCAACACTAGGGGTCTCTGTGCAGTTTTTTGATATTTAAGCATTCTTACTTTGCAAAAGTTATAGGCAGTTGTGGAAAAAATGCTGCAAAGTACTGCATATTTCAGGTAATATTTTATGAGCCTTACTGCAAATAAAGTGGATAAATACCTGAAAAGTTTCTAAATATTTTATAAAAAGTTCCAAGCAGGCAAAGGGAAAATACAGGATGCTGATGTATTTTTATCTCATCCTTAATTTACATAACATATTACTACAAATAGAAAACTAATTATTCCTTGTCTTTGAAATGCCAAAGGATAGAAACAAGCTAGAGAAGACTGACCACTTGCACATTTGTAAAAAAAAGAAATTGACATTTCAGAGTTTACCCCACTGCTGTAGAGAAGAAGCAGTTCCAGAGGGGCATCGCTCATCTTAGTATGGTGCCTCCCACCTTCTTACGATACTGTCCTCCTTCTTTCTTTGTGTGGATGATGTCCGGGATGCATCATCCACAGAGTCTCCCCAGCATTGCACTCTTGCACAGGCGTACTTCTCTGCCCTGACCAGGGCAAAGTGAAGCACTGCAGTGCACATGGGCCAGGGCTCCTCAAGCCTTTCTGGCGCATACGCACTGCAGTGCTTTGCTCTGCCCTCGACAGGGCAGAGAAGTACACCAGCACAGCAGAGCGATGCCAGGGAGACTGTGTGGATGATGTACGGGAAGCGTCATATACACAAAGTCAAAAGGAGGATGGCATCACAAGAAGTGGGGAGTCACAGGACCAAGACGAGCGATGCCCCTCAGGCCTGACAGCCCCACAGGTGGAGTATAATAAATAGTGATGAGCGAACGTGCTCCTCACTGCTCGGTACTCGCACGAGCATCACTGTGCTCGACGAGCTCGGCAAGTATTTCCGGGTTGCTCGGGTGGGAACTCGGGTCCCCTCCCTGCATGTTTGGTGCTCTTCAGAGAGCCAATGAACATGCAGGGATTGCCTGCCACTTTCTGTAATGCCATAGCCATGTTGGTTGTGGGCATTACAGTGATTGGCTGGCCGTACAGCATCATCAGATCTATATAAGACCTGGCGCCGCTATGCTCGTCACAGTGTAAAAAAGCTTAAAAAGCAATCCAGAGTACACCATTTTTCTGCTCCATTTGCTTGTTCTCACTGCAGAATAAAGCCAGATCTGTTCCATATTTCAGCGATAAAAATCCAGAAATTTAAACTGGATGTGGAAAATATTGGTCTCCATTTCCATTCTGATGCAGTGTGTCGGTCAAGCTATTCACACTAGGTGTCTGTGAAAAATAGTATTAGAAAATTACAGGCCTGCTATTTAAAACTGTGGTTCTCTGTCAGACATAACACCTATAAGACTGTTCCAAAATAAGCCATTTCTTCCATTTTTATTTTGTTGCAGTGTGTCGGTCAAGCTATTCACACTAGGGATCTGTGTAGAATAGTATTAGTAAATTACAGGCCTGCTATTTAAAACCGTGGTTCTCTGTCAGACATAACACCTATAAGACTGTTCCAAAATCAGCCATTTCTTCCATTGTCTTTCTCTTGCAGTGTGTTGGTCAAGCTATTCACACTAGGTCTCTGTGTGGAATAATATTGGTAAATTACAGGCCTGCTATTTAAAATTTTGGTTCTCTGTCAGTCGTATCATGTATAACTGCATTCCAAAATCAGTCATTTCTCGTGAACGTGGAAAATATTGTCCTCCATTAAAAATGGACAGGGGGCATGGCAAGGGACGGGGAAGTGGACGTCATGGTGATGGTGCATGCAGAGGCCAAGACCGAGGATGTTTTCGTGGGCAAGCTGAAATTGTGCCACAGCAAACACCCACATCTCGTTGCTCGATCCTCCTCTCCCAATTACTAGAGGACCACAGTACACAACTATTCAAACCAGAGCAGTGCCAAAAGGTTGTTGGTTGGATAGCAGATAATGCTTCCAGTCACTTTGCCACCAACACTCTGTCTTCCACATGGTCAAGTCTCAGTAGCCGTGAGTCTGGACCGCATATTCCTCACCCTGATCCTCCTTCCTCCCACTATGCCGAGTGCCTGGAGACAACTGATCCCACACTTGGACACTCCTAAGAGCTATTCACTTTTCCATTTGTAGATTCAGGCCTCTTGCTCGGATAGCTTCAAGCGAGTCAAGAGGAGAAAGCGTGTATAGATGTCCAAGCATTGGAGCAGCCACTGTCACACGAAGGCGATGGTGGGAAAGTGCAATTACTGTCAAAAGAGGTGGATCATGATGATGATGAGACACACTTGCCAGTGAGTCAGGAGGAGGACAAGGGTGCGGAAGTGGAAGACGAGGTGGTGGATGATATAGCAACTGACCCAACCTGGCAGATCGAGTACAGCAGCACGCAGGGGGAAGGATGTGTAGCACCACAACAGGCAGGAAGAAGTAGTGTCGTGGCCGCAGACACAAGGCAGGAAAGCGATCCTCGTAACGCCAACACAACGGAAGTTGCCAGTACAACTGTTAGGTCTTCCTGAGTCTGGTTATTTTTATATACTCTGCAGATAACCACAAAAAGGCCATTAGCACCACCTGCCAGGCCAGCATCAGCAGGGGTAGCAAAACTAACAGCCTGTCCACCACCAGTATAATCAGGCACATGGCAGCAAAACACCCAACTAAGTGGGCCGAACCCCAGGGTCCAGCAACAGTGTCTGCGGGTGACACCACTGCTTGTTAAGCTGTTGTGCATGCACACCAATCCCCTGTCCATGGCGCATGCCAAGATACCTCCCGCCTTGTATCTGTCGTTGAACACTCTCAACTAGCACCATCAGCAAGCACGTCCACGTCCTTGTCCCAGCGAGGCATTCAGTTGTCCCTACCCCAGTCCTTGGAACGCAAGCGAAAATTCGCAGCCAACACCCCACAGGCCACACTACTAAATTCACACATTTTGCGAATGCTTGCTCTCAAAATGTTGCCTTTTAGGCTCGTGGAGACACAAGCTTTCCGCAACCTGATGGCAGCGGCCATCACTCGGTACTCGGTCCCCAGCCGCCACTATTTCTCCCGGTGTGCATTCCACACAATGCAAGAGCACATGTCCCACAACATTAAACGTGCCCTCAACAATGCAGTTACTGGGAAAGTCCACCTAACCATGGACAAGTGGACAAATGCTTGGGGGCAGGAATGGTACATCTTGCTGACAGCACACTGAGTTAATATAGTGGAAGCCGAGAACCAGTCAGACCTTGGGACGGAACACATCCTCCCAACGCTGAGGATTGCGGGCCCTGGGTCAATCAGGGTTGCCCCCACATTCTACAGCTCCTGCACCTCCTCCTCCTCCTCTTCAGCCTCCATCTCCGAAATTACCACATCATTCTCAAGCTGGAATCACTGCAGCACTGCCTCGGCCAAGCGGCAACAGGCTGTGCTGAAGCTAATATGCTTAGGTGACAAACCGCACAATGCTGAAGAGTTGTGGAAAGCTCTGAAAGAGCAGGCAGATCTGAGACTGACACCGCTGACCCTACAGCCAGGCATGGTCGTGTGTGACAATGGCCGGAACCTGGTGGCGGCTCTGAGGCGAGGCGACCTCACACACGTACCATGCCTGGCCCATGTGTTTAATCTCGTGGTTCATCGGTTTCTCAAAACCTACCCAGATATGCCGGATCTGATTGTCAAAGTACGCCACCTGTGTGCCCATTTTAGAAAATCATCTACAGCTTCAGTCGCCCTTGCCTTGCTTCAGCAGCGTTTGCAGCCTCCAGTTCACTGACTGATCTGCGATGTCCCCACACGTTAGAACTCTACATTGCAGATGTTGGGAAGGATTTGTGAGCAGAAGAGGGCAGTTGTTGACTACCAGCATCAACAAGGCCATCGGTATTCAGGTCAGACTCCACACATAAAACCTCAGGAGTGGACATGGATGTCAGACATATGTACCATCCTCCAAAACGTTGAGGACTCCACCAAGATGGTTAGCGGCGATGACTCCATAATTAGCGTCACCATCTCACTTCTCTGTCTTTTGAAATGCTCTCTGCTCTCAGTTAAAGAGGATGCATTGCAGGCGGAGCACGATGAGATGGAGCAAGGAACCATATAGGGTAATTCCACACAGCCCAGCCTCATCTCATCCCAACATGGATTTGGTGACAATGAGGAGGAAAAACAGGAGCTAGTTTCCTGCGCTATAGACAGTACTACCTGTACAACTATCATACCGTCTGTTCAGCGTGTATGAACTGAGGACAGGGGGATGGAGGAGGGGGAGGAAGATGAGGAGGAGAATGTGGTCAGTCGTCCTCTTGGTGAGGACATGTAAGTCTTGCCTGTTAGCAGTCTGGCACACATGGCTGAGTTTATGTTACGCTGAATTTCCCGTGACCCTCGCATTGTTCAAAATTTGGATGAAAGTCATTACTGGTTGGTGTCACTTCTAGACCCACACTACAAAGGAGAACTTTCTGTCTCTTATTCTGTTTCAGGACAGGCCTAATAAAATTGTGCAGTACCAGAATGCCCTTGTTGCGGAATTATTAAAAAAAATCCCATCTGAAAACGCTGGCGGCAGAGGTCACAGTTCATTGGACAACCAAGGAATACAGGCGTGAGAGACAAATGCAATCGAGCAGAGGCAAAAGAACACTGTTAAAGTTCTAGGAACAGTTTTCTCAGACCCTCCCATTTCACAGGCCCTGAGACGCGAGTTACTCTCATAAGGAGGGAAAAGTTGCGGAAGATGCTGCGGGAGCACCTTGCTGACCGTACCAACATCCTCCGTGATTCCGCTGTGCCTTATAATTATTGGGTATCCAACTGGACACATGGCATGAACTGGCTCTCTATGGCTTGGAGGTCCTTACCTGCCCTGCCGCTGGTGTTTTGTCAGAGCGGGTTTTTAGTGCTGCCGGTGGAATTTTAACCGATAGGCGCATCAACCTGTAAACTGAAAATGCGGACAGGCTGACTCTGAAAAAAAGGAACAAGGGCTAGATTGGGCCAGACTTCTCAACACCACCGAATGATAGCAGCGTAACATAAACTTTAATGAAATAATTAAAAAAGGGCTTCCCTGTATGTTTGTTTCCAGCCTGGTACAAATAGGCATCTGGGGGTTGGGGGCAGCCCGTTCCTGCCTGCTGTACCTGGCTGGACACAAAAATATGGCGAAGGCCACGTCAAATTTTTGGTGAAAAATTCTTTAAAAAATTAAAAAAAAAACACATTTAGGGATTGCATCTTTATTAACCCCTCCACTTGAGGGGTTAATAAAGATGCAGTTCCTAAATTATTATTATTTTATTTATTCATTTTTCCCCAAAATTTTGACGTTGGCTTCGCCATATTTTTGTATGCCAGCTAGGTACAGCATACAGGAACGGGCTGCCCCCAACCCCCAGCTGCCTATTTGTACCCGCCGGACACAACAATATAGGGAAGCCCTTTTTTTTTATTATCATTATTTCATAAATTTCATGAAATAATTAAAAAAAAAATACGTGAGACTTCACCCTATTTTTGTGTCCAGTCAGGTACAACTAGGCAGCTGGGGGCTGGAATCTGCAGTGCAGGGAGGCCCAAGCTTTCTGGTCCCCCCGCTGCGAATTGCAGTCCGCAGCCACCCAAGAAAATTGCTCGTTCATAGAAGCGCCATCTTCTGGCACTGTACCCAACTCATCCAGGGCCCTTGTGCGGTGATTCACTGGGTAATAAAGGGGTTAGCGCCAGCTTTGTATTATCAGCTGGCTCTAAGCACGAAATTCATGGGGTCTCGCCAATATTAGACATGACCGCCATGAATTTCTAGTAAAGTATTTAAAAAAAAAACTCCCAGATTAAAATCCTTTTATTGAAATAAACACACATTCCTTTAATGTTCTAAATTAAACTCTACTTACCGTATCGCCCATTCCAGCTGAAGCCAATGTCTTCTGCAATAAAAGTAAAATGATAAACCAACCTCATCCTTACCTTTCCATGGTTCCCAGGACGGCTTCAGCTCTGCTACATTAACATGACAGGCTGGATCGCAGCAGAACGCTGCCATCCTGCTTGCCAAGCCGCAGACACTGAGAAGCTCCTCAGTGTCTCGCTGTGACGGCATCCAGATGAGCCGAGTTCATGTCCAATGAACTCAGCTCACCTCATGCACGTCACTGACAGCGTGGGAGAATTCTCCTGCTCATGCGGTGCCGGCAAATAACATCACCGCTTGAGCAGGAGAATTCTCCCACGCTGGGATGGCATTGAGATGGCAGGCTGGATGGTATCAGAATGCTGCCATCCAGCTTGCCATCCTTCAGAGACACTGTGGAGCGGCTTTTTACCGCTGGCTTTTAAACAATCATGCACCCATTTCAGCCTTTTCCTCAGGCCCCAGACCGCTTTATAGGCTCCAGCAGACAATTACTCGGCTTACTTGCTTTTCCCATTGACTTTCATTGCACTCGCTACTTGTAACGAGTACCCGAGTATTGGGACGTACTTGTTACGAGCATAGCGAGTCCGATTATTTCACTACTCGCTCATCCCTAATAGCCAGCTGATGCATCTCTAACAATAGCAAAGGCGGACTGCTGGCCCTTTAAGAATAGTAAGGCTGTAAAAATAGTGTTTGTGACTTTCACAATTCCTCCTTCATAAATGAAACAGGATGTGTCTGATGATGTTTCATACACCACATGGCCAGATAAGGTTGTAAAATGTTAAAATGACATTTCCAGATGAATGCAATTGTCTTGGTTGAAAGCAATGCAAAAGTGCAAAAACCAATCAAAATCGCTACGTGGAAACATAGCCAAAGGTGTGCAGGAGCATTTTTGTTTTTGGTTATTTATTTTGCCTCATATAGAAGTCATTACCCTGGAAAGGATGTTCCTTAACATATTTCCCAGGAAAATCCATTCTGGTTTTGTTTTTGTATGTTTTATTGTTAGTCCGAAAAAGTGGTGCAATACCTCTGACAACATTGGTGACAGCAGTGACCTGGGAGTCAGAGAGCCTTCCAGGGGTCTTCCCCTTGCTGTTCCCATGTCATTTTAGCACTGTTCCCATCGATTTGGGCAATTTTTAGGCCCTCTGCAGACTCCCCGGGGGAGCCGCGGGAAAAATGCTCGAGTTTCCCATAGACATACATTGGGATCGTTACTCGGACCGAGCATTACAATTTGCTCGATTCGAACAACGAGTACCAGAGCATTTTAGTGCTTGCTCATCACTAATAATAAAACATCTTTTTCTTGTCTTGCAGGTCAGGTTGGGGGCATTAGTACAGCATTATAAAATGCTGTATATCAGCGCTGAAAGGTGGTGGTCTTCCCTCATATGGTAAAAACCTGGTGACAGGTTTGCTTTAAGGCAGACTAAAGACTGCATGGTTTTAATGACTGCTATTCTTGTAACCTTCCCTGTTTAAAAAATTCTCAGTCTTCTCTGAAGCCTGGCAAAATTAGACAGCATACTCCTAAACCACTTGTCATCTTTCATGGTTGGTCAAGGAGGTCTGTAGCTACATTGTGGCATCAAATCATAATGGTTCGATGACAAGGTAAGGAAAATTAACAGAAGGCTACGTATGTAAAGTAATATTTCCAAGGCCAGCATAAGTTCAGGCGCTCTTTCTCTTTGCTTTTGAATTATTACACCTAGACTTACTATTTTTCAACTCCACAGTGATAGCCACCTGGTGTGCAGGGTGCAGCCCAGCACTATTTAAGTGAATATGCCTTTGATGTTTGTGGCTTATAAAAAAATAGTTCAGCATCTATGGGTCTAGAGACATTAGTACACCTGTCTGAGCTTCTGGACCAGCCTCTACTTTCTTCTCTTATGACTGCCCCCCTTTACTCTGCCCAAATTTGGGCACTAAAAATTGTCCACCATGTCTCAGTGAAATCATTTACCTAGGCATTTTAAGTCCAGGTAGGAAGTTCCTGTTAGTAATAGTGGTTCTGTGCTCCAACCTGAGAATGGAGCAGGTCCAGTGCTAGGCTTCTCTGGTCGCAGGCATCGCGGTTGTCCTGACATTGGAGGCAGACCTATTATGCATGCATGGAGACTGTCCCAATATCATGGATCATTGCGTTCTGGCATTGTATAATGTGTGAGGACGCGGGATGTTGCTTTCCCCAGTTTCCAGGCAATGCAGGACACTGCTTTGTCTGGCACTAAGCAGTGGTGGAATTATGTTCATTCTGCTGTGCAAGCCAGCAGGGAGTGACTGTGTGGGGATGATTGGGAAGTATTCAACACCTTATCATTAGGCGGGTTATTTAATCCTGCTGTCACGGGTGTGTTGCCACGAAGATCGTCACGAGTACACAGCCTGACTTCTCGCAGCTGACTTGTTGGTGCTTTGTGTTTCTCGGCAGTGAGGGAGTTAATTCTCTCTCTCTCTCTGGGCTAGATGAGGTCCAGCCTCGCCCAGCTGCAATCAATGCTGCTGTAGTGAGACTCCTTCATATACCTGCTGGTCTGTCTGGGAGGTGTCGGTGAAAGCATTTCATTCAGACTGACAGAGCGGATCGTGGTGTTTGGAGTTGCTGAGATAAGTGTACTTGGAAGTGTTTTTTCCCTTTCCTCGCTTTATCATTTATCTCCTTTCCCGTTGGTTTTCCCTCTGTTGTAGTTGAGAAGTTGTTTGTATGCAAGGTGGTTTTGGTTTTTCCCTTGTACTGTCTCGTTCGTCTAAATACTGTGTTTGGGCATATTATTTCTTGTTCCCTTTGGTTGTGATCGGGGTCCTTCTCAGGACTAGATTACTGAGGTGCAGGGATCTTCAGGAGGTAGGGGTTACGCTGGCGGCCTGGACCTCTGTACCTTTAACAGTACCTCCAGGTTGAGGGATTAGTCAGGGCCCCAGCTTAGGGTCAGCTTAGGCCCCCTACCTCCAGTATACAGAGACAGCGTGACATTTTCACCGACCCACTTAGTTTTTCTCCAGCTACTATGGATCCAGTAGCCGGTCTAGCTCGGCAATTGCAGAGTTTGTCCATGGAGCTGGCGGACGTTAGGTCCAAGGTTTGGCATCCTCAGGAGCAAGCCGGACCAGAACCTAAAGTAGCTCTCCCTGATAGGTTCACTGGGGGGCGGGACAAGTTTTTTGTTTTCCGGGAGGCATGTAAATTGTACTTTCGGCTGCGGCCTCGGTCATCGGGGAGTGAAGAACAAAGGGTGGGAATTGTCATCTCGCTCCTACAAGGGGACCCACAATCTTGGGCGTTCTCTCTTCCCCCGGGTTCCCCGGCTCTCCAGTCAGTGGATAGGTTTTTCGCTGCCCTGGGACTCGTATATGATGACCCAGATCGGATCTCCCTTGCTGAGTCTAAGTTACGTAGGATCCAGCAGGGAGATCGTCCGGCGGAGGAATTCTGTTCGGAGTTCCGTAGGTGGGCCACGGACACCCAGTGGAATGACCCGGCTCTTAGGAGCCAGTTTTGTCATGGTTTATCCGACAAATTACAGGATGTGTTGGCACAGTATGATTCTCCCGTGTCTCTGGAAGCTGCTATGGCCCTCGCTATTCGCGTGGACAGACGGCTTCGGGAGAGGTGCGGGATAACTCTACCCCCTGTGATGACTCCACCTCCTACAAGGTCCCCTCATATGGTGGTTCCCCTGGTCAGTCCTGAGGAGCCTATGCAATTAGGAAGGACATCATTTTGGGGGAGGGGACCGGTGGTGCGCCATAAGGCAGGAAGGTGTTTCTTCTGCGGGAGAAAGGGACATTTTATTGGGGGGTGTCCATCCCGTCCCTTGCAGAGTGAAGAGTCGTCGGAAAACTGTTGATCCCAGGTTGTGTGGTGGACGGCAATCTGGGAGTAGGTATTTCGTCCCTAGGTTCGTCTCAGTTTCTCTTACCGGCGGAGGTGGTGGTGGGTACGAGAACTGAGAGGATATCTGTTCTTCTGGATAGTGGGGCCGGGGCTAATCTGGTTGATGCTCGGTTTGCCCGGGTTCAAGGTATGCGGTTGAGTGAGTTGGCTAAACCCATCCCCATATTCTCGATCGATGCCAGGCCTCTCGGGCAGGGAAGTTTTTTGCAAGTTGTGCATGACGTAAAACTTCAAGTGGGGGCAATACATAAAGAACTGTTGTCTTGCTACGTGTTGGAGGGTCTTCCCACTCCTATTGTGTTGGGCCTTCCTTGGTTAGCTAAGCATAACCCGGTTATTAATTGGCAAACCAGGGAGATAAGCCAATGGAGTAAATTCTGTAATAAAAACTGCATGAACACGGTCATTGGTGCGGTTACTCCTTGGGTCTTACCTCCATTTCTGGCGGACTTTGAGGATGTATTCTCGGAGAAAGGGTGTCAGGAACTACCTCCTCATCGCGTGTATGACTGTTCTGTAAAACTGCTCCCAGAGGCCAAGTTACCTAAAGCTAGGTTGTATAACCTTTCTGGTCCTGAGAGGCAGGCCATGAAGGATTATATCTCAGAAAGTCTGGCTAAGGGGCATATTAGACCTTCATCTTCACCGGTGGCTGCGGGGTTCTTCTTTGTTAAGAAGAAAGATGGAGGCCTACGCCCTTGCCTGGATTTCCGTGAACTTAATCGGATTACGGTCCGAGATCCGTATCCGCTCCCACTTATTCCCGATCTCTTTAATCAGATCGTGGGCGCCAAATGGTTTTCTAAGTTGGATCTCAGGGGGGCGTACAATCTGATTAGGATGAAGGAGGGGGATGAGTGGAAGACGGCGTTTAACACTCCGGAGGGGCATTATGAGAACCTTGTCATGCCATTCGGTCTGACTAATGCCCCGGCGGTGTTCCAACACTTTGTTAATGACATTTTTCGCCGCTTGGTGGGACAGTTTGTTGTCATATATCCGGATGATATCCTAATTTACTCGCCGGATCTGGTGTCTCATCAGGAGCACGTTAGGCAGGTGTTACAGATCTTGCGGGATAATAAACTGTATGCCAAGTGGGAAAAGTGTGTGTTCGCCGTACAGGAACTCCAGTTTTTAGGCTTCCTGGTTTCAGCGTCCGGTTTTCGTATGGACCCTGGGAAAGTGCGGGCAGTTCTTGAGTGGGATCGGCCAGAGAATCTTAAGGCACTACAACGTTTCCTGGGGTTTGCTAATTATTACCGGAAGTTCATTCGTAATTTCTCGTCCATGGTTAAGCCTCTCACTGACATGACTAAAAAGGGGACGGATTTTTCTAGGTGGTCTGACAAGGCTTGTCAAGCATTCTCCTCTTTGAAAAAATGCTTTGCCTCGGCGCCCATACTCATTCAACCTGATGCGTCTCAGCCATTCATTGTAGAGGTAGACGCTTCCGAGGTAGGGGTGGGAGCAGTATTGTCACAGGGTTCGTCCCCTGGTAAGTGGCATCCGTGCGCCTTTTTCTCTAAAAAATTGTCGTCCGCTGAGAGGAATTACGATGTCGGCAATAGGGAACTCTTGGCCATTAAGTTAGCTTTTGAGGAGTGGCGCCATTTTTTGGAGGGGGCAGTTCATCCGGTCACCGTCATCACCGATCACAAGAACCTGCTATATCTGGAGTCCGCGAAACGTCTGAATCCCAGACAAGCCAGGTGGTCGTTGTTTTTTACCAGGTTTAATTTTGTCGTTACATATCGTCCTGGGTCAAAAAATGTAAAGGCGGATGCCTTATCTCGTAGTTTCCCGGGGGCCGGGAATACGGACGACCCGATTCCTATCCTTCAGGAGGGGGTGGTGGTTTCGGCAGTATGCTCTGAGCTGGAGGAGGAGGTATTGGAGGCTCAGGGGGACGCCCCTGTTGGACCTCCAGGGAGATTGTTTGTTCCAGATCAGTTGCGACAAAAGGTGATCGAGGCACACCATAACTCAGTTTTTGCAGGACACCCGGGGAGTAAAGCAACTGTGGATCTCCTCTCGCGTCGGTTTTGGTGGCCTAACTTACATAAGGAGGTGGTAACTTTTGTCGTGTCCTGTGGGGTTTGTGCGCGCTCTAAGACCTCACATACCCGTCCGTCTGGGGCCCTCTTACCTTTGAAGATCCCGGAGCGTCCTTGGACTCATCTGTCTATGGACTTTATTACGGACCTCCCTCCGTCTTCGGGTAAAACGGTCATACTCGTTGTAGTGGACAGGTTCAGCAAGATGGCACATTTTATCGCTCTTCCGGCTCTCCCTAATGCTAAAACTCTTGCGCAGGTGTTCATTGGGGAGATTGTGAGGCTTCACGGGGTACCCTCCGAGGTGGTGTCTGATCGGGGGTCTCAGTTTGTGTCTAAGTTCTGGAAGGCGTTTTGTGCACGGCGGGGGATGCAGTTGTCATTCTCATCGGCTTTTCATCCTCAGACCAATGGTCAGACGGAACGTATGAACCAGAGCTTGGAGACATATCTCCGGTGTTTTGTGTCAGAGAACCAGGAGGACTGGGCTTCTTTCTTACCTCTGGCAGAGTTTGCTCTTAATAATAGGCGGAGCGAGTCCACTGGTAAGTCCCCGTTTTTTGGGGCATATGGTTTTCACCCCCAGTTTTGTACTTTCAGTGGGGGGGGCTCTTCGGGGGTTCCTGAGGAGGAACGATTTTCCTCATCACTCGCTTCAGTATGGAGAGGGGTGCTGAAGAATCTGAATACTATGGGGAACCGATACAAACGTATGGCTGATAGGAGGAGAGTGTCTGGTCCGGACCTAAGTGTGAACGATCGGGTATGGTTGTCTACCAGGAATATAAAACTTAAGGTTCCCTCCTGGAAACTGGGTCCCAGGTTCATCGGGCCGTACAGAATCAGTTCTATTATTAATCCGGTGGCATTCCGTTTTGACCTCCCCCCTACGTTTAAAATTCGCAACGTGTTTCACAGATCATTGCTTAAGAGGTATGTGGCGCCGGTTGTACCGTCACTTTTACCTCCCCCTCCAGTGGTTGTCAATGGCAACTTGGAGTTCCAGGTATCGAGGGTCATCGATTCACGTTTTAATCGCCGGTCCCTTCAGTACTTGGTTCATTGGAAGGGGTATGGTCCTGAGGAGAGGATGTGGGTTCCTGCGTCGGATATTAACGCAGACCGATTAGTTCGGGCCTTCCACACGACTCACCCGGATAAACCTGGCCCTGAGGGTCCGGAGGCCCCTCGTAGAAGGGGGGGTACTGTCACGGGTGTGTTGCCACGAAGATCGTCACGAGT
The DNA here is from genome assembly GCF_046119375.1 of Phyllobates terribilis. Classification (NCBI taxonomy): domain Eukaryota; kingdom Metazoa; phylum Chordata; class Amphibia; order Anura; family Dendrobatidae; genus Phyllobates; species Phyllobates terribilis. Next base: position 287,053,063 of record NW_027362761.1, read on the forward strand.
ACACAGCCTGACTTCTCGCAGCTGACTTGTTGGTGCTTTGTGTTTCTTGGCAGTGAGGGAGTTAATTCTCTCTCTCTCTCTGGGCTAGATGAGGTCCAGCCTCGCCCAGCTGCAATCAATGCTGCTGTAGTGAGACTCCTTCATATACCTGCTGGTCTGTCTGGGAGGTGTCGGTGAAAGCATTTCATTCAGACTGACAGAGCGGATCGTGGTGTTTGGAGTTGCTGAGATAAGTGTACTTGGAAGTGTTTTTTCCCTTTTTCCCTTTCCTCACTTTATCATTTATCTCCTTTCCCGTTGGTTTTCCCTCTGTTGTAGTTGAGAAGTTGTTTGTATGCAAGGTGGTTTTGGTTTTTCCCTTGTACTGTCTCGTTCGTCTAAATACTGTGTTTGGGCATATTATTTCTTGTTCCCTTTGGTTGTGATCGGGGTCCTTCTCAGGACTAGATTACTGAGGTGCAGGGATCTTCAGGAGGTAGGGGTTACGCTGGCGGCCTGGACCTCTGTACCTTTAACAGTACCTCCAGGTTGAGGGATTAGTCAGGTCCCCAGCTTAGGGTCAGCTTAGGCCCCCTACCTCCAGTATACAGAGACAGCGTGACACCTGCTCCCTGCTCAGTGATTTGCTGTTAATTGCAGTTACTATATGCTGTGGTGGTAAGTGGTGCTAGCATTAATGTTGTTATCTTTTCAGGGGTTATCTCATTTTCTCTTCTTATTTCACTTCCTGGGGTTCTTGCAGAGGTACTCACCTGGTTCTTGGCTAGGCACCAGATGCCTGCTGTCCAGCGACAGTGGGCCTGGAAAGGGCTCTGCCAAAGCCATCCTTCCATTTACTGGGAGCTGGGTGAAGAGTATTCCCGGCCCTCAAGGGCTTGCCTAGCTGGGCAGCTTGCGCCTTTGCTAGTTTTGGTGCCAGTCTTGCTGGGTCCCTCTGCAAATCGCATAACAACACCCCTGTGTCTGAGTATTAAGATAGAATTGAATTAAGCTGCAGTGTGTTTTATCTCTGGTAAAATCCAGCCACTCTTTTTGTGATTATATCCTCAGACTTCTTTGATTTCTATAACTTGCACCTACTGCTCCACAAGACAGCTGGTTAACCTATTGTTTGCCAAAAGCATCTCAAACTGATACTTAGAGACTGTTCATACTAGGAACATTCATGAACTATGAGCATATATTCATCTTTGCAAACTCCTGTGATTGCTACAAAACTGTAGACCTGCTGGGTAAACCATTCTTTGCCAAATGCCTCATGAACTGTTATCATGTCTGTTTACATAAATTGTATCTGCTGCTGTTTTACACATTATTTTTAGCATCACAAACTGGTATTAGAGATTGTTCTCACTACATTACAATCTTCTGTTAACTCTGTAACTTGCATCTCCTTGGTTAAGCCATTGTTTGTTTAAAGCATCACAAAGTGTTAGTATAGGAAGTTTATATGTATGGACATTGCTTCTTATATCTGTGTGCTGCTTCAGACTGGCTCTTGTCATCTGCATCTAACCATCTGGTTCAGTGGCTTCCAGTGTGATCTGTCTGCTGTCTAGTTTAGCTTGTTGCCCAAGTCATCACTGTTCCATGTGCCTAAAATCCTACCCTTCCAAGACCTTGGGTTTGCGTGTCCACTCTGATCTGCAGCTTTTTGAATTCACCTCACTAACTGAGCTTAACACTTATGTCAAAATGTTAGTTTTGAACAATCATTGTTATATTTTAGACATTCTGGTAGATAAAAACATCAAGCATGACAATGTATTAAATATTTGATTCAGAGATGTTGTACAATTTTAGCTATAATCCAAAAAACAAACAGGTTGCAGGTGAATATGTAATATCGATGGCGGCGTGCTGGCATGGCTTACCACCTCCCTCCATGCAAGACTGCCATCTTACCTACCAATCCAGGCTGCACACTTTGCTCCAGTACCTGCTGTGTCTTTTGTCTGATTGCTTAGGGCGGCGGCGCGGCTACTGCCTGATTCTTATAGTTATTGTGTGCGCACTCCTAATGCCTCCCCAGCCTATGGGGATCCAAAACAAAGCCGTGCGTTTGTGGAGCAATGTATGCTGCATTTCAAATTCTATGCTCACTAATTTCCCACTGATCGGGTTAAAGTAGCATTCATGATGTCCTACTTAGCGGGTGATGCCTTGAATTGGATCACCCCCCCATGGGAAGCATGGGATCCTATCGTCTCTGACCTTCAGGCCTTCCTGGTGGTCTTTCTAATGGTCTTTGATGACCCTAACCCTGAAGCTTCTGCTAACGCTTCCCTTCCCAGTATCCTGGAGCAGTCCCGATGGGTGATGCGTGTAGGTAGCCCACCAGCTCTCCAACCTGAAGAGACTGCCGTCCACATAGAATTCACACGGGATGGCAATGCTCCACAGAATACTTCTCTTCCCAACCACAAGAGGCAGTCCAGAAGTGCAAGGCGTTGAGGTAAACCGTCACGCCAGGTTCTGTCCTCCCAAAGACCTCCTGTACCCCAGCCTGTTGAGGCAGCTACCCGCACAGAATCCATGAAGGATGACTATGTTCGTCAGGCACAGCAGAGGCCGGAATTCAGTCACAAAATCGGATTGCGTTCCCGCTGCGGTTGTTTGGGACACCCTGATGGTCTCTGTCCAGCGAAGGTTGGAGAATCCCAAGACATTTGGCCTGTCGGAGAGGCTGCCCTTGGCGTCAGTGTTTCCTTTCCACAGATGACCGTGACTGTCTCCGTGGCAAGTGAAGGCCTCGGATTAACCGGAAGTTTTGGGCGTGAAGCCATGAAGAGTCAGTGTCTGATTCCCGTCCGACAACTCCAGAATCCGGTTTGGGCATTGTCAGCGGAAGGACGAGCCCTACTCAGAAGCAGTCAAAATATGTCTGTACAAGTTATGCTCCCACAGGTCATCCAAAGCTGAGAGATATAGTGCCCGCTCAGGTCTGGAGATCCTGCATGGTGTTTGCTGGGGGACTGCTGAGGTACAAGGGGTACAAGGAAATTATATCATCGCACACTCATAAGAATAGTTGCAGTGTGCATTTATTAGTATAGGCATGTAGTGGCGACAATAAATGGCGACAGTAGTAGTAGACGTTTCGGCCTAATCCAGGCCTTATTCATTAAGTCGCGCTATTGTAAAAGAGAGGTAAGATGTTTAGGATACATACATGTGAGGGAAGCAATAGTGGTAAACAAATCCATATAAAGTAATATTGACTGACGAGAAAAAGGCCAAAAAAGGGAGGGGGGGGGCGGGGGAAGGGGAAGGGAGGTGGATAGGGAGCAAGAAGTAAAATAACAAATATACATATATACATATATACATAGGGTTACAATCGCTAAGTATCATGGAGTTCACAGTAAGGTTACCTTGTATAGGTTGAGATGCAGAAATGTGCCAGAAGGAATTATTATGGGAAATCCTGGGTAACACTGTAATGGCAAGGGATGTATATTAGAAACATGTCCGGGTCCCATGTAGGAGGGGGAATTTTGAAGACCAGTACCTCGTTCGTATGCCTTGTGCTTATCAGCCTATAGGGGACTGAAAACAGAGGAAGTCCCAGTTAATCAGTGCTATGCAAAGGGAAGTAAGACAAACCTCTATAAGGTAAATACCTTCGCTTATGGTGTGGTACAGTGCTCCTGTGTCTCCATTTGGTGCTGTGGTCCCAGGTATGGCCGTTCATATAGGGGAGGAGGACAGCGTGTCTGTCTCCCTGTGCTGCTTATTGAACACTGGGAGTCCCCGTTTAAATATGTTTGGGCTGAGCGCTAAACCGGAAGTGCGTCACGGGAGGGGGCGTGGCCCGGGAAGTGACGTTACGCTCTGGGTATAATGGTGTATAGACGCTGAAGGTTGCTAAGGTACTCAGTACACAACAGTGGCTGGCTGACTAGCGCATGCACAGAGCGCAGCGGGGCATACATATTCAGGAGTAATGCATAATATAGCGCTGTAACGGGTACGGGAAGAGGACTTATATGTTAAGGTGTAATGCACAGTATTGCGCTGTGAATGGGAACAGGGGGGCACTACTAGACATTGTTAGTTTTAGGCACTTAGATTAGTCCTAGAGGAGTTAACTCACCTACATGTACAAGTGGGTTCAGTGGGTCTGTAAGGAGAACAGACAGTCAGTTATTGGAGGTGTATAGCAGACTATATCAATTAGGTGGCAATATATAAGAATTCAATGGATCCAATCGATCTCTCTGTTTAGACCTTTTGGGGATAACGTCTGAAGTGTATAGATCCAGTAAGACTCCCGTTGTCTTAATAATTTGACGTGGTTGCCCCCCCGTCTAGGTCTTGCCACATGTTCAATCACTTGGAAGCGAAGTTGGGCCACCGTATGTCTGGCTCTGGTCAAGTGATCTGGTAGTGGGAGCCAATTCTTGCCACAACGGATGGTTGACTTGTGGCTTGCTATGCGATCTTTAATGTGCTGTGTGGTCTCGCCTACGTGCAGCAGACCACATGGGCATTTGTTAACGTAGATTACAAAATTCGAGTCACATGTAAAAAATCCCCTGATGGGGTAGCTTTTCCCTGTCCAGGAATGTGTGATAGTGTCAGACTTAATGATGTTGGAGCATGCTGCACAATTGAGACAGGGAAAAGTGCCGTGGCGACGAGTGCTGAGCAGGCGTTGAGAGGCAGTTGTACGTGAGGACCCTACGTCTGCCCTAATGATCTTATCTTTGATGTTGGGTGCTCTTTTGGCGCACATGAGTACCGGATTTGCAAATGTGGGAATTTCTGGCTAGGCTCTGGCCAGGAGGGGCCAGTGTTTTTTAATGATGGCTTGAACTTTAGGCATTAAGGGGTGATACGTGTGTACAAATGGTATCCTTTCCATTTTTGTAGTGGGCAGATGAGGGGGTTTTGGTTCCAGCGCTTGATCTGCCTCATGCTGGAGGAGCTGAGTAGGGTAATTGCGTTCCCTGAATTTGGCAGACATGTCCTGTAGGCGTTGGGAGAGAGTGTTCGGGTCAGAGACGATTCGGGTCACTCTATGAAATTGGGAGCGTGGAAGACTATTTTTTGTAGCTTTGGTGTGGCAGCTAGAATAGTGTAGAAGGCTGTTACAGTCTGTTGGTTTTGAGAAGAGGTCAGTTATAAGTTTATCGTTGCCATCACGGATGACTAGAGTGTCAAGAAAGGAGATTTGATTTGGGTCATAAGTAATTGTGAATTGTAGTTCAGGTCTGACGGAGTTGATATACGTGAAGAAGGTAATGAGTGTCTCTGGTGGGCCCTGCCATATGAGAAAGATATCATCTATATAGCGATGATAGGTGGTGCAATGTAGTTTGAATGACTCATTAGGATAAATGAAACTCTCCTTGAACCTGTGCATATAGGCATTAGCGTAAGCAGGAGCTACATTTGAGCCCATTGCGGTGTCCCGCTTTTGCACAAAGAAGTCGTCGCCAAATAGGAAGAAGTTCTGGTGTAGGACTAGTGTCAGTAGTTCTAAGCAGAATTGGATAGATGGGGGAGATAGATCAGACTCTGTAAGAAGATGTGCCGTGGCTTTTAAACCTAGTTCATGGGTAATTGAAGTGTACAAGCTGTTAGCATCCAATGTAACTAGTAGGCTGGTCGGGGTAAGACCTGAGGTGTTCCTGATGATTTCCAAGAAGGCATTTGTGTCAAGTAGAAAAGCTCGTGTTTTCTTGACAAGTGGTGTAAGAATCTTTTCTAGATAGATTGCTAATGGGGAAAGAATAGAATCAGTAGAAGCTACAATGGGTCGTCCCGGGGGATTGGTCAATGATTTATGAATCTTGGGAAGGATATAGAACACGGGGGTTATAGGGTGGGAATTGGTTAGAAAAGTAGCTGTTTTGTGGTCAATGATTTTGAGATCAAGGTATCTGGTAAGAACTTCCTGAATTTTAGAGCGGATGTTACTGGTGGGGTCGTAAGAAATATGACTATAAGTCGTTGTGTCGGCTAGTTGGCGATTAACCTTGTCCATGTAACTTGGCCGGTCCATGATGACCGTAGCGCCCCCCTTGTCTGCTGGTTTGATCACTATGTTTTTGTTGTTACCCAGGCTTTTTAAGGCACTTTTTTCCTCATTGGTAAGGTTTTGATGTGTGGGAAAGAATCCTAGGTGTTGTTGGTGTAGCAGACTTCTGATGTCCCTGGTGATGAGAGCAATGGTTGTCTCAGTCGCGTGATTGGTGTGTGGAGGACAGAATGTACTAGGGTTACGTAACCCCAGATTAACTATGGAAAGCTCCGTTGCAGTATCACCCCCTGGTGGAGGTGCTCTGAACATGGAGGTCTCTTTAGATAGTCCAAAGTGGGTCTTCAATCGTACAGACCGATAGAAGTGTTGCAAGTCCTTCTCCAGCTGGAACGAGTCCCAGTTGGGTGTCGGACAGAAGGATAAACCTTTCTGTAACACTGCTAGTTCAGTGGGGGAAAGGGTGTAACTGGAGATGTTCTTCACCAGGTTCGGTGTCTTACCTGGGAGCGGGTTGTCATTCTTTCGTTTCCACGATCTCCTTGTGGGTCTGGATGTTGGCGTCCTCCTTTTTTGGTCTTCCATAAAAAAGTTGCCTCGTTTCGCCCAGTAGAGAAATCGCTTCCTGAGCTGAAGGAGTTGTGATAACGCTGACCAGGTTGATGGTGGCGTGTAGAGGGACCGGAGGAGGCGTTCCATCTGTAGACCCGGTTGTTGCTGTAGTCTTCATTATCCCTCTGAAATTTCTGGCGCTTGCATTCTTGTAGGGTTTTTTGGTGATCTGCAAGAATTTTGTCAGTCTTATTCTTCAGCGTAGTCCACTCTGTAGATGATAGGTTAGCAATGAGTTGAGTCTCGATGGCGGCAATGGACTTCTCGCTCTCCTTAATAGCTTTCTGCAAAAAATCTACCATGAGAATGATTATATCAAGGGAGCACTTATTCAATATCTTTTTGAACTTATCACAGTATTGTTCGTTATCCGAAAATAGTGTGGGGCGGAGATTACTCCTCAGACCCCTGGGGATCTTTCCCTGTCTATGATACTCAGCTAAAGTTACAGCATGTAAGTTATATGAGACAAGTCGTCGTCTCTCTTTTTCGTAGTCTTTACTTCTTATCTCCTCGGAGGGAGTCTTGAGAAATTCGCTGGACGTAGTCACTAGTGACAATATATTATGACTGGTAGTCTCGTCGTATGCGAAAATGTCGGTTGACATTTGGAAGACTGGTGCAACGAACAATACTGTGATAAGTTCAAAAAGATATTGAATAAGTGCTCCCTTGATATCATCATTCTCACGGTAGATTTTTTGCAGAAAGCTATTAAGGAGAGCGAGAAGTCCATTGCCGCCATCGAGACTCAACTCATTGCTAACCTATCATCAACAGAGTGGAATACGCTGAAGAATGAGACTGACAAAATTCTTGCAGATTATCAAAAAACCCTACAAGAATGCAAGCGCCAGAAATTTCAGAGGGATAACGAAGACTGCAGCAACAACCGGGTCTACAGATGGAACGCCTCTTCCGGTCCCTCTACACGCCGCCATCAACCAGGTCAGCGTTATCACAACTCCTTCAGCTCGGGAAGCGATTCCTCTACTGGGCGAAACGAGACAACTTTTTTATGGAAAACCAAAAAAGGAGGACGCCAACATCCAGACCCACAAGGAGATCGAGGAAACGAAATAATGACAACCCGCTCCGAGGTAAGACACCGAACCTGGTGAAGAACATCTCCAGTTACACCCTTTCCCCCACTGAGCTAGCAGTCTTACAGAAAGGTTTATTCTTCTGTCCGACACCCAACTGGGACTCGTTCCAGCTGGAGAAGGACTTGCAACACTTCTATCGGTCTGTACGATTGAAGACCCACTTTGTACTATCTAAAGAGGCCTCCATGTTCAGAGCACCTCCACCAGGGGGTGATACTGCAACGGAGCTTTCCATAGTTAATCTGGGGTTACGTAACCCTAGTACATTCTGTCCTCCACACACCAATCACGCGACTGAGACAACCATTGCTCTCATCACCAGGGACATCAGAAGTCTGCTACACCAACAACACCTAGGATTCTTTCCCACACATCAAAACCTTACCAATGAGGAAAAAAGTGCCTTAAAAAGCCTGAGTAAGAACAAAAACATAGTGATCAAACCAGCAGACAAGGGGGGCGCTATGGTCATCATGGACTGGACAAGTTACATGGACAAGGTTAATCGCCAACTAGCCGACACAACGACTTATAGTCGTATTTATTACGACCCCACCAGTAACATCCGCTCTAAAATTCAGGAAGTTCTTACCAGATACCTTGATCTCAAAATCATTGACCACAAAACAGCTATTTTTCTAACCAATTCCCTCCCTATAACCCCCGTGTTCTATATCCTTCCCAAGATTCATAAATCATTGACCAATCCCCCGGGAAGACCCATTGTAGCTTCTACTGATTCTATTCTTTCCCCATTAGCAATCTATCTAGAAAAGATTCTTACACCACTTGTCAAGAAAACACGAGCTTTTCTACTTGACGCAAATGCCTTCTTGGAAATCATCAGGAACACCTCAGGTCTTACCCCGACCAGCCTACTAGTTACATTGGATGTTAACAGCTTGTACACTTCAATTACCCATGAACTAGGTTTAAAAGCCACGGCACATCTTCTTACAGAGTCTGATCTATCTCCCCCATCTATCCAATTCTGCTTAGAACTACTGACACTAGTCCTACACCAGAACTTCTTCCTATTTGGCGACGACTTCTTTGTGCAAAAGCGGGGCACCGCAATGGGCTCAAATGTAGCTCCTGCTTACGCTAATGCCTATATGCACAGGTTCGAGGAGAGTTTCATTTATCCTAATGAGTCATTCAAACTACACTGCACCACCTATCATCGCTATATAGATGATATCTTTCTCATATGGCAGGGCCCACCAGAGACACTCATTACCTTCTTCACGTATATCAACTCCGTCAGACCTGAACTACAGTTCACAATTAGTTATGACCCAAATCAAATCTCCTTTCTTGACACTCTAGTCATCCGTGATGGCAACAATAAACTTATAACTGACCTCTTCTCAAAACCAACAGACTGTAACAGCCTTCTACACTATTCTAGCTGCCACACCAAAGCTACAAAAAATAGTCTTCCACGCTCCCAATTTCATAGAGTGACCCGAATCGTCTCTGACCCGAACACTCTCTCCCAACGCCTACAGGACATGTCTGCCAAATTCAGGGAACGCAATTACCCATCTCAGCTCCTCCAGCATGAGGCAGATCAAGCGCTTGAACCAAAACCCCCTCATCTGCCCACTACAAAAATGGAAAGGATACCATTTGTACACACGTATCACCCCTTAATGCCTAAAGTTCAAGCCATCATTAAAAAACACTGGCCCCTCCTGGCCAGAGCCTACCCAGAAATTCCCACATTTGCAAATCCGGTACTCATGTGCGCCAAAAGAGCACCCAACATCAAAGATAAGATCATTAGGGCAGACGTAGGGTCCTCACGTACAACTGCCTCTCAACGCCTGCTCAGCACTCGTCGCCACGGCACTTTTCCCTGTCTCAATTGTGCAGCATGCTCCAACATCATTAAGTCTGACACTATCAAACATTCCTGGATAGGGAAAAGCTACCCCATCAGGGGATTTTTTACATGTGACTCGAATTTTGTAATCTACGTTATCAAATGCCCATGTGGTCTGCTGCACGTAGGCGAGACCACACAGCACATTAAAGATCGCATAGCAAGCCACAAGTCAACCATCCGTTGTGGCAAGAATTGGCTCCCACTACCAGATCACTTTACCAGAGCCAGACATACGGTGGCCCAGCTTCGCTTCCAAGTGATTGAACATGTGGCAAGACCTAGACGGGGGGGCAACCACGTTAAATTATTAAGACAACGGGAGTCTTACTGGATCTATACACTTCAGACGTTATCCCCAAAAGGTCTAAACAGAGAGATCGATTGGATCCATTGAATTCTTATATATTGCCACCTAATTGATATAGTCTGCTATACACCTCCAATAACTGATTGTCTGTTCTCCTTACAGACCCACTGAACCCACTTGTACATGTAGGTGAGTTAACTCCTCTAGGACTAACCTAAGTGCCTAAAACTAACAATGTCTAGTAGTGCCCCCCTGTTCCCATTCACAGCGCAATACTGTGCATTACACCTTAACATATAAGTCCTCTTCCCGTACTCGTAACATCGCTATATTATGCATTACTCCTAAATATGTATGCCCCGCTGCTCTCTGCGCATGCGCTAGTCAGCCAGCCACTGTTGTGTACTGAGTACCTTAGCAACCTTCAGCGTCTACACACCATTATACCCAGAGCGTAACGTCACTTCCAGGGCCACGCCCCCTCCCGTGACACACTTCTGGTTTAGCGCTCAGCCCAAACATATTTAAACGAGGACTCCCAGTGTTCAATAAGCAGCACAGGGAGACAGACACGCTGTCCTCCTCCCCTATATGAACGGTCATACCTGGGACCACAGCACCAAATGGAGACACAGGAGCACTGTACCACACCATAAGCGAAGGTATTTACCTTATAGGGGTTGGTCTTACTTCCCTTTGCATAGCACTGATTAACTGGGACTTCCTCTGTTTTCAGTCCCCTATAGGCTGATAAGCACAAGGCATACGAACGAGGTACTGGTCTTCAAAATTCCCCCTCCTACATGGGACCCTGACATGTTTCTAATATACATCCCTTGCCATTACAGTGTTACCCAGGATTTCCCATAATAATTCCTTCTGGCACATTTCTGCATCTCAACCTTACTGTGAACTCCATGATACATATATATGTATATATGTATATTTGTTATTTTACTTCTTGCTCCCTATCCACCTCCCTTCCCCTTCCCCCGCCCCCCCCTCCCTTTTTTGGCCTTTTTCTCGTCCGTCAATATTACTTTATATGGATTTGTATACCACTATTGCTTCCCTCACATGTATTTATCCTAAACATCTTACCTCTCTTTTACAGTAGCGCGACTTAATGAATAAGTCCTGGATTAGGCCGAAACGTCTACTACTACTGGCGCCATTTATTGTCGCCACTACATGATACTGGTTTGATGTTATGCCTATACTAATAAATGAACACTGCAACTAATCTTATGAGTATGCGATGATACAATTTCCTTGCACATACTGGGCTACACGCGCCCCTTCATCAGCACCTCTAACTTACTGACAGATTGCACGCTAATCATCTATTTTAACGAGGTACAAGGGGTGTCCAGTCCACATATCTTCAGGACAGTCAACAGTATCTTCTTCTTCTTCACCAGATCAGCTTGTCACTGACTCGATGTGCGCTGAAGTCTCCGAAGGAAGGGAAGCAGAGGCATTGTCCCCACACAGTCTCGACGATTGTACCAATGATCATTCTTTAAGCACTGCCCCGCCTCGCAGACGTGTCATCTCAGAAACCAGACTGAAGTTGGTCCCTAAGCAAGGATCCTCCATCTCTAACAAATCTGGCAATAAGTCCATCAAGGCGGTGGCTACCTCCAAGTCTCTGCACCCCTCCAACCAGGCGGAGGACCTCCAGTTGCCTCCTGAATACTCCGGGGTGCTATCTGATATCAAATGGAGAGAGACCTGGTTCTTCACCCACTTCGTCCAGTAAGCTTGGCAAAGTGTACGTCAAGGTGGTGGTTACCCCCGAGTCTCTGCACCCCTTCAACCCGGTGGAGGATCTCCAGTTGTCCCATGAATCTTTTGGGGTGCTATCCGATATTAACAAATGGAGAGAGACTTTCCTGTGTCTTGTTCCTCGTACTTTACTCACTTCATCTGTTGCTGAGGATGGCTCGATAGGAGCAAGCATCCTAGTCACCAAGATGGTGAGACCAGTTTCGTTTCCTCTAGTGAACAGAAGAGGTAAACTTCATGAAGAGAAGGATCGGCCTCCAAATTCTCTTCAGAAAATCCTGGCATGCTTGAAGAAGAGGGGGCGTAAAGGGGGGGGTACTGTAACAGCCCTGGCGGCGTGCTGGCATGGCTTACCACCTCCCATCATGCAAGACCGCCATCTTACCTATGAATCCAGGCTGCACACTTTGCTCCAGTACCTGCTGTGTCTCTTGTCTGATTGCTTAGGGCGGCAGCGTGGCTACTGCCTGATTCTTATAGTTACTGTGTGTGCACTCCTACTGCCTCCCCAGCCTATTGCTGTGAGTGCCTGGATACTTAAACCCCCTTCACCCAGTAGGGGGTGCCTGAGCAAGACTTTCATTCAGTGTGTTCTGTGCAACTGAGTTGCCAGGTCCTGTCCTGCATCTTGTCTGTTTCCGCCACCCTGGGGGCTGTATACCCAGGCCTGTTATCTGTATCTGTGACTTCTCGTCTGTTCCGCCACCCTGGGGGCTGTATACCCTGGCCTGTTGCCTGTATCTGTGACTTCTTGTCTGTTTCCGCTACCCTGGGGGCTGAGTTCCCAGGCTCGTTCCCGTATCTTGTTCCTGGTTCAGTTCCTGTCTGAACAGTGTCATAGCCCGTTACTTGTTTGTATGTGAACAGAGCCCTGTCCTGTCTGCCTGCACCTTCTGCTCTGCTCTGCTTGTTCACCGCACCTGCGGTTCCGCTCTGCTCTGCTTGTTCACCGCACCTGTGGTTCTGCTCCGCTCTGCTAGTTCACCGCACCTGCAGTTCCGCTCTGCTCTGCTGGTTCACCGCACCTGCGGTTCTGCTCTCCGCTGCTTGTTCATCGCTCCTGCCGTTGCGCTCTGCTCTGCTTGTTCACCGCACCTGCAGTTTTGCTCCGCTCTGCTTGTTCACCGCACCTGCGGTTTTTGCTCCGCTCTGTTTCTTCACCGCACCTGCGGTTTTGCTCCGCTGCTTGTTCATCGCTGCTGCCGTTTTGCTGCGCTCTGCTTGTTCACCGCACCTGCAGTTTTGCTGCTGTTTTACACATTATTTTTAGCATCACAAACTGGTATTAGAGATTGTTCTCACTACATTACAATCTTCTACTTATCACAGTATTGTTCGTTATCCGAAAATAGTGTGGGGCGGAGATTACTCCTCAGACCCCTGGGGATCTTTCCCTGTCTATGATACTCAGCTAAAGTTACAGCATGTAAGTTATATGAGACAAGTCGTCGTCTCTCTTTTTCGTAGTCTTTACTTCTTATCTCCTCGGAGGGAGTCTTGAGAAATTCGCTGGACGTAGTCACTAGTGACAATATATTATGACTGGTAGTCTCGTCGTATGCGAAAATGTCGGTTGACATTTGGAAGACTGGTGCAACGAACAATACTGTGATAAGTTCAAAAAGATATTGAATAAGTGCTCCCTTGATATCATCATTCTCACGGTAGATTTTTTGCAGAAAGCTATTAAGGAGAGCGAGAAGTCCATTGCCGCCATCGAGACTCAACTCATTGCTAACCTATCATCAACAGAGTGGAATACGCTGAAGAATAAGACTGACAAAATTCTTGCAGATTATCAAAAAACCCTACAAGAATGCAAGCGCCAGAAATTTCAGAGGGATAACGAAGACTGCAGCAACAACCGGGTCTACAGATGGAACGCCTCTTCCGGTCCCTCTACACGCCGCCATCAACCAGGTCAGCGTTATCACAACTCCTTCAGCTCGGGAAGCGATTCCTCTACTGGGCGAAACGAGACAACTTTTTTATGGAAAACCAAAAAAGGAGGACGCCAACATCCAGACCCACAAGGAGATCGAGGAAACGAAAGAATGACAACCCGCTCCGAGGTAAGACACCGAACCTGGTGAAGAACATCTCCAGTTACACCCTTTCCCCCACTGAGCTAGCAGTCTTACAGAAAGGTTTATTCTTCTGTCCGACACCCAACTGGGACTCGTTCCAGCTGGAGAAGGACTTGCAACACTTCTATCGGTCTGTACGATTGAAGACCCACTTTGTACTATCTAAAGAGGCCTCCATGTTCAGAGCACCTCCACCAGGGGGTGATACTGCAACGGAGCTTTCCATAGTTAATCTGGGGTTACGTAACCCTAGTACATTCTGTCCTCCACACACCAATCACGCGACTGAGACAACCATTGCTCTCATCACCAGGGACATCAGAAGTCTGCTACACCAACAACACCTAGGATTCTTTCCCACACATCAAAACCTTACCAATGAGGAAAAAAGTGCCTTAAAAAGCCTGAGTAAGAACAAAAACATAGTGATCAAACCAGCAGACAAGGGGGGCGCTATGGTCATCATGGACTGGACAAGTTACATGGACAAGGTTAATCGCCAACTAGCCGACACAACGACTTATAGTCGTATTTATTACGACCCCACCAGTAACATCCGCTCTAAAATTCAGGAAGTTCTTACCAGATACCTTGATCTCAAAATCATTGACCACAAAACAGCTATTTTTCTAACCAATTCCCTCCCTATAACCCCCGTGTTCTATATCCTTCCCAAGATTCATAAATCATTGACCAATCCCCCGGGAAGACCCATTGTAGCTTCTACTGATTCTATTCTTTCCCCATTAGCAATCTATCTAGAAAAGATTCTTACACCACTTGTCAAGAAAACACGAGCTTTTCTACTTGACACAAATGCCTTCTTGGAAATCATCAGGAACACCTCAGGTCTTACCCCGACCAGCCTACTAGTTACATTGGATGTTAACAGCTTGTACACTTCAATTACCCATGAACTAGGTTTAAAAGCCACGGCACATCTTCTTACAGAGTCTGATCTATCTCCCCCATCTATCCAATTCTGCTTAGAACTACTGACACTAGTCCTACACCAGAACTTCTTCCTATTTGGCGACAACTTCTTTGTGCAAAAGCGGGGCACCGCAATGGGCTCAAATGTAGCTCCTGCTTACGCTAATGCCTATATGCACAGGTTTGAGGAGAGTTTCATTTATCCTAATGAGTCATTCAAACTACACTGCACCACCTATCATCGCTATATAGATGATATCTTTCTCATATGGCAGGGCCCACCAGAGACACTCATTACCTTCTTCACGTATATCAACTCCGTCAGACCTGAACTACAGTTCACAATTAGTTATGACCCAAATCAAATCTCCTTTCTTGACACTCTAGTCATCCGTGATGGCAACAATAAACTTATAACTGACCTCTTCTCAAAACCAACAGACTGTAACAGCCTTCTACACTATTCTAGCTGCCACACCAAATCTACAAAAAATAGTCTTCCACGCTCCCAATTTCATAGAGTGACCCGAATCGTCTCTGACCCGAACACTCTCTCCCAACGCCTACAGGACATGTCTGCCAAATTCAGGGAACGCAATTACCCTACTCAGCTCCTCCAGCATGAGGCAGATCAAGCGCTTGAACCAAAACCCCCTCATCTGCCCACTACAAAAATGGAAAGGATACCATTTGTACACACGTATCACCCCTTAATGCCTAAAGTTCAAGCCATCATTAAAAAACACTGGCCCCTCCTGGCCAGAGCCTACCCAGAAATTCCCACATTTGCAAATCCGGTACTCATGTGCGCCAAAAGAGCACCCAACATCAAAGATAAGATCATTAGGGCAGACGTAGGGTCCTCACGTACAACTGCCTCTCAACGCCTGCTCAGCACTAGTCACCACGGCACTTTTCCCTGTCTCAATTGTGCAGCATGCTCCAACATCATTAAGTCTGACACTATCACACATTCCTGGACAGGGAAAAGCTACCCCATCAGGGGATTTTTTACATGTGACTCGAATTTTGTAATCTACGTTAACAAATGCCCATGTGGTCTGCTGCACGTAGGCGAGACCACACAGCACATTAAAGATCGCATAGCAAGCCACAAGTCAACCATCCGTTGTGGCAAGAATTGGCTCCCACTACCAGATCACTTTACCAGAGCCAGACATACGGTGGCCCAGCTTCGCTTCCAAGTGATTGAACATGTGGCAAGACCTAGACGGGGGGGCAACCACGTTAAATTATTAAGACAACGGGAGTCTTACTGGATCTATATACTTCAGACGTTATCCCCAAAAGGTCTAAACAGAGAGATCGATTGGATCCATTGAATTCTTATATATTGCCACCTAATTGATATAGTCTGCTATACACCTCCAATAACTGATTGTCTGTTCTCCTTACAGACCCACTGAACCCACTTGTACATGTAGGTGAGTTAACTCCTCTAGGACTAACCTAAGTGCCTAAAACTAACAATGTCTAGTAGTGCCCCCCTGTTCCCATTCACAGCGCAATACTGTGCATTACACCTTAACATATAAGTCCTCTTCCCGTACTCGTAACATCGCTATATTATGCATTACTCCTAAATATGTATGCCCCGCTGCGCTCTGCGCATGCGCTAGTCAGCCAGCCACTGTTGTGTACTGAGTACCTTAGCAACCTTCAGCGTCTATACACCATTATACCCAGAGCGTAACGTCACTTCCAGGGCCACGCCCCCTCCCGTGACGCACTTCCGGTTTAGCGCTCAGCCCAAACATATTTAAACGAGGACTCCCAGTGTTCAATAAGCAGCACAGGGAGACAGACACGCTGTCCTCCTCCCCTATATGAACGGCCATACCTGGGACCACAGCACCAAATGGAGACACAGGAGCACTGTACCACACCATAAGCGAAGGTATTTACCTTATAGGGGTTGGTCTTACTTCCCTTTGCATAGCACTGATTAACTGGGACTTCCTCTGTTTTCAGTCCCCTATAGACTGATAAGCACAAGGCATACGAACGAGGTACTGGTCTTCAAAATTCCCCCTCCTACATGGGACCCTGACATGTTTCTAATATACATCCCTTGCCATTACAGTGTTACCCAGGATTTCCCATAATAATTCCTTCTGGCACATTTCTGCATCTCAACCTTACTGTGAACTCCATGATACATATATATGTATATATGTATATTTGTTATTTTACTTCTTGCTCCCTATCCACCTCCCTTCCCCTTCCCCCGCCCCCCCTCCCTTTTTTGGCCTTTTTCTCGTCCGTCAATATTACTTTATATGGATTTGTATACCACTATTGCTTCCCTCACATGTATTTATCCTAAACATCTTACCTCTCTTTTACAGTAGCGCGACTTAATGAATAAGTCCTGGATTAGGCCGAAACGTCTACTACTACTGGCGCCATTTATTGTCGCCACTACATGATACTGGTTTGATGTTATGCCTATACTAATAAATGAACACTGCAACTAATCTTATGAGTATGCAATGATACAATTTCCTTGCACATACTGGGCTACACGCGCCCCTTCATCAGCACCTCTAACTTACTGACAGATTGCACGCTAATCATCTATTTTAACGAGGTACAAGGGGTGTCCAGTCCACATATCTTCAGGACAGTCAACAGTATCTTCTTCTTCTTCACCAGATCAGCTTGTCACTGACTCGATGTGCGCTGAAGTCTCCGAAGGAAGGGAAGCAGAGGCATTGTCCCCACACAGTCTCGACGATTGTACCAATGATCATTCTTTAAGCACTGCCCCGCCTCGCAGACGTGTCATCTCAGAAACCAGACTGAAGTTGGTCCCTAAGCAAGGATCCTCCATCTCTAACAAATCTGGCAATAAGTCCATCAAGGCGGTGGCTACCTCCAAGTCTCTGCACCCCTCCAACCAGGCGGAGGACCTCCAGTTGCCTCCTGAATACTCCGGGGTGCTATCTGATATCAAATGGAGAGAGACCTGGTTATTCACCCACTTCGTCCAGTAAGCTTGGCAAAGTGTACGTCAAGGTGGTGGTTACCCCCGAGTCTCTGCACCCCTTCAACCCGGTGGAGGATCTCCAGTTGTCCCATGAATCTTTTGGGGTGCTATCCGATATTAACAAATGGAGAGAGACTTTCCTGTGTCTTGTTCCTCGTACTTTACTCACTTCATCTGTTGCTGAGGATGGCTCGATAGGAGCAAGCATCCTAGTCACCAAGATGGTGAGACCAGTTTCGTTTCCTCTAGTGAACAGAAGAGGTAAACTTCATGAAGAGAAGGATCGGCCTCCAAATTCTCTTCAGAAAATCCTGGCATGCTTGAAGAAGAGGGGGCGTAAAGGGGGGGGTACTGTAACAGCCCTGGCGGCGTGCTGGCATGGCTTACCACCTCCCATCATGCAAGACCGCCATCTTACCTATGAATCCAGGCTGCACACTTTGCTCCAGTACCTGCTGTGTCTCTTGTCTGATTGCTTAGGGCGGCAGCGTGGCTACTGCCTGATTCTTATAGTTACTGTGTGTGCACTCCTACTGCCTCCCCAGCCTATTGCTGTTAGTGCCTGGATACTTAAACCCCCTTCACCCAGTAGGGGGTGCCTGAGCAAGACTTTCATTCAGTGTGTTCTGTGCAACTGAGTTGCCAGGTCCTGTCCTGCATCTTGTCTGTTTCCGCCACCCTGGGGGCTGTATACCCAGGCCTGTTATCTGTATCTGTGACTTCTCGTCTGTTCCGCCACCCTGGGGGCTGTATACCCTGGCCTGTTGCCTGTATCTGTGACTTCTTGTCTGTTTCCGCTACCCTGGGGGCTGAGTTCCCAGGCTCGTTCCCGTATCTTGTTCCTGGTTCAGTTCCTGTCTGAACAGTGTCATAGCCCGTTACCTGTTTGTATGTGAACAGAGCCCTGTCCTGTCTGCCTGCACCTTCTGCTCTGCTCTGCTTGTTCACCGCACCTGCGGTTCCGCTCTGCTCTGCTTGTTCACCGCACCTGTGGTTCCGCTCTGCTCTGCTTGTTCACCGCACCTGCAGTTCCGCTCTGCTCTGCTGGTTCACCGCACCTGCGGTTCTGCTCTGCTCTGCTTGTTCACCGCACCTGCGGTTGCGCTCTGCTCTGCTTGTTCACCGCACCTGCGGTTCCCCTCTGCTCTGCTTGTTCACCGCACCTGCGGTTCCGCTCTACTCTGCTTGTTCACCGCACCTGCAGTTCCGCTCTGCTCTGCTTGCTCACTGCACCTGCGGTTCCGCTCTGCTCTGCTTATTCACCGCACCTGCGGTTCCGCTCTGTTAGTTCACCGCACCTGCGGTTTCGCTACACTCTTCTTGTTCACCGCACCTGCGGTTTTGCTCCGCTGCTTGTTCACTGCTCCTGCGGTTTTGCTCCGCTCTGCTTGTTCACAGCATCTGCGATTTTGCTCCGCTCTGCTTTTTCACCGCACCTGCAGTTTTGCTCCGCTCTGCTTGTTCACCTCACCTTCGATTTTGCTCCACTCTGCTTGTTCACCGCATCTGCAGTTTCGCTCTGCTGTGTTTGTTCACCGCATCGGTGGTTCCGCTCTGCTTGTTCACCGCAACGGCGGTTCCGCTCTTCTCTCCTTGTTCATCGCACTTGCGGTTCCGCTCTGCTCTGCTTGTTCACCGCACCTGCAGTTCTGCTCCGCTCTGCTTGTTCACCGCACCTGCGGTTCCGCTCAGCTCTGCTTGTTCACCGCACCTGCGGTTCCGCTCTGCTCTGCTTACTCACCGCACCTGCGGTTCCACTCTGCTAGTTCACCGCACCTGCAGTTTCGCTCCGCTCTGCTTGTTCACCGCACCTGCGGTTTTGCTCCGCTGCTTGTTCATCGCTCCTGCCGTTTTGCTCCGCTCAGCTTGTTCACCGCACCTGCAGTTTTGCTCCGCTCTGCTTGTTCACCGCACCTGCGGTTTTGCTCCGCTCTGTTTGTTCACCGCACCTGCGGTTTTGCTCCGCTGCTTGTTCATCGCTCCTGCCGTTTTGCTCCGCTCTGCTTGTTCACCGCACCTGCAGTTTTGCTCCTCTCTGCTTGTTCACCGCACCTGCAGTTTTGCCCCGCTCTGTTTGTTCACCGCACCTGCGGTTTTGCTCCGCTCTGCTTATTCACCGCATTGCGGTTTCGCTCTGCTCTGTTTGTTCACCGCACCGGCGGTTCTGCTCTGATTGTTCACCGCACCAGCGGTTTCGCTCTGCTCTGCTTGTTCACCGCATTGGCGGTTTTGCTCTGCTCTGCTAGTTCACCGCATCTGTGGTTTCGCTCTGCTCTGCTGTCCACCACACCTGCGGTTTCGCTCTGCTCTTCCCCGCTTGTCCTCCGTGCCTGTGGTTCTGCTCTGCTAGTCCACCGCACCTGTGGCTCCGTTCCTGTGTCCCAGTCTGTACTGGTCCCTATCCTGCCTGCGTTCCTACCTGCCAGTACCCGCCTGTCTGCATGCCAGCCGTGCCTGTCAGTGCCTACCTGTCTGCATACCAGCCGTGCCTGCCAATACCCACTTGTCTTCATACCAGCCGTGCCTGCCAGTACCCACCTGTCTGTATGTCAGCCTAACCTGCCTGTTCCTGCATTCCCCGGTGTGGGTCAACAGCTGTGACCGGGGTCTGACCTGGAGTAGCACCTGGTCCCTCTGCTCGGTTCCTCCCTGGTTCACGGAGTCGACTGAGCCGCCGTGTGACCTTGGTCGGACCGAGTTGATACTTAGTTACGCCCCTCCAGGCACTCCTCGGTTCATGGTCCAGTGGGATCACTAACCACGCTCACACCAGTTAGTCCGGGCGAGAGCTTAACAGAATAATTCTATTGCTCCACTGCAGAGCATTACACATTATGCATTAAAATACATGCTGAGCCCTTCAAAGCAAGATTTTACTCTTTCAACCACTTTTTGCTTTGGTTAGTAGATGAGGGTCTTGAGCTGAGAACTATTGATTTAGATTTCTCTAATGAATATATAAATATTAGCATTTGAAAAAAAATCTTTCTAATCCAGCAAGCAAGTTTTTTAGGCAGCAAGGTATTTGTTCTAGAAAGTTTTACTGATAGTTCAGCACTAAAGCACATTTTGCAAATTCAGATATATAGCACAGTGACTATGACACTCCTTGTTTCTTACTAACAAGAGCTAAACATACACCAGAACCATCAGTTTCAGAACACGTTATAACCTAGAGCTGGCAATGAACCTTGTTATATACCTCTAACCATGTAACAAATGTGAAGCTGCATTTATATATACTGAATGCTACTGTGAATTGTTTGCATACATTTTTGCTAATGCAGAAACGAATACAGTTTTCATTTATATTTAATATCTTGTATATACAGGAATAAAATGGTCATATAAGAATAGATATCATTACTGGAATGTCTGCTTCACTGTGCTGTGTTTTGGCCTCATTTAAAAGGTCTGCTATGTCTTATTTGATCAGCATCAGGTTGGTGGCAGGGTTAAAATCCTTGCGGCTGCTTAATAATGGTGTCTCCTTGCCTGTGTCCTGAATTTGGCTAGACAGTAAATATCTCTTATAAGCTAGTGCTGGAGTTAAGGGAAAATATATGTAACATATACTAATTTTATAGCTGTTTGGGAGAACATTAATCATTTCAAACAGATCTAATGCAGCATCTTTCTTATTTGTAACAAACTGAGTTTCCTATTCATAGGTGTATAGAATCATGCTTAGTGTTGAGCGATACCTTCCGATATCGGGAAATATCGGATCGGATTGGATCGGACCGATACCCAAAAAATATCGGATATCGCCGATTCCGATACCGGAAACCAATGCAAGTCAATGGGACACAAATATCGGAATGAAAATAAACCCTTTCTTTCCTTGTAGGTTAATTCTACATAAAGGAAAACAACTAAGAATAATGTAGAATGTATTGGGGGAGGTGGAGGAGACATTAAAGGCATAGAGGTTTAGCCCAATCAAATGGAATAGCAGGAATTAATATTTTTTTTAAGATGTTTGGAGTTACAAAGATATTGACTATGTTAAGCTTTTTTATATTTTGTCAGATATTTATGTTTCACTACTTCCATGCTCTTCACCTTCTTTTTTACTTCTCCCACACTTTCTCCTTCATCATCCTCAGCAGCAGCATCTTTTTCATCAACTTCTTCTTCACCTTATTCATCTTCTTCTTCTTCACCTTCTTCCTATTATAATTTTTTTTTACAGTCTTCATATTCTTCTTATTCAACTATTATTCTTCTTCATATTCTACTTCTTCATCTTCTTCATATTCTTCTTCTTCATAATATTCTTAGCTGTGACAGGCATTCCTGTAGTTGTTATCTATAAAAGTTTGAAGATTACACCTTCCATTCTGCCTGTCACAAAAGATTTACAACAGGATTTGTCCGCGTTCAGTTTGGCCTGCAGCATTAGGTATTTTCCAGGGGCACCACGAGGAGGAACGTACTCACCCCCATTCACTGCTTAGTCTTCTTCTGCTTATAATTTAGATAATATCTTTTGCTCTGATTTTTAGTCTTATGCTTAATGTTCTTCTGCTTTTTGTTCTGCAGCTTCTTCTTGTTCTTCTGCTTCTTGGTCTTCTGTATCTTGTTCTTCTGTATCTTGGTGGTTGTCTTCTTGTTCTTTGTCCTCTTGGTCATCTTCTTCAGGGTCATCTTCTTGGTCTTCTTTGGGGTGGTCTTCAGGGTCCTCGTCTTCTTCAGGGTGGTCTTCAGAGTCGTCGTCTTCAGGGTCCTCGTCTTCGGGGTCCTCGTCTTCTTCAGGGTGGTCTTCAGGGTCGTCGTCTTCAGAGTCGTCGTCTTCGGGGTCGTCGTGTTCTTCGGGGTGGGCTTCAGGGTCGTCGTCTTCAGGGTCGTCGTCTTCGAGGTCCTCGTCTTCTTCGGGGTGGTCTTCAGGGTCGTCATCTTCGGGGTCCTCGTCTTCTTCGGGGTGGTCTTCAGGGTCGTCGTCTTCAGGGTCGTCGTCTTCTTCAGGGTGGTCTTCAGGGTCGTCTTCAGGGTTGTTGTCTTCGGGGTCCTCGTCTTCTTCGGGGTGGTCTTCAGGGTCGTCATCTTCAGGATCGTCGTCAGGGAGATCCAGAGTGATTACCAAAAACCATTTCAAAAAGCTTGATCTTGGAAATGTAGCAGAAGGTACAAGAAGGCTGAGGAACTGCCGAGAACCAGCTGACGGTACCGGAACCCGGACGGGTAGCAGAAGGTACAAGAGCCAATGGAACTACCGTGGGCCAGCTAATGGTACTGGAACCCGGTTACTAAGCAGGAAGTACCTGTGCCAGAAAGCACTACCAAGGACCAGCAGACATTGGTGGAACTCGGATACCGAGAAGGAGGCACCTAAGCCAAAGGCACTGCCTGGAACCAGCTGATGTTACTGGAACCCAGGGGGACATATCCAAGATTGACTTCCAAAGAACCAGCTAATGGTACTGGAACTCAGATAGGCAGCAGAAGGTACACATGAAAAAAAAAGTTGCAAGGCCGCGAGCAAGCCGGAGTTACCGAAACCCACAGTCCTACAGGGGGTGCTTGTCCTATTGGCACTATGGAACCAGCCTTCATTGCCAGATCCCGCAGCCCACATAGGAGTCACCTAAATTACAGGCACCATAGAGTCAGCTAACCTGACCACAACACGACAGGACAATGTATTGGAGGCAAAGTGACGTTGACACTACCCGGAAACAGCTGGCGTGCTGGAACCAGTCTGGGCAGGAGGGAGTACCCGTGCGAAAGACACTGCTGGGAACCAGCTGACGGTACTGGAACCCGGATGGGTAGCAGAAGGTACAAGAACCAATGTAACTACCGAGGACCAGCTGATGGTACTGGATCCCAGTTACTAAGCAGGAGGTACCTGTGCCAGAAATCACTACCAAGGACCAGCAGACGTTGGTAGAACTCGGATACCGAGAAGGAGGCACCTAAGCCAAAGGCACTGGCTGGAGCCAGCTGATGTTACTGGAACACAGGGGGACATATTCAAGATTGACTTCCAAAGAACCAGCTAATGGTACTGGAACTCAGATAGGCAGCAGAAGGTACACATGAAAAAAAAAGTTGCAAGGCCACGAGCAGGCCAGAGTTACTCAAACCCACAGTCCTACAGGGGGTGCTTGTCCTATTAACACTATGGAACCAGCCTTCATTGCCAGATCCCGCAGCCTACATAGGAGTCACCTAAACTGCAGGCACCATAGAGTCGGCTAACCCAACCGCAACACGACAGGACAACGTATTGGAGGCAAAGTGACGTTGATACTACCTGGAAACAGCTGGCGAGCTGGGACCAGGCTGGGCAGGAGGGAGTACCCGTGCCAAAGACACTGCTGGGAAACAGCTGGCAGTGCTGGAACCCAGGGTAAATATTAAAAACAGAGTGGAGCCAGAGGCCTAATTGGAGCAAGTTTAAAATCAGTAGTAGTGTGAATGTGGACAGAGCAGGAGAAATTGCCGGACACACAGCAGGGGATCAGCTGACGTTACTGAACCCCAATAACACTGGAGCAAGTGTTGACTGTGCAGACGGCACTTCTGAGCAGCAACTGGCGGTGTTGGAGCCCAGGGTAAATACTGAAAACAGAGAGGAGCCAGAGGCCTAATTGGAGCAAATTTAAAATCAGTAGTAGTGGGAATGTGGACAGAGCAGGAGAAATTGCCGGACACACAGCAGGGGATCAGCTGACGTTACTGAACCCCAATAACACTGGAGCAAGTGTTGACTATGCAGACGGCACTTCTGAGCAGCAACTGGCGGTGTTGGAGCCCAGGGTAAATACTGAAAACAGAAAGGAGCCAGAGGCCTAATTGGAGCAAGTTTAAAATCAGTAGTAGTGTGAATGTGGACAGAGCAGGAGAAATTTCCGGACACACAGCAGGGGATCAGCTGACGTTACTGAACCTCAATAACACTGGAGCAAATGATGACTGTGCAGACGGCACTTCTGAGCAGCAACTGGCCGTGTTGAAGCCAAGGGTAAATACTGAAAACAGAGAGGAGCCAGAGGCCTAATTGGAGCAAGTTTAAAATCAGTAGTAGTGTGAATGTGGACAGAGCAGGAGAAATTGCCGGACACACAGCAGGGGATCTGCTGACGTTACTGAACCCCAATAACACTGGAGCAAGTTTTGACTGTGCAGATGGCACTTCTGAGCAGCAACTGGCGGTGTTGGAGCCCAGGGATTACAGTTCAGGTGGTAGAAACAAGAACACAACAGGAGACCTGGATACTGTTGACAACCAATTATTTAATCTGGAAGAGGACTGGCAAATTCATGCGAGATCCAGGCCTTGTTCATTTTCAGAAAAGTAAGCCAGTCAACGTTATCGGAGGATAGTCGGATGCGACGGTCTGTTAGTACACCACCTGCGGCACTAATGACGCGTTCCGATAATACACTAGCAGCAGGGCAAGCCAGCACTTTCAATGCATACTGGCTAAGCTCTGACATGTATCCAGCTTACAGACCCAAAACTTGAAGGGGGAAGAGCCGTCTAGGAGTACACTGAGAGGGCAAGACATGTAGTCTGTCAACATCTGACGGAAACGTTGCCTCCTGCTGACTGGAGCCATCTGTGATGGTGTAGACATTTGTGGCGGGGACACAAAACTTTGCCACATTTGGGCCATACTGGTCTTGCCTTGTGCTGAGGAGTTGCTTCTGCTCCCTCTTTGTGCAGAGCTTCCTCCACTGCCTCGACGCACTAAGCTGCTTTGTAAAGCTATTGCAGCACTGCTCTCGGGTGGAATGGAGAACATGATGGAATGCACCAGTGTGTCTTGGTACTCCCGCATTTTATGCTCCCGGTTCAACGATGTTATGAGGCTTTGTAAGTTCTCCCAGTAGCGAGGATCTAGGAGGGTGGACACCCAATAATCAGCCATGTTGAGAATGTGGGCGATGAGGCGGTCATTTCTCAGGCACTGCAGCATGAAATCAACCATGTGTTGCAGACTGCCAACTGGCCAAGAAACGCTGTCCCCTGCTTGAGGCATGATCTCTGCTTGCTCTGCATCACCCCACCCTCGCTCTAGATACTGACTACTAGAGCATTGTGTACCTCTCTCCCCTGGACAGATGTCTTCCTCCTCCATTGACTCCTCCTCATCCTCCTCACAAAGTGTCCCCTGCCTAGGCCTTTCTGAGGAACCACCCTGCACAGACTGTACAGAAGCAGATGGCATTTGTGACTCCTCATCCTCCACCTCTTCCAAAACCTCCTCCCTTAGGGCTTGCAGTGTTTTTTCAAGCAGGCAGATAAGGGGGATAGTCATGCTGACTAGTGCATCATCTGCAGTCGCCATCCGCGTGGAATAATTGAAGGCACGCAAAACGTGGCAGATGTCCTTCATAGAGGCCCACTCAGTGGTGGTGAAGTATGAACGGCGCGCAGTGTGACTTGTTTGCACCTGCTGCAGCTGGTACTCCATTACTGCTGCCTGCTGCTCACACAACCTCTCCAACATATGTAACGTTGAATTCCACCTGGTGGGTAGGTCACATATGATGCGATGTTCCGGAAGGCGTAATCGGCGCTGCAGAGCTGCAATGCGCGATCTTGCGATGCTGGAAGGCCGGAAGTGAGCCCACTCTATGCGGACCTTGTGCTGCAGTACGTCAAGATCCGGATAGTCCCTCAAAAAACTCTGCACGACCAAGTTGAGCACATGTGCCAGGCATGGGATGTGAGTGAGGTTGCCTAGGCCCAGAGCTGCCACCAGATTTCGGCCATTGTCACACACCACCATGCCTTGCTGGAGATTCGCTGGCACAAACCACACGTCGTTCTGCTGCTTGATGGCATTCCAGAGCTCCTGCGCTGTGTGGCTTCGATTCCCCAAAGAAATTAATTTCAATACGGCCTGTTGACATTTGGCCAAAGCTGTGCTCATATCGGTCGTAACAGGTAACCGTTCACGGGTCGATGTGGAGGTAGACCGTGACGGCTCCTGCAGCGCTGATTCAGAGGAACTGGAGTATGAGGAGAAGTCAATGTGTACAGACTGGATTCCTGCAATCCTTGGAGTTGGCAGAACACGTACAGCGCCACTCTCAAGATCTGTACCCGGCTCCACAACATTTACCCAATGGGCAGTGAGGGAAAGGTATCGTCCCTGTCCATGCTTACTGGTCCACGCATCGGTGGTCAGGTGGACCTTGCTACTGACGGCGTTTTTTAGCGCATGTTTAATTTTTCCCTCCACATGCTGTTGCAGGGCAGGGACGGCTTGCCTGCTGAAATAAAAGTGTCTGGGCACGTTGTATTGTAGGACTGCCAATGCCATCAAGTTACGGAAGGTGTCAGTCTCCACCAGCCTGAATGATAGCATTTCAAGGGACAGTAGTTTTGCAATGCAAGCATTCAGAGCCTGTGCTCTGGGGTGGTTTGCCAAGTTTGGGTGCCTTTTCTCCCATGCCTGTGCTAACAATGGCTATATACTGGCCTGGGAGTGTGAGGATGACAGGGAACGTGGTGCTGTGGGTGGAATGACACTGTGTCTCTATAGAACAGTGCCAGAGGTTCTTCCATGGCGATCCTGTGAGGAAGCCGAACCAGCTGTGTGTGAGCTGGAGGAAGAGGCTACAACACGAGCTGAAGAGGTGATAGGTGGCGCTTTAGGTTGGCCTAGGTCTTCAGTGTTTCTTTGTAACGCCACATATTTGTGGTATTGAGGTTGCTGACTCTTTTCCCTTTTTTCCTTTCTGATTACACAGCTTGCATTTGACAATGCAAATGTCATCTGCAAATGTGTCAAAAAAGGACCAGGCACTGCAAGTCTTGGGAGAGCTCGTTTTGGGTTTTTGAAGATGCATGCTCCTAATGGGTGCCGAAGTGGAGGCTACAGGCATCCAAGTCTGCCCCCTCCCTCTCCCTCCATTTTGGGCCGTTCGAGGAATCTCTTCCTCAGAGCTGCTCCCACCACCTTCCTGTACCTCACGCCATGATGGGTCAAGGACATCATCATCTACACTACCCTCTTCAAACAACTGCTTCTCCTGGGTAGTCTCGAGAGCACAGTACGCACCAGAAAGTGGCACCTGAGTCTCATCATCAGATGCGTACTGAGGTGTGCTGACCATAGGCACTGGCCCACCCACCTCTTCAGATTCAGAGAGACAAAGAGGTTGCGCATCACTGCATACTACCTCTTCTTCAAATTCTAGAATTCTGCTTGGCTGGCCCCCTCTTTCCAAGCAAGAGATTCAGAGAACAGAAGTAGAGATGGCTCCTGTCCAGGGCTCTCTGACTGCCTGGGCAATTTGGCAGGTGGTGAAGAGACAGATGGGTGTTCTTCAGTGCTCAGGACCTGAGAGGATCTGGAAGTAATTGAAGTCGATGCTTTAGCTGCCATCCATCCGACAACGGCATCAATGTGGTCCTCCCGCAGCAGTGGAATATGGCGAGCTCCTACAAAGCTGCTCATAAAGGACTGTTCCCTGGTTAAAATGGGGGATGATGAGTCACTGGTGCCCGCAGCAGGCATAGAATCCCCAAGTCCTCTCCCTGCAGAAACTCGACGCCCACACCCACGACCACATGCCTTAGTCCCTGCCTTCTTCATCTTGGAAGACTGATAAAGATAGGCTGAAGAGTACTAAGGGCTTAGTGTGCTTATTCCTGAACAGCTGCTAACAGGTATAACAAACACTAATTTTATAAAGTGTGTACTAGACTTTAATATGAGCTAATGTGGCCTACAGAACTGTAAAGAGGAGTGTTTGGTGAACTTTATTTACGTTTTTTTATAACAAAAAGACACTGGATGTGCCCAAAGATAAAAAATCAATAGTATCACAAACTTTTTGTAGCTATTACAATGCAGGAAGGTAACCTACAATGCAATGGGATGCAGGGCACAAGGCTGCAGAAAGGCTCCTCTATCTACTCCTATATAGTGTTTGGAAGCAATCTAGCTGGATACGGATGGAACCACACTAATAGGAGAAATCAGGAAAAATGAGCAGCACTAATGCAAAAAAGGACAATGTATGAGGGAGTGACGAACGCTGAGCGGACTACAATCGGATGTGGCTGCAGAACACACTATAGCATGAGCTGCACTCACACACAGAGACCTTGCAGACAGCCGTGAACAGTGCAGAAAACTGTGCACTAGCGCTGCAAGGCAAAAGAAAGCTTCTCTATCTACTCCTATATAGTGTGTTTGGAAGCAATCTAGCTGGATATGGATGGAACCATAATAATAGGAGAAATCAGGAAAAATAAGCAGCACTAATGCAAAAAACGACAATGTATGAGGCAGTGACGCACGCTGAGCGGACTACAACCGGACGTGGCTGCAGAACATGACGCGCCCCCTGGGCCAGTGTTGTTGGGGATACCCGGAGCCGGGGGTTGTAGTCTCCGAGTGGCTGTGACCCGGTCCGTGCCCAGGGTGTCAAACTCAGTGTGTGGCAGTCCTTATGATGTTACTAGATGTTCTTTTGTGTCGACTACGCCACCCGTTGAATTGCGGTCACTTCGGCCGCCGCTGCAGCAGGGTCCACTGAGGCTGATGGTGTTTGTGCAGCTTAGGTAGTATAACCCCCAACGGGAGGGGTATAGCCTCAGGGGGTCAGGTGCAGAGGATGGTGGTTGTGGAAGTGCAGGGAAGATGGTAATGAGAGTCAGAGTCGGGTTGTGCAGTTCAGGGTTCTTTACTTACTGCTGTTCTTGTACTGGTCACTCCGGCCTTGAGTGACCACCCGAGCCGTGCTGCGTCCACCAGGTCCTGGACTCGGCCAACCCCCAAGTAGTTCTGGAGCGTGGTTCTGAGCTCCCTTTCTGTCCTGTCCTCGTCTCTGGCCTTCCCCACCAGGGATCCACCTAAGTCCGGCTCCCTCGGGCCTCTTGTTGGCGAACCCTTGCCTCTGGGTTCCCTGACCCTATGCGTGGTCTGCCTTCTGGGTGGATATGGTGGGTGGCCGTGGCAGATGCTGCCCACGGCCTCCGGTCTCTGGCTGAGGTATGCTGTAGCCCCCACCAGTTTGGGATCCGGTACCCTGTTGCCAACTCTTCACCCTCTGGTCTAATTTGGGCTCTTGGAGTTCCTTCTTTCTCCCCCTCTGGGTCTTTCTTTCTCCTCTCTCACTCTTGCTCTGGGGCTGCTCTGCTCCTCTGCTCTCTTCCTCTGACTTCTCTGCAAAGACTGGCTGACTGACCCTGATCTTAGATGGTGCCCACCTTATATACTCCCTCTATGTGTGAGCTCAGGTGACCAGCACCCAATGAGCTCCTATCTTTACCCAGGCTGCTCCCCCTATCTGCCCCTACACTACTGGGATGTACCACCCCCCTCCCACTCCAGCCAGGAACAGACTCGGTCGTACCTGCACATTTCTAAGTGGGAGTACCGTTGGTCTGCTCCTCGGAAATGGGATGTGTGTAGTGCATGCAGCTAACTGAGCTCAGTTCCACACTCCATCCTTACCCGGGAGTGGAATACCACACCTCTGGCTTGAGGTGTAATACCCCTGTAGCAGCCGAATCCTCAGGGTGCTACATTCCCCCCTGGTAAATCACAGCACGTCCTCGGGCTGTAAGATATAAACAACATCCAAAACATACAATTTTTTTTTCATAAACATAAACATAGAAAACATCATATAGATATATCAGCAATAAACTTTTCATATAAATAACATTCTTGTTTCTGGTTCCTCCGGTCACGGTGCAACTTGTGACCGGGTAAAGTGCTACAGTCTCTTGAAGAATAAAACAGTTCCCTATAAAACCGGTAGGGGGCGCTTTAGGAAGCGCAACTATATACAAGGGCATATGGCCGCTCTCAGTCCTCGGCCAGGTATTAGGGAGGATTGACCGCTCTCAGTCCTCGGTCAGTGGGAATAGGGACACACGGGTTTCAGTTCAATCGGCTGGTCCCAACGGGGACTATATTTTAACTAGAACAGTTCTTATACCCTGACGGGTAACTTTATACAGTCTCTTCACTACCGTACTCAACGACGGCGTCCTCCTGCTCTTTCTTTATGGACGGTTTCAGTTTCAGACCCGTTCGGGCACGTATGCTGGGCAAATAGATTTTCACCCAGGTGCGGCACTCTAGGTGTTATGGGCGCCATGGTGGTAGCGGCGCCCGGGTTGCCCAGGCCTTGCGACCAGGCTTGGGGCACCTTGAAAGTAAAGGGCACCGTAAGGACGGCGGCGCCCTGGGCTACTTGGCCCTGCGACCAGGCCGGTGGCCCCGCGGAGGTAGGGGGCGCTGTTGGTATTGCGGCGCCCAGGGGTACTAGGCCTTGCGACCAGGCTGGTGGTACTTCCTGCTTGGTCACGCTCGGGGTCGAGGCGTGTGACGTCACAGGGGTCGCGGCTGCGGCTTCCGGTTGAGGCCTAGTCTGTGGCAGTGACGTTGCGGTTACGGGCACGGCAGGGGGTACTTCGGGCTCTGCGACGGGGAGCTGGGGCAGGTACGCGGTTTCCCGGTTTGGGGTAGAAACGTCCCCTTTACCTGCCTCCTTTCGTTCGGCTCCCTTCTCGGCGCCGTCTCCGGCCTTCAGTCCTCCTGCGCCATCCTCAGAGGCGGTCTGTCTCCTCGTCTCGGGCGGCGTGCTCCGCTGACGAGTCTCGGTCTGCTGGGCCATCTCTCGGCTCCACTCCGCCAACGTCTCTCGCTGCACCCGGGCCATCCTCCGTGCGAGGCCCTCCAGCGCGGTCTGTGCACACTCCCGGTCTCGGGGGAGCTGTGCCAAGACCTCCACTAAGCCTAGTGGGGTCGTTGCTTCTAGCAGGCTCCTGACCAACGGGTCGGTGCTGCTCTGCTCTCCTCCCGTTGTCTCCAGCAGGCCTTCTGGAGTGGCGACCGGCAACAGGCTCCTGACCACTGGGTCGGTGCTGCCTGGAGTGGCGGCCCGCATCAGGCTCCTGACCGCTGGGTCGGTGCTGCCTGGCTCTCCCTCCATCTCCGGGTAGGCTCTTTCTGGACTCTGCTCCAGGCTTCTTGTCTCCGGGTGCGCTCTCTCCAGACTGCTCCAGGCGACACCCATCTTTGTTCTCTTGTTCTCAGTCCTCCCACTTCGAGGGCGGTCCCGGGGCCACTTGGTGATTGTCAGCTCCAGGGGCAGTTCTTTCACGCTGACAGACACCTCTAGCATCACAGTCTCTGTTGGTGGGGGCGGTTTCCACTTTTGGCGCCATTTTCGGTCCTGGCCCACGATGGGAGGCGGCCTCTTGCCACCCTCTGGCACGCCCATAATGGAGTCCGCTCTTCCAAGGCGGGAAACCTTTGGAAATGGCGGGAATCGTCTCCCAGTGGCGGGAAACTCTGCAGATGGCGGGAAAAAGCTGTTAATGGCGGACAACCGGCGGGAATCGACCTGTGATGGAGTCCGATGGCGGGGACCCTCCGGAACCGGCAGGAGACTTCTTTTTGAGGTAAACTTGTTCTTTTCTTCAGGCACGCAGTACCCGGGTGTTGCGGGCACGTTATCCTGCCGACTACGCCAAAGTTGACGCGCCCCCTGGGCCAGTGTTGTTGGGGATACCCGGAGCCGGATCAGATGGGGGTTGTAGTCTCCGAGTGGCTGTGACCCGGTCCGTGCCCAGGGTGTCAAACTCAGTGTGTGGCAGTCCTTATGATGTTACTAGATGTTCTTTTGTGTCGACTACGCCACCCGTTGAATTGCGGTCACTTCGGCCGCCGCTGCAGCAGGGTCCACTGAGGCTGATGGTGTTTGTGCAGCTTAGGTAGTATAACCCCCAACGGGAGGGGTATAGCCTCAGGGGGTCAGGTGCAGAGGATGGTGGTTGTGGAAGTGCAGGGAAGATGGTAATGAGAGTCAGAGTCGGGTTGTGCAGTTCAGGGTTCTTTACTTACTGCTGTTCTTGTACTGGTCACTCCGGCCTTGAGTGACCACCCGAGCCGTGCTGCGTCCACCAGGTCCTGGACTCGGCCAACCCCCAAGTAGTTCTGGAGCGTGGTTCTGAGCTCCCTTTCTGTCCTGTCCTCGTCTCTGGCCTTCCCCACCAGGGATCCACCTAAGTCCGGCTCCCTCGGGCCTCTTGTTGGCGAACCCTTGCCTCTGGGTTCCCTGACCCTATGCGTGGTCTGCCTTCTGGGTGGATATGGTGGGTGGCCGTGGCAGATGCTGCCCACGGCCTCCGGTCTCTGGCTGAGGTATGCTGTAGCCCCCACCAGTTTGGGATCCGGTACCCTGTTGCCAACTCTTCACCCTCTGGTCTAATTTGGGCTCTTGGAGTTCCTTCTTTCTCCCCCTCTGGGTCTTTCTTTCTCCTCTCTCACTCTTGCTCTGGGGCTGCTCTGCTCCTCTGCTCTCTTCCTCTGACTTCTCTGCAAAGACTGGCTGACTGACCCTGATCTTAGATGGTGCCCACCTTATATACTCCCTCTATGTGTGAGCTCAGGTGACCAGCACCCAATGAGCTCCTATCTTTACCCAGGCTGCTCCCCCTATCTGCCCCTACACTACTGGGATGTACCACCCCCCTCCCACTCCAGCCAGGAACAGACTCGGTCGTACCTGCACATTTCTAAGTGGGAGTACCGTTGGTCTGCTCCTCGGCAATGGGATGTGTGTAGTGCATGCAGCTAACTGAGCTCAGTTCCACACTCCATCCTTACCCGGGAGTGGAATACCACACCTCTGGCTTGAGGTGTAATACCCCTGTAGCAGCCGAATCCTCAGGGTGCTACAAACACACTACAGCATGAGCTGCACTCACACACAGAGACCTCGCAGACAGCCGAGAACAGTGCAGAGAACTGTGCACTAGCGCTACAAGGCAAAGGAAAGCTTCTCTATCTACTCCTATATAGTGTGTTTGGAAGCAATCTAGCTGGATACGGATGGAACCACACTAATAGGAGAAATCAGGAAAAATGAGCAGCACTAATGCAAAAAAGGACAATGTATGAGGCAGTGATGCACGCTGAGTGGGCTACAACCGGACGTGGCTGCAGAACACAATACAGCATGAGCTGCACTCTCACACAGAGACCTCACAGACAGCCGTGAACAGTGCAGAGAACTGTGCACTAGCGCTGCAAGGCAAAAGAAAGCTTCTCTATCTACTCCTATATAGTGTGTTTGGAAGCAATCTAGCTGGATACGGATGGAACCACACTAATAGGAGAAATCAGGAAAAATGAGCAGCACTAATGCAAAAAAGGACAATGCATGAGGCAGTGACACACGCTGAGAGGACTACAACCGGACGTGGCTGCAGAACACACTACAGCATGAGCTGCACTCACACACAGAGACCTCGCAGACAGCCGTGAACAATGCAGAGAACTGTGCACTAGCGCTGCAAGGCAAAAGAAAGCTTCTCTATCTACTCCTATATAGTGTGTTTGGAAGCAATCTAGCTGGATACGGATGGAACCATACTAATAGGAGAAATCAGAAAAAAGGAGCAGCACTAATGCAAAAAAGGACAATGTATGAGGCAGTGACGCATGCTGAGCGGACTACAACCGGATATGGCTGCAGAACACACTGCAGCATGAGCTGCACTCACACACAAAGACCTCGCAGACAGCCATGAACAGTGCAGAGAACTGTGCACTAGCACTGCAAGGCAAAAGAAAGCTTCTCTATCTACTCCAACATAGTGTGTGTTGGAAGCAATCTAGCTGGATACGGATGGAACCAGACTAATAAGAGAAATCAGGAAAAATGAGCAGCACTAACGCAAAAAAGGAAATGTATGAGGCAGTGACGCACGCTGAGCGGACTACAACCTGACGTGGCTGCAGAACACACCACAGCATGAGCTGCACTCACACACAGAGACCTCGCAGACAGCCATGAACAGTGCAGTGAACTGTGCACTAGCACTGCAAGGCAAAAGAAAGCTTCTCTATCTACTGCTACATAGTGTGTGCTGGAAGCATTCTAGCTGGATATGGATGGAACCACACTAATAGGAGAAATCAGGAAAAATGAGCAGCACTAATGCAAAATAGGACAATGTATGAGGCAGTGACTAACGCTGAGCGGGCTACAACCGGATGTGGCTGCAGAACACACTACAACATGAGCTGCACTCACACACAGAGACCTCGCAGACAGCCGTGAACAGTGCAGTGAACTGTGCACTAGCACTGCAAGGCAAAAGAAAGCTTCTCTATCTACTGCTACATAGTGTGTGCTGGAAGCATTCTAGCTGGATATGGATGGAACCACACTAATAGGAGAAATCAGGAAAAATGAGCAGTACTAATGCAAAATAGGACAATGTATGAGGCAGTGACTAACGCTGAGCAGACTACAACCGGATGTGGCTGCAGAACACACTACAACATGAGCTGCACTCACACACAGAGACCTCGCAGACAGCCGTGAACAGTTCAGAGAACAGTGCACTAGTGCTGCAAGGCACAATAAAGCTTCTCTATCTACTCCTATATAGTGTGTTTGGAAGCAATCTAGCTGGATACGGATGGAACCACACTAATAGGAGAAATCAGAAAAAAGGAGCAGCACTAATGCAAAAAAGGGCAATGTATGAGGCAGTGACGCACGCTGAGCAGACTACAACCGGACGTGGCAGCAAAACACACTACAGCATGAGCTGCATTCACACACAGAGACCTCGCAGACAGCCGTGAACAGTGCAGAAAACTGTGCACTAGCGCTGCAAGGCAAAATAAAGCTTCTCTATCTACTCCCATACAGTGTATTTGGAAGCAATCTAGCTAGTGTTGAGCCACCCCCGTAGTGTTCGGGTTCGGTTCGGTTCGTCGAACACCGGGATGTTCGAGGAACTGTTCGTCGAACTGTTCGTCGAACACCTGAGAACACTGTCGAACACCGTTAAAACCAATGGCAGGCAAACAAAAACACATAGGAACACATAGAAAACACCTGCAAAGGTGTCCAAAAGCTGACAAACTGCTCAGAAGACACTCTCTTTAAAAAAGCCGGCCGGCAAATTCAGCAGCGGCATACACCGGTACCCGACAATTTAGACAAGAAGGAATAGAGCATCACACATAGATTAGATAGATAGAAACATGTCAGTCACATATATATGAAGTACAGTGACAGTGTTGCTTATTGTACTTGTCATTTAGCGTAAAGGATTTATCAAAAAAAATAATAGTGTTTTCATGCACTGTCTCTTTAAAAAAGCCGGCCGGCAATTCAGCAGCGGTACCCGACAATTTATAACAGACAGAATAGAGCTTCACACATAGATTAGATAGATAGAAACATGTCAGTCACATATATATGAAGTACAGTGATAGTGTTGGTTACTGTACTTGTCATTTAGTATTAAAATAAAGGATTTATTATTAAAAAAATTGGCGTGGGGTTCCCCTTAATTTTAGGCTCTAGCGGAGGTTAAGCAGACGGCTGGGGCAGATGTTTGAAGCCTGGGAAGGGGGTAATACCCACGGAGCTTCCCAGGCTACTAATATCAGCCCCCAGCTGAATACATAGCCTTTACTAGCTATTAAAATGGGGGACCCCCCCAAAAAAATGACGTGGGGTCCCCCCTAATTTAATAGCTAGCAAAGGCTAGGCAGACAGCTGGGGGCTGATATTAATAGCCCAGGAAGGGAGCCATGAATATTGGCCCCCTCCCAGGCTAGAAACACCAGCCGTCAGCTGCACCAGAAATGGCGCATTCATAGGATGCGCCAATTCTGGCACTTAGCCTCGCTCTTCCACGCTGCCCTGGTGCGGTGGCAGGGGGTAATAGGGTTGGGGTTGATGTCAGCTTATAATGCCAGCTGACATCAAGCCCAGGTTAGTAATGGAGAGGCGTCTATAAGACACCCCCATTACTAACCCCATAGTCAAAGTTAAAAAAAACACAAACACCCAGAATAAAGTCCTTTAATTGAAATAAAGACACAATCCTTTATTGTTCTAAATTAAACCATACTTACCGTCACGCCCATTCCAGCTGAAGCCAACGATCTCCTGCAATAAAAGAAAAATAATAAAGCAACATCATCCTTACCTTTCCATGGTTCCCACGACAGCTTCAGCTCTGCTACATCGAGATGACAGGCTGGACCGCAGCAGAACGCTGCCATCCAGTCTGTCATCCCGCAGACACTGAGAAGCGCAGGCTTGCTTGCGCTGCTCAGCGTCTCTCTGTGACGACATCCAGAGGAGCCGAGTTCATGTCCAATGAACTCGGCTCACCTCATGCACGTCACTGACAGCGTGGGAAAATTCTCACGCTGAAGCGCTGATTGCAGGAGAATTTTCCCACGCTGTCAGTGACGTGCAGGAGGTGAGCTGAGTTCATTGGACATGAGCTCACCTCATGCACATCACTGACAGCGTGGGAGAATTCTCCTGCACTCAGCACTTCAGCGTGAGAATGTTCCCACGCTGTCAGTGACGTGCATGAGGTGAGCTCATGTCCAATGAACTCAGCTCACCTCCTGCACGTCACTGACAGCGTGGGAAAATTCTCCTGCAATCAGCGCTTCAGCGTGAGAATTTTCCCACGCTGTCAGTGACGTGCATGAGGTGAGCCGAGTTCATTGGACATGACCTCGGCTCATCTGGATGCCGTCACAGCGAGACAGTGAGGAGCGCAAGCATGCCTGCGCTTCTCAGTGTCTGCGGGATGACAGACTGGATGGCAGCGTTCTGCTGCGGTCCAGCCAGTCATCTCGATGTAGCAGAGCTGAAGCTGTCGTGGGAACCATGGAAAGGTAAGGATGAGGTTGGTTTATTATTTTTCTTTTATTGCAGGAGATCGTTGGCTTCAGCTGGAATGGGTGTGATGGTAAGTATGGTTTAATTTAGAACAATAAAGAATTGTGTCTTTATTTCAATTAAAGGACTTTATTCTGGGTGTTGTGTTTTTTTTAAATACTTTACTAGAAATTCATGGCGGTCATGTCTAATACTGGCGTGACCCCATGAATTTTGGGCTTGGGGCCAGCTGATAATACCAAGCTGGCCCTAACCCCTTTATTACCCAGTGAGCCACCGCACCAGGGCCCTGGATGAGTTGGGTACAGCGCCAGAAGATGGCGCTTCTATGAACGCGCCATTTTCCGGGGTGGCTGCGGACTGCAATTTGCACCGGGGGGGGGCCCAGAAAGCTTGGGCCTCCCTGCGCTGCAGATTCCAGCCCCCAGCTGCCTAGTTGTACCTGGCTGGACACAAAAATAGGGCGAAGCCCCACGTACTTTTTTTTTAATTATTTCATGAAATTCATGAAATAATTAAGAAAAAAAGGCCTTCCCTATATTGTTGTGTCCGGCCAGGTACAAATAGGCAGCTGGTGGTTGGGGGCAGCCCGTTCCTGCCTGCTGTACCTGGCTGGACACAAATATAGTGCGAAGCCCCACTTCAATTTTTTTAAATTATTTCAGGAAATTCATGAAATAATTTAAAAAAAATTGAAGTGGGGCTT
Organism: Phyllobates terribilis; assembly: GCF_046119375.1. Lineage (NCBI taxonomy): Eukaryota > Metazoa > Chordata > Amphibia > Anura > Dendrobatidae > Phyllobates > Phyllobates terribilis. The sequence goes on from NW_027362761.1 coordinate 287,091,151, forward strand.
CGCACTATATTTGTGTCCAGCCAGGTACAGCAGGCAGGAACGGGCTGCCCCCAACCACCAGCTGCCTATTTGTACCTGGCCGGACACAACAATATAGGGAAGCCCTTTTTTTCTTAATTATTTCATGAAATAATTTAAAGAAAATTGACGTGGGGCTTCGCCCTGTTTTTGTGTCCAGCCAGGTACAACTAGGCAGCTGGGGGCTGGAATCCGCAGCGCAGGGAGGCCCAAGCTTTCTGGGCCACCCCCGTTGCAAATTGCAGTCCGCAGCCACCCCGGAAAATGGCGCGTTCATAGAAGCGCCATCTTCTGGCGCTGTACCCAACTCATCCAGGGCCCTGATGCGGTGGCTCACTGGGTAATAAAGGGGTTAGGGCCAGCTTGGCATTATCAGCTGGCCCTAAGCCCGAAATTCATGGGGTCACGCCAATATTAGACATGACCACCATGAATTTCTAGTAAAGTATTTAAAAAAAACACAACACCCAGAAAAAAGTCCTTTAATTGAAATAAACACACAATTCTTTATTGTTCTAAATTAAACCATACTTACCATCACGCCCATTCCAGCTGAAGCCAACGATCTCCTGAAATAAAAGAAAAATAATAAAGCAACATCATCCTTACCTTTCCATGGTTCCCATGACAGCTTCAGCTCTGCTACATCGAGATGACAGGCTGGACCGCAGCAGAACGCTGCCATCCAGCCTGTCATCCCGCAGACACTGAGAAGCGCAGGCTTGCTTGCGCTCCACAGTGTCTCTCTGTGAGGGCATCCAGATGCGCCGAGTTAATGTCCAATGAACTCGGCTCACCTCATGCACGTCACTGACAGCGTGGGAAAATTCTCCTGCACTCAGCGCTTCAGCGTGGGAGAATTCTCACGCTGAAGCGCTGAGTGCAGGAGAATTCTCCCACGCTGTCAGTGACGTGCAGGAGGTGAGCTCATGTCCAATGAACTCAGCTCACCTCCTGCACGTCACTGACAGCGTGGGAGAATTCTCCTGCACTCACCGCTTCAGCGTGAGAATTTTCCCACGCTGTCAGTGACGTGCATGAGGTGAGCCGAGTTCATTGGACATGAACTCGGCTCATCTGGATGTCGTCACAGAGAGACGCTGAGCAGCGCAAGCAAGCCTGCGCTTCTCAGTGTCTGCGGGATGAGAGGCTGGATGGCGGCGTTCTGCTGCGGTCCAGCCTGTCATCTCGATGTAGCAGAGCTGAAGCTGTCGTGGGAACCATGGAAAGGTAAGGATGAGGTTGCTTTATTATTTTTCTTTTATTGCAGGAGATCGTTGGCTTCAGCTGGAATGGGCGTGACGGTAAGTATGGTTTAATTTAGAACAATAAAGGATTGTGTCTTTATTTCAATTAAAGGACTTTATTCTGGGTGTTTGTGTTTTTTTTAACTTTGACTATGGGGTTAGTAATGGGGGTGTCTTATAGACGCCTCTCCATTACTAACCTGGGCTTGATGTCAGCTGGCATTATAAGCTGACATCAACCCCAACCCTATTACCCCCTGCCACCGCACCAGGGCAGCGTGGAAGAGCGAGGCTAAGTGCCAGAATTGGCGCATCCTATGAATGCGCCATTTCTGGGGCGGCTGACGGCTGGTGTTTCTAGCCTGGGAGGGGGCCAATATTCATGGCTCCCTTCCTGGGCTATTAATATCAGCCCCCAGCTGTCTGCCTAGCCTTTGCTAGCTATTAAATTAGGGGAGACCCCACGTCATTTTTTTGGGGGGGTCCCCCATTTTAATAGCTAGTAAAGGCTATGTATTCAGCTGGGGGCTGATATTAGTAGCCTGGGAAGCTCCGTGGGTATTACCCCCTTCCCAGGCTTCAAACACCTGCCCCAGCCGTCTGCTTAACCTCCGCTAGAGCCTAAAATTAAGGGGAACCCCACGCCAATTTTTTTAATAATAAATCCTTTATTTTAATACTAAATGACAAGTACAGTAACCAACACTATCACTGTACTTCATATATATGTGACTGACATGTTTCTATCTATCTAATCTATGTGTGAAGCTCTATTCTGTCTGTTATAAATTGTCGGGTACCGCTGCTGAATTGCCGGCCGGCTTTTTTAAAGAGACAGTGCATGAAAACACTATTATTTTTTTTGATAAATCCTTTACGCTAAATGACAAGTACAGTAAGCAACACTGTCACTGTACTTCATATATATGTGACTGACATGTTTCTATCTATCTAATCTATGTGTGATTCTCTATTCTTTCTATTCTAAATTGTCGGGTACCGCTGCTGAATTGCCGGCCGGCTTTTTTAAAGAGACGGTGCATGAAAACACTATTATTTTTTTTGATAAATCCTTTACACTAAATGACAAGTACAGTAAGCAGCACTTTCACTGTACTTCGTATATATGTGGCTGACATGTTTATATCTATCTAATCTATGTGTGAAGCTCTATTCTTTCGGTTTTAAATTGTCGGGTACAGGTGTATGCCGCTGCTGAATTGCCGGCTTTTCATGTTTCACTGTTGGCACTGTTCCCATCGATTTGGGCAATCACTGTAATGCCACAACCACCATGGCTGTGGCATTACAGTGAGTGGCAGACAATCCCTGCATGATTGGTGCTCTAAATAGCGCCAGACATGCAGGACACGCTTTTGGTGCAGGAACAGTTATCGAACATAACCTCGAACAGCCGAATTTTTTGCAAATCGTTCGGGTTCGTCGAACAACTCGAACACCGCCCAAAACAGAGATTGGCGAACAGTTCTAGTCGAACACCGCTCATCTCTAAATCTAGCTGGATACGGATGGAACCATACTAACAGGAGAAATCAGGAAAAGTGAGCAGCACTAATGCAAAAAAGGACAATGTATGAGGCAGTGACACACACTGAGAGGACTACAACCGGACGTGGCTGCAGAACACACTACAGCATGAGCTGCACTCACACACAGAGACCTCGCAGACAGTCGTGAACAAGGCAGAGAACTGTGCACTAGTGCTGCAAGGCAAAAGAAAGCTTCTCTATCTACTCCCATACAGTGTATTTGGAAGCAATCTAGCTGGATACGGATGGAACCATACTAACAGGAGAAATCAGGAAAAATGAGCAGCACTAATGCAAAAAATGGCAATGTATGAGGCAGTGACGCATGATGAGCGGACTACAACCGGACGTGGCAGCAAAACATACTACAGCATGAGCTGCATTCACACACAGAGACCTCGCAGACAGCCGTGAACAGTGCAGAAAACTGTGCACTAGCGCTGCAAGGCAAAATAAAGCTTTTCTATCTACTCCCATACAGTGTATTTGGAAGCAATCTAGCTGGATACGGATGGAACCATACTAACAGGAGAAATAAGGAAAAATGAGCAGCACTAATGCAAAAAAGGACAATGTATGAGGCAGTGACACACGCTGAGAGGACTACAACTGGACGTGGCTGGAGAACACACTACAGCATGAGCTGCACTCACACACAGAGACCTCGCAGACAGTAGTGAACAAGGCAGAGAACTGTGCACTAGCGCTGCAAGGCATAAGAAAGCTTATCTATCTACTCCTATATAGTGTGTTTGGAAGCAATCTAGCTGGATACGGATGGAACAACACTAATAGGAGAAATCAGGAAAAATGAGCAGCACTAATGCAAAAAAGGACAATGTATGAGGCAGTGACGCACGCTAAGCGGACTACAACCTGACGTGGCTGCAGAACACACTGCAGCATGAGCTGCACTCACACACAGAGACCTCGCAGACAGCCGTGAACAGTGCAGAGAACTGTGCACTAGCGCGGCAAGGCAAAAGAAAGCTTCTCTTTCTACTCCTATATAGTGTGTTTGGAAGCAATCTAGTTGGATACGGATGGAACAACACTAATAGGAGAAATCAGGAAAAATGAGCAGCACTAATGCAAAAAAGGACAATGTATGAGGCAGTGACGCACGCTGAGCGGACTACAACCGTACGTGGCTGCAGAACACACTGCAGCATGAGGAGCACTCACACACAGAGACCTCGCAGACAGCCGTGAACAGTGCAGAGAACTGTGCACTAGCGCGGCAAGGCAAAAGAAAGCTTCTCTCTGTACTCCTATATAGGGTGTATGGAAGCAATCTAGCTGGATACGGATCGAACCACACTAATAGGAGAAATCAGGAAAAATGAGCAGCACTAACGCAAAAAAGGACAATGTATGAGGCAGTGACGCACACTGAGAGGGCTACAACCGGACGTGGCTGCAGAACACACTACAGCATGAGCTGCACTCACACACAGAGACCTCGCAGATAGCCGTGAACAGTGCAGAGAACGGTGCACTAGCACTGCAAGGCAAAAGAAAGCTTCTCTATCTACTCCTATATAGTGTGTTTGGAAGCAATCCAGCTGGATACGGATGGAACCATACTAATAGGAGAAATCAGAAAAAAGGAGCAGCACTAATGCAAAAAAGGGCAATGTATGAGGCAGTGACGCACGCTGAGCGGGCTACAACCGGACGTGGCTACAGAACACACTACAGCATGAGCTGCATTCACACACAGAGACCTCACAGACAGCCGTGAACAGTGCAGAGAACTGTGCACTAGTGCTGCAAGGCACAATAAAGCTTCTCTATCTACTCCTATATAGTGTGTTTGGAAGCAATCTAGCTGGACACGGATGTAACCACACTAATAGGAGAAATCAGGAAAAATGAGCAGCACTAATGCAAAAAAGGGCAATGTATGAGGCAGTGACGCACGCTGAGCGGACTACAACCGGACGTGGCTGCAGAACACACTACAGCATGATCTGCACTTACACACAGAGACCTCGCAGACAGCCGTGAACAGTGCAGAGAACTGTGCACTAGCGCTGCAAGGCAAAAGAATGCTTCTCTATCCACTACTATATAGTGTGTTTGGAAGCAATCTAGCTGGATATGGATGGAACCACACTAATAGGAGATATCAGGAAAAATGAGCAGCACTAATGCAAAAAAGGAAAATGTATGAGGCAGTGACGCACGCTGAGCGGACTACAACCGGACGTGGCTGCAGAACACACTACAGCATGATCTGCACTTACACACAGAGACCTCGCAGACAGCTGTGAACAGTGCAGAGAACTGTGCACTAGCGCTGCAAGGCAAAAGAATGCTTCTCTATCTACTTCCATATAGTGTACAGTCATGGCCAAAAGTATTGAGAATGAGACAAATAGTAATTTTTCCAAAGTTTACTGCTTCATTTTTTGTAATGGCAATTTGCATATACTCCTGAATGTGAAAGAGTGATCAGCTTAACAGCAATTACTGTACTTGCAAGGTCAATATTTGCCCAGAAAATGAACTTTAACCCCCAAAACACATTTCAACATCATTGCAGTCCTGCCTTAAAAGGAGCAGCTAACATCGTTTTAGTGATTGATCCATTAACACAGGTGTGGGTGTTGATGAGGACAGGGCTGGCAATCAATCAGTCATGATTAAGTAAGAATGACATCACTGGACACTTTAAAAGGAGGCTGGTTCTTGGTATCATTGTTTCTCTTCAGTTAACCATGGTTATCTCTAAAGAAACACGTGCAGCCATCATTGCACTGCACAAAAATGGCCTAACAGGGAAGAGTATCGCAGCTACAAAGATTGCACCTTAGTCAACAATCTATTGCATCATCAAGAACTTCAAGGAGAGAGCTTCCATTGTTGTCAAAAAGGCTCCAGGGCGCCCAAGAAAGACCAGCAAGCTCCAGGACCGTATCTTAAAACTGTTTCAGCTGCGGGATCGGACTACCAGCAGTGCCGAGCTTGCTCAGGAATGGCAGCAGGCTGGTGTGAGTGCTTCTGCACGCACTGTGAGGCGGAGACTCTTTGATCAAGGGCTGGTTTCAAGGAGGGCAGCAAAGAAGCCACTTCTCTCCAGAAAAAACATCAGGGACCGACTGATATTCTGCAAAAGGTACAGGGAGTGGACTGCTGAGGACTGGGGCAAAGTCATTTTCTCTGATGAATCCCCTTTTCGATTGTTTGGGACATCTGGAAAACAGCTTATTCGGAGAAGAAGAGGTGAGCGCTACCACCAGTCTTGTCTCATGCCAACTGTAAAGCATCCTGAAACCATTCATGTGTGGGGTTGCTTCTCAGCCAAGGGAATCGGCTCACTCACAGTCTTGCCTAGAAACACAGCCATGAATAAAGAATGGTACCAGAATGTCCTCCAAGAGCAACTTCTCCCAACCGTCCAAGAGCAGTTTGGCGCCCAACAATGCCTTTTCCAGCATGATGGAGCACCTTGCCATAAAGCAAAGGTGATAACTAAATGGCTCATGGAACAAAACATAGAGATTTTGGGTCCATGGCCTGGAAACTCCCCAGATCTTAATCCCATTGAGAACTTGTGGTCAATCATCAAGAGACGGGTGGACAAACAAAGACCAACAAATTCTGGCAAAATGCAAGCATTGATTATGCAAGAATGGACTGCTATCAGTCAGTATTTGGTCCAAAAGTTGATTGAGAGCATGCCAGGGAGAATTACAGAGGTCTTGAAGAAGAAGGGGCAATACTGCAAATATTGACTTGCTGCATTAACTCATTCTAACTGTCAATATAACCTATTGGTACTCATAATATGATTGCAATTATATTTCTGTATGTGATATAAACATCAGACAAACAGTAATAAAAACCAGAGGCCAGCAGATCATGTGAAAATATAATTTTGGTGTCATTCTCAAAACTTTTGGCCATGACTGTATTTGGAAGCAATCTAGCTGGATACGGATGAAACCATACTAACAGGAGAAATCAGGAAAAATTAGCAGCACTAATGCAAAAAAGGACAATGTATGAGGCAGTGACGCACGCTGAGCGGACTACAACCGGACGTGGCTGCAGAACACACTACAGCATGAGCTGCACTCTCACAAAGAGACCTCACAGACAGCCGTGAACAGTGCAGAGAACTGTGCACTAGCGCTGCAAGGCAAAAGAAAGCTTCTCTATCTACTCCTATATAGTGTGTTTGGAAGCAATCTAGCTGGATACGGATGGAACCACACTAATAGGAGAAATCAGGAAAAATGAGCAGCACTAATGCAAAAAAGGACAATGCATGAGGCAGTGACACACGCTGAGAGGACTACAACCGGACGTGGCTGCAGAACACACTACAGCATGAGCTGCACTCACACACAGAGACCTCGCAGACAGCCGTGAACAATGCAGAGAACTGTGCACTAGCGCTGCAAGGCAAAAGAAAGCTTCTCTATCTACTCCTACATAGTGTGTGTTGGAAGCAATCTAGCTGGATACGGATGGAACCACACTAATAGGAGAAATCAGGAAAAATGAGCAGCACTAATGCAAAAAAGGAAAATGTATGAGGCAGTGACGCACGCTGAGCGGACTACAACCGGATATGGCTGCAGAACACACTGCAGCATGAGCTGCACTCACACACAAAGACCTCGCAGACAGCCATGAACAGTGCAGAGAACTGTGCACTAGCACTGCAAGGCAAAAGAAAGCTTCTCTATCTACTCCAACATAGTGTGTGTTGGAAGCAATCTAGCTGGATACGGATGGAACCAGACTAATAAGAGAAATGAGGAAAAATGAGCAGCACTAACGCAAAAAAGGACAATGTATGAGGCAGTGACGCACGCTGAGCAGACTACAACCGGACGTGGCTGCAGAACACACCACAGCATGAGCTGCACTCACACACAGAGACCTCGCAGACAGCCGTGAACAGTGCAGTGAACTGTGCACTAGCACTGCAAGGCAAAAGAAAGCTTCTCTATCTACTGCTACATAGTGTGTGCTGGAAGCATTCTAGCTGGATATGGATGGAACCACACTAATAGGAGAAATCAGGAAAAATGAGCAGCACTAATGCAAAATAGGACAATGTATGAGGCAGTGACTAACGCTGAGCGGGCTACAACCGGATGTGGCTGCAGAACACACTACAACATGAGCTGCACTCACACACAGAGACCTCGCAGACAGCCGTGAACAGTGCAGAGAACGGTGCACTAGTGCTGCAAGGCACAATAAAGCTTCTCTATCTACTCCTATATAGTGTGTTTGGAAGCAATCTAGCTGGATACGGATGGAACCACACTAATAGGAGAAATCAGAAAAAAGGAGCAGCACTAATGCAAAAAAGGGCAATGTATGAGGCAGTGATGCACGCTGAGTGGGCTACAACCGGACGTGGCTACAGAACACACTACAGCATGAGCTACACTCACACACAGAGACCTCACAGACAGCCGTGAACAGTGCAGAGAACTGTGCACTAGCACTGCAAGGCAAAAGAAAGCTTCTCTATCTACTCCGATATAGTGTGTTTGGAAGCAATCTAGCTGGACACGGATGTAACCACACTAATAGGAGAAATCAGGAAAAATGAGCAGCACTAATGCAAAAAAGGACAATGTATGAGGCAGTGACGCACGCTGAGCGGACTACAACCGGACGTGGCTGCAGAACACACTACAGCATGAGCTGCACTCACACACAGAGACCTCGCAGACAGCCATGAACAGTGCAGAGAACTGTGCACTAGCGCTGCAAGGCAAAAGAAAGCTTCTCTATCTACTCCTATATAGTGTGTTTGGAAGCAATCTAGCTGGATACGGATGGAACCACACTAATAGGAGAAATCAGAAAAAATGAGCAGCAATAATGCAAAAAAGGACAATGTATGAGGCAGTGACGCATGCTGAGCGGACTACAACCGGACGTGGCTGCAGAACACACTGCAGCATGAGCCGCATTCAAACACAAAGACCTCGCAGACAGCCGTGAACAGTGCAGAGAACTGTACACTAGCACTGCAAGGCAAAAGAAAGCTTCTCTATCTACTCCTACATAGTGTGTGTTGGAAGCAATCTAGCTGGATACGGATGGAACCACACGAATAGGAGAAATCAGGAAAAATGAGCAGCAATAACGCAAAAAAGGACAATGTATGAGGCCGTGACGCATGCTGAGCGGACTACAACCAGACGTGGCTGCAGAAGACACTGCAGCATGAGCTGGACTCACACACAGAGACCTCGCAGACAGTCGTGAACAGTGCATAGAACTGTGCACTTTCACTGCAAGGCAAAAGAAAGTTTCTCTATCTACTCCTACATAGGGTGTGCTGGAAGCAATCTAGCTGGACATGGATGGAACCACACTAATAAGAGAAATCAGGAAAAATGAGCAGCACTAATGCAAAAAGGACAATGTATAAGGCAGTGACGCACGCTGAGTGGGCTACAACCGGACGTGGCTGCAGAACACACTACAGCATGAGCTGCACTCACACACAGAGACCTCGCAGACAGCCATGAACAGTGCATAGAACTGTGCACTTTCACAGCAAGGCAAAAGAAAGTTTCTCTATCTACTCCAACATAGGGTGTGCTGGAAGCAATCTAGCTGGACATGGATGGAACCACACTAATAAGAGAAATCAGGAAAAATGAGCAGCACTAATGCAAAAAGAACAATGTATGAGGCAGTGACGCAAGCTGAGTGGGCTACAACCGGACGTGGCTACAGAACACACTACAGCATGACCTGCACTCACACACAGAGACCTCGCAGACAGCCGTGAACAGTGCAGAGAACTGTGCACTAGCACTGCAAGGCAAAAGAAAGCTTCTCTATCTACTCCTACATAGTGTGTGTTGGAAGCAATCTAGCTGGATACGGATGGAACCACACTAATAGGAGAAATCAGGAAAAATGAGCAGCAATAACGCAAAAAAGGACAATGTATGAGGCAGTGACGCATGCTGAGCGGACTACAACCAGACGTGGCTGCAGAAGACACTGCAGCATGAGCTGGACTCACACACAGAGACCTCGCAGACAGTCGTGAACAGTACATAGAACTGTGCACTTTCACTGCAAGGCAAAAGAAAGTTTCTCTATCTACTCCTACATAGGGTGTGCTGGAAGCAATCTAGCTGGACATGGATGGAACCACACTAATAAGAGAAATCAGGAAAAATGAGCAGCACTAATGCAAAAAGGACAATGTATAAGGCAGTGACGCACGCTGAGTGGGCTACAACCGGACGTGGCTACAGAACACACTACAGCATGAGCTGCACTCACACACAGAGACCTCGCAGACAGCCATGAACAGTGCATAGAACTGTGCACTTTCACTGCAAGGCAAAAGAAAGTTTCTCTATCTACTCCAACATAGGGTGTGCTGGAAGCAATCTAGCTGGACATGGATGGAACCACACCAATAAGAGAAATCAGGAAAAATGAGCAGCACTAATGCAAAAAGGACAATGTATAAGGCAGTGACGCACGTTGAGTGGGCTACAACCGGACGTGGCTACAGAACACACTACAGCATGACCTGCACTCACACACAGAGACCTCGCAGACAGCCGTGAACAGTGCAGAGAACTGTGCACTAGCACTGCAAGGCAAAAGAAAGCTTCTCTATCTACTCCTACATAGTGTGTGTTGGAAGCAATCTAGCTAGATGCGGATGGAGCCACACTAATAGGAGAAATCAGGAAAAATGAGCAGCACTAATGCAAGAAAGGACAATGTATGAGGCAGTGATGCACGCTGAGCAGACTACAACCAGACGTGGCTGCAAAACACACTACAGCATGAGCTGCACTCACACACAGAGAACTCGCAGACAGCCGTGAACAGTGCAGAGAACTGTGCACTATCGCTGCAAGGCAAAAGAAAGCTTCTCTATCTACTCCTATATAGTGTGTTTGGAAGCAATCTAGCTGGATACGGATGGAACCATACTAATAGGAGAAATCAGAAAAAAGGAGCAGCACTAATGCAAAAAAGGACAATGTATGAGGCAGTGACGCACGCTGAGCGGACTACAACCGGATATGGCTGCAGAACACACTGCAGCATGAGCTGCACTCACACACAAAGACCTCGCAGACAGCCATGAACAGTGCAGAGAACTGTGCACTAGCACTGCAAGGCAAAAGAAAGCTTCTCTATCTACTCCTACATAGTGTGTGTTGGAAGCAATCTAGCTGGATACGGATGGAACCAGACTAATAAGAGAAATCAGGAAAAATGAGCAGCACTAACGCAAAAGAGGACAATGTATGAGGCAGTGACGCACGCTGAGCAGACTACAACCGGACGTGGCTGCAGAACACACCACAGCATGAGCTGCACTCACACACAGAGACCTCGCAGACAGCCGTGAACAGTGCAGTGAACTGTGCACTAGCACTGCAAGGCAAAAGAAAGCTTCTCTATCTACTGCTACATAGTGTGTGCTGGAAGCATTCTAGCTGGATATGGATGGAACCACACTAATAGGAGAAATCAGGAAAAATGAGCAGCACTAATGCAAAATAGGACAATGTATGAGGCAGTGACTAACGCTGAGCGGGCTACAACCGGATGTGGCTGCAGAACACACTACAACATGAGCTGCACTCACACACAGAGACCTCGCAGACAGCCGTGAACAGTGCAGAGAACGGTGCACTAGTGCTGCAAGGCACAATAAAGCTTCTCTATCTGCTCCTATATAGTGTGTTTGGAAGCAATCTAGCTGGATACGGATGGAAGCACACTAATAGGAGAAATCAGAAAAAAGGAGCAGCACTAATGCAAAAAAGGGCAATGTATGAGGCAGTGACGCACGCTGAGCAGACTACAACCGGACGTGGCAGCAAAACACACTACAGCATGAGCTGCATTCACATACAGAGACCTCGCAGACAGCCGTGAACAGTGCAGAAAACTGTGCACTAGCGCTGCAAGGCAAAATAAAGCTTCTGTATCTACTCCCATACAGTGTATTTGGAAGCAATCTAGCTGGATACGGATGGAACCATACTAACAGGAGAAATAAGGAAAAATGAGCAGCACTAATGCAAAAAATGACAATGTATGAGGCAGTGACACACGCTGAGAGGACTACAACCGGACGTGGCTGCAGAACACACTACAGCATGAGCTGCACTCACACACAGAGACCTCGCAGACAGTCGTGAACAAGGCAGAGAACTGTGCACTAGCGCTGCAAGGCAAAAGAAAGCTTCTCTATCTACTACTATATAGTGTGTTTGGAAGCAATCTAGTTGGATACGGATGGAACAACACTAATAGGAGAAATCAGGAAAAATGAGCAACAGTAATGCAAAAAAGCACAATGTATGAGGCAGTGACGCACGATAAGCGGACTACAACCTGACGTGGCTGCAGAACACACTGCAGCATGAGGAGCACTCACACACAGAGACCTCGCAGGCAGCCGTGAACAGTGCAGAGAACTGTGCACTAGCGCGGCAAGGCATAAGAAAGCTTCTCTATCTACTCCTATATAGTGTGTATGGAAGCAATCTAGCTGGATACGGATGGAACCACACTAATAGGAGAAATCAGGAAAAATGAGCAGCACTAATGCAAAAAAGGACAATGTATGAGGCAGTGACGCACGCTGAGCGGACTACAACCGTACGTGGCTGCAGAACACACTGCAGCATGAGGAGCACTCACACACAGAGACCTCGCAGACAGCCGTGAACAGTGCAGAGAACTGTGCACTAGCGCGGCAAGGCAAAAGAAAGCTTCTCTCTGTACTCCTATACAGGGTGTATGGAAGCAACCTAGCTGGATACGGATGGAACCACACTAATAGGAGAAATCAGGAAAAATGAGCAGCACTAACGCAAAAAAGGACAATGTATGAGGCAGTGACGCACACTGAGAGGGCTACAACCGGACGTGGCTGCAGAACACACTACAGCATGATCTGCACTCACACACAGAGACCTCGCAGATAGCCGTGAACAGTGCAGAGAACGGTGCACTAGCACTGCAAGGCAAAAGAAAGCTTCTCTATCTATTCCTATATAGTGTGTTTGGTAGCAATCCAGCTGGATACGGATGGAACCATACTAATAGGAGAAATCAGAAAAAAGGAGCAGCACTAATGCAAAAAAGGGCAATGTATGAGGCAGTGACGCACGCTGAGTGGGCTACAACCGGACGTGGCTACAGAACACACTACAGCATGAGCTACACTCACACACAGAGACCTCACAGACAGCCGTGAACAGTGCAGAGAACTGTGCACTAGCACTGCAAGGCAAAAGAAAGCTTCTCTATCTACTCCTATATAGTGTGTTTGGAAGCAATCTAGCTGGACACGGATGGAACCACACTAATAGGAGAAATCAGAAAAAATGAGCAGCACTAATGCAAAAAAGGACAATGTATGAGGCAATGACGCACACTGAGCGGACTACAACTGGACGTGGCTGCAGAACACACTACAGCATGATCTGCACTTACACACAGAGACCTCGCAGACAGCCGTGAACAGTGCAGAGAACTGTGAAACTAGCGCTGCAAGGCAAAAGAAGGCTACTCTATCTACTACTATATAGTGTGTTTGGAAGCAATCTAGCTGGACACGGATGGAACCACACTAATAGGAGAAATCAGAAAAAATGAGCAGCACTAATGCAAAAAAGGACAATGTATGAGGCAGTGACGCACGCTGAGCGGACTACAACCGGACGTGGCTGCAGAACACACTGCAGCATGAGCCGCATTCAAACACAAAGACCTCGCAGGCAGCCGTGAACAGTGCAGAGAACTGTACACTAGCACTGCAAGGCAAAAGAAAGCTTCTCTATCTACTCCTACATAGTGTGTGTTGGAAGCAATCTAGCTGGATACGGATGGAACCACACTAATAGGAGAAATCAGGAAAAATGAGCAGCAATAACGCAAAAAAGGACAATGTATGAGGCAGTGACGCATGCTGAGCGGACTACAACCAGACGTGGCTGCAGAAGACACTGCAGCATGAGCTGGACTCACACACAGAGACCTCGCAGACAGTCGTGAACAGTGCATAGAACTGTGCACTTTCACTGCAAGGCAAAAGAAAGTTTCTCTATCTACTCCTACATAGGGTGTGCTGGAACAATCTAGCTGGACATGGATGGAACCACACTAATAAGAGAAATCAGGAAAAATGAGCAGCACTAATGCAAAAAGGACAATGTATAAGGCAGTGACGCACGCTGAGTGGGCTACAACCGGACGTGGCTACAGAACACACTACAGCATGAGCTGCACTCACACACAGAGACCTCGCAGACAGCCATGAACAGTGCATAGAACTGTGCACTTTCACTGCAAGGCAAAAGAAAGTTTCTCTATCTACTCCAACATAGGGTGTGCTGGAAGCAATCTAGCTGGACATGGATGGAACCACACTAATAAGAGAAATCAGGAAAAATGAGCAGCACTAATGCAAAAAGGACAATGTATAAGGCAGTGACGCACGCTGAGTGGGCTACAACCGGACATGGCTACAGAACACACCACAGCATGACCTGCACTCACACACAGAGACCTCGCAGACAGCCGTGAACAGTGCAGAGAACTGTGCACTAGCACTGCAAGGCAAAAGAAAGCTTCTCTATCTACTCCTACATAGTGTGTGTTGGAAGCAATCTAGCTGGATACGGATGGAACCACACTAATAGGAGAAATCAGGAAAAATGAGCAGCACTAATGCAAAAAAGGAAAATGTATGAGGCAGTGACGCACGCTGAGCGGACTACAACCTGACGTGGCTGCAGAACACACTGCAGCATGAGCTGCACTCACACACAGAGACCTCGCAGACAGCCGTGAACAGTGCAGAGAACTGTGCACTAGCACTGCAAGGCTAAAGAAAGCTTCTCTATCTACTCCTACATAGTGTGTGTTGGAAGCAATCTAGCTGGATACGGATGGAACCACACTAATAGGAGAAATCAGGAAAAATGAGCAGCACTAATGCAAAAAAGGAAAATGTATGAGGCAGTGACGCACGCTGAGCGGACTACAACCTGACGTGGCTGCAGAACACACTGCAGCATGAGCTGCACTCACACACAGAGACCTCGCAGACAGCCGTGAACAGTGCAGAGAACTGTGCACTAGCACTGCAAGGCTAAAGAAAGCTTCTCTATCTACTCCAACATAGGGTGTGCTGGAAGCAATCTAGCTGGACATGGATGGAACCACACTAATAAGAGAAATCAGGAAAAATGAGCAGCACTAATGCAAAAAGGACAATGTATAAGGCAGTGACGCACGCTGAGTGGGCTACAACCGGACATGGCTACAGAACACACTACAGCATGACCTGCACTCACACACAGAGACCTCGCAGACAGCCGTGAACAGTGCAGAGAACTGTGCACTAGCACTGCAAGGCAAAAGAAAGCTTCTCTATCTACTCCTACATAGTGTGTGTTGGAAGCAATCTAGCTGGATACGGATGGAACCACACTAATAGGAGAAATCAGGAAAAATGAGCAGCACTAATGCAAAAAAGGAAAATGTATGAGGCAGTGACGCACGCTGAGCGGACTACAACCTGACGTGGCTGCAGAACACACTGCAGCATGAGCTGCACTCACACACAGAGACCTCGCATACAGCCGTGAACAGTGCAGAGAACTGTGCACTATCGCTGCAAGGCTAAAGAAAGCTTCTCTATCTACTCCTATATAGTGTGTTTGGAAGCAATATAGCTGGACACGGATGGAACCACACTAATAGGAGAAATCAGGAAAAATGAGCAGCACTAATGCAAAAAAGGACAATGTATGAGGCAGTGACGCACGCTGAGCGGACTACAACCGGACGTGGCTGCAGAACACACTACAGCATGAGCTGGACTCACACACAGAGACCTCACAGACAGCCGTGAACAGTGCAGAGAACTGTGCACTAGCACTGCAAGGCAAAAGAAAGCTTCTCTATCTACTCCTATATAGTGTGTTTGGAAGCAATCTAGCTGGATGCGGATGGAGCCACACTAATAGGAGAAATCAGGAAAAATGAGCAGCACTAATGCAAGAAAGGACAATGTATGAGGCAGTGATGCACGCTGAGCAGACTACAACCAGACGTGGCGGCAAAACACACTACAGCATGAGCTGCACTCACACACAGAGACCTCGCAGACAGCCGTGAACAGTGCAGAAAACTGTGCACTAGCGCTGCAAGGCAAAATAAAGCTTCTCTATCTACTCCCATACAGTGTATTTGGAAGCAATCTAGCTGGATACGGATGGAACCATACTAACAGGAGAAATAAGGAAAAATGAGCAGCACTAATGCAAAAAAGGACAATGTATGAGGCAGTGACACACGCTGAGAGGACTACAACCGGACGTGGCTGCAGAACACACTACAGCATGAGCTGCACTCACACACAGAGACCTCGCAGACAGTCGTGAACAAGGCAGAGAACTGTGCACTAGCGCTGCAAGGCATAAGAAAGCTTCTCTATCTACTCCTATATAGTGTGTTTGGAAGCAATCTAGCTGGATACGGATGGAACAACACTAATAGGAGAAATCAGGAAAAATGAGCAGCACTAATGCAAAAAAGGGCAATGTATGAGGCAGTGACGCACGCTAAGCGGACTACAACCTGACGTGGCTGCAGAACACACTGCAGCATGAGCTGCACTCACACACAGAGACCTCGCAGACAGCCGTGAACAGTGCAGAGAACTGTGCACTAGCGCGGCAAGGCAAAAGAAAGCTTCTCTTTCTACTCCTATATAGTGTGTTTGGAAGCAATCTAGTTGGATACGGATGGAACAACACTAATAGGAGAAATTAGGAAAAATGAGCAGCACTAATGCAAAAAAGGACAATGTATGAGGCAGTGACGCATGCTGAGCGGACTACGACCGTACGTGGCTGCAGAACACACTGCAGCATGAGGAGCACTCACACACAGAGACCTCGCAGACAGCCGTGAACAGTGCAGAGAACTGTGCACTAGCGCGGCAAGGCAAAAGAAAGCTTCTCTCTGTACTCCTATATAGGGTGTATGGAAGCAATCTAGCTGGATACGGATGGAACCACACTAATAGGAGAAATTAGGAAAAATGAGCAGCACTAATGCAAAAAAGGACAATGTATGAGACAGTGACGCACACTGAGAGGGCTACAACCGGACGTGGCTGCAGAACACACTACAGCATGAGCTGCACTCACACACAGAGACCTCGCAGACAGCCGTGAACAGTGCAGAGTACGGTGCACTAGCACTGCAAGGCAAAAGAAAGCTTCTCTATCTACTCCTATATAGTGTGTTTAGAAGCAATCCAGCTGGATACGGATGGAACCATACTAATAGGAGAAATCAGAAAAAAGGAGCAGCACTAATGCAAAAAAGGGCAATGTATGAGGCAGTGATGCACGCTGAGTGGGCTACAACCGGACGTGGCTACAGAACACACTACAGCATGAGCTACACTCACACACAGAGACCTCACAGACAGCCGTGAACAGTGCAGAGAACTGTGCACTAGCACTGCAAGGCAAAAGAAAGCTTCTCTATCTACTCCTATATAGTGTGTTTGGAAGCAATCTAGCTGGACACGGATGTAACCACACTAATAGGAGAAATCAGGAAAAATGAGCAGCACTAATGCAAAAAAGGACAATGTATGAGGCAGTGATGCACGCTGAGCGGACTACAACCGGACGTGGCTAAAGAACACACTACAGCATGAGCTGCACTCACACACAGAGACCTCGCAGACAGCCATGAACAGTGCAGAGAACTGTGCACTAGCGCTGCAAGGCAAAAGAAAGCTTCTCTATCTATTCCTATATAGTGTGTTTGGTAGCAATCCAGCTGGATACGGATGGAACCATACTAATAGGAGAAATCAGAAAAAAGGAGCAGCACTAATGCAAAAAAGGGCAATGTATGAGGCAGTGACGCACGCTGAGTGGGCTACAACCGGACGTGGCTACAGAACACACTACAGCATGAGCTACACTCACACACAGAGACCTCACAGACAGCCGTGAACAGTGCAGAGAACTGTGCACTAGCACTGCAAGGCAAAAGAAAGCTTCTCTATCTACTCCTATATAGTGTGTTTGGAAGCAATCTAGCTGGACACGGATGGAACCACACTAATAGGAGAAATCAGAAAAAATGAGCAGCACTAATGCAAAAAAGGACAATGTATGAGGCAATGACGCACACTGAGCGGACTACAACTGGACGTGGCTGCAGAACACACTACAGCATGATCTGCACTTACACACAGAGACCTCGCAGACAGCCGTGAACAGTGCAGAGAACTGTGAAACTAGCGCTGCAAGGCAAAAGAAGGCTACTCTATCTACTACTATATAGTGTGTTTGGAAGCAATCTAGCTGGATACGGATGGAACCACACTAATAGGAGAAATCAGAAAAAATGAGCAGCACTAATGCAAAAAAGGACAATGTATGAGGCAGTGACGCACGCTGAGCGGACTACAACCGGACGTGGCTGCAGAACACACTGCAGCATGAGCCGCATTCAAACACAAAGACCTCGCAGACAGCCGTGAACAGTGCAGAGAACTGTACACTAGCACTGCAAGGCAAAAGAAAGCTTCTCTATCTACTCCTACATAGTGTGTGTTGGAAGCAATCTAGCTGGATACGGATGGAACCACACTAATAGGAGAAATCAGGAAAAATGAGCAGCAATAACGCAAAAAAGGACAATGTATGAGGCAGTGACGCATGCTGAGCGGACTACAACCAGACGTGGCTGCAGAAGACACTGCAGCATGAGCTGGACTCACACACAGAGACCTCGCAGACAGTCGTGAACAGTGCATAGAACTGTGCACTTTCACTGCAAGGCAAAAGAAAGTTTCTCTATCTACTCCTACATAGGGTGTGCTGGAAGCAATCTAGCTGGACATGGATGGAACCACACTAATAAGAGAAATCAGGAAAAATGAGCAGCACTAATGCAAAAAGGACAATGTATAAGGCAGTGACGCACGCTGAGTGGGCTACAACCGGACGTGGCTACAGAACACACTACAGCATGAGCTGCACTCACACACAGAGACCTCGCAGACAGCCATGAACAGTGCATAGAACTGTGCACTTTCACTGCAAGGCAAAAGAAAGTTTCTCTATCTACTCCAACATAGGGTGTGCTGGAAGCAATCTAGCTGGACATGGATGGAACCACACTAATAAGAGAAATCAGGAAAAATGAGCAGCACTAATGCAAAAAGGACAATGTATAAGGCAGTGACGCACGCTGAGTGGGCTACAACCGGACATGGCTACAGAACACACTACAGCATGACCTGCACTCACACACAGAGACCTCGCAGACAGCCGTGAACAGTGCAGAGAACTGTGCACTAGCACTGCAAGGCAAAAGAAAGCTTCTCTATCTACTCCTACATAGTGTGTTTTGGAAGCAATCTAGCTGGATACGGATGGAACCACACTAATAGGAGAAATCAGGAAAAATGAGCAGCACTAATGCAAAAAAGGAAAATGTATGAGGCAGTGACGCACGCTGAGCGGACTACAACCTGACGTGGCTGCAGAACACACTGCAGCATGAGCTGCACTCACACACAGAGACCTCGCAGACAGCCGTGAACAGTGCAGAGAACTGTGCACTAGCACTGCAAGGCTAAAGAAAGCTTCTCTATCTACTCCTACATAGTGTGTGTTGGAAGCAATCTAGCTGGATACGGATGGAACCACACTAATAGGAGAAATCAGGAAAAATGAGCAGCACTAATGCAAAAAAGGAAAATGTATGAGGCAGTGACGCACGCTGAGTGGGCTACAACCGGACATGGCTACAGAACACACTACAGCATGACCTGCACTCACACACAGAGACCTCGCAGACAGCCGTGAACAGTGCAGAGAACTGTGCACTAGCACTGCAAGGCAAAAGAAAGCTTCTCTATCTACTCCTACATAGTGTGTGTTGGAAGCAATCTAGCTGGATACGGATGGAACCACACTAATAGGAGAAATCAGGAAAAATGAGCAGCACTAATGCAAAAAAGGAAAATGTATGAGGCAGTGACGCACGCTGAGCGGACTACAACCTGACGTGGCTGCAGAACACACTGCAGCATGAGCTGCACTCACACACAGAGACCTCGCATACAGCCGTGAACAGTGCAGAGAACTGTGCACTATCGCTGCAAGGCTAAAGAAAGCTTCTCTATCTACTCCTATATAGTGTGTTTGGAAGCAATATAGCTGGACACGGATGGAACCACACTAATAGGAGAAATCAGGAAAAATGAGCAGCACTAATGCAAAAAAGGACAATGTATGAGGCAGTGACGCACGCTGAGCGGACTACAACCGGACGTGGCTGCAGAACACACTACAGCATGAGCTGGACTCACACACAGAGACCTCACAGACAGCCGTGAACAGTGCAGAGAACTGTGCACTAGCACTGCAAGGCAAAAGAAAGCTTCTCTATCTACTCCTATATAGTGTGTTTGGAAGCAATCTAGCTGGATGCGGATGGAGCCACACTAATAGGAGAAATCAGGAAAAATGAGCAGCACTAATGCAAGAAAGGACAATGTATGAGGCAGTGATGCACGCTGAGCAGACTACAACCAGACGTGGCTGCAAAACACACTACAGCATGAGCTGCACTCACACACAGAGACCTCGCAGACAGCCGTGAACAGTGCAGAAAACTGTGCACTAGCGCTGCAAGGCAAAATAAAGCTTCTCTATCTACTCCCATACAGTGTATTTGGAAGCAATCTAGCTGGATACGGATGGAACCATACTAACAGGAGAAATAAGGAAAAATGAGCAGCACTAATGCAAAAAAGGACAATGTATGAGGCAGTGACACACGCTGAGAGGACTACAACCGGACGTGGCTGCAGAACACACTACAGCATGAGCTGCACTCACACACAGAGACCTCGCAGACAGTCGTGAACAAGGCAGAGAACTGTGCACTAGCGCTGCAAGGCATAAGAAAGCTTCTCTATCTACTCCTATATAGTGTGTTTGGAAGCAATCTAGCTGGATACGGATGGAACAACACTAATAGGAGAAATCAGGAAAAATGAGCAGCACTAATGCAAAAAAGGGCAATGTATGAGGCAGTGACGCACGCTAAGCGGACTACAACCTGACGTGGCTGCAGAACACACTGCAGCATGAGCTGCACTCACACACAGAGACCTCGCAGACAGCCGTGAACAGTGCAGAGAACTGTGCACTAGCGCGGCAAGGCAAAAGAAAGCTTCTCTTTCTACTCCTATATAGTGTGTTTGGAAGCAATCTAGTTGGATACGGATGGAACAACACTAATAGGAGAAATTAGGAAAAATGAGCAGCACTAATGCAAAAAAGGACAATGTATGAGGCAGTGACGCATGCTGAGCGGACTACGACCGTACGTGGCTGCAGAACACACTGCAGCATGAGGAGCACTCACACACAGAGACCTCGCAGACAGCCGTGAACAGTGCAGAGAACTGTGCACTAGCGCGGCAAGGCAAAAGAAAGCTTCTCTCTGTACTCCTATATAGGGTGTATGGAAGCAATCTAGCTGGATACGGATGGAACCACACTAATAGGAGAAATTAGGAAAAATGAGCAGCACTAATGCAAAAAAGGACAATGTATGAGACAGTGACGCACACTGAGAGGGCTACAACCGGACGTGGCTGCAGAACACACTACAGCATGAGCTGCACTCACACACAGAGACCTCGCAGACAGCCGTGAACAGTGCAGAGTACGGTGCACTAGCACTGCAAGGCAAAAGAAAGCTTCTCTATCTACTCCTATATAGTGTGTTTAGAAGCAATCCAGCTGGATACGGATGGAACCATACTAATAGGAGAAATCAGAAAAAAGGAGCAGCACTAATGCAAAAAAGGGCAATGTATGAGGCAGTGATGCACGCTGAGTGGGCTACAACCGGACGTGGCTACAGAACACACTACAGCATGAGCTACACTCACACACAGAGACCTCACAGACAGCCGTGAACAGTGCAGAGAACTGTGCACTAGCACTGCAAGGCAAAAGAAAGCTTCTCTATCTACTCCTATATAGTGTGTTTGGAAGCAATCTAGCTGGACACGGATGTAACCACACTAATAGGAGAAATCAGGAAAAATGAGCAGCACTAATGCAAAAAAGGACAATGTATGAGGCAGTGATGCACGCTGAGCGGACTACAACCGGACGTGGCTAAAGAACACACTACAGCATGAGCTGCACTCACACACAGAGACCTCGCAGACAGCCATGAACAGTGCAGAGAACTGTGCACTAGCGCTGCAAGGCAAAAGAAAGCTTCTCTATCTACTCCTATATAGTGTGTTTGGAAGCAATCTAGCTGGATACGGATGGAACCACACTAATAGGAGAAATCAGAAAAATGAGCAGCACTAATGCAAAAAAGGAAAATGTATGAGGCAGTGACGCACGCTGAGCGGACTACAACCGGACGTGGCTGCAGAACACACTACAGCATGATCTGCACTTACACACAGAGACCTCGCAGACAGCCGTGAACAGTGCAGAGAACTGTGAAACTAGCGCTGCAAGGCAAAAGAAGGCTACTCTATCTACTACTATATAGTGTGTTTGGAAGCAATCTAGCTGGATACGGATGGAACCACACTAATAGGAGAAATCAGAAAAAATGAGCAGCACTAATGCAAAAAAGGACAATGTATGAGGCAGTGACGCATGCTGAGCGGACTACAACCGGACGTGGCTGCAGAACACACTGCAGCATGAGCCGCATTCAAACACAAAGACCTCGCAGACAGCCGTGAACAGTGCAGAGAACTGTACACTAGCACTGCAAGGCAAAAGAAAGCTTCTCTATCTACTCCTACATAGTGTGTGTTGGAAGCAATCTAGCTGGATACGGATGGAACCACACGAATAGGAGAAATCAGGAAAAATGAGCAGCAATAACGCAAAAAAGGACAATGTATGAGGCAGTGACGCATGCTGAGCGGACTACAACCAGACGTGGCTGCAGAAGACACTGCAGCATGAGCTGGACTCACACACAGAGACCTCGCAGACAGTCGTGAACAGTGCATAGAACTGTGCACTTTCACTGCAAGGCAAAAGAAAGTTTCTCTATCTACTCCTACATAGGGTGTGCTGGAAGCAATCTAGCTGGACATGGATGGAACCACACTAATAAGAGAAATCAGGAAAAATGAGCAGCACTAATGCAAAAAGGACAATGTATAAGGCAGTGACGCACGCTGAGTGGGCTACAACCGGACGTGGCTGCAGAACACACTACAGCATGAGCTGCACTCACACACAGAGACCTCGCAGACAGCCATGAACAGTGCATAGAACTGTGCACTTTCACTGCAAGGCAAAAGAAAGTTTCTCTATCTACTCCAACATAGGGTGTGCTGGAAGCAATCTAGCTGGACATGGATGGAACCACACTAATAAGAGAAATCAGGAAAAATGAGCAGCACTAATGCAAAAAGGACAATGTATAAGGCAGTGACGCAAGCTGAGTGGGCTACAACCGGACGTGGCTACAGAACACACTACAGCATGACCTGCACTCACACACAGAGACCTCGCAGACAGCCGTGAACAGTGCAGAGAACTGTGCACTAGCACTGCTAGGCAAAAGAAAGCTTCTCTATCTACTCCTACATAGTGTGTGTTGGAAGCAATCTAGCTGGATACGGATGGAACCACACTAATAGGAGAAATCAGGAAAAATGAGCAGCAATAACGCAAAAAAGGACAATGTATGAGGCAGTGACGCATGCTGAGCGGACTACAACCAGACGTGGCTGCAGAAGACACTGCAGCATGAGCTGGACTCACACACAGAGACCTCGCAGACAGCCATGAACAGTGCATAGAACTGTGCACTTTCACTGCAAGGCAAAAGAAAGTTTCTCTATCTACTCCTACATAGGGTGTGCTGGAAGCAATCTAGCTGGACATGGATGGAACCACACTAATAAGAGAAATCAGGAAAAATGAGCAGCACTAATGCAAAAAGGACAATGTATAAGGCAGTGACGCACGCTGAGTGGGCTACAACCGGACGTGGCTACAGAACACACTACAGCATGAGCTGCACTCACACACAGAGACCTCGCAGACAGCCATGAACAGTGCATAGAACTGTGCACTTTCACTGCAAGGCAAAAGAAAGTTTCTCTATCTACTCCAACATAGGGTGTGCTGGAAGCAATCTAGCTGGACATGGATGGAACCACACTAATAAGAGAAATCAGGAAAAATGAGCAGCACTAATGCAAAAAGGACAATGTATAAGGCAGTGACGCACGCTGAGTGGGCTACAACCGGACGTGGCTACAGAACACACTACAGCATGACCTGCACTCACACACAGAGACCTCGCAGACAGCCGTGAACAGTGCAGAGAACTGTGCACTAGCACTGCAAGGCAAAAGAAAGCTTCTCTATCTACTCCTACATAGTGTGTGTTGGAAGCAATCTAGCTGGATGCGGATGGAGCCACACTAATAGGAGAAATCAGGAAAAATGAGCAGCACTAATGCAAGAAAGGACAATGTATGAGGCAGTGATGCACGCTGAGCAGACTACAACCAGACGTGGCTGCAAAACACACTACAGCATGAGCTGCACTCACACACAGAGAACTCGCAGACAGCCGTGAACAGTGCAGAGAACTGTGCACTATCGCTGCAAGGCAAAAGAAAGCTTCTCTATCTACTCCTATATAGTGTGTTTGGAAGCAATCTAGCTGGATACGGATGGAACCATACTAATAGGAGAAATCAGAAAAAAGGAGCAGCACTAATGCAAAAAAGGACAATGTATGAGGCAGTGACGCACGCTGAGCGGACTACAACCGGATATGGCTGCAGAACACACTGCAGCATGAGCTGCACTCACACACAAAGACCTCGCAGACAGCCATGAACAGTGCAGAGAACTGTGCACTAGCACTGCAAGGCAAAAGAAAGTTTCTCTATCTACTCCTACATAGTGTGTGTTGGAAGCAATCTAGCTGGATACGGATGGAACCAGACTAATAAGAGAAATCAGGAAAAATGAGCAGCACTAACGCAAAAAAGGACAATGTATGAGGCAGTGACGCACGCTGAGCAGACTACAACCGGACGTGGCTGCAGAACACACCACAGCATGAGCTGCACTCACACACAGAGACCTCGCAGACAGCCGTGAACAGTGCAGTGAACTGTGCACTAGCACTGCAAGGCAAAAGAAAGCTTCTCTATCTACTGCTACATAGTGTGTGCTGGAAGCATTCTAGCTGGATATGGATGGAACCACACTAATAGGAGAAATCAGGAAAAATGAGCAGCACTAATGCAAAATAGGACAATGTATGAGGCAGTGACTAACGCTGAGCGGGCTACAACCGGATGTGGCTGCAGAACACACTACAACATGAGCTGCACTCACACACAGAGACCTCGCAGACAGCCGTGAACAGTGCAGAGAACGGTGCACTAGTGCTGCAAGGCACAATAAAGCTTCTCTATCTACTCCTATATAGTGTGTTTGGAAGCAATCTAGCTAGATACGGATGGAAGCACACTAATAGGAGAAATCAGAAAAAAGGAGCAG
Organism: Phyllobates terribilis; assembly: GCF_046119375.1. Classification (NCBI taxonomy): domain Eukaryota; kingdom Metazoa; phylum Chordata; class Amphibia; order Anura; family Dendrobatidae; genus Phyllobates; species Phyllobates terribilis. Next base: position 287,116,594 of record NW_027362761.1, read on the forward strand.
CACTAATGCAAAAAAGGGCAATGTATGAGGCAGTGACGCACGCTGAGCAGACTACAACCGGACGTGGCAGCAAAACACACTACAGCATGAGCTGCATTCACATACAGAGACCTCGCAGACAGCCGTGAACAGTGCAGAAAACTGTGCACTAGCGCTGCAAGGCAAAATAAAGCTTCTCTATCTACTCCCATACAGTGTATTTGGAAGCAATCTAGCTGGATACGGATGGAACCATACTAACAGGAGAAATCAGGAAAAATGAGCAGCACTAATGCAAAAAAGGGCAATGTATGAGGCAGTGACGCATGCTGAGCGGACTACAACCGGACGTGGCAGCAAAACACACTACAGCATGAGCTGCATTCACACACAGAGACATCGCAGACAGCCGTGAACAGTGCAGAAAACTGTGCACTAGCACTGCAAGGCAAAAGAAAGCTTCTCTATCTACTCCCATACAGTGTATTTGGAAGCAATCTAGCTGGATACGGATGGAACCATACTAACAGGAGAAATAAGGAAAAATGAGCAGCACTAATGCAAAAAATGACAATGTATGAGGCAGTGACACACGCTGAGAGGACTACAACCGGACGTGGCTGCAGAACACACTACAGCATGAGCTGCACTCACACACAGAGACCTCGCAGACAGTCGTGAACAAGGCAGAGAACTGTGCACTAGCGCTGCAAGGTAAAAGAAAGCTTCTCTATCTACTCCTATATAGTGTGTTTGGAAGCATTCTAGTTGGATACGGATGGAACAACACTAATAGGAGAAATCAGGAAAAATGAGCAACAGTAATGCAAAAAAGCACAATGTATGAGGCAGTGACGCACGATAAGCGGACTACAACCTGACGTGGCTGCAGAACACACTGCAGCATGAGGAGCACTCACACACAGAGACCTCGCAGACAGCCGTGAACAGTGCAGAGAACTGTGCACTAGCGCGGCAAGGCAAAAGAAAGCTTCTCTATCTACTCCTATATAGTGTGTATGGAAGCAATCTAGCTGGATACGGATGGAACCACACTAATAGGAGAAATCAGGAAAAATGAGCAGCACTAATGCAAAAAAGGACAATGTATGAGGCAGTGACGCACGCTGAGCGGACTACAACCGTACGTGGCTGCAGAACACACTGCAGCATGAGGAGCACTCACACACAGAGACCTCGCAGACAGCCATGAACAGTGCAGAGAACTGTGCACTAGCGCGGCAAGGCAAAAGAAAGCTTCTCTCTGTACTCCTATATAGGGTGTATGGAAGCAACCTAGCTGGATACGGATGGAACCACACTAATAGGAGAAATCAGGAAAAATGAGCAGCACTAACGCAAAAAAGGACAATGTATGAGGCAGTGACGCACACTGAGAGGGCTACAACCGGACGTGGCTGCAGAACACACTACAGCATGATCTGCACTCACACACAGAGACCTCGCAGATAGCCGTGAACAGTGCAGAGAACGGTGCACTAGCACTGCAAGGCAAAAGAAAGCTTCTCTATCTATTCCTATATAGTGTGTTTGGTAGCAATCCAGCTGGATACGGATGGAACCATACTAATAGGAGAAATCAGAAAAAAGGAGCAGCACTAATGCAAAAAAGGGCAATGTATGAGGCAGTGACGCACGCTGAGTGGGCTACAACCGGACGTGGCTACAGAACACACTGCAGCATGAGCCGCATTCAAACACAAAGACCTCGCAGACAGCCGTGAACAGTGCAGAGAACTGTACACTAGCACTGCAAGGCAAAAGAAAACTTCTCTATCTACTCCTACATAGTGTGTGTTGGAAGCAATCTAGCTGGATACGGATGGAACCACACTAATAGGAGAAATCAGGAAAAATGAGCAGCAATAACGCAAAAAAGGACAATGTATGAGGCAGTGACGCATGCTGAGCGGACTACAACCAGACGTGGCTGCAGAAGACACTGCAGCATGAGCTGGACTCACACACAGAGACCTCGCAGACAGTCGTGAACAGTGCATAGAACTGTGCACTTTCACTGCAAGGCAAAAGAAAGTTTCTCTATCTACTCCTACATAGGGTGTGCTGGAAGCAATCTAGCTGGACATGGATGGAACCACACTAATAAGAGAAATCAGGAAAAATGAGCAGCACTAATGCAAAAAGGACAATGTATAAGGCAGTGACGCACGCTGAGTGGGCTACAACCGGACGTGGCTACAGAACACACTACAGCCTGAGCTGCACTCACACACAGAGACCTCGCAGACAGCCATGAACAGTGCATAGAACTGTGCACTTTCACTGCAAGGCAAAAGAAAGTTTCTCTATCTACTCCAACATAGGGTGTGCTGGAAGCAATCTAGCTGGACATGGATGGAACCACACTAATAAGAGAAATCAGGAAAAATGAGCAGCACTTATGCAAAAAGGACAATGTATAAGGCAGTGACGCACGCTGAGTGGGCTACAACCGGACATGGCTACAGAACACACTACAGCATGACCTGCACTCACACACAGAGACCTCGCAGACAGCCGTGAACAGTGCAGAGAACTGTGCACTAGCACTGCAAGGCAAAAGAAAGCTTCTCTATCTACTCCTACATAGTGTGTGTTGGAAGCAATCTAGCTGGATACGGATGGAACCACACTAATAGGAGAAATCAGGAAAAATGAGCAGCACTAATGCAAAAAAGGAAAATGTATGAGGCAGTGACGCACGCTGAGCGGACTACAACCTGACGTGGCTGCAGAACACACTGCAGCATGAGCTGCACTCACACACAGAGACCTCGCAGACAGCCGTGAACAGTGCAGAGAACTGTGCACTAGCACTGCAAGGCTAAAGAAAGCTTCTCTATCTACTCCTACATAGTGTGTGTTGGAAGCAATCTAGCTGGATACGGATGGAACCACACTAATAGGAGAAATCAGGAAAAATGAGCAGCACTAATGCAAAAAAGGAAAATGTATGAGGCAGTGACGCACGCTGAGCGGACTACAACCTGACGTGGCTGCAGAACACACTGCAGCATGAGCTGCACTCACACACAGAGACCTCGCAGACAGCCGTGAACAGTGCAGAGAACTGTGCACTAGCACTGCAAGGCTAAAGAAAGCTTCTCTATCTACTCCAACATAGGGTGTGCTGGAAGCAATCTAGCTGGACATGGATGGAACCACACTAATAAGAGAAATCAGGAAAAATGAGCAGCACTAATGCAAAAAGGACAATGTATAAGGCAGTGACGCACGCTGAGTGGGCTACAACCGGACATGGCTACAGAACACACTACAGCATGACCTGCACTCACACACAGAGACCTCGCAGACAGCCGTGAACAGTGCAGAGAACTGTGCACTAGCACTGCAAGGCAAAAGAAAGCTTCTCTATCTACTCCTACATAGTGTGTGTTGGAAGCAATCTAGCTGGATACGGATGGAACCACACTAATAGGAGAAATCAGGAAAAATGAGCAGCACTAATGCAAAAAAGGACAATGTATGAGGCAGTGACGCACGCTGAGCGGACTACAACCGGACGTGGCTGCAGAACACACTACAGCATGAGCTGGACTCACACACAGAGACCTCACAGACAGCCGTGAACAGTGCAGAGAACTGTGCACTAGCACTGCAAGGCAAAAGAAAGCTTCTCTATCTACTCCTATATAGTGTGTTTGGAAGCAATCTAGCTGGATGCGGATGGAGCCACACTAATAGGAGAAATCAGGAAAAATGAGCAGCACTAATGCAAGAAAGGACAATGTATGAGGCAGTGATGCACGCTGAGCAGACTACAACCAGACGTGGCTGCAAAACACACTACAGCATGAGCTGCACTCACACACAGAGAACTCGCAGACAGCCGTGAACAGTGCAGAGAACTGTGCACTAGCGCTGCAAGGCAAAAGAAAGCTTCTCTATCTACTACTATATAGTGTGTTTGGAAGCAATCTAGCTGGATACGGATGGAACCACACTAATAGGAGAAATCAGGAAAAATGAGCAGCACTAATGCAAAAAAGGACAATGTATGAGGCAGTGACGCACGCTGAGCGGACTACAACCTGACGTGGCTGCAAAACACACTGCAGCATGAGCTGCACTCACACACAGAGACCTCGCAGACAGCCGTGAACAGTGCAGAGAACTGTGCACTAGCACTGCAAGGCAAAAGAAAGCTTCTCTATCTACTCCTATATAGTGTGTTTGGAAGCAATCTAGCTGGATACGGATGGAACCACACTAATAGGAGAAATCAGGAAAAATGAGCAGCACTAATGCAAAAAAGGACAATGCATGAGGCAGTGACACACGCTGAGAGGACTACAACCGGACGTGGCTGCAGAACACACTACAGCATGAGCTGCACTCACACACAGAGACCTCGCAGACAGCAGTGAACAGTGCAGAGAACTGTGCACTATCGCTGCAAGGCAAAAGAAAGCTTCTCTATCTACTCCTATATAGTGTGTTTGGAAGCAATCTAGCTGGATACGGATGGAACCACACTAATAGGAGAAATCAGGAAAAATGAGCAGCACTAATGCAAAAAGGACAATGTATAAGGCAGTGACGCACGCTGAGTGGGCTACAACCGGACGTGGCTACAGAACACACTACAGCATGAGCTGCACTCACACACAGAGACCTCGCAGACAGCCATGAACAGTGCATAGAACTGTGCACTTTCACTGCAAGGCAAAAGAAAGTTTCTCTATCTACTCCAACATAGGGTGTGCTGGAAGCAATCTAGCTGGACATGGATGGAACCACACTAATAAGAGAAATCAGGAAAAATGAGCAGCACTAATGCAAAAAGGACAATGTATAAGGCAGTGACGCACGCTGAGTGGGCTACAACCGGACGTGGCTACAGAACACACTACAGCATGACCTGCACTCACACACAGAGACCTCGCAGACAGCCGTGAACAGTGCAGAGAACTGTGCACTAGCGCTGCAAGGCAAAAGAAAGCTTCTCTATCTACTCCTACATAGTGTGTGTTGGAAGCAATCTAGCTGGATGCGGATGGAGCCACACTAATAGGAGAAATCAGGAAAAATGAGCAGCACTAATGCAAGAAAGGACAATGTATGAGGCAGTGATGCACGCTGAGCAGACTACAACCAGACGTGGCTGCAAAACACACTACAGCATGAGCTGCACTCACACACAGAGAACTCGCAGACAGCCGTGAACAGTGCAGAGAACTGTGCACTATCGCTGCAAGGCAAAAGAAAGCTTCTCTATCTACTCCTATATAGTGTGTTTGGAAGCAATCTAGCTGGATACGGATGGAACCATACTAATAGGAGAAATCAGAAAAAAGGAGCAGCACTAATGCAAAAAAGGACAATGTATGAGGCAGTGACGCACGCTGAGCGGACTACAACCGGATATGGCTGCAGAACACACTGCAGCATGAGCTGCACTCACACACAAAGACCTCGCAGACAGCCATGAACAGTGCAGAGAACTGTGCACTAGCACTGCAAGGCAAAAGAAAGCTTCTCTATCTACTCCTACATAGTGTGTGTTGGAAGCAATCTAGCTGGATACGGATGGAACCAGACTAATAAGAGAAATCAGGAAAAATGAGCAGCACTAACGCAAAAAAGGACAATGTATGAGGCAGTGACGCACGCTGAGCAGACTACAACCGGAAGTGGCTGCAGAACACACCACAGCATGAGCTGCACTCACACACAGAGACCTCGCAGACAGCCGTGAACAGTGCAGTGAACTGTGCACTAGCACTGCAAGGCAAAAGAAAGCTTCTCTATCTACTGCTACATAGTGTGTGCTGGAAGCAATCTAGCTGGATATGGATGGAACCACACTAATAGGAGAAATCAGGAAAAATGAGCAGCACTAATGCAAAATAGGACAATGTATGAGGCAGTGACTAACGCTGAGCGGGCTACAACCGGATGTGGCTGCAGAACACACTACAACATGAGCTGCACTCACACACAGAGACCTCGCAGACAGCCGTGAACAGTGCAGAGAACGGTGCACTAGTGCTGCAAGGCACAATAAAGCTTCTCTATCTACTCCTATATAGTGTGTTTGGAAGCAATCTAGCTAGATACGGATGGAAGCACACTAATAGGAGAAATCAGAAAAAAGGAGCAGCACTAATGCAAAAAAGGGCAATGTATGAGGCAGTGACGCACGCTGAGCAGACTACAACCGGACGTGGCAGCAAAACACACTACAGCATGAGCTGCATTCACATACAGAGACCTCGCAGACAGCCGTGAACAGTGCAGAAAACTGTGCACTAGCGCTGCAAGGCAAAATAAAGCTTCTCTATCTACTCCCATACAGTGTATTTGGAAGCAATCTAGCTGGATACGGATGGAACCATACTAACAGGAGAAATCAGGAAAAATGAGCAGCACTAATGCAAAAAAGGGCAATGTATGAGGCAGTGACGCATGCTGAGCGGACTACAACCGGACGTGGCAGCAAAACACACTACAGCATGAGCTGCATTCACACACAGAGACATCGCAGACAGCCGTGAACAGTGCAGAAAACTGTGCACTAGCACTGCAAGGCAAAAGAAAGCTTCTCTATCTACTCCCATACAGTGTATTTGGAAGCAATCTAGCTGGATACGGATGGAACCATACTAACAGGAGAAATAAGGAAAAATGAGCAGCACTAATGCAAAAAATGACAATGTATGAGGCAGTGACACACGCTGAGAGGACTACAACCGGACGTGGCTGCAGAACACACTACAGCATGAGCTGCACTCACACACAGAGACCTCGCAGACAGTCGTGAACAAGGCAGAGAACTGTGCACTAGCGCTGCAAGGTAAAAGAAAGCTTCTCTATCTACTCCTATATAGTGTGTTTGGAAGCATTCTAGTTGGATACGGATGGAACAACACTAATAGGAGAAATCAGGAAAAATGAGCAACAGTAATGCAAAAAAGCACAATGTATGAGGCAGTGACGCACGATAAGCGGACTACAACCTGACGTGGCTGCAGAACACACTGCAGCATGAGGAGCACTCACACACAGAGACCTCGCAGACAGCCGTGAACAGTGCAGAGAACTGTGCACTAGCGCGGCAAGGCAAAAGAAAGCTTCTCTATCTACTCCTATATAGTGTGTATGGAAGCAATCTAGCTGGATACGGATGGAACCACACTAATAGGAGAAATCAGGAAAAATGAGCAGCACTAATGCAAAAAAGGACAATGTATGAGGCAGTGACGCACGCTGAGCGGACTACAACCGTACGTGGCTGCAGAACACACTGCAGCATGAGGAGCACTCACACACAGAGACCTCGCAGACAGCCATGAACAGTGCAGAGAACTGTGCACTAGCGCGGCAAGGCAAAAGAAAGCTTCTCTCTGTACTCCTATATAGGGTGTATGGAAGCAACCTAGCTGGATACGGATGGAACCACACTAATAGGAGAAATCAGGAAAAATGAGCAGCACTAACGCAAAAAAGGACAATGTATGAGGCAGTGACGCACACTGAGAGGGCTACAACCGGACGTGGCTGCAGAACACACTACAGCATGATCTGCACTCACACACAGAGACCTCGCAGATAGCCGTGAACAGTGCAGAGAACGGTGCACTAGCACTGCAAGGCAAAAGAAAGCTTCTCTATCTATTCCTATATAGTGTGTTTGGTAGCAATCCAGCTGGATACGGATGGAACCATACTAATAGGAGAAATCAGAAAAAAGGAGCAGCACTAATGCAAAAAAGGGCAATGTATGAGGCAGTGACGCACGCTGAGTGGGCTACAACCGGACGTGGCTACAGAACACACTGCAGCATGAGCCGCATTCAAACACAAAGACCTCGCAGACAGCCGTGAACAGTGCAGAGAACTGTACACTAGCACTGCAAGGCAAAAGAAAACTTCTCTATCTACTCCTACATAGTGTGTGTTGGAAGCAATCTAGCTGGATACGGATGGAACCACACTAATAGGAGAAATCAGGAAAAATGAGCAGCAATAACGCAAAAAAGGACAATGTATGAGGCAGTGACGCATGCTGAGCGGACTACAACCAGACGTGGCTGCAGAAGACACTGCAGCATGAGCTGGACTCACACACAGAGACCTCGCAGACAGTCGTGAACAGTGCATAGAACTGTGCACTTTCACTGCAAGGCAAAAGAAAGTTTCTCTATCTACTCCTACATAGGGTGTGCTGGAAGCAATCTAGCTGGACATGGATGGAACCACACTAATAAGAGAAATCAGGAAAAATGAGCAGCACTAATGCAAAAAGGACAATGTATAAGGCAGTGACGCACGCTGAGTGGGCTACAACCGGACGTGGCTACAGAACACACTACAGCCTGAGCTGCACTCACACACAGAGACCTCGCAGACAGCCATGAACAGTGCATAGAACTGTGCACTTTCACTGCAAGGCAAAAGAAAGTTTCTCTATCTACTCCAACATAGGGTGTGCTGGAAGCAATCTAGCTGGACATGGATGGAACCACACTAATAAGAGAAATCAGGAAAAATGAGCAGCACTTATGCAAAAAGGACAATGTATAAGGCAGTGACGCACGCTGAGTGGGCTACAACCGGACATGGCTACAGAACACACTACAGCATGACCTGCACTCACACACAGAGACCTCGCAGACAGCCGTGAACAGTGCAGAGAACTGTGCACTAGCACTGCAAGGCAAAAGAAAGCTTCTCTATCTACTCCTACATAGTGTGTGTTGGAAGCAATCTAGCTGGATACGGATGGAACCACACTAATAGGAGAAATCAGGAAAAATGAGCAGCACTAATGCAAAAAAGGAAAATGTATGAGGCAGTGACGCACGCTGAGCGGACTACAACCTGACGTGGCTGCAGAACACACTGCAGCATGAGCTGCACTCACACACAGAGACCTCGCAGACAGCCGTGAACAGTGCAGAGAACTGTGCACTAGCACTGCAAGGCTAAAGAAAGCTTCTCTATCTACTCCTACATAGTGTGTGTTGGAAGCAATCTAGCTGGATACGGATGGAACCACACTAATAGGAGAAATCAGGAAAAATGAGCAGCACTAATGCAAAAAAGGAAAATGTATGAGGCAGTGACGCACGCTGAGCGGACTACAACCTGACGTGGCTGCAGAACACACTGCAGCATGAGCTGCACTCACACACAGAGACCTCGCAGACAGCCGTGAACAGTGCAGAGAACTGTGCACTAGCACTGCAAGGCTAAAGAAAGCTTCTCTATCTACTCCAACATAGGGTGTGCTGGAAGCAATCTAGCTGGACATGGATGGAACCACACTAATAAGAGAAATCAGGAAAAATGAGCAGCACTAATGCAAAAAGGACAATGTATAAGGCAGTGACGCACGCTGAGTGGGCTACAACCGGACATGGCTACAGAACACACTACAGCATGACCTGCACTCACACACAGAGACCTCGCAGACAGCCGTGAACAGTGCAGAGAACTGTGCACTAGCACTGCAAGGCAAAAGAAAGCTTCTCTATCTACTCCTACATAGTGTGTGTTGGAAGCAATCTAGCTGGATACGGATGGAACCACACTAATAGGAGAAATCAGGAAAAATGAGCAGCACTAATGCAAAAAAGGACAATGTATGAGGCAGTGACGCACGCTGAGCGGACTACAACCGGACGTGGCTGCAGAACACACTACAGCATGAGCTGGACTCACACACAGAGACCTCACAGACAGCCGTGAACAGTGCAGAGAACTGTGCACTAGCACTGCAAGGCAAAAGAAAGCTTCTCTATCTACTCCTATATAGTGTGTTTGGAAGCAATCTAGCTGGATGCGGATGGAGCCACACTAATAGGAGAAATCAGGAAAAATGAGCAGCACTAATGCAAGAAAGGACAATGTATGAGGCAGTGATGCACGCTGAGCAGACTACAACCAGACGTGGCTGCAAAACACACTACAGCATGAGCTGCACTCACACACAGAGAACTCGCAGACAGCCGTGAACAGTGCAGAGAACTGTGCACTAGCGCTGCAAGGCAAAAGAAAGCTTCTCTATCTACTACTATATAGTGTGTTTGGAAGCAATCTAGCTGGATACGGATGGAACCACACTAATAGGAGAAATCAGGAAAAATGAGCAGCACTAATGCAAAAAAGGACAATGTATGAGGCAGTGACGCACGCTGAGCGGACTACAACCTGACGTGGCTGCAAAACACACTGCAGCATGAGCTGCACTCACACACAGAGACCTCGCAGACAGCCGTGAACAGTGCAGAGAACTGTGCACTAGCACTGCAAGGCAAAAGAAAGCTTCTCTATCTACTCCTATATAGTGTGTTTGGAAGCAATCTAGCTGGATACGGATGGAACCACACTAATAGGAGAAATCAGGAAAAATGAGCAGCACTAATGCAAAAAAGGACAATGCATGAGGCAGTGACACACGCTGAGAGGACTACAACCGGACGTGGCTGCAGAACACACTACAGCATGAGCTGCACTCACACACAGAGACCTCGCAGACAGCAGTGAACAGTGCAGAGAACTGTGCACTATCGCTGCAAGGCAAAAGAAAGCTTCTCTATCTACTCCTATATAGTGTGTTTGGAAGCAATCTAGCTGGATACGGATGGAACCACAGTAATAGGAGAAATCAGGAAAAATGAGCAGCACTAATGCAAAAAGGACAATGTATAAGGCAGTGACGCACGCTGAGTGGGCTACAACCGGACGTGGCTACAGAACACACTACAGCATGAGCTGCACTCACACACAGAGACCTCGCAGACAGCCATGAACAGTGCATAGAACTGTGCACTTTCACTGCAAGGCAAAAGAAAGTTTCTCTATCTACTCCAACATAGGGTGTGCTGGAAGCAATCTAGCTGGACATGGATGGAACCACACTAATAACAGAAATCAGGAAAAATGAGCAGCACTAATGCAAAAAGGACAATGTATAAGGCAGTGACGCACGCTGAGTGGGCTACAACCGGACGTGGCTACAGAACACACTACAGCATGACCTGCACTCACACACAGAGACCTCGCAGACAGCCGTGAACAGTGCAGAGAACTGTGCACTAGCGCTGCAAGGCAAAAGAAAGCTTCTCTATCTACTCCTACATAGTGTGTGTTGGAAGCAATCTAGCTGGATGCGGATGGAGCCACACTAATAGGAGAAATCAGGAAAAATGAGCAGCACTAATGCAAGAAAGGACAATGTATGAGGCAGTGATGCACGCTGAGCAGACTACAACCAGACGTGGCTGCAAAACACACTACAGCATGAGCTGCACTCACACACAGAGAACTCGCAGACAGCCGTGAACAGTGCAGAGAACTGTGCACTATCGCTGCAAGGCAAAAGAAAGCTTCTCTATCTACTCCTATATAGTGTGTTTGGAAGCAATCTAGCTGGATACGGATGGAACCATACTAATAGGAGAAATCAGAAAAAAGGAGCAGCACTAATGCAAAAAAGGACAATGTATGAGGCAGTGACGCACGCTGAGCGGACTACAACCGGATATGGCTGCAGAACACACTGCAGCATGAGCTGCACTCACACACAAAGACCTCGCAGACAGCCATGAACAGTGCAGAGAACTGTGCACTAGCACTGCAAGGCAAAAGAAAGCTTCTCTATCTACTCCTACATAGTGTGTGTTGGAAGCAATCTAGCTGGATACGGATGGAACCAGACTAATAAGAGAAATCAGGAAAAATGAGCAGCACTAACGCAAAAAAGGACAATGTATGAGGCAGTGACGCACGCTGAGCAGACTACAACCGGAAGTGGCTGCAGAACACACCACAGCATGAGCTGCACTCACACACAGAGACCTCGCAGACAGCCGTGAACAGTGCAGTGAACTGTGCACTAGCACTGCAAGGCAAAAGAAAGCTTCTCTATCTACTGCTACATAGTGTGTGCTGGAAGCAATCTAGCTGGATATGGATGGAACCACACTAATAGGAGAAATCAGGAAAAATGAGCAGCACTAATGCAAAATAGGACAATGTATGAGGCAGTGACTAACGCTGAGCGGGCTACAACCGGATGTGGCTGCAGAACACACTACAACATGAGCTGCACTCACACACAGAGACCTCGCAGACAGCCGTGAACAGTGCAGAGAACGGTGCACTAGTGCTGCAAGGCACAATAAAGCTTCTCTATCTACTCCTATATAGTGTGTTTGGAAGCAATCTAGCTGGATACGGATGGAAGCACACTAATAGGAGAAATCAGAAAAAAGGAGCAGCACTAATGCAAAAAAGGGCAATGTATGAGGCAGTGACGCACGCTGAGCAGACTACAACCGGACGTGGCAGCAAAACACACTACAGCATGAGCTGCATTCACATACAGAGACCTCGCAGACAGCCGTGAACAGTGCAGAAAACTGTGCACTAGCGCTGCAAGGCAAAATAAAGCTTCTCTATCTACTCCCATACAGTGTATTTGGAAGCAATCTAGCTGGATACGGATGGAACCATACTAACAGGAGAAATCAGGAAAAATGAGCAGCACTAATGCAAAAAAGGGCAATGTATGAGGCAGTGACGCATGCTGAGCGGACTACAACCGGACGTGGCAGCAAAACACACTACAGCATGAGCTGCATTCACACACAGAGACATCGCAGACAGCCGTGAACAGTGCAGAAAACTGTGCACTAGCACTGCAAGGCAAAAGAAAGCTTCTCTATCTACTCCCATACAGTGTATTTGGAAGCAATCTAGCTGGATACGGATGGAACCATACTAACAGGAGAAATAAGGAAAAATGAGCAGCACTAATGCAAAAAATGACAATGTATGAGGCAGTGACACACGCTGAGAGGACTACAACCGGACGTGGCTGCAGAACACACTACAGCATGAGCTGCACTCACACACAGAGACCTCGCAGACAGTCGTGAACAAGGCAGAGAACTGTGCACTAGCACTGCAAGGCAAAAGAAAGCTTCTCTATCTACTCCTATATAGTGTGTTTGGAAGCAATCTAGTTGGATACGGATGGAACCACACTAATAGGAGAAATCAGGAAAAATGAGCAACAGTAATGCAAAAAAGCACAATGTATGAGGCAGTGACGCACGATAAGCGGACTACAACCTGACGTGGCTGCAGAACACACTGCAGCATGAGGAGCACTCACACACAGAGACCTCGCAGACAGCCGTGAACAGTGCAGAGAACTGTGCACTAGCGCGGCAAGGCAAAAGAAAGCTTCTCTATCTACTCCTATATAGTGTGTATGGAAGCAATCTAGCTGGATACGGATGGAACCACACTAATAGGAGAAATCAGGAAAAATGAGCAGCACTAATGCAAAAAAGGACAATGTATGAGGCAGTGACGCACGCTGAGCGGACTACAACCGTACGTGGCTGCAGAACACACTGCAGCATGAGGAGCACTCACACACAGAGACCTCGCAGACAGCCGTGAACAGTGCAGAGAACTGTGCACTAGCGCGGCAAGGCAAAAGAAAGCTTCTCTCTGTACTCCTATATAGGGTGTATGGAAGCAACCTAGCTGGATACGGATGGAACCACACTAATAGGAGAAATCAGGAAAAATGAGCAGCACTAACGCAAAAAAGGACAATGTATGAGGCAGTGACGCACACTGAGAGGGCTACAACCGGACGTGGCTGCAGAACACACTACAGCATGATCTGCACTCACACACAGAGACCTCGCAGATAGCCGTGAACAGTGCAGAGAACGGTGCACTAGCACTGCAAGGCAAAAGAAAGCTTCTCTATCTATTCCTATATAGTGTGTTTGGTAGCAATCCAGCTGGATACGGATGGAACCATACTAATAGGAGAAATCAGAAAAAAGGAGCAGCACTAATGCAAAAAAGGGCAATGTATGAGGCAGTGACGCACGCTGAGTGGGCTACAACCGGACGTGGCTACAGAACACACTACAGCATGAGCTACACTCACACACAGAGACCTCACAGACAGCCGTGAACAGTGCAGAGAACTGTGCACTAGCACTGCAAGGCAAAAGAAAGCTTCTCTATCTACTCCTATATAGTGTGTTTGGAGGCAATCTAGCTGGACACGGATGGAACCACACTAATAGGAGAAATCAGAAAAAATGAGCAGCACTAATGCAAAAAAGGACAATGTATGAGGCAATGACGCACACTGAGCGGACTACAACTGGACGTGGCTGCAGAACACACTACAGCATGATCTGCACTTACACACAGAGACCTCGCAGACAGCCGTGAACAGTGCAGAGAACTGTGAAACTAGCGCTGCAAGGCAAAAGAAGGCTACTCTATCTACTACTATATAGTGTGTTTGGAAGCAATCTAGCTGGATACGGATGGAACCACACTAATAGGAGAAATCAGAAAAAATGAGCAGCACTAATGCAAAAAAGGACAATGTATGAGGCAGTGACGCACGCTGAGCGGACTACAACCGGACGTGGCTGCAGAACACACTGCAGCATGAGCCGCATTCAAACACAAAGACCTCGCAGACAGCCGTGAACAGTGCAGAGAACTGTACACTAGCACTGCAAGGCAAAAGAAAGCTTCTCTATCTACTCCTACATAGTGTGTGTTGGAAGCAATCTAGCTGGATACGGATGGAACCACACTAATAGGAGAAATCAGGAAAAATGAGCAGCACTAATGCAAAAAAGGAAAATGTATGAGGCAGTGACGCATGCTGAGCGGACTACAACCAGACGTGGCTGCAGAAGACACTGCAGCATGAGCTGGACTCACACACAGAGACCTCGCAGACAGTCGTGAACAGTGCATAGAACTGTGCACTTTCACTGCAAGGCAAAAGAAAGTTTCTCTATCTACTCCTACATAGGGTGTGCTGGAAGCAATCTAGCTGGACATGGATGGAACCACACTAATAAGAGAAATCAGGAAAAATGAGCAGCACTAATGCAAAAAGGACAATGTATAAGGCAGTGACGCACGCTGAGTGGGCTACAACCGGACGTGGCTACAGAACACACTACAGCATGAGCTGCACTCACACACAGAGACCTCGCAGACAGCCATGAACAGTGCATAGAACTGTGCACTTTCACTGCAAGGCAAAAGAAAGTTTCTCTATCTACTCCAACATAGGGTGTGCTGGAAGCAATCTAGCTGGACATGGATGGAACCACACTAATAAGAGAAATCAGGAAAAATGAGCAGCACTAATGCAAAAAGGACAATGTATAAGGCAGTGACGCACGCTGAGTGGGCTACAACCGGACATGGCTACAGAACACACTACAGCATGACCTGCACTCACACACAGAGACCTCGCAGACAGCCGTGAACAGTGCAGAGAACTGTGCACTAGCACTGCAAGGCAAAAGAAAGCTTCTCTATCTACTCCTACATAGTGTGTGTTGGAAGCAATCTAGCTGGATACGGATGGAACCACACTAATAGGAGAAATCAGGAAAAATGAGCAGCACTAATGCAAAAAAGGAAAATGTATGAGGCAGTGACGCACGCTGAGCGGACTACAACCTGACGTGGCTGCAGAACACACTGCAGCATGAGCTGCACTCACACACAGAGACCTCGCAGACAGCCGTGAACAGTGCAGAGAACTGTGCACTAGCACTGCAAGGCTAAAGAAAGCTTCTCTATCTACTCCTACATAGTGTGTGTTGGAAGCAATCTAGCTGGATACGGATGGAACCACACTAATAGGAGAAATCAAGAAAAATGAGCAGCACTAATGCAAAAAAGGAAAATGTATGAGGCAGTGACGCACGCTGAGCGGACTACAACCTGACGTGGCTGCAGAACACACTGCAGCATGAGCTGCACTCACACACAGAGACCTCGCAGACAGCCGTGAACAGTGCAGAGAACTGTGCACTAGCACTGCAAGGCTAAAGAAAGCTTCTCTATCTACTCCAACATAGGGTGTGCTGGAAGCAATCTAGCTGGACATGGATGGAACCACACTAATAAGAGAAATCAGGAAAAATGAGCAGCACTAATGCAAAAAGGACAATGTATAAGGCAGTGACGCACGCTGAGTGGGCTACAACCGGACATGGCTACAGAACACACTACAGCATGACCTGCACTCACACACAGAGACCTCGCAGACAGCCGTGAACAGTGCAGAGAACTGTGCACTAGCACTGCAAGGCAAAAGAAAGCTTCTCTATCTACTCCTACATAGTGTGTGTTGGAAGCAATCTAGCTGGATACGGATGGAACCACACTAATAGGAGAAATCAGGAAAAATGAGCAGCACTAATGCAAAAAAGGAAAATGTATGAGGCAGTGACGCACGCTGAGCGGACTACAACCTGACGTGGCTGCAGAACACACTGCAGCATGAGCTGCACTCACACACAGAGACCTCGCAGACAGCCGTGAACAGTGCAGAGAACTGTGCACTAGCACTGCAAGGCTAAAGAAAGCTTCTCTATCTACTCCTATATAGTGTGTTTGGAAGCAATTTAGCTGGACACGGATGGAACCACACTAATAGGAGAAATCAGGAAAAATGAGCAGCACTAATGCAAAAAAGGACAATGTATGAGGCAGTGACGCACGCTGAGCGGACTACAACCGGACGTGGCTGCAGAACACACTACAGCATGAGCTGGACTCACACACAGAGACCTCACAGACAGCCGTGAACAGTGCAGAGAACTGTGCACTAGCACTGCAAGGCAAAAGAAAGCTTCTCTATCTACTCCTATATAGTGTGTTTGGAAGCAATCTAGCTGGATGCGGATGGAGCCACACTAATAGGAGAAATCAGGAAAAATGAGCAGCACTAATGCAAGAAAGGACAATGTATGAGGCAGTGATGCACGCTGAGCAGACTACAACCAGACGTGGCTGCAAAACACACTACAGCATGAGCTGCACTCACACACAGAGAACTCGCAGACAGCCGTGAACAGTGCAGAGAACTGTGCACTAGCGCTGCAAGGCAAAAGAAAGCTTCTCTATCTACTACTATATAGTGTGTTTGGAAGCAATCTAGCTGGATACGGATGGAACCACACTAATAGGAGAAATCAGGAAAAATGAGCAGCACTAATGCAAAAAAGGACAATGTATGAGGCAGTGACGCACGCTGAGCGGACTACAACCTGACGTGGCTGCAAAACACACTGCAGCATGAGCTGCACTCACACACAGAGACCTCGCAGACAGCCGTGAACAGTGCAGAGAACTGTGCACTAGCACTGCAAGGCAAAAGAAAGCTTCTCTATCTACTCCTATATAGTGTGTTTGGAAGCAATCTAGCTGGATACGGATGGAACCACACTAATAGGAGAAATCAGGAAAAATGAGCAGCACTAATGCAAAAAAGGACAATGCATGAGGCAGTGACACACGCTGAGAGGACTACAACCGGACGTGGCTGCAGAACACACTACAGCATGAGCTGCACTCACACACAGAGACCTCGCAGACAGCAGTGAACAGTGCAGAGAACTGTGCACTATCGCTGCAAGGCAAAAGAAAGCTTCTCTATCTACTCCTATATAGTGTGTTTGGAAGCAATCTAGCTGGATACGGATGGAACCACACTAATAGGAGAAATCAGGAAAAATGAGCAGCACTAATGCAAAAAAGGACAATGTATGAGGCAGTGACGTACGCTGAGCGGACTACAACCGGACGTGGCTGCAGAACACACTACAGCATGAGCTGCATTCACACACAGAGACCTCGCAGACAGCTGTGAACAGTGCAGAGAACTGTGCACTAGCGCTGCCAGGCAAAAGAAAGCTTCTCGCACAGAGGTTTATAAAGTAGCCTGGGTAAAGCACAATAAAGCAAATCGCTATCTCAAACTGTCCCTCATAGCAGCAGCGTCCTGTCCCTAACTGAATTCACAGCAGAGTGAACCCAAAATGGCGGCGGCGGCTTTTATAGTGCATCATGACATCATTTCAGCAGCCAATCACAGCCATGCCATTAGTTAACATGCCTAACATGCCTAACAGGATGTGCCCACACTTCTTAGGATCCTCATTGGCTGAATAAAATTAAACTGGCTCATTGCATTATGGGAACTTCCGATTCCGGTATTCAATATTCTAAAAGTATCGGAACTCTGTATCGGAACTCCGATACAGCGAATATCGGTCGATACCCGATATTTTAGTATCGGAATGCTCAACACTAATCATGCTTTAACTATTACAAAAAATCTACAGATGTCAATTTTCTTAGTTCAGAGTGTTAATTGTATATTGTAATAAAGACACATATAAAATATCAAAAACAGTAGTTAATGTGTTTATTTCCAGTACTTTTTAAAATTTGAAAATTTGACAGATTCTACGGATCATTACAGTATAAATGCAATATAAAGTTACGTGCCACTTAAGTCTCAAATGTTGCTGCTCTGATGGCTTTCATGTGGCTCAGAAGTGAGGACTAGAGATGAGCGTTGTTCTACTCGAATTGTTCGCCAATCTCAAATTCGAGCTGTTTTGGGCGGTGTTCGAGCCGTTCGGCGAACACGAACAATTTGAGAAAAATTCGGCTGTTCGAGGTTATGTTCGATAACTGTTCGTGCACCAAAATCATAACTGGATTTTTTCTCAGTAATGATGAAAATTAATGTTAATATGCAGTTTGAGTGTACAGCGGGGTGGGGGGAGGGGCAGGGGATGGATCTCTGCAGGAACAATGAAGATCTCCATTTTTTTTTCTCTTTCCCGCATTTGCAGTGGGGAGGTGCAATCTGTCAGCCTATCAGCAGCGCACACATGGAGCGAAGTGCTTTTTTTCACACAAGCAAGGGCATGTGTCATTGGCAGTGTATGTCACATGTCCTTGCCCTAAAAGACCAAGCCATTTTCCCCGTCGCCACCATTTTCTCACTGCTGCAGCTGCATGTTAGACGGCACCGCTGTTGCTGTGTGCGCTATACCTTGTTAATTTCAAGCCAATTTTCGCACAAATCTACAGATAGCTTGGGAGTAGGGAATAGTTGTGATTGCAGTCCTTTTAAGGACTAGGTTACAGCATTTCCTACGACTTTTATCAGGCAGGTCTGTGCTCTTAAATAGATAGATTGTGGGAGTAAAGACTAATTGTAATTGGAGTCCTTTTCAGGACTAGGTTACATCAGTCGCTATCAGTTTTTGCCAGACAGGTCTGTGCCAGTGCTGTGCAAGTTTTTTTCACAGCATTTGGCTGAATCTAGCAAAGCTAATCCTTTTTGGCCTATTGCAGAGTGTGTTAGTCAGTGCAGTAGCCTATCTGTGTTGCAAGATATACCACCTGTGTATAGAATACCAATTTTTTTACTGCACCTAGTGAAGTAAAATCTTTTGGGCATAGCATCATTCTATTAGTCCATCTATACTGACCTCCATCAGGTTGCAAATTGAATATAATTTTTTTCTGCATCTAGCTCTGAAAAAATATTGGGCTTCTAGCTGTGTGTGGGACTTGTTCTATTAATCCATCTATACAGACCTCCATCAGGTTGCAAACTGAATATATTTTTTTCTGCATCTACCTCTGAAAAAATATTGGGCTTCTAGCTGTGTGTGGGACTTGTTCTATTAATCCATCTATACAGACCTCCATCAGGTTGCAAACTGAATATATTTTTTTCTGCATCTACCTCTGAAAAAATATTGGGCTTCTAGCTGTGTGTGGGACTTGTTCTATTAATCCATCTATACAGACCTCCATCAGGTTGCAAACTGAATATATTTTTTTCTGCATCTACCTCTGAAAAAATATTGGGCTTCTAGCTGTGTGTGGGACTTGTTCTATTAATCCATCTATACAGACCTCCATCAGGTTGCAAATTGAATATAATTTTTTTCTGCATCTAACCCAGCCAATAGTTTTGGCCTAATACCACAGTTTGGCCACTCAGCTCTGCTCGGTTCCCATCCATTGTTTTTTTGTGCAAACAACTCCAGAGTTGTGAATTAGTTAACCACCAAAATGAGTGGAAAAAGGCCTGCTGCTGGTGGAAAGGGGAATAGGCGTGTTGGGAAGGGGAAAAAATGTTGTGTCCGTGGGGTAGGTGTTAAAGCAACAGTAACATCTGCAGAAGAAAGACCATCTTCCAGCCAAACTAAAATGTCTACTTCTTTTAGCGGACAATGTGATAAGATCCCTTTCTTACGGCCACGCCAATCGCTACAAATTCCAGATGAGGCACAAAAACAGCAGGTGCTTCAACGGATATCAAGTGCTCCTTTAAGTGGGCTCTCCTCCACATCAACTTCAACATCACAAATACTCCAGTCCTCAAAGGTGTCACCCAAATCGCACTTGCTTCCTCACAGCTCCCAAATCTCCAGCTGCCCGTCTGAGTATGAGGTAGAACAGATGGTTGAGTCTGCAGAGCTGTTTACTCATACTATAGCCTGGGAATCAGAGGTCGACTCCAGCGCTTCTGTGAATCCAGACGAGGAAATGATCTGCACTGATGCCCAGAATCTTTATGAGTCGGATCCAGGACCAGACGCAGAAGGTTCTGACCATAATGTAGACCCTCATTCCCAAACTGTAACTCCTGTTGGTGGAGACAATGAGGAAGACGATGATAAGACTCAAATACCTGATTGGAGCGACAACTTTAGTTTTTTGTCAGGGCATGAACAGGTTGGCTCTGAGGACGACGGATGTGATAACGCACAGGGTGATGATGATGAGGTTGGAGATCCCACTTACTGTCAACACACAGTCAGCCAAGAGATGAGGTCAGCAGAGGAGGTGGAGGAAGATGCTAGTGACGACGAGGTCAGGTTGCGCCTTCCTGGACAGAGACGTAGTACTGGAAGCACGTCAACAACTGCATCCTCAAGCACAACTCTGCCTCTCACCACAAGTCGTGGTGGCTCTTCAGGTCGCATGGGTGCTAAGTCTTGCATAGCCTGGGCATTTTTTCAGATCGATAAAGATGACCCAACTCGTGTTATCTGTAACATTTGTCAGCAAAAGCTAAGTAGAGGCCAAAAAATACATAGTTTGAGTACTTCATGCATGAACCGGCACATGGACATGAAGCATAAGTTGCAGTGGGATGCTCAGTGTGCTACAATGCGGCCTAGCCGGCCGGGCCAACCACCGTCTGCCATATCTTGTGCATCCGCGGCCTCTTCATCCTCTGTGACTGGGGGGACAGCAGTCACACCTGTTTTGGGGCGCAGACCTGCCACCTCTTTACCCGCAACAGCCAGGGTGATTGGCAGGTCATCATTTTCTTTGGAGGTGGTAACACCAGCTGGTGTTGAGCGCTGTCCGACATCGATAGCACCACCTTTGGATCAAGGCAACCTAACATGTCCGCCTGCATCTTCCTCACAGACCGGCAGTTTGCCGGGGACACCCTTATCAACCCCGTCTAAGCACAATAGCCAGCCCTCGGTCCCTCAGATGTGGACAAGTAAAAGACCATTTCCTCCTAGCCATGAGAAAGCTAAGAGGTTGAATTTCACCATCTGCAAGCTCTTGGCTACAGAAATGCTGCCTTTCTGCCTGGTGGACACAGAGGATTTTCGAAACCTTATGTCCGTCGCAGTGCCCCAGTACCAGATGCCCAGTCGGCACTACTTCTCAAAGAAAGGTGTGCCTGCGCTCCACCAGCATGTCGCACACAACATCACCGCTTCTTTGAGAAACTCTGTGTGTGACAGGGTGCATTTCACCACAGACACTTGGACGAGTAGGCATGGACAGGGGCGTTACATGTCGCTGACTGGGCACTGGGTAACTATGGTGACAGCAGGACAAGGGGCTGCTGTCCAAGTCTTGCCGTCCCCACGAGTTGTGCGTCAATCCTCTTTATGTCAAAGTTCCTCCACTGCTTCTGCCTCCTCAACCTCCTCTCGGTCTTCCACCTGCACCCAAAGCCTGTCTGGTCATGCCACAAGCTTTCTAACTGCGCAGAAGTGATCCTGCACACCTCCTTACTATGCTGGCAGTAGGGCTCAATGTCATCAGGCGGTTTTTACATTGAAATGTCTGGGAAATGTGAGTCACACAGCTGAGGAGTTGTGGTCAGCTCTGGAGAACCAATTTCATGAATGGTTGCCTCCACTGGACCTGAAACCAGGGAAGGCCGTGTGCGACAATGCTGCAAACCTGGGTGCGGCCCTTCGCCGGGGCAATGTCACACACGTGCCTTGTATGGCTCACGTGTTGAACCTGGTTGTCCAGCAATTTTTAGCCCACTATCCCAGACTAGATGGCCTTCTGCAGAGGGCACGGTCGCTGTGTGCTCACTTCCGCCGTTCGCATCCCGCAGCTCAGCGACTTACATCTCTACAGAAGTCGTTGGGCCTGCCACCTAACCGGCTAAAATGCGATGTGCCTACCCTGTGGAATTCAACTCTGCACATGTTGCAGCGACTGTGGCAGCACCAACAAGCCCTGGTGCAATACGTTCTGACGTATAGCCTGGGCCAACGAGATTCAGAGGTGGGGCAAATCACGCTGGAGGAGTGGTCTCAGATGAGGGACCTATGCACCCTTCTGCACAGTTTTGAAATGGCGACGAAGATGTTTAGTGCTGACGATGCCATTATCAGCATGACTATTCCGGTGATTTACATGCTGGAGCACATGTTAAACAGAATTCAGAGTCAGGTGGTGGCACAAGAGGAGGTGGAGGAAGTAAAGGAGGAGGAGTTGTATGCGGAAGGGCTAACATCTGCAAGGTCCAGACGGTCGTCAGCACCAAGGCGGCAGGCATGTGAGGGTGGGGGAGATGGTTTTACCAGGGCGCATGGTAGCAGCCAAACTAGTGAGGAAGGTGCAGGAGCCCAGGAAGAAGTGGAGGACGAACTGATGGAAGACTCATCAGATGAGGGAGACCTTGATCACATTTCTGTTGTGCGAGGTTGGGGGGAGAGGACAGAGGAAGGAAGCATGATTGTTACCTCGCCACCAACACAACAGGGACTTGGTGCTCCTGGATGCGCAACACACATGAGTGCCTTCTTGCTGCACTACCTGCAACATGACCCTCGAATTGTCAGAATTAGAAATAATCCTGACTACTAGGTTGCCACACTGTTAGATCCCCGGTACAAAAGTAAATTTGCAGAAATTATTCCTGCCATAGAAAGGGATGCACGCATGCAGGAGTATCAGCAGAGACTGTTGCAGAATCTTACATGTGCTTTTCCACAAAATACCAGTGGTGCACGTAGTGAATCTCACAGTTCCAACTTGCCAACCGTGGGACCGTCAAGTGTTCAGCACTCAAACCGTAACAGAACCACAGTATCTGCTGGTAACATCAATTTTGCGGAATCATTTCACCACTTTTTTAGCCCATCCTTTGCAAGGCCACAGGAGACAAGAAGTCTGACACATAGTCAACGCCTAGAGACGATGGTTCAGGAGTATCTCCAAGTAAACATTGAAGCCACGACTGTGTCACTGGACCCTTGCTCTTTTTGGGCTTCCAATCTGGATAAATGGCCGGAGCTAGCCACTTACGCCTTGGAGATCTTGTCATGCCCCGCAGCCAGCGTTCTGTCTGAACGTGTGTTCAGCGCTGCTGGTGGTGTGCTGACAGATAAGCGCACGCGGCTCTCCACTGATAATGTAGACAGACTCACGTTCATAAAGATGAACAAATCATGGATCCGAAACGACTTTTCTACCCCTGTGTCATCCTGGGGAGAGTAAAAGCTTGATGATTGGTTAAAATCACCCTACCAACCGTTTTTAGCTTTCAAATTACTAATCATGTTTATCTGTATCTTGGCTGGAAAATAATTTGGGCTTTGTAGCAGTGTGCAGCACTGATCCTATTAGGCCATCTATACTAAAGCTTCACCAGATTTAAAATTAAAAATAATTTTTAGCTGCATCTAGCCCGGAAAATAATTTTGGGGCTCCGAGATGCGCAAGACACATAAGTGCCTTCTTGCTGCACTACCTGCAGCATGACCCTCATATTGTCAGAATTCGAAGTAATCATGACTACTGGGTTGCCACACTGTTAGATCCCCCAAACTTTTCGATCAACCTTTTCATTTTAATAAAGACCAAAAAAATGGTCATTTTTGAAATTATAAGCATTAGCAGGTTGTTAGAAACTGAAATCAAACAGTTTTCAACTCAAAACTTTATTCTAGGTGATGTTACATTTTCACATAGGACCCCTTGTTCGAAAGGAGCTTCTGAACTCTCTCGTCCATTGAATTTGTCAGGTTTTGGATGGTTTCTGCTTCAATTGTTTTGCATGAGGACAGAATACCCTCCCAGAGCTGTTGCTTAGATGTGAACTGCCTCCCGCCATCATAGACACTCCTTTTAATGATGCTCCAAAGGTTCTGAATGGGGTACAGGTCAGGGGAGCATGGGGGTCACACCATAAGTTTGTCCCCTTTTATGCCCATATTAGCCAGAGATGCAGATGTTTTATGTGCAGCATGAGATGGTGCATTATCATGCAGAAAAATGATCTTGCTGTGAAATACACGGTTCTTCTTCTTGAACTATGGCAGGAAGTGCTGTTTGAGAAAATCCACATACATTACGGAGTTCATCTTTAGCGCCTTCAGGGATCCTAAAGGGGCCGACAATCTCTCTCCCCATGATTCCAGCCCAAAACATTACTCCACCTCCTCCTTGTTGGCGCTGTAGCTGTGTTTGCGTGGGGTGTCCATCAACCAGCCATCCTCCACTCCATCCATCTGGACCATCGAGCGCTGCACGGCACTCATCCGTGAACAAAACTGTTTTGAAATCAGTCTTCATGTAATGTTTGGCCCACTGGAGCCGTTTCTGCTTGTGTGAAGTGGATAGAGGAGGTCGACAGGATGGCGTATGCACAACTGCAAACCTCTGAAGGACCCTGCATCTTGTTGTTCAGGGGACGTTGGAGGCACAAGCAGCTTCAAAAACTTGTTTGCTGCTATGACAAGGCTTTTTTGCCGCTGCTCTTTCAACCTGACGTAATTGCCTGTAGGAAAGAGTCCTCAATTTGCCCTTATCAGCACGCACACGTGTGTACTGTGAATCAGCTACATACTTCTTGATTGCCAAGACACTTCATCCTGATCATCGCACAATGTTGATTGTAGTCATGCCTTGACCTAAACACTCCACAATTTGTTGCTTCTCAGCAGCCGACACATCCTTTTTCTTTCCCATTTTGGCAGAAAATGTAGGCTGCTTAATAATGTGAGAGAGCCTTCTTAAGTAGTCTTGCCTTTCATTGGACACACCTGCCAAACTAATTAGCACAGGTGTCTGCAATTGCTTACAGTGATATAAAGAGCCCTGACACACATCACCATCAATGAGTTTAACTGACAAACAAACAAATTCTTCCCTTATCACTCCTAAACACTTTTTGCATAATAATTTGGAACGCAGTGTACATGTGCTTTTCCACAAAACACCAGTGGTTCACGTAGTGAATCTTACAGTTCTAACTTGCCAACCGTGGTCTGTATGGAGTTGTTCAATAAAGGGCCCAAAATTAAGATAACATAGATGGGAGAGGTCTCTATGAATAGGAATTCCTAAGTATTTGATACCCTGTGAGGGCCAGGCAAAGGGAAAGTTGGACTGGATGGAATCCTATATGGATTTGGGGAGGGAGACATCGAGGGCCTCAGACTTCGCTGCATTGATTTTAAAATTTGACCATGTAACAAAGTGATCTATTTCAGCCATAACAGCATGGATGGATATATGTGATTGAGTGATATATACTAGGACATCATCAGCAAATAGAGAGCACTTGTACTCGGTGCCTCCCACCTCAATCCACCTAATATTGGGGTTATGGCGAATTGATGAGAGCAGGTGCTCCATCACTAGGATGTATAAGAGAGGGGACAGAGGACATCCCTGCCTTGTCCCATTGGTGATTGTGAAAGGTGATGAAAATGTTCTGATGCACCCCCTGGGCCTTGGGACACCCGGAGCCGGACCCTTTTTGGTGGATGCTGGTGGTTGTAGTCTTCGTGGTGGCGACCCGGTTCCGTGGCTCAGGGTGGTCAAACCAGTGGCGGAACTATTTATGTGGTTTTGATGTTTAAATGTCCGACTACGCCACCCGTGGATTGCGGTCAGAGTGAACCGCCGCTGCAGGGCAGACCGCTGAGGCTGGTGTTGTGGGTGCAGCAGAGCGTAGCATAACTCCCCACGGGAGGAGTATAGCCTCAGGGCAGTGTATGCGGAGGATGGGGGTGATGGTGCAGGGCAGCAGCAGTAACGAGACGGAGTCAGTGATGCAGTCCAGGGCCTTTACTCACAGTTCTTATTATCCAGACCACGTCTGCAGGTAACGGCTGCCCACGTCGTACTGTGCTCACCAGGTGAGGGGCTCAGACAACTCCCAGATAACTTTGGAGCGCTTCACAGGACCCCCTTTGTGTGTCCTTTATCTGGCCTTTCTTACCAACCCTTCTGTCCGGCTGCCTCGGGCCTCCTCTTGGTAAACTTGGCGCCAGTTTCCCTGACCCTATGTGGTGCCTTCCTAGCGTGTGTAGCGAGGGGCTGCGCCACATAAAATGTCACAGCCTCCGGTTTCTAGCTGAGGGTCGTTTCCTGCCTCCACTAGTTTTGGGGACCGGTCTCCCCCTTTGGCCTGACCCCTCCACGCAGGTGGATTCGGGCGTGCGGTGGCGACTCGCCCGTCCGCACCCCTGGGATCCCTTCATTCCTCGTTCCTGGAGCCTTCTCCGCTCCTCTTCCTTCCTTCTCCCTCTTCCAGGCCTGGGCCTCTGTTACTAGGCCCGCCTCCGGAGCAGAGCTCATGCAGAGCCCCTGCTCCCTGCCACTTCTGCTCAGACTTCTCTGCACTGAAATAAGATGGTGCCCACCTTTTATACTCCCTTCTCAATGCACCCAGGAACTGCTTCCTCCCTGCTCCTGCACTACAGGGTTCCCCTTCCTCAGTGTTCCCTCCCCCCACTCCAGCCAGGGACAGGGACTGTCGTGCCCATCTCAGAGGCATATTGGTCGCCCTGCCCCACGGCAATGTGGTGTAATGCATGCAGGTGTCGGGTCCTGATCCACACTCCATCCTTACCTGAGAGTGAGATATCACACCTCTGGGTGAGGTGCAATACCTCTGTAGCAACCGAGCCCTCAGGGTGCTACAGTTCCATTTATCTTCAGCCTAGGTGACGTATTGTGATTCAGGGCCGTGATTTTGGCTATAAAAGGGTCCCCTAGACTCCTACCCCAAGCTTTTTAAGAGAATCATATATGGCGTGCCAGGAGACTCTATGGAATGCTTTCTCAGCATCCAATGAGAGTATCTAATTACAAATTTTTAACTGCATCTAGCCCAGGAAATACTTTGTGCCTAGTAGCAGTGTCTGCTAGTCAGCGGATTATCCCGGCTGTTAAGCAAGCTACACCACCTGTAGTTTAGACACTTAATTTTTTCAAAGGAAATGCTTCGGGACCATGGGATACTCAGTGAAGAGCATCAGGAGGCACCCCAAGGCATAGGGGCTGGGACTGGCAGTAGGATGCCTTGCGGTGGACAGCCGAGCTCGATCCTTATAAAAGCTTTTTAACTGCAGCAGCTTTAGTGGACGCTACTGGAGCTGGAATTACGCGGCTGCTGGCATGAGACTTGCCCTCCAATAGATCCTTGTAAATGGATTTAAAGTGTATTCATTCAAATTAGAGAGACAATTTAAATTAAAAAGCTTAGAGCTGCCTCCACCACAGGGGGGCTCGCTCGACCCACCAGCGGACAGGCACCAGTATTGGGAGAGGGGGTCTGGCCATCAGGGTTCACCGCGGCTCTGGCACAAACCCGGCGACACGGAGGTGGCACGGGCAGGAGCGGACTGGCCGTGTCGGCTTCTCACTTTTTGGATTTTAGAAGGGCATGACATGCCTATATCTGTGTCTCCCCCTCCTTTTACTCCTCCACCTCTTTTATTTTCGCATGACTATATGTACTTGTCACTTTTCCATGTGTTAGTTATGTCTTCTGAGCAGTTTGTCAGCTTTTGGACACCTTTGAAGGTGTTTTCTATGTGTTTCTATGTGTTTTTGTTTGCCTGCCATTGGTTTTAACGGTGTTCGAAGGTGTTCGACGAACAGTTCGACGAACAGTTCGGCGAACACACGGGTGTTCGACGAACCGAACCGAACTCGAACACTACGGGGGTGGCTCAACACTAGTGAGGACATCCTGTATATCAATCACTTAAATGGTAAATCCACTGAATGACTGCAAGGTCAGATGACTGATGGATGGAGCACCTTCACTTTCCTTGGTATGACGTGCTGTTCATTAGTCAACTGCTTGTTGCAGCTACTTTCACTTTTCTATATGCTGTATTTACCTATACAGTTTTAATGTTATAAGTTGTGTGAGAAGGACTGATAAGCCTGTTTTTTCCGCTCATCACTGGATTCCCTCTACATCTAAAAAAATAAATACGAATTCATTAACATGTGACTTATTGTAAATCGTACCACATGTGTATATTTAAAAAACATGAACACTTCAATAGATATTAACAAAGTCAATTTTATTAGAACAGTAAAAATAACAATCAGAAAATCAGAGTGCCTCAAATGTGAGGGACGAATAGGTGCAATACCCTGCATAAGTGCAGTCAAAATAATAGCCATAAAATGCCCAATCAATGGTAACAAATATTCTCAGTATTCATGTATAAATGCATTGCAGTGAGTTTCATATATGGTTTTTGCTCATGTGGCAGTTAAAGGCTGAAACAGTGTCCATGCATGTATAAACACCAATTGGCTGTCTCAGATATCCTTATAGTATGCCTATGTTATGTAAAGTGACAGTGCTAGCAATAATATGGCCTAATGCTCCCAACAAAGTGCCAGATGATTAGCATGTTGCTGCTGTCAAGAGGCGCAAGACATTCTGTGCCCGCCACGATTCACGTGACTAAGCGGCGTCCGGCATTTGACCCGCAGTGCAGTCATGAGTATGACGGCAGTGCGTGCCAGCAGGGACTCGGAGCTGATAACAGCAAGGTTAGCGCTTAACAGTCACAAGATCTACTCTAATCATATATAATATGATGTTATGATATAGAAGGGTTACATATAGCTGTGGGACATTATTAATATTTAATAAATTAATTAAACAGTGATTATAGATTTAAATAAATACAATTTATATAATGATAATATATTAAATGTAATAAATATATGAATATGTACTTATTGCATATCAAAATGAATATGCAGTGTGGGTGTCTAATAAACTTACTTGAAATCTGTGGCAATTAGTGTTGAGCGATGTTCGGTGAGCACCGAGCATCTTCGGGTTACTCGGGCGGGAGCTCGGGTCTCCATCCTGCATGTTTGGCTCTCTTTACAAAGCCAATGAACATGCAGGGATTGCCAGCCAGTCACTGTAATGCCGCAGCCATGTTGGTTGTGGTCATTACAGTGATTGGCTTGCCGCACAGTGTCACCTCGAGTATTTAAAACCGGGCGCCGCCATCTTGGACACAGTCGCTCCGGATCAGACAGTGTAGGGAGAGGGCTGCTGAGCTAGAGAGAGATTTATACTGCAAAATAGGTAGTATAGGGTCTCTAAAGCCAGAACAATCAAACAAACAGTCCTTCTGAGGACTAATATCCATCCCAGATATCAGACAGGCATGCAGGCTGTATAGGAGATGCAGTGGTTATACCAACAAACGCTGCATTACAGTCCTGTGTGCTGCTGCTGCTCAAATTGCTAGACTTAGCCCCAGGTCTCAGGGGCCAGGAAAAATCCATTTTTTTCACCTAAATCCTCATTTTTTTTTCCCTCAGTCAGACTGTACAATTACCCATCTTATTAACCTTTTGGTATCCCCCCCCCCCCCACAAAAAAAAATTGAGTGTGTCTGTGAGTGCTCAGGACTAGAGATGAGCGTTGTTCTACTCGAACTGTTCACCAATCTCAAATTCGAGCTGTTTTGGGCGGTGTTCGAGCCGGTCGGCGAACACGAACAATTTGAGAAAAATTCGGCTGTTCGAGGTTATGTTCGATAACTGTTCGTGCACCAAAATCATAACTGGATTTTTTCTCAGTAATGATGAAAATTAATGTTAATACGCAGTTTGAGTGTACAGCGGGGCGGGGGGAGGGGCAGGGGATGGATCTCTGCAGGAACAATGAAGATCTCCATTTTTTTTTCTCTTTCCCGCATTTGCAGTGGGGAGGTGCAATCTGTCAGCCTATCAGCAGCGCACACACGGAGCGAAGTGCTTTTTTTCACACAAGCAAGGGCATGTGTGATTGGCAGTGTATGTCACATGTCCTTGCCCTATAAGACCAAGCCATTTTCCCCGTCGCCACCATTTTCTCACTGCTGCAGCTGCGTGTTAGACGGCACCGCTGTTGCTGTGTGCGCTATACCTTGTTAATTTCAAGCCAATTTTCGCACAAATATACAGATAGCTTGGGAGTAGGGAATAGTTGTGATTGCAGTCCTTTTAAGGACTAGGTTACAGCATTTCCTACGACTTTTATCAGGCAGGTCTGTGCTCTTAAATAGATAGATTGTGGGAGTAAAGACTAATTGTAATTGGAGTCCTTTTCAGGACTAGGTTACATCAGTTCCTATCAGTTTTTGCCAGGCAGGTCTGTGCCAGTGCTGTGCAAGTTTTTTTCACAGCATTTGGCTGAATCTAGCAAAGCTAATCCTTTTTGGCCTATTGCAGAGTGTGTTAGTCAGTGGAGTAGCCTATCTGTGTTGCAAGATATACCACCTGTGTATAGAATACCAATTTTTTTACTGCACCTAGTGAAGTAAAATCTTTTGGGCATAGCATCATTTTATTAGTCCATCTATACTGACCTCCATCAGGTTGCAAACTGAATATAATTTTTTTCTGCATCTAGCTCTGAAAAAATATTTGGGCTTCTAGCAGTGTGTGGGACTTGGTCTATTAGTCCATCTATACTGACCTCCATCAGGTTGCAAATTAAAAATATTTTTTTTCTTCATTTAGCTCTGAAAAAATATTTGGGCTTCTAGCAGTGTGTGGGACTTGTTCTATTAGTCCTTCTATACTGACCTCCAGCAGGTTGCAAATTGAATATAATTTTTTTCTGCATCTAGTTCTGAAAAAATATTTGGGCTTCTAGCGGTGTGTGGGACTTGGTCTATTAGTCCATCTATACTGACCTCCATCAGGTTGCAAATTAAAAATAATTTTTTTCTGCATCTAGCTCTGAAAAAATATTTGGGCTTCTAGCAGTGTGTGGGACTTGGTCTATTAGTCCATCTATACTGACCTCCATCAGGTTGCAAATTGAATAAAAAAATTTTCTGCATCTAGCTCTGAAAAAATATTTGGGCTTCTAGTGGTGTGTGGGACTTGGTCTATTAGTCCATCTATACTGACCTCCATCAGGTTGCAAATTAAAAATAATTTTTTTCTGCATCTAACCCAGCCAATAGTTTTGGCCTAATACCACAGTTTGGCCACTCAGCTCTGCTCGGTTACCATCCATTGTTTTTTTGTGCAAACAACTCCAGAGTTGTGAATTAGTTAACCACCAAAATGAGTGGAAAAAGGCCTGCTGCTGGTGGAAAGGGGAATAGGGGAATAGGCGTGTTGGGAAGGGGAAAAAAGGTTGTGTCCGTGGGGTAGGTGCAGAAGAAAGACCATCTTCCAGCCAAACTAAAATGTCTACTTCTTTTAGCGGACAATGTGATAAGATCCCTTTCTTACGGCCACGCCAATCGCTACAAATTCCAGATGAGGCACAAAAACAGCAGGTGCTTCTGATTGGAGCGACAACTTTAGTTTTTTGTCAGGGCAGGAACAGGTTGGCTCTGAGGACGACGGGTGTGATAACGCACAGGGTGATGATGATGAGGTCGGAGATCCCACTTACTGTCAACCCACAGCCAGCCAAGAGATGAGGTCAGCAGAGGAGGTGGAGGAAGATGCTAGTGACGACGAGGTCAGGTTGCGCCTTCCTGGACAGAGACGTAGTACTGGAAGCACGTCAACAACTGCATCCTCAAACACAACTCTGCCTCTCACCACAAGTCGTGGTGGCTCTTCAGGTCGCATGGGTGCTAAGCCTTGCATAGCCTGGGCATTTTTTCAGATCGATAAAGATGACCCAACTCGTGTTATCTGTAACATTTGTCAGCAAAAGCTAAGTAGAGGCCAAAAAATACATAGTTTGAGTACTTCATGCATGAACCGGCACATGGACATGAAGCATAAGTTGCAGTGGGAAGCTCAGTGTGCTACAATGCGGTCTAGCCGGCTGGGCCAACCACCGTCTGCCATATCTTGTGCATCCGCGGCCTCTTCATCCTCTGTGACTGGGGGGACAGCAGTCACACCTGTTTTGGGGCGCAGACCTGCCACCTCTTTACCCGCAACAGCCAGCGTGATTGGCAGGTCATCATTTTCTTTGGAGGTGGTAACACCAGCTGGTCTTGAGCGCTGTCCGACATCGATAGCACCACCTTTGGATCAAGGCAACCTAACATGTCCGCCTGCATCTTCCTCACAGACCGGCAGTTTGCCGGGGACACCCTTATCAACCCCGTCTAAGCACAATAGCCAGCCCTCGGTCCCTCAGATGTGGACAAGTAAAAGACCATTTCCTCCTAGCCATGAGAAAGCTAAGAGGTTGAATTTCACCATCTGCAAGCTCTTGGCTACAGAAATGCTGCCTTTCCGCCTGGTGGACACAGAGGATTTTCGAGACCTTATGTCCGTCGCAGTGCCCCAGTACCAGATGCCCAGTCGGCACTACTTCTCAAAGAAAGGTGTGCCTGCGCTCCACCAGCATGTCGCACACAACATCACCGCTTCTTTGAGAAACTCTGTGTGTGACAGGGTGCATTTCACCACAGACACTTGGACGAGTAGGCATGGACAGGGGCGTTACATGTCGCTGACTGGGCACTGGCTAACTATGGTGACAGCAGGACAAGGGGCTGCTGTCCAAGTCTTGCCGTCCCCACGAGTTGTGCGTCAATCCTCTTTATGTCATTTTTCCTCCACTGCTTCTGGCTCCTCAACCTCCTCTCGGTCTTCCACCTGCACCCAAAGCCTGTCTGGTCATGCCACAAGCTTTCTAACTGCGCAGAAGGGATCCTGCACACCTCCTTACTATGCTGGCAGTAGGGCTCAACGTCATCAGGCGGTTTTTACATTGAAATGTCTGGGAAATGTGAGTCACACAGCTGAGGAGTTGTGGTCAGCTCTGGAGAACCAATTTCATGAATGGTTGTCTCCACTGGACCTGAAACCAGGGAAGGCCGTGTGCGACAATGCTGCAAACCTGGGTGCGGCCCTTCGCCGGGGCAATGTCACACACGTGCCTTGTATGGCTCACGTGTTGAACCTGGTTGTCCCACTATCACAGACTAGATGGCCTTCTGCAGAGGGCACGGTCGCTGTGTGCTCACTTCCGCCGTTCGCATCCCGCAGTTCAGCGACTTACATCTCTACAGAAGTCGTTGGGCCTGCCACTTCACCGGCTAAAATGCGATGTGCCTACCCTGTGGAATTCAACTCTGCACATGTTGCAGCGACTGTGGCAGCACCGACAAGCCCTGGTGCAATACGTTCTGACGTATAGCCTGGGCCAACGAGATTCAGAGGTGGGGCAAATCACGCTGGAGGAGTGGTCTCAGATCAGGGACCTATGCACCCTTCTGCACAGTTTTGAAATGGCGACGAAGATGTTTAGTGCTGACGATGCCATTATCAGCATGACTATTCCGGTGATTTACATGCTGGAGCACATGTTAAACAGAATTCGGAGTCAGGTGGTGGCACAAGAGGAGGTGGAGGAAGTAGAGGAGGAGGAGTTGTATGCGGAAGGGCTAACATCTGCAAGGTCCAGACGGTCGGCAGCACCAGGGCGGCAGGCATGTGAGGGTGGGGGAGATGATTTTACCAGGGCGCATGGTAGCAGCCAAACTAGTGAGGAAGGTGCAGGAGCCCAGGAAGAAGTGGAGGACGAACTGATGGAAGACTCATCAGATGAGGGAGACCTTGATCACATTTCTGTTGTGCGAGGTTGGGGGGAGAGGACAGAGGAAGGAAGCATGATTGTTACCTCGCCACCAACACAACAGGGACTTGGTGCTCCTGGATGCGCAACACACATGAGTGCCTTCTTGCTGCACTACCTGCAACATGACCCTCGAATTGTGAGAATTAGAAATAATCCTGACTACTGGGTTGCCACACTGTTAGATCCCCGGTACAAAAGTAAATTTGCAGAAATTATTCCTGCCATAGAAAGGGATGCACGCATGCAGGAGTATCAGCAGAGACTGTTGCAGAATCTTACATGTGCTTTTCCACAAAATACCAGTGGTGCACGTAGTGAATCTCACAGTTCCAACTTGCCAACCGTGGTCTGTATGGAATTGTTCAATAAAGGGCCCAAAATTAAGATAACATAGATGGGAGAGGTCTCTATGAATAGGAATTCCTAAGTATTTCATACCCTGTGAGGGCCAGGCAAAGGGAAAGTTGGACTGGATGGAATCCTATATGGATTTAGGGAGGGAGACATCGAGGGCCTCAGACTTCGCTGCATTGATTTTAAAATTTTACCATGTAACAAAGTGATCTATTTCAGCCATAACAGCAGGGATGGATATATGTGATTGAGTGATATATACTAGGACATCATCAGCAAATAGAGAGCACTTGTACTCGGTGCCTCCCACCTCAATCCACCTAATATTGGGGTTATGGCGAATTGATGAGAGCAGGTGCTCCGTCACTAGGATGTATAAGAGAGGGGACAGAGGACATCCCTGCCTTGTCCCATTGGTGATTGTGAAAGGTGATGAAAATGTTCTGACGCACCCCCTGGGCCTTGGGACACCCGGAGCCGGACCCTTTTTGGTGGATGCTGGTGGTTGTAGTCTTCGTGGCGGCGATCCGGTTCCGTGGCTCAGGGCGGTCAAACCAGTGGCGGAACTATTTATGTGGTTTTGATGTTTAAATGTCCGACTACGCCACCCGTGGATTGCGGTCAGAGTGAACCGCCGCTACAGGGCAGACCGCTAAGGCTGGTGTTGTGGGTGCAGCAGAGCGTAGCATAACTCCCCATGGGAGGAGTATAGCCTCAGGGCAGTGTATGCGGAGGATGGGGGTGATGGTGCAGGGCAGCAGCAGTAACGACACGGAGTCAGTGATGCAGTTCAGGGCCTTTACTCACAGTTCTTATTATCCAGACCACGTCTGCAGGTAACGGCTGCCCACGTCGTACTGTGCTCACCAGGTGAGGGGCTCAGACAACTCCCAGATAACTTTGGAGCGCTTCACAGGACCCCTTTTGTGTGTCCTTTGTCTGGCCTTTCTTACCAACACTTCTGTCCGGCTGCCTCGGGCCTCCTCTTGGTAAACTTGGCGCCAGTTTCCCTGACCCTATGTGGTGCCTTCCTAGCGGGTGGAGCAAGGGGCTGCGCCACATAAAATGTCAGAGCCTCCGGTTTCTAGCTGAGGGTCATTTCCTGCCTCCACTAGTTCGGGGACCGGTCTCCCCCTTTGGCCTGACCCCTCCACGCAGGTGGATTCGGGCGTGCGGTGGCGACTCAACCGTCCGCACCCCTGGGATCCCTTCATTCCTCGTTCCTGGAGCCTTCTCCGCTCCTCTTCCTTCCTTCTCCCTCTTGCAGGCCTGGGCCTCTGTTACTAGGCCCGCCTCCGGAGCAGAGCTCATACAGAGCCCCTGCTCCCTGCCACTTCTGCTCAGACTTCTCTGCACTGAACTAAGATGGTGCCCACCTTTTATACTCCCTTCTCAATGCACCCAGGAACTGCTTCCTCCCTGCTCC
The DNA here is from genome assembly GCF_046119375.1 of Phyllobates terribilis. Taxonomy (NCBI): domain Eukaryota; kingdom Metazoa; phylum Chordata; class Amphibia; order Anura; family Dendrobatidae; genus Phyllobates; species Phyllobates terribilis. The sequence continues at coordinate 287,152,344 of NW_027362761.1, forward strand.
TGCACTGCAGGGTTCCCCTTCCTCAGTGTTCCCTCCCCCTACTCCAGCCAGGGACAGGGACTGTCGTGCCCATCTCAGGGGCATATTGGTCGCCCTGCCCCACGGCAATGTGGTGTAATGCATGCAGGTGTCGGGTCCTGATCCACACTCCATCCTTATCTGAGAGTGAGATATCACACCTCTGGGTGAGGTGCAATACGTCTGTAGCAACCGAGCCCTCGGTGCTACAGTTCCATTTATTTTCAGCCTAGGTGACGTATTGTGATACAGGGCCGTGATTTTGGCTATAAAAGGGTCCCCTAGACCCCCACCCCAAGCTTTTTAAGAGAATCATATATGGCGTGCCAGGAGACTCTATGGAATGCTTTCTCAGCATCCAACGAGAGTATCTACTTACAAATTTTTAACTGCATCTAGCCCAGGAAATACTTTGTGCCTAGTAGCAGTGTCTGCTAGTCAGCGGATTATCCCGGCTGTTAAGCAAGCTACACCACCTGTAGTTTGGACGCTTAATTTTTTCAAAGGCAATGCTTCGGGACCACGGGATACTTAGTGAAGAGCATCAGGAGGCACCCCAAGGCATAGGGGCTGGGACTGGCAGTAGGATGCCTTGCGGTGGACAGCCGAGCTCGATCCTTATAAAAGCTTTTTAACTGGAGCAGCTTTAGTGGACGCTACTGGAGCTGGAATTACGCGGCTGCTGGCATGAGACTTGCCCTCCAATAGATCCTTGTAAATGGATTTAAAGTGTATTCATTCAAATTAGAGGGACAATTTAAATTAAAAAGCTTAGAGCTGCCTCCACCACAGGGGGGCTCTCTCGACCCACCAGCGGACAGGCACCAGTATTGGGAGAGGGGGGCTGGCCGTCAGGGTTCACCGCGGCTCTGGCACAAACCCGGCGACACGGAGGTGGCACGGGCAGGAGCGGACTGGCCGTCTCGGCTTCTCACTTTTTGGATTTTAGAAGGGCATGACATGCCTATATCTGTGTCTCCCCCTCCTTTTACTCCTCCACCTCTTTTCTTTTCGCATGACTATATGTACTTGTCACTTTTCCATGTGTTAGTTGTGTCTTCTGAGCAGTTTGTCAGCTTTTGGACACCTTTGAAGGTGTTTTCTATGTGTTTCTATGTGTTTTTGTTTGCCTGCCATTGGTTTTAACGGTGTTCGAAGGTGTTCGACGAACAGTTCGACGAACAGTTCGGCGAACACACGGGTGTTCGACGAACCGAACCGAACTCGAACACTACGGGGGTGGCTCAACACTACTCAGGACACAAATATATGTGTTTAAAAGGGACTGGTTTCAGCCAGACAACTAGAACTGTGGTTTTGCAGTTCCACTTTTCAAATCTCTGTATTATCCACTTTTTTGCCTTTTTTCCATAAAACAAAAAAAAACTGTTTCAGGGTCTCGCTGACTGTTCAGACACAAATATATCTATTTAAAAAAGTCTGGTATACGCCAGAAATTAGAACTGTGGTTTTCCTTTTCCACGGTTCAAATCTGGGTGTTATCCACCTTTTTGCCTTTTTTCCATGAAAACAAACAGTTTGAGTGTCTCGGTGACTATTCAGACACAAATATATCTATTTAAAAAAGTCTAGTATACGCCAGGAAATTAGAACTGTGGTTTTCCTCTTCCACGGTTCAAATCAGGGTGTTATCCACCTTTTTGCCTTTTTTCCATAAAAAAAAATAGTGTGAGAGTCTCGCTGACTGTTAAGACACAAATATATCTGTTTAAAAGATTCTGGTGTTGACCAGAGAACTAGAACTGTGGTTTTCCTCTTCCATGGTTCAAATCTGGGTGTAATCCACCTTTTTGCCATTTTTACATAAAAAAAAAACAGTTTCAGAGTCTCGCTGACTATTCAGACACAAATATATCTGTTTAAAAAATTCTGGTGTAGGCCAGAGAACTAGAACTGTGGTTTTCCTCTTCCATGGTTCAAATCTGGATGTAATCCAACTTTTTGCCTTTTTTACATAGAAGAAAACAGTTTGAGTGTCTCGCTGACTGTTAAGACACAAATATATCTGTTTAAAAGATTCTGGTGGAGGCCAGAGAACTAGAACTTTGGTTTTCCTCTTCCAAGGTACTAATCTCCTTTTTATTACCCTTTTGCCATTGATAGTGCGAGTGTTAGCTATTTTACTTCATTTACAATGGGCAAGGCGTGTGGCAAGGGACGTGGAACTAGACGTTCTGGTGATGGTGCGTGCAGAGGACGGGAAAGTGACCAAGGTAAAAATGTGCCACAACCAACAGCCACATCTTCTCGCTCCCACTTCTTGACCGAATTACTAGGGAAGCACACAACAACACCACTTTTGCGAACTGATCTGTGTGAACAGGTTATTAATTGGATAGCAGATAATACTTCCAGTCACCTGGGCACCACCACCTCCGGTCTGTCCTCCAAACGGTCAAGTGTTAGTAGCCGTGAGATTCGACCGCATACTCCTCCTCACCCTGATGCTCCTTCCTTCCACCATGCCGAGTGTCGTCAGACAGCAACTGATCCCACAGTTGGACACTCTGAAGAGCTGTTCACTGGTCCATTTCCATATTTGGGCCCCTCGCCTGCTCCGCCTGAAATGGTGGAAGAGGATATCCCATGTAGCGATGGCCAAATATTTGAACAGCCACAGCCACAGGAAGGCGACGCTGTCAATTTGTCACAAGAGGTGGACGATGACAAGACACAATTGCCACGAAGTGAGGTGGAGGACCGTGGTGCAGAAGTGGAAGAGGAGGAGGTGGTGGATGATCTAGTAACTGACCCAACATGGCAGGAGGACACGCAGAGCTAGCCCAGCAGCACACAGGGGGAGGGAGGCAGAGTAACCCAACAGGCAGTAAGAAGCAGTGTGGTGGCTGCAGACAGAAGGCGGGCAACCATTCCCCAGAACACCAACATGAGGGACGTTGCCAGTACAACCGGTAGGTCTTCCAGAGTCTGGAATTTTTTTAAAGACTCTGCTGATAACCCCAAAAAAGCCATTTGTACCACCTGCCTGGTCAGCATCAGCAGCGGTGACAAAACTACCAGCCTGACCACCACCAGCATGATCAGGCACATGGCACAAAGCACCTGACTTTGTGGGGCGAACCCCAGGGTCCACGACTAGTGTCAGCGGGTGTCACCACTGCTTCTTCCGACGTTGTGCGTGTAAGAGAACCCCCTGTTGGGAATCCACTGTCCATACTGCATGCAAAGATGCCCTCTCCTCTCAGTCTTCACTTGTTATGGCAGTTTCTCAAGAAACAGAATCAACGTCCACATCCACGTCCCACCGCAGCGTTCAATTGTCCATATCCCAGACCTTTGAACGAAAGCGCAAATTTGAAGCAAACGCCCCACAGGCCACAGTCCTAAATTTGCACATTTCAGGACTGCTTGCGTTGGAAATGCTGCCTTTTATGCTGTTGGAGACGGAATCCTTCCGCAACCTTATGGCGGTGGCCATCCCTCAGTACTCGGTCCCAAGCCTACACTATTTTGCCCGGTGTGCCATCCCCGCACTACACAAGCACGTGTCCCAAAACATCTGCCGTGCCTTGAACAACGCAGTTACTGGGAGAGTCCACCTGAGAATGGACACGTGGACAAGTGCTTGTGGCCAGGGATGGTACATCTCCCTGATGGCACACTGGGTAAACATAGTGGAAGCCGAGACCCAGTCGGACCTTGGGACGGAACACATCCTCCCCACACCGAGGATTGCGGGCCCTATGTCAGTCAGAGTTGCCCGCACAGTGTACAGCTCCTGCGCATCCTCCTCCTCCTCCTCCTCATGTTCAGCCTCCATCTCAGATATCACCACATCAGTTACAAGCTGGAAGCACTGCAGTACTATCTCAGCCAAGCGGCAACAGGCTGCGCTGAAACTCAAAAGCTTAGGTGATAAACCTCACACTGCTTGTGAGTTGTGGACAGCTGTGAAAGTGCAGGCAGATCTGTGGCTAAACCTACATCCAGGCATGGTCGTGTGTGACAATGGCCGTAACCTGGTTGCGGCTCTGAGGCGAGGCGAGATCACACACGTACCATGCCTGGCTCATGTTCTTAACCTTGTGGTTCAGCGATTTCTTAAATCTTACCCCAAGTTGCCACATCTGCTCGTCAAAGTACGCCGCCTGTCAGCTCATTTTCGGAAGTCGGCTACAGCTTCCGCCGCCCTTGCAGTGTTGCAGCAGCGTTTGCAGCTTCCGGCACACCGACTGGTGTGTGATGTCCCCACTTTTTGGAACTCTACTCTTAACATGTTGCAAAGTATTTGTGAGCAGAAGAGAGCAGTTGTGGAGTACCAGTATCAACAAGGCTGTCGGTATTTAGTTCAGACTCCACACATAAGACCTCAGGAGAGGACCTGGATGTCTGACATATGTACCATCCTGACAAACTTTGAGGAGTCCACCAAGATGGTGAGTGGCGATGATGCCATAATTAGCATCAGCATCCCACTTGTCTGTCTTTTGCAATGCTCTCTGCAGATAATTAAAGAGGAGGCATTGCAGCCAGAGTATGATGAGATGGATCAAGAAGACATAGCTGGCAATTACACACAGCCCAGACTCATCTCATCCCAAAGAGCATTGGGGGACAAGGAGGGAGAGGAGGAGGAGGAAGAACAGGAGCTGGTATCATGCGCTGAAGACGGTAGTACCTGTACAACTATCATACAGTCGGTTCAGCGTGGGTGGCCTGAGGACAGGGGGGAGGAAGAGGAGGAGAGCATGCTCAGTCGTCATTTGGTGAGGACACGGAAGTCTTGCCCGTTATCAGTCTGGCACGCATGGCTGACTTTAAGTTACGCTACCTTAACCGTGACCCTCGCGTTGTCAAAATGTTGGGTGACAGTCATTACTGGTTGGTGACACTTTTAGACCCCCGCTACAAGGAGAAGTTTCACTCTCTTATTCCTGAGGTGGAGAGGTCTACAAAAATGGGGCAGTACCAGAAGGACCTTGCGGCAGAACTGTTATAAAAATTGCCATCTGAACACGCTAGCGGCAGAGGTCACAGTTCATTGCCCAACCAAGGCGTACAGGCGAGAGAGACGCAACTTCAATCCAGCAGAGGCAGGGGAACACTGTCAACATTCTGGGCCAGTTTTCTAAGACCCACCCATCTTACAGGGCGTACCAGCATCCTCTGAGATACCTCTGTGCCTTTTAGTTATTCGGTATCCAAGCTGGACACTTGGAATGAACTCGCTCTGTTCGCCTTGGAGGTCCTGGCCTGCCCTGTTGCTAGCGTGCTATCGGAGCGTGTTTTTAGTGACACTGGGGGAATAATAACTGATAAGCGCACTCGCCTGTCAATTGACCATGCTGACAAGCTGACCCTTATCAAAATGAACAAGGGCTGGATTGGGCCAGACTTCTCATCACCACCAAATGACAGCAGAGTAACATAAAGTCAAATCCACTGTGTTATTTCGGGAGGTGTATTCCCATGCACCGCTTTACACCCACAAATGGGTATACGCTTCCTCATTTTGGCTGTTTTTTGCTCTACTCCTTATCCTCAGCCTCCACCACCACTATACTACCAGGGTGACCGTGGTCCGTGTTGCCAGCATTGCAAGTTCCTCTGTCCTAATTTTTGGCAGCTTTTGTTTGGAAGGCATAGGCAAAGACTATGGGAGACCCACTCCCCAATAATGGGAATAATGTTTTTAATATGCTGTACTGCATGGCTCTTGTAAGGGGCATTGCAAGTTCCTCCGTCCTAATTTTTGGCAACTTTTGCTTGGAAGGCATAGGCAAAGACTATGGGAGACCCACTCCCCTATAATGGGAATAATGTTATTAATATGCTGTACTGCATGGCTCTTGTAAGGGGCATTAAAATCATCTTGTTAAGCTACTGTGACCTCCACGTCTCTTCCAAGGGTCATTGATATTGTCTTTTTATTCCACTGGTACCTCCATGTCTCTTTCAAGGGGCATTGATATTGTCTTTTTATTCCACTGTGACCTCCACGTCTCTTACAAGGAGCCTTAAAACCGTCTTGATAAGCTACTGTGACCTACACGTCTCTTCAAATGGTAATTGATATTGTCTTTTTATTCCACTGGTACCTCCACGTCTCTTCCAAGGGGCATTAAAACCGTCTTGTTAAACCATTCTGAACTCCAAGTCTCTTGCAAGGTGCATTAAAACCGTCTTGTTAAGCTACTGTGACCTCCACGTCTCTTCCAAGGGGGATTAAAACCGTCTTGTTAAACCACTCTGAACTTTACGTCTCTTCTAAGGGGCATTAAAATCGTCTTTTTAAGCTACTGTGACCTCCACGTCTCTTCCAAGGGGCATTGATATTGTATTTTTATTCCACTGGGACCACCACATCTCTTCCAAGGGGCATTGATATTGTCTTTTTATTCCACTGTGACCTCCACGTCTATTCCAAGGGGCATTAAAACCGTCTTGTTAAGCTACTGTGACCTCCATGTCTCTTACAAGGGGCATTAAAACCGTCTTGTTAAACCACTCTGAACTCGACGTCTCTTCCAAGGGGCATTAAAATCGTCTTGTTAAGCTACTGTGACCTCCACGTCTCTTCCAAGGGTCATTGATATTGCATTTTTATTCCACTGGGACCTCCACCACTCTTCCAAGGGGCATTGATATTGTCTTTTTAGTCCACTGCGACCTCCACCACTCTTCCAAGGGGCATTGATATTGTATTTTTATTCCACTGGAATCTCTACCACTCTTCCAAGGGGCATTGATATTGTCTTTTTATTCCACTGGGACCTCCACGTCTCTTTCAAGGGGCATTAAAACCATCTTGTTAAACCACTCTGACCTCCACGTCTCTTCCAAAGGGCATTAAAACCGTCTTGTTAAGCTACTGTGACCTCCACGTCTCTTCCAAGGGGCATTAAAACCGTCTTGTTAAACCACTTTGAACTCCACGTCTCTTCCAAGGGGCATTTAAACCGTCTTGTTAAACCACTCTGTACTCCACAGCTCTTCCAAGGGGCATTGAAATGTTGTTTTTAATTACCTCAAACCTCCACGACTCTTTTAACGGGCATTGCATATCCTCCTAATTTTAGTCAGCTTTTGCTTTTCAATGCATAGGCAAACACTAAGGGAGACCCACTCCCCAATAATGGGTAGAACGTTTTTAATATGCTGTAATCCACGTCTGTTTCAAGGGGCATTGCAGTTCCTCATAATTTTTGGAAAGCCTTCCATTCACTGCTTAGGCCAACAGTGTACAGGGGACCCAGTTGCTTTAAATGGAAAAAATGGTTTAGTTAAGGCCCTCTGACCTACATGTCACTTCCAAGGGGCATTGGAGTGCCTCAAATTTTTTGGTAGGCATTGCACTCACTGTTTGCCCTATAACTGTGTAGCCGAATTGCTCCTTTTGGTACAGAAACATATCTTACAAGACATGTGTGGTTGACTGGCCTGATATTGATGTGAATGGTCCCTGTTCCTCCTGCTCTTTGTCCTTTGCCACCACCTCATCCATCATTCATCACCTGAAGCTTTGGTTTACCGGGAGTCATAGAACTGGGATAGTAGCAGGAAAACATCCAGCAATCCTCGGAGGAGGTAGGATATGCACCAAAACGCTGACCACCTCAGGCCTAGCCGCTACTACATACATGCACTTGCATTCCAAGGAACAGAAAGCTAAGGAGATGGATGGCCTCATGATCATGAATAATTTACTCGTTGTGTAGGAGGCTGACCACTGCTGCTGTCTACATTCTAAACTTTGTGTTGAAGCCTGATTGACCCAGGACCCGCAATCCTCTATGTCTGGAGGAAGTGTTGCATCCCAGTGTCCAACTGTGTCCCGGCTTCCACAATATTAACCCAGTGTGAAGGCGTCAGTGAGATGGACCATCCCTGGCCACATGTATTTGTCCACGTGTTTGTGGTTAGGCTGTCCTTCCCACTAAATGCACTGGGGAGGGCACAGGTAATGTTTTTGTATGCGTGCTTGTGTATAAGGCGCACCGGGACACACAGGGGCTGCTGGGGACCGTTTATGGACACCCGGCCACCCCCTGGCAGCTGGGGACCAAGCATGGACACCCGGCTGACTGAGTATGGACACCAGGCCGCCATCGCAGCCATGACGTGATGGCCAGATTCCGCCTCCACATGCCTAAAAGGCCCAATTTCAAGTGCAATCAAGCAAGCAGTATGGTATTGCAGCCTGTGGTTGGGTGGGTGGCAGGCTGCATACTTGCGCTTGCATTGCAAGGAATGGGGGAGGTACAATTGAACACTGCCCTGGTACAAGGACTTGAACGGGGATAGTTGCAAGTCTGCATCTTCTGATGCGGCAAGGATCAATTCTGATGGGCACACTTTTAGTCAGTGACCTGGGTGTCAGAGATGCTTCCACTGGGTCTTCCCCATGCTGTTCCCATGTCTTTCAGCACTGTATGCATGTGTCACACAGCACATGGCCAGATAAGATTGTAAAATGTAAAAATGACATTTCCCGATGAATGCATTTGTCACGGTTGAAAGCAATACAAAAGTGCAAAAATGCATAAAAATGCTGCTTGTAAACATAGCCCAAGGTGTGGAGGAGTATTTTTGTTTTTGGTTATTTATTTTACCTTATATACAAGTCTTTACCCTGGAAAGGATGTTCCTTAACATATTTCACAGGAAAAGAGTTTCAGTTTCGTTTTTGAACGTTTTATTATGAGCCCGTGAAAGTGGCTTAATACCTCTGACCATGACGGTTTTAACGCTCCTTGGAAGAGACATGGAGGTTGCAGTAGCTTAACAAGACGGTTTAAATGCCGCTTGGAAGAGACGTGGAGGTTGCAGTAGATTAACAAGACGGTTTTAATGCCCCTTGGAAGAATGGTGGAGGTCGCAGTAGCTTACCAAGATGCTTTAAATTTCTCTTGGAAGAGACGTGGAGGTTGCAGTAGCTTAACAAGACGGTTTAAATGCGCCTTGGAAGAATGGTGGAGGTCGCAGTAGCTTAACAAGACGGTTTAAATGCCCCTTGGAAGAGACGTGGTGGTTGCGGTAGCTTAACAAGACGGTTTAAATGCCCATTGGAAGAGATGTGGAGGTCGCAGTAGCTTAACAAGACAGTTTTAATGCCCCTTGGAAGAGACATAGAAGTCACAGTAGCTTAAAAAGACGGTTTAAATGCCCCTTGGAAGAATGGTGGAGGTTGCAGTAGCTTAACAATACGGTTTTAATGCCCCTTGGAAGAGACGTGGAGGTCGCAGTAGCTTAATATGATGGTTTTAATGCCCCTTGGAAGAGACATGGAGGTTGCAATAGCTTAACAAGACGGTTTAAATGCCCCTTGGAAGAATGGTGGAGGTTGCAGTAGCTTAACAAGATGGTTTAAATGCCCCTTGGAAGAGACGTGGAGGTTGCAGCAGCTTAACAAGATGGTTTTATTGCCCCTTGGAAGAGACGTGGAGGTTGCAGTAGCTTAACAAGATGGTTTTAATGCCCCTTGGAAGAGACGTGGAGGTCGCAGTAGCTTAAAGAGACGGTTTAAATGCCCATTGGAAGAATGGTGGAGGTCGCAGTAGCTTAACAAGACAGTTTAAATGCCCCTTGGAAGAGACGTGGAGGTTGCAGTAGCTTAACAAGACTGTTTTATTGCCCCTTGGAAGAGACGTGGAGGTCGCAGTAGCTTAACAAGATGGTTTTAATGCCCCTTGGAAGAGACGTGGAGGTCGCAGTAGCTTAACAAGATGGTTTAAATGCCCCTTGGAAGAATGGTGGAGGTCGCAGTAGCTTAACAAGACGGTTTAAATGCCCCTTGGAAGAGACGTGTAGGATGTAGAAGCTTAACAAGATGGTTTAAATGCCCCTTGGAAGAATGGTTGAGGTGGCAGTAGCTTAACAAGACGGTTTTAATGCCCCTTGGAAGAGACGTGGAGGTTGCAGTAGCTTAAGAAGACGGTTTTAATGCCCCTTGGAAGAGACGTGGAGGTCGCAGTAGCTTAACAAGACGGTTTAAATGCCCCTTGGAAAAATGGTGAAGGTGGCAGTAGTTTAACAAGACGGTTTTAATGCCCCTTGGAAGAGACGTGGAGGTCGCAGTAGCTTAACAAGACGGTTTAAATGCCCCTTGGAAGAGACGTGGAGGTCGCTGTAGCTTAACAAGATGGTTTAAATGCCCCTTGGAAGAGACGTGGAGGTCGCAGTAGCTTAACAAGACAATTTTAATGCCTCTTGGAAGAGATGTGGAGGTCGCAGTAGCTTAACAAGACGGTTTTAATACCCCTTGGAAGAGACGTGGAGGTCGCAGTAGCTTAACAAGACAGTTTTAATGCCCCTTGGAAGAGACGTGGAGGTCGCAGTAGCTTAACAAGACGGTTTTAATGCCCCTTGGAAGAGACGCGGATTTCGCAGTAGCTTAACAAGATGGTTTAAATGCCCCTTGGAAGAATTGTGGAGGTCGCAGTAGCTTAACAAGACAATTTAAATGCCCCCTACAAGAGCCATGCAGTACAGCAAATTAAAAACATTATTCCCATTATTGGGGAGTGGGTCTCCCATATTCTTTTCCTATGCCTTCGAAGCAAAAGCTGGCAAAAATTAGGACAGAAGAACTTGCAATGCTGGCAACACAGACCACCATCACCCTGGTGGTATAGTGCTGGTGGAGGCTGAGGATAAGGAGAAGAGCAAAATATAGCCGAAATGAGGAAGAGTATACCCATGTGTGGGTGTGAAGCGGTACATGGGAATACACCTCCCGAAATAACACAGTGGATTTCACTTTATGCTACTCTGCTGTCATTTGGTGGTGATGAGAAGTCTGTCCCAATCCAGGCCTTGTTCATTTTGATAAGGGTCAGCTTGTCAGCATTGTCAGTTGACTGGCGAGTTCCCCCAGCGGCACTAAAAACACGCTCCGAAAACACGCTAGCAGCAGGGAAGGCCAGGACCTCCAAGGCATACAGAGCGAGTTCATTCCATGTGTCCAGCTTGGATACCCAATAATTAAAAGGCACAGAGGAATCACGGAGGACGCTGGTACGGTCGGCAAGGTACTCCCTCACCATCTTTTGAAACTTTCCACTCCTTGTGAGAGGACCCCACGCCTCAGGGCCTGTAAGCTGGGCGGGTCTCAGAAAACTGTCCCAGAATGTTGACAGTGTTCCCCTGCCTCTGCTGGATTGGAGTCGCGTCTGTCTCGCCCATACGCCTTGGTTGGTCAATGAACTGTGACCTCTGCCACTAGTGTGTTCAGATGGGAATTTTTTTTAACAGTTCTGCAGCAAGGGCAATCTGGTACTGCCATATTTTTGTAGACCTCTCCACCTCATTAATAAGAAAATGAAAGTTGTCCTTGCAATGGGGGTCTAAAAGTGTCACCAACCAGTAATGAATGTCACCCAACATTTTAACAACGCGAGGGTCTCGGTTAAGGCAGCGTAACATAAAGTCAGCCATGCGTGCCAGACTGGTAACGGCCGGGCAAGACTTCCGTGTCCTCACCAAGATGACAACTGACCATGCTCTCCTCCTCCTCCTGCTTCCCCCTGTCCTCAAGCCACCCACGCTGAAACGACTGTATGACAGTTGTACAGGTACTACCGTCTTCAGCGCACAATACCAGCTCCTGTTCTTCCTCCTTCTCCTCCTCCTCCTCCTCTCCCTCATTGTCCCCCAATGCACGTTGGGATGAGATGAGGCTGGGCTGTGTGTAATTGCCAGCTATGTCTTCTTGATCCATCTTATCATATTCTGGCTGCAACGCCTCCTCTTTAATTCTCTGCAGAGAGCGTTGCAAAAGACAGACAAGTGGGATGCTGACTCTAATGATGGTGTCATCGCCACTCACCATCTTGGTGGACTCCTCAAAGTTTGTCAGGATGGTACATATGTCAGACATCCAGGTCCACTCCTGAGGTCTTATGTGTGGAGTCTGACCTGAATATCAATGGCCATGTTGCAGCTGGTACTCCACAACTGCTCTCTTCTGCTCACAAATCCTTTGCAACATGTGAAGGGTAGAGTTCCAATGTGTGGGGACATCACACACCAGTCGGTGTGCCGGAAGCTGCAAACGCTGCTGCAACACAGCAAGGGCGGCGAAAGCTGTTGCCGACTACCGAAAATGAGCTAACAGGCGGCGTACTTTGACGAGCAGATCTGGCAACTAGGGGTATGATTTAAGAAACCGCTGAACAACGAGGTTAAGCACATAAGCCAGGCATGGTACGTGTGTGATCTCGCTTCGCCTCAGAGCAGCCACCAGGTTACGGACATTGTCACACACGACCATGCCTGAATGTAGGTTCAGCGGTCTCAGCCACAGATCTGCCTGCTCTTTCACAGCTGTCCACAACTCACAAGCAGTGTGAGGTTTATCACCTAAGCATATGAGTTTCACCACAGCCTGTTGCCGCTTTGATGAGGCAGTACTGCAGTGCTTCCAGCTTGTAACTGATGTGGTGATATCTGAGATGGAGGCTGAACATGAGGAGGAGGAGGAGGATGATGCACGGGAGCTGTACACTGTGCGGGCAACTCTGACTGATATAAGGCCCGCAATCCTCTGTGTGAAGAGGATGTGTTCCGTCCCAAGGTCTGACTGGGTCCCGGCTTACACTATGTTTACCCAGTGTGCCTTTAGGGAGATGTACCGTCCCTGGCCACAAGCACTTGTCCATGTGTCCGTTGTCAGGTGCACTCTCCCAGTAACTGCTTTGTTGAGGGCACGGCAGATGTTTTGGGACACGTGCTTGTGTAGTGCGGGGATGGCACATCAGTCAAAATAGTGTCGGCTGGGGACCAAATACCGAGGGACGGCCACCGCCATAAGGTTGCGGAAGGATTCAGTCTCCAACAGCCTAAAAGGCAGCATTTCCAACGCAAGCAGTCCTGAAATGTGCAAATTTAGGACTGTGGCCTGTGGGGCATTGGCTGCGAATTTGCACTTTCGTTCAAAGGTCTGGGATATGGACAATTTATCGCTGCGGTGGGACGTGGACGTTGATGCTGTTTCTTGAGAAACTGCCATAACAAGTGAAGACTGAGAGGAGGGGGCATCTTTGCTTGCAGTATGGACAGGGGATTGCCTTGCACGTACAACAGGGGGTTCTAATACATGCACAAAAGCGGAAGAAGCAGTGGTGACACCCGCTGACACTGGTTGTGGACCCTGGGGTTCGCCCCACAAAGTCGGGTGCTTTGCTGCCATGCGCCTGATCATGCTGGTGGTGGTCAGGCTGGTAGTTTTGTCACCGCTGCTGATACTGGCATGGCAGGTGGTACAAATGGCCTTTTAGGGGTTATCAGCAGAGTCTTTAAAAAAATTCCAGACTCTGGAAGACCTACCGGTTGTACTGGCAATGTCACTCGTGTTGGTGTTATGGGGAATGGTTGCCAGCCTTCTGTCTGCGGCCACCACACTGCTTCTTCCTGCCTGTTGGTGTACTCTGCCTGCCTCCCCCTGTGTGCTGCTGGCTTCGCTCTGCGTGTCCTCCTGCCACGTTGGGTCAGTTACTAGATAATCCACTACCTCCTCCTCTTCCACTTGCGCACCACGATCCTCCTCCTCACTTCGTGGCAATTGTGTCTCGTCATCGTCCACCTCTTGTGACAACTTGCCAGCGTCGACTTCCTCTGGCCGTGGCTGTTCAAATATTTGGGCATCGCTACATGGGATCTCCTCTTCCACCACTTCAAGCGGAGCAGGCGAGGGGCACAAATATGGAAATGGACCAGTGAACAGCTCTTCAGAGTGTCCAACTGTGGGATCAGTTGCTGTCTGACGACACTCGGCATGTTGGGAGGAAGGAGCATCAGGGTGAGGAGTATGCGCTCGAGACTCACGGCTACTAAAACTTGACCGTGTGGAAGACAGACCGGAGGTGATGATGCCCAGGTAACTGGAAGTATTATCTGCTATCCAATTAATAACCTGTTCACACTGATCAGTTCGCAATAGTGTTCTTGTTGTTGTGTGCTTCCCTAGTAATTCGGTCAAGAAGTGGGAACGAGAAGATGTGGCTGTTGGTTGTGACACATTTTCACCTTGGCCACGGCCCGGTCGTCTGCACGCACCATCACCAGAACATCCAGTTCCACGTCCCTTGCCACGTGCCTTGCCCATTGTAAATGAAGTAAAAGATTTTACACTCACACTATCAATGGAAAAAGGGTAACAAAAAGGAGATTAGAACCGTGGAAGAGGAAAACCGCAGTTTTATTTTTCTGCACCAGAATCTTTCAAACAGATATATTTGTGTCTGAACATTCAGGGAGACCCTATTACTGTTTTTCTTTACGGAAAAATTACCAAAAGCTGGATAATACAGAGATTTGACCTGTGGAACTGCAAAACCACAGTTATATTTTTCTGGCCTACACCAGACTCTTTTAAACAGATATATTTATGTCTGACCAGTCAGGGAGACACTATTACAGTTTTTTTTTTACAGCAAAAAATACCAAAAAAAGGATAATACAGAGATTTGACCTGTGGAACTGCAAAACCACAGTAATACTTTTCTGGCCTACACCAGAATCTTTCAAACAGATATATTTTTGTCTGAACAATCAGGGAGACACTATTACTGTTTTTTTTTACGGTAAAAACAAAAGCAGGATAATGCAGAGATTTGAACTGTGGATCTGCAAAACCACAGTTCTAGTTATCTGGACTACACCAGACTTTTGTAAACAGATATATTTGTGTCTGAACAGTCAGGGAGACACTATTACTGTTTTTTTTACAGAAAAAATGCCAAAGGCAGGATAATACAGAGATTTGATCCATGAAACTGCAAAACCAAAGTTCTAGTTATGTGGCCTACACCAGACTCTTTTAAACATATATATTGGTGTCTGAACAGTCACAGACACACTCAATTTTTTTTTTTGGGGGTGGATACCAAAAGATTAATAAGACGCGTATTTGTACAGTCTGACTTGTAAGTCTAGCAATTTGACCAGCAGGAGCACACAGGACTGTAATGCAGCGTTTGCTGCTATAACCACTGCGTCTCCTATACAGCCTGCCCGCCTGATATCTGGGATGGATATTATTCCTGAGAAGGACTGTTTGTTTGATTTTGCAGGCTTTAGAGACCCTACACTACCTATTTCTCTCTATATATCTCTCCCTAACTCAGCAGCACTCTCCGTACACTGTCTGATCTGGAGCGACTGTGTCCAAGATGGCGGCGCCCGGTTTTAAATACTTGAGGTGATGCTGTACGGCCAGCCAATCACTGTAATGCCCACAAACAACATGGCTGCGGCATTACAGTGACTGGCTGCCAATAGGTGCATGTTCATTGGCTCTGTAAAGAGCGCCAAACGTGCAGGGCGGAGGCCCGAGCTCCCGTCCGAGTAACCCGGAAATGCTCGGTGCTCGCCAAACATCCCGAGTAGCGAGATGCTCGGGCGAGTACAGAGCAGTGTCGAGCATGCACGCTCAACACTAATTGCAGCCATTTGGTAAATTCTAAAAAGTTAAATTTTTTTTCTCATTAAAGTACGTTCTGCACACCATCTTGACTGAAAAAAACTGAAATGTAGTAATTTTTGCAAATTTATTAAAAAAGAAAAACTGAAATATCACATGGTCATAAGTATTCAGTCCCTTTGCTCAGACACTCATATTTAAGTCACATGCTGTCAATTTCCTTGTGATCCTCCTTGAGATAGTTCTACTCTTTCATTTGAGTCCAGCTGTGTTTAATTAAACTGATAGGACTTGATTTGGAAAGGCACATGCCTGTCTTTGTAAGACCTCATAGCTCACAGTGCATGTCAGACCAAATGAGAATCATGAATTCAAAGGAACTGCCGAAGGAGCTCAGAGACAGAATTATAGCAAGGCACAGATCTGGCCAAGGTTACAAAATAATTTCTGCATTGCTCAAGGTTCCTAAGAGCACAGTGGCCTTCATAATCCTTAAATGGAAAAAGTTTGGGACCACCAGAAGTCTTCCTAGACCTGGCCGTCCAGCCAAACTGAGCAATTGTGGGAGAAGAGCCTTGTTGAGAGAAGTAAAGAAGAACCCCAAGAACACTGTGGCTAAGCTCCAGAGATGTAGTAGGGAGATGGGTGTAAGTTCCACAAAGTCAACTATCACTGCATCCTTCCACCGGTCGGGCCTTTATGGCAGAGTGACCCGACGGAAGCCTCTCCTCAGTGCAAGACATATGAAAGCCCACATAGAGTTTGCTCAAAAACACATGAAGGACTCCCAGACTATGAGAAATAAGATTCTTTGGTCTGATGAGACAAAGATAGAACTTTTTGGTGATAATTCTAAGCGGTATGTGTGGAGAAAACCAGGTACTGTTCATCACCTGCCTATTACAATCCAAACAGTGAAACATGGTGGTGGCGGAAACAGACAAGAAGCAGGACTGGACCTGGCAACTCAGTTGCACAGAACACACTGAAAGAAAGTGATGCTCTGGCACCTCCTACTGGGTGGAGGGGGTTTAAGTATCCAGTGACTCAAAGCAATAGGCTGGGGATGCATTAGGAGTGCGCACACTGTAACTTTAAGAATCAGGCAGTAACCGCACCGCCGCCCTAAGCAATCAGACAAGAGACATGCACACAGCAAGTACTGGAGCAAAGTGTGCAGCTTGGACTGATAGGTACGTTGGCGGTCTTGCATGGTGGCAGATGGTAAGCCATGCCAGCATGCCGCCAGGGATGTTACATCTAGCTTGGATACCCAATAATTATGAGGCACAGAGGAATCACGGAGGACGTTAGTACAGTCGGCAAGGTACTCCCTCACCATCTTCATCGTCTGTACTCCTTGGTTGTCCAATGAACTGTGACCTCTGCAGCCAGAATTTTCAGATGGGAATATTTTTAATAATTTCGCAACAAGGGCCTATTGGTACTGTCCCATTTTATTAGGTTTATCCAGCATGGGAATAAGAGACCGAAAGTTCTCCTTGTAGCATGGGTCTAGAAGTGTCACCAACCAGTAATGACTGTTACCCAAAATTTGGACATCGCAAGGGTCATGGGAAAGGCAGCATAACATAAACTCAGCCATGTGTGCCAGACTGCTAACAGGCAAGATTTCCGTGTCCTCACCAAGAGGATGAATGACCATGCTCTCCTCCTCCTTCCTGTCCTCAGGCCATCCACGCTGAACAGACAGTATGACAGTTGTTCACGTAAAATCGTCTATAGCGAAGGAAACTAGCTACTGTTCTTCCTCCTCCTTTTCCTCATTGTCACTCAATGTTGGGATGAGATTAGTCTGGGCTGTGTGTAATCACCC
Source organism: Phyllobates terribilis (assembly GCF_046119375.1). Taxonomy (NCBI): domain Eukaryota; kingdom Metazoa; phylum Chordata; class Amphibia; order Anura; family Dendrobatidae; genus Phyllobates; species Phyllobates terribilis. The sequence goes on from NW_027362761.1 coordinate 287,169,602, forward strand.
TGTATGGTTACTTGCTTCATCTCATTGTGCTATGCCTGCAATGCATAATTTTGAGCAGTGAGTGTTTCAGTTTTGGAGGATGGTACATATATCTGACATCCATGTCCACTCCTGAGGTCTTATGTGTCGAGTCTGATCTGAATACCGCCGGCCGTGTTGATGCTGGTAGTCAACAACTGCCCTCTTCTGCACACAAATCCTTCCCAACATTTGCAATGTAGGGTTCCAATGCGTGGGGACATCACACACCACTCGGTGAGCTGGAGGCTGCAAACAATGCTGAAGCACGGCAAGGGCGGCAGAAGCTGTAGCTGACTTTCTAAAATGGGCACACATGCGGTGAACTTTGACAAGCACATCCGGCAAATCTGGGTAGGTTTTGAGAAACCGCTGAACCACGAGGTTAAGCACATGGGCCAGGCATGGCACATGTGTGAGCTCGTCTCACTTCAGAGCCTCCACTATATTTCAGCCATTGTCACACATGACCATGCCTGGATGTAGGTTTAGCTGTGTCAGATCTGCCTGCTTTTATAGAGCTATCCACAACTCTTCAGCATTGTGCGGTTTGTCACCTAAGCATATTAGCTTCAGCACAGCCTGTTGCCACTTGGCCGAGGCAGTGCTGCAGTGCTTCCAGCTTGTGACTGATGTGGTCATTTTGGAGATGGAGGCTGAGGAGGAGTTGCAGAAGCTGTAGAATGTGGGGGAAAACCTGACTGACCCAGGGCCCGCAATCCCCGGCGTCGGGAGGACGTGTTCTGTCCCAAGGTCCGATTGGGTCCTTAATTCCATTATATTAACTCAGTGTGTTGTCCACGGGATGTACCTTCCCTGCCCACAAGCACTTGTCCACATGTCCATGGCTAGGTGGACTTTCCCAGTAACTGCATTGTAGAGGGCACGGCTAATGTTGTGGGACACGTGCTTGAGCAATGCTGGGACAGCACACCGGGAGAAATAGTGGCGGCTGGGGAACGAGTACCGAAGGGATGGGCGCCACCAACAGGTTGCGGAAAACTTCCATCTCCAAGAGCCTAAAAGGCAACATTTCGAGCGTAAACAGTCACATAATGTGTGAATTTAGTAGTGTGGTTTGTAGGGCATTGGCTGACTATTTGCGCTTGCGTTCCAAGGGCTGGGGTAGGGACAACTGAACGCTGAGCTGGGACTAGGACGTGGATGTGCTTGCTGATGGTGCTAATTGAGAGTGTGCAATGACAGGTGCAGGGTGGGAGGCATCTTTGCATGCACCATGGACAGGGTATTGGCATGCACGCACAACAGTGGAAGAAGCACTTGTATCACCTGCAGACACTGTTTCTGGACCCTGGGGTTTGGCCCACTTAGTCGGGTTCTTTGCTGCCATGTGCCTAAACAGCTCTTCTGAGTGTCCAAGTGTGAGATCAGTTGTCTCTGGGTACCCAGCATGGTGGGAAGAAGGAGGATCAGGGTGAGTAATATGCGGTCCAGACTCACGGCTACTGCGACTTGACCATGTCAAAGACAAGGTGGTAGTTGTAGTGGCAAAGTGACTGGAAGCCTTATCTTCTATCCAACCAACAACCTTTTGACATTGCTCTGAATTCAAGGAGTGGTGTACTATGTTCTCGTAGTAATTGAGACAGGAAGGTCGAGTGACAAGATGTGGGTGTTTGTTGTGGCACAATTTCAGCCTGCCCATGGTCACGGCCTTGGCCTCGTCATGCACCATTACCATCACGTCCACTTCCCCGTCCCTTGCCATGCACCTTGCCCATTTTAAATGGAGGACAATATTTTCCACATTTACGAGAAATGGCTGGATTTGAATCGCGGTTATATGTGTTACTTCTGTCGGAAAACCACAGTTTTAAGAAATGGGCCTGTAGTTTACTAATACTATTCTTCACAGCGACCTCGTGTGAATAGCATCGCTGACACACTGCAACAAAATGGAAATGTAGGCCAATATTTTCCACGTTCAGTTCATATTTCTGGATTTTTATCGCTGTAATATGGAAAAGATGGCTGTATTCTGCGTGCTAACAAGCAAGTGGAGCAGAAAAATTGTGTACTCTGGATTGCTTTTTAAGCAAATAACCAGGATTAAGATAAAAATTTGCCCTGACCCCTGATATCTGGGGCTATATCTACAAATATCTGTCACAGCAGCAGCAGACAGAGCGTGCTATGGACCCTCTTGTGCTCTATGCACTGCAGATGTGCATCACATCTTACCAGTGGTTGCATGCGAAGAGGCCAATGATCTGGAGAGAGCCTACCGATCACACTACCAATTGCTATTTCTGCATGGTGCTACTCACTAGTAATGAAGTTTCAAGGAAGAAGAAGTGGACTTTACAATATCCAATCATTCCATCTGCAATATGCCCAGCACCACATACAGAAATACTGCTGGTTCTAAAAGAATCAGAAACATTTTCAATTGAGTCATGTGAGGAAGAAGAGGGCACTTAGTGTCATGAAGCATCTTCCTCTCATGATCCAGACTTTGTCAGCAACTTCAACTGAACCACACAAAGTGATGTAAATGATCTTGTTAGAGATTTTGATATGCCCAAGAGTAAGGCTGAGATCTCAGGCTAAAGCAGTGAAATCTCCAAGTGGCCGATTTTCAGATTTCTTTGTTCCGCAACCGTGATAAAGATGTTGTCCAATATTTCTTCATGGAGGGTGATCTTGTGGCATGAAACATCATCAACAATTAATGGAAGCTCTGAAGGTAAGTCATAATCCAGAGGAATGGAGGCTCTTTGATTAGTCCAAAACAATCCTAAAAGCAGTCTACAATAAAAGAGACTGGCCTCTCCGACATTCAGTTCAGCCAGGGAGTAAAAAAAACCTGCATCCAGCACTTGTTGATAGTGTTGATCGAGCACTAAAATGCTCGGGTGCTCAAAGCTCGGGCCGAGCTCACCGTGATACTCGGGTGCTCGACCCGAGCAATGAGCTCAATGTTAGTCTATGGGAGACCCTAGCATTTTTGCGGCTGCACCCCCGGCAGTCTGTAGAAAGCCTAAAAAGTGTCCAAAACGATAGTGACAGTGCTCAAATGACATGAGGACAGCATGGGGATCGCCCCAGGAAGCATTTCTGACCCCAGGTCACTGCTGTCAGCAACGTGGTCAGAGGTATTAAGCCACTTTTACGGGCTCATGATAAAACGTTCAAAAACGAAACTGAAACTGTTTTCCTGTGAAATATGTTAAGGAACATCCTTTCCAGGGTAAAGACTTGTGTATAAGGTAAAATAAATAACCAAAAACAAAAATACTCCTCCACACCTTGGGCTATGTTCACAAGTAGCATTTTTTATGCGTTTTTGCACTTTTGTATTGCTTTCCACCGTAACAAATGCATTCACCGGGAAATATAATTTTAACATTTTACAACCTTATCTTGCCATGTGCTGTGTGACACATGCATACAGTGCTGAAAAGACATGGGAACAGCATGGGGAAGACCCCTGGAAGCATCTCTGACACCCAGGTCACTGACTAAAAGTGTGCCCATCAGAAGTGATCCTTGCCGCATCAGAAGATGCAGACTTGCAACTATCCCCGTGCAAGTCCTTGTCCCAGGGCAGTGTTCAATTATACCTCCCCCATTCCTTGCAATGCAAGTGCAAGTGTGCAGCCTGCCACCCACCCAACCCCAGGCTGCAATACCATACTGCTCGCTTGCACTTGAAATTGGGCCTTTTAGGCATGTGGAGGCGGAATCTGGCCACCACGTCATGGCTGTGTCAGCGGCCTGGTATCCATACTCAGTCCCCAGTTGCCCAGCAGCCGGGTGTCCATGCTTGGTCCCCAGCCGCCAGAGGTCGGCCGGGTGTCCATAAACGGTCCCCAGCCGCCCCTATTTGTCCCGGTGCGCCTTATACACAAGTGCACATACCAAAACATTACCTGTGCTCTCCCCAGTGCATTTAGTGGGAAGAACAGCCTAACCACAAACACGTGGATAAGTGAATGTGGCCAGGAATGGTCCATCCCACTGACACCTTCACACTGGGTTAATATTGTGGAAGCCGGGACACAGTTGGACACTGGGATGCAACACGTCCTCCAGACATAGAGGATTGCGGGTCCTGGGTCAATCAGGCTTCAACACAAAGTTCAGAAGGTAGACAGCAGCAGTGGTCGGCCTCCTACACAACGAGTAAATTATTCATGATCATAAGGCCATCCATCTCCTTATCTTTCTGTTCCTTGGAATGCAGTCGCATGTATGTAGTAGCTGCTAGGCCTGAGGTGGTCTGCGTTTTGGCGCATATCCTACCTCCTCCGAGGATTGCTGGATGTTTTCCTGCTACTATCCCAGTTCTATGACTCCCGTTAAAACAAATCTTCAGGTGATGAATGATGGTGGCAAAGGAGAAAGAGCAGGAGGAACAGGGGCCATTCACATCAATATCAGGCCAGTCAACTACACATGTCTTGTAGGATATGTTTCTGCACCAAAAGGAGCGGTTCGGCTACAAAGTTATAGGGCATACAGTGAGTGCAATGCCTACCAAAAATTTCGAGGCACTCCAATGCCCCTTGGAAGTGACATGGAGGTCAGAAGGCCTTAACTAAACCGTTTTTTCCATTTATAGCAACTGGGTCTCCTGTACACTGTTGGCCTAATGCCCCTTGGAAGAGACGTGGAGGTCACAGTAGGTAACAAGAAGGTTTTAATGCCCCTTGGAAGAGACGTGGAGGTCCCAGTGGAATAAAAAGACAATATCAATGACCCTTGGAAGAGACGTGGAGGTCACAGTAGCTTAACAAGACGATTTCAATGCCCCTTACAAGAGCCATGCAGTACAGCATGTTAAAACCATTATTCCCATTATTGGTGAGTGGGTCTACCATAGTGCTTGCCTATGCCTTCCAAGCAAAAGCTGCCAAAAATTAGGACGTAGGAACTTGCAATGCCCCTTACAAAAGCCATGCAGTACAGCATATTAAAAAACATTATTCCCATTATTAGGGAGTGGGTCTCCCATAGTCTTTGCCTATGCCTTCCAAGCAAAAGCTGCCAAAAATTAGGACGGAGGAACTTGCAATGACCCTTACAAGAGCCATGCAGTCAGCATATTAAAAACATTGTTCCCCTTATTCTGGAGTGGGTCTCCCATAGTCTTTGCCTATGCCTTCCAAGCAAAAGCTGCCAAAAATGAGGACGGAGGAACTTGCAATGCCCCTTACAAGAGCCATGCAGTACAGCATATTAAAAACATTATTCCCCTTATTGGGAAGTTGGGTCTCCCATAGTCTTTGTCTATGCCTTCCAAGCAAAATCTGCCAAAAATTAGGACGGAGGAACCCGCAATGCCCCCTACAAGAGCCATGCAGTACAGCATATTAAAAACATTATTCCCATTATTGGGGAGTGGGTCTCCCATAGTCTTTGCCTATGCCTTCCAAGCAAAAGCTGCCAAAAATTAGGATGGGGGAACCTGCAATGCTGGCAACAAGGACCATGGTCACCCTGGTGGTATAGTGGTGGTGGAGGCTGAGGATACGGAGAAGAGCAAAAAACAGCCGAAATTAGGAAGCGTATACCCATGTGGGGGTTTGAAGCGGTGCATGGGAATACACCTCCCGAAATAACACAGTGGATTTGACTTTATGTTACTCTGCTGTCATTTGGTGGTGATGAGAAGTCTGGCCCAATCCAGCCCTTGTTCATTTTGATAAGGGTCAGCTTGTCAGCATTGGAAGTTGACAGGCGAGTGCGCTTATCTGTTATAATTCCCCCAGCGGCACTAAAAACACGCTCTGATAACAAGCTAGCGGCAGGACAGGCCAGGACCTCCAAGGCGTACTGTTATGATCTGCTACAGGGATTAAGGAAAGACAGGAGATCTGTCCCTACAATAGATCTAAACAAGATCCCTACGATGTAACGGGGAACCTGATACTGCGATCAGACCCGCTAAAGTCCTCGGCTTGTCTGTACGAAGACCTATAGATGTGAGGGAGGGATCCCTACAAGAACTAGGGACTGGGATAAGTTGGACACCTCCTAGCAGAAATAGTAGCAGTCAAAGACAAACACACAACAAAAAGCATAGAGGTCAGAAGACCTAGCAAAACTAACAGAGAACGGCAACAGAGCACCAAGCTAGCTCAAGAGTAGTAAATACAATGAAGTCCAGCAAGGCCAGGAGGGCAGAGCCGGAATAAATAGGCAAAAATGGTCATGTGACCAGCAAACTAAAAAAAAACTAACAGGAGAGTTCTAACAGTACCCCCTCTTCTAAGAGGATCCTCCGGATCCCCTAGGCTCAGGCTTACCAGGAAACCTCCTGTGAAAAGCTCTGACAAGTCTGGAAGCAGAAACATCATCCGCCCTCACCCATGAGTTATCCTCAGGTCCGAAACCCTTCCAAGCGACGAGATACTGCAAACTCCCTCTATACCGTCTAGAATTTAGGATGCGGGAAATTTCATATTCCCCGTCCTCCACCACCGGAGGAACAGTGGCAGAGGCGTCACCATCCGACACATCAGCTTTTTTCAACAGAGAAACATGAAACACCGGGTTAATCTTCCAGGACGTAGGAACCTCCAACCTAACAGCAGATTGGTTAACTATCTGAAGCACCTTAAAGGGCCCTACGAACTTGGGACCCAATTTTTTAGAATAAATCCTCAATCGCAGATTCTTAGAGGACAACCAAACCATGTCACCAACAGCAAACAAAACCTCTTGCCGTTTCCTATCAAAGTACCTCTTAGATTTTTTGTTAGCCTCCTGAAGATTACCACGCACATCCGTCCAAACTCTCTCCAAATCACCGGAAAAACTCTCCTCCTCAGGCACAGCCGAAACCAATTTGGAGAATGACCCAAAAGACGGATGTCTCCCAGAACAACAAAAAAAAGGCGAACACCCAGCAGAAGAGGATGTATGGTTGTTAAGAGCAAATTCAGCAAGTGGCAGAAACTCAGACCACCCCTCTTGATTGTCTGCCACAAAACAACGCAAGAACTGCTCAACATCCTGGTTCTTCCTTTCTGTCTGGCCATTAGACTCAGGATGATATCCGGATGAAAACGACAAATGAACTCCCACCCTGTCACAAAAGGCACGCCAAAAACAAGCCACGAACTGAGGTCCCCTATCAGAAACAATGTCAGTAGGAACACCATGTAGTCTGACAATTTCCTTGACAAAGGCCTTAGCGAGTGTCTTAGCGCAAGGCAGTTTGATTAAGGGAACCAAGTGACACATCTTGCTAAAACGGTCCACGACCACCCAGATGACCGTGAAACCTTCAGAGGGGGGAAGGTCAGTAATAAAGTCCATAGCCAGATGTGTCCAAGGTGCACTAGGAACCTCCAGAGGGCAAAGCAACCCCGCAGCAGGAGCATGCGAAGACTTGGATCTAGCACACACAGTACATTGGCGCACCCACTTAATGACTTCCTTCTGCCATCCAGGCCACCAAAAACTGCGACCCACAAGTCTCTTGGTCTCAGAAATTCCTGGATGACCTGCCAACCAAGACTCATGACACTCAACAAACAAATCTCTCCTAAAGGTCCTAGGCACAAACAACCTCCCATGGGGAGTGTTAGATGGGGCATTCTCCTGAGCTTTAAGAATCTCATCCTCCAAAACGGAGTCCAAAGCAGCAATCACAACACCTTCTTGTAAAATGCTCTCCTCTTCCTCCTCAACACCGACCATGGGAGAAAAGCTGCGAGACAAAGCATCCGCTTTAACATTCTTGGTACCCGGGATGTAAGTAATGGAAAAATTAAACCGCGAGAAAAAAAGTGCCCACCTAGCCTGACGGGCATTCAAGCGCTTGGCAGCATCAAGATAGATCAGATTTTTATGATCAGTGAAAACCAGAATGGGAAATTCAGCACCTTCCAAGAGGTGACGCCAGTGTTCAAATGCGAGTTTAATCGCCAGCAATTCCCGATTACCAATATCGTAATTAAGTTCAGTCTCAGAAAATTTTTTTGAAAAAAAGGCACAGGGATGTACTCCATCCTTGTTTTCCTGAGACAACACCGCACCGACCCCCACCGAAGAAGCATCAGCCTCAACCAAAAACGGCTTAGTCACATCAGGCTGCATAAGGATGGGAGCAGAGGTGAACCTCTCCTTTAGAAACACAAAAGCTTCAATGGCCTCAGAAGTCCACTGAACCGCATTAGCACCTTTCCTGGTGAGATCGGTCAGCGGTTTGACAATAATAGAAAAAATTTTTATGAATTTTCTGTAATAATTGGCGAAACCCAAAAACCTCTGTATCGATTTCAAACCAATAGGCCTAGGCCATTCCTGCACAGCTTGAACTTTAACCGGGTCCATCTCAAAACCTTCACTGGAGATAATGTAGCCCAAAAAACTAATTCTCTGTACAGCGAACTCACATTTCTCCAGCTTAGCAAAAAGCGAATTGTCCATTAATAACTGTAATACCTCACGTACGCTCCGCCAATGAGACTCCAGATCAGGCGAATAAATCAGAATGTCATCCAAATACACAACCACATTTTTGCCGATTAAAGGTCTAAGGATGTCATTAATAAGATTCTGAAAAAATGCTGGAGCATTGGTAAGACCAAAAGGCATCACCAGATTCTCAAAATGACCCACAGGAGTGTTAAAAGCAGTCTTCCATTCATCACCCTCCTTCATGCGCAACAAATTGTATGCCCCCCGGAGATCAATTTTAGAGAACCACTTGGCCCCCACTAACTGATTAAATAAATCAGAAATCAATGGCAGTGGGTAAGGATTGCGTACAGTAATTTTATTAATCTCACGAAAGTCCAGACAAGGACGTAAACCGCCATCTGTTTTTTTTACAAAAAAAAATCCAACAGCCACAGGAGACTTGGAAGGCCTAATATGACCGGCGGCCAAGCTTGTCTGTATGTATTCCTCCAAAGCCTTTCTCTCAGGAATAGTAAGATTAAATAAACGACTTTTAGGAAGAGTCGCTCCAGGGACAAATTCAATGGTACAATCATAGTCTCTATGGGGAGGCAAAATTTGTGACTCCTCCTCAGAAAAAACTCTCTAAAAATCCTGAATAGGTACAGGTAATTCCCCTTTTTCCACCGCAGCAATACGTCCGTTACAACACTTGTCATAACACTTAGGGCTCCAGGACTTAATTTCATTGGTAGACCAATCCAGTACAGGATTGTGCAATTTTAACCAGGGTAACCCCAATATTACTGGAGAAGGCAAATTATCCAATACCACCAAATCCAAATTCTCTTGATGAATACCATTAATAGTGAGGGGAAATTCACAGACTTTATGAGTAACACTCTTCAAGGGAGAGCCATCAACAGAAACCACAGCAATAGGGGATGACAAAGTTTTAGGTTCTAATCTAAGTTTTTCCAAGAATCCCCCATCAATCACATTCAGAGTAGAACCACAATCCACAAATACCCGAAATTCAATTAATTCATCCTGAGCAGCGGTAGTAGCAGATAGGAATACTCCCTTAGAATTTAAACAGGCAATACGTGCATGACTGACCATTTTTTTTTCTTTCTTCATACGAAGCACACAGTTCTTAATAAAATGACCAGAATTTCCGCAATAGAAGCACAAGTCTTCAGAAAGCCTGCGGTCTTTTTCCTGAGAGCGGGGTGCCATCGCCCCAATCTCCATCGGCTCTCCATTGTCAGCACAGACCCTCTCAGGATTCGGAGCTGACATAGCAGAGGATTTGCTCTCATTAACCCTTGCACGCAGTCTCCTGTCTACCCGTATAGCTAATTGCATTGCCTCCTGCAAGTTTCCAGGTGTGGGATAAGCAATCAGTAAATCCTTAACCCTTTCACCTAGCCCTGCAAGAAACAAGCTTTTCAAAGCTGAATCGTTCCACCCCACCTGGGCAGACCACCGACGGAAGTGAGAACAATATTTTTCCACATTACCTGATCCCTGCCTCAAACGTCTCAATTCAGACTCAGCAGATGAGACACGATCAGGATCATCGTACAACAAACCCAAAGCAGAAAAAAAATTATCCACTGATCTAAAGCACGGATCACTAGGTTGGAGAGAGACGGCCCATCCCTGAGGATCTTTGCGCAAAAGGGACATTATGAACCCTATGCGCTGTGATTCATCACCAGAGGATCCGGGTCTCAAACGAAAATACAATAAACAAGCATTTTTAAAAGAAAAAAAATCTTGTTGTTCGCCAAAAAATAAATCAGGCAGACGTACCTTTGGTTCCACAAAATGTGCTCCAGAACAGCTACTCACGTGTTGTTGGAGCTTGGCCACCTCCAGAGAGAGTCCCTGCAAGCATTGAGCCAAATCTTGAACCGAGACCATGATGGAAAACTGGAGGTCTTTCCTTAGAGAAAATTTTTTTTTTTTTTTTCTTTTAGGGCTGGACTTACTGTTATGATCTGCTACAGGGACTAAGGAAAGACAGGAGATCTGTCCCTACAATAGAACTAAACTAGATCCCTACGATGTAACGGGGAACCTGATCCTGCGATCAGACCCGCTAAAGTCCTCGGCTAGTCTGTACGAAGACCTATAGATGTGAGGGAGGGATCCCTCAAAGAACTAGGGACTGGAATAAGTTGGACACCTCCTAGCAGAAATAGTAGCAGCCAAAGACAAACACACAACAAAAAGCATAGAGGTCAGAAGACCTAGCAAAACTAACAGAGAACGGCAACAGAGCACCAAGCTAGCTCAAGAGTAGTAAATACAATGAAGTCCAGCAAGGCCAGGAGGGCGGAGCTGGATTAAATAGGCAAAAATGGTCATGTGACCAGCAAACTAAAAAAAACCTAACAGGAGAGTTCTAACACGTACAGAACGAGTTCATTCCAACTGTCCAGCTTGGATACCCAATAATTAAAAGGCACAGAGGAATCACGGAGGACGCTGGTACGGTCGGCAAGGTACTCCCTCACCATCTTTTAAAACATTCCACTCCTTGTGAGAGGACCCTACGCCTCAGGGCCTGTAAGCTGGGCGGGTCTCAGAAAACTGTCCCAGAACGTTGACAGTGTTCCCCTGCCTCTGCTGGATTGGAGTTGCGTCTCTCTCGCCTGTATGCCTTGGTTGGGCAATGAACTGTGACCTCTGCCGCTAGCTTGTTCAGATGGGAAGTTTTTTAATAGTTCTGCAGCAAGGGCCTTCTGGTACTGCCCCATTTTTGTAGACCTCTCCACCTCAGGAATAAGAGAGTGAAAGTTCTCCTTGTAGCGGGGGTCTAAAAGTGTCACCAACCAGTAATGACTGTGACCCAACATTTTGACAACGCGAGGGTCACGGTTAAGGCAGCGTAACATAAAGTCAGCCATGCGTGCCAGACTGGTAATGGCCAAGACTTCCGTGTCCTCACCAAGATGACGACTGAGCATGCTCTCCTCCTCCTCCCCCCTGTCCTCAAGCCACCCACGCTGAACCGACGGTATGACAGTTGTACAGGCACAGGTAATTTCTCCTCACAGTCATAGAAAGTCAATGTAGCCTCTGAAAGTGATACCATCAGCTTGTGTCAATATTCCACTCAGTCCACCTCATCTACTAACATAACTTAATGTTGTACAGAGCAGAATTTCTTTTCCATCAATGACATCTGTTTGTGTTCAGCCCCTTGGTTTCCTAAACCATAGCACCCTGCTGACTAAGGAAGATACTACACCAGAGCAACTGTTTCCAGTTGATTTTTTGAAAGAGATGAACAGTCAGTCTTTATTTTCAGATCATATGGGGCCAGAGGAGATGTAAAACATGATTTTAACACCAAGCTGTGTTGCTTTCTCTGTGATCAATGGTGGTAGGGGTTCTGGCATTGATATTAGCCCTCTGAGCCAGGGCAAATCTTGAGGTGGGAATAAGGAGTTCAGGCCATTTCCCATGATACAACTGTCACCCAAAAATGAGATGACGACAATGATGATTCTGTGATGGACAAAACCTGGTAACCAGACACGGGTGCCAAGGAGGTCACACAGGGTAGGTGACAAGGGGATAAAAGATCCTCTGTGGCAAAATCTGCTTGTTCTGCAGTCAGCTTTGCAGAGCTATTAGTGTAGGAAGCTCAACAGTACCTGAAAGCCATGGTGATGGTTGTGGAAATTCCTATGAGTGGGCATCTCGGATGTGGGAATTCTTTTCCACATTTGTGGAGGACCAATCTATTGCAGTGGGCAGCCTGCTGTACTGTTGGAAATTAAGCAGTGAGCATCCCTGCAAACATCAACTGCAAACTATGTCACTCTGTCAGCACATGAAATGGCAACACTTGCTCATGTGAAGAAAGCAAACGAATCAGCAAGATGAGGAAGGCTTAAGCATTCCTTCTCCTTATAATCATCTTTTAGGTAACCAGTCCATAGGCATAAGTAGTACCTGTTATTATCATCAGCCCAATTATCATCGTCATCTAATGCTTTCGTTCTCTTCCTGTTCGCTCTCAGTTAGCCTATTGTTTGCCCAAGAAACATGCATCCAGTCATCCATTTGTGTAGAAACTGAATTCTCATATATCCAAGATCACCACAATTGATGCCTGCCCTCAGCCTCAATAGAAGATACCCAGTAGCCATTATTTTATGAATAAAAGTCACACTTGCCAGGTTTTGGCACATCAATATTTTTGGCAAAATTGTGAATATTTTTTTTGCCCAACATGTGCCAGAACTTCAGCTTTAAAAAAATAAAACAGGCAGTCCAATTACAGTATGTATAATATGATGAACCAGATGTTTTATCTGCTGCTGCTCTAACCAGATGTACATCAGCAAAAAAGTCACACCATCTGAACAGCCATGTTCAGTTGTACCTGTACTGTGTTCTTTCTCTGACATACACCCTGAGTCCTGATCACATGGACTTGCCGCTGGTCCTATTTGCAATCATGTCTTTCCAACCTCTAGTATATTGTCAGAGAAAGTGTGTACAGTGGCTTTGTCACACCCAAGCGGAACCTGTTATCCATCGCAAACATGAAAACCTTACGTTTGTGTAACATACCTGGCGGCGTCCTTGCATAGTGGTCCATCTCCCACTGTGCAAGAGCGCGCACTTGATCTCCTGTCCAGAATGTCTCTCTGGCTTCCCTCCATGCTGTCTGTTTGTGTCTGTTTCTGCTGCTTAAGGGCGGCGCCCGATCACTTCCTGCTTTTTGTACCTGCTGTGGGTCACACCCCTTGTGCGTCCTCAGCCTATTGCTGTCTGTCACCTGGTATATAGCTCAGCTGCTCCCATCTATCCCTGCCTGAGCATAGTGTTTCATTCAGTGTGTGCCTTCACTCTGAAGATGCCAGGTCCCGTTCTTTGTCTCCTGTCTTGCGGTATCAGTTCCCGTGTCTGAACTGAGTCCTGTCTATGTCTCCTGCCTTGCGGTATCAGTTCCCGTGTCTGAACTGAGTCCTGTCTGTGTACTCTTGCCTGCTGCCTTTCCTGGAGGCTGTATTTCCAGGCCTGTCTGAACACGCTCCTAGCCTGTTCCTCCCGCCTTCTAGGGGCCGATTACCTAGATCCGTTCCTGTATCTTGTCTGTCCTGTCTGAACACGCTCCTAGCCTGTTCCTCCCGCCTTCTAGGGGCCGATTACCTAGATCCGTTCCTGTATCTTGTCTGTCCTGTCTGAACACGCTCCTTGCCTGTTTGTCCCGCCTCTCTGGGGGCCGATTACCCAGACCTGCTCCTGTATCTTGTCTGTTCTGTCTGAACACGCTCCTTGCCTGTTCGTCCCGCCTCTCTGGGGGCCGTATTCCCTGACCCGCTCCTGTGTCCCGCTCCTGTGTCGGTCTCGTCCGTACACTCAGTTCCAGTCTGTACTCTCTCCTATCTTTCATCTGTCTTTTCTCTATGTCCGTTCCTTTCCTTTTTCTGCAGAGTCTGAACTCGTACCTAACTCCTGCCTGTTGTCTCTGTACTCCCGTTTGTGAGTTTGTGGTCCACTCGCTACTTCACTGCAAGTACCCTGTGGGTGTCTGGCTCTGCCTTTCCCTTCCTGTCTGTTCTGTGTGAACAGAGCCCTGTCCCCCCTACTCAGCCTTGCCTGCTCTGACTCCTTTGCTCACTGCTCCGGCGGTTCTAGCCTGCTCTGACTCCTTTGCTCACCGCTCCGGCGGTTCTAGTCTGCTCTGACTCCTTTGCTTACCGCTCCGGCGGTTCTAGCCTGCTCTGACTCCTTTGCTCGCTGCTCCGGCAGCCTTGCTCCGCTCTGACCCTTTTGCTCGCTGCTCCGGCAGTCTCGCTCCACTCTTGCTCACCGCTCCAGGCGGCCTCGTCCTGCTTTACTCTTGCTCACTGCTCCAGCAGTCTCGCTCAGCTTTGATCCTTTGTTCACCGCTCCTGGCGGCCTTGTCCTGCTCTACTCTTGCTCACCGCTCCAGGTGGCCTTGTCCTGCCCTGTTCTCGCTCACCTCTCTGGGCGGCCTCACTCTGCTGTGTTTGTCCGCCACATCTGTGGCTCTGTTCCTGAGTCCCAGTGTGTACTGGGTCCTATCCCGCCAGTGTCCCTACCTGCTAGTGCCTCCCTGTCTGCACTCTAGCTGTGCTTGCCTGTACCCCTCTGCCTGTATTGTTCCTGAGTCCCAGTGTGTACTGGGTCCTATCCCGCCTGTGTTCCTACCTGCTAGTGCCTCCCTGTCTGCACTCTAGCTGTGCTTGCCTGTACCCCCCCTGCCTGCTTACCCGCCTGCCTGCATACCAGTCACGCCTGCCTATACCCACCAGTCTGTGTGCCAGCCTACCAGTCTGTTCCTGTATTCCTCTGTGTGGGTCAACAGCCGTGTCCGGGGTCTGTCCTGGAGTAGCACCTGGTCCCTTTGCTCGGTTCCTCCTTGGTGCACTGGCGTCGTATGCCGTCGTGCGACCCTGGTCGGATCGGGTGAATACCTAGTTAAGCCCCTCCAGGCATTCACTCTCCGGCACGGTCCAGTGGAATCACTACAATCACACGCACACGCCGCTCAGCCCGGGCGTGTGCATAACAGTTTGTAACAATGATCAGGCATGGATCATTGCCAATTTTCATTCACTGATGGCTGACTTTAATTAAATTGACCAAGCAATTTTCCTGCCTGACTGTACATTTTCTGTCTTCCACACAGTTCTGATGTCCCCAGTACTGATGGCCCTTGCTAGGCTGGTTATCTACCCCCTGTCTAGTATGTCATCTATATTATCCTACTGTTGCTGGTGGATCTACTGCCAGCTCTATACTGCCAGACAGCTTCTTGCCTGCCTGTCCTAATGCTTCACTATTTGCACTGCCTAGATAGAAGAGCAGTAAAGTATCTTACCCCAAAAAGTAATAATTTTTGAAATGCGTCTTCAAATAACTAACCAAACAAGTGTGATACTGCAGTTTGTTGTTAAATAGCTTGTTAGTTACTACTGGTTACTATCTATTTTCATCTAGCCAGATAAGTCAAGGTAACTTGGACATTAATAACGCTGTGTTTGCACCAAAGAGCTCAAAAGAAGTTCAATACAGTCCTAGGAGTTCTTTGAGAGTTATACACCTATTTTCAGTTCATTTAAAGCCTATGAAGTTTTGAGATTCACAATAAATTTATTCACCGCAAAGTCACATTTTCAGGAAAATTCTGCAAAGCTGGAGAATTCGAATTTCAAAAGATTCAATGATCTCCATTAAGGAGATGTGGTAAATCAGCTCACTCAGCTGTACAGAGGTAGACAGGGGAACACTGTCTCTTTAAATTCTTCCCTGGTTTATTATACAGACGCCATCATGGTGAAGTAAAAACAAACTTGGTCCTTTTGGGCAAAACAGGAAAATAAACAAAACAAAGTTGTCACAAAAAGCACAGTCCTTGTGGTAGCGGACATCTGCCCTCTCAGAGTTTAGCAATTCCACGCTGTTCAGGTTAGCTCAACACAAACATCTCCTATCTGAAGTTAGCCTCTCCAGACGTACTGAACACTGAATGCCTTAGCAGGCCATCTATTTAAACCCTAGACAACAGCCTTTGGTGGAGATATGGTGAACAACCTTCCACCAGCTCTGTGGTCATTCGCAAAAACCCAGCCCTTTTAAAATGGCTACTTAATCCCTTGCAACACTTAATAGCCTCAGTGAAACATACATCCCCTCAAGCGCTTTGCAGTGACTTTGTCACAGAGAAAAGCGGTTAATGTTGGGAACAAGAGGGAGAATTTTAAAGTTAAAATGCTTCAAAAGAACATCCTTTTTAACATGATTGCCTCACCAGTTTAATGTATCATCATGAATAAAAGAAAAATAAATAGAACAGACATAGTGGTTGCTATGTTAACTAGTAATCAAGCAGTCAACAAAAATAATGTAAGACCAGCTATTTTGACATTCATCGAGCTGGTTTTTAATGTTGATCAATTTAATATAAGGGATATGCTAAATTCCATTTAGTTGTTTTCAATGAGATTGCTGGTAGATTTCATGTATTGGTTTGCTAAAGCAATAATTACAATTGGAAAGTTTTGAGTTCTATCATGTTCAGACATGAATCACCATTACTGCACTTTTTTACATTTTTGATATGGTGTTTTAAAAAGTATAGTTGAATACATTTTTAGTATAGTTAAGGCTACAAGATCCCTACAAGTACCCACCAAATGTAAAATAGTCTCTGTAACATCCCTGGTGGCATGCTTGCATAGTGCACCACCTCCCACTATGCAAGACCGCAATCTTACCCATCAGTCCAGCCAACAAACCTTGCTCCAGTTCATGCTGTGTGCATGTCTCTTGTCTGATTGCTTAGGGCGGCGGCCCGGTTACTTCCTGATTCTTATAGCTGCTGTGGGTGTGCTCCTAATGCGACCCCAGCCATTGCTGTGAGTCACTGGATATTTAAACCCTCTCCACCCAGAAGGAGGTGCCTGAGCAACACTAACTTTCAGTGTGCTCCTTGCCTCTGAGTTGCCAGGTCTTGTCTTGTATATTGTCTGTTTCTGCCACCCTGGGGGCTGCATACCCAAGCCTGTGATCTTGTCTGTTTCTGCCACCCTTGGGGTTGCATATCCAGGCCTGTTATCTCTGACTTCCAGTCTGTTCCTGCCACCCTGGGGGCTGCATACCCAGGCCTGTTATTCCTGACTTCTAGTCTGTTTCCACCACTCTGGGGGCTGTATACCCAGGCCTGTTATCTCTGACTTCTAGACTGTTTCCGCCACTCTGGGGGCAGTATACCCAGACCTGTTATCTCTGACTTCTAGTCTGTTTCCGCCACTCTGGGGGCTGTATACCCAGACTCGTTCTTGTATCTTGTTGCAGTATCAGTTCCTGTCTGAACTGTCTCCTAGCCTGTTATCTGTTTGTCTCTATGTCCGTACCTTCCCTTTTCCTGCAGTGTCTGAACCTGCACCTAACTCCAACTCGTTGTCTCTGTACTTCTGTTTGTGAGTTTTTTGTCCACTCGCTACTTTATTGTAAGTACCTTGTGTGTATCTGGTTCTGCTTGTCCCTTTTCCCTTCCTCCGTATCTTCCTCCTGTGTTCTAGCCATCTTCCTGTATTTTCCAGTCTGTTCCATGTGAACAGAGCCCTGTCCTCTCTGCCTGCACCTTCAGCCCTGTTCGGCCCTGCATGCTCACCGCGCCAGCGGTTTCTCTCTGCTCTGACTTGCCAACCACTCCGACGGCTTCTCTCTGCTCTGCCTTGCCCACTGCTCCGGAGGTTCCGCTATGCTCTGCCTTGTCCACCGAACCTGTGCTTTCGCCCTGCTCTGCCTTGTCCACCGCACCTGCGCTTTCGCTCTGCTCTGCCTTGTCCACTGCACCTGCGGTTTCGCTCTGCTCTGCCTTGTCCACCACAACTGCGGTTTCGCTCTGCTCTGCCTTGTCCACCGCACCTGTGGTTTCGCTCTGCTCTGCCTTGTCCACCGCACCTGCGGTTTCGCTCTGCTCTGCCTTGTCCACCGCACCTGCGGTTTCACTCTGCTCTGTCTTGTCCACCGCTAAGGCGGTTCCTCTCCGCTCTGCCTTGTCCACTGCTCCGGAGGTTTCGCTCTGCTCTGCCTTGCCCACTGCACCTGCGGTTTTCGCTCCGCTCTGCTTGCTCACCACACCAGAGTTTCTTCTCTGCTCTGCCTTGTCCTCCGCTCCAGCGGTTTCGCTTTACTCTGCTTGTCTACCGCTTCTGCGACTCTGTTCCTGTCTCCCAGTCTGTACTGGACCCTATCCAGCCTGCGCTCCAACCTGCTAGTACCTCCCTGTATGTACTCCAGCCGTGCTTGCCAGTATCTCCGTCTGCACTCCAGCCGTGCTTGCCAGTGCCCACCTGGCTGCATACCAGCCGTGCTTGCCAGTGCCCACCTGTCTGCATACCAGCGGTGCTTGCCAGTGCCCACCTGTCTGCATACCAGCCGTGCTTGCAAGTACCCACCTGGCTGCATACCAGCCGT
This sequence comes from Phyllobates terribilis, assembly GCF_046119375.1. Classification (NCBI taxonomy): domain Eukaryota; kingdom Metazoa; phylum Chordata; class Amphibia; order Anura; family Dendrobatidae; genus Phyllobates; species Phyllobates terribilis. The sequence goes on from NW_027362761.1 coordinate 287,187,977, forward strand.
GCTTGCCAGTGCCCACCTGTCTGCATACCAGACACGCTTGCCAGTGCCCACCTGTCTGCATACCAGCCGTGCTTGCCAGTACCCACCTGTCTGCATACCAGCCGTGCTTACCAGTATCCACCTGTCTGCATACCAGCCGTGCCTGCCAATACCCACCTGCCAGTATGCCAGTCTAACCTGCCTGTTCCTGCATTCCTCGGTGTGGGTCAACAACCCTGGAGTAGCACCTGGTCCCTCTGCTCGGTTCCTCCTTGGTTCACGGAGTCGACTGAGCCGCCATGTGACCTTGGTCGGATTGGGTTGATACTTAGTTACGCCCCTCCAGGCACTCCTCGGTTCATGGTACAGTGGGATCACTAATCACGCTCACGCCAGTAACTCCGGGCGCGAGCGTAACAGTCTCCTTTGGGGTAGGAAGCACAGTGATTTACATATCAGTAGAATTTCTCTCTGTTGACCATACACCACATACTCTACTTCTTTCTATGTGACCAATACTTCTTGCTTACTTACCTAATGTTCATTAGCTTTAAATTAAAAACAAGTGAAAGAATGACTGTGAGCTCTAACTAAATGAAGTGTGTTCATAGTCTGAAGCCATGGAAACACAAAACTCTGCAAAATTTGCATAATTTTTTTAATATTACATACATTAGAACAATGAAATGCTGGTATTTATCGTATTTTTCGGACTATAAGACGCACATTTTTCTCCAAAATTTTTGAGGAAAATGGGGGGTGCGTCTTATAAAGGTGAGTAGGAGTGTTTATTTTTTTTATGTGCAGCCTGATGGGGATTAGGGGGACCATGCATACTAGGAAAGGATGAGGGGACCATACATACCAGCATAAGGATGAATGGTGCCATATATAACAGGATAAAGATGAGGGGGTCATACATACCAGGAAAAGGATGAGGGGCAATACATAACAGGGTAAGGATGAGGGGGTCATACATACCAGGATAAGAATGCAAGGGTAATGCATACCAGGATAAGGATGAAGGGTGCCATGCATACCAGGATAAGGATGAGGGGTGCCATGCATACCAGGATAGGGATGAGGGGTTCCATGCATAATAGGATAGCAATGAGGGGTGCCATGCATGCCAGGATAGGGATGAGGGGTGCCATGCATGCCAGGATAGGGATGAGGGGTGCCATGCATACCAGGATAGGGATGAGGGGTGCCATGCATACCAGGATAGGGATGAGGGGTGCCATGCATACCAGGATAGGGTTGAGGGGTGCCATGCAAACTAGGATAAGGATGAGGGGTGCTATGCATACCAGGATAAGGATACTGGGTGCCATGCATATCAGGATGGAGAGGTGCCATGCATATCAGGATGGGAATGGGAGCCACGTATAATAGGAAGGGGGGGTATATCTAACAAGATGGGGGATATTATCAGAATTGGGGGTCATTATCCCTATTCCAGTGTCAGCAGCAGACCCGCTCCCCCTATTCTAGTGTCAGCAGCAGACCCGCTCTCCCTTAACAGTGCATCGTGACCACATTTTTTGCTTAAATTTTTTTTCTATTTTCCTCCTCTAAAACCAAGGTGCGTCTTATGGTCCGGAGCGTCTTATAGTCCGGAAAATACGGTAAATTATTTAATGGAAAGACTTTTGAAATCACAAATCTGAACATGTAACCATATAACTGTATATTTTCTTATTGAAAATCATAATGTAGTAAAAACAAGCATAATATTACAGTAACATATTTCAGTTTATAAAAGTATCTAGCAAACTAAAAAGTTATTAGTATGAAGATGGAGAAGAATATTTTAGCAAGCACCAACTGCTAGTTGGAAAATAAACAGACATTAAATGAGCTGAAAATATCTAAATCTCAGAAATATTAGCCACAGATGGTTATATATTTTTCTTAAGCACCAAAAAGTCTTCAATCAAAACATATGATCCATTTTAGTCACTGATTTTCATAGCCAAAATATGTAAGACTGGAAAACATTAAAAGAGCAATCTGTACCACAGCTCTATTTATTAATAAAAAAGAACATAATGTAGGTAGAGAGAGACTGCAAAGTTTTGCACAAATATAAATTGAGCTGAAAAATTGCAACAGATTTCATTTCTATAAATATGACATAATCTTGTACCATGTGCAGTGTGGTTTATAGGAGAAATTGCTTTTTACGTGAATTTTTTTTTTTTTATAAAATGTGCTCAAAACTACAGAAATTATCGATGAACACTGAAACTAGAAATTAGCTTTTAAATGAAACAAAAAATATAGTTGCCCTCACTGTTTGTTAGCCTAAAGCATTTTCTGCATGATCCCGAAATAATCAGCCTTGTAAAATACCTGCAAATGAGTTAGGCTATGGTCACAAGCTCAGTATTTGGTCAGTATTTTATTTCAGTGTTCATAAGCCAAAACCAGGAAGTAGTATACTCTGAATTACTGCCTGTGTCACGTGCCACACCAAAGAGGCAGCAAAATATTAGGGAAGTGAATAAGTGGCTTAGGAATTGATGTAGGAAGGAGGGCTTTGGGTTTCTTGAGAACTGGGCCAACTTCTCTGTTGCCTATAGGCTCTACGCTAGGGATGGGCTGCACCTCATTGGGAAAAGTGCAGGTTTGCTAAGGGAAAGAATGGCTAAAAGGTTGGATGAATGTTTAAACTAAGGACTGGGGAGTGGGTATATACTGTCCAGCTGGGAAAGATAGTGTAGATAGTGACCTAGGCATAAATAATAAAATTGGGGGTGCAATGGGGGAGTGGTTAAGGCAGTTAATACACTAAGCTGGAATACAGGTACAGAGAATACATAAAGTGCATGTACACTAATGGCAGAAGCCTCAAAAACAATATGGAAGAATTTGAATATTGTTGGAATAAAATGATGATATTGAGATAACGGAGACATGGGTTGACTACAGCTAAGCTATGACTGGGCTGTTAATTTTCAGGCTATAGTCTGTTCAGAACAGACCCTACAAATAATCTAGGGGGAGAGGTTTGTTTATATGTAAAATCATCCCTAAAGCCCATCCTAGGTTATAATATATGTGAGGCTAAAGAAAATGTAGAGTCCCTGTGGGTGGAGATAAACAAAGGGATAAAGAACAATAAAATATTGATAGGAGTTTGCTATGTCTGCAAATATAATGTAAGTGGCAGAACATATCCTCATAAATAGTGATGAGCGAGTACCGTAATATTTGTAATCGCTATACTCGTAACGGGTATTTTGTAATAATTGCGTATTCGTTCCGAATAGCAAGTACAATGTAAGTCAATGGGAAATGCGAGAAATTTTCTCCTGGATCCTACAAAGGGGTCTGGGGGCCTGAGGAAAAGGCTGAAATGGATGGGAAAGTGAAGAAACAGAATGGGAAGAGCCTGGAGAATACGCCTGCATGCATTTCTGACTCACATATGGTTTCTGGGAATAAGTTTGTCTCAGTATTACGCCACTTTTACAGACACACAAGAACAACTACCAAACCTAACCTAAATTGCATTTAACAGGCCAAAAAGGATAAGAAACAGTTTTTCCTGCATAATCACTTGTATATAATGCTAAATAAACCAGAGAAACCAAAAAATATCCGTTTTAGCGTTTGTTCACATACTGTGGGGCTTTTTTTCGCCTTTTACAATTGAAGGGCCCTGACTTATACATTTTGTAGGTCCCTCTGTCATACATAATTTTTAGTTATCTATTCCTCAGCACTTTACAAGCACAGCTAGAACGCACCAGTAGGTATGTTGATCTTTGACCTGAAAGGCCTCAGGTGGCTCTGTAACATGCGTTTTGGAGGGACAGCTGTTACTTAGACATTTGGGCGGTCCCTCCATCATTGACACTCAGATAGTGGAATACATATTTCATAGCAGTTTACAATGTGCCCATTGTAGCATTTTGATTGACTCTCCCCCTCCCCCATCATGTGATACTGCGGCCATAAATTCAAATGTTCAGAGGGCCTGCAGTAGGCAGGAAAGCGGAGTTTTAGGAGAGCCCTCGTGTGGCCCTGTAACATACATTTTGAAGTGCCCTCCTCTAGAAATTTTGGAGGTGCCTCTTGTGTACATTTGAGAGTGCCCTCACTTATTCATATTGTAGGGCCCTCACTCTAATATTTAACTCATTTAAGGGTAGAGACTACAGAGAAAAAGGCCAAGAGACATGGAATACTAGAAGGCAGCAGTGAGTGCGGCCTGCGATCCTCGTGAGGTATGGCTGAACTCTGTGAACCGGAAAAATAAAGCTGCATTAGTAAACTGGATGACGAGCTCAAATATGGGACAAGGCAGGGATGTCCTCTGTCCCCTCTCTTATACATCCTAGTGACGGAGCACCTGCTCTCATCAATTCGCCATAACCCCAATATTAGGTGGATTGAGGTGGGAGGCACCGAGTACAAGTGCTCTCAATTTGCTGATGATGTACTAGTATATATCACTCAATCACATATATCCATCCATGCTGTTATGGCTGAAATAGATCACTTTGTTACATGGTCAAATTTTAAAATCAATGCAGCGAAGTCTGAGGCCCTCGATGTCTCCCTCCCCAAATCCATATAGGATTCCATCCAGTCCAACTTTCCCTTTGCCTGGCCCTCACAGGGTATCAAATACTTAGGAATTCCTATTCATAGAGACCTCTCCCATCTATGTTATCTTAATTTTGGGCCCTTTATTGAACAACTCCATACAGACCACGGTTGGCAAGTTAGAACTGTAAGATTCACTACGTGAACCACTGGTGTTTTGTGGAAAAGCACATGTACACTGTGTTCCAAATTATTATGCAAAAAGTGTTTAGGAGTGATAAGGGAAGAATTTGTTTGTTTGTCAGTTAAACTCATTGATGGTGATGTGTGTCAGGGCTCTTTATATCACTGTAAGCAATTGCAGACACCTGTGCTAATTAGTTTGGCAGGTGTGTCCAATGAAAGGCAAGACTACTTAAGAAGGCTGTCTCACATTATTAAGCAGCCTACATTTTCTGCCAAAATGAGAAAGAAAAAGGATGTGTCGGCTGCTGAGAAGCAACAAATTGTGGAGTGTTTAGGTCAAGGCATGACTACAATCAACATTGTGCGATGATCAGGATGAAGTGTCTTGGCAATCAACAAGTATGTAGCTGATTCACAGTACACACGTGTGCGTGCTGATAAGGGCAAATTGAGGACTCTTTCCTACAGGCAATTACGTCAGGTTAAAAGAGCAGCGGCAAAAAAGCCTTGTCATAGCAGCAGACAAGTTTTTGAAGCTGCTGGTGCCTCCAACGTCCCCCGAACAACAAGATGCAGGGTCCTTCAGAGGTTTGCATCTGTGCATATGCCATCCTGTCGACCTCCTCTATCCACTTCACACAAGCAGAAACGGCTCCAGTGGGCCAAACATTACATGAAGACTGATTTCAAAACTGTTTTGTTCACGGATGAGTGCCGTGCAGCGCTCGATGGTCCAGATGGATGGAGTGGAGGATGGCTGGTTGATGGACACCCCACGCAAACACGGCTACAGCGCCAACAAGGAGGAGGTGGAGTAATGTTTTGGGCTGGAATCATGGGGAGAGAGATTGTCGGCCCCTTTAGGATCCCTGAAGGCGCTAAAGATGAACTCCATAATGTATGTGGATTTTCTCAAACAGCACTTCCTGCCATGGTTCAAGAAGAAGAACCATGTATTTCACAGCAAGATCATTTTTTTGCATGATAATGCACCATCTCATGCTGCACATAAAACATCTGCATCTCTGGCTGATATGGGCATAAAAGGGGACAAACTTATGGTGTGACCCCCATGCTCCCCTGACCTCTACCCCATTCAGAACCTCTGGAGCATCATCAAAAGGAGTGTCTATGATGGCGGGAGGCAGTTCACATCTAAGCAACAGCTCTGGGAGGGTATTCTGTCCTCATGCAAAACAATTGAAGCAGAAACCATCCAAAACCTGACAATTTCAATGGACGAGAGAGTTCAGAAGCTCCTTTCGAACAAGGGGTCCTATGGGAAAATGTAACATCACCTAGAATAAAGTTTTGAGTTGAAAACTGTTTGATTTCAGTTTCTAATAACCTGCTAATGCTTATAATTTCAAAAATGACCATTTTTTTGCTCTTTATTAAAATGAAAAGGTTGATCGAAAAGTTTGTGGGATCTAAGAGTGTGGCAACCCAGTAGTCATGATTACTTCGAATTCTGACAATATGAGGGTCATGTTGCAGGTAGTGCAGCAAGAAGGCACTTATGTGTCTTGCGCATCTCGGAGCCCCAAAATTATTTTCCGGGCTAGATGCAGCTACAAATTATTATTAATTTTAAATCTGGTGGAGCTTAGTATAGATGGGCTAATAGGATCAGTGCTGCACACTGCTACAAAGCCCAAATTATTTTCCAGTCAAGATACAGATAAACATGATTAGTAATTTGAAAGCTTAAAACGGTTGGTAGGGTGATTTTAACAAATCATCAAGCTTTTACTCTCCTCAGGATGACACAGGGGTAGAAAAGTCGTTTCGGATCCATGATTTGTTCATCTTTATGAACGTGAGTCTGTCTACATTATCAGTGGAGAGCCGCGTGCGCTTATCTGTCAGCACACCACCAGCAGCGCTGAACACACGTTCAGACAGAACGCTGGCTGCGGGGCATGACACGATCTCCAAGGTGTAAGTGGCTAGCTCCGGCCATTTATCCAGATTGGAAGCCCAAAAAGAGCAAGGGTCCAGTGACACAGTCATGGCTTCAATGTTTACTTGGAGATACTCCTGTACCATCGTCTCTAGGCGTTGACTATGTGTCAGACTTCTTGTCTCCTGTGGCCTTGCAAAGGATGGGCTAAAAAAGTGGTGAAATGATTCCGCAAAATTGATGTTACCAGCAGATACTGTGGTTCTGTTACGGTTTGAGTGCTGAACACTTGACGGTCCCACGGTTGGCAAGTTGGAACTGTGAGATTCACTACGTGCACCACTGGTGTTTTGTGGAAAAGCACATGCAAGATTCTGCAACAGTCTCTGCTGATACTCCTGCATGCGTGCATCCCTTTCTATGGCAGGAATAATTTCTGCAAATTTACTTTTGTACCGGGGATCTAACAGTGTGGCAACCCAGTAGTCAGGATTATTTCTAATTCTCACAATTCGAGGGTCATGTTGCAGGTAGTGCAGCAAGAAGGCACTCATGTGTGTTGCGCATCCAGGAGCACCAAGTCCCTGTTGTGTTGGTGGCGAGGTAACAATCATGCTTCCTTCCTCTGACCTCTCCCCCCTACCTCGCACAACAAAAATGTGATCAAGGTCTCCCTCATCTGATGAGTCTTCCATCAGTTCGTCCTCCACTTCTTCCTGGGCTCCTGCACCTTCCTCACTAGTTTGGCTGCTACCATGCGCCCTGGTAAAACCATCTCCCCCACCCTCACATGCCTGCCGCCTTGGTGCTGCCGACCGTCTGGACCTTGCAGATGTTAGCCCTTCCGCATACAACTCCTCCTCCTCTACTTCCTCCACCTCCTCTTGTGCCACCACCTGACTCCGAATTCTGTTTAACATGTGCTCCAGCATGTAAATCACCGGAATAGTCATGCTGATAATGGCATCGTCAGCACTAAACATCTTCGTTGCCATTTCAAAACTGTGCAGAAGGGTGCATAGGTCCCTGATCTGAGACCACTCCTCCAGCGTGATTTGCCACACCTCCGGATCTCGTTGGCCCAGGCTATACGTCAGAACGTATTGCACCAGGGCTTGTCGGTGCTGCCACAGTCGCTGCAACATGTGCAGAGTTGAATTCCACAGGGTAGGCACATCGCATTTTAGCCGGTGAAGTGGCAGGCCCAACGACTTCTGTAGAGATGTAAGTCGCTGAGCTGCGGGATGCGAACGGCGGAAGTGAGCACACAGCGACCATGCCCTCTGCAGAAGGCCATCTAGTCTGGGATAGTGGGCTAAAAATTGCTGGACAACCAGGTTCAACACGTGAGCCATACAAGGCACGTGTTTGACATTGCCCCGGCGAAGGGCCGCACCCAGGTTTGCAGCATTGTCGCACATGGCCTTCCCTGGTTTCAGGTCCAGTGGAGACAACCATTCATGAAATTGGTTCTCCAGAGCTGACCACAACTCCTCAGCTGTGTGACTCACATTTCCTAGACATTTCAAAGTAAAAACCGCCTGATGACGTTGAGCCCTACTGCCAGCATAGTAAGGAGATGTGCAGGATCCCTTCTGCGCAGTTAGAAAGCTTGTGGCATGACCAGACAGGCTTTGGGTGCAGGTGGAAGACCGAGAGGAGGTTGAGGAGGCAGAAGCAGTGGAGGAACTTTGACATAAAGAGGATTGACGCACAACTCGTGGGGACGGCAAGACTTGGACAGCAGCCCCTTGTCCTGCTGTCACCATAGTTACCCAGTGCCCAGTCAGCGACATGTAACGCCCCTGTCCATGCCTACTCGTCCAAGTGTCTGTGGTGAAATGCACCCTGTCACACACAGAGTTTCTCAAAGAAGCGGTGATGTTGTGTGCGACATGCTGGTGGAGCCCAGGCACACCTTTCTTTGAGAAGTAGTGCCGACTGGGCATCTGGTACTGGGGCACTGCGACGGACATAAGGTCTCGAAAATCCTCTGTGTCCACCAGGCGGAAAGGCAGCATTTCTGTAGCCAAGAGCTTGCAGATGGTGAAATTCAACCTCTTAGCTTTCTCATGGCTAGGAGGAAATGGTCTTTTACTTGTCCACATCTGAGGGACCGAGGGCTGGCTATTGTGCTTAGACGGGGTTGATAAGGGTGTCCCCGGCAAACTGCCGGTCTGTGAGGAAGATGCAGGTGGACATGTTAGGTTGCCATGATCCAAAGGTGGTGCTATCGATGTCGGACAGCGCTCAACACCAGCTGGTGTTACCACCTCCAAAGAAAATGATGACCTGCCAATCACGCTGGCTGTTGCGGGTAAAGAGGTGGCAGGTCTGCGCCCCAAAACAGGTGTGACTGCTGTCCCCCCAGTCACAGAGGATGAAGAGGCCGCGGATGCACAAGATATGGCAGACGGTGGCTAGGCCGCATTGTAGCACACTGAGCTTCCCACTGCAACTTATGCTTCATGTCCATGTGCCGGTTCATGCATGAAGTACTCAAACTATGTATTTTTTGGCCTCTACTTAGCTTTTGCTGACAAATGTTACAGATAACACGAGTTGGGTCATCTTTATCGATCTGAAAAAATGCCCAGGCTATGCAAGGCTTAGCACCCATGCGACCTGAAGAGCCACCACGACTTGTGGTGAGAGGCAGAGTTGTGTTTGAGGATGCAGTTGTTGACGTGCTTCCAGTACTACGTCTCTGTCCAGGAAGGCGCAACCTGACCTCGTCGTCATTAGCATCTTCCTCCACCTCCTCTGCTGACCTCATCTTTTGGCTGACTGCGGGTTGACAGTAAGTGGGATCTCCAACCTCATCATCATCACCCTGTGCGTTATCACACCCGTCGTCCTCAGAGCCAACCTGTTCCTGCCCTGACAAAAAACTAAAGTTGTCGCTCCAATCAGGTATTTGAGTCTCATCATCATCTTCCTCATTGTCTCCACCAACAGGAGTTACAGTTTGGGAATGAGGGTCTACATTATGGTCAGAACGTTCTGTGTCTGGTCCTGGATCCGATTCATAAAGATTCTGGGCATCAGTGCAGATCATTTCCTCGTCTGGATTCACAGAAGCGCTGGAGTCGACCTCTGATTCCCAGGCTATAGTATGAGTAAACAGCTCTGCAGACTCAACCATCTGTTCTACCTCATACTCAGACGGGCAGCTGGAGATTTGGGAGCTGTGAGGAAGCAATTGCGATTGGGGTGACACCTTTGAGGACTGGAGTATTTGTGATGTTGAAGTTGATGTGGAGGAGAGCCCACTTAAAGGAGCACTTGATATCCGTTGAAGCACCTGCTGTTTTTGTGCCTCATCTGGAATTTGTAGCGATTGGCGTGGCCGTAAGAAAGGGATCTTATCACATTGTCCGCTAAAAGAAGTAGACATTTTAGTTTGGCTGGAAGATGGTCTTTCTTCTGCAGATGTTACTGTTGCTTTAACACCTACCCCACGGACACAACCTTTTTTCCCCTTCCCAACACGCCTATTCCCCTTTCCACCAGCAGCAGGCCTTTTTCCACTCATTTTGGTGGTTAACTAATTCACAACTCTGGAGTTGTTTGCACAAAAAAACAATGGATGGGAACCGAGCAGAGCTGAGTGGCCAAACTGTGGTATTAGGCCAAAACTATTGGCTGGGTTAGATGCAGAAAAAAATTATATTAAATTTGCAACCTGATGGAGGTCAGTATAGATGGACTAATAGAGAAAGTCCCACATACAGCTAGAAGCCCAAATATTTTTTCAGAGGTAGATGCAGAAAAAAAATATATTCAGTTTGCAACCTGATGGAGGTCAGTATAGATGGACTAATAGAGAAAGTCCCACACACTGCTAGAAGCCCAAATATTTTTTCAGAGGTAGATGCAGAAAAAATATATATTCAGTTTGCAACCTGATGGAGGTCAGTATAGATGGACTAATAGAATAAGTAACACACACAGCTAGAAACCCAAATATTTTTTCAGAGCTAGATGCAGAAAAAAATTATATTCAGTTTGCAACCTGATGGAGGTCAGTATAGATGGACTAATAGAACAAGTCCCACACACAGCTAGAAGCCCAAATATTTTTTCAGAGGTAGATGCGGATAAAAATTATTTTTAATTTGCAACCTGATGGAGGTCAGTATAGATGGACTAATAGAGAAAGTCCCACACACTGCTAGAAGGCCAAATATTTTTTCAGAGCTAGATGCAGACAAAAAATTATTTTCAGTTTGCAACCTGATGGAGGTCAGTATAGATGGACTAATAGAACAAGTCCCACACCCAGCTAGAAGCCCAAATATTTTTTCAGAGGTAGATGCAGAAAAAAATTATATTCAGTTTGCAACCTGATGGAGGTCTGTATAGATGGATTAATAGAACAAGTCCCACACACAGCTAGAAACCCAATATTTTTTCAGAGGTAGATGCAGAAAAAAAATATATTCAGTTTGCAACCTGATGGAGGTCAGTATAGATGGACTAATAGAGAAAGTCCCACACACTGCTAGAAGGCCAAATATTTTTTCAGAGCTAGATGCAGACAAAAAATTATTTTTAATTTGCAACCTGATGGAGGTCAGTATAGATGGACTAATAGAGAAAGTCCCACACATAGCTAGAAGCCCAAATATTTTTTCAGAGCTAGATGCAGAAAAAAATTATATTCAGTTTGCAACCTGATGGAGGTCAGTATAGATGGACTAATAGAACAAGTCCCACACACAGCTAGAAGCCCAAATATTTTTTCAGAGGTAGATGCAGAAAAAAATTATGTTCAGTTTGCAACCTGATGGAGGTCTGTATAGATGGATTAATAGAACAAGTCCCACACACAGCTAGAAGCCCAATATTTTTTCAGAGGTAGATGCAGAAAAATAATATATTCAGTTTGCAACCTGATGGAGGTCAGCATAGATGGACTAATAGAGAAAGTCCCACACACTGCTAGAAGGCCAAATATTTTTTCAGAGCTAGATGCAGACAAAAAATTATTTTTAATTTGCAACCTGATGGAGGTCAGTATAGATGGACTAATAGAGAAAGTCCCACACACAGCTAGAAGCCCAAATATTTTTTCAGAGCTAGATGCAGAAAAAAATTATATTCAGTTTGCAACCTGATGGAGGTCAGTATAGATGGACTAATAGAACAAGTCCCACACACAGCTAGAAGCCCAAATATTTTTTCAGAGGTAGATGCAGAAAAAAATTATGTTCAGTTTGCAACCTGATGGAGGTCTGTATAGATGGATTAATAGAACAAGTCCCACACACAGCTAGAAGCCCAATATTTTTTCAGAGGTAGATGCAGAAAAATAATATATTCAGTTTGCAACCTGATGGAGGTCAGCATAGATGGACTAATAGAGAAAGTCCCACACACTGCTAGAAGGCCAAATATTTTTTCAGAGCTAGATGCAGACAAAAAATTATTTTTAATTTGCAACCTGATGGAGGTCAGTATAGATGGACTAATAGAGAAAGTCCCACACACTGCTAGAAGGCCAAATATTTTTTCAGAGCTAGATGCAGAAAAAAATTATATTCAGTTTGCAACCTGATGGAGGTCAGTATAGATGGACTAATAGAACAAGTCCCACACACAGCTAGAAGCCCAAATATTTTTTCAGAGGTAGATGCAGATAAAAATTATTTTTAATTTGCAACCTGATGGAGGTCAGTATAGATGGACTAATAGAACAAGTCCCATACACAGCTAGAAGTCCAAATATTTTTTCAGAGGTAGATGCAGAAAAAAATTATATTCAGTTTGCAACCTGATGGAGGTCTGTATAGATGGATTAATAGAACAAGTCCCACACACAGCTAGAAGCCCAATATTTTTTCAGAGGTAGATGCAGAAAAAAAATATATTCAGTTTGCAACCTGATGGAGGTCAGTATAGATGGACTAATAGAGAAAGTCCCACACACTGCTAGAAGGCCAAATATTTTTTCAGGGCTAGATGCAGAAAAAAATTATATTCAGTTTGCAACCTCATGGAGGTCAGTATAGATGGACTAATAGAACAAGTCCCACACACTGCTAGAAGCCCAAATATTTTTTCAGAGCTAGATGCAGAAAAAAATTATATTCAATTTGCAACCTGATGGAGGTCAGTATAGATGGACTAATAGAATGATGCTATGCCCAAAATATTTTACTTCACTAGGTGCAGTAAAAAAATTGGTATTCTATACACAGGTGGTATATCTTGCAACACAGATAGGCTACTCCACTGACTAATACACTCTGCAATAGGCCAAAAAGGATTAGCTTTGCTAGATTCAGCCAAATGCTTTGAAAAAAACTTGCACAGCACTGGCACAGACCTGCCTGGCAAAAACTGATAGGAACTGATGTAACCTAGTACTGAAAAGGACTGCAAACACAATTAGTCTTTACTCCCACAATCTATCTATTTAAGAGCACAGACCTGCCTGATAAAAGTCGTAGGAAATGCTGTAACCTAGTCCTTAAAAGGACTGCAATCACAACTATTCCCTACTCCCAAGCTATCTGTAGATTTGTGCGAAAATTGGCTTGAAATTAACAAGGTATAGCGCACACAGCAACAGCGGTGCCGTCTAACAGGCAGCTGCAGCAGTGAGAAAATGGTGGCGACGGGGAAAATGGCTTGGTCTTATAGGGCAAGGACATGTGACATACACTGCCAATGACACATGCCCTTGCTTGTGTGAAAAAAGCACTTCGCTCCGTGTGTGCGCTGCTGATAGGCTGACAGATTGCACCTCCCCACTGTAAATGCGGGAAAGAGAAAAAAAAATGGAGATCTTCATTATTCCTGCAGAGATCCATCCCCTGCCCCTCCGCCCACCCCACTGTACACTCAAACTGCGTATTAACATTAATTTTCATCATTACTGAGAAAAAATCCAGTTATGATTTTGGTGCACGAACAGTTATCGAACATAACCTCCAACAGCCGAATTTTTCTCAAATCGTTCGTGTTCGGCGAACGGCTCGAACAACGCCCAAAACAGCTCGAATTTGAGATTGGCGAACAGTTCGAGTAGAACAACGCTCATCTCTAGTCATAGGTGCATGAAGATTCCATGACAAACATTATCTACAATGGAGTACTGTAGTAGTTGTGGCCCTCAATTCAAGTTTTCATAGGGCCATCAATCGGTCATTAACAGTCAGTATAAATTTATATTGAATATGTATCCCCTATCTCCGTCACAATGTGGCACAACATGTGACAAGGGCCTCCAATGACAAATATTAGTTCGGTAGAACCACTGTACATTCCAGATTTGTCCACTCCACAATGTGCCTAGGGTTTGTAAAAATTAGCCCTATGGACTGAGTCATGGTTGATGCAGGAAGCCACCATCCCAAGGGCCTCCAATCACAAATAGTAGTTAGGCTGGAGTAGGAATACTGTCCTGGCTTGTCCACTGCACAATGTGCATAGGGTGGCATCCACTTCCTTGTCCCAGTGAAGTGTCTCATTGTCCGTGCCTCAGAGCTTGGAAAGAAAGCGTAAATACCCAGCCACGCATCCACAGACACAAATACTAAACTCGCACATTGCCAAATTGCTAGCTGTGAAGATGTTGCCGTTTAGGCTAATGGGAACACAGTCTTTCTGTGATCTCTTGGCTGTGGCTGCCCCACGATACATTGTTCCCAGTCGCCATTATTTTGCCCTGTGTGACGTACCTGCGTTACACAAGCACGTGTTAAACAATCTGAACCATGCTCTCACCAACGCCATAACCAGGAAGGTCCACCTTACAAAAGATACCTGGACAAGTTGTTGTGGACAGGAACGATACATTTCTGTCATGGCACACTGGGTGAACCTGGTGGAAGGTGGGACAAAGGCCCAAACTTTAACATCACACACCCTACCCACGCCAAGAATAGCGGGCCCAACTGTCAGGGTTTCCGCCTCTTCATATTCCATTTCCTCTCTCCCCTCCTCCTGCTCCTCATCCCCTGCTGAATTACCCTCCCCATCACTGCCAAGCTGGGACCTGTGCAGCAGCGCATCAGCAAAGTGGCAACACGCTCTGCTGAAGCTGATCAGTTTAGGTCAGAAAGCACACACTGCAGCACAGCTGTGGCAAGCTTTAAAACAACAGACCGATTAGTGGCTCTCCCCGCCGCACATCCAACCCGGTCTAGTCATCTGCGATAATGGGCATAACCTGGTGGCGGCTTTAAAGGTCGGCAAGCTGGTACACGTGCCATGCATGGATCACATGCTGAACCTAGTTGTTCAAAAATTTCTGAAAACTTACCGTACCTACTTGAGAAGGTGAGCTGTATTAGCGCCCATTTCCGCCATTCCTCTACCATTTTTGCTGCTCTTACAGAGCTTCAAAAGTGCTTGAATTTGCTAAGTCATTGACTCAATTGCGACCTGCCCACGAGGTGGAACTCAATCTATCATATGTTGGCGAGGATTAGTGTACAGCAGAGGGCAGTAGCTGAATACCAGATTCAACATGCCCATCAAACTGAGAGTCAGCCACCACACATAAAAACTATCGAGTGGGTGTGGATCGCTGACATTTGTGAGGTTCTTGAGAACTTTGTGTACTGCACCAACCTCGTAAGCAGTGATCAGGCTATTATCAGCGTAACCATCCCTCTGCTGTGTCTCTTCAAACAATCACTGCATAATCTCAAAGAGGAAGCTTTGAGCGCCCAACATGTTGATATGGAGCCAGATTTCCCAATGGGTGATACTACCCAGCCCAGCCAATATTCTGAGGCAGCATTGGGTGATGAGGAGGATGAGGAGGGAGAGGATTTGTTCTTCTGTGCTACCGAGGGGACTCGTAATGCTACAGATAGGACACCCAACCCAAGCTTCATGTCTGTCCAGCCTGGATGGGCTGTAGAGGAGGAGGTGGAGGAGGAGGAGGTGAGTCAGTGTGATGAGAGGATGGGTACTGTTCTACTGTTGGGGACACAGAACATTTGCCTTTTCCAGCTTGGCCCACATGGCATAGTTCATGCGTAAGTATCTATGGCAAGACCCTCGCGTGATACACATTTTATCCAATAATAATAATTTATTTATATAGCGCCAACATATTCCGCAGCACTTTACAATTAAGCGGGGACATGTACATACAATAAATTCAATACAAGGTAAGACAGTTTAAACAGTTACATTAGGAGTGAGGTCCCTTCTCGCAAGCTTACATTCTACAAGGAAATGGATGGACACAATAGGTGAAAAGTGCTTGTTATTTCAGGTCTGTCAATTATAATAAGTAGGGATTTTCATATAAAGCTGCATGATCTGGTCATCAGCCAGTATGCTTAAGTGCAACAATCAAGTATTGAATGCAGTTATCCTGTGTATGGAGGGTGTGGATACAGATAAATAGTAGGGTGCACATTCTGAATAATATTTAGAAGGAGGGACCAGGGGAAAGTTAGTTTACTGAGTAGTTGAATTGGGAGGCTTGTTTAAAGAGATGGGTTTTTAAAGCGCGCTTGAAGACGTGCGGGCTAGGCATCAGTCTGATCGTCAGGGGTAGAGCATTCCAGAGAACTGGTGCAGCACGAGTGAAGTCTTGGAGATGGAGGTGCAAGGTTCGGATTATGGGGGATGTTAATTAGAGATGAGCGTTGTTCTACTCGAACTGTTCGCCAATCTCAAATTCGAGCTGTTTTGGGCGGTGTTCGAGCCGGTCGGCGAACACGAACAATTTGAGAAAAATTCGGCTGTTCGAGGTTATGTTCGATAACTGTTCGTGCACCAAAATCATAACTGGATTTCTTCTCAGTAATGATGAAAATTAATGTTAATACGCAGTTTGAGTGTACAGCGGGGCGGGGGGAGGGGCAGGGGATGGATCTCTGCAGGAACAATGAAGATCTCCATTTTTTTTTCTCTTTCCCGCATTTGCAGTGGGGAGGTGCAATCTGTCAGCCTATCAGCAGCGCACACACGGAGCGAAGTGCTTTTTTTCACACAAGCAAGGGCATGTGTGATTGGCAGTGTATGTCACATGTCCTTGCCCTATAAGACCAAGCCATTTTCCCCGTCGCCACCATTTTCTCACTGCTGCAGCTGCATGTTAGACGGCACCGCTGTTGCTGTGTGCGCTATTCCTTGTTAATTTCAAGCCAATTTTCGCACAAATATACAGATAGCTTGGGAGTAGGGAATAGTTGTGATTGCAGTCCTTTTAAGGACTAGGTTACAGCATTTCCTACGACTTTTATCAGGCAGGTCTGTGCTCTTAAATAGATAGATTGTGGGAGTAAAGACTAATTGTAATTGGAGTCCTTTTCAGGACTAGGTTACATCAGTTCCTATCAGTTTTTGCCAGGCAGGTCTGTGCCAGTGCTGTGCAAGTTTTTTTCACAGCATTTGGCTGAATCTAGCAAAGCTAATCCTTTTTGGCCTATTGCAGAGTGTGTTAGTCAGTGGAGTAGCCTATCTGTGTTGCAAGATATACCACCTGTGTATAGAATACCAATTTTTTTACTGCACCTAGTGAAGTAAAATCTTTTGGGCATAGCATCATTCTATTAGTCCATCTATACTGACCTCCATCAGGTTGCAAACTGAATATAATTTTTTTCTGCATCTAGCTCTGAAAAAATATTTGGGCTTCTAGCGGTGTGTGGGACTTGGTCTATTAGTCCATCTATACTGACCTCCATCAGGTTGCAAATTAAAAATAATTTTTTTCTGCATCTAGCTCTGAAAAAATATTTGGGCTTCTAGCAGTGTGTGGGACTTGGTCTATTAGTCCATCTATACTGACCTCCATCAGGTTGCAAATTAAAAATAATTTTTTTCTGCATCTAGCTCTGAAAAAATATTTGGGCTTCTAGCGGTGTGTGGGACTTGGTCTATTAGTCCATCTATACTGACCTCCATCAGGTTGCAAATTAAAAATAATTTTTTTCTGCATCTAGCTCTGAAAAAATATTTGGGCTTCTAGCAGTGTGTGGGACTTGGTCTATTAGTCCATCTATACTGACCTCCATCAGGTTGCAAATTAAAAATAATTTTTTTCTGCATCTAGCTCTAAAAAAATATTTGGGCTTCTAGCAGTGTGTGGGACTTGGTCTATTAGTCCATCTATACTGACCTCCATCAGGTTGCAAATTAAAAATAATTTTTTTCTTCATTTATCTCTGAAAAAATATTTGGGCTTCTAGCAGCGTGTGGGACTTGTTCTATTAGTCCATCTATACTGACCTCCATCAGGTTGCAAATTAAAAATAATTTTTTTCTGCATGTAGCTCTGAAAAATATTTGGGCTTCTAGCAGTGTGTGGGACTTGGTCTATTAGTCCATCTATACTGACCTCCATCAGGTTGCAAATTAAAAATAATTTTTTTCTGCATCTAGCTCTGAAAAAATATTTGGGCTTCTAGCAGTGTGTGGGACTTGGTCTATTAGTCCATCTATACTGACCTCCATCAGGTTGTAAATTGAATAAAAAAATTTTCTGCATCTAGCTCTGAAAAAATATTTGGGCTTCTAGCAGTGTGTTAGACTTGGTCTATTAGTCCATCTATACTGACCTCCATCAGGTTGCAAATTGAATAAAAAAAATTTCTGCATCTAGCTCTGAAAAAATATTTGGGCTTCTAGCGGTGTGTGGGACTTGGTCTATTAGTCCATCTATACTGACCTCCATCAGGTTGCAAATTAAAAATAATTTTTTTCTGCATCTAGCTCTGAAAAAATATTTGGGCTTCTAGCAGTGTGTGGGACTTGGTCTATTAGTCCATCTATACTGACCTCCATCAGGTTGCAAATTAAAAATAATTTTTTTCTGCATCTAGCTCTGAAAAAATATTTGGGCTTCTAGCAGTGTGTGGGACTTGGTCTATTAGTCCATCTATACTGACCTCCATCAGGTTGCAAATTAAAAATAATTTTTTTCTTCATTTATCTCTGAAAAAATATTTGGGCTTCTAGCAGCGTGTGGGACTTGTTCTATTAGTCCATCTATACTGACCTCCATCAGGTTGCAAATTAAAAATAATTTTTTTCTGCATCTAGCTCTGAAAAAATATTTGGGCTTCTAGCGGTGTGTGGGACTTGGTCTATTAGTCCATCTATACTGACCTCCATCAGGTTGCAAATTAAAAATAATTTTTTTCTGCATCTAGCTCTGAAAAAATATTTGGGCTTCTAGCAGTGTGTGGGACTTGGTCTATTAGTCCATCTATACTGACCTCCATCAGGTTGCAAATTAAAAATAATTTTTTTCTTCATTTATCTCTGAAAAAATATTTGGGCTTCTAGCAGCGTGTGGGACTTGTTCTATTAGTCCATCTATACTGACCTCCATCAGGTTGCAAATTAAAAATAATTTTTTTCTGCATCTAGCTCTGAAAAAATATTTGGGCTTCTAGCAGTGTGTGGGACTTGGTCTATTAGTCCATCTATACTGACCTCCATCAGGTTGCAAATTAAAAATAATTTTTTTCTGCATCTAGCTCTGAAAAAATATTTGGGCTTCTAGCGGTGTGTGGGACTTGGTCTATTAGTCCATCTATACTGACCTCCATCAGGTTGCAAATTAAAAATAATTTTTTTCTGCATCTAGCTCTGAAAAAATATTTGGGCTTCTAGCAGTGTGTGGGACTTGGTCTATTAGTCCATCTATACTGACCTCCATCAGGTTGCAAATTAAAAATAATTTTTTTCTGCATCTAGCTCTGAAAAAATATTTGGGCTTCTAGCAGTGTGTGGGACTTGGTCTATTAGTCCATCTATACTGACCTCCATCAGGTTGCAAATTAAAAATAATTTTTTTCTTCATTTATCTCTGAAAAAATATTTGGGCTTCTAGCAGCGTGTGGGACTTGTTCTATTAGTCCATCTATACTGACCTCCATCAGGTTGCAAATTAAAAATAATTTTTTTCTGCATCTAGCCCAGCCAATAGTTTTGGCCTAATACCACAGTTTGGCCACTCAGCTCTGCTCGGTTACCATCCATTGTTTTTTTGTGCAAACAACTCCAGAGTTGTGAATTAGTTAACCAGCAAAATGAGTGGAAAAACGCCTGCTGCTGGTGGAAAGGGGAATAGGCGTGTTGGGAAGGGGAAAAAAGGTTGTGTCCGTGGGGTAGGTGCAGAAGAAAGACCATCTTCCAGCCAAACTAAAATGTCTACTTCTTTTAGCAGACAATGTGATAAGATCCCTTTCTTACGGCCACGCCAATCGCTACAAATTCCAGATGAGGCACAAAAACAGCAGGTGCTTCAACGGATATCAAGTGCTCCTTTAAGTGGGCTCTCCTCCACATCAACTTCAACATCACAAATACTCCAGTCCTCAAAGGTGTCACCCAAATCGCACTTGCTTCCTCACAGCTCCCAAATCTCCAGCTGCCCGTCTGAGTATGAGGTAGAACAGATGGTTGAGTCTGCAGAGCTGTTTACTCATACTATAGCCTGGGAATCAGAGGTCGACTCCAGCGCTTCTGTGAATCCAGACGAGGAAATGATCTGCACTGATGCCCAGAATCTTTATGAGTCGGATCCAGGACCAGACGCAGAAGGTTCTGACCATAATGTAGACCCTCATTCCCAAACTGTAACTCCTGTTGGTGGAGACAATGAGGAAGACGATGATAAGACTCAAATACCTGATTGGAGCGACAACTTTAGTTTTTTGTCAGGGCAGGAACAGGTTGGCTCTGAGGACGACGGGTGTGATAACGCACAGGGTGATGATGATGAGGTCGGAGATCCCACTTACTGTCAACCCACAGTCAGCCAAGAGATGAGGTCAGCAGAGGAGGTGGAGGAAGATGCTAGTGACGACGAGGTCAGGTTGCGCCTTCCTGGACAGAGACGTAGTACTGGAAGCACGTCAACAACTGCATCCTCAAACACAACTCTGCCTCTCACCACAAGTCGTGGTGGCTCTTCAGGTCGCATGGGTGCTAAGCCTTGCATAGCCTGGGCATTTTTTCAGATCGATAAAGATGACCCAACTCGTGTTATCTGTAACATTTGTCAGCAAAAGCTAAGTAGAGGCCAAAAAATACATAGTTTGAGTACTTCATGCATGAACCGGCACATGGACATGAAGCATAAGTTGCAGTGGGAAGCTCAGTGTGCTACAATGCGGCCTAGCCGGCCGGGCCAATCACCGTCTGCCATATCTTGTGCATCCGCGGCCTCTTCATCCTCTGTGACTGGGGGGACAGCAGTCACACCTGTTTTGGGGCGCAGACCTGCCACCTCTTTACCCGCAACAGCCAGCGTGATTGGCAGGTCATCATTTTCTTTGGAGGTGGTAACACCAGCTGGTGTTGAGCGCTGTCCGACATCGATAGCACCACCTTTGGATCAAGGCAACCTAACATGTCCGCCTGCATCTTCCTCACAGACCGGCAGTTTGCCGGGGACACCCTTATCAACCCCGTCTAAGCACAATAGCCAGCCCTCGGTCCCTCAGATGTGGACAAGTAAAAGACCATTTCCTCCTAGCCATGAGAAAGCTAAGAGGTTGAATTTCACCATCTGCAAGCTCTTGGCTACAGAAATGCTGCCTTTCCGCCTGGTGGACACAGAGGATTTTCGAGACCTTATGTCCGTCGCAGTGCCCCAGTACCAGATGCCCAGTCGGCACTACTTCTCAAAGAAAGGTGTGCCTGCGCTCCACCAGCATGTCGCACACAACATCACCGCTTCTTTGAGAAACTCTGTGTGTGACAGGGTGCATTTCACCACAGACACTTGGACGAGTAGGCATGGACAGGGGCGTTACATGTCGCTGACTGGGCACTGGGTAACTATGGTGACAGCAGGACAAGGGGCTGCTGTCCAAGTCTTGCCATCCCCACGAGTTGTGCGTCAATCCTCTTTATGTCAAAGTTCCTCCACTGCTTCTGCCTCCTCAACCTCCTCTCGGTCTTCCACCTGCACCCAAAGCCTGTCTGGTCATGCCACAAGCTTTCTAACTGCGCAGAAGGGATCCTGCACACCTCCTTACTATGCTGGCAGTAGGGCTCAACGTCATCAGGCGGTTTTTACATTGAAATGTCTGGGAAATGTGAGTCACACAGCTGAGGAGTTGTGGTCAGCTCTGGAGAACCAATTTCATGAATGGTTGTCTCCACTGGACCTGAAACCAGGGAAGGCCGTGTGCGACAATGCTGCAAACCTGGGTACGGCCCTTCGCCGGGGCAATGTCACACACGTGCCTTGTATGGCTCACGTGTTGAACCTGGTTGTCCAGCAATTTTTAGCCCACTATCCCAGACTAGATGGCCTTCTGCAGAGGGCACGGTCGCTGTGTGCTCACTTCCGCCGTTCGCATCCCGCAGCTCAGCGACTTACATCTCTACAGAAGTCGTTGGGCCTGCCACTTCACCGGCTAAAATGCGATGTGCCTACCAGGTGGAATTCAACTCTGCACATGTTGCAGCGACTGTGGCAGCACCGACAAGCCCTGGTGCAATACGTTCTGACGTATAGCCTGGGCCAACGAGATTCAGAGGTGGGGCAAATCACGCTGGAGGAGTGGTCTCAGATCAGGAACCTATGCACCCTTCTGCACAGTTTTGAAATGGCGACGAAGATGTTTAGTGCTGACGATGCCATTATCAGCATGACTATTCCGGTGATTTACATGCTGGAGCACATGTTAAACAGAATTCGGAGTCAGGTGGTGGCACAAGAGGAGGTGGAGGAAGTAGAGGAGGAGGAGTTGTATGCGGAAGGGCTAACATCTGCAAGGTCCAGATGGTCGGCAGCACCAAGGCGGCAGGCATGTGAGGGTGGGGGAGATGGTTTTACCAGGGCGCATGGTAGCAGCCAAACTAGTGAGGAAGGTGCAGGAGCCCAGGAAGAAGTGGAGGACGAACTGATGGAAGACTCATCAGATGAGGGAGACCTTGATCACATTTCTGTTGTGCGAGGTTGGGGGGAGAGGACAGAGGAAGGAAGCATGATTGTTACCTCGCCACCAACACAACAGGGACTTGGTGCTCCTGGATGCGCAACACACATGAGTGCCTTCTTGCTGCACTACCTGCAACATGACCCTCGAATTGTGAGAATTAGAAATAATCCTGACTACTGGGTTGCCACACTGTTAGATCCCCGGTACAAAAGTAAATTTGCAGAAATTATTCCTGCCATAGAAAGGGATGCACGCATGCAGGAGTATCAGCAGAGACTGTTGCAGAATCTTACATGTGCTTTTCCACAAAATACCAGTGGTGCACGTAGTGAATCTCACAGTTCCAACTTGCCAACCGTGGGACCGTCAAGTGTTCAGCACTCAAACCGTAACAGAACCACAGTATCTGCTGGTAACATAAATTTTGCGGAATCATTTCACCACTTTTTTAGCCTATCCTTTGCAAGGCCACAGGAGACAAGAAGTCTGACACATAGTCAACACCTAGAGACGATGGTACAGGAGTATCTCCAAGTAAACATTGAAGCCACGACTGTGTCACTGGACCCTTGCTCTTTTTGGGCTTCCAATCTGGATAAATGGCCGGAGCTAGCCACTTACGCCTTGGAGATCTTGTCATGCCCCGCAGCCAGCGTTCTGACTGAACGTGTGTTCAGCGCTGCTGGTGGTGTGCTGACAGATAAGCGCACGCGGCTCTCCACTGATAATGTAGACAGACTCACGTTCATAAAGATGAACAAATCATGGATCCGAAACGACTTTTCTACCCCTGTGTCATCCTGGGGAGAGTAAAAGCTTGATGATTGGTTAAAATCACCCTACCAACCGTTTTAAGCTTTCAAATTACTAATCATGTTTATCTGTATCTTGACTGGAAAATAATTTGGGCTTTGTAGCAGTGTGCAGCACTGATCCTATTAGGCCATCTATAATAAGCTTCACCAGATTTAAAATTAAAAATAATTTTTAGCTGCATCTAGCCCGGAAAATAATTTTGGGGCTCTGAGATGCGCAAGACACATAAGTGCCTTCTTGCTGCACTACCTGCAGCATGACCCTCATATTGTCAGAATTCGAAGTAATCATGACTACTGGGTTGCCACACTCTTAGATCCCCCAAACTTTTCGATCAACCTTTTCATTTTAATAAAGACCAAAAAAATGGTCATTTTTGAAATTATAAGCATTAGCAGGTTGTTAGAAACTGAAATCAAACAGTTTTCAACTCAAAACTTTATTCTAGGTGATGTTACATTTTCACATAGGACCCCTTGTTCGAAAGGAGCTTCTGAACTCTCTCGTCCATTGAATTTGTCAGGTTTTGGATGGTTTCTGCTTCAATTGTTTTGCATGAGGACAGAATACCCTCCCAGAGCTGTTGCTTAGATGTGAACTGCCTCCCGCCATCATAGACACTCCTTTTAATGATGCTCCAAAGGTTCTGAATGGGGTAGAGGTCAGGGGAGCATGGGGGTCACACCATAAGTTTGTCCCCTTTTATGCCCATATCAGCCAGAGATGCAGATGTTTTATGTGCAGCATGAGATGGTGCATTATCATGCAGAAAAATGATCTTGCTGTGAAATACACGGTTCTTCTTCTTGAACCATGGCAGGAAGTGCTGTTTGAGAAAATCCACATACATTATGGAGTTCATCTTTAGCGCCTTCAGGGATCCTAAAGGGGCCGACAATCTCTCTCCCCATGATTCCAGCCCAAAACATTACTCCACCTCCTCCTTGTTGGCGCTGTAGCCGTGTTTGCGTGGGGTGGCCATCAACCAGCCATCCTCCACTCCATTCATCTGGACCATCGAGCGCTGCACGGCACTCATCCGTGAACAAAACAGTTTTGAAATCAGTGTTCATGTAATGTTTGGCCCACTGGAGCCGTTTCTGCTTGTGTGAAGTGGATAGAGGAGGTCGACAGGATGGCATATGCACAGCTGCAAACCTCTGAAGGACCCTGCATCTTGTTGTTCGGGGGACGTTGGAGGCACAAGCAGCTTCAAAAACTTGTCTGCTGCTATGACAAGGCTTTTTTGCCGCTGCTGTTTCAACCTGACGTAATTGCCTGTAGGAAAGAGTCCTCAATTTGCCCTTATCAGCACGCACACGTGTGTACTGTGAATCAGCTACATACTTCTTGATTGCCAAGACACTTCATCCTGATCATCGCACAATGTTGACTGTAGTCATGCCTTGACCTAAACACTCCACAATTTGTTGCTTCTCAGCAGCCGACACATCCTTTTTCTTTCCCATTTTGGCAGAAAATGTAGGCTGCTTAATAATGTGAGAGAGCCTTCTTAAGTAGTCTTGCCTTTCATTGGACACACCTGCCAAACTAATTAGCACAGGTGTCTGCAATTGCTTACAGTGATATAAAGAGCCCTGACACACATCACCATCAATGAGTTTAACTGACAAACAAACAAATTCTTCCCTTATCACTCCTAAACACTTTTTGCATAATAATTTGGAACGCGGTGTACATGTGCTTTTCCACAAAACACCAGTGGTTCACGTAGTGAATCTTACAGTTCTAACTTGCCAACCGTGGTCTGTATGGAATTGTTCAATAAAGGGCCCAAAATTAAGATAACATAGATGGGAGAGGTCTCTATGAATAGGAATTCCTAAGTATTTTATACCCTGTGAGGGCCAGGCAAAGGGAAAGTTGGACTGGATGGAATCCTATATGGATTTACGGAGGGAGACATCGAGGGCCTCAGACTTCGCTGCATTGATTTTAAAATTTTACCATGTAACAAAGTGATCTATTTCAGCCATAACAGCAGGGATGGATATATGTGATTGAGTGATATATACTAGGACATCATCAGCAAATAGAGAGCACTTGTACTCGGTGCCTCCCACCTCAATCCACCTAATATTGGGGTTATGGCGAATTGATGAGAGCAGGTGCTCCGTCACTAGGATGTATAAGAGAGGGGACAGAGGACATCCCTGCCTTGTCCCATTGGTGATTGTGAAAGGTGATGAAAATGTTCTGACGCACCCCCTGGGCCTTGGGACACCCGGAGCCGGACACTTTTTGGTGGATGCTGGTGGTTGTAGTCTTCGTGGCGGCGATCCGGTTCCGTGGCTCAGGGCGGTCAAACCAGTGGCGGAACTATTTATGTGGTTTTGATGTTTAAATGTCCGACTACGCCACCCGTGGATTGCGATCAGAGTGAACCGCCGCTACAGGGCAGACCGCTAAGGCTGGTGTTGTGGGTGCAGCAGAGCGTAGCATAACTCCCCACCGGAGGAGTATAGCCTCAGGGCAGTGTATGCGGAGGATGGGGGTGATGGTGCAGGGCAGCAGCAGTAACGACACGGAGTCAGTGATGCAGTTCAGGGCCTTTACTCACAGTTCTTATTATCCAGACCACGTCTGCAGGTAACGGCTGCCCACGTCGTACTGTGCTCACCAGGTGAGGGGCTCAGACAACTCCCAGATAACTTTGGAGCGCTTCACAGGACCCCCTTTGTGTGTCCTTTGTCTGGCCTTTCTTACCAACACTTCTGTCCGGCTGCCTCGGGCCTCCTCTTGGTAAACTTGGCGCCAGTTTCCCTGACCCTATGTGGTGCCTTCCTAGCGGGTGGAGCAAGGGGCTGCGCCACATAAAATGTCAGAGCCTCCGGTTTCTAGCTGAGGGTCGTTTCCTGCCTCCACTAGTTCGGGGACCGGTCTCCCCCTTTGGCCTGACCCCTCCACGCAGGTGGATTCGGGCGTGCGGTGGCGACTCGCCCGTCCGCACCCCTGGGATCCCTTCATTCCTCGTTCCTGGAGCCTTCTCCGCTCCTCTTCCTTCCTTCTCCCTCTTGCAGGCCTGGGCCTCTGTTACTAGGCCCGCCTCCGGAGCAGAGCTCATGCAGAGCCCCTGCTCCCTGCCACTTCTGCTCAGACTTCTCTGCACTGAACTAAGATGGTGCCCACCTTTTATACTCCCTTCTCAATGCACCCAGGAACTGCTTCCTCCCTGCTCCTGCACTGCAGGGTTCCCCTTCCTCAGTGTTCCCTCCCCCCACTCCAGCCAGGGACAGGGACTGTCGTGCCCATCTCAGGGGCATATTGGTCGCCCTGCCCCACGGCAATGTGGTGTAATGCATGCAGGTGTCGGGTCCTGATCCACACTCCATCCTTATCTGAGAGTGAGATATCACACCTCTGGGTGAGGTGCAATACGTCTGTAGCAACCGAGCCCTCGGTGCTACAGTTCCATTTATCTTCAGCCTAGGTGACGTATTGTGATACAGGGCCGTGATTTTGGCTATAAAAGGGTCCCCTAGACCCCTACCCCAAGCTTTTTAAGAGAATCATATATGGCATGCCAGGAGACTCTATGGAATGCTTTCTCAGCATCCAACGAGAGTATCTACTTACAAATTTTTAACTGCATCTAGCCCAGGAAATACTTTGTGCCTAGTAGCAGTGTCTGCTAGTCAGCGGATTATCCCGGCTGTTAAGCAAGCTACACCACCTGTAGTTTGGACACTTAATTTTTTCAAAGGAAATGCTTCGGGACCACGGGATACTTAGTGAAGAGCATCAGGAGGCACCCCAAGGCATAGGGGCTGGGACTGGCACTAGGATGCCTTGCGGTGGACAGCCGAGCTCGATCCTTATAAAAGCTTTTTAACTGCAGCAGCTTTAGTGGACGCTACTGGAGCTGGAATTACGCGGCTGCTGGCATGAGACTTGCCCTCCAATAGATCCTTGTAAATGGATTTAAAGTGTATTCATTCAAATTAGAGGGACAATTTAAATTAAAAAGCTTAGAGCTGCCTCCACCACAGGGGGGCTCTCTCGACCCACCAGCGGACAGGCACCAGTATTGGGAGAGGGGGGCTGGCCGTCAGGGTTCACCGCGGCTCTGGCACAAACCCGGCGACACGGAGGTGGCACGGGCAGGAGCGGACTGGCCGTCTC
Source organism: Phyllobates terribilis (assembly GCF_046119375.1). Taxonomy (NCBI): domain Eukaryota; kingdom Metazoa; phylum Chordata; class Amphibia; order Anura; family Dendrobatidae; genus Phyllobates; species Phyllobates terribilis. Next base: position 287,215,442 of record NW_027362761.1, read on the forward strand.
GGCTTCTCACTTTTTGGATTTTAGAAGGGCATGACATGCCTATATCTGTGTCTCCCCCTCCTTTTACTCCTCCACCTCTTTTCTTTTCGCATGACTATATGTACTTGTCACTTTTCCATGTGTTAGTTGTGTCTACTGAGCAGTTTGTAAGCTTTTGGACACCTTTGAAGGTGTTTTCTATGTGTTTCTATGTGTTTTTGTTTGCCTGCCATTGGTTTTAACGGTGTTCGAAGGTGTTCGACGAACAGTTCGACGAACAGTTCGGCGAACACACGGGTGTTCGACGAACCGAACCGAACTCGAACACTACGGGGGTGGCTCAACACTAATGTTAATCTTAGGTCATTTGTAAAACGGAGGGCACGTGTAGGGCGATAGACAGAGATGAGAGAGGAGATATAAGGCGTTTCAGAACTGTGGAGAGCTTTGTGGGTGAGAGTGATGTGTTTATATTGGACCCTGTAGCGAATGGGCAACCAGTGTAATGACTGGCACAAGATGGAGGCATCGGTGAAGCGGCTGGACAGAAATACAACCCTGGCTGCCGCATTCAGGACGGATTGGAGACGAGAAAGTTTGGTAAGAGGGAGACCGATCAGAAGAGAGTTGCAGTAGTCCAGACGAGAGTGAATAAGAGCGACAGTAAGAGTTTTAGCAGTTTCAAAGGTGAGAAAAGGTCATATTCTGGAGATGTTTTTAAGGTGCAGGTGGCAAGAGTGACTTATACTGGTTGGCCACGTTTCTCGATCCATGGTACAAGGAGAAATTTACTTCTCTCCTTTTGGAGTCACCAAAGAGTTTTACAATTGAATCGTTCAAGAGGGCCATTGTAAATCAGTTGCTAAAACCATCACCCTCAGACGATGCTGGTGGCAGGGGTACCGGCTCTTTTCATCACCAAGGGATAATGTGGAGAGACACGAACACCAGCTCCAACAGAGGTGGAGGGAAAATGTGCACAAATTGGGCAGTTTTCAATAAACCAGCACAACAGCAAGGGCTATCTGTGCCTGTAACAATGCCAAGGAGGGATACTTTGGAGAGCATGGTCAAGGGGTACGTAAGTGACCATACATGCGTCCTTTCTGACGCTTCAGTTCCCTTTAATTATTGGGTGTCTAAGCTGAACACTTGGCTCGATCTCTCCTTATATGTATTGGAGGTGCTGGCCTGCCCGGCTGCTAGTGTGGTGTCAGAGTGTGTTTTCAGTTCTGCTGAGGCAATCATCACTTATAGGCGCACACGCCTCTCCACGGAAAATGCAGACAGACTTACTCTGATTAAATTCAACAAGGACAGGATATCTCCACAGTTTGTGATACCTCCAGATGACAGCAAGCCAACCTAAATTCACCAAAAATGCAGATTCATGCTACTGCTGTTAACGTCACCCCCTTCCCATAAAAATCAGTTTCCTTCCTTCGTCAACCATGACTCAGCCCATAGGGCTAATTTTAACAAACCCATGCACATTGTGCAGTGGACAAACCAGGACAGTATTCCTACTCGAGCCTAACTACTATTTGTGATTGGGGGCCCCTGGGATGGTGGCTTCCTGCGTCAAGCATGACTCAGCCCATAGGGCTAATTTTTACAAACCCTATGCACATTGTGCAGTGGACAAACCAGGACAGTATTCCTACTCCAGTCTAACTACTATTTGTGATTGGTGGCCTTTGGCATGGAGGCTTCCAAAATAGTGGGTAAAATGGACTGGTGCGTGCTTGGTAGCAGGCATTAGGAAATGTTTGGACTACTGCTTTTCATTGGGCACTTATTGCCTTTTTAAGTGGACTAATGTGGACAGAAGGCAGGCTGTCACCCCCAAAACAGCGGGGAAAATGGCCTGCTGCGTGCTTGGTAGCAGGCAGTAGGAAATATTTGGACTACTGCTTTGCATAGGGCACCAAATGCCTTTTTAAGTGGACTAATGTGGAGAGAAGGCAGGCTGTCACCCCTAAAAGAGGGGGGAAAATGGGCTGGTGCGTGCATTGTAGCAGGCAGTAGGAAATGTTTGGACTACTGCTTTGCGTTGGGCACTAACCACCTATTTAAGTGGACTAAAGTGAACAGCAGAAGCCAGGCTCTGACCCCTAAAACAGTGGGGAAAATAGACCGGTGCTTTTAAAAAAAAAAGGCAGCACAAAATGCTACTACTCTGTGTGCTGGAAAAATATTGCTTTGCCTCTCACAAGAGCTGTTTTAATACGGACACTGGAAGAACACTTTAACCTCTCCCTTCCTAATACACAAGCTCTCCCCTGTACTCTGACTTTGTTGTGAGTCTTCAGCTCTGAAAAGAGCTATTTTTTGGTGGTATTATGGAGATAGTGAGCGGCTCCTTTAAACACTGAGCTAGTATACACTGTAGGTAGCCCTTAAAAGGGCTTTTGTTTTATCAAGAGGCCTAAACATTCTCCCTAGCAGCTCAGCGATCTCTCCCTATGCTTGTAGAATGCAGGCTCCGGACGCAATGTGCACAAAATGCCGGCGGCAGGACTTATATAGACCCTATGACGCTGGGCCAATCACAGTAATGCCACAAACAAGATGTCTGCAGCTTTACTGTGATTGGTTAAGAAACCCAGTATGTTTAGTGGCTGCAAAGGAGGCGTCAAAACTGCAGGGCGGGACATCCGAATATAGCGAGGTGAGTACACAAATACTCGCAGAATAGCGAGTAACCCGAATACCGTACTATCCATGCGAATAGCGAATAGTAACGAATACATTCGCTCATCACTACTCCTAAAGCAAATAAATGAAGCAACGTATAAGAGAAAAGCAATTATTATAGGGGATTTTAGGCACGTCCACATCTATTTCCAACGTGCACAAACGTCTCATCCTGCTGATACCCCAATACTGAGCTTCTGTTGCTGTATGTGTCCCTATTACTACACCTACTGTGTGCCCTCTAGATGGCATATCAAACCTCTAGAATACAGTATAGTAATGCCGTGTGCAAGTGCCCTAAAAAGTTCCCCTATAACAAGAAGTGTCTATTAACATTTAATAATGCCCTGAGTCTCCCCCCATGTACAGCTCTCCTATACACAGTACGATGCTCTCTTATACGCAGTATAATTCCCCCTCACACAGTATACTGACACCTTAGTAGCCCCCAAACTGATGGCTCTAAAACTGTATGATAGCCCCCACACAGTGCAAAGACCCCACATTATATCTCACACTGTATGATGGATCTCACTATAATCCCCCAAATAGCCTTCATATAGTATGATGCAGGGCTGTGGAGTCGGTAAGCCACAGTTGCGACTCCGACTCCGACTCCTGGATTTTATTAGGTTCCGACTCCGACTCTGGCTCTAACTCCGACTCCGGCTCCGACTCCTTCATAAATGGCCAATTCGTAACAATAAATTTACTGTTGTAAAATATTAACATCGTGCTTATTCAGTTTCTCACCATCATATAAGTAATCAGACCACTTAGAGCAAAAACTATATTTATTAGAATACAATTAGAATATAGCAAATAACTTTTATAAACTTTTATAAACTCTTGTAAGTAAATATGCAATAAACACTGTTATGCAGTTAATAAGAAGAAATCTATAAATTTGTCCTCAGAAAAAGTATTGTCTCTGTCTGATCCTCCCTTATGGATGCCTTCAAATCTGATGTAATTATTTTGAGAGCAGAGAACAACCTCTCTACACTAACTTGGGTTGGTGGCAAAGCAGTAACCACTTGGGCAACATCTCTGACAATGTCAGGATACAGAGGAATCACTTGTTGCACTGTTATTTTTGATGAACGGTCAAATTTCTCAATTTCTTTTAGTGCACATGAAAAATTCTGCTGAAATGTACTGGCTGTGTTCTTTGATGGGGATGACTCTTCTATGCAGGAACGCTTTGCACGGTCCTTGTCATCCAAATATTTTTCTAAATTAAATTCTTCATCAGTTGATGATGAGGGTGAAGATGTGGCAGGACGACCAAATTCTTCTTGTTCCTCCTGACTGTTCTGCAACCCTTTCATCCTTACTGCTATTTCAAACAGAGCTTCTTTTCCTTTAGTTAGCTGTTGATCATCTAGAAGAATCCGATGCATTGGGTCTACGTAAACAGCTGCCAAAAGAATGTTATTTTGTAATAGTAGCTCCTCTCTCCGTTTCATTGATGTAGCAATGCCACTTGCAATTTACCCTCCTCTTTGGGACAGGCGAAACATCAGGTTCTTCCACTCCTTTAAGAAAATACCTGGAGTTAAGTCCTCTGCTTGTAATTTTTTAGTCACTGTAAATGGGTGCTCTAGCAATTTTTCCAGCTCAGTCACCTGATTCCACTGACTTTCATTTAGCGTCAGTTGAGGGTTAGCCATGTCTACAAGAAAGGTTTTCAGTTCAACGAAGCACTGAATCATTAAGTAATTACTGCCCCATCGTGTGGCTTGATCAATAATTGCCCCTTTTCCAGCACGTCTCTTCAAAATTGAGTCAACTTTAGGGATTCTAGCAACAGTAGCCAATTTTCTCACCTTGCCAATCAGTGCAGCAGCATGTCCTTCTTGCAGACTGTCTCTTATAGCCAGCTGTAGCGTATGCACAACACAGCCCATGTGATGAATGAAAGAACGTATTGACACAGTTTCAACAAGATCATCTAAACTATCATGTTGCTATTCATCTGAAGCAACTTCAGTTTGCTCCTCAGTTACAATACTGTGTTCCTCTATTTCAAACATTTCTGTGTTTGTGGACCCAGAATGTTCTTCTAGCTGCTGGTGACCATCATTACTCTCATTCATTAGCTTAATAGTACTTATCATATTTGAAGCATTGTCAGTTACGACAGAAAGAACTTGCTCTTTTTTAAGTTCATAGTCTTGCAGAACCTTTTCCACCAAGACCTGGAGAAACTCACTGGTGTGATGAGCTTTGGTGTCTTTTACTGCCAATGTCTTGGTAACTATTTCATTTTTGTCACAAACAAATCGGACATTGATGGCAAAATAGTTCACTCTGTGACGTGTGCAGGCATCCATTTTAAGAAACAGAAAGCATCCCTTGAGAGTTTTTTTAAGTTCTTCCTTTTGTTTAAAAGCTTCTTCGATTACTAATTTTCTAATACTCTCTCTTCTAGAGAAGCACCAAGCTTGCGGGCCATTTCCCCATTCAGACACATAAAAGCTGGTCGTGAAAATAATGAAATAGGCACACTATCCTTTACAACAAGCTCTATGATCTGTTTTTTAAATGTATCTACTGTCATCGTCACAGTAACTTTGTCACTGACAAAATATCTTGCAACTGATGGCTGCAAAGTTCTCTGCTCTTTTGTTTGGCTGGAAGAGCTGGGCACTGGTTCATTGGTTTGGATGCAGTCTTTCTCATCCACTGCTTTCAGTACTTCTGGATGAAAGCGCTGTAAATGTCTCTTTAGATTAGAAGCTCTGGTAGGAGCATTTTTATCTTTGCCTGAATATGCACTGATCTTGGCTTCACAGCATTTGTTTTCGTCCGGATCATTTGTCATACACTGACAGACATAATCTTTTCTATCTTGAGTGATGGTGAAATGTTCAAATACAGCTGATTTAATGTGACGCTTCTTTGACATTCTCAGGTTTTTAATTCTGGATTCACAATCCAAATGACAATTGTTTTTCCTAAAAACAATTGTACAAAATTATTGCCAGGTCGTACAACTGATATAGTGGTCAGTAATACTGTTATTCCTCATGTACTCACAGTTAACTGATGCAAAGTTTGTTGAAAGGATAATACTTCTTACAGTCTTCCTCTTCTGAGTAGCAGCTCTGAGATGCTTGGAAAATGCACACCTAGTAAACATCTAGTCTAGAGGAGGAGCTTTACTACTAAGAATTTGCAACACATTTTCAGTTTCAGTTTCATACATTGTATGTAGCGGGGTTGGGGCAGCATGAGGTTAACCAAGTATAAGATTAGATAAGGGCAGTGGAGAACAGTGACACACAAGAAGTAAGAAATGTCTCTATCTCCAGCAGAACTGCTTATCACTGTTGTTCATAGTTTGATAGAACATATATATTTGAGTAACATTTATAAAATTCATATGAAAGTTCAATTATGAAATATTAATACATTTTTTTTAAAGCTGGAGTCGGAGTCGGTACATTTCTACCGACTCCGACTCCAACCAAAACTAACTCCGACTCCGACTCCACAGCCCTGGTATGATGCCCCAGATAGTCCTCAATATAGTATAATGCATTCCCCACAGGCCTCTATATAGTATAATACACTCCCCATAATCCTCCATACAGTATAATGCACTCCCCATAGTCCTCCATATAGTATAATGAACTCCCCTTAGGCCTCCATACAATATAATGCACTCCTCATATGCAGACTCTATATAATGTAATGCTCCCCCATAGGCCTCTATAGTATAATGCATTAGGTGTGGTCATATCGAGGAGGCGCAGAGAAGGCGATAACTGTTGAACATTCAGTCATTATGTGCTGGTATTGGGGGACGGATCACAGCGCTCATCTGCAGACATGACCCGTCTAGTATCCTTGTGCACGGACATCACGTATACCAGCACCGCGTCTGCACCCTGAGACATCACAGGACCCCAACACGTTACTGCACTGGACAGGACATCCGGGTACTCAGGGGTGCTAATACACTACACTGTGCCAGATACACGCAGGGAATTATTTATCAGGAGTGGTGGATGGCAGGAGGGGGAATCTGCCAGGCAGGGACAATTGTGAGTTCAGGCCTGATCACACGCACACAAGAATCATAGGCAATATATCCATATATACTCATTTACACACAGGAAAACACATATACTGTATACTGCATGCACTATATATTACATTCTGAACACTATTATATACCCTATATATTACAGATACACTACTACATACACAAAGATCATATGCAATCATTTACACACAGGAAAACACATACTGTGCAGTATTACATATACTATACACACTAATGTATATACTTACCTATGCTGCAGCTGGGCCTCCACCACTTGCCCCATGCCAGGGCAGAAGTCAGTGGCCAGTGCCAGGCCCCAGCACAGAAAGCTAGCAGCTGCTGCTTCCTCTCTCAGGCTCTGCAGACAGTCACCCGCTCCCCCTCCTCTTGGTCAAACTACCTATTTGATCAGGACAGACAGCTGTGGAGGAGGGAGTCATAGAGGGGAGTGTAGAGAAGTGTGTATCCCCCAGGAATGGTGGGGATTGGGGTCCTTCCTGTAGTGGAATGAACAGCACTAGATCCAGGAAGCAGCATCAATGTGTGACGCTGCCATCTACTGGCCACAATAATTATGAATTCCTGCTGGGTTCCAGTCCTACTAGTCTGCTACTGGCCTGATGTCACAGGGAAGAGGAAAAGAGATGACCGAGGCGGAGCCAGTGCTGGAGAGCACCGAGCCTCTGCACAGGAGCTCTGCCCCACAGTAGCTCCACGTGGGCCCCCTCAGAGCGCAGGGCCCAGGGCCACTGCCCCCTCTGCCACCCAGTAGCTATGCTACTGCTTAAAGCAATCAGGAAGACATACATGGTAATCTATCAATTTATTAATGTATCAATTTAAAGAGTTATTCACAAAATCACAAGGTAGTCTTATAATAATATACACATATATTTCTCCATTTATGGCAATATAACTAAGTCTAAATATATCCTGATTTGCACATACAATTTTTCATGGGTCCCCCTTCAGGCTCTATTTACCCTCCAGTTATGATTAGAACCCTCCTATAGTTCCAATGCTCCAACTCATTTGTGCGCAGTGCAGTACTTTTCAGCTTGCTTCATGCTAGCATACAGTAACTGTGCTCTGGGGTGTATCCGGAACTAAGCTGCTCCAGGGAGAAAAGATGTCTAAAAAGCTCCTACGTACATTTAGACATATGTGTATACACAGAATACCTTCATACAGATACATGTATAGAGCACATACATACATCTACTTATACACAGAGCCCATACAGTGGGGAAAAAAGCATTTGATCACATGCTGTTTTTTGTAAGTTTGCCACTGATAAAGACATGAACAGTCTATAATTTAAAGGGTAAGTTAATTTTAACATCTAGAGATAGAATATCCCAAAAAAATCAAAAAAATAACATTGTATAAATTAGATACATACAGACACATGTATACAAAGAGCCAATAGAGTAAGTACCACACACATTTTTGTAAATATTTTATTATACCTTTTCATGGGACAAAACTTAAGATATAACACTTTGATACAATCTAAAGTAGTCAGTGTGCAGCTTGTATAACAGTGTAAATTTGGTGTGCCCGCTAAGTAACACAACACACAGCCATTCATGTCTAAACCACTGGCAACAAAAGTGAGTACACTCCTAACTGAAAATGGCCAAATTGTGCCCAATTAGCTACAGGTACATCTTACAAAATTAGAATATCATCAAAAAAGTTAATTTATTTCAATTTCTCAATACAAAGTGAAACTCATATATTATATAGAGTCATTACAGAGTGATATATTTCAAGTGTTTATTTCTGTTAATGCTGATGATTATGGCTTACAGCCAATGAAAACACAAAAGTCATTATCTCAGTAAATTAAAAAAAAAACACCTGCAAAGGCTTCCTAAGCGTTTAAAAAGGTCCCTTAGTCTGTTTCAGCAGGCTCCACAATCATGGGGAAGACTGCTGACTAGATAGATGTCCAGATGGCAGTCATTGATACACTCCATAAGGCCCAGAGTTCCAATTCTCATTTGGAAATCAAGGTCCCAGAGTCTGGAGGAAGAGTGGAGAGGCACACAATACAAGCTGCTTGAGGTCTAGTGTGAAGTTTCCACAATCAGTGATGGTTTGGGGAGCCATGTCATCTTCTGGTGTTTTATCAACACCAAAGTCAGTGCAGCCATCTACCAGGAAATTTTAGAGCACTTCATGCTTCCCTCTGCCAACAAGCTTTTTGGAGATGGAAATTTCATTCTCCAGAAGGACTTGGCACCTGTCCACACTGCCAAACGTACCAATATCTGGTTTAAAAACAACAATATCACTGTGCTTGACTGGCCAGCAAACTCGCCTGACCTTAACCTCATAGAGAATCTATGGGGTATTGTCAAGAGGAAGATGAGAGACACCAGACCAAAAATTGCAGACGAGCTGAAGGCTGCTATCAAAGCAACCTGAGCTTCCATAACACCTCAGCAGTGCCACAGGCTGATCGCCTCCATGCCACACTGCATTGATGCAGTAATTGAAGAAAAAGGAGCCCCAACCAAGTATTGAGTGCATTTACTGAACATACATTTCAGTAGACCAACGTTTCGGATTTTAAAATCATTTTTCAAGCTGTTGTTATAAAGTATTCTAATTTACTGAGATAATACCTTTTGTGTTTTTATTGGCTGTAAGCCATAATCATCAACATTAACAGAAATAAACACTTGAAATAGATCACTGTGTTTGTAATGACTCTATATAATACAACTCCTGGCAAAAATTTTGGAATCACCGGGCTCGGAGGATGTTCATACAGTTGTTTAATGTTGCTGAAAAAAAGCAGATCACAGACATGGCACAAAACTAAAGTCATATCAAATGGCAACTTTAGGGCTTTAAGAAACACTAAAAGAAATCAAGATTAAAAATGTGGTACTCAGTAAGGGTAATTTTTTTTCAGACCAAGCAGAGGAAAAAAATTATGGAATCACTCAATTCTGAGGAAAAAATTATGGAATCACCCTGTATATTCTCATTTCCAAAACTAACACCTGCATCAAATTACATCAGCTATTTAGTCTGCATCTAAAAAGGAGTGATCACACCTTGGAGAGCTGTTTCACCAAGTGGACTGACATGAATCATGGCTCCAACATGAGAGATGTCAATTGAAACAAAGGAGAGGATTATCAAACTCTTAAAAGAAGGTAAATCATCATGCAATGTTGCAAAAGATGTTGGTTGTTCACAGCCAGCTGTATCTAAAATCTGGACCAAATACAAATAACATGAGAAGGTTGTTAAAGGCAAACATACTGGTAGACCAAGGAAGACATCAAAGCGTCAAGACCGGAAACTTAAAGCAATATGTCTCCAAAACAGGAAATGCACAACAAAACAAATGAGGAACGAATGGGAGGAAACTGGAGTTAATGTCTGTGACCGAGCTGTAAGAAACCGCCTAAAGGAAATGGGATTTACATACAGAAAAGCTAAACATAAGCCATCATTAACACCTGAATAGAAAAAAACTAGGTTACAATGGACTAAAGAAAAGCAATTGTGGACTGTGGATGACTGGATGAAAGTCATATTCAGTGATGAAACGCAAATCTGCATTGGGCAAGGTGATGATGCTCGAACTTTTGTTTGGTGCCATTCCAATGAGATTTATAAAGATGACTGCAAGAAGAGAACATGCAAATTTCCACAGTCATTGATGATATGGGGCTGCATGTCAGGTAAAGGCACTGGGGAGATTGCTGTCATTACATCTTCAATAAATGCCCAAGTTTACATTAATATTTTGGACAGTTCTCTTATCCCATCAATTGAATGGATGTTTGGGGATGATGACATCATTTTTCACGATGATAATGCATCCTGCCATAGAGCAAAACCTGTGAAAACATTCCTTGAAGGAAGACACATAAGGTCAATGTCATGGCCTGCAAATAGTCTGGATCTCAATATAATTGAAAATCTTTGGTGGAAGTTGAAGAAAATGGTCCATGACAGGGCTACAACCTGCAAAGCTGATCTGGAAACAGCAATCAGAGAAATTTGGAGGCAGATTGATGAAGAGTACTGTTTGTCACTCATTAAGTCCATGTCTCAGAGACTGCAAGCAATTATTAAAGCCAGAGGTGGTGCAACAAAATGCTAGTGATATAATGGAGTGTTCTTTCGTGTGTTTTTTTTTCATGATTCCATAATTTTTTCCTCTGAATTGAGTGATTCCATAATTTTTTCCCTCTGCTTGGTCTGAAAAAAAATACCCTTACTGAGTACCACATTTTTAATCTTGATTTCTTTTAGTGTTTCTTAAAGCCCTAAAGTTGCCATTTGAAATGACTTTAGTTTTGTGCCATGTCTGTGATCTGCTTTTTTTCAACAACATTAAACAACTGAATGAACATCCTCCGAGCCCGGTGATTCCATAATTTTTGCCAGGGGTTTTATATGAGTTTGATTTTTTGTATTGAAGAACAGAAATACATTAACTTTTTGATGATATTCTAATTTTGTGAGATGCACCGGTATTTTTCCTCCCTGGTGTCATGTGACTCATTAGTGTTCCAAAGTCTCAGGTGTGAATAGGGAGCAGGGAGATGCCTAATAGTGAAATAGTCTTACTGTACAACAAACTCAGCTCTGCTGCAGCCATATAGTTTCATTGTACAAGTAGTAAAAGGAGGAAAACAAACGTGGTTCTGCTTCATCTAGATGATACAAGTGCCATATGCGCTGGAATATCATCATGATCATACTGGTAAAAAGGTGAATGAAAGCAGACTTGGCTCTGCTTCATCTGTACAGTGTAACAATACAGGAAATACAGCAAAAACATACTTATCTCTGCTACATCTGTATATGTTCTGTATATAACCTGTCCAGATGTAGCACAGCTGATTCGGTCACTTCATCAGCATGCGCCCAGAAAATTCCGCTCTGCTACATCTGTGTAGTTTGATCATACACCACACTCTTCTCAGCTATATATGAAGTATATGATCCACTGACTATGGCAGGTGATAAATCTCAGTCCACTCTGTAAATGACGCACCCTCCATTATGCAACACTTTTTAAAACTCTCAACTAAATAAGTGCGACAAAGCGCCCGACCACCAACACTATGTGCACTTGTAACAGACACTTCACCAAAATACTGCCCACAGACTGCACAGGGTAAATGTAGCATACTGACCCTCAAGATGGTCAGGTGTCACGCCAGCTCTAGCACCAGGGTGACAAGAAAGGAACACACAAAAAAAAACAAAAAAAAACAATATAGTAACAATGAGCACATCTATAATAAATATTAATTTTATTGAGAATTAACAATATGCCATGTTTAAAATCAATTAAAACTAAACTCTACAAGACGCTGACATGTTAGGGTATGTGCACACGATGCAGAAATGCTCAGGATTTTTTCCTGAGCGTTTCTGCATCTCTCTGGCAGGAAAAAACGCATGCGGATTGTACATGCGGATTGTACATGCGGTTTCCTGCCAGGGACATGCGGAAATGAAGCGGTCTTCACTTTCATTTCCGCATGCGGGTTGACAAGCGCTTCCCAAGCGATTTTAGCATCACTTGGAAAGTGCTTGACAACTTCACACTATATAAATCCATGCAACCGGCATGGATTTATATAGTGTGTGATGTCAAAAAATAAAAAATAAATCTATACTTTACCCTCTGATGGCCCCCGGTGTCCTGCTTCATCGGTCCCGGCTGCCGGCAGTGAAGACTGTAGGACCTTCCGACGTCAGCGTCACGTGACCCGTCACATGACTCTGACGTCAGCGAAGGTCCTTCATTCAACCGCGAAGTGCGCGGGAAGCCAGCAGGACGCAGCGCGGGCCGTCAGAAGGTGAGAATATATGTATTTTTTATTTTATTCTTTTTTTTTTAATGGTACCTGGGTCTGGATGAGAATCCTCTCATCCACACCCGGGTACCATCCGCACATTAGACCGCATGAAAAGCGCATCAACATATACAGTGATGCGGATTCCATGCGGTCTAATGCAAGTCAATGGCGGCAAAAGAGCAGCGTTTCCGCAAAATTAATTGACATGCTGCGGACTTTTGACCGCAGCGTTTACGCTGCGGAAAAATCCGCATCATGGGCACAGTACATGCGGATTTCAATTGGGGAACATTGCTGCCCTTCTACCATGCGTTTTTCATGCTTTTCCGCGGCGTTTACGCAACTGCAAAAACGCCGCGGAAACGCACGAAAAACGCATCGTGTGAACTCAGCCTTAGAGAAAAATAATTGAGTTTGCAAAATACTCCAATATGAGACAAAAAAAATCTGAAAAGTATGCATTGTTGCATATACTGTACATCCAGAAAGATAATAATGTCATATAGTATCCAAATAAAGTGCTATCAGTCAAAATACAAAGCAATAAGAAAGATGTATTTTTCCCTAATGAAGCTGCCTTGTGCAGGGATACGCGTAGTGTTCCTTACCCACTGACATCCATATTATTTTTCAGGTTACTCAGATGCCATATTTAGGGTTTTGGTTACTTTATTTTATATAAATTTATTTTTATTGGTTTAGTGTACATGTGGGTATATTTAATGCCTTGACATTACATGTCATGAAATTGAATATACTATATATGTAGGGATTGCCCAGTCTTCTCTTTTCAATGCCACCCTTGTGTGTTGGTGACTAAGAAGAACAATATACTGCAGGATGATGCTGTATATGGAGGGGCTAATAAGAGTGATATGTGGTTGTGTATAGGTAGCTTAGAGAAGTGGTATACTGCTAGATGGTGCTGTACATACAGGGCTTGAAAGTAGTTGAAATGTTTTTTGACTGCTACTGAGAAATCAATTAGCACTGAGAAGAAGCACGGTGCTTCTGGCAAATGTAGTTTTAGTTGATAAGAATAGGAACTTCGATTTAGCTGTGTGAAGCTGAATGCACAGAAAGACAGATACACAATAAAAAAGACACAAAGGTATATAAAAAAGAAACTTAAGCTCGGCTTAGTATGTTAACATAAGTATGCATTTACTATGCTTGGTGGAATAATTCTTTAACTCTTGGTGTAATTTTTTGTTAACTCCTAAATGTATTTTATAGTTTATAAATTTCAAACCAATAAGAGGTGTAACATGGCATCATATGTAATCATTTAGGATTTTTAGATTTTTTTGTATGTTGTGATTTAATTTATCATTTAACTCCACCCTTCACCTCTCTAAACAAGCTTACTTCAATACCCTCATCACCTCACTATCCCAAAATCTCAAATGACTCTGACATTTTTCACTCCTTCCTCAATCAAAAAGTGCAGGCCTCTATCACCATCCTTAGCGCCAACGAACTGGCCAATTATTTTAAAATTCCCCAATTCCCTAATGTCAATGATCCTCTTCCTTTCCACAATACATCAAGCTCACTTTCTGTCTTTGAACTGGTTACCGAAGAAGTTACCAGCCTCCTCACTTCATATCGCCCTAATAACTGCACCACTGACCATATTCCCACTCAGCCCCTAAATTCCCTTTCCCCGGCTGTCATCACCAACTAACTAAAATAGTTAACCTCCCTCTTTCATCTGGTATCTTTTTCTCCTCCTTAAAACACACCATCATACACCCATTACTTAAAAAAAATCCCTCTATCAAAATTGCTTTTACTAAAGTCTCTTACGATCTACTCACAGCTAAATCTAATGCACACTACTTTTTCTGATTCTCCTGGATGTCTCTGCAGCTTTTGACACCCTGGAACACTAGTACATTCTCACTATGCCCTGTTCTATCGGTCTCAAGGATACTGTTCTTTCTTGGTTCTCCTTCTACCTTTCTGACTGCTCATTACTGTATATTTTGCTGGTTCCTCTTCCAATCCTCTCCACATAACTGTTAGGGTTCCTCAGGGTCCAGTCCTCCTATTTTCTCTATGCACCGCCCCTATTAGATAAACCATCAGCAGACTTGGTTTTCAGTACCAACTCTATACTGAGGACACCCAATTATACACTTCTCCTGACTTTACCTATGCATTACTACAAAATACCAGTGATTGTGTAACCACTGTTTCTAACACTATGCTTTCCCTCTATCTAAAACCTGAATCTGTCAAAAACTGAACTCCTTGTGATTCTTCTATCCACTAATCTATCTATACCCAATATTGCCATCTCTGTGTTTGGTTCTACCATAACTTCTAAGCAAAATGCCCGCTGTTTTGGGTTTATATTTGACTCAAATATTTCTTTCACTCCCTATATTTATTTACTCATTCGCTCATGTCACCTGCACCTCAAAAACATCTTTAGTATTCGACCTTTTCATACTTTTGACTTTACAAAAACTCTTCCTGTTACTCTTATTAATTTTTGCCTGGACAACTGCAAATCTCTACTAATTGGTCTCCCTCTTTCTAAGCTCTCCCCTCTCCAATCCAACTTGAATGCAGCAAACAGGATCATATTCCTGTCAAACCGCAACTGTAGTGTCTACACCCTGTACAAGTCATGGAATTGGTTGCCCATCCTCTACAAATTACAATATAAACTTATCACTCTCACTCACAAAGATCTCCACACTTCTGCACCACCCTACATCTCCTCTCTCATCTATGTCTGACATCTTACCTATGCACTCCATTCCACTAATAATCTACAGTGCCTTGAAAAAGTATTTATACCCCGTGAAATTTTCCACATTTTTTCACATTACACCCACAAACCCCAAAAATGTATTTTACTTGCATTTTATGCGATATACCAACATAAAGTAGCAAGTATTTGTGAAGTGTAAAGGAAATGATACATCGTTTTCTAAATATTTTAAAAATATAAATCTAAAAATGATGAGGTGCTTTTGTATTCAGCCCCCCGTAGTCATTACTTTGTAGGACCATCTTTTACTGCAATTACTGCTGCAAGTCTTTTGCAATATGTCTCTACCAGCTTTGCACATCTAGATGCTGAATTTTTTGCCCATTCTTCTTTGCAAACTAGCTCTGGCTCGTGTATGGTGAACATCTGTGAATAGCAATTTTCAAGTCTTGCCTGTACTTCCATTTATACATTTATTAGAACAAGAGTTTCTGTCTACTATGATTGGTATCCAGCTCATAAAGACAGCTGAGGATCCCTTTCTATCAACTACTTTAGAGATCAGCAGATCAATCCACAGAGGATCGAGTTTGCGTCAAATTTCCCGAGATTCAAACATCTTGGTTCTTGAGATTCGATTGATTGTCCGCTAAAAAAATATTCCCACACTGCTGAAGGATCAGAGAGCGCGTTGCCATGCGGACCTCCACATAATTCCCTGCAGCTATGAAATGTTAAGGATTATCACACCTTGTACAGTGGTGGTCAGTACCTGGGCACCACAGATCAGCTTTTCCGAGTCGAGCCCAATTTGTAAGGCAGAGGCATTTTCCAGCTCTTCTGGTTAACGGAGTCCTGTTTCATCTCTCCTCTAGAGTGTAAGCTGTTATGGTCAGCGGGGTTCATTTCATCCACATGTATTTTCCGAGCAATTATAAGCTTTATGGTATTCAGATTTTCCCAAAATTCATTCTCAGCAAATCAAACGTTGTGCAAAAATTTGAATACAAATTTCAAAAGATCTGCTCATCTCTAGTTGTGTGATGTGACTCTATATTTTTTTAAATATTTCATATACATTCCAGTCTATTAAGATCCATGTCTCATTTACTCTATATCCTATAGTCTGCAATGTCAGATATACATTCAGTAGTATTGATATACACAAAAGATTTTCAATAGCAGTTCAATGGTCCTCCACTAGGTGTCCATCTTGGTCTACACAGCAACTTCTTAACAACCAGCTCTAACCTTCTTTTCTGTACAAGGGTTCATTCATCATGTTGAGTTCTTCTGGTCTTTTCACAGACAATGAAGGGAAACCGGCCTTTTCAGAAGAGCCACTTTGTTGTTTACACAAAAGAGTTTGGCTGTTAACACATGTAAGGTAATGGGATCCCCTACAGGCTCCTAACAGTGCCTAACGCATGAATTTGGCTGATGGATTACCCACACCATTCATCTAAATTATGTCACAGGCAATAAGCAACCTGCTTAATCTGCCTACATGAAGAGCTTGGTTTGTTGCTGTTGACACTTTTTAGTACTGTTTTGCTCACAGTTTACAGAAGCACCATCAAGTGGCAAGTTATGTCCAGCAATAGTGCTTTTCAATGAACCTTTAAGTTATTCATACAATACAACTTACGCATAAAAATACATGTTTAACCAGACATATAGCATAATGAATAGCAATCAAAACCCATCTCAAGAAGACCTATTAACATTTAGTCTAGGGTAAACTACTGATCTGATGTTTTCTTACTGTTGATTTTTTTTAATGATCTAAGTGATTGATTCAACTGATATTTCCATATCATGTACATAGAATAATCAGAATCAAACACTAAACAATTAGAACCAAAATATTAGAAGGGATTTTCAAGCAAATTTTGTATCCTATAGGGACATTTTACAAATTAAAGGGTTTTTCCTGTATTTTTACACTGAGCTATCTACAATGTAAATAGTGTGCAAAACCAAAAAAGCACAATTCTATACAATGTTTAATGGCTGCTGCTGGGTATTGCAGGTCAGATCCTATTTATTTTTAAATTGGGCTGATCTGCTGTACCCAGCAGCAGCCACTAGTGTAATGAGCTGTGATGTTTCTCTCTCTAAACTTTTTACATCCATCCACCTCTGGAGGTGATAACATCTAGCTCATCAATATAATAGCCCTGGAAAATTAAGAATATTAATTTGTTTGGTATATAATTGTTTTATAGCTGTGCATGATTTCATTATAAGGTTAATGTTTGTTTAACAGTCATCAAAGATGTAGAGGTAAAAATCTAAGGTCCCTGTATACATAGACATAGTAATGTAAAAGGATCATTCAGTATAATTTATGTCAAGATTATACATTGTACATTGCAAAAAAAGTAAATTTTCTCATTTATCTTGATACAATTCCCTTCCTATTCTCAATATTTTTCTTCTGTCCGTAAATAAGCCAATACTTATCTAATATATCTTACAAGTGATAATTTGCAGGAATGCAGACGTAACATGGCCCAGAAGGTATGATTTACCTTTAAACAACTAAAATTCACAAAATGCTGGTGCAAGCACAGCAGCACACAGTACATTATGGTACTGTCTATAGCAGGCACAACACACGTAATGGGTACTCCACTCAAAAGAGGGATTATTCTTGGTATCTCACTGAAAGAGCGGGAAATTAACTTTGTTCTTTTTTTTCACATGTTTTTCACCAATATACATGGATCCAGGAAAATAGAAAGAAACTTTTGTTAGAGGGAACCTATTATCAGAAAATTACCTATTGTTTAAACCTTAAACAATAGGTAATAGGTTTTTGTGTTGCATGTATTTTTTAAAAAAAAAGTGTTTTTTTTTCAGATCACAATGTTTATTAAAAAAAACCAAAATGAGCAATCTTGCAATTTTCACAGTGACAACTTGGACTTTTTTAGACTCATGCTTCCTGTCCCTTTAGGAAGAACTTTCAGCAAGGCTCCTTTATTCACTGCTGATAACAAAGGATTCACCATTCACACTAGGTGACATCACAGCTCACCATACTCCTCCTCCCTTCACAATGACCTATGCACAAACACAATAAACACAGATGAGGTCAGAATTAGGAGGTATTACCATTGTGGGTATTGTGAGTAATGTACGTGTGGATTTCATGGAAGTTAAGCCCCCGTCACACTAAGCGAGATCATATTATTTTGCATGTTTGTCAAACTTAAACGTTTCGGATCACAAAATAAAATTTAAATATTAGACAAAGATAGCACATACACAAAATGCAGTTTTTAAATCAAGGTCTTTATTATTAAAGGAAAAAGAAATCCAAATCTATGGGGCCCTGTGTGAAAAAGTGATTGCCCCTTAATCCTAATAACTGGTTGGGCCACCCTTAGCAGCAAGAACTGCAATCAAGCGTTTGCGATAACTGGCAATGAGTCTCTTACAATGCTCTGGTGGTATTCTGGCCCACTCATCTTGGCAAAATTATTGTAATTCTGTCACATTGGAGGGTTTCCTAGCATTAACCGCCTTTTTAAGGTCATGCCACAGCATCTCAATCGAATTATGGTCAGAAATTTGCCACTCCAAAGTCTCAATTTTGTTTTTCTTAAGCCATTCAGAGGTGGACTTGCTGGTGTGTTTTGGATCATTGCCCTGCTGCATAACCGAAGTGTGCTTCAGTTTGAGGTCACAAACAGATAGCCAGACATTCTCCTTCACGATTTTCTGGAAGTCAGCAGAATTAATGGTTACATTAGCCACACCAAGTTTTCCAGGTCCTGAATTAACCCAACAGCCTCAGACCATCACACTACCACCATCATATTTAACTGTTGGAATGATGTCCCTTTAATGAAATGCTGTGTCAGTTTACAGAGTATTCTCACTTGGCAATCATCAAGATGTTTTCAGGCAAAACTAAGACGATCCTTTATGTTCTTTATGCTCAGCAGTGATTTTTGTTTTGGAACACTGCCATGCATGCCATTTTTGCCTAGTCTCTTTCTTATGGTGGAGTCATGAACACTGACCTTAACTGAGGCAAGTGATGCCTGCAGTTGTTTGGGTGTTGTGGGGTCTTTTGTGATCTCGGGGATGACTCGTTTCTGCGCTCTTGAGGTAATTTTGGTCGGCCAGCCACTCCTGGGAAGGTTCACCACTGTTCCATGTTTTCGCCATGTGTGGATAATGGCTCTCACTGTGGTTCATTGGAGTCCCAAAGCTTTAGAAATGGCTTTATAACCTTTTCCAGATAAATAGATCTCAATTACTATGTTTCTCATTTGTACCTGAATTTCTTTGGAACACAGCATGGTGTCTTTTTAAGGATCTTTTGGTCTAC
Source organism: Phyllobates terribilis (assembly GCF_046119375.1). Taxonomy (NCBI): domain Eukaryota; kingdom Metazoa; phylum Chordata; class Amphibia; order Anura; family Dendrobatidae; genus Phyllobates; species Phyllobates terribilis. Next base: position 287,235,088 of record NW_027362761.1, read on the forward strand.
TTCACTTTGTGAGGCAGGTCCTATTTAAGTGATTTCTTGATTGAGAATAGGCCTGGCAGTAATCAGGCCTGTGTGTGGATAGAGAAATTGAACTCAGCTTCCCAAAGATGTGATAAACCACAGCTAATTTATGTTTTAAGGAGGTCAATCACTTTTTCACACAGGGCCCTGTAGGTTTGGATTTCTTTTTCCCTTGATAATAAAGACCTTCATTTAAAAATGGCATTTTGTGTTTACTTGTGTTAAGATTTAAGTGTGACAATCATGCAAAAGAATAAGAAATCAGGAAGGGGCAAAAACTTTCTCACACCACTATATATTTAATAAAAAAAAAAAGTAGCTTCCCTTTAAGATGGTACCGAAATTCCGAGCTACTAAACCATTTTAATAATTCCAAGAATAACTTTTTCTGGAAGTGTAATGCAAACACATACACATGTTTCATATTTCGCAAATAGTGGACCTGTAATAGCATAAAAGGTTTTTGAAAATATGTGGAACATATCCTTATTAAAATTGGAGTACTAAAATCTCACTAATCTTCAGAAACCGCTATTCTGTCTTTTAAGGGGACGGCTGCAAACAACTTTATTAAATAATGGAAAGGAACCGAACCCGGGGTCCGCGATGCAGCCTAGAAGACTGCGGCCGAACACCTTCCGGGTAAGAGGGTAAAACAATGAACTGATATATCAATTCCTTCCATGTTACTGCACAGCGGAACGAGAATAGGGATTCGCACTATCTCCGTTAACTGCACGAGAGATGTGCGATAAATAATGTAGCTATAGCCCTGTTAATTGCACAGAGGCTACGCAGTAGTTGCTTGGACGTGTGTGACTCACGCGGGCGAATACGTGCTCCCAGCCGGCGTGCTACCGGACTGAGGAGTATCTCTCCACGTGGCTTACAAGCGGTGCCGGTAATATGGCGTCTGCAGACTGCTCGGGGTGTATGACGACCCCTTTGTCGGAGCCAGACCGTCAGACGAAGCTACCTGCCTCCCTCCATCTAAGGCTGCCTATCCCCCGCTAAACCTGCCTGACAGAAGCTAAAACACACGTGGAGCCCAAATGACCAAGCGTCCACACAACAACACCATCACAGCTCAATGATCAGAGCGCCCCGCCATGTTTGTGTGCGAGCTATTTAAAGATTAAGCCCTGCCCACCGTCACACTATTGGCGACATCACCCGCTACCAATCAGGCGGTGCCAGGTCACTGGATCAGCTGACTCCCAAACCACCAATCACGGTCCGCTATGTCACGGGCATGCTCAGTGCAGTGAATCCTGGACTTAGGCTGTAGCAGCCCTGTTTCCCTCCGCAACCTACGCTTCATGTTGCTAGAAACATAGACCCAAGTGACAACTTGTACATCTCGTTCACCAGCTAGGCGTTGGGACTGATGATGATGCCGAGCAGCATCAGCCCTGGCTGGACTGGAATGGGAGGCCACAGAATCCACTGATGGTTCTGAACCCATTTCAAATCCAGCAAATGCTTAGCACTGTCACTTCTGTCTACTACTTCAAAATAGGGTTGAGCAGACCCATGGAACCAGAACCTGAACTTTAGTACTCTACAGAACTGTATAAGAACCTCAACCCCATTGAAAATAATGGAGACCAGAACTTTGGATTGGAAAAATAAAATCTCTCCGTCTCTCTCGACAGATTTACCCCGGAACACCAAACATTGCAATGAATTTCGCTCAGTTCTACTTATAACTCTTCTAAATCTAATTAACTAAATGAATTAAACTCTTTTTCTAGCATCAGATAATGTACTATTTCCACTTCACTATCTGCAATCAGATACACCCACATCAGTTAATGCAACAATAAAACTCAACAAATATGCAAAAAATGTGGAGACCATTTGACTTTCAGTCAAGATTCAACCACTTTCTACACAGTGAAACTGGCTGGGAAAGGCATAAAAAAGGCAAAAGTCCAAAAAGTGTTGTGCAAATACGAGTTGCACAAAAAAATTTCCATGCAGTTTTTCACAAGAAAACTGGTAAAATCTGCTTGATGAATTGGGGCCTTAGTCTCTCTCTAGATCATAGTTCTCTGAATCTCAATAGTTTCTTCTTTGTGGCAGTGTACAGTATGCTCCTGTCACTGTTCGCTGACTTTCAAGGAGAGGTCTTTAAGGACACTCTCTTCAAAAATAATCCTATTCCAATCACGCTTTACAGTTACTTCAGCCTCAAAATGTTCACATCACGGTTCAGATATTTCTTTCACATTTACATACTCCAACAACTAAACGGTCTTTCACTAAACAGCAATTGACAGCTCCTAAAAGGCCATGTAGTCACCACCTTAGACCCCTGGTCAACCAATTGTATTGGTTGGGCAATTTAATTTCTGTTGGTTGGGTAATTTAATTTATGGCCATTCTTTAACCCCCTTCATAAACACTTCATACTCATAAGTGAAAAGAACATATGTACAGTGAAACAAAACGCATATACAATCATGTACATAGTACATAAAATAGTATTTAGTTTTATTTCTTAGAGGGACATTCAATGAAAAAGGATAATTATAAGTCAATAGTTTGTAACAGATAGGTGGAACACTTTAAAAAGGGTTGTCCAGGTTAACCACAAATGTCTGCAGTCATTGTATGTGACTGCAGACTTTTTAATCCACAAATACGTATCCTTGCTCACCTCACTATTAATGAGAAAACTTGTGCATGTCTAGTCGGAATGTGACTGGGAGTAGGCATATCACCCACACCAGAGAATCATGACAGCACGTGCTGTGAGAATTTACAAATCTGTAATTATATAGACTGACTACCAACTTTCGAGCCAAACCTGGACCACCCTTTTAACCCTTCTTGCATACAGTATGTTCATGTAGTCTAAAGAAAGTTTAATGATATAAAATCTATGTGTACTGCAGACAAAGAAGCTATGAATTTTACAGTTGGTAATACTGTAGTAAAAAAAAAAAATATTGCACTACGTTTCAGGCTGTAGTTTTAATTCCTTCATGTATTTTTAAGATCAAGATTTCAACCTGCTACTAGTTTTAAATTTTTTTCATCTGGGTTCTGCCTTTACTGTAAAACTTGCTGGATGTGAAGTCTGTGAACCCAGAATCCTGCCCTGTCTATTTTTATTTCTATCTACCCTCTGATTAAGGCCACAGCCCCACTATCAGTATTTGGTCAGTATTTTTTCTCAGGAGTGGGAGCCAAAACCAGATGAGGAATAATCAGAGAAAAGGTATAATAGAAACAAGTGCACCAATTCTGCATTCACTCCTCGTTTTGGCTCCCACTCCTGAGAAAAGATACTGACCAAATACTGACCGAATACCGATAGTGGGGCCGTGGCCTAACACAGACTATATGATCTGCCCTCTCTGATAACTTAGATGTTTTACCCCAGATGCTAATTTGCCATGTGCAATCTGTTGCTCCCAAACCGTTATGTGCAACACTGTGAGAATCAAGAGCAGAGAGAGCTAGAATGGCATAGGAACGGTATGCTGTTTGATCTGTTAGAAGCAGCAGCACAATCAGCTATGTAGAAAAGTTAAACAGACTCTAAAGCAGCAACATTTTAGAACATTTTTAATGAAGCTTATGTAAAATGTTTCTTAATATCTATGATTCAAAGAACTATAAACAAAATTCGATGCACTGGTGTCCATATCCATTAACCTGATAATGGCCAAATGCCATAACCCTACACTGCTTTAAATTTATAGAATGTGGTTAAAGTTATTCCTCCAGCAGGCTAGCGGGAGCAGGTCTAGTCAAACACAGTGAAGGTACCCTGGGGGAAGACAAAAGCAGTTTATTACCAACCCTGTCTTCTATTAGGCCATCTACATAGTCCTCCATGAGTGCTATATAGAGTACAGAAGCAACAGCACTGCTGATGCTTCTTTAGACCATGCAATCTCATTATTACTCAGTGACTATCAGCATAACCAAGCTGGTTGGCGTTGCATCACCCCAGGACAACACACTGTAAATGCTGCTGTCAGAGATTGATAGCAACATCTACCAAGCTTACAACTGCAGGTGTTGTTCCACGTCACTTACAGCTGTTAGAGGCAGATGATAGCTGAATTATTAATACAGCCATCAACTTCCGTCAAAGATATCATGAACCCGCATTAAAGACAGGGACCCATTCTAGTGCCTCCAATGGCCATAAGGGGTTAAACCCCTTCCCGACATGGCAATTTTCTATTTTTGCATTTTCATTTTATCCTCTCCTTTTCCAAGAGCCATAATATTTTAGTTTTTTCATTCACATAGAATTCTCAGGACTTGTTTTTTGCGGTGACTAGTTATCGTTTTGAATTATACTATTAATTTTACAACTTAACGTACTGGAAAATGGGAAAAAGATTTCAAGTGTGGTGAAATTGCACAAAAAATACAATTCTGCAATTTCTTTAAAATTTTTGTTTTTACAGTGTTTATTGTGCGGCAAAATGACCTGTCAGTGTGATTACGCTTACTACCAAACTTGTAAATATTTAGCTTTATTATTTAACTGGCAAAAAAAAATAAAAATTTGTTAAAAAAAAATTCCAATTATGCAATTTTGGTGTTTAGATTTTGTTTCTCGCATGCGTATTGAATGTTTGGTTAAACGCGATATTTGCCTCACATCATCTAATGTATTCACTGCCTTTGCCTAACTGATACCTATTGCTCCTTCCTATTCTTCCTTTTGAATCAAATGTGAGTCTTATCTGACGTCACCAAATGTATTTACAGCATTTGCGGAACTAGCCCATGCACATTGAATGTTTGGTTAAACGTGATCTTTCCTTGACGTCATTGAATTTATTCACTGCTTTTTCCCAAATGACACATCCACATTGAATGCTTTACTTATATAGACACGCTGGTTACCACGCTTGTGTACTGAAAATTCATAAATCACAGCAAAGAGGTACCGGTAAATTATATTGGTACTAGCCAGTACAAAAATTCACAGAAATTGTACCTTATTAAATCAGTTTAAAATTTAACTTTTATTATATATCTCTTAAAATACTATTTCCGTCACTAAAAACAAGTTTTTAATGATGGTGATAGTATTTTAAGAGATATATAATAAAAGTTAGATTTTAAACTGATTTAATAAAGTACAATGTCTGTAAATTTTTTCACGCTTGTGTACTGACTGCTATACTTCAAAGATCGTACTTACTGTACACAGTCGCACCTGCGCAGTGACTACTTCCGGAAGCTAACCTGTTGTCTTCGACTCTCCTCATGCCTCTGTCTGGTAATTAGTTATTTGTTATTCATGTGATTCTATTTGATTTATTTTTGCACACATATAAAAGTGACACCATGTGGCATACACACTCACCCTTATCCCTGAGGAAGCCACAACAGGTGTGGCGATATGCATGGGGTCTCAGGTCCTTATTCTAATTTATGCCTCATATAAGGTTTTTCCACTCATTATTGTTGGGTTTGTCAGGTTTATCTTTTTGACCTTTATTTATATTACCAGGATATATCTTGCGAGTTATTATTGTCCTGCAAAACTGTCCATCAGGCTATGGTTATTGTGTGCATTTTTAGCTATATATTGTACAACTTTCATATTATACCATCTCTTTGAATTTACCTGTATATGCTATATCTAGATATTGGAATAAAGTGGAGAGTCTGGACTATAAATGCCTTGCATATTAATTATTATTTTCTTAGGCAAATGTCTTCTACAGCAGTGACATCAGTGATGGCTGATGTCACTGCTGTAGAAGTGACACTGATCATCGTGGGACACTCGGCGTAATCGTGGACTGTGTCGTTGATGGCGGACAGGTGAGGAATATGGTTGTTTGTCATTTTACGCTTTTTTCAGGAGATGGAGAACTTCGCGGATGGAGTGTAACAAAATATTTTTTAGAACCTTTAGTGTTTTATTTTATTAAAATACTTTATTCTGGCCGTGTGTTTTATTGAAAAAGCGCCGACCACTTTACTACGCAGTTAGTAATGGGGGCGTCTTATAGAAGCCCTCCATTACTAACCTGGGCTTTATGTCAGCCGTCAATACAAGGCTGACGTGAACCCCAATCCCATTACCCCATTTCCCAGGCTGCTAATATCAGCCCCCAGTGGTCGACTTCCCCTCTGCTGGTTATAAAAATGACGCAGGACCACGCCATTTTTTTTTATTTTAGGCTCTGTGTGTCAAGGTGTCAATCGGACCTTTTCATGACCAAACTTAATTAAAGTAAAGAGTTAAATAAACACACAGACACAAAGTAAACACTTTATTTGAAATACACCAGACACATTCTTTAATCATTTAAATTAACCAATATACTCCCCCCAGTCATGATGCTAATCCAAGGGTTTAAGCAATGTCCCACCAAATAACTTTATTTAGCTCCAAAAAGCATTCATTGATGTACAAAAATGCTTCAAAAACACATGTCAAAAACGAATGTCAAAAACACACCAAAAAAATGCATGTATTTTTCCTGCCAAGGAGATGCAGAAACTCTCAGGAAATTTCTGCTTCAAATACGCATTGTGCACACATAGCCTTAGTCCCTGCAGGAGATGCAAGGCTGTATGTCGCACTATTTTCACAAACAGTCAAATATAACTCAAAAAAAGATTTGGGACCAAGCAAAAAACGGAATTGTGTTACATGTGTGTAGCTCACTGCTCACTGTTTACACACGCATTGTGCTGCTTGCTCTCAGTCACTTACTATCACACTTGATTACATTATTAGTAGAGATGAGCGGTGTTCGACTAGAACTGTTCGCCAATCTCAAATTCGAGCTGTTTTGGGCGGTGTTCGAGTTGTTCGACGAACCCGAACGATTTGCAAAAAATTCGGCTGTTCGAGGTTATGTTCGATAACTGTTCGTGCACCAAAAGCGTGTCCTGCATGTCTGGCGCTATTTAGAGCACCAATCATGCAGGGATTGTCTGCCACTCACTGTAATGCCACAGCCATGGTGGTTGTGGCATTACAGTGATTGCCCAAATCGATGGGAACAGTGCCAACAGTGAAACATGAAAAGCCGGCAATTCAGCAGCGGCATACACCTGTACCCGACAATTTAGAACCGAAAGAATAGAGCTTCACACATAGATTAGATAGATATAAACATGTCAGCCACATATATACGAAGTACAGTGAAAGTGCTGCTTACTGTACTTGTCATTTAGCGTAAAGGATTTATCAAAAAAAATAATAGTGTTTTCATGCACCGTCTCTTTAAAAAAGCCGGCCGGCAATTCAGCAGCGGTACCCGACAATTTAGAACAGACAGAATAGAGCTTCACACATAGATTAGATAGATAGAAACATGTCAGCCACATATATACGAAGTACAGTGACAGTGTTGCTTACTGTACTTGTCATTTAGCGTAAAGGATTTATCAAAAAAAATAATAGTGTTTTCATGCACCGTCTCTTTAAAGAAGCCGGCCGGCAATTCAGCAGCGGTACCCGACAATTTATAACAGACAGAATAGAGCTTCACACATAGATTAGATAGATAGAAACATGTCAGTCACATATATATGAAGTACAGTGATAGTGTTGGTTACTGTACTTGTCATTTAGTATTAAAATAAAGGATTTATTATTAAAAAAATTGGCGTGGGGTTCCCCTTAATTTTAGGCTCTAGCGGAGGTTAAGCAGACGGCTGGGGCAGATGTTTGAAGCCTGGGAAGGGGGTAATACCCACGGAGCTTCCCAGGCTACTAATATCAGCCCCCAGCTGAATACATAGCCTTTACTAGCTATTAAAATGGGGGACACCCCAAAAAAAATGACGTGGGGTCCCCCCTAATTTAATAGCTAGCAAAGGCTAGGCAGACAGCTGGGGGCTGATATTAATAGCCCAGGAAGGGAGCCATGAATATTGGCCCCCTCCCAGGCTAGAAACACCAGCCGTCAGCCACCCCAGAAATGGCGCATTCATAGGATGCGCCAATTCTGGCACTTAGCCTCGCTCTTCCACGCTGCCCTGGTGCGGTGGCAGGGGGTAATAGGGTTGGGGTTGATATCAGCTTATAATGCCAGCTGACATCAAGCCCAGGTTAGTAATGGAGAGGCGTCTATAAGACACCCCCATTACTAACCCCATAGTCAAAGTTAAAAAAAACACAAACACCCAGAATAAAGTCCTTTAATTGAAATAAAGACACAATCCTTTATTGTTCTAAATTAAACCATACTTACCGTCACGCCCATTCCAGCTGAAGCCAACGATCTCCTGCAATAAAAGAAAAATAATAAAGCAACCTCATCCTTACCTTTCCATGGTTCCCACGACAGCTTCAGCTCTGCTACATCGAGATGACAGGCTGGACCGCAGCAGAACGCTGCCATCCAGCCTCTCATCCCGCAGACACTGAGAAGCGCAGGCTTGCTTGCGCTGCTCAGCGTCTCTCTGTGACGACATCCAGATGAGCCGAGTTCATGTCCAATGAACTCGGCTCACCTCATGCACGTCACTGACAGCGTGGGAAAATTCTCACGCTGAAGCGGTGAGTGCAGGAGAATTCTCCCACGCTGTCAGTGACGTGCATAAGGTGAGCTCATGTCCAATGAACTCAGCTCACCTCCTGCACGTCACTGACAGCGTGGGAGAATTCTCCTGCACTCAGCGCTTCAGCGTGAGAATTCTCCCACGCTGAAGCGCTGAGTGCAGGAGAATTTTCCCACGCTGTCAGTGACGTGCATAAGGTGAGCTCATGTCCAATGAACTCAGCTCACCTCCTGCACGTCACTGACAGCGTGGGAGAATTGTCCTGCACTCAGCGCTTCAGTGTGAGAATTCTCCCACGCTGAAGCGCTGAGTGCAGGAGAATTTTCCCACGCTGTCAGTGACGTGCATGAGGTGAGCCGAGTTCATTGGACATTAACTCGGCTCATCTGGATGCCCTCACAGAGAGACACTGTGGAGCGCAAGCAAGCCTGCGCTTCTCAGTGTCTGCGGGATGAGAGGCTGGATGGCAGCGTTCTGCTGCGGTCCAGCCTGTCATCTCGATGTAGCAGAGCTGAAGCTGTCATGGGAACCATGGAAAGGTAAGGATGATGTTGCTTTATTATTTTTCTTTTATTTCAGGAGATCGTTGGCTTCAGCTGGAATGGGCGTGATGGTAAGTATGGTTTAATTTAGAACAATAAAGAATTGTGTGTTTATTTCAATTAAAGGACTTTTTTCTGGGTGTTGTGTTTTTTTTTTAAATACTTTACTAGAAATTCATGGTGGTCATGTCTAATATTGGCGTGACCCCATGAATTTCGGGCTTAGGGCCAGCTGATAATGCCAAGCTGGCCCTAACCCCTTTATTACCCAGTGAGCCACCGCATCAGGGCCCTGGATGAGTTGGGTACAGCGCCAGAAGATGGCACTTCTATGAACGCGCCATTTTCCGGGGTGGCTGCGGACTGCAATTTGCAGCGGGGGTGGCCCAGAAAGCTTGGGCCTCCCTGCGCTGCGGATTCCAGCCCCCAGCTGCCTAGTTGTACCTGGCTGGACACAAAAACAGGGCGAAGCCCCACGTCAATTTTCTTTAAATTATTTCATGAACTAATTAAGAAAAAAAGGGCTTCCCTATATTGTTGTGTCCGGCCAGGTACAAATAGGCAGCTGGTGGTTGGGGGCAGCCCGTTCCTGCCTGCTGTACCTGGCTGGACACAAATATAGTGCGAAGCCCCACGTCAATTTTTTTTAAATTATTTCATGAATTTCCTGAAATAATTTAAAAAAATTGAAGTGGGGCTTCGCACTATATTTGTGTCCAGCCAGGTACAGCAGGCAGGAACGGGCTGCCCCCATCCACCAGCTGCCTATTTGTACCTGGCCGGACACAACAATATAGGGAAGCCCTTTTTTTCTTAATTATTTCATGAATTTCATGAAATAATTAAAAAAAATTGAAGTGGGGCTTCGCACTATATTTGTGTCCAGCCAGGTACAGCAGGCAGGAACGGGCTGCCCCCAACCACCAGCTGCCTATTTGTACCTGGCCGGACACAACAATATAGGGAAGGCCTTTTTTTCTTAATTATTTCATCAATTTCATGAAATAATTAAAAAAAAAGTACGTGGGGCTTCGCCCTATTTTTGTGTCCAGCCAGGTACAACTAGGCAGCTGGGGGCTGGAATCTGCAGCGCAGGGAGGCCCAAGCTTTCTGGGCCCCCCCCCGCTACAAATTGCAGTCCGCAGCCACCCCGGAAAATGGCGCGTTCATAGAAGCGCCATCTTCTGGCGCTGTACCCAACTCATCCAGGGCCCTGGTGCGGTGGCTCACTGGGTAATAAAGGGGTTAGGGCCAGCTTGGTATTATCAGCTGGCCCCAAGCCCAAAATTCATGGGGTCACGCCAGTATTAGACATGACCGCCATGAATTTCTAGTAAAGTATTTAAAAAAAACACAACACCCAGACTAAAGTCCTTTAATTGAAATAAAGACACAATTCTTTATTGTTCTAAATTAAACCATACTTACCATCACACCCATTCCAGCTGAAGCCAACGATCTCCTGCAATAAAAGAAAAATAATAAACCAACCTCATCCTTACCTTTCCATGGTTCCCACGACAGCTTCAGCTCTGCTACATCGAGATGACTGGCTGGACCGCAGCAGAACGCTGCCATCCAGTCTGTCATCCCGCAGACACTGAGAAGCGCAGGCATGCTTGCGCTCCTCACTGTCTCGCTGTGACGACATCCAGATGAGCCGAGGTCATGTCCAATGAACTCGGCTCACCTCATGCACGTCACTGACAGCGTGGGAAAATTCTCACGCTGAAGTGCTGAGTGCAGGAGAATTCTCCCACGCTGTCAGTGATGTGCATGAGGTGAGCTCATGTCCAATGAACTCAGCTCACCTCCTGCACGTCACTGACAGCGTGGGAAAATTCTCCTGCAATCAGCGCTTCAGCGTGAGAATTTTCCCACGCTGTCAGTGACGTGCATGAGGTGAGCCGAGTTCATTGGACATGAACTCGGCTCATCTGGATGTCGTCACAGAGAGACGCTGAGCAGCGCAAGCAAGCCTGCGCTTCTCAGTGTCTGCGGGATGACAGGCTGGATGGCAGCGTTCTGCTGCGGTCCAGCCTGTCATCTCGATGTAGCAGAGCTGAAGCTGTCGTGGGAACCATGGAAAGGTAAGGATGAGGTTGCTTTATTATTTTTCTTTTATTGCAGGAGATCGTTGGCTTCAGCTGGAATGGGCGTGATGGTAAGTATGGTTTAATTTAGAACAATAAAGGATTGTGTCTTTATTTCAATTAAAGGACTTTATTCTGGGTGTTTGTGTTTTTTTTAACTTTGACTATGGGGTTAGTAATGGGGGTGTCTTATAGACGCCTCTCCATTACTAACCTGGGCTTGATGTCAGCTGGCATTATAAGCTGACATCAACCCCAACCCTATTACCCCCTGCCACCGCACCAGGGCAGCGTGGAAGAGCGAGGCTAAGTGCCAGAATTGGCGCATCCTATGAATGCGCCATTTCTGGGGCGGCTGACGGCTGGTGTTTCTAGCCTGGGAGGGGGCCAATATTCATGGCTCCCTTCCTGGGCTATTAATATCAGCCCCCAGCTGTCTGCCTAGCCTTTGCTAGCTATTAAATTAGGGGGGACCCCACGTCATTTTTTTTGGGGTGTCCCCCATTTTAATAGCTAGTAAAGGCTATGTATTCAGCTGGGGGCTGATATTAGTAGCCTGGGAAGCTCCGTGGGTATTACCCCCTTCCCAGGCTTCAAACATCTGCCCCAGCCGTCTGCTTAACCTCCGCTAGAGCCTAAAATTAAGGGGAACCCCACGCCAATTTTTTTAATAATAAATCCTTTATTTTAATACTAAATGACAAGTACAGTAACCAACACTATCACTGTACTTCATATATATGTGACTGACATGTTTCTATCTATCTAATCTATGTGTGATGCTCTATCTTTCTGTTCTAAATTGTCGGGTACCGCTGCTGAATTGCCGGCCGGCTTTTTTAAAGAGACAGTGCATGAAAACACTATTATTTTTTTAAATAAATCCTTTACACTAAATGACAAGTACAGTAAGCAACACTATCACTGTACTTATTATATATGTGACTGACATGTTTCTATCTATCTAATCTATGTGTGAAGCTTTATTCTTTCTGTTCTAAATTGTCGGGTACAGATGCTGAATTGCCGGCCGGCTTTTTTAAAGAGACAGTGCATGAAAACACTAATATTTTTTTTAATAAATCCTTTACACTAAATGACAAGTGCAGTAACCAACACTGTCATTGTGCTTCTTATATGTGTGACTGACATGTTTCTATCTATCTAATCTATGTGTGATGCTCTATTCCTTCTTGTCTAAATTGTCGGGTACCGGTGTATGCCACTGCTGAATTTGCCGGCCGGCTTTTTTAAAGAGAGTGTCTTCTGAGCAGTTTGTCAGCTTTTGGACACCTTTGCAGGTGTTTTCTATGTGTTTCTATGTGTTTTTGTTTGCCTGCCATTGGTTTTAACGGTGTTCGACGGTGTTCTAAGGTGTTCGACGAACAGTTCGACGAACAGTTCCTCGAACATCCCGGTGTTCGACGAACCGAACCGAACCCGAACACTACGGGGGTGGCTCAACACTAATTATTAGCCACTCACTGTGTCACAGTTATAAATATGTGCAGACGACAGTATTTTTGGACCGAGTGCGATTCGACAAAACATCGGATCTCACTTGGACCAATTTTATTCTATGGGGCCATGCAGATATCTGATACGATGAAAAAATTGCAGCATAGAATCATAGAATGTTAGAGATGGAAGAGACCTCCAGAGTCATCTAGTCCAACCCCCTGCTCAATGCAGGATTCACTAAGCCATCTCAGACAGATGTCTGTCCAGCCTTTGTTTGAAGACTTCCATTGAAGGAGAACTCACCCTCTCTCGTGGAAGCCTGCTCCACTCATTGATCACCCTAACTGGCAAAAAGTTTTTTCTAATATTTAATCTGTATCTTCTCGCTTTCAGATTCATCCCATTGCTTCTAGTCTTGCATGCACGATTTGCAATCGGCCATGAGAGTTAATGAGTCATTGAAAAATATTGGACCGCACTCCAATGACATTCATGTCACAACAATTGAATTGTGATCTGTAATTTATTATTTAACTGTATAATGTACATGGTGTATGATAACAGTGAAACCATAGATAATTAGACACACGTCCACGTGTAATTTATTTTTATAATGTTACTTACAACTTATAAAAGGTGATATAAACCCAACACACACCACCGATTGACAGCTTTCTTTGTACACTGTACATAGGCAGAAAGTCACCAGGCTTTTAACGTATTCTCACCCATCCACCTTCCTCCGTGACCCTATTTCCTCACACCTCCAATCCCTCTTCCCAGCTGTAACTACCCAAATGACTAAAATATTTAATGAAAATCTGTTAGTAGGATTAATCTTATAATAAGATAGCCCATAATAAATGTGACTACTGTGGATTGGAGAAGACATCTTTAGGTTATGTTCACACATAGTGTTTTTGCTGCATTTATTTTTTTCTAATAAAATAATGGTAGATTCCAAAGAGCGCTATGAGGGGAACATGTAGAAATAAATATAAATAAATGTAGCTATTGGGAAAGGCCCCTCGAGGTTAAAAAGGTATTCCTAAGGTACTCATATCTGCAATACTAGATTTAAGTCTACATGGAGAAAAATTGAAAGATAACAATAGTCCCACATAGGTCATTCAAATAAATATATCATGCCTAATACATGCAAATTGCACTCGTGCACATTGTTGTTTGTGCTGTCAGAGATTGCTCTGATCACCATCACAGTCGCTTGAGAGCTGTCTGATTGTCGGGATCGCTGCTGCGCGATATATGTAAGCTAATGCTTTTGTTGTAGAATGGAGCTGATATAGGTACCAATAAAGAGTCTGTGACCTGGTGATTTTCTGCAGAAAGAGTCCCGGTAAAACCTATGACACTCCAAAGGAGTCCTTACAGCCTGTATGCAGATTGCTCGTGGTCCAGACGCTGCCCTGGTCGGTGGCACACGCTGAAAGAATTACTGCTGGTTGAACTCCACATCCAGTTGGTCAAAGGTGAGCATGTCTTTGACTTCTGCAGTGTGCTCAGGTGATCCTGTGTGACGTCACTAAGATCCAAGCTAGAACCAAATCCTCCAAATTTACTTCAATTTATTTTTTTTCTGCAGCATAAACCTGCTCTTTTGGCAGTAAAACCAGTGAGTTCAAAATGAATGGTTTTCCACATTTTTGCAGCACTTCTTTAAAAAAAAAATTCCAGTGTTTTTTTTCAATTCAAGTTGAAGGGAGCTATTCTTGAAAGATTTGTGGTTCTTGTGTAAATAGGTTGCTTGGATGCAACAGTGCAGACAAGCAGACAATGAAGAGGCAGTGGTAATCAACCAATACTATTTATTTGTCCAACATAGAAAGGAAATCTATCTATAGGTGTGTGTATATATATATATATATATATATATATATATATGTATATATATATATATATATATATATACAGTACAGACCAAAAGTTTGGACACACCTTCTCATTTAAAGATTTTTCTGCATTTTCATGACTATGAAAATTGTACATTCACACTGAAGGCATCAAAACTATGAATTAACACATGTGGAATTATATACTTAACAAAAAAGTGTGAAGCAACTGAAAATATGTCTTATATTCTAGGTTCTTCAAAGTAGCCACCTTTTGCTTTAATGACTGCTTTGCACACACTTGGCATTCTCTTGATGAGCTTCAAGAGGTAGTCACCGGAAATGGTTTTCACTTCACAGTTGTGCCCTGTCAGGTTTAATAAGTGGGATTTCTTGCCTTATAAATGGGGTTGGGACCATCAGTTGTGTTGTGCAGAAGTCAGGTGGATACACAGCTGATAGTCTTACTGAATAGACTGTTAGAATTTGTATTACGGCAAGAAAAAAGCAGCTAAGTAAAGAAAAACGAGTGGCCATCATTACTTTAAGAAATGAAGGTCAGTCAGTCCGAAAAATTGGGAAAACTTTGAAAGTGTCCCCAAGTGCAGTTGCAAAAACCATCAAGCGCTACAAAGAAACTGGCTCACATGAGGACCGCCCCAGGAAAGGAAGACCAAGAGTCACCTCTGCTTCTGAGGATAAGTTTATCCAAGTCACCAGCCTCAGAAATCGCAGATTAACAGCAGCTCAGATTAGAGACCAGGTCAATGCCATACAGAGTTCTAGCAGCAGACACGTTTCTTCAACAACTGTTAAAAGGGGACTTTGTGCAGCAGGCCTTCATGGTAAAATAGCTGCTAGGAAACCACTGCTAAGGACAGGCAACAAGCAGAAGAGACTTGTTTGGGCTAAAGAATACAAGGAATGGACATTAGACCAGTGGAAATCTGTGCTTTGGTCTGATGAGTCCAAATTTGAGATCTTTCGTTCAAACCACCATGTCTTTTTGCGACGCAGAAAAGGTGAACGGATGGACTCTACATGCCGGGTTCCCACCGTGAAGCATGGAGGAGGAGGTGTGATGGTGTGGGGGTGCTTTGATGGTGACACTGTTGGGGATTTATTCAAAATTGAAGGCATACTGAACCAGCATGGCTACCACAGCATCTTGCAGCGGCATGCTATTCCATCCGGTTCGCGTTTAGTTGGACCATCAATTATTTTTCAACAGGACAATGACCCCAAACACACCTCCAGGCTGTGCAAGAGCTATTTGATCAAGAAGGAGAGTGATGGGGTGCTACGCCAGATGACCTGGCCTCCACAGTCACCAGACCTGAACCCAATCGAGATGGTTTGGGGTGAGCTGGACCGCAGAGTGAAGGCAAAAGGGCCAACAAGGTATAAGAATCTCTGGGAACTCCTTGAAGATTGTTGAAAGACCATTTCTGGTGACTATCTCTTGAAACTCATCAAGAGAATGCCAAGAGTGTGCAAAGCAGTCATCAAAGCAAAAGGTGGCTACTTTGAAGAACCTAGAATATAAGACATATTTTCAGTTGTTTCACAGTTTTTTGTTAAGTATATAATTCCACATGTGTTAATTCATAGTTTTGATGCCTTCAGTGTGAAGGTACAATTTTCATAGTCTTGAAAATATAGAAAAATCTTTAAAAAAGAAGGTGTGTCCAAACTTTAAATATATATGCAAATAAGCAGGAAATATTGAGTGACAGCCCCGGCCCACATCGTGTACCATACATCTACATTGGAAGTAGTGGCCCGGTTCACTCTGAGTCTTCTGTTAAGGACGACAGGTGTTTCTCTCTGACTGACGATCAGAGTCGGGGCTTGACATACCAAATTGCTCTTTGGTACTTGACTTATGAAGTTGGTCTTCATTACTTGACCTACTTAGTCGCGACCTCCACAGAATTAGATGGCTCTCAGGTAGTTCTAGCATGATGTTGGCCTTGAGCCCTTTCTGTTGCTGATATATGTTCTTTCTTTCACATCTATGCACCAACTGACTTGTGCTTCGCTGTCCCGGCCCTTTATATTTAGCAACTGTGCCACAGCTGTCACTTTACCCGGCATCCTCCTCAAATTCTTTCCTCCAGGGAACACTCTCTCTGTCCTTCAGTTCCTGCCTATCCAATCCAAACAGCAGATGGTGGCATTCACTGGCAGGTACTTCATGATGTTGACTGGATGCATTTTCTATTTGCCACCCCTTACACTTTCACTACCACAATGGCCTCTGCTATCCTTTTCTCTCTGAATAATTCTTCAATCACTCATAACTGGACTGAGGATTGCTGGCTACACCCCACCTTGACATCACCAATCAAATTTCACTCCTCTTAGAGCTCCTGGCTTGATTTTGCCTCTTACGCTGTGTTTGACTGACAGATTATGTTCTGTAGAAATCACAGACAGACAATTTTTGTACTCTGTGCTGTAATTAGGTTCTAGAAGAAAGTAAGGAGCTGGAAGTCATATTGCTGACCATATGTGACAGATCAAGCAACATGAAGTTTCTTCATTTTCATACACTTTACAACGTAGTGGAGTAGAATATCTGGTATAAGAAATATCGGCATATTTGGTACATTTGATTGTCAGGTATAGCCACGCCCAGTCTCAAGCGGCCTCCTCCCAAAGGCTCATGCCAACAACGATATTTTCAATTCGAGTGTGATCCAACAAAACAACAGATCACACTCGGACCAATGTTATTCTATGAGGCCGTGTATGTCAGATTTTTTCACTGGACCGAGTCTGCTCAAGGAAAAAAATTGCAGAATGCACAATTTGCATGTTTGAAACTCGGATAACCATTGAGTGTGGTCCGATTTTCACTGACTGACAGAATGGAGAAGATAGAAACATTTTTTTCCATTTTCTCCAGATCCAAGATCACACTATTATCACAAGAGAAAATATAGCTGCACTCTGAAATGCTAAGAATAATACATTTAGAAAATTTAAACTTCATTACTGCCATAGAAAATAGGTAAACATTAGTGTTGAACGAGCACTAAAATGCTCAGGTGCTTGAAG
This sequence comes from Phyllobates terribilis, assembly GCF_046119375.1. Lineage (NCBI taxonomy): Eukaryota > Metazoa > Chordata > Amphibia > Anura > Dendrobatidae > Phyllobates > Phyllobates terribilis. Next base: position 287,252,626 of record NW_027362761.1, read on the forward strand.
CTCGGGCCGAGCTCACCGTGATAATCGGGTGCTCGACGCGAGCAATGAGCCCAATGTTAGTCTATGGGAGACCTGAGCATTTTTGCGGCGGCACCCCCGGCAGTCTGTAGAAAGCTTAAAAAGTGCCCAAAACGATAGTGACAGTGCTCAAATGACATGGGGACAGCATGGGGATCGCCCCAGGAAGCATTTCTGACACCCAGGTCGCTGCTGTCCACAACATGGTAAGAGGTATTAAGCCACTATTTCGGGCTCACAATAAAACATTCAAAAACGAAACTGCTTTCCTGTGAAATATGTTAAGGAACATCCTTTCCAGGGTAAAGACTTGAGTATAAGGTAAAATAACCAAAAACAAAAATAATCCTCCACACCTTGGGCTATGTTCATAAGTAGCATTTTTTATGCGTTTTTGCACTTTTGTATTGCTTTCAACTGTGACAAATGCATTCACCGGGAAATGTCATTTTAACATTTTACAACCTTATTTCGCCATGCGTTGTGTGACACATGCATACAGTGCTGAAAAGACATGGGAACAGCATGGGAAAGACCCCTTGAAGCATCTCTGACACCCAGGTCACTGCTTAAAAGTGTGCCCATCAGAAGTGATGCTTGCCGCATCAGAAGATGCAGACTTGCAACTATCCCTGTGCAAGTCCTTGCCCCAGGGCAGTGCTCAATTGTACCTCCCCCATTCCTTGCAATGCCAGCGCAAGTATGCAGCCTGCCACCCACCCTCCTACCCACAGGCTGCAATACCATACTGTTTGCTTGCTTGCACTTGAAATTGGGCCTTTGAGGCATGTGGAGGCAGAATCTGGCCACCACGTCATGGCTGTGTCTGCGGCCTGGTATCCATACTCAGTCCCCAGCCGCCCGGCACCGGGTGTCCACGCTTGGTCCCCAGCTGCCAGGGGGTGGCCGGGTGTCCATACTCGGTCCCCAGCCGCCCCTTTTTGTCCCGGTTCGCCTTATACACAAGCGAGCCTACCAAAACATTACCTGTGCCCTCCCCAGTGCATTTAGTGGGAAGGACAGCCTAACCACAAATACGTGGACAAGTGAATGTGGCCAGGGATGGTCCATCTCACTGACGCCTTCATACTGGGTTAATATTGTGGAAGCCGGGACACAGTTGGACACTGGGATGCAACACGTCCTACAAACATAGAGGATTGCGGGTCCTGGGTCAATCAGGCTTCAACACAAAGTTCAGAAGGTAGACAGCAGCAGTGGTCGGCCTCCTACACAACGAGTAAATTATTCATAATCATGAGGCCATCCATCTCCTTAGCTTTCTGTTCCTTGGAATACAAGCGCATGTATGTAGTAGCGGCTAGGCCTGAGATGGTCAGCGTTTTGGCGCATATTCTACCTCCTCCGAGGATTGCTGAATGTTTTCCTGCTACTATCCCAGTTATAGGACTCCCGCTATAACAAACCTTCCGGTGATGAATGATGGATGAGGTGGTGGCAAAGGAGAAAGAGCAGGAGGAACAGTGACCATTCACATCAATATCAGGCCAGTCAACTACACATGTCTTGTAGGATATGTTTCTGTACCAAAAGGAGCGGTTCGGCTACACAGTTATAGGGCATACAGTGAGTGCAATGCCTACGAAAGTGACATGGAGGTCAGAGGGCCTTAATTAAACCTTTTTTTTCCATTTATAGCAACTGGGTCTCCTGTACACTGTTGGCCTAAGCAGTGAATGGAAGGCTTTCCAAATATTATGAGCAACTGCAATGCCCCTTGAAACAGACGTGGATTACAGCATACCAAAAACCTTCTACCCATTATTGGAGAATGGGTCTCCCTTAGTGGTCGCCTATGCATTGAAAAGCAAAAGCGGACTAAAATTAAGAGGAAATGCAATGCCCGTTGGAAGAGTCATGGAGGTTAGAGGTAATTAAAAACAACATTTCAATGCCCCTTGGAAGAGATGTGGAGGTCACAGTAGCTTAACAAGACAGTTTTAATGCCCCTTAAAAGAGACGTGGTGTTCAGAGTGGTTTAACAAGACGGTTTTAATGCCCCTTGATAGAGATGTGGAAGTCACAGTAGCTTAACAAGACGGTTTTAATGCCCCTTGGAAGAGACGTGGAGTTCAGAGTGGTTTAACAAGACGGTTTTAATGCCCCTTGGAAGAGTGGTGGAGGTCCCAGTGAAATAAAAAGACAATATCAATGCCCCTTTGAAGAGTGGTGGAGGTTACAGTGGAATAAAAAGACAATATCAATGCCTCTTGGAAGAGTGGTGGTGGTCGCAGTAGAATAAAAAGACAATATCAATGCCCCTTGGAAGAGACGTGGAGGTCACGGTAGCTTAGCAAGACGGTTTTAATGCCCTTTGGAAGAGACGTGGAGGTCACAGTAGCTTAACAAGACAGTTTTAATGCCCCTTGGAAGAGACGTGGAGTTCAGAGTGGTGTAACAAGATGGTTTTAGGCTGGGTGCCCACGTAGCGTTTTACAAGCGTTTATGCTGCGGAATTTCCGCAGCGTAAATGCATCAAAAATGCTTGGTAATCCGCCCCCCATGGTCCTCAATGACAAGCCGCACTGTCAATGCCCACACTGCATTTTTTTCCACTGCGTTTATGCTCCATGGAAAAATCCGCAGCATGTCATTTAATTTTGCGGAAGCGCGGCGTAACCGCTTCAAATCCGCAAATATGTAAAAATAATTGCGTAATTGAAGCCAATTTGCTGCGGTCTTGTACCTCAAAACTGCAGCAAATAGGAAGTGACCTCACAATTGGGCGTTCCATCCATCCATCCCATGAGCATCCCATAATAAAGGAAGACGAGAATCCCATAATATTCACGTCTCTCAGGATCATGGCTGCTCATCTCAGATGGTATAAGCGCATGAATCTCAATGTGGGATTCATGATTAGTGTGGTAAGTGTCTGTATGTGTCTGTATGGGGTCTGTATGGGGTTTGTATGGGGTCTGTGTGGGGTCTGTGTGCGCGGGTGTCAGCAGGGAGACATAGGCCGGCAGCGCTGCTCCGGTGATCTGCTTTATGGGCTTGCTGTACCGTGAGAAATTCCCACGGTACAACAGAGTCGTAAAGGAGGTCTCCGGAGCTGCGCTGCCTGAATGCACTCCGGTGACCTCAGTCAGGGGCTCACGCTGCCGGGATCGGACGTGTTCCCGGCAGCGTGAGCTTACAGCAGCAATGACAGCTGTCACATCTCCAGATGTGACAGCTGTGCATGGGAGATCAGCGCAGGAACGTGGACAGGTAACTATTTTTTTTTTTAGTAAACTTAGAATTAAATAAAATTGTGTTTTCATTTCAAATAAATTATTTTTTTCTGGGTGTAGTGTGTTTTTTCTTTTTAACACTTTGTAGGTTAGTAATGGGGGTGTCTTATAGATGCCCATCATTACTAACCTGGGCTTCATGGCAGCTTGCGCTGACATGAACCCCACCACTATTACCCCCTGCCACCGCACCAGGGCAGCGTGGAAGAGCGAGGCTAAGCGCCAGATTTGGCGCACAAATATGATGCGCCAAATCTGGGGCAGCTGAGGGCTGATATTATGGCCTGGGAGGGGGCCTACAACCATGGCCCCTTTCTAGGCTATTAATATCATGTCGCAGCTGTCCGCCTAGCCTTTGCTGGCTACAATTTATACGGGGACCCCATGTCATTTTTTGGGGGGGGGTCTTCCTATATAGTAGCCAGAAAAGGCAAAGCAGCTAGCCTTTGCTGGCTACAATTTATAGGGGGACTCCATGTCATTTTTTGGGGGGGGGGTCTTCCTATATAGTAGCCAGAAAAGGCAAAGCGGCTAGCCTTTGCTGGCTACAATTTATAGGGGGACCCCATGTCATTTTTTTGTGGGGGGTCTTCCTATATAGTAGCCAGAAAAGGCAAAGCGGCTAGCCTTTGCTTGCTACAATTTATAGGGGACCCCATGTCATTTTTTTGTGGGGGGTCTTCCTATATAGTAGCCAGAAAAGGCATAGCGGCTAGCCTTTGCTGGCTACAATTTATAGGGGGACCCCATGTCATTTTTTTTGGGGGGGGGTCTTCCTATATAGTAGCCAGAAAAGGCAAAGCAGCTAGCCTTTGCTGGCTACAATTTATAGGGGGACTCCATGTCATTTTTTGGGGGGGGTCTTCCTATATAGTAGCCAGAAAAGGTAAAGCGGCTAGCCTTTGCTGGCTACAATTTATAGGGGGACCCCATGTCATTTTTTTGTGGGGGGTCTTCCTATATAGTAGCCAGAAAAGGCAAAGCGGCTAGCCTTTGCTGGCTACAATTTATAGGGGGACCCCATGTTTTTTTGGGGTGGTCACCCTGTACAATTAGCCAGTAAAGGCTAAGCTAACTGCTGCGGCCTGGTATTAATAGCAAGGGAAGGGTCCATGGTTATTGGCTACTTCACAGACTATAACATCAGCCAACAACCGACTGCTTTCCCTTTGCTAGTTATTAAAACTATGCGTGAGCCCACTTATTTTTTGGGGTTAAAAGATTTTATTAAACTGAAAGATTATTGTACAGTGTATGTAGGTTCATTAACTGAAAGCTCCTGCATACGCTGTAAGGTTGATTTCTCACGTCCACATATACACGTTACTACAGATAAGTGTGACCGAGCATGCTTTGCAATGGGTCTGTGTGTGGGTCTCCGCTATGTGTGGAAAATGGCATCTTTTGACATGTGAAAGAACCGTACAATATAGGTGAGGGGTTAGTGTTGGTGTGTGTGCGTAGATATCTTCATATGTTTATTTAATTTTTTTTTTGGGTTAATCTTTTATTCCTCCATTTTGTTTTAAAAATAATATTCACAGATGTTATTATTCACTCTAGATTGAAAAATATCCTGAAATATGGGACCGAGCTAGTCCTGAATACAAAGACAAGCAGAAGAAAAAAGACACCTGGGCCTCTGTGTTGAGCCAAATGTATCCCCAGTGGGTGAATGCGGAACGTGATGCCCAAGAGGAAATTAGTAAGTTTTGATTTTTACATTTATTTTTATATCTATTTATAATTGCATTTTTGGTGTTAAAGCAGTTCATAAATTGTTTTGGTTTTGTCATTGCAGTGTCTGATATTAAAAATCGGTGGAGATCGGTCACTGACCGGCTGGTGAAGTATCACCAGTTGGTGCAAAGTGGCTCATCACCAAGAAAAAGAAAATTTCCTTTTGCGGACGAGCTGGCCTTCATACTAAGCAGTAGGAGTTTGCGGAGGTAAATTCCCAAAACATATTAATTGAAATGTTTCCAAAAATGTTGTATTTACATTGGTTTTTACCTTTTATTTTATACAGAACTGAAGGAAACATCAGGGCCCCAACAGCAGAAGAGGACACAAAAACTGAGCAAGCAGAGGAGGAATCCGAGGACTTTTTCCAGCTTTCCTCACCGGATCCATCTGCTTCGACGTCTTCAACATCTGGTTGTCCCGCACATTCTTTGTCCAATCCAGCGGACGTCGGGACAGGTTTGGTGACTGATTCTCCTGCTCCTGCTCCAAGTGATGCTGGAAGCTCTGCTGGTGATGTGTTGAGGCCCACTGGGAGGGGGTCTGGTTCTGCTCATCTTGTGGCATCGAGAAGGGAGGGCAAAAAAAAGGCAAAAAGCCACGGGGGTGGGACTATTGTGCTTGAAGCACTCACAAATCGAACCCTCAGCCTTGTGGAAAGGGCAGCCGAGGAAGATGCCATAGATAAATTTTGCTCAGCCCAAGCTGCCCGCATCAGATCTCTGCCACGAGATAGGCAGAACATGTACATGACTGCAGCAGGCGCTATGGTCATGGCAATTGAAGAGGCATCAGTTATGCCCTCGCCCCCAACCATACTATGTGGAATATTTAATTTATTCAATCCTAGTGTGCCTCCACCACCACCAGCAGCTGCAACCCAGCGTTTTGGGCAGGTTGCTGCAGCATATCGTCCTGAAGATATGCAACCAAGTTATGGTCGCCAAATGGCTCATGGTGCATCATCATTTGTCAGTGGACCATCCCCCAACTCTAGTTTTTCACCAGAAATGTTTCCTGGGTACAGCTTTGAACAAGACCTTCAAAACTTGTAGTTCAATAATTTTACCCCTCCCTGTCATCATTTTTGGACCCTAGCAAATACAGACAGCACCTGTAGGTCGATAGATACACAATGTTTTAGAGAATCAGACAATTAACAAACACCTTTTCTTATGGTCACCTATACAAGGCTTCAGGCATAGGGGACTGTAAGAAAAGGTGTTTCTTTTTATATAATTAAACAACCTACAGGTGCTGCCCGTATTTTAGGGCCCAAAACTGATTACAAGACAGGTGTGCTGTACACAGTGTGTAATTTATTCCCAAGTTATGGGCAATGTTTGTCCGATTCAATTTTCTAGAAGTTTGTTGTTTTCTGTTTTTACAAAGTTTTTTACAGTTATTCTATATTATGTATTAAAAAATATTAGTTAAACTATCTGTTAATTTTTCTTTTCAAGTGTATATGTGGTTGGATTGGGTTTAAATGAAAAAGTGTTACCCTGATCTGCGCTCACCATAGCGCAGGTCAGAGGAACTCTACATTTTTGAAATTTGTTCATACTTATCTACGTATGTGGTCGGCTGTATACAGTCGTTTTTAAATTAGAAATATACTTTGATATTTTGGACCACAACTATTTTTTGGATGAATACTACTCTCAACACTGTTCTTTGCTAGTTCTGTTCTTAGCGCAAGCAAATAACAATGGTGAGGGATGACTTTAGCAGACAGTACTTTGGAAGAGCGCTCTAGGTAGTAATGCCAATTTACAGGCTCTGGTCTTTGTGGGTTGTTCACTTTTGCGCTGACGTATGGTCGGAAAATAATACGTAGAAGGTTGAAATTCAAGAAATATTTTAGACAAATTAAAATTTAACCAAAATTTATTTTTTTTATAAACACTTTTTTGTACATTTTTATTTTAAAAAAAAAAAAAAAGGAGGACGTTCTTCTTTTATTGTTCATCAGATCTTCTCTGCTGGTCAGGCTGCTCAACACCAGCACAGGAGTATTGCCAGTGCACGGCACCTTCAAGACTCATGAAGTAGTCAGCGAAGGTTTCTCGCACCCTGGCACCAGAGTTGATGGCCTTCCCTGACCGGAGTTGACAACTGGAATTAATTCAGACAGCTGTGACTCCTCATCTTGCTCAGTGCTGTACTCACGAGCATAGTTGTGGAGTACACAGCATGACTTAATTACAGTGTCAACGGTCTCCGTATCCAACTGGATGGCAGTGTGAAAGATCCTCCACTGACTACACATGATTCCGAAGGTGCATTCCACATATCTGCGTGCACGACACAGCCGATAATTGAAAATCCTCCGCCGGGCATTCAGTGCCCTTCGTGGGTATGGGCGCAGCAGGTTGGTCTGTAAGGGAAATGCCTCATCCGATACCATCACAAAAGGAACTGGATTTGTGGAACCCGGCAAAGGTCTTGGGGCTGGGAGCGTTACGCCATCTTGAAGAATTTGCAGCCCAATCTCTGATGATCTGAACACCCGAGAGTCCCCAGTACTGCCATAAGCACTAACGTCAATGGCAACAAGTTTGAAATGTGCATCAGCCACAGCCATCAGGACCACAGAAAAATACTTCTTATAATTAAAGAAGCGTGATCCTGATCGTGGTGGCTGCTGAACTTTCACATGTTTTCCATCAACAGCACCAATGCAGTTTGGGAAATTGGCCACAGTTTGAAAGCCTGCTGCGACCTGCAGCCAAGTCTCCTCGGTTGGAGAAGGCATCACGATGGGCTGCAACTTCTGCCAGATGACGCTACATGTGCACCTCACAATTCTGGAAATGGTGGATTTACCAACCCTAAATTGGAGGTGCAGTGATGTATAGCTCTCTCCTGTGGCCAAAAATCTGAAAAGGAAAAATAGAACATTAGAAAAGCCATTAAAAGAAATACAAGCCAACAGTAATTATCCATTATTGATTCGTCTTTTAAAAAATTAAGGTCTTTATTACAAAATACTATTCCAGCAATGGGCGCGTTTTTTTTTTTTTGGGGGGGGGCTCCAAATTTTTAATTTTTTGGGGTCATCTTTTGTTTTCTCTTGAGTTCACACATAGCAATTTATATTGTGTTTTGACTTTGTGTCTGTGTTTGCCTACGATGTTTGCTCTAGAGTTAACATATCAGTGACCTTTTCAATCTGATCTCTGTGCATGGTGATCTCATGGTCAAGCCAAAAATATGTACATAAAGACAGACACAGTGGAGCCATCACTACAGGGTGGCTAACAAAACCAGGTACACCAGCCATCACCGCAGGGTGGCGAACAAAACCAGGTACATATAAATCAACATTCAACTTACCGCAAGGTGATGAGCAGCCTTTCCTCAGCAGTGATGGCCCTTCGCATTACAGTGTCTTGGTAGTCCAGGTCAGGAGACATAAGACTCAGCAGCCGATCAAATGCAGTAATGTTCAGACGGTAGAACTGTTGAAATTTATCAGGAAAACTATAGTAAACAGAGAAAAAAAAATTATTAAAAGATAATTTTGTAACATAGTATACTAACAAAACCTTAAAAAAACAGCATACACGGGTGACATTATATTTTCTTCACATATATCTTACCTCCTTAAATCCTGGTAGAGAACATTGAAGTGGCCCTTGTCCGTCCGCTTCTGCAAGATAGGGTGCACCCACATCTTTTTTTGTCGTCTTCTCCTCCTTAAACGCTCCTATAGAACAATAATAGGTTAGTACACACACTACATAAAAATAATGTACCCCAAAAAAACATAGTTTATATTACCTGCTCAACGTTGTAGTGCAGGAGATTTATGCAAGTCATTAGCAGAAGGTTTAGGCATGGTCTGCTGACCCGCAGGGGCTGCAATTCCTGTGGCATACTGTCTTTTGCAAAAAACAAAATGGTGAAGAGGGGTTGAACTAGGAAATGACATCAGGATTTCCCTCTTTTTTTTTTCAATAACTTTATTTGTGCTCAAAAACGCATGAAATAAGCTTACAAAAACGCATGTAAAATCCGCATACAAAAACACGTCAAAAACGCGTCAAAAACGCGTCAAAAAAACGCATGCGTTTTTCTGGCAAGGGAGATGCAGAAATGCTGGAGAAATTTTCTGCTTCATTTCTGCATCGTGGGCACATAGCCTAAATGCCCCTTGGAAGAGACGTGGATGTCACAGTAGCTTAACAAGACGGTTTTAATGCCCCTTGGAAGAGACGTGGAGTTCAGAGTGGTTTAACAAGGCAGTTTTAATGCCCCTTGGGAGAGACGTGGAGTTCAGAGTGGTTTGACAAGACGGTTTTAATGCCCCTTAGAAGAGACGTTGAGTTCAGAGTGGTTTTACAAGACGGCTTTAATGCCCCTTGGAAGAGACCTGGAGGTCACAGTAGCTTAACAAGACGGTTTTAATGCCCCTTGGAAGAGTGGTGGAGGTCCCAGTGGAACAAAAAGACAATATCAATGCCCCTTGGATGAGTGGTGGAGATTACAGTGGAATAAAAAGACAATATCAATGCCCCCTGGAAGAGTTATGGAGGTCGCTGTGGAATAAAAAGACAATATCAATGCCCCTTGGAAGAGATGTGGAGGTCACAGTAGCTTAACAAGACAGTTTTAATGCCCCTTGGAAGAGATGTGGAGTTCAGAGTGGTTTAACAAGAAGGTTTTAATGCCCCTTGGAATAGTCGTGGAGGTCACAGTAGCTTAACAAGACGGTTTTAATGCCCCTTGGAGCAAACGTGGAGTTCAGAGTTGTTTAACAAGACGGTTTTAATGCCCCTTGGAAGAGACGTGGAGGTCACAGATACTTAATGTAACGGGTCTGGGAGGTGGAACCTCTGAGCAACTATACAAGGGGGCAGTCCTTGTAAGGAAGCGAGTGGCTCCCAGGGAAGGCAGGCAGGTAGTCATGGCAACTGACCGGGGCAGTCTCTGGGTGAACGGGCAGGAGGTCACGGCAAGTGACCGGGACAGTCTCTGGGTAAAGGGTAGGTACGACCTGTGACGGCTGAGCCTCCAGGTAGGCAACTGGCAGATGAGTGCTCCCAGGTGAGCAGGCGAGAGTCTCTGGATAAGCAGGTGATCACAGCATGTGACGGCGGAGCCTCCAGGTAGGCTAACAGGCAGGTAGCAGATGAGCACTCCCAGGTGAGCGGGCAAGAGTCTCTGGACTGGCAGGTGCTCACAGCACGTGACGGCGGAGCCTCCAGGTAGGCTAACAGGCAGGTAGCAGATGAGCGCTCCCAGGTGTGCGGGCAAGAGTCTCTGGACTGGCAGGTGGTCACAGCATGTGACGGCGGAGCCTCCAGGTAGGCTAGCAGACAGGTAGCAGGTGAGCGCTCCCAGGTGAGTGGGCAAGCTGGTCCATAGACAGACTGACAGGTGTCGGAAGGCAGACCGTCGGACCTCAGGCTAGCAAGCAGGTAAGCGGATAACAGGCAGGAATCAGACAGCAAACTGACAGGAAACTGGCAGGTAACTGGCAGGTAACTGGAAACGGGACCTGAGGGCTGAAGCAGAGTAGTGAACAGTGCAACAACATTGCTTGGGCACCTCCATTTTGGAGGAGGTGCCTTATATATGGGAGGTCCTCCGGCAATTGGCCGGGGACTCCTTAGGACGGCGCGCGCGGTCCCTTTAAGAGAGGGGGAGCGCGCGCGCGCCCTAAGCACACTGCCGGGGTGGGAGCGCGTGCCGGAAGCAGCGGGGAGAGAAGCGCTGGAGGGCGCCGCGCCAGGAGCGGGGAGGTGAGCGGGACGGCGTCTCTGCCTAGTACGGGGCAGAGACGCCGATGCTACACTTAACAAGACGGTTTTAATGCCCCTTGGAAAAGACGTGGAGGTCATAGTAGCTAAACAACACAGTTTTAATGCCCCTTGGAAGAGACGTGGAGGTCACAGAAGCTTAACAAGACGGTTTTAATGCCCCTTGGAAGAGTGGAGGAGGTCACAGTGGAATAAAAAGACAATATCAATGCCTCTTGGAAGAGAAGTGGAGTTCAGAGTGGTTTAACAAGATGGTTTTAATGCCCCTTGGAAGAGACGTGGAGGTCACAGTGGCTTAACAAGATGGTTTTAATGCCCCTTGGAAGAGATGTGGAGTTCAGAGTGGTTTAACAAGACGGTTTTACTGCCCCTTGGAAGAGTGGTGTAGGTCCCAGTGGAATAAAAAGACAATATCAATACCCCTTGGAAGAGTGGTGGAGGTCGCAGTGGAATAAAAAGACAATATCAATGACCCTTGGAAGAGTGATGGTGGTCTCAATTGAAAAAAAAAGATAATATCAATGACCCTTGGAAGAGACGTGGTCACAGTAGCTTAACAAGACGATTTTAATGCCCCTTACAAGAGCCATGCAGTATAGCATATTAAAAACATTATTCCCATTATTGGGGAGTGGGTCTCCCATAGTCTTTGCCTATGCCGTCCAAGCAAAAGCTGCCTAAAATTAGGACAGAGGAACCTGCAATGCCCCTTAAAAGAGCCATGCAGTACAGCATATTAAAAACATTATTCCCATTATTGGGGAGTGGGTCTCCCATAGTCTTTGCCTATGCCTTTCAAGCAAAAGCTGCCAAAAATTAGGACTGAGGAACTTGCAATGCCCCTTACAAGAGCCATGCAGTACAGCATATTAAAAACATTATTCCCATTACTGGGGAGTGGGTCTCCGATAGTCTTTGCCTACACCTTCCAAGCAAAAGCTGCCAAAAATTAGGACTGAGGAACTTGCAATGCCCCTTACAAGAGCCATGCAGTACAGCATATTAAAAACATTATTCCCATTATTGGGGAGTGGGCCTCCAATAGTCCTTGCCTATGCCTTCCAAGCAAAAGCTGCCAAAATTTAGGATGGAGGAACTTGCAATGCCCCTTACAAGAACAATGCAGTACAGCATTTTAAAAACATTATTCCCACTATTGGGGAGTGGGTCTCCCATAGTCTTTGCCTATGCCTTCCAAGCAAAAACTGCCAAAAATTAGGACAGAGGAACTTGCAATGCTGGCAACATGGACCACGGTCACCTTGGTGGTATAGTGGTGGTGGAGACTGAGGAAAAGGAGAAAAGCAAAAAACTGCCGAAATGAGGAAGTGTATACCCATGTGTGTGTGTGAAGTGGTTCATGGGAATACACCTCCTGAAATAACACAGTGGACTTGACTTTATGTTACTCTGCTGTCATTTGGTGGTGATGAGAAGTCTGTGGCAATCCAGCCCTTGTTCATTTTGATAAGGGTCAGCTTGTCAGCATTGTCAGTTGACAGGCGAGTGAGCTTTTCAGTTATAATTCCCCCAGCGGCACTAAAAACACGCTTCGATAACACGCTAGCAGCAGGGCAGGCCAGTACCTCAAAGGCTTACAGAGCGAGTTCATTCCAAGTGTCCAGCTTCGATACCCAATAATTAAAAGGCACAGAGGAATCACGGGGGACGCTGCTACGGTCGGCAAGGTACTCCCTCACCATCTTTTGAAACTTTCCACTCCTTGTGAGAGTACCCCGCGCCTCAGGGACTGTAAGCTGGGCGGGTCTCAGAAAACTGTCCCAGAACGTTGACAGTGTTCCCCTGCCTCTGCTGGATTGGAGTTGCGTCTCTCTCGCCTGTACGCCTTGGTTGGGCAATGAACTGTGACCTCTGCCGCTAGCGTGTTCAGATGGGAATTTTTTTAAGAGTTCTGCAGCAAGGGCCTTCTGGTACTGCCCCATAATTGTAGACCTCTCCACCTCAGGAATAAGAGAGTGAAAGTTCTCCTTGTAGCGGGGGTCTAAAAGTGTCACCAACCAGTAATGACTGTCACCCAACATTTTGACAACGCGAGGGTCACGATTAAGGCAGCGTAACATAAAGTCAGCCATGCGTGCCAGACTGGTAACGGGCAAGACTTCGGTGTCCTCACCAAGATGACGACTGACCATGCACACCTCCTCCTCCTCCTCCTCACCCCTGTCCTCAGGCCACCCACGCTGAACCTACGGTATAACAGTTGTACAGGTACTACCATCTACAGCGCATGTTACCAGCTCCTGTTCTTTCTCCTCCTCCTTCTCTTCCTCATTGTCCCCCAATGCACATTGGAATGAGATGAGGCTGGGATGTGTGTAATCGCCCGCTATGGCTTCTTGATCCATCTCATCATACTCTGGCTGCAATGCCTCCTCTTTAATTCTCTGCAGAGAGTTTTGCAAAAGACAGACAAGTGGGATGCTGACGCTAATGATGGCGTCCTCACCACTCACCATCTTGGTGGACTCCTCAAAGTTTGTCAAGATGGTACATATGTCAGACATCCAGGTCCACTCCTGATGTCTTATGTGTGGAGTCTGACCTGAATATCGACGGCCTTGTTGCAGCTGGTACTCCACAACTGCTCTCTTCTGCTCACAAATCCTTTGCAACGTGTCGAGGATAGAGTTCCAAAGTGTGGGGACATCACACACCAGTTGGTGTGCCGGAAGCTGCAAACACTGCTGCAACACAGCAAGGGCGGCGGAAGCTGTAGCCAACTTCCAAAAATGAGCTGACAGGCGGCGTACTTTGACGAGCAGATCTGGAAACTCGCGGTACGATTTAAGAAACAGCTGAACCACAAGGTTAAGCACATGAGCCAGGCATGGTACGTGTGTTATCTCGCCTCGCCTCAGAGCTGCCACCAGGTTACGGCCATTGTCACTCATGACCAAGCCTGGATGTAGGTTCCGCGGTCTTAGCCACAGATCTGCCTGCTCTTTCACAGCTGTCCACAACTCACAAGCAGTGTGAGGTTTATCACCTAAGCTTATGAGTTTCAACACAGCCTGTTGCCGCTTGGCTGAGGCAGTAGTGCAGTGCTTCCAACTAGTAACCGATGTGGTGATATCTGAGATGGAGGATGAACATGAGGAGGAGGAGGATGATGCGCAGGAGCTGTACACTGTGGGGGCAACTCTGACTGACATAGGGCCCGCAATCCTCGGTGTGGGGAGGATGTGTTCCGTCCCAAAGTCCGACTGGGTCCCGGCTTCCACTATGTTTACATAGTGTGCCATCAGGGAGAAGTAGCAACCCTGGCCACAAGCACTTGTCCACGTGTTTGTTGTCGGGTGGACTCTCCCAGTAACTCCGTTGTTGAGGGCACGGCAGATGTTTTGGGACATGTGCTTGTGTAGTGCGAGGATGACACACCGGGCAAAATAGTGTCGGCTAGGGACCGAGTACCAAGGGACGGCCACCGCCATAAGGTTGCATAAGGATTCCGTCTCCACCAGCCTAAAAGGCAGCATTTCCAATGCAAGCGGTCGTGAAATGTGCGAATTTAGGACTGTGACCTGTGGGTCGTTGCCTGCGAATTTCCGCTTTCATTAAAAGGGCAGGGATATGGACAACTGAACGCTGTGGTGGGACGTGGATGTTGATGCTGTTTCTTGAGAAACTGCCATAACAAGTGAAGACTGAGAGGAGGGGGCATCTTTGCATGCAGTATGGACAGGGGATTGCCTGGCACGCACAACAGGGGGTTCTCTTACATGCACAACAGCTGAAGAAGCAGTGGTTACACGCGCTGACCCTGGTCGTGGACCCTGGCGTTCGCCCCACAAAGTCGGGTGCTTTGCTGACATGTGCCTGATCATGCTGGTGGTGGTCAGGCTGGTAGTTTTGTCACCCCTGCTTATGCTGGCCTGGCAGGTGGTACAAATGGCCTTTTTGGGGCTATCAGCAGAGTCTTTAAAAAAAATCCAGACTCTGGAAGACATACCGGTTGTACTGGCAACGTCCTTCGTGTTGGTGTTACGGGGAACAGTTGACCGCCTTCTGTCTGCGGACAACACACGCTTCTTCCTGCCTGTTGGGGTGCTCTGCCTCCCTCCCCCTGTGTGCTGCTGGCCTCGCTCTGCATGTTCTCCTGCCACGTTGGGTCAGTTACTAGATCATCCACCACCTTCTCCTCTTCCACTACCGCACCACGGTCTTCCTCCTCACTTCGTGGCAATTGTTTCTCATCATCATCCACCTCTTGTGACAATTTGCCAGCGTCACCTTCCTGTGGCCGCGGCTGTTCAAATATTTGGCCATCGCTACATTGGATCTCCTCTTCCACCATTTCCAGCGGAGCAGGCGAGGGGCCCAAATATGGAAATGGACCAGTGAACAGCTCTTCAGAGTGTCCAGCTGTGGGATCAGTTGCTGTCTGACTACACTCGGCATGGTGGGAGGAAGGAGCATCAGGGTGAGGAGGAGTATGCAGTCGAGACTCACGGCTACTAACACTTGACCGTGTGGAAGACAGAAAGGAGGTGGTGGTGCCAGGTGACTGGAAGTATTATCTGCTATCCAATTACTAACCTGTTCACACTGATCAGTTCGCAATAGTGGTGCTGTTGCTTGCTTCCCTAGTAATTTGGTCAAGAACTGGGAGCGAATAGATGTGGCTGTTGGTTGTGGCACATTTTCACCTTGGCCACGGCCCCATCCTCTGCACGCACCATCACCAGAACGTCCAGATCCACGTCCCTTGCCATGCGCCTTGCCCATTTTAAATGAAGTAAAAGAGCTTTACACTAGCACTATCAATGGCAAAAGGGTAATAAAAAGGAGATTTGAACCGTGGAAGAGGAAAACCACAGTTCTAGTTATCTGGCCTACACCAGACTCTTTTAAACAGATATATCTGTGTCTGAACAGTCAGCAAGACACTCAAAATGTTTTTTTTATGCAAAAAGGTGGATTACACCCAGATTTGAACCGTGGAAGAGTAAAACCACAGTTCTAGTTATCTGGCCAACACCAGAATCTTTTAAACAGATATATTTGTGTCTGAACAGTCAAGTAGACACTGAAATTGTTTTTTTTTATGCAAAAAGGTGGATTACTCCATGATTTGAACCGTGGAAGAGGAAAACCACAGTTCTAGTTATCTGGCCTACACCAGACTCTTTTAAACAGATATATCTGTGTCTGAACAGTCAGCAAGACACTCAAAATGTTTTTTTTTATGCAAAAAGGTGGATTACACCCAGATTTGAACCGTGGAAGAGGAAAACCACAGTTCTAGATATCTGGCCTACACCAGAATCCTTTAAACAGATATATTTGTGTCTGAACAGTCAAGGAGACACTGAAATTGTTTTTTTTTATGCAAAAAGGTGGATTACTCCATGATTTGAACCGTGGAAGAGGAAAACCACAGTTCTGGTAATCTGGCCTACACCACAATCTTTTAAACAGATATATTTGTGTCTGAACACACAGCTAGAAACTCAAATGTTTTTTTTTCAATGGAAAAAACGCAAAAAAGTGGATAATACAGAGATTTGAACTGTGGAACTGCTAAAACACAGTTCTAGTTATCTGGCCTACACCAGACTCTTTTAAACAGATATATTTGTGTCTGAACAGTCAGCAACACTCTCAAAATGTAATTTTTTTTATGGAAAAAAGGCAAAAAAGTGGATAATACAGAGATTTGAACCAAGGAACTGCAAAACCACACTTCTAGTTATCTGGCCTACACCAGACTTGTTTAAACAGATATATTTGTGTCTGAACAGTCAGCGAGACACTGAAACTTTTTTTTTTATGCAAAAAGGTGGATTACACCCAGATTTGAACCGTGGAAGAGGAAAACCACAGTTCTAGTTATCTGGCCTACACCAAACTCTTTTGAACAGATATATTTGTGTCTGAACAGTCAGCGAGACACTAAAAATGTTTTTTTATGCAAAAAAGTGGACTACACGCAGATTTGAAATGTGGAAGAGGAAAACCACAGTTCTAGTTATCTGGCCTAAACCAGAATCTTTTAAACAGATATATTTGTGTATGAACAGTCAGCGAGACACTCAAAATGGTTCTTTTTATGGAAAAATGGCAAAAAAGTGGATAATACAGAGATTTGAACCATAGAACTGCAAAACCACAGTTCCAGTTATCTGACCTATACCAGACTCTTTTAAACAGATATATTTGTGTCTGAACAGTCAGCGAGACACTCAAAATGTTTTTTTTTATGCAAAAAGGTGGATTACATGCAGATTTAAAGTGTGGAAGAGGAAAACCACAGTACTAGTTATTTGGCCTACATCAGATTCTTTTAATCAGATATATTTGTGTATGAACAGTCAGCGAGACACTCAAAATGTTTTTTTTATGGAAAAAAGGAAAAAAGTGGATAATACAGAGATTTAAACCGTAGAACTGCAAAACCGCTGTTCTAGTTATCTGGCCTACACCAGATTCTTTTAAAGAGATATATTTGTGTCTGAACTGTCAGCAAGACACTCAAAATGTTTTTTTTTTATGTAAAAAATTGAAAAAAGTGGATAATACAGAGATTTAAACCGTACAACTGCAAAACCACAGTTCTAGTTATCTGGCCTACACCAGACTCTTTTAAACATATATATTTGTGTCTGAACAGTCAGCGAGACACTCAAAATGTTTTTTTTATGCAAAAAGGTGGATTACATGCAGATTTAAAGTGTGGAAGAGGAAAACCACAGTACTAGTTATTTGGCTTACACCAGATTCTTTTAATCAGATATGTTTGTGTATGAACAGTCAGCGAGACACTCAAAATGTTTTTTTTATGGAAAAAAGGCAAAAAAGTGGATAATACAGAGATTTAAACCGTAGAACTGCAAAACCGCTGTTCTAGTTATCTGGCCTACACCAGATTCTTTTAAAGAGATATATTTGTGTCTGAACTGTCAGCAAGACACTCATATAGTTTTTTTTTTATGTAAAAAATTGAAAAAAGTGGATAATACAGAGATTTAAACCGTACAACTGCAAAACCACAGTTCTAGTTATCTGGCCTACAACAGACTCTTTTAAACAGATATATTTGTGTCTGAACAGTGAGCGAGACACTCAAAATGTTTTTTTAATGGAAAAAAAGTAAAAAAGTGGATAATACAGAGATTTGAACCGTGGAACTGCAAAACCACAGTTCTAGTTATCTGGCCTATACCAGACTCTTTTAAACTGATATATTTGTGTCTGAACAGTCAGCGAGACAATCAAAATGTTTTTTTTCTGTAAGAAGGTGGATTACACCCAGATTTGAACCATGGAAGAGGAAAACCACTGTTCTAGTTATCTGACCTACACCAGACTCTTTTAAATAGATATATTTGTGTATGAACAGTCAGCAAGAGAATCAAAATTTTTTTTTTTATGCAAAAAGGTGGATTACATGCAGATTTTAAACGTGGAAGAGGAAATCCACAGTTCTAGTTATCTGGCCTACACCAGAATCTTTTCAACAGATATATTTGTGTATGAACAGTCAGCGAGACACTCAATTTTTTTTTTTATGGAAAAAAGGCAAAAAAGTGGATAATACAAAGATTTGAATCATAGAACTGCAAAACCACAGTTCTAGTTATCTGGCCTACACCAGATTCTTTTAATCAGATATATTTGTGTCTAAAGAGTCAGCGATACACTGAAAATGTTTTTTTTTATGGAAAAAAGGCAAAAAAGTGGATAATACAGAGATTTGAGCCGTGGAACTGCAAAACCACAGTTCTAGTAATCTGGCCTACACCAGACTCTTTTAAACAGATATATTTTGGCATGAACAGTCAGCGAGACACTCAAAATGTTTTTTTTTTATTGAAAAAGGCAAAAAAGTGGATAATACAGAGATTTGAACCATGGAGCTGCAAAACCACAGTTCTAGTTATCTGGCCTACACCAGACTCTATTAAGCAGATATATTTTTGTATGAACAGTCAGCGAGACACTCAAAATATTTTTTTTATGCAAGAATGTGGATTACACCCAGATTTGAACCATGGAAGAGGAAAACCACAGTACTAGTTATCTGGCCTACACCAGACTCTTTTAAACCGATTTATTTGTGTCTGAACATTCAGCGAGACACTAAAAATGTTTTTTTTTTATGGAAAAAAGGCAAAAAAGTGGATAGTACAGAGATTTGAACCGTGGAACTGCAAAACTACAGTTCTAGTTATGTGGCCTACACCAGACTCTTTTAAACAGATAAATTTGTGTCTGAACAGTCAGCGAGACTCAAAATGTTTTTTTTTTTAATGGAAAAAAGGCAAAAAAGTGGATAATACAGAGATTTGAACCGTGGAAGAGTAAAACCACAGTTCTAGTTATCTGGCCTACACCAGAATCTTTTAAACAGTTATATTTCTGTCTGAACAGTCAGAGAGACACTCAAAATGTTTTTTTTATTCAAAGAGGTGGATTACACCCAGATTTGAACCGTGGAAGAGGAAAACCACAGTTCTAGTTATTTGGCCTACACCAGACTCTTTTAAACAGATATATTTGTGTCTGAACAGTGAGCGAGACACTCAAAATGTTTTTTTTAATGGAAAAAAGGCAAAATAGTAGATAATACAGAGATTTGAACGGTGGAACTGCAAAACCACAGTTCTAGTTATCTGGCCTACACCAGACTCTTTTAAACAGATATATTTGTGTCTGAACAGTCAGCGAGACAATCAAAATGTTTTTTTTTCTGCAAGAAGGTGGATTACACCCAGATTTGAACCATGGAAGAGGAAAACCACTGTTCTAGTTATCTGGCCTACACCAGACTCTTTTAAACAGATATATTTGTGTATGAACAGTCAGCGAGACACTCAAAATGTTTTTTTTTATGCAAAAAGGTGGATTACATGCAGATTTTAAACGTGGAAGAGGAAATCCACAGTTCTAGTTATCTGGCCTACACCAGAATCTTTTTAACAGATATATTTGTGTATGAACAATCAGCGAGACACTAAATTTTTTTTTTTATGGAAAAAAGGCAAAAAAGTGGATAATACAGAGATTTCAACCATAGAACTGCAAAACCACAGTTCTAGTTATCTGGCCTACACCAGATTCTTTTAATCAGATATATTTGTGTCTGAACAGTCAGCGAGACACTGAAAATGTTTTTTTTTTATGGAAAAAAGGCAAAAAAGTGGATAATACAGAGATTTGAACCGTGGAACTGCAAAACCACAGTTCTAGTAATCTGGCCTACACCAGACTCTTTTAAACAGATATATTTTGGTATGAACAGTCAGCGAGACACTCAAAATGTTTTTATTTTATGCAAGAAGTTGGATTACACCCAGATTTGAACCGTGGAAGAGGAAAACCACAGTTCTAGTTATCTGGCCTACATCAGACTCTATTAAACAGATTTATTTGTGTCTGAGCAGGCAGTGAGACACTGAAAATGTTTTTTTTATTGAAAAAGGCAAAAAAGTGGATAATACAGAGATTTAAATCGTAGAACTGCAAAACCACAGTTCTAGTTATCTGGCCTACACCAGACTCTTTTAAACAGATATATTTGTGTCTGAACAGTCATCGAGACACTCAAAATGTTTTTTTAATGGAAAAAAGGCAAAAAGTGGATAATACAGAGATTTGAACTGTGGAACTGCAAAACCACAGTTCTAGTTATCTGGCCTATACCAGACTCTTTTAAACAGATATATTTGTGTCTGAACAATCAGCGAGACAATCAAAATGTTTTTTTTTTATGCAAGAAGGTGGATTACACCCAGATTTGAACTGTGGAAGAGGAAAACCACTGTTCTAGTTATCTGGCCTACACCAGACTCTTTTAAACAGATATATTTGTGTATGAACAGTTAGCGAGACACTCAAAATGTTTTTTTTTATGGAAAAAAGGCAAAAGTGGATAATACAGAGATTTGAACCTTGGAACTGCAAAACCACAGTTCTAGTTATCTGGCCTACACCAGACTCTTTTAAACAGATATATTTGTGTCTGAACAGTCAGCAAGACACTCAAAATGTTTTTTTTATGCAAAAAGGTGGATTACACGCAGATTTTAAGCGTGGAAGCGGAAAACCACAGATCTAGTTATCTGGCCTACACCAGAATCTTTTAAACAGTTATATTTGTGTATGAACAGTCAGCGAGACACTCAATTTTTTTTTTTTTTATGTTAAAAAGGCAAAAAAGTGGATAATACAGATATTTGAACCATAGAACTGCAAAACCACAGTTTTAGCTATCTGGCCTACACCAGATTCTTTTAATCAGATATATTTGTGTCTGAACAGTCAGCGAGCCACTCAAAAAGTTTTTTTTTATGGAAAAAAGGCAAAAAAGTGGATAATACAGAGATTTGAACTGTGGAACTGCAAAACCACAGTTCTAGTAATCTGGCCTACACCAGACTCTTTTAAACAGATATATTTTGGTATGAGCAGTCAGCGAGCCACTCAAAATGTTTTTTTTTTATGAAAGAAGGTGGATTACACCCAGATTTGAACCGTGGAAGAGGAAAACCACAGTTCTAGTTATCTGGCCTACACCAGACTCTTTTAAAAATATATATTTGTGACTGAACAGTCATCGAGACACTCAAAATTTTTTTTTTTTATGGAAAAAGGTGGATTACACCCAGATTTGAAGTGTGGAAGAGGAAAACCACAGTACTAGTCATCTGGCCTACACCAGAATCTTTTAAACAGATATATTTGTGTATGAACAGTCAGCGAGACACTGAAAATGTTTTTTTTTATGGAAAAAAGGCAAAAAAGTGGATAATACAAAGATTTGAATCATAGAACTGCAAAACCACAGTTCTAGTTATCTGGCCTACACCAGATTCTTTTAATCAGATATATTTGTGTCTAAAGAGTCAGCGATACACTGAAAATGTTTTTTTTTATGGAAAAAAGGCAAAAAAGTGGATAATACAGAGATTTGAGCCGTGGAACTGCAAAACCACAGTTCTAGTAATCTGGCCTACACCAGACTCTTTTAAACAGATATATTTTGGCATGAACAGTCAGCGAGACACTCAAAATGTTTTTTTTTTATGAAAGAAGGTGGATTACACCCAGATTTGAACCGTGGAAGAGGAAAACCACAGTTCTAGTTATCTGGCCTACACCAGACTCTTTTAAAAATATATATTTGTGACTGAACAGTCATCGAGACACTCAAAATTTTTTTTTTTTATGGAAAAAGGTGGATTACACCCAGATTTGAAGTGTGGAAGAGGAAAACCACAGTACTAGTCATCTGGCCTACACCAGAATCTTTTAAACAGATATATTTGTGTATGAACAGTCAGCGAGACACTGAAAATGTTTTCTTTTATGGAAAAAAGGCAAAAAAGTGCATAATACAGAGATTTGAACTGTGGAACTGCAAAACCACAGTTCTAGTTATCTGGCCTACACCAGACTCTTTTAAGCAGATATATGTTTGCATGAACAGTCATCGAGACACTCAAAATGTTTTTTTTTTATGCAAGAAGGTGGATTACACCCAGATTTGAACCATGGAAGCGGAAAAACACAGTACTAGTTATCTGGCCTACACCAGACTCTTTTAAACATTTTTATTTGTCTCTGAACAGTCAGCGAGACCCTCAAAATGTTTTTCTTTTATGGAAAAAAGGCAAAAAAGTGGATAGTAAAGAGATTTAAACCGTGGAACTGCAAAACCACAGTTCTAGTTATCTGGCCTACACCAGACTCTTTTAAACAGATATATTTGTGTCTGAACATTCACAGACACACTCAATTATTTTTTTTTGGGGGGGTGGGGATACCAAATGGTTAATAAGACGGGTATTTGTATAGTCTGACTGAGGGAAAAAAAAAAAAGATTATTTAGATGAAAAAAAAGGATTTTTCCTGGCCCCTAAGACCTGGGGCTAAGTCTATCAATTTGAAAAGCAGCACACAGGACTGTAATGCAGTGTTTGTGGGTATAACCACTGCATCTCCTATACAGCCTGCCTGCCTGCCTGATTTCTGGGATGGATATTAGTCCTGAAAAGGACTGTTTGTTTGATTTTGCAGGCTTTAGAGACCCTACACTACCCTTTTCGCAGTATAAATCTCTCCCTAGCTCAGCAGCACTCTCCCTACACCGTCTGATCCGGAGCGACTATGTCCAAGATGGCGGCGCCCGGTTTTAAATACTCGAGGTGACGCTGTGTGGCCAGCCAATCACTGTAATGCCCACAACCAACATGGCTGCAGCATTACAGTGACTGGCTGGCTATCCCTGCATGTTCATTGGTTCTGTAAAGAGCACCAAACGTGCAGGGCGGAGACCCGAGCTCCCGCCCGAGTAACCCGGAAATGCTCGGTGTTCGCCGAACATCCCGAGTAGTGAGATGATCGGGCGAGTCCAGAGCAGTGTCAAGCATGCTCGCTCAACACTAGTAAACACTACATTATGTACATATGGAATATTGAAAAAAACGGAACTGCAATATTGCTATAGAAAATTTACAGTAGGAATAAGTTGCTTAGAGCATAAATTGACCAGTATATATGAGCCCAATAGCCATCATCAAGGCATACCTCATTGTGGGGCCCCAGTCCTGATAAGATCTCTCCTAGACTTTTGATTACAATCTGATCAAAGTCTGATCAGAGTACCTTTAGCATAATCGACCCAATTCTCTCTGGTCAGAGAAAATACGGTTGTGTGACCCTAGCCTAAGATGTATCCATTTTGACAGAGCTGCTTCAAAACACCAAAAGCCACAAAAAATGTTGCACTACTTTGCATTGCCCATAAATTTTGTTCCGTTTCTAAGTTTTTTGCACCAGTTTTCTGTAAAAAAAAGACACTTTGACGATTGAGAGTCACAGTTTTCATGATGTGAGGTAGTTTTGGTTTGGCTACCATTTGGTTCCTCACTTTCTTCAGATTGTATGTTCATTGATAATTGTGAAGTAAAAAAAAAAAACTGATATTCACTCTTTTGGGTAGCTGAAGCTCATTTTTTGCAAGGCAAATTTTACCTTAAATTTTTTTTTCAACAGCTGCTTGGTGTTTGTAGTTTTACTTTACTGAGTATCTCTGTGGTTTCTGTTTCTACTCACTTTTTTCAAAATGGGCTCCAATATTAAATCTATCAGATTTAAAGTGCACCTGTCAGAAAAAAAATGTTTTATTTTTCTTTGCCATCATATTGCCAATTTGCAGATAAATAGTGTTATATACATATATGACTGCATTTATGCTGAACATGATGTCTGTCAAGGAGGAGGGGATGTGATTTCACTGCTGTCAATGTTTAGAGAATAGAGATGAACAAACCCGAACTGTAAAGTCCGGGTGGGTGCTGAATTCCGAACATGAACTTCTCCCAGAAGTCAGTTTTAGTGTCCAGAGTTCAGATACTGAGAGAAAGATTCTGTGAGGGTACTGTACTTCCTTTGGCAGTCCGCTAACCCTTAAAATGACCTATGTACAGCACTAAAATTGGACTATAGTTCGATTGAAACCCAAAAAATTCATGGGTCCGTTCATCCCTAGTAGAGTGAGTATACTGCTCACTGCCCCTCCCGTGCCACCCACTTGAATGGATCTAAGTAGCTGCAAGGAAAATATTACTTCATCCTCTCCCAGCAGTCAACATCCAGTTAGACAGTTACATATAGTACAGACCAAAAGTTTGGACACACCTTCTCATTTAAAGATTTTTCTGTATTTTCATGACTATTTGCACATTCACACAGAAGGCATCAAAACTATGAATTAACACATGTGGAATTATATATTTAACAAAAAAGTGTGAAACAACTGAAAATATGTCTTATATACTAGGTTCTTCAAAGTAGCCACCTTTTGATTGATGACTGCTTTGCACACTCTTGGCATTCTCTTGATGTATATAATTCCACATGTGTTAATTCATAGTTTTGATGCCTTCAGTGTGAATGTACAATTTTCAAAGTCATGAAAATACAGAAAAATCTTTAAATGAGAAGGTGTGTCCAAACTTTTGGTCTGTACTATATGTAACTGTCTAACTGGATGTTGACTGCTGGGAGAGGATGAAGTAATATTCTCCTTGCAGCCACTTAGATCCATTCAAGTGGATGGCTGGGGAGGGGCAGTGAGCAGTATATGCACTGTACTAGGGATGAACTGTGTTTAAAATGTAATTAACCTGCAGATTATTGCTATAGCTGCAGTGTAGTACCTTTTATAGTCACACGTTTTTTTTATATACGTAAATTGCACAACAGTTTGATAAATTTGTAGATGCTAAGAAATTGATAAACCAAGTAAAAAAATACATCAAATAATCCCCCTTAGACTAGGCATGTGACAAATAGGGATGAGCGAACCTAAACTGCAAAGTTCGGGTTTCGTACCGGACAAATAGCGTCTGGTACTGAACCCCGAATACGGACCCGGAGTCCGGTTTACTGTTCAGATCCTGAAAAAAGCTTGTTGAAAGGCTGCAGCGCAGCCAATCAACAAGCTTTTAGGCTGTGGGCACTTCCAGAGACATCACAGCCATGTCAAGTATTGACACACATCACATGACCCGGACTGTGTAAATGTCTGATCACGGGTGCCGCTGCCATTCTGCTCTGCTTAGTGTAGAGACAGGACACAGCTGGAATGAGGGACAGTATTAGGTCTTGTGTGTGTCCAGTTTTCCAAAAGCCTCTCAGTGTATACTCTGCACTCATGTGTGGGAGTAGTGTGCTTAACTATTTTTTTCAACTCTGCACGCTTGTTTGTGGGAGTAATGTGCCTAAAATATTTTTTCTACACTGTACCTGAATCTGTGGGAGTAATGTACTTAACCGGTTTATCTACTCTGCACACATGATTGGGAGTAGTGTGCCTAACCATTTTTTTCTACTTTGCACATGTGTGTGTGGGAGTAGTGTGCCTAACAAATTTTTTCTACTCTACACTAGTGATGAGCGAGCACTAAAATGCTTGGATACTCGTTGCTCGGGTCGAGCAAATTGGAATACTCAGGTGCTTGACCCGAGCAACAAACCCAATGTAAGTCTATGGGAAACTCGAGCATTTTTCAGGCGGCTCCCCACGGCGGTCTGCAGAGGGCCTAAAAATTGCCCAAATCGATGGGAACAGTGCTCAAAGGACATGGGGACAGCATTGGGAAGATCCCTGGAAGCATTTATGACTCCCAGGTCACTGCCTAAAAGTGTGCCCATCATAAGTGATCCTTGGCACATGCGAAGATGCCTTCCGCCATGCACCTTTCATTGCAGACTTGCAACAATCACCGTCCACGTCCTTGTCCCAGTGCAGCATTCAGTTGTCCCTACCCTATTCCTTGGAATGCAAGCACAAGTATGCAGCAAGCCAAACAGGCTGCAATACTATAATGCCAAACATTTTAACAGCTGCTTCAACTTGAAATGTGGCCTTTTAGGCTAGAGGAGGTGGAAGCTTTTCATAACCTTATGCCCCCGGTGGCCGGGTGTCCATACTCGGTCCCTATCCGCCACTGTTTCTTCCGGTGTCGCCTCCGCCTTCCACAAGCACGGGTCCCACAACATTACCCATGCCCTCCCCAGTGCACTTACTGGGAACGGCCGCCAAACCACAAACACATGGACAGGTGAATGTGGACAGGGATGGTATGGAGCCAGTCCACAACTTTTTTTGCTGAGAGTTGTATTTAGCTCGGTGAAAGGACTGGCATAGAGGGAAACCGTATCTACCCTGGTTGTCATTTCTCCCAGGAAGTCCTCTAATGCAGCTTGTTGCAGAAGCAATGGCAGCCCATCCAACATCAACTCGCACTTGTCGGTGGTACTTTGACACACACACATCTTTCTTTGCGCATTTAATTTCATGAATACAGAGATGGACAATAGCCTGATCTGCAATGCGGTTTAAGAAAGAACATGCATTAGCATGTCCATTCCACATTAAAAAAGCAGCCATAGAGTGTCCGGGAACCTTCCGCCATACTTCTCTTAGCCAGGGCTGCTTCTCGGCAGGGTTCGACGGGCCCATCAGAGAACCGGAGACTACTCCGGCGGGCCCTGGCTTCTCCTTCAGGAGAGTTCATAGTGCCGAGGTGAGGCCATGATGATGATAGAGGCCACCATCTGCTTAGTTTTCTGTTACTTGGAATGCAAGTGCAAGTATGCAGCCAGCCAGCCACCCACCCACAGGCCGCAACACTTAACTGCAAGATTTCTGGGCAGCTGCTTGCACTTGAAATATGGCCTTTTAGGCTCGTGGAGGCAGAAGCTTTTCACAACCTCATGCCGGCGGCGGCCGGGTGACCATACTCGGTCTCCAGCCGCCACTATTTCTCCCGGTATCATCTCAGCCTTCCACAAGCACGGGTCCTACAACATTACCCGTGCCCTCACCAGTGCACTTACTGGGAAGTACCGCCTAACCACAAACACGTGGACAGGTGAATGTGGCCAGGGATGGTATGGAGCCAGTCCACAACTTTTTTGCTGAGAGTTGTATTTAGCTCGTTGAAAGGACAGGCATAGAGGGAAAGCGTATCTACTCCGGCTGTCATTTCTCCGTCACCAGGTTCCGCTCATTGTCCACAATGACCATGCCTGGCTGTATGTTCAGCAGTGAGAGCCACAGATCAGGCTGCTGTGTTACAGCTTTCAACAACTCTGCAGCGCTGGGCGGTTTGTCAGTTAAGCATTAAGCATGTTATCTTCAGCACAGCCTGTTGCCGCTTGGCCAAGGCCGTGCTGCAGTGCTGTCAGCTTGTGACTGATGTGGTAATTTCGGAGATGGAGATCTTATTGTTTTGTTTATTTTACGTTATTTTTTAAGACAAATGCATTCACCGATAAATGTCATTTTAACATTTTACAACCTTATCTGGCAATATGGTGTGTGACACACCATCAGACACATCCTGTTTTATTTATGATGGAGGGACTCTGAAAGTCATAAAGCCTATTTTTATAGGGACATCAGACGGCCCTTACGTTCTTAAAAGGCCAGCAGTCGGCCCTCACTATTGTTAGAGAGCCATCATCTGGCTATTCTTTGTTGTTCCCATTATTAACAAGTGGGTCTCCTATACTGTTATTGCGTATCCAGTGACTGCAAGGGCTGCAAAAAATACCCCTTTGTAGAGACATAGAGGTGGGAATCAGTAAAAAAAAATGTTCCCATTGTAATGGAGCGGGTCTCCTATAATGGTAATGCCCATGCTGTGACAGCAAGGGCAGCCAAAATTTGGGAAAACCCCTCCTAAGAATTTACAGACTCACAGAGCAGGACCACAGTAACAAGTATGCCATGTTCCCATTAGAAAGGAGGGAGTCTGCTATACAGTTATAGGGTATGCAGTGAGTCCAACGGCTGACCAATTTTAGGACAAACCCCACTGAGAATTTAAAGACACACAGAGCAGGGCCACAGTAACAAGTACGACATGTTACCATTAGAAAGGAGAGAGTCTGCTATACAGTTATAGGGTATGCAGTGAGTCCAACAGATGACCAATTTTAGGAAAAACCCCATGAAGAATTTAAAGACACATAGAGCAGGGCCACAGTAACAAGGTACGACATGTTCCCATTAAAAATGAGAGAGACTGCTATACAGTAATAGGGTATGCAGTGAGTCCAACGGCTGACCAATTTTAGGAAAAACCCCACTAGGAATTTAAAGACACTTAGAGCAGTGTCACAGTAACGAAAAATTCCCATTACAAAGGAGAGAGTCTCCCATAGTGTTGGCCTATGCAGTGAATGCAAGGGCTGCCAAAAATTTGGAGGCACTTCAATGCCCCTTGGAAGAGACGTGGAGGAGGGCCTCATAAAATAATGTTCCCATTAGAAAGGAGCAGGCCTCCTATATTTGTAATGTAATGGGCTAACAAACATTTAACTAATGTAATGAGCTAATTAAGTGTATGGGCTGACAAACATTTACCCCTGGGGGATATACATGAACATACTGTATAAAAAAAATTTTTTACGGTCATGTTAAACACCCTTTAAAAAAATTATGTGGGTGTTGCAACACGAACCACGGTCACCCTGGTGATATGGTGGTGGAGGATGAGGAGAAGGAGGAAGACAAGAGCAAATAGCCAAAATCAGGAAGCGTATACCCATGTGTGGGTGTGAAAAGGTGCATGGGAATACACCTCCCAAGAAAAGACACTGGATTTGAGTTTATGTTGCGCTGCTATCATTCGATGATGTTGAGAAATCTGGCCCAATCCAGCCCTTCTTCATTTTTATGAGTCAGTCTGTCAGCATTTTCAGTTGACAGGCGGATACGCTTATCAGTTGTAATTCCACCAGCGGCACTAAAAACCCGCTCTGATAAAACGCTGGCGGCAGGGCAGGCCAGGACCTCCAAGGGATAGAGAGCCAGTTCATGCCACGTATTCAGCTTGGATAACCAATAATCATAAGGCAGAGCGGAATCATGGAGGACGTTGGTACGGTCGGCAAGGTACTCCCTCAGCATCTTCCCAAACTTTGCACTCCTTGTGAGAGTACACCGCGCCTCAGGGCCTGTGCGATGGGAGGGTCTGAGAAAACTCTCCCAGAACTTTGACAGTGTTCCCCTGCCTCTGCTGGATTGAAGTTGAGTTGTGTCTCTCTTGCCTGTACTCCTTGGTTGTCCAACGAAGTGTGCCCTCTACCTCCAGCATTTTCAGATGGGAATTTTTTTAATAGTTCCGCAACAAAGGCTTTCTTGTGCAGCCCCATTTTTGTAGACCTGTCCGTCTCAGGAATAAGAGATATAAAGATTTCCTTGTAGCATGGGTCTAGAGGTGTCACCAACCAGTAATGACTGTCACCAAAAATTTTGAGAACGCGAGGGTCATGGGAAAGGCAGTGTAACTCAGCCATGCGTGCCAGACTACTAACAGGCAAGACTTCCGTGTCCTCTCTAAGAGGATCACTGACCATGCTCTCCTCCTCCTCCTCCTCTCTGTCCTCTGGCCATCCACGCTGAACAGACGGTATGACAGCTGTGCAGGTAGTACCGTCTATAGTGCATGAAACTAGCTCCTGTCCTTCCTCCTCCTCCTCCTCCTCTTCCTCATTGTCACCCAATCCATGTTGGGATGAGATGAGGCTTGGCTCTGTGTAATCACCCTGTATGGTTCTTTGCTCCATCTCATCGTGCTCCGCATGCAATACATCCTCTTTAATTGTGAGCAGAGAGCGTTTCAGAAGACAGAGAAGCGGGATGGTGATGCTAATTATGGCGTCATCGCCGCTCACCATCTTGGTGGAGTCCTCAAAGTTTAGGAGGATGGTACATATGTCTGACATCCATGTCCACTCCTGAGGTCTTATGTGTGGAGTCTGAACTTAATACCGATGGCCTTGTTGATGCTGGTACTCAACAACTGCCCTCTTCTGCTCACAAATCCTTCCAACATCTGCAGTGTAGAGTTCCAACGCTTGGGGACATCACACACCAGTCTGTGAGCCGGAAGCTGCAAACACTGTTGAAACACTGCAAGGGTGGCGGAAGCTGTAGCTGACTTTCTAAAATGGGCACACATGCGACGTACTTTAACAAGCAGATCCGGCAGCTCCGGGAAGGATTTGAGAAACCGCTGAACCACGAGGTTAAGCACATGGGCCAGGCATGGTACGTGTGTGAGCTTGCCTCGCCTCAGAGCTGCCACCAGGTTCCGGCCATTGTCACTCACGACCATGCCTGGCAGTAGGTTCAGCGGTATGAGCCACAGATCTGCCTGCTCTTTCAGAGCTGTCCACAACTCTTCAGCATTGTGTGGTTTTTCACCTAAGCATATTAGCTTCAGCACAGCCTATTGCCACTTGGCCGAGTCAGTGCTGCAGTGCTTTCAGCTTGTGACTGATGTGGTCATTTCAGAGTTGGAGGCTGAAGAGGAGGGGGAGTCTGAGGAGGATGAGGTGCAGGAGCTGTAGACCGTGGGGGCAACCCTGATTGACCTAGGTCCCGCAAACCTTGGCGTCGGGAGGACGTGTTCTGTCTCAAGGTCTGACTGGGTCCCGGCTTACACTATGTTAATACAGTGTGCCATCAGTGAGATGTACTGTCCCTGCCCACTTGTCCACGTGTCCGTGGTTAGGTGGACTTTACCGGTAACTGCATTGTTGAGAGCGCGGCTAATGTTTTTGGACACGTGCTTGTGTAATGCGGGGACGGCACACCGGGAGAAATAGTAGAAGCTGGAGACCGAGTACCAAGGGACGGCCGCCGCCATCAGGTTGTGGAATGCTTCCATCTCCATGAGCCTAAAAGGCAACATTTCCAGCGCAAGCAGTCGTGAAATGTGAGAATTTAGTAGTGTGACCTGTAGGGCGTTGGCTGCATATTTGCGCTTGTGTTCCAAGGACTGGGGTATGGACAACTGAACGCTGCGCTGGGACAAGGACATGGAAGTGCTTCCTGCTGCTGCTATTTGAGAGTATGCAATGACAGGTGCAGGGCAGGAGGCATCTTCGCATGCACCATGGACAGGGGATTGGCTTGCATGCACAGCAGCAGAAGAAGTAATGGTGCCACCCGCAGACACTGTTCCTGGACCCTGGGGTTCGACCCACAAAGTCGGGTGCTTTGCTGCCATGTTAAACAACTGTACATAGCCAAAAAACACGTAAGCATAGGGGGTGAATCACTAGCCATCCTTGGGCAGTGAATTCCCCTCAATTAATACCTTTGTTTATGTTTAAACCATTAACTGTCCAAGAAGCTTGAAGATAAATCGGAGAAACAGACAGATAAACTGGTATAAATATGCTAATTCATTTTATTGTAATATATTATAAAGAGTGATAAAAAGACAATAAGCAAGATAGGTGCAATATTGATTCATAAAACAATGTATGTCGCCTAATATATGGGTTGATATCGCAGGAAGAAAACATTTTTTTTTTTTTGCTGCCATGTGCCTGATCATGCTGGTGGTGGTCAGGCTTGTCGTTTTGTCACCCCTGCTGATGCTGGCCTGGCAGGTGGTGCAAATGGCCTTTTTTTGGGCAGCAAACTGCTGTTAATTGCTTCACTGACACACTAAAGGAAATTTTTAATGGAGGCCATAAATGGCAGTATTTTCTGACAACGTATATGTAAACCGTGTGACGGAGAAAACAGAGTTTTATATACCTTACCTGTAGGTAAGTAGTTTGAAGAGCAAACTGCTGTGAATTGCTTCACTGACACATTAAAGGAAATTTTTAATGGAGGCCAGAAATGGCAGTATTTTCTGACAATGTATATGTGATCCAGTGTGCCATCAGTGAGATGTACCGTCCCTGCCCACTTGTCCACGTGTCCGTGGTTAGGTGGACTTTACCGGTAACTGCGTTGTTGAGAGCGCGGCTAATGTTTTGGGACACGTGCTTGTGTAATGCGGGGACGGCACACCGGGAGAAATAGTGGAGGCTGGAGACCGAGTACCAAGGGACGGCCGCCGCCATCAGGTTGTGGAATGCTTCCATCTCCATGAGCCTAAAAGGCAACATTTCAAGCGCAAGCAGTCGTGAAATATGAGAATTTAGTAGTGTGACCTGTAGGGCGTTGGCTGCATATTTGCGCTTGTGTTCCAAGGACTGGGGTATGGACAACTGAACGCTGCGCTGGGACAAGGACATGGAAGTGCTTCCTGCTGCTGCTATTTGAGAGTATGCAATGACAGGTGCAGGGCAGGAGGCATCTTCGCATGCACCATGGACAGGGGATTGGCTTGCATGCACAGCAGCAGAAGAAGTAATGGTGCCACCCGCAGACACTGTTCCTGGACCCTGGGGTTCGACCCACAAAGTCGGGTGCTTTGCTACCATGTTAAACAACTGTACATAGCCAAAAAACACGTAAGCATAGGGGGTGAATCACTAGCCAACCTTGGGCAGTGAATTCCCCTCAATTAATACCTTTGTTTATGTTTAAACCATTAACTGTCCAAGAAGCTTGAAGATAAATCGGAGAAACAGACAGATAAACTGGTATAAATATGCAAATTCATTTTATTGTAATATATTATAAAGAGTAATAAAAAGACAATAAGCAGGATAGGTGCAATATTGATTCATAAAACAATGTATGTCGCCTAATATATGGGTTGATATCGCAGGAAGAAAACATTTTTTTTTTTTTTTTTTTTGCTGCCATGTGCCTGATCATGCTGGTGGTGGTCAGGCTGGTCGTTTTGTCACCCCTGCTGATGCTGGCCTGGCAGGTGGTGCAAATGGCCTTTTTTGGGCAGCAAACTGCTGTTAATTGCTTCACTGACACACTAAAGGAAATTTTTAATGGAGGCCATAAATGGCAGTATTTTCTGACAACGTATATGTGAACCGTGTGACGGAGAAAACAGAGTTTTATATACCTTACCTGTAGGTAAGTAGTTTGAAGAGCAAACTGCTGTGAATTGCTTCACTGACACATTAAAGGAAATTTTTAATGGAGGCCAGAAATGGCAGTATTTTCTGACAATGTATATGTGATCCGTGTGACGGAGAAAACAGAGTTTTATATACCTTACCTGTAGGTAAGTAGTTTGAAGAGCAAACTGCTGTGAATTGCTTCACTGACACACTGAAAGAAATTTTTAATGGAGGCCAGATAAGGCAGTGTTTTCTGACAACGTATATGTGATCCATTTGACAGAGAAACACAGTTTTAAATAGCTGAATTTCTAGCGCTTTAATATGGAAAGGACCTGGCTGTATTCTGCAGTGCCAACAAGCAAATAGCGCAGAAAAACGGTGTTCTCTGGATTGCTTTTTAAGCAAATAGTGAGGATTAAGATCCAAAGAAAAGAATTCCTGGCTCCTGAGACCTGGGCCTATTTCTATAAATATCTAACAGCAGCAGAAGACAGAATTGGAATGGAGCCATTTGTGCTATATGCACTGCAGTCTGCTATATACACGGCCTGCCTATACACCCTGCCTGCCTGATATCTCTGCAGATGGATTAGTCCTCAGAAGGACTGTTTGTTAAGATGGATATGTGTAATGTCAATTTTTTCTCCCTACACTACCTAATACACAAGCAAATCTCTCCCTGACGCAGCAGCACCTCTCCCTACACTGTCTGATTCCGGAATGACTGTGACGAGCATGGCGGCGCCAGGTCTGATATAGATCTGATGGCAATGTGCGGCCAGCCAATCACTGTAATGCCCACAACCAATATGGCTACGGCATTACAGTGCATTGCAGGCAATCCCTGCATGTTCATTGGCTCTCTAAAGAGCGCCAAACAAGCAGGGAGGGGACCCGAGTTCCTGCCCAAGCAACCAGGAAATACTCGGCGAGCGCCAAGCATCTCGAGCAGTGAGATGCTCGGGCGAGCACCGAGCAGTAGCGAGCATGCTCGCTCATCACTACTCTGCACCTTTGTCTGTGCGTAAAAACGAATTGCTCTACTTTGCATGGCTGACCGTGGGAGTGTGTGCCTAAACAATTTTTTCTACTCTGCATGTGTGTGTGTGTGAGTAGCGGTTCTAACCAATTTTTTGTACTCTGCTCCTGTGTCTGTGGGAGTAGTGTATGTCAAAACAAATTGTTCTCCTCTGCACGTGTCTGTGTGTGGGAGTAGTGTGCCTAACCAATTTCTTCTACTCTGCATGCGTGTCTGTGGGAATAATGTGCCAAAACATTTTGCTCTACTCTGCACCTGTGTCTGTCAGAGTAGTGTACTTAGCCCATTTTTTCTACTCTGCACCTGTGTCTGTAAGAGTAGTGTGCCTAAAAACAACTTGTTCTACTCTGCATGTGTGTCTGTGGGAGTAGTATGCCTAAACAATGTTTTATACTCCACATGCGTGTCTGAGGGAGTAGTGTGCGTAAACAGCACTTCAAAAAATGAGGACAGCATCAAATAGGTGACGTGGCCGTGGTATTTCTTTTGGAGCTGTTGTTGATCGTCGTCGTGTAGCTGCTATAAGGATAGGATGTGGTTCTTCTGTACTTGCTATGTGCCCAAATGAAACAACTTCCTCTGGTGCACGCAGGTGAAAGAACATTCTGAGTCATTTCGTAGGGCCAAGTAACATTACACGAATGGTGAGGCCAAAACATGTTGAGGCTGTGTTAAATTGGACATCTGAAAGTGCCTCCAGTTCCTTTGCATTGTCTTTCTCCCAGTCCCATGCAAACAGCGCAGTTTGCAACAGAGGTCCTTGGTCATTCAGCTTACACCTTTTCCCCTTTCAAATCAACCAAGCAGTCTGAGCCCCAAGTCTTGCAGCAGTCTCTTTTGATTTTTGATGAGTTTTCTGACTGGAATTCCATGGCCCATCCTCCTTGACCTGCCCCAGAATTGGCAGAAACTGAGTGCACTGATACCCAACCACTTGTTAGGTTAGAGAATGTGTATGTGGGAGTCACGATCAGTGGACCACCACAGCACATCTCAGAGGATGATGAAACACAGTGTCCAACTGCAGCATCTTTCTGCAGTGTGCAGACCGGCAAGTAGGGCAGGGGTAAGGAGTGGATGGAAGATGACGAGGTCATGAATCGAAGGCCATCCTAGTGACCTGTCTAGTTTGGAGGAAGATGAGGTGGTCACGCTGTCCCAGAAGCACAGCAAAAGAGGGAGCAGGGAACAGGGTGCAAAAGCCCCTAGCCAGAACGTCGAATGTTAATGCCCACTGCGCCGACACAATGAGCACACCAAAGGAGCTCCCTGGCATGGCATTCTTTCAGGCAATGCGTTGACAAGTGATGGGTGGTTGGCACACTGAGCCGTCAGAGCCTGAAGCGAGGCATGAATGTTCTGAACCTGAGCAGCACCTGTATGATGAAGCATCTGAATTCCAAGCACAAGGAGCAGTGGTGTACACACCTTAAAAAGCATGAGAGATCTGAGCCTCCTCCTGCTCTCTCTTCTGCTGTGGTCTTGTCCTCTTCCTCTCGCTCACGATCAACATGGCCACCTGCCTCCCCACAAATAGAAGATGCTAGAGCATTACCAATACCACCACCAGTGTCAGCGAGCATCTCCACACCATCCCATGGAAATGTTCAGCTCTCCATCTCCCATATCCTCGAGAGAAAGAGGAATTCCCCCATACCCACGAGCCATGGTCCTGATTGACAGCATTTCCAAATTCCTGGCCTTTAAAATGCTGCTTTTCCAGCTGGAAGAGAGAGACAGTTTTAAAAACTGATGGCAGTGGCTGTCTCGCAGTACATCCCAGCTACCACTACTTCGCAGACGGGCCATCCCTGCCCTGCACACACATGTTGCGGCCCAAATCAGGTGTGCGCTCCACAACTCCATCACTGGCAAGGTCCACATAACCTTTGATACGTGGACCAGTAAGCATGGCCAGGGACGTTACATCTCCCTAACTGCCCACTGGGTTAATGTAGTGGCTACAGGGACAGAGGCGGAAGGGTTTTTAGTGCATACCCTTACATCACTAAGGATTGCAGGACGTTTCTCTGTTCAGGTTGCCTCCTCCTCCTACTCTGTTTCCTCCACCACCTACACATCAGGTCACAGTAAGACCTGCACCACCACCTTCAGCACGGCCAGGGTAAAATTACAGCAGACTGTTGTTCTCAAAGTCATCTGTTTGGGGGTCAAATCCCAAACCACTCAGGAGCTATGAATAGGGATCAAAGAGATAACAGATGAGTGGTTGGTGCTGGTGAACCTCAAGCCCAGCCTGCTGGTGTGCGATAACGGATGAAATCTCGTAGCAGCTCTGGGTCTAGCTGTGTCTGGCGCACATCCTATGCCTGGCGCATGTGCTTAATTTGGTGGTGCAGTGCATCATGAAAAATTACCCACATATGTCAAAGTTGCTGCTCAAAGTGTGGGCAGTGTGTGTGCACTTTCAGCGTTCTCACCCTGCCAATGCTCACTTGCCTGCGCTGCAGCGTCACTTCTGCCATCCTGCTTACCACCTCATATGCCACATAACAACAAGGTGAAACTCCACCTTACATATATTGGTGAGACCGTGCGAGCAACAGTAGGCAATAGGAGAGCTTCAGCTGCAGCACGGATGGCTGAGTCGCTCTTCAGATCAATACCACTTCACCACCAATGAGTCAGCCTCCATGCAGGACATGTGTGCCATGTTGCGCTGCTTAAAATACTCCACCAACATGGCAAGCGCTGATGAAACCATCATGAGTGATACTATACAACTTCTACTGTATGCCTGCTGGAAAAAACATTTCAGGTGATAATGGATGAGGTGGTGGCAGAGGAGGAAGAGAAGCAGTTACCATTGACACTGTTATCAGGCCTGTCTTCCACACATGGCTCGGAGGGTGTGTTTCTGTACCAACAGCGGCCATGTACACAACTGTCCAGCCAGAGAACAGTTTTGAAGGATGAGGAAAAGGAATCGTGTTCACAGCAGTGTAGCACTCAAATCAGCTCACGGGCATCACTAGAGCGTGGATGGGGGGTTACAGGGAACGCAGACCATATACCTCCCACGAAGGACAGCTAGTTTTTGCCTCTGGGCAGCCTGGCACACATGAGCTGTGACCCCCGAGTTGCCTGGACAGTTACCACTGCTGATTACTGGATGACCACCCTACTGAATCCCCGCTACAAGGACATTGTGCCATCATTATTTTCATCAACAGAGCGGGATCTAAAAATGTGTGAATGAAAGCACACATTGGTAGAGGCACTAATGACGGTGTTCTCAACTGACATGTGGGCTCACTGGAAGAACAAGGCAGAGGAGGAGGAAGTCGCCAACACATCTGGGGCACTGCCACCACCTCAGAAGGCAGAGTTAGCATGGCTGAAATGTGTCAAAACTTTCTCAGCACTCCACAACATCCGGCACAACCATCTGATATGGTCCATATTAACAGGAGGCAGCATTACAACAACATGATGGGTCTGCCCCAATTAACTTCTGGGTCTCCAAACTGGACACATGACTTTATACTTTATGCCTTGGAGGTGCTGGCCTGGC
Source organism: Phyllobates terribilis (assembly GCF_046119375.1). Classification (NCBI taxonomy): domain Eukaryota; kingdom Metazoa; phylum Chordata; class Amphibia; order Anura; family Dendrobatidae; genus Phyllobates; species Phyllobates terribilis. Next base: position 287,290,303 of record NW_027362761.1, read on the forward strand.
CTGCCCTGCAGCAAGGATACTGTCAGAACTTGTGTTTAGCACAGCAGGGGGTGTGATCACAGACAGGCACATATGCCTGTCCACAGCCAATGTGGAAAAGCCAACATTCATTAAAATGAACCAGGCATGGATCCCACAGGACTTGTCCGTATCTTTGGTTGACTAGAAAACTATAGCAGATGCACCCAGCCATTGTTCAACTCTATTTGCCATTTGCTTAATTTTGGGGCCTCCAGCCCCCAAGTAAAAAAACAGAGTTGACTACTTCCTCCTCTGCCTCTTCCACCAACACTGACACATCGACCTTCACCTCCTCCACTTGGACCTCCGCTTCCTGATTCTCAATTATTTTTCTTTGTTAATTATATGTTCTTTTTTCCTAAAAAAAAAAAAAACAATTAAAATAATAATAAACCAACCCCCCCACCAAAAAATGTGTTGCATCCCTCCTCTCTTGCCTCTTCCACTCTCTTGCCTCTTCCACCTATATCTTCACGTCCACCTTCTCCACTTGGACCTCCACCTCCTTGGTCTACGTTGTTTTTTAAGTTAATTCTGTGTTCTTTTAAGTCAGTTCCCTAAAAAATAAATAAATATATAAATTAAAAACATCCCCCACTCACCCCCAAAGAACTGTTCGATTACTCTTCCCTTGTTACTTCAACCTACACCGCCATGTACACCTCCTCCACTTACTCCTCTACTTCGACCTCCACTTCCTGGTTCTAGATTGTTATTTTTTTGGGTTACTTCTATGTTCTTTCAAGTTAGTTCCCTAAAAGAAAACACAAAAAAACACAACGAAAAAATGAAAAATAAAAGAAATTGTTATGGAGTTTTTTTCAAATAAAGTTTTTTTTCGGCATGGTTTCTTCTCTTTTTACTTACTATGGTTAGTAATAGGGGTGTCTGATAGACGCCTCTCCATTACTAACCCATGGGCTTGATGTCAGCGGACATTACACAGCTGACATCAACCCAACAATTTCCAACGCACCAGCATCTAATGGATTCGTCATTTCTGGGGCTGCTGAGGGCTGGTGTTAATAGTTTGAAAAATGGCCAATATCCATGGTCTTTCCCAGCCTATTAATATCAGCCCCCAGCTGTCTGCTTTATCTTGGCTGGTTATTAAAAATAGGTGAGACATCACATAATTTTTTTTAGGGTCCCTCCATTTTTAATAACCAGAAAAGGCAAAGCAGCTAGCTGGGGGCTTATATTAAGAGGTTGGGAAGGTCAATGGATATCTGCTCCTTCCCAGGATAATAAGACCAGTTTACAGCTGTCTGCTGCTTTCCCTTGGCTGGTTATTAAAAATAGGGCAGACCCCAACATCTTTTTTTTCCTTTATTTATTTATTAGTATTTTAGATTTTTTTTATGTATTAGTAATAAATAAATAAATAAAAAAAACGATGTGAGGTCCCCCCTATTTTTAATAACCAGCTAAAGAAAACAGACAGCTGGGGGCTTATATTAATAGGCTGGGAATGCCCATGGTTACTGGGCCATTCTCAACCTATAAATATCAGTTTTTGGGGTTAGTTTTGGAGAGGTGTTAGTCAGACTCCCCATTATTAACTCAATAGTAAAAATAAACAGACACACAGAATTTTTTTAATTTGAATAAAGACTCCCCCACATTCGCCCTCATTCACCGATTTATTAATGAAATTATGCCATAAAGTAATCCACTTCCATCTTCTTCTTTGTCTCCTGTGCCTGCGGATAGCAGTAAAGCTACCGCTATGCAAAGATGCCGGCTGATGAATACTCTCATTAGCATCACCTGCTCTCACAGCTATCAGCGAGAGCAGGTGATGCTGATGACAGTAGTAGTCATCAGCCTGACTGGCTGTAATCTTATCACCACCGGTCACCACCACCGGGTTCATACACTGTTCTCTGTCTCACAGTGTGGGAACCGCGATACTCACCAGCTGTCACCGGTGATGGCTTCAGTAAGCATAAAGCCAATGTGAGCCTCTGTTTTGCACGGTCACTCTGAGGACAGCGTGGGAATCTCCAGCTGTTCAGGGCCCCCATTCACTTGAATTGGGTTCAAATTGGGCTCTAAGTTTGGGTACCATTCTGCTGGTACCCAAACCAAACTTTTTAATTAAGTTCGGCCGAACCCAAACATCCATGGGTTCGGCCATCCCATCTGTGCATAAAATTTTATTTTCTACTCTTGTGTGCCCATGTCTGTTATAGTGCTATGCATAAAAACAACATTTTCTAATCTGCAACAGTATCTTTGGGAGTAATGTGCGTAAATACAAATATTTCTACTCCTATGAACCCGTGTCTGTAATAGTACTGTGCGTAAAAACAAATTTTTCTACTCTTATGCTCACATGTTTATTATTGCACTGTGCATATAAAAACAAATTTTCTAATCTACAACTGCGTCTGTGGGAGTAATGTGCGTAAAAACAAATTTTTCTACTCTTATGCACCTGAGTCTATGTTTATTATTGTAGTGTGCATAGTAAAATCAGTAAAATCAAACTTTTCTAATCTGCAACCATATCTGTGGGAGTACTTTGCCTTAAAACCACTTCAAAAAATGAGTAGAGCATCAAATAGGGGATGTGGCCGTGGTTTTGTTGGTGTACGTTACTGTAATGCGGTCTGGTGCACTGTGACCATAAAACAGGCTGGTGTAGAGTGCCTGTAATATAGCCTGGTGAAGTGTGTCCATAATAAAGGTTGGTGCATCGTGTCTGTAATACATCTCTTTCACAGTCCATAACTTGATAGCTTTTATCCGAATATACATTGACAGATTCATGTTTTTTGTAGGTATCTGTCGGCAGAAATTCATAAAAGCAGGCAAATCAGACCATCTGTGTGTACGCAGTAGTCGTGGCAGAGGGCCTCATCTTCCAAACTTTTTCCACTCCACAATCTTTTTAAATTCATCCCAAAATTTTTCAGAGGCCACGTCAAGTTGTTGCTTTTTGCCATCTTGCTGTTTTTCTTGTGGTGTCATATCGGTATCATCTGCTGCAAATGAGTGTTCACTCTGGTCACATACACCTCTTCCACTGTCCATAACTTGATAGTTTTTTTTCATACACTCAGATTCATGTTTTTTATGGTGATCAGTTGTCAGAAATTGATCAAAGTAGGAAAAATTAACTCATTTAATGACCATTAACAGTTTCACTTTACTATCCGTGTGTATGCGGTAGTTGTGGAAGACTTTAGTGTACGCTACTGGAGCTAGAATTACTGCGGCTGCTGGCACCAGATTTTCCCTCCAATAGATCCTCCTTAAAGGATTTAAAGTACCCATTCAAATTTCACAGCCTCTAAAGAGTCATGGATGGTTATTTGTTCTTGCTACATCACCTGCTCAGGAGTGGTTAATTTTCATGACTGCTGCCTTCTTTAGATGTGGTTGCCACTTCTCAGGCTCCCTCTCTGGGATCGAACACTAATTCTCCATTACCTGTGGTAACCATGGAATGGAGCCTGTATGGCATGGGGGGGGTTGTCGGAAGGGAGAGCAAATCACATTGCGGGCAGGTCCCAAAGTGGCAGGGGTTCGGACAACACCCCTTGCAAAGGGAGGGTGAGGTGACTTGCCTTCCGAGGACACCACAGCAGCACTGCTTCATCACCCACCACACCCAAAGCCACACACAGGTTTGCTCCGAAGAGCGATGAGGGCATGGGGGCCAATACCGCTCCTCTGTCAGGCTTAGACCTTCCTCCACCACGGGGGTCTTTTTTTATGCAATGTTAATTTAAGTAATTTCCCTAATTACATTTGTTTGCAGTGCAATTGTCCTGCTCTTACCCCCATTTTGCTTCCTTTGCAGTCCATTACTAAGACCATTTTACAACCATTTTAAAGCACCAAAGTTCAGGACACTATTGACTTCTATTGGGTTCGTGGTCAAGTTTGGCTACTGAACCAAACTTTGAACTACAGTTCAGCTGAACCTCACGAACCCAAACATCCAGAGGTCCTCTCATCGCTAGTGACAAAATTATACATACTAAAGAAAGCAAACGCAGTGCATATCCAAGTGATATACAAAATATAACAATCTTTATTAACCCTTTATTTCTGTATTTCTGCTACACACAAGCGATCTGATGAGCGCATGTGTGAAGCAGAGGTGATCTTATGATTGAAGCTTCTGGTCTCCCAGGTAAAGTAAAAAAAAACGTTTTTAAAAATATAAAAAAAAAATAAAAAAAATATAAAATCTTAAATCACCCCCTTTGGCCCCATTCAAAATAAAACAACAAAAAAAATTCAGATATATACACATTTGGTATCAGCACATTCAGAATCGCCCGATCTATCAATATATAAAAAATAATTAATCCAATCTGTAAACAGGAGAAAAAAATCAAAATGTCAGAATTACGTTTTTTTGGTGGCTACAATATTGCAATAAAATGCAATAACACGTGATCAAAAAATCATATCTATCCCAAAATGGTACCAATAAAAATGTCAGCTCGGTGAGCAAAAAATAAGCCCTCACCAAGCCCCAGATCCTGAAAATAATGGAGACTCTACAGGTCTCAGAAAATGGCGTTTTTTTTAACAATTTTTTTACTTTTTTCACCACTTAAATAAATATGAACCTAAACATGTTTGGTATCTACGAACTCGTAATTACCTGGGGAATCATAATGGCAGGTCAGTTTCAGCATTTATTGAACATGGTAAAAAATAAATCCCAAAAAACAACTGTGAAATTAACCTTTTTTTTTTTTTCCCATTTTCCAGTACACGATATAGTAAAACCAATAGTGGTGTTCAGATGTGCAACTTATACCAGAAAAAAATAAGCCTTCACATGGCAATATTGACCAAAAAAATAAAAAGTTATAGTTCTGGGAAGAAATGGAGCAAAAAACGAAAACGCAAAAACTGAAAATGGCCCGGGGTTAAAGGGGTTAATATGCAATTAGACAAGCCAAAGAAGACCTGATAAAGTCGTGTAAATGACGATACACAAGGGATTCCTGAGCTTTTCAATCCTATTTGTATTGATTATATTCATCGACTTAAATGTTGGGCTTTTTTGGCAGGTTTTGTTGTTTCCCTTGTTCACTTTTATTGGCACACATTGCTGGGGCACAAACTATTTGTCTTTTGTCCAGCATATTCATGTGTGTTTTTATATGCTTTTAGCTTATATGGATGCTTGTTTTGTTTGATGTGAATTTAATAAAGAATTGTTACAATTTGTATGTACGCAGTTCTTCTTTTATCATGATGTGTGCTTGCAGTCTTTCTTGTTTAGAATTGTTAACACATCAATGGCACCCTGAATACTACTTTGCTGTGTTCGCTTCCTTTGAATCACAATGTGCCAAAATTATTACACTGACCAACAGTTGTGTTTATACAGAAGAAATCATAGAGCCCAATGGCAGAAATAATACATAAATAATCAATAATGTGTGTGTGTGTACACACACATTATCTTCTTCTTTTTTTTTATTTTTGCCACGGGGCCTTGTGTTTTCTATGTACGCCACTGTTGGTCAGTGTAATAACTTTGGCACAATGTGAAAGGAAGCGGCCATGGCAAATCGATAATGTGTTCAGAGTGTAATTGATGTATAAACATATATATGTAATTTGGCGGGGTTATATCTTTCAACTTTTTTAAACCAGAAGAACTGTATTGTAGCCCATACAGCGTAATTATGTCCCTATTGAAGCCCATTAGTGTTCTTACCAACGATACTCCTTTTATGGCTTTATAAAGTATAATGGTCTCAAATTCAATAATGCCCCAATTACAATCTCGCTAATCTGATGACATCTTGAACATTGCACAGAGTAGTCAGAAAAGTCTTGATAAATGTAAATTTATTTTCAAAGATATTTCTACACTGGTTTTAACACCAACTATTGAGTTGAGTGAATTTGTCACTTTTTAAAATGTTGCTAATGATAAATCAAGCTTAATCAATCACTCAAAAAAACACTCCCCCTTTTCAGACATAAATTGGAAATGAGGAAAACAGCTCAAAATTAATAAAAAGAGAAGCAAAAACTTCCTACATCTGGTTAAAAGAAATTAAATGAAACACCAAAAATCACAAACCATTTATTCTGACATCTGTTTTTTATGTTAATGTTCTAACTGTATTTTTTTAAGGTTAGAACATGCACCAATAATACCCTTTGATGCTGTTAATATGTCTGTACAAGTATATGGGTCCACAAGACAAGACACAGATACCATTCATGTACATTCTGTATGCTGTACATTTTTAACATTGCAATGTGTAAGTGAAGCTTTGTAATTTTTTTTAACAAGAAAAGCACTCAAGGAATACTGATGGTAAAAAGTGACATGTTGAACAAGCACTGATGAAAATCTAATTCAAAACATAGATGAAAATCAGTCTGTTTTCTTCTTATATGTGAAAAAAACAAACCAATTTTCATTAGTTGGTTAATTTTTAGACCACTTTATAAGCAAAACTACTAGAGCACACCTTTCTTAAAATTTGTGAATTATACAACACACTTAAGCATACCCTTCTTTTGTGACACTTTTTAAAAATTTCTACTGAGGTGCAAAAAAATATCTAAAACTCATAAAATATGGCACCTGGCATGTGCACCAGAATTATAGCTCAATTTAATTTATTGTAGTGCATTTTAGCTAGTAAACTTTGTATATTTCTTGAATTTGAACTTGAACTTCTAAACCCTGACGAAACTTGAATCATATACTTATAAATCAGTATTAGACTGGTGAGGGGTTTGACTATAGGCCTGCCCTCCATTCATCTGTATGAAGAGGTTGCAGTGTTCACATAAGTACCACAGCCTCTTCAAACACCTGATCTTAATAAATGTGGATCAATGCATTCTGTCTTAGTTTAGTTTAGTCTAGTGCATTTTAGGAGGTATATCTATAGTGTATTTTGAATTTGAACTTGAACTTCTAGACACTGATCAGACTTGGATCTTATACTTTTATACAATATTAAAACTTTGTGGTCCAACTATTAGATTATCCTGCTTTCAACTATTTGAAGAGACTGATCTAATGGTGGGATAAGTCTGAAGGGTAATAGTCAGATTTCCACCAATCTAATATTAATGGCTTTTCTGAACAATAAAACTTTTCTTTTTAAAGCCCAGACAAAGCCATTAAAAAAAGATAAAAAATAAATTCATCATTTATTTGCTATTAAAATTATGATATGTCCCTGAGCTGTCACATGTGGTCATATGACTTCCAGCTCCTTACTCCCTGCTACAGTTTTCCTGCAAAAAGTACAAAGATTTACTGTCTGTCTTTTGAATGGAACATACTTTTTCCGTCATGTACAGCACTACATGCAAGATGCAGAATATAGTCAGCAGTTTGCCATGAATGGTGAACGTCGTCAAGTTTTCAGTGACTGGGAATCTACTGTATACATGGAGGGGAGGAGAGCAGAATCCACATAATCAGGATGTAGCTCCACAGATCTATTAGGATGTAGCTAATGTAACACAGCTCTAAGCATGATATTGCCCCTCAGATCTATCAGATTAGTTCAAGAGGCATGGTGTAGTTTATATGCAGGATTTATCTCTACAGATTTCTTCCCCCCAGCTTGTGTGGAGCTAGCGTTAGCAACAGTTACATCTTTGCACAATAAAGTTGGGTAACAGCAATGAGACTGTAAGAGATTCCCTAAACAGTGCATTCAAGGTGAAGTGGGAGGAATGTTATGGGGCAGATGGGCAGCAATTTATCCGTCTTTAGACTGTTTTGGAGTCTCAAGATGGTGCTTTATATGTAAAGTGAGCAGACACTGAGAGTGGGAGTGAGCTGTGGGGTGTCCACTGCCTCTTGGAAAAATGTAGTTTTATGGCAACAACAGACGATGGCTAAAGAGGAGCACAAAAAAATCAAGGAAACAAGGGGTTTGAGGATTCATTACAGAGTTGACCAGACTTTTTTGTGCCTGTAAAGTCCCCTTAACTTCTTGTGCCCTGTCTATAGTTACCAAATAGTCTAGAACAACCCAACATGACTTTTTACTTATTAATTTCCAAGCTAGACAACACACTTGCATAATTTTTGTAAAAAAAAATTGAGCTAATTGTCATATTACTGAATTGCCTTGTGTCACAAAATACGTGTATCATTAAATGTAGAATTTTTTTCTCTACAAAACTGAAGAGTATGCTTACATTCTGCAGGTTTGTTGCAGACATTTCTACCACTGAAAATCAGTTCAGTTTTTCTGATTGGGGTTGTATTGGCGGTATTGAGATGGATGGAACAGTCACATACTTTCTGCAGCGAATCTGTCCCGTGTGTATTGACCCTAATCCCAAAAATATATAAAGCAAAGATACATTTTTAGATTTTCTGTATTTTACTGCAATTGGAATTACAGTTCATAGGTTTGATTTCATTTTTGTAATGAAAAGCCAATTTCTAAATACTGTAACCCTCAACTGAAGTTTATGAAAGACACAAGTCAAAGAATTTTTTTTTTATATTCTCTGCTTTGAAATGATTGCAAGAATTCAAGTGTAGCAACAAATCTTAGCCGTGTCAGTTTTCAAGACAAATTTTCCTTCCACACCTTGCAAAAATGTGCTATGTATGAAGTATATGCAAAGTACATATTCCGTTGACAATTGTTAGGGGGGGGCAATTAGAGTGTACATTACAGAGACATATTATCCTGGCTGTAATTAAAAATAACAGAGAACAAGCTGTGTTACAAGTATAGAGGGATCATATGCAGAGGCTGCCATGGATGCTTCAAGACTACACATAATGCTTTGTACTTATTATGCAGACAGCATAGATTAGAGCCACTAATGCAATGCTGATGGAACTCATGTCAAAGAAAGATGACTCACTGACAAAAATGGTGCTGGTTGCTTGTAAATATATGAACCAAATGGTTACAGCTTGTGTAGGACTTGCAGACATGCGTCAAAAGGTAACAATCAAGAACATAAACCATTTCATTAAAATACAGGGCAGCTTGCTTGAAAATGTATATCACTCTGCTAATGCCACAGCTTCATGGCATACATGAATAGAGTTTGAAAGCAAATTAGATATAGGCTGCTTTGTGTTCAGAACTCTGCATAATACAGACTTTAGAATTTGAATCGTGATACATCTTGGAACATAATTAGAGATAATCCATCATTTTATTACATTTTATTATTCAGGAGCAAAATATTGTGAGCACTGTATCTTGTATAGCAATAGAACATCAATTAATTATGTCGGACTGGAGTGTGAGCTGAAAATGACATATGTCTGAAGCATTAATGTCAAAGTGAAATCTTGCCTTCTTGATTAAGGATTTAGATTGCAGATATGTAGTGTAGAGACAAGTTTAGAACAATTTCCAGCACCTCACTATGACTAAGGTTTATGGCCGAAAAGCATTGGACAGTGGTTACACTTACAGTGCATTGTGAAAGTATTTGGCCCCCTTGAACTTTTCTACCTTTTGCCACATTTCTGGCTTCAAACATAAAGGTATAATATTCTAATTTTTCTGGGAAGAATCAACAAGTGGGACACAATCGTGAAGTGGAACGAAATTTATTGGATATTTTAAACTTTTTTAACAAATTCAAAACTGAAAAGTGGGGCTTGAAATATTATTCGGCCCCTTTACTTTCAGTGCAGCAAACTCATTCCAGAAGTTCAGTGAGGTTCTCTGAATGATCCAATGTTGTCCTAAATGACTGGTAATGATAAATAGAATCCACCTGTGTTTAATCAAGTCTCCGTATAAATGCATCTGCTCTGTGATAGTCTCAGGGTACTGTTTCAAGTGCAGAGAGCATCATGAAGACCAAGGAACACACCAGGCAGGTCCGAGATACTGTTGTGGCGAAGTTTAAAGCTGGATTTGGATACAAAAAGATTTCCCAAGTTTTAAACATCTCAAGGAGCACTGTGCAAGCGATCATATTGAAATGGAAGGTGTATCAGACCACTGCAAATCTACCAAGACCCGACCGTCCCTCTAAACTTTCATCTCGAACAAGGAGAAGACTGATCAGAGATGCAGCCAAAAGGCCCATGATCACTCTGGATGTACTGCAGAGATTTACAGCTGAGGTGGGAGAGTCTGTCCATAGGACAACAATCAGTCGTACACTGCACAAATCTAGCCTTTATGGAAGAGTGGCAAGAAGAAAGCCATTTCTCAAAGATATCCATAAAAAGTCTCGTTTGAAGTTTGCGACAAGCCACCTGGGAGACACACCAAACATCTGGAATAAGGTGCTCTGGTCAGATGAAATCAAAATCAAATTTTTTGGCCACAATTCAAAACGATATGTTTGGCGTAAAAGCAACACAGCTCATCACCCTCAAAACACCATCCCCACTGTCAAACATGGTGGTGGCAGCATCATGGTTTGGGCCTGCTTTTCTTCAGCAGGGACAGGGAAGATGGTTAAAATTGATGGGAAGATGGACGGAGTCAAATACAGGACCATTCTGGAAGAAAACCTGTTGGAGTCTGCAAAAGACCTCTGACTGGGACGGAGATTTATCTCCCAACAAGACAATGATCCCAAACATAAAGCAAAATCTAAAATGGAATGGTTCAAAAATAAACGTATCCAGGTGTTAGAACGGCCAAGTGAAAGTCCATACCTGAATCCAATCGAGAATCTGTGGAAAGAGCTGAAAACTGCTGTTCACAAATGCCCTCCATCCAACCTCAACGAGCTTGAGCTGTTTTGCGAGGAAGAATGGGCAAGAATTTCAGCCTCTCGATGTGCAAAACTGATAGAAACATAACCCAAGCGACTTGCAGCTGTAATCGCAGCAAAAGGTGACGCTACAAAGTATTAACTCAAGGGGGCCGAATAATATTGCACGCCCCACTTTTCAGTTTTGAATTTTTTTAAAAAGTTTAACATATCCAATAAATTTCGTTCCACTTCACGATTGTGTCCCACTTGTTGTTCATTCTTCCTCAAAAAATTAGAATTTTATATCTTTATGTTTGAAGCCAGAAATGTGGCAAAAGGTAGAAAAGTTCAAAGGGGGCCAAATACTTTCACAATGCACTGTATGTGCTGGACATTGCTCTTTACTATTGGATAACTTGAATGGTTCTCACATGTCCTAACATGGATCGACAATCAATGGTGCTCTACAGGAGATGATAAGCTTATACTCCCTTTCTTTATATAGCAGAGCGAGGGTTTATTTTGCTCCGATGTTCTGACACTAAGCATAACCGTATTTTATACATGTGCAGTGCAGACGATGAGATGCCAATGTATGGCTTTCTCCCTACAAGGTTTGTGGAAATACAGAAATTCTTGCGTGGTAGGACATTAATAAATAATAGTAAGTATATACAAATTTTGTTTATAATTAACAAAAATGAGAGAAACGGGTACTTTTTTTAGAAAGATATGGGATTATAAGCTTTGTATGTGTTATTTCTGTACAATATGGATGCACTCTATATCGTGTATTATATTTGAGGAATGTGAAACTGTTTTAGAGCCCTAGAACTTTTTTAATCATATTTGTAATGTTAACAATAAGATAGCAAAACTGCTGCCTGCTTTGTTCATAAACACTTTAGGAGACACCAACACAATAAACCTACAGGAGCTTTTCTGACATGCCATTATAAATCCATAGGTATTAATATGGAGCTGGTCTCACATTTTGCTGCTAAAACAACTGCCAGTTATCTGGAAAGGCTTTCTATAAGATATTGGAGTTTGTTTGTGGGAATTTTTGCCCATTCATCCATCAAAACATTTGTGAGGTCAGATGCTGATTTTGCACGAGAGGGTCAGGCTCCCAATTTCTATTTTAGTTCATCCCAATGTGTTTGAAGGAATCTAGCTCAAGGCTCTGTGTGGCCAGACAGGTACTTCCTCATCAACCTCATTCAACCTTTGCTTTGTGCATTGTGGCACTGTCACAGAAAAGGCCCTTTTTCACTGTTCCCATATAGTTGGAAGAATAAAATGTTTTGGTGTCTTGCAGCATTAATATTTCATTCTCTGGAACTAAGGGGCCAACCCTAGAAAATTACCCTTATATTAACATCCTTCCTCCATCGAATTACAGCTAGCACAGCTTGCATGCATCTGCTTAGCCATGAAAATCCATACCATGAAGCTCCTAATGCACACTTTTTGTGCTGATGTTAATACCAGAGGAGGTTTGGAACTTTGCATTGACTGAGGCAGCAGAACGTTAGCAACTTTCATGCACTTTGCACATCAGCAACCCCTCTCTCTAACTTACATGATTTGCCACTTAGTGGCTTGGTAGCAGTGGTTCCTAAAAACTTCCATTTTCACGTTCTAAAGAACTTGAATTTAGTGAGCTCTTAAAGTGACCTATTTTTTCACTAATATTTGTTAAATGGCTGTATGGTTAAATACAAGATTTTATACACTTGTGACAATAGAACTGAATGAAAAACATGAATTTAATGATTAAGAGGTTTGTAACAATAATTTTGCCCAGATAGTGTATATATTCACATATTGTTATGACAAAACCTAAGTACACCCTAAATTTAAAATATAGAAAACAGGCCAACCCTTTATAAAGACACCAGCCAACCGTGCCTACAGACCTCAGACCAGACCCAAACTAAATATTTGTAGATCAAATACAAGTTGTTAGGGTGGTAAGTTTCCCCTTTACTGTGCTTCTCTTAGCTATGTGGTGGTCCTATAGACAATATTGATATCTGTGGCACAATCTGAATGCTAAAGAAAACTCAGGAATGGAAACAGGTGTGTATATGCCAAGCACCAAAGATTTTTTTCATAATGTCCTCACCTCCATCTTACCTGTGGAGATTCACAATTCAGAGGCTGTAGACTATACATCTTTTTCTGTTGTTGCCTCTGCTCTTCTTAGTATGCAGAAAAAAGCAAATAATGTGAAGCTGTCAGAAGTGAACTTCAATTCTTGTATAAGATCAAGAAGGGAACTTATATACTGGCTTAAAAAAATGGTGGGTCGAACATTGGGGACCCTCTTTTCTTATTTTTTTCAGTAGTGATACCTCCCCAATCAGTAAAATATTGCATAGATTAGCAATATCCTATATCATAAAATAGTAAAAAAAACTCACTTCAAGATAACCTAATAAGGATGGACTAGTGGGTGTATTTGTAAACCACTCAGAAGATGTGCTGTAGGCTAGACCCATCCTCTCTGTAAATTCTTAAGCTATATTATACACTCTCTTCTGCCCTAGCTACTAGAAACAGAAAGACATTTTGACAATTGTCTCATTTATATGAATGCAACTTCAAAACAACCACCAGATTAACTGGTTTTCAGTCTCAGAAATTTTTTCAATAAGTCTTTACTTTAGATTGGTTAATTTGAGTCTTTTAAATGAGATTTTGAAAGTTATACTTCAGTTCTTAAGGGAGATTTTCTTTAATTAAAGGCATATTACAAATATTTTCAAAGGACCAGTCATCTTCTATGCCCATTTACAATAAAGCCAAAAAGCAGAAGATTCAAAATTAAGAAACTCTATTACAAAGTTTTTTAAAAAAGATTTTTTTCAGAAGTCATCAACTCACTTTTCTCTTAGATTTGAAACATATATCATAAATCATTTAGAAGTAGTTATGCAGTCAGGAAAATTCCATTAAAATCATGACTGCATGACTTACTGAAACAATGGCTACATTGAGAAAATGAACTTACATCCTGCCTGTGGCTACTTGCTTCTAGTCTTTTGGGGGAGGTGCAGGAAGTGGTCACAGTCACCACTCACTAAACAGTGAGTATGGATATAATCATCCCCATCACTTTGATTGACAACTAATTCTGCACACACACTGTCGATCAAAGTGCGGGGGAGTGACTATAGCTACACTAACTGTAAAGTGAGCTATTACTGCAATCGCCGCGTGCATTTTCCCTGTAACTAGAAGTGAGCGGCCACAGGGAAGATGTAATTTCATTTTCTCCCTGTAACTGTGCTTCAGTAAGGCAGGCAGACATGCTTTTAAAGATACTTACTTACAGATTAACTCAGATTTTCTGGACATGACAGGTTCCATTTAAGTATTCTCAGAATGATTTGTATTTGTGGATTCATGTTACTTAAATAAGCACTCCCACACAGATTTTTATTACTTAATTTGTGTATATATGCATGTAGTGTAGCATGTATTTGTTAATATACTCTCTTACTGCTGATGTTCTGCTTCTATTCTCAGTGATGTCACCATAATTCAGACTCTCCGACTCACTCTATGCTCTATGAGTGAGCTTGAAGTCTCTTTTACAATGTAAATATATAGAGCCTTGTTCTGACGCTACATATGCTTACATTGTAAAAGTCACTTCCGGGTTACGCAGAGTGCAGAGTGATCAAGGACAGTCTGTAGATTGTCACTCAGAAGAGGAGAACAATACTGCTGGAACCTGAAGCAGGCGGATGTAGTTGAGTATTTTAACACATACACACTACACTATATAAATATATACACAGATTTAATTAAAAAAAATCTTTATAGGAGTCCTTCTTTAAAGAAGACCTGTCACCTGTCATCAGGTTAAAAAATGGCAGTTTTTGCTGTTATTAAAATTGTGCAATGTTTTATGTTTTTTTTAAATCAACCATACGTTTACATAGTTATGAGCCTTTTGATTTAGTGGCAAATTTCATGGTCTCTAAAAGTGGGTTTCTCACTGGGTAAAGCCTCATCCACACATTCATGTTTAAACTTATGTACGTGAAAAAATTGTACCGGTGACTTCGGTATTTTGGATCAGTGTGACATCAGTGTGTGGTCCATGTGTCTGTTTTTACCATCAGTGTGTCATCACTGTTTTTTTTGGATGAATAAATAAATTACAAAGCTTCTCCTATACTTTGAAATGTTAAATATGGACAGCAAATGGATGGCACATGGAAGCCATCCACATACTGTATGTGTTTTTCACAGAACCATAGACTTGTATTGACATTTTTCATCTATGATACTGGAAAAAAATGGACATGTCTCTTCAAGTATTGCTTGGCCACATGGTCCATGAAAAAAAAAAACACAAGGACATGTAAATAGCCCCATACATTGTAATGGGCATGTGTTCTGTCCATGAAAAAGACTGTCAGATTTCATACAAGCAAGATGTACATATGAGTTAGACCTAATAATGCAGAGAAACCTTAAGACGCACCCCATAGAATCGTGTGAGCCATGTCCCCTATACCATGAATATGAGCACTAAATAAAAAAGCCCATATCTCTGAAACTGTATGATAGATTTTTTTTAAAAAACAATTACAAATTTTGACATGGTAATAGGTCCTCTTAAAAGCAATTTTTTTTTTTTGCTGCTGTCCAAATTCTTTGTTGACTTGGCTGCAGCAGTGACATAATAACTAGAGCACTTGACCACTGCAGTCAATTACTGAGCTCACCTCATGCCAAGTCTACCTCATGCCAAGGTAGGCAACACAAGACCCCTTAGCCCAGTAGTTGGGGGCTGTGGTTGTGACATCACCACTGCCACATTATCAACAAAGACTGAATACAACACTAGGATAACATTGGAGCTGCAGTAGGTAAATAAGGCTCTTTTTATTCATTTTAGATAATAAAAAAGAAAAAAAAGAAATCCTTTAAAACAGGCATCTTTAATGGACCTAACCAGTCACTTATTGTCATGTAAGGTGTGAAAAACACTTAGTGTAACACAAAGGCAAGAGAGAAAGGGAGCCCAGACTCTAGGGAAAGGGGGGAGTGGAGACCTCCTAGGCTGATTTAATATCACCCTGTCTCCACTAACGTACCTCATCCAGTCTTTCCCTGGTGTTGGGGCCTGGCTAGGGAAGGCAGGGGGGTGAGCGCTAGTTGATCCCCACTGACCGTTAAAGAAAACAAAGGGGAACAAACAAGGGAAGATAGCTTAGCTTTTAGTCGACTTCAGAGAGATGAACACTCGGCCTCATAGCTCCAGAGAGGATGAAGTAATGCACTTGCTCCCAGCCTTCACAAAGTGTAATGTGAGTATCGCCCGCACCTCCCTCTAGCAAACAGCAGGTATTAATACACCCAGGCCATAGTGTTGATTAGCCAGAGGAAGGTAGCCGCTGGGTCCTAGAGAGACAGCCTCTAAGAAGGTGTCTGAAATGCCAAACATAGAGATCTCCTGCAACCAACTGCAGGGTGACTGTTACTTCTGACACACCCGTGACACCTATATACCTGAACGTCTGTCTGCTGCTTATAATAACACACTAATTATATTTACATTAAACTGCTGAGAATACATCGGATCAAGCTGTAGATTCACATGTCCATTTGATCCCAAATGCTGAGCAATACTATTTGGTAAGTGTACAAGCCTTTATAGTGAACTCTAATTTAAAATGTATTATTTGGTGAGACTAACATATGTCATTTAAAATATTGCTGTAATTGACCCATAGTCATTTACAATATTACTTATTATTATTATTATTATTATTAGTAACACATTCTGGAAAAAAACTTGAAAATCTCAACTTTTCTGCAACTGAAAGAACTTGAAATGTCATGCTGCAAATCTAAGTAAAAGGGAGAGCGTGCTGTGAGAAATTGTCATTTTTATTCTGGATTATTGTTGATGTTGTGTTGTCTGTGTGTTATTTATGCATTTTATATATTTATGTACATTTCTCTTGTTGCTATTTTTTTTAATGAGTTTACCTGTCACGGTGAGTTGAAACTGGTTTCCAAAAATTACAGCAGGATTTAAAGAATAAAAACATCAGTTCATTATGTGAATAACAGTAAAAATCTGGGAAAGGAAAACTGTCTTTAGTGAAAACCAGGTGATAGCTAGTTAGCAACAAGTTGATGGCTTGTACAGTAGAATGCCTGAGGTTATCAAGGCAGAAGCCACTTCAGAGCCAGGCTACTGAGACAAGCTAGCTGCCAGCATTTGCTGCATTGGGCTTTGGGTTTCCTCTACCTCCTCATTAATCCTGATTTACAGAAAAAAGGCAGCAGGCTGGAGTCCTCTTAACAGGCTGTCCAGGCTGCTGATTTGCCTTTACTGAAGACAATGGTGCCCTGGAGACCAGGCCACACTGAATTATTCAAATGCGCTCAGCAAGGAAATGGTACATATCTTTTCCCATAGCCTTCTTTTATGTGTGGCTATGCATCAGTCTCCTTTTTTGTACTTTTTCACAGAGCAAAGGGTAATGTCACTTTCCCCTATACTGGCACGGTTGAGGTCAGATATCACTACAGGATAGGGATGCTATGTTGATAATTTGTAAGCACCTATGAGCTTTTAATAATGCATCCAAAATGACATTCCTAGCTACTTGTCCCTAGAGGGAAACTGTGACAAGTGCTGTATAACCAGGTAATGAGTTCCAGAGATGTATGCGGGACACTTACTAATCACAGTACATTGTTAACCAAAGACTTTCCCTCTTTCTCTATAACACAGTTGGACTGGAAGATGTGCCATGGGGTAGTACACCAATTTTTTTTCTTCTATACATACTTTATATCTATTGCTTAATCCAAATACATATATATATATATATATATATATATATAGGCAGAAATGTATCACATTTTATTGTATTTACATTAAATCAGAAATATTATTTTTGTTAGTCTTAATTCATCGTTCATTACTATTGCATTTGGACATATTAAGTTTCACCGGCCGTACATATAATTCATTTCAGTCTAGTCAATTTATTATTGCATAAAAAAGATTTAAAACAAAAAGGGCAAAGGTGGAATTTAATGCTCTAAATCTAAATACTATCAGGGGATGCACAAATTGAGTTTTTACGTAGATTTTGAAGCCGTTCCGCTTTAAAATTCACATCAAAAACGTATTCAAATACACTTTAAATACTCTTTGATGTGGATTTTGAAGCAGATCTGTTGAAATTCTTCATAAAAAAACTCAGTGGCTATGATAGGGGCTCACTTGCTGAGCTAGATTCTCTAATCTGTTGGCCAGGGTCAGCAGTACATAGCAGATGCAATGGTGCAGTACAGTGGGTCCTACTGGTTCGATCAGCAAGGACCAGGAAAAACAAATGGGGCACAAATCCAGGTATGCAGATACACACTGGAATATTAAATGTATGGGCAATCTAACAACTTGCTTGCAGAGATGTAGTTACACTAAGGAATAGTAGATTTATAGACAATCAGAAAACTTGGTTTAGAGTAGTTTAGGCACAGGAATAACAGAGATAAATAATAGGATCCTGAGTCATGATGCTTTTCTCAATGTAATCACTAATTTTGGTAGGGAATACTAGCATGGCATACCATAGTGGCTATTAAATATAGCTTCTGTAGTTTGAGAATAATACCAATCATCTTTCTGTAAGACAGTTCCATTCATTGTGAAAATCATTAATATTTACATTTGTTTACTCAAACTGGTGTATTATATTTATTACTGATCTACATGTTTTCAAAATATTACTATAATTAAAATTAGTAAATAGTTTTAGTTCAGAATAAAAAATAGCAATAGTAATATTATAACTACAATGAGAAACCCGCGTGCTGTCGCACCCGTTTCAAGAGTAGGAAGATACACAATAATTAACATAATTTTAAAATAAATATTTTTTATTTGAAAATAATTTAAAATACATTAAAAATAAAATTCAGGTACTTTCAAATTACATACACCAGCAGTGCCAGGCTGATCAATTATAATTTTAATATATATATTTATTTATATTCCATCAGTTGCTCTTCTAATATTATATTACACCTGTCCCCATATCAAAAGGTGCAAGTAGGCTTCAAAGTGCAAAATGCTAAATTTTCCAGTGCAAATATGCTACAAAGTGCAAATGCAGATTTTAAATACCTCTTTTATGCCCCTATATACAAATGACTATTAATTAAGGGTTCCATATGTGGATAAAAGTGCTAATGCTGAACTCCTTTTCAACATAAAGGATTAATCAATGATGCTATAGTCACACTGGGGTCTTTACTTAGTATTTCCTACATATACATCTATATGGGTACAAATATAAAGGTGTCTCTGACCAGAACCACCACTCACTCTCTGATATTATACACTTGCATCATTGATTAATCCTTTATGTTGAAAAGGAGTTTAGCATTAGCACTTTTATCCACATATGGAACCATTAATTAATAGTCATTTGTATATAGGGGCATAAAAGAGGTATTTAAAAACTGCATTTGCACTTTGTAGTGTATTTGCACTGGAAAATTTTGCATTTTGCACTTTGAAGCCTACTTGCACCTTTTGATATGGGGACAGGTGTAATATAATATTAGAATAGCAACTGATGGAATATAAATACATATATATATATTAAAATTATAATTGATCAGCCTGGCACTGCTGGTGTATGTAATTTGAAAGTACCTGAATTTTATTTTTAATGTATTTTAAATTATTTTTGAATAAAAAATATTTATTTTAAAATTTTGTTAATTATTGTGTATCTTCCTACTCTTGAAACTGGTGCGACAGCGCACGGGTTTCTCATTGTAGTTATATGGTCATTGGGAAGCAATAATTTTGGACCGTATTGGAGTGTAGTAATATTATTAGTAATGTTATTAGTAGTGTTGAGCCACCCCCATAGTGTTCGGGTTCGGTTCGTTTCGTCGAACACCGGGATGTTCGAGGAACTGTTCGTCGAACTGTTCGTCGAACACCTTAGAACACCGTCGAACACCGTTAAAACCAATGGCAGGCAAACAAAAACACATAGAAGCACATAGAAAACACCTTCAACGGTGTCCAAAAGCTGACAAACTGCTCAGAAGACGCTCTCTTTAAAAAAGCCGGCCGGCAATTCAGCAGCGGAATACACCGTTACCCGACAATTTAGACAAGAAGGAATAGAGCATCACACATAGATTAGATAGATAGAAACATGTCAGTCACATATATAAGAAGTACAGTGACAGTGTTGGTTACTGTACTTGTCATTTAGTGTAAAGGATTTATTAAAAAAAATATTAGTGTTTTCATGCACTGTATCTTTAAAAAAGCCGGCCGGCAATTTAGCAGCGGTACCCGACAATTTAGAACAGAAAGAATAGAGCTTCACACATAGATTAGATAGATAGAAACATGTCAGTCACATATATAAGAAGTACAGTGACAGTGTTGGTTACTGTACTTGTCATTTAGTGTTAAAATAAAGGATTTATTAAAAAAAAATTTGGCGTGGGGTTCCCCGTAATTTTACGCCCTAGCGGAGGTTAAGCCGACGGCTGGGGCAGATGTTTGAAGCCTGGGAAGGGGGTAATACCCATGGAGCTTCCCAGGCTATCAATATCAGCCCCCAGCTGAATACGTAGCCTTTACTAGCTATTAAAATGGGGGACCCCCCAAAAAAAATGACGTGGGGTCCCCCCTATTTTAATAGCTAGCAAAGGCTAGGCAGACAGCTGGGGGCTGATATTAATAGCCCAGGAAGGGTGCCATGAATATTGGCCCCCTCCCAGGCTAGAAACACCAGCCGTCAGCCATCCCAGAAATGGCGCATCCATACGATACGCCAATTCTGGCACTTAGCCTCGCTTTTCCCACTGCCCTGTAGCGGTGGCAGTGGGGTAATAGGGCTGGGGTTGATGTCAGCTTATAATGTTAGCTGACATCAAGCCCAGGTTAGTAATGGAGAGGCGTCTATAAGACACCCCCATTACTAACACCATAGTCAAAGTTAAAAAAAAACACAAACACCCAGAATAAAGTCCTTTAATTGAAATAAATACACAATTCTTTATTGTTCTTAATTAAACCACACTTACCATCACGCCCATTCCAGCTGAAGCCAACAATCTCCTGCAATAAAAGAAAAATAATAAAGCAACATCATCCTTAGCTTTCGATGGATCCCAGGACAGCTCCAGCTCTCCTACATTGAGATGACAGGCTGGACCGCAGCAGAAAGCTGCCATCCAGCCTGTCATCCCGCAGACACTGAGAAGCGCAGGCATGCTTGCGCTCCTCAGTTGCAGGCTGTGACGGCATCCAGATGAGCCGAGGTCATGTCCAATGAACTCAGCTCACCTCATGCACGTCACTGACAGCGTGGGAAAATTCTCCTGCACTCAGCGCTTCAGCGTGAGAATTTTACCATGCTGTCAGTGACGTGCATGAGGTGAGCTCATGTCCAATGAACTCAGCTCACCTCATGTACGTCACTGACAGCGTGGGAAAATTCTCCTGCACTCAGCGCTTCAGCGTGATAATTTTCCCACGCTGTCAGTGACGTGCATGAGGTGAGCTCATGTCCAATGAACTCAGCTCACCTCATGTACATCACTGACAGCATGGGAGAATTCTCACGCTGAAGCGCTGAGTGCAGGAGAATTTTCCCACGCTGTCAGTGACGTGCATGAGGTGAGCCGAGTTCATTGGACATGAACTCGGCTAATCTGGATGCCGTCACAGCGAGACACTGAGGAGCGCAAGCATGCCTGCGCTACTCAGTGTCTGCTGGATGACAGGCTGGATGGCTGCGTTCTGCTGCGGTCCAGCCTGTCATCTCGATGTAGCAGAGCTGAAGCTGTTGTGGGAACCATGGAAAGGTAAGGATGATGTTGCATTATTATTTTTCTTTTATTGCAGGAGATCGTTGGCTTCAGCTGGAATGGGCGTGATGGTAAGTATGGTTTAATTTAGGACAATAAAGAATTGTGTGTTTATTTCAATTAAAGGACTTTATTCTGGGTGTTGTGTTTTTTTAAAATACTTTACTAGAAATTCATGGCGGTCTTGTCTAATATTGGCATGACCCCATGAATTTCGGGCTTAGGGCCAGCTGATAATACCAAGCTGGCCCTAACCCCTTTATTACCCAGTGAGCCACCGCACCAGGGCCCTGGATGAGTTGGGTACAGCGCCAGAAGATGGCGCTTCTATGAACGCGCCATTTTCCGGGGTGGCTGCGGACTGCAATTTGCAGCTGGGGGGCGGGGCACAGAAAGCTTGGGCCTCCCTGCGCTGCAGATTTCAGCCCCCAGCAGCCTAGTTGTACCTGACTGGACACAAAAATAGGGCGAAGCCCCACGTATTTTTTTTTTAATTATTTCATGAAATTCATGAAATAATTAAGAAAAAAAGGCCTTCCCTATATTGTTGTGTCCGGCGGGTACAATTAGGCAGCTGGTGGTTGGGGGCAGCCCGTTCCTGCCTGCTGTACCTGGCTGGACACAAATATAGTGCGAAGCCCCACGTCAATTTTTTTAAATTATTTCAGGAAATTCATGAAATAATTAAAAAAAAATTGACGTGGGGCTTCGCACTATATTTGTGTCCAGCCAGGTACAGGAGGCAGGAACGGGCTGCCCCAACCACCAGCTGCCTATTTGTACCTGGCCGGACACAACAATATAGGGAAGCCCTTTTTTTCTTAATTATTTCATTAATTTCATTTTTAATAGCTAGTAAAGGCTAGGTATTCAGCTGGGGGCTGATATTAGTAGCCTGGGAAGCTCCATGGGTATTACCCCCTTCCCAGGCTTCAAACATCTGCCCCAGCTGTCTGCTTAACCTCCGCTAGAGCCTAAATTTATGGGGAACCCCACGCCAATTTTTTTTTAAATAAATCCTTTATTTTAACACTAAATGACAAGTACAGTAATCAACACTGTCACTGTACTTCATATATATGTGACTGACATGTTTCTTTCTATCTAATCTATGTGTGATTCTCTATTCCTTCTATTCTAAATTGTCGGGTACCGGTGTATGCCGCTGCTGAAATGCCGGCCTGCTTTTTTAAAGAGACCGTGCATGAAAACACTACTATTTTTTTTAATAAATTCTTTACACTAAATGACAAGTACAGTAAGCAACACTGTCACTGTACTTCTTATATATGTGACTGACATGTTTATATCTATCTAATCTATGTGTGATTCTCTATTCTTTCTGTTCTAAATTGTCGGGTACCAGTGTATGCCGCTGCTGAATTGCCGGCTTTTCATGTTTCACTGTGAGCACTGTTCCCATCGATTTGGGCAACCACTGTAATGCCACAACCACCATGGCTGTGGCATTACAGTGAGTGGCAGACAATCCCTGCATGATTGGTGCTCTAAATGTCAGACATGCAGGACACGCTTTTGGTGCACGAACAGTTATCGAACATAACCTCGAACAGCCGAATTTTTTGCAAATCGTTCGGGTTCGTCGAATAACTCGAACACCGCCCAAAACAGCTCGAATTTGAGATTGGCGAACAGTTGTAGTCGAACACCGCTCATCTCTAGTTATTAGTGATACTTTTATTATTTTCATAATTAGTCTAAGTAATTAGGCAAAAAAATACTGAACAATGTAATTTTTATTATTTTCAAAATGTAATTATGAAACTTATTAAATTAATTAGGGCTGGAGTCTCTTGTCCAGTTTCTAGTGTCGTGTTTTGAGTCAAAGACTGTAGTGGATTCAGAGGAATTGAAACTAAAAAGGAAGGACATACTTCTACCTTCTGCCTGATCCACTTGTATTTTTCACTCAAAAAGCTGCATCAAAATGTGAAAGAGGATAACTTGCTGAAATAATTTTTATCTTGGTTCAGGTGCTTAAAACCCTATTCACATAGCATGGACTATAATCAGAAAGGAAATTGTTAAATCTGCATCATGCTCAGTATATTGTAGACATCCAGTGCAGATTATACCCTTTACAATTTACACAGCTGACCTGTCTTGCCGCCTTCCCAGCCCGCCGTCTGGTCAACAATGCCTCTTTTTTTCTCCTTCTCTTATCAAGCACATTCTCTTCAGCCTCTTCACTCAAAGCCTTGGGTTCCTGCTAGTCCTCAGACTTCACGGGGCCAGTTAAGATGTCACAATATTACAATGTGCATCGCACAACTGATGGCTAGGTCCCCTATTTGACCATGTCGTTAGTTTAAAAAGTGTTTTTGAGGTGATAGACTGCAGACTAGACCTCTTAACCCTGCTGCTCTAATCGCATTTACTATACACTTGTACTGTTTCGGGTCAATATGACCCGACCTATAAAAATGTTGATTTTAGCTACTGTGTTTTATTTGAATACTTATTTCATTATTAAACTGTATGTGAACATGGTTGATCATAAACAAATGAAAAATGAAATTAAAACTTTTTTTTTTTTTCAGAAAAAGGTTACACGGGCTGTTTGCAATTATGTTCGCTTTATAGCATTCTGCGCACAAATAACAAACATGCTTTAGATTTATATTACTATAACATGAAATCTAACTAAATATAACTTTGTGTTAACATATTTTATAAAACAACAAATGAAAAATAATGAAAAAAATGAACTATATGAATAAATAACAATAAAAGAGAAAAACATCCATAACCAATTTCACAAAAAAAAGAGCTTATATACTACAGTAAGGGCCCCATTGCTCTCCAGTGATGAAGAAAGTGCAGTGTGACCGCTATGCTTGCTATGCTAGAGCCTCGCGTTTGTGATGTTGCAGCATCGCAATCGCAGGGTGCATCTGTGTGTGTGTGATTGGGCCCTAAAACAGACCCTGTCCAAAACTGTACTCAATGCTCATCCATGCAATCAATATATCACATCAGTGAGAATACACCCCCTCCTACACAAGCATTCAGCCTAAGGGTACCTTTAGAAGGGCAGACATTAGCTTACATAATAACACAGTAATCAAAAAATGGCTTTACAATATGCAAGCTAAAGAACAGAATTGAATAATTTGAGAAGAAAAGCATAGCTTAAATGATACATACCTGTAAAGATTAGAGATGAGTGGTGTTCGACTCGAACTGTTCGCCAATCTCAAATTCGAGCTGTTTTGGGCGGTGTTCGAGCTGTTCGGCGAACACGAACGAATTGAAAAAAATTTTGCTGTTCGAGGTTAAGTTCGATAACTGTTCGTGCACCAAAATCATAACTGGATTTTTTCTCAGTAATGCTGAAAATTAATGTTAATACGCAGTTTGAGTGTACAGCGGGGCGGGAGGAGGGGCAGGGGATGGATCTCTGCAGGAATAATGAAGATCTCCATTTTTTTTTCTCTTTCCCGCATTTACAGTGGGGAGGTGCAATCTGTCAGCCTATCAGCAGCGCACACACGGAGCGAAGTGCTTTTTTTCACACAAGCAAGGGCATGTGTCATTGGCAGTGTATGTCACATGTCCTTGCCTATAAGACCCAGCCATTTTCCCCGTCGCCACCATTTTCTCACTGCTGCAGCTGCATGTTAGACAGCACCGCTGTTGCTGTGTGCGCTCTACCTTGTTAATTTCAAGCCAATTTTCGCACAAATCTACAGATAGCTTGGGAGTAGGGAAGAGTTGTGATTGCAGTCCTTTTAAGGACTTGGTTACATCATTTCCTACGACTTTTATCAGGCAGGTCTGTGCTCTTAAATAGATGCAGTAGGTTGGGAGTAAAGACTAATTGTAATTGCAGTCCTTTTCAGGACTAAGTTACATCAGTTCCTAACAGTTTTTGCCAGGCAGGTCTGGGTCAGTGCTGTGCAAGTTTTTTTCACAGCATTAGGCTAAATCTAGCAAAGCAAATCCTTTTTGGCCTATTGCAGAGTGTGTTAGTCAGTGGAGTAGCCTATCTGTGTTGCAAGCTACACCACCTGTGTATAGAATACCATTTTTTTACTGCACCTAGTGAAGTAAAACATTTTGGGCATAGCATCATTCTATTAGTCCATCTATACTGACGTCCATCAGGTTGCAAATTCAATAAAATATTTTTCTGCATCGAGCTCTGAAAAAATATTTCGGCTTCTAGCAGTGTGTGGGACTTGTTCTATTAGTCCATCTATACTGACCTCCATCAGGTTGCAAATTCAATATAATTTTTTTCTGCATCTACCTCTGAAAAAATATTTCGGCTTCTAGCAGTGTGTGGGACTTGATCTATTAGTCCATCTCTACTGACCTCCATCAGGTTGCAAATTCAATATAATTTTTTTCTGCATCTAGCTCTGAAAAAATATTTCGGCTTCTAGCAGTTTGTGGGACTTGTTCTATTAGTCCATCTCTACTGACCTCCATCAGGTTGCAAATTCAATATAATTTTTTTCTGCATCTAGCTCTGAAAAAATATTTCGGCTTCTAGCAGTGTGTGGGACTTGTTCTATTAGTCCATCTATACTGACCTCCATCAGTTTGCAAATTCGATATAATTTTTTTATGCATCTAGCTCTGAAAAAATATTTCGGCTTCTAGCAGTGTGTGGGACTTGGTCTATTTGTCCATCTATACTAACCTCCACCAGGTTGCAAATTAAAAATAATTTTTATCTGCATCTAGCTCTGGAAAAATATTTGGGCTTCTAGCAGTGTGTGGGACTTGGTCTATTAGTCCATCTATACTGACCTCCATCAGGTTGCAAATTCAATATAATTTTTTTCTGCATCTAGCTCTGAAAAAATATCTTGGCTTCTGGCAGTGTGTGGGACTTGGTCTATTAGTCCATCTATACTGACCTCCATCAGGTTGCAAATTCAATATAATTTTTTTATGCATTTAGCTCTGAAAAAATACTTCGGCTTTTAGCACTGTGTGGGACTTGGTCTATTAGTCCATCTATACTAACCTCCACCAGGTTGCAAATTAAAAATAATTTTTATCTGCATCTACCTCTGAAAAAATATTTGGGCTTCTAGCAGTGTGTGGGACTTGGTCTATTAGTCCATCTATACTAACCTCCACCAGGTTACAAATTAAAAATAATTTTTATCTGCATCTAGCTCTGAAAAATTATTTGGGCTTCTAGCAGTGTGTGGGACTTGGTCTATTAGTCCATCTATACTGACCTCCATCAGGTTGCAAATTCAATATAATTTTTTTCTGCATCTAGATCTGAAAAAATATTTCGGCTTCTAGCAGTGTGTGGGACTTGTTCTATTAGTCCATCTATACTAACCTCCACCAGGTTGCAAATTCAATATAATTTTTATCTGCATCTAACCCAGCCAATACTTTTGGCCTAATACCACAGTTTGGCCACTCAGCTCTGCTCGGTTCCCATCCATTGTTTTTTTGTGCAAACAACTCCAGAGTTGTGAATTAGTTAACCACCAAAATGAGAGAAAAAAGGCCTGCTGCTGGTGGAAAGGGGAATAGGCGTGTTGGGAAGGGGAAAAAAGGTTGTGTCCGTGGGGTAGGTGTTAAAGCAACAGTAACATCTGCAGAAGAAAGACCATCTTCCAGCCAAACTAAAGTGTCTACTTCTTTTAGCAGACAATGTGATAAGATCCCTTTCTTACGGCCACGCCAATCGCTACAAATTCCAGATGAGGCACAAAAACAGCAGGTGCTTCAATGGATATCAAGTGCTCCTTTAAGTGGGCTCTCCTCCACCTCAACTTCAACATCACAAATACTCCAGTCCTCAGAGGTGTCACCCCAATCGCACTTGCTTCCTCACAGCTTCCAAATCTCCAGCTGCCCGTCTGAGTATGGGGTAAAACAGATAGTTGTGTCTGCAGAGTTGTTTTCTCATACTATACTCTGGGAATCAGAGGTCAGCTCCAGAGCTTCTGTGAATCCAGACGAGGAAATGATCTGCACTGATGCCCAGAATCTTTATGAGTCGAATCCAGGACCAGACGCAGAAAGTTCTGACTATAATGTAGACCCTTGTTCCCAAACTGTAACTCCTGTTGGTGGAGACAATGAGGAAGACGATGATAAGACTCAAATACCTGATTGGAGCGACAACTTTAGTTTTTTGTCAGGGCAGGAAGAGGTTGGCTCTGAGGACGACAGGTGTGATAACACATAGGGTGATGATGATGAGATTGGAGATCCCACTTACTGTCAACCCACAGTCAGCAGATGAGGTCAGCAGAGGAGGTGGAGGAGGATGCTAGTGACGACGAGGTCAGCTTGCGCCTTCCTGGACAGAGACGTAGTACTGGAAGCACGTCAACAACTGCATCCTCAAACACAACTCTGCCTCTGACCACAAGTAGTAGTGGCTCTTCAGGTCGCATGGGTGCTAAGCCTTGCATAGCCTGGGCATTTTTTCAGATCGATAATGATGACCCAACTCGTGTTATCTGTAACATTTGTCATCAAAAGCTAAGTAGAGGCCAAAAAATACATAGTTTGAGTACTTCATGCATGAACCGGCACATGGACATGAAGCATAAGTTGCAGTGGGAAGCTCACTGTGCTACCATGCGGCCTAGCCGGCCGGGCAAACCACCGTCTGCCACATCTTGTGCATCCGCAGCCTCTTCATCCTCTGTGACTGGGGGTACAGCAGTCACACCTGTTTTGGGACGCTGACCTGCCACCTCTCTACCCGCAACAGCCAGCGTGATTGGCAGGTCATCATTTTCTTTGGAGGTGGAAACACCAGCTGGTGTTGAGCGCTGTCCGACATCGATAGCACCACCTTTGGATCAAGGCAACCTAACATGTCCGCCTGCATCTTCCTCACAGACCGGCAGTTTGCAGGGGACACCCTTCTAAACCCCGTCTAAGCACAACAGCCAGCCCTCGGTCCCTCAGATGTGGACAAGTAAAAGACCATTTCCTCCTAGCCATGAGAAAGCTAAGAGGTTGAATTTCACCATCTGCAAGCTCTTGGCTACAGAAATGCTTCCATTCCACCTGGTGGACACAGAGGATTTTTGAGACCTTATGCCCATCGCAGTGCCCCAGTACCAGATGCCCAGTCGGCACTACTTCTCAAAGAAAGGTGTGCCTGTGCTCCACCAGCATGTCGCACACAACATCACCGCTTCTTTGAGAAACTCTGTGTGTGACAGGGTGCATTTCACCACAGACACTTGAACGAGTAGGCATGGACAGGGGTGTTACATGTCACTGACTGGGCACTGGGTAACTATGGTGACAGCAGGACAAGGGGCTGCTGTCCAAGTCTTGCCGTCCCCACGAGTTGTGCGTCAATCCTCTTTATCTCAAAGTTCCTCCACTGCTTCTGCCTCCTCAACCTCCTCTCGGTCCTCCACCTGCACCCAAAGCATGTCTTGTCATGCCACAAGCTTTCTAACTGCGCAGAAGGGATCCTGCACACCTCCTTACTATGCTGGCAGCAGGGCTCAACGTCAAAAGGCGGTTTTTACTTTGAAATGTCTGGGAAATGTGAGTCACACAGCTGAGGAGTTGTGGTCAGCTCTGGAGAACCAATTTCATGAATGGTTGTCTCCACTGGACCTGAAACCAGGGAAGGCCGTGTGCGACAATGCTGCAAACCTGGGTGCGGCCCTTCGCCGGGGCAATGTCACACACGTGCCTTGTATGGCTCACGTGTTGAACCTGGTTGTCCAGCAATTTTTAGCCCACTATCCCGGACTAGATGGCCTTCTGCAGAGGGCACGGTCGCTGTGTGCTCACTTCCGCCGTTCGCATCCCGCAGATCAGCGACTTACATCTCTACAGAAGTCGTTGGGCGTGCCACTTCACCAGCTAAAATGCGATGTGCCTTCCCGGTGGAATTCAACTCTGCACATGTTGCAGCGACTGTGGCAGCACCGACAAGCCCTGGTGCAATACGTTGTGACGTATAGCCTGGGCCAACGAGATCCAGAGGTGGGGCAAATCACGCTGGAGGAGTGGTCTCAGATCAGGGACCTATGCACCCTTCTGCACAGATTTGAAATGGCGACGAAGATGTTTAGTGCTGACGATGCCATTATCAGCATGACTATTCCGGTGATTTACATGCTGGAGCACATGTTAAACAGAATTCGGAGTCAGGTGGTGGCACAAGAGGAGGTGGAGGAAGTAGAGGAGGAGGAGTTGTATGCGGAAGGGCTAACATCTGCAAGGTCCAGACGGTCGGCAGCACCAAGGCGGCAGGCATGTGAGGGTGGGGAGATGGTTTTACCAGGGCGCATGGTAGCAGCCAAACTAGTGAGGAAGGTGCAGGAGCCCAGGAAGAAGTGGAGGACGAACTGATGGAAGACTCATCAGATGAGGGAGACCTTGATCACATTTCTGTTGTGCGAGGTTGGGGGGAGAGGACAGAGGAAGGAAGCATGATTGTTACCTCGCCACCAACACAACAGGGACTTGGTGCTCCTTGATGCGCAAGACACATGAGTGCCTTCTTGCTGCACTACCTGCAACATGACACTCGAATTGTGAGAATTAGAAATAATCCTGACTACTGGGTTGCCACACTGTTAGATCCCCGGTACAAAAGTAAATTTGCAGAAATTATTCCTGCCATAGAAAGGGATGCACGCATGCAGGAGTATCAGCAGAGACTGTTGCAGAATCTTACATGTGCTTTTCCACAAAACACCAGTGGTGCATGTAGTGAATCTCACAGTTCCAACTTGCCAACCGTGGGACCGTCAAGTGTTCAGCACTCAAACCATAACAGAAACACAGTATCTGCTGGTAACATCAATTTTGCGAAATCATTTCACCACTTTTTTAGCCCATCCTTTGCAATGAAACAGGAGACAAGAAGTCTGACACATAGTCAACGCCTAGAGACGATGGTACAGGAGTATCTCCAAGTAAACATTGAAGCCATGACTGTGTCACTGGACCCTTGCTCTTTTTGGGCTTCCAATCTGGATAAATGGCCGGAGCTAGCCACTTACGCCTTGGAGATCTTGTCATGCCCCGCAGCCAGCGTTCTGTCTGAACGTGTGTTCAGCGCTGCTGGTGGTGTGCTGACAGATAAGCGCACGTGGCTCTCCACTGATAATGTAGACAGACTCACGTTCATAAAGATGAACAAATCATGGATTTGAAACGACTTTTCTACCCCTGTGTCATCCTGGGAAGAGTAAAAGCTTGATGATTTGTTAAAATCACCTCACCGACCGTTTTAAGCTTTCAAATTACTAATCATGTTTATCTGTATCTTGGCTGGAAAATAATTTGGGCCTTGTAGCAGTGTTCAGTACTGATTCTATTAGGCCATCTATACTAAGCTCCACCAGATTTAAAACTACTAATCATGTTTATCTGTATCTTGGCTGGAAAATAATTTGGGCTTTGTAGCAGTGTGCAGTACTGATTCTATTAGGCCATCTATACTAAGCTCCACCAGATTTAAAATTACTAATCATGTTTATCTGTATCTTGGCTGGAAAATAATTTGGGCTTTGTAGCCGTGTGCAGTACTAATTCTATTAGGCCATCTATACTAAGCTCCACCAGATTTAAAATTAATAATAATTTTTAGCTGCATCTAGCCCGGAAAATAATTTTGGGGCTCCTAGATGCGCAAGACACATGAGTGCCTTCTTGCTGCACTACCAGCAACATGACCCTCAGATTGTCAGAATTCGAAGTAATCCTGACTATTGGGTTGCCACACTCTTAGATCCCCCACACTCTTCAATCAACCTTTTCATTTTAATAAAGAGCAAAAAAATGGTAATTTTTGAAATTATAAGCATTAGCAGGTTATTAGAAACTGAAATCAAACAGTTTTCAACTCAAAACTTTATTATAGGTGATGATACATTTGCACATAGGACCCCTTGTTCGAAAGGAGCTTCTGAACTGTCTCGTCCATTGAATTTGTCAGGTTTTGGATGGTTTCTGCTTCAATTGTTTTGCATGAGGACAGAATACCCTCCCAGAGCTGTTGCTTAGATGTGAACTGCCTCCTGCCATCATAGACACTCCTTTTGATGATGCTCCAGAGGTTCTGAATGGGGTAGAGGTCAGGTGAGCATGGGGGTCAGACCATAAGTTTGTCCCCTTTTATGCCCATATCAGCCAGAGATGCAGATGTGTTATGTGCATCATGAGACGGTGCATTGTCATGCATGAAAATGATCTTGCTGTGGAATACACGGTTCTTCTTCTTGAACCATGGCAGGAAGTGCTGTTTGAGAAACTCCACATACATTATGGAGTTCATCTTTACTCCTTCAGTGATCCTAAAGGGGCCGACAATCTCTCTCCCCATGATTCCAGCCCAAAATATTACTCCACCTCCTCCTTGTTGGCGCTGTAGCCGTGTTTGCGTGTGGTGTCCATCAACAAGCCATCCTCCACTCCATCCATCTGGACCATCAAGCGTTGCATGGCACTCATTGGTGAACAAAACAATTTTGAAGTCAGTCTTCATGTATTGTTTGGCCCACTGGAGCAGTTTCTGCTTGTGTGCAGTGGATAGAGGAGGTCGTCAGGATGGCTTACGCATTGCTGCAAACCTCTGAAGGACTCTGCATCTTTTTGTAAGGGGGACGTTGGAGGCACCAGCAGCTTCTAAAACTTGTCTGCTGCTATGACAAGGCTTTTTTGCCGCTGCTATTTTAACCTGACGTAATTGCCTGTAGAAAAGAGTCCTCAATTTTCCCTTATCAGCATGCACATGTGTGTACTGTGAATCAGCTACATAATTCTTGATTGCCAAGACACTTCAACATGGTCATCGCACAATGTTGATTGTAGTCATGCCTTGACCTAAACACTCCACAATTTGTTGCTTCTCAGCAGCCGACACATCCTTTTTCTTTCCCATTTTGGCAGAAAATGTAGGCTGCTTAATAATGTGGGACAGCCTTCTTAAGTAGTCTTGCCTTTCATTGGACACACCTGCCAAACTAATTAGCACAGGTGTCTGCAATTGCTTACAGTGATATAAAGAGCCCTGACACACATCACCATCAGTGAGTTTAACTGACAAACAAAAAAATTCCTTACCTTATCACTCCTAAACACTTTTTGCATAATAATTTGGAACACAGTGTACATATGCTTTTCCACAAAACACCAGTGGTTCACGTAGTGAATCTTACAGTTCTAACTTGCCAACCATGTTCTGTATGGAGTTGTTCAATAAAGCGCCCAAAATTAAGATAACATAGATGGGAGAGGTCTCTATGAATAGGAATTCCTAAGTATTTGATACCCTGTGAGGGCCAGGCAAAGGGAAAGTTGGACTGGATGGAATCCTGTATGGATTTGGGGAGGGAGACATCGAGGGCCTCAGACTTCACTGCATTGATTTTAAAATTTGACCATGTAAC
Source organism: Phyllobates terribilis (assembly GCF_046119375.1). NCBI lineage: Eukaryota > Metazoa > Chordata > Amphibia > Anura > Dendrobatidae > Phyllobates > Phyllobates terribilis. Next base: position 287,323,266 of record NW_027362761.1, read on the forward strand.
AAAGTGATCTATTTCAGCCATAACAGAAGGGATGGATATATGTGATTGAGTGATATATACTAGGACATCATCAGCAAATAGAGAGCACTTGAACTCGGTGCCTCCCACCTCAATCCACCTAATATTGAGGTTATGGCGAATTGATGAGAGCAGGTGCTCCGTCACTAGGATGTATAAGAGAGGGGACAGAGGACATCCCTGCCTTGTCCCATTGGTGATTATGAAAGGTGATGAAAATGTTCTGACGTGCCCCTGGGCCTTGGGACACCCGGAGCACGACCCTTTTTGGTGGATGCTGGTGGTTGTAGTCTCCGTGGCGGCGACCCGGTTCCGTGGCTCAGGGCGGTCAAACCAGTGGCGGAACTATTTATGTGGTTTTGATGTTTAAATGTCCAACTACGCCACCCGTGGATTGCAGTCAGAGTGAACCGCCGCTGCAGGGCAGACCACTGAGGCTGGTGTTGTGGGTGCAGCAGAGCGTAGTATAACTCACCACGGAAGGAGTATAGCCTCAGTGCATTGTATGCGGAGGATGGGGTTGATGGTGCAGGGCAGCAGCAGTAACGATACGGAGTCAGTGATGCAGTCCAGGGCCTTTACTCATAGTTCTTATTATCCAGATCACTTCTGCAGGTAACGGCTGCCCACGTCGTACTGTGCTCACCAGGTGAGGGGCTCAGAGAACTCCCAGATAACTTTGGAGTGCTTCACAGGACCCCCTTTGTGTGTCCTTTGTCTGGCCTTTCTTACCAACGCTTCTGTCCTGCTGCCTCGGGCCTCCTCTTGGTAAACTTGGCTCCAGTTTCCCTGAACCTATGTGGTGCCTTCCTAGCGGGTGTAGCGAGGGGCTGCGCCACATAAAATGTCACAGCCTCCGGTTTGTAGCTGAGGGTCGTTTCCCGCCTCCACTAGTTTCGTGGACCGGTCTCCCCCTTTGGCCTGACCCCTCCACGCAGGTGGATTCGGGCGTGCGGTGGCGACTCGCCGTCTGCACCCCTGGGATCCCTTCGTTCCTCGTTCCTGGAGCCTTCTCCACTCCTCTTCCTTCCTTCTCCCTCTTTCAGGCCTGGGCCTCTGTTACTAGGCCCGCCTCCGGAGCAGAGCTCATGCAGAGCCCCTGCTCCCTGTCACTTCTGCTCAGACTTCTCTGCACTGAACTAAGATGGTGCCCACCCTTTATACTTCCTTCTCAATGCACCCAGGAACTGCTTCCTCCCTGCTCCTGCACTACAGGGTTCCCCTTTCTCAGTGTTCCCTCCCTCCACTCCAGCCAGGGACAGGGACTGTCGTGCCCATCTCAGGTGCATATTGGTCGCCCTGCTCCAAGGCAATGTGGTGTAATGCATGCAGGTGTCGGGGTCCTGATCCACCCTTCATCCTTACCTGAGAGAGAGATATCACACCTCTGGGTGAGGTGCAATACCTCTGTAGCAACCGAGCCCTCGGGGTGCTACAGTTCCATTTATCTTCAGCCTAGGTGACTTATTGCAATACAGGGCCGTGATTTTGGCTATAAAAGGGTCCCCTAGACCCCTACCCCAAGCTTTTTAAGAGAATAATATATGGCGTGTCAGGAGACTCTATGGAATGCTTTCTCAGCATCCAACGAGAGTATCTAATTGCAAATTTTTAACTGCATCTAGCCCAGGAAATCAGGAAATACTTTGTGCCTAGTAGCAGTGTCTGCTAGTCAGCGGATTATCCCAGCTGTTAAGCAAGCTACACCACCTGTAGTTTGGACACTTAATTTTTTCAAAGGAAATGCTTCGGGACCCCGGGATACTCAGTGAAGAGCATCAGCAGGCACCCCAAGGCATAGGGGCTGGGACTGGCGGTAGGACGCCTTGTGGTGGACCGCCGAGCTCGATCCTTATAAAAGCTTTTTAACTGCAGCAGCATTAGTGGACGCTACTGTAGCTGGAATTACGCTGCTGCTGGCATGAGACTTGCCCTCCAATAGATCCTTGTAAAAGGATTTAAAGTGTATTCATTCAAATTAGAGAGACAATTTAAATTAAAAAGCTTAGACCTGCCTCCACCACAGGGGGTCTCGCTCGACCCACCAGCAGATAGGCACCAGTATTGGGAGAGGGGGGCTGACCGTCAGGGTCCACCGCGGCTCTGGCACAAACCCGGCGACACGGAGGTCGCACGGGCAGGAACGGACTGGCCGTGTCGGCTTCTCACTTTTTGGGTTTTAGAAGGGCATGACATGCCTATATCTGTGTCTCCCCCTCCTTTTACTCCTCCACCTCTTTTCTTTTCGCATGACTATATGTACTTTTCACTTTTCCATGTGTTAGTTATGTCTTCTGAGCAGTTTGTCAGCTTTTGGACACCTTTGAAGGTGTTTTCTATGTGTTTCTATGTGTTTTTGTTTGCCTGCCATTGGTTTTAACGGTGTTCGACGGTGTTCGACGAACAGTACGACGAACCGAACCGAACTCGAACACTACGGGGTTGGCTCAACACTAGTAAAGATGTGTATTCACAGCTCAGTGTCCTCTTTCACAGAATTGAAAGAAATGACTGGATGAGTACTTGCTCACTGATAAGAACAGTGAAACCTCCACCCTTTTGAATAATGAGATGAAGTACACAGGAAAACAAATAAATTTTGCAGGCAGAAATAATTAGTGACCTGTTGAACAGTATAAAATATTATCGGGTCATATTGACCCGAACAGTATAAGTGTAACAATCAGCGTGTAGCAAAAAGTAAACAAAACAAAAAAAAAAAAGCAACACTCATAGTAAGAACCCCTCAAATGAGGAAAAGTCAATTAATCACAAGTTTCAGATCCGCATAATAAATAATCTGCAGGGTCTCAAATTTCATTTCGGGTCATATGGACGTGAACAGAACAGCAGGGTTAAATGTGAAAATTAGTTCTTTTGGTGAGAAAGCTCTTTAATGTTGCACAATCTGGTCAACAATCATACATTTACAATTTAGTGAGTATTGAATTTCTTTATTTTGTTTCCCCTACAAAGATTACAAACTCTCCTTGGATTCAGCGCTTGGCCAATATTCAAATATTTTGAGGAGCCTACTTTTGTCATGTGTTTTCAGAATGGCAATAAATTGCAGGGGTTAAATAAAAGCATAGCAACGATTAAATGTTAACTTTGTTGTCCTCTGTAATCATATAAAATTGTAGTGGGGTCAGAAGGGGAATGGTTTGGCAAGGATAAAGCAATCATAGTAATTGACTGATTATCATTACACTGTAAAAGCAATGATTATAATTATGCATTTATAATGTAATCTAGCGAGCATGCTAAGATTAAACCTTTCCAAAGTCCATAAGGTACATTATTTTTCTCTTTCGAAAAGATTTAATAAGCAGACATTCTACCTCAATCTGTTATTTTCTTGTTGCATATACTAAGTGAAATTAGTATTTAAACTTAGATTCTTTGATAAGTATACAAGTGCTACTTAGTAATTTCGTTATGTAACAGTACAGTTAGTGCTAACCATAGAGTCTATATAGTAATCTGGACACTAATGATGAATTTTCTAAAATTCTTTATTTTTTTGGAATTTCAGATAAGTAATTGAAACATGTTAGATGGTATTATCTGTAGGGGGTCATTGGCTTGACTAAAATGAAGTTGCAAGCATCACTCTACGAACTACTGTGCTACTTTGGTTTTTAGTTTGAAGATCTTTGAACCCTTATAGGTGACATCTTTTGACATATCTCAAATACATGTAGGAAAAAATCTAAAGATGAACCTTCACTTTAAAACTCAAAGCTCATCCTAGTAAGCAAAAATGAGACATATTCTGTTCAGAAAAAAAAATCTGTTTACAAGTTTAATAATAATATTATTATTATTATTATTATTATTATTATTATTATTACAAGTTTCATCTACTATAATGTTATTAGAGATGAGTGAGTCTGTGGAATATTGAATTTGCCTCAAATTGAACTAAAAATTTGGATTCTCTTCAATCCAAGTATTTTTGTGATTCACCTTATGTTTATGCAAATTCAGAGAAGTGGCAGCTAGTAGGCTGCCTTTTTGTTGAATTTTGTGGAAAAACTACTAAACTTGCCACTCACCTGCTCCACCGCCATAGCTCCCTGTATTCTGCCTGGTTCTTTATACATTCTCTTCGATTGTTCCATCATCCCATGAATAAGTGAAGTATGAGTTCTATTTGGAGCCAAAAGCACTAATGTTCAGTAGGTCTCAGATGTCGCCAATTCTTGATAAAAGTTCTTGTGCTGAGTGAAGATGATGGAAGAAACCCAAAGAGGACATACAAAGAACTGGACACATGGAGAACTGGACATGGAGCTGAGGCAGTAGGATAGTTGAACGGCAAGGTTGATGCAAGTCAAATTTCCTGGCCAATTTTAAGGAAACTGCCAATTTGAATTTCAGTAGATGCACTCTTCTCTACCTATTACATCATAGTTATGAGATTTAATTTCTAATAATAATCTTTAAGATCTACCATCATTTTGTGAACAAAAGAAGACATATGTCAGTCTTTTTAAATTTTTAAATGGCAGTTAACAAGGGTGTTATTCATTCGTTCTGGCTCCAGTGCTGTCTTCCTTCTGCCAAGGTCAGCTCTCTCAACTGTGTTAATCAAGTTGCTATAATAACCCAACATACACTTGTGATAACACAGCATTTCTTCTTAATTTTGCCAGACATAAATTACGTAGGCACAGAATGATTGACTATTGAATTTATGTCTTTCTAAGGTTGGTCAAGACACATTGACTATTTTCATGAGTCTGAATGTTGACTCTTCTTGTAGGTTGAGATGTTATTTGTTAAATGATAACTGGCTGTTGTTTACATCTTATATCAGCTCCTACAGTTTATTGTACTGTTATCTATGCAAGACAGTGACGCAGGGTAACTGAACAATGATGTTTGCTAAAATGTTGATTATGCATGTACCAGGCCATGCAGTTTGCTGACTTGCATTGTTTGGGTATTTATAGTTTGCAAGTAGTGTTGAGCCACCCCCGTAGTGTTCGGGTTCGGTTCGGTTCATCGAACACCGGGATGTTCGAGGAACTGTTCGTCGAACTGTTCGTCGAACACCTTAGAACACCGTCGAACACCGTTAAAACCAATGGCAGGCAAACAAAAACACATAGAAACACATAGAAAACACCTGCAAAGGTGTCCAAAAGCTGACAAACTGCTCAGAAGACACTCTCTTTAAAAAAGCCGGCCGGCAAATTCAGCAGCGGCATACACCGGTACCCGACAATTTAGACAAGAAGGAATAGAGCATCACACATAGATTAGATAGATAGAAACATGTCAGTCACACATATAAGAAGCACAGTGACAGTGTTGGTTACTGCACTTGTCATTTAGTGTAAAGGATTTATTAAAAAAAATATTAGTGTTTTCATGCACCGTCTCTTTAAAAAAGCCGGCCGGCAATTCAGCATCTGTACCCGACAATTTAGAACAGAAAGAATAGAGCTTCACACATAGATTAGATAGATAGAAACATGTCAGTCACATATATAATAAGTACAGTGATAGTGTTGCTTACTATACTTGTCATTTAGTGTAAAGGATTTATTTAAAAAAATAATAGTGTTTTCATGCACTGTCTCTTTAAAAAAGCCGGCCGGCAATTCAGCAGCGGTACCCGACAATTTAGAACAGAAAGATAGAGCATCACACATAGATTAGATAGATAGAAACATGTCAGTCACATATATATGAAGTACAGTGATAGTGTTGGTTACTGTACTTGTCATTTAGTATTAAAATAAAGGATTTATTATTAAAAAAATTGGCGTGGGGTTCCCCTTAATTTTAGGCTCTAGCGGAGGTTAAGCAGACGGCTGGGGCAGATGTTTGAAGCCTGGGAAGGGGGTAATAACCACGGAGCTTCCCAGGCTACTAATATCAGCCCCCAGCTGAATACATAGCCTTTACTAGCTATTAAAATGGGGGACCCCCCCAAAAAAATGACGTGGGGTCCCCCCTAATTTAATAGCTAGCAAAGGCTAGGCAGACAGCTGGGGGCTGATATTAATAGCCCAGGAAGGGAGCCATGAATATTGGCCCCCTCCCAGGCTAGAAACACCAGCCGTCAGCCGCCCCAGAAATGGCGCATTCATAGGATGCGCCAATTCTGGCACTTAGCCTCGCTCTTCCACGCTGCCCTGGTGCGGTGGCAGGGGGTAATAGGGTTGGGGTTGATGTCAGCTTATAATGCCAGCTGACATCAAGCCCAGGTTAGTAATGGAGAGGCGTCTATAAGACACCCCCATTACTAACCCCATAGTCAAAGTTAAAAAAAACACAAACACCCAGAATAAAGTCCTTTAATTGAAATAAAGACACAATCCTTTATTGTTCTAAATTAAACCATACTTACCATCACGCCCATTCCAGCTGAAGCCAACGATCTCCTGCAATAAAAGAAAAATAGTAAAGCAACCTCATCCTTACCTTTCCATGGTTCCCACGACAGCTTCAGCTCTGCTACATCGAGATGACAGGCTGGACCGCAGCAGAACGCTGCCATCCAGCCTGTCATCCCGCAGACACTGAAAAGCGCAGGCTTGCTTGCGCAGCTCAGCGTCTCTCTGTGACGACATCCAGATGAGCCGAGTTCATGTCCAATGAACTCGGCTCACCTCATGCACGTCACTGACAGCGTGGGAAAATTCTCACGCTGAAGCGCTGATTGCAGGAGAATTTTCCCACGCTGTCAGTGACGTGCAGGAGGTGAGCTGAGTTCATTGGACATGAGCTCACCTCATGCACATCACTGACAGCGTGGGAGAATTCTCCTGCACTCAGCACTTCAGCGTGAGAATTTTCCCACGCTGTCAGTGACGTGCATGAGGTGAGCCGAGTTCATTGGACATGACCTCGGCTCATCTGGATGCCGTCACAGCGAGACAGTGAGGAGCGCAAGCATGCCTGCCCTTCTCAGTGTCTGCGGGATGAAAGACTGGATGGCAGCGTTCTGCTGCGGTCCAGCCAGTCATCTCGATGTAGCAGAGCTGAAGCTGTCGTGGGAACCATGGAAAGGTAAGGATGAGGTTGGTTTATTATTTTTCTTTTATTGCAGGAGATCGTTGGCTTCAGCTGGAATGGGTGTGATGGTAAGTATGGTTTAATTTAGAACAATAAAGAATTGTGTCTTTATTTCAATTAAAGGACTTTATTCTGGGTGTTGTGTTTTTTTTAAATACTTTACTAGAAATTCATGGCGGTCATGTCTAATACTGGCGTGACCCCATGAATTTTGGGCTTGGGGCCAGCTGATAATACCAAGCTGGCCCTAACCCCTTTATTACCCAGTGAGCCACCGCACCAGGGCCCTGGATGAGTTGGGTACAGCGCCAGAAGATGGCGCTTCTATGAACGCGCCATTTTCCGGGGTGGCTGCGGACTGCAATTTGTAGCGGGGGGGGGCCCAGAAAGCTTGGGCCTCCCTGCGCTGCAGATTCCAGCCCCCAGCTGCCTAGTTGTACCTGGCTGGACACAAAAATAGGGCGAAGCCCCACGTACTTTTTTTTTAATTATTTCATGAAATTCATGAAATAATTAAGAAAAAAAGGCCTTCCCTATATTGTTGTGTCCGGCCAGGTACAAATAGGCAGCTGGTGGTTGGGGGCAGCCCGTTCCTGCCTGCTGTACCTGGCTGGACACAAATATAGTGCGAAGCCCCACTTCAATTTTTTTTAATTATTTCATGAAATTCATGAAATAATTAAGAAAAAAAGGGCTTCTCTATATTGTTGTGTCCGGCCAGGTACAAATAGGAAGCTGGTGGATGGGGGCAGCCCGTTCCTGCCTGCTGTACCTGGCTGGACACAAATATAGTGCGAAGCCCCACTTCAATTTTTTTAAATTATTTCAGGAAATTCATGAAATAAATTAAAAAAAATTGACGTGGGGCTTCGCACTATATTTGTGTCCAGTCAGGTGCAGCAGGCAGGAACGGGCTGCCCCCATCCACCAGCTGCCTATTTGTACCTGGCCGGACACAACAATATAGGGAAGCCCTTTTTTTCTTAATTATTTCATGAAATAATTTAAAGAAAATTGACGTGGGGCTTCGCCCTGTTTTTGTGTCCAGCCAGGTACAACTAGGCAGCTGGGGGCTGGAATCCGCAGCGCAGGGAGGCCCAAGCTTTCTGGGCCACCCCCGCTGCAAATTGCAGTCCGCAGCCACCCCGGAAAATGGCGCGTTCATAGAAGCGCCATCTTCTGGCGCTGTACCCAACTCATCCAGGGCCCTGATGCGGTGGCTCACTGGGTAATAAAGGGGTTAGGGCCAGCTTGGCATTATCAGCTGGCCCTAAGCCCGAAATTCATGGGGTCACGCCAATATTAGACATGACCACCATGAATTTCTAGTAAAGTATTTAAAAAAAACACAACACCCAGAAAAAAGTCCTTTAATTGAAATAAACACACAATTCTTTATTGTTCTAAATTAAACCATACTTACCATCACGCCCATTCCAGCTGAAGCCAACGATCTCCTGAAATAAAAGAAAAATAATAAAGCAACATCATCCTTACCTTTCCATGGTTCCCATGACAGCTTCAGCTCTGCTACATCGAGATGACAGGCTGGACCGCAGCAGAACGCTGCCATCCAGCCTGTCATCCCGCAGACACTGAGAAGTGCAGGCTTGCTTGCGCTCCACAGTGTCTCTCTGTGAGGGCATCCAGATGAGCCGAGTTAATGTCCAATGAACTCGGCTCACCTCATGCACGTCACTGACAGCGTGGGATAATTCTCCTGCACTCAGCGCTTCAGCGTGGGAGAATTCTCACACTGAAGCGCTGAGTGCAGGAGAATTCTCCCACGCTGTCAGTGACGTGCAGGAGGTGAGCTGAGTTCATTGGACATGAGCTCACCTTATGCACGTCACTGACAGCGTGGGAAAATTCTCCTGCACTCAGCGCTTCAGCGTGGGAGAATTCTCACGCTGAAGCGCTGAGTGCAGGAGAATTCTCCCACGCTGTCAGTGACGTGCAGGAGGTTAGCTGAGTTCATTGGACATGAGCTCACCTTATGCACGTCACTGACAGCGTGGGAGAATTCTCCTGCACTCACCACTTCAGCGTGAGAATTTTCCCACGCTGTCAGTGACCTGCATGAGGTGAGCCGAGTTCATTGGACATGAACTCGGCTCATCTGGATGTCGTCACAGAGAGACGCTGAGCAGCGCAAGCAAGCCTGCGCTTCTCAGTGTCTGCGGGATGAGAGGCTGGATGGCAGCGTTCTGCTGCGGTCCAGCCTGTCATCTCGATGTAGCAGAGCTGAAGCTGTCGTGGGAACCATGGAAAGGTAAGGATGAGGTTGCTTAATTATTTTTCTTTTATTGCAGGAGATCGTTGGCTTCAGCTGGAATGGGCGTGACGGTAAGTATGGTTTAATTTAGAACAATAAAGAATTGTGTCTTTATTTCAATTAAAGGACTTTATTCTGGGTGTTTGTGTTTTTTTTAACTTTGACTATGGGGTTAGTAATGGGGGTGTCTTATAGACGCCTCTCCATTACTAACCTGGGCTTGATGTCAGCTGGCATTATAAGCTGACATCAACCCCAACCCTATTACCCCCTGCCACCGCACCAGGGCAGCGTGGAAGAGCGAGGCTAAGTGCCAGAATTGGCGCATCCTATGAATGCGCCATTTCTGGGGCGGCTGACGGCTGGTGTTTCTAGCCTGGGAGGGGGCCAATATTCATGGCTCCCTTCCTGGGCTATTATTATCAGCCCCCAGCTGTCTGCCTAGCCTTTGCTAGCTATTAAATTAAGGGGGACCCCACGTCATTTTTTTTGGTTGGTCCCCCATTTTAATAGCTAGTAAAGGCTATGTATTCAGCTGGGGGCTGATATTAGTAGCCTGGGAAGCTCCGTGGGTATTACCCCCTTCCCAGGTCTCAAACATCTGCCCCAGCCGTCTGCTTAACCTCCGCTAGAGCCTAAAATTAAGGGGAACCCCACGCCAATTTTTTTAATAATAAATCCTTTATTTTAATACTAAATGACAAGTACAGTAACCAACACTATCACTGTACTTCATATATATGTGACTGACATGTTTCTATCTATCTAATCTATGTGTGAAGCTCTATTCTGTCTGTTATAAATTGTCGGGTACCGCTGCTGAATTGCCGGCCGGCTTTTTTAAAGAGACGGTGCATGAAAACACTATTATTTTTTTTGATAAATCCTTTACGCTAAATGACAAGTACAGTAAGCAACACTGTCACTGTACTTCGTATATATGTGGCTGACATGTTTCTATCTATCTAATCTATGTGTGAAGCTCTATTCTGTCTGTTATAAATTGTCGGGTACCGCTGCTGAATTGCCGGCCGGCTTTTTTAAAGAGACGGTGCATGAAAACACTATTATTTTTTTTGATAAATCCTTTACGCTAAATGACAAGTACAGTAAGCAGCACTTTCACTGTACTTCGTATATATGTGGCTGACATGTTTATATCTATCTAATCTATGTGTGAAGCTCTATTCTTTCGGTTCTAAATTGTCGGGTACAGGTGTATGCCGCTGCTGAATTGCCGGCTTTTCATGTTTCACTGTTGGCACTGTTCCCATCGATTTGGGCAATCACTGTAATGCCACAACCACCATGGCTGTGGCATTACAGTGAGTGGCAGACAATCCCTGCATGATTGGTGCTCTAAATAGCGCCAGACATGCAGGACACGCTTTTGTTGCACGAACAGTTATCGAACATAACCTCGAACAGCCGAATTTTTTGCAAATCGTTCGGGTTCGTCGAACAACTCGAACACCGCCCAAAACAGCTCGAATTTGAGATTGGCGAACAGTTCTAGTCGAACACCGCTCATCTCTATTTGCAAGTCAACATTGGAGGATGAACTGTGGATGCTCAAGTAATGCGAGTTAATGTCACCACTCACCAACCCTTTCTCTTGACCTGTGGATGTTTGCTTAAATGACAGTTGTGAACTATATAAAAGGGGTCTCTGTCTCTGATCCAAGTGACTTTACAGGATGTCAGCTTAGGGGACCACAGCTCCAGAAGTAGAAATACAGATCTGCTCCATTGACCATTACTGAACTCTCAAAGATGTCTTGATGAAATCCAGGTTGGGACAATGAGGTCACTTGGCCACGTACCTCCATGGACTGTCAGCTTCCAAAGCTGGTCGTTACCTCCACTCTGTGGGTGCCCACTTAAAGCGAGGTGCTACTAGTGGGGGTAATCAGCCCTGGAAGCCCCAGAGTCGCAGCGGCTTTAAAAAAAATGAGGCCTCAGCTTTTACGTCATATATGGCTCTGCTACAACAAGGTATCATGCTTTTCCTGGGTGCTGTCTGCACACTGGTATACTACTTTAAGATAGCTATCTATTTACGTTACTTTGTCACTCTAAAATGCCAATTTGCAGAATCAGCTCTACCAATCCTAAATGTTCCAAATGCTGTTTATCAAATCCAGCAGCTTCATTCCATGTGTCAACAATGTGGTCCATATCTGCACCATGTTGCCCAGTCAATCAACTCCATTGCATTATTTCTTCTGTGGTCCGTGCTGCCCACCCTAACCTATGGTTTAGTGAATCCACCACACCAGGTGATCCTGCAGTAAATGGGTGTTAAAGACGAGAGAAAGAAACCTGCTTTTTACAGAAACAATGCCATTATTACTCATGGCCATATCTGGTATTGCAGCTCAGACTATACCATGCAGCAGCCAAACTGGAGTGTGCGTTACTTTGAAATCCACCACTGGCAGCTTATGAGGGATGTGTATCACCTACTGATTCCCAAAGTAGATGCAAAAAAATTTTCAGTTGAGACAACTGTGGAATGAATAGCATTTCTATCATGCAAAAAACACCCACCAGAATGCAAGAGGTAATATAATAAGAACATCACCTGACACATGTTCATTATTGCGCTGAGTCTGTTTGGACCCTCAAGGTCAATGTTGCATGCTACAGAAAGAGTAGGAGGTGGAAGAGCAGCAGCAGGTGAATGTGGAGGGGGACATTGAGCTGGCACAGTCATGGGACAAGGCTGGCAGTCAGCGTGAAAATGACAACAAACATGCTGGTCATGTCAACCAACTATTGCAGCAGAGTCATGCTAACGAGCTTGGTAAGCTGTATACTAGAATTGTTGTGGTATTAACGGTGCATTATTTCCATCAAGCAAAGAAATGGCTATTAGATACCTAAGCTTGTACACCTTTGCTATAAAAATAAAAAGGGGAATTTTTTTCAGGCTTCCCAAAGAGAGCTCAAATTGGCATATTACTAAGATAAGTTGTGTTACCTGCTCTGCAAAGCTTTCGCCTAGAGAATACCTGCCACCACATGACTGACCAGAAGAGCCCTCTACGATCGCCACATATACAACACTGTCCTGCCTGTGCCAGTGTTAGGGCTATAATAAGTAGCTGAGGCAACAGCAGCAATAGCTAAAGAATATTTGACTTGATAGACCAGATGTTTTAGCTGCAATTGTGAAAATCTGATGCACTTCCACAAAGATGCACCGGCTGAGTAGCCAAGTTCAATCATACCTAGACTGATTATTTCTCAGACAGAAAACCCTTAGATTCAATCCCATGGACGTCTGAGTCAACAGTTAGAACCAGTGGCAAGATCTGACCCAGTTTGCTATAGCATAGTGTCATGTATATGTCACAGTATAATATCAGAAAAGTTATTCACCATAGCCACTGGCTTTATCACACCAAGCTGACCAAATCTTCCACCTCAAGAGTTGAAAATCTTACATTTATCAAAATGAATTAGCCATAAATCAGTGCCAACTCTCATCTATAGCTCATGCTAATAATTAAATTGGCCATACCATCTGTCCATTGTTTAGCTTCTAAACAGTTCTGCTGCTGCCAATACTGATGTCTCACGCTTAGCTGAGCATCTACTCCCTGCCTGTCATGTAATCTACACAGTAGTACTGCTGCTGCCGGGGCTGCTCTTATTGCCTTTATGCTTTTGAAAATGTTTCCAGACAGCCATGCCAGCCACACATTTCCTTCTCCTGGCTGTCAACTGTGTTTTATGGTGCTATACATTATTACTGCTACCATGGCTGCTGTTGCTAGCCCTATACTGGCAGATATCTTCTTGCATGCCCCGTCATATTCTTCTACCATGTGTCTTCTGCTGTTACCACTCACTGCCACTGCACATCCCCACCGGCCAAGCATCTCCTGCCTTCACAATGTGAATTATAGTGGTCGACTGTACTGTTGCTGAGAATCCTACTCACTTGTGGGAACACAAACATGAATAGCTCCCAAATTAGGTACATTTCTTTGTTAGGCTTGCTGACAAACCATTCATTTTTTATTTCTTCACTAGCAGAAAAGCTAGCCTATTCCTGTTATCTTAAAAAAGGGATGATATTTTCATGGCTTGATAAAAAGACATTTTAATTGTTTGATCATTTTGAAAATAGCAAACCTATTGTAGATTCCAAAAATTGGATATTTTTTCGCTCCTAGTTGTGAAACCATTACTTCTTTACTTTCAAAACAGCAAACTTGTTCTTGCTTCTATTTTCTCTGGACAGATTGTGAAAAAGCATTTGTTAAGATAATTTTTACATCATTGCATGTGAAAGATCTACTGCTTTTTCCATTTGCACTATATTACACCAACAAGCAAGCATCTGGTCAAAGAAGTGATATTTTTTGACCATTTGTACAATGTAATTAGCCTAAAATTTCTGCTACTCAAATGCATTATTAAATAGGCTATTACATACCACTGCTTAGCATCTGTTTTTTCTTACCCAGATAGGTTGCATAGTTTAGTTTGGATGGGATAGCCATTTAAATTAATAATAATAATTTTTATTTTTATAGCGACAACATATTCTGCAGTACTTTACATTTTAGAGAGGACTTGTGCAAACAGTAAAGACATTACAGAATAACACATCTCAGATAACCAAAATGAGTGAGGGCGCTGCTTGCATGCTTACAATCTTTGAGGAAATAAGGTGGTCATGAAAAGTAAAGTAATATATTAATACAGACATAGAGGGCTATTAAGTGCTTGGAAGGCGTGTGAATAGATGCTATGAGGGTCCTGATTTTGAAGAAAATGTTGTATGGGCAAAAACGGGGCTAGTTAGATAAGTGATGTGAGGCAATATGCCAGTCTAAAGAAATGCATTTTTAGGCAACTCTGGTATTGGCAATTAATCGAATTGTCCTGGGTAGTGCATTCCAAAGAATTGGTTGGCGCAGTACGTGAGAAGTCTTGTAGATGGGACTAAGGATGTTAGCTTTAGGTCATGAGCAGAACAGAGGGCACCGGTAGAGTAGTAGAATGAGATGAGAGAGGAGATAGAGGATAGTGCTGAACCATGGAGCGCTTTGTGGGTGAGAGTGATAAGTTTGTATTGAACTCTGTAGTGGATGGGCAACCAGTGCAATGACTGGCACAGGGTAGAGGCATCAGTGTAGCGGTTGGAAAGGAATATGATCATGGCTGCTGCTTTAAGGATGTGTTGGAGAGGGGAGAGTATAGTAAATAGGAGAATGATTAGTAGAGAGTTGCAATAGTCCAGACGAGAATGAACAAGAGCAACGGTAATAGTTTTTGCCGAGTCAAAGGTAAGAGAAGGTTGAATTCTAGAGATGTTTTTGAGGTGTGGGTGACATGAGTGAGCTAGTGATTGGATGTGGGAAGTGAAGGAAAGATATGAGTCAAATTTGACACCAAGGCAGCGGGCATGTTGCAGTGAAGGAATGATAGAACCACACATGGAAATGGAAATAACGGACAGAGGTAGGTTAGTAGAGGGAGGACACATAAGTAGTGTTGAGCCACCACCCGTAGTGTTCGAGTTCGGTTCGTCGAACACCCGTATGTTCGCCGAACTGTTCGTCGAACTGTTCGTCGAACACCATCGAACACCGTTAAAACCAATGGCAGGCAAACAAAAACAGATAGAAACACATAGAAAACACCTTCAAAGGTGTCCAAAACCTGACAAACTGCTCAGAAGACACAACTAACACATGGAAAAGTGACAAGTACATTTAGTCATGCGAAAAGAAAAGAGGTGGAGGAGTAAAAGGAGGGGGAGACACAGATATAGGCATGTCATGCCCCTCTAAAACCAAAAAAGTGCGAAGCCGACATGGCCAGTCCGTTCCTGCCCGTGCGACCTCCGTGTCGCCGGATTTGTGCCAGAGCTGCGGTGGACCCTGACAGCCAGCCCCCCTCTCCCAATACTGGTGCCTGTCCGCTGGTGGGTCGAGCGAGCCCCCCTGTGGTGGAGGCAGGTCTAAACTTTTTAATTTAAATTGTCTCTCTAATTTGAATGAATTCACTTTAAATCCTTTTACAAGGATCTATTGGAGGGCAAGTCTCATGCCAGCAGCCGCGTTATTCCAGCTCCAGTAGCGTCCACTAAAGCTGCTGCAGTTAAAAAACTTTTATAAGGATCGAGCTCGGTGGTCAACCGCAATGCGTCCTACCGCCAGTCCCAGCCCCTATGCCTTGGGGTGCCTCCTGATGCTCTTCACTGAGTATCCCGGGGTCCCGAAGCATTTCCTTTGAAAAAATGAAGTGTCCAAACTACAGGTGGTGTAGCTTGCTTAACAGCTGGGATAATCCGCTGACTAGCAGACACTGCTACTAGGCACAAAGTATTTCCTGGGATAGATGCAGTTAAAAACTTGTAATTAGATACTCTTGTTGGATGCTGAGAAAGCATTCCATAGAGTCTCCTGGCACACCATATATTATTCTCTTAAAAAGCTTGGGGTAGGGGTCTAGGGGACCCTTTTATATCCAAAATCACGGCCCTGTATCGCAATACATCACTTAGGCTGAAGATAAATGGAACTGTAGCACCCCGAGGGCTCGGTTGCTACAGAGGTATTGCACCTCACCCAGAGGTGTGATATCTCACTCTCAGGTAAGGATGGAGTGTGGATCAGGACCCCGACACCTGCATGCATTACACCACATTGCCGTGGGGCAGGGCGACCAATATGCCCCTGAGATGGGCATCACAGTCCCTGTCCCTGGCTGGAGTGGGGGGAGGGAAAACTGAGGAAGGGTAACCCTGTAGTACAGGAGCAGGGAGGAGGCAGTTCCTGGATGAATTGAGATGGGAGTATAAAAGGTGGCACCATCTTAGTTCAGTACTGAGAAGTCTGAGCAGAAGTGACAGGGAGCAGGGGCTCTGCATGAGCTCTGCTCTGAAGGCGGGCCTAGTAACAGAGGCCCAAGCCTGGAAGAGGGAGAAGGAAGGAAGAGGAGCGGAGAAGGCTCCAGGAACGAGGAACGAAGGGATCCTAGTGGTGCCGAAGGGCAAGTCACCACCGCACGCCCGAATCCACCTGCGTGGAGTCGTCAGGCCAAAGGGGGAGACTGGTCCCCGAAACTAGTGGAGGCGGGAAACGACCCTCAGCTAGAAACCAGAGGCTGTGACATTTTATGTGGCGCAGCCCCTCGCTACACCCGCTAGGAAGGCACCACATAGGGTCAGGGAAACTGGCGCCAAGTTTACCAAGAGGAGGCCCGAGGCAGCCGGACAGAAGGGTTGGTAAGAAAGGCCAGACAAAGGACACACAAAGGGGGTCCTGTGAAGCGCTCCAAAGTTATCTGGGAGTTGTCTGAGCCCCTCACCTGGTGAGCACAGTACGACGTGGGCAGCCGTTACCTGCAGAAGAGGTCTGGATAATAAGAATTGTGAGTAAAGGCCCTGGACTGCATCACTGACTCCGTGTCGTTACTGCTGCTGCCCTGCACCATCACCCCCATCCTCAGGATACACTGCCCTGAGGCTATACTCCTCCCGTGGGGAGTTATACTACGCTCTGCTGCACCCACAACACCAGCCTCAGCGGTCTGCCCTGCAGCAGCGGTTCACTCTGACCGCAATCCACGGGTGGCGTAGTCGGACATTTAAACATCAAAACCACATAAATAGTTCCACCACTGGTTTGACCGCCCTGAGCCACGGAACCAGGTCGCCGCCACGGAGACTACAACCACCAGCATACACCAAAAAGGGTCCGGCTCCGGGTGTCCCAAGGCCCAGAGGGCGCGTCAGAACATTTTCATCACCTTTCATAATCACCAATGGGACAAGGCAGGGATGTCCTCTGTCCCCTCTCTTATACATCCTAGTGACGGAGCACCTGCTCTCATCAATTCGCCATAACCCCAATATTAGGTTGATTGAAGTGGGAGGCACCGAGTACAAGTGCTCTGCATTAGCTGATGATGTTCTAGTATATATCACTCAATCACATATATCCATCTCTGCTGTTATGGCTGAAATAGATCACTTTGTTACATGGTCAAATTTTAAAATCAATGCAGCGAAGTCTGAGGCCCTCGATGTCTCCCTCCCCAAATCCATACAGGATTCCATCCAGTCCAACTTTCCCTTTGCCTGGCCCTCACAGGGTATCAAATACTTAGGAATTCCTATTCATAAAGACCTCTCCCGTCTATGTTATCTTAATTTTGGGCCCTTTATTGAACAACTCCATACAGACCACGGTTGGCAAGTTAGAACTGTAAGATTCACTACGTGAACCACTGGTGTTTTGTGGAAAAGCACATGTACACTGTGTTCCAAATTATTATGCAAAAAGTGTTTAGGAGTGATAAGGGAAGAATTTTTTTGTTTGTCAGTTAAACTCATTGATGGTGATGTGTGTCAGGGCTCTTTATATCACTGTAAGCAATTGCAGACACCTGTGCTAATTAGTTTGGCAGGTATGTCCAATGAAAGGCAAGACTACTTAAGAAGGCTGTCCCACATTATTAAGCAGCCTACATTTTCTGCCAAAATGGGAAAGAAAAAGGATGTGTCGGCTGCTGAGAAGCAACAAATTGTGGAGTGTTTAGGCCAAGGCATGACTACAATCATCATTGCCAAGACACTTCATCCTGATCATCGCACAATCAAGATGTACGTAGCTGATTCACAGTACACACGTGTGCGTGCTGATAAGGGAAAATTGAGGACTCTTTCCTACAGGCAATTACGTCAGGTTAAAATAGCAGCAGCAAAAAAGCCTTGTCATAACAGCAGACAAGTTTTTGAAGCTGCTGGTGCCTCCAACGTCTCCCGAACAACAAGATGCAGAGTCCTTCAGAGGTTTGCAGCTGTGCGTAAGCCATCCTGTCGACCTCCTCTATCCACTGCACACAAGCAGAAACGGCTCCAGTGGGCCAAACAATGCATGAAGACTGACTTCAAAACTGTTTTGTTCACCAATGAGTGCCGTGCAACGCTCGATGGTCCAGATGGATGGAGTGGAGGATGGCTGGTTGATGGACACCCCACGCAAACACGGCTACAGCGCCAACAAGGAGGACGTGGAGTAATGTTTTGGGCTGGAATCATGGGGAGAGAGATTGTTGGCCCCTTTAGGATCCCTGAACGGGTAAAGATGAACTCCATAATGTATGTGGAATTCCTCAAATAGCTCTTCCGGCCATGGTTCAAGAAGAAGAACCGTGTATTCCACAGCAAGATCATTTTCATGCATGATAATGCACCGTCTCATGCTGCACATAACACATCTGCATCTCTGGCTGATATGGGCATAAAAGAGGACAAACTTATGGTGTGACCCCCATGCTCCCCTGACCTCAACCCCATTCAGAACCTCTGGAGCATCATCAAAAGGAGTGTCTATGATAGCGGGAGGCAGTACACATCTAAGCAACAGCTCTGGGAGGGTATTCTGTCCTCATGCAAAACAATTGAAGCAGAAACCATCCAAAACCTGACAAATTCAATGGACGAGACAGTTCAGAAGCTCCTTTCGAACAAGGGGTCCTATGTGCAAATGTAATATCACCTAGAATAAAGTTTTGAGTTGAAAACTGTTTGATTTCAGTTTCTAATAACCTGCTAATGCTTATAATTTCAAAAATGACCATTTTTTTGTTCTTTATTAAAATGAAAAGGTTGATCGAAGCGTGTGGGGGATCTAAGTATGTGGCAACCCAGTAGTCAGGATTACTTCGAATTCTGACAATCTGAGGGTCATGTTGCAGGTAGTGCAGCAAGAAGGCACTCATGTGTCTTGTGCATCTAGGAGACCAAAAATTATTTTCCGGGCTAGATGCAGCTAAAAATTATTATTAATTTGAAAGCTGGTGGAGATTAGTATAGATGGCCTAATAGAATCAGTACTGCACACTGCTACAAAGCCCAAATTATTTTCCAGCCAAGATACAGATAAACATGATTAGTAATTTTAAATCTTGTGGAGCTTAGTATAGATGGCCTAATAGAATCAGTACTGCACACTGCTACAAAGCCCAAATTATTTTCCAGCCAAGATACAGATAAACATGATTAGTAATTTTAAATCTGGTGGAGCTTAGTATAGATGGCCTAATAGAATCAGTACTGCACACTGCTGCAAAGGCCAAATAATTTTCCAGCCAAGTTACAGATAAACATGATTAGTAATTTTAAAGCTTAAAATTGTTGGTGAGGTGATTTTAACAAATCATCAAGCTTTTATTCTCCCCAGGATGACACAGGGGTAGAAAAGTCGTTTCGGATCGATGATTTGTTCATCTTTATGAACGTGAGTCTGTCTACATTATCAGTGGAGAGCCGCGTGTGCTTTTCTGTCAGCACAACAGCAGCAGCGCTGAACACACATTTAGACAGAACGCTGATTGTAGGGCATGACGAGATCTCCAAGGCGTAAGTGGCGAGCTCCGGCCATTTATCCAGATTGAAAGCCCAAAAAGAGCAAGGGTCTAGTGACACAGTCATGGCTTCAATGTTTTCTTGGAGATACTCCTGTACCATCGTCTCTAGGCGTTGACTATGTATCAGACTTCTTGTCTCCTGTGGCCTTGCAAAGGATGGGCTAAAAAAGTGGTGAAATGATTCGCAAAATTGATGTTACCAGCAGATACTGTGTTTCTGTTACGGTTTGAGTGCTGAACACTCGACGTTCCCACGGTTGGCAAGTTGGAACTGTGAGATTCACTACGTGCACCACTGGTGTTTTGTGGAAAAGCACATGTAAGATTCTGCAACAGTCTCTGCTGATATTCCTGCATGCGTGCATCCCTTTCTATGGCAGGAATAATTTCTGCAAATTTACTTTTGTACCGGGGATCTAACAGTGTGGCAACCCAGTATTCAGGATTATTTCTAATTCTCACAATTCGAGGGTCATGTTGCAGGTAGTGCAGCAAGAAGGCAGTCATGTGTCTTGTGCATCCAGGAGCACCAAGTCCCTGTTGTGTTGGTGGCGAGGTAACAATCATGCTTCCTTCCTCTGTCCTCTCCCCCCAACCTCGCACAACAGAAATGAGATCAAGGTCTCCCTCATCTGATGAGTCTTCCATCAGTTCATCCTCCACGTCTTCCTGGGCTCCTGCACCTTCCTCACTAGTTTGGCTGCTACCATGCACCCTTGTAAAACCATCTCCCCCACCCTCACATGCCTGCCGCCTGGGTGCTGCCGACCATCTGGACCTTGCAGATGTTAGCCCTTCCGCATACAACTCCTCCTCCTCTACTTCCTCCACCTCCTCTTGTGCCACCACCTGACTCCGAATTCTGTTTAACATGTGCTCCAGCATGTAAATCACCGGAATAGTCATGCTGATAATGGCATCGTTAGCACTAAACATCTTCGTCGCCATTTCAAAACTGTGCAGAAGGGTGCATAGGTCCCTGATCTGAGACCACTGCTCCAGCGTGATTTGCCCCACCTCTGGATCTCGTTGGCGCAGGCTATACGTCAGAACGTATTGCACCATGGCTTGTCGGTGCTGCCACAGTCGCTGCAACTTGTGCAGAGTTGAATTTCACCGGGTAGGCACATCGCATTTTAGCCGGTCAAGTGGCAGGCCCAATGACTTCTGTAGAGATGTAAGTCGCTGAGCTGCGGGGTGCGAATGGCGGAAGTGAGCACACAGCGACCATGCCCTCTGCAGAAGGCCATCTAGTCCGGGATAGTAGGCTAAAAATTGCTGGACAACCAGGTTCAACACGTGAGCCATACAAGGCACGTGTGTGACATTGCCCCGGCGAAGGACCGCACAAAGGTTTGCAGCATTGTCGCACATGGCCTTCCCTGGTTTCAGGTCCAGTGGAGACAACCATTCATGAAACTGGTTCTCCAGAGCTGACCACAACTCCTCAGCTGTGTGACTCACATTTCCCAGACATTTCAAAGTAAAAACTACCTGATGACGTTGAGCCCTGCTGCCAGCATAGTAAGGAGGTGTTTAGGATCCCTTCTGCGCAGTTACAAAGCATGTGACATGACCAGACAGGCTTTGGGTGCAGGTGGAGGACTGAGAGGAGGTTGAGGAGGCAGAAGCAGTGGAGGAACTTTGAGATAAAGAGGATTGACGCACAACTCGTGGGTACGGCAAGACTTGGACAGCAGCCCCTTGTCCTGCTGTCACCATAGTTACCCAGTGCCCAGACAGCGACATGTAACGCCCCTGTCCATGCCTACTCGTCCAAGTGTCTGTGGTGAAATGCACCCTGTCACACACAGAGTTTCTCAAAGAAGGGGTGATGTTGTGTGCGACATGCTGGTGGAGAGCAGGCACACCTTTCTTTGAGAAGTAGTGCCGACTGGGCATCTGGTACTGGGGCACTGCGACGGATGTAAGGTCTCGAAAATCCTCTGTGTCCACCAGGCGGAAAGGAAGCATTTCTGTAGCCAAGAGCTTGCAGATGGTGAAATTCAACCTCTTAGCTTTCTCAGGGCTAGGAGGAAATGGTCTTTTACTTGTCCACATCTGAGGGACCGAGGGCTGGCTGTTGTGCTTAGACGGGGTTGAGAAGGGTGTACCGACAAACTGCCGGTCTGTGAGGAAGATGCAGGCGGACATGTTAGCTTGCCTTGATCCAAAGGTGGTGCTATCAATGTCGGACAGCGCTCAACACCAGCTGGTGTTACCACCTCCAAAGAAAATGATGACCTGCCAATCACGCTGGCTGTTGCGGGTAAAGAGGTGGCAGGTCTGCGTCCCAAAACAGGTGTGACTGCTGTCCCCCCAGTCACAGAGGATGAAGAGTCCACGGATGCACAAGATGTGGCAGACGTTGGTTGGCCCGGCCGGCTAGGCCGCATTGTAGCACAGTGAGCTTCCCACTGCAACTTATGCTTCATGTCCATGTGCCGGTTCATGCATGAGGTACTCAAACTATGTATTTTTTGACCTCTACTTAGCTTTTGATGACAAATGTTACAGATAACACGAGTTGGGTCATCTTTATCGATCTGAAAAAATGCCCAGGCTATGCAAGGCTTAGCACCCATGTGACCTGAAGAGCCACCACGACTTGTGGTCAGAGGCAGAGTTGTGTTTGAGGATGCTGTTGTTGACATGCTTCCAGTAGTACGTCTCTGTCCAGGAAGGCGCAACCTGACCTCGTCGTCACTAGCATACTCCTTCACCTCCTCTGCTGACCACATCTCTTGGCTGACTGTGGGTTGACAGTAAGTGGGATCTCCAACCTCATCATCATCACCCTGTGTGTTATCACACTCGTTGTCCTCAGAGCCAACCTGTTCCTGCCCTGACAAAAAGCTAAAGTTGTCGCTCCAATCAGGTATTTGAGTCTCATCATCGTCTTCCTCATTGTCTCCACCAACAGGAGTTACAGTTTGGGAATGAGGGTCTACATTATGGTCAGAACCTTCTGCGTCTGGTCCTGGATCCGACTCATAAAGATTCTGGGCATCAGTGCAGATCATTTCCTCGTCTGGATTCACAGAAGCTCTGGAGCCGACCTCTGATTCCCAGACTATAGTATGAGTAAACAGCTCTGTTGACTCAACGATCTGTTCTACCCCATACTCAGACGGGCAGCTGGAGACTTGGGAGGTGTGAGGAAGCAAGTGCGATTGGGGTGACACCTCTGAGGACTGGAGTATTTGTGATGTTGAAGTTGAGGTGGAGGAGAGCCCACTTAAATGAGCACTTGATATCCGTTGAAGCACCTGCTGTTTTTGTGCCTCATCTGGAATTTGTAGCGATTGGCGTGGCTGTAAGAAAAGGATCATATCACATTGTCCGCTAAAAGAAGTAGAAATTTTAGTTTGGCTGCAAGATGGTCTTTCTTCTGCAGATGTTACTGTTGCTTTAACACCTACCCCACGGACACAACCTTTTTTCCCTTTCCCAACACACCTATTCCCCTTTCCACCAGCAGCCGGCATTTTTCCACTCATTTTGGTGTTTAACTAATTCACAACTCTGGAGATGTTTGCACAAAAAAACAATGGATGGTAACCAAGCAGAGCTGAGTGGCCAAACTGTGGTAATAGGCCAAAAGTATTGGCTGGGTTAGATGCAGATAAAAATTATATTGAATTTGCAACCTGATGGAGGTAAGTACAGATGGACTAATACAACAAATCCCACACACTGCTACAAGCTGAAATATTTTTTCAGAGCTAGATGCAGAAAAAAATTATATTGAATTTGCAACCTGATGGAGGTCAGTATAGATGGACTAATAGAACAAGTCCCACACACTGCTAGAAGTCTAAATATTTTTCAGAGCTAGATGCAGATAAAAATTATTTTTAATTTGCAACCTGATGGAGGTTAGTATAGATGGACTAATAGACCAAGTCCCACACACTGCTAGAAGCCTAAATATTTTTTCAGAGCTAGATGCAGAAAAAAATTATATTGAATTTGCAACCTGATGGAGATCAGTATAGATGGACTAATAGAACAAGTCCCACACACTGCTAGAAGCTGAAATATTTTTTCAGAGCTAGATGCAGAAAAAAATTATATTGAATTTGCAACCTGATGGAGGTCAGTATAGATGGACTAATAGAACAAGTCCCACACACTGCTAGAAGCTGAAATATTTTTTCAGAGCTAGATGCAGAAAAATATTATATTGAATTTGCAACCTGATGGAGGTCAGTATAGATGGACTAATAGAACAAGTCCCACACACTGCTACAAGCTGAAATATTTTTTCAGAGCTAGATGCAGAAAAAAATTATATTGAATTTGCAACCTGATGGAGGTCAGTATAGATGGACTAATAGAACAAGTCCCACACACTGCTAGAAGACTAAATATTTTTTCAGAGCTAGATGCAGATAAAAATTATTTTTAATTTGCACCCTGATGGATGTTAGTATAGATGGACTAATAGACCAAGTCCCACACACTGCTAGAAGCCTAAATATTTTTTCAGAGCTAGATGCAGAAAAAAATTATATTGAATTTGCAACCTGATGGAGGTCAGTATAGATGGACTAATAGAAAAAGTCCCACACACTGCTACAAGCTGAAATATTTTTTCAGAGCTAGATGCAGAAAAAAATTATATTGAATTTGCACCCTGATGGAGGTCAGTATAGATGGACTAATAGAACAAGTCCCACACACTGCTACAAGCTGAAATATTTTTTCAGAGCTAGATGCAGAAAAAAATTATATTGAATTTGCAACCTGATGGAGGTCAGTATAGATGAACTAATAGAACAAGTCCCACACACTGCTAGAAGCCTAAATATTTTTTCATAGCTAGATGCAGATAAAAATTATTTTAAATTTGCACCCTGATGGAGGTTAGTATAGATGGACTAATAGACCAAGTCCCACACACTGCTAGAAGCCTAAATATTTTTTCAGAGCTAGATGCAGAAAAAAATTATATTGAATTTGCAACCTGATGGAGGTCAGTATAGATGGACTAATAGAACAAGACCCACACACTGCTAGAAGCTGAAATATTTTTTCAGAGCTAGATGCAGAAAAATATTATATTGAATTTGCAACCTGATGGAGGTCAGTATAGATGGACTAATAGAACAAGTCCCACACACTGCTACAAGCTGAAATATTTTTTCAAAGCTAGATGCAGAAAAAAATTATATTGAATTTGCAACCTGATGGAAGTCAGGATAGATGGACTAATAGAACAAGTCCCACACACTGCTAGAAGCCTAAATATTTTTTCAGAGCTAGATGCAGATAAAAATTATTTTTAATTTGCAACCTGGTGGAGGTTAGTATAGATGGACTAATAGACCAAGTCCCATACACTGCTAGAAGCCTAAATATTTTTTCAGAGCTAGATGCAGAAAAAAATTATATTGAATTTGCAACTTGATGGAGGTCAGTATAGATGGACTAATAGAACAAGTCCCACACACTGCTAGAAGGCTAAATATTTTTTCAGAGCTAGATGCAGAAAAAAATTATATTGAATTTGCAACCTGATGGAGGTCAGTTTAGATGGACTAATAGAACAAGTCCCACACACTGCTAGAAGCCTAAATATTTTTTCAGAGCTCGATGCAGAAGAATATAAATTGAATTTGCAACCTGGTGGAGGTTAGTATAGATGGACTAATAGAATGATGCTATGCCCAAAAAGTTTTACTTCACTAGATGCAGTAAAAAAATTGGTATTCTGTACACAGGTGGTGTTGCTTGCAACACAGATAGGCTACTCCACTGACTAACACACTCTGCAATAGGCCAAAAAGTATTTGCTTTGCTAGATTTAGCCAAATGCTGTGAAAAAAACTTGCACAGCACTGGCACAGATCTGCCTGACAAAAAGTGATAGGAACTGATGTAACCTAGCCCTGAAAAGGACTGCAATTACAATTAGTCTTTGCTCCCAACCTATCTATTTAAGAGCACAGACCTGCCTGCTAAAAGTGATAGAAACTGATGTAACCTAGCCCTGAAAAGGACTGCAATTACAATTAGTCTTTACTCCCACAACCTATCTATTTAAGAGCACATACCTGCCTGATAAAAGTCGTAGGAAATGATGTAACCTAGTCCTTAAAGGGACTGCAATCACAACTCTTTTCTACTCCCAAGCTATCTGTAGATTTAAGCAAAAATTGGCTTGAAATTAACAAGGTAGAGCGCACACAGCAACAGCGGTGCCGTCTAACACGCAGCTGCAGCAGTGAGAAAATGGTGGCGACGGGGAAAATGGCTGGGTCTTATAGGGCAAGGACATGTGACATACACTGCCAATGACACATGCCCATGCTTGTGTGAAAAAAAGCACTTCGCTCCGTGTGTGCGCTGCTAATAGGCTGACAGACTGCACCTCCCCACTGTAATTGCGGGAAAGAGAAAAAAAAATGGAGATCTTCATTATTGCTGCAGAGATCCATCCCCTGCCCCTCCCCCTGCCCCGCTGTACACTCAAACTGTGTATTAACATTAATTTTCATCATTACTGAGAAAAAATCCAGTTATGATTTTGGTGCACGAACAGTTATCGAACATAACCTCGAGCAGCCGAATTTTTTTCAAATCGTTCGTGTTCGCTGAACGTCTCGAACACGGCCCAAAACAGCTCGAATTTGAGATTGGCGAACAGTTCGAGTTGAACACCGCTCATCTCTACACATAAGAAGTTCAGTTTTTGACAGATTCAGTTTTAGATAGAGGGAGGACATTGTGTTATAAACAGTGTAAAGACAATCACTGGCATTTTGTAATAATGCAGGGGTGATGTCAGGAGATGATGTGTATACTTGGGTGTAATCAGCATAGAGATGGTACTGAAAACTGAATCTACTGATTGATTGTCCAATAGGAGCAATGTATAAGGAAAAGAGGAGGAGGCCTAGGACTGAGCCCTAAGGAACCCCGATAGTAAGGGGAAGAGGAGAGGAAGAGCAGCCAGCAAAAGATACAGTGAAGGAGTGGTCAGAGGTAGGAGGAGAACCAATAGAGAACAGTATCTCTGAGGCCGATAGAAAGGAGCATAGTGAGGAAATGCTGGTTATCTACAGTGCTGCAGAGAAATCCAGGAGAATCAGAAGGGAGTAGTGATCATTAGATTTAGCTGTTAGTAGATCATTAAAGTCCCTTAGTAAGGACAGTTTCAGTAGAGTGTAAGGAACATAAACTAGATTGTCAAGAAGTCAAGAAGAGTGATCTGAGAGATAGAAGATTAGATGGGAGTGAACCAAGTGTTCCACGAGTTTGGAGATGAAGGAAAGATTATGGACAGGTCTGTAGTTAGCATCGAAGTTCTGTTCTAGGTATGATTTTTTAAGAAATGGGTGCACACTGGCTTGTTTAAAAAAGGAGGGAAAGATACCAGATGAGAGAGATTAAATATTTTAGTGAGGTGAATGGTGACAGCCAGGGAAAGGGACTGGAGGAGATGTGAGGGAATAGGCTCCCTGGTGCAAGTAGTAGGGCAAGAAGATGCAAGGAGCCTGGTCACTTTTTCTTCCGTGACTGGTTCAAAAGCAGAAAATGAGCTAGATGAAATGTGGGAGCAAAGAGAATGCATGATATTAGGGGATTGAGAGAAAATTTCCTGTCAAATAAGGTCAAATTTTTTTTTTAAATAATTGGCCAAATTATCAGAGCTGAGGTCAGTAGTGGAAGCCTGCATTCTTGGATTGAGGAGAGAATGAAAAGTGTCAAAGAGTCGTTTAGGATTGTTGGATAGTTCAGTGATAAGAGTGTTGAAGTAGGTTTGTTTGGAGAGGTTAAGGGCAGAGTTGTATGTTTTAAGCATAATGGATATAATGAAAAAAATCTTTGGCCAGATTGGATTTTCTCCACAGACATTCGGCACACCTGGAGCACCGCTGGAGAAAACCTGTTTGCAGTGTGTGTCAGGGTTGTCGCCGTCTGTGCCGAGTTGTTCTAAATGAAGAAGGTAGAGCTTCATCCATGGGCACTTTGCAATCTTTCATTATAATGTTTCAATGCAAAATCAGGACAGGAGAGGGAGGAGATTTGGGCCAATGATGACTGCAAATTCTTCATAAGTTTCTGGGTATTAATGGCACATATATTTCTATAAATGTGAAAAGTAGGGATGTCCTGAGTTTTGTGACAGATCTTGACAAAGAATAAAAGAAGGTTGTGGTCAGAGAGTGGAAGAGGGGAGTTAGTAAAGTCATCCCCTGAGCAGAGCCGGGAGATGACCAGATCCAGCGTATTCCAATCTTCATTCATAGGAGAGTTAGTAAGCTATGAAAGGCCAAAGGAGGACGTTGGTGAAAATAGGTGAGTGGCATATGGGGAAAGGGGATCACCAATGGGGATGTTAAAGTCCCCCATGATGAGAGTGGGGATTTCACAGGATGTAAAATGTGGAAGCCAGGTGGCGAAGTGATCCAGGAGCTGACGGGAGGGGCCCGAAGGGCAATAGACAACTGTCACTCGCAGGGAGAAGGGCCAGTAGAGCCTGACAGCATTGACCTCAAAAGCAGGGAAGATAGTGAGGACACTGGGGGCATAACCTGAAAAGTACATTTTGTTGAGAGGAGCAGACCAACAACTCCACCTGGTCTGTTGTCAGGTCTGGCAGTATGTCAAAAATTAGGGCACCATACGAGAAAGCAGCAGCGACAGTGGTATCCGACTGCTGGATCCAGGTTTTAGCAAGAGCCAGAAGGAATTTAAAAAGAAAAAGTCATGGTTATAGGAGAGTTTGTTACCCGCAGGTCATGAGTTCCAGAGGTCATAGTTAAGAGACAGAAGGCATGCAAACACAGTGTCTGCAAATTGAGTTTCTGGTCTTGGCTTTTTATCCTAAGTCATGTGATATGGCTTGTTAATGGGTCACTATTGACTTCTAGGATTGCTACTTCCTGTTGGTGGCACTGGAGTTCTAGTCCTCTTTCTCTCTGAAGAGACAATTGGCATTTGGATAAAATATGCACATGCGTCCCCTGCACAAGCACCTTCCCTTGGCTATGGCTGAATATATAGAGAAGTTTGTGCTTACATTAATTACTAATTTAAGAATCAATCAACTAGCTTAAGACAGCAAGAGACAATAAAATGCAGAGACAAACAAACAAATTTGCAGATCAACATGGATCATAAATTCTTAGAGCAAGTGAGATGACCTTACAGCATCAGGGAACAACTCAGTATAATAAATTAAATATATACCATTAAACAAACTTGCAAAGATGGAAGTGAGGGCGCAGGTTTTAAAGGGATAAGTTCAGCAGATGAATGAAATATATACAGTACCCATAAGAAGAGAAGAGAGATGCGTTTTAGATTCATGCCATGTTTAACTGGCCTAAATTGAGGTTGCTTAGACATTAATAAAGCAGAGTTTGCGCACCGGACACCTAGTGTCTGTGCACAGACCCCGAACACGGACTTCTCCTTGAAGTATGTGTTACTGTTCGGGTTCGGCAGCCCAAACAAACATTGTTGAAAGACTGCAGTGCAGCCATTCAACAAACTCCTCCTGTTTGGGCACTTCCGGCCCTATCACAGCCATGCCAAGTATTGAGTACCTCACTAGCTGCAGGATTTCAACTTGCCCAGGGCACGTGCAATATTGTTCTTTCATGAACAAGCTATGAATTGTTATTTAGACCCCATACATGGGTGCATATGTACATGCAACATGTAGCATGATGATTGACCATTAAGGCACTATTTAGCCAGGGATAAGTGAAAATAGCCATAACAGTTAATATTAGTGATGGGTAACATAACAGTTATAAAATGCTCGGGTGCTCGATGCTCGGGTCGAGCACATTGGAATACTCGGGTGCTCGACCCGAGCAACGAGCCCAACGTAAGTCTTTGGGAAACCCGAGCATTTTTCAGGCTGCTCCCCCCGGCAGTCTGCAGAGGGCCTAAAAATTGCCCAAATCGATGGGAACAGTGCTCAAATTACATGGGGACAGCATGGGGAAAACCCCTGGAAGCATTTCTGACTGCCAGGTCACTTCTGCCAACAACGTTGTCAGAGGTATTACGCCACTTTTATGGACTCACAATGAAACATACCAAAACTAAACCAAAATGGATTTTCCTGGGAAATATATTAAGGAACATCCTTTCCAGGGTAATGACTTGTATATAAAGCAAAATAAATGACCAAAAACAAAAATGCTCCTCTACACCTTGGGCTATGTTCACACGTAGCGTTATTGATGCGTTTTTTAACTTTTGCATTTGCTTTCAACCGTGACAAATGCATTCACCAGGAAATGTCATTTTAACATTTTACAACCATATCTGGCCACGTGGTGTGTGAGATATCATCAGACACATTGTGTTTCATTTATGAAGGAGGGACTCTGAAAGTCACAAAGACTATTTTTATACGGCCATCAGGCGGCATTTACTATTCTTAAAGGGCCAGCAGTCAGCCCTTACTATTCTTAGAGAGCTATCAGCCGGCTATGTTTTATTGTTACCATTACTAAAGAGTGGGTCTCCTATACTGTTATTGCATATGCAGTGTGTGGCAGGGCTGCCCAAAATTTGGACGCACCCCAATACCACTTTGAAAATTTGGATGCACCCCAATACCCCTTTGAAGAGACTTAGAGGAGCGCCTTCTGAAAACAATGCTCCCATTATTAGGAAGTGGATCTCCCATTGTGTTGGCCTATGCAGTGAATGCAAGGGTTGCCAAAAATTTGGAGCCACTCCAATGCCCCTTGGAATAGACGTAGAGGGCCTCATGAAAAAATGTTCCCATTATTAGGAAGTGGATCTCCCATAGTGTTGACCTATGCAGTGAATGCAGGGGTTGCCAAAAATTTGGAGACACTCCAATGCCCCTTGGAAGAGACGTGGAGGTCAGAGGGCCTCCTCAAAACATTGTTCCCATTATTAGGAAGTGGGTCTCTCACTGTGTTGGCCTATGCACTGAATGCAAGGGTTGCCAAAAATTGTGAGGCACTCCAATGCCCCTTGGAAGAGACGTGGAGGAGGGCCTCATAAAAAAAGTTACCATTATCAGGAAGTGGGTCTCCCACTGTGTTGGCCTATGCAGTGAATGCAAGGGCTGCCAAAAATTGGGAGGCACTCCCATGCCCCTTGGAAGAGACGTGGAGGAGGGCCTCATAAACAAATGTTCTCATTATTAGAAAGTGGGTCTCCCATTGTGTTTGCCTATGCAGTGAATGCAAGGGCTGCCAAAAGTTGAGAGGCACTCCAATGCCCCTTGGAAGAGACGTGGAGGAGAAAGGAGCGGGCCTCCTATACTTGTAATGCCCGTGCACTATGTGTATGGGCTGACAAACATTTTTTACGGGCATCATAAACATCCTTTAAAAAAATTATGTGGTTGTTGCATCACGGACCATGGTCACCCTGGTGATATGGTGGTGGAGGATGAGGGGAAGGAGGAGGACAAGAGCAAATAGCCAAAATCAGGAAGCATATACACATGTGTGGGTGTGAAGAGGTGCATGGGAATACACCTCCCAAGAAAAGACACTGGATTTGAGTTTATGTTACGCTGCTATCATTCGGTGATGTTGTGAAGT
Organism: Phyllobates terribilis; assembly: GCF_046119375.1. Classification (NCBI taxonomy): domain Eukaryota; kingdom Metazoa; phylum Chordata; class Amphibia; order Anura; family Dendrobatidae; genus Phyllobates; species Phyllobates terribilis. The sequence continues at coordinate 287,354,544 of NW_027362761.1, forward strand.
CTGGCCCAATCCAGCCCTTGTTCATTTTTATAAGAGTCAGCCTATCAGCATTTTCAGTTGACAGGTGGATGTGCTTATCAGTTATAATACCACCAGCGGCACTAAAAACCCGCTCTGATAAAACATTGGCGGCAGGACAGGCCAGGAACTCAAAGGCATAGAGAGCCAGTTCATTCCACCTATCCAGCTTGGAAACCCAATAATTATAAGGCACAGAAGAATCACGGAGAATGTTGGTACAGTCGGCAAGGTACTCCCTCAGCATCTTCCCAAGCTTTGCACTCCTTGTGAGAGTACCCCGCGCCTCAGGGCTTGTGCGATGAGAGGGGCTGAGAAAATTCTCTCAGAACTTTGACAGTGTTCCCCTGCCTCAGCTGAATTGAAGTTGTGTCTAGTGTTGAGCCACCCCCGTAGTGTTCGAGTTCGGTTTGGTTCGTCGAACACCCGTGTGTTCGCCGAACTGTTCGTCGAACTGTTCGTCGAACACCTTCGAACACCGTTAAAACCAATGGCAGGCAAACAAAAACACATAGAAACACATAGAAAACACCTTCAAACGTGTCCAAAAGCTGACAAACTGCTCAGAAGACACAACTAACACATGGAAAAGTGACAAGTACATATAGTCATGCGAAAAGAAAAGAGGTGGAGGAGTAAAAGGAGGGGGAGACACAGATATAGGCATGTCATGCCCTTCTAAAATCCAAAAAGTGAGAAGCCGACATGTTCAGTCCGCTCCTGCCCGTGCCACCTCCGCGTCGCCGGGTTTGTGCCAGAGCCGCGGTGAACCCTGACGGCCAGCCCCCCTCTCCCAATACTGGTGCCTGTCCGCTGGTGGGTCGAGCGAGCCCCCCTGTGGTGGAGGCAGCTCTAAGCTTTTTAATTTAAATTGTCTCTCTAATTTGAATGAATACACGTTAAATCCATTTACAAGGATCTATTGGAGGGCAAGTCTCATGCCAGCAGCCGCGTAATTCCAGCTCCAGTAGCGTCCACTAAAGCTGCTGCAGTTAAAAAGCTTTTATAAGGATCGAGCTCGGCTGTCCACCGCAAGGCATCCTACTGCCAGTCCCAGCCCCTATGCCTTGGGGTGCCTCCTGATGCTCTTCACTGAGTATCCCATGGTCCCGAAGCATTTCCTTTGAAAAAATTAAGTGTCCAAACTACAGGTGGTGTAGCTTGCTTAACAGCCGGGATAATCCGCTGACTAGCAGACACTGCTACTAGGCACAAAGTATTTCCTGGGCTAGATGCAGTTAAAAATTTGTAATTAGATACTCTCGTTGGATGCTGAGAAAGCATTCCATAGAGTCTCCTGGCACGCCATATATGATTCTCTTAAAAAGCTTGGGGTAGGGGTCTAGGGGACCCTTTTATAGCCAAAATCACGGCCCTGTATCGCAATACGTCACCTAGGCTGAAGATAAATGGAACTGTAGCACCCTGAGGTCTCGGTTGCTACAGAGGTATTGCACCTCACCCATAGGTGTGATATCTCACTCTCAGGTAAGGATGTAGTGTGGATCAGGCCCCGACACCTGCATGCATTACACCACATTGCCGTGGGGCAGGGCGACCAATATGCCCCTGAGATGGGCACGACAGTCCCTGTCCCTGGCTGGAGTGGGGGGAGGGAACACTGAGGAAGGGGAACCCTGTAGTGCAGGAGCAGGGAGGAAGCAGTTCCTGGGTGCATTGAGAAGGGAGTATAAAAGGTGGGCACCATCTTAGTTCAGTGCAGAGAAGTCTGAGCAGAAGTGGCAGGGAGCAGGGGCTCTGCATGAGCTCTGCTCCGGAGGCGGGCCTAGTAACAGAGGCCCAGGCCTGGAAGAGGGAGAAGGAAGGAAGAGGAGCGGAGAAGGCTCCAGGAACGAGGAACGAAGGGATCCCAGGAGTGCGGACGGGCGAGTCGCCACCGCACGCCCGAATCCACCTGCGTGGAGGGGTCAGGCCAAAGGGGGAGACCGGTCCCCGAAACAAGTGGAGGCAGGAAACGACCCTCAGCTAAAACAGGAGGCTGTGACATTTTATGTGGCGCAGCCCCTCGCTACACCCGCTAGGAAGGCACCACATAGGGTCAGGGAAACTGGCGCCAAGTTTACCAAGAGGAGGCCCGAGGCAGCCGGACAGAAGGGTTGGTAAGAAAGGCCAGACAAAGGACACACAAAGGGGGTCCTGTGAAGCGCTCCAAAGTTATCTGGGAGTTGTCTGAGCCCCTCACCTGGTGAGCACAGTACGACGTGGGCAGCCATTACCTGCCGACGTGGTCTAGATAATAAGAACTGTGAGTAAAGGCCCTGGACTGCATCACTGACTCCGTGTCGTTACTGCTGCTGCCCTGGACCATCACCCCCATCCTCCGCATACACTGCCCTGAGGCTATACTCCTCCCATGGGGAGTTATGCTACGCTCTGCTGCACCCACAACACCAGCCTCAGCTGTCTGCCCTGGAGCGGCGGTTCACTCTGACCGCAATCCACGGATGGCGTAGTCGGACATTTAAACATCAAAACCACATAAATAGTTCCGCCACTGGTTTGACCGCGCTGAGCCACGGAACCGGGTCGCCGCCACGGAGACTACAACCACCAGCATCCACCAAAAAGGGTCCGGCTCCGGGTGTCCCAAGGCCCAGGGGGCGCGTCAGAACATTTTCATCACCTTTCACAATCACCAATGGGACAAGGCAGGGATGTTCTCTGTCCCCTCTCTTATACATCCTAGTGACGGAGCACCTGCTCTCATCAATTCGCCATAACCCCAATATTAGGTGGATTGAGGTGGGAGGCACCGAGTACAAGTGCTCTCTATTTGCTGATGATGTCCTAGCATATATCACTCAATCACATATATCCATCCATGCTGTTATGGCTGAAATAGATCACTTTGTTACATGGTCAAATTTTAAAATCAATGCAGCGAAGTCTGAGGCCCTCGATGTCTCCCTCCCCAAATCCAAATAGGATTCCATCCAGTCCAACTTTCCCTTTGCCTGGCCCTCACATGGTATCAAATACTTAGGAATTCCTATTCATAGAGACCTCTCCCATCTATGTTATCTTAATTTTGGGCCCTTTATTGAACAACTCCATACAGACCACGATTGGCAAGTTAGAACTGTAAGATTCACTACGTGAACCACTGGTGTTTTGTGGAAAAGCACATGTACACTGTGTTCCAAATTATTATGCAAAAAGTGTTTAGGAGTGATAAGGGAAGAATTTGTTTGTTTGTCAGTTAAACTCATTGATGGTGATGTGTGTCAGGGCTCTTTATATCACTGTAAGCAATTGCAGACACCTGTCCTAATTAGTTTGGCAGGTGTGTCCAATGAAAGGCAAGACTACTTAAGAAGGCTGTCTCACATTATTGAGCAGCCTACATTTTCTGCCAAAATGGGAAAGAAAAAGGATGTGTCGGCTGCTGAGAAGCAACAAATTGTGGAGTGTTTATGTTATGTTCTGCTACCAGAGCTAAGGAAAGAGAGGAGATCTGTCCCTACGATAGAACTCAGCTTTATCCCTACGATGTAACAGGGGACCTGATCCTGCGATCAGACCTGCTAAAGTCCTAAGCTAGTCTGTACGGAGACCTATAGATGTGGGGAAGGAATCCCTACAAGTACTAAGGACTGGGAGGAAAATGGGACACCTCCTAACAGAAATAGTAGCAGACAGACAAACAAACAAAATATATAGAACACTGAGGTCCGTAGACCAAGCAAACTAACAGAGTTAGATACAGAGCACAGGCTAGCTAGAAAGTAGTTATACAATGAAGTCCAGCAAAGCCAGAAGGGCGGAGCAGGATTAAATAGGCCAACAAGGTCATGTGACCAGCAAAGGAAAAAACCTAAGAGCAAGGTTCTAACAGTACCCCCCCCTTCTAAGAGGATCCTCCGGATCCCCTAGGACCAGGCTTATCAGGAAATCTCCTGTGAAACGCTCTGATAAGTCTGGACGCGGAAACATCATCTGACCTCACCCAAGAGTTATCCTCGGGTCCGAAACCTTTCCAGGCCACAAGATACTGCAAACTTCCTCTATACCGTCTAGAGTTAAGGATGCGAGAAATTTCATATTCCCCGTCCTCCACCACCGGAGGAACAGAGGCAGAGGCGTCACCATCCGACACAACAGCATTTTTTTAACAGAGAGACATGAAATACCGGATTAATTCTCCAGGAGGTAGGAACCTCCAACCTAACAGCAGATTGGTTGACAACCTGAAGCACCTTAAAGGGCCCTACAAACTTGGGACCCAATTTCTTAGAAGGAATCCTCAACCGCAGATTCCTAGAGGACAACCAAACCATGTCACCAACAGCGAACAAAACCTCCTGTCGTTTCCTATCAAAGTAGTCTTTAGACTTTCTGTTGGCCTCCTGAAGATTACCACGCACATCCGTCCAAACTCTCTCCAAATCACCGGAAAAATTCTCCTCTTCAGGCACGGCAGATCCCAACTTGGAGAACGACCCAAACGACGGATGTCTCCCAGAACAACAAAAAAAAGGCGAACAACCAGCAGAAGAAGATGTATGATTGTTCAGAGCAAATTCAGCAAGTGGAAGAAACTCAGACCACCCCTCTTGATTGTCTGCCACAAAACAACGCAAGAACTGCTCAACATCCTGGTTTTTCCTTTCTGTCTGGCCATTAGATTCAGGATGATATCCGGACGAAAACGATAAATGAACTCCCAACCTGTCACAAAAGGCACGCCAAAAACGAGCCACGAACTGAGGACCCCTATCAGAAACAATGTCAGTAGGAACGCCATGAAGTCTGACAATTTCCTTGACAAAGGCCTTAGCGAGAGTTTTAGCGCAGGGCAGTTTGACGAAGGGAACCAAGTGACACATCTTGCTAAAACGGTCCACGACCACCCAGATGACAGTAAAACCCTCAGAGGGGGGAAGGTCAGTTATAAAGTCCATAGCCAAATGTGTCCAAGGAGCACTGGGAACCTCCAAAGGACAAAGCAACCCCGCAGCAGGAGTATGTGAGGACTTAGATCTAGCACATATAGTACATTGACGCACCCACTTAATGACTTCCTTCTGCCATCCAGGCCACCAAAAACTGCGACCCACCAGTCTCTTGGTCTCAGAGATTCCGGGATGACCTGCCAACCGAGATTCATGACACTCAACAAACAAATCTCTCCTAAAGGTCCCAGGCACAAACAACCTCCCATGAGGAGTGTTAGATGGGGCATTCTCCTGTGCTTTAAGAATCTCATCTTCCAAAACGGAGTCCAAAGCAGCTATCACAACACCTTCTTGTAAAATGTTCTCCTCTTTCTCAGCACCGACTATGGGAGAAAAACTGCGAGACAAGGCATCCGCCTTAACATTCTTAGTACCAGGGATGTAAGTAACGGAGAAATTAAACCGCGAGAAAAACAGTGCCCACCTAGCCTGACGGGCATTCAGGCGCTTGGCAGCATCAAGATATATCAGATTTTTATGATCCGTAAGAACCTGAACGGGAAATTCCGCACCTTCCAAGAAGTGGCGCCAGTGTTCAAATGTGAGTTTAATAGCCAATAATTCCCGATTACCAATATCGTAATTCAGTTCAGTCTCCGAAAATTTTTTTGAAAAAAAGGCACAGGGATGTAATCCATCCCCGTTATCCTGAGACAATACTGCGCCAACCCCCACAGAGGAAGCATCAACCTCAACCAAAAACGGCTTAGTCACATCAGGCTGCATAAGGATGGGAGCAGAGGTGAACCTCTCCTTGAGATACACAAAAGCTTCAATAGCCTCAGAAGACCACTGAACCGCATCAGCACCTTTCCTGGTGAGATCGGTCAGAGGTTTGACAATACTAGAAAAATTTTTTATGAATTTTCTGTAATAATTGGCGAAACCTAAAAACCTCTGTATCGATTTCAAACCAATAGGCCTAGGCCATTCCTGTACAGCTTGAACTTTAACCGGGTCCATCTCAAAACCTTCGCTGGAGATAATGTAACCCAAAAAACTAATTCTCTGTACAGCGAACTCACATTTCTCCAGCTTAGCAAAAAGTGAATTGTCCATTAACAACTGTAATACCTCACGTACGCTCCGCCAATGAGACTCCAGATCCGGCGAATAAATCAAAATGTCATCCAAATACACAACCACATTTTTGCCGATCAAAGGTATAAGGATGTCATTAATAAGATTCTGAAAAAATGCAGGAGCATTAGTAAGACCAAAAGGCATAACCAGATTCTCAAAATGACCCACAGGAGTGTTAAAAGCAGTCTTCCATTCGTCACCCTCCTTCATGCGCAACAGATTGTATGCCCCCTTAAGGTCAATTTTAGAGAACCACTTGGCCCCCATTAACTGGTTAAATAAATCAGGAATCAATGGCAGTGGGTAAGGATTGCGTACAGTAATTTTGTTAATCTCACGAAAATCCAGACAAGGACGTAAACCGCCGTCCTTTTTTTTTACAAAAAAAAATCCAACCGCCACAGGAGACTTAGAAGGCCTAATGTGACTGGCGGCCAAACTTGTCTGTATGTATTCCTCCAAAGCCTTCCTCTCAGGAATAGTAAGGTTAAATAAACGACTTTTAGGAAGAGTCGCTCCAGGGACAAATTCAATAGAACAATCATAGTCTCTATGGGGAGGCAAAACCTGCGATTCCTTCTCAGAAAAAACTCTCCAAAAATCCTGAATAGGAACAGGCAATTCTCCCCTATCCAAAGCTGCAATACGCCCGTTACAACACTTGTCATAACATTTATGGCTCCAGGATTTAATTTCACTGGTAGACCAATCCAGTACAGGATTGTGAAATTTTAACCAGGGCAATCCCAATATTACTGGAGAAGGCAAGTTATTCAAAACTACCAAATCCAATTTCTCATGGTGAACACCATTAATAGTGAGAGGAAATTCACAGACCTTGAGAGTAATATTCTTCAAAGGGGAACCATCCACAGAAACCACAGCAATGGGGGATGATAAAGGTTCGGGTTTTAAATTGAGTCTTTCCAAGAATCCCCCATCAATTACATTCAGAGTAGACCCACAATCGACAAACACCCGAAATTCCATTAATTTTTCCTGAGCAATCGTGGAAGCAGCTAAAAATACACCCTTGGAATTTAAACAGGCAATACGGGCATGACTGACCTTTTTTTTTCTTTCTTCATACGAAGCTCACAGCCTTTAATCAAATGACCAGATTTTCCGCAATAGAAACATAAGCCTTCAAAAAATCTACGGTCTTTTTCTTGAGAGCGAGGTGCCACCGATCCAATCTCCATCGGTTCACCACTGTTAGTACACACATTCTCATAACCAGAAACTGACATAGCAGAGGATTTGCTCTCATTAACCCTTGCACGCAGTCTCCTATCCACCCGTATAGCTAATTGCATAGCCTGTTGCAAATCTTCAGGTGTAGGATAAGCAATTAGCAGGTCTTTAACCCTTTCATTGAGCCCAGCAAGAAATAGACTTTTCAGAGCAGAATCGTTCCACCCTGTTTGAGTAGACCATCGACGGAAATGAGTACAATATTTTTCCACATTACCTGATCCCTGTCTCAAACGTCTTAACTCAGTCTCAGCTGATGCGACACGGTCAGGATCATCATATAATAGCCCCAAAGCAGAAAAAAAGCTATCCACTGATCTGAAGCATGTATCACTAGGTTGCAAAGAAAAGGCCCACTCCTGAGGCTCTTTGCGCAAAAGTGACATTATGAACCCTATGCGCTGGGATTCATCCCCAGAGGACTTGGGTCTTAAACGAAAATACAATAAGCAAGCATTTTTAAATGAAAAAAATTCTCGGTGTTCACCAAAAAATAAATCCGGCAAACATACCTTAGGCTCCAAGAAATGTGCTCCAGGACAGTTACTCACGTGCTGACGGAGCTCGGCCACCTCCAGAGAGAGTCCCTGCAGGCGATGAGCCAAATCCTGAACCGACACCATGATGGAACAGAAAAATCTTTCCTTAGAGAATTTGCAGGCTGGACTTACTGTTATGTTCTGCTACCAGAGCTAAGGAAAGAGAGGAGATCTGTCCCTACGATAGAACTCAGCTTTATCCCTACGATGTAACAGGGGACCTGATCCTGCAATCAGACCTGCTAAAGTCCTAAGCTAGTCTGTACGGAGACCTATAGATGTGGGGAAGGAATCCCTACAAGTACTAAGGACTGGGAGGAAAATGGGACACCTCCTAACAGAAATAGTAGCAGACAGACAAACAAACAAAATATATAGAACACTGAGGTCCGTAGACCAAGCAAACTAACAGAGTTAGATACAGAGCACAGGCTAGCTAGAAAGTAGTTATACAATGAAGTCCAGCAAAGCCAGAAGGGCGGAGCAGGATTAAATAGGCCAACAAGGTCATGTGACCACCAAAGGAAAAAACCTAAGAGCAAGGTTCTAACAGTTTAGGTCAAGGCATGACTACAATCAACATTGTGCGATGATCAGGATGAAGTGTCTTGGCAATCAAGAAGTATGTAGCTGATTCACAGTACACACGTGTGCGTGCTGATAAGGGCAAATTGAGGACTCTTTCCTACAGGCAATTACGTCAGGTTGAAAGAGCAGCGGCAAAAAAGCCTTGTCATAGCAGCAGACAAGTTTTTGAAGCTGCTGGTGCCTCCAACGTCCCCCGAACAACAACATGCAGGGTCCTTCAGAGGTTTGCAGCTGTGCATACGCCATCCTGTCGACCTCCTCTATACACTTCACACAAGCAGAAACGGCTCCAGTGGGCCAAACATTACATGAAGACTGATTTCAAAACTGTTTTGTTCACGGATGAGTGCCGTGCAGCGCTCGATGGTCCAGATGGATGGAGTGGAGGATGGCTGGTTGATGGACACCCCACGCAAACACGGCTACAGCGCCAACAAGGAGGAGGTGGAGTAATGTTTTGGGCTGGAATCATGGGGAGAGAGATTGTCGGCCCCTTTAGGATCCCTGAAGGCGCTAAAGATGAACTCCATAATGTATGTGGATTTTCTCAAACAGCACTTCCTGCCATGGTTCAAGAAGAAGTACCGTGTATTTCACAGCAAGATCATTTTTTTGCATGATAATGCACCATCTCATGCTGCACATAAAACATCTGCATCTCTGGCTGATATGGGCATAAAAGGGGACAAACTTATGGTGTGACCCCCATGCTCCCCTGACCTCTACCCCATTCAGAACCTTTGGAGCATCATTAAAAGGAGTGTCTACGATGGCGGGAGGCAGTTCACATCTAAGCAACAGCTCTGGGAGGGTATTCTGTCCTCATGCAAAACAATTGAAGCAGAAACCATCCAAAACCTGACAAATTCAATGGACGAGAGAGTTCAGAAGCTCCTTTCGAACAAGGGGTCCTATGTGAAAATGTAACATCACCTAGAATAAAGTTTTGAGTTGAAAACTGTTTGATTTCAGTTTCTAACAACCTGCTAATGCTTATAATTTCAAAAATGACCATTTTTTTGGTTTTTATTAAAATGAAAAGGTTGATCGAAAAGTTTGGGGGATCTAAGAGTGTGGCAACCCAGTAGTCATGATTACTTCGAATTCTGACAATATGAGGGTCATCCTGCAGGTAGTGCAGCAAGAAGGCACTTATGTGTCTTGCGCATCTCGGAGCCCCAAAATTATTTTCCGGGCTAGATGCAGCTAAAAATTATTATTAATTTTAAATCTGGTGAAGCTTTAGTATAGATGGCCTAATAGGATCAGTGCTGCACACTGCTACAAAGCCCAAATTATTTTCCAGTCAAGATACAGATAAACATGATTAGTAATTTTAAATCTGGTGGAGCTTATTATAGATGGCCTAATAGAATCAGTGCTGCACACTGCTACAAAGCCCAAATTATTTTCCAGCCAAGATACAGATAAACATGATTAGTAATTTGAAAGCTTAAAACGGTTGGTAGGGTGATTTTAACCAATCATCAAGCTTTTACTCTCCCCAGGATGACACAGGGGTAGAAAAGTCGTTTCGGATCCATGATTTGTTCATCTTTATGAACGTGAGTCTGTCTACATTATCAGTGGAGAGCCGCGTGCGCTTATCTGTCAGCACACCACCAGCAGCGCTGAACACACGTTCAGACAGAACGCTGGCTGCGGGGCATGACAAGATCTCCAAGGCGTAAGTGGCTAGCTCCGGCCATTTATCCAGATTGGAAGCCCAAAAAGAGCAAGGGTCCAGTGACACAGTCATGGCTTCAATGTTTACTTGGAGATACTCCTGTACCATCGTCTCTAGGAGTTGACTATGTGTCAGACTTCTTGTCTCCTGTGGCCTTGCAAAAGATGGGCTAAAAAAGTGGTGAAATGATTCCGCAAAATTGATGTTACCAGCAGATACTGTGGTTCTGTTACGGTTTGAGTGCTGAACACTTGACTGTCCCACGGTTGGCAAGTTGGAACTGTGAGATTCACTACGTGCACCACTGGTATTTTGTGGAAAAGCACATGTAAGATTCTGCAACAGTCTCTGCTGATACTCCTGCATGCGTGCATCCCTTTCTATGGCAGGAATAATTTCTGCAAATTTACTTTTGTACCGGGGATCTAACAGTGTGGCAACCCAGTAGTCAGGATTATTTCAAATTCTCACAATTCGAGGGTCATGTTGCAGGTAGTGCAGCAAGAAGGCACTCATGTGTGTTGCGCATCCAGGAGCACCAAGTCCCTGTTGTGTTGGTGGCGAGGTAACAATCATGCTTCCTTCCTCTGTCCTCTCCCCCCAACCTCGCACAACAGAAATGTGATCAAGGTCTCCCTCATCTGATGAGTCTTCCATCAGTTCGTCCTCCACTTCTTATTGGGCTCCTGCACCTTCCTCACTAGTTTGGCTGCTACCATGCGCCCTGGTAAAATCATCTCCCCCACCCTCACATGCCTGCCGCCTTGGTGCTGCCGACCGTCTGGACCTTGCATATGTTAGCCCTTCCGCATACAACTCATCCTCCTCTACTTCCTCCACCTCCTCTTGTGCCACCACCTGACTCCGAAGTCTGTTTAACATGTGCTCCAGCATGTAAATCACCGGAATAGTCATGCTGATAATGGCATCGTCAGCACTAAACATCTTCGTCGCCATTTCAAAACTGTGCAGAAGGGTGTATAGGTCCCTGATCTGAGACCACTCCTCCAGCGTGATTTGCCCCACCTCTGGATCTCGTTGGCCCAGGCTATACGTCAGAACGTATTGCACCAGGGCTTGTCGGTGCTGCCACTGTCGCTGCAACATGTGCAGAGTTGAATTCCACCGGGTAGGCACATCGCATTTTAGCCGCTGAAGTGGCAGGCCCAACGACTTCTGTAGAGATGTAAGTCGCTGAGCTGCGGGATGCGAACGGCGGAAGTGAGCACACAGCGACCGTGCCCTCTGCAGAAGGCCATCTAGTCTGGGATAGTGGGCTAAAAATTGCTGGACAACCAGGTTCAACACGTGAGCCATACAAGGCACGTGTGTGACATTGCCCCGGCGAAGGGCCGCACCCAGGTTTGCAGCATTGTCGCACACGGCCTTCCCTCGTTTCAGGTCCAGTGGAGACAACCATTCATGAAATTGGTTCTCCAGAGCTGACCACAACTCCTCAGCTGTGTGACTCACATTTCCCAGACATTTCAATGTAAAAACCGCCTGATGACGTTGAGCCCTACTGCCAGCATAGTAAGGAGGTGTGCAGGATCCCTTCTGCGCAGTTAGAAAGCTTGTGGCATGACCAGACAGGCTTTGGGTGCAGGTGGAAAACCGAGAGGAGGTTGAGGAGGCAGAAGCAGTGGAGCAACTTTGACATAAAGAGGATTGACGCACAACTCGTGGGGACGGCAAGACTTGGACAGCAGCCCCTTGTCCTGCTGTCACCATAGTTACCCAGTGCCCAGTCAGCGACATGTAACGCCCCTGTCCATGCCTACTCATCCAAGTGTCTGTGGTGAAATGCACCCTGTCACACACAGAGTTTCTCAAAGAAGCGGTGATGTTGTGTGCGACATGCTGGTGGAGCGCAGGCACACCTTTCTTTGAGAAGTAGTGCCGACTGGGCATCTGGTACTGGGGCACTGCGACGGACATAAGGTCTCGAAAATCCTCTGTGTCCACCAGGCGGAAAGGCAGCATTTCTATAGCCAAGAGCTTGCAGATGGTGAAATTCAACCTCTTAGCTTTCTCATGGCTAGGAGGAAATGGTCTTTTACTTGTCCACATCTGAGGGACCGAGGGCTGGCTATTGTGCTTAGACGGGGTTGATAAGGGTGTCCCCTGCAAACTGCCGGTCTGTGAGGAAGATGCAGGCGGACATGTTAGGTTGCCTTGATCCACAGGTGGTGCTATCGATTTCGGACAGCGCTCAACACCAGCTGGTGTTACCACCTCCAAAGAAAATGATGACCTGCCAATCACGCTGGCTGTTGCGGGTAAAGAGGTGGCAGGTCTGCGCCCCAAAACAGGTGTGACTGCTGTCCCCCCAGTCACAGAGGATGAAGAGGCCGCGGATGCACAAGATATGGCAGACGGTGGTTGGCCCGGCCGGCTAGGCCGCATTGTAGCACACTGAGCTTCCCACTGCAACTTATGCTTCATGTCCATGTGCCGGTTCATGCATGAAGTACTCAAACTATGTATTTTTTGGCCTCTACTTAGCTTTTGCTGACAAATGTTACAGATAACATGAGTTGGGTCATCTTTATCGATCTGAAAAAATGCCCAGGCTATGTAAGGCTTAGCACCCATGCGACCTGAAGAGCCACCACGACTTGTGGTGAGAGGCAGAGTTGTGTTTGAGGATGCAGTTGTTGATGTGCTTCCAGTACTACGTCTCTGTCCAGGAAGGCGCAACCTGACCTCGTCGTCACTAGCATCTTCCTCCACCTCCTCTGCTGACCTCATCTCTTGGCTGACTGTGGGTTGACAGTAAGTGGGATCTCCAACCTCATCATCATCACCCTGTGCATTATCACACCCGTCGTCCTCAGAGCCACCCTGTTCCTGCCCTGACAAAAAACTAAAGTTGTCGCTCCAATCAGGTATTTGAGTCTTATCATCGTCTTCCTCATTGTCTCCACCAACAGGAGTTACAGTTTGGGAATGAGGGTCTACATTATGGTCAGAACCTTCTGCGTCTGGTCCTGGATCCGACTCATAAAGATTCTGGGCATCAGTGCAGATCATTTCCTCGTCTGGATTCACAGAAGCGCTGGAGTCGACCTCTGATTCCCAGGCTATAGTATGAGTAAACAGCTCTGCAGACTCAACCATCTGTTCTACCTCATACTCAGACGGGCAGCTGGAGATTTGGGAGCTGTGAGGAAGCAAGTGCGATTGGGGTGACACCTTTGAGGACTGGAGTATTTGTGATGTTGAAGTTGATGTGGAGGAGAGCCCACTTAAAGGAGCACTTGATATCCGTTGAAGCACCTGCTGTTTTTGTGCCTCATCTGGAATTTGTAGCGATTGGCGTGGCCGTAAGAAAGGGATCTTATCACATTGTCCGCTAAAAGAAGTAGACATTTTAGTTTGGCTGGAAGATGGTCTTTCTTCTGCAGATGTTACTGTTGCTTTAACACCTACCCCACGGACACAACCTTTTTTCCCCTTCCCAACACGCCTATTCCCCTTTCCACCAGCAGCAGGCCTTTTTCCACTCATTTTGGTGGTTAACTAATTCACAACTCTGGAGTTGTTTGCACAAAAAAACAATGGATGGGAACCGAGCAGAGCTGAGTGGCCAAACTGTGGTATTAGGCCAAAACTATTGGCTGGGTTAGATGCAGAAAAAAATTATATTCAATTTGCAACCTGTTGGAGGTCAGTATAGATGGACTAATAGAACAAGTCCCACACACAGCTAGAAGCCCAAATATTTTTTCAGAGGTAGATGCTGAAAATTTTTTTATTCAGTTTGCAACCTGATGGAGGTCTGTATAGATGGATTAATAGAACAAGTCCCACACACAGCTACAAGCCCAATATTTTTTCAGAGGTAGATGCAGAAAAAAAATATATTCAGTTTGCAACCTGATGGAGGTCAGTATAGATGGACTAATAGAGAAAGTCCCACACACTGCTAGAAGGCCAAATATTTTTTCAGAGCTAGATGCAGACAAAAAATTATTTTGAATTTGCAACCTGATGGAGGTCAGTATAGGTGGACTAATAGAACAAGTCCCACACACTGCTAGAAGGCCAAATATTTTTTCAGAGCTAGATGCAGAAAAAAATTATATTCAGTTTGCAACCTGATGGAGGTCTGTATAGATGGATTAATAGAACAAGTCCCACACACAGCTAGAAGCCCAAATATTTTTTCAGAGGTAGATGCAGATAAAAATTATTTTTAATTTGCAACCTGATGGAGGTCAGTATAGATGGACTAATAGAGAAAGTCCCACACACTGCTAGAAGGCCAAATATTTTTTCAGAGCTAGATGCAGATAAAAATTATTTTTAATTTGCAACCTGATGGAGGTCAGTATAGATGGACTAATAGAGAAAGTCCCACACACTGCTAGAAGGCCAAATATTTTTTCAGAGCTAGATGCAGATAAAAATTATATTCAATTTGCAACCTGATGGAGGTCAGTATAGATGGACTAATAGAACAAGTCCCACACACAGCTAGAAGCCCAAATATTTTTTCAGAGGTACTGTAGATGCAGATAAAAATTATTTTAAATTTGCAACCTGATGGAGGTCAGTATAGATGGACTAATACAACAAGTCCCACACACAGCTAGAAGCTCAATATTTTTTCAGAGGTAGATGCAGAAAAAAATATATTCAGTTTGCAACCTGATGGAGGTCAGTATAGATGGAGTAATAGAACAAGTCCCACACACAGCTAGAAGCCCAAATATTTTTTCAGAGGTAGATGCAGATAAAAATTATTTTTAATTTGCAACCTGATGGAGGTCAGTATAGATGGACTAATAGAGAAAGTCCCACACACTGCTAGAAGGCCATATATTTTTTCAGAGCTAGATGCAGATAAAAATTATATTCAATTTGCAACCTGATGGAGGTCAGTATAGATGGACTAATAGAGAAAGTCCCACACACTGCTAGAAGGCCAAATATTTTTTCAGAGCTAGATGCAGATAAAAATTATATTCAATTTGCAACCTGATGGAGGTCAGTATAGATGTACTAATAGAGCAAGTCCCACACACAGCTAGAAGCCCAAATATTTTTTCAGAGGTACTGTAGATGCAGATAAAAATTATTTTTAATTTGCAACCTGATGGAGGTCAGTATAGATGGACTAATAGAGAAAGTCCCACACACTGCTGGAAGGCCAAATATTTTTTCAGAGCTAGATGCAGAAAAAAATTATATTCAGTTTGCAACCTGATGGAGGTCAGTATAGATGGACTAATAGAGAAAGTCCCACACACTGCTAGAAGGCCACATATTTTTTCAGAGGTAGATGCAGAAAAAAATATATTCAGTTTGCAACCTGATGGAGGTCTGTATAGATGGATTAATAGAACAAGTCCCACACACAGCTAGAAGTCCAATATTTTTTCAGAGGTAGATGCAGAAAAAAATATATTCAGTTTGCAACCTGATGGAGGTCAGTATAGATGGACTAATAGAACAAGTCCCACACACAGCTAGAAGCCCAATATTTTTTCAGAGGTAGATGCAGAAAAAAATATATTCAGTTTGCAACCTGATGGAGGTCTGTATAGATGGATTAATAGAACAAGTCCCACACACAGCTAGAAGCCCAATATTTTTTCAGAGGTAGATGCAGAAAAAAATATATTCAGTTTGCAACCTGATGGAGGTCAGTATAGATGGACTAATACAACAAGTCCCACACACAGCTAGAAGCCCAATATTTTTTCAGAGCTAGATGCAGAAAAAAATTATATTCAATTTGCAACCTGATGGAGGTCAGTATAGATGGACTAATAAAATGATGCTATGCCCAAAAGATTTTACTTCACTAAGTGCAGTAAAAAAATTGGTATTCTATACACAGGTGGTATATCTTGCAACACAGATAGGCTACTCCACTGACTAACACACTCTGCAATAGGCCAAAAAGGATTAGCTTTGCTAGATTCAGCCAAATGCTGTGAAAAAAACTTGCACAGCACTGGCACAGACCTGCCTGGCAAAAACTGATAGGAACTGATGTAACCTAGTCCTGAAAAGGACTCCAATTACAATTAGTCTTTACTCCCACAATCTATCTATTTAAGAGCACAGACCTGCCTGATAAAAGTCGTAGGAAATGCTGTAACCTAGTCCTTAAAAGGACTGCAATCACAACTATTCCCTACTCCCAAGCTATCTGTAGATTTGTGCGAAAATTGGCTTGAAATTAACAAGGTATAGCGCACACAGCAACAGCTGTGCCGTCTAACACGCAGCTGCAGCAGTGAGAAAATGGTGGCGACGGGAAAAATGGCTTGGTCTTATAGGGCAAGGACATGTGACATACACTGCCAATGACACATGCCCTTGCTTGTGTGAAAAAAAGCACTTCGCTCCGTGTGTGCGCTGCTGATAGGCTGACAGATTGCACCTCCCCACTGTAAATGCGGGAAAGAGAAAAAAAAAATGGAGAACTTCATTGTTCCTGCAGAGATCCATCCCCTGCCCCTCCCCCCACCCCGCTGTTCACTCAAACTGCGTATTAACATTAATTTTCATCATTACTGAGAAAAAATCCAGTTATGATTTTGGTGCACGAACAGTTATCGAACATAACCTCGAACAGCCGAATTTTTCTCAAATTGTTCGTGTTCGCCGAACGGCTCGAACACCGCCCAAAACAGCTCGAATTTGAGATTGGCGAACAGTTCGAGTAGAACAACGCTCATCTCTAGTTGTGTCTCTCTCTTGTCTGTACTCCTTGGTTGTCCAATGAAGTGTGCCCTCTGCCGCCAGCATTTTCAGATGGGAATTTTTTAATAGTTTGGCAACAAGGGCCTTTTGGTACAGCCCCATTTTTGTAGACCTGTCCGCCTCAGGAATAAGAGATACTGTATAATGTTCTCCTGGTAGCGTGGGTCTAAAAGTGTCACCAACCAGTAATGACTATCAACCAAAATTTTGAGAACGCGAGGGTCATGGGAAAGGCAGTGTAACATAAACTCAGCCATGCGTGCCAGACTATTAACAGGTAAGACTTCCGTGTACTCACCAAGAGGATGACTGACCATGCTCTCCTCCTCCTCTCTGTCCTCTGGCCATCCACGTTGAACAGACGGTATGACAGCTGTGCAGGGAGTACCATCTATAGCGCATGAAACTAGCTCCTGTTCTTCCTCCTCCTCCTTCTCTTCCTTATTGTCACCCAATCCACATTGGGATGAGATGAGGCTGGGCTGTGTGTATTCACCCTGTATGGTTCCTTGCTCCATCTCATCGTGCTCCGCCTGCAATGCATCCTCTTTAATTGTGAGCAGAGAGCTTTTCAGAAGACAGATAAGTGGGATGGTGACGCTAATTATGGCGTCATTGCCGCTCACCATCTTGGTGGCGTCCTCAAAGTTTTGGATGATGGTACATATGTCTGACATCCATGTCCACGCGTGAGGTCTTATGTGTGGAGTTTGAACTGAATACCGACGGCCTTGTTGATGCTGGTAGTCAACAACTGCCCTCTTCTGCTCACAAATCCTACACAATATCTGCTGTGTAGAGTTCCAACGTGTGGGGACATCACACACCAGTCTGTGAGCCGGAAGCTGCAAACGCTGCTGAAACACGGCAAGGACGGCGGAAGCTGTAGGTGACTTTCTAAAATGGGCACATAGGTGGCGTACTTTAACAAGCAGATCCGGCAGCTCCGGGTAGGATTTGAGAAACCGCTGAACCACGAGGTTAAGCACATGGGCCAGGCATGGTACAAGAGTAAGCTCGCCTCACCTCAGAGCCGCCACCAGGTTCCGGCCATTGTCACACATGACCATGCTTGGCAGTAGGTTCAGCGGTGTGAGCCACAGATCTGCCTGCTCTTTCAGAGCTGTCCACAACTCTCCAGCATTGTGCGGTTTGTCACCAAAGCATATTAGTTTCAGCACAGCCTGTTGCCGCTTGGCCGAGGCAGTGCTGCAGTGCTTCCAGCTTGTGACTGATGTGGTCATTTCGGAGGTGGAGGCTGAAGAGGAGGAGGAGGCTGAGGAGGATGAGGTGCAGGAGCTGTAGACCATGGGGGCAACCCTGATTGACCTAGGGCCCGCAATCCTTGGCGTCGGGAGGACGTGTTCGGTCCCAAGGTCCGACTGGGTCCGGCTTCCACTATGTTAACCCAGTGTGCCGTCAGTGAGATGTACCGTCCCTGCCCACAAGCACTTGTCCACATGTCCGTGGTTAGATGGACTTTCCCGGTAACTGCGTTGTTGAGGGCACGGCTAATGTTTTGGGACATGTGCTTGTGTAATGCGGGAATCGCACACCGGGAGAAATAGTGGCGGCTGGGGACCGAGTACCGTGGGATGGCCGCCTCCATCAGGTTATGAAAAGCTTCCGTCTCCACGTGCCTAAAAGGCAGCATTTCGAGTGCAGGCAGTCATGAAATGTGAGAATTTAGTAGTGTGGCCGTTGGGACGTTGGCTGCGTGTTTGCACTTGCGTTCCAAGGACTGGGGTATGGACAACTGAACGCTGCGCTGGGACAAGGATGTGGACGTGCTTCCTGATGCTGGTACTTGAGAGTGCACCACGACAGGTGCAGGGCAGGAGGCATCTTCGCATGCACCATGGACATGGGATTGGCTTCCATGCACAACAGCGGAAGAAGCAATGGTGCCACCTGCAGACACTGTTCCCGGACCCTGGGGTTCGGCCCACAAAGTCGGGTTCTTTGCTGCCATGTGCCTGATCATGCTGGTGGTGGTCAGGCTGGTCGTTTTACTACCCCTGCTCATGCTGGCCTGGCAGGTGGTGCAAATGGCCTTTTGGGTTATCGGCAGCATCTTTAAAAAACAACTAGACCCTGGAAGACCTAACAGTTGTACTCACAACTTTCTTCGTGTTAGTGTTATGAGGAACGGTTGCCTGCCTTCCGTCTGTGGCCACCACACTGCTTCTTCCTGCCTGTTGGGGTGCTCTGCCTCCCTCCCCCTGTGTGTTGCTGTCCTAGCTCTGCATGTTCTCCTGCCAGGTTGGGTCAGTCACTATATCATCCACCATCTCGTCTTCCACTTCTGCACCCTAGTCCTCCTCCTGACTTTCTGGCAATTGTGTCTCATCATTGTCCACCTTTTGTGACACTTTCCCACGATCACCTTCGCGTGACCGTGGCTGCTCAAATATTTGGGCATCGCTACATGCCATCTCCTCTTGCCCTCTTAAAATAGACCAGGTGAGAGGCCCGAATCAATACATGGAAAAGGGAACAGCTCTTCAGAGTGTCCAAGTGTGGGATCAGTTCCCCATCCATTGCCACGTGCCTTGCCCATTTTAAATGTAGGACAATATCTTCCACGCTCACTACAAATGATTGAATTTGGAGCAAACTTATATGTGATCCCTGTGACGGAGAAAACACAGTTCTAAATAGCTGGCCTGTAGGTAACTATTTTTAACAGCAAACTGGTGTCAATTGCTTCACTGACACACAGAAACAAATTTTTAATGGAGGCCAGAAATGTCAGTGTCTTCTGAAAACATATATGTGATCTGTGTGATGGAGAAAACACAGTTTTAAACACCTGGCCTGTAGGTAACTATTTTGAACAGCAAACATGTGTCAAACACCATGGCTGCGGCATTGCAATGAGTGGCAGGCAATTCCTGCATGTTGATTGGCGCCAAACATGCAGGGAGGGGACCCGAGCATCCGCCCGAGTATCTCGCAAGTACTTCGCGAGCTCCGAACATCTCGAGTACTGAGATGCTTGGGCGAGTACCGAGTACTTGTGAGTATGCTCACTCATCACTAGTTTTTATTTATATACAGTACAGACCAAAAGTTTGGACACACCTTCTCATTTAAAGATTTTTCTGTATTTTCTTGACTATGAAAATTGTACATTCACACTGAAGGCATCAAAACTATGGATTAACACATGTGGAATTATATACTTAACAAAAAAGTGTGAAACAACTGAAAATATGTCTTATATTCTAGGTTCTTCAAAGTAGCCACCTTTTGCTTTGATGACTGCTTTGCACACTCTTGGCATTCTCTTGATGAGCTTCAAGAGGTAGTCACCGGAAATGGTTTTCACTTCACAGGTGTGCCCTGTCAGGTTTAATAAGTGGGATTTCTTGCCTTATAAATGGGGTTGGGACCATCAGTTGTGTTTTGCAGAAGTCTGGTGGATACACCGCTGATAGTCCTACTAAATAGACTGTTAGAATTTGTATTATGGCACGAAAAAAGCAGCTAAGTAAAGAAAAACGAGTGGCCATCATTACTTTAAGAAATGAAGGTCAGTCAGTGTGAAAAATTGGGCAAACTTTGAAAGTGTCCCCAAGTGCAGTTGCAAAAACCATCAAGCGCTACAAAGAAACTGTCTCACATGAGGACCGCCCCAGGAAATGTAGACCAAGAATCACTTCTGCTTCTGAGTATAAGTTTATCCGAGTCACCAGCCTCAGAAATCGCAGGTTAACAGCAGCTAAGATTAGAGACTAGGTCAATGCCATACAGAAGTCTAGCAGCAGACACATCTCTTCAACAACTGTTAAGAGGAGACTTTGTGCAGCAGGCCTTCATGGTAAAATAGCTGTTAGAAAACCACTGCTAAGGACAGGCAACAAGCAGAAGAGACTTGTTTGGGCTAAAGAACACAAGGAATGGACATTAGCCCAGTGGAAATCTGTGCTTTGGTCTGATGAGTCCAAATTTGAGATCTTTGGTTTCAACCACCGTGTCTTTGTGCGACGCAGAAAAGGTGAACGGATGGACTCTACATGCCTGGTTCCCATCGTGAAGCATGGAGGAGAAGTTGTGATGGTGTGGGGGTGCTTTGCTGGTGACACTCTTGGGGATTTATTCAAAATTGAAGGCATACTGAACCAGCATTGCTACCACAGCATCTTGCAGCGGCATGCTGTTCCACCCGGATTGCATTTAGTTGGACCAACATTTATTTTGCAACAGGATAATGACCCCAATCACACCTCCAGGCTGTGCAAGGGCTATTTGTCCAAGAGGGAGAGTGATGGGGTGCTACGCCTGATGACCTGGCCTCCACAGTCACCAGACCTGAACCCAATCGAGATGGTTTGGGGTGAGCTGGACAGCAGAGTGAAGGCAAAAGGGCCAACAAGTGCTAAGCATCTCGGGGAACTCCTTCAAGATTGTTGGAAGACCATTTCCGATGACTACCTCTTGAAGCTCATCAAGAGAATGCCAAGAATGTGCAAAGGAGTCATCAAAGCAAAAGGTGGCTACTTTGAAGATCCTAGAATATAAGACATATTTTCTGTTGTTTCACAATTTTTTGTTAAGTATATAATTCCACATGTGTTAATTCATAGTTTTGATGCCCTCAATGTGAATGTACAATTTTCATAGTCATGAAAATGCAGAAAAATCTTTAAATGAGAAGGTGTGTCCAAACTTTGGGTCTCTACTATATATATATATATATATATATATATATATATATATATATATATATATATATAGTCGTAGCACTATACACTTGATGACCCCTTGTATCCTGGATCCAGTTACAGCATACAATAGGCTTTATTTTCAACCTTGAATGGGTGCATCTGTACATAGTATATGTAGTTTGATGATTGATCATTAAGGTACTATTGGCCAAGGTATAGTTGCATATAGTTATAACAGTTACTATCCTTATATATAAGCCTGGTTCTGGTCCTAGAATTAGATACCTGATGACTAGTGTTGAGCGATACCTTCCGATATCAGGAAATATCGTATCGGATTGGATCGGGCCGATACCCAAAAAGTATCGGATATCGCCGATTCCGATACCGGAAACCAATGCAAGTCAATGGGACACAAATATCGGAATGAAAATAAACCCTTTCTTTCCTTGTAGGTTAATTCTACATGAAGTAAAACAACTAAGAATAATGTAGAATGACATGAAAAGCCGGCAATTCATCAGCGGCATTCACCGGTACCCGACAATTTACAACAGAAAGAATAGAGCATCACACATAGATTAGATAGATAGAAACATGTCAGTCACATATATATGAAGTACAGTGATAGTGTTGCTTACTGTACTTGTCATTTAGTGTAAAGGATTTATTAAAAAAAATATTAGTGTTTTCGTGCACCGTCTCTTTAAAAAAGCCGGCCGGCAATTCAGCATCTGTACCCGACAATTTATAACAGACAGAATAGAGCTTCACACATAGATTAGATAGATAGAAACATGTCAGTCACATATATAAGAAGTACAGTGACAGTGTTGCTTACAGAACTTGTCATTTAGTGTAAAGGATTTATTTAAAAAAATAATAGTGTTTTCATGCACCGTCTCTTTAAGAAAGCCGGCCGGCAATTCAGCATCTGTACCCGACAATTTAGAATAGAAGGAATAGAGAATCACACATAGATTAGATAGATAGAAACATGTCAGTCACATATATATGAAGTACAGTGACAGTGTTGATTACTGTACTTGTCATTTAGTGTTAAAATAAAGGATTTATTTAAAAAAAAATTGGCGTGGGGTTCCCCTTAATTTTAGGCTCTAGCGGAGGTTAAGCAGACCGCTGGGGCAAATGTTTGAAGCCTGGGAAGGGGGTAATACCCACGGAGCTTCCCAGGCTACTAATATCAGCCCCCAGCTGAATACCTAGCCTTTACTAGCTATTAAAATGGGGGACCCCCCCAAAAAAATGACGTGGGGTCCCCCCTAATTTAATAGCTAGCACAGGCTAGGCAGACAGCTGGGGGCTGATATTAATAGCCCAGGAAGGGTGCCATGAATATTGGCCCCCTCCCAGGCTAGAAACACCAGCCGTCAGCCGCCCCAGAAATGGCGCATCCATAGGATGCGCCAATTCTGGCACTTAGCCTCGCTCTTCCACGCTGCCCTGGTGCGGTGGCAGGGGGTAATAGGGTTGGGGTTGATGTCAGCTTATAATGCCAGCTGACATCAAGCCCAGGTTAGTAATGGAGAGGCGTCTATAAGACACCCCCATTACTAACCCCATAGTCAAAGTTAAAAGAAAACACAAACACCCAGAGTAAAGTCCTTTAATTGAAATAAAGACACAATTCTTTATTGTTCTAAATTAAACCATACTTACCATCACGCCCATTCCAGCTGAAGCCAACGATCTCCTGCAATAAAAGAAAAATAATAAAGCAACCTCATCCTTACCTTTCGATGGTTCCCAGGACAGCTCCAGCTCTGCTACATCGAGATGACAGGCTGGACCGCAGCAGAAAGCTGCCATCCAGCCTGTCATCCCGCAGACACTGAGAAGCGCAGGCATGCTTGCGCTCCTCAGTGTCTCTCTGTGACGTCATCCAGATGAGCCGAGTTCATGTCCAATGAACTCAGCTCACCTCATGCACGTCACTGACAGCGTGGGAAAATTCTCCTGCACTCAGCGCTTCAGCGTGAGAATTCTCCCACGCTGTCAGTGACATACATGAGGTGAGGTCATGTCCAATGAACTCAGCTCACCTCATGCACGTCACTGACAGCGTGGGAAAATTCTCACGCTGAAGTGCTGAGTGCAGGAGAATTTTCCCACGCTGTCAGTGACGTACATGAAGTGAGCGGAGTTCATTGGACATGACCTCGGCTCATCTGGATGCCGTCACAGCCAGACACTGAGGAGTGGAAGTATGCCTGCGCTTCTCAGTGTCTGCGGGATGACAGGATGTATGGCAGCGTTCTGCTGCGGTCCAGCCTGTCATCTCGATGTAGCAGAGCTGAAGCTGTCGTGGGAGCCATGGAAAGGTAAGGATGAGGTTGCTTTATTATTTTACTTTTATTGCAGGAGATCGTTGGCTTCAGCTGGAATGGGCGTGGTGGTAAGTATGGTTTAATTTAGAACAATAAAGAATTGTGTGTTTATTTCAATTAAAGGACTTTTTTCTGGGTGTTGTGTTTTTTTAAATACTTTACTAGAAATTCATGGTGGTCATGTCTAATATTGGCGTGACCCCATGAATTTTGGGCTTAGGGCCAGCTGATAATGCCAAGCTGGCCTTAACCCCTTTATTACCCAGTGAGCCACCGCACCAGGGCCCTGGATGAGTTGGGTACAGCGCCAGAAGATGGCGCTTCTATGAACGCGCCATTTTCTGGGGCGGCTGCGGACTGCAATTTGCAGCGGGGGTGGCCCAGAAAGCTTGGGTCTCCCTGCGCTGCGGATTCCAGCCCCCAGCTGCCTAGTTGTATCTGGCTGGGCACAAAAATAGGGCGAAGCCCCACGCATTTTTTTTTAAAATTATTTCATGAAATTCATGAAATAATTAAGAAAAAAAGGGCTTCCCTATATTGTTGTGTCCAACCAGGTACAAATAGGCAGCTGGTGGTTGGGGGCAGCCCATTCCTGCCTGCTGTACCTGGCTGGACACAAATATAGTGCGAAGCCCCACGTCAATTTTTTTTTAATTATTTCATGAAATAATTTTTTTAAAAAAGGGCTTCCCTATATTGTTGTGTCCGGCCAGGTACAAATAGGCAGCTGGTGGTTGGGGGCAGCCTGTTCCTGCCTGCTGTACCTGGCTGGACACAAATATAGGGCGAAGCCCCACGTCAATTTTTTTTAAAATAAGTCCTTTATTTTAACACTAAATGACATTTGAGGAGTTAATAAAGATGCAGTCCCTAAATTATTATTTATTTTTTAATTAATTTTTCCCAAAACTTTTGACGTGGGCTTCGCCATATTTTTGTATGCCAGCCAGGTACAGCATCCAGCTTCTATGAACGCGCCATTTTCCGGGGTGGCTGCGCACTGCAATTTTCAGCGGGGGGAGGGGGGGGGCAGAAAGCTTGGGCCTCCCTGCGCTGCAGATTCCATCCCCCAGCTGCCTAGTTGTACCTGGCTGGACACAAAAATAGGGAGAAGCTTCACGTATTTTTTTTTTTTAATTATTTCATGAAATTCATGAAATAATTAAGAAAAAAAGGGCTTCCCTATATTGTTGTGTCCAACCAGGTACAAATAGGCAGCTGGTGGTTGGGGGCAGCCCGTTCCTGCCTGCTGTACCTGGCTGGACACAAATATAGTGCGAAGCCCCACGTCAATTTTTTTTAAATCATTTCAGGAAATTCATGAAATAATTTAAAAAAATTGATGTGGGGCTTCGCCCTATATTTGTGTCCAGTCAGGTACAGCAGGCAGGAACGGGCTGCCCCCAACCACCAGCAGCCTATTTGTACCTAGCCGGACACAACAATATAGGGAAGCCCTTTTTTTCTGAATTATTCCATGAATTTCATGAATTTAAAAAAAAAAAAACGTGGAGCTTCGCCCTATTTTTGTGTCCAGCCAGGTACAACTAGGCAGCTGGGGGCTGGAATCTGCAGCGCAGGGAGGCCCAAGCTTTCTGGGCCCCACCCGCTGCAAATTGCAGTCCGCAGCCGCCCCGGAAAATGGCGCGTTCATAGAAGCGCCATCTTCTGGCGCTGTACCCAAATCATCCAGGGCCCTGATGCGGTGGCTCACTGGGTAATAAAGGGGTTAAGGCCAGCTTGGCATTATCAGCTGGCCCTAAGCCCGAAATTCATGGGGTCACGCCAATATTAGACATGACCACCATGAATTTCTAGTAAAGTATTTAAAAAAAACACAAACACCCAGAAAAAAGTCCTTTAATTGAAATAAACACACAATTCTTTATTGTTCTAAATTAAACCATACTTACCATCACGCCCATTCCAGCTGAAGCCAACGATCTCCTGCAATAAAAGAAAAATAATAAAGCAACCTCATCCTTACCTTTCCATGGCTCCCACGACGGCTCCAGCTCTGCTACATCGAGATGACAGGCTGGACCGCAGCAGAACGCTGCCATCCAGCCTGTCATCCCGCAGACACTGAGAAGCGCAGGCATACTTCCACTCCTCAGTGTCTGGCTGTGACGGCATCCAGATGAGCCGACAATGAACTCGGCTCACCTCATGTACGTCACTGACAGCGTGGGAGAATTCTCCTGCACTCAGCGCTTCAGCGTGAGAATTTTCCCACGCTGTCAGTGACGTGCATGAGGTGAGGTCATGTCCCATGAACTCGGCGCACCTCATGCACGTCACTGACAGCGTGGGAGAATTCTCACGCTGAAGCGCTGAGTGCAGGAGAATTTTCCCACGCTGTCAGTGACGTGCATGAGGTGAGCTGAGTTCATTGGACATGACCTCGGCTCATCTGGATGACGTCACAGAAAGACACTGAGGAGCGCAAGCATGCCTGCGCTTCTCAGTGTCCGCGGGATGACAGGCTGGATGGCAGCGTTCTGCTGCGGTCCAGCCTGTCATCTCGATGTAGCAGAGCTGAAGCTGTCCTGGGAACCATGGAAAGGTAAGGATGAGGTTGCTTTATTATTTTACTTTTATTGCAGGAGATCGTTGGCTTCAGCTGGAATGGGTGTGGCGGTAAGTATGGTTTAATTTAGAACAATAAAGAATTGTGTCTTTATTTCAATTAAAGGACTTTTTTCTGGGTGTTTGTGTTTTTTTTAAATACTTTACTAGAAATTCATGGCGGTCATGTCTAATATTGGCGTGACCCCATGAATTTCGGGCTTAGGGCCAGCTGATAATGCCAAGCTGGCCTTAACCCCTTTATTACCCAGTGAGCCACCGCACCAGGGCCCTGGATGAGTTGGGTACAGCGCCAGAAGATGGCGCTTCTATGAACGCGCCATTTTCCGGGGCGGCTGCGGACTGCAATTTGCAGCGGGTGGGACCCAGAAAGCTTGGGTCTCCCTGCGCTGCGGATTCCAGCCCCCAGCTGCCTAGTTGTATCTGGCTGGGCACAAAAATAGGGCGAAGCCCCACGCATTTTTTTTTAAAATTATTTCATGAAATTCATGAAATAATTAAGAAAAAAAGGGCTTCCCTATATTGTTGTGTCCAACCAGGTACAAATAGGCAGCTGGTGGTTGGGGGCAGCCCATTCCTGCCTGCTGTACCTGGCTGGACACAAATATAGTGCGAAGCCCCACGTCAATTTTTTTTTAATTATTTCATGAAATAATTTTTTTAAAAAAGGGCTTCCCTATATTGTTGTGTCCGGCCAGGTACAAATAGGCAGCTGGTGGTTGGGGGCAGCCTGTTCCTGCCTGCTGTACCTGGCTGGACACAAATATAGGGCGAAGCCCCACGTCAATTTTTTTTAAAATAAGTCCTTTATTTTAACACTAAATGACATTTGAGGAGTTAATAAAGATGCAGTCCCTAAATTATTATTTATTTTTTAATTAATTTTTCCCAAAACTTTTGACGTGGGCTTCGCCATATTTTTGTATGCCAGCCAGGTACAGCATCCAGCTTCTATGAACGCGCCATTTTCCGGGGTGGCTGCGCACTGCAATTTTCAGCGGGGGGAGGGGGGGGGCAGAAAGCTTGGGCCTCCCTGCGCTGCAGATTCCATCCCCCAGCTGCCTAGTTGTACCTGGCTGGACACAAAAATAGGGAGAAGCTTCACGTATTTTTTTTTTTTAATTATTTCATGAAATTCATGAAATAATTAAGAAAAAAAGGGCTTCCCTATATTGTTGTGTCCAACCAGGTACAAATAGGCAGCTGGTGGTTGGGGGCAGCCCGTTCCTGCCTGCTGTACCTGGCTGGACACAAATATAGTGCGAAGCCCCACGTCAATTTTTTTTAAATCATTTCAGGAAATTCATGAAATAATTTAAAAAAATTGATGTGGGGCTTCGCCCTATATTTGTGTCCAGTCAGGTACAGCAGGCAGGAACGGGCTGCCCCCAACCACCAGCAGCCTATTTGTACCTAGCCGGACACAACAATATAGGGAAGCCCTTTTTTTCTGAATTATTCCATGAATTTCATGAATTTAAAAAAAAAAAAACGTGGAGCTTCGCCCTATTTTTGTGTCCAGCCAGGTACAACTAGGCAGCTGGGGGCTGGAATCTGCAGCGCAGGGAGGCCCAAGCTTTCTGGGCCCCACCCGCTGCAAATTGCAGTCCGCAGCCGCCCCGGAAAATGGCGCGTTCATAGAAGCGCCATCTTCTGGCGCTGTACCCAAATCATCCAGGGCCCTGATGCGGTGGCTCACTGGGTAATAAAGGGGTTAAGGCCAGCTTGGCATTATCAGCTGGCCCTAAGCCCGAAATTCATGGGGTCACGCCAATATTAGACATGACCACCATGAATTTCTAGTAAAGTATTTAAAAAAAACACAAACACCCAGAAAAAAGTCCTTTAATTGAAATAAACACACAATTCTTTATTGTTCTAAATTAAACCATACTTACCATCACGCCCATTCCAGCTGAAGCCAACGATCTCCTGCAATAAAAGAAAAATAATAAAGCAACCTCATCCTTACCTTTCCATGGCTCCCACGACGGCTCCAGCTCTGCTACATCGAGATGACAGGCTGGACCGCAGCAGAACGCTGCCATCCAGCCTGTCATCCCGCAGACACTGAGAAGCGCAGGCATACTTCCACTCCTCAGTGTCTGGCTGTGACGGCATCCAGATGAGCCGACAATGAACTCGGCTCACCTCATGTACGTCACTGACAGCGTGGGAGAATTCTCCTGCACTCAGCGCTTCAGCGTGAGAATTTTCCCACGCTGTCAGTGACGTGCATGAGGTGAGGTCATGTCCCATGAACTCGGCGCACCTCATGCACGTCACTGACAGCGTGGGAGAATTCTCACGCTGAAGCGCTGAGTGCAGGAGAATTTTCCCACGCTGTCAGTGACGTGCATGAGGTGAGCTGAGTTCATTGGACATGACCTCGGCTCATCTGGATGACGTCACAGAAAGACACTGAGGAGCGCAAGCATGCCTGCGCTTCTCAGTGTCCGCGGGATGACAGGCTGGATGGCAGCGTTCTGCTGCGGTCCAGCCTGTCATCTCGATGTAGCAGAGCTGAAGCTGTCCTGGGAACCATGGAAAGGTAAGGATGAGGTTGCTTTATTATTTTACTTTTATTGCAGGAGATCGTTGGCTTCAGCTGGAATGGGTGTGGCGGTAAGTATGGTTTAATTTAGAACAATAAAGAATTGTGTCTTTATTTCAATTAAAGGACTTTTTTCTGGGTGTTTGTGTTTTTTTTAAATACTTTACTAGAAATTCATGGCGGTCATGTCTAATATTGGCGTGACCCCATGAATTTCGGGCTTAGGGCCAGCTGATAATGCCAAGCTGGCCTTAACCCCTTTATTACCCAGTGAGCCACCGCACCAGGGCCCTGGATGAGTTGGGTACAGCGCCAGAAGATGGCGCTTCTATGAACGCGCCATTTTCCGGGGCGGCTGCGGACTGCAATTTGCAGCGGGTGGGACCCAGAAAGCTTGGGTCTCCCTGCGCTGCAGATTCCAGCCCCCAGCTGCCTAGTTGTACCTGGCTGGACACAAAAATAGGGCGAAGCGCCACACATTTTTTTTTTTAATTATTTCATGAAATTCATGGAATAATTAAGAAAAAAAGGGCTTCCCTATATTGTTGTGTCCGGCTAGGTACAAATAGGCAGCTGGTGGTTGGGGGCAGCCCGTTCCTGCCTGCTGTACCTGGCTGGACACAATTATAGGGCGAAGCCCCACATAATTTTTTTTTAATTATTTCATGAATTTCCTGAAATAATTAAAAAAAAATTGACGTGGGGCTTCACACTATATTTGTGTCCAGCCAGGTACAGCAGGCAGGAACGGGCTGCCCCCAACCACCAGCTGCCTATTTGTACCTAGCCGGACACAACAATATAGGGAAGCCCTTTTTTTCTTAATTATTCCATGAATTTCATGAAATAATTAAAAAAAAAAAAACGTGGAGCTTCTCCCTATTTTTGTGTCCAGCCAGGTACAACTAGGCAGCTGGGGGATGGAATCTGCAGCGCAGGGAGGCCCAAGCTTTTTGCCCTCCCCCCCCCCGCTGAAAATTGCAGTCCGCGGCCGCCCCGGAAAATGGCGCGTTCATAGAAGCTGGATGCTGTACCTGGCTGGCATACAAAAATATGGCGAAGCCCACGTCAAAAGTTTTGGGAAAAATTTATTAAAAAATAAATAATAATTTAGGGACTGCATCTTTATTAAGTCCTCAAATGTCATTTAGTGTTAAAATAAAGGATTTATTTAAAAAAAAAATGGCGTGGGATCCCCCATAATTTTAGTCTCTAGCGGAGGTTAAGCAGACGGCTGGGGCAGATGTTTGAAGCCTGGGAAGGGGGTAAAACCCACGGAGCTTCCCAGGCTACTAATATCAGCCCCCAGCTGAATACCTAGCCTTTACTAGCTATTAAAATGGGGGACCCCCCAAAAAAAAATGACGTGGGGTCCCCTCTATTTTAATAGCTAGCAAAGGCTAGGCAGACAGCTGGGGGCTGATATTAATAGCTCAGGAAGGGTGCCATGAATATTGGCCCCCTCCCAGGCTAGAAACACCAGCCGTCAGCCGCCCCAGAAATGGCGCATCCATAGGATGCGCCAATTCTGGCACTTAGCCTCGCTCTTCCACGCTGCCCTGGTGCGGTGGCAGGGGGTAATAGTGGTGGGGTTCATGTCAGCGCCAGCTGCCATGAAGCCCAGGTTAGTAATGATGGCCGTCTATATGACACCCCCATTACTAACCTACAAAGTGTTAAAAAGAAAAAACACACTACACCCAGAAAAAAATAATTTATTTGAAATAAAACACCATTTTATTTAATTCTTAGTTTACTAAAAAAAAAATAGTTACCTGTCCACGTTCCTGCGCTGATCTCCCATGCACAGCTGTCACATCTGGAGATGGTGACAGCTGTGCATGGCTGCTGTAAGCTCACGCTGCCGGGAACACGTCCGCTCCCGGCAGCGGGAGCCACTGACTGAGGTCACCGGAGTGCATTCAGGCAGCGCAGCTCCGGAGACCTCCTTTACCGCACTGCTGTACCGTGGGAATTTCTCACTATACAGCAGGGCCGTAAAGCAGCTAACCGGAGCAGCGCTGCCTGAACTCCGGTGAACCCTTACGGCCCCGTCATTCTAGCGGCGGCAGCGGTTCAGAGCGGTCACATTCTATGTGGCTGCTCTGAACTGGAGATCTTCGTGGGACACTCGTGGACTACTACGGAGGGGTAAGGATAAGGTTGTGGTTTATTATTTTATATTTTATTACAGGAGATCAATGGCTTCGGGGAATTAGGTGTCTTGGTGAGTATAGGTGTAGTTTTTTATTTTTTACTTTATTTTAGGTGGCGATCGGCGGGGACAGGTAATGTATGAACTAATTTCTTTTAGGTAACCACTGGCCACCAATGACATGTATTTAACATTTATTGGGGACACAGTAGGGCAATTTAAATAGCAGGATCAGGCTGATGGGAACTACTGCTCCCATCGAGCTGATCCTGCTGGCAGGAGTGGACGGGGGACAGACATAGGCCGATGGGAGTAGTAGTGTCACATCGGCCTATGTCTGCCCGCACACACACCCGCACACACACACCCCGCACACACACCCGCACACACACCCCGCACACACACCCCGCACACACACCCCGCACACACACACACCCCGCACACATCGCACACACACCCCGCACACACTAATCATGACGGGTCCGGGAGGTGAGGCTGACCTGTGCGGCCGTGGGAAAGTTGATGTGAGTTCATGCAGTCAAGCATGAACTCACATGAACCCTCTGAGGGCACCGCGGCTACTTCAAATGAACAGCTGATCGGCATCACCTGATACCTCAGCTGTTCATTTGAAATAACCGGCGGGAAAGCGCAGCACAGAACGGGAAAGCCGGCGGTGAAGTCTTTTCACTGCCGGCTTCCCCGCCCGGGTCCTTCGCTCCTTGGTGCTGCGCTCCCCGCCCGGTCCTAATTTACGATTGGGATTGGAGGTGGCGGGGGGAGCGGAGGATCGGGGTGGGAGGCTGCGGGGAAGCAGTATGGGGCTGCGTGATTGTTTAAAAGCCGGCGGCTTTTTACCGCGCGCCGGCTTTTAAACAATCAGGAGAATTCTCCCACGCTGGGATGGCATTCTGATGACAAGCTGGATCGCAGCTGAGCGCTGCCATCCAGCTTGTCATCCTTCAGAGACACTGCAGAGCGCAGGCATTATGGGAACTTCCGATTCCGGTATTCGATATTATAAAAGTATCGGAATTAAGTATCGGAATTCCGATACAGTGAATATCGGCCGATACCCGATATTTCAGTATCGGAATGCTCAACACTACTGATGACCCCTTTATCCTGGGTCTACTTATAGCATACCTGAAGGTACCTGAAGACCCACCTCTTCCGACAAGTGTACAACCTGCAGTAACCCTCGCTCCACCATACCGCTGCACCACAAGCTCTACCCTCACCTACTGTATCCTATTCCTCACCC
The DNA here is from genome assembly GCF_046119375.1 of Phyllobates terribilis. Taxonomy (NCBI): domain Eukaryota; kingdom Metazoa; phylum Chordata; class Amphibia; order Anura; family Dendrobatidae; genus Phyllobates; species Phyllobates terribilis. The sequence goes on from NW_027362761.1 coordinate 287,386,989, forward strand.
ATCCCTTGTAGACTGTGAGCCCTGGCAGGCAGGGTCCTCTCTCCTCCCGTACCAGTCACCATCACGTTTTTGTTCAAGATTATTGTTATTGTTTCAGCTATGTATACTCCTCTTTTGCATATAGAACGCCATAGAAAAAATGGCACAATAATAATAATAATGTGGTCCAGACTCATGGCTTCTGAGACTGGACCATGTGGAAGAATGGGTAGTGGTGATTGTAAACTGACTGAAAACTTTATCTATTTATCTGTTATCCAAACAACAACCTTTTCTCACTGGTCTGGCTTCAAGAGTGGTATTCCGCGGCCCCCTAGAAAGTGGGACAGGAAACTAGGACGACATGATTATTACAGGTTATATATACTAGATTCCTTGATAGGGCGTTGATGCAGGGAAATAGTCTGATTGTCGTATGGAGTCGGGAAGGAATTTTTTTCCCCAATGTGGAGCTTAGTGTTTGCTACATGTTTTTTTTTTGCCTTCCTCTGGATCAACATGTTAGGCTATGGGTTGAACTAGATGGACTTAGTCTTCCTTCAACCTTAAAAACTATGTTACTATGTTACCATGATGTGGGTGCTTGTTGTGCCCCCTCAGCAGGCACAGTTTCATCTTGCCCACGGCCTCAGCCTCTGTGTGCATCACCATAACGTCTACTTCCCCGTCCCTTGAAACTCTCCTTGCCCATTTTAAATGGAATTTAATATTTTTGACTTTGCCAAAAATGTTTGCATTATCACATCTGACCACAGTTTCAGGCAGTGACCTGGAAGTCAGAGATGCTTCCAGGAGTCTTCCCCATGCTGTTCCCATGTCATTTCAGCACTGTATGGATGTGTCTGATCATGTCTCACACAGCATATGGCCAGATAAGGTAGTAAAATGTTGCGATTACATTTACCGGTGAATGTATTTTTCACCATTGAAAGCAATGCAAAAGTGAAAAATGCATCAAAAACGCTATGTGTGAACATAGCCAAAGATGTGGAGGAGCATATTTTTGCCGTGTTATTTATTTTGCTTTATATGCAAGTCATTACCCTGGAAAGAATCTTCCTTAATATTTCTTCGAGGAAAATCCATTTTTTGATTTGTTTTTGCATTTTTTATTGTGAGTCCGTAAAAGTGGCGTAATACCTCTGACAACATTGTTCACAGCAGTGATCTGGGAGTCAGAAATGCTTCTAGGGGTCTTCCCCATGCTGTTCCCATGTCATTTCAGCACTGTTCCCATCGATTTGGGCAATTTTTAGGCCCCCTTCAGACCCAAGAAGGGGGTCACAGGAAAAATGCTCGAGTTTCCCACTGACTTACATTGGGCTTGTTGCTCGGTACGAGCACCCGAGCATTACGATTTGCTTGACCCGAGCAACCAACACTTGAGTATTTTACTGCTCGCTCATCACTGGTGGTTAAATGGGTGATGCACTCCTCACATCACCATGAGTTGTTTTTAATTAGAGCTGGATCCTGCCTGCCCTTAAATTTTTTGCCTTTCAGCCCAGGAGAGGCATATAAGCTTAGATGCCCATCAAAGGGGCACGCCTTGCAGTGGCTAATGGGCTCTCATGAATTGGCCAATTTATGCGTTGAAAACTTTCATTTTTAACATATTTTCTAGAGTATTAATCTAGTTCCAATTTCATATATTCAATGTTTGCACATTATTGCATTTCTGAGTGCAGCTGTATTTTCTTGGTTATATTGAATCGTCGTGATGTCTGGCACCTTTTCACACTTGAATTATTCTGTTTGGAGGTGCTGGTCAGTTTTTTTGATTCTTAAAGGGGTGATACAGATAAATGTGCTTAAAATAGTAGTTTATACTATTTACCAATATGCTTTTATTGTCACACATGTTCTAACATTCAGCTATCCCTCTGGTTCCCGTTTCAGGAGTTCCAATTCAGGCCCCGTGTTTACTGTCTTAAGAGAGTGTGAAAGTTTCTGGGTATACAAGAGGCTTATTGACTCATTATTTGTACACAGCTCTCCTCCCTATCAACCAATAAATAGTACAATCCCATTGTCAATCAATCCCACTGTCTTAACATTCACATGTCCACCAGGTTTCACAGCAGAAATTAATTTTACACAGCCATTTCACACTCACAGTAATGTAGTGAGTCAGATGTCTTACCACTGCAGCCAGGTTGGCTCTCTCTGTCTCCACACTTTCTCTGTGAAACAGGCTTCAATATTGTTCATGCTCTGGCCTCTCAGTTCTCATCTGGTGTGAACACTGTGTAAGCTGTTGAGAGGCTTTTCTATGGATAGAACAGCCAACACTGGGCCCCCTGATCCCTCTGGCCCTATAGCAGTCCTATATACTTTAATTCAGAAATCTATTAAGGGGGGGCTTTATGGCAAAGATAGCATACCATCAATGACCCTATTATAACCTGCAAAAAGTGACACCAGAGTGAAAAATAAAATTCAATAAACATGTGTAAGATAGCGCTATTCATCACGCTGGAGGTACTAGCTTCACCGGATCCATTAAAGCACACATGCAACGTTTTCCGGTAATATGAAGACCAGCCATTTATTGCACATCATAAACCGCTCATAACATAGTCCATCTCAGTGGCTCGCAGGAATGTTGCACATGTATCCTAGAGTCTTTTCAGTGGCAGCTATTCCCGCTTGGCTTCAAATACAGACTTCAGCAAGGTACAGCAACAATATTCATTTAAAGCGCCGATTTACCTTTACCGGGTCCCAGCTGCTCCTATCAGCTCGGTTCTGCCACAGCTGTGGCTTTAAGGCTTCCCAGACATAGTCTCTAGGCCACGTGCCTTCCAAGGCTACTGGTATCCCAGACACAGGGATCCAGCCTTTACCTTCCAGGCTAGTGGGGTCCCAGATACAGGGACCAGGCTTCTTGCCTTCCAAGGCTACTGGTATCCCAGACCCAGGGACCAGGCTTCTTGCCTCACCAGGCCTCACCAGGCCTCTCTCTCTATTTCAAAAACCACAAGGATTTATATATCCTTTTTGTGCACACAGGACCTGTGATGATGTCACAGTCATGTGATCAGTCACCTGAGGGGGAGGTAAATGGTCAGTCAGAACACACCCCCTGGACATTTTAGCAATGCAGCAAGCCGCTGCATTACACATGTGACTTAGATCATAACATGAAAGATCTTTAACAGTCCATTCTGGGAAATGCTCCCATCAAAGCATATATATATATATATATGACTCATTAGTCAAGCCGCTGAGCACCATTCAAAATGGCAAGAAAGACTCATTAGTGTCTGAGTCTAATAGTGAGTCTAATAGTGTATTATTGTTTGGGGAACTGTAAATATCTATTGCACTTGCCCAATAGCCTTAGAAATTAAATAATATGCATACACTCCAAGCCATCTCAACAGGTTTGTTAGAAACACAAATGTACAAAAATACAAGGCTCAATAATATAAACAAACCTGAGAGTAGAAGCTTATAGCCTATAAACGACATATAAATGATGCCTAAATAATACCTATCATGCGAACTGAAGTACAGCAAAGAGTAGAATGATGTGTTCACCAGACGCTTTCCCAGAAGGATTTTGGCTTACTCACATACATTTTGGCAGACTGCAGTCTAGCTTTTTTATGTCTCTTTCAGCAGTAGGGTTCTCCTGGGCCACAGCATTTAATTTCATTCCAATGTCGACAGATAGTTTGCACTGACACTGATGTACCCTGCCTAAGCCTCCAGGATTTCTTTGGAACTTGATTGGGGCTGTTTATCCACCATCCGGACTATCCTGCATTGCAACCTTTCATCAATTTTTCTCTGCCGTCCACATCCAGGGAGATTAGCTATAGTGCTACGGGTTGTAATAATCTTTATTATGTAGTGTACCATGGAAAAAGGAACATCAAGATCTCTGGAGATGGACTTGTAGCCGTGAGATTGTTGATATTGTTCATCAGTCTTGATTCTCAAATCCTCAGACAGTTTTCTTCTCCTCTTTCTGTTCTCCATGCATATTGCCCACACCTGTCACTTGCCAAAGGTGAGTTTGAATGAGCATCACATGCTTGAAACAAAGTTGTTTACCCACATTGTTGGAAAGTGCCAACAATTTTGTCTGGACCATGTTTGGGGTTTAGTGTGAAATTATGTCCAATTTGCTTTTTTTCTCTTTTTTTGTGGTGTTCCAATACACACAAAGGAAATAAAAGTGTATAACAAAACATGTGTAATTGCAGTAATTTTTTTGGAGAAATTTTTCATTTTCTGGAACAATTTCAATGGTGCCAACACTTTCGGCCATGACTGTATATACTGCAAAATGATAATATTGCAGTATATAGGAAAGTCACCCATGAAGCTCAGCCCATAACAGCAATTGAGGACAGCATTTACTGCTTGTGTAGGGAGCTTAGCTTCTGAACCCACTTCTCACTTGGGCACCTCTGCAGTTATGCACTGTTATGTAATTTTGCATTAAAGAGATAAAGTGAATATGCCAGAATAATCCAACCCTCCTCTCACAATCAATTTATATTGTCATGTTGTCTTTTGTTAGTTGTAAACCATATGCAAATGAGGCTTTAGTGCTCTGGGGGTTTCAAGGCACTTTCCAAATGTCTGCCTCCCTGGCTCTATTCCACCAAGCCACACATTCCAGTGTTTCAATGACTGCTCACTGGCTGTGTAGTCAATCCAGTAAGCTGTCAACTGTCTGTCATTCTAACAGATTCTCTTTAACCCCTTAATAACATCTGATGTACTAATACACGTCTGTGCCCTGGGACTTAAGAGCCAGACCCGTATTAGTACGTCATGGCGATCGCGCGTGCACACAGGCGGTGCGGGCGCGATCGCCGCCGGGTGTCAGCTGATTGTCACAGCTGATACCCGATACTATGTGCAGGGAGCGGTCCTGCACCGCTCCCAGCACATTAACCCCCGCGATGCTGCGATCGAAGTCGATCGAAGTCGATTGCAGCATTGCGGGGGCAAGGGGAGGTGATCGCAGATACTCACCTCCTCTTCCGGCTTCCAGCGCTGTCTGCAAAGGCTTCCCGGGTGTTGCCATGACGACCCGATGTCGTCATGACAACATCCGGGTCACCAGACAGCAGGAAGATTGTTTGGACATGCGCAGTGCATCTCCAAACAATCTTCTCCCTGTCCGGCGCTGACAGCCTGCATGGCACAGGGATGGTGCTGCATTCTTGTGCCATGCAGGCGATCAGAGAAAAAAAAGTGAAAGTCCCAGAGTGGGATAAAGTAATAAACTATATAAGCTCCCAGAAAGTGAAAAATAAATAAATAAATAATTGCAAAAATATTAAAAAAAAAAAATATATAATCCACCAAAAAGAAAAATATAATGTACCCATCAATAAATATTATTATAAAAAAAAAACAAAAAAAACAATAAAAGTACACATATTTGGTATCGCCGCGTCCGGAACAACCTGACCTATAAAACTGTCCCACTAGTTAACCTCTTCAGTGAACACGGTAAAAAAAAAAAAAAACGAAGCAAAAAACAATGCTTTATCACCATACCGCCAAACAAAAAATGGAATAACACGCGATCAAAAAGACAAATATAAATAAAAATGTTACCGCTGAAAACATCATCTCGTCCCGCAAAAAACAAGCCACCATACAGCTCCATCATCCGAAAAATAAAAAAGATATAGCTCTCAGAATAAAGCGATGCTAAAAAATATTTTTTTCTATAAAATTGCTTTTATTATGTAAAAGTGCAAAACATAGAAAAACGATATAAATGTGGTACCGCTGTAAACGTACTGACCCGAAGAATAAAGCTACCTTATCAATTTTACCACACGCGGAACAGAATAATAAAAAAAAAAAAAACAATTCCTGAATTGTTGGTTTTTGTTTATTCTGCCTCCCAAAAATCGGAATAGAAAGCGAACAAAAAATGTCACGTGCCTGAAAATGGCACCAATAACAACGTGAAGTCATCCCACACAAAACGAGCCATCACATGACTGTCTGCCAAAATCTGGAAAAATTATAGCTCTCAAAATATGGCAATGCAAAAACTAGATTTTACAAAAAATGCGTCTTTTAGAGTGTGACAGCTGTCAGTCATAAAAACCCCATATGATTCTGGTATTGCTGTAATCACAACAACCCAAAGAATAAAGTCGTCTAATCACTTATATCGCACAAGGAACGGCGTCAAAAATAAACTCTTGGGTTAGGATTGGACTAGGGTTAGGGCTGGGTTTGGGGCTAGGGTTGTGCTAGGGTTAGGGTTGTGCTAGGGTTAGGGTTGTGCTACGGTTAGGGTTGTGCTAGGGTTAGGGCTGGGGTTAGGGCTGGGGTTGTGATGGGGTTGGGATTTTTTTCAAAACTAAGAAAAAAAGATGACGATATGGTGACTAGTGTTGAGCGCAAGTGCTCGCTACTTGAGTTTGCATCGGGTGCTCTGGTATGCATTGAGTATCGTGGGTATTTGAGTGACATGCTCGAGTCTCTGCCCCATATGCTTCGTGGCCAAAAAAACTTTACGGGGATTGCCTGCCATGCACGAGCGATCTCCGCATGTTTTTTTTTTTGGGTGTCTAATAACCGTGAAACATGCGGAGCAGGGACTCGAGCATGTTACTCGAGCACACGCTGTACATGGTGCATACCTGAGTACCCGATGCAAACTCAAGTAGCGAGCACTTGCGCTCAAGACTAATGACAACTTATTCAATATGATGACCTAATGTAACAAATTCTGTGTCGTACCTCTGGGTTCAAAATGTTCACTATACACCTTAATAAAATCCTTGGGGGGTATAGTTTCCAAAATGGGGTCACTTGTGGGGGAGCTCCACTGTTTAGGCACATCACGGGCTCTCTAAACGCGACATGGTGTCCGCTAACAAATTGAATGGAAAATCGTCTCAAATTGTTAGCGGACGCCATGTTGCGTTTGGAGAGCCCCTGTGTGCCCAAACATTGGAGCTCCCCCACAAGTGACCCCATTTTGGAAACTAGACCCCCCAAGGCACCTATCTAGATGCATAGTGAGCACTTGGATCCCCCAGGTGCTTCACAAATTGATTCATAAAAATGAAAAAGTGTTTTTTTTTTCACTTTTTCATTTTTATGAATCAATTTGTGAAGCCCCTGGGGGTTCCAAGTGCTCACTATGCATCTGGATAGGTGCCTTGGGGGGTCTAGTTTCCAAAATGGGGTCACTTGTGGAGGATCTCTAATGTTTGGGCACACAGGGGCTCTCCAAACACAACATGGCGTCCGCTAATTATTCAAGCAAATTTTACAATCAAAAAGTCAAATGGCGCTCCTTCCCTTCCGAGCCCTGCCGTGCGCCCAAACAGTATTTTTTCCCCAAATATTTGGTATCTGCGTGCCAAGGGGAAATTGCACAACAAATTTTGGGGTCCACTTTTTCTTGTTACCCCTGTGAAAATAAAAAAATTGGGTCTAAAATAACATTTTTGTGAAAAAAGTTAAATGTTCATTTTTTTCTTCCACATTCAAAAAATTCCTGTGAAGCACCTGAAGGGTTAATAAAGTTCTTGTATGTGGTTTTGAGCACCTTCAGGGGTGCAGTTTTTAGAATGGTGTCACTTTTGGGTATTTTCTGTCATAAAGACCTCTCAAAGTGACTTCAAATGTGATGTGGTCCCTAAAAAAATGGTTTTGTAAATTTTGTTGGAAAAATGAGAAATCACTTGTCAACTTTTAATCCCTATAGCTCCCTAAGAAAAAAAATGTTGGTTCCAAAATTGTGCTGATGTAAAGTAGACATGTGGGAAATGCTATTTATTAACTCTTTTGTGTGACATATCTCTCTGATTTAAGGGCATAAAAATTCAAATTTTGAAAATTGCAAAATTTTCGCCAAATTTCCATTTTTTTCACAAATAAACGCAAGTGATATCGAAGAAATTTTACCACAGTCATGAAGTACAATATGTCACGAAAAAACAATCTCAGAATCAGGGGGATCCGTTGAAGCGTTCCAGAGTAATTACCTCATAAAGTGACAGTGGTCAGAATTGTAAAAATTGGCCTGGTCATTAACGTGCAAACCACCCTCGGGGCTTAAGGGGTTAAAGAGAACCTGTCACATGTTAAAATATGTAATTATTTACCTAGTTTAAATGCTGCTGTTTTTCTGTATGAGATGTTTTTAGGTATTTTGTTCCTTTCTGTTACAGAGTTATATATATAATACATATATGAGTTTCACTTTTTGTATTGAAGAACTGAAATAAATTAACTTTTTGATGATATTCTAATTTTGTGACATGCACCTGTAAATCTGGTGTTGTTAGCAAAAGAGGGTGTAATCCTTATGAAAACATCCAAAGAGAAGAGTTGAGGATCATGTCCCTTGGCTAACAATACTTGATTTACTTACAGGGAGCAAAAAGGAAGAGAAGGCTGCAGTTATCCTGGTTGCTTGTGCACTTTTTCTACTACACTTTTTCCTTCCACTCAACTTTCCATTATAATGCTTGGATACAGCACTCTGTGAATAGCCATCTCCTTTAGCAATGACCTTTTTTGGCTTACCCTTCTTGTGGAGTGTGTCAATGACTGCCTTCTGGACATCTTTCAAGTCAGCAGTCTTCCCCATGATTGTGGAGCCTACTGAAACAAACTAAGGGACCTTTTTAAAAGCTTAGGAAGCCTTTGCAGGTGTTTTTTGTTAATTATTCTAATTTACTGAGATAATGACTTTTGTGTTTTCATTGGCTGTATGCCATAATGATCAACATTAACAGAAATAAAGACTTGAAATAGATCACTTTGTTTGTAATGACTCTATATAATATGAGTTTCACTTTTTTCATTGAAGAACTGAAATAAATTAACTTTTTGATGATATTCTAATTTAGTGAAATGCACATGTATTTACAGGGTGCATAAAAGAAGAAGAAAAAAATAATTCCAACTACATAAAGCTACATAATGTAGCTGCTGATTTCTTGTACTGGACACAGTCATGTATTACATGATTGCATATTTAGTGGTCACCATGTATTATTATTTTAACCTCCAGTAACTGCACTAGGGAAATAAATCAGTGACAAACAGCTTTCTCCAGTAAACACAACTGAATTCTGGGGCTTTAGAAGTTTTTAATGACTGTTCAGATAGCTTCAGTTGAAAAAGGTGTTGTCCAGTTGAAAGAAAACCTTTGAATTGCTGTTTGTATAGAGTGGTTCTCTACTTGAGGCCACGTTCACACATTCAGTATTTGGTGAGTATTTAACATCAGTATTTGTAAGCCTAAATCATGAGTGGAACAGTCAGAGGAAAAGTATAATAGAAACATGTCACCACATCTGTATTTTTTACCCACTCCTGGTTTTGGTTTACAAATACTGAGAGAGTCTGTAGCACAGAAGAAGGTCACATTCACATGTTCAGTATTGGGTTAGCTTCTACATCAGTATTTGTACTTTTCCTCTGTTTGTTCACTTCTGATTTTGGCTTACAAATACTGATGTAAAATACTGAATGTGTGAACGTGCGCATTTTGGGTATTTGTTGACTTTTTTACTTCAATATTTGTAAGCCAAAACCAGGAGTGGGTGATAAATACAGAAGTGGTGACGTTTTTCTATTATACTTTTCCCCTGATTTTTCCACTCCTGTTTTTGGCTTACAAATACTGAGGTAAAAAACTCACCAAATACTCAATGTGTGCACGGGGCCTTAGGGATTGATTCATCTAAATGTTTGCACCAGATTTCTAGTGTAACACACTTTGAAAAATTTCAAATTGTTTGTGCAATGCTAAAGTTGGTGGAGCATGGATAGGACAGGACTTGATGGAGTGAAACACCTGATTAACCAAAAGTTACCCCACTATTTATGCTAGAAATGTTACTCCAGTCAGTGAGGGTCTCCAGCAAGGTTCACAGAATCACCTCCAAATGAGGAGATGCGCTGAATTCATTGAGTAGCATGCACCTCTTAATGAATTCTGTGCATCCTACTCCACCACACCCCTATTATCCCCTTTGCATTCCAGCTTATGGCCATGGCCCCACTATCAGTATTTGGACAGTAATTTTTATCAGAAGTGGGAGCCAAAACCAGGAGTGGATGATAAATGCAGAATTGGTGACTTGTTTCTATTATACCTTTTCTCTGATTTTTCCCCACCTGGTTTTGGCTCCCACTCCTGAGAAAAAATACCGACCAAATAATGACCAAATTCTGATAGTGGCACCTTCCCATGTACTTGCTTTCCCTCTCTCTTTGTCCATGTTCAGCTTCCATAGAGCCATAATTGTCAATTAAGGAGGAGAGATAGGTGCAAAAGAAGTAGGTTGGAAGTTACACTTGACGGTTTGGCCATGGGAATGGTGCACTGAAAGCATGTGCTTTGTTTGAACAGTCATGTTGAGCAGACAGACTCTTTAAAAGATTTGCCTAAAATTAAAACAGAGCATAAGGAACTTCACTCTTGTTATGGTCTACTTAAAGGGGTTGTCCACTACTTTCACACTGTGTATGATCGGCCGGGGACCCGCACACGGCATTCCCGCCGATCAGCTGTTATTGGTGCCGGTGGCGGCGGCCGCTAGCTAGAAGTGCTTACCTGCGGTGCTTGGCCGTCAAGTTGTAGTGGCCGGTGCTTGTTACTGCACATCCACATCCTATTCAATTCAATGAGAGGCGATGTGCAGTACCCTGCGGCGGCCATTACCGATGGACGGCCAAGCACCGCAGGTAAGCACTTCTGGCTAGCGGCCGCCACCGCCGGCACCAATATCAGCTGATTGGCGGGGGTGCTGGGTGCATGACCCCGGCCGATCATATATTGATGCCCTATCCTATGGTTAGGGCATCAATGTGAAAGTAGTAGACAACGACAACTTCTTTAAACTAAAAAGTAAGACACATTCTACTGCCTGTACTTGAAAGCAGACCTTCTTTTCTGATTATGGATATCGATTTTAGAGTCTGGATCACACAGTGCAATTTTGACATGTGTTTTTGAATAAAACAATATGTGCATAAAATAACAGACACCCACTAATTTTCTTTTCCTTTCCTAAAGAGCTAAGTAAAAACATAAATAATGACAATATCCATCCATAGAACATTATCCCACTCAGACAATAAAAAAAAGGTAAAGATAAAAATCTATAGTATGACTGTTTTATCTCAGTCTGTTATGTAATAAACTTATCAATAAGGTTAAGTGTATAGATCGCAGAGTGCTGGAACTCAATTTTACCTTGAATCCGATTCAAGATCAATATATGCATGTGCATTATTTCAGGCAGTTCAAGTGCCATTAAATGTACTATTCTCCTTAAACTTGTACTTAGTTTAAAACGTAATATGTTATAAAAAGTGGAGTTTTTTTCACATTTTTTTTATTCACATAAATATGTAGAGCACTAATGGTTTTATTAATTACATTAAATCCTGTAGTCAAATATTAAAGTTATCCAGTCACTAATATATTCTAAGTGCAAAATATGTATCTAGAAAGATAGAGTTATAATGAATTTGGACATGTATTCATATGGCTTCACCTTCAGTATAGCTTAGGGTCATAAGTTACATCACATAACGTTCAGCCCTACGGTATGAACAAGCAAAACTGACTACTTTACCTTTGATTTAAAACCTATGTTGCCCCCCATGATCATCTAAAAAGCCTGAACTGACACCATGTGTACAAGAAAACAGGGATGTGTACAGAATAAAATCAATCAGACAAGCTTGAGCAATTTAAAAGGAGTATCGACCACTTGTGCCCTTTTTGACCTAGCATTGTGCCATCTAATAGTAAATGATGAAAATAAAACATCACATATCCTTTTAGCTGAATTCAAAAGCCTGTGACAGAATTCAGTAAAACAGAACATTAAAAAAGGTCACATTCTTAAAGGACTAGCTATACAAAAGTGCAATATTTGTGATTCACCTATAGTATTCTTTTTTATTCTGCAGTAAGTTTTAGTTTATGAAAAAACAAAAACTGGACCTTCAAATTTGTCTAACATATAAATCAGTATCGTGAGGATTATCAAAAAGAAATTTAACCAATAATTCCCCCAATAAAAAACATTTATTTGTTATGCATTAAAAATCCTTAGCCCCAACATAATTAAATACAGATAATGCACAATAAAAACCCTCTGAAGGGCATGGAAGAGGACGCCTAGATAATATAGCCCACTCCGATACCACACGACATCAAGGGGCACTATCAATACCCTATAGACATAGATATCCCCTATAAATCAATACTACCTAACCGTGGTGGTTGGCACCCTAGATAATACAGTAACTGAATATGGTGGCCCTGCTTTCTGACGGCTCACCTAAACTACGTTATAAGTTGTTTGTTGTCTGTGACATTTGTGCCTTTGCTGTATTTTGATCGGTTCACTGTTTTTGTTGTCAAACTAGATTTATATATGGATATTGAAATCTTATGTCACTTTTATTACAGGGACTTATTGGGCAGTTTAGGTGAGCCGTTGGGGAGCAGGGATTCCATTTTTATTTATTATCTAGGGTGGCTACCTCTACGGTTAAGTAGTATTGATTTATAGGGTATATCTATAGGGTATTGATAGTGCCCCTTGTGTCGCCTGGCATCGGAGTGGGCTATATTATCTAGTTGCCACCTCCTCTACCCTTTATATCGTTTTTATTATGTATTATCTGTCTTTAATTAGATCTAAGTTTTTTCAATGTATATCCAATAAATTGTTTTTTGGGGGATTTATATGCTAAAAGGACCTTCAAATTTGGAAAAGTATTATTGTGCAAATAATATTCCTGCACATAGTTTTTGCATGAAATTGGAACAAAAACAACTTTTGGTTAATTTTTGTACTTATATTTAATAAATATTATTTATATATAGAAAAGTGGATTTGAAATAAACTAGTTTTACGTTTGTGTATTTACTAAATTTATTAGTTTATAGGTTATATAGACATTATTAGCTATATATTCGCTCTACAACTAAGTAGTCTTTGGGCCCACTTCATCAACACTGACATTGTTCACGCTGCTCTTAATGAGGAGATGGGCTGAAGTCAGACGTTCCTGATTCAAGAAGAGGTATTTTCAGGAGTGCTGTGGATGAATGGCATACGCTTCTTCATGAATCAGGAGTACTGGATGAGTGGCATACACCTCTGTGTGCACCTAGCTACAAATCCTACTCCACCATCTGCTGGAGTAAAACTTGTGCTGTAGCGAATTCCTCCTCTTGTCATGAATTTAACGAGCAGCGGTCACTGCACCTCAGTCCCGCCTCAGCCCAATTCGTCAAAGCTCGGTGAAGATGGAGTGAGGACCCCAAAAGTCACATAATTTTAGCACAGTCGCCAGTTGAGCCAAAATTATGCAACTTTTTAAAGCTTTTTATGCAAGAATGTTGATGTAAAAGCATTGATGTATAGAGCCCTTTATGTCTAAAATTTTAAATGAATTAAATTTGCATTCAGTTGAAATAAGGCATCTGTGAACAATCTGACTTCCACTGTATAGAAATGTATTTAATGATTAGATTAACATGAACATAAATTTTAACCTACAAAGGGAAAAATTTGCTAAGTGAGGCCTAAAATATAATAATGCTATACTGTAATTTAAAAAGTTATCTAGTTCACTGTTTCTTAATTTATTTGACTAGGGAAAATCATCACTTCTGTTTTAAGAAATCTGTAATCACTAATAAAAATGCAAATTATTTTACCTGAAATTTATTTTTAACTTAAAAATTACTCCACAGTGCCATCCACTAGATTTTTTCTTCTTCCCACCAAGGACAACATCTGCAAGGAGTTTGTATGTTCTCCCCGTGTTTGCATGGGTTTCTTCCGGGTTCTCCGGTTTCCTCCCACACTCCAAAGACATACTGATAGGGAAATTAGATTGTGAGCCCCAATGGGGACGGTGCCGATATTGTCTGTGAAGAGCTGTGGAATTAATTGCGCTATATAAGTGAGTAACATAAATAAAAAATAAATACAAATATACAGTCATGGCCAAAAGTTTTGAGAATGACACCAAAATTATATTTTCACATGATCTGCTGGCCTCTGGTTTTTATTAGTGTTTGTCTGATGTTTATATCACATACAGAAATATAATTGCAATCATATTATGAGTACCAATAGGTTATATTGACAGTTAGAATGAGTTAATGCAGCAAGTCAATATTTGTAGTGTTGCCCCTTCTTCTTCAAGACCTCTGTAATTCTCCCTTGCATGCTCTCAATCAACTTTTGGACCAAATCCTGACTGATAGCAGTCCATTCTTGCATAATCAATGCTTGCATTTTGCCAGAATTTGTTGGTTTTTGTTTGTCCACCCGTCTCTTGATGATTGACCACAAGTTCTCAATGGGATTAAGATCTGGGGAGTTTCCAGGCCATGGACTCAAAATCTCTATGTTTTGTTCCATGAGCCATTTAGTTATCACCTTTGCTTTATGGCAAGGTGCTCCATCATACTGGAAAAGGCATTGATGGGCGCCAAACTGCTCTTGGACGGTTGGGAGAAGTTGCTATTGGAGGACATTCTGGTACCATTCTTTATTCATGGCTGTGTTTTTAGGCAAGACTGTGAGTGAGCCGATTCCCTTGGCTGAGAAGCAACCCCACACATGAATGGTTTCAGGATGCTTTACAGTTGGCATGAGACAAGACTGGTGGTAGCGCTCACCTCTTCTTCTCCGAATAAGCTGTTTTCCAGATGTCCCAAACAATCGAAAAGGGGATTCATCAGAGAAAATGACTTTGCCCCAGTCCTCAGCAGTCCACTCCCTGTACCTTTTGCAGAATATCAGTCGGTCCCTGATGTTTTTTCTGGAGAGAAGTGGCTTCTTTGCTGCCCTCCTTGAAACCAGCCCTTGCTCAAAGAGTCTCCGCCTCACAGTGCGTGCAGAAGCACTCACACCAGCCTGCTGCCATTCCTGAGCAAGCTCGGCACTGCTGGTAGTCCGATCCCGCAGCTGAAACAGTTTAAAGATACGGTCCTGGCGCATGCTGGTCTTTCTTGGGTGCCCTGGAGCCTTTTTGACAACAATGGAAGCTCTCTCCTTGAAGTTCTTGATGATGCGATAGATTGTTGACTGAGGTGCAATCTTTGTAGCTGCGATACTCTTCCCTGTTAGGCCATTTTTGTGCAGTGCAATGATATCTGCACGTGTTTCTTTAGAGATAACCATTTAACTGAAGAGAAACAATGATACCAAGAACCAGCCTCCTTTTAAAGTGTCCAGTGATGTCATTCTTACTTAATCATGACTGATTGATCGCCAGCCCTGTCCTCATCAACACCCACACCTGTGTTAATGGATCAATCACTAAAACAATGTTAGCTGCTCCTTTTAAGGCAGGACTGCAATGATGTTGAAATGTGTTTTGGGGGTTAAAGTTCATTTTCTGGGCAAATATTGACTTTGCAAGTACAGTAATTGCTGTTAAGCTGATCACTCTTTGACATTCAGGAGTATATGCAAATTGCCATTACAAAAAATGAAGCAGTAAACTTTGGAAAAATTACTATTTGTCTCATTCTCAATACTTTTGGCCATGACTGTAGTAGAAAGGTTGGCTTTCAGTTAGGAACAGGAATTTAATTGTGTTGTAAATAATAGTGCTTGTAGACTGCCCACACTTTCCACATGGCCGTGGCATGGAATGGTTGGCAAAAAGGAGAGCAATAGAACTGGGCATCTCTAAGGGTGAAAAATTAGTTATGTGCATTAAAACAATATGAATTCCATTAGTAACAAGTAAGCAACAAGCAGTTGGATTTATTTAATGTTGACAGGCATCCTTTAAAATATAAAATGTTATTTCCAGGTATGAAGTATTTATTTGTATTATGAAAAGAATTCCTTCCAGGTAATAAATATTGTTCCAATGGAACAATGCCCACACCAAAAGTACAGTACAGCACAGTAGAGAATACCTTTAAAGTGCTACATTTACAGAAGGCTGTGAAAAACCTCATGAAGATGAAAAATACCAAAAACAAAAGTGCATTATGTGCCAATAAGGTCATGTTCTCCTATTGGCATGTAACACAGTGTATTACCAAAAAATAGGTCAAAGAAATGCCATAAAACTATACCAAACATATGTGAAGCCCTGATAGACAATACAGAATTATTAATACAGAAAGTATTTACCCCCTTGGCTTTTTATCCATTTTTTTACATTACAACCCTGTGTTTAAATATTCTTGTAATCTGATTTGTGTGTGATGCATCAGCACTAAATAGTTTAAATTGGTGAAGTGAAATGAGAGAAATACATAGTGCATGTAAAAGCTTGGACAAAAATTTAATCAAAATTACTGTTATTGTGAACAGTTAAACAAGTTGAAGATGAAATGCTCTTTATAAGGCTTTAAGTTAAAAATTACACATTTCATTTTTATTTTAGGAAAAAAAAATATTGTATTTTTTTACATTTTAAAAATGACAAAAAGGAAAATTGTCCGATGCAAAAGTTTGGGCACCCTTGGAGATTTGGGCGCTCAAACAACTTTGACCAGTGTTTCAGACCTTAATTAGCCTGTTAAGGTTATGGCTTGTTCACTATTATCGTTAGGAAAGGCCAGTTGATGCAAATTTCCCAGCTTTATAAAAACCCAGGCTCCACTAACCTTGTGCCAAAAACAGCAGCCATGGGTTCATCTAAGCAGCTGACTAGCACTCTGAAAATGGTGGAGACCGACAAAGCAGGAGAAGGCTATAAGAAGATAGGAAAGTATTTTCAAGTTGCCCTTTCCTCAGTTCAAAATGTAATTAAGAAATGGTAGTTAACAAGAACAGTAGTGGTCAAGATAAGGTTTGGAAGACCAAGCAAAATTTCAGTGAAAGCTGCTCATTGGATTGCTGGAGAGGCAAATCAGAGCCCCCCGCTTTACTGCAAAAGACCTTCAGAAAGATTTAGCAGGTTCTGAAGTTGTGGTGCATTGTTCTACTGTTCAGAGACACCAGGACAAATATGACCTTCACGGAAGAGTCATCAGACGAAAACTTTACCTGCGTCCTCACCATAAAATTCAGCATCAGAAGTATGCAAAAGAACATCTAAACAAGCTTGATGTATTTTGGAAGCAAGTTCTGTGGAGTGATGAGGTTAAAATAGAACTCTTTGGCCACAATGATCAAAGGCATGTTCAGTGAAAAAAGGGCACAGATTTTCAGGAAAAGAACATCTCACCAACCATTTAGCATGGGGGTGGATCAATCATGCTTTGGGGTTGTGTTGCAGCCAATGGCAAGGGAAACATTTCACAGGTAGAGGGAAGAATGGATTTAATGAATTTCAACAAATTATTGATGCAAACATAACACCATTTGTAAAAAAGCTGAAGTTGAAAAAAAATGGCTTCTACAAATGGATAATGGTCCTAAACACACGTCAAAATCCACAAGAGACTACCTCAAAAGGAGCAAGCTGAAGGTTTTGCAATATCCCTCACAGTCCCCTCATCTGAACATCACTGAAAATTTGTGGTTAGACCTCAAAATAGCAGTGCATGCAAGATGACCCAGGAATCTCACAGAACTGGAAGAATTTTCCAAGGAAGAATGGATGAAAATCCCTCAAACTAGAATTGAAAGACTCTTGGCTAGCTATAAAAAGCTTTAACAAGCTGTGATACTTTCAAAAGGCGGTGCTACTGAGGACTAACTATGCAGGGTGCCATAACATTTAAATCAGCCAATTTTCCTGTTTGTAATTTTAAAATGTAAAAGACTAATATGTAACATTTGTTGGAGTACAAGTCAAGGTTGGATTATAAAAAAAAAAAAATTCCCAGTCTCTTATGATCCCCTGATCACCATAAAAATCCATCATCAAATGGAAAGAACATGGTACCATAACACACCTGCCAAGAGAGAGTGACCCACCAAAACTCTCAAACTCCGCAAAGATGGCACTAATCAGATTGGCAGAACAGAGACCAAAGGTAACCCTGAAGGAGCTGCAGAGTTCCCAAGCAGTGACTGGAGTATGTGTCCACATGACCACTATAAACCGTACACTCCATAGGGGTGGTCTTTATAGAAGAATGGACAGAAAAAAAGCCTTTACTTCCATACAAAATTTGTATGGTTTGATTTGAGTTTGCCAGAAGACAAGTGGAAGACTCCCCAAATGTATGGAGAAAAGTGCTGTGGTCATCTCATCACCCAAATAACACCATCCCACAGTGAAACATGGTGGTGGGATCATGTCGTAGGGATTTTTTTTGGCAAAAGGGACAGGGAAAATTGTCCGAGTTGAGGGGAAGATGGATGGTGTGAAATACAAGGAAATTCTTGAGTAAAATATGTTTCAGTCAGTCTAGGATTTGAGACTGGGACAGATAATTAGCTTCCAACAAGACAATGACCCAAAGCCTATTGCTAAAGCAACACTCAAGTGGTTTAAGGGGAAATGTGTAAAAGTTTTGGAATAGTCAAAGCCTAGACCTTAATCCAATCGAGAATCTGTGGTCAGACTTGAAGATTGCTGTTCATCAGAGGCAACCATCTAACTTGAAGCAGCTGGAACAGTTTTGCCTTGAGGAATGGGCAAAAATCCCAGTGGTAAGTTGTGGAAAGCTCATAAAGACTTATCCAAAGCAACTTGCAGCTGTAATTGCCGCTAAAGGAGGTTCTGCAAAGAACTGACTTAGGGGAATGAATAGTTATGCACACTGAAATTTTCAGTTAATTTTGTCCTATTTGTTGTTTGCTCTAATATAAAAAGAAAACCAAATGTTCACAGTTGTAGGCATGTTCTTTATATGAACTGATACAAATCCTAAAAAAACAGTGAAATTCCAAGTTGTGAGGTAGCAAAACAAGAAAAATGTAAAGGGGTGGT
Organism: Phyllobates terribilis; assembly: GCF_046119375.1. Lineage (NCBI taxonomy): Eukaryota > Metazoa > Chordata > Amphibia > Anura > Dendrobatidae > Phyllobates > Phyllobates terribilis. The sequence continues at coordinate 287,405,838 of NW_027362761.1, forward strand.
AAATACTTTTGAAAGCCACTTAAACTGAAAAGTCATGCAGTAATAAGTCATATAGTGCTGTGATACCATCATAATAGCTTTCTGGCCATATTGTTTGTTGTTTCGCAAGAACAGATACAGCTTCAAAAATGCAGTAGAAAAAAAACTCAAGTAACCTAATTTACTTAATAGGTGTAGAAATGGTGCAGAAAATCTGCAACATCAAAAATTCACCAAAAGCTCATCATGAGAACGTAGACTAAGATGTTGCATTTAATCTCAATGTAGTTTGGGTGCAGACTAATGAATCAGCTTTAAATTATTTTGCAGTTTGATTGTTTTTAGTGTCTTTTAAACCATATTAACTTGTAAGAGGAAATCATGCTAAGGACGCAGGAGGAATTTGAAACATATCATCAGTTTCAATGTAAATTGATAGCACTGTTAATGAATTTTCAATGAAGGGTATATTTCTGAACATATTGATGCTGAATCTTCACGTTTCATTTGAATTGTTTCCATTAATGGGCACATGTGCCTAAAAGTTCAGCCCACAGTCTGAATCCTTTTGGTATACAGGTGTATACAAAATGCACTAAATTTGAATATCATTGAAAGTTAATTTATTTCAGTTCTTCAATACAAAAAGTGAAACTCATATATAATATAGTCATTACAAACAGAGTGATCTATTTCAAGCGTTTATTTCTGTTAATGTTGATGATTATGGCTTACAGCCAATGAAAACACAAAAGTCATTATACTTTATTACAACAGCTTGAAAAATGATTTTAAAATCCAAAATGTTGGCCTACTGAAATGTATGTTCAGTAAATGCTCAATACTTGGTCGGGGCTCCTTTTGCATCAATTACTGCATCAATGCGGCGTGGCATGGAGGCGATCAGCCTGTGGCACTGCTGAGGTGTTATGGAAGCCCAGGTTGCTTTGATAGCAGCCTTCAGCTCGCCTGCATTGTTGGGTCTGTTGTCTCTCATCTTCCTCTTGACAATACCCCATAGATTCTCTATGGGGTTAAGGTCAGGTGAGTTTGCTGGCCAATCAAGCACAGTGATACTGTTGTTTTTAAACCAGGTATTGGTACTTTTGGCAGTGTGAACAGGTGCCAAGTCCTGCTGGAGATTGAAATTTCCATCTCCAAAAAGCTTGTTGGCAGAGGGAAGCATGAAGTGCTCTAAAATTTTCTGGTAGACGGCTACGCTGACTTTGGTCAAGATAAAACAAAATGGACCAACACCAGCAGATGGCATGGCTCCCCAAACAATCACTGATTGCGAAAACTTCACACTAGACCTCAAGCAGCTTGGATTGTGTGCCTTTCCACTCTTCCTCCAGACTCTGGGACCTTGATTTCCAAATGAAAATTGGAACTCTGAGATCTTGTTGAGTCTGTCAATGACTGCGGTCTGGACATCTGTCAAGTCAGCAGTCTTCCTCAAGATTGTGAAGCCTACTGAAAGAGACTAAGGGACCTTTCTAAATGCTTAGGAAGCCTTTGCTAGTGTTTTTGTTAATTATTTTAATTTACTGAGATAATGACTCTTGTGTTTTCATTGGCTGTAAGCCAAAATCATCAACATTAACAGAAATAAACACTTGAAATAGATCCCTCTGTTTGTAATGACTCTGTATAATACATGAGTTTCACTTTTTGCATTGAGGAACTGAAATAAATTAACTTTTTGATGATATTCTAATTTAGTGAGATGCACCTGTATCATTTATATTATAAGAGTAGGTTCAGGTGGCTATAGAATCTATCATCTGAGACAATCTGGCCTATTATGCAAATGACACTCTGATCAGAGTATCAGCATAGTGTGATCTGATTCTCTCGGATGAGGAGAAAATGGATCAAAAAAATTCTCCATTATCTCCATTTTGTGAATGTGCAGTCCAATATTTCCCACACATTGCATGGCCAAGTGCGATCCGAATATCGGATCAAACTTGGGCATGCAGCGATATTTTCCTCTGTCCTAGGAAAAAAAGGACATGTGCACGGCCCCATAGAATAATATTGGTCCAAGTGCAATCTGAGGTTTTGTCGGATTGAACTTGGACAGCAAATACGCTCATGTGCAGCTAGCCTTATTCTTACTATTGTGCCAATTAAAATTAAAGCACTGGAAACAGGTACTTTTCACCAGTCCTAAAAACATTAGGTGGAAGTTCTTTTTAAACCCCTTCCTGAAATGGCAATTTTCCATTTTTATGCTTTCCCTTTTTCCTCCCTTTCTTCCATTATCCTTTCCTTTTTGATTCTGCCATTGACATAACAATATGAGGGTTTGTTTTTGAAAGGCAAGATGTACTTTTGAATTACACCATTCGATTCAACATATTACTGTATATACTGAGTAAAGGTAAAAATTCTAATTGTGGTGAAATAGTATTGTTTTTTTATTTTGTTTTTAAAATATTTATAGTGTGATATAACTGAAGTGACAAGATGATTTTCCAGGACTTTAAGATTACGGCGATGCCAAACATGTATAGTTTCTGTTCTATTTTAGTGGATAAAACAAATTACAACTTTAAAAAACAATGGTTTGTTTTACCATTTCTGATACATAACTTTTTTATATTTTCATTGATGTACCATTGTGTTTGCTTTATTTATGATCTGTAGTTTTTAATGGTAACAAATCATCTTTTTGATTGCTCTGTATTCCATTTTTTGGTTGTTGCAAGATGACTGAAAAACGACAGTGTAGTCATTTAGATTTTTTTTTGGTTTATAATGTTTACAATGCGTTTTAATTAATTTTATAATTACATAGGTCAGACTTTAACGAATATGTATGCAAATTGTGTTTTCAGAGAGGAAGAAGACTTGAACTTTAGTGTCACCTATATGCCAATATCAAACCTTTATCGAGCCTTGCCACATGACTTGGGATAAAAGCTAGAGATGAGCGAGAACTAAAATGCTTGGATGCTCGATACTCAAATCAAGCAATTTCTAATGTACAGGTGCTCGTTTCGAGCAACAAGTATAATGAGATTCAAAGGGAATTTAAATTTCAGTGTAATTTATGAAGGAAGCAAGAAGTGCCAAAAAATACGGACTCAAAGGGACTCAGATATGCCCTCTATTAGACATAAAGGAGGGCCTCATACACATTCTGTTCAAATTGTCATGTAGTGGTTCTCCTAGACTCATAAAGGCTATGTACTAAGTGCAAATCCTGCTCAAAATTAGAAGCAGGGTCACCCATACACCCTTGAAGAAACCAACTGTAGTGCCTCAATAAAATAGTGTGAACAGAGTGTAGTCATTGTACTCCTATGCTCATAAATGCACTGCACACAGTGCAAAGCTTGCCAATCATCACAAGCAGGGTCATTCATACACCCTTGAAGGCACCAACTGGAGTGCTTCATAAAAAAATAAGAAAGTGTAGTTGTGGTACTTCTACACTCATAAAGGCTTTGCACAAAGTGCAAATCCAGGAAAAAATTATAAGTAAGGTCATCCAGTATTCATTAGATCTTGGAAGGTAACAACTGGTGGGCCTCATTCAATTATTGAACATTAACAACACTTTATGTACTGCTGTCATCTGGTGGTGCGGAAAAGTTGGGTGTAATCCATGCTTTGTTCATTGTTATCAGAGTGAGCCTGTCAGCACTTTCTGTTGACAGGAGAAAGTGCCTGTCTGTTATGACCCACCCACGGTGGCACTAAAAACTCAGTCAGACAAGATGCTATCGGCAGGTAGCAAAACACTTCCAAGGCATAGACGGACAGCTCATACCAGGTGTCCAGCATTGAGACACAATAGCTGAAGGTCGCAGAGGAATTAGGGAGTACGCTCATTTGGTCGGCCAGGTATGACCATCATTAAAAACTTTTCCCTCTTTGTTAAAAACTACCCAGTCATCAGGGCATGGACGCTGGGAAGGTGTCATGAAATTGGCCCTGGCCTTTGACAGTGTATCCCTTTGTTGTAGGCCTTTGTTGTGTGTCTCCCTCGCCTCTCCTCCTTGGTTGGGCAAGCAAGCTTTGTCCCTGCCACTAGCTTTGTCTGATGGTAATTTTTCTACATATTTTCCACAAGGAACTTCTGGTATAGCACCATTTTAGAAGACCTCCCACCCCTCAGGAAGAAGAGATGAAAAGTTCTTCTTGTAGTGTGGGTCTAGCAGGGTGTACAGTCAGTACTCTTTTTTTGTGAAAAATTAATGTAATGTAACACGAGGGTTACGGGAAAGGCACCGGTACATAAAATTTCCCATATCTGCCAAGGTCCCTACAGCCAGCACTTTACTGTCTCCACCATGATGACTACTATCTATCTCCTCCTTCATCACTTCCTCCTCATTCGTATTCTCAGCCCATAAACGTAGGAGAGACAAGATGAAGCTTGTGTTTGTACTAGCCTCTTTTGCGCTATCAACCAGCTCTTGTTCCTCTTCTTCCTCAGCCTCCACCTCCTCATTGTTACCAAATCTGCCCTGAGTAGATGAGATGAGGCTGGATATTATCTCCCTGTCTCACGTCTTTCTCCATTTCCACATGGTCCACATGCACAGATTCATGTTTAATTGTCAGCAGTGACTGTTTAAGTAGGCACAGAAGCGAGATCGTTGCGCTTATGATGGCATCATCGCCACTCACCATCTTTGCGGGGTCCTCAAACTCTTGGAGAACCACACAAATGTCAGACATCCATGCCCACTTTTCAGTGGTTATGTGCAGAGGCTGACCAGAATACCGACAGGCGTGTTGGAGCTGTCATTCCATAACTTCTCTCTGCTGCTCACAAAGCCCTGCAAGCATGTGCAGTGTGGAGTTCCAAGTCTTGGTCATGTTGCACACCAGTTGGTGAGTTGACACTAGCGTGTGCTGCTGCAGCACTGCCAGAGCAGTGTAGAAATGGGCACTGATATAGTGTACCTTGACCAGAAGCTCTGGCAAATCTGGGTATGTTTTCAGAAACTGCTGAAATACCAAGTTGAGCACGTGGGGCCAAGCATGGTATGTGTGTGAGATTGCCAAGCTTCACAGCTGCCACCAGGTTATGTCCATTATCTCATACGAACAGGATTGGGTGCAGGAAATGGTGTAGGAGGTGGATGAAACCCTGATAGAAGTAGGGACAGCAATCCTTGACATCGTGCCAGGGTGGGACTTGGCTCCGCCTTCCGGAATGTTCACCCACTATGCCGTCAAGGAAATGTAGTGTCCCTGGCCACAAGCACTTTCCCAGTTGTCGGTCGTTAAACGGACAATCATAATAAATGAATTGGTAAGGGCACGGGTGATGTTCCTGGACACATGCTGGTAGAAGGTTCATGGTTCCCAAGACAGCTTCAGCTCTGCTACATTGACATGATAGGCTGGAGTGCAGCAGAACGCTGCCATCCAGCTTGCCATTCCACAGACACTGAGAAGCTCCTCAGTGAAGCTCCTCAGTGTCTGGCTGTGACAGCATCCAGATGAGCCGAGTTCATGTCCAATCAACTCAGCTCACCCCTTGCACGTCACTGACAGCGTGGGAGAATTCTCCTGCGCATGCGGTGCCGGTAAATGACGTCACCGCTTGAGCAGGAGAATTCTCTCACACTGGGATGGCATTGAGATGACAGGCTGGATCGCCGCAAAGCGCTACCATCCAGCTTGTCATCCTTCAGAGACACTGCAGAGCGCAGGCATGCTTGCGCTCTGCAGTGTCTCTGAAGTGCTACCTGCAGTGTCTCTGAAGCGCTGGATCGCAGCAGAGTGCTACCATCCAGCTTGACATCCTTCAGAGACACTGCTTGCGCTCTGCAGTGTCTCTGAAGGATGACAAGCTGGATGGTAGTGCTCTGCTTCGATCCAGCCTGACATCTCAATGCCATCCCAGCATAGGAGAATTCTTCTGCTCAAGCGGTGAGCGCAGGAGAATTCCCCCACGCTGTCAGTGACGTGCATGAGGTGAGCTGAGTTCAATGGACATGAACTCGGCTCATCTGGATGCCGTCACAGCCAGACACTGAAGAGCTTCACTGAGGAGCTTCTCAGTGTCTGCGACATGGCAAGCTGGATGGCAGCATTCTGCTCCGCTCCAGTCTCTCATGTCAATGTAGCAGAGCTGAAGCTGTCCTGGGAACCATGGAAAGGTAAGGATGAGGTTGGTTTATTATTTTATTTTTATTGCAGGAGATCGTTGGCTTCAGCTGGAATGGGCAATACGGTAAGTGGAGTTTAATTTAGAACATTAAAGGAATGTGTCTTTATTTCAATTAAAAGACTTTATTCTGGGTGTTTGTGTTTTTTTTAACTTTGACTATGGAGTTAGTAATGGGGGTGTCTTATAGACGCCTCTCCATTACTAATAGTGTTGAGCCACCCCCGTAGTGTTCGAGTTCGGTTCGGTTCGTCGAACACCCGTGTGTTCGCCGAACTGTTCGTCGAACTGTTCGTCGAACACCTTCGAACACCGTTAAAACCAATGGCAGGCAAACAAAAACACATAGAAACACATAGAAAACACCTTCAAAGGTGTCCAAAAGCTGACAAACTGCTCAGAAGACATAACTAACACATGGAAAAGTGACAAGTACATATAGTCATGCGAAAATAAAAGAGGTGGAGGAGTAAAAGGAGGGGGAGACACAGATATAGGCATGTCATGCCCTTCTAAAATCCAAAAAGTGAGAAGCCGACACGGCCAGTCCGCTCCTGCCCGTGCCACCTCCGTGTCGCCGGGTTTGTGCCAGAGCCGCGGTGAACCCTGACGGCCAGCCCCCCTCTCCCAATACTGGTGCCTGTCCGCTGGTGGGTCGAGCGAGCCCCCCTGTGGTGGAGGCAGCTCTAAGCTTTTTAATTTAAATTGTCTCTCTAATTTGAATGAATACACTTTAAATCCATTTACAAGGATCTATTGGAGGGCAAGTCTCATGCCAGCAGCCGCGGTAATTCCAGCTCCAGTAGCGTCCACTAAAGCTGCTGCAGTTAAAAAGCTTTTATAAGGATCGAGCTCGGCTGTCCACCGCAAGGCATCCTACTGCCAGTCCCAGCCCCTATGCCTTGGGGTGCCTCCTGATGCTCTTCACTAATTATCCCATGGTCCCGAAGCATTTCCTTTGAAAAAATTAAGTGTCTAAACTACAGGTGGTGCAGCTTGCTTAACAGCCGGGATAATCCGCTCACTAGCAGACACTGCTACTAGGCACAAAGTATTTCCTGGGCTAGATGCAGTTAAAAATTTGTAATTAGATACTCTCGTTGGATGCTGAGAAAGCATTCCATAGAGTCTCCTGGCACGCCATATATGATTCTCTTAAAAAGCTTGGGGTAGGGGTCTAGGGGACCCTTTTATAGCCAAAATCACGGCCCTGTATCGCAATACGTCACCTAGGCTGAAGATAAATGGAACTGTAGCACCCTGAGGGCTCGGTTGCTACAGACGTATTGCACCTCACCCAGAGGTGTGATATCTCACTCTCAGGTAAGGATGGAGTGTGGATCAGGACCCGACACCTGCATGCATTACACCACATTGCCGTGGGGCAGGGCGACCAATATGCCCCTGAGATGGGCACGACAGTCCCTGTCCCTGGCTGGAGTGGGGGGAGGGAACACTGAGGAAGGGGAACCCTGTAGTGCAGGAGCAGGGAGGAAGCAGTTCCTGGGTGCATTGAGAAGGGAGTATAAAAGGTGGGCACCATCTTAGTTCAGTGCAGAGAAGTCTAAGCAGAAGTGGCAGGGAGCAGGGGCTCTGCATGAGCTCTGCTCCGGAGGCGGGCCTAGTAACAGAGGCCCAGGCCTGGAAGAGGGAGAAGGAAGGAAGAGGAGCGGAGAAGGCTCCAGGAACGAGGAATGAAGGGATCCCAGGGGTGCGGACGGGCGAGTCGCCACCGCACGCCCGAATCCACCTGCGTGGAGGGGTCAGGCCAAAGGGGGAGACCGGTCCCCGAACTAGTGGAGGCAGGAAACGACCCTCAGCTAGAAACCGGAGGCTCTGACATTTTATGTGGCGCAGCCCCTCGCTACACCCGCTAGGAAGGCACCACATAGGGTCAGGGAAACTGGCGCCAAGTTTACCAAGAGGAGGCCCGAGGCAGCCTGACAGAAGTGTTGGTAAGAAAGGCCAGACAAAGGACACACAAAGGGGGTCCTGTGAAGTGCTCCAAAGTTATCTGGGAGTTGTCTGAGCCCCTCACCTGGTGAGCACAGTACGACGTGGGCAGCCGTTACCTGCAGACGTGGTCTGGATAATAAGAACTGTGAGTAAAGGCCCTGAACTGCATCACTGACTCCGTGTCGTTACTGCTGCTGCCCTGCACCATCACCCCCATCCTCCGCATACACTGCCCTGAGGCTATACTCCTCCCGTGGGGAGTTATGCTACGCTCTGCTGCACCCACAACACCAGCCTCAGTGGTCTGCCCTGTAGCAGCGGTTCACTCTGACCGCAATCCACGGGTGGCGTAGTCGGACATTTAAACATGAAAACCACATAAATAGTTCCGCCACTGGTTTGACCGCCCTGAGCCACGGAACTGGGTCGCCGCCACGAAGACTACAACCACCAGCATCCACCAAAAAGGGTCCGGCTCCGGGTGTCCCAAGGCCCAGTGGGTGCGTCAAAACATTTTCATCACCTTTCACAATCACCAATGGGACAAGGCAGTGATGTCCTCTGTCCCCTCTCTTATACATCCTAGTGACGGAGCACCTGCTCTCATCAATTCGCCATAACCCCAATATTAGGTGGATTGAGGTGGGAGGCACCGAGTACAAGTGCTCTCTATTTGCTGATGATGTCCTAGTATATATCACTCAATCACATATATCCATCCATGCTGTTATGGCTGAAATAGATCACTTTGTTACATGGTAAAATTTTAAAATCAATGCAGCGAAGTCTGAGGCCCTCGATGTCTCCCTCCCCAAATCCATATAGGATTCCATCCAGTCCAACTTTCCCTTTGCCTGGCCCTCACAGGGTATCAAATACTTAGGAATTCCTATTCATAGAGACCTCTCCCATCTATGTTATCTTAATTTTGGGCCCTTTATTGAACAACTCCATACAGACCACGGTTGGCAAGTTAGAACTGTAAGATTCACTACAGGAACCACTGGTGTTTTGTGGAAAAGCACATGTACACTGCGTTACAAATTATTATACAAAAAGTGTTTAGGAGTGATAAGGGAAGAATTTGTTTGTTTGTCAGTTAAACTCATTGATGGTGATGTGTGTCAGGGCTCTTTATATCACTGTAAGCAATTGCAGACACCTGTGCTAATTAGTTTGGCAGGTGTGTCCAATGAAAGGCAAGACTACTGAAGAAGGCTCTCTCACATTATTAAGCAGCCTACATTTTCTGCCAAAATGGGAAAGAAAAAGGATGTGTCGGCTGCTGAGAAGCAACAAATTGTGGAGTGTTTAGGTCAAGGCATGACTACAATCAACATTGTGCGATGATCAGGATGAAGTGTCTTGGCAATCAAGAAGTATGTAGCTGATTCACAGTACACACGTGTGCGTGCTGATAAGGGCAAATTGAGGACTCTTTCCTACAGGCAATTACGTCAGGTTGAAAGAGCAGCGGCAAAAAAGCCTTGTCATAGCAGCAGACAAGTTTTTGAAGCTGCTTGTGCCTCCAACGTTCCTCGAACAACAAGATGCAGGGTCCTTCAGAGGTTTGCAGCTGTGCATGCGCCATCCTGTCGACCTCCTCTATCCACTTCACACAAGCAGAAACGGCTCCAGTGGGCCAAACATTACATGAAGACTGATTTCAAAACTGTTTTGTTCACGGATGAGTGCAGTGCAGCGCTCGATGGTCCAGATGGATGGAGTGGAGGATGGCTGGTTGATGGACACCCCACGCAAACACGGCTACAGCGCCAACAAGGAGGAGGTGGAGTAATGTTTTGGGCTGGAATCATGGGGAGAGAGATTGTCGGCCCCTTTAGGATCCCTGAAGGCGCTAAAGATGAACTCCATAATGTATGTGGATTTTCTCAAACAGCACTTCCTGCCATGGTTCAAGAAGAAGAACCGTGTATTTCAAAGCAAGATCATTTTTCTGCATGATAATGCACCATCTCATGCTGCACATAAAACATCTGCATCTCTGGCTGATATGGGCATAAAAGGGGACAAACTTATGGTGTGACCCCCATGCTCCCCTGACCTCTACCCCATTCAGAACCTTTGGAGCATCATTAAAAGGAGTGTCTATGATGGCGGGAGGCAGTTCGCATCTAAGCAACAGCTCTGGGAGGGTATTCTGTCCTCATGCAAAACAATTGAAGCAGAAACCATCCAAAACCTGACAAATTCAATGGACGAGAGAGTTCAGAAGCTCCTTTCGAACAAGGGGTCCTATGTGAAAATGTAACATCACCTAGAATAAAGTTTTGAGTTGAAAACTGTTTGATTTCAGTTTCTAACAACCTGCTAATGCTTATAATTTCAAAAATGACCATTTTTTTGGTCTTTATTAAAATGAAAAGGTTGATCGAAAAGTTTGGGGGATCTAAGAGTGTGGCAACCCAGTAGTCATGATTACTTCGAATTCTGACAATATGAGGGTCATGCTGCAGGCAGTGCAGCAAGAAGGCACTTATGTGCCTTGCGCATCTCGGAGCCCCAAAATTATTTACCGGGCTAGATGCAGCTAAAAATTATTTTTAATTTTAAATCTGGTGAGCTTTAGTATAGATGGCCTAATAGGATCAGTGCTGCACACTGCTACAAAGCCCAAATTATTTTCCAGTCAAGATACAGATAAACATGATTAGTAATTTGAAAGCTTAAAACGGTTGGTAGGGTGATTTTAACCAATCATCAAGCTTTTACTCTCCCCAGGATGACACAGGGGTAGAAAAGTCGTTTCGGATCCATGATTTGTTCATCTTTATGAACGTGAGTCTGTCTACATTATCAGTGGAGAGCCGCGTGCGCTTATCTGTCAGCACACCACCAGCAGCGCTGAACACACGTTCAGACAGAACGCTGGCTGCGGGGCATGACAAGATCTCCAAGGCGTAAGTGGCTAGCTCCGGCCATTTATCCAGATTGGAAGCCCAAAAAGAGCAAGGGTCCAGTGACACAGTCGTGGCTTCAATGTTTACTTGGAGATACTCCTGTACCATTGTCTCTAGGCGTTGACTATGTGTCAGACTTCTTGTCTCCTGTGGCCTTGCAAAGGATGGGCTAAAAAAGTGGTGAAATGATTCCGCAAAATTGATGTTACCAGCAGATACTGTGGTTCTGTTACGGTTTGAGTGCTGAACACTTGACGGTCCCACGGTTGGCAAGTTGGAACTGTGAGATTCACTACGTGCGCCACTGGTATTTTGTGGAAAAGCACATGTAAGATTCTGCAACAGTCTCTGCTGATACTCCTGCATGCGTGCATCCCTTTCTATGGCAGGAATAATTTCTGCAAATTTACTTTTGTACCGGGGATCTAACAGTGTGGCAACCCAGTAGTCAGGATTATTTCTAATTCTCACAATTCGAGGGTCATGTTGCAGGTAGTGCAGCAAGAAGGCACTCATGTGTGTTGCGCATCCAGGAGCACCAAGTCCCTGTTGTGTTGGTGGCGAGGTAACAATCATGCTTCCTTCCTCTGTCCTCTCCCCCCAACCTCGCACAACAGAAATGTGATCAAGGTCTCCCTCATCTGATGAGTCTTCCATCAGTTCGTCCTCCACTTCTTCCTGGGCTCCTGCACCTTCCTCACTAGTTTGGCTGCTACCATGCGCCCTGGTAAAACCATCTCCCCCACCCTCACATGCCTGCCGCCTTGGTGCTGCCGACCGTCTGGACCTTGCAGATGTTAGCCCTTCCGCATACAACTCCTCCTCCTCTACTTCCTCCACCTCCTCTTGTGCCACCACCTGACTCCGAATTCTGTTTAACATGTGCTCCAGCATGTAAATCACCGGAATAGTCATGCTGATAATGGCATCATCAGCACTAAACATCTTCGTCGCCATTTCAAAACTGGCCAGAAGGGTGCATAGGTCCCTGATCTGAGACCACTCCTCCAGCGTGATTTGCCCCACCTCTGAATCTCGTTGGCCCAGGCTATACGTCAGAACGTATTTCACCAGGGCTTGTCGGTGCTGCCACAGTCGCTGCAACATGTGCAGAGTTGAATTCCACCGGGTAGGCACATCGCATTTTAGCCGGTGAAGTGGCAGGCCCAACGACTTCTGTAGAGATGTAAGTCGCTGAGCTGCGGGATGCGAACGGCGGAAGTGAGCACACAGCGACCGTGCCCTCTGCAGAAGGCCATCTAGTCTGGGATAGTGGGCTAAAAATTGTTGGACAACCAGGTTCAACACGTGAGCCATACAAGGCACGTGTGTGACATTGCCCCGGCGAAGGGCCGCACCCAGGTTTGCAGCATTGTCGCACACGGCCTTCCCTGGTTTCAGGTCCAGTGGAGACAACCATTCATGAAATTGGTTCTCCAGAGCTGACCACAACTCCTCAGCTGTGTGACTCACATTTCCCAGACATTTCAATGTAAAAACCGCCTGATGACGTTGAGCCCTACTGCCAGCATAGTAAGGAGGTGTGCAGGATCCCTTCTGCGCAGTTAGAAAGCTTGTGGCATGACCAGACAGGCTTTGGGTGCAGGTGGAAGACCGAGAGGAGGTTGAGGAGGCAGAAGCAGTGGAGGAACTTTGACATAAAGAGGATTGACGCACAACTCGTGGGGACGGCAAGACTTGGACAGCAGCCCCTTGTCCTGCTGTCACCATAGTTACCCAGTGCCCAGTCAGCGACATGTAACGCCCCTGTCCATGCCTACTCGTCCAAGTGTCTGTGGTGAAATGCACCCTGTCACACACAGAGTTTCTCAAAGAAGCGGTGATGTTGTGTGCGACATGCTGGTGGAGCGCAGGCACACCTTTCTTTGAGAAGTAGTGCCGACTGGGCATCTGGTACTGGGGCACTGCGACGGACATAAGGTCTCGAAAATCCTCTGTGTCCACCAGGCGGAAAGGCAGCATTTCTGTAGCCAAGAGCTTGCAGATGGTGAAATTCAACCTCTTAGCTTTCTCATGGCTAGGAGGAAATGGTCTTTTACTTGTCCACATCTGAGGGACCGAGGGCTTGCTATTGTGCTTAGACGGGGTTGATAAGGGTGTCCCCGGCAAACTGCCGGTCTGTGAGGAAGATGCAGGCGGACATGTTAGGTTGCCTTGATCCAAAGGTGGTGCTATCGATGTCGGACAGCGCTCAACACCAGCTGGTGTTACCACCTCCAAAGAAAATGATGACCTGCCAATCACGCTGGCTGTTGCGGGTAAAGAGGTGGCAGGTCTGCGCCCCAAAACAGGTGTGACTGCTGTCCCCCCAGTCACAGAGGATGAAGAGGCCGCGGATGCACAAGATATGGCAGACGGTGATTGGCCCGGCCGGCTAGGCCGCATTGTAGCACACTGAGCTTCCCACTGCAACTTATGCTTCATGTCCATGTGCCGGTTCATGCATGAAGTACTCAAACTATGTATTTTTTGGCCTCTACTTAGCTTTTGCTGACAAATGTTACAGATAACACGAGTTGGGTCATCTTTATTGGTCTGAAAAAATGCCCAGGCTATGCAAGGCTTAGCACCCATGCGACCTGAAGAGCCACCACGACTTGTGGTGAGAGGCAGAGTTGTGTTTGAGGATGCAGTTGTTGACGTGCTTCCAGTACTACGTCTCTGTCCAGGAAGGCGCAACCTGACCTCGTCGTCACTAGCATCTTCCTCCACCTCCTCTGCTGACCTCATCTCTTGGCTGACTGTGGGTTGACAGTAAGTGGGATCTCCGACCTCATCATCATCACCCTGTGCGTTATCACACCCGTCGTCCTCAGAGCCAACCTGTTCCTGCCCTGACAAAAAACTAAAGTTGTCGCTCCAATCAGGTATTTGAGTCTTATCATCGTCTTCCTCATTGTCTCCACCAACAGGAGTTACAGTTTGGGAATGAGGGTCTACATTATGGTCAGAACCTTCTGCGTCTGGTCCTGGATCCGACTCATAAAGATTCTGGGCATCAGTGCAGATCATTTCCTCGTCTGGATTCACAGAAGCGCTGGAGTCGACCTCTGATTCCCAGGCTATAGTATGAGTAAACAGCTCTGCAGACTCAACCATCTGTTCTACCTCATACTCAGACGGGCAGCTGGAGATTTGGGAGCTGTGAGAAAGCAAGTGCGGTTTGGGTGACACCTTTGAGGACTGGAGTATTTGTGATGTTGAAGTTGATGTGGAGGAGAGCCCACTTAAAGGAGCACTTGATATACGTTGAAGCACCTGCTGTTTTTGTGCCTCATCTGGAATTTGTAGCGATTGGCGTGGCCGTAAGAAAGGGATCTTATCACATTGTCCGCTAAAAGAAGTAGACATTTTAGTTTGGCTGGAAGATGGTCTTTCTTCTGCAGATGTTACTGTTGCTTTAACACCTACCCCACGGACACAACCTTTTTTCCCCTTCCCAACACGCCTATTCCCCTTTCCACCAGCAGCAGGCCTTTTTCCACTCATTTTGGTGGTTAACTAATTCACAACTCTGGAGTTGTTTGCACAAAAAAACAATGGATGGTAACCGAGTAGAGCTGAGGGGCCAAACTGTGGTATTAGGCCAAAACTATTGGCTGGGTTAGATGCAGAAAAAAATTATTTTGAATTTGCAACCTGATGGAGGTCAGTATAGATGGACTAATACAAATAGTCCCACACACTGCTAGAAGCCCAAATATTTTTTCAGAGGTACTGTAGATGCAGATAAAAATTATTTTTAATTTGCAACCTGATGGAGGTCAGTATAGATGGACTAATAGACCAAGTCCCACACACTGCTAGAAGCCCAACTATTTTTTCAGAGCTAGATGCAGAAAAAAATTATTTTCAATTTGCAACCTGCTGGAGGTCAGTATAGATGGACTAATAGAACAAGTCCCACACACTGCTAGAAGCCCAAATATTTTTTCAGAGCTAAATGAAGAAAAAAATTATTTTTAATTTGCAACCTGATGGAGGTCAGTATAGATGGACTAATAGACCAAGTCCCACACACTGCTAGAAGCCCAAATATTTTTTCAGAGCTAGATGCAGAAAAAAATTATTTTTAATTTGCAACCTGATGGAGGTCAGTATAGATGTACTAATAGACCAAGTCCCACACACCGCTAGAAGCCCAAATATTTTTTCAGAGCTAGATGCAGAAAAAAATTATTTTTAATTTGCAACCTGATGGAGGTCAGTATAGATGGACTAATAGACCAAGTCCCACACACTGCTAGAAGCCCAAATATTTTTTCAGAGCTAGATGCAGAAAAAAATTATTTTTAATTTGCAACCTGATGGAGGTCAGTATAGATGGACTAATAGACCTAGTCCCACACACCGCTAGAAGCCCAACTATTTTTTCAGAGCTAGATGCAGAAAAAAATTATTTTTAATTTGCAACCTGATGGAGGTCAGTATAGATGGACTAATAGACCAAGTCCCACACACTGCTAGAAGCCCAAATATTTTTTCAGAGCTAGATGCAGAAAAAAATTATTTTTAATTTGCAACCTGATGGAGGTCAGTATAGATGGACTAATAGACCAAGTCCCACACACCGCTAGAAGCCCAACTATTTTTTCAGAGCTAGATGCAGAAAAAAATTATATTCAATTTGCAACCTGCTGGAGGTCAGTATAGAAGGACTAATAGAACAAGTCCCACACACTGCTAGAAGCCCAAATATTTTTTCAGAGCTAAATGAAGAAAAAAATTATTTTTAATTTGCAACCTGATGGAGGTCAGTATAGATGGACTAATAGACCAAGTCTCACACACTGCTAGAAGCCCAAATATTTTTTCAGAGCTAGATGCAGAAAAAAATTATTTTTAATTTGCAACCTGATGGAGGTCAGTATAGATGGACTAATAGACCAAGTCCCACACACTGCTAGAAGCCCAAATATTTTTTCAGAGCTAGATGCAGAAAAAAATTATTTTTAATTTGCAACCTGATGGAGGTCAGTATAGATGGACTAATAGACCAAGTCCCACACACTGCTAGAAGCCCAAATATTTTTTCAGAGCTAGATGCAGAAAAAAATTATTTTTAATTTGCAACCTGATGGAGGTCAGTATAGATGGACTAATAGAGCAAGTCCCACACACCGCTAGAAGCCCAACTATTTTTTCAGAGCTAGATGCAGAAAAAAATTATTTTTAATTTGCAACCTGATGGAGGTCAGTATAGATGGACTAATAGACCAAGTCCCACACACTGCTAGAAGCCCAAATATTTTTTCAGAGCTAGATGCAGAAAAAAATTATTTTTAATTTGCAACCTGATGGAGGTCAGTATAGATGGACTAATAGACCAAGTCCCACACACCGCTAGAAGCCCAACTATTTTTTCAGAGCTAGATGCAGTAAAAAATTATATTCAATTTGCAACCTGCTGGAGGTCAGTATAGAAGGACTAATAGAACAAGTCCCACACACTGCTAGAAGCCCAAATATTTTTTCAGAGCTAAATGAAGAAAAAAATTATTTTTAATTTGCAACCTGATGGAGGTCAGTATAGATGGACTAATAGACCAAGTCTCACACACTGCTAGAAGCCCAAATATTTTTTCAGAGCTAGATGCAGAAAAAAAATATTTTTAATTTGCAACCTGATGGAGGTCAGTATAGATGGACTAATAGACCAAGTCCCACACACTGCTAGAAGCCCAAATATTTTTTCAGAGCTAGATGCAGAAAAAAATTATTTTTAATTTGCAACCTGATGGAGGTCAGTATAGATGGACTAATAGACCAAGTCCCACACACTGCTAGAAGCCCAAATATTTTTTCAGAGCTAGATGCAGAAAAAAATTATTTTTAATTTGCAACCTGATGGAGGTCAGTATAGATGGACTAATAGACCAAGTCCCACACACCGCTAGAAGCCCAACTATTTTTTCAGAGCTAGATGCAGAAAAAAATTATATTCAATTTGCAACCTGCTGGAGGTCAGTATAGAAGGACTAATAGAACAAGTCCCACACACTGCTAGAAGCCCAATATTTTTTCAGAGCTAAATGAAGAAAAAAATTATTTTTAATTTGCAACCTGATGAAGGTCAGTATAGATGGACTAATAGACCAAGTCCCACACACTGCTAGAAGCCCAAATATTTTTTCAGAGCTAGATGCAGAAAAAAATTATATTCAGTTTGCAACCTGATGGAGGTCAGTATAGATGGACTAATAGAATGATGCTATGCCCAAAAGATTTTACTTCACTAGGTGCAGTAAAAAAATTGGTATTCTATACACAGGTGTTATATCTTGCAACACAGATAGGCTACTCCACTGACTAACACACTCTGCAATAGGCCAAAAAGGATTAGCTTTGCTAGATTCAGCCAAATGCTGTGAAAAAAACTTGCACAGCACTGGCACAGACCTGCCTGGCAAAAACTGATAGGAACTCATGTAACCTAGTCCTGAAAAGGACTCCAATTACAATTAGTCTTTACTCCCACAACCTATCTATTTAAGAGCACAGACCTCCCTGATAAAAGTCGTAGGAAATGCTGTAACCTAGTCCTTAAAAGGACTGCAATCACAACTATTCCCTACTCCCAAGCTATCTGTATATTTGTGCGAAAATTGGCTTGAAATTAACAAGGTATAGCGCACACAGCAACAGCGGTGCCGTCTAACACGCAGCTGCAGCAGTGAGAAAATGGTGGCAACGGGGAAAATGGCTTGGTCTTATAGGGCAAGGACATGTGACATACACTGCCAATGACACATGCCCTTGCTTGTGTGAAAAAAAGCACTTCGCTCCGTGTGTGCGCTGCTGATAGGCTGACAGATTGCACCTCCCCACTGCAAATGCGGGAAAGAGAAAAAAAAATGGAGATCTTCATTGTTCCTGCAGAGATCCATCCCCTGCCCCTCCCCCCACCCCGCTGTACACTCAAACTGCGTATTAACATTAATTTTCATCATTACTGAGAAAAAATCCAGTTATGATTTTGGTGCACGAACAGTTATCGAACATAACCTCGAACAGCCGAATTTTTCTCAAATTGTTCGTGTTCGCCGAACGGCTCGAACACCGCCCAAAACAGCTCGAATTTGAGATTGGCGAACAGTTCGAGTAGAACAACGCTCATCTCTAATTACTAATCTGGGCTTGATGTCAGCTGGCATTATGAGCTGACATCAACCCCAACCCTATTACCCTACTGCCATCGCTACAGGGCAGTGGGAAGAGCGAAGCTAAGTGCCAGAATTGGCACATCCTATAGATGCGGATGCTCCATTTCTGGGGCAGCTGATGGCTGGTGTTTCTAGCCTGGGAGGGGGCCAATATTCATGGCACCCTTCATGGGCTATTAATATCAGCCTCCAGCTGTCTGCCTAGCCTTTGCTAGCTATTAAAATAGGGGGGACCCCACGTCATTTTTTTTTGGGTCCCCCATTATAATAGCTAGTAAAGGCTAGGTATTCAGCTGGGGGCTGATATTAGTAGCCTGAAAAGCTCCGTGGGTATTACCCCCTTCCCAGGCTTCAAACATCTGCCCAAGCTGTCTGCTTAACCTCCGCTAGAGACTAAAATTACGAGGAACCCCACGCCAATTTTTTTTTTAATAAATCCTTTATTTTAACACTAAATAACAAGTACAGTAACCAACACTGTCACTGTACTTATTATATATGTGACTGACATGTTTCTATCTATCTAATCTTTGTGTGATGCTCTATTCTTTCTGTTCTAAATTGTCGGGTACTGGTGTATGCCGCTGCTGAATTGCCGGCTGGCATTTTTAAAGAGAAGGGTGCATGAAAATCGCAGGTCACTAGGGTGTTCCAAGTGCCCTGCTATGTTTTTCATGCACCCTCCTATATACCCTGCCTGCCTGTCTGCCTATATATTCTGCCTGCCTGACGTTTAATTGAGCACTGTTCCCATCAATTTGGGCAATTTTTGACCTTCTGCAGACCGCCGGGGGGGACCGCCAGAAAAATTCTCGAGTTTCCCATAGACTTACATTGGGCTCGTTGCTCGGGTCGAGCACCCGAGTATTCCAATGTGCTCGACCCGAGCTCCGAGCACCCGAGCATTTTAGTGCTCGCTCATCACTACTGTTATTCAATGTTAATAGACAGTTTCAGTGTAGAGTGGGCGAAGGGAGGGGCAGGGGATGGATCTCTGCAGAAATAATACCGATCTCCATTTTTTTTTTGTTTCCCACAATTACAGTGGGGCGGTGCAGTCTTTCAGCCTATCAGCAGCGCACACACGCAATGAAGTGCTTTTTTTTCACACAAGCAAGGGCATGTGTCATTGGCTGTGTATGTCACATGTCCTTGCCCTATAAGACTCAGCCATTTTCCCCGTCGCCACCATTTTCTCACTGCTGCAGCTGAGTGTTAGACAGCACCGCTGCTGCTGTGGGTGCTATAAAGTATAACTGTGTGAATTGCAAGCGAATTTCCAGTTATATAGAGAGATAGGTTTAGGGAGTAGGGACTAGTTCTGATTGCAGCCCTTTTGAAGGCTAGGTTACAGCAGTTCATAGCACTTTTTGCCAGGCAGGTCTGTGCCAGTACTGTGCAGGTGTTTTTCACAGCATTTGGCTAGGCCAATCCTTTTGGGCATAGTAGCAGTGTCTGTTAGTCATTGGAGTAGCCTATCTGTGATGCACGCTATACCACCTGTGTATCTAATACCAATTTTTTACTGCATCTAAGCCAGCCAATCCTTTTGGGCCTGTAGCAGTGTCTGGTAGTCAGTGGAATAGCCTATCTGAAGCAAGCTACACCACCTGTGTATCTAATAACAATTTTTACTGCATCTAACCCAGTAAATCCTTTAGGGCATAGTAGCAGTGTCTCGTAGTCAGCGGAGTAGCCCACCTGTGAAGGAAGCTACACCGCCTGTGTATCCAATTCTAATTTTTTACTGCATCTAACCCAGGAAATCTTTTTGGGCCTGGTAGCAGTGTCTCGTAGTCAGCGGAGTAGCCCACCTGTGAAGGAAGCTACACCGCCTGTGCATCTAATTCTAATTTTTTACTGCATCTAACCCAGGAATCTTTTTGGGCCTAGTAGCAGTGTCTGGTAGTCAGCAGAGTAGCCTACCTGTGAAGGAAGCTACACCGCCTGTGTATCTAATTGTTATGCACACGCCCGGAAAGACTGGCGTGTGTGTGATTAGTGATCCCACTGTGCCATGAACCGGAGAGTGCCTGGAGGGGCGTAACCAAGTATCAACCCGTTCCGACCAAGTTCGCACGATGGCTACGACGCCGTGCACCAGGGAGGAACCGAGCAGAGGGACCAGGTGCTACTCCAGGTCAGACCCCGGATACGGCTGTTGACCCACACCGGGGAATATAGGAACTGGCAGGTTAGGCTGGCACACTGACAGGCGGGTGTAGGCAGGCTCAACTGGTATGCAGACAGGTGGGTTCTGGTAAGCACGGCTGGAGTGCAGACAGGGAGACACTAGCAGGTTGGAGCACAGGCTGGATAGGGTCCAGTACAGACTGAGACTCAGGAACAGAACCGCAGATGCTGTAGACAAGCAGAGCAGAGAGGAACAGCTGGAGCGGTGGGCAAGACAGAGCAGAGAGATACCGCCGGAGCGGTGAGTAAGCAGAGCAGGGTGAAACCGCAGGTGCGGTGGTCAGGGCAGAGCAGAGCAAAACTGTCGGAGCGGTGAGCAAGGCAGAGCGGGTGTAGCATACCTGGCGGCGTTCTTGCATGGTGTTCCATCTCTCATCATGCAAGATCGCAAACTTCATCTCCCGCCCAGCTTCCTGGTCTGGCTTCTTTCCTTGTGCTCTGCTCTGCTCCACTTTGGCTGCATAGGGCGACGCCAGCTGAACTTCCTGTTTCTTGTACCTGCTGCGGACACGCCCCTGTTGCACCTTCAGCCTATTGCTGTCCATCTTTGGGTATTTATACCACCTTCATCCTCAAGATGGCGCCGGAGCATTGTTTCTTGTCAGTTGGCTTTTTGTCTCTGACATGCCAGGTCCTATCCTGTTTTCCTGCCTGTTTTCCAGTTTTGTGTCTGAACTGTGGTCTGTCCTTGTGAACACGCTTCTTGCCTGTTCTTTCGCCTTCTAGGGGCCGTATTCCTAGATCTGCCTGTCTGTGCCTTGCGGTATCTGTTCCCGTCTGAACAGAGTCCTGTTTGTGTCTCTGCCTTGCGGTATCTGTTCCCGTCTGAACAGAGTCCTGTTTGTGTCCCTGCCTTGCGGTATCTGTTCCCGTCTGAACAGAGTCCTGTTTGTGTTCCTGCCTTGCGGTATCTGTTCCCGTCTGAACAGAGTCCTGTTTGTGTTCCTGCCTTGCGGTATCTGTTCCCGTCTGAACAGAGTCCTGTTTGTGTTCCTGCCTTGCTGTCTCTGTTCCCGTTCCTCTGTTCCCTGTTGTCTGTGCCTCGTTTCTACTTTAACCTTGTCTCCCTTTTCCCTCTATGTCTGTTTTCTGCGTCTTTCTGCAGAGTCTGAACCCGCTCCTAAATTCCTTCTCGTCGTCTCTGTACCTCTGTTGTGAATTTAGTGTACGCTCGCTACTTCTATGTAAGTACTGTGCGTGCTTCTGGTTCTGCCTTTCCTTCTCCGTCTGTTCTTTGTGAACAGAGTCCTATCCCCTTGCCTTGTTTACCGCTCTGCGGTGTCCGCTCTGCTCCTGCTTAGATTGCCGCTCTTGCGGTTTCTGCTCTGCTCCTGCCTTGTTTACCGCTCTGCGGTGTCCGATCTGCTCCTGCTTAGCTTGCCGCTCTTGCAGTTTCTGCTCTGCTCCTGCCTTGTTTACCGCTCTGCGGTGTCCGCTCTGCTCCTGCTTAGCTTGCCGCTCTTGCGGTTTCTGCTCTGCTCCTGCCTTGTTTACCGCTCTGCGGTGTCCGCTCTGCTCCTGCTTAGCTTGCCGCTCTTGCGGTTTCTGCTCTGCTCCTGCCTTGTTTACCGCTCTGCGGTGTCCGCTCTGCTCCTGCTTAGCTTGCCGCTCTTGCGGTTTCTGCTCTGCTCCTGCCTTGTTTACCGCTCTGCGGTGTCCGCTCTGCTCCTGCTTAGCTTGCAGCTCTTGCGGTTTCTGCTCTGCTCCTGCCTTGTTTTCCGCTCTGCGGTGTCCGCTCTGCTCCTGCTTAGCTTGCCGCTCTTGCGGTTTTCACTCTGCTCTTGCCTTGCTTGCCGCTCCTGCGGTTTCTGCTCTGCTCTTATCTTGCTTACTGCTTCTGCGGTTTCCGCCCTGCCCTGCTTCTGCCC
The DNA here is from genome assembly GCF_046119375.1 of Phyllobates terribilis. Classification (NCBI taxonomy): domain Eukaryota; kingdom Metazoa; phylum Chordata; class Amphibia; order Anura; family Dendrobatidae; genus Phyllobates; species Phyllobates terribilis. The sequence continues at coordinate 287,428,075 of NW_027362761.1, forward strand.
GCTGCTCCGGCAGTCCTGTCCTGCCCTGCTTGTGCTCGCTGCTCCTGCAGCCCCGTCCTGCTTTGTTCTTGCCCACCGCTTCGGGCGTTCCCTCTCTGCTGTGGTTGTCTACCGCATCTGCGGTTCTGTGACCCAGTCTGTACTGGGTCTTAACCTCTCTGTGCTCCAGCCCATACTTTCGGCCAGTACCTCCCTGCCTGCATACTCGCCTGTATCCACCCATCTGCATACCTGCCGTGTTTGCTTACATCCACCAGTCTGTGCCAGCCTAACCTGCCTGTTCCAGTAATCCCAGTGTGGGTCAACCCCCGTGTCCGGAGTTTGACCTGGAGTAGCACCTGGTCCCTCTGCCCGGTTTCTCCCTGGTGCACTGGCGTCGTATGCCGTCGTGCCACCTTGGTCGGATCGGCCAGATACTTAGTCACGCCCCTCCAGGCACTCTCCGGTCCATGGTCCAGTGGAACCACAACACCCGCACACACCAGTCAGTCCGGGCGTGTGCATAACAGCATGCTCAGGCCATGGTTCCCGTTGAGCCCCACGGCCTTCCAGCTAATACGTGCATTAAAAATAAATAAATACATTTTTTTTTTTCTCTAGCTGAGTTCCAGGCTATTTCGCACCCGTCCAGATGGAGCTTTCTGCACCCGTTCCTGCGGATCCGCCCCAGTACTATGGGGATCCAAAACAAAGTCGTGCATTTGTGGAGCAATGCATGCTGCACTTCAAGTTCTACCCTCTTTCTTTTCCTTCTGATTGGTCTAAAGTGGCATTTATAATTGACTACCTAGCGGGGGATGCCTTGAAGTGGGTCACCCCCCTATGGGAAGCTTGGGATCCTATCGTCCTTGACCTGCAGGCCTTCCTGGTGGCCTTCCTAATGGTCTTCGATGACCCCAACCCTGGAGTCCCTGCTGAAGCTGCACCTGCTCCCGCGGATCCACCACGGTACTACGGGGATCCAAAACAATGCCGTGCGTTTGTGTGGCAATGCTTGCTGCAGTTCCGGTTCTATGCTAATGCTTATTCTTCTGATCGGGTTAAGGTGGGATTTATAATGTCCAACCTAGCGGGTGATGCCTTGGAATGGATCAACCCCCTATGGGAAGCACAGGATCCTATCGTTCTTGACCTACAGGCCTTCCTGGTGGCCTTCCTTTTGGCTTTCGATGATCCTAACCCTGAAGCCCCTGCTGAAGCTTCACTTCCCTGTATCCCGGAGCAGCCCCGACGGGTAATGTGCATAGGTAGCGCACAAGTTCTCCTGCCCGAAAAGACTGTTGCTTGCCCTGAATCCACTCAGGATGACTACACTCTCCGGAATACTGCTCCCAACCTCAAGAGGCAGTCCAGACGTGCTAGACGCAGAGGCAAGCCGTCACGCCAGGGTCTGTCCTCCTTGAGACCTCCTGACCCCAACCTTGAAGTCCCTACTGAAGCTTCATCTTCCTGTATCCCGGAGAAGCCCCAGCGGGTGATGTGCGTGGGTGGTGCACCAGTTCTCCAGCCAGAAGAGACTGCTACCCATCCAGAGTCCACACAGGAGAGCTTCCTGAACCTGGCATCAGATTCTACACCCACTTTAACCAGTGTGCATGTCCAAGGATGCTCCGAATCTGTGTTTACCTCCGAGTCTGTACACCTCAACTACCTGGCGGAGGACCCCTTGTTGCCTCCTGAATCCTCCGGGATACCACTCGATGACAATTGGAGAGAGACTTCCCTACACCCGGTACCCGATACTTCGTCCGCTCAGTCCTGTGGGCCTGACAATGGGTGCCTCAAAGTGGTAGTTACTCCCGAGTCTCTACACCCCTCTGACCAGGCGGAGGACCTCCAGTTGTCTCCAGAACCCTTCGGGGTGCTACCTGGTAGCGAAAGGACAGAGACTCTCCTATTCTCTGTACCTGATACCTCGCCCGCTTCTTCCAGTGAGTCCGACCTAGTGTACTCCGAAGCAGAGGTTACCCCCGAGTCTCTACACCCCTCCGACCAGGCGGAGGACCTCCAGTCGTCTCCTGAACCCTTCGGGGTGCTACCTGATAGCGAATGGACTGAGACTCTCCTTTACTCGGTACCTGATACCTCGCCCGCTTCTTCCAGTGAGTCCGACCTAGTGTACTCCGAAGCAGAGGTTACCCCCGAGTATCTACACCCCTCCGACCAGGCGGAGGACCTCCAGTCGTCTCCTGAACCCTCCGGGGTGCTACCTGATAGCGAATGGACAGAGACCCTCCTTTACTCGGTACCTGATACCTCGCCCGCTTCTTCCAGTGAGTCTGACCTTGTGTACTCCGAAGCAGAGGTTACCCTCGAGTCTCGGTATCCCTCCAACCTGGCGGAGGACCCCCAGTTGTTTCCTGAATCCTCCGGGGTACCACCACATAACAAAGAGGCAGTGTCTTCTCTACACCTTGTACCTGATACTTTGCCCATTTCATCCTGTGAGCTTGACAAGATGTACCCCGAAGCAGAGGCTACCCCCGAGTCTCTGCACCCCTCCAACCCGGCAGAGGACCTCCAGTTGTCTCCTGAACTTTTTGGGGTGCTGCCTAAAAATAAATGTAGAGAGACTTTTTTGTGTGCTGTTTCTGGTACTTCACCCGTTTCATCTGTTGCTGAAGATGGCTGGATGGGAAGTCGCATCCTAGCCATCCAGATTATGAGACCAGTTTGGTCTCCTCCTGTGGACAATAGAAGTAATCTCCTTGAAGAGAGGGATTGGCCCCCAAATTCCCTGCGGAAGATCCCTGCAGGCCTGAAGAAGAGGGGGCGTAATGGGGGGGTACTGTAGCATACCTGGCGGCGTTCTTGCATGGTGTTCCATCTCTCATCATGCAAGATCGCAAACTTCATCTCCCGCCCAGCTTCCTGGTCTGGCTTCTTTCCTTGTGCTCTGCTCTGCTCCACTTTGGCTGCATAGGGCGACGCCAGCTGAACTTCCTGTTTCTTGTACCTGCTGCGGACACGCCCCTGTTGCACCTTCAGCCTATTGCTGTCCATCTTTGGGTATTTATACCACCTTCTTCCTCAAGATGGCGCCGGAGCATTGTTTCTTGTCAGTTGGCTTTTTGTCTCTGACATGCCAGGTCCTATCCTGTTTTCCTGCCTGTTTTCCAGTTCTGTGTCTGAACTGTGGTCTGTTCTTGTGAACACGCTTCTTGCCTGTTCTTTCGCCTTCTAGGGGCCGTATTCCTAGATCTGCCTGTCTGTGCCTTGCGGTATCTGTTCCCGTCTGAACAGAGTCCTGTTTGTGTCTCTGCCTTGCGGTATCTGTTCCCGTCTGAACAGAGTCCTGTTTGTGTCCCTGCCTTGCGGTATCTGTTCCCGTCTGAACAGAGTCCTGTTTGTGTTCCTGCCTTGCGGTATCTGTTCCCGTCTGAACAGAGTCCTGTTTGTGTTCCTGCTTTGCTGTCTCTGTTCCCGTTCCTCTGTTCCCTGTTGTCTGTGCCTCATTTCTACTTTAACCTTGTCTCCCTTTTCCCTCTATGTCTGTTTTCTGCGTCTTTCTGCAGAGTCTGAACCCACTCCAAAATTCCTTCTCGTCGTCTCTGTACCTCTGTTGTGAATTTAGTGTACGCTCGCTACTTCTATGTAAGTACTGTGCGTGCTTCTGGTTCTGCCTTTCCTTCTCCGTCTGTTCTTTGTGAACAGAGTCCTATCCCCTTGCCTTGTTTACCGCTCTGCGGTGTCCGCTCTGCTCCTGCTTAGCTTGCCGCTCTTGCAGTTTCTGCTCTGCTCCTGCCTTGTTTACCGCTCTGCGGTGTCCGCTCTGCTCCTGCTTAGCTTGCCGCTCTTGCGGTTTCTGCTCTGCTCCTGCCTTGTTTACCGCTCTGCGGTGTCCGCTCTGCTCCTGCTTAGCTTGCCGCACTTGCGGTTTCTGCTCTGCTCCTGCCTTGTTTTCCGCTCTGCGGTGTCCGCTCTGCTCCTGCTTAGCTTGCCGCTCTTGCGGTTTTCACTCTGCTCTTGCCTTGCTTGCCGCTCCTGCGGTTTCTGCTCTGCTCTTATCTTGCTTACTGCTTCTGCGGTTTCCGCCCTGCCCTGCTTCTGCCCGCTGCTCCGGCAGTCCTGTCCTGCCCTGCTTGTGCTCGCTGCTCCTGCAGCCCCGTCCTGCTCTGTTCTTGCCCACCGCTTCGGGCGTTCCCTCTCTGCTGTGGTTGTCTACCGCATCTGCGGTTCTGTGACCCAGTCTGTACTGGGTCTTAACCTCTCTGTGCTCCAGCCCATCCTTTCGGCCAGTGCCTCCCTGCCTGCATACTCGCCTGTATCCACCCATCTGCATACCTGCCGTGTTTGCTTAAATCCACCAGTCTGTGCCAGCCTAACCTGCCTGTTCCAGTAATCCCAATGTGGGTCAACCCCCGTGTCCGGAGTTTGACCTGGAGTAGCACCTGGTCCCTCTGCCCGGTTTCTCCCTGGTGCACTGGCGTCGTATGCCGTCGTGCCACCTTGGTCGGATCGGCCAGATACTTAGTCACGCCCCTCCAGGCACTCTCCGGTCCATGGTCCAGTGGAACCACAACACCCGCACACACCAGTCAGTCCGGGCATGTGCATAACAGCGGGCAGGAACCGCCGGAGCGGTGAGCAAGGCAGATCGGAGATAAACAGCCGGAGCAGTGAGCAAGGCAGAGCATGCAAGAACCGCAGGAGCAGTGAGTAAGGCAGAGCAGAGAGAAAGCGCCGGAGTGGTGAGCAAGGCAGAGCGGGCAGAAACCGCCGGAGCGTTGAACAAGGCAGAGCAGGCAGGAACCGCCAGAACGGTGAGTAAGGCAGAGCAGAGATAAACTGCCGGAGCGGTGAGCAAGACAAAGCAGGAGGGAAACCACTGGAGCGGTGAGCATAGGCAGAGCGGAGGGAAACCGCCAGAGCGATGAGCAAAGGCAGAGCAGAGATAAATCGCTGGAGCAGTGAGCAAGGCAGAGCAGGAGGGAAACCACCGAATCGGTGAGCAAAGGCAGAGCGGAGGGAAACCGCTGGAGCGGTGATCAAAGGCAGAGCAGAGGGAAACCGCCGGAGCAGTGAGCAATGGCAGAGCAGAGGGAAACCGCCAAAGCGGTGAGCAAAGGCAGAGCAAAAGTGGACAGGGCTCTGTTCACACGGAACAGACTGGAAGGGAAAGGCAGAACCAGATACACACAAGGTACTTGCAATGAAGTAGCGAGTGGACTCTAAACTCACAAACGGAAGTACAGTGACAACGAGTAGGAGTTAGGTGCAGGTTCAGACTCTGCAGGAAAAGGGAAGGTACGGACATAGAGAAAAACAGGTAACAGGCTAGGAGAGTGTACAGACAGGAACTGAGCGTTCAGACAGGAACTGACACTGCAGCGAGATACAGGAGCGAGTCTGGGTATATGGCCCCCAGAATGGCGGACAAACAGGCTAGGAGAGTGTTCAGACAGGAACTGAGTGTTCAGACAGGAACTGACACTGCAGCGAGATACAGGAGCGAGTCTTGGTATACGGCCCCCAGAATGGCAGAACGAACAGGCTAGGAGCGTGTTCAGACAGGCCTGGGAATACAGCCTCCAGGAAGGCGGACAGGCAGTAAAACAGAAAGGGACCTGGCACATCAGAGGCAAAGGGCCCTCTGAAGGTAAGAGTTGCTCAGGCACCAGCTTCAAGGTGGAGCTGGTTTAAATATCAAGTGACAGACAGCAATAGGCTGGGGACGCATTAGGGGTGTGCCCACAGCAGCTACAAGAAACAGGAAGTAACTGGGCCGCCGCCCTAAGCAGTCAGAACAGAGACAAGCAGACAGCATGAATAGAAGCCAGGCTAGCAGACTGGACTGAAGATCAAGTTTGCGATCTTGCATAGTGGGAGATGGTGCACTATGCAAGCCCGCCACCAGGTATGTTACAGTACCCCCCCTTTACGTCCCCTCTTCTTCAAGCCTGCAAGAGTGTTCCACAGAGAATTTGGAGGCCAAACCTTCTCTTCAAGAGGATTACCTCTTCTGTCCACTAGAGGAAGCGAAACTGGTCTCATCATCTTGGTAGCTAGGATGCTTCCTCCCATCAAGCCATCCTCAGCAACAGATGAATTGGGTGAAATACCAGGAACAGCACACAGGAAATTCTCTCTCCATTTATTATCAGATAGCACCCCGTGGATTCAGGAGACAACTGGAGGTCCTCTGCCTGGTTGGAGGGGTGCAGAGACCCGGGGATAACCACAGCTTCAGAGTACACTTTGTCAAGCTCACTGGATGAAGTGGGCGAGGTATCAGGTACAGGGTGAAGGAAAGTCTCTCTCCATTTGTTATCAGGTAGCACCCCGGGGAATTCAGGAGACAACTGGGGGTCCTCCGCCTGGTTGGAGGGGTGCAGAGACTCGGGGGTAAGCACTGCTTCGGAGTACACCTGGCCAAGCTCACTGGATGAAGTGGGTGAGGTATCAGGTACAGGGTGAAGGAAAGTCTCTCTCCATTTGTTATCAGGTAGCACCCCGGAGGATTCAGGAGGCAACTGGAGGTTCTCCGTCTGGTTGGAGTGGTGCAGAGACTTGGGGGTATCCACAGCCTCAATGGACGTAAGGCCAGATTTATTAGAGATGGAGGGTCCTTGCTTTGGGACCATCTTCAATCTGGTTTCAGAGATGACATGTCTGTGAGGCGGGACGGTACCTGAAGCCAGATCATTGGTACAATCGTCGAGCCTGTGTGGGGACATTGCCTCCGCTTCTCTTCCTTCAGAGACTTCAGAACACAGAGAGTCAGCGACTAGCAGATCTGGTGAAGAAGAAGAAAACATTGCTGACTGTCCTGAAGATATGGGAACTGGACACCCCTTGTACCTTAACTGTCCCCCAGGATACACCATGCAAGGTCTCCAGACCTGAGCTTGCACTAGATCTCCCGGCTCTGGACGACTTGTGGGTAAACCAGTCAGCAGCTGGAATGAAAGCTTCTTCAAGTGTAATGCTCCAATCTGGAGCTTAATTTGTACAGACATATTTTGACTGTTTCTGAGTAGGGCTTGTCCTTCCGCAGACAATGCCCATACTGGTTTCTGGAGTTTTCGGACGGGAATCAAACACTGACTCTTCAATGCTTTATGCCCGAAACTTCCAGTTAATCCGAGGCTTTCACTTGCCATGGAGACAGTCATGGTCATCTGTGGAGAGGAAACACTAACGCCAAGGGAAGCCTCTCCTACAGGCTTAATGTCTTGGGATTCTCCAACCTTCGCTGGACAAAGACCGTCAGGGGGACCCAAACAACAGCAGCGGGACCGCAATCCGATCTTGTGACTGAGTTCCGGCCTCTGCTTTGCCTGCCGAACATGGTCAACCTTCATGGATTCAATGTGGGTAGCTGCTTCTACAGGCTGGGGAACAGGAGGTCTTTGGGAGGACAGAACCTGGCGTGATGGCTTGCCTCTACTCCTTGCACGTTTAGACAGCCTCTTGAGGTTGGGAAGAGAAGTATTTAGTGGAGCATAGTCATCCTGTGTGGATTCTAGATGGGCAGCAGTCTCTTCAGGCCGGAGAACTGGTGAGTTACCCACACACATTACCCATCGGGGCTGCTCCGGGATATTGGGAAGGGAAGCTTTAGCAGAGGCTTCAGGATTGGGGTCATCGAAGACCATTAGAAAGGCCACAAGGAAGGCCTGCAGGTCAAAGACGATAGGGTCCCATGCTTCCCACAGGGGGGGTGATCCATTTCAAGGCATCACCTGCAAGGTAGGACATCATAAATGGCACTTTAACCCGATCGGTAGGAAAATAGTGAGGATAGAACTTGAAATGCAGCAGGCATTGCTCTACGAACGCATGACTTCGTTTTGGATCCCCATAGTACCGTGGCGGATCCGCAGGAACGAGTGCTGATAGCTCCATTTGGACTAGTGCGTAAATCGCCTGGACATCAGCTTGCGAAAAAAATTTTTCTTGGTGCACGTATTCGCCAGACAAGGATTCAAATGTCTCTGAGAGCGAAGGGCTGTGGGGCTCAACGGGAACCATGGCCTGAGCAAACTGTTATGCACACACCCGGACAGACTGGCATGTGCGTGATTAGTGATCCCACTGTGCCATGAACCGGAGAGTGCCTGGAGGGGTGTAACTAAGTATCAACCCAATCCGACACACACGGCCTTCCCTGGCTGCAGGTTCAATGGAGACAATATTCATGAAACTCAGTCTCTAGAGCTGACCACAACTCCTCAGCTGTGTGACTCACATTTCCCAGACATTTCAAAGTAAACACCGCCTGATGCCATTGAGTCCTGCTGCCAGCATAGTAAGGAGGTGTGCAGGATTCCTTCTGCGCAGTTAGAACGCGGGTGGCATTACCAGACAGGCTTTAGGTGCAGGTGGGGGACCGAGAGGAGGTTGAGGAGGCAGAAGCAGTGGAGGAACTTCTAGATGAAGAGGATTGAGGCACAAGTCGTGGGGACAGCAAGACTTGGACAGCAGCCCCTTGTCCTGCTGTCACCATAGTTACCCAGTGTCCAGTCCAGTCAGGTCATCAATGATAAAGTAGTAGTCAGCCTCTCTAAGTGTTAGGTTATGAGCACACATTGCATTTTTGTTGTATTTTTTCTGCACAGTTTGGTGCAAAACTTGATGGATTTTCTAGTATCAGCAAAGTGAATGAGATTCCTGAAGTTTTATGCACATGTTCCTTATTTTTTTTCTCTGTAAATTTGCAGCAGATTTGTATTTGTAGACTGTCAATTCTTTCAATGGTTTTACTGAAGATTTCATCCATACAGTAGAGGAAAATACGTAACTACAACGCATGTACAAAAACATTGCAAAAATGCATATATTTTACTCAGCGCTTTTGCTGCCAACACGTCAGGATTTGCACAGAATTTTTTTCTGAAAATCCTGAATGTGTGAACATAGCCTTATTGATTAATAATAGGCCACATTCACAAGTTCAGTATTTGCTCAGTATTTTACATCAGTATTTGTAAGTAAAAATCAGGAGTGGAACAATCAGAGGAAAAGTATAATAGAAACACGTCACCACTTCTGCATTTTTTACCCCTTCCTAGTCTTGGCTTACAAATACTTAAGTAAAATACTAGCCAAATACTGAACATGTGAACGTGGCCATATACACATATTGTCAGGAGGTTTGATATTTTGATGACTAGCTCCTTAAATAGGACCATTTGCTTATACCAGTGGAATGTCTATAAATATTATAACACAACGCAATAATTTGCGTGTGATTGTGAAGCTGTAGAACAAGATAACTTTATATGACCTTCAGAAAAAGTAAGATAAGGAAAAGCTGTGTATTTCATGACTTTTCTGCAGTCATAGATCCCAGATGGGCAATCATCAAACAAACGTTCCATGTTCTGAATGTCTACATTGTTTGACAAATAGCTTTCCAGTCATTAAAAATTGAGCAATGTTTTCAACCTCACCTAGTGAATTGAACAATTTTATAATAATCTTAATGGATAATATTATGTCTTTACTATTTACTTTTTTCTTATCTGCTATAAATTACAATTTGAGAGACATTTTGAATTACATTATTTTTGCATGCCTTCTAGATCATTTTAATAATATGATATAAATCCTGTTTCTATTTTGGGCAGTTTTTGTAATGACTTAAGGCTTTAACCCCTTAACAACATCTGACGTATTAATACGCGTCTGTGCCCTGGGACTTAAGAGCCAGACCCGTATTAGTACGTCATGGCGATCGCGCGTGCACACAGGCTGTGCGGGCGCGATCGCCGTCGGGTGTCAGCTGATTGTCACAGCTGACACCCGATATTATGTGCAGGGAGAGGTCCTGCACCGCTCCCAGCACATTAACCCCCGCGATGCTGCGATCGAAGTCGATCGAAGTCGATCGCAGCATTGCGGGGGCAAGGGGAGGTGATAGCAGATACTCACCTCCTCTTCCAGCTTCCAGCGCTGTCTGCAAAGGCTTCCCGGGTGTTGCCATGACGACCCGATGTCGTCATGACAACATCCGGGTCACCAGACAGCAGGAAGATTGTTTGGACATGCGCAGTGCATCTCCAAACAATCTTCTCCCTGTCCAGCGCTGACAGCCTGCATGGCACAGGGATGGTGCTGCATTCCTGTGCCATGCAGGTGATCAGAGAAAAAAAAGTGAAAGTCCCATAGTGGGACAAAGTAATAAACTATATAAGCTTCCAGAAAGTGAAAAAAAAATAAAAAAATTGCAAAAATATAAAAAAAAATAAAAAAATAATCCACCAAAAATAAAAATATAATTTACCCGTCAATAAATATTATTATAAAAAAAAAACAAAAAAACAATAAAAATACACATATTCGGTATCACTGCGTCCGGAACAACCTAACCTATAAAACTGTCCCACTAGTTAACCCCTTCAGTGAACACGGCAAAAAAGCCCCCAAAAAAACGAAGTAAAAAACAATGCTTTATCACCATACCGCCAAACAAAAAATGGAATAACACGCGATCAGAAAGACAAATATAAATAAAAATAGTACCACTGAAAACATCATCTCGTCCCGCAAAAAACAAGCCACCATACAGCTCCATCATCTGAAAAATAAAAAAGATATAGCTCTCAGAATAAAGCGATGCTAAAAAATATTTTTTTCTATAAAATTGCTTTTATTATGTAAAAGTGCAAAACATAGAAAAACGATATAAATGTGGTACCGCTGTAAACGTACTGACCCGAAGAATAAAGCTACCTTATCAATTTTACCACACGCGGAACAGAATAAAATTAAAAAAAAAAAAAACAATTCCTGAATTGTTGGTTTTTGTTTATTCTGTCTCCGAAAAATCGGAATAGAAAGCGATCAAAAAATGTCACGTGCCTGAAAATGGCACCAATAACAACGTCAAGTCATCCCGCAAAAAACGAGCCGACACATGACTGTCTGCCAAAATCTGGAAAAATTATAGCTCTCAAAATATGGCGTTGCTAAAACTAGATTTTACAAAAAATGCGTCTTTTAGTGTGTGACAGCTGTCAGTCATAAAAACCCCATATGATTCTGGTATTGCTGTAATCACACCAACCCGAAGAATAAAGTCGTCTAATCACTTATACCGCACAAGGAACGGCATCAAAAATAAACTCTTGGGTTAGGATTGGGCTAGGGTTAGGGCTGGGTTTGGGGTTAGGGTTGTGCTAGGGTTAGGGTTGTGCTAGGGCTAGGGTTGTGCTAGGGTTAGGGTTGTGCTACGGTTAGGGTTGTGCTAGGGTTAGGGCTGGGGTTGGGGTTAGGGTTGTGATTAGGGTTGTGATGAGGTTGTGATTTTTTTCAAAAGTAAGAAAAAAAGATGACGATATGGCGACTAGTTTGGAGCGCAAGTGCTCGCTACTTGAGTTTGCATCGGGTGCTCTGGTATGCATTGAGTATCGTGGGTATTAGAGTGACATGCTCGAGTCTCTACCCCATATGCTTCGCGGCCAAAAAAACTTTACGGGGATTGCCTGCCATGCACAAGCGATCCCCGCATGGTTTTTTTTTGGGTGTCTAATAACCGTGAAACATGCGGAGCAGGGACTCGAGCATGTCACTCGAGCATACGCTGTACATGGTGCATACCTGAGTACCCGATGCAAACTCAAGTAGCGAGCACTTGCGCTCAAGACTTATGACAACTTATTCAATATGATGACCTAATGTAAACAAATTCTGTGTCGTACCTCTGGGTTCAAAATGTTCACTATACACCTTAATAAAATCCTTGGGGGGTATAGTTTCCAAAATGGGGTCACTTGTGGGGGAGCTCCACTGTTTAGGCACATCACGGGCTCTCCAAATGCGATATGGTGTCCGCTAACAAATTGAATGGAAAATCGTCTCAAATTGTTAGCGGACGCCATGTTGAGTTTGGAGAGCCCTTGCGTGCCCAAACATTGGAGCTCCCCAACAAGTGACCCCATTTTGGAAACTAGACCCCCCAAGGCACCTATCTAGATGCATAGTGAGCACTTGGAACCCCCAGGTGCTTCACAAATTGATTCATAAAAATGAAAAAGTGTTTTTTTTTTTAATTTTTCATTTTTATGAATCAATTTGTGAAGCACCTGGGGGTTCCAAGTGCTCACTATGCATCTAGATAGGTGCCTTGGGGGGTCTAGTTTCCAAAATGGGGTCACATGTGGGGGAGGTCCAATGTTTGGACACACAGGGGCTCTCCAAACGCAACATGGTGTCCGCTAACAATTTGAGCTGACAATTTGTTAGCTGACACCATGTTGCATTTGAAGAGTCCCTGTGTGCCCAAACATTAGAGCTCCCCCACAAGTGACCCCATTTTGGAAACTAGACCCCCCAAGGCACCTATCTAGATGCATAGTGAGCAATTGGAACCCCAGGTGCTTCACAAATTGATTCATAAAAATGAAAAAGTGTTTTTTTTTTCACTTTTTCATTTTTACGAATCAATTTGTGAAGCACCTGGGGGTTCCAAGTGCTCACTATGCATCTAGATAGGTGCCTTGGGGGGTCTAGTTTCCAAAATGGGGTCACTTGTGGGGGAGCTCCAAAGTTTGGGCACACAGGGACTCTCCAAATGCAACATGGTATCCGCTAACAAATTGAATGGAAAATCGGCTCAAATTGTTAGCGGACACCATGTTGCGTTTGGAGAGCCCCTGTGTGCCCAAACACAGGGGCTCTCCAAACACAACATGGCGTCCGCTAATTATTCAAGCAAATTTTACAATCAAAAAGTCAAATGGCGCTCCTTCCCTTCCGAGCCCTGCCGTGCGCCCAAACAGTGCTTTTTCTCCAAATATTGGGTATCTGCGTGCCCAGGGCCAATTGCACAACAAATTTTGGGGTCCATTTTTTCTTGTTACCCCTGTGAAAATAAAAAAAATTGAGTCTAAAGTAACATTTTTGTGAAAAAAGTTAAATGTTTATTTTTTTCTTCCACATTTAAAAAATTCCTGTGAAGCACCTGAAGGGTTAATAAAGTTCTTGAATGTGGTTTTGAGCACCTTGAGGGGTGCAGTTTTTAGAATGGTGTCACTTTTGGGTATTTTCTGTCATAAAGACCTCTCAAAGTAACTTCAAATATGATGTGGTCCCTTAAAAAATGGTTTTGTAAATTTTGTTGGAAAAATGAGAAATCGCTTGTCAACTTTTAACCCTTATAGCTCCCTAACAAAAAAAAATTTTGGTTCCAAAATTGTGCTGATGTAAAGTAGACATGTGGGAAATGTTATTTATTAACTCTTTTGTGTGACATATCTCTCTGATTTAAGGGCATAAAAATTCAAATTTTGAAAATTGCAAAATTTTCAAAATTTTTGCTAAATTTCCGTTTTTTTCACAAATAAACGCAAGTGATATCGAAGAAATTTTACCACTATCATGAAGTACAATACGTCACGAAAAAACAATCTCTGAATCAGGGGGATCTGTTGAAGCGTTCCAGAGTAATTACCTCATAAAGTGACAGTGGTCAGAATTGTAAAAATTGGCCTGGTCATTAACGTGCAAACCACCCTCGGGGCTTAAGGGGTTAATATTCGTCATACTACAGGTATGCCCTAATAGAGTTTTACAAAAAACAGCCTTTGGAGCTATTATCTATTCCCAGGCTGTCTCTATTGGGATGTCAACCTTTATGATCAAGTGGCCTTGGCTGTCAATAATGGCTACAGAGAGGTTCCTCCTCGCGCAATGCCACAATTAGCTGCAAATGGATTGTATTTCTGTGATTGGAGTGCTACAGTGTATTACTGATGTTCTCCCATTGCAGATTATGTAGGCACAAAGGTAGTCTATGCTATTACATCAAGGTTCAAAAAGGGGTACCAGAGCAATAATAATTAATGTAGATATTACTTTATGAATTTACTGGCATGCATACATCTCTATTATAAAAGATATATAATACTTTAATTTTTATTTATCTGTATACTGTACTATGCATCAATATTTTCACACATCTCTAGATATTGTGATGATAACCAGAAATTATTTGTTTTATGTGCTATGTAGTTTATTGTGTATTTTAAACAACAAAATGTTGTCTTTATGTAAATTTAGTGAAACCTCATTGAGACAGTTACACAAGATTGCATTTAAAATTAATTTATTGTAATAAGGTGGTCTTTTCAAAGAAGATGGCCAGTATGCACAGTATCTTACGGAACTGAAAATCTGGTCTGGACTGACTGATGCATGCAGTATATAATGCTGTAATCAAAAACGACTGCAGCATTCTGGTGGCAAGAGGAGGTAAGCGCTATACTTACCTTCTCTGCCAGCGTCCCGCGGCATCTGAGTCCGGTCCCGGATGTTGCCATGGTGACCTGATGTCAACATGACAACATCCGGGTCACCAGGAGGCAGGAAGTTGCTTTGGTCATGCGCAGTGCATTTTTAAAAAAAAAAATTAAAAAAATAATCAAAAGAAACTAAAAATATATTGTACCCATAAATAAATAATCTTATGAAAAAAAAATAAACCAAGAAAAGTACACATATTTGGTATTGCTGCATCCAGAACGACCTGACCTATAAAACTGTCCCACTAGTTAACCCCTTTAGTGAATATAGTAAAAAATAAAATTAAAAAACTAAATATAAAACGATGTCTTACCATCATACCACCAAACAAAAAATGGAATAAAATGCGATCAAAAAAACGAATGTAAATAAAAATTGTACCGCTGAAAACATCATCTTGTCCCACAATAAACAAGCCACCATACAGCTCTAACGGCCGAAAAATAAAAAAGTTATAGCTCTCGGAATAAAGCCATGCAAAAACAATTCTTTTTTTGATAAAATAGTTTTTATTGTGTAAAAGCGCCAAAACATAAAAAAAATATAAATGCGGTACCGCTGTAAATGTACTGACCCAAAGAATAAAGCTGCCTTATCAATTTTACCACACCCAGAACGGCATAAAAAAAAAAAAAAAAAACAATTCCTGAATTGTTGGTTTTTGTTTATTCTGCCTTCCAAAAATCGGAATAGAAAGCTATCAAAATACGTCACTTGCCCGAAAATGGTACCAATAAAAACGTCAACTTGTCCCGCAAAAAACAAGCCATCACATGAGACTGTTGGCCTAAATATGGAAAAATGATAGCCCTCAAAATATGGCGATGCAAAAACTAGTCTTTGCAAAAACAAGGGTTTTTTTAGTGTGTGACAGCTGTCAATCATAAAACCCAATATGAATCTGGCATCTCTGTAATTGCACTGACCCGAAGAATAAAGTCGTCTAATCACTTATACCGCACGAGGAACGGCGTAAAAAATAAACTTTAGGGTTAGGGTTGTGCTAGGGTTAGGGTTAGGGTTGTGCTAGGGTTAGGGTTGTGCTAGGGTTAGAGTTAGGGTTGTGCTAGGGTTAGGGTTGGGCTAGCGTTGGGCTAGGGGTACGGTTGGGCGAGGGGTAGGATTGGGCTGTGGGTAGGGTTGGGCTAGGGTTAGGGTCGTGCTAGGGCTGTGCTAGGGTTAGGGTTGTGCTAGGGTTAGGGTTGTGCTAGCGTTAGGGTTGGGCTAGGGTTAGGGTTGGGCTAGGGTTATGGTTGGGCTATGGTTGGGCTAGGGGTAGGGTTGGGCGAGGGGTAGGATTGGGCTATGGGTAGGGTTGGGCTAGGGTTAGGGTTGTGCTAGGGTTAGGCTAGGGTTAGGCTAAGGTTAGGGCTAGGTTAGGGTTAGGCTAGGGTTAGATTTGGTCAATGGTTGAGCTAGGGTTAGAGTTGGGCTAAGGTTAGGGTTGGGGTTGGGATTTTTTCAGAAGTAAAGAAAAAAAAATGACGACGATATGGCGACTAATGTTGAGCACAAGTGCTCGCTACTTGAGTTTGCTTCGGGTGCTCGGGTATGCACTGAGTATAGCGGGTGCTCGAGTAACATGCTCGAGTTTCCGCCCCAAATGTTTTGCAGATGTTAATATTGCCAAAAAAACCTTGCTGGGATTGTCTGCCATGCACGAGCGATCCCAACATGTTTTTTTTTGGGTGTCTTATAACTGTGAAACATGCGGGGCAGGGACTTGAGCATGTCACTTGAGCACCCGCGATACTTGGTGCATACCCGAGTACCCGATGCAAACTCAAATAGCGAGCACTTGCACTCAAGACTAATGACAACTTATTCAATATGATGACCTAATGTTATCAAATTCTGTGGTGTACCTCTGGGTTCAAAATGTTCATATACCCCTTGATAAAATCCTGGAGGAGTGTAGTTTACAAAATGGAGACACTTGTGGGGGGTTTCCACTATTTATGCACATCAGGGTCTCCCCAAACGCAACATGGTGTCCGTTAATTATTCAAGCAAATTTTACATTCAAAAAGTGAAATGATGCTCCTTCCCTTCCGAACCCAGCCGTGCACCTAAACAGTGTTTTTTCCCCACATATGGGGTATCTGCGTACTCAGGGGAAATTGCACAACAAATTTTGGGTCCATTTTTTCCTGTTACTTTTTTTCTTCCACATTCCAAAAATTCTTGTGAAGCACCTGAAGGGTTAATAAACTTTTTGAATCTGGCTTTTAGCACCTTGAGGGGTGCAGTTTCTAAAATGGTTTCACTTTTGGTTATTTTCTGTCATAAAGGCCCCTCAAATTCACGTCAAATGTGGTGTTGTCTCTAAAAAAATGGTTTTGTAAATTTTGTTGTAAAAATGAGAAATCACAGATCAACTTTTAACCCTTATAGCTCCCTAATAAAAAAAAAATTTTTTTCCAAAATTGTGCTGATGTAAAGTAGACATGTGCGAAATGTTATTTATTAACTATTTTGTGTGACATCTCTCTCTGCTTTAAGGGCATAAAAATTCAAATTTTGAAAATTGTGAAATTTTCCGAATTTTCGCCAAATTTCCGATTTTTTTCACAAATAAATGCAAGTGATATTGAAGAAATATTACCATAATCATGAAGTACAATATGTCACGAAAAAATATTCTCAGAATCAGTGGGATCCGTTGAAGCATTCCAGAGTAATTACCTCATAAAATGACAGTGGTCCAAATTGTAAAAATTGGCCCGGTCATTAACGTGCAAACCACCCTCGGGGGTAAAGGGGTTAAAGAAACTCTAATGTAAAACATATAATTCAACTTACATTTCAATAGGCTTTTGATGGTCTTTCTTTTTAATTGACGATGTGCGAGTGATGGCGCTTTGCTCAAATTCGGCCCCGCAATTTGATTCACATCAAAGTTATTGTTCGGTGGTATTTTTGAGATACAAAAGTATAATAAACTTAGGGTGCAAAAAAGTACTTACCTGCTGCTCACCTATCTTGCCACCGCTGCTCACTATTTGGATCTCTGTAAAACTCTGTCCATTCTCTTCTTTCCAAAATGTCCTGCATATTCTTCCTGCGCTCAGGCTTTTCAGTAAGCTTCTGATGTCATGTCTCAAGTCCTGATGTCACAATGTGCGCCACTCATGGCACTGTCTAGGCCTTAGGCAATACACTCATGATGTCATAATATACATTGTGGGAAATCAAAGGCCTACTCAGTGCTGGGAGCGAAAGTGAAGATGTCAGACGTCATGTACTCAAGGAAAGAAAAAGCCAGACAGAGCTGCCCAGAGGAACAATTGAGGAGCGGCAGTACAGGGGCACATATCGCAAAAGTCAGATAAGAGATGAGTATAAGCCTTATTGATTTTTTTAAAACCAATTTGGTAGTTTTGTGAAAAACAAATCTGACAAAATTTTAATTTCCTTAAATCCACTAATTTTGGAAT
This sequence comes from Phyllobates terribilis, assembly GCF_046119375.1. Lineage (NCBI taxonomy): Eukaryota > Metazoa > Chordata > Amphibia > Anura > Dendrobatidae > Phyllobates > Phyllobates terribilis. The sequence continues at coordinate 287,445,759 of NW_027362761.1, forward strand.
ATTCTAATCGAATTTTATTAGTATAAAATTGATTCACTTATTTCTTTTTAATATCTGGCATTACTTAATTACAGGCTTGTTCCAGCAGTTTAGTTGCATTTAACACACTGTCCTTCTACCTCCCTCTGACAGCTGTAGCCAATAGAGGCAGTGCCATGTCTGATTACAATATTGTATATACCACAAAGATGCTGGAAGGATTTTTATGAGTTGTGCAGTTAGGCACGACTCTAAACATCATTTTGGGTAACACAAAGATTCCTTCACTTGGTAGCTGCCATTCCAGTGTATCATGTAAGTAACTATTCCTTCCCGGATAATCCCTTCCATGTGGATGTATAGAAAACAAAGAATGGGGTTTTCTGGCTGGCACTTCTGTTCCAGACAGAATCTCTAAAGTAAGTCAGAGGAATATCTTCAAAATTAGTGATGGTAGGTGTTAATTTTTTCTCTTTTTTTAAAATATATATATATATATATATATATATATATATATATATACATATATTTTTTATTATTTTTTTCTTATTTTTATTATTATTTTTTTTTCTTATTTTTTTCTTATTTAAAAAATCTTTTTCATAAAGATTGTATATATAATACAAAGTACAATGTCACACAAGGCGTTTCGGCTTAGACAAAGCCTTCATCAGGTGTCTGTCTCACTTTGGAGATTCCACCTAGAACAGAAGCGCCAGCCAGTAAACTCCATTCTTTGTATTTTAATATTGTATACACGATATTGGAAACCAGAAATATCAGAAGCATGAATAAATCACTCCTATCTTCTGGCCCAATGTGTGACCACGTGTGAACTTAATCATTGTAATTTTTTGTGAAAAGACCAATGTTAAAGGAGCTTTCCAGATCCTAAAGAAATGTGTTCAAATGGCAAATGTGTTCAAACAGTATGATTTTTTCTTCTTACCAATTATTATGTGAAACTGAAATACTTCTGTAATCTAGTATCACATTCATCTTCACAACCATGCTCTTTTATCTCTTGCTTGTACATGAACATGAAGTTGTCTCCGCTCTACTCTCTGAAGTATGGACCATTGGGCATTGACCGCCTCTTCTTTCTCTGCTATCTCCATTACTTTCTTTCTTTGTTTTGTCTCTCCATTTGGTTCTAAGTAGTGTTGAGTGAGCATGCTCGACACGGCTCGGTAGTCGCCCGAGCATCTCACTACTCGGGATGTTTGGCGACCACCGAGCATTTTTGGGTTACTCGGGCGGGAGCTCAGGTCTCCGCCCTGCATGTTTGGTGCTCTTTACAGAGCCAATGAACATGCAGGGATTGCAAGCCAGTCACTGTAATGCCGCAGCCATGTTGGTTGTGGCCATTACAGTGATTGGCTTGCCGCACAACGTCACCTTGAGTATTTAAAACCGGGCGCCGCCATCTTGGACACAGTTGCTCCGGATCAGACAGTGTAGGGAGAGTGCTGCTGAGCTAGGTAGAGATTTATACTGTGAAATAGGTAGTGTAGGGTCTCTAAGGCCTGAAAAATCAAACAAACTAATATCCATCCCAGATATCAGGCAGGCAGGCAGGCTGTATAGGAGATGCAGTGGTTATTCCAACAAACACTGCATTACAGTCCTGTTTGCTGCTGCTGCTCAAATTGCTAGACTTAGCCCCAGGTCTCAGGGGCCAGAAAAAATCCATTTTTTTTCATCGAAATCCTCTTTTTTTTTCTTTTTCCCCCTCAGTCAGACTGTATAAATACCCGTCTTATTAACCTTTTGGTATTCCCCCCCCCCCAAAAAAAAAAAATTGAGTGTGTCTGTGAGTGTTCAGAAGACACAAATATATCTGTTTAAAATAGTTTGGTTTCGGACAGATAACTAGAACTGTGGTTTTGCAGTTCCACGGTTCAAATCTCTGTATTATCCACTTTTTTGCCTTTTTTCCATAAAAAAACAGTTTGAGTGTCTCGCTGACTGTTCAGACACAAATATATCTATTTAAAAAAGTCTGGTATATGCCAGAAAATTAGAACTGTGGTTTTCCTCTTCCACGGTTCAAATCGGGGTGTTATCCACCTTTTTGTCTTTTTTTCTATAAAAAAAAAACAGTCTGAGTGTCTCATTGACTGTTCAGACACAAATATATCTATTTACAAAAGTCTGGTATACGCCAGGAAACTAGAACTTTGGTTTTCCTCTTCCACGGGTCAAATCTGGGTATAATCCACCTTTTTGCCTTTTTTACATAAAAAAAAAACAGTTTGAGTGTCTCACTGACTGTCCAGACACAAATACGTCTGTTTAAAAGATTCTGGCGTAGGCCAGAGAAAAAGAACTGTGGTTTTCCTCTTCCACGGTTCAAATCTGGGTGTAATCCACCTTTTTGCATTTTTTACATTAAAAAAAACAGTTTGAGTGTCTTGCTGACTGTTCAGACACAAATATATCTATTTAAAAAAGTCTGGTTTACGCCAGGAAATTATAACTGTGGTTTTCCTCTTCCACAGTTCAAATCTGGGTGTTATCCACCTTTTTGCCTTTTTTCCATAAAAAAAAACAGTCTGAGTGTCTCGCTGACTGTTCAGACACAAATACATCTGTTTAAAACATTCTGGTGTATGCCAGAGAAAAAGAACTGTGGTTTTCCTCTTCCATGGTTCAAATCTGGGTGTAATCCACCTTTTTGCATTTTTTACATTAAAAAAAAACAGTTTGAGTGTCTCGCTGACTTTTCAGACACAAATATATCTGTTTAAAAGATTCTGGTGTGGGCCAGAGAACTAGAACTGTGGTTTTCCTCTCCCACTGTTCTAATCTCCTTTTTATTACCCTTTTGCCATTGATAGTGTGAGTGTAAGCTATTTTACTTCATTTACAATGGGCAAGGCGCGTGGCAAGGGACGTGGAACTGGACGTTCTGGTGATGGTGCAAGCAGAGGACGGGACCGTGGCCAAGGTGAAAATGTGCCACAAGCAACAGCCACATCTTCTGACTCCCAGATCTTGACTGAATTACTATGGAAGCACACAACAACACCACTATTGTGAACGGATCAGTGTGAACAGGTTATTAATTGGATAGCAGATAATACTTCCAGTCACTTTGGCACCACCACCTCCGGTCTGTCTTCCACACAGTCAAGTCTTAGTGGCCGTGAGTCTCGACCGCATACTCCTCCTCACCCTGATGCTCCTTCCTCCCACCATGCCGAGTGTCGTCAGACAGCAACTGATCCCACACTTGGACACTCTGAAGAGCTGTTCACTGGTCCTTTTCCATATTTGGGCCCTTCGCCTGCTCCGCTTCAAGTGGTGGAAGAGGAGATCCCATGTAGCGATGGCCAAATATTTGAACAGCCACGGCCACTGGAAGGTGACGCTGGCAATTTGTCACAAGAGGTGGACGATGACAAGACACAATTGCCACGAAGTGAGGAGGAGGACCGAGGTGCGGAAGTGGAAGAGGAGGAGGTGGTGGATGATCTAGTAACTGACCCAACGTGGCAGGAGGACACGCAGAGCGAGGCCAGCAGCACACAGGGGAAGGGAGGGAGAATACCCCAACAGGCAGGAAGAAGCAGTGTGGTGGCCGCAGACAGAAGGCGGGCAACCGTTTCCCGTAACACCAACACGAGGGACGTTGCCAGCACAACCGGTAGGTCTTCCAGAGTCTGGAATTTTTTTAAAGACTCTGCTGATAACCCCAAAAGGGCCATTTGTACCACCTGCCAGGCCAGCATCAGCAGGGTTGACAAAACTACCAGCCTGACCACCAGCAGCATCATCAGGCACATGTCAGCAAAGCAATCAACTCTGTGGGGCGTACCCCAGGGTCCACGACCAGTGTCAGCGGGTGTCACCACTGCTTCTTCCACTGTTGTGCGTGTAAGAGAACCCCCTGTTGTGCGTGCAAGGCAATCCCCTGTCCATACTGCATGCAAAGATGCCCCCTCCTCTCAGTCTTCACTCGTTATGGCAGTTTCTCAAGAAACAGCATCAACGTCCACGTCCACGTCACACTGCAGCGTTCAATTGACCATATCCCAGAACTTTGAATGAAAGCGCAAATTCGCAGCCAATGTCCCACAGGCCACAGTCCTAAATTCGCATATTTCATGACTGCTTGCGTTGGAAATGCTGCCTTTTAGGCTGGTGGAGATGGAATCCTTCCGCAACCTTATGGCGTTGGCCATCCCTCGGTACTCGGTCCTCAGCCGACACTATTTTGCCCGGTGTGCCATCCTCGCACTACACAAACACATGTCCCTAAACATCTGCCGTGCTCTCAACAATGCAGTTACTGGGAGAGTCCACCTGACAACGGACACGCGGACAAGTGCTTGTGGCCAGGGACGGTACATCTCCCTGATGGCACACTGGGTAAATATAGTGGAAGCTGGGACCCAGTCGGACCTTGGGACGGAACACATCCTCCCCACACCGAGGATTTCAGGCCCTATGTCAATCAGAGTTGCCCCCACAGTGTACAGCTTCTGCGCATCATCCTCCTCCTCCTCCTCATGTTCAGCCTCCATCTCAGATATCACCACATCAGTTACAAGCTGGAAGCACTGCAGTACTGCCTCAGCCAAGCGGCAACAGGCTGTGCTGAAACTCATAAGCTTTGGTGACAAACATCACACTGCTTGTGAGTTGTGGACAGCTGTGAAAGAGCATGCAGATCTGTGGCTGAGACCGCTGAACCTACATCCAGGCATGGTCGTGTGTGACAATGGCCGTAACCTGGTGGCGGCTCTGAGGTGAAGCGAGATCACACACGTACCATGCCTGGCTCACGTGCTTAACCTCGTGGTTCAGCGGTTTCTTAAATCATACTCCGAGTTGCCAGATATGCTCATCAAAGTACGCTGCCTATCAGCTCATTTTCGAAGTCGGCTACAGTTTCCGCCACCCTTGCTGTGTTGCAGCAGCGTTTGCAGCTACCGGCACACCGACTGGTGTGTGATGTTCCCACATGTTGGAACTCTACCCTCCACATGTTGCAAAGGATTTGTGAGCAGAAGAGAGCAGTTGTGGAGTACCAGCTGCAACAAGGCGGTCGATATTCAGGTCAGACTCCACACATAAGACCTCAGGAGTGGACCTGGATGTCTGACATATGTACCATCCTGACAAACTTTGAGGAGTCCAACAAGATGGTGAGTGGCGATGATGCCATCATTAGCGTCAGCGTCCCAATTGTTTGTCTTTTGCAACGCTCTCTGCAGAGAATTAAAGAGGAGGCATTGCAGCCAGAGTATGATGAGATGGATCAAGGAGCCGCAGCGGGCGATTACACACAGCCCAGACTCATCTCATCCCAACGTGTATTGGGGGACAATGAGGGAGAGGAGGAGGAGGAAGAACAGGAGCTGGTATCATGTGCTGTAGACGGTAGCACCTGTACAACTGTCATACCATCGGTTCAGCGTGGGTGGCCTGAAGACAGGTGGAAGGAGGAGGAGAGCATGGTCAGTCGTGATCTTGGTGAGGACACGGAAGTCTTGCCCGTTACCAGTCTGGCACGAATGGCTGACTTTATGTTATGCTGCCTTAACCATGACCCTCACGTTGTTAAAATGTTGCATGACAGTCATTACTGGTTGGTGACACTTTTAGAACCCCGCTGCAAGGAAAACTTTCACTCTCTTATTCCTGAGGTGGAGAGGTCTACAAAAATGGGGCAGTAACAGAAGGCCCATGCTGCAGAACTGTTAAAAAAATTCCCATCTGAACACGCTAGCGGCAGAGGTCACAGTTCGTTGCCCAACCAAGGCGTACAGGTGAGAGAGACGCAACTCCAATCCAGCAGAGGCAGGGGATCACTGTTAACGTTCTGGGACAGTTTTCTGAGACCCGCCCAGCGTACAGGCCCTGAGGCGCGGAGTACTCTCACAAGGAGTGGAAAGTTTCAAAAGATGGTGAGGGAGTACCTTGCCAACCGTACCAGCGTCCTCCATGATTCCTCTGTGCCTTTTAATTATTGGGTATCCAAGCTGGACACTTGGAATGAACTCGCTCTGTACGCCTTGGAGGTCCTGGCCTGCCCTGCCGCTAGCGTGTTATCGGAGCGTGTTTTTAGTGACGCTGGGGTAATTATAACTGATAAGCGCACTCGCCTGTCAACTGACAATGCTGACAAGCTGACCCTTATCAAAATGAACAAGGGCTGGATTGGGCCTGACTTCTCATCACCACCAAATGACAGCAGAATAACATAAAGTCAAATCCACTGTGTTATTTCGGGAGGTGTATTCTCATGCATCGCTTCACACCCACACATGGGTACACGGATCCTCATTTTGGCTGTTTTTTGCTCTTCTCCTTATCCTCAGCCTCCACCACCACTATACCACCAGGGTGACCGTGGTCCATGTTGCCAGCATTGCAAGTTCCTCCGTCCTCATTTTTGGCAGCTTTTGCTTGTAAGGCATAGGCAAAGACTATGGGAGACCCACTCCCCAATAATGGGAATAATGTTTTTAATATGCTGTACTGCATGGCTCATGTAAGGGGCATTGCAAGTTCCTCCATCCTAATTTTTGGCAGCTTTTGCTTGGAAGGCATTGGCAAAGACTATGGGAGACCCACTCCCCAATAATGGGAATAAGGTTTTTAATATGCTGTACTGCATGGCTATGGTAAGGGGTATTAAAATCATCTTGTTAAGCTACTGTGACCTCCACGTCTCTTCCAAGGGTCATTGATATCGTCTTTTTATTCCACTGGGACCTCCACGTCTCTTCCAAGGGGCATTGATATTGTCTTTTTATTCCACTGCGACCTCCACCACTCTTCCAAGGGGCATTAAAACCGTCTTGGTAAGCTACTGTGACCTCCATGTCTCTTCCACGGGGCATTGAAATTGTCTTTTTATTCAACTGTAACCTCCATCACTGTTCCAAGGGGCATTAAAACCGTCTTGTTAAGCTACTGTGACCTCCACGTCTCTTCCACGGGGCATAGATATTGTCTTTTTATTCCACTGTAACCTCCACCACTCTTCCAAGGGGATTTGATTTTATCTTTTTATTCCACTGCGACCTCCAGCACTCTTCAAAGGGGCATTAAAACCGTCTTGTTAAACTACTGTGACCTCTACATCTCTTCCACGGGGCATAATATTGTCTTTTTATTCCACTGTAACCTCCACCACTCTTTCAAGGGGTTTTGATTTTATCTTTTTATTCCACTGCGACCTCCAGCACTCTTCCAAGGGGCATTAAAACCGTCTTGTTAAGCTACTGTGACCTCCACGTCTCTTCCACGGGGCATAGATATTGTCTTTTTATTCCACTGTAACCTCCACCACTCTTCCAAGGGGATTTGATTTTATCTTTTTATTCCACTGTAACCTCCATCACTCTTCCAAGGAGCATTAAAACCGTCTTGTTAAACCACTCTGAACTCCACAGCTCTTCCAAGTAGCATTGAAATGTTGTTTTTAATTACCTCCAACCTCCACGACTCTTCCAACGGGCATTGCATTTCCTCCTAATTTTAGTCAGCTTTCGCTTTTCAGTGCATAGGCGAACGCTAAGGGAGACCCACTCCCCCATAATGGGTAGAAGGTTTTTAGTACGCTGTAATCCACATCTGTTTCAAGGGGCATTGCAGTTCCTCATAATTTTTGGAAAGACTTCCATTCACTGCTTAGGCCAACAGTGTACAGGAGACCCAGTGGCTATAAATGGAAAAAATGGTTTTGTTAAGGCCCTCTGACCTCCATGTCTCTCCCAAGGGGCATTGGAGTGCCTCAAAATTTTTGGTTGGCATTGCACTCACTGTATGCCCTATAACTGTGTAGCCGAACCGCTCCTTTTGGTGCAGAAACATGTCCTACAAGACATGTATGGTTGACTGGCCTGATATTGATGTGAATGGTCCCTGTTCCTCCTGCTTTTTCTCATTTGCCACCACCTGATCCATCTTTAATCACCTGATGCTTTGTTTTAACGGGAGTCATAGAACGGGGAGAGTAGCAGGAAAACATCCAGCAATCCTCGGAGGAGGTAGGATATGTGCCAAAACGTTGACCACCTCAGGCCTAGCCGCTACTACAAACATGCGCTTGAATTCCAAGGAACAGAAAGCTAAGGAGTTGGATGGCCTCATGATCATGAATAATTTACTCATTGTGTAGGAGGCCGACCTCCGCTGCTGTCTACTTTCTGAACTTTGTGTTGAAGCCTGATTGACCCAGGACCCGCAATCCTCTATGTCTGGAGGACATGTTGCATCCCAGTGTCCAACTGTGTTCCGGCTTCCACAATATTAACCCAGTGTGAAGGCTTCAGTGAGATGGACCATCCCTGGCCACATTCACTTGTCCACGTGTTTGTTGTTAGGCTGTTCTTCCCACTAAATGCACTGGGGAGGGCACAGGTAATGTTTTGGTATGCGTGCTTGTGTATAAGGCGCACCGGGACAAAAAGGGGCGGCTGGGGACCAAGCGTGGACAACCGGCCGCCGGGCGTCTGGGGACTGAGTATGGATACCAGGCCGCCGACGCAGCCATGACATGGTGGCCATATTCCGCCTCCACATGCCTAAAAGGCCCAATTTCCAGTGCAAGCAAGCAGTATGGTATTGCAGCCTGGGAGTGGGTGGGTGGCAGGCTGCATACTTGCGCTTGCATTGCAAGGAATGGGGGAGGTACAATTGAACACTGCCCTGGGACAAGGACTTGAACGGGCATAGTTGCAAGTCTGCAACGACAGGTGTAGGGCAGGAGGCATCTTCGCATGTGCCATGAACAGGGGGTTGCCGTGCACACACTACAGCAGAATAGGCTGTCCTTCCCACTAAATGCACTGGGGAGGGCACAGGTAATGTTTTGGTATGAGCGCTTGTGTATAAGGCGCACCGGGAGAAATGGGGGCGGCTGGGTACCGAGTGTGGACACCCGGCCACCAGGCGGCTGGGAAATGAGCATGTATACCAGGCCGCCGACGCAGCCATGACATGCTGGCCGACATCTGCCTCCACAAGTATAAAAGGCCTCATTTCAAGTGCAAGCAAGCTAGCAGTATGGTATTGCAGACTGGGGGTGGGTGGGTGGCAGGCTGCACACTTACGCTTGCATTCCAAGAAAATAAAGCAGATGCTATCTTCTATCATCATCATCATGCTCCTCACCTTGGCACTCTCAACTCCCCTTATGGAGAAGCCAGGGCCCACCGGAGGAGTCTGGTTCTCTGGTGGGCTCGTCCAATGCAGCCCTAAAGCAGGCCAGGCTAAGAAAAGTGTGGGGAAGGTTACCGGGACAAATAGTGGTCGCTGGGGACTGAGTATGGAGGCATCACTGCCAAAGCAGCCATGAGGTAGTGGCCAGCTTTGGTCTCCTCCAAACTAAAAGGCCCCATTTCAAGTGCAAGCTAACAGTATAGTATTGCAGCCTGCGGGTGGGTGGGTGGTTGGCTGCATATTTGCGCTTGCATTGCAAGGAATGGGGGAGGTACAATTAAACACTGCCCTGGGACAAGGACTTGCACGGGGATAGTTGCAAGTCTGCATCTTGTGATGCGGCAAGGATCGCTTCTGATGGGCACACTTTTAGGCAGTGACCTGGGTGTCAGAGATGCTTCCAGGGGTCTTCCCCATGCTGTCCCCATGAATTTTCAGCACTGTATTCATTTGTCACACAGCACATGGCCAGATAAGGTTGTAAAATGTTGAAATGACATTTCCCATTGAATGCATTTGTCATGGTTGAAAGCAATACAAAAGTGCAAAAACGCATAAAAATGCTACTTGTGAACATAGCCCAAGGTGTGGAGGAGTATTTTTGTTTTTGGTTATTTATTTTACCTTATACACAAGTCTTTACCCTGGAAAAGATGTTCCTTAACATATTTCACAGGAAAACAGTTTCAGTTTCGTTTTTGAACATTTATTAATACCTCTGACCACGTTGTTGACAGCCGTGACCTTGGGGTCAGAAATGCTTCCTGGGGCGATCCCCATGCTGTCCCCATGTCATTTGAGCACTGTCACTATCGTTTTGGGCACTTTTTAGGCTTTCTATAGACTGCCGGGGGTGCCGCCGCAAAAATGCTCGGGTCTCCCATAGGCTAAAATTGGGCTCGTTGCTCAGGTCGAGCACCCAAGTATCACGGTGAGCTCGGCCCGAGCTACGAGCACCCGAGCATTTTAGTGCTCGCTCAACACTAGTTATAAGTAGTGATGAGCGAGCACTAAATTGCTCGGGTACTCGTTGCTCAGGTCGAGCAAATTGGAATACTAGGGTGCTCGACCCGAGCAACGAGCCCATTGTAAGTCTATGGGAAACTCAAGCATTTTTTAGGCGGCTCCCCCCGGTGGTCTGCAGAGGGCCTAAAAATTGCCCAAATCGATGGGAACATTGCTCAAATGACATGGGAGCAGCATGGGGAAGACCCCTGGAAACATTTCTGACTCCCAGGTCACTGCTGTCAACAACGTTGTCAGTAGTGATGAGCGAGTATGTTTTGTTAACCCCTTTGCCGAGTGTACTCTGCTGAGCACCGAGTATTTATAGCGTGCTCGGGCTTTAAGTTTTCGTCGCTCCGTGAACATGATTTGCGACTGTTTGACAGATTTAATGCATGTGAGGAATGCCTGTTTTCGGTGCTCGGCAGAGTACACTCAGCGAAAGGGTTAACAAAAAATACTCGCTCATAACTAGTTGTCAGAGTATTACGCCACTTTTACGGACTCACAACAAAACATACAAAAACAAAAACAAAATGGATTTTCCTGAGAAATATATTAAGGAACATCCTTTCCAGGGTAATGACGTGTATATAAGGCAAAATAAGTAATCTAAACCAAAAATACTCCTCCACACCTTGGACTATGTTCACACGCAGCGTTTTTGATGTGTTTTTTCACTTTTGCATTGCTTTCAACTGTGACAAATGCATTCAATGGGAAATGTCATTTTAACATTTTACAACCTTATCTGGCCATGTGGTGTGTGACACATCATCAGACACATGCATACAGTGCTGAAAAGACATGGGAACTGCATGGGGAAGATCTCTGGAAGCATTTCTGACTCCCAGGTCACTGCCTAAAAGTGAGCCCATCATAAGTGATCGTTGGCACATGCGAAGATGCCTCCCGCCATGCACCTGTCATTGCAGACTTGCAACAATCACCGTCCACATCCTTGTCCCAATGCAGCGTTCAGTTGTCCCTACCCCATTCCTTGGAATGCAAACGCAAGTATGCAGCCAGCCACCCACCCACAGGCTGCAATACTATACTGCCAATTTTTTGAGAGCTGCTTGCACTTGAAATGTGGCCTTTTAGGCTCATGGAGGCGGAAGCTTTTCATAACCTCATGCTGGCGGCTGCCAGGTGTCCATACTCGGTCCCCAGCCACCACTGTTTCTCCCGGTGTCGTCTCCTCCTTCCACAAGCACAGGTACCACAACATTACCTGTGCCCTCCCCAGTGCACTTACTGGGAAGGACCGCCTAACTACAAACATGTGGACAGGTGAATGTGGCCAGGAACGGTACGGAGCCAGTCCACAGCTTTTTTTGATGAGAGCTGTATTTAGCTTGGTGAAAGGACTGGCATAGAGGGAAAGCGTATCTAATCTGGGTGTAATTTTTCTGTCACCAGGTTCCGCCCATTGTCACACACGACCATGCCTGGCTGTATGTTCAGCGGTGAGAGCCACAGATCAAGCTGCTGTGTTACAGCTTTGAACAACTCTGCAGCACTGGGCGATTTTGTCAATTAAGCCTTAAGCATGTTATCTTCAGCACAACCTGTTGCCGCTTGGCCAAGGCAGTGCTGCAGTGCTGTCAGCTTGTGACATTTCGGAGATGGAGGGGGAGGTGCAGGAGCTGAACAATGTGATTACATTGAGGTTAAATTGGTGATGCTGTTTTTTATACTAAAGAAAGATCCTATTGTTTTTTTATTTTACGTTATTTTTTAAGACAAATGCATTCACCGGGAAATGTCATTTTAACATTTTACAACCTTATCTGGCAAAGTGGTGTGTGACACATCATCAGACACATCCTGTTTTATTTATGAAGGAGGAACTCTGAAAGTCATAAAGCCTATTTTTATAGGGCCATCAGGCGGCCCTTACTATTCTTAAAAGGCCAGCAGTCGGCCCTCACTATTGTTAGAGAGCCATCAGACAGCTATGCTTTTTTGTTCCCATTATTAACAAGTGGGTCTCCTATACTGTTACTGCGTATCCAGTGACTGCAAGAGCTGCCAAGAATTTGGAAGCAACCCAATACCCCTTTGAAGAAACATAGAGGAGGGTCTCAGTAAAAAAATGTTTCCCATTATAAAGGAGCGGGTCTCCTATAGTGCCAAAATTTGGGAAAAACCCCACTACGAATTTAAAGACACATAGAGCAAGGCCACAGTAATGACAAATTCCCATTAGAAAGAAGAGAGTCTGCTATACAGATATAGGGTATGCAGTGAGTCCAATGGCTGACCAATTTTAGGAAAAACCCCACTAAGAATTTAAAGACACAAAGAGCAGGGCCACAGCAATGACACATTCCCATTAGAAAGGAGAGAGTCTGCTATACAAATATAGGGTGTGCAGTGAGTCCAAAGACTGACCAATTTTAGGAAAAACCCCACTAAGAATTTAAAGACACATAGAGCAGGGCCACAGTAATGACAAATTCCCATAAGAAAGGAGAGAGTCTGCTATTCAATTATATGGTATGCAGTGAGTCCAAAGGCTGACCAATTTTAGGAATAACCCCACTAAGAAATTAAAGACTCATAGAATAGGGCCACAGTAACGACAAATTCCCATAAGAAAGGAGAAAGTCTGCTATACAGTTATAGGGTATGCAGTGAGTCCAATGGCTGAACAATTTTAGGAAAAGCCCCACTAAGAATTTAAAGACACATAGAGCAGGGCCACAGTAACGACAAATTCCCATAAGAATGGAGAAAGTCTGTTATACAGTTATAGGACATGCAGTGAGTCCAACGGCTGAACAATTTTAGGAAAAACCCCACTAAGAATTTAAAGACACAAAGAGCAGGGCCACAGTAACGACAAATTCCCATTAGAAAGGAGAGAGTCTCCCATAGTGTTGGCCTATGCAGTGAATGCAAGGGCTGCCAAAAATTTGGAGGCGCTTCAATACCCCTTGGAAGAGACGTGGAGGAGGGCCTCATAAAAAAATGTTCCCATTAGAAAGGAGCGGGCCTCCTATACTTGTAATGCCCATGCACTAAGTGTATGGGCTGACAAACATTTACCCCTGGGGGTATACCTGAACATACTGTATAAAAATTTATTTTTACGGGCATCATAAACACCCTTTAAAAAAATTATGTGGGTGTTGCATCACGGACCATGGTCACCCTGGCAATATTGTGGAGGAGAATGAATGAGGAGATGGAGGAGGACAAGAGCAAATAGCCAAAATCAGGAAGCGTATACCCATGTCTGGGTGTGAAATGGTGCAAGGGAATACAACTCCCAAGAAAGGACTCTGGATTTGAGTTTATGTTATGCTGCTATCATTCGGTGGTGTTGAGAAGTCTGGCCCAATCCAGCCCTTGTTCATTATTATAAGAGTCAGCCTGTCAGCATTTTCAGTTGACAGGCGGATGCACTTATCAATTATAATTCCACCAGCGGCACTAAAAACCCGCTCTGATAAAACGCTGGTGGCAGGGCAGGCCAGGACCTCCAAGGCATAGAAAGCCAGTTCATTCCACGTATCCAGCTTGGATACCCAATAATTATAAGGCACAGAGGAATCACGGAGGACGTTGGTACGATCGGCAAGGTACTCCCTCAGCATCTTCCAAAAGAAGTACGTTGTGAGAGTACCCTGTGCCTCAGGGCCTGTGCTATGGGAGGGTATGAGAAAACTCTCCCAGAACTTTGACAGTGTTCTCCTGCCTCTGCTGGATTGGAGCTGTGTCTCTCTCGCCTGTACTCCTTGGTTGTCCAACGAAGTGTGCCCTCTTCCATCAGCGTTTTCAGATGGTAATTTTTTTAATTGTTATGCAACAAGGGCCTTCTGGTACAGCCCCATTTTAGCAGAACTGTCCACCTCTGGAATAAGAGATATAAAGTTCTCCTTGTAGCGTGGGTCTAGAAGTGTCACCAACCAGTAATGACTGTTACCCAAAATTTTGAGAACGCGAGGGTCATGGGAAAGGCAGCGTAGCATAAACTCAGCCATGCGTGCCAGACTACTAACAGGCAAGACTTCCGTGTCCTCACCAAGTGAATGACTGACCATGCTCTCCTCCTCCTCCTCCTTTCTGTCCTCTGGCCATCCACGCTGAGCAGAGGGTATGACAGCTGTGCAGGTAGTACCATCTATAGTGCATGAAAATAGCTCCTCTCCCTCCTCCTCCTCTTCCTCATTGTCACCCAATCCACGTTGGGATGAGATGAGGCTTGGCTGTGTGTAATCACCCTGTATGGTTCCTAGCTCCTTCTCATCGTGCTCCGCCTGTAATGCATCCTCTTTGATTGTGAGCAGAGAGCATTCCAGAGTACATAGAAACGGGATGGTGACGCTAATTATGGCATCATCGCCGCTCACCATCTTGGTGGAGTCCTCAAAGTTTTGGAGGATGGTACATATGTCTGACATCCATGGCTACTCCTGAGGTCTTATATGTCGAGTCTGAACTGAATACCGACAGCCTTGTTGATGCTGGTACTCAACAACTGCTCTCTTCTGCTCACAAATCCTTCCCAACATCTGCAGTTTAGAGTTCCAACACGTGGGGACATCACACACCAGTCTGTGAGCCGGAAGCTGCAAATGCTGCTGAAACACGGCAATGGTGGCCGAAGCTGTAGCTGCCATTCTAAAATGGGCACACAGACGGCATACTTTAACAAGCATATCCGGCAGCTCCGGGTAGGATTTGAGAAATCGCTGAACCACGAGGTTAAGCACATGGGCCAGGCATGGTATGTGTGTGAGCTCGCCACGCCTCAGAGCCGCCACCAGGTTACGGCCATTGTCACACATGACCATTCTTGGGAGTAGGTTCCACGGTGTGAACCACAGATCTGCCTGCTCTTTCAGAGCTGTCCACAACTCTTCAGCATTGTGCGGTTTGTCACCTAAGCATATTAGCTTCAGCACAGCCTGTTGCCGCTTGGCCGATGCAGTGCTGCAGTGCTTCCAGCTTGTGACTGATGTGGTCATTTCGGAGATGGAGGCTGAAGAGGAGGAGGAGGCTGAGGAGGATTATGTGCAGGAGCTGTAGACCGTGGGGGCAACCCTGATTGACCTAGTGTCCACAATCCTTGGTGTCGGGAGGACGTGTTCCGTCCCAAGGCCCGACTAGATCCGGGCATCCACTATGTTAACCCAATGTGCCATCAGCGAGATGTACCGTTCCTGGCCACAAGCACTTGTCCACGTGTCCGTGGTTAGGTGGACTTTCCCGGTAACTGCATTGTTGAGGGCACGGCTAATGTTTTGGAACACGTGCTTGTGTAATGCGGGGACGGCACACCGGGAGAAATAGTGGCGGCTGGGAACTGAGTACCGAGGGACGGCTGCCGCCATCAGGTTGTGGAAAGCTTCCGTCTCCATGAGCCTAAAAGGCAACATTTCGAGGGCAAGCAGTCTTGAAATGTGAGAATTTAGTAGTGTGGCCTGTAGGGCATTGGCTGCATATTTGCGCTTGCGTTCCAAGGACTGGGGTATAGACAACTGAACGCTGCACTGGGACAAGGACATGGACGTGCTTCCTAATGCTGCTACTTGAGAGTGCGCAGCGACAGGTGCAGGGCAGGAGGCATCTTCGCATGCACCATGGACAAGGGATTGGCTTGCATGCACAACAGCCGAAGAAGCAATGGTGCCACCTGCAGACACTGTTCCTGGACCCTGGGGTTCGGCTCACAAAGTCTGGTGCTTTGCTGCCATCTGCCTGATCATGCTGGTGGTGGTCAGGCTGGTCGTTTTGCCACCCCTGCTGATGCTGGCCTGGCAGGTTGGGCAAATGGCCTTTTTGGGGTTATCGGCAGAGCCTTTAAAAAACAACCAGACTCGGGAAAACCTCACAATTGTACTGGCAACTTCCTTCGTGTTGGTGTTACAGGGAACGGTTGACTGACTTCTGTCTGAGGCCACCATACTGCTTCTTCTTGCCTGTTGGGGTGCTTTGCCTCCCTCTTCCTGTGTGCTGCTGTCCTCGCTCTGAATGTCCTCCTGCCAGGTTGCGTCAGTTACTATATCATCCACCACCTCGTCTTCAACTTCTGCACCCTGGTTCTCCTCCTGACTTTCTGGCAATTGTGTATCATCATCGTCCAACTCTTGTGATACTTTCCCACCGTCGTCTTCGTGTGACCGTGGCTGCTCAAATATTTGGGCATCACTACACGCGATCTCCTCTTGCCCACTTCTAGTGGACCGGGCGAGAGGCTTGAATCTATAAATGGAAAAGTGAACAGCTCTTCAGAGTGTCCAAGTGTGGGATCAGTTGTCTCTGGGCACTCGGCATGGTGGGAGGAAGGAGGAACAGGGTGAGGAATAAGCGGTCCAGACTCACAGCTACTGAGACTTGACCATTTGGAAGACAGGGTGGTGGTGGTGGTGGCTAAGTGACTGGAAGCATTATCCGCTATCCAACCATCAACCCTTTGACACTGCTCTGGGTTCAATAGTGGTGTGCTGCGGTCCCCTAGAAATTGGGACAGGTAGGTCAGGCAAGAAGATGTGGGTGTTTGTTGTGGCACAATTTTGGCTTGCCCACGGCCTTGTCCTCGGCCTCTGCATGCATCAGTACCATCACGTCCAGTTCCCTGTCCCTTGCCACGTGCCTTGCCCATTTTAAATGGAGGACAGTATCTTCCACGCTCACTACAAATGACTGAGTTTGGAGCGAACTTATATGTGATCCGTGTGACGGAGAAAACAGAGTTTTAAATACCTGGCCAGTAGGTAAGTACCCTGTGTTCCAAATTATTATGCAAATAATATTTTCTCAGATTTTCCCAAATTACCTATATGAATTGCAGTCATTGTAATTTTCCAGTCAAATAACTATTAGAGTACAATTGAAAGGTTTTTGTACAAACTGCCTATGATAACAGTATATTTTTAAAAAAATAAAAAACTCAAACTGCACTCAAAATTAGTGTTGAGCCACCCCCGTAGTGTTCGAGTTCGGTTCGGTTCGTCGAACACCCGTGTGTTCGCTGAACTGTTCGTCGAACTGTTCGTCGAACACCTTCGAACACCGTTAAAACCAATGGCAGGCAAACAAAAACACATAGAAACACATAGAAAACACCTTCAAAGGTGTCCAAAAGCTGACAAACTGCTCAGAAGACATAACTAACACATGGAAAAGTGACAAGTACATATAGTCATGCGAAAATAAAAGAGGTGGAGGAGTAAAAGGAGGGGGAGACACAGATATAGGCATGTCATGCCCTTCTAAAATCCAAAAAGTGAGAAGCTGACACGGCCAGTCCGCTCCTGCCCGTGCCACCTCCGTGTCGCCGGGTTTGTGGCAGAGCCGCGGTGAACCCTGACGGCCAGCCCCCTCTCCCAATACTGGTGCCTGTCCGCTGGTGGGTCGAGCGAGCCCCCCTGTGGTGGAGGCAGCTCTAAGCTTTTTAATTTAAATTGTCTCTCTAATTTGAATGAATACACTTTAAATCCATTTACAAGGATCTATTGGAGGGCAAGTCTCATGCCAGCAGCCGCGGTAATTCCAGCTCCAGTAGCGTCCACTAAAGCTGCTGCAGTTAAAAAGCTTTTATAAGGATCGAGCTCGGCTGTCCACCGCAAGGCATCCTACTGCCAGTCCCAGCCCCTATGCCTTGGGGTGCCTCCTGATGCTCTTCACTAAGTATCCCATGGTCCCGAAGCATTTCCTTTGAAAAAATTAAGTATCTAAACTACAGGTGGTGCAGCTTGCTTAACAGCCGGGATAATCCGCTCACTAGCAGACACTGCTACTAGGCACAAAGTATTTCCTGGGCTAGATGCAGTTAAAAATTTGTAATTAGATACTCTCGTTGGATGCTGAGAAAGCATTCCATAGAGTCTCCTGGCACGCCATATATGATTCTCTTAAAAAGCTTGGGGTAGGGGTCTAGGGGACCCTTTTATAGCCAAAATCACGGCCCTGTATCGCAATACGTCACCTAGGCTGAAGATAAATGGAACTGTAGCACCCTGAGGGCTCGGTTGCTACAGACGTATTGCACCTCACCCAGAGGTGTGATATCTCACTCTCAGGTAAGGATGGAGTGTGGATCAGGACCCGACACCTGCATGCATTACACCACATTGCCGTGGGAGGGGCGACCAATATGCCCCTGAGATGGGCACGACAGTCCCTGTCCCTGGCTGGAGTGGGGGGAGGGAACACTGAGGAAGGGGAACCCTGTAGTGCAGGAGCAGGGAGGAAGCAGTTCCTGGGTGCATTGAGAAGGGAGTATAAAAGGTGGGCACCATCTTAGTTCAGTGCAGAGAAGTCTGAGCAGAAATGGCAGGGAGCAGGGGCTCTGCATGAGCTCTGCTCCGGAGGCGGGCCTAGTAACAGAGGCCCAGGCCTGGAAGAGGGAGAAGGAAGGAAGAGGAGCGGAGAAGGCTCCAGGAACGAGGAATGAAGGGATCCCAGGGGTGCGGACGGGCGAGTCGCCACCGCACGCCCGAATCCACCTGCGTGGAGGGGTCAGGCCAAAGGGGGAGACCGGTCCCCGAACTAGTGGAGGCAGGAAACGACCCTCAGCTAGAAACCGGAGGCTCTGACATTTTATGTGGCGCAGCCCCTCGCTACACCCGCTAGGAAGGCACCACATAGGGTCAGGGAAACTGGCGCCAAGTTTACCAAGAGGAGGCCCGAGGCAGCCGGACAGAAGTGTTGGTAAGAAAGGCCAGACAAAGGACACACAAAGGGGGTCCTGTGAAGTGCTCCAAAGTTATCTGGGAGTTGTCTGAGCCCCTCACCTGGTGAGCACAGTACGACGTGGGCAGCCGTTACCTGCAGACGTGGTCTGGATAATAAGAACTGTGAGTAAAGGCCCTGAACTGCATCACTGACTCCGTGTCGTTACTGCTGCTGCCCTGCACCATCACCCCCATCCTCCGCATACACTGCCCTGAGGCTATACTCCTCCCATGGGGAGTTATGCTACGCTCTGCTGCACCCACAACACCAGCCTCAGTGGTCTGCCCTGTAGCGGCGGTTCACTCTGACCGCAATCCACGGGTGGCGTAGTCGGACATTTAAACATGAAAACCACATAAATAGTTCCGCCACTGGTTTGACCGCCCTGAGCCACGGAACTGGGTCGCCGCCACGAAGACTACAACCACCAGCATCCACCAAAAAGGGTCCGGCTCCGGGTGTCCCAAGGCCCAGGGGGTGCGTCAGAACATTTTCATCACCTTTCACAATCACCAATGGGACAAGGCAGTGATGTCCTCTGTCCCCTCTCTTATACATCCTAGTGACGGAGCACCTGCTCTCATCAATTCGCCATAACCCCAATATTAGGTGGATTGAGGTGGGAGGCACCGAATACAAGTGCTCTCTATTTGCTGATGATGTACTAGTATATATCACTCAATCACATATATCCATCCATGCTGTTATGGCTGAAATAGATCACTTTGTTACATGGTAAAATTTTAAAATCAATGCAGCGAAGTCTGAGGCCCTCGATGTCTCCCTCCCCAAATCCATATAGGATTCCATCCACTCCAACTTTCCCTTTGCCTGGCCCTCACAGGGTATCAAATACTTAGGAATTCCTATTCATAGAGACCTCTCCCATCTATGTTATCTTAATTTTGGGCCCTTTATTGAACAACTCCATACAGACCACGGTTGGCAAGTTAGAACTGTAAGATTCACTACGTGAACCACTGGTGTTTTGTGGAAAAGCACATGTACACTGCGTTCCAAATTATTATACAAAAAGTGTTTAGGAGTGATAAGGGAAGAATTTGTTTGTTTGTCAGTTAAACTCATTGATGGTGATGTGTGTCAGGGCTCTTTATATCACTGTAAGCAATTGCAGACACCTGTGCTAATTAGTTTGGCAGGTGTGTCCAATGAAAGGCAAGACTACTTAAGAAGGCTCTCTCACATTATTAAGCAGCCTACATTTTCTGCCAAAATGGGAAAGAAAAAGGATGTGTCGGCTGCTGAGAAGCAACAAATTGTGGAGTGTTTAGGTCAAGGCATGACTACAATCAACATTGTGCGATGATCAGGATGAAGTGTCTTGGCAATCAAGAAGTATGTAGCTGATTCACAGTACACACGTGTGCGTGCTGATAAGGGCAAATTGAGGACTCTTTCCTACAGGCAATTACGTCAGGTTGAAAGAGCAGCGGCAAAAAAGCCTTGTCATAGCAGCAGACAAGTTTTTGAAGCTTCTTGTGCCTCCAACGTCCCCCGAACAACAAGATGCAGGGTCCTTCAGAGGTTTGCAGCTGTGCATGCGCCATCCTGTCGACCTCCTCTATCCACTTCACACAAGCAGAAACGGCTCCAGTGGGCCAAACATTACATGAAGACTGATTTCAAAACTGTTTTGTTCACGGATGAGTGCCGTGCAGCGCTCGATGGTCCAGATGGATGGAGTGGAGGATGGCTGGTTGATGGACACCCCACGCAAACACGGCTACAGCGCCAACAAGGAGGAGGTGGAGTAATGTTTTGGGCTGGAATCATGGGGAGAGAGATTGTCGGCCCCTTTAGGATCCCTGAAGGCGCTAAAGATGAACTCCATAATGTATGTGGATTTTCTCAAACAGCACTTCCTGCCATGGTTCAAGAAGAAGAACCGTGTATTTCACAGCAAGATCATTTTTCTGCATGATAATGCACCATCTCATGCTGCACATAAAACATCTGCATCTCTGGCTGATATGGGCATAAAAGGGGACAAACTTATGGCGTGACCCCCATGCTCCCCTGACCTCTACCCCATTCAGAACCTTTGGAGCATCATTAAAAGGAGTGTCTATGATGGCGGGAGGCAGTTCACATCTAAGCAACAGCTCTGGGAGGGTATTCTGTCCTCATGCAAAACAATTGAAGCAGAAACCATCCAAAACCTGACAAATTCAATGGACGAGAGAGTTCAGAAGCTCCTTTCGAACAAGGGGTCCTATGTGAAAATGTAACATCACCTAGAATAAAGTTTTGAGTTGAAAACTGTTTGATTTCAGTTTCTAACAACCTGCTAATGCTTATAATTTCAAAAATGACCATTTTTTTGGTCTTTATTAAAATGAAAAGGTTGATCGAAAAGTTTGGGGGATCTAAGAGTGTGGCAACCCAGTAGTCATGATTACTTCGAATTCTGACAATATGAGGGTCATGCTGCAGGTAGTGCAGCAAGAAGGCACTTATGTGCCTTGCGCATCTCGGAGCCCCAAAATTATTTTCCGGGCTAGATGCAGCTAAAAATTATTTTTAATTTTAAATCTGGTGAAGCTTTAGTATAGATGGCCTAATAGGATCAGTGCTGCACACTGCTACAAAGCCCAAATTATTTTCCAGTCAAGATACAGATAAACATGATTAGTAATTTGAAAGCTTAAAACGGTTGGTAGGGTGATTTTAACCAATCATCAAGCTTTTACTCTCCCCAGGATGACACAGGGGTAGAAAAGTCGTTTCGGATCCATGATTTGTTCATCTTTATGAACGTGAGTCTGTCTACATTATCAGTGGAGAGCCGCGTGCGCTTATCTGTCAGCACACCACCAGCAGCGCTGAACACACGTTCAGACAGAACGCTGGCTGCGGGGCATGACAAGATCTCCAAGGCGTAAGTGGCTAGCTCCGGCCATTTATCCAGATTGGAAGCCCAAAAAGAGCAAGGGTCCAGTGACACAGTCGTGGCTTTAATGTTTACTTGGAGATACTCCTGTACCATCGTCTCTAGGCGTTGACTATGTGTCAGACTTCTTGTCTCCTGTGGCCTTGCAAAGGATGGGCTAAAAAAGTGGTGAAATGATTCTGCAAAATTGATGTTACCAGCAGATACTGTGGTTCTGTTACAGTTTGAGTACTGAACACTTGACGGTCCCACGGTTGGCAAGTTGGAACTGTGAGATTCACTACGTGCACCACTGGTATTTTGTGGAAAAGCACATGTAAGATTCTGCAACAGTCTCTGCTGATACTCCTGCATGCGTGCATCCCTTTCTATGGCAGGAATAATTTCTGCAAATTTACTTTTGTACCGGGGATCTAACAGTGTGGCAACCCAGTAGTCAGGATTATTTCTAATTCTCACAATTCGAGGGTCATGTTGCAGGTAGTGCAGCAAGAAGGCACTCATGTGTGTTGCGCATCCAGGAGCACCAAGTCCCTGTTGTGTTGGTGGTGAGGTAAAAATCATGCTTCCTTCCTCTGTCCTCTCCCCCCAACCTCGCACAACAGAAATGTGATCAAGGTCTCCCTCATCTGATGAGTCTTCCATCAGTTCGTCCTCCACTTCTTCCTGGGCTCCTGCACCTTCCTCACTAGTTTGGCTGCTACCATGCGCCCTGGTAAAACCATCTCCCCCACCCTCACATGCCTGCCGCCTTGGTGCTGCCGACCGTCTGGACCTTGCAGATGTTAGCCCTTCCGCATACAACTCCTCCTCCTCTACTTCCTCCACCTCCTCTTGTGCCACCACCTGACTCCGAATTCTGTTTAACATGTGCTCCAGCATGTAAATCACCGGAATAGTCATGCTGATAATGGCATCGTCAGCACTAAACATCTTCGTCGCCATTTCAAAACTGTGCAGAAGGGTGCATAGGTCCCTGATCTGAGACCACTCCTCCAGCGTGATTTGCCCCACCTCTGAATCTCGTTGGCCCAGGCTATACGTCAGAACGTATTGCACCAGGGCTTGTCGGTGCTGCCACAGTCGCTGCAACATGTGCAGAGTTGAATTCCACCGGGTAGGCACATCGCATTTTAGCCGGTGAAGTGGCAGGCCCAACGACTTCTGTAGAGATGTAAGTCGCTGAGCTGCGGGATGCGAACGGCGGAAGTGAGCACACAGCGACCGTGCCCTCTGCAGAAGGCCATCTAGTCTGGGATAGTGGGCTAAAAATTGCTGGACAACCAGGTTCAACACGTGAGCCATACAAGGCACGTGTGTGACATTGCCCCGGCGAAGGGCCGCACCCAGATTTGCAGCATTGTCGCACACGGCCTTCCCTGGTTTCAGGTCCAGTGGAGACAACCATTCATGAAATTGGTTCTCCAGAGCTGACCACAACTCCTCAGCTGTGTGACTCACATTTCCCAGACATTTCAATGTAAAAACCGCCTGATGACGTTGAGCCCTACTGCCAGCATAGTAAGGAGGTGTGCAGGATCCCTTCTGCGCAGTTAGAAAGCTTGTGGCATGACCAGACAGGCTTTGGGTGCAGGTGGAAGACCGAGAGGAGGTTGAGGAGGCAGAAGCAGTGGAGGAACTTTGACATAAAGAGGATTGACGCACAACTCGTGGGGACGGCAAGACTTGGACAGCAGCCCCTTGTCCTGCTGTCACCATAGTTACCCAGTGCCCAGTCAGCGACATGTAACGCCCCTGTCCATGCCTACTCGTCCAAGTGTCTGTGGTGAAATGCACCCTGTCACACACAGAGTTTCTCAAAGAAGCGGTGATGTTGTGTGCGACATGCTGGTGGAGCGCAGGCACACCTTTCTTTGAGAAGTAGTGCCGACTGGGCATCTGGTACTGGGGCACTGCGACGGACATAAGGTCTCGAAAATCCTCTGTGTCCACGAGGCGGAAAGGCAGCATTTCTGTAGCCAAGAGCTTGCAGATGGTGAAATTCAACCTCTTAGCTTTCTCATGGCTAGGAGGAAATGGTCTTTTACTTGTCCACATCTGAGGGACCGAGGGCTGGCTATTGTGCTTAGACGGGGTTGATAAGGGTGTCCCCGGCAAACTGCCGGTCTGTGAGGAAGATGCAGGCGGACATGTTAGGTTGCCTTGATCCAAAGGTGGTGCTATCGATGTCGGACAGCGCTCAACACCAGCTGGTGTTACCACCTCCAAAGAAAATGATGACCTGCCAATCACGCTGGCTGTTGCGGGTAAAGAGATGGCAGGTCTGCGCCCCAAAACAGGTGTGACTGCTGTCCCCCCAGTCACAGAGGATGAAGAGGCCGCGGATGCACAAGATATGGCAGACGGTGATTGGCCCGGCCGGCTAGGCCGCATTGTAGCACACTGAGCTTCCCACTGCAACTTATGCTTCATGTCCATGTGCCGGTTCATGCATGAAGTACTCAAACTATGTATTTTTTGGCCTCTACTTAGCTTTTGCTGACAAATGTTACAGATAACACGAGTTGGGTCATCTTTATCGATCTGAAAAAATGCCCAGGCTATGCAAGGCTTAGCACCCATGCGACCTGAAGAGCCACCACGACTTGTGGTGAGAGGCAGAGTTGTGTTTGAGGATGCAGTTGTTGACGTGCTTCCAGTACTACGTCTCTGTCCAGGAAGGCGCAACCTGACCTCGTCGTCACTAGCATCTTCCTCCACCTCCTCTGCTGACCTCATCTCTTGGCTGACTGTGGGTTGACAGTAAGTGGGATCTCCGACCTCATCATCATCACCCTGTGCGTTATCACACCCGTCGTCCTCAGAGCCAACCTGTTCCTGCCCTGACAAAAAACTAAAGTTGTCGCTCCAATCAGGTATTTGAGTCTTATCATCGTCTTACTCATTGTCTCCACCAACAGGAGTTACAGTTTGGGAATGAGGGTCTACATTATGGTCAGAACCTTCTGCGTCTGGTCCTGGATCCGACTCATAAAGATTCTGGGCATCAGTGCAGATCATTTCCTCGTCTGGATTCACAGAAGCGCTGGAGTCGACCTCTGATTCCCAGGCTATAGTATGAGTAAACAGCTCTGCAGACTCAACCATCTGTTCTACCTCATACTCAGACGGGCAGCTGGAGATTTGGGAGCTGTGAGGAAGCAAGTGCGATTTGGGTGACACCTTTGAGGACTGGAGTATTTGTGATGTTGAAGTTGATGTGGAGGAGAGCCCACTTAAAGGAGCACTTGATATCCGTTGAAGCACCTGCTGTTTTTGTGCCTCATCTGGAATTTGTAGCGATTGGCGTGGCCGTAAGAAAGGGATCTTATCACATTGTCCGCTAAAAGAAGTAGACATTTTAGTTTGGCTGGAAGATGGTCTTTCTTCTGCAGATGTTACTGTTGCTTTAACACCTACCCCACGGACACAACCTTTTTTCCCCTTCCCAACACGCCTATTCCCCTTTCCACCAGCAGCAGGCCTTTTTCCACTCATTTTGGTGGTTAACTAATTCACAACTCTGGAGTTGTTTGCACAAAAAAACAATGGATGGTAACCGAGCAGAGCTGAGTGGCCAAACTGTGGTATTAGGCCAAAACTATTGGCTGGGTTAGATGCAGAAAAAAATTATTTTGAATTTGCAACCTGATGGAGGTCAGTATAGATGGACTAATACAAATAGTCCCACACACTGCTAGAAACCCAAATATTTTTTCAGAGGTACTGTAGATGCAGATAAAAATTATTTTTAATTTGCAACCTGATGGAGGTCAGTATAGATGGACTAATAGACCAAGTCCCACACACTGCTAGAAGCCCAAATATTTTTTCAGAGCTAGATGCAGAAAAAAATTATTTTGAATTTGCAACCTGATGGAGGTCAGTATAGATGGACTAATAGACCAAGTCCCACACACCGCTAGAAGCCCAACTATTTTTTCAGAGCTAGATGCAGAAAAAAATTATATTCAATTTGCAACCTGCTGGAGGTCAGTATAGAAGGACTAATAGAACAAGTCCCACACACCGCTAGAAGCCCAAATATTTTTTCAGAGCTAAATGAAGAAAAAAAATATTTTTAATTTGCAACCTGATGGAGGTCAGTATAGATGGACTAATAGACCAAGTCCCACACACTGCTAGAAGCCCAAATATTTTTTCAGAGCTAGATGCAGAAAAAAATTATTTTTAATTTGCAACCTGATGGAGGTCAGCATAGATGGACTAATAGACCAAGTCCCACACACCGCTAGAAGCCCAAATATTTTTTCAGAGCTAGATGCAGAAAAAAATTATTTTTAATTTGCAACCTGATGGAGGTCAGTATAGATGGACTAATAGACCAAGTCCCACACACTGCTAGAAGCCCAAATATTTTTTCAGAGCTAGATGCAGAAAAAAATTATTTTTAATTTGCAACCTGATGGAGGTCAGTATAGATGGACTAACAGACCAAGTCCCACACACCGCTAGAAGCCAAAATATTTTTTCAGAGCTAGATGCAGAAAAAAATTATTTTTAATTTGCAACCTGATGGAGGTCAGTATAGATGGACTAATAGACCAAGTCCCACACACTGCTAGAAGCCCAAATATTTTTTCAGAGCTAGATGCAGAAAAAAATTATTTTTAATTTGCAACCTGATGGAGGTCAGTATAGATGGACTAATAGACCAAGTACCACACACCGCTAGAAGCCCAACTATTTTTTCAGAGCTAGATACAGAAAAAAATTATATTCAATTTGTAACCTGCTGGAGGTCAGTATAGAAGGACTAATAGAACAAGTCCCACACACTGCTAGAAGCCCAAATATTTTTTCAGAGCTAAATGAAGAAAAAAATTATTTTTAATTTGCAACCTGATGGAGGTCAGTATAGATGGACTAATAGACCAAGTCCCACACACTGCTAGAAGCCCAAATATTTTTTCAGAGCTAGATGCAGAAAAAAATTATATTCAGTTTGCAACCTGATGGAGGTCAGTATAGATGGACTAATAGAATGATGCTATGCCCAAAAGATTTTACTTCACTAGGTGCAGTAAAAAAATTGGTATTCTATACACAGGTGTTATATCTTGCAACACAGATAGGCTACTCCACTGACTAACACACTCTGCAATAGGCCAAAAAGGATTAGCTTTGCTAGATTCAGCCAAATGCTGTGAAAAAAACTTGCACAGCACTGGCACAGACCTGCCTGGCAAAAACTGATAGGAACTCATGTAACCTAGTCCTGAAAAGGACTCCAATTACAATTAGTCTTTACTCCCACAACCTATCTATTTAAGAGCACAGACCTCCCTGATAAAAGTCGTAGGAAATGCTGTAACCTAGTCCTTAAAAGGACTGCAATCACAACTATTCCCTACTCCCAAGCTATCTGTATATTTGTGCGAAAATTGGCTTGAAATTAACAAGGTATAGCGCACACAGCAACAGCGGTGCCGTCTAACACGCAGCTGCAGCAGTGAGAAAATGGTGGCGACGGGGAAAATGGCTTGGTCTTATAGGGCAAGGACATGTGACATACACTGCCAATGACACATGCCCTTGCTTGTGTGAAAAAAAGCACTTCGCTCCGTGTGTGCGCTGCTGATAGGCTGACAGATTGCACCTCCCCACTGCAAATGCGGGAAAGAGAAAAAAAAATGGAGATCTTCATTGTTCCTGCAGAGATCCATCCCCTGCCCCTCCTCCCACCCCGCTGTACACTCAAACTGCGTATTAACATTAATTTTCATCATTACTGAGAAAAAATCCAGTTATGATTTTGGTGCACGAACAGTTATCGAACATAACCTCGAACAGCCGAATTTTTCTCAAATTGTTCGTGTTCGCCGAACGGCTCGAACACCGCCCAAAACAGCTCGAATTTGAGATTGGCGAACAGTTCGAGTAGAACAACGCTCATCTCTACTCAAAATGCATGTTCCAAATTATTATGCACAGCAGAGTTTTCAACCTCTTCATTTTAATAAAGCACAAAAAATGGTCATTTTTGAAATTATAAGCATTAGCAGGTTATTACAAACTGAAATCAAACAGTTTTCAACTCAAAATTTTATTCTAGGTGATGTTACATTTGCACATAGGACCCCTTTTTCGAAAGGAGCTTCTGAACTCTCTCGTCCATTGAATTTGTCAGGTTTTGGATGGTTTCTGCTTCAATTGTTTTGCATGAGGACAGAATACCCTCCCAGAGCTGTTGCTTAGATGTGAACTGCCTCCCACCATCATAGACACTCCTTTTGATGATGCTCCAGAGGTTCTCAATGGGGTTGAGGTCAGGGGAGCATGGGTGCCACACCATAAGTTTGTCCCCTTTTATGCCCATAGCAGCCAGAGATGCAGATGTTTTATGTGCAGCAAGAGACGGGGCATTATCATGCATGAAATGATCTCGATGGTCCAGATGGATGGAGTGGAGGATGGCTGGTTGATGGACACCCCATGCAAACACGGCTACGGCGCTAACAAGGAGGAGGTGGAGTAATGTTTTGGGCTGGAATCATGGGGAGAGAGATTGTCGGCCCTTTTAGGATCCCTGAAGGGGTAAAGATGAACTCCATAATGTATGTTGAGTTTCTCAAACAGCACTTCCTTCCATGGTTCAAGAAGAAGAACCGTGCATTCCGCAGCAAGATCATTTTCATGCATGATAATGCCCCGTCTCATGCTGCACATAACACATCTCCATCTCTGGCTGCTATGGGCATAAAAGGGGACAAACTTATGGTGTGGCACCCATGCTCCCCTGTCCTCAACCCCATTGAGAACCTCTGGAGCATCATCAAAAGGAGTGTCTATGATGGCGGGAGGCAGTTCACATCTAAGCAACAGCTCTGGGAGGGTATTCTGTCCTCATGCAAAACAATTGAAGCAGAAACCATCCAAAACCTGACAAATTCAATGGACGAGAGAGTTCAGAAGCTCCTTTCGAACAAGCGGTCCTATGTGCAAATGTAACATCACCTAGAATAAAGTTTTGAGTTGAAAACTGTTTGATTTCAGATTGTAATAACCTGTTAATGCTTATAGTTTAAAAATGACATTTTTTTTGTTCTTTATTAAAATGAAAAGGTTGAAAACTTTGCTGTGCATAATAATTTGGAACATGCATTTTGAGTGCAGTTTGAGTTTTTTATTTTTTTAAAAATATACTGTTATCATAGGCAGTTTGTACAAAAACCTTTCAATTGTACTCTAATAGTTATTTGACTGGAAAATTACAATGACTGCAATTCATATAGGTAATTTGGGAAAATCTGAGAAAATATTATTTGCATAATTATTTGGAACACAGTGTAGTTTGAACAGCAAACTGCTGTGAATTGCTTCACTGACACACTAAAATAAATTGGAGGCCAGAAATGGCAGTATTTTCTGACAACGTATATGTGATCCGTTTGACCGAGAAAACACGGTTTTAAATAACTGGATTTCTAGCGCTGTAATATGGAAAGGATGTGGCTGTATTCTGCAGTGCCAACAGGCAAATGGCACAGAAAAACGGTGTTCTCTTGATTGCTTTTTAAGCAAATAATGAGTATTAAGATCCAAAGAAAAGTATTCCTGGCCCCTGACACCTTAGGCCTTTGGATAGAAATATCTAACAGCAGCAGAAGGCAGAATTGGAATGGAGCCTCTTATGCTATATGCACTGCAGTATGCTATATACCCAGCCTGCCTGCCTGCCTATATACACTGCCTGCCTGATATCATTACAGATGGATTAGTTAGTCCTCAAAAGGACTGTTTGTTAAGATGGATATGTGTAATGTATGGTTTTTCTCCCTACACTACCTAATCCACAAGGAAACCTCTGCCTGACGCAGCAGCACCTCTCCCTACACTGTCTAATTCCAGAGTGACTGTGACGAACATGGCGGCGCCAGGTCTGATATAGACCCGATGACGCTATGCGGCCAGCCAATCACTGTAATGCCACAACCAACATGGCTATGGCAATACAGTGAGTGGCAGCAATCCCTGCATGTTGATTGGTGCTCTAAAGAGTGCCAAACCTGCAGGGAGTAGTGATGAGCGAGTATGCTTTGTTAACCCTTTCGCCGAGTATGCTTGGGCCGAGCACCGAGTAGTTACAGCTGCTTGGTGTTATGTTTGAATCACTTCTGTGTGCATGATTTGCGAATGTTTGACAGCTTTACTAAATGTGAGGAATGTTTAAGAAATAGACATTCCTGACATGTATCAAAGCTGTCAAAAAGTCGCAAATCATGTACACAGGAGTGATTCAAACATATCACCGAGCACGCTATAAATACTCGGTGCTTGCCCTAGTATACTCGGCGAAAGGGTTAACAGAACATACTCGCTTATAACTAGCAGGGAGGGGACCTGAGCTCCCGCCAAGCAACCCTGGAAATACTCGGCGAGCTCTGAGCATCTCGAGTAGTGAGATGTTAGGGTGAGCACCGAGCAGTAGCGAGCATGCTCGCTCATCACTAGTTATAAGGAATGTGTTTCACATGCTGGTCAGCAGATTGTGCTGTGTTAATCAATAGATGTGTAGCATAGCCGTTCTCAATAGCAGGTCTATGTTGTGTCTATACCCATACTTTACACATTGTCAAAAAGCTGCATGCAAGCAAGTGTAAATTGAAAAAATGTCTGTAACATAGGAGAAATCATATAAAAGAACTATAGTTCTTTGCATTGATAAAATTGCATACAATTAGCTTTGGCTACATAAAATACAATAGTGCTGCACAGATAAAGAAAACATTCCCATTTCTTCTTGTATGTTCTGATGAGCAATCAGACAGACAAGAGTATGCTCATATTTTCTATTAGCTTTGAAAGCCCCTTTAATCACTCTACTGAGTAATTTATTAAATAGCAATATATTACTAATCCAAAATAATTTACATTTTAACTACAGAGTTTTATTTTGTAGAATAATAGGCACCCCTTAATACAGTGGTAATATAGTGAACTACTGCATAATGCGTGGGTGAAGGTACATAGAACCTTACATTAATATCCTTTATAATAATAGCAGATTAGAACAATTATTCTTTTTTTTCTCTGTGCCAATTTCATGGTCTTTTAAGTTAGGAGATATTCACAAAAAGAATCTCTTAATGTAAAGCTAGTGTAATTGAGATTAAAAGACTTTTCATTGAATATGGCTTTTACTCATATGCATCCCTACTTATTTCTAGTGGGTTTTAAAGTGCTAATGACGATATAAAATACACCACGTACATTTTCTATAGAGAATAAATAGACTTTGATTTTCCATTTTGTTGTTTTTTCTGTATTTTCCCATTGCAACACAAGAAAACAACACATTGCAAATGTTCTTTATGGTTTAGAAATAAAGAATCTGAAGAACATTGACTCAAAATCACTTGTACTGAGATGCTGTGGACCCTATTAGTGATTATAATTCATATAAGTTGAGATAGCCTTAGGTAAAGCCAGAGGCTGAAGACATCTAATTTAGCCAAATACATTCTAGCTGTAGCCTTGCACAATTAGTATTAGAAGATGGAATTCTAGATGTCTTCATACATTTAAGGCAATGTTTTAATTACTGTATTATAATACAACTCACATTGGTAACACTGTTACATTTTCAAAGTAACCTTTAAATCTACCAGCAAATTTGAGAAACAATTTTTTATCACAGAAAGAAAGTGAAATTCCTATTTTTATTTTGTAACATTAGGTAAGAGTGGAATATTTCAGTGGTACTAACTGCTTTAAAAGAAACAGGTTATCCTTTGAATCCCATCTCTGCGTAGCTTTGGGGTTAGCCTCAGGCCAGAAACAGGTATGGACATCTAAAATTAGATACAGAATGTCTCTCAGAAAATTGAAAAATAACGAATGCCAAATTACTGTATAATGGAATTATTATGTTAGGAGAGAAAGAAATCCAGCAAGTGTTATTTTGTACAAATCCTAAATGTGAACATGAAAATCAAAGTTTTTGATATAAAAGTAATTATACATTGATATGTCAAAGTTTATGGAAGTTAAAGAAAGTTTAAGTTCAATATATGTAATGTTATTTGTGCTAAGGACAGAAAAGGAAATCTGTTTTATGTTCAGCTTCAGTACAAGTACGTATTCTGTAGACAAAAGTATTGGAAAACACCTATTAATCATTAAAGAACCACTCCGGCATGTTTTGTTTTCAATTTTATTGCCGGATTACTAATGCATGTTTACTGTCCCTAGTAAAATACTTATCAACTGCCATCTTGTTCTGTTCTCAGTGCCACTCTGGTCGTAATCTGTACCACATGACTAAAGGTATGACCTGTTGGATCACTCCAGTGTTTGCTTTGCGAGCTGGATGTCACTTCTCAATGTAAATCTATGACAGCCAGAACGAGGCCAAAACAAGGTTCCCATAGACTTACATTGACAGCTCGTGACCATTAATTCTGACATCCAGTCAGTGAGAAGCTGGTGTTACAAGATGGCGAAGTGTGATTGGAGCGGCGCTGGGAAGAGTAGAAGACTGTGGCAAATATGTATTTTACTAGGGGCAAGGAAAATGCATTAATAATACCACTCTGATGGTGAAATAAGAAAAAAAAGTGTAGTGGTGATTTAAACTCAGGTTTTTCATTCAGTCCCATTGCCTGAGATCCTAGCCATGTAGTCTGCCTACCAGGTGAATTAAGACAAATTGAACCCCCCCTAAATGCTCATATTCACAAATAATAAGAATGATGGTATAAAAGTAATCATGGAAGCAATGGCTTTTTTTTCAACTGAAATAAAACCATTTTTTGGGAAGCACAGCAATAAAATTCTTTTGAAACAACATTTTGCCATGTTGAATGGGACATGGACATGTCCATTGAGGAGGATGTGGGCAAACGTTGCATGGTGGAATTGTCACTAGTAAACGACTGACCTGATTGATGCAGTGTATCATCACCATTCAAAATAGGCATGTAAACTCCCTTATGTAGCAGGGATGGATGTTTCAAGAAATAATAGTAGGTAGGAATTTTTCATCAAAGCTGAGCAAAAGCCATAATTTGGAAAAAGCTCCCCCACTTTTCCTCATTGAATAAAATACATATATATATATATACATATATATATATATATATATATATATATATATACATATATTTTTGTCAGACTAGGCAGAATCACATCTCCCAGCAGCTTTTATAAGCAGGGAGAAGGACATGTATTGTAGCACATACACGGTAATTAAGTAACACACATACCTCACACACATCCCACACAGTGCCTCCAGCAAAATATGACACCCTCACAGTGCTACCAACACAGTGTAATGCCTCTAAAGCATGAGGCCCCTAAAGTTCCCCCTCCCCATTATGATGTCCCCATAGTTCCCCAACACACAGTATTATAGCTCACATACAGTGTAATGACAGGTCAATATGATGACCCCCCTATCAGTATGATGCCAACCCAGCCACTCCCCCCCCTTCCCTATCTTCATCCTGAGGTTGCGGATACTTCTGAAATTCATATCCTTCCCAATTCACAGGCTCCATAGCCACCAAGTAATCTGGTACTATAGATGGTTTGTCCCTGGATAAGCATGGTGATGATGGTAACAATCAGGCACTACTTGAGTATGCGAAGGGTCGGCTGCCAGAAAGCAGATCATGAAGAGAAGGAGGACAGCTTGAACCTTTTGCATAATGCTAGTCACTTTGCTTTTTTTTTCAGCAAATTATGCGATTTCACGTGCTAATTAAGTAGTTCGTAGTTGATTTGAGCCAGTATGTCCTCTGCTTTATTTCTACTGCAGAACTTGCACAATGAATCTGCCCAAGAATTCCCATACCCAAGATGGGAAAATGTCGAATTCCCCATAACCACGACTACGACCAGAGCTTTGACACGCTCCTGAGCCTTTTCCACCAACAGCAGCTACAGCAGTACCTGTTCCAGAGCCTCTTGTAGAAGATCTGCCAATATTGCAATGTAATAGACAAATAATAGCAATATTTCCATAACCAAATATTTCCAGCATATACATTAGTGATAATACTGTTATACTGATCATTCATCAAAACCATTAGGAACTGATATTACCACCAAACTGTAACTACGTAATGGTAATATCAACTTCACACTAGTGTTGTGCATGTCATATATGTGTATACTGTACAGATACTCAGTAGTGACATTCTCAATTATTGCAGTCATTCATTTTTATTTTTATTTTCAATTTGCCTGAGACACCCATGACCACTTTTTTCATCCATATCTCATTTTTGTAAAATGTAACACAGAGACATCTTTGGAATACTGTGTTTCCATCACCCTCCTCACATTTCCCCACCTATGCACAAACCATATATCTGTAGTGCTATGACAAGTGCTCTAGACAGTAATAAAGCCCCCTCTGTGCCGTGCACAGTAATAGTACTCTCCTTTTGTGCCCCACACAATAACTGTGCCTCCTCTGTGCCCTCACAGTAACAATATTTGCTCTGTACTTC
Source organism: Phyllobates terribilis (assembly GCF_046119375.1). Lineage (NCBI taxonomy): Eukaryota > Metazoa > Chordata > Amphibia > Anura > Dendrobatidae > Phyllobates > Phyllobates terribilis. The sequence goes on from NW_027362761.1 coordinate 287,480,004, forward strand.
CTCATAGTAATATTACTTCACTGTGCCTCCTTACAGTTAAACAGCAGCGTATAGAAACAATGTCCTGTGCTGCCTTATAATAATTCCTCCTGTACCTTCTTTAATAATTTCACCATGACACTTTATAATAATGTCTTTGTATGATAGTACAATGATAGTATGATGATGACCTTCACAGCTTCTTATAAACAGTATAATGGCCCCCACAGCTTACTACATATAGTATGATGCACACTACAGCTCCCTATATACATTATTATGGAATCCAGAGCTCCTTATACACATCTATAATGCCCCTTAGCTCACTATATACAGTATGAGAGTTCCACATTACCCTTTATATAGTATGATGGCCCACAAAACTCCCTATATACAGTATAAGACCCGCACAGCTCCCTTTATACTATTTGATGGCCCACACAGTTCCCTATATAAAGTATGACATCTCCACAGCTTCTTTTACACTGTATGATGGTCTTCAAAGCTCCCCTATATTGAATATGAAAGCTCCCACAGCCCCTATGTACAGAATAATGCACAGTATGATTGCCCCTACAACTCTGTATATGCATTATGATGGCCCTACATCCCTATACACGGTATGATATTCCTCAGAGTCCTCATATGCTTTATAATGGTTTCACTGCTCCCTATATACAGTATGATCTCCCACAACTCCCCAAACAGTATGACGGTCCCATCAACCCCTATATTATGAGATTATTGCAGCACCTATAGATAGCATGATGTCCCCACAGCTCCTTCTATACAGAATGATGGCTCCCACAGCTCCCCAATACACAACTTCATGGTTCCCATAGGTCCCTGTATACAGATTGTTTTACCAACAGCTCCCTATACACAGTATCATGGCCTCCACAGCTCCCAATTTACAGTATGATGACCCTACAACTCTCCATATACAATATTATGGCCCTCTCAGCCTCTTATAAACAGTATTATGGCCTTTACAGCTCCCTATATATAGCATGAGGTCCCCACAGCAAATGGGTCTGTGCTCTGCTTCAGCTATTAACAGTATCTATCAGTGTCCTGGGAGCACTGATACAATTAATAGTTTTGCAGGTTGGTGTGTCTCATGACTAGACTGGCCCATATGCATTTGCCAGATTTGCCTGATGGCATGTTGTCTCTTTTCTCAAGTTGTCTCCTCAGTAGCTCACAACTCTGCAATCTCTTTATTCCTACTTTCTGGCCAGACGGGTACGCTTCCTTGTGTGACAGTTCTAGTGAGTAGCAGAACTGTTGTATTAGTAGAAGTTTACAGCTCAGTTCTGCTGTAACACATTCAGCTAACAGTATTTGTTCTGAAGTGTACACTGCAATCGCTATATTTGCATATAGAGATAAAAGTGCATTTGAACAAGCAAATGGCTGAAGAAAGTGAAATCCTTGATTTGGAGACCTTCTGTCGATACAGCCAATTGTAGGGGAAGGTGATCTTGAACGATTTGCAACAGCAGCTTTTCAAAAACTGAGGGGGGAGAAAGAGGGAGGTGAGCAGCTAACTGCTGAATAGAAATCAATAGTCTGGAGAGAGTTAGCTGGGATATTAGAAGTTATCTTCTCTCTTGGAATGTAACTACAGTACACACCGGGGAAGACACTAGTGTCTTATCTCCATGGAAATAAGCTATACACTATGTAAGATAAAAGCTGTCATATCAGGAGAACCACACCAGTGAGAAAAAAGGAAATTAATTGCAAATTTCCTTATTTTCATGCTGTCTAACTCACTAAAGCAATTTACAAACAAAATAATAGTCCTTTAATTTTTGAGAATTTTTTCAATTCCAGTTATTCAACCCTTACCAAAATGGACATAATAAGAAATACTAGGTATGAAGTTTTATGTACAGAAAGCAAAATGTGGCAGCAGGCTGCTGTATAGCTGTGGCATGTACCGTTGTCAAACTGCAGTACAGGTGTGAAAAATTAGTCATGCACATTTAAATTTCTACATTTTGCATTCATTTTTATACTTTTTCAACAAATTTCAACCCTCATATCAAAAATTATAAATAAGAAATGCTAGGTAGGTACATGTCTAAAAGCTAGCCCCCGCAACTGGGCACTGCATTAGTGTTGCGGATATGTGTAAGAGGAAGCAATGGTTCCTCTAAAGAGCCCTGCATGGTGTGACATTAGTAGAAAAAGACTGGTATCTGCTGACTGAAAAAAACATGAGGAACCAACTGGCACCAGAAGAATTTAGGGTAGAGCCAGTTCTCATGCGGGACCTGGTCAGGTGCCTTGCATGACAGAGTTCCTGGATGTAAAAGCCCTGTGTTCCAAACCGCAGGGGAATTTGGCACCAAGAAGAGGAGCAGTGCAGACATGGACCAGAAACTACGCTGAAGCCAATGTGACAGGCCGCAGAGGAAAGCGTGCACCACCAAGGTTCCAGTCGTTGACAGACAAGGCCCAGACGATGCCCAGTGTGACCCAGAAACCCAAGTATGCCATTCAAGACCCAGAAACCTGACCTACACCGGTCAAAACCCAGAGTCCAAGCTGCGCCGGTGAAGGCCAGGACGTTCGCCCCATGCCGGTAAAGTTCCAGAAACTAGACGGCAACGATCAAGAATCGGGACTTGCTGTAGTCCTCTCTGCTGCAGGCCTAGGATACGCTCACCAATGGTCAAGAACCAAAGATCTAAGAGGAGACATCGGACAAAGGAAGACACCTGCGATTACAGAAGGACGGTACGAGTGAGCAGGGCCATCATTTCCAGCCATAATGTACTGTACAGGGGTTGGCCTGGGTTTTGACAAAAGGTTTAATGAGGGATGGTTGGTGCAAAGGAGGCTCAATGCTCTTTGATAGACTTTGTCAGGAGGACTTGCGGCCTAGCGGGAAAACCCAGTGACCCTCGCTATGGCCATTGTTGCAGGAAGAGCTAATGTGGTTGCTCCCAGGAACGGGCAAACCACCCCTATAAAAAGAGCATTAGTATAATTCAATACAAGAGACTTTACCTGTTTTTATAATTGTATTGTTGTAAGGTTTATTGCTCTTTTGCACTGTTTGATATAATTAACTGTCCCCTAACTACTACAATTATCCTCAGTATTTGAAAGAATTAAACCGTTCATTGACTGTTCTTGCCTCGTGTTTTCTGTGTATTTCATTCAGTCACCTGCTTACATTTGAATAAAAAATTTGACTAGCAAAATAAATGTGCAAAAAATATTTTGTGATATGCACTTTCTGTCCAAAATTATTCAAGGATCTACAACAACTCAGTTAGAGTTTTGTGCTTAATATGAAAGGACTGTAGACCCACCATATCATAAAAGATAATCTTAGACATTGGCATTTGGCAAATATTAAAGATGATGGTAATCTTAATTGACCTAAAACGGGAAAGGTTTATTCTGATTTATTGTCAGATATTGAGAAAAGCATGCATATGTGTCTTTTTATATAGTGGATATAAACTTCTGGTTTCAACTGTATATTGGACTTCCTTGTTGTATTTTAAGATACTCTTGTCCCAACTCTGCTTTGTTCCTATTTTCTTTTCTTCTCTTTTTCTCTACTTCTTTCCTATCTGCTCTCTTTCCTTTTTTATACAGTATATAACTCCCTTAGAAAATTTTCAGGGGATATCTCCTAAATTAGAGAACAAACGGTACCAATTGTAGATAAAAAAATCTCTTTATTTTAGTGTAGAAAGCCAAAAAATGTATTTCAACTTGGGGACAAGAACAGCAAATGTCAAGGACTATTCATCCTTGTTTGCAACAAACTCATATTACAATTAGAAACAGAATCAATAGAACAAAGTTCATAATAAGACAAGTGTAGCCCTATGCCACGTAATTTAAGGGCCCAAAATATTCTTTTTCAAGGACACTCCCAATCTGAATTTTATACACAAAAGACATGGAGCAGAATAGTTCAAAAATACGTATAGCAAAATTCATTAAATATATAAGGAAAAGAGGCATACATATAAATATACAAAGTACAAAGTCAATAGATGGACACTGGTATTAAGGACATGCTGTCCACAACAAGATTTAGTGGATGTGAAGATAAATAGAAAACCAGAAGATACATAAAGTGCCAGTGTTCATATAATCAATAATGCCTCACTATATGCATCCTTTTTAATACACCCTAAATAGCAATATGTATTAAACATTCATGAGAAAGGAAAGCAACGAAGTGTCGGCACTAAGGTCTATTGAAACTAAGGGTATGTATACCCCTTTAAGGACACATTAGATGGGGTGTAGGCAACTCCATTAAATCTTACCCATGTTCCCCACGTGGAAGAGTACGTCGCCAGCCCCAAAGCGCGTTTTGTGTGGGCTTCCTCTGCGGGCTGTGGCTTACTGTGTGCTGGGGGTCATCTTTTTAAAGGACTCATCGCAGGTAAGCAGTATCGCTGCTAAAAAAAAGCGCATGCGTAGTGACGTGCATCATGGTGCTAGCATCTCTTCCGGTCTCATCCATGACTCTTTCTGCAGAAGAGAGGTACAGCAATAGGGGTGGCGTGTGCACTATCATATGCTAATTTATTTTTGGGATATTGGAAGAGACTCATCTTCCCTAATGATGCACACGCTGCTCCCCAGATCTTTCGATGGTATAGGTATATAGACAATATTTTTATCATTTGGCAGGGCTCTGCCAATGATTAATAAAACTTCATGTCAGGGTTGAACCGTAACAGAATGACTCCAACATCAGGCTGACATATACTGTACTTACCATCATCAGGAGATCTCCTTCCTGGATATTACGTTAATGGTACAAACTAACAGGTTATTATACACAGACGTGTACCGGAAGGAGACATCAGTTAATGCGTCATTGCATGTGTCATCTGCACATCTGGACTCAACTGTTAGGCAATTTCTATTGACCAATTCCTCTGAAAGAGCTGAATTTGTATGCCGGATGAACTATTTGAGAACCAGGCTGTTCACCTTGGGGAGAGATTTTTAAATCGCAGATATAGCAAAAGGTGCATTAGAAAAGGCTACCTCAGGGCAAAGAAGACCTCTAGAAATGAGCTTTTGTCACCCAAAAATAAAAAGGCTAGTGATACTGCTATACGATTTATATTTACATATAATCATCAGTGGGACACTATACGGAAGATTTTCCACAGACACTGGTCGGTATTGAAAACCGATACTATATTATCTAAATTTATTTTCAATTCACCTCTTATGATGGCTATATAAAGTAAGAATTTGAAGAATATTCTTGTCAATAGCCACTTTGTGGTCAAACCTCCGGATCCCTTTAAGGCAGGGAGACAGAAATAGGGGTGTTACCCCTGTGGTAAGTGCCTAGCATGTAAGTATCTGGTTTGTGCCACATCATTCATGTCAGCAGATGGATGTAGAGAATATAAAATCAAGAACTATATCTCTTGCAGCACAACGCATGTTGTGTATTATGCCAGATGTACATGTGGACTGATTTACAGTATATCGGTCTCACCTCTCGAGAATTGCCAGTCAGAATACGTAAACACGTAAGGGACTCCATAGCTGCAAAAACGAGGATGATATGAATGCTTTAAAGAGAATCTATCATCCCTTGGCACTTATCTGATCTCTAATATGGGCAGACAGGTGATAGAAATGTAAATCTATACTTACCTGTGTGCCCCATATTAGAGGTCTTGTTGCTGTGAAATGTCTTTTTATTCAATCAAGTTTCTGATGCGTTGCAGGCCCGGAGCCTGGAAGAAATCCCTGCCTACTGAATTAATTACATTGTTTCCCCAATCCCCGAAGGGATCTTGTGCGCAGGCGCCGGGAAGTCAGAGTGACTTGCCGGTGCCTGCGCACAAAATCCCTGCACTACAATGAACATAGACGGCAGGAAGACGTGCGCCTTGCGAAAAAGGTGAAGTGCGCAGGCGCAGGATTTGGCCGCTGCATATGCACGTCACAGGGCAGTGTGATGTGCAGGGGAGGGGGAAACATTATAATATACACAGGAGGTGGGATTTCTTGCGTGCCCCAAGACAGGAACGCATCAGAAACTTGTAGGAATAAAAAGACATTTCACAGCAACAAGACCTCTAATATGAGGCATACAGGTGTGTATAGATTTACACTTCTATCACCTGTATGCCCATATTAGATATCAGATAAGTGCCAGGAGGTTACAGATTCCCTTTAAAAATGATTCTCAGACATTTCAGGACTCACCATGGGTGTAGCCCCAATGAATTACAAGTTTGGGGGATTGACAGAATACGTTCCGATATAAAAGGAGGTGAAATAAAATGACTGCTAGCACAAAGAGAGTGTCAGTGCCGATGGATCACGGTTTTGGGTACTATGGCCCCAACATGCCAAAATGAACATCTGAGTTTTGTTCCTTTCTTCTGCAAATTGCCTCTTCACAGAAAAAGAGGACTTGAAGTCTACAGTGCAATCTATTAGAATCAGCAATCCTACAAGTCATAATAAACCCTTTAACGAGTCATGCAATATGACTTAGGATAAAAGCAAAAGACTCGTTAAAGGTTTGAATGGGACTTGTAGGATTGCTGCTTCAAATAGGTGGCGCTGTAGAGTTCTAGTCCTCTTTTTCTCTGAAGAGGAAATTTGCATATTAAATTTTCCAGAGGAGCATTGCATGGTGAATAAGCCTCCTTACCTTGACTTGCCGGAGCCTGTATATTACTCTCCACAAGGAGAAACGTTACTCCTTAGACCTCATTCCTTTCTTAGGCTATGTGCCCATGATGCAGAAATGCTCCGGATTTTTCCTGAGCGTTTCTGCATCTCCCTGGTAGAAAAAACGCATGCGGATTTTACATGCGTTTTTCATGCCAGGGACAAGCGGAAGTTAAGCGTTTTTCACATGCATTTCCGCATGCGGGTTGTCAAGCGCTTTCCAAGCGATTTTAGCATCACTTGGAAAGTGCTTGACAACTTGGTAACACTATATAAATCATTGCAAACAGCATGGATTTATATAGTGTGACCGTAAAAGAATGGTAAAAAATAAAAAATATACATTATACTTACCTTCTGATGGCCCCCCGTCTCCATAGCGATCCGTCCTGGCTTGCCGGCAGCTCGCGGTGGACTAAAAGGACCTGTGGTGACGTCATTTAGTCATGTGATGGGTCACACGACCGCCGACGTCAGTGGTCGCGTGACCCGCCACATGACTAAATGACGTCACATGTATATTTTTTATTTTATTCTTTTTTTTACAGGCACTATGGTATGGAGAGTCTCCTCTTCTCCAAACCCGGGTACCATCCGCACATTGAATCCGCATGATATCCGCATGTGCAGATGCAGTGATGCGGATGTCATGCGGTCCAATTCAAGTCAATGGCGGCGAAAACGCAGAGATTCTGCAAAATAATTGGTAGTGCTGCGTTTTTTTCCGCAATGATAATCCGCAGCGGAAATTTCCACAGCATGTGCACAGCACATGCAGATTATCATTGGGGAATTGCCGCTGCGGAACGCTTAAAAAACGCATAGTGGGCACACAGCCTTACAAACTTTTGCTCTTCTGGATTTATTTTAATCTATGTGTTGTCTTTTCTTGCTTTTTTGTAGTTGTTTCTAATCTCTTGATGATTGAGGACCACTGTGGGGGAATTTTCCTTTCTTCCCTCAATCAACATAAGCAGAACTTACCTCCATCGGGAACAGGAGACTTTATGTGGCTCTCATGAATTTTAAGTTGTTGACATTGTGATCTTTTGCTTAGCTTATATTGATGCAGGTGTATATGCATGTAGAATGACATTTGATTGTTATAGTTTTATGACTGTCCTGCTCCATATGTAGGGAAGTTATATCCTTTTGTCACATTTTGTCAAGTATCACTGTGATGCAATTTTGGCTTCATCTTAATTGCATGAAATGGGTGATGTTGTATCACTTGTTATCCCTTCTCCTCTTTGTATAATTTTATGTACACCTCCTTATATATTTAATACATTTTGCTATACAAATGTTTTGGCTATTCTGATCCATGTCTTTTGTGTATGAAACTGATATTACAAATTAGAATTCATCACTATGTGGTCCTCTCCACTACCTTGGAAATTTGCAGGGAGTTCAGGTCCCTTTATGAGGGTCTGTATAACATTACTGAACATTTCTCTGGATTTATCCAAATTCTCACCTCCTTCCATTGCTGAAACAGATTCAAATAACTTAGAAGCAAATTTTAAATGGAGCCTGTCATTCACAAAATGTCAATTAAAACATGCATATAGGGGACATAGCCCTAATGAAAATTTTACCAGGCATAGACAGTTTAACTTGCTATTTGCTGAAAAATCTACTTTTATTTACATTAATATGCACTTTTATTTAATATGCAAATGATGGAGTTTTGGAGTACACTTGCTGTAGCCTATACCTTAGTGCACTGTCATGCCCTCCTATATGCATATTAAAGCCACTCTCTTGTCTTGTTTGACAGCACTCTGATGGTACGAGTGAATGCAATCTAAAGTCAGCTTGCTTGTCTGCGCTTGCGCAATGACAGTGGGGGAGTGCAGCAGCATGCTCAAAGTATTAGTGTGGAGGCGCACATAATGAGGCTATAGGCCCAATTTGACATCTGTTTCTAACACCATAGATCCAAAAGCTCAGTAATCACCTTCTAAATCCCCACATTATTAAGGATTTTGGAAAGAATAAGAATCAATGGGGCTTTCTTCTTTTCTAAGTCTAGCACCATTACTTCATAATAATAATAATAATATCTACATATAGCCTCCGGAAATACCATCTGAAAGTTTCTCACCTCTGCTGATCTTTTACATTTTAAAAATTACAAAAAGGAAAATGGGTTGATGCAAAAATTTGGGCACCCTGCATGGTTTGTACCTAGTAGCAGTCCTTTTTGAAAATATCACAGCTTTTAAATGCTTTTTGAATCCAGTAAAAAGTCTTTCAATTTCTGTTTGAAGGATTTTCATCCATTCTTCTTTCGAAAATTCTTCAACTTCTGTGAGATTCCTGGGTCATCTTGCAAGCACTGCTTTTTGAGGTCTAGCCACAGATTTTCAATGATGTTCAGATCAGGGACTCTGAGGGCCATTGTAAAAACATCAACTTGCGCCTCTTGAGGTAGTCGAATTTGGATTTTGACTTGAGTTTAGGATCATTATCCATTTATAGTTGCCAATCTGTCTTCAACTGCAGCTTTTATTACAGATGGTGTTATGTTTGCATCAAGAATTTGTTGAAATTTCATTGAATCCATTCTTTACTCTACCCGTGAAATGTTCCCCGTGCCATTGGACGCAACACAACCCCAAAGCATGATTGATCCACCCCCATGCATAATGGTTGGCGAGATGTTCTTTTCTGGAAATTCTGTGCCCTTTTTTCTCCACACATACCTTTGATCATTGTGACCAAAGAGTTCTATTTTAACCTCATCGGTCCATAGAACTTGTTTCCAAAATGCATCAGGCTTGTTTAGATGTTCTCTTGCATGCTTCTGACACTGAATTTTATGGTGAGGATGCAGGATAGGTTTTCATCTGATGACTCTTCCATGAAAGCCATTCTTGTGCAGGTGTATCTGAAGAGTAGAACAATGTACCACAACTCCAGAGTCTGCTAAATCTTTCTGAATTTCTTTTGCAGTCAAGCGGGTTTTGTGATTTGCTGTTCTGGCAATCGGACTAGCATCTCTCACTGAAATTTAGCTTGGTCTTCCAGACCTTATCTTTACCTCCACTGTTCCTGATAGCTGCCATTTATTAATTATATTTCGAACTGAGGACAGGGCAACTTGAAAACAGTTTGCTATCTTCATATAGCCTTCTCCTACTTTGTGGGCCTCCACATTTTTAATTTTTAGAGTGCTAAACAGTAGAGATGAGCGTTGTTCTACTCGAACTGTTCGCCAATCTCAAATTCGAGCTGTTTTGGGCGGTGTTCGAGCCGTTCGGCGAACACGAACAATTTGAGAAAAATTCGGCTGTTCGAGGTTATGTTCGATAACTGTTCGTGCACCAAAATCATAACTGGATTTTTTCTCAGTAATGATGAAAATTAATGTTAATACGCAGTTTGAGTGTACAGCGGGGTGGGGGGGGGGCAGGGGATGGATCTCTGCAGGAACAATGAAGATCTCCATTTTTTTTTCTCTTTCCCGCATTTACAGTGGGGAGGTGCAATCTGTCAGCCTATCAGCAGCGCACACACGGAGTGAAGTGCTTTTTTTCACACAAGCAAGGGCATGTGTCATTGGCAGTGTATGTCACATGTCCTTGACCTATAAGACCAAGCCATTTTCCCCGTCGCCACCATTTTCTCACTGCTGCAGCTGCGTGTTAGACGGCACCGCTGTTGCTGTGTGCGCTATACCTTGTTAATTTCAAGCCAATTTTCGCACAAATATACAGATAGCTTGGGAGTAGGGAATAGTTGTGATTGCAGTCCTTTTAAGGACTAGGTTACAGCATTTCCTGCGACTTTTATCAGGCAGGTCTGTGCTCTTAAATAGATAGGTTGTGGGAGTAAAGACTAATTGTAATTGGAGTCCTTTTCAGGACTAGGTTACATGAGTTCCTATCAGTTTTTGCCAGGCAGGTCTGTGCCAGTGCTGTGCAAGTTTTTTTCACAGCATTTGGCTGAATCTAGCAAAGCTAATCCTTTTTGGCCTATTGCAGAGTGTGTTAGTCAGTGGAGTAGCCTATCTGTGTTGCAAGATATACCACCTGTGTATAGAATACCAATTTTTTTACTGCACCTAGTGAAGTAAAATCTTTTGGGCATAGCATCATTCTATTAGTCCATCTATACTGACCTCCATCAGGTTGCAAACTGAATCTAATTTTTTTCTGCATCTAGCTCTGAAAAAATATTTGGCCTTCTAACAGTGTGTGGGACTTGTTCTATTAGTCCACCTATACTGACGTCCATCAGGTTGCAAACTGAATATATTTTTTTCTGCATCTACCTCTGAAAAAATATTGGGCTTCTAGCTGTGTGTGGGACTTTTTGTATTAGTCCATCTATACTGACTTCCATCAGGTTGCAAACTGAATATATTTTTTTCTGCATCTACCTCTGAAAAAATATTGGGCTTCTAGCTGTGTGTGGGTCTTGTTCTATTAATCCATCTATACAGACCTCCATCAGGTTGCAAACTGAATATAATTTTTTTCTGCATCTAGCTCTGAAAAAATATTTGGCCTTCTAGTAGTGTGTGGGACTTTCTCTGTTAGTCCATCTATACTGACCTCCATCAGGTTGCAAACTGAATACATTTTTTTCTGCATCTACCTCTGAAAAAATATTGGGCTTCTAGCTGTGTGTGGGTCTTGTTCTATTAATCCATCTATACTGACCTCCATCAGGTTGCAAACTGAATATAATTTTTTTCTGCATCTAGCTCTGAAAAAATATTTGGCCTTCTAGTAGTGTGTCGGACTTTCTCTATTAGTCCATCTATACTGACCTCCATCAGGTTGCAAATTAAAAATAATTTTTATCTGCATCTACAGTACCTCTGAAAAAATATTTGGCCTTCTAGTAGTGTGTGGGACTTTCTCTGTTAGTCCATCTATACTGACCTCCATCAGGTTGCAAACTGAATATATTTTTTTCTGCATCTACCTTTGAAAAAATATTGGGCTTCTAGCTGTGTGTGGGTCTTGTTCTATTAATCCATCTATACTGACCTCCATCAGGTTGCAAATTGAATATAATTTTTTTCTGCATCTAGCTCTGAAAAAATATTTGGCCTTCTAGTAGTGTGTCGGACTTTCTCTATTAGTCCATCTATACTGACCTCCATCAGGTTGCAAATTAAAAATAATTTTTATCTGCATCTACAGTACCTCTGAAAAAATATTTGGCCTTCTAGTAGTGTGTGGGACTTTCTCTGTTAGTCCATCTATACTGACCTCCATCAGGTTGCAAACTGAATATATTTTTTTCTGCATCTACCTCTGAAAAAATATTGGGCTTCTAGCTGTGTGTGGGTCTTGTTCTATTAATCCATCTATACTGACCTCCATCAGGTTGCAAACTGAATATAATTTTTTTCTGCATCTAGCTCTGAAAAAATATTTGGCCTTCTAGTAGTGTGTCGGACTTTCTCTATTAGTCCATCTATACTGACCTCCATCAGGTTGCAAATTAAAAATAATTTTTATCTGCATCTACAGTACCTCTGAAAAAATATTTGGCCTTCTAGTAGTGTGTGGGACTTTCTCTGTTAGTCCATCTATACTGACCTCCATCAGGTTGCAAACTGAACATATTTTTTTCTGCATCTACCTCTGAAAAAATATTGGGCTTCTAGCTGTGTGTGGGTCTTGTTCTATTAATCCATCTATACTGACCTCCACCAGGTTGCAAACTGAATATAATTTTTTTCTGCATCTAGCTCTGAAAAAATATTTGGCCTTCTAGTAGTGTGTCGGACTTTCTCTATTAGTCCATCTATACTGACCTCCATCAGGTTGCAAATTAAAAGTAATTTTTATCTGCATCTACAGTACCTCTGAAAAAATATTTGGCCTTCTAGTAGTGTGTGGGACTTTCTCTGTTAGTCCATCTATACTGACCTCCATCAGGTTGCAAACTGAATATATTTTTTTCTGCATCTACCTCTGAAAAAATATTGGGCTTCTAGCTGTGTGTGGGTCTTGTTCTATTAATCCATCTATACTGACCTCCATCAGGTTGCAAACTGAATATAATTTTTTTCTGCATCTAGCTCTGAAAAAATATTTGGCCTTCTAGTAGTGTGTCGGACTTTCTCTATTAGTCCATCTATACTGACCTCCATCAGGTTGCAAATTAAAAATAATTTTTATCTGCCTCTACAGTACCTCTGAAAAAATATTTGGGCTTCTAGCTGTGTGTGGGACCTGTTGTATTAGTCCATCTATACTGACCTCCATCAGGTTGCAAACTGAATATATTTTTTTCTGCATCTACCTCTGAAAAAATATTGGGCTTCTAGCTGTGTGTGGGTCTTGTTCTATTAATCCATCTATACAGACCTCCATCAGGTTGCAAACTGAATATAATTTTTTTCTGCATCTAGCTCTGAAAAAATATTTGGCCTTCTAGCAGTGTGTGGGACTTGTTCTATTAGTCCACCTATACTGACCTCCATCAGGTTGCAAATTCAAAATAATTTTTTGTATGCATCTAGCTCTGAAAAAATATTTAGCCTTCTAGCAGTGTGTGGGACTTTCTCTGTTAGTCCATCTATACTGACCTCCATCAGGTTGCAAACTGAATATATTTTTTTCTGCATCTACCTCTGAAAAAATATTGGGCTTCTAGCTGTGTGTGGGTCTTGTTCTATTAATCCATCTATACTGACCTCCATCAGGTTGCAAACTGAATATAATTTTTTTCTGCATCTAACCCAGCCAATAGTTTTGGCCTAATACCACAGTTTGGCCACTCAGCTCTGCTCGGTTACCATCCATTGTTTTTTTGTGCAAACAACTCCAGAGTTGTGAATAAGTTAACCACCAAAATGAGTGGAAAAAGGCCTGCTGCTGGTGGAAAGGGGAATAGGCGTGTTGGGAAGGGGAAAAAAGGTTGTGTCCGTGGGGTAGGTGTTAAAGCAACAGTAACATCTGCAGAAGAAAGACCATCTTCCAGCCAAACTAAAATGTCTACTTCTTTTAGTGGGCAATGTGATAAGATCCCTTTCTTACGGCCACGCCAATCGCTACAAATTCCAGATGAGGCACAAGAACAGCAGGTGCTTCAATGGATATCAAGTGCTCCTTTAAGTGGGCTCTCCTCCACATCAACTTCAACATCACAAATACTCCAGTCCTCAAAGGTGTCACCCAAATCGTACTTGCTTCCTCACAGCTCCCAAATCTCCAGCTGCCCGTCTGAGTATGAGGTAGAACAGATGGTTGAGTCTGCAGAGCTGTTTACTCATACTATAGCCTGGGAATCAGAGGTCGACTCCAGCGCTTCTGTGAATCCAGACGAGGAAATGATCTGCACTGATGCCCAGAATCTTTATGAGTCGGATCCAGGACCAGACGCAGAAGGTTCTGACCATAATGTAGACCCTCATTCCCAAACTGTAACTCCTGTTGGTGGAGACAATGAGGAAGACGATGATAAGACTCAAATACCTGATTGGAGCGACAACTTTAGTTTTTTGTCAGGGCAGGAACAGGTTGGCTCTGAGGACGATGGGTGTGATAACACACAGGGTGATGATGATGAGGTTGGAGATCCCACTTACTGTCAACCCACAGTCAGCCAAGAGATGAGGTCAGCAGAGGAGGTGGAGGAAGATGCTAGTGACGACTAGGTCAGGTTGCGCCTTCCTAGACAGAGACGTAGTACTGGAAGCACGTCAACAACTGCATCCTCAAACACAACTCTGCCTCTTACCACAAGTCGTGGTGGCTCTTCAGGTCGCATGGGTGCTAAGCCTTGCATAGCCTGGGCATTTTTTTAGATCGATAAAGATGACCCAACTCGTGTTATCTGTAACATTTGTCAGCAAAAGCTAAGTAGAGGCCAAAAAATACATAGTTTGAGTACTTCATGCATGAACCGGCACATGGACATGAAGCATAAGTTGCAGTGGGAAGCTCAGTGTGCTACAATGCGGCCTAGCCGGCCGGGCCAACCACCGTCTGCCATATCTTGTGCATCCGCGGCCTCTTCATCCTCTGTGACTGGGGGGACAGCAGTCACACCTGTTTTGGGGCGCAGACCTGCCACCTCTTTACCCGCAACAGCCAGCGTGATTGGCAGGTCATCATTTTCTTTGGAGGTGGTAACACCAGCTGGTGTTGAGCGCTGTCCGACATCGATAGCACCACCTTTGGATCAAGGCAACCTAACATGTCCGCCTGCATCTTCCTCACAGACCGGCAGTTTGCCGGGGACACCCTTATCAACCCCGTCTAAGCACAATAGCCAGCCCTCGGTCCCTCAGATGTGGACAAGTAAAAGACCATTTCCTCCTAGCCATGAGAAAGCTAAGAGGTTGAATTTCACCATCTGCAAGCTCTTGGCTACAGAAATGCTGCCTTTCCGCCTGGTGGACACAGAGGATTTTCGAGACCTTATGTCCGTCGCAGTGCCCCAGTATCAGATGCCCAGTCGGCACTACTTCTCAAAGAAAGGTGTGCCTGCGCTCCACCAGCATGTCGCACACAACATCACCGCTTCTTTGAGAAACTCTGTGTGTGACAGGGTGCATTTCACCACAGACACTTGGACGAGTAGGCATGGACAGGGGCGTTACATGTCGCTGACTGGGCACTGGGTAACTATGGTGACAGCAGGAAAGGGGCTGCTGTCCAAGTCTTGCCGTCCCCACGAGTTGTGCGTCAATCCTCTTTATGTCAAAGTTCCTCCACTGCTTCTGCCTCCTCAACCTCCTCTCGGTCTTCCACCTGCACCCAAAGCCTGTCTGGTCATGCCACAAGCTTTCTAACTGCGCAGAAGGGATCCTGCACACCTCCTTACTATGCTGGCAGTAGGGCTCAACGTCATCAGGCGGTTTTTACTTTGAAATGTCTGGGAAATGTGAGTCACACAGCTGAGGAGTTGTGGTCAGCTCTGGAGAACCAATTTCATGAATGGCTGTCTCCACTGGACCTGAAGCCAGGGAAGGCCGTGTGCGACAATGCTGCAAACCTGGGTGCGGCCCTTCGCCGGGGCAATGTCACACACGTGCCTTGTATGGCTCACGTGTTGAACCTGGTTGTCCAGCAATTTTTAGCCCACTATCCCAGACTAGATGGCCTTCTGCAGAGGGCACGGTCGCTGTGTGCTCACTTCCGCTGTTCGCATCCCGCAGCTCAGCGACTTACATCTCTACAGAAGTCGTTGGGCCTGCCACTTCACCGGCTAAAATGCGATGTGCCTACCCGGTGGAATTCAACTCTGCACATTTTGCAGCGACTGTGGCAGCACCGACAAGCCCTGGTGCAATACGTTCTGACGTATAGCCTGGGCCAACGAGATCCAGAGGTGGGGCAAATCACGCTAGAGGAGTGGTCTCAGATCAGGGACCTATGCACCCTTCTGCACAGTTTTGAAATGGCGACGAAGATGTTTAGTGCTGATGATGCCATTATCAGCATAACTATTCCGGTGATTTACATGCTGGAGCACATGTTAAACAGAATTCGGAGTCAGGTGGTGGCACAAGAGGAGGTAAAGGAAGTAGAGGAGGAGGAGTTGTATGCGGAAGGGCTAACATCTGCAAGGTCCAGACGGTCGGCAGCACCAAGGTGGCAGGCATGTGAGGGTGGGGGAGATGGTTTTACCAGGGCGCATGGTAGCAGCCAAACTAGTGAGGAAGGTGCAGGAGCCCAGGAAGAAGTGGAGGACGAACTGATGGAAGACTCATCAGATGAGGGAGACCTTGATCACATTTCTGTTGTGCGAGGTTGGGGGGAGAGGACAGAGGAAGGAAGCATGATTGTTACCTCGCCACCAACACAACAGGGACTTGGTGCTCCTGGATGCGCAACACACATGAGTGCCTTCTTGCTGCACTACCTGCAACATGACCCTCGAATTGTGAGAATTAGAAATAATCCTGACTACTGGGTTGCCACACTGTTAGATCCCCGGTACAAAAGTAAATTTGCCGAAATTATTCCTGCCATAGAAAGGGATGCACGCATGCAGGAGTATCAGCAGAGACTGTTGCAGAATCTTACATGTGCTTTTCCACAAAACACCAGTGGTGCACATAGTGAATCTCACAGTTCCAACTTGCCAACCGTGGGACCGTCAAGTGTTCAGCACTCAAACCGTAACAGAACCACAGTATCTGCTGGTAACATCAATTTTGCGGAATCATTTCACCACTTTTTTAGCCCATCCTTTGCAAGGCCACAGGAGACAAGAAGTCTGACACATAGTCAACGCCTAGAGACGATGGTACAGGAGTATCTCCAAGTAAACATTGAAGCCACGACTGTGTCACTGGACCCTTGCTCTTTTTGGGCTTCCAATCTGGATAAATGGCCGGAGCTAGCCACTTACGCCTTGGAGATCTTGTCATGCCCCGCAGCCAGCGTTCTGTCTGAACGTGTGTTCAGCGCTGCTGGTGGTGTGCTGACAGATAAGCGCACGCGGCTCTCCACTGATAATGTAGACAGACTCACGTTCATAAAGATGAACAAATCATGGATCCGAAACGACTTTTCTACCCCTGTGTCATCCTGGGGAGAGTAAAAGCTTGATGATTGGTTAAAATCACCCTACCAACCGTTTTAAGCTTTCAAATTACTAATCATGTTTATCTGTATCTTGACTGGAAAATAATTTGGGCTTTGTAGCAGTGTGCAGCACTGATCCTATTAGGCCATCTATAATAAGCTCCACCAGATTTAAAATTAAAAATAATTTTTAGCTGCATCTAGCCCGGAAAATAATTTTGGGGCTCCGAGATGCGCAAGACACATAAGTGCCTTCTTGCTGCACTACCTGCAGCATGACCCTCATATTGTCAGAATTCGAAGTAATCATGACTACTGGGTTGCCACACTCTTAGATCCCCCAAACTTTTCGATCAACCCTTTCATTTTAATAAAGACCAAAAAAATGGTCATTATTGAAATTATAAGCATTAGCAGGTTGTTAGAAACTGAAATCAAACAGTTTTCAACTCAAAACTTTATTCTAGGTGATGTTACATTTTCACATAGGACCCCTTGTTCGAAAGGAGCTTCTGAACTCTCTCGTCCATTGAATTTGTCAGGTTTTGGATGGTTTCTGCTTCAATTGTTTTGCATGAGGACAGAATACCCTCCCAGAGCTGTTGCTTAGATGTGAACTGCCTCCCGCCATCATAGACACTCCTTTTAATGATGCTCCAAAGGTTCTGAATGGGGTAGAGGTCAGGGGAGCATGGGGGTCACACCATAAGTTTGTCCCCTTTTATGCCCATATCAGCCAGAGATGCAGATGTTTTATGTGCAGCATGAGATGGTGCATTATCATGCAGAAAAATGATCTTGCTGTGAAATACACGGTTCTTCTTCTTGAACCATGGCAGGAAGTGCTGTTTGAGAAAATCCACATACATTATGGAGTTCATCTTTAGCGCCTTCAGGGATCCTAAAGGGGCCGACAATCTCTCTCCCCATGATTCCAGCCCAAAACATTACTCCACCTCCTCCTTGTTGGCGCTGTAGCCGTGTTTGCGTGGGGTGTCCATCAACCAGCCATCCTCCACTCCATCCATCTGGACCATCGAGCGCTGCACGGCACTCATCCGTGAACAAAACAGTTTTGAAATCAGTCTTCATGTAATGTTTGGCCCACTGGAGCCGTTTCTGCTTGTGTGAAGTGGATAGAGGAGGTCGACAGGATGGCGTATGCACAGCTGCAAACCTCTGAAGGACCCTGCATCTTGTTGTTCGGGGGACGTTGGAGGCACAAGCAGCTTCAAAAACTTGTCTGCTGCTATGACAAGGATTTTTTGCCGCTGCTCTTTCAACCTGACGTAATTGCCTGTAGGAAAGAGTCCTCAATTTGCCCTTATCAGCACGCACACGTGTGTACTGTGAATCAGCTACATACTTCTTGATTGCCAAGACACTTCATCCTGATCATCGCACAATGTTGATTGTAGTCATGCCTTGACCTAAACACTCCACAATTTGTTGCTTCTCAGCAGCCGACACATCCTTTTTCTTTCCCATTTTGGCAGAAAATGTAGGCTGCTTAATAATGTGAGAGAGCCTTCTTAAGTAGTCTTGCCTTTCATTGGACACACCTGCCAAACTAATTAGCACAGGTGTCTGCAATTGCTTACAGTGATGTAAAGAGCCCTGACACACATCACCATCAATGAGTTTAACTGAGAAACAAACAAATTCTTCCCTTATCACTCCTAAACACTTTTTGCATAATAATTTGGAACGCAGTGTACATGTGCTTTTCCACAAAACACCAGTGGTTCACGTAGTGAATCTTACAGTTCTAACTTGCCAACCGTGGTCTGTATGGAATTGTTCAATAAAGGGCCCAAAATTAAGATAACATAGATGGGAGAGGTCTCTATGAATAGGAATTCCTAAGTATTTGATACCCTGTGAGGGCCAGGCAAAGGGAAAGTTGGACTGGATGGAATCCTATATGGAATTGGGGAGGGAGACATCGAGGGCCTCAGACTTCGCTGCATTGATTTTAAAATTTTACCATGTAACAAAGTGATTTATTTCAGCCATAACAGCAGGGATGGATATATGTGATTGAGTGATATATACTAGGACATCATCAGCAAATAGAGAGCACTTGTACTCGGTGCCTCCCACCTCAATCCACCTAATATTGGGGTTATGGCGAATTGATGAGAGCAGGTGCTCCGTCACTAGGATGTATAAGAGAGGGGACAGAGGACATCCCTGCCTTGTCCCATTGGTGATTGTGAAAGGTGATGAAAATGTTCTGACGCACCCCCTGGGCCTTGGAACTAGAGATGAGTGTTGTTCTACTCGAACTGTTCGCCAATCTCAAATTCGAGCTGTTTTGGGCGGTGTTCGAGCCGTTCGGCGAACACGAACAATTTGAGAAAAATTCGGCTGTTCGAGGTTATGTTCGATAACTGTTCGTGCACCAAAATCAAAACTGGATTTTTTCTCAGTAATGATGAAAATTAATGTTAATACGCAGTTTGAGTGTACAGCGGGGTGGGGGGAGGGGCAGGGGATGGATCTCTGCAGGAACAATGAAGATCTCCATTTTTTTTTCTCTTTCCCGCATTTACAGTGGGGAGGTGCAATCTGTCAGCCTATCAGCAGCGCACACATGGAGCGAAGTGCTTTTTTTCACACAATCAAGGGCATGTGTCATTGGCAGTGTATGTCACATGTCCTTGCCCTATAAGACCAAGCCATTTTCCCCGTCGCCACCATTTTCTCACTGCTGCAGCTGCGTGTTAGACGGCACCGCTGTTGCTGTGTGCGCTATACCTTGTTAATTTCAAGCCAATTTTCGCACAAATATACAGATAGCTTGGGAGTAGGGAGTAGGGAATAGCTGTGATTGCAGTCCTTTTAAGGACTAGGTTACAGCATTTCCTACGACTTTTATCAGGCAGGTCTGTGCTCTTAAATAGATAGGTTGTGGGAGTAAAGACTAATTGTAATTGGAGTCCTTTTCAGGACTAGGCTACATCAGTTCCTATCAGTTTTTGCCAGGCAGGTCTGTGCCAGTGCTGTGCAAGTTTTTTTCACAGCATTTGGCTGAATCTAGCAAAGCTAATCCTTTTTGGCCTATTGCAGAGTGTGTTAGTCAGTGGAGTAGCCTATCTGTGTTGCAAGATATACCACCTGTGTATAGAATACCAATTTTTTTACTGCACCTAGTGAAGTAAAATCTTTTGGGCATAGCATCATTCTATTAGTCCATCTATACTGACCTCCATCAGGTTGCAAACAGAATATAATTTTTTTCTGCATCTAGCTCTGAAAAAATATTGGGCTTCTAGCTGTTTGTGGGTCTTGTTCTATTAATCCATCTATACTGACCTCCATCAGGTTGCAAACTGAATATAATTTTTTTCTGCATCTACCTCTGAAAAAATATTGGGCTTCTAGCTGTGTGTGGGTCTTGTTCTATTAATCCATCTATACTGACCTCCATCAGGTTGCAAACTGAATATAATTTTTTTCTGCATCTAGCTCTGAAAAAATATTGGGCTTCTAGTAGTGTGTGGGTCTTGTTCTATTAATCCATCTATACTGACCTCCATCAGGTTGCAAACTGAATATAATTTTTTTCTGCATCTACCTCTGAAAAAATATTGGGCTTCTAGCTGTGTGTGGGTCTTGTTCTATTAATCCATCTATACTGACCTCCATCAGGTTGCAAACTGAATATAATTTTTTTCTGCATCTAGCTTTGAAAAAATATTTGGCCTTCTAGTAGTGTGTGGGACTTGTTCTATTAGTCCACCTATACTGACCTCCATCAGGTTGCAAACTGAATATATTTTTTTCTGCATCTACCTCTGAAAAAATATTGGGCTTCTAGCTGTGTGTGGGTCTTGTTCTATTAATCCATCTATACTGACCTCCATCAGGTTGCAAACTGAATATAATTTTTTTCTGCATCTAGCTCTGAAAAAATATTTGGCCTTCTAGTAGTGTGTGGGACTTTCTCTGTTAGTCCATCTATACTGACCTCCATCAGGTTGCAAACTGAATATATTTTTTTCTGCATCTACCTCTGAAAAAATATTGGGCTTCTAGCTGTGTGTGGGTCTTGTTCTATTAATCCATCTATACTGACCTCCATCAGGTTGCAAACTGAATATAATTTTTTTCTGCATCTAGCTCTGAAAAAATATTTGGCCTTCTAGTAGTGTGTCGGACTTTCTCTATTAGTCCATCTATACTGACCTCCATCAGGTTGCAAATTAAAAATAATTTTTATCTGCATCTACAGTACCTCTGAAAAAATATTTGGGCTTCTAGCTGTGTGTGGGACTTGTTGTATTAGTCCATCTATACTGACCTCCATCAGGTTGCAAACTGAATATATTTTTTTCTGCATCTACCTCTGAAAAAATATTTGGCCTTCTAGTAGTGTGTCGGACTTTCTCTATTAGTCCATCTATACTGACCTCCATCAGGTTGCAAATTAAAAATAATTTTTATCTGCATCTACAGTACCTCTGAAAAAATATTTGGGCTTCTAGCTGTGTGTGAGACTTGTTGTATTAGTCCATCTATACTGACCTCCATCAGGTTGCAAACTGAATATATTTTTTTCTGCATCTACCTCTGAAAAAATATTGGGCTTCTAGCTGTGTGTGGGACTTGTTGTATTAGTCCATCTATACTGACCTCCATCAGGTTGCAAACTGAATATATTTTTTTCTGCATCTACCTCTGAAAAAATATTGGGCTTCTAGCTGTGTGTGGGTCTTGTTCTATTAATCCATCTATACTGACCTCCATCAGGTTGCAAACTGAATATAATTTTTTTCTGCATCTAGCTCTGAAAAAATATTTGGCCTTCTAGTAGTGTGTGGGACTTTCTCTGTTAGTCCATCTATACTGACCTCCATCAGGTTGCAAACTGAATATATTTTTTTCTGCATCTACCTCTGAAAAAATATTGGGCTTCTAGCTGTGTGTGGGACTTGTTGTATTAGTCCATCTATACTGACCTCCATCAGGTTGCAAATTGAATATCATTTTTTTCTGCATCTAACCCAGCCAATAGTTTTGGCCTAATACCACAGTTTGTTCACTCAGCTCTGCTCGGTTACCATCCATTGTTTTTTTGTGCAAACAACTCCAGAGTTGTGAATTAGTTAACCACCAAAATGAGTGGAAAAAGGCCTGCTGCTGGTGGAAAGGGGAATAGGCGTGTTGGGAAGGGGAAAAAAGGTTGTGTCCGTGGGGTAGGTGTTAAAGCAACAGTAACATCTGCAGAAGAAAGACCATCTTCCAGCCAAACTAAAATGTCTACTTCTTTTAGCGGACAATGTGATAAGATCCCTTTCTTACGGCCACGCCAATCGCTACAAATTCCAGATGAGGCACAAAAACAGCAGGTGCTACAACGGATATCAAGTGCTCCTTTAAGTGGGCTCTCCTCCACATCAACTTCAACATCACAAATACTCCAGTCCTCAAAGGTGTCACCCAAATCGCACTTGCTTCCTCACAGCTCCCAAATCTCCAGCTGCCCGTCTGAGTATGAGGTAGAACAGATGGTTGAGTCTGCAGAGCTGTTTACTCATACTATAGCCTGGGAATCAGAGGTCGACTCCAGCGCTTCTGTGAATCCAGACGAGGAAATGATCTGCACTGATGCCCAGAATCTTTATGAGTCGGATCCAGGACCAGACGCAGAAGGTTCTGACCATAATGTAGACCCTCATTCCCAAACTGTAACTCCTGTTGGTGGAGACAATGAGGAAGACGATGATAAGACTCAAATAAATGATTGGAGCGACAACTTTAGTTTTTTGTCAGGGCAGGAACAGGTTGGCTCTGAGGACGACGGGTGTGATAACACACAGGGTGATGATGATAAGGTTGGAGATCCCACTTACTGTCAACCCACAGTCAGCCAAGAGATGAGGTCAGCAGAGGAGGTGGAGGAAGATGCTAGTGACGACGAGGTCAGGTTGCGCCTTCCTGGACAGAGACGTAGTACTGGAAGCACGTCAACAACTGCATCCTCAAACACAACTCTGCCTCTCACCACAAGTCGTGGTGGCTCTTCAGGTCGCATGGGTGCTAAGCCTTGCATAGCCTGGGCATTTTTTCAGATCGATAAAGATGACCCAACTCGTGTTATCTGTAACATTTGTCAGCAAAAGCTAAGTAGAGGCCAAAAAATACATAGTTTGAGTGCTTCATGCATGAACCGGCACATGGACATGAAGCATAAGTTGCAGTGGGAAGCTCAGTGTGCTACAATGCGGCCTAGCCGGCCGGGCCAACCACCGTCTGCCATATCTTGTGCATCCGCGGCCTCTTCATCCTCTGTGACTGGGGGGACAGCAGTCACACCTGTTTTGGGGCGCAGACCTGCCACCTCTTTACCCGCAACAGCCAGCGTGATTGGCAGGTCATCATTTTCTTTGGAGGTGGGAACACCAGCTGGTGTTGAGCGCTGTCCGACATCGATAGCACCACCTTTGGATCAAGGCAACCTAACGTCCGCCTGCATCTTCCTCACAGATCGGCAGTTTGCCGGGGACACCCTTATCAACCCCATCTAAGCACAATAGCCAGCCCTCGGTCCCTCAGATGTGGACAAGTAAAAGACCATTTCCTCCTAGCCATGAGAAAGCTAAGAGGTTGAATTTCACCATCTGCAAGCTCTTGGCTACAGAAATGCTGCCTTTCCGCCTGGTGGACACAGAGGATTTTCGAGACCTTATGTCCGTCGCAGTGCCCCAGTACCAGATGCCCAGTCGGCACTACTTCTCAAAGAAAGGTGTGCCTGCGCTCCACCAGCATGTCGCACACAACATCAACGCTTCTTTGAGAAACTCTGTGTGTGACAGGGTGCATTTCACCACAGACACTTGGACGAGTAGGCATGGACAGGGGCGTTACATGTCGCTGACTGGGCACTGGGTAACTATGGTGACAGCAGGACAAGGGGCTGCTGTCCAAGTCTTGCCGTCCCCACGAGTTGTGCGTCAATCCTCTTTATGTCAAAGTTCCTCCACTGCTTCTGCCTCCTCAACCTCCTCTCGGTCTTCCACCTGCACCCAAAGCCTGTCTGGTCATGCCAGAAGCTTTCTAACTGTGCAGAAGAGATCCTGCACACCTCCTTACTAAGCTGGCAGTAGGGCTCAACGTGATCAGGCGGTTTTTACATTGAAATGTCTGGGAAATGTGAGTCACACAGCTGAGGAGTTGTGGTCAGCTCTGGAGAACCAATTTCATGAATGGTTGTCTCCACTGGACCTGAAACCAGGGAAGGCCGTGTGCGACAATGCTGCAAACCTGGATGCGGCACTTCGCCAGGGCAATGTCACACACGTGCCTTGTATGGCTCACGTGTTGAACCTGGTTGTCCAGCAATTTTTAGACCACTATCCCAGACTAGATGGCCTTCTGCAGAGGGCACGGTCGCTGTGTGCTCACTTCCGCCGTTCGCATCCCGCAGCTCAGCGACTTACATCTCTACAGAAGTCGTTGGGCCTGCCACTTCACCGGCTAAAATGCGATGTGCCTACCCGGTGGAATTCAACTCTGCACATGTTGCAGCGACTGTGGCAGCACCGACAAGCCCTGGTGCAATACGTTCTGACGTATAGCCTGGGCCAACGAGATTCAGAGGTGGGGCAAATCACGCTGGAGGAGTGGTCTCAGATCAGGGACCTATGCACCCTTCTGCACAGTTTTGAAATGGCGACGAAGATATTTAGTGCTGACGATGCCATTATCAGCATGACTATTCCGGTGATTTACATGCTGGAGCACATGTTAAACAGAATTCGGAGTCAGGTGGTGGCACAAGAGGAGGTGGAGGAAGTAGAGGAGGAGGAGTTGTATGCGGAAGGGCTAACATCTGCAAGGTCCAGACGGTCGGCAGCACCAAGGCGGCAGGCATGTGAGGGTGGGGGAGATGGTTTTACCAGGGCGCATGGTAGCAGCCAAACTAGTGAGGAAGGTGCAGGAGCCCAGGAAGAAGTGGAAGACGAACTGATGGAAGACTCATCAGATGAGGGAGACCTTGATCACATTTCTGTTGTGCGAGGTTGGGGGGAGAGGACAGAGGAAGGAAGCATGATTGTTACCTCGCCACCAACACAACAGGGACTTGGTGCTCCTGGATGCGCAACACACATGAGTGCCTTCTTGCTGCACTACCTACAACATGACCCTCGAATTGTGAGAATTAGAAATAATCCTGACTACTGGGTTGCCACACTGTTAGATCCCCGGTACAAAAGTAAATTTGCCGAAATTATTCCTGCCATAGAAAGGGATGCACGCATGCAGGAGTATCAGCAGAGACTGTTGCAGAATCTTACATGTGCTTTTCCACAAAACACCAGTGGTGCACGTAGTGAATCTCACAGTTCCAACTTGCCAACCGTGGGACCGTCAAGTGTTCAGCACTCAAACCGTAACAGAACCACAGTATCTGCTTATAACATCAATTTTGCGGAATCATTTCACCACTTTTTTAGCCCATCCTTTGCAAGGCCACAGGAGACAAGAAGTCTGACACATAGTCAACGCCTAGAGACGATGGTACAGGAGTATCTCCAAGTAAACATTGAAGCCACGACTGTGTCACTGGACCCTTGCTCTTTTTGGGCTTCCAATCTGGATAAATGGCCGGAGCTAGCCACTTATGCCTTGGAGATCTTGTCATGCCCCGCAGCCAGCGTTCTGTCTGAACGTGTGTTCAGCGCTGCTGGTGGTGTGCTGACAGATAAGCGCACGCGGCTCTCCACTGATAATGTAGACAGACTCACGTTCATAAAGATGAACAAATCATGGATCCGAAACGACTTTTCTACCCCTGTGTCATCCTGGGGAGAGTAAAAGCTTGATGATTGGTTAAAATCACCCTACCAACCGTTTTAAGCTTTCAAATTACTAATCATGTTTATCTGTATCTTGACTGGAAAATAATTTGGGCTTCGTAAAATGTGCAGCACTGATCCTATTAGGCCATCTATAATAAGCTCCACGAGATTTAAAATTAAAAATAATTTTTAGCTGCATCTAGCCCGGAAAATAATTTTGGGGCTCCGAGATGCGCAAGACACATAAGTGCCTTCTTGCTGCACTACCTGCAGCATGACCCTCATATTGTCAGAATTCGAAGTAATCATGACTACTGGGTTGCCACACTCTTAGATCCCCCAAACTTTTCGATCATCCTTTTCATTTTAATAAAGACCAAAAAAATGGTCATTTTTGAAATTATAAGCATTAGCAGGTTGTTAGAAACTGAAATCAAACAGTTTTCAACTCAAAACTTTATTCTAGGTGATGTTACATTTTCACATAGGACTCCTTGTTCGAAAGGAGCTTCTGAACTCTCTCGTCCATTGAATTTGTCAGGTTTTGGATGGTTTCTGCTTCAATTGTTTTGCATGAGGACAGAATACCCTCCCAGAGCTGTTGCTTAGATGTGAACTGCCTCCCGCCATCATAGACACTCCTTTTAATGATGCTCCAAAGGTTCTGAATGGGGTAGAGGTCAGGGGAGCATGGGGGTCACACCATAAGTTTGTCCCCTTTTATGCCCATATCAGCCAGAGATGCAGATGTTTTATGTGCAGCATGAGATGGTGCATTATCATGCAGAAAAATGATCTTGCTGTGAAATACACGGTTCTTCTTCTTGAACCATGGCAGGAAGTGCTGTTTGAGAAAATCCACATACATTATGGAGTTCATCTTTAGCGCCTTCAGGGATCCTAAAGGGGCCGACAATCTCTCTCCCCATGATTCCAGCCCAAAACATTACTCCACCTCCTCCTTGTTGGCGCTGTAGCCGTGTTTGCGTGGGGTGTCCATCAACCAGCCATCCTCCACTCCATCCATCTGGACCATCGAGCGCTGCACGGCACTCATCCGTGAACAAAACAGTTTTGAAATCAGTCTTCATGTAATGTTTGGCCCACTGGAGCCGTTTCTGCTTGTGTGAAGTGGATAGAGGAGGTCGACAGGATGGCGTATGCACAGCTGCAAACCTCTGAAGGACCCTGCATCTTGTTGTTCGGGGGACGTTGGAGGCACAAGCAGCTTCAAAAACTTGTCTGCTGCTATGACAAGGCTTTTTTGCCGCTGCTCTTTCAACCTGATGTAATTGCCTGTAGGAAACAGTCCTCAATTTGCCCTTATCAGCACGCACACGTGTGTACTGTGAATCAGCTACATACTTCTTGATTGCCAAGACACTTCATCCTGATCATCGCACAATGTTGATTGTAGTCATGCCTTGACCTAAACACTCCACAATTTGTTGCTTCTCAGCAGCCGACACATCCTTTTTCTTTCCCATTTTGGCAGAAAATGTAGGCTGCTTAATAATGTGAGAGAGCCTTCTTAAGTAGTCTTGCCTTTCATTGGACACACCTGCCAAACTAATTAGCACAGGTGTCTGCAATTGCTTACAGTGATATAAAGAGCCCTGACACACATCACCATCAATGAGTTTAACTGACAAACAAACAAATTCTTCCCTTATCACTCCTAAACACTTTTTGCATAATAATTTGGAACGCAGTGTACATGTGCTTTTCCACAAAACACCAGTGGTTCACGTAGTGAATCTTACAGTTCTAACTTGCCAACCGTGGTCTGCATGGAATTGTTCAATAAAGGGCCCAAAATTAAGATAACATAGATGGGAGAGGTCTCTATGAATAGGAATTCCTAAGTTTCTGATACCCTGTGAGGGCCAGGCAAAGGGAAAGTTGGACTGGATGGAATCCTATATGGATTTGGGGAGGGAGACATCGAGGGCCTCAGACTTCGCTGCATTGATTTTAAAATTTTACCATGTAACAAAGTGATCTATTTCAGCCATAACAGCAGGGATGGATATATGTGATTGAGTGATATATACTAGGACATCATCAGCAAATAGAGAGCACTTGTACTCGGTGCCTCCCACCTCAATCCACCTAATATTGGGGTTATGGCGAATTGATGAGAGCAGGTGCTCCATCACTAGGATGTATAAGAGAGGGGACAGAGGACATCACTGCCTTGTCCCATTGGTGATTGTGAAAGGTGATGAAAATGTTCTGACGCACCCCCTGGGCCTTGGGACACCCGGAGCCGGACCCTTTTTGGTGGATGCTGGTGGTTGTAGTCTTCCTGGCGGCGACCCGGTTCCGTGGCTCAGGGCGGTCAAACCAGTGGCGGAACTATTTATGTGGTTTTGATGTTTAAATGTCCGACTACGCCACCCGTGGATTGCGGTCAGAATGAACCGCCGCTACAGGGCAAACCGACGAGGCTGGTGTTGTGGGTGCAGCAGAGCGTAGCATAACTCCCCATGGGAGGAGTATAGCCTCAGGGCAGTGTATGCGGAGGATGGGGGTGATGGTGCAGGGCAGCAGCAGTAACGACACGGAGTCAGTGTTGCAGTCCAGGGCCTTTACTCACAGTTCTTATTATCCAGACCACGTCTGCAGGTAACGGCTGCCCACGTCGTACTGTGCTCACCAGGTGAGGGGCTCAGACAACTCCCAGATAACTTTGGAGCACTTCACAGGACCCCCTTTGTGTGTCCTTTGTCTGGCCTTTCTTACCAACACTTCTGTCCGGCTGCCTCGGGCCTCCTCTTGGTAAACTTGGCGCCAGTTTCCCTGACCCTATGTGGTGCCTTCCTAGCGGGTGTAGCGAGGGGCTGCGCCACATAAAATGTCAGAGCCTCCGGTTTCTAGCTGAGGGTCGTTTCCTGCCTCCACTAGTTCGGGGACCGGTCTCCCCCTTTGGCCTGACCCCTCCACGCAGGTGGATTCGGGCGTGCGGTGGCGACTCGCCCGTCCG
Source organism: Phyllobates terribilis (assembly GCF_046119375.1). Classification (NCBI taxonomy): domain Eukaryota; kingdom Metazoa; phylum Chordata; class Amphibia; order Anura; family Dendrobatidae; genus Phyllobates; species Phyllobates terribilis. The sequence goes on from NW_027362761.1 coordinate 287,508,983, forward strand.
CACCCCTGGGATCCCTTCATTCCTCATTCCTGGAGCCTTCTCCGCTCCTCTTCCTTCCTTCTCCCTCTTCCAGGCCTGGGCCTCTGTTACTAGGCCCGCCTCCGGAGCAGAGCTCATGCAGAGCCCCTGCTCCCTGCCACTTCTGCTCAGACTTCTCTGCACTGAACTAAGATGGTGCCCACCTTTTATACTCCCTTCTCAATGCACCCAGGAACTGCTTCCTCCCTGCTCCTGCACTACAGGGTTCCCCTTCCTCAGTGTTCCCTCCCCCCACTCCAGCCATGGACAGGGACTGTCGTGCCCATCTCAGGGGCATATTGGTCGCCCTGCCCCACGGCAATGTGGTGTAATGCATGCAGGTGTCGGGTCCTGATCCACACTCCATCCTTACCTGAGAGTGAGATATCACACCTCTGGGTGAGGTGCAATACGTCTGTAGCAACCGAGCCCTCAGGGTGCTACAGTTCCATTTATCTTCAGCCTAGGTGACGTATTGTGATACAGGGCCGTGATTTTGGCTATAAAAGGGTCCCCTAGACCCCTACCCCAAGCTTTTTAAGAGAATCATATATGGCGTGCCAGGAGACTCTATGGAATGATTTCTCAGCATCCAACGAGAGTATCTAAATACAAATTTTTAACTGCATCTAGCCCAGGAAATACTTTGTGCCTAGTAGCAGTGTCTGCTAGTCAGCAGATTATCCCGGCTGTTAAGCAAGCTGCACCACCTGTAGTTTAGACACTTAATTTTTTCAAAGGAAATGCTTCGGGACCATGGGATACTTAGTGAAGATCATCAGGAGGCACCCCAAGGCATAGGGGCTGGGACTGGCAGTAGGATGCCTTGCGGTGGACAGCCGAGCTCGATCCTTATAAAAGCTTTTTAACTGCAGCAGCTTTAGTGGATGCTACTGGAGCTGGAATTACCGCGGCTGCTGGCATGAGACTTGCCCTCCAATAGATCCTTGTAAATGGATTTAAAGTGTATTCATTCAAATTAGAGAGACAATTTAAATTAAAAAGCTTAGAGCTGCCTCCACCACAGGGGGGCTCGCTCGACCCACCAGCGGACAGGCACCAGTATTGGGAGAGGGGGGCTGGCCGTCAGGGTTCACCGCGGCTCTGGCACAAACCCGGCGACACGGAGGTGGCACGGGCAGGAGCGGACTGGCCGTGTCGGCTTCTCACTTTTTGGATTTTAGAAGGGCATGACATGCCTATATCTGTGTCTCCCCCTCCTTTTACTCCTCCACCTCTTTTATTTTCGCATGACTATATGTACTTGTCACTTTTCCATGTGTTAGTTATGTCTTCTGAGCAATTTGTCAGCTTTTGGACACCTTTGAAGGTGTTTTCTATGTGTTTCTATGTGTTTTTGTTTGCCTGCCATTGGTTTTAACGGTGTTCGAAGGTGTTCGACGAACAGTTCGACGAACAGTTCGGCGAACACACGGGTGTTCGACGAACCGAACCGAACTCGAACACTACGGGGGTGGCTCAACACTACTAAACAGCTGCTTAAAAGATCCCATGGCTGCTATTTTTGGCACAAGATAGAGGAGGCTTGGTTTTTATAAAGCTGGGAAATGTGAATATGACATTGTGATATGATATTGTGAATATAACAATATATTTTTTTTGCCTAAAATACAATGAGTAATCTCCAACTTTAGGCCTTTTGGAGATCATTTCAATTTTGACCATGGGTGTCAAAACTTTTACATGTCACAGTATCTATACCTAGTTTCTCGAGTTACCTGATAACTCCTCTTCGCTTTCAGTGGGTGACTGCCCTTCATTCAATAGAGAGAAAAAAGAAACTAATTACAGTAGATAAATATGAAAGTTCTAACTTCTACAGTATATGGTACCCATAGAGTCACTATTGACTCACGGAATTTTGAAGCATGACGGAACACAGGCCTCATTGCTTGTGGTACCTGCTTACCTTGGAACCTCATTTCAACTTCATCTTCTTCCCACTATTCTCATCTTTTTTTCTCTCCCTTTTCTCCTATTTATTGACAAAATTGGCTTTTTTTTAACTTCTCTCTGTCTCCTTCCATATCTTTATTGAGACCATAATTATGTGTTACTTCAATGATGTTATCATCTATTCTAGTTTTAATTGGGCTTCTAAGTCTCCTATTGTACCTTTGTCTGACTGTATCGTTATCCCTTTGTCAAGGATTATCTGTTTTTAGTTAAGATAAAACAATTTTTAAGATTAAAGTAGCTGTTACATTCCATGCTTAGTCTAATACAGGCTATGAAAGTCCCTCCTAAATGGCTGTGCTATACCATGGAATATGATGACTACAAAACATTATGGGGAAGTTCACTCCTGAGGTCATATCCTCCATCTGTGACTGATGCAATCTTCTGCTACCTGCTAATATGATGTTGCCATTTTTGTCAATTTGACTCAAATTGAATATGCTTCAAATTGATTTGATCATCTCTAACACTAAATGTTCATCTCACCTAATAATTCAACTGAAAGAAGTTGTTGTTGTGAAAAATCTTCCTTAGATCTCTGTAAGCTTTAGCTTAGGGGACTAAGGTGCAGACATAATAAAGGTGTCATTAACCGAATTAAAAGTTTGCAATGAAAAATATCAAATATTATGGTGGTGGAAGAGGAGGACTATGTAGCACACTAACCCAAACTGACAGTAGCACACTAACCCAAACTGACAGTGTCACTCTCAGAGGTAACATCATGCTCCTGTGACTGAGATGAATGTTATTCCACCATATGTTCCTCCCTACTGATTCCCTTAGCTGAGGCAAAGCAGGCCAATCATGACCTGTATTTGATAGTGCTACTGCATCTACAGATGATGCTAGTGGTAATAATGGTACAGCTGCTTGTGGCATGGTATGCTATTTTCTTTTTCTTTACATTATCCCTTTCATTACCACTGCCACTTTTTTTACCATATATTTTGTAGTACACGGAAATTAACTTTTGTCATTGTTTTCAACTATATTTCCCCTTTTTACAAAACTGAACAAGAAATGTAAAAAACTAACACAGTAGCTTGTGGCATGCATACTTTCTCTGGCAGACACTAAGCTTATATTTTTTTGTTTAAAAAATATTGTTGGCTTGCTAATTTCTGAATGAAGAATCGAAAAACAAAATTGAAATGAAGCACCTTCAGAACGAGCTAATCTATATCACTGTGTGATCAATCACTACTTTGGTGCTGCCAGCTTTCCTCTCACTCTTTCCCTTATCAATTGAATCTCTGTTTTATTCTCAGATTACTACTAGTGATGAGCAAACGTGCTCTCCACTGCTCGGTTCTCGCCCGAGCCTCATGGTGCTCGACAAGTTCGGCGCTTGGCGAGTATTTCCGGGTTGCTCGGACGGGAACTCAGGTCCGCTCCCTGCATGTTTGGTGCTCTTTAGAGAGCCAATGAACATGCAGGGTTTGCCTGCCATGCACTGTAATGCTGTAGCCATGTTGGCTGTGGCATTACAGTGGTTGGCCACACAGCGTCATCAGGCCTATACAAGACCTGGCGCCGCTATGCTCGTCACAGTCTACCCCGGACACAGGCAGAGTAAGAAGAGGTGCTGCTGAGTCAGGGAGAGATTAGCTTGATTATAGTTAGTATATCCATCTGAACTAACAGTCTTTCTGAGGAATAATCCAGCTGCATATATTCAGTGGTGATAGCAGGAGTTAGGCAGGCAGGGTATGTGGCAGACTGCAGTGCATATAGTGCAAGATGGTCCATTGAACATCCTTTCTGCTGCTGTAATAATTAACCCTCAACTGGTGAGGTGGGGTTTTTGTCACGCAACTGGTAATGTGTGGTTTCCTATACCCCAGTGTTTAGAAATCTCTTATTTTTACAGAAAATGCAAAGATCACATTTGTTGTTATCATTTTCTTATTGGCGATTGATTACACATGAGTATAACAAATTTTTGACACCCACAAGTATCGGAAAATGTAATACTTTGATGATTCAATCCGAGGGCATTATGAAACATGACTTTTAGGATAATGTAAATAAAAATCACAAATTTTTTTCAAAAACAAGGGAATATAAGTATTAACATGAAAATTGAAAACACCACAAGCCATTCAAGAGAAAAATAAAAGGAATATTGTCTTTTTTGGTTTGCATGAAATTAGTCATTTTTTACAGTCAATTACCACAAATTGGGGTCTCGCACTCTTCGCACATACATTTTGTCTTCATGTCCTTCTTCCTAGGGCACTTGCCACACCTCACTTGTCTATCTAGCTGTCGTTTTCTTGGTGTAGGCATTCTGAAGAATTCGGGCAATGTTCTGCCGCAACTCGCGTGGAAGTCGATTGTTCAGCATCCTAACATTGAGGTAGGGTTGTGACAGAGCTCAGGCAAGAGACTTTACAAAGTCAAGGCGACTGTTCTTTGGATTCTCTGGATAAGATGAAAAGAGTACATATGCATTCACAAGCCTGATGTTCAAGATGGAGTAGAAGATTGCAAGCGGCCATCGTCTACTACATCGAATAGTTGAGTAAAGCGTGTACTTTTCATCCAGAGCATCAACACCTCCTTTTGTTGTATTGTAAAATTCAATGATTTCTGGCTTGCCAGATTCTGGGTCAATGCTTTTCTCATGATTCATTGATGAAATCAAAATTACCGCTTTGTTTTACTTTGGGACATAGGAAACTAAGGTCATGTCATTTGCAAATCCAAAGATTGCGGAACGTTCTTCTTTGGTTTTCGATGGGCAGAATTGTGGTGGAATTTCTTTCTTGTTCTTTCTAATTTTTCCCACGTATGTAAGTCCTCTTTTCTTCAACTCTGCCACAAATTCAATTGAAGAGAACCAGTTATCAGCAGTAATATTTCTGTTTGTTCTAAGTATTGGGGTTGATAGACGCAAGACAGACTGAGTAGGTTTATAAAAAAAAAAATTCTCATTGAAGAGAGAGGTTCCATCGCTGTCTTTACCAGTGTAAATTTACGCATTTAGTAAGTAATAAGTTTTCGCGTCAGTGATTGCCATGATTTTTATGCCATACTTACGAGGCTTACTTGGAATATACATTTTGAATGAACACCTTCCTCTGAAGCCAACCAGCATTTCGTCTATGCACGCATATTCCCCAATTGAGTAACATACCTGGCAGTTCCTAATGAACTTGTCAAACACACACGATATAGTTGCCGCACGGTCAGTCTGCTGCCTTTCTATTCGGTCAGTGCAATTATCGAAGCGAAGGGCCAGAAGTATGACATAAACTCGCTTCAAAGACATAATGCAACGAAAATATCTCGCCCCGTTCCATCAGTGGCAAAAAGAGCTACGAGATCTTCATTATTAGATTTGAAAATTGCAGAATACATCAAGATGGCCAGGAATGCTTTGAACTCGATCACGTCTAAATCTTTGTAGTCACTTCGATCAGTATCAGTCAGTTTGAGTCGCAATTCAGACAGCTTTTCATTTGTATAAAGTATTATTTCATGAATGATGTCTTCAGTAAACAGTAACTCCCACAATGACTGATGTGTGCAATAACAACCAAGCTGCCTGGCAGGCCCAATCACACCAGGCAAATGATATATGATGTTGTGCCTTCTCGTACGGATGTTTGGCTTTGGCTGTTCTCCTGACCACTTGAATTTGTTCTTTCCATAGAAAGTTTGAGAAGAATTCGTAATACCTGGACGTGATTGTGGGGAGTCATCGTCATCTGAGGCTGATGTAGTGTCTTCACTTTTGTCCTCAGGCGCATCTTCCTTAGACTCGCTATTGTGTTCGCTCTGGAAATCGGCTGGTACAACACCTCCTTCATTGCCACTAAAACCACTCTCTTCATTGTCAAGGATTGAAGCTGCCCAATCTGCAAAATGGGGATCTTCTGACCTCATAGACATCCTGGAATTTGCCATTTTTTGCCTCAGAGCAAGTGTACGAACAAACAGAAACTCAGTTATAAATTTGTGCAAAAAAAAAAGAAGTTTTCAAAATTTGAAAATGTGTAAAAAAGAATTACATGAGTGGTGATGTGGGGTTCAGCAAGGCCAAGATAGCACTTAGCGACAGCTAGCTCTGTTATGCGTGGCCAGAAGAGAGAGGCCTTGACGACATCCTGTTGACAAGGAAATGGATGGAAGCTAGTGAGACACGTATCCTCATGCCAGCATTTTTCAATGAATGGCAGCCGAACAAAAATTCCCTGGGGTGGGGCAAACCCCACCTCACCAGTTGAGGGTTAAAGATATTTGTAGACATAACCCCAGATATCAGGGGCCAGGGCAAATTTTCTTTTGATATTAATCCTGGTTAGTTGCTTAAAAAGCAATCCAGAGTAAACAACTTTTCAGCTCCATTTGCTTGTTAGCACTGCAGAAAACAACCAGATCTGTTCCATATTTCAGAGATAAAAATACAGAAATTTGAAATGAGTGTGGAAAATATTCGCCTACTTTTCCATTCTATTGCAGTGTGTCAGTCAAGCTATTCACACTAGATCTCTGTGTAGAATAATATGAGTAAATTACAGGCCTGCTATTTAAAACCGTGGTTCTCTGTGAGACATATCACCTATAAGAGTGTTCCAAAATCAGCCATTTCTGCCTTCCATTTCATTGCAGTATGTTGGTCAAGCTATTCACAATATGTCTCTGTGTAGAATAATATTAGTAAATTACAGGCCTGCTATTTAAAACCGTGCTTCTCTATCAGACATATCACATAACACAGCGTTTCAAAATCAGCCATTTCTTCCTTCCATTTCATTGCATTGTGTCGGTCAAGCTATTCACACTAGGTCTCTGTGTAGAATAATATTAGTAAATTACAGGCCTGCTATTTAAAACCGTGCTTCTCTTTCAGACATATCACATAACACAGTGTTCCAAAATCAGCCATTTCTGCCTTCCATTTCATTGCAGTGTGTCAGTCAAGCTATTCACACTAGGTCTCTGTGTAGAATAATATTAGTAAATTACAGGCCTGCTATTTAAAACCGTGGCTCTCTGTTAGACATATCACCTATAACAGTGTTCCAAAATCAGCCATTTCTGCCTTCCATTTCGTTGCAGCGTCAGTCAAGCTATTCACACTAAGTCTCTGTGTAGAATAATAATAGTAAATTACATGCCTGCTATTTAAAACCGTAGTTCCATAATCAGCCATTTCTCGTTAACGTGGAAAATATTGTCCTCATTTTAAAATGGACAAAGTGCGTGGCAATGGACGGGAAAGTGGACATGATGGTGATGGTCGTGGGCAAGCTGAAATTGTGCCACAACAAACACCCACATCTTGTCGCTCGACTTTCCTGTCCCAATTACTAGGGGACCGCAGTACACCACCACCACCACCCTGTCTTCCACACGATCAAGTCTCAGTAGACGTGAGTCTGAACTGCATATTCCTCACCTTGATCCTCCTTCCTCCCACCATGCCAAGTGCCCGGAGACAACAGATCCCATACTTGGACACTCAGAAGAGCTGTTCACTTTTCCATTTGTAGATTCGGGCCTCTCGCCCTGCCAGCTTCAAGCGAGTCAAGAGGAGAACGCGTCTGGCGATGCCAAAATATTGGAGCAGCCCCTGTCACATGAAGGCAATGGTGTGACAGTGCAATTACTGTCGCAAGAGGTGGGAGATGATGATGAAACACAATTGTCAGAAAGTCAGGAGGAAGACCAGGGTGTGGAAGTGAAAGACGAGGTAGTGGATGATATAGCAACTGACCCAACCTGGCAGGGGCACATACAGAGCAAGGACAGCAGCACACAGGGGTAGGGAGGCATAGCACCTCAACAGGCCGGAAGAAACAGTGTGGTGGCCGCAGACACAAGACGGGAAAGCATTCCTTGTAAGGTCAACACGATGGAAGTTGTCAGTTCAACTGTTTGATCTTCCTGAGTCTGGTTGTTTTTTAAAGACTCTGCAGATAACCCCAAAAAGGCCATTTGCACCACCTGCCAGGCCAGCATCATCAGGGGTAGCAAAACTAGCAGCCTGACCACTACAACATGATCAGGCACATGGCAGCAAAGCACTCGACTAAGTGGGCCGAATCCCAGGATCTAGAAACAGTGTCTGCGGATGACAACACTGCTTCTTTAGCTGTTGTGTGTTCATGCCAATCCACTGTTCATGGCGCATGCCAAGATGACTCCCGTCCTGCACGTGTAGTTGCACACTCTCCACTAGCGCCATCAGCAAGCACGTCCACATCCTTGTCCCAGTGCAGCGTTCAGTTATCCCTACCCCAGTCCTTGGAACGCAAGCGCAAATATGCAGCCAACACCCCACAGGCCACACTACTAAATTCACACATCACATTTTGCGAATGCTTGCGCTCGAAATGTTGCCTTTTAGGCTCGTGGAGATGGAAGCTTTCTGCAACCTTATGGCGGCGGAAGTCTCTCGGTATTCAGCCTCCAATCGCCACTATTTCTCCCAGTGTGCCATCCCCGCATTACATGAGCATGTGCCCCACAAAATTAGCAATGCCTTCAACAACGCAGTTCATAGGCAAGTCCACCTAATCACAGACACGTAGACAAGTGCTTGTGGGCAGGGAAGGTACATATCGCTGACTTCACACTGGGTTAATATAGTGGAAGCCGGGACCCAGTAGGACCTTGGGATGGAACACGTCTTCCCGATGCTGAGGATTGTGGGTCCTGGGTCAATCAGGATTACCCCTACATTCTACAGCTCCTGCAACTCCTCCTCCTCTTCTTCGGCATCCATCTCTGAAATGACCACATCAGTTGCAAGCTGGAAGCACTGCATCACTGCCTTGTCCAAGCGGCAACAGGCTGTGCTGAAGCTAATATGCTTAGGTGACAAACCGCACAACGCTGAAGAGTTGTGGACAGCTCTGGGAGAGCAGGCAGATATCTGGCTGACAATGCTGACCCTACAGCCAGGCACGGTCGTGTGTGACAATGGCTGGAACCTGATGGCGGCTCTGAGGCGAGGTGAGCTCACACACGTACTATACCAAGCCCATGTGCTTAACCTCGTGGTTCAGCGGTTTCTCAAAACCTATCCAGTTCTGCCGGATCTGCTTGTTATAGTACGCCGCCTGTGTGCCCATTTTAGAAAGTCAGCTACAGCTTCCACCACCCTTGCCGTGCTTCAGCAGCGTTTGGAGCTTCCGGCTCACCGACTAATCTGCGATGTCCCCACGCGTTGGAACTCAACATTGCAGATGTTGGGAAGGATTTGTGAGCAGAAGAGGGCAGTTGTTGACTACCAGCATCAACAAGACCATCGGTATTCGGGTCAAACTCCACACATAAAGCCTCAGGAGTGGACATGGATGTAAGACATCTGTGCCATCCTCCAAAACTTTGAGGACTCCACCAAGATGGTGAGTGGCAATGACACCATAATTAGCGTCACCATTCCACTTCTCTGTTTTCTGAAACGCTCTCTGCTTTCAATTAAAGAGAATGCATTGCAGGCAGAGCACAATGAGATGGAGCAAGGAACTATACTGGGTGATTCCACACAGCCCAGCCTCATCTTATCCCAACGTGGATTGGGTGACAATGAGGAAGAGGAGGAGGAGGAGGAAGAACAGGAGCTAGTTTCCTGCGCTATAAACGGTACTACCTGCACAACTATCATACCGTCTGTTCAGTGTGGATGGCCTGAGGACAGGGAGGAGGAAGAGGAGGAGGATGAGGAGGAGAGCATGGTCGGTCGTCCTCTTGGTGAGGACATGGAAGTCTTGCCTGTTAACAGTCTGACACACATGGCTGAGTTTATCTTACGCTGCCTTTCCCATGACCCTCGCGTTGTCCAAATTTTGGTTGACAGTCATTACTGGTTGGTGATACTTCTCGACCCATGCTACAAGCAGAACTTTCTGTCTCTTATTCCCGCGCAGTACAGGTCTAACTAAAAGGTCCAGTATGTGAAGGCCCATGTTGCGGAATTATTAAAAAAATTCCCATCTGAAAACTCTGGCAGCAGAGGTCACAGTTTGTTGGACAGCCAAGGAGTACAGGTGAGAGAGACACAAACGCAATCCAGCAGAGGTAGGGGAACACTGTCAAAGTTCTGGGACAGATTTCTCAGTCCCTCCCATCGCACAGGCCCTGAGGCGCAGGTTACTCTCCCAAGGAGGGAAAAGTTTCAGAAGATGGTGAGGGAGTACCTTGCCAACCATACCAACGTCCTCTGATTCCTCTGTGCCTTATAATTATTGGGTATCCAAACTGGACATGTGGCATAAACTGGCTCTCTACACCTTGGAGGTCCTGGCCTGCCCTGCGTTTTGTTAGAGAGGGTTTTTTTGTGCCGCCAGTGCAATTATAACTGATAGGCGTATCTGCCTGTCAACTGAAATTGCTGACAGGCTGACTTTTATAAAAAATAACAAGGGCTGGACTTCTTAACACCACCGAATGATAGCAGCATTGCATAAACTCAAATACAGTGTATATTTTTTTGGGAGGTCTAACTCTATTCCCATGCACCACTGTCTTCACACCCAGACATGGGTATACGCTTCCTGATTTTGTCTATTTGCTCTTGTCCTACTCCTTCTCCTCATCCTCATCCTCCACATCCTCCTCCATATCACCACCTTATCTACATATCACCATATCTACATCTCTAGCAAAGGGACATTTGAGTTCTTCCAAATTTTTGGCAGCCGTTGCATTCATTGGCCCCCCGACCTCTACATTTCTTGCAATTGACACAGGAGTTCATCCACCTTTTCGGCAGTCTTTGCATTCACTCTATAGACAAACAGTATGGAAGACCCATTTCTTTTTAATGGAAACATGTCATACTCGTTACTGTAGCCCAGCTCTATGTGTCTTTAAATTGTTAGTGAGGTTTTTCCTAAATTGTGGCAGCCGTAGGACTCACTGCATACCCTTTAACTGGTTTAGCAGACCCTCTCCTTTCTAATGGGAACATCTCGCTACTGTGGCCTAGCTCTATGTTTCTTTAAATTGTTAGTGAGGTTTTTCCCAAATTTTGGCAGCCCTTGCAGTCACAGCATGGGCATTACCACTATAGAAGACCCACTTCTTTATATCATTTTTTTTACTGAGACCCTCCTCTCTGTCTCTTCAAAGGGGTACTGGGGTGCATCCAAATTTTTGGCAGCTCTTGCAGTCACTGCATACGCAATAACAGTATTGGTGACCCACTTGTTAATAAAGGGAACAACAAAGCATAGCCGACTGCTGGCCCTTTAAGAATAGTAAGGCTGTAAAAATAGTGTTTGTGACTTTCACAATCCCTAATTCATAAATGAAACAGGATGTGTCTGATGATGTTTCACACACCACATGGCCAGATAAGGTTGTAAAATGTTAAAATTACATTTCCCGCTGAATGCATTTGTCACAGTTGAAAGCAATGCAAAAGTGCATTAAAAACGCTACGTGTGAACATAGCCCAAAGTGTGGAGGAGCATTTTTGCTTTTGGTTATTTATTTTGCCTTATATACAAGTAATTACCCTGGAAAGGATGTTCCTTAAAAATATTTCCCAGAAACGTCCATTTTAGTTTTGTTTTTGTATGTTTTATTGTGAGTCCGTAAAAGTGGCGTAATACTTCTGACAACATTGTTGACAGGAGTGACCTGGGAGTCAGAAATGCTTCCAGGGGTTTTTGTAATGCTGTTCCCATGTCACTTGAGCACTGTTTTCATCGATTTGGGCAATTTTAGGCCCTCTGCAGACCGCCAGTGGGAGCCGCCGGAAAAATGCTTGAGTTTCCCATAGACTTACATTGTTACACGTCTCTTAGTGAATTTGTTGCATCTTACTCTAGTGTACTGTTCATTGACACTGGCTTGAAAAATGACAGACTTGATTATTAGGGATCTTTAATTTTTTATTATTTGGTGTAATTGTGTCTTTTCTAAAAATAATCACTGAGCTTGAAATTTAGAAGAAAAGCTGCCTGTTTTTGAGCTGTGAAAAGTTTGTTCCTCAAACTTATGCTTCTAGATATTTAACTTCAGTTTCTTTAAGTAACATTTCTGCACATTAGACTTTGCAATTAAAGTCATTTAAGAATCTATATTTAAATCCATGGAAGCCAACTGCTGGCTAGCAGTGACTGATGAATGATTAGGGGACTTACAGCTATGAGCACTTGCTGGGTTTTGTCCTTAGCTTTTACCTTTGACACAGTTGGCTGCAGATGTTCACCCACTGCATGAAAAGCATTTTATTAGTTTTGTTGTGTTGATTACGCAATATCTTATGTTTAGAAGTCAGTATCTCTATTGTGCTGAAAATGTATTATTCTAGAAGCCTGTGATTTGGTGGAAAAAAACAGATTATCTTCTTTTACTAAGACTAGCACTATATACAGTATATACACTGACATACAGTATTTTTAATAATTATTATACACAGCTACATTGAGTTCTTTAATTTAAATATTTATAATATTCAAAATATATTTGCTTAAAGACATCTGAAGTTTTAGTAGAATTTTTTTTATCTGTATGTTAAAAATGTCTTGCTTGCTGGTGACTAATTACTGATCAATCTGTGCCTTGATCAGTGATAATGGCTAGGCTTCTGTTGATGCTGAACATGTCTGTCATTTGGTACAAACAACATTAGAGGTTGTAATAGATTTTGAGACTTACTGTTTCCTTTTGTCACTTAGGCTGCTTCCACCTTTGGGTGCCCGTTTCATTCCTTTGTTAGGAGCTAACAGTGGAAAATGCCAAGGTCAAAATGCTTTGGGGTTGACTTCACTATTAGGGGGAGTATCATCCTTGTGTTATGCCGCATGAGTCCCTATCAGCCACCAGCCAAGAATAATAAAGTTGTACAACGTGTCAATAAAGGTCCTGCCCGCCAACATGTCAATAAAAGTCCTGCTGCATTCCCTGCCTTGGACTTTTTGTAGGCTATTATAATCCCTCATGATTGGCTGTGCTATACTATTCGATGTTATAGTTGTACAGCATTAGGGGACGCCTGCCAAGTTTGATCAGCTGACCAATGATAGGGTGGATTCCAGACACGGATTGCTAATCTGCCCTACCGGGCACATTCCCGGTGGGCTGTGGTGTGGCACAGCTTGGGAGCCGCCAGCCCGTTTTATGGCTGCCGGCCCCTTTAATTTTTTAGGTGCCTGCCCTGGTGGCTCAGCATCACCGGGGGAAGGGTGCATGCACGCAGCGTTCATCATTTGAATGCTGCAACGCACACAGGTGGCTGGAGCGGGCGGGAACACGCTGACACTGCTATGTTTCAGCGCGTTCTGTGAGCAGAGAGCGCGCGCTCTGCTCTCCCGCCCGAAGGCCTAGCAACACAGCAACCACGGCCCTAGCAACGCTGCTGCCGAGTCCCCGCCACAGCAGCAGGGAACAAGGTAGGTGAGTATATATTTTTTTATAATCAAATAGTACTGTGTGGGGGCCATCATATCACGCGTGGGGGCCATCATATCTTGTCTGGGGGCCATCATATCACGTGTGGAGGACATCATATCACATGTGTGGGGGCCATCATTTTATGTGTGAGGGCCATCATATCATGTGTGGGGGCCATCATATCATTTGTGGGGGCCATCATATCATATGTGGGGGCCATCATATCATATGTGGGGGCCATCATATCATATGTGGGGGCCATCATACTATAGGGACCATTATATATATGGGGGCCATCATGCTATGTGCAGTACTGTATGTGGGGTCATCATACTATGTGCAGAACTGTATGAGGGGCAATCATACTATGTGCAGGACTGTATGTGGGGCCATCATGCTATGTACAGGACTATCTGTGGGGCGATCATACTATTTGCAGGACTAAATGTAGGGCCATCATACTATGTGCATGACTATATGTGGGGCCATCATACTATGTGCAGGACTATATGTGGGGTCATCATACTATGTGCAGGACTATATGTGGGGCAATCATACTATGTTCAGGACTGTATGTGGGGCAATCATACAATGTGCAGGACTATATGTGGGGCAATCATATTATGTGCAGGACTGTATGTAGGACGATCATACTATGTGCAAGACTGTATGTAGGACCATCATAATATGTGCAGGACTATATGTGGGGCCATCATACTATGTGCAGGACTGTAAGCAGGGGCATCATACTATGTTCAGGACTGTATGTAGGACCATCATACTATGGGCAAGTCTGATTGTAGGACCATCATACTTTGTGCAGGACTATATGCAGGGCCATCATTCTATGTGGGGCCATCATATCATATGTGGTGGCCATCATGCTACAGGGACCATTATATGAGGGGGCCATCATACTATGTGAAGGACTGTATGTGGGGCCATCATGCTATGTACAGGACTATCTGTGGGGCCATCATACTATGTGCAGGACTATATGTAGGGCCATCATACTATGTGCATGACTATATGTGGGGCCATCATACTATGTGCAGGACTATATGTGGGGTCATCATACTATGTGCAGGGCGGTATGAGGGGTAATCATACTATGTTCAGTACTGTATGTGGGGCAATCATACAATGTGCAGGACTATATGTGGGGCAACCCTATTATGTGCATGACTGTATGTAGGACCATCATACTATGTGCAAGACTGTATGTAGGACCATCATACTATGTGCAGGACTATATGTTGGGCCATCATACTATGTGCAGGACTGTATGCAGGGACATAATACTATGTTCAAGACTGTATGTAGGACCATCATACTATGGGCAGGTCTGTATGTAGGACCATCATACTATGTGCAGGTCTATATGCAGGGCCATCATTCTATGTGGGGGCCATCATATCATATGTGGGGGCCATCATACTATAGGGACCATAATATATGGGGGCCATCATACTATGTGCAGGACTGTATGTGGGGCCATCATACTATGTGCAGGACTATATTTGGTGCCATCATACTATGAGCAGGACTATATGTGGGGCCTTCATACTATGGACAGGACTTTATGTGGGCCATCATACTATGTGCAGGACTATATGTGGGGCCATCATACTATGTGCAGGACTGTATGTGGGGCAATCATACTATGTGCAGGACTGTATGTGGGGCAACCATATTATGTGCAGGACTGTTTGTAGGGCCATCATATTATGTGCAAGACTATATGTAGGACTATCATACTATGTGCAGGACTATATGTGGGGCCATCATACTATGTGCAGGACTGTATGTGGGGCCATCATACTATATGCATGACTATTTGTGGGGCAAACATACGATGTGCAGGACTGTATGCAGGGGCATCATACTATGTTCAGGACTGTATGTAGGACCATCATACTATGGGCAAGTCTGTATGTAGGACCATCATACTATGTGCAGGACTATATGCAGGGCCATCATTCTATGTGGGGGCCATCATATCATATTTGGGGGCCATCATACTATAGAGACCATTATATGTGGGGGCCATCATACTATCTGAAGGACTGTATGTGAGGCCATCATGCTATGTACAGGACTATCTGTGGGGCCATCATACTATGTGCAGGACTATATGTAGGCCCATTATACTATGTGCATGACTATATGTGGGGCCATCATACTATGTGCAGGACTATATGTGGGGTCATCATACTATGTGCAGGACTGTATGAGGGGCAATCATACTTTGTTCAGGACTGTATGTGGGGCAATCATACAATGTGCAGGACTATATGTGGGGCAATCATATTATGTGCAGGACTGTATGTAGGACCATCATACTATGTGCAGGACTGTATGTAGGATCATTATACTATGTGCAGGACTGTATGTAGGACCATCATACTATGGGCAGGTATGTATGTAGGACCATCACACTATGTGCAGGACTATATGCAGGTCCATCATTCTATGTGGGGGCCATCATAACATATGTGGGGGCCATCATACTATAGGGACCATTATATGTGGGGGCCATCATACTATGTGCAGGACTGTATGTGGGGCCATCATACTATGTGCAGGACTATATTTGGGGCCATCATACTATGAGCAGGACTATATGTGGGGCCATCAAACTATGGACAGGAGTATATGTGGGCCATCATACTATGTGCAGGACTGTATGTGGGGCAATCATACTATGTGCAGGACTGTATGTGGGGCAACCATATTATGTGTAGGACTGTATATGGGGCCATCATATTATGTGCAAGATTATATGTAGGACTATCATACTATGTGCAGGATTATATGTGGAGCCATCATACCATGTGCAGGACTGTATGTGGGGCAATCATACTATGTGCAGCACTGTATGTGGGGCAATCATATTATGTGCAGGACTGTATATGGGGCCATCATACTATGTGCAGGACTGTATGCGGGGCCATCATACTATGTGCAGGACTGTACGTAGGACCATCATACTATGTGCAGGACTGTATGTTTAACCATCATACTATGTGCAGGACTGTATGTGGGGCCATCATAGTATGTGCAGGACTGTATGCTGGGCCATCATACTGTGTGCAGGACTGTATGTAGGTTTTAGAACCCTCCTGTTTGTTTTTTCCATCTTGTGTTTTGCGGTCAAGTGACCACCTGCTTTTATATTCCAGCTCCGCCCTTTTGGCTGTGCTGGACTTCAGTATTGTTTGACTGTTTTGCTAGCCAGGTGCTTCGATGCCTTTCTCTGTCAGTTCGCTTGGTTCTTCTGGGACCTCTAGTATCTTTTTTGTCAGTTTGTCTTTTTGCGTTCTACAACAACTTCTCTGTTTAGGAGGTGTCCCATTTTTGTTCTAGTCCTTAGTTCATTTTGGGACCCCTCCCCTTATGCTATAAGTCTTCGTTTATACTAGTCGAGGACTTAGGCAGGTCTGTTCGCTAGGAGCAGGCAGCCCACTACATCGTAGGGTTTTCAGCTTAGCCTAAGGCTATGTGCCCACGATGCAGAAATGAAGCAGAAAATTTCTGCAGCATTTCTGCATCTCCCTCGCAGAAAAAAACGCATGCGTATTGTACATGCGTTTTTCCTGCGAAATACATGCGGATTCACATGCGTTTCCGCATGCGGATTGACAAGCGCTTTCAAAGCGATTTTAGCATCACTTGGAAAGTGCTTGTCAACTAGGTCACACTATATAAATCCATGCAAACAGCATGGATTTATACAGTTACATGAAAAAGTTTGGGCACCCCTATCAATCTTAAGCTTAATGTTTTCTTAAAATTGGTGTTTTTGCAACAGCTATTTCAGTTTGATAAATGTAATAACTGTTGGACACAGTAATGTTTCTGCCTTGAAATGAGGTTTACTGTACTAACAGAAAATGTGCAATCTGCATTCAAACAAAATTTGACAGGTGCATAAGTATGGGCACCTCACCAGAAAAGTGACATTAATATTTAGTAGATCCTCCTTTTGCAAAAATAACAGCCTCTAGTCGCTTCCTGTAGCTTTTAATGAGTTCCTGGATCCTGGATGAAGGTATTTTTGACCATTCCTCTTTACAAAACAATTCCAGTTCAGTTAAGCTTGATGGTCGCCGAGCATGGACAGCCCTCTTCAAATGATCCCACAGATGTTCAATGATATTCAGGTCTGGGGACTGGGATGGCCATTCCAGAACATTGTAATTGTTCCTCTGCATGAATGCCTGAGTAGATTTGGAGCGGTGTTTTGGATCATTGTCTTGCTGAAAGATCTATCCCCTGCGTAACTTCAACTTTATCACTGATTCTTGAACATTATTGTCAAGAATCTGCTGATACTGAGTGGAATCCATGCGTCCCTCAACTTTAACAAGATTCCCGATGCCGGCATTGGCCACACAGCCCCAAAGCATGATGGAACCTCCACCAAATTTTACTGTTGGTAGCAAGTGTTTTTCTTGGAATGCTGTGTTTTTTTGACGCCATGCATAACGCCTTTTTGTATGACCAAACAACTCAATCTTGGTTTCATCAGTCCACAGGACCTTCTTCCAAAAAGAAATTGGCTTCTCCAAATGTGCTTTTGCATACCTCAGCCGACTCTGTTTGTGGCGTGCTTGCAGAAACGGCTTCTTTCGCATGACTCTCCCATACAGCTCCTCCTTGTGCTTCAAACATCTGCCCCAGCCGTCTGCTTAACCTCCGCTAGAGACTAAAATTACGGGGAACCCCACAACAATTTTTTTTTTAATAAATCCTTTACTTTAACACTAAATGACAAGTACAGTAATCAACACTATCACTGTACTTATTATATATGTGACTGACATGTTTCTATCTATCTAATCTATGTGTGATGCTCTATTCTTTCTGTTCTATATTGTCGGGTACCGATGCTGAATTGCCGGCCGGCTTTTTTAAAGAGACGGTGCATGAAAACACAATTATTTTTTTAAATAAATCCTTTAACACTAAATGACAAGTACAGTAACCAACACTGTCACTGTACTTCTTATATATGTGACTGACATGTTTCTATCTATCTAATCTATGTGTGATGCTCTATTCTTTCTGTTTTAAATTGTCGGGTACCGATGCTGATTTGCCAGCCGGCTTTTTTAAAGAGAGTGTCTTCTGAGCAGTTTGTCAGCTTTTGGACACCTTTGAAGGTGTTTTCTATGTGTTTTTATTTGCCTGCCATTGGTTTTAGCCGTGTTCGACAGTGTTCTAAGGTGTTCGACGAACAGTTCCACGAACACCCCGGTGTTCGACGAACCGAACTGAACTCGATCACTACTGGGGTGGCTCAACACTACACCTGAGACTCTGAAGGATGGCATGCAATTAGCTGTTCGTGTGGATAGGAGACTGAGAGTTAGGCAGAATGATGTAAAGACTCCTGTAATGCCAGGTCCTAGTCCCGAGAAAATCTTCTCTGACGGCGGAGAACCAATCGAGGTTGAGGCAAAGACAATCTCCTCTCAGGAAAGAGACCAGAGGTTTGCCGAGGGATTGTGTCTTTATTGTGGTAAAGCTGACCATTTGATTAAGTATTGTGAACTCCATTTAAGTAAGGGATAAAAAAAGGTCAGTTACGCCCGTATAGCTTGTTTACGCTCTGCAGGATTATTTCTTTCAGGGAGTACTACTTTTCAGGAAAATTTGATTGAATTTCAGGTATTTGTGGATTGTGGTTCAATACTTAATGTGATTGATAAAGGGTTTTAGGAAAAACTTAAATTGAAATCCAAACCTTTGTCGTCACCTATTTCTGTGATTGCTATTGATAACACTCCCTTGAAATGTATTACTCACAAGGTTGCTGCATTTCCCCTCACTATCAATGGAGTTCACCAAGAAATTTTGGACTTGGTTGTATTAGATAATTTACCTCCTCCGGTCGTTCTAGGATTGCCTTGCTTAAAACTGTACAATCCTTTGCTGGACTGGTCTACTAATATGATTAAGTCTTGGAGTCCGAAGTGCTATGATAAATGTTGTAATGGTCTCTTTGCGGCTGTGGAAAAAGGGGAATTACCTGTACCTATTCAAGATTTTTGGAGGGTTTTTTCGGAGGAAGAGTCGCAAGTTTTACCTCCTCATAGGGATTATGATTGTAGCCATTGAGTTTGTTCCGGGAGCTACTCTTCCCAAGAGTGGCTTGTTCAATCTGACTATCCCGGAAAGAAAGGCCTAGGAGGAGTACATACAGACTAGCCTGGCTGCAGGTCACATTAGACCTTCTAAGTCGCCTGTGGCAGTTGGATTTTTTTTCTTTGTTAAAAAAAAGGACGGGGGTTTACGTCCATGTCTGGATTTTTGTGAAATTAATAAGATTACCGTACGCAATTCCTACCCATTGTCGTTAATTCCTGACATGTTTAACCAGTTGGTGGGGGCCAAGTGGTTCTCTAAAATTGATCTCCGGGGGGGCATACAATTTGTTACGAGTGAAGGAGGGTGATGAAAGGAAAACTGCTTTTAACACTCCGGTAGGTCATTTTGAGAATCTGGTGATGCCTTTTGGTCTTACCAATGCACCTTCATTTTTTCAGAACCTTATTAATGACATCCTGAGACTTTTGATTGGTAAGAATGTGGTTGTGTATTTGGATGACATTTTGATTTATTCACCAGATCTATAGTCCCATTGGCAGAGTGGACGTGAAGTTTTGCAGTTGTTCACTCTTTGCTAAGCTGGAGAAATGTGAGTTCGCTGTTCAAAATTAGTTTTTTGGGCTACATTATCTCCAGCGAGGGCTTTGAGATGGACCCGGTGAAGGTTCAGGCTGTGCAGGAATGGCCTAGGCCTATTGGTTTGAAATCTATACAGAGATTTTTGGGGTTTTGCCAATTATTACAGGAAATTCATTAAGAATTTTTCTGTAATTGTAAAGCCTCTAACCGATCTCACCAGGAAAGGTGTGAATACGGTCCAGTGGACTACTGAGGCCATTGAAGCATTTAAGTATCTCAAAAAGATGTTCAGTTCTGCCCTTATCCTTAGGCAGCCTGATGAGACCATGCCATTTTTGGTCGAGGTCGATGCTTCAATGGTGGGGGTCGGAGAAGTTTTGTCTCAGGATCTCAGGAAAACAGGGATGGAGTACATCCTTGTGCCTTCTTTTCGAAAAAAAATTTCGGAAACCGAACTGAATTATGATGTTGGAAATCGGGAGTTGCTGGCTATTAAACTCGCGTTTGAACATTGGCGTCATTTTTTGGAAGGCGCTAGATTTCCTATTCAGGTTTTCACAGATCATAAGAATTTGATCTATCTGAATGCTGCCAAGCGCTTGAATGCCTATCAAGCTAGGTGGGCACTTTTTTTTTCTCGGTTTGATTTTTCTGTTACCTATATCCCTGGTTCTAAGAATGTTAAAGCCGATGCTTTATCTCGCAGCTTCTCTCCTATGGTCGGTGCCGAGGAGGAGGAGAGCATTTAACAGAAAGGAGTTGTGGTGGCGGCATTGGACTCCATTTTGGAGAATGAGATAATGAAAGTTCAAGATGATGCTGCATCTAACACTCCCCATTGGAGGTTGTTTGTGCCTAGAACCTTTAGGACAGATTTTTTTGTGGAGTGTCATGAGTCTCGGTTGGCAGGTCATCCAGGAATTTCAGAGACTAAGAGACTTATCAGTCGCAGTTTTTGGTGGCCTGGATGGCAGAAGGAAGTCATCAAGTGGGTGCGTCAATGTACGGTGTGCTAGATCAAAGACATCACATACTCCTGCTGCGGGGTTGCTTTGCCCTCTGGAGGTTCCTAGTGCGCCTTGGACGCATCTCACAATGGATTTTATTACTGATTTGCCTGTGTCTGAGGGTTTTACTATCATCTGGGTGGTCTTGGACCGTTTTAGTAAGATGTGTCATTTGGTTCCATTCATTAAGTTGCCCTGCGCCAAGACCCTCGCTAAGGCGTTGCTAAGGAGATTGTCAAGCTTCATGGCGTTCCCACGGATATTGTTTCTGATAGAGGATCTCAGTTTGTGGCTTTCTTTTGGCGTGCTTTTTGTGACAGGTTGGGAGTCCACTTGTCATTTTTGTCTGGGTATCATCCTGAGTCTAATGGACAGACTGAAAGAAAGAACCAGGATGTTGAACAGTTTTTGCGTTGTTTTGTGGTGGGCAATCAAGAGGTGTGGTCTGAGTTTCTGCCTCTCGCAGAATTTACTCTTAACAATCATACACCCTCCTCAGCTGGGTGTTCTCCTTTTTTTTTTGTTGTACAGGGAGACATCTGTCTTTTGGTTCATTCTCCAAATTGGAGTCGGCGGTGCCAGAGGAGGAGAACTTTTCCGGTGATTTGGAGAGAGTTTGGACTAATGTACATTGCAGCTTCAAGGAGGCTAACAAGAAGTCCAAGAAGTATTTTGACAGGAAACAAAAGGAGGTTTTGTTTACTGTGGGTGACATGGTTTGGTTGTCCTCAAAGAACCTGCGGTTGAGGATTCCCTCTAAAAAACTAGGTCCTAAGTTTGTGGGTCCATTTAAAGTGCTTCAGGTTGTTAACCCATCTGAGGTTAGGTTGGATGTCCCTACTTCCTGGAAGATTAATCCTGTGTTTCATGTTTCCTTGTTGAAAAAGGCGGATGTATCAGATAGGGATTCCAATGTCACAGTTCCTCCTGTGGAGGAAGACGGCGAATATGAAATTTCTCGTATCTTGAATTCTAGATGGCATAGAGGGAGATTACAGTATCTCGTCTCCTGGAAGAGTTTCGGTCCCGAAGATAACTCCTGGGTAAGGGCAGATGATGTCTCTGCACCTAGGCTTGTTAGCGCTTTCCACAGGAGGTTTCTGGATAGGCCTGGGCCTGAAGGATCCGAAGGATACTCATTAAAGAGGGGGTACTGTTAGAACCCTCCTGTTTGTTTTTTCCATCTTGTTTTGCGGTCACGTGACCATCTGCCTTTATATTCCAGCTCCGCCCTTTTGCTGTGCTGGACTTCAGTGTTGTTTGACTGTTTTGATAGCCAGGTGCTTCGGTGCCTTTCTCTGTCAGTTCGCCTGGTTCTTCTGGGTCCTCTAGTACCTTTTTGTCAGTTTGTCTTTTTGTGTTCTGCAACAACTTCTCTGTTTAGGAGGTGTCCCATTTTTGTTCCAGTCCTTAGTTCTTTTAGGGACCCCTTCCCTTATTCTATAGGTCTTCGTTCAGACTAGCCAAGGACTTAGGCGGGTCTGTTCGCTAGGAACAGGCAGCCCGCTGCATCGTAGGCATTCAGCTTAGTCTTACTGTAGGGACAGTTTTCCCCTATCTTTCCTTAGTTCATGTTGCAGGACCATCATACTATGTGCATGACTGTATGTAGGACCATCATACTATGTGCAGAACTATATTTGGGGCAATCATACTATGTGCAGGACTATTTGTGGGGCCATCATACTATGTGCAAGACTGTATGTGGGGCCATCATACTATGTGCAGGTCATATGCGGGACCATCATACTTTGTGCTAGACTATATGTGGGGCCATCATACTATGTGCAGGACTGTATGTAGGACCATCATACTATGTGTAGGATTGGATGCGGGGCCATCATACTATGGGCAGAACTGTATGTGGGGCCATCATATTATGTGCAGGACTATATGTGGGGCCATCATACTACATGCAGGACTGTATGTGGAGCCATCATACTATGTGAGGACTGTATGTGGGGCCATCAAACTATGTGCAGGACTATATGTGGGGCCATCATACTATGTGCAAGACTGTAAGACCATCATACTATGTGTAGGACTATATGTGGGGCCATCATACTATGTGCAGAACTATATGTGGGGCCATCATACTATGGACAGGACTATATGTGGGGCCATCATACTATGTGCAGGACTATATGTGGGGCCATCATACTATGTGCAGGACTGTATGCGGGGCCATCATACTATGTGCAGGACTGTATGTACGACCATCATACTATGTGTAGGATTGGATGCGGGGCCATCATACTATGGTCAGAACTGTATGTGGGGCCATCATATTATGTGCAGGACTATATGTTGGGCCATGATACTACGTGCAGGACTGTATGTGGAGCCATCATACTATGTGCAGGACTATATGTGGGGCCATCAAACTATGTGCAGGACTATATGTGGGGCCACCATACTATGTGCAAGACTGTAGGACCATCATACTATGTGTAGGACTATATGTGGGGCCATCATACTATGGACAGGACTATATGTGGGGCCATCATACCATGTGCAGGATTGTATGTGGGGCCATCATACTATGTGCAGAACTATTTGTGGGGCCATCATACCATGTGCAGAACTGTATGTGGGGCCATCGTACTATGTGCAGGCCTGTATGTGGGGCAATCATATTATGTGCAGGACTATATGCGGGGCCATCATACTATGTACCGGACTATATGTGGGGCCATCATACTATGTGCAGGACTGTGTGCGGGGCTATCATACTATGTGAAGGACTGTATGTAGGACCATCATACTATGTGCAAGACTGTATGTAGGACCATCATACTATGTGCAGGACTTTATGTGGAGCCATCATACTATGTGCAGGACTTTATATGGGGCCATCATACTATGTGCAGAACTGTATGCGGGGCCATCATACTATGTGCAGGGCTATATTTAGGACCATCATACTATGTACAGGACTGTATGTAGAACCATCATACTATGTGCAGGAGTATATGTGGGGCCATCATACTATGTGCAGGACTGTATGCGGGGCCATCATATTATGTGCAAGACTGTATGTAGGACCATCATACTATGTGCAGGATTGTATGTGGGGCTATCATATTATGTGCAGGACTGTATGTGGGGCCATCATACTATGTGCAGGACTATATGTGGGGCCATCATACTATGTGCAGGACTATATGTGGGGCCATCATACTATGTGCAGGACTATATGTGGGGCCATCATACTATGTGCAGGACTATATGTGGGGCCATCATACTATGTGCAGGACTGTATGCGGGGCCATCATACTATATGCAGGACTGTATGTAGGACCATCATACTGTGTGCAGGACTTTATGTGGAGCCATCATACTATGTGCAGGACTATATATGGGGCCATCAAACTATGTGCAGGACTGTATGCGGGGCCATCATACTATGTGCAGGACTATATGTAGGACCATCATACTATGTACAGGACTGTATGTAGAACCATCATACTATGTGCAGTACTATATGTGAAGCCATCATACTATGTGCAGGACTGTATGTAGGACCATCTTACTAATTGCAAGACTGTATGTAGGACCATCATACTATTTGCAGGACTATACTTGGGGCCATCATACTATGTGCAGGACTATATGTGGGGCCATCATACTATGTGCAGGACTGTATGCGGGGCCATCATACTATGTGCAGGACTGTATGTACGACCATCATACTATGTGTAGGATTGGATGCGGGGCCATCATACTATGGGCAGAACTGTATGTGGGGCCATCATATTATGTGCAGGACTATATGTGGGGCCATCATACTACGTGCAGGACTGTATGTGGAGCCATCATACTATGTGCAGGACTGTATGTGGGGCCATCAAACTATGTGCAGGACTATATGTGGGGCCATCATACTATGTGCAAGACTGTAGGACCATCATACTTGGTGTAGGACTATATGTGGGGCCATCAT
The DNA here is from genome assembly GCF_046119375.1 of Phyllobates terribilis. Classification (NCBI taxonomy): domain Eukaryota; kingdom Metazoa; phylum Chordata; class Amphibia; order Anura; family Dendrobatidae; genus Phyllobates; species Phyllobates terribilis. The sequence continues at coordinate 287,533,985 of NW_027362761.1, forward strand.
ACTATGTGCAGAACTATATGTGGGGCCATCATACTATGGACAGGACTATATGTGGGGCAATCATACCATGTGCAGGATTGTATGTAGGGCCATCATTCTATGTGCAGAACTATTTGTGGGGCCATCATACCATGTGCAGAACTGTATGTGGGGCCATCGTACTATGTGCAGGGCTGTATGTGGGGCAATCATATTATGTGCAGGACTATATGCGGGGCCATCATACTATGTACAGGACTATATGTGGGGCCATCATACTATGTGCAGGACTGTGTGCGGGGCCATCATATTATGTGCAGGACTGTATGTAGTACCATCATACTATGTGCAAGACTGTATGTAGGACCATCATACTATGTGCAGGACTTTATGTGGAGCCATCATGCTATGTGTAGGACTATATATGGGGCCAACATACTATGTGCAGGACTGTATGCGGGGCCATCATACTATGTGCAGGACTATATTTAGGACCATCATACTATGTACAGGACTGTATGTAGAACCATCATACTATGTGCAGGACTATATGTGGGGCCATCATACTATGTGCAGGACTGTATGCGGGGCCATCATATTATGTGCAAGACTGTATGTAGGACCATCATACTATGTGTAGGACTGTATGTGGGGCTATCATATTATGTGCAGGACTGTATGTGGGGCCATCATACTATGTGCAGGACTATATGTGGGGCCATCATACTATGTGCAGGACTATATGTGGGGCCATCATACTATGTGCAGGACTGTATGCGGGGCCATCATACTATGTGCAGGACTATATGTGGGGCCATCATACTATGTGCAGGACTGTATGTAGGACCATCATACTGTGTGCAGGACTTTTTGTGGAGCCATCATACTATGTGCAGGACTATATATGGGGCCATCAAACTATGTGCAGGACTGTATGCGGGGCCATCATACTATGTGCAGGACTATATGTAGGACCACCATACTATGTACAGGACTGTATGTAGAACCATCATACTATGTGCAGGACTATATGTGAAGCCATCATACTATGTGCAGGACTGTATGCGGGGCCATCATACTATGTGCAGGACTGTATGTAGGACCATCATACTAATTGCAAGACTGTATGTAGGACCATCATACTATTTGCAGGACTATACTTGGGGCCATCATACTATGTGCAGGACTATATGTGGGGCCATCATACTATGTGCAGGACTATATATGGGACCATCATACTATGTGTAGGACTATATGTGGGGCCATCATACTATGTGCAGAACTATATGTGGGGCCATCATACTATGGACAGGACTATATGTGGGCCCATCATACCATGTGCAGGATTGTATGTTGGGCCATCATACTATGTGGAGAACTATTTGTGGGGCCATCATACCATGTGCAGAACTGTATGTGGGGCCATCGTACTATGTGCAGGCCTGTATGTGGGGCAATCATGTTATGTGCAGGACTATATGCGGGGCCATCATACTATGTACCGGACTATATGTGGGGCCATCATACTATGTGCAGGACTGTGTGCGGGGCTATCATACTATGTGAAGGACTGTATGTAGGACCATCATACTATGTGCAAGACTGTATGTAGGACCATCCTACTATGTGCAGGACTTTATGTGGAGCCATCATACTATGTGCAGGACTTTATATGGGGCCATCATATTATGTGCAGAACTGTATGCGGGGCCATCATACTATGTGCAGAGCTATATTTAGGACCATCATACTATGTACAGGACTGTATGTAGAACCATCATACCATGTGCAGGACTATATGTGGGGCCATCATACTATGTGCAGGACTGTATGCGGGGCCATCATATGTGCAAGACTGTATGTAGGACCATCATACTATGTGCAGGACTGTATGTGGGGCTATCATATTATGTGCAGGACTGTATGTGGGGCCATCATACTATGTGCAGGACTATATGTGGGGCCATCATACTATGTGCAGGACTATATGTGGGGCCATCATACTATGTGCAGGACTATATATGGGGCCATCATACTATGTGCAGGACTATATGTGGGGCCATCATACTATGTGCAGGACTGTATGCGGGGCCATCATACTATATGCAGGACTGTATGTAGGATCATCATACTGTGTGCAGGACTTTATGTGGAGCCATCATACTATGTGCAGGACTATATATGGGGCCATCAAACTATGTGCAGGACTGTATGCGGGGCCATCATACTATGTGCAGGACTATATGTAGGACCATCATACTATGTACAGGACTGTATGTAGAACCATCATACTATGCGCAGGACTATATGTGAAGCCATCATACTATGTGCAGGACTGTATGTAGGACCATCATACTAATTGCAAGACTGCATGTAGGACCATCATACTATTTGCAGGACTATACTTGGGGCCATCATACTATGTGCAGGACTATATGTGGGGCCATCATACTATGTGCAGGACTGTATGCGGGGCCATCATACTATGTGCAGGACTGTATGTACGACCATCATACTATGTGTAGGATTGGATGCGGGGCCATCATACTATGGACAGAACTGTATGTGGGGCCATCATATTATGTGCAGGACTATATGTGGGGCCATCATACTACGTGCAGGACTGTATGTGGAGCCATCATACTATGTGCAGGACTGTTTGTGGGGCCATCAAACTATGTGCAGGACTATATGTGGGGCCATCATACTATGTGCAAGACTGTAGGACCATCATACTTTGTGTAGGACTATATGTGGGGCCATCATACTATGTGCAGAACTATATGTGGGGCCATCATACTATGGACAGGACTATATGTGGGGCAATCATACCATGTGCAGGATTGTATGTGGGGCCATCATACTATGTGCAGAACTATTTGTGGGGCCATCATACCATGTGCAGAACTGTATGTGGGGCCATCGTACTATGTGCAGGGCTGTATGTGGGGCAATCATATTATGTGCAGGACTATATGCGGGGCCATCATACTATGTACAAGACTATATGTGGGGCCATCATACTATGTGCAGGACTGTGTGTGGGGCCATCATACTATGTGCAGGACTGTATGTAGTACCATCATACTATGTGCAAGACTGTATGTAGGACCATCATACTATGTGCAGGACTTTATGTGGAGCCATCATGCTATGTGTAGGACTATATATGGGGCCAACATACTATGTGCAGGACTGTATGCGGGGCCATCATACTATGTGCAGGACTATATTTAGGACCATCATACTATGTGCAGGACTATATGTGGGGCCATCATATTATGTGCAGGACTGTATGTAGGACCATCATACTATGTGCAGGACTGTATGTGGGGATATCATATTATGTGCAGAACTGTATGTGGGGCCATCATACTATGTGCAGGACTATATGTGGGGCCATCATACTATGTGCAGGACTATATGTGGAGCCATCATACTATGTGCAGGACTGTATGCGGGGCCATCATACTATGTGCAGGACTGTATGTAGGACCATCATACTGTGTGCAGGACTTTTTGTGGAGCCATCATACTATGTGCAGGACTATATATGGGGCCATCAAACTATGTGCAGGACTGTATGCGGGGCCATCATACTATGTGCAGGACTATATGTAGGACCATCATACTATGTACAGGACTGTATGTAGAACCATCATACTATGTGCAGGACTATATGTGAAGCCATCATACTATGTGCAGGACTGTATGCGGGGCCATCATACTATGTGCAGGACTGTATGTAGGACCATCATACTAATTGCAAGACTGTATGTAGGACCATCATACTATTTGCAGGACTATACTTGGGGCCATCATACTATGTGCAGGACTATATGTGGGGCCATCATACTATGTGCAGGACTATATATGGGACCATCATACTATGTGTAGGACTATATGTGGGGCCATCATACTATGTGCAGAACTATATGTGGGGCCATCATACTATGGACAGGACTATATGTGGGGCCATCATAACATGTGCAGGATTGTATGTGGGGCCATCATACTATGTGCAGAACTATTTGTGGGGCCATCATACCATGTGCAGAACTGTATGTGGGGCCATCGTACTATGTGCAGGCCTGTATGTGGGGCAATCATATTATGTGCAGGACTATATGTGGGGCCATCATACTATGTACAGGACTATATGTGGGGCCATCATACTATGTGCAGGACTGTGTGCGGGGCCATCATACTATGTGCAGGACTGTATGTAGTACCATCATACTATGTGCAAGACTGTATGTAGGACCATCATACTATGTGCAGGACTTTATGTGGAGCCATCATACTATGTGTAGGACTATATATGGGGCCAACATACTATGTGCAGGACTGTATGCGGGGCCATCATACTATGTGCAGGACTATATTTAGGACCATCATACTATGTACAGGACTGTATGTAGAACCATCATACTATGTGCAGGACTATATGTGGGGCCATCATACTATGTGCAGGACTGTATGCGGGGCCATCATATTATGTGCAAGTCTGTATGTAGGACCATCATACTATGTGCAGGACTGTATGTGGGGCTATCATATTATGTGCAGGACTGTATGTGGGGCCATCATACTATGTGCAGGACTATATGTGAGGCCATCATACTATGTGCAGGACTATATGTGGGGCCATCATACTATGTGCAGGACTGTATGCGGGGCCATCACACTATGTGCAGGACTGTATGTAGGACCATCATACTGTGTGCAGGACTTTTTGTGGAGCCATCATACTATGTGCAGGACTATACATGGGGCCAGCAAACTATGTGCAGGACTGTATGCGGGGCCATCATACTATGTGCAGGACTTTATGTAGGACCATCATACTATGTACAGGACTGTATGTAGAACCATCATACTATGTGCAGGACTATATGTGAAGCCATCATACTATGTGCAGGACTGTATGCAGGGCCATCATACTATGTGCAGGAGTGTATGTAGGACCATCATGCTAATTGCAAGACTGTATGTAGGACCATCATACTATTAGCAGGACTATACTTGGGGCCATCATACTATGTGCAGGACTATATGTGGGGCCATCATACTATGTGCAGGACTGTATGCAGGGCCATCATACTATGTGCAGGAGTGTATGTAGGACCATCATGCTAATTGCAAGACTGTATGTAGGACCATCATACTATTAGCAGGACTATACTTGGGGCCATCATACTATGTGCAGGACTATATGTGGGGCCATCATACTATGTGCAGGACTATATATGGGGCCATCGCACTATGTGCAGGACTGTATGCGGGGCCATCATACTATGTGCAGGACTATATGTAGGACCATCATACTATGCACAGGACTGTATGTAGAACCATCATACTATGTGCAGGACTATATGTGGGGCCATCATACTTTGTGCAGGACTGTTTGCGGGGCCATCATACTATATGCAGGACTGTATGTAGGACCATCATACTATGTGCAAGACTGTATGTAGGACCATCATACTATGTGCAGGACTTTATGTGGAGCCATCATACTATGTGCAGGACTATATATGGGGCCAACATACTATGTGCAGGACTGTATGCGGGGCCATCATACTATGTGCAGGACTATATTTAGGACCATCATACTATGTACAGGACTGTATGTAGAACCATCATACTATGTGCAGGACTATATGTGGGGCCATCATACTATGTGCAGGACTGTATGCGGGGCCATCATATTATGTGCAAAACTGTATGTAGGACCATCATACTATGTGCAGGACTGTATGTGGGGCTATCATATTATGTGCAGGACTGTATGTGGGGCCATCATACTATGTGCAGGACTATATGTGGGCCATCATACTATGTGCAGGACTATATGTGGGGCCATCATACTATGTGCAGGACTGTATGCGGGGCCATCACACTATGTGCAGGACTGTATGTAGGACCATCATACTGTGTGCAGGACTTTTTGTGGAGCCATCATACTATGTGCAGGACTATATATGGGGCCATCAAACTATGTGCAGGACTGTATGCGGGGCCATTATACTATGTGCAGGACTATATGTAGGACCATCATACTATGTACAGGACTGTATGTAGAACCATCATACTATGTGCAGGACTATATGTGAAGCCATCATACTATGTGCAGGACTGTATGCGGGGCCATCATACTATGTGCAGGACTGTATGTAGGACCATCATACTAATTGCAAGACTGTATGTAGGACCATCATAATATTTGTAGGACTATACTTGGGGCCATCATACTATGTGCAGGACTATATGTGGGGCCATCATACTATGTGCAGGACTATATATGGGGCCATCACACTATGTGCAGGACTGTATGAGGGGCCATCATACTATGTGCAGGACTATATGTAGGACCATCATACTGTGCACAGGACTGTATGTAGAACCATCATACTATGTGCAGGACTATATGTGGGGCCATCATACTATGTGCAGGACTGTTTGCGGGGCCATCATACTATATGCAGGACTGTATGTAGGACCATCTTACTATGTGCAAGACTGTATGTAGGACCATGATGCTATGTGCAGGACTATACTTGGGGTCATCATACTATGTGCAGGACTATATGTGAGGCCATCATACTATGTGCAGGACTGTATGTGGGGCTATCATACTATGTGCAGGACTGTATGTGCAACCATCATACTTTGTGCAAGACTGTATGTAGGACCATCATTCTATGTGCAGGACTATATGTGGAGCCATCCTACTATGTGCAGGACTGTATATGGGGCCATCATACTATGTGCAGGACTGTATGCGGGGCCATCATACTATGTGCAGGACTTTATGTGGGGCCATCATACTATGTGCAGGACTGTATGTGGAGCCATCATACTATGTGCAGGACTTAGTGAGGGGCCATCATACTATGTGCAGGACTGTATGTGGGACCATCATACTATGTGCAGGGCATTAGGACTTTTGCTGTGGGGCCCCATGACTTATATGTAAGCCCCTGGTGGCTGCCTAATCGGCTCCAGTGTGTCTGCAGCAGTTTGGGTCACTGTGTGAGCTCGTGTTCTGTCCCAGCCCAGAGACACGTTTAGTAATTTGAAAGAGGTTGTCCACTGTTAACATTGATGACTTATCCTTGGGACAGGGAATCAATGTCTCATCTGGGTGGCTGTGACACCTGGCACCTCCGCAGATCAGCTGTTCTCACAGCTCAGTTATGGCACAAGCACAAGTGGGTACTGCACATCCGCCCCTTATTAATTTGAATAGGTGATGAATGTGCAGTACCTGGCTGCGGCCACTATTAAGTAGGCAGAGCTGCTTAGTTCTGTAACTAAGCATTTCCTACCGGCACCAAGAACAGCAGATCTGTTGCGGTGCCGGGTGTCTCACCAACATCGATCAGACATTGATGACCTATCCTAAGGATTGGTCATCAGTGTTAAAGAAGTGCACAACCCCTTTAAATATTCATGTTTCTCTCCTCTGGTCCAGAACTGGCTGGTAGCTGACTTTTGGGACTGATGATGGTTACATTTTCTCCCTACTAAAACCAGACAGTTCTCCACCAGTTTTGCTCTAGGAGCTTATTTGTCCAAGAACATATGATTTCTATAAGTGCTGGACAATCAGTCCCTATATAAATCATATCTTCTTGGCTAAATAAGCTCCTGGGTAAAACTGGCTGGAGAACTGGCCGTTTTTAGTTGAGGGACAACCCCTTTAATGTTTTCTTTATGTGGTGATAACATTAAGGGCTCGTTCACACGATCGATGATAATTAGTTCGATTATGGTAATGACATTGATCACACTCTGTTCAGAGTTTGATCAGTGTCAGGTTACTGTGATCTAATTCTCTTGCATAAGCGTCGCTTTTCAGGTGCGGAGAAAACGGAGAGCTGAATTTCTCCATGTCCTCCATTGTCTGTGTCTTACATCAGACTGTACTTGAATGACGTCCGAGTGCAGTCCAATGTTTCAGACTTGTACGGGTGATACGAATTCCAGAGCCACTCGCAGCTTGCTGCAAATTTCAAACGAATTTGGTCTATAGAGAACAACACAGATCTGCACTGTCCATGGTTTAACATTGGGCCAAGTGCTATCCATTAAAACATCAGATAGCACTCAGTCGTGTTATACACCAGTGTGAGCGAGGCCTCACTGTGCCAAACACATTCTCTTCTGCATCCCTCAATAGAAAAGTAAAAGAATTTGATGAGAAGTGATGAGAATGTGTTTGGCAGATGACTTGTAGTCACGTGACAATTGCCTGAAACGTCTGGTAAAGCCGAATCCCAACATGATTACATTCTGTTAGTAGTCAGCAAGCTCTACTGGGTGAAAAACCCCTATAACTAGGAGGTATGGTGAGCTGAGTTTATAAATGTATAATTATTAGAATATGCATTGACCTTAGGTCCTCCTGCAGCTAGGGGCATACATAGAAGAAGTCCTAATTCTGGTTCCCCCTTTCAAAACCAAAAATTCTCAGCAGGGTCACGGGGAATAGGTGCAATCGCTGAATTGAGTATCACTCAACTTTTAAAGACAGAGAGAGGGACATGTACTGTCATTTTCCACCTATTAAACTCCTTTATGGTTCTCACCCACAAACTGTACAGAAAAGGCTGCATGGGGGTGCTTTGGTTTGAGTGCCAGGGCTGATTTTCAGTCCTAGCCTGGCCCTGGTGGATTCTGTCATTTATAGGGAAAACTCCCTATTATAATACAAATGCGTCTACTGTTCTTTGCCAGTTAGTGCATTGCATACAGCTGTTTGTGCGCTAATATTGAATTAACGCTTTATATTCTGATCCCTATTTACTCCATGATTACTCTGTATTCTGGATTATGTGTTTACTATCTAACATTAAGTATCTGCCTGACCATCTGGAAAAAATCACCAGAAAAAGCTCTCAGTGGTTGATACCATTTAATGGCTAATGGAAAAGATGGAAACAAATTGCAAGCTTTCAAAACTACTCATGTTTCTTCATCAGGCATAGTATAACACAAAATCTGAAGAGTATTTATACACTGCGAGACACAGAAATAATGCAATAGATGAGACAGGTGATGTAAAGCAGAACTATTAGTATGGGAGAGGGTTAAACAGTTGTGGCCATAAATATTTAAATAGTTCATAGATAAGGAGTGTGAAAGTTTTATTGTTCTGTGATTGAAGTCTGGTCCGGGGCTTTGATGTCCCCATAGGTCTGAGGAGCACATTCCTAAGCTGATATAGAAAGACATAAATCAATGCGACACATTCATTCCTGAACTGAGTGTGTCAATGGTTGTCATTACTTTGTATTCCCAGACTTTTCTGTCTCTCTGAGATTTGAAATTACCTTTTATTACCAATAATTTAATTTCCATGATGCTGTGATCTTTACATCACTTGTCTCATCTATTGCATTATTTCCGTGTCTTGCTGTGTATAAATATGTGACTCTTCAGATTTTGCGTTATACTATGCCTGATGAAGAGACCTGAGTAGTCTCGAAAGCTTGCAATTTGTTTCCATCTTTTCAGCTAGCCATTAAAAGATATCAACCACTGAGGACTCTTAAATCTAAATATTTTTCTATCTACTGGCTAACACGATAAAAAGATATATATATTTTTCTGTATCATAAAAAGCTCTGCACAGACACTAAGACTGCACGGAATGCCTAGACATTCTGCAATAAAGCTACAGAATTGTGAATGCTGCAGTGATACAGACTATAGCTCAGGAACTAAGAAATGCAATGGATTCACATAAGTATCTGAAAAGTTATTCCAGCTCTGCACGACCAGGCAGCTCAAGAAACATCACCATCCTCACTTGTTTCTCAATGTGGAAATGAGCATAACCAGAAGACCTGTTTATCTTTATATTGAGATCATTTCAATGTGCAATCTGGGCAAAGGTGTTTAAAGATGTCAAGAATTCTAATATTTTTCAACAAAGAATTCTGTCAAATACTACCTAATTATTTTGATATAGTAATCTTTCCACAGATAAATAAAAGAGTACGTGGATTATCATAAATAAACAAATGGATACATATATTGTATATGTGAGCTCAGTCTTTAAAGGGCTGACATCTATGCAATGCATCTATGTTTTCATATGAATTATTGTTAAGGTTTTTCACATTAGGAAGGCAATCATACATAGCATTTTCTATTAGAAACAGTCTCATTGTGGCATATACTGAATGAATATTTTCAGTTTCACCGTATGTTAAGCATAGTGGACATCTTCTTTGAAAAGAACAAACCAATAAAAGGCAATTTTAACCACAATTTTGGGTGTTCAATAGGGATGAGCAGATCAGGCAAAATTCAACTTTGTCCATTCAAACATTTTTTTCCAGGAAAAATTTAAAGGGGATATCGGGACTTTGCAGAAAAAAAATGCGCGACCTAGCTGCCTGTTTTGTTCGGCACCATTCTCCATTGGCACAGAGTGGTCACTAATTGCTAGTACCATTGATTCAGTGACTTCCGCTGATGTCATGTCGACAGAGTGGCGGCTTCTTTTTTGCTCTGTTGACAGGTGGGGACTTCTGACATCATTCTGATTGACAGCCAGATCCCCGCTGCCTAACTGGGGGAGCCAGCTGTCAATAAGCATAATGCCAGCAGTCCTGTCCTTTCAGTAGAGCAGCCCGGAAGAGGAAATGATGCTCTGATGACAGAGAGCAACTCAATCGCTGTCAGGTGTGGTCTGTGACCGCTTTGTGTCTGCGGAGAATGGTGCTGAGCACAACAAAAGCAGGTAGGTCACGAGTACCTGCCTGTTAGTGCTTAGGCACATTTTGTTTTATTAAGTTCCGGATATCTCCTTTAATGTCCTTTAATATGCTCTGGGGTCTTTCTAGTCCCCAATGCATAATACACGTAACATGTAAAAAAAAAATCCTTAAATTCACCTTACTACTCATATGTTAGGCCTCTCCATTACTCAGTGCCATCTGTTCAGTTCTTGCCTCATCTTCTGATCCCCCAACACTAGCATTGAAATCCATGGATCTCTCATGTTCACCTGCGACTGGGCATGCTTGCTAAAGATCACAGCACACTTCATAATATCATGACCCTGTGAACTTCCATGCACTCATGCAGACCTTTCTTGGACCTCATGAAAGCCGGAAATTCTGTCTCAGCATAAGAAGTTTGAGGATTTCAGCTCAAGCAGCGGGGGAGCAGAAGATACGGCAAGCACTGGACAGGATGGTGGTGAGTAGGGTTGAGTTGGGGAGGTGCCAGAGAGGTGAGTGGTAACCTTTAGATGACCCTTTTTCTTAACCCTTTTGATCACCTCTGATGGCTTAGAAAAATGTTGGCCAGTGGCCTCTTGGTGGGGCATGTGTGGATGCTGCACCACACAGGAGCAATACACCTTGTCCATTTGTTCACTACATAGTTTTTCTGTGTATTCAGTCAAACAGTTAATCTGAGCACTCAACCAGTTAATCAGTCCATAGGATTGGACATCTAGCCAATTAGAGCTCTGAAAATTATATTTGGATCTCTCATGTGCACATTTCAGTGTAATTTACTAAAGTAAGCAACCATGTTCTATCCTCTGAGTTTGTGATCTATTTTGTTTTAACCCAACTAATTGCCTGACCCTCCTTCTGGATTATCTTATTATCTGGCTGCATACTTGCTGCTGACTTCTTGATTGACTTTTCATATGCCTGCACTTTATATGACACAGTCACTTGCTTTATTTTTTGCTCACTGACTTTCAAGACACATAGCTATTATGTTTTTCCAATGGCATACCCAAAAGAAGGACTGTTTTTTGGGGGGGCTAGTTGAACTTTTGAATAATATATTTAATTTTATCTTAAAATATACTAAAAAAAGAGGTAGAATTGAAGAAAAACTGAAATTTCAGTTGTTTTCTGGAATTTCTTTGTGCTCCATTCACTATATGGTAAAAGTAATCTGGCAACGTTGTTCTACCGTCCACTACTGCTAAGATAATATCAAATGTAAATACGTTATTATCTATTAAAAAAAATAAACTTGCAAAAATGTAGTTCCATTTGCCATATAAGTCTATGTGTAAAGTCTTTTTTTATGTAACAAGCTGTAGTTTTTATTCGTTCCACTTTTAGGCACTTTTAACTTCCTCGACATTTTTTGCTCCATATTTTTGGGGATAAATAATTAAAATTGTATCAGATTGGACAATTGTGCATGCAGCCATAACAAATATACAGATCTATGCGCATATTTAAGTAGATAAGGAAAAAATGTTGCAAAATATGAATGCTTTAAAAATGGAAGTATAAATAGGTTTATTTTATCAATTAACAAAATGCAAAGTGTATTGTCAAAAGAAAAATCTAAAACAAACCATTCTTTGCTTTCAAATTAACATAAATTCTGATAGGTACACTTGCACAAAGTTTATGAATTTGTAGGATTATACTCAAGTGTATGAGTAACGATTTATACCATTCAGTTGTTAGTGATCACCATTTTCATACCTAGGTTAAAACAGTCATTAACCAAAATGGCTGTGTAGGAAGTGCAGAAGTAATATATCAGTAGGATTTAATCCCCTCCTCCCCAAACTATTCAAATGTGCTTGAAGGTCTTTCAACGACAGCAGTACCTTTTCATGACTAGATGACCAGTCTGTTCCTTCATTAAAGAGGATGCAGTGTGTGAATTGACAAGAAAATAAAGTTTTACATCTGGAGTCTCTATCGCTCTAACTCGAGATCTGCCCAGTGTTGCCTCCTCCTGCTTGACTGACAGCATCTATGCTGTGTGACTTCAGTCAAAGGAGCCATCAGTCAAGCAGGAGGAGAATGCGCTTGGCAGGGAATAGAGCTGGTGTGACAGAAACTTCAAATTTGCAGTCTCATTTGCATTTCAATTTAAATGCTTATTTCTCAGAAATATAGAAATAGACTTTTTAGTCAATAGTATTGTTGGACCATATAATATAAACCTAATGATAATTCTCAAACTTTTTTTAGCTCTAGTTTGTTCACTGCAATACTGCTCTTGTTACCATCTACTTTGTAACAAATTAAGTTCTCCCTTTTTCCCTACCCTTCCCCCTCCTTTTTCCTTGTCCTGTGGAAAAGTAAATACATTTCTCACCTCCCCTCCCTCCCCCTCCCTTTCTTTCCCCTCTTTATCATTCCCTTCCCTTTGTTAAATCTAAATTTTATAAAAATTATTGGAAAAGAAAAGTATTGCTGGACTCATCTTTAAAATAGCTACATACGCATATAAATAATTTGGGGTGTAAAATTATGCTGACAGATTCCATTTAAAACTATGTGAGGAGAAGCCAAAACGCTGCTACAAAGGTGAGGTTATGGAAGACAATTTCATGTCATAGGTCATGCAACATGGCAAGACTGAGCTTAGCAACAATATACAGGGTAGTTGTGCTGCATAAGAAAGGTCACGTTCTTTGAACAAGCACAAAGAAATAGGAGATGGTGAGTCCCGTTGGCACAGTGGTTGGCCAATAAAGTTAGTGCAGCAAATGAAAGACACATCATGCTTACTTCCCTTTGAAATTGTAGTGTCATCAGCTCCGAACTGACAGCAACCAGTGGGATCCATCTACAACCAAACACTGTTCATAGAAGTCTAGCAAAAAGTGACCTTTATGAAGCATTGATGCAAAAATGCCATACATTTGACTTAGAAAAAAGGCCGAGTAACTTATTTATGCACATAAACAGAGGTTCTAGGATGCAGAAACATTGCAGCAGGTGCTCTGGACTGATGAGTCAAAATTTGAAATATTTGGTTGTAACAGAAGGCAGTTTGTTTCCCGAAGCTCTGGAGAGAGGTGCAATAATAAATTGCTGCCCTTTTTTGAGGTGTTTTTTTTATCTTGAATCTTGGGGGGAATTTTAATTCTTCTTTTTGTGACTTTACTTTTAAAATAATCTTGAACAAAAATGAGTCACCGACTGGTACAGGAGGAAAGATGACTCTGCACTCAAGGTCTCACAATCTACAAATGTATGAGTCATTTGGAACTTCTTTGCCCGCTCTGTACAATAAGTGAACACATCTTCTCTAGCAGCATGCAGTTACATTTTAACAAGTCATTGCACAGTAGAACGCGGACCGCCTGGATCTTTATCGTCGATGGGTGGTCCAGAAGTAGTTAAAGAATGATTTGACTTTTTCTTATTTTAATACTTTTACCTTTATATGATTTTCTTCAGTTACATTGTTACATAAGCTTAACATTTTTTTTGGACCTGCATAAGGCAAATAGCTCCTCTTCTAGTAAATGGAAGCCTAGATCAAGTGTTTTCTTCACTGCTATTACGTGTAGTAGCGTACAGAATACAGTGTTCTTCCAAATTGATTTTGTACTTTTCTTTAAGACACTTAGTACATAATTATTCTGTATAGAAGTCTAGAGACTAATCAGTTTGATTGATTGTTATTTTAACCCTAATGACATTCCCAATAGCAATTCCAGTTAATGGCAAGATACAATATAAACTTTTATTCATTTTACGATCCTGTGATTTAATTGCTGTATGCAACAACATGAAGTAACAACTGTTATGATCTGCTACAAGCACTAAGGAAAGACAGGAGATCTGTCACTACAATAGAACTAAGCTAGATCCCTACGATGTAACGGGGAACCTGATCCTGCGACCAGACCCACTAAAGTCCTCAGCTATTCTGAACGAAGACCTATAGATGTGAGGTAGAGATCCCTACAAGAACTAGGGACTGGGAGAAAGATGGACACCTCCTAGCAGAAATTGTAGCAGTAAAAAGACAAACAAACAACATAGAACATAGAGGTCAAAAGACCTAGCTAAACTAACTGAGAAAGGTAGCAAAGCACCTGGCTAGCTTAAGAGTAGAAATTACAATGAAGTCAAGCAAGGCCAGAAGGGCGGAGCAGGATTAAATAGGCAAAAACGGTCATGAGACCAGCATAATAGAAAAAACCTAACAGGAGAGTTCTAACAGTACCCCCTCTTCTATGAGGATCCTCCGGATCCCCTAGGCCCAGGCTTATCATGAAACCTCTTGTGAAACGCTCTGACAAGTCTGGAAGCAGAAACATCGTCTGCCCTCACCCATGAGTTATCCTCGGGACCGAAACCCTTCCAAGCGACGAGATACTGCAAACTCCCTCTATACAGTCTCGAATTAAGGATGCAGGAAATTTCATATTCCCCGTCCTCCACCACCGGAGGAACAGTGGCAGTGGCGTCTCTATCTGATACATAAGCTTTTTTCAAAAGAGAAACATGAAACACCGGATTAATCTTCCAGGAGGTAGGAACGTCCAACCTAACAGCAGATTGGTTAACTACCTGAAGCAACTTAAAGGGCCCTACAAACTTGGGACCCAATTTTTTAGAAGGAATCCTCAACCGCAGATTCTTAGAGGACAACCAAACCACGCCACCAACCGTAAACAAAACCTCTTGACGTTTCCTGTCAAAGTACCTCTTAGATTTTTTGTTAGCTTCCTGAAGATTACCACGTACATCCATCCAAACTCTTTCCAAATCACCGGAAAAACTCTCCTCCTCAGGCACAGCCGATACCAATTTGGAGAATGACCCAAAAGACGGATGTCTCCCAGAACAACAAAAAAAGGCGCACACCCAGCAGAAGAGGATGTATGGTTGTTAAGAGCAAATTCAGCAAGCGGCAGAAACTCAGACCACCCCTCTTGATTGTCTGCCACAAAACAATGCAAGAACTGCTCAACATCCTGATTCTTCCTTTCTGTCTGGCCATTAGACTCAGGATGATATCCAGATGAAAATGACAAATGAACTCCCAACCTGTCACAAAAGGCACGCCAAAAACGAGCCACGAACTGAGGACCCCTATCAGAAACAATGTCAGTAGGAACACCATGGAGTCTGACAATCTCCTTGACAAAGACCTTAGCGAGTGTCTTAGCGCAGGGCAGTTTGATGAAAGGAACCAAGTGACACATCTTGCTAAAACGGTCCACGACCACCCAGATGACTGTGAAACCCTCAGAGGGGGGAAGGTCAGTAATAAAGTCCATAGCCAGATGTGTCCAAGGTGCACTAGGAACCTCCAGAGAGAGTCCCTGCAGGCGTTGAGCCAAATCCTGAACCGACACCATGATGGAAACTGGAGGTCTTTCCTTAGAGAAATTTTTTTTGGGCTGGACTTACTGTTATGATCTGCTACAAGCACTAAGGAAAGACAGGAGATCTGTCCCTACAATAGAACTAAGCTAGATCCCTACGATGTAACGGGGAACCTGATCCTGCGATCAGACCCGCTAAAGTCCTCAGCTAGTCTGAACGAAGACCTATAGATGTGAGGTAGGGATCCCTACAAGAACTAGGGACTGGGAGAAAGATGGACACCTCCTAGCAGAAATTGTAGCAGTAAAAAGACAAACAAACAACATAGAACATAGAGGTCAAAAGACCTAGCTAAACTGACTGAGAAAGGTAACAAAGCACTGGCTAGCTTAAGAGTAGAAATTACAATGAAGTCCAGCAATGCCAGAAGGGCGGAGCAGGATTAAATAGGCAAAAATGGTCATGAGACCAGCATAATAGAAAAAACCTAAAAGGAGAGTTCTAACAACAACCTACCTTTAAAAAGTAAAGTTTGCAACACTGGTGTAATCTATTTGGGAATTGTGCTAGACACGTATACTATCCAATTAACAAGAAGTCTTACATAGATCTAGTTTGCATGACACATAAAATAGTAATAGAGGATTAGTATTATAAAGTAACCATGTGGGTAACTCAATGATACACATGGGGTCTATATATGTATAAAGTGTGTTTTTTTTTAGGCAGTTTCTTTTAATAAATATTCCAGCAACAATGATTACATTTTTAACTGCTTCCCTACCGCCAACCGTAAATATATGTTGTGGCTTGCTGGACTTTGTGCTTCATTGAAGTACATTTATAGTGCGCTTTTTGCCAGAGGATAAGTCCCACAGGCTGCATTCAGGACCCAAACCAAGCTGTTGGTCCCAATCACATGCCAATCATTGCACTCCCATATTTCCAGCACTGTCACTCTTCTGAATTCTGTCAGTGAGAGACCATAAGAGAGACAACATTCAATGGGTGTAAGTTATATTTTATAGGTGACTCTCTGCCATAATGGCCACCATCAATCCTAGCACTGATTTCATCCATTTAATCCTTTAGATGACACTGTCAGTAGCAACACTAGATGATTAACAGAGGAAAATGGCTCCCTTTTAATACTATCAGCACTCGGCAATATGATTGTGGGGTGCTGATGACTGCTGTGGCAACCAGAGTTTAAACAATGACTTCTAAAAGCATTGTCTAATTGCTTGTATGGCAGTGTGAAATTGACAGTTGTAATACATTACGATACAGGGAAATTTCAATGTATTACACAAATGATCAGAAAGTTAATTGTTCAAATCCTGTAGTGGGACTGAACAAAAAAGTAAAATAAAAAGTTGCTCTTATTCCATTGTATTTTTTCAAATGAAATTTGCTCCCGCTCGATAGAAAAAATAAAAAAAAGTTATGGTTTTCAAAATATGGTGACATAAAAACATGTTTTTATTGTCTAAAAGCAGTAAAAACCTGATAAAAAAAAGAAAGAAAATATAAATTTGGTATGGCCGTAATCATAGTGACTCTAGGAATAAATGTAGTAAGTCATTTATACTGAATGATGAGTGGTGTAAAATCAACCCTAGAGGCAACAATAATTGCTGTTTTTCCATTCCACACATCCCCCAAAATATTATTTTTTGTATGCCGCATAGTTTAGGTAATGTGATCTTGGCAATCGATGAACAAGTACATTTGAAAATAATAAAAACCTGCCTTCAAAAGTACCACTTGGCAGAGCCATGTACTGTAATAGCCAGACATAGCACACTTATTCTGACATTTTAACACATTTATAGTAGACATAAGTTGTTTACATTCTGGCCCTAATTAATCATTTGAATTTTTTAATTAACTTTCCTTTTTTTTTCTTGTAATAGGAGTTGCGGTTTTTAGTGTCAGATTCTTTGAAATGCCACATTTGGGAGAAATTGTGTAACAAATTGTAAAGCTCATTTTCTATTATTGTATTTTGTACAAATGAAAAAAATTGTTTAATAAATTAAATTTGAATAAATCAACATTTTAGGTTCGAATTTTTTGTTTCATTTTCATTTGTTTGTAAAAATTCTCAAAACACTCCTTAAGTGAATCGCTAAAGAGTTTAGTTTCCAAAATGTGGTCACTTGTGAAGGGTTTATACTGTGTAGGAAACTCCAGGGCTCTGCAAATGCAATATTGCATCCACTATTTATTTCAACTAAATTTGTACACCAAAAATTAAATTGTGCAGCTTTCCTTTCAAGCTCTGCTGTGTGTCTAAACATTAGTTTCTGACTACAAATGGGGTTTTGCTGCATTCCAAAGAAATTGTGCAACAAACTGTTGGGTCAATTTTCTTTTTTCCTACTGGTTAAATCAACATTTTAGTGGAAACAAAATATTTTTTTTCCACTTTATGCTAATTTCTGTCAGTTACATCTGAAGGAAGTGAGACAGAAGTGACCTATCAGCGGCCGCTGATTATCAGCAGGACTCACCTGACATAAAAATGTCGTGTGAGACCCAGGAGATGTGGCCCAGATGTCTCTGGAAAGGTGCTGGCACAAGAGATGAGTACAGTTATTATTTTACATGGGGCAAAATTATGATTGAGAAGAAGTTGTGGACTAGTGGACAACTACTTTAAACTGTTGCACAAATGTCTTTCTTTGAATTGTATTAGATTTATAGGGTTAAACATTTCTTTTTCATTCACTCACAGTAAAAGGAGATTGCTAAATATAGAACACACATCATACAGTATATATACAGTATATATGTAAACCAAACACTTCCTCCCCTAATCTCCTTCTTTCTTTTGGTCCTACTTCGTCTGTTTCTATAATTAAACCTGAGAAGTATGTAAATAAATATTCCTTATGTATCTAAGGAACTCGGTCATCTACCCCTTAAACTCCTTGCTGTCTGTTTCTGGCTGTAAGACAACCAGCTGCAGTAAAAGCCATCCTACAGTGCCTCTTAATCAAAACCCAACCCATAGTTATTCAATTGCAAAAACTTGAAAAGATTAACAGCAATTTAGTTTTGTTGCTCTTAGGATTTCAAAGACTATCTCTTTTCTGGGTATGGATGAAATGCTTATCTATCTATCTATCTATCTATCTATCTATCTATCTCTCTATCTATCTATCGTTCTATCATTAACAAACTGAAAGTTAAATTATGAGTTGCATGCATAACTATATTAATATTTGTGTTTAAATGTTTTCTTTTAGGACTCAGTCAATGAAAAAAAGCTATATCCAGATTAAAATGTGTGTGCTTGTGTTTGCCTATCAATCATTTAATTATGAATTAAGATAGTGAAGCCAGCATAAATCTAATCAGACTTAAGGCGATTAACAAAGTAATGTAAGAAATCATTTTGTTAAAATACTCTGCCAAAGTCAGCATAGATCTATTGCAAATTTGGTCAGCTAATGAAGACTTAATTAGCATCTAAGGTCAAAACAATTTATGGCACAAGTTCAGATGCAAAGGAAATTTAAGCTTCTTGGTTTTTTAGTGTATATAAAAAGTTACAACTTATTAGTATATGTTCATTATTTCTATAGGTCATTGCTTAAGCATTAAACATTGTGCTGTATTGTATGTTAAAATCGATTATATTGTAGCAAATATACTAAAGTTAGGCTGTGTGCCCACGATGCGTTTTTTAAGCATTTCCGCAGCGGCAAAAACACTGCAGAAATGCTTAAAAAATGCATGGTAGAAGGCCTGCCATGTTCGCCAATGATAGTCCGCATGTGCTGTGCACTTGCTGCGGAAATTTCTGCTGCGGATTATCATTGCGGAAAAAAACACAGCACTACCAATTATTTTGCGGAAGTGCTGCGTTTTCGCCGCCATTGACTTGCATTGAAACGCATGGATTCTGCATCACTGCATCTGTAGATGCGCATTCCATGCTTTTCAATGTGCGGATGGTACCAGGTGTGGAGGAGAGGAGACTCTCCTCCGGACCCGGGTACCATAGAACCTGTGAAAAAAAGAATAAAATAAAAAATAAATATTATACTTACCTTCTGATGGTCCCTGCTGCGCTTGTCCTCCCTTACCGGCTGCTCGCGATGGACTGAAGGACAAGCGCTTCACTATTTGTGATGTATATTTACGTCATATGTCATGTCCCTGAATTTGATTCGGGCTCAGACTCTTAGCCCGCATCTTTCCCAGCACATGACTGCTGATGTAAATAGCTGTCATGTGCTTTTAACAGCTGGGGCTCCACCAGTGACTGTTAACCAGTTAAATCCCACTGTCAATCTCTGACAGTGGGATTTAACACGTGCAAGCAGGAAGCACGTCACAAATCCCACCCATCGGCGCCCCGTCAAAGTTGGGTTGTCATGAAAGCAGTGGGGTCTGTGGAAGACCCTCATGCCTGTCATTATGATACTTCTGTGAATGAAAACTTGTGAAACACAGGAGGTATGTGGGGGGGACGGCGCAGGTGGAGAAGACCCTACCCACTGTCTCGCCCTTGTGCACTGAAATATCATTAGACAAAAACTTCACATTTTAATTAAACAAGAACCACGGATTGGATTAATTCACCAAAGGTATAAATTTATTCAGTTTATTCAGTATAACAGCATCAGTATGGCCATGCCCTTATGTTGCTAAATCCTGCTGACAGGTTCTCTTTAAAGTTAAGTAATATACAACACTGTATCTACAGATTTGGGCCTGACAAAATAGTTTTATATCCTGTTTTTTTCCAAGTGAATACTTTTATTTATGGTTATACATTCATGACAAAAACAAGCAAACATAAAGGATATTACTGAGAAAAATGTTAAGTAGAAATATTTATTAGATGGAAATATGAAATTAAAATTCTGTTGCTTTAATTTGAATTTCACTGTTTGGGGAATTGTGGTGAATATATCCTTCGGAATATAATGTCTTCCTTTGAATTATAGTTCTTTAATACTATCCACATATTTCTAAGATAAATCAGAAGTTCGTCTCCATCTGTTGAGAATACAGACAGTACCAGTGGCACCTAATTCATAAGTATTCCACTTGTAAGCTCCCAGATGTATCAAGCACACACTAAACATCACTGGAAAACCTTCTGAGTCTTGTCAGAATTTTTCTTTGTGCTTGAAATACTATAATTTGTATTAAATTATTCTGGTTTATAAAACTCAAGCTATCTGAGCAAAGAAATCTATTGCTTTAATGTTTTAAATTACAGCAGTTGCCTGTCAGATGCATTTCTGTGATAAATGAAACACTGTAGACAATGTACTATCATAACTGAGGCTTTTAAAAAGGATAATATTAATTATTGGTCACTATTATAAAAACTCCTTTATTATTGTTTTATAGTTTGCTTGAATGTTTATATTGAGTTATTGATATGAAGTCAGAGTTCCAGAGCTATATATTAACAGAATGGTATCAAAGTGTGTATCATATATATTATTTAACACATAATGCCTTTCTAGTATACAGTATTATTTTATTTTTATTATTTCCTTTTTTTGCTTTAATTTATACAGCTACATTTACATTCAATGCAGCAAGTCTGACATACAGAAATAAGTGCGAGGCATTGTAAGCAAAAAGTTTTTCTGTTTCTTCTCTACATCATGCCAACAAGCACACAGTAAAAAAAGGGTTGTCTCATGAACAAAGTCGCTGTCCATTTACCCTATTATCTCATGGACATCTCAGAAGGGGGACCCCACTCCACAACTAACCTTTGAGCCACAACTCTGTGAGAGCGGCTCTTTTTCTGAGTGACCTATACAACAGCAATAACTGGGAAAAGTCCCAGAGGCTTTCTACTGAAAGCAGCTATCTCTGATGAGACAACCACTTTGTCAGTAAAATATGCTGCTTTAATTAAAGGCAGCATTTTGTAAGCCCATGCACCATGTGCTAGGACAAATACTAGGACAAATTTAAAGGAATTGCTCATGGGAAAGATGTGTCTTTTTTTTACCTGAAACTGTGCAACATTTGCCTATAGGATTAGGTATTGGTAATTGGTAATGCATTTCCTTCCTCAGTCAGGTGAGTGAGACTTATCTGTAATATTTAATATAGACCATGGACAGGAATAATTTTTTTTTTTTAAAGGGAGCCTGTCATGTCATTTACTGTCCCCAGGTCCAAGTTAGTGATGCAATGTGCATTAATAACATGCTTATCCCAAGCAAATCACTGCTATAGTGACTTGCTAAAATCACTTTATATACTTATAAACTTACTTGCTCGTTCAGTCATAGGGGTGTTCCTTTCTGTATTCAGTCAGCCGGGTCGCCGCCCATTGAATTTGAATGTTTATTCCACACTTGTGCAGTTTCAATATGTTTACTAGAGTTGTCTTTTTTCCCCCATTGAGCAAGCACAGGTAATGTGTTATGCACTTGCGCATTATGTGTATCAGTGAACTTGCAGTCTTTGGCTTTCCTTTGCTTCTCCCCACTAGAGTCACCCCTGCTTCCGAATTTACAAAGGTGACAGGGATGATGTTATGCAACAATTGTCTGTCTCCACTGTCAATCAAAAGCAAGGAGTGGTGCCAGCGGGGAGAAATGAAAAGTTGCAATAGACAGAAATTGCACTGATATGTCCACTAGTGTGCTTATAAAAACTACTCAGCATGTCAATAAAAGTTGAATTTCAGCGGAAAGTGGCAAAGCACGGAGCCTTATTACACAAATAAGTCTGCAAGGGACCAGATGTAATCGTCTTTATTTTTCCATACAAATGTAAAATTAATCTCTTTTGGCCAAAATAGCTTTTGTCAAGCCCAAAGGTGAAAAAGAAGACATACAGATATACAGTACAGACCAAAAGTTTGGACACACCTTCTCATTTAAAAAAAATTCTGTATTTTCATGACTATGAAAATTGTACATTCACACTGAAGGCATCAAAACTATGAATTAACACATGTGGAATTATATACTTCACAAAAAAGTGTGAAACAACTGAAAATATGTCTTATATTCTAGGTTCTTCAAAGTAGCCACCTTTTGCTTTTATGACTGCTTTGCACACTCTTGGCATTCTCTTGATGAGCTTCAAGAGGTAGTCACCTGAAATGGTCTTCCAACAATCTTGAAGGAGTTCCCAGAGATGCTTAGCACTTTTTGGCCCTTTTGCCTTCACTCTGCGGTCCAGCTCACCCCAAACCATCTCGATTGGGTACAGGTCTGGTAACTGTGGAGGCCAGGTCATCTGGCGTAGCACACCATCACTCTCCCTCTTGGTCAAACAGCCCTTACACAGCCTGGAGGTGTGTTTTGGGTCATTGTCCTGTTGATGATGGTCCAACCAAACACAAACCGGATGGAATAGCATGCCGCTGCAAGATGCTGTGGTAGCCATGCTGGTTCAGTATGCCTTCAATATTGAATAAATCCCCAACAGTGTCACCAGCAAAGCACCCCCACACCATCACACCTCCTCCTCCATGCTTCACGGTGGGAACCAGGCATGTAGAGTCCATCCGTTCACCTTTTCTGCAGCGCACAAAGACGCGGTGGTTGGAACCAAAGATTTCAAATTTGGACTCATCAGACCAAAGCACAGATTTCCACTGGTCTAATGTCCATTCCTTGTGTTCTTTAGCCCAAACTAGTCTCTTCTGCTTTTTGCCTGTCCTTAACAGTGGTTTCCTAGCAGCTATTTTACCATGAAGGCCTGCTGCACAAAGTCTCCTCTTAACAGTTGTTGAAGAGATGTGTCTGCTGCTATAACTCTGTGTGGCATTGACCTGGTCTCTAATCTGAGCTGCTGTTAACCTGCGATTTCTGAGGCTGGTGACTCGGATAAACTTATCCTCAGAAGCAGAGGTGACCCTTGGTCTTCCTTTCCTGGCGCGGTCCTTATGTGAGCCTGTTTCTTTGTAGCGCTTGATGGTTTTTGCAATTGCACTTAGGGACACTTTCAAAGTTTTCCCAATTTTTCGCACTGACTGACCTTAATTTCTTAAAGTAATGATGGCCACTCATTTTACTTCACTTAGCTGCTTTTTTCTTACCATAATACAAATTCTAACAGTCTATTCTGTAGGACTATCAGCTGTGTATCCACCAGACTTCTGAAGAACACAACTGATGGTCCCAGACCCATTTATAAGGCAAGAAATCCCACTTATTAAACCTGACAGGGCACACCTGTGAAGTGAAAATCATTTCCGGTGACTACCTCTTGAAGCTCATCAAGAGAATGCCAAGAGTGTGCAAAGCAGTCATCAAAGCAAAAGGTGGCTACTTTGAAGAACCTAGAATATAAGACATATTTTCAGTTGTTTCACACTTTTTTGTTAACTATATAATTCCACATGTGTTAATTCATAGTTTTGATGCCTTCAGTGTGAATGTACAATTTTCATAGTCATGAAAATACAGAAAAATCTTTAAATGAGAAGGTGTGTCCAAACTTTTGGTCTGTACTGTACATAGACATGTAGGGCATTTTATTCCAGGACATTAATAGTTCACTCCTATTGGCTTCTACTGCTAGTACCACCGCCATTGTCATAAATGCATTCAAACAAGCAATTAATCTGCATAAAAATGTATAAAATATTAAAATCACGTCACAATATGTCACAGAATTCCTGAATAAAGGAGTAATGTAGCAAAATCGATGCATTCAGCATTCAATTCAATATTTTAATTGTTGTTCAAACTACCCTTCCAACTATAATTATATACAAGTTTTCATAGGGATAAGCCATTCCTATAGCACCCATCGCCCGTGATGATCCAATCACCCATATCTTACTAATCCATATTAAATAATGCCAATCTACTGCTTTTTGGCTCTGGGAGAGGAATCTTTCTTATCAACAGGATGCACTCATCCACTTTGCATTCTGCTTAAGTGCATATTTCAATTAACAACTCAGCTCTGGCTTCCCATAAGTGGGACATGTGGTACATCCAATGCTCATCATTGTTTTCTTTCCAGCCGGACATAGGCACATCATCAGTGGACGATGTTGTGTGTCCAATACTCAGCAGATGGAGCCATAATAGGTACCATAAAGTTGTAATCTGCACTATCCCTCACTACCTCTGCTTGAACAGGTCTAGTGTTGCTGACAAGTTTTCTTTAAGTCAAATGTGTTGTTTTATTTTACTGTCTTTAGGGGTGGGGGTCAACTTACTTTTGCTATAAGGCCCACTCTTACCACTTACTAGTTCAACTAAAAAAAAATTCTAGATATGAATATGTGCCATACATCTGGGCCATAGAAACAATCTATATACTTATTTTACCTTAGATATACTTAAAGATGCATGTCAGAAAATTTGATAACAGAGCCTTAAAGCTCATCCACATGCTCCTTGTTATGGGTCCAGAAGGTGGAACCACTGTGCCGTGGTACAAGGAGGGACCAGAGGGGCTTAACTACCGGACCGACCCTGGCTACACGGCGGCTTAGTCGACTCCGTGAGCCAAGGAGGGACCGGGAAGGTGGACCAGGTGCCACTCTGGGACCGACCTTGAGAGAGCTGGCGAATCCCACGGGATTGGCAGCCGAAGCGGACAGGCACAGCAGATGGTATGGCAGATAAGCACGGCTTATAGGCAGTCAGGTAGTGCAGGAAGACGGACAGGCTCGGCTGGCAGGCTGACAGGCGGGCACGGCTGATAGACAGGCAGGCATGGCTGATATACAGGCTGGCGGGCATGGCTGATAGATAGGCTGGCGGGCACGGCCGAAAGACAGGCTGACGGGCAAGCACTGGGACCTGAGGGCTAGAGAAAGTGTTAGCACACAAACTTCAACATTGCACAGGCACCTCCATCTTGGGGGAGTTTCCTGAAACAGCAAATGTCCTCCGGCCATTGGCCGGGGACATTTTAGAACGGTGCGCATGACCCCTTTAAGAGGCAGGGAGTGCGCTTGTGTGCCCCCTAAGCACTGTGCCAGGGATCTGCACGCGGTGAGCGCACCCCGGGCAAGCACAGTGTGGGAGCCAGACTGAGGAGCGGTGGACGCCAGATCGGGGCCGTGGCGGTAAGGGGGTCGCCGTTTCTGCCGGTCAGGAGGCAGAGACGCCAACGCTACACTCCTACTGTGACACTGTTAAAGCTCTATGCACCTATATAACTCTATAGGCTGTACAGTATTGTACATACATTTGTATGCCTTTGATTTTGTATGAAGGCATACAGAGATTTACCCCGATTTATAAAAGAATATGTGAATATAGTCTCCTCTCTAAAATATGCGGTAAAATGGTACTATAAACAGTAGTACTACAGTGGTCTCCTAATTTATCTTAAGATAGGTATAATTTTTAACAAACAATACAACCCATGTAAAGAAAATAGATTTTTGCTCGACTTCGCTGGCACATTAAGAGAAAGGAGAAATTAATTTTTCATTATCATCAAATGTTGGTTGTGTGAAGTTAAATAGTTCTGTAGGTTCAACTGTTATAATATTGTTAAGAATAGATAAAAATAACAGTGTTGGTGTTGGCAGTGAATTAATCTTGGTACTTTGTAGCCATTCAACAGTGAATATACAGTACAGACCAAAAGTTTGGACACACCTTCTCATTTAAAGATTTTTCTGTATTTTCATGACTATGAAAATTGTACATTCACACTGAAGGCATCAAAACTATGAATTAACACATGTGGAAATATATACTTAACAAAAAAGTGTGAAACAGCTGAAAATATGTCTTATATTTTAGGTTCTTCAAAGTAGCCACCTTTTGCTTTGATGACTGCTTTGCACACTCTTGGCATTCTGTTGATGAGCTTCAAGAGGTAGTCACCGGAAATGGTCTTCCAACAATCTTGAAGGGGTTCCCAGAGATGCTTAGCACTTGTTGGCCCTTTTGCCTTCACTCTGCGGTCCAGCTCACCCCAAACCATCTCGATTGGGTTCAGGTCTGGTGACTGTGGAGGCCAGGTCATCTGGCGTAGCACCCCATCACTCTCCTTCTTGGTCAGCTAGACCTTACACAGCCTGGAGGTGTGTTTGGGGTCATTGTCCTGTTGAAAAATAAATGATGGTCCAACTAAACGCAAACCGGATGAAATAGCATGCCGCTGCAAGATGCTGTGGTAGCCATGCTGGATCAGTATGCCTTAAATTTTGAATAAATCCCCAACAGTGTCACCAACAAAGCACCCCCACACCATCACACCTCCTCCTCCATGCTTCACGGTGGGAACCAGGCATGTAGAGTCCATGCGTTCACCTTTTCTGTGTCGCATAAAGACACGGTGGTTGGAACCAAAGATCTAAAATTTGGACTCATCAGACGAAAGCACAGATTTCCACTGGTCTAATGTCCATTCCTTGTGTTCTTTAGCCCAACAAGTCTCTTCTGCTTGTTGCCTGTCCTTAGCAGTGGTTTCCTAGCAGCTATTTTACCGTGAAGGCCTGCTTCACAAAGTCTCCTCTTAACAGTTGTTGAAGAAATGTGTCTGCTACTAGAACTCTGTGTGGCATTGACCTGGTCTCTAATCTGAGCTGCTGTTAACCTGCGATTTCTGAGGCTGGTGACTCGGATAAACTTATCCTCAGAAGCAGAGGTGACTCTTGGTCTCCCTTTCCTGGGGCGGTCCTCATGTGAGCCAGTTTCTTTGTAGCACTTGATGGTTTTTACAACTGCACTTGGGGACACTTTCAAAGTTTGCCCAATTTTTCGGACTGACTGACCTTCATTTCTTAAAGTAATGATGGCCACTCGTTTTTCTTTACTTAGCTGCTTTTTTCTTGCCATAATACAAATTCTAACAGTCTATTCAGTAGGACTATCAGCTGTGTATCCACCAGACTTCTGCACAACACAACTGATGGTCCCAACCCCATTTATAAGGCAAGAAATCCCACTTACTAAACCTGACAGGGCACACCTGTGAAGTGAAAACCATTTCCGGTGACTACCACTTGAAGCTCATCAAGAGAATGCCAAAAGTGTGCAAAGCAGTCATCAAAGCAAAAGGTGGCTACTTTGAAGAACCTAGAACATAAGACATATTTTCAGTTGTTTCACACTTTTTTGTTAAGTATATAATTCCACATGTGTTAATTCATCGTTTTGATGCCTTCAGTGTGAATGTACAATTTTCATAGTCATGAAAATACAGAAAAATCTTTAAATGAGAAGGTGTGTCCAAACTTTTGGTCTGTACTGTATATTTATTCAGAAACAAAGATAACACATTTTACAACTGGTACTTCTTATAGCTTAGGATCTTAGCATATTGTCTGTCTGCTTGCAAAGTGAAAATAAAGTGTGCTCCAACTAAGTACACATAGTCAACCGGAACTTCCTGTTTTTTTTTTGGTTTTTTTTTAACAGTGCTTTAATGGCAATATAACACTATTGCTGGAGACTAGTGATGAGCGAAAGTGCTCGCCACTGCTCGGTACTCGCCCGAGCATCACGGTGCTCAACAAGCTCGGCGCTCGGCGAGTATTTCCGGGTTGCTCGGGCAGGAACTCGGGTCCCCTCCCTGCATGTTTGGCACTCTTTAGAGAGCCAATGAACATGCAGGGATTGCCTGCCATGCACTGTAATGCCGTTGCCATGTTGGTTGTGGGCATTACACTGATTGGCTGGCCGCACAGCATCATCAGGTCTATATAAGACCTGGTGCCGCTATGCTCGTCACAGTCTACCCCGGAAACAGGCAGAGTAGGGAGAGGTGCTGCTGTGTCAGGGAGATATTTGCTTGTTTATAGTTAGTATAGGTATTCCACAACATATATATACACTATCGCTTACATTGTTCCCTTGTCCCTTAGCTAGGTCTCTCTTATGTATGTTATTGTAAATATCCTATTTGTAATAAATTCCCTTTTAAAGATCCAGTAACTCTTGTTAATTAATAGTGTTGAGCGAGCACTAAAATGCTCGGGTGCTCGAAGCTCGGGCCAAGCTCGCCATGATACTCGGGGGCTCGACCCGAGCAACGAGCCCAATGTTAGTCTATGGGAGACGCGAGCATTTTTGCGGCGGCACCCCCGGCAGTCTTTTAAAAGCTTAACAAGTGCCCAAAATGATACTGACAGTGCTCAAATGACATGGGGACAGCATGGGGATTGCCCCAGGAAGCATTTCTGACCCCCAGGTCACTGCTGTCAGCAACGTGGTCAGAGGTATTAAGCCACTTTTAAGGGCTCACAATAAAACGTTCAAAAACGAAACTGAAACTGTTTTCCTGTGAAATATGTTAAGGAAGTTCCTTTCCAGGGTAAAGACTTGTGTATAAGGTAAAATAAATAACCCCCAAAAAAAATACTTCTCCACACCTTGGGCTATGTTCACAAGTAGCATTTTTTAGGCGTTTTTGCACTTTTGTATTGCTTTCAACTGTGACAAATGCATTCACCGGGAAATGTCTTTTTAACATTTTACAACCTTATCTGGCCATGTGCTGTGTGACACATGCATACAGTGCTGAAAAGACATGGGAAAAGCATGGGGAAGACCCCTGGAAGCATCTTTGACACCCAGGTCACTGCCTAAAAGTGTGCCCTTCTGAAGTCATCCTTGCCGCATCAGAAGATGCAGACTTGCAACTATCCCCGTGAAAGTTCTTGTCCCAGGGCACTGTTCAATTGTACCTCCCCCATTCCTTGAAATGCAAGAGCAAATATGCAGCCAACCACCCACCCACCCCCAGGCTGCAATACCATACTGCTTGCTTGCACTTGAAATGGGGCCTTTTAGGCATGTGGAGGCGGAATCTGGCCACCATATCATGGCTGCGTTGGCGGCCTGGAATCCATACTCAGTCCCCAGCCACCCGGTGGCCGGGTGTCCACACTCAGTCCCCAGCCGCCAGGGGGTGGCCGGGTGTCCATACTCGGTCCTCAGCTGCCCCGCGGCCGGGTGTCCACACACGGTCCCCAGCCACCTGGGGGCAGCCGGGTGTCCATAAACGGTCCCCAGCCACCTCTATTTCTCCTGTCAACTTCCCCCCACACACTTTTCTTAGCCCGGCTAGCTTTAGGGCAGCATTGGACGAGCCCACCAGAGAACCAGACTCCTCCGGTGGGCCCTGGCTTCTCCATCAGGGAGTGCCAAGGTTAGGAGCATGATGATGATGATAGAAGTTAGCATCTGCTTTGTTTTCTTGGAATGCAAGCGCATGTATGTAGTAGCGGCTAGGCCTGAGGTGGTCAGCGTTTTGGCGCATATCCTACCTCCTCTGAGGATTGCTGGATGTTTTCCTGCTACTATCCCAGTTCTATGACTCCCGTTAAAACAAAGCTTCAGGTGATAAATGATGGATGAGGTAGTGGCAAAGGAGAAAGAGCAGGAGTAACAGGGACCATTCACATCAATATCAGGCCAGTCAACCACATATGTCTTGTAGGATATGTTTCTGTAACAAAAGGAGCGGTTCGGCTACACAGTTATAGGGCATACAGTGAGTGCAATGCCTGCCAAAAATTTTGAGGCACTCCAATGCCCCTTGGAAATGACATGGAGGTCAGAGGGCCTTAACTAAACCGTTTTTTCCATTTATAGCAACTGGGTCTCCTGTACACTGTTGGACTAAGCAGTGAATGGAAGGCTTTCCAAAAATTATGAGGAACTGCAAACAGACGTGGATTACAGCGTACTAAAAACCTTCTACCCATTATTGGGGAGTGGGTCTCCCTTAGTTTTCGCCTTTGCATTGAAAAACAAAAGCTGACTAAAATTAGGAGGAAATGCAATGCCCGTGGGAAGAGTCGTGGAGGTTAGAGGTAATTAAAAACAACATTTCAATGCCACTTGGAAGAGCTGTGGAGTTCAGAGTGGCTTAAGAAGACGCTTTTAATGCCCCTTTAAAGAGACGTGGAGGTCACAGTAGCTTAACAAGACGGTTTTAATGTCCCTCGGAAAAGACGTGGAGGTCGCAGTAGCTAAACAAGACGGTTTGAATGCCCCTTGGAAGAGACGTGGAGGTCACAGTAGCTTAACACAGTAGACGTGGAGGTCACAGTGGGTGTGAAGCGGTGCATGTGAATACACCACCCGAAATAACACAGTGGATTTGACTTTATGTTACTCTGCTGTCATTTGGTGGTGATGAGAAGTCTGGCCCAATCCAGCCCTTGTTCATTTTGATAAGGGTCAGCTTGTCAGCATTGTCAGTTGACAGGCGAGTGCACTTATCAGTTATAATTCCCCCAGCGGCACTAAAAACAAGCTCCGATAACACGCTAGCGGCAGGGCAGGCCAGGACCTCCAAGGCGTACAGAGCAAGTTCATTCCAAGTGTCCAGCTTGGATACCCAATAATTAAAAGGCACAGAGGAATCACGGAGGACGCTGGTACGGTCGGCAAGGTACTCCCTCACCATTTTTTGCAACTTTCCACTCCTTGTGAGAGTACCCCGCGCCTCAGGGCCTGTAAGCTGGGCGGGTCTCAGAAAACTGTCCCAGAATGTGGACAGTGTTCCCCTGCCTCTGCTGGATGGAAGTTGCCTCTATCTTGCTTGTACGCCTTGGTTGGTCAACGAACTGTGACCTCTGCCGCTAGCGTGTTCAGATGGGAATTTTTTTAACAGTTCTGCACCAAGGGCCTTCTGGTACTGCCCCATTTTTGTAGACCTCTCCACCTCAGGAATAAGAGAGTGAAAGTTCTCCTTGTAGCGGGAGTCTAAAGTGTCACCAACCAGTAATGACTGTCACCCAACATTTTGACAACCCGAGGGTCACGGTTAAGGCAGCGTAACATAAAGTCAGCCATGCGTACCAGACTGGTAACGGGCAAAACTTCCGTGTCCTCACCAAGATGATGACTTACCATGCTCTCCTCCTCCTCCTCCTCCTCCTCCCCCCTGTCCTCAGGCCACCCACACTGAATTGACGATATGACAGTTGTACAGGTACTACCGTCTACAGCGCATGATACAAGCTCCTGTTCTTCCTCCTCCTCCTCTCCCTCATTGTCCCCCAATGCACGTTGGGATGAGATGAGGCTGGGCTGTGTGTAATTGATCGCTATGGCTTCTTGATCCATCTCATCATACTATGGCTGCAATGCCTCCTCTTTAATTCTCTGCAGAGAGCGTTGCAAAAGACAGACAAGTGCAATGCTGACGCTAATGAGGGCCACTCACCATCTTGGTGGACTCCTCAAAGTTTGTCAAGATGGTACATATGTCAGACATCCAGGTCCACTCCTGAGGTCTTATGCGTGGAGTCTGACCTGAATATCGACGGCCTTGTTGCAGCTGGTACTCCACAATTGCTCTCTTCTGCTCACAAATCCTTTGCAACATGTGGAGGGTAGAGTTCCAACATGTGTGGACATCACACACCAATCGGTGTGACGGAAGCTGCAAACGCTGCTGCAACACAGCAAGGGTGGCAGAAGCTGTAGCCGACTTTTAAAAATGAGCAGACAGGCGGTGTACTTTGACGATCAGATCTGGCAACTCGGGGTACGATTTAAGAAACCACTGAACCACGAGTTTAAGCACATGAGCCAGGCATTGTTCGTGTGTGATCTCGCCTCGCCTCAGAGCCACCATCAGGTCACGGCCATTGTCACACATGACCATACCTGGATGTAGGTTCAGAGGCATCAGCCACAGATCTGCCTGCTCTTTCACAGCTGTCCACAACTCACAAGCAGTGTGATGTTTCTCACCTAAACTTATGAGTTTCAGCACAGCCTGTTGCCGCTTGGTGGAGGCAGTACTGCAGTGCTTCCAGCTTGTAACTGATGTGGTGATATCTGAGATGGAGGCTGAACATGAGGAGGAGGAGGAGGATTATGCGCAGGAGCTGTACACTGTGGGGGCAACTCTGACTGACATAGGGCCCGCAATCCTCGGTGTGGGGAGGATGTGTTCCGTCCCAAGGTCCGACTGGGTTCCGGCTTCCACTATGTTTACCCAGTGTGCCGTCAGGGAGATGTACCGTCCCTGGCCACTAGCACTTGTCCACGTGTCCGTTGTCAGATGGACTCTCCCAGTAACTGCATTGTTGAGGGCACGGCAGATGTTTTGGGACACGTGCTTGTGTAGTGCAGGGAAGGCACACCGGGCAAAATAGTATCGGCTGGGGACCGAGTACCGAGGGACGGCCACCGCCATAAGGTTGCGGAAGGATTCCGTCTCCACCAGCCAAAAAGGCAGCATTTCCAACGCAAGCAGTCGTGAAATGTGTGAATTTAGGATTGTGGCCTGTGGGGCGTTAGCTGCGAATTTCCGCTTTCGTTCAAAGGTCTGGTATATGGACAATTTAACGCTGCGGTGGGACGTGGACGTGGACGTTGATGCTGTTTCTTGAGAAACTGCCATAAGAAGTGAAGACGAAGAGGAGGGGGCATCTTTGCATGCAATATGGACAGGGAATTGCCTTGCACACACAACAGGGGGTTCTATTACACGCACAACAGCGGAAGAAGCAGTGATCACACCCGCTGACACTGGTCGTGGACCCTGGGGTTCGCCCCACAAAGTCGGGTGCTTTGCTGCCATGTGCCTGATCATGCTGGTGGTGGTGAGGCTGGTAGTTTTGTCACCCCTGCTGATACTGGCATGGCAGGTGGTACAAATGGCCTTTTTGGGGTTATCAGCAGAGCCTTTAAAAAAATTCCAGACTCTGGAAGACCTACAGGTTATACTGGCAACGTCCCTTGTGTTGGTGTTATGGGGAACTGTTGCCCGCCTTCTGTGTGCGGCCACCACACTGCTTCTTCCTGCCTGTTGGGGTACTCTGCCTCCCTCACCCTGTATGCTGCTGGCCTCACCCTGCATGTCCTCCTGCCACGTTGGGTCAGTTATTAGAACACCCACCACCTCCTCCTCTTCCATTTGCGCACCACGATCCTCCTCTTCACTTCCTGGCAATTGTGTGTCGTCATCGTCCACCTCTTGTGACAAATTGCCAGCGTCGACTTGTGGCCGTGGCTGTTCAAATGTTTGGGCATCGCTACATGGGATCTACTCTTCCATCACTTCAAGCGGAGGAGGCGAGGGGCACAAATCTGGAAATGGACCAGTGAACAGCTCTTCAGAGTTTCCAAGTGTGGAATCAGTTGCTGTCTGACGACACTCGGCATGGTGGGAGGAAGGAGCATCAGGGTGAGGAGTATGCGGTTGAGACTCACGGCTATTAAGAGTTGACTGTGTGGAAGACAGACCGGAGATGGTGGTACCCAGGTAACTGGAAGTATTATCTGCTATCCAATTAATAACCTGTTCACACTGATCAGTTCGCAATACTGGTGTTGTTCTGTTCTTCCCTAGTAATTCGGACAAGAAGTAGGAGCGAGAAGATGTGGCTGTTGGTTTTGGCACATTTTCACCTTGGCCACGGCCCCATCCTCTGCACGCACCATCACCAGAATGTTCACTTCCACGTCCCTTGCCACGCGCCTTGCCCATTGTAAAGGAAGTAAAATAGCTTACACTCGCACTATCAATGGAAAAAGGGTAATAAAAATTATATTAGAACCGTGGAAGAGGAAAACCACAGTTCTATTTCTCTGGCCTACACCCTACTCTTTTAAACAATCTGAACAATCAGGGAGAAACTATTACTGTTTTTCTTTATGGAAAAAATACCAAAAGCTGAATAATAGAGATTCTTTACTGTGGAATGGCAAAACCACAGTTATTGTTTACTGGGGTATAACAGAAAATTTTAAATAGATATATTTGCGGCTGAACAGTGAGCGACACACTCAAACTGTTTTTTTTTAGGTAAAAATGGCCCAAAAGTGGATAATACAGAGGTTTGAACCGTGGAACTGCAAAACCACACTTGTATTTCTCGGGACTACACCAGACTATTTTCAACAGATATATTTGTGTCTGAACAATCAGGAGACACTTCTGTTTTTCTTTACGGCAAGAAATGCCAAAAGAAGGATAATACAGAAATTTGACCCGTGGAACTGCAAAACCACAATTCTAGTAATCTGGCCTACACCAGACTATTTTAAACAGATATATTTGTGTCTGAACAATCAGGAGACACTACTGTTTTTCTTTACGGCAAAAAATGCAAAAAACAGGATAATACAGAGGTTTGACCCGTGGAACTGCAAAACCACACTTGTATTTCTCGGGCCACACCAGACTATTTTCAACAGATATATTTGTGTCTGAACAATCAGGAGATACTACTGTTTTTCTTTACGGTAAAAAATGCCAAAAGAAGGATAATACAGAGATTTGACCCGTGGAACTGCAAAACCACAGTTGTAGTAATCTGGCCTACACCAGACTATTTTCAACAGATATATTTGTGTCTGAACAATCAGGAGACACTACTGTTTTTCTTTACAGCAAAAAATGCAAAAAAGCAGGATAATACAGAGATTTGACAAGTGGAACTGCAAAACCACACTTGTATTTCTTGGGCCTACACCAGACTATTTTCAACAGATATATTTGTGTCTGAACAATCAGGAGACACTATTATTTTTTTTTTATGGCAAAAAATGCCAAAAGCAGGATAATAGAGATTTTTTACCGTGGAACAGCAAAACCACAGTTATAATTTACTGGTGTATACCAGTCTTTTTTAAATAAATATATTTGCAGCTGAACAGTGAGCGACACACTCAAACTGTTTTTTTTAGATACAAATGGCCCAAAAGTGGATAATACAGAGGTTTGAACCATGGAACTGCAAAACCACACTTCTATTTCTCTAGCCTACACAAGACTATGTTCAACAGATATATTTGTGTCTGAAAAATCAGAGACACACTTTTTTTTTTTGGGGGGGGGGGGACACCAAAAGGTTAATAAGACGGCTATTTGTACAGTGTGAAGGAGGAAAAAAAAGAGGATTTTTTTCTGGCCCCCGAGACCTGGAGCTATGTCCAGCAATTTCAGCAACAGGAGCACACAGGACAGTTATGCAGCGTTTGCTGGTATAACCACTGCATCTCCTATACAGCCTGCCTGCCTGCCTGCCTGATATCTGGGATGTATATTAGTCCTGAGAAGGACTGTTTGTTTGATATGGCAGCCTTTTCAGACCCTACACTAACTATTTCGCAGGATATATCTCTCCCTAAATCAGCAGCGCTGTCCCTACACTGTCTGATCCGGAGCGACTGTGTCCAAGATGGCAGCGCCCGGTTTTAAATACTCGAGGTGACGCTGTGCGGCCAGCCAATCAATGTAATGCCCACAACCAACATGGCTGCGGCATTACAGTGACTGGCTGGCAATCCCTGCATGTTCATTGGCTCTGTAAAAAGCGCCAAACATGCAGGGCGGAGACCCGAGCTCCCGCCCGAGTAACCCAGAAATGCTCGGTGCTCGCCAAACATCCCGAGTAGCGTGATGCTCGGGCGAGTACCGAGCAGTGTCGAGCATGCTCGCTCAACACTATTAATTAATATTAACTGGCACCCCAAAACTCAGCAGATTCCACACTCCATTTTGCAAAGCCATGCCATATCCTGTGGACAGCGCTTGATTGGAGCCAATTTTATCCTACAACAGGAAAATAACCCAAAGCACACCTCCAAATTATGCATGAACTTTTTAGGGAAGAAGCAGGCAGCTGGTATTCTATCTGTAATGGAGTGGCCAGCGCAGTCACCAGATCTCAACCCCATTGAGCTGTTGTGGGAGCAGCTTGACCGTATGGTCCGCAAAAGTGCCTATCAAGACAATAGAACTTGTGGGAGGAGCTTCAGGAAGCATGGGGTGAAATTTCTCAACATTACCTCAGCAAATTAACAGCTAGAATGCCAAAGGTCTGCAATTCTGTAATTGCTGCAAAGGGAGCATTCTTTGATGAAAGCACAGTTTGAAGGAGAAAATTCTGAAGGAGAAAATCAATATTTCTAACCTTGTCAATGTCTGGACTATATTTTCTATTCATTTTGCAACTCATTTGATAAATAAAAGTATGCATTTTCATGAAAAGCACAAAATTGTCTGGGTGACCCCAAACTTTTGAACGGTAGTGTATATCTATCTGAACTATCAGTCCTTCTGAGGACTAATCCAGCTGCATATATTCAGTGGTGATAGCAGGAGACAGGCAGGCAATGTATGTGGCAGACTGCAGTGCATATAGCGCAAGAGGGTACATTGAACGACCTGTCTGTTGCTGCTGTAATAATTACAGATATTTGTAGACATAGCCCCAGATATCAGGGGCCAGGGCAAATTTTTTTTTCATCTTAATCCTGGTTATTTGCTTAAAAGGCAATCCAGAGTACACCATTTTTCTGCTCCATTTGCTTGTTAGCACTGCAGAATACAGCCAGATCTGTTCCATATTTCAGCGATAAAAATCCAGAAATTTAAACTGAACGTGGAAAATATTGGCCTCCTTTTCCATTCTGTTGCAGTGTGTCGGTCAAGCTCCTCACACTACACTGTGTGCAGAATTATTAGGCAAGTTGTATTTTAGAGGATTATTTTTATTATAGATCAACAACTGTGTTCTCAATCAACCCAAAAGACTCATAAATATAGAAATAAACATTTCTGACATGCAAAAACAAAAACCCCCAAAAATAGTAATCAATATAGCCACCTTTCTTTATGATGAGACTCAACAGCCTTCCATCCATAGATTCTGTTAGTTGCTTGTTGTGTTTTTGATCAACATTGTGTGCAGCAGCCACCACAGCCTCCCAGACACTGTTCCGAGAGGTGTACTGTTTTCCCTCCCTGTAGATCTCACATTTTATGATGGACCATAGGTTCTCTATGGGGTTCAGATCAGGTGAACAAGGGGGCCATGTCATTATTTTTTCTTTTTTTAGACATTTACTGGCCAGCCACGCTGTGGAGCAGTTGGATGCACGTGATGGAGCATTGTCCCGCATGAAAATCATGTTTTTCTTGAACGATGTAATGCACACGCCCGGGCTGAGTGGCGTGTGCGTGTGATTCCACTGGACCGTGCCGGAGAGTGAATGCCTGGAGGGGCGTAACTAGGTTTTCACCCGATACGACCAACATACGACGCCAGTACTCCAAGGAGTAACCGAGCAGAGGGACCAGGTGCTACTCCAGGACAGACCCCGGACACGGCTGTTGACCCACACAGGGGAATACAGGAACAGACTGGTTAGGCTGGCACACAGACTGGTGGGTATAGGCAGGCACGACTGGTATGCAGGCAGGCGGGTAAGCAGGCAGGGGGGTACAGGCAAGCACGGCTAGAGTGCAGACAGGGAGGCGCTAGCAGGTAGGAACACAGTCGGGATAGGACCCAGTACACACTGGGACTCAGGAACAGAACCACAGATGTGGCGGACAAACACAGCAGAGTGAGGCCGCCCAGAGAGGTGAGCGAGAGCAGGGCAGGACGAGACCGCCTAGAGCGGTGAGTGAGAGTAGAGCAGGACGAGGCCGCCTGGAGCGGTGAGAAAGAGTAGAGCAGGACGAGGCCGCCTGGAGCGGTGAGCAAGAGTAGAGCAGGACGAGGCCGCCTGGAGCGGTGAGCAAGAGTAGAGCAGAACGAGGCCGTCTGGAGCGGTGAGCAAGAGTAGAGCAGGACAAGGCCACCTGGAGCGGTGAGCAAGAGTAGAGTAGGACAAGGCCACCTGGAGCGGTGAGCAAGAGTAGAGCAGGACAAGGCCGCCTTGGGCGGTGAGCAAGACTAGAGCAGGACCAGGCCACATGGAGCGGTGAGCAAGAGTAGAGAAGGACAAGGCCGCCTGGAGCGGTGAGCAAGAGTAGAGCAGGACAAGGCCGCTTGGAGCGGTGAGCAAAGGGAGAGCAGGCTAGAACCGCCGGAGCGGTGAGCAAAGGCAGAGCAGGCTAGAACCGCCGGAGCGGTGAGCAAAGGCAGAGAAGGCTAGAACCGCTGGAGCGGTGAGCAAAGGCAGAGCAGGCTAGAACCGCCGGAGCGATGAGCAAAGGCAGAGCAGGCTAGAACCGCCGGAGCGGTGAGCAAAGGCAGAGCAGGCTAGAACCGCCGGAGCGGTGAGCAAAGGCAGAGCAGGCTAGAACCGCCGGAGCGGTGAGCAAAGGCAGAGCAGGCTAGAACCACCGGAGCGGTGAGCAAAGGCAGAGCAGGCTAGAACCGTCTGAGCAGTGAGCAAAGGCAGAGCAGGCTAGAACCGCCGGAGCGGTGAGCAAAGGCAGAGCAGGCTAGAACCGCCGGAGCGGTGAGCAAAGGCAGAGCAGGCTAGAACCGCCGGAGCGGTGAGCAAAGTCAGAGCAGGCTAGAACCGCCAGAGCGGTGAGCAAAGGCAGAGCAGGCTAGAACCGCCGGAGCGGTGAGCAAGGCAGAGCAGGGGGGACAGGGCTCTATTCACATGAAACAGGCAGGAAGGGAAAGGCAGAACCAGATGCCCACAGGCTACTTGCAGTGAAGCAGCGAGTGGACCACAAACTCACAAACGGATGTACAGTGACAACAAGCAGGAGTTAGGTACGAGTTCAGACTCTGCAGAAAAAGGAAAGGTACGGACATAGAGAAACACGGGAAAAAAGGCTAGAAGAGTATACAGACAGGAACAGACACAGTAGCAAGATACAGGAGCGGGTCTAGGAATGCAGCCCCTAGAAGGTGGGAGGAACAGGCCAGGAGCGTGTTCAGACAGGACAGACTAGATACAAGAGCGGGTCTAGGAATGCAGCCCCTTGAAGGCGGGAGGAACAGGCTAGGAGCGTGTTCAGACAGGACAGACTAGATACTGGAGCGGGTCTAGGAATGCAGCCCCTAGAAGGTGGGAGGAACAGGCTAGGAGAGTGTTCAGACAGGACAGACAAGATACAGGAGCGGGTCTAGGTATGCGGCCCCTAGATGGCAAGACGAACAGGCAAGGAGCGTGTTAAGACAGGCCTGGAAATACAGCCTCCAGGATAGGCAGACAAGAGAACACAGAAGGGGACCTGGCACATTCAGAGTGAAAGACCACACTGAATGAAACACAATGCTCAGGCAGGGATTCATTGGAGCAGCTGGGTTAAATACCAGGTAACAGACAGCAATAGGCTGAGGACGCACAAGGGGTGTGCCTGCAGCAGATACAAAAAGCAGGAAGTGATCGGGCGCCGCCCTTAAGCAGCAGAAAGAGAAGCAAGCAGACAGCATGGAGGGAAGCCAGAGAGACATTCTGGATTGGAGATCAAGTGCGCGCTCTTGCACAGTGGGAGATGGACCACTATGCAAAGACGCCGCCAGGTATGTTACAGTACCCCCCCCTTTACGCCCCTCTTCTTCAGGCCTGACAGAATGTTCCGCAGGGAATTCGAGGTCCAATCCTTCACTTCAAGGAGATCACTTCCACTGTCCACCGGAAAAAATAGTCTCCTCTGGGTAGCTAGGATGCTACCTCCTGTCCAGCCATCCTCAGCAACAGACGAAACGGGTGGAGTACCAGGAACAGCACACAAGGAAGTCTCTCTCTATATATTTTCAGGTGGCACCCCAGAGGGTACAGGAGACAACTGGAAGTCCTCCACCGGGT
Source organism: Phyllobates terribilis (assembly GCF_046119375.1). Lineage (NCBI taxonomy): Eukaryota > Metazoa > Chordata > Amphibia > Anura > Dendrobatidae > Phyllobates > Phyllobates terribilis. The sequence continues at coordinate 287,574,450 of NW_027362761.1, forward strand.
TGGAGGGGAGCAGAGACTTGGGGGTAATCTCTGCTTTGAGGTACAGTACATCATGTCAAACTCACAGGAAGAAATAGACGGGTACAGGGTGAGAAAAAGTCACTGTATCTTTGTTATCTGATGGTACCCCAGAGGATTCAGGAAACAACTGGAAGTCCTCCGCCGGGTCAGAAGAGTGCAGAGGCTCGGGGAAAACATCTGCTTCACAGTACACTAGGTCGGACTCACTGGACGAAGCAGGCGAGGTATCGGGTGCCGAGTATTGGAAAGTCTCTGTCCATTCACCACCAGGTGGCACCCCGAAGGGTTCTGGAGATAACTGGAGGTCCTCCGCCTGGTCAGAGGGGTGTAGAGTCTCATGGATAACCTCTGCTTCAGAGTAGAATCATAGAATCATAGAATCATAGAATGGTAGAGTTAGAAGGGACCTCCTGGGTCATCTGGTCCAACCCCCTGCTCAAAGCAGGATTCACTAGATCATCTCAGACAGATGTCTGTCCAGCCTCTGTTTGAAGACGTCCATTGAAGGGGAACTCACCACCTCTCGTGGCAGCCTGTTCCACGCATTAATCACCCTGTCAAAAAGTTTTTTCTAATATCTAATCTGTGTCTCCTCCCATTTAGTTTCATCCCATTGCTTCTAGTCTTTCCTTGTGCAAATGAGAATAAAGATGATCCTTCTACAATGTGACAGCCCTTGACATATTTGTAGACAGCTATTAAGTCTCCTCTCAGTCTTCTTTTTTGCAAGCTAAACATTCCCAAATCCTGCAACCGTTCCTCATAGGACATGGTTTGCAGACCAGTCACCATTCTGGTCGCTCTTCTCTGAACTTGCTCCAGTTTGTCTATGTCTTTTTTAAAATGTGGTGCCCAAAACTGTACACAGTATTCCAGATGAGGTCTGACCAAAGAGGAGTAAAGACCGATAATGACTTCACGTGATCTAGACTGTATGCTTCTGTTAATACATCCCAGAATTGTATTTGCCTTTTTTGCTGCTGCATCACACTGTTGACTCATGTTCAGTCTATGATCTATTAGTATACCTAAGTCTTTTTCACATGTACTGTTGCTTAGCTCTATTCCTCCCATTCTGTATATGCTTTTTTCATTTTTATTGCCCAGATGTAGTACTTTGCATTTTTCCCTGTTAAAAACCATTCTGTTGGTTGCTGCCCACTGCTCCAGTTTATTTAGGTCTTTTTGAATCCTCTCTCTCTCTTCTCTAGTATTAGCTATCCCTCCTAGCTTTGTGTCATCAGCAAATTTAATCAGTTTACCCTCAATTCCTTCATCTAAATCATTGATAAAGATGTTGAACAATACAGGTCCCAGGACGGAGCCCTGTGGTACCCCACTTGAGACATTCATCCAGCTGGATGTGAAGCCATTTACAACCACCCTTTGAGTCCGATCACTAAGCCAGTTATGAATCCACCTAACAGTTGCCTGGTCCATTGCATACTTGGTCATTTTTTCAATAAGGATGGTGTGAGATACTTTGTCAAATGCTTTGCTGAAGTCAAGATATACTATATCTACAGCATTTCCCTGATCCACCCAGTCAGTGATTCTGTCATAGAAGGAAATTAAGTTAGTCTGACATGACTTGTTAGTTACAAACCCATGCTGACTCTGGTTAATCACTTCATTCTTATCCATGTACTTACAGACATGTTGTTTAATAATTTGTTCAAAGATCTTTCCTGGTATAGAAGTCAGACTCACCGGCCTATAGTTCCCTGGGTCCACCTTCTTCCCCTTTTTGAAGATAGGAACAACATTTGCTCTTCTCCAGTCTTCTGGGACTTCTCCTGTTCTCCAAGAATTTTCAAAGATTATGGAGAGTGGTTCTAAAATTTCTTCTACCATCTCCTTCAGTACTCTGGGGTGTAATTCATCTGGACCTGGTGACTTGAACTCATTTATGTTAGCTAAATATTCCCTCACAATCTTTCTGTTTACAGATAACTTGGATTCCTCTATTCCTTTAAAAGGACAGTGAAGATCAGTTGATGTTACATTTTCTTTCTGAGAGAAAACAGATGCAAAATAGGAATTAAAAAGTTCGGCCTTCTCAACATCCTCTCTTACCATTTCTCCATTTTCATCCTGTAAAAATCCTATAGCATCTTTGACTTTTCTTTTACTTTTGACATACCCCCAAAATCCTTTTTTATTGCTTTTGACATCTCTTGCAAGCCTTAATTCATTGTCAGCTTTAGCTAACCTGATACGTGCCCTGCAGGATCTGCAGACTGCATTATAATCTTCTTTAGATATGCCTCCCTCTTTCCATTTAATAAACATTTCTTTCTTTCTTTTTAGCATGTGTTTAAGTTCTGTGTTCATCCATCCTGGTTTCCTTAAATGCTTCCCATTCTTCCTACTTTTCGGGATTGTTAACGATTGTGCTTTGAGAATCTCATTTTTAAAAATTTCCCATCCTTCCTGGACATTTTTGTCCTTAAGGACATCCAGCCATTGGATCCCTCCTATTCTCTTTCTGAGTCTCTTAAAATCTGCCTTTCTAAAATCTAACCTTGAAGTTTGAGTCTTCACATGTCTTCCTCCTCTAGTTATCCAAAATTCTATAATAGCATGATCGCTGCCTCCTAGGGTCCCAGCCACCTTTACCTCCTCAACCATTTCCTCCCTGTTTATAAGGATTAGATCCAAAGTAGCAGATCCCCTTGTTTTCTCCCCTACCTTTTGGAAGATAAAGTTGTCAGCAAGAGAGGATAAGAATTTGCTTGACCTGTTAGTTTTACTTGAGAGAGATTCCCAACAAATGTCTGGATAGTTGAAATCTCCCATGACCACTACGTCATATTTTTTGGAGAACTTGGTCATTTGATACATAAAGAGTTCATCCATATCTTCAGCTTGCCCAGGTGGCCTGTAGTAAATGCCTACAATGGTGTCCTTTCCGTTGTTCTCTCCTTGTATTCTTACCCAAACAGTTTCCACAGAACTCCCAGTCTCTGAAGCTTCCATCTCTGTGCAGATATACGCTTTTCTAACATACAATGCAACACCTCCTCCTCGTTTATCAAGTCTGTTTCTTGCAAATAAGTTGTATCCTTTTAGCCTTTTATTCCAATCATGTGTATCGTCCCACCAAGTTTCAGTGATTCCAATGACATCATATTCCTTTTCCTGCATTAGTAGTTCCAATTCTCCTTGTTTGTTGCCCATGCTTTGTGCATTTGTATAAAAACATTTTAGTTTGTGATTGGTTTCTCTTCCTCCCATATTTTTATTATTTAAATTGTTTTGTCTTTGTTCTTCCTTTCCACTTCCAGTAGCAGAGATCTCAATAGTATTTGTCAGCTGTATGGCTTTTTCTGGCCTTTTGCTTCCCTTCCCACATTGTTCTAGTTTAAAGCTCTTCTGATGAGTGTAGCAAGGCGACTTCCAAATACATGTTTTCCAGTCTTCGTAAGGTGCACCCCATCTCTAGCAAGTAGTCCATCGTATAGGTAATTCATTCCGTGATCCAGAAATCCAAATCCTTGTTGACGGCACCATCGATGTAGCCAGTTGTTCACCTGTAGAATCTTATTCCACCTCATTGTTCCATGGCCATCCACTGGGAGGATGGATGAGAAGACCACCTGCGCTCCCAATTCTTTCACTTTCTTGCCTAAGTCTTCAAAGTCACTGCAGATGGTTTCCAGGTCCTTTCTTGCGGTGTCATTAGGTCGGACCCACTGGACGAAGCAAGCGAGGTATCAGATGCAGGATATAGGAAAGTCTCTGTCCTTTCACCACCAGGTGGCACCCCGAAGGGTTCTGGAGACAACTGGAGGTCCTCCAACTGGTCGGAGGGGTGTAGAGACTCAGGAGTAACCTCTGCTTCGGAGTACACTAGGTTGGACTCACTAGACGAAGCGAGCGAGGTATCAGGGGCAGAGTATAGGAGAGTCTCTGTCCTTTCGCTACCAGGTAGCACCCCGAAGGGTTCTGGAGACAACTGGAGGTCCTCCGCCTGGTCGGAGGGGTGTAGAGACTCGGGGGTAACTACCACTTTGGGGTACCCATTTTCAGGCTCACAGGACGGAGCGGACAAAGTATCGAGTACCAAGTGTAGAGAAGTCTCTCTCCATTTGTCATCGAGTGGTATCCCGGAGGATTCAGGAGGCAACAGGGGGTCCTCCGCCAGGTAGTAGAGGTGCACAAACTCAGAGGTAATCACAGCTTCAGAGCATCCTTGGACATGCACACTGGTTAAAGTGGGTGAAGTATTTGATGCCGGATGCAGGAAGTTCTCCTGTGTGGAGTCTGGATGGGCAGTAGTCTCTTCGGGCAGGAGAACTGGTGCACTACCCACGCACATTACCCGTTGGGGCTTCTCCAGGATACAGGGAGATGAAGCTTCAGTAGGGACTTGAAGGTTGGGGTCAGGAGGTCTCAGGGAGGACAGACCCTGGCGTGACGGCTTGCCTCTACGTCTAGCACGTCTGGACTGCCTCTTGAGGTTGGGAGAAGTATTCCGGAGAGCGTAGTCACCCTGTGAGGATTCTGGGTGGGCAGTAGTCTCATTGGGCTGGAGGACTATTGCGCTACCCACACACATTTCCCATCGGGGCTGCTCCGGGATATTGGGAAGTGAAACTTCAGCAGGAGCCTCCAGGTTAGGATCATCGAAGACCATTAGAAAGGCCACCAGGAAGGCCATTATGTCCAGGACGATAGGATCCTGTGCATCCCATAGGGGGGTGATCAAATTCAAGGCATCACCCGCTAGGTAAGACATCATGAATCCCACCTTAACCCGATCTGTGGGAAAACATAGAGGGTAGAACTTGAAGTGTAGCATGCATTGCTCCACAAATGCACGACTCTGTCTTGGATCCCGATAGTAACGTGGCGGATCCGCAGGAACGAGAGCAGATAGATCCATCTGGACGGGTGCGTAATTCGCCTGGAACTCAGCTAGAGAAAAAAAAAATATTTATTTATTTTTAATGCACGTATTCGCTGGAAAACGTTTAAGAGAGCGAAGGCCGTGGGGCTCAACGGGAACCATGGCCTGAGCATGCTGTAATGCACACGCCCGGGCTGAGTGGCGTGTGCGTGTGATTTCACAGGACCGTGCCGGAGAGTGAATGCCTGGAGGGGCGTAACTAGGTATTCACCCGATCCGACCAGGGTCGCACGACGGCATACGACGCCAGTGCACCAAGGAGGAACCGAGCAGAGGGACCAGGTGCTACTCCAGGACAGACCCCGGACACGGCTGTTGACCCACACAGGGGAATACAGGAACAGACTGGTTAGGCTGGCACACAGACTGGTGGGTATAGGCAGGCACGACTGGTATGCAGGCAGGCGGGTAAGCAGGCAGGGAGGTACAGGCAAGCACGGCTAGAGTGCAGACAGGGAGGAGCTAGCAGGTAGGAACACAGGCGGGATAGGACCCAGTACACACTGGGACTCAGGAACAGAACCACAGATGTGGCGGACAAACAGCAGAGTGAGGCCGCCCAGAGAGGTGAGCGAGAGCAGGGCAGGACGAGACCGCCTAGAGCGGTGAGTGAGAGTAGAGCAGGACGAGGCCGTCTGGAGCGGTGAGCAAGAGTAGAGCAGGACGAGGCCGCCTGGAGCGGTGAGCAAGAGTAGAGCAGGACGAGGCAGCCTGGAGCGGTGAGCAAGAGTAGAGCAGGACGAGGCCGCCTGGAGCGATGAGCAAGAGTAGAGCAGGACAAGGCCGCCTGGAGCGGTGAGCAAGAGTAGAGCAGGACAAGGCTGCCTGGAGCGGTGAGCAAGAGTAGAGCAGGACAAGGCCGCCTTGGGCGGTGAGCAAGAGTAGAGCAGGACAAGGCCGCCTGGAGCGGTGAGCAAGAGTAGAGCAGGACAAGGCCACCTGGAGCGGTGAGCAAAGGGAGAGCAGGCTAGAACCGCTGGAACGGTGAGCAAAGGCAGAGCAGGCTAGAACCGCCGGAGCGGTGAGCAAAGGCAGAGCAGGCTAGAACCGCCGGAGAGGTGAGCAAAGGCAGAGCAGGCTAGAACCGCCAGAGCGGTGAGCAAAGGCAGAGCAGGCTAGAACCGCCGGAGCGGTGAGCAAAGGCAGAGCAGGCTAGAACCGCCGGAGCGGTGAGCAAAGGCAGAGCAGGCTAGAACCGCCGGAGCGGTGAGCAAAGGCAGAGTAGGCTAGAACCGCCGGAGCGGTGAGCAAAGGCAGAGCAGGCTAGAACCGCTGGAGCAGTGAGCAAAGGCAGAGCAGGCTAGAACCGCCGGAGTGGTGAGCAAAGGCAGAGCAGGCTAGAACCGCCGGAGCGGTGAGCAAGGCAGAGCAGAGGAGACAGGGCTCTGTTCACACGAAACAGACAGGAAGGGAAAGGCAGAACCAGATACCCACAGGGTACTTGCAGTGAAGTAGCAAGTGGACCACAAACTCACAAACGGAAGTACAGTGACAACAAGCAGGAGTTAGGTACCAGTTCAGACTCTGCAGAAAAAGGAAAGGTACGGACATAGAGAAACACGGGAAAATAGGCTAGAAGAGTATACAGACAGGAACAGACACAGTAGCAAGATACAGGAGCGGGTCTAGGAATGCAGCCCCTAGAAGGCGGGAGGAACAGGCCAGGAGCGTGTTCAGACAGGACAGACTAGATACAGGAGCGGGTCTAGGAATGCCGCCCCTAGAAGGCGGGAGGAACAGGCTAGGAGCGTGTTCAGACAGGACAGACTAGATACAGGAGCGGGTCTAGGAATGCAGCCCCTAGAAGGCGGGAGGAACAGGCTAGGAGCGTGTTCAGACAGGACAGACAAGATACAGGAGTGGGTCTAGGTATGCGGCCCCTAGAAGGCGAGACGAGCAGTCAAGGAGCGTGTTCAGACAGGCCTGGAAATACAGCCTCCAGGATAGGCAGACAAGAGAACACAGAAGGGGACCTGGCACATTCAGAGTGAAAGACCACACTGAATGAAACACAATGCTCAGGCAGGGATTCATTGGAGCAGCTTGGTTAAATACCAGGTGACAGACAGCAATAGGCTGAGGACGCACAAGGGGTGTGCCTGCAGCAGGTACAAAAAGCAGGAAGTGATCGGGCGCCGCCCTTAAGCAGCAGAAAGAGAAGCAAACAGACAGCATGGAGGGAAGCCAGAGAGACATTCTGGATTGGAGATCAAGTGCGCGCTCTTGCACAGTGGGAGATGGACCACTATGCAAAGACGCCGCCAGGTATGTTACAAACGATACCGACTTCTTCCTGTACAACTGCTTGAAGAAGTTGTCTTCCAGAAACTTCCAGTAGGTCTGGGAGTTGAGCTTTACTCCATCCTCAACCCGAAAAGGTCCCACAAGTTCATCTTTGATGATACCAGCCCATACCAGTACCCAACCTCCACCTTGCTGGCGTCTGATTCGGAGTGGTGCTCTCTGCCCTTTACTGATCCAGCCTTTGGCCCATCCATCTGTCCCATCAAGAGTCACTCTCATTTCATCAGTCCATAAAACCTTTGAAAAATCAGTTTTAAGATATTTCTTGGCCCATTCTTGACATTTTATCTTATGTTTCTTGCTCAAAGGTGGTCGTTTTTCAGCCTTCCTTACGTTGGCCATGTCCCTGAGTATCGCACACTTTGTGCTTTTTGATACTCCAGTAACGTTGCAGTTCTGAAATATGGCAAAACTGGTTGCGAATGGCTTCTTGGCAGCTTCACGCTTGATTTTCCTCAATTCATGGACAGTTATTTTGCGCCTTTTTTTGGCCAACACGCTTCTTGCGACCCTGTTGGCTATTTGCCATGAAGCGCTTGATTGTTTGGTGATCACGCTTCAAAAGTTTGGAAATTTCAAGACTGCTGCATCCCTCTGCAAGACGTTTCACAATTTTGGACTTTTCAGAGCCCTTCAAATCTCTCTTCTGACCCATATTGCCAAAGGAAAGGAAGTTGCCTAATAATTAATCACACCTTATGTAGGGTGTTGAAGTCATTAGTCAACACCCCTCCTCATTACAGAGATGGGCATCACCAGATTTATTTAATTGGTAGTTGGCTCTCAAGCCTATGCAGCTTGGAGTAGGGCAACATGTATAAAAAGTATCATGTGATCAAAATACTCATTTGCCTAATAATTCTGCACGCGGTGTAGAGTTGAGCCACCCCCGTAGTGTTCCAGTTCGGTTCGTCGAACACCGGTGTGTTCGCCGAACTGTTCGTCGAACTGTTCGTCGAACACCGTCAAACAACGTTGAAACCAATGGCAGGCAAACAAAAACACATAGAAACACATAGAAAGCACCTTCAAAGGTGTCCAAAAGCTGACAAACTGCTCAGAAGACACAACTAACACATGGAAAAGTGACAAGTACATATAGTCATGCGAAAAAAAAAGAGGTGGAGGAGTAAATGGAGGGGGAGACACAGATATAGGCATGTCATGCCCTTCTAAAATTAAGAAAGGCTGGAGTAAAAATCTAAAATCAGCCTACCAACACCCAGACAGCGTGACAAGAAAATTAAAAAAAGAAATATCTTTAGGTAGAATGGCGGTTCCATTCAGAACACTTTCCTTACAAGATGTAGTGGTATCCCTGTTGTGAGTTGTGCCAAAAACGGAACCCAATACATTCGGACTAATCCACCATTTGTCATATCCAAGGGGCAAGTCAGTAAACGACAACATCGACGCGGAACCAAGTACAGTAGTATATACTGTACATCCTTTGACAAGGCAATCAGGCGGATCAAGAAGATGGGAAGGGTCACCCTAATGGCCAAAACAGACATTGATGAGGCATTCAGGTTACTTACTACCTGTGCCTCCGAAAAGTGTCCACCTATTGGGCTGCTTCTGGGAAGGAGCATACTATATAGATCGCTGTTTGCCCATGGGGTGGTCCAGATCCTGCTCACTATTTGAGGCGTTTAGTTGCTTCCTCGAATGGGTTGTAATGGACGTTTCTAAGGTGGCACATATTATCCATTACCTCGACAACTTCTTATGCCTGGGCCCAAAAGATTCACCACAGTGTGAATACACGTGGTAGTCCACCTGTGAGAAGGAGAGAGCTGGAGGGAGAGCGGACACCACAGAACCGAGGGGTTAGATGGAGAACGGAAGAAGGAAAGAGGGCGAGGGAGGTAAGGGAGTACAGTGGAAGGCCGACCTGAGCTCCCCCACGTTCCAGCTGGGCGGGGAACAGCCCTGGGAAGAAAAGCCACTTGCGCATCCCTTTGAGGTTACGGGCACGAGCGGGCAGAGGGACTACACTGGAGTGCGAAGCCGACACGGCCAGTCCGTTCCTGCCCGTGCGACCTCCGTGTCGCCGGGTTTGTGCCAGAGCCACGGTGGACCCTGACAGCCAGCCCCCCTCTCACAATACTGGTGCCTGTCCGCTGGTGGGTCGAGCCCCCCCGCAGTGGAGGGGGAGTAACATCTGCAGAAGAAAGACCATCTTCCAGCCAAACTAAGATGTCTACTTCTTTTCGTGGACAATGTGATAAGATCCCTTTCTTACGGACACGCCCATCGCTACAAATTCCAGATGAGGCACAAAAGCAGCAGGTGCTTCAACGGATATCAAGTGCTCCTTCATGTTGGCTCTTCTCCACCTCAACTTCAACATCACAAATACTCCAGTCCTCAGAGGAGTCACCCCAATCGCACTTGCTTCCTCACAGCTCCCAAGTCTCCAGCTGCCCGTCTGAGTATGGGGTAACACAGATGGTTGAGTCTGCACAGCTGTTTACTCATACTATAGCCTGGTAAACGGAGGTCTGATCCAGAGCTTCTGTTAATCCAGACAAGGAAATGATCTGCACTGAAGCCCAGAATCTTTATGAGTCTGATCCAGGACCATATGAAGAAGGTTCTGAGCATAATGTAGACCCTTGTTTCCAAACTGTAACTCCTGTTGGTGGAGACAGTGATGAAGACGATGATGAGACTCAAATACCTGATTGGAGCAACAACTTGACTTTTCGGTCAGGGCAGGAAGAGGTTGGCTCTGAGGACGACGGGTGTGAGAACACACAGGGTGACAATGACAATGTTGGAGATCCCACTTACTGTCAACCCACAGACAGCCAGTCTATGAGGTCAGCAGAGGAGGTGGAGGAGGATGCTATTGACGACGAGGTTAGGTTGTGCCTTCCTGGACAGAGACGGAGTACTGTAAGCACGTCAACAACTGCATCCTCAACCACAACTATGCCTCTGACCACAAGTCGTGGTGGCTTTTCAGGTCGCATGGGCTCTAAGCCTTGCATAGCCTGGGCAATTTTTCAGATCGATAAGGATGACCCAACTCGTGTTATCTGTAATATTTGTCACCAAAAGCTAAGTAGAGGCCAAAAAATCCATAGTTTGAGTACTTCATGCATGAACCGTCACATGGATATGAAGCATAAGTTGCAGAGGGAAGCTCACTGTGCTACAATGCGGCCTAGCGGGCTGGGCCAACCACCGTCTGCCCCATCTTGTGCATCTGCGGATTCTTCATCCTCTGTGACTGGAGGGACAGCAGTCACACATGTTTTTGGACGCAGACCTGCCACCTCTTTACCCGCAACAGCCAGTGTGATTGGCAGGTCATCATTTCATTTGGAAGTGGAAGTACCAGCTGGTGTTGAGCGCTCTCCGACATCGAGAGCACCACCATTGGATCAAGGCAACCTAACTTTTCCGCCTGCATCTTCCTCACAGACCGTCAGTTTGCCAGGGACACCCTACTCAACTCCGTCTAAGCACAACAGCCAGCCCTCGGTCCCTCAGATGTGGACAAGTAAAAGACCATTTCGTCCTAGCCATGACAAAGCTAAGAGGTTGAATTTCACCATCTGCAAGCTGTTGGCTTCAGAAATGCTGCCCTTCCACCTGGTGGACACAGAGGATTTTCGAGACCTTATGTCCGTCGCAGTGCCCCAGGACCAGATGCCCAGTCGGCACTACTTCTCAAAGAAAGTTGTGCTGCGCTACACCAGCATGTCGCACACAACATCACCGCTTCTTTGAGAAACTCTGTGTGTGACAGGGTGCATTTCACCACAGACACTTGGACGAGTAGGCATGGACAGGGGCGTTACATGTCGCTGACTGGGCACTGGGTAACTATGGTGACAGCAGGACAAGGGGCTGCTGTCCAAGTCTTGCGGTCCCCACGAGTTGTGCGTCAATCCTCTTTATCTCGAAGTTCCTCCACTGCTTCTGCCTCCTCACCCTCCTCTCGATCCTCCACCTGCACCCAAAGCCTGTCTGGTAATGCCACCCGCTTTCTAACTACACAGAAGGAATCCTGCACACCTCCTTACTATGGTGGCAGCAGGACTCAACAGCATCAGGCGGTGTTTACTTTGAAATGTCTGGGAAATGTGAGTCACACAGCTGAGGAGTTGTGGTCAGCTCTGGAGACCCAGTTTCATGAATGGTTGTCTCCACTGGACCGGCAACCAGGGAAGGCCGTGTGCGACAATGCTGCAAACCTGGGTGCGGTCCTTCGCCGGGACAATGTCACACACGTGCCTTTGTATGGCTCAAATGTTGAACCTGGTTGTCCAGCAATTTTTAGCCCACTATCCCTGACTAGATGGCTTTCTGCAGAGGGCACGGTCGCTGTGTGCTCACTTCCGCCATTCGCATCCCTCAGCTCAACGACTTACATCTCTACAGAAGTCGCTGGGCCTGTCAGTTCACCGGCTGAAATGCGATGTGCCGACACGGTGGAATTCAACTCTGCACATGTTGCAGCAACTGTGGCAGCACCGACATGCCCTGGTGCAATACATTCTGATGTATAGCCTGGGCCAACGAGATCCAGAGGTGGGGCAAATCACACTGCAGGAGTGGTCTCAGATCAGGGACCTATGCACCAATCTGCACAGTTTTGAAATGGCGACGAAGATGTTTAGTACTGACGATGCCATTATCAGCATGACTATTCCGGTGATTTACATGCTGGAGCACACGTTAAACATAATTCGGAGTCAGGTGGTGGGACAAGAGGAGGTGAAGGAAGTAGAGCAGGAGTCGTTTGCGGAAGGGATAACATCTCCAAGGTCAAGACGGTCGGCAGCACCAAGGCGGCAGGCATGGGAGGGTGGGGGAGAGGGATTAACCAGGGCGCATGGCAGCAGCCAAACTGTTGAGGAAGGTGCAGGAGCCAAGGAAGAAGTGGAGGACGAACTGGCGATGGGCATGGAAGACTTATTAGATGAGGGAGACCTTGATCACATTTCTGTTGTGCGAGGTTGGGGGGAGAGGGCAGAGGAAGGAAGCATGATTCTTACCTCGCTACCAGCACAACAAGGACTTGGTCCTCCTGGATGCGCAAGACACATGAGTGCCTTCTTGCTGCACTACCTGCAACATGACCCTCGGATTGTCAGAATTCGAAGTAATCCCGACTACTGGGTTGCCACACTCTTAGATCCCCGGTACAAAAGTAATTTTGCCAAAATAATTCCTGCCATAGAAAGGGATTCACGCATGCAGGAGTATCAGCAGAGGCTGTTGCAGAATCTTACATGTGCTTTTCCTCCAAACACCAGTGGTGCACGTAGTGAATCTCACAGTTCTAACTTGCCAACCGTGGGACTGTCGAGTCTTAATCACTCAAACTGTAACAGTAACACAGTATCTGCTGGTAACAGCAATTTTGTGGAATCGTTTCACCACTTTTTTAGACCATCCTTTGCAAGGCCACAGGAGACAAGAAGTCTGACACATAGTCAACGCCTAGAGAGGATGGTACAGGAGTATCTCCAAGTGAACATCGAAGCCATGACTGTGTCACTGAAACCTTGCTCATTTTGGGCTTGTAATCTGTAAAAATGTCCGGAGCTCGCCACTCACGCCTTGGAGATCTTGTCATGCCCTGCAGCCAGCATTCTCTCTGAACGTGTGTTCAGCGCTGCTGGTGGTGTGCTGACAGATAAGCGCACGCGGCTGTCCACTGAGAATGTAGACAGACTCACGGTCATAAAGATGAACAAATCATGGATCCGCAAGGACTTTTCTACCCCTGTATCATTCTGGGGAGACTAAAAGCTTGAGGATTTGGTAAAATCACCTCACCAACCATTTTAAGTAACTCTGGGGCAATTGATGCCACTTAAGTGGTGTCTGTGCCACAATTTTTGGAAAAAATGGAGACTCTTTTTGGAGTCCCCTTGCTGTGTTTTACGTGACATTGGCATCATCAATTCCAGGTGGGTTGGGTCGCTACCCCCCCCTTTTAACCGTAAGAAACTACATACACTATGGCTTGGGGTAACACAGATGGTTGAGTCTGAAGAGCTGTTTACTCAGAGGTCTGCTCCAAAGCTTCAGTGTCTGCTAGTCAGCATAGTAGCCCAGATCTGAAGCAAGCTACACCGCCTGTGTATCTAATAAGAATTTTTAACTGGATCTAGCCTAGGCAGACTGTGGGGACCCCCAACCAAACCCAGACTCTCAGCCCCCCTACCACCCACCTTTCCTTGACAATACAATAATGTAACTCTTACAACTCGATGGGTGAGGATCGGTCACAGCTTTATTAACTCTTTATACTTATTCCATTAGAAAGGCATTTTATTTCTAAAATAATTCAGCTTGTTGCAGCATGCCCTGTGTCTCCACACCAGCAAGTTGGCCAACAAGTGTAACTCTCCAACATGTCCTTTCTATTTCCAGGCCACGGAGGATCCTGCGTACTCGTATGCAGGACTCTGACCCCCATCCATCACTCATAACGCTTGTTCCACTCCGTCCTGGAGTCCTGACAGGAATATGTCCAGTCCAATATCCATTAAGTGAACACCGTCGGGCCGTATGAGGCCTGCTTCATCTCCTTCCAGTTGTCGGTGTCGTATCACTACACCGCCTCTGTCTCTTCTAAATTTTACCGTCCGAATATTTATTACCCGCCTTGTCCGTTCGATGGCCGTGATGTCTCGCGCACCTTGCCATACCGGCACAATCTCTGACCATACTATAGTTAGTTTTGTGAAAAATTCTCTGAAGCGCTCAGTGTCTAGTTTCATTATTGCCATTAGTTATGCGCTCTTGTGATGACCTAGGTCGTTTCCCCCGGCCTGTATAACTAAGATGACCGGACCTCTTGCCTCTCTCCCTACCTTGATTACCTCCATTAGTACCTGTGGCCATTGCAGCCCTCTAATACCTCTCCAGTTGAAATATGTGTTATGAAACTCTAATTTCCTCCCCCCTGGCCGGACTTTCGCCCTTTTTTCTGCCCAATATATATACGAGTGGCCTATCACCCACACTGTTGGCTTATGCATCACCTGTAAAAGAAACAAACCACGTTAGGATAACAAGTCTGGTCTTATGTATCTCGCCAAACACGTGGATCGCCATCTCCCTATCCTCTGAACTTCCATTTCTGACAGTCCTGCTCTTGCTGCTTCAGTGGCCGCGCCTATGCGGAATGAGTGTGTCCCATAATCTTTGGGGTGGTTCCCTGCCGATGTTATGCATTTATTAACTATAGCTTGGAACTGGTATCTTGATAATGGCGTTCCATCAATGTGTGATAGGAAGAAATTACTTTGCGATCTGATGGTTATATATGTTTTTACTATTGTTACCCGACTCAGTGTACCGTTTGTGGGTTGTAGAAGTACCCAAGTGCCCCTGCCCGCTAGAACCGTTTTCGCTTTGCGTATGCGTAGACGTATTGCATTATTGGCTATAACTACGTCCTGGTGTAATAAGCCTCCGCTGGTGGTAATTTGGGATTGAGGGACTAATTCTCTTATGCATAGCGCCCCGAAGAAGGCGATCACAAATGCAGTAGAGAGTAGTGTTGCTTCAAATTGTGAGTGTCATGTTAATGGTGTTAGGGATATGATGTGAGAAATCAGTTTTAGTGACAAGGGACGGGACGTCTACACTCCTGACTTGTCTGACAATGAATCTCTTTGTCACATCTCCCCAATTCAGTAGTTGGAAGTGAAATGCTACTCCGGTCAGACATCGCTGCGCTGACGCCCCTGATATGCCCCTCATCATTAGCTGGTGGAGAAATTCCATAGTGACTTGTAATCTGGCTTGTTCACATTGGTCAACCCGTCTGCCTGCTACTAGTCGGGTCCACTCTTCCAATGCCTTAGCGTATGCTTGCCACGTCGACGGGGCAACTGACGCTCTGATTAATGGCATCAACTATTCGCCACTAGATCCCATAGGGAGGGTTGGCAACTGTTGCCCGATGGGTGGGCGTTGGGGAGGCGATCTGTGAAAATCTGGCAATTGAATTGTGATAAAGCGTTAGCAGCAGCATTAGACCCCTCAGCAGCGTGGCTAGCGCGGACCCATACACTGTGTTTTAGGCACAGGAATGCTAGCCGGCGTAGTAGGCCTAGCACTGGGAGAGACGATGATGGCATCTTATTAATGCAGTGCGCTTGGCTGGTGTTTTTTGTTATGAAGCGTATATTTTTGTTAGCCAGGCATGTGTCCTATATTTCTATTGCTACCACTATTCTCAAGAGTTCCAGGAGTGTCTGTTTTTTTGTCAGCACTTGTTCTGCCCAATACGGAGGCCATAAGCTTGGGCACCATTGGTTATTTAGTATCGCTGCATATCCGTACAGATGGGCTACTCCAATGAGTAACAGACACTGCTACAGGTCCAAAAGGTTTTACTTGGCTAGATGCAGTAAAAATTTGTTATTGAATACAAAGGTGGTGTAGCTTGGTACAGATGGGCTACTACAATGAGTAATAGAAACTGCTACAGGCCCAAAAGTATTTACTGGGCTAGATGCAGTAAAAAATTGTTATTAAATACAACGGTGGTGTAGCTTGGTACACATGGGCTACTCCACTGACTACCAGACACTGCTACTAATCCCAAAAGTATTTACTTGGCTAGATGCAGTATAAAATTGTTATTAAATACAAAGGTGGTGTAGCTTGGTACAGATGGGCTACTACAATGAGTAACAGACTCTGCTACAGGCCAAAAAGTATTTACTGGGCTAGATGCAGTAAGAAATTCTTATTAAATACAAAGGTGGTGTAGCTTGGTACAGATGGGCTACTACAATGAGTAACAGACACTGCTACAGGCCCAAAAGGTTTTACTTGGCTAGATGCAGTAAAAAATTGTTATTAAATACAAAGCTGGTGTAGCTTGGTACAGATGGGCTACTCCACTGACTACCAGACACTAGCACTATGCCCAAAAGGTATTACTTGGCTAGATGCAGTAAAAAACGGTTATTAAATACAAAGGTGGTGTAGCTTGGCACAGATGGGCTACTACAATGAGTAACAGACACTGCTACAGGCCCAAAAGTTTTTACTGGGCTAGATGCAGTAAAATTTGTTATTAAATACAAAGGTGGTGTAGCTTGGTACAGATGGGCTACTACAATGAGTAACAGACTCTGCTACAGGCCAAAAAGTATTTACTGGGCTAGATGCAGTAAAAAATTGTTATTAAATACAAAGGTGGTGTAGCTTGGTACAGATGGGCTACTACAATGAGTAACAGACACTGCTACAGGTCCAAAAGGTTTTACTTGGCTAGATGCAGTAAAAAATTGTTATTTAACACAAAGGTGGTGTAGCTTGGTACTGATGGGCTACTCCACTGACTACCAGACACTACCACTATGCCCAAAAGGTATTACTTGGCTAGATGCAGTAAAAAACGGTTATTAAATACAAAGGTGGTGTAGCTTGGTACAGATGGGCTACTACAATGAGTAACAGACACTGCTACAGGCCCAAAAGTTTTTACTGGTCTAGATGCAGTAAAAATTGTTATTAAATACAAAGGTGGTGTAGCTTGGTACAGATGGGCTACTACAATGAGTAACAGACACTGCTACAGGCCTAAAAGTATTTACTGGGCTAGATGCAGTAAAAAATTGTTATTAAATACAAAGGTGGTGTAGCTGGGTACAGATGGGCTACTCCACTGACTACCAGACACTGCTACTATGCCCAAAAGGTATTACTTGTCTAGATGCAGTAAAAAATTGTTATTAAATACAAAGGTGGTGTAGCTTGGTACAGATGGGCTACTACAATGCGTAACAGACACTGCTACAGGCTCAAAAGTATTTACTGGGCTAGATGCAGTAAAATATTGCTATTAAATACAAAGGTGGTGTAGCTTGGTACAGATGGGCTACTCCACTGACTACCAGACACTGCTACTAATCCCAAAATGTTTTACTTGGCTAGATGCAGTAAAAATGTGTTATTAAATACAAAGGTGGTGTAACTTGGTACAGATGGGCTACTACAATGAGTAACAGACACTGCTACAGGCCAAAAAGTATTTACTGGGCTATATGCAGTAAAAAAATTGTTATTAAATACAAAGGTGGTGTAGCTTGGTACAGATGGGCTACTACAATGAGTAACAGACACTGCTACAGGCCCAAAAGGATTGGCTTAGCTAGATTTAGCCAAATGCTTTGAAAACCACTTGCACAGCACTGGCACAGACCTGCCTGGCAAAAAGTTCTAGGAACTGCTGTAACCTAGCCCTAGCCACCAAAGGTGGTATAGCTTTCAACACAGATAGGCTACTCCACTGACTATCACACACTGCTAGAGGCCCAAAAGGATTGGCTTAGCTAGATTTAGCCAAATGCTGTGAAAACCACTTGCACAGCACTGGCACAGACCTGCCTGGCAAAAAGTTCTAGGAACTGCTGTAACCTAGCCCTCAAAAGGGCTGCAATTTTAACTAGTTCCTACTCCCTAAACCTATCTTTCTATTTAAGAGCAAATTCTCTTGCAATTCACAGTTACAAAGTATAGCGCCCACAGCAGCAGGGGTGCCGTCTAACACGCAGCTGCAGCAGTGAGAAAATGGTGGCGACGGGGAAAATGGCTGGGTCTTATAGGGCAAGGACATGTGACATACACAGCCAATGACACATGCCCTGGCTTGTGTGAAAAAAAAGCACTTCGCTGCGTGTGTGCGCTGCTGATAGGCTGACAGACTGCACCTCCCCACTGTAAATGCGGGAAAGAAAACAAATGGAGATCGGCATTATTTCTGCAGAGATCCATCCCCTGCCGCTCCCCCCTCCCATTCCATACTGAGACTGTCTATTAACATTGATTAACAGTATTACTGTGAAAAAATCCAGTTACGATTTTGGTGCACGAACAGTTATCAAACATAACCTAGAACAGCCGGATTTTTTGCAAATCATTCGGGTTCGTCGAACGGCTCGAACACCGCCCAAAACAGCTCGAATTTGAGATTGGCGAACAGTTCGAGTCGAACACCGCTCATCTCTAATCTCCACGTTTGGCAATGCAGACAGCTGCCTAGATAGGAGGCTGTGTTTAGGACCTAGCGACTACCCCCCTTTAGTCTGGGTGTATATATACGTGGTGTGTTTAGGTGGGCACCGCCGGTTATACTCATTTCTACTTTCTAACTTGGCTGAAGAAGCATCACATCCTCTCTGGAGTCTTGATGCCCTGTGCCCTGTTGGAGTTCAAAAAGCTGAGTTGTTTTTCCCCTGTGTTGTCTTCCCCTTTTCTCTTTAGAGTGCTAGTGGAGGCTGATTAGTGCTCATCTCCTTCCACCCCCACCTTACGCCAGGGATAGTAGGGCGAGGCACGTGATCGCCAACAGCTGCGGAGGCGGCGGTATAGGGACGTTAGAGGGAGACAGGGTGATGCTAGTCCAGATTATGAGGTCACCTCTTTCCCCTTTCCCTAGTGTCTTAGCTCACTTTCCCTTTCCCCTCTGTGTTGTACTCACACCTGACGTGACTCTCTGTGTTGCACTCACACTTGGCATAACACTAATAATGGGAAAATTGTTTTCAGGAGACCCTCCGACCTCTACATTTCTTGCAATGGGCATTGGAGTGCCTCCAAATTTTTTGCAGCCTTTTGCATTCACTGCATAGGCAAACACTATGGGAGACACACTTCCTAATAATGGGAACATTGTTTTCAGGAGGCCCTACAACCGCTATGTCTCTTACAAGGGACACTGGAGTTCCTCCACATTTTTGGAAGCCTTTACATTCACTCCATAGGCAAACAGTATGCGAGACCTGCTCATTTTTAATGGGAACATGTCGTACTCATTGCTCTAGCCCAGCTCCATGTGTCTTTAAATTGTTAGTAGGGTTTTTCCTAAATTTTGGCAGCCATTAGACTCACTGCATACCCTATAACTGGATAGCAGACGCTCTCCTATATAATCGGAACATGTCGTACTCGTTACTGTGGTCCACCTCTATGTGTGTTCAAATTGTTAGTGAGGTTTTACCTAAATTTTGGCAGCCATTGAACTCACTGCATACCTTATCACTGGATAGTAGGCCCTCTCCTTTCTTATGGGAACATGTCGTTACTGTGGCCCAGCTCTATGTGTCTTTAAATTCTTAGTGGGTTTTTTCCTAAATTTTGGCAGCCGTTGGACTCACTGCATACCCTATAACTGGATAGCAGACCCTCTCCTTTATAATGGGAACATGTTGTACTCATTACTGTGGCCCACCTCTATGTGTCTTTAAATTCTTAGTGGGGTATTTCCTAAATTTTGGTAGCCGTTGGACTCACTGCATACCCTATAACTGGATAGCAGACCCTCTCATTTATAATGGGAACATGTTGTACTCATTACTGTGGCCCACCTCTATGTGTCTTTAAATTCTTAGTGGGGTATTTCCTAAATTTTGGCAGCTGTTGGACTCACTGCATGCTATATAACTGGATAGCAGGCACTCTCCTTTCTAATGGGAACATGTCATTACTGTGGCCAAGCTCTATGTGTCTTTATATTCTTAGTGGGGTTTTTCTTAAATTTTGTCAGCTGTTGGACTCACTGCATACCCTATAACTGGATAGCAGACCCTCTCCTTTCTAATGTGAACATGTTGTTACTGTGGCCCTGGTCTTTGTGTCTTTAAATTGTTAGTGGGGGTTTTCCCAAATTTTGGCAGCCCTTGCAGTCACAGCATGGGCATTACCACTATAGGAGACCCGCTCCTTTATAATGGGAACATTTATTTAATGTGACCCTCCTCTATGTCTCTTCAAAGGGGTATTGGGGTGTGTCCAAATTTTTGGCAGCCCTTGCAGTCACTGCATACGCAATAACATTATAGGAGACCCACTCTTTAATAATGGGAACAACAAAGCATAGCCGACTGCTGGCCCTTTAAGAATAGTAAGGCTGTAAAAATAGTGTTTGTGACTTTTACAATTCCTCTTTCATAAATGAAACATGATGTGTCTGATGATTTTTCACACACCACATGGCCAGATAAGGTTGTAAAATGTTAAAATGACATTTCCCAGTGAATGCATTTGTCTTGGTTGAAAGCAATTCAAAAGTGCAGAAACACATCAAAATTGTTACGTGTGAACATAACCTAAGGTGTGGAGGAGCATTTTGGTTTTTGGTTATTTATTTTGCCTTATATACAAGTCATTATCCTGGAAAGGATGTTCCTTAACATATTTCGGAAAATCCATTTAGGTTTCGTTTTTGTATGTTTTATTGTGAGTCCGTAAAAGTGGCGTAATACCTCTGACAACATTGATGACAGCAGTGACCTTGGAATGCTTCCAGTGGTCTTCCCCATTCTGTTCCCATGTCATTTGAGCACTGTTCTCATTGATTTGGGTAATTTTTAGGCCTTCTGCAGAGTGCCGGTGGGAGCCGCCGGAAAAATGCTTGAGTTTCCCATAGACTTACATTGGGCTCATTATTCGGACCGAGCACTCGAGCATTCCAATTTGCTTGACCCAAGCAATGAGTACCTGATCATTTTATTGCTTGCTCATCACTATTGGAGACAGAAACTCATGGACTATTAAACAGTAGAAAATAGTAATTGATGCAATATATACAATAATGAGCATTATTCCAACAGTTGGGCTATATACCGTATCTCTATGAAATAATAAAGTAAGTTTGCCTAATTAAAAACTGTATGAGTTATGACAGATAACTAACCAGACCGACTGTTCCATTGGCTATTAACTTTGTGGTTGCATTATCAATCTGTAGGAGTAATCACAATAATCATAATAGTAATCATAATAGAAGTTACTGAGTAGCAAATTAACTCACAAAAACTTCTAGTCTTTGAGGAAATATAGTTGACACAAAAAGTACTTGTTTTGTATAATAGTCCAGCCATCATTTATGAAAAATAGAGTATTATATACTGTATATATATTGTAAGGTGGCTGCCGGACAGGTTGTGGACGGGAGGTATGTGTCCCCGAAGTGCCAAGCTTCGGTGATGTAGGACCCGGAGAAACAGGCTCCAGCACACATAGTGCTGAGAGGAATTTAATGGCCCCGGATTACAGGGCCGGGTTTTACGAGCAGCTGAAAGAGCTGGGGGGGAGCAGCTGCTCACTTACCTCCAGTCCAGGTCTTGGAAGGCTAATTTAAGACAGCTGTGCCTGTCTCTGTTTGTCTGTGTTTGTTTGGCAAGGTGAGCAGACCTTGCATGTGGTCTTTAGACTCTGCAGGAGGCAGAGAAAAGCACTTTGTTTAAACGGCTGAGGCCGTGCTGCATGGACATGTTATTTTGAGCTTTGCTCTGTTATTCCTTTTTGTGCCAGGAAAAGGCTGTTACTTTTGTTTCTTAACTGGTGTATGGACAATAAAATAAACCACCTGTTTATTTGAACCTGTGGACTGCATCACTGTGTGAACCCGTGCCTACCTCCAACGCGGCTCAGTGAGTACAAATTCTTACAATTGGTGCTAGAAGCACGGGCACAGATCCCAAGCGGCAGTGTGACTGCTACAAGAAGACGTATATGTCCAGGGTGAAGTCGGCCATAAGCCAGTAAGTGTCGCCGGAAAAAATGGAGGGCCTGCTTAAACATCTGTTGCAGGCACAGCAGGCACAACAAGCGCAGCACCAGCAGCAACTTCAGCAACAGCAGGCTCAGCAGGCGCAGTTCCAGCAGCAGTTCTTGCAGAGCCAGCAGAGCAGCCAGCAGCAGCATCGGGAGCAGCTGCAGCAGCAACGGGAGCAGCAGCAGGAAACAAATAAACTTCTGATGCAGCAGATCCAACAGCAGCAAAGACAAATGGAAATCTTTGCAGAGCAGATCCATGGCAGGACGACCGCCACATCCTCAGGACCAGGTGATGAATCACACGTCAGGAAGACGGTAAGAAGAGCATTACAAAAGATGACCCCGGGTGATGACCTTGAGGCGTTCCTGACAGTCTTTGAGAGGGTGGCAGAGCGGGAGAAATTGCCATCAGAGCAGTTGGCAGAGGTACTGGCGCCATATTTGACAGGCGAGCCGCAGAAGGCCTATTATGACTTGGCCTTGCAGGACGCGAAAGAGTACGCTAAGTTGAAAACTGAGATTTTGGAGCGCTTGGGAGTAACTCTGACTGTCAGGGCGCAACGTGTGCACCATTGGGCCTATTGCAGTGACAAATATCCCCAGTCCCAGATGTTCGACCTCCTACACCTGGTCCAAAAGTGGTTGCAACCTGAATCTTCCTCCCCAGCACAGATTGTGGAGTAGGTCATTATAGACAGGTTTATAGACTCTCTCCCGAAGTCGGTGAAATCCTGGGTTACCCAGGGAGATCCCCATAATGCCGATGACTTGTTGGGGTTGGTGGAAAGATACCAGGTGGTTGAGAGTCCGTTGGGAAAACAAGGGGTCATAGCCTCTCAATACTGGGGTTCCCAAAAG
This sequence comes from Phyllobates terribilis, assembly GCF_046119375.1. Lineage (NCBI taxonomy): Eukaryota > Metazoa > Chordata > Amphibia > Anura > Dendrobatidae > Phyllobates > Phyllobates terribilis. The sequence continues at coordinate 287,597,098 of NW_027362761.1, forward strand.
GCGGCAGACACCCAAAAGAAGGGAGCTAGCGCCACACCTTGGGGACGTCCTAGAGTTCAGGAGGGGTCTGAGGTGCTGCCCAAGGTCCCACCCCATAATATAGTGTGTTGGAGATGTCATACCCCTAGCCATATTGCTGCCCGGTGTCCCATAAACTCTGAGCCAATGGACTGCAATATGGGCTGGCGTTGCTCTTATTTTGCCTACCCCGCCTGCAGCATGGTTCCTCAACATGGTGAGGGCCCTCAGGCATGTTCAGTGTCAGTAAACAGGGCACAAGTCTCTGGACTATAGGACTCAGGAAGTTTGGTGACCCTGATAAGGGCCACACTCCCTCATCGGCTGGTTCCTGGGAAGGTGGTGGGTGTCCGGTGTATCCATGGGGACGCTAAGAACTATCCTGTGGCCCAGGTGGATGTAAACACGGACTGTGGCACCACATCTCATGAAGTGGCGGTCGTTAAGGACCTATTGCATCCCATAATAATTGAACGTGACTTTGCATTATTCTGGGAAATGTGGGGGAAAGCAGGGACACCGGGTTGCTCGGACGACAGCCAGACCGCCCCTAAGGAAACTTACCTGCAGAACATGGTAGATGAGTTTCCCATGTGTGTGCTGGTGGGCGATGAGGATGAAGTAGCATCCCCTGAGGCCAGTATCCCTGAGATGGAGGTGTCCGAGGGAAACTTTGGAACTGCCCAACTCAGGGATTTAACTCTGAAAGGGGCCTTTGAAAATGTTACTGTGTTAAATGGGGTGCCTCAGGAACCGGGGGCTGACACTTGGTTCCCTCATTTTGCTGTGAATGGGGATTTGCTGTACAGAGTAACCAAGCCAAGGGGTGAGGTAATAGAACAGTTGCTGGTGCTAGGGCCCTATAGACGCAGGGTGTTAGACATGGCTCATTCTCATGTGTTGGGTTGTCACCTGGGTGCAGACAAGACTCAGGAACGGATCCTCCAGAGATTCTACTGGCCAGGTTGCTATAGAGAAATAAAGAGTTATTGTCGTTCCTGCCCCACATGCCAGATAACCTCCCCAGTGGCCCACTTCCGCAGTCCCCTAGTGCCCCTACCCGTCATCGAGGTTTCATTCGAACGCATAGCAATGGATGTAGTGGAGCCTCTGGTCAAGTCTGCCCGAGGGCATCAGTATATCCTGGTGGTATTAGATTATGCTACACGGTATCCAGAGGCCGTACCACTACGAAACTCCTCCGCCAGGTGTATATCTCGGGAGTTAGTCCACATGTTTTCAAGAACGGGGTTGCCTAAGGAGATCCTTACAAACCAAGGAACTCCATTTATGTCAAAGGTCATGAGAGAATTGTGCAAGACACTGCAGATTGCACAACTGAGAACCTCCGTGTACCATCCCCAGATGGACGGACTGGTCGAGAGGTTTAACAAAACCTTGAAAGCAATGTTGAGGAAAGCAGTGGAAAAGGATGACCAAGACTGGGATTATCTGCTTCCCTATCTGTTGTTCGCCATCAGGGAAGTTCCCCAAGCTTCCACAGGTTTCTCCCCATTTGAACTAATCTATGGACGACACCATCGAGGACTCCTGGATGTGGCGAAAGAGTCCTGGGAAGCTGAGACCACTCCCTACAGGAACGTGGTGCAGCACGTTCCCCAGATGCAAGAGAAGATTGCCCACATGATGCCCATTGTGAGGGAGCATCTCCTCAAGGCACAAGAGGCACAGTCCAGGGTGTATAATAGGTCAACCAGGGTGAGATCATTCAACCCAGGAGATCGAGTGCTTGTGCTAGTGCCCACAGTGGAGAGCAAGTTCATGGCCAAGTGGCAGGGCCCCTATGAGTTGGTAGAGAAAGTGGCGGAAGTCAACTATAAAATCCACCAACCAGGGAAGAGGAAGCCCTACCAAATTTACCATGTTAACTTGATTAAGCCATGGCAAGATAGAGAGCCCACGGAAGCTCCCTGTTTTGTGGCTGAGGCTGAGGCCGATGTGAAAGAGGTCAAGGTGGCAGAGTCACTGTCACGTGCCCAAAAGCAACAGTGCAAAGAGTTGTAAAGACCTGTTTTCGGAGTTGCCAGGACTCACTCAGGTCATAGAGCATGAGGTTCTCACAGAGCCTCATGTTCGCGTCCATCTAAAACCATACCAGATCCCCGAAGCCCGCAGAGAGGTGATCTCAAAAGAAGTGAGGCGGATGCTTATCCTGGGAGTCATTGAATAGTCCAAAAGTGGATGGTCCAGTCCTATAATCTTAGTGCCGAAACCAGATGGGGAATGGCGGTTTTGCAATGACTATAGGAAGCTGAGCGAGGTCTCAAAGTTCGACGCCTACCCAATGCCTAGGGTAGATGAGCTTATCGAAAGGCTAGGATCTGCTCGGTACATCACCACTCTGGACCTCACCAAAGGATATTGGCAAATTCCCCTGTCCAAAGAGTCCAAGGAGAAGACAGCCTTCTCGACGCCAGATGGGTGTTATCAATACGTCAGGATGCCGTTTGGGTTGCAGGGAGCTCCAGCCACCTTCCAGAGAGCCATGAACCGGTTCTTAGCACCCCACAAAAAGTATGCAGCGGCCTACCTAGATGACATTGTCATATTTAGCCAGGACTGGGAAAGTCATCTGGACAAAGTTCAAGCCATACTTGATGCCCTAAGGAAGGCGGGCTTTACTATCAACCCGAAGAAATGTGCCATGGGGATGGAGGAAGCCAAGTACCTAGGGTACGTGGTTGGTAGAGGGGAAATAAAACCACAAATAAATAAGGTCGAGGCGATCTTGAACTGGCCACAGCCCCTCTCGAAGAAACAGGTCATGGCGTTTCTAGGCATTGTGGGCTACTATCGAAGATTTGTCCCTAACTTTGCCCTGATAGCAGCCCCGCTGACGGATCTTCTGAAAGGGACGAAGTCAGCTATGGCCAAGTGGTCCCCGGAAGCAGAAGCGGCCTTCCAGGAATTGAAACTGGTCCTCTGTAAACAACCAGTCTTGGTGGCGCCCAACTTCTCCAAGGAGTTTGTGGTCCAGACGGATGCATCAGATGTCGGGCTGGGAGAAGTCTTGTCCCATGAGATTAACAGAGAAGAACACCCTGTAATATACCTCAGTCGTAAGCTCTCCACTTGTGAGAAGAACTACTCCATTGTAGAAAAAGAATGTTTGGCCATTAAGTGGGCGTTAGACACTCTGAGGTATTACCTGTTAGGTAGAAGGTTCAGGTTAGTGTCAGACCATGTCCCACTGAGGTGGATGCGAGAAAAGAAGGGGAACAATGCCAGAGTGACTAGGTGGTTCCTGGCTCTACAAGATTTTAGTTTCCGCGTAGAGCATAGGCCTGGGAAACAACATGGGAATGCTGATGCCTCGTCAAGGGTTTATTGTATGGTGACAGAAGGTGCCAAGCCCCCCAGCTTTGGGCAGAGGGGGGGTATGTAAGGTGGCTGCCGGACAGGTTGTGGATGGGAGGTATGTGTCCCCGAAGTGCCAAGCTTCGGTGATGTAGGACCCGGAGAAGCAGGCTCCAGCACACATAGTGCTGAGAGGAATTTAATGGGCCCGGATTACAGGGCCAGGTTTTAAGAGCAGCTGAAAGAGCTGGGGGGGAGCAGCTGCTCACTTACCTCCTGTCCAGGTCTTGGAAGGCTAATTTAAGACAGCTGCACCTGTCTCTGTCTGTCTGTGTTTGTTTGGCAAGGTGAGCAGACTTTGCATGTGGTCTTTAGACTCTGCAGGAGGCAGAGAAAAGCCCCTTGTTTAAACGGCTGAGGCCGTGCTGCATGGACATGTTATTTTGAGCTTTGTTCTGTTATTTCCTTTTTGTGCCAGGAAAAGGCTGTTACTTTTGTTTCTTAACTGGTGTATGGACACTAAAATAAACCACCAGTTTAATTGAACCCGTGGACTGCATCACTGTGTGAACCCATGCCTACCTCCAACGCGGCTCAGTGAGTACATATCCCTACAATATATATACACTGCTCAAAAAAATAAAGGGAACACTCAAATAACACATCCTAGATCTGAATGAAATATTCTCATTGAATACTTTGTTCAGTACAAAGTTGAATGTGCTGACAACAAAATCACACAAAAATCATCAATGGAAATCAAATTTTTTAACCAATGGAGGCCTAGATTTGGAGTAACCCCCAAAATTAAAGTGGAAAAACAACAGGCTGATCCAACTTTGATGTAATGTCCTTAAAACAAGTCAAAATGAGGCACAGTATTGTGTGTGGCCTCCACGTGCCTGTATGACCTCCCTACAACACCTGGGCATGCTCCTGAGGAGGTTGCGTATGGTCTCCAGGGGTATCTCCTCCCAGACCTGGACTAAAGCATCCGCCAACTCCTGGACAGTCTGTGGTGCAACATGACTTTGGTGGATGGAGCGAGATATGATGTCCCAGATGTGCTTAATCGGATTCAGGTCTGGGGAACGGGCGGGCCAGTCCATTGCTTCAATGCCTTCATCTTGCAGGAACTGCTGACACACTCCAGCCACATGAGGTCTGGCATTGCCCTGCATTAGGAGGAACCCAGGGTCAACCGCACAAGCATATGGTCTGACAAGGGGTTTGGGAAGGGGTCTGAGGATCTCATCTCGGTACCTAATGGCAGTCAGGCTACCTCTCGCGAGCACATGGAGGACTGTGCGGCCCTCCAAAGAAATGCCACTACACACCATTACTGACCCACTGCCAAACCGGTTATGTTGAAGGATGTTGCAGGCAGCAGATCACTCTCCACGGCATCTCCAGACTCTGTCACGTCTGTCACATGTGCTCAGTGTGAACCTGCTTTCATCTGTGAAGAGGACAGGGCGCCAGTGGCGACTTTGCCAATCCTGGTGTTCTGTGACAAATGCCAAGCATCCTGCACGGTGTTGGGCTATGAGCACAACCCCCATCTGTGGATGTCGGGACCTCATACCACCCTCATGAAGTCGGTTTCTAACCGTTTATGCAGACACATGCACATTTGTGGCCTGCTGGAGGTCATTTTGCAGGGCTCTGGCAGTGCTACTCCTGTTCCTCCTTGCACAAAGGCAGAGGTAGCGGTCCTGCTGCTGGGTTGTTGCCCTCCTACTGCCCCCTCCACGTCTCCTGGTGTATTGGCCTGTCTCCTGGTAGCGCCTCCAGCCTCTGGACACTACGCTGACAGACACAGCAAACCTTCTTGCCACAGCTCGCATTGATGTGCCATACTGGATGAGCTGCACTACCTGAGCAACTTCTGTGGGGTGTAGAGTCCGTCTCATGCTAGCATGAGTGTGAAAGCACAACCAACCTTCAAAAGTGACAAAAACATCAGCCAGAAAGCATTGGTACTGAGATGTGGTCTGTGGTCCCCACCTGCAGAACCACTCCTTTATTGAGTGTGTCTTGATAATTGCCAATAATTTCCATCTATTGTCTATCCCATTTGCACAACAACATGTGAAATTGATTGTCAATCAGTGTTGCTTCCTAAGTGGACAGTTTGATTTTACAGAAGTTTGATTTACTTGTAGTTATATTCTGTTGTTTAAGTGTTCCCTTTATTTTTTTGAGCAGTGTATATTCTGTATATAAATATATATTGTGACAAAGTTACTGCCAAAGTCTCTTGATCTATGTGTCTCCAACTGATAACACTCCTTTTCATTTAAAATAAGCTGTAGGGGAAGACTCCCAGTGAGATCTATGTCAGATCCATAGATCTTAACATCTCATTTACAAATTGTATAAGAGAAACGTGGATCTCTAGAACAATTCATCACATACTGATATCAAGGTATCATTTTATTCAGCTTCCTATGACCTACATGCCCATATAGACGGCTTACAAGGGTTGATCCTACTGACAGATTCCCTTTAAAATTGATTTTCATGTTAATCTGCTATATCCCTTTCATCATTTAAATGTGACGCTTAAAGATTATGGCCAACTTTGATATGAAAAAAATGCCTTCATTAGCTCTGTGATGACACAGCTTATAATCTTAATCAGCCAGATGTTTATATTTGTTAATCCAAGAGAAATACACTATTATGTTTGTGCTGACTTGTAAATGTATGTGTATTTCTATGGCTGGTCAAGAAGGACAGTGACTCAGCAATGAATGTTTGCTAAATATGTTGATTAACCATTGTGTGGACCCTGTGGCTGGTTGACTCACAAAACAAGAGGACAAACTACGTAAATTGATGAAATGCACAATCGATGAGATCTGAGCTTGACCTGTGGATGTGTACTTAAAAAGGACATGTGCCTCTGTAGCAGGCAGACTTTACATGGAATATCAAACATCAGAGACTCTCTCAGACTATCAGCTTCTAAGCATGGCTTTAACCAAAGAGACACAGATTTGTATTCTACATGCTTCCAGCCTAAGGGTACAAGGCCCTGGCTGGAAAAATATGGATCTGCTCCATTAACCATCAGAGAGCCCATTGATACATTTGGGGAGACCAGGTTGGGAAGATGAAGTCACCTGGCCCCATGAATATATTGTTTGGGATTGTCAGGTGGACACCTCCGGTCGCCTGGAACCCATGGAGACATTAGGAGAAGCCAGATTGGGCCAGCCGGTCATCTGGTCCCATGGAAACTCTTGACAAAGCAAGCGTAGGACCCTCGGGTTTGCTGGCCTTGTACCTTGATGGACTGCTAGTTTCCTAAGCTTGCCACTACTTTCTCTCTGTGGGGGCCCGCCAAAAGCAGGGGGCCACTGGTTGAGGTAGTTGGCCCTGGAAGTCCTAAAGTCATAGCTGTTCTATCCCAGGTGGGCCAACAGAAGGGTGAGACTGTGTAATGTTGTACCATCTTGGGTATATGCTGGAACTGTTCTATCTGTTTATTGCCTGTTTTGTGGTTCAATAAATTATTGCCACACTGTTTTACCCTTACCCTGTGTTGTTTGAGTAGTGTTATGCCCACGGAATATCCCGTGTCTTCACATATTGGTGGCAACAGTGGGATACTGCTCAGCCCAGTGGATCTGGGGGAGCTGCAAGGGTACTGGTGTTAGCACACACCATGTCCAACCCCACCAGCCCAGCCTTGGGAGGAGGACCAGAGAGGATATACAGCATCAACAAGAGATGGCAGCTACAGGAGCTGTGCCAGATTCAATGGATTTAATACCAGGCCACCAACGCTCATCAAATTTAATCCATGAACCACAGGATGCCGAGAATGGCATGTGTGGATGCAATGGATACCAGTCTGTTTTCGTCAATTACGTGTGGAGTATATTCTCAAGAAAGACATGGAATATGCTCTGGGGAAACTGGGTGATGTGGAGTTTTGTTCTCATGAATGTGAGACCTCTTACATTTGTGTTTGTGCTTAAGGACATGCTGATGGACTGTCTCCAATAAGGGGAGAAGGATGATTGAGATCCTATCATGCCTTGCTGATTAAGATTGGGGGAACAATGCGATGACACAGCTGATAATTTTAATCAGCCAGACAATTAGATTTGTTAAGCCAAGAGAAATACACTATTGTGTTTATGTTGACTTGTAAATGTATGTTTATTTCTGTGGCTGGTCAAGAAGGACATACTATTATGTGTATAAAACGAAATGTTGACTTCTCTTTGTTTGGAAACAATGATGTTTGTTAATATGCTAATGACATATTGTACTAAGAAAGTTAGATGTGAATTTAAAGAGCAGGATGGATACAAACTATGCAAGTTGATTAAATGCTCAAACAATAAGTCATGAGCCCCTTCCACCTTCATCACTAACCCTTGACCCGTGAATGATGACCTTACGCAGATGTAAATATAAACAGGGATGTCTGTAGTATTGCAAGCCGAATCAAGGAGAATCATAAAGACTTTACAAGGAGAATGAGAGACATCCTTCAGGACAGTAGATGGATAGCATGGCGGCTCCATCCAAAGAGACACAGATTTGGATTCTACATGATTTTGGCCTAAGGGTATATGGTCCTGCCTGTAAATATATGAATCAACTCCATTGACCATCAGAGAACCCATGGATACATTTGGGGAGAACAGGTTGGGACTATGAAGTCACCTGGCTCCATGGATACGTTGTTTGGGGTTGCCAGGTGGAACTCCCCGGTCGCCTTGAACCAATGGAGACATTCGGAGATGCCAGATTGGGACCAGCCAGTCATCTAGCCTCATAGGCACTCTCGGAGAAGCAAGTTTAGGACCCTTGGGTCTCCTGGCCTTGTTCCGCGATGAACTGCTAGCTTCCTAAGCTTGCCGCTACCTTCTCTCTGTGGGGGCCCGTCAGAAGTGGTGGGCCACTGGTTGAGGTAGTTGGCCCTGAAAGTCCCAAAGTCGCAGCTGTTCTATCCCAGGCGGACAAGCGGAAGAGTGAGGACTGTGTAATGTTGTACCATCTTGGGTATTTACTGGGACTGTTGTCTGAGTGGTACTACACCCACGGAAGACCCCGGGTCTTTCACAAGCTCTTATGTAATTGCACCGTTTTCTAACCAACTAAAGACCTGGTGAGAGCTCCCAATGTCTGCGCAGACATTTATGCTGCCTATACGTGATATCCTACCCTCCCCCAAGTAGATTTTTTTAGTTGGTTCGCTTCTCTTTCTCTACTCAGATGATATTTTTGAACTTTAAGCTCTCCCCCTGTAGTCTCTGCTCCCTCTTAATACTGATATGATCTCTGTGAGATCTCCACACTTTAAACTGTAGCTTTTACAGTGAATTCTTTAATCTTTCACTACATTGGTGCAGCCTGTGTTAACTCATCCTCCCCTATTGATAAATCTTGTTGCACTTCTCCATCTTAAAGAAGGTGTCCACTATTTGAACAACCCCAAGGCCCAGCCCAGTTCCTAAAACCTGTGCATTATATAAATACTCTGAAAGTTTCACAGTGTTTGCTTGAGTGATTGAGCATCCAGATGTCAAAGACCTTGGAAGTATTTTTTATTGCTTCTCTTTTCTCTTTTGTCAGATACACAGGGTTCAATGAGTGCTGAATATAGAATAGAGGCAGAAATAGCTATGCTGCTTTTATTACTCCCTGTGTTTAAGTGATTAATTACATGATCACTAGTATGCTGGATATAAGAAGCTGCTGATGGCACAGCCCTATCAATGATAATAGTCATTGTAACATAGCTGATTTTCCTTGTAAATGTGGCTACTGTGCAGCACAAGTTACAGTGGAAAACTGATGTGTAAAATATACAAAATACATCTTTAATGGTCTATTTTGACCTTTGAGGAACAGATAAAAAAGTCACATAAATTGACATAAAAAATACACATACAATATGCCTTAAAAGACTACCCCAAAGCAGTCGCTGAGGTCATGCAAGCCCTATTTTAGAATAACCATAACACAATATGATTATATTAAAAACCTTACTGAATAAAAAAAATAAAAAAAAATGTTGTTTTGTTTTTACAAACTATTAACCCAAAAAATAAAAACAGTGAAATGTATGTGCATGAAACAGAAAAAGTAACCTACATTCATCACAAAAAGAAAATATTCATGCACAGGACAGATAAGAAAATATAATTGCTGAGGGACTGACTGCTAGGACCTCCACTGATTCTGGGAGCTAGGTTATCAAAGTTCCCTGCATGAATGAAGTAGTAGTGAACATGCGTGATCTCTATTATCTTCTATGCCTGTAATGGAATCAATATATCAGTCTAATGAAAGCAAATAGAGTACTGGTCGATCATGCACAAGACCACTCCTTTCACATAGAGAATTTCAGAATTCCTTGTGGACTTTGAGCAATCATACATTTATCACCCATGCTGTGGATAGGTGATCAGTGTATTTAGTGGAAAACCCCTTTAATGGTACTCAGTTACCCAGTTATTATTAAGAAGGTAACAATATTTTAGTTTACATGGGCTTATCTTGTATTTCTGTCATTGTCAGCATTTCAATATGTATAACACGCTACACTTTGCGCTTTAAGAAGACTAAAATCGATTGTTCCTGTATTTGTGACATGAATGAAACAGAAATATGTATTTCTTAGAATAGAAAAAAATAATCCGTATGAAACAGTTTCCATTTTTAACACGTTATCCTCATTTATCAGTGGTGGTAAGCTGTGTATTTGCTCTTTATTCCCTACCAGTCACAACATATAAGAATAGTCTCATATTTGGCTTGTAAAACACCTAGTGAACCAATGCTCAGATCGCATCATGCTCTAGGTTTACCAATAATACTAACAGATACTATTTTCAATATAGCAGCAAATTACTAATACAATATACGTTTGCAGATATTCAGGGCCAGATCACTCTTTTGGAAGGTTAAAGTATTTTAATGGTTAAAATGGTATTGCTTTTATACTTGTAATAGAGACTAAGTTCATGCACCTTCCAAGAGCATCAATCTGGAGATTTATTAAGCAATTTAAAATACTATTGTCTTTCACTTCAATGTGAGATTGAGGTGTGTAGTCAGAGGAATATAAAGCTACAATCAGTGAGCCATACTGCCACTAGACACCAGTATCTGGGACTCAATAGATATTCATGAACATTCTCGTATTTAGTGAAGGAAATAACTTAATACCGACAGTGTCGATGGAATAATAGCCATTTCCTGGCTGACTTGCAGCCCTCAGAAAATGAGATTGTGGCTGCCTTCATTTTTCTTGTCTTCTCAGGGTTTTCTTGCAGTGCTGCACAGCGACTCGGATGCTTTCTGCATTCCAAATGAGCCACAAGACAAGTACTTCATTTTCTAAGGTGCCTTGTTTTCAAAGAGCAGCAGAACTGCCAAGCACTTGCCCAGTGAGGACCACCATCATCATTTCATATTTATTCCGCACATGCTTAGCTTATAAATATCCCAATTAATATTCCAACAGAGTAAAGGGTAAGCAGTAGCTTCATCTACCTTGTTCACATATAAATATGCATAAAACATTTATTAATGCTTAGAATTTTTTCCTCTCCCTACCCTCTGTTTACAATTCTGGCCATGAATGGTACTATTAAACTGCAAATACTGAGAAAGTAAAGGCGTAACAAAGGCAACAGTAAAAGTTCACATCTTCTCAAACTGGTTTTGCATTATTATGAAATAGATAGATAGATATTTTTTATTGAAATAGATGCACTGGATTTTCATATTGTAGCTGATGTTGAACCTAAACTAAAAAGGGCTGATTTATCAATAGAGTTGCAGGTGCTATGGATGTAATTAATCCGTCATAAAATGCAATGTGGTCTACCAAGTTTTCATCATGCCACAGAAAGAATAACATTGTATACATGATAGAGGCTTGTAGAGTAAGTGTGAATATAGCATTAACCCCTTCCTGCCGAGGCCAATTTCAGCTTTTTCGTTTTGTTTTTTCCTCCTTTTTTTCCAAGAGCCATAACTTTTTTTTATCCCGCCCCCCAACATAGACATATGAGGGCTTGTTTTTGGCAGGACGATTTATACATTTGAATGACAACATTCATGTTTTCATGTGATCTACTGGAAAGCAGGAAAAAAATTCCAAGTGCGACAAAATTGCAAAAAAAATGCAATTATACAATTGTTTTTTTAATTTTTTTTATTTACCATGTTTTACTGTATGAAACTAAGAGAGCCAGAACAGATGTTTGTATAAGTGCAATGTGAAGGTGCCTTGCAGTAAGTAAATAAGTAACGTCACCGCTCATCATTCCGGCTTTGGTGATCCCTCTGTGTGACCTGGAAGGTGTGAACTGCGGTAACCACTTATCACAGCAGCTGGATCTAGCGAAGTGCAGCATGAGAACCAGCAATGGCTGCTGCTAAACCTATGAAGCTTCGTTCTCAGAACCAGGCTCCATAGGTTTTGGATGACGTGGGACCTCGTGGGAATCCATGGACTATGTCAAACCTAAGTGGGAGTATTTTCATTTTTCTTTAATAAATTGGTGAACCAGGGAAAGAGTTTTTCAAGTAAAGATTTTTTACATGTGTGTTTATTTCTTTTTACTACTGGGTTAGTAATATGGGTGTCTGATAGATGTCTCGCCATTACTAACCCTTGAACTTGATACCAGCTGACGTTACACAGCTGACATCAACCCCAAAAAATATTACCCGGATTGCCACGGCACCAGTGCAATTGGGAAGAGCCAGGCAAAGCTTCAGAATTGGCACATCTAATGGGGTGGCTGCAGGCTAGTATTTTAGGCTGGAAAGGGGCCAATATCCATGGACCTTCCTACACTGATATCAGCCACCAGCTGTCTGCCTTACCTTGGCTGTTTAGCAAACATATTGGGGACTCAATGCAGTTTTTTCATTTATTTATTAACTGTATTTATTTGGGACATGATTGAGGACATTATTACAGGATGATGGATCTTATTACAGGAAAGAGGACATCATTACAGCCTTGGCGACATTATCACAGGATGGGGGACATTATTACAGGACAAAGGACATTATTACAGGCTGATGGACCTTATTACAGGACAGAGGACATTACTACAATCTTGGGACATTATCACAGGATTGGGACATTATTACAGGATGGGGGACATTACAGTTACATGAAAAAGTTTGGGCACCCCTATTAATCTTAAGCTTAATGTTTTATAAAAATTGGTGTTTTTGCAACAGCTATTTCAGTTTGATAAATGTAATAACTGTTGGACACAGTAATGTTTCTGCCTTGAAATGAGGTTTATTGTACTAACAGAAAATGTGCAATCTGCATTCAAACAAAATTTGACAGGTGCATAAGTATGGGCACCTCACCAGAAAAGTGACATTAATATTTTGTAGATCCTCCTTTTGCAAAAATAACAGCCTCTAGTCGCTTCCTGTAGCTTTTAATGATTTCCTGGATCCTGGATGAAGGTATTTTTGACCATTCCTCTTTACAAAACAATTTCAGTTCAGTTAAGTTTGATGGTCGCCGAGCATGGACAGCCCTCTTCAAATGATCCCACAGATGTTCAATGATATTCAGGTCTGGGGACTGGGATGGCCATTCCAGAACATTGTAATTGTTCCTCTGCATGAATGCCTGAGTAGATTTGCAGCAGTGTTTTGGATCATTGTCTTGCAGAAAGATCCATCCCCTGCGTAACTTCAACTTTGTCACTGATTCTTGAACATTATTGTCAAGAATCTGCTGATACTGAGTGGAATCCATGCATCCCTCAACTTTAACAAGATTCCCGGTGCCGGCATTGGCCACACAGCCCCAAAGCATGATGGAACCTCCACCAAATTTTACTGTGGCTAGCAAGTGTTTTTCTTGGAATGCTGTGTTTTTTTGCCACCATGCATAACGCCTTTTTGTATGACCAAACAACTCAATCTTGGTTTCATCAGTTCACAGGACCTTCTTCCAAAAAGAAATTGGCTTCTCCAAATGTGCTTTTGCATACCTCAGCCGACTCTGTTTGTGGCGTGCTTGCAGAAACGGCTTCTTTCGCATCACTCTCCCATACAGCTTCTCCTTGTGCAAAGTGCGTTGTATAGTTGACCGATGCACAGTGACACCATCTGCAGCAAGTTGATGCTGCAGCTCTCTGGAGGTGGTCTGAGGATTGTCCTTGACTGGTCTCACCATTCTTCTTCTCTGCCTTTCTGATGTTTTTCTTGGCCTGCCACTTCTGGCCTTAACAAGATCTGTCCCTGTGATCTTCCATTTCCTTACTATGTTCCTCACAGTGGAAACTGACAGGTTAAATCTCTGAGACAGCTTTTTGTATCCTTCCCCTGAACAACTATGTTGAATAATCTTTGTTTTCAGATCATTTGACAATTGTTTTGGGGAGCCCATGATGCCACTCTTCAGAGGAAATTCAAACAGGAGAACAACTTGCAAGTGGCCACTTTAAGTAGCTTTTCTCATGATTGCATACACCTGGCTATGAAGTTCAAAGCTCAATGAGGTTACAAAACCAAAAAAAAGTGCTTTAGTAAGTCAGTAAAAAGTAGGTAGGAGTATTTAAAACAAGAAAATGATAAGGGTGCCCATACTTATGCACCTGTCAAATTTTGTTTTAATGCAGATTGCACATTTTCTGTTAGTACAATAAACCTCATTTCAAGGCAGAAACATTACTGTGTCCAACAGTTATTACATATATCAAACTGAAATAGCTGTTTCAAAAACACCAATTTTTATAAAACATTAAGCTTAAGATTGATAGGGGTGCCCAAACTTTTTCATATAACAGTATTACAAAACAGGGGACATTATTACAAAGCAAGGGACATTATTACAGGCTTGGGGATATTATTACAGGACAAGGGATGACACGGGGTGTTATAACAGGATTGGGGACATTATTACAGGATAGTAGAAATGTTATTATAGGATGGGGGTCATTACGGGATGGGAGCCAGAACAGAGGATATTATTGCAGGATGGGGGAATATTTTTTTAAAAACGTTTTTTTAGCCCCAATCATTTCACACATAATATAGCTTTATAATTAGCCCTATATAGTAATTCTAGCCCCCATCCTGTAATAATGTCTCCAATCCTCCAGGACAGAAATACAGGATGGGGGCTAGAAATACTATATGGGGCTAATTATAAAACTAGATTATGTGTGATATGATTGGGGGTTACAAAACATTTTTAACCCCTTTAAAGCCCATGACTTGCTATTCCGTACCTGCGCCCTGGACTTTAAGAGCCAGGTATGGAATAGTACGCCATGGCGATTTCACCTGCACACAGGCTGTGCGGGCGCGATTGCCGCCGGGTGTCTACTGATTGTCACAGCGGACACCCGGTACTATGTGCAGGGAGCGGTCCCACACCGAAGTCGATCGCAGCATTGCGGTGGCAAGGGGAGGTGATCGCAGCAATACTCACCTCTTCTCCCAGCCTCCAGCGCTGTCTGCCGCAGCTTCCCGGATGTTGCCATGACGATCCGATGTCGTCATGACAACATCCGGGTCACCAGACAGCAGGAAGATAGTTTGGTCATGCTCAGTGCATGACCAAACGATTTTCTCCCTGTGCAGCGCTGACAGCCTGCATAGCACGGGTATGGTGCTCCATTCCTGTGCTATGCAGGTGATCAGAATAAAAAAAGTGAAAGTCCCATAGTGGGACAAAGTAAAAAAGTAAAAAAAAGTATTAGAAAGTAAAAAAAAAAAAAAATTGTAAAAATATAAAAAAAAAATGAAAAAATAATGCATCAAAAATGAAAATATACACTGTTTTCCAAATTATTATTCAAATAATATTTTCTCAGATTTTCCCAAATTACCTATATGAATTGCAGTCATTGGGATTTTTATTAGAGTACAATTGAAAGGTTTTTGTACAAACTGCCTATGATAACAGTATATTTTTAAAAAAGTAAAAAACTCAAACTGCACTCAAAATGCATGTTCCAAATTATTATGCACAGCAGAGTTTTCAACCTTTTCATTTTAATAAAGAACAAAAACATGGTCATTTTTGAAATTATAAGCATTAGCAGGTTATTACAAACTGAAATCAAACAGTTTTCAACTCAAAACTTTATTCTAGGTGATGTTACATTTGCACATAGGACCGCTTGTTCGAAAGGATCTTCTGAACTCTCTCGTCCATTGAATTTGTCAGGTTTTGGATGGTTTCTGCTTTAATTGTTTTGCATGAGGTCAAAATACCCTCCCAGAGCTGTTGCTTAGATGTGAACTGCCTCCCGCCATCATAGACACTCCTTTTGATGATGCTCCAGAGGTTCTCAATGGGGTTGAAGTCAGGGAAGCATGGGTGCCACACCATAAGTTTGTCCCCTTTTATGCCCATAGCAGCCAGAGATGCAGATGTGTTATGTGCAGTATGAGACGGGGCATTATCATGCATGAAATGATCTCGATGGTCCAGATGGATGGAGTGAAGGATGGCTGGTTGATGGACACCCCATGCAAACACGGCTACGGCGCTAACAAGGAGGAGGTGGAGTAATGTTTTGGGCTGGAATCATGGGGAGAGAGATTGTCGGCCCTTTTAGGATCCCTGAAGGGGTAAAGATGAACTCCATAATGTATGTTGAGTTTCTCAAACAGCACTTCCTTCCATGGTTCAAGAAGAAGAACCGTGCATTCCGCAGCAAGATCATTTTCATGAGCGAGCATTAAATGCTCGGGTATTCGTTACTCGGGTTGAGTAAATCGTAATGCTCGGGTGCTTGACCCAAGTAATGAGCACAATGTAAGTCAATGGGAAACCTTTTTCAGGTGCCCCACCCCCCTGGTGGTCTGAAGGGGGCCTAAAAATTGGTCAAATCGATGAAAACAGTGCTGAAATGACACAGAAATAGCATGGGGAAGATGCCTGGAAGCATTTCTGAATCCCAGGTCATTGCTGTGAAAACTGTTGTCAGAGTATTACGTCACTTTTACGGACTGACAATAAAACATATAAAAACAAAGCCACAATGTATTTTCTTGGAAAAAAATGTTAAGAAACATTTTTTCCAGAGTAATGACATATATAAGGCAAAATAAATAACCAAAAACAAAAATTCTCTACCGCACCTTGGACTATGTTCACATGTAGTGTTTTTCATGCGTTTTTGCATTCTTTTCCAAGGTGACAAATACATTCACCAGTAGTGATTAGTGTTGAGCCACCCCCGTAGTGTTCGAGTTCGGTTCGTCGAACACCCGTATGTTCGCCGAACTGTTCGCCGAACTGTTCGTCGAACACCTTCGAACACCGTTAAAACCAATGGCAGGCAAACAAAAACACATAGAAACACATAAAAAACACCTTCAAAGGTGTCCAAAACCTGACAAACTGCTCAGAAGACACAACTAACACATGGAAAAGTGACAAGTACATATATTCATGCGAAAAGAAAAGAGGTGGAGGAGTAAAAGGAGGGGGAGACACAGATATAGGCATGTCATGCCCTTCTAAAACCAAAAAAGTGCGAAACCGACACGGCCAATCCGTTCCTGCCCGTGCGACCTCCGTGTTGCTGGGTTTGTGCCAGAGCCGCGGTGGACCCTGATGGCCAGCCCCCATCTCCCAATACTGGTGTCTGTCCGCTGGTGGGTCGAGCCACCCCGGGGTGGGGGGGGAGTAACATCTCCAGAAGAAAGAACATCTTCCAGCAAAACTAAGATGTCTACTTCTTTTCGTGGACAATGTGATACGATCCATTTATTACGGACATGCCCATCGCTACAAATTCCATATGAGGCACAAAAACAGCAGGTGCTTCAACGGATATCAAGTGCTCTGTCAAGTGGGCTCTCCTCCACCTCAACTTCAAAATCACAAATACTCCAGTCCTCAGAGGTGTCACCCCAATCGCACTTGCTTCCTCACAGCTCGCAAATCTCCAGCTGCCCGTCTGAGTATGGGGTAACACAGATGGTTGAGTCTGCACAGTTGTTTACTCATAATATAACCTGGGAAACGGAGGTCTGCTCCAGAGCTTCTGTTAATCCAGACAAGGAAATGATCTGCACTGATGCCCAGAATCTTTGTAAGTCGGATCCAGGACCAGATGTAGAAGGTTCTGAGCATAATGTAGACCCTCGTTCCCAAACTGTAACTCCTGTTGGTGGAGACAATGATGAAGACGATGATAAGACTCAAATACCTGATTGGAGCGACAACTTGACTTTTCGGTCAGGGCAGGAAGAGGTTGGCTCTGAGGACGACGGGTGTGAGAACACACAGGGTGATGATGACGAGGTTGGAGATCCCACTTACTGTCAACCTACAGTCAGCCAGTCGATGAGGTCAGCAGAGGAGGTGGAGGAGGATGTGACTAGCCCAGGGGATGGGGATGACTCGGTACCCGGGCCTTTGCCTGGCCTTGGGGATGTCGCGGTGGTCGGCTCCCTGGCCCGTACCCTGGGGTCACTCTTTAAAAGGGTGAATAATAGTTAATTTTAGAAGAGTTCGTGACGCCACCTGTGGTATCTGGTGAGAATCACCAGTGCTGCAGCAGTCCACTGAGGCCGGTGATAAGGCAGCTCGATGGTATAGCTCCCCACAGGTGGAGCTAGGTCTCAGGGCAGCGTATGCAGGGGGAATGCAGGACAGGCGAAACCCAGCTGGGTCAGAGCAAGAACGGGAATGGACACGGTAATCACTTCAGTACCTTTTACTGGTGAAAATTCAGGCACATCCTGGAGCACTGTAGGGTGAAGGGTGCATATCAGGATCCTCCCCAATGAGCGGGTGTAGGGCCTCCTGTTTCTTGCCTCTGCGTAGTAAGTTTCTGACCTGCCTGGAGCTAGGCCTAACTTTATCTCTGTCCTGCGCTGGCTGACCTTGCGGTAGGGCCTTCTCTTGGAGTTCACGCTCCCAGTATGTGGGGCCTAAGCGTCTCCTGGCTCTGTTACGTATCAGCACCTTAGCGATCCTGGGACTTGTAGTCCTCCAGGGATTCCGGTTATGCCTTACTGGGTCATAGAGATCCCGGTAAGCTCGGATCCGGTGTCCGGTAAATGCTTTGGGGTGAGCTGGTTAAGCTCCTCTGCCCCCTATGTACTAACTCTCCACTCACCTTCGGCCTACTCGGGCCCTCACTAGGCTATACACACTAACGGCAACTTGCCGCGCTTCACCGATCTTATGGCGCCGGCTCACCTTAAGCTCTAACTGGGCTCCCTGAATCTAGCTAACAGGAGTCTCGTGCTCCACTGCTGAACTATTAACTGAGTTCTCTAGACTAGACCGAGCTCCACTGCAGACTGACCTCTCTTAGGATTCTCTACTGCAGGAACTCTTCAGAGGAACTGAACTGCCTAGCTCCACCTTCCCTATTTATATCCCTAACGGGCTCCCTCTGCTGGTCTGAGGTGGAAGGTGGAGATGTGTGAATGTTTATGATGGCCTCTTGTGGAGGATTCCATCAATGCACTCTTCTAGGATCTGTGATACCAAGCGCAGCGGGGCGTCACAGATGCTATTGACGATGAGGTTAGGTTACGCCTTCCTGGACAGAGACGGAGTACTGGAAGCACGTCAACAACTGCATCCTCAAACACAACTCTGCCTCTGACCACAAGTCGTAGTGGCTCTTCAGGTTGCATGGGCTCTAAGCCTTGCATAGCCTGGGCATTTTTTCAGATCGATAAGGATGACCCAACTCGTGTTATCTGTAATATTTGTCACCAAAAGCTAAGTAGAGGCCAAAAAATACTTAGTTTGAGTACTTCATGCATGTACCGTCACATGGATATAAAGCATAAGTTGCAGTGTGAAGCTCACTGTGCTACAATGCGGCCTAGCGGGCCGGGCCAACCACCGTCAGCCCCATCTTGTGCATCCGCAGCCTCTTCATCCTCTGTGACTGGGGGGACAGCAGTCACACATGTTTTTGGACGCAGACCTGCCACCTCTTTAACCGCAACAGCCAGTGTGATTGGCAGGTCGTCAGTTCATTGGGAAGTGGAAACATCTGCTGGTGTTGAGCGCTCTCCGACATCGAGAGCACCACATTTGGATCAAGGCAACCTAACATGTCCGCCTGCATCTTCCTCACAGACCGGAAGTTTGCCGGGGACACCCTACTCAACCCCGTCTAAGCACAACAGCCAGCCCTCGGTCCCTCAGATGTGGAAAAGTAAAAGACCATTTCCTCCAAGCCATGACAAAGCTAAGAGGTTGAATTTCACCATCTGCAAGCTCTTGGCTACAGAAATGCTGCCTTTCCGCCTGGAGGACACAGAGGATTTTCAAGACCTTATGTCCGTCGCAGTGCCCCAGTACCAGATGCCCAGTCGGCACTACTTCTCAAACAAAGCTGTGCCTGTGCTCCACCAGCATGTCGCACACAACATGACCGCATCTTTGTGAAACTCTGTGTGTGACAGGGTGCATTTCACCACAGACACTTGGATGAGTAGGCATGGACAGGGGCGTTACATGTCGCTGACTGGACACTGGGTAACTATGGTGACAGCAGGACAAGGGGCTGCTGTCCAAGTCTTACCGTCCCCACGAATTGTGTGTCAGTCCTCTTTATCTCGAAGTTCCTCCACTGCTTCTGCCTCCTCAACCTCCACTCGGTCCTCCACCTGCACCCAAAGCATGTCTGGTAATGCCACCTGCTTTCTAACTGTGCAGAAGGAATCCTGCACACCTCCTTACTATGCTGGCAGCAGGGCTCAACTGCATTAGTGTTTACTTTGAAATGTCTGGGAAATGTGAGTCACACAGTTGAGGAGTTGTGGTCAGCTCTGGAGACCCAGTTTCATGAACGGTTGTCTCCACTGGACCTGCAAACAGGGAAGGCCGTGTGCGACAATGCTGCAAACCTGGGTGTGGCCCTACGCCGGGGCAATGTCACACACGTGCCTTGTATGGCTCACGTGTTGAACCTGGTTGTCCAGCAATTTTTAGCCCACTATCCCCGACTAGATGGCCTTCTGCAGAGGGCACGGTCGCTGTGTGATCACTTCCGCCGTTCGCATCCCGCAGCTCAACGACTTACATCTCTACAGAAGTCGTTGGGCCTGCCAGTTCACCGGCTGAAATGCGATGTGCCGACACGGTGGAATTCAACTCTGCACATGTTGCAGCGATTGTGGCAGGACCCACAAGCCCGGGTGCAATACGTTCTGACCCATAGCCTGGGCCAACGAGATCCAGAGGTGGGGCAAATCACGCTGCAGGAGTGGTCTCAGATCAGGGACCTATGAAGTTGACGCGCCCCCTGGGCCGTGGGGCCCCCTGGGCCGTGGAGTTCCCGGAGCCGGGTCCGTAGACGCTGGGGGTTGTAGTCACTGTGGCGGGGACCCGGTCCGTGACCGAGGGCGGTCAATCCAAGGGTAATTTGTATATATGGGTTTTATAATGTCCGACTACGCCACCTGTGGAGTGCAGCCAAAGGGGCCGCCACTGCGGAACAGTCCTCTGAAGCTGGTGGCTTTGCAGCAATGCTATTATTACTCCCCACAGAAAGAGTGTAGCTTCAGGGCAGTGTGGGTGGATGATGGTGGTTGTAGTGCAGGGAGTCAGTAATGAACACAGAGTCCATGTGATGCAGTCCCAAGATCTTTACTCACAGTTGTTGCAGTCCAGATTACAGGTACCAGAGCAATCTCCCCCGTCGTGCTGTGCGTACTCAGTGAGGGGCTCAGTCCACCCCCAGATATCTCCGGAGTACTTAGCAGGACCCCCTTCTGTGTGTCCTTTCTCTGGCCTTCTCCCTGCACGTCACACCCAGTGACACTTCTGTCCGGTATCCTCGGGCCTTGGCGGGCGACGTTTGTTCCGTCCCCTGGGTCCTATGTGGCTACCTTCTTAGTGAGACTGGTGTGGACTTTGGCCTGCAGTACATGAAATGCTGCAGCCTCCGGTTTCTAGTTGAGCCTTGCTGTTTCTACGCTAGTTGAGGGACCGGTTCCCCTTATCTGGCCTGACCCCTCTACCTCCTGGTAGCAGCGGGAGTACGGGTGGCCTTCTGCACGGCCCGTACCCCTAGGGTCCCTTTGGTTCCTGGAGCCTTCCTGCTCCCACTCCTCTCTTCTCTCCTTCAGTCCTGGGCCTCCCAGGCTAGGCCCGCCTCCGGAGCAGAGCTCATGCAGAGCCTCTGCTCCTGTCACTTTTCCTCCTCTGACTGGCTTGCTCTTTCAAAGATGGCTTCCTATTTATACTCTCCCTGTCATGTGCTCCCCTAAGCTGCTCTCCTAAGCACCCACTACATAGGACCCTCCCTCCAGCTAGGGACCTGGGACTGTGCTCTCCCTTAGGAGCAATCTCGCAATACCCCCACTGTGGGTATGTGTTGGATGCAGGTGTTAGGGTCCCGAGCCATACGCCTTCCTTACCTGAGGGTGAGATACCACACCTCTGGGTGAGATGCAGTAACTCTGTGGCGACTGAACCCTCAGGGGCGCCACACACCCTTCTGCACAGTTTTGAAATGGTGACGAAGATGTTTAGTGCTGACGACGATGCCATTATCAGCATGAATATTCCGGTGATTTACATGCTGGAGCACACATTAAACAGAATTCAGAGTCAGGTGGTTGGACAAGAGGAGGTGGAGGAAGTAGAGGAGGAGTCGTATGCAGAAGGGATAACATCTCCAAGGTCCAAATGATCGGCAGCACCAAGGCGGCATGCATGGGATGGTGGGGGAGAGGGATTAACCAGGGCGCATGGTAGCAGCCAAACTGTTGAGGAAGGTGCAGGAGCTGAGGAAGAAGTGGAGGACGAACAGACGATGGGCATGGAAGACTCATCAGATGAGGGAGAACTTGATCACATTTCTGTTGTGCGAGGTTGGGGGGAGAGGGCAGAGGAAGGAAACATGATTCTTACCTCGCTACCAACACAACAAGGACTTGGTCCTCCTGGATGCGCAAGACACATGAGTGCCTTCTTGCTGCACTACCTGCAACATGACCCTCGGATTGTCAGAATTCAAAGTAATCCCGACTACTGGGTTGCCACACTCTTAGATCCCCGGTACAAAAGTAAATTTGCCGAAATAATTCCTGCCATAAAAAGGGATTTACGCATGCAGGAGTATCTGCAGACGCTGTTGCAGAATCTTACATGTGCTTTTCCACAAAACACCAGTGGTGCACGTAGTGAATCTCACAGTTCTAACCTGCCAACCGTGGGACTGTCGAGTCTTCATCACTCAAACCGTAACAGTAACACAGTATCTGCTGGTAACAGCAATTTTGTGGAATCGTTTCACCACTTTTTTAGACCATCCTTTGCAAGGCCACAGGAGACAAGGAGTCTGACACATAGTCAACGCCTAGACAGGATGGTACAGGAGTATCTCCAAGTGAACATCGAAGCCATGACTGTGTCACTGGACCCTTGCTCATTTTGGGATTCCAATCTGTAAAAATGTCCGGGGCTCGCCACTCACGCCTTGGAGATCTTGTCATGCCCTGCAGCCAGTGTTCTCTTTGAACGTGTGTTCAGCGCTGCTGGTGGTGTGTTGACAGATAGGCGCACTCGGCTGTCCACTGAGAATGTAGACAGACTCACGTTCATAAAGATGAACAAATCATGGATTCGCAAGGACTTTTCTACCCCTGTGTCATCTTGGGGAGACTAAAAGCTTGAGGATTTGGTAAAATCACCTCACCAACCGTTTTAAGCAACTGTGGGGCAATTGATGCCACTTAACCCTAGAACGCATGACCATAAAAATCTACACTTTCACATACCTGGGGCCTTTTGGGCCCGTGTGCAAATAACATGGAAGAACTCAAACTCAAATGACAAACAGCTATATACATGAAGAATACCTAGAGTTTCAGAATTCTAAGTAAAGTAATGTTGCAGAAAATAGAAAACAATTAACAGGGCGGGTCTGCGAGGCCCCAGGTATGCGTTCTAGGGTTAAGTGGTGTCTGTGCCACAATTTTGGGAAAAAATGGAGACTCTTTTTGGAGTCCCCTTGATGTGTCTTCCGTGACATTGGCATCGTCAATTCCAGGTGGGTTGGGTCGCTCCCCCCCCCTTTTTAACTGTAAGAAACTACATACACTATGGCTTGGGGTAACACAGATGGTTGAGTCTGAAGAGCTGTTTACTCAGAGGTCTGCTCCAAAGCTTCAGTGTCTGCTAGTCAGCGTAGAATTTTTAACTGCATCTAGCCTAGGCAATACTTTGGGCGTAGTAGCCCAGCTGCGAAGCAAGCTGCACCGCCTGTGTATCTAATAAGAATTTTTAAATGCATCTAGCCTAGGCAGACTGTGGGGACCCCCAACCAAACCCAGACGCTCAGCCCCCCTACCGCCCCCCTTTCCTTGACAATACAATAATCTAACTCTTACAACTGGATGGGTGAGGATCGGTCACAGCTTTATTAACTCTTTATAATCATTCCATTAGAAAGGCATTTTATTTCTAAAATAATTCAGCTTGTTGCAGCATGCCCTGGGTCTCCACTCCGGCAAGTTGGCCAACAAGTGTAACTCTCCAACATGTCCTTTCTATTTCCAGGCCACGGAGGATGCTGCGTACTAGTATTCAGGACTCTGACCCCCACCCATCACTCTTAATGCTTGTTCCACTCCGTCCTGGAGTCCTGACAGGAATATGTCCAGTCCAATATCCATTAAGTGAACACCGTCGGGCCGTATGAGGCCTGCTTTATCTCCTTCCAGTTGTCGGTGTCGTATCACTACACTGCCTCTGTCTCTTCTAAATTTTGCTATCCGAATATTTATTACCCGCCTTGTCTGCTCGATGGCCGTGATGTCTCGCGCACCTTGCCATACCGCTATCGGCACAATCTCTGACCATACTATAGCTAGTTTTGTGAAAAATTTTCTGAAGCGCTCAGTGTCTAGTTTCATTATTGCCATTAGTTATGCGCTCTTGTGATGACCTAGGTTGTTTCCTTCGGCCTGTATAACTAAGATGACCAGACCTCCTGCCTCTCTCCCTACCTTGATTACCTCCATTAGTACCTGTGGCCATAGCAGGCCTCTAATACCTCTCCAGTTGAAATATGTGTTATGAAACTCTAATTTCCTCCCACCTGGGTGGACTTTCGCCCTTTATTCTGCCCAATATATATTCGAGTGGCCTATCACCCACACTGTTGGCTTAGCGTCACCTGTAAAAGAAACAAACCACGTTAGGATAACAAGTCCGGTCTTATGTATCTCGCCAAACACGTGGATCGCCATCTCCCTATCCTCTGAACTTCCGTTTCTGACAGTCCTGCTCTTGCTGCTTCCGTGGCCGCGCCTATGCGGAATGAGTGTGCCCCGTAATCTTTGGGGTGGTTCCCTGCCGATGTTATGCATTTATTAAATATAGCTTGGAACTGGTATCTTGATAATGGCGTTCCATCAATGTGTGATAGGAAGAAATTACTTTGTGATCTGATGGTTAGATATGTTTTCACTATTGTTACCCGACTCAGTGTACCGTTTGTGGGTTGTAGAAGTACCCAAGTGCCCCTGCCCGCTGGAACCGTTTTCAATTGGCGTATGCGTAGACGTATTGCATTATTGGCTATGACTATGTCTTGGTGTAATAAGCCTCCACTGGTGGTAATTTTGGATTGAGGGACTAATTCGCTTATGCATAGAGCCCCGAAGAAGGCAATCACAAATGCAGTAGACAGTAGTGCTGTTTCAAATTGTGAGTGTCATGTTAATGGTGTTAGGGAAATGAAGTGAGAAATCAGTTTTAGTGACACAGGATGGGACGTCTACACTCCTGACTTGGATTGACCCCTTTTCCACCCTTTTATGGATTGTCTGATGATGAATCTTTGTCACATCTCCCCAATTCAGTAGCTGGAAGTGAAATGCTACTCAGGTTAGACACCGTTGCGCTGACGCCCCTGATATGCCCCTCATCATTAGCTGGTGGAGAAATTCTATGGTGACTTGTGATCTGGCTTGTTCACATTGGTCAACCGGTCTGCCAGCTAATAGTCATGTCCACTCTTCCCATGCCTTACCGTATGCTTGCCACGTCGACGGGGCAACTGACGCTCTGATTAATGGCATCAACTATTCGCCACTAGATCCCATAGGGAGGGTGGGCAACTGTTGCCCGATGGGTGGGCGTTGGGGAAGAGCTCTGTGAAAATCTGCCAATTGAATTGTTATAAAGCGTTAGCAGCAGATTTAGACCCCTCAGCATAGTGACTAGCGCGGACCCATACATTGTGTTTTAGGCACAGGAATGCTAGCCAGCGGAGTAGGCCTAGCACTGGGAGAAACGATGATGCCATCTTATTAATGCAATGCGCTAGGCTGGTGTTTTTTGTTATGAAGTGTATATTTTTGTTAGCCAGGCGCACGCCCCATATTTCTATTGCTACCACTATTGGGAAGAAAAATTATTTTCAGGGCTAGATGCAGCTAAAAATTATTATTAATTTCAAATCTGGTGGAGCTTGGTATAGATGGCCTAATACAATGAGTATCACACACTGCTACAAGCCCAAATATTTTTTCAGAGCTAGATGCGGATAAAAATTATTTTTAATTTGCAACCTGGTGGAGGTTAGTATAGATGGACTAATAGACCAAGTCCCACACACTGCTAGAAGCCTAAATATTTTTTCAGAGCTAGATGCAGAAAAAAATTATATTGAATTTGCAACCTGATGGAGGTCAGTATAGATGGACTAATAGAACAAGTCCCACACACTGCTAGAAGCTGAAATATTTTTTCAGAGCTAGATGCAGAAAAAAATTATATTGAATTTGCAACCTGATGGAGGTCAGTATAGATGGACTAATAGAACAAGCCCCACACACTGCTAGAAGCCTATATATTTTTTCAGAGCTAGATGCAGAAAAAATATATATTGAATTTGCAACCTGATGGAGGTCAGTATAGATGGACTAATAGAACAAGTCCCACACACTGCTAGAAGCCTAAATATTTTTTCAGAGCTTGATGCAGATAAAAATTATTTTTAATTTGCAACCTGGTGGAGTTTGGTATAGATGAACTAATAGACAAAGTCCCACACACTGCTAGAAGCCTAAATATTTTTTCAGAGCTAGATGCATAAAAAAATTATATTGAATTTGCAACCTGATGGAGGTCAGTATAGATGGACTAATAGAACAAGTCCCACACACTGCTAGAAGCTGAAATATTTTTTCAGAGCTAGATGCAGAAAAAAAATTATATTGAATTTGCAACCTCATGGAGGTCAGTATGGATGGACTAATAGAACATGTCCGACACACTGCTAGAAGCCTAAATATTTTTTCAGAGCTAGATGAAGAAAAAAATTATATTGAATATGCAACCTGATGTAGGTGAGTATAGATGGACTAATAGAACAAGTCCCACACACTGCTAGAAGCCTAAATATTTTTTCAGAGCTAGATGCAGATAAAAATTGTTTTTAATTTGCAACCTGGTGGAGGTTAGTATAGATGGACTATTAGACCAAGTCCCACAGACTGCTAGAAGCCTAAATATTTTTTCAGCGCTAGATGGAGAAAAAAATTATATTGAATTTGCAACCTGATGGAGGTCAGTATAGATGGACTAATAGAACAAGTCTCACACACTGCTAGAAGCTGAAATATTTTTTCAGAGCTAGATGCAGAAAAAAATCATATTGAATTTGCAACCTGATGGAGGTCAGTATGGATTGACTAATAGAACATGTCCGACACACTGCTAGAAGCCTAAATATTTTTTCAGAGCTAGATGAAGAAAAAAATTATATTGAATTTGCAACCTGATGTAGGTCAGTATAGATGGACTAATAGAACAAGTCCCACACACTGCTAGAAGCCTAAATATTTTTTCAGAGCTAGATGCAGATAAAAATTATTTTTAATTTGCAACCTGGTGGAGGTTAGTATAGATTGACTATTAGACCAAGTCCCACAGACTGCTAGAAGCCTAAATATTTTTTCAGCGCTAGATGGAGAAAAAAATTATATTGAATTTGCAACCTGATGGAGGTCAGTATAGATGGACTAATAGAACAAGTCTCACACACTGCTAGAAGCTGAAATATTTTTTCAGAGCTAGATGCAGAAAAAAATCATATTGAATTTGCAACCTGATGGAGGTCAGTATGGATTGACTAATAGAACATGTCCGACACACTGCTAGAAGCCTAAATATTTTTTCAGAGCTAGATGAAGAAAAAAATTATATTGAATTTGCAACCTGATGTAGGTCAGTATAGATGGACTAATAGAACAAGTCCCACATACTGCTAGAAGCCTAAATATTTTTTCAGAGCTAGATGCAGATAAAAATTATTTTTAATTTGCAACCTGGTGGAGGTTAGTATAGATGGACTATTAGACCAAGTCCCACAGACTGCTAGAAGCCTAAATATTTTTTCAGCGCTAGATGCAGAAAAAAATTATATTGAATTTGCAACCTGATGGAGGTCAGTATAGATGGACTAATAGAACAAGTCCCACACACTGCTAGAAGCTGAAATATTTTTTCAGAGCTAGATGCAGAAAAAAATTATATTGAATTTGCAACCTGATGGAGGTCAGTATAGATGGACTAATAGAACAAGTCCCACACACTGCTAGTAGCGTAAATATTTTTTCAGAGCTAGATGCAGAAAAAAATTATATTGAATTTGCAATCTGATGGAGGTCAGTATAGATGGACTAATAGAACAAGTCCCACACACTGCTAGAAACTGAAATATTTTTTCAGAGCTAGATGCAGAAAAAAATTATATTGAATTTGCAACCTGATGGAGGTCAGTATAGATGGACTAATAGAACAAGTCCCACACACTGCTAGAAGCCTAAATATTTTTTCAGAGCTAGATGCAGAAAAAAATTATATTGAATTTGCAACCTGATGGAGGTCAGTATAGATGGACTAATAGAACAAGTCCCACACACTGCTAGAAGCTGAAACATTTTTTCAGAGCTAGATGCAGAAAAAAAATTATATTGAATTTGCAACCTCATGGAGGTTAGTATAGATGGACTAATAGAACAAGTCCGACACACTGTTAGAAGCCTAAATATTTTTTCAGAGCTAGATGAAGAAAAAAATTATATTGAATTTGCAACCTGATGGAGGTCAGTATAGATGGACTAATAGAACAAGTCCCACACACTGCTAGAAGCTGAAATATTTTTTCAGAGCTAGATGCAGAAAAAAATTATATTGAATTTGCAACCTGATGGAGGTCAGTATAGATGGACTAATAGAACAAGTCCCACACACTGCTAGTAGCGT
The DNA here is from genome assembly GCF_046119375.1 of Phyllobates terribilis. NCBI lineage: Eukaryota > Metazoa > Chordata > Amphibia > Anura > Dendrobatidae > Phyllobates > Phyllobates terribilis. The sequence goes on from NW_027362761.1 coordinate 287,625,677, forward strand.
AAATATTTTTTCAGAGCTAGATGCAGAAAAAAATTATTTTTAATTTGCAACCTGGTGGAGGTTAGTATAGATGGACTATTAGACCAAGTCCCACAGACTGCTAGAAGCCTACATATTTTTTCAGAGCTAGATGCAGAAAAAAATTATATTGAATTTGCAACCTGATGGAGGTCAGTATAGATGGACTAATAGTACAAGTCCCACACACTGCTAGAAGCTGAAATATTTTTTCAGAGCTAGATGCAGATGAAAATTATTTTTAATTTGCAACCTGGTGGAGGTTAGTATAGATGGACTAATAGACCAAGTCCCACACACTGCTAGAAGCCTAAATATTTTTTCAGAGCTAGATGCAGAAAAAAAATTATATTGAATTTGCAACCTGATGGAGGTCAGTATAGATGGACTAATAGAACAAGTCCCACACACTGCTAGAAGCCTAAATATTTTTTCAGAGCTCGATGCACAAAAATATTGTATTAAATTTGCAACCTGATGGAGGTCAGTATAGATGGACTAATAGAACAAGTCCCACACACTGCTAGAAGCTGAAACATTTTTTCAGAGCTAGATGCAGAAAAAAAATTATATTGAATTTGAAACCTCATGGAGGTCAGTATAGATGGACTAATAGACCAAGTCCGACACACTGCTAGAAGCTGAAATATTTTTTCACAGCTAGATGCAGAAAAAAATTATATTGAATTTGCAACCTGATGGAGGTCAGTATAGATGGACTAATAGAACAAGTCCCACACACTGCTACTAGCGTAAATATTTTTTCAGAGCTAGATGCAGAAAAAAATTATATTGAATTTGCAACCTGATGGAGGTCAGTATAGATGGACTAATAGAACAAGTCCCACACACTGCTAGTAGCGTAAATATTTTTTCAGAGCTAGATGCAGATAAAAATTATTTTTAATTTGCAACCTGGTGGAGGTTAGTATAGATGGACTATTAGACCAAGTCCCACAGACTGCTAGAAGCCTAAATTTTTTTCAGAGCTAAATGCAGAAAAAAATTATATTGAATTTGCAACCTGATGGAGGTCAGTATAGATGGACTAATAGAACAAGTCCCACACACTGCTAGTAGCGTAAATATTTTTTCAGAGCTAGATGCAGAAAAAAATTATATTGAATTTGCAACCTGATGGAGGTCAGTATAGATGGACTAATAGTACAAGTCCCACACACTGCTATAAGCTGAAATATTTTTTCAGAGCTAGATACAGATGAAAATTATTTTTAATTTGCAACCTGGTGGAGGTTAGTATAGATGGACTAATAGACCAAGTCCCACACACTGCTAGAAGCCTAAATATTTTTTCAGAGCTAGATGCAGAAAAAAAATTATATTGAATTTGCAACCTGATGGAGGACAGTATAGATGGACTAATAGAACAAGTCCCACACACTGCTAGAAGCTGAAATATTTTTTCAGAGCTACATGCAGAAAAAAATTATATTCAATTTGCAACCTGATGGAGGTCAGTATAGATGGACTAATAGAACAAGTCCCACACACTGCTAGAAGCCTAAATATTTTTTCAGAGCTCGATGCACAAAAATATTATATTGAATTTGCAACATGGTGGAGGTTAGTATAGATGGACTAATAGAATGATGCTATGCCCAAAAGGTTTTACTTCACTAGGTGCAGTAAAAAAATTTGTATTCTATACACAGGTGGTGTAGCTTGCAACACAGATAGGCTACTCCACTGACTAACACACTCTGCAAGAGGCCAAAAAGGATTTGCTTTGCTAGATTTAGCCAAATGCTGTGAAAAAAACTTGCACAGCACTAAAACAGACCTGCCTGGCAAAAAGTGATAGGAACTGATGTAACCTAGCCCTGAAAAGGACTGCAATTACAATTAGTCTTTCCTCCCAACCTATCTATTTAAGAGCACAGACCTGCCTGATAAAAGTCATACGAAATGATGTAACCTAGTCCTTAAAAGGACTGCAATCACAACTCTTCCCTACTCCCAAGCTATCTGTAGATTTGTGCGAAAATTGGCTTGAAATTAACAACGTATAGCGCACACAGCAACAGCGGTGCAGTCTAACACGCAGCTGCAGCAGTGAGAAAATGGTGGCGACGGGGAAAATGGCTGGGTCTTAAAGGGCAAGGACATGTGACATACAATGCCAATGACACATGCCCTTGCTTGTGTGAAAAAAAGCTGTTCGCTCCGTGTGTGCGCTGCTGATAGGCTGACAGACTGCACCTCCCCACTGTAAATGCGGGAAAGAGAAAAAAAATGGAGATCTTCATTATTCCTGCAGAGATCCATCCCCTGCCCCTCCCCCCGCCCCGCTGTACACTCAAACTGCGTATTAACATTAATTTTCAGCATTACTGAGAAAAAATCCAGTTATGATTTTGGTGCACGAACAGTTATCGAACATAACCTCAAACAGCCGAATTTTTTTCAAATCGTTCGTGTTCGCCAAACGGGTCGAACACCGCCCAAAACTGCTAGAATTTGAGATTGGCGAACAGTTCGAGTCGAACACCGCTCATCTCTAGTAGTGATGAGCGAATATGTTCAAAATCCAATATCCAAACTTACAGTAAGTTTGACACGAATTTGACACATTCAGATCGTGATCGGAAAGGTAGCAAAATTTGTTATATTCGAGAAAATCGGTAAAGTTCGGCGAATTTGCGTGGTTACTAGTGGTGAGTGAGCACTGAAATGCTCGGGTACTCGTTGTTTTAGTTGAGCAAATTGGAATGCTCGAGTGCTCGGACTGAGTAATGAGCCCAATGTAAGTCTATGGGAAATTCGAGCATTTTTCCGGCGGCTCCCCCCGTCAGTCTGCTGGGGACCTAAAAATTGACCAAATTGATGGGAACAGTGCTCAAATGACATGGGAACAGCATGGAGAAGACCTCTGGAAGCATTTATGACTCCTTGGTCACTGCTGTCAACAACGTTGTCGGAGGTATTATGCCACTTTTACGGACTCACAATAAAACATACACAAACAAAACCAAAATGGATTTTCCTGAGAAATATGTTAGGGAACATCCTTTCCAGGATAATGACTTGTATATAAGGCAAAATAAATAATCAAAAGCAAAAATGCGCCTCCACACCTTGGGCTATGTCCACAACTAGCGTTTTTGATGCGGTTTTGCACTTTTGCATTGCTTTCAACCAAGACAAATGCATTCACCTTGAAATGTCATTTTACCAATTTACAACCTTATCTGGCCATGTGGTGTGTGATACATCATCAGACACATCCTGTTTCATTTATGATGGAGAGCCTCTGAAAGTCATAAAGACTATTTTTATAGGGCCATCAGGCGACCCTTACGATTCTTAAAGGGCCAACAGTCGGGTATGTTTTGTTATTCCCATCATTAACGAGTGGGTCTCCTATACTGTTATTGGGTATGCAGTGACAGCAACGGCTGCCAAATTTTGGTGGAACTCCAATGCCCCTTGCAAGAGATGTAGAGGTCGGAGGGCCTCCTGAAAATAATTTTCCCATTATAAGGAAGTTTGTCTCCCATACTGTTTGCCTATGCAGTGAAGCAATGGATGCCAAAATTTGGAGGAATTCTAATGCCCCTTGCAAGAGACGTAGAGGTCGGAGGCCCTCCTGCAATAAAATGCTCCCATTATTTGGAAGTGTGTCTCCCATACTGTTTGCCTAAGCAGTAAAGCAATGACTGCCCAAAATTTGGAGGAACTCTAATGCCCCTGCAAGAGACGTAGCGGTCGGAAGGCCTTCTGAAAACAATGTTCCCATTGAAAGGAAGTTTATCTCCAATAGTGTTTGCTTATGCAGTGAAGCAACGGCTGCCAAAAATTTGGAGGAACTCCAATGCCCCTTGCAAGAGACGCAGAGGTCTGAAGGCCTCCTGAAAACCATGTTCCTATTATTAAGAAGTGTGTCTCCCATACTGTTTGTCTATGCAGTGAAGCAACGGCTGCCAAAAATTTGGAGGAACTCCAATGTTCCTTGCAAGAGACGTGGATATGTTGATATGGTACATATGGTGGTGATATGGTGGTGGTGGATGAGGATGCAGAGAAGGAGGAGGACCAGAGCAAATAGACAAAATCAGGAAGCGTATACCCATGTCTGGGTGTGAAGACCGAGGTGCATGGGAATAGAGTTAGACCTCCCAAAAAAAAGACACTGTATTTGAGTTTATGTTACGCTGCTTTCATTCGGTGGTGTTGAGAAGTCTGGCCCAATCCAGCCCTTGTTCATTTTTATAAGAGTCAGCCTGTCAGAATTTTCAGTTGAAAGGCGTATGCGCCTATCGGTTATAATTCCACCGGCGGCACTAAAACCCCACTCTGACAAAAAACTAATGGTAGGACAAGCCAGGACCTCCAAGGCGTAGAAAGCCAGTTAATGCCATGTGTCCAGCTTGGATACCCAATAATATTAAGGCACAGAGGAATCACTGAGGACGTTGCTATAGTCGGCAAGGTCAGGATCTACCGCAACTTTTCCCTCCTTGAGAGAGTACCCCGCACATCAGGGCTTGTGCGATAGGAGGGTCTGAGTAAACTGGCAGAGAACTTTGAGAGTGTTCCTCTGCCTCTGCTCGATTGCATTTGTGTCTCTCTCGCCTGTACTCCTTGGTTGTCCAACGAACTGAGACCTCTGCTTCCAGTGTTTTCAGATGGGATTTTCTTTAATAATTCCACAACAAGGGCCTTCTCATACTGCACCATTTTATTAGACCTGTCCTGCAAGGGAATAAAAGATAGAAGGTTCTCCTTGTAGCATTGGTCTAGAAGTGTCACCAACCAATAATGACTGTCACCCAAAATTTAGACAATGCGAGGGTCAAGGGAAAGGCAGCGTAGCATAAACTCAGCCATGTGTGCCAGACTGCAAAGAGGCAAGACTTCCATGTCCTCACCAAGAGGATGACTGACCATGCTCTCCTCCTCATCCTCCTCCTCTTCCTCATCCTCCCTGTCCTCAGGCTATCAACGCTGAAAAGACGGTATGACAGTTGTGCAGGTAGTACAATTTATAGAGAAGTAAATTAGCTTCTGTTCTTCCTCCTCCTCTTCCTCATTGTCACCCAATCCACATTGGAATGAGATGAGGCTAAGCTGTTTGGAATCACCCTGTATGGTTCCTTGCTACATTTCATCGTGCTCCGCCTGTAATGCACCCTCTTTAATTGAGAGAAGAGAGCATTTCAGATGACAGAGAAGCGGGATGGTAATGCTAATTATGGCGTCATCACCGCTCACCATCTTGGTGAAGTTCTCAAAGATTTGGAGAATGGTACAGATATCTGACATCCATGTTCACTCCTGAGGTTTTATGTGTGGAGTCTGACCAAAATACCGAAGGCCTTGTTGATGCAGGTTGTCAACAACTGCCCTCTTCGGCTCACAAATCCTTCCCAACAATGTAGAGTTCCAATGCGTGGGGACATCATACACCAGTCGGTGAGCTGGAATCTGCAAACGCTGCTGAAGCACATTTTTTCTAAAATGGGCACACAGGTGGCGTACTTTGACAAGCAGTTCCGACAGAACTGGGGAGGTTTTGAGAAACCGCTGAACCACGAGATTAAGCACATTGGGCCAGACATGGTACATGTGTGAGTTTGCCTCGCCTCAGAGCCGCCACGAGGATCTGACCATTGTCACACATGACCATGCCTGGCTGTAAATTCAGCGGTGTCAGCCACAGATCTAACTGCTCTTTCAGAGCTGTTCACAACTCTTCAGCGTTGTGTGGTTTGTTACCTAAGCATATTAGTTCAGCACAGCCTGTTGCCGCTTGGCCGAGGCAGTTCTGCAGTGCTTTCAGCTTGCGACTGATGTGGTCATTTCAGAGATGGATGCTGAAGAAGAGGAGGAGGTGCAGGATCTGTAGAATGTAGGGGCAACCCAGATTGACCCGCAATCCTCGGCATCAGGAGGACGTGTTCCGTCCCAAGGTCCGACTTGGTCCCAGCTTCCACTATGTTAACCCAGTGTGCCGTCAGCGAGATGTACCGTCCCTGCCCACAAGCACTTGTCCAAGTGTCCGTGGTTAAGTGGATTTTCCCATTAACTGCATTGTTGAGGGCACGTCTAATGTTGTGAGTAGTGTTGAGCCACCCCCGTAGTGTTCGAGTTCGGTTCGGTTCGTCGAACACCCGTGTGTTCGCCGAACTGTTCGTCGAACTGTTCGTCGAACACCTTCGAACACCGTTAAAACCAATGGCAGGCAAACAAAAACACATAGAAACACATAGAAAACACCTTCAAAGGTGTCCAAAAGCTGACAAACTGCTCAGAAGACATAACTAACACATGGAAAAGTGACAAGTACATATAGTCATGCGAAAATAAAAGAGGTGGAGGAGTAAAAGGAGGGGGAGACACAGATATAGGCATGTCATGCCCTTCTAAAATCCAAAAAGTGAGAAGCCGACACGGCCAGTCCGCTCCTGCCCGTGCCACCTCCGTGTCGCCGGGTTTGTGCCAGAGCCGCGGTGAACCCTGACGGCCAGCCCCCCTCTCCCAATACTGGTGCCTGTCCGCTGGTGGGTCGAGCGAGCCCCCCTGTGGTGGAGGCAGCTCTAAGCTTTTTAATTTAAATTGTCTCTCTAATTTGAATGAATACACTTTAAATCCATTTACAAGGATCTATTGGAGGGCAAGTCTCATGCCAGCAGCCGCGGTAATTCCAGCTCCAGTAGCGTCCACTAAAGCTGCTGCAGTTAAAAAGCTTTTATAAGGATCGAGCTCGGCTGTCCACCGCAAGGCATCCTACTGCCAGTCCCAGCCCCTATGCCTTGGGGTGCCTCCTGATGCTCTTCACTAAGTATCCCATGGTCCCTAAGCATTTCCTTTGAAAAAATTAAGTGTCTAAACTACAGGTGGTGTAGCTTGCTTAACAGCCGGGATAATCCGCTGACTAGCAGACACTGCTACTAGGCACAAAGTATTTCCTGGGCTAGATGCAGTTAAAAATTTGTAATTAGATACTCTCGTTGGATGCTGAGAAAGCATTCCATAGAGTCTCCTGGCACGCCATATATGATTCTCTTAAAAAGCTTGGGGTAGGGGTCTAGGGGACCCTTTTATAGCCAAAATCACGGCCCTGTATCGCAATACGTCACCTAGGCTGAAGATAAATGGAACTGTAGCACCCTGAGGGCTCGGTTGCTACAGATGTATTGCACCTCACCCAGAGGTGTGATATCTCACTCTCAGGTAATAATGGAGTGTGGATCAGGACCCGACACCTGCATGCATTACACCACATTGCCGTGGGGCAGGGCGACCAATATGCCCCTGAGATGGGCACGACAGTACCTGTCCCTGGCTGGAGTGGGGGGAGGGAACACTGAGGAAGGGGAACCCTGTAGTGCAGGAGCAGGGAGGAAGCAGTTCCTGGGTGCATTGAGAAAGGAGTATAAAAGGTGGGCACCATCTTAGTTCAGTGCAGAGAAGTCTGAGCAGAAGTGGCAGGGAGCAGGGGCTCTGCATGAGCTCTGCTCCGGAGGCGGGCCTAGTAACAGAGGCTCAGGCCTGGAAGAGGGAGAAGGAAGGAAGAGGAGCGGAGAAGGCTCCAGGAACGAGGAATGAAGGGATCCCAGGGGTGCGGACGGGCGAGTCGCCACCGCACGCCCGAATCCACCTGCGTGGAGGGGTCAGGTAAAAGGGGGAGACCGGTCCCCGAACTAGTGGAGGCAGGAAACGACCCTCAGCTAGAACCCGGAGGCTCTGACATTTTATGTGGCGCAGCCCCTCGCTACACCCGCTAGGAAGGCACCACATAGGGTCAGGGAAACTGGCGCCAAGTATACCAAGAGGATGCCCGAGGCAGCCGGACAGAAGTGTTGGTAAGAAAGGCCAGACAAAGGACACACAAAGGGGGTCCTGTGAAGTGCTCCAAAGTTATCTGGGAGTTGTCTGAGCCCCTCACCAGGTGAGCACAGTACGACGTGGGCAGCCGTTACCTGCAGACGTGGTCTGGATAATAAGAACTGTGAGTAAAGGCCCTGGACTGCATCACTGACTCCGTGTCGTTACTGCTGCTGCCCTGCACCATCACCCCCATCCTCCGCATACACTGCCCTGAGGCTATACTCCTCCCGTGGGGAGTTATGCTACGCTCTGCTGCACCCACAACACCAGCCTCAGCGGTCTGCCCTGTAGCGGCGGTTCACTCTGACCGCAATCCACGGGTGGCGTAGTCGGACATTTAAACATCAAAACCACATAAATAGTTCCGCCACTGGTTTGATCGCCCTGAGCCACGGAACCGGGTCGCCGCCACGAAGACTACAACCACCAGCATCCACCAAAAAGGGTCCGGCTCCGGGTGTCCCAAGGCCCAGGGGGTGCGTCAGAACATTTTCATCACCTTTCACAATCACCAATGGGACAAGGCAGGGATGTCCTCTGTCCCCTCTCTTATACATCCTAGTGACGGAGCACCTGCTCTCATCAATTCGCCATAACCCCAATATTAGGTGGATTGAGGTGGGAGGCACCGAGTACAAGTGCTCTCTATTTGCTGATGATGTCCTAGTATATATCACTCAATCACATTATCCGTCCCTGCTGTTATGGCTGAAATAGATCACTTTGTTACATGGTAAAATTTTAAAATCAATGCAGCGAAGTCTGAGGCCCTCGATGTCTCCCTCCCCAAATCCATATAGGATTCCATCCAGTCCAACTTTCCCTTTGCCTGGCCCTCACAGGGTATCAAATACTTAGGAATTCCTATTCATAGAGACCTCTCCCATCTATGTTATCTTAATTTTGGGCCCTTTATTGAACAATTCCATACAGACCACGGTTGGCAAGTTAGAACTGTAAGATTCACTACGTGAACCACTGGTGTTTTGTGGAAAAGCACATGGACACTGCGTTCCAAATTATTATGCAAAAAGTGTTTAGGAGTGATAAGGGAAGAATTTGTTTGTTTGTCAGTTAAACTCATTGATGGTGATGTGTGTCAGGGCTCTTTATATCACTGTAAGCAATTGCAGACACCTGTGCTAATTAGTTTGGCAGGTGTGTCCAATGAAAGGCAAGACTACTTAAGAAGGCTGTCTCACATTATTAAGCAGCCTACATTTTCTGCCAAAATGGGAAAGAAAAAGGATGTGTCGGCTGCTGAGAAGCAACAAATTGTGGAGTGTTTAGGTCAAGGCATGACTACAATCAACATTGTGCGATGATCAGGATGAAGTGTCCTGGCAATCAAGAAGTATGTAGCTGATTCACAGTACACACGTGTGCGTGCTGATAAGGGCAAATTGAGGACTCTTTCCTACAGGCAATTACGTCAGGTTGAAAGAGCAGCGGCAAAAAAGCCTTGTCATAGCAGCAGACAAGTTTTTGAAGCTGCTTGTGCCTCCAACGTCCCCCGAACAACAAGATGCAGGGTCCTTCAGAGGTTTGCAGCTGTGCATACGCCATCCTGTCGACCTCCTCTATCCACTTCACACAAGCAGAAACGGCTCCAGTGGGCCAAACATTACATGAAGACTGATTTCAAAACAGTTTTGTTCACGGATGAGTGCCGTGCAGCGCTCGATGGTCCAGATGGATGGAGTGGAGGATGGCTGGTTGATGGACACCCCACGCAAACACGGCTACAGCGCCAACAAGGAGGAGGTGGAGTAATGTTTTGGGCTGGAATCATGGGGAGAGAGATTGTCGGCCCCTTTAGGATCCCTGAAGGCGCTAAAGATGAACTCCATAATGTATGTGGATTTTCTCAAACAGCACTTCCTGCCATGGTTCAAGAAGAAGAACCGTGTATTTCACAGCAAGATCATTTTTCTGCATGATAATGCACCATCTCATGCTGCACATAAAACATCTGCATCTCTGGCTGATATGGGCATAAAAGGGGACAAACTTATGGTGTGACCCCCATGCTCCCCTGACCTCTACCCCATTCAGAACCTTTGGAGCATCATTAAAAGGAGTGTCTATGATGGCGGGAGGCAGTTCACATCTAAGCAACAGCTCTGGGAGGGTATTCTGTCCTCATGCAAAACAATTGAAGCAGAAACCATCCAAAACCTGACAAATTCAATGGATGAGAGAGTTCAGAAGCTCCTTTCGAACAAGGGGTCCTATGTGAAAATGTAACATCACCTAGAATAAAGTTTTGAGTTGAAAACTGTTTGATTTCAGTTTCTAACAACCTGCTAATGCTTATAATTTCAAAAATGACCATTTTTTTGGTCTTTATTAAAATGAAAAGGTTGATCGAAAAGTTTGGGGGATCTAAGAGTGTGGCAACCCAGTAGTCATGATTACTTCGAATTCTGACAATATGAGGGTCATGCTGCAGGTAGTGCAGCAAGAAGGCACTTATGTGTCTTGCGCATCTCGGAGCCCCAAAATTATTTTCCGGGCTAGATGCAGCTAAAATTTATTTTTAATTTTAAATCTGGTGGAGCTTATTATAGATGGCCTAATAGGATCAGTGCTGCACACTGCTACAAAGCCCAAATTATTTTCCAGTCAAGATACAGATAAACATGATTAGTAATTTGAAAGCTTAAAACGGTTGGTAGGGTGATTTTAACCAATCATCAAGCTTTTACTCTCCCCAGGATGACACAGGGGTAGAAAAGTCGTTTCGGATCCATGATTTGTTCATCTTTATGAACGTGAGTCTGTCTACATTATCAGTGGAGAGTCGCGTGCGCTTATCTGTCAGCACACCACCAGCAGCGCTGAACACACGTTCAGACAGAACGCTGGCTGCGGGGCATGACAAGATCTCCAAGGCGTAAGTGGCTAGCTCCGGCCATTTATCCAGATTGGAAGCCCAAAAAGAGCAAGGGTCCAGTGACACAGTCGTGGCTTCAATGTTTACTTGGAGATACTCCTGTACCATCGTCTCTAGGCGTTGACTATGTGTCAGACTTCTTGTCTCCTGTGGCCTTGCAAAGGATGGGCTAAAAAAGTGGTGAAATGATTCCGCAAAATTGATGTTACCAGCAGATACTGTGGTTCTGTTACGGTTTGAGTGCTGAACACTTGACGGTCCCACGGTTGGCAAGTTGGAACTGTGAGATTCACTACGTGCACCACTGGTGTTTTGTGGAAAAGCACATGTAAGATTCTGCAACAGTCTCTGCTGATACTCCTGCATGCGTGCATCCCTTTCTATGGCAGGAATAATTTCGGCAAATTTACTTTTGTACCGGGGATCTAACAGTGTGGCAACCCAGTAGTCAGGATTATTTCTAATTCTCACAATTCGAGGGTCATGTTGCAGGTAGTGCAGCAAGAAGGCACTCATGTGTGTTGCGCATCCAGGAGCACCAAGTCCCTGTTGTGTTGGTGGCGAGGTAACAATCATGCTTCCTTCCTCTGTCCTCTCCCCCCAACCTCGCACAACAGAAATGTGATCAAGGTCTCCCTCATCTGATGAGTCTTCCATCAGTTCGTCCTCCACTTCTTCCTGGGCTCCTGCACCTTCCTCACTAGTTTGGCTGCTACCATGCGCCCTGGTAAAACCATCTCCCCCACCCTCACATGCCTGCCGCCTTGGTGCTGCCGACCGTCTGGACCTTGCAGATGTTAGCCCTTCCGCATACAACTCCTCCTCTACTTCCTCCACCTCCTCTTGTGCCACCACCTGACTCCGAATTCTGTTTAACATGTGCTCCAGCATGTAAATCACCGGAATAGTCATGCTGATAATGGCATCGTCAGCACTTAACATCTTCGTCGCCATTTCAAAACTGTGCAGAAGGGTGCATAGGTCCCTGATCTGAGACCACTCCTCCAGCGTGATTTGCCCCACCTCTGGATCTCGTTGGCCGAGGCTATACGTCAGAACGTATTGCACCAGGGCTTGTCGGTGCTGCCACAGTCGCTGCAACATGTGCAGAGTTGAATTCCACCGGGTAGGCACATCGCATTTTAGCCGGTGAAGTGGCAGGCCCAACGACTTCTGTAGAGCTGTTAGTCGCTGAGCTGTGGGATGCGAACGGCGAAAGTGAGCACACAGCGACCGTGCCCTCTGCAGAAGGCCATCTAGTCTGGGATAGTGGGCTAAAAATTGCTGGACAACCAGGTTCAACACGTGAGCCATACAAGGCACGTGTGTGACATTGCCCCGGCGAAGGGCCGCACCCAGGTTTGCAGCATTGTCGCACGCGGCCTTCCCTGGTTTCAGGTCCAGTGGAGACAGCCATTCATGAAATTGGTTCTCCAGAGCTGACCACAACTCCTCAGCTGTGTGACTCACATTTCCCAGACATTTCAAAGTAAAAACCGCCTGATGACGTTGAGCCCTACTGCCAGCATAGTAAGGAGGTGTGCAGAATCCCTTCTGCGCAGTTAGAAAGCTTGTGGCATGACCAGACAGGCTTGGGTGCAGGTGGAAGACCGAGAGGAGGTTGAGGAGGCAGAAGCAGTGGAGGAACTTTGACATAAAGAGGATTGACACACAACTCGTGGGGACGGCAAGACTTGGACAGCAGCCCCTTGTCCTGCTGTCACCATAGTTACCCAGTGCCCAGTCAGCGACATGTAACGCCCCTGTCCATGCCTACTCGTCCAAGTGTCTGTGGTGAAATGCACCCTGTCACACACAGAGTTTCTCAAAGAAGCGGTGATGTTGTGTGCGACATGCTGGTGGAGCGCAGGCACACCTTTCTTTGAGAAGTAGTGCCGACTGGGCATCTGGTACTGGGGCACTGCGACGGACATAAGGTCTCGAAAATCCTCTGTGTCCACCAGGCGGAAAGGCAGCATTTCTGTAGCCAAGAGATTGCAGATGGTGAAATTCAACCTCTTAGCTTTCTCATGGCTAGGAGGAAATGGTCTTTTACTTGTCCACATCTGAGGGACCGAGGGCTGGCTATTGTGCTTAGACGGGGTTGATAAGGGTGTCCCTGGCAAACTGCCGGTCTGTGAGGAAGATGCAGGCGGACATGTTAGGTTGCCTTGATCCAAAGGTGGTGCTATCGATGTCGGACAGCGCTCTTCACCAGCTGGTGTTACCACCTCCAAAGAAAATGATGACCTGCCAATCACGCTGGCTGTTGCGGGTAAAGAGGTGGCAGGTCTGCGCCCCAAAACAGGTGTGACTGCTGTCCCCCCAGTCACAGAGGATGAAGAGGCCGCGGATGCACAAGATATGGCAGACGGTGGTTGGCCCGGCCGGCTAGGCCGCATTGTAGCACACTGAGCTTCCCACTGCAACTTATGCTTCATGTCCATGTGCCGGTTCATGCATGAAGTACTCAAACTATGTATTTTTTGGCCTCTACTTAGCTTTTGCTGACAAATGTTACAGATAACACGAGTTGGGTCATCTTTATCGATCTGAAAAAATGCCCAGGCTATGCAAGGCTTAGCACCCATGCGACCTGAAGAGCCACCACGACTTGTGGTGAGAGGCAGAGTTGTGTTTGAGGATGCAGTTGTTGACGTGCTTCCAGTACTACGTCTCTGTCCAGGAAGGCGCAACCTGACCTCGTCGTCACTAGCATCTTCCTCCACCTCCTCTGCTGACCTCATCTCTTGGCTGACTGTGGGTTGACAGTAAGTGGGATCTCCAACCTCATCATCATCACCCTGTGTGTTATCACACCCGTCGTCCTCAGAGCCAACCTGTTCCTGCCCTGACAAAAAACTAAAGTTGTCGCTCCAATCAGGTATTTGAGTCTTATCATCGTCTTCCTCATTGTCTCCACCAACAGGAGTTACAGTTTGGGAATGAGGGTCTACATTATGGTCAGAACCTTCTGCGTCTGGTCCTGGATCCGACTCATAAAGATTCTGGGCATCAGTGCAGATCATTTCCTCGTCTGGATTCACAGAAGCGCTGGAGTCGACCTCTGATTCCCAGGCTATAGTATGAGTAAACAGCTCTGCAGACTCAACCATCTGTTCTACCTCATACTCAGACAGGCAGCTGGAGATTTGGGAGCTGTGAGGAAGCAAGTGCGATTTGGGTGACACCTTTGAGGACTGGAGTATTTGTGATGTTGAAGTTGATGTGGAGGAGAGCCCACTTAAAGGAGCACTTGATATCCGTTGAAGCACCTGCTGTTTTTGTGCCTCATCTGGAATTTGTAGCGATTGGCGTGGCCGTAAGAAAGGGATCTTATCACATTGTCCGCTAAAAGAAGTAAACATTTTAGTTTGGCTGGAAGATGGTTTTTCTTCTGCAGATGTTACTGTTGCTTTAACACCTACCCCACGGACACAACCTTTTTTCCCCTTCCCAACACGCCTATTCCCCTTTCCACCAGCAGCAGGCCTTTTTCCACTCATTTTGGTGGTTAACTAATTCACAACTCTGGAGTTGTTTGCACAAAAAAACAATGGATGGTAACCGAGCAGAGCTGAGTGGACAAACTGTGGTATTAGGCCAAAACTATTGGCTGGGTTAGATGCAGAAAAAAATTATATTCAATTTGCAACCTGATGGAGGTCAGTATAGATGGACTAATACAACAAGTCCCACACACAGCTAGAAGCCCAATATTTTTTCAGAGGTAGATGCAGAAAAAAATATATTCAGTTTGCAACCTGATGGAGGTCAGTATAGATGGACTAATACAACAAGTCCCACACAAAGCTAGAAGCCCAATATTTTTTCAGAGGTAGATGCAGAAAAAAATATATTCAGTTTGCAACCTGATGGAGGTCTGTATAGATGGATTAATAGAACAAGTCCCACACATAGCTAGAAGCCCAATATTTTTTCAGAGGTAGATGCAGAAAAAAATATATTCAGTTTGCAACCTGATGGAGGTCAGTATAGATGGACTAATACAACAAGTCCCACACACAGCTAGAAGCCCAAATATTTTTTCAGAGGTACTGGAGATGCAGATAAAAATTATTTTTAATTTGCAACCTGATGGAGGTCAGTATAGATGGACTAACAGAGAAAGTCCCACACACTGCTAGAAGGCCAAATATTTTTTCAGAGCTAGATGCATACAAAAAATTATTTTGAATTTGCAACCTGATGGAGGTCAGTATAGGTGGACTAATAGAACAAGTCCCACACACTGCTAGAAGGCCAAATATTTTTTCAGAGCTAGATGCAGAAAAAAATTATATTCAGTTTGCAACCTGATGGAGGTCTGTATAGATGCATTAATAGAACAAGACCCACACACAGCTAGAAGCCCAATATTTTTTCAGAGGTAGATGCAGAAAAAAATATATTCAGTTTGCAACCTGATGGAGGTCAGTATAGATGGACTAATACAACAAGTCCCACACACAGCTAGAAGCCCAATATTTTTTCAGAGGTAGATGCAGAAAAAAATATATTCAGTTTGCAACCTGATGGAGGTCAGTATAGATGGACTAATACAACAAGTCCCACACACAGCTAGAAGCCCAAATATTTTTTCAGAGGTACTGTAGATGCAGATAAAAATTATTTTTAATTTGCAACCTGATGGAGGTCAGTATAGATGGACTAATAGAGAAAGTCCGACACACTACTAGAAGGCCAAATATTTTTTCAGAGCTGGATGCAGAAAAAAATTATATTCAGTTTGCAACCTGATGGAGGTCAGTATAGATGGATTAATAGAACAAGACCCACACACAGCTAGAAGCCCAATATTTTTTCAGAGGTAGATGCAGAAAAAAATATATTCAGTTTGCAACCTGATGGAGGTCAGTATAGATGGACTAACAGAGAAAGTCCCACACACTACTAGAAGGCCAAATATTTTTTCAGAGCTAGATGCAGAAAAAAATTAGATTCAGTTTGCAACCTGATGGAGGTCAGTATAGATGGACTAATAGAATGATGCTATGCCCAAAAGATTTTACTTCACTAGGTGCAGTAAAAAAATTGGTATTCTATACACAGGTGGTATATCTTGCAACACAGATAGGCTACTCCACTGACTAACACACTCTGCAATAGGCCAAAAAGGATTATCTTTGCTAGATTCAGCCAAATGCTGTGAAAAAAACTTGCACAGCACTGGCACAGACCTGCCTGGCAAAAACTGATAGGAACTGATGTAACCTAGTCCTGAAAAGGACTCCAATTACAATTAGTCTTTACTCCCACAACCTATCTATTTAAGAGCACAGACCTGCCTGATAAAAGTCGCAGGAAATGCTGTAACCTAGTCCTTAAAAGGACTGCAATCACAACTATTCCCTACTCCCAAGCTATCTGTATATTTGTGCGAAAATTGGCTTGAAATTAACAAGGTATAGCGCACACAGCAACAGCGGTGCCGTCTAACACGCAGCTGCAGCAGTGAGAAAATGGTGGCGACGGGGAAAATGGCTTGGTCTTATAGGGCAAGGACATGTGACATACACTGCCAATGACACATGCCCTTGCTTGTGTGAAAAAAAGCACTTCGCTCCTTGTGTGCGCTGCTGATAGGCTGACAGATTGCACCTCCCCACTGTAAATGCAGGAAAGAGAAAAAAAAATGGAGATCTTCATTGTTCCTGCAGAGATCCATCCCCTGCCCCTCCCCCCACCCCGCTGTACACTCAAACTGCGTATTAACATTAATTTTCATCATTACTGAGAAAAAATCCAGTTATGATTTTGGTGCACGAACAGTTATCGAACATAACCTCGAACAGCCGAATTTTTCTCAAATTGTTCGTGTTCGCCGAACGGCTCGAACACCGCCCAAAACAGCTCGAATTTGAGATTGGCGAACAGTTCGAGTAGAACAACGCTCATCTCTAGTTGTGAGACACGTATTTGTGATCACACACAGAGAGAAATAGGACAGAGTACCGAGGGACAGCCGCCATGAGGTTGAAGAAAGCTTCTGTCTCCATGAGCTTAAAAGGCAACATTTTGAGTGCAAGCATTCGCAAAATGTGTGAATTTAGTAGTGTGGCCTGTGGGGCGTTGGCTGCATATTTGCACTTGCGTTCCAAGACTGGGGTAGGGACAACTGAACGCTGCACTTGGAAAAGGACGTGGACGTGCTTGCTGATGGTGCTAGTTGAGAGTGTTCAATGATAGGTGAAGGGCGGGAGGCATCTTGGCATGCGCATGGACAGTGATTAGCATGCACGCACAACAGCGGAACAAGAAGTGGTGTCACCCGCAGACACTGTTGCTGAACCCTGGGGTTCGGTCCACTTAGTCGGATGCTTTGCTGCCATGTGCCTGATTATGCTGGTGGTGGTCAGGCTGCTAGTTTTGCTATCCCTGCTGATGCTGGCCTGGCAGGTGGTGGAAATGGCCTTTTTGGGGTTATCAGCAGAATCTTTTAAAAACAACCAGACTTCAGTAGACCTAATAGTTGTACTGGCAACTTCCATTGTGTTGATGTTACGGGGAATGGTTGCCTGCCTTCTGTCTGTGGCCACCACACTGCTTGTTCTTGCCTGTTGTGGTGCTTCACTTACCTCCCCTGTGTGCTGCTTTCCTCGCTCTGGATGTCACTTTGCCAGGTTTTGTCAGTGACTTCATCGTCCACCACCTCATCATCCACTTCCGCACCCTGGTCCTCCTCCTGACTTTCTGGCAATTGTTTCTCATCATCATCACCTGCCTCTTGTGACAACTTCCCACCGTTGCCTTCATGTGACCGTGGCTGCTCAAATATTTGGTCATCGCTACATGCGATCTCCTCTTGCCCTGCTTTAAGTGGACCGGGCGAGAGGCACGAATCTATAAATGGAAAAGTGAACAGATCTTCGAAGTGTCCAAGTGTGGGGTCAGGTGTTTCCGGGCACTCGGCATGGTGAGAGGAAGGAGGATCAAGGTGAGGAATATGCAGTCCAGACTCACATCTACTGAGAGTTGACCGTGTGGAAGACAGGTTGATGGTGGCTAAGTGACTAGAATCATTATCTGCTATCCAACCAATAATCTTTTCACACTGCTCTGTGTTCAATAGTGGTTTTCTGTGGTCCCCTATTAATTGGGACAGGAAGGTCGAGCAAGAATATGTGGGTGTCTGTTGTGGCAAAATTTCAGCTTGCCCTCGTCCTCTGCTTGCACCGTCATCACGTCCAGTTTCCCGTCCCTTGCCAAGTGCCTTGCCTATTTTCAATAGATGACAATATTTTCCACGTTCACTACAAATGGCTGGATTTGAACTGCAGTGATATGTGATGCGTGTGATGGAAAACCACAGTTTCAAATAGCTGGCATTTAGGTTACTGTAGTGTCTGCCCCCTGACAGGCAGAGACGCCGTCCCTCTTACCGCCGCGCTCCCCGTCCGGCATCTTCCGGCTCTCCTGTTGCTGCTGCTGGCGTATGCAGCTTCCCGGGTACTGTGCTAGGGCATGCGCACGTTCCTTCCCTCTTAAAGGGGCTGCACGAGCCGTCCTAAGGAGTTCCCGGCCAATGGCCGGAGGACCTCTCATATAAAAGGCACCTCCTCCAAAATGGAGGTGCCCGTGCAAGGTTGTAGCTTTGTGTTCTAAACTCTGCTTCAGCCGTCAGGTGCCGCTGCTAGTCTGACTATGAGTCCAGTTTGCCAGCCTGTCAACCAGTCCAGTTCGCCAGCCTGACTACCAGTCCAGTCTGCCAGCCTGACTTCCAGTCCAGTCCGCCAGCCTGACTACCAGTCCAGTCCGCCAGCCTGACTACCAGTCCAGTCCGTCAGCCTGACTACCAGTCCAGTCCGCCAGCCTGACTACCAGTCCAGTCCGCCAGCCTGACTACCAGTCCTGTCTGCCAGCCTGACTACCAGTCCAGTCCACCAGCCTGACTACATGTCCCCACCAGCCAAGTGTACTCTCCAGCTCGACGGTCTGCCTACGATCCAAACCCGCCAGTCTGTCTATGGGCCTGGCTTGCCTGCCTACCCGGAGAACATACCAGTTACCTGCCGTGCCTATCTGTCAGCCTACCTGGAGGCTCCTACCAGTTGCTTGCCATGCCTATCAGTCAGCCTACCTGGAGGCTCCTGTCAGTTACCTGCCGTGCCTACCCGGAGGCTCCTGCCAGTTACCCATGGGAGTCACCTGCTCTCATACAAGGCCCAGAGTAGCACCTGGTCCCTCTGCTCGGTCCTTCCCTGATTCACGGAGTCGATTGAGCCGCCGTACGACCTTGGTCAGTCTGAGTTGATACCTAGTTACGCCCCTCTGGTCCCTCCTTGCACCGCAGCACAGAGCTTCCACCACCCGGATCCGTAACAGTTTGCACGGGGCATGGAACCTGGTGGCCCCCAGGCTCCTTCACTTGGTGACCTATACCAGGAGGTTTCTCATCAGAGATCCCAACAAGAAACCATCCTGACCTACCTGCAGTCTGTCAACTCTCGCCTGGACACGCTGACTGTCCCACCTGTGCTCGCCTCGAGCCGAGCGACACCCGCTCCGGCGGCACCACGGCCTACCAATACCATGCCATCCAGCCTAGGACTCCGGCTTTCTGCACCTCCTTGTTTTGGAGGTGACCTCGTCTTATGTCGGGGTTTTCTGAAACAGTGCACACTGCACTTTGAACTTCTGGCACATCAGTTTCCCTCCGACCGGGCCAAGGTGGCGTTCATCATGTCTCACCTCACTGGGGAAGCATTGGCATGGCTAAACCCTCTATGGGAGAGAGGGGATTCCCTGATATCCGATCTTCCGGCTTTCCTCACTACTTTCCGGAGGGTCTTCGATGAGCCCAGACAAAAGATTTCTACTGCCTCCTCATTGCTCCGTCTACGCTAAGGGAGTCTCACCGTGGGCCAGAAAGCCATACAGTTCCGTACCCTCACTTCAGTGCTGCACCGTCCAGATAGCAACAAACAGTTCATTCTAGAGGTTGATGCTTCCTCTTCGGAAACCGGAGCGGTGCTCACCCAGAAATCTCCGTCCGGAAGAATGGTAACCTACGGCTTCTTCTCCAAATTCTTCTCCTCATCCGAGCGCAACTACTCCATAGGAGACCGAGAACTTCTAGCCATCAAATTGGCGCTGGAGGAGTCGCGTTACCTGCTTGAGGGGGCTCTGCACCCGGTGGTCATCTATACTGACCACAAAAACCTGGCATATCTACAGAATACCCAAAGACTCAATCAGCGTCAGGCCCGGTGGTCTTTGTTCTTCGCCCACTTCAACTTTACCTCCCGGCGGACAAGAACATTAAAGCCGACGCCTTGTCCCGATCCTTCCTGTCTTCCGATCAAGAGGAGGAGCCTATGCATATCATCGATCCTTCCAAAGTGATGAATATGGTCCCCTTGGACCTGTCTCGTCTCCCACCCGGTAAGACGATTGTAGCGGTTCCAGATCGTAAGAAGGTTCTTCACTGGGGTCATTCATCTAAACTAACCGGCCATGCTGGCCAGAAGAAGACCTTCCTGCTCATTACCCGGCATTACTGGTGGCCTACCCTGGGTAAGGATGTGGCAGACTTTGTCACGGCCTGTTCATCCTGTGCCCACAACAAGGTTCCAAGACATATTCCAGCCGGCCACCTCCTGCCTCTTCCCATACCTGCTGCCCCGTGGCAACGAATTGCTATGGACTTTATTGCTGACCTCCCTGTTTCTGCCGGTTGTACGGTCATTTGGGTGGTCGCTGACCGCTTTTCTAAAATGTCCCACTTCATCCCTCTGCCTGGTCTCCCGTCTGCATCTATGCTGGCTAAGGATTTCATCCATCGCATCTTTCGTCTCCACTGCCTACCCCTTCACATTGTGTCTGATCGTGGGGTCCAGTTTACTTCGCGTTTCTGGAGAGCTGAGTGTAAGCTGCTGGATGTCACCCTGGATTTGTCCTCTGCTTACCACCTGCAGCACAATGGACAAGTGGAACGTATCAACCAGATCCTTACCAGCTTCCTCTGGCACTTCATCAATGCTCACCATACTGATTGGGTGGCGCTCCTACCATGGGCCGCGTTCTCCTATAACAACCATGAGAGCAAATCTTCTACCAAGTCCCCGTTCTTTGTGGTCTACTGTCAACATCCCTGTATTCCGTTTCCCGTCTCCACTTCAGTGGACAACCCTGCCGCGGAGTCTCTGGTCAGTGAATTTTCCACCATTTGGGAAGACACTAGGTCCACACTTCTTCAATCCTCCGAGAGGATGAAGAAACATGCTGATAAGAGACTTCTGGATCTGCCTCAATTCCGTCCGGGAGACAAGGTTTGGCTCTCCTCCAAACATGTTCGTCTCAAAATACCCTCATATAAGTTGGGTCCATGGTTCATCGGTCCATTTGAAGTCCTCAAGCAAATAAGCCCAGTAGCCTACAATTTGAAACTCCCGGCCACCTTATGGATTCCCAACTCCTTCCACGTATCTCTCCTTTAACCAATTTTGCTTAATTCTTTTTCCGACAATCCAGGTCCCTCCCCAGCTGCGGTCTCCGCTGAGGACGTCTATGAGGTAGTGAACATTCTGGCCACCAAGAGGGTAAGAGGAAAAACCTTTTTTTCTGGTGGATTGGAAGGGGTTTGGCCCAGAGGAGAGAACTTGGGAAACCAGGGAGAACATCCACGCCCCGCTTCTCCTTAAAAAATTTCTTTCCGGCCTAAAAAGAGGGGCGTAAAGGGGGGGTACCATAGTATCGGTGTCTCTGCCCCCTGACAGGCAGAGATGCCGTCCCTCTTACCGCAGCGCTCCCGGTCCGGCGTCTTCCGGCTCTCCTGCTGCTGCTGCCGCTGCACACAGCTTACCGGGCACTGTGCTTAGGGCGTGCGTGCGCACGCTCCCTTCCTCTTGAAGGGGCCGCACGCGCCGTCGTAAGGAATCCCCGGCCAATGGCCGGATGACCTCTCATATAAAAGGAACTTCCACCAAAATGGAGGTGCCCGTGCAAGTTTGTAGCTTTGTGTCCTAAACTCTGCTTTAGCCCTCAGGTCCCGCTTCTAGTTCGACTACCAGTTCAGTCCGCCAGCCTGACTACCAGTCCAGTCTGCCATCCTGATTTCCAGTCCAGTCTGCCATCCTGATTTCCAGTCCAGTCCGCCAGCTGACTTCCAGTCCAGTCCGTCAGCCTGACTACCAGTCCAGTCCGCCAGCCAGACTACAAGTCCTGTCCGCTAGCCTGACTACCAGTCCAGTCCGCCAGCCTGTCTACCAGTCATGTCCGCCAGTCTGACTACCAGTCCAGTCCTCCAGCCTGACTATCTGTCTCCGCCATCCAAGTGTACTCTCCAGCCCGACAATCTGCCTATGATCCAAACCCGCCAGTCTGTCTGTGGGCCTGGCTTGCCTGCCTACCTGGAGAACGTACCAGTTACCTGCCATGCCTATCTGTCAGCCTACCTGGAGGCTCCTAACAGTTACCTGCCGTGCCTATCAGTCAGCCTACATGGAGGCTCCTGTCAGTTACCTGCCATGCCTACCTGGAGGCTCCTGCCAGTTACCCGTGGGAGTCACCTGCTCTCATACAAGGACAGGCCCAGAGTAGCACCTGGTCCCTCTGCTCGGTCCTTCACTGGTTCACGGAGTCGATTGAGCCGCCGTGCGACCTTGGTCAGAGGTTCCACCACCGGGATCCGTAACAGTTACTATTTTTCACAGAGACCTCATGTCAATAACTTCATTGACACACTGCAACAAAATTGAAATGGAGGCCAGAAATGGCTGAATTTGGAGCGAACTTGTATTTGATGCGTCTGACGGAAAACCACAGTTTTAAGTAGCAGGCCTGTAGGTTACTTTTTTTCACAGTGATCTCGTGTCAATAATTTCACTGACACACTGCAACAAAATTTAAATGGAGGCCATAAATGGAGGCCATAAATGGCTGAATTTGGAGCAAACTTATATGTGATACGTGTGACAGAAAACCAGTTTTATATAGCTAGCCTGTAGGTTACTATTTTTCACAGTGACCAGGTGTCAATAACTTCACTGACACACTGCAGCAAAATTTATATGGAGGTCAGAAACGGCTGAATTTGGAGCAAACTTGTATGTGATACGTGTGACGGAAAACCACAGTTTTAAATAGCTGGCCTGTAATTTATTATTTTTCACAGCGACCTGGTGTCAATAACTTCACTGACACACTGCTACAAAATTGACATGGATGCCAATATTTTCAACGTTCACTACAAATTTCTGGATTTTTATCACTGTAATATGGAAAAAATCTGGCTGTATTCTGCAGTGGCAACAAGCAAATGGAGCAGAATAATGGTGTTCTCTGGATTGCTTTTTAACCAAATAATCAGGATTAAGAGAAAAATAAATTATTTATCCCAGGCCCCTGATACCTGAGGCTATTTGTAGAAATATCTGTAACAGAAGCAGCAGACAGAACTGGAATGGAACCTCTTGTGCTGTATTACACACTGCAGTTTGCCACATACACTGCCTGCCTGCCTAGCTGTGATATTTACAGTTATATGAAAAAGTTTGGGCACCCCTATTAATCTTAAGCTTAATGTTTTATAAAAATTGGTGTTTTTGCAACAGCTATTTCAGTTTGATATATGTAATAACTGTTGGACACAGTAATGTTTCTGCCTTGAATTTAGGTTTATTGTACTAACAGAAAATGTGCAATTTGCATTCAAACAAAATTTGACAGGTGCATAAGTATGGGCACCCTTATCATTTTCTTTTTTTAAATACTCCTACCTACTTTTTACTGACTTACTAAAGCACTTTTTTTTGTTTTGTAACCTCATTGAGCTTTAAACTTCATAGCCAGGTGTATGCAATCATGAGAAAAGCTACTTAAAGTGGCCACTTGCAAGTTGTTCTCCTGTTTGAATCTCCTCTGAAGAGTGGCATCATGAGCTCCTTAAAACAACTGTCAAATGATCTGAAAACAAAGATTATTCAACATAGTTGTTCAGGGGAAGGATACAAAAAGCTGTCTCAGCGATTTAACCTGTCAGTTTCCACTGTGAGGAACATAGTAAGGAAATGGAAGAACACAGGGACAGTTCTTGTTAAGGCCAGAAGTGGCAGGCCAATAAAAACATCAGAAAGACAGAGAAGAAGAATGGTGAGATCAGTCAAGGACAATCCTCAGACCACCTCCAGAGAGCTGCAGCATCAACTTGCTGCAGATGGTGTCACTGTGCATCGGTCAACTATACAATGCACTTTGCACAAGGAGAAGCTGTATGGGAGAGTGATGCAAAAGAAGCCGTTTCTGCAAGCACGCCACAACAGAGTCGGCTGAGTTATGCAAAAGCACATTTGGAGAAGCCAATTTCTTTTTGGAAGAAGGTCCTGTGGACTGATGAAACCAAGATTGAGTTGTTTGGTCATACAAAAAGGCGTTATGCATGGCAGCAAAAAAACACAGCATTCCAAGAAAAACACTTGCTACCCACAGTAAAATTTGGTGGAGGTTCCATCATGCTTTGGGGCTGTGTGGCAAAATACCGGCACCGGGAATCTTGTTAAAGTTGAGGGACGCATGGATTTCACTCAGTATCAGCAGATTCTTGACAATAATGTTTAAGAATCAGTGACAAAGTTGAAGTTACGCAGGGGATGGATCTTTCAGCAAGACAATGATCCAAAACACTGCTCCAAATCTACTCAGGCATTCATGCAGAGGAACAATTACAATGTTCTGGAATGGCCATCCCAGTCCCCAGACCTGAAAATCATTGAACATCTGTGGGATCATTTGAAGAGGGCTGTCCATGCTCGGCGACCATCAAACTTAACTGAACTGGAATTGTTTTGTAAAGAGGAATGGTCAAAAATACCTTCATCCAGGATCCAGGAACTCATTAAAAGCTACAGGTAGCGACTAGTGGCTGTTATTTTTGCAAAAGGAGGATCTACTAAATATTAATGTCACTTTTCTGGTGAGGTGCCCATACTTATGCACCTGTCAAATTTTATTTGAATGCAAATTGCACATTTTCTGTTAGTACAATAAACCTCATTTCAAGGCAGAAACATTACTGTGTCCAACAGTTATTACATATATCAAACTGAAATAGCTGTTGCAAAAACACCAATTTTTATAAAACATTAAGCTTAAGATTAATAGGGGTGCCCAAACTTTTTCATATAACTGTATATATATATATATATATATATATGTATATATGTTGTTTAATACCTAGACTAACAGGACGTTCAATGGACCCTCTTTCTATATGCACTGCAGCCTGCCACATACACTGCTTGCCTGCCTAATTCCTGCTATCACCACTGATTATATGCAGCTGGATTAGTCCTCAGAAGGACTGTTAGTTCAGATGGATATTATAGATATATGTTGCGGAATACCTATACTAACTGTAAACAAGCAAATCTCTCCCTGACACAGCAACACCTTTCCCTGATTCCAGGGTAGACTGTGACGAGCATGGCGGCGACCGGTCTTATATACACCCTATGATGCTGTGCGGCCAGCCAATCACTGTAATGCCACAACCAACATGGCTACGGCATTACAGTGTGTGGCAATCCCTGCATATTCATTGGCTCTCTAAAGAGCACCCAACATGCAGGGCGGGGACCTGAGCTCCTGCCCGAGCAACCAGGAAATACTCAAAGAGCATCTCGAGCAGTGAGATGTTCGGGCGAGTACAGAGCAGTGGCAAGCACATTCGCTCATCATTAAGTAGGTGGCTTTAAGCAGAGTGTATCATGTTTGCGACACAAAAAAATCTGTTGTGAACTCTGCCTTTTTTTTACTCTGAAAACATCTGAGGTTCACCACCACTAAGATAGTAAGTGTATTTTACCAGAGTGTATCACATTTGCGACCAAAAAATATTTTGTGGACTCTGCTTGCCAACAGAATAAATATATTTGTTTTACTGTGCATACAGCTGAAGTTCACCCACCAAAAAATGACAAACTGGTCTAACACAGCTTGCACTATAACATTAGCAAATAAAAACTAAAGGTTTTTTTGCTCTGCACTCTGAAGTTCTGCACTGACAATCTCTGCAGATAGCTGAATTTCAACCCCACAAAATCAAAACGTGGCCTACAATGGCTTGTTTGCTTGCTTTATCACATTAGCAAGTTCAAAAATAGATTGAAGGTATACTCGTGCATGGAGCACAATACAACCAAGGCACAACACACTTCTATGGCATGGGCCCTGCTCTTTCTGGCAGTATCTCAGTAATTGCACAAGAAAAAAAAATGTTCTGTAAGGTCGATTGAATAGGTACACAGCACAGGACTTATGTACACTATCTGACTTCCACACAAGTGCCCATCCATCTAGCTAATAACTCTCAGTACACAGGCACACACTCAGCTGTGTCTGTCTCCAGCAGTGACATGCATAAAAATGTGCTGAGGGAATATGGCAGCATTTTATATAGAGAGGACATGGGATTTCAGCAGCCAATTGCAGAAGCCCTTGTGTCTGGACTGTGTGGATGCTTCCTGCCCTCTGATAGGCTATGTTAGAACCCTCCGGTTTGTTTTTTCCATCTTGTGTTTTGCGGTCACGTGACCATCAGCCTTTATGTTCCAGCTCTGTCTTTTTGGCTGTGCTGGACTTCAGTGTTGTTTGACTTTTTTGATAGCCAGGTACTTCGGTGCCCATATCTCTCAGTTTGCTTGGTCCTTTGGGACCTCTAGTGCCTTTTGTCAGTTTATCTTTTGTTTTCTGCAACAACATTCTCTGTTCAAGAGGTGTCCCTTTTTTGTTCCAGTCATTAGTTATTTTAGGGACCACTTCCCTTTATTCTATAGGTCTTCGTTCAGACTAGCCTAGGACTAAGGCGGGTCTGTTCACTCGGAACAGGCGGCCCGCTACATCGTAGGGATTCAGCTTAGTCTTACTGTAGGGAAAGCTTTTCCCTTCATTCCTTCGTTCTTGTTTGCAAATAATAACAATAAGTCCAGCCCAAAAAAAAAATTAAGGAAATATTAATACGGGGATCAGTATGGCTTCCATCCAGGATTTGGCTCAAAGCGTTCAGGGGTTGACTCTGTAGGTGGCCAAGATCCAGCAACACGTGAGTAGCTGTTCCGGAGCGCATTTTGTGGAACCCAAGGTAGGACTGCTGGATGTTTTTTATGGTAAACAGCAAGATTTTGTTTCTTTTAAAAATGCTTGTTTGTTATATTTTCATTTGAGACCAAGGTCCTCTGGGAATTAATCACAGCGCATTGGTTTTATTATGTCACTTTTGAGCAATGAACCACAAGGGTGGGCCTTTTCTCTTCAACCTAATGATCCATGTTTGAGGTCGGCAGAAGAGTTTTTTTCTGCTATGGGTCTATTATATGATGATCCTGATCGAATCTCCTCTGCTGAGGCAGAAATCAGGCGTTTGAATCAGGGGTCAGATGATGCTGAGATTTATTGCACACACTTTAGAAGGTGGGCTTCTGAATTCAGATGGAATGATCCTGTTCTGAAATGTCTATTTCTTGCTGGTCTGAGTGAAAGGGTTAAGGATTTGCTAATTGCATTCCCTGCACCTGAGACTCTGCAGGATGCCATGCAATTAGCTGTTCGTGTGGATAGGAGGCTGAGATCTAGGCAGATTGAGGTAAAGACTCCTGTAATGCCAGGTCCTAGTCCCCAGAAAATCTGCTCAGATGGCGGAGAACCGATGGAGGTTGGGGCGATGTCGCTCCGCTCTCAGGAAAGAGACCGGAGGTTCGCTGAGGGATTGTGTCTTTATTGTGGTAAAGCTGACCATTTGATTAAGTATTGTGAGCTTCATTTAAGTAAAGAAAAAAAAAAGGTCAGGCACGCCCGTATAGCTCGTTTATGCTCTGCAGGAGTATTTCTTTAAGGGAGTACTACTTTGCAGGAAAATTTGATTGAATTTCAGGTATTTGTGGATTGTGGTTCAACACTTAATGTGATTGATAAAGGGTTTTTGGAAAATCTTAAATTGATAACCAAACCTTTGTCATCACCTATTTCTGTGATTGCAATTGATAACACTCCCTTGAAATGTATTACTCACAAGGTTGCTGCATTTCCCCTCACTATCAATGGTCTTCACCAAGAAATTTTGGACTTGGTAGTATTAGATAATTTACCCTCTCCGGTCATTCTGGGATTGCCTTGGTTAAAACTGCACAATCCTTTACTGGACTGGTCTACTAATATGATTAAGTCTTGGAGTCTCGAAATGCTATGATAAATGTTGTAATGGTCGCATTGCGGCTGTGGGAAAAGGGGAATTGCCTGTGCCTATTCAGGATTTTTGGAGGGTTTTTTTAAGAGGAGGAGTCGCAAGTTTTACCTCCTCATAGATATTATGATTGCGCCATTGAGTTTATTCCAGGAGCTACTCTTCCCAAGAGTCGCTTGTTTAATCTAACTATCCCTGAAAGAAAGGCCTTGGAGGAGTACATACAGACTAGCCTGGCTGCAGATCACATTAGACCTTCTAAGTCGCCTGTGGTAGTTGGATTTTTCTTTGTTAAAAAAAGGACAGGGGTTTGCGTCCGTGTCTGGATTTTCATGAAATTAATAATATTACCATACGCAATTCCTACCCATTGCCGTTAATTCCTGACCTGTTTAACCAGTTAGTGGGGGCCAAGTGGTTCTCTAAGATTGATCTCTGAGGGGCATACAATTTGTTACGAGTGAAGGAGAGTGAAGAGTGGTAAACTGCTTTTAACACTCCGGTAGGTCATTTTGAGAATCTGGTGATGCCTTTTGGTCTTAACAATGCACCTGCATTTTTTCAGAACCTTATTAATGACATCTTGAGACCTTTGATTGGAAAGAATGTGGTTGTGTATTTGGATGACATTTTGATTTATTCGCCAGATCTGGAGTCCCATTGGCAGAGTGTACATGAAGTTTTGCAGTTATTGAGTGATAATTCAATCTTTGCTAAGCTGGAGAAATGTGAGTTCGCTGTGCAGAAAAATATTTTTTGGGCTACATTGTCTCCAGTAAGGGCTTTGAGATGGACCCAGTGAAGGTTCAGGCTGTGCAGGAATGGCCTAGGCCTATTGGTTTGAAATCTATACAGAGAATTTTGGGTTTTGCCAATTATTACAGGAAATTCATTAAGAATTTTTCTATAATTGTTAAGCCTCTAACAGATCTCACCAGGAAAGGGGCGAATACGGTCCAATGGAATACTGAGCCCATTGAAATGTTTAAGTATCTCAAAGAGAGGTTCAGTTCAGCCCCTATCCCCCTATCCTTATGCAGTCTGATGAGACCAAGCCTTTTTTGGTTGAGGTCAATGCTAGTGTTGAGCCACCCCCGTAGTGTTCGAGTTCGGTTCGGTTCGTCGAACACCCGTGTGTTCGCCGAACTGTTCGTCGAACTGTTCGTCGAACACCTTCGAACACCATTAAAACCAATGGCAGGCAAACAAAAACACATAGAAACACATAGAAAACACCTTCAAAGGTGTCCAAAAGCTGACAAACTGCTCAGAAGACACAACTAACACATGGAAAAGTGACAAGTACATATAGTCATGCGAAAAGAAAAGAGGTGGAGGAGTAAAAGGAGGGGGAGACACAGATATAGGCATGTCATGCCCTTCTAAAATGCAAAAAGTGAGAAGCCGACACGTTCAGTCCGCTCCTGCCCGTGCCACCTCCGTGTCGCCGGGTTTGTGCCAGAGCCGCGGTGAAACCTGACGGCCAGCCCCCCTCTCCCAATACTGGTGCCTGTCCGCTGGTGGGTCGAGCGAGCCCCCCTGTGGTGGAGGCAGCTCTAAGCTTTTTAATTTAAATTGTCTCTCTAATTTGAATGAACACACTTTAAATCCATTTACAAGGAACTATTGGAGGGCAAGTCTCATGCCAGCAGCCGCGTAATTCCAGCTCCAGTAGCGTCCACTAAAGCTGCTGCAGTTAAAAAGCTTTTATAAGGATCGAGCTCGGCTGTCCACCGCAAGGCATCCTACTGCCAGTCCCAGCCCCTATGCCTTGGGGTGCCTCCTGATGCTCTTCACTGAGTATCCCGTGGTCCCGAAGCATTTCCTTTGAAAAAATTAAGTGTCCAAACTACAGGTGGTGTAGCTTGCTTAACAGCCGGGATAATCCGCAGACTAGCAGACACTGCTACTAGGCACAAAGTATTTCCTGGGCTAGATGCAGTTAAAAATTTGTAATTAGATACTCTCGTTGGATGCTGAGAAAGCATTCCATAGAGTCTCCTGGCACGCCATATATGATTCCCTTAAAAAGCTTGGGGTAGGGGTCTAGGGGACCCTTTTATAGCCAAAATCACGGCCCTGTATCGCAATACGTCACCTAGGCTGAAGATAAATGGAACTGTAGCACCCTGAGGGCTCGGTTGCTACAGAGGTATTGCACCTAACCCAGAGGTGTGATATCTCACTCTCAGGTAAGGATGTAGTGTGGATCAGGACCCGACACCTGCATGCATTACACCACATTGCCGTGGGGCAGGGCGACCAATATGCCCCTGAGATGGGCACGACAGTCCCTGTCCCTGGCTGGAGTGGGGGGAGGGAACACTGAGGAAGGGGAACCCTGTAGTGCAGGAGCAGGGAGGAAGCAGTTCCTGGGTGCATTGAGAAGGGAGTATAAAAGGTGGGCACCATCTTAGTTCAGTGCAGAGAAGTCTGAGCAGAAGTGGCAGGGAGCAGGGGCTCTGCATGAGCTCTGCTCCGGAGGCGGGCCTAGTAACAGAGGCCCAGGCCTGGAAGAGGGAGAAGGAAGGAAGAGGAGTGGAGAAGGCTCCAGGAACGAGGAACGAAGGGATCCCAGGGGTGCGGACGGGCGAGTCGCCACCGCACGCCCGAATCCACCTGTGTGGAGGGGTCAGGCCAAAAGGGGAGACCGGTCCCCGAAACTAGTGGAGGCAGGAAACGACCCTCAGCTAGAAACAGGAGGCTGTGACATTTTATGTGGTGCAGCCCCTCGCTACACCCGCTAGAAAGGCACCACATAGGATCAGGGAAACTGGCACCAAGTTTACCAAGAGGAGGCCCGAGGCAGCCGGACAGAAGGGTTGGTAAGAAAGGCCAGACAAAGGACACACAAAGGGGGTCCTGTGAAGCGCTCCAAAGTTATCTGGGAGTTGTCTGAGCCCCTCACCTGGTGATCACAGTACGACGTGGGCAGCCGTTACCTGCAGACGTGGTCTGGATAATAAGAACTGTGAGTAAAGGCCCTGGACTGCATCACTGACTCCGTGTCGTTACTGCCGCTGCCCTGCACCATCACCCCCATCCTCCGCATACACTGCCCTGAGGCTATACTCCTCCCGTGGGGAGTTATGCTACTCTCTGCTGCACCCACAACACCAGCCTCAGCGGTCTGCCCTGGAGCGGCGGTTCACTCTGACCGCAATCCACGGGTGGCGTAGTCGGACATTTAAACATCAAAACCACATAAATAGTTCCGCCACTGGTTTGACCGCCCTGAGCCACGGAACCGGGTCGCCGCCACGGAGACTACAACCACCAGCATCCACCAAAAAGGGTCCGGCTCCGGGTG
This sequence comes from Phyllobates terribilis, assembly GCF_046119375.1. Taxonomy (NCBI): domain Eukaryota; kingdom Metazoa; phylum Chordata; class Amphibia; order Anura; family Dendrobatidae; genus Phyllobates; species Phyllobates terribilis. The sequence goes on from NW_027362761.1 coordinate 287,656,949, forward strand.
TCCCAAGGCCCAGGGGGCGCGTCAGAACATTTTCATCACCTTTCACAATCACCAATGGGACAAGGCAGGGATGTTCTGTGTCCCCTCTCTTATACATCCTAGTGACGGAGCACCTGCTCTCATCAATTCGCCATAACCCCAATATTAGGTGGATTGAGGTGGGAGGCACCGAGTACAAGTGCTCTCTATTTGCTGATGATGTCCTAGTATATATCACTCAATCACATATATCCATCCATGCTGTTATGGCTGAAATAGATCACTTTGTTACATGGTCAAATTTTAAAATCAATGCAGCGAAGTCTGAGGCCCTCGATGTCTCCCTCCCCAAATCCATATAGGATTCCATCCAGTCAAACTTTCCCTTTGCCTGGCCCTCACAGGGTATCAAATACTTAGGAATTCCTATTCATAGAGACCTCTCCCATCTATGTTATCTTAATTTTGGGCCCTTTATTGAACAACTCCATACAGACCACGGTTGGCAAGTTAGAACTGTAAGATTCACTACGTGAACCACTGGTGTTTTGTGGAAAAGCACATGTACTCTGTGTTCCAAATTATTATGCAAAAAGTGTTTAGGAGTGATAAGGGAAGAATATGTTTGTTTGTCAGTTAAACTCATTGATGGTGATGTGTGTCAGGGCTCTTTATATCACTGTAAGCAATTGCAGACACCTGTGCTAATTAGTTTGGCAGGTGTGTCCAATGAAAGGCAAGACTACTTAAGAAGGCTGTCTCACATTATTAAGCAGCCTACATTTTCTGCCAAAATGGGAAAGAAAAAGGATGTGTCGGCTGCTGAGAAGCAACAAATTGTGGAGTGTTTAGGTCAAGGCATGACTACAATCAACATTGTGCGATGATCAGGATGAAGAGTCTTGGCAATCAAGAAGTATGTAGATGATTCACAGTACACACGTGTGCGTGCTGATAAGGGCAAATTGAGGACTCTTTCCTACAGGCAATTACGTCAGGTTGAAAGAGCAGCGGCAAAAAAGCCTTGTCATAGCAGCAGACAAGTTTTTGAAGCTGCTGGTGCCTCCAACGTCCCCCGAACAACAAGATGCAGGGTCCTTCAGAGGTTTTCAGCTGTGCATACGCCATCCTGTCGACCTCCTCTATCCACTTCACACAAGCAGAAACAGCTCCAGTGGGCCAAACATTACATGAAGACTGATTTCAAAACTGTTTTGTTCATGGATGAGTGCCGTGCAGCACTCGATGGTCCAGATGGATGGAGTGGAGGATGGCTGGTTGATGGACACCCCACGCAAACACGGCTACAGCGCCAACAAGGAGGAGGTGGAGTAATGTTTTGGGCTGGAATCATGGGGAGAGAGATTGTCGGCCCCTTTAGGATCCCTGAAGGCGCTAAAGATGAACTCCATAATGTATGTGGATTTTCTCAAACAGCACTTCCTGCCATGGTTCAAGAAGAAGAACCGTGTATTTCACAGCAAGATCATTTTTTTGCATGATAATGCACCATCTCATGCTGCACATAAAACATCTGCATCTCTGGCTGATATGGGCATAAAAGGTGACAAACTTATGGTGTGACCCCCATGCTCCCCTGACCTCTACCCCATTCAGAACCTTTGGAGCATCATTAAAAGGAGTGTCTATGATGGCGGGAGGCAGTTCACATCTAAGCAACAGCTCTGGGAGGGTATTCTGTCCTCATGCAAAACAATTGAAGCAGAAACCATCCAAAACCTGACAAATTCAATGGACGAGAGAGTTCAGAAGCTCCTTTCGAACAAGGGGTCCTATGTGAAAATGTAACATCACCTAGAATAAATTTTTGAGTAGAAAACTGTTTGATTTCAGTTTCTAACAACCTGCTAATGCTTATAATTTCAAAAATGACCATTTTTTTGGTCTTTATTAAAATGAAAAGGTTGATCGAAAAGTTTGGGGGATCTAAGAGTGTGCCAACCCAGTAGTCATGATTACTTCGAATTCTGACAGTATGAGGGTCATGCTGCAGGTAGTGCAGCAAGAAGGCACTTATGTGTCTTGCGCATCTCGGAGCCCCAAAATTATTTTCCGGGGTAGATGCAGCAAAAAATTATTATTAATTTTAAATCTGGTGAAGCTTTAGTATAGATGGCCTAATAGGATCAGTGCTGCACACTGCTACAAAGCCCAAATTATTTTCCAGTCAAGATACAGATAAACATGATTAGTAATTTTAAATCTGGTGGAGCTTATTATAGATGGCCTAATAGAATCAGTGCTGCACACTGCTACAAAGCCCAAATTATTTTCCAGCCAAGATACAGATAAACATGATTAGTAATTTGAAAGCTTAAAACGGTTGGTAGGGTGATTTTAACCAATCATCAAGCTTTTACTCTCCCCAGGATGACACAGGGGTAGAAAAGTTGTTTCGGATCCATGATTTGTTCATCTTTATGAACTTGAGTCTGTCTACATTATCAGTGGAGAGCCGCGTGCGCTTATATGTCAGCACACCACCAGCAGCGCTGAACACACGTTCAGACAGAACGCTGGCTGCGGGGCATGACAAGATCTCCAAGGCGTAAGTGGCTAGCTCCTGCCATTTATCCAGATTGGAAGCCCAAAAAGAGCAAGGGTCCAGTGACACAGTCATGGCTTCAATGTTTACTTGGAGATACTCCTGTACCATCGTCTCTAGGCGTTGACTATGTGTCAGACTTCTTGTCTCCTGTGGCCTTGCAAAGGATGGGCTAAAAAAGTGGTGAAATGATTCCGCAAAATTGATGTTACCAGCAGATACTGTGGTTCTGTTACGGTTTGAGTGCTGAACACTTGACGGTCCCACGGTTGGCAAGTTGGAACTGTGAGATTCACTACGTGCACCACTGGTATTTTGTGGAAAAGCACATGTAAGATTCTGCAACAGTCTCTGCTGATACTCCTGCATGCGTGCATCCCTTTCTATGGCAGGAATAATTTCTGCAAATTTACTTTTGTACCGGGGATCTAACAGTGTGGCAACCCAGTAGTCAGGATTATTTCTAATTCTCACAATTCGAGGGTCATGTTGCAGGTAGTGCAGCAAGAAGGCACTCATGTGTGTTGCGCATCCAGGAGCACCAAGTCCCTGTTGTGTTGGTGGCGAGGTAACAATCATGCTTCCTTCCTCTGTCCTCTCCCCCCAACCTCGCACAACAGAAATGTGATCAAGGTCTCCCTCATCTGATGAGTCTTCCATCAGTTCGTCCTCCACTTCTTCGTGGGCTCCTGCACCTTCCTCACTAGTTTGGCTGGTACCATTCGCCCTGGTAAAACCATCTCCCCCACCCTCACATGCCTGCCGCCTTGGTGCTGCCGACCGTCTGGACCTTGCAGATGTTAGCCCTTCCGCATACAACTCCTCCTCCTCTACTTCCTCCACCTCCTCTTGTGCCACCACCTGACTCCGAATTCTGTTTAACATGTGCTCCAGCATGTAAATCACCGGAATAGTCATGCTGATAATGGCATCGTCAGCACTAAACATCTTCGTCGCCATTTCAAAACTGTGCAGAAGGGTGCATAGGTCCCTGATCTGAGACCACTCCTCCAGCGTGATTTGCCCCACCTCTGGATCTCGTTGGCCCAGGCTATACGTCAGAACGTATTGCACCAGGGCTTGTCGGTGCTGCCACAGTCGCTGCAACATGTGCAGAGTTGAATTCCACCGGGTAGGCACATCGCATTTTAGCCGGTGAAGTGGCAGGCCCAACGACTTCTGTAGAGATGTAAGTCGCTGAGCTGCGGGATGCGAACGGCGGAAGTGAGCACACAGCGACCGTGCCCTCTGCAGAAGGCCATCTAGTCTGGGATAGTGGGCTAAAAATTGCTGGACAACCAGGTTCAACACGTGAGCCATACAAGGCACGTGTGTGACATTGCCCCGGCGAAGGGCCGCACCCAGGTTTGCAGCATTGTCGCACACGGCCTTCCCTGGTTTCAGGTCCAGTGGAGACAACCATTCATGAAATTGGTTCTCCAGAGCTGACCACAACTCCTCAGCTGTGTGACTCACATTTCCCAGACATTTCAATGTAAAAACCGCCTGATGACGTTGAGCCCTACTGCCAGCATAGTAAGGAGGTGTGCAGGATCCCTTCTGCGCAGTTAGAAAGCTTGTGGCATGACCAGACAGGCTTTGGGTGCAGGTGGAAGACCGAGAGGAGGTTGAGGAGGCAAAAGCAGTGGAGGAACTTTGACATAAAGAGGATTGACGCACAACTCGTGGGGACGGCAAGACTTGGACAGCAGCCCCTTGTCCTGCTGTCACCATAGTTACCCAGTGCCCAGTCAGCGACATGTAACGCCCCTGTCCATGCCTACTCGTCCAAGTGTCTGTGGTGAAATGCACCCTGTCACACACAGAGTTTCTCAAAGAAGCGGTGATGTTGTGTGCGACATGCTGGTGGAGCGCAGGCACACCTTTCTTTGAGAAGTAGTGCCGACTGGGCATCTGGTACTGGGGCACTGCGACGGACATAAGGTCTCGAAAATCCTCTGTGTCCACCAGGCGGAAAGGCAGCATTTCTGTAGCCAAGAGCTTGCAGATGGTGAAATTCAACCTCTTAGCTTTCTCATGGCTAGGAGGAAATGGTCTTTTACTTGTCCACATCTGAGGGACCGAGGGCTGGCTATTGTGCTTAGACGGGGTTGATAAGGGTGTCCCCGGCAAACTGCCGGTCTGTGAGGAAGATGCAGGCGGACATGTTAGGTTGCCTTGATCCAAAGGTGGTGCTATCGATGTCGGACAGCGCTCAATACCAACTGGTGTTACCACCTCCAAAGAAAATGATGACCTGCCAATCACGCTGGCTGTTGCGGGTAAAGAGGTGGCAGGTCTGCGCCCCAAAACAGGTGTGACTGCTGTCCCCCCAGTCACAGAGGATGAAGAGGCCGCGGATGCACAAGATATGGTAGACGGTGGTTGGCCCGGCCGGCTAGGCCGCATTGCAGCACACTAAGCTTCCCACTGCAACTTATGCTTCATGTCCATGTGCCGGTTCATGCATGAAGTACTCAAACTATGTATTTTTTGGCCTCTACTTAGCTTTTGCTGGCAAATGTTACAGATAACACGAGTTGGATCATCTTTATCGATCTGAAAAAATGCCCGGGTTATGCAAGGCTTAGCACCCATGCGACCTGAAGAGCCACCACGACTTGTAGTGAGAGGCAGAGTTGTGTTTGAGGATGCAGTTGTTGACGTGCTTCCAGTACTACGTCTCTGTCCAGGAAGGCGCAACCTGACCTCGTCGTCACTAGCATCTTCCTCCACCTCCTCTGCTGACCTCATCTCTTGGCTGACTGTGGGTTGAAAGTAAGTGGGATCTCCAACCTCATCATCATCACCCTGTCCGTTATCACACCCGTCGTCCTCAGAGCCAACCTGTTCCTGCCCTGACAAAAAACTAAAGTTGTCGCTCCAATCAGGTATTTGAGTCTTATCATCGTCTTCCTCATTGTCTCCACCAACAGGAGCTACAGTTTGGGAATGAGGGTCTACATTATGGTCAGAACCTTCTGCGTCTGATCCTGGATCCGACTCATAAAGATTCTGGGCATCAGTGCAGATCATTTCCTCGTCTGGATTCACAGAAGCGCTGGAGTCGACCTCTGATTCCCAGGCTATAGTATGAGTAAACAGCTCTGCAGACTCAACCATCTGTTCTACCTCATACTCAGACGGTCAGCTGGAGATTTGGGAGCTGTGAGGAAGCAATTGCGATTGGGGTGACACCTTTGAGGACTGGAGTATTTGTGATGTTGAAGTTGATGTGGAGGAGAGCCCACTTAAAGGAGCACTTGATATCCGTTGAAGCACCTGCTGTTTTTGTGCCTCATCTGGAATTTGTAGCGATTGGCGTGGCCGTAAGAAAGGGATCTTATCACATTGTCCGCTAAAAGAAGTAGACATTTTAGTTTGGCTGGAAGATGGTCTTTCTTCTGCAGATGTTACTGTTGCTTTAACACCTACTCCACGGACACAACCTTTTTTCCCCTTCCCAACACGCCTATTCCCCTTTCCACCAGCAGCAGGCCTTTTTCCACTCATTTTGGTGGTTAACTAATTCACAACTCTGGAGTTGTTTGCACAAAAAAACAATGGATGGGAACCGAGCAGAGCTGAGTGGCCAAACTGTGGTATTAGGCCAAAACTATTGGCTGGGTTAGATGCAGAAAAAAATTATATTCAATTTGCAACCTGATGGAGGTCAGTATAGATGGACTAAAAGAACAAGTCCCACACACAGATAGAAGCCCAAATATTTTTTCAGAGGTAGATGCAGAAATTTTTTTTATTCAGTTTGCAACCTGATGGAGGTCTGTATAGATGGATTAATAGAACAAGTCCCACACACAGCTACAAGCCCAACATTTTTTCAGAGGTAGATGCAGAAAAAAAATATATTCAGTTTGCAACCTGATGGAGGTCAGTATAGATGGACTAATAGAGAAAGTCCCACACACTGCTAGAAGGCCAAATATTTTTTCAGAGTTAGATGCAGACAAAAAATTATTTTGAATTTGCATCCTGATGGAGGTCAGTATAGGTGGACTTATAGAACAAGTCCCACACACTGCTAGAAGGCCAAATATTTTTTCAGAGCTAGATGCAGAAAAAAATTATATTCAGTTTGCAACCTGATGGAGGTCTGTATAGATGGATTAATAGAACAAGTCCCACACACAGCTAGAAGCCCAAATATTTTTTCAGAGGTAGATGCAGATAAAAATTATTTTTAATTTGCAACCTGATGGAGGTCAGTATAGATGGACTAATAGAGAAAGTCCCACACACTGCTAGAAGGCCAAATATTTTTTCAGAGCTAGATGCAGATAAAAATTATTTTTAATTTGCAACCTGATGGAGGTCAGTATAGATGGACTAATAGAACAAGTCCCACACACAGCTAGAAGCCCAAATATTTTTTCAGAGGTACTGTAGATGCAGATAAAAATTATTTTTAATTTGCAACCTGATGGAGGTCAGTATAGATGGACTAATAGAGAAAGTCCCACACACTGCTAGAAGGCCAAATATTTTTTCAGAGCTAGATGCAGATAAAAATTATTTTTAATTTGCAACCTGATGGAGGTCAGTATAGATGGACTAATAGAACAAGTCCCACACACAGCTAGAAGCCCAAATATTTTTTCAGAGGTACTGTAGAAGCAGATAAAAATTATTTTTAATTTGCAACCTGATGGAGGTCAGTATAGATGGACTAATAGGGAAAGTCCCACACACTGCTAGAAGGCCAAATATTTTTTCAGAGCTAGATGCAGATAAAAATTATATTCAATTTGCAACCTGATGGAGGTCAGTATAGATGGACTAATAGAGAAAGTCCCACACACTGCTAGAAGGCCAAATATTTTTTCAGAGCTAGATGCAGATAAAAATTATATTCAATTTGCAACCTGATGGAGGTCAGTATAGATGGACTAATAGAGAAAGTCCCACACACTGCTAGAAGGCCAAATATTTTTTCAGAGCTAGATGCAGATAAAAATTATATTCAATTTGCAACCTGATGGAGGTCAGTATAGATGGACTAATAGAACAAGTCCCACACAGAGCTAGAAGCCCAAATATTTTTTCAGAGGTACTGTAGATGCAGATAAAAATTATTTTTAATTTTCAACCTGATGGAGGTCAGTATAGATGGACTAATAGAGAAAGTCCCACACACTGCTAGAAGGCCAAATATTTTTTCAAAGCTAGATGCAGATAAAAATTATATTCAATTTGCAACCTGATGGAGGTCAGTATAGATGCACTAATAGAACAAGTCCCACACACAGCTAGAAGCCCAAATATTTTTTCAGAGGTACTGTAGATGCAGATAAAAATTATTTTTAATTTGCAACCTGATGGAGGTCAGTATAGATGGAGTAATACAACAAGTCCCACACACAGCTAGAAGCCCAATATTTTTTCAGAGGTAGATGCAGAAAAAAATATATTCAGTTTGCAACCTGATGGAGGTCAGTATAGATGGAGTAATACAACAAGTCCCACACACAGCTAGAAGCCCAAATATTTTTTCAGAGGTAGATGCAGATAAAAATTATTTTTAATTTGCAACCTGATGGAGGTCAGTATAGATGGACTAATAGAGAAAGTCCCACACACTGCTAGAAGGCCAAATATTTTTTCAGAGCGAGATGCAGATAAAAATTATATTCAATTTGCAACCTGATGGAGGTCAGTATAGATGGACTAATAGAACAAGTCCCACACACAGCTAGAAGCCCAAATATTTTTTCAGAGGTACTGTAGATGCAGATAAAAATTATTTTTAATTTGCAACCTGATGGAGGTCAGTATAGATGGACTAAAAGAGAAAGTCCCACACACTGCTAGAAGGCCAAATATTTTTTCAGAGCTAGATGCAGAAAAAAATTATATTCAGTTTGCAACGTGATGGAGGTCAGTATAGATGGACTAATAGAGAAAGTCCCACACACAGCTAGAAGCCCAAATATTTTTTCAGAGGTACTGTAGATGCAGATAAAAATTATTTTTAATTTGCAACCTGATGGAGGTCAGTATAGATGGACTAATAGAGAAAGTCCCACACACTGCTAGAAGGCCAAATATTTTTTCAGAGCTACATGCAGATAAAAATTGTATTCAATTTGCAACCTGATGGAGGTCAGTATAGATGGACTAATAGAGAAAGTCCCACACACTGCTAGAAGGCCAAATATTTTTTCAGAGCTAGATGCAGATAAAAATTATATTCAATTTGCAACCTGATCGAGGTCAGTATAGATGGACTAATAGAACAAGTCCCACACACAGCTAGAAGCCCAAATATTTTTTCAGAGGTACTGTAGATGCAGATAAAAATTATTTTTAATTTTCAACCTGATGGAGGTCAGTATAGATGGACTAATAGAGAAAGTCCCACACACTGCTAGAAGGCCAAATATTTTTTCAGAGCTAGATGCAGATAAAAATTATATTCAATTTGCAACCTGATGGAGGTCAGTATAGATGCACTAATAGAACAAGTCCCACACACAGCTAGAAGCCCAAATATTTTTTCAGAGGTACTGTAGATGTAGATAAAAATTATTTTTAATTTGCAACCTGATGGAGGTCAGTATAGATGGAGTAATACAACAAGTCCCACACACAGCTAGAAGCCCAATATTTTTTCAGAGGTAGATGCAGAAAAAAATATATTCAGTTTGCATCCTGATGGAGGTCAGTATAGATGGTGTAATAGAACAAGTCCCACACACAGCTAGAAGCCCAAATATTTTTTCAGAGGTAGATGCAGATAAAAATTATTTTTAATTTGCAACCTGATGGAGGTCAGTATAGATGGACTAATAGAGAAAGTCCCACACACTGCTAGAAGGCCAAATATTTTTTCAGAGCTAGATGCAGATAAAAATTATATTCAATTTGCAACCTGATGGAGGTCAGTATAGATGGACTAATAGAACAAGTCCCACACACAGCTAGAAGCCCAAATATTTTTTCAGAGGTACTGTAGATGCAGATAAAAATTATTTTTAATTTGCAACCTGATGGAGGTCAGTATAGATGGACTAATAGAGAAAGTCCCACACACTGCTAGAAGGCCAAATATTTTTTCAGAGCTAGATGCAGAAAAAAATTATATTCAGTTTGCAACGTGATGGAGGTCAGTATAGATGGACTAATAGAGAAAGTCCCACACACTGCTAGAAGGCTACAAATTTTTTCAGAGGTAGATGCAGAAAAAAATATATTCAGTTTGCAACCTGATGGAGGTCTGTATAGATGGATTAATAGAACAAGTCCCACACACAGCTAGAAGCCCAATATTTTTTCAGAGGTAGATGCAGAAAAAATATATTCAGTTTGCAACCTGATGGAGGTCAGTATAGATGGACTAATACAACAAGTCCCACACACAGCTAGAAGCCCAATATTTTTTCAGAGGCAGATGCAGAAAAAAATATATTCAGTTTGCAACCTGATGGAGGTCTGTATAGATGGATTAATAGAACAAGTCCCACACACAGCTAGAAGCCCAATATTTTTTCAGAGGTAGATGCAGAAAAAAATATATTAAGTTTGCAACCTGATGGAGGTCAGTATAGATGGATTAATACAACAAGTCCCACACACAGCTGGAAGCCCAATATTTTTTCAGAGGTAGATGCAGAAAAAAATATATTCAGTTTGCAACCTGATGGAGGTCTGTATAGATGGATTAATAGAACAAGTCCCACACACAGCTAGAAGCCCAATATTTTTTCAGAGGTAGATGCAGAAAAAAATATATTTAGTTTGCAACCTGATGGAGGTCAGTATAGATGGACTAATACAACAAGTCCCACACACAGCTAGAAGCCCAATATTTTTTCAGAGCTAGATGCAGAAAAAAATTATATTCAATTTGCAACCTGATGGAGGTCAGTATAGATGGACTAATAGAATGATGCTATGCCCAAAAGATTTTACTTCACTTGGTGCAGTAAAAAAATTGGTATTCTATACACAGGCGGTATATCTTGCAACACAGATAGGCTACTCCACTGACTTACACACTCTGCAATAGGCCAAAAAGGATTAGCTTTGCTAGATTCAGCCAAATGCTGTGAAAAAAACTTGCACAGCACTGGCACAGACCTGCCTGGCAAAAACTGATAGGAACTGATGTAACCTAGACCTGAAAAGGACTCCAATTACAATTAGTCTTTACTCCCACAATCTATCTATTTAAGAGCACAGACCTGCCTGATAAAAGTCGTAGGAAATGCTGTAACCTAGTCCTTAAAAGGACTGCAATCACAACTATTCCCTACTCCCAAGCTATCTGTAGATTTGTGCGAAAATTGGCTTGAAATTAACAAGGTATAGCGCACACAGCAACAGCGGTGCCGTCTAACATGCAGCTGCAGCAGTGAGAAAATGGTGGCGACGGGGAAAATGGCTTGGTCTTATAGGGCAAGAACATGTGACATACACTGCCAATGACACATGCCCTTGCTTGTGTGAAAAAAAGCACTTCGCTCCGTGTGTGCGCTGCTGATAGGCTGACAGATTGCACCTCCCCACTGTAAATGCGGGAAAGAGAAAAAAAAATGGAGATCTTCATTGTTCCTGCAGAGATCCATCCCCTGCGCCTCCCCCCACCCCGCTGTACACTCAAACTGCGTATTAACATTAATTTTCATCATTACTGAGAAAAAATCCAGTTATGATTTTGGTGCACGAACAGTTATCGAACATAACCTCGAATAGCCGAATTTTTCTCAAATTGTTCGTGTTCGCCGAACGGCTCGAACACCGCCCAAAACAGCTCGAATTTGAGATTGGCGAACAGTTCGAGTAGAACAACGCTCATCTCTAGTCAATGCTTCATCGGTGAGGGTCAGAGCAGTTTTGTCTCAGGAGAACAAGGATGGAGAACATCCTTGTGCCTTCTTTTCGAAAAAATTTCCAGAAACCAAATTGAATTATGATGTTGGAAATCGGGAGTTGCTGACTATTAAACTCGAGTTTGAACATTGGCGTCATTTTTTGGAAGGCGCTAGATTTCCTATTGAGGTTTTCACAGATCATAACAATTTGATCTATCTGGATGCTGCCAAGCACTTGAATGGCCGTGAAGCTAGGTGGGCACTTTTTTTTTCTCGGTTTCATTTTTCTGTTACCTATATCCCAGGTACTAAGAATGTGAAAGCCAATGCTTTATCTCGCAGCTTCTCTCCTATGGTCGGTGCCGAGGAGGAGGAGAACATTTTACAGAAAGGAGTTATGGTGGCGGTATTGGACTCCGTTTTTGAGAATGGGATTCTAAAACTCAAGTTGATGCTCCATCTAACACTCCCCATGGGAGGTTGTTCGTGCCTAGAGCCTTTAGGAGAGACTTGTTTGTGGAGTGTCATGAGTCTCGGTTCGCAGGTCATCCAGGTATTTCTGAGACTAAGATACTTATTAGTCGCAGTTTCTGGTGACCTGGATGGCAGAAATAATTCATCAAGTGGGTGCGTCAATGTACTGTGTGTGCTAGGTCAAAGGCTTCACATACTCCTGCTGCGGGGTTGCTTTACCCTCTGGAGGTTCCTAGTGTGCCTTGGATGCATCTCACAATGGATTTAATTACTGATCTGCCCGTGTCCGAGGGTTTTACTGTCATCTGGGTGGTCGTGGACCGTTTTAGTAAGATGTGTCATTTGGTTCCATTCATTAAGTTGCCCTGCGCCAAGACACTCACTAAGGCATTTGTTAAGGAGATTGTCAAGCTTCAGGGCATTCCCACGGATATTGTTTCTGATAGAAGACCTCAATTTGTGGCTCGCTTTTGGCGTGCTTTTTGTGACAGGTTGGGAGTCCATTTGTCATTTTCATCTGGGTATCATCCTGAGTCTAATGGACAGACTGAAAGAAAGAACCAGGATGTAGATCAGTTTTTGCGATGTTTTGTGGTGGTGAATCAAGAGATGTGGTCTGAGTTTCTGCCTCTCGCAGAATTTGCTCTAACAATCATACATCCTCCTCAGCTGGATGTTCTCCATTTTTTGTTGTACTGGGAGACATCCATCTTTTGGTTCGTTCTCCAAATTGGGGATGGCGGTCCCGGAGGAGCAGAATTTTTACACTGATTTGGAGAGAGTTTGGACTAATGTACGCTGCAACCTTCAAGAAGCTAACAAGAAGTCCAAGAAGTATTTTGACAGGAAACGAAAGGAGGTTTTGTTTACTGTGGGTGACATGGTAATGTTGTCCTCAAGGAACCTGTGGTTGAGGATTCCCTCTAAAAAACTTGGTCCTAAGTTTGTGGGTCAATTTAAAGTGCTTCAGGTTGTTAACCCGTCTGCGGTTAGGTTGAATGTTCCTACTTCCTGGAAGATAAATCCTTTGTTTCATGTTTCCTTGTGGAAAAAGGTGGATGTATCTGATAGGGATGCCACTTAGTGTTGAGCGAGCATGCTCGACACTGCTCGGTACTCGCCCGAGCATCTCACTATTCGGGATGTTCGGCGAGCACCGAGTATTTCCGGGTTGCTTGCGTGGGAGCTCGGGTGTCCGTCCTGCACTTTTGGCGCTCTTTACAGAGCCAATGAACATGCAGAGATTGCCAGCCAGTCACTGTAATGCCGCAGGGATGTTGGTTGTGGGCATTACAGTGATTGGCTGGCCGCACAGCATCACCTCGAGTATTTAAAACTGGGCGCCGCCATCTTGGACACAGTCGCTCTGGATCAGACGGTGTTGGGAGAGTGCTGCTGAGCTAGGGAGAGATTTATACTGCGAAATAGGTAGTGTAAGGTCTCTAAATACTGCGAAATAGGTAGTGTAGGGTCTCTAAAGCCTGCAAAATCAAACAAACAGTCCTTCTCAGGACTAATATCCATCCCAGATATCAGGCAGGCAGGCAGGCTGTATAGGAGACTCAGTGGTTATACCAACAAACACTGCATTACAATCCTGTGTGCTGCTTTTCAAATTGCTAGACTTAGCCCCAGGTCTCAGGGGCCAGGAAAAATCCCTTTTTTTTCATCTAAATACTCTTTTTTTTTTTTCCTCAGTCAGACTCTACAAATACCCATCAGATTAACCTTTTGGTGTTCCCTCCCACCAAAAAAAAAAAAAATTGAGTTTGTCTGTGAGTGTTCAGACACAAATATATCTGTTTAAAAGAGTCTGGTGTAGGCCAGATAACTAGAACTGTGGTTTTCCTCTTCCACGGTTCAAATCTGGGTGCAATCCAACTTTTTGCATAAAAAAAAAACATTTTGAGTGTCTCGCAGACTGCTCAGACGCAAATATATCTTTTTAAAATATTCTGGTGTAGGCCAGATAACTAGAACTGTGGTTTTCCTCTTCCACGTTTCAAATCAGGGTGTAATCCACCTTTTTTGCATAAAAAAATACTGTTTCAGTGTCTCACTGACTGTTCAGACATAAATATATCTGTTTAAAATATTCTGGTGTAGGCCAGATAACTAGAACTGTGGTTTTCCTCTTCCACTGTTCAAATCAGGGTGTAATCCACCTTTTTTGCATAAAAAAATACTGTTTCAGTGTCTCGCTGACTGTTCAGACACAAATATATCTGTTTAAAAGAGTCTGGTGTAGGCCAGATAACTAGAACTGTGGTTTTGTGGTTCCACGTTTCAAATCTCTGTATTATCCACTTTTTTGCCTTTTTTCCATAAAAAAAAACATTTTGAGTGTCTCGCTGACTGTTCAGACACAAATATATCTGTTTCAAAGATACTGGTGAAGGCCAGATAACTAGAACTGTGGTTTTCCTCTTCCACAGTTCAAATCTGGGTGTAATCCACCTTTTTGCACAAAAAAAAAAAAGTTTCAGTGTCTCGCTGACTGTTCAGATGCAAATGTATCTGTTTAAAAGAGTCTGGTGTAGGCCAGATAACTAGAACTGTTGTTTTGCAGTTCCACGGTTCAAATCTCTGTATTATCCACCTTTTTGCCTTTTTGCATAAAGAAAAGCATTTTGAGTGTCTCGCTGACTGTTCAGACACAAATATATCTGTTTAAAAGAGTCTGGTGTAGGCCAAATAACCAAAACTGTAGTTTTGTAGTTCCACGGTTCAAATCTCTGTATTATCCACTTTTTGACTTTTTTCCATAAAAAAAAACATTTTGAGTGTCTCGCTGACTGTTCAGACACAAATATATCTGTTTAAAAGAGTCTGGTGTAGGCCAGATAACTAGAACTGTGGTTTTGAAGTTCCACAGTTCAAATCTCTGTATTATCCACTTTTTTGCCTTTTTTCCATAAAAAAAACATTTTGAGTGTCTCGCTGACTGTTCAGACACAAATCTATCTGTTTAAAAGAGTCTGGTGTAGGCCAGATAACTGGAACTGTGGTTTTGCGGTTCCACGGTTCAAATCTCTGTATTATCCTCCTTTTTTCACAAAAAAAACATTTTGAGTGTCTCACTGACTGTTCAGACACAAATATATCTGTTTAAAAGATTCTGGTGTAGGCCAGATAACTAGAACTGTGGTTTTCCTCCTCCACGGTTCAAATCTGTGTGTAATCCACCTTTTTACATAAAAAAAAAAACATTTTTAGTGTCTCGCTGACTGTTCAAACACAAATATATCTGTTTAAAAGAGTCTGGTGTAGGCCAGATAACTAGAACTGTGGTTTTGCAGTTCCACGGTTCACATCTCTGTATAATCCACTTTTTTGCCTTTTTTTCATAAAAAAAAAACATTTTGAGTGTCTCGCTGACAGTTCAGACACAAATATATCTGTTTAAAAGAGTCTGGTGTAGGCCAGATAACCAGAACTGTGGTTTTACTCTTCCACGGTTCAAATCTCCTTTTTATTACCCTTTTGCCATTGATAGTGCGTGTGTAAGCAATTTTACTTCATTTACAATGGGCAAGGCGCGTGGCAAGGGACGTGGAACTGGACTTTCTGGTGTTGGTGCGTGCAGAGGATGGGGCTGTGGACAAGGTGAAAATGTGTCACAACCAACAGCCACATCTTCTCGCTCCCAGTTCTTGACCGAATTACCAGGGAAGAACACAACAGCACTACTATTGCGAACTGATCAGTGTGAACAGGTTATTAATTGGATAACAGATAATACTTCCAGTCACCTGGGTACCACCACCTCCGGTCTGTTTTCCACACGGTCAAGTGTTAGTAGCCGTGAGTCTCGACCGCATACTCCTCCTCAACCTGATGCACCTTCCTCCCACCATGCCGAGTGTCGTCAGACAGCAACTGATCACACACTTGGACACTCTGAAAAGCTGTTCACTGGTTCATTTCCATATTTGGGCCCCTTGCCTGCTCTGCTTGAAGTGGTGGAAGAGGAGATCCCATGTAGCGATGGCCAAATATTTGAACAGCCACGGCCACGGGAAGGCAACGCTGGCAATTTGTCACAAGAGGTGAACCATGACGAGACACAATTGTTTAGAAGTGAGGAGTAGTGTTGAGCCACCCCCGTAGTGTTCGAGTTCGGTTCGGTTCGTCGAACACCCGTATGTTCGCCGAACTGTTCGTCGAACTGTTCATCGAACACCGTCGATCACCGCTAAAACCAATGGCAGGCAAACAAAAACACATAGAAACAAATAGAAAACAAACACCTTCAAAGGTGTCCAAAACCTGACAAACTGCTCAGAAGACACAACTAACACATGGAAAAGTGACAAGTACATATAGTCATGCGAAAAGAAAAGAGGTGGAGGAGTAAAAGGAGGGGGAGACATAGATATAGGCATGTCATGCCCTTCTAAAACCAAAAAGGTGTGAAGCCGACACGGCCAGTCCGTTGATGCCCGTGCGACCTCCGTGTCGCCGGGTTTGTGCCAGAGCTGCGGTGGACCCTGACGGCCAGCTCCCCTCTCCCAGTACTGGTGCCTGTCCGCTGGTGGGTCGAGCGAGCCCCCCTGCGGTGGAGGCAGGTCTAAGCTTTTTAATTTAAATTGTCTCTCTAATTTGAATGAATACACTTTAAATCCTTTTACAAGGATCTATTGGAGGGCAAGTCACTTGCCAGCAGCCATGTAATTCCAGCTCCAGTAGCGTCCACTAAAGCTGCTGCAGTTAAAAAGCTTTTATAAGGATCAAGCTCGGCTGTCCACCGCAAGGCGTCCTACCGCCAGTCCCACCGACTATGCCTTGGGGTGCCTCCCCTATGCTCTTCACTGAGTGTCCCGGGGGCCTGAACCATTTCCTTTGAAAAAATTAAGTGTCCAAACTACAGGTGGTGTAGCTTGCTTAACAGCTGGGATAATCCGCTGACTAGCAGACACTGCTACTAGGCACAAAGTATTTCCTGGGCTAGATGCAGTTAAAAATTTGTAATTAGATAATCTCGTTGGATGCTGAGAAAGCACTCCATAGAGTCTCCTGACACTCCATATATTATGCCCTTAAAAAGCTTGGGGTAGGGGTCTAGGGGACACTTTTATAGGCAAAATCATGGCCCTGTATCGCAATACGTCACCTAGGCCGAAGATAAATGGAAAATTTTCATAATCTTTCATAATCACCAATGGGACAAGGCAGGGATGTCCTCTGTCCCCTCTCTTATACATCCTAGTGATGGAGCACCTGCTCTCATCAATTCGCCATAACCCCAATATTAGGTGGATTGAGGTGGGAGGCACCGAGTACAAGTGCTCTGCATTTGCTGATGATGTCCTAGTATATATCACTCAATCACATATATCCATCCCTGCTGTTATAGCTGAAATAGATCACTTTGTTACATGGTCAAATTTTATAATCAATGCAGCGAAGTCTGAGGCCCACCATGTCTCCCTCCCCAAATCCATACAGGATTCCATCCAGTCCAACTTTCCCTTTGCCTGGCCCTTACAGGGTATCAAATACTTAGGAATTCCTATTCATAGAGACCTCTCCCGTCTATGTTATCTTTATTTTGGGCCCTTTATTGAACAACTCCATACAGACCATGGTTGGCAAGTTAGAACTGTAAGATTCACTACGTGAACCACTGGTGTTTTGTGGAAAAGCACATGTACACTGTGTTCCAAATTATTATGCCAAAAGTGTTTAGGAGTGATAAGGGAAGAATTTGTTTGTTTGTCAGTTAAACTCATTGATGGTGGTGTGTGTCAGGGCTCTTTATATCACTGTAAGCAATTGCAGACACCTGTGCTAATTAGTTTGGCAGGTGTGTCCAATGAAAGGCAAGACTACTTAAGAAGGCTGTCCCACATTATTAAGCAGCCTACATTTTCTGCCAAAATGGGAAAGAAAAAGGATGTGTCGGCTGCTGAGAAGCAACAAATTGTGGAGTGTTTAGGTCAAGGCATGACTACAATCAAAATTACCAAGACACTTCATCCTGATCATCGCACAATCAAGAAGGATGTAGCTGATTCACAGTACACACGTGTGCGTGCTGATAAGGGAAAATTGAGGACTCTTTCCTACAGGCAATTACGTCAGGTTAAAAGAGCAGCGGCAAAAAAGCCTTGCCATAGCAGCAGACAAGATCTTAAAGCTGCTCGTGCCTCCAACGTCCCCCGAACAACAAGATGCAGAGTCCTTCAGAGGTTTGCAGCTGTGCATAAGCCATCCTGTCGACCTCCTCTATCCACTGCACACAAGCAGAAACGGCTCCAGTGGGCCAAACAATACATGAAGACTGACTTTAAAACTGTTTTGTTCATGGATGAGTGCCGTGCAACGCTCGATGGTCCAGATGGATGGACTGGAGGAAGGCTGGTTGATGGACACCCCACGCAAACACGGCTACGGCGCCAACAAGGAGGAGGTGGAGTAATGTTTTGGGCTGGAATCATGGGGAGAGAGATTCTCGGCCCCTTTAGGGGTAAAGATGAACTCCATAATGTATGTTGAGTTTCTCAAACAGCTCTTCCTGCCATGGTTCAAGAAGAAGAACCGTGTATTCCGCAGCAAGATCATTTTCATGCATGATAATGCACCGTCTCATGCTGCACATAACACATCTGCATCTCTGGCTGATATGGGCATAAAAGGGGACAAACTTATGGTGTGACCCCCATGCTCCCCTGACCTCAACCCCATTCAGAACCTCTGGAGCATCATCAAAAGAAGTGTCTATGATGGCGGAAGGCAGTTCACATCTAAGCAACAGCTCTGGGAGGGTATTCTGTCCTCATGCAAAACAATGGAAGCAGAAACCATCCAAAACCTAACAAATTCAAAGGACAAGAGAGTTGAGAAGCTCCTTTCGAACAAGGGTTCATATGTGCAAATGTAACATCACCTAGAATAAAGTTTTGAGTTGAAAACTGTTTGATTTCAGTTTCTAATAACCTGCTAATGCTTATAATTTCAAAAATGACCATTTTTTTGTTCTTTATTAAAATGAAAAGGTTGATCGAAGAGTGTGGGGGATCTAAGAGTTTGGCAACCTAGTAGTCAGGATTACTTCGAATTCTGACAATCTGAGGGTCATGTTGCAGGTAGTGCAGCAAGAAGGCACTCATGTGTCTGGCGCATCTAGGAGCCCCAAAATTATTTTCCGGGCTAGATGCAACTAAAAATTATTATTAATTTGAAAGCTGGTGGAGCTTAGTATAAAAAGCCTAATAGAATCAGTACTGCAAACTGCTACAAAGCCCAAATTATTTTCCAGCCACGATACAGATAAACATGATTAGTAATTTTAAAGCTTAAAACGGTTGTTGAGGTGATTTTAACAAATCATCAAGCTTTTACTCTCCCCAGGATGACACAGGGGTAGAAAAGTCGTTTCGGATCCATGATTTGTTCATCTTTATGAACGTGAGTCTGTCTACATTATCAGTGGAGAGCCGCGTGCGCTTATCTGTCAGCACACCACCAGCAGCGCTGAACACACATTCAGACAGAACGCTGGCTGCAGGGCATGATAAGATCTCCAAGGCGTGAGTGGCGAGCTCCGGCCACTTATCCAGATTGGAAGCCCAAAAAGAGCAAGGGTCCAGTGACACAGTCATGGCTTCAATGTTTACTTGGAGATACTCCTGTACCATCGTCTCTAGGCATTGACTATGTGTCAGACTTCTTGTCTCCTGTGGCCTTGCAAAGGATGGGCTAAAAAAGTGGTGAAATGATTCCGCAAAATTGATGTTACCAGCAGAAACTGTGTTTCTGTTACGTTTTGAGAGCTGAACACTCGACGGTCCCAAGGTTGGCAAGTTGGAACTGTGAGATTCACTACGTGCACCACTAGTGTTTTGGGGAAAAGCACATGTAAGATTCTGCAACAGTCCCTGCTGATACTCCTGCATGCGTGCATCTCTTTCTATGGCAGGAATAATTTCTGCAAATTTACTTTTGTACCGGGGATCTAACAGTGTGGCAACCCAGTAGTCAGGATTATTTCTAATTCTCACAATTCGAGGGTCATGTTGCAGGTAGTGCAGCAAGAAGGCACTCATGTGTCTTGCGCATTCCAGGAGCACCAAGTCCCTGTTGTGTTGGTGGCGAGGTAACAATCATGCTTCCTTCCTCTGCCCTCTCCCCCCAACCTCGCACAACAGAAATGTGATCAAGGTCTCCCTCATCTGATGAGTCTTCCATCAGTTCGTCCTCCACTTCTTCCTTGGCTCCTGCACCTTCCCCACTAGTTTGGCTGCTACCATGCGCCCTGGTAAAACCATCTCCCCCACCCTCACATGCCTGCCGCCTTGGTGCTGCCGACCGTCTGGACCTTGCAGATGTTAGCCCTTCCGCATACAACTCCTCCTCCTCTACTTCCTCCACCTCCTTTTGTGCCACAACCTGACTCCGAATTCTGTTTAACATGTGCTCCAGCATGTAAATCACCGGAATAGTCATGCTGATAATGGCATCGTCAGCACTAAAAATCTTCGTCGCCATTTCAAAACTGTGCAGAAGGGTGCATAGGTCCCTTATCTGAGACCACTCCTCCAGCGTGATTTGCCCCACCTCTGGATCTCGTTGGCCGAGGCTATACGTCAGAACGTATTGCACCAGGGCTTGTCGGTGCTGCCACAGTCACTGCAACATGTGCAGAGTTGAATTCCACCGGGTAGGCACATCGCATTTTAGTCGGTGGCCCAACGACTTCTGTAGAGATATAAGTGGCAGAGCTGCGGGATGCGAACGGCGGAAGTGAGCACACAGCGACCGTGCCCTCTGCAGAAGGCCATCTAGTCCGGGAAAGTGGGCTAAAAATTGCTGGCCAACCAGGTTCAACACGTGAGCAATACAAGGCACGTGTGTGACATTGCCCCGGCGAAGGGCCGCACCCAGGTTTGCAGCATTATCGCACACGGCCTTCCCTGGTTTCAGGTCCAGTGGAGACAACCATTCATGAAACTGGTTCTCCAGAGATGACCACAACTCCTCAGCTGTGTGACTCACATTTCCCAGACATTTCAAAGTAAAAACCGCCTGATGACGTTGAGCCCTGCTGCCAGCATAGTAAGGAGGTGTGCAGGATCCCTTCTGCGCAGTTAGAAAGCTTGTGGCATGACCAGACAGGCTTTGGGTGCAGGTGGAGGACCGAGAGGAGGTTGAGGAGGCAGAAGCAGTGGAAGAATTTTGAGATAAAGAGGATTGATGCACAACTCGTGGGGACGGCAAGACTTGGACAGCAGCCCCTTGTCCTGCTGTCACCATAGTTACCCAGTGCCCAGTCAGCGACATGTAACGCCCCGGTCTATGCCTACTTGTCCAAGTGTCTGTGGTGAAATGCACCCTGTAACACACAGAGTTTCTCAAAGAAGCGGTGATGTTGTGTGCAACATGCTGGTGGAGGGCAGGCACACCTTTTTTTGAGAAGTAGTGCCGACTGGGCATCTGGTACTGGGGCACTGCGACGGACATAAGGTCTCGAAAATCCTCTGTGTCCACCAGGCGGATAGGAAGCATTTCTGTAGCCAAGAGCTTGCAGATGGTGAAATTCAACCTCTTAGCTTTCTCATGGCTAGGAGGAAATGGTCTTTTACTTTTCCACATCTGAGGGACCGAGGGCTGGCTGTTGTGCTTAGACGGGGTTGAGAAGGGTGTCCCCGGCAAACTGCCGGTCTGTGAGGAAGATGCAGGCGGACATGTTAGGTTGCCTTGATCCAAAGGTGGTGCTATCGATGTCGGACAGCGCTGAACACCAGCTGGTGTTTCCACCTCCAAAGAAAATGATGAACTGCCAATCACGCTGGCTGTTGCGGGTAAAGAGGTGGCAGGTCTGCGTCCCAAAACAGGTGTGACTGCGGTCCCCCCAGTCACAGAGGATGAAGAGGCCGCGGATGCACAAAATGTGGCAGACGGTGGTTGGCCCGGCCGGCTAGGCCGCATTGTAGCACAGTGTGCTTCCCACTGCAACTTATGCTTCATATCCATGTGTCGGTTCATGCATGAAGTACTCAAACTATGTATTTTTTGGCCTCTACTTAGCTTTTGCTGACAAATGTTACAGATAACAGGAGTTGGGTCATCTTTATCGATCTGAAAAAAATGCCCAGGCTATGCAAGGCTTAGCACCCATGTGACCTGAAGAGCCACCACGACTTGTGGTCAGAGGCAGAGTTGTGTTTGAGGATGCAGTTGTTGACGTGCTTCCAGTACTACGACTCTGTCCAGGAAGGCGCAACCTGACCTCGTCGTCACTAGCATCCTCCTCCACCTCCTCTGCTGACCTCATCGACTGGCTGACTGTGGGTTGACAGTAAGTGGGATCTCCAACCTCGTCATCATCACCCTGTGTGTTATCACACCCGTCGTCCTCAGAGCCATCCTCTTCCTGCCCTGACAAAAAACTAAAGTTGTCGCTCCAATCAGATATTTGAGTCTCATTATTGTCTTCCTCATTGTCTCCACCAACAGGAGTTACAGTTTGGGAGCGAGGGTCTACATTATCGTCAGAACCTTCTGCGTCTGGTCCTGGATCCGACTCATAAAGATTCTGGGCATCAGTGCAGATCATTTCCTCGTCTGGATTCACAGAAGCTCTGGAGCCAACCTCTGATTCCAAGGTTATAGTATGAGTAAACAGCTCTGCAGACTCAACCATCTGTTCTACCTCATACTCAGACGGGCAGCTGGAGATTTGGGAGCTGTGAGGAAGCAAGTGCGATTGGGGTGACACCTCTGAGGACTGGAGTATTTGTGATGTTGAAGTTGAGGTGGAGGAGAGCCCACTTAAAGGAGCACTTGATATCCGTTGAAGCACCTGCTGTTTTTGTGCCTCATCTGGAATTTGTAGCAATTGGCGTGGCCGTAAGATAGGGATCTTATCACATTGTCCGCTAAAAGAAGTAGACATCTTAGTTTGGCTGGAAGATGGTCTTTCTTCTGCAGATGTAACTGTTGCTTTAACATCTACCCCACGGACACAATTTTTTTTTTCCCTTCCCAACAAACCTATTCCCCTTTCCACCAGCAGCAGGCCTTTTTCCACTCATTTTGGTGGTTAACTAATTCACAACTCTGGAGTTGTTTGCACAAAAAACAATGGATGGGAACCGAGCAGATCTGAGTGGCCAAACTGTGGTATTAGCCCAAAAGTATTGGCAGGGTTAGATGCAGATAAAAATTATTTTGAATTTGAAACCTGCTGGAGGTTAGTATAGATGGACTAATAGAACAAGTCCCACACACTGCTACAAGCCGAAATAGTTTTTCAGAGCTAGATGCAGAAAAAAATTATATTGAATTTGCAGCCTGATGGAGGTTAGTATAGATGGACTAATAGAACAAGTCCCACACACTGCTACAAGCCGAAATAGTTTTTCAGAGCTAGATGCAGAAAAAAATTATATTGAATTTGCAACCTGATGGAGGTTAGTATAGATGGACTAATAGAAAAAGTCCCACACACTGCTACAAGCCGAAATAGTTTTTCAGAGCTATGTGCAGAAAAAAATTATATTGAATTTGCAACCTGATGGAGGTTAGTATAGATGGACTAATAGAGCAAGTCCCACACACTGCTAGAAGCCGAAATAGTTTTCAGAGCTAGATGCAGAAAAAAATTATATTGAATTTGCAGCCTGATGGAGGTTAGTATAGATGGACTAATAGAACAAGTCCCACACACTTCTACAAGCCGAAATATTTTTTCAGAGCTAGATGCAGAAAAAAATTATATTGAATTTGCAACCTGATGGAGGTTAGTATAGATGGACTAATAGAACAAGTCCCACACACTGCTAGAAGCCAAAATATTTTTTCAGAGCTAGATGCAGAAAAAAATTATATTGAATTTGCAACCTGATGGAGGTTAGTATAGATGGACTAATAGAACAAGTCCCACACACTGCTAGAAGCCGAAATATTTTTTCAGAGCTGGATGCAGAAAAAAATTATATTGAATTTACAACCTGATGGAGGTTAGTATAGATGGACTAATAGAATGATGCTATGCCCAAAAGGTTTTACTTCACTAGGTGCAATAAAAAAATTTGTATTCTATACACAGGTGGTGTAGCTTGCAACACAGATAGGCTTCTCCACTGACTAACACACACTGCAAGAGGACAAAAAGGATTTGCTTTGCTAAATTTAGCCAAATGCTGTGAAAAAAACTTGCACAGCACTGGCACAGACCAGCCTGGCAAAAAGTGATAGGAACTGATGTAACCTAGCCCTGAAAAGGACTGCAATTGCAATTAGTCTTTACTCCCAACTAGAGATGAGCGTTGTTCAACTCGAACTGTTCACCAATCTCAAATTCGAGCTGTTTTGGGCAGTGTTCGAGCCGTTCCGCGAACATGAACGATTTGTAAAAAATTCGGCTGTTCGAGGTTATGTTTGATAACTGTTCGTGCACCAAAATCATAGCTGGAGTTTTTCTCAGTAATGCTGAAAATTAATGTTAATACGCAGTTTGAGTGTTCAGCGGGGCGGGGGGAGGGGCAGGGGATGGATCTCTGCAGGAATAATGAAGATCTCCATATTTTTTTCTCTTTCCCACATTTACAGTGGGGAGGTGCAATCTGTCAGCCTATCAGCAGAGATCACACGGAGCGAACTGATTTTTACCACACAAGCAAGGTCATGTGTCATTGGCAGTGTATGTCACATGTCCTTGCCCTATAAGACCCAGCCATTTTCCCCATCGCCACCATTTTCTCACTGCTGCAGCTGCGTGTTAGACGGCACCGCTGTTGCTGTGTGCGCTATACCTTGTTAATTTAAAGCCAATTTTCGCACAAATCCACAGATAGCTTGGGAGTATGGAATAGTTGTGATTGCAGTCCTTTTAAGGACTAGGTTACAGCATTTCCTACGACTTTTATCAGGCAGGTCTGTGCTCTTAAATAGATAGGTTGGGAGTTAAGACTAATTGTAATTGCAGTCCTTTTCAGGACTAAGTTACATCAGTTCCTATCAGTTTTTCCCAGGCAGGTCTATGCCAGTGCTGTGCAAGTTTTTTTCACAGCATTTGGCTAAATCTAGCAAAGCTAATCCTTTTTGACCTATTGCACAGTGTGTTAGTCAGTGCAGTTGTTAGAACCTTGCTGTTAGGTTTTTTTTCCTTTGCTGGTCACATGACCTTGTTGGCCTATTTAATCCTGCTCCGCCCTTCTGGCTTTGCTGGACTTCATTGTATATCTACTTTCTAGCTAGCCTGTGCTCTGTATCTAGCTCTGTTAGTTTGCTTGGTCTACGGACCTCTATGTTCTATCTATTTTGTTTGTTCGTCTGTCTGCTACTATTTTTGTTAGGAGGTGTCCCATATTCCTCCCAGTCCTTAGTACTTGTAGGGATTCCCTCCCCACATCTATAGGTCTCCGTACAGACTAGATTAGGACTTTAGCAGGTCTGATCGCAGGATCAGGTTCCCTGTTACATCGTAGGGATTCAGCTGAGTCCTATAGTAGGGACAGATCTCCTCTCTTTCCTTAGCTTTGGTAGCAGAACATAACAGTAAGTCCAGCCTGCAAATTCTCTAAGGAAAGATTTTTTTTTTTTTTGTTCCATCATGGTGTCGGTTCAGGATTTGGCTAAACACCTGCAGGGACTCTCTCTGGAAGTGGCCGAGCTCCGTCAGCACGTGAGTAACTGTCCTGGAGCATATTTCTTGGAGCCTAAGGTATGTTTGCCGGATTTATTTTTTGGTGAACATCGAGAATTTTTTTCATTTAAAAATGCTTGCTTATTGTATTTTCGTTTGAGACCCAAGTCCTCTGGGGATGAATCCCAGCGCGTAGGGTTCATAATGTCACTTTTGCGCAAAGAGCCTCAGGAGTGGGCCTTTTCTTTGCAACCTAGTGATACATGCTTCAGATCAGTGGATAGTTTTTTTTCTGCTTTAGGATTATTATATGATGATCCTGACCGTGTGGCATCAGCTGAGACTGAGTTGAGACGTTTAAAACAAGGATCAGGTAATGTAGAAAAATATTGTACTCATTTTCGTCGTTGGTCCACTCAAACAGGGTGGAACGATTCTGCTCTGAAAAGTCTATTTCTTGCTGGGCTCAGTGAAAGGGTTAAAGACCTGCTAATTGCTTATCCTACACCTGAGGATTTGCAACAGGCTATGCAATTAGCTATACGGGTGGATAGAAGACTGCGTGCTAGGGTTAATGAGAGCAAATCCTCTGCTATGTCAGTTTCTGGTTATGATAATGTGTGTACTAACAGTGGTGAACCGATGGAGATTGGATCGGTGGCACCTCGCTCTCAAGAAAAAGACCGTCGTTTTTCGGAAGGCTTGTGTTTCTATTGCGGAAAATCTGGTCATTTGATTAAAGGCTGTGAGCTTCGTATGAAGAAAGAAAAAAAAATGGTCAGTCACGCCCGTATTGCCTGTTTAAATTCCAGGGGTATATTTTTAGCTGCTTCCACGATTGCTCAGGAAAAATTAATGGAATTTCGGGTGTTTGTTGATTGCGGGTCTACACTGAATGTAATTGATGGGGGATTCGTGGAAAAACTCAATTTAAAACCTGAACCTTTATCATCCCCCATTGCTGTGGTTTCTGTGGATGGCTCCCCTTTGAAGAATATTACTCTCAAGGTCAGTGAATTTCCTCTCACTATTAATGGTGTTCACCATGAGAAATTGGATTTGGTAGTGTTGAATAACTTGCCTTCTCCAGTAATATTGGGCTTGCCCTGGTTAAAATTTCACAATCCTGTACTGGATTGGTCTACCAGTGAAATTAAATCCTGGAGCCATAAATGTTATGACAATTGTTGTAACGGGCGTATTGCAGCTTTGGATAGGGGAGAATTGCCTGTTCCTATTCAGGATTTTTGGAGAGTTTTTTCTGAGAAAGAATCGCAGGTTTTGCCTCCCCATAGAGACTATGATTGTTCTATTGAATTTGTCCCTGGAGCGATTCTTCCTAAAAGTCGTTTATTTAACCTTACTATTCCTGAGAGGAAGGCTTTGGAGGAATACATACAGACAAGTTTGGCCGCCGGTCACATTAGGCCCTCTAAGTCTCCTGTGGCGGTTGGATTTTTTTTTGTAAAAAAAAAAGGACGGCGGTTTACGTCCTTGTCTGGATTTTCGTGAGATTAACAAAATTACGGTACGCAATCCTTACCCACTGCCATTGATTCCTGATCTGTTTAACCAGTTATTGGGGGCCAAGTGGTTCTCTAAAATTGACCTTAAGGGGGCATACAATCTGTTGCGCATGAAGGAGGGTGATGAATGGAAGACTGCTTTTAACACTCCTGTGGGTCATTTTGAGAATCTGGTTATGCCTTT
Source organism: Phyllobates terribilis (assembly GCF_046119375.1). NCBI lineage: Eukaryota > Metazoa > Chordata > Amphibia > Anura > Dendrobatidae > Phyllobates > Phyllobates terribilis. The sequence continues at coordinate 287,684,100 of NW_027362761.1, forward strand.
TGGTCTTACTAATGCTCCTGCATTTTTTCAGAATCTGATTAATGACATCCTTAGACCTTTGATCGGTAAAAATGTGGTTGTGTATTTGGATGACATTTTGATTTATTCGCCAGATCTGGAGTCTCATTGGCGGAGCGTGCGTGAGGTATTACAGTTATTAATGGACAATTCGCTTTTTGCTAAGCTGGAGAAATGTGAGTTCGCTGTACAGAGAATTAGTTTTTTGGGCTACATTATCTCCAGCAAAGGTTTTGAGATGGATCCGGTTAAGGTTCAGGCTGTGCAGGAATGGCCTAGGCCTATTGGTTTGAAATCGATACAGAGGTTTTTGGGTTTCGCCAATTACTATAGAAAATTCATAAAAATTTTTTCTAGTATTGTCAAACCTCTGACTGATCTCACCAGGAAAGGTGCTGATGCGGTTCAGTGGTCTTCTGAGGCCATTGAAGCTTTTGTGTATCTCAAGGAGAGGTTCACCTCTGCTCCCATCCTTATGCAGCCTGATGTTACTAGGCCGTTTTTGGTTGAGGTTGATGCTTCCTCTGTGGGGGTTGGCGCAGTATTGTCTCAGGATAACGGGGATGGATTACATCCCTGTGCCTTTTTTTCAAAAAAATTTTCGGAGACTGAATTGAATTACGATATTGGTAATCGGGAATTATTGGCTATTAAACTCGCATTTGAACACTGGCGCCACTTCTTGGAAGGTGCGGAATTTCCCGTTCAGGTTCTTACTGATCATAAAAATCTGATATATCTTGATGCTGCCAAGCGCCTGAATGCCCGTCAGGCTAGGTGGGCACTGTTTTTCTCGCGGTTTAATTTCTCCGTTACTTACATCCCTGGTACTAAGAATGTTAAGGCGGATGCCTTGTCTCGCAGTTTTTCTCCCATAGTCGGTGCTGAGAAAGAGGAAAACATTTTACAAGAAGGTGTTGTGATAGCTGCTTTAGACTCCGTTTTGGAAGATGAGATTCTTAAAGCTCAGGAGAATGCCCCATCTAACACTCCTCATGGGAGGTTGTTTGTGCCTGGGACCTTTAGGAGAGATTTGTTTGTTGAGTGTCACGAATCTCGGTTGGCAGGTCATCCCGGAATCTCTGAGACCAAGAGACTGGTGGGTCGCAGTTTTAGGTGGCCTGGATGGCAGAAGGAAGTCATTAAGTGGGTGCGCCAATGTACTATATGTGCTAGATCTAAGTCCTCACATACTCCTGCTGCGGGGTTACTTTGTCCTTTGGAGGTCCCCAGTGCTCCTTGGACACATTTGGCTATGGACTTTATAACTGACCTTCCCCCCTCTGAGGGTTTTACTGTCATCTGGGTGGTCGTGGACCGTTTTAGCAAGATGTGTCACTTGGTTCCCTTCGTCAAACTGCCCTGCGCTAAAACTCTCGCTAAGGCCTTTGTCAAGGAAATTGTCAGACTTCATGGCGTTCCTACTGACATTGTTTCTGATAGGGGTCCTCAGTTCGTGGCTCGTTTTTGGCGTGCCTTTTGTGACAGGTTGGGAATTCATTTGTCGTTTTCGTCCGGATATCATCCTGAATCTAATGGCCAGACAGAAAGGAAAAACCAGGATGTTGAGCAGTTCTTGCGTTGTTTTGTGGCAGACAATCAAGAGGGGTGGTCTGAGTTTCTGCCACTTGCCGAATTTGCTCTGAACAATCATACATCTTCTTCTGCTGGTTGTTCGCCTTTTTTTTGTTGTTCTGGGAGACATCCGTCGTTTGGGTTGTTCTCCAAGTTGGGATCTGCCGTGCCTGAGGAGGAGAATTTTTCCGGTGATTTGGAAAGAGTTTGGACGGATGTGCGTGGTAATCTTCAGGAGGCCAACAGAAAATCTAAAGACTACTTTGATAGGAAACGACAGGAGGTTTTGTTCGCTGTTGGTGACATGGTTTGGTTGTCCTCTAGGAATCTGCGGTTGAGGATTCCTTCTAAGAAATTGGGTCCCAAGTTTGTAGGGCCCTTTAAGGTGCTTCAGGTTGTCAACCAATCTGCTGTTAGGTTGGAGGTTCCTACCTCCTGGAGAATTAATCCGGTCTTTCATGTCTCTCTGTTAAAAAAAGCTGTTGTGTCGGATGGTGACGCCTCTGCCTCTGTTCCTCCGGTGGTGGAGGACGGGGAATATGAAATTTCTCGCATCCTTGACTCTAGACGGTATAGAGGTAGTTTGCAGTATCTTGTGGCCTGGAAAGGTTTCGGACCCGAGGATAACTCTTGGGTGAGGTCAGATGATGTTTCCGCGTCCAGACTTATCAGAGCGTTTCACAGGAGATTTCCTGATAAGCCTGGTCCTAGGGGATCCGGAGGATCCTCTTAGAAGGGGGGGTACTGTTAGAACCTTGCTGTTAGGTTTTTTTTCCTTTGCTGGTCACATGACCTTGTTGGCCTATTTAATCCTGCTCCGCCCTTCTGGCTTTGCTGGACTTCATTGTATATCTACTTTCTAGCTAGCCTGTGCTCTGTATCTAGCTCTGTTAGTTTGCTTGGTCTACGGACCTCTATGTTCTATCTATTTTGTTTGTTCGTCTGTCTGCTACTATTTCTGTTAGGAGGTGTCCCATATTCCTCCCAGTCCTTAGTACTTGTAGGGATTCCCTCCCCACATCTATAGGTCTCCGTACAGACTAGATTAGGACTTTAGCAGGTCTGATCGCAGGATCAGGTTCCCTGTTACATCGTAGGGATTCAGCTGAGTCCTATAGTAGGGACAGATCTCCTCTCTTTCCTTAGCTTTGGTAGCAGAACATAACAGCAGTAGCATATCTGTGTTGCAAGCTACACCACCTGTGTATAGAATACGAATTTTTTTACTGCACCTAGTGAAGTAAAACCTTTTGGGCATAGCATCATTCTATTAGTCCATCTATACTGACCTCCATAAGGTTGCAAATTGAATATAATTTTTTTCTGCATCTAGCTCTGAAAAAATATTTGGGCTTCTAGCAGTGTGTGGGACTTGTTCTATTAGTCCATCTATACTGACCTCCATCAGGTTGCAAATTAAAAATAATTTTTTATCCCAGCCCCTATGCCTTGGGGTGCCTCCTGATGCTCTTCACTGAGTATCCCGTGGTCCCGAAGCATTTCCTTTGAAAAAATTAAGTGTCCAAACTACAGGTGGTGTAGCTTGCTTAACAGCCAGGATAATTCGCTCACTAGCCGACACTGCTACTAGGCACAAAGTATTTCCTGGGCTAGATGCAGTTAAAAATTTGTAATTAGATACTCTCGTTGGATGCTGAGAAAGCACTCCATAGAGTCTCCTGGCACGCCATATATTATTCGCTTAAAAAGCTTGGGGTAGGGGTCTAGAGGACCCTTTTATAGCCAAAATCATGGCCCTGTATCGCAATACGTCACCTAGGCTGAAGATAAATGGAACTGTTGCACCCTGAGGGCTCGTTTGCTACAGAGGTATTGCACCTCACCCAGAGGTGTGATATCTCACTCTCAGGTAAGGATGGAGTGTGGATCAGGACCCGACACCTGCATGCATTACACCACATTGCCGTGGGGCAGGTCGACCAATATGCCCCTGAGATGGGGACGACAGTCCCTGTCCCTGGCTGGAGTAGGGGGAGGGAACACTGAGGAAGGGGAACCCTGTAGTGCAGGAGCAGGAAGGAAGCTGTTCCTGGGTGCATTGAGAAGGGAGTATGAAAGGTGGGCACCATCTTAGTTCAGTGCAGACAAGTCTGAGCAGAAGTGACAGGGAGCAGGGGCTCTGCATGAGCTCTGCTCCAGAGGCGGGCCGAGTAACAGAGGCCCAGGCCTGGAAGAGGGAGAAGGAAGGAAGAGGAGGGGAGAAGGCTCCAGGAACGAGGATCGAAGGGATCCCAGGGGTGCGGACGGGCGAGTCGCCACCGCACGCCCGAATCCACCTGCGTGGAGGGGTCAGGCCAAAGGGGGAGATCGGTCCCCGAAACTAGTGGAGGAAACAACCCTCAGCTAGAAACCGGAGGCTGTGACATTTTATGTGGCGCAGCCCCTCGCTGCAACCGCTAGGAAGGCACCACATAGGGTCAGGGAAACTGGCGCCAAGTTTACCAAGAGGAGGCCCGAGGCAGCCGGACAGAAGGGTTGGTAAGAAAGGCCAGACAAAGGACACACAAAGGGGGTCCTGTGAAGCGCTCCAAAGTTATCTGGGAGTTGTCTGAGCCCCTCACCTGGTGAGCACAGTACGACGTGGGCAGCCGTTACCTGGATAATAAGAACTGTGAGTAAAGGCCCTGGACTGCATCACTGACTCAGTTTCGTTACTGCTGCTGCCCTGCACCATCACCCCCATCCTCCGCATACACTGCCCTGAGGCTATACTCCTCCCGTGGGGAGTTATGCTATGCTCTGCTGCACCCACAACACCAGCCTCAGCAGTCTGCCCTGCAGCGGCGGTTCACTCTGACCGCAATCCACGGGTGGCGTAGTCGGACATTTAAACATCAAAACCACATAAATAGTTCCGCCACTGGTTTGACCGCTTTGAGCCACGGAAGCGGGTCGCCGCCACGGAGACTACAACCACCAGCATCCACCAAAAAGGGTCCGGCTCCGGGTGTCCCAAGGCCCAGGGGGCGCGTCAGAACATTTTCATCACCTTTCATAATCACCAATGGGACAAGGCAGGGATGTCCTCTGTCCCCTCTCTTATACATCCTAGTGACGGAGCACCTGCACTCATCAACTCGCCATAACCCACAATATTAGGTGGATTGAGGTGGGAGTCACCGAGTACAAGTGCTCTCTATTTGCTGATGATATCCTAGTATATATCACTCAATCACATATATCCATCCCTGCTGTTATGGCTGAAATAGATCACTTTGTTACATGGTCAAATTTTAAAATCAATGAAGCGAAGTCTGAGGCCCTCGATGTCTCCCTCCCCAAATCCATACAGAATTCCATCCAGTCCAACTTTCCCTTTGCCTGGCCCTCACAGGGTATCAAATACTTAGGAATTCCTATTCATAGAGACCTCTCCCGTCTATGTTATCTTAATTTTGGGCCCTTTATTGAACAACTCCATACAGACCACGGTTGGCAAGTTAGAACTGTAAGATTCACTACGTGAACCACTGGTGTTTTGTGGAAAAGCACATGTACACTGTGTTCTAAATTATTATGCAAAAAGTGTTTAGGAGTGATAAGGGAAGAATTTGTTTGTTTGTCAGTTAAACTCATTGATGGTGATGTGTGTCAGGGCTCTTTATATCACTGTAAGCAATTGCAGACACCTGTGCTAATTAGTTTGGTAGGTGTGTCCAATGAAAGGCAAGACTACTTAAGAACGCTGTCCCACATTATTAAACAGCCTACATTTTCTGCCAAAATGGGAAAGGAAAAGGATGTGTCGGCTGCTGAGAAGCAACAAATTGTGGAGTGTTTAGGTCAAGGCATGACTACAATCAACATTGTGCGAAGATCAGGATGAAGAGTCTTGGCAATCAAGAAGTATGTAGCTGATTCACAGTACACACGTGTGCGTGCTGATAAGGGCAAATTGAGGACTCTTTCCTACAGGCAATTACGTCAGGTTAAAGAGCAGCGGCAAAAAAGCCTTGTCATAGCAGCAGACAAGTTTTTGAAGATGCTGGTGCCTCCAACGTCCCCCGAACAACAAGATGCAGGGTCCTTCAGAGGTTTGCAGCTGTGAGTACGCCATCCTGTCAACCTCCTCTATCCACTTCACACAAGCAGAAACGGCTCCAGTGGGCCAAACATTACATGAAGACTGATCTCAAAACTGTTTTGTTCACGGATGAGTGCCGTGAAACGCTCGATGGTCCAGATGGATGGAGTGGAGGATGGCTTTATAATGGACACCCCACGCAAACACGGCTACAGCGCCATCAAGGAGGAGGTGGATTAATGTTTTGGGCTGGAATCATGGGGAGAGAGATTGTCGGCCCCTTTAGGATCCCTGAAGGGGTAAAGATGAACTACGTAATGTATGTGGAGTTTCTCAAACAGCACTTCCTGCCATGGTTCAAGAAGAAGAACCGTGTATTCCACAGCAAGATCATTTTTATGCATGATAATGCACCGTCTCATGCTGCACATAACACATCTGCATCTCTGGCTGATATGGGCATAAAAGGGGACAAACTTATGGTGTGACCCCCATGCTCCCCTGACCTCTACCCCATTCAGAACCTCTGGAGCATCATCAAAAGGAGTGTCTATGATGGCGGGAGGCAGTTCACATCTAAGCAACAGCTCTGGGAGGGTGTTCTGTCCTCATGCAAAACAATTGAAGCAGAATCCATCCAAAACCTGACAAATTCAATGGACGAGAGAGTTCAGAAGCTCCTTTCGAACAAGGGGTCCTATGTGCAAATCTAACATCACCTAGAATAAAGTTTTGAGTTGAAAACTGTTTGATTTCAGTTTCTAATAACCTGCTAATGCTTATAATTTCAAAAATAACCATTTTTTTGGTCTTTATTAAAATGAAAAGGTTGATCGAAGAGTGTAGCGGATCTAAGAGTGTTGCAACCTAGTAGTCAGGATTACTTCGAATTCTGACAATCTGAGGGTCATGTTGCAGGTAGTGCAGCAAGAAGGCACTTAAGTGTCTTGCGCATCTCGGAGCCCCAAAATTATTTTCCGGGCTAGATGCAGCTAAAAATTATTACTAATTTTAAATCTGGTGGAGCTTAGTATAGATGGCCTAATAGAATCAGTACTGCACACTGCTACAAAGCCCAAATTATTTTCCAGCCAAGATACAGATAAACATGATTAGTAATTTTAAATCTGGTGGAGCTTAGTATAGATGGCCTATTAGAATCAGTGCTGCACACTGCTACAAAGCCCAAATAATTTTCCAGCCAAGATACAGATAAACATGATTAGTAATTTGAAATCTTAAAATGGTTGGTGAGGTGATTTTAACCAATCATCAAGCTTTTACTCTCCCCAGGATGACACAGGGGTAGAAAAGTCGTTTCGGATCCATGATTTGTTCATCTTTATGAATGTGAGTCTGTCTACATTATCACTGGAGAGCCGCGTGCGCTTATCTGTCAGCACACCACCAGGAGCGCTGAACGCACGTTCAGACAGAACGCTGGCTGCGGGGCATGACAAGATCTCCAAGGCGTAAGTGGCTAGCTCCGGCCATTTATCCAGATTGGAAGCCCAAAAAGAGCAAGGGTCCAGTGACACAGTCATGGCTTCAATGTTTACTTGGAGATACTCCTGTACCATCGTCTCTAGGCATTGACTATGTGTCAGACTTCTTGTCTCTTGTGGCCTTGCAAAGGATGGGCTAAAATAGTGGTGAAATGATTCCGCAAAATTGATGTTAACAGCAGATACTGTGTTTCTGTTATGGTTTGAGTGCTGAACACTCGACGGTCCCACGGCTGGCAAGTTGGAACTGTGAGATTCACTACGTGCACCACTGGTGTTTTGTGGAAAAGCACATGTAAGATTCTGCAACAGTCTCTGCTGATACTCCTGCATGGGTGCATCCCTTTCTATGGCAGGAATAATTTCTGCAAATTTACTTTTGTACCGGGGATCTAACAGTATGGCAATCCAGTAGTCAGGATTATTTCTAATTCTCACAATTCGAGGGTCATGTTGCAGGTAGTGCAGCAAGAAGGCACTCATGTGTCTTGCACATCCAGGAGCACCAAGTCCCTGTTGTGTTGGTGGCGAGGTAACAATCATGCTTTCTTCCTCTGTCCTTTCCCCCCAACCTCGCACAACAGAAATGTGATCAAGGTCTCCCTCATCTGATGAGTCTTCCATCAGTTCGTCCTCCACTTCTTCCTGGGCTCCTGCACCTTACTCACTAGTTTGGCTGCTACCATACGCCCTGGTAAAACCATCTCCCCCACCGTCACATGCCTGCCGCCTTGGTGCTGCCGACCGTCTGGACCTTGCAGATTTTAGCCCTTCCGCATACAACTCCTCCTCCTCTACTTCCTCCACCTCCTCTTGTGCCACCACCTGACTCCGAATTCTGTTTAACATGTGCTCCAGCATGTAAATCACCAGAATAGTCATGCTGATAAAGTCATCGTCAGCACTAAACATCTTCGTCGCCATTTCAAAACTGTGCAGAAGGGTGCATAGGTCCCTGATCTGAGACCACTCCTCCAGCGTGATTTGCCCCACCTCTGGATCTCGTTGGCCCAGGCTATACATCAGAACGTATTGCACCAGGGCTTGTCGGTGCTGCCACAGTCGCTGTAACATGTGCAGAGTTGAATTCCACCGGGTAGGCACATCGCATTTTAGCCGGTGAAGTGGCAGGCCCAACGACTTCTGTAGAGATGTAAGTCGCTGAGCTGTGGGATGCGAACGGCGGAAGTGAGCACACAGCGACCGTGCCCTCTGCAGAAGGCCATCTAGTCCGGGATAGTGGGCTAAAAATTGCTGGCAACCAGGTTCAACACGTGAGCCATACAAGGCACGTGTGTGACATTGCCCCGGCGAAGGGCCGCACCCAGGTTTGCAGCATTGTCGCACACGGCCTTCCCTGGTTTCAGGTCCAGTGGAGACAACCATTCATGAAATTGGTTCTCCAGAGCTGACCACAACTCCTCAGCTGTTTGACTCACATTTCCCAGACATTTCAAAGTAAAAACCGCCTGATGACGTTGAGCCCTACTGCCAGCATCGTAAGGAGGTGTGCAGGATCCCTTCTGCGCAGTTAGAAAGCTTGTGGCATGACCAGACAGGCTTTTGGTGCAGGTGGAGTACCGAGAGGAGGTTGAGGAGGCAGAAGCAGTGGAGGAACTTTGAGATAAAGAGGATTGATGCACAACTCGTGGGGACGGCAAGACTTGGACAGCAGCCCCTTGTCCTGCTGTCACCATAGTTACCCAGTGCCCAGTCAGCGACATGTAACGCCCCTGTCCATGCCTACTCATCCAAGTGTCTGTGGTGAAATGCACCCTGTCACACACAGAGTTTCTCAAAGAAGCGGTGATGTTATGTGCGACATGCTGGTGGAGCGCAGGCACACCTTTCTTTGAGAAGTAGTGCCGACTGGGCATCTGGTACTGGGGCACTGCGACGGACATAAGGTCTCAAAAATCCTCTGTGTCCACCAGCCGGAAAGGCAGCATTTCTGTAGCCAAGAGCTTGCAGATGGTGAAATTCAACCTCTTAGCTTTCTCATGGCTAGGAGGAAATGGTCTTTTACTTGTCCACATCTGAGGGACCGAGGGTTGGCTATTGTGCTTAGATGGGGTTGATAAGGGTGTCCCCGGCACACTGCCGGTCTGTGAGGAAGATGCAGGCGGACATGTTAGGTTGCCTTGATCCAAAGGTGGTGCTATCGATGTCAGACAGCGCTCAACACCAGCTGGTGTTACCACCTCCAAAGAAAATGATGACCTGCCAATCACGTTGGCTGTTGCGGGTAAAGAGGTGGCAGGTCTGCGCCCCAAAACAGGTGTGACTGCTGTCCCCCCAGTCACAGAGGATGAAGAGGCCGCGGATGCACAAGATATGGCAGACGGTGGTTGGCCCGGCCGGCTAGGCCGCATTGTAGCACAGTGAGCTTCCCACTGCAACTTATGCTTCATGTCCATGTGCCGGTTCATGCATGAAGTACTCAAACTATTTATTTTTTGGCCTCTACTTAGCTTTTGCTGACAAATGTTACAGATAACACGAGTTGGGTCATCTTTATCGATCTGAAAAAATGCTCAGGCTATGCAAGGCTTAGCACCCATGCGACCTGAAGAGCCACCACGACTTGTGGTGAGAGGCAGAGTTGTGTTTGAAGATGCAGTTGTTGACGTGCTTCCAGTACTACGTCTCTGTCCAGGAAGGCGCAACCTGACCTCGTCATAACTAGCATTCTCCTCCACCTCCTCTGCTGACCTCAACTCTTTGCTGACTGTGGGTTGACAGTAAGTGGGATCTCCAACCTCATCATCATCACCCTGTGCGTTATCACACCCGTCGTCCTCAGAGCCAACCTGTTCCTGCCCTGACAAAAAACTAAAGTTGTTGCTCCAATCAGGTATTTGAGTCTCATCATCGTCTTCCTCATTGTCTCCACCAACAGGAGTTACAGTTTGGGAATGAGGGTCTACATTATGGTCAGAACCTTCAGCATCTGGTCCTGGATCCGTCTCATAAAGATTCTGGGCATCAGTGCAGATCATTTCCTCGTCTGGATTCACAGAAGCGCTGGAGCCGACCTCTGATTCCCAGGCTATAGTATGAGTAAATACCTCTGCAGACTCAACCATCTGTTCTACCTCATACTCAGACGGGCAGCTGGAGATTTGGGAGCTGTGAGGAAGCAAGTGCGATTGGGGTGACACCTTTGAGGACTGGAGTATTTGTGATGTTGAAGTTGATGTGGAGGAGAGCCCACTTATAGGAGCACTTGATATCCATTGAAGCACCTGCTGTTTTTGTGCCTCATCTGGAATTTGTAGCGATTGGCGTGGCCGTAAGAAAGGGATCTTATCACATTGTCCGCTAAAAGAAGTAGACATTTTAGTTTGGCTGGAAGATGGTCTTTCTTCTGCACATGTTACTGTTGCTTTAACACCTACCCCACGGACACAACCTTTTTTCCCCTTCCCAACATGCCTATTTCCCTTTCCTACAGCAGCAGGCCTATTTCCACTCATTTTGGTGGTTAACTAATTCACAACTCTGGAGTTGTTTGCACAAAAAAACAATGGATGGGAACCAAGAAGAGCTGAGTGGCCAAACTGTGGTATTAAGCCAAAACTATTGGCTGGGTTAGATGCAGAAAAAAATTATATTCAATTTGCAACCTGATGGAGGTCAGTATATATGGACTAATAGACCAAGTCCCACACACTGCTAGAAGCCCAAATATTTTTTCAGAGCTAGATGCAGAAAAAAATTATATTCAATTTGCAACCTGATGGAGGTCAGTATAGATGGACTAATAGACCAAGTCCCACACACTGCTAGAAGCCCAAATATTTTTTCAGAGCTAGATGCAGAAAAAAATTATATTCAATTTGCAACCTGATGGAGGTCAGTATAGATGGACTAATAGACCAAGTCCCACACACTGCTAGAAGCCCAAATATTTTTTCAGAGCTAGATGCAGAAAAAAATTATATTGAATTTGCAACCTGATGGAGGTCAGTATAGATGGACTAATAGAACAAGTCCCCCACAATGCTAGAAGCCCAAATATTTTTTCAGAGCTAGATGCAGAAAAAAATTATATTCAATTTGCAACCTGATGGAGGTCAGTATAGATGGACTAATAGACCAAGTCCCACACACTGCTAGAAGCCCAAATATTTTTTCAGAGCTAGATGCAGAAAAAAATTATATTAATTTGCAACCTGATGGAGGTCAGTATAGATGGACTAATAGACAAAGTCCCACACACTGCTAGAAGCCCAAATATTTTTTCAAAGCTAGATGCAGAAAAAAATTATATTCAATTTGCAACCTGATGGAGGTCAGTATAGATGGACTAAAAGAACAAGTCCGACACACTGCTAGAAGCCCAATATTTTTTCAGAGCAAGATGAAGAAAAAAATTATTTTTAATTTGCAACCTGATGGAGGTCAGTATAGATGTACTAATAGAACAAGTCCCACACACTGCTAGAAGCCAAATATTTTTTCAGAGCTAGATGCAGAAAAAAAATATTTTTAATTTGCAACCTGATGGAGGTCAGTATAGATGGACTAATAGACCAAGTCCCACACACTGCTAGAAGCCCAAATATTTTTTCAGAGCTAGATGCAGAAATAATTATATTCAATTTGCAACCTGATGGAGGTCAGTATAGATGGACTAATAGACCAAGTTCCACACACTGCTAGAAGCCCAAATATTTTTTCAGAGCTAGATGCCGAAAAAAATTATATTCAATTTGCAACCTGATGGAGGTCAGTATAGATGGACTAATAGAACAAGTCCCACACACTGCTAGAAGCCCAAATATTTTTTCAGAGCTCGATGCAGAAAAAAATTATATTCAATTTGCAACCTGATGGAGGTCAGTATAGATGGACTAATACACCAAGTCCCACACACTGCTAGAAGCCCAAATATTTTTTCAGAGCTAGATGCAGAAAAAAATTATATTCAATTTGCAACCTGATGGAGGTCAGTATAGATGGATTAATAGACCAAGTCCCACACACTGCTAGAAGCCCAAATATTTTTTCAGAGCTAGATGCAGAAAAAAATTATATTAATTTGCAACCTGATGGAGGTCAGTATAGATGGACTAATAGAACAAGTCCCACACACTGCTAGAAGCCCAAATATTTTTTTAGAGCTAGATGAAGAAAAAAATTATTTTTAATTTGCAACCTGATGGAGGTCAGTATAGATGGACTAATAGACCAAGTCCCACACACTGCTAGAAGCCCAAATATTTTTTCAGAGCTAGATGCAGACAAAAATTATATTCAATTTGCAACCTGATGGAGGTCAGTATAGATGGACTAATAGACCAAGTCCCACACACTGCTAGAAGCCCAAATATTTTTTCAGAGCTAGATGCAGAAATAATTATATTCAATTTGCAACCTGATGGAGGTCAGTATAGATGGACTAATAGACCAAGTTCCACACACTGCTAGAAGCCCAAATATTTTTTCAGAGCTAGATGCCGAAAAAAATTATATTCAATTTGCAACCTGATGGAGGTCAGTATAGATGGACTAATAGAACAAGTCCCACACACTGCTAGAAGCCCAAATATTTTTTCAGAGCTCGATGCAGAAAAAAATTATATTCAATTTGCAACCTGATGGAGGTCAGTATAGATGGACTAATACACCAAGTCCCACACACTGCTAGAAGCCCAAATATTTTTTCAGAGCTAGATGCAGAAAAAAATTATATTCAATTTGCAACCTGATGGAGGTCAGTATAGATGGATTAATAGACCAAGTCCCACACACTGCTAGAAGCCCAAATATTTTTTCAGAGCTAGATGCAGAAAAAAATTATATTAATTTGCAACCTGATGGAGGTCAGTATAGATGGACTAATAGAACAAGTCCCACACACTGCTAGAAGCCCAAATATTTTTTTAGAGCTAGATGAAGAAAAAAATTATTTTTAATTTGCAACCTGATGGAGGTCAGTATAGATGGACTAATAGACCAAGTCCCACACACTGCTAGAAGCCCAAATATTTTTTCAGAGCTAGATGCAGACAAAAATTATATTCAATTTGCAACCTGACGGAGGTCAGTATAGATGGACTAATAGAACAAGTCCGACACACTGCTAGAAGCCCAAATATTTTTTCAGAGCAAGATGAAGAAAAAAAATATTTTTAATTTGCAACCTGATGGAGGTCAGTATAGATGGACTAATAGAACAAGTCCCACACACTGCTAGAAGCCAAATATTTTTTCAGAGCTATATGCAGAAAAAAATTATATTCAATTTGCAACCTGATGGAGGTCAGTATAGATGGACTAATAGAACAAGTCCCACACACTGCTAGAAGCCCAAATATTTTTTCAGAGCTAGAGGCAGAAAAAAAATATTTGTAATTTGCAACCTGATGGAGGTTAGTATAGATGGACTGAGTATGAGGTAGAACAGATGGTTGAGTCTGCAGAGCTGTTTACTCATACTATAGCCTGGGAATCAGAGGTGGGCTCCAGCGCTTCTGTGAATCCAGACGAGGAAATGATCTGCACTGATGCCCAGAATCTTTATGAGTCGGATCCAGGACCAGAGGCAGAAGGTTCTGACGATAATGTAGACCCTCATTCCCAAACTGTAACTCCTGTTGGTGGAGACAATGAGGAAGACGATGATAAGACTCAAATACCTGATTGGAGCGACAACTTTAATTTTTTGTCAGGGCAGGAACAGGTTGGCTCTGAGGACGACGGGTGTGATAATCAAAGAAAGGTGTGCCTGCGCTCCACCAGCATGTCGCACACAACATCACCGCTTCTTTGAGAAACTCTGTGTGTGACAGGGTGCATATCACCACAGACACTTGGTCGAGTAGGCATGGACAGGGGCGTTACATGTCGCTGACTGGGTACTGGGTAACTATGGTGACAGCAGGACAAGGGGCTGCTGTCCAAGTCTTGCCGTCCCCACGAGTTGTGCGTCAATCCTCTTTATCTCAAAGTTCCTCCATGGCTTCTGCCTCCTCAACCTCCTCTCGGTCCTCCACCTGCACCCAAAGCCTGTCTTGTCATGCCACAAGCTTTCTAACTGCGCAGAAGGGATCCTGCACACCTCCTTACTATGCTGGCAGTAGGGCTCAAAGTCATCAGGCGGTTTTTACTTTGAAATGTCTGGGAAATGTGAGTCACACAGCTGAGGAGTTGTGGTAAGCTCTGGAGAACCAATTTCATGAATGCTTGTCTCCACTGGACCTGAAACCAGGGAAGGCCGTGGGCGACAATGCTGCAAACCTGGGTGCGGCCCTTCGCCGGGGCAATGTCACACACGTGCCTTGTATTGCTCACGTGTTGAACCTGGTTGTCCAGCAATTTTTAGCCCACTATCCCGGACTAGATGGCCTTCTGCAGAGGGCACGGTCGCTGTGTGCTCACTTCCACCGTTCGCATCCTGCAGCTCAGCGACTTACATCTCTACAGAAGTCGTTGGGCCTGCCACTTCACCGGCTAAAATGCAATGTGCCTACCTGGTGGAATTCAACTCTGCACATGTTGCAGCGACTATGGCAGCACCGACAAGCCCTGGTGCAATACGTTCTGACGTATAGCCTTGGCCAACGAGATCCAGAGGTGGGGCAAATCACGCTGGAGGAGTGGTCTCAGATCAGTGACCTATGCACCCTTCTGGCCAGTTTTGAAATGGCGACGAAGATGTTAAGTGCTGACGATGCCATTATCAGCATGACTATTCCAGTGATTTACATGCTGGAGCACATGTTAAACAGAATTCGGAGTCAGGTGGTGGCACAAGAGGAGGTGGAGGAAGTAGAGGAGGAGGAGTTGTATGCGGAAGGGCTAACATCTGCAAGGTCCAGACGGTCGGCAGAACCAAGGCGGCAGGCATGTGAGGGTGCGGGAGATGGTTTTACCAGGGCGCATGGTAGCAGCCAAACTAGTGAGGAAGGTGCAGGAGCCCAGGATGAAGTGGAGGACGAACTGATGGAAGACTCATCAGATGAGGGAGACCTTGATCACATTTCTGTTGTGCGAGGTTGGGGGGAGAGGACAGAGTAAGGAAGCATGATTGTTACCTCACCACCAACACAACAGGGACTTAGTGCTCCTGGATGCGCAAGACACATGAGTGCCTTCTTGCTGCACTACCTGCAACATGACCCTCGAATTGTGAGAATTAGAAATAATCCTGACTACTGGGTTGCCACACTGTTAGATCCCCGGTACAAAAGTAAATTTGCAGAGATTATTCCTGCCATAGAAAGGGATGCACGCATGCAGGAGTATGAGCAGAGACTGTTGCAGAATCTTACATGTGCTTTTCCACAAAACACCAGTGGTGCACGTAGTAAATCTCACAGTTCCAACTTGCCAACCGTGGGACCGTCAAGTGTTCAGCACTCAAACCGTAACAGAAACACAGTATCTGCTGGTAACATCAATTTTGCGGAATCATTTCACCACTTTTTTAGCCCATCCTTTGCAAGGCCACAGGAGACAAGAAGTCTGACACATAGTCAACGCCTAGAGACGATGGTACAGGAGTATCTCCAAGTAAACATTGAAGCCATGACTGTGTCACTGGACCCTTGCTCTTTTTGGGCTTCCAATCTGGATAAATGGCCGGAGCTCGCCACTTATGCCTTGGAGATCTTGTCATGCCCCGCAGCCAGCATTCTGTCTGAACGTGTGCTCAGCGCTGCTGGTGGTGTGCTGACAGATAAGCGCAAGCGGCACTCCACTGATAATGTAGACAGACTCACGTTCATAAAGATGAGCAAATCATGGATCCGAAACGACTTTTCTACCCCTGTGTCATCCTGGGGAGAGTAAAAGCTTGATGGTTGGTTAAAATCACCTCACCAACCGTTTTAAACTTTCAAATTACTAATCATGTTTATCTGTATATTGGCTGGAAAATAATTTGGGCTTTGTAGCAGTGTGCAGTACTGATTCTATTAGGCCATCTATACTAAGCTCCACCAGATTTAAAATTACTAATCATGTTTATCTGTATCTTGGCTGGAAAATAATTTGGGCTTTGTAGCAGTGTGCAGTACTGATTCTATTAGGCCATCTATTCTAAGCTCCACCAGATTTAAAATTAATAATAATTTTTAGCTGCACCTAGCCCGGAAAATAATTTTGGGGCTCCGAGATGCGCAAGACACATAAGTGCCTTCTTGCTGCACTACCTGCAACATGACCCTCAGATTGTCAGAATTCGAAGTAATCCTGACTACTGGGTTGCCACATTCTTAGATCCCCCACACTCTTCGATCAACCTTTTAATTTTAATAAAGACCAAAAAAATGGTCATTTTTGAAATTATAAGCATTAGCAAGTTATTAGAAACTGAAATCAAACAGTTTTCAACTCAAAACTTTATTCTAGGTTATGTTACATTTGCACATAGGACCCCTTGTTCGAAGGAGCTTCTGAACTCTCTCGTCCATTGAATTTGTCAGGTTTTGGATGGTTTCTGCTTCAATTGTTTTGCATGAGGACAGAATACCCTCCCAGAACTGTTGCTTAGATGTGAGCTGCCTCCTGCCATCATTAGATACTCCTTTTGATGATGCTCCAGAGGTTCTGAATGGGGTAGAGGTCAGGGGAGCATGGGGGTCACACCATAAGTTTGTCCCCTTTTATGCCCATATCAGCCAGAGATGCAGATGTGTTATGTGCAGCATGAGACGGTGCATTATCATGCATGAAAATGATCTTGCTGTGGAATACACGGTTCTTCTTCTTGAACCATGGCAGGAAGTGCTGTTTGAGAAACTCTACATACATTATGGAGTTCATCTTTACCCCTTCAAGGATCCTAAAGGGGCCGACAATCTCTCTCCCCATGATTCCAGCCCAAAACATTACTCCACCTCCTCCTTGCTGGCGCTGTAGCCGTGTTTGCATGGGGTGTCCATCAACCAGCCATCCTCCACTCCATCCATCTGGACCATCGAGCGTTGCACGACACTCATCCGTGAACAAAACAGTTTTGAAGTCAGTCTTCAAGTATTGTTTGGCCCACTGGAGCCATTTATGCTTGTGTGCAGTGGATAGAGGAGGTCGACAGGATGGCGTACGCACAGCTGCAAACCTCTGAAGGACCCTGCTTCTTGTTGTTCGGGGGACGTTGGAGGCACCAGCAGCTTCAAAAACTTGTCTGCTGCTATGACAAGGCTTTTTTGCCGCTGCTCTTTTAACCTGACGTAATTGCCTGTAGGAAAGAGTAGTCAATTTGCCCTTATCAGCACGCACACATGTGTACTGTGAATCAGCTACATACTTCTTGATTGCCAAGACACTTCATCCTGATCATCGTACATTGTTGATTGTAGTCATGCCTTGACCTAAACACTCCACAATTTGTTGCTTCTCAGCAGCCGACACATCATTTTTCTTTCCCATTTTGGCAGAAAATTTAGGCTGCTTAATAATGTGGGACAGCCTTCTTAAGTTGTCTTGCCTTTCATTGGACACACCTGCCAAACTAATTAGCACAGGTGTCTGCAATTGCTTACAGTGATATAAAGAGCCCTGACACACATCACCATCAATGAGTTTAACTGACAAACAAACAAATTCTTCCCATATCACTCCTAAACACTTTTTGCATAATAATTTGGAACACAGTGTACATGTGCTTTTCCACAAAACACCAAATGTTCTGACGCACCCCCTGGGCCTTGGGACATCCGGAGCCGGACCCTTTTTGATGGATGCTGGTGGTTGTAGTCTCCGTGGCGGCGACCCGGTTCCGTGGCTCAGGGCGGTCAAACCAGTGGCGGAACTATTTATGTGGTTTTGATGTTTAAATGTCCGACAACGCCACCCGTGGATTGCGGTCAGAGTGAACCGCCGCTGCAGGGCAGACCGCTGAGGCTGGTGTTGTGGGTGCAGCAGAGCGTAGCATAACTCCCCACGGGAGGAGTATAGCCTCAGGGCAGTGTATGCGGAGGATGGGGGTGATGGTGCAGGGCAGCATCAGTAACGACACGGAGTCAGTGATGAATTCCAGGGCCTTTACTCACAGTTCTTATTATCCAGACCACTTCTGCAGGTAACGGCTGCCCACGTCGTACTGTGCTCACCAGGTGAGGGGCTCAGACAACTCCCAGATAACTTTGGAGCGCTTCACAGGACCCCCTTTGTGTGTCCTTTGTCTGGCCTTTCTTACCAACCCTTCTGTCCGGCTGCCTCGGGCCTCCTCTTGGTAAACTTGGCGCCAGTTTCCCTGACCCTATGTGGTGCCTTCCTAGCGGGTGTAGCGAGGGGCTGCACCACAAAAAATGTCACAGCCTCCGGTTTCTAGCTAAGGGTCATTTCCTGCCTCCACTAGTTTCGGGGACCGGTCTCCCCCTTTGGCTTGACCCCTCCACGCAGGTGGATTCGGGCGTGCGGTGGCGACTCGCCCATCCGCACCCCTGGGATCCCTTCGTTCCTCGTTCCTGGAGCCTTCTCCGCTCCTCTTCCTTCTTTCTCCCTCTTCCAGGCCTGGGCCTCTGTTACTAGGCCCACCTCCGGAGCAGAGCTCATGCAGAGCCCCTGCTCCCTGTCACTTCTGCTCAGACTTCTCTGCACTGAACTAAGATGGTGCCCACCTTTTATACTCCCTTCTCAATGCACCCAGGAACTGCTTCCTTCCTGCTCCTGCACTACAGGGTTCCCCTTCCTCAGTGTTCCCTCTCCCCACTCCAGCCAGGGAAAAGGACTGTCGTGCATATTGGTCGCCCTGCACCACGGCAATGTGATGTAATGCATGCATGTGTCGGGTCCTGATCCACACTCCATCCTTACCTGAGAGTGAGATATCACACCTCTGGGTGAATTGCAATACCTCTGTAGCAACCGAGCCCTCCGGGTGCTACAGTTCCATTTATCTTCAGCCTAGGTGACGTATTGCGATACAGGGCCTTGATTTTGGCTATAAAAGGGTCCACTAGACCCCTACCCCAAGCTTTTTAAGAGAATAATATATGGCGTGCCAAGAGACTCTATGGAATGCTTTCTCAGCATCCAACGAGAGTATCTAATTACAAATTTTTAACTGCATCTAGCCCAGGAAATACTTTGTGCCTAGTAGCAGTGTCTGCTAGTCAGCGGATTATCCCGGCTGTTAAGCAAGCTACATCACCTGTAGTTTGGACACTTAATTTTTTCAAAGGAAATGCTTCGGGACCACGGGATACTCAGTGAAGAGCATCAGGAGTCACCCCAAGGCATAGGGGTAGGGACTGGCGGTAGGACGCCTTGCGGTGGACAGCTGAGCTCGATCCTTATAAAAACTTTTTAACTGCAGCAGCTTTAGTGGACGCTACTGGAGCTGGAATTACGCGACTGCTGGCATGAGACTTTCCCTCCAATAGATCCTTGTAAAAGGATTTAAAGTGTATTCATTCAAATTAGAGAGACAATTTAAATTAAAAAGCTTAGAGCTGCCTCCACCACAGGGGGGCTCGCTCGACCCACCAGCGGACAGGCACCAGTATTGGGAGAGGGGGGCTGGCCGTCAGGGTTCACCGCGGCTCTGGCACAAACCCGGCGACACGGAGGTGGCACGGGCAGGAACGGACTGGCCGTGTCGGCTTCTCACTTTTTGGATTTTAGAAGGGCATGACATGGATATATCTGTGTCTCCCCCTCCTTTTACTCCTCCACCTCTTTTCTTTTCGCATGACTATTTGTACTTGTCACTTTTCCATGTGTTAGTTATGTCTTCTGAGCAGTTTGTCAGCTTTTGGACACCTTTGAAGGTGTTTTCTATGTGTTTCTATGTGTTTTTGTTTGCCTGCCATTGGTTTTAACGGTGTTCGAAGGTGTTCGACGAACAGTTCGACGAACAGTTCGGCGAACACACGGGTGTTCGACGAACCGAACCGAACTCGAACACTACGGGGGTGGATCAACACTACTCCCAACCTATCTATTTAAGTGCACAGACCTGCCTGATAAAAGTGATAGGAGCTGATGTAACCTATCCCTGAAAAGGACTGCAATTACAATTAGTCTTTACTCCCAACCTATCTATATAAGAGCACAGACCTGCCTGATAAAAGTCGTAGGAAATGCTGTAACCTAGTCCTTAAAACTACTGCAATCACAACTATTCCCTACTCCCAAGCTATCTGTAGATTTGTGCGAAAATTGGCTTGAAATTAACAAAGTACAGCGCACACAGCAACAGCGGTGCCGTCTAACACGCAGCTGCAGCAGTGAGAAAATGGTGGCGACGGGGAAAATGGCTGGGTCTTATAGGGCAAGGACATGTGACATATTCTGCCAATGACACATGCCCTTGCTGGTGTGAAAAAAAGCAGTTCGCTCCGTGTGTGCTCTGCTAATAGGCTGACAGATTGCACCTCCCCACTGTAAATGCGGGAAAGAGAAAAAAAAATGAAGATCTTCATTATTTCTGCAGAGATCCATCCCCTGCCCCTCCCCCTGCCCCGCTGTACACTCAAACTGCGTATTAACATTAATTTTCAGCATTACTGAGAAAAAATCCAGTTATGATTTTGGTGCACGAACAGTTATCGAACATAGCCTCGAACAGCCGAATTTTTTTCAAATCGTTCGTGTTCGCCGAACGGCTCGAACACCGCCCAAAACAGCTCGAATTTGAGATTGGCGAACAGCTCGAGTCGAACACCGCTCATCACTTGTGAGGAGGAGGACCGTGGTGCAGAAGTGGAAGTGGAGGAGGTGGTGGATGATATAGTAACTGACCCAACGTGGCAGGAGGACATGCAGAGCGAGGCCAGCAGCACATAGGGGGAGGGAGGCAGAGTACCCCAACAGGCAGGAAGAAGCAGTGTGGTGGCCGCAGACAGAAGGCGGTCAACCGCTCCCCGTAACACCAACACGAGGGACGTTGCCAGTACAACCGGTAGGTCTTCCAGAGTCTGGAATTTTTTTAAAGACTCTGCTGATAACCCCAAAAAGGCCATTTGTACCACCTGCCAGGCCAGCGTCAGCAGCGGTGATAAAACTACCAGCCTGACCACCACCAGCATTATCAGGCACTTGTCAGCAAAGCAGCCGACTTTGTGGGGCGAACCCCAAGGTCCACGACCAGTGTCAGCGGGAGTCACCACTGCTTCTTCCGCTATTGTGCATGTAAGAGAGCCCCCTGTTGTGCGTGACAGGCAATCCCCTGTCCATACTGCATGCAAAGATGCCCCCTCCTCTCAATCTGAACTTGTTATGGGAGTTTCTCAAGAAACAGCATCAACGTCCACGTCCATGTCCAACCACAGCATTCAATTGTCCATATACCAGACCTTTGAACAAAAGCGCTAATTCGCAGTCAACGCCCCGCAGGCCACAGTCCTAAATTCGCACATTTCACGACTGCTTGCGTTGGAAATGCTGCCTTTTAGGCTGGTGGAGACGGAATCCTTCCGCAACCTTATGGTGGTGGCCGACCCTCGGTACTCAGTCCCCAGCCGACACTACTTTGTCCGGTGTGCCATCCTTGCACTACACAAGCATGTGTCCCAAAACATCTGCCGTGCCCTCAACAACACAGTTACTGGGAGAGTCCACATGACAACGGACACGTGGACAAGTGCTTGTGGCCAGGGATGCTACATCTCCCTGACGGCACACTGGGTAAACATATTGGAAGCCGGGACCAAATCGGACCTTGGGACGGAACACATCCTCCCCTCACCGAGGTTTGCGGGCCCTATGTCAGTCAGAGTTGCCCCCACAGTGTACAGCTCCTGCGCATCCTCCTCCTCCTCATATTCAGCCTCCATCTCAGATATCACCACATCAGTTACAAGCTGGAAGCACTGCAGTACTGCCTCAGCCAAGCGGCAACAGGCTGTGCTGAAACTCATAAGCTTAGGTGATAAACCTCACACTGCTTGTGAGTTGTGGACAGCTGTGAAAGAGCAGGCAGATCTGTGGCTGAGACCACTGAACCTACATCCAGACATGGTAGTTTGTGACAATGGCATTAACCTGATGGCGGCTCTGAGGCGAGGCAAGATCACTCACGTACCATGCCTGGCTCATGTGCTTAACTTCGTTCAGCAGTTTCTTAAATCAAACCCCAAGTTGACAGATCTGCTCGTCAAAGTACGCCGCCTGTCAGCTCATTTTCGGAAGTCGGCTACAGCTTCCGCCGCCCTTGCTGTGTTGCAGCAGTGTTTGCAGCTTCCGGCACACCGACTGGTGTGTGATGTCCCCACATGTTGGAACTCTACCCTCCGCATGTTGCAAAGGATTTGTGAGCAGAAGAGAGCAGTTGTGGAGTACCAGCTGCAACAAGGCCGTTGATATTCAGGTCAGACTCCACACATAAGACCTGAGGAGTGGACCTGGATGTCTGACATGTGTACCATCCTGACAAACTTTGAGGAGTCCACAAAGATAGTGAGTGGCGATGACGCCATCATTAGCGTCTGCATCCCACTTGTCTGTCTTTTGCAATACTCTCTGCAGAGAATTAAAGAGGAGGCATTGCAGCCAGAGTATGATGAGATGGATCAATAAGATGCAGCGGGCTATTACACACAGCCCAGCCTCATCTCAGCCCAACGTGCATTGGGGGACAATGAGGGACAGGAGGAGGAGGAAGAACAGGAGCTGGTATCATGCGCTGTAGACGGTAGTACCTGTACAACTGTCATACCGTCAGTTCAGCGTGTCTGGCCTGAGGACAGGGGGGAGGAGGAGGAGGTAGAGAGCATGGTCAGTCGT
Organism: Phyllobates terribilis; assembly: GCF_046119375.1. Taxonomy (NCBI): domain Eukaryota; kingdom Metazoa; phylum Chordata; class Amphibia; order Anura; family Dendrobatidae; genus Phyllobates; species Phyllobates terribilis. Next base: position 287,706,924 of record NW_027362761.1, read on the forward strand.
CATCTTGGTGAGGACACGGAAGTCTTGCCCCTAACCGTGACCCTCGCGTTGTCAAAATGTTGGGTGACAGTCATTACTGGTTGGTGACACTTTTAGACCCCCGCTACAAGGAGAACTTTCACTCTCTTATTCCTGTGGTGGAGAGGTCTACAAAAATGGGGCAGTACCAGAAGGCCCTTGCTGCAGAACTGTTAAAAAAATTCCCACCTGAACACGCTAGCGGCAGAGGTCACAGTTCGTTTCCCAAACAAGGCGCACAGGCGAGAGAGACGCAAGTCCAATCCAGCAGACGCAGGGAAACACTGTCAATGTTCTTGGACAGTTTTCTGAGACCCGCCCCGCTTACAGGCCCTGAGGCACGGGGTACTCTCACAAGGAGTGGAAAGTTTCAAAAGATGGTGAGGGAGTACCTTGCCGACCGTACCAGCGTCCTCTGTGGTTCCTCTGTGCCTTTTAATTATTGGGTATCCAAGCTGGACACTTGAAATAAACTCGCTACCGTGTTATCGGAGCATGTTTTTAGTGCCGCTGGGGGAATTATAACTGATAAGTGCACTCGCCTGTCAACTGACAATGCTGACAAGCTGACCCTTATCAAAATGAACAAGGGCTGGATTGGGCCAGACTTCTCATAACCACCAAATGGCAGCAGAGTAACATAAAGTCAAATCCACTGTGTTATTTCGGGAGGTGTATTCCCATGCATGTCTTTACACTCACACATGGGTATACGCTTCCTCAGTTTGGCTGTTTTTTGCTCTTCCGCTCATCCTCAGCCTCCACCACCACTATACCATCAGGGTGACCGCGGTCCGTGTTGCCAGCATTGCAAGGTCCTTGGTCCTAATTTTTGGCAGCTTTGGCTTGGAAGGCATAGGCAAAAACTATGAGAGACCCACTCCCCAATAATGGGAATAATGTTTTTAATATGCTGTACTGCATGGCTCTTGTAAGGGGCATTGCAAATTCCTCTGTCCTAATTTTTGACAGCTTTTGCTTGGAAGGCAAAGACAAAGACTATGGGAGACCCAGTCCCCAATAATGGGAATAATGTTTTTAATATGCTGAACTCCACGTCTCTTCCAAGGGGTATTAAGACCGTCTTGTTAAGCTACTGTGACCTCCATGACTCTTCCAAGGGGCATTGATATTGTCTTTTTATTCCACTGTAATCTCCACCACTCTTCCAAGGGGCATGGATAATGTATTTTTATTCCAATGACACCTCCACCACTCTTCCAAGTGGCATTGATATTGTCTTTTACTTCCACTGAGACCTCCACGTCTCTTCCAAGGGGCATTAAAACCATCTTGTTAAGCGACTGCGACCTCCACGACTCTTCCAAGGGGCATTAATATTGCCTTTTTATTCCACTGTAACCTCCACCACTCTTACAAGGGGCATTGATATTGAAATTTTTATTCCACTAGGACCTCCACCACTCTTCCAAGGGGCATTGATATTGTCTTTTTATTCCTCTGGGACCTCCACGTCTCTTCCAAGGGGCATTAAAACCGTCTTGCTAAACCACTCTGAAATCAACGTCTCTTCCAAGGGGCATTAAAACCGTCTTGCTAAATCACTCTGAATTCCACGTCTCTTCCAAGGGGCATTAAAACCGTCTTGCTAAGCTTCTGTGACATCCACGTCTCTTCCAAGGGGCATTGAAACTGTTTTGCTAAACCACTCTGAACTCCACATCTCTTTGAAGGGGCATTAAAACCATCATGTTAAGCTACTGTGACCCCCAAGTCTATTCCAAGGGGCATTGATATTGTCTTTTTATTCCACTGCGAGCTCCACCACTCTTCCAAGGGGCATTGATATTGTCTTTAAATTCCACTGCGACCTCCACCACTCTTCCAAGGGGCATTGATATTGTCTTTTTATTCCACTGTAACCTCCACCATTCTTCCAAGGGCCATTGATATTGTCTTTTTATTCCACTGGGACTTCAATTACTCTTCCAAGGGGCATTGATATTGTCTTTTATTCCACGGTAACCTCCACCACTCTTCCAAGGGGCATTGATATTGTTTTTTTATTCCACTGTGACCTCCACCACTCTTCCAAGGGGCATTGATGTTGTCTTTTTATACCACTGTGACCTCCACCACTCTTCCAAGTGGCATTGATATTGTCTTTTTATTCCACTGGGACCTCCACGTCTCCTCAAAGGGGCATTAAAACTGTCTTGTTAAGCTACTGTGACCTCTACGTCTCTTCCAAGGGGCATTAAAACCGTCTTATTAAACCACTCTGAACTCCACGTCTCTTTCAAGGGGCATTAAAACCATCTTGTTAAACCATTCTGAACTCCACGACTCTCCCAAAGGGCATTAAAACCGTCTTGTTAAGCTACTATGACCTCTATGTCTCTTCCAAGGGGCATTAAAACCGTCTTGTTAAACTGCTGTGACCTCCACGTCTCTTCCAAGGGGCATTAAAACCGTCTCGTTAAACCACTCTGAACAACACGTCTCTTCCATGGGGCATTAAAACCGTCTTGCTAAGCTACGGTGACCTCCACGTCTCTTCCAAGGGGCATTGAAACCGTCTTGTTAAACCACTCTGTACTCCACGTCTCTTCGAAGGGGCATTTAAACCATCTTGTTAAGCTACGCTGACCTCCAAGTCTCTTCCAAGGGGCATTGATATTGTCTTTTTATTCCACTGCGACCTTCACCACTCTTCCAAGGGGCATTGATATTGTCTTTTTATACCACTGTAATCTCCACCACTCTTCCAAGGAGCATTGATATTGTCCTTTAATTCCACTGGGACCTCCACCACTTTTCCAAGGGGCATTGATATTGTCTTTTTATTCCACTGTAACCTCCACCACTCTTCCAAGGAGCATTGATATTGTCTTTTTATTCCACTGGGGCCTCCACCACTCTTCCAAGGGGCATTGATATTGTCTTTTTATTCCAATGGGCCCTCCACGTCTCTTCCAAAGGGCATTAAAACTGTCTTGTTAAACCACTCTGAACTCCACGTCTCTTCTAAGTGGCATTAAAATTGTCTATTTAAGCTACTGTGACCTCCACGTCTCTTACAAGGGGCATTAAGACCGTCTTGTTAGACCACTCTGAACTCCACGTCTCTTCCAAGGGGCATTAAACCGTCTTGTTAAGCCAATGTGAACTCCAAGTCTCTTCCAAGAGGCATTAAAACCGTCTTGCTATACCACTCTGAACTCCTCGTCTCTTCCAAGGGGCATTAAAATTGTCTATTTAAGCTACTGTGACCTCCACGTCTCTTACAAGGGGCATTAAGACCGTCTTGTTAGACCACTCTGAACTCCACGTCTCTTCCAAGGGGCATTAAACCGTCTTGTTAAGCCAATGTGAACTCCACGTCTATTCCAAGGGGCATTAAAACCGTCTAGCTAAACGACTCTGAACTCCACGTCTCTTCCAAGGGGCAGAAAAACCATCTTGTTAAGCTACTGTGACCTTCACGTCTCTTCCAAGGGGCATTAAAACCATCTTGTTAAGCTACTGTGACCTCCACGTCTCTTCCAAGGGGCATTAAAACCATCTTGTTAAACAACTCTGAACTCCACGTCTCTTCCAAGGGACATTAAAATCATCTTGTAAAGCTACAGAGACCTTCACGTCTCTTACAAGGGGCATTAAAACCTTCTTGTTAAACCACTCTGAACTCCACGTCTCTTCCAAGGGGCATTAAAACCGTCTTGTCAAATCACTCTGAACTCCACGTGTCTTCCAAGGGGCATTAAAACCATCTTGTTAAGCTACTGTGACCTCCACGTGTCTTCCATGGGGTATTTATATTGTCTTTTTATTCCACTGCGACCTCCACCACACTTCCAAGGGTCATTGATAATGTCTTGTTATTCCACTGCGACCTCCACCACTCTCCAGGGGGCATTGATATTGTTTCTTTATTTCACTGTAAACTCCAGCACTCTTCCAAGGGACATTGATATTGTCTTTTTATTTCACTGGGCCCTCCACATCTCTTCCAAAGGGCATTAAAACCGTCTTGTTAAATCACTCTGAACTCCACGTCTCTTCCAAGTGGCATTGATATTGTCTTTTTATTCCACTGTGACCTCCACCACTCTTCCAAGGGGCATTGATATTGTCTTTTTATTCCACTGGGACCTCCACGTCTCCTCAAAGGGGCATTAAAACTGTCTTGTTAAGCTACTGTGACCTCTACGTCTCTTCCAAGGGGCATTAAAACCGTCTTATTAAACCACTCTGAACTCCACGTCTCTTTCAAGGGGCATTAAAACCGTCTTGTTAAACTGCTGTGACCTCCACGTCTCTTCCAAGGGGCATTAAAACGGTCTTGTTAAACCACTCTGAACTACACGTCTCTTCCATGGGGCATTAAAACCGTCTTGCTAAGCTAAGGTGACCTCCACGTCTCTTCCAAGGGGCATTGAAACCGTCTTGTTAAACCACTCTGTACTCCACGTCTCTTCGAAGGGGCATTAAAACCATCTTGTTAAGCTACGGTGACCTCCAAGTCTCTTCCATGGGGCATTGATATTGTCTTTTTATTCCACTGCGACCTCCACCACACTTCCAAGGGGCATTGATATTGTCTTTTTATTCCACTGCGACCTTCACCACTCTTCCAAGGGGCATTGATATTGTCTTTTTATTCCACTGTAATCTCCACCACTCTTCCAAGGAGCATTGATATTGTCTTTTAATTCCACTGGGACCTACACCACTTTTCCAAGGGGCATTGATATTGTCTTTTTATTCCACTGTAACCTCCACCACTCTTCCAAGGAGCAATGATATTGTCTTTTTATTCCAAAGGGCCCTCCACGTCTCTTCCAAAGGGCATTAAAACCGTCTTGTTAAGCTACTGTGATCTCCACGTCTCTTCCAAGGGGCATTAAAACCGTCATTCTAAACCACTCTGAACTCCTCGTCTCCTCCAAGGGGCATTAAAATCGTCTATTTAAGCTACTGTGACCTTCACGTCTCTTACAAGGGGCATTAAAACCGTCTTGTTAAACCACTCTGAACTCCACGTCTCTCCCAAGGGGCATTAAACCGTCTTGTTAAGCCAATGTGACCGCTACGTCTTTTCCAAGGGGCATTAAAACCATCTTGTTAAACCACTCTGAACTCCACGTCTATTCCAAGGGGCATTAAAACCGTCTAGCTAAACGACTCTGAACTCCACGTCTCTTCCAAGTGGCAGAAAAACCATCTTGTTAAGCTACTGTGACCTCGACGCCTCTTCCAAGGGGCATTAAAACCATCTTCTTAAGCTACTGTGACCTCCACGTCTTTTCCAAGGAGCATTAAAACAGTCTTGTTAAACCACTCTGAACACCACGTCTCTTCCAAGGGGCATTAAAACGGTCTTTTAAAGCTACTTTGACCTCCACGTCTCTTCCAAGGGGCATTGATATTGCCTTTTTATTTCACTGTAAACTCCAGCACTCTACCAAGGGACATTGATATTGTCTTTTTATTCCACTGGGACCTCCACCACTCTTCCAAGGGGCATTATAACCGTCTTGTTAAACCACTTTGAACTGCACGCTTTTTCCAAGGGGCATTAAAACAGTCTTGTTCAGCTACTGTGATCTCCACGTCTCTTCCAAAGGGCATTAAAACCGTCTTGTTAAACCAATCTGAACTCCACGTCTCTTCCAAGGGGAATTAAAACAGTCTTGTTAAGCTACTGTGATCTCCACATCGCTTCCAAGGGGCATTAAAACCGTCTTGTTAAGCTACTGTGACCTCCACGTCTCTTCCAAGGGGCATTGATATTGTCTTTTTATTCCACTGTAACCTCCACCACTCTTCCAAGGGGCATTGATATTGTTTTTTTAATCCACTGGGACCTCCACCACTCTTCCAAGGGGCATTAAAACCGTCTTGTTAAACCACTCTGAACTCCACATCTCTTCCAAGGGGCATTAAAACCATCTTTTTAAGCTACTGTGACCTCCACGTCTCTTCCAAGGGGCTTTAAAACAGTCTTGTTAAACCACTCTGAACACCAGTTCTCTTCCAAGGGGCATTAAAACGGTCTTTTAAAGTCACTGTGACCTCCACGTCTCTTCCAATTTGCATTGATATTGTCTTTTTATTCCAATGTAACCTCCACAACTCTTCCAATTGGCATTGATATTGTCTTTTTATTCCACTGGGACCTCCACCATTCTTCCAAGAGGCATTAAAACCGTCTTGTTAAACCACTCTGAGCTCTATTTCTCTTCTAAGGGGCATTAAAACAGTCTTGTTAAGCTACTGTGACCTCCATGTCTATTATAACGGGCAGAAAAACCGTCTTGTTAAGCTACTGTGACCTCCACGTCTCTTCCAAGGGGCATTAAAACCATCTTGTTAAGCTACTGTGACCTCCAGGTCTCTTCCAAGGGGCATTAAAACCGTCTTTGTAAATCTCTCTGAACTCCACGTGTCTTCCAAGGGGCATTAAAACCGTCTTGTTAAGCTACTGTGACTTCCACGTGTCTTCCATGGGGCATTTATATTGTCTTTTTATTCCACTGCGACCTCCACCACACTTCCGAGGGTCATTGATAATGTCTTGTTATTCCACTGCAACCTCCACCACTCTCCAAGGGGCATTGATATTGTCTTTTTACTTCACTGTAAACTCCAGCACTCTTCCAAGGGACATTGATATTGTCTTTTTATTACACTGGGACCTCCACCACTCTTACAAGGGGCATTAAAGCTGTCTTGTTAAACCACTTTGAACTGCAAGTCTCTTCCAAGGGGCATCAAATCAGTCTTGTTAAGCTACTGTGATCTCCACGTCTCTTCCAAGGGGCATTAAAACCGTCTTGTTAAACCAATCTGAACTCCACGTCTTTCCCAAGGGGCATTGAAACCGTCTTGTTAAGCTACTGTGACCTCCACGTCTCTTCCAAGGGGCATTAAAACCATCTTGTTAAACCACTCTGAACTCCACATCTTGTTATGGGGCAATAAAACCGTCTTGTTAAGCTACTGTGACCTCCACGTCTCTTCCAAGCGGCATTAAAACCATCTTGTTAAGCTACTGTGACCTCCACATCACTTCCAAGGGGCAATTAAAACCTTCTTGTTAAGCTACTGTGACCTCCACGTCTCTTCCAAGGGGCATTGATATTGTCTTTTTATTTCTCTGTAACCTCCACCACTCTTCCAAGGGGCATTGATATTGTTTTTTTAATCCACTGGGACCTCCACCACTCTCCAGGGGGCATTAAAACCGTCTTGTTAAACTACTCTGAACTCCACATCTCTTCCAAGCGTCATTAAAACCATCTTTTTAAGCTACTGTGACCTCCACGTCTATTTCAAGGGGCATTAAAACAGTCTTGTTAAACCACTCTGAACACCACTTCTCTTCCAAGGGGCATTAAAACGGTCTTTTAAAATCACTGTGACCTCCACGTCTCTTCCAAGGGGCATTGATATTGCCTTTTTATTCCACTGGGACCTCCACCACTCTTCCAATGGGCATAGATATTGTCTTTTTATTCCAATGTAACCTCCACAACTCTTCCAATTGGCATTGATATTGTCTTTTTATTCCACTGGGACCTCCACCATTCTTTCAAGAGGCATTAAAACCGTCTTGGTAAACCACTCTGAACTCTATTTCTCTTCTAAGGGGCATTAAAACAGTCTTGTTAAGCTACTGTGACCTCCATGTCTATTCCAAGGGGCATTAAAATCATCTTGTAAAGCTACAGAGACCTCTACGTCTCTTCCAAGGGGCATTAAAACCTTCTTGTTAAACCACTCTGAACTCCACGTCTCTTCCAAGGGGCATTAAAACCGTCTTTGTAAACCTCTCTGAACTCCACGTGTCTTCCAAGGGGCATTAAAACCGTCTTGTTAAGCTACTGTGACCTCCACGTGTCTTCCATGGGGCATTTACATTGTCTTTTTATTCCACTGCGACCTCCACCACACTTCCAAGGGTCATTGATAATGTCTTGTTATTCCACTGCGACCTCCACCACTCTCCAAGGGGCATTGATATTGTCTTTTTACTTCATTGTAAACTCCAGCACTCTTCCAAGGGACATTGATATTGTCTTTTTATTACACTGGGACCTCCACCACTCTTCCAAGGGGCATTAAAGCCGTCTTGTTAAACCACTTTGAACTGCAAGTCTCTTCCAAGGGGCATTAAAACATTCTTGTTAAGCTACTGTGATCTCCACGTCTCTTCCAAGGGGCATTAAAACCGTCTTGTTAAACCAATCTGAACTCCACGCCTTTCCCAAGGGGCATTGAAACCGTCTTGTTAAGCTACTGTGACCTCCACGTCTCTTCCAAGGGGCATTAAAACCATCCTGTTAAACCATTCTGAACTCCACATCTTGTTATGGGGCAATAAAACTGTCTTGTTAAGCTACTGTGACCTCCACGTCTCTTCCAAGCGGCATTAAAACCATCTTGTTAAGCTACTGTGACCTCCACATCGCTTCCAAGGGGCATTAAAACCTTCTTGTTAAGCTACTGTGACCTCCACGTCTCTTCCAAGGGGCATTGATATTGTCTTTTTATTCCACTGTAACCTCCACCACTATTCCAAGGGGCATTGATATTGTTTTTTTAATCCACTGGGACCTCCACCACTCTTCCAAGGGGCATTAAAACCGCCTTGTTAAACCACTCTGAACTCCTCGTCTCTTCTATGGGGCATTTAAACCGTCTTTTTTAGCTGCTGTGACCTCCACGTCTCTTCCAAGCGGCATTAAAACCATCTTGTTAAGCTACTGCGACCTCCACATCGCTTCCAAGGGGCATTAAAACCTTCTTGTTAAGCTACTGTGACCTCCACGTCTCTTCCAAGGGGCATTGATATTGTCTTTTTATTCCACTGTAACCTCCAAGACTCTTCCAAGGGCATTGATATTGTCTTTTTATTCCACTGGTACCTCCACCACTCTTCCAAGGGGCATTAAAACCATCTTGTTAAGCTACTGTGACCTCCACGTCTCTTCCAAGGGGCATTAAAACCTTCTTGTTAAACCACTCTGAACTCCACATCTCTTCCTAGGGGCAATAAAACCGTCTTGTTAAGCTACTGTGTCCTCCACGTCTCTTCCAATCGGCATTAAAACAGTCTTGTTAAACCTCTCTGAACACCACGTCTCTTCCAAGGGGCATTAAAACTGTCTTGTTAAGCTACTGTGACCTCCACGTGTCTTCCATGGGGCATTTATATTGTCTTTTTATTCCACTGCGACCTCCACCCCACTTCCAAGGGGCATGGATATTGTCTTATTGTTCCACTGTGACCTGCACGTCTATTCCAAGGGGCATTAAAACCATCTTGTTAAGCTACTGTGCCCTCCACGTCTCTTCCAAGGGGCAATAAAATCTTCTTGTTAAATCACTCTGAACTCCACGTCTCTTCCAAGGGACATTAAAACCGTCTTGTTAAGATACTGTGACCTCCACGTCTCTTCCAAGGGGCATTAAAACCGTTTTGTTAAACCACTCTGAACTCCACGTGTCTTCCAAGGGGCACTAAAACCATCTTTTTATGCTACTGTGAACTCCAGGTCTCTTCCAAGGGGCATTAAAACCATCTTGTTAAACCACTGTGAAATCCACTTCTCTACCAAGGGACATTAAAACCGTCTTGTTAAGCTGCTGTGACCTCCACGTCTCTTCCAAGGTGCATTGAAACCATCTAGTTAAAACACTCTGAACTCCACGTCTTTTCCAAGGAGCATTAAAACCATCTTGTTAAGCTACTGTGACCTCCACGTCTCTTCCAAGGGGCATTAAAATCTTCTTGTTAAACCACTCTGAACTCCACGTCACTTCTAATGGGCATTAAAACCGTCTTGTTAAGCTACTGTGTCCTCCACCTCTCCTCCAAGGGGCATTAAAACCGTATTGTTAAGCTACTGTGACCTTCAAGTCTCTTCCAAGGGGCATTAATATTGTGTTTTTATTCCACTGCGACCTCCACCACTCTTCCAAGGGGCATTAATATTGTCTTTTTGTTCCACTGTGACCTTCACGTCTTTTCCAAGAGGCATTAAAACCATCTTGTTAAACCACTCTGAACTCCACGTCTCTTACAAGGGACATTAAAACCGTCTTGTTAAGCTACTTTGACCTCCACGTCTCTTCCAAGGGGCATTACAACCGTCTTGCTAAACCACTCTGAACTCCACGTCTCTTCTAAGGGGCATTAAAACAATATTTTTAAGCTACAGTGACCTCCACGTCTCTTCCAAGAGGCAATTAAACTGTCTTGTTAAACCATTCTGAACTCCACGTCTCTTCCAAGGGGCATTAAAACCCTCTTGTTAAGCTACTGTGAGCTCCACGTCTCTTCCAAGGGGCATTGATATTGTCCTTTTATTCCACTGCGACCTCCACCACTCTTCCAAGGGGCATTGATATTGTCTTTTTATTCCACTACGACCTCCACCACTCTTCCAAGGGGCTTTGAAACCGTCTTTTTAAGCTTCTGTGACCTCCATGTCTTTTCCAAGTGGCATTAAAAACATCTTGTTAAGCTACTGTGACCTCCACGTCTCTTGCAAGGGGCATTGATATTGTCTTTTTATTCCACTGCAACCTCCAACACTCTTCCAAGGGGCATTTATATTGTCTTTTTATTCCACTCTAACCTTCACCACTCTTGCAAGGGGCATTGATATTGTCTTTTTATTCCACTGGGACTTCCACCACTCTTCCAAGGGGCATTAAAACCATCTTGTTTAACCACTCAGAACTCCACGTCTCTTCCAAGGGGCATTAAAACCATCTTGTTAAGCTACTGTGACCTCCACGTCTCTTCCAAGGGGCATTAAAACCATCTTGTTACACGACTCTGAACTCCACGTCCCTTCCAAGGGGCATTAAAACCGTCTTGTTAAGCTACTGTGACCTCCACGTCTCTTCCAAAGGGACATTAAAACCGTCTTGTTAAGCTACTGTGACCTGCACGTCACTTCCAAGGGGCATATATATTGTCTTTTTATTCCACTGTGACCTCCACCACTCTTCCAAGGGGCATGGATATAGTCTTCTTATTCCACTGTAACCTCCACCACTCTTCCAAGGGGCATTGATATTGTCTTTTTGTTCCACTGTGACCTGTACGTCTCTTCCAAGGGGCATTAAAACCTTCTTGTTAAACCACTCTGAACTCCACGTCTATTCCAAGGTTCATTAAAACGGTCTTGTTAAGCTACTGTCCCCTCCACGTCTCTTCCAAGAGGCAATAAAACCTTCTTGTTAAACCGCTCTGAACTCCACGTCTCTTCCAAGGGACATTAAAACCGTCTTGTTAAGCTACTGTGACCTCCGAGTCTCTTCCAAGGGGCATTAAAATCATCTTGTTAATACCCTCTGAACTCCAGGTCTCTTCAAAGGGGCATTAAAACCGTCTTGTTAAGCTACTCTGACCTCCATGTCTTTTCCAAGAGGCATTTAAACTGTCTTGTTAAACCACTCTGAACTCCATGTCTCTTCCAAGGGGCATTAAAACCCTCTTGTTAAGCTACTGTGAATTCCACGTCTCTTCAAAGGGGCATTGATATTGTCCTTTTATTCCACTGCGACCTACACCACTCTTGCAAGGGGCATTGATATTGTCTTTTTATTCCACTACGACCACCACCACTCTTCCAATGGGCATTGATATTGTCTTTTTATTCCACTGTAACATCCACCACTCTTTCAAGGGGCATTGATGTTGTCTTTTCATTCCACTGAGACCTCCACCGCTCATCCAATGGGCATTGATATTGTCTTTTTATTCCACTGGAACCGCCACGTCTCATCCAAGGGGCATTAAAACCATCTTGTTAAACCACTCTAAACTCCACGTCTCTTCTAATGGGCATTAAAACCGTCTTGTTAAGCTATATTGACCTCCACGTCTCTTCCAAGGGGAATTAAAACCGTCTTGTTAAACCCCTCTGAACTCCACATCTCTTCCAAGGGGCATTAAAACCGTCTTTTTAAGATACTGTAGGGTCCACATCTCTTCCAAGGGGCATTGATATTGTCTTTTAATTCCACTGCAACCTCCACTACTGTTCCAAGGGGCATTGATATTGTCTTTTTATTCCACTGCGAACTCCACCACTTTTCCAAGGGGCATTGATATTGTCTATTTATTCCACTGTAACCTCCGCCACTCTTCCAAGGGGCATTGATATTATCTTTTTATTCCCCTGGGACCTCCATTACTCTTCCAAGGAGCATTAATATTGTCTTTTTATTAGACTGGGACCTCCACGTCTCTTCCAAGGGGCATTAGAACTGTCTTGTTCAACCACTCTGAACTCCGCGTCTCTTCCAAGGGGCATTAAAACCGTCTTGTTAAGAAACTGTGACCTCCACGTCTCTTCCAAGGGGCAATGATATTTTATTTTTATTCCACTGTAACCTCCACCACTCTTCCAAGGGGCATTGATATTGAAATTTTTAATCCACTGGGACCTCCACCACTCTTCCAAGGGGCATTGATATTGTTTTTTTATTCCACTGGGACCTCCACCTCACTTCCAATGGGCATTGAAACTGTCTTGTTAAACCACTCTGAACTCCACGTCTCTTCAAAGGGGCATTGATATTGTCTTTTTATTCCACTGAGAGCTCCACCACTCTTCCAAGGGGCATTGATATTGTCTTTTAATTTCACTGCGACCTCCACCACTCTTCCAAGGGGCATTGATATTGTCTTTTTATTCCACTGTAACCTCCACCAATCTTACAAGGGGCATTGATATTGTCTTTTTATTCCACTGGGACCTCAATTACTCTTCCAAGGGGCATTGATATTGTCTTTTTATTACACTGCAACCTCCACCAATCTTTCAAGGGGCATTGATATTGTTTTCTTATTTCACTGTGACCTCCACCACTCTTCCAAGGGTCATTGATATTGTCTTTTTATTCCACTGTGATCTTCACCACTCTTCCAAGGGGCATTGATATTGTCTTTTTATTCCACTGGGACCTCCACATCTCTTCCAAGGGGCATTAAAACTGTCTTGTTAAGCTACTGTGACCTCCACGTCTCTTCCAAGTGGCATTAAAACCGTCTTATTAAACTACTCTGAACTCCACGTCTCTTCCAAGGGGCATTAAAACCGTCTTGTTAAACCACTCTGAACTCCACCACTCTTCCATAGGGCATTAAGACCATCTTGTTAAGCTACTGTGACCACTATGTCTCTTCCAAGGGGCATTAAAACCATCTTGTTAAACCACTCTGAACTCCACGTCTCTTCTAAGGGGCATTAAAACCGTCTTGCTAAGCAACTGTGACCTCCACGTCTCTTCCAAAGGGCATTGAAACAGTCTTGTTAAACCACTCTGAACTCCACGTCTCTTCGAAGGGGCATTAATACCATCTTGTTAAGGTACGGTGACCTCCAAGTCTCTTCCAAGGGGCATTGATATTGTCTTTTTCTTCCACTGCGACCTCCACCACTCTTTAAGGGGCATTGATATTGTCATTTTATTACACTGCGACCTCCACCACTATTCCAAGGGGCATTGATATTGTCTTTTTATTCCACTGTAACCTCCACCACTCTTCCAAGGGGCATTGATATTGTCTTTTTATTCCACTGTGACCTCCACCACTTTTCCAAGGGGCATTGATATTGTCTTTTTATTCCACTGTAACCTCCACCACTCTTCCAAGGAGCATTGATATTGTCTTTTTATTCCACCGGGGCCTCCACCACTCTTCCAAGGAGCATTGATATTGTCTTTTTATTCCACCGGGGCCTCCACCACTCTTCCAAGGGTCATTGATATTGTCTTTTTATTCCACTGGGCCCTCCACGTCTCTTCCAAGGGGCATTAAAACCGTCTTGTTAAACCACTTTGAACTCCATGTATCTTACAAGTGGCATTAAAACCGTCTTGTTAAGCTACTGTGACCTCCAAGTCTCTTCCATGGGGCATTAAAACCATATTGTTAAACCACTTTGTACTCCACGTCTCTTCCAAGGGGCATTAAAATCGTCTATTTAAGCCACTGTGACCTCCACGTCTCTTCCAAGGGGCATTAAAACCTTCTCGTTAAACCACTCTGAACTCCTCGTCTCTTCCAAGGGGCATTAAAACCATCTTGCTAAACCACATTGAACTCCACGTCTCTTCCAAGGGGCATTAAAACCATTTTGTTAAACCACTCTGAACTCCACGTCTCTTCCAAGGGGCATTAAAACCATCTTGATAAACCACTCTGAACTCCACGTCTCTTCCAAGGGGCATTAAAACCGTCTTGTTAAGCTACTGTGACCTCCACGTGTCTTCCATGGGGCATTTATATAGCCTTTTTATTCCACTGCGACCTCCACCACTCTTCCAGGGGTCATTGATAATGTCTTGTTATTCCACTGCGACCTCCACCTCTCTCCAAGGGGCATTAATATTGTCTTTTCATTTCACTGTAAACTCCAGCACTCTTCCAAGGGACATTGATATTGTCTTTTTATTCCACTGGGAACTCCACCACTCTTCAAAGGGGCATTAAAACCGTCTTATTAAACCACTCTGAACTCCAAGTCTCTTCCAAGGGGCATTAAAACCGTCTTGTTAAACCACTCTGAACTCCACGTCTCTTCCAGGTGGCATTAAAACCGTCTATTTAAGCTACTGTGACCTCCACGTCTCTAACAAGGGGCATTAAAACCGTGTTGTTAAACCACTCTGAACTCCACGTCTCTTCCAAGGGGCATTAAAACCATCTTGTTAAACCACTCTGAACTCCACGTCTCTTCCAAGGGGCATTAAAACCATCTTGTTAAGCTACTGTGACCTCCACGTTTCTTCCAAGGGGCATTAAAACCGTCTTGATAAACAACTCTGAACTCCACGTCTCTTCCAAAGGCCATTAAAATCGTCTTGTTAAGCTACAGAGACCTCCACGTCTCTTCCAAGGGGCATTAATACCTTCTTGTTAAACCACTCTGAACTCCACGTCTCTTCCAAGGGGCATTAAAACCATCTTGTTAAACCACTCTGAACTCCACGTCTCTTCCAACGGGCATTAAAACCGTCTTGTTAAGCTACTGTGACCTGCACGTCTCTTCCAAGGGGCATTGATATTGTCTTTTTATTCCACTGCGACCACCACCACTCTTCCAAGGGGCATTGATATTGTCTTTTTAGTCCACTGTAACCTCCACTACTCTTCCAAGGGTCATTGATATAGTCTTTTTGTTCCACTGTGACCTGCACGTCTCTTCCAAGGGGCATTAAAACCATCTTGTTAAACCACTCTGAACTCCACGTCTCTTCCAAGGGACATTAAAACTGTCTTGTTAAGCTACTGTGACCTCCACGTCTCTTCCAAGGGGCATTAAAATAGTCTTGTTAAACCACTCTGAACTCCACGTCTCTTCTAAGGGGCATTAAAACCGTCTTGTTAAGCTACTGTGACCTCCACGTCTCTTCCAAGAAACATTTAAACTGTCTTGATAAACCACTCTGAACTCCACGTCTCTTCCAAGGGGCATAAAAACCCTCTTGTAAAGCTACTGTGAGCTCCTCGTCTCTTCCAAGGGGCATTAAAACCGTCTTGTTAAACCTGTTATGATCTGCAACCTGAACTAAGGAAAAATAGGGGAAAGCTGTCCCTACAGGAAGACTAAGATGAATCCCTACGATGTAGGGCTGCCTGTTTCTATTGAACAGACCCTCCTTAATCCTCGGCTAGTCTGAACAAAGACCTATAGAATTAAGGGAGGGGTCCCTAAAAAGAACTAAGGACTGGGACAAAAATGGGACACCTCCTAAACAGAAGTTGTTGCAGAACACAAAAGACAAACTGACAAAATATACTAGAGGTCCCAGAGGACAAATCGAACTTGACAGAGAAAGGCACCGAAGCACCAGGCTAGAGAAACAATCAAACACTGAAGTCAAGCACAGCCAGAATGGCGGAGCTGGAATATAAAGGCAGATGGTCACGTGACCCCAAAACACAAGATAGAAAAAACAAACAGGAGGGTTCTAACAAAACCACTCTGAACTCGACGTCTCTTCCAAGGGGCATTAAAACCATCTTGTTAAGCTACTGTGACCTCCACGTTTATTCCAAGGAGCATTAAAACCATCTTGTTAAACCACTCTGAACTCCACAGCTCTTCCAAGCGGCATTGAAATGTTGTTTTTAATTACCTCTAACCTCCAGGACTCTTCCAATGGGCATTGCATTTCCTTCTAATTTTAGTCAGCTTTTGCTTTTCAATGCATTGGCGAACACTAAGGGAGACCCACTCCCCAATAATGGGTAGGTATTTTAGTACGCTGTAATCCACTTCTGTTTCAAGGGGCATTGCAGTTCCTCATAATTTTTGGAAAGCCTTCTATTCACTGCTTAGGCCAACAGTGTACAGGAGACCCAGTTGCTATAAATGGAAAAAAAGGTTTAGTTAAGGCCCTCTGACCTCCATGTCACTTCCAAGGGGCATTGGAGTGCCTCAATATTTTTGGTAGGCATTGCACTCACTGTATGCCCTATAACTGTGTAGCCGAACAGCTCCTTTTGATACAGAAACATATCCTACAAGACATGTGTGGTTGACTGGCCTGATATTGATGTGAATGGTTCCTGTTCCTCCTGCTCTTTCTCCTTTGCCACCACCTCATCCATCATTCATCACCTGAAGCTTTGTTTTAAGGGCATCAAATAACTGGGATAGTAGCAGGAAAACATCCAGAAATCCTTGGAGGAGGTAGGATATGCGCCAAAATGCTGACCACCTCAGGCCTAGCCGCTACTACATACATGCGCTTGCATTCCAAGGAAGAGAAAGCTAAGGAGATGGATGACCTCATGATCATGAATAATTTACTCGTTGAGTAGGAGGCGGACCACTGCTGCTGTCTACCTTCTGAACTTTGTGTTGAAGCCTGATTGACCCAGGACCTGCAATCCTCTATGTCTGGAGGACGTGTTGCATCCCAGTGTCCAACTGTGTCCCGGCTTCCACAATATTAACCCAGTGTGAAGGCGTCAGTGAGATGGACCATCCCTGGCCACATTCACTTGGCCACATGTTTGTGGTTAGGCTGTCCTTCCCAATAAATGCACTGGGGAGGGCACAGGTAATGTTTTGGTATGCGCACTTGCGTATAAGGCGCTCCGGGACAAATAGGCGAACCTGGGGACTGTGTGTGGGCACCCGGCCATGGGGCGGCTGGGGACCGAGTATGGACACACGGCCGCCCCCTGGCGGCTGGGGACCAAGCGTGGACACCCGGCCGCCGGGCGGCTGGGGACTGAGTATGGAGACCTCGCTGCCAAAGCAGCCATGAGGTAGTGGCCAGCTTCGGACTCCTCCAAACTAAAAGGCCCCATTTCAAGTGCAAGCTAGCAGTATAGTATTGCAGCCTGTGGGTGGGTGGATGGCTGCATATTTGCGCTTGCATTGCAAGGAATGGGGGAGGTACAATTGAACACTGCCCTGGGACAAGGACTTGCACGGGGATAGTTGCAAGTCTGTATCTTCTGATCCGGCCAGGATCATTTCTGATGTGCACACTTTTAGGCAGTGACCTGGGTGTCAGAGATCCTTCCAGGGGTCTTCCCCATACTGTTCCCATGTCTTTTCAGCACTGTATGCATGTGTCACACAGCACATAGCCAGATAAGTTTGTAAAATGTTTAAATGACATTTCCCGGTGAATGTATTTGTCACTGTGGAAAGCAATACAAAAGAGCAAAAATGCATAAAAATTGCTACTTGTGAACATAGCCTACGGTGTGGAGGAGTATTTTTGTTTTTGGTTATTTATTTTACCTTATACACAAGTCTTTACCCTGGAAAGGATGTTCCTTAACATATTTCACAGGAAAGCAGTTTCAGTTTCGTTTTTGAATGTTTCATTGTGAGCCCTTAAAAGTGGCTTAATACCTCTGACCACGTTGTTGACAGCAGTGACCTGGGGGTCAGAAATGCTTCCTGGGGCGATCCCCATGCTGTCCCCGTGTCATTTGAGCACTGTCACTATAGTTTTGGGCACTTTTTAGGCTTTCTACAGACTGCCAGGGGTGCCGCCGCAAAAATTCTCAGGTCTCCCATAGACTAACATTGGGCTCGTTGCTCGGGTCGAGCACCCGAGTATCACAGTGAGCTCGGCCCGTGCTTCGAGTACCCGAGCATTTTAGTGCTCGCTCAACACTAATGCCACTGTCTCAGTTCCTCCTGTGGTGGAAGACGGCGAATATGAAATTTTACATATCTTGAATTCTAATTGGCATAGAGGGAGAGTACAGTATCTCGTCTCCTGGAAGGGTTTCAGTCCCGAAGATAACTCCTGGGTAAGGGCAGATGATGTCTCTGCTCCTAGACTTCTAAGAGCTATCCACAACAGGTTTCCAGATAGGCCTGGGCCTGGAATATCCGGAGGATCCTCTTAAAAGAGGGGGTACTGTTAGAACCCTCCTTTTTTTTTTCTCCATCTTTTGTTTTGCGGTCACGTGACCATCTGCCATTATATTCCTGCTCCGCCTTTTTGGCTGTGCTGGATTTTAGTGTTGTTTGACTGTTTTGCTAGCCAGGTACTTCGGTGGCCATATCTCTCAGTTTGCTTGGTCCTCTGGGACCTCTAGTACCTTTTGTCAGTTTATCTTTTGTTTTCTGCAACAACTTTCTCTGTTCAGGAGGTGTCCCTTTTTTGTTCCAGTCCTTAGTTCTTTTAGGGACCCCTTCCCCTTATTCTATAGGTCTTCGTTCAGACTATCCTAGGACTAAGGCGGGTCTGTTCGCTAGGAACAGGCAGCCCGCTACATCATAGGGATTCAGCTTAGTCTTACTGTAGGGAAAGCTTTCCTCTTCTTTCCTTAGTTCTTGTTTGCAGATTATAACAGGCTAGCCAAGCTTTCCTGACTTAAAGTTACCACCTACAGGAAGGAAAAAAAAAATTACAAGTGCGCTGCTGATATGACCTGTTCTGAGCTATCACCAATCCCCCCACTCATCTACCACGTCTCCCCGCTCATCATACACAAGCACTATGCTAGCAAAACTGTTAAAAATGCTGTAGTTGCCCCGCAATCATGTTCCCGCATTTATTCGCCGAACGTTGCCGATTTTGCCCGAAATTCAGAAATTTTGCTCACATTTCCCATCAAGAATACAAATGTGCCATATTCGTGTCGAATTTAAGTTATAAGTTTGGATTTCGAACAAATTCGCTCATCACTAATCAATGGGGAATAGAATAGATATTTTCTTATTTTTTTTGCATTACGGAGTTAAAGGCAATATTCCCTCACTAGATGCCTGTAATACACTATATCTGCTGCTATTGCTCACCCGTACACAAATCGCAGATAAGAGTGGTAATATTGTACAATAAAAAATACATTTTAACCAGCCACGAAGAGTTTTTTTTGGATGTGGCAGCAACAAATTGTGAAGGAACGCAAGTAACCCTGCCTGCTTTCATAAATTTGTGAGTAAAGATCACCGGTAAAAATTATGAATCGGTCAACGAGTGCATGGAAAATATCAATCAAGTAATGCACTGTGGAAGACATGTATTCGATGACAATGAACCACACTCACCTCCAGCTTATGATACCTTGCACCTGTCATTATTGTAAATGCAGCTAGCTGCGGTATCAATAGGGAATAGAATAGATTTTTAATTTTTTTGCAGCAGCACGTGGTATAAGGCAATAATACCTGGCTGGATAGGTGCAATACGCTATCCATACTGCAATAGCTCATTCATAAACAAATTTCAGATAAGAGAGGTAATATTGTAGACTATAGAATCAATTTGAATTGGCCTTCCCATTATTAAGGAACAGGTCTCCTATACTGTTATTGCGAATATGTTATAACACCCATAGCGGCACTAGAAACAATCTCTGACAAAACGCTAGCGGCCAGGACCTCCAAGGCATAGAGACATAGTTCATGCCATGTGTCCAGCTTGGATACCCAATAGTTGTTGCTGGCTAGTCTTGCTGGCAATTGTGTCTCATCATTATCATCACCTCTTGTGACAGTAATTGCACTTTCCCACTGTCACTTTCGTGTGACCGTGGCTGCTCAAATATTTTGGCATCGCTGCATGCAATCTCCCTTGGCCCCGGTTGAAGCAGACCGAGCGAAAGGCCAGAATCTATAAATGGAAATGTGAACAACTCTTCAGAGTGTCCAAGTGTGGGATCAGTTGTCTCCGGGCGCTCAGTTTGGTGGGAGGAAGGAGGAGCAGGGTGAGGAATATGTAGTCCAGACTCATGGCTACTGAGACTGGACCATGTGGAGGACAGTTTGGTGGTGGTGGTGGCAAACTGACTAGAAGCATTATCTGATAACCAACCAGCAACCTTTTCACACTGCTCTGGCTTCAAGAGTGGTGTTCCACGGCCCCCTAGAAAGTGGGACAGGAAGGTAGGTCGATATGAAGTGGGTGTTTGTTGTGCTCCCTCAGCAGGCAAAGTTTCATCTTGCCCATGGCCTCGGTCTCTGCGTACGCCATCAGCATCACGTCCACTTCCCCATCGCTTACCATGCGCATTGCCTATTTTAAATGGAGTATAATCTTTTGCAGCTTGCTAGAAAAATTAGGATTAATACCGCAGTATTTGATCACGTGTGATGATCAATTTTTTTGCCCAGTGACCATATAGCGAACAAGTGTGAATATATTTTGGACACACAAGTAGCAGACTTTAAATGGAGTATAATCTTTGGCAGCTTGCAAAAAAAACAGGATTAATACCGCAGTATTTGATCACGTCAGATGACCCTATTTGTTTGCCCAGTGATGGTATAGCAATGCTATTGGTCAGCAAACAAGTGTGAATATATTTTTGATACAAAAGTAGAAGACTTTAAATGTAGTAGCAGCTTGCAAAAAAAAAACAGGATTAATACCGCAGTATTATATCTCGTCTGATGATTAATTTTTTTGCCCAGTGATGGTATAGCAATGCTATTGGTCAGCGAACAAGTGTGAATATATTTTGGACACACAAGTAGAAAACTATAAATGGAGTTTAATCTTTTGCAGATTGCAAAAAAAAGAGAATTAATATCGCAGTATTTGATCACATCTGATGACCCTATTTTTTTACCCAGTGACGGTATAGCGATGCTATTGGTCAGCGAACAAGTGTGGATATGTTTTGGATACACAAGTAACAGACTTTAAATGGAGTGTAATATTTAGCAGCTTGCAAAAAAAATAAGGATTAGTACCACAGTATTTGATCACGTCTGATGACCAATTATTTTGCCCAGTGACGGTATAGCGATGCTATTGGTCAGCGAACAAGTGTGAATATATTTTGGACAAACAAGTAGTACACTTTAAATGAAGTATAATGTTTTACAGTTTGCAAAAAAACATAGGAATTAATACTACAGTATTTTATCACGTCTGATGACCATTTTTTTTGCCCAGTGACAGTATAGCAATGCTATTGGTTAGCAAACAAGTGTGAATACATTTTGGACACACAAGTAGCAGACTTTAAATGGAGTATAATCTTTTGCAGCTTGCAAAAAAAACAGGATTAATACCACAGTATTAGATAATTTCTGATGACCCTTTTTTTTTTCCCAGTGCCGGTATAGAGATGCTATTGTTCAGCGAACAAGTGTGGATATGTTTTGGATGCACAAGTAGCAGACTTTAAATGGAGTAGAATATTTAGCAGCTTGTAAAAAAATAAGGATTAGTACCACAGTATTTGATCACGTCTGATGACCAATTATTTTGCCCAGTGACGATATAGCGATGCTATTGGTCAGCGAACAAGTGTGAATATATTTTGGACAAACAAGTAGTACACTTTAAATGAAGTATAATCTTTTACAGTTTGCAAAAAAATATCAGGATTAATACCGCAGTATTTGATCACGTCTGATGACCAATTTTTCTGCCCAGTGACGGTATAGCGATGCTATTGGTCAGCGAACAAGTGTGAATATATTTTAGACACACAAATAGCAGACTTTCAATGGAGTATAATCTTTTGCAGCTTGCAAAAAAAGGATTAATACCACAGTATTTGATCATGTCTGATGACCCTATTTTTTTTCCCAGTGCCGGTATAGAGATGCTATTGTTCAGCGAACAAGTGTGGATATGTTTTGGATGCACAAGTAGCAGATTTTAAATGAAGTATAATATTTTGCAGCTTGCAAAAAAAAATCAGGATTGATAACACAGTATTTGATCACGTCTAGTGTTGAGCATTCCGATACTGAAATATCGGGTATCGGCCGATATTCGCGGTATCGGAATTCCCATACTTAATTCCGATACTTTTGCAATATCGTATACCGGAATCGGAAGTTCCCATAATGCAATGAGCCATTTTCATCTTATTCAGCCAATGAGGATCCTAAGAAGTGTGGGCACATCCTGTTAGGCATGTAGGCATCTTAACTAATGGCATGGCTGTGATTGACTGCTGAAATGATGTCATGATTAATGTTGAGCCACCCCCGTAGTGTTCGGGTTCGGTTCGGTTCGTCGAACACCGGGATGTTCGAGGAACTGTTCGTCGAACTGTTCGTAGAACACCTTAGAACACCGTCGAACACCGTTAAAACCAATGGCAGGCAAACAAAAACACATAGAAACACATAGAAAACACCTGCAAAGGTGTCCAAAAGCTGACAAACTGCTCAGAAGACACTCTCTTTAAAAAAGCCGGCCGGCAAATTCAGCAGCGGCATACACCGGTACCCGACAATTTAGACAAGAAGGAATAGAGCATCACACATAGATTAGATAGATAGAAACATGTCAGTCACACATATAAGAAGCACAGTGACAGTGTTGGTTACTGCACTTGTCATTTAGTGTAAAGGATTTATTTAAAAAAATATTAGTGTTTTCATGCACCGTCTCTTTAAAAAAGCCGGCCGGCAATTCAGCATCTGTACCCGACAATTTAGAACAGAAAGAATAGAGCTTCACACATAGATTAGATAGATAGAAACATGTCAGTCACATATATAATAAGTACAGTGAGAGTGTTGCTTACTGTACTTGTCATTTAGTGTAAAGGATTTATTTAAAAAAATAATAGTGTTTTCATGCACTGTCTCTTTAAAAAAGCCGGCCGGCAATTCAGCAGCGGTACCCGACAATTTATAACAGAAAGATAGAGCATCACACATAGATTAGATAGATAGAAACATGTCAGTCACATTTATAATAAGTACAGTGACAGTGTTGGTTACTGTACTTGTCATTTAGTGTTAAAATAAAGGATTTATTAAAATAAAAATTGGCGTGGGGATCCCCCATAATTTTAGGCTCTAGCAGAGGTTAAGCAGACGGCTGGGGCAGATGTTTGAAGCCGCGGAAGGGGGTAATACACACGGAGCTTCCCAGACTACTAATATCAGCCCCCAGCTGAATACATAGCCTTTACTAGCTATTAAAATGGGGGACCCCCCCCAAAAAATTACGTGGGGTCCCCCCTATTTTAATAGCTAGCAAAGGCTTGGCAGACAGCTGGGGGCTGATATTAATAGCCCAGGAAGGGTGCCATGAATATTGGCCCCCTCCCAGGCTAGAAACACCAGCCGTCAGCCGCCCCAAAAATGGCACATCC
The DNA here is from genome assembly GCF_046119375.1 of Phyllobates terribilis. NCBI lineage: Eukaryota > Metazoa > Chordata > Amphibia > Anura > Dendrobatidae > Phyllobates > Phyllobates terribilis. The sequence continues at coordinate 287,730,493 of NW_027362761.1, forward strand.
ATAGGATGCGCCAATTCTGGCACTTAGCCTCGCTCTTCCCACTGCCCTGTACCAGTGGCAGTGGGGTAATAGGGCTGGGGTTGATGTCAGCTTATAATGCCAGCTGACATCAAGCCCAGGTTAGTAATGGAGAGGCGTCTATAAGACACCCCCATTACTAACCCCATAGTCAAAGTTAAAAAAAACACAAACACCCAGAATAAAGTCCTTTAAATGAAATAAAGACACAATTCTTTATTCTTCTAAATTAAACCATACTTACCGTCACGCCCATTCCAGCTGAAGCCAACGATCTCCTGTAATAAAAATAAAATAATAAACCAACCTCATCCTTACCTTTCCATGGTTCCCACGACAGCTTCAGCTCTGCTACATCGAGATGACAGGCTGGACCGCAGCAGAACGCCGCCATCCAGCCTGTCATCCCGCAGACACTGAGAAGAGCAGGCCTGCTTGCGCTCCACAGTGTCTCTCTGTGACGGCATAAAGATGAGCCGAGGTCATGTCCAATGAACTCGGCTCACCTCATGCACGTCACTTACAGCGTGGGAAAATTCTCACGCTGAAGCGCTGAGTGCAGGAGAATTTTCCCACGCTGTCAGTGAGGTGCATGAGGTGAGCTGAGTTCATTGGACATGAGCTCACCTCATGCACGTCACTGACAGCGTGGGAGAATTCTCCTGCACTCAGCACTTCAGCGTGAGAATTTTCCCACGCTGTCAGTGACGTGCATGAGGTGAGCCGAGTTCATTGGACATGACCTCGGCTCATCTGGATGCCGTCACAGCGAGACACTGAGGAGCGCAAGCATGCCTGCTCTTCTCAGTGTCTGCGGCATGACAGGCTGGATGGCAGCGTTCTGCTGCGGTCCAGCCTGTCATCTCGATGTAGCAGAGCTGAAGCTGTCGTGGGAACCATGGAAAGGTAAGGATGAGGTTGGTTTATTATTTTTCTTTTATTGCAGGAGATCGTTGGCTTCAGCTGGAATGGGCGTAATTGTAAGTATAGTTTAATTTAGAACAATAAAGAATTGTGTGTTTATTTCAATTAAAGGACTTTATTCTGGGTGTTGTGTTTTTTTTAAATACTTTACTAGAAATTCTTGGCGGTCATGTCTAATACTGGCGTGACCCCATGAATTTTGGGCTTGGGGCCAGCTGATAATACCAAGCTGGCCCTAACCCCTTTATTACCCAGTGAGCCACCGCACCAAGGCCCTGGATGAGTTGGGTACAGCGCCAGAAGATGGCGCTTCTATGAACGCGCCATTTTCCGGGGTGGCTGCGGACTGCAATTTGCAGCGGGGGGGCCCAGAAAGCTTGGGCCTCCCTGCGCTGCAGATTCCAGCCCCCAGCTGCCTAGTTGTACCTGGCTGGACACAAAAATAGGGCGAAGCCCCACGTATTTTTTTTTTAATTATTTCATGAAATTCATGAAATAATTAAGAAAAAAAGGCCTTCCCTATATTGTTGTGTCCGGCCAGGTACAAATAGTCAGCTGGTGATTGGGGGCAGCCCGTTCCTGCCTGCTGTACCTGGCTGGACACAAATATAGTGCGAAGCCCCACTTCAATTTTTTTTAATTATTTCATGAAATTCATGAAATAATTAAGAAAAAAAGGCCTTCCCTATATTGTTGTGTCCGGCCAGGTACAAATAGGCAGCTGGTGGTTGGGGGCAGCCCGTTCCTGCCTGCTGTACCTGGCTGGACACAAATATAGTGCGAAGCCCCACTTCAATTTTTTTAAATTATTTCAGGAAATTCATGCAATAATTAAAAAAAAATTGACGTGGGGCTTCGCACTATATTTGTGTCCAGTCAGGTGCAGCAGGCAGGAACTGGCTGCCCCCAACCACCAGCTGCCTATTTGTACCTGGCCGGACACAACAATATAGGGAAGCCCTTTTTTTCTTAATTATTTCATGAAATAATTTAAAAAAAATTGACGTGAGGCTTCGCCCTGTTTTTGTGTCCAGCCAGGTACAACTAGGCAGCTGGGGGCTGGAATCCGCAGCGCAGGGAGGCCCAAGCTTTCTGGGCCACCCCCGCTGCAAATTGCAGTCCGCAGCCACCCCGGAAAATGGCGCGTTCATAGAAGCGCCATCTTCTGGCGCTGTACCCAACTCATCCAGGGCCCTGATGCGGTGGCTCACTGGGTAATAAAGGGGTTAGGGCCAGCTTGGCATTATCAGCTGGCCCTAAGCCCAAAATTCATGGGGTCACGCCAATATTAGACATGACCACCATGAATTTCTAGTAAAGTATTTAAAAAAAACACAACACTCAGAAAAAAGTCCTTTAATTGAAATAAACACACAATTCTTTATTGTTCTAAATTAAACCATACTTACCGCCACGCCCATTCCAGCTGAAGCCAACGATCTCCTGAAATAAAAGAAAAATAATAAAGCAACATCATCCTTACCTTTCCATGGTTCCCATGACAGCTTCAGCTCTGCTACATCGAGATGACAGGCTGGACCGCAGCAGAACGCTGCCATCCAGCCTGTCATCCCGCAGACACTGAGAAGCGCAGGCTTGCTTGCGCTCCACAGTGTCTCTCTGTGAGGGCATCCAGATGAGCCGAGTTAATGTCCAATGAACTCGGCTCACCTCATGCACGTCACTGACAGCGTGGGAAAATTCTCCTGCACTCAGCGCTTCAGCGTGGGAGAATTCTCACACTGAAGCGCTGAGTGCAGGAGAATTCTCTCCCGCTGTCAGTGACGTGCAGGAGGTGAGCTGAGTTCATTGGACATGAGCTCACCTTATGCACGTCACTGACAGCGTGGGAAAATTCTCCTGCACTCAGCGCTTCAGCGTGGGAGAATTCTCACGCTGAAGCGCTGAGTGCAGGAGAATTCTCCCACGCTGTCAGTGACGTGCAGGAGGTGAGCTGAGTTCATTGGACATGAGCTCACCTTATGCACGTCACTGACAGCGTGGGAAAATTCTCCTGCACTCAGCGCTTCAGCGTGGGAGAATTCTCACGCTGAAGCGCTGAGTGCAGGAGAATTCTCCCACGCTGTCAGTGACGTGCAGTAGGTGAGCTGAGTTCATTGGACATGAGCTCACCTTATGCACGTCACTGACAGCGTGGGAGAATTCTCCTGCACTCACCGCTTCAGCGTGAGAATTTTCCCACGCTGTCAGTGACGTGCATGAGGTGAGCCGAGTTCATTGGACATGAACTCGGCTCATCTGGATGCCGTCACAGAGAGACGCTGAGCAGCGCAAGCAAGCCTGCGCTTCTCAGTGTCTGCGGGATGACAGGCTGGATGGCAGCTTTCTGCTGCGGTCCAGCCTGTCATCTCGATGTAGCAGAGCTGAAGCTGTCGTGGGAACCATGGGAAGGTAAGGATTATGTTGCTTTATTATTTTTCTTTTATTGCAGGGGATCGTTGGCTTCAGCTGGAATGGGCGTGATGGTAAGTAGAGTTTAACTTAGAACAATAAAGAATTGTGTCTTTATTTCAATTAAAGGACTTTATTCTGGGTGTTTGTGTGTTTTTTTAACTTTGACTATGAGGTTAGTAATGGTGGTGTCTTATAGACGCCTCTCCATTACTAACCTGGGCTTGATGTCAGCTGGCATTATAAGCTGACATCAACCCCAGCCCTATTACCCCACTGCCACCGCTACAGGGCAGTGGGAAGAGCGAGGCTAAGTGCCAGAATTGGCGCATCCTATGGATGTGCCATTTCTGGGGCGGCTGACGGCTGGTGTTTCTAGCCTGGGAGGGGGCCAATATTCATGGCTCCCTTCCTGGGCTATTAATATCAGCCCCCAGCTGTCTGCCTAGCCTTTGCTAGCTATTAAAATAGGGGGGACCCCACGTCAATTTTTTGGGGGGTCCCCCATTTTAATAGCTAGTAAAGGCTAGGCATTCAGCTGGGGGCTGATATTAGTAGCCTGGGAAGCTCCGTGGGTATTACCCCTTCCCAGGCTTCAAACATCTGCCCCAGCCGTCTGCTTAACCTCCGCTAGAGACTAAAATTATGGGGGATCCCACGCCAATTTTTTTTTAAATAAATCCTTTATTTTAACACTAAATGACAAGTACAGTAATCAACACTGTCACTGTACTTCATATATATGTGACTGACATGTTTCTATCTATCTAATCTATGTGTGATGGTCTATTGCTTCCATTCTAAATTGTCGGGTACCGCTGCTGAATTGCCGGCCTTCTTTTTTAAAGAGACGGTGCATGAAAACACTAATATTTTTTTTTATAAATCCTTTACACTAAATGACAAGTACAGTAATCAACACTGTCACTGTACTTCATATATATGTGACTGACATGTTTCTATCTATCTAATCTATTTGTGATGCTCTATTCTTTCGGTTCTAAATTGTCGGGTACCGGTGTATGCCGCTGCTGAATTGCCGGCTTTTCATGTTTCACTGTGAGCACTGTTCCCATCGATTTGGGCAATCACTGTAATGCCACAACCACCATGGCTGTGGCATTACAGTGAGTGGCAGACAATCCCTGCATGATTGGTGCTCTAAATAGCGCCAGACATGCAGGACACGCTTTTGGTGCACGAACAGTTATCGAACATAACCTCGAACAGCCGAATTTTCTGCAAATCGTTCGGGTTCGTCGAACAACTCGAACACCGCCCAAAACAGCTCGAATTTGAGATTGGCGAACAGTTCTAGTCGAACACCGCTCATCTCTAGTCATGGGAAAGGCAGCGGTAAATAAAGCCAGCCATATTTGCCCAGGACCCTACAGCCAACACTTCCCTGTCTCCACCATGATGACTACTCTCCATCTCCTCCTCCTCCATCTCTTCCCTCCTCAGCCCATCCTTGTAGTAGAGATGGGACAAAGCTTGTGTGGGTATTTGCCTGCTCCTTTTCTTCCTCCTCAGCCACCACCTGCTCATTGTTACCTAATCTGCGCTGAGCGTATGAGATGAGGCTGACCTGGGTAGTATCTCCCTGTCTCATGTCTTCCTCCATCTCCACCTGGTCCGCATGGAAAATGGAAAACTTCATGTTTAATTGTCAGCAGTGACTGTTTAAGTAGACACAGAAGAGCCATCGTTGCGCTGATGAAGGCATCATCGACGCTCATCATCTTTGTGGAGTTCTAAAAGTCTTAGGGAACTGCAAAAATGTCAGACATCCATGCCCACTCTTCAGTTGTTATGTGCGCAGGCTGACCAGAATACCGACGGGCGTATTGTAACTGGTATTCCACAACTGGCCTCTGCTGCTCACAAAGCCTTGACAGCATGTGCAGTGTGGAGTTTCAGCACGTAGTCACGTCGCTCACCAGTCAGTGAGCTGGCACTTGCATGAGTTGCTAGAGCACTGCCAAAGCAGCGGCAGCTGTAGCTGACTTGCGGTAATGCGCACTGATGAGGCGTACCTTGACAAGAAGCTCTAGCTAATCTGGGTAGGTTTTCAGAAACCGCTGAACTACCAAGTTGAGCACGTGGACCAAGCATGGTACATGTGAGCTTGCCAAGCTTTATAGTTGCCACCAGGTTACGGCCATTATCACATACATGTCAATGTCTGTTTGGAAGTTCAGCGGCGAGAGCCACAGATCTCTCTGGTCTGTTATTCCTTTCAATAACTGCTGCGGTGTGTGGTTTATCTCCTAGACAAATTAGCTTCAACAGAGCCTGTTGGCGCTTCGCTGAGGCAGGGCTGTAAAGCTTCCAGATTTTGGATGATGTGGACGATGTGCTCTGAGATGGAAGATGAAGAGGAACAGGAGGAGGTGCAGGAACTGATGTAGGAGGTGGAGGAAACCTTGATAGAAGTAGGGCCAGCAATCCTCGGCATTGGTAGCACATGTGCCATGCCAGGGTGGGACTCGGCCCTAGCCTCCACAATGTTCACCCAGTGTGCCATCAGTGAAATGTAGCATCCCTGGCCACAAGTGCTTGTCCATTTGTCGATCGTTAAGTGGACAATCCCAGTAACCACGTTGGTAAAGGCACAATGGTTTAGAAGAACAAGACTCAGGATATAGAAACTGTGCACACCGAATATAAGAAAAATATAACAAAATCTTTATTACAATTTTACAAATGACCATTGACAACAGAAAAATAGAATAAAAACATTTAAAAGTAGGCAAGACATTGCACTACACATAACAGAGGGGGGTGTCAAATATAGTAAACCAAGGCAATAAATCCCCTTTAAGCTGCAGGTATATTTGACATCATTTGTCATATCCCACAGTACACAACATTATTGTTAAACATACCATGTGATTCAAATCATGAATGACATGACATGCAGAGATATAAATAATAAACCAGGTCTCCCTGGAGACCCTATGCGCTGCGCTGCTAGACAGCAGCTTCGTCAGGGGTAAGTTGTCAGTGGGCACATATGTTTTTAAATGTTGTGTCCAATTTGAAGTGACCCTTTTCAGGTGAGAGTCCATGGTCTCACCTGATTTCTACATCACCATAGGACGCCAGGCGGCCGCTTCCTGTTTCAGATGCATTCCACCACGGTGGAACGCAACCGGAAGTGGGCGGTGCGTCATATCCAGTTGGAAAACCATGCCCCCATCGTATGGTCATTGGACGCAGGAGAGAACGTCCCCATCGCGCGACCGCAATAGAAGGGAAGCTTGCATTCCATCTAGTGGTGGAATGCAAAAGCCAGAAGTAGCGCGTCCGCTACAGAAGTACCAGTAAAGAAGAAGTCAAGTAAAGTGCTAGCTGCATGAAAGAGCTGATAAGATGGAAAAAGGCTGGGTCAGAGGAGCAGTAGTATATAGTCCAATGAAAAGCTATATCCCACCATGTGTGCATAAATATGTGGCCATATGAGACAAAACAGACATTACATGACAAACAAAAAACAACAACAGCAAACAAACAAACAAACAAACAAACAACAACCAAACAAACAAGACCACAAACAAAAACCACACAAGTATACATGAAAACCACCACAATGATGGCAAAACAAAGCAGATGCAACATATATGAGAGTATATGAATATGCTGCATACGTGTATGTATGGAAAGTGCTCACAACTGGTCATACTTATCAATATTCTAAGTAAGAGTGATTCAAAAAGAGGGGTATGTAGAACATTAGTTAATTAAAGAGAATCAGACGAAAATGCACAAGCCAGTCACAGGAAAGGAGGGACCACCAACTGGACCACACAGGATGCAAAATGAGAGGAATACTGTATGAGTGAAATGTTAAGCCAAGTAATCAGTAAATGAGAAGTCCTCATTTATACTCCTAGGGGCCACCAAATCAAGAATAAAAATCCACCTAGATTCTGATCTCAATAGACCACTAGTGTAATCTGATTTGCGTGAGTTGGGCCTCATTTTTTGTAGGCCTGTCACACGTAAATTTTTTGGGACTGCCAGAGTGGAACTAAAGAAAATGCAGAGCTACGGAGGAAATTGCTCTGCCCTTCTTCAAGTCCTGATCAGCCAAATTTATGTTGGATACATGTTATTTCACCCGCCTGCGAAGCTCCTGGGACGTTTGTCCCATGTAAACTCTCAGACAAGGGCATACCAGTGCATAGACGACATTGGTGGACCTGCAATTAATGAAATCCCTCAAAAAATACTGATGATTATCAGTGGGATTCGTGAAGATTTTTCCTGGTGAAAGATACAGACAAGCAGAACAGTCACCGCAAGGATATGAGCCCTTAAATCTACTTCCACCGGAGGTGTTATACGTAGGATGTGTGTAGTGGCTACAGATGAGTTTGTCCGTTAGGTTTGGGGCACATCTAGCCTTCAACAGTGGTCTGTCTGGTAGTAAATTGGATAGACGGTTATCCGTCTTCAATATATTCCAATGTTTTCGAAATAAACTACCCAATTCATTCCACTGATTGTTAAACCTGGTATTGAACGTAATCTGTGAGTCCTTAACATTGACCCCTGATTGCAACAACACCTCCCGTGGTTTGGCCAGAACCTTCTGATAAGCTTTAGAAATTACTGATTTTGGATATCCACGTTCACAAAAACAAGAAGTTAGATTTCTAGCCTCAGTTTTATAGTCCTCCGGTATTGAGCAGTTCCATTTGGCCCTTGAGAATTGTCCCACCGGTATACTGTTTCTCAGATTTCTGGGATGAAAGCTTTGGTAATGAAGAAGGGTGTTTGTGGCGGTCATTTTCTGTATAGTTTGGTTACAAGTGATCCGCCCACTACCTTGAAAACCTGAAAATCCAGAAAATTAACTGCAGAGAAAGATATGCAATGAGTAAGATGAATGTTAAGAGCATTAACGTTCAACCTATCAATAAAGTCAAGTTCCCCTGTTTCCGTGCCCATCCAAATAATCAATATGTCATCTATGAAACGGAGCCACTTAAAGACACATTGACCATACTCATGCAAGGGACACACGTGTGTGCCCTCCCACCAACCCAGGAATAGGTTGGCAAAGGAGGGTGCACACTGTGCACCCATATCGGTCCCAGAGACTTGCCGGTAGAATACGAGATCAAACACAAAGTAATTATGGCTAAGAACAAAATTCAAAAGGTGCACAATAAAAGAATCATGTAAGCGATTACCTCCACTCATGGCATCCAGAAAATGCAGAAACGCTGTTATGCCATCCTCATGGGCTATGTTCGAGTATAACGATTCAACGTCAAGAGTTATAAGCAGGAACTGGTCAGGCAAATGTAAAGACTTGAGAATCTGTATCAGATAAGACGAATCTCTAAGATAAGAGGGCAAACTGATGACACGCGGCTGCAAGAAAAAGTCAATATAAACACATGCTTTTTCACAAATGCTCCCTATGCCCGATACGATAGGCCTTCCTGGAGGGCACTCCAGGTTTTTGTTGACTTTGGGCAAGACATAAATTGTGGGTATTGTAGGTTTCTTCACTATCATAAATTCCTTCTCCTGTTTATTATTAATTCCCATGGAAAAGGCCCTCAAGATCAAACGTTCAAGTTTAGCTGAGGAAACCTGGGTCGGATCCGAAGGGAGTCTCAAGTTGAAACTATTGTTGAGTTGCCTGTTTACCTCATCAGTATACATACTTCTGGGCCACAGGACAACATTCCCCCCTTTGTCTGCCTCCTTGATTACAAATTCCTGTTTTTCTGTAGACTAAGGAGGGCACGTTTCTCCATGATAGTTAGATTTTGATGGGAAATATTGTTGACAGGTAATCTCCTGATCTCATCCTTCATAACCTCAAAAAATGTGGAGACTGCTGGAACTATAGACAAAGACGGTAAAGTTTTGGAAGGTAGTCGAAGTGGGAATTTTTGCCTACCTTGATATGCCTGATTGTCCTGTAGGAGCTCAAGTAAGTCTGAGAAAACCTGTCTATCAGTCAGGTTTACTATAAATGACCTTGAAGATGATTTTCCTGCAAAACAAGTACAAATGTTTTAGCAAAGTCAATTTGTCAATCGGCATCATGGGGGAAAAAGTTAAACGTTTCTGTAATACAGACCTTTCAATGTCGTTCAGTGTGTATGTGTAAAGATTAATGATCTGAAGTTGGTCAATATTCTAACTCAAAATCTGTTCTTCTTCCTGTATATCCTGGTAGCCATGGTCCTTACAGATTTTGGACCTGTTTTTTTGCTGTTGTTTGTGTTTCCCCCGTCTCGTCCTCCCTCGGTGTCGCTCGTTTCTGAGCTTAAAAAATGATCACTGTCGCTTGTACTTGACAAGGATTCCCCTTCAGTGGGTTTTGTAGATGAGAGATTACAGGAATTACCTCTATGTTTACATTTAAAGACTTGGCCTCTATCATAATCAGCCTTATCCCGATTCAATTTGGCTCTTTTTCTCTCCATAGTGTCCTTGTCAAGACGATCAATGGTGTCCCTCAAATTAGTTTGGTAATTACGTTGGTAAAGGCATTGGTGATGTTCCTGGACACGTGCTGGTACAAGGCAAGGAAACCACAATGGGAGAAATAGTGGTGGCTGGGAACTGAGTACCGAGGGACCAAATTTGTACACCTGTAGCATAGCAATTTTTGTTTTTTATTTCAAATCAATGAAATTTCACACAAACCAAGTTCTACAGTATATATGAAAACAGGGCCACCATCAGGGCATTACTGTCCTTGCTGGCATATGGGGCCTGGACCGGCATCGTCCTCATTCTGATTCTGCTCACCAGACTCCAGCGAACTGAATGTGCATCCTCGGACGCACGTTCAGTTGAAATGTATTGTCATGTGGGAAGTGGCAATAGTTAACAGCTGCCAACCAATCATAGGCCGGCAGCTGATGTCAGCATGCATATCACTGACACGTGCTGGTGCGACCACTTAGCAGATCGATGAGGGAGAGACGCCACTGGACCATGGCCAGGTAAGGATGATTTTTTTTACTTTTCTGTAAAGCCACATTATGGAATCAGGATGAGAGATGACATTGGGGCAGAATAGAGATAAATGGGTGCAGAATGGAGACATGGGGGCAGCATTGAGACATGAGGGTAGAAAAGAGACACATGGGGCAGAATGGAGACATGGTGGTAGAATGGAGACACATGGGGCAAAATGTAGACATGGTGGTAGAATGAAAACATGGGGTAGAATGAAGACACATGGGTGCATAATGGAGACATGGGGGCAGAATTGAGACATAGGGACAGAATAGAGACACATGGAGCAGAATGGAAACACATGGGAGCAGAATAAAGAAAAATGGGGCAGAATAAAGATACATGGGGCAGAATAGAGACATTGGGTAGAATGGAGACACATGGAGCAGGATGGAGACATGGGTGCAGAATGGAAAGATTGGGGGCAGTATTGGAGCAGAATTGAGACATGGGTGGCAGAATTAAGGCATGGGGAAGAATGGAGACAAATGGGGGCAGAATGGAGACACATGGGGCAGAATAGAGACACATGGAGGCAGAATGGAGACACATGGAGGCAGAATGAAAACAATGGGCAGAATGAAGACACATGGGTGCAGAATGGAGACATGGGGACATAATTGAGACATGCGGCATAATAGAAACACTGTGGGGAAGAATGGAGACCCATTGGGGCAGAATGGAGACACATGGGGCAGAATGGAGACACATGGGACAGAATGGAGACACATAGTGGCAGAATGAAGACACATGGGGCAGAATGGAGACAAATGAGGCAGAATGGAGACATGGGGCAAAATGGAGACATTAGGGCAGAATGAAGACAAATCGGGGCAGCATGAAGACACATGGGGCAGAATGGAGATATATGGGGGCATAATGGAGACAAATAGAGCAGGGTGAGAACATATGGCAGCAGAATGTTGACACATGGGGTATAATGGAAACATGGGTGCTGAATGGAGACATGGGGACAGAATTGAGACATGGGGCAGAATAGAAACACTGTGGGGAAGAATGGAGACACATTGGGGCAGAATGGAGGCATATGGGGCAGAATGGAAACACATGGGGCAGAATGGAGACACATAGTGGCAGATTGGAGACACATGGGGCAGAATGGAGACAAATGGGTGTCACGCTGTCTCTGTATACTGGAGGTAGGGGGCCTAAGCTGACCCTAAGCTGGGGCCCTGACTAATCCCTCAACCTGGAGGTACTGTTAAAGGTACAGAGGTCCAGGCCGCCAGCGTAACCCCTACCTCCTTAGGATCCCTGCACCTAAGTAATCTAGTCCTGAGAAGGACCCCGATCACAACAAAAGAGGACAAGTAATAATATGCCCACACACAGTACTTAGACGAACGAGACAGTACAAGGGAAAAACCAAAACCACCTTGCATACAAAAACTACACAACTACAACAGAGGGAACACCAACGGGAAAGGAGATAAATGATAAAGCGAGGAAGGGAAAAAACACTCCAAATACACTTATCTCAGAAACTCCAAATACCACGATCCGCTCTGTAAGTCTGTATGAAATGCTTTCACCGACACTTCCCAAACAGACCAGCAGGTATTTGAAGGAGACTCACTACAGCAGCATTGATTGCAGCTGGGCGAGGCTGGACCTCGTCTAGCACAGAGAGAGAGAGAATTAACTCCCTCACTGCCGAAAACACAAAGCACCAAAAAGTCAGCTGCGAGAAGTCAGGCTGTGTAATCGTGACGATCTTCGTGGCGACACACCCGTGACAGTACCCCCCCTTCTACGAGGGGCCTCCGGACCCTCAGGGCCAAGTTTATCCGGGTGAGTCGTGTGGAAGGCCCGAACTAATCGGTCTGCGTTAATATCCGACGCAGGAACCCACATCCTCTCCTCAGGACCATACCCTTTCCAATGAACCAGGTACTGAAGGGACCGGCGATTAAAACGTGAATCGATGACCCTTGATACCTGGAACTCCAAGTTACCATTGACCACCACTGGAGGGGGAGGTAAAGGTGACGGTACCACCGGCGCCACATACCTCTTAAGCAACGATCTGTGGAACACGTTGTGAATTTTAAACGTAGGGGGGAGGTCAAGACGGAATGCCACCGGATTAATAATAGAACTGATTCTGTACGGCCCGATGAACCTGGGACCCAGTTTCCAGGAGGGAACCTTAAGTTTAATATTCCTGGTAGACAACCATACCCGATCGTTCACACTTAGGTCCGGACCAGACACTCTCCTCCTATCAGCCATACGTTTGTATCGGTTCCCCATAGTATTCAGATTCTTCAGCACCCCTCTCCATACTGAAGTGAGTGATGAGGAAAATCGTTCCTCCTCAGGAACCCCCGAAGAGCCCCCCCTACTGAAAGTACAAAACTGGGGGTGAAAACCATATGCCCCAGAAAACGGGGACTTACCAGTGGACTCGCTCCGCCTATTATTAAGAGCAAACTCTGCCAGAGGTAAGAAAGAAGACCAGTCCTCCTGGTTCTCTGACACAAAACACCGGAGATATGACTCCAAGCTCTGGTTCATACGTTCCGTCTGACCATTGGTCTGAGGGTGAAAAGCCGATGAGAATGACAAATGCATCCCCCGCCGTGCACAAAACGCCTTCCAGAACTTGGACACAAACTGAGACCCCCGATCAGACACCACATCGGAGGGTACCCCGTGAAGCCTCACAATCTCCCCAATGAACACCTGCGCAAGAGTTTTAGCATTAGGGAGAGCCAGAAGAGCGATAAAATGTGCCATCTTGCTGAACCTGTCCACTACAACGAGTATGACCGTTTTACCCGAAGACGGAGGGAGGTCCGTAATAAAGTCCATAGACAGATGAGTCCAAGGACGCTCCGGGATCTTCAAAGGTAAGAGGGCCCCAGACGGACGGGTATGTGAGGTCTTAGAGCGCGCACAAACCCCACAGTACGCGACAAAAGTTACCACCTCCTTATGTAAGTTAGGCCACCAAAACCGACGCGAGAGGAGATCCACAGTTGCTTTACTCCCCGGGTGTCCTGCCAAAACTGAGTTATGGTGTGCCTCGATCACCTTTTGTCGCAACTGATCTGGAACAAACAGTCTCCCCGGAGGTCCAACAGGGGCGTCCCCCTGAGCCTCCAATACCTCCTCCTCCAGCTCAGAGCATACTGCCGAAACCACCACCCCCTCCTGAAGGATAGGAATCGGGTCGTCCGTATTCCCGGCCCCAGGGAAACTGCGAGATAAGGCATCCGCCTTTACATTTTTTGACCCAGGACGATATGTAACGACAAAATTAAACCTGGTAAAAAACAATGACCACCTAGCTTGTCTGGGATTCAGACGTTTCGCGGACTCCAGATATAGCAGGTTCTTGTGATCGGTGATGACGGTGACCGGATGGACTGCCCCCTCCAAAAAATGGCGCCACTCCTCAAAAGCTAACTTAATGGCCAAGAGTTCCCTATTGCCAACATCGTAATTCCTCTCAGCGGACGACAATTTTTTAGAGAAAAAGGCGCACGGATGCCACTTACCAGGGGACGAACCTTGTGACAATACTGCTCCCACCCCTACCTCGGAAGCGTCTACCTCTACAATGAATGGCTGTGAAGCATCAGGTTGAATGAGTATGGGTGCCGAGGCAAAACATTTTTTCAAGCAGGAGAATGCTTGACAAGCCTTGTCAGACCACCTAGAAAAATCCGTCCCCTTTTTAGTCATGTCTGTGAGAGGCTTAACCATGGACGAGAAATTACGAATGAACTTCCGGTAATAATTAGCAAACCCCAGGAAACGTTGTAGTGCCTTAAGATTCTCTGGCCGATCCCACTCAAGAACTGCCCGCACTTTCCCAGGGTCCATACGAAAACCGGACGCTGAAACCAGGAAGCCTAAAAACTGGAGTTCCTGTACGGCGAACACACACTTTTCCCATTTGGCATACAGTTTATTATCCCGCAAGATCTGTAACACCTGCCTAACGTGCTCCTGATGAGACACCAGATCCGGCGAGTAAATTAAGATATCATCCAGATATATGACAACAAACTGTCCCACCAGGCGGCGAAAAATGTCATTAACAAAGTGTTGGAACACCGCCGGGGCATTAGTCAGACCGAATGGCATGACAAGGTTCTCATAATGCCCCTCCGGAGTGTTAAACGCCGTCTTCCACTCATCCCCCTCCTTCATCCTAATCAGATTGTACGCCCCCCTGAGATCCAACTTAGAGAACCATTTGGCGCCCACGATCTGATTAAAGAGATCGGGAATAAGTGGGAGTGGATACGGATCTCGGACCGTAATCCGATTAAGTTCACGGAAATCCAGGCAAGGGCGTAGGCCTCCATCTTTCTTCTTAACAAAGAAGAACCCCGCAGCCACCGGTGAAGATGAAGGTCTAATATGCCCCTTAGCCAGACTTTCTGAAATATAATCCTTCATGGCCTGCCTCTCAGGACCAGAAAGGTTATACAACCTAGCTTTAGGTAACTTGGCCTCAGGGAGCAGTTTTACAGAACAGTCATACTCGCGATGAGGAGGTAGTTCCTGACACCCTTTCTCCGAGAATACATCCTCAAAGTCCGCCAGAAATGGAGGTAAGACCCAAGGAGTAACCGCACCGATGACCGTGTTCATGCAGTTTTTATTACAGAATTTACTCCACTGGCTTATCTCTCTGGTTTGCCAATTAATAACCGGGTTATGCTTAGTTAACCAAGGAAGGCCCAACACTATAGGAGTGGGAAGACCCTCCAACACGTAGCAAGACAACAGTTCTTTATGTATCGCCCCCACTTGAAGTTTTACATCATGCACAGCTTGCAAAAAACTTCCCTGACCGAGAGGCCTGGCATCGATCGAGAATATGGGGATGGGTTTAGCCAACTCACTCAATCGCATACCTTGAACCCGGGCAAACCGAGCATCAACCAGATTAGCCCCGGCCCCACTATCCAGAAGAACAGATATCCTCTCAGTTCTCGTACCCACCACCACCTCCGCCGGTACGAGAAACTGAGACGAACCTAGGGACGAAATACCTACTCCCAGATTGCCGTCCACCACACAACCTGGGATCAACAGTTTTCCGACGACTCTTCACTCTGCAAGGGACGGGATGGACACCCCCCAATAAAATGTCCCTTTCTCCCGCAGAAGAAACACCTTCCTGTCTTATGGCGCACCACCGGTCCCCTCCCCCGAAATGATGTCCCTCCTAATTGCATAGGCTCCTCTGGACTGACCAGGGGAACCACCATATGAGGGGACCTTGTAGGAGGTGGAGTCATCACAGGGGGTCGAGTTATCCCGCACCTCTCCCGAAGCCGTCTGTCAACGCGAATAGCCAGGGCCATAGCGGCTTCCAGTGACGCGGGAGAGTCATACTGTGCCAACACATCCTGTAATTTGTCGGATAAACCTTGACAAAACTGGCTCCTAAGAGCCGGGTCATTCCACTGGGTGTCCGTGGCCCACCTACGGAACTCCGAACAGAATTCCTCCGCCGGACGATCTCCCTGCTGGATCCTACGTAACTTAGACTCAGCAAGGGAGATCCGATCTGGGTCATCATATACGAGTCCCAGAGCAGCGAAAAACCTATCCACTGACTGGAGAGCCGGGGAGCCCGGGGGAAGAGAGAACGCCCAAGATTGTGGGTCCCCTTGTAGGAGCGAGATGACAATTCCCACCCTTTGTTCTTCACTCCCCAATGACCGAGGCCGCAGCCGAAAGTACAATTTGCATGCCTCCCGGAAAACAAAAAACTTGTCCCGCCCCCCAGTGAACCTGTCAGGGAGAGCTACTTTAGGTTCTGGTCCGGCTTGCTCCAGAGGATGCAAAACCTTGGACCTAACGTCCGCCAGCTCCATGGACAAACTCTGCAACTGCCGAGCTAGACCGGCTACTGGATCCATGGTAGCTGGAGAAAAACTAAGTGGGTCGGTGAAAATGTCACGCTGTCTCTGTATACTGGAGGTAGGGGGCCTAAGCTGACCCTAAGCTGGGGCCCTGACTGATCCCTCAACCTGGAGGTACTGTTAAAGGTACAGAGGTCCAGGCCGCCAGCGTAACCCCTACCTCCTGAGGATCCCTGCACCTAAGTAATCTAGTCCTGAGAAGGACCCCGATCACAACAAAAGAGGACAAGTAATAATATGCCCACACACAGTACTTAGACGAACGAGACAGTACAAGGGAAAAACCAAAACCACCTTGCATACAAAAACTACACAACTACAACAGAGGGAACACCAACGGGAAAGGAGATAAATGATAAAGCGAGGAAGGGAAAAAACACTCCAAATACACTTATCTCAGAAACTCCAAATACCACGATCCGCTCTGTAAGTCTGTATGAAATGCTTTCACCGACACTTCCCAAACAGACCAGCAGGTATTTGAAGGAGACTCACTACAGCAGCATTGATTGCAGCTGGGCGAGGCTGGACCTCGTCTAGCACAGAGAGAGAGAGAATTAACTCCCTCACTGCCGAAAACACAAAGCACCAAAAAGTCAGCTGCGAGAAGTCAGGCTGTGTAATCGTGACGATCTTCGTGGCGACACACCCGTGACAATGGGGCAGAAAGGAGACATGGGGCAAAATAGAGACATTAAAACGAATGAAGACACATGGGGGCAGCATGAAGACACATGGGGGCAGAATGGAGATATATGGGGGCATAATGGAGACACATGGAGCAGGGTGAGAACATATGGCAGCAGAATGTTGACACATTGGGTAAAATGGAAACATGGGTGCAGAATGGAGACATGAGGGCAGAATTGAGACACATGAGGGCAGAATGCAGACTCATGGGGGCAGAATGGAAACACTTTGGGGCAGAATGGAGACACATGGGGCAGAATGAAGACACAGAGTCAGAATGTAAACATGGGGGCAGGATGGAGACACATGGGGAAGGAATGAGACAAATGGGGGCAGAATGGAGACCCATGGGGCAGAATGGAGATACATGGAGGCAGAATGAAGACATGGGGGCAGGATGGAGACACATGGGGGCAGAATTGAGACTCATGGGGGCAGAATGGAGACACAGGGGTGCAAATTGGGGACACATGGGGGCAGGATGAGAACATATGGGGGCGACTCTATGTCACATTTTTTTTCTTCGTCTGTAGTGTAGAAGTTGTGGAAAAATTGGGGAATTTGCTCTGGAAGTGGTGCTGTAGATAACTTTGTGTTATTTTCTGCAGAGACGAGTCCTGGCTGGAAGAAGTGATGGTAGTCTGTGCTGGATGAAGAAGAAAAGCTAAGATGAAGGATTTCAACTAGAGACATCAATAGTGAGTCAGTGTGTTACCTGTACACTATATACTATATAGCATATACAGAGCTCCTGTGTGTAATGTCAAGTGTGATCCCTGTATTACCTCTACACTGACACTATACACTATATACTATGTACAGAGCTCCAGTGTATAATGGCATTTATGGTAATATTGGTATTATGTTTTTTTTTATTAATGATCAGTATTGTATTCGATCATTATGTGGTGGTAATGTGTGGTCTGGCCATGGTGAGATGGTATTTGTCCTTTGTATGTGGTATTATTCTGTCACTATGTGGTGGTAATATGTGGTCTGGTCATGGTGTGGCGGTATTTGTTCTTTGTGGTATTTTTCAGTCACTATGTGGTGGTAATATGTGGTCTTGTCATAGTGTGGTGGTAGTTATCCCCTCTATGTGGTATTATTTGGTCACTATGTGGTGATAATATGTGTAGTCTTGTCATGGTGTGGTGGTAGTTATCCCCTGTATGTGGCATTATTCAGTCATTATGTGGTGGTAGTATGTGGTTCGGCCATGGTGTGATGGTATTTGTCCCTTGTATGTGGTATTATTGGTTGTTTTAAAAAATGTATGCGACACATTCCCTTAAGAAAAATAAATAAAAATATACCTTAAAAGAGTATTGGATATTTTAAGAAATGTTTAACAGGTTAGAGTAAAGTAGGGCCCAGCAAAAAAAGTCTACTTTGTCGTAGTGGTGGCGGCTTAAAAAATCTTTTGGCTATACAAAAGCTGATGGCTATGCATCTGATGTGGTGCTCAATGGGAACTGTTAATGTGTGATTGGTGAGGACATGGTGCAGAAGTGGAGTTTTTCCAAGAGTGGGCGGTGGGAATGTGGAAGGTTCTAGGGGTGGAGGTGGAGCTGAGGTGGGGCCTGGGCGGAGTCTCAAGGGGGCCTAAAATTTTGCCAGTAAGGGGCCCTGAAACTCCTGGTGGCAGCCCTAAATGACAATAGTTAATTTTTGAACAACCAAATTTGTACATCTGTAGCAGCCTAATTTTGTTTTTTATTTCAAACCTACGTAATTTCACACAAACTAAGTTCTACAGTATATATGACAACTAACGCACCTTTTTTTCTCCATTTTTTTTTTTACTTTACAGTTTGCAAGAAATTAAACATCTTTTACTGAAAACATTGTTAACTAAAAGAAAACTGTGACAAAATATCTTTGCTGTAAAAAAAATGGTAATTGATGGTAATATTTTTATTTTGAACAACCAAATTTGTACACCTGTAGCAGTCCAATTTAGTTTTTTATTTAAAACCTGCAAAATTTCACACAAAGAAGGTTCTACAGTACATAAGACAATAGTCAATATTTGGAACCCAAAAATTTTGTGAACAGTACCTGGCCATGCAGTTTTTAAAAAATTTATCCACCTTTATTGTACACAGAGTACGTATAAACTGTATAAATGACTAATTTAATCCAGAAAATAATTTTTTAAATGTTTTTTTTTTGAGTTTTAGATACCACCGTAATGTAACAATAGCCACATTAAACTATATAGATGACTAATTGAATCCAGAAAAATGTTGGAATTTTTTTTGGAGTTTTACATACCACTGTAATGTAAGAATAAGCACATTAAACTGTATGGATTACTAACTGAATCCAAAAAAAATGTGGAAAATAAATATTTTGAAAATGTCCTTCATGTACTCCTACACTCATAAAGGCTTTGCACAAAGTGCAAAGCCAGGAAAGAATTATAAGGAGGGTAATACAGTAATCCATAGACCAATCCATAATCCAAGGCAACAACTAGCAGGCCTCATTCAAATATTTTTAATGTGTAGTTGATGTGCTCCCACACTCATAAAGGCTTTGCACAAAGTGCAAACCCAGGAAAAAATGAAAAGGAGGGTAATATAGTAATCTTCTTTAGGTGTCCGCTTCTTTTTCTCCTTCCTCGGGAGGCTGGGGGGATTGCGTCCACCTGCTTCCTGGAGCCCGATTCCCAGGTGCCTGGGCTGTAAGTGACCAAGCTTCAGGTAGTGCCAGAGTCCCCGACATGTAGAAATGGGCCACAGCCCCCTTTGTCACCTGCACCATTACCTGCTCCCGCATAGGAGGTGGCGAACCCACTAGGACAGTCCGTCTCCCTGGGGGTGGTAGCCTCATCTCGAGAAGCATTCATTTCTTAAGAAGGGTTCATCCTGCTCCCTTCTTTCCCAGATCACACCCACTGCATAACAACGATGTTGCCCCTCCATTTTAAGGAACGTGACCCTGGCTCCAGCCGTCAGCTCTTTGAAGCTTTGAGGCAAGCGTTCCGACTCTACTGCCTGCTGGGAGAACAAAATGTCATGATGGGTCCCCATCTCCACTGCTGGTCATATGTAATGACCTCTCCCCGGAATGCTAACTCTCAGTACATTGCAACTAGTGGGCCCGCTAACATGTCTCTAGCCCTGATCCTGGCTTGTTTCTTCCTCCCTTCCAATCAGCCTAGGCCCCGCAGTTCGCTACTTGCTGGATCCTGGTTCTCCCGTCTGCAGGAACCTCAGCGGGGAAGGCTACAGCCAGGGTTCGGGCCTTGGTTGTTCTGGTAAAGTGGCCAGTTCCAGACAACAGGCTCCTGCCACCTCTGCTGTCGCACCAAATTGGTCTGGTCCCATTATTCCTCCAATCTATCCCTCAGGAGTCTCATGGGATTCAGCCATCTTTGTCGCCCATTAAGCACTTTACACTATGTGGATGACTAATTGAATCCAGAAAAATTTTTGAACGCTTTTTTTGAGCATTATATACCACCGAAATGTAACAGAAAGCACATAATACTCTATGGATGACTAATTGAAACCAGAAATATTTTTCAATGCTTTTTTGGAGTCTTATATATCACCAAAATCTAACAGAAATCATATAATACTCAATGGATGAGTAATTGAATCCAGAGAAATTCTTCAACGCTTTTTTGGAGTGTCATATACCACCGAATACCACAAAGCACATAATACTCTATGGATGAGTAATTGAATTCAGAAAAAAAATGTCAACGTTTTATTGGAGTGTTACACCGAGAATTTAATACTCTCTGGATGAGTAATTGAATTCAGAAAATATTTTCAACACTTTTTTGGGGTGCTATATAACCAAAATGTTCCGCAAAGCACATAATACTCTATGGGAGAGTAAATTAATCCAGAAAAATTTTGCAACGCTTTTTTCAGTCAGTGAATTTTCAGCTAGAGTTTATCTCTTTGCTCTTTCTGTTCTTTGCTCTGCACCTATCTTCTGTTTCTTGTTAGGAAGCAGGTGGCATATTTTCTGCCAGTATATACCTCATAATTGATTTTGTATTTTGTAGTTTATTTTACTCACTCTGGGATCTTTTTTTTTTCAGCACACTTTCCTTTTTATAGGTAATTCACAATCTGCTCTGCCCTCCAGTTGTTTTGGAGGAATGTGAAGTGCTCGATGGCCTTTTAGGCAGCATATGTCTGAGTTGCCATCTTCTAGTCTGTGGTTTGGGCTATCTCTGGTCACGCAAGGACCACTAGGGACTGTGGGGTTAGGATCTCTACTCTGTACAGAAACCATCAGGGTCAGTTGCAGTATTTAGTTTTAATTATTATCCCGAGTGAAAAGCTACACTAGCAGAAGAGTGATTCAGATGAAACCCCTGACAGAACCATTCACTATTAAGAAGCATACACTTTAGACATCATCTGTCTTTTATTGTGGCATGGTTCATCTTTTTAGGCTTCTTTTAAGTAAACAATAGTATTTTTGACCACAGTCTGGGCACACCAAAAAAAGGCCGGGATATTACTGGAACAGAGGCCACAAAAAGTGCAAACTTACTTCATTTTCCTACTAATAGTGAGTGGTTCTGTCGAGGTTTCATCTGAATCACATGTTTT
The DNA here is from genome assembly GCF_046119375.1 of Phyllobates terribilis. NCBI lineage: Eukaryota > Metazoa > Chordata > Amphibia > Anura > Dendrobatidae > Phyllobates > Phyllobates terribilis. The sequence continues at coordinate 287,752,028 of NW_027362761.1, forward strand.
GGAGATTTAGATGGATACCCAGAAATAAGTATTCAGCATAGAGAATAGGATAAATAGGACCAAGCCTTATACTGAACAATAAAAAACAGTTTTTTACCCCAAAATTATACCAATAAAAACTTCAACTTATCCCACAAAAAAAACAAGTTATAGTTCAGAATTATCAGCTTTCAATGGAAAGATAGTGGGTTTACACATTACTGGTAGGACAAAGACTTGAAAAGCAACATGGCTGTCCCTACCTCAGCCAATAAAATCCAGTAAAATGTGTGCTCTCAAATCCAAATGAACCCCTCACAGTGTGTGTAAAGCACAATTAACATTCACATGTACAGTACAGACCAAAAATTTGGACAAGTCTATAATTCCACATGTGTTAATTCATAGTTTTGATGCCTTCAGTGTGAATGTACAATTTTCATAGTCATGAAAATACAGAAAAATCTTTAAATGAGAAGGTGTGTCCAAACTTTTGGTCTGTACTGTATGTCATTGTAGCAGTGGGGTGATCCTACTCAACACTTTATGGGGTACATATGTTCAGAAGCACAAGCTGAGTAAATATATATGGACTCAAAGCTGGCATATTTTTAATTTTTTTGAAAAAAGCATGAAGTGGAGGGGGCAGATTGAAAACACTTGTAGGGCCAAAATAGTCACTGCATCTGTAGATGATTTCAACAAGAGGTGTAACTATTTCAACAAGAGGTGTAACTACTAAAATGGGAAAACAGTTTAAATTTTTATGCTGTTCTGACACCTTAGTGGTTCTGCAAATGTCACACCAAAAACAATTCCAATAAAATTTGCTCCAAAAGCAAAATAGCATTTGTTACTTCTATACCCTGCTTTGTGGTCAAACAGTAGTTTCCAATGACATATAGGGTATTCCCACATTCAGAAGAAATTATGTAACAAGTTGTGTTCCCTATTTCCACTTATTACCCTTGCTTAAATTAAAACAATTTCAGCTAAATTAATATTTTAGTAGTAAAATTATAGATTTTTTATTTACACGGCCCAATGTCATATGGAAGCATATGTGAGTTTAATATACTCACTACACCCCTAGATGAATTCCTTTTGCAGTGAGGTTTAAAGAATGAGGTCAGTTGTGGGGATTTCATTTTTTTTTAAATCTCAGGGGCTCTGCAAAGGGCAACAAGGAGTGGAAATTTGTGCTATAAAAAATAAATTGCACTCTTTGCTTTCCTAGCACTGCCATGTGCCCAACTATTAAGATATCAGGGCTTTTTGGGAGAAATTGAATAACAAATTACTGTATGTAATTCATTTTATGCTATTACCACTTGTGAAAATTGCAAACTTGGGGCTAAAACAACATTTTACTAGAAAATAAAACATAATTTTTCATTTTCAAATCCAAATATTAGAAAGTTCTGCAAAGCATCTATGGGTTCAAAATGCTCAACACACACCTAGATGAATTCCTTGAGGGGTCTAGTTTACAAAATGAGATCACTTTTGGGGGTTTCTGCAGTTTTAGTACCTCAAGGTGTCTTCAACTGCAACATGCTGTCAGGGATCAACTCCAACCGAATTTGCGCTTCCAAATCAAAAAGTAGTGCTTCTTTCCTTCCAAGCCCTGTCAAATGCTTAAACAACAGATTTTAAACACATATTGAATATTGCCACATTACTCCTTGTGAACATAAAAATCACACACTCTAGATTGATTCACTGAGGGGTGTAGTTTCCAAAGTGGGGTTTATTTGTGAGGGCTTCTATTGTTTTGGCTCCTCAAATTCTTTGCAAATGCAACATTGTGCTCACATCTATTCCAGCTAAATTTGCACTCCAAAACTCAATTCTTCTTTTACCCCTTGCAAAAATGAAGAATTTGCAGCTAAAGCAATAGCTTACTGAAATATAATGTAATTTTTCCTTTTTTCATTCCACTTAGCCTTAATTCCTGTGCATCATTTGAAAGGTTCACAAATTTCCTCACAGCAGTTTATAATAACTTGAGTGGTACATTTTTTAAATTGTATCACTTCTGGGGGTATTCCAAGATATAAGGCCCCTAAAAGTCACATCAAAACTGAATAGGTCTATAAAAAAACTAGATTTCTAAATATCATTGAAAAAAATGAAAAATTTATACTAAATTTTAACTCGTAAAATTCTAACAAAATAAAAAGACATTTGGAATATGATGCTGATGTAAAGTAGATAAATGGGAAATGTTATTTATTAACTAGTCTGTGTGTTATAACTATCTGGCTTAACCCTCAACTGGTGTGGTGGGGTTTGCCACACCCCAGGGAATTTTTGTTCGGCTGCCATTCTTTGAAAAATGCTGGTATGAGGATACGTGTCTCACTAGCTTCCATCCATTTGTGGGTGTCAAAAATTTGTTATACTCATGTGTAATCAATCGCCAATAAGAAAACGATTAAAACAAACGTGATCTTTGCATTTTCTGTAAAAATAAGAGATTTCTAAACACTGGGGTATAGAAAACCCCACCTCACCAGTTGAGAGTTAAATAAGCATTCCCAGCAAAGTTTTAAATCCTCTTAAAGGATAACCTGTCACCTGCTAATCTGCAGGTTAATAGTGTTATTAACTTGCCTAGCACTTAGCCGAATGCTGTGGGGAGAAAATTAACTTTATTTCCCTGGCAGCATTCCGGTCCCTGTCATGAGGGAGGCGCTGGCGCGGGTTCAGTCACCGCTCTGTGTATACAGAGTGATGGTGGCTGTAACCATGCCCCAGCCCTGACTGACACTGGCTTTTCAATGGGGCCGGCTGTCAGTCAGTGTGGGGGGTATGGTTACAGTCGTTGCATTATATACTTAGAGCAATGACAGAATCTGTGCCGGCGTTGGCCCTGTGGCTGAAACCGGAATGCTGCAGGGGGAAATAAAGTTAATTTTCTCCACGCAGCGTTTTGCTAAGTGCGGGTGCCAGGCAGATTAATATCACTATTAGCCTGCATATTAACCCAATATGTGATGGTTAATAGCATTTTTTCTGGCGACAGGTTCCCGTTAATATATTGCAATCATCATATTATATAGCACTCATCCCCAATCCTGGTATGCATGGCGCTCCTCATCCCCAATCCTGGTATGCATGGCACCCCTCATCCCCAATCCTGGTATGCATGGCACCCCTCATTCAAAATCCTGGTATGCATGGCACTCCTCATCCCCAGTCCTGGTATGCATGGCACTCCTCATCCCCAATCCTGGTATGCATGGCACCACTCATCCCCAATCCTGGTATACATGTCCCCCCTCACCTCCCAATCCTGGTATGCATGGTCCACTTACCCCCCAATCCTGGTATACATTGTCCCCTTACCCCCAATCCTGGTATGCATGGTACCCCTCATCCCCCAATCCTGATATGCATGGTACCCCTCACCCCCAATCCTGGTATGCATGGTCCCCTCAACCCCAATCCTGGTATGCATGGTACCCCTCATACTGGTATGAATGGCACCCCATCCCTCATCTTGGTATGCATGGTACTCCTCATCCCTATCGTGGTACGTATGGTACCCCTCATACTGGTATACATGGCACCCCTCATCCCAATTTTGGTATGTATGGCCTCCTCATCCTCCAATCCTGGAATGTATGGCACCCCTCATCCCTATTCTGGTATGAATGGTACCCCTCATCACTATCCTGGTATGTATGGTACCCCTCATCCTGGTATACATGGCACTCCTCATCCCAATTCTGGTATGTATGGCCTCCTCATCCCCCAATCCTGGCATGCATGGCACCCAATCCCTCAACCTAGTATGCATGGCTCCCTAAACTCCAATCTTGGTATGTGTGGTCCCTCATCCCCAATCCTGGTATACATGGCACCCCGCATCCCCAATGTTGGTATGCATGGCACCCCTCACCCCCCAATCCTGGTATGCATGGCCCCCTCATCCCTATCCTGGTATGCATGGTATTCCTATTTCCCTAATCCTCGTATGCATGGCACCCAATCCCTCATCCTGGTATGCATGGCTCCCTCACCTCCAATCCTAGTATGAATGGCCCCCTCATCCCTATCCTGGTATGCATGGCACTCCTCATCCCCCAATCCTAGTATTCATGGCACCTCATCCCTTCTCCTGGTATGCATGGCACCCCATGCCTTATCCTGGTATGCATGGTACCTTTCATCCTTATTCTGGTATGCATGGTACCCCTCATCCTTATTCTGGTATGCATGGTACCTTTCATCCCCAATGCTGGTATGCATGGTACCCCTCATCCCTAATGTTGGTATGCATGGCACCCCTCATCCCCCAATCCTGGTATATATGGCACCTATCATCCCCAATCCTGGTATGCATGGTCCCCAAAAGCCCCCAATCCTGGTATGCATGGTACCCCTCATCCCCCAATTCTGGTATGCATGGTACCCCTCATCCCCCAATTCTGGAATGCATGGTACCACTCATCCCTATTCTGGTATGCCTGGTACCCCTCATCCCCCAATCCTGGTATTCATGGTACCCCTCATCCCCAATCCGTATATGCATGGTACCCCTCATCCCTATTCTTGTATGCATGGTACCCCTCATCCTGGTATGCATGGCACCCCATCCCTCATCCTGGTATGCATGGTACTCCGCATTCCTTTCCTGGTATGCATGGTACCCCTCATCCCTATCCTGGTATGTATGGCCCCTCATCCCCAATCCTGGTATACATGGCACCCTTCATCCCCAATGTGGGTATGCATAGCACCCCTCACCCCCCATTCCTGGTATGCATGACTCCCTCATCGCCAATCCTGGTATGCATGGTACCCCTCATCCCCCAATACTGGTATGTGTGGCCCACATCCCTATTCTGGTATGTATGATACCCCTCATCCTGGTATACATGGCACCCCTCATCCCAATTCTGGTATGTATGGCCTCCTCATCCCCCAATCCTGGTATTCATGGCACCCAATCCCTCATCCTAGTATTCATGGCTCCCTCATCTCCAATCCTGGTACGTATGGCCCCTCATCCACAATCCTGGTATACATGGCACCCCTCACCCCCCAATCCTGGTATGCAGGTATGCATGGCCCCCTCATCCCTATCCTAGTATGCATGTTACTCCTCATCCCCCAATCCTGGTATGCATGGCACCTCATCCCTTATTCTGGTATGCATGGCACCCCTCATCCCCCAATCCTGGTATGCATGGCTCCCTCATCCCCAATACTGGTATGCATGACACCTCATCCCTATCCTGGTATGCATGGCACTCTTCTTCCCCCAGTCCTGGTATGCATGGCACCCCATCCCTTCTCCTGGTATGCTTGGTCCCTCTCACCCCCAATCCTGGTATGCATGGCACCCCTCAATCCTGGTATGTATGGCACCCCTCATCCCTTTCACGCTGCATACATACAAAAAAAACACTTATACTCACCTTTCTTCCCTGTGCTCTAGCGCTGCGTCCCGTTCTACCGGAGGCCAGGGGAGGAGTGCGGCGCCGGAGTATGCGCGCGCCCATACCGCGCTGTCTGGCGCCATTTTGCTGAAGACACACTGCAAATGTGTCTTCAGTAAAATGGCGCCGGATAGAGCAATGCGCATGCGCCAATTCTGACGCCTCCACTCCTGCCCCGTTCTCCAGCGAGAAGAGAGGCGCAACGCTCCTCCTGGTAAGGTAAGTTTGTAAGTATGGCGCCGGAGATAGCGGAATGCGTTCAGTGTCTATGCATACCGCGATCTCCGGAGCCATACACACTCCTTTTACCTATAACGGCTCCATGCGTTCTTCTGTCTGGAGCCAGACTGCGCAGGCATGTCGTGCTTGCACAGTCTATAAAGGCTTCAGACAGAGGGACCCTTGTAGCGTTATATTATAGATGATGACTGCAATATATTAAGAAGATAAAAACTTTGATGGAAGTGCTTCTTTAAGGATTAAAGCAAGTTTAAAAATTGCTATTTTTTTTTAGATTTTCATGAAATATCAGATATTTTCATAAAAAACACAAAACATTTTGATGTAAATTTAACTCTGTCATAAAGTACAATTTATATCTTGAAAAATTAGTCTCAGAATTAATGCTATATGGTGAAGCATTACAGAGTTATAACCATATAACATGACAATGGTCAGATTTAAATAATTGGGCTTGGTCATTAAGGTGAAAATTCACTCCGTCACTAAGAAGTTAATGATTTTATAAAGCAATACGGGGACATAGAAATGTTTTAAGTTTATTTTTGTTTTCATCTAGTCTTTCATTGTGATGATCATACATGTAGTATTGAAACAAGAAAGTAGCAGTAAATATGGTAAATAACCAATTTACCAAGTCTGAATATAAAAGGAAAAGGTTTCACTAGAGGGATATTAAATGTATTTTTTTGTGTGGATGTTGAATGAAGGGTGAATGTTTTTGACATGAATAAAGTGGAAAAATATGACTGCTGCAGCAAAGGTAAGTAAATGTGGTTTATTAGTAGGTCTATAAGTAAAAATTCACTTGCAGGGGATGTGGACAGCAATAAGGAAAAATAGATTAGAAAGTGATGGAGGGACAAAGAGATTGTGATTATGTGAAATGAAGTGGAAACCCCTTTGTTTAGATGAATTACTACTTTTCATGACACCAAGGATTCTTCAAGAATTGGCTGCATACTACTTTCTGCTTTGATGAACATTAAAAATCAAATAATGACTCTCCTAAAAAATACCTTGGACATTTGCCACTGTAGGTCATAATTAAAGCATATGGAATATCTCCCCAATAAATTTTGAGTATTGCATTTTTAAACCAGAAATATAGATGTTTTTATGTTAGGGATTGGCAACTTAAGTAATAATAAAGGTTCAAATGATCTAATACATAATATTAATAATGTGCTCAAGAAATTGAACTTTCCAAATCACAAACTTTATTAAAGCAGTTCTCCAGGAAACATAAAAAAAGAAAGAACATTTCATTACTATGTTCAAGTGGAACTGAATTCTACTCAAATCTTACAAAAATCCGTATTCGTCAAAATAATGATTTGTTTGTAATTTGCTTCTGCATAGATTCAGAAAAATGGCGATGTTATGAATGTGTAAAGACACTCACATGGGTAATGTACAAACCAGGGAAGACACAAAACCTGCAAACAGCAGGTCCCTGTTCAGACGAGGAAAGTCCATAATCTGACCCTGACTTGTCCCTGCCTGACCACAGAAGTTGGCACCCTAAGTAAGCGTAATAGCACCCCGGCTCAACGTCAACTGTCCCTGAAAGTCTTTGACTATGTCCTATCTATAGATACCGTGAAACATTAATAAAATTATAACTAGAAAATTAAACACACATAAATCTGAGGATGAGGCAGTGGCCTATGAACATATCCACACAGTCACACAGGAAAAACAGAGAAAAATAAGAACCAAAAAACATACAGAACACGTGGAAACACCTCAGATCCTAAACATCGATGTAAATACTTTTATGTCCAAAAATGACAAAAGTATTCTTGGAGTGATATCTTTATTGGCTAACCAGAAAAAATATATATATACGCAAGCTTTCAGAGCACATATGCTCCTTCTTCAGGCAATATTACAAATGACACCCTAAACATAAAAGAAAGGGAAGGGTTCTAGGGAGGAAGACTCACAAACAAACTGCAGGAAAGCAACAGAGATTAACCAGGCAAGATAATCCCTTATTGAGGAGCTGGAACTCCAAACATCCATCAGTCTTGAAGTATAGCCAGCAAAGAAGGCAGGTGCAAAGTAAGTATAAATAGCCCCTCCCAATATGTAATAGGACAGAACCAAATGAGGAAGGGAAAGACATGTGAACAGAAGCAAAAATAGGAAAGAAAAGCAAAGACAAGAGAGCTATCAGCAGGTGGACAGAGACCAAACAGGCTGTGGCTCAGCAGAGAGGGAAAATGACCACGCAGCATGAGATCACAGGATCGAGTCCTGAAACCGAGCCATGACAGGTGGGGCATCTTTTTATCACTGCCGCTGAGCACTGAAACCCCAGGCATCTTCAAACTAAGGTGGAATTTCTGACGTTGTTTAGGCCCATTATGTTTCCATGCATGCACTCCAAAGTCATGGCACACATCATGATGTCATGATGTAATGATCTTATGCATGCTTGCTCAGAAACTTCCCGGGTGTAACAAAAGTGGTGGAACCACTGTGCCGCGATCCGAGGAGAACCTGGAGGGGCATGACTTGGTGCTACACCGGGATTGACCTCGGATGCATGGCAGCTGACCTCCAAGTTACAGAAAGCTGGAACGGTCAAGAAGGGAAAGGTCAGCTGGTACAGGCAGAAACCTAGGAGCGGCAAGTGCTGGCGAGCAAGGCAGGTAGACAGGTGTGCACAGGGAGGTGCATGCAGGTACATTTGGTATACAGCTTTGCACAGGCAGGTGCAGGCGGGTATGGCTAGTATACAGGGGGCACGGTCAGGAGCAGATGGGTACGGCTGGTATACAGGTTTCCATAGGCAGGTGCAGGTGGGTATGGCTGGTATCCCAATAGGCACAGGCAGGTGCAGGAGGGTACAGGGTATGGCTGGTATACAGATGGCACAACTGATGCAGGCAGGTACGCAGAAAGGCACAAGAAAGGACAGGCAGGAACTAGACAAGAACAAATGGGTATGGGAAGGTACAAGCAGACACCAGCAGGGACTAGGGGGTACTGGCAGGTATTAAGAAACAGGTACTGAGAACTAGCAAGTGTGCAGGAAGCAGACTAACAATGTTGCCCAAGCACCTCCCATCAGTTGGAGGTGCCTTAAATAATAAATATCTCCCAGCCATTGGTTAGGAACACTTTAGGATGGTGCACTCTGTCTCTTTAAGAGGGAGGCACCATACGCACAGTGCCCGGGGATCTGCAAGCCTTGTGTAGACCCCGGGCAGTAGCCGGAGAAGGAAGTGCAGGAGGGGAGCCGTGGCAGTGAGTAAGTCAGCATCCCTGTCCGGGGAGGAGGTGAACATGCAGGGATGACGTCGCTAGACCGGGACTCATTAAGGCAGGAAGGTCCAGCTTAGCATGACGAGGCCCGGGGTTTCAGCATGAGTGGCAGTAATAGGAAGATGCGCTGAGGACTGGACAGTAAACCATGAAGAGCAAAGAGCCATAGAGGTGAGTGGTGATGTGATTATTTTTTTATTTACTACTTCTTATGTTTTTTTCTTGCATGATAAAGGACATTCAATTGTGGAGAATAATGTCTGTTGCACTGATAGATCCTATCCTAGAATGTTAAAAGGACAGATAGCTGTGAGCATGTGCAGTAGGAAGTTTTGCCATTCACCCACTTGCATCATTCTTTCAGTGTTCAGCAGGTTTGCCACACAATTTAATTATTTATTCCCCTTAGATGAGAAAACTGTTGTTGGTAGGGGATGGTGATTTAGAGATATTTGAGGATATCATACATATTGCATTGGGAAAATGGGGGATGGTTTCAGTTTACATGAATAAAAATTTGCTCTTTGTGTCTCTTGTACTAAAATATCAGAGTGGCACAATGTACTTCAATCCACCCAGCAATTCCACTCTGATGCCCAAACACAAGAAATCTTCAACTCAATTGACATTTGCTGACTACTGATTTTTAGCAGAATTATTCAGAACATTCCCAAACTATTTCTTCTGTCCTAAATAATAGTTAATAACAAAGTCTGATCGACTGACCCTTGTTTAATCCCTTATGTGAAGAGTGTTGAGAGAAAAACGATATACAACAACGGGCAAATTATTAGTTTCACGGAGGCCTTATTTGCACGTATAGTGGGTGCCTCTTTAATGTATGGTACCTAATGACATATCTAGACAACTGGTTCACAGTACATCACACATGAATACATATGAACATTTGTGCCTATTTTTCGATTTTCATACATGGTTACAATCATTCGCATTGAAAGCAATCTTTTAAGGTAATATTTTACAGAGAAGAAACTCATTACACAGCCATCATTATTTCGAGTAGAATATGAAAATGCTTAATGTAAATAATCAGATTTTCATATTTTTTAACATTTTCACACTTGAAATCTGATAAAATTCACATGTCAGATGTGTCAAGTGCTATATGTATCTGTTAATTAAGTGGGCTACAGCAAGCTGTGATGGAGCTGGAATATCTACATTTCAATCTGCTTAACAGAAATAGTGAGGAGTCTCTAGAATAATATAAGATCCTGCTAACAGAAATATTACTTATCTAATCATGGAACAGAGTATTTTGTAAAATGGAGGCATGGCAACAATTTGTGGAGGCAGCTTTACTACAGTCATTCTTGTATCCCTAGATCCTCTGCATATTTGTATCAATCTTTAATTATTTCAAAGCACAATATAAAAATGTGTAACTGCTAACTATAAAGTGTTTTTAGTGATCAGCAAATCTATTGAAATTTAGATTCTCCAGTATTGCTGAATTTTCCACCAAAATTTGATTAATTGCAAATAAATTTGCAGCCAATTGCAATGCTGAAAAACCTCCAATTTCCCTGGATATAAATTTAAAACATTTGGAGGTCCCCTAGAGCTGTATTGAACCCCCTTTTGAGCTATTTAGTGCAAACAAAGCCTTTTTTGAAGGACTTTTCCAGGACTTTAACATTGATGGCCTATCCTTAAGACAGGTGGTCAATGTCTGATCAGTGGGGGTGGGACACTCGGCAGACCCAATGATCATCTGTTCCCGATGTCAGTGACAGCCTCAACTGTTATGGAACTGCACTAAACAGCTACATTGACTTTATAGTGGCCACGGCCAGGTACTGCATATCTGCCTTATTCAAATCAATAGGGTATAGATGTGCAGAACCTGGCCATGTCCAGTATTCTATCGAAAGAGCTGTGCTGTGCAGCTCTGTAACTGAGCAGTTCTGGACAACACCAGGAACAGCTGATTGGTGGAGGTGCCAGGGGTTGCTTACCCACCAATCAGACATTGATGGCCTTTCCTAAAGATAGGCTATCAATGTTAAAGTCCTGGACAACCCCTTTAATGTCCAGGTGACCTTCACCTAGATGGCTAAGTGAAAACAGATAGTAATTAGTGTTGAGCGAGCACTAAAATGCTCGGGTGCTCGAAGCACGGGCCGAGCTCGCCGTGATACTCGGGTGCTCGACCCGAGCAACGAGCCCAATGTTAGTCTATGGGAGACTCGAGCATTTTTGAGGTGGCACCCCCGGCAGTCTTTTAAAAGCCTAACAAGTGCCCAAAACGATAGTGACAGTGCTCAAATGACATGGGGACAGCATGGGGATCGCCCCAGGAAGCATTTCTGACCCCCAGGTCACTGCTGTCAACAACGTGGTCAAAGGTATTAAGCCACTTTTACAGGCTCACAATAAAACGTTCAAAAACGAAAGCGAAACTTTTTTCCTGTGAAATATGTTAAGGAACATCCTTTCCAGGGTAAAGACTTGTGTATAAGTTAAAATAAATGACCAAAAACAAAAATACTCCTCCACACCTTCGGCTATGTTCACAAGTAGCATTTTTTATGCGTTTTTGCACTTTTGTATTGCTTTCAACTATGACAAATGCATTCACCGTGAAATGTCATTTTAACATTTTACAACCTTATCTGGCCATGTGCTGCGTGACACATGCATAAAGTGCTGAAAAGACAAGGGAGCAGCATGGGGAAGACCCCTGGAAGCATCTCTGACTCCCAGGTCACTGTCTAAAAGTGTGCCCATCATAAGTGATCCTTACCGCATCAGAAGATGCAGACTTGCAACTATCCCCATGCAAGTTCTAGTCCCAGGGCAGTGTTCAATTGTACCTCCCCCATTCCTTGCAATACAAGCTCAAGTATGCAGCCTGCCACCCACCGACCCCCAGGCTGCATTACCATACTGCTTGCATGCTTGAACTTGAAATTGGGCCTTTTATGCATGTAGAGGCGGAATCTGGCCACCACGTCATGGCTGTGTTGGCGGCCTGGAATCCATACTCAGTCCCCAGCCGCCTGGCAGCCGGGTGTCCATACTCGGTCCCCAGCCGCTCTGCGGCCGGGTGTCCACACACGGTCCCCAGCCGCCTGGGGGCAGCCGGGTGTCCATAAACGGTCCCCAGCCGCCCCTATTTCTCCTTGGAACATCCCCCCCACACTTTTCTTAGCCGGCCTGCTTTAGGCAGCATTGGACGAGCCCACCAGAGAACCAGACTCCTCCGGTGGGCCCTGACTTCTCCATCGGTGGAGTTGAGAGTGCCAAGGTGAGGAGCATGATGATGATGACAGAAGTTAGCATCTGCTATTTTTTCTTTTAATGCAAGTGTAAGTGTGCAGCCTGCCACCCACCCACCCCCAGACTGCAATTCCATACTGCTAGCTTGCACTTGAAATGGGGCCTTTTAGTTTGGAGGAGGCCGAAGCTGGCCACTACCTCATGGCTGCTTCGGCAGCGAGGTATCCATACTCAGTCCCCAGCCGCCCATATTTGTCCTGGTGTGCCTTATACATAAGATTAAGTCCGTATACCAAAACATTACCTGTGCCCTCCCCAGTGCATTTAGTGGGAAGGAGGTCTTATTCCGCTGTAGTGTGTGCATGCCAAACCCCTGTTCATGGTACATGCGAAGATGCCTCCCACCTTGCACCTGTAGTTGCAGACTTGCAACTATCCCCATTCAAGTCCTTGTCCTAGGGCAGTGTTCAATTGTACCTCTCCCATTTCTTGCAATGCAAGTGCAAGTATGCAGCCTGCCACCCACCCACCCCCAGGCTGCAATACCATACTGCTTGCTTGCTTGCACTTTAAATTGGGCCTTTTAGGCATGTGGAGGTGGAATATGGCCACCACGCCATGGCTGTGTCGGCGGCCTGGTATCCAAACTCAGTCCCCAGCCGCCTGGTGGCCGGGTGTCACCGCTTGCTCCCCAGCCTCCAGGGGGTGGCCGGGTGTCCATACTCGGTCCCCAGCCACCCCTATTTGTCCCAGTAACCTTTCCCACACTTTTCTTAGCCTGGGCTGCTTTAGGGCAGCATTGGCCGAGCCCACCGGACTATCAGACTCCTCCGGTGGGCCCTGGCTTCTCCATCAGGGGAGTTGAGAGTGCCAAGGTGAGGAGCATGATGAGGATGATAGAAGTTAGCATCTGCTTTGTTTTGTTGTAATGCAAGCGCATGTATGTAGTAGTGGTAGGCCTGAGGTGGTCAGCGTTTTTGCGCATATCCTACCTCCTCCAAGGATTGCTGGATGTTTTCCTGCTACTATCCAAGTTCTATGACTCCCGTTAAAACAAAGCTTCAGGTGATAAATGATGGATGAGGTAGTGGCAAAGTAGAAAGAGCAGGAGGAACAGGGACCATTCACATCAATATCAGGCCAGTCAACCAGATATGTCTTGTAGGATATGTTTCTGTAACAAAAGGAGCGGTTCGGCTACACAGTTATAGGGCATACAGTGAGTGCAATGCCTACCAAATATTTCGAGCCACTCCAATGCCCCTTGGAAATGACATGGAGGTCAGAGGGCATTAACTAAACCTTTTTTTCCATTTATAGCAACTGGGTCTCCCGTGCACTGTTGGCCTAAGCAGTGAATGGAAGGCTTTTCAAAAATTATGAGGAACTGCAATGCCCCTTACAAGAGCCATGTGTGGCACCCCAGGGGTCTGGTCACCACAGTAATAGAGATATTACGTCGGAGAGCAAGTGGGAGGTTTCCTGGTCAGGATCCCTTAAACATGCAACATCCTCCTGCCCCAATCCTGGGAGGGGAGAATTATGCCCTTATAAACTGGATCTGGGGCGGGGTTGAGTGAGTCAGAGAACAGTCAGAGTCAGAGTGAGAGCAAGGGAAAGTAACAGCTAGGAGCTCTGTAGGAGCTAGGAGCTAAAGACCAGGGGCTGGAAGCTGAGCAGAGCTCGCCCTGGAAGAAGACAATAGGAACCGGACACATGAGTCCGAAGCTGTGAGGACTTATATATCCAGCAGCAGAAACCAGCCGGCAGGGGATTTCAGGTCCTCTGGCCATAGAAGACCGGAGGCTCAGTCACAAGCAAGGGATCAGCACCGCCGTCGTGGAGCGGAGGCTAACAGAAGGCCCCAAGTCACCAGCCATACGGGTGAGCACTACACGGTACAACCAGGGACGTGGGCTACTTCTACCCGCTTACAGCAAGGTAGCCATGAAGAGTGCAGACAGACAGGGAGGCCTACAACTCCAACTGGCCAGGGGAACTCCTGCTTGCTCACAGACTGACCAGGCCACTTATGCTAGCCAGTACTCCTGGGAGGGTCTACCTTATATTCATCAGTAAAGACCCTGAACTGCACTGCAAAGACTCTGAGTCATTCCTGCTGCGCTCGTGCACCATCACCCCCATCATCCACACTCACTGCCCTGAGGCTATACTCCTCCCGAGGGGAGTTATCCCATTCTATGCTGCGCACACAACACCTGCCTCAGCGGTCTGCCTCGCAGCGGTGGTACTCCCTGACCGCAATCCACGGGTGGCGCAGTCGGACAATTAACCTCAAAACCTAAGAAAGACTGACACTGGTTTGACCAGCCTGAGCCACGGGACCGGGTCACCGCCACGGAGACTACAGACCCCAGAGACCCGGCACCGGGTATCCCACACACGTTTACACACGGCCCAGGGGGCGCGTCACATGCAGTACAGCATATTACAAACATAAGTCCCATTATTGGGGAGTGGGTGTCCCATAGTATTTGCTTATGCCTTGCAAGCAAAAGCTGCCAAAAATAAGGACGGAGGAACTTGCAATGCTGGCACCCTGGTGGTATAGTGGTGGTGGAGGCTGAGGATAAGGAGAAGAAGATTAAACAGCCGAAACGAGGAAGCGTATACCCATGTGTGGGTGTGAAGCGGTGCATGTGAATACACCTCCCGAAATAACACAGTGGATTTGACTTTATGTTACTCTGCTGTCATTGGGTGGTGATGAGAAGTCTGGCCCAATCCAGCCCTTGTTCATTTTGATAAGGGTCAGCTTGTCAGCCTTGTCAGTTGACAGGCGAGTGCGCTTATCAGTTATAATTCCCCCAGCGGCACTAAAAACACGCTCCGATAACACGCTAGCGGCAGGGCAGGCCAGGACCTCCAAGGTGTACAGAGCGAGTTCATTCCAAGTGTCCAGCTTGGATACTCAATAATTAAAAGGCACAGAGGAATCACGGAGGATGCTGGTAAGATCGGCAAGGTACCCCCTCACCATCTTTTGAAACTTTCCACTCCTTGTGAGAGTACCCCGCGCCTCAGGGCCTGTAAGCTGGGCGGGTGTCAGAAAACTGTCCCAGAACATTGACAGTGTTCCCCTGCCTCTGCTGGATTGGAGTTGCATCTCTCTCGCCTGTACGCCTTGGTTGGGCAACGAACTGTAACCTCTGCCGCTAGCGTGTTCAGATGGGAATTTTTTTAAGAGTTCTGCAGCAAGGGCCTTCTGGTATTGCCCCATTTTTGTACACCTCTCCACCTCAGGAATAAGAGAGTGAAAGTTCTCCTTGTAGCGGGGGTCTACAAGTGTCACCAACCACGGTCACAGTTAAGGCAGCGTAATATAAAGTCAGCCATGCGTGCCAGACTGGTAACAGGCAAGATTTCCGTGTCCTCACCAAGATGACGACTGACCATGCTCTCCTCCTCCTCTTCCTCCTCCCCCCTGTCCTCATGCCACCCACGCTGAACCAACGGTATGACACTTGTACAGGTACTACCGTCTACAACGCATGATAGCAGCTCCTGTTCTTCCTCCTCCTCCTCCTCTTCCTCCTCTCCCTCATTGTCCACCAATGCACGTTGGGATGAGATGAGGCTGGACTGTGTGTAATAGCCCGCTACGGCATCTTGATCCATCTCATCATACTCTGGCTGCAATGCCTCCTCTTTAATTCTCTGCAGAGAGCGTTGCAAAAGACAGACAAGTGGGATGCTGACACTAATTATGGCGTCATCGCTACTCACCATCTTGGTGGCCTCCTCAAAGTTTGTCAGGATGGTACATATGTCAGACATCCAGGTCCACTCCTGAGGTCTTATGTGTGGAGTCTGACCTGAATATCGACGGCCTTGTTGCAGCTGGTACTCCACAACTGCTCTCTTCTGCTCACAAATCCTTTGCAACATGTGGAGGGTAGAGTTCCAACGTGTGGGGATATCACACACCAGTCGGTGTGCCGGAAGCTGCAAACGCTGCTGCAACACAGCAAGGGCGGCGGAAGCTGTAGCCGACTTGCGAAAATGAGCTGAGAGGTGGCGTACTTTCACGAGCAGATCTGGCAACTCGGAGTAAGATTTAAGAAACCGCTGAACCTCGAGGTTAAGCACACGAGACAGGCATGGTACGTGTGTGATCTCACCTCGCCTCAGAGCCGCCACCAGGTTACGGCCATTGTCACACACGACCATGCCGGGATGTAGGTTCAGCGGTCTCAGCCACAGATCTGCCTGCTCTTTCACAGCTGTCCACAACTCACAAGCAGTGTGAGGTTTATCACCTAAGCTTATGAGTTTCAGCACAGCCTGTTGCCGCTTGGCGGAGGCAGTACTGCAATGCTTCCAGCTTGTAACTGATGTGGTGATATCTGAGATGGAGGCTGAACATGAGGAGGAGGAGGAGGATGCGCAGGAGCTGTACACTGTGGTTGCAACTCTGACTGACATAGGGCCCGCAATCCAGTAAACAATAATTGTGGTTTAGCCATTCCACGGTAAAAAATCTATATTATTCAGGTTTTGGTAGTTTTTTCTGTAAAGAAAAACAGTAGTGTCTATAGGGCTTTCCTATATTGTTGTGTCCGGCCAGGTACAAATAGGCATCTGGTGGTTGGGGACAGCCCATTCCTGGATGCTGTACCTGGCTGGCATACAAAAATATGGCGAAGCCCACGTCAAAAATTTTGGGAAAAATTAATTAAAAAATAATAAAAAAAAATAATAATTTAGGGACTGCATCTTTATTAACCCCTCACGTGGAGGGGTTAATAAAGATGCAGTCCCTAAATGTGTTTTTTTTTTTACATTTTATTGAATTTTTCACCAAAAATTTGACGTGGCCTTCGCCATATTTTTGCGTCCAGCCAGGTACAGCAGGCAGGAACGGGCTGCCCCCAGCCCCAGATGCCTATTTGTATCTGGCTGGAAACAAAAATACAGGGAAGCCCTTTTTTTAATTATTTCATGAATTTCATGAAATAATTAAAAAAAAATTGCCGTGGGGCTTCGCCCTATTTTTGTGTCCAGCCTGGTACAGCAGGCAGGAACGGGCTGCCCCCAACCACCAGCTGCCTACTTGTACCTGGCCGGACACAACAATATAGGGAAGCCCTTTTTTTAAAAATTATTTCATGAATTTCATGAAATAATTTAAAAAAAAAATACGTGTGGCTTCGCCCTATTTTTGTGTCCAGCCAGGTACAACTAGGCAGCTGGGGGCTGGAATCTGCAGCGCAGGGAGGCCCAAGCTTTCTGGGCCCCCCCCGCTGCAAATTGCAGTCCGCAGCCACCCCAGAAAATGGCGCATTCATAGAAGCACCATCTTCTGGTGCTGTACCCAACTCATCCAGGGCCCTGGTGCGGTGGCTCATTGGGTAATAAAGGGGTTAGGGCCAGCTAGGCATTGTCAGCTGGCCCTAAGCCCGAAATTCATGGGGTCACGCCAATATTAGACATGACCACCATGAATTTCTAGTAAAGTATTTAAAAAAACACAACACCCAGAATAAAGTCCTTTAATTGAAATAAACACACAATTTTTTAATGTTCTAAATTAAACCATACTTACCATCACGCCCATTCCAGCTGAAGCCAACGATCTCCTGCAATAAAAGTAAATTAATAAAGCAACTTCATCCTTACCTTTCCATGGTTCCCATGACAGCTTCAGCTCTGCTACATTGACATAGGCTGGATCGCAGCCGAAAACTGCCATCCAGCTTGCCATGCACAGACACTGCAGAGCGAAGGCATGCCTGCGCTCTGCAGTGTCTCTGAAGGATGACAAGCTGGATGGCAGCGCTCAGCTGTGATCCAGACTGTCATCTCAATGCCATCCCAGCGTGGGAGAATTCTCCTGCTCCATCTCTGAGCACAGGAGAATTTTCCCACACTGTCAGTGACGTGCATGAGGTGAGCTGAGTTTATTGGACATGACCTCGGCTCATCTTTATGCCGTCACAGCGAGACACTGAGAAGCACAAGCATGCCTGCGCTTCTCAGCGTCTGCGGCATGGCAAGCTGGATGGCATCTTTCGGCTGCGATCCAGCCTGTCATGTGAATGTAGCAGAGCTGGAGCCGTCCTGGGAGCCATGGAAAGGTAAGGATGATGTTGCTTTATTATTTTACTTTTATTGCAGAAAACATTGGCTTCAGCTGAAATGTGCCTGATGGTAAGTATGGTTTAATTTAGGACAATAAAGAATTGTGTGTTTATTTCAATTAAAGGACTTTATTCTGGGTGTTTGTGTGTTTTTTTAACTTTGACTATGCGGTTAGTAATGGGGGTGTCTTATAGACGCCTCTCCATTACAAACCTGGGCTTGATGTCAGCTGGCATTATAAGCTGACATCAACCGCAGCCTTACTATCCCACTGCCACCGCTACAGGGCAGTGGGAAGAGCGAGGCTAAGTGCCAGAATTGGCGCATACTATGGATGCGCCATTTCTGGAGTGGCTGACGGCTGGTGTTTCTAGCCTGGGAGGGGGCCAATATTCATGGCACCCTTCCTGGGCTATTAATATCAGCCCCCAGCTGTCTGCCTAGCCTTAGCTAGCTATTAAAATAGGGGGGACCCCACGTCATTTTTTTGGGGGTCCCCCATTTTAATAGCTAGTAAAGGCTAGGTATTCAGCTGGGGGCTGATATTAGTAGCCTGGGAAGCTCCGTGGGTATTACCCCCTTCCCAGGCTTCAAACATCTGCCCCAGCCGTCTGCTTAACCTCCGCTAGAGACTAAAATTACGGGGAACCCCACGCCAATTTTTTTTTAATAAATACTTTATTTTAACACTAAATGACAAGTACAGTAATCAACACTATCACTGTGCTTCTTACATATGTGACTGACATGTTTCTATGTATCTAATCTATGTGTGATGCTTTATTCTTTCTGTTCTAAATTGTCGGGTACCGGTGTATGCCGCTGCTGAATTGCCGGCGGCTTTTTTAAAGAGAGTGTCTTCTGAGCAGTTTGTCAGCTTTTGGACACCTTTGAAGGTGTTTTCTATGTGTTTCTATGTGTTTTTGTTTGCCTGCCATTGGTTTTAACGGTGTTCGACGGTGTTCTAAGGTGTTCGACGAACAGTTCCATGAACATCCCGGTGTTCGACGAACCCAACCGAACCCGAACACTACGGGGGTGGCTCAACACTAGTAATAATCTATATGTTGCATCAAAATTACATTGCTTTGCTTTCAAAGTAAATGGCAAGAAATGTCTATAATTAAAATTATGCAAAATATGCATTAGGTTAACTAATCTGTCATATACTATGATGTTTGATGTGGTCACTAGAAAAAAAACACCTAGTTTTAAAGGGATTCTAACAGAAGAGTTTTAGTGATGAGCCAATGATCCTGTTACTTGAGTTTGCCTAGGGTGCTGGGGTATGTACTGAGTATCATGAGTGCTCGAGTGACATGTTTCAAAGCCACAAAGCATCCAGGGATTGCCCGTGTTTGATAGGCAAACCCTACATGTTTTGTAGCTGTCTAACAGCTGCGAAACATGTGGCCGCGGGGTCTCAAACATGTCACTTGAGCACCCGCGATACTCTGTGTATACTCGAGCACCCTAGGCAAACTAGAGTAACGAGCACTTGCGCTCATCACTAGTCCTTATACAAAAATGAAAATTATACCTGTTTAGTAGTCATCCAACATGCCAACACTGAGATCTGCATTGGATGGAATGATATACAAATCACATATCATTTTTGTTGTTGTATTAGGACTAAGGATGGGTGGTTTGATTCTTAATTAATCAGATTTAATTGCACTTTACAAAAATTAGAAAATTTGTGGATTCTAACAAATCAGAATTTTGAAGAATTTGATTTGCATGAATCCAGCATTGCTTTCCTCTTTACCATTTCCAGAGTTTTCAGCTCCAGGTAGGCTCTGCAGTGCATTCTGATGTCGTGATGTCATGATGCATGTCACCCCGCATTTCCCTGTGAGACGGTCACAACATCATGACGTCAGAATGCGTGTCAAGACTAGCCAACACTGGAAGTACCAGCAAAGAGTGGAGAGTGGACTGGAGCTGGAGCCATGGAAGCCCGCAGAGGAGTCATAGAGATCTGCAGCAGCAGAAACAGGTGAGGGGCTGGCTAAGTATGATTTTTTACATTTTTTTTATCTCCTTCCTGGACTATCCATTTATTATGCTTCTGGACTGTAAATCTCAGAGTATAATAAACTCTTTTACGACAGTTCCTTCAATTAGCATCATTTAGATTCACTGTAAATCGAATCTCGTGGGTGATTTAGAGCGGTTCGGCTCTATTAAAATTTTGTCAGATTTCTCTCATCTCTAATTAGGATTTATACAGTCACACCACTAGGTTCTGAAGTACAATGATCATGATAGATTCCCTTTCATTTCAAACCAGTTTTTTCAAAAGCCAGCAGAGAACACTTGTTTGCTTCCTTCTGATCTTTTCCATTATAAATTGGCCACCATTTGATGGATGGGGCTTAGGAAACAGGGTTGGGCATACCACTTTTTGCCTCCCGCTTACAACAGTGTAGAGGTTCCTGGTGGAGTTAGTTCTCTTATAAGATTCTGGCAAGCAGGAGGAGGGAATGTCTGACTTTCTGAGACAGACATAAAAGCAATTTTTTTAACATATGCTTCAGGTATTAGGGCAATATGGCAAAAATTGGATGAAAGGAAATGAAGATATTAATCTTTTGTTCAAAATGACAGAAATCCATGTCATGGAATAACTTGTATCAAGACCTCAGAAGTTATGCTAGTGTGATCACCACAGGAGGCTGGTGATGATTATCAGCTGAATTTCTGCAGTAATGGCATGGTTCAGAGAAGTCTTTGATGCTAGCCAGTTAACCCCATGATAACCGACCACAGCAAAAAAAAACAAATTGTCTAGAAAGGGGCTACTTCTGTAAATACAGGGACATCTATGTAACAGGTGATCTTAGCTAGTTAGCCACGCCCACTGACCCACTAGACGGGGCGCAGCCTTGGCTCCACACAAGTGTATAGAGCGAGGCCTTGCCCTCTGGCCGGGGTATGTATAACTCATATATACCCTCCGTTACTGGGTCTGAAACCGGCGAATCCCCACAGCGCACAGTGCGTGCACTGGGTGGATTCATAAGTCTGCAGTCATACAGAGTGATTGCAGACTTAGCGGTTTTGACCAGACAACCCGTTTAAAGGTTTAAATTTGGTGTGTTTTGTGACCTTAATATCTAAAGAATGATTACCGATAGTTATTTTATATCATAACTCTACATAGTATGATGTTATTTAGAAACTAACACTTTGTGAAATGTGTTTTCCTCCAAAATTTTCTTTACAGAGATCCCCTTGTGATTCCTCCTTTAATTAAATCTTACATTCTGAGCACTAGCTGTTTGACAATATTATACAGCACGCTCCAGCAAACATCATGTCTAATAAACACTAGTTTGGAATCATGAAATACTTTACCTTTCATCATAACTAAAGAATTTCCTCTCTTCTGGGCCTTTGGGAACTGTCTGTTACTGTTTGAAATATTCTAGTTCGTGTTACCTATTTTAGGCTTGTTAATAGAAATATGTGATTATGCTTGACACCATATAATTAGCAATGTTAATTCACAAAGATCAGCCACACTATTTAACTATATAATGAAATAACTTTTTTATTAAAAGTTATAAATAATTAAAACGCATATTTTTGTAAAAGTTTTAAATGTTGCACAATATCTTGATAAAATATATATAGACGTTATTTATTGTACTTTCAAACTAGCCTAATATTGAATACAGAGGTGGCTACAATTTGAGGCTATCTTAACACTACTTTGTCAGTATGCATTCACAGGGAGCAGGATTTCAATAATCGAACATATGACAAAAGAATATCCTAATGGCATAGATATGAGTGATATGTTTTAGAATACCCTTTTTTTAGTTTGCTTTTCAATGTAAAGTGGTTCTGTAAAGAAGCATTTACAGTACATGCACTACTTGCATCCTTTTCAGAATGGAAATCTGTGAATGACATATGTGTTGCCGTTTCATGCTTTGGGGACATATGTTTAATGTTATATATGAACAGAATGTTATGCACATACAGTGGCATATAAAGGTTTGGGTACCCCTGGTCAAAATTACTGTTACTGTGAACAGTTAAAGGGGTATGTCCATCTCCAATATCCTATCCCTATATGTAGTAGGTGTAATAATAATATTAGCAAATACCTCTAATTAGAAATGTAGTATAGTTCTTCTGATTTGCTACATATGTATCCATGGTTACAACCCCTGATATAGTGACAGTTAGTTAGCTAGTTGGTAGTGGTCATAACCATGGATACCTAAGGTCCTGCAATGCCCTGGACAGGAAGAAAGAGGCATAGCGAATCAGAAAAACTATACTACATTTCTTATTGGAGGAATTTGCTAATATTATTATTATTACACCTACTACATATTTGGATAGGATACTGGAGATGGGAAAACCCCTTTAAGCAAGTTAAAGATGAAATTACACATTTCCTTTGTATTCCTTTGGAGGAGGAAGAAGCAGCAGATGTGGTTGATGGGTGGCTCATGGTTGTTGTGGTCTGCTGGTGCACGTTTTATCGCAGTGAGATTGCCAGAGTAACACATGTTGATTGCGCATGTGAAGGTTCATGCATGTAGTAGTCAAATTATTGCACTTTTTCCCTTTACTGAGTTTTTTCTTGCAAAGTGTGAAGATAACGAAAGTTGGCTCATCCTTTGCCGTGTCAAGAAAGGCCTAGGTTAAGCAAACCCTTGCTGCCCCTGTGAGCTGTAGACCTATGACCGCTGCTGGCCACAGCCACAATAGTGGCTAAGGATGCAGTGCTCGTCTTGGTTGCATCATTCCGTGTCTGCTCCATAGGACACAACATTACTTCCTCGACTTCCTCCTCCTCCACCTCCTCAGATGAGCTACTCAGCTGCATGCCTCTGGGTTCACACCAAGTTGGATCTACAACCTCATCATCATCCAATGTGTTATCCCAATGCTCACTTTGAGAGTCACCCTCCTTCTCTTCTTTTTTCTCTGACAGCACAGTACAGTCCGCATGAGCCTCAGGTATCTGGGTTTCATCAGGATCACCTTTCCCCAATGGGGGTTAATGCCTGGTAACGAGGGTCAGGAAGCTGCTCGGACCCTACTTCGTCCTGCCCCGAATGCAACCTTAAAAAATTTTGGTCATCGGTGCAGATGATTTCCTCCTCTTGACTCTGTGAATTTTTGGAGTACACTTTCGATGCCCATGGCATAGCATATGTGAAAAGCTCTGTGGTTCCCTACAGTCAGTTGGGCAGTTGGAGAGTTGTGACACGGGGCGAAGCAAAGGTAATTAGGGTGCCACCTCTGTTGACTGTACTGTGTCTAATGTTGAGGTGGAGGAAGAGGAGAAGCGGCCACTTGAAGCAGTGCTTGCCATCCACTGGAACACATGCTGTTTCTGGACCTCATCAACAAGGCGTACCACTGTGTGTCAGCCAAAGAAAGGGAGTGGAGTAGCTCATCCAGTAACAGAAGTTGTCAGTTGTCTTTGGATAGGATAGGTTCACTAGTGCTTTCCCTAACATTACCACCTACCCCACGTATACCTTGAAACCAAGTCTATTCCCCCTTCCACCACGTCCTCAGATAGTGTGGTAGGAGCACACTATTAGCAAAAAAATTCAATTTTTTACTCTTCACCAGCTCTGCATACACCTAAATTTCAGTGGCACTAAATGACAAGGTGAAATATGGCTTGATGTATCACGTTAGTAACAGAAAGTATTTTTTTAGTGTGGATGGGGCCTGTATAAAATACAAAATTTGCTCCAAACAATTTCAAACAGAGATCTCCCCTACTGTATCACGCTAGTCATAGAGCAAAGTATTTTTTTAGTGTGGATGAGGCCTGTATAACATGCAAGATATGCTCCAAACAATTTCAAACTGAGATCTCCCCTACAGTATCATGTTAGTAACAGAAGAAAGTATTTTTTTCTCCAGTATGTAGAACAATATCTGCACCAAAGAATTAAAAAATGAAATATATCCTGCTTTATACACCACAGTAGTAAGAAAACCAATTTAGATTTCATCATGTGTACCCCTGTGTGGAGAACAATATCTGCACCAAAGAATTAAGAGACAAAATGTAGCCAGATTTATATACCACAGTAGTAAGAAACCAATTTTGATTTTATCATGTGTATTCCAGTGTGGAGAACAATATCAGCACCCAAAAATTTGAAACTGACATCTGGCCTGCTGTATGATGTTAGCAACAGAAAAAAGTATTATTTTAGTGTGGATGAGGCCTGTATAACATAGGAGATATGCTCTAAACAATTTGAAACTGAGTTGTCCCCTACTATATCACGTTAGTAACAGAAGAAAGTCTTTTTTCACTGTGGATGAGGCCTGAATACCATAAAATATATGCTCCAAGAAATTTCAAACTCAGATCTAGCCTGCTGTATCATGTTAGTCACAGAAAAAAAAAGATTTATTTTTACTCTGCATGAGCTCTGCATACAGCTGAATTTCACCGCCATAAAATTACAAGGTGACATATGATGCACTGTATCACATTTGTCACACACAAAAATTTGCTCTTGTTAGCAACTAAAAAAATATATTTTTTTATACTCTGCCACAAAATTACAGAGCGACATATGGCGTACTGTATCATGTTTGTCACCGAAAAATATATATTTTTTTACTCATGTTAGCAACTTAAAAAAATAGTTTTTTTTTACTCTGCACACAGCTGATTTTCAATGCCACAAAATGACATGGTGACATATGGCATACTGTATCATGTTTGTCACAGAAAAAAATAGATTTTTGTACTCTGCTGGAGCTCTGCATACAGCTGAATTTCATCCCCACAAAATGACAAGCTGGGCTACTATGGCTTGCTGTATCACGTTAGCAACTGAAAAAAAATAGATTTTTAAAGGGGTCCTCATGCACTGAGCACAATAGAAGCAATGCACAACAGACTTCTGTGAAATGTGCCCTGTTGTCTTTGCATTGACCTCAATAATGGCACAAGTAAAAAAAAAACTGCTGGAAGGTCGATTTGACAGTCACACAGGACACTAGCTACCTAAACTATATTAATTAGAAGCAACCACCTAGCTAACTAGCTAAAATATCTAATGAATTCAGGAGCAGCATCAGCAGCAGCCTCTGTGACCTGTTATAATGACAAAATGACAACAACATGTCTGCTCTTTATATAGAGAGTGACATGTGATTTCAGCAGCCAATGGCACAAGCCCTTGTGTCTGGACATTGTGAATGATTCCTGCACTCTGATTGGCTAGCCGCGACTTGCACACATAAAGTTAGGGAAAAAAAAGATTATAAGCACGATGATCCTCTGAGCTCCTCTTAGCTCTCCCCAGCCCCTTGTCAAACATGTCCCTCCGCTTATCATGCACCACCACTATCCTAGCCAAAGTGATAAAAACGCTTTAGTGGCAACGCAATAATTTCCTGCACTTTTACCAAATTTTACCAATTTTTGCCGATTTTAAGAAAGAATGCTCGTGTTTCCGATCACAAATCCACATGTGCCATATTCGTGGCGAATTAGAAATTGGCGATCATTTTTCGAACATATTCGCTGTATATATACATATATATATATAGTGGGGAGAAAAGTATTTTGTCAGCCACCAATTGTGCAAGTTCTCCCACTTAAAAAGATGAGAGAGGCCTGTAATTGACATCATAGGTAGACCTCAACTATGAGAGACAAAATGAGAAAACAAATCCTGAAAATCTCATGTTTGATTTGGAAAGAATTTTTTTTACAATTTTGGTGGAAAATAAGTATTTGGTCAATTGCAAACAAGCAAGATTTCTGGCTCTCACAGACCTGTAATTTCTTCTTTAAGAGGCTCCTCTGTCCTCCACTCATTACCAGTAATATTGGCACCTGTTTGAACTTATTATCAGTATAAAAAGACACCTGTCCACAACCTCAAACAGTCACACTTCAAATTTCACTATGGTGAAGACCAAAGAGCTGTCGAAGGACATCAGAATCAAAATTGTAGCCCTGCACCAGGCTGGGAAGACTGAATCTGCAATAGGCAAGCAGCTTGATGTGAAGAACTCAACTGTGGGACTAATAATTTGAAAATGCAAGACATACAAGACCACTGATAATCTCCCTCGATCTGGGGCTCCACATAAGATCTCACCCTGTGGGGTTAAAATGATCTCAAGAAGGGTGAGGAAAAATCCCATCATAAGGGGGACCTAGTGAATGACCTGCAGAGAGCTGGGACCAACGTTACACAGGCTACCATCAGTAACACACTACGCCGCCAGTGACTCAGATCCTGCAGTGCCAGACGGGTCTCCTGCTTACATGTTTGAGCCTGTCTGAAGTTTGCTAGAGAGCATTTGGATGATCCAGAAGAGTATTGGGAGAATGTCATATGGTCAGATGAAACCAAAGTAAAAGTGTTTGGTAGAAACACTTGTATTTGAAGGAGAAAGAATGCTGAGTTGCATCCAAAGAACACCATACCTACTGTGAAGCATGGGGGTGGCAACATCATGCTTTGGGGCTGCTTCTTTGCCAAGGGACCAGGACGACTGATCAGTGTACATGAAAGAATGAATGGGGCCATGTATTGTGAGATTTTGAGTGCAAACCTCCTTCCATCAGCAAGGGCAATGAAGATGAAACATGGCTGGGTCTTTCAGCATGACAATGATCCCAAGCACACCGCCAGGGCAACAAAGGAGTGGCTTCGTAAGAAGCATTTCAAGGTCCTGGAGTGGCCTAGTCAGTCTCCAGATCTAAACCCTTTAGAAAACCTTTGGAGGGAGTTGAAAGTCCGTGTTGCCGAGCGACAGCCCCAAAACATCACTGCTCTAGAGGAGATCTGCATGGAGGAATGGGCCAATATACCAGCAACAGTGTGTGCCAACCTTGTGAAGACTTACAGAAAACTTTTGACCTCTGTCATTGCCAACCAAGGATATATAAAGAAGTATTGAGATGAACTTTTGTAATTGACCAAATACTTATTTTCCACCAAAATGTGAAAAAAATTTCTTTCCAAATCAGACAGTGTGATTTTCAGGATTTGTTTTTTCATTTTATCTCTCATAGTTGAGGTCTACCTATAATGTCAATTACAGGCCTCTCTCATTTTATAAGTGGGAGAACTTGCACAATTGGTGTCTGACTAAATACTTTTTTCCCCACTGTATATATATATATATATATATATATATATATATTCTGAAAGTGGTCCCTAAACACATAGCTTCTGTATATATACATGCATGCATACATATACAGAAGCTATGTGTTCAGGGACCACTTTCAGAATGAAAGAATCATGTGAAACATGGTCCGCTACAATATACTTTTCACAACTAGCAATAGACAAGCTATTGCATATTACCTCCAAAAGCAACATGATTCACGTGTTTGTAAATGATAATGAAATTGTTTTATCCCAAACTTAATTTGTCCTTGTCGGCATTACAAATATCCCATTTAGGTGTATAACAGTTAAGTAGTTTTTGCACTAAACCTTATTATTCACACCAGTTGCTCTGCATTTATAGCAGTTTTCAGATGCCTGTCATAGTGAGGGCTAATTTGGGAAATGCTGTAAATTTTTTTTGACCTTTACAAAAGCTGTCACACTTGGATGCACAACTATATGGTCATTCTGCCATAGATCATTTTAAAAGCTTTATTTTCCATTATGACATAAAAGGTATTAAGACTTGGGCCATATTATAAGCTCAAAAAGAAGAAGAGCACAGAAAATACATCCGCAACCATTTTTAAATAGTGTTAATAACAATTTCACATATTGTGGCCAAGAAAATGAGGCCTGTAAGTATATTGCATAGCATATGTTATAGGATATTATATTTACAATTTATTTGCTACAGTATTATTTTTCTTTTTTATTATTATTTTTATTATTATTATTCCATTGCATTACTTTCAACAGAATTAGCATAACTTTCTCTTCTAGTGGCCATGCAATGGATATTTTACTTTTGTTTGGTGACACTAGAGTAAACATATATTTACATAGTACATACAGTATATATCCAACAGAAGGCTAGTAACAATAGTAACAATGCAGTTATTTGTGCAGTCTTTTTCATAGTTGAATTAACAGAATACTACGTTTTTTTCATGAATTTATTTAATGTTTTATATGTTTATTAAAAGCAAAATGTATATTGCATGATGGGTACAGGCATATGTAATTGGCAGTGGCATAACTAGAGTCCCATAGGCCCCAGTGCAATATTTGAACCTGGGACCCCACCTCCATGTTGGTCAGATGTAAGAGCCTTTGTAGCGTTCTAGGTCATGTAATGACATACGTGAAATAGTAGCCCCAACATAGCACCTTTCTGTAATAAAATCCTCCATCTTGTCCCCTTCCTGTAATAATGTCCCCCGACCTGAGCCTTTTCTGTAACAATGTCCCCCATCCTTACCCCTTTCTGTAATAATGTCCCCCATCCTGGGCCCCTTTAAGCAAAAATGTCCCTCATCCTGGCCTCTTTCTGTAATAATGTCCCCCATTCTAGCCTCTTTCTGTAATAGTGTCCTTTGCCCTTGCCCCAATCCCGTAATAATGTCTCTCATCCTAGCTCACGTCCTGTTATACTATTCCCTGTCCTATGCCTCTTACTATTATAATGGCCACCATTCTGCCACTGTTCCTGGTATAATGTCTTCTTTTTGGTATAATGTCTGTCCCTCATGGGCCCTTTCCTGGTATAATGTCCCCCTTCCTGAGCCCCTTCCAATAATAATGTCCCCAATCCTGTCCCCTTGTTGTAACAATGTCCCCCATTCTGGTATAATGACCCACATCCTATAATAATGTCCGTCATATTGGATCCCTTCCTGGTATAATGAACTCGATCCTGGACCCCTTCCTGGTATAATAGCCTTCATCCTGGACCCCATTCTGGTATAATGACCCAAACCTGGACCCCATTTTGGTATATTAACCTCCATCCTTGACCCCATTCTGGTATAATGACCCCCATCGTGGGCTTCTTCCTTTTATAATGACCTCCATCCTGGACCCCTTCCTGTTGTAATGATCCCCATCCTGACCCCTTTGTATAATGACCCCCATCCTGGTATAATGTCTGTTCTGTTTTCCAAAACATAAAAAATAAACAATTATTTTTCACTTCATCCGTTCTCATGACGTGCTGCGTCCTTTTCTGTAGCTTGCAGCTTACTTCAGTGTGTCACCACAAGCAGAACAATGGGTTGCTCGTTACTGGCATGTCAATGTCAGATGCCGGCCTCTGATTGGCCGGTGGCATGTATTGTACCGCAGGAGGGCGGCAGGTCTCTGCACTGTAATGCACTTCAGCTGAATGAGCATCCTCCTCCCACAAATTACACCCCTGTAGATGGGATAAGCTCTAGTGATGAGCAAGCAATAAAATGCTCGGGTGCTTGAAGCTCGGGTCGAGCACATTGGAATACTCGGGTGCTCGACCCGAGCACCGAGCCCAATGTAAATCTATGGGAAACTCGAGCATTTTTCCGGCGGTCCCACCCGGTGGTCTGCAGAAGGTCAAAAATTGCCCAAATCGATGGGAACAGTGCTCAATTAAATGTCAGGCAGGCAGAATATATAGGCAGACAGGCAGGCAGGGTATATAGGAGGGTGCATGAAAAAACATAACACTTGGAACACACTAGTACCCTCCGATTTTCATGCACCTGTCTCTTTAAAAAAGCCAACCGGCAATTCATCAGCGGCATACACCGGTGCCTGACAATTTAGAACAGAAAGAATAGAGCATCACACATAGATTATAAAGATAGAAACATGTCAGTCACATATATAATTAGTACAGTGACAGTGTTGCTTATGGTACTTGTTATTTAGTGTTAAAATAAAGGATTTATTAAAAAAAAATAATAGTGTTTTTGTCTCTTTAAAAAAGCCGTCCGGCAATTCATCAGCGGTATACATCGGTACCCGACAATTTAGAACAGAAAGAATAGAGCATATCACATAGATTAGATAGATGCAAACATGTCAGTCACATATATAAGAAGTACAGTGACAGTGTTGGTTACTGTACTTTTCATTTAGTGTTAAAATAAAGGATTTATTAAAAAAAAATTGGCGTGGGGTTCCCCGTAATTTTAGTCTCTAGCGGAGGTTAAGCAGACGGCTGGGGCTGATGTTTGAAGCCTGGGAAGGGGGTAATACCCACGGAGCTTCCCAGGATACTAATATCAGCCCCCAGCTGAATACCTAGCCTTTACTAGCTATTAAAATGGGGGACCCAAAAAAAAAATGACCTGGGGTCCCCCCTATTTTAATAGCTAGCAAAAGCTAGGCAGACAACTGGGGGCTGATATTAATAGCCCAGGAAGGGTGCCATGAATATTGTCCCCCTCCCAGGTTATAAACACCAGCCGTCAGCCGCCCCAGGAATGGCACATCCATAGAATACGCCAATTCTGGCACTTAGCCTCGCTCTTCCCAATGCCCTGTAGTGGTGGCAGTGGGGTAATAGGTTTGGGGTTGATGTCAGCTTATAATGCCAGCTGACGTCAAGCAAAGGTTAGTAATGGAGAGGCGTCTATAAGACACCCCCATTACTAACCCCATAGTGAAAGTTTAAAAAAAATACAAACACCCAGAATAAAATCCTTTAATTGAAATAAAGACACAATTCTTTAATGTACTAAATTAAACTCTACTTACCGTATCGCCCATTCCAGCTGAAGCCAACGATCTCCTGCAATAAAAGTAAAATAATAAACCAACCTCATCCTTATCTTTCCATGGTTCCCAGGATGGCTTCAGCTCTGCTACATTGACATGACAGGCTGGATAGCAGCAGAACGCTGCCATCCAGCTTGCCATGCCGTAGACACTGAGAAGCTCCTCAGTGAAGCTCCTCAGTGTCTGGCTGTGACCGCATCCAGATGAGCCGAGTTCATGTCCAATGAACTCAGCTCACCTCATGCACGTCACTGACAGCGTGGGAGAATTTTCCTGTGCATGCGGTGCCGGCAAATGATGTCACCGCTTGAGCAGGAGAATTCTCCCATGCTGGGACAGCATTGAGATGCAGGCTGGATGGTAGCAGAACGCTGCCATCCAGCATGCCATCCTTCAGAGACACTGCAGAGCGCAAGCATGCCTGCACTCCTCAGTGTCTCTGAAGGATGGCATACTAGATGGCAGCGTTCTGCTACCATCCAGCCTGCCATCCCAATGCTGTCGCAGCATGGGAGAATTCTCCTGCTCAAGCGGTGACGTCATTTGCCGGCACCGCATTCGCAAGAGAATTCTCCCACGCTGTCAGTGACATGCATGAGGTGAGCTGAGTTCATTGGACATGAACTCGGCTCATCTGGATGCGGTCTTAGCCAGAAACTGGGGAGCTTCACTGAGGAGCTTCTCAGTGTCTGCGGCATGGCAAGCTGGATGGCAGCGTTCTGCAGCTATCCAGCCTGTCATGTCAATGTAGCAGAGCTGAAGCCCCAACCCTATTACCCCACTGCCACAGCTACAGGGCAGTGGGAAGAGCGAGGCTAAGTGAAAGAATTGGCACATCCTATGGATGCGCCATTTCTGGGGCGGCTGATGGCTGGTGTTTATAGCCTGGGAGGGGGCAAATATTCATGGCACCCTTCCTGGGCTATTAATATCAGCCCCCAGCTGTCTGCCTAGCCTTTGCTAGCTATTAAAATAGGGGGGACCCCATGTCATTGTTTTTTGGGTCCCCCATTTTAATAGCTAGTAAAGGCTAGGTATTCAGCTGGGGGCTGATATTAGTAGCCTGGGAAGCTCCGTGGGTATTACCCCCTTCCCAGGCTTCAAACATCTGCCCCAGCCATCTGCTTAACCTCCGCTAGAGACTAAAATTACGGGGAACCCCACGCCAATTTTTTTTTTAATAAATCCTTTATTTAAACACTAAATGACAAGTACAGTAACCAACACTGTCACTGTACTTATTATATATGTGACTGACATGTTTCTATCTATCTAATCTAAGTGTGATGCTCTATTCTTTCTGTTCTAAATTGTCGGGTACCGGTGTATGCCGCTGATGAATTGCCGGCTTTTCATGATTCACTGTGAGCACTGTTCCTATCGATTTGGGCCATCACTGTAAGGCCACAACCACCATGGCTGTGACATTACAGTGAGTGGCAGACAATCCCTGCATGATTGGTGCTCTAAATAGCACCAAACATGCAGGACGGGGACCCGGGCTCCAGCCCGAGCATCTCAAAAGTACTCGGCGAGCTCCGAGCATCTCGAGTACTGAGATGCTCGGGCGAGTACCGAGCAGTGGCGAGCATGCTCGCTCATCACTAATAAGCTCTTATCCCTTAAATACCAATGTCCTGGAATCCCATTGCCCCCTTTGCAATGCAATTGCAGAGTACCAGTAGGTTGCGGAGGACCCCAATGGCTGCCATTTTGGTAGTCCTGTGAAATCCAAACTCAGGCTGGTCATTATGAAAGACATTCGATTTAGCTACAGTATATACTGCAATACAGTTGTGTTTCAGTCTATGGAACAAGAGATTAGATTTATTTATCATTTATTTATTATTTATTATGATTTGCATATATAGTGCAATCATATTCTGCAGCACTTTACAGACATTATCATCACTATTCCCATAAGGGCTCCCAATCTAAATTCCCTAACAGTATGCCTTTGGGGTGTGAGAGGAACCCAGAGTACTCGTAAAAAGCGATGCAAACACAGGGAGAACATACAGTGGCTAGCAAAAATATTCACCCCCCCCCCTTGGCATTTTTCGTAATTTGCTAGCTCACAATCTGGAATTTCACAGTCTGTTTTAGGGTTTGCATCAGTTCATATAAAGAACATGCCTACAACTGTGAACATTTGTTTTTCTTTTAATTGGGAAGCAAACAACAAATAGGACAAAATTACTGAAAACTTCAGTGTGCAAAACTAATGTCAATAGAGCCTCCTTTTGAGGCAATTACAGCTGCAAGTCGCTTATGATAAGTCTCTATGAGATTTCCACATCTTGCTACTGAGATTTTTGCCCATTCCTCAAGGTAAAACTGCTCCAGCTCCTTCAAGTTGGTTTCCTCTGTTGAACAACAATCTTCAAGTCTGACCACAGATTCTCAATTGGATTAAGGTCTGGGCTTTGACTAGGCCACTCCAAAACATTTACATATTTCCCCTTAAACCACTCAAGTGTTAGTTTAACAGTGTGCTTTGGGTCATTGACTTGTTGGAAGAAGTACCTCCGTCCCATTCTCAAATCACTGACAGACTGCAAAAGGTTTTGCTCAAGAATATCCCTGTATTTTGCACCTTCCCCTCGACTCGGAACATTTTCCTTGTTCTTGCTGCCGAAAACATCCCCAAAGCATGAAGATGCCACCACCGTGTTTCACTGTGGGTATGGTGTTTGTGAAGAGCTGCCCATTTACTAAAAACTTCACCAGCACCGAGCACCGATTTTCATCAATCTTATTGTTGTGTTTTATTAGTGATTTCTTGCTGTGTTTTATTGTTCTTCTTGCTCATCAGTGTGTGCACTAATTTCAAGTGTTCAGCATTCCAGTAATCTCATTAGTATCTCAGGAACCTCTAACCATTGTTCAAACAGTGACTTGGCCCAATGTATGAGTGTTGAAAGTAGATCCGGTGGAGCCAACGCCACAGGGAGTCTCACATGCAGACCAGGTGATGGGTTCAACCACAGAACAATACCTCTAAAAATGCACACTTAGCTTTTAGGGGGAAGGGTGAGAGCAGTTCTGGGGCTAATCCCAGTGAAGGAGAAAAGAAGCCATGTGTTTAGAGGGAGTTGGTGGAATGTCGTTGAAGGGATAGGTTCTAGTCTGAGGACCTGGACCATGGATGGATCAATGGCTTATTGAGTAGAGATCGGCTGCCAACTGAGCTATATAAATGTGCTACAGTTGAGGGATCTGTCTTCTGGATTTGATTAACTTTCTTAAAGGACTGTTGATACTGAATACTTTTGCTTCTATTGTTTTATCTGTCATATGGAGGATCGTGGACTGTGAAAACAGACTATACTGGCTGGAGATACGAAATCTGTGGGCCAACCAAAAGTTGGGGGACATTGAGTATCGCTTGGTACAAAGGCAGTGGAACTACCACCCCGGGGAAGGGATCTTGTGGACTGAGACAATTGTAATTTGGACATTTACCTGAAATTGCTGTATTACCATGGATGTAACGAATAAAACAGTGTTACATCGTTAACCTGCCTAGGTGATTATTGAAACCCACAATCTCAGGTCTTCACACTGTTCTTGGAATGATGAGCTATGTTGGTTTGGCGCCAGACATAGCGTTTAACTTGGTGGCCAATAATTTCAATTTTGGTCTCATTTGACCACAGCACCTTTCTTCATACATTTGGGGAGTCTCCCTCATGTCTTTTAGCAAACTCAAAATGTGCCATACAATTTGTGTGTGTAAGTGAAGTCTTTTTTCTGCCCATCTCTTCCATAGAGGCCACCAGAATGGAATGCATGGATTATTGTGGTTGTATGGACAGATACTCCAGTCTTTGCTTGGAAACTCTGCAGCTCCTTCAGTCTCTGTTCTGCCTCTCTGATTAATGCCCTCCTTGCCTGGGATGAGATTTTTGGATTTTTGGTGGGCGTCCCTCTCTTGGCAGGTTTGTTGTGGTACCATGTTCTTTCCATTTGATGATAATGGATTGGATGGTGTTCCGGGGGATCATCAGAGATTGGGATATATTTTCCTCATCCAGCCCTGACTTGCTCTTCTCAACAACTTTGTCCCTGACTTGTTTGTAGATATCCTTGGTCTTCATGCTGTTGTTTGGTAAGTCGTGCCTGTTGCTTAACCCGTTTGCGTCCAATAATGGACATAGCACATCATGAGCTGGTGTCAGTTCCCGCTCCATGACATGCTATGCCCGTCATGACTTTGAACTGTCACTGTGTGTAAACACGCATTGACAGTTCAGTGCCGACAGCTGTGACTGACAGCTGAACAACATGGAAGAGGTGCTGTGATTGGTCAGTCAATCTGACTGATCGATCACAGCACGATCGCGCATGATATGGTGAAATATCAGTACCTCTTGCCAATCAAAGCAGGAGCTTGGTGATGCTAGTGGCTGAGCTCCTGCACTAACAACCAGGGATGGTATCAGCACCTCCCCTGGCTGTTTAACCCCCTAAATGCTGAACACAACATTTAGGATGCAGGCAGAGGGATGGTAGCTCCCTGTGCTCTCAGATCAGTGCCCCACGAAGTCATTGCAAGGGCCAAGTCGTTGCCATAGTGAGCCGGGCTCGTCATGACTATAGCCGAGTCTTCAAGCTACGGAAAGTTTCTGAGAACATGCTCAAAGCATAGTTTCAGAAGCTTTCTGTACAGGTCAGGTATAATGCATTGTAATGCATTATACCTGCAATCAAAGTGAAAAAAGTGAAAGTCCCATAGAGGGACTAAGTAAAAAAGTGAAAATAAGTAAAATAATTGCAAAAATATTAAAAACATAATTACAAAATAATAAAAAATATATTTATTATACTAATAAATATGCATTTTTATGTTAAAAAAATAATAATAAATAAACAAAAAAGTACACATATTTGGTATTGCCACGCCCAGAATGACTCGATCTATAAAAGTGTCAGACTAGGTAACCCTTCAGTAAACGCCATAAAAAAAAACATAGCAATTTATGCTTTTTCATTACACCGCTGGACTAAAAGTGAAATAAAAAGCAATCAAAGAAAAAAATGTAAATAAAAGTGGTATAGCTGAAAATGTCATCTTGTCCCGTAAAAATCAAGACACCATACAGCTGCATCATTGAAACAATTTAAAAGTTATAGCTGTTAGAATATAGTGATGCAAAAATTATTTTTTCTATGAAAGTTTTTATTGTGTAAAAGCGCAAAAACATAAAAAAAAGCACAAATGGGGTATTGCTGTAATAATACTGACATGAAGAATAAAGTTGCCTTATCAATTTTACCACATGCAAAACAGCATAAAAAAAAACAATTCCTGAATTGCAGATTTTTGCTCATTCTGCTAACAAAAATCAGAATTGAAAGCGATCAAAAATTTTTATGTGCCTGAAAATGGTACCAATAAAAATGTCAACTCGTCCCGCAAAAAACAAGCCCTCACATGAATCTGTCGGCAGAAATATGATATGGAAAAATTATAGCTCTCAAATTATGGCGATGCAAACACTAGTTTTTGCAAAAAAAAAAAGTGTCTTTTAGTATGTAACAGCAGCCAAACAGAAAAAAAACAATATAAATCTGTTATCACTTTAATCACACTTACCCAAAGAATAAAGTTGTCTAATCACTTATACCGCACTAGTCACTTTTCTTTACCACCAAGATTGGCTACATGAGAACTGCCCAATGTCATAATGGAACTCATAATGGTCATCTCATTCATGCTGCCCGATCCATGAGCAGCATGAATCAGAATATAGATGTATTATTGCAGCCATTTATGTTTTACTTTGAAGTGTTTCATAGAAAACATACTTTGAAAAGCTAGCCAGGGCAGACTGTAATTGTCATGAGTGTGTCAGATGGGACAGACAGTCGCCCTGCGGTTGGTTGCAGGAGATCTCTTCGTTTGGCGTTACAGACACCTTCTTTGATCTGTTTCACTCTAGGACCCAGCGGTTACCTTTCTCTTGCTAAATAACACCCTGGCCTTGGAGTTTAAATACTTTCAGTCTGTAATAGGGAGGCACCGGTGATATTCACATGACCCCATGTGAAGGCTTGGAATAAGTGCAGCTCTTACTTCCTCTCTGGTGCTAAGAGGACATGTGTGCCATCTTTCTGAAGTCGACTCAAGCTAAGCTACTTCCCCCTTGTCTGTCTGCCCTTGTTGTCTTTAGTTGTCAGTGGGGATCGACTAGCGCTCACACCCCCATTCCATATCTTGGGCCAAGCGCTAAGGAAATACAGGGATAAGTTCCTGTGCGGCGATTGGTGAGGAACCAATATAAGGACAGTAGGGGCAGACAGGGTGATTGTAGATTAGCCTAGGAGGTCTCCACTTCCCTCTTTTCCTAGTGTCTGTGCTCCCTTCCCCTCATGCCTTTGTGTCACACTTTATCTTTCCTACACTGTGTGTGACAGTAATTCATGCTGCACGTGGTTTTGGCAGCATTAATCATATGACAGGCGCCTTTTAACATACAGTTGTTGCATGTGTCTAGTCAGATTCAAAACCAAGATCCCTAGCCACATGATATGCATGTACTTAATTCTTTACCTCAACAAACCTATAGCCTTCATTGTAACCATGTGTACCAGTTTGTTTTAAGTAATTAATTTTTGTTTACCTTTAATTATTCTTCCTACTTGATTTTAAAGTTCAACATGCATTTTGGCACGCTGTATCTAAGGTGTCATTAAACATTTCTTTCATCCATAAAGATGAGACCAGTGACAGACCAGGAAAACAGTTGTGCTACACACTGTCCAGAGATGTCAGTCTGGGAAATCTCTTCACATGGTGATATGTGAGCCACTCATTGCAACAAAAATGTGGGTGGCTTTTTGAAGGAAATGGCTTATATAAAAAAAAACCTTGCCAAATTGAGACTCTAGACCAAACTATGTACTTACCCGCCACACTCATCCTTCATCCATGATAACCATAGACATCCCCCATTTCACAGCTAAAATAGCCACATCCAGGGGCTGGCTGGCAAATTTTGGCCTAGGGGGCAAGCATACAGCAGTTGCCCATGAGCAGCGGCACAGCCTCACTGCGTGGGGGCGGCACCACACTGTATACTATACTATATACTGTATGCTATATGTGGGGGATTTGTCTATATACTGTATGCTGTATGTCGGGGAGATTGACTTGTCTATATACTGTATGCTATATGTGGAGGAGGAGGATTTGTTTATATACTGTATGCTATATGTGGGGGAGGGGGACTTGTGTGTATACTGTATGCTACATGTGGGGGAGGGGGATTTGTCAGTATACTATATGCTATATGTGGAGGAGGAGGACTTGTTTATATACTGTATGCTATATGTGGGGGACGGGGACTTGTTTATATTCTGTATGCTATATGTGGGGGAGGGGGACTTGTCTATATACTGTATGCTACATGTGGGAGAAGGGAATTTGTCTATACGGTGGTGGCCAAAAGTATTGACACCCCTGAAATTCTGTCAGATAATACTCAGTTTCTTCCTGAAAATGATTGCAATCATAAACTCTTTGGTTTTATTATCTTCATTTTATTTTCTTGCAAGGAAAAAACACAAAAGAGAATGAAGCAAAAATCAAATCATTGATCATTTCACTCAAAACTCCAAAAATGGGCAAGAAAAAAGTATTGGCACCCTCAGCCTAATACTTGGTTGCACAACCTTTAGCCAAAATAACTGCGAACAACCGCTTCCGGTAACCATCAATGAGTTTCTTACAATGCTCTGCTGGAATTGTAGACCATTCTTCTTTGGCAAACTGCTCCAGGTCCCTGATATTTGAAGGGTGCCTTCTTCAAACTGCCATTTTGAGATCTCTCCACAGGTGTTCTATGGGATTCAGGTCTGGAGTAGTGTTGAGCCACCCCCGTAGTGTTCGAGTTCGGTTCGGTTCGTCGAACACCCGTGTGTTCGCCGAACTGTTCGTCGAACTGTTCGTCGAACACCTTCGAACACCGTTAAAACCAATGGCAGGCAAACAAAAACACATAGAAACACATAGAAAACACCTTCAAAGGTGTCCAAAATCTGACAAACTGCTCAGAAGACACAACTAACACATGGAAAAGTGACAAGTACATATAGTCATGCGAAAAGAAAAGAGGTGGAGGAGTAAAAGGAGGGGGAGACACAAATATAGGCATGTCATGCCCTTCTAAAATCCAAAAAGTGAGAAGCCGACACGTTCAGTCCGCTCCTGCCCGTGCCACCTCCGTGTCGCCGGGTTTGTGCCAGAGCCGCGGTGAACCCTGACGGCCAGCCCCCCTCTCCCAATACTGGTGCCTGTCCGCTGGTGGGTCGAGCGAGCCCCCCTGTGGTGGAGGCAGCTCTAAGATTTTTAATTTAAATTGTCTCTCTAATTTGAATGAATACACTTTAAATCCATTTACAAGGATCTATTGGAGGGCAAGTCTCATGCCAGCAGCCACGTAATTCCAGCTCCAGTAGCGTCCACTAAAGCTGCTGCAGTTAAAAAGCTTTTATAAGGATCGAGCTCGGCTGTCCACCGCAAGGCATCCTACTGCCAGTCCCAGCCCCTATGCCTTGGGGTGCCTCCTGATGCTCTTCACTGAGTATCCCGTGGTCCCGAAGCATTTCCTTTGAAAAAATTAAGTGTCCAAACTACAGGTGGTGTAGCTTGCTTAACAGCCAGGATAATCCGCTGACTAGCAGACACTGCTACTAGGCACAAAGTATTTCCTGGGCTAGATGCAGTTAAAAATTTGTAATTAGATACTCTCGTTGGATGCTGAGAAAGCATTCCATAGAGTCTCCTGGCACGCCATATATGATTCTCTTAAAAAGCTTGGGGTAGGGGTCTAGGGGACCCTTTTATAGCCAAAATCACGGCCATGTATCACAATACGTCACCTAGGCTGAAGATAAATGGAACTGTAGCACCCTGAGGGCTCGGTTGCTACAGAGGTATTGCACCTCACCCAGAGGTGTGATATATCACTCTCAGGTAAGGATGGAGTGTGGATCAGGACCCGACACCTGCATGCATTACACCACATTGCCGTGGGGCAGGGCGACCAATATGCCTCTGAGATGGGCACGACAGTCCCTGTCCCTGGCTGGAGTGGGGGGAGGGAACACTGAGGAAGGGGAACCCTGTAGTGCAGGAGCAGGGAGGAAGCAGTTCCTGGGTGCATTGAGAAGGGAGTATAAAAGGTGGGCACCATCTTAGTTCAGTGCAGAGAAGTCTGAGCAGAAGTGGCAGGGAGCAGGGGCTCTGCATGAGCTCTGCTCCGGAGGCGGACCTAGCAACAGAGGCCCAGGCCTGGAAGAGGGAGAAGGAAGGAAGAGGAGCGGAGAAGGCTCCAGGAACGAGGAATGAAGGGATCCCAGGGGTGCGGACGGGCGAGTCGCCACCGCACGCCCGAATCCACCTGCGTGGAGGGGTCAGGCCAAATGGGGAGACCGGTTCCCGAAACTAGTGGAGGCAGGAAACGACCCTCAGCTAGAAACCGGAGGCTCTGACATTTCATGTGGCGCAGCCCCTCGCTACACCCGCTAGGAAGGCACCACATAGGGTCAGGGAAACTGGCGCCAAGTTTACCAAGAGGAGGCCCGAGGCAGCCGGACAGAAGGGTTGGTAAGAAAGGCCAGACAAAGGACACACAAAGGGGGTCCTGTGAAGCGCTCCAAAGTTATCTGGGAGTTGTCTGAGCCCCTCACCTGGTGAGCACAGTACGACGTGGGCAGCCGTTACCTGCAGACGTAGTCTGGATAATAAGAACTGTGAGTAAAGGCCCTGGACTGCATCACTGACTCCGTGTCGTTACTGCTGCTGCCCTGCACCATCAACCCCATCCTCCGCATACACTGCCCTGAGGCTATACTCCTCCCGTGGGGAGTTATGCTACGCTCTGCTGCACCCACAACACCAGCCTCAGCGGTCTGCCCTGCAGCGGCGGTTCACTCTGACCGCAATCCACAGGTGGCGTAGTCGGACATTTAAACATCAAAACCACATAACCATCAAAACCACATAAATAGTTCCGCCACTGGTTTGACCACCCTGAGCCACGGAACCGGGTCGCCGCCATGAAGACTACAACCACCAGCATCCACCAAAAAGGGTCCGGCTCCGGGTGTCCCAAGGCCCAGGGGGTGCATCAGAACATTTTCATCACCTTTCACAATCACCAATGGGACAAGGCAGGGATGTCCTCTGTCCCCTCTCTTATACATCCTAGTGACGGAGCACCTGCTCTCATCAATTCGCCATAACCCCAATATTAGGTGGATTGAGGTGGGAGGCACCGAGTACAAGTGCTCTCTATTTGCTGATGATGTCCTAGTATATATCACTCAATCACATATATCCATCCATGCTGTTATGGCTGATATAGATCACTTTGTTACATGGTCAAATATTAAAATCAATGCAGCGAAGTCTGAGGCCCTCGATGTCTCCCTCCCCAAATCCATATAGGATTCCATCCAGTCCAACTTTCCCTTTGCCTGGCCCTCACAGAGTATCAAATACTTAGGAATTCCTATTCATAGAGACATCTCCCATCTATGTTATCTTAATTTTGGGCCCTTTATTGAACAACTCCATACAGACCACGGTTGGCAAGTTAGAACTGTAAGATTCACTACGTGAACAACTGGTGTTTTGTGGAAAAGCACATGTACACTGTGTTCCAAATTATTATGCAAAAAGTGTTTAGGAGTGATAAGGGAAGAATTTGTTTGTTTGTCAGTTAAACTCATTGATGGTGATGTGTGTCAGGGCTCTTTATATCACTGTAAGCAATTGCAGACACCTGTGCTAATTAGTTTGGCAGGTGTGTCCAATGAAAGGCAAGACTACTTAAGAAGGCTGTCTCACATTATTAAGCAGCCTACATTTTCTGCCAAAATGGGAAAGAAAAAGGATGTGTCGGCTGCTGAGAAGCAACAAATTGTGGAGTGTTTAGGTCAAGGCATGACTGCAATCAACATTGTGCGATGATCAGGATGAAGTGTCTTGGCAATCAAGAAGTATGTAGCTGATTCACAGTACACACGTGTGCGTGCTGATAAGGGAAAATTGAGGACTCTTTCCTACAGGCAATTACGTCAGGTTAAAAGAGCAGCGGCAAAAAAGCCTTGTCATAGCAGCAGACAAGTTTTTGAACCTGCTGGTGCCTCCAACGTCCCCCGAACAACAAGATGCAGGGTCCTTCAGAGGTTTGCAGCTGTGCATACGCCATCCTGTCGACCTCCACTTCACACAAGCAGAAACGGCTCCAGTGGGCTAAACATTACATGAAGACTGATTTCAAAACTGTTTTGTTCACGGATGAGTGCCGTGCAGCGCTCGATGGTCCAGATGGATGGAGTGGAGGAGGGCTGGTTGATGGACACCCCACGCAAACACGGCTACAGCGCCAACAAGGAGGAGGTGGAGTAATGTTTTGGGCTGGAATCATGGGGAGAGAAATTGTCGGCCCCTTTAGGATCCCTGAAGGCGCTAAAGATGAACTCCATAATGTATGTGGATTTTCTCAAACAGCACTTCCTGCCATGGTTCAAGAAGAAGAACCGTGTATTTCACAGCAAGATCATTTTTTGCATGATAATGCACCATCTCATGCTGCACATAAAACATCTGCATCTCTGGCTGATATGGGCATAAAAGGGGACAAACTTATGGTGTGACCCCCATGCTCCCCTGACCTCTACCCCATTCAGAACCTCTGGAGCATCATCAAAAGGAGTGTATATGATGGCGGGAGGCAGTTCACATCTAAGCAACACCTCTGGGAGGGTATTCTGTCCTCATGCAAAACAATTGAAGCAGAAACCATCCAAAACCTGACAAATTCAATGGACGAGAGAGTTCAGAAGCTCCTTTCGAACAAGGGGTCCTATGTGAAAATGTAACATCACCTAGAATAAAGTTTTGAGTTGAAAACTGTTTGATTTCAGTTTCTAATAACCTGCTAATGCTTATAATTTCAAAAATGACCATTTTTTTGGTCTTTATTAAAATGAAAAGGTTGATCGAAAAGTTTGGGGGATCTAAGAGTGTGGCAACCCAGTAGTCATGATTACTTCGAATTCTGACAATATGAGGGTCATGTTGCAGGTAGTGCAGCAAGAAGGCACTTATGTGTCTTGCGCATCTCGGAGCCCCAAAATTATTTTCCGGGCTAGATGCAGCTAAAAATTATTATTAATTTTAAATCTGGTGGAGCTTAGTATAGATGGCCTAATAGGATCAGTGCTGCACACTGCTACAAAGCCCAAACTATTTTCCAGCCAAGATACAGATAAACATGATTAGTAATTTTAAATCTGGTGGAGCTTATTATAGATGGCCTAATAGAATCAGTGCTGCACACTGCTACAAAGCCCAAATTATTTTCCAGCCAAGATACAGATAAACATGATTAGTAATTTGAAAGCTTAAAACGGTTGGTAGGGTGATTTTAACCAATCATCAAGCTTTTACTCTCCCCAGGATGACACAGGGGTAGAAAAGTTTCGGATCCATGATTTGTTCATCTTTATGAACGTGAGTCTGTCTACATTATCAGTGGAGAGCCGCGTGCGCTTATCTGTCAGCATACCACCAGCAGCGCTGAACACACGTTCAGACAGAACGCTGGCTGCGGGGCATGACAAGATCTCCAAGGCGTAAGTGGCTAGCTCCGGCCATTTATCCAGATTGGAAGCCCAAAAAGAGCAATGGTCCAGTGACACAGTCATGGCTTCAATGTTTACTTGGAGATACTCCTGTACCATCGTCTCAAGGCGTTGACTATGTGTCAGACTTCTTGTCTCCTGTGGAATTGCAAAGGATGGGCTAAAAAAGTGGTGAAATGATTCCGCAAAATTGATGTTACCAGCAGATACTGTGGTTCTGTTACGGTTTGAGTGCTGAACACTTGACGGTCCCACGGTTGGCAAGTTGGAACTGTGAGATTCACTACGTGCACCACTGGTGTTTTGTGGAAAAGCACATGTAAGATTCTGCAACAGTCTCTGCTGATACTCCTGCATGCGTGCATCCCTTTCTATGGCAGGAATAATTTCGGCAAATTTACTTTTGTACCGGGGATCTAACAGTGTGGCAACCCAGTAGTCAGGATTATTTCTAATTCTCACAATTCGAGGGTCATGTTGCAGGTAGTGCAGCAAGAAGGCACTTATGTGTGTTGCGCATCCAGGAGCACCAAGTCCCTGTTGTGTTGGTGGCGAGGTAACAATCATGCTTCCTTCCTCTGTCCTCTCCCCCCAACCTCGCACAACAGAAATGTGATCAAGGTCTCCCTCATCTGATGAGTCTTCCATCAGTTCGTCCTCCACTTCTTCCTGGGCTCCTGCACCTTCCTCACTAGTTTGGCTGCTACCATGCGCCCTGGTAAAACCATCTCCCCCACCCTCACATGCCTGCCGCCTTGGTGCTGCCGACCGTCTGGACCTTGCAGATGTTAGCCCTTCCGCATACAAGTCCTCCTCCTCTACTTCCTCCACCTCCTCTTGTGCCACCACCTGACTCCGAATTCTGTTTAACATGTGCTCCAGCATGTAAATCACCGGAATAGTCATGCTGATAATGGCATCGTCAGCACTAAACATCTTCGTCGCCATTTCAAAACTGTGCAGAAGGGTGCATAGGTCCCTGATCTGAGACCACTCCTCCAGCGTGACTAGCGCTCACACCCCCATTCCATATCTTGGGCCAAGCGCTAAGGAAATACAGGGATAAGTTCCTGTGCGGCGATTGGTGAGGAACCAATATAAGGACAGTAG
Organism: Phyllobates terribilis; assembly: GCF_046119375.1. Lineage (NCBI taxonomy): Eukaryota > Metazoa > Chordata > Amphibia > Anura > Dendrobatidae > Phyllobates > Phyllobates terribilis. The sequence continues at coordinate 287,796,768 of NW_027362761.1, forward strand.
GGGCAGACAGGGTGATTGTAGATTAGCCTAGGAGGTCTCCACTTCCCCCTTTTCCTAGTGTCTGTGCTCCCTTCCCCTCATGCCTTTGTGTCACACTTTATCTTTCCTACACTGTGTGTGACAGTAATTCATGCTGCACGTGGTTTTGGCAGCATTAATCATATGACAGGCGCCTTTTAACATACAGTTGTTGCATGTGTCTAGTCAGATTCAAAACCAAGATCCCTAGCCACATGATATGCATGTACTTAATTCTTTACCTCAACAAACCTATAGCCTTCATTGTAACCATGTGTACCAGTTTGTTTTAAGTAATTAATTTTTGTTTACCTTTAATTGTTCTTCCTACTTGATTTTAAAGTTCAACATGCATTTTGGCACGCTGTATCTAAGGTGTCATTAAACATTTCTTTCATCCATAAAGATGAGACCAGTGACAGACCAGGAAAACAGTTGTGCTACACACTGTCCAGAGATGTCAGTCTGGGAAATTTCTTCACATGGTGATATGTCAGCCACTCATTGCAACAAAAATGTGGGTGGCTTTTTGAAGGAAATGGCTTATATAAAAATAAACCTTGCCAAATTGAGACTCTAGACCAAACTATGTACTTACCCGCCACACTCATCCTTCATCCATGATAACCATAGACATCCCCCATTTCACAGCTAAAATAGCCACATCCAGGGGCTGGCTGGCAAATTTTGGCCTAGGGGGCAAGCATACAGCAGTTGCCCATGAGCAGCGGCACAGCCTCACTGCGTGGGGGCGGCACCACACTGTATACTATACTGTATGCTATATGTGGGGGATTTGTCTATATACTGTATGCTGTATGTCGGGGAGATTGACTTGTCTATATACTGTATGCTATATGTGGAGGAGGAGGATTTGTTTATATACTGTATGCTATATGTGGGGGAGGGGGACTTGTGTGTATACTGTATGCTACATGTGGGGGAGGGGGATTTGTCAGTATACTATATGCTATATGTGGAGGAGGAGGACTTGTTTATATTCTGTATGCTATATGTGGGGGAGGGGGACTTGTCTATATACTGTATGCTACATGTGGGAGAAGGGAATTTGTCTATACAGTGGTGGCCAAAAGTATTGACACCCCTGAAATTCTGTCAAATAATACTCAGTTTCTTCCTGAAAATGATTGCAATCATAAATTCTTTGGTTTTATTATCTTCATTTTATTTTCTTGCAAGGAAAAAACACAAAAGAGAATGAAGCAAAAATCAAATCATTGATCATTTCACTCAAAACTCCAAAAATGGGCCAGAAAAAAGTATTGGCACCCTCAGCCTAATACTTGGTTGCACAACCTTTAGCCAAAATAACTGCGAACAACCGCTTCAGGTAACCATCAATGAGTTTCTTACAATGCTCTGCTGGAAATGTAGACCATTCTTCTTTGGCAAACTGCTCCAGGTCCCTGATATTTGAAGGGTGCCTTCTTCAAACTGCCATTTTGAGATCTCTCCACAGGTGTTCTATGGGATTCAGGTCTGGAGTAGTGTTGAGCCACCCCCGTAGTGTTCGAGTTCGGTTCGTCGAACACCCGTGTGTTCGCCGAACTGTTCGTCGAACACCTTCGAACACCGTTAAAACCAATGGCAGGCAAATAAAAACACATAGAAAACACCTTCAAAGGTGTCCAAAAGCTGACAAACTGCTCAGAAGACACAACTAACACATGGAAAAGTGACAAGTACATATAGTCATGCGAAAAGAAAAGAGGTGGAGGAGTAAAAGGAGGGGGAGACACAAATATAGGCATGTCAGGGGAGGAGTCCTGAGGAGGTAATTTGCATATTCCCACTGCATTTTGGGGTAAGTGAAGAGTCTCCGCGAGCTCAAAGAACACTGGATTTTGGCTATTGGAGCTGAAAAGAGGACATTGGTAAACCAGGGGAGGAGTCCTGAGGAGATAATTTGCATATTCCCACTGCATTTTGGGGTAAGTGAAGAGTCTCCGCGAGCTCAAAGAACACTGGATTTTGGCTGTTGGAGCTGAAAAGAGGACATTGGTAAACCGCGCGCCGGTAGGCGCGCGCATTTTGAAGCTTTTTTTTTAAGCTTTTTTCACTGTTTTCAGAACATTAACAATAAGAACATGGAAGAGTCCAGGAGCCATTTGGTGAGCTGCATATCCTGCTACATGTTCACAGACTTGCCAGTGGAAAAGCCAAACTTCACATGCCAGAAATGCAAGCTTGTGTCCCTGTTGGAGGAAAAGTTGCGAAATCTAGAAGAGAGGTTAACTACCTTGAAAATCATTAAGGAAGGTGAAGAGTTCTTAGACAGAGCAGAATTATCTCTTCATGATTCAGAAAGAGAAGAAATTCGAACTGCACCTGACGAAACAGAGGAATGGAAGCATGTGACCCACAGAAGCAGGAGGATCGAGAGGCAGTCAGCACCCATACTGCTCAGGAACCAGTACCAGGCTCTCACGCAGGAGAACCATGAAGAAATACAGCAAAATAAGACTTTGCCAGCAATGAATAACCTTGTAAGCCCTCAGAATCCTCCTGGATGGAGAAAGAAGAATGTTGTGAAGAAAAAACGGAGAGTGGTGGTCATGGGGGATTCCCTGTTAAGAGGAACAGAGGCCGCTATCTGCAGACCAGACATAACCTCAAGAGAAATGTGCTGTCTTCCAGGAGCAAAAATTAAAGATGTGTCTGACAGGATATCAAGACTCTTCAGACCTACAGATCACTACCCATTCCTGCTAATACATGTGGGGACAAATGACACCGCAAGAAAGGACCTGGAAACCATCTGCAGTGACTTTGAAGACTTAGGCAAGAAAGTGAAAGAATTGGGAGCGCAGGTGGTCTTCTCATCCATCCTCCCAGTGGATGGCCATGGAACAATGAGGTGGAATAAGATTCTACAGGTGAACAACTGGCTACGTCGATGGTGCCGTCAGCAAGGATTTGGATTTCTGGATCACGGAATGAATTACCTATACGATGGACTACTTGCTAGAGATGGGGTGCACCTTACGAAGACTGGAAAACATGTATTTGGAAGTCGCCTTGCTACACTCATCAGAAGAGCTTTAAACTAGAACAATGTGGGAAGGGAAGCAAAAGGCCAGAAAAAGCCATACAGCTGACAAATACTATTGAGATCTCTGCTACTGGAAGTGGAAAGGAAGAACAAAGACAAAACAATTTAAATAATAAAAATATGGGAGGAAGAGAAACCAATCACAAACTAAAATGTTTTTATACAAATGCACAAAGCATGGGCAACAAACAAGGAGAATTGGAACTACTAATGCAGGAAAAGGAATATGATGTCATTGGAATCACTGAAACTTGGTGGGACGATACACATGATTGGAATAAAAGGCTAAAAGGATACAACTTATTTGCAAGAAACAGACTTGATAAACGAGGAGGAGGTGTTGCATTGTATGTTAGAAAAGCGTGTATCTGCACAGAGATTGAAGCTTCAGAGACTGGGAGTTCTGTGGAAACTGTTTGGGTAAGAATACAAGGAGAGAACAACGGAAAGGACACCATTGTAGGCATTTACTACAGGCCACCTGGGCAAGCTGAAGATATGGATGAACTCTTTATGTATCAAATGACCAAGTTCTCCAAAAAATATGACGTAGTGGTCATGGGAGATTTCAACTATCCAGACATTTGTTGGGAATCTCTCTCAAGTAAAACTAACAGGTCAAGCAAATTCTTATCGTCTCTTGCTGACAACTTTATCTTCCAAAAGGTAGGGGAGAAAACAAGGGGATCTGCTACTTTGGATCTAATCCTTATAAACAGGGAGGAAATGGTTGAGGAGGTAAAGGTGGCTGGGACCCTAGGAGGCAGCGATCATGCTATTATAGAATTTTGGATAACTAGAGGAGGAAGACATGTGAAGACTCAGACTTCAAGGTTAGATTTTAGAAAGGCAGATTTTAAGAGACTCAGAAAGAGAATAGGAGGGATCCAATGGCTGGATGTCCTTAAGGACAAAAATGTCCAGGAAGGATGGGAAATTTTTAAAAATGAGATTCTCAAAGCACAATCGTTAACAATCCCGAAAAGTAGGAAGAATGGGAAGCAATTAAGGAAACCAGGATGGATGAACACAGAACTTAAACACATGCTAAAAAGAAAGAAAGAAATGTTTATTAAATGGAAAGAGGGAGGCATATCTAAAGAAGATTATAATGCAGTCTGCAGATCCTGCAGGGCACGTATCAGGTTAGCTAAAGCTGACAATGAATTAAGGCTTGCAAGAGATGTCAAAAGCAATAAAAAAGGATTTTGGGGGTATGTCAAAAGTAAAAGAAAAGTCAAAGATGCTATAGGATTTTTACAGGATGAAAATGGAGAAATGGTAAGAGAGGATGTTGAGAAGGCCGAACTTTTTAATTCCTATTTTGCATCTGTTTTCTCTCAGAAAGAAAATGTAACATCAACTGATCTTCACTGTCCTTTTAAAGGAATAGAGGAATCCAAGTTATCTGTAAACAGAAAGATTGTGAGGGAATATTTAGCTAACATAAATGAGTTCAAGTCTCCAGGTCCAGATGAATTACACCCCAGAGTACTGAAGGAGATCATAGAAGAAATTTTAGAACCACTCTCCATAATCTTTGAAAATTCTTGGAGAACAGGAGAAGTCCCAGAAGACTGGAGAAGAGCAAATGTTGTTCCTATCTTCAAAAAGGGGAAGAAGGTGGACCCAGGGAACTATAGGCCGGTGAGTCTGACTTCTATACCAGGAAAGATCTTTGAACAAATTATTAAACAACATGTATGTAAGTATATGGATAAGAATGAAGTGATTAACCAGAGTCAGCATGGGTTTGTAACTAACAAGTCATGTCAGACTAACTTAATTTCCTTCTATGACAGAATCACTGACTGGGTGGATCAGGGAAATGCTGTAGATATAGTATATCTTGACTTCAGCAAAGCATTTGACAAAGTATCTCACACCATCCTTATTGAAAAAATGACCAAGTATGCAATGGACCAGGCAACTGTTAGGTGGATTCATAACTGGCTTAGTGATCGGACTCAAAGGGTGGTTGTAAATGGCTTCATATCCAGCTGGATGAATGTCTCAAGTGGGGTACCACAGGGCTCCGTCCTGGGACCTGTATTGTTCAACATCTTTATCAATGATTTAGATGAAGGAATTGAGGGTAAACTGATTAAATTTGCTGATGACACAAAGCTAGGAGGGATAGCTAATACTAGAGAAGAGAGAGAGAGGATTCAAAAAGACCTAAATAAACTGGAGCAGTGGGCAGCAACCAACAGAATGGTTTTTAACAGGGAAAAATGCAAAGTACTACATCTGGGCAATAAAAATGAAAAAAGCATATACAGAATGGGAGGAATAGAGCTAAGCAACAGTACATGTGAAAAAGACTTAGGTATACTAATAGATCATAGACTGAACATGAGTCAACAGTGTGATGCAGCAGCAAAAAAGGCAAATACAATTCTGGGATGTATTAACAGAAGCATACAGTCTAGATCACGTGAAGTCATTATCGGTCTTTACTCCTCTTTGGTCAGACCTCATCTGGAATACTGTGTACAGTTTTGGGCACCACATTTTAAAAAAGACATAGACAAACTGGAGCAAGTTCAGAGAAGAGCGACCAGAATGGTGACTGGTCTGCAAACCATGTCCTATGAGGAACGGTTGCAGGATTTGGGAATGTTTAGCTTGCAAAAAAGAAGACTGAGAGGAGACTTAATAGCTGTCTACAAATATGTCAAGGGCTGTCACATTGTAGAAGGATCATCTTTATTCTCATTTGCACAAGGAAAGACTAGAAGCAATGGGATGAAACTAAATGGGAGGAGACACAGATTAGATATTAGAAAAAACTTTTTGACAGTTAGGGTGATTAATGAGTGGAACAGGCTGCCACGAGAGGTGGTGAGTTCCCCTTCAATGGACGTCTTCAAACAGAGGCTGGACAGACATCTGTCTGAGATGATCTAGTGAATCCTGCTTTGAGCAGGGGGTTGGACCAGATGACCCAGGAGGTCCCTTCCAACTCTACCATTCTATGATTCTATGATTCTATGATTCATGCCCTTCTAAAATCCAAAAAGTGAGAAGCCGACACGTTCAGTCCGCTCCTGCCCGTGCCACCTCCGTGTCGCCGGGTTTGTGCCAGAGCCGCGGTGAACCCTGACGGCCAGCCCCCCTCTCCCAATACTGGTGCCTGTCCGCTGGTGGGTCGAGCGAGCCCCCCTGTGGTGGAGGCAGCTCTAAGCTTTTTAATTTAAATTGTCTCTCTAATTTGAATGAATACACTTTAAATCCATTTACAAGGATCTATTGGAGGGCAAGTCTCATGCCAGCAGCCGCGTAATTCCAGCTCCAGTAGCGTCCACTAAAGCTGCTGCAGTTAAAAAGCTTTTATAAGGATCGAGCTCGGCTGTCCACCGCAAGGCATCCTACTGCCAGTCCCAGCCCCTATGCCTTGGGGTGCCTCCTGATGCTCTTCACTGAGTATCCCGTGGTCCCGAAGCATTTCCTTTGAAAAAATTAAGTGTCCAAACTACAGGTGGTGTAGCTTGATTAACAGCCGGGATAATCCGCTGACTAGCAGACACTGCTACTAGGCACAAAGTATTTCCTGGGCTAGATGCAGTTAAAAATTTGTAATTAGATACTCTCGTTGGATGCTGAGAAAGCATTCCATAGAGTCTCCTGGCACGCCATATATGATTCTCTTAAAAAGCTTGGGGTAGGGGTCTAGGGGACCCTTTTATAGCCAAAATCACGGCCCTGCATCACAATACGTCACCTAGGCTGAAGATAAATGGAACTGTAGCACCCTGAGGGCTCGGTTGCTACAGAGGTATTGCACCTCACCCAGAGGTGTGATATCTCACTCTCAGGTAAGGATGGAGTGTGGATCAGGACCCGACACCTGCATGCATTACACCACATTGCCGTGGGGCAGGGCGACCAATATGCCTCTGAGATGGGCATGACAGTCCCTGTCCCTGGCTGGAGTGGGGGGAGGGAACACTGAGGAAGGGGAACCCTGTAGTGCAAGAGCAGGGAGGAAGCAGTTCCTGGGTGCATTGAGAAGGGAGTATAAAAGGTGGGCACCATCTTAGTTCAGTGCAGAGAAGTCTGAGCAGAAGTGGCAGGGAGCAGGGGCTCTGCATGAGCTCTGCTCCGGAGGCGGGCCTAGTAACAGAGGCCCAGGCCTGGAAGAGGGAGAAGGAAGGAAGAGGAGTGGAGAAGGCTCCAGGAACGAGGAATGAAGGGATCCCAGGGGTGCGGACGGGCGAGTCGCCACCGCACGCCCGAATCCACCTGCGTGGAGGGGTCAGGCCAAAGGGGGAGACCGGTCCCCGAAACTAGTGGAGGCAGGAAACGACCCTCAGCTAGAAACCGGAGGCTCTGACATTTTATGTGGCGCAGCCCCTCGCTACACCCGCTAGGAAGGCACCACATAGTGTCAGGGAAACTGGCGCCAAGTTTACCAAGAGGAGGCCCGAGGCAGCCGGACAGAAGGGTTGGTAAGAAAGGCCAGACAAAGGACACACAAAGGGGGTCCTGTGAAGCGCTCCAAAGTTATCTGGGAGTTGTCTGAGCCCCTCACCTGGTGAGCACAGTACGACGTGGGCAGCCGTTACCTGCAGACGTGGTCTGGATAATAAGAACTGTGAGTAAAGGCCCTGGACTGCATCACTGACTCCGTGTCGTTACTGCTGCTGCCCTGCACCATCACCCCCATCCTCCGCATACACTGCCCTGAGGCTATACTCCTCCCGTGGGGAGTTATGCTACGCTCTGCTGCACCCACAACACCAGCCTCAGCGGTCTGCCCTGCAGCGGCGGTTCACTCTGACCGCAATCCACGGGTGGCGTAGTCAGACATTTAAACATCAAAACCACATAAATAGTTCCGCCACTGGTTTGACCACCCTGAGCCACGGAACCGGGTCGCCGCCACGAAGACTACAACCACCAGCATCCATCAAAAGGGTCCGGCTCCGGGTGTCCCAAGGCCCATTGGGTGCATCAGAACATTTTCATCACCTTTCACAATCACCAATGGGACAAGGCAGTGATGTCCTCTGTCCCCTCTCTTATACATCCTAGTGACGGAGCACCTGCTCTCATCAATTCGCCATAACCCCAATATTAGGTGGATTGAGGTGGGAGGCATCGAGTACAAGTGCTCTCTATTTGCTGATGATGTCCTAGTATATATCACTCAATCACATATATCCATCCATGCTGTTATGGCTGAAATAGATCACTTTGTTACATGGTCAAATTTTAAAATCAATGCAGTGAAGTCTGAGGCCCTCGATGTCTCCCTCCCCAAATCCATATAGGATTCCATCCAGTCCAACTTTCCCTTTGCCTGGCCCTCACAGGGTATCAAATACTTAGGAATTCCTATTCATAGAGACCTCTCCCATCTATGTTATCTTAATTTTGGGCCCTTTATTGAACAACTCCATACAGACCACGGTTGGCAAGTTAGATCTGTAAGATTCACTACGTGAACCACTGGTGTTTTGTGGAAAAGCACATGTACACTGTGTTCCAAATTATTATGCAAAAAGTGTTTAGGAGTGATAAGGGAAGAATTTGTTTGTTTGTCAGTTAAACTCATTGATGGTGATGTGTATCAGGGCTCTTTATATCACTGTAAGCAATTGCAGACACCTGTGCTAATTAGTTTGGCAGGTGTGTCCAATGAAAGGCAAGACTACTTAAGAAGGCTGTCTCACATTATTAAGCAGCCTACATTTTCTGCCAAAATGGGAAAGAAAAAGGATGTGTCGGCTGCTGAGAAGCAACAAATTGTGGAGTGTTTAGGTCAAGGCATGACTACAATCAACATTGTGCGATGATCAGGATGAAGTGTCTTGGCAATCAAGAAGTATGTAGCTGATTCACAGTACACACGTGTGCGTGCTGATAAGGGCAAATTGAGGACTCTTTCCTACAGGCAATTACGTCAGGTTAAAAGAGCAGCGGCAAAAAAGCCTTGTCATAGCAGCAGACAAGTTTTTGAAGCTGCTGGTGCCTCCAACGTCCCCCGAACAACAAGATGCAGGGTCCTTCAGAGGTTTGCAGCTGTGCATACGCCATCCTGTCGACCTCCTCTATCCACTTCACACAAGCAGAAACGGCTCCAGTGGGCTAAACATTACATGAAGACTGATTTCAAAACTGTTTTGTTCACGGATGAGTGCCATGCAGCCCTCGATGGTCCAGATGGATGGAGTGGAGGATGGCTGGTTGATGGACACCCCACGCAAACACGGCTACAGCGCCAATAAGGAGGAGGTGGAGTAATGTTTTGGGCTGGAATCATGGGGAGAGAGATTGTCGGCCCCTTTAGGATCCCTGAAGGCGCTAAAGATGAACTCCATAATGTATGTGGATTTTCTCAAACAGCACTTCCTGCCATGGTTCAAGAAGAAGAACCGTGTATTTCACAGCAAGATATTTTTTTTGCATGATAATGCACCATCTCATGCTGCACATAAAACATCTGCATCTCTGGCTGATATGGGCATAAAAGGGGACAAACTTATGGTGTGACCCCCATGCTCCCCTGACCTCTACCCCATTCAGAACCTCTGGAGCATCATCAAAAGGAGTGTCTATGATGGCGGGAGGCAGTTCACATCTAAGCAACACCTCTGGGAGGGTATTCTGTCCTCATGCAAAACAATTGAAGCAGAAACCATCCAAAACCTGACAAATTCAATGGACGAGAGAGTTCAGAAGCTCCTTTCGAACAAGGGGTCCTATGTGAAAATGTAACATCACCTAGAATAAAGTTTTGAGTTGAAAACTGTTTGATTTCAGTTTCTAATAACCTGCTAATGCTTATAATTTCAAAAATGACCATTTTTTTGGTCTTTATTAAAATGAAAAGGTTGATCGAAAAGTTTGGGGGATCTAAGAGTGTGGCAACCCAGTAGTCATGATTACTACGAATTCTGACAATATGAGGGTCATGTTGCAGGTAGTGCAGCAAGAAGGCACTTATGTGTCTTGCGCATCTCGGAGCCCCAAAATTATTTTCCGGGCTAGATGCAGCTAAAAATTATTATTAATTTTAAATCTGGTGGAGCTTAGTACAGATGGTCTAATAGGATCAGTGCTGCACACTGCTACAAAGCCCAAATTATTTTCCAGCCAAGATACAGATAAACATGATTAGTAATTTTAAATCTGGTGGAGCTTATTATAGATGGCCTAATAGAATCAGTGCTGCACACTGCTACAAAGCCCAAATTATTTTCCAGCCAAGATACAGATAAACATGATTAGTAATTTGAAAGCTTAAAACGGTTGGTAGGGTGATTTTAACCAATCATCAAGCTTTTACTCTCCCCAGGATGACACAGGGGTAGAAAAGTCGTTTCGGATCCATGATTTGTTCATCTTTATGAACGTGAGTCTGTCTACATTATCAGTGGAGAGCCGCGTGCGCTTATCTGTCAGCACACCACCAGCAGCGCTGAACACACGTTCAGACAGAACGCTGGCTGCGGGGCATGACAAGATCTCCAAGGCGTAAGTGGCTAGCTCCGGCCATTTATCCAGATTGGAAGCCCAAAAAGAGCAAGGGTCCAGTGACACAGTCATGGCTTCAATGTTTACTTGGAGATACTCCTGTACCATCGTCTCTAGGCGTTGACTATGTGTCAGACTTCTTGTCTCCTGTGGCCTTGCAAAGGATGGGCTAAAAAAGTGGTGAAATGATTCCGCAAAATTGATGTTACCAGCAAATACTGTGGTTCTGTTACGGTTTGAGTGCTGAACACTTGACGGTCCCACGGTTGGCAAGTTGGAACTGTGAGATTCACTACGTACACCACTGGTGTTTTGTGGAAAAGCACATGTAAGATTCTGCAACAGTCTCTGCTGATACTCCTGCATGCGTGCATACCTTTCTATGGCAGGAATAATTTCGGCAAATTTACTTTTGTACCGGGGATCTAACAGTGTGGCAACCCAGTAGTCAGGATTATTTCTAATTCTCACAATTCGAGGGTCATGTTGCAGGTAGTGCAGCAAGAAGGCACTCATGTGTGTTGCGCATCCAGGAGCACCAAGTCCCTGTTGTGTTGGTGGCGAGGTAACAATCATGCTTCCTTCCTCTGTCCTCTCCCCCCAACCTCGCACAACAGAAATGTGATCAAGGTCTCCCTCATCTGATGAGTCTTCCATCAGTTCGTCCTCCACTTCTTCCTGGGCTCCTGCACCTTCCTCACTAGTTTGGCTGCTACCATGCGCCCTGGTAAAACCATCTCCCCCAGCCTCACATGCCTGCCGCCTTGGTGCTGCCGACCGTCTGGACCTTGCAGATGTTAGCCCTTCCGCATGCAACTCCTCCTCCTCTACTTCCTCCACCTCCTCTTGTGCCACCACCTGACTCCGAATTCTGTTTAACATGTGCTCCAGCATGTAAATCACTGGAATAGTCATGCTGATAATGGCATCGTCAGCACTAAACATCTTCGTCGCCATTTCAAAACTGTGCAGAAGGGTGCATAGGTCCCTGATCTGAGACCACTCCTCCAGCGTGATTTGCCCCACCTCTGGATCTCGTTGGCCCAGGCTATACGTCAGAACGTATTGCACCAGGGCTTGTCGGTGCTGCCACAGTCACTGCAACATGTGCAGAGTTGAATTCCACCGGGTAGGCACATCGCATTTTAGCCGGTGAAGTGGCAGGCCCAACGACTTCTGTAGAGATGTAAGTCGCTGAGCTGCGGGATGCGAACGGCGGAAGTGAGCACACAGCGACCGTGCCCTCTGCAGAAGGCCATCTAGTCTGGGATAGTGGGCTAAAAATTGCTGGACAACCAGGTTCAACACGTGAGCCATACAAGGCACGTGTGTGACATTGCCCCGGCGAAGGGCCGCACCCAGGTTTGCAGCATTATCGCACACGGCCTTCCCTGGTTTCATGTCCAGTGGAGACAACCATTCATGAAATTGGTTCTCCAGAGCTGACCACAACTCCTCAGCTGTGTGACTCACATTTCCCAGACATTTCAAAGTAAAAACCGCCTGATGACGTTGAGCCCTACTGCCAGCATAGTAAGGAGGTGTGCAGGATCCCTTCTGCGCAGTTAGAAAGCTTGTGGCATGACCAGACAGGCTTTGGGTGCAGGTGGAAGACCGAGAGGAGGTTGAGGAGGCAGAAGCAGTGGAGGAACTTTGACATAAAGAGGATTGACGCACAACTCGTGGGGACGGCAAGACTTGGACAGCAGCCCCTTGTCCTGCTGTCACCATAGTTACCCAGTGCCCAGTCAGCGACATGTAACGCCCCTGTCCATGCCTACTCGTCCAAGTGTCTGTGGTGAAATGCACCCTGTCACACACAGAGTTTCTCAAAGAAGCGGTGATGTTGTGTGCGACATGCTGGTGGAGCGCAGGCACACCTTTCTTTGAGAAGTAGTGCCAACTGGGCATCTGGTACTGGGGCACTGCGACGGACATAAGGTCTCGAAAATCCTCTGTGTCCACCAGGCGGAAAGGCAGCATTTCTGTAGCCAAGAGCTTGCAGATGGTGAAATTCAACCTCTTAGCTTTCTCATGGCAAGGAGGAAATGGTCTTTTACTGGTCCACATCTGAGGGACCGAGGGCTGGCTATTGTGCTTAGACGGGGTTGATAAGGGTGTCCCCGGCAAACTGCCGGTCTGTGAGGAAGATGCAGGCGGACATATTAGGTTGCCTTGATCCAAAGGTGGTGCTATCGATGTCGGACAGCGCTCAACACCAGCTGGTGTTACCACCTCCAAAGAAAATGATGACCTGCCAATCACGCTGGCTGTTGCGGGTAAAGAGGTGGCAGGTCTGCGCCCCAAAACAGGTGTGACTGCTGTCCCCCCAGTCACAGAGGATGAAGAGGCCGCGGATGCACAAGATATGGCAGACGGTGGTTGGCCCGGCCGGCTAGGCCGCATTGTAGCACACTGAGCTTCCCACTGCAACTTATGCTTCATGTCCATGTGCCGGTTCATGCATGAAGTACTCAAACTATGTATTTTTTGGCCTCTACTTAGCTTTTGCTGACAAATGTTACAGATAACACGAGTTGGGTCATCTTTATCGATCTGAAAAAATGCCCAGGCTATGCAAGGCTTAGCACCCATGCGACCTGAAGAGCCACCACGACTTGTGGTGAGAGGCAGAGTTGTGTTTGAGGATGCAGTTGTTGACGTGCTTCCAGTACTACGTCTCTGTCCAGGAAGGCGCAACCTGACCTCGTCGTCACTAGCATCTTCCTCCACCTCCTCTGCTGACCTCATCTCTTGGCTGACTGTGGGTTGACAGTAAGTGGGATCTCCAACCTCATCATCATCACCCTGTGCGTTATCACACCCGTCGTCCTCAGAGCCAACCTGTTCCTGCCCTGACAAAAAACTAAAGTTGTCGCTCCAATCAGGTATTTGAGTCTCATCATCGTCTTCCTCATTGTCTCCACCAACAGGAGTTACAGTTTGGGAATGAGGGTCTACATTATGGTCAGAACCTTCTGCGTCTGGTCCTGGATCCGACTCATAAAGATTCTGGGCATCAGTGCAGATCATTTCCTCGTCTGGATTCACAGAAGCGCTGGAGTCGACCTCTGATTCCCAGGCTATAGTATGAGTAAACAGCTCTGCAGACTCAACCATCTGTTCTACCTCATACTCAGACGGGCAGCTGGAGATTTGGGAGCTGTGAGGAAGCAAGTGCGATTGGGGTGACACCTTTGAGGACTGGAGTATTTATGATGTTGAAGTTGATGTGGAGGAGAGCCCACTTAAAGGAGCACTTGATATCCATTGAAGCACCTGCTGTTTTTGTGCCTCATCTGGAATTTGTAGCGATTGGCGTGGCCGTAAGAAAGGGATCTTATCACATTGTCCGCTAAAAGAAGTAGACATTTTAGTTTGGCTGGAAGATGGTCTTTCTTCTGCAGATGTTACTGTTGCTTTAACACCTACCCCACCGGACACAACCTTTTTTCCCCTTCCCAACACGCCTATTCCCCTTTCCACCAGCAGCAGGCCTTTTTCCACTCATTTTGGTGGTTAACTAATTCACAACTCTGGAGTTGTTTGCACAAAAAAACAATGGATGGGAACCGAGCAGAGCTGAGTGGCCAAACTGTGGTATTAGGCCAAAACTATTGGCTGGGTTAGATGGAGAAAAAAATTATATTCGATTTGCAACCTGATGGAGGTCAGTATAGATGGACTAATAGAACAAGTCCCACACACAGCTAGAAGCCCAAATATTTTTTCAGAGGTAAATGCAGAAAAAAAATATATTCAGTTTGCAACCTGATGGAGGTAAGTATAGATGGACTAATAGAGAAAGTCCCACACACTGCTAGAAGGCCAAATATTTTTTCAGAGCTAGATGCAGACTAAAAATTATTTTGAATTTGCAACCTAATGGAGGTCAGTATAGGTGGACTAATAGAACAAGTCCCACACACTGCTAGAAGGCCAAATATTTTTTCAGAGCTAGATGCAGAAAAAAATTATATTCAGTTTGCAACCTGATGGAGGTCAGTATAGATGGACTAATAGAACAAGTCCCACACACAGCTAGAAGCCAAAATATTTTATCAGAGGTAGATGCAGAAAAAAATTATATTCAGTTTGCAACCTGATGGAGGTCTGTATAGATGGATTAATAGAACAAGTCACACACACAGCTAGAAGCCCAATATTTTTTCAGAGGTAGATGCAGATAAAAATTATTTTAATTTGCAACCTGATGGAGGTCAGTACAGATGGACTAATAGAGAAAGTCCCACACACTGCTAGAAGGCCAAATATTTTTTCAGAGGTAGATGCAGAAAAAAATTACATTCAGTTTGCAACCTGATGGAGGTCAGTATAGATGGACTAATAGAACAAGTCCCACACACAGCTAGAAGCCCAAATATTTTTTCAGAGGTAGATGCAGATAAAAATTATTTTTAATTTGCAACCTGATGGAGGTCAGTATAGATGGACTAATAGAGAAAGTCCCACACACTGCTAGAAGGCCAAATATTTTTTCAGAGCTAGATGCAGATAAAAATTATTTTTAATTTGCAACCTGATGGAGGTCAGTATAGATGGACTAATAGAGAAAGTCCCACACACTGCTAGAAGGCCAAATATTTTTTCAGAGCTAGATGCAGATAAAAATTATTTTTAATTTGCAACCTGATGGAGGTCAGTATAGATGGACTAATAGAGAAAGTCCCACACACTGCTAGAAGGCCAAAAATTTTTTCAGAGCTAGATGCAGAAAAAAATTATATTCAGTTTGCAACCTGATGGAGGTCAGTATAGATGGACTAATAGAACAAGTCCCACACACAGCTAGAAGCCCAAATATTTTTTCAGAGGTAGATGCAGATAAAAATTATTTTTAATTTGCAACCTGATGGAGGTCAGTATAGATGGACTAATAGAGAAAGTCCCACACACTGCTAGAAGGCCAAATATTTTTTCAGAGCTAGATGCAGATAAAAATTATTTTTAATTTGCAACCTGATGGAGGTCAGTATAGATGGACTAATAGAGAAAGTCCCAAACACTACTAGAAGGCCAAATATTTTTTCAGAGCTAGATGCAGAAAAAAATTATATTCAGTTTGCAACCTGATGGAGGTCAGTATAGATGGACTAATAGAACAAGTCCCACACACAGCTAGAAGCCCAAATATTTTTTCAGAGGTAGATGCAGATAAAAATTATTTTTAATTTGCAACCTGATGGAGGTCAGTATAGATGGACTAATAAAGAAAGTCCCACACACTGCTAGAATGCCAAATATTTTTTCAGATCTAGATGCAGATAAAAATTATTTTTAATTTGCAACCTGATGGAGGTCAGTATAGATGGACTTATAGAGAAAGTCCCTCACACTGCTAGAAGGCCAAATATTTTTTCAGAGCTAGATGCAGAAAAAAATTATATTCAGTTTGCAACCTGATGGAGGTCAGTATAGATGGACTAATAGAACAAGTCCCACACACTGCTAGAAGCCCAAATATTTTTTCAGAGCTAGATGCATAAAAAAATTATATTCAATTTGCAACCTGATGGAGGTCAGTATAGATGGACTAATAGAATGATGCTATGCCCAAAAGGTTTTACTTCACTAGGTGCAGTAAAAAAATTGGTATTCTATACACAGGTGGTATATCTTGCAACACAGATAGGCTACTCCACTGACTAACACACTCTGCAATAGGCCAAAAAGGATTAGCTTTGCTAGATTCAGCCAAATGCTGTGAAAAAAACTTGCACAGCACTGGCACAGACCTGCCTGGCAAAAACTGATAGAAACTGATGTAACCTAGTCCTGAAAAGGACTGCAATTACAATTAGTCTTTACTCCCACAATCTATCTATTTAAGAGCACAGACCTGCCTGATAAAAGTCGTAGGAAATGCTGTAACCTAGTCCTTAAAAGGACTGCAATCACAACTATTCCCTACTCCCAAGCTATCTGTAGATTTGTGCGAAAATTGGCTTGAAATTAACAAGGTATAGCGCACACAGCAACAGCGGTGCCGTCTAACATGCAGCTGCAGCAGTGAGAAAATGGTGGCGACGGGGAAAATGGCTTGGTCTTATAGGGCAAGGACATGTGACATACACTGCCAATGACACATGCCCTTGCTTGTGTGAAAAACAGCAGTTCGCTCCGTGTGTGCGCTGCTGATAGGCTGACAGACTGCACCTCCCCACTGCAAATGCGGGAAAGAGAAAAAAAAATGGAGATCTTCATTATTCCTGCAGAGATCCATCCCCTGCCCCTCCCCCCACCCCGCTGTACACTCAAACTGCGTATTAACATTAATTTTCATCATTACTGAGAAAAAATCCAGTTATGATTTTGGTGCACGAACAGTTATCGAACATAACCTCGAACAGCCGAATTTTTCTCAAATCGTTCGTGTTCGCCGAACGGCTCGAACACCGCCCAAAACAGCTCGAATTTGAGATTGGCGAACAGTTCGAGTAGAACAACGCTCATCTCTAGTCTGGAGTCATTGCTGGCCACCTTAGAAGTCTCCAGTGCTTTCTCTCAAACCATTTTATAGTGCTTTTGGAAGTGTGTTTTGGGTCATTGTACTACTGGAAGACCCATGACCTCTGAGGGAGACCCTGCTTTCTCACACTGGGCCCTACATTATGCTGCAAAATTTGTTGGTAGTCTTCAGACTTCATAATGCCATGCACACGGTCAAGCAGTCCAGTGCCAGAGGCAGCAAATCAACCCCAAAACATCAGGGAACCTCCGTCATGTTTGACTGTAGGGACCGTGTTCTTTTCTTTGAATGCCTCTTTTTTTTTTCCTGTACACTCTATGTTGATGCTTTTTCCCAAAAAGCTCAACTTTTGTCTCATCTGACCAGAGAACATTCTTCCAAACATTTTAGGCTTTCTCCAGCCTGGCTTTTTTATGTCTCAGGGTAAGAAGTGGGGACTTCCTGGGTATCCTACCATACAGTCCCTTTTCATTCAGACGCCGACGGATAGTACGGGTTGACACTGTTGTACCCTCAGACTGCAGGGCAGCTTGAACTTGTTTTGATGTTAGTCGAGGTTCTTTATCCACCATCCGCACAATCTTGCATTGAAATCTCTTGTCAATTTTTCTTTTCCATCCACATCTAGGGAGGTTAGCCATAGTGCCATGGGCTTTAAACTTCTTGATGACACTGCGCACGGAAGACACAGGAACTTTTAGGTCTTTGGAGATGGACTTGTAGCCTTGAGATTGCTTCCTCACAATTTGGTTTCTCAAGTCCTCAGACAGTTCTTTGGTCTTCTTTCTTTTCTCCATGCTCAATATGGTACACACAAGGACACAGGACAGAGGTTGAGTCAACTTTAATCCATGTTAACTGGCTGCAAGTGTAATTTAGTTATTGCCAACACCTGTTAGGTGCCACAGGTAAGTTACAGGTGCTGTTAATTACACGAATTAGAGAAGCATCACATGATTTTTCAAACTGTGCCAATACTTTTGTCCACCCCCTTTTTTAGGTTTGGTGTGGAATTATATCCAATTTGGCTTTAGGACAATTCTTTTTGTGCTTTTTCATTGAAGACAAATTAAATTAAGATAATAATACCAAAGAGTTTGTGATTGAAATCATTTTCAGGAAGAAACTGAGTATTATCTGACAGAATTGCAGTGGTTCCAATACTTTTGGCCACCACTGTATACTGTATGCTGTGTGTGGGGGAGATGGACTTGTCTATATACTATATGCTATATGTGGGAGAGGGGGACTTGCCTATATACTGTTTGCTATATGTGGGGGAGGACGACTTGTCTATATACTGTATGCTATATATGGGGGAGGGGGGGCTTGTCTATATACTGTATGCTACATTTGGGGGAGGGAGACTTGTATATTTACTGTATGCTACATGTGTGGGAGGGGGGCTTGTCTATATACTGTATGCTATATGTGGGGGAGGGGGACTTATCTATATACTGTATGCTATATGTGTGGGTGGGGTACTTTCTATATACTGTATGCTATATGTGTGGGAGGGAGACATGTCTATAAACTATATGCTATGTGTGGGAGAGGGGGACATGTATATATACTGTGTGCTATATATGGTGGAGGGGAGCTTGTCTATATACTGTATGCTATATGTGGGGGAGGGGGTTTGTCTATATATTATATGAGAGGCAGAGGGATTTGTCTATGTACTGTATGCTATATGTGGGTGAGGATTACTTAGCTATACAGTACAGACCAAAAGTTTGGACACACCTTCTCATTTAAAGATTTTTCTGTATTTTCATGACTATGAAAATTGTACATTCACACTGAAGGCATCAAAACTATGAATTAACACATGTGGAATTATATACTTAACAAAAAAGTGTGAAAAAAACTGAAAATATGTCTTATATTCTAGGTTCTTCAAAGTAGCCACCTTTTGCTTTGATGACTGCTTTGCACACTCTATGCTACATGTGGGAGAGGGGACTTGTCTACTGTATGCTATATGCGAGAGACGAGCACTTGGCTTTATGTGCTCTATGTGGGGTAGGGGACCTGGCTACATTTGCTATATGTGGGGGAGAGGGACTTGGCTATACAGCTCTGGCAAAAATTAAGAGACCACTGCAGTTTTCTAAAAATCACCATCTCTACATGTCTGACAGCCATTCCATTCCAGTGTCAGTTGAATTCCAACCAAAGTACACCTCATTCTACTTAATGTGCTTCTGATTAGGTGATCGTGACGTAAGCGGAAGCAAGAGCTGGCTGCAGCCGGGGGTCAAGTGCTGCCTGTGCGCAGTCAGCTATAGCGCCGCACACAGGCAGTGTTGGTAACATGAGTTATTTACGAAATTCATTAGGGGCCCTGGGGAGATAAATTTGGGGGTTAATATAAAGTAGTGGACAACCCCTTTAAATCCCGCTTCGCTGATTGGTCGCGCCCGGCCGGCAGCAACCAATCAGCGATATTGGTGCGCAATTTAAACCACGCTTCACGGATTGGTCGCGCACCGCCGGCCACAACCAATCAGATATTGGCGCAGAATTTAACCCCCAGTCACAGCACGACGTAGTTCACTCACGTTTACTGAACAAGTTCTGTCAGTCACAGTGTGATGTAGTTCAGTCACGATTACTGGACTTATCCTACCGGCGGCAACACAGTGATAACATTGTTCGCAACAAAAAAATTATAAATAACTCATGGATAGTTCCATACAACCCGTACTTATCAAAACACTACAACTGTCACATCAACGTAGAAATCTGTGCTTCAATAAAAAGTGTAAAATATCTTTTCAAGTTCATCTACAAGGGGCATGACAAAGCTAACGTCAAAATACAACAGAAAACAGTCAATCACAATGAATCATAAACTTTTGTTGATATGAAGATATGTGAGTGCTCCAGAAGCTGCTTGGAGGATATTTGCGTTTCCAATGCATTCACAGTCCCATGCCATTATACGTTTAGCTATTCATTTACAAAATTAACAGCAGCTTTATTTCTTTGAAGATGCTCAAGTCAAAGATGTCTCAAAAACTTTAAGCACGACGTCAACATGAATGGAATGGTTTTTGCTGAACCAACGTGACGAAAACGCAAGGCAGTGTTTGTATCGAGAGATTCCAGAGCATTGCGTTTGGAATAAAACTTGGAATCCAAGACAACGAGGACTTAGCAGAATAATTGGACGCATGTATACTGTTAGTGTCAAGGATCAAGAAAGATATTTTCTTCGGCTGTTACTACTGCATGTGAAAGGAGCTACAAGTTGAAAACAGTTAACGGAGTATTGCATGATACATTTAAAGCTGCAGCTTTGGCTTTCGGACTTCTATTGGATGATACTGTGTGGAGACTTACTTTAGAAGACGCAGTTACCCTACATATGCCTAAGCATCTTCGTGAATTGTTTGCCTACATCTGCGTATTTGGACCGCCTACAAATCCGGCTCAACTTTGAACAAATTTCAAAGAACATATAATCGAGGATTACTGCTTACGTCTTCACAACAGAAGTGGAAATTGTCAAAATTGCGAATCTTATGCCATGCGAGATGTCCAAAATGTCTTACTACTGCATGGGATAACGTTTTCAGACTTTAATTTGCCACAGCCTGCAAATCAAGTTCCACAAGTTCCAGAGAATGACGAAGCTTATGAATTATTGTTGGCAACAGAGAAGAGAAACTCATTAAATGAACAACAACGGGTTGCATATGACACTATTGTAAGCGCTATAGAAAACCAAGCAGATGCAAGGCCAAAATGTTTCAAATGTTTCACAGTTGTGCTCAAGATGCACTCGCGACGTGTCCAAGGTTTGCGTGAGAAAAGGAATGTTTGAGTAGCAGATGCAAGGCCAAAATGTTTCTTTATTGATGGTCCAGGAGGGAGCGGTAAAACATATCTCTATGAAGTTTTATTGCATTACGTTAGATGGTTGGGAAAAGTCGTATTGATATCGACTACAACAGGTATTGTATCAAACCTTTTATGAGGAGGTCGCACTATCCATTCACTCTTTGGGATACCAGTTCCAGTCAACGAAATCTCCGTTTCCAGAATAAAACAAGACACATTTGCAGAAAGACAGTTAAAGAACGTAAATCTTTTGATACTTGACAAGTGCACCATGGCACCCAAATACACTCTGAGCTTAATTGATAGACTTCTGCGTGAAGTAATGACTACAAATGTTGCTGAAAAAAATGAAATTCCGTTTGGAGGTAAAGTTTTTGTCATTGGTGGAGAATTTAGGCAATACCTTCCAGTCATACCAAATGGAACAGGAACAGATGTTATCGAGTCCAGCTTAAAAATGGCTGACCTTTGGAAACAGTTTAATAAACTCCAACTAATTAACAACATGCGATCTTCTGACCCAGAGTACAGCAAGTGGCTTCTTAAACTTGGTAACGGTGAACTTAGCAATGAATACAACCTTGGAGAAGACATTATTGAAATACCAGAAGACATGTTGTGCACTGACTGCATCGTAAGTGATGTTTTTGGACAATGCGTTGAAATTGATGTGAACGACCAAAGCAGTGTTGAGAGGGCCTCTTCCCATGCAATTCTCTGTCCCAAGAACGATGACGTGGCACTGCTAAATTCCCGTGTGATGGATAGAATGCCTGGAGAGTATAAGTTGTACAAATGTGATGATTCAGTGGATGTAGACAATGAAGATGAACGAGAGCATTATCCAGTTGAATTTTTAAATAGTCTTACACCATCAGGAATGCCATCCCACAGACTACAACTCAAAGTTGGACCGATCGTAATGTTGCTGCGGAATCTAAATACAAAAAATGGTCTATGTAATGGAACTCGCCTTATTGTTACTGGACTCCTTTCCCACGTAATTCAAGCAAGAGTGATCACTGGATCAGCAAAAGGAGACAAAGTGTTAATTCCACGCATTGATTTATGTCCTTCAGACACAGGTCTTCCATTTAGGCTTCGGCATCTACAGTTTCCAATAAAACCAGCTTTTGCCATGATAATAAACAAGTCACAAGGTCAAACTCTACACCGTGTTGGCATATACAGTGCCTACAAGTAGTATTCAACCCCCTGCAGATTTAGCTGGTTTGATAAGATGCAAATAAGTTAGAGCCTTCAAACTGCAAACGAGAGTAGGTTTTATGAACAGAAGCATAAATCTTACAAACCAAAAAGTTATGTTGCTCAGTTGAATTTTATTCAATTTTAAACATAAAAGTGTGGGTCAATTATTATACAACCCCTATGTTTAATATTTTGTGGAATAACCCTTGTTTGCAATTACAGCTAATAATCATCTTTTATAAGACCTGATCAGGCCGGCACAAGTCTGTGGAGTTATCTTGGCCCACTCCTCCATGCAGATCTTCTCCAAGTTATCTAGGTTCTTTGGGTGTCTCATGTGGACTTTATTCTTGAGCTCCTTCCACAAGTTTTCAATTGGGTTAAGGTCAGGAGACTGACTAGGCCACTCCAACACATTGACTTTTTCCCTCTTGAACCAGGCCTTGGTTTTCTTGGCTGTGTGCTTTGGGTCGTTGTCTTGTTGGAAGATGAAATTACGACCCATCTTAAGATCCTTGATGGAGGAGCGAAGGTTCTTGGCCAAAATCTCCAGGTAGGCCGTGCTATCCATCTTCCCATGGATGCGGACCAGATGGCCAGGCCCCTTGGCTGAGAAACAGCCCCACAGCATGATGCTGCCACCACCATGCTTGACAGTAGGGATGGTATTCTTGGGGTCGTATGCAGTGCCATCCAGTCTCCAAACGTCACGTGTGTGGTTGGCACCAAAGATCTCGATCTTGGTCTCATCAGACCATAGAACCTTGAACCAGTCTGTCTCAGAGTCCTCCAAGTGATCATGAGAAAACTGTAGATGAGCCTTGACATGACGCTTTGAAAGTAAAGGTACCATACAGGCTCGTCTGGAACGGAGACCATTGCGGTGGAGTACGTTACTTATGATATTGACTGAAACCAATGTCCCCACTGCCATGAGATCTTCCCGGAGCTCCTTCCTTGTTGTCCTTGGGTTAGCCTTGACTCTTTGGACAAGCCTGGCCTCGGCACGGGAGGACACTTTCAAAGGCTGTCCAGGCCGTGGAAGGCTAACAGTAGTTCCATAAGCCTTCCACTTACGGATGATGCTCCCAACAGTGGAGACAGGTAGGCCCAACTCCTTGGAAAGGGTTTTGTACCCCTTGCCAGCCTTGTGACCCTCCACGATCTTGTCTCTGATGGCCTTGGAATGCTCCTTTGTCTTTCCCATGTTGACCATGTCTGAGTGCTGTTCGCAAGTTTGGGGAGGGTCTTAAATAGTCAGAAAAGGCTGGCAAAAGAGATCTTTAATCCACACATGTGAAGCTCATCATTCTTGGTGCCTGAACTACTTCTTAATACTTTAGGGGGACCAAACAGAATTCTTGTGGTTTGAGGGGTTGAATAATAAATGACACTCTGAATTAACTTTTAACGTTTTAAAAAAATAAATAAATAAATAAAAATTTGCTGCAGTGCATTTCCCACTTCCAGGCTGATCTACAGTACAAATGTCACAATGCCAAGTTAATTCCGCATGTGTCAACCAGCTAAATCTGCAGGGGGTTGAAAACTACTTGTAGGCACTGTATCTACTGGAGCCCGTTTTTGGTCATGGACATCTCTACGTTGCATTTTCAAGAGTTAAAATAAGATCCAACGTCAAGGTGCAAGTTCTTCATACCCCTTTACAAGGAAAGTCGCTTATAGATAGTCAAAACGTATTCGCAAGAAATGTGGTGTACAAAAATATTTTGGGTTCATATTGTTAACAAATATATTATAGTGTCGTTGTACTTTCGTCCGATGATTTATTTAAATACAGTTAGATATTCATGTAATGGTTTATATATTTTGATGATCTGTTTAATAATTTCGTTCAGTTGTATTAAGTTCTATGAGCAATAAAATTTAATGACAATGTATATATTTTACCCGGAAATTCCTGTGTATTCATTACATTATTCTTAAATCTTCATAAATAAACTACATACATATTCTAGAATACCCGATGCGTTAGAATCGGGCCACCATCTAGTATACCTATAAAGAGAAAAATCAGAGAAAATGAAAATTTTGCAGTGGTCTCTTTATTTTTGCCAGGGCTGTATATGCTATATATGGGGGAGGGAAACTTGGCAATTTGCTGTATGTGGGGGAGTGTAACCTGTATATATATGCTATGTGTGGAGTAGGGGGACATGGCTCTCTTTGCTATTTGTGAGGGATGGAGACCTGTCTATATATATGTTATAACTGGAGGAGGGGAAGTTGGCTGTATAGACTATGTATGGGGGATGGGGACTTGGCTATATGTGGTAAGTGTGGGGCAGTTGTATCCTCTATAAATTGATTTTATGGGAGCAGCTTTATTGTAAATGTATATGTCCTGTCTGCAAGGTGTGGGAAGGAGGATACTATATAGATCACAGCACATATGATCAGGAGCCTTTCTGTGAATCTTGTGTATGGCGTGAGAGGTGCACTATTGGTAAATAATATTATGGGGTGAAGGTCTCATTCAGATGTCAGTTTCTTACATCCGTGTTACATCCATGTTGTTGACAGACAGAATATGCATCCTTTATTGTCTATGCGGCAGTTCACATGTCCATATATATTTTTTTGTATATAGTAACAAACATTGATACAATTCTGATCCATCCTTTTGATGAAAATCAGTTTTTTTTTTCAATGTACCAGAAAACTACAGATGTCTGAATGAGGCCTGAGGATCTGTTCAAATGTAGCATATTTTTCATGGAGAATTTCCATAGAAAATCTGAGCAAATAAACAAGAATCCACAAGAAAATCCGTCACAGCAAATTTGCACTGCGTGATTTTGGTACATATCTTTCTGGTAATTCATTGTGAAAAACAGCAGCGTGTAACATAAAAAGAAAAACTTGCTGGGAGTCATAGTCTCACCACATATTGCCGTGCTATTATGACGTAGTGATGGTTTAGTTACATGTTTAGTTACAGGACCAGTGCCTGCACTTTTACTTGCTGGGAATTGTAGTCTCTCACCACATACTGCAGAGCTATTATGATACAGTGATGGTGTGAAGACCCAGTGTCTTCCGTGGGTGTAACACTACTTAGACAACACAGGGTGAAGGTAAAACAGCATGGCAATACTTTATTGAACCACAAAGCGGACAATAAACACAAAGAACAGTTCCAGTAAATACCCAAGATGGTACAAGATTACACAGTCTCACCCTTCCTTCTCCGCCCGCCTGGGATAGAACAGTTGCGACTTTAGAGACTTCCAGGGCCGACTACTTCAACCAGGGGCCCCCCGCTTCTGGCGGGCCCCCACAGAGAGAGGGTAGCGGCAAGCTTAGGAAGCTAGCAGTCCATCAAGGTACCAGGCCCGGAGACCAGAGGGTCCCACCCTGGCCTCTCCAAGAGTTTCCAATGGGCCAGGTGACCAGGGGGTCCCAATCTGGCTTCTCTGAATGTCTCCATGGGTTCCAGGCGACCGGTGGGTCCCTCCTGGCAACCCCAAACAACATATCCATGGGGCCAGGGGACTTCATCATCCCAACCTGGTCTCCCCAAAAGTATTCATGGTCTCTCTGATGGTTAATGGAGCCGATCTGTAACTTTCCAGTCCGGGCCGATACCATAAGAATCATGTAGAATCCAAATCTGTGTCTCTTTAGTAAAATACATGCTTCCAAGCTGATGGTCTCAGAGTCTGTGAGTCTTCTTGCTTCTCCTTGATTCTCTGTCCCAAGTCTCTTTTCAGCAGGACAGATAAACCCACTTTCTATTTACATATAAAGGTCATCAGTCACAGGTCCGGGTTAGGGAGTGCATTACTCACATGGCTCAGCTCTCATTGTTTGAGCTAATCTATTTACATAGTTGGTATAGTTGAGGCTCTTTAAATCAACATTCAGGATTATTCAAACAATAGTCTGTGTTAATAAACCAAAGAAGATCACAGGTTAAATCAACTTAAAAATATAGGTCTACTGCTCTTGCCATCAGAAAGTATGTCTGGCATAATTAAGATTTTACGCTGTATCGTCACAGATGGTTTAGTTTTATGAACGGTGCCTGCACTGTCATTTGCTTTGAGTTATAGTCTCTCACCGCATACTGCAGTGCTATTATGACCAGTGATGGTTTAATTACATGACCTGTGCCTGCATTGTCACTTGCTTATGCTTTGCCTTCTGATATCACAGAGAGTCTTGGCTGTGGCACCTTGATATAATAAAGATACAATGCGAATGCACGTGCATCAAAAAATGGTTATGGATTCACTGTTTTTTTCCCATCTTCCTGTTTCTCCCTAAAATAAATGTAACAAGAGTAAATCTTTTCATTTCATGCACTTCAAAATTGATTCTAACATACTATGACATCAAGGTGATGGCGCAGATACTGTCATTATGTTCACAGCGTCACTAGCAGGTGGAGGATGGTGGTGATAAACAGCTGCAATCCTGCAACTTCCGAGATCGGAGGAAATTCTGATCCAGCAGACGCTCTCATAGCCTTGGTCACCAGCCTTAGCAACATCACTGAGACTGGTGTCACAGTGTTATATAGGTAGCATGAGACCAGATAAAAGGCTCTGATCTGTCCCTTGTAAAAACATTTTAAATGTTATTTACTCCAAAAAAGTGGTGAAAATACAACAGAAATGTCAGCAAATCCCTGACTGTAGGACATTTTTTGTGTAGGCGCATGCAAGCTGAAATATGTGTCAAATTCATTAGGAGGCACACGCTGTTTTACACACTGTATTGTGTCTCACATACATGTGCATGAGGCCTGAGTATGAACCGGTAAAATGTCTACATAAAAGTAGCAGTAGGGTGGGCCCTGTGGAATCAATTCCCCCTGTGGGCCCTAGGCACTCCAGTCCGACCCTGTCCACAGCATCTTGCTCTTGTCCTTTATCAACACTCCACGCACACGATACGCTTTTTCTACTGAAAGAGAAAGGAACACTGAGCATGCTATGTCTGTGGTGCCAACTTGCTCAGTAATCCTCAAACAATGTTCCTTGATAGAAATGTTCCACCCTGCACTAACTGCTTCTGCAGGGTCTGACACTCTATCTGTCCTCTATGAGTAGTGCAAAGTCTGTCACTTTCTACTTGCCCTACATGTGTAGTGAAAGGATTGCCATTCCCTACCTACCCTTTGTGAGTAGTGCAGGGTCTGTCAAATTTTACCCACCCTCCATGTGAAGTGCAGGATCTGTCACTCTTTACCTGCCTTCCATGTGTAATGTGGGGTCTAACACTCGCTACCTGCCTTCCACTATTATAGTCTACCAAATCTCTATTTGGAATACATGGTCTGTCACTCTCTACCTGCTTCATATATTTATTCCAGACCTGTTACTCTCTACCTCCCCTCGATGTGTAGTAATGGGTATGTCACTTTACATAACAGTATACTAGAGAAGAAAAAAAGAAACAGAGTGCAGCATTAGACAGTATATATGATCAGAACAATGAGGTGGTTGACAATAGTAGACACTAATCAACACAAAAGTAGAAATATTCTATTACTCTGTGTCCACCAAACTAACAATACCTATACATATGACACATAGTCAAGATAGCATAAAAAGTAACATTTATTGATAAATATAAAAATAGAGAGTAAAATAGAAAAGAAAAAGAAATGCCCAAATAGTCAGACACCATAGAATCAGCACATACTAAAACATGAAATAAAGAAAACTGATCACAGCATAAAAAATGTGTCATGAAATTATCAAATAACAAATCCGACATTGGAAAATATGTCAATAATGCTCAAGTCAGAAAGAGTAATACCATATAAAGTGCATAGTGCAACTATATTATATATTAATATATTTCCAACTAGATAGTGGATAATAGGTCTAGAATAGACAACATTTAAATAGATAAATTATTAACGTACCAAGTGTCAAAGAAATGTTAATAGTCACATAATAACAAAACAAAATCAAAGTCAATCAGAGAGCATGGTTGCTAGAATAATGTATTCAAACAGGCATGTGCCTTTATGTGCTGGAATAAAGTCAATCTATCATAGTATTATCAATAGTAATAAAGTGATTACTGACCCCACGGTGTCCGCAGAGATCCGATGCGCGTTTCGCCAAGACGCTTTCACGAGGATGTGGTATGATGCAGGAAATGAGGAGTATTTGAAGGAGAAAGGACCAATCGGGGATTGCCATTTAATGTGTCCAGTTGTGGATGTCCCTGCCATGCATGGCATAGCCGGCGTCACTGCAACCTGGGCGGTCGTGTCTCCAGTGGAGCGTGGCCCCCTCAGAGGAAGTTACGATGGTGTGCATATCAGGCTGAAACGCAGGGGAATGTAGTGGTAAATATACCTCCTAGCGTCCCAGCCGGAAGTGACGGTAAAGTACTGGTGACACGTATATGTCAAGGAGAAAGTGAGTAAGTAAAGAACGGAAGTGAGCGTGCATTCTATACTGCGTTCCACTGTGGAACGCAACCCACAGGAAGTCCCGGGCTACAGCATGACAAGTGAATCATAAGATAAAGTGTAATATACAAAAACCTCTAAAGTGACACATGCATAGAAAGTGAAATTAAGTATACACTGTGTTCCAAATTATTATGCAAAAAGTGTTTAGGAGTGATAAGGTAAGAATTTTTTTGTTTGTCAGTTAAACTCATTGATGGTGATGTGTGTCAGGGCTCTTCATATCACTGTAAGCAATTGCAGAAACCTGTGCTAATTAGTTTGGCAGGTGTGTCCAATGAAAGGCAAAACTACTTAAGAAGGCTGTCCCACATTATTAAGCAGCCTACATTTTCTGCCAAAATGGGAAAGAAAAAGGATGTGTCGGCTGCTGAGAAGCAACAAATTGTGGAGTGTTTAGGTCAAGGCATGACTACAATCAACATTGCCAAGACACTTCATCCTGATCATCGCACAATCAAGAAGTATGTAGCTGATTCACAGTACACACGTGTGCGTGCTGATAAGGGAAAATTGAGGACTCTTTCCTACAGGCAATTACGTCAGGTTAAAAGAGCAGCGGCAAAAAAGCCTTGTCATAGCAGCAGACAAGTTTTTAAAGCTGCTGGTGCCTCCAACGTCCCCTGAACAACAAGATGCAGGGTCCTTCAGAGGTTTGCAGCTGTGCGTAAGCCATCCTGTCGACCTCCTCTAACCGCTGCACACAAGCAGAAAGGGCTCCAGTGGGCCAAACAATACATGAAGACTGACTTCAAAACTGTTTTGTTCACCGATGAATGCAGTGCAATGCTCGATGGTCCAGATGGATGGAGTGGAAGATGGCTGGTTGATGGACACCCCATGCAAACACGGCTACGGCGCCAACAAGGAGGAGTTGGACTAATGTTTTGGGCTGGAATTATGGCGAGAGAGATTGTTGGCCCCTTTAGGATCCCTGAAGGGGTAAAGATGAACTCCATAATGTATGTGGAGTTTCTCAAACAGCACTTCCTGCCATGGTTCAAGAAGAAGAACCGTGCATTCCGCAGCAAGATCATTTTCATGCATGATAATGCACCGTCTCATGCTGCACAAAGCACATCTGCATCTCTGGCTGCTATGGGCATAAAAGGGGACAAACTTATGGTGTGACCCCCATGCTCCCCTGACCTCAACCCCATTGAGAAGCTCTGGAGCATCATCAAAAGGAGTGTCTATGATGGCGAGAGGCAGTTCACATCTAAGCAACAGCTCTGAGAGGGTATTCTGTCCTCATGCAAAACAATTGAAGCAGAAACCATCCAAAACCTGACAAATTCAATGGACGAGAGAGTTCAGAAGCTCCTTTTGAACAAGGGGTCCTAAGTGCAAATGTAACATCACCTAGAATAAAGTTTTGAGTTGAAAACTGTTTGATTTCAGTTTGTAATAACCTGCTAATGCTTATAATTTCAAAAATGACAATTTTTTTGTTCTTTATTAAAATGAAAAGGTTGAAAACTCTGCTGTGCATATTAATTTGGAACATGCATTTTGAGTGCAGTTTGAGTTTTTTATTTTTTTTAAAAATATACTGTTATCATAGGCAGTTTGTACAAAAACCTTTCAATTGTACTCTAATAGTTATTTGACTGGAAAATTACAATGACCGCAATTCATATAGGTAATTTGGGAAAATCTGAGAAAATATTATTTGCATAATAATTTGGAACACAGTGTAAGGTGCAATTAGGTATAAGAGACATAAAGATGGGCAGTTACATAGATATGTAATCATATGCCAACCTGTTCCTGGGGCTGTAGGAGAGGGAGATCTTTATGACCAACCCAGTACGGGATGTCACTAAGATCCTGTACTGGCGCCGTTTCAAAGACGACATTTTCTTTTTATGGCAGGGTTCAGACAATGAGATTGCATTTATCATCTTCACTCTCAACAGGAACAACCTAAACATTAAACTTCCCTTTAAAACCGGGAGAAAGAGCATCAATTTTTTTGATGTTCTGTTGAACATTGATCCACATGGATTTATCCAAACTGACTTGTTTCGCAAGCCTATGGCTGTAAATACCCATCTCCATGCGGATTCCTTCCACCCCAGGAATGTTGTAAATAGCATTCCAACAGGACAATTCTTGAGGATGCGCCGCATCTGCTCCAATGATGCGGACTTTGAACGGAACTAAAAGAAAGATTTAAGAGCTGAGGCTACAATGAACGGACAATACAAAATAGCTACCGTAGAGCTAAATTCACCAAACGAAGAGATCTACTGTATCAATCAAGGAAAACTGAGGAAAAGGATGTGGGATGCCCTAAAACACTGGAAAGTTTTACAATTGGACAAAACACTTGTGTCCCATATTCCACGCAATTCAATGATAACTTATAGATGTTCACAAAACCTAAAAGATACACTGGTGCACGGTTATCATGAAGGACCCAAAACTAAGCCTATCTTCGGTTCTAAAGGCCCTGCTTGGGGATGATGTCCCTGCGATTCCTGTGTGACATGCCCAAATATTGAATCCACCAAAGAATTCATCAATGCTGACCACACCAAAAGTTATAAAATAACCCACACGATCTCCTGCAATATGATGGGCTTTATTTACAGTGTCAGATGCCCTTGTGGGAAAATATGCATTGGCATGACAACTAGGGAACTTCAGAGATGAACAAGAGAGCATGTTCTAGATATAAAAGCTGCAATGGACATTGAGGATATGGAAGAACTAAAAACACTACCCCACCACTATAAGAAATTCCATGGATGCGACACCTCCCAATTTAAGGTCAGTGGGATTGATCAGGTGTACATAGGGATACGAGGTGGGAATTGGAAAAAACTATTCGCTCAAAAAGAAGTAAAATGGATTATTTTCCTCAATACACTGTTCACTAACGGCTTAAATGAGTCTAATAGCTTTGCTCCTTTTTTGTAACTATCTTCTTTGTTTATGAAAAACTATATATTTACCTCTGGTCCATGTATATACATGAGTGCCCCACACACATGTATAGTTTTTAATTCCTTTTTAGTTATTGTTGTGTTCTATTTTCATTGCTTCTTTTTTATCCCTCTTTTATGTAGTTCTTTCGCCGGATTATTTATTGGATCGTGTCGGGAGTGGTTTAGAGTTTCCATCTCTATCTTTGAGTTCCTATTTGATGTTCCAACAAGATTTCCCTTATGCAATAACCACCATCACTTTCATCATGAAGATTCTCTTGTCACAGTAGCATCACTATCATAGTTCCTCCCCATGTTTCTCTTCCCTCCCCTCCTTGTGTGTGTTTCCCTCTTTATTATTTTTTTTATTATTTTTATTATTATTATTTTTATATTTATTTTTGTATTATTTATTCATGTATGTTATTTATTTATTCACATACCAATATACTGCCCATGATATTTGTATTTATATCCATGTCACTGTCTATTGTATAGGTCTATTTATTTATCTTAATATGTTGTTTATGAGATCTGTATTTATATCTATGTAAATACTACGGATGAGCGAACGTGCTCGCCACTACTCGGTACTCGCCCGAGCATCATGGTGCTTGTTAAGCTCGGCACTCGGCGAGTATTTCCGGGTTGCTCGGGCCGGAACTCGGGTCCCCTCCCTGCATGTTTGGCGCTCTTTAGAGAGCCAGTGAACATGCAGGGATTGCCTGTCATGCACTCTGATGCCGGTTGTGGGCATTACAGTGATTGGCTGGCCGCACAGCGTCATCAGGCATATATCAGACCTGGTGTCGCCATGCTCGTCACAGTCTACTCCAGATCAGACAGTGTAGGGAGAGCTGCTGCTGAGCTAGGGAGAGATTTGATTGTGTATTAGGTAGTGTAGGGAGAAAAACCGTACATTACACATATCGATCTTAACAAACAGTCCTGTTAAGGACTAACTAATCCATCTGCAGAGATATCAGGCAGGCAGTGTATATAGACAGGCAGGCAGTGTATATAGCAGACTGCAGTGCACATAGCAAAAGAAGCTCCATTCCAGTTCTGTCGGCTGCTGCTGTTAGATATTTCTGGAAATAAGTCCAGGTCTCAGGGGCCAGGAATAATTTTTTTTGCATCTTAATCCTCATTATTTGATTAAAATGCAATCCAGAGAACACGTTTTTTTTGCGCCATTTGCTTGTTGGCACTGCAGAATACAGCCAGGTCCTTTCCATATTACAGCGCTAAAAATCCATCTATTTAAAACTGTGTTTTCTCTGTCACATGGATCACATATACGTTTTCAGAAAATACTGCCATTTCTGGCCTCCATTAAATTATTTTTTCAGTGTGCCAGCAAAGTGTCTAACACTGATTTGCTGTTCAAAAAAGTTACCTACAGGCCCAGAATTTAAAACTGTGTTTTCTCTGTCACACGGATTACATATACGTTTTCAGAAAATATTGCCATTTCTGGCCTCCATTAAAAAATTTTTTCAGTGTGTCAGCAAAGTTTTTGACACTGGTTTGCTGTTCTAAACAATTACCTACAGGCCAGGTATTTAAAACTGTGTTTTCTCCGTCACACGGATCACATATACATTTTCAGTAAATACTGCCATATCTGGCCTCCATTAAATTTTTTTTTCAGTGTGTCAGCAAATTTTTTGACACTGGTTTGCTGTTCAAAACAGTTACCTACAGGCCAAGTATTTAAAACTGTGTTTTCTCCGTCAAACGGATTACATATACGTTTTCAGAAAATACTGCCATTTCTGGCCTCCATTAAAAAAAATTTTCAGTGTGTCAGCAAATTTTTTGACACTGGTTTGCTGTTCAAAACAATTACCTACAGGCAAGGAATTTAAAACTGTGTTTTCTCCGTCAAACGGATTACATATATGTTGTCAGAAAATACTGCCATTTCCGGCCTCCATTAAAAATTTCTTTCAGTGTGTCAGTGAAGCAATTCACAGCAGTTTGCTGGTCAAACTACTTACCTACAGGTCAGGTATTTAAAACTCTGTTTTCTCCGTCACACGGATCACATATAAATTCGCTCCAAACTCAGTCATTTGTAGTGAGCTCTCAACAACGCAGTTACCGGTAAAGTCCACCTAACCACGGACACGTGGACACGTGCTTGTGGGCAGGGAAGGTACATCTCGCTGACGGCACACTGGGTTAACATAGTGGAAGCCAGGACCCAGTCGGACCTTGGGACGGAACATGTCCTCCCGATGCCAAGGATTGCGGGCCCTAGGTCAATCAGGGTTGCCCCCATGGTCTACAGCTCCTGCAACTCATCCTCCTCAGCCTCCTCCTCTTCAGCCTCCATCTCCAAAATGACGACAACAGTCACAAGCTGGAAGCACTGCAGCACTGCCTCGGCCAAGCGGCAACAGGCTGTGCTGAAGCTATTACGCTTAGGTGAAAAACCGCACAATGCTGAAGAGTTGTGGACAGCTCTGAAAGAGCAGGCAGATGTTTGGCTCACACCGCTGAACCTACAGCCAGGCAAGGTCGTGTGTGACAATGGCCGGTACCTGGTGGCGGCTCTGAGGCGAGGCGAGCTCACACACGTACCATGCCTGGCCCATGTGCTTAACCTCGTGGTTCAGCGGTTTCTCAAATCCTACCCGGCGCTGCCAGATCTGCTTGTCAAAGTACACCGCCTGTGTGCCCATTTTAGAAAATCAGCTACAGCTTCCGCCGCTCTTGCAGTGTTTCAGCAGCGTTTGCAGCTTCTGGCTCACAGACTGGTGTGTGATGTCCTCAAGCATTGGAACTCTACACTGCAGATGTTGGGAAGCATTTGTGAGAAGAAGAGGGCAGTTGTTGAGTACCAGCATCAACAAGGTCGGTATTCAGTTCAGACTCCACACATAAGACCTCAGGAGTGGACATGGATCTCAGACATATGTACCATCCTCCAAAACTTTGAGGACTCCACTAAGATGGTAAGCGTTGATGACGCCATCATTAGCATCACCATCCCTCTTCTCTGTCTTCTGAAATGCTCTCTGCTCACAATAAAAGAGAATGTATTGCAGGAAGAGCATGATGAGATGGAGCAAGGAACCATACAGGGTGATTACACACAGCCAAGCCTCATCTCATCCCAAAGTGGATTGGGTGACAATGAGGAAGAGGAGGAGGAGGAGGAAGGACAGGAGCTAGTTTCATGCACTATAGACGGTACTACCTGCACAGCTGTTATACCGTCTGCTCAGTGTGGATGGCCAGAGGACAGAGAGGAGGAGGAGGAGGTGGAGAGCATGGTCAGTCATCCTCTTGGTGAGGACACCGACGTCTTGCTGTCAGTAGTCTGGCACGCATGGCCGAGTTTATGTTACATTGCCTTTCCCATGACCCTCGCGTTCTCAAAATTTTGGGTGACAGTCATTACTGGTTGGTGACACTTATACACCCACGTTACAAGGAGAACATTATATCTCTTATTCCTGAGGCGGACAGGTAAACAAAAATGGAGCTGTATCAGAAGGCACTTGTTGCGGAACTATTAAAAAAATTCCCATCTGAAAACGCTGGTGGCAGAGGGCACACTTCGTTGGACAACCAAGGAGTACAGGCGAGAGAGACACAACTTCAATCCAGCAGAGGCAGGGGAACACTGTCAAAGTTCTGGGAGAGTTTTCTCAGACCCTCCCATCGTACAGGCCTTGAGTCGCGGGGTACTCTCACAAGGAGTGCAAAGTTTGGGAATATTCTCAGGGAGTACCTTACCGACCGTACCAGCGTCCTCCTTGATTCCACTGTGCCTTATAATTATTGGGTATCCAAGCTGGATACGTGGAATGAACTGGCTCTCTATGCCTTGGAGGTCCTGGCCTGCCCTGCCGCCAGAGTTTTATCATAGCGGGTTTTTAGTGACGCTGGTGGAATTATAACTGATAAGCGCATCCGCCTGTCAACTGAAAATGCTGACAGGCTGACTCTTATAAAAATGAACAAGGGCTGGAATGGGCCAGACTTCTCAACACCCCTGAATGATAGCAGCGTAACATAAACTACAATCCAGTGTCCTTTCTTGGGAGGTGTAATGCCATGCACCTTTTCACACCCAAACATGGGTATACGCTTCCTTTTTTTGGCTATTTGCTCTTGTCCTCCTCCTTCTCCTCATCCTCCACCACCATATCACCAGGGTGACCGTGGTCCGTGATGCAACACCCACCTAATTTTTTTAAAGGGTGTTTATGATGCCCGTAAAAAAGTTTTTATACAGTATGTTCATGTATACCCCCCTGAGGTAAATGTTGTCAGCCCATACACTTAGTGCATGGGCATTACAAGTATAGGAGGCCCGCTCCTTTCTAATGGGAACATTTTTTTATGAGGCCCTCTTCCACATCTTTTCCAAGGGGCATTGAAGTGCCTCCAAATTTTGGCAGCCCTTGCATTCACTGCATAGGCCAACACTATGGGAGACTCTCTCCTTTCTAATGGGAATTTGTCATTACTGTGGCCCTGCTCTGTGTGTCTTTAAATTCTTAGTGGGGTTTTCCTAAAATTGGTCAGCCGTTCGACTCACTGCATACCCTATAACTGTATAGCAGACTCTCTCCTTTCTAATGGGAACATGTCGTACCTTGTTACTGTGGCCCTTCTCTGTGCGTCTTTAAATTCTTAATGGGGTTTTTCCTAAAATTGTCAGCCATTGGTTTCACTGCATACCCTATAACTGTATAGCAGATTCTCTCATTTCTAATGGGAGCATGTCGTACTTGTTACTGTGGCCCTGCTCCATGTGTCTTTAAATTCTTAGGGGGGGGTTTCCCAAATTTTGGCAGCCCTTTAAGTCACAGCATGGGCATTACCACTATAGGAGACCCGCTCCTTCATAATGGGAACATTTTTTTTACTGAGACCCTCCTCTATGTCTCTTCAAAGGGGTATTGGGTTGCGTCCAAATTTTTGGCAGCACTTGCAGTCACTGAATACGCAATAACAGTATAGGAGACCCACTTGTTAATAATGGGAACAACAAAGCATAGCCGGCTGATGGCTCTCTAACAATAGCTAGGGCCGACTGCTGGCCTTTTAAGAATAGTAAGGACCATCTGATGTCCCTATAAAAATAGGCTTTATGACTTTCAGAGTCCCTCCATCATAAATAAAACAGGATGTGTCTGATGATGTGTCACACACCACATTGCCAGACATGGTTGAAAAATGTTAAAATGACATTTCCCGGTGAATGCATTTGTCTTAAGAAAAAACGTAAAAAACCAAACCAATAGGATCTTTCTTTAGTATAAAAAACAGCGTCACCCATTTAGAAACAATGTAATCACATTGTTCAGCTCATGCACCTCCTCCTCCATCTCCGAAATGACCACATCAGTCACAAGCTGACAGCACTGCAGCACTGCCTTGGCCAAGCGGCAACAGGCTGTGCTGAAGATAACATGCTTAATTGGCAAACCACCCAGCGCTGCAGAGTTGTTGAAAGCTGTAACACAGCAGCCTGATCTGTGGCTCTCACCGCTGAACATACAGCCAGGCATGGTCCTGTGTGACAATGGGCGTAACCTGGTGATGGAGAAATGACAGCCGGGTTAGATATGGTTTCCCTCTATGCCAGTACTTTCATCGAGCTAAAGAATATGGCTGTGGTGAAATACAACTCCCACTGAGAAGCTGTTTCAGTTTGAAAAACATTGTGTCCACCAGAGGATTTGATTCTGAGGGCTAACCTTTCTCCCAGGCTCAAGAGCCCCATAGCAGCTGCAAAGTTAGCGCTATCATGAACTCTCCTGAGGTAGAAGCCAAGGCACACCAGAGGATTCTCTGGTGGGACCGTCCAACCCTACCAAGAAGCAGTCCTGGCTAAGAAAAGTGTGTTGAAAGGTTCCTGGACACTCTATGGCTGCTTTTTTACTGAGGAGGAAACACACAAACATGGGGAGACCATACAAAATCCTTGCAGATGTTGTCCTTGCTGGGATTTGAACCCAGGATACCAGCGCTGCAAGTCTTCAGTGCCAACCACTGATCCATTGTGCCGTTCACCCTCTAATATCTAACAGGCTGGAGAAACTTGCACCTACTGCCACTTAATCTTCAGCTCCTTTGTGAGAAAATATATATGGGCACCCACTCAGTCTACCAAATAAAATTCCTGAGAAGAAAATTGGGGATGGCTTCGCTACTGGTACTGGGGGCAGTGCTAATACCATGGCATCGTACCATAGTTTGCTGGAAATATTCCAGGCTGGTAGGAGGCAAGCAAATTCCCACAGAAAAGTACCAGCAGTAATGTTCAGGGACCCGCGCTTGTAGAAGATGGAGACAACACCGGGAGAAATCGTGACGGCTGGGGACCGAGTATGGACACGAGGCATGAGGCATGTGGTTGTGAAAATCTTCCACCTCCACGAGCCTAAAAGGTCACATTTCAAGTGAAAGCCGCTTTACAGCACTTCCTGTGAGAAATGACACGCAGGGTAGATAGGGTTTCCCTCTATGCCAGTCCTTTCACTGAGCTAAATACAACTGTCAGCAAAAAAAGTTGTGAACTGGCTCCGTACTGTCCCTGGCCACATTCACCTTTTCACGTGTTTGTGGTTAGGCGGTCCTTCCCAGTAAGTGCACTGGGGAGGGCACGGGTAATGTTGTGGGACCCGTGCTTGTGGAAGGCTGAGGTGATACCGGGAAATATAGTGGTGGCTGGGGACCGAGTATGGATACCCGGCTGCCCCCGGCATGAGGTTGTGAAAAGCTTTTGCCTCCAAGAGCTTAAAAGGCCATATTTCAAGAGGAAAAAGCTGCCCAGAATTCGGCCAGTTTAGTGTTGCGGCCTGTAGGTGGGTGGGCGGCTGGCTGCATACCTGCACTTGCATTCCAAGTAACAGAAAACTAGGAAGATGGTGGCCTCTATCATCATCATGGCCTCACCTCAACACTATGAACTCTCCTGAAGGAGAAGCCAGGGCCTGCCGGAGGAGTCTCCGGTTCTCTGGTGGGCCGTCCAACTCTGCCGAAAAGCAGCCCTGGCTAAAAAAAGTGTGGGGGAAGGTTCCTGGACACTCTATGGCTGCTTTTCTAATGTGGATTGGCCATGCTTATGCTTGTTATTTCTCAAACCGCATAACAGATCAGGACATTGTCCAACTCTGTATTCAAGAAATTAAGTGTGCAGAGAAAGATGTATGTGTGTCAAAGCACCACCGACAAGGGCGAGTTGATGTTGGACGGGCTACCATTGCTTCTGCAACAAACTGAATTACAGGACATCCTGTGAGAAATGACATGCAGGGTACATAGGGTTTCCCTCTATGCCAGTCCTTTCACCGAGCTAAATACAACTGTCAGCAAAAAAAGTTGTGGACTGGCTCCGTACCGTCCCTGGCCACATTCACCTGTCCACGTGTTTGTGGTTAGGCTGTCCTTCCCAGTAAGTGCACTGGGGAGGGCACGGGTAATGTTGTGGGACCCGTGCTTGTGGAAGGCGAATGCAATACCGGGAAATATAATCGGGGCTGGGGTCCCAGTATGGATACCCGGCTGCCGCCGGCATGAGGTTATGAAGAGCTTCCACCTCCACGAGCCTAAAATGTTAGAACCCTCCTGTTTGTTTTTCTATCTTGTTTTTTGTGGTCACGTGACCATCTTCCTTTATATTCCGGCTCCGCCCTTCTGACTGTGCTGGACTTCAGTGTTTGACTGTTTCTCTAGCCTGGTGCTTCGGTGACTTTCTCTGTCAAGTTTGCTTGGTCCTCTGGGACCTTTAGTACATTTTTTTCAGTTTGTCTTTTTGTGTTCTGCAACAACTTCTGTTTAGGAAGTGTCTCATTTTTGTCCCAGTCCTTAGTTCTTTTAGGGACCTCTCCCTTAATTCTATAGGTCTTCGTTCAGGCCAGCCGAGGACTAAGGCGGGTCTGTTCACTAGGAACAGGCAGTCCGCTACATCGTAGGTGTTAGGAGGGCGGTTGCAAACAACTTTAATTTAATGGAACGCAAACGACCCCGGGGTCCGCAATGCAGCCTGGAGGACTGCTGCCGAACACTTTCCGGGTGGAAAGGAAAGCGTCAACTTAAATATTAAACCCTTCCGTGTTTCTCCACACAGGAACGGGAATAGTGGTACGCTCTATCTCCGTTAACTGCACGGGAGAAGAGCGTCCGGGGTAGCACTTACTGAACTGATAAACCACTCCGTGTTAAAGCACACAGAGCGGGTTTCAGCGGTTCACACAATCTCCAAAAACCGCAGGGAGATGTGTGACCGGGGAAGAAGCAGTAGCCCTGTCTTCGATACAGGCGCTACGCAGTAGGGGTTGGCGCTAGGATGCGTGAGCGACTATGCCGACGGGTACACGTGCCTCCAGGCGGCGTGCTACCGGACAGCAGGGGATCACTTCACATGTCTGACAGACATTAGCCGTGAACAGGACGTCTACAGGCTGCCCGGGGTGTTTGGCGACCCCTTTGACTGAGCCAGACTGCTAGACGAAGCTACCTGCCTCTATGGAGCTAACCTGCCTCTATGGGGCTAACCTGCCTAGCGAAACTACACGTGGACCAGAGTCGTCCACACACCAGCATCACAAGCTCAAATGATCTGAGCGCGTCGCCATGTTTGTGGGCGGGCCTTTTAAAGACTAAGCCCTGCCCACCAACGCGCCATTGGTGACGATACCCGTGGACCAATCAGGCGGTGCCAGGTCACCGGGTCAGGTAGGTGCCAACCCACCAATCATGATCTGCCAGGTCACGGACATGCTCAGTGCGGCAAATCCTGGACTTAGATTCCGCAAGCCCTGTCTCCTTCTGCAACCCAGGCTTAACATCACTAGGCACAACTACCTGGGAGATAAACAGTGCTCGCGGACCAGCTAGGCGTTGAGGCTGATAGCAATGCTGAGCAGCATCACCCCCAGCTGGACAGAAATAGGAGACCACAGAAGGTCCTGGACCCATTTCGAAACCAGCACCAGACCGACGCCTAACATTATCCCCCTCCACTTGATGCTCATTTTGCTCCATGAGCCGGGG
Organism: Phyllobates terribilis; assembly: GCF_046119375.1. NCBI lineage: Eukaryota > Metazoa > Chordata > Amphibia > Anura > Dendrobatidae > Phyllobates > Phyllobates terribilis. The sequence goes on from NW_027362761.1 coordinate 287,837,303, forward strand.
AGCAATGATGTGGTCCATCGGGTCACAGAGAGGATTCACGAAACTGTGACCACTCCGGTGTACAGGATACCCTATTTTAGGGAGGGATGCAGGATGGCAAGAAGTGACAACCGGTTCTCTATGTGTGGGATCCTTCACGGTTGACAGAGGGAAAGGACCCGCCAGTCTCTGGCGGAAAGATTTATCTCTCGCACAGACAGGACACACGAGAACAAAGTCCTTGACGTCCTGGCGCCACCGGGGCCACCAATAGGACCGTTGAAGGGACTTAGTGGTACGTTTGACCCCCAGGTGAGCTCCGGTTTTGGGGGCATGAGCCCAGGAGAGCACCATACTCCGTAGATTAGGGGAAACAAACATCCTCCCCGACGGAACCGGGTTGGAGGACACTGCAGCCACCCTCTCTTCCTGAGAGTTCTTTGCGACATAATCTGACAAGACCCAGGTCCTGGAAACAGACAAGGAATCTGTACTGGATGTAGCAATGATAGAAGGCTCAGAGACTACCCTCTGGGTGACTTTGACCAATCACTGAGATGCACAATTCTCACTCCAGGAAGAAATTCTCCCCGTATTCCAGTCAATGTGTGGAGTATGACAACGTAACCATGGGAGACCCAATAACACCTCATCTAATCCACCGGGAATAATAAGAAAAGAGATAACCTCCCGGTGACCCTGAGGAAATGACATGGTGAGAGGGATCGACTGATGGGTGATTTGCACATCCAGGAGTGAACCATTGGCAATACTAATGTCCATTGGAGTAGAGAGTAGCTCAATAGGGATGGCATGCCTCTTGGCAAATGTAGATGATAAAAAATTGCCCTCAGCACCAGAGTCCACCCAAGCCTTGGCAGTAACTGCAGATTTACCAAAGGACAATGTCACATCATATGATAACTTGGAGGAAGAAGACCCGGAATTTAATATACCTCCACCAACGGTGGTAAGACCTACTCATTTTACCGACTGCTTGGAACCCTTATTTACGGGGTGCTCCAAGAGATGTGCAGGTCGGGAACGAGAAGGACTAGACTCAGTCTCGGATATAAGATAAGATAAGATAAGATAAGATATACTTTATTTATCCCGTAGGAAATTGCGGTACCACAGCAGCAGAACACAGATCTCGAACATGACACATATGATAACATAACATTTGGAATGCTTTAGACATTGCTTTTCAGACATTTGTTAAACACCCCCATAGCTGTTCGAACAAACGATCTCCTGTATTTTTCCTTTTTACACCTTAGTTGTATTAGGCGATTGCTGAATGTGCTCTTCTGTTTCGCAAACAGTTCATAAAGCGGGTGTGTGTTGTTGCCCATTATAGCTCTGCACTTCTTCTTAATCCTATCCTCTACCACCTCTTCAAAAGTCCCAAGCTGTAGGCCCACCGTCGCGCTAGCCTTCTTTATAAGTTTGTTGAGCTTGTTGGCGTCAGCAACACGCACACTGTTACCCCAGCAAATTATTGCCGCAAAGGTGGCACTAGCCACAATGGATTGGTAGAACACCTCAAGCATTTTGCCACACACATTAAAAGACCTTAACTTCCTTAGGAAGTACAATCTACTCATCCCCTTCTTGTAGACCTTCTCCATGTGGCACTTCCAGTCTAGCTTGCTATCCAAGTAAACCCCCAAATATTTGAAACTGTCCACCATCTCCACATCCTGACCGTCAATGGTAACAGGTAGGCATACCTTCTTGCACCTTCCATAGCTCATCACCAACTCCCTGGTTTTCTTAACATTTAGTTCTAGATGGTTAGCCTGGCACCATACTACAAAGTCCGCAACCACCCTTCTATATTCCTCTTCATCCCGGTCCTTCCCAATACCGCCAACTATCACAGAGTCATCCGAGTACTTCTGGAGGTGACAACGGTCTGATTTATACTGAAAGTCAGTACAATGTAAAGAGGAATGGCGACAGCACTGTTCCCTGCGGGACTCCGACACTGCTCAGTACACTATCTGATGTAGCCGTCCCCCACCTAACAAACTGTGGCCTATCCGACAGGTAGTCAATTATCCAATTCACAAGTCCCTCATCCACCGCCATTTTAATCAACTTTCCACGCAGTAAGAGTGGCTGTAATGTGTTGAACGCACTAGAGAAATCAAAGAACAAAGCACGCACAGTGGTTCAATCATTGTCCAAAAAGGAATGTACTGTTTGTAGCAGAGACGCTACAGCATCGTCCACCCCCAGTCCCTGCCGGTACGCAAACTGAAGAGCATCAGTATGCGCCATCACCCTTGGACACAAGTGAGCAAGTACTATTCTCTCCAAGGACTTCATCGCATGCGATGTTAAGGCCACCGGTCTATAGTCCCCCGGGGAAGCCGGGAAGGTAGTCTTCCCGGAGCCTGAGGCTATATATCCATAGCCTCAGGCTCTGGATCGAGAGTCTTGGGTTTGGATCTAAAGACACCTGGTGCCAACTGATATTGAGGATTGCCAACCTCTAGCTCTAACTTGGGTTCTGCATGACGCAAGTCTATACGGTCAGCGAGAGATATTAACTCCTCCAGAGAGGTTGGAATCTCTCTGGTAGATAAAGCATCTTTAATATGCCCGGCCAGACCCTTCCAGAACACTGGGATAAGCGACCGCTCAGACCAAACCAGTTCAGCCGCTAAGGTTCTGAACTGGACGACACAGTGACTGGCGGTGGCCGAACCCTGGACCAACGCTAGGAGCTTAAGAGCCGTATCATGCGTGACCTGAGGACCCAGAAAAACACTTTTTAGGGTCTTAAGGAAAAGACCCGCATTTACTACAACCGGGTCGTTCCGCTCCCATAGAGGAGTAGCCCACTCCAGAGCCCTGTGAGAAAGCAATGAGATGATATATCCCACTTTGGCTCTGTCGGAGGGGAACCATGCCTCCATCATCTCCAAATGAATTGAGCATACATTAATAAAACCCCTGCAGAGTTTACTATCCCCAGAAAATTTCTCCGGGAGAGCAAACTGGGGTAACGGAGCACTTGCAGTGGTTGCAGTATTCACCGCAGCCGAGTTAATAATATTGGCTGCTAGAGTAGCCGCCTGGGAAGCTACTGCAGTGATATCAGCGACTGGAGCAGTTTGTTCCAGAGACCTAAGTCTGGTCTCCAGTTGCTGTATATAGCGCTGCAGCTGCTGATTGTCTGCCATGTTCGGCAAGACCCTGGCGCTCAGATATTGTTAGGAGGGCGGTTGCAAACAACTTTAATTTAATGGAACGCAACCGACCCCAGGGTCCGCAATGCAGCCTGGAGGACTGCTGCCGAACACTTTCCGGGTGGAAAGGAAAGCGACAACTTAAATATTAAACCCTTCCGTGTTTCTCCACAAAGGAACGGGAATAGCGGTACACTCTATCTCCGTTAACTGCACGGGAGAAGAGCGTCCGGGATAGCACCTAGTGAACTGATAAACCACTCCGTGTTAAAGCACATGGAGCGGGTTTCAGCGGTTCACACAATCTTCAAGAACCGCAGGGAGATGTGCGACCGTGGAAGAAGCAGTAGCCCTGTCTTCGATACAGGCGCTACGCAGTAGGGGTTGGCGCAAGGATGCGTGAGTGACTACGCCGACGGGTACACGTGCCTCCAGCCGGCGTGCTACCGGACTGCAGGGGATCACTCCACGTGTCTGACAGACAATAGCAGTGAACAGGACGTCTGCAGGCTGCCCGGGGTGTTTGGCGACCCCTTTGGCTGAGACAGACTGCTAGACGAAGCTACCTGCCTCTATGGAGCTAACCTGCCTAGCGAAACTACAACGTGGACCAGAGTCGTCCACACACCAGCATCACAAGCTCAAATTATCTGAGCGCGTCGCCATGTTTGTGGGTGGGCCTTTTAAAGACTAAGCCCTGCTCACAGACACGCCATTGGTGATGTTACCCGTGGACCAATCAGGCGGTGCCATTTCACCAGGTCAGGTGGGTGCCAACCCACCAATCATGATCTGCCAGGTCACGGACATGCTCAGTGCGGCAAATCCTGGACTTAGATTCCACAAGCCCTGTCTCCTTCTGCAACCCAGGCTTAACATTGCTAGGCACAACTACCTGGGATATAAACAGTGCTCGCGGACCAGCTAGGTGTTGACGCTGATGGTGATGCTGAGCAACATCAGCCTTGGCTGGACAGAAATGGGAGTCCACAAAATCTCCTGGACCCATTTCAAATCCAGCACCAGACAGGCACCTAACAGTAGGCAATTCAGCTTAGTCTTACTGTAGGGACAGCTTTCCCCTATCTTTCCTTAGTACATGTTGCAAATCATAACAGTAAGTCCAGCCCAAAAATAAAAAAACTACAAGGAAAGAAATTCAGGGATCAGTATGGTTTCTGTCCAGGAATTGGCTAAACGCCTGCAGGGATTGTCTCTGGAGGCAGCTGAGCTTCAGCAACATGTGAGTAGCTGTTATGGAGCGCATTTTGTCGAACCCAAGGTAGGACTGCCTGATGTTTTTTATGGTAAACAGCAAGATTTTTTTTCATTTAAAAATGCTTGTTTATTATATTTTCATTTGAGACCAAGATCCTTTGGGAATGAATCACAGCGCATTGGTTTTATTATGTCACTTTTGCGCAATGAACCACAGGGGTTGGCCTTTTCTCTCCAGCCTAATGATCTGTGTTTAAGGTCTGTTGAAGAATTTTTTTCTGCTATGGGGCTATTATATGACGATCCTGATCGAATCTCATCTGCTGAATCAGAACTTAAACATTTCAATGAGGGGTAAGATGATGTTGAAAATTATTGCACACACTTCAGGAGATGGGCTTCAGAAGTTAAGTGGAATGATCCTGCGCTGAGATGTTTATTTCTTTCTGGTCTGAGTGAAAGGGTTAAGGATTTGCTAATTGTATTCCCTGCACCTGAGACTCTGCAGGATGCTATGCAGTTAGCTGTTCGTATAGACAGGAAACTGAGGTGCAGTCTCAATGAGGTAAAGACTCCTGTAATGTCAGTTCCTAGTCCCCAGAAAATCTGCTCTGACGGAGTGGAACTAATGGAGGTTGGGGGGATGTCACTCTGCTCTCAGGAAAGAGACCGGAGTTTTGCCGAGGGATTGTGTCTTTATTGTGGTAAAGCTGACCATTTGATTAAGTATTGTGAGCGTCGTTTAAGTAAAGAAAAAAAAAGTCAGTTACGCCTGTATAGCTTGTTTACGCTCTGCAGGAGTATTTCTTTCTGGGAGTACTACTCTGGAGGGAGATTTGATTGAATTTCAGGTATATGAGGATTGTGGTTCAACACTTAATGTGATTGATAAAGGGTTTTTGGAAAACCTTAAATTGAAACCCAAACCTTTGTCATCACCTATTTCTGTGGCTGCAATTGATAACACTCCTTTGAAATGTATTACTCACAAGACTGCTGCTTTTCCCCTCACTATCAATGGAGTTCACCAAGAAATTTTGGAATTGGTTGTTTTGGATAATTTGTCCTCTCCAGTTGTTCTAGGATTGCCTTGGTTAAAACTTCACAATCCTTTACTGGACTGGTCTACTAATGTGATTAAGTCTTGGAGTCCGAAGTGCTATGATAAATGTTGTAATGGTCGCATTGCGGCTGTGGAAAAAGGGGAATTACTAGTACCCATTCAAGATTTTTGGAGGGTTTTTTCGGAGGAGGAGTCGCAAGTTTTACCTCCTCATAGGGATTATGATTGCGCCATTGAGTTTGTTCCGGGTGCTACCCTTCCCAAAAGTCGCTTGTTTAATCTGACTATCCCTGAAAGAAAGGTCTTGGAGGAGTACATAGAGACTAGCCTGGCTGCTGGTCACATTAGACCTTCTAAGTCGCCTGTGGCAGTTGGATTCTTCTTTGTTAAAAAAAAGGACGGCGGTTTACGTCCATTTCTGGATTTTCGTGAAATTAATAAGATTACCATACGCAATTCCTACCCATTGCCGTTAATTCCTGACTTGTTTAACCAGTTAGTGGGAGCCAAGTGGTTCTCAAAAATTGATCTCCGGGGGGCATACAATTTGTTACGAGTGAAGGAGGGTGATGAATGGAAAACTGCTGTTAACACTCCGGTAGGTAATTTTGAGAATCTGGTGATGCCTTTTGGTCTTACCAATGCACCTGCATGTTTTCAGAACCTTATTAATGACATCCTGAGACCTTTGATTGGTAAGAATGTGGTTGTGTATTTGGATGACATTTTGATTTATTCACTAGATCTAGAGTCCCATTGGAAGAGTGTACGTGAAGTTTTGCAGTTATTGAGTGATAATTCACTCTTTGCTACGCTGGCGAAATGTGAGTTCGCTGTGCAGAAAATTAGTTTTTTGGGCTACATTTTCTCCAGCGAGGGCTTTGAGATGGACCCTGTGAAGGTTCAGGCTGTGCAGGAATGGCCAAGGCCTATTGGTTTGAAATATATACAGAGATTTTTGGGTTTTGCCAATTATTACAGGAAATTCATTAAGAATTTTTCTGTAATTGTTAAACCTCTAAGCGATCTCACCAGGAAAGGTGTGAATACGGCCCAGTGGACTACTGAGGCCATTGAAGGATTTGAGTATCTCAAAGAGAGGTTCAGTTCTTCCCCTATCCTTATGCAGCCTGATGAGACCAAGCCTTTTTTGGTTGAGGTCGATGCTTCATCGGTGGGGGTCGGAGCCGTTTTGTACATCCTTGTGCCTTCTTTTCAAAAAATTTTTCAGAAACCAAACTGAATTATGATGTTGGAAATCGGGAGTTGCTGGCAATTAAACTTGTATTTGAATATTGGCGTCATTTTCTGGATGGCGCTAGATTTCCTATTCAGGTTTTCACAGATCATAAGAATTTGATCTATCTGGATGTTGCCAAGCGCTTGAATGCCCGTCAAGCTAGGTGGGCACTTTTATTTTCTCGGTTTCATTTTTCTCTTACCTATATCCCTGGTACTAAGAATGTTAAAGCCGATGCTTTATCTCGCAGCTTCTCTCCTACGGTCGGTACCGAGGAGGAGAGCATTTTACAGAAAGGAGTTGTGGCGGCGGCTTTGGACTCCGTTTTGGAGAATGGGATTCTGAAAGCTCAAGATGATGCTCCATCTAACACTCCCCATGGGAGGTTGTTCGTGCCTAGAGTCTTTAGGAGAGATTTGTTTGTGGAGTGTCATGAGTCTCGGTTGGCAGGTCATCCAGGAATTTCAGAGACTAAGAGACTTATCAGTCGCAGTTTTTGGTGGCCTGGGTGGCAGAAGGAAGTCATCAAGTGGGTGCGTCAGTGTACTGTGTGTGCTAGGTAAATGGCTTCACATACTCCTGCTGCGGGGTTGCTTTGCCCTCTGGAGGTTCCTATTGCACCTTGGACGCATCTCACAATGGATTTTATTACTGATCTTCCTGTGTCCGAGGGTTTTACTGTCATCTGGGTGGTCGTGGACCATTTTAGTAAGATGTGTCATTGGTTCCATTCATTAAGTTGCCCTGCGCCAAGACATTCGATAAGGCGTTTGTTAAGGAGATTGTCAAGCTCCATGGCGTTCCCATGGATATTGTTTCTGATAAAGGACATCAGTTTGTGGCTCGCTTTTGGCGTGCTTTTTGTGACAGGTTGGGTGTCCATTTGTCATTTTCATCTGGGTATCATCCTGAGTCTAATGGACAGACTGAAAGAAAGAACCAGGATGTTGAACAGTTTTTGCGTTGTTTTGTGGCGGACAATCAAGAGGTGTGGTCTGAGTTTCTGCCTCTCGCAGAATTTTCTCTTAACAATCATACATCCTCCTCTGCTGGGTGTTCTCCTTTTTTTTTGTACTGGGAGACATCCGTCTTTTGGTTCCTTCTCCAAATTGGGGTCGGCGGTGCCGGAGGAGGAGAATTTTTCCGGTGATTTGGAGAGAGTTTGGACTAATGTACATTGCAACCTTCAAGAGGCTAACAAGAAGTCCGAGAAGTATTTTGAAAGGAAACGTAAAGAGGTTTTGCTTACTGTGGGTGACATGGTTTGGTAGTCCTCGAAGAACCTGCAGTTGAGCACTCCCTCTAAAAAACTGGGTCCTAAGCTTGTGGGTCCATTTAAAGTGCTTCAGGTTGTTAACCCGTCTGCTGTTAGGTTGGATGTCCCTACTTCCTGGAAGATTAATCCTGTGTTTCATGTTTCCTTGTTGAAAAAGGCTGACGTATCTGATAGGGACGCCACTGTCACAGTTCCTCCTGTCGTGGAAGACAGCGAATATGAAATTTCTAGTATCTTGAATTCTAGACGGCATAGAGGGAGATTACAGTATCTTGTCTCTTGGAAGGGTTTCAGTCACGAAGACAACTCCTGGTTAAGGACGGATGATGTCTCTGTTCCTAGGCTTGTTAAAGCTTTCCACAGGAGGTTTCCATATATGCCTGGGCCTGGAGGATCCGAAGGACACTCATAAAAGAGGGGGCACTGTTAGAACCCTCCTGTTTGTTTTTTCTATCTTGTGTTTTGCGGTCACGTGACCATCTGACTTTATATTCCAGCTCCGCTCTTCTGGCTGTGCTGGACTTCAGTGTTTGACTGTTTCTCTAGCCTGGTGCTTCGGTGCCTTTCTCTGTCAAGTTCGCTTGGTCCTCTGGGACCTTTAGTACATTTTTGTCAGTTTGTCTTTTTGTGTTCTGCAACAACTTCTGTTTAGGAGGTGTCCCATTTTTGTCTCAGTCCTTAGTTCTTTTAGGGACCTCTCCCTTAATTCTATTGGTCTTCGTTCAGACTAGCCGAGGACTAAGGCGGGTCTGTTCACTAGGATCAGGCAGCCCGCTACATCGCAGGGATTCAGCTTAGTCTTACTGTAGGGACAGCTTTCCCTATCTTTCCTTAGTACATGTTGCAGATCATAACATAAAAGGCCACATTTCAAGTGCAAGCAGCTGTTAAAAATTTGGCAGTATATTATTGCAGCCTGTGGGTGGTTGTGTGGCTGCCTGCCTGCATACTTGCGCTTGCATTCCAATCCATGGGCTAGGGACAACTGAACGCTGCACTGGGACAAGGACATGGACCTTGATTGCTGCAAGTCTGCAACGACAGGTTCATGTCAGGAGGCATCTTCGCAGGCGCCAAGGATCACTTATGATGGACACAATTTTGGGCAGTGACCTGGGAGTCAGAGATGCTTCCTGAGGTCTTCCCAATGCTGTTCCCATGACTTTTCAGCATTGTATACATGTGTCTCATGATGTATCACACACCATGGCCAGATAAGGTTGTAAAATGTTAAAATGAAATTTCCGGGTGAATGCATTTGTCTTGGCTGAAAGCAATGCAAAAGTGCAAAAACGCATCAAAAACGCAACGTGTGAACATAGCCCAAGGTGTGGAGGAGTATTTTTGTTTTTGGTTATTTATTTTTCTTTATATACATTGTACATGTCATGGAAAGGATGTACCTTAACATATTTCCCAGGAAAATCCATTTGGGTTTCGTTTTGGTATGTTTTATTGTGAGTCCGTAAAAGTGGCGTAATATCTCTGACAACGTTGTTGACTGAAGTGACCTGGGAGTCAGAAATGCTTCCAGGGGTCTTCCCCATGCTGTCCCCATGTCACTTGAGCACTGTTCCCATTGATTTTGGCAATTTTTAGGCCCTCTGCAGACCGCCGGGGGGAGCCGCCTGAAAAATGCTCGAGTTTCCCATAGATTTACATTGGGCTCGTTGCTCGGGTCAAGCACCCGAGTATTCCAATTTGCTCAACCCGAGCAACGAGTACCCGAGCATTTTAGTGATAGCTCATCACTAGTAACTACCCTTCTTTATGTTTCTTATACCTAATTGCACTTTCTATGCATGTGTCACTTTAGAGGTTTTCATATATTACACTTTATCTTATCATTCACTTGTCATGCTGTAGCCCGAGACTTCCAGTGGGTTGCGTTCCACAGTGGAACGCAGTGTAGAATGCACGCTCACTTCCGTTCTTTGCTTATTCACTTTCGCCTTGACATATACGCGTCACCAGTAACTTACCGTCACTTCCTGCTAAGACGCTAGGAGGTATGTTTGCCGCTGCATTCCCCTGCATCTCAACCTGACACGCACGCTGACATCACTTCCTCTGGGGGGGCCGCGCTCCTTTGGAGACGCGGGGGCCCTGGTTGTAGTGACGCCGGCTACGCCATGCATGGCAGGGAAATCCACTATGCAATTTATATGGTATTACTCTTTCTGACTTGAGCATTATTAACATATTTTACATTGGCAGTGTTGGATTTGTTATTTGCTAATTTTATGACATATTTTTAATGCTGTGATCAGTTTTCTTCATTTAGTATGTGCTAATTCCATGGTGTCTGACTATTTGGGCATTTCTTTTTCTTTTCTATTTTACTCGCTATTTTTATATTTATCAATAAATGTTACTTTTTATGCTATCTTGACTATGTGTCATATGTATAGGTATTAATAGCAGACATTAGCTATGGGGCAAACCTGGCCTGTTACGCACAGTCACAACACATGGAAACATGTTTGGTTTTACAAGGGTGCAGTTTTCAGGGCAGCAGAATATTTTTGGTCATCTGGTCATCTACTACTACTATTATTAAGTAAATAATGCATGATATACGAAAATTAAAATCTTGATGTAGGGCCATGCACCTGCATGTAGAAAAGGAAATGGTCATAAATATGTTAGATTTATTTTACTAAAATAAATTAGGATAAGAACACTGCACTGACATTTTTTATTCTTATTTTTTCTTTTAACCTGTGGGTCATGTAATGATATTACAATATGAGCCGCAATGTCTGAGACCTACTTGATGCTGGAAACCCCAGAACAAAAAAAGAAGGTTGAAGAAAATGTCTTGTGATGAGGAAAGGTATAAAAAAGAGCCCAGATGGTGTGGAGGGCAGGACAGCCTTCTACAATTCAGCAAATTGGAAGCCAGCTGAGTTTGTACAAAGCAAATAAAAACTTCAGAGGCAGGAAATCAGAATTTCTTGTCAAATTTAGGCAAATTCATCTCATACAAATTCGCAAATATCTAGTGACATTGTCTTAGTGTGTTTCACAAATACCATTCACTCACGACACGTGCCTCGAATGCAAAAGTAAAGGGTGACTCCGCTTTCCACTCACTCATCCACTCGCCTATCTCAATAAGCCAACAATGAGCTAAGCGCACCTCACAGACGGTCCCCACATCCTTGCCACTCTTTACGCTGCCACCACTCCCCTTTTTACTAATCCAGCAGGATGCCTGCACTGGACATCACACTGGTACACATGTACACCCAGCTTTCCCAAGCTCCTGAATGGTTCACTATTTGCACTCTGGCTACAAGGTAACAAAAAAAATCAATTTTCTCTCCTTGAGATTGTGGGTATGTCAAAGTAACAATGAACAAACTTATTACATTTTTGATCTAATATGCAAAAATAACTACAGTACTTAAAAAAGGTTACACAAGGTGAAATAATAAAAAGACATGCTTAAAACAAACAGTCAAATAATAAGGATTAATGGAGAAACCTTATGTAATTGGATTTTGAGATTTTTTGCAGGGAAAACACCACTAAAATGATTGTGGTACAGAACGACCATACGCAAGTGGTTCTTCCAGATCTGATGTTGATATTTAGTAGATGAAATGTTATGAAAGATCTCACCAGATCCGTCACTCCTCTCTAAACTGAAGTAAGAGGGGAATAGCTAACCAGATAATATTCTAATCCAGTTTTGGTCTTTATTTATGCTGAGATTCATATTTCTCCCCTTGGAACCTCCTAGAGAAACAGTATGCTCATCATGTGACCGAACAGCCTTAAAGCATTCTATACATACCAGAAATTAACATGATAAATCCATAATTCAGGGAGATATTGCACTCCTATGGCTTGCGAACTACCAGAACTTTTGCAATTTTACCCACAGATGTGAATATGCTCCCCAATCATGGATATATCCATATATTCTGTAAGACCAGAATTATAAATGATCTTTCTCTGACTATTCAGTACAGTGCAGTGAACCTGCACAAGATGAAAGCATTGATGGCTGTGTGTTTAACACTTATGTGCCAGTGGAGACATATAGGGACATATCTGTTGGCGCAAATGTTTAAACAAAATTGATAGCTACCTGTTAATTTCTTTGTATAGATGCTCAATGTCTGCTCTTCATCAGATGACCTACTTCAGTTACCTGTGTGCAGTGGGGGTGCAGGCAGTGATCCAATGCCCCCAGCCTTTGATCTGTATAACTCATAACCTCACTTATGACATATTACGTATGTGAATTAATACTTTAACCCAGTCCACTGTTATGGTCTCACAATTGCTCTGCTGCTTAAAACTAGTTGTGATGTCACAGCATAGTATGTGGAGAAAACCACTTGTGATCTCACATTGGTTAACCATATTTTAACATACTCATGATGTGAAACTGACATCTATTTACCCATTGCTACCTCACCTGTAAAATTAGCTTAATTCATAGAAACTGGTGTTGAGTAGTGTTGAGCCACCCCCGTTGTGTTCGAGTTCGGTTCGGTTCGTCGAACACCCATATGTTCGCCGAACTGTTCTTCGAACTGTTCGTCGAACACCTTCAAACACCATTAAAACCAATGGCAGGCAAAGAAAAACACATAGAAACACATAGAAAACACATAGAAAACACTTCAAAGGTGTCCAAAAGCTGAAAAACTGCTCAGAAGACACAACTAACACATGGAAAAGTGACAAATACATATAGTCATGCGAAAAGAAAAGAGGTGGAGGAGTAAAAGGAGGGGGGAGACACAGATATAGGCATGTCATGCCCTTCTAAAACCAAAAAAGTGCTAAGCCGACACGGCCAGTCCGTTCCTGCCCGTGCGACCTCCGTGTTGCTAGGTTTGTGCCAGAGCCGCGGTGGACCCTGATGGCCAGCCCCCCTCTCCCAATACTGGTGCCTTTCCGCTGGTGGGTCGAGCAAGCCCCCCTGCAGTGGAGGCAGGTCTAATCTTTTTAATTTAAATTGTCTCTCTAATTTGAATGAGTACACTTTAAATCCTTTTACAAGGATCTATTGGAGGGCAAGTCTCATGCCAGCAGTCGTGGTAATTTCAGCTCCAGTAGAGTCCACTAAAGCTGCAGCAGTTAAAAAGCTTTTATAAGGATCGAGCTTGGGGTGCTTCCCTGATGCTCTTCACTGAGTGTCCCGGGGGCCCGAACCATTTCCTTTGAAAAAATTAAGTGTCCAAACTACAGGTGGTGTAACTTGCTTAACAGCTGGGATAATCCGCTGACTAGCAGACACTGCTACTAGGCATAAAGTATTTCCTGGGCTAGATGAAGTTAAAAATTTGTAATTAGATACTCTCGTTGGATGCTGAGAAAGCATTCCATAGAGTCTCCTGGCACACCATATATTATTCTCTTAAAAAGCTTGGGGTAGTGGTCTAGGGGACTCGTTTATAGCCAAAATCACTGCCCTGTATTGCAATACGTCACCTAGGCTGAAGATAAATGGAACATTTTCATCACCTTTCATAATCACCAATGGGACAAGGCAGGGATGTCCTCTGTCCCCTCTCTTATACATCCTAGTGACGGAGCACCTGCTCTCATCAATTCGCCATAACCCCAATATTAGGTGGATTGAGGTGGGAGGCACCGAGTACAAGTGCTCTGCATTTGCTGATGATGTCCTAATATATATCACTCAATCACATATATATCCATCCCTGCTGTTACGGCTGAAATAGATCACTTTGTTACATGGTCAAATTTTAAAATCAATGCAGCGAAGTCTGAGGCCCTCGATGTCTCCCTCCCCATATCCATACAGGATTCCATCCAGTCCAACTTTCCCTTTGCCTGGCCCTCACAGGGTATCAAATACTTAGGAATTCGTATTCATTAAGACCTCTCCCGTCTATGTTATCATAATTTTGGGCCCTTTATTGAACAACTCCATACAGACCACGGATGGCCAGTTAGAACTGTAAGATTCACTACGTGAACCACTTGTGTTTTGTGGAAAAACACATGTACACTGTGTTCCAAATTATTATGCAAAAAGTGTTTAGGAGTGATAAGGTAAGATTTTTTTTGTTTGTCCGTTAAACTCATTGATGGTGATGTGTGTCAGGGCTCTTTATATCACTGTAAGCAATTGCAGACACCTGTGCTAATTAGTTTGGCAGGTGTGTCCAATGAAAGGCAAAACTACTTAAGAAGGCTGTCCCACATTATTAAGCAGCCTACATTTTCTGCCAAAATGGGAAAGAAAAAGGATGTGTCGGCTGCTGAGAAGCAACAAATTGTGGAGTGTTTAGGTCAAGGCATGACTACAATCAACATTGCCAAGACACTTCATCCTGATCATCGCACAATCAAGAAGTATGTAGCTGATTCACAGTACATACTTTCCTACAGGCAATTACGTCAGGTTAAAAGAGCAGAGTCAAAAAAGCCTTGTCATAGCAGCAGACAAGTTTTTGAAGCTGCTGGTGCCTCCAACGTCCCCCGAGCAACAAGATGCAGGGTCCTTCATAGGTTTGCAGCTGTGTGTAAGCCATCCTGTCGACCTCCTCTATCCACTGTACAAAAGCAGAAACGACTCCAGTGGGCCAAACAATACATGAAGACTGACTTCAAAACTGTTTTGTCCACCGATGAGTGCCGTGCAACGCTCAATGGTCCAGATGGATGGAGTGGAGGATGGCTGGTTGATGGACACCCCATGCAAAAATGGCTACGGCACCAACAAGGAGGAGGTGGAGTAATGTTTTGGGCTGGAATCATGGGGAGAGAGATTGTCGGCCCCTTTAGGATCCCTGAAGGGGTAAAGATGAACTCCGTAATGTATGTGGAGTTTCTCAAACAGCACTTCCTGCCATGGTTCAAGAAGAAGAACCATGTATTTCGCAGCAAGATCATTTTAATCCATGATAATGCACCGTCTCATGCTGCACATAACACATCTGCATCTCCGGCTGATATGAGCATAAAAGGGGACAAACTTATGGTGTGACCCCCATGCTCCCCTGACCTCAACCCCATTGAGAACCTCTGGAGCATCATCAAAAGGAGTGTCTATGATGGCGGGAGGCAGTTCACATCTAAGCAACAGCTCTGGGAGGGTATTCTGTCCTCATGCAATACAATTGAAGCTGAAACCATCCAAAACCTGACAAATTCAATGGACGAGAGAGTTCAGAAGCTCCTTTCGAACAAGGGGTCCTATGTGCAAATGTAACATCACCTAGAATAAAGTTTTGAGTTGAAAACTGTTTAATTTCAGTTTCTAATAACCTGCTAATGCTTATAATTTCAAAAATGACCATTTTTTTGTTCTGTATTAAAATGAAAAGGTTGAACGAAGAGTGTGGGGGATCTAAGCGTGTGGCAACCCAGTAGTCAGGATTATTTCCAATTCTGACAATCTGAGGGTCATGCAGGTAGTGCAGCAAGA
Organism: Phyllobates terribilis; assembly: GCF_046119375.1. Classification (NCBI taxonomy): domain Eukaryota; kingdom Metazoa; phylum Chordata; class Amphibia; order Anura; family Dendrobatidae; genus Phyllobates; species Phyllobates terribilis. The sequence continues at coordinate 287,852,699 of NW_027362761.1, forward strand.
AGGCACTCATGTGTCTTGCGCATCTAGGAGCCCCAAAATTATTTTTCGGGCTAGATGCAGCTAAAAATTATTATTAATTTGAAAGCTGGTGGAGCTTAGTATAGATGGCCTAATAGAATCAGTACTGCAAACTGCTACAATGCCAAAATTATTTTACAGGCAAGATACAGATAAACATGATTTTTATTAATAACACTGTTGTACAAAAAAAAAAAATTCTGGCATGGACTTTAAGAACAGTTTTAGACTAATTTGAGGGTGCTGAATTCAAATCTGGTCTTATAATTTGTCTATCACATCATGTTTTTGTGCTATAGGTATGTAGCCCATTTTCAATAATTCCAAGAAAAATATAAGTAGTGTATGAATGCTATGATCTGCTACAAGCACTAAGGAAACAAAGGAGATCTGTCCCTACAATAGAACTAAGCTAGATCCCTACGATGTAACGGGGAACCTGATCCTGCGATCAGACCCTCTAAAGTCCTCGGCTAGTCTGTACGAAGACCTATAGATGCAAGGGAGGGATCCCTACAAGAACTAGGGACTGGGATAAAGTTGGGCACCTCCTAGCAGAAATTGTAGCAGTAAAAGACAAACACACAACATAGAACATAAAGGTCTGAAGACCAAGCTAAACAAACTGAGAAAGGTAACTAAGCACCAGGCTAACTTAAGAGTAGAAATTACAATGAAGTCCAGCAAGGCCTGGAGGGCGGAGCAGGATTAAATAGGCAAACAAGGTCATGTGACCAGCAAGATAGAAAAAACCTAACAGGAGAGTTCTGACAATGAAAAGTGCTGGCTTATATGGTTCACTAAATTAGTTTTCATTTAGTCTCCCAATAAATGTGAGAATATCTTTGTTTTCTTTGAACATGCATAATTCCCATTTGTTATGATAAGAAAGTAAAAAAACAGTTTTCAAACACCGTTGTTTTCTGTGCTACTGGGACAGTAGAGCTACAGCAGAGCATTGGGTGAAAACTGAATGGCCTCAGCGACAGAGTTTGGCATCTGGCGATAAGAATGTCATCCATGATTAGAGATGAGCGTTTTTCGACTCGAACTGTTCGCCAATCTCAAATTCAAGCTGTTTTGGGCGGTGTTCGAGCCGTTCGGCGAACACGAACGATTTGAAAAAAATTTGGCTGTTCGAGGTTATGTTCGATAACTGTTCATGCACCAAAATCATAACTGGATTTTTTCTCAGTAATGATGAAAATTAATATTAATACGCAGTTTGAGTGTACAGCGGGGCTGGGGGAGGGGCAGGGGATGGATCTCTGCAGGAATAATGAAGATCTCCATTTTTTTTTTCTCTTTCCCGCATTTACAGTGGTGAGGTGCAATCTGTCAGCCTATCAGCAGCACACACACGGAGCGAAGTGCTTTTTTTCACACAAGCAAGGGCATGTGTCATTGGCAGTGTATGTCACATGTCCTTGCCCTATAAGACCCAGCCATTTTCCCCGTCGCCACCATTTTCTCACTGCTGCAGCTGCATGTTAGACGGCACCGCTGTTACTGTGTGCGCTATACCTTGTTAATTTCAAGCCAATTTTCGCACAAATCTACAGATAGCTTGGGAGTAGGGAATAGTTGTGATAGCAGTCCTTTTAAGAACTAGGTTACAGCATTTCCTACGACTTTTATCAGGCAGGTCTGTGCTCTTAAATAGATAGGCTGTGTGAGTAAAGACTAATTGTTATTGCAGTCCTTTTCAGGTCTAAGTTACATCAGTTCCTATCAGTTTTTGCCAGGCAGGTCTGTGCCAGTGCTGTTCAAGTTTTTTTCACAGCATTTGGCTAAATCTAGCAAAGCTAATCCTTTTTGGCCTATTGCAGAGTGTGTTAGTCAGTGGAGTAGCCTATCTGTGTTTCAAGCTACACCACCTGTGTATAGAATACCAATTTTTTTACTGCGCATAGTGAAGTAAAACCTTTTGGGCATAGCATCATTCTATTAGTCCATCTATACTGACCTCCATAAGGTTGCAAATTGAATATAATTTTTTTCTGCATCTACCTCTGAAAAAATATTTGGCCTTCTAGCTGTGTGTGGGACTTGTTCTATTAGTCCATCTATACTGACCTCCATCAGGTTGCAAACTGAATATAATTTTTTTCTGCATCTACCTCTGAAAAAATATTTGGCCTTCTAGCTGTGTGTGGGACTTGTTCTATTAGTCCATCTATACTGACCTCCATCAGGTTGCAAACTGAATATAATTTTTTTCTGCATCTACCTCTGAAAAAATATTTGGGCTTCTAGCTGTGTGTGGGACTTTTTCTATTGGTCCATCTATACTGACCTCCATCAGGTTGCAAATTGAATATATTTTTTTTCTGCATCTAGCTCTGAAAAAATATTTGGCCTTCTAGCAGTGTGTGGGACTTGTTCTATTAGTCCATCTATACTGACCTCTATCAGGTTGCAAATTCAAAATAATTTTTTGTCTGCATCTAGCTCTGAAAAAATATTTGGCCTTCTAGCAGTGTGTGGGACTTGCTCTATTAGTAAATCTATACTGACCTCCATCAGGTTGCAAATTAAAAATTATTTTTACCTGCATCTAGCTCTGAAAAAATATTTGGGCTTCTAGCTGTGTGTGGGACTTGTTCTATTAGTCCATCTATACTGACCTCCATCAGGTTGCAAATTAAAAATAATTTTTATCTGCATCTTGCTCTGAAAAAATATTTGGCCTTCTAGCAGTGTGTGGGACTTGTTCTATTAGTCCATCTATACTGACCTCCATCAGGTTGCAAACTGAATATAATTTTTTTCTGCATCTACCTCTGAAAAAATATTTGGCCTTCTAGCTGTGTGTGGGACTTGTTCTATTAGTCCATCTATACTGACCTCCATCAGGTTGCAAATTCAAAATAATTTTTATCTGCATCTAGCTCTGAAAAAATATTTGGCCTTCTAGCAGTGTGTGGGACTTGTTCTATTAGTTCATCTACACTGACCTCCATCAGGTTGCAAATTAAAAATTATTTTTATCTGCATCTAGCTCTGAAAAAATATTTGGCCTTCCTGCAGTGTGTGGGACTTGTTCTATTAGTCCATCTATACTGACCTCCATCAGGTTGCAAACAGAATATAATTTTTTTCTGCATCTACCTCTGAAAAAATATTTAGGCTTCTAGCAGTGTGTGGGACTTGTTCTATTAGTCCATCTATACTGACCTCCATCAGGTTGCAAACTGAATATAATTTTTTTCTGCATCAACCTCTGAAAAAATATTTGGGCTTCTAGCTGTGTGTGGGACTTGTTCTATTAGTCCATCTATACTGACCTCCATCAGGTTGCAAATTGAATATAATTTTTTTCTGCATCTAGCTCTAAAAAAATATTTGGCCTTCTAGCAGTGTGTGGGACTTGTTCTATTAGTCCATCTATAATGACCTCCATCAGGTTGCAAATTAAAAATAATTTTTATCTGCATCTAGCTCTGAAAAAATATTTGGCCTACTAGCAGTGTGTGGGACTTGTTCTATTAGTCCATCTATACTGACCTCTATCAGGTTGCAAATTAAAAATAATTTTTATCTGCATCTAGCTCTGAAAAATTATTTCGCCTTCTAGCAGTGTGTGGGACTTGTTCTATTAGTCCATCTATACTGACCTCCATCAGGTTGCAAACTGAATATAATTCTTTTCTGCATCTACCTCTGAAAAAATATTTGGGCTTCTAGCTGTGTGTGGGACTTGTTCTATTAGTCCATCTATACTGACCTCCATCAGGCTACAAATTGAATATAATATTTTTCTGCATCTAGCTCTGAAAAAATATTTGACCTTCTAGCAGTGTGTGGGACTTGTTCTATTAGTCCATCTGTACTGACCTCCATCAGGTTGCAAACTGAATATAATTTTTTTCTGCATCTACCTCTGAAAAAATATTTGGGCTTCTAGCTGTGTGTGGGACTTGTTCTATTAATCCATCTATACTGACCTCCATCAGGTTGCAAATTAAAAATAATTTTTATCTGCATCTAGCTCTGAAAAAATATTTGGCCTTCTAGCAATGTGTGGGACTTGTTCTATTAGTCCATCTATACTGACCTCCATCAGGTTGCAAACTGAATATAATTTTTATCTGCATCTACCTCTGAAAAAATATTTGGGCTTCTAGCTGTGTGTGGGACTTGTTCTATTAGTCCATCTATCCTGACCTCCATCAGGTCGCAAATTAAAAATAATTTTTATCTGCATCTAGCTCTGAAAAAATATTTGGGCTTCTAGCTGTGTGTGGGACTTGTTCTATTAGTCCATCTATACTGACCTCCATCATGTTGCAAATTCAAAATAATTTTTTGTCTGCATCTAGCTCTGAAAAAATAGTTGGCCTTCTAGCAGTGTGTGGGACTTGTTCTATTAGTCCATCTATACTGACCTCCATCAGGTTGCAAATTAAAAATAATTTTAATCTGCATCTGAAAAAATATTTGGCCTTCTAGCAGTGTGTGGGACTTGTTCTATTAGTCCATCTATACTGACCTCCATCAGGTTGCAAATTAAAAATAATTTTCATCTGCATCTAGCTCTGAAAAAATATTTGGCCTTCTAGCAGTGTGTGGGACTTGTTCTATTAGTCCATCTATACTGACCTCCATCAGGTTGCAAACTGAATATAATTTTTTTCTGCATCAACCTCTGAAAAAATATTTGGCCTTCTAGCTGTGTGTGGGACTTGTTCTATTAGTCCATCTCTACTGACCTCCATCAGGTTGCAAATTCAAAATAATTTTTTGTCTGCATCTAGCTCTGAAAAAATATTTGGCCTTCTAGCAGTCTGTGGGACTTGTTCTATCAGTCCATCTTTACTGACCTCCATCAGGTTGCAAACTGAATATAATTTTTTTCTGCATCTACCTCTGAAAAAATATGTGGCCTTCTAGCTGTGTGTGGGACTTGTTCTATTAGTCCATCTATACTGACCTCCATCAGGTTGCAAACTGAATATAATTTTTTTCTGCATCTACCTCTGAAAAAATATTTGGGCTTCTAGCTGTGTGTGGGACTTGTTCTATTGGTCCATCTATACTGACCTCCATCAGGTTGCAAATTGAATATATTTTTTTTCTGCATCTAGCTCTGAAAAAATATTTGGCCTTGAAGCAGTGTGTGGGACTTGTTCTATTAGTCCATCTATACTGACCTCTATCAGGTTGCAAATTCAAAATAATTTTTTGTCTGCATCTAGCTCTGAAAAAATATTTGGCCTTCTAGCAGTGTGTGGGACTTGCTCTATTAGTAAATCTATACTGACCTCCATCAGGTTGCAAATTCAAAATAATTTTTACCTGCATCTAGCTCTGAAAAAATATTTGGGCTTCTAGCTGTGTGTGGGACTTGTTCTATTAGTCCATCTATACTGACCTCCATCAGGTTGCAAATTAAAAATAATTTTTATCTGCATCTTGCTCTGAAAAAATATTTGGCCTTCTAGCAGTGTGTGGGACTTGTTCTATTAGTCCATCTATACTGACCTCCATCAGGTTGCAAACTGAATATAATTTTTTTCTGCATCTACCTCTGAAAAAATGTTTGGCCTTCTAGCTGTGTGTGGGACTTGTTCTATTAGTCGATCTATACTGACCTCCATCAGGTTGCAAATTCAAAATAATTTTTATCTGCATCTAGCTCTGAAAAAATATTTGGCCTTCTAGCAGTGTGTGGGACTTGTTGTATTAGCCCATCTACACTGACCTCCATCAGGTTGCAAATTAAAAATTATTTTTATCTGCATCTAGCTCTGAAAAATATTTGGCCTTCCTGCAGTGTGTGGGACTTGTTCTATTAGTCCATCTATACTGACCTCCATCAGGTTGCAAACAGAATATAATTTTTTTCTGCATCTACCTCTGAAAAAATATTTGGGCTTCTAGCAGTGTGTGGGACTTGTTCTATTAGTCCATCTATACTGACCTCCATCAGGTTGCAAACTGAATATAATTTTTTTCTGCATCTACCTCTGAAAAAATATTTGGGCTTCTAGCTGTGTGTGGGACTTGTTCTATTAGTCCATCTATACTGACCTCCATCAGGTTGCAAATTAAATATAATTTTTTTCTGCATCTAGCTCTAAAAAAATATTTGGCCTTCTAGCAGTGTGTGGGACTTGTTCTATTAGTCCATCTATAATGACCTCCATCAGGTTGCAAATTAAAAATAATTTTTATCTGCATCTAGCTCTGAAAAAATATTTGGCCTACTAGCAGTGTGTGGGACTTGTTCTATTAGTCCATCTATACTGACCTCCATCAGGTTGCAAATTAAAAATAATTTTTATCTGCATCTAGCTCTGAAAAAATATTTGGCTTTCTAGCAGTGTGTGGGACTTGTTCTATTAGTCCATCTATACTGACCTCCATCAGGTTGCAAATTAAAAATAATTTTTATCTGCATCTACCTCTGAAAAAATATTTGGGCTTCTAACTGTGTGTGGGACTTGCTCTATTAGTCCATCTATACTGACCTCCATCAGGTTGCAAACTGAATATAATTCTTTTCTGCATCTACCTCTGAAAAAATATTTGGGCTTCTAGCTGTGTGTGGGACTTGTTCTATTAGTCAATCTATACTGACCTCCATCAGGCTACAAATTGAATATATTATTTTTCTGCATCTAGCTCTGAAAAAATATTTGGCTTTCTAGCAGTGTGTGGGACTTGTTCTATTAGTCCATCTATACTGACCTCCATCAGGTTGCAAATTAAAAATAATTTTTAACTGCATCTACCTCTGAAAAAATATTTGGGCTTCTAACTGTGTGTGGGACTTGCTCTATTAGTCCATCTATACTGACCTCCATCAGGTTGCAAACTGAATATAATTCTTTTCTGCATCTACCTCTGAAAAAATATTTGGGCTTCTAGCTGTGTGTGGGACTTGTTCTATTAGTCAATCTATACTGACCTCCATCAGGCTACAAATTGAATATATTATTTTTCTGCATCTAGCTCTGAAAAAATATTTGACCTTCTAGCAGTGTGTGGGACTTGTTCTATTAGTCCATCTATACTGACCTCCATCAGGTTGCAAACTGAATATAATTTTTTTCTGCATCTACCTCTGAAAAAATATTTGGGCTTCTAGCTGTGTGTGGGACTTGTTCTATTAGTCCATCTATACTGACCTCCATCAGGTTGCAAATTCAAAATAATTTTTATCTGCATCTAGCTCTGAAAAAATATTTGGCCTTCTAGCAGTGTGTGGGACTTGTTCTATTAGTTCATCTACACTGACCTCCATCAGGTTGCAAATTAAAAATTATTTTTATCTGCATCTAGCTCTGAAAAAATATTTGGCCTTCCTGCAGTGTGTGGGACTTGTTCTATTAGTCCATCTATACTGACCTCCATCAGGTTGCAAACAGAATATAATTTTTTTCTGCATCTACCTCTGAAAAAATATTTGGGCTTCTAGCAGTGTGTAGGACTTGTTCTATTAGTCCATCTATACTGACCTCCATCAGGTTGCAAATTGAATATAATTTTTTTCTGCATCTAGCTCTAAAAAAATATTTGGCCTTCTAGCAGTGTGTGGGACTTGTTCTGTTAGTCCATCTATAATGACCTCCATCAGGTTGCAAATTAAAAATAATTTTTATCTGCATCTAGCTCTGAAAAAATATTTGGCCTACTAGCAGTGTGTGGGACTTGTTCTATTAGTCCATCTATACTGACCTCCATCAGGTTGCAAATTAAAAATAATTTTTATCTGCATCTACCTCTGAAAAAATATTTGGGCTTCTAGCTGTGTGTGGGACTTGTTCTATTAGTCCATCTATACTGACCTCCATCAGGTCGCAAATTAAAAATAATTTTTATCTGCATCTAGCTCTGAATAAATATTTGGGCTTCTAGCTGTGTGTGGGACTTGTTCTATTAGTGCATCTATACTGACCTCCATCATGTTGCAAATTCAAAATAATTTTTTGTCTGCATCTAGCTCTGAAAAAATAGTTGGCCTTCTAGCAGTGTGTGGGACTTGTACTATTAGTCCATCTATACTGACCTCCATCAGGTTGCAAATTAAAAATAATTTTAATCTGCATCTAGCTCTGAAAAAATATTTGGCCTTCTAGCAGTGTGTGGGACTTGTTCTATTAGTCCATCTATACTGACCTCCATCAGGTTGCAAATTAAAAATAATTTTCATCTGCATCTAGCTCTGAAAAAATATTTGGCCTTCTAGCAGTGTGTGGGACTTGTTCTATTAGTCCATTTATACTGACCTCCATCAGGTTGCAAACTGAATATAATTTTTTTCTGCATCAACCTCTGAAAAAATATTTGGCCTTCTAGCTGTGTGTGGGACTTGTTCTATTAGTCCATCTATACTGACCTCCATCAGGTTGCAAATTCAAAATAATTTTTTGTCTGCATCTAGCTCTGAAAAAATATTTGGCCTTCTAGCAGTCTGTGGGACTTGTTCTATTAGTCCATCTTTACTGACCTCCATCAGGTTGCAAACTGAATATAATTTTTTTCTGCATCTACCTCTGAAAAAATATGTGGCCTTCTAGCTGTGTGTGGGACTTGTTCTATTAGTCCATCTATACTGACCTCCATCAGGTTGCAAACTGAATATAATTTTTTTCTGCATCTACCTCTGAAAAAATATTTGGGCTTCTAGCTGTGTGTGGGACTTGTTCTATTGGTCCATCTATACTGACCTCCATCAGGTTGCAAATTGAATATATTTTATTTCTGCATCTAGCTCTGAAAAAATATTTGGCCTTCCAGCAGTGTGTGGGACTTGTTCTATTAGTCCATCTATACTGACCTCTATCAGGTTGCAAATTCAAAATAATTTTTTGTCTGCATCTAGCTCTGAAAAAATATTTGGCCTTCTAGCAGTGTGTGGGACTTGCTCTATTAGTAAATCTATACTGACCTCCATCAGGTTGCAAATTCAAAATAATTTTTACCTGCATCTAGCTCTGAAAAAATATTTGGGCTTCTAGCTGTGTGTGGGACTTGTTCTATTAGTCCATCTATACTGACCTCCATCAGGTTGCAAATTAAAAATAATTTTTATCTGCATCTTGCTCTGAAAAAATATTTGGCCTTCTAGCAGTGTGTGGGACTTGTTCTATTAGTCCATCTATACTGACCTCCATCAGGTTGCAAACTGAATATAATTTTTTTCTGCATCTACCTCTGAAAAAATGTTTGGCCTTCTAGCTGTGTGTGGGACTTGTTCTATTAGTCCATCTATACTGACCTCCATCAGGTTGCAAATTCAAAATAATTTTTATCTGCATTTAGCTCTGAAAAAATATTTGGCCTTCTAGCAGTGTGTGGGACTTGTTGTATTAGCCCATCTACACTGACCTCCATCAGGTTGCAAATTAAAAATTATTTTTATCTGCATCTAGCACTGAAAAATATTTGGCCTTCCTGCAGTGTGTGGGACTTGTTCTATTAGTCCATCTATACTGACCTCCATCAGGTTGCAAACAGAATATAATTTTTTTCTGCATCTACCTCTGAAAAAATATTTAGGCTTCTAGCAGTGTGTGGGACTTGTTCTATTAGTCCATCTATACTGACCTCCATCAGGTTGCAAACTGAATATAATTTTTTTCTGCATCAACCTCTGAAAAAATATTTGGGCTTCTAGCTGTGTGTGGGACTTGTTCTATTAGTCCATCTATACTGACCTCCATCAGGTTGCAAATTGAATATAATTTTTTTCTGCATCTAGCTCTAAAAAAATATTTGGCCTTCTAGCAGTGTGTGGGACTTGTTCTATTAGTCCATCTATAATGACCTCCATCAGGTTGCAAATTAAAAATAATTTTTATCTGCATCTAGCTCTGAAAAAATATTTGGCCTACTAGCAGTGTGTGGGACTTGTTCTATTAGTCCATCTATACTGACCTCTATCAGGTTGCAAATTAAAAATAATTTTTATCTGCATCTAGCTCTGAAAAATTATTTCGCCTTCTAGCAGTGTGTGGGACTTGTTCTATTAGTCCATCTATACTGACCTCCATCAGGTTGCAAACTGAATATAATTCTTTTCTGCATCTACCTCTGAAAAAATATTTGGGCTTCTAGCTGTGTGTGGGACTTGTTCTATTAGTCCATCTATACTGACCTCCATCAGGCTACAAATTGAATATAATATTTTTCTGCATCTAGCTCTGAAAAAATATTTGACCTTCTAGCAGTGTGTGGGACTTGTTCTATTAGTCCATCTGTACTGACCTCCATCAGGTTGCAAACTGAATATAATTTTTTTCTGCATCTACCTCTGAAAAAATATTTGGGCTTCTAGCTGTGTGTGGGACTTGTTCTATTAATCCATCTATACTGACCTCCATCAGGTTGCAAATTAAAAATAATTTTTGTCTGCATCTAGCTCTGAAAAAATATTTGGCCTTCTAGCAATGTGTGGGACTTGTTCTATTAGTCCATCTATACTGACCTCCATCAGGTTGCAAACTGAATATAATTTTTATCTGCATCTACCTCTGAAAAAATATTTGGGCTTCTAGCTGTGTGTGGGACTTGTTCTATTAGTCCATCTATACTGACCTCCATCAGGTCGCAAATTAAAAATAATTTTTATCTGCATCTAGCTCTGAAAAAATATTTGGGCTTCTAGCTGTGTGTGGGACTTGTTCTATTAGTCCATCTATACTGACCTCCATCATGTTGCAAATTCAAAATAATTTTTTGTCTGCATCTAGCTCTGAAAAAATAGTTGGCCTTCTAGCAGTGTGTGGGACTTGTTCTATTAGTCCATCTATACTGACCTCCATCAGGTTGCAAATTAAAAATAATTTTAATCTGCATCTGAAAAAATATTTGGCCTTCTAGCAGTGTGTGGGACTTGTTCTATTAGTCCATCTATACTGACCTCCATCAGGTTGCAAATTAAAAATAATTTTCATCTGCATCTAGCTCTGAAAAAATATTTGGCCTTCTAGCAGTGTGTGGGACTTGTTCTATTAGTCCATCTATACTGACCTCCATCAGGTTGCAAACTGAATATAATTTTTTTCTGCATCAACCTCTGAAAAAATATTTGGCCTTCTAGCTGTGTGTGGGACTTGTTCTATTAGTCCATCTATACTGACCTCCATCAGGTTGCAAATTCAAAATAATTTTTTGTCTGCATCTAGCTCTGAAAAAATATTTGGCCTTCTAGCAGTCTGTGGGACTTGTTCTATCAGTCCATCTTTACTGACCTCCATCAGGTTGCAAACTGAATATAATTTTTTTCTGCATCTACCTCTGAAAAAATATGTGGCCTTCTAGCTGTGTGTGTGGGACTTGTTCTATTAGTCCATCTATACTGACCTCCATCAGGTTGCAAACTGAATATAATTTTTTTCTGCATCTACCTCTGAAAAAATATTTGGGCTTCTAGCTGTGTGTGGGACTTGTTCTATTGGTCCATCTATACTGACCTCCATCAGGTTGCAAATTGAATATATTTTTTTTCTGCATCTAGCTCTGAAAAAATATTTGGCCTTGAAGCAGTGTGTGGGACTTGTTCTATTAGTCCATCTATACTGACCTCTATCAGGTTGCAAATTCAAAATAATTTTTTGTCTGCATCTAGCTCTGAAAAAATATTTGGCCTTCTAGCAGTGTGTGGGACTTGCTCTATTAGTAAATCTATACTGACCTCCATCAGGTTGCAAATTCAAAATAATTTTTACCTGCATCTAGCTCTGAAAAAATATTTGGGCTTCTAGCTGTGTGTGGGACTTGTTCTATTAGTCCATCTATACTGACCTCCATCAGGTTGCAAATTAAAAATAATTTTTATCTGCATCTTGCTCTGAAAAAATATTTGGCCTTCTAGCAGTGTGTGGGACTTGTTCTATTAGTCCATCTATACTGACCTCCATCAGGTTGCAAACTGAATATAATTTTTTTCTGCATCTACCTCTGAAAAAATGTTTGGCCTTCTAGCTGTGTGTGGGACTTGTTCTATTAGTCCATCTATACTGACCTCCATCAGGTTGCAAATTCAAAATAATTTTTATCTGCATCTAGCTCTGAAAAAATATTTGGCCTTCTAGCAGTGTGTGGGACTTGTTGTATTAGCCCATCTACACTGACCTCCATCAGGTTGCAAATTAAAAATTATTTTTATCTGCATCTAGCTCTGAAAAATATTTGGCCTTCCTGCAGTGTGTGGGACTTGTTCTATTAGTCCATCTATACTGACCTCCATCAGGTTGCAAACAGAATATAATTTTTTTCTGCATCTACCTCTGAAAAAATATTTGGGCTTCTAGCAGTGTGTGGGACTTGTTCTATTAGTCCATCTATACTGACCTCCATCAGGTTGCAAACTGAATATAATTTTTTTCTGCATCTACCTCTGAAAAAATATTTGGGCTTCTAGCTGTGTGTGGGACTTGTTCTATTAGTCCATCTATACTGACCTCCATCAGGTTGCAAATTAAATATAATTTTTTTCTGCATCTAGCTCTAAAAAAATATTTGGCCTTCTAGCAGTGTGTGGGACTTGTTCTATTAGTCCATCTATAATGACCTCCATCAGGTTGCAAATTAAAAATAATTTTTATCTGCATCTAGCTCTGAAAAAATATTTGGCCTACTAGCAGTGTGTGGGACTTGTTCTATTAGTCCATCTATACTGACCTCCATCAGGTTGCAAATTAAAAATAATTTTTATCTGCATCTAGCTCTGAAAAAATATTTGGCTTTCTAGCAGTGTGTGGGACTTGTTCTATTAGTCCATCTATACTGACCTCCATCAGGTTGCAAATTAAAAATAATTTTTATCTGCATCTACCTCTGAAAAAATATTTGGGCTTCTAACTGTGTGTGGGACTTGCTCTATTAGTCCATCTATACTGACCTCCATCAGGTTGCAAACTGAATATAATTATTTTCTGCATCTACCTCTGAAAAAATATTTGGGCTTCTAGCTGTGTGTGGGACTTGTTCTATTAGTCAATCTATACTGACCTCCATCAGGCTACAAATTGAATATATTATTTTTCTGCATCTAGCTCTGAAAAAATATTTGGCTTTCTAGCAGTGTGTGGGACTTGTTCTATTAGTCCATCTATACTGACCTCCATCAGGTTGCAAATTAAAAATAATTTTTAACTGCATCTACCTCTGAAAAAATATTTGGGCTTCTAACTGTGTGTGGGACTTGCTCTATTAGTCCATCTATACTGACCTCCATCAGGTTGCAAACTGAATATAATTCTTTTCTGCATCTACCTCTGAAAAAATATTTGGGCTTCTAGCTGTGTGTGGGACTTGTTCTATTAGTCAATCTATACTGACCTCCATCAGGCTACCAATTGAATATATTATTTTTCTGCATCTAGCTCTGAAAAAATATTTGACCTTCTAGCAGTGTGTGGGACTTGTTCTATTAGTCCATCTATACTGACCTCCATCAGGTTGCAAACTGAATATAATTTTTTTCTGCATCTACCTCTGAAAAAATATTTGGGCTTCTAGCTGTGTGTGGGACTTGTTCTATTAGTCCATCTATACTGACCTCCATCAGGTTGCAAATTCAAAATAATTTTTATCTGCATCTAGCTCTGAAAAAATATTTGGCCTTCTAGCAGTGTGTGGGACTTGTTCTATTAGTTCATCTACACTGACCTCCATCAGGTTGCAAATTAAAAATTATTTTTATTTGCATCTAGCTCTGAAAAAATATTTGGCCTTCCTGCAGTGTGTGGGACTTGTTCTATTAGTCCATCTATACTGACCTCCATCAGGTTGCAAACAGAATATAATTTTTTTCTGCATCTACCTCTGAAAAAATATTTGGGCTTCTAGCAGTGTGTAGGACTTGTTCTATTAGTCCATCTATACTGACCTCCATCAGGTTGCAAATTGAATATAATTTTTTTCTGCATCTAGCTCTAAAAAAATATTTGGCCTTCTAGCAGTGTGTGGGACTTGTTCTGTTAGTCCATCTATAATGACCTCCATCAGGTTGCAAATTAAAAATAATTTTTATCTGCATCTAGCTCTGAAAAAATATTTGGCCTACTAGCAGTGTGTGGGACTTGTTCTATTAGTCCATCTATACTGACCTCCATCAGGTTGCAAATTAAAAATAATTTTTATCTGCATCTACCTCTGAAAAAATATTTGGGCTTCTAGCTGTGTGTGGGACTTGTTCTATTAGTCCATCTGTACTGACCTCCATCAGGTCGCAAATTAAAAATAATTTTTATCTGCATCTAGCTCTGAATAAATATTTGGGCTTCTAGCTGTGTGTGGGACTTGTTCTATTAGTGCATCTATACTGACCTCCATCATGTTGCAAATTCAAAATAATTTTTTGTCTGCATCTAGCTCTGAAAAAATAGTTTTCCTTCTAGCAGTGTGTGGGACTTGTTCTATTAGTCCATCTATACTGACCTCCATCAGGTTGCAAATTAAAAATAATTTTAATCTGCATCTAGCTCTGAAAAAATATTTGGCCTTCTAGCAGTGTGTGGGACTTGTTCTATTAGTCCATCTATACTGACCTCCATCAGGTTGCAAATTAAAAATAATTTTCATCTGCATCTAGCTCTGAAAAAATATTTGGCCTTCTAGCAGTGTGTGGGACTTGTTCTATTAGTCCATTTATACTGACCTCCATCAGGTTGCAAACTGAATATAATTTTTTTCTGCATCAACCTCTGAAAAAATATTTGGCCTTCTAGCTGTGTGTGGGACTTGTTCTATTAGTCCATCTATACTGACCTCCATCAGGTTGCAAATTCAAAATAATTTTTTGTCTGCATCTAGCTCTGAAAAAATATTTGGCCTTCTAGCAGTCTGTGGGACTTGTTCTATTAGTCCATCTTTACTGACCTCCATCAGGTTGCAAACTGAATATAATTTTTTTCTGCATCTACCTCTGAAAAAATATGTGGCCTTCTAGCTGTGTGTGGGACTTGTTCTATTAGTCCATCTATACTGACCTCCATCAGGTTGCAAACTGAATATAATTTTTTTCTGCATCTACCTCTGAAAAAATATTTGGGCTTCTAGCTGTGTGTGGGACTTGTTCTATTGGTCCATCTATACTGACCTCCATCAGGTTGCAAATTGAATATATTTTATTTCTGCATCTAGCTCTGAAAAAATATTTGGCCTTCCAGCAGTGTGTGGGACTTGTTCTATTAGTCCATCTATACTGACCTCTATCAGGTTGCAAATTCAAAATAATTTTTTGTCTGCATCTAGCTCTGAAAAAATATTTGGCCTTCTAGCAGTGTGTGGGACTTGCTCTATTAGTAAATCTATACTGACCTCCATCAGGTTGCAAATTCAAAATAATTTTTACCTGCATCTAGCTCTGAAAAAATATTTGGGCTTCTAGCTGTGTGTGGGACTTGTTCTATTAGTCCATCTATACTGACCTCCATCAGGTTGCAAATTAAAAATAATTTTTATCTGCATCTTGCTCTGAAAAAATATTTGGCCTTCTAGCAGTGTGTGGGACTTGTTCTATTAGTCCATCTATACTGACCTCCATCAGGTTGCAAACTGAATATAATTTTTTTCTGCATCTACCTCTGAAAAAATGTTTGGCCTTCTAGCTGTGTGTGGGACTTGTTCTATTAGTCCATCTATACTGACCTCCATCAGGTTGCAAATTCAAAATAATTTTTATCTGCATTTAGCTCTGAAAAAATATTTGGCCTTCTAGCAGTGTGTGGGACTTGTTGTATTAGCCCATCTACACTGACCTCCATCAGGTTGCAAATTAAAAATTATTTTTATCTGCATCTAGCACTGAAAAATATTTGGCCTTCCTGCAGTGTGTGGGACTTGTTCTATTAGTCCATCTATACTGACATCCATCAGGTTGCAAACAGAATATAATTTTTTTCTGCATCTACCTCTGAAAAAATATTTGGGCTTCTAGCAGTGTGTGGGACTTGTTCTATTAGTCCATCTATACTGACCTCCATCAGGTTGCAAACTGAATATAATTTTTTTCTGCATCTACCTCTGAAAAAATATTTGGGCTTCTAGCTGTGTGTGGGACTTGTTCTATTAGTCCATCTATACTGACCTCCATCAGGTTGCAAATTGAATATAATTTTTTTCTGCATCTAGCTCTAAAAAAATATTTGGCCATCTAGCAGTGTGTGGGACTTGTTCTATTAGTCCATCTATAATGACCTCCATCAGGTTGCAAATTAAAAATAATTTTTATCTGCATCTAGCTCTGAAAAATATTTGGCCTACTAGCAGTGTGTGGGACTTGTTCTATTAGTCCATCTATACTGACCTCCATCAGGTTGCAAATTAAAAATAATTTTTATCTGCATCTAGCTCTGAAAAAATATTTGGCTTTCTAGCAGTGTGTGGGACTTGTTCTATTAGTCCATCTATACTGACCTCCATCAGGTTGCAAATTAAAAATAATTTTTATCTGCATCTAGCTCTGAAAAAATATTTGGCCTTCTAGCAGTGTGTGGGACTTGTTGTATTAGCCCATCTACACTGACCTCCATCAGGTTGCAAATTAAAAATTATTTTTATCTGCATCTAGCACTGAAAAAATATTTGGCCTACTAGCAGTGTGTGGGACTTGTTCTATTAGTCCATCTATACTGACCTCCATCAGGTTGCAAATTAAAAATAATTTTTATCTGCATCTAGCTCTGAAAAAATATTTGGCTTTCTAGCAGTGTGTGGGACTTGTTCTATTAGTCCATCTATACTGACCTCCATCAGGTTGCAAATTAAAAATAATTTTTATCTGCATCTACCTCTGAAAAAATATTTGGGCTTCTAACTGTGTGTGGGACTTGTTCTATTAGTCCATCTATACTGACCTCCATCAGGTTGCAAATGAAAAATAATTTTTATCTGCATCTAGCTCTGAAAAAATATTTGGCCTTCTAGCAGTGTGTGGGACTTGTTCTATTAGTCCATCTATACTGACCTCCATCAGGTTGCAAACTGAATATAATTCTTTTCTGCATCTACCTCTGAAAAAATATTTGGGCTTCTAGCTGTGTGTGGGACTTGTTCTATTAGTCAATCTATACTGACCTCCAGCAGACTACAAATTGAATATATTATTTTTCTGCATCTAGCTCTGAAAAAATATTTGACCTTCTAGCAGTGTGTGGGACTTGTTCTATTAGTCCATCTATACTGACCTCCATCAGGTTGCAAACTGAATATAATTTTTTTCTGCATCTACCTCTGAAAAAATATTTGGGCTTCTAGCTGTGTGTGGGACTTGTTCTATTAGTCCATCTATACTGACCTCCATCAGGTTGCAAATTAAAAATAATTTTTATCTGCATCTAGCTTTGAAAAAATATTTGGCCTTCTAGCAGTGTGTGGGACTTGTTCTATTAGTCCATCTATACTGACCTCCATCAGGTCGCAAATTAAAAATAATTTTTATCTGCATCTAGCTCTGAAAAAATATTTGGCCTTCTAGCTGTGTGTGGGACTTGTTCTATTAGTCCATCTATACTGACCTCCATCAGGTTGCAAATTCAAAATAATTTTTTGTCTGCATCTAGCTCTGAAAAAATAGTTGGCCTTCTAGCAGTGTGTGGGACTTGTTCTATTAGTCCATCTATACTGACCTCCATCAGGTTGCAAATTAAAAATAATTTTAATCTGCATCTAGCTCTGAAAAAATATTTGGCCTTCTAGCAGTGTGTGGGACTTGTTCTATTAGTCCATCTATACTGACCTCCATCAGGTTGCAAATTAAAAATAATTTTCATCTGCATCTAGCTCTGAAAAAGTATTTGGCCTTCTAGCAGTGTGTGGGACTTGTTCTATTAGTCCATCTATACTGACCTCCATCAGGTTGCAAACTGAATATAATTTTTTTCTGCATCAACCTCTGAAAAAATATTTGGCCTTCTAGCTGTGTGTGGGACTTGTTCTATTAGTCCATATATACTGACCTCCATCAGGTTGCAAATTCAAAATAATTTTTTGTCTGCATCTAGCTCTGAAAAAATATTTGGCCTTCTAGCAGTGTGTGGGACTTGTTCTATTAGTCCATCTATACTGACCTCCATCAGGTTGCAAATTAAAAATTATTTTTATCTGCATCTAGCTCTGAAAAAATATTTGGCCTTCTAGCAGTGTGTGGGACTTGTTCTATTAGTCCATCTATACTGACCTCCATCAGGTTGCAAACTGAATATAATGTTTTTCTGCATCTACCTATGAAAAAATATTTGGGCTTCTTGCTGTGTGTGAGACTTGTTCTATTAGTCCATCTATACTGACCTCCATCAGGTTGCAAATTAAAAATATTTTTTACCTGCATCTAGCTCTGAAAAAATATTTCGCCTTCTAGCAGTGTGTGGGACTTGTTCTATTAGTCCATCTATACTGATCTCCATCAGGTTGCAAACAAAATATAATTTTTTTCTGCTTCTAGCTCTGAAAAAAATATTTGGGCTTCTAGCTGTGTGTGGGACTTGTTCTATTAGTCCATCTATACTGACCTCCATCAGGATGCAAATTAAAAATAATTTTTATCTGCATCTAGCTCTGAAAAAATATTTGGCCTTCTAGCAGTGTGTGGGACTTGTTCTATTAGTCCATCTATACTGACCTCCATCAGGTTGCAAACTGAATACAATTTTTTTCTGCATCTACCTCTGAAAAAATATTTGGGCTTCTAGCTGTGTGTGGGACTTGTTCTATTAGTCCATCTATACTGACCTCCATCATGTTACAAATTGAATATAATATTTTTCTGCATCTAGCTCTGAAAAAATATTTGGCCTTCTAGCAGTGTGTGGGACTTGTTCTATTAGTCCATCTATACTGACCTCCATCAGGTTGCAAACTGAATATAATTTTTTTCTGCATCTACCTCTGAAAAAATATTTGGGCTTCTAGCTGTGTGTGGGACTTGTTCTATTAGTCCATCTATACTGACCTCCATCAGGTTGCAAATTAAAAATAATTTTTATCTGCATCTAGCTCTGAAAAAATATTTGGCCTTCTAGCAGTGTGTGGGACTTGTTCTATTAGTCCATCTATACTGACCTCCATCAGGTTGCAAACTGAATATAATTTTTTTCTGCATCAACCTCTGAAAAAATATTTGGCCTTCTAGCAGTGTGTGGGACTTGTTTTATTAGTCCATATATACTGACCTCCATCAGGTTGCAAATTCAAAATAATTTTTTGTCTGCATCTAGCTCTGAAAAAATATTTGGCCTTCTAGCAGTGTGTGGGACTTGTTCTATTAGTCCATCTATACTGACCTCCATCAGGTTGCAAACTGAATATAATGTTTTTCTGCATCTACCTATGAAAACATATTTGGGCTTCTTGCTGTGTGTGAGACTTGTTCTATTAGTCCATCTATACTGACCTACATCAGGTTGCAAATTAAAAATATTTTTTACCTGCATCTAGCTCTGAAAAATATTTCGCCTTCTAGCAGTGTGTTGGACTTGTTCTATTAGTCCATCTATACTGACCTCCATCAGGTTGCAAACAAAATATAATTTTTTTCTGCTTCTAGCTCTGAAAAAATATTTGGGCTTCTAGCTGTGTGTGGGACTTGTTCTATTAGTCCATCTATACTGACCTCCATCAGGATGCAAATTAAAAATAATTTTTATCTGCATCTAGCTCTGAAAAAATATTTGGCCTTCTAGCAGTGTGTGGGACTTGTTCTATTAGTCCATCTATACTGACCTCCATCAGGTTGCAAAATGAATACAATTTTTTTCTGCATCAACCTCTGAAAAAATATTTGGGCTTCTAGCTGTGTGTGGGACTTGTTCTATTAGTCCATCTATACTGACCTCCATCATGTTACAAATTGAATATAATATTTTTCTGCATCTAGCTCTGAAAAAATATTTGGCCTTCTAGCAGTGTGTGGGACTTGTTCTATTAGTCAATCTATACTGACCTCCATCAGGTTGCAAACTGAATATAATTTTTATCTGCATCTAGCTCTGAAAAAATATTTGGCCTACTAGCAGTGTGTGGGACTTGTTCTATTAGTCCATCTATACTGACCTCCATCAGGTTGCAAATTAAAAATAATTTTTATCTGCATCTAGCTCTGAAAAAATATTTGGCTTTCTAGCAGTGTGTGGGACTTGTTCTATTAGTCCATCTATACTGACCTCCATCAGGTTGCAAATTAAAAATAATTTTTATCTGCATCTACCTCTGAAAAAATATTTGGGCTTCTAACTGTGTGTGGGACTTGCTCTATTAGTCCATCTATACTGACCTCCATCAGGTTGCAAACTGAATATAATTCTTTTCTGCATCTACCTCTGAAAAAATATTTGGGCTTCTAGCTGTGTGTGGGACTTGTTCTATTAGTCAATCTATACTGACCTCCATCAGGCTACAAATTGAATATATTATTTTTCTGCATCTAGCTCTGAAAAAATATTTGACCTTCTAGCAGTGTGTGGGACTTGTTCTATTAGTCCATCTATACTGACCTCCATCAGGTTGCAAACTGAATATAATTTTTTTCTGCATCTACCTCTGAAAAAATATTTGGGCTTCTAGCTGTGTGTGGGACTTGTTCTATTAGTCCATCTATACTGACCTCCATCAGGTTGCAAATTCAAAATAATTTTTATCTGCATCTAGCTCTGAAAAAATATTTGGCCTTCTAGCAGTGTGTGGGACTTGTTCTATTAGTTCATCTACACTGACCTCCATCAGGTTGCAAATTAAAAATTATTTTTATCTGCATCTAGCTCTGAAAAAATATTTGGCCTTCCTGCAGTGTGTGGGACTTGTTCTATTAGTCCATCTATACTGACCTCCATCAGGTTGCAAACAGAATATAATTTTTTTCTGCATCTACCTCTGAAAAAATATTTGGGCTTCTAGCAGTGTGTAGAACTTGGTCTATTAGTCCATCTATACTGACCTCCATCAGGTTGCAAATTGAATATAATTTTTTTCTGCATCTAGCTCTAAAAAAATATTTGGCCTTCTAGCAGTGTGTGGGACTTGTTCTGTTAGTCCATTTATAATGACCTCCATCAGGTTGCAAATTAAAAATAATTTTTATCTGCATCTAGCTCTGAAAAAATATTTGGCCTACTAGCAGTGTGTGGGACTTGTTCTATTAGTCCATCTATACTGACCTCCATCAGGTTGCAAATTAAAAATAATTTTTATCTGCATCTACCTCTGAAAAAATATTTGGGCTTCTAGCTGTGTGTGGAACTTGTTCTATTAGTCCATCTATACTGACCTCCATCAGGTCGCAAATTAAAAATAATTTTTATCTGCATCTAGCTCTGAATAAATATTTGGGCTTCTAGCTGTGTGTGGGACTTGTTCTATTAGTGCATCTATACTGACCTCCATCATGTTGCAAATTCAAAATAATTTTTTGTCTGCATCTAGCTCTGAAAAAATAGTTGGCCTTCTAGCAGTGTTTGGGACTTGTTCTATTAGTCCATCTATACTGACCTCCATCAGGTTGCAAATTAAAAATAATTTTAATCTGCATCTAGCTCTGAAAAAATATTTGGCCTTCTAGCAGTGTGTGGGACTTGTTCTATTAGTCCATCTATACTGACCTCCATCAGGTTGCAAATTAAAAATAATTTTCATCTGCATCTAGCTCTGAAAAAATATTTGGCCTTCTAGCAGTGTGTGGGACTTGTTCTATTAGTCCATTTATACTGACCTCCATCAGGTTGCAAACTGAATATAATTTTTTTCTGCATCAACCTCTGAAAAAATATTTGGCCTTCTAGCTGTGTGTGGGACTTGTTCTATTAGTCCATCTATACTGACCTCCATCAGGTTGCAAATTCAAAATAATTTTTTGTCTGCATCTAGCTCTGAAAAAATATTTGGCCTTCTAGCAGTCTGTTGGACTTGTTCTATTAGTCCATCTTTACTGACCTCCATCAGGTTGCAAACTGAATATAATTTTTTTCTGCATCTACCTCTGAAAAAATATGTGGCCTTCTAGCTGTGTGTGGGACTTGTTCTATTAGTCCATCTATACTGACCTCCATCAGGTTGCAAACTGAATATAATTTTTTTCTGCATCTACCTCTGAAAAAATATTTGGGCTTCTAGCTGTGTGTGGGACTTGTTCTATTGGTCCATCTATACTGACCTCCATCAGGTTGCAAATTGAATATATTTTATTTCTGCATCTAGCTCTGAAAAAATATTTGGCCTTCCAGCAGTGTGTGGGACTTGTTCTATTAGTCCATCTATACTGACCTCTATCAGGTTGCAAATTCAAAATAATTTTTTGTCTGCATCTAGCTCTGAAAAAATATTTGGCCTTCTAGCAGTGTGTGGGACTTGCTCTATTAGTAAATCTATACTGACCTCCATCAGGTTGCAAATTCAAAATAATTTTTACCTGCATCTAGCTCTGAAAAAATATTTGGGCTTCTAGCTGTGTGTGGGACTTGTTCTATTAGTCCATCTATACTGACCTCCATCAGGTTGCAAATTAAAAATAATTTTTATCTGCATCTTGCTCTGAAAAAATATTTGGCCTTCTAGCAGTGTGTGGGACTTGTTCTATTAGTCCATCTATACTGACCTCCATCAGGTTGCAAACTGAATATAATTTTTTTCTGCATCTACCTCTGAAAAAATGTTTGGCCTTCTAGCTGTGTGTGGGACTTGTTCTATTAGTCCATCTATACTGACCTCCATCAGGTTGCAAATTCAAAATAATTTTTATCTGCATCTAGCTCTGAAAAAATATTTGGCCTTCTAGCAGTGTGTGGGACTTGTTGTATTAGCCCATCTACACTGACCTCCATCAGGTTGCAAATTAAAAATTATTTTTATCTGCATCTAGCACTGAAAAATATTTGGCCTTCCTGCAGTGTGTGGGACTTGTTCTATTAGTCCATCTATACTGACCTCCATCAGGTTGCAAACAGAATATAATTTTTTTCTGCATCTACCTCTGAAAAAATATTTGGGCTTCTAGCAGTGTGTGGGACTTGTTCTATTAGTCCATCTATACTGACCTCCATCAGGTTGCAAACTGAATATAATTTTTTTCTGCATCTACCTCTGAAAAAATATTTGGGCTTCTAGCTGTGTGTGGGACTTGTTCTATTAGTCCATCTATACTGACCTCCATCAGGTTGCAAATTGAATATAATTTTTTTCTGCATCTAGCTCTTAAAAAATATTTGGCCATCTAGCAGTGTGTGGGACTTGTTCTATTAGTCCATCTATAATGACCTCCATCAGGTTGCAAATTAAAAATAATTTTTATCTGCATCTAGCTCTGAAAAATATTTGGCCTACTAGCAGTGTGTGGGACTTGTTCTATTAGTCCATCTATACTGACCTCCATCAGGTTGCAAATTAAAAATAATTTTTATCTGCATCTAGCTCTGAAAAAATATTTGGCTTTCTAGCAGTGTGTGGGACTTGTTCTATTAGTCCATCTATACTGACCTCCATCAGGTTGCAAATTAAAAATAATTTTTATCTGCATCTAGCTCTGAAAAAATATTTGGCCTTCTAGCAGTGTGTGGGACTTGTTGTATTAGCCCATCTACACTGACCTCCATCAGGTTGCAAATTAAAAATTATTTTTATCTGCATCTAGCACTGAAAAAATATTTGGCCTACTAGCAGTGTGTGGGACTTGTTCTATTAGTCCATCTATACTGACCTCCATCAGGTTGCAAATTAAAAATAATTTTTATCTGCATCTAGCTCTGAAAAAATATTTGGCTTTCTAGCAGTGTGTGGGACTTGTTCTATTAGTCCATCTATACTGACCTCCATCAGGTTGCAAATTAAAAATAATTTTTATCTGCATCTACCTCTGAAAAAATATTTGGGCTTCTAACTGTGTGTGGGACTTGTTCTATTAGTCCATCTATACTGACCTCCATCAGGTTGCAAATGAAAAATAATTTTTATCTGCATCTAGCTCTGAAAAAATATTTGGCCTTCTAGCAGTGTGTGGGACTTGTTCTATTGGTCCATCTATACTGACCTCCATCAGGTTGCAAACTGAATATAATTCTTTTCTGCATCTACCTCTGAAAAAATATTTGGGCTTCTAGCTGTGTGTGGGACTTGTTCTATTAGTCAATCTATACTGACCTCCATCAGACTACAAATTGAATATATTATTTTTCTGCATCTAGCTCTGAAAAAATATTTGACCTTCTAGCAGTGTGTGGGACTTGTTCTATTAGTCCATCTATACTGACCTCCATCAGGTTGCAAACTGAATATAATTTTTTACTGCATCTACCTCTGAAAAAATATTTGGGCTTCTAGCTGTGTGTGGGACTTGTTCTATTAGTCCATCTATACTGACCTCCATCAGGTTGCAAATTAAAAATAATTTTTATCTGCATCTAGCTTTGAAAAAATATTTGGCCTTCTAGCAGTGTGTGGGACTTGTTCTATTAGTCCATCTATACTGACCTCCATCAGGTCGCAAATTAAAAATAATTTTTATCTGCATCTAGCTCTGAAAAAATATTTGGCCTTCTAGCTGTGTGTGGGACTTGTTCTATTAGTCCATCTATACTGACCTCCATCAGGTTGCAAATTCAAAATAATTTTTTGTCTGCATCTAGCTCTGAAAAAATAGTTGGCCTTCTAGCAGTGTGTGGGACTTGTTCTATTAGTCCATCTATACTGACCTCCATCAGGTTGCAAATTAAAAATAATTTTAATCTGCATCTAGCTCTGAAAAAATATTTGGCCTTCTAGCAGTGTGTGGGACTTGTTCTATTAGTCCATCTATACTGACCTCCATTAGGTTGCAAATTAAAAATAATTTTCATCTGCATGTAGCTCTGAAAAAATATTTGGCCTTCTAGCAGTGTGTGGGACTTGTTCTATTAGTCCATCTATACTGACCTCCATCAGGTTGCAAACTGAATATAATTTTTTTCTGCATCAACCTCTGAAAAAATATTTGGCCTTCTAGCTGTGTGTGGGACTTGTTCTATTAGTCCATATATACTGACCTCCATCAGGTTGCAAATTAAAAATAATTTTTTGTCTGCATCTAGCTCTGAAAAAATATTTGGCCTTCTAGCAGTGTGTGGGACTTGTTCTATTAGTCCATCTATACTGACCTCCATCAGGTTGCAAATTAAAAATTATTTTTATCTGCATCTAGCTCTGAAAAAATATTTGGCCTTCTAGCAGTGTGTGGGACTTGTTCTATTAGTCCATCTATACTGACCTCCATCAGGTTGCAAACTGAATATAATGTTTTTCTGCATCTACCTATGAAAAAATATTTGGGCTTCTTGCTGTGTGTGAGACTTGTTCTATTAGTCCATCTATACTGACCTCCATCAGGTTGCAAATTAAAAATATTTTTTACCTGCATCTAGCTCTGAAAAAATATTTCGCCTTCTAGCAGTGTGTGGGACTTGTTCTATTAGTCCATCTATACTGATCTCCATCAGGTTGCAAACAAAATATAATTTTTTTCTGCTTCTAGCTCTGAAAAAAATATTTGGGCTTCTAGCTGTGTGTGGGACTTGTTCTATTAGTCCATCTATACTGACCTCCATCAGGATGCAAATTAAAAATAATTTTTATCTGCATCTAGCTCTGAAAAAATATTTGGCCTTCTAGCAGTGTGTGGGACTTGTTCTATTAGTCCATCTATACTGACCTCCATCAGGTTGCAAACTGAATACAATTTTTTTCTGCATCTACCTCTGAAAAAATATTTGGGCTTCTAGCTGTGTGTGGGACTTGTTCTATTAGTCCATCTATACTGACCTCCATCATGTTACAAATTGAATATAATATTTTTCTGCATCTAGCTCTGAAAAAATATTTGGCCTTCTAGCAGTGTGTGGGACTTGTTCTATTAGTCCATCTATACTGACCTCCATCAGGTTGCAAACTGAATATAATTTTTTTCTGCATCTACCTCTGAAAAAATATTTGGGCTTCTAGCTGTGTGTGGGACTTGTTCTATTAGTCCATCTATACTGACCTCCATCAGGTTGCAAATTAAAAATAATTTTTATCTGCATCTAGCTCTGAAAAAATATTTGGCCTTCTAGCAGTGTGTGGGACTTGTTCTATTAGTCCATCTATACTGACCTCCATCAGGTTGCAAACTGAATATAATTTTTTTCTGCATCAACCTCTGAAAAAATATTTGGCCTTCTAGCAGTGTGTGGGACTTGTTCTATTAGTCCATATATACTGACCTCCATCAGGTTGCAAATTCAAAATAATTTTTTGTCTGCATCTAGCTCTGAAAAAATATTTGGCCTTCTAGCAGTGTGTGGGACTTGTTCTATTAGTCCATCTATACTGACCTCCATCAGGTTGCAAACTGAATATAATGTTTTTCTGCATCTACCTATGAAAACATATTTGGGCTTCTTGCTGTGTGTGAGACTTGTTCTATTAGTCCATCTATACTGACCTACATCAGGTTGCAAATTAAAAATATTTTTTACCTGCATCTAGCTCTGAAAAATATTTCGCCTTCTAGCAGTGTGTTGGACTTGTTCTATTAGTCCATCTATACTGACCTCCATCAGGTTGCAAACAAAATATAATTTTTTTCTGCTTCTAGCTCTGAAAAAATATTTGGGCTTCTAGCTGTGTGTGGGACTTGTTCTATTAGTCCATCTATACTGACCTCCATCAGGATGCAAATTAAAAATAATTTTTATCTGCATCTAGCTCTGAAAAAATATTTGGCCTTCTAGCAGTGTGTGGGACTTGTTCTATTAGTCCATCTATACTGACCTCCATCAGGTTGCAAAATGAATACAATTTTTTTCTGCATCAACCTCTGAAAAAATATTTGGGCTTCTAGCTGTGTGTGGGACTTGTTCTATTAGTCCATCTATACTGACCTCCATCATGTTACAAATTGAATATAATATTTTTCTGCATCTAGCTCTGAAAAAATATTTGGCCTTCTAGCAGTGTGTGGGACTTGTTCTATTAGTCCATCTATACTGACCTCCATCAGGTTGCAAACTGAATATAATTTTTTTCTGCATCTACCTCTGAAAAAATATTTGGGCTTCTAGCTGTGTGTGGGACTTGTTCTATTAGTCCATCTATACTGACCTCCATCAGGTTGCAAATTAAAAATAATTTTTATCTGCATCTAGCTCTGAAAAAATATTTGGCCTTCTAGCAGTGTGTGGGACTTGTTCTATTAGTCCATCTCTACTGACCTCCATCAGGTTGCAAACAGAATATAATTTTTTTCTGCTTCTAGCTCTGAAAAAATATTTGGGCTTCTAGCTGTGTGTGGGACTTTTTCTACTAGTCCATCTATACTGACCTCCATCAGGTTGCAAATTAAAAATAATTTTTATCTGCATCTAGCTCTGAAAATATATTTGGCCTTCTAGCAGTGTGTGGGACTTGTTCTATTAGTCCATCTATACTGACCTCCATCAGGTTGCAAATTCAAAATAATTTTTTGTCTGCATCTAGCTCTGAAAAAATAGTTGGCCTTCTAGCAGTGTGTGGGACTTGTTCTATTAGTCCATCTATACTGACCTCCATCAGGTTGCAAATTAAAAATAATTTTTATCTGCATCTAGCTCTGAAAAAATATTTGGCCTTCTAGCAGTGTGTGGGACTTGTTCTATTAGTCCATCTATACTGACCTCCATCAGGTTGCAAACAGAATATAATTTTTTTCTGCTTCTAGCTCTGAAAAAATATTTGGGCTTCTAGCTGTGTGTGGGACTTTTTCTACTAGTCCATCTATACTGACCTCCATCAGGTTGCAAATTAAAAATAATTTTTATCTGCATCTAGCTCTGAAAATATATTTGGCCTTCTAGCAGTGTGTGGGACTTGTTCTATTAGTCCATCTATACTGACCTCCATCAGGTTGCAAATTCAAAATAATTTTTTGTCTGCATCTAGCTCTGAAAAAATAGTTGGCCTTCTAGCAGTGTGTGGGACTTGTTCTATTAGTCCATCTATACTGACCTCCATCAGGTTGCAAATTAAAAATAATTTTTATCTGCATCTAGGTCTGAAAAAATATTTGGCCTTCTAGCAGTGTGTGGGACTTGTTCTATTAGTCCATCTATACCGACCTCCATCAGGTTGCAAATTAAAAATAATTTTCATCTGCATCTAGCTCTGAAAAATATTTGGCCTTCTAGCAGTATGTGGGACTTGTTCTATTAGTCCATCTATACTGACCTCCATCAGGTTGCAAACTGAATATAATTTTTTTCTGCATCAACCTCTGAAAAAATATTTGGCATTCTAGCTGTGTTTGGGACTTGTTCTATTAGTCCATCTATACTGACCTCCATCAGGTTGCAAATTCAAAATAATTTTTTTGTCTGCATCTAGCTCTGAAAAAATATTTGGCCTTCTAGCAGTGTGTGGGACTTGTTCTATTAGTCCATCTATACTGACCTCCATCAGGTTGCAAATTAAAAATAATTTTTATCTGCATCTAGTTCTGAAAAAATATTTGGCCTTCTAGCAGTGTGTGGGACTTGTTCTATTAGTCCATCTATACTGACCTCCATCAGGTTGCAAACTGAATATAATTTTTTTCTGCATCTATCTCTGAAAAAATATTTGGGCTTCTAGCTGTGTGTGGGACTTGTTCTATTAATCCATCTATACTGACCTCCATCAGGTTGCAAATTGAATATAATATTTTTCTGCATCTAGCTCTGAAAAAATATTTGGCCTTCTAGCAGTGTGTGGGACTCTTTGTATTAGGTCATCTATACCAAGTTCCACCAGCTTTTAGATTAATAATAATTTTTAGCTGCATCTAACCCTGAAAATAATTTTTCTTCCCAATAGTGGTAGCAATAGAAATATGGGGCGCGCTCCTGGCTTACAAAAATATACGCTTCATAACAAAAAACACAAGCCTAGCGCACTGCATTAATAAGATGGCATCATCGTCTCTCCCAGTGCTAGGCCTACTACACAAGCTAGCATTCCTGTGCCTAAAACACAATGTATGGGTCCGCGCTAGCCACTATGCTGAGGGGTCTAAAGCTGCTGCTAACGCTTTATAACAATTCAATTGGCAGATTTTCACAGAGCTCTTCCACAACGCCCACCCATCGGGCAACAGTTGCCCACATTCCCTATGGGATCTAGTGGCGAATAGTTGATGCCATTAATCAGAGCGTCAGTTGCCCCGTCGACGTGGCAAGCATACGGTAAGGCATGGGAAGAGTGGACACGACTAGCAGTAGGCAGACGGGTTGACCAATGTGAACAAGGCAGATCACAAGTCACCATAGAATTTCTCCACCAGCTAATGATTAGGGGCATATCAGGGGCGTCAGTGCAGCGGTGTCTGACCGGAGTAGCATTTCACTTCCAACTACTGAATTGGGGAGATGTGACAAAGATTCATCATCAGACAATCCATAAAAGGGTGGAAAAGGGGTCAGCCAAGTCAGGAGTGTAGACGTCCCGTCCCGTGTCACTAACACTGATTTCTCACATCATATCCCTAACACCATTAACATGACACTCACAATTTGAAGCAACACTACTGTCTACTGCATTTGTGATCGCCTTCTTCGGGGCTCTATGCATAAGCGAATTAGTCCCTCAATCCAAAATTACCATCAGTGGAGGCTTATTACACCAGGACGTAGTCATAGCCAATAATGCAATACGTCTACGCATGCACAAATCGAAAACGGTTCCAGCGGGCAGGGGCACTTGGGTACTTCTACAACCCACAAACGGTACTCTGAGTTGGGTAACAATAGTAAAAACATATCTAACCATCAGATCACAAAGTAATTTCTTCCTATCACACATTGATGGAACGCCATTATCAAGATACCAGTTCCAAGCTATATTTAATAAATGCATAACATCGGCAGGGAACCACCCCAAAGATTACGGGACACACTCATTACGCATAGGCGCGGCCACGGAAGCAGCAAGAGCAGGACTGTCAGAAACGGAAGTTCAGAGGATAGGGAGATGGCGATCCACGTGTTTGGCGAGATACATAGGACCGGACTTGTTATCCTAACGAGGTTTGTTTCTTTTACAGGTGACGCTAAGCCAACAGTGTGGGTGATCGGCCACTCGTATATATATTGGGCAGAAAAAAGGGCGAAAGTCCGCCCAGGCGGGAGGAAATTAGAGTTTCATAACACATATTTCAACTGGAGAGGTATTAGAGGCCTGCTATGGTCACAGGTACTAATGGAGGTAATCAAGGTAGGGAGAGAGGCAAGATGTCCGGTCATCTTAGTTATACAGGCCGGGGGAAACAACCTAGGTCATCACAAGAGCGGATAACTAATGGCAATAATGAAACTAGACACTGAGCGCTTCAGAGAATTTTTCACAAAACTAGCTATAGTATGGTCAGAGATTGTGCAGATAGCGGTATGGCAAGGTGCGCGAGACATCACGGCCATCGAACGGACAAGGCGGGTAATAAATATTCGGATGGCAAAATTTAGAAGAGACAGAGGCGGTGTAGTGGTACGACACCGACAACTGGAAGGAGATAAAGCAGGCCTCATACGGCCCGACTGTGTTCACTTAATGGATATTGGACTGGACATACTCCTGTCAGGACTCCAGGATGGAGTGGAACAAGCGTTAAGAGTGATGGATGGGGGTCAGAGTCCTGCATACGAGTACGCAGGATCCTCCGTGGCCTGGAAATAGAAAGGACATGTTGGAGAGTTACACTTGTTGACCAAGTTGCCGGAGTGGAGACCCAGGGCATGCTGCAACAAGCTGAATTATTTTAGAAATAAAATGCCTTTCTAATGGAATGATTATAAAGAGTTAATAAAGCTGTGACCGATCCTCACCCATCCAGTTGTAAGAGTTACATTATTGTATTGTCAAGAAAAGGGGGGCGGTAGGGGGGCTGAGCGTTTGGGTTTGGTTGGGGGTCCCCACAGTCTGCCTAGGCTAGATGCATTTAAAAATTGTTATTAGAAACACAGGCGGTGCAGCTTGCTTCGCAGCTGGGCTACTACGCCCAAAGTATTGCCTAGGCTAGATGCAGTTAAAAATTCTACGCTGACTAGCAGACTCTGAAGATTTGGAGCAGACCTCTGAGTAAACAGCTCTTCAGACTCAACCATCTGTGTTACCCCATGCCATAGTGTATGTAGTTTCATACAGTTAAAAGGGGGGGGGGAGCGACCCAACCCACCTGGAATTGACGATGCCAACGTCATGGAAGACACAGCAAGGGGACTCCAAAAAGAGTCTCCATTTTTTCCCAAAATTGTGGCACAGACACCACTTAACCCTAGAACGCATACCTGGGGCCTCGCAGTCCCGCCCTGTTAATTGTTTTCTATTTTCTGCAAGATTACTTTAGTTAGAATTTTGAAACTCTAGCTATTCTTCATGTATATAGTTGTTTGTCATTTGAGTTTGAGTTATTCCATGTTATTTGCACACGGGCCTAAAAGGCCCCAGGTATATGAAAGTGTAGATTTTTATGGTCATGTGTTCTAGGGTTAAGTGGCATCAATTGCCCCACAGTTGGTTAAAACGGTTGGTGAGGTGATATTACCAAATCCTCAAGCTTTTAGTCTCCCAAAGATAACACAGGGTTAGAAAAGTCCTTGCGAATCCATGATTTGTTCATCTTTATGAACGTGAAACTGTTTACATTCTCAGTGGACAGCCGCGTGCGCTTATCTGTCAGCACACCATCAGCAGCGCTGAACATACGTTCAGAGAGAACACTGGCTGCAGGGCATGACAAGATCTCCAAGGCGTGAGTGGCGAGCTCCGGCCATTTTTCCAGATAGGAATATCAAAATGAGCAAGGGTCTAGTGACACAGTCATGGCTTCGATGTTCACTTGGAGATACTCCTGCACCATCCTCTCTAGGCATTGACTATGTGTCAGACTTCTTGTCTCCTGTTGCCTTGCAAAGGATGGTCTAAAAAAGTGGCGAAACAATTCCACAAAATTGCTGTTACCAGCAGATACTGTGTTACTGTTACGGTTTGAGTGATGAAGACTCGACAGTCCCACGGTTGGCAAGTTAGAACTGTGAGATTCACTTCGTGCACCACTGGTGTTTTATGGAAAAGCACATGTAAGATTCTGCAACAGCGTCTGCAGATACTCCTGCATGCGTCAATCCTTTTTTATGGCAGGAATTATTTCGGCAAATTTACTTTTGTAGCGGGGATCTAAGAGTGTGGCAACCCAGTAGTCAGGATTACTTCGAATTCTGCAATCTGAGGGTCATGTTGCAGGTAGTGCAGCAAGAAGGCACTCATGTGTCTTGCGCATCCAGGAGGACCAAGTCCTTGTTGTGTTGGTAGCGAGGTAAGAATCATGCTTCCTTCCTCTGCCCTCTCCCCCCAACCTCGCACAACAGAAATGTGATCAAGGTCTCCCTCATCTGATGCGTCTTCCATGCCCATCGCCAGTTCATCCTCCACTTCTTCCTCGGCTCCTGCACCTTCCTCAACAGTTTGGCTGCTACCATGCGCCCTGGTTAATCCCTCTCCCCCACCCTCCCATGCCTGCCGCCTTGGTGCTGCCAACCGTCTGGACCTTGGAGATGTTATCCCTTCCGCATACGCATACGACTCCTCCTCTACTTCCTCCACCTCCTCTTGTCCCACCACCTGACTCTGAATTCTGTTTAATGTGTGCTCCAGCATGTAAATCACCGGAATAGTCATGCTGATAATGGCATCGTCGTCAGCACTAAACATCTTCGTCGCCATTTCAAAACTGTGCAGAAGGGTGTGTGGCGCCCCTGAGGGTTCAGTCGTCACAGAGTTACTGCATCTCACCCAGAGGTGTGGTATCTCACCCTCAGGTAAGGAAGGCGTATGGCTCGGGACCCTAACACCAGCATCCAACACATACCCGCAGTGGGGGTAGGGCGAGATTGCTCCTAAGGGAGAGCACAGTCCCAGGTCCCTAGCTGGTGGGAGGGTCCTATGTAGTGGGTGCTTAGGGGAGCAGCTTAGTGGAGCACATGACAGGGAGAGTATAAATAGGAAGCCATCTTAGAAAGAGCAAGCCAGTCAGAGGAGGAAAAGTGACAGGAGCAGAGGCTCGGCATGAGCTCTGCTCCGGAGGCGGGCCTAGCCTGGGAGGCCCAGGACTGAAGGAGAGAAGAGAGGAGTGGGAGCAGGAAGGCTCCAGGAACCGAAGGGACCCTAGGGCTATGGGCCATGCAGAAGGCCACCCGTACTCCTGCTGCTACCAGGTGGTGGAGGGGTCAGGCCAGATAAGGGGAAGTGGTCCCTCAACTAGAGGAGAAACAGCAAGGCTCAACTAGAAACCGGAGGCTGCAGCATTTCATGTACTGCAGGCAAAAGTCCACACCAGTCTCACTAAGAAGGTAGCCACATAGGACCCAGGGGACGGAACACAAGTCGCCCGCCAAGGCCCGAGGATACCGGATAGAAGTGTTACTGGGTGTGAGGTGCAGGGAGAAGGCCAGAGAAAGGACACACAGAAGGGGGTCCTGCTAAGTACTCCGGAGCTATCTGGGGGTGGACTGAGCCCCTCACTGAGTACGCACAGCACGACGGGTGAGATTGCTCTGGTACCTGTAATCTGGACTGCAACAACTGTGAGTAAAGATCTTGGGACTGCATCACACGGACTCTGTGTTCATTACTGACTCCCTGCACTAAAACCACCATCATCCACCCACACTGCCCTGAAGCTACACTCTTCCTGTGGTGAGTAATAATACCATTGCTTCAAAACCACCAGCTTCAGAGGACTGTTCCACAGCGGCGGCCCCTTTGGCTGCACTCCGCAGGTGGCGTAGTCGGACATTATAAAATCCATATATACAAATTACCGTTGGATTGACCGCCTTGGGTCACGGACCGGGTCACCGCCACAGTGACTACAACCCCCAGCGTCTACCGGCCCGGCTCAGGGTACCCCACGGCCCAGGGGGCGCGTCAACTTCATAGGTCCCTGATCTGAGACCACTCCTCCAGCGTGATTTGCCCCACCTCTGGATCTCGTTGGCCCAGGCTATACGTCAGAACGTATTGCACCAGGGCTTGTCGGTGCTGCCACAGTCGCTGCAACATGTGCAGAGTTGAATTCCACCATGTCGTCACATCGCATTTCAGGCGGTGAACTGGCAGGCCCAACGACTTCTGTAGAGATGTAAGTCATTGAGCTGCGGGATGCGAACGGCGGAAGTGAGCACACAGCGACCGTGCCCTCTGCAGAAGGCCATCTAGTCCGGGATAGTGGGCTAAAAATTTATGGACAACCAGGTTCAACATGTGAGCCATACAAGGCACGTGTGTGACATTGCCCTGGCGAAGGGCCGCACCCAGGTTTGCAGCATTGTCGCACACGGCCTTCCCTGGTTGCAGGTCCAGTGGAGACAACCATTCATGAAACTGGGTCTCCAGAGCTGACCACATGTCCTCAGCTGTGTGACTCACATTTCCCAGACATTTCAAAGTAAACACTGATGCCATTGAGCCCTGCTGCCAGCATAGTAAGGAGGTGTGCAGGATTCCTTCTGCGCAGTTAGAAAGCAGGTGGCATTACCAGACAGGCTTTGGGTGCAGGTGGAGGACTGAGAGAAGGTTGAGGAGGCAGAAGCAGTGGAGGAACTTCGAGATAAAGAGGATTGACGCAAAACTCGTGGGGACGGTAAGACTTGGACAGCAGCCCCTTGTGCTGCTGTCACCATAGTTACTCAGTGCCCAGTCAGCGACATGTAACGCCCCTGTCCATGCCTACTCGTCCAAGTGTCTGTGGTGAAATGCACCCTGTCACACACAGAGTTTCTCAAAGAAGCAGTGATGTTGTGTGCGACATGCTGGTGGAGCGCAGGCACACCTTTCTTTGAGAAGTAGTGTCGACTGGGCATTTGGCACTGGAGCACTGCGACGGACATAAGGTCTCGAAAATCCACTGTGTCCTCCAGGCGGAAAGGCAGCATTTCTGTAGCCAACAGCTTGCAGATTGTGAAATTCAACCTCTTAGCTTTCTCATGGCTAGGAGGAAATGGTCTTTTACTTTTCCACATCTGAGGGACCGAGGGCTGGCTGTTGTGCTTTGACGGGGTTGAGTAGGGTGTCCCCGGCAAACTGCCGGTCTGTGAGGAAGATGCAGGCGGACATGTTAGGTTGCCTTGATCCAAAGGTGGTGCTCTCGATGTCAGACAACGCTCAACACCAGCAGGTGTTTCCACTTCCCAATGAACTGACGGCCTGCCAATCACACTGGCTGTTGCAGGTAAAGAGGTC
Organism: Phyllobates terribilis; assembly: GCF_046119375.1. NCBI lineage: Eukaryota > Metazoa > Chordata > Amphibia > Anura > Dendrobatidae > Phyllobates > Phyllobates terribilis. The sequence goes on from NW_027362761.1 coordinate 287,887,910, forward strand.
GCAGGTCTGCGTCCAAAAACATGTGTGACTGCTGTCCCCCCAGTCACAGAGGATGAAGAGGCCGCGGAGGCACAAGATGGGGCAGACGGTGGTTGGCCCAGCCTGCTAGGCCGCATTGTAGCACAGTGAGCTTCCCACTGCAACTTATGCTTCATATCCATGTGACGGTACATGCATGAAGTACTCAAACTATGGATTTTTTTGCCTCTACTTAGCTTTTGGTGACAAATATTACAGATAACATGAGTAGGGTCATCCTTATCGATCTGAATAAATGCCCAGGCTATGCAAGGCTTAGAGCCCATGTGACCTGAAAAGCCACTACGACTTGTGGTCAGAGGCAGGGTTGTGGTTAAGGATGCAGTTGTTGACGTGCTTCCAGTACTCCGTCTCTGTCCAGGAAGGCGCAACCTAACCTCGTCATCAATAGCATCTGTGACGCCCCGCTGCGCTTGGTATCACAGATCCTAGAAGAGTGTATTGATGGAATCCTTCACAAGAGGCCCCCATAAACATTCACACATCTCCACCTTCCACCTCAGACCAGCAGAGGGAGTCCGTTAGGTATATTAATAGGGAAGGTGGAGCTAGGCAGTTCAGTTCCTCTGAAGAGTTCCTGCAGTAGTGAAGCCTAAGAGAGGTCAGTCTGCAGTGGAGCTCAGTCTAGTCTAGAGAACTCAGTTAATAGTTCAGCAGTGGAGCACAAGGCTCCTGCTAGCTAGATTCAGGGAGCCCAGATAGAGCTTAAGGTGTGCCGGCGCCATAAGATCGGTGAAGCGCGGCAAGCTGCCGTTAGGGTGTATAGCCTAGTGAGGGCCCGAGTAGGCCAAAGGCGAGTGGCGAGTTAATGCGTAAGGGGCAGAGGAGCTTAACCAGCTCACCCCGAAGCATTTACCGGACACCGGATCCGAGCTTACTGGGATCTCTATGACCCAGTAAGGCATAACCGGAATCCCTGGAGAACTACAAGTCCCAGGATCGCTAAGGTGCTGATGCGTAACAGAGCCAGGAGATGCTTAGGCCCTGCATACTGGGAGCGTGAACTCCAAGAGAAGGCCCTACTACAAGGTCAGCCAGCGCAGGACAGAAACAAAGTTAGGCCTAGCTCCAGGCAGGTCAGAAACTTACTATGCAGAGGCAAGAAACAGGAGGCCCCACACTTGCTCATTGGGGAGGATCCTGATATGCACCCTTCACCCTACAGTGCTCCGGGATGTACCTGAATTTCCACTAGTAAAAGGTACTGAAGTGACTACCGTGTCCGTTCCCGTTCTTGCTCTGACCCAGTTGGGTCTCGCCTGTCCTGCATTCCCCCTGCATACGCTGCCCTGAGGCCTAGCTCCACCTGTGGAGAGCTATACCATCGAGCTGCCTTATCACTGGCCTCAGTGGACTGCTGCAGCACTGGTGCTTCTCCTCTGCTGACCTCATCGACTGGCTGACTGTGGGTTGACAGTAAGTGGGATCTCCAACCTCGTCATCATCACCCTGTGTGTTCTCACACCCGTCGTTCTCAGAGCCAACCTCTTCCTGCCCTGACCGAAAAGTCAAGTTGTCGCTCCAATAAGTTATTTGAGTCTCATCATCGTCTTCATCATTGTCTCCACCAACAGGAGTTACAGTTTGGGAACGAGGATCTACATTATGCTCAGAACCTTCTTCATCTGGTCCTGGATCCAACTCATAAAGATTCTGGGCATCAGTGCAGATCATTTCCTCGTCTGGATTAACAGAAGCTCTGGAGCAGACCTCCTTTTCCCAGGCTATAGTAAGAGTAAACAGCTGTGCAGACTCAACCATCTGTGTTACCCCATACTCAGATGGGCAGCGGAGACTTGGGAGCTGTGAGGAAGCAAGTGCGATTGGGGTGACACCTCTGAGGACTGGAGTATTTGTGATGTTGAAGTTGATGTGGAGGAGAGCCCACTTTAAGGAGCACTTGATGCCCCTTGAAGCACCTGTTGTTTTTGTGCCTCATCTGGAATTTGTAGCGATGGGCGTGTCCATAAGAAAGGGATCGTATCACATTGTCCAAGAAAAGAAGTAGACATCTTAGATTGGCTGGAAGATGGTCTTTCTTCTGCAGATGTTTCCCCCCCCACCGTGGGGGGGCTCGACCCTCCAGCGGACAGGCACCAGTATTGGGAGAGGGGAGAAGGCCGTCAGGGTCCACCGCTTCTCTGGCACAAACCCGGCGACACGGAGGTCGCACGGGCAGGAACGGACTGGCCATGACGGCTTCGCACTCCAGCGTAGTCCCTCTGCCCGCTCGCGCCCGTAACCTCAAAGGGATGCGCAAGTGGCTTTTCTTCCCAGGGCTGCTCCTCGCCAAGCAGGAACGTGGGGGAGCTCAGGTCGGCCTTCCACTGTACTCCCTTACCTCCCTCGCCCTCTTTCCTTCTTCCGTTCTCCATCTAACCCCTCGGCTCTGTGGTGTCCGCTCTCCCTCCTGCTCTCTCCTTCTCACAGGTGGACTACCGCGTGTATTCACACTGTGGCGAATCTTTTGGGCCCAGGCATAAGAAGTTGTTGAGGTAATGGATAATATGTGCCCCCTTAGAAACGTCCATTACAACCCATTCGAGGAAGCAACTAAATGCCTCAAATAGTGAGCAGGATCTGGACCACCCCATGGGCAAACAGCAATCTATATAGTATGCTCCTTCCCAGAAGCAGCCCAATAGGTGGACACTATTCAGAGGCACAGGTAGTAAGTAACCGGAACGCCGCATCAAAGTCTGTTTTGGTCATTAGGGTGACCCTTCCCAACTTCTTGATCCGCCTGATTGCCTTGTCAAAGGATGTACAGTATATACTACTGTACTTGGTTAGCGTCGATGTTGTCGTTTACTGACCTGCCCCTTGGATATGACAAATGGTGGATTAGTCCGAATTTATTGGGTTCCGTTTTTGGCACAACTCACAACGGGGATACCACTACGTCTTGTAAGGAAAGTGTTCTGAATGGAACCGCTATTCTACCTAAAGATATTTATTTTTTTAATTTTCTTGTCACGACGTCTGGGTGTTGGTAGGCTGATTTTAGATTTTTACTCCAGCCTTTCTTGATTTTAGAAGGGCATGACATGCCTATATCTGTGTCTACCCCTCCTTTTACTCCTCCACCTCTTTTCTTTTCGCATGACTATATGTACTTGTCACTATTCCATGTGTTAGTTGTGTCTTCTGAACAGTTTGTCAGCTTTTGGACACCTTTGAAGTGTTTTCTATGTGTTTTCTATGTGTTTCTATGTGTTTTTGTTTGCCTGCCATTGGTTTTAAAGGTGTTCGAAGGTGTTCGACGAACAGTTCGACGAACAGTTCGGCGAACATACGGGTGTTCGACGAACCGAACCAAACTCGAACACTACGGGGGTGGCTCAACACTAATGAAGGCGTAAGGCCAACAGATTGGAGATGGTGGATTTCCAACTCTTAGCTTTGTCATGTGTGAGAGGAAACAATTTTTTACATGACCACAAATGTGGGACCAAGGGTTGGCTGCGGTGCTGAGAGAGGGCGGAGTACAGTGAAACAGACAAACTGCTGGACTGTGAGTGAGGTGCAGGGGGACATGTTACGGTGGATTGAGAAGCATGTGGTGTGCTCGGTGTAACAAACACAGCATGCATGTCCTCTTCCATTACAGCTGACGGGCTCTCACTCAGCCTGACTGGAGCAGGTAGAGAAGCAGAGGTTCTGCAGTGGGGGACCTGCGTGCCAATACTTGTCATGGTAAGAGGGGAGGAGGAAGAAGCAGCGGATGTGGTTGATGGGGCAGCTGATGGTTGTTGAGGTCCGCTGGTCCGCATTTTATCACAGTGAGATTGGCAGAGTAATGCATGTTGATTGCGCATGTGAAGTTTGATACATGTAGTAGTCAAATTATTACACTTTTTCCCTCTACTGAGTTTTTTATCGCAAAGTTTTCAGATAAAGTGAGTTGGCTCATCCCTTGCAATCTTAAAAAAAGGCCCAGGCTAGGCAACCCTTGCTGCCTCTGCGAGCTGCAGACCAGTGACCCCTGCTGGTCACTGCCATGGTTGTGGCTAAGGATGTAGTGCTCCTCGTGCTTGCATCATTCCGTGTCTGCGCCATAAGACACAACTTAACCTCCTCGTCTTCCTCCTCCACCTCCTCAGATGAGCTACTCAGCTGAGTGCCTCTGGGTTCACACCAAGTTGGATGTGCAACCTCATCATCATCCAATGTGATATCCCATTCCTCGACCTCAGAGTCACCCTCCTCTTCTTCTTGACCTGACAGCACAGTACAATCGAAAGTAAGGAAGCTGCTCAGACCCAACCTTTTTTCTCCCTGTGTGGAGAAGAATATCTGCCCCAAACAATTTTAACCAAGAGATACAGTCTGCTTTATATACCCCTGTTGAGTTTATCTGGTCTGTGTACTCTTGTGTGGAGATCAATATCTGAATCAAAAAATTATTACTATTGTAATGGAGACCAAACCGAGCACATGGAGACCTAATCAGAAGTGTTCACATTTCCCTAGATTAGGTGCCTAATGCCACCGAAGTGGCATCAATATTAGTACAGTAGAAATTTTACAATTAGGAACGACACCTCTTCCACTAAAGACACCTCTTCCATGTTGCTCAGATGCTGTAGTAGGAGCACGCTATTAGCAAAACAAAAGTAGATTTTTTTCCTCTGCAACAGCTCTGCACACACCTGAATTGCTTTGTCATATTAGCCAGTTCAAAAATAGATTGAAGGTCTGCATGGAGCACAGGACAACTGATGCGCTACACTGTTCTGAGCCATAGACCCTGGTCTTTCTGTGAGAATCTCAGTAATTGCACAAAAACAAAAAAGAAGGCTGCAAAGTTGATTGAACAGGTACACAGCACAGGACTTATCTACAGTATCTGACTTCCACAGAAGCGCCCATCTATCTAGCTAACTTTTAACCCTTTTAAATTCCTAACAAAAAAAAAATTTGGTTCCAAAATTGTACTGATGTAAAAGTTGATCAGCGATTTCTCATTTCTCAAAATTTACAAAACCATTTTTTTAGGGACCACATCACATTTGAAATTACTTTGAGGGGCCCTTATGACAGAAAATACCCAAAAGTGACACCATTCTAAAAACTTCACCCCTCAACGTGCTCAAAAGCACATTCAAGAAGTTCATTAACCCTTCAGATACTTCACAGGAATTTTTGGAATGTAGAAGAAAAAAATGAACATTTAACTTTTTACACAAAAATGTTACTTTAGACCCCAATTATTTTATTTTTGCTAGGGCATCAGGGAAAAATGTACCCAAAAATTTGTTGTGCAATTCATCTTGAGCACGCCAATACCCTATATGAGGGGGAAAACCACTATCTGTGCGCACGGCAGGGTTCGGAAGGGAAGAAGCACCATTTGACTTTTTGAATGTAATATTTGCTTGAATAATTAGCGGACGCCATGTTGCATTTGGGGAGCCCCTGAGGTGCCTAAACAATGGAAACCCCCCACAAGTGACACCATTTTGGAAACTAGACTGCTCAGGGAACTTATCCATCTGTGTAATGAGCACCTTGAACCCCCAGGTGCTTCCCAGAATTTTAGAACATTGAGCTGTAAAAATAAAATTTTCACCTTTTTCCCAAAAAAATGTTTTTCATCCTCCAATTTTGCATTTTCATAAGGGTAACAGGAGAAATTGCACCATGCAGTTTATTGTGCAATTTCTCCTGAGTAATCCAATACCCCATATGTGGGGAAAAAACACTGTTTGGTTTGCACAATAAACTGCATGGTGCAATTTCTCCTGAGTAATCCAATACCCCATATGTGGGGAAAAAACACTGTTTGGGCGCACGGCAAGGTTTGGAAGGGAAGGAGCGCCATTTGACTTTTTGAATGTAAAATTTGCTTGAATAATTAGGGGACACCATGTTGCATTTGGGGAGCCCCTGATGTGCCTAAACAGTGGAAACTTCCCACAAGTGACACCATTTTGGAAACTAGACCCCTCAGGGAACTTATCTAGGTGTGTGGTGAGCACCTTGATTCCCCAGGTGCTTCACAGAAATTTATAACATTGAGCCGTAAAAATCAAATGTTCCCATTTTTCCCACAAAAATGTTTTTCAGACTCCAATTTTGCATTTTCATAAGGGTAACAGGAGAAATTGCACCATGCTGTTTGTTGTGCAATTTCTCCTAAATAAGCCGATACCCCGTATGTGGGGGAAAACCACTGCTTGGGCATACGGCAGGGTTCAGAAGGGAAGGAGCGACATTTGACTTTTTGAATGTAAAATTTGCTTGAATAATTAGTGGATGCCATGTTGCGTTTGGGGAGCCCCTGATGTGCCTAAACAGTGAAAAAAAAACACACGTGACCCCATTTTGGAAACTACACCACTCAAGGATTTTATCAAGGGGTATAGTGAACATTTTGAACCCAGAGGTGCAACACAGAATTTGATAACATTAGATAATCATATTGAATAAGTTGTCATCAGTCTTGAGCTCAAGTGCTCGCTACTTGAGTTTGCATCGGGTACTTGAGTATGCACTAAGTATCGCAGGTGCTCAAATGACATGCTCGAGTCCCCGCCCTGAATGTTTCACAGTTAGTAGACCCCCCATAAAAACATGCGCGGATCGCTTGTGCATGGCAGGCAATCCCCGCAAGGTTTTTTTGGCTGTATAACAGCTGCAAAACATATGGGGTGGAGACTCGAGCATGCCACTCAAGCACTCGCGATACTTGGTGCATACCCGAGCACCCGATGCAAATGCAAGTAACGAGCAATTGCGCTCAACACTAGTAGCCTTATCGTCATCATTTTTTTTTCTTTACTTTTGTAAAAATCCCAACCCCACCCTAACCTAAACCTAGCCCAACCCTAACCCTAGCTCAACCCCAACACTAACCCTAGCACAACCGTAACCCTAGCACAACCCTAGCACAACCCTAACCCTAGCCCAACCCTAACCCTAGCTCAACCTTAACCCTAGCCCTAGCACAACCATAACCCTAGCCCTAGCACAGCCCTAACCCTAGTACAACCCTAACCCTAGCACAACCCTAACCCTAGCACAACCCTAACCCTAAAGTTTATTTTTTATGACGTTCCTCGTGCGGTATAAGTGATTAGACTACTTTATTCTTCGGGTTGGTGCGATTACAGCGATACCAGATTCATATCGGGTTTTTATGATTGACAGCTGTCACACACTAAAAAAAACAGTTTTTTTTGCAAAGACTAGTTTTTTCAGCGCCATATTTTGAGAGCTATAATTTTTCCATATTTCGGCCGACAGTCATATGGCGGTCAAAAATCCGCAGCATGTTCATTAATTTTGCGTTTCCGCAAGCGGAATTGCCTTTTTCAATGCATTAAAAAACGCAAGGCAATACCGCATGTGGAAATCGCGCGATAAACGCGCGATAAACGCGTGCGGAATTCCGCATGCGTTTTTACTTGCAGAAATGAAGCAGAAATTTTCTGCTTCATTTCTGCATCGTGGGCACATAGCCTAAGTCGTTTTTTTTTGCTTTTTTTTACCATGTTCACTAAAGAGGTTAACTAGTGAGACAATTTTATAGGTCAGGTTGTTCCAGATGCAGCAATACCAAATATGTGTACTTTTATTGTTTTTTTGTTTTTTTCATAATAATATTTATTTATGGGTACAGTATATTTTTATTTCTTTTTTGATTATTTTTTCATTTTTTTTATATTTGTACAATTTTTTTTTTTTTCTGAATCTTTTTTTTACTTTTACACTTTGTCACACTATGGGATTTTCACTTTTTTAACCCAGATCACTTGCATAGCATAGAAATGCTGCAACAGCTTCTCTATGCTGCAGCCCTGCACACACAAGTTAGTTAGACTGCGCACTGAGCATGATCTAGCTAACTTCATACTTCTTGGTGACCCGGATGTCGTCATGAAGACGTCGGGTCACCATGACAACAAGCGGGACCAAGCACAGACATCACGGGATGCCGGAAAAGAGGTAAGTAAGCAGCGCTTCCCTCCCTTTGCTCTCAGGATCACAGCATTTTGGGGGTTAATGTGCTGGGAGTGGTGCCGGACCGCTCCTGGCACATAGCACCGGGTGTCAGCTGTGACAATCAGCTGGCGATCGCCCCACACCGCTTGCGTGTGGGCGCGATCTCGTGATGCGTAGTAGTACATACCTGGTTCAGTAGGCCCGGGCCAGTGCGATGTTTTATTACTGATCACATTAGAAAGGGGGTAAGTGTAAATATAAACTATTGAGTGGCTTCCAAACAGTAACTGCTTGAAGAATGGTCATTTCATATCTTTTAGCTTCTTCTTACTTTTGAAGCCTAAAATTGTTAAAAGAAGTTAAAAAAATGAACATATGCACAGCAAGTCGTTTTGACATTGCAGTGCATATGTTAATTCTTTTTAGCATATTTTAATCCGCCTGAAATGGACGTTGTATGCACATACCATTGTATTTTCACTGTTGCTTACTTATCAAAAACTACTTTTGACGTTACAGAAAGCTACCTGTCAATCCCACTTGGTATGTCACATTTGTATACCATACATTCAGCTAGTTGTGATTAGAGATGAGTGGATCTGGCAAGATTCAAATTTCCAAATAGTGCTAATTTTCTCAGAAAAGTCGATTCGCAGTGAAGTTATTCTCAAATTGAGTGTTCTTTGCTCTGGGGTAAAAAAAAAAATGTAATACTCATCTCACCCTTCTCTTCTCCATCCATTCCTCTGCCTGCTGTACAGTCCTTAAGGCGTCTTCTTTAAGCAGCATTCCCGACCTCATCACTATAGGCCAAGATTTAACTCAGATGCCTCTGAGCATCATAACCTCAGAAGAATAGCCCTTGAGGACTGGACAGTAGTATTTGGAGGCTGGAGATGTAGTATACATTTATTGCAAGAAGAAGCCCTGAGGAATGGACAGTGGGCAGTGAGTAGCAGTGCAGCTGGAGTGGTAAAGGGTAAGGTGAGTATTACTTTTTCTTTTTTTATCATTTGCTGGCCCGCTACGGTTCAGGATAATTGCATAATTTTTTTTGTAACATTCGGGGAATTCAATTTCACTCAAATAAATGCACTCATCTCTAGTAATACTCCACTTTTTTAACTTGACCTGTTTAGTTTTTTAACTGTATTATATGTCTTTTTTTCATTGTGTGGTTCTATGGGTGACATATGCCACTGTGTATCCATACAGTATCAGTTGGAGTCTTCTATAAGAAGCATACACTTATAATTATATGTAATTTATTAGATATTAGGAACAACTACTATTATTTTAAAGTAACACTGGACTCTCCTTCTTGCAGGTCTACTGCAAAGGTTGCATACATTTATGACCTATCTGTAGTGACAGAATGGTACCACATATATTGATATATTTGTTTTAGTTATCATTACAAACTTCTTATAGTTCATCTGTGAAATCCAGGTTTTCCAAACTTTTATAGACTGTAGTATAAGAGAGTTTCCCTAAAGTTTCCCCAAAGGTAAAAGTTTAGATAAAAGGGGAATAAATGGCCAACAATAATTCTAGTGTCTAGAACAAAATAACATTCAAGGTCCAGAGGTCAAGACTGTTCTGACATTTTTGCTGAATCTGTATTTTGTAGTGAGCGCATGTGCATATAATAAATAAGTGTATGTAAAATATTTGTGTGCACCACTTAGCAAGCAATACTTAACGGCAGTTAATCTAATGCTTGCCATATCTGTATGTAGTGAATTTGTTATTGAATCTATATGATTATTGAGTGAGTATGTATTTCTGTTGATATGTAGTAAGTGTGATAGAATCGGAAGGCTAAAACACATGTATGAGCATACAGTGACATATGCCAACAATTGATATCTACCGGTAATTATAAAAACAGATTTTTGCATTCTTAAGTTTGGCTGAGCGGGCATTTGCAGCCATTTCCAGTGTTTTTGGATGGAACCGGTAAATATCTATCAACAGGAACCAGGCATTTATATTTTAAAAATAATTTTTATCCCGTTGAGAATCCCTTTAAGTTTTTGATACTGTGCACTATTTCCTATTAGTTACTCTAGTATGCAAATGTATTTTTGTCCTTGTTAAATTGATTTACATTATTCTCCATCTATATCAAAATATTAATGTGAATATGAATGCCCAAAATTATTAAAGATGAATTAATAGTCAGGAAATATAGCCCATGGCCATAAGGTTCAGTGCAGACCCAGTGATATTATGTAAAGCTATACATGAGTGGTCTAATATCAAAGGTTCGCTTGGAGTATGTATGTTATAATTAAGTTTGGTATATTCACTCACTGCTTGTACCTGTTAAGGTTGTAAAATGACCTTAGGGATTTTGGTAGACAATAATTTCTGAAGTTTAACAATAGACAGAAAAAATGAAAAGGGAAGACATAATTAGCAAAACCATATATTACGGTTCACTGCTAACTTTTGTCCGACTTGTTCTTCTTGTGCTTTGATGATTTCACAAGAACATGAAACATCCAATTATCCAATCATTTTTATACTGCCTTGGTAACAGCAAGAATAGGTTAAAGGTGAACAGATTTGAGATAGCAGAACTAAAATGCCGTCATTTTCTCGACTATCTTATTGCTTAATTACTGGAACAATTGTTTAAACATTTCAATATATTAATTTAGCATGGGAATATTTGCAGAACAGGAAAATTAAATTTAGCACTATTAAAATAATGGCTGAATTTCTCTTATGTAAAAATGAAACTGTATGAGGATAGTATGAAATCGAAAGTAGTGGATTATACATGCTGGATTTTCTACAGAAAGAAAGGTATATTCAGAGGCAGGTAAATTTGGTAAGGCAAATTTTTCAAATCGAGTTTTACAGTTATGCTATTTTCACTCATAAACGAAAATGGTATAACATCTCAACATCTTCTGTCAGTAAATAACTAAAAATATTCTATTAAATTTAAATAAATGTATTACAATATATCAACGATGACAATGAGAGAAGAGTCTGGTAGTTGACCAAAATACAAAGCCGAAAACCAAGCAATGTGAACTGAGGTCTAAGATGGTAGACATGCAAGAAATAGGAGCATGTTCACACTAGCAAAAAGAAGCAAAACCTACAGAAGACAAAAAATATATCTCATACCCTACCATCATTATATATAAATGTAAAGCAAAGTTGCATAATAAATATAGGGTACTTAGTGAACTATTTTTGATCAAAAAAAGTATACAAGGCGTCCCACCAGCGGCAAGGTGACCCTAAATTGGGACGGTACCTATACTGTCTATATTAAAAACCTTACTGTATATCAAAGTTGAAGTAATGCATATAAAAGGGTAGACAAATAGGACCGGGTCCCAACTCCAGACCACCTAGGCCCGTGGTAAGCTACACATATACTAATCAGCTCAACAAAGGGGATGCCACACCCTTAAATTGCACAGAATGCAAACAAGACAGAAAACCAAGCAATGTGAACTGAGGTCTAAGATGGTAGACATGCAAGAAATAGGAGCATGTTCGCACTAGCAAAAAGAAGCAAAACCTACAGAAGACAAAAAATATATCTCATACCCTACCATCATTATATATAAATGTAAAGCAAAGTTGCATAATAAATATAGGGTACTTAGTGAACTATTTTTGATCAAAAAAAGTATACAAGCCGTCCCACCAGCGGCAAGGTGACCCTAAATTGGGACGGTACCTATACTGTCTATATTAAAACCTTACTGTATATCAAAGTTGAAGTAATGCATATAAAAGGGTAGACAAATAGGACCGGGTCCCAACTCCAGACCACCTAGGCCCGTGGTAAGCTACACATATACTAATCAGCTCAACAAAGGGGATGCCACACCCTTAAATTGCACAGAATGCAAACAAGACAGAAAACCAAGCAATGTGAACTGAGGTACAGTACAGACCAAAAGTTTGGACACACCTTCTCATTTAAAGATTTTTCTGTATTTTCATGACTATGAAAATTGTACATTCACACTGAAGGCATCAAAACTATGAATTAACACATGTGGAATTATATACTTAACAAAAAAGTGTGAAACAACTGAAAATATGTCTTATATTCTAGGTTCTTCAAATTAGCCACCTTTTGCTTTGATGACTGCTTTGCACACTCTTGGCATTCTCTTGATGAGCTTCAAGAGGTAATCACCGGAAATGGTCTTCCAACAATCTTGAAGGAGTTCCCAGAGATGCTTAGCACTTGTTGGCCCTTTTGCCTTCACTCTGCGGTCCAGCTCACCCCAAACCATCTCGACTGGGTTCAGGTCTGGTGACTGTGGAGGCCAGGTCATCTGCGTAGCACCCCATCACTCTCCTTCTTGGTCAAAAAGCCCTTAAACAGCCTGGAGGTGTGTTTAGGGTCATTGTCCTGTTGAATAATAAATGATGGTCCAACTAAACGCAAACCGGATGGAATAGCATGGGCTGCAAGATGCTGTGGTAGCCATGCTGGTTCAGTATGCCTTCAATTTTGAATAAATCCCCAGAAAAGCACCCCCACACCATCACACCTCCTCCTCCATGCTTCATGGTGGGAACCAGGCATGTAGAGTCCATCTGTTCACCTTTTCTGCGTTGCACAAAGACACGGTGGTTGGAACCAAAGATCTCAAATTTGAACTCATCAGACCAAAGCACAGATTTCCACTGGTCTAATGTCCATTCCTTGGGTTCTTAAGCCCAAACAAGTCTCTTCTGCTTGTTGCCTGTCCTTAGCAGTGGTTTCCTAGCAGGTATTTTACCATGAAGGCCTGCTTCACAAAGTCTCCTCTTAACAGTTGTTGTAGAGATGTGCCTGCTGCTTGAAGTCTGTGTGGCATTGACCTGGTCTCTAATCTGAGCTGCTGTTAACCTGCGATTTCTGAGGCTGGTGACTCGGATAAACTTATCCTCTGAAGCAGAGGTGACTTTTGATCTTCCTTTCCTGGGGCGGTCCTCATGTGAGCCAGTTTCTTTGTAGCGCTTGATGGTTTTTGCAACTGCACTTGGGGACACTTTCAAATTTTCCCAATTTTTCGGACTGACTGACCTTCATTTCTTAAAGTAATAATGGCCACTCGTTTTTCTTTACTTAGCTGTTTTTTCTTGCCATAATACAAATTCTAACAGTCTATTCAGTAGGACTATCAGCTGTGTATCCACCTGACTTCTGCACAACACAACTGATGGTCCCAACCCCATTTGTAAGACAAGAAATCCCACTTATGAAACCTGACAGGGCACACCTGTGAAGTGAAAACCATATCCGGTGACTACCTCTTGAAGCTCATCAAGAGACTGCCAAGAGTGTGCAAAGCAGTCATCAAAGCAAAAGGTAGCTAATTTGAAGAACCAAGAATATAAGACATATTTTCAGTTGTTTCACACTTTTTTGTTAAGTATTTAATTCCACATGTGTTAATTCATAGTTTTCATGCTTTCAGTGTGAATGTACAATTTTCAAAGTCATGAAAATACTGAAAAATCTTTAAATGAGAAGGTGTGTCCAAACTTTTGGTCTGTACTGTATGTCACAAACTAATGTGCTCTGGTTTAGTGTACTTATAGCTGTCCTTTTTTGCAAGTTATCTTTGAATCATAAATTAAACTTTGGAGCTATATCTACCATCTACTTGATCTTAATCTCCTTTTATGCTAGAGGTGGGAAAAACTACACTAAGTCTATGGTAAGACCACTGGAGATGAGACTACTGAATCTTCTTATAGTGTCTAAGATGGCTATTTCTGTAACTCCAGGTAAAATTAATTACATTTATATAAATAGCACATCATGGTGAACTACACTGTTTCTATAAATCATGAATTACGTAAACTAGAACATTCAATAAAACAGCATATATGTTGTAACACTTTAATATTGGTTCTTTGAAGCCAATTCTTTTTCAGTCACCTGTGTTTAAACCGCAGTATTTACTGAAATACATGCAATCATTGCTGGAATTGAGCATATCTTTTGAAATTTGAATCCGCTGTCTTTGCTGAATTTTTCTAAATTATTCGATTTGCGGCTAAATAAAGTCATACAAATCTCAATGCTGGAAAGCTTATGATTGTTCAGAAAATACATGTGATGGAGAAGAGAGAGATTATTCTTTTGATCATAATAACTTATGCTTTACAGGGGAGATAGAGAAGACCCATTTGACCATAAGAGCAAGGGAGATAGAGAAAGAGAGAGATAAAGAAAAGAGACACCATTGATGCTAAAAGCTTACACTCTATAAAACAGAGAGACTTAGTGTCTCGGGAGATGGAAAATTACTCTGTCCACTATGCACCACTGAGATCAACTAATCTGAGATGGCCAAATTACTGAACACTGTAGAAGGTATGATAATCTGTTAAGCTACAGGGTCTTATTAAGAAGGTCCACACTACAACACAAAATGACATTAGCCTTCTCCGTGATGCTTCAGCAGTTTGGGAAGTGGTCCTGGGCATTTTTATTTTTTTAGAAACTGCGAATTGAATCTCAAAGTGTTTGAGTTTGCTTGACACTTCAAATTTCAGGAAATTCGACTCAGACTTGATTCTCTGAGGTTTTAACTGTTCATCTTTAATGATTGGATTTGGATGGATACTGTTCCATTCTTATATAATGTGTATGATTCAGTAAATTTAAATCTTCATCTCAACAAGCAGGAGACTGTTTTAGATAATCAAAATTATGATTGCAGATCTTTAGAAGTGCTAAAAATTCTAATAGTAACATAAGCAAATTGACATGTACAAATGCAGCCACTTATATCCTGATTAATTATGACTAGTGTTTTGTGCGTCAGTCTTAATGAAGGGAACACTTGGAGTAAGATGCTAAAGTTTAAATTCAGTTTTGGTGCATCTTTAAACTGTCGTGCTCCTTCGCAAGAAATGTTACCTCAGCCCGAGCCTGGGTACACTTCTAGTATAATTTAAGCAACTTTTGTTGAATACATTATGATGAATTTGTTGGTTGGACTTTGTCACATCTTTGCCCACTTTAACAGAAATGAACGGAACTAGTGTAAAAACTGCAAAAGTCATATAAATGTTGAGTAACTTCTATATGAGCAAAAATCTTATGACATTTCCATGAGTTTTTCACCAAAATTCTGGCAAACACTCCTTCATATATTGAGGCATAAGTGCTATGCCAAGTAAAAAGGTGGTGTCATGGAATATCCACCCATTTTGACTTTTCTGCTTCACCTTTGTTCCATTTTATAATTACTATTATTTTAATTTGTTCATGCATTCCAATTGTTTTCATTGTTGAAACATGTAAGGCTGCCAAATGCTGTTTATGCAGTTATGTTAACTTTTTTATATGGTATTAAAACTTTTATTTATAGATGTAACTGGGAGAAATTCCTTTTAATCAGAGGAGTCAACAAGTGGTCTGTGGTTGGTAACATTTTAATTAATTTAATAATACAGTAAATTTACCATGAAGTGGATCCTACAGAGCAGGGAATAAAGAAACCAGCAGATGTTATGAGGGTAGACTAAGGTTAAAGCTATAAATGCTACTGAATTGAAATGTATACTAGACATATTTTTCACTTATTTAGAACCATCTGGATTTTTGGACTAAGGAGTTGCAGAGTAATGGAATCCTACTGGACAAATTATATATACATAATTCCTACTCCCATTGAGAATGCCGGCATCTATCTTACAGATTTTAGCGTAATCATTTATACATCTGTATATTTATATATACCTGAGAAATGTAGTACTAAGAAAATTAATATCTTTCTTACATGGTTGTAACATTGATTTAAAGATCCTAATAAAATAATTTCCCTACAGTAAAAAATGCTGTGCCAAAAAGATGGAAAGCAATTTCTCCAAATAATTATGTGGCAGCAGATAGTGGATTTTGAAATCACCAATTAAAGAAGATTTATTCTTTATTCTAGACTCCAATGTTAAAAAATTGCTAGCCAACTGCATTATCACATGTAATATAATCATCTGCTCCCTGTACAATAACAAATAACGAAATGCCATTATCTATGAGCCATAAAAATCTCAGTGTATTTAACGTAAGTATAACTTTTTGTCATCTCACTGTATCATACAGGTCACTATAAGGGACCTTTTTTCAATCAAAGACAGGTCTATTTATTTTGAGCAAAATTCAATCACTGTGTATATACAGAAAAAGTTTTTCCAATGAAAAGATAATATTAACAACACATAGAACACAGAAAATTAGACACTCATTAAATCATTGAATCATTAAATATTGTCTTTTAAAGTTTTGTTGGAGGAAATTTTTAATCTTTCTTCTGTGGTTTCTAACTTGTTAAATTGTGATATTTTTCTACTTTTTTAATATTTCCTCTTTTAGGATATGTATTCATGAAATTGCACAACATTTAAAAAGGTAAATAGTGTCTGTACAACAATAAAAATGGTGAATGTGTATGGTGTTTTTCACTTTATGATGCAAGACAACACAAGGCTTCATGTGGCCAGAGAATGAAGGCAGATTCTGAATGACAAAGGCAGTAATTCCATTGGGTTCCCTTTCAGAATTTTTCCGATACTGAAATGATTGAGATTATTAAAATGAACCTGACAGCTTCCTCCTGACCTCCAAACCAACACTATATGTTTAATGCTTCCTTTATATTCTTTTTAAAAAGCCCTTTTTATTGTCTCATTGAGAATTGGCATATGCCAAAAAACAACTTTACAACTGCAGTGGCAATGTGAGTAGGTAACTAGTCCTGGGGACATTGTTTTCTAAAGCATAGTCATTCCACTAATCATGTCATCATGACCCTGTGGGCATGAGTAACATGATTTGAAAATTAGGCATCACTGCCATCTCTTTGCTAAACTATGCCTCCCTGTGGGCAGTATGGTTGCTCAATTCAGTGATTAGCACTGTAGTCTTGCAGCACTAAGGTCCGGCGTTCAAATCTCACAAAGAACAACATCTGCAAGTAATTTGTATGTTCTCTCCATTACGGCGAGTCGGCGGTGGCACCATTCTTGAAAATCATGTCATTTACTCTCAAAGAGCAGTCAAAGAGTCAGTGGTGACCCTGCTCTTGAAAATCATGTCATTCTCACCCAAAGGGACATGATAAAATGATTAGTCGAATGACTGGTCAGAGAAAAACAATGCCCCCATGACTAGCCACCCAGTGGTTAGCGTATTGCCACGGCAGCTATAAAATAGTTTTTTTTTGCTATATACTGTAAGTAAGACAAAAAAATGGATTTTTAGGAAGGGTATAAAGATAGCATTAAATATATGGCGGTGGCTTGTTGAGCCTAAGGAAGCTGTCAGTTTACCTATAAGAAATTGAACGAATGTTCACCAGGTAATTAGACACTCCAACAAACAATTATTATACATACCTGTTGAAGGCTGGACATGGCCGAAACGCTTTGTATTTTACTCTTATCTTTAATTTTGGTTTTTCAATTAAAGCTCTTTTTATCTGATGTTGATTGTTTTTCTTGTGAGTCTAATTAACTTGTATGATTTCTTTCTGTTCATTATCAACTGCTGTGCTTTTATTCAGAAGAAACAACACTGGCTCACTGGGCATTCTGAACCTGATTTAATTTCCTCGTAACTACTGTCTACAATAGAGTTGGGCCATTTTAGATGCACAACCCTCCCAAAGTGAGAGTTATATCCTTTCACCATCTTGAATATACACTATTACATTCACATAGCACTTTCTCTCCCTTTTCCCAAGGAGAAATTCTACCATTTCTAATTCAGGTTACCTTTAAGATATGAATCTTCCTATATGCGTACAGTATATTGACACCAGACACTGAGGATTCTGTTCTGATCTTAGTTTATTGAGGAAGTACATTGGCCCTGATTCATCACAGTGATTATGCCAATATAAAATGTTTTGAAAAGTCACAAGACTTTTGTACAATATAGAGTTGCACAAAAATGTAATGATTTTTTGAGTTTCCATGCCAGTTTGGACCAGAACTACAAGAATTGATAGAGCTGGGGCGAAACTAGCTATGTAACACCCATCGATCAAATGAATGATGAGCTGTGGCACACCTTATGCTACAAATCTTACTCCAGTCATTAACTAGCACTACCTCAGTGAGATTGGATGGAGAGCCTACGTAAATAGCAATTTTCAAGTCTTCTCTCAAATTCTTTATGGGATTTAGGTCTGGACTTTTACTGGCCATTTAAAATCATGAATATGCTTTGATCTAAACCATACAATTTTAGCACTTGCAGTATGCTTAGGGTCATTGTCCTGCTGAGGTGAATCTATGCCCCAGTCTGAAGTCTTTTGCTGCCTCTAACAGGTTTTCTTCCAGGATTACCCTGTATTTAGCTCCATCCATCTTCTCTTACAACTGTGACCAGCTTCTCTGCTGAAGAAAAGCATACCCACAGCACAATGCTACCACCATGATGTTTGACAGTGGGGATGGTGTTTTCAGGGTGATGTGTAATGTTAGTTTCCCACCATACATAGCGTTTTGCGTCTAGCCCAAAAAGTTCTACTTTGGTTTAACCTCACCAGAGCACCTTATTATTATTACATATTATAGATTATATATTATTTAAAAAAATGGCTTTCTTGCCACACTTCCATGAAGATCACATTTGTGAAGTATATGAATAATAGCTGTCTTGTGGACAGATTCTGTGACCTGAGATATGGATTTCTGCAGCTCCTCCAGAGTGACCATGGGCCTCTTTGCTGCTTCTCTAATTAGTGCTCTCCTCACTTGGGATATCAGTTTAGGTGGATGGCCATGTCTTGGTAGGTTTAAAGTTTTGCCATGCTCCTTCCTTTTTTGGATCATGGATTTAACAATACTACATGGGACGTTCCAAGCTTGGGCTATTTTTTTTATAACCTAACCCTGTTTTACTCTTCTCAACAACTTTATCCCTGTCCTGTCTGGTGTGTTCATTGATTTTCATAATGCCATTTGATCCCTAATGTTCCCAATTTAACTTCTGAGCTCTTCACAGAACAGTTATAATTATACTGGGAATAAATTACACACAGGTGGGCTCAATATGCTAATTATATGACTTCTGGAGGCAGTTGTCACTCAGGATTTTATTTAGAGGTATCAGACTACAGGGGGCTGAATACAAATGCAAGTCACAATTTTCAGATTTATATTTTTCACATTTTTAAATTAAATGTATAATTTTTTTTTACACTTCACAAATTCTTGCTACTTTGCGCTGACATATCAAGTAAAATTCCAATAAGCTTGTGGGTGTAAAATGCAAAAATGTGGACAGGTTCACTGTGAATGAATACTTTTTCAAGGCACTATATACTGTATATACCGTGCTCATCATACATGAGTACAACCCCTTTGAAAATATGATTTTTTATCAATATCTCACAGAGCATGAGAACAATTTCCAAAATTTTGACAAGATTAATAGAATATTTTTAACCCATAACAAGAAAGTAAAGTTAATAATATAACTTTCATTACAAAAACTTCAGTTTAACCCAAATTAGTTGATGCAAAAATGAATACAACCCACATCAAAAACAACTACATCTAGTATTTTGTATGACCTCTATGATTTTAAGGACAACATCAAGTCATCTAGGGATGGAATAACCATATTGAAACATCTATTTTTTTCTATACTATTTTAGATCCTGGATGCTGGATGGAGAGTGATGCTCAACTTGTCTCTTCAGAATTCCCCATAGATGTTCAGTTGGGTTCAGATCAGCTCCTACACTGCTGTTTCTGTTTCAATTAATGACTGTGTTTCAACCTACATATATAAATGATGATCATTATCACCTGTTTGGTATAATTGGTTACTAATACACCTTACTATAATCCTACAAATTCCCTGACTTAATATCGAAGTGACTTAGATTTCTCTTTTATTCGTTCATTTTAAGTTTTGTTATTTGATAAAAATAAACTATTAACACTTCTATTTTTAAAGCATTCCACTTTGGAGCATTATTTCCACACCAGCCTAAAACATTTGCACAGTACTATATGAGTTAATGTATTTTTTTCATATAAAAGAAAACAAGAAAACATGTAGATCTACTCGGTCTTGAATTTAACAGTACATACATCAAAAATGCATTACAGCTGAAGGATTGTGTAATTAGATTCAGGTCATCTTATTTGTGCTGGACTTTAAAAGTTGATCCAAAGGTCATGGATTGAAATTGATTAAAGATAAGTTTAAATATAAATCAAGAGAATTGTTTTCTCTATGAGTTGCTGAAATGGTCTACCGGTGAGGCTTTATCAATACTCTGGCTTATAAATAGGTTGAAATGCTCTTCAGCTGGTAGGACATCAATAGTTATAGCTATTGGTACATAGAAGTGTAATTAGAATATTCAAGAGCTACGAGTACACTCAACAAGATTGAAGACTTTAATGTGTTTCTAGTGGTCATTGCCTGATACATAAAGTATTCTTTTTTTCCCCATCACTGTAGAAAAGCAGCACAAAATAGTCTCAAGAAGTGTTTTAATTCTAGACCTCAGTATGTAAATATCTGTAACAACATAAAGACACAGAACGCATTTTATTCTATTGCAATATGTGTAACTAAAATTCTTCACTTTTGCCCTTCACTGTTCTCACTTGTTGTTTTTCCCTGAGCAAAACATTTAACAATCAGGAAATCTCTAGTCCCCTTGAAATCAGTTTATATTATCATTGCAGTCTAAATTATAATTGAATGCAGCATTAGAAGGCAGCCATTAATGTTTTCCCGTTTTTTGGATTTGCTTTTTCCTTCCCTTCTTCCAAGAGCCATAACTTTTTATATTTTTCTGTCAATATGGCCATATGAGGACTTGTTTTTTTTCATGATGAGTTGTTTTGATTTTTTTTTCTCGTTACACTGTTTACGATCAGATTAATTTACTTTATATTTTGATAGAACGGACATTTGTGAATGTAGTGATAGCAAATATGTATATTTTTTATTGTTTTATTTTTAAAGGGGGAAAAGGGGGGTTATTTGAACTTTTGCACTTTTTTCATATTTTGTAAAACTTTCTTACTTTTTACTTTATTTAATAGTCCCCTTAGTAGAGTTGAAGCAGCAATCAATTGATTGCCTGTGCTATATATAGCAGTGCTTCAACCTTGTTTTGTACAGCAAAAATCACAACCTCCTATGAATGACAGCCACGGGCTGGCATTCACAGGAGTATCATGATGGTAGGCATGGGGTCTTCTGCAGACACCCGGCTTTCTTGACTACCCATAGGCACCCCATGATTACATGACAGGGACGCCGATGAGAGGGACTTGTGATGCGCTTCCGGACTGCGCGTGTTAATTGCCCCTGTCAGTGATTGACAGTGGCATTTAACTTGTTAACATTTGCATGTTTTTCTTTATCTAATGATTTGTGTTGCATAGAAATGAGAAGGTGGATCTGTGGAGGATCAAGTTCAAGCAAAATTTCCTGAAATTTGTGTTATCATGTCAATTTGAGCACTGAGATTCAATTTGTGCTTCACAAAAAAAAATTTCCGTCATGATTTCCCACATTGCTGAAGCATCAGAGAGCAGGCTAATGTCTTTTTGAGTAGCTATGCAAGGTTTCCATAATGCCCTGCAGCTATGACATCTAGCGGATTATTATACCTTGTACATTGGTCAGTAGCTGGGCCATCAGAAATCAATGGCTCCCAGTGGAGCACAATTTATTCTCTCTCTACTATGGAATATGTAAGAAACTAATGCCTACTACGATTATTTTTCACATGCAGATTCAGTCAGTGAAAAAAAATTGCTGAATGAAGCCTAAGGCTGAGTTCACACGATGCGTTTTTAATGCGTTTCCGTGGCGTTTTTGCAGTTGCGGAAACGCCGCGGAAACGCATGAAAAACGCATGGTAGAAGGGCAGCAATGTTCCCCAATTGAAATCCGCATGTGCTGTGCCCATGATGCGGATTTCTCAAAAATCCGCAGCATGTCAATTAATTTAGCGGAAACGCTGCTTTTTTGGCGCCATTGACTTGCATTAGACCGCATGGAATCCACATCACTGTATATGTTGATGCGCATTCCATGCGGTCTAATGTGCGGATGGTACCAGGGTGTGGATGAGAGGACTCTCATCCAGACCCAGGTACCATTAAAAAAAAAAAAAAAAGAATAAAATAAAAAAAATATATATATCTATATATATATACTCACCTTCTGACGGCCCGCGCAGCGCTCCTGCTTGGTTCCCGGCACTTCTCGGTTGAATGAAGAAGGACCTTCGCTGACGTCAGAGTCATGTGACGGGTCACGTGACGCTGACATCTGCAGGTCCTTCAGTCTTCACTGCCGGTAGCCAGGACCGAGCGAAGCAGGACACCGGGGGCCATCAGAGGGTAAAGTATATATTTATTTTTTATTTTTTGACATTCACACACTATATAAATCCATGCCGTTTGCATGGATTTATATAGTGTGAAGTTGACAAGCACTTTCCAAGTGATGCTAAAATCGCTTGGGAAGCGCTTATCAACCCGCATGCAGAAATGAAAGTGAAGACCGCTTCATTTCCGCATGTCCCTGGCAGGAAAACGCATGTACAATGCACATGCGTTTTTTCCTGCCAGGGAGATGCAGAAATGCTCAGGAAAAAATCCTGAGCATTTCTGCATCGTGTGCACATACCCTAACTCAGACATTCAAAGTCCATTTAATACGATCTTCTCAATGAGCCCCTATATAATATGAGATTTGTGAAATCATTGTTGCTTGTTGCTGTGCTGCATTAATATATGTTCTAAGTGTTGCACAATATTAAAGGAATTTTGGTGCATCTTTACATAATAGCATTTCTGTTTATAGAAGTTTTTACATTTTTACTCCATTCTCCTACTAGAGTAGGTTTGCAACTTTTTGTGTGACTTTTCATAAATCGGACTAATTCAACACTGCATAGCTAACCATGCCAACTTTTTAGCTTTACAGTATGTTCACACAACACATTTTATAGATGCTGATGTACTTGCGTAGATTTTGAGACAGATGACACTTCAGGAAAATATCGGCATCTTGTTTGTCTTCTAGTTGGTCATTTTTGTGTCGATTTTTGCAGTTGTCATCTTTTTTAAAAATTTTCATATAAGATAATGGTGGCTTACAAGACATAGCCACCTCACAAATGATTAGGTCATTTATTTTAGCTTCTTCACAGCTTTAGAAGCATGCAATTGTTAAAGGAAGGTGAAAAACACTGAATATATGCACAACAATTCATTTTGATATTGCTGTGCAAATGTTCAGTATTTTTCACATTTATTGAGAACTATTTTAGGTGAGTTCCAGTCCAGGTGAAACCTAAATGAAAAGATGCCCTGTGTACATATGCTACTATAGCAAAAAGGCATTATTTTTTGGCCAAATATGACCTACAACAAAATTTGGGACTTTTTGATATCAGAAAGCTCAGAATAGCTTTTTAATAAAACTACAACATTTAATTGAGGTGGAAAAGACACTCCAATGTACATGATGCAGTAGTCCGTAAATTAGATGTCTTCAAGTTTATCTAATGTAGAGCTGACTTAGTACTGTCTTTAATATTGTTCTTTGCAAGAGGACATTTGTAGACTTTTTAGTCTGTCGCCTAAGTTAATAAATTGTAAATTGAGAATTATACATGGCTATATTTTTTTTTATTTTGGCATAATGTCCCTCCCTTTCCAATGCATAGGGTGAAATGCCTGACAAATACTCATCAAAATCTGTGACAAATCTGCATGTAAAACATAAAAATGTTGTTGCTGATTTTGAACTGAAGAAGTAAAAAAAATTTAACTAACATGCATTTTGTGGACACGCACCACACATTGCTCATGCATAGGTTACTGTCCAGTTTATTTTCCTGCTTTAAATAGTTGAAATTATTCCTTACTATTTCTAGTTCACATTTTTTATTTTCTGCTTTAAGTATTTTATATTGCACAGTGAGAAGCATGCCAACCTTATTAACATGATCTGTGAGTCTCCTGGTAATGGAGAACATGCATGTTAATGCGGGAGTCAGGAGTGATAGCTGTCTGCTTTGCCATCATTTCTAAAACAATCCATCATGAATGCAGCAGCCAGGTTGATCTTTCTGTCTAATAGTTACACTAACAACTTTGCTCTCTGTCAATCATTATGTTAGTTACTTGTTTCTTCTAGAATACATTTTTTTCACAATGAAAAATATTTTCTTCTCAGCATTCCTCCTTACTCTGTTATTAGAGAATTCCTTCCTTCCATCCATCCATCCTCTTAGTCCATTGGATGTAAACTTTTCTGTCAAGCACATGATTGGATACAGAGAGAAATAGCAGTGTCTCTGTTATGCAATTATTTTAGCAAACCAGTGATTGTGCGTTTCAGCTTTGGTAAACATTAGATATAAGAGAATCTTTTGAAATTCAAATTAAAATTTTTCAGAAAAAAAATGTATTTGTGGCAAATCGATTTGCATCGAATCATGAGTACGCCAATGACCCTGAAAAAACTGTATAACACTATGAGGTCTAATAGTACTATGAGCAACCCCTTTCATACCGCTTAATAAACACACGTTTGTGTCCAAAGTCATGTGAGCCTTCTTTGGCTGAAACATCCGTCTGCAATGTAAAAAATGACAGTGGACATTTTAAGTATTTTGCGTGAATCTAATTACAAATTGTTAACATTTTCTGGGTTCAGCAGATTTCTAAAAATTACATAAAAATTTGATTTTCATTGAATTGATTTGTCCTTCTCAGGTAAGCATACAAGCTAAAATTCAGAACGTTTCCCTGCTGACACCTGCTGCAATTACAAGTCAGGAAAAGGAATAGAGTAGAGCTAAGTCTCATTACAAACACCTCTAAATCTGCAGCTCTCATCTCAGAACAGAAAGGTGAAGCAGAACTTTGTCATTATAGACATCTATTGCAGCTCTCCTCTCACAATGCAGACAGCTCTGCTCTGCTCTCCCTCCTCAAACTGACAATGCCATGAAAGGAGAGCTGCAAGAAATGTTTATAATGACCTGCACCTCTGCTCTACTCCTCTCCCTTGATGTGATCACAGTATGTGTCATCAGTGACATCAGTGAGGATGGAGATCAGGGCTGTATGTCAATTCATCTCACACAAAGAAAGTCGGTTTTGAGGTTTGACATTCTGTAAGGGTATGTTCATTTTTTCCTCTGCATTCATTTTCTGGTCATTTACTTATTTCCTTGCATGACATTGACCAATCATAAATAGGAGGCATTATGCAGCAAAAAAAAAGGAAATACTCTCAGAGATGAATGTTAGTGAAAATTCAAATCTAAAATTTTCTAGCTAATAAATCCACAACAGAGATGAAAAATTAAAAAAAAAATGTTTTATTAAGCTCTGCAGTCACTATTTCATGATATCGCCAGATAACATGCTGAAATTTATAAAAAGACCTCTTTAAGGTTTTAGTTATATTGTTTATCCATCATCATTAACACTTTATGGGCAACATCAGGTTTTTTTTAGAAATTATTTAATAAATATCATCAGTAAAAAATGCCTATAGTCTAATGTCTGAAATGGTATTAGTTTATGGGAATCTTAGCTTTATTAAAACTATTTATCCCATGCAGAAAAAGAAATACTGCAAGTGAAATTGTCTTATTGTAAGATATGCATGGTAAATCTCTTCTGTTCCTATCATCCTTCCTGAGACAGCTCAATAGAATTGGTTTCATTAATATTGACAATGGCTGATTATAATTTTATCTGAAGGTCTGAAAACCCCCAAATCTCATTTATATGTGACCTTGACAGTTATGTTTGCAGAATGAATTACTCCCATATCATTGCATGTGGACTCATTATCTGAAAGGTGAACCTTACCAATATCATTGCACCACAATACCAAAAATAGCAGGCTAGAAATGCTCAAAAATAATAAAGCATTACCCTTAATGATATATTATACGTATAACATAATTTTTCGTGAAGAAGTAAATTGTAATCAATTAGTTTTCTTCATTATCAACTTTCAATTTACAAGGCATGTTACATCTGACACAAAGAAATGTCCTATCAAGCAATTCACACAAGGACTACCATTTTTATTTTTGGCCAGTGGTAGTCCATGTCAGTATTAGCAATGTGCAGAGCTGTGCGTAGAGTTGATCAAATCGATTTGAAGCATAGCTAATTCTAGTTGAATTTCCTGAAATCCACAAGTCCTGGCAAATTTGAACACCATTTTACAGTGGCTTGCGAAAGTACTCACCCCTTAGCTTTTTACCTATTTTGTTACATTATAACTAGGGATGAGTGGACCCGAGGAAGTAGGGATGAGCGGACCCATGGAAGTAGGGATGAGCGGACCCATGGAATTTCGAGTTCTTGTACCCGACCCAGACTTTAATCCAAAGTTCGGTTCGGGTACCAAAACTGTACTCGAACTTGAACTAGAACTCGAACCCCATTTAAAACAATGGAGATCCGAACTTTGGATCTGGAAAAAAATCTCTCTCTCTCTGCAATGGACTTTCCTCAGAACTCCGAACATTGCAACGGACTTCCTGAAGAAGTCCGTGCTCGATGTTTAGTACTGGACACTAAATGTCCGGTTCGAACCCAGAATTGTAAAGTTCGGGTTTGCTCATCTCTAATTACAACAAGTGTTTAAATATTTTTGTAATCTGATTTGTGTTATGCATCAGCACTAAATAATCTAATTTGGTGAAGTGAAGTGTAAAAAATATAGACAAAAATAAAATGTATGGGATCAAATAACTAAAATTTGGCATATGCATATGTTTTCACACCTTTTGCTATAAAGCCCCTAAAAAAATATGATACAAGCAATTATCTTCATAAGTCACATGCTTAGTGAAAGGAAGTCCATGTGTGTACAATATAAGTGTCATGTGGTCTGTCAGTATATACACATTTTTTATGAAAGGCCACAGAGGCTACAACACCATTAAACAAGAGGAACCACTAACCAAACAACACGATGAAGACCAAGGAGATCTCCAAACAAGTCAGGGACAAACTTGTTGAGAAGTACAAGTCACGGTTAGGTTATAAAAAATATCCCAATGTCTGATGTTCCCCTGCAGCACCATCAAATTCATTATAATCAAATGGAAAGAACATGGTACCACAACAAACCTGCCAAGAGAGGGCCGGCCACCAAATCTTTCAGCCCGAGCAAGGAGAGTATTAATCAGAGACAGCACAGAGACCAAAGGTAACCCTGAAAGAATTGCAGAGTTTGCGAGTAGAGACTGGAGTATCTGTCCATGTAACCACAATAAGCCATATACTCCATAGAGGTGGCCTTTACGGAAGAGTAGGCAGAAAAAAGCCTTTAATTAAACACAAAAATTGTAAGGCTTGTTTTGAGTTTGCCAAAAG
The DNA here is from genome assembly GCF_046119375.1 of Phyllobates terribilis. NCBI lineage: Eukaryota > Metazoa > Chordata > Amphibia > Anura > Dendrobatidae > Phyllobates > Phyllobates terribilis. Next base: position 287,915,294 of record NW_027362761.1, read on the forward strand.
AAATGTAAGAGACTCTTCAAATGTTTGGAGAAAGGTGCTGTGGTCAGATGAGACCAAACTTGAACTTTTTGGCCACCAAAGTAAACACTATGTCTAGTGCCAAACCAGCACAGTACATCACCCCAAGAAGACCATCCCAAAAGTGAAACATGGTGATGGCAGCACCATGCTGTGGGGATGTTTTTAATGCAGCAAGGACAGGGAAAATGGTCTGTGTCACGGAGAAGATAGATGTTGCAAAATACAGGGATATTCCTATGCAAAACCTGTTCCAGTCTGTCAGTGATTTGAGACTGGGAAAACAAGACAATGACCCAAACAAGACAATGACCCAAAGGATACTGCTAAAGCAACACTTGAGTGGTTTAAGGGGAAACATGTAAATTTTTCAGAGTGGCCTATTCAAATACCAGACCTTAATCCAATTGAGAGTCTGTGATCAGACTTGAAGATTGCAGTTCAATAGAGGAAACCATCTAACTTGAAGGACCTTGAGCAGTTTTGCCTTGAGGAATTGGCAAAAATCCCAGTGGCAAAATGTAGAAAAATCATAGAGACTTATCCAAAGCGACTTGCAGCTGTGATTACACAAAATGAGGCTCTACAAAGTACTGACTTTAGGGAGGTAAATAGATATGCACACTGAAGTTTACAGTTATTTTGTCCTATTTGCTATTTGCTTCACAATGAAAAGAAAATTAAATGTGCACAGTTGTAGACATGTTGTTTCCATGAACTGACGCAAACCTGCAAAAAATAAGTGAAATCCCCGGTTGTGAGGTAGCAAAACACAAAAAATATCAAGGGGGTATATACTTTCACAAGCCAGTGTATACATTGTATGATTGTATCAGTCATGAAAGGACTGGGTGGGCTTCTACAAATTACTTTTCAACTGTATAGGACTCTATCTCTCTAACCCTCTTGTTTCATGCTGCTGAACTCTTTCTGCCTGGTCTTATGTTCCCTTCTGCTGAATTCTCTTCCCCTCCCTGGTCTCATGTTCCTTGCTGCTGAACACCATATTTCTCTTCGGTCTCGTGTTCTCTGCTGCTGAACTCTCTCTCTCCAGTCTCATTTCTGCTGAACTCTTTCTGTCTTCCGTCTTATATTCTCTGCAACTGAACTTTCTCTTTGTGATCTCTTGTTACTTGCTGAGCATTCGGTAATATGGTTCAGATCACTGAGCCAAGGCGAATTACACATAATGACTGTAGTAAATGGTCAATCAGGTAATATATCCATATTGAGCTTAATAATTCCGCTGGCTAATTATCCTGAACCAGAAGTATGCCCATTAGTCTCACATCTCACTTCCAAATTATTGAGGCCTGTTGAACCCCCCCAAAAAACATATGCTACTAAAAAATGGCTGAGTGTTAGTCACATAATTTCAGAACAATTTAACTACCCGCATTTCACAGGGAATTTATTCACAATGAATCGAATTTTTAGAAAAAGTTTCCAAACTTGGCGCCATCTTATTGAAGACCTAAACACCAAAAGACCAACTGTGGAATAACACTGCTCACATGCTGCTCATCCCAATGACGTTGGCTTTGCTGAATAATAAGTGACCTGTCATGGAGACACAGGAGGCAGGCGGTGGGGTAGAGGAGCAAAAGGAGACCCTATCCCCCAGTCCCGCCCCGATGCGCAGAGAAATTATTAGTCAAAAACTTTAGAGGCTGATTAAACAAGACCCAGATTTCAGATTGCTTCATCAAAGGTATCAATTTAATCAGTATAACAGCTACATTATGGACATGCCCTTACTTTATATTGCTGACAGGTTCTCTTTAACTAAGATCTAAAGGGTATGAACAATTTATGCCTGACTTAACAGTAAGGGATCTACATGCCAAATTATGCACTGTCCTCATCAGTAAAACTGGCAAGAATAGTGCATGCAGCAATTAAAGTCTCAAAAAAGTGTGGGAAATCATCCATGTGTTCTGGTACATTGACTAAAATTGGTCATTGTGCTGTCTGTGTGCAGATAGAGAAAATTATAAAAGAGTTAATGATTATGCTATAGAAAAGAAAAAAAAATCATGTAGTTCAGTCTTGAGGAAGGGTTCAGCATGAACCTAAAATGCGTTAATAAAAGATGCTTGAGGTATTACCACATGTGGAACTACTCCTTTTTCACAGTAGCATGGTCTACCAAAATGTCTCCTAAATATTTATTCTATAACATATATTTTTTTATATTATATATTTCAGAACATTTTCTCCAGAATGCAGTCGAAATGTTTGAGTAGTCTGTTGAGGTGAACTAAACTATACCACAAATTTTGTCTGTCACAAATACATTTTTAACTATACGAATAAAGTTATAATGTTTTTTCTTCTAGCTATAATCTAAAACTGATTAATTTGATTATATATAAATATATATCAGAAATTGGAAATAGCTCTCATCACAGCATGTGTCAGCAAATATGGGGACTTTGATATGTGTGACTTAGGATTGTGAAAGGTAACCTTATATTTCATGAATGTTAAAAAAGAAATATTGTTTTGTAGTAACCCTGGTCTTTTTTTGTAACAACTGGTATTTGGTAATTCATTTCTGCGACCCCTTGGCAGAGTTTGAAACAAAAAGGTCCCAAGTAAAATAAATAAGGTTCCATTTCAGTGATGACAAGTGACTTTTAAATTATAAATACATGCTGCGTGGCGTTTTAACTTTCGGAAACCCTTTTCATTACAAGGAAAATACACACAGTATTTTTGCAATCTCTTGAACATGTTCCAACTGATTGCATGTCCTACACAGATGGTAGACAGAACTTATTATCATTTTGCTGGTTAAAGTAAATTGAAAAATTAGAGATATTTAAGCATTTTGGATAGTGGAGGCTTATGGGAGCATGTGTCAAAGTCAGTGCAGTTGCAATAAAAAAATAAGCACACAAATGTGCTCAATACTCACATATTTTTTTATTAGGTTACACTAATAATCTGAAGTCAAACAGGGGGTGGTAGTCAAAACATATAATTTTTCAAGTTTATCTGGATTGCCCAGAATTAAAAATGTCCAAATTAATTAAAGAAGAAAAAAATTCAACTTGAATTTTTGAAAAAAAAAAGGATTTGCACAAATCACAATTTTTTTGGAATTAATTTCTCATAAATTCAGCAAAATGATGGCAAGTGACCATTTTGCTGAAACTAAAAGTTGCGAGGAAGGGGTTAAAAAATAGAAAAAAATGTCATGATTAGGGTTGAGCGAGTATGTTCTGTTAACCCTTTCGCCGAGTATGCTCATGCGAGCACCGAGTAGTTACAGCTGCTCGGTGTTATGTTTAAATCACTCCCGCGTGCTTGAATGGCGACTGTTTGACAGCTTTATTACATGTGAGGAATGCAAAAGAAACAATCATTCCTCACATGTAATAAAGATGTCAAACAGTCACAAATCATGCACACGGGAGTGATTTAAACATAACACTGAGCAGCTGTAACTACTCGGTGCTCGCCCGAGCATACTCGGCGAAAGGGTTAACAGAACATGCTCGCTCAACACCAATCATGATCTCCCTCAAGTCCTCACAGTCTCACAGTCTCCAGGCAGCTCCTCACCCAGTCCTCACAGTTTCTGTCCGATCGTCAGTCACAGCTGTTTTTTTATCTTCTTCACAGATTTCATTAATTTTTCAGCACTGACTTGGCTTTCCAATGACATAATGTCAAGTTAGGCTTACTCACTGAAAAGGTAATGGCTGAGTGAGTTTTCTTTACATATTTTTTTATTTTACTCCAGAAAATATTCTATTTCTATAAATTACATTTAAATCAAGTTCCTCAGACAAATTTGAGTGAATCTATAAATTTCCATATAATTTGTAGATTTACTCATCATTATCCAGTACCATAAGATAACTAGCTTAAAGTAAAAAATCACAGGACTGTCATTTTTCCATTTACATATACTATGCAACCCAAAGGACACTTAAATAACATAAACAATGCTTTATTATTCTTTCAAAAATAAATATATGCATCTATTTTTTTGGAAATTTTAAATACAGTACAGACCAAAAGTTTGGACATACCTTCTCATTTAAAGATTTTTCTGTATTTTCATGACTTTGAAAATTGTACATTCACACTGAAGGCATCAAAACTATGAATTAATACATGTGGAATTATATACTTAACAAAAAAGTGTGAAACAACTGAAAATATGTCTTATATTCTAGGTTCTTCAAAGTAGCCACCATTTGCTTTGATGACTGCTTCGCACACTCTTGGCATTTTCTTGATGAGCTTTAAGAGGCAGTCGCCGGAAATGGTTTTCACTTCACAGGTGTGCCCTGTCAGGTTTAATAAGTGGGATTTCTTTTCTTATAAATGGGGTTGGGACCATCAGTTGTGTTGTGCAGAAGTCAGGTGGATACACAACTGATAGTCCTACTGAATAAACTGTTAGAATTTGTATTATCGCAAGAAAAAAGCAGCTAAGTAAAGAAGAACGAGTGGCCATCATTACTTTAAGAAATGAAGGTCAGTCAGTCCGAAAAATTGGGCAAACTTTGAATGTTTCCCCAACTGCAGTTGCAAAAACCATCAAGCGCTACAAAGAAACTGGCTCACATGAGGACCGCCCCAGGAAAGGAAGTCCAAGAGTCACTTCTACTTCTGAGGATAAGATTATCCAAGTCACCAGCCTCAGAAATCGCAGGTTAACAGTAGAGATGAGCGGTGTTCGACTCGAACTATTCGCCAATCTCAAATTCGAGCTGTTTTGGGCGGTGTTCGAGCCGTTCGGCGAACCCGAACGATTTGAAAAAAATTCGGCTGTTTGAGGTTATGTTCGATAACTGTTCGTGCACCAAAATCATAACTGGATTTTTTCTCAGTAATGCTGAAAATTAATGTTAATACGCAGTTTGAGTGTACAGCGGGGCGGGGAGAGGGGCAGGGGATGGATCTGTGCAGAAATAATGAAGATCTCCATTTTTTTTTCTTTTTAACGCATTTACAGTGGGGAGGTGCAATCTGTCAGCCTATCAGCAGCGCACACATGGAGCAAACTGCTTTTTTTCACACAAGCAAGGGCATGTGTCATTGGCAGTGTATGTCACATGACCTTGCCCTATAAGACCCAGCCATTTTCCCCGTCGCCACCATTTTCTCACTGCTGCAGCTGCGTGTTAGACGGCACCGCTGTTGCTGTGTGCGCTATACTTTGTTAATTTCAAGCCAATTTTTGCACAAATCTACAGATAGCTTGGGAGTAGGGAATAGTTGTGATTGCAGTCCTTTTAAGGACTAGGTTACATCATTTCCTACGACTTTTATCAGGCAGGTCTGTGCTCTTAAATAGATAGGTTGGGAGTAAAGATTAATTGTAATTGCAGTCCTTTTCAGGACTAAGTTTCATCAGTTCCTATCACTTTTTGCCAGGCAGGTCTGTGCCAGTGCTGTGCAAGTTTTTTTTCACAGCATTTGGCTAAATCTAGCAAAGCAAATCCTTTTTGGCCTATTGCAGTGTGTGTTAGTCACTGGAGTAGCCTATCTGTGTTGCAAGCTACACCACCTGTGGATAGAATAAATTTTTTTTACTGCACCTAGTGAAGTAAAACCTTTTGGGCATAGCATCATTCTATTAGTCCATCTATACTAACTTCCACCAGGCTGAAAATTCAATCTAATTTTTTTCTGCATCTAGCTCTGAAAAAATATTTCGGCTTGTAGCAGTGTGTGGGACTTGTTCTATTAGTCCATCTATACTAACCTCCACCAGGTTGCAAATTCAATATCATTTTTATCTGCATCTAGCTCTGAAAAGATATTTTTGCTTGTAGCAGTGTGTGGGACTTGTTCTATTAGTCCATCTATACTGACCTCCACCAGGTTGAAAATTCAATATAATTTTTATCTGCATCTAGCTCTGAAAAATATTTGGGCTTTGGCTTGTAGCAGTGTGTGGGACATGTTCTATTAGACCATCTATACTAACCTCCACCAGGTTAAAAATTCAATATAATTTTTATCTGCATCTAGCTCTGAAAAAATATTTGGGCTTCGGCTTGTAGCAGTGTGTGGTACTTGTTCTATTAGTCCATCTATACTAACCTCCACCAGGTTGCAAATTCAGTATAATTTTTATCTGCATCTAGCTCTGAAAAAATATTTGGGCTTCGGCTTGTAGCAGTGTGTGGGACTTGTTCTATTAGTCCATCTTTACTAACCTCCACCAGGTTGAAAATTCAATAGAATTTTTATCTGCATCTAGCTCTGAAAAAATATTTGGGCTTCGGCTTGTAGCAGTGTGTGGGACTTGTTCTATTAGTCCATCTATACTAACCTCCACCAGGTTACAAATTCAATATAATTTTTATCTGCATCTAGCTCTGAAAAGATATTTTTGCTTGTAGCAGTGTGTGGGACTTGTTCTATTAGTCCATCTATACTAACCTCCACCAGGTTGCAAATTCAATATAATTTTTATCTGCATCTAGCTCTGAAAAAATATTCGGGCTTCGGCTTGTAGCAGTGTGTGGGACTTGTTCTATTAGTCCATCTATACTAACCTCCACCAGGTTGCAAATGAATAATAATTTTTAGCTTCATCTAGCCCGGAAAATAATTTTGGGCTTAGTAGCAGTGTGTGGTACTCATTGTATTAGGCCATCTATACCAAGCTCCACCAGCTTTGAAATTAATAATAATTTTTAGCTGCATCTAGCCCGGAAAAAATTTTTTCTTCCCAATTGTGGTAGCAATAGAAATATGGGGCACGCTCCTGGCTAACAAAAATATACGCTTCATAACAAAAAACACCAGCCTAGCGCACTGCATTAATAAGATGGCATCAACGTCTCTCCTGTCTACGCCGGCTAGCGTTCCTGTGCCTAAAACACAATGCATGGGTCCGTGCTAGCCACGATGCTGAGGGGTCTAAAGCTGCTGCTAACGCTTTATCACAATTCAATTGGCAGATTTTCACAGAGCTCCCCCCCCACGCCCACCCATCGGGCAACAGTTGCCCCCCCTCCCTATGGGATCTAGTGGCAAATAGTTGATGCCATTAATCAGAGCGTCAGTTGCCCCGTCGACGTGCAAGCATACGGTAAGGCATGGGAAGAGTGGACACGACTAGTAGCAGGCAGATGGGTTGACCAATGTGAAAAAGCCAGATTACAAGTCACCATAGAATTTCTCCACAAGCTAATCATGATTGGCATATCAGGGGCGTCAGCGCAGCGGTGTCTGACCGGAGTAACACTTCACTTCCAACTACTGAATTGGGGAGATGCGACAAAGAGATTCATCATCAGACAATCCATAAAAGGGTGGAAAAGGGGTCAGCCAAGTCAGGAGTGTAGACGTCCTGTTCCGTGTCACTGAAACTGATTTATCACATCATATCCCTAACACCATTAACATGACACTCACAATTTGAAGCAACACTACTGTCTACTGCATTTGCGATCGTCTTCTTCGGGGCGCTATGCATAAGCGAATTAGTCCCTCAATCCAAAATTACCACCAGTGGAGGCTTATTATACCAGGGCGTAGTCATAGCCAATAATGCAATACGTCTACGCATACACCAATTGGAAACGGTTCCAGCGGGCAGGGGCACTTGGGTACTTCTACAACCCACAAACGGTACACCGAGTCGGGTAACAATAGTAAAAACATATATAACCATCAGATCACAAAGTAATTTCTTCCTATCACACATTGATGGAGCGCCATTATCAAGATACCAGTTCCAAGCTATATTTAATAAATGCATAACATCGGCAGGGAACCACCACTAAGATTACGGGACACACTCATTCTGCATAGGCGCGGCCACGGAAGCAGCAAGAGCAGGATTGTCAGAAACGGAAGTTCAGAGGATAGGGAGATGGCGATCCAAGTGTTTGGCGAGATACATAAGACCGGACTTGTTATCCTAACGTGGTTTGTTTCTTTTACAGGTGACGCTAAGCCAACAGTGTGGGTGATAGGCCACTCGTAAATATATTGGGCAGAAAAAAGGGCGAAAGTCTGCCCAGGCGGGAGGAAATTAGAGTTTCAAAACACATATTTCAACTGGAGAGGTATTAGAGGCCTGCTATGGCCACAGGTACTAATGGAGGTAATCAAGGTAGGGAGACAGGCAAGAGGTCCGGTCATCTTAGTTATACAGGCCGGTGTAAACGACCTAGGTCATCACAAGAGCGCATAACTAATGACAATAATGAAACTAGACACTGAGCGCTTCAGAGAATTTTTCACAAAACTAACTATAGTATTGTCAGAGATTGTGCCGATAGCGGTAAGGCAAGGTGCGTGAGACATCACGGCCATCGAACGGACATGGTGGGTAATAAATATTCGGATGGCAAAATTTAGAAGAGACAGAGGCGGTGTAGTGATACAACACCGACAACTGGAAGGAGATAAAGCAGGCCTCATATGGACCGACGGTGTTCACTTAATGAATATTGGACTGGACATATTCCTGTCAGGACTCCAGCATGGAGTGGAACAAGCATTAAGAGTGATGTATGGGGGTCAGAGTCCTGCATACGAGTACGCAGGATCCTCCGTGGACTGGAAATAGAAAGGACATGTTGGAGAGTTACACTTGTTGGCCAACTTGCCGGTGTGGAGACCCAGGGCATACTGCAACAAGCTGAATTATTTTAGAAATAAAATGCCTTTCTAATGGAATGAATATAAAGAGTTAATAAATCTGTGACCGATCCTCACCCATCCAGTTGTAAGAGTTACATTATTGTATTGTCAAGGAAAGGGGGTCGGTAGGGGGGCTGAGCGTCTGGGTTTGGTTGGGGGTCCCCACAGTCTGCCTAGGCTTGATGCATTTAAAAATTCTTATTAGATACACAGGTGGTGCAGCTTGCTTCGCAGCTGGGCTACTATGCATAAAGTATTGCCTAGGCTAGATGCAGTTAAAAATTCTACGCTGACTAGCAGACACTGAAGCTTTGGAGCAGACCTCTGAGTAAACAGCTCTTCAGACTCAACCATCTGTGTTACCCCAAGCCATATTGTATGTAGTTTCTTACAGTTAAAAGGGGGGGGAGCGACCCAACCCACCTGAAATTGACGATGCCAACATCACGTAAAACACAGAAAGGGGACTCCAAAAAGAGTCTCCATTTTTTCCAAAAATTGTGGCACAGACACCACTTAAGTGGCATCAATTTCCCCAGAGTTGTTTAAAATGGTTGGTGAGGTGATTTTACCAAATCCTCAAGCTTTTATTCTCCCCAGGATGACACAGTGGTAGAAAATTCCTTGCGGATCCTTGATTTGTTCATCTTTATGAACGTGAGTCTGTCTACATTCTCAATGGACAGCCGCGTGCGCTTATCTGTCAGCACACCACCAGCAGCGCTGAACACATGTTCAGAGAGAACGCTGGCTGCAGGCCATGACAAGATCTCCAAGGCGTGAGTGGCGAGCTCCGACCATTTTTCCAGATAGGAAGCCCAAAATGAGCAAGGGTCCAGTGACACAGTCATAGCTTCGAAGTTCACTTGGAGATACTCCTGTACCATCCTCTCTAGGCTTTGACTATGTGTCAGACTTCTTGTCTCCTGTGGCCTTGCAAAGGATGGTCTAAAAAAGTGGTGAAACGATTCCACAAAAGTGCTGTTACCAGCAGATACTGTGTTACTGTTACGGTTTGAGTGATGAAGACTCTATAGTCCCACGGTTTGCAAGTTAGAACTGTGAGATTCACTACGTGCACCACTGGTGTTTTGTGGAAAAGCACATGTAAGATTCTCCAACAGCCTCTGCTGATACTCCTGCATGCGTGAATCCCTTTCTATGGCAGGAATTACTTCGGCAAATTTACTTTTGTACCGGGGATCTAAGAGTGTTGCAACCCAGTAGTCAGGATTACTTCGAATTCTGACAATCCGAGGGTCGTGTTGCAGGTAGTGCAGCAAGAAGGCACTCATGTGTCTTGCGCATCCAGGAGGACCAAGTCCTTGATGTGTTGGTGGCGAGGTAAGAATCATGCTTCCTTCCTCTGCCCTCTCCCCCCAACCTCGCACAACAGAAATGTGATTAAGGTCTCCCTCATCTGATGAGTCTTACATGCCCATCGCCAGTTAGTCCTCCACTTCTTCCTCGGTTCCTGCACCTTCCTCAACAGTTTGGCTGCTACCATGCACCCTGGTTAATCCCTCTCCCCCACCCTCCCATGCCTGCCGCCTTGGTGCTGACGACCTTCTGGACCTTGGAGATGTTATCCCTCCTCCTCTACTTCCTCCACCTCCTCTTGTCCCACCACCTGACTCTGAATTCTGTTTAACGTGTGCTCCAGCATGTAAATCACCAGAATAGTCATGCTGATAATGGCATCGTCGTCAGCACTAAACATCTTCGTCGCCATTTCAAAACTGTGCAGAAGGGTGTGTGGTGCCCCTGAGGGTTTAGTCGCCACAGAGGTACTGCATCTCACCCAGAGGTGTGGTATCTCATCCTCAGGTAAGGAAGGAGTATGGCTCGGGACCCTAACACCTGCATCCAACACATACCCGCTGTGGGGGTAGGGCGAGATTGCTCCTAAGGGAGAGCACAGTCCCAGGTCCCTAGCTGGTGGGAGGGTCCTATGTTGTGGGTGTGGGTGGAGAAAGCAGCTTAGGGGAGCACATGACAAGGAGAGTATAAATAGGAAGCAATCTTAGAAAGAGCAAGCCAGTCAGAGGAGGAGAAGTGACAGGAGCAGAGGCTCTGCATGAGCTCTGCTCCGGAGGCGGGCCTAGCCTGGGAGGCCCAGGACTGAAGGAGAGAAGAGAGGAGTGGGAGCAGGAAGGCTCCAGGAACCGAAGGGACCCTAGGGGTACGGGCCGTGCAGAAGGCCACCGGTACGCCCGCTGCTACGAGGAGGTAGAGGGGTCAGGCCAGATAAGGGGAACTGGTCCCTCAACTAGCGGAGAAACAGCAAGGCTCAACTAGAAACCGGAGGCTGCAGCATTTCATGTACTGCAGGCCAAAGTCCACACCAGTCTCACTAAGAAGGTAGCCACATAGGACCCAGGAGACGGAACACACGTCGCCCGCCAAGGCCCGAGGATACCGGATAGAAGTGTTACTGGGTGTGAGTTGCAGGGAGAAGGCAAGAGAAAGGACACACAGAAGGGGGTCCTGCTAAGTACTCCGGAGCTATCTGGGGGTGGACTGAGCCCCTCACTGAGTACACACAGCACGACGAGGGAGATTTCTCTGGTACCTGTAATCTGGACTGCAACAACTGTGAGTAAAGATCTTGGGACTGCATCACACGGACTCTGTGTTCATTAATGACTCCCTGCACTACAACCACCATCATCCCCCAACACTGCCCTGAAGCTACATTCTTCCTGTGGGGAGTAATAATACCATTGCTGCAAAACCACCAGCTTCAGAGGACTATTCCGCAGCGGCGGCCCCTTTGGCTGCACTCCACAGGTGGCATAGTCGGACATTATAAAACCCATATATACAAATTACCCTTGGATTGACCACCCTGGGTCACGGACCGGGTCGCCGCCACAGTGACTACAACCCCCAGCGTCTACCTGCCCGGCTCCGGGTACCCCACGGCCCAGGGGGCGCATCAAATTCATAGGTCTGAGACCACTCCTGCAGCATGATTTGCCCCACCTCTGGATCTCGTTGGCCAGGCTATACGTCAGAACGTATTGCACCAGGGCTTGTCGGTGCTGCCACAGTCGCTGCAACATGTGAAGAGGTGAATTCCACCGTGTCAGCACATCGCATTTCAGGTGAACAGGCAGGCCCAACGACTTCTGCAGAGATGTAAGTCGTTGAGCTGCGGGATGCAAACGGCGGAAGTGAGCACACAGCGACCGTGCCCTCTGCAGAAGGCCATCTAGTCCGGGATAGTGGGCTAAAAATTGCTGGACAACCAGGTTCAACACGTGATCCATACAAGGCACGTGTGTGACATTGCCCCGGCTAAGGGCCGCACCCAGGTTTGCAGCATTGTCGCACACGGCCTTCCCTGGTTGCAGGTCCAGTGGAGACAACCATTCATGAAGCTGGGTCTCCAGAGCTGACCACAACTTCTCAGCTGTATGAATCACATTTCCCAGACATTTCAAAGTAAACACCGCCTGATGCCGTTGAGCCCTGCTGCCAGCATAGTAGGGAGGTGTGCAGGATTCCTTCTGCGCAGTTAGAAAGCAGGTGGCATTACCAGAAAGGCTTTGGGTGCAGGTGGAGGACCGAGAGGAGGTTGAGGAGGCAGAAGCAGTGGAGGAACTTCTAGATAAAGAGGATTGACGTACAATTCGTGGGGACGGCAAGACTTGGACAGCAGCCCCTTGTCCTGCTGTCACCATAGTTAGCCAGTGCCCAGTCAGCGACATGTAACACCCCTGTCCATGCCTACTCTCCCAAGTGTCTGTGGTGAAATGCACCCTGTCACACACAGAGTTTCTCAAAGAAGCAGTGATGTTGTGTCTGACATGCTGGTGTAGCGCAGGCACACCTTTCTTTGAGAAGTAGTGCCGACTGGGCATCTGGTACTGGGGCACTGCGACGGACATAAGGTCTCGAAAATCCTCTGTGTCCACCACGCGGAAAGGCAGCATTTCTGTAGACAAGAGCTTGCAGATGGTGAAATTCAACCTCTTAGCTTTCTCATGGCTAGGAGGAAATGGTCTTTTACTTGTCCACATCTGAGGGACCGAGGGCTGGCTGTTGTGCTTAGACGGGGTTGAGTAGGGTGTCCCCGGCAAACTTGCCGGTCTGTGAGGAAGATGCAGGTGGAAAAGTTAGGTTGCCTTGATCCAAAGGTGGTGCTCTCGATGTCGGAGAGCGCTCAAAACCAGCTGATGTTTCCACTTCCAAATGAAATGGCCAATCACACTGGCTGTTGCGGGTAAAGAGGTGGCAGGTCTGCGTCCAAAAACATGTGTGACTGCTGTCCCCCCAGTCACAGAGGATGAAGAGGCCGCGGATGCACAAGATGGGGCAGACGGTGGTTGGCCCAGCCCACTAGGCCGCATTGTAGCACAGTGAGCTTCCCACTGCAACTTATGCTTCATATCCATGTGACGGTTCATGCTTGAAGTACTCAAACTATGGATTTTTTGGCCTCTACTTAGCTTTTGGTGACAAATATTACAGATAACACGAGTAGGGTCATCCTTATAGATCTGAAAAAATGCCCAGGCTATGCAAGGCTTAGAGCCCTTGCGACCTGAAGAGCCACTGCGACTTGTGGTCAGAGGCAGAGTTGTGGTTGAGGATGCAGTTGTTGACGTGCATCCAGTACTCCGTCTCTGTCCAGGAAGGCGCAACCTAACCTCGTCGTCAATAGCATCTGTGACGCCCAGCTGCGCTTGGTATCACAGATCCTAGAAGAGTGCATTGATGGAATCCTCCACAAGAGGCCCCCATAAACTTTCACACATCTCCACCTTCCACCTCAGACCAGCAGAGGGAGCCCGTTAGGGATATAAATAGGGAAGGTGGAGCTAGGCAGTTCCTGCAGTAGAGAAGCCTAAGAGAGGTCAGTCTGCAGTGGAGCTCAGTCAAGTCTAGAGAACTCAGTTAATAGTTCAGCGGTGGAGCACGAGGCTCCTGTTAGCTAGATTCAGGGAGCCCAGTTAGCGCTTAAGGTGTGCCGGCGCCATAAGATCGGTGAAGTGCGCCAAGTTGCCGTTAGTGTGTATTGCGTAGTGAGGGCCTGAGTAGGCCGAAGGCGAGTGGAGAGTTAGTACATAGGGGGCAGAGGAGCTCAACCAGCTCACCCCAAAGCATTTACCGGACACCGGATCCGAGCTTACCGGGATCTCTGACCCAGTAAGGCATAACCGGAATCCTTGGAGAACTACAAGTCCCAGGATCGCTAAGGTGCTGATACGTAACAGAGCCAGGAGATGCTTAGGCCCCACATACTGGGAGCGTGAACTCCAAGACAAGGCCCTACCACAAGGTCAGCCAGCGCAGGACAGAGACAAAGTTAGGCCTAGCTCCAGGCAGGTCAGAAACTTACTGCGCAGAGGCAAGAAACAGGAGGCCCTACACCCACTCATTGGGGAGGATCCTGATATGCACCCTTCACCCTACAGTGCTCCGGGATGTGCCTGAATTTCCACCAGTAAAAGGTACTGAAGTGACTACCGTGTCTGTTCCCGTTCTTGCTCTGACCCAGCTGGGTCTCGCCTGTCCTGCATTCCCCCTGCATATTCTTTTCTGAGGCCTAGCTCCACCTGTGGGGAGCTATACCATCGAGCTGCCTTATCACCGGCCTCAGTGGACTACTGCAGCGCTGATGCTTCTCCCCAAATACCACAAGTGGCGTCACGAACTCTTATAAAATTAACAATTATCCACCCTTTTAAAGACTGACCGCAGGGTACGGGCCCGGGAGCCGACCACAGCGACATCCCAAAGGCCAGGCAAATGCCCGGGTACCGAGTCATCCCAATCCCCTGGGCTAGTCACATCCTCCTCCACCTCCTCTGCTGACCTCATCGACTGGCTGACTGTGGGTTGACAGTAAGTGGGATCTCCAACCTCGTCATCATCACCCTCTGTGTTCTCACTCCCGTCGTCCTCAGAGCCAACCTCTTCCAGCCCTGGCCGAAAAGTCAAGTTGTTGCTCCAATCAGGTATTTGAGTCTCATCATCGTCTTCATCATTGTCTCCACCAACAGGAGTTACAGTTTGGGAACGAGGGTCTACATTATGCTCAGAACCTTCTTCATCTGGTCCTGGATCCGACTCATAAAGATTCTGGGCATCAGTGCAGATCATTTCCTCGTCTGCATTAACAGAAGCTCTGGAGCAGACCTCCGTTTCCCAGGCTATAGTATGAGTAAACAGCTGTGCAGACTCAACTATCTGTGTTACTCCATACTTAGACGGGCAGCTGGAGACTTGGGAGCTGTGAGGAAGCAAGTGCGATTGGGGTGACACCTCTGAGGACTGGAATTTTTGTGATATTGAAGTTGAGGTGGAGGAGAGCCCACTTGAAGGAGCACTTGATATACGTTGAAGCACCTGCAGTTTTAGTGCCTCATCTGGAATTTGTAGCGATGGGCGTGTCCGTAAGAAAGGGATAGTATCACATTGTCCACCAAAAGAAGCAGACATCTTAGTTTGGCTGGAAGATGGTCTTTCTTCTGCAGATGTTACTCCCCAGCACCGCGGGGGGGGCTCAACCACCAGCAGACAGGCACCAGTATTGAGAGAGGGGGGCTGGCCATCAGGGTCCACCGCAGCTCTGGCACAAACCCGGCAACACGGAGGTCGCACGGGCAGGAACGGACTGGCCGTATCGGCTTCGCATTTTTTTGGTTTTAGAAGGGCATGACATGCCTATATCTGTGTCTTCCCCTCCTTTTACTCCTCCACCTCTTTTCTTTTCACATGACTATATGTACTTGTCACTTTTCCATGTGTTAGTTGTGTCTTCTGAGCAGTTTGTCAGCTTTTGGACACCTTTGAAGGTGTTTTCTATGTGTTTCTATGTGTTTTTGTTTGCCTGCCATTGGTTTTAACTGTGTTCGAAGGTGTTCGACGAACAGTTCGATGAACAGTTCGGCAAACATACGGGTGTTCGACGAACCGAACCGAACTCGAACACTACGGGGGTGGCTCAACACTAGTTAACAGCAGCTCAGATTAGAGACCAGGTCAATGCCACACAGAGTTCTAGCAGCAGACACATCTCTTCAACAACTGTTAGGAGGAGACTTTGTGCAGCAGGTCTTCATGGTAAAATAGCTGCTAGGAAACCACTGCTAAGGACAGGCAACAAGCAGAAGAGATTTGTTTGGGTTAAAGAACACAAGGAATGGACATTAGACTAGTGGAAATCTTTGCTTTTGTCTGATGAGTCCAAATTTGAGATCTTTGGTTCCAACCACAATGTCTTTGTGCGACGCAGAAAAGGTGAATGGATGGACTCTACATGCCTGGTTCCCACAGTGAAGCATAGAGGAGGAGGTGTGATGGTGTGGGGGTGCTTTGCTGGTGACACTTTTGGGGATTTTTTTCAAAATTGAAGGCATACTGAACTAGCATGGCTACCACAGCATCTTGCTTCGGCATGCTATTCCATCCGGTTTGCGTTTAGTTGGACCATCATTTATTTTTCAACAGGACAATGACCCCCAAACACACCTCCAGGCTGTGTAAGGGCTATTTGACCAAGAAGGAGAGTGATGGGGTGCTACTCCAGATTACCTGGCCTCCACAGTCACCAGACTGGAACCCAATCGAGATGGTTGGGGGGTGAGCTGGACCGCAGAGTGAGGGCAAAAGGGCCAACAAGTGCTAAACATCTCTGGGAACACCTTCAAGATTGTTGGAAGACCATTTCCAGGGACTGCCTCTTGAAGCTCATCAAGAGAATGCCAAGAGTGTGCAAAGCAGTCATCAAAGCAAAAGGTGGCTACTTTGAAGAACCTAGAATATAAGACATATTTTCAGTTGTTTCAAACTTTTTTGTTAAGTATATACTTCCACATGTGTTAATTCATAGTTTTGATGTCTTCAGTGTGAATGTACAATTTTCAAAGTCATGAAAATACAGAAAAATCTTTAAATGAGAAGGTGTGTCCAAACTTTTGGTTTGTACTGTATATATATATATATGTATATATATATATATATTTATAAGACATATATACTCGAGTATAATCCGAGTTTTTAAGCACATTTTTTGTGCTGAAAAAGCCCACCTCGGCTTATACACTGGTATATACCCGAGTATAAAGAAATTCCGTTGGTGGATTGTCGGGGGGTTGCGGCAGTGGAGGAGTGGGTTGCAGCGGCAGAGGAGCAGGGCACACGCAGTAGCCACTGGTGCAGCTACCACGTGTGCCTGCTGCATGTCATTTCTCACAGGAAGTCCTGTAATGCAGCTTGTTGCAGAAGCTATGGCAGCCCGCCCAACATAAACTCGCCCTTGTCGGTGGTGCTCTGACACACACACATCTTTCTTTGTGCATTTAATTTCTTGAATACAGAGTTGAACAATTGCCTGATCTGTAATGCGGTTTGCGAAATAACATGCATAAGCATGGCCGATCCACATTAAAAAATCAGCCATAGAGTGTCCAGGAACCTTCCCCCACACTTTTCTTAGCCAGGGCTGCTTTTCGGCAGGGTTATACAGGCCCACCAGAGAACCGGAGACTCCTACGGGCCCTTGCTTCTCCTTCAGGAGAGTTCATAGTGCCGAGATGAGGCCATGATGATGATAGAGGCCACCATCTGCTTAGTTTTCTGTTACTTGGAATGCAAGTGCAAGTATGCAGCCAGCCACCCACCCACCCACAGGCCGCAACACTAAACTGCCAGATTTCAGGGAAGCTTTTTGTACTTGAAATATGGCCTTTTAAGCTTGTGGAGGCATAAGCTTTCACAAGCTCATTCTGGCGGCGGCCGAGTGTCCATACTCGGTCCCCAGCCGCCACTATATTTCCCGGTATTGCCTCCGCCTTCCACAAGCACGGGTCCCACAACATTACCCGTGCCCTCCCCAGTGCACTTACTGGGAAGGACCGCCTAACCACAAACACGTGGACAGATGAATTTGGCCAGGGACAGTACGGAGCCAGTCCACTACTTTTTTTGCTGACAGTTGTATTTAGCTCGGTGAAAGGACTGGCATAGAGGGAACCCCTATCTACCCTGCATGGCATTTCTCACAGGAAGTCCTGTAAAGCTGCTTTCACTTGAAATGTGGCCTTTTAGGTTCGTGGAGGTGGATGCTTCTCACAACCACATGCCTCATGCCTCGTGTCCATACTCTGTCCCCAGCCGTCACTATTTCTCCCGGTGTTGTCTCCATCTTCTACAAGCGCGGGTCTCTGAACATGACTGCTGGTACTTTTCTGTGGAAATTTGCTTGCCTCCTACCAGCCTATTTGGTAGACTGAGTGGCTGCCCAAATACATTTTCTCACAAAGGAGCTGAAGATAGAGTGGCAGTAGGTGCAAGTTTCTCCAGCCTGTTAGATGTTACAGGGTGAACTGCAGGACAATGGATCAGTGGTTAGCACTGAATACTTGCAGCGCTGGGATCCTGGGTTCAATTCCCAGCAAGGACAACATCTGCAAGGACTTTGTATGTTCTCCCCATGTTTGCCTGTGTTTCCTCCTCAGTAAAAAATCACTTTTCTTAGCCAGGACTGCTTCTTGGCAGGGTTGGACGTTCCCACCAGAGAATCCTCTGGTGTGCCTTGGCTTCTACCTCAGTAGAGTTCATGATAGCGCTATCTTTGCAGCTGCTATGGGGCTCTTGAGCGGGGGAGAAAGGTTAGCCCTCAGAATCAAATCCTCTGGTGGGCACAATGTTTTTCAATCTGAAACAGCTTCTCAGAGGGAGTTGTATTCACCACAGCAATATTCTTTAGCTCGTTGAAAGGACTGGCATAGAGGGAAACCATATCTACCCTGGCTGTCATTTCTCTGTCACCAGGTTCCGCTCATTGTCACACACGACCATGCCTGGCTGTATGTTCAGCGGTGAGAGCCACAGATCAGGCTGCTGTGTTACAGCTTTCAACAACTCTGCAGCGCTGAGTGGTTCGTCAATTAAGGATTAAGCATGTTATCTTCAGCATAGCCTGTTGCCGCTTTGCCAAGGCAGTACTGCAGTGCTGTCAGCTTGTGACTGATGTGGTCATTTCGGAGATGGAGGAGGAGGTGCATGAGCTGAACAATGTGATTGCATTGTTGTTCAATTGGTGACGCTGTTTTTTATACTAAAGAAAGATCCTATTTTTTTTTTTTACGTTTTTTTTTAAGACAAATGCATTCACCGAGAAATGTCATTTTAACATTTTACAACCTTATCTGGCAATGTGGTGTGTGATGCATCATCAGACACATCCTGTTTTATTTATGATGGATGGACTCTGAAAGTCATTAAGCCTATTTTTATAGGGACATCAGACGGCCCTTATTATTCTTAAAATGCCAGCAGTCTGCCCTAGCTATTGTTAGAGAGCCATCAGCCGGCTATGCTTTGTTGTTCATATTATTAACAAGTGGGTCTCCTATACTGTTATTTCGTATCCAGTGACTGCAAGGGCTGCCAAAAATTTGGATGCAGCCCAATGCCCATTTGAAGAGAAATAGAGGAGGGTCTCAGTAAAAAAAATGTTCCCATTATAAAGGAGCGGGTCTCCTATAGTGGTAATGCCATGCTGTGACTGCAAGGGCTGCCAAAATTTGGGAAAAACCCCACTAAGATTTTAAAGACACATAGAGCAGGACCACAGTAACAAGGTACGACATGTTCCCATTAGAAAGGAGAGGATCTGCTCTACAGTTATAGGGTATGCAGTGAGTCCAACGGCTGACAATTTTAGGATAATCCCCACTAAGAATTTAAACACACACAGAGCAGGGCCAGAGTAACAAGGTACGACATGTTCCCATTAGAAAGGAGAGGGTCTGCTATACAGTTATAGGGTATGCAGTGAGTCCAACGGCTGGCCAATTTAATAAAAACACCACTAAGAATTTAAAGACACATGCAGCAGGGCCACAGTAACAAGGTACGACATGTTCCCATAAGAAAGGAGAGTGTCTGCTATACAGTTATAGGGTATGCAGTGAGTGCAACGGCTGATAATTTTAGGAAAAATCCCACTAAGAATTTAAAGACACACAGAGCAGGGCCACAGTAACAAGGTGCGACATGTTCCCATAAGAAAGGAGAGGGTCTGCTATACAGTTATAGGGTATTAATAACAGAGATACTGCCATACAAAAAAGATAACAAAAGAAAAGTGGGCGGATGGCTAGTCACATGACAAGCACCCGTCCAACAAGCAAGCTGCAAAACCAAGAAAAAAAGGAGAACAACCCAGCATAACATTGCAAGAAAAAGTATATTTATTGAATCAAAACAAAAGTACCACTCCATTTCTTCTCCCCCCTCCACTCTGACTGTGCTAGTCTGTCAGGTAATTACCTATGATTTTGTATACTGTTTCGGTACCTGGTTTTTATACATTACTCTTATGTTTTTACCTTGCCATCTTACAGGTGGTAGGTCCCCTTGTATAGGGTTCCCCACTAGAGATTGTTCTTATGCTTATTCTATATATTCATGTTTATGATTGATATATATATATGTATATGTATTCTTTGACTACGGGCATTTGTGCAATTTCGTCTATTCCAGGCACCGTTGTTACTATATTTATACTTGTATGCGCCTGACTCTCTAGCATTCTTTCCATCTAGTCACCCCTTCTTGTCTTTCATATATATATTTTTTTCTTTACTTTTGTTTTGATTCAATAAATATACTTTTTCTTGCAATGTTATGCTGGGTTGTTCTCCTTTTTTTCAGTTATAGGGTATGCAGTGAGTCCAACGGCTGACCAATTTTAGGAAAAAACCCCACTAAGAATTTAAAGACACACAGAGCAGGGCCATAGTAATGACAAATTCCCATTAGAAAGGAGAGAGTCTCCCATAGTGTTGGCCTATGCAGTGAATTCAAGGGCTGCCAAAAATTTGGAGGCACTTCAATGCCCCTTGGAAGAGACGTGGAGGAGCGCCTCATAAAAATATGTTCCCATTAGAAAGGAGCGGCCCTCCTATACTTGTAATGCCCATGCACTAAGTGTATGGGTGACAAACATTTACCCCTGGATGGTATACATGAACATACTGTATAAAATTTTTTTTTACGGGCATCATAAACACCCTTTAAAAAAATTAGGTGGCTGTTGCATCACGGACCTCTGTCAACCTGGTGATATGGTGGTGGAGGATGAGGAGAAGGAGGAGGACAAGAGCAAATAGCCAAAATCAGGAAGCGTATACCCATGTGTGGGTGTGAAAAGGTGCATGGGAATACACCTCCCAAGAAAAGACACTGGATTGGAGTTACACTGCTATCATTCGGTGGTGTTGAGAAGTCTGGCCCAATCCAGCCCTTGTTCATTTTTATAAGAGTCAGCCTGTCAGCATTTTCAGTTGACAGGCGGATGCGCTTATCAGTCATAATTTCACCAGCGGCACTAAAAACCCGCTTTGATAAAATGCTGGCGGCAGGGCAGGCCAGAACCTTCAAGGCATAGAGAGCCAGTTCATTCCACGTATCCAGCTTGGATACCCAATAATTATAAGGCACAGCGGAATCACGGAGGACGTTGGTATGGTCGGCAAGGTACTCCCTCAGCATCTTCCCAAACTTTGCACTCCATGTGAGAGTACCCCGCACCTCAGGGCCTGTCCGATGGGAGGGTCTCAGAAAACTCTCCCAGAACTTTGACAGTGTTCCCCTGCCTCTGATGGATTTAAGTTGTGTCTCTCTCGCCTGTACTCCTTAGTTATCCAACGAAGTGTGCCCTCTGCCGCCAGCGTTTTCCGATGGGAATTTTTTTAATAGTTCCGCAACAAGGGCCTTCTGGTACAGCCCCATTTTTATAGACCTGTCCGCCTCGGGAATAAGAGATATAAAATTCTCCTTGTAGCGTGGGTCTGGAAGTGTCACCAACCAGTAATGACTGTCACCCAAAAATTTTGAGAACGCAAGGGTCATGGGAAAGGCAGCGTAACATAAGCTCGGCCATGCGTGCCAGACTACTAACAGGCAAGACTTCCGTGTCCTCACCAAGAGGATGACTGACCATGCTCTCCTCCTCCTCCTCTCTGTCCTCTGGCCATCCACTCTGAACAGACGGTATGACAGCTGTGCAGGTACTACAATCTATAGTGCATGAAACTAGCTCCTGTCCTTCCTCCTCCTCCTCTTCTTCCTCATTGTCACCCAATCCACTTTGGGATGAGATGAGGCTTGGCTGTGTGTAATCACCCTGTATGGTTCTTTGCTCCATCTTATCGTGCTCCGCCTGCATTGCATCCTCTTTGATTGTGAGCAGAGCGCGTTTAAGAAGACAGAGAAGCGGGATGGTGATGCTAATTATGGCGTCATCGCCGCTCGCCATCATGGTGGTGTCTTCAAAGTTTTGGAGGATGGCACATATGTCTGACATCCATGTCCACTTATGAGGTCTGATGTGTGGAGTCTGAAGTGAATACCGTCGGCCTTGTTGATGCTGGTACTCAACAACTTCCCTCTTCTGCTCACAAATCCTTCCCAACATCTGCAGTGTAGAGTTCCAACGTGTGGGGACATCACACTTCGGTCTGTGAGCCGGAAGCTGCAAATGCTTCTGAAATACTGCAAGGGCGGCAGAAGCTGTAGCTGGCTTTCTAAAATGAGCACACAGGCAAAGTACTTTAACAAGCATATCTGGCAGCTCCGGGTAGGATTTGAGAAACTGCTGAACCACGAGGTTAAGCACATGGGCCAGGCATGGTACGTGCGTGAGCTCGCCTCGCCTCAGAGCCGCCACCAGGTTCCGGCCATTGTCACACACGACCATGCCTGGCTGTAGGTTCAGTGGTGTGAGCCACAGATCTGCCTGCTCTTTCAGAGCTATCCACAACTCTTCAGCTTTGTGCGGTTTTTCACCTAAGCAGATTAGGTTCAGCACAGCCTGTTGCCGCTTGGCTGAGGCAGTGCTGCAGTGCTTCCAGCTTGTGACTGATGTGGTCATTTCTGAGATGGAGGCTGAAGAGGAGGAGGAGGCTCAGGAGGATGAGGTGCAGGAGCTGTAGACCATGGGGGGCAACCCTGATTGACCTAGGGCCCGTAATCCATGGCGTCGGGAGGAAGTGTTCCGTCCCAAGGTCTGACTGGGTCCTGGCTTCCACTATGTTAACCCAGTGTGCCATCACCGAGATGTACCGTCCCTGCCAACAAGCACTTGTCCATTTGTCCGTGGATAGATGGACTTTACCGGTAACTGCATTGTTGAGAGCACGGCTAATGTTTTGGGACACGTGCTTGTGTAATGCGGGGACGGCACACCGGGAAAAATAGTGACGGCTGAGGACTGAGTACCGAGGGACGGCCCCACCATCAGGTTGCGGAATGCTTCTGTCTCCACGAGCCTAAAAGACAACATTTCAATCGCAAGAAGTCGTGAAATGTGAGAATTTGGTAGTGTGGCCTGTGGGGTGTTGGCTGCATATTTGCGCTTGCGTTCCTAGGACTGGGGTATGGACAACTGAACGCTGTGCTGGGACAAGGACATGGACGTGCTTCCTGATGCTGCTACTTGAGAGTGTGCAACAACAGGTGCAGGGCAGGAGGCATCTTCGCATGCACCATGGACAGGATTGGCTTGCCTTGCATGCACAACAGCAGAATAAGCAATTGTGCCACCTGCAGACACTGTTCCTGGACCCTGAGTTTCGGCCCACAAAGTTGGGTGCTTTGCTGCCATGTGCCTGATCATTCTGGTGGTGGTCAGGCTGATCGTTTTGCCACCCCTGCTGATGCTGGCCTGGCAGGTGTTGCAAATGGCCTTTTTGGGGTTATCAGCAGAGTCTTTAAAAAGCAACCAGACTCGGGAAGACCTAACAGTTGTACTGGCAACTCCATTTGTGTTGGTGTTACGGGGAATAGTTGCCTGCCTTCTGTGTGCGGCCACCACACTGCTTCTTCCTGCCTGTTGGGGTGCTTTGCCTCCCTCCCCCTGTGTGCTGCTGTCCTCACTCTGCATGTCCTCCTGCCAGGTTGGGTCAGTTACTATATCATCCACCACCTCGTCTTCCACTTCCGCACCCTGGTCCTCCTCCTGACTTTCTGGCAATTGTGCCTCATCATTGTCCACCTCTTGTGACATTTTCCCACCGTCGCCTTTGTGTGACTGTGGCTGCTCAAATATTCAAGTGGGCCGGGTGAGAGGCCCAAATCTATAAATGGAAAAGTGAACAGCTCTTCAGAGTGTCCAAGTGTGGGATCAATTGTCTCTGGGTACTCGGCATGGTGGGAGGAAGGAGGATCAGGGTGAGGAATATGCGGTCCAGACTCACAGCTACTGAGACTTGACCGTGTGGAAGACAGGGTGGTGGTGGCTGGAAGAATTATCCGCTATCCAACCAACAACCTTTTGACACTGCTCTGGGTTCAATAGTGGTGTGCTGCGGTCCCCTAGAAATTGGGACAGGAAGGTCAGGCGAGAAGATGTGGGTGTTTGTTGTGACACAATTTCGGCTTGCCCACTGCCTTGTTCTCAGCCTCTGCATGCACCATTACCATCACGTCCAGTTCCCCGTCCCTTGCCACATGCCTTGCCCATTTTAAATGGAGCACAGTATCTTCCACGCTCACTACAAATGACTGAGTTTGGAGCGAATTTATATGTGATCCGTGTGACGGATAAAACAGAGTTTTAAATACCTGGCCTGTAGGTAAGTAGTTTGACCTGCAAACTGCTCTGAATTGCTTCACTGACAGACCGAAAGAAATTTTTAATGGAGGCCAGAAATGGCAGTATGTTCTGACAACGTATATGTAATCCGTGTGATGGAGAAAACACAGTTTTAAATACCTGGCCTGTAGGTAACTGTTTTGAACAGCAAACCAGTGTCAAAAACTTTGCTGACACACTGAATTTTTTTTTAATGGAGGCCAGAAATGGCAGTATTTCCTGAAAACGTATATGTGATCCGTGTGATGGAGAAAACATAGTTTTACATAGATGGATTTTTAGCGCTGTAATATGGAAAGGACCTGGCTGTATTCTGCAGTGCCAACAAGCAAATGGCGCAGAAAAAGCGTGTTCTCTGGATTGCTTTTTAAGCAAATAATGAGCATTAAGATGCAAAAAAAATTATTCCTGGCCCCTGAGACCTGGGCCTGTTTCCAGAAATATCTAACAGCAGCAGCCGACAGAACTGGAATGGAGCCTCTTGTGCTATGCGCACTGCAGTCTGCTATATACACTGCCTGCCTGCCTATATACACTGCCTGCCTGATATCTCTGCAAATGGATTAGTTAGTCCTCAAAAGGACTGTTTGTTAAGATGGATATGAGTAATGTACGGTTTTTCTCCCTACACTACCTAATACACAAGCAAATCTCTTCCTAGCTCAGCAGCCGCTCTCCCTACACTGTCTGATGTGGAGTGACTGTGATGAGCATGGTGGCACCAGGTCTGATATACACCTGATGACGCTGTGCGGCCAGCCAATCACTGTAATGCCCACAACCAACATGGCTACGGCATTACAGTGCATGGCAGGCAATCCCTGCATGTTCATTGGCTCTCTAAAGAGCGCCAAACATGCAGGGAGGGGACCCGAGTTCCGGCCTGAGCAACCCGGAAATACTCGCTGAGCACCGAGCTTGTCGAGCATCATGATGCTCGGGCGAGTACCGAGTAGTGGCGAGTATGTTCACTCATCACTAGAGATGAGCAAATGTTTCAATATTCGATTTGGATTACGATCGCCGAATTTGCAATATTCGCTTATTTATTCGTCGAATGTTTGTCGAACTTTACTGAACGCCATAGGATTCAATGGGGGGCCAAAAAAAACGCGTACACAACACCTTCAAAAGTGCCCAAAAGCTGCCAAAACACATCAAATAAGGAGCAGACACTTGGAAAGTGCAATCAATTGACCCAGAGTACAAGTACTATAATTATTATTACAATTACAGCATCATTTATTCCGTGGCGCTTTACATGTCAAAAGGAGTCACGTCGGTGACTCATCAACTGGTACAAGAGGAGAGGGGACCCTGACCGCAAGGGCGCACAAACAATCTACAAGGGATGGGTGAGGATACAGCAGGGCACGGTACAGCTAGTCGTGCAACGGTATGCTGGAGTGAGGGTTGCTGCAGATTGTACGCTTGTCACAAGAAGTGGGTCTTCAGCTTCCTTTTCAAGGTTTGCACGGTAGGAGAGAGTCTGATGTGTTGAGGTACTGAGTTACACAGTAGTGGAGATGCATGGGACAAATCTTGTATGCAATCAGGACAAGAAGAGAAAAGATTGAAGTAGAGAAGGAGATCTTGGAAGGATGGGAGGTTTCGTGCAGGTAACTAGTACAGGGAGACTAGGTCACACATGTATGGAAGAGACAGGTTTTCGATGGCTTGGTATGCCAAAGTTTGACTTTTCAACTGAAGTCTCTGGGCAACAGGGAGCCAGCGCAGGGATTGACAGAGGGGAGAAGCCTGGGAAAAGCGGGGTGACAGGTGGATTAATTGGCCAGCACAGTTTATGGATAGATTGGAGGGGTGCGAGAGTGGTAGAAGGGAGGCCACAGAGCAAGAGCTTGTAGTAGTTGAGGTGGGAGATGATGAGGGCGTTCAGTGGTGTTTTTCTAGATTCAGGGTTGAGGAATGTGAGGATCCCCGAGATACTTTTGAGTTGGAGTCAGCAGCAAGTGGAAAGGGCTTGGATCTGACGTTTAAAGGACAGATCAAAGTCAAGCTTGCGGGACTGGGGAGAGTGGATAGCCATTCATTTCGATGGATAGGTCAGTTGGGGTGGGGTGAAAGAAAGAAATAAATACACACCAGAACATGGAGAACTAAACTAATATACAGTACAGACCAAAAGGTTGGACACACCTTCTCATTTAAAGATTTTTCTGTATTTTCATGACTTTGAAAATTGTACATTCACACTGAAGGCATCAAAACTATGAATTAACACATGTGGAATTATATACTTAACAAAAAAGTGTGAAACTACTGAAAATATGTCTTATATTCTAGGTTCTTCAAAGTAGCCACCTTTTGCTTTGATGACTGCTTTGCACACTCTTTGCATTCTCTTGATGAGCTTCAAGAGGTAGTCCCCGGATATGGTTTTCACTTCACAAGTGTGCCCTGTCAGGTTTAATAAGTGGGATTTCTTGCCTTATAAATGGGGTTGGGACCATCAGTTGTGTTGTGCAGAAGTCAGGTGGATACACAGCTGATAGTCCTACTGAATAGACTGTTAAAATTTGTATTATGGCAAGAAAAAAGCAGCTAAGTAAAGAAAAACGAGTGGCCATCATTACTTTAAAAAATGAAGGTCAGTCAGTCCGAAAAATTGAGCAAACTTTGAAAGTGTCCCCAAGTGCACTTGCAAAAACCATCAAGCGCTACAAGGAAACTGGCTCACATGAGGACCACCCCAGGAAATGAAGACCAAGAGTCACCTCTGGTTCTGAGGATAAGTTTATTCGAGTCACCAGCCTCAGAAATTGCAGGTTAACAGCAGCTCAGATTAGAGAACAGGTGAATTTCACACAGAGTTCTAGCAGCAGACACATCTCTTCAACAACTGTTAAGAGGAGACTTTGTGCAGCAGGCCTTCATGGTAAAATAGCTGCTAGGAAACCACTGCAAAGGACAGGCAACAAGCAGAAGAGACTTGTTTGGGCTAAAGAACACAAGGAATGGACATTAGACCAGTGGAAATCTGTGCTTTGGTCTGATGAGTCCAAATTTGAGATCTTTGGTTCCAACCACCTTGTCTTTGTGCGACGCAGAAAAGGTGAACGGATGGACTCTACATGCCTGGTTCCCACTGTGAAGCATGGAGGAGGAGGTGAGATGGTGTGGGGGTGCTTTGCTGGTGACACTGTTGGGGATTTATTCAAAATTGAAGGCATACTGAACCAGCATGGCTACCACAGCATCTTGCAGCGGCATGCTATTCCATCCAGTTTGCGTTTAGTTGGACCATCATTTATTTTTCAACAGGACAATGACCCCAAACACACCTCCAGGCTGTGTAAGGGCTATTTGACCAAAAAGGAGAGTGATGGGGTGCTACTCTAGATGACCTGGCCTCCACAGTCACCAGACCTGAACCCAATCGAGATGGTTTGGGGTGAGCTGGACCGCAGAGTGAAGGCAAAAGGGCCAACAAGTGCTAAGCATCTCTGGGAACTCCTTCAAGATTGTTGAAAGACCATTTCCGGTGACTACCTCTTGAAGCTCATCAAGAGAATGCCAAGAGTGTGCAAAGCAGTCATCAAAGCAAAAGGTGGCTACTTTGAAGAACCTAGAATATAAGACATATTTTCAGTTGTTTCACACTTTTTTGTTAAGTATATAATTCCACAAGTGTTAATTCATAGTTTTGATGCCTTTAGTGTGAATGTACAATTTTCATAGTCATGAAAATACAGAAAAATCTTTAAATGAGAAGGTGTGTCCAAACTTTTGGTCTGTACAACAGGGCTTGGAGAACTAAACTACTAATCAGCTATGGTTGGAAAATGAAACAAATACACACCAGAACATGGAGAACTAAACTAATAGAAAACAGGGGTTGGAGAACTAAACTAATAAGACAACATTGGTTGGAGAACTAAACTACTAAACAGCCTAGGTTGGAGAATGAAACAAATATACACCAGAACATGGAGAACTAAACTAATAGAAAACGGATTGGAGAACTAAACTAATAAGACAACAGGGGTTGGAAAACTAACCTACTAAACAGCTATGGTTGGAGAACTAATCCATAACACACCAGGCGATGGAGAACTAAACCACTAGACACCAAGGTATCACTAGACAGCAAGTGTTGGAATCCCCAAAGCTTGCTGGACAAACCTCTGTATCTAACACTTCCTCCATTGCTTCTGCATTCTCCACCTCCTCTAGGGCCTCCACCTGCTCCCTCAACCTCTGCCTTACTGAGACACATGTTCCAACAGTGCAGAGAGAATCCCCCCACCTCCGTACTGCACAGCCAGGGCTCACCGCAATCCGGCAGTGTTAAAATGATTATGCCTTTTAGATAGCAGTCATACAGCTGAAGAGTTGTGGACAGCTCCCCATGCTGAGTTTGAGCAATGGCTGTCTCCACTGAACCTGAAGCAAGGGAAGGCCATGTGCGATAACGGTTCAAACCAGTTGGCGGCCCTACGCTGGGGCAGCCTCAGACACGTGCCTTGCATGGCTCGCATCCCACCATCTCCTTAGCTTGCTGGTACTTTTCTGTGGGAATGAGCTTGTCTCCAACCAGCCAGGAATATCCAGTGAATGGCATGCCACGGTTTGGTATTAGCTCCCAGTACCAGAAGCAAAGCCATCCACAAATTCCGTACCTCAGGAATTTTATTTGGTAGACTGGCTGAGAAAACATTAGTTTCTCACAAAGTAGCTGAAGACAGAGTGGCAGTAGGTGAAAGTTTCTCCAGCATGACTTGTTTGTTATTGTTAGATATCAGAGGGAGAACATAACTGGGCTTTGCCAAGGTGCCATATTGCATCTTGCGGCCTTACATTCTACAGGATGGTGGGAAAGGAGACAGTAGGTCGTGGAGTTGCATTAGCTTCCGGTGGTGTTGAGGTGAGGTGGCAGCAAGGCAATGGCAGGCTGTAGGCTGTCTTGAAGAGATGGGTTTTCAGGTTGCATCTGAAGGATCTGAATGTGGTGACTAATCAGATGTCTTGAGGCACAGAATTCCAAAGGATAGGGGATATTTGGTAGAAGTATTGGAGGTGATTGGGTGAGAAATAAATAAATGTGGAAAGAAGGAGGTCTTGGGAGGATCGGAGATTACGTAAGGGAATATATCGGGATATTAGTTCAGTGATGTACGGAGAAGAAAGGTTATGGATGGCTTTGTACGTCAGTGTCAGTAGTTTGCACTGGATACACAGGGCAATTGGGAGCCAGGGAAGGGATCTTATCGATTGCAATCTTATGGATTGCTGGAGCCAGTCCACAGTAAAAAAAAGAGCCATAGAGTGTCTAGGAACCTTCCCACACACTTTTCTTAGCCAGGGATGCTTCTCGGCAGGGTTGGATGGGTTCACCAGAGAACCGGAGAATCCTCTGATGGGCCCTGTCTTCTCCATCAGGAGAGTTTATAGCACAAAACTTGCAGGTTGTGATGATGATGAGGCCATCCATCTCCTTAGTTTTTTGTTACTTTTAATGCAAGCGCAAGTATTCAGCCAGCCACCCATCCAACCACAGGCCCCAATACTGAACTGCCACATTTCTGGACAGCTGCTTGCACTTGAAATGTTGCTTTTTTGGCTCGTGGAGGTGGAAGATTTTCACAACCTCGTGGCAGCGTCCGGGTCTCCATACTCGGTCCCCAGCCGTCACTATTTTTCCCGGTGTCGTTTCCGCCTTCCACCAGCATGGGTCCCAGAACATTTCCCGTGCCCTCCCCATTGCACTTAGTGGGAAGGACCACCTAACCACAAACACGTGGACAAGTGAATGTGGCCAGGGATGTTACATCTCACTGAAGCCAGGCCACAGCAAAAAAGCAGCCATAGAGTGTCCGGGAACCTTTCCACACACTTTTCTTAGCCAGTGATGCTTCTCAGCAAGGTTGGACAGGCCCACCAGAGAACCGGAGAATCCTCCGGTGGGCCCTGGCTTCTCCATCAGGAGAGTTCATAGTGCCGAGATTGTGATGATGGTAGAGGTCGTGATGATGATAGAGGCCACCATCTCCTTAGGTTGCTGTTGGTACTTTTCTATGGGAATCAGCTTGGCTCCAACCAACCTGGAATATTTTGAGTGTACTTTGGCATGATGCCATGGTATTAGCAGTGCACCCAGTAAAAATAGCAAAGCCATCCACAATTTCCTTCTCAGGAATTTTATTTGGTAGACTGAATTGCTGCGCAAATACATTAGTTTCTCACAAAGGAGCTGAAGATACTGAGTAGCAGTAGGTGAAAGTTTCTCCAGCATGTTAGATATCAGAGGGAGAACAGAGAGGGCAGCAAAGTGGCTCAGTTGTTAGCACTGAAGCCTTGCAGCGCTGGAGTCCAGGGTTCAAATCCCACCAAGGACAATATCTGCAAGGATTTTATATATTCTTCCCCTGTTTGCATGGGTTTCCACCTCAATAAAAAAGCAGCCATAGAGTGTCAGTGAACCTTCCCAAACACTTTTCTTAGCCAGGGCTGCTTCTCAGCAGGATTGGACGGACCCACCAGAGAATCGGAGAATTCTCCGGTGGGCCCTGACTTCTCCATCAGGAAAGCTCATAGCACAAACCTTACAGGTTGTGATGATGATGATGAGGCTATCCATCTCCTTAGTTTTCTGTTACTTGGAATGCAAGCGCAAGTATGCAGCCAGCCACCCACCCACAGGCTGCAACACTAAACTGCCACATTTCTGGACAGCTGCTTGCACTTGAAATGTTGCCTTTTAAGCTCGTGGAGATGGAAGCTTTTCACAACTTTATGGCGGTGGTTAGGTCTCCATACTCGGTTTCCAGCCGTCTCTATTTCTCCCGGTGTCGTCCCCACTTTCCACAAGCACAGGTCCCAGAACATTACCCGTGCCCTCCCCACTGCACTTAGTGGGAAGGACCTCCTAACCACAAACACGAGGACAAGTGACTGTGGCCAGGGACGGTACGGAGCCAGTCCACATTAAAAAAGCAGCCATAGAGTGTCCAGGAACCTTCCCAAACACTTTTCTTACCCAGGGATGCTTCTCGGCAGGGTTGGATGGGTCCACCACAGAACCTGAGAATCCTCCGGTGGGCCCAGGCTTCTCCTTCAGGAGAGTTCATAGCGCAAACCTTGCAGCTGCTATGGGGCTCTTTAGTGGGGGAGAAAGGTGGTCCCTCAGAATCAAATTCTTTGGTGGCCCAATGTTCTTCAGTCTGACACTGCTCCTCGGTGAGAGTTGTATTTCACCACAGCCATATTTCTTTGCTTGGTAAAAGGACTGGCATAGAGGGAATCCGGATCTGCTCAGGCTGTCATTTTTCCCAGGAAGTCCTCTAATGCAGCTTGTTGCAAAAGCAATGGCAGCCCATCCAACATCAGCTCACGCTTCTCAGTGGTGCTTAGTCACAGACAAAGATCTTTCTTTATGCTTTGAATTTAATCACTGCAGAGTTTGACAATGGCTTAAACTACAATGTGTTTTCAGAAATAACGTGCAGAAGCAAAGCCACGGTTTTGGCCACTGAAGATCATTAAGCCAAACTCATACAACTTACCCACAGACTGAAAGAGGGGTATCAAGACTTCCAAGACAGCCAAGGCTTCCTTGTCCTCCCCAAGAGGACAACTGTCCATGTTCCACTCCTTATCCTCCACCTCCTCATTATCGCTCAATCCGCATTGAAATGAGACTGGGCTGCATAGTTCCTTGCTCCGCCTGCAATGCCTCCTCTTTAACTGTGAGCACCGAGCGTTTCAGTAGACAGAGAAGCAGGATGGTGTCGCCAATTATGGCATCATCGCCGCTCACCATCTTGCTGGAGTCCTCAAAGTTTTGAGGGATTGCACACATGTCTGACATCCATGCCCACTCATCAGTTCTTATGTGCGGAGGCTGACCTGAATGTGGATGGGCGTGTTGAAGCTGGTACTCAACAACTGCACTCTGCTGCTCACAAATCCTTCCCAACATCTGCAATGTTGATTTCCAACATGTGGGGACATTGCACAACAGTCGGTTAGCTGGAAGCTGCAAATTATGCTGAAGCACTGCCAGGGTGGCGGAAGCTATAGCTGAATTTCTGAAATGTCACACGCGTTGTACTTTCACAAGCTGCTCTGGCGGATCTGTATAGGTTTTGGTAAACCGCTGAACCACTAAGTTGAGCACATTTAGTGCTCTATCATTACTAATCCGTAACCCTGTATGGAGAACAATATCAGCACCGAAAAATTAAAAGATGAAATATAGCCTCCATTATATACCATGGTACTAAGAAAACCAATTTCAATTATATCTTGTGTACCCCTGTGACAAAAATATCTGCACCAAAGAATTAATTTCATTACTGTAGAACTAGTATAATTGTGACCGACAACTCTTCCACTACAGCCAAACCCAATAGATGGAGACCCAATCAGGATTCTCCACATTTCCAAAAATTAGTGGCAGACACCAGTAAAGTGGCATCGATTTCACAAGAGTAGAAGTAGTTTAATGGAGACCAAAACCTCTTCCAATACAGCCAACCAAATAGTTGGAGACCTAATCAGGAGTGTTCACATTTTAATAAATTAGGGCCTAAAATCACCAAAGTGGCATCAATTTCAATACAGTTTAAGTATTATAATGGGGACCGACAATTCTTCCACTACAGCCAAACCCAATAGATGGAGACCCAATCAGGATTCCCCACAATTCCACAAACAGTGGCAGACACCAGCAAAGTGGCATCAATTTGACCTGAGTAGAAGTAGTTTAATGGAGAAAGAAACCTCTTCCAATACAGCCAACCCATTAGATGGAGACCCAATCAGGAGTGTTCACATTTTAATAAATTAGGGCCTAAAATCACCAAAGTGGCATCAATTTCACTAGAGTAAAAGTAGTATAATGGGGACCGACACCATTTCCACTACAGCCAATTCAATAGATGGCGACCCAATCAGGATTCCCCACATTTCTAAAAATTAGTGGCAGACACCAGCAAAGTGGCATCAATTTCACAGCTCTGATTGGCTTGCCGCGTTTTCCTGACTTAAAGTTACCGCCTACAGGAAAAAAAAAACAGTGCGCCGCTGATCTGACCTGTTGTGAGCTATCTCCAGCCGCCTCACTCATCCACCACGTCTCCCCGTTTATCATACACAAGCACTATGGCAGCAAAACTGTTAAAAACGCTGTAGTTGCCCCGCAATCACATAACCACGGAAATTCGCCGAACGTTACCGATTTTCTCGAATTAAACAAATTTTGCTCGCCTTTCCGATAACAAATCAGAATGAGCAACATTCGTGTCGAACTTAAGTTTGGAGATCGAAATTCGAACATATTCGCTCATTACTACTCATAAGAGCCATCGCTGTCTGGAAGTCAAAGACATAACTTGAAGGCACTATAGTAAATTCAGATCATTCATTTACCTTTTCAACTTATTGACAGTATTCCAAAAGCATTCATGCCATGGTGCCTTCATGGAGCTTTGATATCAGATTCAATTGAAACCAGAAACCAAGCAATGTGAACTGAGGTCTAAGATGGTACACATGCAAGAAATAGGAGCATGTTCACACTAGCAAAAAGATGCAAAACCTAGAAAAGACAAAAAATATCTCATACCCTACCATCATTATATATAAATGTAAAGCAAAGTTGCATATGAAATATAGGGTACTTAGTGAACTATTTTTGATCAAAAAAAGTATACAAGCCGTCCCACCAACGACAAGGTGACCCTAAATTGGGACGGTACTACACTGTCTATATTAAAAACCTTACTGTATATCAAAGTTGAAGTAATGCATATAAAAGGGTAGACAACTAGAACCGGGTCCCAACATCAGACCACCTAAGCCCGTGGTAAGCTACATATCTACTAACCAGCTCAACAAGGGGGATGCCACACCCCTAATTTGCACAGAATGCAAACAAGACAAAAAAACAAGCAATGTGAACTGAGGTCTAAGATGGTACACATGCAAGAAATAGGAGCATGTTCACACTAGCAAAATGATGCAAAACCTACAAAAGACAAAACATATCTCATACCCTACCATCATTATATATAAATGTAAAGCAAAGTAGCATATGAAATATAGGGTACTTAGTGAACTATTTTTGATCAAAAAAAGTATACAAGTCGTCCCACCAGCGACAAGGTGATCCTAAATTGGGACGGTCCTACACTGTCTATATTAAAGACATTACTGTATATCAAAGTTGAAGTAATGCATATAAAAGGGTAGACAAATAGAACCGGGTCCCAACATCAGACCACCTAAGCCCGTGGTAAGCTACATATATACTAACCAGCTCAACAAGGGGGATGCCACACCCCTAATTTGCACAGAATGCAAACAAGACAAAAAAACAAGCAATGTGAACTGAGGTCTAAGATGGTACACATGCAAGAAATAGGAGCATGTTCACACTATCAAAAAGATTAGTGCTGAGCGAACATGCTCGACACTGCTTTGTACTCGCCCGAGCATCACGCTACTCGGGATGTTCGGCGAGCACCGAGCATTTCCGGGTTACTCGGGCGGGAGCTCGGGTCTCCGCCCTGCATGTTTGGCGCTCTTTACAGAGCCAATGAACATGCAGGGATTGCCAGCCAGTCACTGTAATGCTGCAGCCATGTTGTTTGTGGGCATTACAGTGATTGGCTGGCCGCACAGCGTCACCTCGAGAACTTAAAACCGGGCGCCGCCATCTTGGACACAGTCGCTCCGGATTAGACAGTGTAGGAACAGCGCTGCTGATTTAGGGAGAGATATAAACTGCAAAATAGTTAGTGTAGGGTCTGTAAAGGCTGCCAGAACAAACAAACAGTCCTTTTCATGACTAATATCCATCCCAGATACCAGGCAGGCAGGCTGTATAGGAGACACAGTGGATATACCAGCAAACGCTGCATTACACTCCTGTGTGCTCCTGTTGCTGAAATGGCTGGACTTAGCACCAGGTGTCGGGGGCCAGGAAAAATCCTTTTTTTTCATCTAAATCCTCCTTTTTTTTTCCTCCTTCACACTGTACAAATACCCGTCTTATTAACTTTTTGGTGTGTCCCCCCCCCCCACCAAAAAAAAGCATGTCTCTGATTTTTCAGACACAAATATAACTGTTGAAAATAGTCTGGTGTAGGCTAGAGAAACAGAAGTGTTGTTTTGCACTTCCACGGTTCAAACCTCTGTATTATCCATTTTGGGCCATTTGTATCTAAAAAAAAAAAACAGTTTGAGTGTGTCACTCACTGTTCAGTCACAAATCTATATATTTAAAAAAGTGTGGTATAACCCTGTAAACAATAACTGTGGTTTTGCCATCCCACGGTAAAAAATCTCTATTATTCAGGTTTTGGTATATTTTCCGTAAAGAAAAACAGTAGTGTCTCCTGACTGTTGTGACACAAAAATATATCTGTTGAAAATAGTCTTGTGTAGGCCCGACATCCCAGTGTGGTTTCGCAGTTCCACGGGTCAAATCGCTGTACTATCCAGTTTTGG
The DNA here is from genome assembly GCF_046119375.1 of Phyllobates terribilis. NCBI lineage: Eukaryota > Metazoa > Chordata > Amphibia > Anura > Dendrobatidae > Phyllobates > Phyllobates terribilis. The sequence goes on from NW_027362761.1 coordinate 287,951,028, forward strand.
GCCTTTGGAATCTAAAAAAAAGCAGTTTGAGTGTGTCGCTCACTGTTCAGCCACAAATATCTCTATTTAAAAAAGTGTGGTATACCCCAGTAAACATAATATAAGAAAGAAGAGAAAAGACTCAGGATATACAACCATGCACACCCAATATTAGAAAAATGAAAAAATCTTTATTACATGATTACAGACTGATAACACAGAAAAATAAAAACAATTAAAAACAGACAAAGCATAGCAATATTCATAGGGGAGGAATAATGTAGTGTTCCAAAGTAATAAATCCCCCTAAAGCCACAGGTATCATTTAATATAATATATTTACCATCTCATAATACAATAAGGCTTATTGACCAAGCTATGTCACCCTAATGAAGGGTGGCACAGTACCACTAGACCAAATATGGATAATAAACCACGTACTCCCAAATAATCGGACCATACAAAATAATAAATAGATCAAAGAATAGAGGAATGAGTGGAAGTAGTAGTCTGCTTAAACTAGGGGCCCTTGTAATATCAGCGTATGTCAAAACATATCATCCCACCTGGTATACGATATGGGATCATGAATGAAGGCCCTATATATAACCAAGCAGACACTCTAAAGTGGTCAAAGGAAAAGGTCAAAAATAATAAAGTGACATAGTTACCTGTTGGCACCAGAGACCCTACGCGTTACGCTGCTAGACCGCAGCTTCGTCAGGGGTAAACAATAACTGTGGTTTTGCCATCCCACGGTAAAAAATCTCTATTATTCAGCTTTTGGTAGTTTTTTCCGTAAAGAAAAACAGTAGTGTCTACTGAATGTTGTGACACAAAAATATTTCTGTTGAAAATAGTCTTGTGTAGGCCCGACATCCCAGTGTGGTTTCGCAGGTCCACGGGTCAAATCGCTGTACTATCCAGTTTTGGGCCTATGGTATCTAAAAAAAAAAGCAGTTTGAGTGTGTCGCTCCCTGTTCAGCCGCAAATATCTCTATTTAAAAAAGTGTGGTATACCCCAGTAAACAATAACTGTGGTTTTCCTCTTCCACGGTTCTAATCTACTCTTTATTACCCTTTTTCCATTGATAGTGCAAGTGTAAGCTATTTTACTTCATTTAAAATGGGCAAGGCGCGTGGCAAGGGACGTGGAAGTGGACGTTCTGGTGATGGTTCGTGCAGAGGACGGTGCCGTGGCCAAGGTGAAAATGTGCCACAACCAACTGCCACACCTTCTCGCTCCCAATTCTTGACCGAATTACTAGGGAAGCACAGAACAACACCAGTATTGAGAACTGATCAGTGTGAACAGGTTATTAATTGGATAGCAGATAATACTTCCAGTTACCTGGGCACCACCACCTCCGGTCTGTCTTCCACACGGTCAACTCTTAGTAGCCGTGAGTCTCGACTGCATACTCCTCCTCAACCTGATGCTCCTTCCTCCCACCATGCCGAGTGTCATCAGACAGCAAGTGATCCCACACTTGGACACTCTGAAGAGCTGTTCACTGGTCCATTTCCATATTTGGGCCCCTCGCCTGATAAGCTTGAAGTGGTGGAAGAGGAGATCCCATGTTGCGATGCCCAAATATTTGAACAGCCACGGCCACAGGAAGTCGACGTTGGCAATCTGTCACAAGAGGTGGACGATGACGAGACACAATTGCCAGGAAGTGAGGAGGAGGATCGTGGTGCGCAAGTGGAAGAGGAGGAGTTGGTGGATGATCTAGTAACTGACCCAATGTGGAAGGAGGACATGCAGAGTGAGGCCAGCAGCACACAGGAGTAGGGAGGCAGAGTACCCCAACGGGCAGGAAGAAGCAGTGTGGTGGCCAGAAAAAAGAAGGCAGGCAACCGTTCCCCGTAACACCAACACGAGGGACATTGCCAGTACAAGCGGTAGGTCTTCAAGAGTCTGGAATTTTTTTAAAGACTCTGCCGATAACCCCAAAAAGCCATATGTTCCACCTGCCATGCCAGCATCAGCAGGGGTGACAAAACTACCAGCCTGACCACCACCAGCATGATCAGGCACATGGCAGCAAAGCACCCGACTTTGTTGGGCGAAACCCAGGGTCCACGACCAGTGCCAGCGGGTGTCACCACTGCTTCTTCCACTGTTGTGCGTGCAATAGAACCCCCTATTGTGTGTGCAAGGCAATCCCCTGTCCATACTGCATGTAAAGATGCCCACTCCTCTCAGTCTTCACTTGTTATGGAAGTTTCTCAAGAAACAGCATCAACGTCCACGTCCACGTCCCACCGCAGCGTTCAATTGTCCATATCCCAGACCTTTGAATGAAAGCGGAAATTCGCAGCTAACGCCCCACAGGCCACAGTCCTAAATTCGCACATTTCACGACTGCTTGCGTTGGAAATGCTGCCTTTTAGGCTGGTGGAGACGGAATCCTTCCGCAATCTTATGGCGGTGGCCGTCCCTCTGTACTCGGTCCCCAGCCGACACTATTTTGCCCGGTGTGCCATCCCCGCACTACACAAGCACGTGTCCCAAAGCATCTGCCGTGCCCTCAACAACGCAGTTACTGGGAGAGTCCACCTGAAAACGGACACGTGGACAAGTGCTTGTGGCCAGGGACGGTACATCTCTCTGACGGCACACTGGGTAAGCATAGTGGAAGCTGGGACCCAGTCGGACCTTGGGACGGAACACATCCTCCCCACGCCGAGGATTGTGGGCCCTATGTCAGTCAGAGTGTACAGCTCCTGCGCATCCTCCTCCTCCTCCTCATGTTCAGCCTCCATCTCAGATATCACCACATGAGTTACAAGCTGGAAGCATTGCAGTACTGCCTCCGCCAAGCGGCAACAGGCTGTGCTGAAACTCATAAGCTTAGGTGATAAACCTCACACTGCTTGTGAGTTGTGGACAGCTGTGAAAGAGCAGGCAGATCTGTGGCTGAGACCGCTAAACCTACATCCCGGCATGGTCGTGTGTGACAATGGCCGTAACCTGGTGGCGGCTCTGAGGCGAGGTGAGATCACACACGTACCATGCCTAGCTCATGTGCTTAACCTCGTGGTTCAGCGGTTTCTTAAATCGTACCCCGAGTTGCCAGATCTGCTCGTGAAAGTACGCCGCCTGTCAGCTCATTTTCGCAAGTCGGCTACAGCTTCCGCCGCCCTTGCTGTGTTGCAGCAGCGTTTGCAGCTTCCGGCACACCGACTGGTGTGTGATGTCCCCACACGTTGAAACTCTACCCTCCACATGTTGCAAAGGATTTGTGAGCAAAAGAGAGCAGTTGTGGAGTACCAGCTGCTACAAGGCCGTCGATTTTCAGGTCAGACTCCACACATAAGACCTCAGGAGTGGACCTGGATGTCTGACATATGTACCATCCTGACAAACTTTGAGGAGGCCACCAAGATGGTGAGTGGCGATGACGCCATCATTAGTGTCAGCATCCCACTTGTCTGTCTTTTGAAACGCTCTCTGCAGAGAATTAAAGAGGAGGCATTGCAGCCAGAGTATGATGAGATGGATCAAGAAGACGTAGCGGGCGATTACACACAGCCCAGCCTCATCTCATCCCAATGTGCATTGGGGGACAATGAGGGAGAGGAGGAGGAGGAGGAAGAACAGGAGCTGCTATCATGCGTTGTAGACGGTAGTACCTGTACAAGTGTCATACCGTCGGTTCAGCGTTGGTTGCCTGAGGACAAGGGGGAGGAGGAAGAGGAGGAGGAGGAGGAGAGCATGGTCCGTCGTCATCTTGGTGAGGACACGGAAGTATTGCCCGTTACCAGTCTGGCATGCATGGCTGACTTTATGTTACACTGCCTTTACCGTGACCCTCGCGTTGTCAAAATGTTGGGTGACAGTCATTACTGGTTGGTGACACTTGTAGACCCCCGCTACAAGGAGAACTTTCACTCTCTTATTCCTGAGGTGGAGAGGTCTACAAAAATGGAGCAGTACCAGAAGGCCCTTGCTGCAGAACTCTTAAAAAAATTCCTATCTGAACACGCTAGCGGCAGAGGTCACAGTTCGTTGCCCAACCAAGGCGTACAGGCGAGAGAGATGCAACTCCAATCCAGCAGAGGCAGGGGAACACTGTCAACGTTCTGGGACAGTTTTCTGACACCCGCCCAGCTTACAGGCCCTGAGGCGTGGGGTACTCTCACAAGGAGTGGAAAAAGATGTTGAGGGAGTACCTTGCCGACCGTACCAGCGTCCTCCGTGATTCCTCTGTGCCTTTTAATTATTGGGTATCCAAGCTGGACACTTGGAATGAATTCGCTCTGTACGCCTTGGAGGTCCTGGCCTGCCCTGCCACTAGCGTGTTATCGGAGCATGTTTTTAGTGCCGATGGGGGAATTATAACTGATAAGCGCACTCGGCTGTCAACTGACAATGCTGACAAGCTGACCCTTATCAAAATGAACAAGGGCTGGATTGGGCCAGACTTCTCATCACCACTAAATGACAGCAGAGTAACATAAAGTCAAATCCAATATGTTATCTCGGGAGGTGTATTCATATGTACCGCTTCACACCCACACATGGGTATATGCTTCCTCGTTTCGGCTGTTTTATCAGTGCACAGGAGACCCAGTTACTATAAATGGAAAAAAAGGTTTAGTTAACGCTAGAGATGAGCGGTGTTCGACTAGAACTGTTCGCCAATCTCAAATTCGAGCTGTTTTGGGCGGTGTTCGAGTTGTTCGACGAACCCGAACGATTTGCAAAAAATTCGGCTGTTCGAGGTTATGTTTGATAACTGTTCGTGCACCAAAAGCGTGTCCTGCATGTCTGGTGCTATTTAGAGCACCAATCATGCAGGGATTGTCTGCCACTCACTGTAATGCCACAGCCATGGTGCTTGTGGCATTACAGTGATTGCCCAAATCGATGGGAACAGTGCCAACAGTGAAACATGAAAAGCCGGCAATTCAGCAGCGGCATACACCGGTACCCGACAATTTAGAACCGAAAGAATAGAGCTTCACACATAGATTAGATAGATATAAACATGTCAGCCACATATATACGAAGTACAGTGAAAGTGCTGCTTACTGTACTTGTCATTTAGCGTAAAGGATTTATCAAAAAAAATAATAGTGTTTTCATGCACCGTCTCTTTAAAAAAGCCGGCCGGCAATTCAGCAGCGGTACCCGACAATTTAGAATAGAAGGAATAGAGAATCACACATAGATTAGATAGATAGAAACATGTCAGTCATATATATATGAAGTACAGTGACAGTGTTGCTTACTGTACTTGTCATTTAGTGTAAAGGATTTATTAAAAAAAATAATAGTGTTTTCATGCACCGTCTCTTTAAGAAAGCCGGCCGGCAATTCAGCATCTGTACCCGACAATTTATAACAGACAGAATAGAGCTTCACACATAGATTAGATAGATAGAAACATGTCAGTCACATATATATGAAGTACAGTGATAGTGTTGGTTACTGTACTTGTCATTTAGTATTAAAATAAAGGATTTATTATTAAAAAAATTGGCGTGGGGCTCCCCTTAATTTTAGGCTCTAGCGGAGGTTAAGCAGACAGCTGGGGCAGATGTTTGAAGCCTGGGAAGGGGGTAATACCCACGGAGCTTCCCAGGCTACTAATATCAGCCACCAGCTGAATACATAACCTTTACTAGCTATTAAAATGGGGGACCCCCCCAAAAAAATGACGTGGGGTCCCCCCTAATTTAATAGCTAGCAAAGGCTAGGCAGACAGCTGGGGGCTGATATTAATAGCCCAGGAAGGGAGCCATGAATATTGGCCCCCTCCCAGGCTAGAAACACCAGCCGTCAGCCGCCCCAGAAATGGCGCATTCATAGGATGAGCCAATTCTGGCACTTAGCCTCGCACTTCCACGCTGCCCTGTAGCGGTGGCAGGGGGTAATAGGGCTGGGGTTGATGTCAGCTTATAATGCCAGCTGACATCAAGCCCAGGTTAGTAATGGAGAGGCGTCTATAAGACACCCCCATTACTAACCCCATAGTCAAAGTTAAAAAAAACACAAACACCCAGAATAAAGTCCTTTAATTGAAATAAAGACACAATTCTTTATTGTTCTAAATTAAACCATACTTACCGTCACGCCCATTCCAGCTGAAGCCAACGATCTCCTGTAATAAAAATAAAATAATAAAGCAACATCATCCTTACCTTTCCATGGTTCCCACGACAGCTTCAGCTCTGCTACATCGAGATGACAGGCTGGACCGCAGCAGAACGCCGCCATCCAGCCTGTCATCCCGCAGACACTGAGAAGAGCAGGCATGCTTGCGCTCCACATTGTCTCTCTGTGACGGCATAAAGATGAGCCGAGGTCATGTCCAATGAACTCGGCTCACCTCATGCACGTCACTTACAGCGTGGGAGAATTCTCACGCTGAAGCGCTGAGTGCAGGAGAATTTTCCCACGCTGTCAGTGAGGTGCATGAGGTGAGCTGAGTTCATTGGACATGAGCTCACCTCATGCACGTCACTGACAGCGTGGGAGAATTCTCCTGCACTCAGCACTTCAGCGTGAGAATTTTCCCACGCTGTCAGTGACGTGCATGAGGTGAGCCGAGTTCATTGGACATGACCTCGGCTCATCTGGATGCCGTCACAGCGAGACACTGAGGAGCGCAAGCATGCCTGCTCTTCTCAGTGTCTGCGGGATGACAGGCTGGATGGCAGCGTTCTGCTGAGGTCCAGCCTGTCATCTCGATGTAGCAGAGCTGAAGCTGTCGTGGGAACCATGGAAAGGTAAGGATGAGGTTGGTTTATTATTTTTCTTTTATTGCAGGAGATCGTTGGCTTCAGCTGGAATGGGCGTGATGATAAGTATAGTTTAATTTAGAACAATAAAGAATTGTGTGTTTATTTCAATTAAAGGACTTTATTCTGGGTGTTGTGTTTTTTTTAAATACTTTACTAGAAATTCATGGCGGTCATGTCTAATACTGGCGTGACCCCATGAATTTTGGGCTTGGGGCCAGCTGATAATACCAAGCTGGCCCTAACCCCTTTATTACCCAGTGAGCCACCGCACCAGGGCCCTGGATGAGTTGGGTACAGCGCCAGAAGATGGCGCTTCTATGAACGCGCCATTTTCCGGGGTGTCTGCGGACTGCAATTTGCAGCGGGGGGGTGCCCAGAAAGCTTGGGCCTCCCTGCGCTGCAGATTCCAGCCCCCAGCTGCCTAGTTGTACCTGGCTGGACACAAAATAGGCTCTATTCCTTCTTGTCTAAATTGTCGGGTACCGGTGTATGCCGCTGCTGAATTGCCGGACGGCTTTTTTAAAGAAAGCGTCTTCTGAGCAGTTTGTCAGCTTTTGGACACCTTTGAAGGTGTTTTCTATGTGTTTCTATGTGTTTTTGTTTGCCTGCCATTGGTTTTAACGGTGTTCGACGGTGTTCTAAGGTGTTCGAAGAACAGTTCGACGAACAGTTCCTCGAACATCCCGGTGTTCGACGAACCGAACCGAACCCGAACACTACGGGGATGGCTCAACACTAGTTAACGCCCTCTGACCTCCATGTCATTTCCAAGGGGCATTGGAGTGCCTCGAAATTTTTGGTAGGCATTGCACTCACTGTATGCCCTATAAATGTGTAGCCGAACCGCTCCTTTTGTTACAGAAACATATCCTACAAGACATATCTGGTTGACTGGCCTGATATTGATGTGAATGGTCCCTGTTCCTCCTGCTTTTTCTCCTTTGCCACTACCTCATCCATCATTTATCACCTGAAGCTTTGTTTTAATGGGAGTCATAGAACTTGGATAGTAGCAGGAAAACATCCAGCAATCCTCGGAGGAGGTAGGATATGCGCAAAAACGCTGACCACCTCAGGCCTAGCCGCTACTACATACATGCGCTTGCATTACAACAAAACAAAGCAGATGCTAACTTCTATCATCCTCATCATGCTCCTCACCTTGGCACTCTCAACTCCCCTGATGGAGAAGCCAGGGCCCACCGGAGGAGTCTGATAGTCCGGTGGGCTCGGCCACCCTAAAGCAGGCCAGGCTAAGAAAAGTGTGGGAAAGGTTACCGGGACAAATAGGGGTGGCTGGGGACCGAGTATGGACACCCGGCCACTCCCTGGAGGCTGGGGAGCAAGCGTGGACACCCGGCCACCAGGCAGCTGGGGACTGAGTATGGATACCAGGCCGCCGACACAGCCATGGCGTGGTGGCCAGATTCTGCCTCCACATGCCAAAAAGGCCCAATTTAAAGTGAAAGCAAGCAAGCAGTATGGTATTGCAGCCTAGGGGTGGGTGGGTGGCAGGCTGCATACTTGCGCTTGCATTGCAAGGAATGGGAGAGGTACAATTGAACACTGCCCTGGGACAAGGACTTGAATGGGGATAGTTGCAAGTCTGCAACGACAGGTGCAAGGTGGGAGGCATCTTCGCATGTACCATGAACAGGGGTTTGGCATGCATACACTACAGCGGAATAGGCTCTCCTTCCCACTAAATGCACTGGGGAGGGCACAGGTAATGCTTTGGTATACGCGCTTAATCTTATGTATAAGGCACACCAGGACAAATAGGGGCGGCTGGGGACTGATGCAGCCATGAGGTAGTGGCCAGCTTCGGCCTCCTCCAAACTAAAAGGCCCCATTTTAAGTGCAAGCTATCAGTATGGAATTGCAGTCTGGGGGTGGGTGGGTGGCAGGCTGCACACTTACACTTGCATTAAAAGAAAACATAGCAGATGCTAACTTCTGTCATCATCATCGTGCTCCTCACCTTGGCACTCTCAACTCCACCGATGGAGAAGTCAGGGCCCACCGGAGAAGTCTGGTTCTCTGGTGGGCTCGTCCAATGCTGCCTAAAGCAGGCCGGGCTAAGAAAAGTGTGTGGGAGGATGTTCCAAGGAGAAAAAGGGGCAGCTGGGGACCGTTTATGGACACCCGGCTGCCCCCAGGCGGCTGGGGACCGAGTATGGACACCCGGCCGCCGGGCGGCTGGGGACTGAGTATGGATTCCAGGCCACCAACACAGCCATGACGTGGTGGCCAGATTCCGCCTCCACATGCCTAAAAGGCCCAATTTTAAGTTCAAGCAAGCAAGCAGTATGGTATTGCAGCCTGGGGGTGGGTGGGTGGCAGGCTGCATACTTGCGCTTGTATTGCAAGGAATGGGGGAGGTACAATTGAACACTGCCCTGGGACTAGAACTTGCATGGGGATAGTTGCAAGTCTGCATCTTCTGATGCGGCAAGGATCACTTTTGATGGGCACACTTTTAGACAGTGACCTGGGAGTCAGAGATACTTCCTGGGGTCTTCCCCATGCTGTTCCCATGTCTTTTCAGCAATTTATGCATGTGTCACACAGCACATGGCCAGATTAGGTTGTAAAATGTTAAAATGACATTTCCCGGTGAATGCATTTGTCATAGTTGAAAGCAATACAAAAGTGCAAAAACGCATAAAAAATGCTACTTGTGAACATAGCTGAAGGTGTGGAGGAGTATTTTTGTTTTTGGTCATTTATTTTAACTTATACACGAGTCTTTTCCCTGGAAAGGATGTTCCTTAACAAGTTGAAGTAAAGCATATAAAAGGGTAGACAAATAGAACCGGGTCCCAACATCAGACCACCTAAGCCCCTGGTAAGCTACATATATACTAACCAGCTCAACAAGGGGGATGCCACACCCCTAATTTGCACAGAATGCATCTTAGACCTCAGTTCACATTGCTTGGTTTTTTGTCTTGTTTGCATTCTGTGCAAATTAGGGGTGTGGCATCCCCCTTGTTGAGCTGGTTAGTATATATGTAGCTTACCACGGGCTTAGATGGTCTGATGTTGGGACCCGGTTCTATTTGTCTACCCTTTTATATGCATTACTTCAACTTTGATATACAGTAAGGTTTTTAATATAGACAGTGTAGGACCGTCCCAATTTAGGGTCACCTTGTCGCTGGTAGGACGGCTTGTATACTTTTTTTGATCAAAAATAGTTCACTAAGTACCCTATATTTCATATTCAACTTTGCTTTACATTTATATATAATGATGGTAGGGTATGAGATATCAATTGAAACAAGGCATGAGAAAATACCTACAAGCAAAGTCCATTGGATCTTTACAATGCTTGTTGTTTGATAGCTTTTGCAGTGATTAATTTCATGCCCAATACATTTCCTCATATGACTGGATGGTTTTGAATAAATATTGTGTGGCACACTTATGAACCCGAAGTCTCAGGGGACATATATATATATATATATATATATATATATACATATATATATATATATATATATATATATATATATATATATGGTCTGTCAAATGTTTACCCCTTGGTAGTATTTTTTTTTTTTAGAATTTTATTTTGAAATTTTAGGGTAATTTTATTTTTCTTGACATCATTCAATACCCATTATCTAGTTGTTAGTTCCGTATGTTATATATATATTCTGCAGAGAATGTATACATACTGTAGATTAATTTATATATAGTTGGAAGAAACAAATTTATTACAGATGTTATTTTACCATCTAACTCTCCAGTGTAATACAGTAATTTTCAGAGATAAATGCGGATGAGCGAATCTGCTGAAATTTGAATTCAACTTTTATTGAAATGGGCCAAGAAATTAAATTTTCATCAAATCTATTCAATAACATTGAATATGAATTATTATACTTTGAGGTCTCTCCAGACTAGGTCATAATAGGCCTCGCATGATGTCATGATGCGCATCTCTCATTTTGGCTCCTCCGCTAAATGTTCTTCTTCTGGCTCCTTCACTGGCCCATCCTCGGTTCTAATCCCATTTCTCCTGCACTCCAATCATTTCCTTTCTCTTCAACACTTTGACCTCTTTTTATAATTTATAATTTATCTGTATAGTTTTCTTTTTTATATTGTTGCCTTTCCCCACCTTCCCTTCTCCCTAGGTGGCTTCTCTGCTAAATGTTTTCTTTCTGGCTCCTATTCCCGGACCCATCCTGGGTTCTAATCCTATTTCTCCTGCCCTCCTCTCTTTTCAACACTTTGTCCTTAGTTATATATTTATATTTTATAATTTATATGTATAGTTTTCTTCTTTTCCTTGTTGCCTTCCCTCCCTCTCCACAGGTGATCCATGGTTAAATGTTTTCTTTCTGGCTCCTATTAACTGGCCCATCCTCGTTCTAATCCCATTTCTCATTGATATATTATCATTTATATATTTATATGTATAAAATCTTAGTTAAAAGCAAAATAAGCAAATAGATCGCAGTAAGTTAAGTTTTTATCTTAGATGTGGTCTGTTAGGTGGTCACAGTGTGAACATGTACCTACTCGTTGCACTTATACCAACCAACATATGTTCTGGATCATTCTTTTGTTTTGTTTATATGTATAGTTTCCTTTTTTTCTTTAACTTAAACATTCATCAATTGCCAGTTGAACCTCCCTCCCCGTCTCTTTTTACCTATTGGTTTAAACATCCCTGTGGGAATTCCCGTATGTAATTGGCACTCTTTTCGTCCTTAAAAATCCCGTCTGTTGTTATGTATTGTACATTTTCTTTTTTCACTTGATAAAAGACACCGGTGTGGCATTGAAATGTGTTGTGAATAAAAAAAACTAATTATCATTGTTTAATCCAACTGAATCCATGATGTGCATTGCAACATCATGATGGCATGGGGCCCAGTCAGGGCTCATGGCAAGAGTCAAAAAAAATTTATCCAGTTAATGTTAATTACCATTTGTACTTACCATTGCTTACCAACTTCTGAACCCCGCCCGGTTGCTGACGCAGTTGTGTCGTGTTACCATGGCGATCGCAGGTGCCTCCTCACCAGGCGGCGCGACTTCACCCGTGTCACCTCGGGACATTGCACCCCGACCACGCCTACCGTTCTATGCCCCCCGTGGCTCCACCCCCACTGATGATGTGGCCCTGCTGTGCCACTCCGATCACAGCATGTGCCTGGCTATGCAGCTTCATCCATTTATCTGTCAGTCTGATTACCCTCCTCCTTCACTTTAGAGCTTCCCCCCTGCAATAATAGCACAGACACGCCCTCTGCTCAGCACCTGCGACGTCACGGGCCGGATGTGTTTCCCTTGTGATTGGGGTGATGATGCACATTCTCCTCGCCATCATGACCGGTCCATCACGGGAGAAGAGCAACATAGCAGGCTGCGTGCTGACTCGCTGCAGGCCTGGATTTTCCCATTTAAATAGCACCTGCATTTTATCTTAGACCACTCACCCTGACAAAGCCAAGCAGATGAAACGTGCATCAAAGCTGTTTTGCTATCTCCCATGTGCTCCTGTGACTCCTGATACCATGTCCCAAGATAATTCCTTTATCTATGCTTGACTTAGTCTATAGGACCTGATCTAGTTCATTATATTGACTAGCTATATTCTGACTATTAAACATATCTAAGCCTAACCTTATTCATATTGTGTTAACCCTTAGACTAGATGCTTTTTGGTTCCCATTTGCTGCCATATTCCACTTTATATTAATGAGGAGCCTACTCTGTTTCATTAGGTGACAGGTCTTCAATATAATTATATGGAATTGCGCTGTTACAGGACATGTTTTGTATGATACCTCTCTAGGGCTATCTATCATATTTTTTATTTCATGAGCTATCTACCATCTACCATGTGGAATTTGCTGTCTCTCTTTCTGATATTGTGACCTTTCCATTATCCCCAATATCGGTTTTTAGTCGTCTTTCTCTCCTTACTCCATATTTTTTCACTTTATTATTGAGTGTTTAAATTAGTATTGTTCAATAAAATATTATTCTTCCTTAATTGAACCTGTTTTCTTGGTTCTCCATCACTCCTGATAGGCCATATCAGTCTGGCATTTTTAGTGCTATCATGTATCTTGGCCAGGTTGTACATGACTCGCCCTCTGGGGCCGTGGGGTACTCGGTATCTGGGCCGGTCCTGTATTGGGGTAGGCACGTTGGCAGTGACCTGGTCCGTAGCCCTGGGCGGTCAAATAATTAAAGAAAAGGGGAATAAAGTTTTTGGGGATAATGTTTGAGACGCCACCCGTGGTATGCGGCTATTTGGGGCCACCGCTGTGGTGCAGATCCACTGGGGCTGATGGTAATGCAGTAGAGTTGGTTCAGCTTTCCACGGGCAGAGCTAAGCTCCAGGGCAGTATATCGTGATTTTTAAAGGTAGATGTTGCCGGCAGGGACAGTGTAGTGCAGGGCTGGTGACGCAGTAATCAGTCAAGGACACAGTGGGGTGCAGTCTTCAAGCTTTACTTACAGTTGTTAAGCTGCTTCAAGTTACAATGGCCAGGTTATAACCACCCATGTCGTCCTGTTGACTTCGGGAAGTGATCCAGCCAACTCTCAGATATCTTGGAAGCACTTGAACGGGACCCGTTTCTGTGTACCTCTCCAGGTCGTCTCTCTGCGCTGGCTCTCGCCCTCCTGCCCTGCACCTCACACCCAGTGTCCCAAGCCAGTGGCCGCAGGCCTTGTCGGACGACGTCCGGACTGTCCCCTTGGTCCTATATGGCCACCTTTTCGGCGATTCCGTGGGGAGTGTAGTTACAGCACCTGAAATGCTGCAACCTCCAGTTTGCTAGCTGAGCCCTAAAGTACTCCACTAGGCTGGGGCCGCTACCCTACTGCGGCCTGATCCCACCATGTCAGCGTGAATTCGGGCGCATGGGTGGCATCCCGCACTCGCAGTGCCCTGGGGATCCCTTCTCTCTCTCTCTGGAGCCCTCCTCACTGCTCCTGTCTTCTCTCCTCACTTTCTCCTCCTGGGCCTCTCTGACTGGGCCCCTCTCCTCCATGGTCCTCCCTTCCTCTCTCACTCCTAGGACCAGACTCCTCCTGCACTCCTGCTCCAAGCACTGGAACAGGAGACTGGACCCTGCTCCCCTGAGCAGAACTGGACTGAACTCCTTCTAGATCTTTCCACCCTTACCTATATACTGTTCTTTCGGTGCTCCCCTGAACTTCTTCCTCCACCCACACCCACTACATGGTTCCCACTCTTTTGGTTTCCCCCCTTCCAGCCTGGGACAGGGCTCAGCAGTGACCAAGTGCATCTTTCCCTGCCTGCTGTTCTGGAGTGGTGTAGTGTTGGATGTAGGTGTGTGGGTCCCGGGTAGTGCTCCCTCCTTACCTGAGAGTGGGGTACCACACCTCTTTCTGCGATGCAGTACCTCTGCGGCAACTGGACCCACAGGGGCGCCACATTCACAGATAGAGATCCATTTTCTATAGCTACATAGTCTAGTCCAGGGGCGTTTTCCACTTCTTAGTGGTGGATCATTTATAGGTTAACAAAAAAAAGACACAGCACTGGACACAAGTTAAGGCCAGTCCAGACCGAAGATTAAGAAGATCATCAGACATGAATGGGAATGTGTATTTTTGTATTTCCTTTTCCTTCATAACCTTTTTGCTGGCCAGCAGCCATTTTGTTGAATTAATACAAAGTGAATCACTAACAAAAATCAGATGTAGGTAAATTTGAATTTTGTTGTAAAATGTTTGTTGAATTTGATTTGCTTCTAACTGATTCACTCTTCTCTACTCTCATGCAAATGCAAATTTGTGCATATTGTAGATCTACTAGGCTAAGTTTCCATGCCCAGTAATCAACAGTTTGAATTGATCCTTTTGCAATCCGTTGACAAAAAAGTTGCGTCAGGACAACTTTTTTGTACGCCTGAAAAAAACTGATTTCAACTGGATTTGTTTTTAACATTAAAGTCTATGAAAAATGGATCCGTTAAATAGCCATCCGTTTTTCTTCTATTTGAAAAGGATACATTTTTTTGCTTACTGGAGGTGTAAAAATACATATTTAACATATACTCCTGGACAGCTGATCTTTCAATTAATCATCTATTTGAAACTGATTGAAACCAAATAACGGATCGTTTTCAAATGGGAGAAAAACAGATGGCAATTTAGTGGATCCGTTTTCCATAGACTTCAATGTTAAAAAAACGGATCCAGTTAAAATCATTTTCAGGCTGACTAAAAAGTTGTCTGCATAACTTTTTTGTCAGTGGATTGCTGCTGGATCCATTCTAACTGATGATTACTAGACATGTGAACATAGCCTTACAAACCCATAATCACTGGATACTCCATTAGGAATTGTATACTTAGGCCACGTGCACACGTTCAGTATTTTATGAGTTTTTTACACCTGTATTTGCAAACCAAACCAGATGTGGGTAAAAAATGCAGAAGTGGTGACGTGTTGCTATTTCCTCTAATTGTTCCACTCTTGATTTTGGCTTACAGATACTGATGTAAAAAACTCACCAAATACTCAAGTTGTGCACATGACTTAACTGGAAAGTAATGCATCCAAGAGAGGATACATATATGATACAGCATGATTTAGCATGTACTATTTTCTTTTCTTACATATTTATATGATATATGGAATTTATCCACTGTGTGACACTGCATTAAATCAATGGCTCACATGGCAGGCTATGCGCTCCATATTATACATCTTTAAAAAATGAATACAGTTGTGAGAATGAGATTGAAATGTGGGCAAAAATGCAGTTCTCTTGATGTGCAATATGACATCATAATTGACTCACTGAGTCGTGGTTTCGGAGTGCAAATACAATTTTACTAATCCTCTTGAAACATGCGCTGTTAAAAGGTGTTTGCAAATTAAACTGCTGAATGGAAAAGGCAACAGTTTGGTTAATAAACAGCTGCAATTATACCCTGGAAAATATGCTCAGGTAGAAAGAAATTAGTCATTTAAATGAACCATAAATTAAGATCAACCTAATTTCACTCTATTAAAATGGAAAGCACATTATCTCCCATTCAAAAGCAGTTGATGTAAATGGAACAAATTCAGGAAATTTTGAAGTGTGCTGTGATTTTTCATTTGCATACTTAACCAATGTGGAAGGGAACGGAGCTAAAAAGGGGAGAACAGACGGAACAATAATTAGTTATGTAAATAATGTGGCATTCTTGTTTATAATTAGTTGAAGAATAAAATAAAATGCATGCATGTCAGAGGACTAATTTTCATATGCAAATTAACAATCAAAATTATAAACAGTAATATGCAGTTTGGGAATGTGTGGCATTTTTAATTTATTAGCAGAAGTGCTATTTCTGACTGATTTTTTCTGACGTGAGGAAGTGCTAGATGAGACTTTCATTAATTTAAGAAAGAAAAAGAGAAATACAAACGAAAGTCTTGTTAGTGTTTTTGTGAATTGAAGGAATGACAAGAATTTTAAGGACTCTAAATTTTAGAGATCTTTATTGATAAACTGTCATTAGTATGGTAGAACACTAGAAGCTGGTCCCTCTTGTTTTGCTGAAAAATGCTACTATTTTGTGTTTTTCATAGTACTTTTTCTTGCTTTTTGTAGTTATTGCCAGGTGCTATATGAAAATCTAAAGTGAAATAAAAAACAAAAACACTTCACACTGTGGCCCTGATTCATTAAAGCAATTACACAAGAATTGTAGAGTAAATCACTCTGAAAAGTCACAAAATTCTTGCACAATGTGGCCAGATTTGGGGCAGGATTGAGCTGGGATGGAGTGGGAATGGAAGGCATGACACCACAGCTCGTCTTATTCATGATGAATTTTGGCATACTTTACGACAGAAATCTTACTCCAGTCACTGATGGGAGTAACATTTGTTGCAAGGTGTAAACCATTTTTTCAGATGCGCGTGATTCAGATGCATGAAGTGTTAATGAATAAGGTGCCTTTGACTCCAGCATTCACCACATCAAGGTTGGCATGAACAGCAGCGGACTTCATGAATTGGTTGTACAGAGGTGGCAATGGTCTAGCATTTGCAGATAAGATGTATTTAAAACTCACATTTTATTTTGACTTAGTTTAAAAGAAAAACTAATTAAAAACCATTAATAGCATAGGGGCAGCAGATCTATGTATTATGAGTCTAGGAGGTACGCTTAATCATGACATCAAATATTTAAAATGAAAGAAACTTTATAGAAAAGTCCCAAAATGGTGTTGGGAAAAAGAAACACCCAAATAATTAAGGCAACTGGAGAGGAAGGACAGTGCAATGGAAAAGAATTAAAAAAAAAACATACAAGTGAGAATGTCTGGAAGTAAATACAAATGAAAACAGTAGTATAAATACATGGGATAATTTCTAAAGATTTGGTATACTTTGCACCAGAAATATTGCTCCAGTCTTTGACTGGAGTAAGATTTGTGGCGTGGTGTACACCATTTTTCACATCTTAATGAATCAGGTACCTTTGACTCCAGCACACCCTCTCAAAAAGACTGACATTAACAACGGTCTTCATGAATGGGTGCCTTGTACCTGGATTCATCAAAACTGATGTTTATTTGCACCTCAGTCTTAAAGAGGGCACTGGAGCAATATGTGAAAAATTCATTAAGAGGTGTCTAGCACCTATTGAAGAATTTGGTAACACTTTTACCTGCCTTGCCACAACATAAGAAATATATTCTAGTCAAACACTGCAGTAAATTTCCGCAACAACTTTTGGCTCTATTGTTGTGTAAATTATATTGAATGGGTTCTTGCTGAAGGCCTTTGTGGGAGCCATTTTGATACTAATATCTCAGGCAAAGACTGAGCTTCATAGTAGAGACTGTTTTACAACATAGAATGTAATTCAATTGTGCAGCAGTATATAATATAAGTAATATTCTAAAGGAGACTAAAAGGTAAAGTAAAAAATATGAAAAAGATAAATTATATTATTTGAATGACACGTCAAATTTACTATTGCCGTGTGTGCAAATCTTCAGCCTACTAAAATATAAAATTAATTAACCTATACGGTACCCAGCATAAAGAGAAAAAAATCCAAATGCCAGAATTCCATTTTTTTAACCACACCTACCTTAATAAATGCAAAAGAGTGATCAAATCTGATATGTACCCCAAAACTGTATTGCGTGTATTGTATTGTATGTACAGTATGTATGTCAATTGTAAGCATAAGTTTGCACATGAAATTAAGGCCTAACACAGCTTTAAAAGAAATCTATAAAAATTATTGGTCTTAGAAACTGTTGTCATAAACAAAAAATATTTTTACATAATTCTGAATTATTTTTCATTACTTAAATCTAATCAAGTTTGGTATTGCCATAATCAAATTGACCTGAAAAATCATGCTTCCATGTTATTTTTACAATACAATGAACAAAGACAAAACTCAAGAAAAAAAACAAAATGAGCATATACCATATAGTTCATATAGTTAGTAAATAAATGTACATGTAAATACTGTAGCATAGGATACATGGTTAACACTATTTTGATCAAAAAGCATTGGGATGGTCCTACCCTGACTGTAGTATTAAAACCTTAACTTTGTCAGCCGATCTCAATGTGAATAAAGGCAGAACCGAACAGTGAACCAACTGCGCAGCCACCTGTCCATGGGAACCTACAGGTGCATCTCACTAAATTAGAATTTGATCAAAAAGTTAATTTATTTCAGTTCTTCAATAAAAAAAGTGAATCTCATATACACTGCTAAAAAAAATAAAGGGAACACTTAAACAACAGAATATAAATCCAAGTAAATCAAACTTCTGTGAAATTAAACTGTCCACTTAGGAAGCAACACTGATTGACAATCAATTTCACATGCTGTTATGCAAATGAAATAGACAATAGATGGAAATTATTGGCAATTATCAAGACACCCTCAATAAAGGAGTGGTTCTGTAGGTCGGGACCACAGACCACATCTCAGTACCAATGCTTTCTGGCTGATGTTTTGATCACTTTTGAATGTTGGTTGTACTTTCACACTCGTGGTAGCATGAGACGGACTTTACAACCGACAGAAGTTGCTCAGGTAGTGCAGCTCATCCAGGATGGCACATCAAAGCGAGCTGTGGCAAGAAGGTTTGCTGTGTCTGTCAGCGTAGTGTCCAGAGGCTGGAGGCGCTACCAGGAGACAGGCCAGTACACCAGGAGATGTGGACAGGGCCGTAGGAGGGCAACAACTCAGCAACAGGACCGCTACCTCCACCTTTGTGCAACGAGGAACAGGAGGACCACTTCCAGAGACCTGCAAAATGACCTCCAGCAGGCCACAAATGTGCATGTGTCTGCACAAACGGGTAGAAACTGACTCCATGAGGGTGGTATGAGGGCTCGACGTCCACAGTTGGGGGTTGTGCTCACAGCCCAACACTGTGCAGGATGCTTGGCATTTGCCACAGAACACCAAGATTGGCATAGTCGCCACTGGTGCCCTGTGCTCTTCACAGATGAAAGCAGGTTCACGCTGAGCACATGTGACAGACGTGACAGAGTCTGGAGACACCATGGAGAGCGATCTGCTGCCTGCAACATCCTTCAGCATGACCGGTTTGGCAGTGGGTCAGTAATGGTGTGGGGTGGCATTTCTTTGGAGGGCCGCCAAGCCCTCCATATGCTCGCCAGAGGTAGCCTGACTGCCATTAGGTACCGAGATGAGATCCTCAGACCCCTTGTGAGACCATATTCTGGCGCGGTTGGCCCTGGGTTCCTCCTAATACAGGACAATGCCAGACCTCATGTGGCTTTAGTGTGTCAGCAGTTCCTGCAAGATGAAGTCATTGAAGCAATGGACTGGCCCGCCCATTCCCCAGACCTGAATCTGATTGAGCACATCTGGGACATCATGTATGGCTCCATCCATCAACGTCACGTTGCACCACAGACTGTCCAGGAGTTGGCGGATGCTTTAGTCCAGGTCTGGGAGGAGACCATCCGCAACCTCATCAGGAGCATGCCCAAGTGTTGTAGGGAGGTCATACAGGCACGTGGAGGCCACATACAATGCTGAACCTCATTTTGACTTGCTTTAAGGACATTACATCAAAGTTGAATCAGCCTGTAGTGTGTTTTTCCACCTTAATTTTGGGGGTGATGCCATATCCAGGCCTCCATTGGTTAATAAATTTGATTTTCATTGCTGATTTTTGTGTGATTTTGTTGTCAGCACATTCAACATTGTACAGAACAAAGTAAGCAATGAGAATATTTCATTCATTCACATCTAGGATGTGTTATTTGAGTGTTCCCTTTATTTTTTGAGCAGTGTATTATATAGAGTCATTACAAACATTGATCTATTTCAAGCGTTTATAATCATCAACATTAACAGAAATAAACACTTAAAATAGATCACTCTGTTTGTAATGACTCTATATAATATATGAGTTTCACTTTTTGTATTGAAGAACTGAAATAAATTAACTTTTTGATGATATTCTAATTAAGTGAGATGTACCTGTGTATACAATAGATGAAATTCCAATTTCCTAGCTCAGAAAGGAGAGCCATGCCACTATTTGTACAAAGCATAAAAAATTCTGCAAAACCAAAGAAATGAGACAGCGCATAAGTTGGTGTACATGCATTGTGTAAAAGCACATTCACACGGTGGCCATTTCATAAATAAAACCCAAGAAAATAGCAAAATGAGCATAAACCCTATAGCATACATGTCTATCTCTGGTCCGTGGGCCAAATCTGGCCCGCAGGGTGAATATATTTGGCCCTCAACACCAAAACTACCACCCCTATTTGGGGTCATTATTCTGCATGGAGCAATTTGTGGGGCCTATTATATTGTTTACTGGTTAGCCTGCGACTTTGCACTAGTTTTTCATTTTAGCCCTTTGTGTGTTTGGGTTTGACATCCCTGCCATATAGCAAGTAAATAAATAAATAAATGATAATAGTACATATAAATAACATGTAACATAAGGTAATTGGTTAACACTATTTTTATCAAAAATGCATAAAAGCCACCCCACCGTGACAAGGTTTACCCAGTCAGAATGGTCCTATTCTGTCTCTGGTATTAAAACTAGTCATGAGCGAATGTGCTCGCCACCACTCAGTACTCGCCCAAGCATCACGGTGCACAACAAGGTCCCCGCCCTGCATGTTTGGCACTCTTTAGAGATCCAATGAAAATGCAGAGATTGCTAGCCATGCACTGTAATTCCGCAGCCATGTTGGTTGCGGCATTACAGTGATTGGCTGGCCGCACAGTGTCATCAGGTCTATATAAGACCTGACGCTGCTATGCTCGTCACAGTCTATCCCGGAACCAGGCAGAGTAAGGAGAGATGCTGCTGTGTCAGGGAGAGATTTGCTTGTTTAAAGTTAGTATAGGTATTCCACAACATATATATATATATATATATATATATATCCATTTGAACTAACAGTCCTTCTGAGGACTAATCAAGCTGCATATTTTCAGTGGTGAAGGTGATAGCAGGAGTTAAGCAGGCAGGCAGGGTATGTGACAGACTGCAGTGCATGATACAGCACAAGTGCTAGAACTCTCCTGCTAGTTTTTTTCTATTATGCTGGTCACATGACCATTTTTGCCTATTTAATTGTGCTCCACCCTTCTGGCCTTGCTGGACTTCATTGTAATTTCTACTCTTAAGCTAGCCAGGTGCTTTGTTACCTTTCTCTGCTTTGACCTCTATGTTCTATGTTGTTTGTTTGTCTTTTACTGCTACAATTTCAGCTAGGAGGTGTCCATCTTTCTCCCAGTCCCTAGTTCTTGTAGGGATCCCTCCCTCAGATCTATAGGTCTTCGTTCAGACTAGCTGAGGACTTTAGCGGGTCTGATCGCAGGATCAGGTTCCCCGTTACATCGTAGGGATCAAGCTTAGTTCTATTGTAGGGACAGATCTCCTGTCTTTCCTTAGTGCTTGTAGCAGATCACAACAGTAAGTCCAGCCCAAAAAATTTCTCTAAGGAAAGACCTCCAGTTTCCATCATGGTGTCGGTTCAGGATTTGGCTCAACGCCTGCAGGGACTCTCTCTGGAGGTGGCCGAGCTCCAACAACACGTGAGTAGCTGTTCTGGAGCGCATTTTGTGGAGCCAAAGGTACGATTGCCTGATTTATTTTTTGGTGAACAACAAGATTTTTTTTCCTTTAAAAATGCTTGTTTATTGTATTTTTATTTGAGACCCAGATCCTCTGGTGATGAATCACAGCGCATAAGGTTCATAATGTCACTTTTACGCAAAGAACCTCAGGGATGGGCCTTTTCTCTCCAACCTAGTGATTCGTGCTTTAGATCAGTGGATAGTTTTTTTTCTGCTTTGGGGTTGTTGTATGATGATCCTGATCGTGTCTCATCAGCTGAGACGGAATTGAGACATTTGAGGCAGGGATAAGGCAATGTGGAAAATTATTGTACTCACTTCCGTCGGTGGTCTGCTCAGGTGGGGTGGAACGATTCAGCTCTGAAAAGTTTGCTTCTTGCTGGGCTAGGTGAAAGGGTTAAGGATCTGCTGATTGCTTATCCTACACCTGGAAACTTGCAGGAGGCAATGCAATTAGCTATATGGGTGGACAGGAGACTGCGTGCAAGGGTTAATGAGAGTAAATCCTCTGCCATGTCAGCTCCGAGTCTTGAGAGGGTCTGTACTGACACTGGAGAGCCGATGGAGATTGGGGCGATGTCACCCCGCTCTCAGGAAAAAGACCGCAGGTTTTCTGAAGGTTTGTGCTTCTATTGCAGCAAATCTGACCATTTCATTATGAACTGTGTGCTTCGTATGAACAAAGAAAAAAAAAAGGTCAGTTACGCCCGTATAGCCTGTTTAAATACTAAGGGTGTATTTCTTTCTGCTACCACCGCAGCTCAGGAAGAATTAATTGAATTTCAGGTATTTGTGGATTGCTATTCAACTCTGAATGTGATTGATGGGGGATTCTTGGAAAAACTTAATTTAAAACCCAAACCTTTGTCATCCCCTATTGCCGTGGTTTCTGTCGATGGCACTCCCTTGAAATGTGTTACTCACAAGGTTTATGAATTTCCCCTCACTATTAATGGTATTCACCAAGAAAATTTGGATGTGGTGGTATTAAATAATTTGCCTTCTCCAGTAGTTTTGGGATTGCCCTGGTTAAAATTGCACAATCCTCTACTGGATTGGTCTACCAATGAAATTAAGTCCTGGAGCCCTAAGTGTTATGACAAGTGTTGTAACGGGTGCATTGCTGCTGTGGATAAAGGGGAGTTACCTGTACCTATTCAGGATTTTTGGAAAGTTTTTTCTGAGGAGGAGTCGCAAATTTTGCCTCCCCATAGAGACTACGATTGTACCATTGAATTTGTCCCTGGAGCGACTCTTCCTAAAAGTCGTTTATTTAATCTGACTATTCCTGAGAGAAAGGCTTTGGAGGAATACATACAGACGAGCTTGGCCGCCGGTCATATCAAACCCTCTAAGTCACCTGTGGCTGTTGGATTTTTTTTAGTTAAAAAAAAGGACAGCGGTTTACGTCCTTGTTTGGACTTTCACGAGATTAATAAAATTACTGTACGCAATCCCTACCCACTGCCATTGATTCTTGATTTGTTTAACCAGTTAGTGGGGGCCAAGTGGTTCTCTAAAATTGATCTCCGGGGGGCATACAATTTGTTGCGCATGAAGGAGGGTGATGAATGGAAGACTGCTTTTAACACTCCTGTGGGTCATTTTGAGAATTTGGTTATGCCTTTTGGTCTTACCAATGCACCAGCATTTTTTCAGAATCTTATTAATGACATCCTTAGACCTTTGATCCGCAAAAATGTGGTTGTGTATTTGGATGACATTTTGATTTATTCGCCTGACCTGGAGTCTCATTGGCGGAGCGTACGTGAGGTATTGCAGTTATTGATTGACAATTCGCTTTTTGCTAAGCTGGAGAAATGTGAGTTCGCTGTATAGAGAATTAATTTTTTGGGCTACATTATCTCCAGCGAGGGCTTTGAGATGGACCCAGTGAAAGTTCAAGCTGTGCAAGAATGGCCTAGGCCTATTGGTTTGAAATCGATACAGAGGTTTTTGGGTTTCGCCAATCATTACAGAAAATTCATAAAAAATTTTTCTATTATTGTTAAACCACTGACCGATCTCACCAGGAAAGGTTCTAATACGGTTCAGTGGACTACTGAGGCCATTGAAGCTTTTGTGTTTCTAAAGGAGAGGCTCAGCTCTGCCCCCATCCTTATGCAGCCTGATGTGACTAAGCCGTTTTTGGTTGAGGTTGATGATTCTTCTGTGGGGGTCGGTGCGGTGTTGTCTCAGGAAAACAAGGATGAAGTACATCCCTGTGCCTTTTTTTCAAAAAATTTTCTGAGACTGAACTTAATTACGATATTGGTAATCGGGAATTGCTGGCTATTAAACTCGCATTTGAACACTGGTGTCATCTCTTGGAAGGTGCTGATTTTCCCATTCAGGTTTTCACTGATCATAAAAATCTGATCTACCTTGATGCTGCCAAGTGCTTGAATGCCCGTCAAGCTAGGTGGGCACTTTTTTTTTTGCGGTTTAATTTTTCTGTTACTTACATTCCGGGTACCAAGAATGTAAAAGCTGATGCCTTATCTCGCAGTTTTTCTCCCATGGTTGGTACTGAGGAGGAGGAGAGCATTTTACAGGAAGGTGTTGTGATAGCAGCATTGGACTCCGTTTTGGAAGATGGGATTCTGAAAGCCCTGGAGAATGCCTCATCTAACACTCCCCATGGGAGGTTGTTTGTGCCTAGGACCTTTAGGAGAGATTTGTTTGTTGAGTGTCATGAGTCTCGGTTGGCAGGTCATTCTGGAATTTCTGAGACCAAGAGACTTGTGAGTCGCAGTTTTTGGTGGCCTGGATGGCAGAAGGAGGTCATTAAGTGGGTGCCTCAATGTACTGTGTGTGCTAGATCTAAGTCTTCACATACTCCTGCTGCGGGGTTGCTTTGCCCTCTGGAGGTTCCTAGTGCACCTTGGACTCATCTGGCTATGGACTTTATTACTGACCTTCCCCCCTCTGAGGGTTTCACGGTCATCTGGGTGGTCGTGGACCATTTTAGCAAGATGTGTCACTTGGTTCCCCTCATCAAACTGCCCTGCGCTAAGACACTCGCTAAGGCCTTTGTCAAGGAAATTGTCAGACTCCATAGTGTTCCTACTGACATTGTTTCTGATAGGGGACCTCAGTTCGTGGCTCGTTTTTGGCGTGCCTTTTGTGACAGGTTGGGAGTTCATTTGTCATTTTCATATGGATATCATCCTGAGTCTAATGGCCAGACAAAAAGGAAGAACCAGGATGTTAAGCAGTTCTTGCTTTGTTTTGTGGCAGACAATCAAGAGGGGTGGTCTGAGTTTCTGCCGCTTGCTGAATTTGCTCTTAACAACCATACATCCTCTTCTGCTGGGTGTTCGCCTTTTTTTGTTGTTCTGGGAGACATCCGTCTTTTGAGTCATTCTCCAAATTGGTATCGGCTGTGCCTGAGGAGAAGAGTTTTTCCGGTGATTTGGAAAGAGTTTGGACGGATGTGCGTGGTAATCATCAGGAGGCTAACAAAAAATCTAAGAGGTACTTTGACAGGAAACGTCAAGAGGTTTTGTTTGCGGTTGGTGACATGGTTTGGTTGTCCACTAAGAATCTGCGGTTGAGGATTCCTTCTAAAAAATTGTGTCCCAAGTTTGTAGGGCCCTTTAAGGTGCTTCAGGTAGTTAACCAATCTGCTGTAAGGTTGGAGGTTCCTACCTCCTGGAAGATTAATCTGGTGTTTCATGTTTCTCTATTGAAAAAAGCTTATGTATCAGTTAGAGACGCCACTGCCACTGTTACTCCGGTGGTGGAGGACGGGGAATATGAAATTTCCCGCATCCTAAAAACTAGACGGTATAGAGGGAGTTTGCAGTATCTCGTCGCTTGGAAGGGTTTCGGTTCCGAAGATAACTCATGGGTGAGGGCAGATGATGTTTCTGCTTCCAGACTTGTCAGAGCGTTTCACAAGAAGTTTCCTGATAAGCCTGGGCCTAGGGGATCCGGAGGATCCTCATAGAAGAGGGGGTACTGTTAGAACTCTCCTGTTAGGTTTTTTCCATTATGCTGGTCACATGACCGTTTTTGCCTATTTAATCCTGCTCCGCCCTTCTGGCCTTGCTGGACTTCATTGTAATTTCTACTCTTAAGCTAGCCAGGTGCTTTGTTACCTTTCTCAGTCAGTTTAGCTAGGTCTTTTGACCTCTATGTTCTATGTTGTTTGTTTGTCTTTTACTGCTACAATTTCTGCTAGGAGGTGTCCATGTTTCTCCCAGTCCCTAGTTCTTGGAGGGATCCCTCCCTCACATCTATAGGTCTTCGTTCAGACTAGCTGAGGACTTTAGCGGGTCTGATCGCAGGATCAGGTTCCCCGTTACATCGTAGGGATCTAGCTTAGTTCTATTGTAGGGACAGATCTCCTGTCTTTCCTTAGTGCTTGTAGCAGATCACAACAACAAGAGGGTCCATTGCACGTTCAACTTCTGTTCTGACTAATCCCGCTGTGACAAATATTTATAGACATAGCCCCTGATATCAGGGGCCAAGGCTAATTTTTTTTATCTTAATCCTGACTATTTGCTTAAAAAGCAATCCAGAGTACACCATTTTTCTACTCCATTTGCTTGTTAGCACTGCAGAATACAGCCAGATCTTTTCCATATTACAGAGATAAAAATCCAGAAATTTGAACTGAATGTGGAAAATATTGGCCTCTATTTCCATTTTGTTGCAGTGTGTCGGTCAAGCTATTCACACGAGGTCTCTCTGAAGAATAGTATTAGTAAACTACTGGCCTGCTATTTAAAACCATGATTCTATGTCAGACGTATCACATATAACTGCGTTCAAAAATCAGCCATTTCTGGCCTCCATTTACATTTTGCTGCAGTGTGTTAGCGAAGCTATTCACACGAGTTCACTGTGAAGAATAGTATTAGTAAACTACAGGCTCGCTATTTAAAACCGTGGTACTCTGTCAGATGTATCACATATACCTGCGTTCCAAAATCAGCCATTTCTGGCTTCCATTTTCATTTTGTTGCAGTGTGTCGGTTAAGCTATTCACGCTAGGGGTCTGTGAAGAATAGTATTAGTGAATTACAGGCATGCTATTTAAAACCGTGGTTTTCTGTTAGACGTATCACATATAACTGCATTCCAAAATCGGCCATTTCTAGTGAACGTGGAAAAAATTGTCCTCCATTTAAAATGGGCACGATGTGTGGAAAGGGATGTGGAAGTGGATATGATGGTGATGGTGCTTGCAAAGGCCGAGGCCATGAGCAAGGTGAAATTGTGCCACAACAAACATCCACTTCTTGTCGCTCGAACATCCTGTCCCAATTACTAGGGGACCACACAACACCACTAGTTAAAACAGAGCAGGGTCAAAAGGTTGTTGTTTGGATAGCAGAAAATGCTTCCAATCACATTGCCACCACCACCACCCTGTCTTCCACATGGTCAAGTCTCAGTAGCAATGAGTCTTGACCGCATATTCCTCACCCTGATCCTCCTTCCTCCCATCATGCTAAGTCCCTGGAGACAACTGATCCTACACTTGGACACTCAGAAGAGCTGTTCACTTTTCCATTTGTAGATTCGGGCCTCTTGCCCGGCCACCTTCAAGTGAGTCAATAGGAGAACGCACGTAGCGATGCCCAAATATTTGTGCAGACAGGGTCACATGAAGGCGACTGTGGGAAAGTGCAATTACTGTCGCAAGAGGTGGAGGATGATGATGAGACACAATTGCCTGAAATTCAGAAGGAGGACCAGGGTGTGAAAGTGGAAGACGAGGTGGTGGATGATATAGTAACTGACCCAACCTGGCAGGGGAACATGCAGAGCGATGACAGCAACACACAGGGGGAGGGAGGCATAGCACCACAACAGGCAGGAAGAAGCAGTGTGGTGGCCGCAGACACAAGGCGGGAAAGCGTTTCCCGTAACGCCACCACGACGGAAATTGCCAGTACATTTGTTAGATCTTCCCAAGTTTGGTTGTTTTTTAAAGACTCTGCCGATAACCCCAAAAAGGCCATTTGCACCACCTGCCAGGCCAGCATCAGCAGACGTAGCAAAACTAGCTGCCTGACCACCATCAGCATGATCAGGCACATGGCAGCAAAGCACCCGACTAAGTGGGTCGAACCCCAGGGTCCAGAAACAGTGTATGCAGGTGACACCACTGCTTCTCTTGCTGTTGTGCGCGCACGCCAATCCCCTGTCCATGGCGCATGCGAAGATACCTCCCGCCCTGCATGTGTCATTGCATACTCTCAACTAGCACAATCAGCAAGCAGGTCCACATCTTTGACCCAGCGCACCATTCACTTGTCCCTACTCCAGTTCTTGGAACACAAACGCAAATACGCAGCCAACGCCCCACAGACCACACTACTAGGTTCACACATTTCGTGAATGCTTGCGCTCGAATTGTTGCCTTTTAGGCTTGTGGAGATGGAAGCTTTCCGCAACCTGATGGCGGCGGCCGTCATTTGATATTTGGTCCCCAGCCGCCACTATTTCTCCCAGGGTGCCATCCCCGCATTACACGAGCACGTATCCCACAACATTAGCCGTGCCCTCAACAACGCAGTTACTGGGAAAGTCCACCTAGTGCTTGTGGGCAGGGATGGTACATCTCTCTGATGGCACACTAGGTTAACATAGTGGAAGCCGGGACCCAGTCGGACCTTGGGACAGAAGACATCGACGAGGATTGCGGGCCCTAGGTCAATCAGGGTTGACCCCTCAATCTACTGCTCCTGCACCATCTCCTCCTCCTCCTCTTCAGCCTCCATCTCCGAAATTACCACATCAGTCGCAAGCTGGAAGCACTGCAGCACTGACTTGACCAAGCGGCAACAGGCTGTGCTGAAGCTAATATGCTTAGGTGACAAACTGCACAATGCTGAAGAGTTGTGGACAGCTCTGAAAATCTGTGGCTGACACTGCTGACCCTACAGCCAAGCATGGTCATGTGTGACAATGGTCAGAACCTGGTGGCGGCTCTGAGGTGAGGCGAGCTCACACACGTACCATGCCTGGAAAATGTGCTTAACCTCGTGGTTCAGCGGTTTGTCAAAACCTACCCGGATCTGACCGGTCTGCTTGTCAAAGTACGCCGCCTGGGTACCCATTTTGAAAGGTCAGCTACAGCTTCCTCTGCTTCAGCAGCACTTGCAGCTTCCGGCTCACCGAATAATCTGCGATGTCCCCATGCATTGGAACTCTACATTTCAGATGTTGGTAAGGATTTTTGAGCAGAAGAGAGCAGCTGTTGACTACCAGCATCAACAAGGCTGTCGGTATTCACGTCAGACTCCACACATAAGACCTCAGGAGTGGACATGGATGTCAGACATCTGTACCATTCTCCAAAACTTTGAGGACTCCACCAAGATGATGAGCGGAGATGACGCCATTATTAGCGTCACCATCCCGCTTCTCTGTCTTCTGAAATGCTCTCTGCTCACAATCAAAGAGGATGCATTGCAGGCAGGGTACAATGAGATGGATCAAGGAACCATACAGGGTGATTCCACACAGCCCAGCCTCATCTCATCCGAACGTGGACTGGGTGACAATGAGGAAGAAGAGGAGGAGGAAGAACAGGAGCTAGTTTCCTGCGCTATGCACAGTTCCAGCTGAACAACTGTCATACCGTTTGTTCAGTGTAGATGGCCTGAGGACAAGGAGAAGGAGCAAGAGGTGGAGGATGAGGAGGAGAGCATGGTCAGTCATCCTGTTGGTGAGGACACGGAAGTCTTGCCTCTTTGCAGTCTGGCACACATGGCTGAGTTTATATTACGCTGCCTTTCCTGTGACCCTCGAGTTGTGCAAATTTTGGGTGACAATCATTAATAGTTGGTGACACTTCAAGAGCAACTCTATAAGGAGAACTTTCTATCTCTTATTCCCACGCTTGACAGGCCTAATAAAATTGGGCAGTACCAGAATTCCCTTATTGCGGATTCATTAAAAAAATTCCCATCTGAAAACGCTGTCGGCAGAGGTCACAGTTCGTTGGACAACCAAGGAGTACAGGCGAGAGAGACACAAATACAATTCAGCAGAGGCAGGGGAACACTGTCAATGTTTTGGGACAGTTTTCTCAGGCTCTCCCATCGCACGGGCCCTGAGGCGGGGGGTACTCTCACAAGGAGGGAAACGTTTTGGAAGATGTTGAGGGAGTACCTTGCCGACCGTACTAACGTCCTCCGAGATTCCTCTGTGCCTAATAATTATTGGGTAACCAAGCTGATCACGTGGCATGAACTGGCTCTCAATGCTTTGGAGGTCCAGGCCTGCCCTGCCACTAGCATTTTGTCAGAGCGGGTTTTTAGTGCTGCTGGCGGAATTATAACTGATAGGTGTGTCCGCCTGTCAGCTGAAAATGCTGAAACTCTTCTAAAAATGAAAAATGGCTGGATTGGGCCAGACTTCTCAACACCACCGAATGATAACAGCATAACTCAAATACAGTGTCTTTTTTTGGGAGGTCTAACTCTATTCCCATGCACCTCTTTCTTCACACCCAGACATGGGCATATGCTTCCTGATTTTATGTATTTGCTCTTGTCCTCCTCCTTCTCCTCATCCTCATCCTCCACCAGCTTATTCCCACCATATCTACCATATCACCATATGTACGTCTCTTGCAAGGGGCATTGGAGTTCCTCCGAGTTTTTGGCAGCCGTTGCATTCACTTCATAAGCAATCAGTATTGGAGACCCACTTCCTAATAATGGGAACATTGTTTTTAGGAGGCCCTCCGACCTCTACCTCTTTTGCAAGGGGCATTGGAGTTCCTTCAACATTTTTGGCAGCCATTGCAGTCACTGCATAGGCAAGAACAGTATGGAAAAACCATTCCTTTCTAATGGGAACATGTCGTTACTGAGGCCCAGCTCTTTGTGTCTTTAAATTGTTATTGGGGTTTTTCCTAAATTTTGGCAGCCGTTGTACTCAATGCATACCCTATAACTGTATAGCAGACCAGCTCCTTTCTAATGGTAACATGACGTTACTGTGGCCCATCTCTATATGTCTTTAAATTGTTATTGGTGTTTTTCCTAAATATTGACACCCGTTAGACTAACTGCATACCCTATAACTGGATAGCAGACCCGCTCCTTTCTAATGGGAATGACGCGCCCCCTGGGCCCGGGTCTTTTCTTCCATATTACGGGCTCGATTCTCTCTCAGCGCACCCGCCTGGTGCGCCACTCCTTCTCCAGCTGCAGGAGCTCCCGCCAGCAATGCTCCTCTCGGCGTGCAGCCTCCCTACGGGACTCCCGGGGAAAACCCATGAGGTCCCCCCCCTGGGTTATCCCACAGGAATTGGTCTCCCTCTTCCTGGTGGGCGACTGAGGACTCAGGAGCGGGCAGTAACGGGAGGTTCTGATTTTCCACCTCCGCGGACCAGTCCATGGGCGTGCACCCATACACCCATTCGGATGTAGGGGCAGGTGGCTCTTGCAGGGGGCCCAGGAGCAGGTCTGCCTCACCAGTGCCCGGGATTGATGGTTCCGCGCCCAGGAGCAGATTGGGGGGCGTGAGCGCCCGGGGACGGAGGCAGCGCCAGCCGCGTCCGGGACAGGGACTTCACTCCTACCTGCTCCCGCGACCACTTCAGCTCGGCCTGACACCTCCCGGTCCATGAGCAGCTCCGCCGGGGCTGGGGCGCTGCCGGTCACTTGCAGTGCCGACTGCTGCCGGGTCAGCATTTTCTTCAAGAGCTCCGCTTTCCAGGTGGCAATTGCAGCTTGCTTGGCCTCCTCCATTCTCCTACCCAGTTCCTGCATCTCATCTCGGAGGAATCCAGTATCCTCCAGGGACAATTTCAACAGAGTTCCCTCCAGGGTGAGGGGTGATGTACTCCTTTTTCAGGCTACAAGACGGAGCTTCAGGCTGACCTCCCTCCATCTTGCCTGCCGGGTACGATCTGTCTAGACTGCTGGAGACTCTGCCCTGTCTCCAAGGTTTCTTCTCTCCTCTTTCCTTTCTGGGGTGGTCCCATGGCTGCTTGCTGTCGGCTACACCCGGAGGCGGCTTCCCCAGACTGATGGACAGATCCAGGTATATGACCACAGGCGCATGGGGCAGGTTGCGCTTTTGGCGCCATTCTGGGACCCGGCCCACGATGGGAGGTTCTTTATTGTCCTTGATAACACACATAATGGCGCCCGTTCTTCTGGGGCGGGTGCCACATTCAGTATAGAACACAGTCTCTAGGCGCACAATACCCGGTGATAACGAGTGGGTTCATATCCTGTTCATGACGCCAATTATGACGCGCCCCCTGGGCCGTGGGGTACTCGGTTGCCAGGCCAGTCGTTGCTAGGGGAGATGTCACAGTGGCGGTGACCCAGTCCGTGACCAAGGGAGGTCAATAAAAGGGGTTTTATGGTTTTTATAGTTAATGTTCGTGACGCCACCTGTGGTGTGCGGCTATATGGAGCCGCCGCTGTGGAGCAGATCCTCTGGAGCTGTTGGTAATTCAGCAGAGTTGGTTTAGCTCTCCACAGGTAGAGCTAAGCTCCAGGGCATTGCTGTGGTGATTATAGATGAGGTAGATGTTGTTATGCAGTGTGGTGCAGGGGATGATGGCCCAGCAATAATTCACAGAGACAGTGGGGTGCAGTGTTCAGGGTTTACTCACGATTATCATGTTGCTCCTGGTTACAACTGCATTTCATAACCACCCACGTCGTCCGGTGTTTACTCAGGGAGGGATTCAGCAATCCCTCAGGCAATTCAAAAGCACTTAACTGGACCCCTTTCTTTGTGTCCCTCCTGGTCATCTTCCTGTGCCGGCTCTCACCCTCCTGCCCTGCACCTCGCAAACAGTGTCCTAAGACGGTAACCTCAGATTTTGGCGGGCAACCTGGAGTTCCCTGGATCCTGTGTGGCTACCTTTTTGGCGATTAATTGCGGCTGTGGCAACTACACCCTGGAAATGTAGATGCCTCCGGTTTCTAGTTGAATATTGCAATTCTCACTAGTTATGGGCTGGTCCCCTCAGCGGCCTGATCCTTCCACTCCTGGTAGATTCGGGCATACGGGTGGCCTCCAGCACTTCCCGTACCACTAGGATCCTTTCTTTTCTTCTGGAGCCTTCCTTCCTGCTTCTCTCCTCTCTTCAGTCTCACCTCTTGAGCAGAGCTCCTGCAGAGTTCCTGCTTCCACTATTTCTCCTCTGACTGAACACACACCCAAGATATCTTCCCCTTTTTATATCCTCCTTCTCTAGTGCTCCCCTACTCTGCTTCCTCCACCCACACCCACTACATGGTTCCCCCCTCTCTTGGTTCCCCCCACTCCAGCCAGGGACAGGGCTCAGCAGTGCAGCAGTGCATCTTGCCCCTCTTGCTGGTATGGAGTAGTGTAGTGTTGGATGCATGTGTTTGGGTCCCGGGCAGTACTCCATCCTTACCTGAGAGTGAGATACCACACCTCTGGGTGAGATGTAGTACCTCTGTACAGAAACATGCCATTACTGTGGCCCAGCTCTATGTGTCTTTAAATTGTTATTGTTTTTTTTCCTAAATACTGGCACCCGTTAGACTAACTGCATACCCTATAACTGGGTAGCAGACCCTCTCCTTTCTAATGGGAACATGTCATTACTGAAGCCCAGCTCCATGTGTCTTTAATTTGTTATTGGTGTTTTCCTAAATTTTGACAGCCGTTGTACTCAATGCATACCCTATAACTGTATAGCAGACCCTCTCCTTTCTATTGGAAACATGTCATTACTGAGGCCCAGCTCTTTGTGTCTTTAAATTGTTATTGGTGTTTTTCCTAAATTTTGACAACCGTTGTACTCAATGCATACCCTATAACTGTAGAGCAGACCCGCTCCTTTCTAATGGGAACATATCGTTGCTGTGGCACAGCTCTATGTGTCTTTAAATTGTCATTGGGGTTTTTCCTAAATTTTGCCAGCCATTGAACTCACTGCATACCCCAACTGTACAATCACCAGTCCATGGGAAGCTATATAAATGATATGCCTAGCTCAGAAAGAGGCGGCCACGGCCCTGTTTTTTCAAAGTACAAGAAAATACAGCAAAACCAAAGAAATGAGCCAGAGCATAAGTTGGTATATGTGCAATGTGTAAAAGCACATTCACACTGTGGCCATTTTCCAGACAAAACCCAGAAAAAAACAAAATGAGCATATACCCTAAAGTAAGTCAATAAATAAGTAGTAATAGTACATGTAAATAACATAGAGCACTTGATTTTGATCAAAAAGCATACAATCCATCGATCCACAATAAGGTGTTCTCAGTCGGGATGGGCCTATCTTGTACCTAGTATTAAAATTTTACCTTGTGTCAGCCGACTTCAATATGAACACAGAAAAAACGAAACCTAAAAAACAATGGCAGAGTAGTTGTTTTTTTTCACCATTTCATTCCACTTCAAACTTTTTACCTGTTGTTCAGTACATTCTATGTTAAATCACATGGTGTAATTCAAAATTACATCTCGTCTCACAAAAAACAAGGCCTTATACATCTACTGTATGTCAACAGAAAGATAAAATAGGCATGGCTCTTGGAACAGGGAGAGGAAAAAAACGAAAACAGCAAAAATGAAAAATTCAGTGAATGGGGTTAATAGATACAGTGTTCTGATAGACATGTAGGAACAGAGAAGTTAGTAATCAATTGGTACATTGTTGTATAGTTACATATTTATACATCTTGAAAAAAAAGACACAGATCCATCAAGTTCAACCTTTCTAAACCAGTTTAACCGGTTCCCGACCGCCCACTGTAGATAAACGTCGGCGCTGCCTGGGCTCTGTTCAGCGTTGGCGTTTAAAAATGGTGGGTGGTCCCGCAGCGCTCAGGACCTCTAGGGTCCTGCAAGTGCTGCGATTCTGGTGCAGAGTGATAGCTCTGACAGGGGACATCATCGGGACCTGATTGGATCAGGTCCCAATGATGTTAACCCTTAGCTATCTTCTATATGCCGCGATCTATAGTGATCGCGGCATATAGAAGATAGTGAGAGGAGAGGGGGTCATCAACTTACCTCTCCGACGGCCCCCTGATAGCTTCCAGGACCTTCCGTTGTTATGGCAGCTGGAGGTCACATGACCGCCACCAGATCTGCCATATATGGTGTCCTGCTAGGCTCAGCCTGCAGCTGAAGCCTGGCAGGACACACTGACTGTGAAACAGTCAGCAAAGATCTCATCCAATCTAATACATGTCTATTACATTGGATGAGATCAGTGATTAGAAAAATAAAAATTAATGTCCCATACAGGGACTAAGTAAAAATGTAAAAAATAAGTAAAAAAAAATGTTTTTAAACTGTTAAAAAAATCACAAAATAAATACAAATAAATAAATAAAATATTAAACCAATAAATCCGTAAATTTATGCAAAAACAAAAAAAGTACACATATTTGGTATCGCCGCGTCCGAAACAACCCGATCTATAAAACTGTCACACTAATTAACTCCTTTTGTGCACACCGTAATAAAAATAAATAAAAATCGGAGCAAAAAACTATGCTTTTTCATCATATCGCCAAACAAAAAGGGGAAAAAAATGCGATCAAAAAGCAAAATGGAAAAAAAAATGGTACCACTGAAAACATCATCTTGTTCCACAAAAAACAGCCGCCATACAGCTCCATCAGACAAAAAATAAAAAAGTTATAGCGCTCAGAATAAAGCGATGCAAAAAAATATTTTTTCTGTAAAATTGTTTCATTGTGTAAAAGCGCCAAAACATAAAAAAAATATACAGTAAGTGTAGTATCGCTGTAAATGTACTGACCCGAAGAATAATGCTGCCTGATCACTTTTACCACAAGCAGAACGGCATAAAAAAAAAACTCAAAAACAATTCCTGAATTGTTGGTTTTTGTTAATTTTACCTCCCAAAAAACGGAATAGAAAGCGATCAAAAAATGTCACGTACCCAAAAATGGTACCAATGAAAATGTCAACTCGTCCCGCAAAAAACAAGCCATCACATGACTCTGTCGGCCGAAATATGGAAAAATTATAGCTCTCAAAATATGGCGATGCAAAAACTAGATTTTGCAAAAAAAAGGGTCTCTTAGTGTGTGACAGCTGTCAGTCATAAAAACCCGATATAAATCTGGTATCTCTGTAATCGCACCGACCCGAAGAATAAAGTAATCTAATCAGTTATATCACATGAGGAACGGCGTAAAAAATAAATAAAACCAATTCTTCACCTGCTACTGATTTGTTTATGATGTCTCCCAAAGATCGCAGTAAGGCTCTGCCCACATTTAGCTTGCGCTCTGCGCTGAGCGCTTACACCAGAGTTTCCGTGTAAATCTCTGAAATACGTGATTCAGATGGAACCCATGATGGAAGATTCCCTGTAATGAGGCAGATATAGGCCACTGTGGATGCCGTCTGGAATGTGATCCCACGGTGTCATTTGTTTTAGGCGTGCATAAAAGTGCGGTTGGCCACAGTTTTGTTCACTTCTGAAAAAAAGGACACCGCTAAACAGAGGCCAGATGGAGTCCAGAGTAACTCTGCTGCCTCATTACAGTGAATGGATCCCACAGGGGTTTCATCTGAATTACACCACTTGGAAATTTAGATGGAAACCCCGATGTAAGTGCTCAGCCTAGAGCGCCGGATGTTACGAAAAAAGATCAGATGACACCAGAACCACCTCCCTAAGAACGTCCATTAAGGAGTTATGACCCATCTGAAGTTTTGGCTTTATTATCTGTCAGGGGCATGGGGAGTAAACTCAGATTCAGGCCAGAGGGCAGGAGGGGAGTTACCAAAAGAAGATTTAAGCTAGAGTAAGGCCATGTGGCTCTCTCTCACTCTGATGCGTGCGGTCCACTTCAGACAGGGGGGTTCACGCTGAGTAACGTGCTGTGAAGGACCAATGAACCCACTTGAAGCTCAGGTGCCCATGAGGCCCAGCGCACACATGGTCAGACGTTAATGGTAATTGACATGATTCATCTGCTTATATATTTTGTCCTACCACTGTTGTATTTGCATATCTGACTATTATATATGTATAACCGTTTTATATATAGTGTATTGTCCAGTGTGCTCTTAAGTGGATTTAATCTATAATTTAAGCTTGGGCTGCTCTTTTATCTTGATCCACAAATCCACACGTTCATTTCTCGGTTTAATTTCCCATGCTACCGGGATTGGTTTCTGGCTTGATATAATTCCCGTTAAAGGGCCGGGCTTATATCAAATAGGAACTGGTGGCAGCTCTGCCTAGCTGATAAGGTTCGGTTTCACTAGGGCTAGTGAAAAGGGCCTCTCAGCCTGTCAGGGGTGTGAGCAAGTTTGGTGCCACATCAGTGACTGAGTGGGCCACCTCTGCTCCTCCCAGTACCTTCCTGAGCCCATGATGACAGGGGGAGTCTGTGTAAAATTGTATTATTCTGACCTTTCATGTCTCCGAGGGGTGCAGATTGTCACGTTGGTGAAAAGTGTAAATCCATATCATGTGATCAGTCTGATGTAATAGTGATGTCAGGCAGGGTGGCGAGTTGCGGACTTGTCACACCCCCTTTGAGCTGATTCTAACTTCCAAATATACTTTTTTTAAATGTGGAGCCCAAAACTGGATCCTAAATTTAAGATGTGGCCTTACGAGTGATTTATAGAGAGGTAAGAATACATTTGGATTATGGGATTTTATTAGTGTTGAGAGAGCACTAAAATGCTCGGGTGCTCGAAGCTCGGGCCAAGCTCACCGTGATACTCGGGTGCTCGACCCGAGCAATGAGCCCAATGTTAGTCTATGGGAGACTCGAGTATTTTTGCGGCGGCACCCCCCGCCAGTCTGTAGAAAGCTTAAAAAGTGCCCAAAACGATAGTGACAGTGCTCAAATGACATGGGGACAGCATGGGGATCGCCCCAGGAAGCATTTCTGACCCCCAGGTCACTGCTGTCAACAACATGGACAGAGGTATTAAGCCACTTTTACGAGCTCACAATAAAACATACAAAAATGAAACTGAAACTGTTTTCCTGTGAAATATGTTAAGGAACATCCTTTCCAGGGTAAAGACTTGTGTATAAGGTAAAATAAATAACCAAAAACAAAAATACTCCTCGACACCTTGGGCTATGTTCACAAGTAGCATTTTTTATGCGTTTTTGCACTTTTGTATTGCTTTCAACTGTGACAAATGCATTCACCGGGAAATGTCATTTTAACATTTTACAACCTTATCTGGCCAAGTGCTGTGTGACACATGCATACAGTGCTGAAAAGACATGGGAGCAGCATGGGGAAGACCCCTGGAAGCATCTCTGACACCCAGGTCACTGCCTAAAAGTGTGCCCATCAGAAGTGATCCTTGCCTCAGCAGAAGATGCAGACATGCAATTATCCCCGTGCAAGTCCTTGTCCCAGGGCAGTGTTCAATTATACCTCCCCCCATTCCTTGCAATGCCAGCGCAAGTATGCAGCCTGCCACCCACCCACCCCCAGGCTGCAATACCATACTGCTAGCTTGCACTTGAAATTGGGCCTTTTAGGCATGTGGAGGCGGAATCTGGCCACCATGTCATGGCTGCGTTGGCGGCCTGTTATCCATACTCAGTCCCCAGCCGCCCCACGGCCGGGTGCCCATACACGGTCCCCAGCCGCCTAAGGTCGGCCGGGTGTCCATAAACGGTCCTCAGCCGCCCCTATTCGTCCCGGTGTGCCTTATACACAAGCGCGCATACCAAAACATTACCTGTGCCCTCCCCAGTGCAATTAGTGGGAATGACCGCCTAACCACAAAAACGTGGACAAGTGAATGTGGCCAGGGATGGTCCATCTCACTGACGCCTTCACACTGGGTTAATATTGTGGAAGCCGGGACACAGTTGGACACTGGGATGCAACACGTCCTTCAGACATAGAGGATTGCGGGTCCTGGGTCAATCAGGCTTCAACACAAAGTTCAGAAGGTAGACAGCAGCAGTGGTTGGCCTCCTACACAACAAGTAAATTATTCATGATCATGAGGCCATCCATCTCCTTAGCTTTCTGTTCCTTGAAATGCAAACGCATGTATGTAGCAGCGGCTAGGCCTGAGGTGGTCAGCGTTTTGGCGCATATACTACCTCCTCCGAGAATTGCTGGATGTTTTCCTGCTGCTATCCCAGTTCTATGACTCCTGTTAAAACAAAGCTTCAGGTGATGAATGATGGATGAGGTCATGGCAAAGGAGAAAGAGCAGGAGGAACAGGGACCATTCGCATCAATATCAGGCCAGTCAACCACACATGTCTTGTAGGATATGTTTCAGCACCAAAAGGTGCGGTTTGGCTACACAGTTATAGGGCATACAGTGAGTGCAATGCCTACCAAAAATTTCGAGGCACTCCAATGCCCATTGGAAGTGACATGGAGGTCAGAGGGCCTTAACTAAACAGTTTATTCTCACTATAGCAACTGGGTCTCCTGTACACTGTTGGCCTAAGCAGTGAATGGAAGGCTTTCCAAAAAATTATGAGGAACTGCAATGCCCCTTGAAAAAGACTTGGATTACCGTGTACTAAAATCCTTCTACCCATTATTGGGGAGTGTGTCTCCCTTAGTGTTCGCCTATGCATTGAAAAGCAAAAGCTGACTAAAATTAGGAGGAAATGCAATGCCCGTTGGAAGAGTTGTGGAGGCTACAGGTAATTAAAAACAACATTTCAATGCCACTTGGAAGAGCTGTGGAGTTCAGACTGGTTTAACAAGACGGTTTTAATGCCCCTTGGAAGAGACGTGGAGGTCACAGTGGCTTAACAAGACGGTTTTAATGCCCCTTGGAAGAAACGTGGAGTTCAGAGTTGTTTAACAAGACTGTTTTAATGCCCCTTGGAAGAGACATGGAGGTCACAGTGGAATAAAAAGACAATATCAATACGCCTTGGAAGAGTGGTAAAGGTACCAGTGGAATAAAAAGACAATATCAATGCCCCTTAGAAGAGTAGTGGAGGTCGGAGTGGAATAAAAAAACAATATCAATGCCCCTTGGAAGAGACGTGGAGGTCACAGTAGCTTAACAAGATGATTTTAATGCCCCTTGGAAGAGACGTGGAGTTCAGAGTGGTTAAACAAGATGGTTTTAATGCTCCTTGGAAGAGACGTGGAGGTCACAGTAGCTTAACAAGACGGTTTTAATGCCCCTTGGAAGAGACGTGGAGATCAGAGTGGTTTAACAAGACGGTTTTAATGCCCCTTGGATGAGACGTGGAGTTCAGAGTGGTTTAACAAGACGGTTTTAATGCCCCTTGGAAGAGACGTGGAGTTCCCAGTGGAATAAAAAGACATTATCAATGCCCCTTGGAAGAGAGGTGGAGGTCGCAGAGGAATAAAAAGACAATATCAATGACCCTTGGAAGAGTGGTGGAGGTTGCAGTGGAATAAAAAGACAATATCAATGCCACTTGGAAGAGTAGTGAAGGTCTCAGTGGAATAAAAAAGCAATATCAATGACCCTTGGAAGAGTGGTGAAGGTCCCGGTGGAATAAAAAGACAATATCAATGATCCTTGGAAGAGACGTGGAGATCACAGTGGCTTAACAAGACGATTTTAATGCCCCTTGGAAGAGACGTGGAGTTCAGAGTGTTTTAACAAGATGTTTTAATGCCCCTTGGAAGAGACGTGGAGGTTACAGTAGCTTAACAAGATGGTTTTAAAGCCACTTGGAAGAGACGTGGAGTTCAGAGTGGTTTAACAAGACGGTTTTAATGCCCCTTAAAAGAGGGGTGGGGGTCCCAGTGGAATAAAAACGCAATATCAAAGCCCCTTGGAAGAGTGGTGGAGGTCGCAGTGGAATAAAAAGACAATATCAATGCCCCTTGGAAGAGTGGTGGAGGTCGCAGTGGAAAAAAAAGACAATATCGATGACCCTTGGAAAAGTGGTGGAGGTCGCAGTGGAATAAAAAGACAATATCAATGCCCCTTGGAAGAGTGGTGGAGGTCGCAGTGGAATAAAAAGACAATATCAATGCCCCTTGGAAAAGTGGTGGAGGTCCCAGTGGAATAAAAAGACAATATCAATGACCCTTGGAAGAGACGTGGAGGTTACATTAGCTTAACAAGATGATTTTAATGCCCATTGGAAGAGACGTGGAGTTCAGAGTGGTTTAACAAGATGGTTTTAATGACCCTTGGAAGAGACGTGGAGGTCACAGTAGCTTAACAAGATGGTTTTTCAGGCCCTTGGAAGAGACATGGAGTTCAGAGTGGCTTAACAAGAGATTTTTAATGCCCCTTAGAAGAGACGTGGAGGTCCCAGTGGAATAAAAAGACAATATCAATGCCCCTTGGAAGAGTGGTGGAGGTTACAGTGGAATAAAAAGACAAAATCAATGCCCCTTGGAAGAGTGGTGGAGGTCACAGTGGAATTAAAAGACAATATCAATGCCCCTTGGAAGAGACGTGGAGGTCACAGTAGCTTAACAATACGATTTTAATACCCTATGTAAGAGACGTGGAGTTCAGAGTGGTTAAACAAGATGGTTTTAATGCCCCTTGGAAGATACATGGAGGTCACAGTAGCTTAAGAAGATGGTTTTAATGCCCCTTGGAAGAGATGTGGAGGTCCCAGAGGAATAAAATGACAATATGAATGCCCCTTGGAAATGTGGTGGAGGTCACAGTGGAATAAAAAAACAATATCAATGACCCTTGGAATAGTGGCGGAGGTCGCAGTGGAATAAAAAGACAATATCAATGCCCCTTGGAAGAGACGTGGAGGTCCCAGTGGAATAAAAACGCAATATCAATGCTCCTTGGAAGAGTGGTAGGGGTCCCAGTGGAATAAAAAGACAATTTCAATGCCCCTTGGAAGAGTGGTGGAGGTCGCAGTGATATAAAAAGACAATATCAATGCCCCTTGGAAGAGACGTGGAGTTCAGAGTGGTTTATCAAGATGGTTTTAATGCCCCTTGGAAGAGACGTGGAGTTCAGAGTGGTTTAACAAGAGAGTTTTAATGCCCCTTGGAAGAGAAGTGGAGGTCCCAGTGGAATAAAAAGACAATATCAATGCCCCTTGGAAGAGTGGTGGAGGTCCCAGTGGAATAAAAAGACAATATCAATGCCCCTTGGAAGAGTGGTGGAGGGCGCAGTGGAATAAAAAGACAATATCATTGCCCCTTGGTAGAGTGGTGGAGGTTACAGTGAAATAAAAAGACAATATCAATGCCCCTTGGAAGAGTGGTGGAGGTCGCAGTGGAATAAAAAGACAATATCATTGCCCCTTGGAAGAGACGTGGAGGTCACAGTAGCTTAACAAGATGGTTTTACTGCCCCTTGGAAGAGACGTGGAGTACAGAGTGGTTTAAGAAGAGAGTTTTAATGTCCCTTGGAAGAGACTTGGAGGTCCCAGTGGAATAAAAAGACAATATCAATGCCCCTTGGAAGAGTGATGGAGGTCGCGGTGGAATAAAAAGACAATATAAATGCCCCTTGGAAGAGTGGTGGAGGTCCCAGTGGAATAAAAAGACAATATCAATGACCCTTGGAAGAGTGGTGGAGGTCGCAGTAGAATAAAAAGACAATATCAATGACCATTGGAAGAGACGTGGAGGTCACATTAGCTTAACAAGACAAATTTAATGCCCCTTAATAGAGCCATGCAGTACAGCAAATTAAAAACATTATTCCCATTATTGGGGATTGGGTCTCCCATAATCTTTGCCTTTGCCTTCCAAGCAAAAGCTGACAAAAATTAGGACAGAGGAACATGCAATGTCCCTTACAAGAGCCATGCAGTACAGCATATTAAAAACATTATTCCCATTATTGGGGAGTGGGTCTCCCATAGTCTTTGCCTATGCCTTCCAAGCAAAAGCTGCCAAAATTAGGATGGAGGAACTTGCAATGCCCCTTACAAGAGCCATGCAGTGCAGCACATTAAAAGCATTATTCCCATTATTGGGGAGTGGGATGAGATGAGGCTGGGCTGTGTGTAATCGCCCGTAATGGCTTCTTGATCCATCTCATCATACTCTGGCTGAAATGCCTCCTCTTTAATTCTCTGCAGAGAGCGTTGCAATAGACAGACAAGTGGGATGCTGACGCTAATGATGGCATCATCGCCACTCACCATCTTGGTGGACTCCTCAACGTTTGTCAGGATGATACATATGTCAGACATCAAGGTCCACTCCTGAGGTCTTATGTGTGAAGTCTGACCTGAATATTGATGGCCTTGTTGCAGTTGGTACTCCACAACTGCTCTCTTCTGCTCACAAATCCTTTGCAACATGTGAAGGGTAGAGTTCCAACGTGTGGGGACATCACACACCAGTCGGTGTGCCGGATGCTGCAAATGCTGCTGCAACACAGCAAGGGCGGCAGAAGCTGTAGCCGACTTCCGAAAATGAGCTGACAGGCGGCGTACTTTAATAAGCAGATCTGGCAACTTGGGGTACGATTTAAGAAACCGCTGAACCACAAGGTTAAGCACATGAGCCAGGCATGGTTCGTGTGTGATCTCGCCTCAGAGCCGCCACCAGGTTATGGCCATTGTCACACACGACCATGACTGGATGTAGGTTTAGCGGTTTCTGCCACAGATCTGCCTGCTCTTTCACAGCTGTCCACAACTCAAAAGCAGTGTGAGGTTTATCACCTAAGCTTATGAGTTTCAGCACAGCCTGTTGCCGCTTGGCTGAGGCAGTACTGCAGTGCTTCCAACTTGTAACTGATGTGGTGATATCTGAGATGGAGGCTGAACATGAGGAGGAGGATGATGCGCAGAAGCTGTACACTGTGGGGGCAACTCTGACTGACATAGGGCCTGCAATCCTCGGTGTGGGGAGGATGTGTTCTGTCCCAAGGTCCGACTGGGTCCTGGCTTCCACTATGTTTACCCAGTGTGCCGTCAGGGAGATGTACCGTCTCTGGCCACAAGCACTTGTCCACGTGTCCGTTGTCAGGTGGACTCTCCCAGTAACTGCGTTGTTGAGGGCACGGCAGATGTTTTTGGACACGTGCTTGTGTAGTGCTGGGATGGCACACCGGGCAAAATAGTGTCAGCTGGGGACCGAGTACCGAGGTTATGGCCACCGCCATAAAGTTGCGGAAGGATTCCGTCTCCACCAGCCTAAAAGGCAGCATTTCCAACGCAAGCAGTAGTGACATGTGCGAATTTAGGACTGTGGCCTGTGGGACGTTGGATGCGAAATTGCACTTTCATTCAAAGGTCTGGGATATGGACAATTGAACGCTGCGGTGGGACGTGGACGTGGACTTTGATACTGTTTCTTGAGAAACTGCCATAACAAGTGAAGACTGACAGGAGGGGGCATCTTTGCATGCAGTATGGACAGGGGATTGCCTTGCACGCACAAGAGGGGTTCTCTTACATGCACAACAGCGGAAGAAGCAGTGGTGACACCCGCTGACACTGGTCATGGACCCTGGGGTTCGCCCCACAATGTCGGGTGCTTTCCTGACATGTGCCTGATCATGCTGGTGGTGGTCAGGCTGGTAGTTTTGTCACCCCTGCTGATGCTGGCCTGGCAGGTGGTACAAATGGCCTTTTTGGGGTTATCAGCAGAGCCTTTAAAAAAAATCCAGACTCTGGAAGACCTACAGGTTGTACTGGTAACGTCCCTCGTGTTGGTGTTACGGGGAACGGTTGCCCGCCTTCTGTCTGTGGTTACCACACTGCTTCTTCCTGTCTGTTGGGGAACTCTGCCTCCCTCCCCCTGTGTGCTGCTGGCCTCGCTCTGCATGTCCTCCTGCCACGTTGGGTCAGTTACTAGATCATCCACCACCTCCTCCATTTCCACTTCCGCACCACGGTCCTCC
The DNA here is from genome assembly GCF_046119375.1 of Phyllobates terribilis. NCBI lineage: Eukaryota > Metazoa > Chordata > Amphibia > Anura > Dendrobatidae > Phyllobates > Phyllobates terribilis. The sequence goes on from NW_027362761.1 coordinate 287,995,640, forward strand.
TCCCTTCGTGTCAATTTTGTCTCGTCATCGTCCAACTCTTGTGACAAATTGCCAGCGTCGCCTTCCTGTGGCCGTGGCTGTTCAAATATTTGGCCATCGCTACATGGGATCTCCTCTTCCATCACTTCAAGTGGAGCAGGCGAGGGGCCAAAATATGTAAATGGACCAGTGAACAGCCCTTCAGAGTGTCCAACTGTGGGATCAGTTGCTTTCTGATGACACTCGGCATGGTGGGAGGAAGGAGCATCAGGGTGAGGAGGAGTATGCCGTCGAGACTCACGGCTACTAAGACTTGACCGTGTGGAAGACAGATCGGAGGTGGCGGTGCAAGGTGACTGAAAGTATTATCTGCTATCCAATTAATAACCTGTTCACATTGATCAGTACGCAATAGTGGTGCTGTTGTGTGCTTCCCTAGTAATTCGGTCAAGAGCTGGGAGCGAGAAGATGTGGCTGTTGGTTGTGGCACATTTTCACCTTGGCCAGGGCCCGGTCCTCTGCACGCACCATCACCAGAACGTCCAGTTCCACGTCCCTTGCCACGCACCTTGCCCATTGTAAATGAAGTAAAATAGCTTACACTCGCACTATCAATGGCAAAAGGGTAATAAAAATGAGATTTGAACTGTGGAAGATGAAAACCACAGTTCTATTTCTCTGGCCTAGGCCAGAATCTTTTAAACAGATATATTTGTGTCTGAACAGTCAGCGAGACACTCAAACTGTTTTTTTTATGCAAAAAGGTGGATTACACCCAGATTTGAACCGTGGAAGAGGAAAACCACAGTTCTAGTTCTCTGGCCTACACAAGAATTTTTTAAACAGATATATTTGTGTCTGAACAGTCAGCGAGACACTCAAACTGTTTTTTTTTTATGGAAAAAAGGCAAAAAAGTGGATAATACAGAGATTTGAACTGTGGAACTGCAAAACCACAGTTCTAGTTATCTGGCCTACACCAGACTCTTTTAAACAGATATATTTGTGTCTGAACACTCCCAGACACACTAATTTTTTTTTTTTTTGGGGGGGGAGCCAAAAGGTTAATAAGAGGGGCATTTGTACAGTCTGACTGAGGAAAAACAAAAAAAGAGGATTTAGATGAAAAAAATGTATTTTTCCTGGCCCCTGAGACCTGGGGCTAAGTCTAGCAATTTGAAAAGCAGCACACAGGACTGTAATGTAGTGTTTGTTGGAATAACCACTGCATCTCCTATATAGCCTGTCTGCCTGCTTGCCTGTCATCTGGGATGGATATTAGTCCTGAGAAGGACGGTCTGTTTGATTTTGCAGGCTTTAGAGACCCTACACTACCTATTTTGCAGTATAAATCTCTCCCTAGCTCAGCAGCACTCTCCCTACACTGTCTGATCCGGAGTGACTGTGTCCAAGACAGCGGCGCCCGGTTTTAAATACTCGAGGTGACGCTGTGCGGCCAGCCAATCACTGTAATGGACACAACCAACATGGCTGCGGCATTACAGTGACTGGCTGGCAATCCCTGCATGTTCATTGGCTCTGTAAAGAGCACCAAACATGCAGGGCGGAGACCCTAGCTTCCGCCGAGTAACCCGAAAATGCTCGGTGCTCGCCGAACATCCCGAGTAGTGAGATGCTCGGGCGAGTACCGAGCAGTGTCGAGCATGCTCGCTCAACACTAGATTTTATCTGTTTTTATATGCCCGAAAATTGTGTTTGCTTCTGTAGATGCAGCTTGAAATGAAGTACTGCTGCTTAGATAAATAGTGATATTGAGGAGTGTGAAGACCCGGGGTTTTCCGTGGGTGCAAAACTGCTCAGGCAACACAGGGTGAGGGTAAAACAGCGTGGCAACACTTTATTGAACCACAAAGCGGACAATAAACACATAGTGCTGTCCCAGCAAATACCCAAGATGGTACAACAATACACAGTCTCACCCTTCCTCTCCGCCCACCTGGGATAGAACAGCTGAGACTTTGGAACTTTCAGGGCCAACTACCTCAACCAGTGGCCCTCTGCTTCTGGCGGGCCACCACAGAGAGAAGGTAGCAGCAAGCTTAAAAAGCTAGCAGTCCATCGAGGTGCAAATCCATGAGACCCGAGGTCCCACCCTGGCCTCTCTGAGAGTTTCCATGGGGCCAGATGACTGGCTGGTCCCATTCTGACTTCTCCGAATGTCTCCATGAGTTCCAGGCGACTGATGGGTCCCTCCTGGCAACCCCAAACAACATATCTATGGGGCGAGGTGACTTCATCATCCCAACCTCGTCTCCCCAAATGTATCCATGGGCTCTCTGATGGTTAATATAGCAGATCCGTATCTCTCCAGTCAGGGCCAATACCCTTAGACCGGAATCATGTAGAATCCAAATCTGTGTCTCTTTGGATGAAGCCGCCACGCTATCCATCTACTGTCCTGAAGGATGTCTCTCATTCTCCTTGTAAAGCATTTCTGTCTCTACTTGATTCTGCTCGCAGCACTACAGATGTCCCTGTTTATATTTACATCTGTGTAAGGTCATCAGTCACAGGTCAGAGATAAAGGGGCAGGGCTCACCAGGTCTCATTGTTTGAGCTAATCAATTTACATAGCTGGTATAGTAGGGGCTCTCTAAATCAACATTCAGCTAATTTAGTATATTGTCCAATTAGCATAGTAGAAAACATCATTGTTTCCAAACCCAAGAGGAGACAACAATCAGGGTTATACAAATAATGGTCTGTTTTTATTGACCAGGCTCATAAATACACATAGATTTACAAGTCAACCCAAAGATAATAGTGTATTTTTCTTGGATAAACAAATCGAAATATCTCGCTTATTAAGATTATAGGCTGCATTGTCAAAAGGAGTATATCCTATGTGCTATTAATAATTCAGCCAGCAAAGGCAATGGTCCGATGAGCACATAGAAAATGTCCATGGCAACCCGACGACATCTGGATTACCCAGCTACGGCAAGCCTGTTAGACCATGCTCAGAGCTTTTTTCAAATATCTTTATTTAACTCCAGGAAGCATTCTTTGCTGTGCAAAGTCACTTAAAAAACACATGTAAAAACGCATGTTTTTTCTGCAGCATTAATGCTGCCAAGAGATGCAGAAACCTTGCAGGGTCTCCCAGCAGCTCAGCGCTATACACTGCAGGAGCGATTACGCTCCTGACAGTGTATTGCCTGCTGCTGAATAGAGCGGTCACATCTCCTGATGTGGCTGTCATATTAATGAGATCTACGTGGGACACTCGGGATTACAGCGGATAGTTGATGAATATGGTTGTTTATTATTTTTTCTTTATTACAGGTGACATGGGCATCAGGGATTAGGCGTTAAGGTGAGTAAATGGTGATTTTAATTTAAATTTTTACAGAGGACAAGGGCATCAGGGATTAGGTGTAGGTGAGTATAATGTGTTTTTTTTATTTGAATAATTTTTCATTCCTTTTAACTTTTTTTTATTTTACTTTCAGCACAGGCCCAGCTGATGAGATTACTGCTCCCATCCAGCAGCGCCTGCTCTCGCTGATAACAGTGACAGCAGGTGCCGGTGCCTGTCACCCGCGGTAAGCTTTTTACCGCGGGTCACTGTCATAGCTGCGGCTTCATGCTGATATCTGACAGCATGATCCCGCAGCACTCTGACCCATGGTATCGATGTTACCACTGATCAGAACCCGGGTTTGCAGCGATGTCATGAAAATAACAGCGTGGGAAACCAGGAATGTTTGTTTCCCCCATTCATATTAATGGGGCCCGGGTTCTGGTACTGTTCTAGTACCCGAACCCGAACTTTTAATAAACTGATCAACGTGCGGCTAAACCCGCTGGATCCACACAGTCAGGGGTTCGCACATCATTATCCAGGAGTCAAATAGCGCTGTCCATCCTAAGTCTCACCTGTGGCTATATAGTACTGTACAGCTACATATGGGGTGTTGTCATGTTCAGCAGAAATTATGTGACAAATTTTGGTGCCAGTTTTATCCATTTCCTGATGTTAAAATGTAAAATCTGGGGCAAAAACAAAATTTTTGTTGCAAAAATGTATACATTTTTTTCTTCACTGCACAATGGTATAACATTCTGTGGTGTCAATATGATCACTGTACCCTTATATTAATTCATTGAGAGGTCTAGTTTGTAAAATGTGGTCACTTATTGGGAATTCTCCTGTTTTGACACCTCAGGGGCTCTTCCAGTGGGTCATGACACCCGCAAACCATAACAGCCAATTCTGCATTACAATATGGCGCTCTTTCCATTCTGAGCTTTCCACTGTACCTGAAAAGTAATTCGCAATTACATGTATGGTATTGGCGCAATGATTGCAAAGTGCTGTGGAATTATTGGCACTTTATAAGTGAGTAAAATAAAAAATAAATAAATAAAATGAGGAGAAATTGCTGTGAGGTCCATTTATTCCTTTTAACCCTTATAAAAATTGAAGATTTGGGAATAATGCAATATTTTACTAGTATTTATGTAATTATTCCTGGCTGGTCCAAAATATTAACACAAATGATTTATATGCTGAAATGGGGCCTGGTTTCTGGACGATGCTATTAGCACAAAGAATTTTGATTCTGAAATGTGGACTCCTGGCTGGACAAAAATATTAGCACAAAAGATTTATATGCTGAAATGTGGTCTGGTTTCTGGTCCACACAATTATCACAAAGGATTGATATGCTGGAAGGTCAATTTCACACAGGATCCTATCTATCTGAACTGGCTGACTGCCAATCAACCGCCTAGATAACTATATGACTATCCTGTAGAAGTAGCAGGAGCAGCCTTTCTGCGCTGTTACACTGACAAAATGGTGCCAAGACAGCATATCCGCTTTTCATATGGAAAGGGACATGTGACTTCAGCAGCCAATGACAAAAGCCCTTGTGTCTGAATGATGTTGATGGTTTCTGAGCACTGATTGGCTAAATCTCCACAAATTAAGTTATTAAAAAAAAGAAGAAAATAAAGAATGACAGCCTGATGCTCCTCTGACCTCTCCCCATCCCCTCCCCTCATCAAACACGTTTTCCCCCCTGTTCATCATAAAGCACCACTATCCTAGCCAAAGTCCAAACAAAAGCATTAGTGGAAACTCAATCATTTACCGAACTTTGGCCTAATTTTGCCAACTTTGAGGAAAATGCTTGGGGATCCAAACACGAATCTAAATGTGAAATGTTTGTTACGACTTTGAGATTGGCGAAAGCTTTATGAACAAGTTCGTTCATCTCTACTCACCACACTTCAAGATAAGTTCCTAAGGGGTGTAATTTCCAAATGAGGTCACTTGTGGGAGTTTTTTGCTGCTTAAGCATATCAGTGGCTCTGAAAATACTTCTATACCAGACAATTTTGTGCTCCAAAAGTCAAATGGTGCTCCTTCCCTATTGAGCCCTGCTGTGCACCCTAACAGTAGTTTTCAACCACATATGGGGTATCGGCGTACTCAAGAGAAATTTCACAACAAATTTTATGGTCCATTTTCTCCTGTTACCTTTATAAAAATGCAAAAATCAACATTTTTGAGTGAAAAATTAAAACTTTTAATTTTTTCCTTCCACATTGCTTCAATTCCTGTGAAGCACCTGAAGGGTTATTAAACTTCTTGAATGTGGTTTTGATCACTTTGAGGGGTTCAGTTTTTTAAATGGTGTCACTTTTGGGTATTTTCTGTCACATAGCTCCTCAAAGTCATTTCAAATGTGATGTGGACCTTAAAAGAAGAGTTTTGTAAACTTTGTTGGAAAATTTAGAAATTGCTGATTAACTTTTAACCCTTCTAAGTTCCTAAGGAAAAAAAATATGTTTAAAAAATGATGCTTTTATAAAGTAGACATGTGGTAAATGTTATGTATCTTTGTGTGATATAACTATCTGGTTAAAGGGCATAAAAATTAAAAGTTTTAAAATTGCAAAATTTTCAAAATTTTTGCCAAAATTCCTATATGTTCACAAAGAAATGCAATAAATGTCCACCTAAATTAACCACTAACATGAAGTACAATGTGTCACAAAAAACATTCTCAGAATCACTCTTATACGTTGAAGCATTTCAGAGTTATTACCACATAAATTCACACTGGTCAGAATTGAAAAATTTTGCCTGATCAGTGTGGGTTAAATAATTTTATATTTTAATATTTTCACATCTTATTTTTTTAATGATACATCATAATTAAATATGCTTGTGTTTTATTAAAAAGAAAACAGTAACGTTGGTAATTTAAATTTTAATGTATTTTTTTTAGTACGTTTAAAAACTTTTTATTTTTTTAAATATATTTTAGCACTTTTAGGGGACCTGAATCTGCAATCATTTGATCACTTGTTCAATATACTGTAAGATTATCACATTAGTTAGAGGGTGAACTTCACAGGAGAACTAAGATGGCATCAACTGTGACCTTCAGGAGATCCACCGCTGTGTTGTTAACCCATCAGTATCTGGCAATTCCATCTTGGGGGGCTAGTGGGAGCCAGCGCATGGACAATTGCATTCTTTAAATACTGTTGTCCGTGACTGACAGAGGCATTATATTTATCTATCTATCTATCTATCTATCTATCTATCTATCTATCTATTCAATAAAAAAAGATAGAAGTGTGAATTAGAATGTATCCATAGACTCAACACATTAAAACCTAATGGTCTCAACATGGAATTTAAAATTACATCTATACTATAAAACATTCTGGAAATATCATGAACCTTTTTTACTTATCCTTTTTCATTGACCACATGTAATAGGTGTGTTTTAGATATTTTTTAATTCATATTTTCTATCAATTGTTTTTATAGATTATCTTCACTTATGGAGAAACAGACTCATCCATGTCCATGAAGAAAAATTAATATGATTTCTAATTGTTTTGTGACTATGCTGTTAAAATCTTAAATACAAGTTAATTTAGCCAATCGTACTTCTTTATAAGACTGTTCCTTTTGTGTTTATGAATTTACTTGGGATGAAACTATAGGCTGTAACCCATAAGATATCTATTTCTCTGTCCGTGAGATGTCTAGGGGGAAAGTCTTCAGGAGGGGGAGACTTGTCCTCATATGACACCGCTACCACTGACTCCTGTCTGCTGTAGAGCGAACTGGAGCTGAGGAGTAGGACATTAAGAATGTTAAGCATCAGGAGAGGCCTGTTCCATCTAACCCTTTCTACAAACTGTAAATAAATGTATGAAATCCAAAGTATACAGTTGAATAAAGGATTGCGCTAAATGGTATGTTCATACTTTATGATGATTAAGCGCTCCTATTCTTTATTTGGAGTAGGGGTAAATTTCCCCACCTCCAAGATGGCGTTTGAAGTCAGTACATGGTTACCGCGTATGTGCCGGAACTCATTTGAGTCCTGCGCTTTGTGATTGGCTATACTTGTGTGACACGCACGGACATGCGCTGAATGACACTTCCGGACGATGTACCACGGCGATGTGAAGTGTATGTACATATGAAATATGTTATATGGGTGAGTCAGCCTCCATATTTAATCATACACAGATGTTGTAATCACATTAATAATGCACTTAAGCACTTTATTCACTGTATTTACGATGAAATAAGATGAAACATTGATTGTGTTTCTATATGATTATTGATATGATATATGATGTGCACAAATCATGCTTATTATATAGTGATGAGCGAGCACTAAAATGCTTGGGTGCTCGAAGCTCAGGTAGAGCACATTGGAATACTCAGGTGCTCGACCCGAGCAACGAGCCCAATGTAAGTCAATGGGAAACTCGAGCATTTTTCTGGCTCCCCCCGGCGGACTGCCGAAGGTCAAAAATTACCCAAATCGATAAGAACAGTGCTCAATTAAACGTCAGACAGGCAGAATATATAGGCAGACAGGCAGGGTATATAAGAGGGTGGATGAAAAATATAGCAGGGCAATTGGAACACACTAATGCCCTCCGATTTTCATGCACCCTTCTCTTTAAAAAAGCCAGCAATTCAGCAGCAGCATACACCGGTACCTGACAATTTACAACAGTAAGAATAGAGCATCACACATAGATTAGATAGATAGAAACATGTCAGTCACATATATAATAAGTACAGTGACAGTGTTGGTTACTGTACTTGTTATTTAGTGTTAAAATAAAGGATTTATTAAAAAAAAATAATAGTGTTTTCATGCACCCGTCTCCTTAAAAAAGCCGGCCAGCAATTCATCATCGGTACCCGACAATTTAGAACAGAAAGAATAGAGCATCACACATAGATTAGATAGATAGAAACATGTCAGTCACATATATAATAAGTACAGTGACAGTGTTGGTTACTGTACTTGTCATTTAGTGTTAAAATAAAGGATTTATTAAAAAAAAAATTGGCGTGGGGTTCCCCGTAATTTTAGTCACTAGCAGAGGTTAAGCAGACGGCTGGGGCAGATGCTTGAACCCTGGGAAGGGGGTAATACTCACGGAGCTTCCCAGGCTACTAATATCAGCCCCCAGCTGAATACCTAGCCTTTACTAGCTATTAAAATGGGGTCCCCCCTATTTTAATAGCTAGCAAAGGCAAGGCAGACAGCTGTGGGCTGATATTAATAGCCCAGGAAGGGTGCCATGAATATTGCCATGAATATCGCTCTGCTGTCATCTCAATGCCATTCCAGCATGGGAGAATTCTCCTGCTCAAGCGGTGATGTCATTTTCCAGCACCGCATGCGCAGGAGAATTCTCCCACGCTGTCAGTGAAGTGCATGAGGTGAGCTGAGCTCATTGGACATGAACTCGGCTCATCTGGATGCTGTCACAGCCAGACACTGAGGAGCTTCACTGAGGAGCTTCCCAGTGTCTGCGGCATGGCAAGCTGGATGGCAGCGTTCTACTGCGCTCCAGCCTGTCATGTCAATGTAGCAGAGCTGAAGCTGTCCTGGGAACCATGGAAAGGTAAGGATGAGGTTGGTTTATTATTTTATTTTTATTGCAGGAGATCATTGGCTTCAGCTGGAATAGGCGATACGGTAAGTAGGGTTTAATTTAGAACATTAACGGAATGTGTCTTTATTTCAATTAAAGGACTTTATTCTGGGTGTTTGCGTTTTTTTAACTTTGACTATGGGGTTAGTAATGGGGGTGTCTTATAGATGCCTCTCCATTACTAACCTGGGCTTGATGTCAGCTGGTATTATAGGCTGACATCAACCCCAACCCTATTACCCCACAGCCACCGCTACAGGGCAGTGGGAAGAGCGAGGCTAAGTGCCAGAATTGGCACATCCTATGGATGCGCCATTTCTGGGGCGGCTGACTGCTGATGTTTCTAGTCTGGGAGGGGGCCAATATTCATGGCACCCTTCCTGGGCTATTAATATCAGCCCCCAGCTGTCTGCCTAGCATTTGCTAGCTATTAAAATAAGGGGGAACCCACGTCATTTTTTTGGGGGTCCCCCATTTTAATAGATAGTAAAGGCTAGGTATTCAGCTGGGGGCTGATATTAGTAGCCTGGGAAGCTCTGTGGGTATTACCCCCTTCCCACGCTTCAAACATCTGCCCCAGCCATCTGCTTAACCTCCGCTAGAGACTAAAATTACAGGGAACTCCACGCCAATTTTTTTTTTTAATAAATCCTTTTTTTTACCACTAAATGATAAGTACAGTAACCAACACTGTCACTGTACTTATTATATATGTGACTGACATGTTTCTATCTATCTAATCTATGTGTGATGCTCTATTCTTTCTGTTCTAAATTGTCGGGTACCGGTGTATGCCGCTGATGATTTGCCGGCTTTTTATGTTTCACTGTGAGCACTGTTCCCATCGATTTGGGCAATCACCGTAATGCCACAACCACCATGGCTGCGGCATTACAGTGAGTGACAGACAATCCCTGCATGATTGGTGCTCTAAATAGCGCCAGACATGTAGGACGGGGACCCGAGTTCCCGCCCGAGCATCTCGAAAGTACTCACTGAGCTCGGAGCATCTCGAGTACTGAGATGCTCGGGCGAGTACCGAGCAGTGGCGAGCATGCTCGCTCATCACTATTATTATATAACTTTGTATTTATTATCAAAATTATGTAAATTATGATGATTGATGAATTTTTTCAATTTATTGGTCTGCTGCTATTTAAATGTTTCACTTGCCACTTTTCATTGCTTGAGAAAGGCTGAGTTCAGCCGAAACGTTGCCACATCTGATGGACTAATAAAGTCCCCACTTTTTTCATCAAATTTTTGGAGTGCTGCCTTCTTCTCCTATTGAATATATAATATGACATAATATCTATCTATATACAGATAGATCTGCGTAGAATATCTCTAGCTATCAATATCTCTATCTATCCATATATCTCTAGATAGATAGATATCTATAAATAGATATCTACCTTTATCTAAATATACACACGTGGTCAAAATTGTTGGTACCCCTCGTTTAATGAAAGAAAAACCCACAATGGTCTCAGAAATAACTTGAATCTGACAAAAGTAATAATAAATTAAAAATCTATGAAAATGAATAAATGAAAATCAGACATTGCTTTTCAACCCTGCTGCCACAGAATTTAAAAAAAAAGAAACTCATGAAATAGGCCTGGACAAAAATGATGGTACTCTTAATTTAATACTTTGTTGAACAACCTTTTGAGGCAATCACTGCAATCAAAAGATTCCTGTAACCGTCAATGAGACTTCTGCACCTCTCGACTGGTATTTTGGCCCACTCCTCATGAGCAAACTGCTCCAGTTGTCTCGTGATTGAAGGTTGCCTTTTCCAGACTGCATGTTTCAGCTTTTTCCAAAGAAGCTCAATTGGATTTAGGTCAGGGCTCATAGATGGCCACTTCAGAATAGTCCAATGTTTTCCTCTTAGCCATTCTTGGGTGTTTTAGCTGTGTGTTTTGGGTCATTATCCTGTTGCAAGACCCATGACCTGCGACTGAGACCAAGCTTTCTGACACTGGACAGCACATTTTTCTCTAGAATCCCTTAATAGTCTTGAGATTTCATTGTACCCTGCACAGATTCAAGACACCCTGTGCCAGATGCTGCAAAGCAACCCCAGAACATAACAGAGCCTCCTCCATGTTTCACAGTAGGGACGGTGTTCTTTTCTTGATATGCTTCATTTTTCCGTCTGTGAACATAGAGCTGATGTGCCTTGCCAAAAACCCTACTGTTTGTTTTTTTCCATCTTGTGTTTTGCGGTCATGTGACCATCTGCCTTTATATTCCAGCTCCGCCCTTTTGGCTGTGCTGGACTTCAGTGTTTGACAGTTTCTCTAGCCAAGTGCTTCTGTGCCTTTCTCTGTCAGTTTGTTTGGTACTTCTGGGACATCTAGTACCTTTTTGTCAGTTTGTCTTTTTGTGTTCTGCAACAACTTCTCTGTTTAGGAGGTGTCCCATTTTTGTCCCAGTCCTTAGTTCTTTTAGGGACCCCTCCCCTTATGCTATAGGTCTTCGTTCAGATTAGCTGAGGACAAAGGCGGGTCTGTTCACTAGGAACAGGCAGCCTGCTACATCGTAGGGATTCAGCTTAGTCTTACTGTAGGGACAGCTTTCCCCTATCATTCCTTAGTTCTTGTTGCAGATCATAACACTTCCATTTTTGTCTAATCTGTCCATAGGACATTCTCCCAGAAGCTTTGTGGCTTGTCAACATGTAGTTTGGCAAATTCCAGTCTGGCTTTTCTATTTTTTTTCAACAATGGTGTTCTCCTTGGTTTTTTCCCATGAAGTCCACTTTGGATCAAACTGCGATGGATGGTGCGATCTGACACTGATGTTCCTTTAGCTTGAAGTTCACCATTAATCTCTTTAGAACTTATCCTTGGCTCTTATGTTACCATTCGTATTATCCGTCTCTTTGATTTTTCAGCAATTTTACTCCAGCGGCCATGCCCATGGAGGATGGCTACAGTCCCATGGATCTTAAATTTCTGAATATTGTGCAACTGTAGTCACAGGAACATCAAGCTGTTTGGGGATGGTCTTATAACCTTTACCTTTAAAGTGCTTGTCTATAATTTTCTTTCTAATCTCCTGAGACAACTCTTTCCTTTGCTTCCTCTGGTCCATATTGAGTGTGGTACACACCATGTCACCAAACATCACAGTGAGCATCTGTAGCCCTATATATAGACCCACTGACTGACTACAAGATTGTAGACACCTGTGATGCTAATTAGTGGACACAACTTGATTTAATATGTCCCTTTTGTCACATTATTTTCAGGGGTACCATCATTTATGTCCAGGCCTATTTCATGAGGTTAATTGTTTTAAAAATTCTGTGAAAGCAGGGATGAAAAGCAACGTCTGACTTTCATTTGTTCATTTTCATATATTTTTAATTTGTTATTGCTTCTGTTAGATTCAAGTTATTTCTGTGACCATTGTGGGTTTTTCTTTCATTAAACGAGGGGTACCAACAATTTTGACCATGTGTGTAGATTTCTATATATCTACATCTATATATATACATATATCTATATGTATATCTCTATCTATCTGCAGATAGATAGATAGATAGATAGAGAGATAGATAGATAGATAGATAGATAGATAGATAGATAGATAGATAGATAGATAGAAAGATATTTTCAATGGGAAACATAGTAAGATCTTTTTAAGACTATACATTATACTTTTTTACCATATGAAATTTCCAAGGACAAACATAATGCTTTGGAGATTGTCTATTAAATATTACAATTACTTAACTGAAATCTTGTTAAAGCAAAGCTTATAAATCAGACCATTAAGCAAAGAACAGCTGTAGCTGTTTACCTTTGTTACTAAGACCCATCGTTTTCCAAATCACTGAGTGAACCCTTTCTGTGTCAATCCAACACTTTTAGGGTAATTTAACTTAATAATACCTTCTTTTGCACAGGCATTTGTATCTGAAGGGTTATTACCATGGAAGTTATTTTAGGTTGGTTAATGGTATGTAGTAAATTTTAAATTGACACAGAAGATATGCAGGCTGCATTTTAGAGAATTTACCTTTCAAATATGTTCCTTACTTTTGAAAAGTTGTTACCTTTATCCTGAAAAGCTTTCATAAATTATTTGCAATTTTTCCCCTATGTTCACATGCACCATTACATTCTAGGTGAAAGTATTCAAACTGGCCAGGTCTTAATTGTTATCACTTTGAGAGCCGTTTCAAATGGATGTTGGATCTATTATTTCTGTCAGCATTTCTGACTTATTATGCATGATATTTTACCCATCAAATATTTCTCGACTGGAAAAAATGTCAGCTTCCGTTGAAGTAAAAAGCAAGCAAAACATAACTTTAGATGTCATTGTACAGTTTAAAATATAATAAAAATATCACAAACGCAAATTATATGTTTTATAAATCAATTCTTGTAAATGCTAATTAAACTATCCTTATATTACAGAAATATGAAATTTAATACAGATAATTATTTCTGAATGGCTGCATCTATTGTTTTCATTATAAAATATATGTGTTAAACATTTCTAATTCACTGACACTATAATGACGTGCCCTACTTTTTTGTAGGTCTTTCAAAAAAGATGTGGGGGATGTGCACATGTCAGAAAATAAAGGGGTGGATAGGTTGGAGAGGGATCAGATTTATTGAAGAACAGAGAAATGGACCCTGGAGAGAGGATTAAGTCAGTGGATAAGGAGATTAATATGTTTCAAACAAATAGTGAAAATAATTGTTCCCACAAAATTTCAGGAATTATCATTTCTGAAAGTAAATGTGGGAAAATTGATGGAAACTTATTCACAAATGCCAGACATCTAGCAAGCAAAATGGGGTGTTTGAGGCCTTGGTACTGGAAGAGCACATTGATTTGCTTGATGGTGCTTATACATAGTTGGGCTCTTCTCATGGCTGAGTTGTATTCTTCCTGGTTTTACACTCTATCGGAAAGACGTGGCAAGTAAAAAAGGAGATGGAATACGTCTGTATGTTTATAGTGACATGAAAGCCATTGTGACAGAGGCAATGAAAGGGAGGGGGGTGGGAGATATTGAGGCAGTTGAATCCTTATATGTGGAATTACATATGGAGCTAAAAGCTTTAAAAGTATTTTTTTCTGCAATCTAAAGCCCCACTCAACATCACTGAGGAGTTGCTAGATTGGCTGCATAATCAAATGATGTAGGCTGCACAGAGTGCTGCAGTAGTGATTGTGGGAGATTTTAATTACCCAGTTACTGACTTGGGTCATTGTTCTGCTTCATCTGTAAAGGGGAGACAATTCCAAATTCCTTATGGCAAGACAATTTTATGGGTCAGTTAGTCGAAGACCCGACAAGAGGTGATGCTCATTAGGATCTGCTCATTTCTGACAGTTTGGAGCTTGCTGGAAATGTCACAATTAGCCAAAAACTTGGTACCAGTGGCCACAATATCATTTCATTTTGTTTACATCATAAAAACATATTCGTGGAAGGAGGTCCATTTTCCCAAGTTGAAGGCTGAACTTGAAAGTATTGACTGGGAGTAGCTACTGTTAGATAGAGATAGAGATACAAATGGTATAAATGGGAGTGATTTAAGTCAATATTGTTAAATCAGACTGCAAAACATTTTCCTCTAGGACACAAAAAACCTCACATGACATACTCTTATGGTTAGGGATGCCATAAATGACAATTAAGGACATTTAGAATATATAAATCTTAAGGTTTGGCTCTACCATTTAAATACTAGGAAAAGCTGAATAGAATCTGTAAAAGAGCAATTAAATCATCTCAAGTAGAAAATGAATAGCATGCAGTCAAGGAAAGCAAGACAAATCCCCCAAAAATTCTTAAAATATGCATATATGAAAAACCAAGGTTCTGCATGTTCTGCAAGGTTCTGCAGAACACATTAAGAGGTTAAAGTTATAGATAATGTTTAACAGGTGAGATTCCTTCTGATGGACTTGTTCACTTTTCCCATCTTTTCCTTCTGGCCCAGACTGCCATGACAATTTATTACAGCCACGACATGTCTGCAGAATTTTCAACAAAGGCACATTTGACTTTTCTGATTTAAAGCAACATAGCCATTAATTCCCAATCCACACAAATTGCGTGTGGCATGGTAGCAGTGATCTTCTTATTCTCCCACATAATAATGTCCACCACTGGGCATCTTGCAAAGTAAAATGCCTCCTTTGTGCTCTCTAGATGGTAAAATTGATAACTAGAAAATATTAATGCCCTCTAAAAGTGTCCTAGAAAATGTGCCCACATTTTTTTCCCTAGAAAGTAATAAATCCTTATGTGGTCAATATAAGAAAAATGCTCCTTAAGTGCACACTAAACATTTAATAATTTCCCTTGAGTTCCCCTACATATACAGTAATAATGTCTTGAGTCTCCCCAGGTGCAGCAATAATGTCGTCTAGTTCCAACAAAAACAGTTATGATGTCCACTGAATTCACCCATGAGCGATAATAATGTCTTCTGAGTCGCCCATGTAGAGCTCCACACAGCTCCCCTATACAGTCTGATAGCCCTCAAAGATTCCCACACTGAATGATCTCTTCACTTCTCGACTATACAAAGTATGATATGCCCACTGCTAAACTATACACAGTATCATGGCCCTCGATGCTCCCCTATACACAGTATGATGTTCACACAGCTTTCTAGTATAAAAGCCCTCATGGCACCCCAACAAGCAGTATAATGCCCCTAACTCTGTGTGATGGCCACAAAAGAAGACTTCACACAGTGTAATGTTCCCAAAGCCCCTATACACAGTATAAAATCCCAAAGGTAGTCTTCATACAGATTCATTCCCCTAAAGCCCCCTATACATAGTATAATGTTCAAAAGCCCCCTATACACTGTATTTTACCACAAAGTCTTTGTACAAGTACTATTCAAATAAAAAATGCAGAAAAATCTGCCCCCACAGTTCCCCTATACACAATATAATGTCTCCACATGCTCCCCTATGCACAGTATAATGTCCCCACAGCTCAATATACACAGTATTGTCCACACTGCTCTTCTATGTACAGTATGATGGGCCTACAGCACCCCTATACACAGTATGATTGCCCCCAAAGCCCCCCACACATTATGATGTCCCCACTGTTCCCCTGCACAAGGTAGGATGGCCCTCACTGCTCCCCGATACACAGTATGATAGCCCTCTAAGCTGCCCAATAAACAATATAATGCCCGCCACACTGTATGATGGCCCCAATACTAGTCCTCACACAGTATAATGCTACCAAAGTCTCCTTTTACAAAGTATAAGGCTCCAACCCCTTATGAATATTCTAATGCCCTCATATCTCCCCTATACACAGTATAATGTGGTTACAGCTCTCCATGCAAATTATGATGTCCTTACTGCTTCCATATGTACAGTATAATGTCCCACAGATCCCTATACACAGTATACACAGTATAATGTCCCTACAACTACTTTATACATAGTATAATGGGCCACAACTCCCATATACACAATATGAATAGCTAGCAGCTCCCTTATACATAGTATGATAAGCCCACAGCTTTACTACACACAGTATGATGGCACCCAAAGCTGCCCACACTAATTGATGTCTCCACTGCTCGACTTTACAAAGTATGATGCGCCCACAGCTAAACTATACACAGTATCTTGGCCCTTACTGCTCCCCTATACACAATATGATGTCCCCACAGTTTCCCAGTATGATAGCACTCATGGCCCCCTACAACCAGAATAATGCCCCTCACACTGTATGATGGTTTCAACAGAAGACCTCACACAGTATAATGCTCCCTAAGCCCCTATACACATTATAACATCCCAACAGTTGTCTTCACACAGTTTTATTCCTGTTAATCCCCCTATACATGGCATAATGCCCAAAAGCCCATCTCTATTTGCTGTATGATATCCCACAGTCTCTGTACAAGTACTATTCAAATAAAAAATAGACATAATATACTCACCAAACCATGGATCCTGACAAGATTACTGGCAGACAGCGCCACGGTGCGGGTGAACCAAAGTAGTGACACCATTGTGCCGGGGCACTCTCAGGACGTCAGAGTTTCAGTATGATGATGTCATAATGTAACCTTGTCTCTACCGGTGATTCATCCAGTGCATCACACTAACTTTTTGTAAACCGAAGGCCTTGAGCAACCTGCATTATTCAGAATGGACAGGAGTAGTGCAGGGCGATAATTCTGTTCTACCATAGCATTAAAGGGATTTTTCCACGAACAAAAGTTAATTTTAATTAATAGATCTTGGAATAATAATAACTTCCACAATTGGATGTGTTTAAATAAAATATTCCTGTTCTGAGATAATCTTATAAATGTGCCCCTGCTGTGTACTGTGTAATGGCTGCGTCTGACCGTGCAGGGACATTGTCTAATCATACCACATCTCCTGGGAAAGGGAGAAAGGGAGTATACAGACATTACATTAGGGGATCACATTCTTTCTGTGAGGTTAAACATTTCACTGCCTGTTTTTAACAATGTTTTACTGCAATGAAAGAATCATTTGCAATCACTTGTGCAAGTCTCCCCATCTAATGGGCTTAGTAACCTTTTCCACACCATTGAATGTGAAATTATCAAGTTGACTATTATGTTTTTGAACAAAATGTTGGGAAGTAGCAGATACATTGTGAGATATGGGGTTTAAAATTTCTGTATCATGCTAACTAATTCGTTGAATTAATGTATGTGGCAATGTTCACACTGTATGATGTAAACCACATGTGTACAGATACAATTAATAAAATCTCTGTTATTATATTATTATCATTAGGTGTAGAGGAAAACATTTTAGTCTGTCTAACATATTCACACAGAACGCACTTTGGCCAACCACTTGATTTCTAACCACGTGCATTTGCTCTTAATAGTAGAAGAGTAAAAACTAGGTGAGACTACGTTGCCCATGGTTTTACCTCTACGTGCTATAAAGGCGCATCCAGGCTTCAATAACCTTGCTACATCATCATATGTGTATAAAATAGGTAGGCATTTTTTACTACATTAACTATTTCATTAAAATTCTAGCTATAATTAGTTATCAATTTCACTTTAGAAATTAAAAAGTGTGTATTGTTGGTGATACAACTGGTAGTGTTATCCAGAAATTGTTCCTTAGTTTTGCGGTTAGCTATTTTTGGCTTTTTGAGAACCTGAAAAACATAACAATCCCAAAAGCCATGCCTCGCTTACAAAGGGGGCAACACTCCACAATAACTAGAACCGTAATGACCCCTATGACCATGTGTCTTTGAGGATCAAGAAGCATCTTATAAATATGCAGTATAAAACCTTAATTCTTTATTAGTTGGCTAGAATGATACTGTACATATACTGTAAATAAAATATTATTAAATAGGTGCCTCAAGCCAAGAGGGAACCCAGCACCGGGATCATAGTGACATCTAAGTACATACTATGTAGCTTTGGTAATATTAGATACACTAATGATCAGTATCAATATACAATTATATTTCACTAGTGTTCACTTTATTAAGTGTGTGAATGATATTCACCTATATAGTATACAAAATTCACACTTAAAGTCAAGACAAAAAAAAAAATGCTCTCTGTTAATAATTAAGATAAATATCTTGCATGGCATGTCCATCCCTAGACCTAATATGACTATCATTTAAAGTGCTTGCAACAAATCAGTATATCCATAGCATTTTAAATGCCCATAGTAAATCTGTATACTCATATAATATACATTTAAATCCAATTTACAGATGTTGTCAATAGATATGTATGGGGTAGGCTAGATACATAAACAAAAAGTATCATAGTGTTTATTACCTAAATGGTAATTATACTTGCCAAGACCAATATACTCTTTGCTTTGTATCTAGCCTAACCCATACATATTTATTGACAACATCTGTAAATTGGATTTAAATGTATACAATATGTATGATATACTGTAGGTATAGAGTATAAGTATTGCAAAGGAGGCCTAAACCAGTTCCACTACAGCCAACCCAATACATGGAGACCCAATCAGGATTCCCCACATTTAAAAAAATTTGTGGCATATGCCAGCAAAGTGGCATCAATTTCACTACTGTTCAAATAATGTAAATAACACAGACACCTCTTCCAGTACAGCTAATCAAGGATATGGAGACATAACCAGGAGTGTTCACATTGCCCTAAATGAGGGCCTAACACTACCGAAGTTGAATCAATGTCATCAGCCTACAAGTAGTTTAAAGCAGACCCAAACCTGTCCCACTACAGCCAACCCAATGGATGGAGACACAATCAGAATTCTCCACATTTCCCAAAATTAGGGCCCAAAACCTGCAGAAACAGCAGCAGCAGCAGCAAGAGCAGGCAGAGAAGCCATATCACAGACTGCAATTTCCAGAGATCAATGCAGCACACTCAAACCAACAAAATCGCCTACCCTGTACAGTCTGCAATTGGGGTGCAAAAGTCCTTGGAGATCCATGACTAGTTCATCTTGATGAAAGTTAGGCAGTCTACACTTTCAGGGGACAGCCGGGTGCGCCTATCCGTCAAGACACTAGTAGCAGTGCTGAAGATACGTTCAGAGAGAACACTGGCTGCTGGGCATGATAAAACCTCCAAGGCGTTAGAGGGGAGCTCAAGCCATTCATCCGTTTTTGAAGACCAAAATGTAAAAGGATCTAAACCCTCCATGATGGTATTGATATTGAACTCTAGATACTCCTGCACAATCACCTCCAGTCGATCACCACGTGTCAGACTTGTACTCTGTTGTGCTGGTGCAAGAGCTGGTGCAAAAAATGTGTGAAAGGACTCATAGAAATTGCTTCTGCCACGTTTAAACGAGAGGGGATGATTATCCTCTTCATCCTCTGACATCTGCTCGCCCATCACCTCTTCCTCCTCCATTAGTTCTTCGACTCTTGCACCTTCACTATCAGTTTGCCTGGTATCACCAAACACCCTCAATCGCTGTAATCCACTGTCACTTGGCATCCGCCTTTGTGACGACAGTCTGGAAATTTGAGACATTGGTATCTCTTCCGCATCCTCCTCTTCTTCTTGGGCCACCACCTCCTGCCGCAGGTTATTCAAAGTTTGCTCCAGCAAGTATATGACTGGAATAGTGATGCTGATGATGGCATCGCCAGTGCTAACCAATTTAGTAGCCAATTCAAAACCATGCAGAAGGGTGCACAGGTCCTTAATCTGTTCCCACTCCACAAACGTGATATGCCCCAAGTCCGTACTGCCTTGTCCCAAGCTATAAGTCATGACATACTGTGTTAGAGCTCAATGCTGCTGGCACAGTCACTGCAACATGTGCAGAGTGGAATTCCACCATGTCGGCACATCACAGATCAACCTGTTAACTGGCACGGACAAAGACGCAAGTCGATGACATTAGAGGTGCGAACGGTGGAAGTCAGCACACAGCTTCTGTACTTTGTGAAGCAGCCCATCCAGGCCAGGATAGTGGCAGATAAATCATTGTAACACCAGGTTGAGGACGTGAGCCATGCAAGGCATGTGTGCGAGCTTGCATCGGCCTAGGGCCGCTATCAGGTTCACACCGTTATCGAACACGGCCTTTCCTGGCTCTAGGTTCAGCGGAGACAGCCATTGCTCAAACTGAGCCTGGAGAGCTTCCCACAACTCTTCACCTGTATGACTGTGATCTCCAAGGCATATTAATTTGAAAACTGCCTGATTACGGTGAGCCCTGACTGCGCAGTATGGAGGTGGTGTGTATTCATTCCACACCCTTGGAACACGGGTCTCGTTAAGGTAGAGGTTGAGTGCTCAGGTGGAGGCTCTAGAGGAGGTGGAGGATATCGAAGCAGCGGAGGAAGTGGGAAATACTGAGGTTTCTTCTACAAGCTTTGGAGATTCCAAGATTTGTGGATCAGCCGCTTCCCTGCCTGCCCCCACAGCCATCAGAGTCACCCAGTGCCCAGTCAGTGACATGCAACGCCCTTGGCCATGCTTGCTCATCCAGGTGTCTGAGGTGAAATGCACCCTGTCACACGTAGATTTGGAAAAGGAACGGGTGATGTTGTCCGCGACATGCTGGTGTAGCGCAGGCACAGCTTTCTTAGAGAAGTAATGGCGACTGAGCAACTGGTACTGGGGGAGTGTTACGGCCATCAGTTTTCAGATACCGTCTGTATCTACCAGTCGGAAAGACAGCATTTCCGTGGCCAACAGACTGGAGATGGTGGAGTTCAACCTCTTAGCTTTGTCATGCGTAGGATGAAACAATATTTTACATGACCACAACTGCGGGACCAAGGGCTGGCTTAAGTGCTGAGAGAGGGTGGAGTATGGTGAAATGGAAAAGCTGGTGGAGCGTGAGTGAGGTGAGATGTTACAGGGGATTAAGAAACATGCGGTGTGCTTGGTGAAACAAACACAGCAGGCGTGTCCACTTCCATTACAGCTGACAGGCTGTCACTCAGCCTAACTGGAGCGGTTAAAGAACGGGAGTTTCTGCGATGGGAGACCTGCAATGCTTGATACAGTAACAGAGGATGAGGAAGAAGCAGCGGATGCATTTGATGGGGCAGCTGATGGTTGTTGAGGTGCGCTGGTCCGCATTTCAGCGTGGTAAGTTTGCCAGCGTAAAGAATATTGTTTGAGCATGTGAACGTTCATGCATGTAGTAGTCAAATTACTGCAGTTTTTCCCTCTACTGAGTTTTTTATCGCAAAGTTTGTAGATAAAGTGAGTTGGTTCATCCTTTGCAGTGAAAAAAAAGGACCATGCTAGGCTTCCCTTGCTGCCCCTGCAAACTGCAGACCCGTGACCACTGTTGGTGGCCCTCAACAATGCAGTTACTGGAAAGACCACCTAACCACGGACACGTGGACAAGTGCTTGTGGGCAGGGACACTACATCTCATTGACAGCACACTGAGTTAACATAGTGGAAGCCGGGACCCAGTCAGACCTTGGGACAAAACTCGTCCTCCCGACGCCAAGGATTGCGAGTCCTAGGTCAGTCAGGGTTGCCCCCACGATCTACAGCTCCTGCACCTCATCCTCCTCAACCTCCTCCACGTCTTCAGCCTCCATCTCCAAAAGGACCACATCAGTTACAAGCTGGAAGCACTGCAGCACTGCCTCGGCCAAGCAGCAACAGGCTGTGCTGAAGCTAATATGGTTAGGTGACAAGCCACACAATGCTGAAGAGTGCTGGACAGCTCTGATAGAGCAGGCAGATCTGTGGCTCACACCGCTGAACCAACAGCCAGGCATGTTCGTGTGTGACAATGGCCGGAACGTGGTGGCGGCTCTGAGGCGAGGCGAGCTCACACACGTACCATGCCTGGCCCATGTGCTTAATCTAATGGTTCAGCAGTTTCTGAAATCCTACCCGGAGCTGCCGGATCTACTTGTTAAAGTACGCCGCCTGTGTGCCCATTTTAGAAAGTCACCTATAGCTTCCGCCGCCCTTGCCGTGTTTCAGCAGCGTTTGCAGCTTCTTGCTCACAAACTGATATGTGAGGTCCCCACGCGTTGGAACTCTACATTGCAGATATTGGGAAGGATTTGTGAGCAAAAGAGGGCAGCTGTTGAGTACCAGCATCAACAATGCCGTCGGTATTCAGTTCAGGCTCCACACATAAGACCTCAGGAGTGGACATGGATTGCAGACATACGTACCATCCTCCAAAACTTTGAGAACTCCACCAAGATGGTGAGCGGCGATGATGCCATAATTAGCATCACCATCCCGCTTCTCTGTCTTCTGAAATTCTCTCTGCTCACAATAAAAGAGGATGCATTGCAGGCGGAACACGATGAGATGGATCAAGGAACCATACAGGGTGATTACACACAGCCCAGCCTCATCTCATCCCAATGTGGATTGGGGGACAATGAGGAAGAGGAGGAGGAAGGACAGCAGCTAGTTTTATGCACTATAGATGGTACTACCTGCACAGCTGTCATACCGTCTGTTCAACGTGGATGGCCAGAGGACAGAGAGGAGGAGGAGGAGAGCATGGTCAGTCATCCTCTTGGTGAGGACACGGAAGTATTGCCTGTTAGTAGTCTGGCACGCATGACTTAGTTTGTTTCACTGCCTTTCCCATGACCCTCGCGTTCTCGAAATTTTGGGTGACAGTCATTACTGGTTGTGACACTTCTAGACTCACGCTACATGGGGAAATTTATATCTCTTATTCCTGAGGCGGACAGGTCTACAAAAATGGGGCTGTAACAGAAGGTCATTGTTGCGGAGCTATTAAAAAATTTCCCATCTGAAAATGCTGACGGCAGAGGTCACACATCATTGGACAACCAAGGAGTACAGATGAGAGAGACACAACTTCAATCCAACAGAGGCAGGGGAAAACTGTCAAAGTACTCGGAGAATTTTCTCAACCCCTCCCATCGCACAAGGCATTAGGTGTGGGGTACTTTCACAAGGAGTGCACAGTTTGGGAAAATGCTGAGGGAGTACCTTGCCGACTGTACCAACGTTCTCTGCGATTCCTCTGTGCCTTATAATTATTGGGTATTCAAGCTGGATACGTGGAATGAATTGGCTCTCTATGCTTTGGAAGTCCTGGCCTGCTCGGCCGCCAGCGTTTTATCTGAGCGGGTTTTT
The DNA here is from genome assembly GCF_046119375.1 of Phyllobates terribilis. Lineage (NCBI taxonomy): Eukaryota > Metazoa > Chordata > Amphibia > Anura > Dendrobatidae > Phyllobates > Phyllobates terribilis. The sequence goes on from NW_027362761.1 coordinate 288,019,195, forward strand.
AGTGCCGCTGGTGGAATTATAACTGATAAGCGCATCCGCCTGTCAACTGAAAATGCTGACAGGCTGACTCTTATAAAAATGAACAAGGGCTTGGTTGGGCCAGACTTCTCAACACCACCGAATGATAGCAGCGTAACATAAACTCAAATCCAGTGTCTTTTCTTGGGAGGTGTATTCCCATGAACTTTTTCACACCCACACATGGGTATACGCTTCCTGATTTTGGCTATTTGCTCTTGTCCTCCTCCTTCTCCTCATCCTCCACCACCATATCACCAGGGTGACCGTGGTCCGTTATGCAACACCCACATAATTTTTTTAAAGGGTGTTTATGATGCCCGTAAAAAAAAAATGTATACAGTATGTTCATGTATACCCCCTAGGGGTAAATGTTTGTCAGCCAATACACTTAGTGCATGGGCATTACAAGTATAGGAGGCCCGCTCCTTTCTAATGGGAACATTTTTTTATGAGGCACTCCTCCACGTCTCTTCCAAGGAGCATTGGAGTGCCTCCCAATTTTGGGCAGCCCTTGCATTCACTGCATAGGCAAACACAATGGGAGACCCACTTCATAATAATGGGAACACTGTTTTCAGAAGGCCCTCTGACCTCCACGTCTCTTCCAAGGGGCATTGGAGTGCCTCCAAATTTTTGGCAGCCCTTGCATTCACTGCATAGGCAAACACAATGGGAGACCCACTTCATAATAATGGGAACACTGTTTTCAGAAGGCCCTCTGACCTCCACGTCTCTTCCAAGGGGAATTGGAGTGCCTCCAAATTTTTGGCAACCCTTGCATTCACTGCATAGCCAAACACAATGGGAGACCCACTTCCTAATAATGGGAACATTGTTTACAGGAGGCCCTCTGACCTCCACGTCTCTTCCAAGGGGCATTGGAGTGCCTCCAAATTTTTGACAACCCTTGCATTCACTGCATAGACAAACACAATGGGAGACCCACTTCCTAATAATGGGAACATTTTTTTATGAGGCCCTCCTCCACGTCTCTTCCAAGGGGCATTGGAGTGCCTCCAAACTTTTGGCAGACCTTGCATTCACTGCATAGGCAAACTGTTATGTTCTGCAACAAGTACTAAGGAAAGAGAGGGGAAAGCTATCCCTACTGTAAGACTAAGCTGAATCCCTACGATGTAGCGGGCTGCCTGTACCTAGCGAACAGACCCGCCTTAGTCCTCGGCTAGTCTGAACGAAGAGCTATAGCATGAGGGGAGGAGTCCCTAAAAGAACTAGCGACTGGAACGAAAATGGGACACCTCCTAAACAGAGGAGTTGTTGCAGAACACAAAAAGATAAACTGACGAAAAGGTACTAGAGGTCCCGAAAGGACCAAGCTTACTGACAGAGAAAGGCACAGATGCACCAGGCTAGCAAAACAGTCAAACAACACTGAAGTCCAGCACAGCCAAAAGGGCGGAGCTGGAATATAAAGGCAGATGGTCACATGACCGCAAAACACAAGATGGAAAAAACAAACAGGAGGGTTCTAACAGTACCCCCTCTTTTATGAGGATCCTCCGAAACTTCCAGACCCAGGCCTATCCGTAAACCTCTTGTGGAAAGCACTAACAAGCCTAGGAGCAGAGACATCATCTGCCCTAACCCAGGAGTTATTATTGGGACCGAAAACCTTCCAGGAGACGGGATACTGTACTCTCCCTCTATGCCATCTAGAATTCAAGATACAAGAAATTTCATATTCGCCGTCTTCCACCACAGGAGGAACTGTGAAAGTGGCATCCCTATCAGATACATCAGCTTTTTTCAACAAAGAAACATGAAACACAGGATTAATCTTCCAGGAAGTGGAGACATCCAACCTAACCGCAGATGGGTTAATAACCTGAAACACTTTAAATGGACTCACAAACTTAGGATCCAGTTTTTTAGAGGGAATCCTCAACCGCAAGTTCCTTGAGGACAACCAAACCATATCACCCACAGTAAACAAAACCTCCTAACGTTTCCTGTCAAAATACTTCTTGGACTTCTTGTTAGCCTCTTGAAGGTTGCAATGTACATTAGTCCAAACTCTCTCCAAATCACTGGAAAAATTCTCCTCCTCCGGCACCACAGACCCCAATTTGGAGAACGAACCAAAAGACGGATGTCTCCCAGTGCAACAAAAAAAAGGAGAACACCCAGCTGAGGAGGATGCATGATTGTTAAAAGCAAATTCTGCGAGAGGCAGAAACTCAGACCACACCTCTTGATTGTCTGCCATAAAACAACGCAAAAACTGTTCTACATCCTGGTTCTTTCTTTCAGTCTGTCCATTAGACTCAGGATGATACCCAGACGAAAATGACAAATGAACTCCCAACCTGTCACAAATAGCACGCCAAAAGTGAGCCAAAAACTGAGGTCCTCTATCAGAAACAATATCCGTGGGAACGCCATGAAGCTTGACAATCTCCTTAACAAATGCCTAAGCGAGTGTCTTGGCGCAGGGCAACTTAATGAATGGAACCAAATGACACATCTTACTAAAACGGTCCACGACCACCCAGATAACAGTAAAACCCTGAGACACAGGTAGATCAGTAAAAAAATCCATTGTGAGATACGTCCAAGGTGCACTAGTAACCTCCTGAGGGCAAAGCAACCCCGCAGCAGGAGCATGTGAAGCCATTGACCTTGCACACACAGTACATTGATGCACCCACTTGATGACCTGCCTCTGCCATCCAGGCCACCAAAAACTGTGACTGATAAATCTCTTAGTCTCAGACATTCCTGGATGACCAGCCAACCGAGACTCATGACACTCCACAAACAAATCTCTCCTAAAGGTTCTAGGCACGAACAACCTCCCATGGGGAGTGTTAGATGGAGCATCATCTTGAGCTTTCAGAATCCCATTCTCTAAAACGGAGTCCAATGCTACCACCACAACTCCTTTTTGTAAAATGCTCTCCTCCTCCTCGGCACTGATCGTCGGAGAGAAGCTGTGAGATAAAGCATCGGTTTTAACATTCTTAGTACCAGGGATATACAGAAGGTAACAGAAAAATGAAACCGAGAAAAAAAAAGTGCCCACCTAGCTTGACGGGTATCCAGATAGATCAAATTGTTGTGATCTGTGAAAACCTGAATAGGAAATCTAGCGCCTTTCAAAAAATTCTCCCAATGTTCAAATGTAAGTTTAATAGCCAGCAACTCCTGATTTCCAACATCATAATTCAGTTTGGTTTCCGAAATTTTTTTCGAAAAGAAGGCACAAGGATGTACTCCATTCCTGTTCTCCTGAGACAAAACTGCTCCGACCCCCACCGATGAAGCATCGACCTCGACCAAAAAAGGCTTGGTCTCATCAGGCTGCATAAGGATAGGGGCAGAACTGAACCTCTCTTTGAGATACTTAAACGCGTCATTGGCCTCAGTAGTCCACTGGACCGTATTCGCACCTTTCCTGGTGAGATCGGTGAGAGGCTTAACAATTACAGAAAAATTCTTAATGAATTTCCTGCAATAATTGTCAAAACTCAAAAATCTCTGTATAGATTTCAAACCAATAGGCCTAGGCCATTCCTGAACATCCTGAACCTTCACCGGGTCCATCTCAAAGCCCTCGCTGGAGACAATGTAGCCCAAAAAGCTAATTTTCTGCACAGCAAACTCACATTTCTCCAGCTTAGCAAAGAGTGAGTTATCATTCAATAACTGCAAAACTTCACGTACACTCTGCCAATGGGACTCCAGATCTGGCGAATAAATCAAAATGTCATATAAATGCACAACCATATTCTTACCAATCAAAGGTGTCAAGATGTCATTAATAAGGTTCTGAAAAAAATGCAGATGCATTGGTAAGACCAAAAGGCATCACCAGATTCACAAAATGACCTACCAGAGTGTTAAAAGCAGTTTTCCATTCATCACCCTCCTTCACGCGTAACAAATTGTATGTCCCCCGGAGATGAATCTTAGAGAACCACTTGGCACCCACTAACTGGTTAAAGAAGTCAGGAATTAACGGCATTGGGTAGCAGTTACGTACGGTATTCTTATTAATTTCACAAAAATCCAGACTTGGACGTAAACCCTCGTTCTTTTTTTTAACAAAGAAAAATCCAACTGCCACAGGCGACTTGGAAGGTCTAGTGTGACCAGCAGCCAGGCTAGTCTGTATGTACTCCTCCAAGGCCTTTCTTTCAGAGATAGTCAGATTAAACAAGCGACTCTTGGGAAGAGTAGCTACCGGAGCAAACTCAATGGTGCAATCATAATCCCTATGAGGAGGTAAAACTTGCGACTCCTCCTCTGAAAAAACCCTCCAAAAATCTTGAATAGGTACAGGTAATTCCCCTTTTTCCACAGCCGCAATGCGACCATTACAACATTTATCATAGCACTTCGGACTCCAAGACTTTATCATATTAGTAGACCAGTCAAGCAAAGGATTGTGCATTTTTAACCAAGGCAATCCTATAACGACCAGAGAGGGTAAATTATCTAATACAACCAAGTCCAAAATTTCTTGGTGAAGACCATTGATAGTGAGGGGAAATGCAGCAACCTTGTGAGTAATACATTTCAAGGGAGTGTTATCAATTGCAATCACAGAAATAGGTGATGACAAAGGTTTGGGTTTCAATTTAAGTTTTTCCAAAAACCCTTTATCAACCACATTAAGTGTTGAACCACAATCCACAATTACTTGAAATTCAATTAAATTTTCCTGCAAAGTAGTACTCCCTGAAAGAAATACTCCTGCAGAGCGTAAACAAGCTATACGAGCGTACCTGACCTTGCTTTTTGTATTACTTAAACGAAGCTCAGAATACTTGATCAAATGGTCAGCTTTACCACAATAAAGACACAATCCCTTGGCGAACCTCAGGTCTCTTTCCTGAGAGAGAGGGGAGTGACTTCGCCCCAACCTCCATCGGTTCTCCGCCTTCTGAGCAGATCTTCTGGGGACTAGGACATGGCATTACAGGAGTCTTTACCTCATTCTGCCTAGATCTCAGCCTCCTATCCACACGAACAGCTAATTGCATGGCATCCTGCAGAGTCTCAGGTGCACGGAATGCAATTAGCAAATCCTTAACCCTTTCACTCAGACCAGCAAGAAATAGTCATTTCAGAGCTGGATCATTCCATTTGACTTCTGACGCCCATCTTCTAAAGTGTGTGCAATAATTTTCAACATGCTAACAAAACTGTTCAAAACGCCATGGTTGCCCTGTATTCTCGGTCCTGCGCAAATTCGTCAAACTTTTCCAATTTTAAGAAAATTTTCTCACCTTTGCGATCACGAATCCGAATGTGCCATATTCGTGCCGAATTTGAAACACTTGAACATTTGCCGAACAAATTCGCTCACCACTAGTTGTGGACAGCTTCCTCCTCCACGAGCCTGAAATGCCACATTTCAAGAGCAAGCAGCTGTCTAAAAATGTGGCAGTATAGTATTGCATCCTGTGGGTGGGTGAGTGGGTGGGTGGCTGGTGCATACTTGCGCTTGCATTCCAAGGAATGGGGTAGGGATAACTGAATGCTGCGGTGGGACAAGGACGTGGACGGTGATTGTTGCAAGTCTGAAATGACAGGTGCTTGGCTGGAGGCACCTTCGCATGCGCCAAGGATCACTTATGATAGGAACACTTTTAGGCAGTGACCTGGGAGTCAAAGATGTTTCAGGAGCCCTCCCCATGCTGTTTCCATGTCTTTTCAGCTCTGTATGCATATGTCTGATGATGTGTCACACACCACATGGCCAGACAAGGTTGTAAAATGTTAAAATGACATTTCCCAGTGAATGCATTTGTTTTGGTTGAAAGCAATGCAAAACTGCAAAAACGCATCAAAAACGCTATGTGTGAACATAGCCCAAGGTGTGGAGGAGAATTTTTGTTTTTGATTATTTATTGTGCCTTATATACAATTCATTACCCTGGTCAGGATGTTCTTTAACATATTTCCCAGGAAAATCCATTTTGGTTTAGTTTTTGCATGTTTTGTTGTGAGTCCGTAAAAGTGGCATAATAACACAGACAACATTGTTCACAGCAGTGACCTGGGAGTCAGCTGGAAGTCATTGATGCTTCCCGGGGTCTTCCCCATGCTCTTACTATGCCATTTGAGCACTGTTCCCACCGATTTCCGCAATTTCTAGGCCCTCTGCAGACCGCCGTGGGCGGGCGCCTAAAAAAATGCTCGACTTTCCTATAGACTTACATTGGGCTCGTTGCTCAGGTCGAGCAACTGACCATTCCAATTTGCTCCACCCGAGCAACGAGCACCCGAGCATTTTAGTGCTCGCCCATCACTACTTAAACTGCGTTCTGTTGGTGCTGCCCAAAAAATAAAAAATAAAATCTGTTCTATTCCCTATCGATAACACTGTCAGAGACATTTACAGGTGCTGCCTATAGGTGGTATCATCACCATCTACACATGAGTGTTCAATCTGGTCGCATAAATGTCTTCCACAGTCCATAACATTTTTTTTTTATTTCGTTAGCCTTATATACAAGTCATTACCATGGCAAGAATGATTCTCAACATTTTTTCCATTTTAGCTAGTTTTTTGTATGTTTTTTTTTTGTCAGTCCGCAAAAGTGGCTTAATACTCTGACAACATTGTTCACAGATATGCTATATTTCAGCGGCCAACTGAGAATTGGTTTGAACCCTGAACCGCAATACTTTAAATGGAGTGTAATATTTGACACGCTCACAATAATTGCTGGATTATTAGGGCAGTCATATGGGACAACGTCTGATGGCCACGGTTTCAGGCAGTTGCCTAATAGTTAGGTATTTGTCAGCAACCAATTGTCAATTGGTTCAACAAAACACTGGTGGCTGACTTTAAAAGGAGTGGAATATTTGGCACGCTCCACAAAATTTCTGCATTATTACGGCAGTCATATGGATCACGTGCGTCTCAGCATTGAAAAAATTCCTCTACTTCCACAATACAGTAATATGAATAAAACACAAAAAATCGGGCTGTATTCTGCGAACAAGCAAATGTAGCTGTAAAATGGTGCACACTGACACACTGCTACATTCTATAAATGGAGGACAATATTTTCCACGTTCACTACAAATGGCTGGATTTGAACGGCAGTTATATGTGATATGTCTGACAGAGAACCAGGGTTTTAAATAGCAGACCTGTAATTTACCAATACTATTCTTCACAGACACCTAGTATGAATAGCTTGACCGACACACTGCAACAGAATGGAAAAGGAGGCCAATTTTTATCATGTTCAGTTTAAATTTGTGGATTTTTATTGCTGAAATATGGAACAGATCTGGCTTTATTTTGCAGTGAGAAAAAGCAAATGGAGCAGAAAAATAATGTACTCTAGATTGCTTTTTAAGCAAATAACCAGGTTTAAGATAAAAAAAAATAGAAATTTCCCTGGCCTCTGATATCTGAGGCTATGTCTACAAATAGGGTTCAATGGGCACTCTTGTGCAGTATCATGCACTGCAGTCTGCCACATACCCTGTCTGCCTGCCTAACTCCTGCTATCACCACTGAATATATGCAGCTCGATTAGTCCTCAGATGGACTGTTAATTCAGTTGTATGTATGTATATATTTATGTGTATATATATATATATATATATATATATATATATATGTTGTGGAATACCTATACTAACTATAAACAAGAAAATCTCTCCCTGACGCAGCAGCACCTCTCCCTACTCTGCCTGATTCCAGGGTAAACTGTGACGAGCATAGCGGCGCCAGCCAATCACTGTAGTGCGACAACCAACATGGCTACGGCATTACAGTGCGTGGCAGGCAATCCGTGCATGTTCATTGACTCTATAAAGAGCGCCAAACATGCAGGGACGGGACCCAAGTTCCCGCTCGAGCAACTTGGAAATACTCGCCAAGCTTGTCGAGCACTGTGATGCTCGGGCGAGTACTGTGCCGTGGAGAGCACGTTCGCTCATCATTAGAGGCAGTATATTGACAATGTTTTTCTTCTGTGAGCGGTGGGCATGCAAGAACTCATTGCCTTCCAGTCTGAAATTGATCAGCTCTATACTGAATTACAGTTTACACTAATGAGTCTATGATAAGCTTACAATTTTTGGATACATTGGTTTACATGGAATTTGGCCGTCTATGCACTGATTTATTTGTGAAATCAACTGATAGGAGCAATCTTCTTCATTTTGAAATAAACCATCCATGAAGGATGATTGAATCGCTGCCTTGGAGTCAGCTCATCAGAGTAAGGAGGACAGTGTCTATACCAATATATAGCGGCAATACGAAATATGTGTACTTTTATTTATTTATTTTAGAATAATATTTATTTATGGGTACAATATACACTGCTCAAAAAAGTAAAGGGAACACTAAAATAACACATCCAAGATCTGAATGAATGAAATATTCTCATTGAATACTTTGTTCTGTACAAAGTTGAATGTGCCGAAAACAAAATCACACAAAAATCATCAATGGAAATCAAATTTATTAACCAATAGAGGCCTGGATTTGGAGTCACCCCCAAAATTAAAGTGGAAAAACAAATTACAGGCTGATCAAACTTTGATGCAATGTCTTTAAGACAAGTCAAAATGAGGCTCAGTATTGTGTGTGGCCTCCACGTGCCTGTATGACCTCCCTACAACACCTGGGCATGCTCCTGATGAGGGTGCGGATGGTCTCCTGTGCGATCTCCAACCAAACCTGGACTAAAGTATCTGCCAAATCCTGGACAGTTTGTGGTGCAATGTGACATTGGTGGATAGAGCGAGACATGATATCCCAGATGTGCTCAATTGGACTAAGGTCTGGGGAATGGGCGGGCCAGTCCATAGCTTCAGCGCCTTCATCTTGCAGGAACTGCTGACACACTCCAGCCACATGAGGTCTGGCATTGTCCTGCATTAGGAGGAACCCAGGGACAACCGCACCAGCATATGGTCTCACAAGGTGTCTGAGGATCTCATCTCGGTACCTAATGGCAGTCAGGCTACCTCTAGCGAGCACATGGAGGGCTGTGCGGCCCTCCAAAGAAATGCCACCCCACACCATTACTGACCCACTGCCAAACCAGTTATGCTGAAGGATGTTGCAGGCAGCAGATCGCTCTCCACGGCGTCTCCAGACTCTGTCACGTCTGTCACATGTGCTCAGTGTGAACCTGCTTTCATCTATGAAGAGCACAGGGCACCAGTGGTGACTTTGCCGATCCTGGTGTTCTGTGGCAAATGCCAAGCGCCCTGCACTGTGTTGGGCTGTGAGCACAACCCCCATCTGTGTACGTCGAGCCCTCATTTCACCCTCATGCAGTCGGTTTCTAACCGTTTGCTCAGACACATGCACATTTGTGGCCTGCTGGAGGTCATTATTCAGGGCTCTGGCAGTGCTCCTCTTGTTCCTCCTTGCACAAAGGCGGAGGTAGCGGTACTGCTGCTGGGTTGTTGCCCTCCTACGGCCCCCTCCATGTCTCCTGGTGTACTGGCCTGTCTCCTGGTAGTGCCTCCAGCCTCTTGACACTACACTGACAGACACAGCAAACCTTTTTGCCACAGCTTGCATTGATGTGCCATCCTGGATGAGCTGCACTACCTGAGCAACTTCTGTCGGTTGTAAAGTCCGTCTCATGCTACCACAAGTGTGAAAGCACAACCAACATTTAAAAGTGACCAAAACATCAGCCAGAAAGCATTGGCACTGAGATGGGGTCTGTGGTCCCCACCTGCAGAACCACTCCTTTATTGAGTGTGTCTTGATAATTGCCAATAATTTCCATCTATTGTCTATTCGATTTGCACAACAGCATGTGAAATTGATTGTCAATCAGTGTTGCTTCCTAAGTGGACAGTTTTATTTCACAGAAGTTTGATCTACTTGGAGTTATATTCTGTTGTTTAAGTGTTCCCTTTATTTTTTTGAGCAGTGTATATACAACCCCTGGCAAAAATTATGGAATCACTGGGCTCGGAGGATGTTCATTCAGTTGTTTAATGTTGTTGAAAAAAAGCAGATTACAGACATGGCACAAAACTAAAGTCATTTCTAATGGCAACTTTAGGGCTTTAAGAAACACTAAAAGAAGTAAGGGTAATTTTTTTCAGACCAAGCAGAAGGAAAAAATTATGGAATCACTCAAGTCTGAGGAAAAAATTATGGAATCATGAAAAACAAACACACAAAAGAACACTCCAATACAATTACTAGTATTTTGTTGCGCCACCTCTGGCTTTAATAATAGCTTGCAGTTTCTGAGGCATGGACTTAATGCGTGACAAACAGTACTCTTCATCAATCTGTCTCCAACTTTCTCTGATTGCTATTGCCAGATCAGCTTTGCAGGTTGGAGCCTTGTCATGGACCACTTTCTTCAACTTCCACCAAAGATTTTCAATTGGATTGAGATCCGGACTATTTGCAGGCCATGACATTGACCTTATATGTCTTCTTTCAAGGAATGTTTTCACAGTTGTTGCTCTATGGCAGGATGCATTATCATCTTGAAAAATTATGTCATCATTAGTGTTGAGCCACCCCCGTAGTGTTCGAGTTCGGTTCGGTTCGTCGAACACCCGTGTGTTCGCCGAACTGTTCGTCGAACTGTTCGTCGAACACCTTCGAACACCGCTAAAACCAATGGCAGGCAAACAAAAACACATAGAAACACATAGAAAACACCTTCAAAGGTGTCCAAAAGCTGACAAACTGCTCAGAAGACATAACTAACACATGGAAAAGTGACAAGTACATATAGTCATGCGAAAATAAAAGAGGTGGAGGAGTAAAAGGAGGGGGAGACACAGATATAGGCATGTCATGCCCTTCTAAAATCCAAAAAGTGAGAAGCCGACACGGCCAGTCCGCTCCTGCCCGTGCCACCTCCGTGTCGCCGGGTTTGTGCCAGAGCCGCGGTGAACCCTGATGGCCAGCCCCCCTCTCCCAATACTGGTGCCTGTCCGCTGGTGGGTCGAGCGAGCCCCCTGTGGTGGAGGCAGCTCTAAGCTTTTTAATTTAAATTGTCTCTCTAATTTGAATGAATACACTTTAAATCCATTTACAAGGATCTATTGGAGGGCAAGTCTCATGCCAGCAGCCGCGTAATTCCAGCTCCAGTAGCGTCCACTAAAGCTGCTGCAGTTAAAAAGCTTTTATAAGGATCGAGCTCGGCTGTCCACCGCAAGGCATCCTACTGCCAGTCCCAGCCCCTATGCCTTGGGGTGCCTCCTGATGCTCTTCACTGAGTATCCCGTGGTCCCGAAGCATTTCCTTTGAAAAAATGAAGTGTCCAAACTACAGGTGGTGTAGCTTGCTTAACAGCCGGGATAATCCGCTGACTAGCAGACCCTGCTACTAGGCACAAAGTATTTCCTGGGCTAGATGCAGTTAAAAATTTGTAATTAGATACTCTCGTTGGATGCTGAGAAAGCATTCCATAGAGTCTCCTGGCACGCCATATATGATTCTCTTAAAAAGCTTGGGGTAGGGGTCTAGGGGACCCTTTTATAGCCAAAATCACGGCCCTGTATTGCAATACGTCACCTAGGCTGAAGATAAATGGAACTGTAGCACCCTGAGGGCTCGGTTGCTACAGAGGTATTGCACCTCACCCAGAGGTGTGATATCTCACTCTCAGGTAAGGATGTAGTGTGGATCAGGACCCGACACCTGCATGCATTACACCACATTGCCGTGGGGCAGGGCGACCAATATGCCCCTGAGATGGGCACGACAGTCCCTGTCCCTGGCTGGAGTGGGGGGAGGGAACACTGAGGAAGGGGAACCCTGTAGTGCAGGAGCAGGGAGGAAGCAGTTCCTGGGTGCATTGAGAAGGGAGTATAAAAGGTGGGCACCATCTTAGTTCAGTGCAGAGAAGTCTGAGCAGAAGTGGCAGGGAGCAGGGGCTCTGCATGAGCTCTGCTCCGGAGGCGGGCCTAGTAACAGAGGCCCAGGCCTGGAAGAGAGAGAAGGAAGGAAGAGGAGCGGAGAAGGCTCCAGGAACGAGGAACGAAGGGATCTCAGGGGTGCGGACGGGCGAGTCGCCACCGCACGCCAGAATCCACCTGCGTGGAGGGGTCAGGCCAAAGGGGGAGACCGGTCCCCGAAACTAGTGGAGGCAGGAAACGACCCTCAGCTAGAAACAGGAGGCTGTGATATTTTATGTGGCGCAGCCCCTCGCTAAACCCGCTAGGAAGGCACCACATAGGGTCAGGGAAACTGGCGCCAAGTTTACCAAGAAGAGGCCCGAGGCAGCCGGACAGAAGGGTTGTTAAGAAAGGCCAGACAAAGTACACACAAAGGGGGTCCTGTGAAGCGCTCCAAAGTTATCTGGGAGTTGTCTGAGCCCCTCACCTGGTGAGCACAGTACGACGTGGGCAGCCGTTACCTGCAGACGTGGTCTGGATAATAAGAACTGTGAGTAAAGGCCCTGGACTGCATCACTGACTCCGTGTCATTACTGCTGCTGCCCTGCACCATCACCCCCATCCTCCGCATACACTGCCCTGAGGCTATACTCCTCCCGTGGGGAGTTATGCTACACTCTGCTGCACCCACAACACCAGCCTCAGCGGTCTGCCCTGGAGCGGCGGTTCACTCTGACCGCAATCCACGGGTGGCGTAGTCGGACATTTAAACATCAAAACCACATAAATAGTTCCGCCACTGGTTTGACCGCCCTGAGCCACGGAACCGGGTTGCCGCCACGGAGACTACAACCACCAGCATCCACCAAAAAGGGTCCGGCTCCGGGTGTCCCAAGGCCCAGGGGGCGCGTCAGAACATTTTCATCACCTTTCACAATCACCAATGGGACAAGGCAGGGATGTTCTCTGTCCCCTCTCTTATACATCCTAGTGACGGAGCACCTGCTCTCATCAATTCGCCATAACCCCAATATTAGGTGGATTGAGGTGGGAGGCACCGAGTACAAGTGCTCTCTATTTGCTGATGATGTCCTAGTATATATCACTCAATCACATATATCCATCCATGCTGTTATGGCTGAAATAGATCACTTTGTTACATGGTCAAATTTTAAAATCAATGCAGCGAAGTCTGAGGCCCTCGATGTCTCCCTCCCCAAATCCATATAGGATTCCATCCAGTCCAACTTTCCCTTTGCCTGGCCCTCACAGGGTATCAAATACTTAGGAATTCCTATTCATAGAGACCTCTCCCATCTATGTTATCTTAATTTTGGGCCCTTTATTGAACAACTCCATACAGACCACGGTTGGCAAGTTAGAACTGTAAGATTCACTATGTGAACCACTGGTGTTTTGTGGAAAAGCACATGAATACTGTGTTCCAAATTATTATGCAAAAAGTGTTTAGGAGTGATAAGGGAAGAATTTGTTTGTTTGTCAGTTAAACTCATTGATGGTGATGTGTGTCAGGGCTCTTTATATCACTGTAAGCAATTGCAGACACCAGTGCTAATTAGTTTGGCAGGTGTGTCCAATGAAAGGCAAGACTACTTAAGAAGGCTCTCTCACATTATTCAGCAGCCTACATTTTCTGCCAAAATGGGAAAGAAAAAGGATGTGTCGGCTGCTGAGAAGCAACAAATTGTGGAGTGTTTAGGTCAAGGCATGACTACAATCAACATTGTGCGATGATCAGGATGAAGTGTCTTGGCAATCAAGAAGTATGTAGCTGATTCACAGTACACACGTGTGCGTGCTGATAAGGGCAAATCGAGGACTCTTTCCTACAGGCAATTACGTCAGGTTGAAAGAGCAGCGGCAAAAAAGCCTTGTCATAGCAGCAGACAAGTTTTTGAAGCTGCTTGTGCCTCCAACGTCACCCGAACAACAAGATGCAGGCTCCTTCAGAGGTTTGCAGCTGTGCATACGCCATCCTGTCGACCTCCTCTATCCACTTCACACAAGCAGAAACGGCTCCAGTGGGCCAAACATTACATGAAGACTAATTTCAAAACTGTTTTGTTCATGGATGAGTGCCGTGCAGCGCTCGATGGTCCAGATGGATGGAGTGGAGGATGGCTGGTTGATGGACACCCCACGCAAACACGGCTACAGCGCCAACAAGGAGGAGGTGGAGTAATGTTTTGGGCTGGAATCATGGGGAGAGAGATTGTCGGCCCCTTTAGGATCCCTGAAGGCGCTAAAGATGAACTCCATAATGTATGTGGATTTTCTCAAACAGCACTTCCTGCCATGGTTCAAGAAGAAGAACCGTGTATTTCACAGCAAGATCATTTTTCTGCATGATAATGCACCATCTCATGCTGCACATAAAACATCTGCATCTCTGGCTGATATGGGCATAAAAGGGGACAAACTTATGGTGTGACCCCCATGCTCCCCTGACCTCTACCCCATTCAGAACCTTTGGAGCATCATTAAAAGGAATGTCTATGATGGCGGGAGGCAGTTCACATCTAAGCAACAGCTCTGGGAGGGTATTCTGTCCTCATGCAAAACAATTGAAGCAGAAACCATCCAAAACCTGACAAATTCAATGGACGAGAGAGTTCAGAAGCTCCTTTCGAACAAGGGGTCCTATGTGAAAATGTAACATCACCTAGAATAAAGTTTTGAGTTGAAAACTGTTTGATTTCAGTTTCTAACAACCTGCTAATGCTTATAATTTCAAAAATGACCATTTTTTTGGTCTTTATTAAAATGAAAAGGTTGATCGAAAAGTTTGGGGGATCTAAGAGTGTGGCAACCCAGTAGTCATGATTACTTCGAATTCTGACAATATGAGGGTCATGCTGCAGGTAGTGCAGCAAGAAGGCACTTATGTGTCTTGCGCATCTCGGAGCCCCAAAATTATTTTCCGGGCTAGATGCAGCTAAAAATTATTTTTAATTTTAAATCTGGTGGAGCTTATTATAGATGGCCTAATAGGATCAGTGCTGCACACTGCTACAAAGCCCAAATTATTTTCCAGTCAAGATACAGATAAACATGATTAGTAATTTGAAAGCTTAAAACGGTTGGTAGGGTGATTTTAAACAATCATCAAGCTTTTACTCTCCCCAGGATGACACAGGGGTAGAAAAGTCGTTTCGGATCCATGATTTGTTCATCTTTATGAACGTGAGTCTGTCTACATTATCAGTGGAGAGCCGCGTGCGCTTATCTGTCAGCACACCACCAGCAGCGCTGAACACACGTTCAGACAGAACGCTGGCTGCGGGGCATGACAAGATCTCCAAGGCGTAAGTGGCTAGCTCCGGCCATTTATCCAGATTGGAAGCCCAAAAAGAGCAAGGGTCCAGTGACACAGTCGTGGCTTCAATGTTTACTTGGAGATACTCCTGTACCATCGTCTCTAGGCGTTGACTATGTGTCAGACTTCTTGTCTCCTGTGGCCTTGCAAAGGATGAGCTAAAAAAGTGGTGAAATGATTCCGCAAAATTGATGTTACCAGCAGATACTGTGGTTCTGTTACGGTTTGAGTGCTGAACACTTGACGGTCCCACGGTTGGCAAGTTGGAACTGTGAGATTCACTACGTGCACCACTGGTATTTTGTGGAAAAGCACATGTAAGATTCTGCAACAGTCTCTGCTGATACTCCTGCATGCGTGCATCACTTTCTATGGCAGGAATAATTTCTGCAAATTTACTTTTGTACTGGGGATCTAACAGTGTGGCAACCCAGTAGTCAGGATTATTTCTAATTCTCACAATTCGAGGGTCATGTTGCAGGTAGTGCAGCAAGAAGGCACTCATGTGTGTTGCGCATCCAGGAGCACCAAGTCCCTGTTGTGTTGGTGGCGAGGTAACAATCATGCTTCCTTCCTCTGTCCTCTCCCCCCAACCTCGCACAACAGAAATGTGATCAAGGTCTCCCTCATCTGATGAGTCTTCCATCAGTTCGTCCTCCACTTCTTCCTGGGCTCCTGCACCTTCCTCACTAGTTTGGCTGCTACCATGCGCCCTGGTAAAACCATCTCCCCCACCCTCACATGCCTGCCGCCTTGGTGCTGCCGACCGTCTGGACCTTGCAGATGTTAGCCCTTCCGCATACAACTCCTCCTCCTCTACTTCCTCCACCTCCTCTTGTGCCACCACCTGACTCCGAATTCTGTTTAACATGTGCTCAAGCATGTAAATCACCGGAATAGTCATGCTGATAATGGCATCGTCAGCACTAAACATCTTCGTCGCCATTTCAAAACTGTGCAGAAGGGTGCATAGGTCCCTGATCTGAGACCACTCCTCCAGCGTGATTTGCCCCACCTCTGAATCTCGTTGGCCCAGGCTATACGTCAGAACGTATTGCACCAGGGCTTGTCGGTGCTGCCACAGTCACTGCAACATGTGCAGAGTTGAATTCCACCGGGTAGGCACATCGCATTTTAGCCGGTGAAGTGGCAGGCCCAACGACTTCTGTAGAGATGTAAGTCGCTGAGCTGCGGGATGCGAATGGCGGAAGTGAGCACACAGCGACCGTGCCCTCTGCAGAAGGCCATCTAGTCTGGGATTATGGGCTAAAAATTGCTGGACAACCAGGTTCAACACGTGAGCCATACAAGGCACGTGTGTGACATTGCCCCGGCGAAGGGCCGCACCCAGGTTTGCAGCATTGTCGCACACGGCCTTCCCTGGTTTCAGGTCCAGTGGAGACAACCATTCATGAAATTGGTTCTCCAGAGCTGACCACAACTCCTCAGCTGTGTGACTCACATTTCCCAGACATTTCAATGTAAAAACCGCCTGATGACGTTGAGCCCTACTGCCAGGATAGTAAGGAGGTATGCAGGATCCCTTCTGCGCAGTTAGAAAGTTTGTGGCATGACCAGACAGGCTTTGGGTGCAGGTGGAAGACCGAGAGGAGGTTGAGGAGGCAGAAGCAGTGGAGGAACTTTGACATAAAGAGGATTGACGCACAACTCGTGGGGACGGCAAGACTTGGACAGCAGCCCCTTGTCCTGCTGTCACCATAGTTACCCAGTGCCCAGTCAGCGACATGTAACGCCCCTGTCCATGCCTACTCGTCCAAGTGTCTGTGGTGAAATGCACCCTGTCACACACAGAGTTTCTCAAAGAAGCGGTGATGTTGTGTGCGACATGCTGGTGGAGCGCAGGCACACCTTTCTTTGAGAAGTAGTGCCAACTGGGCATCTGGTACTGGGGCACTGCGACGGACATAAGGTCTCGAAAATCCTCTGTGTCCACCAGGCGGAAAGGCAGCATTTCTGTAGCCAAGAGCTTGCAGATGGTGAAATTCAACCTCTTAGCTTTCTCATGGCTAGGAGGAAATGGTCTTTTACTTGTCCACATCTGAGGGACCAAGGGCTGGCTATTGTGCTTAGACGGGGTTGATAAGGGTGTCCCCGGCAAACTGCCGGTCTGTGAGGAAGATGCAGGCGGACATGTTAGGTTGCCTTGATCCAAAGGTGGTGCTATCGATGTCGGACAGCGCTCAACACCAGCTGCTGTTACCACCTCCAAAGAAAATGATGACCTGCCAATCACGCTGGCTGTTGCGGGTAAAGAGGTGGCAGGTCTGCGCCCCAAAACAGGTGTGACTGCTGTCCCCCCAGTCACAGAGGATGAAGAGGCCGCGGATGCATAAGATATGGCAGACGGTGGTTGGCCCGGCCGGCTAGGCCGCATTGTAGCACACTGAGCTTCCCACTGCAACTTATGCTTCATGTCCATGTGCCGGTTCATGCAAGAAGTACTCAAACTATGTATTTTTTGGCCTCTACTTAGCTTTTGCTGACAAATGTTACAGATAACACGAGTTGGGTCATCTTTATCGATCTGAAAAAATGCCCAGGCTATGCAAGGCTTAGCACCCATGCAACCTGAAGAGCCACCACAACTTGTGGTGAGAGGCAGAGTTGTGTTTGAGGATGCAGTTGTTGACGTGCTTCCAGTACTACGTCTCTGTCCAGGAAGACGCAACCTGACCTCGTCGTCACTAGCATCTTCCTCCACCTCCTCTGCTGACCTCATCTCTTGGCTGACTGTTGGTTGACAGTAAGTGGGATCTCCAACCTCATCATCATCACCCTGTCTGTTATCACACCTGTCGTCCTCAGAGCCAACCTGTTCCTGCCCTGACAAAAAACTAAAGTTGTCGCTCCAATCAGGTATTTGAGTCTTATCATCGTCTTCTTCATTGTCTCCACCAACAGGAGTTACAGTTTGGGAATGAGGGTCTACATTATGGTCAGAACCTTCTGCGTCTGGTCGTGGATCCGACTCATAAAGATTCTGGGCATCAGTGCAGATCATTTCCTCGTCTGGATTCACAGAAGCGCTGGAGTCGACCTCTGATTCCCAGGCTATAGTATGAGTAAACAGCTCTGCAGACTCAACCATCTGTTCTACCTCATACTCAGACGGGCAGCTGGAGATTTGGGAGCTGTGAGGAAGCAAGTGCGATATGGGTGACACCTTTGAGGACTGGAGTATTTGTGATGTTGAAGTTGATGTGGAGGAGAGCCCACTTAAAGGAGCACTTGATATCCGTTGAAGCACCTGCTGTTTTTGTGCCTCATCTGGAATTTGTAGCGATTGGCGTGGCCGTAAGAAAGGGATCTTATCACATTGTCCGCTAAAAGAAGTAGACATTTTAGTTTGGCTGGAAGATGGTCTTTCTTCTGCAGATGTTACTGTTGCTTTAACACCTACCCCATGGACACAACCTTTTTTCCCCTTCCCAACACGCCTATTCCCCTTTCCACCAGCAGCAGGCCTTTTTCCACTCATTTTGGTGGTTAACTAATTCACAACTCTGGAGTTGTTTGCACAAAAAAACAATGGATGGTAACCGAGCAGAGCTGAGTGGCCAAACTGTGGTATTAGGCCAAAACTATTGGCTGGGTTAGATGCAGAAAAAAATATATTCAGTTTGCAACCTGATGGAGGTCAGTATAGATGGACTAATAGAGAAAGTCCGACACACTGCTACAAGGCCAAATATTTTTTCAGAGGTAGATGCAGAAAAAAATTATATTCAGTTTGCAACCTGATGGAGGTCTGTATAGATGGATTAATAGAACAAGACCCACACACAGCTAGAAGCCCAATATTTTTTCAGAGGTAGATGCAGAAAAAAATATATTCAGTTTGCAACCTGATGGAGGTCAGTATAGATGGACTAATACAACAAGTCCCACACACAGCTAGAAGCCCAATATTTTTTCAGAGGTAGATGCAGAAAAAAATATATTCAGTTTGCAACCTGATGGAGGTCAGTATAGATGGACTAATACAACAAGTCCCACACACAGCTAGAAGCCCAAATATTTTATCAGAGGTACTGTAGATGCAGATACAAATTATTTTTAATTTGCAACCTGATGGAGGTCAGTATAGATGGACTAATACAACAAGTCCCACACACAGCTAAAAGCCCAAATATTTTTTCAGAGGTACTGTAGATGCAGATACAAATTATTTTTAATTTGCAACCTGATGGAGGTCAGTATAGATGGACTAATAGAGAAAGTCCGACACACTGCTAGAAGGCCAAATATTTTTTCATAGCTAGATGCAGAAAAAAATTATATTCAGTTTGCAACCTGATGGAGGTCAGTATAGATGGATTAATAGAACAAGACCCACACACAGCTAGAAGCCCAAATATTTTTTCAGAGGTAGATGCAGAAAAAAATATATTCAGTTTGCAACCTGATGGAGGTCAGTATAGATGGACTAATACAACAAGTCTCACACACAGCTAGAAGCCCAAATATTTTTTCAGAGGTACTGTAGATGCAGATAAAAATTAGTTTTAATTTGCAACCTGATGGAGGTCAGTATAGATGGACTAATAGAATGATGCTATGCCCAAAAGATTTTACTTCACTAGGTGCAGTAAAAAAATTGGTATTCTATACACAGGTGGTATATCTTGCAGCACAGATAGGCTACTCCACTGACTAACACACTCTGCAATAGGCCAAAAAGGATTAGCTTTGCTAGATTCAGCCAAATGCTGTGAAAAAAACTTGCACAGCACTGGCACAGACCTGCCTGGCAAAAACTGATAGGAACTGATGTAACCTAGTCCTGAAAAGGACTCCAATTACAATTAGTCTTTACTCCCACAACCTATCTATTTAAGAGCACAGACCTCCCTCATAAAAGTCGTAGGAAATGCTGTAACCTAGTCCTTAAAAGGACTGCAATCACAACTATTCCCTACTCCCAAGCTAACTGTATATTTGTGCGAAAATTGGCTTGAAATTAACAAGGTATAGCGCACACAGCAACAGCGGTGCCGTCTAACACGCAGCTGCAGCAGTGAGAAAATGGTGGCGACGGGGAAAATGGCTTGGTCTTATAGGGCAAGGACATGTGACATACACTGCCAATGACACATGCCCTTGCTTGTGTGAAAAAAAGCACTTCGCTCCGTGTGTGCGCTGCTGATAGGCTGACAGATTGCACCTCCCCACTGCAAATGCGGGAAAGAGAAAAAAAAATGGAGATCTTCATTGTTCCTGCAGAGATCCATCCCCTGCCCCTCCCCCCACCCCGCTGTACACTCAAACTGCGTATTAACATTAATTTTCATCATTACTGAGAAAAAATCCAGTTATGATTTTGGTGCACGAACAGTTATCGAACATAACCTCGAACAGCCGAATTTTTATCAAATTGTTCGTGTTCGCCGAACGTCTCGAACACCGCCCAAAACAGCTCGAATTTGAAATTGGCGAACAGTTCGAGTAGAACAACGCTCATCTCTAGTCATCATCCCCAAACATCCTTTCAATTGATGGGATAAGAAAACTGTACAAAATATCAATGTAAACTTGGGCATTTATTGAAGATGTAATAACATATCATCAATGACTGTGGAAATTTGCATGTTCTCTTTATGCAGTCATCATTATAAATCTCATTGGAACGGCATACAACAAAAGTTCCAGCATTATCACCTTGCCCAATGCGGATTCATGATTCATCACTGAATATGACTTTCATACAGTCATCCACAGTCCACGATTGCTTTTCCTTAGCCCAATGTAACCTTGTTCTTTTCTGTTTAGGTGTTAATGATGGCTTATGCTTAGCTTTTCTGTATGTAAATCCCATTTCATTTAGGTGGTTTCTTACAGTTCGGTCACAGACATTGACTCCAGTTTCCTCCCATTCGTTCCTCATTTGTTTTGTTGTGCATTTCCTGTTTTGGAGACATATTGCTTTAAGTTTCTGGTCTTGACGCTTTGATGTCTTCCTTGGTCTACCAGTATGTTTGCCTTTAACAACCTTCCCATGTTGTTTGTATTTGGTCCAGATTTTAGACACAGCTGACTGTGAACAACCAACATCTTTTGCAACATTGCGTGATGATTTACCTTCTTTTAATAGTTTGATAATCCTCTCCTTTGTTTCAATTGACATCTCTCGTGTTGGAGCCATGATTCATGTCAGTCCACTTGGTGCAACAGCTCTCCAAGGTGTGATCACTCCTTTTTAGATGCAGACTAACGCGCAGATCTAATTTGATGGAGGTGTTAGATTTGGAAATGAAAATTTACAGGGTGATTCCACAATTTTTTCCTCAGAATTGAGTGATTCCATAATTTTTTCCCTCTGCTTGGTCTGAAAAAAATTACCCTTACTGAGTACAACATTTTTAATCTTGATTTCTTTTAGTATTTCTTAAAGCCCTAAAGTTGCCATTTGAAATTACTTTAGTTTTGTGCCATGTCTGTGATCTACTTTTTTTCAACAACATTAAACAGCTGAATGAACATCCTCCGAGCCCGGTGATTCCATAAATTTTGCCAGGGGTTGTATATATATTTTTTTCATTATTTTGTGTTTATTTTTAAAAATATTTTCATATCTTTTTTTCACTTCTTTTTAAACTTTTTTACTTTGTTCCATTATGGGACTTTTATAGGTATAGCAATGCAGGAACATTGCTATACCTTATAACCTGTCAGTGCTGCAGACACAAGTTAATAAGATCTTGCACTGCGCATCATGATGACATCAGGTCATCATGGCCAAGATCGAAACCCCGTAATGACTTCACGGCTTCTCCGATCCAAGAGCAAAGGAGTTTCTGTCCCTCTGCCAGCTTGCTAAATGCTATGATCGTTGCGATTGCAGCATTTAGGGGGTTAAAGTGTTGACACCTGGAGGTGATGCCTGGACGTATCCAAACATCCAAGGTCATTAACTACCAAGCGACCTGAATAGTGTTGAGCGAGCACTAAAATGCTCGGGTGCTCGAAGCTCCGGCCGAGCTCACCGCGATACTTGGGTGCTCGACCCGAGCAACAAGCCCAATGTTATTCTATGGGAGACCCGAGCATTTTTGCGGCGGCACCCCCGGCAGTCTGTGGAAAGCCTAAAAAGTGCCCAAAGTGATAGTGACAGTGCTCAAAAGACATGGGGGCAGCATGGGGATCGCCCCAGGAAGCATTTCTGACCCCCAGGTCACTGCACTCAACAACGTGGTCAGAGTTATTAAGCCACTTTTACGGGCTCACAATAAAACGTTCAAAAACGAAACTGAAACGGTTTTCCTGTGAAATATGTTAAGGAATTTCCTTGCCAGGGTAAAGACTTGCGTATAAGGTAAAATAAATAACCAAAAACAGAAATACTCCTCCACTCCTTGGGCTATGTTCACAAGTAGGTATTTTCATGCGTTTTTGCACTTTTGTATTGCTTTCAACCGTGACAAATGCATTCACCGGGAAATGTAATTTTAACATTTTACAACCTTATCTGGCAATGTGCTGTGTGACACATGCATACAGTGCTGAAAAGACATGGGAATAGACCCCTGGAAGCATCTCTGACTCCCAGGTCACTGCCTAAAAGTGTGCCCATCAGAAGTGATCTTTGCCGCATCAGAAGATGTAGACTTGCAACTATCCCCGTGCAAATCCTTCTCCCAGGGCAGTGTTCAATTGTACCTCCCCCATTCCTTGCAATGCAAGCGCAAATATGCAGCCAGCCACCCACCCGCAGGCTGCAATACCATACACCTAGCTTTCACTTGAAATGGGGCCTTTTAGTTTGGAGGAGGCCGAAGCTGGCCACTACCTCATGGCTGCTTCGGCAGCAAGGTATCCATACTCAGTCCCCAGCCGCCTGGCGGCAGGGTGTCCACGCTCGGTCCCCTGCCGCCAGGAGGCGGCCGGGTGTTCATACTCGGTCCCCAGCCACCCCGCAGCCAGGTGTCCACACACGGTCCCCAGCCGCCCCTATTTCTCCTGTCACCTTCCCACACACATTTCTTAGCCTGGCCTGCTTTAGGGCAGCATTGGACGAGCCCACCACCCTTGCCATGCGCCTTGCCCATTGTAAATGAAGTAAAATAGCTTACACTCGCACTATCAGTTTAAAAAGGGTAATAAAAAGGAGATTAGTACCGTGGAAGAGGAAAACCACAGTTATATTTGTCTGGCCTACACCAGAATCTTTTAAACAGATATATTTGTGACTGAAGAGACAGGGAGACACTATTACTGTTTTTTTTTACATAAAACAGGCCAAAAGCAGAATAATACAGAGATTTGACCCATGGAACTGCAAAACCACAGTTATAGTTATGCGGCGTACACCAGAATTTTTTAAACAGATATATTGGTGTCTGACCAGTCAGGGAGATACTATTACAGTTTTTTTTTACGGCAAAAAATGCCAAAAGCAGGATAATACAGAGATTTGACCCATGGAACTGCAAAACCACAGTTCTATTTCTCTGGCCAACACCAGACTCTTTTAAACAGATATATTGGTGTCTGACCAGTCAGGGAGACACTATTGCAGTTTTTTTTTACGACAAAAAATGCCAAAAGCAGGATAATACAGAGATTTGACCAGTGGAACTGCAAAACCACAGTTATAGTTATGTGGCGTACACCCCAATCTTTCAAACAGATATATTTGTGTCTGACCAGTCAGGGAGACACTATTAGTGTTGAGCCACCCCCGTAGTGTGAGAGTTCAGTTCGGTTCGTCGAACACCCGTATGTTCGTCGAAATGTTCGTCGAACACCTTCGAAAACCGTTAAAACCAATGGCAGGCAAACAAAAACACATAGAAACACATAGAAAACACCTTCAAAGGTGTCCAAAAGCTGACAAACTGCTCAGAAGACACAACTAACAGATAGAAAAGTGACAAGTACATAAAGTCATGCGAAAAGAAAAGAGGTGGAGGAGTAAAAGGAGGGGGAGACACATATATAGGCATGTCATGCCGTTCTAAAACCAAAAAAGTGCGAAGCTGACACAGCCAGTCCGTTCCTGCCCGTGCCACCTCCGTGTCGCCGGGTTTGTGCCAGAGCCGCGGTGGACCCTGACGGCCAGCCCCCCTCTCCCAATACTGGTGCCTGTCCGCTGGTAGGTCGAGCCCCCCCGCGGTGGGGGGGAGTAACATCTGCAGAAGAATGACCATCTTCCAGCTAAACTAATATGTCTACTTCTTTTCGTGGACAATGTGATACAATCCCTTTCTTACGGACACGCCCATCGCTACAAATTCCAGATGAGGCACAAAAACAGCAGGTGCTTCAACGGATATCAAGTGCTCCCTCAAGTGGGCTCTCCTCCACCTCAACTTCAACATCACAAATACTCCAGTCCTCAGAGGTGTCACCCCAATCGCACTTGCTTTCTCACAGCTCCCAAGTCTCCAGCTGCCCTTCTGAGTATGGGGTAACACAGATAGTTGAGTCTGCACAGCTGTTTGCTCATACTAAAGCCTGGGAAATGGAGGTCTGCTCCAGAGCTTCTGTTAATCCAGACGAGGAAATGATCTGCACTGATGCCCAGAATCTTTATAAGTCGGATCCAGGACCAGATGAAGAAGGTTCTGAGCATAATGTAGACCCTCGTTCCCAAACTGTAACTCCTGTTGGTGGAGACAATGATGAAAACGATGATGAGACTCAAACGCCTGATTAGAACGACAACTTGACTTTTCGGTCAGGACTGGAAGAGGTTGGCTCTAAGGACGACGGGTGTGAGAACACACAGGGTGATGATGACGAGGTTAGAGATCACACTTACTGTCAACCCACAGTCAGCCAGTCGATGAGGTCAGCAGAGGAGGTGGAGGAGGATGTGACTAGCCCAGGGGATGGGGATGACTCGGTACCCGGGCCTTTGCCTAGTCTTGGGGATGTTGCGGTGGTCGGCTCCCAGGCCTGTACCCTGGGGTCACTCTGTAAAAAGGTGGATAATTGTTAATTTTAAAAGAGCTCGTGACGCCACCAGTGGTATCTGGTGAGAAGCACCAGCTCTGAAACAGTCCACTGAGGCCGGTGATAAGGCAGCTCGATGGTATAGCTCCCCACAGGTGGAGCTAGGCCTCAGAAAAGCATATGCAGGGGGAATGCAGGACAGGCGAGACCCAGCTGGGTCAGAGCAAGAACGGGAATGGACACGGTAGTCACTTCAGTACCTTTTACTGGTGGAAATTCAGGCACATCCCAGAGCACTGTAGGGTGAAGGGTGCATATCAGGATCCTCCCCAATGAGCGGGTGTAGGGCCTCCTGTTTCTTGCCTCTGCGTAGTAGGTTTCTGACCTGCCTGGAGCTAGGCCTAACTTTGTCTCTGTCCTGCGCTGGCTGACCTTATGGTAGGGCCTTGTCTTGGAGTTCATGCTCCCAGTATGCGGGGCCTAAGCGTCTCCTGGCTCTGTTACGTATCAGCACCTTAGCGATCCTGGGACTTGTAGTTCTCCAGTGATTCTGGTTATGCCTTACTGGGTCATAGAGATCCCGGTAAGCTCGGATCCGGTGTCCGGTAAATGCTTTGGTGTGAGCTGGTTAAGCTCCTCTGCCCCTTATGTACTAACTCGCCACTCGCCTTCGGCCTACTCGGGCCCTCACTAGGCTATACACACTAACGTCAGCTTGCCGCGCTTCACCGATCTTATGGCGCCGGCACACCTTAAGCTCTAATTGGGCTTCCTGAATCTAGCTAGCAGGAGCCTCGTGCTCCACTACTGAACTATTAACTGAGTTTTCTAGACTAGACTGAGCTCCACTGCAGACTGATCTCTCTTAGGCTTCTCTACTGCAGGAACTCTTCAGAGGAACTGAACTGCCTATCTCCACCTTCCCTATTTATATCCCTAATGGGCTCTCTCTGCTGGTCTGAGGTGGAAGGTGGAGATGTGTGAATGTTTATGGGGGCCTCTTGTGGAGGATTCCATCAATGCACTCTTCTAGGATCTGTGATACCATGCGCAACGGGGCGTCACAGATGCTATTGACGATGAGGTTAGGTTGCGCCTTCCTGGACAGAGACGGAGTACTGGAAGCACGTCAACAACTGCATCCTCAACCACAACTCTGCCTCTGACCACAAGTCGTAGTGGCTATTCAGGTCACATGGGCTCTAAGCCTTGCATAGCCTGGGAATTTTTTCAGATCGATAAGGATGACCCAACTCGTGTTATCTGTAATATTTGTCACCAAAAGCTAAGCAGAGGCCAAAAAATCCATAGTTTGAGTACTTCATGCATGAACCGTCACATGGATATGAAGCATAAGTTGCAGTGGGAAGCTCACTGTGCTACAATGCCGCCTAGCGGGCCGTGCCAACCACCGTCTGCCCCATCTTGTGCATCCGCGGCCTCTTCATCCTCTGTGACTGGGGGGACAGCAGTCACACATGTTTTTGGACACAGACCAGCCACCTCTTTACCCGCAACAGCCAGTGTGATTGGCAGGTCATCATTTCAATTGGCAGTGGAAACACCAGCTAGTGTTGAGCGCTCTCCGACATCGAGAGCATCACCTTTGGATCAAGGCAACCTAACTTTTACGCCTGCATCTTCCTCACAGACCGGCAAGTTTGACGGGGACACCCTACTCAACCCCGTCTAACCACAACAGCCAGCCCTCGGTCCCTCAGATGTGGACAAGTAAAAGACCATTTCCTCCTAGCCATGACAAAGCTAAGAGGTTGAATTTCACCATCTGCAAACTGTTGGCTACAGAAATGCTGCCTTTCCGCCTGGTGGACACAGAGGATTTTCAAGACCTTATGTCCGTCCCAGTGCCCCAGTACCAGAGGCCCATTCGGCACTACTTCTCAAAGAAAGGTGTGCCTGCACTCCACCAGCATGTCGCACACAACATCATTGCTTCTTTGAGAAACTCTGTGTGCGACAGGGTGCATTTCACCACAGACACTTGGGCAAGTAGGCATTGACAGGGGCTTTACATTTCGCTGACTGGGCACTGGGTAACTATGGTGATAGCAGGACAAGGGGTTGCTGTTCAAGTCTTGCCGTCCCCACGAGTTGTACGTCAATCCTCTTTATCTAGAAGTTCCTCCACTGCTTCTGCCTCCTCAACCTCCTCTCGGTCCTCCACCTGCACCCAAAGCCTGTCTGGTAATACCACCAGCTTACTAACTGCGCAGAAGGAATCCTTTACACCTCCTTACTATGCTGGCAGCAGGGCTCAACGTCATCAGGCGGTGTTTACTTTGAAATGTCTGGGAAATGTGAGTCACACAGCTGAGGAGTTGTGGTCAGCTCTGGAATGGTTGTCTCCACTGGACCTGCAACCAGGGAAGGCCGTGTGCAACAATGCTGCAAACCTGGGTGCGGCCCTTCCCCAGGGCAATGTCACACAAGTGCCTTGTATGGCTCACGTGTTGAACCTGGTTGTGCATCAATTTTTAGCCCACTATCCCGGACTAGATGGCCTTCTGCAGAGGGCACGGTCGCTGTGTGCTCACTTCCACCATTCGCATCCTGCAGCTCAACGACTTACATCTCTACAGAAGTCGTTGGGCCTGCCAGTTTACCGGCTGAAATGCGATGTGCCGACATGGTGGAATTAAACTCTGCACAAGCTGCAGCGACTGTGGCAGCACCGACAAGCCCTGGTGCAATACGTTCTGATGTATAGCCTGGGCCAACAAGATCCAGAGGTGGGGCAAATCACGCTGCAGGAGTGGTCTCAGATCAAGGACCTATGTTGTTGATGCGCCCCCTGGGCCGTGGGGTACCCGGAGCCGGGCCGATAGACGCTGGGGGTTGTAGTCACTGTGGCGGTGACCCGGTCCGTGACACAGGGCGGTCAATCCAAGGGTAATTTGTATATATGGGTTTCATAATGTCCGACTACGCCAACAGTGGAGTTTGGCTAAATGGGGCACCGCTGCGGAACAGTCCTCTGAAGCTGGTGGTTTTGCAGCAATGGTATGAGGAAGGTGCAGGAGCTGAGGAAGAAGTGGAGGACGAACTGGCGATGGGCATGTAAGACTCATCAGATGAGGGAGACCTTGATCACATTTCTGTTGTGCGAGGTTGGGGGGAGAGGGCAGAGGAAGGAAGCATGATTCTTACCTCGCTACCAACACAACAAGGACTTGGTCCTCCTGGAGGCGCAAGACACATCAGTGCCTTCTTGCTGCACTACCTGCAACATGACCCTCGGATTGTCAGAATTCAAAGTATTCCCGACTACTGGGTTGCCACACTCTTAGATCCCCAGTACAAAAGTAAATTTGCCAAAATAATTCCTGCCATAGAAAGGAATTCCTGCATGCAGGAGTATCTGCAGATGCTGTTGCAGATTCTTACATGTGCTTTTCCACAAAACACCAGTGGTGTACGTAGTGAATCTCACAGTTCTAACTTGCCAACCGTGGGACTGTCGAGTCTTCATCACTCAAACCGTAACATTAACACAGTATCTGCTGGTAACACCAATTTTGTGGAATCGTTTCACCACTTTTTTAGACCATCCTTTGCAAGGCCACAGGAGACAAGAAGTCTGACAAATAGTCAACGCCTAGAGAGGATGATACAGGAGTTTCTCCAAGTGAACATCGAAGCCATGACTGTGTCACTGGACCCTTGGTCATTTTGGGATTCCAATCTGGAAAAATGGCCAGAGCTCGCCACTCACCCTTGGAGATCTTGTCATGCCCTGCAGCCAGCGTTCTCTCTGAACGTTTGTTCAGCGCTGCTGGTGGTGTGCTGACATATAAGCGCACGTGGCTGTCCACTGAGAATATAGACAGACTCACGTTCATAAAGATGAACTAATCATGGATTTGCAAGGACTTTTCTACCCCTGTGTCATCCTGGGGAGACTAAAAGCTTGAGGATTTGGTAAAATCACCTCACCAACTGTTTTAAGCAACTGTGGGGCAATTGATGCCACTTAACCTTCCGTCAGGACCAATATGTTTCATAACGAGTTTAGGGGCATTGCGCATGTCAGGCACAGGCTAGAAAATTGGCTATATTTTCCTTTTTTTAAATTTCAATGCTCTAAAAGTGATCAGTTACCTTAATAGGAATGTAATAACTGAGAATACACATAATCACACAGCCTTTAAAGTTAGGAAGGCACTGGGAGGAGGGTGTTTCCCAGACAAACCACTGAAAATAGAGAAATGAAACTAAGTGAGCTGCGCCTGTCAGATCAGTTGCCCCTGACGGAGGGTTAACCCTAGAATGCATGATCATAAAAATCTACACTTTCACATACCTGGTGCCTTTTAGGCCCGTGTGCAAATAACATGGAATAACTCAAACTCAAATGACAAATAACTATATACATGAAGAATACCTAGAGTTTCAAAATTCTAACTAAAGTAATCTTGCAGAAAATAGAAAACAATTAACAGGGCGGGCCTGCGAGGCCCCAGGTATGCGTTCTAGGGTTAAGTGGTGTCTGTGCCACAATTTTGGGAAAAAATGGAAACTCTTTTTGGAGTCCCCTTGCTGTGTCTTACGTGACGTTGGCATCGTCAATTTCAGGTGGGTTGGGTCGCTCCCCCCCCCTTTTAACTGTAAGAAACTACATACACTATGGCTTGGGGTAACACAGATGGTTGAGTCTGAAGAGCTGTTTACTCAGAGGTCTGCTCCAAAGCTTCAGTGTCTGCTAGTCAGCGTAGAATTTTTAACTGCATCTAGCCTAGGCAATACTTTGGGCATAGTAGCCCAGCTGCGAAGCAAGCTGCACCGCCTGTGTATCTAATAAGAATTTTTAAATGCATCCAGCCAAGGCAGACTGTGGGGACCCCCAACCAAACCCAAACGCTCAGCCCCCCTACTGCCCCCCTTTCCTTGACAATACAATAATGTAACTCTTACAACTAGATGGGTGAGGATTGGTCACAGCTTTATTAACTCTTTATACTCATTCCATTAGAAAGGCATTTTATTTCTAAAATAATTCAGCTTGTTGCAGCATGCCCTGGGACTCCACTCCGGCAAATTGGCCAACAAGTGTAACTCTCCAACATGTCCTTTCTATTTCCAGGCCACGGAGGATCCTGCATACTCGTATGCTGGACTCTGACCCCCACCCATCACTCTTAACGCTTGTTCCACTCTGTCCTGGAGTCCTGACAGGAATATGTCCAGTCCAATATCCATTAAGTGAACACCGTCGGGCCGTATGAAGCCTGCTTTATCTCTTCCAGTTGTCGGTGTCGTATCACTACACCGCCTCTGTCTCTTCTAAATCTTGCCATCAGAATATTTATTACGCGCCTTGTCCGTTCGATGCCGTGATGTCTCGCGCACCTTGCCATACCGCTATCGGCACAATCTCTGACCATACTATAGTTAGTTTTGTGAAAAATTCTCTGAAGCGCTCTGTGTCTAGTTTCATTATTGACATTAGTTATGCGCTCTTGTGATGACCTAGGTTGTTTCCCCCAGCCTGTATAACTAAGATGACCAGACCTCTTGCCTCTCTCCCTACCTTGATTACCTCCATTAGTACCTGTTGCCATAGCAGGCCTCTAATACCTCTCCAGTTGAAATATGTGTTATGAAACTACATAAATAGTAAAAAACTAAAAAATGATAGTGTTGGCCCCCTTAAAAATAGTCTGGGTGAAATGGTGGATGAGGATGAGGAAAAAGCCAATATGCTAAATGATTTTTTTTCAATCGTATTTACACAAGAAAATCGCATGACAGAATACATGATTAGTGATAACAAAAATTCTCCAGTAAATGTCACTTGCTTAACCCAGCAGGAAGTACGGCGGCGTCTAAAAATCACTAAAGTTGACAAACCCCGGGCCCGGATGGGATACACCCGCGAGTACTGCAGGAATTAAGTAACGTCATAGATAGACCATTATTTTTAATCTTTAAAGATTCCATAATAACAGGGTCTGTACCACAGGACTGGCGTATAGCAAATGTGGTGCCAATATTCAAAAAGGGGACAAAAACTGAACTTGGAAATTATAGGCCGGTAAGCTTAACCTCTACTGTGGGTAACATCCTGGAGGGTTTCCTAAGAGATGCTATGCTAGAGTATCTGAAGAAGAATTACCTCATGACCCAATATCAACATGGGTTTACGAGGGACCGTTCCTGTCAACCTAATCTGATCAGTTTTTATGAGGAGGCAAGTTCTGGACTGGACCAAGGAAATGCAGTGGATGTTGTGTATATGGACTTTTCAAAAGCTTTTGATACGGTTCCACACAAAAGGTTGATACATAAAATGAGAACAATGTGGATAGGGGAAAATATATGTATGTGGGTTAAGAACTGGCTCAGTGATAGGAAACAAAGGGTGCTTATTAATGGAAAACACTCAGACTGGGTCTCAGTTAACAGTGGGGTACCACAGGGGTCAGTATTGGGCCCTCGTCTTTTTAACATATTTATTAATGACCTTGTAGGGGGCATACAGAGTAATATTTCAATATTTGCAGATGACACTAAACTCTGCAGGGTAATCAATACAGAGGAGAACAATTTTATATTACAGGAGGATCTATGTAAACTAGAAGCTTGGGCTGATAGATGGCAAATGAGCTTTAATGGGGATAAATGTAAGGTAATGCACTTGGACAGAGGAAATAAAAGGTATAATTATATGCTTAATTGTAAAACACTGGGCAAAACTGTAACTGAAAAAGACCTTGGTGTATTGGTGGACGACAAGCTCACGTTTAGTGGCCAGTGTCAGGCTGCTGCTGCAAAGGCAAATAAAATAATGGGATGCATTAAAAGAGGCATAGATGCTCATGAGGAGAACATAATTTTACCTCTATACAAGTCATTAGTGCGACCACACTTAGAATACTGTGTACAGTTCTGGTCTCCGTTGTATAAGAAAGAGATAGCTGAACTAGAGCGGGTGCAGAGAAGAGCGACCAAGGTTATTAGAGGACTGGGGGGTCTGCAATACCAAGACAGGTTATTACACTTGGGGTTATTTACTGTGGAAAAAAGAAGGCTTAGGGCTGATCTTATTACTATGTACAAGTATATGAGTGAACAGTACAAAGACCTTTCTACTGATCATTTTACTTTGAGGCCTGAGACTGGGACAATGGGGCATCTTCTATGTCTGGAGGAAAGAAGGTTTAAACATAATCACAGACGGTGATTCTTTACTGTAAGAGCAGTGAGACTATGGAACTCTCTGCCGCATGATGTTGTAATGAGTGATTCACTGTTAAAATTTAAGAAGGGCATGGATGCCTTTCTTGAAAAGTATAATATTACATGTTATAAATACTAGATTCCTTGATAGGGCGTTGATCCAGGGAACTAGTCTGATTGTCTTATGGAGTCGGGAAGGAATTTTGTTCCCCAATGTGGAGCTTAGTGTTTGCCACATGGGGTTTTTTTTGCCTTCCTCTGGATCAACAAGTTAGGCTATGGGTTGGACTAGATGGACTTAGTCTTCCTTCAACCTTAAAACTATGTTACTATATTACTATGTTACTAATTTCCTCCCGCCTGGGCGGACTTTCGCCCTTTTTTCTGCCCAATATATATACGAGTGGCCTATCACCCACACTGTTGGTTTAGCGTCACCTGTAAAAGAAACAAACCAAGTTAGGATAACAAGTCCGGTCTTATGTATCTCGCCAAACACGTGGATCGCCATCTCCCTATCCTCGGAACTTCCGTTTCTGACAGTCCTGCTCTTGCTGCTTCCGTGGCCGCGCGTATGCAGAATAAGTGTGTCCCATAATCTTTGGGGTGGTTCCTTGCCGATGTTAAGCATTTATTAAATATAGCTTGGAACTGGTATCTTGATAATGGCGTTCCATCAATGTGTGATAGGAAGAAATTACTTTGTGATCTGATGGTTATATATGTTTTTACTATTGTTACCCGACTCAGTGTACCGTTTGTGGGTTGTAGAAGTACCCAAGTGCCCCTGCCCGCTGGAACCATTTTCGATTGGCGTATGCATAGACGTATTGCATTATTGGCTATGACTACGTCCTGGTGTAATAAGCCTCCACTGGTGGTAATTTTGGATTGAGGGACTAATTCGCTTATGCATAGCGCCCCTAAGAAGGCGATCGCAAATGCAGTAGACAGTAGTGTTGCTTCAAATTGTGAGTGTCATGTTAATGGTGTTAGGGATATGATGTGAGAAATCAGTTTTAGTGACACGGGACGGGACGTCTACACTCCTGACTTGGCTGACCCCTTTTCCACACTTTTATGGATTGTCTGATGATGAATCTTTGTCACATCTCCCCAATTCACTAGTTGGAAGTGAAATGCTACTCCGGTCAGACACCGCTGCGCTGACGCCCCTGATATGCCCCTCATCATTAGCTGGTGGAGAAATTCTATGGTGACTTGTGATCTGGCTTGTTCACATTGGTCAACCCGTCTGCCTGCTACTAGTCGAGTCCACTCTTCCCATGCCTTACCGTATGCTTGCCACGTCGACGGGGCAACTGATGCTCTGATTAATGGCCCATAGGGAGGGTGGGCAACTGTTGCCCGATGGGTGGGCAACTGTTGCCTGATGGGTGGGCATTGGGGAAGAGCTCTGTGAAAATCTGCCAAATGAATTGTGATAAAGCGTTAGCAGCAGCTTTAGACCCCTCAGCATCGTGGCTAGCGCGGACCCAAACATTGTGTTTTAGGCACAGGAATGCTAGCCAGCGTAGTAGGCCAAGCACTAGGAGAGATGATGATGCCATCTTATTAATACAGTGCGCTAGGCTGGTGTTTTTTGTTATGAAGCGTATATTTTTGTTAGCCAGGCGCGCGCCACATATTTCTATTGCTACCACTATTGGGGAAAAAAAATATTTTCAGGGCTAGATGCAGCTAAAAATTATTATTAATTTCAAAGCTGGTGGAGCTTGGTATAGATGGCCTAATACAATGAGTACCACACACTGCTACAAGCCCAAAAATTTTTTCAGAGCTAGATGCAGAAAAAAATTATATTGAATTTGCAACCTGATGGAGGTCAGTATAGATGGACTAATAGACCAAGTCCCACACACTGCTAGAAGCCTAAATATTTTTTCCGAGCTAGATGCAGAAAAAAATTATATTGAATTTTCAACCTGATGGAGGTCAGTATAGATGGACTAAAAGACAAAGTCCCACACACTGATAGAAGCCTAAATATTTTTTCAGAGCTAGATGCAGAAAAAAAATATTTTTAATTTGCAACCTGGTGGAGGTTAGTATAGATGGACTAATAGAACAAGTCCCACACACTGCTAGAAGCCTAAATATTTTTTCAGAGCTAGATGCAGAAAAAATATATATTGAATTTTCAACCTGATGGAGGTCAGTATAGATGGACTAATAGACAAAGTCACACACACTGCTAGAAGCCTAAATATTTTTTCCGAGCTAGATGCAGAAAAAAATTATATTGAATTTTCAACCTGATGGAGGTTAGTATTGATGGACTAATAGAACAAGTCCCACACACTGCTAGAAGCCTAAATATTTTTTCAGAGCTAGATGCAGAAAAAAAAAATTTTTAATTTACAACCTGGTGGAGGTTAGTATAGATGGACTAATAGAACAAGTCCCACACACTGCTAGAAGCCTAAATATTTTTTCAGAGCTAGATGCATAAAAAATATATATTGAATTTTCAACCTGATGGAGGTCAGTATAGATGGACTAATAGACAAAGTCACACACACTGCTAGAAGCCTAAATATTTTTTCAGAGCTAGATGCAGAAAAAAATAATTTTTAATTTGCAACCTGGTGGAGGTTAGTATAGATGGACTAATAGATCAAGTCCCACACACTGCTAGAAGCCTAAATATTTTTTCAGAGCTAGATACAGAAAAAAATTATATTGAACTTGCAACCTCATGGAAGTCAGTATAGATGGACTAATAGACCAGGTCCCACACACTGCTAGAAGCCTAAATATTTTTTCAGAGCTAGATGCAGAAAAAAAATATTTTTAATTTGCAACCTGGTGGAGGTTGGTATAGATGGACTAATAGAACAAGTCCCACACACTGCTAGAAACCTAAATATTTTTTCAGAGCTAGATGCAGAAAAAATTATATTGAATGTGCAACCTGATGGAGGTCAGTATAGAAGGACTAATAGATCAAGTCCCACACACTGCTAGAAGCCTAAATATTTTTTCAGAGCTAGATGCAAAAAAAAATTATTTTTAATTTGCAACCTGGTGGAAGTTAGTATAGATGGACTAAGAGACCAAGTCCCACACACTGCTAGAAGCCTAAATATTTTTTCAGAGCTAGATGCAGAAAAAAATTATATTGAATTTGCAACCTGATGGAGGTCAGTATAGATGGACTAATAGACCAAGTCCCACACACTGCACGAAGCCTAAATATTTTTTCAGAGCTAGATGCAGAAAAAAATTATATTGAATTTGCAACCTGATGGAAGTCAGTATAGATTGACTAATAGACCAAGTCCCACACACTGCTAGAAGCCTAAATATTTTTTCAGCGTTAGATGCAGAAAAAATTATATTGAATTTGCTACCTGATGGAGGTCAGTATAGATGGACTAATAGAATGATGATATGCCCAAAAGGTTTTACTTCACTAGGTGCAGTAAAAAAATTTGTATTCTATACACAGGTGGTGTAGCTTGCAACACAGATAGGCTACTCCACTGACTAACACACTCTGCAATAGGCCAAAAAGGATTTTCTTTGCTAGATTTACCCAAATGCTGTGAAAAAAACTTGCACAGCACTGGCACAGACCTGTCTGGCAAAAAGTGATAGGAACTGATGTAACCTAGTCCTGAAAAGGACTCCAATTACAATTAGTCTTTACTCCCACAATCTATCTATTTAAGAGCACAGACCTGCCTGAAGAAAGTTGTATGAAATGATGGAACCTAGTCCTTAAAAGGACTGCAATCACAACTCTTCCCTACTCCCAAGCTATCTGTAGATTTGTGCGAAAATTGCCTTGAAATTAACAAAGTATAGCGCTCACAGCAACAGCGGTGCCGTCTAGCACACAGCTGCAGCAGTGAGAAAATGGTGGCGACCGGGAAAATGGCTGGGTCTTATAGGGCAAGGATATGTGACATACACTGCCAATGACACATGCCCTTGCTTGTGTGAAAAATAGCACTTCGCTCCGTGTGTGCGCTGCTGATAGACTGACAGACTGCACCTCCCCACTGTAAATGCGGGAAAGAGAAAAAAAAATGGAGTTCTTCATTATTCCTGCAGAGATCCATCCCCTGCCCCTCCCCCCGCCCCGCTGTACACTCAAACTGCGTATTAACATTAATTTTCAGCATTACTGAGAAAAAATTCAGTTATGATTTTAGTGCAAAAACAGTTATCGAACATAACTTCGAACAGCCGAATTTTTTTCAAATCGTTCGTGTTCGCCGAACGGCTCGAACACCGCCCAAAACAGCTCAAATTTGAGATTGGCGAACAGTTCGAGTCGAACACCGCTCATCTCTAGACACTATCACAGTTTTTTTTTTACGGCAAAACATTCCAAAAGCAGGTTAATACAGAGATTTGACCCATGGAACTGCAAAACCACAGTTCTATTTCTCTGGCTACATCAGACTCTTTTAAACAGACATATTGGTGACTGAGCAGTCAGGGAGACACTATTACAGTTATTTTTACGGGAAAAAATGCCAAAAACAGGATAATACAGAGATTTGACCCGTGAAACTGCAAAACCACAGTTATAGTTATGTGGCGTACACTAGAATCTTTTAAACAGAAATACTGGTGTCTGACCAGTCAGGTAGACATTATTACAGTTTTTTTTTACGGCAAAAAATGCCAAAAGCAGGATAATACAGACATTTGACCCGTGGAACTACAAAACCACAGTTCTATTTCTCTGGCCTACACCAGACACTTTTAAACAGTTATATTGGTGTCTGACCAGTCAGGGAGACACTTTTACAGTTTTCTTTTTTGGCAAAATTGCCAAAAGCAGGATAATACAGAGATTTGACCCGTGGAACTGCAAAACCACAGTTATAGTTATGTGGCGTACACTAGAATCTTTTAAACAGAAATACTGGTGTCTGACCAGTCAGGTAGACACTATTACAGTTTTTTGTATGGCAAAAAATGCCAAAAGCAGGATAATACAGAGATTTGACCCTTGGAACTGCAAAACCACAGTTCTATTTCTCTGGCCTACACTAGACTCTTTTAAACAGATATATTGGGGTCTGACCAGTCAGGGAGACACTTTTACAGTTTTCTTTTTTGGCAAAATTGCCAAAAGCAGGATAATACAGAGATTTGACCCGTGGAACTGCAAAACCACAGTTATAGTTATGTGGTGTACACCAGAATCTTTTAAACAGATATATTGGTGTCTGACCAGTCAGGGAGACACTATTTTTTTTTTTTACGTCAAAAACTGTCAAAAGCAGGATAATACAGAGGTTTGACCCGTGGAACTGCAAAATCACAGTTCTAGTTCTCTGGCCTACACCAGACTCTTTTAAACAAATATATTGGTGTCTGACCAGTCAGGGAGACACTATTACAGTTTTTTTTACGGCAAAAAATGTCAAAAACAGGATAATACAGAGATTTGACCCGTGGAACTGCAAAACCACAGTTATAGTTATGTGGTGTACACCAGAATCTTTTAAACAGATATATTGGTGTCTGACCAGTCAGGGAGACACTATTTTTTTTTTTTACGTCAAAAACTGTCAAAAGCAGGATAATACAGAGGTTTGACCCGTGGAACTGCAAAATCACAGTTCTAGTTCTCTGGCCTACACCAGAATCTTTTAATCAGATATATTGGAGTAAGACCACTCAGGGAGACACTATTACAGTTTTTTTTTTACGGCAAAAAATTCCAAAAGCAGGATAATACAGAGATTTGAACCATGTATCTGCAAAACCACAGTAATAGTAATGTGGTGTACACCAGAAGAGTTTAACAGAAATACTGGTGTTTGACGAGTCAGGGAGACATTATTTTTTTTTTTTAGCGCAAAAAATGCCAAAAGCAGGATAATACAGAGATTTGACCTGTGGAACTGCAAAATCACAGTTATAGTTATGTGGCGTACACCAGAATCTTTTAAACAGATATATTGGTGTCTGGCCAGTCAGTGAGACACTATTACAGCTTTTTTACAGGAAAAAATGCCAAAAGCAGGATAATACAGAGATTTGACTCATGGAACTGCAAAATCACAGTTCTATTTCTCTGGCCTACACCACACTCTTTTAAACAGATATATTGGTGTCTGACCAGTCAGGGAGACACTATTACAGTTTTTTTTACGGCAAAAAATGCCAAAAGCAGGATAATACAGACATTTGACCCGTGGAACTGCCAAACCACAGTTATAGTTATGTGGCATACACCAGAATCTTTTAAACAGATATATTGGTGTCTGACCGGTCAGGGAGACACTATTTATTTTTTTTTACGCCGAATATTGCCAAAAGAAGGATAAAAAAAAGAGATTTGACCCGTGGAACTGCAAAACCAC
The DNA here is from genome assembly GCF_046119375.1 of Phyllobates terribilis. Taxonomy (NCBI): domain Eukaryota; kingdom Metazoa; phylum Chordata; class Amphibia; order Anura; family Dendrobatidae; genus Phyllobates; species Phyllobates terribilis. The sequence continues at coordinate 288,057,850 of NW_027362761.1, forward strand.
AGTTCTATTTCTCTGGCCTACACCAGACTCTTTTAAACAGATATAGTGGTGTCTGACCAGTCAGGGAGACACTAATACAGTTTTTGCTTACGTCAAGAAATGCCAAAAGCAGGATAATACAGAGATTTGACCCGTGGAACTGCAAAACCACACTTATAGTTATGTGGCGTACACCAGAAACTTTTAAACAGATATATTTGTGTCTGAACAGTCAGGGAGACACTATTATATTTTTTTTTACGGCAAGAAATGCCAAAAGCAGGAAAATACAGAGATTTGACCCATGGAACTGCAAAACCACCGTTCTATTTCTCTGGCCTACACCAGACTCTTTTAAACAGATATTTTGGTGTCTGACCAATCAGGGAGACCCTATTACAGTTTTTTTTTACAGCAAAAAATGCCAAAAGCAGGATAATACAAAGATTTGACCCTTGGAACGGCAAAATCAAAATTTTAGCTATGTGGCATACACTAGAATCTTTCAAATAGATATATTTGTGTCTGAACAGTCAGGGAGACACTATTAAATTTTTTTTTATGGCAAAAAATGCCAAAAGCAGGATAATACAGAGATTTGACCCGTGGAACTGCAAAACCACAGTTCTAATTCGCTGGCCTACACCAAACTTTTTTAAACAGATATATTGGTGTCTGACCAGTCAGGAAGACACTATTACAGGTTTTTTTTTTACGGCAAAAAATGCCAAAAGCAGGATGATACAGAGATTTGTCCCGTGGAACTGCAAAACCACAGTTATAGTTATGTGGTGTACACCATAATCTTTTAAACAGATATATTGGTGTCTGACCAGTCAGGGAGACACTATTACAGTTATTTTTTTACTGCAAAAATTGCCAAAAGCAGGATAATACAGAGGTTTGACCCGTGGAACAGCAAAACCACCGTTCTATTTCTCTGGCCTACACCAGACTCTTTTAAACAGATATTTTGGTGTCTGACCAATCAGGGAGACCCTATTACAGTTTTTTTTTACAGCAAAAAATGCCAAAAGCAGGATAATACAAAGATTTGACCCTTGGAACGGCAAAATCAAAATTTTAGCTATGTGGCATACACTAGAATCTTTCAAATAGATATATTTGTGTCTGAACAGTCAGGGAGACACTATTAAATTTTTTTTTATGGCAAAAAATGCCAAAAGCAGGATAATACAGAGATTTGACCCGTGGAACTGCAAAACCACAGTTCTAATTCGCTGGCCTACACCAAACTTTTTTAAACAGATATATTGGTGTCTGACCAGTCAGGAAGACACTATTACAGGTTTTTTTTTTACGGCAAAAAATGCCAAAAGCAGGATGATACAGAGATTTGTCCCGTGGAACTGCAAAACCACAGTTATAGTTATGTGGTGTACACCATAATCTTTTAAACAGATATATTGGTGTCTGACCAGTCAGGGAGACACTATTACAGTTATTTTTTTACTGCAAAAATTGCCAAAAGCAGGATAATACAGAGGTTTGACCCGTGGAACAGCAAAATTACAGTTCTATTTCTCTGGCCTACACCAGACTCTTTTAAACAGATATATTGGTGTCTGACAAGTCAGGGAGACACGATTACAGTTTTTTTTTAAGGCAAAAAAATGCCAAAAGCAGGATAATACAGAGACTTGACCCTTTGTAACCTCAAAATCACAGTTCTATTTCTCTTGCCTACACTAGACTCTTTTAAACTGATATATTGGTGTCTGACCAGTCAGGGAGACACTTTTACAGTTTTCTTTTTTGACAAAAATTGCCAAAAGCAGGATAATACAGAGATTTGACCCTTGGAACTGCAAAACCACAGTTATAGTTATGTGGCGTTCACCAGAATCATTTAAACAGATATATTGGTGTCTGAACAGTCAGGGAGACACTATATATTTTTTTTACTGCAAAAATTGCCAAAAGCAGGATAATACAGGGGTTTGACCCGTTGAACTGCAAAATCACAGTTCTATTTCTCTGGCCTACACCAGACTCTTTTAAACAGATACATTGGTGTCTGACCAGTCAGGGAGACACTATTACAGCTTTTTTTTATGGCAAAAAATGTCAAAAACAAGATAATACAGAGATTTGACCCGTGGAACTGCAAAACCACAGTTATAGCTATGTGGCGTACACCAGAATCTTTTAAACAGATATATTGGTGTCTGACCAGTCAGGGAGACACTATTACAGTGTTTTTTTTACGGCAAAAAAAGCCAAAAGCAGGATAGTGCAGAGAATTGACCCGTGTACCTGCAAAACCACAGTAATAGTTATGTGGTGTACACCAGAACTGTTTAAACAGATATACTGGTGTCTGACCAGTCAGGGAGAAACTATTTTTTTTTACGTCAAAAAATGGCAAAAGCAGGATAATATAGAGATTTGAACCGTGGAGCTGCAAAACCACAGTTCTATTTCTCTGGCCTATACCAGACTCTTTTAAACAGATACATTGGTGTCTAACCAGTCAGGGACACACTATTACAGTTTTTTTTTACGGCAAAAAATGCCAAAAGCAGGATAATACAGAGATTTGACCCGTGGAACTGCAAATCCACAGTTTTATTTATGTGGCGTACACCAGAATCTTTTAAACAGATATACTGGTGTCTGACCAGTCAGGGAGACACTATTACAGTTTTTTTTTACTGGAAAAAATGCCAAAAGCAGGATAATACAGAGATTTGACCCATGGAACTGCAAAATCACAGTTCTATTTCTCTGCCCTACACCAGACTCTTTTAAACAGATATATTGGTGTCTGACCAGTGAGGGAGACACTATTACAGTTTTTCTTTAGAGCAAAAAATGCCAAAAGCAGGATAATACAGACATTTGACCCGTGGAACTGCAAAACCACAGTTATAGCTATGTGGCGTACACCAGAATCTTTTAAACAGATATATTGGTGTCTGACCAGTCAGGGAGACACTATCTTTTTTTTTTTTTTGGCAAAAATTGCCAAAAGCAGGATAATTCAGAGATTTGACCCGTGGAACTGCAAAACCACAGTTCTATTTCTCTCGCCTACACCTGACTCTTTTAAACAGATATATTGGTGTCTGACCAGTCAGGGAGACACTATTACAATTTTTTTTACGGCAAAAAATGCCCAAAGCAGGATAATACAGAGATTCGACCCATGGAACTGCAAACCACACTTCTATTTCTCTGGCCTACACCAGACTCTTTTAAACAGATATATTGGTGTCTGACCAGTCAGGGAGACACTATTACAGTGTTTTTTTTACTGCAAAAAATGCAAAAAGCAGGATAATACAGAGATTTGACCCGTGTAACTGGAAAACCACGGTAATAGTTATGTGGTGTACACCAGAAGTGTTTAAACAGATATACTGTGTCTGACCAGTCAGGGAGAAACTATTTTTTTTTACGGCAAAAAATGGCAAAAGCAGGATAATACAGAGATTTGAACAGTGGAGCAGCAAAAAACAACAGTTCTATTTCTCTGGCCTACACCAGACTCTTTTAAACAGATGTATTGGTGTCTGACCAGTCAGGGAGACACTATTACAGTTTTTATTTTACGGCAAAAGATGCCAAAAGCATGATAATACAGAGATTAAACCCGTGGAACTGCAAAACCACAGTTTTAGTTATGTGGCGTACACCAGTATCTTTTAAAGAGATATACTGGTGTCTGACCAGTCAGGGAGACACTATTACAGTTTTTTTTTACTGGAAAAAATGCCAAAAGCAGGATAATACAGAGATTTGACCCATGGAACTGCCAAATCACATTTCTATCTCTCTGCCCTACACCAGACTCTTTTAAACAGATATATTGGTGTCTGACCAGTCAGGGAGACACTATTTTTTTTTTTTTTGGCAAAAATTGCCAAAAGCTGGATAATTCAGCGATTTGACCTGTGGAACTGCAAAACCACAGTTCTATTTCTCTCGCCTGCACCTGACTCTTTTAAACAGATATATTGGTGTCTGACCAGTAAGGGAGACACTATTACAGTTTTTTTACGGCAAAAAATGGCAAAAGCAGGATAATACAGAGATTTGACCCGTGCACCTGCAAAACCACAGTTACAGTTATGTGGCGTACACCAGAATCTTTTAAAAAGATATTTTGGTGTCTGACCAGTCAGGGAGACACTATTTCTGTTTTTTTTACGGCAAAAAATCGCAAAAGCAGGATAATACTGGGAATTGACCCGTGGAACTGCAAAATCACAGTTCTATTTCTCTGCCCGACACCAGACTCTTCTAAACAGATATATTGGTGTCTGACCAGTCAGGGAGACACTATTACAGTTTTTCTTTACGGCAAAAAATGCCAAAAGAAGGATAATACAGAGATTTGACCCGTGGAACTGCAAAACCACAGTTATAGTTATGTGGCATACACCAGAATCTTTTAAACAGATATATTGGTGTCTGACCAGTCAGGGAGACACTATTTTTTTTTTTTTTTCGGCAAAAATTGCCAAAAGCAGGATAATTCAGAGATTTGACCCATGGAACTGCAAAACCACAGTTCTATTTCTCTCGCCTACACCAGACTCTTTTAAACAGATATATTGGTGTCTAACCAGTAATGGAGACACTATTACAGTTTTTTTACGGCAAAAAATGGCAAAAGCAGGATAATACAGAGATTTGACCCGTGGACCTGCAAAACCACAGTTATAGTTATTTGGCGTACACCAGAATCTTTTAAACAGATATACTGGTGTCTGACCAGTCAGGGAGACAATATTACAGTTTTTTTTTACTGGAAAAAATGCCAAACGCAGGATAATACAGAGATTTGACCCATGGAACTGCAAAAACACAGTTCTATTTCTCTGCCCTACACAAGACTCTTTTAAACAGATATATTGGTGTCTGACCAGTGAGGGAGACACTATTACAGTTTTTCTTTACGGCAAAAAATGCCAAAAGCAGGATAATACAGAGATTTGACCCGTGGAACTGCAAAACCACAGCTATAGCTATGTGGCGTACACCAGAATCTTTTAAACAAATATATTGGTGTCTGACCAGTCAGGGAGACACTATTACAATTTTTTTTACGGCAAAAAATGCCAAAGCAGGATAATACAGAGAATCGACCGATGGAACTGCAAACCACAGTTCTATTTCTCTGGCCTACACCAGACACTTTTAAACAGATATATTGGTGTCTGACCCGTCAGGGAGACACTATTACAGCTTTTTTTACGGCAAAAAATGTCAAAAACAAGATAATACAGAGATTTGACCCATGGAACTGCAAAATCACAGTTCTATTTCTCTGCCCGACACCAGACTCTTCTAAACAGATATATTGGTGTCTGACCAGTCAGGGAGACACTATTACAGTTTTTCTTTACGGCAAAAAATGCCAAAAGAAGGATAATACAGAGATTTGACCCGTGGAACTGCAAAACCACAGTTATAGTTATGTGGCATACACCAGAATCTTTTAAACAGATATATTGATGTCTGACCAGTCAGGGAGACACTATTTTTTTTTTTTTTTCGGCAAAAATTGCCAAAAGCAGGATAATTCAGAGATTTGACCCGTGGAACTGCAAAACCACAGTTCTATTTCTCTCGCCTACACCAGACTCTTTTAAACAGATATATTGGTGTCTAACCAGTCAGGGAGACATTATTACAGTTTTTTTTACGGCAAAAAATGGCAAAATCAGGATAATACAGAGATTTGAACAGTGGAGCAGCAAAAAACAACAGTTCTATTTCTCTGGCCTACACCAGACTCTTTTAAACAGATATATTGGTGTCTGACCAGTCAGGGAGACACTATTACAGTTTTTTTTCACGGCAAAAGATGCCAAAAGCATGATAATACAGAGATTAAACCCGTGGAACTGCAAAACCACAGTTTTAGTTATGTGGCGTACACCAGAATCTTTTAAAAAGATATACTGTTGTCTGACCAGTCAGGGAGACACTATTACAGTTTTTTTTTACTGGAAAAAATGCCAAAAGCAGGATAATACAGAGATTTGACCCATGGAACTGCAAAATCACAGTTCTATTTCTCTGCCCTACACCAGACTCTTTTAAACAGATATATTGGTGTCTGACCAGTCAGGGAGACACTATATATTTTTTTTTTTCGGCAAAAATTGCCAAAAGCTGGATAATTCAGAGATGTGACCTGTGGAACTGCAAAACCACAGTTCTATTTCTCTCGCCTGCACCTGACTCTTTTAAACAGATATATTGGTGTGTGACCAGTCAGGGAGACACTATTACAGTTTTTTTTACGGCAAAAAATGGCAAAAGCAGGATAATACAGAGATTTGACCCGTGTACCTGCAAAACCACAGTTATAGTTATGTGGCGTACACCAGAATCTTTTAAACAGATATTTTGGTGTCTGACCAGTCAGGGAGACACTATTTCTGTTTTTTTTACGGCAAAAAATCGCAAAAGCAGGATAATACTGGTATTTGACCCGTGGAACTGCAAAATCACAGTTCTATTTCTCTGCCCGACACCAGACTCTTCTAAACAGATATATTGGTGTCTGACCAGTCAGGGAGACACTATTACAGTTTTTCTTTACGGCAAAAAATGCCAAAAGAAGGATAATACAGAGATTTGACCCGTGGAACTGCAAAACCACAGTTATAGCTATGTGGCATACACCAGAATCTTTTAAACAGATATATTGGTGTCTGACCAGTCAGGGAGACACTATTTTTTTTTTTTTTCGGCAAAAATTGCCAAAAGCAGGATAATTCAGAGATTTGACCCGTGGAACTGCAAAACCACAGTTCTATTTCTCTCGCCTACACCAGACTCTTTTAAACAGATATATTGGTGTCTAACCAGTCAGGGAGACACTATTACAGTTTTTTTACGGCAAAAAATGGCAAAATCAGAATAATACAGAGATTTGACCCGTGGACCTGCAAAACCACAGTTATAGTTATTTGGCGTACACCAGAATCTTTTAAACAGATATACTGGTGTCTGACCAGTCAGGGAGACACTATCACAGTTTTTTTTTACTGCAAAAAATGCCAAAAGCAGGATAATACAGAGATTTGACCCGTGGAACTGCAAAAATACAGTTTTAGTTATGTGGCATACACCAGAATCTTTTAAACAGATATACTGGTGTCTGACCAGTCAGGGAGACACTATTACAGCTTTTTTTTACGGCAAAAAATGTCAAAAACAAGATAATACAGAGATTTGACCCGTGGAACTGCAAAACCACAGTTATAGTTATGTTGCTTACACCAGAATCTTTTAAACAGATATATTGGTGTCTGACCAGTCAGGGAGACACTATTACAGTGTTTTTTTACGGCAAAAAAATGCCAAAAGCAGGAAAATTCAGAGATTTGACCCGTGTAACTGCAAAACCACAGTAATAGTTATGTGGTGTACACCAGAAGTGTTTAAACAGATATACTGGTGTCTGACCAGCCAGTCAGGGAGAAACTATTTTTTTTTATGGCAAAAAATGGCAAAAGCAGGATAATACAGAGATTTGAACCGTGGTGCTGCAAAACCACAGTTCTATTTCTCTGGCCTACACCAGACTCTTTTAAACAGATATATTGGTGTCTGACCAGTCAGGGAGACACTATTACAGTTTTTTTTTACGGCAAAAGATGCCAAAAGCAGGATAATACAGAGATTAAACCCGTGGAACTGCAAAACCACAGTTTTAGTTATGTGGCGTACACCAGAATCTTTTAAACAGATATACTGGTGTCTGATCAGTCAGGGAGACACTATTTTTTTTTTTTTTGGCAAAAAATGCCAAAAGCAGGATAATTCAGAGATTTGACCCATGGAACCGCAAAAACCACAGTTCTATTTCTCTTGCCTACACCAGACTCTTTTAAACAGATATATTGGTGTCAGACCAGTCAGGGAGACACTATTACAATTTTTTTTAAGGCAAAAAATGCCAAAAGCAGGATAATACAGAGATTCGACCCATGGAACTGCAAAACCACAGTTCTATTTCTCTGGCCTACACCAGACTCTTTAAAACAGATATATTGGTGTCTGACCAGTCAGGGAGACACTATTACAGTTTTTTTTACGGCAAAAAATGGTAAAGGCAGGATAATACAGAGATTTGACCCGTGGACCTGCAAAACCACAGTTATAGTTATTTGGCGTACACCAGAATCTTTTAAACAGATATATTGGTGTCTGACCTGTCAGGGAGACACTATTTCCGTTTTTTTTAACGGCAAAAAATCGCAAAAGCAGGATAATACTGGGATTTTACCCGTGGAACTGCAAAATCACACTTCTATTTCTCTGCCCTACACCAGACTCTTTTAAACAGATATATTGGTGTCTGACCAGTCTGGGAGACACTATTACAGTTTTTTTTTATGGCAAAAAATGCCAAAAGCAGGATAATACAGAGAGTTGACCCGTGGAACTGCAAAACCCCAGTTTTAGTTATGTGGCGTACACGAGATCTTTTAAACAGATATACTGGTGTCTGACCAGTCAGGGAGACACTATTACAGTTTTTTTTTACTGGAAAAAATGCCAAAAGCAGGATAATACAGAGATTTGACCCGTGGAACTGCAAAACCACAGCTATAGCTATGTGGCCTACAACAGAATCTTTTAAACAGATATATTGGTGCCTGACCAGTCAGGGAGACACTATTACAGTTTTTTTTACGGCAAAAAATGCCAAAAGCAGGATAATACAGAGATTTGACCCGTGGAACTGCAAAACCACAGCTATAGCTATGTGGCCTACACCAGAATCTTTTAAACAGATATATTGGTGTCTGACTAGTCAGGGAGACACTATTACAATTTTTTTTAAGGCAAAAAATGCCAAAAGCAGGATAATACAGAGATTCGACCCATGGAACTGCAAAACCACAGTTCTATTTCTCTGGCCTACACCAGACTCTTTAAAACAGATATATTGGTGTCTGACCAGTCAGGGAGACACTATTACAGCTTTTTTTTACGGCAAAAAAATTCAAAAACAAGATAATACCGAGATTTGACCCGTGGAACTGCAAAACCACAGTTATAGTTATGTGGCGTACACAAGAATCTTTTAAACAGATAAATTGGTGTCTGACCAGTCAGGGAGACACTATTACAGTTTTTTTTTACTGGAAAAAATGCCAAAAGCAGGATAATACAGATATTTGACCCGTGTAACTGCAAAACCACAGTAATAGTTATGTGGTGTACAGCAGAAGTGTTTAAACAGATATACTGGTGTCTGACAAGTCAGGGAGAAACTATTTTTTTTTACGGCAAAAAATGGCAAAAGCAGGATATAACAGAGATTTGACCCATGGAACTGCAAAACACAGTTCTATTTCTCTGGCCTACACCAGACTCTTTTAAACAGATATATTGGTGTCTGACCTGTCAGGGAGACACTATTACAGTTTTTTTTTACGGCAAAAGATGCCAAAAGCAGGATAACACAGAGATTAAACCCGTGGAACTGCAAAACCACAGTTTTAGTTATGTGGCGTACACCAGAATCTTTTAAACAGATATACTGGTGTCTGATCAGTCAGGGAGACACTATTTTTTTTTTTTTTGGCAAAAATTGCCAAAAGCAGGATAATTCAGAGATTTGACACATGGAACCGCAAAAACCACAGTTCAATTTCTCTCGCCTACACCAGACTCTTTTAAACAGATATATTGGTGTCTGACCAGTCAGGGAGACACTATTACAGTTTTTTTTACGGCAAAAAATGCCAAAAGCAGGATATTACAGAGATTTGACCCGTAGACCTGCAAAACCACAGTTATAGTTATTTGGCGTACACCAGAATCTTTTAAACAGATATATTGGTGTCTGACCAGTCAGGGAGACACTATTTCTGTTTTTTTTGACGGCAAAAATTCGCAAAAGCAGGATAATACTGAGATTTTACCCGTGGAACTGCAAAATCACACTTCTATTTCTCTGCCCTACACCAGACTCTTTTAAACAGATATATTGGAGTCTGACCAGTCAGGGAGACACTATTACAGTTTTTTTTACGGCAAAAAATGGCAAAAGCAGGATAATACAGAGATTTGACCCGTGGACCTGCAAAACCACAGTTATAGTTATGTGGCTTACACCAGAATCTTTTAAACAGATATTTTGGTGTCTGACCAGTCAGGGAGACACTATTTCTGTTTTTTTCTACTGCAAAAAATCGCAAAAGCAGGATAATACTGGGATTTGACCCGTGGAACTGCAAAATCACAGTTCTATTTCTCTGCCCGACACCAGACTCTTCTAAACAGATATATTGGTGTCTGACCAGTCAGGGAGACACTATTACAGTTTTTCTTTACAGCAAAAAATGCAAAAAGTAGGATAATACAGAGTTTTGACCCGTGGAACTGCAAAACCACAGTTATAGTTATGTGGCATTCACCAGAATCTTTTAAACAGATATATTGGTGTCTGACCAGTCAGGGAGACACTATTTTATTTTTATTTTTCGGCAAAAATTGCCAAAAGCAGGATAATTCAGAGATTTGACCCGTGGAACTGCAAAACCACAGTTCTATTTCGCTCGCCTACACCAGATTTTTTTAAACAGATATATTGGTGTCTGACCAGTCAGGGAGACACTATTACAGTTTTTTTACGGCAAAAAATGGCAAAAGCAGGATAATACAGAGATTTGACCCGTGGACCTGCAAAACCACAGTTATAGTTATTTGGCGTGCACCAGAATCTTTTAAACAGATATATTGGTGTCTGACCAGTCAGGGAGACACTATTTCTGTTTTTTTTTACGGCAAAAAATCGCAAAAGCAGGATAATACTGGGATTTTACCAGTGGAACTGCAAAATCACAGTTCTATTTCTCGGCCCTACACCAGACTCTTTTAAACAGATATATTGGTGTCTGACCAGTCAGAGAGACTCTATTACAGTTTTTTTTTACGGCAAAAAATGCCAAAAGGAGGATAATACAGAGATTTGACCCGTGGAACTGCAAAACCACAGTTTTAGTTATGTGGCGTACACCAGAATCTTTTAAACAGATATACTGGTGTCTGACCAGTCAGGGAGACACTATTACAGTGTTTTTTTAATGGAAAAAATGCCAAAAGCAGGATAATACAGAGATTTGACCCATAGAACTGCAAAAACACAGTTCTATTTCTCTGCCCTACACAAGATTATTTTAAACAGATATATTGGTGTCTGACCAGTGAGGGAGACACTATTACAGTTTTTCTTTACGGCAAAAAATGCCAAAAGCAGGATAATACAGAGATTTGACCCGTGGAACTGAAAAACCACAGCTATAGCTATGTGGCGTACACCAGAATCTTTTAAACAGATATATTGGTGTCTGACCAGTCAGGGAGACACTATTACAATTTTTTTTACTTCAAAAAATGCCAAAAGCAGGATAATACAGAGATTGGACCCATGGAACTGCAATCCACAGTTCTATTTCTATCGCATACACCAGACTCTTTTAAACAGATATATTGGTGTCTGACCAGTCAGGGAGACACTATTACAGCTTTTTTTTATGGCAAAAAATGTCAAAAACAAGATAATACAGAGATTTGACCCGTGGAACTGCAAAACCACAGTTATAGTTATGTGGCGTACACCAGAATCTTTTAAACAGATATATTGGTGTCTGACCAGTCAGGGAGACACTATTACAGTGTTTTTTTACGGCAAAAAATGCCAAAAGCAGGAAAATTCAGAGATTTGACCCGTGTAACTGCAAAACCACAATAATAGTTATGTGGTGTACACCAGAAGTGTTTAAACAGATATACTGGTGTCTGACCAGTCAGGGAGACACTATTACAGTTTTTTTTTACGGCAAAAGATGCCAAAAGCAGGATAATACAGAGATTAAACCCGTGGAACTGCAAAACCACAGTTTTAGTTATGTGGCGTACACCAGAATCTTTTAAACAGATATACTGGTGTCTGACCAGTCAGGGAGACACTATTACAGTTTTTTATACTGGAAAAATGCCAAAAGCAGGATAATACAGAGATTTGACCCATGGAACTGCAAAATCACAGTTCTATTTCTCTGCCCTACACCAGACTCTTTTAAACAGATATATTGGTGTCTGATCAGTCAGGGAGACACTATTTTTTTTTTTTTTTCGGCAAAAATTGCCAAAAGCAGGATAATTCAGAGATTTGACCCATGGAACTGCAAAAACCACAGTTCTATTTCTCTGGCCTACACCAGAATCTTTTAAACAGATATATTGGTGTCTGACCAGTCAGGGAGACCCTATTACAGTTTTTTTTACGACAAAAAATGGCAAAAGCAGGATAATACGGAGATTTGACCCGTGGACCTGCAAAACCACAGTTATAGTTATGTGGCATACAACAGAATCTTTTAAACAGATATATTGGTGTCTGACCAGTCAGGGAGACACTATTTCTGTTTTTTTTTACGGCAAAAAATCGCAAAAGCAGGATAATACTGGGATTTGACCCCTGGAACTGCAAAATCACAGTTCTATTTCTCTGCCCTACACCAGACTCTTTTAAACAGATATATTGGTGTCTGCCCAGTCAGGGAGACACTATTACAGTTTTTCTTTACGGCAAAAAATGCCAAAAGCAGGATAATACAGAGATTTGACCCGTCGAACTGCAAAGCCACAGTTCTATTTCTCTCGCCTACACCAGACTCTTTTAAACATATATATTGGAGTCTGACCAGTCAGGGAGACACTATTACAGTTTTTTTTACGGCAAAAAATGGCAAAAGCAGGATAATACAGAGATTTGACCCGTGGACCTGCAAAACCACAGTTATAGTTATGTGGCGCACACCAGAATCTTTTAAACAGATATTTTGCTGTCTGACCAGTCAGGGAGACACTATTTCTGTTTTTTTTACGGCAAAAAATCGCAAAAGCAGGATAATATTGGGATTTGACCCGTGGAACTGCAAAATCACAGTTCTATTTCTCTGCCCGACACCAGACTCTTCTAAAGAGATATATTGGTGTCTGACCAGTCAGGGAGACACTATTACAGTTTTTCTTTACGGAAAAAAACGCCAAAAGCAGGATAATACAGAGATTTGACCCGTGGAACTGCAAAACCACAGTGATAGTTATGTGGCATACACCAGAATCTTTTAAACAGATATATTGGTGTCTGACCAGTCAGGGAGACACTATTTTTTTTTTTTTTTTGGTAAAAATTGCCAAAAGCAGGATAATTCAGAGATTTGACCAGTGGAACGGCAAAATCACAGTTCTATTTCTCTGCCCTACACCAGACTCTCTTAAACAGATATACTGGTGTCTGACCAGTCAGGGAGACACTATTACAGTTTTTTTTTACTGAAAAAATGCCAAAAGCAGGATAATACAGAGATTTGACCCATGGAACTGCAAAAACACAGTTCTATTTCTCTGCCCTACACAAGACTCTTTTAAACAGATATATTGGTGTCTGACCAGTGAGGGAGACACTATTACAGTTTTTCTTTACGGCAAAAAATGCCAAAAGCAGGATAATACAGAGATTCGACCCGTGGAACTGCAAAACCACAGCTAAAGTTATGTGGCGTACACCAGAATCTTTTAAACAGATATATTGGTGTCTGACCAGTCAGGGAGACACTATTACATTTTTTTTTACCGCAAAAAATGCCAAAAGCAGGATAATACAGAGATTCGACCCATGGAACTGCAAACCACAGTTCTATTTCTCTGGCCTACACCAGACTCTTTTAAACAGATATATTGTTGTCTGACCAGTCAGGGAGACACTATTACAGCTTTTTTTTACGGCAAGGAATGTCAAAAACAAGATAATACAGAGATTTGACCCGTGGAACTGCAAAACCACAGTTATAGTTATGTTGCTTACACCAGAATCTTTTAAACAGATATATTGGTGTCTGACCAGTCAGGGAGACACTATTACAGTGTTTTTTTACGGCAAAAAGTGCCAAAAGCAGGAAAATTGAGAGATTTTACCCGTGTAACTGCAAAACCACAGTAATAGTTATGTGGTGTACACCAGAAGTGTTTAAACAGATATACTGGTGTCTGACCAGCCAGTCAGGGAGAAACTATTTTTTTTTACGGCAAAAAATGGCAAAAGCAGGATAATACAGAGATTTGAACCGTGGTGCTGCAAAACCACAGTTCTATTTCTCTGGCCTACACCAGACTCTTTTAAACAGATATATTGGTGTCTGACCAGTCAGGGAGACACTATTACAGTTTTTTTTTACGGCAAAAGATGCCAAAAGCAGGATAATACAGAGATTAAACCCGAGGAACTGCAAAACCACAGTTTAGTTATGTGGCGTACACCAGAATCTTTTAAACAGATATACTGGTGTCTGATCAGTCAGGGAGACACTATTTTTTTTTTTTTCGGCAATAATTGCCAAAAGCAGGATAATTCAGAGATTTGACCCATGGAACCGCAAAAACCACAGTTCTATTTCTCTGGCCTACACCAGACTCTTTTAAACAGATATTTTGGTGTCTGACCTGTCAGGGAGACACTATTACAGTTTTTTTTACGGCAAAAAATGGCAAAAGCAGGATAATACAGAGATTTGACCCGTGGACCTGCAAAACCACAGTTATAGTTATTTGGCGTACACCAGAATCTTTTAAACAGATATATTGGTGTCTGACCAGTCAGGGAGACACTATTTCTGTTTTTTTTAACGGCAAAAATTCGCAAAAGCAGGATAATACTGGGATTTTACCCGTGGAACTGCAAAATCACACTTCTATTTCTCTGCCCTACACCAGACTCTTTTAAACAGATATATTGGTGTCTGACCAGTCTGGGAGACACTATTACATTTTTTTTTACGGCAAAAAATGTCAAAAGCAAAATAATACAGAGAATTGACCCGTGGAACTGCAAAACCACAGTTTTACTTATGTGGCGTACACCAGAATCTTTTAAACAGATATACTGGTGCTGACCAGTCAGGGAGACACTATTACAGTTTTTTTTTACTGGAAAAAATGCCAAAAGCAGGATAATACAGAGATTTGACCCGTGGAACTGCAAAACCACAGCTATAGCTATGTGGCCTACACCAGAATCTTTTAAACAGATATATTGGTGCCTGACCAGTCAGGGAGACACTATTACAATTTTTTTTACGGCAAAAAATGCCAAAAGCAGGATAATACATAGATTCGACCCATGGAACTGCAAAACCACAGTTCTATTTCTCTGGCCTACACCAGACTCTTTTAAACAGATATTTGGAGTCTGACCAGTCAGGGAGACACTATTACAGTTTTTTTTTACGGCAAAAAATGGCAAAAGCAGGATAATACAGAGATTTGACCCGTGGACCTGCAAAACCACAGTTTTAGTTATGTGGCGTACACCAGAATCTTTTAAACAGATATATTGGTGTCTGACCAGTCAGGGAGACACTATTTCTGTTTTTTTTTACGGCAAAAAATCGCAAAAGCAGGGTAATTCTGGGATTTGACCCGTGGAAGTGCAAAATTACAGTTCTATTTCTCTGCCTGACACCAGACTCTTTTAAACAGATATATTGGTGTCTGAACAGTCAGGGAGACACTATTACAGTATTTCTTTACGGCAAAAAATGCCAAAAGCAGGATAATACAGAGATTTGACCCGTGGACCTGCAAAACCACAGTTATAGTTATTTGGCGTACACCAGAATCTTTTAAACAGATATATTGGTGTCTGACCAGTCAGGGAGACACTATTTCTGTTTTTTTTAACGGCAAAAAATCTCAAAAGCAGGATAATACTGGGATTTTACCCGTGGAACTGCAAAATCACACTTCTATTTCTCTGCCCTACACCAGACTCTTTTAAACAGATATATTGGTGTCTGACCAGTCTGGGAGACACTATTACAGTTTTTTTTTACGGCAAAAAATGCCAAAAGCAGGATAATACAGAGAATTGACCCGTGGAACTGCAAAACCACAGTTTTAGTTATGTGGCGTACACCAGAATCTTTTAAACAGATATACTGGTGTCTGACCAGTCAGGGAGACACTATTACAGTTTTTTTTTACTGGAAAAAATGCCAAAAGCAGGATAATACAGAGATTTGACCCATGGAACTGCAAAACCACAGCTATAGCTATGTGGCCTACACCAGAATCTTTTAAACAGATATATTGGTGCCTGATCAGTCAGGGAGACACTATTACAATTTTTTTTACGGCAAAAAATGCCAAAAGCAGGATAATACAGAGATTCGACCCATGGAACTGCAAAACCACAGTTCTATTTCTCTGGCCTACACCAGACTCTTTTAAACAGATATATTGGTGTCTGACCAGTCAGGGAGACACTATTACAGTTTTTTTTTACGGCCAAAAAATGGCAAAAGCAGGATAAAACAGAGATTTGACCCGTGGACCTGCAAAACCACAGTTTTAGTTATGTGGCGTACACCAGAATCTTTTAAACAGATATACTGGTGTCTGACCAGTCAGTGAGACACTATTACAGTTTTTTTTTACTGGAAAAAATGCCAAAAGCAGGATAATACAGAGATTTGACCCGTGGAACTGCAAAACCACGGCTATAGCTATGTGGCGTACAACAGAATCTTTTAAACAGATATATTGGTGTCTGACCAGTCAGGGAGACACTATTTTTTTTTTTTTCTTGCAAAAATTGCCAAAAGCAGGATAATTCAGAGATTTGACCCTTGGAACTGCAACGCCACAGTTCTGTTTCTCTCGTCTACACCAGACTCTTTTAAACAGATATATTGAAGTCTGACCAGTCAGGGAGACACTATTACAGTTTTTTTTACGGCAAAAAATGGCAAAAGCAGGATAATACAGAGATTTGACCCGTGGACCTGCAAAACCACAGTTATAGTTATGTGTCGTACACCAGAATCTTTTGAACAGATATATTGGTGTCTGACCTGTCAGGGAGACACTATTTCTGTTTTTTTTTACGGCAAAAAATCGCAAAAGCAGGATAATTCAGGGATTTGACCCGTGGAAGTGCAAAATCACAGTTCTATTTCTCTGCCTGACACCAGACTCTTTTAAACAGATATATTGGTGTCTGAACAGTCAGGGAGACACTATTACAGTATTTCTTTACGGCAAAAAATGCCAAAAGCAGGATAATACAGAGATTTGACCCGTGGACCTGCAAAACCACAGTTATAGCTATGTGGCATGCACTAGAATCTTTTAAACAGATATATTTGTGTCTGACCAATCAGGGAGACACTATTTTTTTTTTTTTTTCGGAAAAAATTGCCAAAAGCATGATAATTCAGAGATTTCACCCATGGAACTGCAAAACCACAGTTCTATTTCTCTGGCCTACACCAGGCTCTTTTAAACAGATATATTGGTGTCTGACCAGTCAGGGAGACACTATTACAGTTTTTTTTTTTTGCGACAAAAAATGGCAAAAGCAGGATAATACAGAGATTTGACCCGTGGACCTGCAAAACCACAGTTATAGTTATGTGGCGTACACCAGAATCTTTTAAACAGATATATTGGTGTCTGACCAGTCAGGGAGACACTATTTCTGTTTTTTTTACGGCAAAAAATTACAAAAGCAGGATAATACTGAGATTTGACCCGTGGAACTGCAAAACCACAGTTCTATTTTTCTGGCCTACACCAGACTCTTTTAAACAGATATATTGGTATCTGAACAGTCACAGACACAGTTAATTTATTTTTGGGGGGATATAGCAAAAAGTTAATAAGACCCCTATATGTACAGTCTGACTGAAGAAAAAAAAAAGAAAGAATTTAGATGAAAAAAAAAGGATTTTTCCTGGTCCCTTAGTCTAGGGGATAAATCTAGCAATTTGACCAACTGGAGCACACAGGACTGTAATGCAGCGTTTGCTGGTATAACCACTGCATCTCCTATACAGCCTGCCTGCCTGCCTGCCTGCCTGATATCTGGGATGGAGATTAGTCCTGAGAAGGACTGTTTGTTTGATTTGGCAGGCTTTAGAGACCCTACACTAACTTTTTCGGAGTATAAATCTCTCCCTAGCTCAGCAGCACTGACCCTACACTGGCTGATCCGGAGCGACTGTGTCCAAGATGGCGGCGCCCAGTTTTAAATACTCGAGGTGACGCTGTGCAGCCAGCCAATCACTGTAATGCCCACAAACAACATGGCTGTGGCATTACAGTGACTGGCAGGCAATCCCTGCATGTTCATTGGCTCTTTAAAGAACACCAAACGTGCAGGGCGGAGACCCGAGCTCCCGCTCGAGTAACCCGGAAATGCTCGGTGGTCTCCGAACATCCCGAGTAGTGATATGCTCGGGGGAGTAACGAGCAGTGTCGAGCATGCTCGCTCAAAACTAGTTATCATCTTTAGCACCGACTGGTGCAAGCGGTGCTGGATTCTCTCAGAGCTGCGGGTTTAACGGCAACCCCCAAAAAATGTGCAATAGGGCTAGAGGAAGCCCGATATTTGGGGTATGTGATTGGCCGAGGAGTTATCCAGCACCAAATCAATAAAGTTGAGGCCATAAAAAACTGGCCTAAGCTGTCAAGTACAAAGCAGGTGAGGGCGTTCTTTGGCATCCTTGGGTATTACCGCCGATTAATACCTAATTTTGCTGAGAGAACGGCGGCCCTGACCGATCTCTTGAAAGGAAAAAAATCGGTTATGGTTCTGTGGAACTCTCAGGCAGAAGAAACCTTTCAGTCCATGAAGTTGGCCCTGTGTGGACAGCCGGTCCTCATCAGTCCCAACTTCAAGGAAACTTTCATTGTACAGACAGATGCCTTGTACGTAGGCCTAGGGGTGGTATTGTCACAAAAAGTGAATGGTGAAGAGCACCCGGTCACCTACTTGAGTAGAAAACTTGTCCCGGCAGAGAAAAACACCACAAGTTTGAACAGGGGGAGGGGGGGGGATATGTGAGGCAGTGACTGGGATCGTATATGAGGGACAGTATATATCCCCCAGAATGTGTACTGAGACCTATTGAATCCATTGGAGTGCATTGCAGTCACAAACTCACCTGCGGCTGCAATGCAGGCATGAAGGTGAGCATTGACCTGGTCAGGCTATCTGGCTAAGGCAGATTAGTAAAACCCGGAAGGGCCTTCATTTCTTGGAGGAGGCTACAGGAAGGCAGTGGGGTGGCCTCCTCCCTCCAACCTTGGTTTTCCAGGGGCTCTAGCCACAGGTCCTTTAAAAAACCAAGCACTAAGGATTAGGGGTATTCAGTGTTGGGACCTGCTAGGAGCATAGCAAGAAAACTTGGCAGGACTGTGAATAGCTGAACCCATGCCTGGGAAGGCTCTGCACCCATCAGGCTCTGAGCAGCCTGGTGTGGCCGATGCCCACGGCAATCATTGTGTATGGACTTCTGTTAACCGGGCTGTGAATCGGTGTACTTTCTGTTTACCCGTGAGTTGCTGAAATAAAAGCTGTTTATGTTGGACTTGCTTAGGTCACTGCCTCAGTTACAGCACAGTGTGAACACAGCCTCGTTACAACAGTCATGGAAACAGGGATGCCAGTCAGCACCAGCGTCACGTGACGGCCGACAGTGGGTCACATGGCAGTCATGTGGCCTGACGTCAAGCGGCACCAATGATACGGAGAGCCCGCGAGGACCACGTGCAAATAACACGCATGTGTACAGGGCCGCAGCAAGTACGAGAAACAGAGCTACAACCCCTGGCAAAAATTATGGAATCACCGGGCTTGGAGGATGCTTATTCAGCTGTTTAATGTTGTTAAAAAAAAGCAGATCACAGACATGGCACAAAACTAAAGTAATTTCAAATGGCAACTTTAGGGCTTTAAGAAACACTAAAAGAAATCAAGATTAAAAATGTGGTACTCAGTAAGGGTAATTTTTTTCAGACCAAGCAGAGGTAAAAAATTATGGAATCACTCAATTCTGAAGAAAAAAATTTGGAATCACCCTGTAAATTTTCATTTCAAAAACTAACACCTCCATCAAATTAGATCTGCTCGTTAGTCTGCATCTAAAAAGGAGTGATCACACCTGGGAGAGCTGTTGCACCAAGTGGACTGACATGAATCATGGCTCCAACACGAGAGATGTCAATTGAAACAAAGGAGAGGATTATCAAACTATTAAAAGAAGGTAAATCATCATGCAATGTTGCAAAAGATGTTGGTTGTTCACAGTCAGCTGTGTCTAAAATCTGGACCAAATACAAACAACATGGGAAGGTTGTTAAAGGCAAACAAACTGGTAGACCAAGGAAGACATCAAAGTGTCAAGACCAGAAACTTAAAGCAATATGTCTCCAAAACAGGAAATGCACAACAAAACAAATGAGGAACGAATGGGAGGAAACTGGAGTCAATGTCTGTGACCGAACTGTAAGAAACCGCCTAAATGAAATGGGATTTACATACAGAAAAGCTAAACATAAACCATCATTAACACCTAAACAGAAAAAAAGAAGTTTACAATGGGCTAAGGAAAAGCAATCGTGGACTGTGGATGACTGGATGAAAGTCATATTCAGTGATAAATCGCGAATCCGCATTGGGCGAGGTGATGATGCTGGAACTATTGTTTGATGCCGTTCCAATGAGATTTATAAAGATGACTGCATAAAGAGAACATGCAAATTTCCAAAGTCATTGATGATATGGGGCTGCATGTCAGGTAAAGGCAAATGGGCGATGGCTGTCATTACATCTTCAATAAATGCTCAAGTTTACATTGATATTTTGAACAGTTTTCTTATCCCATCAATTGAAAGGATATTTGGGGATGATGACATCATTTTTCAAGATGATAATGCATCCTGCCATAGAGCAAAAACTGTGTAAACATTCCTTGAAAGAAGACATATAAGGTCAATGTTATGGCCTGCAAATAGTCCGTATCTCAATCCAATTCTGCCTTCTGCTGCTGTTCTGCTGATCTTAATCCTCATTATTTGCTTAAAAAGCAATCCAGAGAACACCGTTTTTCTGCGCCATTTGCTTGTTGGCGCTGCAGAATACAGCCAGGTCCTTTCCATATTACAGCACTAGAAATCCAGCTGTTTAAAACTATGTTTTCTCCGTCAAACGGATCACATATACGTTGTCAGAAAATACTGACATTTCTGGCCTCCATTAAAAATTTCCTTTAGTGTGTCAGTGAAGCAACTACTTACCTACAGGCCAGGTATTTAAAACTATGTTTTCTCCCTCACACGGATCACATATATGTTGTCAGAAAATACTGCCTTTTCTGGCCTCCATTCAAAATTTCCTTTAGCGTGTCAGTGAAGCAATTCACAGCAGTTTGCTGTTCAAACTACTTACCTACAGGCCAGGTATGTAAAACTATGTTTTCTCCGTCACACGGAACACACATACGTTTTCTGAAAATACTGCCATTTCTGGCCTCCATTAAAAATTTCCTTTCGTGTGTCAGTGAAACAATTCACAGCAGTTTGCTGTTCAAGCTACTTACCTACAGGCCAGGTATGTAAAACTATGTTTTCTCCGTCAAACGGATCACATATACGTTGTCAGAAAATACAGCCATTTCTGGCTTCCATTCAAAATTTCCTTTAGTCTGTCAGTGAAGCAATTCACAGCAGTTTGCTGTTTAAACTACTTACCTACAGGCCAGGTATTTAAAACTCTATTTTCTCCATCACACGGATCACGTATACGTTGTCAGAAAATACTGCCATTTCTGGCCTCCATTAAAAATTTCTTTCAGTGTGTCAGTGAAGCAAATCACAGCAGTTTGCTGTTCAAACTACTTACCTACAGGCCAGGTATTTAAAACTCTATTTTCTCCATCACACGAATCACATATACATTGTAAGAAAATACAGCCATTTCTGGCCTCCATTAAAAATTTCCTTTAGTGTGTCAGTGAAGCCATTCACAGCAGTTTGCTGTACAAACTACTTACCTACAGGCCAGGTATTTAAAACTCTGTTTTCTCCGTCACACGGATCACATTTAAGTTCGCTCCAAACTCAGTCATTTGTAGTGAGCATGGAAGATACTGTCCTCCATTTAAAATGGGCAAGGCGCGTGGCAACGGACGGGGAACTGGACATGATGTTGGTGGTGCATGCAGAGGCCGAGGACAAGGCCATTGGCAAGCTGAAATTGTGCCACAACAAACACAAATATCTTCTCGCCTGACCTTCCTGTCCCAATTCCTAGGGGACTGCAAATCACCACTATTGAACCGAGAGCAGCGTCAAAAGGTTGTTGGTTGGATAGCGGATAATGCTTCCAGTCACTTAGCCACCACCACCACCCTGTCTTCCACACGATCAAGTCTCAGTAGCCGTAAGTCTGGACCGCATATTCCTCAGCCTGACCCTCCTTCCTCCCACCATGCCGAGAGCCCAGAGGCAAATGATCCCACACTTGGACACTCTGAAGAGCAGTTAACTTTTCCATAAATACATTCGGGCCTCTGGCCCGGTCCACTTGAAGCGGGGCAAGAGCAGATTGCGTGTAGCGATGCCCAAATATTTGAGCAGACACGGTCACATGAAGGCGACGGTGGGAAGGTGTCACAAAAGGTGGACGATAATGAGACACAATTTCTAGAAAGTCAGGAGGATGACCAGGTTGCGGAAGGGGAAGACGAGGTGTTGGATGATATCGTAACTGACCCAATATGGCAGGAGGACATGCAGAGCGAGGGCAGCAACACACAGGGGGAGGGAGGCAGAGCACCCCAACAGGCAGGAAGAACCAGTGTGGAGGCCGCAGACAGAAGGCAGGCAACTACTCCCCGTAATACCAACACGAAGGAAGTTGCCAGTACAACTGTTAGGTCTTTCCGAGTCTTACTGTTTTTAAAGACTCTGCCGATAACCCCTAAAAGGCCATTTGCACCACCTGCCAGGCCAGCATCAGCAGGGGTGGCAAAACAGCCAGCCTGACCACCACCATCATGATCAGGCACATGGCAGCAAAGCACCTGACTTTGTGTGCCAAACCACAGGGTCCAGGAACAGTGTCTGCAGGTGGCAACATTGCTTCTACCGCTGTTGTGCATGCAAGCCAATCCCCTGTCCATGGTGCATGCAAGGATGCCTCCTTCCCTGCACCTGTCTTTGCGCTCTTTCAAGTAACAGCATCAGGAAGCACGCCCATGTCCTATTCCCAGCGCAGCGTTCAGTTGTCTATACCCCAGTCCTTGGAACGCAAGCGCAAATATGCAGCCAATGCCCCACAGGCCACACTACTAAATTCTCACATTTCACGACTGCTTGCTCTTGAAATGTGGCCTTTTAGGCTCGTGGAGATGGAAGCATTCCGCAATCTAATGGTGGCGGCCGTCCCTTGGTACTCGGTCCCCAGCCGCCACTATTTCTCCCGGTGTGCCGTCCCCGCATTACACAAGCACGTGTCCCAAAACATAAGCTGCATCCTCAACAATGCAATTACTGGGAGAGTCCACCTAACCACGGACACGTGGACAAGTGCTTGTGGGCAGGGATGGTACATCTCGCTGGCGGCACACTGGCTTAACAGTGGAAGCCGGCACCCAGTCGGACCTTGGGATGGAACACGTCCTACCGAAGCCAAGGATTGCGGGCCCAAGGTCAATCAAGGTTGCCCCCGCGGTCTACCGCTCCTGCACCTCATCCTCCTCAGCCTCCTCCTCCTCTTCAGCCTCCATCTCCAAAATGACCACATCAGTCACAAGCTGGAAGCACTGCAGCACTGCCTTGGCCAAGCAGCAACAGGCTGTGCTGAAGCTAATATGCTTAGGTGACAAACCGTACAATGCTGAAGAGTTGTGGACAGCTCTAAAAGAGCAGGCAGATTTGTGGCTCACACCACTGAACCTACAGCCAGGCACGGTCAGGTGTGGCAATGGCCAGACCCTGGTGGAGGTTCTGAGTCGAGGCGAGCTCACACACGTACCATGCCTGGCCCATGTGCTTAACCTCGTGGTTCAGGGGTTTCTCAAATCCTACCCGGAGCTGCCGGATCTGCTTGTTAAAGTACGCCGCCTGTGTGCCCATTTTAGAAATTCAGCTACAGCTGTCGCCGCCCTTGGCATTTTTCATGAGCGTTTTCAGCTTCCTGCTCACAGAATGGTGTGTGATGTCCCCACGCGTTGGAATTTTACACTGCAGATGATGGGAAGGATTTGTGAGCAGAAGAGGGCAATTGTTGAGTACCAGCATCAACAAGGCCGTCGGTATTAATAATAATAATAATAATATTTTTTTATATAGCGCCGACATATTCCGCAGCGCTTAACAATTCACAGGTTCATATACAAGAGTCATATGTAACAAAGCTAAAGATTAATACAATAGTTACAGCAAAATTAATGACAACCCTGCTCGTAAGAGCTTACAATCTACTATGAGGTGGGGGTGACACAATGGACAATGTGGAGACTTATGTTTGGATAAATAAGGGATGGGCTATAAGAATATAAAAGGACTTTGATTAGGGAAGGTGATAGGCTGCTCTAAACAGGTGTGTTTTTAGGGAGCGCCTAAAACTGTGTTAGTTGTGGTTCATCCTAAGTTCTTGGGGTAGAGCATTCCAGAGAATATGTGCAGCTCGGGAGAAGTCTTGAAGCCGGGAGTGGTAGGTACGGATTAGTGCGGATGCTAGTCGAAAGTCGCTTGCGGAGCATAGAGAACGGGTAGGCTGATAAACAGAAATGAGGGAAGAGATGTAGGGGGGTGCCACATTGTGGAGGGCTTTGTGGGTGAGAACAAGCAATTTAAATTGGATCCTATAATTCATGGGCAGCCAGTGCAATGACTGGCACAGAGCGGAGGAGTCTGAGTAATGGTTAGCCAAATAGATGACCCTGGCTGCAGCATTAAGGATGGACTGGAGGGGGGAAATTCGAGTGAGGGGGAGGCCAATTAATAGAGAGTTACAGTAGTCAAGGAGGGAGTGGATCAGGGCAACAGTGAGGGTTTTTGTTTTTTCCAAGGTGCGAAAGGAGCGGATTCTAGAGATGTTCTTCAGGTGTAAGCGACAAGAGTGGGCAAGAGATTGTATGTGGAAGGTGAAGGAGAGATTGGTGTCAAACACAACGCCCAGACAACGCGCCTGCTGGCTTGGCATAATTGTGGTGCCACACACGGAGAGAGAGATGTCAGATTTAGAGAGGTGAGTAGACGGCGGGAGTAGAAGAAGTTCAGTTTTGGAAAGTTGAGTTTCAGGTAGAGAGAGGACATGATGTTAGAAACTGCGGCCAGACAGTCACTGGTGTTCTGTAGTACAGCAGGGGTAAGGTCAGGGGATGAGGTGTATAGTTGTGTGTCATCAGCATAAAGATGGTACTGAAAGCCAAATTTGCTGATGGTCTGTCTAATTGGGGCTGTGTAGAGAGAGAAGAGAAGAGGGCCAAGGACTGAACACTGAGGAACCCCAACAGTGAGAGGAAGAGGGGAAGAAGTGGAGCCAGCGAACCGATACACTGAAAGAGCAGTCAGATAGGTAGAAGGAGAACCAGGAGAGAGCAGTTTCTTTTATGCCGATTGAGTGGAGCATAGAGAGTAGGAGGTGGTGGTCAAGAGTGTCGAAGGCTGCAGAGAGGTCAAGAAGAATGAGCAGAGAGTGATCGCCATTATGTTTTGCTGTCAGAAGGTCATTGGTTACTTTGATAAGTGCAGTTTCTGTAGAATGTAGGGGGCGGAAGCTGGACTGTGATGGGTCTAGAAGAGAGTGAGTGGAGAGGTAACTGGTAAGGCGGGAGTAGCCCAGGCGCTCCAAGAGTTTAAAGATGAAGGGAAGATTGGAGACTGGTCTGTAGTTGTTTGTGCAGGAAGGGTTAAGAGAGGTCTTTTTTAATAATGGAGTAATGATGGAGTGTTTGAAGGAGGAGGGGAAAATACCAGAAGAGAGGGAGAGGTTGAAGATTTTAGTTAGGTGAGTAGTGACGACTGAAGAAAGAGACTGGAGTAGATGAGAGGGGATGGGGTCAGTGGTGCATGTAGTGGGATGAGAAGAAGAGAGGAGCCTGGAGACTTCGTCTTTTGTGACTGGGCACTTGGTGGCTGGGAGCTGATTTCCTGACGGATGGTGTCTATTTTCTCTATGAAGTAGGAGGCCAAATCCTCGTCACAAATGTCCGTGATGGGGGCCTGTGCTTTAGGACTGAGGAGGGAGTGAAAGGTATCGAAGATTTTTTGGGGTCGTTGGATAGTGAGGATATCAGGGTGGTGAAGTAGGTCTGTTTGGCGAGGTGAAGGGCAGAGTTATATGTTTTTAAAATAAATTTGTAGTGGATAAAGTTTTCTGGTGTCCGAGTTTTCCACCATAGGCGTTCGGCACTTCTAGAGCAACGCTGGAGAAATCGGGTTTGCGGTGTGAGCCAGGGCTGTTTTACTCTGTGTTTAGAAGTTCTGAGGGTGAGGAGCGCTACTTGGTCCAGCGTGCTTCTGAGAGTGTCATTGTAGTGGTTTACAGCCAGATCAAGACAGGAAAAAGAGGAGATTGGGAACAGTGATGAGTGAAGGGAGTCTGTAAGTGTATGAGGGTTAATGTCTTGTATATTTCTGAATGTGTGATAGGTAGGAGTGTGCTGGGGCGGGTGAGGATTTGTGAGCGTGAAGGAGAGAATGCTATGATCAGAGAGGGGAAGAGGAGAGATATTTAGGTGGGGGATTGAACTAAGCCGGACAAAGACCAGATCAAGGGTGTTTCCATCTTTGTGTGTCTCAGAGGTTGAAAGCTGAGAGAGGCCAAGAGAAGTGGCTAAAGATAGAAGCTGGGATGTGGATGAGGAGGTGGTGCTGTTTATGGGGATGTTGAAGTCTCCCAGGATAAGGGTCGGTAAATCTGAGGACATGAAGTGCGGCAGCCAGGCAGAAAAATGGTCAAGGAACTGGGTGGGTGAGCCTGGGGGACGGTATATGACCGCTACTCTGAGGGAGAGGGGATGGAAGAGCCTGATGGTGTGGACCTCAAAAGAAGGGAATGAGGGTGATGATCCTGGGGGTATGACCTGAAAGGTGCAATGTGGGGACAGTAGAATGCCAACCCCACCACCAAGTCTGTTTGCAGTTCTCGGGGAATGGGAAAAATGCAAGCCGCTATGAGAAATAGCAGCAGGGGAGATAGTGTCAGAATCCTGGATCCAGGTTTCAGTGAGGGCCAGCAGATTGAGAGAGTTGGTCAGAAAGTAATTGTGCAGGAAAGGAAACTTGTTGCATACAGACCGAGGATTCCACAGTGAGCAATTTAAGGAGGGAGATGAAGGAGTACAGCTGATATTAATAAGGTTAGCAGGGTTTTGATATGAGGTGGGGGAAGGGTTCAGGGTGGCAGAGGGTGGTCCGGGGTTAGGAGAGATATCCCCTGAAATGAGTAATAGCAGTAAAAAGAGAAAGAGCAGATAGTTTTTGGATTTATGACATGGTTTCTTGTGCAATACCTTTGGATGAGACAGAGTGAGATTTGTCATGAAGTTCAAAAGAGCATGGGAGCAGTACATGGGAGAGG
This sequence comes from Phyllobates terribilis, assembly GCF_046119375.1. NCBI lineage: Eukaryota > Metazoa > Chordata > Amphibia > Anura > Dendrobatidae > Phyllobates > Phyllobates terribilis. The sequence continues at coordinate 288,085,268 of NW_027362761.1, forward strand.
GAAGGAGAGAGGGGCAGATATGGATGAGTGGTGATGGAGGGGGGTTAGAGCAGTTCAGACTTCACTCATAAGACCTCAGGAATGGACATGGATGTCAGACATATGTACCATCCTCCAAAACTTTGAGGACTCCACCAAGATGGTGAGCGGCTATAACGCCACAATTAGCATCACCATCCTGCTTCTCTGTCTTCTGAAATGCTGTCTGCTCACAATCAAAGAGGATGCATTGCAGGCGGAACACGAGGAGATGGAGCAAGGAACCATACAGGGTGATTACACACAGCCAAGCCTCATCTCATCCCAACGTGGATTGGGTGACAATGAGGTACAGAAGGAGGAGGAAGGACAGGAGCTAGTTTCATGCACTATAGACAGTACTACCTGCACACCTGTCATACCGTCTGTTCAGCGTGGATGGCCAGAGGACAGAGAGGAGGAGGAGAAGAGCATGGTCAGTCATCCTCTTGGTGAGGACACGGAAGTCTTGCCTGTTAGTAGTCTGGCAAGCATGGCTTCGTTTATTTAAGCTGCCTTTCCCATGACCCTTGCATTCTCGAAATCTTGGGTGACAGTCATTACTGGTTGGTGACACTTCTAGACCCACGCTACATGGAGAATTTTAGATCTCTTATTCCTGAGGCAGATCTACAAAAATGGGGCTGTACAAGAAGGCCCTTGTTGGGGAACTATTAAAAAAATTCCCATCTGAAAACTCTGGGGGCAAACGGCACACTTCGTTAGACAACCAAGGAGTACAGGAGAGAGAGACACAACTTCAATCCAGCAGAGGCAGGGGAACATTGTCAAAGCTCTGGGAGAGTTTTCTCAGACCCTCCCATCGCATAGGCCCTGAGGCGCGGGGTACTCTTACAAGGAGTGCCATGTTTGGGAAGATGCTGAGGGAGTACCTTGCCGACTGTACCAACGTCCTCTGTGATTCCTCTGTGCCTTATAATTATTGGGTATCCAAGCTGGAATGAACTGGCTCTCTATGCCTTGGAGGTCCTGGCCTGCCCGGCTGCCAGCGTTTTATCAGAGCGGGTTTTTAGTGCCTGTGGTGGAATTATAACTGATAAGCGCATCCGCCTGTCAACTGAAAATGCTGACAGGCTGACTCATATAAAAATGAACAAGGGCTGGATTGGGCCAGATTTCTCAACACCACCAAATGATAGCAGCGTAACATAAACTCAAATCCAGTGTCTTTTCTTGGGAGGTATAATCCCATGCACCTTTTCACACCCACACATGGGTATACGCTTCCTGATTTTGTCTATTTGCTCTTGTCCTCCTCCTTCTCCTCATCCTCCACCACCTCCAAAATTGGTCAGCCGTTGGACTCACTGCATACCCTATAACTGTATAGCAGACTCTCTCCTTTCTAATGGGAACATGTACCTTGTTACTGTGGCCCTGCTCTGTATGTCTTTAAATTATTAGTGGGGTTTTTCCTAAAATTCGTCAGCCGTTGGACTCACTGCATAGACTTTAACTGTATAGCAGACCCCCTCCATTCTAAAGGGAACATGTCGTACCTTGTTACTGTGACCCAGCTCCATGTGTCTTTAAATTCTTAGTGGGGTTTTTCCCAAAAGTGGTCAGCCATTGGACTCACTGCATACCCTATAACTGTATAGCAGACCCTCTCCTTTCTAATGGGAACATGTCGTACTTGTTACTGTGTCCCTGCTCTGTATGTCTTTAAATTATTAGTGGGGTTTTACCTAAATTTGGTCAGCTGTTGAACTCACTGCATACCCTAGAATTGTATAGCAGATCCTCTCGTTTCTAATGGGCACAATTCGTACCTTGTTACTGTGGCCCTGCTCTATGTGTCTTTAAATTCTTAGTGGGGTTTTTCCTAAAATTGGTCAGCCGTTGGACTCACTGCATACCCTATAACTGTATACCAGACTCTCTCCTTTCTAAATGGAATTTGTCGTTACTGTGGCCCTGCTCTATGTGTCTTTAAATTCTTAGTGGGGTTTTTCCCAAATGGCAGCCCTTGCAGTCACAGCATGGGCATTACCACTTTAGGAGACCCGCTCCTTAATAATGGGAACATTTTTTTACTGAGACCCTCCTCTATGTCTCTTCAAAGGGGTATTGGATTGTGTCCAAATTTTTGGCTGCCCTTGCAGTCACTGGATACGCAATAACAGTATAGAAGACCCACTTGTTAATAATGGGAACAACAAAGCATAGCAGACTGATGGCTCTCTAACAATAGCGAGGGCCGACTCCTGGCCTGTTAAGAATAGTAAAGGCCATCTGATGGCCCTATAAAAATAGGCTTTATGACTTTCAGAGTCCCCCCATCATAAATAAAACAGGATGTAGTCTGATGATGTGTCACACACCACATTGCCAGATAAGGTTGTAAAATGTTAAAATGACATTTCCCGGTGAATGCATCTGTCTTAAAAAATAACGTAAAAAAAACAAAACAATAGGATCTTTCTTTAGTATAAAAAACAGCGTCACCAATTTAGCCTCAATGTAATCACATTGTTCAGCTCCTGCACCTCCTCCTCCTTCTCCGAAATGACCACATCAGTCACAAGCTGACAGCACTGCAGCACTGCCTTGGCCAAGCGGCAACAGGCTGTGCTGAAGATAACATGCTTAATGCTTAATTGACAAACTGCCCAGTGCTGCAGAGATGTTGAAAGCTGTAAAACAGCAGCCTGATTTGTGGCTCTCACGGCTGAACATACAGCCAGACATGGTCCTGTGTGACAATGGCCGGAAACTGGTGACAGAGATATGACAGCCGGAGTAGAAACGGTTTCCCTCTATTCCATGTCCTTTCACCGAGCTAAATTCAACTCTAAGCAAAAAAAGCTGTGGACTGGCTCCGTACTGTCCCTGGCCACATTCACCTGTTCACTTGTTTGTGGTTAGGTGGTCCTTCCCAGTAAGTGCACTGAGGAGGGCACGGATAATGTTGTTGGACCCGTGCTTGTGGAAGGCGGAGACGATGCCAGGAGAAATAGTGGCGGCTGGGGACCGAGTACGGACACCCAGCCACCGCCGGCATGAGGTTATGAAAAGCTTCCGCCTCCATGAGCCGAAAAGGCCACATTTCAAGAGAAATCAGGTTTAGAGGACTTCCTGGGAGAATTGACACCTGGGTAGATGTGGTTTCCCAAGTCCTTTCACCAAGCTAAATAATATGTCTGTGGTGAAATACAACTCAGCAAAAAAATCTGTGGACTGGCTCTGTACCATCCCTGGCCACATTCACCTGTCCACGTGTTTGTCCTTAGGCGGACCTTCCCAGTAAGTGCACTGGGGAGGGCATGGGTAATGTTGTGGGACCCGTGCTTGTGGAAGGCAGAGACGATACCGGGAAAAATATTGGCGGCTGGGGACCAAGTTTGGATTCCCTGTCGCCACCGCCATAAGATTGTGGACAGCTTCCACCTCCACGAGCCTGAAAAGTCCACATTTCAGGTGCAAGCAGCTGCCCAGAAATCTGGCAGTTTAGTGTTGCGGCCTGTGGGTTTGTGGGTGGCTGGCTGCATACTTGCGCTTGCATTCCAAGTAACAGAAAACTAAGCAGATGGTGGCCTCTATTATCATCATGGCCTCACCTTGGCACTATGAACTCTCCTGAAGGAGAAGCCAGGGCCCACCGGAGGAGTCTTCGGTACTCTGGTGGGCCCGTCCAACCCTGCTGAGAAGCAGCCCTGGCTAAGAAAAGTGTGGGGGAAGGTTCCCGGACACTCTATGGCTGCTTTGTTAATGTGGATTGGACATGCTTATGTTATTTCTTAAAATGCATTGCAGATCAGGCCATTGTCCAATTCTGTATTCATGAAATTAAATGCGCAAAGAAAGTTGTTTGTGTGTGAAATCACAGACAAGTGCGAGTTGATGTTGGACGGGTTGCCATTGCTTATGCAATAAGCTGCATTAGAGGACTTCCTGTGAAAAATGATACCCAGGGTACATACGGTTTCCCTCTATGCCAGTCCTTTCACCGAGCTAAATACAACTCTCAGCAAAAAAAGCTGTGGACTTGCTCCGTATCGTCCTTGGCCACATTCACCTGTCCACGTGTTTGTGGTTAGGCGGTTCTTCCCAGTAAGTGCACTGGGGAGGGCACGGGTAATGTTGTGGGACCCGTGCTTGTGGAAGGCAGAGACGATACCGGGAGAAATAGTGGCGGCTGGGGATCGAGTATGGACACCCGGTCGCCGCCAGCATGAGGTTATGAAAAGCTTCCACCTCCGGGAGTCGAAAATTCCACATTTCAAGTGAAAGCAGCTTTAGAGGGCTTCCTGGGAGAAATGACAGCTGGGTAGTTATGGTTTCCCAATTCCTTTTACCAAACTAAAGAATATGGCTGTGGTGAAATACAACTCTTAGCAAAAAAAGCTGTGGACTGGCTCCGCACAGTCCCTGGCCACATTAACCTGCCCACGTGTTTGTGGTTAGGCGGTCCTTCCCAGTAAGTGCACTGGGGAGGGCACGGGTAATATTGTGAGACCTGTGCTTGTGGAAGGAGGAGATGACACCGGGAGAAACAGTGGCGGCTGGGGACCGAGTATGGACACCCGGCCGCCACCGGCATGAGGATATGAAAAGTTTCCTCCTCCACGAGCCTTAAAGGCCACATTTCAAGTGCAAGCAGCTGTCAAAAATTTGGCAGTATAGTATTGCAGTCTGTGGGTGGGTGGCTGGCTGTATACTTACGCTTGCATTCCAATGGGGTAGGGACAACTGAACGCTGCACTGGGACAAGGACGTGGATGGTGATTGTTGCAAGTCTGCAATGACAGGTGCATGGCAGGAGGCATCTTCGCATGTGCCAAGGATCACTTATGATGAGCACACTTTAGGCAGTGACTTGGGAGTCAGAAATGCTTCCAGACGTCTTCCCCATCCTGTTCCCATGTTTTTTCCGCACTGTATGCATGTGTCTGGTGATGTGTCACACACTACATTGCCAGATAAGGTTGTAAAATGTTAAAATGACCTTTCCTGGTGAATGCATTTGTCTTGGTTGAAACAATGCAAAAGTGCAAAAACGCATCAAAAACGCTACGTGTGAACATAGCCCAAGGTGTGGAGGAGCATTTTTGTTTTTGGTTATTTATTTTGCCTTGTATACAAGTCATTACCCTGATAAGGATGTTCCTTAACATATTTCCCAGGAAAATCCATTTTGGTTTCATTTTTGTATGTTTTATTGTGAGTCCGTAAAAGTGGCATAATACAATACTCTGACAACATTGTTGACAGCAGTGACCTGGGGGTCAAAAATGCTTCCAGGGGTCTTCCACATGCTGTTCCCATGTCATTTGACCAATGTTCCCATCGATTTGGACAATTTTTAGGCCCTATGCAGACCGCCGGGGGGAGCCGCCTGAATAATGCTTGGGTTTCCCATAGACTTACATTGGGCTCGTTGCTCGGGTCGAGCACCTGAGTATTCCAATTTGCTCGACTCGAGCAACGAGTACCCGAGCATTTTAGTGCTCGCTCATCACTATTTGATATTTATCTTTATGACTACAATAGGTGTTGGCACAGTCATATATATAGACTCTACATATTTGAATTTTTATGTGATTATGTGATTGTATACGAATAATAATGTGCAATTGATCTTTGTTATTGTGTACTCTATTGTATTTGTCAGCCATGTAGATTCATAACTCCCCCATGTATATAACTATATTGACATCTGTTATATGTTGATTAGTAAATTAATGGTTATTATACAAGTTTTGATGGGTAAAAAGAAGAGTCTTCCCGTTCAGGATAGATTGACTATTAGATATGCATTTGTGAGTTATCATCTAGGATACAGGCATGTTTTTATGAATAAGTGGTTACTACATAATACAGGTTACAGGCATGTCTTTATGCATAAGTGGTTAATACACAATACAAACCAGAGGTTTCCATTCTAGCTCTGTTTCCCATACTTGCTGCGGCCCTGTACGCATGCGTGTCATGTGCCCGTGGTCCCCGCCGGCTCTCCGTATCATTGGTGCCGACTGACATAGGGCCACATGACTGCCATGTGACCCGCTGTCGGCCATTATGTACGCGGTCGCCGGCTGGCATCACTGTTTCATTGACTGCACATGCGTCATTTCCGGACCGCGGCGCCCCCAGGCACGTTTATAAATTTTCGCACACTGCACCTTTCTATGCCCCCTGACAAAGGGAAACCGAAATGCACGTAGGGGAGGTCATGCTATGCCTGGAGCCCACTTTCTATATATGCTCCCGTGCACCTGCCTTCCTTCGATTCTCTTGGTATGTATAAGTATAGGTAGAGTGACCTTTAGGTCACACAGTGACTACCAATGTCTATTTAGTAGGTAGACATGAGTTAGGACTAGAGATGAGCGTTGTTCAACTCGAACTGTTCGCCAATCTCAAATTCAAGCTGTTTTGGGCGGTGTTCGAGCCGTTTGGCGAACACGAACGATTGGAGAAAAATTCGGCTGTTCGAGGTTATGTTCGATAACTGTTCGTGCACCAAAATCATAACTGGATTTTTTCTCAGTAATGATGAAAATTAATGTTAATACGCAGTTTGAGTGTACAGCGGGGTGGGGGGAGGGGCAGGGGATGGATCTCTGCAGGAATAATGAAGATCTCCATTTTTTTTTCTCTTTCCCGCATTTACAGTGGGGAGGTGCAATCTGTCAGCCTATCAGCAGCGCACACATGGAGCGAAGTGCTTTTTTTCACACAAGCAAGGGCATGTGTCATTGGCAGTGTATGTCACATGTCCTTGCCCTATAAGACCAAGCCATTTCCCCGTCGCCACCATTTTCTCACTGCTGCAGTTGCGTGTTAGACGGCACCGCTGTTGCTGTGTGCACTATACCTTGTTAATTTCAAGCCAATTTTCGCACAAATCTACAGATAGCTTGGGAGTAGGGAATAGTTGTGATTGCAGTCCTTTTAAGGACTAGGTTACAGCATTTCCTATGACTTTTATGAGGCAGGTCTGTGCTCTTAAATAGATAGATTGTGGGAGTAAAGACTAATTGTAATTGCAGTCCTTTTCAGGACTAGGTTACATCAGTTCCTATCAGTTTTTGCCAGGCAGGTCTGTGCCAGTGCTGTGCAAGTTTTTTTCACAGCATTTGGCTGAATCTAGCAAAGCTAATCCTTTTTGGCCTATTGCAGAGTGTGTTAGTCAGTGGAGTAGCCTATCTGTGTTGCAAGATATACCACCTGTGTATAGAATACCAATTTTTTTACTGCACCTAGTGAAGTAAAATCTTTTGGGCATAGCATCATTCTATTAGTCCATCTATACTGACTTCCATCAGGTTGCAAATTGAATATAATTTTTTTCTGCATCTAGCTCTGAAAAAATATTTGGGCTTCTAGCAGTGTGTGGGACTTGTTCTATTAGTCCATCTATACTGACCTCCATCAGGTTGCAAACTGAATATAATTTTTTTCTGCATCTAGCTCTGAAAAAATATTTGGCCTTCTAGCAGTGTGTGGGACTTTCTCTATTAGTCCATCTATACTGACATCCATCAGGTTGCAATTTAAAAATAATTTATATCTGCATCTAGCTCTGAAAAAATATTTGGCCTTCTAGCAGTGTGTGGGACTTTCTCTATTAGTCCATCTATACTGACCTCCATCAGGTTGCAAATTAAAAATAATTTTTTGTCTGCATCTAGCTCTGAAAAAATATTTGGCCTTCTAGCAGTGTGTGGGACTTTCTCTATTAGTCCATCTATACTGACCTCCATCGGGTTGCAAACTGAATATATTTTTTTTCTGCATCTACCTCTGAAAAAATATTGGGCTTCTAGCTGTGTGTGGGACTTGTTCTATTAATCCATCTATACAGATCTCCATTAGGTTGCAAACTGAATATAATTTTTTTCTGCATCTACCTCTGAAAAAATATTTGGGCTTCTAGCTGTGTGTGGGACTTGTTCTATTAGTCCATCTATACTGACCTCCATCAGGTTGCAAACTGAATATAATTTTTTTCTGCATCTAGCTCTGAAAAAATATTTAGCCTTCTAGCAGTGTGTGGGACTTTCTCTATTAGTCCATCTATACTGACCTCCATCAGGTTGCAAATTAAAAATAATTTTTATCTGCATCTAGCTCTGAAAAAATATTTGGCCTTCCAGCAGTGTGTGGGACTTTCTCTATTAGTCCATCTATACTGACCTCCATCAGGTTGCAAACTAAATATATATTTTTTCTGCATCTACCTCTGAAAAAATATTGGGCTTCTAGCAGTGTGTGGGACTTTCTCTATTAGTCCATCTATACTGACCTCCATCACGCTGCAAATTCAAAATAATTTTTTGTCTGCATCTAGCTCTGAAAAAATATTTGGCCTTCTAGCAGTGTGTGGGACTTTCTCTATTAGTCCATCTATACTGACCTCCGTCAGGTTGCAAATTAAAAATAATTTTTATCTGCATCTACCTCTGAAAAAATATTTGGGCTTCTAGCTGTGTGTGGGACTTGTTCTATTAGTCCATCTATACTGACCTCCATCAGGTTGCAAACTGAATATAATTTTTTTCTGCATCTAGCTCTGAAAAAATATTTGGCCTTCTAGCAGTGTGTGGGACTTTCTCTATTAGTCCATCTATACTGACCTCCATCAGGTTGCAAATTAAAAATAATTATTTGTCTGCATCTAGCTCTGAAAAAATATTTGGCCTTCTAGCAGTGTGTGGGACTTTCTCTATTAGTCCATCTATACTGACCTCCATCAGGTTGCAAATTCAAAATAATTTTTTGTCTGCATCTAGCTCTGAAAAAATATTTGGCCTTCTAGCAGTGTGTGGGACTTTCTCTATTAGTCCACCTATACTGACCTCCATCAGGCTGCAAATTAAAAATAATTTTTATCTGCATCTACCTCTGAAAAAATATTTGGCCTTCTAGCTGTGTGTGGGACTTGTTCTATTAGTCCATCTATACTGACCTCCATCAGGTTGCAAACTGAATATAATTTTTTTCTGCATCTAGCTCTGAAAAAATATTTGGCCTTCTAGCAGTGTGTGGGACTTTCTCTATTAGTCCATCTATACTGACCTCCATCAGGTTGCAAATTAAAAATAATTTATATCTGCATCTAGCTCTGAAAAAATATTTGGCCTTCTAGCAGTGTGTGGGACTTTCTCTATTAGTCGATCTATACTGACCTCCATCAGGTTGCAAATTAAAAATAATTTTTTGTCTGCATCTAGCTCTGAAAAAATATTTGGCCTTCTAGCAGTGTGTGGGACTTTCTCTATTAATCCATCTATACTGACCTCCATCAGGTTGCAAACTGAATAAATTTTTTTTCTGCATCTACCTCTGAAAAAATATTAGGCTTCTAGCTGTGTGTGGGACTTGTTCAATTAATCCATCTATACAGACCTTCATCAGGTTGCAAACTGAATATAATTTTTTTCTGCATCTACCTCTGAGAAAATATTTGGGCTTCTAGCTGTGTGTGGGACTTGTTCTATTAGTCCATCTATACTGACCTCCATCAGGTTGCAAACTGAATATATTTTTTTTCTGCATCTAGCTCTGAAAAAATATTTGGCCTTCTAGCAGTGTGTGGGACTTTCTCTATTAGTCCATCTATACTGACCTCCATCAGGTTGCAAATTAAAAATAATTTTTATCTGCATCTAGCTCTGAAAAAATATTTGGCCTTCTAGCAGTGTGTGGGACTTTCTCTATTAGTCCATCTATACTGACCTCCATCAGGTTGCAAATTAAAAATAATTATTTGTCTGCATCTAGCTCTGAAAAAATATTTGGCCTTCTAGCAGTGTGTGGGACTTTCTCTATTAGTCCATCTATACTGACCTCCATGAGGTTGCAAATTCAAAATAATTTTTTGTCTGCATCTAGCTCTGAAAAAATATTTGGCCTTCTAGCAGTGTGTGGGACTTTCTCTATTAGTCCATCTATACTGACCTCCATCAGGCTGCAAATTAAAAATAATTTTTATCTGCATCTACCTCTGAAAAAATATTTGGCCTTCTAGCTGTGTGTGGGACTTGTTCTATTAGTCCATCTATACTGACCTCCATCAGGTTGCAAACTGAATATAATTTTTTTCTGCATCTAGCTCTGAAAAAATATTTGGCCTTCTAGCAGTGTGTGGGACTTACTCTATTAGTCCATCTATACTGACCTCCATCAGGTTGCAAATTAAAAATAATTTATATCTGCATCTAGCTCTGCAAAAATATTTGGCCTTTTAGCAGTGTGTGGGACTTTCTCTATTAGTCCATCTATACTGACCTCCATCAGGTTGCAAATTAAAAATAATTATTTGTCTGCATCTAGCTCTGAAAAAATATTTGGCCTTCTAGCAGTGTGTGGGACTTTCTCTATTAATCCATCTATACTGACCTCCATCAGGTTGCAAACTGAATATATTTTTTTTCTGCATCTACCTCTGAAAAAATATTGGGCTTCTAGCTGTGTGTGGGACTTGTTCAATTAATCCATCTATACAGACCTTCATCAGGTTGCAAACTGAATATAATTTTTTTCTGCATCTACCTCTGAGAAAATATTTGGGCTTCTAGCTGTGTGTGGGACTTGTTCTATTAGTCCATCTATACTGACCTCCATCAGGTTGCAAACTGAATATATTTTTTTTCTGCATCTAGCTCTGAAAAAATATTTGGCCTTCTAGCAGTGTTTGGGACTTTCTCTATTAGTCCATCTATACTGACCTCCATCAGGTTGCAAATTAAAAATAATTTTTATCTGCATCTAGCTCTGAAAAAATATTTGGCCTTCTAGCAGTGTGTGGGACTTTCTCTATTAGTCCATCTATACTGACCTCCATCAGGTTGCAAATTAAAAATAATTATTTGTCTGCATCTAGCTCTGAAAAAATATTTGGCCTTCTAGCAGTGTGTGGGACTTTCTCTATTAGTCCATCTATACTGACCTCCATGAGGTTGCAAATTCAAAATAATTTTTTGTCTGCATCTAGCTCTGAAAAAATATTTGGCCTTCTAGCAGTGTGTGGGACTTTCTCTATTAGTCCATCTATACTGACCTCCATCAGGCTGCAAATTAAAAATAATTTTTATCTGCATCTACCTCTGAAAAAATATTTGGCCTTCTAGCTGTGTGTGGGACTTGTTCTATTAGTCCATCTATACTGACCTCCATCAGGTTGCAAACTGAATATAATTTTTTTCTGCATCTAGCTCTGAAAAAATATTTGGCCTTCTAGCAGTGTGTGGGACTTACTCTATTAGTCCATCTATACTGACCTCCATCAGGTTGCAAATTAAAAATAATTTATATCTGCATCTAGCTCTGAAAAAATATTTGGCCTTTTAGCAGTGTGTGGGACTTTCTCTATTAGTCCATCTATACTGACCTCCATCAGGTTGCAAATTAAAAATAATTATTTGTCTGCATCTAGCTCTGAAAAAATATTTGGCCTTCTAGCAGTGTGTGGGACTTTCTCTATTAATCCATCTATACTGACCTCCATCAGGTTGCAAACTGAATATATTTTTTTTCTGCATCTACCTCTGAAAAAATATTGGGCTTCTAGCTGTGTGTGGGACTTGTTCAATTAATCCATCTATACAGACCTCCATCAGGTTGCAAACTGAATATAATTTTTTTCTGCATCTACCTCTGAAAAAATATTTGGGCTTCTAGCTGTGTGTGGGACTTGTTCTATTAATCCATCTATACACACCTCCATCAGGTTGCAAACTGAATATAATTTTTTTCTGCATCCACCTCTGAAAAAATATTTGGGCATCTAGCTGTGTTTGGGACTTGTTCTATTAGTCCATCTATACTGACCTCCATCAGGTTGCAAACTGAATATAATTTTTTTCTGCATCTAGCTCTGAAAAAATATTGGGCCTTCTAGCAGTGTGTGGGACTTTCCCTATTAGTCCATCTATACTGACCTCCATCAGGTTGCAAATTAAAAATAATTTTTATCTGCATCTAGCTCTGAAAAAATATTTGGCCTTCTAGCAGTGTGTGGGACTTTCTCTATTAGTCCATCTATACTGACCTCCATCAGGTTGCAAATTAAAAATAATTTTTTGTCTGCATCTAGCTCTGAAAAAATATTTGGCCTTCTAGCAGTGTGTGGGACTTTCTCTATTAGTCCATGTATACTGACCTCCATCAGGTTGCAAATTCAAAATAATTTTTTGTCTGCATCTAGCTCTGAAAAAATATTTGGCCTTCTAGCAATGTGTGGGACTTTCTCTATTAGTCCATCTATACTGACCTCCATCAGGCTGCAAATTAAAAATAATTTTTATCTGCATCTACCTCTGAAAAAATATTTGGGCTTCTAGCTGTGTGTGGGACTTGTTCTATTAGTCCACCTATACTGACCTCCATCAGGTTGCAAACTGAATATAATTTTTTTCTGCATCTAGCTCTGAAAAAATATTTGGCCTTCTAGCAGTGTGTGGGGCTTTCTCTATTAGTCCATCTATACTGACCTCCATCAGGTTGCAAATTAAAAATAATTTTTTTGTCTGCATCTAGCTCTGAAAAAATATTTGGCCTTCTAGCAGTGTGTGGGACTTTCTCTATTAGTCCATCTATACTGACCTCCATCAGGTTGCAAACTGAATATATTTTTTTTCTGCATCAACCTCTGAAAAAATATTTGGGCTTCTAGCTGTGTGTAGGACTTGTTCTATTAGTCCATCTATACTGACCTCCTTCAGGTTGCAAACTGAATATAATTTTTTTCTGCATCTAGCTCTGAAAAAATATTTGGCCTTCTAGCAGTGTGTGGGACTTACTCTATTAGTCCATCTATACTGACCTCCATCAGGTTGCAAATTAAAAATAATTTATATCTGCATCTAGCTCTGAAAAAATATTTGGCCTTTTAGCAGTGTGTGGGACTTTCTCTATTAGTCCATCTATACTGACCTCCATCAGGTTGCAAATTAAAAATAATTATTTGTCTGCATCTAGCTCTGAAAAAATATTTGGCCTTCTAGCAGTGTGTGGGACTTTCTCTATTAATCCATCTATACTGACCTCCATCAGGTTGCAAACTGAATATATTTTTTTTCTGCATCTACCTCTGAAAAAATATTGGGCTTCTAACTGTGTGTGGGACTTGTTCAATTAATCCATCTATACAGACCTCCATCAGGTTGCAAACTGAATATAATTTTTTTCTGCATCTACCTCTGAAAAAATATTTGGGCTTCTAGCTGTGTGTGGGACTTGTTCTATTAATCCATCTATACAGACCTCCATCAGGTTGCAAACTGAATATAATTTTTTTCTGCATCCACCTCTGAAAAAATATTTGGGCATCTAGCTGTGTTTGGGACTTGTTCTATTAGTCCATCTATACTGACCTCCATCAGGTTGCAAACTGAATATAATTTTTTTCTGCATCTAGCTCTGAAAAAATATTTGGCCTTCTAGCAGTGTGTGGGACTTTCCCTATTAGTCCATCTATACTGACCTCCATCAGGTTGCAAATTAAAAATAATTTTTATCTGCATCTAGCTCTGAAAAAATATTTGGCCTTCTAGCAGTGTGTGGGACTTTCTCTATTAGTCCATCTATACTGACCTCCATCAGGTTGCAAATTAAAAATAATTTTTTGTCTGCATCTAGCTCTGAAAAAATATTTGGCCTTCTAGCAGTGTGTGGGACTTTCTCTATTAGTCCATCTATACTGACCTCCATCAGGTTGCAAATTCAAAATAATTTTTTGTCTGCATCTAGCTCTGAAAAAATATTTGGCCTTCTAGCAATGTGTGGGACTTTCTCTATTAGTCCATCTATACTGACCTCCATCAGGCTGCAAATTAAAAATAATTTTTATCTGCATCTACCTCTGAAAAAATATTTGGCCTTCTAGCTGTGTGTGGGACTTGTTCTATTAGTCCACCTATACTGACCTCCATCAGGTTGCAAACTGAATATAATTTTTTTCTGCATCTAGCTCTGAAAAAATATTTGGCCTTCTAGCAGTGTGTGGGGCTTTCTCTATTAGTCCATCTATACTGACCTCCATCAGGTTGCAAATTAAAAATATTTTTTTTGTCTGCATCTAGCTCTGAAAAAATATTTGGCCTTCTAGCAGTGTGTGGGACTTTCTCTATTAGTCCATCTATACTGACCTCCATCAGGTTGCAAACTGAATATATTTTTTTTCTGCATCAACCTCTGAAAAAATATTTGGGCTTCTAGCTGTGTGTAGGACTTGTTCTATTAGTCCATCTATACTGACCTCCATAAGGTTGCAATCTGAATTCAATTTTTTTCTGCATCTACCTCTGAAAAAATATTTGGGCTTCTAGCTGTGTGTGGGACTTGTTCTATTAGTCCATCTATACTGACTTCCATCAGGTTGCAAATTGAATATAATTTTTTTCTGCATCTAACCCAGCCAATAGTTTTGGCCTAATACCACAGTTTGGCCACTCAGCTCTGCTCGGTTCCCATCCATTGTTTTTTTGTGCAAACAACTCCAGAGTTGTGAATTAGTTAACCACCAAAATGAGTGGAAAAAGGCCTGCTGCTGGTAGAAAGGGGAATAGGCGTGTTGGGAAGGGGAAAAAAGGTTGTGTCCGTGGGGTAGGTGTTAAAGCAACAGTAACATCTGCAAAAGAAAGACCAGCTTCCAGCCAAACTAAAATGTCTACTTCTTTTGGCGGACAATGTGATAAGATACCTTTCTTACGGCCACGCCAATCGCTACAAATTCCAGATGAGGCACAAAAACAGCAGGTGCTTCAACGGATATCAAGTGCTCCTTTAAGTGGGCTCTCCTCCACATCAACTTCAACATCACAAATACTCCAGTCCTCAAAGGTGTCACCCCAATCGCACTTGCTTCCTCACAGCTCCCAAATCTCCAGCTGCCCGTCTGAGTATGAGGTAGAACAGATGGTTGAGTCTGCAGAGCTGTTTACTCATACTATAGCCTGGGAATCAGAGGTCGACTCCAGCGCTTCTGTGAATCCAGACGAGGAAATGATCTGCACTGATGCCCAGAATCTTTATGAGTCGGATCCAGGACCAGACGCAGAAGGTTCTGACCATAAGGTAGACCCTCATTCCCAAACTGTAACTCCTGTTGGTGGAGACAATGAGGAAGATGATGATGAGACTCAAATACCTGATTGGAGCGACAACTTTAGTTTTTTGTCAGGGCAGGAACAGGTTGGCTCTGAGGACGACGGGTGTGATAACGCACAGGGTGATGATGATGAGGTTGGAGATCCCACTTACTGTCAACCCACAGTCAGCCAAGAGATGAGGTCAGCAGAGGAGGTGGAGGAAGATGCTAGTGACGACGAGGTCAGGTTGCGCCTTCCTGGACAGAGACGTAGTACTGGAAGCACGTCAACAACTGCATCCTCAAACACAATTCTGCCTCTCACCACAAGTCGTGGTGGCTCTTCAGGTCGCATGGGTGCTAAGCCTTGCATAGCCTGGGCATTTTTTTCAGATCGATAAAGATGACCCAACTCGTGTTATCTGCAACATTTGTCAGCAAAAGCTAAGTAGAGGCCAAAAAATACATAGTTTGAGTACTTCATGCATGAACCGGCACATGGACATGAAGCATAAGTTGCAGTGGGAAGCTCAGTGTGCTACAATGCGGCCTAGCCGGCCAGGCCAACCACCGTCTGCCATATCTTGTGCATCCGCGGCCTCTTCATCCTCTGTGACTGGGGGTACAGCAGTCACACCTGTTTTGGGGCGCAGACCTGCCACCTCTTTACCCGCAACAGCCAGCGTGATTGGCAGGTCATCATTTTCTTTGGAGGTGGTAATACCAGCTGGTGTTGAGCGCTGTCCGACATCGAAAGCACCACCTTTGGATCAAGGCAACCTAACATGTCCGCCTGCATCTTCCTCACAGACCGGCAGTTTGCCGGGGACACCCTTATCAACCCCGTCTAAGCACAATAGCCAGCCCTCGGTCCCTCAGATGTGGACAAGTAAAAGACCATTTCCTCCTAGCCATGAGAAAGCTAAGAGGTTGAATTTCACCATCTGCAAGCTCTTGGCTACAGAAATGCTGCCTTTCCGCCTGGTGGACACAGAGGATTTTCGAGACCTTATGTCCGTCGCAGTGCCCCAGTACCAGATGCCCAGTCGGCACTACTTCTCAAAGAAAGGTGTGCCTGCGCTCCACCAGCATGTCACACACAACATCACCGCTTCTTTGAGAAACTCTGTGTGTGACAGGGTGCATTTCACCACAGACACTTGGACGAGTAGGCATGGACAGGGGCGTTACATATCGCTGACTGGGCACTGGGTAACTATGGTGACAGCAGGACAAGGGGCTGCTGTCCAAGTCTTGCCGTCCCCACGAGTTGTGCGTCAATCCTCTTTATGTCAAAGTTCCTCCACTGCTTCTGCCTCCTCAACTTCCTCTCGGTTTTCCACCTGCACCCAAAGCCTGTCTGGTCATGCCACAAGCTTTCTAACTGCGCAGAAGGAATCCTGCACACCTCCTTACTATGCTGGCAGTAGGGCTCAACGTCATCAGGCGGTTTTTACTTTGAAATGTCTGGGAAATGTGAGTCACACAGCTGAGGAGTTGTGGTCAGCTCTGGAGAACCAATTTCATGAATGGTTGTCTCCACTGGACCTGAAACCAGGGAAGGCCGTGTGCGACAATGCTGCAAACCTGGGTGCGGCCCTTCGCCGGGGCAATGTCACACACGTGCCTTGTATGGCTCACGTGTTGAACCTGGTTGTCCAGCAATTTTTAGCCCACTATCCCAGACTAGATGGCCTTCTGCAGAGGGCACGGTCGCTTTGTGCTCACTTCCGCCGTTCGCATCCCGCAGCTCAGCGACTTACATCTCTACAGAAGTCGTTGGGCCTGCCACTTCACCGGCTAAAATGCGATGTGCCTACCCGGTGGAATTCAACTCTGCACATGTTGCAGCGACTGTGGCAGCACCGACAAGCCCTGGTGCAATACGTTCTGACGTATAGCCTGGGCCAACGAGATCCAGAGGTGGGGCAAATCACGCTGGAGGAGTGGTCTCAGATCAGGGACCTATGCACCCTTCTGCACAATTTTGAAATGGCGACGAAGATGTTTAGTGCTGACGATGCCATTATCAGCATGACTATTCCGGTGATTTACATGCTGGAGCACATGTTAAACAGAATTCGGAGTCAGGTGGTGGCACAAGAGGAGGTGGAGGAAGTAGCGGAGGAGGACTTGTATGCGGAAGGGCTAACATCTGCAAGGTCCAGACGGTCGGCAGCACCAAGGCGGCAGGCATGTGAGGGTGGGGGAGATGGTTTTACCAGGGTGCATGGTAGCAGCCAAACTAGTGAGGAAGGTGCAGGAGCCCAGGAAGAAGTGGAGGACGAACTGATGGAAGACTCATCAGATGAGGGAGACCTTGATCACATTTCTGTTGTGCGAGGTTGGGGGGAGAGGACAGAGGAAGGAAGCATGATTGTTACCTCGCCACCAACACAACAGGGACTTGGTGCTCCTGGATGCGCAACACACATGAGTGCCTTCTTGCTGCACTACCTGCAACATGACCCTCGAATTGTGAGAATTAGAAATAATCCTGACTACTGGGTTGCCACACTGTTAGATCCCCGGTACAAAAGTAAATTTGCAGAAATTATTCCTGCCATAGAAAGGGATGCACGCATGCAGGAGACTGTTGCAGAATCTCACATGTGCTTTTCCACAAAACACCAGTGGTGCACGTAGTGAATCTCACAGTTCCAACTTGCCAACCAAGGGACCGTCAAGTGTTCAGCACTCAAACCGTAACAGAACCACAGTATCTGCTGGTAACATCAATTTTGCGGAATCATTTCACCACTTTTTTAGCCCATCCTTTGCAAGGCCACAGGAGACAAGAAGTCTGACACATAGTCAACGCCTAGAGACGATGGTACAGGAGTATCTCCAAGTAAACATTGAAGCCATGACTGTGTCACTGGACCCTTGCTCTTTTTGGGTTTCCAATCTGGATAAATGGCCGGAGCTAGCCACTTACGCCTTGGAGATCTTGTCATGCCCCGCAGCCAGCGTTCTGTCTGAACGTGTGTTCAGCGCTGCTGGTGGTGTGCTGACAGATAAGCGCATGCGGCTCTCCACTGATAATGTAGACAGACTCACGTTAATAAAGATGAACAAATCATGGATCCGAAATGACTTTTCTACCCCTGTGTCATCCTGGGGAGAGTAAAAGCTTGATGATTGGTTAAAATCACCCTACCAACCGTTTTAAGCTTTCAAATTACTAATCATGTTTATCTGTATCTTGGCTGGAAAATAATTTGGGCTTTGTAGCAGTGTGCAGCACTGATTCTATTAGGCCATCTATAATAAGCTCCACCAGATTTAAAATTACTAATCATGTTTATCTGTATCTTGACTGGAAAATAATTTGGGCTTTGTAGCAGTGTGCAGCACTGATCTTATTAGGCCATCTATAATAAGCTCCACCAGATTTAAAATTAATAATAATTTTTAGCTGCATCTAGCCCGGAAAATAATTTTGAGGCTCCGAGATGCGCAAGACACATAAGTGCCTTCTTGCTGCACTACCTGCAACATGACCCTCATATTATCAGAATTCGAAGTAATCATGACTACTGGGTTGCCACACTCTTAGATCCCCCAAACTTTTCGATCAACCTTTACATTTTAATAAAGAACAAAAAAATGGTCATTTTTGAAATTATAAGCATTAGCAGGTTATTAGAAACTGAAATCAAACAGTTTTCAACTCAAAACTTTATTCTAGGTGATGTTACATTTTAACATAGGACCCCTTGTTCGAAAGGAGCTTCTGAACTCTCTCGTCCATTGAATTTGTCAGGTTTTGGATGGCTTCTGCTTCAATTGTTTTGCATGAGGACAGAATACCCTCCCAGAGCTGTTGCTTAGATGTGAACTGCCTCCTGCCATCATAGACACTCCTTTTGATGATGCTAAAGAGGTTCTGAATGGGGTAGAGGTTAGGGGAGCATGGGGGTCACACCATAAGTTTGTCCCCTTTTATGCCCATATCAGGCAGTGATGCAGATGTTTTATGTGCAGCATGAGATGGTGCATTTTCATGCAAAAAAATGATCTTGCTGTGAAATACACGGTTCTTCTTCTTGAACCATGGCAGGAAGTGCTGTTTGAGAAAATCCACATACATTATGGAGTTCATCTTTAGCGCCTTCAGGGATCCTAAAGGGGCCGACAATCTCTCTCCCCATGATTCCAGCCCAAAATATTACTCCACCGCCGTGTTTGCGTGGGGTGTCCATCAACCAGCCATCCTCCACTCCATCCATCTGGACCATTGAGCGCTGCACGGCACTCATCCGTGAGCAAAACAGTTTTGAAATCAGTCTTCATGTAATGTTTGGCCCACTGGAGCCGTTTCTGCTTGTGTGAATTGGATAGAGGAGGTCGACAGGATGGCGTATGCACAGCTGCAAACCTCTGAAGGACCCTGCATCTTGTTGTTCGGGGGACGTTGGAGGCACCAGCAGCTTCAAAAACTTGTCTGCTGCTATGACAAGGCTTTTTTGCCGCTGCTCTTTTAACCTGACGTAATTGCCTGTAGGAAAGAGTCCTCAATTTGCCCTTATCAGCACGCACACGTTTGTACTGTGAATCAGCTACATACTTTTTGATTGCCAAGACACTTCATCCTGATCATCGCACAATGTTGATTGTAGTCATGCCTTGACCTAAACACTCCACAATTTGTTGCTTCTCAGCAGCCGACACATCCTTTTTCTTTCCCATTTTGGCAGAAAATCTAGGCTGCTTAATAATGTGAGACAGCCTTCTTAAGTAGTCTTGCCTTTCATTGGACACACCTGCCAAACTAATTAGCACAGGTGTCTGCAATTGCTTACAGTGATATAAAGAGCCCTGACACACATCACCATCAATGAGTTTAACTGACAAACAAACAAATTCTTCCCTTATCACTCCTAAACACTTTTTGCATAATAACTTGGAACACAGTGTACATGTGCTTTTCCACAAAACACCAGTGGTTCACGTAGTGAATCTTACAGTTCTAACTTGCCAACCGTGGTCTGTATGGAGTTGTTCAATAAAGGGCCAAAATTAAGATAACATAGATGGGAGAGGTCTCTATGAATAGGAATTCCTAAGTATTTGATACCCTGTGAGGGCCAGGCAAAGGGAAAGTTGGACTGGATGGAATCCTATATGGATTTGGGGAGGGAGACATCGAGGGCCTCAGACTTCGCTGCATTGATTTTAAAATTTGACCATGTAACAAAGTGATCTATTTCAGCCATAACAGCATGGATGGATATATGTGATTGAGTGATATATACTAGGACATCATCAGCAAATAGAGAGCACTTGTACTCGGTGCCTCCCACCTCAATCCACCTAATATTGGGGTTATGGTGAATTGATGAGAGCAGGTGCTCCATCACTAGGATGTATAAGAGAGGAGACAGATGACATCCCTGCCTTGTCCCATTGGTGATTGTGAAAGGTGATGAAAATGTTCTGATGCACCCCCTGGGCCTTGGGACACCCGGAGCCGGAGCCTTTTTGTGGATGCTGGTGGTTGTAGTCTTCGTGGCGGCGACCCGGTTCCGTGGCTCAGGGTGGTCAAACCAGTGGCGGAACTATTTATGTGGTTTTGATGTTTAAATGTTCGACTACGCCACCCGTGGATTGCGGTCAGAGTGAACCGCCGCTGCAGGGCAGACCGCTGAGGCTGGTGTTGTGGGTGCAGCAGAGCATAGCATAACTCCCCACGGGAGGAGTATAGCCTCAGGGCAGTGTATGCGGAGGATGGGGGTGATGGTGTAGGGCAGCAGCAGTAACGACACGGAGTCAGTGATGCAGTCCAGGGCCTTTACTCACAGTTCTTATTATCCAGACCACGTCTGCAGGTAACAGCTGCCCACGTCGTACTGTGCTCACCAGGTGAGGGGCTCAGACAACTCCCAGATAACTTTGGAGCGCTTCACAGGACCCCCTTTGTGTGTCCTTTGTCTGGCCTTTCTTACCAACCCTTCTGTCCGGCTGCCTCGAGCCTCCTCTTGGTAAACTTGGCGCCAGTTTCCCTGACCCTATGTGGTGCCTTCCTAGCGGGTGTAGCGATGGGCTGCGCCACATAAAATGTCACAGCCTCCGGTTTCTAGCTGAGGGTCGTTTCCTGCCTCCACTAGTTTCGGGGACAGGTCTCCCCCTTTGGCCTGACCCCTCCACGCAGGTGGATTCGGGCGTGCGGTGGCGACTCGCCCGTCCGCACCCCTGGGATCCCTTCATTCCTCGTTCCTGGAGCCTTCTCCGCTCCTCTTCCTTCCTTCTCCCTCTTCCAGGCCTGGGCCTCTGTTACTAGGCCCGCCTCCGCAGCAGAGCTCATGCAGAGCCCCTGCTCCCTGCCACTTCTGCTCAGACTTCTCTGCACTGAACTAAGATGGTGCCCACCTTTTATACTCCCTTCTCAATGCACCCAGGAACTGCTTTCTACCTGCTCCTGCACTACAGGGTTCCCCTTCCTCAGTGTTCCCTCCCCCCACTCCAGCCAGGGACAGGGACTGTCGTGCCCATCTCAGAGGCATATTGGTCGCCCTGCCCCATGGCAATGTGGTGTAATGCATGCAGGTGTCGGGTCCTGATCCACACTCCATCCTTACCTGAGAGTGAGATATCACACCTCTGGGTGAGGTGCAATACCTCTGTAGCAACCGAGCCCTCAGGGTGCTACAGTTCCATTTATCTTCAGCCTAGGTGACGTATTGTGATACAGGGCCGTGATTTTGGCTATAAAAGGGTCCCCTAGACCCCTACCCCAAGCTTTTTAAGAGAATTATATATGGCGTGCCAGGAGACTCTATGGAATGCTTTCTCAGCATCCAACGAGAGTATCTAATTACAAATTTTTAACTGCATCTAGCCCAGGAAATACTTTGTGCCTAGTAGCAGTGTCTGCTAGTCAGCGGATTATCCCGGCTGTTAAGCAAGCTACACCACCTGTAGTTTGGACACTTAATATTTTCAAAGGAAATGCTTCGGGACCACGGGATACTCAGTGAAGAGCATCAGGAGGCACCCCAAGGCATAGGGGCTGGGACTGGCAGTAGGATGCCTTGCGGTGGACAGCCGAGCTCGATCCTTATAAAAGCTTTTTAACTGCAGCAGCTTTAGTGGACGCTACTGGAGCTGGAATTACGCGGCTGCTGGCATGAGACTTGCCCTCCAATAGATCCTTGTAAATGGATTTAAAGTGTATTCATTCAAATTAGAGAGACAATTTAAATTAAAAAGCTTAGAGCTGCCTCCACCACAGGGGGGCTCGCTCGACCCACCAGCGGACAGGCACCAGTATTGGGAGAGGGGGGCTGGCCGTCAGGGTTCACCGCGGCTCTGGTACAAACCCGGCGACACGGAGGTGGCACGGGCAGGAGCGGACTGAACGTGTCGGCTTCTCACTTTTTGGATTTTAGAAGGGCATGACATGCCTATATCTGTGTCTCCCCCTCCTTTTATGTAAAGAGAGGAGAGAACAAGGCGCAATGGGTGACTCAGTATTGCAATTGTAGAGGGGTGTGGGGATGGCTACTAACCTTATGAAGTTGTGCACCTCTGCACAACCCCAGTGTAAAGCTCCACAAGCTCCGCTCTGTTGGTGGCTGTCATCTATTTCCAGCGGCATTCACAGATCCTGAACTCTTGGAGGTATATCACGTGGTCAGGTTAGTAGCATGTAATGCCGAGATAGACGCCCAGCTTCACCAACACCCCCGGCAGCGTTCCGGAGGGGTTAAGGCAGCGCAGCTTGGAAAACCAGGGTAGTAATTTTAATTAAATTGCTCCCACAGGTGAAAAAACAATAGGTTAAAGGCAGCTCTACCGCACCCCAACAGGGGGAAAAGGACAATCAGTGAATATGAATAGCGGTACCAGAGCGCCAATTTCAGGGCAATAAATCAGTCCTTTTAATATTTTTGCCCTGTTATTGGCTCTCTGGTACCGCTATTCATATTCACTGATTCCCCCTCCTTTTACTCCTCCACCTCTTTTCTTTTCGCATGACTATATGTACTTGTCACTTTTCCATGTGTTAGTTGTGTCTTCTGAGCAGTTTGTCAGCTTTTGGACACCTTTGAAGGTGTTTTCTATGTGTTTCTATGTGTTTTTGTTTGCCTGCCAATGGTTTTAACGGTGTTCGAAGGTGTTCGACGAACAGTTCGACGAACAGTTCGGCGAACACATGGGTGTTCGACGAACCGAACCGAACTCGAACACTACGGGGGTGGCTCAACACTAGTTAGGACTGGGCACTAGGGCTGCTTTAGATATGCCTATATGACTCTAATAACAATACAGACTATTTGGAACATATATATATATTTATATATATACTAAATATTTACTGATAGCAATGAGCTGTTTGTCTATTTATATTGCCGATGTGTACTTATTATATCTTGGCTCCTTGGTGGTGTGACCTTTTTGGTTCCTTACCATCTTACACCTTGCACTTTCCCCCATGTACCTGTAATAATGTGGAATAAATAAAATTAGATTTTTTTGAGTAATCACTAGTCTGTGACCTTTTATTGTCGTTTTCTTCAGTTTTGCCCTGTTGTTGTTTTTGACGATTGCTCCTATACAGTCCTTACCTTGGTAGATAGGAAACATATGTATCCCGCAATTTCCTCCGGGATAAATAAAGTATATCTTATCTTATCTTATCTTATATTATCTTATATACAGTACAGACCAAAAGTTTGGACTCACCATCTCATTTAAAGATTTTTCTGTATTTTCATGACTATGAAAATTGTACATTCACACTGAAGGCATCAAAACTATGAATTAACACATGTGGAATTATATACTTAACAAAAAAGTGTGAAAGAACTGAAAATATGTCTTACATTCTTATATTCTTATATTCCTTTTGCTTTGATGACTGCTTTGCACACCCTTGGCATTCTCTTGAAGAGCTTCAAGAGGTAGTCACCGGAAATGGTCTTCCAACAATCTTGAAGGAGTTCCCAGAGATGAAAAGCACTTGTTGGCCCTTTTGCCTTCACTCTGCTGTCCAGCTCACCCCAAACCATCTCGATTGGGTTTAGGTCTGGTGACTGTGGAGGCCACGTCATCTGGCGTAGCACCCCATCACTCTTCTTCTTGGTAAAATAGCCCTTACACAGCCTGGAGGTGTGTTTGGGGTCATTGTCATGTTGAAAAATAAATGATGGTCCAACTAAACGCAAACCGGATGGAATAGAATGCCGCTGCAAGATGCTGTGGTAGACATGCTGGTTCAGTATGCCTTCAATTTTGAACAAATCCCCAACAGTGTCACAAGTAAAGCACCCCTACACCAACACACCTCCTCCTCCATTCTTCACAGTGGGAACCAGGTATGTAGAGTCCATCCGCTCACCTTTTCTGCGTCGCACAAAGACACGGTGGTTGGAACCAAAGATCTCAAATTTGGACTCATCAGACCAAAGCACAGATTTCCACTGGTCTAATGTCCATTCCTTGTGTTCTTTAGCCCAAACAAGTCTCTTCTGCTTGCTGCCTGTCCTTAGCAGTGGTTTCCTGTCAGCTATTTTACCATGAAGGCCTGCTGCACAAAGTCTCCTCTTAACAGTTGTTATAGAGATGTGTCTGCTGCTAGAACTCTGTGTGGCATTGACCTGGTCTCTAATCTGAGCTGCTGTTAACCTGCAATTTCTGAGGCTGGTGACTCGGATAAACTTATCCTCAGAAGCAGAGGTGACTTTTGGTCTTCCTTTCCTGGGGCGGTCCTCGTGTGAGCCAGTTTCTTTGTATCGCTTGATGGTTTTTGCAACTGCACTTGGGGACACTTTCAAAGTTTGCCCAATTTTTCGGACTGACCTTCATTTCTTTAAGTATTGATGGCCGCTTGTTTTTCTTTACTTATCTGCTTTTTTCTTGCCATAATACAAATTCTAACAGTCTATTCAGTAGGACTATCAGCTGTGTATCCACCTGACTTCCGCAAAACACAACTGATGGTCCCAACCCCATTTAAAGGGCAAGAGATCCCACTTATTAAACCTGACAGGGCACACTTGTGAAGTGAAAACCATTTCTGGTGACTATCTCTTGAAGCTCATCAAGAGAATGCCAAGAGTGTGCAAAGCAGTCATCAAAGCAAAAGGTGGCTCTTCTTTGAAGAACCTAGAATATAAGAAATTTTTTCAGTTGTTTCACACTTTTTTGTTAAGTATATAATTCCACATGTGTTAATTCATAGTTTTGATGCCTTCGGTGTGAATGTACAATTTTCATAGTCATGAAAATACAGAAAAATCTTTAAATTAGAAGGTGTGTCCAAACTTTTGGTTTGTACTATATATATATATATATATATATATATATATATATACAGTGCATTGTGAAAGTATTTGGCCCCCTTGAACTTTTCTACCTTTTGCCACATTTCTGGCTTCAAACATAAAGATATAAAATTCTAATTTTTGGGGGAAGAATCAACAACAAGTGGGACACAATCGTGAAGTGGAACGAAATTTATTGGATATTTTAAACTTTTTTAACATATTATAAACGTAAAGTGGAGCGTGCAATATTATTCGGCCCCTTTAATTTCAGTGCAGCAAACTTACTTCAGAAGTTCAGTGAGGATCTCTGAATGATCCAATCCTAAATGACTGGTAATGATAAATAGAATCCACCTGTGTTTAATCAAGTCTCCGTATAAATGTGACAGTCTCAGGGTACTGTTTCAAGCGCAGAGAGCATCATAAAGACCAAGGAACACACCAGGCAGGTCCGAGATATTGTTGTGGTGAAGTTTAAAGCCGGATTTGGATACAAAAAGATTTCCCAAGTTTTAAACATCTCAAGGAGCACTGTGCAAGCGATCATATTGAAATGGAAGGAGTATCAGACCACTGCAAATCTACCAAGACCCGGCTGTCCCTCTTATCTTTCATCTCGAACAAAGAGAAGACTTATCAGAGATGCAGCCAAAAGGCCCATGATCACTCTGGATAAACTGCAGAGATCTACAGCTGAGGTGGGAGAGTCAGTCCATAGGACAACAATCAGTCGTACACTGTACAAATTATTATTATTATTAATATTATTATTTATTATTATAGCGTCATTTATTCCATGGCGCTTTACATGTGAAAAAGGGGTATAATAAAAGAACAATTACAATAATTTAGAGCACAATGTGACAACGACTGGTACAGGAGGAGCGAGGACCTTGCCTGCGAGGGCTCACAATCTACAAGGGATGGGTGAGGATACAGTAGGTGAGGGTAGAGCAGGTCGTGCAGCGGTATGGTGGAACGGTGGTTACTGCAGGTTGTAGGCTTGTCCGAAGAGGTGGGTCTTCAGGCTCCTTTAGAAGGTTTCCACGGTAGGCGAGACTCTTATAAGTTGGGGTAGAGAGTTCCAGAGTAGGGGGGAACCACGGGAGAAATCTTGCATGCGATTGTGGGAGGAGGAGATAAGAGGGGAGTAGAGAAGGAGGTCTTGTGAGGATCGGAGATTGCGTGCGGGTATGTAACGGGAGACTAGGTCAGAGATATATGGAGGAGACAGGTTGTGAATGGCTTTGTATGTCATGGTTAGGGTTTTGAACTGGAGTCTCTGAGCAATGGGGAGCCAGTGAAGAGATTGACAGAGAGGAGAGGCCAGGGAATAGCGGGGGGACAGGTTGATTAGTCAAGCAGCAGAGTTTAGGATAGATTGGAGGGGTGCGAGAGTGTTAGAGGGGAGGCCACAGAGCAGGAGGTTGCAGTAGTCAAGGCGGGAGATGATGAGGGCGTGCACTAGTGTTTTTACAGATTCATGGTTGAGGAATGTGCGGATCTGGAAGATATTTTTGAGTTGGAGTCGGCAGGAAGTGGAAAGGCCTTGGATATGTGGTTTGAAGGAGAGTTCAGAGTCCAGGGTTACCCCAAGGCAGCGAGCTTGAGGGACTGGGGAGAGTGGGCAGCCATTGACGTTGATAGATAGGTCAGTTGGGGGGGTTGAATGAGATGGCGGAAAGATGATGAATTCTGTTTTGTCCATGTTAAGTTTTAGAAATCTGGCAGAGAAGAAGGATGAAATAGTAGACAGACATTGTGCGATTTTGGTTAGTAAGGAGGTGATATCGGGTCCAGAAAGGTAGATCTGTGTGTCATCAGCATAGAGTTGATAATGAAAGCCATGAGACTTTATGAGCTGTCCCAGGCCGAAGGTGTAGATGGAGAAGAGCAGCGGTCCTAGAACTGAAGCTTGGGGGACACCGACAGATAGGGGGCGAGATGAGGAGGTGGTGTGTGAGTGGGAGACACTGAATGTCCGGTCTGTTAGGTATGAGGAGATCCAGGATAGGGCCAAGTCTGTGATGCCGATAGATGAGACAGTCTGTAGTAAGAGGGAATGATCCACTGTGACAAAGGCAGATGACAGGTCTAGGAATAGGAGGACAGAGTAGTGTCGCTTAGATTTGTTGGTTAGTAGGTCGTTGGTGACTTTAGTCAGTGCAGTTTCAGTAGAATGGTGCGGTCGGAAACCAGATTGTAGGCGGTCAAAGAGGAAGCAGGAGGAGAAGTGGGAGGACAGTTCAGAATGGACATGTTGTTCCAGTAGTTTTGAGGCATAGGGGAGAAGTGATATGGGGCGATAGCTAGACACAGAGGATGGGTCAAGGGAGGGCTTTTTGAGGATGGGTGTGATTGAGGCATTTTTGAAGCATGAGGGGAAGACACCAGTTGTTAGTGACAGGTTGAAGAGGTGGGCTACGGCTGGGATCAAGATAGCGGTAAAGTTTGGGATGAGGTGGGACGGGATTGGGTCAAGTTTACAGGTGGTGAGGTGTGATTTGGAGAGTAGGGAGGAAAGTTGATCTTCAGAAATGGTGGAGAAGGTGGTTTTGGAGGAAGAGGGTTGAGTAAGTGTGGGGAGGGGCTGTGGGGGCTTTAGGCAAAAGCTTTGTCTGATGGTGTCAATCTTCTGCTTGAAGAATGAGGCAAAGTCTTTGGCTGAAATAAGAGGAGAGGGGGGAGGCACTGGGGGACAGAGGAGAGAATTGAAGGTGCTGAATAGTTGTTTGGGGTTGTGAGACAGGGAGGATATGAGAGATGTGAAGTATATTTGTTTTGCTGCAGTGAGTGTGGACTTGAAGGTAGTGAGGGACTGTTTGAATGCGATGAAGTGCTCATGGGAGTGGGACCTTTTCCATCTACGCTCAGCAACCCTGGAGGCCTGTCGCAGTTCTTTAGTTAGGCTGGTGTGCCAGGTTTGTCTGTTGATTGTGGGAGGCTTGGAATGTGTGAGGGGGGCGACCGAATCGAGAGCTGTAGCGGTTGTGGTGTTGTATAAAGTGGCAGCAACATCTGCATCATGCAAGGAACTAATGTCAGTAAGAGGGAGGAGGGATTCAGAGAGTGAGTGTAGGTCAAGGTGTTTGAGATTTCTGCGAGGGTATGCAAGTTTGTGGAGTGGGGAATGTTGCACCGGGGAGGAGAGAGAAGAGAATGTGAGTAGGTTGTGATCAGAAAGAGGGAGAGGTGAGTTAGAGAGGTTAGATAAGGAACAGAGGCGGGTGAAGATGAGGTCCAGCGTGTGGCCGTCTTTGTTGGTGGGTGTGGAAGACCACTGAGTAAGATAAAAGGAGGAAGTGAGGGATAGAAGCTTAGAGGCAGCTGAGAGGGAAGTGTCAATGGGAATGTTAAAGTCACCCATGAGGATAGTGGGGAAATTAACGGAGAGGAAATTAAGTAGCCAATTGGTGAAGTGGTCAAAGAAAGTGGTGGTTGATCCTGGGGGGCGGTAGATGACAGCCAGTTGGAGGTTGGATGGGGAGTAGATACGCACGCAGTGCACTTCAAAAGAGGGGAGAGTAATTGAGGGCGGCAGTGGGATATGGGTGAAGGAGCAGTTTTCTGAGAGGAGGAAACCTATTCCTCCACCGTGCTTGCCGGTGGGGCGGGGGGTATGGGAGAGGTGGAATCCGCCATACGAAAGTGCAGCAGGAGAGGCTGTGTCGGAGGGGGTGAGCCAGGTTTCAGTGATGCCGAGGAAGGAAAGCTTGTTAGTGATGAAGAGATCGTGAATGTAGGAAAGTTTGTTGCAGACGGAGCGAGCGTTCCATAGAGATCCTATTAGTGGGACTGGGGAAGCGGGGGCTGGGCGGATGGGTATAAGGTTATAAGGGTTACGAGAGTTTGGGATAGATCGTGGGTAGGAGGTGGAAGTGAGTGTAGGGATGTGGTGAGGAGGACCGGGATGTGGAGAGATGTCGCCGGCAGTAAGGAGGAGCAGAGAAAGCGTTAGTAGGAGGGAGCAGGAAAGGGCATGAGGTGGCTGTCTGTGTTTGGAGACAAAGGATTGTATGTTGAGGAATAGCTCTGAGGAGGAGGTGAGATGGGTGGGGAGAATGGAGGGAGAGATGAATAGTTCCTTACTAGGTGTAGGGATTAGGGGTGGTTGTAAGAAGTGAAGGATTAAGGGGGTGAGAGTGAAAAAAAGAGAAGCATTGTTTACTGTGACAAAGTATCCAGTTACCTTCATTTCCCTTCACGTTCAATTCAGGATTAATTCAAATTTCAGACACTTCAGCTAATGGACACTTAAGGTGATGGACACAGACTAAAGTCTGTCACAGACTCCTGGCCCACAATATATTTGTAACAGAATGCATTCAGCTGTGAACCAGCGGGGAGTTGTCTGTGCTCATCTTGATCAGCTGATTAAGGCTGAACCAGATGCTGGATAGTCAAAGACTGAGTAAACAAGGTCATAAAAGAAAGTGGGGGGTAACTGGTGTAAGTCTGGCCTTTATGGAAGAGTGGGAAGAAGAAAGCCATTTCTCAAAGATATCCATAAAAAGTCTTGTTTGAAGTTTGCCACAAACCACCTGGGAGACACACCAAATATGTGGAATAAGGTGCTCTGGTCAGATGAAACCAAAATCAAACTTTTTGGCCACAATGCAAAATGATATGTTTGGCGTAAAAGCAACACAGCTCATCACCCTCAAACCACCATCCCCAGTGTCAAACATGGTGGTGGCAGCATCATGGTTTGGGCCTGTTTTTCTTCAGCAGGAAAAGGGAAGATGGTTAAAATTGATGGGAAGATGGACGGAGCCAAATACAGGACCATTCTGGAAGAAAACCTGTTGGAGTCTGCAAAAGACTTGAGACTGGGACGGAGATTTATTTTCCAATAAGACAATGATCCCAAACATAAATCAAAATCTACAATGGAATGGTTCAAAAATAAATGTATCTAGGTGTTAGAATGGCCAAGTCAAAGTCCAGACCTGAATAAAATCGAGAATCTGTGGAAAGAGCTGAAAACTGCTGTTCACACACACCCTCCATCCAACGCCAATGAGCTCGAGCTGTTTTGCAAGGAAGAATGGGCAAGAATTTCAGCGTATCGATGTGCAGAACTGATAGAGACATACCTCAAGCGACTAGCAGCTATAATCGCGGCAAAAGTTGGTGCTACAAAGTATTAACTCAAGGGGGCCGAATAATATTGCACGCCCCACTTTTAAGTTTTTAATTTGTTAAAAAAGTATAAAATATCCAATAAATTTCATTCCGCTTCACAATTGTGTCCCACTTGTTGCAGATTCTTCCCCAAAAAGTTTGAATTTTATATCTTTTTGTTTAAAGCAAGAAATTTGACAAAAGGTAGAAAAGTTCAAGGGGGCCAAATACTTTCACAATGCACGGTATATCATTTTTTCATTAATTGATATAATGTTTATATTACCTATTCTTCCATGAATATTCTTTACTATTTTTTGACGTGTAGGACCTGCAGTCATGTGACCGCTACTTATAGTCAGGTGATCTGATCGCCATTGTACTGGGATAAGTTTATTCGGTGATTAGACGACATCCACGCATGCATGGTATAATGAGTCATGTGACCGCTATCAGATGACATAAGGAGATCCGGTGCAGCATTGGATGACATCGACATGGAAATCTCTACCTCATATCCGGGGGTTCCTTTGATTGGTGGATGTGTTTCTATAGGTACAAAGATGCAGATGCACTAGGAAAAAACTTTGTGATAATCTACGTAATCTGTGATGCCTGAGAGTGTCGATCTATATGTTATAAGTGATCTTGATGTATGTTAATGTTTCCATTGTAATATATGCTATGTATAATGTATACTGGAATATTTTACATATTAAGTGTCTGTTGGTGGGCGGATTTGTCAGGAGGGGGAGGTGAATTGGGTTCTCATTGGTGTGTCAGTAATTAACAGTACTAGTTAAATCTGCTGTGTGCAGTATGCTTGCAAAGACTTGTATTGTCCATACGTTGCTTGAATTTAGCAGAATAAAAGATTTATTTACTTCACTCATGTTTGGATGCTATCCTATTACTATTTCTATGGTTGATGTCTCCAAGTGAGCTCCTTGGATTTTTGGATGTTCATCCATCTGTGGATATAATTACCTGGATTCCTGCATGTCCCTGATTAATGATGTGGGCAAAATTCTACATGTATTGACAGTTCATGTCTCAATATCACCTTCCACCAATATGTCCAAAAATGATATAGATTTTGATTGGATGTTACATGTAAAGGATAGGTTGAGACTAGAAATGAGCGGTGTTCGACTCGAACTGTTCGCCAATCTCAAATTCGAGCTGTTTTGGGCGGTGTTCAAGTCGTTCGACGAACTCGAACGATTTGCAAAAAATTCAGCTGTTCGAGGTTATGTTCGATAACTGTTCGTGCACCAAAAGCGTAACTGGATTTTTTCACAGTAATACTGTTAATTAGTGATGAGCGAGCATACTCGCCACTGCTTGGTACTCTCCCGGGCATCTGAGTACTCGAGATGCTCGGTGCTCGCCGGGTACTTGCGCGATGCTCGGGTGGGAGCTCGGGTCCCCGTCCTGCATGATTGGCGCTATTTAGAGCAACAATCTTGAATGGATTGTCTGCCACTCACTGAAATGTCACAGCCATGGTGGTTGTGGCATTACAGTGATTGCCCAAATCGATGGAAACAGTGCTCACAGTGAAACATGAAAAGCCGGCAATTCATCAGCGGCATACATCAGTACTCGACAGTTTAGAACAGAAAGAATAGAGCATTACGCAAAGATTAGATGGATACAAACATGTCAGTCACATATATAATAAGTACAGTGACAGTATTGGTTACTGTACTTCTCATTTAGTATTAAAATAAAGGATTTATTAAAAAAAAATTGGCGTGGGGTTCCCCGTAATTTTAGTCTCTAGCGGAGGTTAAGCAGACGGCTGGGGCAGATGTTGGAAGCCTAGGAAGGGGGTAATACCCACGGAGCTTCCCAGGCTACTAATATCAGCCCCCAGCTGAATACCTAGCCTTTGCTAGCTATTAAAATGGGGGACCCTAAAAAAAAATGACGTGGTGTCCCCCCTATTTTAATAGCTAGCAAAGGCTAGGCAGACAGCTGTGGGCTGATATTAATAGCCCAGGAAGGGTGCCATGAATAATTTCCCCCTTCCAGGCTAGAAACACCAGCCGTCAGCCGCCCCAGAAATGGCGCATCCATAGGATGCGCCAATTCTGGCACTTAGCCTCGCTCTTCCCACTGCCCTGTAGCGGTGGCAGTGGGGTAATAGGGCTGGGGTTGATGTCAGCTTATAATGCCAGCTGACATCAAGCCCAGGTTAGCAATGGAGAGGCGTCTATTAGACGCCCCCATTACTAATGCCATAGTGAAAGCTAAAAAAAAACACAAACATCCAGAATAAAGTCCTTTAATTGAAATAAAGACACAATTCTTTAATTTTCTAAATTAAACTCTACTTACCGTCATGCCCATTCCAGCTGAAGCCAATGATCTCCTGCAATAAAAATAAAATAATAAACCAAACTCATCCTTACCTTTCCATTGTTCCCAGGACGGATTCAGCTCTGCTACATTGACATGACAGGCTGGATCGCAGTAGAAAGCTGCCATCCAGCTAGCCATGCCGCAGACACTGAGAAGCGCAGGCATGCTTGTGCTCCTCAGTGTCTCGCTGTGACGGCATTCAGATGAGCCGAGTTCATGTCCAATGAACTCAGATCACCTCATGCATGTCACTGACAGTGTGGGAGAATTCTCCTGCGCATGCGATGCTAGCAAATGACGTCACCGCTTACTAACCTGGGCTTGATGTCAGCTGGCATTATAAGCTGACATCAACCCCAGCCTTATTACCCCACTGCCTCCCCTACAGGGCAGTGGGAAGAGCGAGGCTAAGTGCCAGAATTGGCGCATCCTATGGATGCGCCATTTCTGGGGCTGCTGACGGCTGGTGTTTCTAGCCTGGGAGGGGGCCAATAATCATGGCACCCTTCCTGGGCTATTAATATCAGCCCACAGCTGTCTGCCTAGCCTTTGCTGGCTATTAAAATAGGAGGGACCCCACGTCATTTTTTTTTCTGTCCCCCATTTTAATAGCTAGTAAAGGCTAGGTATTCAGCTTGGGGCTGATATTAGTAGCCTGGGAAGCTCCGTGGGTATTACCCCCTTCCCAGGCTTCAAACATCTGCCCCAGCCGTCTGCCTAACCTCCGCTAGAGACTAAAATTACGCGGAACCCCACGCCAATTTTTTTTTTAATAAATCCTTTATTTTAACACTAAATGACAAGTACAGTAACCAACACTGTCACTGTACTTATTATATATGTGACTGACATGTTTCTATCTATCTAATCTATGTGTGATGCTCTATTCTATTCTATTCTATTCTATTCTGAGCAGTTTGTTAGCTTTTGGACACCTTTGAAGGTGTTTTCTATGTGATTTTGTTTGCCTGCCATTGGTTTTAACGGTGTTCGACGAACCGTTCAACTAACATGCCCGTGTTCGACGAACCGAACCCGAACACTACGGGGGTTTCTCAACACTAGTTGAGACAATTGGAATTTAAGGGCCCAACAAACGTCGGTACAGAAGCCTCACTGCCTCATCTCTTGTTCACATGTAACGTCCAATCTAAATCGATACCACTTTTGGACATGTTTGTGGAAAGTGTTATTGAGAAGGTGATATTGAGACAGGATGTGTCAAGACATCTGTCTACAGAAAACTTATCTTGCAGGATGTATTGTTTTCAAACTTGTGTATTTTTGTTATCTTTTTAAAGGATCAATAAAGCTCTTTTTATTACTTGTAAAATTTGGAAATCAAGTCCTGCACAAGATTACCGTTTTTTTCATGTATTCAATTATCCTTCTGAGGCTGCGTGCCCACTATGCATTTTTCAAGCGTTTTTGTCGCGGAACTTAGCGAAAACGCTTAAAAAACATTTGGTAATGCGTGCCGTATGGTCCCCAATGATAATCCGCATGTGCTGTGCACATGCTGTGGAAATTTCCGCTGCGGATTATCATTGCGGAAAAATACGCAGCATGTTCATTCATTTTGCGGACACGCAGCATAATTGCCGCTATTGACTTGCATTGAATCGCTTAATATCTGCATGACTACATGTGCACATGCGGATGTTAAGCGATTCAATGTGCGGATAGTACCCAGGTCTGGAGAAGAGGAGACTCTCATCCTGACCCGGGTACCATGGTACCTGTTAAAAAAAGATTTTAAAATAAAAAATAAAGATTATACTTACCTTCCGATGGCCCCTGGTCTCCTCAGCGATGCGTCCGGTGTGTTGGGCGGCTCACGATGGTCTAAAAGGACCTTCCATGACGTAATTAAGTCATGTGACAAGGTCACGTGACCGCTGATGTCGGCAGTCGCCTGACCTGTCACATGACTAAATGACATCATGAAAGGTCCTTTCAATCTTTATTTTTTATTTTTTACCATTCTTATTCTTTTTTTTAAACTATTACTTGGTCACACTATGTAAATCCATGCCGGTTGCATGGATTTATATAGTATGACCAAGTTGTCAAGCACTTTTCCAAGTGGTGCTAAAATCGCTTGGAAAAGCGCTTGATAACCCTCATGCAGAAATGCATGCAAAAACACTTGACAAACGCTTCTACCAAAATCCGCATGCATTTTTCCTGCCAGGTAGATGCGGAAAAAATATGCAGCATTTCTGCATCATGGGCACTTAGCCTAACTGGGATCCAGTGCCCGTGCACATTTTGAGAGTTCAATGTTTTCTTCATCAGGTGAGCTAAACATTTCTTTTTTGTGAATCTAAATGGTTGACAGCTCAGCTCTGGCCACTGCTGTGTAATATAGTCACTGATGTAACATAGCCAGCATCAGCTCCTGAGTTCCCTGTACACATGCAGATTTCTTCCGCAAACGTTAATTCACTTCCTAATGTGGAAAGGAAAAAATATATGTTTCAGGGATATTTAAAAGGAATGTCCAACATGTAAAGAAAAATTATGGCATTGAATATTAAAAAATACAAAAAGCTGTTATACTCACTTACTGCAGCACCCGTTTATCCAATGCTGGACACTCTGATGTTCAGTGCTGGCTCTTTAAGCTTTGTCTGTACATTTTGGATGTCATAAAACCGCTAAAGGATGTAATTGGATATAATTTTCAGAGTAGCTGAAAAACCCCATGATGTGCTGTTCTAATAATTTGACCCCTTCAGTTAATCACAGCCTTTAGTGCTCCTGGGACATCCAGGTTGCACAGGCATCGCTTCTGGGTTTTCACCTACCAGTGGAATGGCCTCCACTGGTCCCATTAAGTTAAGTTTGCCTTCAATGATTAATTGCTCTATAATTCATGCCTAAGGAAACTTATTTTTACCATCGGTCAATCCCTTTAAGCAGTATAACCCCTACAGGAGATACATTATTTTTGACATTTGCCATTAGATTTTTTGAGGTAGTACAATATATTTACTTTTTTGCTGTTATGTATATTATCTACATAATCTGATATAAGTATCACTATATCATTTTGCATAAAAGAGTGTTTTAAAAAGAACTCTATGATTTGAAGCCTTTGAACAGCAAGCATTGGTAGATCAAATCTACCAAGCACCATGCTCCAATGATTAAGAGTAAAGATTTGTATGGGTCTTGATGAATGTTTCTCTGTGACAGATGTGAGAGCAGACACACTCCATTGACAAGCAAACCAAGTTAAGAGATAAAAGAAAGGTTGTCTATAAAGAATGAAATCAGTGAACCAGTCAAAACTGAATTAGGTCTCACTAAAGTGTACAAAAGGGGCATTGGTTGGAACAGTAATAAATCTAAGCAAATAAAAGGCTATCAAAAAGAATTCTTCTTAGGTCTCGAATTTGCTTGAATTTTCCTGTATTGTTATCATATTTTTGTACATTGTGTTAATTTATTGATTTTCATCAGGATCTACTTTTTCCAAAGAATGAAGAGGAAACAATGATTTAGGCTAAGTTCCCACGTAGCGTTTTTCAAGCGTATATGCTGCGGAATTTCCGCAGCGTAAACGCTTGTTAAACGCTAGGTAATCCGCCCCCCATGGTCCCCAAGGGGATTCCGCAAGTTCTATGCCTATGCTGCGGATTTTTCCGCAGCGTTTATGCTGCACTCAAATATCCGCAGCATGTCCATTAATTTTGCGGAAGCGCGGCGTAATCGCCGCCATTGACTTGCATTGAGACGCACATAATCCGTGTCAGTACATTTGTACTCACGAATTATCTGCATTTTAATGTGCGGATGGTACCCAATTCTGGAGGAGAGGAGACTCTCATCCAGACCTGGGTACCATTGTACCTGTAAAAAAAAGAATAAAATAACAAATAAAGTTTATATTCACCTTCCGACGGCCCCCGGTCTCTGTCCCTTTGCTTGCGGGCAGGACTGAAGGACCTGCGGTAACGTCACAGTCATGTGACCACAGGCCGTTCAGTGCAGTGTCCCGTGATCAGCTGGCAGACAGGAGCGAGCGCAGCTACACACGCCGGGCCATCAGAGGGTAAGTATAGGTTTATTTTTTTATTTTTAAACATTCTTACGGTCACACTATATAAATCCATGCTGTTTGCATGAATTTATATAGTGTGACCTAGTTGTCAAGCACTTTCTAAGTGATGCTAAAATCGCCTGGAAAGCGCTTGTCAATCTGCATGCAGAAACGCATGTGAAAACGCTTCAAATCTGCATGTATTTGGCAGGAAAAACACATGTACAATCCGCATGCGTTTTTTCTGCCAGGGAGATGCAGAAATGATGCAGAAATTTTCTGCTTCATTTCTGCATCGTGGGCACATAGTCTAAATAAAAACAAGTATCACATGTGGTTGACAATATCAGTAAGGTATCTGTGTGTACATTTTTTTGTAAGGCTATGTGCCCAAGATGCAGAAATTAAGCAGAAAATTTCTGCAGCATTTCTGCATCTCCCTGGCAGAAAAAACGCATGCAGATTGTGCATGCGTTTTTCCTGCAGAATACATGCGGATTCACAAGCGTATTCACATGTGTTAACGCATGTGTTTCCGCATGCGGACTGACAAGAACTTTCCAGGCGATAGCATCACTTGGAAAGTGCTTGACAACTAGGTCACACTGTATAAATCCATGCAAACGGCATGGATTTATACAGTGTGACCGTAAAAATAAAAAAAATAAAGCTATACTCACCCCAGATGCCCCGGAGTGTGCTGCAGCGCTCGTCCTGGCTTCTTCCAGGTTGCCGGGCTATCGCGAGACAACCTGCGGTCACATGACCGCGACGTCATCTCAGGTCCAGGAAGGAGAAGCGCTGCCGGCATGCAGAGAGAAGCCGCCGGACAGGTGAATATAACTTTATTTTTTATTTTATTCTTTTTTTTACAAGTACAATGGTACCCAGGTCTGGATGAGAGTCTCCTCTCCTCCAGAACTGGGTTACCATCCTCACATAGAGATGCATGATATCCGCTTGTACAAATGTACAGACGCGGATATTATGCATCTCAATGCAAGTCAATGGCGGCGCTTCCGCAAAATTAATGAACATGCTGCGGATTTATGAGCGCTGCAGAAACCCTGCGGAAAAATCCGCAGCATGTGCATTGACATTGCGGAATGCCATTGGGGACCATGGGGTGCAGATTACCATGCGTTTTTGATGCGTTTCCGCTGCGGAAATTCCGCAGCGGAAACGCATGACAAACCTCATCGTGTGCACGCAGCCTAAAGAGAGATAAACACAGATAGAAAAACAGAGTGGAGTAGCCCTTTACGTTCATGAGTGTCCCGATGTGTTATCATTAGCCAAAATGTTTGGTCACAATGAACTGATCTTGAATATTTGTACTATGATAGTACGAGAACAGAAAACAAGAAAAGTAATCTAAAAACATCATTCTCCTTAATTAAATATTTTAGAGATGAAAATTTATGTATGTAAC
This sequence comes from Phyllobates terribilis, assembly GCF_046119375.1. Taxonomy (NCBI): domain Eukaryota; kingdom Metazoa; phylum Chordata; class Amphibia; order Anura; family Dendrobatidae; genus Phyllobates; species Phyllobates terribilis. The sequence continues at coordinate 288,123,586 of NW_027362761.1, forward strand.
TCAACAATATATTCTTTTTCAAATTTATTTTTTGCCCACATAATCGCTTGGCACATTTGTACATACCTGTCTGGTTTGTCGTGTATTAAAAGATGCAAACAATAAATGGTTTGACATGCAATGACCAAGTGAAATAAGTAAGTTTACTTACATGAAAATGATAAATAAATACAACTGGGGAGGGCGGTAGGTCCAGATTGACATGACAATAGTTTTTGCATCTTACAATTTAAACTCTGCTTAACTATTCTTTTGTTAAACTTTAACTTTTATACCAACCTTGAGCTGTATGCCAGAGTAAAGTGATCCTGTGTTTGTACCAGGTTCCAGACAGGAGAGGGCATCTGGACTACAATAATATATGGGCTCTTTACATTCCAGTTGTTCATCACAATTTACTCATATATGTGTCTGTGACAGAAAGATCTTGCAGTTTTGGAGGTGGAAGTTGGCCCCCATACCTCTTGGGCCACTGTACACAATGCATGAATGTTATGTTTGTCCATGCCAGGTTTCTCATCTGTAAAAGTGCAATCAGTCAAAATCGAATGGTAAAACCGTTAAACTAACAAGCTAAACCCTTTCCAATGTAATGTCCAAATAAACAGCGGGTTAAAGCATTATGGCTTAATAGTATGGAGAAAATGCTCCCCAGTATTTGCCTGCTGCATTAGATTTGAGATTATCAGATACACTCCAAAGGCATGATCCACATGCTAATCAAATTAAGAGCCAAATTATGGATGTTGCAGGCGCAGAGATTACTGATGTTGCTTGTGGACGAGGTCCTGCAAATCAATTTGCTTTATCTCTATTTGCAAGGAATATTTTTTTTTTGTCAATTCACTCAATCTTTTTCAAGTGAAAATTATAAAAAAAAAAATCTCACACGATTGTCATACTTCTTCAGAAAGAGGTAGTGAGTCTCTGTAAACATGTAAATTCTTATTTGAAAGAAAAAATAAAATAAAGCATCCCACCCTTGTATATCTGGCTAATGGCATAAGAAGCAGTTAATATTGTCATGGATTATAAATTCTGTTGCTGCTTCCCATTAGGATGCTGTAGAGAAAAATAATAGGCATGCAGGTGAAAGTAATAGTCTTTCCCAAAGAGAAGTCCAATTGCAGTGGATAGTTGGCAAGAGTTAGATTTTGAATATTTTATTGTATTTTGCAGATTATAAAATTCACTGGACTATAAGATGCACCCCAAATTTTGGAGTGGAAAGTAAAAAAAAAATGTTAAAATAAAAATGGTGGTGCGTTTTATAATCCCTATTAATGGTAGCTTACCAGGGGGGTCAGTGGCAGTGGTGTGGGGTACCAGGAGGCAGGGTCACGGCTTCAGGAGGCCAGCGGCAGCAGGAGCAGGGCGATGCTGCAGTGCATGGGCTCTCTCCTGAAATCTCTATCTGCACTTGCACCACCTCCACTGGCCATTTTCCCAAAGCCCATCGCAGGGAACTGAATGGCAAAGGGGACTCCGCTCACCGGCACCGACATCTCATGAGTGCTCAGGCACCGCACTATCGCCCTGCTTCTGCCACTGCAGGCCTCCTGAAGTAGCGACCTTGCCTTCTGTGAGCCTGCTCCACAGATGCCGACTCCCCAGTAAGCTCACTTTGCATTAAAAAACGCACCCCCATTTTCTTCCCAAATCTGGAGGAAAAAAAGTGTGTCTTAACTAAGATCCGAAAAATAAGGTATTATTTCATATAAATAACTACATATAAATTTTGCAATCGAACAAATGTATTCTACAGACATACTAGCTATATATAAATTAGACATTGTATTTGAAATATTTGGAAAATATATATAAATTGAGATTAAACAATTGATAGAGTACTGATTAGGTATAAGACCCAATATTGATTTTGCCTAGGACCCGATTTGTCTAAAACCTTTCATGTAATCTACCAACAAATACTTTATCGGCTCTTCCTCACTGCCGGTGATATCTCCCCAAATCCTGGTCCTCCTCACCACATCCCTACAGTCACTTCTACATCTCATCCACAATCCATCACAAATTTCCGTAACTTCTCTAACCTTATACCCATCCACCCATCCCCTGCTTTCCCAGTCCCTTTAACAGAAGCTCTATGGAATGCTCGCTCTGTCTGCAACCAACTTTCCTACATCCATGATCTTCCATTACTAACAAACTTACCTTTCTCGGCATCACCGAAACCTGGCTCACTCCCTCTGACACAGCCTCTCCAGCTGCACTTTCTTATTGTGGATTCCATCTTTCTCATACCCCTACCCTAGCAGCAAGCATGGTGGAGGAGTTGGTTTTCTCCTATCAGATAAGTGCTCCTTCACCCAATTTCCACTGCAACCCTCCTTTACTCTCCTTTCTTTTGGAGGTGCACTTTGTGAGCATCTATTTCCCCTCCAACCTCCAACTGGCTGTCATTTCTTGCCCCCAAGGGCCAGCCACCACCTTCTTCAACCACTTCACCACCTGGCTACTTCACTTTCTTTCCGATGACATCCCCACTATGATCATGGGTGACTTCAACATCCCCATTATCACTTCTCACTCAGCTGTCTCTAAACTTCTTTCCTCCTTCGGCTTCACTCAATGGTAATCCGCAGCCACTCACAAAGAAGGCCACACACTGGCCTTCATCTTCACCCGCCTCTGTTCCCTATCTAACCTCTCTAACTCACATCTCACTCTTTCTGATCACAACCTACTTGCATTCTCTTCCCTCTCCACTCCAGGTGCACAATCCTCACTCAACAATCTTGAGGTGACAGACAGTCGCCCGGCAGTTGATTGAAGGAGATCTCTAAGTTTGGCATTACAGACATCTTCTTAGAGGCTGTCTCTAGGACCCAGCGGCTACCTCCCTCTGGCTAATTGACACCCTGCCTGGGTGTATAAATACCTGCTGTGTTTCAGAGGGAGGTGCCGGCGATATTCATTACTACCTGTGAAAGCTTTAGCAAGAACAGCACTTCGTCCTCTCTGGAGCTTGAGGACGTGTGTGCATTTGTCTGGAATTCATCTAAAGCTAAGCAATTTCCCCCTGTTTGTCGACCCCTGTTGTCTATAGTGTTTAGTGGAGATTGACTAGTGCTCATCTCTTCCCTAGCCTTAGTCATACTCCAGGGAAAGACAGGGCAAGGCACACGTGCGGCGATTGGTTAAGAGCCAATACAGGGATGTTAGAGGAGACAGGGTGACGCTAGATCAACCTAGGAGGTCTCCACTTCCCCTCTTTCTCTAGAGTCTGGGCTCCCTTTCGCTCTTCCCTTTGTGTTGCACTAAGTCTTTCCCACACCTTGAGTCACACATGCACACCCTCACAGAAATCTTAAACACCTTTATCTACACTCACTCTCTGAATCCCTTCTCCCTCTTGCAAACATAAGTTCTTTACACAATTTTGATGTTGCTGCCACTTTATATAACATCACAATTGCTGTAGCTCTCAAATGAGTCACCCCCTTCACACATGCCAAAGATCGTAAAATCAACTGGCAATCCTGGCACACCAGCCTGAATAAAGAACTGAGGCGGGCTTCCAGGGTTGCTGAGTGGAGATAGAAAAGATCCCACTCCCACAAGTACTTAATCACATTCAAACAGTCCCTCACTACATTTGAGTCCACACTCACTGCAGCAAAACAAACCTAATACTCATCTCTCATATCCTCCCTGTCTTACAACCCTTAACAGCTAATCAACACTTTCAATTCTCTCTTCCATCCCCCAGCACCTCCTAACTCTCTTCTCATCTCAGCTGAAGACTTTCCCTCATTCTTCATGCAGAAGATCAATATCATCAGAGAAAGCTTTGGCCTACAACCCCCACAGCCCCTCCTCATAACTATTCAGCCCTCCTCCTCCAAAACCAGCTTCTCCACCATTACAGAAGATCAATTTTCCTCCCTACTCTCAAGATCACATCTCACCACCTGTGCACTTGACCCGATCCCGTCCCACCTCATCCCAAACCTTACCACAGTATTCATCCCAACCTTAAACCATCTCTTCAACCTGTTACTAAAATATGGTGTTTTCCCCTAATGCTTCAAACATGCCTCGATCACACCCACCCTCAAAAAGCCCTCTCTTGAATCATTCTCTGTGTCTAGCTATCGCCCCATATCACTTCTCCCCTATGCCTCAAAACTACTCGAGCAACACGTCCATCTTGAATTGTCCTCCCACCTCTCCTCTTGCTCCCTCTTTGACCACTTACAATCTGGCTTCCGACCGCATCACTCCACTGAAACTGCCCTGACTAAAGTCACCAATAACCTTCTAACTGCCAAATCGAAGCAACACTACTCTATCCTCCTCTTCCTGGACCTGTCCTCTGCTGTCCTACAGTGGACCATTCCCCCATACTATAGATTCTCTCATCTCTTGGCATCACAGACTTGGCCTTATCTTGGAACTCTTCATACCTAACATACCGGACATTCACCATCTCCCACTCACAAATCACCTCCTCATCTCACCCCCTATCTGTCGGTGTCCCCCAAAGTTCAGTTCTAGGGCCCCTGCTCTTCACTATTTACACCTTCAGCCTGGGACAGCTCATAGAGTCCCACGGTTCTCAATATCATCTCTATGCTGATGACACACAGATCTACCTCTTTGGACCCGATATCACCTCAGTACTAACCAGAATCCCACAATCTCTGTCCGCTATTTCATCCTTCTCCTCTACTAGATTTCTAAAACTTAACATGGACAAAGCAGAATTCATCATCTTTCCACCATCTCAACCCGCCAACAGACCTATCCATCAAAATCAATGTCTGCTCATTCTCCTCAGTCCCGCAAGCTCTCTGCCTTGGCGTAACTCTGGGCTCTGATCTCTCCTTTATACCACAGTCCAAGCCGTTTCAACTTCCTGGTGACTCCAACTCAACAATATTTCCCAGGTCAGTACATTCCTTAATCAAGGAGCTGCAAAAACCCTACTCCAAGCTCTCATCATCTCCCACCTCAACTACTGTAACCTCCTGCTCTGTGCCCTCCCTTCTAACACTCTTTGCATCCCTCCAATATATCCTAAACTCTGCTGCCCAACTAATCCACATGTCCTCTCACTATTTCCCAGCCTTTCCCCTCTATCAATCCCTTCACTTGCTCCCCATTACCCAAAGACTCCAGTTCAAAACCCTAACTATGGCATACAAAGCTATCCACAACCTGTCTCCTCCATACATCTGTGACCTAGTCTCCCAGTTCTTATCTGCATGCAACCTCCGATCCTCACAAGATGTCCTTCTCTATTCCCCTCTTACCTCCTCTTCCCACAATCGCATACCAGATTTCTCCCGTGCATCCCCCCTACTCTGGAACTCTCGACCTCAACATATCAAACTCTTGCCTACCATTGATACCTTCAAAAGGAACCTGAAGACCCACCTCTTCTGACAAGCCTACAACCTGCAGAAACCCTCGTCTCACCATACCGCTGTACAACCAGCTCTACCCTCACCTACTGTATCCTCACCCATCCTCTGAAGACTGTGAGCCCTCTCGGGCAGGTTCCTCTCTTCCTGTACCAGTCAATGACTTGTATTGTTTAAGATTATTGCACTTGTTTTTATTAGGTATACCCCTTTCACATGTAAAGCGCCATGGAATAAATGGTGCTATAATAATTAATAATAATATATAATAATAATCTATAATATGAATCATAGATAACATTTGTAAACCTAATTTCCTATGCACATTATTGTTCACTCGTAAACTTATTTGACAACCCTACCAACAATAAATTTGTTTATTCAAAGCCTCAATTTTTTTTTTCTTGCTTAATTGGGTATGAAAATGTGAGGGAAAAAAACACAACAAATAAACATTCACTATCTCCCGGACAGTATATTGTGACCTTAAGCTTTCTGTTCTTGGCCAAATTCTACTATTGAACAAATGAAGTAAATCATTCTGGCACCTAGATAATTAAATAATTATCAGCCATTTAATAACAGAGAGTGGGTGTTCTGAATTACCATATTAGACAGTGTCTTTAAGGTCTAATTGTTGCATTACATCAGAGTTACTCATTCATTATTCTTGTCATTTCGGGTGATAATTTGCACTTTAAGAGACAGCGACAATTTTAGCAGGTAATTAGAAACATGTCAGGTTTGGCCTAGTGAGTTACTGTCACAATTACAGCATTTATCCTGGTGTCCTCATTTTAGAGAAAAAAAAGAAAGAAATGTAGGAAAATAGAATTTGCATTAGTTCAAGAAATACACTTCCTGAAGTTCTTGTTATTATCCACAATTAATATGCATGTTTGTGGGGAATACATCTGGCTACAGCTTCTACATAATGCAATATGATTTACTTTACTTAGAATATCTTGTATTTTTTCTTACTTCTTAAAAGGAACCTGACAGCATACTACGCGAAATATGGCAGCATGCATTAGGTACTTGCAGTATCATGTCAGCCAGGCATGTTTTACCCTGGAACACTACAGCATTTAAAAGACATTAAACTTTTGAAAGCTGTCCTTATGTGCAGAAACATAGGAAGAGACCTCTCTCGCAAGAAGAGCCAGGAATTAAGAAGCTGGCGGGGGTCGGATTCATGGACTTGTCACTAGTGTTGAGCGAGCACTAAAATGCTCGGGTGCTCGAAGCTCGGGCCGAGCTCACTGTGATACTCGGGTGCTCGACCCGAGCAACGAGCCCAATGTTAGTCTATGGGTGACCCGAGCATTTTTGCGGCGGCACCCCCGTCAGTCTGTAGAAAGCCTAAAAAGTGCCCAAAACGATAGTGACAGTGCTCAAATGACATGGGGACAGCATGGGGATCGCCCCAGGAAGCATTTCTGACCCCCAGGTCACTGCTGTCAACAACGTGGTCAGAGGTATTAAGCCACTTTTACGGGCTCACAATAAAACGTTCAAAAACGAAACTGAAACTGTTTTCCTGTAAAATATGTTAAGGTTAAGGAACTTCCTTTCCAGGGTAATGACTTGTGTATAAGGTAAAATAAATAACCAAAAACAAAAATACTCCTCCACACCTTGGGATATGTTCACAAGTAGCATTTTTTATGCGTTTTTGCACTTTTGTATTGCTTTCAACCGTGACAAATACATTCACCAGGAAATGTCATTTTAACATTTCACAACCTTATCTGGCCATGTGCTGTGTGACACATGCATACAGTGCTGAAAAGACATGGGAGCAGCATGGGGAAGACCCCTGGAAGCATCTCTTACACCCAGGTCACTGCCTAAAAGTGTGCCCATCATTATGCAGGCTTTAGAGACCCTACACTACCTATTTTGCAGTATAAATCTCTCCCTAGCTCAGCAGCACTCTCCCTACACTGTCTGATCCGGAGCAACTGTGTCCAAGATGGCGGCGCCCGGTTTTAAATACTCGAAGTGACGCTGTGCGGCCAGCCATTCACTGTAATGCTGACAACCAACATGGCTGCGGCATTACAGTGACTGCCTGGCAATCCCTGCATGTTCATTGGCTCTGTAAAGAGCACCAAACATGCAGGGCGGAGACCTGAGCTTCCGCCCGAGTAACCCGAAAATGCTCGGTGCTCGCCGAACATCCCGAGTAGTGAGATGCTCGGGCGAGTACCGAGCAGTGTCGAGCATGCTCGCTCAACACTACTAGTCACCAAATGCGGCATGATTCCTAGAAAGGCTTTGAAATGTATGCTGTTCTCTGAAACAACAAAGCATTACAGAGTAAAACATACTTGACTAAAATGATTCAGCCAGTATCTCATAAATGCTGCCCTTTGTAAGAACACCATGTATCAGATGTCAAGTTCCCTTTAAATTGTTTTTTGGCTTTTTATTGAATGAACTTTAAGTAAATATGAGTGCAACCATTTTACTTACTTTAACCCCTTAGTAATCTGACCAGAATGGGTCTTAATAATAGATAAGAAAATACATTCAACTGGAATTGAATTTTACTTCTATTTTGCAAAAATCCACATTTACCAAACAACATGCAGATTTTTTTGTAATTTTCTTTCTTGTGGATTGAACAATTTACTGAACCACAGAGGTCTATCAAAAGGTTGAAAATAAGATACTTATATTCCCCTTACTGATCACTTCTCAGCCCCTCAGCTACTCAATGATGTCCATCTCGAGTGCTAAAATCTTTGGAGCCAATCAGATGCCTCTCATAGTATTACATTGTACATAATTGTCAAGATTATCGCAGTCCGCGAAGGTCATGTCGAACCACCCGCTGTGATCTCTTGAGCGAAAACTGTCTCCTGCCCCCTAGCCTCCGGACAATTACACAATTGGCCGATGATCAATGTAGGAGGCCGCAGGCTGTTTGCATTAGCAGGCTAGCTTTTGGAAAACTAACAGTGTGAATATAATATATATAACTCCGGATTCCAACACATGAAATATATGTATATACTCCCATACGATAACTGCTAACTTCACGATAAACCAAGAAAGATTATTAGCTGCCACCACCAGTCGGGTTTTTTACAGGCTCACTGGAAGCCTGGTTCTGGTTCTTGTAGCATATGGCTTCGGGGTTCAGTTTATAGAACACAAGGAACAGAACTAGTACATTTTAAATTTAATTCAGAATGATAGGCAGTGTTTATAAAAATATACAAAAGATTTTACAAAGGTGACAAAATAATACAGAATATACAGTTGCATAAAATAAAATGATAAATCAAGAAAACTTACTAGACCTGTCGTCATAGATATGGCTTTAGGTATATGGAGGGAGGCTTCAGAAAAATGGACAGAACCTACAGTCAACTGTGTCTCCAAATACTGACACGCCTAAAGATTGGAAGTTGCTTTTTATAAGCTCCTAGGTTACACCCACACCTCCTCCCATCCTTACTCCTGCAGGGTTGGACTTTTCAGTTTCAGAAAATTATGAAATTCCCTAAACTGACTATATCTTTGCTTCAGAACGTCGCATGTGCTCGATATCAATGTCATCTTTTGTATTATTTTATCTTTAAACATAGAGACTAGTGATGAGCAAATGTGATCGCCACTGCTTGGTACACGCCTGAGCATCACGGTGCTTGACAAGCTCGGTGTCGGCGAGTATTTCAGTGTTGCTCGGGCGGGAACTCGGGTCCCCTCCTTGCATATTTGGCGCTCTTTAGAGAGTCACTGAACATGAAGGGAATGCTTGCCACGCACTGTAATGTCGTAGCCATGTTGATTGTGGGCATTGCAGTGATTGGCAAGCCGCACAGCGTTATCAGGTCTATATAAGACCTGGTGCTGCTATGCTCGTCACAGTCTACCCCGGAATCAGGCAGAGTAGCGAGAGCTGCTGCTGAGTCAGGGAGAGATTTGTTTGTTTAGAGTTAGTTATATATCCATCTGAACTTACAGTCCTCCTGAGGACTAATCAAGGTGCATATTTTTAGTGGTGAAGGTGATAGCAGGAGTTAGGCAGGCAGGCAGTTTATGTGGCAGACTGCAGTGCATATAGTGTAAGAGGGTCCATAGCATGTTCCTGCTGCTGCTGTTCTTACAGATATTTGTAGATATAGCCCCAGATATCAGGGGCCAGGTTAATTTTTTTTTTATCTTAATCCTGGTTATTTGCTTAAAAACCAAGGCAGGCAGGGTATATGACTGACTGCAGTGTATGATACAGCACAAGAGGGTCCATTGCATGTTCAACTTCTGAGTAATCCTGCTGTGACAAATATTTGTAGACATAGCCCCAGATATCAGGGGCCAGGTAATTTTTTTTTTATCTTAATCCTGGTTATTTGCTTAAAAAGCAATCCAGAGTACACCATTTTTTCTGCTCCGTTTGCTTGACAGCACTGCACAATAAAGTCAGATCTGTTACATATTTCAGAGATAAAAATCCAGAAATTTGAACTGAACCTGGAAAATATAGTCCTCCTTTTCCATTCTGTTGCAGTGTGTCAGTCAAGCTATTCACGCTAGGTCTCTGTGTAGAATAATATTAGTAAATTACAGGCCTGCTATTTAAAACTGTGGTTCTCTGTCAGACATATCACATATAACAGTGTTCCAAAATCAGCCATTTCTGCCTTCCATTTCGATGCAGTGTGTCGGTTAAGCTATTCACACTAGGTCTCTGTGAAAAATAATATTAGAAAATTACAGGTCTGCTATTTAAAACCGAGGTTCTCTGTCAGATATATCACATATAACTGCGTTTCAAAATCAGCCATTTCTAGTGAACGTGGAAAATATTGTCCTCCATTTAAAATGGGCAAGGTGCGTGGCAAGGGACGGGTAAATAGATGTGATGGTGATGGTGCATGTAGAGGCCGATGCCGTGGGCAAGCTGAAAATGTGCCACAGCAAGCACCCACATCTTGTCATCAGACCTTCCTGTCCCAGTTGCTAGGGGACTGCAGCACACCACTATTGAACCCAGAGCAATGTCAAAAGGTTGTTGGTTGGATAGCAGAAAATGCTTCCAGTCACTTTGCCACCACCACTACCAGACAGAGTGTCTTCTACACGATCAAGTCTAAGTAGCCGTGAGACTGGACCGCATATTTCTCACCCTGATCCTCCTTCCTCCCACTATGCCGAGTGCCCAAAGACAACTGATTCCACACTTGGACACACTGGAAGAGCTGTTCACCTTTCCATTTGTAAATTCGGGCCTCTCGCTTGGCCAACTTCAAGCGAGTCAAGAGGACAACGCGTGTAGCGATAACCAAATATTTGAGCAGCCACGGTAACACGAAGGCAATGGTGGGAAAGTGCAATTACTGTGACCAAGAGGTGGATGATGATGATACAAAAATGACAGAAAATCAGGAGGAGGACCAGGGTGTGGAAGTGGAATATGAGGTGGTGGATGATATAGTAACTGGCCCAACCTGGCAGGGGGACATGAAGCACACAGGAGGAGGGAGGCATAGCACCACAATAGGCAGGAAGAAGCAGTGTGGTGGCCGCAGACATAAGGAGGGAAAGTGTTCCCCGTAACACCAACACAACGGAAGTTGCCAGTGCAACTGTTAGGTCTTCCCAAGTCTAATTGTTTTTAAAGACTCTGCAGATAACCGCTAAAAGGCCATTTGTACCACCTGCCAGGTCAGCATCAGCAGGGGTAGCAAAACTAACAGCTTGACCACCACCCGCATGATCAGGCACATGGCAGCAAAGCACCCTACTAAGTGGGCTGAACCCCAGGATCCAGCAACAGTGTCTGTCGGTGACACCACTGCTTCTTCTGCTGTTGTGCATGCATGCCAATCCCCTGTCAATGGCGCATGCCAAGATGACTACCGCCCTGCACATGTCGGTGCAAACTCTCAACTAGCACCATTAGCAAGCATGTCCACTTCCTTGTCCCAGCGCAGCGTTCAGTTGTCCCTACCCCAGTCCTTGGAAAGTAAGTGCAAATACGCAATCAATGCCCCACAGGCCACACTACTAAAATCACAAATTTTGCAAATGCTTGTGCTCCAAATGTTGTCGTTTTGATTCGTGGAGACGGAAGCTTTCTGCAACCTGATGTGTTGGTCATCCCTCAACAATGCAGTTACTGTGAAAGTCCACCTAACCATGGACACGTGGACAAGTGCTTGTGGGCAGGGATGGTACATTTTGCTGATGACACACTGGGTTAATATAGTGGAAGCCGGGACCCAGTCTGATCTTGGGATGGAACACGTCCTACCGATGCCGAGAATTGCGGGCCCGAGTTCAATCAGGCTTTCCCCCACATTCTATAGATAGGTCACCTCCTCCTTCTCCTCTTCAGCTTCCATTTCCGAAATCAGCACATCAGTCAGAAGCTGGAAGCACTGCAGCACTGCCTCGGCCAAGCGGCAACAGGCTGTGCTGAAGCTAATATGTTTAGGTGAAAAACCGGACACTGATTAAGAGTTTTGGACAGCTCTGAAAGAGCAGGCAGAACTGTGGCTGACACTGTTGAACCTACAGCCAGGGAGGGTGGTGTGACAATGGCCGGAACCTGGAGGAGGTTCTGAAGCGAGGTGAGCTCACACACGTTCCATGTCTGGCCCATGTACTTAACCTCGTGGTTCAGCGGCTTCTCAAAACCAACCCAGATCTCTTGCATCTGCTTGTCAAAGTACACTCGTGTGTGCCCATTATATAAAGTCAGCTACAGCTTCCGCCGCTCTTGTCGTGCTTCAGCAGCGTTTGCAGCTTCCAGCTTACCGACTGGGGTGTGATGTCCCCGTGCATTGGAACTCTACATTGCAGATGTTGGGAAGGTTTTATGAGCATAAAAGGGCAGTTTTTGACTACTAGCATCAACACGGCCGTCGTTATTCAGGTCAGACCCCACGCATAAAATCTCAGGAGTGGACATGGATGTCAGACATCTGTACAATAATCCAAAACTTTGAGTCCACCAAGATGTTGAGCAGCGATGACGCCATAATTAGCGTCACCATCCCGCTTTTCTGTCTTCTGAAATGCTCTCTGCTCACAATTAAGGAGGATGCATTGCAGGCGGTGCACGATGAGATGGAGCAAGAAATCATACATGGTGATTTCACACAGCAGAGTGTCATCTCATCCCAACGTGGATTGGGTGACAATGAGGAGGAGGAGGAAGAACAGGAGCTAGTTTCCGGCGCTATAGACGGTGCTACCTGCACAACTGTCATACCGTCTGTTCAGTGTGGATGGTCTTAGGACAGGGGGAGGAGGAAAAGAAGGTGGAGGAGGAGAGCATGGTAAGTCATCCTCTAGGTGAGGACACGGAAGTCTTGCATCTTTGCAGTCTGGCACATATGGCTGAGTTTATGTTACGCTGCCTTTCCCCTGACCCTCGCATTGTCCAAATTTGGGGTGACAGTCATTACTGGTTGGTGACACTTCTAGACCCACGCTACAAGTATAACTTTCTGTCTCCTATTCCCACGCCAGACATGCCTAATTAAATGGGGTAGTACCAAAATGCCCTTGTTGCAGAATTATTAATAAAATTCCCATCTGAAAATGCTGGCGGCAGAGGTCACAGGTCGTTGGACAACCAAGGAGTACTGGCGAGAGAGACTCAAATGCAATACAGCAGAGGCAGGGGAACACTGTCAAAGTTCTGGGACAGTTTTCTCAAACCCTCCCATCGCACAGGCCCTGAAGCGGGGGGGAATCTCACAAGGAGTGCAAGGGTTCTGGAGATGGTGTGGGAGTACCTTGCCAACCGTACCAATGTCCTCCGTGATTCATCTGTGCCTTCTAATTATTGGGTATCCAAGCTGGACATGTGGAATGAACTGGCTCTCTATGCCTTGAAGGTCCTGGCCTGCCCTGCCGCTAGCATTTTTGTCAGAGCGGGTTTTTAGTGCTGCCGGTGGAATTATAAACGATAAGCACATTCACCTGTCAACTGAAAATGCTGACTCTTAATAAAAATGAACAAGGGCTGGATTGGGCCAGACCTCTCAACACCACCGAATGATAGCAGCATAACATAAACTCAAATACAGTGTCTTTTTTGGTGGAGGTCTAACTGTATTCCCATGCACCTCTGTCTTCACACCCTGACAAGGGTATGTGCTTTCTGATTTTGTCTATTTGCTTTTGTCCTCCTCCTTCTTCGCATCCTTATCCTCCACCACCAAATTACAACCATATGTACCATACCAACATATCAACGTCTCTTGCAAGGGGCATTGGAGTTCCTCTAAATTTTTGGCAGCCATTGCTTCACTGCATAGGCAAACACTATGGGAGAACCACTTCCTAATAATGGGAACATTGTTTTTATGAGGCTCTCTGACATCTATGTCTCTTGCAAGGGGCATTGGAGTTCATCCAAATTTTTGGCAGCCATTGCAGTCACTGCATATGCAATAACAGTATAGGAGACCCACTTGTTAATAATGAGAACAAGAAAGCATATCCGGCTTATGGCTCTTTAACAACAGTGAGGGCCGACTGCTGGCCTTTTAAGAATAGTAAGGGCTACCTGATGGCCCTATAAAAATATGTTTGTGACTTTCAGAGTCCATCCATCAAAAATGAAACAGAATGTGTCTGATGTGTCACACACCACATGGCCACATAAGGTTGTAAAATGTTAAAATGACACTTTACGGTAAATGCATTTGTCTTGGTTGAAAGCAATGCAAAAGTGCAAAAACGCATAAAAAACGCTACGTGTGAACATAACACAAGGTGTGGAGGAACATTTTTGTTTTTGTTTATTTATTTTGCCTTAAATACAAGTCATTGCCCTGTAAAGGATGTTCCTTAACATACATGTATTTCCCAGGAAAATCCATTTTGGTTTTGTTTTTGCATGTTTTATTGTGAGTTTGTAAAAATGGCATAATACCTCTGACAACATTGTTGACAGCAGTGACCAGGAAGTCAGAAATTCTTCCAGGGGTCTTCCCCATGCTGTTCCCATGTCATTTGAGCACTGTTCCCCTCGATTTAGGCAATTTTTAGGCCCTCTGCAGACCGCTAGGGGGAGCCACCGGAAAAATGCTCGCGTTTCCCATACACTTCCATTGGGCTCATTACAATTTGCTTGAACCGAACAACGAGTACGCGAGCATTTTAGTGCTCGCTCATCACTAATCATTAGAGATGAGCGGTGTTCGACTCGAACTGTTCGCCAATCTCAAATTCGAGCTGTTTTTGGCGGTGTTGGAGCCGTTCGACGAACACGAACGATTTGAAAAAAATCCGGCTGTTCGAGGTTATCTTCGATAACTGTTCGTACATCAAAATCGTAACTGGATTTTTTCACAGGAATGCTGTTAATCAATGTTAATACACAGTTTGAGTGTACAATCGGCGGGGGGAGGGGCAGGGGATGGATCTCTGCAGAAATAATAAAGATCTCCATTTTTCTTTTCTTTCCCGCATTAACAGTGGGAGGTGCAGTCTGTCAGCCTATCAGCAGCGCACACACACAGCGAAATTCTTTTTTTCACACAAGCAAGGGCATGTGTCATTGGCTGTGTATGTCACATGTCCTTGCCCTATAAGACCCAGCCATTTTCCCCATCGCCACCATTTTCTCACTGCTGCAGCTGAGTGTTAGATGGCACTGCTGCTGCTTTTGGCGCCATATTGGGTAACTGTGAATTGCAAGCGAATTTTCTCTTAAATAGACAGGAAGGTTTAGGGAGTAGGGACTAGTTTGTAATTGCAGTCCTTTTGAGGGCTAGGTTAAAGGAGTTCCTAGCACTTTTTGCCAGGCAGGTCTGTGCCAGTGCTGTGCAAGTGTTTTTCACAGCATTTCGCGAAATCTAGCTAAGCAAATCCTTTTGGGCCTCTTGCAGTGTGTGTTAGTCAGTGGAGTATCCTATCTGTGTTTCAAGCTACACCACCTGTTTATGTAATACGAATTTTTTACTGCACCTAGCCAAGTAAAACCTTTTGGGCATAGTAGCAGTGTGTGTTACTCATTGTATTAGGCCATCTATACCAAGCTCCACCAGCTTTGAAATTAATAATAAATTTTAGCTGCATCTAGCCCGGAAAATAATTTTGGGCATAGTAGCAGTGTGTGGTACTCATTGTATTAGGCCATCTATACCAAGCTCCACCAGCTTTGAAATTAATAATAATTTTTAGCTACATCTAGCCCGGAAAATAATTTTGGGCATAGTAGCAGTGTGTGGTACTCATTGTATTAGGCCATCTATACCAAGCTCCACCAGCTTTGAAATTAATAATAATTTTTAGCTGCATCTAGCCCGGAAAATAATTTTGGGCATAGTAGCAGTGTGTGGTACTCATTGTATTAGGCTATCTATACCAAGCTCCACCAGCTTTGAAATTAATAATAATTTTTAGCTACATCTAGCCCGGAAAATAATTTTGGGCATAGTAGCAGTGTGTGGTACTCATTGTATTAGGCCATCTATACCAAGCTCCACCAGCTTTGAAATTAATAATAATTTTTAGCTGCATCTAGCCCGGAAAATAATTTTGGGCATAGTAGTAGTGTGTGGTACTCATTGTATTAGGCCATCTATACCAAGCTCCACCAGCTTTGAAATTAATAAAAAAATTTTGCTGCATCTAGCCCGGAAAATAATTTTGGGCCTGTAGCAGTGTGTGGTACTCATTGTATTAGGCCTTCTATACTAAGCTTCGCCAGCTTGGAAATTAATAATCATTTTTAGCTGCATCTAGCCCGGAAAATAATTTTGGGCATAGTAGCAGTGTGTGGTACTCATTGTATTAGGCCATCTATACCAAGCTCCACCAGCTTTGAAATTAATAATAATTTTTAGCTGCATCTAGCCCGGAAAATAATTTTGGGCTTGTAGCAGTGTGTGGTACTCATTGTATTAGGCCATCTATACTAAGCTTTACCAGGTTTGAAATTAATAATCATTTTTAGCTGCATCTAGCCCGGAAAATAATTTTGGGCATAGTAGCAGTGTTTGGTACTCATTGTATTAGGCCATCTATACCAAGCTCCACCAGCTTTGTAATTAATAATAATTTATAGCTGCATCTAGCCCGGAAAATAATTTTGGGCCTGTAGCAGTGTGTGGTACTCATTCCATTAGGCCATCTATATTAAGCTCCACCAGCTTTGAAATTAATAATAATTTTTAGCTGCATCTAGCCCGGAAAATAATTTTGGGCCTGTAGCAGTGTGTGGTACTCATTGTATTAGGCCATCTATACCAAGTTCCACCACATGTGCATGTAATAAAATTGTTTTACTGCTTCTAACCCAGCCAATCCTTTTGGGCTAGTACCACAGTTTGTCCACTCAGCTCTGCTCGGTTTCCATCCATCGTTGTTTGTGCAAACAACTACAGAGTTGTCAATTAGTTAACCACCAAAATCAGTGGCAAAAGGCCTGCTGCTGGTGGAACGGGGAATAGGCGTGTTGAGAAGGGAAAAAAAGGTTGTGTCTGTGGGGTAGGTGTTAAAGCAACAGTAACATTTGCAGAAGAAAGACCATCTTCCAGCCAAACTAAGATGTCTACTTCTTTTCTTGGACAATGTGATCCGAACCCTTTCTTACGGCCACGCCCATCGCTACAAATTCCAGATGAGGCACAAAAACAGCAGGTGCTTCAAAGGATATCAAGTGCTCCTTTATGTGGGCTCTCCTCCACCTCATCTTCAATATCACAAATACTCCAGTCCTCAGAGGTGTCACCCCAATCGCACTTGCTTCCTCACAGCTCCCAAGTCTCCAGCTGCCTGTCTGAGTATGGGGTAGCACAGATGGTTGAGTCTGTAGAGCTGTTTACTCATACTATAGCCTGGGAATCAGAGGTGTGTTCTAGAGCTTCTGTGAATCCAGACGAGGAAATGATCTGCACTGATGCCCAGAATCTTTATGAGTCGGATCCAGGACCAGATGAAGAAGGTTCTGAACATAATGTAGACCCTCGTTCCCAAACTGTAACTCCTGTTGGTGGAGACAATGATGAAGACGATGATGAGACTCAAATACCTGATTGGAGCGACAACTTGAGTTTTCGGTCAGGGCAGGAAGAGGTTGGCTCTAAGGACGACGGGTGTGAGAACACAAAGGTTGATGATGACGAGGTTGGAGATCCCACTTACTGTCAACCCACAGTCAGCCAGTCAATGAGGTCAGTAGAGGAGGAGGAGGAGGATGCTAGTGACGACGAGGTTAGCTCGCGCCTTCCTGGACAGAGACGTAGTACTGGAAGCACGTCAACAACTGCATCCTCAAACACAACTGTGCCTCTGACCACAAGTCGTGGTGGCTCTTCAGGTCGCATGGGCTCTAAGCCTTGCATAGCCTGGGCACTTTTTCAGATCGATAAGGATGACCCAACTCATGTTATCTGTAACATTTGTCACCAAAAGCTAAGTAGAGGCCAAAAAATCCATAGTTTGAGTACTTCATGCATGAACCGTCACATGGATATGAAGCATAAGTTGCAGTGGGAAGCTCAGTGTGCTACAATGCGGCATAGCGGGCCGGGCCAACCACCGTCTGCCCCATCTTGCACATCCGCGGCCTCTTCATCCTCTGCGACTGGGGGGACAGCAGTCACACATGTTTTTAGACAAAGACCTGCCACCTCTTTACCCGCAACAGCCAGTGTGATTGGCAGGTAATCATTACATTTCCAAGTGGAAACACCAGCTGGTGTTGAGCACTCTCCGACATCGAGAGCACCACCTTTGGATCAAGGCAACCTAACTTTTCCGCCTGCATCTTCCTCACAGACCGGCAGTTTGCCGGGGACACCCTACTCAACCCCGTCTAAGCACAACACCCAGCCCTCGGTCCCTCAAATGTGGACAAGTAAAAGACCATTTTCTCCTAGCCATGAGAAAGCTAAGAGTTTGAATTTCACCATCTGCAAGCTCTTGGCTACAGGAATTCTGGCTTTCCACCTGGTGGACACAGAGGATTTTTGAGACCTTATGTCCGTCGCAGTGCCCCAGTACCAGATACCCAGTCGGCACTACTTCTTTAAAGAAAGGGGTGCCTGAGCTCCACCAGCATGTCGCACACAACATCACCGCTTCTTTGAGAAACTCTGTGTGTGACAGGGTGCATTTCACCACAGACACTTGGACGAGTAGGCATGGACAGGGGCATTACATGTCGCTGACTGGGCACTGGGTAACTATGGTGACAGCAGGACAAGGGGCTGCTGTCCAAGTCTTGCCATCCCCACGAGTTGTGCGTCAATCCTCTTTATCTCGAAGTTCCTCCACTGCTTCTGCCTCCTCAACCTCCTCTCGGTCCTCTACCTGCACCCAAAGCCTGTCTGGTAATGCCACCCGCTTTCTAACTGCGCAGAAGGAATCCTGCACACCTCCTTACTATGCTGACAGCAGGGCTCAACGTCATCAGGCGGTTTTTACTTTGAAATGTCTGGGAAATGTGAGTCACACAGCTGAGGAGTTGTGGTCAGCTCTGGAGAACCAGTTTCATGAATGGTTGTCTCCACTGGACCTGCAACAAGGGAAGGCCGTGTGCGACAATGCTGCAAAACTGGGAGGGGCCCTTCGCTGGGGCAATGTCACACACGTGTCTTGTATGGCTCACGTGTTGACCCTGGTTGTCCAGAAATTTTTAGCCCACTATCCCGGACTAGATGGCCTTCTGCAGAGGGAACGGTCACTGTGTGCTCACTTCCGCCGTTCGCATCCCGCAGCTCATCGACTTACATCTCTACAGAAGTCGTTGGGCCTGCCATTTCACCGGCTGAAATGCGATGTGCAGACACGGTGGAATTCAACTCTGCACATGTTGCAGCGACTGTGGCAGCACCGACAAGCGCTGGTGCAATACGTTGTGAAGTATAGCCTGAGCCAAAGAGATCCAGAGGTGGGGCAAATCACGCTGGAGGAGTAGTCTCAGATCAGGGACCTATGCACCCTTCTGCACAGTTTAGAAATGGCTACGAAGATGTTTAATGCTGATGATGCCATTATCAGCATGACTATTCCGGTGATTTACATGCTGGAGCACATGTTAAACAGATTTCAGAGTCAGGTGGTGGGACAAGAGGAGGTGGAGGAAGTAGAGGAGGAGGAGTTGTATGCGGAAGGGCTAACATCTGCAAGGTCCAGATGGTCGGCAGCACCAAGGCGGCAGGCATGTGAGGGTGGGGGAGAGGTATTAACCAGGGCGCATGGTAGCAGCCAAACTGTTGAGGATGGTGCAGGAGCCGAGAAAGAAGTGGAGGACGAACTGGCGATGGGCATGGAAGACTCATCAGATGATGGAGACCTTGATCACATTTCTGTTGTGTGAGGTTGGGGGGAGAGGGCAGAGGAAAGAAGCATGATACTTACCTCGCCACCAACACAACAGGGACTTGGTGCTCCTGGATGCGCAAGACACATGAGTGCCTTCTTGCTGCACTACCTGCAACATGACCCTCAGATTGTCAGAATAATCCTGACTACTGGGTTGCCACACTCTTAGATCCCCAGTACAAAAGTAAATTTGCAGAAATAATTCCTGCCATAGAAAGGGATTCACGCATGCAGGAGTATCAGCAGAGACTGTTGCAGAATCTTACATGTGCTTTTCCACAAAACACCAGTGGCGTACGTAGTGAATCTCACAGTTCTAACTTGCCAACCGTGGGACTGTCGAGTCTTCAGCACTCAAACCGTAACAGAAACACAGTATCTGCTGGTAACAGCAATTTTGTGCAACCATTTCACCACTTTTTTAGCCCATCCTTTGCAAGGCCACAGGAGACAAGAAGTCTGACACATAGTCTACGCCTAGAGACGATGGCACAGGAGTATCTCCAAGTGAACATCGAAGCCATGACTGTGTCACTGGACCCTTGCTCATTTTGGGCGTCCAATCAGGAAAAATGGCCTGAGCTCACCACTCACGCCTTGGAGATATTGTCGTGCCCCGCAGTCAGTGTTCTTTTTGAACGTGTGTTCAGCGCTGCTGATGGTGTGCTGACAGATAAGCGCACGCGGCTGTAAACTGAGAATGAAGACAGACTCACATTCATAAAGAGGAACAAATCATGGATCCTCAAGGACTTTTCTACCGCTGTGTCATCCTGGGGAGAGTAAAAGCTTGAGGATTTGGTAAAATCACCTCACCAACCGTTTTAAGCAACTCTGGGGCAATTGATGCCACTTAAATGGTGTCTGTGCCACAAATTTTAGGAAAAAATGGAGACTCTTTTTGGAGTCCCCTTGCTGGGTTTTACGTGACGTTGGCATCGTCAATTCCAGGTGGGTTGGGTCTCCCCCCCCCCCCTTTTAGCCGTAAGAAACTACATACACTATGGCTTGGGGTAACACAGATGGTTGAGTCTGAAGAGCTGTTTACTCAGAGGTCTGCTCCAAAGCTTCAGTGTCTGCTAGTCAGTGTAGTTGCCCAGCTGTGAAGCAAGCTGCACCGCCTGTGTATCTAATAATAATTTTTAACTGCATGTAGCCTAGGCAGACTGTCAGACTGTGGGGACCCCCAACCAAACCCAGGCTCTCAGCCCCCCTACCGCCCCCCTTTCATTGGCAATACAATCATGTAACTCTTACAACTGGATGGGTGAGGATCGGTCAAAGCTTTATTAACTGTTTATACTCATGACATTAGAAAGGCATTTTATTTCTAAAATTATTCAGCTTGTTGCAGCATGCCCTGTGTCTCCACACCAGCAAGTTGGCCAACAAGTGTAACTCTCCAACATGTCCTTTCTATTTCCAGGCCACGGAGGATCCTGTGTACTCTTATGCAGGACTCTGACCCCCTTCCATCACTCTTAGCGCTTGTTCCACTCCATCCTGGAGTCCTGACAGGAATATATCCAGTCCAATATCCATTAAGTGAACACCGTCGGGCCGTATGAGGCCTGCTTTATCTCCTTCCAGTTGTCGGTGTCGTATCACTACACCGCCTCTGTCTCTTATAAATTTTGCCATCCAAATATTTGTTAGCCGCCTTGTCCGTTCAATGGCCGTGATGTCTCGGGCACCTTACCATACCACGCTCAGCACAATCTCTGACCATACTATAGTTTTTTTTGTGAAAATTTCTCTGAAGCGCTCAGTGTCTAGTTTCATTATTGCCATTAGTTACGCGCTCTTGTGATAACCTATGTCGTTTCCCCTGGCCTGTATAACTAAGATGACCGGACCTCTTGGCTTTCTCCCTTCCTTGACTACCTCCATCAGTACCTGTGGCCATTGCAGGCCACTAATACCTCTACAGTTGAAATATGTGTTATGAAAATCAAATTTCCTCCTGCCTGGGTGGACTTTCGCCCTTTTTTCTACACAATATATATACGAGTGGCCTATCACCCCCACTGTTGGCTTAGTGTCACCTGTAAAAGAAACAAACCACGTTAGGATAACAAGTCCGGTCTTATGTATCTCGCCAAACATGTGGATCGCCATCTCCCTATCCTCTGAGCTTCCGTTTCTGACAGTCCTGCTCTTGCTGCTTCCATGGCCGCTCCTATGCGGAATGAGTGTGTCCCATAATCTTTGGGGTGATTCCCTGCCGATGTTAGGCATTTATTAAATATAGCTTGGAACTGGTATCTTGATAATGGCGTTCCATCAATGTGTGATAGGAAGAAATTACTTTGTGATCTGATGGTTATATATGTTTTTACTATTGTTACCAGACTCAGCGCACCGTTTGTGGGTTGTAGAAGTACCCAAGTGCCCCTGCCCACTGGAACCGTTTTCGATTTGCGTATGCGTAGACGTATTGCATTATTGGCTATGACTACATCCTGTTGTAATAAGCCTCCACTGGTGGTAATTTTGGATTGAGGGACTAATTCGCTTATGCATAGCGCCCCGAAGAAGGCGATCGCAAATGCAGTAGACAGTAGTGTTGCTTCGAATTGTGAGTGTCATGTTAATGGTGTTAGGGATATGATGTGAGAAATCAGTTTTAGTGACACGGGATGGGACGTCTACACTCCTGACTTGGCTGACCCCTTTTCCACCCTTTTATGGATTGTCTGATGATGAATCTCTTTGTCACATCTCCCCAATTCAGTAGTTGGAAGTGAAATGCTACTCCGGTCAGCCACAGCTGCGCTGACGCCCCTGATATGCCCCTCATCATTAGCTGGTGGAGAAATTATATGGTGACTAGTATTCTGGCTTGTTCACATTGGTCAACCCGTCTGCCTGCTACTAGTCGTGTCCATGCCTTACAGTATGCTTGCCACATCGACGGGGCAACTGACGCTCTGATTAATCAACTATTCGCCACTAGATACCATAGGGAGGCTGGGCAACTGTTGCCTGATGGGTGGGCGTTGGGGAGGAGCTCTGTGAAAATCTGCCAATTGAATTGTGATAAAGTGTTAGCAGCAGCGTTAGACCCCTCAGCACCGTGGCTAGCGCGGACCCATACATTGTGTTTTAGGCACAGGAATGCTAGCCGGCGTAGTAGGCCTTGCACTGGGAGAGACGATGATGCCATATTGTTAATGAAGTGCGCTAGGCTGGTGTTTTTTGTTATGAAGAGTATATTTTTGTTAGCCAGGCGCGCGCCCCATATTTCTATTGCTACCACTATTGGAAACAGTTCCAGGACTGTCTGTTTTTTGTCAGCACTTGTTCTTCCCAATACGGAGGCCATAAGCTTGTGCACCATTGGTTATTTAGTATCGCTGCATATCCGCCTGATTCTGCCGCCCCGGTGAATAATCTTAGTTCAATGTTGGACTGTTCTGCTGACATTAATAACGTGTGACCGTTGAATGATTATAAGAAGGTGTTCCACACCTCTAAGTCCGCGCGTACCTGCCTGCTGATTCTGATTGTATGACTCGGTTTAGATGCCCCTTTTGTTGCGGGCGATAAATGAAGAGAAAAAACCCTTCCGACTGGCATCACCCGGCTCGCAAACACGAGGAGACGTAGTAATAGTTGCATCTGCTGTAGTGTTACTTTCCATACTGCGCAAAAAACCTAGATCAGGTGTAATGCTTTGGTATTTTTTCCCATGGGAGGCGGAACAACCTTGCTGTGGTGTCGATTTCGATGCCTAAGAATGATATCTTTGTTGTGGGGCCTATGTTTTTGGGTGGGCATAATGGGACTTCAAACCGACGGGAGATGTTTGTGAATTCGCTGAGTAAGGGGCAGCGAAAGTGGATGACCAATCGCCACGGCCCGCGGAGGGGCCACCACAGTCAGTGAATCCTTCCTTATTTAGTATAGAGTCTACGAATACTTTGGGCGTAGTAGCCCAGCTGCGAAGCAAGTTGCACCGCCTGTGTACCTAATAAGAATTTTTTACTGCATCTAACCCAGCCAATCATTTGATAGTATTGCTAGCAGCAGAGTCGCATGGGCTCTAAACCTTGCAAAGCCTGGGCATTTTTTGAGGTGTCTAAGGATGACCCAACTCATGTTACCTGTAACATTTGTCACCAAAAGCTAAGTAGAGGCCAAAAAAACAATAGTTTCAGTACTTTATGCTTGAACCGTCACATGGATATGAAGCATAAGTTGCAGTGCGAAGCTCACTGTGCTACAACGCGGCCTAGCGGGCCGGTCCAACCACCATCTGCCCCACCTGTGTCATCCTGAGGAGACTAAAAGCTTTAGGATTTTGGAAAATCACCTCACCAACCATTTTAAGCAACTCTGGGACAATTGATGCCACTTAAGTGGTGTCTGTGCCACAATTTTTGGAAAAAATGGAGACTCTTTTTGGAGTCCCCTTGCTGTGTTTTACATGACGTTGGCATTGTCAATTCCAGGTGGGTCGGGTCTCTGCCCCCCCTTTTAACCCTAAGAAAGTACATACACTATGGCTTGGGGTAACACAGATGGTTGAGTCTGAAGAGCTGTTTACTCACACTATAGCCTGGGAATCAGAGGTCTGCTGCAAAGCTTCAGTGTCTGCTAGTCAGCGGAGTACCCACCGCCTGTAGATCTAATTACAAATTTTTAACTGCATCTAGCCCAGGCAATACTTTGGGCCTTGTAGCAGTGTCTGCTAGTCAGCGGATTATCCCAGCTGTTAAGCAAGCTACACCACCTGTAGTTTGGACACTTAATTTTTTCAAAGGAAATTCTTCGGGCCCCCGGGACACTCAGTGAAGAGCATCGGGGGAGGCATCCCAAGGCACTGGGGCTGGGACTGGCGGTAGGACACCTTGCGGTTGACCGCCAAGCTCAATCCTTATAAAAGCTTTTTAACTGCAGCAGCTTTAGTGGACGCTACTGGAGCTCGAATTACCGTGGCTGCTGGGATCAGACTTGCCCTCCAATAGATCCTTGTAAAAGGATTTAAAGTGTACTTATTCAAATTAGAGAGAAACTTTAAATTACAGAGCTTAGACCTGCCTCCACCGCGGGGAGGGCTCGACCCACCAGCGGACAGGCACCAGTATTGGGAGAGGGGGGCTGGCCGTCAGGGTCCACCGCAGCTCTGGCACAAACCCGGCGACACGGAGGTCGCACGGGCAGGAACGGACTGGCCGTGTCGGCTTCTCAGTTTTTTGGTTTTAGAAGGGCATGACATGCCTATATCTGTGTCTCCCCCTCCTTTTACTCCTCCACCTCTTTCTTTTCGCATGACTTGTCAGCTTTTGGACACCTTTGAAGGTGTTTTCTATGTGTTTCTATGTGTTTTTGTTTGCCTGCCATTGGTTTTAACGGTGTTCAACGGTGTTCGACGAACAGTTCGGCGAACATACCGGTGTGCGACGAACCGAACCGAACCCGAACACTACGGGGGTGGCTCAACACTACTAATCATTTTGTCTTACGTCTTTACTTTTATTTATATACTAGTATTATGGATATACTTTCTTAAAAAATAAATTAAAATATCCCATTCTACATTCTATTTATTAAAAGAAATTTATATATATACAGTACAGACTAAAAGTTTGGACACACCTTCTCATTTAAAGATTTTTCTGTATTTTCATGACTTTGAAAATTGTACATTCACACTGAAGGCATCAAAACTATGAATTAACACATGTGGAATTATATACTTAACAAAAAATGTGTGAAACCACTGAAAATATGTCTCATCCCAAACCATCTTGATTGGGTTCAGGTCTGGTGACTGTGGAGGCCAGGTCATCTGGTGTAGCACACCATCACTCTCCTTCTTGGTCAAATAGCCCTTACACAGCCTGGAGGGGTGTTTGGGGTCATTGTACTGTTGAAAAATAAATGATGGTCCAACTAAACGCAAACCGAATGGAATAGCATGCCGCTGCAAGATGCTGTGGTAACCATGCTGGTTCAGTATGCCTTCAATTTTTTTCACCAGCAAAGCACCCCCACACATCACACCTCCTCCTCCATGCTTTACGGTGGGAACCACGCATGTAGAGTCCATCCGTTCACCTTTTCTGCATCGCACAAAGACACGGTGGTTGGAACCAAAGATCTCAAATTTAGACTCATCAGACCAAAGCACAGATTTCCACTGGTCTAATATCCATTCCTTGTGTTCTTTAGCCCAAACAAGTCTCTTCTGCTTGTTGCCTCTCCTTAGCAGTGGTTTCCTAGCAGCTATTTTACCATGAAGGCCTGCTGCACAAAGTCTCCTCTTAACAGTTGTTGTAGAGATGTGTCTGCTGCTAGAACTCTGTGTGGCATTGACCTGGTCTCTAATCTGAGCTGCTGTTAACCTGCGATTTCTGAGGCTGGTGACTCAGATAAACTTATCCTCAGAAGCAGAGGTGACTCTTGGTCTTCCTTTCCTGGGGCGGTCCTCATGTGAGACAGTTTCTTTGTAGCGCTTGATGGTTTTTGCAACTGCACTTGGGGACACTTTCAAAGTTTGCCCAATTTTTCAGACTGACTGACCTTCATTTCTTAAAGTAATGATGGCCACTCGTTTTTCTTTACTTAGCTGCTTTTTTCTTGCCATAATACAAATTCTAACTGTCTATTCAGTGGGACTATCAGCTGTGCATCCACCAGACTTCTGCACAACACAACTGATGGTCCCAACCCCATTTATAAGGCAAGAAATCCCACTTATTAAACCTGACAGGGCACACCTGTGAAGTGAAAACCATTTCTGGTGACTACCTCTTGAAGCTCATCAAGAGAATGACAAGAGTGTGCAAAGCAGTCATCAAAGCAAAAGGTGGCTACTTTGAAGAACCTAGAATATAAGACATATTTTCAGTTGTTTCACACTTTTTTGTTAAGTATATAATTCCAAATGTGTTAATTCATAGTTTTGATGCCTTCAATGTGAATGTACAATTTTCAAAGTCATGAAAATACAGAAAAATCTTTAAATGAGAAGGTGTGTCCAAACTTTTGGTCTGTACTGTATACGTATACTTGTATATACAGTATATATATATATATATATATATATATACATATATATATATATGTCAAGGTAAAATATATATTATAGAAAATCAATTAGTTTCTTTTAATAGATTACCTAATCAGTGTGAATCAATATAGAGATGATGGAATAATCTATGTGTATGTATGTATGCAAATGTGTATATGCACATGGATTATGTTAATAGTTAATGAATATATAACTAACAGCTTCTGTTCTAATTTGTAGACATGAACAACTAAATGATTTCCTGGGAATGATGTATGCATGTGCATGGCTGATAACAGAGAGATTCATGTTGAGTTGGCAAAGATGGCGCTGAGAGACGAACTCACCCCCTCCCATCGGAATTCCTAAGGCATTACTAAGGTCAAAAGATACATGGATGAACAAACTACAGTGTGCCGAGTTATCAGAAAAGAGCAAGGAATTTTACTAATCCCACCTAGAAGGAGAATACTATATAACCCCATGTCTACGTAATAAAGTATGCCATTTGCGTGGTTCAGTCTCTGAGTGAAGTTTTTCAACCAGATTAGCAGATTTGGTTAATTCGCTTCTCTGCATTCACTCGGACATCTTTAATTTGGAGGAAAGCAGTTACCTAGTGTATCTTAAATTGGTGAAACCTCCACAAATGGTGCCATGACTCGGATCACACTCGAGGGGAACTCTAGGTCTCGGGGTGCCCATCACCGGACCACCTACGGACGAGCCGGGACTGCTCAAAGTGAGAGCCTGATCAACTCTCATCACTGAATATGGTAAATCTGCAGATTAAATGAATCCGTAGTGCTTACTCATAGTTTGAGCGGTCTCTGGTGAGGTTATGGTGTCTACATTGGCCCTTAGGGACAGCCCGTGCGACTGGGCGGGTCCCCGCTGTGTGATTCCAAGAACTCTGGTGTGTAGTCACTCCTGGCTAACTGCTGCTCTGTGGTATATCAGGGGTCCCGTCCCATTACAACGATTTTTGTACGCAGGGGCATACACGTATGCACTTCAGAATTTTGGAAAATGTCTTTGTTTATAACGCGGGCACGCAGGGAGTGACGTTGTTACTGATAAGTCGTGTATTAAGTCGTCATTAGGACGCGGGCGCGCGGGGCAGACCAATCCTCTATTAAGTCGTGTATTAAGTCGTGGGACAGGCGGGGAGTGAAGTTACTGTTAAGTCGTGTATTAAGACGTCATCAAGATGCGGGCATGCGGGGTTAACCAATACTCTATTAAGACGTGGAATACGCGGGGAGTGAAGTTACTGATAAGTCATATATTAAGACGTCATTAGGACGTGGGAACACGGGGTTAACCAATCCTCTATTAAGACGTGGAATATGCGGGGAGCCGACTGCATCGTTAAGTCGTATATTAAGACGTCACTAGGACGTGGGTGCGCGGGGTGTTCAGTGCTTCATTAAGTCATAAAAGAATCAATTCAGTGCTTGGTAGGGAGTGTAGGGACCTGTTACAATTCTACCTGTGTATCAGCTGCCTGGTCTGATCATAAGTCTAAGGGGACGGAAAGCCTGGAGCCAAAATCATGAAAAAACTAAAGACATTTTTTGTGTCGCAAGGGTCGCTCGATCAGGAGCTACAGGACCCCAAAGATATAGTTGCTCGAAGAGAAGGAAGGAAATATGTAGAGAAAACCAAAAAAGTAATGTCATTGTGTGGGTTGTACCTGGGGGGGGGTAGATTACAGTACGAGATGTTAAATGCAGCAATTTGTGAAAATGGGTAAACTGGAAGATAATGAGCTGTTGCAAAGTGCATACATGTGGAAAAAGGTTGTGCTGAGTTTGTCGAAAGAAGGGAAAAAAGCATGTGCAGAAACTTAAACAGTTAACTAAAATGTGCGAGCTACCAGATAAGGGCCGGTTACAGCTGCTAGAATAGCAAGAAATTTTGAAGAAGAAAGAGGGCAAGCTAGAAGATAAAGGATTGTTACAAACAGCCTTGGCTTGATATAGAACAGCAGAGAATTTGTCAAAAGAAGAATGGGTGGAGGAAGAAAATACAGACAATAAGGGAAAGACGCCGTGTTATGTGTATTACAAAGATACTGCTCTCCATCCACCGCCTGATAATGGCGGATGGGGGGGATGGACTTGTACAAATTGCAGTCAGTAGAATCCTGATAATAGAGATACTTGTCTTGCATGCGGGGCACCACGTCCCAGACCTCACACTGTTCCTCCCCTCCCCACCATGCCTCCGCCACCTCCCTATAATGGTAGCGCAATGAATTGTTGGGGGTGTTCTAATTGTGGCCAGCAGAATCCATTGTCAGCAGATTATTGTGTTGCTACACCCATTGCATCACCTCCGGCCTCTGACCAGATGTCCCTTTCGGTGGCGGCCATCTTGGTGCACACTTCCTGTAGTGGACTTCCTTCCGGTCGTGGCCATCTTGGCGCACCCAGAATACAGGCCACAATACACACTACACCCGGGACCTCACACACTTATTATATAGGGTCGCACACATATTATATAGGGTCGCACATTTAACAGTGGTGATTTCAAGAGGACTAACTACGTTGGAGGAGATAAGACTAATCAGTAATGACTATCATAAATCTCAAATTCTCACCCGAGCTGTGGAAAGTGCCACAGCTAGATCAGACTCACTCAGCCGCCAGATGACCTCAGAAGATAACCCGAATGAACTATTTCCTGGATGAACAAGTCCACCTCCTGTTGCTGTGTTGCCAGTATCTCTCATAACATCTTCTCAGTCAGAATCTCCAGTGCCAGATTACCATAATAGATATGTGGCATTCACACCTTCACAAGTTTATTGAGAGATTAGTCAACTACCCGACCCAGACAGACACCCTATGGTGTTCTACAGAAGAATCAGACAAATTCAACAAACTTATTCAGCCACTTGGAAAGATCTTCATGAAATCACTAGCATTAAAGCGAGAGATACCTTCTGACCAATAATTCAAGCAGCTCTGAATGACAGCCAAGTGACAGACAAGGAGACTTATCAATCAGGAGGAGCTTTTTGTCAACAACTTCAACAATGGGCCAAGGAGCGGCTCACGGACTCATCTACCAGTGTATTGGACTGTACTCAAATATCAGGGGAGAATGTCAAAAAAATTTACACCAGAATCTTTACTCTGTTCAAGGATCAAGGGTTCGATGGTGGTCAGAGGATCCAACAGAATCTGCTAGTCACTTCATTTGTTAGGGGACTCAGAGAGGAAATCTCAGCGAAGCTTACAGACTCCAGACCAGAATATGTGGACATGTCCCCGCGAAAGGTACTCCTCATTAATAAAGCTTTTTTTTTTTTATCAAAAATAGTTCACTAAGTACCCTATATTTATTATGCAACTTTGCTTTACATTTATATATAATGATGGTAGGGTATGAGATATATTTTTGTCTTTTGTAGGTTTTATTCTTTTTGCTAGTGTGAACATGCTCCTATTTCTTGCATGTCTACCATCTTAGACCTCAGTTCACATTGCTTGGTTTTTTGTCTTGTTTGCATTCTGTGCAATTTAAGGGTGTGGCATCCCCTTTGTTGAGCTGATTAGTATATATGTAGCTTACCATGGGCCTAGGTGGTCTGGAGTTGGGACCCGGTCCTATTTGTCTACCCTTTTATATGCATTACTTCAACTTTGATATACAGTAAGGTTTTTAATATAGGCAGTATAGGTACCGTCCCAATTTAGGGTCACCTTGCCGCTGGTGGGACGGCTTGTATACTTTTTTTGATCAAAAATAGTTCACTAAGTACCCTATATTTATTATGCAACTTTGCTTTACATTTATATATAATGATGGTAGGGTATGAGATATATTTTTGTCTTTTGTAGGTTTTGCTCATTAATAAAGCTATAGAGAAACAATTGAATGCTGTACCAAGGCCTGCTCCACAGCCTACTCCAGAGCCTACTCTTGCACCGACACCGATTCCTGTTCCTGCTCCTGCTCCAGCTGCTCTAGAAGCCTATCAACCTGCAGATAATCAACAAGAACAGTTGCCATATCCCACAGGATACCGACAACAACTATACTGCTCAACCCCACGATGGATGTGTCCTCAACAAATGTACAGAGGACTGAGTTTAAGACTAAGGGAACCAATTTGTCACCGTTGTAACCAACCAGGTCATTTCAGAAGAGAATATCCAGAGAAAAGAGGGAATCCTTTCTATGGCTCGATGCCACTCTCCTACAACTCGCAATTTGAAAGAAGAGATTCTTCACGCTACCAAGGGAATCCACCGTACTCCCGCCAAGAGTATAGAGAGCCATCACGGCAGCCACCACAGAGAGAGTATGAGACAACACCAAGAGAACCTGTGCAGAATTACAGAGACCGGCCACCGCAACAGATGTACCAAAATAACAGGGAACCCAGACGCCGGTTTGCGGGAGAAGACCAGAATTACCCCGCATAGGACAGTGGCAAACCCGTGCTCACCTTGACCTCAGTTGAAAATGTCCCCACTAAATCTGGACTGATTTCTACTGTCAAAATTGATGTAAGGGACAGAACTTTACCTTTCCTAGTAGACACGGGTGCAGCCAAATCAGTAATACAGTCAAGAGATTTTCCCTATGAATCGCTTATATCTGATGATTTCCTTTCATGCGTGGGAGTGGATGGAAAACCACACTCATCCCAACTAACATTTCCATTTCCTATTGGGAAAGAACAGAAGCTGCTGACCAGATTGCTTGTTTCAGACACCTACCCGCTTAATTTGTTGGGAGCAGATCTACTCCAGAAGTTAAATGCTCAGATATCATATGATGAGAATGGAATGCATCTAGATGTCTCTACTCCGTTATCATTAGAGGAACAAACAAAGGTACATGCCCTCCCATTGTGTGTCTTCCAATTTGCAACAACCGCCATACCGCAGCATTATCTTGACTTCATACCACCTGAACTCTGGTCTCAAAGTCCTGATGATATAGGCCGGCTGCCTGTCCCGCTAGTCCAAGTTTTCCTGAAAGAAGGTGCACGGATTCCCAGACTCCCACAGTACCCACTGAAAGCAGCCCAAGAAGCGCCATTAGATGCCCAGATCCAAGAATTACTCAAGAAAGGAGCATTAATTCCCTGTTTTTCTCCTGCTAATACTCCACTGTTTCCAGTGAAGAAGAAAACTGCAAGAGGAGAACCGAATAAATTTAGGATGATGCAAGATCTGAGAGCTGTGAATGCAGTTACAATCCTGGAGACCCCAGTGGTGCTAAATCCACATACATTACTCAGTGAAATTCCCCCTGAGGCAACGCATTTAACAGTAATCGACTTGGCAAACGCCTTCTTCAGTGTGCCTCTTCATCCAGACTGTCAGTATCTTTTTGCTTTTACACAAACAGGAGTACAGTACACCTGGACCGTTATGCCTCAAGGAGTTCAGAACTCCCCTCATCACTTCACACTGGCCTTAACTACCTGTCTCCAACCCTGGAAGAGTGAGAACCCTGAAGTCACATTGATACAATATGTCGATGATCTACTCCTCTGTTGTCCTGACGACCAAACTAGGCAGGTTCAGCTATTCTTTGCTCCAATTTCTAGCCACCATCGGATGCTAAGTTACTCTGCGAAAGCTACAATGGTACTGTACCCAAGTTGTGTTTTTGGGTCATTGCATATCTCAAGGTACCAAGCATCTCACTGAAGAGTGGAAAGCTGCCATCCGTGACATCCCGTTCCCGAGAACTGTCATACAACTCCAAGCTTTCCTGGGAATGGTCACATACTGCAGGCAGTGGATCCCTAATGTGTCAGCTCTCATGCAAGCTCTATATGATTGGGTCCACTCTTCTGAGCCTAACCTGCATTTTGATCAAGAAGCTGAAGATGCAATGGACCAGTTGAAAGAACTCATCATTTCAGCCCCTGCACTGAGGATTCCCAACTATGAATATCCATTCTTTCTATTTGTCTCTGAAGTGTGTGGCCATGCCTCAGGAGTTCTGGCACAAAAACATGGATGCCACATGAGACCCATCAGATATTATTCCAGTAAATTGGATCCAGTGGCACAAACAGCTCCAACATGTCTGAAAGCAGTGCTGGCAGCTACAGAACTCCTCCGCAGAACAGCATATGTTGTACTTGGCCATCCTACAACTATATTAGCCCCTCATGATTTGAAAGCTATCCTTGCATATACCAGCACAACCATCTATCTATGCAATGTCGTGTCAGAATCCAATGTGAGCTCCTTTTACCAGAAAATATAGCTCTTTGGCGATGTACTGTCTTGAACCCCTCCACTTTGCTTCCTCTGTCAAGGGGGGACTGCTCTGAAGACTTAGGGGGGTCCTCAGAAGACCATGAATATCTTGATTCGAGTGACCATGATTGCCTTGAGGTCATGAAGGCAGAAACCTCTCACCTATCTACTGTCTCTGAGCAGCCACTGCCTGAAGCGGATCTGATACTGTTTACTGACGGGTCCAGATACGCAGATGACTATGGAACTTACCATACCGGATATGCGGTGGTGTCCCCACCAACAGTTGTTTCTGCTGGACCACTGCCATCTTATATGTCAGCTCAAGAGGCCGAACTGTATGCAATGACCGAAGCCTGCAAGTGCACAGAGAGTCGAGTGGCCAGTATCTACATGGACTCGAGGTACGGATTAGGGATTGCCCACGACTTTCGTCTGATTTGGGCCCTGAGGGGCTACAAGACAGCCAGTGGAGCTCCAATCCAGAATGCAGTGGCAGTTAGAAGTCTGCTAGAAGGTCTGAAGTTACCTAGGCAAGTGGCTGTGATCAAAATTAAGGCTCATAGGAAACTGAATTCGGAGGAAGCCAAGGGGAATCATCTGGCTGATATTACAGCAAAAGCATCAGCTATGGAACCAATATTTCCATAGGAAGAAGAGGTGGTACTGAGGTGTTTGTGCTCACCAGAAGTCAGAGACAATGAGGGGATGAGGAAGAAACGGGAATGAGAAATTTGGGGCTGGAAGAAGTAGAGGAGGAAGATGAAGAGGAGCAAAGACTGGAAGAAAATCCAAAACACAGGACATAAGTGGACCGGCAGAATGCAGTAACAGAAGCAGAAAAACAAGGATGGATCGGACGGGGAGGAACGTTTTGTAAAGATGGAATCTGGAGAGTGGGAAGAAGAATATGTCTGCCAAGAGCACTGTTTCCTGCAGTGGTTCAGTGGGCTCATGAAAAGGTACATAGAGGGAAGAATCAGATGATTTCAGCTATTAATAAACTCTATATTGCACCCGAGATCTCAGCTCTTGCTACAAACTATACTAGGAGCTGTGAGATTTGTAACACTTGTAATCCCGGAAGAATAGAACATGTTCCAATGAAGAAACTGGCAAAGTCACAGTATCTTGATCATATGCAATTACCCAAGAGTGGAAGATATGAATATGTTCTGGGGGTGGTGGATATGTTTTCTGGCTGGACAGAAGCACACCTAGTAGCCAACATGACTGCTAGAACTACAGTGAAAAGGCTTCTGGCAGAACTTATATGCAGATTCGGGATTCCAGAAGTGATTGAAAATGATCAAGGACCCGCCTTTACTGCAGAAGTTACGAAATCAATCTGGGAGATGATTGGGGCGGATTGGGGCCTGCATACTCCTTATCATCCTCAAAGTAACGGCAAAGTTGAAAATATGAATGGCACTTTAAAAAACAAAATTCTTAAAGCCAGTAAAGAATTGTCACTTCCATGGCCGGAGGTGCTGCCTATTGCCGTATACTCAGTCCGAAATACCCCGAGACTACCCACAGGGCTCACACCATATGAGATCTTGTTTGGGGGGGCGACCTAGAATGGGTCGATGTTACTCACAGCAGCTTAGTTCAGGGAACGATGAGCTTGTCAATTTTGTTGTCGGACTTGCTAAAGAGTTAAAACTAAATCATGCTACAGTGTACTCTTCTATTCCAGGCTCAGATCTTGAACCAGGTACTCACAGCATCCAGCCTGGAGATTTTGTCTGGATAAAGAATCATGTGTGAGGCACACTGGATGCCAGATTTGAAGGGCCCTACCAAGTGCTGCTTACATCACCTACGGCTGTGAAGGTCGAAGGCAGAACGTCATGGGTCCACACATCCCATTGCAAGAAGGTGATCTCAGACCCACAACCCTGATGTTCCTTTGTCTGATGACAGTAGCTGGGGAGAAAGCCTTTGTTACGGTAACACGTGCATTCCAAGCAATTAGTACTAAAGAGAATGATATTCCAGTTTTATGGTACAACACAAAGTAGAAGGATCCCGGCACTCACGTGTATATGATCAAATCATTTATTCCACATGTAGGAAAACTACAGCAATTTTATAGAAAACATTTTTGAAAGTTATTTTATTAAAGATTTTTTTATAAAGATTTTTTTAAAAAACTTTTTATAATTTTTATAAATTTTATAATGTTCACTCAATTTAATTAATATTTTTAATTCATTGACACTAATGATCAAAAAAACAGTACAGATAATCAGATTATTTTGTATAGGGTCATGCCATAATTATAGCATCACAAACCATTAAATTTCCACCTAATCATGTTCATAGTCACTCTTACCACTAATTCTATTGTCAAAATGGTTTACATCAAGTTATTATTACCAATAAAAAATGAGAGAAATCACAAGAATATAATATTCTGCCCAATAAAATGTTTCACTGCTGCAAGATATGGCCATATCTGGAGATCGCCTTCTTATTGGCCTCATCCAATACTGTAATATCCGAAAAAATATTCATTGATTTTGAATGGTCTGAAAAAAGGAAAAATAATGATTTTGAACATTTGGCTCACACTGTATTCCCTATTAAAACAATTGGGAGATAAACTATTAAGTGTGAAAATCCAAAATGCCTCTCTCCTCAAAAGGAGTTATTTGAGGCTTCCCCCTCTTCTGGGTACACTAACTTCTTCAATTACTTGATATCTTAATTGTGCCAAAGAGTGTTTTTTTTCTTTGAAATGTAGTGGTAACGGAAGTGTATTATCGCAACATGTAATAGTAGATTTATGCTTATTAATGCGCACACCGACTGCCTGTGTAGTCTCGCCTATATAAATAGAGCCACAAGGGCACTTTATCAAATAGTTAACGCTGGCAGATTTACAGGTAAAAAAACCTTTGATATAAAATCTCTTCCCAGTAAGGGGGTGGCAGAAATATTCACCTCTGATAACGTTGTTACATTGCGCACATCCCAAACAGGGATATGTTCCTTTACTTTTTGTACTAAGGAATGTCTGTCTGGGGATCAATAAATCACTACCAGATTAGCAGATTTGGTTAATTAGCTTCTCTGCATGCACTCGGACATCTTTAATTTGGAGGAGAGCAGTTACCTTGGGTATCTTAAATTGGTGAAACCTCCACATATATATATATTTATATTTAGAAAGATAGATATTTATTTATAAACTTCATTGTGGCTATAAATAGAAGTTACAATGGGATATTAGTTAAAATGACAAGCTGATAATATACATATCTATCTATCTATATATATACTAGCTATTGAGCCCGTTCTATGCCCAGGTGGCGAGCATTTTTATTGGTATGTGGTCTCCCATGCTGGTATGTGCTGGCCCCCTCCTGGTATTTCTGCTGCCCCCATCCTGGCATTTGTGCTGTCCCCATCCTGTCCCCATCATCCTATCCTGGTATGTATGACACCCCTCATCCCTATCCTGGTATGCATGGTCCCCTCACCCCCCAATCCTGGTATGTGTTGTACCAATCATCCTTTTATGCATGGCACCCCTCATCCCCTAATCCTGGTATGCATGGCCCCCCTCATCCCCAAATCCTGGTATGTATGGTACCCCCTCATCCATATCCTGGTATGCATGGTACCCCTCATCCCCCAATCCAGGTATGTGTGGCCCCCTCACCCCCCAATCCTGGTATGCATGGCACCAGTCATCCCTTTCACGCTGCACACATACAAAAAAAGAAACACTTATACTCACCTTTCTTCCCTATGCTCCTGCGCTGCGGTGTCCTGTTCTGCCGGAGGCAGGGGGAGGAGGCATCAAAACTATGAATTAACACATGTCGAATTCTATGCTTAACAAAAAAGTGTGAAAGAACTGAAAATATGTCTTATATTCTAGGTTCTTCAAAGTAGCCACCTTTTGCTTTGATGACTGCTTTCACACACTTGGCATTCTCTTGATGAGCTTCAAGAGGGAGTCACCGGAAATGGTTTTCACTTCAAAGGTGTGCCCTGCCAGGTTTAATAAGTGGGATTTCTTGCCTTATGAATGGGGTTGGGACCATCAGTTGTGTGACTTCTGCACAACACAAGAAAAGAAAAACGAGTGGCCATCATTACTTTAAGAAATGAAGGTCAGTTAGTCCGAAAAATTGGGCAAACTTTGAAAGTGTCCCCAAGTGCAGTTGCAAAAGAAACAAAGAAACTGGCTCACATGAGGACCACCCCAGGAAAGGAAGACCAAGAGTCACCTCTGCTTCTGAGGATAAGTTTATCCAAGTCACCAGCCTCAGAAATCGCAGGTTAACAGCAGCTCAGATTAGAGACCAGGTCAATGCCACACAGAGTTCTAGCAGCAGACACATCTCTTCAACAACTGTTAAGAGGAGACTTTGTGCAGCAGGCCTTCATGGTAAAATAGCTGCTAGGAAACCACTGCTAAGGACAGGCAACAAGCAGAAGAGACTTGTTTGGGCTAAAGAACACAAGGAATGGACATTAGACCAGTGGAAATTTGTGCTTTGGTCTGATGAGTCCAAATTTGTGATCTTTGGTTCCAACCTCCGTGTCTTTGTGAGACGCAGAAAAGGTGAACGGATGGACTCTACATGCCTGGTTCCCACCGTGAAGCATGGAGGAGGAGGTGTGATGGTGTGGGGGTGCTTTGCTGGTGACACTGTTGGGGATTTATTAAAAATTGAAGACATACTGAACCAGCATTGTTAACACAGCATCTTGCAGCGGCATGCTATTCCATCCGGTTTGCGTTTAGTTGGACCATCATTTATTTTTCAACATGACAATGACCCCAAACACCCCTCCAGGCTGTGTAAGGGCTATTTGACCAAGAAGGAGAGTGATGGGATGCTACGCCAGATGACCTGGCCTCCACAGTCACCAGACCTGAACCCAATCGAGATGGTTGGGGTGAGCTGGACCGCAGAGTGAAGGCAAAAGGGCCAACAAGTACTAAGCATCTCTGGGAACTCCTTCAAGATTGTTGGAAGACTACCTCTTGAAGCTCATCAAGAGAATGCCAAGAGGGTGCAAAGCAGTCATCAAAGCAGAAGTTGGCTACTTGGAAGAACCTAGAATGTAAGACATATTTTCAGTTGTTTCACATTTTTTTGTAAAGTATATAATTCAACATGTGTTAATTCATAGTTTTGATGCCTTCAGTGTGAATGTACAATTTTCATAGTCATGAAAATACAGAAAAATCTTTAAATGAGAGGATGTTTTCAAACTTTTGGTCTGTACTGTATATGTATATGCATAGATAATATGCATAGATAAACCCTTTGTTGGCAATGACTGCCTGAAGTCTTGAACTCATGGACATCACCAAACGCTGTGTTTCCTCCTTTTTGATGCTCTGCCAGGCCTTCACTGCGGTGGTTTTCAGTTGCTGTTTGTTTGTGGGCCTTTCTGTCTGATGTTTAGTCTTTAACAAGTGAAATGCATGCTCAATTGGGTTGCGATCAGGTGACTGACTTGGCCATTCAGGAATATTCCACTTCTTTGCTTTTATAAACTCCTGGGTTGCATTGGCTTTGTGTTTTGGGTCATTGTCCATCTGTAGTATGAAACGACGACCAATCAGTTTGGCCACATTTGGCTGGATCTGAGCGCACAGTATGGCTCTGAATACATCAGAATTCATTCGGTTTCTTCTGTCCTGTGTCACATCATCAATAAACACTAGTGACCCAGTGCCACTGGCAGCCATGCATGCCCAAGCCATCACACTGCCTCCGCCATGTTTTACAGATGATGTGGTAGGCTTTGGATCATGAGCTGTACCACGTCTTCGCCATACTTTTCTCTTTCCATCATTCTGGTAGAGGTTGATCTTGGTTTCATCTGTCCAAAGAATGTTCTTCCAGAACTGTGCTGGCTTTTTTAGATGTTTTTTAGCAAAATCCAGTCTAGCCTTTCTATTCTTGATGCTTAAGAGTGGCTTGCACCGTGCAGTGAACCCTCTGTATTTACTTTGCAGTCTTCTCTTTATGGTAGATTTGGATATTGATACGACTACCTCCTGGAGAGTTTTGTTCACTTGGTTGGCTGTTGTGAAGGGGTTTCTCTTCACCATGGAGATAATTCTGCGATCATCCACCACTGTTGTCTTCCTTGGGCACCCAGGTCTTTTTGCATTGATGAGTTCACCAGTGCTTTCTTTCATTCTCAGGATGTACTAAACTGTAGATTTTGCCACTCCTAAAATTGTAGCAATTTCTCAGATGTTTTTTTTCTGTTTTTGCAGCTTAAGGATGGCTTGTTTCACCTGCATGGAGCGGTCCTTTGACCGTATGTTTACTTCACAGCAATACCTTCCAAATGCAAGCACCACACCTCAAATCAACTTCAGGACTTTTATCTGCTTAATTGAGAATGACATAACGAAGGGATTGCCCACGCCTGTCCATGAAATAGCATTGGAGTCAATTGTCCAATTACTTTTGGTGGCACATGTTAAGGAGCTGAAACTCCTAAACCCTTCATCCAATTTTAATGTGGATACCCTCAAATGAAAGCTGAAAGTCTGATCTTCAACTGCATCTGAATTGTTTTGTTAAAAATTCATTATGGTAATGTCTAGAACCAAAATTAGAAAAATGTTGTCTCTGTCCAAATATATATGGACCTAATTGTATATATATTTAGCTATATAGGTATAGATGTACACTTCTCAAAAAATAAAGGGAACACTTAAACAACAGAATATAACTCCAAGTAAATAAAATTTCTGTGAAATCAAACTGTCCACTTAGGAAGCAACACTGAATGCTGACAATCAATTTCACATTCTGGTGTGCCAATGGAATAGACAATAGATGGAAATTATTGGCAATTATCAAGACATACTCATTAAAGGAGTGGTTCTGCAGGTGGGGACCACAGACCACATCTCAGTACAAATGGTTTCTGGTTGATGTTTTGGTCACTTTTGAATGTTGGTTGTGCTTTCATACTCGTGGTAGCATGAGACGGACTCTACAACCCACAGAAGTTGCTCAGGTAGTGCAGCCCATCCAGGATGGCACATCAATGCGAGCTGTGGCAAGAAGGTTTGCTGTGTCTGTCAGCGTAGTGTCCAGATGCTGGAGGCGCTACCAGGCGACATGCTAGTACACCAGGAGACGTGGAGGGGACAATAGGAGGGCAACAACCCAGCAGCAGCACCACTACCTTCGCCTTTGTGCAAGGAGGAACAGGAGGAGCACTTCCAGAGCCCAGCAAAATAACCTCCAGCAGGCCACAAATGTGCATGTGTCTGCACAAACGGTTAGAAACCGACTCCATGAGGGTGATATGAGGGCCCGACGTCCACAGATGGGGGTTTTGCTTACAGCCCAACACCGTGCAGGACGCTTGGCATTTGCCACAGAACACCAGGATTGGCAAAGTCGCCACTGGCGCCCTGTGCTCTTCACAGATGAAAGCAGGTTCACACTGAGCACATGTGACAGACATAACAGAGTCTGGAGATGCCGTGGAGAGCAATATGCTGCCTGCAACATCCTTCAGCATGACCGGTTTTGCAGTGGGTCAGTAATGGTGTGGGGTGGCATTTCTTTGGAGGGCCGCACAGCCCTCTATGTGCTCGCCAGAGGTAGCCTGACTGCCATTAGGTACCGAGATGAGATCCTCAGACCCCTTGTGAGACCACATGCTGGTGTAGTTGCCCCTGGGTTCCTCCTAATGCAGGACAATGCTAGACCTCATGTGGCTGGAGTGTGTCAGCAGTTCCTGCAAAATGAAGGCATTGAAGCTATGGACTGGCCTACCCATTCCCTAGACCTAAATTCGATTGAGCAGATCTGGGACATCATGTCTCGCTCCATCCACCAACGTCACGTTTCACCACAGACTGTCCAGGAGTTGGCGGATGCTTTATTCCAGGTCTGGGAGGAGATCCCACAGGAGACCGTCTGCAACCTCATCTGGAGCATGCCCAGGCATTGTAGGGAGGTCATACAGGCACGTGGAGGCCACACACAATACTGAGCCTCATTTTGACTTGTTTTAAGGACATTACATATAAGTTGAATCAGCCTGTAGTGTGTTTTTCCACTTTAATTTTGGGGGTGACTCCAAATCCAGGCCTCCATTGGTTAATAAATTTGATTTCCATTAATGATTTTTGTTTAATTTTGTTGTCAGCACATTCAACTTTGTACAGAACAAAGTATTCAATGAGAATATTTCATTCATTCAGATCTAGGATGTGTTATTTGAGTGTTCCCTTTATTTTTTTGAGCAGTGTATATATGTATATCTATATAGATATATATATCTATATATATAGATATACATATCTATATATAAAACTATTTATATGATCAGCTAATCATTTGAACTAATATTCAATGCAGATTAGAGAATACAAATCAAAGAAACATTGTCAATTCACTCAGTGTGTGGCTGGGATGACCGGTTCATTCCGGGGCAGTGAGTCTTAGAGTCCATCCATCAAATTCAAATTGTTTACACTGGTACTTAAGAGATTGTATGCATATTAGTGCATTAAAATTGTATAGCTATTCAAAACTTCACTGCTAGCTTCATAAGCAGCTCTTTTAAAACGCAAATAGGTGTGAAAAAGTCTGGTGAGCATGCTCATTGTTCTAAAAATCAAATGCCTGAATAGTCGTTAATGAGGCAGACAAACAGTCTCACTCATCCTCTGAGGATTTGAAGGGCAGAGAGAAGCAGAAAGAGGGAAGATTCTTTCTACATTATTCATAGCATCTTGTTTGATTTTTAAGCCATTTGAAGTAGCAAGGTGGGTGTTTATTATTCTGCTGACCTGCACTGCTGTAAGTAGATGAGTATAAAAGTCCTGTCACCTAATTGACAATAGCTCATTCGAAATTCAATTGCATGACTGCGCTGGTGAAATGTAAAGGCCATGTATTTTTAATATATAAACAAATCAAAATATATCATGAATACATAAATACAACAGATAGTTATTGAACCATTTAGTGGAGTTTTTTATTTATGCTACACATAGATAAAGTACATCTATGCAATATGTGACAGCTAATACATACATACGGTAGTTACACATTTTTTTTATTTACAAATAAAATAACTAATAAAAAACTGCAACAAACTTATTTTCTTCAGCTAAAGGGATTTTCTAGGATAATAATTTTGATACTCTATCCAAAAGACAGTTCATCAATAACAGATTGCTGATCATCCTACTCCTATAGCACTATAGATGATCAAATCTATTGAAACTCAAATTTGCTAGATTGGGCAAAAAGTATGATTTGCATCTAATCAATTTGCGGCAAATAACAGTCCTTCAAAGTCTCCAATTGTTCTGAAAAGATGTGTAATACTCTGAAGTCTCCTAACACTGCATCCAACCCCTTTCAAACTCTTTAAAACAAACAGTGCCTTACTAATGTTAAAGTGACTTCACAACAGAAGAGGATGGTAACCCGGTAGTAATGGACAGCCTTTTTAATAACACAGCGCACTAATAGACTTTTGAAGTGTAAGGCTGACCTGGTGAGGTAGATTCGTTAATCCTCTAATCTGGATGGGAGGAGACTCCTGGCATTGATGCTGAGTCCTAGAGTACACATGGAATTGAGGACTTGGACAATTTGGAATCTTTGGTGCAGTCAGACAAATGGAGTGGAACCCAGCAGGGATGGATGTTAATTGAAAATACAGCAAGTACAGGTAATGGAAAAATTATAGCTCTCAAAATATGGCGATGCAAAAACTAGATTTTGCAAAAAAAAGCGTTTTTTAGTGTGTGACAGCTGTCAGTCATAAAAACCCGATATGAATCTGGTATAGCTGTAATCGCACAGACCCGAAGAATAAAGTAATCCAATCACTTATACCACACAAGGAATGGCGTAAAAAATAAATGAAACCAATTCTTCACCTACTACTGATTTGTTTATTATGTCTCCTAAAGATCACAGTAAGGCTCTGCTCACATTTATCCTGTGCTCTGCGCTGAGCAATTACACCAGAGTTTCCGTGTAAATCTCTGAAATACATGATTCAGACGGAACCCATGACGGAAGATTCCCTGTAATGAGGCAGATATAGGCACTGTGGATGCCATCTGGCCAGTGATCCCATGATGTCAGTTTTTTTAGGCGTGCATAAAAGTGCGGTTGGCCACAATTTTGTGCACTTCTGAAAAAAAGGACACCGCTAAACAGAGGCCAGATGGAGTCCAG
Source organism: Phyllobates terribilis (assembly GCF_046119375.1). Taxonomy (NCBI): domain Eukaryota; kingdom Metazoa; phylum Chordata; class Amphibia; order Anura; family Dendrobatidae; genus Phyllobates; species Phyllobates terribilis. The sequence continues at coordinate 288,166,757 of NW_027362761.1, forward strand.
AGTAACTCTGCTGCCTCATTATAGTGAATGGTTCCCGCAGGGGTCTCATCTGAATTACATCACTTAGAAATTTAGATAGAAACCCCGATGAAAGTGCTCAGCCTAGAGCGCCGGATAAATGTTATGTAAAATGTTCCCAATAAAAGCTTCAACTAAGTCCTCAAAAAAAGCTAGTCCCCACTCAGGTCCGTTATCTGTTAAAAATATAAGGGACTTCCAAGTTACTGGTAGCAGAAAGGCTCTGGAAAAGCGAAATGGCCCTTGCCCCCTAAAAGAAATTCAGAAAATTTTGTGCTCCCAAAATCCAAATGCCTCCCTCCCTTCTGAGCCCCATAATGTGCCTAAACTACATTTAGGGTCCACATTTTTGGCTTTTCTGTAGCGATGAGAGCTTGCTTAATTTATAGGTGCATGTCTCCAGAAGCACGAGCTGGGCACAACATACTGGTCACTACAGCGTACTGGTCACTTCAACAATAGTTTGAAACTTTCACTCAGCAACATCCACTGCTGCTTGTTTCTGGAAAAGACCCATGGAGTCAAAATCATCACTACACCTGTAGGTAAATTGTCAAAGGGGTATAGTTTCCAAAATAGGGTCACTTGAGGGGGGATTCTGCTCTTCTAGCACTTAGGGGCTGTGTATACGGAGTCCGCAAACTATTCTACAATAATTTGTTCTCCAAGAGTAAAATAGCGCTCCGTCCCTCCCGGATCTCGCCGTATGACTAAGCGGCACCGTACAGTCACATATGGGGTTTTGCCACGTTTAAAAGAAATTGTGTGACACATTTCGGCACCATTTTTACCCATTGCCCTGTGTGAAAATGTAAAATCTGAGAATAAAACATTTTTTTGTGGTAAAAATATAATTGTTTTCTTCACTGCCCAATGGTATAAATTTAAAAATTAAAAAATACTCACTACTTCCCTAGATGAATTCCTTGAGAGGTGTAGTCTACAAAATGGGGTCACTTGTGGGGGTTTCTGCTGTTTAGGCATGTCAGCGACTCTTCAAATGTGACATGGTATCTGCAACCTATCCCAGCCAACATAGCGCTCCTTTCTCTTCCGAACCCTGCCATACACAAAAGCAGTGGTTTTCCCCAACTTATGGGGTATCGGCGTACTCAGGACAAAATTGCACAACAAATTTCATGGTGCAATTTCTCCTGTTACCCTTATGATAATGCAAAATTAGGGGATGAAAAACATTTTTGTGAGAAAAATTTGGAAATTTTATTTTTACGCCTCAATATTACAAACTTCTGTGAAGCACCTGGGGGTGCAAGGTGCTCACCACACATCTATATAAGTTCCCTAAGGGGTCTAGTTTCCAAAATGGTGTCACTTGTGGGGGGTTTCCACTGTTTAGGCACATCAGGGGCTCCCCAAATGCGACAGGCATGCGCTAATTATTCAAGCAAATTTTATATTCAAAAAGTCAAATGACGCTCCTTCCCTTCCAAACCCTGCAGTGCGCCCAAACAGTGGTTTTCCCCCACATATGGGGTATCGGCATACTCAGGAGAAATTGCACAACAAATTTCATGGTGCAATTTCTCCTGTTACACTTATGATAATGCAAAATTAAGGGATGAAAAACGTTTTTGTGGGAAAAATGTGAAAATTTTATTTTTATGGTTCAATATTATAAACTTCTGTGAAGCACCTGGGGGTTCAAGGTGCTCACTACACATTTAGATAAGTTCCCTGAGGGAACGCTAATTATTCAAACAAATTTTACATTCAAAAAGCCTTCCGAACATTACAGTGCGCCCAAACAGTGGTTTTCCCTCACATATGGGGTATCAGCGTGCTCAGGAGAGATTTCACTACAAATTGTGTAGTCCATTTTTTCCTGTTACCCTTGTGAAAATAAAAAAAGTTGGTCTAAAGTAACATTTTTGTGAAAAAAAGTAAAATGTTCATTGTTTTCTCCCATATTCCAAAAATTCCCGTGAAGTACCTGAAGGGTTGGTAAACTTCTTGAATGTGGTTTTGAGCACCTTGAGGGGTGAAGTTTTTAGAATGGTGTCACTTTTGGGTATTTTCTGTCATAAAGGCCCCTCAAAGTCACTTCAAATAAGATGTGGTCCCTAAAAAAATGTTTTTGTAAATTTTGTTGGAAAAATTAATCTCTGGTCAACTTTTAACCCTTAGAACTTCATAACAAAAAAAATGTTGGTTCCAAAATTGTTCTGATGTAAAGTAGACATGTGGGAAATGTTATTTATTAACTATTTTTGGTGACATATCTCTCTGATTTAAGGGCATGAAAATTCAAAGTTAGAAAATTGCAAAATTTCCAAAATTTTTGCCAAATTTCCGATCTTTTTACAAATAAACGCAAGTGATATCGAAGAAATTTTACCACTATCATGAAATACAAGATGTCGCAAAAAAACAATCTCAGAATCAGGGGGATCCGTTGAAGCATTCCAGAGCTATTACCTCATAAAGTGACAGTGGTCAGAATTGAAAAATTTGGCCTGGTCATGAAGGTGAAAACAGGCTCTGGCGCGAAAGGGTTAAGTTCATGGTAGTTATTACATGGCCTTAAACCATCATTTTTATCAACAACAAAAGAAACACCTGGTGAGGTGGAAAGTCTAATAAACAATTTTTACAAAACTTAAAAAATCAGGAATCATGATGGATATACAAAATACAAACAAGGGTGAAACTGGGAATGAATATTAGACAAAATATAATTTATCATTATGGATGAAACATTATAAATATACTATCCCATTCATTGCTACTTAGTCTTTATATATAATACTTTTGTTTTCAGTTTGATTTTAGATTTCTTTACTGATTGGAACGGTCTGATCATGTGTCATAACAGGACGTGACATCAAATGCCAACTAATTTTGTCTTCCATATATGCAATGATTAAAGACTCTTGCCTGAAATGCGTTTGCTAGACAACATCTCCCCACAGAGGTTGTGATTCCTAATATTATACTGATCTTTTCATACTTATTAAACTTGAATTTTTACTGATAATCCTGATGCTGGAATACTTGTTTTTTTACTCCATTTAACAAGTTCCAGGATAACTTTGACTTTTACTCTTTAACAAAACTTCACAAAAGTGCTCACCCATCTTGTTTCAGGGTTTGCTTCATAATCGTTGGAGTGCACAAGCTCAAAATACTGAGTGCACGGCTCCAGTGGCTTTGAGGCAACTCCAAGAAAATATGGGTTGGCAGCCCAGAATAATCAAATCTAAAATTTATTACAGATTAATCCATTACAAGTTCAAACTCAGAGCCATAGATTGATGGAGAAGAGATGTCACCATGCAATGCATTTTTTTAACTAAATATGTGTATGACCTAAGCATAGCAAAATGAAATAAGATTTCATTTAGTTATTAATTCTGTTGTATTTCAGAGGGTATATTAGTACAATATATTTAAAATTTCTAAAAATATGTTTTAAGCTAAACGGAATTATATTTAAATTTGAAAATTTTAATTTATGTTACTTAAATTTTTATTTTCAGATAAGGGCACTTCATTTTATTTGCCAGATGATGATACGTTATTATGAGAATGCTGATTGCTGATATGTAGTTAACTTAATTTTCTAAATTATGTTAATTATGTTATTTAGATAACCTTGATTGGTTGTTGGAAAGATTTAATGTATTTTAACTGGGCTTTTTAGAAAGAGGGTAGTAAGTCACTGCCAGAGTTGTCAGTAACACCTTTCTAACCAAGAAAAACCAAGAAAGAAGGATTAGGCCATTAGAATTCAACTACCCTATACTTATCTCCCCAAATATCTAATATAGTAAGGAGACACTGAACAATTTACTTGTTCAGTTGGCTTTACCGAATTTGATTGGTTTGGCCAATATATATTTAATGTATATGATTGATTCAAACTTATAAACACCAGTAAAAATAATAGAATTTTATTATGTTGAAGATGGTAGGTTTCTAAAATAAACAACATTCAAAGATACAAATTTTTTCAAATTATTATTTAAAACAGCTCTCCTGTAAGAATACTATCTTGTCCTATACATTCTTGAAGCCAATCAATGAATAATGTTCTCTGACTTTTCTTTATGCCAGTCATTCTTGAATAGTAAACATGGGGGAAAAATCACAGGCACCCAGATAACAGGAATACAAATTGTACCGAAAAGTTGGAGAAAGAGTAACTTTATAAAAAAGATGTCTAGAAGAGAAAGTTTCTGGATCTTTGAAATGAATACCCTGAAACCAAAGGGACTTAATACCGAGATTGAACTTTTTGCCTTTAATGACCTATGAAGGGTAACTATGCACTCTATCTAATCAATATGGACTAATTAAACAATCAAACTCCAAAGTCAGCAACTATAAAAAGGACCATTGGCAGAAAGGGACCATCCCTGATGAAGAAAGCCGCAGCTTTCGAAACGCGTAGGAATTGGTCCTTCTGCCACATCGTACAAGCCCAATCACGTGCCTCACATGTGACCGTGACGTCACGCCAGGTCCTGTAAGGCCCTGCACCGCTACTACAGGTATTGCGGAGTCAGAGTCACCGGCCAGGACTCCACTCCCCTGCCTTTAGCGCGCCTTCTGCACTCTCCAGCCTAAGGACATCTCCTATACAGACGGAGGATATACAAGGAGGTAAGAGAGCACTCTTTACCACATGGATCATCGGACTTTAGAACAGAGGTAAGCTCTACACCTCCACATGTACCAGCAGTAACAAGCTATCAGTTACAGCTCCACGCACCTTCAAGCTACGCTGCGCAGAGCTGTACCCAGAGGGAACTCACCACTATTAACCCTCTGCTACACTACCTAATTTTGTGTCCTTTTCCCTCCAGTAGGTTTATGGATTAGTCTCTACCCATTGAACAGCACAGACCTACTCACACCTGCAGATGCACAGATCTCTTCTATCACCCCTTGGTTAACTGCAATGACTACACCTTGGGACCTATAGGTACTACTCCCAGTACTTTCCAGTTATCTCTTCTCAATTGACCTGTCCTGGCCATATACAATACCATTAACCCTTTCATTCATCTAGGACCTAATAACAGTTTCTATATACATCAGCTGGTCTATCCAATCCCAATATTCACATCCAGCTAATTCTCTCGACATCATTAAAGGTACACCACTTCTTTACATACACCTATCTATCACCATAAGTGACCGTACATTGTAATAACCCATCCCATCTTATTCCCACCAGCCTCCTACCGCTATACATGAGTACTACCCGCCACCTATGAGCCCATTCCAGACCATATCATAATCAGGTAACCCTTACCATTCCAGACCCCTATTACTACTTCCACCACAGTATTCACTCACCCCTCCCTCTATTCCCAACAGAACTTCTACCTTTTTGCAAAACCATTCAAACAGCGGATCCCACTGTCACACCAGGGACGTCTCCGCCACCTGTGAATCTACTCCAGATCATTCTACCAACAGGTAACTATTACCAGCCCTAGTTCACACTAATAGTATCCCACATAGATACTCATCCATCTCCTTCTCTACTTTTACAGAAGAACCTCTACCCGGTGTACCCCGAAAAATCCAAACAGCGGATCCCACCAGGATTCCATTTTTATCTCAGTCCTCCCATTGTTAAATTTTAACTGTGCCCAAAGACCCCATTTGATTTTACTCCTTCACCCTTATTTTTTAAACGATACCAAATAAAATTACTTTTATTGTGACTTGACATCTGTCCATTTACTCTCTCTGGGGTTTTTACACTAATTTAATGACAGCTGTTTTACATTATATATTTTACATATTTATTCATCTATTTATATATTTTTTTATCTATTAATCCATTTACCTATACCGACATACCATTATATCTACCTAATTAGCATTGAGTTAGCATATTATTTAATCATATTTTGGTCTAAAGGGAAGCGCGAATTTACTTAATTTTAATCATTCTTCAATAGTACCCTACTAGTGATGAGCAAGCGCTAAAATGATCGGGTACACGTTGTTCGAGTCAAGCAAATTGGAATGCTCGAGTGCTCAGTCCGAGTAACGAGCCCAATGTAAGTCTATGGGAAACTCAAGCATTTTTCCGGCGGCTCCCCCTGGCGGTCGGCAGAGGGCCTAAAAATTGCCCAAATTGAAGGGAAGCATTTCTGACTCCCAGGTCAATGCTGTCAACAATGTTATCAGAGATATTATGCCACTTTTACAGACTCACAATAAAACATACAAAAGTGAAACCAAAATGTATTTTCCAGGGAAATACATTAAGGAACATCCTTTACAGGGTAATGACTTGTATACAAGGCAAAATAAATATACAAAAATACTCCTCCACTCCTTGGGCTAGCTTTTTTGATGCGTTTTTGCAGTCTTGCATTGCATTCAACCAAGACAAATGCATTCACCGGGAAATGTCAATTTAACATTTTACAACCTTATCTGGCCATGTGGTGTGCGACACATCATCAGACACATCCTGTTTCATTTATGAAGGAGGGACTCTAAAAGTCACAAAGCCTATTTTTATAGGGCCATCAGATGGCCCTTACTATTCTTAAAGGGCCAGCAGTCAGCCCTCGCTATTGGTAGAGAGCCATCAGCCGGCTATGCTTTGTTGTTCCCATTATTAACTAGTGGGTCTCCCATACTGTTTTTGCATATGCAGTGACTGCCAGGGCTGCAAAAAACTTGGACGCAACCCACTACCCCTTTGAAGGGACATAGAGGAAGGTCTCAGTAAAAAAAATGTTCTCATTATAAAGGAGCTGGTCTCCTATAGTGGAAATGACCATGATGCGACTTAAAGAGCTGCCAAAATTTAGGAAAAACTCAACTAACAATTTAAGTATAAATAGAGCTGGGCCACAGTAATGACATGTTCGCATTAGAAAGGAGAGGGTCTGCTATTTAGTTATAGGGTATGCAGTGAGTCCAACGGCTGCCAAAATTTATGAAATACCCCACTAACAATTTAAAGACAGATAGAGCTGGGCCTCAGTAACGAGTACGACATGTTCCCATTAGAAAAGGAGAGGGGTCTGCTATTCAATTTTAGGGTATACAGTGAGTCCAACGGCTGCCAAAATTTAGGAAAAACCCCACAAACAAATTTAAGATACATAGAGGTGGGCCTCAGTAACAATATATTCCCATTAGAAAGGAGAGGGTCTCCTATACTGTTTGCCTATGCAGTGAAGCAATGGCTGCCAAAAATTTGGGGGAAATCCAATGCCCCTTGCAAGAGACGTAGGGGTCGGAGGGCCTCCTGAAAACAATGTTCCCATTATTAGGAAGTGGATCTCCCATACTGTTTGCCTATGCAGTGAAGCAACAGCTGCCAAAAATTTTGAGGAACTCCAATGACCCTTGCAAGAGACATAGGGGTCGTTGGGCCTCCTGAAAACAATGTTCCCATTATTAGGAAGTGGGTCTCCCATACTGTTTGCCTATGCGTTAAAGCAACGACTGCCAAAATTTTGGAGGAATTCCAATGCCCTTTGCAAGAGATGTAGAGTGCGGAGGGCCTGCAGAAAACAATGTTCCCATTATTAGGAAGGGTGTCTCCCATACTATTGGCCTATGCAGTGAAGCAACGGCTGCCAAAAATTTGGAGGAACTCCAATGCCCCTTGCAAGAGACGTAGGGGTCGTAGGGCCTCCTGAAAACAATTTTCCCATTATTAGGAAGTGGGTCTCCCTTACTGTTTGCCTATGCAGTGAAGCAACAGCTGCCAAAAATTTGGAGAAAGTCCAATGCCCCTTGCAAGAGATGTAGAGGCCGGAGAGCCTCCTGAAAACAATGTTCCCATTAGGAAGTGGGTCTCCCATACTGTTTGCCTATGCAGTGAAGCAACGGCTGCCAAAAATTTGGAGGAACTCCAATGCCCCTTGCAAGAGACATAGAGGTCGGAGAACCTCCTGAAAACAATGTTCCCATTATTAGGAAGTGGGTCTCCCATACTTTATGTCCATGCAATGAAGCAACGGCTGCCAAAAATTTGAATGAACTCCAATGTACCTTGCAAGAGACGTAGATACAGTCATATGAAAAAGTTTGGGCACCCCTATTAATCTTAACCTTAATGTTTTATAAAAATTGGTGTTTTTGCAACAGCTATTTCAGATTGATATATGTAATAACTGTTGGACACAGTAATGTTTCTGCCTTGAAATGAGGTTTATTGTACTAACAGAAAATGTGCAATCTGCATTCAAACAAAATTTGACAGGTGCATAAGTATGGGCACCCTTATCATTTTCTTGTTTTAAATACTCCTACTTACTTTTTACTGACTTACTAAAGTACTTTTTTTGGTTTTGTAACCTCATTGAGCTTTGAACTTCATAGCCAGGTATATGCAATCATGAGAAAAGCTACTTAAAGTGGCCACTTGCAAGTTGTTCTCCTGTTTGAATCTCCTCTGAAGAGTGGCATGATGGGCTCCTCAAAACAACTGTCAAATGATCTGAAAACAAAGATTATTCAACATAGTTGTTCAGGGGAAGGATACAAAAAGCTGTCTCAGAGATTTAACCTGTCAGTTTCCACTGTGAGGAACATAGTAAGGAAATGGAAGAACACAGGGACAGTTCTTGTTAAGGCCAGAAGTGGCAGGCCAAGAAAAACATCAGAAAGGCAGAGAAGAAGAATGGTGAGATCAGTCAAGGGCAATCCTCAGACCACCTCCAGAGAGCTGCAGCATCAACTTGCTGCAGATGGTGTCACTGTGCATCGGTCAACTATACAACGCACTTTGTACAAGGAGAAGCTGTATGGGAGAGTGATGCGAAAGAAGCCATTTCTGCAAGCACGCCACAAACAGAGTCGGCTGAGGTATGCAAAAGCACATTTGGAGAAGCCAATTTCTTTTTGGAAGAAGGTCCTGTGGACTGATGAAACCAAGATTGAGTTGTTTGGTCATACAAAAAGGCGTTATGCATGGCGGCAAAAAAACACAGCATTCCAAGAAAAACACTTGCTACCCACAGTAAAATTTGGTGGAGGTTCCATCATGCTTTGGGGCTGTGTGGCCAATGCCGGCACCGGGAATCTTGTTAAAGTTGAGGGACGCATGGATTCCACTCAGTATCAGCAGATTCTTGACAATAATGTTCAAGAATCAGTGACAAAGTTGAAGTTACGCAGGGGATGGATCTTTCAGCAAGACAATGATCCAAAACACCGCTCCAAATCTACTCAGGCATTCATGCAGAGGAACAATTACAATGTTCTGGAATGGCCATCCCAGTCCCCAGACCTGAATATCATTGAACATCTGTGGGATCATTTGAAGAGGGCTGTCCATGCTCGGCGACCATCAAACTTAACTGAACTGGAATTGTTTTGTAAAGAGGAATGGTCAAAAATACCTTCATCCAGGATCCAGGAACTCATTAAAAGCTACAGGAAGCGACTAGAGGCTGTTATTTTTGCAAAAGGAGGATCTACTAAATATTAATGTCACTTTTCTGGTGAGGTGCCCATACTTACGCACCTGTCAAATTTTAGAGTTAGACCTCCCCCAAAAAACACACTGTATTTGAGTTTATGTTACACTGCTGTCATTCGGTGGTGTTGAGAAGTCTGGCCAAATTCAGCCCTACATCATTTTTATAAGAGTGAGCCTGTCAGCATTTTCAGTTTACAGGCGGATGCACCTATCGGTTATAATTCCACCGGCGGCACTAAAAATTTGCCCTGACAACGTTAGCGGCAGGGCAGGCCAGGACCTCCAAGGCGTAGAGAGCCAGTTCATGTCCAGCTTGGATACCCAATAATTATGAGGCACAGAGGAATCACGGATGACGTTGGTACGGTCGGCAAGTTACTCCCTCAGCATCTTCTGCAATTTTTCCCTCCTTGGGAAAGTGCCCCACAAATTATGGCTTGTGCAATGGGAGGGTCTGAGAAAACTGTATCAAAACTTTGACAGTGTTCCCCTGCCTCTGCTGGATTACATTTGTGTCTCTCTCGCCTGTCCTCTTTGGTTGTCCAATGAACTGTGACCTCTGCAGCCAGCATTTTCAGATGGGAATTTTTTTAATAAAAGAAGGGCCTTCTTGTACTGCACCATTTTTTTAGGCCTGTCCTGCTCGGGAATATGAGACCGAAAGTTCTCCTTGTAGCCTTGGTCTAGAAGTGTCACCAACCAAAAATGACTGTCAACCAAAATTTGGACAACGTGATGGTCACGAGAAAGACAATGTAACTTAAGCTCAGCCATGTGTGCCAGACTGCTAACAGGCAAGACTTCTGTGTCCACACCAAGAGGATGACTGACCATGCTCTCCTCCTCATCCTCTTCCTCTTCCTCCTACTTCCTGTCCTCAGGCAATGCATGCTGAAGAGACGGTATGACAGTTGTGCAAGTAGTACCGTCTATAGCGCAGGAAACAAGCTCCTGTTCATCCTCCTCCTCCTCTTCCTCATATGGTTCCTTGCTCCATCTCATCGTGCTCCGCCTGCAATGCATCCTCTTTAATTATGAGCAGAGAGCATTTCAGAAGACAGAGAAGTGGGATGGTGATGCTAATTATGGCATCATCACCATTCACCATCTTGGTGGAGTCCTCAAAGTTTTGGAGGATGGTACATATGTCTGACATCCATGTCCACTCCTGAGGTTTTATGTGTGGAGTCAGACCTGAATACCGACAGCCTTGTTGATGCTGGTAGTCACCAACTGCCCTATTCTGCTCACAAATCCTTCCCAACATCTGCAATGTAGAGTTCCAATGCGTGGGGACATCACAGATCAGTCGGTGAGCTGGAAGCTGCAAACGCTGCTGAAGCACGGCAAGGACGGCGGAAGCTGTAGCTGACTTTCTAAAATAGGCACACAGGCGGCGTACTTTGGCAAGAAGATCCTGCAGATTCGGGTAGGGTTTGATAAAACTGATGAACCACGAGATTAAGGACATGGGCCAGACATGGTACGTGTGTGAGCTCGCCTCGACTCAGAGCCGCCCCCAGGTTCCAGCCATTATCACACACGACCATGCCTGGCTGTAGGCTCAGAGGTGTCAGCCACAGATCTGCCTGCTCTTTCAGAGCTGTCCACAACTCTTCATCATTGTGCGGTTTGTCACCTAGGCATATTAGATTCAGCACAGCCTGTTGCCGCTTGCCTGAGGCAGTGCTGCAGTGCTTTCAGCTTGTAACTGATGAGGTCATTTTGGAGATGGAGGCTGAAGAGGAGGAGGAGGTTCAGGAACTGTAGAATGTGGGGGCAACCCTGATTGACCCATGGCCCACAATCCTTGGCGTCAGGAGGACATGTTCCATCCCAAAGTCCGACTGGGTCCCGGCTTCCACTATATTAACCCAGTGTGCCATCAGCAAGATGTACCATCCCTGCCCACAAGCACTTGTCCACGTGTCCGTGGTTAGGTGGACTTTCCCAGTAACTGCATTGTTGAGGGCACGTTTAATGTTGTGGGACACATGCTTGTGTAATGCAGGGACGGCACACCAGGAGAAATAGCATAGACTGGGGACCGAATACCGAGTGACAACCACCGCCATCAGGTTGCAGAAAGCTTCCATCTCCACGAGCCTAAAAGGCAACATTTCGAGCGCAAGCATTTGCGAAATGTGTGAATTTAGTAGTGTGGCCTGTGGGGCGTTAGCTGTGTGTTTGCGCTTGTGTTCCAATGACTAGGGTAGGGAAAACTGAACGCTGCGCTGGGACAAGGACGTGGACATGCTTGCTGATGGTGCTAGTTGAGAGTATTCAATGACAGGTGTGGGGCGGGAGGCATCTTGGCATGCACCATGGACAGCGAATGAGGCAGTGGTGGCAACCGCAAACACTTGCTGGACTCTGGGGTTCGGCCCACTTAGTCGGGTGCTATGCTGCCATGTGCCTGATCATGCTGGTGGTAGTAAGGCTGTTAGTTTTGCTATCCCTGCTAATGCTAGCCGGGCAAGTGGTGCAAATGTCCTTTTTGGGGTTATCTGGAGAGTCTTTCAAAAACAACCAGACTCGGGAAGAACTAACAGTTGTACTGGAACTTCCGTCGTGTTGGCATTGGCATTACGAGGAACGCTTTCCCGCCTTGAGTCTGTGGCCACCACACTGCTTTTTCCTGCCTGTTGTAGTGCTACTCCTCCCTCCCCTTGTGTGCTGCTGTCCTTGCTCTGTATGTCACCCTGCCAGGTTGGGTCAGTTACTATTAGTGTTGAGCCACCCCCGTAGTGTTCGAGTTCGGTTCGGTTCGTCGAACACCCGTGTGTTCGCCGAACTGTTCGTCGAACTGTTCGTCGAACACCTTCGAACACCGTTAAAACCAATGGCAGGCAAACAAAAACACATAGAAACACATAGAAAACACCTTCAAAGGTGTCCAAAAGCTGACAAACTGCTCAGAAGACATAACTAACACATGGAAAAGTGACAAGTACATATAGTCATGCGAAAATAAAAGAGGTGGAGGAGTAAAAGGAGGGGAAGACACAGATATAGGCATGTCATGCCCTTCTAAAATCCAAAAAGTGAGAAGCCGACACGGCCAGTCCGCTCCTGCCCGTGCCACCTCCGTGTCGCCGGGTTTGTGCCAGAGCCGCGATGAACCCTGATGGCCAGCCCCCCTCTCCCAATACTGGTGCCTGTCCGCTGGTGGGTCGAGCGAGCCCCCCTGTGGTGGAGGCAGCTCTAAGCTTTTTAATTTAAATTGTCTCTCTAATTTGAATGAATACACTTTAAATCCATTTACAAGGATCTATTGGAGGGCAAGTCTCATGCCAGCAGCCGCGTAATTCCAGCTCCAGTAGCGTCCACTAAAGCTGCTGCAGTTAAAAAGCTTTTATAAGGATCGAGCTCGGCTGTCCACCGCAAGGCATCCTACTGCCAGTCCCAGCCCCTATGCCTTGGGGTGCCTCCTGATGCTCTTCACTGAGTATCCCGTGGTCCCGAAGCATTTCCTTTGAAAAAATGAAGTGTCCAAACTACAGGTGGTGTAGCTTGCTTAACAGCCGGGATAATCCGCTGACTAGCAGACCCTGCTACTAGGCACAAAGAATTTCCTGGGCTAGATGCAGTTAAAAATTTGTAATTAGATACTCTCGTTGGATGCTGAGAAAGCATTCCATAGAGTCTCCTGGCACGCCATATATGATTCTCTTAAAAAGCTTGGGGTAGGGGTCTAGGGGACCCTTTTATAGCCAAAATCACGGCCCTGTATCGCAATACTTCACCTAGGCTGAAGATAAATGGAACTGTAGCACCCTGAGGGCTCGGTTGCTACAGAGGTATTGCACCTCACCCAGAGGTGTGATATCTCACTCTCAGGTAAGGATGTAGTGTGGATCAGGACCCGACACCTGCATGCATTACACCACATTGCCGTGGGGCAGGGCGACCAATATGCCCCTGAGATGGGCACGACAATCCCTGTCCCTGGCTGGAGTGGGGGGAGGGAACACTGAGGAAGGGGAACCCTGTAGTGCAGGAGCAGGGAGGAAGCAGTTCCTGGGTGCATTGAGAAGGGAGTATAAAAGGTGGGCACCATCTTAGTTCAGTGCAGAGAAGTCTGAGCAGAAGTGGCAGGGAGCAGAGGCTCTGCATAAGCTCTGCTCCGGAGGCGGGCCTAGTAACAGAGGCCCAGGCCTGGAAGAGGGAGAAGGAAGGAAGAGGAGCGGAGAAGGCTCCAGGAACGAGGAACAAAGGGATCTCAGGGGTGCGGACGGGCGAGTCGCCACCGCACGCCAGAATCCACCTGTGTGGAGGGGTCAGGCCAAAGGGGGAGACCGGTCCCCGAAACTAGAGGAGGCAGGAAACGACCCTCAGCTAGAAACAGGAGGCTGTGACATTTTATGTGGCGCAGCCCCTCGCTACACCCGCTAGGAAGGCACCACATAGGGTCAGGGAAACTGGCGCCAAGTTTACCAAGAGGAGGCCTGAGGCAGCCGGACAGAAGGGTTGGTAAGAAAGGCCAGACAAAGGACACACAAAGGGGGTCCTGTGAAGCACTCCAAAGTTATCTGGGAGTTGTCTGAGCCCCTCACCTGGTGAGCACAGTACGACGTGGGCAGCCGTTACCTGCAGACGTGGTCTGGATAATAAGAACTGTGAGTAAAGGCCCTGGACTGCATCACTGACTCCGTGTCATTACTGCTGCTGCCCTGCACCATCACCCCCATCCTCCGCATACACTGCCCTGAGGCTATACTCCTCCCGTGGGGAGTTATGCTACGCTCTGCTGCACCCACAACACCAGCCTCAGCGGTCTGCCCTGGAGCGGCGGTTCACTCTGACCGCAATCCACAGGTGGCGTAGTCGGACATTTAAACATCAAAACCACATAAATAGTTCCGCCACTGGTTTGACCGCCCTGAGCCACGGAACCGGGTTGCCGCCACGGAGACTACAACCACCAGCATCCACCAAAAAGGGTCCGGCTCCGGGTGTCCCAAGGCCCAGGGGGCGCGTCAGAACATTTTCATCACCTTTCACAATCACCAATGGGACAAGGCAGGGATGTTCTCTGTCCCCTCTCTTATACATCCTAGTGACGGAGCACCTGCTCTCATCAATTCGCCATAACCCCAATATTAGGTGGATTGAGGTGGGAGGCACCGAGTACAAGTGCTCTCTATTTGCTGATGATGTCCTAGTATATATCACTCAATCACATATATCCATCCATGCTGTTATGGCTGAAATAGATCACTTTGTTACATGGTCAAATTTTAAAATCAATGCAGCGAAGTCTGAGGCCCTCGATGTCTCCCTCCCCAAATCCATATAGGATTCCATCCAGTCCAACTTTCCCTATGCCTGGCCCTCACAGGGTATCAAATACTTAGGAATTCCTATTCATAGAGACCTCTCCCATCTATGTTATCTTAATTTTGGGCCCTTTATTGAACAACTCCATACAGACCACGGTTGGCAAGTTAGAACTGTAAGATTCACTACGTGAACCACTGGTGTTTTGTGGAAAAGCACATGTACACTGTGTTCCAAATTATTATGCAAAAAGTGTTTAGGAGTGATAAGGGAAGAATTTGTTTGTTTGTCAGTTAAACTCATTGATGGTGATGTGTGTCAGGGCTCTTTATATCACTGTAAGCAATTGCAGACACCAGTGCTAATTAGTTTGGCAGGTGTGTCCAATGAAAGGCAAGACTACTTAAGAAGGCTCTCTCACATTATTCAGCAGCCTACATTTTCTGCCAAAATGGGAAAGAAAAAGGATGTGTCGGCTGCTGAGAAGCAACAAATTGTGGAGTGTTTAGGTCAAGGCATGACTACAATCAACATTGTGCGATGATCTGGATGAAGTGTCTTGGCAATCAAGAAGTATGTAGCTGATTCACAGTACACACGTGTGCGTGCTGATAAGGGCAAATTGAGGACTCTTTCCTACAGGCAATTACGTCAGGTTGAAAGAGCAGCGGCAAAAAAGCCTTGTCATAGCAGCAGACAAGTTTTTGAAGCTGCTTGTGCCTCCAACGTCCCCCGATCAACAAGATGCAGGGTCCTTCAGAGGTTTGCAGCTGTGCATACGCCATCCTGTCGACCTCCTCTATCCACTTCACACAAGCAGAAATGGCTCCAGTGGGCCAAACATTACATGAAGACTGATTTCAAAACTGTTTTGTTCACGGATGAGTGCCGTGCAGCGCTCGATGGTCCAGATGGATGGAGTGGAGGATGGCTGGTTGATGGACACCCCACGCAAACACGGCTACAGCGCCAACAAGGAGGAGGTGGAGTAATGTTTTGGGATGGAATCATGGGGAGAGAGATTGTCGGCCCCTTTAGGATCCCTGAAGGCGCTAAAGATGAACTCCATAATGTATGTGGATTTTCTCAAACAGCACTTCCTGCCATGGTTCAAGAAGAAGAACCGTGTATTTCACAGCAAGATCATTTTTCTGCATGATAATGCACCATCTCATGCTGCACATAAAACATCTGCATCTCTGGCTGATATGGGCATAAAAGGGGACAAACTTATGGTGTGACCCCCATGCTCCCCTGACCTCTACCCCATTCAGAACCTTTGGAGCATCATTAAAAGGAGTGTCTATGATGGCGGGAGGCAGTTCACATCTAAGCAACAGCTCTGGGAGGGTATTCTGTCCTCATGCAAAACAATTGAAGCAGAAACCATCCAAAACCTGACAAATTCAATGGACGAGAGAGTTCAGAAGCTCCTTTCGAACAAGGGGTCCTATGTGAAAATGTAACATCACCTAGAATAAAGTTTTGAGTTGAAAACTGTTTGATTTCAGTTTCTAACAACCTGCTAATGCTTATAATTTCAAAAATGACCATTTTTTTGGTCTTTATTAAAATGAAAAGGTTGATCGAAAAGTTTGCGGGATCTAAGAGTGTGGCAACCCAGTAGTCATGATTACTTCGAATTCTGACAATATGAGGGTCATGCTGCAGGTAGTGCAGCAAGAAGGCACTTATGTGTCTTGCGCATCTCGGAGCCCCAAAATTATTTTCCGGGCTTGATGCAGCTAAAAATTATTTTTAATTTTAAATCTGGTGGAGCTTATTATAGATGGCCTAATAGGATCAGTGCTGCACACTGCTACAAAGCCCAAATTATTTTCCAGTCAAGATACAGATAAACATGATTAGTAATTTGAAAGCTTAAAATGGTTGGTAGGGTGATTTTAAACAATCATCAAGCTTTTACTCTCCCCAGGATGACACAGGGGTAGAAAAGTCGTTTCGGATCCATGATTTGTTCATCTTTATGAACGTGAGTCTGTCTACATTATCAGTGGAGAGCCGCGTGCGCTTATCTGTCAGCACACCACCAGCAGCGCTGAACACACGTTCAGACAGAACGCTGGCTGCGGGGCATGACAAGATCTCCAAGGCGTAAGTGGCTAGCTCCGGCCATTTATCCAGATTGGAAGCCCAAAAAGAGCAAGGGTCCAGTGACACAGTCGTGGCTTCAATGTTTACTTGGAGATACTCCTGTACCATCGTCTCTAGGCGTTGACTATGTGTCAGACTTCTTGTCTCCTGTGGCCTTGCAAAGGATGGGCTAAAAAAGTGGTGAAATGATTCCGCAAAATTGATGTTACCACCAGATACTGTGGTTCTGTTACGGTTTGAGTGCTGAACACTTGACGGTCCCACGGTTGGCAAGTTGGAACTGTGAGATTCACTACGTGCACCACTGGTATTTTGTGGAAAAGCACATGTAAGATTCTGCAACAGTCTCTGCTGATACTCCTGCATGCGTGCATCCCTTTCTATGGCAGGAATAATTTCTGCAAATTTACTTTTTTACCGGGGATCTAACAGTGTGGCAACCCAGTAGTCAGGATTAATTCTAATTCTCACAATTCGAGGGTCATGTTGCAGGTAGTGCAGCAAGAAGGCACTCATGTGTGTTGCGCATCCAGGAGCACCAAGTCCCTGTTGTGTTGGTGGCGAGGTAACAATCATGCTTCCTTCCTCTGTCCTCTCCCCCCAACCTCGCACAACAGAAATGTGATCAAGGTCTCCCTCATCTGATGAGTCTTCCATCAGTTCGTCCTCCACTTCTTCCTGGGCTCCTGCACCTTCCTCACTAGTTTGGCTGCTACCATGCTCCCTGGTAAAACCATCTCCCCCACCCTCACATGCCTGCCGCCTTGGTGCTGCCGACCGTCTGGACCTTGCAGATGTTAGCCCTTCCGCATACAACTCCTCCTCCTCTACTTCCTCCACCTCCTCTTGTGCCACCACCTGACTCCGAATTCTGTTTAACATGTGCTCCAGCATGTAAATCACTGGAATAGTCATGCTGATAATGGCATCGTCAGCACTAAACATCTTCGTCGCCATTTCAAAACTGTGCAGAAGGGTGCATAGGTCCCTGATCTGAGACCACTCCTCCAGCGTGATTTGCCCCACCTCTGAATCTCGTTGGCCCAGGCTATACGTCAGAACGTATTGCACCAGGGCTTGTCGGTGCTGCCACAGTCGCTGCAACATGTGCAGAGTTGAATTCCACCGGGTAGGCACATCGCATTTTAGCCGGTGAAGTGGCAGGCCCAACGACTTCTGTAGAGATGTAAGTCGCTGAGCTGCGGGATGCGAACGGCGGAAGTGAGCACACAGCGACTGTGCCCTCTGCAGAAGGCCATCTAGTCTGGGATAGTGGGCTAAAAATTGCTGGACAACCAGGTTCAACACGTGAGCCATACAAGGCACGTGTGTGACATTGCCCCGGCGAAGGGCCGCACCCAGGTTTGCAGCATTGTCGCACACGGCCTTCCCTGGTTTCAGGTCCAGTGGAGACAACCATTCATGAAATTGGTTCTCCAGAGCTGACCACAACTCCTCAGCTGTGTGACTCACATTTCCCAGACATTTCAATGTAAAAACCGCCTGATGACGTTGAGCCCTACTGCCAGCATAGTAAGGAGGTGTGCAGGATCCCTTCTGCGCAGTTAGAAAGCTTGTGGCATGACCAGACAGGCTTTGGGTGCAGGTGGAAGACCGAGAGGAGGTTGAGGAGGCAGAAGCAGTGGAGGAACTTTGACATAAAGAGGATTGACGCACAACTCGTGGGACGGCAAGACTTGGACAGCAGCCCCTTGTCCTGCTGTCACCATAGTTACCCAGTGCCCAGTCAGCGACATGTAACGCCCCTGTCCATGCCTACTCGTCCAAGTGTCTGTGGTGAAATGCACCCTGTCACACACAGAGTTTCTCAAAGAAGCGGTGATGTTGTGTGCGACATGCTGGTGGAGCGCAGGCACACCTTTCTTTGAGAAGTAGTGCCGACTGGGCATCTGGTACTGGGGCACTGCGACGGACATAAGGTCTCGAAAATCCTCTGTGTCCACCAGGCGGAAAGGCAGCATTTCTGTAGCCAAGAGCTTGCAGATGGTGAAATTCAACCTCTTAGCTTTCTCATGGCTAGGAGGAAATGGTCTTTTACTTGTCCACATCTGAGGGACCGAGGGCTGGCTATTGTGCTTAGACGGGGTTGATAAGGGTGTCCCCGGCAAACTGCCGGTCTGTGAGGAAGATGCAGGCGGACATGTTAGGTTGCCTTGATCCAAAGGTGGTGCTATCGATGTCGGACAGCGCTCAACACCAGCTGCTGTTACCACCTCCAAAGAAAATGATGACCTGCCAATCACGCTGGCTGTTGCGGGTAAAGAGGTGGCAGGTCTGCGCCCCAAAACAGGTGTGACTGCTGTCCCCCCAGTCACAGAGGATGAAGAGGCCACGGATGCACAAGATATGGCAGACGGTGGTTGGCCCGGCCGGCTAGGCCGCATTGTAGCACACTGAGCTTCCCACTGCAACTTATGCTTCATGTCCATGTGCCGGTTCATGCATGAAGCACTCAAACTATGTATTTTTTGGCCTCTACTTAGCTTTTGCTGACAAATGTTACAGATAACACGAGTTGGGTCATCTTTATCGATCTGAAAAAATGCCCAGGCTATGCAAGGCTTAGCACCCATGCGACCTGAAGAGCCACCACGACTTGTGGTGAGAGGCAGAGTTGTGTTTGAGGATGCAGTTGTTGACGTGCTTCCAGTACTACGTCTCTGTCCAGGAAGGCGCAACCTGACCTCGTCGTCACTAGCATCTTCCTCCACCTCCTCTGCTGACCTCATCTCTTGGCTGACTGTGGGTTGACAGTAAGTGGGATCTCCAACCTCATCATCATCACCCTGTGTGTTATCACACCCGTCGTCCTCAGAGCCAACCTGTTCCTGCCCTGACAAAAAACTAAAGTTGTCGCTCCAATCAGGTATTTGAGTCTTATCATCGTCTTCCTCATTGTCTCCACCAACAGGAGTTACAGTTTGGGAATGAGGGTCTACATTATGGTCAGAACCTTCTGCGTCTGGTCCTGGATCCGACTCATAAAGATTCTGGGCATCAGTGCAGATCATTTCCTCGTCTGGATTCACAGAAGCGCTGGAGTCGACCTCTGATTCCCAGGCTATAGTATGAGTAAACAGCTCTGCAGACTCAACCATCTGTTCTACCTCATACTCAGACGGGCAGCTGGAGATTTGGGAGCTGTGAGGAAGCAAGTGCGATTTGGGTGACACCTTTGAGGACTGGAGTATTTGTGATGTTGAAGTTGATGTGGAGGAGAGCCCACTTAAAGGAGCACTTGATATCCGTTGAAGCACCTGCTGTTTTTGTGCCTCATCTGGAATTTGCAGCGATTGGTGTGGCCGTAAGAAAGGGATCTTATCACATTGTCCGCTAAAAGAATTAGACATTTTAGTTTGGCTGGAAGATGGTCTTTCTTCTGCAGATGTTACTGTTGCTTTAACACCTACCCCACGGACACAACCTTTTTTCCCCTTCCCAACACGCCTATTCCCCTTTCCACCAGCAGCAGGCCTTTTTCCACTCATTTTGGTGGTTAACTAATTCACAACTCTGGAGTTGTTTGCACAAAAAAACAATGGATGGTAACCGAGCAGAGCTGAGTGGCCAAACTGTGGTATTAGGCCAAAACTATTGGCTGGGTTAGATGCAGAAAAAAATATATTCAGTTTGCAACCTGATGGAGGTCAGTATAGATGGACTAATACAACAAGTCCCACACACAGCTAGAAGCCCAATATTTTTTCAGAGGTAGATGCAGAAAAAAATATATTCAGTTTGCAACCTGATGGAGGTCAGTATAGATGGACTAATACAACAAGTCCCACACACAGCTAGAAGCCCAAATATTTTTTCAGAGGTAGATGCAGAAAAAAATATATTCAGTTTGCAACCTGATGGAGGTCAGTATAGATGGACTAATACAACAAGTCCCACACACAGCTAGAAGCCCAAATATTTTTTCAGAGGTACTGTAGATGCAGATAAAAATTATTTTTAATTTGCAACCTGATGGAGGTCAGTATAGATGGACTAATACAACAAGTCCCACACACAGCTAGAAGCCCAAATATTTTTTCAGAGGTACTGTAGATGCAGATAAAAATTAGTTTTAATTTGCAACCTGATGGAGGTCAGTATAGATGGACTAATAGAGAAAGTCCGACACACTGCTAGAAGGCCAAATATTTTTTCAGAACTAGATGCAGAAAAAAATTATATTCAGTTTGCAACCTGATGGAGGTCAGTATAGATGGATTAATAGAACAAGACCCACACACAGCTAGAAGCCCAATATTTTTTCAGAGGTAGATGCAGAAAAAAATATATTCAGTTTGCAACCTGATGGAGGTCAGTATAGATGGACTAATACAACAAGTCCCACACACAGCTAGAAGCCCAATATTTTTTCAGAGGTAGATGCAGAAAAAAATATATTCAGTTTGCAACCTGATGGAGGTCAGTATAGATGGACTAATACAACAAGTCCCACACACAGCTAGAAGCCCAATATTTTTTCAGAGGTAGATGCAGAAAAAAATATATTCAGTTTGCAACCTGATGGAGGTCAGTATAGATGGACTAATACAACAAGTCCCACACACAGCTAGAAGCCCAAATATTTTTTCAGAGGTACTGTAGATGCAGATAAAAATTATTTTTAATTTGCAACCTGATGGAGGTCAGTATAGATGGACTATTACAACAAGTCCCACACACAGCTAGAAGCCCAATATTTTTTCAGAGGTAGATGCAGAAAAAAATATATTCAGTTTGCAACCTGATGGAGGTCAGTATAGATGGACTAATACAACAAGTCCCACACACAGCTAGAAGCCCAATATTTTTTCAGAGGTAGATGCAGAAAAAAATATATTCAGTTTGCAACCTGATGGAGGTCAGTATAGATGGACTAATACAACAAGTCCCACACACAGCTAGAAGCCCAAATATTTTTTCAGAGGTACTGTAGATGCAGATAAAAATTAGTTTTAATTTGCAACCTGATGGAGGTCAGTATAGATGGACTAATACAACAAGTCCCACACACAGCTAGAAGCCCAAATATTTTTTCAGAGGTACTGTAGATGCAGATAAAAATTAGTTTTAATTTGCAACCTGATGGAGGTCAGTATAGATGGACTAATAGAGAAAGTCCGACACACTGCTAGAAGGCCAAATATTTTTTCAGAGCTAGATGCAGAAAAAAATTATATTCAGTTTGCAACCTGATGGAGGTCAGTATAGATGGATTAATAGAACAAGACCCACACACAGCTAGAAGCCCAATATTTTTTCAGAGGTAGATGCAGAAAAAAATATATTCAGTTTGCAACCTGATGGAGGTCAGTATAGATGGACTAATACAACAAGTCCCACACACAGCTAGAAGCCCAATATTTTTTCAGAGGTAGATGCAGAAAAAAATATATTCAGTTTGCAACCTGATGGAGGTCAGTATAGATGGACTAATACAACAAGTCCCACACACAGCTAGAAGCCCAAATATTTTTTCAGAGGTAGATGCAGAAAAAAATATTTTCAGTTTGCAACCTGATGGAGGTCAGTATAGATGGACTAATACAACAAGTCCCACACACAGCTAGAAGCCCAAATATTTTTTCAGAGGTACTGTAGATGCAGATAAAAATTATTTTTAATTTGCAACCTGATGGAGGTCAGTATAGATGGACTAATACAACAAGTCCCACACACAGCTAGAAGCCCAAATATTTTTTCAGAGGTACTGTAGATGCAGATAAAAATTAGTTTTAATTTGCAACCTGATGGAGGTCAGTATAGATGGACTAATAGAGAAAGTCCGACACACTGCTAGAAGGCCAAATATTTTTTCAGAGCTAGATGCAGAAAAATATTATATTCAGTTTGCAACCTGATGGAGGTCAGTATAGATGGATTAATAGAACAAGACCCACACACAGCTAGAAGCCCAATATTTTTTCAGAGGTAGATGCAGAAAAAAATATATTCAGTTTGCAACCTGATGGAGGTCAGTATAGATGGACTAATACAACAAGTCCCACACACAGCTAGAAGCCCAATATTTTTTCAGAGGTAGATGCAGAAAAAAATATATTCAGTTTGCAACCTGATGGAGGTCAGTATAGATGGACTAATACAACAAGTCCCACACACAGCTAGAAGCCCAAATATTTTTTCAGAGGTAGATGCAGAAAAAAATATATTCAGTTTGCAACCTGATGGAGGTCAGTATAGATGGACTAATACAACAAGTCCCACACACAGCTAGAAGCACAAATATTTTTTCAGAGGTACTGTAGATGCAGATAAAAATTATTTTTAATTTGCAACCTGATGGAGGTCAGTATAGATGGACTAATACAACAAGTCCCACACACAGCTAGAAGCCCAAATATTTTTTCAGAGGTACTGTAGATGCAGATAAAAATTAGTTTTAATTTGCAACCTGATGGAGGTCAGTATAGATGGACTAATAGAGAAAGTCCGACACACTGCTAGAAGGCCAAATATTTTTTCAGAGCTAGATGCAGAAAAAAATTATATTCAGTTTGCAACCTGATGGAGGTCAGTATAGATGGATTAATAGAACAAGACCCACACACAGCTAGAAGCCCAATATTTTTTCAGAGGTAGATGCAGAAAAAAATATATTCAGTTTGCAACCTGATGGAGGTCAGTATAGATGGACTAATACAACAAGTCCCACACACAGCTAGAAGCCCAATATTTTTTCAGAGGTAGATGCAGAAAAAAATATATTCAGTTTGCAACCTGATGGAGGTCAGTATAGATGGACTAATACAACAAGTCCCACACACAGCTAGAAGCCCAAATATTTTTTCAGAGGTAGATGCAGAAAAAAATATATTCAGTTTGCAACCTGATGGAGGTCAGTATAGATGGACTAATACAACAAGTCCCACACACAGCTAGAAGCCCAAATATTTTTTCAGAGGTACTGTAGATGCAGATAAAAATTATTTTTAATTTGCAACCTGATGGAGGTCAGTATAGATGGACTAATACAACAAGTCCCACACACAGCTAGAAGCCCAAATATTTTTTCAGAGGTACTGTAGATGCAGATAAAAATTAGTTTTAATTTGCAACCTGATGGAGGTCAGTATAGATGGACTAATAGAGAAAGTCTGACACACTGCTAGAAGGCCAAATATTTTTTCAGAGCTAGATGCAGAAAAAAATTATATTCAGTTTGCAACCTGATGGAGGTCAGTATAGATGGATTAATAGAACAAGACCCACACACAGCTAGAAGCCCAATATTTTTTCAGAGGTAGATGCAGAAAAAAATATATTCAGTTTGCAACCTGATGGAGGTCAGTATAGATGGACTAATACAACAAGTCCCACACACAGCTAGAAGCCCAATATTTTTTCAGAGGTAGATGCAGAAAAAAATATATTCAGTTTGCAACCTGATGGAGGTCAGTATAGATGGACTAATACAACAAGTCCCACACACAGCTAGAAGCCCAAATATTTTTTCAGAGGAAGATGCAGAAAAAAATATTTTCAGTTTGCAACCTGATGGAGGTCAGTATAGATGGACTAATACAAAAAGTCCCACACACAGCTAGAAGCCCAAATATTTTTTCAGAGGTACTGTAGATGCAGATAAAAATTATTTTTAATTTGCAACCTGATGGAGGTCAGTATAGATGGACTAATACAACAAGTCCCACACACAGCTAGAAGCCCAATATTTTTTCAGAGGTAGATGCAGAAAAAAATATATTCAGTTTGCAACCTGATGGAGGTCAGTATAGATGGACTAATACAACAAGTCCCACACACAGCTAGAAGCCCAATATTTTTTCAGAGGTAGATGCAGAAAAAAATATATTCAGTTTGCAACCTGATGGAGGTCAGTATAGATGGACTAATACAACAAGTCCCACACACAGCTAGAAGCCCAAATATTTTTTCAGAGGTACTGTAGATGCAGATAAAAATTAGTTTTAATTTGCAACCTGATGGAGGTCAGTATAGATGGACTAATAGAGAAAGTCCGACACACTGCTAGAAGGCCAAATATTTTTTCAGAGCTAGATGCAGAAAAAAATTATATTCAGTTTGCAACCTGATGGAGGTCAGTATAGATGGATTAATAGAACAAGACCCACACACAGCTAGAAGCCCAATATTTTTTCAGAGGTAGATGCAGAAAAAAATATATTCAGTTTGCAACCTGATGGAGGTCAGTATAGATGGACTAATACAACAAGTCCCACACACAGCTAGAAGCCCAATATTTTTTCAGAGGTAGATGCAGAAAAAAATATATTCAGTTTGCAACCTGATGGAGGTCAGTATAGATGGACTAATACAACAAGTCCCACACACAGCTAGAAGCCCAAATATTTTTTCAGAGGTAGATGCAGAAAAAAATATATTCAGTTTGCAACCTGATGGAGGTCAGTATAGATGGACTAATACAACAAGTCCCACACACAGCTAGAAGCCCAAATATTTTTTCAGAGGTACTGTAGATGCAGATAAAAATTATTTTTAATTTGCAACCTGATGGAGGTCAGTATAGATGGACTAATACAACAAGTCCCACACACAGCTAGAAGCCCAAATATTTTTTCAGAGGTACTGTAGATGCAGATAAAAATTAGTTTTAATTTGCAACCTGATGGAGGTCAGTATAGATGGACTAATAGAGAAAGTCCGACACACTGCTAGAAGGCCAAATATTTTTTCAGAGCTAGATGCAGAAAAAAATTATATTCAGTTTGCAACCTGATGGAGGTCAGTATAGATGGATTAATAGAACAAGACCCACACACAGCTAGAAGCCCAATATTTTTTCAGAGGTAGATGCAGAAAAAAATATATTCAGTTTGCAACCTGATGGAGGTCAGTATAGATGGACTAATACAACAAGTCCCACACACAGCTAGAAGCCCAATATTTTTTCAGAGGTAGATGCAGAAAAAAATATATTCAGTTTGCAACCTGATGGAGGTCAGTATAGATGGACTAATACAACAAGTCCCACACACAGCTAGAAGCCCAAATATTTTTTCAGAGGTAGATGCAGAAAAAAATATATTCAGTTTGCAACCTGATGGAGGTCAGTATAGATGGACTAATACAACAAGTCCCACACACAGCTAGAAGCCCAAATATTTTTTCAGAGGTACTGTAGATGCAGATAAAAATTATTTTTAATTTGCAACCTGATGGAGGTCAGTATAGATGGACTAATACAACAAGTCTCACACACAGCTAGAAGCCCAAATATTTTTTCAGAGGTACTGTAGATGCAGATAAAAATTAGTTTTAATTTGCAACCTGATGGAGGTCAGTATAGATGGACTAATAGAATGATGCTATGCCCAAAAGATTTTACTTCACTAGGTGCAGTAAAAAAATTGGTATTCTATACACAGGTGGTATATCTTGCAACACAGATAGGCTACTCCACTGACTAACACACTCTGCAATAGGCCAAAAAGGATTAGCTTTGCTAGATTCAGCCAAATGCTGTGAAAAAAACTTGCACAGCACTGGCACAGACCTGCCTGGCAAAAACTGATAGGAACTGATGTAACCTAGTCCTGATAAGGACTCCAATTACAATTAGTCTTTACTCCCACAACCTATCTATTTAAAAGCACAGACCTCCCTGATAAAAGTCGTAGGAAATGCTGTAACCTAGTCCTTAAAAGGACTGCAATCACAACTATTCCCTACTCCCAAGCTATCTGTATATTTGTGCGAAAATTGGCTTGAAATTAACAAGGTATAGCGCACACAGCAACAGCGGTGCCGTCTAACACGCAGCTGCAGCAGTGAGAAAATGGTGGCGACGGGGAAAATGGCTTGGTCTTATAGGGCAAGGACATGTGACATACACTGCCAATGACACATGCCCTTGCTTGTGTGAAAAAAAGCACTTCGCTCCGTGTGTGCGCTGCTGATAGGCTGACAGATTGCACCTCCCCACTGCAAATGTGGGAAAGAGAAAAAAAAATGGAGATCTTCATTGTTCCTGCAGAGATCCATCCCCTGCCCCTCCCCCCACCCCGCTGTACACTCAAACTGCGTATTAACATTAATTTTCATCATTACTGAGAAAAAATCCAGTTATGATTTTGGTGCACGAACAGTTATCGAACATAACCTCGAACAGCCGAATTTTTATCAAATTGTTCGTGTTCGCCGAACGGCTCGAACACCGCCCAAAACAGCTCGAATTTGAGATTGGCGAACAGTTCGAGTAGAACAACGCTCATCTCTAGTTACTATATCATCCACCACCTCGTCTTACACTTCCACACCCTGGTCCTCCTCCTGACTTTCTGGCAATTGTGTCTCATCATCATCATCATCTTCCACCTCTTGCGACAGTAATTGCACTTTCCCATCGTTGCCTTTGTGTGACCGTTGCTGCTCCAATATTTGGACATTACTACACGCGTTCTCCTCTTGACTCGCTTGAAGCTGGCCGGGAGAGGCCCAAATCTATAAATGTAAAGGTGTACAGCTCTTCTGTGTGTCCAGGTGTGGGATCAGTTGTCTCCGGGTACTCAGCACAATGGGAGGAAGGAGGATCAGGTTGAGGAATAGGCAGTCCAGACTCATGGCTACTGAGACTTGACCTTGTGGAAGACAGGGTGGTCATTGTGGTGGCAAAGTGACTGGAAGCATTATCTGCTATCCAACCATCAACCTTTTGTCTCTGCTCTGTGTTCAATAGTGGTGTGCTGCGGTCCCCTAGTAATTGCGACAAGAAAGTCGAGCGACAAGATGTGGGTGTTTGTTGTGGCACAGTTTCAGCTTGCCCACAGCGATGCCCTCGGCCTCGGTCTCTGAATGACCCATCACGTCCACTTCCCCGTCCCTTGCCACGCACCTTGACCATTTTAAATGGAGGACAATATTTTCCACATTCACGAGAAATGGCTGATTTTGGAATGCAGTTATACAGTGGTGGCCAAAAGTATTGGCACCCCGGCAATTCTGTCAGATAATACTCAGTTTCTTCCTGAAAATGAATGCAATCACAAATTCTTTGGTATTATTATCTTCATTTAATTTGTCTTCAATGAAAAAACACAAAAAGAATTGTCCTAAAGCCAAATTGGATACAATTTCACACCAAACCTAAAAAAGGGGGTGGACAAAAGTATTGGCACTGTTTGAAAAATCATGTGATGCTTCTCTAATTTATGTAATTAGCAGCACCTGTAACTTACCTGTGGCACCTAACAGGTGTTGGCAATAACTAAATCACACTTGCAGCCAGTTAACATGGATTAAAGTTGACTCAACCTCTGTCCTGTGTCCTTGTGTGTACCACATTGAGCATGGAGAAAAGAAGGAAGACCAAAAAACTGTCTGAGGACTTGATAAACCAAATTGTGAGAAAGCATGAGAAATCTCAAGGCTACAAGTCCATCTCCAAAGACCAGAATGTTCCTGTTTTTTCCGTGCGTAGTGTCATCAAGAAGTTTAAAGCCCATGGCACTGTGGCTAACCTCCCTAGATGTGGACGGAAAAGAAAAATTGACGAGAGATTTCAACGCAAGATTGTGCGGATGGTGGCTAAAGAACCTCGACTAACATCCAATCAAGTTCAAGCTGCCCTTCAGTACGAGGGTACAACAGTGTCAACCCGTACTATCCATCGGCGTCTGAATGAAAAGGTACTGTATGGTAGGATACCCAGGAAGACCCCACTTCTTACCCCGAGACATAAAAAAGCAAGGCTGAAGTTTGCCAAAACTTAGCTGAGAAAGCCCAAAACGTTTTGGAAGAATGTTCTCTGGTCAGATGAGACAAAAGTAGAGCTTTTTGGGAAAAAGCATCAACATAGAGAGTACAGGAAAAAAAAAGAGGCATTCAAAGAAAAGAACCGGGTTCCTACAGTCAAACTTGGCGGAGGTTCCCTGATGTTTTGGGGTTGCTTTGCTGCCTCTGGCACTGGACTGCTTGACTGTGTGCATGGCATTATGAAGTCTGAAGACTACCAACAAATTTTGAAGCATAATGTAGGGCCCAGTGTGAGAAAGCTGGGTCTCCCTCAGAGGTCATGGGTCTTCCAGCAGGACAATGACCCAAAACACACTTCCAAAAGCACTATAAAATGGTTTGAGAGAAAGCACTGGAGACTACTAAGGTGGCCAGCAATGAGTCCAGACCTGAATCCCACAGAACACCTGTGGAGAGATCTCAAAATGGCAGTTTGGAGAAGGCACCCTTCAAATATCAGGGAATTGGAGCAGTTTGTCAAAGAAGAATGGTCTACAATTCCAGCAGAGCATTGTAAGAAACTCATTGATGGTTACCGGAAGCTTTTGTTCGCAGTTATTTTGGCTAAAGGTTGTGCAACCAAGTATTAGGCTGAGGGTGCCAATACTTTTGTCTGGCCCATTTTTGGAGTTTTGTGTGAAATGATCAATGATTTGATTTTTGCTTCATTCTCTTTTGTGTTTTTTCCTTGCAAGCAAATGAAATGAAGATAATAACACCAAACTGAGCACTATCTGACAGAATTGCAGGGGTGCCAATACTTTTGGCCACAACTGTATGTGATAGGTCTGACCAAGAACCACGATTTTAAATAGCAGGCCTGTAATTTACTGATATTATTCTACACATATACCTAGTGTCAATACTTTCACTGACACACTGCAACGAAATGAAAATGGAAATAATGGCTGATTTTGGAACACTCTTATAGGTGATAGGTCTGACAGAGAACCACGGTTTTAAATAGCAGACCTGCAACTTACTAATATTATTCTACACAGAGACCTAGTGTGAATAGCTTGACCGACAAACTGCAACCAAATGAAAATGGAAGAAATTGCTGAATTTGCAATACTCTTCGAGGTGATATGTCTAACAGAGAACCACTGTTTTAAATAGCAGGCCTGCAATTTACTAATATTATTCTACACAGACACCTAGTGTGAGTAGCTTGACTGACACACTTGAACAGAAAGGAAAAGGAGGCCAATATTTTCCACGTTGAGTTTAAATTTCTGGATTTTTAGCGCTGAAATATGGAACAGAGCTGGCTTTATTCTGCATTGAAAACAAGCAAATGGAGCAGAAAAATGGTGTACTCTGGATTGCTTTTTAAGCAAATAACCAGGATTAAGATAAAAAAATTTACCCTGGCCCCTGATATCTGGGTCTATGTCTACAAATATCTGTAATTATTACAGCAGCAGACAGGACGCTCAATGGACCCTCCTGTGCTGTATCATACACTGCAGTCTGCAACATACACTGCCTACTGCCTAGCACTGATTATATGCAGCTGGATTAGTCCTCAGAAGGACTGTTAGTTCAGTTGGATATATACATATGTTTGGAATACCTATATTAACTATAAACAAGAAAATATCTCCCTGACGCAGTAGCACTTTTCCCTATTCTGCCTGATTCCAGTGTACACTGTGACGAGCATAGCGGCGCCAGGTCTTATATAAACCTGATGATTCTGTTCGGCCAGCCAATCACTGTAATGCCCACAACCAACATGGCTATGGCATTACAGTGCGTGGCAGGCAATCCCTGCATATTCAATGGCTCTCTTAAGAGCGCCAAACATGCAGGGAGGGGACCCTAGTTCGCACCCGAGCAACCCGGAAATACTCGCTGAGCTTGTTGAGCACAGTGTTGCTCGGGCGAGTACCGAGAAGTGGCGAGCACTTTCGCTCATCACTATACCCTACCAAACCAAAACTCTTTTCACTATGCCTGTTTCTAATTCTCTATCCCCCACTTAGTTCAGGTATTACATGTTATATAGCTGTTGGCTGAACTATCGTTTGGCTGACAGCTGTCTCTGCTTACTCCTCCATACACTGAAACCCTCTTGACTCAAGCTTTCCTGAATTTCTTAGAAGATAACTACTCCCAAAATCATCTGGCAGGTAAAAATGGTATGAGTTCCAACCAACCAATCCTTGTGTCAAATGACAAAATCATAGTTACTTGGCAGGCGGAAGGCCCTCATACACATTACATAGTCTCCTGATCTCTCATATATATCAGCCTATGACATTTATTTTAATGAGTGTAAGATCCGTTATAGGGAACCTGTCACCATGAGATATGGCTGCCACCTTTCAGCCCTCATATTCAATATTCTAATATGCTGCATATATGCCCCTGATTTGGCCTGCAACAAATAAAAACACCTTTTATTATACTTATCTGCAGGGCTGTCTGGTTTTATGGGTGTCGCTGGTCTTCGTCCAGCACCTTCCTTCTTCTTTTGATGCCATCCTCCTTCTGTGCTCTTCGACCTTTACCGGCGCATGTGCACTGCAGTACTTTGCTCTGCCCTTGTCAAATACGCCTGTGCAAGAGCGCGATGCCTGGGAACACTATGTGGATGACGTAGGACGCATCATCCACACAAAGCACAGGAGGATGTCATCGAAGATAGTGTAGGCTTGAACAAACACTTTTGTCTCTTCATGTAATCCATAATGTACTCAATAATGTTGAGATCTGTCCTCTGTAGGATCCACATAATCACCTCCATTCCTCCTTGTTCTTCTTTATGCTGAAAATAGTTCTAAATGACATTAGTTGTGTGATTGAGATTGTTGTCCTGCTGCAGAAAAAATCTGGAGTCAGTCATATGAATCCCTGATAGTATTACATGATAAATAATTATCTGCCGGTATTTCACAGCATTGAGCACATATTATTAATCTTCATCAAATCCCCAATTTCATATGCTTGACTGCACCTGCAAACTAGCAAGGAACCTCCACCATGCTTCAGTTTTGCCTGCAGACACTCATTATTCTGCCACTCTCTAGCTCTTTGGTGTACAAACTGCCTTCTGGTATAGCCAAATATTTCAAATTTTGACACATCAGTCCAGAACACCTGCTGCATTTTTTTTGCATTTCAGTTTTTATCTGGCCTTACATAGTTAAGTCTCTTCACCTTGTTTCCATGTTAAAGTATCGCTTTTTGGCCCCAATTCTTCCATAAAGACCATTTCTGACCACGGCTGAATTTAGACATAGTGAGGCCCTGGGCAATAGTTAAAAGTAGGGCCCCAAATGCTAATATATTGCTCCATCACATACATTTAGGTTTCATTTATGTGAGTTGAGTTGAGGTCGTTAAATGAGTGCGATTGACAATATTCAAGTCATTTTGCACTTGGTTACTGGCCTCTTTACACAGGCTGAATAAGAATGATGTGCACAGAATGATCAGTAATAGTTCAGTCTGTCCCCATAAAGTATCATGTTATCAACAGCACATCTGCCGTTTACACTGGGCAATGTGCTGCTGAGAGCAATGTTTTTTGTTACAGCATTTTAGTTGGGTGATTGCCGACGTGTTTACATCTATGAACTCTCATCTGTGCTGACAGTATTTATAAATGTGGATGCTAAATACATCACATAATGTCACAAACACTGTATATTACACACACATATACACATACTGCATGTTACACAAACATTTGCATATAAACATAGCACACACACATGTATACACAGAGCACATACACACACATATATGTATACACAGAACACATACATACACACATATGTATACAAAGAGCACATACATACACAAACATGTATACAGAGAGCACATACATACGCATGTGTAAAACAAGCACATACACACACTTATGTATACATAGAGCACATACACACATGTATGCACAGAGCATATACACTAAATAAAAATATAAACGCAACACTTTTGTTTTTGCTCCCATTTTTCATGAGCTGAACTCAAAGATGTAAGAATTTTTCTATGTACACAAAAGGTCTTTTTCTCTCAAATATTGTTCACAAATTTGTCTAAACCTGTTTTAGTAAGCACTTCTCCTTTGCTGAGAAAATCCATCCACCTCACAGGTGCAGCATATCAAGATGCTGTTCAGACCAAATGATTATTGTACAGGTGTGATTTAAGCTGGCCACAATAAAAGGCCACACTAAAATGTGCAATTTTACAGTATTGGACGGGTCCACGGTGTTAGAAAACCAGTCAGTATCTGGTGTGACCAACATTTGCTTCATGCAGTGCAACACATCTTCTTTGAATAGAGTTGATGATGTTGTTGATTGAAAAAAAAAATAAAGGAGAAAAGCTCACCACACTGCAGATGATTTCAAAAGCTCCAGCTTAAATGTCCTGGTAGCTGCCCGTCCTTCACATCTGGCCAGCTGACCATCTAGAAAAAATATATGAATAGGAAAAGACGGCAATTCTTACCAGTCAATAAAATTCCAAAGTGCTTGTTTATTAATCCATGATTTGATGATGGAATACAGCCACATTCAAAGAGGTTATAAAAAACATTCACTAAATTCAGCAGTAAAAAGTGTGAACACGATCTCCAGGGAATCAATTTTACATAGGAAAAAAGTAAATGCTAGTTATGATAACCAGAAAAATCTCATTACTTTCAGTACTGCATATAGTAGGCAATTTCATGAGATTAAAAAGATTGTTTTCAAATATCTCCCTATCTTAAATCAAGATCCTACATATAGAAAAATCTTACAAGGGGGGTGTAACTTTGTGGCCAGAAAAGGTAACACTTTAGGAAGCTTATAGACACGGAGATAATTCAGTGAAAAAGCGACCAAAACCACATGGATTTCCACTACAGGCTTTTATAGATGCTCGGGCTCCAGATGTAACATGTGCAAGTTTGCAGAGGATAAAAAGAAAAAGTGTTATTATCAGATGATTCAGATTTTTGTTTGTATTCCTTTATGAACTGTAATTCTCACCGTATAGTGTACTGTGTTGAATGCAATGTGAAATATACAGGGTGCACAATGCAGAAAGTAAAAAAATGTTTGTCAAAACATATTAAAAATATTAAGGACAAAAATGCTTCTTATTCAGGGTGTGCAAAACACTTTGTGAATATACATAATGGGGATGTGACCAATTTAAAATTATTTGCAATAGAGAAGGTATTTTGCCCTATTCGTGGAGGGGATTGGCATAAAAAGCTTTTGTTGCGAGAAACCTTTTGGATCCTGAAATTGGGCACAAAATTTCCATCGGGTAAGAATCACAAAAGTGATTTATATTATATCTATAATATAAGGCGGGATGCGTGTCTCTGTCTTAAGCCTCGATAGACTGCGCATGCGTGACGCGCAGTCTGGCTCCAGAGAGAAGCATGCATCCAGCCGTTACAGGTAAGAGGAGTATTTGGCGCCAGAGATCGAGGTATGCGTAGACACTGAACGCATAGCACGATCTCCGGCGCCACACTTACATACTTACCTGACCGGGAGGAGCGTTGCCGCGGCGCCTCTCTTTGCTGGAGACCGGCACGTGCGCATTGCGCTATCCTTCGCCATTTTACTGAAGACACATTTACAGTGTGTCTTCAGCAAAATGGCGCTGGACTGCGCGGTGCTCCAGCGCCGCACTCCTCCTTCGGCCTCCCGCAGAAGAGGAGGCAGCAGCG
Organism: Phyllobates terribilis; assembly: GCF_046119375.1. Lineage (NCBI taxonomy): Eukaryota > Metazoa > Chordata > Amphibia > Anura > Dendrobatidae > Phyllobates > Phyllobates terribilis. Next base: position 288,201,052 of record NW_027362761.1, read on the forward strand.
CTGGAGCACAGGGAAGAAAGGTGAGTATAACTTTTTATTTTTTTTGTATGTGTGTACAATATGAAAGGGATGAGGGGGCCACACATAACAGGATTGTGGGGTGAAGGGTACCACACATAACAGGATTAGGGGTGAGGGGTACCACGCATACAAAGATTGGGGGTGAGGGGTACCACACATACCAGGATTGGGGGGTGAGGGGTACCACACATACCAGGATTGGGGGTGAGGGGTTCCACGCATACCAGGATTTGGCGGTGAGGGGTGCCACACATGCTAGGATTGGGGGTGAGGGGTACCACGCATACCAGGATTGGGGGTGAGGGGTACCACGCATACCAGGATTGGGGGGTGAGGGGTACCACACATACCAGGATTGGGGGTGAGGGGTACCACGCATACCAGAATTGGGGGGTGAGGGGTACCACACATACCAGGATTGGGGGGTGAGGGGTACCACACATACCAGGATTGGGGGTGAGGGGTACCACGCATACCAGGATTGGGTGGTGAGGGGTGCCACGCATACCAGGATTGGGGGTGAGGGGTACCACGCATACCAGGATTGGGGGTGAGGGGTACCACGCAAACCAGGATTGGGGGGTGAGGGGTGCCACGCATACCAGGATTGGGGTGAGGGGTACCATGCATACCAGGATTCGGGGGGTGAGGGGTACCATGCAAACCAGGATTGGGGGGTGAGGGGTAACACGCATACCAGGATTGGGGGGTGAGGCGTGCCACGCATACCGGGACTGGGGATGAGGGGTTCCACGCATACCGGGATTGAGGATAAGGGGTGCCACGCATACCGGGATTGGGAATGAGGGGTGCCACGCATACCGGGATTGGGGATGAGGAGTGCCACACATACCGGGAATGGGGATGAGGGGTGCCATCCATACTAGGATCGGGGATGAGGGGTGCCATGCATACCGGGATTGGGGATGAGGGGTACCACGCATACCGGGATTGGGAATGAGGGGTGCCACGCATACCGGGATTGGGGATGAGGGGTGCCACGCATACAAGGATTGGGGATGAGGGTTGCCACGCATGCCGGGATTGGGGATGAGGGGTGCCACGCATGCCAGGATTGGGGATGAGGAGTGCCACGCATACCGGGAATGGGGATGAGGGGTGTCACGCATACCTAGATTGGGGATGAGGGGTGCCATGCATACCGGGATTGGGGATGAGGGGTGCCACGCATACAAGGATTGGGTATGAGGGGTGCCACGCATGCCGGGGATTGGGGAAGAGGGGTGCCACGCATGCCGGGATTGGGGATGAGGGGTGCCATGCATGTCGGGATTGGGGATGAGGGGTGCCACGCATACCGAGATTGGGGATGAGGGATGGAGTGTCATGCATACCGGGATGAGGGATGGGGTACCATGCATACCAGGATGACAGATAACATACACACCAGGATAGTGATGAGGGGTGCCACGCATACCAGGATAGGGATGAGGGGTGACACGCATACCGGGATTGGGGTGAGGAGTGCCACGCATACTAGATTTGGGGGTGAGGGGTGCCACGCTTACCGGGATTGGGGATGAGGGGTGCCACGCATACAAGGATTGGGGATGAGGGTTGCCACGCATGCCGGGATTGGGGATGAGGGGTGCCACGCATGCCAGGATTGGGGATGAGGAGTGCCATGCATACCGTGAAAGGGGATGAGGGGAGCCACCCATACCGGGATGGGGGATGAGGGGTGCCACGCATACCGGGATTGGGGATGAAGGGTGCCACGCATACCGGGATTGGGGATGAGGGGTGTCACGCATACCTAGATTGGGGATCAGGGGTGCCATGCATACCGGGATTGGGGATGAGGGGTGCCACGCATACAAGGATTGGGTATGAGGGGTGCCACGCATGCCGGGGATTGGGGAAGAGGGGTGCCACGCATGCCGGGATTGGGGATGAGGGGTGCCATGCATGTCGGGATTGGGGATGAGGGGTGCCACGCATACCGAGATTGGGGATGAGGGATGGAGTGTCATGCATACCGGGATGAGGGATGGGGTACCATGCATACCAGGATGACAGATAACATACACACCAGGATAGTGATGAGGGGTGCCACGCATACCAGGATAGGGATGAGGGGTGACACGCATACTGGGATTGGGGTGAGGAGTGCCACGCATACTAGATTTGGGGTGAGGGGTGCCATGCTTACCGGGATTGGGGGTGAGGGGTGCCACGCATACCGTGATTGAGGGTGAGGGGTGCCATGCATACCGTGATTGGGGATGAGGGGTGCCAGGCATACTGGGATTGGGGATGAGGGGTGCCATGCATACCAGGATTGGGGATGAGGGGTGCCAGGCATACCGGTATTGGGAATGAGGGATGGGGTGCCATGCATACCAGGATGAGGATGAGGGGTGCCACACATACCGGGATTGGGGGTGAGGGGTGCCACACATACCGGGATTGGGGGTGAGGGGAGCCACGCATACAGGGATTGGGAGTGAGGGATAGGGTGCCATGCATACCAGGATGAGGGATACCATACACACCAGGATAGGGATGAGGGGTGCCACGTATAACAGGATTGGGGGTGAGGGGTGCCACACATACCAGGATTGGGGGTGAGGGGTGCCACGCATACCAGGATTGGAGGTGAGGCGTGCCACGCATACCAGGATTGGATGGTGGGGACAGGATGGGGGCAGCACAAATACAAGGAGGGGGGCAGCACATACCAGCATGGGAGACCATATACCAATAAAAATGCTTGCCACCCGGGCGTAGAACGGGTTTAATAGCTAGTATGTATATAAGATTCTTTGCACGCCTGCCCTTTGTTACCGGTCAACTGTGGTGATTTATAAACTGCAAGATATGTATTAGGAATATATGATATGACAACCTTTCTGATTGTTTCAGATTTCTCCTGTTTTATACTGTATATGTCTTTGTGATGTGATACTGGTTCATTGATTAAGTCCATCTTGATACACATTTTATTTGTTTATGAAAATATATGCATGACTTGTACTATATTGAACTTCAGCTTTCACATGTATAATATAAATAATTAATTAATTATTCCTTCTCCCCTTTAAGGGGTGGGATTGCCATGTCTTGGATTTTAAGTCTCACTTGAGCACAGTTCACCTTTATTCTATGATTAAGGGTGCAGCAGCACCAGAAACTTCAGTTGTTTGTAACATGTGGCTGTATTCCAGCATCTAATCATGGATTAATAAACAAGCACTTTGGAATTTTATTGACTGGTATGAAGTGCCGTCTTTTCCTATTCATATATTTTTTCTGGATGTTGTTGATTGTTGGCCTGTGGAGTATTGGTCCACTCCTCTTCAATGGCTGTGCAAAGTTGCTGGATATTGGCAGGAACTTGAACATTCTGTTGTATATGCCAATCCAGAGCATCCAAACATGCTCAATGGTTGACATGTCTGGTGAGTATCCTGGCTATGCAAAAACAGGGATGTTTCCAGCTTCCAGGAATTGTGTAAAGATCCTTTTAACATGGGGTATAATCATGCTGCAACATGAGGTACTGGTCGTGGATGAATGGCACAACTATGGGCCTCAGGATCTCATCACGGTATCTCTGTGCATTCAAAATGGCATAAATAAAATGCATCTGTGTTTGTTGTCCATACCATACGTCTTCCCATACCATTACCCCACCGACACCATGGGCTGTTCAAATCATAACATTGACATCAGCAAACCGCTCATCCACACCACGCCATGCATGCAGTCTGCTATCTGCCCTGTAGAGTGAAAACCAGGATTCATCCATGAAGAGAACACCTCTTCAACGTGCCAGACGCCATCAAATGTGAGCATTTGCCCACTCAAGTCAGCTACGACAGTGAATTGCAGTCAGGTGGAGACCCTGGTGAGGACGACGAGCATGCAGATGAGCTTCCCTGAGACAGTTTCTGATAGTTTGTGCAGAAACTCCTTGGTTATGTGTGATGACACAGACTTTAATCATAATTATCCAGACGTCTATTTTCAATAGGCCAAGAGACATAGGCTATTGTCTGAATGTTGACTATTGAATTTATGGTCAAGACACATGGACAATTGTCATATCAGTTTGAATGTTGACTCTTCTTGTAGATTGAATTGATATTTGTAAATTGTTGAATGGCTGCTGTTTGCCTCTTATATCAACGTGGGTAAATAAAGGGATTTTCTATCCTTCTGCAGAAGAGAGTGACATAACAGAACACAGCCAGGGCCCCATGACACAACAAAAAGGAACACTCTACTGGACAGCTGCCAGGACACCATGTCTCCATCACAAGGGGCACAAATTTGACATTATACAGGATGCCAGCTTAAGGACCACGGCCCTAGCTGGAAGAATACAAATCTGCTCCATTGACCATCACTGAACATATGGATACATTTGGGGAAGCCAGGATTGGGACCCACTGGTCACCTTCCTCCATGGATATGTTCGGGGAAGCTAGGATTGGGACCGACCAATCACCTGGCTCACTGAAGATGTTCAGAGAAGCCAGGTTGCGACTCTACAGTCACTTGGCCACATACCTCAATAGACTGTCAGCTTCCTAAGCATGCCGCTACCTCCTCTCTGTGTGTGCCCACCAAAAGCAGGGTGCCACTGGTGGGGGTAGTTGGCCCTGGAAGTCCCGAAGTCGCAGCTGCTTTAATCCCGGCGAGTCAGCGGAAGGGTGAGATTCATTTTACACCATCGTGGGTATTTTGCTGGGACTGTTCTATGTGTTATTGTCAATTCTGCCCATGAGAAAAAGAGAGCGGGTGTTCAATGGGATGTGCCCTGTTCAATGTGGTTTCGGGCCAGCGGACGGGAGAACCCACTTATCCTCCGTGTCTCCACATTATGCAAACCATTTGTTGCAGCAGCTATCCGAGTGGCTGGTCTCAGATGGTCTCAGAGGTGAAGATTCTGGATGTTGAGGTTCTGGCTGGTGTGGTTACACATGATCTGTGGTTGTGGGGCAGGTTGGATGTATTGTCAAATTCTCTTAAACGCCTTTGGAGATGGCAGATTTGGTAGAGAAATGAACATTCAATTCATGGGCAACAGCTCTTGTGGACATTCCTACAGTCAGCATGCCAATTGCAGGCTCTCTCAAAATTTGCAACATCTGTGGCATTGTGCCGTGTGATAAAACTGCACATTTTAGAGTGCCCTTTTATTGCAGCCAGCTTAAGGCACATGTGTGCAATAATTATGCTGTCTAATCAGCATCTGGATATGCCACACCGGTGAAGTGGATGGATTATCACGGCAAAGGAGAAGTGCTCACGAACCCACCCAGATTTAGGCAAACTTGTAAACAATATTTGAAAGGAAAAAGGCCTTTTGTTTACATAGAAAAAGTCTTACATATTTGAATTCACCTCATGAAAAATGGGAGCAAAAACAGGTGTTGTGTTTACATTTTGTTCAGTTCATATACAGACATATATGTTTACATATTGCCAATACACACGTATGCACAGAGCAAATACATGAATACTTATATACGAATACATCACATACACATATGTTTATGCAGAGCACATGCAGACATATATATATAGACACAGAGCATATAGATACAGACAAACACATATTCACAGAGCACATACAGACACATGTATACACAGAGCATATACACACAGATATATATGTATAAATAGAGCACATTCATAGAGACACATGTATATAAAGAGCACACGCATACAGACATACAGTACAGACCAAACGTTTGGACACGCCTTCTCATTTAAAGACTTTTCTGTATTTTCATGACTATGAAAATTGTACATTCACACTGAAGGCATCAAAACTATGAATTAACACATGTGGAATTATATACTTAACAAAAAATTGTGAAACAACTGAAAATATGTCTTATATTCTAGGTTCTTCAAAGTAGCAATCTTTTGCTTTGATGACTGCTTTGCACACTCTTGGCATTCTCTTGATGAGCTTCAAGAGGTAGTCACCGGAAATGGTCTTCCAACAATCTTGAAGGAGTTCCCAGAGATGCTTAGCACTTGATGGCCCTTTTGCCTTCACTCTGCGGTCCAGCTCATCCCAAACCATCTCGATTGGGTTCAGGTCTGGTGACTGTGAAGGCCAGGTCATCTGGCGTAGCACCCCATCACATTCCTTCTTGGTCAAATAGCCCTTACACAGCCTGGAGGTGTGTTTGGGGTCATTGTCCTGTTGAAAAATAAATGATGGTCCAACTAAACGCAAACCGGATGGAATAGCATGCCACTGCAAGATGCTGTGGTAGCCATGCTGGTTCAGTATGCCTTCAATTTTGAATAAATCCCCAATAGTGTCACCAGCAATGCACCCACACACCATCACACCTCCTCCTCCATACTTCCCGGTGAGAACCAGGCATGTAGAGTCCATCCGTTCACATTTTATGCGTAACACAAAGACACGGTGGTTGGAACTAGTGTTGAGCCACCCCCGTAGTGTTCGGGTTCGGTTTGGTTCGTCGAACACCGGGATGTTCGAGGAACTGTTCGTCGAACTGTTCGTCGAACACCTTAGAACACCGTCGAACACCATTAAAACCAATGGCAGGCAAACAAAAACACATAGAAACACATAGAAAACACCTTCAAAGGTGTCCAAAAGCTGACAAACTGCTCAGAAGACGCTTTCTTTAAAAAAGCCGGCCGGCAATTCAGCAGCGGCATACACCGGTACCCGACAATTTAGACAAGAAGGAATAGAGCATCACACATAGATTAGATTGATAGAAACATGTCAGTCACATATATATGAAGTACAGTGACAGTGTTGCTTACTGTACTTGTCATTTAGTGTAAAGGATTTATTAAAAAATATAATAGTGTTTTCATGCACTGTCTCTTTAAAAAAGCCAGCCAGCAATTCAGCATCTGTACCCGACAATTTATAACAGACAGAATAGAGCTTCACACATAGATTAGATAGATAGAAACATGTCAGTCACATATATATGAAGTACAGTGACAGTGTTGCTTACTGTACTTGTCATTTAGTGTAAAGGATTTATTAAAAAAAATAATAGTGTTTTCATGCACCGTCTCTTTAAGAAAGCCGGCCGGCAATTCAGCATCTGTACCCGACAATTTATAACAGACAGAATAGAGCTTCACACATAGATTAGATAGATAGAAACATGTCAGTCACATATATATGAAGTACAGTGATAGTGTTGGTTACTGTACTTGTCATTTTGTATTAAAATAAAGGATTTATTATAAAAAAAAATTGGCGTGGGGTTCCCCTTAATTTTAGTCTCTAGTGGAGGTTAAGCAGACAGCTGGGGCAGATGTTTGAAGCCTGGGAAGGGGGTAATACCCACGGAGCTTCCCAGGCTACTAATATGAGCCCCCAGCTGAATACATAGCCTTTACTAGCTATTAAAATGGGGGACCCCCCCAAAAAAATGACGTGGGGTCCCCCCTAATTTAATAGCTAGCAAAGGCTAGGCAGACAGCTGGGGGCTGATATTAATAGCCCAGGAAGGGTGCCATGAATATTGGCCCCCTCCCAGGCTAGAAACACCAGCCGTCAGCCGCCCCAGAAATGGCGCATTCATAGGATGCGCCAATTCTGGCACTTAGCCTCGCTCTTCCACGCTGCCCTGTAGCGGTGGCAGGGGGTAATAGGGCTGGGGTTGATGTCAGCTTATAATGCCAGCTGACATCAAGCCCAGGTTAGTAATGGAGAGGCGTCTATAAGACACCCCCATTACTAACCCCATAGTCAAAGTTAAAAGAAAACACAAACACCCAGAATAAAGTCCTTTAATTGAAATAAAGACACAATCCTTTATTGTTCTAAATTAAACCATACTTACCATCACACCCATTCCAGCTGAAGCCAACGATCTCCTGCAATAAAAGAAAAATAATAAAGCAACATCATCCTTACCTTTCCATGGTTCCCACGACTACCGCTCATCTCTAGTTGGAACCAAAGATCTCAAATTTGGACTCATCAGACCAAAGCACAGATCTCCACTGGTCTAATGTCCATTCCTTGTGTTCTTTAGCCCAAACAAGTCTCTTCTGCTTGTTGCCTGTCCTTAGCAGTGGTTTCCTAGCAGCTATTTTACCATTAAGGCCTGCTGCACAAAGTCTCCTCTTAACAGTTGTTGTAGAGATGTGTCTGCTGCTAGAACTGTGTGTGTCATAGACCTGGTCTCTAATCTGAGCTGCTGTTAACCTGCGATTTCTGAGGCTGGTGACTCGGATAAACTTATCCTCAGAAGCAGAGGTGACTCTTGGTCTTTCTTTCCTGGGGCAGTCCTCATGTGAGCCAGTTTCTTTGTAGCTCTTGATGGTTTTTGCAACTGCACTTGGGGACAGATTCAAAGTTTGCCCAATTTTTCAGACTGACTGACCTTTATTTCTTAAAGTGATAATGGCCACTCGTTTTTCTTTACTTAGCTGCTTTTTGCTTGCCATAATACAAGTTCTAACAGTCTATTCAGTAGGACTATCAGCTGTGTATCCACCTGACTTCTGCACAACACAACTGATGGTCCCAACCCCATTTATAAGGCAAGAAATGCCACTTATTAAACCTGACAGGGCACACCTGTGAAGTGAAAACCATTTCCGGTGACTACCTCTTGAAGCTCATCAAGAGAATGCCAAGAGTGTGAAACAGCAGTCATCAAAGCAAAAGGTGGCTACTTTGAAGAACCTAGAATATAAGACATATTTTCAGTTGTTTCACGCTTTTTTGCTAAGTATATAATTCCACATGTGTTAATTCATAGTTTTGATGCCTTCGGTGTGAATGTACAATTTTCAAAGTCATGAAAATTCAGAAAAATCTTTAAATGAGAAGGTGTCCACACTTTTGGTCTGTACTGTATATGTATACAGAGCACATACATACAGACATATATGTATACACAGAGCACAAACACACACTTATGCACAGAGCATATATGCTGTGATAAAGTCACTGGCATAGTACTGGAAGGGAGATATGTTTCACTGAGGCTATTAGCTTCAGTGAGTTGATACCTAGAAGTTTGCTCCAGCACACTAAATGCTGATAGGGATTAATCAGACATTTTTAATGGGCTACATTTTATGTGAACAGCTGTAGAGCGAGTGGGAGGCTGTTCACCATATCGCCACCCCAGGGTGGGGCCTAGAGGATAAATAGCCAGCCTCTTGACTCATTAGGTGTTCAGTGTGTCTAGAGATGACAGCTCTAGAGAAGTGTTTGTGTTAAACTATACTGAACCCGGTTATTGTACCCTGAATGGGCGGATCCCCTCAGGCACATGGACTGTGCTACACATTTTTATGCCAGAAAGGCAGTGTTTAAGTTGCTAACCCTGCACTGGTTTATGCTATGTTCTAATAAATCAACAGAAGATTTAAAGAGACAGCGTTCCTGTGTCAACCTCTATGAGCAGCCGAGTGAATTGATCTATTTCCCAGCCTATATCGAGCAAATCTTCCCTATTCAAATATTGGCAGATTTGCATATCCTTAGCAGCCACACATGTGTAGTGCCCTCTCAAGATTAAACTGTAAGCCAGTTACTGACTCAGCTGTCTTTTAAACTTCCATAAACTGATTATACCCTTTTTGATACAAGCAGGGCTTCTCAAACTCTTTCTAATGGAACTTCAGTAGACTGACAAAGAGAATGCATGTCCTCACCAGATGGACCAAGATAATATCATGGCTTCACCATGTGACACGGAAGTCTATGCCAAAATTAAAAATGTCTCTGAGTTTTACTTTGTAGCTTTCTGAAACTAGTTTAACATTAAAATAAGTACAGACTTTGTCAATTATAATAATAAGAACAGACAGCATAGCCAGAACAATAAAAATAATTTTTTTTTTAAAAAAAAATTTCAAAGTCAAATTAGAAAATAGCAAAAGGCAATGGTACTCACCAGCCAAGGTTTCAAGAAAAATGCACACCAGGACACAGCCGGCCCCCTTTTTCGTTAGAAGGATGTAACACAGGAGCAGAATGCTGATGAACAATCACTCTCACACACTCTCACTGGAGGAGCGACTGCCTAGCATTAAAGCTGCACACAGATGAGACTTGCAGTAGGGTGCAATTCACACACTCGCGGCACCGTGCCTAGCGAGCATCCTATTGCACGCCCATACTATTCGATTAGGAGGGATGCCGGCACCCTATCCGTGCATCGCAGAGGTGCGAAGCCCCAACTCACAAGGTCACCATTAATGGGCCTGGCTGCGCCCTGGCAGATAAAAAAGTGCAAAAATATCATATGAGGTATTAGTTTATATTTTGGCCAAAATAAGTAAGTTTGCAACCCATCGTCAAGGGTCCTCACGGTTTTGCGAGTCCCTACTCTAACATTAAAAACAGACAGCATAGCCAGAACAATAAACAGAATTTTTTTAAAAATTCCAAAGTCAAATTAGAAAATAGCAAAAGGCAATGGTACTCACCAGCCAAAGTTTCAATAAAAATGCACACCAGGACACAGCCGGCCCCCTTTTTGTTAGAAGGAGGTAACACAGGAGCAGAATGCTGATGAACAATCGCTCTCACGCACTCTCACTGGAGGAGCGACTGCCTAGCATTAAAGCTGCACACAGATGAGACTTGCAGTAGGGTGCAATTCACACACTCGCGGCACCGTGCCTAGCTAGCATCAAATTACACTGCCCTACTATTCGATTATGCGGGATGCCTGGCACCCTACCCGTGCATCGCAGAGGTGCAAAGCCCCAACTCACAAGGTCATCATTAATGGGCCTGGCTGCGCCTTGGCAGATAAAAAAGTGCAAAAATATCATATGAGGTATTAGTTAATATTTTGGCCAAAATACGTAAGCTCGCAACCCATCGCCAAGGGTCCTCATGGTTTTGCGAGTCCCTACTCTAACATTAAATACAGACAGCATAGCCAGAACAGTAAACAGAATTTTTTAAAAAATTCCAAAGTCAAGTTAGAAAATAGCAAAAGGCAATGGTACTCACCAGCCAAGGTTTCAAGAAAAATGCACACCAGGACACAGCCGGCCCACTTTTTGTTAGAAGGAGGTAACACAGGTACAGAATGCTGATGAACAATCGCTCTCACACACTCTCACTGGAGGAGCGACTGCCTAGCATTAAAGATGCACACAGATGAGACTTGCAGTACGGTGCAGTTCACACACTCGCGGCACCGTGCCTAGCTAGCATCCCATTACACGCCCCTACTATTCGATTAGGCGGGATGCCCGGCACCCTATCTGTGCATCACAGAGGTGCGAAGCCCCAACTCACAAGGTCGCCATTAATGGGCCTGGCTGCACCATTAATAAGCAAGAGGTTGCTGCAAACATAGAAAGTAAACTGCTTACTGAGCTCAATGCCACCATCAAATTAGTAGCTCCTCACCATCATCTAGGGGGAGCCTCAAGATTTCATAAGAACTGCAATAGAGGGTAAAGTTGGTTCTGAGTTCCCTGGAATTGACGAAAGGTTGCACCAGATATTTTGATTGGGGTCAATTCCGTCCTGTCGTATCTCTAACTTTTAACTGCTAGCTATGTATGTCACTCAATACTTATCCGTATAAAAATTCTCTATCCCTCTCACTAATGCTCCTCAATGACATAAAGCTGCTCATTAAACTTAATATCACTAAAAAAATTAACAACAGTGGAGAACATGACTGTTAATGTATTCTATTCGACAGGATTGAACAGTGAAAGTGTTAATTCTGATACCTGTAATGAAATGTTTTATTCATGCAATAATCTCTATTCAAATCAAAATCTACAATGAAACAACCGTGCATTAGTTTTGGTAATGTATCATAAATCCAGACTATAAACTGACCTAAAACATTGTATGCCCATCATGCTGTTCCATGGACATAATTGTCTTCCAGAACCAATTAGTTTTCAACCTTTTAAGCAAGATCGCTGACTTCCTCATTATTCTCTATCAATTAATGCATAAAACAATTAGTCCCAAATGGATTCTAATCTAAAATGTTAATAACCTTTTTCTTGACAAAATTGTCTTAGGTGCAAACATTTACTCAAGACTGGTTTAAAAAAATGTTTTTGTATCTTGTGTCTACATCACTAGGGTATTATATCTATAAATTGAGCTTAGCTAATAATTCCACTTCTTCCATTAACTATTTTTCCTTGTTCATCTTAATATATCTTACTGTGTTCTCACAGCAACACTCAAATTCCGCTTCATAAAGATAGTCTAATTACTTTGGTTAATTAGCTTTTTTTTCTTAGGCAATATGGTTAAAAAGAATTAACAGAAAAAAAACAGAATCCACAAGGGTATCTATCTGGCCTTACCCTCCCACGTTCAACAACACTAATGATGCCCTGTTAGATGACCCTTTTGTTTCTCACCATGGGGTCTCATTTTGCTACCCTGCTTGTTTAATTTACACACCCTTACTTCTAAGTCCCTGCTGAGGACAGCGGGCAATTTAAACCTGAGTGCAGCAACTAATTAAATCAATATGAGATAATGAACAGCAATTAGAGGTCCGGCTAGGCACATCTTCTCTTGTAAATACTGTTGCTCTCCCAACGGGAAGCTCTTTTTTTAATAATCTGTGTATAGTTCATTTCCAGAAGCACTAATTCCCCAAAGAAGCAATTTGGAAAAGTGATTTGTTTATCTGTAAAACTGCCAAATAATTTACTTTAAATTGACTGGTTTTTTTTCTATTTTCCTCCTTTATTTTTACCACTAAAGCAAACATTTTATGATTTTTTTTTAAATAAGGACTTCATGATTTCTTTGTTTCAACGAGTAAATGGATTCTTTTTGAGTGTTTATATGTAATTAAAACTTAATACATATTAGTTCAATTATGCACTTTAAGACTGTTCACTACGCATAATTCAGCTCAGTTAGTTTCATAGTTTTTAAAGTTGAAAGTAAATACAAGATCATTGAGTTCGATCTATAGTCTGTTGATCCAGAGGGTGGAAAAACCCCATGAGTAGTGTTGAGCCACCCCCGTAGTGTTCGAGTTCGGTTCGGTTCGTCGAACACCCGTGTGTTCGCCGAACTGTTCGTCGAACTGTTCGTCGAACACCTTCGAACACCGTTAAAACCAATGGCAGGCAAACAAAAACACATAGAAACACATAGAAAACACCTTCAAAGGTGTCCAAAAGCTGACAAACTGCTCAGAAGACACAACTAACACATGGAAAAGTGACAAGTACATATAGTCATGCGAAAAGAAAAGAGGTGGAGGAGTAAAAGGAGGGGGAGACACAGATATAGGCATGTCATGCCCTTCTAAAATCCAAAAAGTGAGAAGCCGAGACGGCCAGTCCGCTCCTGCCCGTGCCACCTCCGTGTCGCCGGGTTTGTGCCAGAGCCGCGGTGAACCCTGACGGCCAGCCCCCCTCTCCCAATACTGGTGCCTGTCCGCTGGTGGGTCGAGAGAGCCCCCCTGTGGTGGAGGCAGCTCTAAGCTTTTTAATTTAAATTGTCCCTCTAATTTGAATGAATACACTTTAAATCCATTTACAAGGATCTATTGGAGGGCAAGTCTCATGCCAGCAGCCGCGTAATTCCAGCTCCAGTAGCGTCCACTAAAGCTGCTGCAGTTAAAAAGCTTTTATAAGGATCGAGCTCGGCTGTCCACCGCAAGGCATCCTAGTGCCAGTCCCAGCCCCTATGCCTTGGGGTGCCTCCTGATGCTCTTCACTAAGTATCCCGTGGTCCCGAAGCATTTCCTTTGAAAAAATTAAGTGTCCAAACTACAGGTGGTGTAGCTTGCTTAACAGCCGGGATAATCCGCTGACTAGCAGACACTGCTACTAGGCACAAAGTATTTCCTGGGCTAGATGCAGTTAAAAATTTGTAAGTAGATACTCTCGTTGGATGCTGAGAAAGCATTCCATAGAGTCTCCTGGCACGCCATATATGATTCTCTTAAAAAGCTTGGGGTAGGGGTCTAGGGGACCCTTTTATAGCCAAAATCACGGCCCTGTATCACAATACGTCACCTAGGCTGAAGATAAATGGAACTGTAGCACCGAGGGCTCGGTTGCTACAGACGTATTGCACCTCACCCAGAGGTGTGATATCTCACTCTCAGATAAGGATGGAGTGTGGATCAGGACCCGACACCTGCATGCATTACACCACATTGCCGTGGGGCAGGGCGACCAATATGCCCCTGAGATGGGCACGACAGTCCCTGTCCCTGGCTGGAGTGGGGGGAGGGAACACTGAGGAAGGGGAACCCTGCAGTGCAGGAGCAGGGAGGAAGCAGTTCCTGGGTGCATTGAGAAGGGAGTATAAAAGGTGGGCACCATCTTAGTTCAGTGCAGAGAAGTCTGAGCAGAAGTGGCAGGGAGCAGGGGCTCTGCATGAGCTCTGCTCCGGAGGCGGGCCTAGTAACAGAGGCCCAGGCCTGCAAGAGGGAGAAGGAAGGAAGAGGAGCGGAGAAGGCTCCAGGAACGAGGAATGAAGGGATCCCAGGGGTGCGGACGGGCGAGTCGCCACCGCACGCCCGAATCCACCTGCGTGGAGGGGTCAGGCCAAAGGGGGAGACCGGTCCCCGAACTAGTGGAGGCAGGAAACGACCCTCAGCTAGAAACCGGAGGCTCTGACATTTTATGTGGCGCAGCCCCTTGCTCCACCCGCTAGGAAGGCACCACATAGGGTCAGGGAAACTGGCGCCAAGTTTACCAAGAGGAGGCCCGAGGCAGCCGGACAGAAGTGTTGGTAAGAAAGGCCAGACAAAGGACACACAAAGGGGGTCCTGTGAAGCGCTCCAAAGTTATCTGGGAGTTGTCTGAGCCCCTCACCTGGTGAGCACAGTACGACGTGGGCAGCCGTTACCTGCAGAGGTGGTCTGGATAATAAGAACTGTGAGTAAAGGCCCTGAACTGCATCACTGACTCCGTGTTGTTACTGCTGCTGCCCTGCACCATCACCCCCATCCTCCGCATACACTGCCCTGAGGCTATACTCCTCCCGTGGGGAGTTATGCTATGCTCTGCTGCACCCACAACACCAGCCTTAGCGGTCTGCCCTGTAGCGGCAGTTCACTCTGACCGCAATCCACGGGTGGCGTAGTCGGACATTTAAACATCAAAACCACATAAATAGTTCCGCCACTGGTTTGACCGCCCTGAACCACGGAACCGGATCGCCGCCACGAAGACTACAACCACCAGCATCCACCAAAAAGGGTCCGGCTCCGGGTGTCCCAAGGCCCAGGGGGTGCGTCAGAACATTTTCATCACCTTTCACAATCACCAATGGGACAAGGCAGGGATGTCCTCTGTCCCCTCTCTTATACATCCTAGTGACGGAGCACCTGCTCTCATCAATTCGCCATAACCCCAATATTAGGTGGATTGAGGTGGGAGGCACCGAGTACAAGTGCTCTCTATTTGCTGATGATGTCCTAGTATATATTACTCAATCACATATATCCATCCCTGCTGTTATGGCTGAAATAGATCACTTTGTTACATGGTAAAATTTTTAAATCAATGCAGCGAAGTCTGAGGCCCTCGATGTCTCCCTCCCTAAATCCATATAGGATTCCATCCAGTCCAACTTTCCCTTTGCCTGGCCCTCACAGGGTATCAAATACTTAGGAATTCCTATTCATAGAGACCTCTCCCATCTATGTTATATTAATTTTGGGCCCTTTATTGAACAATTCCATACAGACCACGGTTGGCAAGTTAGAACTGTAAGATTCACTACGTGAACCACTGGTGTTTTGTGGAAAAGCACATGTACACCGCGTTCCAAATTATTATGCAAAAAGTGTTTAGGAGTGATAAGGGAAGAATTTGTTTGTTTGTCAGTTAAACTCATTGATGGTGATGTGTGTCAGGGCTCTTTATATCACTGTAAGCAATTGCAGACACCTGTGCTAATTAGTTTGGCAGGTGTGTCCAATGAAAGGCAAGACTACTTAAGAAGGCTCTCTCACATTATTAAGCAGCCTACATTTTCTGCCAAAATGGGAAAGAAAAAGGATGTGTCGGCTGCTGAGAAGCAACAAATTGTGGAGTGTTTAGGTCAAGGCATGACTACAATCAACATTGTGCGATGATCAGGATGAAGAGTCTTGGCAATCAAGAAGTATGTAGCTGATTCACAGTACACACGTGTGCGTGCTGATAAGGGCAAATTGAGGACTCTTTCCTACAGGCAATTACGTCAGGTTGAAACAGCAGCGGCAAAAAAGCCTTGTCATAGCAGCAGACAAGTTTTTGAAGCTGCTTGTGCCTCCAACGTCCCCCGAACAACAAGATGCAGGGTCCTTCAGAGGTTTGCAGCTGTGCATATGCCATCCTGTCGACCTCCTCTATCCACTTCACACAAGCAGAAACGGCTCCAGTGGGCCAAACATTACATGAAGACTGATTTCAAAACTGTTTTGTTCACGGATGAGTGCCGTGCAGCGCTCGATGGTCCAGATGAATGGAGTGGAGGATGGCTGGTTGATGGACACCCCACGCAAACACGGCTACAGCGCCAACAAGGAGGAGGTGGAGTAATGTTTTGGGCTGGAATCATGGGGAGAGAGATTGTCGGCCCCTTTAGGATCCCTGAAGGCGCTAAAGATGAACTCCATAATGTATGTGGATTTTCTCAAACAGCACTTCCTGCCATGGTTCAAGAAGAAGAACCGTGTATTTCACAGCAAGATCATTTTTCTGCATGATAATGCACCATCTCATGCTGCACATAAAACATCTGCATCTCTGGCTGATATGGGCATAAAAGGGGACAAACTTATGGTGTGACCCCCATGCTCCCCTGACCTCTACCCCATTCAGAACCTTTGGAGCATCATTAAAAGGAGTGTCTATGATGGCGGGAGGCAGTTCACATCTAAGCAACAGCTCTGGGAGGGTATTCTGTCCTCATGCAAAACAATTGAAGCAGAAACCATCCAAAACCTGACAAATTCAATGGACGAGAGAGTTCAGAAGCTCCTTTCGAACAAGGGGTCCTATGTGAAAATGTAACATCACCTAGAATAAAGTTTTGAGTTGAAAACTGTTTGATTTCAGTTTCTAACAACCTGCTAATGCTTATAATTTCAAAAATGACCATTTTTTTGGTCTTT
Source organism: Phyllobates terribilis (assembly GCF_046119375.1). Lineage (NCBI taxonomy): Eukaryota > Metazoa > Chordata > Amphibia > Anura > Dendrobatidae > Phyllobates > Phyllobates terribilis. The sequence continues at coordinate 288,218,157 of NW_027362761.1, forward strand.
ATTAAAATGAAAAGGTTGATCGAAAAGTTTGGGGGATCTAAGAGTGTGGCAACCCAGTAGTCATGATTACTTCGAATTCTGACAATATGAGGGTCATGCTGCAGGTAGTGCAGCAAGAAGGCACTTATGTGTCTTGCGCATCTCGGAGCCCCAAAATTATTTTCCGGGCTAGATGCAGCTAAAAATTATTTTTAATTTTAAATCTGGTGAAGCTTATTATAGATGGCCTAATAGGATCAATGCTGCACACTGCTACAAAGCCCAAATTATTTTCCAGTCAAGATACAGATAAACATGATTAGTAATTTGAAAGCTTAAAACGGTTGGTAGGGTGATTTTAACCAATCATCAAGCTTTTACTCTCCCCAGGATGACACAGGGGTAGAAAAGTCGTTTCGGATCCATGATTTGTTCATCTTTATGAACGTGAGTCTGTCTACATTATCAGTGGAGAGCCGCGTGCGCTTATCTGTCAGCACACCACCAGCAGCGCTGAACACACGTTCAGACAGAACGCTGGCTGCGGGGCATGACAAGATCTCCAAGGCGTAAGTGGCTAGCTCCGGCCATTTATCCAGATTGGAAGCCCAAAAAGAGCAAGGGTCCAGTGACACAGTCGTGGCTTCAATGTTTACTTGGAGATACTCCTGTACCATCGTCTCTAGGCGTTGACTATGTGTCAGACTTCTTGTCTCCTGTGGCCTTGCAAAGGATGGGCTAAAAAAGTGGTGAAATGATTCCGCAAAATTGATGTTACCAGCAGATACTGTGGTTCTGTTACGGTTTGAGTGCTGAACACTTGACGGTCCCACGGTTGGCAAGTTGGAACTGTGAGATTCACTACGTGCACCACTGGTATTTTGTGGAAAAGCACATGTAAGATTCTGCAACAGTCTCTGCTGATACTCCTGCATGCGTGCATCCCTTTCTATGGCAGGAATAATTTCTGCAAATTTACTTTTGTACCGGGGATCTAACAGTGTGGCAACCCAGTAGTCAGGATTATTTCTAATTCTCAGAATTCGAGGGTCATGTTGCAGGTAGTGCAGCAAGAAGGCACTCATGTGTGTTGCCCATCCAGGAGCACCAAGTCCCTGTTGTGTTGGTGGCGAGGTAGCAATCATGCTTCCTTCCTCTGTCCTCTCCCCCCAACCTCGCACAACAGAAATGTGATCAAGGTCTCCCTCATCTGATGAGTCTTCCATCAGTTCGTCCTCCACTTCTTCCTGGGCTCCTGCACCTTCCTCACTAGTTTGGCTGCTACCATGCGCCCTGGTAAAATCATCTCCCCCACCCTCACATGCCTGCCGCCTTGGTGCTGCCGACCGTCTGGACCTTGCGGATGTTAGCCCTTCCGCATACAACTACTCCTCCTCTACTTCCTCCACCTCCTCTTGTGCCACCACCTGACTCCGAATTCTGTTTAACATGTGCTCCAGCATGTAAATCACCGGAATAGTCATGCTGATAATGGCATCGTCAGCACTAAACATCTTCGTCGCCATTTCAAAACTGTGCAGAAGGGTGCATAGGTCCCTGATCTGAGACCACTCCTCCAGCGTGATTTGCCCCACCTCTGAATCTCGTTGGCCCAGGCTATACGTCAGAACGTATTGCACCAGGGCTTGTCGGTGCTGCCACAGTCGCTGCAACATGTGCAGAGTTGAATTCCACCGGGTAGGCACATCGCATTTTAGCCGGTGAAGTGGCAGGCCCAACGACTTCTGTAGAGATGTAAGTCGCTGAGCTGCGGGATGCGAACAGCGGAAGTGAGCACACAGCGACCGTGCCCTCTGCAGAAGGCCATCTAGTCTGGGATAGTGGGCTAAAAATTGCTGGACAACCAGGTTCAACACGTGAGCCATACAAGGCACGTGTGTGACATTGCCCCGGCGAAGGGCCGCACCCAGGTTTGCAGCATTGTCGCACACGGCCTTCCCTGGTTTCAGGTCCAGTGGAGACAACCATTCATGAAATTGGTTCTCCAGAGCTGACCACAACTCCTCAGCTGTGTGACTCACATTTCCCAGACATTTCAATGTAAAAACCGCCTGATGACGTTGAGCCCTACTGCCAGCATAGTAAGGAGGTGTGCAGGATCCCTTCTGCGCAGTTAGAAAGCTTGTGGCATGACCAGACAGGCTTTGGGTGCAGGTGGAAGACCGAGAGGAGGTTGAGGAGGCAGAAGCAGTGGAGGAAAAATGACATAAAGAGGATTGACGCACAACTCGTGGGGACGGCAAGACTTGGACAGCAGCCCCTTGTCCTGCTGTCACCATAGTTACCCAGTGCCCAGTCAGCGACATGTAACGCCCCTGTCCATGCCTACTCGTCCAAGTGTCTGTGGTGAAATGCACCCTGTCACACACAGAGTTTCTCAAAGAAGCGGTGATGTTGTGTGCGACATGCTGGTGGAGCGCAGGCACACCTTTCTTTGAGAAGTAGTGCCGACTGGGCATCTGGTACTGGGGCACTGCGACGGACAAAGGTCTCGAAAATCCTCTGTGTCCACCAGGCGGAAAGGCAGCATTTCTGTAGCCAAGAGCTTGCAGATGGTGAAATTCAACCTCTTAGCTTTCTCATGGCTAGGAGGAAATGGTATTTTACTTGTCCACATCTGAGGGACCGAGGGCTGGCTATTGTGCTTAGACGGGGTTGATAAGGGTGTCCCCGGCAAACTGCCGGTCTGTGAGGAAGATGCAGGCGGACATGTTAGGTTGCCTTGATCCAAAGGTGGTGCTATCGATGTCGGACAGCGCTCAAGACCAGCTGGTGTTACCACCTCCAAAGAAAATGATGACCTGCCAATCACGCTGGCTGTTGCGGGTAAAGAGGTGGCAGGTCTGCGCCCCAAAACAGGTGTGACTGCTGTCCCCCCAGTCACAGAGGATGAAGAGGCCGCGGATGCACAAGATATGGCAGACGGTGGTTGGCCCGGCCGGCTAGACCGCATTGTAGCACACTGAGCTTCCCACTGCAACTTATGCTTCATGTCCATGTGCCGGTTCATGCATGAAGTACTCAAACTATGTATTTTTTGGCCTCTACTTAGCTTTTGCTGACAAATGTTACAGATAACACGAGTTGGGTCATCTTTATCGATCTGAAAAAATGCCCAGGCTATGCAAGGCTTAGCACCCATGCGACCTGAAGAGCCACCACGACTTGTGGTGAGAGGCAGAGTTGTGTTTGAGGATGCAGTTGTTGACGTGCTTCCAGTACTACGTCTCTGTCCAGGAAGGCGCAACCTGACCTCGTCGTCACTAGCATCTTCCTCCACCTCCTCTGCTGACCTCATCTCTTGGCTGACTGTGGGTTGACAGTAAGTGGGATCTCCGACCTCATCATCATCACCCTGTGCGTTATCACACCCGTCGTCCTCAGAGCCAACCTGTTCCTGCCCTGACAAAAAACTAAAGTTGTCGCTCCAATCAGGTATTTGAGTCTTATCATCGTCTTCCTCATTGTCTCCACCAACAGGAGTTACAGTTTGGGAATGAGGGTCTACATTATGGTCAGAACCTTCTGCGTCTGGTCCTGGATCCGACTCATAAAGATTCTGGGCATCAGTGCAGATCATTTCCTCGTCTGGATTCACAGAAGCGCTGGAGTCGACCTCTGATTCCCAGGCTATAGTATGAGTAAACAGCTCTGCAGACTCAACCATCTGTTCTACCTCATACTCAGACGGGCAGCTGGAGATTTGGGAGCTGTGAGGAAGCAAGTGCGATTTGGGTGACACCTTTGAGGACTGGAGTATTTGTGATGTTGAAGTTGATGTGGAGGAGAGCCCACTTAAAGGAGCACTTGATATCCGTTGAAGCACCTGCTGTTTTTGTGCCTCATCTGGAATTTGTAGCGATTGGCGTGGCCGTAAGAAAGGGATCTTATCACATTGTCCGCTAAAAGAAGTAGACATTTTAGTTTGGCTGGAAGATGGTCTTTCTTCTGCACCTACCCCACGGACACAACCTTTTTTCCCCTTCCCAACACGCCTATTCCCCTTTCCACCAGCAGCAGGCCTTTTTCCACTCATTTTGGTGGTTAACTAATTCACAACTCTGGAGTTGTTTGCACAAAAAAACAATGGATGGTAACCGAGCAGAGCTGAGTGGCCAAACTGTGGTATTAGGCCAAAACTATTGGCTGGGTTAGATGCAGAAAAAAATTATTTTTAATTTGCAACCTGATGGAGGTCAGTATAGATGGACTAATAGACCAAGTCCCACAAACCGCTAGAAGCCCAAATATTTTTTCAGAGCTAGATGCAGAAAATTTTTTTATTCAATTTGCAACCTGATGGAGGTCAGTATAGATGGACTAATAGACCAAGTCCCACACACTGCTAGAAGCCCAAATATTTTTTCAGAGCTAGATGCAGAAAAAAATTATTTTTAATTTGCAACCTGATGGAGGTCAGTATAGATGGACTAATAGACCAAGTCCCACACACCGCTAGAAGCCCAAATATTTTTTCAGAGCTAGATGCAGAATAAAATTATTTTTAATTTGCAACCTGATGGAGGTCAGTATAGATGGACTAATAGACCAAGTCCCACACACCGCTAGAAGCCCAAATATTTTTTCAGAGCTAGATGCAGAAAATTTTTTTATTCAATTTGCAACCTGATGGAGGTCAGTATAGATGGACTAATAGACCAAGTCCCACACACTGCTAGAAGCCCAAATATTTTTTCAGAGCTAGATGCAGAAAAAAAATATTTTTAATTTGCAACCTGATGGAGGTCAGTATAGATGGACTAATAGACCAAGTCCCACACACCGCTAGAAGCCCAAATATTTTTTCAGAGCTAGATGCAGAAAAAAATTATTTTTAATTTGCAACCTGATGGAGGTCAGTATAGATGGACTAATAGACCAAGTCCCACACACCGCTAGAAGCCCAAATATTTTTTCAGAGCTAGATGCAGAAAAAAATTATATTCAATTTGCAACCTGCTGGAGGTCAGTATAGAAGGACTAATAGAACAAGTCCCACACACTGCTAGAAGCCCAAATATTTTTTCAGAGCTAAATGAAGAAAAAAATTATTTTTAATTTGCAACCTGATGGAGGTCAGTATAGATGGACTAATAGACCAAGTCCCACACACTGCTAGAAGCCCAAATATTTTTTCAGAGCTAGATGCAGAAAAAAATTATTTTTAATTTGCAACCTGATGGAGGTCAGTATAGATGGACTAAAAGACCAAGTCCCACACACTGCTAGAAGCCCAAATATTTTTTCAGAGCTAGATGCAGAAAAAAATTATTTTTAATTTGCAACCTGATGGAGGTCAGTATAGATGGACTAATAGACCAAGTCCCACACACTGCTAGAAGCCCAAATATTTTTTCAGAGCTAGATGCAGAAAAAAATTATTTTTAATTTACAACCTGATGGAGGTCAGTATAGATGGACTAATAGACCAAGTCCCACACACCGCTAGAAGCCCAAATATTTTTTCAGAGCTAGATGCAGAAAATTTTTTTATTCAATTTGCAACCTGATGGAGGTCAGTATAGATGGACTAATAGACCAAGTCCCACACACTGCTAGAAGCCCAAATATTTTTTCAGAGCTAGATGCAGAAAAAAATTATTTTTAATTTGCAACCTGATGGAGGTCAGTATAGATGGACTAATAGACCAAGTCCCACACACTGCTAGAAGCCCAAATATTTTTTCAGAGCTAGATGCAGAAAAAAATTATTTTTAATTTGCAACCTGATGGAGGTCAGTATAGATGGACTAATAGAACAAGTCCCACACGCTGCTAGAAGCCCAAATATTTTTTCAGAGATAAATGAAGAAAAAAATTATTTTTAATTTGCAACCTGATGGAGGTCAGTATAGATGGACTAATAGACCAAGTCCCACACACTGCTAGAAGCCCAAATATTTTTTCAGAGCTAGATGCAGAAAAAAATTATTTTTAATTTGCAACCTGATGGAGGTCAGTATAGATGGACTAATAGACCAAGTCCCACACACCGCTAGAAGCCCAAATATTTTTTCAGAGCTAGATGCAGAAAAAAATTATATTCAATTTGCAACCTGCTGGAGGTCAGTATAGAAGGACTAATAGACCAAGTCCCACACACTGCTAGAAGCCCAAATATTTTTTCAGAGCTAGATGCAGAAAAAAATTATATTCAGTTTGCAACCTGATGGAGGTCAGTATAGATGGACTAATAGAATGATGCTATGCCCAAAAGATTTTACTTCACTAGGTGCAGTAAAAAAATTGGTATTCTATACACAGGTGGTATATCTTGCAACACAGATAGGCTACTCCACTGACTAACACACTCTGCAATAGGCCAAAAAGGATTAGCTTTGCTAGATTCAGCCAAATGCTGTGAAAAAAACTTGCACAGCACTGGCACAGACCTGCCTGGCAAAAACTGATAGGAACTGATGTAACCTAGTCCTGAAAAGGACTCCAATTACAATTAGTCTTTACTCCCACAATCTATCTATTTAAGAGCACAGACCTGCCTGATAAAAGTCGTAGGAAATGCTGTAACCTAGTCCTTAAAAGGACTGCAATCACAACTATTCCCTACTCCCAAGCTATCTGTATATTTGTGTGAAAATTGGCTTGAAATTAACAAGGTATAGCGCACACAGCAACAGCAGTGCCGTCTAACACGCAGCTGCAGCAGTGAGAAAATGGTGGCGACGGGTAAAATGGCTTGGTCTTATAGGGCAAGGACATGTGACATACACTGCCAATCACACATGCCCTTGCTTGTGTGAAAAAAAGCACTTCGCTCCGTGTGTGCGCTGCTGATAGGCTGACAGATTGCACCTCCCCACTGCAAATGCGGGAAAGAGAAAAAAAAATGGAGATCTTCATTGTTCCTGCAGAGATCCATCCCCTGCCCCTCCCCCCGCCCCGCTGTACACTCAAACTGCGTATTAACATTAATTTTCATCATTACTGAGAAAAAATCCAGTTATGATTTTGGTGCACGAACAGTTATCGAACATAACCTCGAACAGCCGAATTTTTCTCAAATTGTTCGTGTTCGCCGACCGGCTCGAACACCGCCCAAAACAGCTCGAATTTGAGATTGGCGAACAGTTCGAGTAGAACAAAGCTCATCTCTACCCATGAGGCAAATGTTAATAGCCCCATATTAGGGGAAAATTCCTTCTCGACTTCACATACGGCAGTCAGACTACCCATAACATGCAGTCATATATTTTTCAAGAAAGGCATCCAGGCCCTCTTTGAACTTTTGTAGTGAATCAACCATTATTACAACAACATGCGGCAGAGAGTTCCATAGTCTCACTGCTCTTACAGTAATGAATCATCTTCTGTGATTATGATTAAACCTTATGTCTTCTTGACATAGAGGATGGCCCCTTGTCAGTGTTGCAGGCATAGGTGTACAGTGATCATTAGAAAGACCTCTGTACCTGTCCCTTCATGCTGTATATTTATTTGTACATTGTAATAAGATAGTCCCTAAGCATTTGTTGTACCAAAATGAATAACCCCAAGTTTGATAACCTGTATTTGTAATGCAGTTCACCCAATCTCTTAATTATCTCAGTTGTTCTTCTCTCCACCTGTTCTACTTCTTATTCATTGGAGCCCAAAACTGTACATCGTATCTAAGTGTGGCTACACTAGTGACTTACATAGAGGCAAAGCTATATTCTTCTCATGAGCATTTATGCCTTTTTTATTGCATCCCATTATTATATTTGCCTTGGAAGCAGCGGCCTGAGCACTAAAATTTTGCTCAACAACTTTATAAAGTTCAATTATTATAGGTAAAATCAAAACAAGTTCCTCCCCTTCAGATGATTTATCTAAACAAGCATTCTTCTTTGGCTTTGTCTGAGTCCAGGTAGAATCATCCTTCAGATTCTAATGAATATCTTTTTTTAATGAATGGTGCATGACCTGTTTAACTAAAATTTCACCATAGGTTATAATGGGTACGTATGGTATCCGTGAAAAAAATGGATATCACTAGTGATGAGCAAGCACTAAAATGCTCGGGTTCTCGTTGTTCAAGTTGAGCAAATTGGAATGCTCGGGTGCTCGGTCCGAGTAACAAGCCCAATGTAAATCTATGGGAAACTCAAGCATTTTTCCCCCCGGCGGTCTGCAGAGGGCTTAAAAATTGCCCAAATCGATGGGAACAGTGCTCAAATGACATAGGAACAGCATGAGGAAGACCCCTGGAAGCATTTATGACTCCCAGGTCACTGCTGTCAGCAATGTTGTCAGAGATATTATGCCACTTTTACGGACTCACAAGAAAACATACAAAAACAAATCCAAAATGGATTTTCCTGGGAAATATGTTAAGGGACATCCTTTCCAGGGTAATAACTTGTATATAAGGCAAAATAAATAAAAAACAAACAAAAACAAAAATGCTCGTCCACACCTTTGGCTATGTTCACACGTAGCGTTTTTGAAGCGTTTTTGCATTGCTTTCAACCAAGACAAATGCATTCACTGGGAAATGTCATTTTAACATTTTACAACTTTACCTGGCCATGTGGTGTGTGACACATCATTAGACACATGCATACAGTGCTGAAAAGACATGGGAACAGCATGGGGAAGACCTCTGGAAGCATTTCTGACTCACAGGTCACTGCCTAAAAGTGTGCCCATCATAAGTGATCCTTGACGCATGTGAAGATGCCTCCCCCCATGCACCTGTCGTTGCAGACTTGCAACAATCACCGCCCATGTCCCTACCCCATTCATTTGAATGCAAGCGCAAGTAGGCAGCCAGCCACTGACCCACAGGCTGCAATACTATACTGCCAAATTTTTGACAGCTGCTTGCACTTGAAATGTGGCCTTTTAGGCTCATGGAGGCGGAAGCTATCCACAGCCTCATGGCGGCGGAGTCTGGGTGTCCATACTCGGTCCCTAGCCGCCACTATTTGTCCCGGTGTCGTCTCTGCCTTCCACAAGAAGGGGTCCTACAACATTACCCGTGCCCTCCCCAGTGCACTTACTAGGAAGGACCACCTGACCACAAACATGTGGCCACGTGAATGTGGCCAGGGACGGTACGGAGCCAGTCCACAGTTTTTTGTGAGAGTTGTATTTCACCACAGCCATATTTTTTAACTTGGTGAAAGGACTGACTCAGGAAACCGTATCTACTCCAGCTGTAATTTCTCCCAGGAAGTCCTCTAATGCAGCTTGGCGCATAAGCAATGACAGCCCGTCCAACATCAGCTCGCACTTGTCGGTGGTGCTTCGACACACAAACATCTTTCTTTGCCCTTTAATTTCATGACTACAGAGTTGGGCAATGGTCTGATCTGCAATGCAGTGTCAGAAATAACATGCAATTAAGCACGTCCAATCCGCATAAAAAAAAAGCAGCCATAGAGTGTCCGGGAACCTTCCCACACACTTTTCATAGCCAGGACTGCTTCTCGACAGGGTTGGACAGTCCCACCAGAGAATCCTCGGGTGGACCCTGGCTTCTCCATCAGGAGAGTTCATGATAGCGCAAACTTTTCAGCTGCTATGGGGCTCTTGAGCGGGGGAGAAAGGTGAGCCCTCAGAATCAAATCCTCTGGTGGGCTCAATGTTTTTCAGTTTGAAACTGCTTCTCAGTGGGAGTTGTATTCCACCACAGCCATATTCTTTACCTCAGTGAAAGGACTGGCATAGAGGGAAACCATTTCTACTCCTGCTGTCATTTCTCTGTCGCCAGGTTCTGCCCATTCTCACACACCAAAATGCCTGGCTGTATGAGCGGTGAGAGCCACAGATCAGACTGCTGTGGTACAGCTTTCTATTACTCTGCAGCGGTGGGCTGTTTGTCACCTAAGCATTAAGCATGTTATCTTCAGCACAGCCTGTTGCCTCTTGGCCAATGCAGTGCTGTAGTGCTTCCAGCTTGTGACTGATGTGGTCATTTCGAGGATGGAGGCCAAACTAGAGGAGGAGGTGCAGGACCTGAACAATGTGATTACATTGAGGTTACATTGGCGAGTCTGGTTTTTATACAAAACAAATAAATGTAATTTTAACATTTTAGAACCTTATCTGGCCATGTGGTGTGTGACACATCATCAGACACATCCTGTTTCATTTATGATGGAGGGACTCTGAAAGTCACAAAGCCTAATTTTATAGGGTGATCATGTGGCCCTTACTATTTTTAAAGAGCCAGCAGTCGGTCCTCGCTATTGATAGAAAGCCATCAGCCGGCTATACTTTGTTGTGCCCATTATTAACAAGGGGGTCTCCTATACTGTTATTGCATATGCAGAGACTGCAAGGGCTGCCAAAAATTTGGATGCAACCTAATAACCCTTTCAAGAGACATAAAGGAGGGTCTCAGTAAAAAAAAAATGTTCCTATTATAAAGGAGCGGGTTTCATATAATGGTAATGCCCATGCTGTGACAGCAAGGGTTGCCAAATTTTGGGAAAAACCCCACTAACAATTTGAAGACACATAGAGCTGGGCCACAGTAACTACATGTTCTCATTACAAAGGAGAGGATCTGCTATACAGTTATAGGGTATGCAGTGAGTCCAACGACTTCCAAAATTTAGGTATAAAGGCAACTAACAATTTAAAGACACATAGAGCAGGGCCACAGTAATGACATGTTCCCATTAGAAAGGAGAGGTTCTGCTATACAGTTATAGGGTATGCAGTGAGTCCAACGGCTACCAACATTTAGGAAAAAACCCACTAACAATTTAAAGACACATAGAGCAGGGCCACAGTAACAACATGTTTTCATTAGAAAGGAGCAGGTCTGCTATACAGTTATAGGGTATGCAGTGAGTCCAACGGCTGCCAAAATTTAGGAAGAACCCCACTAACAATTTAAAGACACAGAGAGCAGGGCCATAGTAATGACATATTATCATTAGAAAGTAGCGGATCTCTCATACTGTTTGCCTATGCAGTGACTACAATGGCAGTCAAAAATTTGGAGGAACTCCAATGCCCCTTGCATGAGACATAGAGGTCGGAGGGCATCCTGAAAACAATGTTCCCATTATTAGGAAGTGGGTCTCCCTTACTGTTTGTCTATGCATTGAAGCAACGGCTGTCAAAAATTTGGAGGAACTCCAATGCCCCTTGCAAGAGACGTAGATATGTTGATATGGTACATATGGTGGTTATATGGTAATGGAGGATGAGGATGCGGAGAAGGAGGAGGACAAGAGCAAATAGACAAAATCAGGAAGCATATACCCATGTCTAGGAGTGAAGACAGAGGTGCAATGGAATAGAGTTAGACCTCCCAAAAAAAGACACTGCATTTGAGTTTATGTTACGCTGCTATCATTCGGTGGTGTTGAGAAGTCTGGCCCAATCCAGCCCTTGTTCATTTTTATAAGAGTCAGTCTGTCAGCATTTTCAGTTGACAGGCAGATGCACCTATCGGTTATAGGTATTGGGTGTAGGAGGCGCTGTAAAGCTAGTCACTAGCAATGGCAGCGAATTTGTGGACAGGGAACCACGGATGTCCGAGTTTGGACTAAGTCAAGGTAAAAATGTAAAAATATAAATTCGCGCTAATGGTAGTGAGATTGGAGAAAGGAGGGGAGAGGTGCTTTGTTAAAAGAATTAGACTTTTATTGAGATACACAGGCGATATAAAATTACATATAAAATAAGGGAGTAGTTTAAAAATTGGTGATAAGTATCACCAAGCTAAATACACACATTGGATAAAAAGGTATTAATAAGTAATAAATAAAAAATAAGTAAATGGATAGTTGGATATTGTCTTGCTTCTCAGGTTGTCAAGGTGCTCAATATGAGTGGTTGATTTTTAGGAGACAGAGGTTCGTAGATCCGCTGTACTTGATTGGTGGCTCCTTGTGGTAGGTGGAGTGAGGTTAAAGGTGAATTGTGGTGGTACCTGGGATGAAGACAAGCTGGTTAGGTTTTTTTGGGGGTGGGTGACCAGTGGTCAGTGATATACCAATTGAGTTACCTGCTATTGATAAGGCAATCAACAGGCTGTAGGTCCAGTGGTGATGTCGTCCTTGCAGTAGGTAGACACTCACCTTTGGTGGTATCTACGGGAAAAGGTAATTAAGGTTGTGGGATTGAGTGTTCGGTGTTAAGATGTTGGCCGAACTGTATATTGGTTTGCGACTTACCTGCTATTGGTGTGGCAATCAGCAGGTGGTGGATGATGTAGACAGTGTCTTGCTTTGACAGTGGTCCTGTATGGCTCTTTACAGAGACTGGTCTAGGAGAGACAAGTGAGATAATGGCAAGTTGTAGGAGCGATGGAGGATAATTGGATACCTGTAGGTAAGCTGTAGGGGGTACCTGTGAGGCTCCAGTAGTTAGAAGGTAGGCTCCGTTGTAGGTGTTACGGTTTTGGTTTTGTCCGATTTTAAGTAGATGCACCAGGAGGATCTGAATGCTTGTCCATAGTGGTTCTGGAGGGAAGATTATTAATAGTAGCTGGAGTGGGAACTAATATCAAGGTTAGCACAGTAGTAACAAGGTTGGCACACTAGGTGCCTTGAGTTACCTGCCAGGTATGTTTGCAGGGTTGGTCCAGAGAGGTCTCAGGGATGTCTCAGGATAGTTGGGGTTTCTGATAGTAGTACCCATTAGGTGGGTGCAGTACGAGGCTCTAGCTGCAGCAGGACGCTCTGGCTATGCCAGAGGGTCGGTGTCTGTAAGCTAATGTGGTAGTAGTATTAATATAGACGGAGTGGTCAGTGGTCACTATTGGCTGGCTGTATAGTATTGGCTAGGTACCTGTCTTGGTGTAGAATTCCAGAGGGGGGTGCAGCAGGAAGCTCTGGCTGACAAGTCAGTGTCAGATAGGACTAGCGGTAGCTTTGCTGGAATTGTAGGGTTGAACTGCAGAGTCCGTGAGTGAGTTGTCAAGCGGTGGTGTCAGAAGGTGTCAGGGATCCGGGGCGAGAGCGGAGTCCCGGCCAGTGACTGCCGCATGCTCGCCTTCTTTCCGGGTTGCAGGAGGGTGATGAGAAGTCTGGCCCAATCCAGCCCTTGTTCATTTTGTAAGGATCAGCTTCTCAGCATTGTCAGTTTACAGGCGAGTGCGCTTATCAGTTATAATTCCACCGGCGGCACTAAAAACCAGCTCTGACAAAACTCTAGCAGCAGGGCAGGCCAGGACCTCCAAGCCATAGAGAGCCAGTTCAGGCCATGTGTCCAGCTTGGATACCCAATAATTATAAGGCACAGAGGAATCACGGAGGGCGTGGTACGGTCGGCAACATACTCCCTCACCATCTTCTCAAACTTTACACTCCTTGTGAGAGTATCCCGCGCCTCAGGGCATATGCAATGGGAGGGTCAGAGAAAACTGTCCCAGAACCTTGACGGTGATCCCCTGCCTCTGCTCGATTGCATTTGTGTCTCTCTCGCCTTTACTCCTTGGTTGTCCAATGAACTGTGACCCCTGCTGCCAGCGTTTTCAGATGGGAATTTTTTTAATAATTCCACAACAAGGGCCTTCTCGTACTGCCCCATTTTATTAGGCCTATCCTGCAAAGGAATAAGAGACATAAAGTTTTCCCTGTAGCATAGTCTAGAATCGTCACCAACCAGTAATGACTGTCACCCAAAATTTGGACAACGCGAGGGTCAAGGGAAAAGCAGCGTAACATAAACTCAGCCATGTGTGTCAGACTGCAAAGAGGAACGACTTCCGTGTCGTCACCAAGAGGATGACTGACCATACTCTCCTCCTCATCCTCCTCCTCTTCCTCATCATCCTCCTCCTCTTCCTCCTCCTCCCTGTCCTCAGGCCTTACGCGCTTAACAGACGGTATGACAGTTGTGCAGGTAGTACCGTCTATAGCGCAGGAAGCTAGCTCCTGTTCTTCCTCCTCCTTTTCCTCATTGTTACGCAATCCACATTGGGATGAGATGAGGCTTGGCTGTGTGTAATCACCCTGTATGGTTCCTTGCTCCATCTCATCGTACTCTGCCTGCAATGCATCCTCTTTGATTGTGAGCAGAGAGCATTTCAGAAGACAGAGAAGCGGGATGGTGAAGCTAATTATGGCGTCATCACCGCTCACCATCTTGGTGGAGTTCTCAAATTTTTGGAGGATGGTACAGATGTTTGACATCCATGTCTACTCCTGAGGTCTTATGTGTGGGGTCTAACCTGAATATCGATGGCCTTGTTGATGCTGGTAGTCAACAACTGCCCTTTTCTGCTCACAAATCCTTCCCATAGTGTTTACCTATGCAGTGAAGCAACAGCTGCCAAAAATTTGGAGGAATTCCAATGCCCCTTGCAAGAGACGTAGAGGTCAGAGAGCCTCCTAAAAACAATGTTACCATTATTAGGAAGTGGGTCTCTTATAGTGTTTGCCTATGCAGTGAATGCAAAAGCTGGTAAAAATTTGGAGGAACTCCAATGTCCCTTGCAAGACACGTAAAGAAGGTGATATGGTAGATATGGTGGTGAATGATATGGTGATTGAGGATGAGGAGAAGGAGGCGGCAAGAGCAAATAGCCAAAATCAGTAAGCGTATATCCATGTGTAGGTGTGAAGAGGTGCATGGGAATAGACCTCCCAAAAAAAGACACTGGATTTGATTTTAGGTTACACTACTATCATTCGGTGGTGTTGAGAAGTCTGGCCCAATCCAGCACTTGTTCATTTTTATAAGAATCAGCCTATCAGCATTTTCAGTTGACAGGAAGATGTGCCTATCGGTTATAATTCCACCGGCGGCACTAAAAACCATCTCTGACAAAACGCTAGCGGCAGGGCAGGCCAGTATCTCCAAGGCGTAGAAAGCCAGTTCATTCCACGTATCCAGCTTGGATACTCAGTAATTATAAGGCACTGAGGGATAATGGAGGACATTCTTTTGGTCGGCAAGGTACTCCCTCACCATCTTCCCAAACTTTGCACTCCTTGTGAGAGTACCCCACGCCTCAGGGCCTGTAATATGGAGGGTCTGAGAAAACTGTCCCAGAACTTTGACAGTGTTCCCCTGCCTCTGCTGGATTGCATTTGTGTCTCTCTCGCCTGTACTCCTTGGTTGTCCAACGAACTGTTACCTCTGCCGCCAGCATTTTCAGATGGGAATTTTTTTAATAATTCCGCATCAAAGGCCTTCTGTTACTTCCCCATTTTAGTCGACCTGTCCACCTTGGGAATAAGAGATAGAAAGTTCTCCTTGTAGCGTGGGTTTAGAAGTGTCACCAACCAGTAATGACTGTCACCCAAAATTTGGAGAACGTGAGGGTCACAGGAAACGCAGCATAACATAAACTCAGCCATGCGTGGCAGACTGCTAACAGGCAAGATTTCAGTGCCCTCACTAAGAGTATGACTGACCATGCTCTCCTCCTCCTCCTCTTCCTCCCTGTCCTCCGGCCATCTATGCTGAACAGACAGTGTGCAGGTAGTACCATCTATAGCGCATGAAACTAGCTCCTCCTCCTCCTTCTCTTCCTCATTGTCACCCAATCCGCAATGGGATGAATTGAGGCTGGGCTGTGTGGAATCACCCTGTATGGTTCCTTGCTCCATCTCATTGTGCACCACTTGCAATGCATCCTCTTTAATTTAAAGCAGAGAGCGTTTCAGAAGACAGAGAAGTGGGATGGTGATGTTAATTATGGCGTCATTGCCGCTCACCATCTTGGTGAAGTCCTCAAAGTTTTGGAGGATGGTACATATGTGTGACATTTATGTCCACTCTAGAGGTCTTATGTGTGGAGTCTGAACTGAACACAGACAGCCTTGTTGATGCTGGTAATCAACAGCTGCCCTCTTCTGCTCACAAATCCTTCCCAACATCTGCAATGTAGAGTTTCAACACGTGGGGACATCACACACCAGTCGGTGAGCCAGAAGCTGCAAATGCTGCTGAAACACGGCAAGGGTGGTGGAAGCTGTTGGTGACTTTCTAAAATGGGCACAAAGGCGGAGTACTTTGACAAGCAGATCCGGCAGCTCCGGGTAGGTTTTGAGAAACACCTGAACCACGAGGTTCAGCACATGGGCCAGGCATTGTATGTGTGTGAGCTCACCTCGCCTCAGAGCCGCCACCAGGTTCCGGCCATTGACACACAGGACCATGCCTGGCTGTAGGTTCAGCGGTGTCAGCCACAGATCTGCCTGTTCTTTCAGAGCTGTCCACAACTCTTTAGCATTGTGTGGTTTGTCACCTAAGCATATTAGCTTCAGCACAGCCTGTTGCCCTTGCGACTGATGTGGTAATTTCGGAGATGGATTATAAAGAGGAGGAGGAGGTGCAGGAGCTGTAGAATGTGGGGGCAACCCTGACTGACCCAGGGCCCACAATCCTCGGCATCGGGAGGGTCGGGAGGACGTGTCCCGTCCCAAGGTCCGACTGGGTCCCGGCTTCCACTATGTTAACCCAGTGTGCCGTCAGCGAGATGTACCGTCCCTGTCAACAAACATTTGTCCATGTGTTCGTGGTTAGGTGGACTTTCCCAGTAACTGCCTTGTTGAGGGAATGGCTAATGTTGTGGGACATGTGCTTGTGTAATGTGGGGACGGCACTCCGGGAGAAATAGTGGCGGCTGGGGACCGAGTACCGAGGAATGGCGGCCGCTAGCAGGTTACGGAAAGCTTCTGTCTCCAAGAGTCTAAAAGCAACATTTCGAGCGCAAGCATTCACAAAATGTGTGAATTTAGTAGTGTGGCCTGTGGGGCGTTAGCTGCGTATTTGCGCTTTCGTTCCAAGGACTTGGGTAGGGACAACTGATTGCTGCCCTGGGACAAGGATGTGGACGTGCTTGCTGATGGTGCTAGTTGAGAGTGTTCATCGACATGTGCTTGGCGGGAGGCATCTTGGCATGCGCCATTGACAGGGGATTGGTGTGGACGCACAACAGCGGAACAAGAAGTGGTGTCACCCGCAGATACTGTTCCTGGACCCTGGGGTTCGGCCTACTTAGTCGGGTGCTTTGCTGCCATCTGCCTGATCATGCTGGTTGTGGTCAGGCTGCTAGTTTTGCTACCCCTGCTGATGCTGGCCTGGCACGTGGTGCAAATGGCCTTTTTGGGGTTATCGGCAGAGTCTTTAAAAAACAACTAAACTCGGGAAGACCTAACAGTTGTACTGGCAACTTCCGCCATGTTGATGTTACGGGAAACAGTTGCTCGCCTTCTATCTGCGGCCACCACACTGCTTTTTCTTGCCTGTTGTGGTGCTAAGCCTCCCTCCCCTTGTGTGCTGCTCTCCGCACTCTGCATTTCACCTTACCGGGTTGGGTCAGTGACTTAATCGTCCACCACCTCATCTCCCACTTCGGCACCCTGGTCCTCCTCCTGACTTTCTGGCAATTGTGTCTCATCATCATCTACCTCTTGTGACAGTTTCCCACTGTCGCCTACGTGTGACTGTGGCTGCTCAAATATTTGGGCATCGCTACACGCGATCTCCTCTTGCCCCTCTTGCCCCCGCAAGAGGCCCGAATCTATAAATGGAAAAGTGAACAGCTCTTCGGAGTGTCCAAGTGTGGGAAAAGTTGTCTCTCGGCACTCGGCATGGTGAGATAAAGGAAGAACAGGGTGAGGAATATGCCGTGCAGACTCACGGCTACTAAGACTTGACCATGTGGAAGACAGGGTGGTGGTGGTGGCTAAGTGACTGGAAGCATTATCTGCTATTCAACCAATAATCTTTTGACTCTGCTCTGTGTTCAATAGTGGTGTTCTGCGGTCCCCTATTAATTTGGATAGGAAGGTAGAGCGACAAAATGTGGGTGTTTTTTGTGGCACAATTTCAGCATGCCCACGGCCTCGGCCTCGTCCTCTGCATGCGCCATCACCATCACGTCCACTTCCCCGTCCTTCACCTTGCCCATTTAAATGGAAGACAATATTTTCCATGTTCACTACAAATGGCTGGATTTGAAATGAAGTGATATGTGATACGTGTGACGGAAAACTACAGTTTTAAATAGCTGACCTGTAGGCTACTATTTTTCACAGCGACCTCGTGTCAATAACTTCACTGACACACTGCAACAAAATTTAAATGGAGGCCAGAGATGGCTGAATTTGGAGCACACATATGTGATGCGTGTGACAGAAAACCACAGTTTTAAATAGATGGCCCGTAGGTTACTATTTTTTACAGCGACCTTGTGTCAATAACTTCACTGACACACTGCAACAAAATTTAAATGGAGGCCAGAAATGGCTGAATTTGGAGAGCACTTATATGTGATATGTGTGACGGAAAAACACAGTTTTAAATAGCTGGCCTGCAGGTTACTATTTTTCACAGCTACCTCGTGTCAATAACTTTACTGACACACTGCAACAAAATTTAAATGGAGGCAAAAATTTTCCACACTCACTACAAATTTCTAGATTTTTATCGCTGTACTGTAATATGGAAAGGATCTGACTGTATTCTGCAATGCATACAAGCAAATGGAGCAGAAAAATCTTGTACTCTGGATTGCTTTTAAGCAAATAACCAGCATTAAGATAAAAAAAAAATTCCTGGCCCCTGATATCAGGGCCTATGTCTACAAATATCTGTAAGAACAGCAGCAGCAGGAAAGTTCAATAGACCCTCTTGCACTATATGCACTGCAGTCTGCCACATACACTGCCTTCCTGTCTAGCACTGATTATATGCAGCTGGATTAGTCCTCAGAAGGACTGTTAGTTCAGATGGATATTATAGATATATGTTGTGGCATACCTATACTAACTCTAAACAAGCAAATCTCTCCCTGACGCAGCAGCACCTCTCCCTACTCTGCCTGATTCCGGGGTAGACTGTGACGAGCATGGCGGAGCCCGGTCTTATATACACCTTATGACGCTATGCAGCCAACCAAACACTGTAATGCCCACAACCAACATGGCTATTGCATTACAGTGCGTGGCAGGCAATGCCTGCATGTTCATTGGCTCTCTAAAGAGCGCAAAACATGCAGGGAGGAGACCCGAGCTCCAACCCGAGCAACCCGGAAATACTCGTAGAGCGCTGAGCATCTCGAACAGTGACATGCTCAGGTGAGTATCGAGCAGTGGCGAGAACTTTCGCTCATCACTTGATGCCACACATACTGGAAACATAGATAAGTGAAGGGGGTCTCAGCATGCATTTGCACTGCCCGATTATTGGTAAAATTAGTGCTGAGCGAGTACTAAAATGCTCGGGTGCTCAAAGCTCGGGCCGAGCTCATCGTGAAACTCGGGTGCTCGACCCGAGCAACGAGCCCAATGTTAGTCTATGGGAGACCTGAGCATTTTTGCGGTGGCACCCCCGGCAGTCTGTAGAAAGCCTAAAAAGTCCCCAAAACGATAGTGACAGTGCTCAAATGACTTAGAGACAGCATGGGGATCACCCCAGGAAGCATTTCTTACCCCCAGGTCACTGCTGTAAACAATGTGGTCAGAGGTATTAAGCCACTTTTACGGGCTCACAATAAAACGAAACTGAAACGGTTTTCCTGTGAAATATGTTAAGGAACATCCTTTCCAGGGTAAAGACTTGTGTATAAGGTAAAATAAATAACCAAAAACAAAAATACTCCTCCACACCTTGGGCTATGTTCACAAGTAGCAATTTTTATGCGTTTTTGCACTTTTGTATTGCTTTCAACCGTGACAAATGCATTCACCGGGAAATGTCATTTTAACATTTTACAACCTAATCTGGCCATGTGCTGTGTGAAACATGCATACAGTGCTGAAAAAGACATGGTAACAGCATGGGGAAGACCCCTGGAAGCATCTCTGACACCCAGGTCACTGCCTAAAAGTGTGACCATCAGTAGTGATCCTTGCCGCATCAGAAGATGTAGACTTGCAACTATCCCCGTTCAATTCCTTGTCCCAGGGCAGTGTTCAATTGTACCTCCCCCATTCCTTGCAATGCAAACGCAAGTATGCAGCCTGCCACCCACCAACCCCAAGGCTGCAATACCATACTACTTGCTTGCTTGCACTTGAAATTTGGCCTTTTAGGCATGTGGAGGTGGAATCTGGCCACCAGGTCATGGCTGCGTCAGCGGCCTGGTATCCATACTCAGTCCCCAGCCGCCCGGCGGCCGGGAGTCCACGCTTGGTCCCCCGCCGCCAGGGGGCGGCCGGGTGTCCATACTCGGTCCCCAGCCGCCCCGTGGCCAGCTGCCCACACACAGTCCCCCGCCGCCTGGGCCCCAGCTGCCCCTATTTGAAGGACAGCTTAACCACAAACATGTGGACAAGTGAATGTGGCCAGGGATGGTCCATCTGACTGATGCCTTCACACTGGGTTAATATTGTGTAAGCCGGGACACAGTTGGACACTGGGATGCAACACGTCCTCCAGACATAGAGGATTGCGGGTCCTGGGTCAATCAGGCTTCAACACAAAGTTCAGAAGGTAGACAGCAGCAGTGGTCGTCCTCCTACACAAAGAGTAAATTATTCATGATCATGAGGCCATCCATCTCCTTAGCTTTCTGTTCCTTGGAATGCAAGCGCATGTATGTAGTAGCGGCTAGGCCTGAGGTGGTCAGCGTTTTGGCGCATATCCTACCTCCTCCGAGGATTGCTGGATGTTTTCCTGCTACTATCCCAGTTCTATGACTCCCGTTAAAACAAAGCTTCAGGTGATGAATAATGGATGAGGTGGTGGCAAAGGAGAAAGAGCAGGAGGAACAGGGACCATTCACACCAATATCAGGCCAGTCAACCACACATGTCTTGTAGGATATGTTTCTGTACCAAAAGGAGCTGTTCAGCTACACAATTATAGGGCACAGAGTGAGTGCAATGCCTAGCAAAAATTTCGAGGTACTCCAATGCCCCTTGGAAGTGACATGAAGGTCAGAGGGCCTTAACTAAACCATTTTTTCCATTTATAGCAACTGGGTCTCCTGTACACTGTTGGCCTAAGCAGTGAATGGAAGGTTTTCCAAAAATTATGAAGAACTGCAATGCCCCTTGAAACAGACGTGGATTACAGCGTACTAAAAACCTTCTACCCATTATTGGGGAGTGGGTCTCACTTAGTGTACACCTATGCATTGAAAAGCAAAAGCTGACTAAAATTAAGAGGAAATGCAAGGCCCGTTGGAAGAGTCGTGGAGGTTAGAGTTAATTAAAAACAACATTTCAATGCCCCTTGGAAGAGATGTGGAGTTCAGGGTGGTTTAACAAGACGCTTTTAATGCCCCTTGAAAGAGACGTGGAGGTCAGAGTGGTTTAACAAGATTGTTTTAACGCCCCATGGAAGAGTGATGGAGGTCACAGTAGCTTAACAAGACAGTTTTAATGCCCCTTGGAAGAGACGTGGAGGTCACAGTAGCTTAACAAGACTGTTTTAATGCCCCTTGGAAGAGTGGTGGAGGTCACAGTAGCTTAACAAGATGGTTTTAATGCCCCTTGGAAGAGTGGTGGAGGTCACAGTAGCTTAACAAGACAGTTTAATTGCCTCTTGGAAGAGACGTGGAGGTCACAGTAGCTTAACAAGACGGTTATAATGCCCCTTGGAAGAGTGGTGGAGGTCACAGTAGCTTAAATAGACAGTTTTAATGCCCCTTGGAAGAGACTTGGAGGTCAAAGTTGTTTAACAATACGGTTTTAATGGCCCTTGGAAGAGACGTGGAGGTCACAGTAACTTAACAAGTCAGTTTGAATGCCATTTGGAAGAGTGGTGAAGATCACTGTAGCTTAACAAGATGGTTTTAATGCCCCTTGGAAGAGTGGTAGAGGTCACAGTAGCTTAACAAGACAGTTTTAATGCCCCTTGGAAGAGACGTGGAGGTCACAGTAGCTTTACAAGACGGTTTTAATGCCCCTTGGAAGAGACGTGGAGGTCAGAGTGGTTTAACAAGACTGTTTTAATGCCCCTTGGAAGAGAGGTGGAGGTCACAAAAGCTTAAAAAGACAGTTTTAATGCCCCTTGGAAGAGTGGTGGAGGTCATAGTAGCTTAACAAGATGCTTTTAATGCTCCTTGGAAGAGTGGTGGAGGTCACAGTAGCTCAACAAGACAGTTTTAATGCCGCTTGGAAGAGACGTGGAGGTTGCAGTAGCTTAACAAAACAGTTTTAATGCCCCTTGGAAGAGATGTGGAGGTCAGAGGGGTTTAATAAGACGGTTTTAATGCCCCTTGGAAGAGTGGTGGAGGTCACAGTAGCTTAACAAGACAGTTTTAATGCCCCTTGGAAGAGATGTGGAGGTCACAGTAGCCTAACAAGACAGTTTTAATGCCCCTTGGAAGAGTGGTGGAGTTCACAGTAGCTTAACAAGACAGTTTTAATGCCCCTTGGAAGAAGCGTGGAGGTCAGAGTGGTTTAATAAGACAGTTTTAATTCCCCTTGGAAGAGTGGTGGAGGTCGCAGTAGCTTAGCAGTTTTAATGCCCCTTACAAGAGCCATGCAGTACAGCATATTAAAAACATTATTCCCATTATTGGGGAGTGGGTCTCCCATAGTCTTTGCCTATGTCTTCCAAGCAAAAGCTGCCAAAAATTAGGACGGAGGAACTTTCAATGCTGGCAACACGGACCACGGTCACCCTGGTGGTATAGTGGTGGTGGAGGCTGAGGATAAGGAGAAGAGCAAAAAACAGCCAAAATGATGAAGCGTATACCCATGTGTGAGTGTGAAGCGGTGCATGGGAATACACCTCCCGAAATAACACAGTGGATTTGATTTTGTGTTACTGTGGCGCCCCTGAGGGTTCGACCGCCACAGGGATGCTGCACCTCTCTAATGGGGTGTAGTATCCCACCTTCGAGGTAAGAACGATGCAATGGTCAGGACCCCACCTCCACATCCAACACCACACTTCTCCTACCAGAGGGGGCTAATAGGCACTAGATGCTATCCCTACTGGGAATTGGGAGACTGGGGAGTAGAGATGAGCGTTGTTCTACTCAAACTGTTCGCCAATCTCAAATTCGAGCTGTTTTGGGCGGTGTTCGAGCCGGTCGGCGAACACGAACAATTTGAGAAAAATTCGGCTGTTCGAGGTTATGTTCGATAACTGTTCGTGCACCAAAATCATAACTGGATTTTTTCTCAGTAATGATGAAAATTAATGTTAATACGCAGTTTGAGTGTACAGCGGGGCGGGGGGAGGGGCAGGGGATGGATCTCTGCAGGAACAATGAAGATCTCCATTTTTTTTTCTCTTTCCTGCATTTGCAGTGGGGAGGTGCAATCTGTCAGCCTATCAGCAGCGCACACACGGAGCGAAGTGCTTTTTTTCACACAAGCAAGGGCATGTGTGATTGGCAGTGTATGTCACATGTCCTTGCCCTATAAGACCAAGCCATTTTCCCCGTCGCCACCATTTTCTCACTGCTGCAGCTGCGTGTTAGACGGCACCGCTGTTGCTGTGTGCGCTATACCTTGTTAATTTCAAGCCAATTTTCGCACAAATATACAGATAGCTTGGGAGTAGGGAATAGTTGTGATTGCAGTCCTTTTAAGGACTAGGTTACAGCATTTCCTACGACTTTTATCAGGCAGGTCTGTGCTCTTAAATAGATAGATTGTGGGAGTAAAGACTAATTGTAATTGGAGTCCTTTTCAGGACTAGGTTACATCAGTTCCTATCAGTTTTTGCCAGGCAGGTCTGTGCCAGTGCTGTGCAAGTTTTTTTCACAGCATTTGGCTGAATCTAGCAAAGCTAATCCTTTTTGGCCTATTGCAGAGTGTGTTAGTCAGTGGAGTAGCCTATCTGTGTTGCAAGATATACCACCTGTGTATAGAATACCAATTTTTTTACTGCACCTAGTGAAGTAAAATCTTTTGGGCATAGCATCATTCTATTAGTCCATCTATACTGACCTCCATCAGGTTGCAAACTGAATATAATTTTTTTCTGCATCTAGCTCTGAAAAAATATTTGGGATTCTAGCGGTGTGTGGGACTTGGTCTATTAGTCCATCTATACTGACCTCCATCAGGTTGCAAATTAAAAATATTTTTTTTCTGCATCTAGCTCTGAAAAAATATTTGGGCTTCTAGCAGTGTGTGGGACTTGGTCTATTAGTCCATCTATACTGACCTCCATCAGGTTGCAAATTAAAAATAATTTTTTTCTTCATTTATCTCTGAAAAAATATTTGGGCTTCTAGCAGCGTGTGGGACTTGTTCTATTAGTCCATCTATACTGACCTCCATCAGGTTGCAAATTAAAAATAATTTTTTTCTGCATCTAGCTCTGAAAAAATATTTGGGCTTCTAGCAGTGTGTGGGACTTGGTCTATTAGTCCATCTATACTGACCTCCATCAGGTTGCAAATTAAAAATAATTTTTTTCTGCATCTAGCTCTGAAAAAATATTTGGGCTTCTAGCAGTGTGTGGGACTTGGTCTATTAGTCCATCTATACTGACCTCCATCAGGTTGCAAATTAAAAATAATTTTTTTCTTCATTTAGCTCTGAAAAAATATTTGGGCTTCTAGCAGTGTGTGGGACTTGTTCTATTAGTCCTTCTATACTGACGTCCAGCAGGTTGCAAATTGAATATAATTTTTTTCTGCATCTAGCTCTGAAAAAATATTTGGGCTTCTAGCGGTGTGTGGGACTTGGTCTATTAGTCCATCTATACTGACCTCCATCAGGTTGCAAATTAAAAATAATTTTTTTCTGCATCTAGCTCTGAAAAAATATTTGGGCTTCTAGCAGTGTGTGGGACTTGGTCTATTAGTCCATCTATACTGACCTCCATCAGGTTGCAAATTGAATAAAAAAATTTTCTGCATCTAGCTCTGAAAAAATATTTGGGCTTCTAGCGGTGTGTGGGACTTGGTCTATTAGTCCATCTATACTGACCTCCATCAGGTTGCAAATTAAAAATAATTTTTTTCTGCATCTAGCTCTGAAAAAATATTTGGGCTTCTAGCAGTGTGTGGGACTTGGTCTATTAGTCCATCTATACTGACCTCCATCAGGTTGCAAATTAAAAATAATTTTTTTCTGCATCTAGCTCTGAAAAAATATTTGGGCTTCTAGCAGTGTGTGGGACTTGGTCTATTAGTCCATCTATACTGACCTCTATCAGGTTGCAAATTGAATAAAAAAATTTTCTGCATCTAGCTCTGAAAAAATATTTGGGCTTCTAGCGGTGTGTGGGACTTGGTCTATTAGTCCATCTATACTGACCTCCATCAGGTTGCAAATTAAAAATAATTTTTTTCTGCATCTAGCTCTGAAAAAATATTTGGGCTTCTAGCAGTGTGTGGGACTTGGTCTATTAGTCCATCTATACTGACCTCCATCAGGTTGCAAATTAAAAATAATTTTTTTCTGCATCTAGCTCTGAAAAAATATTTGGGCTTCTAGCAGTGTGTGGGACTTGGTCTATTAGTCCATCTATACTGACCTCCATCAGGTTGCAAATTGAATAAAAAAATTTTCTGCATCTAGCTCTGAAAAAATATGTGGGCTTCTAGCGGTGTGTGGGACTTGGTCTATTAGTCCATCTATACTGACCTCCATCAGGTTGCAAATTAAAAATAATTTTTTTCTGCATCTAGCTCTGAAAAAATATTTGGGCTTCTAGCAGTGTGTGGGACTTGGTCTATTAGTCCATCTATACTGACCTCCATCAGGTTGCAAATTAAAAATATTTTTTTTCTGCATCTAGCTCTGAAAAAATATTTGGGCTTCTAGCAGTGTGTGGGACTTGGTCTATTAGTCCATCTATACTGACCTCCATCAGGTTGCAAATTAAAAATAATTTTTTTCTGCATCTAGCTCTGAAAAAATATTTGGGCTTCTAGCAGTGTGTGGGACTTGGTCTATTAGTCCATCTATACTGACCTCCATCAGGTTGCAAATTAAAAATAATTTTTTTCAGCATCTAGCTCTGAAAAAATATTTGGGCTTCTAGCAGTGTGTGGGACTTGGTCTATTAGTCCATCTATACTGACCTCCATCAGGTTGCAAATTGAATAAAAAAATTTTCTGCATCTAGCTCTGAAAAAATATTTGGGCTTCTAGCGGTGTGTGGGACTTGGTCTATTAGTCCATCTATACTGACCTCCATCAGGTTGCAAATTAAAAATAATTTTTTTCTGCATCTAACCCAGCCAATAGTTTTGGCCTAATACCACAATTTGGCCACTCAGCTCTGCTCGGTTACCATCCATTGTTTTTTTGTGCAAACAACTCTAGAGTTGTGAATTAGTTAACCACCAAAATGAGTGGAAAAAGGCCTGCTGCTGGTGGAAAGGGGAATAGGCGTGTTGGGAAGGGAAAAAAGGTTGTGTCCGTGGGGTAGGTGCAGAAGAAAGACCATCTTCCAGCCAAACTAAAATGTCTACTTCTTTTAGCGGACAATGTGATAAGATCCCTTTCTTACGGCCACGCCAATCGCTACAAATTCCAGATGAGGCACAAAAACAGCAGGTGCTTCAACGGATATCAAGTGCTCCTTTAAGTGGGCTCTCCTCCACATCAACTTCAACATCACAAATACTCCAGTCCTCAAAGGTGTCACCCAAATCGCACTTGCTTCCTCACAGCTCCCAAATCTCCAGCTGCCCGTCTGAGTATGAGGTAGAACAGATGGTTGAGTCTGCAGAGCTGTTTACTCATACTATAGCCTGGGAATCAGAGGTCGACTCCAGCGCTTCTGTGAATCCAGACGAGGAAATGATCTGCACTGATGCCCAGAATCTTTATGAGTCGGATCCAGGACCAGACGCAGAAGGTTCTGACCATAATGTAGACCCTCATTCCCAAACTGTAACTCCTGTTGGTGGAGACAATGAGGAAGACGATGATAAGACTCAAATACCTGATTGGAGCGACAACTTTAGTTTTTTGTCAGGGCAGGAACAGGTTGGCTCTGAGGACGACGGGTGTGATAACGCACAGGGTGATGATGATGAGGTCGGAGATCCCACTTACTGTCAACCCACAGTCAGCCAAGAGATGAGGTCAGCAGAGGAGGTGGAGGAAGATGCTAGTGACGACGAGGTCAGGTTGCGCCTTCCTGGACAGAGACGTAGTACTGGAAGCACGTCAACAACTGCATCCTCAAACACAACTCTGCCTCTCACCACAAGTCGTGGTGGCTCATCAGGTCGCATGGGTGCTAAGCCTTGCATAGCCTGGGCATTTTTTCAGATCGATAAAGATGACCCAACTCGTGTTATCTGTAACATTTGTCAGCAAAAGCTAAGTAGAGGCCAAAAAATACATAGTTTGAGTACTTCATGCATGAACCGGCACATGGACATGAAGCATAAGTTGCAGTGGGAAGCTCAGTGTGCTACAATGCGGTCTAGCCGGCCGGGCCAACCACCGTCTGCCATATCTTGTGCATCCGCGGCCTCTTCATCCTCTGTGACTGGGGGGACAGCAGTCACACCTGTTTTGGGGCGCAGACCTGCCACCTCTTTACCCGCAACAGCCAGCGTGATTGGCAGGTCATCATTTTCTTTGGAGGTGGTAACACCAGCTGGTCTTGAGCGCTGTCCGACATCGATAGCACCACCTTTGGATCAAGGCAACCTAACATGTCCGCCTGCATCTTCCTCACAGACCGGCAGTTTGCCGGGGACACCCTTATCAACCCCGTCTAAGCACAATAGCCAGCCCTCGGTCCCTCAGATGTGGACAAGTAAAAGACCATTTCCTCCTAGCCATGAGAAAGCTAAGAGGTTGAATTTCACCATCTGCAAGCTCTTGGCTACAGAAATGCTGCCTTTCCGCCTGGTGGACACAGAGGATTTTCGAGACCTTATGTCCGTCGCAGTGCCCCAGTACCAGATGCCCAGTCGGCACTACTTCTCAAAGAAAGGTGTGCCTGCGCTCCACCAGCATGTCGCACACAACATCACCGCTTCTTTGAGAAACTCTGTGTGTGACAGGGTGCATTTCACCACAGACACTTGGACGAGTAGGCATGGACAGGGGCGTTACATGTCGCTGACTGGGCACTGGGTAACTATGGTGACAGCAGGACAAGGGGCTGCTGTCCAAGTCTTGCCGTCCCCACGAGTTGTGCGTCAATAGTCTTTATGTCATTTTTCCTCCACTGCTTCTGCCTCCTCAACCTCCTCTCGGTCTTCCACCTGCACCCAAAGCCTGTCTGGTCATGCCACAAGCTTTCTAACTGCGCAGAAGGGATCCTGCACACCTCCTTACTATGCTGGCAGTAGGGCTCAACGTCATCAGGCGGTTTTTACATTGAAATGTCTGGGAAATGTGAGTCACACAGCTGAGGAGTTGTGGTCAGCTCTGGAGAACCAATTTCATGAATGGTTGTCTCCACTGGACCTGAAACCAGGGAAGGCCGTGTGCGACAATGCTGCAAACCTGGGTGCGGCCCTTCGCCGGGGCAATGTCACACACGTGCCTTGTATGGCTCACGTGTTGAACCTGGTTGTCCAGCAATTTTTAGCCCACTATCCCAGACTAGATGGCCTTCTGCAGAGGGCACGGTCGCTGTGTGCTCACTTCCGCCGTTCGCATCCCGCAGCTCAGCGACTTACATCTCTACAGAAGTCGTTGGGCCTGCCACTTCACCGGCTAAAATGCGATGTGCCTACCCGGTGGAATTCAACTCTGCACATGTTGCAGCGACTGTGGCAGCACCGACAAGCCCTGGTGCAATACGTTCTGACGTATAGCCTGGGCCAACGAGATTCAGAGGTGGGGCAAATCACGCTGGAGGAGTGGTCTCAGATCAGGGACCTATGCACCCTTCTGCACAGTTTTGAAATGGCGACGAAGATGTTTAGTGCTGACGATGCCATTATCAGCATGACTATTCCGGTGATTTACATGCTGGAGCACATGTTAAACAGAATTCGGAGTCAGGTGGTGGCACAAGAGGAGGTGGAGGAAGTAGAGGAGGAGGAGTTGTATGCGGAAGGGCTAACATCTGCAAGGTCCAGACGGTCGGCAGCACCAAGGCGGCAGGCATGTGAGGGTGGGGGAGATGGTTTAACCAGGGCGCATGGTAGCAGCCAAACTAGTGAGGAAGGTGCAGGAGCCCAGGAAGAAGTGGAGGACGAACTGATGGAAGACTCATCAGATGAGGGAGACCTTGATCACATTTCTGTTGTGCGAGGTTGGGGGGAGAGGACAGAGGAAGGAAGCATGATTGTTACCTCGCCACCAACACAACAGGGACTTGGTGCTCCTGGATGCGCAATACACATGAGTGCCTTCTTGCTGCACTACCTGCAACATGACCCTCGAATTGTGAGAATTAGAAATAATCCTGACTACTGGGTTGCCACACTGTTAGATCCCCGGTACAAAAGTAAATTTGCAGAAATTATTCCTGCCATAGAAAGGGATGCACGCATGCAGGAGTATCAGCAGAGACTGTTGCAGAATCTTACATGTGCTTTTCCACAAAATACCAGTGGTGCACGTAGTGAATCTCACAGTTCCAACTTGCCAACCGTGGGACCGTCAAGTGTTCAGCACTCAAACCGTAACAGAACCACAGTATCTGCTGGTAACATCAATTTTGCGGAATCATTTCACCACTTTTTTAGCCCATCCTTTGCAAGGCCACAGGAGACAAGAAGTCTGACACATAGTAAACGCCTAGAGACGATGGTACAGGAGTATCTCCAAGTAAACATTGAAGCCACGACTGTGTCACTGGACCCTTGCTCTTTTTGGGCTTCCAATCTGGATAAATGGCCGGAGTTAGCCACTTACGCCTTGGAGATCTTGTCATGCCCCGCAGCCAGCGTTCTGTCTGAACGTGTGTTCAGCGCTGCTGGTGGTGTGCTGACAGATAAGCGCAGGCGGCTCTCCACTGATAATGTAGACAGACTCACGTTCATAAAGATGAACAAATCATGGATCCGAAACGACTTTTCTACCCCTGTGTCATCCTGGGGAGAGTAAAAGCTTGATGATTGGTTAAAATCACCCTACCAACCGTTTTAAGCTTTCAAATTACTAATCATGTTTATCTGTATCTTGACTGGAAAATAATTTGGGCTTTGTAGCAGTGTGCAGCACTGATCCTATTAGGCCATCTATAATAAGCTTCACCAGATTTAAAATTAAAAATAATTTTTAGCTGCATCTAGCCCGGAAAATAATTTTGGGGCTCCGAGATGCGCAAGACACATAAGTGCCTTCTTGCTGCACTACCTGCAGCATGACCCTCATATTGTCAGAATTCGAAGTAATCATGACTACTGGGTTGCCACACTCTTAGATCCCCCAAACTTTTCGATCAACCTTTTCATTTTAATAAAGACCAAAAAAATGGTCATTTTTGAAATTATAAGCATTAGCAGGTTGTTAGAAACTGAAATCAAACAGTTTTCAACTCAAAACTTTATTCTAGGTGATGTTACATTTTCACATAGGACCCCTTGTTCGAAAGGAGCTTCTGAACTCTCTCGTCCATTGAATTTGTCAGGTTTTGGATGGTTTCTGCTTCAATTGTTTTGCATGAGGACAGAATACCCTCCCAGAGCTGTTGCTTAGATGTGAACTGCCTCCCGCCATCATAGACACTCCTTTTAATGATGCTCCAAAGGTTTTGAATGGGGTAGAGGTCAGGGGAGCATGGGGGTCACACCATAAGTTTGTCCCCTTTTATGCCCATATCAGCCAGAGATGCAGATGTTTTATGTGCAGCATGAGATGGTGCATTATCATGCAGAAAAATGATCTTGCTGTGAAATACACGGTTCTTCTTCTTGAACCATGGCAGGAAGTGCTGTTTGAGAAAATCCACATACATTATGGAGTTCATCTTTAGCGCCTTCAGGGATCCTAAAGGGGCCGACAATCTCTCTCCCCGTGATTCCAGCCCAAAACATTACTCCACCTCCTCCTTGTTGGCGCTGTAGCCGTGTTTGCGTGGGGTGTCCATCAACCAGCCATCCTCCACTCCATTCATCTGGACCATCGAGCGCTGCACGGCACTCATCCGTGAACAAAACAGTTTTGAAATCAGTCTTCATGTAATGTTTGGCCCACTGGAGCCGTTTCTGCTTGTGTGAAGTGGATAGAGGAGGTCGACAGGATGGCGTATGCACAGCTGCAAACCTCTGAAGGACCCTGCATCTTGTTGTTCGGGGGACGTTGGAGGCACAAGCAGCTTCAAAAACTTGTCTGCTGCTATGACAAGGCTTTTTTGCCGCTGCTCTTTCAACCTGACGTAATTGCCTGTAGGAAAGAGTCCTCAATTTGCCCTTATCAGCACGCACACGTGTGTACTGTGAATCAGCTACATACTTCTTGATTGCCAAGACACTTCATCCTGATCATCGCACAATGTTGATTGTAGTCATGCCTTGACCTAAACACTCCACAATTTGTTGCTTCTCAGCAGCCGACACATCCTTTTTCTTTCCCATTTTGGCAGAAAATGTAGGCTGCTTAATAATGTGAGAGAGCCTTCTTAAGTAGTCTTGCCTTTATTGGACACACCTGCCAAACTAATTAGCACAGGTGTCTGCAATTGCTTACAGTGATATAAAGAGCCCTGACACACATCACCATCAATGAGTTTAACTGACAAACAAACAAATTCTTCCCTTATCACTCCTAAACACTTTTTGCATAATAATTTGGAACGCGGTGTACATGTGCTTTTCCACAAAACACCAGTGGTTCACGTAGTGAATCTTACAGTTCTAACTTGCCAACCGTGGTCTGTATGGAATTGTTCAATAAAGGGCCCAAAATTAAGATAACATAGATGGGAGAGGTCTCTATGAATAGGAATTCCTAAGTATTTGA
Organism: Phyllobates terribilis; assembly: GCF_046119375.1. Taxonomy (NCBI): domain Eukaryota; kingdom Metazoa; phylum Chordata; class Amphibia; order Anura; family Dendrobatidae; genus Phyllobates; species Phyllobates terribilis. Next base: position 288,249,827 of record NW_027362761.1, read on the forward strand.
TACCCTGTGAGGGCCAGGCAAAGGGAAAGTTGGACTGGATGGAATCCTATATGGATTTAGGGAGGGAGACATCGAGGGCCTCAGACTTCGCTGCATTGATTTAAAAATTTTACCATGTAACAAAGTGATCTATTTCAGCCATAACAGCAGGGATGGATATATGTGATTGAGTGATATATACTAGGACATCATCAGCAAATAGAGAGCACTTGTACTCGGTGCCTCCCACCTCAATCCACCTAATATTGGGGTTATGGCGAATTGATGAGAGCAGGTGCTCCGTCACTAGGATGTATAAGAGAGGGGACAGAGGACATCCCTGCCTTGTCCCATTGGTGATTGTGAAAGGTGATGAAAATGTTCTGACGCACCCCCTGGGCCTTGGGACACCCGGAGCCGGACCCTTTTTGGTGGATGCTGGTGGTTGTAGTCTTCGTGGCGGCGATCCGGTTCCGTGGCTCAGGGCGGTCAAACCAGTGGCGGAACTATTTATGTGGTTTTGATGTTTAAATGTCCGACTACGCCACCTGTGGATTGCGGTCAGAGTGAACCGCCGCTACAGGGCAGACCGCTAAGGCTGGTGTTGTGGGTGCAGCAGAGCGTAGCATAACTCCCCACGGGAGGAGTATAGCCTCAGGGCAGTGTATGCGGAGGATGGGGGTGATGGTGCAGGGCAGCAGCAGTAACGACACGGAGTCAGTGATGCAGTTCAGGGCCTTTACTCACAGTTCTTATTATCCAGACCACGTCTGCAGGTAACGGCTGCCCACGTCGTACTGTGCTCACCAGGTGAGGGGCTCAGACAACTCCCAGATAACTTTGGAGCGCTTCACAGGACCCCCTTTGTGTGTCCTTTGTCTGGCCTTTCTTACCAACACTTCTGTCCGGCTGCCTCGGGCCTCCTCTTGGTAAACTTGGCGCCAGTTTCCCTGACCCTATGTGGTGCCTTCCTAGCGGGTGGAGCAAGGGGCTGCGCCACATAAAATGTCAGAGCCTCCGGTTTCTAGCTGAGGGTCGTTTCCTGCCTCCACTAGTTCGGGGACCGGTCTCCCCCTTTGGCCTGACCCCTCCACGCAGGTGGATTCGGGCGTGCGGTGGCGACTCGCCCGTCCGCACCCCTGGGATCCCTTCATTCCTCGTTCCTGGAGCCTTCTCCGCTCCTCTTCCTTCCTTCTCCCTCTTGCAGGCCTGGGCCTCTGTTACTAGGCCCGCCTCCGGAGCAGAGCTCATGCAGAGCCCCTGCTCCCTGCCAGTTCTGCTCAGACTTCTCTGCACTGAACTAAGATGGTGCCCACCTTTTATACTCCCTTCTCAATGCACCCAGGAACTGCTTCCTCCCTGCTCCTGCACTGCAGGGTTCCCCTTCCTCAGTGTTCCCTCCCCCCACTCCAGCCAGGGACAGGGACTGTCGTGCCCATCTCAGGGGCATATTGGTCGCCCTGCCCCACGGCAATGTGGTGTAATGCATGCAGGTGTCGGGTCCTGATCCACACTCCATCCTTATCTGAGAGTGAGATATCACACCTCTGGGTGAGGTGCAATACGTCTGTAGCAACCGAGCCCTCGGTGCTACAGTTCCATTTATCTTCAGCCTAGGTGACGTATTGTGATACAGGGCCGTGATTTTGGCTATAAAAGGGTCCCCTAGACCCCTACCCCAAGCTTTTTAAGAGAATCATATATGGCGTGCCAGGAGACTCTATGGAATGCTTTCTCAGCATCCGAGAGTATCTACTTTCAAATTTTTAACTGCATCTAGCCCAGGAAATACTTTGTGCCTAGTAGCAGTGTCTGCTAGTCAGCGGATTATCCCGGCTGTTAAGCAAGCTACACCACCTGTTGTTTGGACACTTAATTTTTTCAAAGGAAATGCTTCGGGACCACGGGATACTTAGTGAAGAGCATCAGGAGGCACCCCAAGGCATAGGGGCTGGGACTGGCACTAGGATGCCTTGCGGTGGACAGCCGAGCTCGATCCTTATAAAAGCTTTTTAACTGCAGCAGCTTTAGTGGACGCTACTGGAGCTGGAATTACGCGGCTGCTGGCATGAGACTTGCCCTCCAATAGATCCTTGTAAATGGATTTAAAGTGTATTCATTCAAATTAGAGGGACAATTTAAATTAAAAAGCTTAGAGCTGCCTCCACCACAGGGGGGCTCTCTCGACCCACCAGCGGACAGGCACCAGTATTGGGAGAGGGGGGCTGGCCATCAGGGTTCACCGCGGCTCTGGCACAAACCCGGCGACACGGAGGTGGCACGGGCAGGAGCGGACTGGCCGTCTCGGCTTCTCACTTTTTGGATTTTAGAAGGGCATGACATGCCTATATCTGTGTCTCCCCCTCCTTTTACTCCTCCACCTCTTTTCTTTTCGCATGACTATATGTACTTGTCACTTTTCCATGTGTTAGTTGTGTCTTCTGAGCAGTTTGTCAGCTTTTGGACACCTTTGAAGGTGTTTTCTATGTGTTTCTATGTGTTTTTGTTTGCCTGCCATTGGTTTTAACGGTGTTCGAAGGTGTTCGACGAACAGTTCGACGAACTGTTCGGCGAACACACGGGTGTTCGACGAACCGAACTCGAACACTACGGGGGTGGCTCAACACTACTGGGGAGCCAAAAGATAGTGGGAACCATGTAGTGGGTGAGGGTGGAGGACTCACATTTAGTTTACACTTAATATTTCATATTTAACACACAGCCATCTTAGGCTCATGGTTTTTTTATTGTGATCTCCATCCCTGAACGTGGCTTCTGGGTGAACCTGCAGAGGATGGAGACACGGCCCTCGTACTCTGGCCTTGAGTCGAGGGGCAGGTTCGAGTTAACATATGTCTCAACCCGGTCAAGGACCATGACCAAGAAGGCCTGGAGCTTAGGAGTGTAGCTCCACTGCAAAAGGATCCCGGGAGGATGCTGACGGAGCAGTATACGCCACCTGTCCTCGCTATTCTGATCTAGTCAGAGGGATTCCGGCTGCAAGAGGGGTACTGGCCCCCGACACCTGACTTTGCTACTCTACGTCCTAGTCAGGAAAGCCCGGCAGGCCCTGAGGATCCCACCGGGTAACGGACTGAGTGGAGCCGCCACCCGTACCCTGTTTCTGAGCTTAGTCCAAAGGGAGACCCGGCCTATCTACACACACACAGACAGGAAAGGACTCGGTCTGAAATCTAGGAACACTGTGGTGCGGGGTCCTGATTAAGCACTGGAATCACCCGGAGGTTGTCGGACCCCCGTCCCTGGTGACCGCAGAATCCCGTGAGGAGCAGGGAGAATCCTTACAGCTGTACTCTCCATCATGAGTAAAAACCCTGGAAGTCAACCCCTATGGCCTCCGGACTCTTTATTTCTGCACCGCCACGCGCAGCACTAGACATCCTATAGTACAACTCCCTCCATCCTTGTCTTCTGCCCTGAGGCCCTGCTCTGCCTGTGGGGAGTAGTATCAACGATGGTTGCCGCAATACCCCACCTCAGAGGATTGATGCAGCGCTGGTGGCCTTCACCAGGTACCACAGGTGGCGTAGTCGATAGCAACCACTCAACCCTGATAGCCCTTACATCCTTTTTAATGTGACGGCCCTGGGCACTGGACGGGTCCAGGCCACGGCTGCACCCCACCAAAACATAGGACTCGGCTCTCCGAGTAACCCCCATCTTCCCAGGGCAGGGCTACGAGCGTCACATTACTCTGCTGTCATTTGGTGGTGATAAGAAGTCTGGCCCAATCCAGCCCTTGTTCATTTTGTAAGGGTCAGCTTCTCAGCATTGTCAGTTGACAGGCGAGTGCGCTTATCAGTTATAATTCCCCCAGCTGCACTAAAAACACGCTCCCATAACAAGCTAGCGGTAGGGCAGGCCAGGACCTCCAAGGCATACAGAACAAGTTCATTCCAAGTGTCCAGCTTGGATACTCAATAATTAAAAGGTACAGAGGTATCACGGAGGACACTGGTAAGGTTGGCAAGGTACTCCCTCTCCATGTTTTGATACTTTCCACTCCTTGTGAGAGTACCCCGCGCCTCAGGGCCTGTAAGCTGGGCGGATCTCAGAAAACTGTCCCAGAATGTTGACAGTGTTCCCCTGCCTCTGCTGGATTGGATTTGCATCTCTCTCGCCTGTACGCCTTGGTTGGTCAACGAACTGTGACCTCTGCCGCTAGCGTGTTCAGATGGGAATATTTTTAACAGTTCTGCAGCAAGGGCCTTCTGGTACTGCCACATTTTTGTAGACCTCTCCACCTCAGGAATAAGAGAGTGAAAGTTCTCCTTGTAGCGGGGGTCTAAAAGTGTCACCAACCAGTAATGACTGTCACCCAACATTTTGACAACGTGAGGGTCACGGTTAAGGAAACGTAACATAAAGTCAGACATGCGTGCCAGACTGGTAAAGGGCAAGACTTCCGTGTACTCACCAAGATGACGACTGACCATGCTCTCCTCCTCCTCCTCCTCCCCCCTGTCCTCAGGCCACCCACACTGAACCGACTGTATGACAGTTGTACAGGTACTACCGTCTACAGCGCATGATACCAGCTCCTGTTCTTCCTCCTTCTCCTCTCCCTCATTGTCCCCCAATGCACATTGGGATGAGATGAGGCTTGGCTGTGTGTAATCGCCCAATACGGCTTCTTGATCCGTCTCATCATACTCTGTCTGCAATGCCTCCTCTTTAATTCTCTGCAGAGAGCATTGCAAAAGATAGACTACTGGGATGCTGAAGCTAATGATGGCGTCATCGCCACTCACCATCTTGGTGGACTCTTCAAAGTTTGTCAGGATGGTACATATGTCAGACATCCAGGTTCACTCCTGAGGTCTTATGTGTGGAGTCTGACATGAATATCGATGGCCTTGTTGCAGCTGGTACTCCACAACTGCTCTCTTCTGCTCACAAATCCTTTGCAACATGTGGAGGGTAGAGTTCCAATGTGTGGGGACATCACACACCAGTTGGTGTGCCAGAAGCTGCAAACGCTGCTGCAAGACAGCAAGGGCGGCGGAAGCTGTAGCCGACTTCCGAAAATGAGCTGAAAGGCGGCGTACTTTGACGAGCAGATCTGGCAACTCGGGGTACGATTTAACCACAAGGTTAAGCACATGAGCCAGGCACGGTACGTGTGTGATCTCGCCTCGCCTCAGAGCCGCCACCAGGTTACGGCCATTGTCACACACGACCATGCCTGGACGTAGGTTCAGCGGTCTCAGCCACAGATCTGCCTGCTCTTTCACAGCTGTCCACAACTCACAAGCAGTGTGAGGTTTATCACCTAAGCTTATGAGTTTCTGCACAGCCTGTTGCCGCTTGGCTGAGGCAGTACTGCAGTGCTTACAGCTTGTAACTGATGTGGTGATATCTTAGATGGAGGATGAACATGAGGAGGATGATGCGCAGGAGCTGTACACTGTGGGGGCAACTCTGACTGACATAGGGCCCGCAATCCTCGGTGTGGGGAGGATGTGTTCCATCGCAAGGTCCGACTGGGTCCCGGCTTCCTCTATGTTTACCCAGTGTGCCATCAGGGAGATGTACAGACCCTTGCCACAAGCACTTGTCCACGTGTCCATTGTAAGGTGGACTCTCCCAGTAACTGCAATGTTGAGGGCATGGCAGATGTTTTGGGACCCGTGCTTGTGTAGTGCGAGGATGGCACACCGGGCAAAATAGTGTCGGCTGGGGACCAAGTACCAAGGGACGGCCACCGTCATAAGTTTGCGGAAGGATTCCATCTCCACCAGCCTAAAAGGCAGCATTTCCAACGCAAGCAGTCTTGAAATGTGCGAATTTAGGACTGTGGCCTGTGGGGCGTTGGCTGTGAATTTGCGCTTTCGTTCAAAGCTCCGGCATATGGACAATTGAATGCTGCGGTGGGACGTGGACGTGAACGTTAATGCTGTTTCTTGAGAAACTGCCATAACAAGTGAAGACTGAGAGAAGGGGTCATCTTTGCATGCAGTATGAACAGGGGGTTGCCCTGCACGCACAACAGGGGGTTCTATTACACGCACAACAGCGGAAGAATCAGTGGTGACACCCGCTGACACTGGTCATGGATCCTGTGGTTCGCCCCACAAAGTCGGATGCTTTGCTGACATTTGCCTGATCATGCTGGTGCTGGTCAGGCTGGTAGTTTTGTCACCCCTGCTGATGCTGGCATAGCAGGTGGTACAAATAGCCTTTTTGGGGTTATCAGCAGTCTTTAAAAAAATTCCAGACTCTGGAAGACCTACCGGTTGTACTGGCAACATCCCTTGTGTTGGTGTTACGGGGAACTGTTGCCCGCCTTCTGTGTGTGGCTACCACACTGCTTCTTCCTGCCTGTTGGGGTACTCTGCCTCCCTCCCCCTGTGTGCTGCTGGTCTCGCTCTGCCTGTTCTCCTGCCACATTAGGTCAGTTACTAGATCATCCACCACCTCCTCCTCTTCCACTTGCACCCCACTATCCTCCTCCTCAATTCGTGGCAATTGTGTCTTGTCATCGTCCACCTCTTGTGACAAATTGCCAGCGTTGACTTCCTGTGGCCGTGGCTGTTCAAATATTTGGGCATCGCTACATGAGATCTCCTCTTCCACCACTTCAAGCAGAGCAGGCGAGGGGCTCAAATATGGAAATGGACCAGTGAACAGCTTTTCAGAGTGTCCAAGTGTGGAATCAGTTGCTGTCTGACGACACTCGGCATGGTGGGAGGAAGGAGCATCAGGGTGAGGAGGAGTATGCGGTCGAGACTCACAGCTACTAAAACTTGACCGTGTGGAAGACAGACCGGAGGTGGTGATGCCCAGGTTACTTGAAGTATTATCTGCTATCCAATTAATAACCTGTTCCCACTGATCAGTTCGCAATACTGGTGTTGTAGTGTGCTTCCCTAGTAATTCGGTCAACAAGTGGGAGCGAGAAGATGTGGCTGTTGGTTGTGGCACATTTTCACCTTGGCCACGGCCCCATCCTCTACACGCACCATCACCAGAACGTCCAGTTCCACGTCCCTTGCCACGCGCCTTGCCCATTGTAAATGAAGTAAAATAGCTTACACTCGCACTATCAATGGAAAAAGGGTAATAAAAAGGAGATTAGAACCGTGGAAGAGGAAAACCACAGTTCTATTTCTCTGGCCTACACCAGAATCTTTTAAACACATATATTTGTGTCTGAACACTGAGCGAGACACTCAATTTTTTCATTTTTTATGTAAAAAAGGCAAAAAGGTGGATAATACAGAGATTTATGTGGCCTACACCAGACTCTTTTAAACAGATATATTTGTGTCTGAACAGTCAGGGAGACACTAATACTGTTTTTTTTTTACGGAAAAAATGCCAAAAGCAGGATAATACAGATATTTGACCCGTGGAACTGCAAACCCACAGTTCTAGTTATCTGGCCTACACCAGACTCTTTTAAACAGATATATTGGTGTCTGAACCAGGGATTGAAGCTTGAAGAGGACAATTTGCATATTCCAGGTGACTTCTGGGAAAAGCAAAGAGTCTCTTTCAGCTAGAAGATCGTTGGGTACAGCCGGGACCAGCTGCTTGGAAAGCATCGCCAAACCAGGGATTGAAGCTTGAAGAGGACAATTTGCATATTCCAGGTGCCTTCTGGGAAAAGCAAAGAGTCTCCTTCAGCTAGAAGATCGTTGGGACCAGCTGCTTGGAAAGCATCGCCAAACCGCGCGCCGTCAGGAATTTGTTTAATTTGTTTGTCCTAGGGTATCACAAGAAAGAAGACAGACATCAAGTCAGCAGGGACAAGGAGCAGCATGGCAGATGTGACAACCTACATGGTGAGCTGCAACATGTGCTACATGTTCACAGATCGACCAGAAGCTGAAACCAACTTCACCTGCCAGAAGTGTAGACTACTGGCTCTTTTAGAAGAAAAGGTGCGGGGACTGGAAGAAAGAATTGCGACATTAAAACTCATCAAGGAAAATGAAGACTTCCTGGACAGAACAGAAGCGTCACTACTGGTCACGGAAAGTCAAGGAAGCATCAGAGAACCTCCAGAGGCAGACAAGTGGAGGCAAGTGACCAAAAGAAGCAAGAAGACCATGGAGACACCACCAACCACACAACTGAGAAACAGATTCCAAGGACTTGTGGAGGACGAAGATGGCACACCTAAGGATGAGGAACTACCAGCAAGCAAAAAAGGAAAGAGCACCCAGAAACACCCAGAAGCGACAAGAAAAAGGACAGCCAAGAAGGGAAGAAGAGTGGTGGTGGTGGGAGACTCACTACTGAGAGGAACAGAAGCAGCTATCTGCAGACCGGACATAACCGCAAGAGAAATATGCTGCCTCCCAGGGGCGAAGATCAAGGATGTTACCGATAGGATACCGAAGCTCATCAGTTCCAAGGATGTCTACCCATTTCTTCTGATACATGTTGGCACCAATGACACGGCAAAGAAGGACCTACCGACAATCTGCAAGGACTTTGAAGCATTGGGGAAGAAAGTAAAAGAACTGGATGCGCAGGTAGTTTTTTCTTCTATCCTTCCAGTAGACGGGCATGGCGTCAGGAGATGGAACAGGATCCTTGAGGTGAACAACTGGCTGAGACGATGGTGCAGACAACAAGGATTTGGATTCCTGGACCACGGTGTGAATTACCTCTATGACGGACTCCTTGCCAGAGATGGACTACACCTCAACAAACCCGGGAAACACACATTCGCCAGGAGACTCGCAACACTCATCAGGAGGGCGTTAAACTAGAAGAATAGGGGATGGGAAGAAAAACGCCGGACACGAACATGCAACCAGAGAACATACTAATGAAAGATATGAAGTGCGACAAAGAAGGTCCAAGACAAGATAATTGGAAGGGAGGTAAGAAAATTTCTAATACAATCCACAGGGAGAAGATTGGAACAAAACAAAATCGTGTAAACTGCATGCTAGCAATTGCCAGGAGCCTGACAAACAAGATGGATGAACTGGAAGCAGAAATATCTACAGGTAACTATGACATAGTGGGAATAACCGAGACATGGTTAGATGAAAGCTATGACTGGGCAGTTAACTTACAGGGTTACAGTCTGTTTAGAAGGGATCGAAGAAGTCGGATAGGGGGTGGAGTCTGTCTATATTTAAAGACGTGTCTAAAGCCTACAATACGGGAGGATGTATGGGAGGGAAATGAGGAGGTCGAGTCCTTATGGGTGGAGATACATGGGGCAAAAAACAATAATAAAATTATCATAGGAGTCTGTTATAAACCACCAAATATAGCAGAAACCACGGAAAGTCTATTAATGAGACAAATAGACGAAGTAGCAAAAAATAACGAGGTGATTATTATGGGGGACTTCAACTACCCCGATATAGACTGGGAAACCGAAAGCTGTAGATCTCAGAAAGGAAACAGGTTTCTGTCAATTATCAAAGACAATTATTTGTCACAACTTGTGCAGGAACCAACTAGAGGGACGGCCCTTTTAGACTTAATATTAACTAACAGGCCAGACAGAATAACTGAGGTGCAGGTCGGGGGGCACCTGGGAAATAGTGACCACAACATTATACAATTCCACATGTGCTTCAGTAGGGTGCCCAGCAAGGGGGTCACAAAAACACTGAACTTCAGGAGGGCAAAGTTTGATCAGCTAAGAGATGCCCTTCACCTTATAGACTGGGATATTATCTTTAGTAATAGGAGCACGGATAGAAAATGGGAAATTTTCAAAACAGTCCTACATAGTCACTGTAGAAGGTGCATACCTTATGGGAATAAAAGGGCTAGGAATAGGAGGAAGCCAATGTGGCTAAATAAGGAAGTCAAGAGGGCAATGAAAAACAAAAAAAGGGCTTTCAGTAAACTTAAACAAGAAGGCAGCAAGGAAGCGCTAATATCTTATAGGGAAAAAAACAAAATCTGTAAGAAACAAATAAGAATAGCAAAAGAGGAGACAGAGAGACTAATTGCCAAGGAAAGTAAAACGAATCCCAAACTGTTCTTTAACTATATAAACAGTAAAAGGATTAAAACTGATGGAGTTGGCCCATTGAAAAATAACCTGGGTAAAATCATAGAGGACGATGAGGGTAAAGCAAACCTACTCAATAGCTTCTTCTCCACTGTTTTCACAAAAGAAAACAATTTATCAGAGGAAATGCAGAGTGATAAAGTAAACCCTCCGCTAAATATCACCCACCTAACCCAGGAGGAAGTTCAGAAACGCCTAAATAATATCAAAATAGACAAGTCACCAGGCCCAGATGACATACACCCCCGGGTACTAAAAGAATTAAGTAATGTGATAGACAGACCGCTGTATCTTATATTCAAGCACTCTTTATGGACAGGGACTGTCCCACTAGACTGGCGCCAAGCAAATGTGGTACCAATATTCAAAAAGGGGTCTAAAAGTGACCCTGGGAACTATAGACCAGTCAGCTTAACGTCTGTTGTGGGTAAATTGTTTGAAGGATTTCTTAGAGATGCTATTGTAGAATATCTTAATGATAATAACTGTCTAACTCCATATCAACATGGATTCATGAGGGATCGCTCCTGCCAAACAAACCTGATCGCCTTCTACGAGGAGGTGAGCTCACAGCTGGACCGGGGAGAGTCAGTGGATGTTGTATACCTTGACTTCTCCAAAGCGTTTGATACCGTGCCACACAAAAGGTTGGTATATAAAATGAGAATGCTTGGTCTGGGGGATAATGTGTGCAAGTGGGTAAATAGCTGGCTGAGTGATAGAAAGCAGAGGGTGTTTATCAATGGAGTAAGCTCAGGGGGTGTCAGGGTTACTAGCGGGGTGCCTCAAGGGTCTGTCTTGGGCCCTATATTATTTAATATATTTATTAATGATCTAGTGGAAGGGTTGCATAGTAAAATAGCAATATTTGCAGATGATACTAAACTTTGTAAAGTAGTTAATACAGATGAGGACAGGGCACAGCTACAGGAGGATTTAGATAAATTGGGGAGTTGGGCCAAAAAATGGCAAATGGGGTTTAATGCCGATAAATGTAAGGTCATGCACATGGGAAAGAAAAACAGCAGTCACCAATACATATTAAATGGGAAACCGTTGGAGAAATCTGACATGGAGAAGGACCTGGGCGTCTTGGTTAATAGCAAATTAAATTGGAGTGCCCAGTGTCAGGCAGCAGCTGCGAAGGCAAATAGAGTCATGGCATGCATCAGAAGAGGAATAGGGGCATATGATGAGAACATTGTTCTTCCTCTGTATAAAGCGCTGGTAAGGCCGCACTTAGAATATTGTGCACAGTTCTGGGCTCCGGTGCTCAGGAAAGACATATTGGAGCTAGAGAGGGTACAAAGGAGGGCGACTAAGGTAATAAAGGGAATGGAGGGACTAGAATACCCAGAGAGGTTGTCAAAATTAGGCCTATTAACGTTGGAAAAGAGAAGGCTTCGGGGAGACCTCATAAACATGTATAAATACATCAGGGAGTACAGAGATCTCTCCCATGACCTGTTTATACCAAGGATGGTGACAAAGACGAGGGGGCACACTATGCGTCTGGAGGAAAGGAGGTTCCTGCACCAGCATAGAAGGGGATTCTTTACGGTCAGAGCCGTGAGACTCTGGAACTCTCTGGGAGAGGAAGTGGTGATGTCCAACTCACTTAAAGAGTTCAAGAGAGGCCTGGACGCCTTTCTTGAGAACAATAAAATTACATCTTATGCTTAGTTAATTAATCCAGGGATTTAATTTTACTGCCAGATTGGTGTCGGGAAGTGAATTTTTCCTCAATGATGTAAATTGGCCTATACCGCATGGTTTTTTGTTGCCTTCCCCTGGATCAACGCTGCGGAATAGCTGCAGTGCACAAGAAATAGGCTGAACTGGATGGACGCTTGTCTTTTTTCGGCCTTATAAACTATGTAACTATGTAACTATGTAAGGGTGACACTATTACAGTATTTTTTTATGGAAGAAATGCCAAAATTAGGATAATACAGAGATTTGAACCGTGGAGCTGCAAAACCACAGTTATAGTTATCTGGCCTACACCAGACACTTTTAAATAGATGTATTTGTGTCTGAACAGTCAGGGAGACACTAATACTGTTTTTTTTTATGGAAAAAATGCCAAAAGCAGGATAATACAGAGATTTGAACCGTGGAACTGTAAAACCAAAGTTCTAGTTATCTGGCCTACACGAGACTCATTTAAACAGATATATTGGTGTCTAAACAGTAACAGACACACTCACTTTTTTTTTTGGGGGGGGGAATACCAAAAGGTTAATAAGACGCGTATTTGTACAGTCTGACTGAGGAAAAAAAAAATACAGCACTTAGATGAAAAAAAAAGGATTTTTCCTGTCCCCTGAGACTGGGAGATAAGTCTAGCAATTTGACCAGCAGGAGCACACAGGACTGTAATGCAGCGTTTGCTGGTATAACCACTGCATCTCCTATACAGCCTGCCTGCCTGCCTGATATCTGGGATGGATATTAGTCCTGAGAAGGACTGTTTGTTTTATTTGGCAGTTTTTAGAGACCCTACACTAACTATTTCGCAGTATAAATCTCTCCCTTGTTCTGCAGCACTGACCCTACACTGTCTGATCCGGAGCGACTGTGTCCCAGATGGCGGCGCCCGGTTTTAAATACTCGAGGTGACGCTGTGCGGCCAGCCAATCACTGTAATGCCCACAAACAACATGCTGCGGCATTACAGTGACTAGCTGGCAATCCCTGTATGTTCATTGGCTCTGTAAAGAGCGCCAAACGTGCAGGGCGGAGACCCGAGCTCCCGCCCTAGTAAACAGGAAATGCTCGGTGCTCGCTGAACATCCCGAGTAGTGAGATGCTCGGGCGAGTACCGAGCAGTGTCGAGTATGCTCGATCAACACTAGTGGTGACAATAGTGGTCATTTTGAAGTCGGCCATTTTGGATCCAACTTTATTTTTTTCAATATGAAGAGGGTCATGTGACACATCAAACTTATTGAGAATTTCATAAGAAAAACCATTGTGTGCTCGGTTTTAACATAACTTTATTCTTTCATAAGTTTTTTTACAAGTTTATGACCACTTATAAAATGTGTTCAAAGTGCTGCCCATTGTGTTGGATTGTCAATGCAACCCTCTTCTCCCACTCTTGACACACTGATTGCAACACCGTAGAAGAAATACTAGCACAGGCTTCCAGTATCCGTTCTTTCAGATGCTACACATCTTGCGGTGTTGCAAGAGCCAACAGGCTATGCTGAAGATAACATGCTTAATGCTTAGGTGACAAACCGTCCACTGCTGCAGAGTTGTTGAAAGCTGTAATACAGCAGCCTGATCTGTGGCTCTAACCGCTGAACATATAGCCAGGCATGGTCAGGTGTGACAATGGGAGCAACCTGGTGGCGGAGAAATGACAGCCGGAGTAGATACGGTTTCCCTCTATACCAGTCCTTTCACTGAGCTAAAGAATATGGCTGTGGTGAAATAAAACTCTCAGTGAGAAGCAGTATCAGACTGAAAAACATTGGGCCCACCAGAGGATTTGATTCTGAAGGCCCACCTTTTTCCCCCACTCAAGACCCCCATAGCAGCTGCAAAGGTTGCACTATCATTAACTCTCCTGGTGGAGAAGCCAGGGCCAACCCGAGGATTCTCTGGTGGGCCCGTCCAACCCTACCGAGAAGCAGCACTGGCTAAGAAAAGTGTGTGGGAAGGACACTCTATGGCTGCTCTTTTGCTGAGGGGGAAACCCACGCAAGCACGAGGAGAACAAACAACATCTTTGCAGATGTTGTCATTGGTGGCATTTGAACCCTGGACCCCAGTGCTGCAAGGCTTCAGTGTTAACCACTGAGCCACTTTGCTGCCCTCTCTGTTCTTCCTCTGATATCTAACATGCTGTAGAAACTTTCACCTACTGCCACACAGTTTCTTCAGCTCCTTTGTGAGAAACTAATGTATTTGGGCAGCCACTCAGTCTACCAAATAAAATTAAAAGAACCAGACTCGGGAAGACCTAACAGTTGTACTGGCAACTTCCGTCGTGTTGGTGTTCCAGGGAGCAGTTGCCCGCCTTGTGTCTGTGGCCACCACACTGCTTGTTCCTGTCTGTTGTGGTGCTACGCCTCCCTTCCCCTGTGTGCTGCTGTCCTCGCTCTACATGTCCCCTTGCCAGGTTGGGTTGGTGACTTCATCGTCCACCGTTTCGTTTTCTACTTCCGCACCCTTGTCTTCCTCCTGACTTTCTGTCCATTGTGTCTCATCATTATCCACCTCTTGCGATTGTATTTGCATTTTCCCACCATCACCTTCGGGTGACCATGGCTCCTCAAATCGCTACATGTGATTTTCTGTTGCCCTGCTCGAAGCTGGCCGTTCGAGAGGCCCAAATTTATCGATTTAAAAGTGAACAACTCTTGCGGTAAACCTGGACTCTAATCTCTCCTTAAAACCAGATATCCAAGCTCTTTCAACTTCCGAGCGGACTAAGCGAGAGGCTAGAATCTATAAATGGAAAGATGAACAAAACAGCTCTTCGAAGTTTCCAAGTGTGGGATCAGTTGCCTCAGGGCCCTCGGAATGGTGGGAGGAAGGAGGATCATCGTGAGGAACGTGCCGACTCCAAGTAAAAAAATCTCCCGGATCCGCACATTCCTCAATTACGAATCTACAAAAACACTAGTGCACGCGCTCATCATCTCCCTTCTAGACGACTGCAACCTCCTACTCTGTGGCCTCCCTTCTAACACTCTGGCATTCCTCCAATCTATCCTAAACTCTGTTACCCAACTAATCCACCTGTCCCCTCGCTACTCCCTGGCCTCTTCTCTCTGTCAATCCCTTCACTGGCTCCCCATTACCCAGAAACTCCCGTTCAAAACCCTAACCTTGGAATGCAAAGCTATCCACAACCTGTCTCCTCCATACATCTGTGACCTAGTCTCCTGGTACTTACCTGCACACAACCTCCAATCCTCACAAGATCTCCTTCTCTACACCTCTCTTATCTCCTCTTCGCACAATTACATTCAAGATTTCTCTCGTGCATCCCCCCTTTTCTGGAACTCTCTACCCCACCATTTCTGACTCTCGCCTACTGTTGAAACCTTCAAAAGGAAGTTAAAGACCCACCTCTTGCGACATGCGTACAACCTGTTGTAACCCTCGCTCCACCATACTGCTGCAAGACCAGCTCTATCCTCACCTACCGTATCCTCACCCCTGCCTGTAGACTGAGCTCTCACGGGCAGGGTCGTCTCCTCACCTGTACCAGTCACTGTCACATTTTTGTTCACGATTATTGTAATTGTTTTTGCGATGTATACCCCTTTTGCACATGTAAAGTGCCATGGAATAAATGGTGATAAAGTAATAATAATAATGTAATCCAGACTCACATCTGCTGAGACTGTACCATGTGGAACACAGGGTGGTGGTGGTGGTGGCAAAGTGACTGGAAGCATTATCTGCTATCCAACCAACAACCTTTTCACACTGCTCTGGCTTCAATAGTGGTGTTCCACGGCCCCCTAGAAATTGGGACAGGAAGGTAGCTTGACATTACCTGGGTATTTCTTGTGCTCCCACACAGTTTAATCTTTCCCATGGCCTCTACGTGCATTATCACCATAACGTCCACTTCCCCGTCCCTTAACACACATTACCCATTTTAAATGAAGTTTAAAATTTGTCACATTGCCAAAAATGTCTGTATTATTACCGCAGCAATATAGGATCACGTTTGATGAGATGACCACAGTTTTACGCAGTGCCCTGAGAGTCAGAGATGCTTCCAGGAGTCTTCCCCATGCTGTTCCCATGTCACACACCATATGGTCAGATAAGGTTGTAAAATGTTAAAATGACATTTCCCGGTGAATGCATTTGTCTTGGTTGAAAGCAATGCAAAAGTTCAAAAACGCATCAAAAACTACGTGTGAACATAGCCCAAAGTGTGGAGGAGTATTTTTGTTTTTGTATATTTATTTTGTTTTATATACAAGTCATTACCCTGGAAGGGATGTTCTTTAACATATTTCCCAGGAAAATCCATTTTGGTTTAGTTTTTGTATGTTTTATTGTGAGTCCATAAAAGTGGCATAATATCTCTGACAACGTTGTTGACAGCAGTGACCTGGGAGTCAGAAATGCTTCCAGGGGTCTTCCCTATGCTGTTCCCATGTCATTTGAGCACTGTTCCCATCGATTTGGGCAATTTTTAGGCCCTCTGCAGACCGCCGGGGGGAGCCGCCGGAAAAATGCTCGAGTTTCCCATAGACTTTCATTGGACTCTTTACTCGGACCGAGCACTCGAGCATTCCAATTTGCTCGACCCGAGCAATGAGTACCCGAGCATTTTAGTGCTTGCTCATCACTACTCTTTACTAAATAACATACAGTGGTGGCCAAAAGTATTGGCACCCCTGCAATTCTGTCAGATAATACTCAGTTTCTTCCTGAAAATGAATGCAATGACAAATTATTTTGTATTATTATCTTCATTTAATTTGTCTTCAATAAAAAAACACAAAAAGAATAGTCCTAAAGCCAAATTGGATATAATTCCACACCAAACCTAAAAAAGGAGGTGGACAAAAGTATTGGCACTGTTTGAAAAATCATGTGATGCTTCTCTAATTCATGTAATTAACAGCACCTGTAACTTACCTGTGGCACCTAACAGATGTTGGCAAAAACTAAATCACACTTGCAGCCAGTTAACATGGATTAAAGTTGACTCAACCTCTGTCCAGTGTCCTTGTGTGTACCAAATTGAGCATGGAGAAAAGAAAGAAGACCAAAGAACTGTCTGAAGACTTGAGAAACCAAATTGTGAGGAAGCATGAGCAATCTCAAGGCTACAAGTGCATCTCCAAAGACCTGAATGTTCCTGTGTCTTCCGTGCGCAGTGCCATCAAGAAGTTTAAAGCCCATGGCACTGTGGCTAACCTCCCTAGATGTGGACGGAAAAGAAAAATTGACAAGAGATTTCAACGCAAGATTGTGCGGATGGTGGATAAAGAACCTCGATAAACATCCAAACAAGTTCAAGCTGCCCTGCAGTCCGAGGGTGCATCAGTGTCAACCTGTACTATCCGTCGGCGTCTGAATGAAAAGGGACTGTATGGTAGGATACCCAGGAAGACCCCACTTCTTACCCCGAGACATAAAAAAGCCAGGCTGGAGTTTGCCAAAACTTACCTGAGAAAGCCTAAAATGTTTTGGAAGAATGTTCTCTGGTCAGATGAGACAAAAGTAGAGCTTTTTGGGAAAAAGCATCAACATAGAGTGTACAGGAAAATAAAAGAGGCATTCAAAGAAAAGAACACGGTCCCTACAGTCAAACATGGCGGAGGTTCCCTGATGTTTTGGGGTTGCTTTGCTGCCTCTGGCACTGGACTGCTTGACCGTGTGCATGGCATTAAGAAGTCTGAAGACTACCAACAAATTTTTCAGCATAATGTAGGGCCCAGTGTGAGAAAGCTGGGTCTCCCTCAGAGGTTATGGGTCTTCCAGCAGGACAATGACTCAAAACACACTTCCAAAAGCACTATAAAATGGTTTGAGTGAAAGTACTGGAGACTTCTAAGGTGGCCAGCAATGAGTCCAGACCTGAATCCCATAGAACACCCGTGGAGAGATCTCAAAATGGCAGTTTGGAGAAGGCACCCTTCAAATATCAGGGACCTGGAGCAGTTTGCCAGAGAAGAATGGTCTACAATTCCAGCAGAGCATTGTAAGAAACTCATTGATGGTTACTGGAAGCAGTTGTTCGCAGTTATGTTGGCTAAAGGTTGTGCAACCAAGTATTAGGCTGAGGGTGCCAATACTTTTGTCTGGCCCATTTTTGGAGATTTGTGTGAAATGATCAATGATTTTATTTTTGCTTCATTCTCTTTTGTGTTTTTTCCTTGCAAGCAAATTAAATGAAGATAATAATACCAAAGAATTTGTGATTGCAATCATTTTCAGGAAGAAACTGAGTATTATCTGACAGAATTGCAGGGGTGCCAATACTTTTGGCCACCAGTGTATGTCAGTTTTTACCAATTAAACTTTCAGGCTATTAAAAAAAATGTAACATGGTAGCATATTAACAAAGGTTGAATAAAGACCTAGGTCCATCAAGTTCAATCTTCCTCCCCTAACTGTACATTTTGTCTAATTTAACTGAAACCCACAATGTTAATGTGTATAGAGGAAATCATTCAGCCCTGTTTTGAAAGCTGGTATAGTGTCAGTCATTACTACCTCTTGCGGTAAGGTATTCCACAGTCTGACTGCTCTAACTGTAAAGAACCCTTTCCTATTTAGCTGTGCTGGAATCGCCTTTCTTCCACCCGTAATGAGTGCCCTCTGGTCCTTAGTATGGTCTTTAGAAGGAATAAGTCATGTGCTAATTCTTTGTACTGACCACACATATATTTATACATGTAAATGAGATCCCCTCTGAGGCGTTGTTTTTCTAAGCTAAACAAGCTCAACTCTGTCAACCTCTCATCATGAGAGGCCTTCCATCCCTTGTAATAATCTAGTTGCCCTTATTTGAACTGACTCTAACTTCTGAATATCCTTTTTAAAAAGTGGAGCCCAAAACTGGATCCCATATTCCATATGTGGCCTCACCAGTGATTTATAAAGGGGTAACAATACGTTGGGATCTCGGGATTTTATTTCTCTTTTTACACATCCTAAAATCTTGTTTGCTTTTGCGGCTACTGCTTGACATCGAGAACTGCTGCTCAGTTTACTTGTAACCAGAATACCCAAGTCCTTCTCCTGTTCTATAGTCCTGAGTATACTCCCATTTAATGTATATGCAGCAATAGGATTACACCGTCCTAGGTGCATTACTCTACATTTATCTACATTAAACCTTATCTGCCAAGTGTTTGCCCATTCAGTCAACTTATCCTGATCGCTCTGCAATATTGTAATGTCAAGATCAGATTCTAATATCCTACAAAGTTTTGTGTCATCAGTAAAAACTGTCACTTTAAGCTCAATCCCATCCCCAAAGTCATTATTAACCACTTCGCGCCAGAGCCTGTTTTTGCCTTCGTGACCGGGCCAATTTTTTCAATTCTGACCACTGTCAGTTTATGAGGTAATTACTGTGGAACGCTTCAACGTATTCCCCTGATTCTGAGACTGTTTTTTCATGACATATTGTACTTCATGATAGTGGTAAAATTTCTTCAATATAACATGCGTTTATTTGTGAAAAAATCGGAAATTTGGCAAAAATTTTGAAAATTTTGCAATTTTCCAACTTTGAATTTTCATGCCCTTAAATCAGAGAGATATGTCACACAAAATAGTTAATAAATGACATTTCCCACATGTCTACTTTACATCAGCACAACTTTGGAACCAAAATATTTTTTTGTTAGGGAGCTATAAGGGTTAAAAGTTGACCAGCGATTTTTCATTTTTCCAACAAAATTTACAAAAACATTTTTTAGGGACCACATCATATTTGAAGTCACTTTGAGGGGTCTTTATGACAGAAAATACCCAAAAGTGACGCCATTCTAAAAACTGCACCCCTCAAGGTGCTCAAACCCACATTCAAGAACTTTATTAACCCTTCAAGTGCTTCACAGGAATTTTTGGAATGTGGAAGAAAAAAATTAACATTTAACTTTTTTCACAAAAATGTTACTTTAGACCCAATTTTTTTTATTTTCACAGGGGTAACAGGAAAAATGGACCCCAAATTTTTTTGTGCAATTTCTCTTGAGCGTACTGATACCCAATATGTGAGGGAAAACCACTGTTTGGGCGCACTGCAGGGTTCGGAAGGGAAGGAGCGCCATTAGACTTTTTGAATGTAAAATTTGTCTGAATAATTAGCAGACGCCATGTTGCGTTTGGAGAGCTCCTGATGTGCCTAAACAGTGGAAACCACTCACAAGTGACACCATTTTGGAAACTAGACCCCTTAGGGAACTTATCTAGATGTGTGGTGAGCACCTTGAACCCCAAGGTGCTTCACAGAAGTTTATAATATTGAGCTGTAAAAATAAAATTTTCAAATTTTTCCCACAAAACCGTTTTTCATCCCTTAATTTTGCATTATCATAAGGGTAATAGGATAAATTGCACCTTGAAATTTGTTATGCAATTTCTCCTGAACACGCTGATACCCCATATGTGGAGGCAAATTACTGTTTGGGCGCATGGCAGGGTTTGAAAGGGAAGGAGCGCCATTTGACTTTTTGAATGTAAAATTTGTTTGAATAATTAGCAGACGCCATGTCGCATTTGGGGAGCCCCTAATGTGCCTAAACAGTGGAAACCCCCCACAAGTGCCACCATTTTGGAAACTAGACCCCTTAGGGAACTTATCTAGATGTGTGGTGAGCACATTGCACCCCCAGCTGCTTCACAGAAGTTTATAATATTGAGCCGTAAAAATAAAATTTTCACATTTTTCCCACAAAAAATGTTTTTCATTCCCTAATTTTGTATTATCATAAGGGTAACAGTATAAATTGCACCATGAAATTTGTTGTGCAATTTCTCCTGAACACGCCGATACCCCATATGTGAGGGAAAACCACTGTTTGGGCGCACGGCAGGGTTTGAAAAGGAAGGAGCGCCATTTGACTTTTTGAATGTAAAATTTGTTTGAATAATTAGCGGACGCCATGTCACATTTGGGGAGCCCCTAATGTGCCTAAACAGTGGAAACCTCCCACAAGTGCCACCATTTTGGAAACTAGACCCCTTAAGGAACTTATCTAGATGTGTGGTGAGCACCTTGCACCCCCAGCTGCTTCACAGAAGTTTATAATATTGAGCCGTGAAAATACAATTTTCACATTTTTCCCATAAAAAATGTTTTTCATCCCCTAATTTTGCATTATCATAAGGATAACCGGAGAAATTGCACCATGAAATTTGTTGTACAATTTCTCCTGAGTACGCCGATACCCCATATGTGGGGGAAAACCACTGCTTTGGTGTACGGCAGGGTTCGGAAGAGAAAGGAGCGCTATGTTGGCTGGGATAGGCAGCAGACACCATGTCACATTTGAAGAGTCGCTGACATGCCAAAACAGCAGAAACCCCCACAAGTGACCCCATTTTGTAAACTACACCTCTCAAGGAATTCATCTAGGGAAGTATTGAGTATTTTTTAATTTTTAAATTTATACCATTGGGCAGTGAAAAGAGCATAATTATATTTTTACCACAAAAAAATGTTTTACCCTCAGATTTTACATTTTCACACAGGGCAATGGGTAAAAATGGTGCCGAAATGTGTCACACAATTTCTTCTAAAAGTGTCAATACCCCATATGTGGCTGTATTGTACCGATTAGCCATACGGTGAGATCTGGGGGCGACGGAGTGCTATTTGACAATTGGAGAACAAATTATTGTAGAATAGGCATTTGGATTTGGGAGCACAAAATTTTCTGAATTTCTTTTGGGGGGCAAGGGTCATTTTGCTTTTCCAGAGCCTTTCTGCTACCAGTAACTTGGAAGTCCCTTATATTTTTAACAGATGACGGACCTGAGTGGGGACTAGCTTTTTTTGAGGACTGAGTTGAAGCTTTTATTGGGAACATTTTACGTAACATTTATCTGGCGCTCTAGGCTGAGCACTTACATCGGGGTTTCCATCTAAATTTCCAAGTGATGTAATTCAGATGAAACCCCTGCAGGATCCATTCACTGTAATGAGGCAGCAGAGTTACTCTGGACACAGTCTGGCCTCTGTTTAGCGGTGTCCTTTTTTTCAGAAGTGCACAAAACTGTGGCCAACCGCACTTTTATGCACGCCTAAAACAAATGACACCGTGGGATCCCAGGCTAGACTGCGTCCACAGTGGCCTATATCTGTCTCATTACAGGTAATCTTCCGTCATGGGTTCCGGCTGAATCATGTATTTCAGAGATTTACACGGAAACTCTGGTGTAAGTGCTCAGCGCAGAGCGCAGGATAAATGTGGGCAGAGCCTTACTGGGATCTTTGGGGACATAATAAACAAATCAGTAGCAGGTGAAGAATTGGTTTTATTTATTTTTTACGCCGTTCCTAGTGTGATATAACTGATTAGATTACTTTATTCTTCGGGTCGGTGTGATTACAGAGATACCAGATTTATATTGAGTTTTTATGACTGACAGCTGTCACACACTAAAAGACGCTTTTTTTGCAAAATCTAGTTTTTGCATCACCATATTTTGAGAGCTTTAATTTTTCCATATTTCGGCCGACAGAGTCATGTGACGGCTTGTTTTTTGCGGGACGAGTTGACATTTTTATTGGTACCATTTTTGGGTACGTGACATTTTTTGAGCGCTTTCTATTCCGTTTTTTGGGAGGTAAAATGAACAAAAACAAACAATTCAGGAATTGTTTTTTGAGGGTTTTTTTTATGCCGTTCTGCGTGTGGTAAAAGTGATCAGGCAGCGTTATTCTTCGAGTCAGTACGTTTACAGCGATACTACACTTACTGTATTTTTTTTTATGTTTTGGCGCTTTTACACAATAAAACAATTTTATAGAAAAAAATATTTTTTTGCATTGCTTTATTCTGAGCGCTATAACTTTTATATTTTTAGGCTGATGGAGCTGTATGGCGGCTTTTTTTTTGCGTAACAAGATTACGTTTTCAGTGGTACCATTTTTATTTCTATTTTGTTTTTTGATTGCATTTTTTTCCACTTTTTGTTTGGCGATATGATGAAAAAGCATATTTTTTTGCTCCGTTTTTTATTTATTTTATTATGGTGTGCACAGAAGGAGTTAGTTAGTGTGACAGTTTTATAGCTTGGGTTGTTTCGGACGCGGCAATACCAAATATGTGTACTTTTTTTGGTTTTGTAAAAAAATACGGATTTATTGGTTTAATATTTTATTTATTTATTTTTATTTATTTTGTGATTTTTTATTAATAGTTTAAAAACTTTTTTTTTACTTTTTTTTACATTTTTTCTTAGTCCCTGTATGGGACATTAATTTTTATTTTTCTGATCACTGATCTCATGTAATGTAATAGACATGTATTACATTACATTACATGAGATCTTCCCTGACTGTTTCAGTCAGAGTCTCCTGTCTGGCTACAGTTGCAGCTGAGCCAGACAGGACACCATATATCGCAGAGCTGGAGGCAGTCATGTGACCTCCAGCTGCCATAGCAACCCCAGGTCCTGGAAGGACTCGGAGGTCTTCGGAGAGGTAAGTTGACGACCCCCTCTCCTCCTGCTGTCTCCTATATGCCGCGATCACTATAGATCGCAGCGTATAGAAGACAGCTAAGGGTTAAAATCACTGGGACCTGATCTAATCAGGTCCCGATGATGTTCGATGTCAGAGCTAACGCTCTGCACCGGAATCGCAGCGCTTACAGGACCCTGGGGGTCCTGAGTAGAGATGAGCGTTGTTCTACTCGAACTGTTCGCCAATCTCAAATTCGAGCTGTTTTGGGCGGTGTTCGAGCCGGTCGGCGAACACGAACAATTTGAGAAAAATTCGGCTATTCGAGGTTATGTTCGATAACTGTTCGTGCACCAAAATCATAACTGGATTTTTTCTCAGTAATGATGAAAATTAATGTTAATACGCAGTTTGAGTGTACAGCGGGGCGGCGGGAGGGGCAGGGGATGGATCTCTGCAGGAACAATGAAGATCTCCATTTTTTTTTCTCTTTCCCGCATTTGCAGTGGGGAGGTGCAATCTGTCAGCCTATCAGCAGCGCACACACGGAGCGAAGTGCTTTTTTTCACACAAGCAAGGGCATGTGTGATTGGCAGTGTATGTCACATGTCCTTGCCCTATAAGACCAAGCCATTTTCCCCGTCGCCACCATTTTCTCACTGCTGCAGCTGCGTGTTAGACGGCACCGCTGTTGCTGTGTGCGCTATACCTTGTTAATTTCAAGCCAATTTTCGCACAAATATACAGATAGCTTGGGAGTAGGGAATAGTTGTGATTGCAGTCCTTTTAAGGACTAGGTTACAGCATTTCCTACGACTTTTATCAGGCAGGTCTGTGCTCTTAAATAGATAGATTGTGGGAGTAAAGACTAATTGTAATTGGAGTCCTTTTCAGGACTAGGTTACATCAGTTCCTATCAGTTTTTGCCAGGCAGGTCTGTGCCAGTGCTGTGCAAGTTTTTTTCACAGCATTTGGCTGAATCTAGCAAAGCTAATCCTTTTTGGCCTATTGCAGAGTGTGTTAGTCAGTGGAGTAGCCTATCTGTGTTGCAAGATATACCACCTGTGTATAGAATACCAATTTTTTTACTGCACCTAGTGAAGTAAAATCTTTTGGGCATAGCATCATTCTATTAGTCCATCTATACTGACCTCCATCAGGTTGCAAACTGAATATAATTTTTTTCTGCATCTAGCTCTGAAAAAATATTTGGGCTTCTAGCGGTGTGTGGGACTTGGTCTATTAGTCCATCTATACTGACCTCCATCAGGTTGCAAATTAAAAATAATTTTTTTCTGCATCTAGCTCTGAAAAAATATTTGGGCTTCTAGCAGTGTGTGGGACTTGGTCTATTAGTCCATCTATACTGACCTCCATCAGGTTGCAAATTAAAAATAATTTTTTTCTTCATTTATCTCTGAAAAAATATTTGGGCTTCTAGCAGCGTGTGGGACTTGTTCTATTAGTCCATCTATACTGACCTCCATCAGGTTGCAAATTAAAAATATTTTTTTTCTGCATCTAGCTCTGAAAAAATATTTGGGCTTCTAGCAGTGTGTGGGACTTGGTCTATTAGTCCATCTATACTGACCTCCATCAGGTTGCAAATTAAAAATAATTTTTTTCTGCATCTAGCTCTGAAAAAAATATTTGGGCTTCTAGCAGTGTGTGGGACTTGGTCTATTAGTCCATCTATGCTGACCTCCATCAGGTTGCAAATTAAAAATAATTTTTTTCTTCATTTATCTCTGAAAAAATATTTGGGCTTCTAGCAGCGTGTGGGACTTGTTCTATTAGTCCATCTATACTGACCTCCATCAGGTTGCAAATTAAAAATAATTTTTTTCTGCATCTAGCTCTGAAAAAATATTTGGGCTTCTAGCAGTGTGTGGGACTTGGTCTATTAGTCCATCTATACTGACCTCCATCAGGTTGCAAATTAAAAATAATTTTTTTCTGCATCTAGCTCTGAAAAAATATTTGGGCTTCTAGCAGTGTGTGGGACTTGGTCTATTAGTCCATCTATACTGACCTCCATCAGGTTGCAAATTGAATAAAAAAAATTTCTGCATCTAGCTCTGAAAAAATATTTGGGCTTCTAGCGGTGTGTGGGACTTGGTCTATTAGTCCATCTATACTGACCTCCATCAGGTTGCAAATTAAAAATAATTTTTTTCTGCATCTAGCTCTGAAAAAATATTTGGGCTTCTAGCAGTGTGTGGGACTTGGTCTATTAGTCCATCTATACTGACCTCCATCAGGTTGCAAATTAAAAATAATTTTTTTCTTCATTTAGCTCTGAAAAAATATTTGGGCTTCTAGCAGTGTGTGGGACTTGTTCTATTAGTCCTTCTATACTGACGTCCAGCAGGTTGCAAATTGAATATAATTTTTTTCTGCATCTAGCTCTGAAAAAATATTTGGGCTTCTAGCGGTGGGTGGGACTTGGTCTATTAGTCCATCTATACTGACCTCCATCAGGTTGCAAATTAAAAATAATTTTTTTCTGCATCTAGCTCTGAAAAAATATTTGGGCTTCTAGCAGTGTGTGGGACTTGGTCTATTAGTCCATCTATACTGACCTCCATCAGGTTGCAAATTGAATAAAAAAAATTTCTGCATCTAGCTCTGAAAAAATATTTGGGCTTCTAGCGGTGTGTGGGACTTGGTCTATTAGTCCATCTATACTGACCTCCATCAGGTTGAAAATTAAAAATAATTTTTTTCTGCATCTAGCTCTGAAAAAATATTTGGGCTTCTAGCAGTGTGTGGGACTTGGTCTATTAGTCCATCTATACTGACCTCCATCAGGTTGCAAATTAAAAATAATTTTTTTCTGCATCTAGCTCTGAAAAAATATTTGGGCTTCTAGCAGTGTGTGGGACTTGGTCTATTAGTCCATCTATACTGACCTCCATCAGGTTGCAAATTAAAAATAATTTTTTTCTTCATTTAGCTCTGAAAAAATATTTGGGCTTCTAGCAGTGTGTGGGACTTGTTCTATTAGTCCTTCTATACTGACGTCCAGCAGGTTACAAATTGAATATAATTTTTTTCTGCATCTAGCTCTGAAAAAATATTTGGGCTTCTAGCGGTGTGTGGGACTTGGTCTATTAGTCCATCTATACTGACCTCCATCAGGTTGCAAATTAAAAATAATTTTTTTCTGCATCTAGCTCTGAAAAAATATTTGGGCTTCTAGCAGTGTGTGGGACTTGGTCTATTAGTCCATCTATACTGACCTCCATCAGGTTACAAATTGAATAAAAAAATTTTCTGCATCTAGCTCTGAAAAAATATTTGGGCTTCTAGCGGTGTGTGGGACTTGGTCTATTAGTCCATCTATACTGACCTCCATCAGGTTGCAAATTAAAAATAATTTTTTTCTGCATCTAGCTCTGAAAAAATATTTGGGCTTCTAGCAGTGTGTGGGACTTGGTCTATTAGTCCATCTATACTGACCTCCATCAGGTTGCAAATTAAAAATAATTTTTTTCTGCATCTAGCTCTGAAAAAATATTTGGGCTTCTAGCAGTGTGTGGGACTTGGTCTATTAGTCCATCTATACTGACCTCCATCAGGTTGCAAATTAAAAATAATTTTTTTCTGCATCTAGCTCTGAAAAAATATTTGGGCTTCTAGCAGTGTGTGGGACTTGGTCTATTAGTCCATCTATACTGACCTCCATCAGGTTGCAAATTGAATAAAAAAATTTTCTGCATCTAGCTCTGAAAAAATATTTGGGCTTCTAGCGGTGTGTGGGACTTGGTCTATTAGTCCATCTATACTGACCTCCATCAGGTTGCAAATTAAAAATAATTTTTTTCTGCATCTAGCTCTGAAAAAATATTTGGGCTTCTAGCGGTGTGTGGGACTTGGTCTATTAGTCCATCTATACTGACCTCCATCAGGTTGCAAATTAAAAATAATTTTTTTCTGCATCTAACCCAGCCAATAGTTTTGGCTTAATACCACAGTTTGGCCACTCAGCTCTGCTCGGTTACCATCCATTGTTTTTTTGTGCAAACAACTCCAGAGTTGTGAATTAGTTAACCACCAAAATGAGTGGAAAAAGGCCTGCTGCTGGTGGAAAGGGGAATAGGCGTGTTGGGAAGGGGAAAAAAGGTTGTGTCCGTGGGGTAGGTGCAGAAGAAAGACCATCTTCCAGCCAAACTAAAATGTCTACTTCTTTTAGCGGACAATGTGATAAGATCCCTTTCTTACGGCCACGCCAATCGCTACAAATTCCAGATGAGGCACAAAAACAGCAGGTGCTTCAACGGATATCAAGTGCTCCTTTAAGTGGGCTCTCCTTCACATCAACTTCAACATCACAAATACTCCAGTCCTCAAAGGTGTCACCCAAATCGCACTTGCTTCCTCACAGCTCCCAAATCTCCAGCTGCCCGTCTGAGTATGAGGTAGAACAGATGGTTGAGTCTGCAGAGTTGTTTACTCATACTATAGCCTGGGAATCAGAGGTCGACTCCAGCGCTTCTGTGAATCCAGACGAGGAAATGATCTGCACTGATGCCCAGAATCTTTATGAGTCGGATCCAGGACCAGACGCAGAAGGTTCTGACCATAATGTTGACCCTCATTCCCAAACTGTAACTCCTGTTGGTGGAGACAATGAGGAAGACGATGATAAGACTCAAATACCTGATTGGAGCGACAACTTTAGTTTTTTGTCAGGGCAGGAACAGGTTGGCTCTGAGGACGACGGGTGTGATAACGCACAGGGTGATGATGATGAGGTTGGAGATCCCACTTACTGTCAACCCACAGTCAGCCAAGAGATGAGGTCAGCAGAGGAGGTGGAGGAAGATGCTAGTGACGACGAGGTCAGGTTGCGCCTTCCTGGACAGAGACGTAGTACTGGAAGCACGTCAACAACTGCATCCTCAAACACAACTCTGCCTCTCACCACAAGTCGTGGTGGCTCTTCAGGTCGCATGGGTGCTAAGCCTTGCATAGCCTGGGCATTTTTTCAGATCGATAAAGATGACCCAACTCGTGTTATCTGTAACATTTGTCAGCAAAAGCTAAGTAGAGGCCAAAAAATACATAGTTTGAGTACTTCATGCATGAACCGGCACATGGACATGAAGCATAAGTTGCAGTGGGAAGCTCAGTGTGCTACAATGCGGTCTAGCCGGCCGGGCCAACCACCGTCTGCCATATCTTGTGCATCCGCGGCCTCTTCATCCTCTGTGACTGGGGGGACAGCAGTCACACCTGTTTTGGGGCGCAGACCTGCCACCTCTTTACCCGCAACAGCCAGCGTGATTGGCAGGTCATCATTTTCTTTGGAGGTGGTAACACCAGCTGGTCTTGAGCGCTGTCCGACATCGATAGCACCACCTTTGGATCAAGGCAACCTAACATGTCCGCCTGCATCTTCCTCACAGACCGGCAGTTTGCCGGGGACACCCTTATCAACCCCGTCTAAGCACAATAGCCAGCCCTCGGTCCCTCAGATGTGGACAAGTAAAAGACCATTTCCTCATAGCCATGAGAAAGCTAAGAGGTTGAATTTCACCATCTGCAAGCTCTTGGCTACAGAAATGCTGCCTTTCCGCCTGGTGGACACAGAGGATTTTCGAGACCTTATGTCCGTCGCAGTGCCCCAGTACCAGATGCCCAGTCGGCACTACTTCTCAAAGAAAGGTGTGCCTGCGCTCCACCAGCATGTCGCACACAACATCACCGCTTCTTTGAGAAACTCTGTGTGTGACAGGGTGCATTTCACCACAGACACTTGGACGAGTAGGCATGGACAGGGGCGTTACATGTCGCTGACTGGGCACTGGGTAACTATGGTGACAGCAGGACAAGGGGCTGCTGTCCAAGTCTTGCCGTCCCCACGAGTTGTGCGTCAATCCTCTTTATGTCATTTTTCCTCCACTGCTTCTGCCTCCTCAACCTCCTCTCGGTCTTCCACCTGCACCCAAAGCCTGTCTGGTCATGCCACAAGCTTTCTAACTGCGCAGAAGGGATCCTGCACACCTCCTTACTATGCTGGCAGTAGGGCTCAACGTCATCAGGCGGTTTTTACATTGAAATGTCTGGGAAATGTGAGTCACACAGCTGAGGAGTTGTGGTCAGCTCTGGAGAACCAATTTCATGAATGGTTGTCTCCACTGGACCTGAAACCAGGGAAGGCCGTGTGCGACAATGCTGCAAACCTGGGTGCGGCCCTTCGCCGGGGCAATGTCACACACGTGCCTTGTATGGCTCACGTGTTGAACCTGGTTGTCCAGCAATTTTTAGCCCACTATCCCAGACTAGATGGCCTTCTGCAGAGGGCACGGTCGCTGTGTGCTCACTTCCGCCGTTCGCATCCCGCAGCTCAGCGACTTACATCTCTACAGAAGTCGTTGGGCCTGCCACTTCACCGGCTAAAATGCGATGTGCCTACCCGATGGAATTCAACTCTGCACATGTTGCAGCGACTGTGGCAGCACCGACAAGCCCTGGTGCAATACGTTCTGACGTATAGCCTGGGCCAACGAGATTCAGAGGTGGGGCAAATCACGCTGGAGGAGTGGTCTCAGATCAGGGACCTATGCACCCTTCTGCACAGTTTTGAAATGGCGACGAAGATGTTTAGTGCTGACGATGCCATTATCAGCATGACTATTCCGGTGAATTACATGCTGGAGCACATGTTAAACAGAATTCGGAGTCAGGTGGTGGCACAAGAGGAGGTGGAGGAAGTAGAGGAGGAGGAGTTGTATGCGGAAGGGCTAACATCTGCAAGGTCCAGACGGTCGGCAGCACCAAGGCGGCAGGCATGTGAGGGTGGGGGAGATGGTTTAACCAGGGCGCATGGTAGCAGCCAAACTAGTGAGGAAGGTGCAGGAGCCCAGGAAGAAGTGGAGGACGAACTGATGGAAGACTCATCAGATGAGGGAGACCTTGATCACATTTCTGTTGTGCGAGGTTGGGGGGAGAGGACAGAGGAAGGAAGCATGATTGTTACCTCGCCACCAACACAACAGGGACTTGGTGCTCCTGGATGCGCAACACACATGAGTGCCTTCTTGCTGCACTACCTGCAACATGACCCTCGAATTGTGAGAATTAGAAATAATCCTGACTACTGGGTTGCCACATTGTTAGATCCCCGGTACAAAAGTAAATTTGCAGAAATTATTCCTGCCATAGAAAGGGATGCACGCATGCAGGAGTATCAGCAGAGACTGTTGCAGAATCTTACATGTGCTTTTCCACAAAATACCAGTGGTGCACGTAGTGAATCTCACAGTTCCAACTTGCCAACCGTGGGACCGTCAAGTGTTCAGCACGCAAACCGTAACAGAACCACAGTATCTGCTGGTAACATCAATTTTGCGGAATCATTTCACCACTTTTTTAGCCCATCCTTTGCAAGGCCACAGGAGACAAGAAGTCTGACACATAGTCAACGCCTAGAGACGATGGTACAGGAGTATCTCCAAGTAAACATTGAAGCCACGACTGTGTCACTGGACCCTTGCTCTTTTTGGGCTTCCAATCTGGATAAATGGCCGGAGCTAGCCACTTACGCCTTGGAGATCTTGTCATGCCCCGCAGCTAGCGTTCTGTCTGAACGTGTGTTCAGCGCTGCTGGTGGTGTGCTGACAGATAAGCGCACGCAGCTCTCCACTGATAATGTAGACAGACTCACGTTCATAAAGATGAACAAATCATGGATCCGAAACGACTTTTCTACCCCTGTGTCATCCTGGGGAGAGTAAAAGCTTGATGATTGGTTAAAATCACCCTACCAACCGTGCAGCACTGATCCTATTAGGCCATCTATAATAAGCTTCACCAGATTTAAAATTAAAAATAATTTTTAGCTGCATCTAGCCCGGAAAATAATTTTGGGGCTCCGAGATGCGCAAGACACATAAGTGCCTTCTTGCTGCACTACCTGCAGCATGACCCTCATATTGTCAGAATTCGAAGTAATCATGACTACTGGGTTGCCACACTCTTAGATCCCCCAAACTTTTCGATCAACCTTTTCATTTTAATAAAGACCAAAAAAATGGTCATTTTTGAAATTATAAGCATTAGCAGGTTGTTAGAAACTGAAATCAAACAGTTTTCAACTCAAAACTTTATTCTAGGTGATGTTACATTTTCACATAGGACCCCTTGTTCGAAAGGAGCTTCTGAACTCTCTCGTCCATTGAATTTGTCAGGTTTTGGATGGTTTCTGCTTCAATTGTTTTGCATGAGGACAGAATACCCTCCCAGAGCTGTTGCTTAGATGTGAACTGCCTCCGCCATCATAGACACTCCTTTTAATGATGCTCCAAAGGTTCTGAATGGGGTAGAGGTCAGGGGAGCATGGGGGTCACACCATAAGTTTGTCCCCTTTTATGCCCATATCAGCCAGAGATGCAGATGTTTTATGTGCAGCATGAGATGGTGCATTATCATGCAGAAAAATGATCTTGCTGTGAAATACACGGTTCTTCTTCTTGAACCATGGCAGGAAGTGCTGTTTGAGAAAATCCACATACATTATGGAGTTCATCTTTAGCGCCTTCAGGGATCCTAAAGGGGCCGACAATCTCTCTCCCCATGATTCCAGCCCAAAACATTACTCCACCTCCTCCTTGTTGGCGCTGTAGCCGTGTTTGCGTGGGGTGTCCATCAACCAGCCATCCTCCACTCCATTCATCTGGACCATCGAGCCCTGCACGGCACTCATCCGTGAACAAAACAGTTTTGAAATCAGTCTTCATGTAATGTTTGGCCCACTGGAGCCGTTTCTGCTTGTGTGAAGTGGATAGAGGAGGTCGACAGGATGGCGTATGCACAGCTGCAAACCTCTGAAGGACCCTGCATCTTGTTGTTCGGGGGACGTTGGAGGCACAAGCAGCTTCAAAAACTTGTCTGCTGCTATGACAAGGCTTTTTTGCCGCTGCTCTTTCAACCTGACGTAATTGCCTGTAGGAAAGAGTCCTCAATTTGCCCTTATCAGCACGCACACGTGTGTACTGTGAATCAGCTACATACTTCTTGATTGCCAAGACACTTCATCCTGATCATCGCACAATGTTGATTGTAGTCATGCCTTGACCTAAACACTCCACAATTTGTTGCTTCTCAGCAGCCGACACATCCTTTTTCTTTCCCATTTTGGCAGAAAATGTAGGCTGCTTAATAATGTGAGAGAGCCTTCTTAAGTAGTCTTGCCTTTATTGGACACACCTGCCAAACTAATTAGCACAGGTGTCTGCAATTGCTTACAGTGATATAAAGAGCCCTGACACACATCACCATCAATGAGTTTAACTGACAAACAAACAAATTCTTCCCTTATCACTCCTAAACACTTTTTGCATAATAATTTGGAACGCGGTGTACATGTGCTTTTCCACAAAACACCAGTGGTTCACGTAGTGAATCTTACAGTTCTAACTTGCCAACCGTGGTCTGTATGGAATTGTTCAATAAAGGGCCCAAAATTAAAATAACATAGATGGGAGAGGTCTCTATGAATAGGAATTCCTAAGTATTTGATACCCTGTGAGGGCCAGGCAAAGGGAAAGTTGGACTGGATGGAATCCTATATGGATTTAGGGAGGGAGACATCGAGGGCCTCAGACTTCGCTGCATTGATTTTAAAATTTTACCATGTAACAAAGTGATCTATTTCAGCCATAACAGCAGGGATGGATATATGTGATTGAGTGATATATACTAGGACATCATCAGCAAATAGAGAGCACTTGTACTCGGTGCCTCCCACCTCAATCCACCTAATATTGGGGTTATGGCGAATTGATGAGAGCAGGTGCTCCGTCACTAGGATGTATAAGAGAGGGGACAGAGGACATCCCTGCCTTGTCCCATTGGTGATTGTGAAAGGTGATGAAAATGTTCTGACGCACCCCCTGGGCCTTGGGACACCCGGAGCCGGACCCTTTTTGGTGGATGCTGGTGGTTGTATTCTTCGTGGCGGCGATCCGGTTCCGTGGCTCAGGGCGGTCAAACCAGTGGCGGAACTATTTATGTGGTTTTGATGTTTAAATGTCCGACTACGCCACCCGTGGATTGCGGTCAGAGTGAACCGCCGCTACAGGGCAGACCGCTAAGGCTGGTGTTGTGGGTGCAGCAGAGCGTAGCACAACTCCCCACGGGAGGAGTATAGCCTCAGGGCAGTGTATGCGGAGGATGGGGGTGATGGTGCAGGGCAGCAGCAGTAACGACACGGAGTCAGTGATGCAGTTCAGGGCCTTTACTCACAGTTCTTATTATCCAGACCACGTCTGCAGGTAACGGCTGCCCAAGTCATACTGTGCTCACCAGGTGAGGGGCTCAGACAACTCCCAGATAACTTTGGAGCGCTTCACAGGACCCCCTTTGTGTGTCCTTTGTCTGGCCTTTCTTACCAACACTTCTGTCCGGCTGCCTCAGGCCTCCTCTTGGTAAACTTGGCGCCAGTTTCCCTGACCCTATGTGGTGCCTTCCTAGCGGGTGGAGCAAGGGGCTGCGCCACATAAAATGTCAGAGCCTCCGGTTTCTAGCTGAGGGTCGTTTCCTGCCTCCACTAGTTCGGGGACCGGTCTCCCCCTTTGGCCTGACCCCTCCACGCAGGTGGATTCGGGCGTGCGGTGGCGACTCGCCCGTCCGCACCCCTGGGATCCCTTCATTCCTCGTTCCTGGAGCCTTCTCCGCTCCTCTTCCTTCCTTCTCCCTCTTGCAGGCCTGGGCCTCTGTTACTAGGCCCGCCTCCGGAGCAGAGCTCATGCAGAGCCCCTGCTCCCTGCCACTTCTGCTCAGACTTGTCTGCACTGAACTAAGATGGTGCCCACCTTTTATACTCCCTTCTCAATGCACCCAGGAACTGCTTCCTCCCTGCTCCTGCACTGCAGGGTTCCCCTTCCTCAGTGTTCCCTCCCCCCACTCCAGCCAGGGACAGGGACTGTCGTGCCCATCTCAGGGGCATATTGGTCGCCCTGCCCCACGGCAATGTGGTGTAATGCATGCAGGTGTCGGGTCCTGATCCACACTCCATCCTTATCTGAGAGTGAGATATCACACCTCTGGGTGAGGTGCAATACGTCTGTAGCAACCGAGCCCTCGGTGCTACAGTTCCATTTATCTTCAGCCTAGGTGACGTATTGTGATACAGGGCCGTGATTTTGGCTATAAAAGGGTCCCCTAGACCCCTACCCCAAGCTTTTTAAGAGAATCATATATGGCGTGCCAGGAGACTCTATGGAATGCTTTCTCAGCATCCAACGAGAGTATCTACTTACAAATTTTTAACTGCATCTAGCCCAGGAAATACTTTGTGCCTAGTAGCAGTGTCTGCTAGTCAGCGGATTATCCCGGCTGTTAAGCAAGCTACACCACCTGTAGTTTGGACACTTAATTTTTTCAAAGGAAATGCTTCGGGACCACGGGATACTTAGTGAAGAGCATCAGGAGGCACCCCAAGGCATAGGGGCTGGGACTGGCACTAGGATGCCTTGCAGTGGACAGCCGAGCTCGATCCTTATAAAAGCTTTTTAACTGCAGCAGCTTTAGTGGACGCTACTGGAGCTGGAATTACGCGGCTGCTGGCATGAGACTTGCCCTCCAATAGATCCTTGTAAATGGATTTAAAGTGTATTCATTCAAATTAGAGGGACAATTTAAATTAAAAAGCTTAGAGCTGCCTCCACCACAGGGGGGCTCTCTCGACCCACCAGCGGACAGGCACCAGTATTGGGAGAGGGGGGCTGGCCGTCAGGGTTCACCGCGGCTCTGGCACAAACCCGGCGACACGGAGGTGGCACGGGCAGGAGCGGACTGGCCGTCTCGGCTTCTCACTTTTTGGATTTTAGAAGGGCATGACATGCCTATATCTGTGTCTCCCCCTCCTTTTACTCCTCCACCTCTTTTCTTTTCGCATGACTATATGTACTTGTCACTTTTCCATGTGTTAGTTGTGTCTTCTGAGCAGTTTGTCAGCTTTTGGACACCTTTGAAGGTGTTTTCTATGTGTTTCTATGTGTTTTTGTTTGCCTGCCATTGGTTTTAACGGTGTTCGAAGGTGTTCGACGAACAGTTCGACGAACTGTTCGGCGAACACACGGGTGTTCGACGAACCGAACCGAACTCGAACATTACGGGGGTGGCTCAACACTAGTCCTGAGCGCTGCGAGACCACCCACCGTTTTTAAACGTTGGCGCTGCACAGAGCCCAGCAAGCGCCGACGTTTATCTACAGTGGGCGGTCGGGTACCGGTTAAAGAGGTTAAAAAGAATCGGTCCTAGCACAGATCCCTGCAGCACCCACTGCTGACTATATCCCATTTAGAGAATGTACCATTTATGACAACTCTTTGTTTCCTATCATTTAGCCAATTCCTTACCCACCGACTGTACATATTGTTCCCGCCAGGTTCTTGCTTCTGTAGCTTCAGTATAAATCTGCTATGTGGTACAGTATCAAATGCCTTTGCAAAGTCCAGATAAATCACATCAGCCGCATTACCAAAGTCCAGATTAGCACTTACCTCCTAATAGAACTCCAACATGTTGGTTAGACACTACCTATCTTTCATGAATTCATTCTGATTATCTTTTATTAAATTATTCTCTGCAATATAACTCTGCAGGTCATCTCTTATGATGCCCTCAAAAACTTTGCACACTATGGATGTCAAACTTACCGGACTGTAGTTACCTGGATCCACCTTTTTACCTTTCTTAAATATCAGTACCACATCTGCTATCCTCCAATCCTGTAGCAATACTCCTGTTACAAGAGGGTCTAAGAAAATGAGATACAGCGGTTTGTCAATTACTGAGCTCAATTCCCTCAGTATCCGTGGATGAATACCATCTGGGCCGGGGAATTTGTCAAGGTTAAATTTGCTCAGACGCAGGCATACTTCTTTTTGTGTTAAGCTAGTTATATCAGGTGGTGAACTTTGATTTTGCCCTGTTGAAAGATCCCTGGAACAGACAGTTTGTTGGTGAACATGGATGAAAAGTGCCTGTTTAATATCTCAGCCTTTTCTTTGTCCTCTATAATTATCTTGTTACTATCGTCTTTTAAGGGGCCGATACCATCTGATTTTTTCTTTTTGGCAAATCTGGCAATTTGTTGCTCTGTAGAAAATTTTGCTAGCTTATTTTTTTCTACATTTCTTATTTAGGTCTTTATACTCCTGAAATGCTATTTCTATATTCTCGGCCTTAAAGATTTTGAATGCCCTTTGTTTTTTTCTTATTAAACTTTGTACTGTCTTATTTAACCATAATGGTTTCTTTTTATTCCTGGACATTTTATTACCAGAGGGTATACATTTTCTACAGGATTCTAGTAGTATTTCCTTGAACATGCCCCATTTACATTCGGTATCTCCAATTACCATGACACGGTTCCAGTCTACACGATTAAGCTCTTCCCTTAATTTGTTGAAATTAGCTTTCCTAAAGTTCCAGGTTTTTGCATTTCCTTTTTCAAATGTTTTATTAAATATTACATTGAAACTTACCATATTATGGTGGCTGTTTCCCAAATGCTCCCGGACCAGTAGATCTGAAATTGTATCTGGTCTATTGGATAGCACCAGATTCAACAGATTACATCCCCTGGTTGGTTCATCTACCAGATCAGAGAGATAGCAGTTCTGAACTGTGGTTAAGAACTTGCAGCTTTTAGCACAACTGGAAGATTCTATGTTCCACTGAATGTTTGATAGTTAAAATCCCCTATATTAAGGACTCTATTATTATTTGCTGCCTTTTTAATTTGTTGCAGCTTTTCATCCTCTACCAGTTCAGCTATATTTTGTCACCCAGTCATGGCTTTCATCCAGCCAGGTTTCCGTAATACCCACCACATCATATTCCTTGACCGACATAAGAGTCTCCAGTTCATTCATTTTGTTAGCGAGACTTCTTGAATTTGCCAGCAGACATTTAATACTATTAGCACATTTGTTACTCATACTAAGCTTCCTACTTTCCTTGCCTATCCCAGCCCCCCCAGATCCTCAATAACCCCTGCTGTCCCACTCTCTGTCTATTCTATCTATCCCATTATTAGCACGAATACCCTTCCTCCCCCCAAATCCTAGTTTAAAAGCTCCTTCATCCGTCTGACCATTTTTTCCCCCGAAATAGCTGTACCCTCCCCAGTGAGGCACAGCCCGTCCCTACCATAGAGCCTATAGCCGACAGCAAAGTTGGCCCAGTTCTCCATGAACCCAAACCCTTCCTTCCTACACCAATTTCTAAGCCACTCATTTATCTCCCTAAGCTCCTGCTGTCTTTCTAGTGACGCACGTGGTACCAGCAGTATTTCTGAAAACACCACCTTGGAGGTCCTGGCCTTCAGCTTCTCTCCTAGTTCCCTGTAATAATATTTAATGACCTTCCGCCTCACTCTACCTTTGTCATTAGTACCGATGTGTACCATGACTGCTGGGTTTTCCCCAGCCCCACCCAGTAGTCTATCTGATCCGCAATGTGTTGAACCCGAGCACCCGGCAGACAACACACTGTTCGGCATTCATGGTCTAGGCGGCAGATGACCCTGTCTGTCAGCCTAATTATAGAGTCCCCTACCAACAACATCTGTCTTGACTTTGCTGAACTCCTATTTCCCTCCTTCCTACAGCAGTCACCTTCCTGCTAGGAGCAACGTCCTGCTGAGGTGATCCCAGCCCTGGGCTAGCAATCCTAATTAGAGATGAGCGGTGTTCGACTAGAACTGTTCGCCAATCTCAAATTCGAGCTGTTTTGGGCGGTGTTCGAGTTGTTCGACGAACCCGAACGATTTGCAAAAAATTTGGCTGTTCGAGGTTATGTTCGATAACTGTTCGTGCACCAAAAGCGTGTCCTGCATGTCTGGTGCTATTTAGAGCACCAATCATGCAGGGATTGTCTGCCACTCACTGTAATGCCACAGCCATGGTGCTTGTGGCATTACAGTGATTGCCCAAATCGATGGGAACAGTGCCAACAGTGAAACATGAAAAGCAGGCAATTCAGCAGCGGCATACACCGGTACCCGACAATTTAGAACCGAAAGAATAGAGCTTCACACATAGATTAGATAGATATAAACATGTCAGCCACATAAATATGAAGTACAGTGACAGTGTTGCTTACTGTACTTGTCATTTAGTGTAAAGGATTTATTAAAAAAAATAATAGTGTTTTCATGCACCGTCTCTTTAAGAAAGCCGGCCGGCAATTCAGCATCTGTACCCGACAATTTATAACAGACAGAATAGAGCTTCACACATAGATTAGATAGATAGAAACATGTCAGTCACATATATATGAAGTACAGTGATAGTGTTGGTTACTGTACTTGTCATTTAGTATTAAAATAAAGGATTTATTATTAAAAAAATTGGCGTGGGGTTCCCCTTAATTTTAGGCTCTAGCGGAGGTTAAGCAGACAGCTGGGGCAGATGTTTGAAGCCTGGGAAGGGGGTAATACCCACGGAGCTTCCCAGGCTACTAATATCAGCCCCCAGCTGAATACATAGCCTTTACTAGCTATTAAAATGGGGGACCCCCCCAAAAAAATGACGTGGGGTCCCCCCTAATTTAATAGCTAGCAAAGGCTAGGCAGACAGCTGGGGGCTGATATTAATAGCCCAGGAAGGGAGCCATGAATATTGGCCCCCTCCCAGGCTAGAAACACCAGCCGTCAGCCGCCCCAGAAATGGCGCATTCATAGGATGCGCCAATTCTGGCACTTAGCCTCGCTCTTCCACGCTGCCCTGTAGCGGTGGCAGGGGGTAATAGGGCTGGGGTTGATGTCAGCTTATAATGCCAGCTGACATCAAGCCCAGGTTAGTAATGGAGAGGCGTCTATAAGACACCCCCATTACTAACCCCATAGTCAAACTTAAAAAAAACACAAACACCCAGAATAAAGTCCTTTAATTGAAATAAAGACACAATTCTTTATTGTTCTAAATTAAACCAGACTTACCGTCACGCCCATTCCAGCTGAAGCCAACGATCTCCTGTAATAAAAATAAAATAATAAAGCAACATCATCCTTACCTTTCCATGGTTCCCACGACAGCTTCAGCTCTGCTACATCGAGATGACAGGCTGGACCGCAGCAGAACGCCGCCATCCAGCCTGTCATCCCGCAGACACTGAGTAGAGCAGGCATGCTTGCGCTCCACATTGTCTCTCTGTGACGGCATAAAGATGAGCCGAGGTCATGTCCAATGAACTCGGCTCACCTCATGCACGTCACTTACAGCGTGGGAGATTTCTCACGTTGAAGCGCTGAGTGCAGGAGAATTTTCCCACGCTGTCAGTGACGTGCATGAGGTGAGCCGAGTTCATTGGACATGACCTCGGCTCATCTGGATGCCGTCACAGCGAGACACTGAGGAGCGCAAGCATGCCTGCTCTTCTCAGTGTCTGCAGGATGACAGGCTGGATGGCAGCGTTCTGCTGCGGTCCAGCCTGTCATCTCGATGTAGCAGAGCTGAAGCTGTCGTGGGAACCATGGAAAGGTAAGGACTTTGTTCTGGGTGTTGTGTTTTTTTTGAATACTTTACTAGAAATTCATGGCGGTCATGTCTAATACTGGCGTGACCCCATGAATTTTGGGCTTGGGGCCAGCTGATAATACCAAGCTGGCCCTAACCCCTTTATTACCCAGTGAGCCACCACACCAGGGCCCTGGATGAGTTGGGTACAGCGCCAGAAGATGGCGCTTCTATGAACGCGCCATTTTCCGGGGTGGCTGCGGACTGCAATTTGCAGCGGGGGGGGGGCCAGAAAGCTTGGGCCTCCCTGCGCTGCAGATTCCAGCCCCCAGCTGCCTAGTTGTACCTGGCTGGACACAAAAATAGGGCGAAGCCCCACGTATTTTTTTTTTAATTATTTCATGAAATTCATGAAATAATTAAGAAAAAAAGGCCTTCCCTATATTGTTGTGTCCGGCCAGGTACAAATAGTCAGCTGGTGGTTGGGGGCAGCCCGTTCCTGCCTGCTGTACCTGGCTGGACACAAATATAGTGCGAAGCCCCACTTCAATTTTTTTAAATTATTTCAGGAAATTTATGAAATATTTAAAAAAAAATTGACGTGGGGCTTCGCACTATATTTGTGTCCAATCAGGTGCAGCAGGCAGGAACGGGCTGCCCCCAACCACCAGCTGCCTATTTGTACCTGGCCGGACACAACAATATAGGGAAGCCCTTTTTTTCTTAATTATTTCATGAAATAATTTAAAGAAAATTGACGTGGGGCTTCGCCCTGTTTTTGTGTCCAGCCAGGTACAACTAGGCAGCTGGGGGCTTTCTGGGCCACCCCCGCTGCAAATTGCAGTCCGCAGCCACCCCGGAAAATGGCGCGTTCATAGAAGCGCCATCTTCTGGCGCTGTACCCAACACATCCAGGGCCCTGATGCGGTGGCTCACTGGGTAATAAAGGGGTTAGGGCCAGCTTGGCATTATCAGCTGGCCCTAAGCCCAAAATTCATGGGGTCACGCCAATATTAGACATGACCACCATGAATTTCTAGTAAAGTATTTAAAAAAAACACAACACCCAGAAAAAAAGTCCTTTAATTGAAATAAACACACAATTCTTTATTGTTCTAAATTAAACCATACTTACCGTCACGCCCATTCCAGCTGAAGCCAACGATCTCCTGCAATAAAAGAAAAATAATAAACCAACCTCATCCTTACCTTTTCATGGTTCCCATGACAGCTTCAGCTCTGCTACATCGAGATGACAGGCTGGACCGCAGCAGAACGCTGCCATCCAGCCTGTCATCCCGCAGACACTGAGAAGCGCAGGCTTGCTTGCGCTCCACAGTGTCTCTCTGTGAGGGCATCCAGATGAGCCGAGTTAATGTCCAATGAACTCGGCTCACCTCATGCACGTCACTGACAGCGTGGGAAAATTCTCCTGCACTCAGCGCTTCAGCGTGGGAGAATTCTCACACTGAAGCGCTGAGTGCAGGAGAATTCTCCCACGCTGTCAGTGACGTGCAGGAGGTGAGCTGAGTTCATTGGACATGAGCTCACCTTATGCACGTCACTGACAGCGTGGGAAAATTCTCCTGCACTCAGCGCTTCAGCGTGGGAGAATTCTCACGCTGAAGCGCTGAGTGCAGGAGAATTCTCCCACGCTGTCAGTGACGTGCAGGAGGTGAGCTGAGTTCATTGGACATGAGCTCACCTTATGCACGTCACTGACAGCGTGGGAGAATTCTCCTGCACTCAGCGCTTCAGCGTGAGAATTTTCCCACGCTGTCAGTGACGTGCATGAGGTGCGCCGAGTTCATTGGACATGAACTCGTCTCATCTTTATGCCGTCACAGCCAGACACTGCAGAGCGCAAGCATGCCTGCGCTTCTCAGTGTCTGCGGGATGACAGGCTGGATGGCGGCGTTCTGCTGCGGTCCAGCCTGTCATCTCGATGTAGCAGAGCTGAAGCTGTCGTGGGAACCATGGAAAGGTAAGGATGATGTTGCTTTATTATTTTTCTTTTATTGCAGGAGATCGTTGGCTTCAGCTGGAATGGGCGTGATGGTAAGTATGGTTTAATTTAGAACAATAAAGGATTGTGTCTTTATTTCAATTAAAGGACTTTATTCTGGGTGTTTGTGTTTTCTTTTAACTTTGACTATGGGGTTAGTAATGGGGGTGTCTTATAGACGCCTCTCCATTACTAACCTGGGCTTGATGTCAGCTGGCATTATAAGCTGACATCAACCCCAGCCCTATTACCCCCTGCCACCGCTACAGGGCAGCGTGGAAGAGCGAGGCTAAGTGCCAGAATTGGCGCATCCTATGAATGCGCCATTTCTGGGGCGGCTGACGGCTGGTGTTTCTAGCCTGGGAGGGGGCCAATATTCATGGCTCCCTTCCTGGGCTATTAATATCAGCCCCCAGCTGTCTGCCTAGCCTTTGCTAGCTATTAAATTAGGGGGGACCCCACGTCATTTTTTGGGGGGGGTCCCCCATTTTAATAGCTAGTAAAGGCTAGGTATTCAGCTGGGGGCTGATATTAGTAGCCTGGGAAGCTCCGTGGGTATTACCCCCTTCCCAGGCTTCAAACATCTGCCCCAGCTGTCTGCTTAACCTCCGCTAGAGACTAAAATTAAGGGGAACCCCACGCCAATTTTTTTTAATAATAAATCCTTTATTTTAATACTAAATGACAAGTACAGTAACCAACACTATCACTGTACTTCATATATATGTGACTGACA
The DNA here is from genome assembly GCF_046119375.1 of Phyllobates terribilis. Lineage (NCBI taxonomy): Eukaryota > Metazoa > Chordata > Amphibia > Anura > Dendrobatidae > Phyllobates > Phyllobates terribilis. The sequence goes on from NW_027362761.1 coordinate 288,292,172, forward strand.
TGTTTCTATCTATCTAATCTATGTGTGAAGCTCTATTCTGTCTGTTATAAATTGTCGGGTACAGATGCTGAATTGCCGGCCGGCTTTCTTAAAGAGACGGTGCATGAAAACACTATTATTTTTTTTAATAAATCCTTTACACTAAATGACAAGTACAGTAAGCAACACTGTCACTGTACTTCATATATATGTGACTGACATGTTTCTATCTATCTAATCTATGTGTGAAGCTCTATTCTGTCTGTTATAAATTGTCGGGTACAGATGCTGAATTGCCGGCCGGCTTTTTTAAAGAGACAGTGCATGAAAACACTATTATATTTTTTAATAAATCCTTTACACTAAATGACAAGTACAGTAAGCAACACTGTCACTGTACTTCATATATATGTGACTGACATGTTTCTATCTATCTAATATATGTGTGAGGCTCTATTCCTTCTTGTCTAAATTGTCGGGTACCGGTGTATGCCGCTGCTGAATTGCCGGCCGGCTTTTTTAAAGAAAGCGTCTTCTGAGCAGTTTGTCAGCTTTTGGACACCTTTGAAGGTGTTTTCTATGTGTTTCTATGTGTTTTTGTTTGCCTGCCATTGGTTTTAACGGTGTTCGACGGTGTTCTAAGGTGTTCGACGAACAGTTCGACGAACAGTTCCTCGAACATCCCGGTGTTCGACGAACCGAACCGAACCCGAACACTACGGGGGTGGCTCAACACTAATCCTAATATCAGCCAAACAGGCATATTTACTAAGTTGTGCCAGATCAGGACTGGGCTCCCTGGCACTTTTCCCCCTGCTCGTTCTTCTAACTGTTACCTAGGTACCTACTTCTGGGTCCTGATCTTCCCCACCTCCACCCTCCTCCATATTGCTGGCCCCAGCCAGTGCAAGCTCAGTGAGCTCTAAACTCCTCTCCAAGTTTGCAATGCTTAGTGTTGCTAGCTGCACATTTAGATCCAGTATCTGGGCTTCCAAACATGTAACTCACTTTTAATAGTTGCAAATTATATCTCAAAGTTTTAGAATTTGCGTGGAACTGTAAATTTCAGTCAATTTGACTCAAAGTTGATCCTCGGCAGATTGATCCACTCTAGTTGATAATTTTCTTGTTCTAGTCCTTCTATGTCCCTCTGAATGGACTGCATTGCACCAACTTTGGCCTCTACTTTTTAAATGGTCCCACTTAAATACTATTGATCTCTCTTATAAGAATATTTTAAATACACTTCATGCTTTTATTATCCAAAATTGTGGGACAAATGAAGGAATATAACAGACTTAAATATGCATTTAGCTTTTCTTACCACTCTCTACGTTTATACAAAGCGCTCTACCATAAGCACAGCAGACTCATAACTATGAGTAGGATGTGTTTTATCATTTCTACAGCTAGCTATATAGCAAAATACATTTATGCTGTATGTTTGTAGTATGCTGCCCTTAGATATTCAGTAAATTCTGCTGACATATTAAACTAGCTGTTGTCTTTTCAACAAGCTTTGACAAATTTTGTACACATTTTATTTTTATTTTTAAAATGGGATAGCGGTTAGCAATGAGCAACTTCTAAATTACAATCTTGGAAAATAGACCTATTTTGGCATTAAGATTAATTAATAACAAAGCTAACATTATTTTTTAGAGAAAAAAACACCTATCTTTAACACATTAGTTGACAAACTATATTGTAACATTTCTCAATACGCATAATTGACTGAACCTAATGTTGACAGGTTACCTGTAAGACAATAAACTTTACATAACAATAAATGATCAAAATAGTAATAATGACTCTAAGGTCTTTACTAGTGTTGAGCCACCCCCGTAGTGTTCGAGTTCGGTTCGGTTCGTCGAACACCCGTGTGTTCGCCGAACTGTTCGTCGAACTGTTCGTCGAACACCTTCGAACACCGTTAAAACCAATGGCAGGCAAACAAAAACACATAGAAACACATAGAAAACACCTTCAAAGGTGTCCAAAAGCTGACAAACTGCTCAGAAGACACAACTAACACATGGAAAAGTGACAAGTACATATAGTCATGCGAAAATAAAAGAGGTGGAGGAGTAAAAGGAGGGGGAGACACAGATATAGGCATGTCATGCCCTTCTAAAATCCAAAAAGTGAGAAGCCGACACGGCCAGTCCGCTCCTGCCCGTGCCACCTCCGTGTCGCCGGGTTTGTGCCAGAGCCGCGGTGAACCCTGATGGCCAGCCCCCCTCTCCCAATACTGGTGCCTGTCCGCTGGTGGGTCGAGCGAGCCCCCCTGTGGTGGAGGCAGCTCTAAGCTTTTTAATTTAAATTGTCTCTCTAATTTGAATGAATACACTTTAAATCCATTTACAAGGATCTATTGGAGGGCAAGTCTCATGCCAGCAGCCGCGTAATTCCAGCTCCAGTAGCATCCACTAAAGCTGCTGCAGTTAAAAAGCTTTTATAAGGATCGAGCTCGGCTGTCCACCGCAAGGCATCCTACTGCCAGTCCCAGCCCCTATGCCTTGGGGTGCCTCCTGATGCTCTTCACTGAGTATCCCATGGTCCCGAAGCATTTCCTTTGAAAAAATTAAGTGTCTAAACTACAGGTGGTGTAGCTTGCTTAACAGCCGGGATAATCCGCTGACTAGCAGACACTGCTACTAGGCACAAAGTATTTCCTGGGCTAGATGCAGTTAAAAATTTGTAATTAGATACTCTCATTGGATGCTGAGAAAGCATTCCATATAGTCTCCTGGCACGCCATATATGATTCTCTTAAAAAGCTTGGGGTAGGGGTCTAGGGGACCCTTTTATAGCCAAAATCACGGCCCTGTATCGCAATACGTCACCTAGGCTGAAGATAAATGGAACTGTAGCACCCTGAGGGCTCGGTTGCTACAGACGTATTGCACCTCACCCAGAGGTGTGATATCTCACTCTCAGGTAAGGATGGAGTGTGGATCAGGACCCGACACCTGCATGCATTACACCACATTGCCGTGGGGCAGGGCGACCAATATGCCCCTGAGATGGGCACGACAGTCCCTGTCCCTGGCTGGAGTGGGGGGAGGGAACACTGAGGAAGGGGAACCCTGTAGTGCAGGAGCAGGGAGTAAGCAGTTCCTGGGTGCATTGAGAAGGGAGTATAAAAGGTGGGCACCATCTTAGTTCAGTGCAGAGAAGTCTGAGCAGAAGTGGCAGGGAGCAGGGGCTCTGCATGAGCTCTGCTCCGGAGGCGGGCCTAGTAACAGAGGCCCAGGCCTGGAAGAGGGAGAAGGAAGGAAGAGGAGCGGAGAAGGCTCCAGGAACGAGGAATGAAGGGATCCCAGGGGTGCGGACGGGCGAGTCGCCACCGCACGCCCGAATCCACCTGCGTGGAGGGGTCAGGCCAAAGGGGGAGACCGGTCCCCGAACTAGTGGAGGCAGGAAACGACCCTCAGCTAGAAACCGGAGGCTCTGACATTTTATGTGGCGCAGCCCCTCGCTACACCCGCTAGGAAGGCACCACATAGGGTCAGGGAAACTGGCGCCAAGTTTACCAAGAGGAGGCCCGAGGCAGCCGGACAGAAGTGTTGGTAAGAAAGGCCAGACAAAGGACACACAAAGGGGGTCCTGTGAAGTGCTCCAAAGTTATCTGGGAGTTGTCTGAGCCCCTCACCTGGTGAGCACAGTACGACGTGGGCAGCCGTTACCTGCAGACGTGGTCTGGATAATAAGAACTGTGAGTAAAGGCCCTGGACTGCATCACTGACTCCGTGTCGTTACTGCTGCTGCCCTGCCCAATCACCCACATCCTCCGCATACACTGCCCTGAGGCTATACTCCTCCCGTGGGGAGTTATGCTACGCTCTGCTGCACCCACAACACCAGCCTCAGCGGTCTGCCCTGTAGCGGCGGTTCACTCTGACCGCAATCCACGGGTGGCGTAGTCAGACATTTAAACATCAAAACCACATAAATAGTTCCGCCACTGGTTTGACCGCCCTGAGCCACGGAACCGGGTCGCCGCCACGAAGACTACAACCACCAGCATCCACCAAAAAGGGTCCGGCTCCGGGTGTCCCAAGGCCCAGGGGGTGCGTCAGAACATTTTCATCACCTTTCACAATCACCAATGGGACAAGGCAGGGATGTCCTCTGTCCCCTCTCTTATACATCCTAGTGACGGAGCACCTGCTCTCATCAATTCGCCATAACCCCAATATTAGGTGGACTGAGGTGGGAGGCACCGAGTACAAGTGCTCTCTATTTGCTGATGATGTCCTAGTATATATCACTCAATCACATATATCCATCCATGCTGTTATGGCTGAAATAGATCACTTTGTTACATGGTAAAATTTTAAAATCAATGCAGCGAAGTCTGAGGCCCTCGATGTCTCCCTCCCCAAATCCATATAGGATTCCATCCAGTCCAACTTTCCCTTTGCCTGGCCCTCACAGGGTATCAAATACTTAGGAATTCCTATTCATAGAGACCTCTCCCATCTATGTTATCTTAATTTTGGGCCCTTTATTGAACAATTCCATACAGACCACGGTTGGCACGTTAGAACTGTAAGATTCACTACGTGAACCGCTGGTGTTTTGTGGAAAAGCACATGTACACCGCGTTCCAAATTATTATGCAAAAAGTGTTTAGGAGTGATAAGGGAAGAATTTGTTTGTTTGTCAGTTAAACTCATTGATGGTGATGTGTGTCAGGGCTCTTTATATCACTGTAAGCAATTGCAGACACCTGTGCTAATTAGTTTGGCAGGTGTGTCCAATGAAAGGCAAGACTACTTAAGAAGGCTCTCTCACATTATTAAGCAGCCTACATTTTCTGCCAAAATGGGAAAGAAAAAGGATGTGTCGGCTGCTGAGAAGCAACAAATTGTGGAGTGTTTAGGTCAAGGCATGACTACAATCAACATTGTGCGATGATCAGGATGAAGTGTCTTGGCAATCAAGAAGTATGTAGCTGATTCACAGTACACACGTGTGCGTGCTGATAAGGGCAAATTGAGGACTCGTTCCTACAGGCAATTACGTCAGGTTGAAAGAGCAGCGGCAAAAAAGCCTTGTCATAGCAGCAGACAAGTTTTTGAAGCTGCTTGTGCCTCCAACGTCCCCCGAACAACAAGATGCAGGGTCCTTCAGAGGTTTGCAGCTGTGCATACGCCATCCTGTCGACCTCCTCTATCCACTTCACACAAGCAGAAACGGCTCCAGTGGGCCAAACATTACATGAAGACTGATTTCAAAACTGTTTTGTTCACGGATGAGTGCCATGCAGCGCTCGATGGTCCAGATGGATGGAGTGGAGGATGGCTGGTTGATGGACACCCCACGCAAACACGGCTACAGCGCCAACAAGGAGGAGGTGGAGTAATGTTTTGGGCTGGAATCATGGGGAGAGAGATTGTCGGCCCCTTTAGGATCCCTGAAGGCGCTAAAGATGAACTCCATAATGTATGTGGATTTTCTCAAACAGCACTTCCTGCCATGGTTCAAGAAGAAGAACCGTGTATTTCACAGCAAGATCATTTTTCTGCATGATAATGCACCATCTCATGCTGCACATAAAACATCTGCATCTCTGGCTGATATGGGCATAAAAGGGGACAAACTTATGGTGTGACCCCCATGCTCCCCTGACCTCTACCCCATTCAGAACCTTTGGAGCATCATTAAAAGGAGTGTCTATGATGACGGGAGGCAGTTCACATCTAAGCAACAGCTCTGGGAGGGTATTCTGTCCTCATGCAAAAAAATTGAAGCAGAAACCATCCAAAACCTGACAAATTCAATGGACGAGAGAGTTCAGAAGCTCCTTTTGAACAAGGGGTCCTATGTGAAAATGTAACATCACCTAGAATAAAGTTTTGAGTTGAAAACTGTTTGATTTCAGTTTCTAACAACCTGCTAATGCTTATAATTTCAAAAATGACCATTTTTTTGGTCTTTATTAAAATGAAAAGGTTGATCGAAAAGTTTGGGGGATCTAAGAGTGTGGCAACCCAGTAGTCATGATTACTTCGAATTCTGACAATATGAGGGTCATGCTGCAGGTAGTGCAGCAAGAAGGCACTTATGTGTCTTGCGCATCTCGGAGCCCCAAAATTATTTTCCGGGCTAGATGCAGCTAAAAATTATTTTTAATTTTAAATCTGGTGGAGCTTATTATAGATGGCCTAATAGGATCAGTGCTGCACACTGCTACAAAGCCCAAATTATTTTCCAGTCAAGATACAGATAAACATGATTAGTAATTTGAAAGCTTAAAACGTTTGGTAGGGTGATTTTAACCAATCATCAAGCTTTTACTCTCCCCAGGATGACACAGGGGTAGAAAAGTCGTTTCGGATCCATGATTTGTTCATCTTTATGAACGTGAGTCTGTCTACATTATCAGTGGAGAGCCGCGTGCGCTTATCTGTCAGCACACCACCAGCAGTGCTGAACACACGTTCAGACAGAACGCTGGCTGCGGGGCATGACAAGATCTCCAAGGCGTAAGTGGCTAGCTCCGGCCATTTATCCAGATTGGAAGCCCAAAAAGAGCAAGGGTCCAGTGACACAGTCGTGGCTTCAATGTTTACTTGGAGATACTCCTGTACCATCGTCTCTAGGCGTTGACTATGTGTCAGACTTCTTGTCTCCTGTGGCCTTGCAAAGGATGGGCTAAAAAAGTGGTGAAATGATTCCGCAAAATTGATGTTACCAGCAGATACTGTGGTTCTGTTACGGTTTGAGTGCTGAACACTTGACGGTCCCACGGTTGGCAAGTGTGAACTGTGAGATTCACTACGTGCACCACTGGTATTTTGTGGAAAAGCACATGTAAGATTCTGCAACAGTCTCTGCTGATACTCCTGCATGCGTGCATCCCTTTCTATGGCAGGAATAATTTCTGCAAATTTACTTTTGTACCGGGGATCTAACAGTGTGGCAACCCAGTAGTCAGGATTATTTCTAATTCTCACAATTCGAGGGTCATGTTGCAGGTAGTGCAGCAAGAAGGCACTCATGTGTGTTGCGCATCCAGGAGCACCAAGTCCCTGTTGTGTTGGTGGCGAGGTAACAATCATGCTTCCTTCCTCTGTCCTCTCCCCCCAACCTCGCACAACAGAAATGTGATCAAGGTCTCCCTCATCTGATGAGTCTTCCATCAGTTCGTCCTCCACTTCTTCCTGGGCTCCTGCACCTTCCTCACTAGTTTGGCTGCTACCATGCGCCCTGGTAAAACCATCTCCCCCACCCTCACATGCCTGCCGCCTTGGTGCTGCCGACCTTCTGGACCTTGCAGATGTTAGCCCTTCCGCATACAACTCCTCCTCCTCTACTTCCTCCACCTCCTCTTGTGCCACCACCTGACTCCGAATTCTGTTTAACATGTGCTCCAGCATGTAAATCACCGGAATAGTCATGCTGATAATGGCATCGTCAGCACTAAACATCTTCGTCGCCATTTCAAAACTGTGCAGAAGGGTGCATAGGTCCCTGATCTGAGACCACTCCTCCAGCGTGATTTGCCCCACCTCTGAATCTCGTTGGCCCAGGCTATACGTCAGAACGTATTGCACCAGGGCTTGTCGGTGCTGCCACAGTCGCTGCAACATGTGCAGAGTTGAATTCCACCGGGTAGGCACATCGCATTTTAGCCGGTGAAGTGGCAGGCCCAACGACTTCTGTAGAGATGTAAGTCGCTGAGCTGCGGAATGCGAACGGCGGAAGTGAGCACACAGCGACCGTGCCCTCTGCAGAAGGCCATCTAGTCTGGGATAGTGGGCTAAAAATTGCTGGACAACCAGGTTCAACACGTGAGCCATACAAGGCACGTGTGTGACATTGCCCCGGCGAAGGGCCGCACCCAGGTTTGCAGCATTGTCGCACACGGCCTTCCCTGGTTTCAGGTCCAGTGGAGACAACCATTCATGAAATTGGTTCTCCAGAGCTGACCACAACTCCTCAGCTGTGTGACTCACATTTCCCAGACATTTCAATGTAAAAACCGCCTGATGACGTTGAGCCCTACTGCCAGCATAGTAAGGAGGTGTGCAGGATCCCTTCTGCACAGTTAGAAAGCTTGTGGCATGACCAGACAGGCTTTGGGTGCAGGTGGAAGACCGAGAGGAGGTTGAGGAGGCAGAAGCAGTGGAGGAACTTTGACATAAAGAGGATTGACACACAACTCGTGGGGACGGCAAGACTTGGACAGCAGCCCCTTGTCCTGCTGTCACCATAGTTACCCAGTGCCCAGTCAGCGACATGTAACGCCCCTGTCCATGCCTACTCGTCCAAGTGTCTGTGGTGAAATGCACCCTGTCACACACAGAGTTTCTCAAAGAAGCGGTGATGTTGTGTGCGACATGCTGGTGGAGCGCAGGCACACCTTTCTTTGAGAAGTAGTGCCGACTGGGCATCTGGTACTGGGGCACTGCGACGGACATAAGGTCTCGAAAATCCTCTGTGTCCACCAGGCGGAAAGGCAGCATTTCTGTAGCCAAGAGCTTGCAGATGGTGAAATTCAACCTCTTAGCTTTCTCATGGCTAGGAGGAAATGGTCTTTTACTTGTCCACATCTGAGGGACCGAGGGCTGGCTATTGTGCTTAGACGGGGTTGATAAGGGTGTCCCCGGCAAACTGCCGGTCTGTGAGGAAGATGCAGGCGGACATGTTAGTTTGCCTTGATCCAAAGGTGGTGCTATCGATGTCGGACAGCGCTCAACACCAGCTGGTGTTACCACCTCCAAAGAAAATGATGACCTGCCAATCACGCTGGCTGTTGCGGGTAAAGAGGTGGCAGGTCTGCGCCCCAAAACAGGTGTGACTGCTGTCCCCCCAGTCACAGAGGATGAAGAGGCCGCGGATGCACAAGATATGGCAGACGGTGGTTGGCCCGGCCGGCTAGGCCGCATTGTAGCACACTGAGCTTCCCACTGCAACTTATGCTTCATGTCCATGTGCCGGTTCATGCATGAAGTACTCAAACTATGTATTTTTTGGCCTCTACTTAGCTTTTGCTGACAAATGTTACAGATAACACGAGTTGGGTCATCTTTATCGATCTGAAAAAATGCCCAGGCTATGCAAGGCTTAGCACCCATGCGACCTGAAGAGCCAGCACGACTTGTGGTGAGAGGCAGAGTTGTGTTTGAGGATGCAGTTGTTGACGTGCTTCCAGTACTACGTCTCTGTCCAGGAAGGCGCAACCTGACCTCGTCGTCACTAGCATCTTCCTCCACATCCTCTGCTGACCTCATCTCTTGGCTGACTGTGGGTTGACAGTAAGTGGGATCTCCGACCTCATCATCATCACCCTGTGCGTTATCACACCCGTCGTCCTCAGAGCCAACCTGTTCCTGCCCTGACAAAAAACTAAAGTTGTCGCTCCAATCAGGTATTTGAGTCTTATCATCGTCTTCCTCATTGTCTCCACCAACAGGAGTTACAGTTTGGGAATGAGGGTCTACATTATGGTCAGAACCTTCTGCGTCTGGTCCTGGATCCGACTCATAAAGAGTCTGGGCATCAGTGCAGATCATTTCCTCGTCTGGATTCACAGAAGCGCTGGAGTCGACCTCTGATTCCCAGGCTATAGTATGAGTAAACAGCTCTGCAGACTCAACCATCTGTTCTACCTCATACTCAGACGGGCAGCTGGAGATTTGGGAGCTGTGAGGAAGCAAGTGCGATTTGGGTGACACCTTTGAGGACTGGAGTATTTGTGATGTTGAAGTTGATGTGGAGGAGAGCCCACTTAAAGGAACACTTGATATCCGTTGAAGCACCTGCTGTTTTTGTGCCTCATCTGGAATTTGTAGTGATTGGCGTGGCCGTAAGAAAGGGATCTTATCACATTGTCCGCTAAAAGAAGTAGACATTTTAGTTTGGCTGGAAGATGGTCTTTCTTCTGCAGATGTTACTGTTGCTTTAACACCTACCCCACGGACACAACCTTTTTTCCCCTTCCCAACACACCTATTCCCCTTTCCACCAGCAGCAGGCCTTTTTCCACTCATTTTGGTGGTTAACTAATTCACAACTCTGGAGTTGTTTGCACAAAAAAACAATGGATGGTAACCGAGCAGAGCTGAGTGGCCAAACTGTGGTATTAGGCCAAAACTATTGGCTGGGTTAGATGCAGAAAAAAATTATTTTGAATTTGCAACCTGATGGAGGTCAGTATAGATGGACTAATAGAGAAAGTCCGACACACTACTAGAAGGCCAAATATTTTTTCAGAGGTAGATGCAGAAAAAAATATATTCAGTTTGCAACCTGATGGAGGTCAGTATAGATGGACTAATACAACAAGTCCCGCACACAGCTAGAAGCCCAAATATTTTTTCAGAGGTACTGTAGATGCAGATAAAAATTATTTTTAATTTGCAACCTGATGGAGGTCAGTATAGATGGACTAATAGAGAAAGTCCGACACACTACTAGAAGGCCAAATATTTTTTCAGAGGTAGATGCAGAAAAAAATATATTCAGTTTGCAACCTGATGGAGGTCAGTATAGATGGACTAATACAACAAGTCCCACACACAGCTAGAAGCCCAAATATTTTTTCAGAGGTACTGTAGATGCAGATAAAAATTAGTTTTAATTTGCAACCTGATGGAGGTCAGTATAGATGGACTAATAGAGAAAGTCCGACACACTACTAGAAGGCCAAATATTTTTTCAGAGCTAGATGCAGAAAAAAATTATATTCAGTTTGCAACCTGATGGAGGTCAGTATAGATGGACTAATAGAGAAAGTCCGACACACTACTAGAAGGCCAAATATTTTTTCAGAGGTAGATGCAGAAAAAACTATATTCAGTTTGCAACCTGATGGAGGTCAGTATAGATGGACTAATAGAACAAGTCCCACACACTGCTAGAAGCCCAAATTTTTTTTCAGAGGTACTGTAGATGCAGATAAAAATTAGTTTTAATTTGCAACCTGATGGAGGTCAGTATAGATGGACTAATAGAGAAAGTCCGACACACTACTAGAAGGCCAAATATTTTTTCAGAGCTAGATGCAGAAAAAAATTATATTCAGTTTGCAACCTGATGGAGGTCAGTATAGATGGACTAATAGAGAAAGTCCGACACACTACTAGAAGGCCAAATATTTTTTCAGAGGTAGATGCAGAAAAAAATATATTCAGTTTGCAACCTGATGGAGGTCAGTATAGATGGATTAATAGAACAAGACCCACACACAGCTAGAAGCTCAATATTTTTTCAGAGGTAGATGCAGAAAAAACTATATTCAGTTTGCAACCTGATGGAGGTCAGTATAGATGGACTAATAGAACAAGTCCCACACACTGCTAGAAGCCCAAATATTTTTTCAGAGGTACTGTAGATGCAGATAAAAATTAGTTTTAATTTGCAACCTGATGGAGGTCAGTATAGATGGACTAATAGAGAAAGTCCGACACACTACTAGAAGGCCAAATATTTTTTCAGAGCTAGATGCAGAAAAAAATTATATTCAGTTTGCAACCTGATGGAGGTCAGTATAGATGGACTAATAGAGAAAGTCCGACACACTACTAGAAGGCCAAATATTTTTTCAGAGGTAGATGCAGAAAAAAATATATTCAGTTTGCAACCTGATGGAGGTCAGTATAGATGGATTAATAGAACAAGACCCACACACAGCTAGAAGCCCAATATTTTTTCAGAGGTAGATGCAGAAAAAACTATATTCAGTTTGCAACCTGATGGAGGTCAGTATAGATGGACTAATAGAACAAGTCCCACACACTGCTAGAAGCCCAAATATTTTTTCAGAGGTACTGTAGATGCAGATAAAAATTAGTTTTAATTTGCAACCTGATGGAGGTCAGTATAGATGGACTAATAGAGAAAGTCCGACACACTACTAGAAGGCCAAATATTTTTTCAGAGCTAGATGCAGAAAAAACTATATTCAGTTTGCAACCTGATGGAGGTCAGTATAGATGGACTAATAGAACAAGTCCCACACACTGCTAGAAGCCCAAATATTTTTTCAGAGGTACTGTAGATGCAGATAAAAATTAGTTTTAATTTGCAACCTGATGGAGGTCAGTATAGATGGACTAATAGAGAAAGTCCGACACACTACTAGAAGGCCAAATATTTTTTCAGAGCTAGATGCAGAAAAAAATTATATTCAGTTTGCAACCTGATGGAGGTCAGTATAGATGGACTAATAGAGAAAGTCCGACACACTACTAGAAGGCCAAATATTTTTTCAGAGGTAGATGCAGAAAAAAATATATTCAGTTTGCAACCTGATGGAGGTCAGTATAGATGGATTAATAGAACAAGACCCACACACAGCTAGAAGCCCAATATTTTTTCAGAGGTAGATGCAGAAAAAAATATATTCAGTTTGCAACCTGATGGAGGTCAGTATAGATGGACTAATTGAACAAGTCCCACACACTGCTAGAAGCCCAAATATTTTTTCAGAGGTACTGTAGATGCAGATAAAAATTAGTTTTAATTTGCAACCTGATGGAGGTCAGTATAGATGGACTAATAGAGAAAGTCCGACACACTACTAGAAGGCCAAATATTTTTTCAGAGCTAGATGCAGAAAAAAATTATATTCAGTTTGCAACCTGATGGAGGTCAGTATAGATGGACTAATAGAGAAAGTCCGACACACTACTAGAAGGCCAAATATTTTTTCAGAGGTAGATGCAGAAAAAAATATATTCAGTTTGCAACCTGATGGAGGTCAGTATAGATGGATTAATAGAACAAGACCCACACACAGCTAGAAGCCCAATATTTTTTCAGAGGTAGATGCAGAAAAAACTATATTCAGTTTGCAACCTGATGGAGGTCAGTATAGATGGACTAATAGAACAAGTCCCACACACTGCTAGAAGCCCAAATATTTTTTCAGAGGTACTGTAGATGCAGATAAAAATTAGTTTTAATTTGCAACCTGATGGAGGTCAGTATAGATGGACTAATAGAGAAAGTCCGACACACTACTAGAAGGCCAAATATTTTTTCAGAGCTAGATGCAGAAAAAACTATATTCAGTTTGCAACCTGATGGAGGTCAGTATAGATGGACTAATAGAACAAGTCCCACACACTGCTAGAAGCCCAAATATTTTTTCAGAGGTACTGTAGATGCAGATAAAAATTAGTTTTAATTTGCAACCTGATGGAGGTCAGTATAGATGGACTAATAGAGAAAGTCCGACACACTACTAGAAGGCCAAATATTTTTTCAGAGCTAGATGCAGAAAAAAATTATATTCAGTTTGCAACCTGATGGAGGTCAGTATAGATGGACTAATAGAGAAAGTCCGACACACTACTAGAAGGCCAAATATTTTTTCAGAGGTAGATGCAGAAAAAAATATATTCAGTTTGCAACCTGATGGAGGTCAGTATAGATGGATTAATAGAACAAGACCCACACACAGCTAGAAGCCCAATATTTTTTCAGAGGTAGATGCAGAAAAAAATATATTCAGTTTGCAACCTGATGGAGGTCAGTATAGATGGACTAATTGAACAAGTCCCACACACTGCTAGAAGCCCAAATATTTTTTCAGAGGTACTGTAGATGCAGATAAAAATTAGTTTTAATTTGCAACCTGATGGAGGTCAGTATAGATGGACTAATAGAATGATGCTATGCCCAAAAGATTTTACTTCACTAGGTGCAGTAAAAAAATTGGTATTCTATACACAGGTGGTATATCTTGCAACACAGATAGGCTACTCCACTGACTAACACACTCTGCAATAGGCCAAAAAGGATTAGCTTTGCTAGATTCAGCCAAATGCTGTGAAAAAACTTGCACAGCACTGGCACAGACCTGCCTGGCAAAAACTGATAGGAACTCATGTAACCTAGTCCTGAAAAGGACTGCAATTACAATTAGTCTTTACTCCCACAACCGATCTATTTAAGAGCACAGACCTCCCTGATAAAAGTCGTAGGAAATGCTGTAACCTAGTCCTTAAAAGGACTGCAATCACAACTATTCCCTACTCCCAAGCTATCTGTATATTTGTGCGAAAATTGGCAACAGCGGTGCCGTCTAACACGCAGCTGCAGCAGTGAGAAAATGGTGGCGACGGGGAAAATGGCTTGGTCTTATAGGGCAAGGACATGTGACATACACTGCCAATGACACATGCCCTTGCTTGTGTGAAAAAAAGCACTTCGCTCCTTGTGTGCGCTGCTGATAGGCTGACAGATTGCACCTCCCCACTGTAAATGCGGGAAAGAGAAAAAAAAATGGAGATCTTCATTGTTCCTGCAGAGATCCATCCCCTGCCCCTCCCCCCACCCCGCTGTACACTCAAACTGCGTATTAACATTAATTTTCATCATTACTGAGAAAAAATCCAGTTATGATTTTGGTGCACGAACAGTTATCGAACATAACCTCGAACAGCCGAATTTTTCTCAAATTGTTCGTGTTCGCCGAACGGCTCGAACACCGCCCAAAACAGCTCGAATTTGAGATTGGCGAACAGTTCGAGTAGAACAACGCTCATCTCTAGTCTTTACAATGATAACGATGTTTATCTAATTAAAACCTTCACCCTTCTTGTGTCAACAAGTAATACAATTAAGGCATCAACTAGTTGATTACTTTGACTTCAATAGTTTACAATGCAAGGGAACAATTTTCTTTTGTGAAATTGCATTGTCAACATGTCCTAATTTTCAATTTAATTAGAGATGATATTTTTTATTGAGAAAGGTCTGTTTTATTTTATTGTTCATTCATAATGATTTCTATTGCCTTGTGTAATACTTCATTAATTTTATAAGCAAACATTAGTGAGTCTAGATAATTTATGTTGTCTATTATGAATGTTTATTTTAGCATTTATTTGCTGCCTTAATATATGGATAATACATTTTACTCACAAGGTTTCTTCTTATTTATATCTTGATTGCAATTGAAATTAAAATACTTCAAAAGAGGGCTACATTTTAGCCTACTCTTCCTTAATTCTGCATTATCCAGAATTCCAATAGAAAGAAATGAAAATTGGCCACAGAGAAATATTTTTTTTATGTCTATTTAAAAAAAACGTAAACTTCTGGTAATTGTAATAACTGTATCTTAACATCAACTGAAGTACCAAGTCTTCAACAAAAAAAGGAATTAATAGTGAAGGATAGGTAAAATCAATCAAGTCTAAATTTTTATCTAACTATATACAAATATAGGGAGAAATGCAAAGAACTTTGGTACTTTTAGACCAGGGGTCCTCAAACTACGGCCCGCGGGCCACATGCGGCCCGCGGAGGATTTTTATCCGGCCCGTCAGGCTGTGGGTGGAGGAGAGCGGTGTCAGCGCCCGCTCCCTCCCGCTCGCTCAGGGCCCCGGCAGCCGGATACTTACCTCTCCCCGTCCCTCCGCAGATCCGCTGTCTTCCTGCTCTGCGCTCCATGTGACGTCTCAGGTCAGAGGGTGCGGTGACGCCTTTACACCGCTCCCTCCCATGAGCCATCACAGGCAGCGCAGAGCGGGATGGGGCCGGCGACGCTGGAGTCCGGAATTGAGCAGCGGCAGCAGGTGAGGAGGAGTGAGGTGAGTATTGGATTTTTTTTTTTTTTATGTATTGAGACATGGGACATAATATTAGGGGTGACATCCTGCATGGGGCATTATATGGGGGAGTGACATGCTGCATGGGGCATTATATGGGGGGGTGACATCCTCAATGGGGCATTATATGGGAGGGGTGACATGCTGCATGGGGCATTATATGGGGGGTGATATCCAGCATGGGGCATTATATGGGGGGGTGACATCCTGAATGGGGCATTATAAAGACAGGGGAGTGATATCCTGCATGGGACATTATATGGGGGGGTGACATCCTTCATGGGGCATTATATTTGGGGTGACATGCTGCATGGGGCATTATATGGGGGGGTGACATCCTGATTGGGGCATTATAAAGATAGGAGAGTGATATCCTGCATGGGGCATTATATGGGGGGGAGGCATCCTTCATGGGGCATTATAAAGACAGGGGAGTGATATCTTGCATGGGGCATTATATGGTGGGAGAAGGGACATCCTGCATTGGGCATTATATGGGGGGTGACATCCTGTATGGGGAATTATAAGGGGGGAACAGCCTGCAGGGGCATTATAAGGGGGGAACAGCCTGCATGGGGCATTATAAGGGGGGAATAGCCTGCATAGGGCATTATAAGGGGGAAACAGCCTACCTATTGAGGACCTATGCTGCCTATTGGGGACATTTACCTGCCCATTGAGGACCTATGCTGCTTATTGGGGACATTTACCTCCCCATTGAGGACCTATGCTGCCTATTGGGGACATTTACTTGCCTATTGGGGACATTTACCTGCCTATTGGGGACATTTACCTGCCCATTGTGGACCTATGCTGCCTATTGGGGACCTATGCTGCCTATTGGGGACCTATGCTGCCTATTAGGGACATTACCTGCCTATTGAGGACCTATGCTGCCTATTGGAGACATTTACCTGCCTATTGGGGACATTTACCTGCCTATTTGGGATATTTACCTGCCTATTGGGGACCTATGCTGCCTATTGGGGACATTTACCTGCCTATTGGGGACATTTACCTGCCTATTGAAATACCGGTTGATTTAACTTTACTTGTTCTTCATTTTACATATTGTATTTGTTCCTGTATTGTTTTTTTACTTCAAAATAACATATGTGCAGTGTGCATAGAAATTTGTTCATAGTTTTTTTTAAAAACTATATTCCGGCCCTCCAATGGTCTGAAGGACAGTGAACTGGCCCCCTGTTTAAAAAGTTTGAGGACCTCTGTTTTAGACAGTACAAAATTAAGGCCCCCATACCCAATATCATAATATCAGCTGAACCCGCCAATGTTATGGGGTTCAGCTGATGGTCTAATGTGTTTGAAAGCAACAGTTGACTGATGGACGGGAGAGATGTCGATCGCCCATGTCCGATTTCAGAGTGCCTATCACATTGTTCTCCTTAAAAAAAGCCACTGATCAATGTGTCAGTCAGCGGCTTTCTCATAGAGAACACAGGGGTGCTCGGCCGAGCAAGTGTCAGCTGAGATAGCTATTTGCTGAATGTACAGCCGAGGCATCATTTGACTGACAGGCATCAAATGTATATGGCCAGATTTAGACTAAACAATCTTAAAATGCTCCAAATTTATCATTGTCGCTCTTGTTGTTTGATTAATCTGGAACATCTTTAGTCTCTCTAGTCTATGTTTACACCAATTATTAGTTTTGCTAGAAATGAGCATCAGAATTTTAATGGTGCTGCAAGCTAAGCCACATCCTTTCCCTAAAACTACACTCATAAATTAAGGATATACTTTATTTTTCAGCCAAAGTATCTAAAACTAAAAATAAATATTTTGTAAATTTTGACTGTTTTTCTCTTTTAGCTAAATAAATATCCCTGGTATGTATGTGGTCAACTAACAAAATACTACTTGACTTTCTAAAGCAGATCTGTCACTGGATTAACAATAAAAGATACATATAATATCTCTTATACCTGATGAGTCTGGTGTGCTTATTTGAAAATATATGGTTGCAATAAAGGAACCGCTATGGCTTTGAGGTTCTCACTCAACAATGCCAATTTATTTTTATTGCTTTTTGAGGAAA
Source organism: Phyllobates terribilis (assembly GCF_046119375.1). Classification (NCBI taxonomy): domain Eukaryota; kingdom Metazoa; phylum Chordata; class Amphibia; order Anura; family Dendrobatidae; genus Phyllobates; species Phyllobates terribilis. Next base: position 288,309,785 of record NW_027362761.1, read on the forward strand.
AAAAAGTACTATCACCTTCTACAAGGGAATGGTGTTCTGGTAAAAATACATAGACCAGATTATTATAATTTGGAATTATTTCAGAGTAGAATGACAGACTTCAGAACTGAGATAAATATCAATAGTTTATAATTAAGACAAAATATCATTTCTCATTCAGTAAAGCTTTTTAACTTATTAGTTACAGTAGAAAACAATCAATTCAGTTGTAGCATATTTCACAAACCATTAGCACAAAACGGATTTATTTTGCACTGTAGCTGTCACTCCATTCCCATTGGCTCCAAAATGTCCCTTTAAGCCAGGAAAGATGAGTAAAAAGTGTAGCACACAATCAGGTCAGTTTGAAGAAAAAGCAAATGTTTTACAGGGCAGTTTGTTTGAAAATATAAAAAAAAATAATAAGGGATGAATTCAATAACGTTTATACATTGGATATAGTCTCTATTTCACAGGTAAAACGGTAGGAATTTGAACAAGAACAACAAAATGAACTACATATCCCAAAATAGAAAGGGGACATACACTCCCACAATAATACTGCCAATCTGAACAAGTTAGACAAATAATAGACAATCACTGGCATTGTGTAGAGACACAATGATAGGCTCATTATTACCTGTCAAATCACCAAATAAATAGACATTAGCCCAAAATTAGGACTTAAGATAGTACAAACAATTAACCAATTTAGTAGAAATATAAGGCGCGTGGCAAGGGACGGGGAAGTGGGCATGATGGTGATGGTGCATGCAGAGGCCGAGGCAATGGACAAGCTAAAATTGTGACACAACAAACACACACATCTTGTAGCTCAATCTTCCTGTCCCAATTGCTAGGGGACCATAGCACGCCACTATTGATCCCAGAGCAGTTACAAAAGGTTGTTGGTTGGATAGCAGATAATGTTTCCAGTCGCTTTGCCACCACCACCACTTCCACATGGTCAAGTCTCAGTAGCCATGAGTTTGGACCACATATTCCTCACCTGTTCCTCCTTTCTCCCACCATGCTGAGTGTCCGGAGACAACTGATCCCACACTTGGACACTCCGAAGAGCTGTTCACTTTTCTATTTATAGATTCGGGCCTCTCGCCCGGCCAGCTTCAAGTGGGGCAAGACGAGAACACGTGTAGCAATGCCCAAATAATTGAGCAGCCACGGTCACAAAAAGGCAACAGTGGGAAAGTGCAATTACTGTTGCAAGAGGTGGATGATGATGATGAGACACAATTGCTAGAAAGTCAGGAGGAGGACCAGGGTTCGGGAGAGGAAGACGAGGTGGTGGACGATGAAGTCACTGACCCAACCTGGCAAGGTGACATGCAGAGTGAGTACAGCAGCACAAAGAGGGGAAGCACCACAACAGGCAGGAACAATAATTGTGGTGTCCACAGACAAAAGAGGAGGCATTGCAGGCGGAACATGATGAGATGGAGCAAGGAACCACACAGGGTGATTCCATAGGTCCCAGCCTCATCTCATCCCAACGTGGATTGTGTGACAATGAGGAAGAGGAGGAGAAGAAGGTAGAACAGGAGCTAGTTTCCTGCTCCCTAGATGGTACTACCCGCACAACTGACATACCACCTGTCCAGCGTTGATGGCCTGAGTAGTGGAGGAGAAGGATGAGGAAGAAAGCATGGTCACGGAAGTCTTGCCTGTTAGCAGTCTGGCACACATGGCTGAGTTTATGTTACGCTGCCTTTCCCATGACCCTCAAGTTCTCCAAATTTTGTGTGACAGTCATTACTGGTTGGTGACACTTCTAGACCCATGCTACAAGGAGAACTTTCCATCTCTTATTCCCGTGGCCGACAGGTCTACTAAAATGGGGCAGTACCAGAAGGCCCTTGTTGCGGTATTATTAAAAATATTTCCATCTGAAAATGCTGGCGACAGAGGTCACAGTTTGTTGGACAACCAAGGAGTACAGGTGAGAGAGACACAAATCCAATCCAGCAGAGGCAGGTGGACAATGTCAAAGTTCTGGGGCAGTTTTCTCAGACCCTACCATCGCACAAGCTCTGAAGAACAGGATAGTCTCACAAGGAGGGTAAAGTTTGGGAAGATGCTGAAGGAGTACCTTGCCGACCATACCAATGTCCTCCGTGATTCTTCTATGCCTTATAATTATTGGGTATCCAAGCTGGACAAGTGGCATGAACTGGCTCTTTATTCCTTGGAGGTCCTGGCCTGCCCTGCTGCTAGCGTTTTGTCAGAGAGGGTTTTTAGTGCCGCTGGGAGAATTATAACTGATTATTAGTGTTGCGACTGCAACGAGCCCAATGTAAGTCTATGGGAAACTCGAGTATTTTTCAGGCGGCTGCCACCGGCGATCTGCAGAGGGCCTAAAAATTGCCCAAATCGACGGGAACAGTGCTCAAATGACATGGAAACAGCATGGGGAAGACCCCTGGAAGCATTTCTGACTCCCAGTTCACTGCTATCAACAACGTTGTCAGAGTATAACGCCACTTTTACGGACTCACAATAAACATACAAAAATGAAACCAAAATGGATTTTCCTGGGAAATATGTTAAGGAACAGCCTTTCCAGGGTAATGACTTGTATATAAGGCAAAATAAATAATCAAAAGCAAAAATACTTCTCAACACCTTGGGCTATGTTCACACGTAGCGTTTTTGATGCGTTTTTGCACTTTTGCACTGCTTTCAACCAAGACTAATGCATTCACTGGGAAATGTAATTGTAACATTTTACAACCTTATCTGGCCATGTAGTGTGTGACAAATCATCAGACACATGCATACAGTGCTGAAAAGACATGGGAACATCATGGGGAAGACCTCTGGAAGCATTTCTGACTCCCAGGTCACTGCCTAAAAGTGTGCCCATCATAAGTGATCATTTGCGCATGTGAAGATGCCAAATTTTTGACAGCTGCTTTTACTTTAAATGTGGCCTTTTAGGTTCGTGGAGGCGGAAGCTGCCCACAATCTCATGGTGGCGGCGACCGGGTATCCATACTCGGTCCACAGCCGCCACTATTTTTCCTGGTATCGTCTCCACCTTTCAAGCACGGGTCACAGAACATTACCCTTGCCCTCTCCAGTGCACTTACTGGGAAGGAACGCCTAACCACAAACACGTGGACAGGTGAATGTTGCCAGGGATGGTACGGAGCCAGGCCACAGCTTTTTTTTGCTGAGTTGTATTTCACCACAACCATATTCTTTAGCTTGGTGAAAGGACTTGGGAAACCATATGTACCCAGCGGTCATTTCTCCCAGGAAGTCCTCTAAAGCTGCTTTCACTTGAAATGTAGCCTTTTAGGCTCGTGGAGGCGGAAGCTTTTCATAACCTCATGCCGGCGGCGGCCGGTTGTCCATACTCGGTCCTCAGCTGCCACTATTTCTCCCAGTATTGTCTCTGCCTTCCACAAGCACGGGTCCCACAACATTACCCGTGCGCTCCCCAGTGCACTTACTGGGAAGGACCGCCTGACCTAACCACAAACACGTGGACAGGTGAATGTGGCCAGGGACGGTACGGAGCCAGTCCACACCTTTTTTCACTGAGTTGTATTTAGCTTGGTGAAAGGACTGGCATAGAGGGAAACCGTTTCTACTCTGGGTGTCATTTCTCCCAGGAAGTCCTCTAATGCAGCTTGTTGCAGAAGCAATGGCAGCATGTCCAACATCAACTCGCACTTGTCGGTGGTGCTTTGACACACAAACATCTTTCTTTGCGCATTTAATTTCATGACTAAAGAGTTGGGAAATGGTCTGATCTGCAATGCAGTTTGAGAAATAACATGCATAAGCACGTCCGATCCACATTAAAAAAGCAGCCATAGAGTGTCCAGGAACCTTCCCCCACACTTTTCTTAGTCAGGGCTGCTTCTCAGCAGGGTTGAACGGACACACCAGAAAACCGGAGACTCCTCCGGTGGGCCCTGGCTTCTCCTTCAGGAGAGTTCATAGTGCCGAGGTGAGGCCATGATGATGAGAGAGACTACCATCTGTTTAGTTTTCTGTTACTTGAAATGCAAACACAAGTATGCAGCCAGCCACCCACCCACCCACAGGCCGCAATACTAAACTGCCAGATTTCTGGGCAGCTGCTTGCACTTGAAATGTGGCCTTTTAGGCTCATGGAGGCGGAAGCTGTCCACAATTTTATGGCAGCGGCGACCGGGTATCCATACTCGGTCCCCAGCCGCCACTATTTTTCCCGGTATCGTCTCCGCCTTTCATAACCCGTGCCCTCCCTAATGCACTTACTGGGAAGGACCGCCTAACCACAAACACGTGGACAGGTGAATGTGGCAAAGGACCGTACGGAGCCAGTCCACAGCTTTTTTTGCTGAGTTGTATTTCACCACAGCCATATTCTTTAGCTTGTTGAAAGGACTTGGGAAACCATATCTACACAGCTGTCATTTCTCACAGGAAGTCCTCTAAAGCTGCTTTCACTTGAAATGTGGCCTTTTAGGCTCGTGGAGGCAGAAGCTTTTCATAACCTCATGCCGGCGGCCACAAACACGTGGACAGGTGAATGTGGCCAGGGAATGTGGCCAGGGAAGGTACGGAGCCAGTCCACAGCTTTTTTGCTGAGCTGCATTTAGCTCAGTGAAAGGACTGGCATAGAGGGAAATCGTATCTACTCTGAGTGTCATTTCACCCAGGAAGTCCTCTAATGCAGCTTGTTGCAGAAGAAATGGCAGCACGTCCAAAATCAACTCGCACTTGTTGGTCGTGCTTTGACACACAAACATCTTTCTTTACGCATTTAATTTCATGACTACAGAGTTGGGCAATGGCTTGATCTGCAATGCGGTTTGAGAAATAACATGCATAAGCATGTCCGATCCACATTAAAAAAGCAGCCATAGAGTGTCCGGGAACCTTCCCTCACACTTTTCTTAGCCAAGGCTGCTTCTCAGCAGGGTTGAACGGACCTACCAGAGAATCCTCTGGTGTGCCCTGGCTTCTACCTCAGGAGAGTTCATGATAGCGCTGACTTTGCAGCTGCGAAGGAGCTCTTGAGGGGGGGGGGAGAAAGGTGGAGCCTCAGAATCAAATCCTCTGGTGGGCACAATGTTTTTCAATCTGAAACAGTCTCTCAGTGGGAGTTGTATTTCACCACAGCCATATTCTTTAGCTCGGTAAAAGGACTGGCACAGAGGGAAACCGTATCTACTCCGGCTGTCATTTCTCTGTCACCAGGTTCTGCCCATTGTCACACACGGCCATGCCTGGCTGTATATTCAGCGGTGAGAGCCACAGAACAGGCTGCTGTGTTACAGCTTTTGACAACCCTGCAGCGCTGGGCGGTTTGTCACCTAAGCATTAAGCATGTTATCTTCAGCACAGCTTGTTGTCGCTTGGCCAAGGCAGTGCTGCAGTGCTGTCAGCTTGTGACTGATGTGGTCATTTCGGAGATGGAGGAGGAGGTGCAGGAGCTGAACAATGTGATTACATTGAGGTTAAATTGGTGATGCTGTTTTTTATACTAAAGAAAGATCCCATTGTTTTGTTTTTTTAACGTTATTTTTTAAGATAAATGCATTCACCGGGAAATGTCATTTTAACATTTTACAACCTTATCTGGCAATGTGGTGTGTGACACATCATCAGGCACACCCTATTTTATTTATGATGGAGAGACTCTGAAAGTCATAAAGCCTATTTTCATAGGGCCATCAGACGGCACATAATATTCTTAAAAGGCCTGCAGTCGGCCCTCGCTATTGTTAGAGAGCCATCAGCCAGCTATGCTATGTTGCTCCCATTATTAACCAGTGGGTCTCCTATACTGTTATTGCGTATAAAGTGACTGCAAGGGCTGCCAAAATTTGGACGCATCCCTATAACCCTTTGAAGTTACATAGAGGAGGGTCTCAGTAAAAAAATGTTCCAATTATAAAGAAGCGAGTCTCCTATAGAGGTAATGCTCATGCTGTGACTGCAAGGGCTGCCAAAATATGGGAAAAACCCCACTAAGATTTTAAAGACACATAGAGCAGGACCACAGTAATGACAAATTCCCATTAGAAAGGAGAGAGTATGCTATACAGTTATAGGGTATGCAGTGAGACCAACGGCTGACCAAATTTAGGAAAAACCACACTAAGAATTTAAAGACACGTAGAGGAGGGCCACAGAAGCAAGTACGACATGTTCCCATTAGAAAGGAGAGGGTTTGCTATACAGTTATAGGGTATACAGTGAGTCCAATGGCTGACCAAATTTAGGAAAAACCCCACTAAGAATTTAAAGACACATAGAGCAGGGCCACAGTAACGACAAATTCCCATTAGAAAGGAGAGAGTCTGCTATACAGTTATAGAGTATGCAGTGAGTCCAACGGCTGACCAATTTTAGGAAAAACCCCACTAAGAATTTAAAGACACATAGAGCAGGGCCACAGTAACAAGTACGACATGTTCCCATTAGAAAGGAGAGAGTCTGCTATACAGTTATAGGGTATGCAGTGAGTCCAACGGCTGACCAATTTTAGGAAAAACCCCACTAAGAATTTAAAGACACATAGAGCAGGGCGACAGTAGCATGTACGACATGTTCCCATTAGAAAGGAGAGGGTCTGCTATACAGTTATAGGGTATGCAGTGAGTCAAACCACTGAACAATTTTAGGAAAATCCCCACTAAGAATATAAAGACACACAGAGAAGGGCCACAGTAACAAGTACGACATGTTTCCATTAGAAAGGAGAGGGTCTGCTATACAGCTATAGGGTATGCAGTGAGTCCAATGGCTGACCAATTTTAGGAAAAACCCCACTAAGAATTAAAAGACACATAGGGCAGGGCCACAGGAACGACAAATTCCCATTAGAAAGTAGAGCGTCTGCTATACAGTTATATTGTATGCAGTGAGTACAACGGCTGACCAATTTTAGGAAAAACCGCACTAAGAATTTAAAGACACATAGAGGAGGGCCACAGTAACGACAAATTCCCATTAGAAAGGAGAGAGACTGCTATACAGTTATAGGGTATGCAGTGAGAACAACGGCTGACCAATTTTAGGAAAAGCCATACTAAGAATTTAAAGACACAAAGAGCAGGGCCAATGTAACAAGTAAGACATATTCCCATTAGAAAGGAGAGGGTGTGCTATACAGTTAGAGGTTATGCAGTGAGTGCAATGGCTGACCAATTTTAGGAAAAACCCCACTAAGAATTTAAAGTCACATAGAGCAGGGACACAATAACAAGGTACGACATGTTCCCAATAGATAGGAGAGAGTCTGTTATACAGTTATAGGGTATGCAGTGAGTCCAACGACTGATCAACTTTAGGAAAAACCCCACAAAAAATTTAAAGAAATACAGAGCAGGGCCACAGTAACAAGTACGACATGTTACCATTAGAAAGGAAAGGGTCTGCTATACAGTTATAGGGTATGCAGTGAGTCCAATGGCTGACCAATTTTAGGAAAAACCTCACTAAGAATTTAAAGACACATAGAGCAGGGCCGCAGTAACGGCAAATTGCCATTAGAAAGGAGAGAGTCTGCTATACAGTTATAGAGTATGCAGTGAGTCCAATGGCTGACCAATTTTAGGAAAAACCCCACTAAGAATTTAAAGACACATAGAGCAGGGCGACAGTAGCATGTTCGACATGTTCCCATTAGAAAGGAGAGGGTCTGCTATACAGTTATAGGGTATGCAGTGAGTCAAACCACTGAACAATTTTAGGAAAATCCCCACTAAGAATATAAAGACACACAGAGAAGGGCCACAGTAAAAAGTACGACATGTTTCCATTAGAAAGGAGAGGGTCTGCTATACAGCTATAGGGTATGCAGTGAGTCCAATGGCTGACCAATTTTAGGAAAAACCCCAATAAGAATTAAAAGACACATAGGGCAGGGCCACAGGAACGACAAATTCCCATTAGAAAGTAGAGCGTCTGCTATACAGTTATAGGGTATGCAGTGAGTCCAATGGCTGACCAATTTTAGGAAAAACCCCACTAAGAATTTAAAGACACATAGAGGAGGGCCACAGTAACGACAAATTCCCATTAGAAAGGAGAGAGACTGCTATACAGTTATAGGGTATGCAGTGAGTACAACGGCTGACCAATTTTAGGAAAAGCCATACTAAGAATTTAAAGACACAAAGAGCAGGGCCACAGTAGCATGTGCGACATGTTCCCATTAGAAAGGAGAGGGTCTGCTATACAGTTATAGAGTATGCAGTGAGTCAAACCGCTGAACAATTTTAGCAAAATCCCACTAAGAATTTAAAGATACACAGAGCAGGGCCACAGTAACAAGTACGACATGTTTCCATTTGAAAGGAGAAGGTCTGCTATACAGCTATAGGGTATGCAGTGAGTCCAACGGCTGACCAATTTTAGGAAAAAAACGCACTAAGAATTTAAAAATACTTAGAGCAGGGCCACAGTAACGACAAATTCCCATTAGAAAGCAGAGAGACTGCTATACAGTTATAGGGTATGCAGTGAGTTCAACGGCGGACCAATTTAGGAAAAACCCCGCTAAAAATTTAAATACACATACAGCAGGGACAGAGTAACGACAAATTCGCATTAGAAAGGAGAGAGTCTGCTATACAGTTATAGGGTAAGCAGTAAGTCCAAAGGCTGACCAATTGTAGGAAAAACCCCACTAAGAATTTATACACACATAGGGCAGGGCCACAGTAAAAAGGTACGACATGTTCCCATTAGAAAGGAGAGAGTCTGTTATACAGTTATAGGGTATGCAGTGAGTCCAACGGCTGACAAATTTTAGGAATAGCCCCACTAAGAATTTAAAGACACATAGAGCACGGCCACAGTAACGACAAAATCCCATTAGAAAGGAGAGAGTCTGCTATACAGTTATAGAGTATGCAGTGGGTCCAACGGCTGAAAAATTTTAGGAAAAACCCCACTAAGAATTTAAAGACACATAGAGCAGGGCCACAGTAACAAGTACGACAAATTCCCATTAGAAAGGAGAGAGTCTGCTATAGAGCTATAGGGTATGCAGTGAGTTCAACGGCTGACCAATTTTAGGAAAAACCTCACTAAGAATTTAAACACACATAGGGCATGGCCACAGTAACAAGGTACGACATGTTCCCATTAGAATGGAGAGAGTCTGTTATACAGTTATAGGGTATGCAGTGAGTCCAACGGCTGACCAAATTTAGGAAAAACCCCACAAAAAATTTAAAGACACACAGAGCAGGGCCACAGTAACAAGTACGACATGTTCCCATTAGAAAGGAGAGGGTCTGCTATACAGTTATAGGGTATGCAGTGAGTCCAACGGCTGACCAAATTTTAGGAAAAGCCCCACTAAGAATTTAAAGACACATAGAGCAGGGCCACAGTAACTAGTACGACATATTCCCATAAGAAAGGAGAGGGTCTGCTATACAGTTATAGGGTATGCAGTGAGTCCAACGGCTGACCAATTTTAGGAAAAGCCCCACTAAAAATTTAAAGACACACAGAGCAGGGCCACAGTAACAAGTACGACATGTTCCCATTAGACAGGAGAGGGTCTGCTATACAGTTATAGGGTATGCAGTGAGTCCAATGGCTGACCAATTTTAGGAAAAACCCCACTAAGAGTTTAAAGACACATAGAGGAGGGCCACAGTAACGACGAATTCCCATTATAAAGGAGATCGTCTGCTATACAGTTATATGGTATGCAGTGAGTCCAACCGCTGAACAATTTTTAGGAAAAGCCCCATTAAGAATTTAAAGACACATACAGTAGGGCCAATGTAACAAGTACGACATGTTCCCATTAGAAATGAGAGAGTCTGCTAAACAGTTATAGGGTATGCAGTGAGTCCAAAGGCTGACTAATTTTAGGAAAAATCCCACTAAGAATTTAAAGACACGTAGAGCAGGGCCACAGTAACAAGGTATGACAAGTTCCCATTATAAAAGATAGAGTCTGCTATATAGTTATAGGGTATGCAGAAAGTCCAATGGCTAACCATTTTTAGTAAAAACCCCACTAAGAATTTAAATACACACAGAGCAGGGCCACAGTAACAAGTACGACATATTCCTATTAGAAAGGAGAGGGTCTGCTATACAGTTATAGGGTATGCAGTGAGTCCAACGGCTGACCAATTTGAGGGAAAAACCCCACTAAGAATTTAAAGACACATAGAGCAGGGCCACAGAAACGACAAATTCCCATTAGAAAGGAGAGAGACTGCTATACAGATATAGGGTATGCAGTGAGTACAATGGCTGACCAATTTTAGGAAAAAACACTCTAAGAATTTAAAGGCACACAGAGCAGGGCAACAGTAACAAGTACGGCATGTTCCCATTAGAATGGAGAGGGTCTGCTATACAGTTATAGGGTATGCAGTGAGTCCAACGGCTAGCCAATTTTAGGAATAACCCCACTAAGAATTTAAAGACACACAGAGCAGGGCCACAGTAACAAGTACGACATGTTCCAGTTAGAAAGGAGAGGGTCTGCTATCCAGTTATAGGGTATGCAGTGAGTCCAATGACTGAACAATTTTAGGAAAAGCCCCACTAAGAATTTAATGACACATTGAGCAGTGCCAATGTAACAAGTACGACATGTTCCCATTAGAAAGGAGAGGGTCTGCTATACAGTTATAGGGTATGCAGTGAGTCCAGCGGCTGACCAATTTTAGGAAAAGCCCCACTAAGAATTTAAAGACACATAGAGCAGGGTCACAGTAACGATGAATTCCCATTATAAAGGAGACAGTCTGCTATACAGTTATACGGTATGCAGTGAGTCCAACGGCTCACCAATTTTAGGAAAAGCCCCACTAAGAATTTAAAGGCACAGAGAGCAGGGCCACAGTAACAAGTACGACATGTTCCATTTAGAAAGGAGAGGGTCTGCTATACAGTTATAGGGTATGCAGTGAGTCCAACGGCTGAACAATTTTAGGAAAAGCCCCACTAAAAATGTAAAGACACATAGAGCAGGGCCAATGTAACAAGTATGACATGTTCCCATTTGAAAGGAGAGGGTCTGCTATACAGTTATACGGTATGCAGTGAGTCCAATGGCTGACCAATTTTAGGAAAAACCCCACTAAGAATTTAAAGACACATAGAGCAGGGCCACAGTAATGATGAATTCCCCAATTAGAAAGGAGACAGTCTCCCACAGTATTGGCCTATGCAGTGAATGCAAGGGCTGCCAAAAATTTGGAGGCACTTCAATGACCCTTGGAAGAGACGTGAAGGAGGGCCTCATAACAAAAATGTTCCCATTAGAAAAGAGCAGGCCTCCTATACGTGTAATGCCCATGCACATGTGTATAGGCTGACAAACATTTACCCCTGGGGGGTATACATGAACATACTGTAAAAAAAATTTTTTTTTACTGGCATCATAAACACCCTTTAAAAAAATGATGTGGTTGTTGCATCACTTTTGGTCACCCTGGTGATATGGTGGTGGAGGATGAGGAGAAGGAGTAGGACAAGAGCAAATAGCCAAAATCAGGAAGCGTATACCCATGTGTGGGTGTGAAAAGGTGCATTCTCCCAAGAAAAGACACTGGATTTGAGTTTATGTTACGCTGCTATCATTCGGTGGTGTTGAGAAGTCTGGCCCAATCCAGCCCTTGTTCATTTTTATAAGAGTCAGCCTGTCAGCATTTTCAGTAGACAGGCGGATGCACTTATCAGTTATAATTCCACCAGCGGCACTAAAAACCCGCTCTGAGAAAACGTTGGCGGCAGTGCAGGCCAGGACCTCCAAGGCATAGAGAGCCAGTTCAATCCAAATATCTAGCTTGGATACCCAATAATTATAAGGCACAGAGGAATCACGGAGGATGTTGATACGGTCGGCAAAGTACTCCCTCTGCATCTTCCAAAACTTTGCACTCCTTGTGAGAGTACCCCGCGCCTCAGGGCCTGTGCGATGGGAGGGTCTGATCAAACTCTCCCAGAACTTTGACAGTGTTCCCCTGCCTCTGCTGGATTGAAGTTGTGTCTCTTTTGCCTGTACTCCTTGGTTGTCCAACGAAGTGTGCCCTCTGCCATCAGAGTTTTCAGATGGGAATTTTTTTAATAGTTCCGCAACAAGGGCCTTCTGGTACAGCCCCATTTTTGTAGACCTGTCTGCCTCAGGAATAAGAGATATAAAGTTCTCCTTGTAGCGTGGGTCTAGAAGTGTCACCAACCAATAATGACTGTCACGCAAAATTTTGAGAATGCGAGGGTCATGGGAAAGGCAGCATAATATAAACTCAGCCATGTGTGCCTGACTACTAACAGGCAAGACTTCCGTGTCCTCACCAAGAGGATGACTGATCAAGCTCTCCTCCTCTTCCTCCTTCTCCTCCTCCTCCTCTCTGTCCTCTGGACATCCACGCAGAACAGACGGTATGACAGCTGTGCAGATAGTACCATCTATAGTGCATGAAACTAGCTCCTGTCGTTCCTCCTCCTCCTCCTCCTGTTCCTCATTGTCACCCAATCCACGTTGGGATGAGATGAGGCTTGGCTGTGTGTAATCACCTTGTATGGTTCCTTGCTCCATCTCATTGTGCTCCGCCTGCAATGCATCTGTAGACCGTGGGGACAACCCTGATTGACCTAGGTCTTGCAATGCTTGGCGTCGGGAGGACATGTACCGTTCCAAGGTCCGACTGGGTCCCGGCTTCCACTATGTTAACCCAGTGTGCCGTCAGCGAGATGTACCGTCCCTGCCCACAAGCACTTGTCCACATGTCCGTGGTTAGGTGGACTTTCCCGGTAACTGTGTTGTTTAGGGCACTACTACTCTTTTGGGACACGTGCTTGTGCAATGCGGGGACGGCACATCGGGAGAAATAGTGGCGGCTGGGGGCCGACTACCGAGGGACGGCCGCCTCCATCAGGTTGCGGAATGCTTCCGTCTCCACGAGCCTAAAAGGCAACATTTCGAGCGCAAGCAGTCATGAAATGTAAGAATTTAGTATTGTGGCCTGTGGGGCGTTGGCTGCATATTTGCGCTTGCGTTCCAAGGACTGGGGAATGGACAACTGAATGCTGCGCAGGGAAAAGGACATGGACGTGCTTCCTGGTGCTGCTACTTGAGCGTGTGCAATGACAGGTGCAGGGCAGGAGGCATCTTTGCATGCACCATGGACATGGGATTGACTTGCATGTACAACAGCGGAAGAAGCAATGGTGCCACGTGCAGACACTGTTCCTGGACCCTGGGGTTCGGCCCACAAAGTCGTGGTGTTTTGCTGCCATATGCCTGATCATGCTGGTGGTGGTCAGGTTGGTTGTTTTGCCACCCCTGCTGATGCTGTCCTGACAGGTGGTGAAAATGGCCTTTTTGGGGTTATCAGCAGATTCTTTACAGGCTGTGACGCATTAGTACGCACAGGCTGTAATCCCCCGATTCAGTGAGGGCTATTTTTTTTTTTTACCAAATTTTTGATTTTTTTTTCACCACTTAAATAAAAAACAACCTATACATGTTTGGTGTCTACGAACTCGGAATGACCTGGAGAATAAGACTGGCAGGTCAGTTTTAGCATTCAGTGAACGTGGTAAAAAATAAAAATAAAAAACAACTGTGGTATTGCACTTTTTTTGCAATTTCACCGCACTTGGAATTTTTTTCCCATTTTCCCGTATACGATATGGTAAAACTAGTAAAGGCGTTGAAAAGTACAACTCGTCCCGCAAAAATTAAGCCCTTACATGGCCATATTGACAAAAAAATAAAAACGCTATGGCTCTGGAAACAAGGGGAGCAAAAAACGAAAATGCAAAAACGAAAAAACCCAAGGTTACGAAAGGGTTAAAAAACAACCAGACTCGGGAAGACCTAACAGTTGTACTGGCAACTTCCTTCGTGTTGGTGTTACGGGGAGTGGTTGCCTGCCTTCTGTCTGCGGTCACCACACTGCTTCTTCCTGACTGTTGGGGTGCTCTGCCTCCCTCCCCCTGTGTGCTGCTGTCCTCGTTCTTCATGTCCTCCTGCCATGTTGGGTTAGTTACTATATAATCCACCACCTCGTCTTCCACGTGCACAGCCTGGTCCTCCTCCTGACTTTCTGGCAATTGTGTCTCATCATCGTCCACCTCTTGTGACACTTTCCCACCGTTGCCTTCGTGTGACCGTGGCTGCTCAAATATTTGGGCATCGCTACACGCGATCTCCTCTTGCCCCGCTTCAAGTGGAACGGGTGAGAGGCCCAAATCTATAAATGGAAAAGTGAACAGCTCTTCGGAGTGTCCAAGTGTGGGATCAGTTGTCTCTGGGTACTCGGCATGGTGGGAGGAAGGAGGATCAGGGTGAGGAATATGCATTCCAGACTCACGGCTACTGAGACTTGACCGTGTGGAAGACAAGGTGGTGGTGGTGGTGGTTGCTAAGCGACTGGAAGCATTATCCGCTATCCAACCAACAACCTTTTGACACTGCTCTGGGTTCAATAGTGGTGTTCTGCGGTCCCCTAGAAATTGGGACAGGAAGGTCAGGCAAGAAGATGTGGGTGTTTGTTGTGGCACAATTTCAGCTTGCCCACGGCAGTGTCCTCGGCCTCTGCATGCACCATTACCATCACGTCCAGTTCCCCATCCTTTGCCACGTGCCTTGCCCATTTTAAATGGAGGACAGTATCTTCCACGCTCACTACAAATGACTGAGTTTGGAACAAACTTATATGTGATCCGTGTGACGGAGAAAACAGAGTTTCAAATAGCTGGCCAGTAGGTAAGTAGTTTGAAAAGCAAACTGTTGTGAATTGCTCCACTGACACACTAAAGGAAATTTTTAATGGAGGCCAGAAATGTCAGTATTTTCTGACAATGTATATGTGATCCGCGTGACGGAGAAAACAGAGTTTTAAATACCGGGCTGTAGGTAAGTAGTTTGAAAAGCAAACTGCTGTGAATTGCTTCACTGACACACTAAAATAAATTTTTAATGGAGACCAGAAAACGCAGTATTTTCTGACAACTTATATGTGATCCGTGTGACGGAGAAAACAGAGTTTTAAATTCCTGGCCTGTAGGTAAGTAGTTTGAACAGCAAACTGCTGTGAATTGCTTCACTGACACACTAAAGGAAATTTTTAATGGAGGCCAGAAATGGCAGTATTTTCTGACAACGTTTATGTGATCCGTTTGACCGAGAAAACACAGTTTTAAATAGCTGGATTTCTAGCACTGTAATACGGAAAGGACCTTGCTGTATTCTGCAGTGCCAACAAGCAAATGGCGCAGAAAAACGGTGTTCTCTGGATTGCTTTTTAAGTAAATAATGAGGATTAAGATCCAAAGAAAAGTATTCCTGGCCCCTGAGACCTGGGCCTTTGTATAGAAATATCTAACAGCAGCAGAAGGCAGAATTGGAATGGAGCCTCTTGTGCTATATGCACTGCAGTCTGCTATATACCTTGCCTGCCTGCCTATATGCACTGCCTGCTTGATATATCTGCAGATGGATTACTTAATGTGTAATGTACGTTTTTTCTCCCTAGACTACCTAATACACAAGCAAATCTCTCCCTGACGCAGCAGCACCTCTCCCTACACTGTCTGATTCCGGAGTGACTGTGACGAGCATGGCGGCGCCTGGTCTGATATAGACCCGATGACTCTATGCGGCCAGCCAATCACTGTAATGCCACAACCAACATGGCTACTGCATTACAGTGAGTGGCAGGCAATCCCTGCATGCTCATTGGCTCTGTAAAGAGCGCCAAACATGCAGGGAGGAGACCCGAGCTCCCGCCAAGCAACCCTCGGCGAGCGCTGAGCATCTCAAATAGTGAGATGCTCGGGTGAGTACCGAACAGTGGCGAGCATGCTCGCTCATCACTAATGCACACCCCATAGTCCTCCATAGAATATAATGCACTCCCCAAGGTTCTCCATGCAATATAATGCATGCACCATGATCCTCCATACAATATAATGCACCCCTATGGTCCTCCACACAGTATAATGTGCCCGCCATTGTCCTCCATACAGTATAATGTGCCCACTATTGTCCTCCATACAGTATAATGCACCCCCATGGTCCTCCATACAGTATCATTCACCCCTGTGGTCTTACTTATAGTATAATGCACCCCCGTGGTCCTCCATGCAGTATAATGCACCCCCATGGTTCTCCATGCAGTATAATGCACCCCTGTAGTCCTCCATACAGTATAATGCATTTCCCATAGTCCTCCATACAGTATGCTGCACTTCCAATAGTCCTCCATACAGTATACTGCACTCTCCATAGTCTTCCAGACAGTATACTGCTCTCCCCATTGTCCTCCATGTCGTATAATGCACTCCTCATACTGTATTATGGCCACCAGTCACTGATTTATAAAAAAAATAAATGCAATACTCTCCTGGTGTCAGCCGATGCTCCAGTTCCCTCAGCGTGCAGTGTGAAGCGCCACTCATCTCAGAGCAGCAATTGCCCTCTAATAACATAATACGTTGAGTACGAATGATGTGAATGGAAACGTCTTCTGACGCTCCCTCCTCCATCATCATTGCTCGCACTGGGCCCCCCCTCCGGCTGTCAGTGTGAGCAATGATGATGGAGGAGGGAGCATCACAAGACGTTTCCCTTCGCATCATTCTATGCAGATGAGCGGCCGGGCAGTGCGGGTGCTAACGAGTGGAAGTGGGTTTCCAGTGTGGTGCTGCTCACGGGTCCCATAGCAGTGGCGTGGCCTGCTGCCATTGGCGGTACACGACTGCATATATGCACACACACATATTTATATACAGTGCTGGCCAAAAATATTGGCACCCCTGCAATTCTGTCAGATAATACTCAGTTTCTTCCTGAAAATGATTGCAATCACAAATTCTTTGGTATTATTATCTTCATTTAATTTGTCTTCAATGAAAAAAACACAAAAAGAATTGTCCTAAAGCCAAATTGAATATAATTCCACACCAAACCTAAAAAAGGGGGTGGACAAAAGTATTGGCACCATTTGAAAAATCATGTGATGCTTCTCTAATTCGTGTAATTAACAGTACATGTAACTTACCTGTGGCACCTAACAGGTGCTGGCAATAACTAAATCACACTTGCAGCCAGTTAACATGGATTAAAGTTGACTCAAACTCTGTCCTTTGTCCTTGTGTGTACCACATTGAGCATGGAGAAAAGAAAGAAGACCAAAGAACTGTCTGAGGACTTGAGAAACCAAATTGTGAGGAAGCATGAGCAATCTCAAGGCTACAAGTCCATCTCCAAAGACCTGAATGTTCCTGTGTCTTCCGTGCGCAGTGTCATCAAGAAGTTTAAAGCCCATGGCACTGTGGCTAACCTCCCTAGATGTGGACGGAAAGGAAAAATTGACGAGAGATTTCAATGCAAGATTGTGCGGATGGTCGATAAAGAAGCTCGACTAACATCCAAACAAGTTCAAGCTGCCCTGCAGTCCGATGGTACAACAGTGTCAACCCATACTATCCGTCGACGTCTGAATGAAAAGGGACTGTATGGTAGGATATCTAGGAAGACCCCACTTCTTACCCCGAGACATAAAAAAGCCAGGCTGGAGTTTGCCAAAACTTACCTGAGAAAGCCCAAAACGTTTTGGAAGAATGTTCTCTGGTCAGATGAGACAAAAGTAGAGCTTTTTGGAAAAAAGCATCAACATAGAGTGTACAGGAAAAAAAAAGAGGCATTCAAAGAAAAGAACACGGTCCCTACAGTCAAACATGGCGGAGGTTCCCTGATGTTTTGGGGTTGCTTTGCTGCCTCTGGCACTGGACTGCTTGACCGTGTGCATGGCATTATGAAGTCTGAAGACTACCAACAAATTTTGCAGCATAATGTAGGGCCCAGTGTGAGAAAGCTGGGTCTCCCTCAGAGGTCATGGGTCTTCCAGCAGGACAATGACCCAAAACACACTTCCAAAAGCACTATGAAATGGTTTTAGAGAAAGCACTGGAGACTTCTAAGGTGGCCAGCAATGAGTCCAGACCTGAATCTCATAGAACACCTGTGGAGAGATCTCAAAATGGCAGTTTGGAGAAGGCACCCTTCAAATATCAGGGACCTGGAGCAGTTTGCCAAAGAAGAATGGTCTACAATTCCAGCAGAGCATTGCAAGAAACTCATTGATGGTTACCGGAAGCGGTTGTTTGCAGTTATTTTGGCTAAAGGTTGTGCAACCAAGTATTAGGCTGAGGGTGCCAATACTTTTGTCCGGCCCTTTTTTGGAGTTTTGTGTAAAATGATCAATGATTTGATTTTTGCTTCATTCTCTTTTGTGTTTTTTCCTTGCAAGCAAATTAAATGAAGAGAATAATAGCAAGGAATTTGTGATTGCAATCATTTTCAGGAAGAAACTAAGTATTATCTGACAGAATTGCAGGGGTGCCAATACTTTTGGCCAGCACTGTATATATATATGCATACACATACATGCATGTACACACATATATATACATACACATAAATGTATGCACACACACATTACACATGGACTTACCCTCTCTGCAGATGATTCCACATGATACATTTCCCTGGTGCATACTCCCATCTCTCAGGGCCCAACTGCAGAGTGTTCTTGCAAATTGCTGGGCTGAAGGCAGGAGGGGGAGAGCAGAGCAGTAAGATACCTACTGAGCAGGGGAGGCAGGGAGAGCAGGGGCCATGCTGGAAGCAGCCCCTCCACTAGAACTACAGGCCAGAGCTGGTGGACAGAGCCTCATCTGCACTTACAGAGACACTGAGGCACTATCTGCGTGGCCAGACAGGACACAGTGCAGCCAGAGGTGAAGAGATGGGTCCTGACTGTGGCCCACCGAACCTCTGGAGGTTCTGAACAAGCCTGTTTGTTCTCAACTGTTGAGATTGTGATATGGGATGGAGGGGTCTGATGTTGTTTCACATCTACAGTGTTCATTTTAGGACATGATCAGATATCAAAATCAAACATCAGAATGATGTCAGTTTGAGGCTAAATACCCTGTCTGACAAGTGATTCTGACATGTGATTTTGACAAGTGACTTTTACAACTGTAATAATAATAAAAAAAAAAATTCACTGTTCGCTGATAGGACTTGAACCCAAAATTCTACATCTAGAAGCCAGGGAACTAACCACTGAGATATAAACTCATTTGAGAAAAGCTAAGCGTTCTATTTAGTTATATGATTTTCAGTGCAAACCATGTCAGAAACTGATTGGAACTTTCAGAAATACCTCCCCCAAGCCAAATTCAAATGATGTTTGATTTTGATGTGTGAGACTGATGTGTGACTTTCTTCAAACATCAGAATCACAATGACTTTTAGTCACCGTGAGTATTTTCATGGTTAATCTCATAAGACAAGAAAAGCTCCCAAAAAGTATCACTTGACTGGATAGCTCAAGGGTAAGGCATCATCCTCAGAAGCTCAAATGTCTGGGTTCAAGTCCCATTGGGAGTGTTATTTTTTTTGTAAATATGCCTATCTAGCACACAAAATTTTCAATAAAGAAATTTTATCATTAGACCACTGTAAGAAATTATGCAAATGTACAGTCACTTGGAAATAGATATGTAGTAAATTAGTGCCTCCCAATTTACTTAGGCTATGTAATTTGCCATGCAAATAGACAGCGTGTCTGAAACGTTTAACACATCAGGGTGACAATCAGATTGTCAGATATTAAAAGTAAAACATCCCTGTAGTTCGTGTGCTAAATAGGTATAATTACTAAAAAAAAATAAATAGCATATTATTGTAATTTGAACCAAGCCACTGTAGCTTCAGATGCTGATGCCTTACCATTGAGCTATCCAGTCAAGAAATACTGACTAGGAGCTTTTCTTGTCTTATGAGATCAACCATGAAAATACTCAAGGTGACTAAAATTCATTGTGATTCTGATTCTGATGTTTGAAGAAAGTCACTCATCAGACTCACACATCAAAATCAAACATCATTTGAATTTATCTTGGAGGAGGTATTTCTGAAAGTCCCAATTAGTTTCAGACAAGGTTTGCACTGAAAATCATATAACCAAAGAGAACACTTTGTTTTTCTCAACTGAGTTTATAGCTCAGTGGTTAGTGCACTAGCTTCTAAATGTAGAGTCTTGGCTTCAAGTCCCATCAGCGAACAGTGAATATTTTTTTATTATTAAAGTTGTAAAAGTCACTTGTCAGAATCTCTTGTCAGGATCACTTGTCAGAATTACACGTAAGGATCACTTGTCAGAGTCACTTATCAAAATCAGTTCTCAGACAGGGTATTTTGCCTCAAACTAACATCATTCTGATGTTTGATTTTGATATCTGATCATGTCCTAAAATGGACACTGTACACATCGGGCCCCCCTGTCTCACAGGGCCCCATGGGCTGCCACTATGTACAATACACCCTGCATTCTCACATATTGTAACACACATATTTGGAAGAATATCTTTTCTTTTTGTAAGCTTCTTGTGCAGTGATGAGCGAGCATGCTCGCTACTGCTTGGTGCTCGCCTGAGCATCTCACTGCTCGAGATGCTCGGCACTTGCCGAGTATTTCCAGCGTTGCACGGAGGGAACTCGGGTCCCTTCCCTGCATGTTTGGCGCTCTTCAGAGAGCCAATGAACATGCAGGGATTGCCTGCCACTCACTGTAATGCCATAGACATGTTGGTTGTGGCACTACAGTGATTGGCTGGCCGCACAGCGTCATCAGGTCTATATCAGACCTGGCGCCGCCATGCTCGTCACAATCACTCCGGAATCAGACAGTGTAGGGAGAGCTGCTCGTGAGCTAGGGAGAGATTTGCTTGTTTATAGTTAGTGTAGGTGTACCAAACTATATTAGAGACACATATTCATCTCAACAAACAGTCCTTCTGAGGACTAATCCATCTGCAGCGATATCAAGCAGGCAGTGTATATAGTCAGGAAGGCAGTGTATACGAGGGTCAGTCAATAAGTAATGCCTCCTATTTTTTTTCTCCTTAAATAAGGTAGTTATGTTAAATATTCTAATTTGGCACAATTCCTCAAACCTTCTTCTCCAATCCACAGCAATTGCAACTTCCTGCACCAACTGGGGGCAGGACTGTATCCGTTTGCAAAATGGCTGACATCGATGTTCGTATTAGACAGCGTTCTGTGATTGAATTCTTGCATGCAGAAGGTGAAACGCCCATTTGAATTCATGAGAGACTGAAAAATGTGTACGGTGATGCAACAGTGGATGTCAGTACTGTTAGACGATGGGTTCGTCGCTGTAACACAGCTGAAGGACCATCACCGTTGGCTGACAAAATGCGGAGTGGCAGGCCAGTAACCGCAGTGACTCCAAGCAACATTCAGCGAGTCAATGACATCATTCGTGGTGACCGCCGGGTGACTGCAGATGAATTGTGTGGCATTATCTGCCTCAGTAAAGGCAGTGTGATGAAAATTATTGGACAACTGGGATACAGAAAAGTTTGTGCACGGTGGGTCCCAAGAATGCTTTTTACCATGCTGGAATACATGCCCTGGTTAAACGGTGGACCAAGACTGTGGAAATGGATGGAGATTATATTGAGAAGTGACAAATTAATCGTTAATGTGGTGGTTTTCAACCTATGTAATTGCATTTGAATTTCTTGCCAATTAAAAGGAGAAAAAAAATAGGAGGCATTACTTATTGACTGACCCTCGTATAACAAACTGTAGTGCACATAGCACAAGAGCTCCATTCCAGTTCTGTCTGCTGCTGCTTGTAGAAATTTCTAGAAGTAGGCCCAGGTCTCAGGGGCCAGGATTGATTCATTTTTTTTGGATCTTGAACTGCATTATTTGCCTAAAAAGCAATCCAGAGAACACAGTTTTTCTGCGCCATTTGCTTGTTGGCACTGCAGAATACAGCCAGATCCTTTCCATATTACAGCGCTAAAAATCCAGCTACTTAAAACTGTGTTTTCTCCGTCACACAGAGCACATATACATTTTCAGAAAATACTGCCATTTCTGACCTCCATTAAAAATTTGTTTCAGTGAGTCAGTGAAGCAATTGACACCAGTTTGCTGCTCAAAATGGTTACTCACAAGCCAGGTATTTAAAACTGTGGTTTGTCCGTCACACGGATCACATATAAGTTTGCTCCAAATTCAGTAATTTGTAGTGAGCGTGGAAGATATTGTCCTCCATTTAAAATGGGCAAGGCACGTGGCAAGGGATGGGGAACTGGATGTGATGGTAATGGTGCATGCAGAGCCCGAGGCCGTGGGCAAGCTGAAATTCTGCCACAACAAACACCCACATATTCTCACTTGAGCTTCCTGTCCCAATTAATAGTGGACCGCAGAACACCACTATTGAACACAGAGCAGTGTGAAAAGGTTATTGATTGGTTAGCAGAACATGCTTCCAGTCACTTAGCCACCACCACCACCACCTTGTCTTCCACACGGTCAAGTCTCAGTAGCCGTGAGTCTGGAATGCATATTCCTCACCCTGCACTTCCTTCCTCCCACCATGCCGAGTGCCCAGACACAACTGATCCCACACTTGGACACTCTGAAGAGCTGTTCACTTTTCCATTTATAGATTCGGGCCTCTCGCACGGTCCACTTGAAGTGGGGCAAGAGGAGATCGAATGTAGCGAAGCCCAAATATTTGAGCAGCCACGGTCACACGAAGGCGACGGTGGGAGAGTGTCACAAGCGGTGGATGATGATGAGACACAATTGCCGGAAGGTCAGGAGGAGGACCAGAGTGCGGAAGTGGAAGACGAGGTGGTGGATGATATAGTAACTGACCCAACCTGGCAGGAGGACATGCAGAGCGAGGACAGCAGTACACAGGGAAAGGGAGGCAGAGAATCTCAACAGACAGGAAGAAGCAGTGTGGTGGCCGCACACAGAAGGCAGGCAACCATTCCCCATAACACCAACACGAAGGAAGTTGCCAGTACAACTGTTAGGTCTTCCCAAGTATGGTTGTTTTTTAAAGACTCTGCCGATAACCCCAAAAAGGCCATTTGCACCACCTGTCAGGCCAGCATCAGCAGGGGCGGCAAAACGACCAGCTTGACCACCACCAGCATGATCAGGCACATGGCAGCAAAGCACCCGACTTTGTGGGATGAACTCCAGGGTCCAGGAACAGTGTCTGCAGGTGGCACCACTGCTTCTTCCGCTGTTGTGCATGCAAGCCAATCCCCTGTCCATGGTGCATGCAAAGATGCCTCCTGCTTTGCACCTGTCATTGCACACTCTCAAGTAGCAGCATCAGGAGGCACATCCACATCCTTGTCCCAGCGCAGCATTCAGTTGTCCATACCCCTGTCCTTGGAATGCAAGCTCACATACCCAGCCAACGCCCCACAGGCCGTACTATTAAATTCCCACCTTTCACGACGGCTTACGCTAGAAATGTTGCCTTTTAGGCTCGTGGAGACGGAAGCATAACGGAACCTGATGGCGGCGGCCGTTTCCCGGTACTCGGTTCCCAGCCACCGCTATTTCTCCCGGTGTGCCCTCCCAGCATTACACAAGCACGTGTCCCAAAACATTAGCCGTGCCATCAACAACACAGTTACCGGGAAAGTCCACCTAACCACAGACACTTGGACAAGTGCTTGTGGGCAGGGACGGTACATCTCACTGACGGCACACTGGGTTAACATAGTGGAAGCCGGGACCCAGTCGGACCTTGGGACAGAACACGTCCTCCCGACGCCAAGAATTGCGGATCCTAGGTCAATCAGGGTTGCCCCCACAGTCTACAGCTCCTGCACCTCATCCTCCTCAGCCTCCTCCTCCTCTTCAGGCTCCATCTCTGAAAAGACCACATCAGTCACAAGCTGGAAGCACTGCAGCACTGCCTCGGCCAAGCGGCAACAGGCTGTGCTGAAGCTAATATGCTTAGGTGACAAACTGCACAATGCTGAAGAGTTGTGGACAGCTCAGAGAGAGCAGGTAGATTTGTGGCTCACACTGCTGAACTACAGCCAGGCATGGTCACGTGTGACAATGGCCGGAACCTGGTGGCGGCTCTGAGGCGAGGGGAGCTCACAAACGTACCATGCCTGGCCCATGTGCGTAACCTCGTGGTTCCGCGGTTTCTCAAATCCTTCCCGGAGCTGCCGAATTTGCTTGTTAAAGTGCGCCGCCTGTGTGCCCATTTTAGAAAGTCTCCTATAGCTTCCGCCGCCCTTGCACTGTTTCAGCAGCGTTTGCAGCTTCCAGCTCACAGACTGGTGTGTGATGTCCCCATGCGTTGGAACTCTAAACTGCAGATGTTGGGAAGGATTTGTGAGCAGAAGTGGGCTGCTGTTGAGTACTAGCATCAACAAGGCTGTCGGTATTCAGTTCAGACTCAACACATAAGACCTCAGGAGTGGACATGTATGTTAGACATATCTACCATCGTCCAAAGCTTGGAGGACTCCACCAAGATGGTGAGCGGCGATGATGCTATATTTATCGTCACCATCCGGCTTCATTTAAACGCTCTCTGCAACCTATCAAAGAAGATGCATTGCAGGCAGAGCACAATGAGATGAAGCAAGGAATCATACAGGGTGATTACACACAGCCAAGCCTCATCTCATCCCAACGTGGATTGGGTGACAATGAGGAAGAGGAGGAGGAGGAGCAAGAAAAGGAGCTAGTTTCATGCACTATAGACGGTACTACCTGCACAGCTGTCATATCGACTGTTCAGCGTGGATGGTCAGAGGACAGAGAGGAGGAAGAGGAGAAGAGCATGGTCAGTCATCCTCTGGGTGAGGACATGGAAGTCTTGCCTGTTAGCAGTCTGGCATGCATGGCTGAGTTTATGTTACGCTGCCTTTCCCATGACCCTCGCGTTCTCAAAATTTTGGGTGACAGTCAATACTGGTTGGTGACACTTCTAGACCCAGGCTACAAGGATAACTTTATATCTCTTATTCCTGAGGCGGACAGGTCTACAAAAATGGGGCAGTATCAGAAGGTCCTTGTTGCGGAGCTATTAAAAAAATTCCCATCTGAAAACGCTGGCGGCAGATGGCACACTTTCTTGGACAACCAAGGAGTACAGGTGAGAGAGACACAACTTCATTCCAGCAGAGGCAGGGGAATACTGTCAAAGTTCTGGGAGAATTTTCTCAGCCCCTCCCCTCGCAAAGTCCCTGAGGCATGGAGTACTCTCACAATGAGTGCAAAGTTTGGGAAGATGCTGACGGAGTACCTTGCCGACCGTACCAATGTCCTCCGTGATTCCTCTGTGACTTATAATTATTGGGTATCCAACGGATATACGTGGAATGAACTGGCTCTCTACGCCTTGGAGGTCCTGGCCTGCCCTGCCACTAGTGTTTTATCAGAGCGGGTTTTTAGTGCCGCTGGTGGAATTATAACTGATACGAGCATCCGCCTGTCAACTGAAAATGCTGACAGGCTGGCTCTTATAAAAATGAACAAGGGCTGAATTGGGCCAGACTTCTCAACACCACTGAATGATAGCAGTGTAACATAAACTCAAATCCAGTGTCTTTTTTTGGCAGGTGTATTCCCATGCACCTCTTCACACCCACATATGGGTATACGCTTCCTGATTTTGGCTCTTTGCTCTTGTCCTCCTCCTTCTCCTCATCATCTACCACCATATCACCAGGGTGACCGTGGTCTGTGATGCAACACCCACATAATTTTTTTAAAGGGTGTTTATGATGCCCGTAAAAAATTTTTTTTATACAATATGTTCATGTTTACCCCCCAGGAGTAAATGTTTGTCAGCCCATACACTTGGTGCATGGACTTTACAAGTATAGGAGACCCTCTCCTTTCAAATGGGAACATTTTTTTTATGAGGCATTCTAAGTCTCTTTCAAGGGGCATTGGAGTGCCTCCCAATTTTTGGCAGCCCTGCATAGGCTGCATTCACTGCATAGGCCAACACTATGGGAGGCGCTCTCCTTTCTAATGGGAATTTGTCATTACTGTGGCCCTGCTCTATGTGTACTTAAATTCTTAGTGGGGTTTTTCCTAAATTTGGTCAGCCGTTGGACTCACTGCATACCCTATAATTGTATAGCAGACTCTCTCCTTTCTAATGGGAATTTGTCGTTACTGTGGCCCTGCTCTATGTGTACTTAAATTGTTAGTGGGGTTTTTCCTAAATGTTGTCAGCCGTTGGACTCACGGCATGCCCTATAACTGTATAGCAGACCCTCTCCTTTCTAATGGGTACATGTCATACTTGTTACTGTGGCACTGCTCTATGTTTCTTTAAATTCTTAGTGGGGTCTTTTTTTTATAGGTTTAACTCTATTCCCATGCACCTCTGTCTTCACAGCCAGACATGGGTATGCGCTTCCTGATTTTGTCTATTTGCTCTTGTCCTCCTCCTTCTCCTCATCCTCATCCTCCACCACCATATCACCACCGCATCTACCATATCACCATATCTATAGTACGTCTTTTGCAACGGACATTGGCGTTCCTCCAAATTTTTGACAGCCATTTCATTCACTGCATAGGTAAACAGTATAGGAGACCCGCTTCCTAATAATAGGAACATTGTTTTCAGGAGGCCCTCCGACATCTATGTCTCTTGCAAGGGACATTGGAGTGCCTCCAAATTTTTGGCAGCCATTGGATTCACTGCATACCCTATAACTGTCTAGCAGACCCTCTCTTTTCTAGTGGGAACATGTCATTACTGTGGCCCTGCTCTATGTGTCTTTAAATTGTTAGTAGGATTTTTCCTAAATTTTTGGCAGCCGTTGGATTCACTTATACCCTGTAAATGTATAGCAGACCCTCTCCTTTCTAATGGGAACATGTCATTACTGTGGCCCTGCTCTACGTGTCTTTAATTTGTTAGTGGGGTTTATCCTAAATTTTAGTAGCCGTTGGACTCAATGCATACGCTATAACAGTACAGCAGACCCTCTCCTTTCTAATGGGAACATGTTGTTACTGTAGCCCAGCTCTATGTGTCTTTAAATTGTTAGTAACATAGTAACATAGTTTTAAGGTTGAAAGAAGACTAAGGCTATGTGCCCAAGATGCAGAAATGCTCAGGATTTTTTCCTGAGCGTCTCTGCATCTCCATGGCAGAAAAAACGCATGCGTTTTTCCTGCCAGGGACATGCGGATGTGAAGCGTTCTTCACATGCATTTCCGCATGCAAGTTGACAAGCTCTTTCCAAGCGATTTTACCATCACTTGGAAAGTGCTTGTCAACTTGGTCACACTATATAAAACCATGTAAAAGGCATGGATTTATATACTGTGACCTAATGAATGGTATAAGAATGGTATAAAATAAAAAATAAATCTATACTTACCTTCCGATGGCCCCCGGAGTCTTGCTTCGCTCCGTCCTGGCTTGCCGGCAGCTCGCGGTACACTACACTGAAGGACCTGCCGTCACATGACTATGACGTCAGCGCAGGTCCTTCAGTCCACCACGAGTTGCCGGCAAGTGAAGACAAGGACTCCGGGGGCTGTCAGAAGGTAAATATAACATTTATTTTTTATTTTATTCTTTTTCTTACAGGTTCTATGGTATCTGGGTCCGGAGGAGAGTCTCCTCTCCTCCACACCCGGGTACCATCTGCACATTGGAATGCTTGGATTCCGCATATACAGATGTAGTGATGTGGAATCCATGTGTTCCAATGCAAGTCAATGGCGGCGAAAATGCAGCACTTCCGCAAAATAATTGGTAGTGCTGCGTTTTTTTACGCAATAATAATCCGCAGGGGAAATTTCCGCAGCATGTGCACAGCACATGCAGCTTATCATTGGGGAACATGGCAGGCCTTCTACCATGCGTTTTTTAAGCGTTTCTGCAGCATTTTTGCCGCTGTGGAAACGCTTAAAAAACGCATCGTGGGCACACAGCCTTAGTCTATCTAGTTCAACCCATAGCCTAACATGTTGATCCAGAGGAAGGCAAAAAAAAAACATGTGGCAACACTAAGCTCCACATTGGGGAAAAAAATCCTTCCTGACTCCACATACCGCAATCAGACTAGCTCCCTGTATCAACGCCCTATCAAGGAATTTAGTATATATAACCTGTAATATTATACTTTTCAAGAAAGGCATCCAGGCCCTTCTTAAATTTTAGTAGTGAATCACTCATTACAACATCATGCGGCAGAGAGTTCCATAGTCTCACTGCTCTTACAGTAAAGAATCCACATCTGTGATTATGATTAAACCTTCTTTCCTCCAGACATAGAAGATGCCCCCTTGTCCCTGTCTCAGACCTCAGAGTAAAAAGATCAGTAGAAAGGTTTTTGTACTGTCCCCTCAAATATTTGTACATAGTGATAAGATAGCCCCTAAGCCTTCGATTATTGAAACCAAATAACCCCAAGTGTAATAACCTGTCTTGGTATTGCAGACCCCGCAGTCCTCTAATAACCTTGGTCGCACTAGTTCAGCTATGTCTTTCTTATACACCGTAGACCAGAACTGTACACAGTATTCTAAGTGTGGTCACACTAGTGTCTTGTATAGAGGTAAAATTATGTTCTCCTCATGAGCGTCTATGCCTCTTTTAATGCATCCCATTATTCATTTTGCCCTTGCAGCAGCTGCCTGACACTGGCCACCTAACGTGAGCTTGTCATCCGCCGATACACCCAGGTCTTTTTCGGTGACAGTTTTGCCCAGTGTTTTACAATTAATAATATAATTATACATTTTATTTTCTCTGCCCAAGTGCATTACCTTACATTTTTCCCCATTAAAGCTCATTTGCTATTTATCAGCCCAAGATTCTAGTTTACATAGATCCTCCAGTAATATAAAATTGTCCTCCTCTGTATTGATTACCCTGTAGAGTTTAGTGTCATCTGCAAATATTGAAATACTACTCTGTATGCCCCCTATAAGGTCATTAACAAATATGTTAAAAAGAAGCGGGTCCAATACTGACCCCTGTGGTACCCCACTGTTAACTGTGACCCAGTCTGATTGGGTTCCATTAATAACCACTCTTTGTTTCCTATCACTGAGCAAGTTCTTAACCCACATACATATATGTTCCCCTATCCCCATTGTTCTCATTTTATGTATCAACCTTTTGTGTGGAACTGTATCAAAAGCTGTAGAAAAGTCCATATACACCACATCCACTGCAGTTCCTTGGTCCAGTCCGGAATTTACCTCCTCATAAAAGCTGAAGTGGGGTTTTTCCAAAATTTTGACAGCCATTGGACTCACTGCATACCCTATAACTTTGGAGAAAACCCTCTCCTTTCTAATGGGAACATGTCATTACTGTGGCCCAGCTCTATGTGTCTTTAAATTGTTAGTATGGTTTTTCCTAAATTTTGGGAGCCATTGGACTCACTGCATACTCTATAACTGTATAGCAGACCCTCTCCTTTCTAATTGGAGCATGTCGTACTCGTTACTGTGGCCCAGCTCTATGTGTCTTTAAATTGTTATTGGGGTTTTTCACAAATTTTGGCAATCCTTGCAGTCATTGCATAGGCATTACCAGTATAGGAGACCCACTCCTTTATAATGGGAACATTTTTTTTACTGAGACCCTCCTATATGTCTCTTCAACGGGGTATTGGGGTGCGTCCAAATTTTTGGTAGCCCTTGCAGTCACTGCATACGTAATAACAGTATAGGAGACCCACTCTTTAATAATAGGAACAACAAAGCATAGCCGACTGCTGTCTCTTTAAGAATAGTAAGGGCTTCCTAATGGCCCTATAAAAATAGGCTTTGTGACTTTCAGAGTCCCTCCTTCAAAAATGAAACAGGATGTGTCTGATCATGTCTTACACACCACATGGCCAGATAAGATAGTAAAATGTTAAAATGAGATTTCCGGGTGAATGCATTTTTCATTGTTGAACACAATGCAAAAGTGCAAAAACGCATTAAAAGCGATACGTGTGAACATTGCCCAAGGTGTGGAGGAGTATTTTTGTTTTTGTATATTTATTTTTCCTTTTATACAAGTAATTACCCTGGAAAGGATGTTCCTTAACGTTTTTCCCAGGAAAATCCATTTTGGATTCGTTTTTTTATGTTTTGTTGTGAGTCGGTAAAAGTGGCGTAATAACTCTGACAGCATTGTTGACAGCAGTGACCCGGGAGTCAGAAATGCTTCCAGGGTCTTCCCCATGCTGTTCCCATGTCATTTAAGCACTGTTCCCATCGATTTGGGCAATTTTTAGGCCCTCTGCTGACCTCCGGGGGGGGTGGCACCGTAAAAATGCTCGAGTTTCCCATAGACTTACATTGGGCTCGTTGCTCGGACTGAGCACTCGAGCATTTCAATTTGCTCGACCCGAGCAACAAGTAACCGAGCATTTTAGTGCTCGCTCATCACTAAGTAGGAGGACTTCTGGTCAATCAGGGGGATAAGGGGAGTCTTTACAATAACCCTTGTCTGAAAGTCCAAAGGTGACATTTCAGACAAGGGTCTCCTCAAATTGTATAGGGATTCGTAGTAATTACATAAGGCACCGGGGGTTTATAGACGAGGTCACCCAAGGGAGGTTTAATTGTAGGGATGAACTTGGAGGGAATACGAGGATGGAGAAATCTAGCAAGAGCATTTGCAGATTTATTAGAGAATTCAAATAATTTTCGTGTGCGATTGTGATGGTGGGAAGAGGCTAAAGCCTAAAGGGGCTTAAGTTCAGTTCTTGCATTTAATAACTTAGCAATAGTCTGAGTGTCTCGATTTTTTATTTGTGGTGCAGTTCTTAACATTACATAAGGGATGTTAAGCATACTATGTTGAAGGTTCTGTCTATTTTGATCTTGGAACCCTGCTGAATAAGCATCCCCCTTTTTAATGCTTCCCACTGAACAGGGAGAGGAGCAATATCATTGCTGTGGTGAAGCATGAAATCAGAGATGGATGTTTTAACAGTCAGTTGAGAGAAGAGGTCTTTAATGAGGGTGGGATTTAAGGACCAAAGCCATTCTCTAGGAGTCGAGTCAGGGATTTTAAAGGACAGGAAGATCGGGGCATGGTCAGAAGGGTCGTAATAGAGCAGGTAAAGATTAAGTAGAAAGACATCTACAGTATTCTGCTATAAGAGTTATGTACATAGGACTAATAGGTGTAATCTCGTACCTTTGGTTTGAGAAGACGCCAGATATCAACCAGTTGCATTTTGAAGAGTTTGGATTTTAAGGCCGATATGTACGCCATGGGAATAGGGGACTTGCCCTTCACGGTCCAAGGTGAAACTGACATCACCACTTATGATGGTTGAGCCCTCTGCAAAGTTGTTGAGTTAATTGAGGTATGACCTACAGACAAGGACTTGGTCCTTACCCGGGAGATAAAAATTAATTTTTTTCCAGGCGGTTAAAGCCGCTAACATTAAGAGAACACATTTAGAACAGGGGGAAGGAGGAGTTTATAGAAAGAAGAGGAGAGAGGAAGGAAAGGGAGAAGGAGAGAGAAGAAAGAGAGAAAGAAAGAATAATTAAAGGAGAAGCCTCCTTTAATTTAATCCCTGGCTGCTAAGCACAGAGATAGTAATAAGAGAGAGAGGAGAAAGGTAAGAACTTCATATTGTGTTCCAAGAACACTCGCTAGTGGGGGATTTAGCTGGAACTATGAAACTTCTCCCTCAGGCAGAGCTCACTTTCCCATGACAAAGAGAAACAAAAAATATGAGACGAGAGGGCAAGAACTATAATTAGTAACTATGAGAAGAGAACCGTTAAACAGAAGTAAACTTAATCTTGCATAAAGAACTTAGTGTGTGTCAGTAGGTTATTATAGTACATGCAGCATTAGTTATTCAAATTTGAATTAACTATCAAATATACAGCCAGATATAGAGAATTGTAACAATGCAGGCAGTTGTTCATCTGTATAAGGGTGGGGGAGGGGGTTGGTTAATATATAAAGGATATTTCAGGACCTGCAAAAAGAAGAACATAAGAACATAATGGAGGTTACATGAGTCCCTGTTTTCTGATGTAGGTTACTCAAGAGTGGGTCTCATTCGTCCATGGGAGGAAAACTGGGTGAAGGTACCATCCAGAATCTAAAGCCTATTTAGGTTCTGGATGGTAGTCAGGTGAGCATTGCATATGGTCAGTAGTGAGGTGAGAATGAAGGTTAGGCATGACTCAATTGTAAAAGAAGTGCAGATGTGGATGTAGAGAGCAACTTCATCTTTCTCCAATTAAAGAGAAGGAACATATGAGTTAGTAGTCAAGTACCAGCTGGAGGAACATTTTGGAACTGCTGGATCTTCTGCCTCCGAGCAGATGACTGTGTAGTTAGGGGTCTTCCTTCACGGCATGAGGCTCCCTGAGGGAGAGGTAAAAGACCAATCTGGGATCAAGATATGGGGAAGATCCAGGGCAGCAGTGAAGTTTGAGAGATCAGATGGTGATCACAAAATGAATGTAAGAGCGAACTTGAAGTTTAAAAGGGTATCCCCAATAATATGCAATGTTTAAAGTTGTGAGGGAAAGGTCAGTGAGGAGCTGTAATAGGACCCCATAAAATTTCACTGTACCGAGTCTCCCACATAATTTCCTCCTTAAGCTGGAAAAAGTGGATCCTGGTTATAACATCACAAGGTCTCACAAATAAAGAGTTAAATATGTCCTGTAGTGTAGGGATCAAGTCCTGTGATCCGATAGCCTCCGGTAGTCCATGGAATCTAATGTCATTTCATCTATTCCTGTTTACGGCATCATCCACCATATCAAACCAGAGTTGTACTTGATGTAAATGTTGGTCAATCACTTATCGCTGATACCTTGATGTATATAAAGGTCTTGAGTTGAGGTTCCTAAGGTATGGACTGTGTTGTTTAGCAATCTTAAGTCCTCTCTGAGGGAGCAAATCTCCGTTTTGCACGCCACTACAAGGTGAGAGATATACAGTATGTCTCCATGTCAGGCTTGGTAGGAATTGCGCCAATCTGTAGCTGCAGGTCCTAAACGTTGTGTGTGGAGCCCACAAAGAATGGAATATCCACCTTCCAAGAACTGCATGAAGATTCAACCCAGTGGAGGGGATGTTAAAGGTCATGGGCAAGTTCAGGGGTAGAGGGAACAGTTGTGACTCAGACTCTGGGCTCCAGGAGCTCCCTCTGCATCCACCATAACAAGGCACATAGAACATCTGGGTGGAAGAGCACTCAATGGCGCAATTAGACGCTAATAAGGGGCAGTAGTGAGGCTGAGGTAACGGAGCTCTCACAACGTGCATCCGAAAAGTGCCATAGTCAGACCACGCCCCCTTTCCAATCCGACAGAACGTTATCATTTATTGGAAAGGTTTGCCGCTTCCAGCCCTGTTCCAGCCCTCTGAACATTATGTTCTGGACAGATCTTGAGGCCTTGGGTACTTCTATATCCATAGTGGACTTTATTACTTTAATTAGCTTTCCCGGCTCTCCAATCAGGAAACACAGTTGAACTCTTTCCCCCTTGAACAAAGACGAAGAGGTAGAGGATGGAGAAGACATATATTCGCCTTCTGATATAATCAGCTTCTCGGAATCTGATGATACCACGCTAGAATATTTTATCTTTCCCCCTTAGCCTCTTTAGGTTGAAATAGGGACTTTAAGGAACTTTTAACTTCCCCCTTAAAGTTTTTATGACTGAGGTGAAGTTAGGGGATTCCTTACAGATCATCTTCTTTATACAAAGCTAACATAGCTTTTTGTCCCATGAAGTCGGGAATGTTGATTTGCACAGCAGAAATTCCCTGTGTTTCATTTTGGCATCACACTTTTTAGGCTTTTCCTAGTACAGAAAAATGACAAAAAAAACATTAAAAAGTGAACATTCATAGAGGTTGCTTACAACTCAGGAGAAGTTTAGGTACCGGATTAGGAAAATTAACCTTCCTAGTGTTGCTGCTGCCACTTGCTGCAGCTGCCACTGTCAGTGCCCCTGCTGTTGCTGTTGCTACTGAGGAGAGTATTCAGAGGCTACTACATCACCACTGCTGAGCTGATCACCTCTTAAACCCAGCAGTCAAAAGCTCCACCAAAAACAGTGCATCCTTCCAATTCAGAGCTTCCTCCGGTGTACCTCAGAAGTGGATTTTCTCTTGATATCACCGGCGCACTCATCATAAGGCCCCACGCCCAGATCGCCGCACGCCGCACACGTGTAGACCTGGGAGAATGCTACTGCCGGAAGATGCATGTATTCATAATGACACCACCGTCCAGCATCCTCTCACCAGCTTATTTTCCCAAGGGAACCACAATGGCGCTATACCGCTACATAGGCAATCGACCAGGGCCTGGCTAAGTATCACATCTTATTGGCTCCTTTCTTCCAGACACTCCAGGATGTAGGTACCCCTCTCCAAGGAGAGGAAACCAACTGATGCACGGGAGAGGGTCCTCCCTTTTATTCTGCAGGTCTCGTGTCCCTGAAGGACAGATCCCTTCTCTCTCCGTGTTGCTGTCTTGGTTGATAGGAAAAAATATGCCCTCTATGATGCATCACAGCATTGGATATGCAATGCTTATTAGACTTAAAAGACATATTATGGACATATCAAAGTCTAAGGGTAGCAAGTTGGGGATTTGTGCACATAAATCCATAATATTACAATATGCATAAGGGGTAAAATATAAAATTAAATAGTAGCTTCTTGATTCAATTTCGAACCAGTAAAAAAATAGAAAGGCAGTTATGAATCCTCATCCATTTTTACCTGTATTCAATCTGGAAATCATAATTTTTAATTTATGTAGTTGACTCGAGACAAAAACATATTTTTCTGAATTTTGATTAAAAATTAACTTTTTTATTTTTTTGAATATATATATATATTATACATAGTCTATAGCGCTACAGTACAGAACAGTAAGAAATGGACCCAAGGAAACAAACCCATTAGATTTTCTAATGAAGTGTTTAATGTACAACATTACTGCTTAAGGGTATTAATGGAATAAGAATTTAACACCATTGGGTTCCATGGCTTTAATGCAGACAGCAATATTGAAGCTGTTGAAGTTCGTTATCCTGGAGTGGTTTGTTTATTGTGATATTTATGGAGAAGTGGAAGATTAATGGGTATTCAGATTAATGGGACATTGAAAAACAGTGTGAGTGAAGTCCTACTGAGATTTTCACATGTCACAAAATGAACAAGAAAAAATATAATTAGCAGAGATACATAGAACAGAATGTAAATCATAAAAATCAAGAGAAACCCCAAGAGTGTATGTATAATCAAATTATAAACAGTTATAAGCCACAATATAACCTATAATCTTTGATTTTTTTTCATTGACTTGTCAACTGAAGAAATTGTTTTAAACTGGAATAGCAGTGCATGGGAAAGAATAAAAATATCCATTGTATTATATGTATTAGAGATAATTGAGTCAAAGCAATAATCCACTTTACTGCTTTGGTGTAGTTTATTAATTAATTTAAGATTTTTTTGTTCAGAGGGCAAACCTTGAATTAAAATGTATCTTCTATATGAATATACTGATTATTTACTTTTGTGACACCATTATGGAATTAAAGTTTAATTATGAAGGTCCAGCCATGGTGGTTCATAAAAATGTAATTAAATATATAGAACTAACATGTTCTAAAAATGTAATAACTAGCACATCTTCTCTGGAACTTGTGCCTGCGACATTTGCACCTATCACCAGGCTCTGCCCTTGCGCCTGAGTAGACCAAACAAACAGTATGTCTTTCTTTGCTAATTGGATGCTTGGTGAAATTATACCTGAAAAATTCAGAGACTTTTTTTATCCAGAGATTGTTGTACCTCTAATGTTTTAAGAGGTTGACCAGTCTGTAATTGCTTGAATTTTGCTTGATTCCATTTGTAATCTTTGAGTAGAGTTTAAGTATCTGAAGAGGTTGATCACTGTTTGATGGAACGCACATTTTTCCAGTTTAACATAGAGCTTACGTCTCTCATCTGGAGAATTAGAAAATATTACTGTATCCTCCAGGTAAATGATTACAAATTGATCCAGCAAGCTTCTGAAAATGTAATTTATTAAAATGCTGCAACTTTACAGGAGCACTGCAAAGTCCAAACATCATCAATAAATATTCATAATGTTCATAACGTCATCTAAATGCTGTTTTCCATTCATCACCTGGTCTCACATGAACCAAATTGAATGTCCCTTGGATATCTTTGCATGACACTGTGTACAGCAACTCAGGGATCAAGGGTAAAGAGTTGCAATCAATGTGGTCTCAATGAACCAAATGTCTTAAAATATTAAATATATGTGCACGTGCAGGTGACAAGGATGGACAAATTAAACCTTTGACTAAATTTTCATTGATGAATTCTTTGGGAACTATCAATTTTTGATTTGTCAGTGGGTAAATGGTACCACCAAGTACACCTGTTACAGGCAGTAGATAAATTGGACAATCATTAAGGTCGATGAGGAGGGAATTTGTCAGCCTTTCATTTTTCACAAACATCAGCAAACCTTTATATACAGGTGGTAGTTTAGAAGATGCTTCAGGATCCTCAAAAAATTCTTCAAGAGGTAATTTGGTGAAATCTGTGGGGAGAAAAAACCCAATGGAAAAGACACTTCTTTGGTTTCCCAGTTAATTATGGGATTTTAAGCTTATAACCATTGCAACCCCCGAATGATAGGGAAATGTGGAGATGAGATTAAAAAGATAGTTCAAAGTGATTAGGTTTCATGATTACATACAAAGGTTCAGTCTGTTGTTTAACTGTGTCTGAACTCAGTGGGCTCCATCAACGGTTTCAAAAGTGATAGATGAAGGTCTATTTTGAATTATCATTCCATGATTTTTTGCAAAAGAAATGTTCTTAAAATTTCTGTTTGCTCCTGAATCAACCATGGCTGGGGTGGAAATCCACTCAGAATCAATGCGAAACTTGATAGGAATAAAGCAATGAGTCTTTGTTTTCTTTTTTACTATTGGGTGCAATGGAAGGAATTAAATGGATTTCAGTATTTTCAGGTGGCGAGGTTTCAAAAGAGATAGATGCCTCATAATCACTGTTTTATGTAGCTGACTGAAACAATTGTTGAGGAAGTGGTAAGACTTGCCACAATAGAAACATTGAATTCTCAAAGCCTCCGCTTTTTTTCTCTCGGCACTTTCACATCTTGTAAGTCTGTCAACCTGCATGGGTTAAACTTCAGACACCTTAGTACTCTTTATTTTGAAGTCTCTGGAACTGGTGGTTAGAGCAGGTAGAAAATGTTTTTTGTTATGGGACTAGGTTGAATTCCACTTCTCTAGTCTTCTCTCGGATAACCGAGTGTCTATTTGAATACAATTGTGAACGAAGTCATCAAAATATGTGGGAGTATCAGCTCATGGTAGTTCATCATAGGTGGTACTGGAGAGACTGTTCTTAAAAAAGATCATTTTGGAGCATTATTCCATTAGGTATCAATCACCCTCCATCTGATTCCTTGACATACTAAGCGACAGAGAATATGCCCTAATGTAGAGCCATTAGTGTAACCTCTGCTGTTGCATAAAAATTAAGGTCATTAAACACTTGACTCATTGCTGCTAAAAATCATCAAGCTGAGAAACATGTGCTTAAATATGTGAGCTTGCCCAGACTACAGCTTTATGCGTCAGTAACATAATGATGCAAAGTACTTTCAACCTGTTAGTAGGCAAGTGAGAATGGGGTGCACTGAAAAATAATTTGCACTGGTTGATGAATCCATAGTAATTGTCATTGTCTTCACTGATTCTGAAATATGGGAGTGGAAGGAAGATTGATAGGCTGGAGCTGTACCTCAATTTTGTAGCTTAAGGATCAGCACAGATTGCTGAGCCTCCTTATTGATTAGCTCATATATATTGGTTTGTAGATCCTGTGTAGCTTATCCAAAAATTTGAATGCTGTGAGATGTCTGGGTTTCTAATGCCTGGAATTTTGTTTCTAGATTTTGCTTGTCCACATGGATATTAGTAAGCAAATAATTAATTTTGATTGCGCAATCCTCCAAATTTGCTCCCTCGGTGGATTCCATGGTAAGGCTTGAGTATAATGTTACAATACTGGTGAAGCATTGCTTGGAACCAGTAGCTAAGCTGTCATTGCGTACTATACTATATACATAGTATTAGTTTAGCACTGTGTAAACAGCAATCAGGAAGGCAGAGATAGTAGTAAACCATTTCCGTCTTCTCTATGTCCAGTCATGGAAAACAGCTGACTTCCCACTCCTGCAGCTGCAGGATCTCATGCAAGCAGCTTACACTGTATTGACATTTTAGAACTTCAATGCAGAATAAAGTGCGGACAACTCAGACGTTTAAAGTATATTGACTGTCTGGAAGTAGTTAATAATAATAATACTTAATTATAACTGCAAAAATAATTTACAAAACTGAGAAATGTTTGTTCCTACAGAACAGAAATGAACAAGAGACATTATCACTATATTATGTTGCATCTATATATTTCATGTTACCTAACAGCATAAATACGATTTTGTTTATTCACATGGGAGAAACTGAGCTTTCACGAACAATGCATTAATCTTCTCAGACTAAAATATTGTACTATGGAATGCAAAGCTACAAAAAATCATCTTCATCCATATCTGTGTTTATATATAAAGCATAATCCTATTCCTTCCATACACTCAAAGTATAAAGAAGAGATTCTACATGAGGCGAATCACCGAGACCATTTCACAAGAGGCCAAGTAGGAATAAGAGGCCCTATCACCTAAAGGGACTTATCAATTATTATCTCTGACCATATTTCTTCAGAGGTTGATTGTTTCAAGCAGTCTGACATCTCATATAGCTTTAAATTACTCAGAACCAGGATGCCTTACAAGATAGCAGTAAAATCAGGAGAGGATTGGGCAATGTAATTATAGTATGGAAATGATGTTGATCAGTCATGCAGGGAGCAGACCTTGAATCAAATCCCCCTCCCTTTGCTCATTCTTCCCCCCGCATTTCACCAGAGCCACTGCAGTTGACAAACTTGAATATCAGAGCATTCAGCTACTCTGAAGCATAGCTATGACTTATGTATTGCTACACATCCAATACATATCCATGCATAAAAAGAGTGCTGTTTCATTCCTGTTTGCTTGCAGTTTCTATGATACCTGACAAGAGCTGATCATGAGTGCAGAAAGTGAATTTTATTACTATGAATTTATTCAGTACACCATTTCATCTACCATATATGTTTGTTTGTTTTTCATCTATAGCTATATATCCTGTTAAAGCTAAAAACATATGCTAATAGTTTGGCCCTTAGAGATCACCAAGCTGAAT
Organism: Phyllobates terribilis; assembly: GCF_046119375.1. Taxonomy (NCBI): domain Eukaryota; kingdom Metazoa; phylum Chordata; class Amphibia; order Anura; family Dendrobatidae; genus Phyllobates; species Phyllobates terribilis. Next base: position 288,348,954 of record NW_027362761.1, read on the forward strand.
GTTCTTATGATCCAGTGTGTTAAAGTAAATGATAAGGAGGCAGTAAAATGCATTTAAGAATGCATGTTTTTAATGTTTGAATAAAATTTCATTCCAGCTAAGCTTTATTTATATGAAATATTATTTATAAGATTATATATTTTTTTTAAAAAAAGAACCTGTCACAAAGTCAAAACTGGTCATTTTTTTCTCTTCTTCTATTCCTGCTGCTCTCCTGAGTATTGCGTATTTTGCATTTTATAAAACTGCTATACAGTTCCAAAAATATGGGCCTTTTTATCCAGTGCTAATTTTAATGATCTTTACCAAGAGGGTGGTGCTCACAGGGTAATAGTACAGAGCAATCTAAAGAGATCATGTGATCCTTAGTAAAGACCATAAAAATTAGCACTGTGTTAAGAGTAATGCCTATATCTCTGGAACTGTATGGTGGACATAAGAAAAAACAAAAAAACTGAATACTTATGAAAACAGCAGGAATAAAATATTGGGAAAAACTTTCCACTTTTGAACTAGTGACAGGTCTTATTTAAAAAGCCCAATTTATTGATTAGGGAGAGGGGGTGTTGGGGTGAAGGTGCTTTCTTTTCATGCTAATTTACTCTTTATTTGCTTCAATCAAGAATATTTTAAAAATGTAGATATAAGGAGACAGAAATGTAAAAAGAGTATCGGTAACACTATCAGACAAATAGTGACAGTTAATATTTCATTTGGTCCCTCTAACATCCAAAAATTGACGAGAAAATTATTTTCCTGAGATATTTTTTTCCTTTAAAATAAGTACAGGAATGGCCATATGCTGCACGTTGCTCATTCTATAAGTACTATAGTGAGCTAATATGAATAAGAGATACCTTAAAAATGCTTAAAACATGTAGAGATATCTATCTCTTGGCCAGGGGAATAACCGGGAAGATTAGGGATGGTTTAGGCAGAACATGTTCTGCAGGCTCAGTTAGCAGGAAAGGAACAGGGAAAAATGATGAGCTTCAAGATGGGGCTTTATATAAGTGAGGAGTGATGTTCTGCAGGAATAAACTGTATAGAGATGAGAAGAGTGATATATCGTGTGGATGTGGCTGTATATAGATGAGAAGTAATGTTCTTCAGGATGGGGCTGTTTGCAAGAAGCTGAAAGAAGCCATGTACTGCTGGATGGAGCTATATTCATGGGCTCAGAGGAGTGATATACTAGTGGAGGAAGCTGTAAACAGAGGGACTGAGAGGAGTGATGTTCTGTAGGATGGGACTGCATAGACAGGGCATGAGAAGAGTGATGTACTGCTGGAGAAGGCTATAAATAGAAGGGTTGAGAGGAGTGTCAAATTGCAGTATGAGACTGTATATCAAGGTGTGTGGTTTTTTTTTTGGAACATGGAGGGGTACAGAAGAAAGGGGGTTATGTATTTTTAAATAGGACTTTATGCTGGAAGGGCCAGATGGCATGGGAGTAATTTTATTTATTTGGGACCATGTTGCAGGGGGTGATATCTATTTAAATGAGACTGTATGTTGAAGAAAACTGAAGAGAGGAAAGAATTGTTATTTAGGTGGGCTTATAGCCACCATTACCAGTAACCAAATACAAGTGAAGAACCGAGTGACAAGACTCAATCCAGAATTGAGAGAAGAACCAAATGACCAGAATTGAGTGAAGGTTTAAATGACCAGATGTTAGTGAAGAACCAGAGGGCCAAGACCGGAGCTAGGTGAACGGAGCCAGAGCCGAGTGAGTTGGATCAGAGTCAAAAGTGGAGAGCAGAACTTGTTAGGGAGACATTCATGATAACAGCGACGTGAGGTATAGAAGTGTGGTACACAGGGGACAGAGGCCGCGCTTCAGAGGATGGAGGTAGTCAGAGCAACATGCGTTAGAAGCGACTCACCAAGAAGGGACTTACGACCTAACGGTGTAGTAGCATAGACTGTTAGGGCCTGGAGGGTGTGTGGCACCTGAGTGACAGGATAATGACGGTGGCGGGTATATGACTGACTGTGACACACCATAGGACAGAGTAAGAGAATAGAGATGCTTGTGTCTATTGTAAATGTTTAGTGCCTTACATGATAGGGTTTAATTGTTAGAACTATTACCATTGCTTCAATCTGAAGAAGTGACTTATGTTTAAATTGTAATACATTTTATTACACTCTAATAATCTGCTACCCTTGTTTAATTTTCTAAACAAACCATTCAAATTGCTGTGTTAGAGTAATAAATAATCTTAGGTTAAGTTACTGCTGTATCCTCAACTTCTGCGCTATTGCATCCCAAGCAACTGTTTACATCAGTCTCATTGAGAAAATCAACTTCTCGTGCATACAAAAGACATTGTATAATCCTTCTAATCTGAATTGTGGTCATAAGATACAGACAATACAGACATTTATCAAGACACAATATGTACAGTATATGTGTGTGTAAGGCTGTCTCTTTAAAAGAGCCTTAGCAAGTGTCATGTAAAAGTTTGGGAACCCGATGTCAAAATTATTGTTATTGCAAACAGTTAAGCAAGTTGAAGATGAAATGATCTCTAAAAGGCCTAAAGTTAAAGATGACACATTTCCTTTGTATTTTAGGGTAAAAATATATAGATTTTCATCTTTTACATTTTAAAAATGACAAAAAGGAAAATGGGTCAATGCAAAAGTTTGAGCACTCTTGGAGATCTGCGTGCGCAGATAACTTTCACGAGGTTTCAGACCTTAATTAGCATGTTAAGGTTATGGCTCATTCACTATCATTGTTGGGAAAGGCCAGGTGATGCAAATTTCCCAGCATTATAAAAATCAAGCCTCCTCTATCCTTGTGCAAAAAAAACAGCCATGAGTTATTTTAAGCAGCTGCCTAGCACTATGAAAATGGTGAAGGCGCACAAAGCAGGAGAAGGCTATAACAAGATAGCAAAGTGTTTTCAAGTTGCACTTCCCTCTGTACAAAAGAAATGGCAGTTAACAGTAACAGTGGAGGTCAAGATAAGATCTGGAAGGCCAAGCAAAATTTCAGTGAGAGCTGCTCATAGTATTGCTAGAGAAGCAAATCAGAACCCCCGCTTGACTGCAAAAGACTTTCAGAAAGATTAAGCAGATTCTGGAGTTGTTGTACTTTGTTCTACTGTTCAGAGACACCTGCACAAATATGGCCTTCATGGAAGAGTCATCAAAAGAAAACCTCTCCTGTGTGCGCACCATAAAATTCAGCATTGGAAGTAGGCAAAAGAACATCTAAACAAGCCTGATGCATTTTGGAAACAAGACCTATGGCCGATTGAGGTTAAAATAAGTCTTTGGCCACAATGATCAAAGGTATGTGTGGAGAAAAAAGCACACAGAATTTCAGGAAAAGAACATCTTGCCAACCAGTAAGCATGGGTTAGTGTTGCAGCCAATGGCACGGGGAACATTTCACGGGTAGAGGGAAGAATGGAATCAATGAAATTGCAACAAATTCTTGATGCAAACATAACACCTTTGTAAAATGGCTGAAGTTGAAAAGAAGATAGCTTCTACAAAATGGATAATGATCTTGAACACACATCCAAATCCAGAATAGACCATCTCAAAAGGCGCAAGCTGAAAGTTTTACAATGGCCGTCACAGTCCCCTGATCTGAACATCATTGAAAATAGCAGTGCATGCAAGACGACCCAGGAATCTCGCAGAACTAGAAGAATTTTCCAAGGAAGAATGAATGAAAATCCCTCAAACAAAAATTGAAAGACTCTTGTCTGGCTACAAAAAGCATATACAAGCTGTAATACTTTCAAAAGGGGGTGCTACTAGGTATTAGCCATGCAGGGTGCCCAAACTTGCCTATTTAAATTTTTTAATTTTTAAAATTTAAAAAGTGAAAACATATTTTTATTTTGCCTAAAATAGAAAAGGAAATGTGTAATCTTTAACTTTAGGCCTTTCATAGATCTTTTCATCTTCAACTTGCTTAATTGATCACAATAACTGTAATTTTCACCAGGGGTGCCCAAACTTTTACATGCCACTGTATGCTATCCAATACATTCTGCCCTACTTTAGAAATTCTGTGAGATCTACTGATTTATGAAATAACTGAGCAAAGTTCAGTAGATGGGAAACAGTGCTTCAGAGGACTCAGTTCATGCATTGATCTAGCCAATCTAAGATTTAAGCTGCATTTATGAGAATTTGAGATTTTACCTGCAGATTTGAACATGTAAAATCTACAACAGATTATAAGATTATAGACTATACAAGTGGGTAAGATTTTACAAATCTCAATCAGATGCTACATTATTTTTCTTTGTGAAAACTGACAGACAATGCAGAATTTTAAATCATACCATGGCAATTTCTCTGTCACTGATGATTTCAAACCTTTCAGTGAGGTAAATTACTCAATGAATACAAAGCAAAAATGTATGTTCCAAATGCAAATTTTGTTGCAATGTTTTTGACACAAAATGTTCATGCTTTAAAACATTTGCTCTAAGGCATTGCCTTTTCTAGTGTTGCCTCTGCCTGCAGATGCTGCAGCTCAACTGTTTATGACTGCACCTATCCACCGATACGGGCACTGATAGAGTTGAACTGATTGGGTAAACTGATAGAGCTGTGTGTGGCTTAAAGGCTGAAAAAATGTTTGGGGTAGAGGCACAGCAAATGGAGTGAGAGTAAGGCCAGAATGTGTGACCAAAAATCACATGAGCAAGCAGCCAATCTTTTTCATAAGTTTGCCATTGTTTTGCTTTATAGCTATGTACCATTTGAGCTCTACATGATTCGCACGGTAGCTAACTGCAAGTTGTGAGGCAGCAAAACATTAACATACTATCACAATTCCACTGCCAATTTGACAATTTTTATTATACATATTTTTTTAATGCATAATTTGCAAATCACCACCTGATATATGCAAACCAACTAGCTCGTATAGAATAGAAAGAGGGACAAGCTATGCCTAACACGAAAGGGTAAATATTGGCCATGCCCTAAATCACACCCTAAGCAACTCCCATTTACAATTTTTTTTCTACTCTGGCAGGAGGAGATGTCAGAGTGGGCATATTGCCAACAAAGGACCTTCAGCAGGCTCCCGGGAATGAAGAGCCTAGACCTAAATCAATGTCATTCATTGTAATAGCAGCCATAAGTTTTATATTTTTATATAACTTTCACTATATTAGTCCTTGCTTTTTTGTGTGTGTAAGACCGTGTTCACTTAATGCATAAATACTGTGCTTTTTGTTTACTACACATTTTCTGCAGGTGTCCGCACCAAACTACACAATGACATTATTCTTTGGTTAATGCATTTTTGCTGCATTTCTAATGCTTCCCCCTCCCCCTCATTTGATGCATTTTGGTACAAATTTGAGGAAGCATTTATAAAAAAAAATTATAGTGCAGAAAAGCTATGATTCTTCACTTAAAAAAGCAACTGCATTTTTACTTGTATTTTTTTTCAGGCTCTGCATAGAAGCCTGCAGAGAAAAAAAAGTACCAAAATCACACAGTTCAGCACATATTTAGATGCACAGTGGGTAACAGTTTTCATGAAATTATATCTGATTTCCTTGGACAATTAAAAGCAGCAACATTTTTGAGCAAAAAAAGCACCAGAAAAAATTCAGCATTTAGGCTACAACTAGTGATGAGCTAGCACGCTTGTCAGTGCTTGGTACTCGCCCGAGCACCTCACTGCTCAACATGCTCGGCGCTCCTCGAGTATTTTCGGAATGCTCGAGCGGGAGCTCGGGTCCCTGCCCTGAATGTTTGGCGCACTTTAGACAGCCAATTAACATGCTGGGATTGCTTGTCACACACTGTAATGACGTAGCCATGTTGGTTGTGGCATTCCAGCGATTGGCTGGCCGCATAGCGCCATCAGGTCTACATAAGACCTGGTGACCCTATACTTGTCTCAGTCTACCCTGGAAACAGGCAGAGTAGGGAGAGGTGCTTCTGAGTGAGAGACAGAACTGGTGGTTTATTAGTTAGGTGTAGGTATTGCACAACAAGATATACACTATGTGTAGAATTATTAGGCAAGTTGTATTTTACAGGATTATTTTTATTATTGATCACCAACTATGTTCTCAATCAACTGAAAAGACTCAGAAATATCCAAGCTTAATATTTTTGGAAGTTGGAGTGGGTTTTTTTAGATTTGGCTATCTTAGGAGGATATCTGTTTGTGCAGGTAACTATTACTGTGCAGAATTATTAGGCAACTTAATAAAAACCAAATATAATCCCATCTCACTTGTTTATTTTCACCAGGTAAACCAATATCAGTGCACAAAATTTAGAAATAAACATTTCTGACATGCAAAAACAAAAACCCCAAAAATTAGTGATCAATATAGCCACCTTTCTTTATGATGAGACTCAACAGCCTTCCATCCATAGATTCTATCAGTTGCTTGATCTGTTTTCGATCAACATTGCATGCAGCCGCCACCACAGCCTCCCAGACACTGTCCCGAGAGGTGTACTGTTTTCCCTCCCTGTAGTTCTCACATTTTATGATGGACCACAGGTTCTCTATGGGGTTTAGATCAGGTGAACAAGGGGGCCATGTCATTATTTTTTCTTCTTTTAGACCTTTACTGGCCAGCCACGCTGTGGAGTAGTTGGATGCATGTGATGGAGCATTGTCCTGCATGAAAATCATGTTTTTCTTGAACGATACTGACTTCTTCCTGTACCACTGCTTGAAGAAGTTGTCTTCCAGAAACTGGCAGTTGGTCTGGGAGTTGAGCTTCACTCCATCCTCAACCCGAAAAGGTCCCACAAGTTCATCTTTGATGATACCAGCCCATACCAGTACCCCACCTCCACCTTGCTGGCATCTGATTCGGAGTGGAGCTCTCTGCCCTTTATAGATCCAGCCTCTGGCCCATCCATCTGGCCAATCAAGAGTCACGCTCATTTCATCAGTCCATAAAGCCTTTGAAAAATCAGTCTTAAGATATTTCTTGGCCCATTCTTGACGTTTTATCTTATGTTTCTTGTTCAAAGGTGGTCGTTTTTCAGCCTTCTTTACTTTGGCCATGTCCTTGAGTATCGTACACCTTGTGCTTTTTGATACTCCAGTAACGTTGCAGCTCTGAAATATGGCAAAACTGGTGGCGAATGGCATCTTGGAAGCTTCACGCTTGATTTTCCTGAATTCATGGATAGTTATTTTGTGCCTTTTTTGGCCAACACGCTTCTTGCGACCCTGTTGGCTATTTGCCATGAAACGCTTGATTGTTCGGTGATCACGCTTCAAAAGTTTGGAAATTTCAAGACTGCTGCATCCCTCTGCAAGACATCTCACAATTTTGGACTTTTCAGAGCCTGTCAAACCACTTTTCTGACCCATTTTGCCAAAGAAAAGGAAGTTGCCTAATAATTAAGCACACCTTATATAGAGTGTTGATGTCATTAGTCAGCACCCCTCCTCATTACAGAGATGCACATCACCAGATTTACTTAATTGGTAGTTGGCTCTCAAGCCTATGCAGCTTGGAGTAGGACAACATGTATAAAAAGTATCATATAAAAAGTATCAAAGTGATCAAAATACGCATTTGCCTAATAATTCTGCACGTGGTGTATATCCATCGCAACTAACAGTCCTTCTGAGGACTAATCCAGTTACATATATTACTGGTGAAAGCAGGAGTTAGGCAGGCAGGGTTTGAGGACAGTGTATACAGCACAATAGAGTCCATTGCACATCCTGTTTGCTGCTGCTGCTGTTTTATATATCAAAAGAACTACATATCCGGGGTATTTTTTTTTGCTCTTAATCCTGATTATTTGCTTAAAATCAATGCAGAGTACACCATTTTACTGCTCCATTTGCTTGTTAGCAGAATACAGCCAGATTTTTTTTATTCTATTTGCATTACTGTATTGTGGAAGCAGAGAAACTTTTCCATGATCACACGTGATCCCATATTACTGTGGTAATAATACAGACAGTTTGTGAAGCATGCCAAATATTACACTCCATTTAAAGTCAGCCAGCTGTGTTTTGTTGAACCTATTCACAATTGGTCGCTAACAAATACCATACTATTAGGCAACTTCCTAAAACCGTGGTCTTCAGACGTGATCCCATATTTCTGACATAATAATCCTGAAATTATTTGGATCGTGTCTGATATTATACTCCATTTAAAGTCTGACAGGTGTATGTTGTTCCACACTATTCACACTTGGTCGCTGACAAATACCAAACTATTAATTGACTGCCTGAAACCATGGTCATCAGACGTGATCCCATATTACTGCCACAATAATCCTGAAATTTTTTTTGAGCGTGTCAGATATTACACTCCATTTAAAGTCTGGCAGGTGTATGTTGTTCTACACTATTCACAATTTGTCGCTGACAAATACCATATATTAAGCGACTGCCTTAAACCGTGGACATCAGACGTGATTCCATATTACTGCCGTAATAATCCAGAAATTTTTGGGAGTGTGTCAGATATTACACTCCATTTAAAGTCTGGCAGGTGTATGTTGTTCCAAACTATTCACACTTGGTCGCTGAAAAATACCATACTATTAGGCGATTGCCTGAAACCATGGTCATCAGACATGATCCCATATTACTGCCGTGATAATTCTGCAATTTTTGGGAGTGTGTCAAATATTACACTCCATTTAAAGTCTGGCCGGTGTATGTTGTTATAAACTATTCACACTTGGTCGCTGACAAATACCATACTATTAGGCGACTGTCTGAAACCGTGGTCATCAGACGTGATCCCATATTACGTCAGTAATAATCCTGCAATTTTTGCGAGCGTGTCAAATATTACACTCCATTTAAAGTCTGGCAGGTGTATGTTGTTCCAAACTATTCACACTTGCTTGGTGACCAATACCATACTATTAGGCCACTGCCTAAAACCTTGGTCATCAGATAGGATCCCAAATTACTGTCGTAATAATCCTGAAATTTTTGGGAGTGTGTCAAATATTATACTCCATTTAAAATATGGCAGTTGTGTGTTCAAACCTATTCACAGTTGATCGCTGACCAATAGCATATCTGTGAACAATGTTGTCAGAGTATTACGCCACTTTTATGGACTGACAGTAAAACATACAAAAACAAAGCAAAAATGGATTTTCATGGAAAAAATGTTAAGAAACATTCTTTCCAGGGAAATAACTTGTATATAAGGCCAAAGAAATAAGAAAAAAAAGGTATGGACTGTGGAAGAGATTTATGCGGCCAAAATTAACACTCATATCGAGCTGATGATATCACCTAGCAGCACCTGTCCCTATTGTAAATGTATCTAACAGCAGTATCAATAGGGAATGGAATTGATTTTTTTTTTTCGGTAGCACCAGCAGCACGCAGTATAAGGTAATAATATCTGGCTGGATCGGTATAATACGTTATCCATACTACGATACTTCACCCGTAAACAAATTTCAGATAAGACATGTTATATTCTAGAATATAGAATCTATTTGAATAGTCCTTCCCATTATTAAAGAGTGGGTCTCCTATACTGTTATTGGGCATATGCAGCAATTTCAAGGGCTGACAAAAAATATGACGCACTCCAATACACATTTGAAGAGATATAAAAAAAATGTATTTAAAAAAACATCAGGAACTTTAGTATAAAAACCAGACTCGCCTATGTAACCACAATGTAATCAGATTGTACAGCTCCTGCACCTCCTCCTCCTCTTCCGTCTCCATCTCTGAAATGACCACAGCAGTAGCAAGCTGGAAGCACTGTAGCACTGCTTCGGCCATGCAGCAACAGGCGGTGCTGAAGATAATATGCTTAGGTGACAAACCGCACAACGCTGCAGAGTTGTTGAAAGCAGTAACAGAGCAGGCAGATCTGTGGTCCTCACTGCTGAACTTACAGCAAGGCATGGTTGTGTGTGACAATGGCTGGAACCTGGTGTCAGAGAAATGACAGATATGGTTTCGCTCTATGCCAGTCCTTTCACGCAGCTAAAGAATATGGCTGTGGTGAAATACATCTCTCTCTGAGAAGCAGCCCTTGCTAAGAAAAGTCTGTGTGAAGGTTCCCGAACACTCTATACCTGCTTTTTTTTACTGTGGATTGGCTCCAGCAATCTATAAGACTAAAGATTTGCAATCTGGCACCTTGGCAAAGCCCAATTCTGTTCTCCCTCTGATATCTAACAAACAGGTCATGATAGAGAAACTTTCACCTACTGCCACTCAGTGTCTTCAGCTCCTTTGTGAGAAACTAATGTTTGGGCAGCCACTCAGAATACTAGTTGTGTGCACAGTAACAAAAAATATTTTTTTCAGTTGCCAATGTGATTCAGCATGCCATATCTCACTTTGTCATTTAGTGCTGCTGAAATTCAGCTGTGTGGAGAGTAAAAAAAAACTATTTTTTTCAGTTGCTAACGTGATTCAGCACGCCACATTTCACCTTGTCATTTAGTGCTGCTGAAATTCAGCTGCGTGCAGAGCTGTGTACATATCAAAAAAAACTTTTTTTCAGTTGCTATGTGATTCAGCGTGCCATTTCTCACCTTGCTGTGTGCAGAGCTGTTGCAGAGTAAAAATATATATATTTTTTTCAGTTGCTAACGTGATTCAGCAAGTCATATCTCACCTTTTCACTTAGAGCCGCTGAAATTCAGCTGTGTGCAGAGTAAAAATAAAACAATTTTTTTCGGTTGCTAACGTGATTCAGCACGCCATATCTCACCTTGTCATTTAGTGCCACTGAAATTCAGCTGTGTGAGAGCTGGTACAGAGTAAAAAATCTAATTTTTTGCTGCTAATAGCATGCTCCTACCATACTATCTGAACAACATGAGTGGGAAAAAGCGAGGTTGTGGTAGAAGGGGGAAAAACCTAGGTGTTATAGTTAAATGGGGATAGGTGATAATGTTAGTCAAAGCACTAGTGAACCAACACCATCACGTCCTATCCAAACACAACTGACAACTTATGTTACTGGATGGGCTACTCCAATCCTTTTCTTTGGCAGCCATACAGCGGTACGCCTTGTTGATGAGGGCCAGAAAGAGCATGTGCTCCAGTGGATGGCAAGTGCTGCTTCAAGCGGCCTCTCCTCCTCTTCCTCCACCTCAATATCACACACAGTACAGTCCACAGAGATGGCACCCCAATTACCCTTGCTTCTCCCTGCATCATAACTCCCCAACCGCCCAACTGACTATAGGGAATCACAGATGGGTGAGTCTGCAGAGCTGTCACACATGCTATGCCATGGGCATATGTGTACTCCAACGATTCACAGTCAAGAGGAGGAAATCATCTGCACTGATGGCAAAAAATTTTTTTTGGTTGAATACGGGGCAGGACGAAGTAGGGTCCAAGCAGCATCCTGACCCTTGTCACCAGACATTAACCCCCAGGGGGAGGTTATCCTGATGAGACTCAGATACCTGAGGCTCATGCAGACTGTACTGTGCTGTCAGGGCAGGAAGAGGAGGAGGGTGACTCTCAGGGTGAGGAATGGGATAACACAGAGGATGATGATGAGATTGTAGGTTCAACTTGGTGTGAACCCAGAGGCATGCAGCTGAGTAGCTCATCTGAGGAGGTGGAGGAGGAGGAAGACGAGGAGGTTACGTTGCACCCTATGGTGCAGACAAGTAGTGATGCAAGCACGACGAGCACGGGTTGCCTAGCCTGGGCCTTTTTTGACACCGCAAAGGATGAGCCAACTCACTTTATCTGCCAACTTTGCAAAATAAACTCAGTAGAGGGAAATAGTGCAATAATTTGATTACTGCATGCATGAACCTTCACATGCTCAATCAACATGCATTACTCTGGCAATCTCACTGAGATAAAATGCGGACCAGCGGTTCTCAAGAACCATCAAATGCCCCATCAACCGCATCTGCTGCTTCTTCCTCCTCCTCTGTTACCATGCCAAGTATTGTCAGGCAGGTCTCCGACGACAGAACCTCAAATTCTTTACCCGCTCCAGTCAGACTGAGTGACAGCCCGTCAGCTGTAACAGAAGCGGACATTACTGTTGAGTGAGTAGGTTTCATTAGCCCTTTCGGCGAGCATGTCTGTCATGGCTGTTAGACAGCTGTGACACATGCAGATATTATTCAAACAATTGGAGGAAGAAGAGGTGATGGGCGAGATACAGTCAGGAGATGAAGAGGATAATCATCCCCTCTCTTTTGCTTGTGGTTGGCATGAGGAAACAAGCATTAGTGTTACCTAGCCAAAAACACAGCATGGGCTTGGACATCATTGAAGAGCAAGACATATGAGTGCCTTCTTGCTGCACTATCTGCAACATGATCCTTGTATAGCAAGGATTCAAAATAGTGCTGACTACTGGGTTGCCACTTAGATTCACGTTATAAGAGTACATTTTGCCAGATGCTGGAATATCGAAACAAGCTTTTATACAACCTTAAGAGAGGTTTTCCCCAAGACAGCAGTGAGGCACACAGTGTGCATCGCAGCTCTAGCCTTCAACCTCCATCACGTCAACTCATCAATGTCAAAACATTAGCAGCAGCAGCTTTGTAAGTGGCAGAAGCAATTTCTGTGAGTCCTTTCACACATTTTTTAGACTAGCTCGTGCACCAGCACAACAGAGTACAAGTCTGACATGTTGTGAACGACTAGTGAGGATGGTGCAGGAGTATCTAGAGCTCAATATCAATACCATCAGGGAGGGTATGGTCCTTTTACATTTTGGTCTTCAAAAATGGATGAGTGGCCTGAGCTCGCCTGTCACGCCTTGGAGGTTTTATCATGCCCGGCAGCCAGTGCTCTCTCAGAACATGTCTTCAGCGCTGCTGGTGGTGTCCTGATGGATAAGCGCAGCCGGCTGTCCCCTGAAAGTGTAGGCCATCTAACTTTCATCAAGATGAACAAGTCATGGATCTCCAAGGACTTTTGCACCCCAAACGCAGACTGTACAGACTAGGCAATGTTGTAGTTTTTAGTGTGCTGCATTGATCTTGCGTAATTGCAGTCTGTGATATCTTTAGCGTGGCTTCTGTGCCTGCTGTTGCTGCTGCTGCAGATATTAACACTAATTTTTCTAAATGTAAACACTCCTGGTGGGGTCTCCATCTCTTGGATTGGCTGTAGTGGAAGAAGTGTCGGTCCCTGTTATACTAGTTCTATTCTACTGAAATTTATTCAACTTTAGTGGTGTCAGCCCCTAATGTTTTTAAATGGTTGGCTGTAGTGGAAGAGATGTCGGTCCTAATTATACTATTTCTAATCTAGTGAAATTGATGCCACTTTGGTGGTGTCATCCCCTAACTTATTGAAATGTGAATATTTCTGGTTGTGTGTCCATCTGCTGCATTGACTGTAGTGGAAGAGGTGTCAGTCCTAATTATGCTATTTCTACTCTAGTGAAATTGATGCCACTTTGGTGGTGTTAGCCCCTACTTTAGGGTAATGTGAACACTCCTGGCTGTGTCTCCATCTGCTAGGTTTGCAGTAGTGGAAGAGGTGTCGGCCCTAATTATACTATTTCTACTTTAGTGAAATTGATGCCACTTCGGTGGTGTCTGCCACAAATTTTTTTAAATGTGTAGACTCCGATTAGGTCTCCATTTGCTTGGTTGGATGTAACGGAAGAGATGTCGGTCCTAAATATAATATTTCTACTCTATAGAAATTGATGCCACTTTGGTGGTCTCTGTCCCTAATTTTATCTGTTTTGGCAGCTTTTGTGCCCATTTGAAGGTGTTGTGTATGCCTTTGATGTTGCCTCCCATTAAATCCAATGGGGTATGTTCGACGAATGTTCAACGAATTAATCGGCAAATATTGCAAATTTGATGATTGTAAACCGAACATTGAAATGTTTGCTCATCTCTATTCACAGCCCAATGACATAAAATTCTGTGATGCACATGTGGTTTCAATATGCTCACTGCATACCTAAATGAATTTATTTTGGGGTTTAGTTTGGAAAATTGGGTCACTTATGGGGGTTTTGCTGTTTTAGCCACTCAGAGTATTTGCCAATGTGACATGGCACCCGCAAACAATTCCAGCAAAATCTGAACTTCAATATGGGTCTTTTTCCCTTCTGAGCTTTCTACTGTGCCTCAAAAGTAATTTTCGACCACATATGGGGTATTGGCGTACTCAGGAGAAATTGTGTAGCAAACTGTACTATTCATTTTCTCCTATTGTTCCTTTTGAAAATTAAAAACTTGGAGCCTAAGCAATATCTTATTGGTAAAAATGATAATTTTACATTTAATCAGATTAATGTTATACAAATGCTCACTACACCATTAGATGAATTCCTCAAGAGGTGTATTTACAAAATGATGTCACTTGTGGTTTCTGCTGGTTTGGCATGTCAGGGGCTCTTCAAAAGTGTCTTGGCATCAGCAATCTATTCTAGCCAAAATTGAGCTCCAGGATTCAATTGCGCTCCTTCCCTTCCAGGCCTTGCCCGAGAGGTGTTGGTGTTAATAATACTATTTCTACTCAAACAGTAGTTTTCCACTACATATGGGGTATCCATGTACTCAGGAGAAATTGTGTGGTTCATTTCTCCTGTTACCCTTGTGAAAATAAAAAATTTGGGGCCAAAGGAACATATTTGTGGGAAAAATTTATTTTTAATTTTCATGACTCAATTTTATAAAATTCTGTGAAGCACTTGTAGGTTCAAGGTGTCCACCACACAACTAGATAAGTTCCTTGAGAGGTTTAGCTTCTAATATGAGGTCACATGTGAGGGATTTCCACTGTTAAGGCACATCATGGGTAGTGTTGAACAAATTTTTTCGGCAAATGTTTGAAAGTTTCAAATTCGGCACAAATATGGCACGTTCAGATTTGTGATCGCAAAGGCGAGCAAATTTTCTTAAAATCAGAAAAGTTCAACAATTTGCGCGGGACCGCAAATACAGGGCAACCACGGTGTTTTGAAGAGTTTTGTTAGCATAGTGCAAGTGTATGATGAGCAATGACATGTTCCAGGTGAGTGTGGGGGCTGTGGAGGGCTTAGAATAGGTCAGATCAGCGGCGGACTTTTTTTTTTTTCCTGTGGGCGGTAACTTTAACTGAAGAAAGCGCGGCCAGCCAATCATAGCGCAGGAAGCATCTACACTGTCCAGACATAAGGACTTTTGCAATTGGCTGCAGAAATCACATGTCCTCTCAATATAAAAAGTGGCCATGTTCCCTCAGCGCCATTATATCCATCTCACTGATGTAGACAGATGCAGCTCAGTGTTCTCCTGTGTAATGAGAGATACTAGCTAGATAGATGGGCGCTTGTGTGGTAGTTAGATAGTGTAGATAATTCCTGGCCTGTGTACCTCTGCAACCGCTGGTGCAGCACATTTTTGATGTTCTTGTGCAAGTACTCAGATTCTGACAGAATCCATTAATGACATTGCCATACAATAATGCTGTGCACCGATGGTATAGAGCTCCATGTCTCAGCATACCTTGAATCTTTTTTGGCACTTGCTAATGTGATCAAGCGCAGTGCACCTTTTCATTTAGTGGGGTTGAAATTGTGCTCTGCACAGTCTGCAGAGCTTCTTATTGCAGAACACAAAATCATTTTTTTTCTGTTACTATTGTGATATTGAAAGCTGTGTGCACTAAAGTTTTTTTTAATGTCAGATACTATTTTAGTGGAGTTGAACTTGAGATGGTTTGAGAGTAAAAAAAATAAATTTTTTCTCTTGCTACGCTCAGTCTAAAAAATATTTTTTCCTGTGCCAAAAGTCATACAGTGCTATAAGCCAGCTACTATGTCAGTGCCGGTCAAATTCAGCTTGTACGCACAGTCAAACCTATATATATTTTTGGCTGGCAGGCACAGTCCACCAAACATTTTTTACTGTGGCAAAGTTGATCCAGTCTAATAAAAGGCAGATCCTATTTTAGTGGCGTTGAACTTGTCCTGGCTTCACAGTAAAAAAAAAAAACTTCTCTTACTAGGCCCAGTCCAAAATATATTTTTTCCTGTGCCAAAAGTCATACAGTGCTATAAGCCAGTTACTACGTCAGTGGCGGTCAAAGTCAGCTGAACACAGAGCTTATGCAGAGTAACCCAAAAATATTTTTTGCTCTGAGTAAAGTGATACAGCTGGCTAAATCTGAGTTTGAAATATTTTGGAGCATAAATTCTATGTCATAGTGGCCTCACCACATTCAAAAAAAAAAATTCTTCTGTTCCTAAAGTAATATAGCAGGGGACTAGTGATGAGCGAGCACTAAAATGTTCGGGTGTTCGATGCTCGGGTCGAGCACATTTGAATACTCGGGTGCTCGACCCGAGCAACAAGCCCAATGTAAGTCTATGGGAAACTCGAGCATTTTTCAGGCGGCTCCCCCCGGCGGTCTGCAGAGTGCATAAAAATTGCCCAAATAGATAGGAACAGTGCTCAAATGACATGGGGACAGTAAGGGGAAGACCCCTGGAAGCATTTCTGACTCCCAGGTCACTGCTGTCAACAACGTTGTCAGAGGTATTACGCCACTTTTGCGGACTCAGAATAAAACATACCAAAACGAAACCAAAATGGATTTTCCTGGGAAATATGTTAAGGAACATCCTTTCCAGGGTAATGACTTGTATATAAAGGAAAATAAATTACCAAAAACAAAGATGCTCCTCCACACCAGAGGCTATGTTCACATGTAGCGTTTTTGATGCATTTTTGCACTTCTGCATTGCTTTCAACCGTGACAAATGCATTTAACAGGAAATGTCATTTTAACATTTTACAACCTTATCTGTCCATGGGGTGTGTGAGATATCATCAGGCACATCATGTTTCATTTATGAAGGAGAGACTCTGAAAGTCACAATGCCTATTTTTATAGGGCCATCAGGCGGCCTTTACTATTCTTAAAAGGCCAGCAGTCGGCCTTCACTATTCTTAGAGAGCCATCAGCCAGCTATGTTTTATTGTTCCCATAACTAAAGAGTGGTTCTCCTATACTGTTATTGTGTATGCAGTGAGTGGCAGGGCTGCCCAAAATTTGGACGCACCCCAATACCACTTTGAAAATTTGGATGCACCCCAATACCCATTTGAAGAGACTTAGAGGAGGGCCTCCTGAAAACAATGTTCCTATTATTAGGAAGTGGGTCTCCCATTGTGTTTGCCTATGCAGTGAATGCAAGGGTTGGCAAAAATTTGGAGGCAGTCCAATGCCCTTTGGAAGAGACGTAGAGGGCCTCATGAAAAAATGTTCCCAATATTAGGAAGTGGGTCTCCCATAGTGTTGACTTATGCAGTGAATGCAAGGGTTGCCAAAAATTTGGAGTCACTCCAATGCCCCTTGGAGGAGACGTAGAGGTCAGAGGGCCTCCTGAAAACAATGTTCCCATTACTAGGAAGTCGGTCTTACATTGTATTTGCCTATGCAGTGAATGCAAGGGTTGCAAAAAATTTGGAGACACTCCAATGCCCCTTGGAGGAGACGTAGAGGTCAGAGGGCCTCCTGAAAACAATGTTCCCATAATTAGGAAGTGGGTCTTACATTGTGTTTGCCTATGCAGTGAATGCAAGGGTTACCAAAAATTTTGAGGCACTAGGATGCCCCTTGGAAGAGACGTGGAGGTGAGAGGGCCTCCTGAAAACAATGTTCCCATTATTAGGAAGTGGGTCTCCCATTGTGTTTGCCTATGCAATGAATGCAAGGGTTGCCAAAAATTGGGAGGCACTAATGCCCCTTGGAAGAGACGTAGAGGGCCTCATGAAAAAATGTTCCCATTATTGTTAAGTGGGTCTCCCATAGTGTTGGTCTGTGCAGTGAATGCAAGGGCTGCCAAAAATTGGGAGGCACTCCAATGCCCCTTGGAAGAGACGTAGAGGGCCTCATGAAAAAATGTTCCCATTATAACGAAGTGGGTCTCCCATAGTGTTGGCCTATGCAGTGAATGCAAGGGCTGCCAAAAATTGGGAGGCACTCTAATGCCCCTTGGAAGAGACGTGGAGGATGGCCCCATAAAAAAATGTTCCCATTAGAAAGGTGAATGTCTTCTATACTTGTAATGTCCATGCACTAAGTGTATGGGATGACAAACATTTACCCATGGAGGGTATACATGAACATACTGTATGACATTTTTTTTACGGGCATCATAAACACCATTTAAAAAAATTATGTGCATCATGGACCACAGTCACCCTGGTGATATGGTGGTGGAGGATGAGGATGAGGAGAAGGAGGAGAACAAGAGCAAATAGCCAAAATCACGAAGTGTATACCCATGTGGGGGTGTGAAAAGGTGCATGGGAATACACCTTAAAAAAAAGACACTAGATTTGAGTTTGTTACGCTGCTATCATTCGATGGTGTTGAGATTTCTGGCCCAATCCAGGCCTTGTTCATTTTTATTAGAGTCAGCCTGTCAGCATTTTCTGCTGACAGGCAAATGCGCTTGTCAGTTATAATTCCACCAGCGGCACTAAAAACCCGCTCTGATAAAACGCTAGCAGCAGGGCAGGACAGGACCTCCACGGCATAGAGAGTCAGTTCATTCCATGCATCCAGCTTGGATACCCAATAATTTTAAGGCACAGAGGAATCACAGAGGACGTTGGTACGGTCGGCAAGGTACTCCCTCAGCATCTTCCCAAACTTTGCTATCCTTGTGAGAGTACCCGGCGCCTCAGGGCCTGTGCGATGGGAGGGGCTGAGAAAATTCTCCCAGAACATTTACAGTGTTCTCCTGCCTCTGCTGGATTGGAGTTGTGCCTTTCTAGCCTGTACTCCTTGGTTGTCCAACGAACTGTGACCTCTGCTGCCAGCGTTTTCCGATGGGAGTTTTTTTAATAGTTCCGCAACAAGTGCCTTCTGGTACTGCCCCATTTTTGTAGACCTGTCCACCTCAGGAATAAGAGATATAAAGTTCTCCTTGTAGCGTGGGTCTAGAAGTGTCACCAACCAGTAATGACTGTCTCCCGAAGTTTTGAAAATGCGAGGGTCACGGGAAAGGCAGCATAACATAAACTCAGCCATGTGTGCCAGACTGCAAAGAGGCAAGACTTCTGTGTCCTCACCAAGAGGATGATTGACCAAGCTCTCCTCTTCCTCCTCTCTGTCCTCAGGCCATCCACACTTAACAGATGGTATGACAGCTGTACAGGTAGTACCATCTATAGCACAGGAAAATAGCTCCTGTTCTTCCTCCTCCTCCTCTTCCTCATTGTCACCAAATACACGTTGGGATGAGATGAGGCTGGGCTGTGTGTAATCACCCTGTATGATTCCTTGCTCCATCTCATAATGCTCCGCTTGCAATGCATCCTCTTTGATTGTAAGCAGAGAGCATTTCAGAAGACATAGAAGTGGGATGTTGACGCTAATCATGGCGTCATCGCCGCTCACCATCTTGGTGGAGTCCTCAAAGTTTTGGAGGATGGTACATATGTCTGACATCCATGTCCACTCCTGAGGTCTTATATGTGGAGTCTAAACTGAATACCGACGGCTTTGTTGATGCTGGTACTCAACAACTGCTTTTTCTGCTCACAAATCCATCCATACATCTGCAGTGTGGAATTCCAATGCATGGGGACATCACACACCAGTCTGTGAGCCAGAAGCTGCAAACGCTGCTGAAACACGGTAAGGGCGGAGGAAGCTGTAGCTGACTTTCTAAAATGGGCACACAGGCAACGTACTTTGACAAGCAGATCCGAGAGTGTGCAACGACAGGTGCAGAGCAGGAGGCATCTTCGCATGCACCATGGACAGGGGATTGGCTTGAATGCACAACAGCGGAAGAAGCAGTGGTGCCACCCGCAGACACTGTTCCTGGACCCTGGGGTTCGGCTCACAAAGTCGGGTGTTTTGCTGCCATGTGCCTGATCATGCTGGTGGTGATCAGGCTGGTAGTTCTGCCACCCATGCTGATGCTGGCCTGGCAGGTGGTGCAAATGGTCTTTTTGGATTATCTGCAGAGTCTTTAATAAACAGCCAGACTCGGGAAGACCGAACAATTGTACTGGCAACTTCCTTCGTGTTGGTGTTACGGGAAACGGTTGCCTGCCTTCTGTCTGCGGCCACCATACTACTTCTTCCTGCTTGTTGGAGAGCTCTGCCCCCCTCCCCCTGTGTGCTGCTGTCCTCGCTCTGCATGTCCTCCTGCCTGGTTGGGTCAGTTACTAAATCATCCACCACCTCGTCTTCCACTTCCACACCCTGGACCTCCTTCTGACTCTCTGGCAATTGTGTCTCATCATCATCCACCTCTTGTGACACTTTCCCACCATCGCCTTCGTGTGACCGTGGCTGCTCAAATATTTGGGCATCGCTACATGCAATCTCCTCTTGCCCCGCTTCAAGTGAACCGGGCGAGAGGCCCGAATCTAAAAATGGAAAAGTGAACGGCTCTTCGGAGTGTCCAAGTGTGGGATCAGTTGTGTCTGGGCACTCGGCATGGTGGGAGGAAGTAGGGGTCAGGGTGAGGAATATGCAGTCCAGACTCACGGCTACTGAGACTTGACCGTGTGGAAGACAGGCTCGTGGTGGCAAAATGACTGGAAAAATTATGCGCTAGCCAACCATCAACCTTTTGACACTGCTCTGGGTTCAATAGTGGTGTGCTGCGGTCCCCTAGTAATTGGGACAGGAAGTTCTGGCAAGAAGATGTGGGTGTTTGTTGTGGCACAATTTCAGCTTGCCTACTGCCTCAGCCTCTGCATGCACCATCAGCATCACGTCCAGTTCCTCGTCCCTTGCCACGCGCCTTGACCATTTTAAATATAGGGCAATATCTTCCACGGTCACTACAAATGGCTGAATTTGGAGCGAAGTTATATGTGATCCATGTGACGGAGAAAACACAGTTTTAAATACCTGGCCTATAGGTAACTATTTTGAACAGCAAACTGGTGTCAAAAACTTCGCTGACACACTGAAAGAAATTTTTAATGGAGGCCAGAAATGGCAGTATTTTCTGAAAACATATATGTGATCTATGTGACGAAGAAACCACAGTTTTAAATACCTGGCCTGTAGGTAAATATTTTGAGCAGCAAACCGGTGTCAAAAACTTCGCTGACACAGTGAAAAAAAAAATTTAATGGAGGCCAGAAATGGCAGTATTTTCTGAAAACGTATATGTGATCCATGTGATGGAGAAACCACAGTTTTAAATACCTGGATTTTTAGCACTGTAATATGGAAAGAACCTGGCTGTATTCTGCACTGCCAACAAGGAAATGGCACAGAAAAACGGTGTTCTCTGGATTGCTTTTTAAGCAAATAATGAGGATTAAGATCCAAAAATAAATTATTCCTGGCCCCTGAGACCTGGGCCTATGTCTAGAAATGTCTAACAGCAGCTGCAGACAGAATTGGAATGGAGCTTCTTATGGTATATGCACTGCAGTCTGCTATATAAACTGCCTGCCTATATACACTGCCTGCCTGATATCTCTGCAGATGGATTAGTCCTCAGAAGGACTGTTTGTTGAGATGGATGTGTAATATACTTCTGTTCTACCTATGCTACCTAATAAACAAGCAAATCTCTCCCTAGCTCAGCAGCACCTCTCCCTACACTGTCTGATTGTGGAGTAGACTGATGAGCACAACGGCGCCAGGTCTGATATAGACCTGATGACACTGTGCTGCCAGCCAATCACTGTAATGCCACAACCAACATAGCTGCGGCATTACAGTGAGTGGCAGGCAATCCCTGCATATTCATTGGCTCTGTTAAGAGCACCAAACATGCAGGGAGGGGACCCGAGCATCCGCCCGAGCATCTCGCTAGTACTCGGCGAGCTCGGAGCTTATCGAGTACTGAGATGCTTGGGCGAGTTCCGAGTACTTGCGAGTATGCTCGCTCATCACTATTCAATATCAATATCATCAGGGAGGGTTTGGACCCTTCTACATTTTGGTCTTCAAAAATGGATGATTGGCCTGAACTCGCCTCTCACGCTTTCGAGGTTTTACCTTCTCTCTGAACGTGTCTTCAGCGCTGCTGGTAGTGTCTTGAAGGATAGGCACACCCGGCTGTCCCCTGAAAGTGTAGACTGTGCAACTTTCATCAAGATGAACAAGTCATGAATCTCTAAGGACTTTTGCACCCCAATTGCAGACTGTACAGAGTAGGCGATGTTGTCGGTTTGAGTGTGCTGCATTGATCTCTTGAAATTGCAGTCTGTGATATGGCTTCTGTACCTGCTCTTGCTGATGCTGCTGCAAGTTTTAGGTCCTAATTTTGGGAAATGTGGAGAATTCTGATTGTGTCTCTATCCATTGGGTTGTCTGTAGTGGGACAGGTTTGGGTCTGCGTTTAACTACTTATAGTCTGATGACATTGATGCCACTTTGGTGGTATTAGGCCCTCATTTAGGGCAATGTGAACACTACTGGTTAGGTCTCCATCTCCTGGGTTGGCTGTACTGGAAGAGGTGTGGGTCTTATTTACACTATTTGTACAGTAGTGAAATTGATGCCACTTTGCTGGCGTGTGCCACTAATTTTTTTAAATGTGGGGAATCCTGATTAAGTCTCCATCTATTGGGTTGACTGTAGTGGAACCTTCCTTTTCTGCAGTTTAAGTTGTGTAAGGTTGCGTACCAGTCTTTGCTGCACTCCTGATACAGACTCTGCCTGCTGCATTCCTGATACAGATTCTGCCTGCTGCACTCCTGAAACAGACTCCACCTTCTGCACTCTGATACAGACTCTGCCTGCTGAACTCTGATGTAGTCTCTGCCTGCTGCATTTCTGATACAGACTCCACCTTCTACACTCTGATACAGACTCTGCCTGCTGCACTCCTGATACAGACTCTGCCTGCTGCACTCTGATACAGACTCTGCCCGCTGAACTCCTGAAACAGACTCTGCCTGCTGCACTCCTGATACAGACTCTGCCTGCTGCAGTCTGATACAGACTCTGCCTGCTGCGCTCCTGATACAGACTCTGCCTGCTGCACTCTGATACAAACTCTGTCTGCTGCACTATGATACAGACTCTGCCTGCTGCACTTTAATACAGACTCTACCTGCTGCACCATATAGTATGTCCTACTGGGTCCAGTTGCTGCGCGTCCATTGGTCTGTCCTGGATTGGCACCTGGCATTCATCGGGAGCCAAGTCTAACCTCACCATCAGAGGCTCTAGTGAACAGTCCGGTGCTCACTTAGTCACGCCCCTCCAGGCTCTCCGGGGTCCGTGGCACAGTGGTTCCACAAACCACGTCCATGACAGTGCGCCATCGCAGGTAGGGTCTTCTCTCCTGTTGTACCAGTCGATGACCCCTTTTGACATGTAAAGCGCAACTGAATAAATGTCGCTGTCACAGTAATAATAATTATAGAACTTGTACTCTGGGTCAATTGATGGCACTTCCCTGGTGTCTACACCTAATTTGATGTGTTTTGGCAGCTGTTGGTCCCATTTCTAGGTTTTGTGTATGCATTTTTTTGGTCCCCCATTGACTCCTATGGAATTCGGAAATATTCGACGAACATTCGGCGAATAAATTCGGCGAACTTTTCCGAACCGAACATTGAAATGTTCGCTCATATCTAATCATGGGCTCTGCAAATGTGACATGGCTTCCACTATCTATTCCAGTCAAAAGTCAAATGGTGCTCCTTCCCTTCCAAGCCCTGCCATGCACCCAAACTGTATTGGAACTTTTTATACATGCTGCAGGAAAAAAATGGTCATGTCTCTCTGAGTTTTACATGGATACACGGTCTGTGATAAAACATGTGAGCAGCTCCATAAACTAAAAGTGGTACTTCTTCTATCTGTGAAAAATATGAACAGAAATTGTATGTTCAACATTGACATTTGAATGAGACCTTAAAGGGGTACTACCATCTCGAAGATCCTATCTCAATATGTAGTAGATGTAATAATAATAATATTTGCAAATACCAAGATCCTATCTCAATATGTAGTAGATGTAATAATTATAATATTTGCAAATACCTCCAATTATAAATGTAGTATAGTTTTTATGATTCGCTATGCCTCTTTCCTCATGTGCAGGCATTGCAGGACCTTAGGTATCCATGATTACGGCCACTACCAGCTAGCTAACTAACTGTCACTATATCAGTGGTCGTAACCATGGATACCTATGGTCCTGCGATGCCTTCTCATGAGGAAAGAGACATAGTGAATCAGAAAAACTACACTACATTTATAATTGGTGGTATTTGCTAAAATTAATATTACTAAACCTACTACACATTGGGATAGGATCTTGGAGATGGGAATACTCTTTTAAGTGCATTTGAAGCAAAAGAAAAAAATGGTGAAAAATACCCATGTGTTTTTATCAACAATAAGCAGTGGAAAGCTTATTTGCTCCTGCAACCACTGGATGTAAACATTTTGTTCGGAGCAGCTCCATTTAATCTGCAGCAGTCTCATTCAGGCACTGCAGAACAGTTTTTATCCATAAGGAACTATTCTGCAGTGCAACTATGCATTGATATAATTGTATCTGCATCTCTTATTTATTTCTTTGTTGTTTCTATTACTATTCAAGGTGGTGATTATTATGATACAAGTCATATTTTTTGAATCTTCTAATATTATTATACCATATTTCTGTCTAATATTAATATCATACTTGTTTGTGTTTACTTTTATGATCTTGCATTAGTTGACCTGAAGCTCCTGATGAAAACCCTGGTGGGGTTGAAACGTTGGGCAATTGGGCAATCATTTATTGAAGAATCTTAATCATTTATTGAAGAATCAATTAAAGAATCTCTCTGAAAGTTATATTATTGACTCTCGATATCATTTTTTGAGCGCCGGAACTTTATTATAGACAATTTATTCAGCTGTCTGACTGCTCCCTTATCCAGACTTTCTGTGTCATTGGATGTTGAATATCATTTCTAGTTGCCATGTTAAAATTATTGAAAGCTGAAACATTTACAAATGGAGCTACCACTGCAATATCCTAACATAAATTAATTTAATCAATAGATAAAATGCAAAGATAATATTTCTGTAAAATACAATGGCAAGGCGTAACCTTAAAACAATAAAATGTTGGAAAGTGAAGGACATCACAGGGAATGGAATTAGATTATTTCCATTATAAAGGTTAAGCCTGTTAGCTATTTTGATCATGGCATTAAAAACAGAAAAATGTATTTTAAGATAATATCTTTGCTAAACATCCTAATGAAGTGGTCTTCCAGGTCAGCCGCAATTTAACCTTAGGGGAAATAAAAACATCCCCTCTGTGCTAAGTGGCACTTACTGTATCTACCAGTGGCTGCAGCAGGAATATACTAATGTAATTGAGAAACAAGGCACTCAATTCAGTGTGCACTGTGGAGACCAAGTATTTATTCAAACACCATTAAAAAGGTTAAACAGTGCAGATTTGCTCCAGGAGAGTGCATTAGTTCATAAATCATTGTTTATTAAAGACTCTTTATAAAGGTTTGCAAAGCAAAAGGCTTAGATTCTGCCTCTTAGCCTTTACACTTTATTCAGCTTTATAAGCTTTCACTGTGCATATAACATTTGGAATGTCGCTGGTGGTGACAAATTGCTGCTTAGTGTTCATAGCCCCAGAGGCACCCTTAAATGTATGGGAACTCAGGACTTCTGCTTCGGCTGGATAAAAGCCAATAGCCAACAAGGCAGTTGGAATAAATGGTAAGCAAATGCAGCAAGGTAAGGTAATCATGTTGAAAGCTTTAATACTTGCCCATCAAAGAATGTCTGACTTTGAAATAAGTCCAAAACAAGCAATGTCTTTACTCTAACATGATGTCACTGCGGGTCATTAGTGTAGTAATTACAGTGAAAGCCTTTTTGTGATCATATTCCCTAATGGGTCATTAATATAATGCGGCTGCACTAGTACATGTCCCATTAGCCTTCTTTGTGAACGTAGGTATCTTTCAACAATGTACATCTTAATTGTATTCAATTTGCCCCTCCGCCCAGACCACTTTGAAACCCTATTTATTATGATATACTGGTATGTTTATTGTTTAGTGTAGCAACTGCTTCATATGAAATAGCAACAATTAGCTTTCCACTTGTAGCAGAATAAACATAATGAACCCCTACAGCAAAAGATAGGTTTCAAAGGTTTATGTTTGATAACATTTATATAGCATTTATTACTGCTTTATGCTTATCTGTAAATACAGAGGAGCAATTCTACTACAATCCTCTTCTCCATTCAATACTTCATATGAGACTTAAAATTTGTTGCAATTTTTTAAGATGTAAATTCTGAAATTTCTATTAATATATTCAACATATAGCAATCATTCATGGTGCCTTGTGAGTAAATGTTACGGCATGTGTTAAAAGTTAGCAAGTAGAAATAACTAATTTTGGTTCATCTCTTCGCTTCTCCCATTCACTGTTTCAATGATATACTGTAGGTATTGAGTAAAGTCTTACTTTTCAAAAGGGATATACTCATTTATGCTGAGCACTGTGTGTATATATACTGAACAAAAATATAAACGCAGCACTTTGTTTTCGCTCCCAATTTTTCATGAGCTGAACTCAAAGATCTAAGACTTTTTCTATGTATACAAAAGGCCTTTTTCTCTCAAATATTGTTCACAAATTTGTCTAAATCTGTGTTAATGAGCACTTATCCTTTGTTAAAATAATCCCTCCACCTCACAGGAGTGGCATATCCAGATGCTGATTAGACCGCATGATTATTGCACAGGTGTGCCTTAGGCTGGCCACAATAAAAGGCCACTCTAAAAAGGGCAGTTTTCTGTACATAGAAATAGTCTTAGATTTTTCAGTTCAGCTCATGAACCATGGGAGCAAAAACAAAAGTGTTGCGTTGTGTTTATATTTTTGTTCAGTATGCATATGTCACAATTAGTGATTAGCAAACGTCCACCAGACTTCTGCACAACACAACTGATGGTCCCAACCCCATTTGGGGCAAGAAATCCCGCTTCTTAAACCTGACAGGGCACACCTGTGAAGTGAAAACTATTTCCGGTGACTACCTCTTGAAGCTCATCAAGAGAATGCCAAGAGTGTGCAAAGCAGTCATCAAAGCAAAAGGTGGCTACTGTGAAGAACCTAGAATGTAAGACATATTTTCAGTTGTTTCACACTTTTTTGTTAAAGTATATAATTCCATGTGTTAATTCATAGTTTTGATGCCTTCAGTGTGAATGCACAATTTTTATAGTCATGAAAATACAGAAAAATCTTTAAATGAGAAGGTGTGTCCAAACTTTTGGTCTGTACTGTATATATATATATATATATATATATATATATATATCGAACTGAACTAACAGTCCTTCTGAGGACTAATCCAGCTGCATATATTCAGTGGTGATAGCAGGAATTAGTCAGGCAGGCAGTGTATGTAGCAGACTGCAGTGCATATAGTACAAGAGGGTCCATTGAATGTTTCTGCTGCTGTTCTTACCGATATTTGTAGACATAGCCCCAGAGATCAGGGGCCAGGGAAATTTATTTTTATCTTAATCCTGGTTATTTTCTTAAAAATCAAGCATTTGCTCCATTTGCTTGTTCTCATTGTAGAATAAAGCCAGATATGTTCCATATTTCAGTGATAAAAATCCAGAAATTTAAACTGAACATGGAAAATATTGGCCTCCTTTTCCATTCTGTTGCAGTGTGTGGGTCAAGCTATTCACACTAGGTGTCTGTGAAGGATAGTATTAGCAAATTACAGGCCTGCTATTTAAAACTGTGGTTCTCTGTCAGACATAACACCTAAAAGAATGTTTCAAAATCAGACATTTCTTCCATTTTCATTCCGTTGCAATGTGTCGGTCAAGCTATTCACACAAGATGTCTGTGAAGGATAGTATTAGCAAATTACAGGCCTGCTATTTAAAATTGAGGTTCTCTGTCAGTGGACGAGATGGTGATGGTGCATGCAGAGACTGAGGCCGAGGACGTGGCCGTGGGCAAGCTAAAATTGTGCCACAACAAACACCCCCATCTTGTCGCTCGACCTTCCTGTCCCAATTACTAGGAGACCGCAGAACACTACTATTGAACACAGAGCAGTGTCAAAAGGTTGTTGGTTGGATAGCAGATAATGCTTCCAGTCACTTAGCCCCCGCCACCTCCACCCTGTCTTCCACACGGTAAAGTCTCAGTAGCCGTGAGTCTGGACCGCATATTCCTCACCCTGATCCTCCTTCCTCCCACCATGCCGAGTGCCCGGAGACAACTGATCCCACACTTGGACACTCAGAAGAGCTGTTCACATTTCTATTTGTAGATTCAGGCCTCTCGCCCGGCCAGCTTCAAGTGAGTTAAGAGGAGAACACCATGCCCAATGTAGCGATGCCCAAATATTGGAGCAGCCACGGTCACATGAAGGCGACGATGGGAAAGTACAATTACTGTAGCAAGAGGTGGATGATGATGATGAGACATAATTGCCAGAAAGTCAGGAGGAGGACCAGTGTGCGGAAGTGGAAGACGAGATGGTGGATAATATAGTAACAGACCCAACCAGGCAGGGGGACATGCAGAGCAAGGATAGCAGCACACAGGGGGAGGGAGGCTTAGCACCACAACAGGCAGGAAGAAGCAGCGTGGTGGCCGCAGACAAAAGATGGGAAAGCGTTCCTCGTAACGCCAACACGACGGAAGTTGCCAATGCAACTGCTACGTCTTCCCGAGTCTGGTTATTTTTTAAAGACACTGCAGATAACCCCAAAAAGGCCATTTGCACCACCTATCAGGCCAGCATCAGCAGGGGTAGCAAAATTAGCAGCCTGACCACCACCAGCATGATCAGGCACAAGGCAGCAAAACACCCGACTAAGTGGGCCGAACCCCAGGGTACTGCAACAGTGTCTGCGGGTGACACCACTTCTTATTCATCTGTTGTGTGTGCACGCCAATCCCCTTTTCATGGCGCATGCCAAGTTGCCTCCCGCCCTGCACCTGTCGTTGCACACTGTCAACTAGCACTATCAGCAAGCATGCCCACGTCCTTGTTTCAGAGCAGCGTTCAGTTGTCCCTACCCCAGTCCTTGGAACTGGCTTTCCTCCACCTGATGGCCGCGGCCGTCCCTCGGTACTCGGTCCCCAGGCGCCACTATTTCTCCTGATGTGCCGTCCCCGCATTACACGAGCATATGCCCCACAACATTAGACGTGACTAAAACATCGCATTTACTGGGAAAGTACACCTAATCACGGACACGTGGACAAGTGCTTGTGAACAGGGATGGTACAACTCGTTGTCGGCACACTGTGTTAATATAATGGAAGCCGGGACCCAGTCAGACCTTGGGACGGAACAGGTCTTGCAGGCCCTGGTTCAATCAGGCTTGCCTCCACATTCCACAGCTCCTGCACCTCCTCCTCTTTAGCCTCCATCTCTGAAATGACCACATCAGTCGCAAGCTGGAAGTACTGCAGCACTGCCTCGGCCAAGCTGCAACAGGCTGTGCTGAACCTAATATGTTTAGGTGACAAACCGCACAACGCTGAAGAGTTGTGGACAGCTCTGAAAGAGCAGGCAGATCTATGGCTGACATCGCTGAACCTACAGCCTGGCATGGTTGCATGTGACAAATGCCAGAACCTAGTGGCGGCTCTGAGGCGAGGTGAGCTCACACATGTACCATGCCTTGCCCATGTGCTTAACCTCGTGGTGGTTCAGCGGTTTCTCAAAACCTACCCAGATCTGTCAGATCTGCTTGTCAAAGTACGCCGCCTGTGTGCCCATTTTAGAAAGTCAGCTACAGCTTCTGTCGCCCTTGCTGTTATTCAGCAGCATTTGCAGCTTCCAGCTCACTGACTGATCTGCGATGTCCCCATGCATTGGAACTCTACATAGCAGATGTGGGGAAGGATTTGTGAGCAGAATAGGGCAGTTGTTGACAACCAGCATCAACAAGGCCGTCGGTATTCACGTCAGACTCCATACATAAAACCTTAGGAGTGGACATGGATGTCAGACATATGTACAATCCTCCACTTTGAGGATTCCACCAAGATGGTGAGCAGCGATTATGCCATAATTAGTGTCACTATCCCGCTTCTCTGTCTTCTGAAATGCTCTCTGCTCAAAATTGAAGAGGAAGCTTTGCAGGTGGAGCACGATGAGATGGAGCAAGGAACCATAGAGGGTGATTCCACACAGTCAAGCCTCATCTCATCCCAATGTGGATTGGGTGACAATGAGGAAGAGGAGGAAGAACAGGAGCTAGTTTCCTGAGCTATAGACGGTACTACCTTCACAATTGTCATACCGTCTGTTCAGCATGGATGGCCTTAGGACAGGGAGGAGGAAGAGGAGGAGGAGGATGAGGAGAAGGGCATGGTCAGTCATAATCTTGGTGAGGACACGGAAGTCTTGCCTGTTAGCAGTTTGGCACACATGGCTAAGTTTATGTTACCCTGCCATTCCCCTGACCCTCACATTGTCCAAATTTTGGGTGACAGTCATTACTGGTTAGTGACACTTCTAGACCCACGCTACAAAGAGAACTTTCTGTCTCTTATTCCCTTGCAGGACAGGCCTAATAAAATGGGGCAGTACGTGAAGGCCCTTTATGCCAATTATTTTAAAAATTCACATCTGAAAATGCTGGCGGCAGAAGACACAGTTTGTTGGACAACCAAGGAGTACAGGCTAGAAAGACACAAATGCAATCAAGCAGAGGCAGAGGAACACTGTCAAAGTTCTGAGACAGTTTTCTCCGACCCTCCCATTGCACAAGCCCTTATGCGCGAGGTACTCTCTCAAGGAAGGAAAAGTTTTGGAAGATGGTGAGGGAGTACCTTGCCAACCGTACCATTGTCCTCCGTGTTTTCTCTGTGTCTTATAATTATTGGGTATCCAAGCTGGACACGTGGCATGAATTGGCTCTCTATGCCTTGGAGGTCCTGGCTTGCCCTGCCATTAGCATTTTGTCAGAGCGGGTTTTTAGTGCCGCCGGTGGAACAAGGGCTGGATTGGGCCAGACTTCTCAACACCACCTAATGATAGCAGCATAACATAAACTCAAATGCAGTGTCTTTTTTTGAGAGGTCTAACTCTATTCCCATGCACCTCTGTCTTCACACCCAGACATGGGTATCCATTTCCTGATTTTGTCTATTTGCTCTTGTCCTCCTCCTTCTCCGCATCCTCATCCTCCACCACTATCACCACCATATGTACCATATTAACATATCTACGTCTCTTGCAAGGGGCATTGGAGTTCCTCCAAAATTTTGGCAGCCGTTGCTTCACTGCATAGGCAAACAGTATGGGAGACCCACTTCCTAATAATGGGAGCATTTTTTGAAGGACACCCTCTGACCTCTATGTCTCTTGCAAAGAGCTTTGAAGTTCCTCCAAATTTTGGGCAGCCGTTGCTTCACTGCATAGGCAAACAATATGGGAGACACACTTCCTAATAATGGGATCATTGTTTTCAGGAGGCCCTCCGACCTCTACGTCTCTTGAAAGGGGCATTGAAGTTCCTCCAAATTTTTGGCAGCCGTTGCTTCACTGCATTGGCAAACAGTGTGGGAGACACACTTCCTAATAATGGGATCATTGTTTTCAGGAGGCCCTCCGACCTCTACGTCTCTTGAAAGGGGCATTGAAGTTCCTCCAAATTTTTGGCAGTGGTTGCAGTCACTGCATATGCAATAACAGTATAGGAGACCCACTCGTTAATAATGGGAACAACAAAGCATAGCCAACTGCTGGCCCTTTAAGAATAGTAAGGGCCGCCTGATGGCCCTATAAAAATAGTCTTTGTGACTTTCAGAGTCCCTCCATCATAAATGAAACAGGATGTGTCTGATGATGTGTCACACACCACATGGCAAGATAAGGTAGTAAAATGTTAAAATGACATTTACTCGTAAATGTTTTTTCACCGTTGAAAGCAATGCAAAAGTGCAAAAATGCATCAAAAACGCTACTTGTGAACATAGCCCAAGGTGTGGAGGAGCATTTTTGTTTTACGTTATTTATTTTGCCTTATACACAAGTCATTACTGGAAAGGATGTTCTGTAACATATTTCCCAGGAAAATCCATTTTGGTTTCGTTTTTGTATGTTTTATTGTCTGTAAAAGTGGCGTAATACCTCTGACAACGTTGTTGACAGCGGTGACATTGGTGTCAGAAATGCTTCCAGGGGTATTCCCCATGCTGTGCCCATGTCATTTGAGCACTGCTCCCATGGATTTGGGCAATTTTTATGCCCTCTGCAAACCGCCAGGGGGAGCCTCCGGAAAAATGCTTGATTTTCTCATAGACTTACATTGGCGGACACCATATAATGTAGAGCCGTGAAAATAAAAAAATTTACTTTTTCCACAAAAATTATATTTTAGCCCCAAATTTTTTATTTTCACAAGGGTAAGAGGAGAAAATCGACCCGAATACTGTTGATCAATTTCTCCTGCGTACGCAGTTACCCCATATGTAGGGAAAAAACACTGTTTGGGCTCATGGCAGAGTTCAGAAGGGAAGGAGCACTGTGTGACTTTTTGAACGCATAATTGGCTGGAATCGAGAGCGGATGCCATGCCGCTTCTGAAGAGCCCCTGATGTGCCTAAACAGTGGAAACCCCCCACAAGTGATCCCATTTTTGAAACTAGACCCCTCAATGATGTTTTCAAGGTATATAGTGAACATTTTGAAACCAGAGGTATGACACAGAATTTGATAACGTTAGGTCATCATATTGAATAAGTTGTCTTTAGTCTTGAGCGCAAGGGCTCGCTACTTGAGTTTGCATCGGGTACTCAGGTATGCACCATGTATCGTGGGTGCTCGAGTGACATGCTCGAGTCACTGCCCCGCATGTTTCACGGTTGTTAGACACCCAAAAAACATGCAGGGATTGACTGTGTATGGCAGTCAATCCCCGCATGTTTTTTGGCTGTATAACAGCCGCAAAACATATGGGATGGAGACTCAAGCACCCGCGATACTTGGTGCATACCACAGCACGAGATGCAAACTCAAGTAGCGAGCACTTGCAGTCAACACTAGTCGCCATATCATCATCATATTTTTTTTACTTTTTAAAAAATCCCAACCCCAACACAACCCTAACACAACCCTAACTCCAACCCTACCCTAATCCTACCTCAACCCTAAATCTAACAAAATTCTAATCCTAACACAACCTTAACCCTACCCCTAAACCTAACACAACCCTAACCCTAGCACAAACCTAACCCTAACACAACCCCAACCCTAATGCAACCCTAACCATAACCCAAACCTAACCTTAACACAACCCTAACACAACTGTAACCCAACCCCAACACTAACCCTAACCCTACCCTAACCGTAACCCTAACACAACCCTAACCTTAACATCAACCTAATCCTAACCGTAAATCTTATCCTTGAGTTTATTTTTTACGCCGTTCCTCGTGCAGTATAAGTGATTCGACGTCTTTATTTTCCGGGTTGGTGGGATTACAGCAATATCAGATTCATATTGGGTTTTTATATTTGGCAGCTGTCACACACTTTGGGAGGCAGAATAAACAAAAACCAACAATTCAGGAATTGTCTTTTATTTTTTTATGCAGTTCTGCATGTTGTAAAAATTGATAAGGCAGCGTCATTCTTTGGGTCAGTTCATTTACAGCAATATTAACTTGATATAGTTTTTTTATGTTTTGGCACTTTTACACAATAAAAGCAATTTTATAGAAAACATTTTTTTTTTGCATCGCTTTATTCTGAGAGCTATAACTTTTTAATTTTTCGGCTGATAGAGCTGAATGGCAGCTTGTTTTTTGCGGGACAAGATGACGTTTTCAGCAGTACCATGTTTATTTACATTCGGCTTTTTGATCACGTTTCATTCCATTTTTTGGTATGATGATAAAGCATTGTTTTTTGCTTTGGTTTTTATTTTTTTTATTAACGTATTCACTAAAGGGGTTAACTAGTGGAACAGTTTTATAGGTCAGGTAATTCCAGTCGCAGCGATACCAAATATGTGTACTTTTATAGTTTTTTTTTTTCATAATAATATTTCTTTATGGGTACAGTATATTTGAATTTTTTTGGATTCTTTTTTCATTTTATTTATTAATTTTTCACTTTTTTTCACTTTTTGACACTTTTATACTTTTTCTCACTATGGGACATTGATTTTTTGCAGGCTGATCGCTTGCATAGCATATAGGATGCAGCCGCATCCCTGTGCTATGCAGGCTGTCATCCATGCAGACACAAGTTATATAGATCGCGCACTGCACATGATCTATCTAACTTCCTGATAACTGGTGACCTGGATGTCGTCATGACGACACCGGGTCACCATGGCAACGATCGGGACCCCGCGCTGACAGTGCTGACAGCGTGGGGTCTCTGATGCAAGATAAGAGGGACTGTTTTTCATCTCCTTGCTCCCAGAATGCTGCAATCGATTTTGATCGCAGCATTTCGGGGGTTAATGTGCCGGAAGCAGTGCGCGACCGCTTCTGGCACATAGTACCGGATGTCAGCTGTCAAAATCAGCTGACACCCGGCGGCGATCTCACCAGCTTCTGTGCGGGCACGATCGGTGAGGCGTAATAATACGTACCTGGTCATTAAGGCCCAGGTCACAGAGACGTATTATTATGCCTCACGTCAAAAAGGGGTTAACACTACTTGGGCTAATTCTGCCTGAAACACCAAGTTTGGTAAAGTTGCTACATTGTTCATTGTACCTCAAGAAAGTACTATTTATGTTATGCATTTGTACTGAAGGAAGACTGTTTTTGTTTTGGAGCTATAAAGTTGATGATGCTGTTTGATATAAAAACCCTGTGCTTGTGCGTATCCAAGCGGCTACCAGAAATCTCAAACCCTTCACATCAGAGATGCAGGCTTTTGAACTGTGCACTGATAACATACTCAATGGTCGTTCTCTTCTTGAGTTTTCAGGATTTCTGGACTGTGTTGATATATGGCTTATTTTATTGCATGTTATAGTGCCTTGAAAAAGTATTCATACTCCATGAACTTTTCCACATTTTTCCATGTTACACCCACAAACAATCTTATTTTATTGGAATTTTACGCAATATACCAACACAAAGGAGAAAGTATTTGTAAAGTGTAAAAGAAATAATACATGTTTTTTAAAATATTTTAAAAATGTAAATCTGAAAATTGTGACATGCATTTGTATTCAGCCACCCTGAATAAATACTTTGTAGGACCACCCTTAGTAGCAATTACTTGGGCAAGTCTTTTGGAGTATGTCACTTCCTGCTTTGCACATCTAAAGGCTGAAATTTTTGCCCATTCTTCTTTGCAAATTATCTTTAGCTGGATGGTGAGTGTCTGTAAAAAAGCAATTTTCATGTCTTAAAGCAAAATATATAAAGTATGCAGTAGCGCTGCTGCTTATATGAGGACACGTAGGTAAAGAGCCGCAATCCCAAAGGCACCATATGCGGTGGTGCAGACAATAATAAAATAACTAATAAGGAAAAGGGATACGTTACAAACCACTCATATGACAAAAGAGAATCTGTGACGAAGGAGGCTGTGGCCTCAGAAATGCATTGGATAAGAGCTGGACCTATTTCCCTTAGTGGAATCCCCCAGCTGTTATGACATCACACAAACACTGAGCGCTCACATCCTTGATCACTAGCTGTCCTGCTGGTGTGACCGGCCGGCAGCCTGTGGCTTCTCCCACCTACTACTCTCATCTCTGGATATACCCAGCTCCTGTTGCATGTGTCCGACCGCCGAACACTGTGCAGTCTTTCATCCCCTGCCTTATGACGCAGACTGCATCCACTCATTGCCACAATTGTGGCTGGTCCTACGGACCCTGTTACATTGCATCTACTTGTTGCCTTATCTGCGGCTCCTTCTGAAGACTCCTGAACGTCGCACGCTGCACTCACCTCCCTGCTGTGTTAGCGGCTTTTCTTGTTGATCTCCAAGTTACGTGGAACGGTGGTTCTCCTCCGCTAGCCGATCCCTGCTGGTGCTGTCAGCCCAGGGTGTGCCGCTTGCGCTGAGTGCACTTTCTTCTATCCGGACTACTATTTCTCACAGCATAGGGTCACTGTGCCCTTGGACCACGGACCCCCACGAAGCCTGTACTGCTCTACCCAGATTGCTATTTCTTCTAGGAACAGGTAGGAATTAGGGTTGAGCCAGTATATTCTGTCCGAGTATGCTCGGGCCGAGCTCTGAGTATTTATAGCTGTTCGGTGATAAGGTTAAATCGCTCCCTTGTGCATGATTTGCAATTGTTTGACAGTTTTATTACATGTGAGGAATGTGTAAGAAATAGACATTCCTCACATGTAATAAAGCTGTCAAACAGTTGCAAATCATGCACACGGGAGCGATTCAACCATATCACCGAGCAGCTATAAATACTCGGAGCTCGGCCTGAGCATACTCGGCGAAAGGGTTAATAGAACATACTCGCTCAACACTAGTAGGAATCACTCTTTTGTCATATGAGTGGTTTGTAGCCCATCCCTTTTCCTCATTAATTTTCATATCTTGCCACAGATTCTCAATGGGATTAAAGTGTGGACTTTGACTGGGTGCTTCAAACACATGACTATGCTTTCATCTGAACCATTCCATTTTAGCTTTGGTAGTATGTTTAGGGTCATTGTCCTGCTGGAAGGTAAGCTTACTGTATGCCCCAGTCTCAAGTCTTTTGCAGCCTCTAACAGGGTTTCCTCCAGGATTGCCCTGTTTTTATCCACATCCTTCTTCCCATCAATTCTGACCAGCTCCCCTGCCCCTGCTGAAGAAAAGCATCCCCACAGCATGATGCCGCCATCTCCATGTTTGAGCCACTATGGCACTGACAAAGAACTCTGGATTGCGTTCAAAACGCATCGCCTGGTCTCTGTCTTCTGCACCTTACTAATTTTGATATGGACTTTTAATTTAAGATGGACTGATCTCCAACATTTTACCAGAAGCTGGAACTTTTCTCCTGTCTTCATAAATGTTACATAAAATCCCAATAAAATGCTTTTAAGTTTGTGGTTGAAAAAAATATTGAAAATTTACGAAGTATTAAAACTTTTTCAAGGCACTGTAAAGCTTTAACTTGCATGTGTGGATTGAACAGCAATCAGTGTTCACAGAATGATTTCTAGAAGAATTCCTGAGCCCATGAAGTGATTTGCAAAGATCAAGTTAAGCCTATTTTTAATGCTAGGTAAATATATCTTTGTACTGTTTTAGCCAACAAATAGAAAAATATTAAAAATTCCTCAGTGGTTGATATCCTTTAATGGTAACTGAAAAGATGATAACAAATAGCAAATTGTCGAGACTACTCAGGTCCTTCATCAAGCAAAGAAGAATACATAATCTAAAGTCACATATTTATACACAGCAGGACATGGTAATAGTGCAGTAAATTAGACAAGTGATGTGAAGTAGAACTATCAATATGGTAAGGAGAGAAAAAGAGTTGTGGCAGTAAATAGTGATGGAGTTCATAGATAAGGAGTATGAAAGTTTTATTGTTCTCTAATTGAGGGCTGGTCCAGGATAGTCATATGCCCCCACAAGGTCTAAGGAGCACATTCCTTACAGGGAATCTGTCAGCAGGTTTTTGCTACCTCATCTGAGAGCAGAATAATGTAGGAAAATAGACCATAATTCAACAATATATCTCTTAGTTTACTGGGTGCAACAGTTGCAATACAATCAGAGTTCTTAGATTCAGAATGCAGCACAGCTGAGAAAGCTAGCCCCACCAACACCAGTCTCTCTATGTACATTGCCTATTGACAGAAAGATGCTTATCACAGGAGGAGGAGGATTTGGATGCCTTGGTAGGCAGCAGCTAGTCACAGCAATGATAATGTCCTAATGATAAAACCTTCATTATAAGTAAACAATAGCACACAGCATGATAAGTGTTGCATTTTTTAATTCAATGTTTAACCACTACTTCATACTGTACTCATATTACATTGCAAAAACCTGCTGACAGATTCTCTTTAATTGATGTAGAAAAAATAAATTCAAGCAACATATTAATTCCTGCTATGCATGTATCAAAAGTTGTCTTAAGTTTGTACTCCCAGACTCTTCTGTCTCTCTGAGATTTTAAGTTACATTTCAATATTAGAAATTTCATATTCATGATGCTGTGATCAGCGCTATAAAAATGTTTTGTCACAGGTAGATTTACTCATTTTTCATTCATTGTGTGGGGATGTGAATTCATCCTTGTTCTAAGCTGTTGTCCTGTCTCCCATATCACCTACATATAAACCCCCAGTAGGACATTTGGTGCATAT
This sequence comes from Phyllobates terribilis, assembly GCF_046119375.1. Taxonomy (NCBI): domain Eukaryota; kingdom Metazoa; phylum Chordata; class Amphibia; order Anura; family Dendrobatidae; genus Phyllobates; species Phyllobates terribilis. The sequence continues at coordinate 288,387,169 of NW_027362761.1, forward strand.
AATTTAATATGTAACCTTCAGGCGGCAGGTTAACAAATGAAGAATGAGTCTGTGTTAGTGATGAGCGAACGTGCTCGCCACTACTCAGTACTTGCCCGAGCATCATGGTGCTCGACAAGCTCGGTGCTCAGCAAATATTTCCGGGTTGCTCGGGTGGGAATTTGGGTCCCCTCCCTGCATGTTTGGCGCTCTTTAGAGAGCCAATGAACATGCAGGGATTGCCTGCCATGCACTGTAATTCCGTGGCCATGTTGGTTGTGGGCATTACAGTGATTGGCTGGCCGCACAGCGTCATCGGGTGTATATCAGACCAGGCGCCGCCATGCTCGTCACAGTCACTCCGGATCAGACAGTGTAGGGAGAGCTGCTGATGAGCTAGAGAGAGATTTGCTTGTGTATTAGGTAGTGTAGGGAGAAAAACCATACATTACACATATCCATCTTAACAAACAGTCCTTTTGAGGACTAACTAATCCATCTGCAGAGATAATCTGGCAGGCAGTGCATATAGGCATGCAGGCAGTGTATATTGCAGACTGCAGTGCACATAGCACAAGAGGCTCCATTCCAGCTCTGTCGGCTGCTGCTGTTAGATATTTCTGGAAATAGGCCCAGGTCTCAGGGGCCAGGAATAATTTTTTTTTCATCTTAAACCTCATTATTTGCTTAAAAAGCAGTCCAGAGAACACGGTTTTTCTGCGCCATTTGCTTGTTGGCACTGCAGAATACAGCCAGGTCCTTTCCATATTACAGCGCTAAAAATCCATCTATTTAAAACTGTGTTTTCTCCGTCACACGGATCACATATATGTTTTCAGAAAACACCGCCCTTTCTGGCCTCCATTAAATTTTTTTTCAGTGTGTCAGCAAAGTTTTTGATACTGATTTGCTGTTCAAAACAGTTACCTACAGGCCAGGTATTTAAAACTGTGATTTCTCCGTCACACGGATCACATATACGTTTTCAGAAAATACTGCCATTTCTGGCCTCCATTAAAAAAAATTATCAGCCTGACAACAAAGTTTTTGACACTGGTTTGCTGTTCAAAACAGTTACCTACAGGCCAGGTATTTAAAACTGTGTTTTCTCTGTCACAAGGATTACATATACGTTTTCAGAAAATACTGCCATTTCTGGCCTCAATTAAAAAAAAATTTCAAAGCGTCAGTGAAGCAATTGACACCAGATTGCTGTTCAAAATAGTTACCTACAGGTCAGGTATTTAAAAATGTGTTTTCTCCGTCACACTGCTCACATATACGTTGCCAGAAAATATTGCCATTTCTTGCCTCCATTATAAATTTATTTCAGTGTGTCAGTGAAGCAATTCACAGCAGTTTGCTGGTCAAACTACTTACCTACAGGCCAGGTATTTAAAACTCTGTTTTCTCCATCCCACGGATCACATATAAATTCGCTCCAAACTCAGACATTTGTAGTGAGCGTGGAAGATACTGTCCTCCATTTAAAATGGGCAAGGCACGTGGCAAGGGACGGGGAACTGGACATGATGGTAATGGTGAATGTAGAGGCCGAGGACAAGGCCGTGGGGCAAGCCGAAATTGTGCCACAACAAACACCCATATCTTCTCGCCTGACCTTCCTGTCCCAATTTCAAGGGGACTGCAGCACACCACTATTGAACCAAGAGCAGTGTCAAAAGGCTGTTGGTTGGATAGCGGAAAATGCTTCCTGTCACTTAGCCACCACCACCACAACCCTGTCTTCCACACGGTCAAGTCTCCGTAGTCGTGAGTCTGGACCGCATATTCCTCACCCTGATCCTCCTTCCTCCCACCATGCCGAGTACCCAGAGACAACTGATCCCAAACTTGGACACTCTGAAGAGCTGTTCACTTTTCCATTTATAGATTCGGGCCTCTCGCCCGGTCCACTTGAAGTGGGGCAAGAGGAGATCGCATGTAGCGATGCCCAAATATTTGAGCAGCCACAGTCACACGAAGGCGACCGTGGGAAAGTGTCACAAGAGGTGGACGATGATGAGACACAATTGCCAGAAAGTCAGGAGGAGGACCAGGGTGTGGAAGTGGAAGACAGGGTCGTGGATGATATAGTAACTGACTCAACCTGGCAGGAGGACATGCAGAGCGAGGACAGCAGCACTCAGGGGGAGGGAGGCAGAGCACCCCCAACAGGCAGGAAAAAGCAGTGTGGTGGCCACAGACAGAAGGCAGGCAACCGTTCCCCGTAATACCAACACGAAGGAAGTTGCCAGTACTGTTAGGTCTTCCCGAGTCTGGTTGTTTTTTAAAGACTCTGCCGATAACCCCAAAAAGGCCATTTGCACCACCTGCCAGGCCAGCATCAGCAGGGGTGGCAAAACGACCAGCCTGACCACCACCAGACATGATCAGGCACATGGCTGCAAAGCAACCGACTTTGTGGGCCGAACCCCAGGGTCCAGGAACAGTGTCTTCGGGTGGCACCATTGCTTCTTCCGCTGTTGTGAATGCAAACCAATCCCCTGTCCATGGTGCATGCGAAGACGCCTTCTGCCCTGCACCTGTCGTTGCACACTCTCAAGTAGCAGCATCAGGAAGCACGTCCATGTCCTTGTCCCAGCGCAGCGTTCAGTTGTTCATACCCCAGTCCCTGGAATGCAAGCGCAAATATGAAGCCAACGAACCACAGGCCACACTACTAAATTCTCACATTTCATGACTGCTTGTGCTCGAAATGTTGCCTTTTAGGCTCGTGGAGACAGAAGCATTCTGCAACCTGGTGGCGGCGGCCATCACAGTCCCCAACCGCCACTATTTCTCCCGGTGTGCCGTCCCCGCATTACACAAGCACGTGCCCCAAAACATTAGCCGTGCTCTCAACAATGCTGTTACCGTTAAAGTCCACCTATCTACGGGCACGTGGACAAGTGCTTGTGGGCAGGGATGGTACATCTCGCTGACGGCACACTGGGTTAACATAGTGGAAGCCGGGACCCAGTCGGACCTTGGGACGGAACACGTCCTACTGACGCCAAGGATTGCGGGCCCAGGGTCAATCAGGGTTGCCCCCATGGTCTACAGCTCCTGCACCTCATCCTCCTCAGCCTCCTCCTCCTCTTCAGCCTCCATCTCCGAAATGACCACATCAGTCACAAGCTGGAAACACTGCAGCACTGCTTCGGCCAAGCGGCAACAGGCTGTGCTGAAGCTAATATGCTTATGTGAAAAACCACACAATGCTGAAGAGTTGTGGACAGCTCTGAAAGAACAGGCAGATCTGTGGCTCATACTGCTGAACCTACAGCCAGGCATGGTCAAGTGTGACAATGGCCAGAACCTGGTGGCGGCTCTGAGGTGAGGCGAGCTCACACACGTACCATGCCTAGCCCATGTGCTTAACCTCGTGTTTCAGCAGTTTCTCAAATCCTACTCGGAGCTGCCAGTTCTGCTTGTTAAAGTACGCTACCTGTTTGCCCATTTTAGAAAGTCAGCTACAGCTTCCGCCACCCTTGCTGTGTTTCAGCAGTGTTTGCTGCTTCCTGCTCACAGACTGGTGTGTGATGTCCCCACGCGTTGGAACTCTACACTGCAGATGTTGGGAAGGATTTGTGAGCAGAAGAGGGCAGTTGTTGACTACCAGCATCAACAAGACAGTCGGTATTCAGTTCAGACTCCACACATAAGACCACAGGAGTGGACATGGATGTCAGACATATGCACCATCCTCCAAAACTTTGAGGAATCCACCAAGATGGTGAGCGGCGATGACACCATAATTAGCGTCACCATCCCGCTTCTCTGTCTTCTGAAACGCTCTCTGCTCACAATCAAAGAGGATGCATTGCAGACGGAGCACGATGAGATGGAGCAAGGAACCATACAGGGTGATTAAACACAGCAAAGCCCCATCTCATCCCAACGTGGATTGGGTGACAATGAGGAAGAGGAGGAGGAGGAGGAAGAACAGGAGCTAGTTTCATGCACTATAGACGGTACTCCCTGCACAACTGTCATACCGTCTGTTCAGAGTGGATGGCCAGAGGACAGAGAGGAGGAGGAGGAGGAGAGCATGGTCAGTCATCCTCTTGGTGAGGACACGGAAGTCTTGCCTGTTAGTAGTCTGGCACGCATGGCCGAGTTTATGTTACGATGCCTTTCCCATGATCCTCGCGTTCTCAAAATTCTGGGTGACAGTCATTACTGGTTGGTGACACTTCTAGTCCCACGCTACAAGGAGAACTTTATATCTCTTATTCCTGAGGCAGACAGGTCTACAAAAATGGGGCTGTTCCAGAAAGTCCTTGTTGTGAACTATTAAAAAAGTTCCCATCTGAAAACGCTGGCGGCAGAGGGCACACTTCGTTGGACAACCAAGGAGTACAGGCGAGAGAGACACAACTTCAATCCAGCAGAGGCAGGGGAACACTGTCAAAGTTCTGGGAGAGTATTCTCAGACCCTCCGGTCGGACAGGCCCTGAGGCGAGAGGTACTCTCACAAGGGGTGCAAGTTTTGGAAGATTCTGAGGGAGTACCTTGCTGACCGTACTAACGTCCTCCATGCTTCCGCTGTGCCTTATAATTATTGGGTATCCAAGCTGGATACGTGGAAAGAACTCGTTCTCTATGACTTGGAGGTCCTGGCCTGCCCTTCCGCCAGCGTTTTATTGGAGCGGGTTTTTAGTGCAGCTGGTGGAATAACTGATAAGCGCATCAGCCTGTCAACTGAAAATGCTGACAGGCTGACTCTTATAAAAACGAACAAGGGCTGGATTGCGCCAGACTTCTCAACACCAACGAATGATAGCAGTGTAACATAAACTCAAATCCAGTGTCTTTTCTTGGGAGGTGTATTCTCATGCACCATTTCACAACCACACATGGGTATACGCTTCCTGATTTTGGCTATTTGCTCTTGTCCTCCTCCTTCTCCTCATCTTCCACCACCATATCACCAGGGTGACCATGGTCCGTGATGCAACACCCACCCAATTTTTTTAAAGGGTGTTTATGATGCCCGTAAAAAAAAAATTATGCAGTATGTTCAGGTATACCCCCCAGGGGTAAATGTTTGTCAGCCCATACACTTAGTGCAGGGACATTACAAGTATAGGAGGCCCGCTCCTTTCTAATGGGAATATTTTTTTTTGAGGCCCTCCTCCACGTCTCTTCCAAGGGGCATTGAAGTGCATCCAAAATTTTGGCAGCCCTTTCATTCACTGCATAGGCCAACACTATGGGAGACTCTCTCCTTTCTAATGGGAATTTGTCGTTACTTTGGCCCTGCTCTGTGTGTCTTTAAATTCTTAGTGGGGTTTTTCCTAAAATTGTCAGCCGTTGGACTCACTGCATACCTTATAACTGTATAGCAGACCCTCTCCTTTCTAATGGGAACATGTCATACCTTGTTACTATGGCCCTGCTCCATGTGTTTTTAAATTCTTAGTGGGGTTTTTCCTAAAATTGTCAGCTGTTGGACTCACTGCATGCCCTATAACTGTATAGCAGACCCGCTCCTTTCTAATGGGAACATGTCATACTTGTTACTGTGGCCCTGCTCCATGTGTCTTTAAATTCTTAGTGGGGTTTTTACTCAAATTGGTCAGCCGTTGGACTCACTGCATACCCTATAACTGTATAGCAGACCCTCTCCTTTCTAATGGGAACATGTCGTACCTTGTTAATGTGGCCCTGCTCTATGCGTCTTTAAATTCTTAGTGGGGTTTTTCCCAAATTTTGGCTGCCCTTGCAGTCACAGCATGGGCATTACCACTACAGGAGACCCGCTCCTTTATAATTGGAACATTTTTTTTAACTGAGACCCTCCTCTATGTTTCTTCAAAGGGGTATTGGATTGCGTCCAAATTTTTGGCAGCCCTTACAGTCACTGGATACGCAATAACAGTATAGGAGACCCACTTGTTAATAACGGGAACAACAAAGCATAGCAGGCTGATGGCTCTCTAACAATAGCTAGGGCCGACTGCAGGCCTTTTAGGAATAGTAAGGGCCGTCTGATGTCCCTATAAAAATAGGCTTTATGAATTTCAGAGTCCCTCCATCATGAATAAAACAGGATGTGTCTGGTGATGTGTCACACACCACATTGCCAGATAAGGTTGTAAAATGTTAAAATGACATTTCCCGGTGAATGCATTTGTCTTAAAAAAAAACGTAAAAAAAAACTAACAATAGGATCTTTCTTTAGTATAAAAAACAGCATCACCAATTTAACAACAGTGTAATCACATTGTTCAGCTCATGCACCTCCTCCATCTCCGAAATGACCACATCAGTCACAAGCTGACAGCACTGCAGCACTGCCTTGGCCAAGCGACAACAGGCTGTGCTGAAGATAACATGCTTAATGCTTAATTGACAAACCGCCCAGCGCTGCAGTGTTGTTGAAAGCTGTAACACAGCAGCCTGTGGCTCTCACCGCTGATCATACAGCCAGGCATGGTCGTGTGTGACAATGGGCGGAACCTGGTGACGGAGAAATGACAGCCGGGGTAGATATTGTTTCCATCTATGCCAGTCCTTTCACCGAGCTAAAAAATATGGCTGTGGTGAAATACAACTCCCACTGAGAAGCTGTTTCAGATTGAAAAACATTGTGCCCACCAGAGGATTTGATTCTGATGGCTAACCTTTCTCCCCCGCTCTAGAGCCCCATAGCAGCTGCAATGTTAGCGCTATCATGAGCTCTCCTGAGGTAGAAGCCAAGGTACACCAGAGGATTCTCTGGTGGGACCGTCCAACCCTGCCAAGAAGCAGTCCTGGCTAAGAAAAGTGTGTGGAAAGGTGCCCGGACACTCTATGGCTGCTTTTTTATTGAGGAGGAAATCATGCAAACACGGGGAGAACATACAAAGTCCTTGCAGATGTTGTCCTTGCTGGGATTTGAACCCAGGATCCCAGTGCTGCAAGTCTTCAGTGCTAACCACTGATCCAATGTGCTGCTGTTCACCCTCTAATATCTAACAGGCTGGAGAAACTTGCACCTACTTCCACTCTATCTTCAGCTCCTTTGTGAGAAAATGTATTTGGACAGCCACTCAGTCTACCAAATTAAATTCCTGAGAAGGAAATTGGGGATGGCTTTGCTACTGGTACTGGGGGCAGTGCTAATACCATGGTGTTGTACCATAGTTTGCTGGAAATATTCCAGGCTGGTAGGAGGCAAGCAAATTCCCACAGAAAAATACTAGCAGCAATGTTCAGGGACCCGCGCTTGTAGAAGACGGAAACAACAGCGGGAGAAATAGTGATGGCTGTGGACGGAGTATGGACACGAGGCATGAGGCATGTTGTTGTGAAAAGCTTCCGCCTCCACGAGCCTAAAAGGCTACATTTCAAGTGAAAGCAGCTTCACAGGACTTCCTGTGAGAAATGACATGCAGGGTAGATAGGGTTTCCCTCTATGCCAGTCCTTTCACCGAGCTAAATACAACTGTCAGCAAAAAAAGTTGTGGACTGGCTCCGTACTGTCCCTGGCCACATTCACCTGTCCACGTGTTTGTGGTTTGGTGGTCCTTCCCAGTAAATGCACTGGGGAGGGCACGGGTAATGTTGTGTGACCTGTGCTTGTGGAAGGCGGAGGCGATACCGGGAAATATAGTGGCGGCAGGGGACTGAGTATGGACACCGGGCCGCCGCCGGCATGAGGTTGTGAAAAGCTTCCGCCTCCACGAGCTTAAAAGGCCACATTTCAAGTGCAAGCAGCTGTCAAAAATTTGGCAGTATAGTATTGCAGCCTGTGGGCGGGTGGGTGGCTGCCTGCATACTTGCACTTGCATTCCAAGGAATGGGATAGGGACAAATGAACGCTGCAGTTGGACAAAGACGTGGATGGTGATTGTTGCAAGTCTGCAACGACAGGTTCATGGCAGGAAGTGAAAATAAATATCACTGCACTCCCTTTGTAGGTGCTCGAGCAGGGGCCGAACCCTTTAGGACACAGTTCAAGAAACCTCGGCACTCAAAATGTCCTTTATATGTGAAAATTTATTTTAGCATGATAAACACACAGCAATATAACAACAAAACATTTCGGTCATAATGACCTTCTTCAGTTGGCTGTAGAAGATAAAAAACAATGTAAGGTTTTGTCGGGAAATATGATTCATTATAAACAATAATGATAAGGACAAAACATAGCTTACAAAGATAATAGTAGTAATCACGAAATACAATTGGTAGTTGGAAAAAAAACATAGTGCCTAAAGGGCATATTAGATAAATGAATAAAGCAATCTGATGATAAAAAAAGGGGGAAGGAAGGGAGAAACATATGGAAAAGAAGGAGTGGGGGAGGGGGGAGTTTAAAAAGGGGAAAGAGATTTTTGTAGAAAGTGTGTGAGACCACGAGAAAGAGCAGGTAAATGTGATATCACTGGTACTGTGAAAGGTGAATATCAAAAGAAATTGAATGTTGTACACAGTACAGGATAGGGAGGACAGGATAAAACAAGGGGGGAGATAATGAGAAAGAGGAGGGATGAGGAAGAAAATAGCGAGCAGCTGTAGAACAAAATGTGGAGGAAATGCTAGAGGAGCCGCAGTGGAGGGTATAAACATACCAAAAAGAACTGCTGGTGTAGTTAGAGAGGTAGGGTCCCAAACGGGCTGCCTGTAGATGAGGGGATAGGAAGAAGCAAATAAGTATATACGGCAACAACGATTATAACTAGCATATCCAGCAGTGGAGAGAAGGTTACCTTAGAGGAGCGTACGTAGGCTCCAGTTGTGCATCGCGGTGTCCACCGCTCGATGTGAGACCACAGTGAGAGAGGGGGCGTATATAGGGGGAGAGGCTGATGAGTGAGCCAATGCAAGCGCGAGTACAAAAACAGGTAACCACGCGAAACCGGAAGTGGCAAGTCACGTGACCGGAAGTGACGGACTCCGGTCATGTGAGCGTTCCAGGAGGCGAAGCTTGCGTTCCACAATGTTAAGTATAGCCAGAGGGAGCGGCAGGATTTCCTAAGGTTGCGGTGGAGAAGAGGGGCATAAGAGGAGGGGAGGGGAGGACCGTAGAGTAGGAGGAGCATCTGTGGGAAGGGCACAAAGAGGCAGGTGACAAAACAATGAATGAGCAGTATGGCATGATAATACAAACACATGAGTGCACCGATAGTATGGACATTATAATGACATTATATGTTGTAATATACGAGAGAAATACAATGGTTATGATATTTGGTATTGGCTGGAATCGCGTACGGTGGGATTGGATTTGATACGTTCGACCCAGGGGCCTCAACAGGGAGTACGACCTCCTGTCATTTAGTTGATACCCTTATGAGTACCCACCCATGTGTATACTTGCCCCTTATCCCAACAGCCTTCTCTATTTTACCATATATAGTATACCCTTAGCCGTTAGTCACCTTTCAAACTCATCGCAGCCCACTGACCGCGTCTCATGTCTGTTATGTCGCCAATTCACAGAAGCCATTACCAAATGTCATAACCATTGTATTTCTCTCGTATGTTACAACATATAATGTCATTATAATGTCCATACTATCGGTGCACTCATGTGTTTGTATTATCATGCCATACTGCTCATTCATTGTTTTGTGACCTGCCTCTTTGTGCCCTTCCCACAGATGCTCCTCCTACTCTACGGTCCTCCCCTCCCCTCCTCTTATGCCCCTCTTCTCCACCGCAACCTTAGGAAATCCTGCCGCTCCCTCTGGCTATACTTAACATTGTGGAACGCAAGCTTCGCCTCCTGGAACGCTCACATGACCGGAGTCCGTCACTTCCTGTCACGCGACTTGCCACTTCCGGTTTCGCGCGGTCACCTGTTTTTGTACTCGCGCTTGCATTGGCTCACTCATCAGCCTCTCCCCCTATATACGCCCCTTCTCTCACTGTGGTCTCACATCGAGCGGTGGACACCGCGATGCACAACTGGAGCCTACGTACGCTCCTCTAAGGTAACCTTCTCTCCACTGCTGGATATGCTAGTTATAATCGTTGTTGCCGTATATACTTATTTGCTTCTTCCTATCCCCTCATCTACAGGCAGCCCGTTTGGGACCCTACCTCTCTAACTACACCAGCAGTTCTTTTTGGTATGTTTATACCCTCCACTGCGGCTCCTCTAGCATTTCCTCCACATTTTCTTCTACAGCTGCTCGCTATTTTCTTCCTCATCCCTCCTCTTTCTCATTATCTCCCACCTTGTTTTATCCTGTCCTCCCTATCCTGTACTGTGTACAACATTCAATTTCTTTTGATATTCACCTTTCACAGTACCAGTGATATCACATTTACCTGCTCTTTCTCGTGGTCTCACACACTTTCTACAAAAATCTCTTTCCCCTTTTTAAACTCCCCCCTCCCCCACTCCTTCTTTTCCATATGTTTCTCCCTTCCTTCCCCCTTTTTTTATCATCAGATTGCTTTATTCATTTATCTAATATGCCCTTTAGGCACTATGTTTTTTTTCCAACTACCAATTGTATTTCGTGATTACTACTATTATCTTTGTAAGCTATGTTTTGTCCTTATCATTATTATTTATAATGAATCATATTTCCCGACAAAACCTTACATTGTTTTTTATCTTCTACAGCCAACTGAAGAAGGTCATTATGACCGAAACGTTTTGTTGTTATATTGCTGTGTGTTTATCATGCTAAAATAAATTTTCACATATAAAGGACATTTTGAGTGCCGAGGTTTCTTGAACTAGGTTCATGGCAGGAGGCATCTTCGCATGCGCCAAGGATCACTTATGATGGGCACACTTTTAAGCAGTGACCTGGGAGTCAGAGATGCTTCCAAAGGTCTTCCCCATGCTGTTCCCATGACTTTTCAGCACTGTATGCATGTGTCTGATGATGTGTCACACACCACATGGCCAGATAAGGTTGTAAAATGTTAAAATGAAATTTCCTGGTGAATGCATTTGACTTGGTTGAAAGCAATGCAAAAGTGCAAAAACGCATCAAAAACGCTATGTGTGAACATAGCCCAAGGTGTGGAGGAGTATTTTTGTTGTTGGTTATTTATTTAGCTTTACATACATTGTACATGTCATGGAAAGATTGTTTCTTAGCCCCTTTAAAGCCCAAGACGTACTAATACGCGTCTGTGCCCTGGGCTTTAAGAGCCTTACCCATATTAGTACGTCACAGCTGACACCCGGTACTATGTGCAGGGAGTGGTCCCACACATTAATCCCCACAATGCTATGATTGAAGTCGATCGCAGCATTGCGGTGGCTAAGGGGAGGTGATCGGTATACTCACCTCCTCTTCCGGCCTCCAGCGCTGTCTGCCGCGGCTTCCCGGATGTTGCCATGATGACCAGATGTCGTCATGACAACATCCGGGTCACCAGACAGCAGGAAGATTTTTTGGTCATGTGCAGTACATGACCAAACTATCTTCTCACAGTGCAGCGCTGACAGCCTGCATGGCACAGGGATGGTGCTCCATCCCTATGCTATGCAGGCGATCAGAATTAAAAAAGTGAAAGTCCCATAGTGGGACAAAGTAAACAAATAAAAAAACTGTCAGAAAGTGAAAAAAAATGTAAAAAAAAAATTGTAAAAATATTAAAAAAAAAATAAAAAAAAGAATCCACCAAAAATAAAAATATGATGTACCCATCAATAAATATTATTATGAAAAAACAAACAGTAAAAGTACACATATTTGGTATCGCCGCATCCAGAACGACCTGACCTATAAAATTTTCCCACTAGTTAACCCCTTCAGTGAACACGGTAAAAAAAAAAACGAAGCAAAAAACAATGCTTTATCATCATACCGCCAAACAAAAAATGGAATAACACGCGATCAAGAAGACGAATATAAATAAAAATGGTAAGGCTGAAAACGTCATCTCGTCCCACAAACAATAAGCCGCCATACAGCTCCATCAGCCGAAAAATAAAAAAGTTATAGCTCTCAGAATAAAGTGATGCAAAAAAATAATTTTTTCTATAAAATAGCTTTTATTGTGTAAAAGCGCCAAAACATAGAAAAACGATATAAATATGGTACCGCTGTAAACGTACTGACCCGAAGAATAAAGCTGCCTTATCAATTTTACCACACGCGGAGCAGAATAAAAAAATTAAAAAAAAACAACTCCTGAATTGTTGGTTTTAGTTTATTCTGCCTCCCAAAACCCGGAATAAAAAGCGATCAAAAAATGTCACATGCCTGAAAATGGCACCAATAAAAACATCAACTCATCCCACAAAAAACAAGCCATAAAATGACTCTGTCGGCCAAAATATGGAAAAATTATAGCTCTCAAAATATGGCGATGCAAAAACTAGATTTTACAAAATATTTGTCTTTTAATGTGTGACAGCTGTCAATCATAAAAACCCGATATGATTCTGGTATCTCTGTAGTCGCACCGACCCGAAGAATAAAGTCGTCTAATCACTTATACCGCACTAGGAACGGCGTAAAAAATAAACGCTAGGGCTGGGGTTGGTGTTAGGGTTGGGGTTAGGGTTGCTTTTTTTTTCAAAAGTAAAAAAAAAAAAAAGATGACGATACCAGGGATTGAAGCTTGAAGAGGACAATTTGCATATTCCAGGTGCCTTCTGGGAAACGCGAAGAGTCTCCCTCAGCTAGAGGATCATTGGGTACAGCCGGGACCAGCTGCCTGGAAAATTTGTTTATCCTAGGGTATCACAAGAGAGAAGACAGACATCAAGTCAGCAGGGACAAGGAGCAGCATGGCAGATGTGACAACCTACATGGTGAGCTGCAACATGTGCTACATGTTCACAGATCGACCAGAAGATGAAACCAACTTCACCTGCCAGAAGTGTAGACTACTGGCTCTTTTAGAAGAAAAGGTGCGGGGACTGGAAGAAAGAATTGCGACATTAAAACTCATTAAGGAAAATGAAGACTTCCTGGACAGAACAGAAGCGTCACTACTGGTCACGGAAAGTGAAGGAAGCGTCAGAGAACCTCGAGAGGCAGACAAGTGGAGGCAAGTGACCAAAAGAAGCAAGAAGACCATGGAGACACGACCAACCACACAACTGAGAAACAGATTCCAAGGACTTGTGGAGGACGAAGATGGCACACCTAAGGATGAGGCACTACCAGCAAGCAAAGAAGAAAAGAGCACCCAGAAACACCCAGAAGTGACAAGAAAAAGGACAGCCAAGAAGGGAAGAAGAGTGGTGGTGGTGGGAGACTCACTACTGAGAGGAACAGAAGCAGCTATCTTCTGACCGGACATAGCCGCAAGAGAAGTATGCTGCCTCCCAGGTGCGAAGATCAAGGATGTTAAAGATAGGATACCGAAGCTCATTAGTTCCAAGGATGTCCATCCATTTCTTCTGATACATGTTGGCACCAATGACACGGCAAGGAAGGACCTACCAACAATCTGCAAGGACTTTGAAGCATTGGGGAAGAAAGTAAAAGAACTGGATGCGCAGGTAGTTTTTTCTTCTATCCTTCCAGTAGACGGGCATGGCGCCAGGAGATGGAACAGGATCCTTGATGTGAACAACTGGCTGAGACGATGGTGCAGACAACAAGGATTTGGATTCCTGGACCACTGTGTGAATTACCTCTATGACGGACTCCTTGCCAGAGACGGACCACACCTCAACAAACCCGGGAAACACACATTCGCCAGGAGAATCGCAACACTCATCAGGAGGGCGTTAAACTAGAAGAAGAGGGGATGGGAAGAAAAACACCAGACACGAACATGAAACCAGAGAACATACTAATGAAAGATATGAAGTGCGACAAAGAAGGTCCAAGACAAGATACTTGGAAGGGAGGTAAGACAATTTATAATACAATCCACAGGGAGAAGATTGGAACAAAACAAAATCGTGTAAACTGCGTGCTAGCAAATGTCAGAAGCCTGACAAACAAGATGGATGAACTGGAAGCAGAAATATCTACAGGTAACTATGACATAGTGGGAATAACTGAGACATGGTTAGATGAAAGCTATGACTGGGCAGTTAACTTACAGGGTTACAGTCTGTTTAGAAGGGATCGAAGAAATTGGAAAGGGGGTGGAGTCTGTCTATATGTAAAGACGTGTCTAAAGCCTTCAATACGGGAGGATGTATGGGAGGGAAATAAGGAGGTCGAGTCCTTATGGGTGGAGATACATGGGGCAAAAAACAGTAATAAAATTATCATAGGAGTCTGTTATAAACCACCAAATATAGCAGAAGCCACGGAAAGTCTATTAATGAGACAAATAGACGAAGTAGCAAAAAATAACGAGGTGATTATTATGGGGGACTTCAACTACCCCGATATAGACTGGGAAACCGAAAGCTGTAGATCTCAGAAAGGAAACAGGTTTCTGTCAATTATCAAAGACAATTATTTGTCACAACTTGTGCAGGAACCAACTAGAGGGACGGCCCTTTTAGACTTAATATTAACTAACAGGCCAGACAGAATAACTGAGGTGCAGGTCGGGGGGCACCTGGGAAATAGTGACCACAACATTATACAATTTCACATGTGCTTCAGTAGGGTGCCCAGCAGGGGAGTCACAAAAACACTGAACATCAGGAGGGCAAAGTTTGATCAGCTAAGAGATGCCCTTCACCTTATAGACTGGGATAGTATCTTCAGTGATAGGAGCACGGATAGAAAATGGGAAATTTTCAAAACAGTCCTACATAGTCACTGTAGAAGGTACATACCTTATGGGAATAAAAGGGCTAGGAATAGGAGGAAGCCAATGTGGCTAAATAAGGAAGTCAAGAGGGCAATGAAAAACAAAAAAATTGCTTTCGGTAAACTTAAACAAGAAGGCAGCGAGGAAGCGCTAATATCTTATAGGGAAAAAAACAAAATCTGTAAGAAACAAATAAGAATAGCAAAAGAGGAGACAGAGAGACTAATTGCCAAGGAAAGTAAAATGAATCCCAAACTGTTCTTTAACTATATAAACAGTAAAAGGATTAAAACTGATGGAGTTGGCCCATTGAAAAATAACCTGGGTAAAATCATAGAGGGCGATGAGGGTAAAGCAAACCTACTCAATAGCTTCTTCTCCACTGTTTTCACAAAAGAAAACAATTTATCGGAGGAAATGCAGAGTGATAAAGTAAACCCTCCGCTAAATATCACCCACCTAACCCAGGAGGAAGTTCAGAAACGCCTAAATAATATCAAAATAGACAAGTCACCAGGCCCCGATGGCATACACCCCCGGGAACTAAAAGAATTAAGTAATGTGATAGACAGGCCGCTGTATCTTATATTCAAGCACTCTTTATGTACAGGGACTGTCCCACTAGACTGGCACCAAGCAAATGTGGTACCAATATTCAAAAAGGGGTCTAAAAGTGACCCTGGGAACTATAGACCAGTAAGCTTAATGTCTGTTGTGGGTAAATTGTTTGAAGGATTTCTTAGAGATGCTATTGTAGAATATCTTAATGATAATAACTGTCTAACTCCATATCAACATGGATTCATGAGGGATCGCTCCTGCCAAACAAACCTGATCGCCTTCTACGAGGAAGTGAGCTCACAGCTGGACCAGGGAGAGTCAGTGGATGTTGTATACCTTGACTTCTCCAAAGCGTTTGATACCGTGCCACACAAAAGGTTGGTATATAAAATGAGAATGCTTGGTCTGGGGGATAATGTGTGCAGGTGGGTAAATAGCTGGCTGAGTGATAGAAAGCAGAGGGTGGTTATCAATGGAGTAAGCTCAGGGTGTGTCAGGGTTACGAGCGGGGTGCCTCAAGGGTCTGTCTTGGGCCCTATATTAATTAATATATTTATTAATGATCTAGTGGAAGGGTTGCATTATAAAATAGCAATATTTGCAGATGATACTAAACTTTGTAAAGTAGTTAATACAGATGAGGATAGGGCACAGCTACAGGAGGATTTAGATAAATTGGGGAGTTGGGCCAAAAAATGGCAAATGGGGTTCAATGCCGATAAATGTAAGGTCATGCACATGGGAAAGAAAAACAGCAGTCACCCATACATATTAAATGGGAAACCGTTGGGGAAATCTGACATGGAGAAGGACCTGGGTGTCTTGGTTAACAGCAAATTAAATTGGAGTGCCCAGTGTCAGGCAGCAGCTGCAAAGGCAAATAGAGTCATGGCATGTATCAGAAGAGGAATAGGGGCATATGATGAGAACATTGTTCTTCCTCTGTATAAAGCGCAGGTAAGGCCGCACTTAGAATATTGTGCAAAATTCTGGGCTCCGGTGCTCAGGAAAGACATATTGGAGCTAGAGAGGGTACAAAGGAGGGCGACTAAGGTATTAAAGGGAATGGAGGGACTAGAATACCCAGAGAGGTTGTCAAAATTAGGCCTATTTACGTTGGAAAAGAGAAGGCTTAGGGGAGACCTCATAAACATGTATAAATACAGCAGGGGGCAGTACAGAGATCTCTCCCATGACCTGTTTATACCAAGGATGGTGACAAAGACGAGGGGGCACTCTATGCGTCTGGAGGAAAGGAGGTTCCTGCACCAACATAGGATGGGATTCTTTACGGTCAGAGCTGTGAGACTCTGGAACTCTCTGGGAGAGGAAGTGGTGATGTCCAACTCAATTAATGAGTTCAAGAGAGGCCTGGACGCCTTTCTTGAGAACAATAAAATTACATCTTATGCTTAGTGATAGTTAATTAATCCAGGGATTTAATCTGACTGCCAGATTGGAGTCGGGAAGTGAATCTTTCCTCAATGATGTAAATTGGCCTATACCGCATGTTTTTTTTTTGCCTTCCCCTGGATCAACGCTGCGGAATAGCTGCAGTGCACAAGAAATAGGCTGAACTGGATGGACGCTTGTCTTTTTTTCGGCCTTAAAAACTATGTAATTATGTTACTATGGCAACTAGTGAGCTATTTGAGTTTGCATCGGGTGCTCGGGTATGCATTGAGTATAGCGGGTGCTCGAGTGACATGCTTGAGTCTCCGCCCCATTTGCTTCGCGGCCAAAAAAACCTCACGGGGATTGCCTGCCATGCATGACCGATCCCGGTATGTTTTTTTTTGGGTGTCTAATAACCGTGAAACATGCGGGCAGGGACTCGAGCACTCGCGATACATGGTGCATACCTGAGTACCCGATGCAAACTCAAGTAGTGAGTACTTGCGCTCAAGACTAATGACAACTTATTCAATATGATGACCTAATGTTATCAAATTCTGTGTCGTACCTCTGGGTTCAAAATGTTCACTATACCCCTTGATAAAATCCTTGAGGGGTGTAGTTTCCAAAATGGGGTGATTTGTGGGGGGTTTCCACTATTTAGGCACATCAGGGGCTCTTCAAACGCGACATGGCATCCGCTCTCGATTCAAGCCGATTTTGCGTTCAAAAAGTCACACAGTGCTCCTTCCCTTCTGAACTCTGCCGTGCACCCAAACACTGTATTTTCCCCACATATGGGGTATTGGTGTACTCAGGAGAAATTGCACTAAAGTTATTGGGGTCCATTTTCTCCTCTTACCGTTGTGAAAATAAAAAAATTGGGGCTAAAACATAATTTTTGTTGAAAAAGTTTGATTTTTTTATTTTCTCGGCTCTATGTTATAAACTTCTGTAAAGGACTTGGGGGTTCAAGGTGCTCACCACACATCTAGATAAGTTCCCTGTGGGGTCTAGTTTCAAAAATGGTGTCACTTGTGGGGGGTTTCCACTGTTTAGGCACATCAGGGGCACATCCGCTAATTATTCAAGCAAATTTTACAATCAAAAAGTCAAATGGCGCTGCTTCCCTTCAGAACCCTGCCGTGCGCCCAAACAGTAGTTTTCCCCCACATGTGGGGTATTGGCTAACTCAGGAGAAATTGCACAACAAACTGCATAGTGCAATTTCCTCTGTTACCCTTATGAAAATGCAAAAGTGGGGGCTGAAAAACATTTTTGTGGGAAAAATGTGAAAATTTTATTTTTACGGCTCAATGTTATAAACTTCTGTGAAGCACCTGGGGGTTCAGGGTGCTCACCACAGATCTAGATAAGTTCCCTGAGGGGTATAGTTTCCAAAATGGTGTCACTTGTGGGTGGTTTACACTGTTTAGGTACATCAGGGGCTCTCCAAACGCAAAATGGTGTCCGCTAATTATTCAAGCAAATTTTACAATCAAAAAGTCAAATGGCGCTCCTTCCCTTCCGAACCCTGCCGTGCGCCCAAACAGTGGTTTTCCTCCACATATGGGGTATCTGCTTACTCAGGAGAAATTGCACAACAAAATCCATGATGCAATTTCTCCTGTTACCCTTATGAAAATGCAAAAGTGGGGGCTGAAAAACATTTTTGTGGGAAAAATGTTAAAATTTTATTTTTACGGCTCAATGTTATAAACTTCTGTGAAGCACCTGGGTGTTCAAGGTGCTCACCACAGATCTAGATAAGTTCCCTGAGGGGTCTAGTTTTCAAAATGGTGTCACTTGTGGGGGGTTTCCACTGTTTAGGCACATCAGGGGCTCCCCAAATGCAACATGGCGTCCACTAATTATTCAAGCAAATTTTACATTCGAAAAGTCAAATGGCGCTCCTTCCCTTCTGAACCCTGTCGTGCGCCCAAAAAGTGTTTTTCCCCACATATGGGGTATCTGTGTGCCCAGGGGAAATTGCACAACAACTTTTTGGGTCCATTTTTTCCTGTTACCCCTGCGAAAATAAAAAAACTTGGGTCTAAAATAACATTTTTGTGAAAAAAGTTAAATGTTAATTTTTTTCTTCCACATTCCAAAAATTCCTGTGAAGCACCTGAAGGGTTAATAAAGTTCTTGAATGTGGTTTTGAGCACCTTGAGGGGTGCAGTTTTTAGAATGGTGTCACTTTTGGGTATTTTCTGTCATAAAGACCCCTCAAAGTGACTTCAAATATGATGTAGTCCTTAAAAAAATGGTTTTGTAAATTTTGTTGGAAAAATGAGAAATCGCTGGTCAACTTTTAACCCTTATAGCTCCCTAATAAAAAAAAATTTTGCTTCCAAAATTGAGCTGATGTAAAGTATACATGTGGGAAATGTTGTTTATTAACTATTTTGTGTGACATATCTCTCTGATTTAAGGGGATAAAAATTCAAATTTTGAAAATTGCAAAATTTTCTAAATTTTCACCAAATTTCCATTTTTTTCACAAATAAACGCAAGTGATATCGAAGAAATTTTACCACAATCATGAAGTACAATATGTCATGAAAAAACAGTCTCAGAATCAGGGGGATCCATTGAAGTGTTCCAGAGTAATTTCCTCATAAAATGACAGTGGTCAGAATTGTAAAAATTGGCCTGGTCATTAACGTGCAAACCACCTTGGGTTGTAAAGGGGTTAACATATTTCCAAGGAAAATCCATTTTGGTTTCGTTTTTGTATGTTTTATTGTGAGTCCGTAAAAGTGGCGTAATTCCTCTGACAGCATTGTTGACAGAAGTGACCTGGGAGTCAAAAATGCTTCCAGGGATCTTCCCCATGCTGTACCCATGTCATTTGAGCACTGTTCCCATCGATTTGGGCAATTCTTAGGCCCTCTGCAGACCGCCAGGGGGAGCTGCCTGAAAAATGCTTGAGTTTCCCATAGACTTACATTGGGCTCGTTACTCGGTCTGAGCACTCGAGCATTCCAATTTGCTCGACCCGAGCAATGAGTACCCGAGCATTTTAGTCCTCGCTCATCACTAGTCTCTGTGCTTTGAAAGTTTGCAAATATAATTTTATGATTAGCCAATAAATGTATCACTCCTAGAATACTTTTGTCTTTTTTGAGCATTAAAGTATTAACATTGATTATTTATAATAAAATTTTCACACTCCTTATCTATGAACTACACTACTATTTACCACCAAAACTGTTTTCTCCCCGTCCCACATTAATAGTTCTGCTTCATGTCACTTGTCTTATTTACTGCATTATTCCCATGTCCTGTTGTGCATAAATAAGTGACTCTTCAGTTTTTGTGTTATACTATGTCTGACGAAGAGACCTGAGTAGTCTCGAAAACTTGATATTTGTTACCATACCATCTTTTCAGTTACACATTAAAAGGTATCATCCAATGAGGACTCTCAATTTTTAATGTTTTTAATGAATTGATGCATGATGACTCATAGATGACCTTGTCCCTTGTGCATATGGAATTATCCAGAATTTCTGAATCTTTTGATTATGTTATATACTGCAGATGGTGGGATATTCAAAGTCTTTGCAATTTTACATTGAGGAACATTCCTTTCTGAAATTTTTGCACAATTTTTAGACTAAGTTGTTCATAGATTTCTGAACCTCTGGACATTTTTGCTTCTGAGAGACTTTGCTTTTCATTTGTACCACTTACTTTTCCCGCCTTTTGTTCACGTTATGCCAACTTTTTCGAGATGTGTTTTTTTAGGGGTTTTTTTTCTATTAAAATGAGAAAACAACATCTAACTTTTGACTTCTGATATTTGTTCTTAGTTCTGTTGCTAATTAAATATGACTATAAGAGACTTCCATATCATTTCATTCTTGTATTCTTTATATTTTACATATTGTCCCAACTTTCACGGAATTGGGGTTGTACAAAAACTTTGTCAAATCCTTTAAGAGTATTTTACCTTGAAATTTCAGTTGATATGTCTCATCTTGGATGTGACTTAGAACTATGGAATATCTCTAGAGCTTGTATATTTTATGTCAAGTAGTGTTATAATTCCCTATGAGCAGGGTAATGAAATTTTCCAATGTAATGTAGATTCCAATTGAAATTCTGAATAGAAAATGGAAATGATGCTGCTGAGGCTGGATTCTTCATTCATTGCAATTGATTTGTCACTCTGACTTTCATGTACAAGTATCCCAATTTACCCTTATGTGTCCCTTCACAGTTCATTCTATAACAGTACCTTGCCCTAGAGATGAAGGAAACTCCAGATTATTTACCTATCGCTCTTTCTTTTTAGAAGGCCATAGAAATATGGATAAAAATCTTACTTACTATTGCTCTTGTGCTTTTCTTTATAATATAGATAGGATTTTATTTTTAGCTAAATCATTGTGATGAAAATGCGGTGAAGGACTTTTTCAAAAGCAGCAGCTAAATAAATAAAAATATGACAAATTTATTCTCCATAATTCCACATGACATACTTGTTATTCACTTATACAATGTCTCTAAGCACCCACAGACACTCTATGAATTTTAACTATATGATTTCTGAACATTAAGACAAGGAAAATCTAATTTAGAATATGGAATTATCTGTTTTTCTTTTTTAGAAACAAATGGTAATAGTCTCATTTTATCATAATTATATAGAGATGTAGCAGGGATAAAAATAACAGTGCTGTTATGCTATGACATTAGCGTACCCTACCTAAAATTTGGAATATTTTGCAATTTTCAAACTTTTAATTTTTATGCCCTTATAACTATCTGGTTTATCACACAATAATAAATAATATGTATTACATGTCTACTTTACATCAGCATCATTTTTTAAACATTTTTTTTGGTTAGAAGGGTTAAAAATTAATCAGCAATTTCTCAAATTTCTAACAAAATTTACAAAACCATTTTTTTAGTGACCACATAAAATTTAAAGCACCTTTAAGGGTCCAATATGACAGAAAATACCCAAAAGTGACACCATTTTAAAAATGGCATTCCTCAAAGTGCTCAAAACCACATTCAAGAAGTTTATTAATGTGGCGCCCTGCTGTGCAATGGTGCCACAGATCCCAGAGGGGTGCATGGATGGACTTCTCCACAAGAGGCCCTCACAACATTCACACACCTCCACCCTACCACTTCAGACCACCAGAGGGAGCCCGTGAGTGACGTATATATACTGGAGGGTGGAGTTAGGCAGTTAGTTCCTGCAGAAGATGAGCCTGGGAGAGGTCAGTCTGCAGTCGAGCTCAGTCAGTCTGCTGCAGCCAGAGAGGTTGTCAGGTCAGTTCAGACACATTAAGCTCAAGTTAATGAGCTGAAAGCGTGCCGACGCTCTGAGAGAGGCGAAGCGCAGCGTGCCTGCTGCAGTGCTTAGATGAGTTAGGCCTATAGTACTTGAGAAGCCTAGTGAGGGCCCCGAGCGTGGCTGAAGGCGAGTGGAGAGAGCAACTTAGGGGGCAGAGGAGCTTAACCAGCTCACCCCAAAATCATTTACCGGACACCGGGTCCGCGCCTACAGGGGCCTATATTCCCAGTAGAAATAACCGGAACCCCTGGCGAACTATACGTCTCAGGTTCACCAGAAGCTGACTGTTATACCAGGGCCAGGAGTCACGGAGGCCCCAGAGACCAGGGAGTGTCATCTCCAACAGAAGGCCCTACCACCAGGTCAGCAGGTGCAAGACAGAGACCAAGTTAGGCCTAGCTCCAGGCAGGTCAGAAACTTATCAAAG
Organism: Phyllobates terribilis; assembly: GCF_046119375.1. Taxonomy (NCBI): domain Eukaryota; kingdom Metazoa; phylum Chordata; class Amphibia; order Anura; family Dendrobatidae; genus Phyllobates; species Phyllobates terribilis. The sequence goes on from NW_027362761.1 coordinate 288,409,491, forward strand.
AAAGGCAAGGAACAGGAGGCCCTACACCCGCTCACTGGGGAGAGTCCTGATATGCACCCTTCACCCCGAAGTACCCTGGATCGTGCCTGAAACACCACCAGTAAAGGTACTGAAGTGAACTCCGGTGGGGAGCCGCACCAACTAAGCTGCCTGAACACCGGCCTCAGAGGACTGTCGCAGCACTGGTGATCTTCACCAGACACCACAGGTGGCATCACGAACATTCCTTATCCCATATAACTTTCCCCTTTTTAAGAGTGACCCCAGGGTATGGGCCCAGGAGCCGACTACCGCGACATTCCCAAAAACCAGGCAACAAGGCCCGGGCGCCGAGTCGTCCCCATCCCCTGCGCGTGTCATCTCTTCCTGGCGTCACGAACAGGATTCCGTGCCCGCTGCAACGATGGAGTGTTGTGCCCATTGCCACCGGGTACTATGCGCCTTTAATAAGAACTGTGTATTTTACTGTGGCGAAGAACGCCGCCATTGCTGTGCCGTCGAGCGGGAAGAAGAGCGTAACCGCGGGAAACTGGGAGGCGTACCTGCTGAAGCGCGCGAAGCCCCAGACATGCCCCACGCCTCGACGTCAAACCAGGAAGCGCCAGGTCCTGGAAGGAGCCCCGGTGAGTGCTCTGACGTAGGACGCAAGCGACGCAAGGTCCTGAAGGAAGGCCCTCACCTGCAGAGCTGCGGCCTACCGGAAGAAAAGAAAAGAAGGTAGGCCACGGTTCGCTAGGGGGGCGCCAGAATGTCTGAAGAACAGCACAACGCCGGAGTACCGGTTAACGGCCCTGATTATTAACCCGCGCCCAGCGCCGAGCAGGCCAGAGCAGCCGCTCCACCAGCAGGGCTTGTAACCCCTGTCATACCCATGGCCCTACCGTACATCCCTGGAGCGAAGTGGCTCCCCCAGTACAGCGGCAAACCAGATACCCTTTCTGGATTCAAAAGGAAAATATGCGGTATACTGGACATGTACTCTATGACAGGCAAGCAAAGAGCCGCTGTTGTATTGGGACAATTGACTGGTGCTGCAGAGCGAGAAGCAGAAACCTGGTCGGCCGCAGACCAGGAGTCAGTGTCCGCAATCTTTAAAAAGTTACAGACCGTCTTTGAGAATCGCACTGAGACAGACCTCCGGATGAGGTTCTACAACTGCTCTCAGCAACCGAAGGACAGTGTTCGGGACTATGCCTGGCGTTTACAACGGGCCCTGCGAGCTCTGAAACAGGTTAGTCCAACCAGCATCATTGATGAAAATAAAATGGTGAAGGAACAGTTTGTCCGGGGACTAAGGTCTCAACAGGAGAGCAGGACTGTGCGTTGGTGGTCCCTGGATCATCCAGATGCCACCTTTGACACCCTTAAGGACATGGCTATAAAAGGACTGCAGCCCCTGGAAACAACTGCTACCCAATGTTACCAGGGTGGGGCCACCCCAGTGCCCGCAGCGTCCACCTTTTCCCCCGTGGCTGCTGAAGCCAAGGTGCAAGCAACGTCCCCTAGTGAGCTGGACAGCCTGTGCTCTGAAGTGCGTCAGTTGAGCAAAACCCTGACCACTGTACTGAGTGCCCTGCAGCTGCGGATGGAGCTCGAGGAGGAAGGAAGGATCCTGCTAGCCAACAGCCCTGAGGATGTCCCCTAGATAAGAAGGAGGAGGAGGACAACACCACCCCCTGAGAGGACCAGCGACCAACGCCGCCCGCCGAAGGACCTTGACTGTCACCGCTGCCACAAGACAGGTCACGCCGCCCACAGCTGTCCTTTAAACAAGCAAACCCTGGGGCCGAGGACCGACACCCAGGAGTAGACCCCTCAGGCCCATCAAACTGGTACTGCAGGTTCGTGGGAGGAAGACCTTTCCTGTCCATCGTGCTGGACGACATCGCGACACCTGCTCTGTTGGACATAGGATCTCAGGTAACCATCATGCCTGATGTCCTCTACAAGAGGTTCTGGTCCAAAGACGAACTTCACCCACCAGATCCAAATCTTTCCGTGTATGCCTCGAATGGCCTCCCCCTTAACCTAGTCGGGGTTAAGGATGTGGCAGTAAAGGTGGGAAGAGTGGAACTGAAGGACCAGGGACTAATTGTAGTAGAGACTAATCCTGATGATACAGACTTGTATATGGTACTTGGCACAAATATTGTTAGTAACTGTTTGGGAGAAGTGTTGTTCTTGCTCCAACTGATAGCTGACACTGCCATACCAGGGCAGAGAAGGGCGCTCCAGAAACAGATCCGAGCCCTTATGTACCAGCAACTGGTAAAGCTGACAGGCGGTGAAATTGGTAATGTACGGGTGACAGACCCGGTACCCATTGTGATTCCCCCGATGAGTGAAATGCTGATTTGGTGTAGAGCAGCAATAGGTCTCAAAGGACGGAGCTACCAGATGGTAGTAGAGTCCCTTAGCTCAGAACATAGACCTACAGTCATGGCCAAAAGTTTTGAGAATGACACCAAAATTATATTTTCTCATGATCTGCTGGCCTCTGGTTTTTATTAGTGTTTGTCTGATGTTTATATCACATACAGAAATATAATTGCAATCATATGAGTACCAATAGGTTATATTGACAGTTAGAATGAGTTAATGCAGCAAGTCAATATTTGCAGTGTTGCCCCTTCTTCTTCAAGACCTCTGTAATTCTCCCTGGCATGCTCTCAATCAACTTTTGGACCATAGCCTGACTGATAGCCGTCCATTCTTGCATAATCAATGCTTGCATTTTGCCAGAATTTGTTGGTTTTTGTTTGTCCACCCGTCTCTAGATGATTGACCACAAGTTCTCAATGGGATTAAGATTCGGGGAGTTTCCAGGCCATGGACCCCAAATCTTTATGTTTTGTTCCATGAGCCATTTAGTTATCACCTTTGCTTTATGGCAAGGTGCTCCATCATGCTGGAAAAGGCATTGTTGGGCGCCAAACTGCTCTTGGACGGTTGGGAGAAGTTGCTCTTGGAGGACATTCTGGTTACATTCTTTATTCATGGCTGTGTTTTTAGGCAAGACTGTGAGTGAGCCGATTCCCTTGGCTGAGAAGCAACCCCACACATGAATGGTTTCAGGATGCTTTACAGTTGGCATGAGACAAGACTGGTGGCAGCGCTCACCTCTTCTTCTCCGAATAAGCTGTTTTCCAGATGTCCCAAACAATCGAAAAGGGGATTCATCAGAGAAAATGACTTTGCCCCAGTCCTCAGCAGTCCACTCCCTATACCTTTTGCAGAATATCAGTCGGTCCCTGATGTTTTTTCTGGAGAGAAGTGGCTTCTTTGCTGCCCTCCTTGAAACCAGCCCTTGCTCAAAGAGTCTCCGCCTCACAGTGCGTGCAGAAGCACTCACACCAGCCTGCTGCCATTCCTGAGCAAGCTCGGCACTGCTGGTAGTCCGATCCCACAGCTGAAACAGTTTTAAGATACGGTCCTGGCGCTTGCTGGTCTTTCTTGGGCGCCCTGGAGCCTTTTTGACAATTATGGAAGCTCTCTCCTTGAAGTTCTTGATGATGCGATAGATTGTTGACTGAGGTGCAATCTTTGAAGCTGCGATACTCTTCCCTGTTAGGCCATTTTTGTGCAGTGCAATGATGGCTGCACGTGTTTCTTTAGAGATAACCATGGTTAACTGAAGAGAAACAATGATACCAAGAACCAGCCTCCTTTTAAAGTGTCCAGTGATGTCATTCTTACTTAATCATGACTGATTGATCGCCAGCCCTGTCCTCATCAACACCCACACCTGTGTTAATGGATCAATCACTAAAACGATGTTAGCTGCTCCTTTTAAGGCAGGACTGCAATGATGTTGAAATGTGTTTGGGGGTTAAAGTTCTTTTTCTGGGCAAATATTGACTTTGCAAGTACAGTAATTGCTGTTAAGCTGATCACTCTTTGACATTCAGGAGTATATGCAAATTGCCATTACAAAAAATGAAGCAGTAAACTTTGGAAAAATTACTATTTGTCTCATTCTCAATACTTTTGGCCATGACTGTACACAATGGGAGGGTGCCCGTCCATCTTCTGAACTATGGGGAGGACGAGGTTAGATTACCACGCTATGCCACTGTTTCCAAATTGTACACAATAAATAACAACTGCATGCACATAACGGAGTCCTTAACCTCACCAGACGAAGTAGAGGATAATGACCCGGCAACCCAGGTGGAGGATTGGTGTCAACAGCTTCATGTTGGGACAGACACCACCCCTGTCCATCAAAAACAGGGGGTACAACGGGTGGTTCAGGAAAACGCGCAGGTATTCAGTAAGCAACCACTTGACTTTGGGAGGATCAAGGGGGTTCAACACCATATCCCCACAGGTGACCATCCACCCATCAAAGAACGTTACAAGCCTATACCACCAGCACACTACCAGAAGGCGAAGGAGATGTTGCACGACATGAAGAAGGCAGGGGTAGTAAGGGATAGCTGTAGTCCCTGGGCAGCTCCCCTAATTCTAGTCAGGAAAAAGGACGGAAGCATGAGAATGTGTGTAGATTACTGACAAGTAAATCGCATTACACATAAAGATGCATACCCTTTACCACGTATAGCGGAATCCCAGGCTGCCTTAAAGTCTGCAAATTACTTCCCCACCCTTGACCTCACTAGTGGGTACTAGCAAGTATCTGTTGCTGAGGAGGATCGGGAGAAGACGGCCTTCACCACCCCGATGGGACTCTGCGAGTTCAACAGAATGCCGTTTGGACTCTGCAACGCCACCGGAATGTTCCAGAGATTGATGGAGTTCTACCTGGGACACCACAACTTTGAGACTGTACTACTATACCTGGACGACGTAATAGTGTACTCCAAGATGTATGAGGACCACTTGAAGCACCAGGCGGAAGTATTTGAGTCGCTGTCCCGGTATGGGATGAAGCTGAAGCCCTCAAAATGCCACCTGCTCAAGCATATCGTTAGTCCAGAGGGAGTAGCACCAGACCCGGAGAAGGTCACTGCCATCCAGAAATGGCTGGAGCCGAAGAGCCTCAAGGAGGTACGTCAGTTCCTGGGACTAGTCGGGTATTACCGGAGGTTTGTGAAGGACTACACCAAGAAAACGGCGCCTTTGCAAGATCTCCTGGTAGAACAGTCCCCCAGAGGCAGAAGTCCCCCGTTCCAGTGGGGGAAGGAGCAAGCTGAAGCCTTTGCTGTGATGAAGGAGATCCTGACCGGTGAAGAGATCCTAGCCTACCCTGACTACAGCCAACCGTTCCTGCTGTACACTGATGCCAGCAACGAAGGATTAGGAGCTGTACTGAGTCAGAAGCAAGATGGCCGAGAGAAGGTGATCGCCTAAGCAAGCAGGAAGCTCCGTCCGACCGAGTGGAACCCAGAGAACTATAGCAGCTTCAAATTGGAGTTCCTGGCCCTGGTCTGGGACATCACTGAATGGTTCAAGCACTACCTAGCCTCCAGTAAATTCACTGCCTACACTGATAATAACCCCTTGACTCATCTAGAAACAGCCAATATAGGAGCCATGGAAAAACGATGGATGGCTCGGCTGTCAAACTACCAATTCACTATTAAGTACCGGGCGGGCCGCAAGAACGCCAACGCTGATGCCCTGTCAAAGATGCCTCACCAGTCGGACACTGAAGAAGAAGTGGATGACCTGGAGGAGATTGAACTACCTGCCTTTCACCGGAATGGGAAGGTCCACGAGCAACGAGCCTCCAGGAGGCATCGCGGTGAGACGTTAAACCCCCTGACTCACCACAGCTGGAAGGATACCCAGGACAGCGACCCGGTCGTCCGCCGTATCAAAGAAGGTGCCTCCCTGGAGAAGGACGCGTCTCTACAAGCCAAGCAGCTGTGGAATGAGAAGAGACGGCTGTTCATCTATAGAAAGAAGCTGTGCCGGAGGTACGTCAACCCCAAAACCCATGAGATGGTATGGCAGATAGTGGTGCCCAAGACAGACATCCAGATGGTGTTGGAAGCCTACCACGATCAGGCGGGGCACTTTGGCTGGAAGAAGCTAGAAACCCTGCTGAAGTGTCAGTTTTACTGGGTGGGGATGCGTAGCTCCATTGAGAGGTGGTGCCGGAATTGCGGACCCTGTAGCCTCAGAAGAAAAGACTACCGCAGCAAGAAGGCACCCCTGCAACCCATCAAGATGACTTGTCCCTTGGAGATCGTGGCCCTGGATCATGTCAAGCTGTCACCCAGCAGGTCAGGATATTCCTATGCCCTGACCATGGTGGATTACTACTCCCGGTTCCTGGTGGTTGCCCCCGTCAAGGATCTGACGGCAGAGACAGCAGTGAGGACTTTTCAGGCGTACTTCTGCAGAACCCATGGATACCCGGAGCAGGTGCTGACTGATCAAGGCTCAGCCTTCGAAGCCGAACTGTTCAAGGAGTTCTGCCATCTGTATGGGTGTAAAAAGATCCAGACTACACCGTACCACCCCCAAACCAACGGTCTCTGTGAAAAGATGAATAACATCGTCATCGACCTGCTGAAGACCTTACCACTAGAGGAGAGAAATCAGTGGCCAGACCTACTACCTTACCTGGTAGATCTGTACAACCACATACCTGTGAGTTCCACCAATTGTACTCCAGCATATCTCATGCGAGCAAGACCCGGAAAGTTGCCCATGGACCTGGAGCTTGGTGTAGTAAAACCAGAAGCAGATATGTCCACTGAAGACTGGGACACGACCAGACAGGAGCAGTACAGAAGAGTACAGGCCTGTGTCGAAGACAGTCTCACTCGGGTAAGGGACAAGCAGGAAGCCCACTACAATAAAAGTGCGCCCGCAGAACCCTTCACACCAAGAGAAGTGGTGTTAAAGAGAAAATGAAGAAACCACAAACTTGATGACCAGTGGGAGAGAGAACCCTACACTGTGTTAAATTCAAGATTTTATAACAGGAAGACCTGTTTAATTAGCAAAGAAGGAGGAAGAGCGACTGCAACGGTATCTAGAGACCATCTTAAGTTGTGTCCAGACCTGCTAAAGCCTCAGGAGGAAGTGACTCTTACCGTACCGGAGGAGCCTAAAGAAGCAGTATTTCATACTGACTTAGGAGATTTCCAGGCAGATTGGCCTCAACTAGGAGGAGCAGTGATAATACCTGTGATCCACTTCTTTCAACAGCCAGAAGACACTCCACAGCACAGAGAACCTGTAAGTGCTTCAGAAGAGCCTGCTCAAGAAGAATCCCCGGAAGAAGGATCCCCGGTTGGAGCAGAGCAAGAAGGCCCAGCCAATGGTATACTTGCCAGTCCTGTAGAGAGGTTAGGGCAACCCTGCAGCCCTCCAACACACAGAACTGACAGGATAGCGGGTAGTGCAAACACTAGGGCCTCACGCATCCCAGTACCACGTAGGTCGACACGTACCACACGAGGTCAGACCCCTGTCAGACACAGAGAATAGAAAAAGAAACTCTGACAGTGTAAATAGTTGCCCCTGGGGTATTATATTATGTATTTTCAAGTATGTATTTCTTAACTTGCTTTTGCCTTACTAATGGACAATTTAAGTGATATGGACACTTCCCTTGTTGCTTCCAAGTATCCGTAAGGGTATATATAAAAGAACTCTTTGGCTGAGGACTGTGTGCAGCCCAAAAACTGCTTGCTGTAAATAATTGCACTCCCTGGAGTGCCCCTTTAGGTGACCTCAGAACAAAAACCTGTCTGGCATGGCAGAATTGGAGGTCCAACTCAGGATCGCCATGCCCTGCAGCCAACCCAGGGCCTACGTTGAGCGTTTGCTTTGGACAGGTCCCTCAAACTACCTTGTACTTTACCCGTGAGATGGACACCCTCTCAGGGGACCTCACCGGAACAGACTTAAATTCTGAGGTTGCTTATTGTATGTATGTATATATTTATTATTTATAATGTTTTATTATGCAACGTTCAAGCAAAGTGCCTCCCATAAAGGGAAGAGTTATTATTGTTATCTGTCTGTAAAAATTACTTCAGTCCGTAAGTACTGAGCTTTGCTAGGGGGGAATGTGGCGCCCTGCTGCACAATGGTGCCACAGATCCCAGAGGGGTGCATGGATGGACTTTTCCACAAGAGGCCCTCACAACATTCACACACCTCCACCCTACCACCTCAGACCACCAGAGGGAGCCCGTGAGGGACGTATATATACTGGAGGGTGGAGATAGGCAGTTAGTGCCTGCAGAAGATGAGCCTGGGAGAGGTCAGTCTGCAGTCGAGCTCAGTCAGTCTGCTGCAGCCAGAGAGGTTGTCAGGTCCGTTCAGACTCATTAAGCTCAAGTAAGTGAGCTGAGAGCGTGCCGACGCTCTGAGAGCAGCGAAGCGCAGCGTGCCTGCTGCAGTGCTTAGGCGAGTAAGGACTATAGTATGTGTGAAGCCTAGTGAGGGCCCGGAGCGTGGCCGAAGGTGAGTGGAGAGAACAACTTAGGGGGCAGAGGAGCTTAACCAGCTCACCCCAAAATCATCTACCGGACACCGGGTCCGCGCATACCGGGGTCTATATCCCCAGTAGAAATAACCGGAACCCCTGGCGAACTAGACGTCTCAGGTTCACCAGAAGCTGACGGTTATACCAGGGCCAGGAGTCACGGAGGCCCCAGAGACCAGGGAGTGTGATCGCCAACAGAAGGCCCTACCACCAGGTCAGCAGATGCAAGACAGAGACCAAGTTAGGCCTCGCTCCAGGCAGGTCAGAAACTTATCAAGGAAAGACAAGGAACAGGAGGCCCTACACCCGCTCACTGGGGAGAGTCCTGATATGCACCCTTCACCCCGAAGTACCCTGGATCATGCCTGAAACACCACCAGTAAAGGTACTAAAGTGAACTCCGGTGTGCGTGCCTGTTCTTCCTCTGACCCGGCTGGATCTCCTCTGTCCTGCATCCCCACACTTACGCTGCCCTGAGGCCCCGCTCCACCGGTGGGGAGCCGCACCAACTAAGCTGCCTGAACAGCGGCTTCAGAGGGCTGTCGCAGCGCTGGTGATCTTCACCAGACACTACAGGTGGCGTCACAAACATTCCCTATCCTTTACAACTTTCCCCTTTTTAAGAGTGACGCCAGGGTACGGGCCCGGGTGCCGATTACCGCGACATCCCCAAAAACCAGGCAACAAGGCCCAGTCGCTGAGTCATCCCCATCCCCTGGGCTCGTCATTAACACTCCAGATGCTTCACAAGAATTAAAGGAATGTGGAAGGAAAACATTAAAATATTAATTTTTCCCACAAAAATGTTGATTTAGCCCCAAATTATTCATTTTTACAAAGGTAACAGGAGAAAATGGACCATTTAGTTTGTTGTGCAATTTTTCCTGAGTACACCGATACCCCATATGTAGTGTAAAGCTACTGTTTGTGGGCTCGGAAGGGAAGGAGCACCGTTAGACTTTTGGTCAGTAAAATTGGCTGGAATTGATATCGGACACCATGTCATGTTTGCAGAGCCCTTGTTGTGCATAAACAGTTGAAACCCCTCATAAGTGAACCCATTTTGAAACCTAAACCCCTCAAGGAATTTATCTAAAGGTGTGGTGAGCACCTTGAACCCACAGGTGCTTCACACAATTTTATAACATTATGCCCAGGACATGCTTCTGGAAACATGCATCTGTAAATTAGGCGGGCTCGCATTGCTAAAAAAATGGCAAACATGTGGATGCTAAATGTGGTTTAGGCACACTGGGGCTGAGAAGTGAAGGAGCATTTGGATTTGAGAGCACAGAATTTGCTGAATTTCTTTTGCGGGGGTGGGGAAATTCATGACATATATTCATACAAGTACCCGCTAATATAATCATAAAAAGGTCAAATGTAGAGAATAGTCCAAAATATATTTGGATGTGTGATCCAAAATATCAAGCCGGTCCCAAGATGACCCAAGGTCATGCATAAAACATGCGTTAGGGAACCATACAGGTAAATGGGTAAATGGAATGGATTCCAAAATTCATTGATGAATAGTCCAGAAAGTGCTCTCATGTGTAGCAAGATGTGGCAGGCTGGGTGGAATAAAGCCTTAGGTAGTCCTAAAGGAGGATTGCAGGAAAATAATATGGTGCCAGGTACGGCAGTATGAAGGGACTCCAGTCAGTCTTTGTACTTCATATGGAAAGGTGGCAAGTTGTTAAATAATGTATTTCCAATGGAGTCTGTATCAAGAGAAAGGCAAGAGTATGAGTAAAAAAAAACACATAGAAAATGGAATGAGAAAGAAAGGGGGGAACAGGCGAAGAACTGATGAAGAGTATCTCCTCATTGAGACTGAAAGGAGCCATCGAATGAAGTTGGAAAATCCAACGGGATTCAGTTTGTAGAAGGATCTTATTACCAGAACAACCATTGCTACATGAATATGTGAAAAGAACCACCATTCGTACATGAATACATCACCAGAACCACCATCAGTACAGAAATACAGCACCTGAACCACCATCATTTATGTTGCAAACTGTATTTGTCGCATGATGGACATAAAAACCATCATATGTTTCCTCTTATCTAAATAGGGTCTGTTTAGTTTCCATTAGGATGTCCGCCAAAGGCTGGACACATTAATTGAAACCAAAAAGACCCCATTATAGTTCATCTACTGTAAATTAGTTTCCATCACCGTTCCTTGGGTCTGACATTTAAAATATAAGAAGTCAGGGATGAATATTGCTACTTAACCCTCGTATTGTGTAAGTGGTCAGCAAACAATGAATGATTCTATACTTCACTTTGAAAGCATACTCCCTGTTGAGCCTTATCCCTAAAGTACATCACTTTTTTTTAACTTTTACTGATATTTTGGGGTGAAAATGCTAACAATTCCAGTGAAAGTAGTCACCAGAGCTTGATATTTAACTTACCAGAAGGGAAAGAGGGAGGCATTAGGGGACCTGTTTCTTTATTCTCTGACACATTCCTTTACTTGGGGGCTGAGGGTTCATCGGAGGGGGGTGGAGGGCACCATCGGCTTCAGCTGTCTAGGGTCTCAAAATACCTTGTCCTGGCACTGCATTCATGGAGTATACTTTAGAAATTTACATTTTTGGTTTTCTACCAAGATAGATCTAACCTATGTAGCAAATCATACAATTACCAAAGAATGTGTGTCAGAATAATTTAACTTCTATGAGATTGATATTAATAGCAATTTTACATGCACAAGCAGTAATGCATTGGAATGCACAGGAAGTCTAATGCATTGTAATAAAATGTAAATTGCAACAATCACTTCATTTTTCCCATAAATCAATAGTGAAAGCCTAGGAAAAACAGTTTGGAATGTGCAATATTATTGTAACAAAATGCTTCTTTCTTTGTAGCTTTCAATTGACTCGTTGAAGCCTTCTGAATGCACACTGACCAATGCAAGTCAATAGGGCAATTCACATGAGTGTTTTTACAGACTGATGTACAGCATGTAAAAAATAGCGGCACACACTACTCTGGTCTGTTTTTCAGAACAGACACACCCATTAAACTAAGAAGGCGTGTAAAAAAATGCAGATGCCAAATAGACACCATCCATGTGGCATTGATTTTTTTATGGATAAATTGCAATTATTAACATAGGATAGTATATTTAGTCTTTTCAATTGTTTTAACAGTTATGTAAAAAAATAGATGCCAAATGGATGTCATAGAAATAACAATAGACATATGAATGGCATACGGCGGACTATGTAAATTACAGTTTTTCTGGATGAAAAATGGATAATTTTACATATGCTCGTCTAAACCCAGCTTTACTCAGAAATCAGGTTACGGCTCTATGGAGGGCACAATGAGAGGAGTAGGCAGCTTCTGCACACAAACTAGAAAGTCACACACAGTCTGTAAGTTCCTTCTGTAAGCTATGTCATCTCAAGAACATGGAAAAATTGTCCCTCTTAGGCTATGGTCACACAGCTGTAGGCTCTCTCATCCAAGAGAATTAAGTAAACTATACAAACGACTAGAGATGAGCGGTGTTCGACTAGAACTGTTCGCCAATCTCAAATTCGAGCTGTTTTGGGCGGTGTTCGAGTTGTTCGACGAACCCGAACGATTTGCAAAAAATTCGGCTGTTCGAGGTTATGTTCGATAACCGTTCGTGCACCAAAAGCGTGTCCTGCATGTCTGGTGCTATTTAGAGCACCAATCATGCAGGGATTGTCTGCCACTCACTGTAATGCCACAGCCATGGTGGTTGTGGCATTACAGTGATTGCCCAAATCGATGGGAACTGTGCTCACAGTGAAACACGAAAAGCCGGCAATTCAGCAGCGGCATACACCGGTACCCGACAATTTAGAACCGAAAGAATAGAGCTTCACACATAGATTAGATAGATATAAACATGTCAGCCACATATATACGGAGTACAGTGAAAGTGCTGCTTACTGTACTTGTCATTTAGCGTAAAGGATTTATCAAAAAAAATAATAGTGTTTTCATGCACCGTCTCTTTAAAAAAGCCGGCCGGCAATTCAGCAGCGGTACCCGACAATTTAGAATAGAAGGAATAGAGAATCACACATAGATTAGATAGATAGAAACATGTCAGTCACATATATATGAAGTACAGTGACAGTGTTGATTACTGTACTTGTCATTTAGTGTAAAGGATTTATCAAAAAAAATAATAGTGTTTTCATGCACCGTCTCTTTAAAAAAGCCGGCCGGCAATTCAGCATCTGTACCCAACAATTTAGAATAGAAGGAATAGAGAATCACACATAGATTAGATAGATAGAAACATGTCAGTCACATATATATGAAGTACAGTGACAGTGTTGCTTACTGTACTTGTCATTTAGTGTAAAGGATTTATTAAAAAAAATAATAGTGTTTTCATGCACCGTCTCTTTAAGAAAGCCGGCTGGCAATTCAGCATCTGTACCCGACAATTTATAACAGACAGAATAGAGCTTCACACATAGATTAGATAGATAGAAACATGTCAGTCACATATATATGAAGTACAGTGATAGTGTTGGTTACTGTACTTGTCATTTAGTATTAAAATAAAGGATTTATTATTAAAAAAATTGGCGTGGGGTTACACTTAATTTTAGGCTCTAGCGGAGGTTAAGCAGACAGCTGGGGCAGATGTTTGAAGCCTGGGAAGGGGGTAATACCCACGGAGCTTCCCAGGCTACTAATATCAGCCCCCAGCTGAATACATAGCCTTTACTAGCTATTAAAATGGGGGACCCCCCCCAAAAAATGACGTGGGGTCCCCCCTAATTTAATAGCTAGCAAAGGCTAGGCAGACAGCTGGGGGCTGATATTAATAGCCCAGGAAGGGAGCCATGAATATTGGCCCCCTCCCAGGCTAGAAACACCAGCCGTCAGCCGCCCCAGAAATGGCGCATTCATAGGATGCGCCAATTCTGGCACTTAGCCTCGCTCTTCCACGCTGCCCTGGTGCGGTGGCAGGGGGTAATAGGGCTGGGGTTGATGTCAGCTTATAATGCCAGCTGACATCAAGCCCAGGTTAGTAATGGAGAGGCGTCTATAAGACACCCCCATTACTAACCCCATAGTCAAAGTTAAAAAAAACACAAACACCCAGAATAAAGTCCTTTAATTGAAATAAAGACACAATTCTTTATTGTTCTAAATTAAACCATACTTACCGTCACGCCCATTCCAGCTGAAGCCAACGATCTCCTGTAATAAAAATAAAATAATAAAGCAACCTCATCCTTACCTTTCCATGGTTCCCACGACAGCTTCAGCTCTGCTACATCGAGATGACAGGCTGGACCGCAGCAGAACGCCGCCATCCAGCCTGTCATCCTGCAGACACTGAGATGAGCAGGCTTGCTTGCGCTCCACATTGTCTCTCTGTGACGGCATAAAGATGAGCCGAGGTCATGTCCAATGAACTCGGCTCACCTCATGCACGTCACTTACAGCGTGGGAGAATTCTCACGCTGAAGCGCTGAGTGCAGGAGAATTTTCCCACGCTGTCAGTGAGGTGCATGAGGTGAGCTGAGTTCATTGGACATGAGCTCACCTCATGCACGTCACTGACAGCGTGGGAGAATTCTCCTGCACTCTGCACTTCAGCGTGAGAATTTTCCCACGCTGTCAGTGACGTGCATGAGGTGAGCCGAGTCATTGGACATGACCTCGGCTCATCTGGATGCCGTCACAGCGAGACACTGAGGAGCGCAAGCATGCCTGCTCTTCTCAGTGTCTGCGGCATGACAGGCTGGATGGCAGCGTTCTGCTGCGGTCCAACCTGTCATCTCGATGTAGCAGAGCTGAAGCTGTCGTGGGAACCATGGAAAGGTAAGGATGAGGTTGGTTTATTATTTTTCTTTTATTGCAGGAGATCGTTGGCTTCAGCTGGAATGGGCGTGATGGTAAGTATAGTTTAATTTAGAACAATAAAGAATTGTGTGTTTATTTCAATTAAAGGACTTTATTCTGGGTGTTGTGTTTTTTTTAAATACTTTACTAGAAATTCATGGCGGTCATGTCTAATACTGGCGTGACCCCATGAATTTTGGGCTTGGGGCCAGCTGATAATACCAAGCTGGCCCTAACCCCTTTATTACCCAGTGAGCCACCGCACCAGGGCCCTGGATGAGTTGGGTACAGCGCCAGAAGATGGCGCTTCTATGAACGCGCCATTTTCCGGGGTGGCTGCGGACTGCAATTTGCAGCGGGGGGGGCCCAGAAAGCTTGGGCCTCCCTGAGCTGCAGATTCCAGCCCCCAGCTGCCTAGTTGTACCTGGCTGGACACAAAAATAGGGCGAAGCCCCACGTATTTTTTTTTTAATTATTTCATGAAATTCATGAAATAATTAAGAAAAAAAGGCCTTCCCTATATTGTTGTGTCCGGCCAGGTACAAATAGTCAGCTGGTGGTTGGGGGCAGCCCGTTCCTGCCTGCTGTACCTGGCTGGACACAAATATAGTGCGAAGCCCCACTTCAATTTTTTTTAATTATTTCAGGAAATTCATGAAATAATTAAAAAAAAATTGACGTGGGGCTTCGCACTATATTTGTGTCCAGTCAGGTGCAGCAGGCAGGAACGGGCTGCCCCCAACCACCAGCTGCCTATTTGTACCTGGCCGGACACAACAATATAGGGAAGCCCTTTTTTTCTTAATTATTTCATGAAATAATTTAAAGAAAATTGACGTGGGGCTTCGCCCTGTTTTTGTGTCCAGCCAGGTACAACTATGCAGCTGGGGGCTGGAATCCGCAGCGCAGGGAGGCCCAAGCTTTCTGGGCCACCCCCGCTGCAAATTGCAGTCCGCAGCCACCCCGGAAAATGGCGCGTTCATAGAAGCGCCATCTTCTGGCGCTGTACCCAACTCATCCAGGGCCCTGATGCGGTGGCTCACTGGGTAATAAAGGGGTTAGGGCCAGCTTGGAATTATCAGCTGGCCCTAAGCCCAAAATTCATGGGGTCACGCCAATATTAGACATGACCACCATGAATTTCTAGTAAAGTATTTAAAAAAAACACAACACCCAGAAAAAAGTCCTTTAATTGAAATAAACACACAATTCTTTATTGTTCTAAATTAAACCATACTTACCGTCACGCCCATTCCAGCTGAAGCCAACGATCTCCTGAAATAAAAGAAAAATAATAAAGCAACATCATCCTTACCTTTCCATGGTTCCCATGACAGCTTCAGCTCTGCTACATCGAGATGACAGGCTGGACCGCAGCAGAACGCTGCCATCCAGCCTGTCATCCCGCAGACACTGAGAAGCGCAGGCTTGCTTGCGCTCCACAGTGTCTCTCTGTGAGGGCATCCAGATGAGCCGAGTTAATGTCCAATAAACTCGGCTCACCTCATGCACGTCACTGACAGCGTGGGAAAATTCTCCTGCACTCAGCGCTTCAGCGTGGGAGAATTCTCACACTGAAGCGCTGAGTGCAGGAGAATTCTCCCACGCTGTCAGTGACGTGCAGGAGGTGAGCTGAGTTCATTGGACATGAGCTCACCTTATGCACGTCACTGACAGCGTGGGAAAATTTTCCTGCATTCA
Source organism: Phyllobates terribilis (assembly GCF_046119375.1). NCBI lineage: Eukaryota > Metazoa > Chordata > Amphibia > Anura > Dendrobatidae > Phyllobates > Phyllobates terribilis. Next base: position 288,425,467 of record NW_027362761.1, read on the forward strand.
GCGCTTCAGCGTGGGAGAATTCTCACGCTGAAGCGCTGAGTGCAGGAGAATTCTCCCACGCTGTCAGTGACGTGCAGGAGGTGAGCTGAGTTCATTGGACATGAGCTCACCTTATGCACGTCACTGACAGCGTGGGAGAATTCTCCTGCACTCAGCGCTTCAGCGTGAGAATTTTCCCACGCTGTCAGTGACGTGCATGAGGTGCGCCGAGTTCATTTGACATGAACTCGTCTCATCTTGATGCCGTCACAGCCAGACACTGCAGAGCGCAAGCATGCCTGCGCTTCTCAGTGTCTGCGGGATGACAGGCTGGATGGCAGCGTTCTGCTGCGGTCCAGTCTGTCATCTCGATGTAGCAGAGCTGAAGCTGTCGTGGGAACCATGGAAAGGTAAGGATGATGTTGCTTTATTATTTTTCTTTTATTGCAGGAGATCGTTGGCTTCAGCTGGAATGGGCGTGATGGTAAGTATGGTTTAATTTAGAACAATAAAGGATTGTGTCTTTATTTCAATTAAAGGACTTTATTCTGGGTGTTTGTGTTTTCTTTTAACTTTGACTATGGGGTTAGTAATGGGGGTGTCTTATAGACGCCTCTCCATTACTAACCTGGGCTTGATGTCAGCTGGAATTATAAGCTGACATCAACCTCAGCCCTATTACCCCCTGCCACCGCTACAGTGCAGCGTGGAAGAGCGAGGCTAAGTGCCAGAATTGGCGCATCCTATGAATGCGCCATTTCTGGGGCGGCTGACGGCTGGTGTTTCTAGCCTGGGAGGGGGCCAATATTCATGGCTCTCTTCCTGGGCTATTAATATCAGCCCCCAGCTGTCTGCCTAGCCTTTGCTAGCTATTAAATTAGGGGGACCCCACGTCATTTTTTTGGGGGGGTCCCCCATTTTAATAGCTAGTAAAGGCTATGTATTCAGCTGGGGGCTCATATTAGTAGCCTGGGAAGCTCCGTGGGTATTACCCCCTTCCCAGGCTTCAAACATCTGCCCCAGCTGTCTGCTTAACCTCCGCTAGAGATTAAAATTAAGGGGAACCCCACGCCAATTTTTTTTAATAATAAATCCTTTATTTTAATACTAAATGACAAGTACAGTAACCAACACTATCACTGTACTTCATATATATGTGACTGACATGTTTCTATATATCTAATCTATGTGTGAAGCTCTATTCTGTCTGTTATAAATTGTCGGGTACAGATGCTGAATTGCCGGCCGGCTTTTTTAAAGAGACGGTGCATGAAAACACTATTATTTTTTTTAATAAATCCTTTACACTAAATGACAAGTACAGTAAGCAACATTGTCACTGTACTTCATATATATGTGACTGCCATGTTTCTATCTATCTAATCTATGTGTGAAGCTCTATTCTGTCTGTTATAAATTGTCGGGTACAGATGCTGAATTGCCGGCCGGCTTTTTTAAAGAGACAGTGCATGAAAACACTATTATATTTTTTAATAAATCCTTTACACTAAATGACAAGTACAGTAATCAACACTGTCACTGTACTTCATATATATGTGACTGACATGTTTCTATCTATCTAATCTATGTGTGAGGCTCTATTCCTTCTTGTCTAAATTGTCGGGTACCGGTGTATGCCGCTGCTGAATTGCCGGCCGGCTTTTTTAAAGAAAGCGTCTTCTGAGCAGTTTGTCAGCTTCTGGACACCTTTGAAGGTGTTTTCTATGTGTTTCTATGTGTTTTTGTTTGCCTGCCATTGGTTTTAACGGTGTTCGACGGTGTTCTAAGGTGTTCGACGAACAGTTCGACGAACAGTTCCTCGAACGTCCCGGTGTTCGACAAACCGAACCGAACCCGAACACTACGGGGGTGGCTCAACACTACAAACGACACTCTGATCAAACTCTGGTAAGAGTTTGATCCAAGTGTCAACATACTGTGATCCGATTCTCTCGGATGAGAGAATCGTAGCACACTGTGAGAAGATGGAGAACCAAATTTCTTGTCAGACTTGAATGGGTGAGTAGCATCTAATTTCAAAGTGAAATTACAGCATACCGCAATGTTTTTCACTGACAGAGTCTGTCAGTGAAAAAAATTGTGCATCAGCACTGCCCCATTCAACAACATTGGTCCGAGTGCCATCCAATAAAAAAATCGGATAGCACTCGTCCGATGTATACACTGGTGTGAACGAGCCCTTACAGAGGTGATCTCATTAAGAAAACCCATTTTAAAAATGATGTTGCCTCAAAGATCATTTAATCTTCTTGAGTAAATATTCTGAAACTCCCAGCGACTGGTCATGCGAGTAGCATTTAAAAAAAATGCCTGTCAAAAATAGGCCATAGGTCAATGGGCGAGTGTTTAAAATGGGAGCTGCTCACTATTAATAGCTTTGTGTTTAGGCAAGTGGGAGGGATTCATAATGGCACTTATTGTCTACATGAATCATTCCTTTAGTATCACTGGAAACTAAAATCATCAATATATGAATGCTAACTTGAAGTATTAGCTATTCATATGATAGTTTGGTTATTAAGATTTTATGTCTCACTGTGATGAGATGAGTGGTCTAAAAAATTATAAGAAAACCTATTAGAAGATCTACCAGCAGCAACTTATCAATCTATCATTTTATCTCTATATGTATAAATATATTTCTCAATTTCAGAATTACTTAAAACAAGAACAAAAAAGTCATAAATTTCATACAGTCACCAGTGACAAAGATCCACCTTAATATAGAAAAACAGTTCTTTATGACTGAACACTTTTTCATGGATTTACTTTGTGTTATAAAATACTTTCCAGATGTATCACGTTACAATACATCAAGAGAAAATGTAAGTTTTCAATAGCAATAGGTATACTTTATTTAAGGCTGCAGATAAGCTGACCATAAAGCAGAAGTATCTCTATCAACAGGCTCCTTGCTTTACCACTAACAACATCCAGCGTATGATGCGAAAAAGCTTGGCTCTGAGAAAGACTGATCGAGACTATTCCTAGCCCTGACATTTTCCTCAAGATATCTGAATTTCCATATATTTGAAAACCTAATATAAACAACAGAGAAGGAATTTGCATTTTGGGCAGCAAGGAATGAAAAATGGAGGCTATGTAATCTATTGCAGTTTTGAGAAGAGGAATGACAGTGGTAAAGTTGAGCGCACACAACGTCTTGTGGCAAACTCATTTCCTGGCAGAATATAGGGTTTCATCTGCTAGAACATTTAATAGGTATCAAAGAAAGATCACTCTCAGCCTCAGCTATAGATGGAGATCCCTCCTGTTTAGTTGCATTCATCCCACGCTACCATTTTATTAAAACCTGTATATGCATTCTTAATACAATATGTATGACTTTCCCATAAACAAATATAACTCAGTGTATTTTTGCATTCTAAAGATGTTTTAATGTTTTATTTATAATTCCATATAAATATGAGCACTCGGCAATAGCTAAGTAAAAGTGCAGTTTATTTGTCCTTCTAGAAATGCAATATTACATTGATCTTGTTTTCATGAGGAGGATATCATGGAAATGGAAAAATTTAGTTCACAAAATTTATGTTTGAGAGCAGCATTTTGATGGCCTTTAAATAACATAAAGACATAAATGCAAATATGGCGGAATGCACAATTTTTTTTATAGTTACAAAATAGTAATGAAAAAAAAAATATGGGCATAAAGTTGGTGTCCACATCAATATTGTATATGGTTTATTAAAGATATGCTTTGTTTTGCACTTTTTGTCTTTTTCATTTAGCATTTACCTCATTTCCTGATTGCTGCAGTGGTGATTCATGAATGTAGACAGGTTTTACACACAAGGTCCTCACACAGCTAAATGCTAAAATCTTGGTAGCATGAACTTATTTTGAGGTGAAAATCTACAACTTTGCTTATTGGACTCTTGTGAGAACTAGAGAAGAGCAAGCAATCTCCATGAATTGCATTTGCCAAATATTTTTTGAAGGACTCTATTCATCTGAATCAATTATAAAAGCTTCTGCTATGATACAGAAAGAATAAATCAAAGACAAAAAATCATATGTCCTGGTGTGGCCCAGCAGACTTCCTCTTAATTTCTTTTAGTTACCTTACCCAATGGCACAGCCAATCATGAGGGATAATAGGTCATTGATAAATCATAGCCACTATAAAAGCCTAAGGAGATGTTACTGCCATTTTGTGGAGAGACTACCTCAGAACTTAGTCAGAGAGTCATAGTACACATTATGAAGATTAGTGTGTGAGGAGAAAACTATAGATTTAATCATAAGAAATCGATAGGTAGGGAGAGATAAGAGTAATTGATATTGTGTAACGTAGGAAATTGCTTCTGTCACTACTGTTATTCAGCCAATCAGTCTGCTTTTCCATGGCACTCATTTTATGCACCTGTTTAGTGTTAAATTTTGCCATACCCAATAATGTTGTAGCTTCTGAATCAAACTACTAGCAGATAAACATCACAACATTGTGTATTCTAGCTCAGTCTATGTCAATTTAGTGACATGTGACCTTTATTTTCTGCACCTGTGCACTGTCTCCACTTGCCGCACCCAATATTGCTGTATTTTATGCTTCAAACTACTAACTTTTAAATAAAAATTTGGCTAAACTCATCAAATAGAAGTTGATTGAATCCATCACCTGACCTTTGCACCATGATAGATTTCAGGGTATCGAAGAATCTTTTTTGATGAACCTGTTTGACAGATCTTTTTAAAAATTGTTGAGATGGAATACAGTTGCAATCCTTTTTAGAATTATATGCATATAAAAAAGGCATAAATTTAGTATGAACCTAGTCTAGGAGCTCAATGCCAACACCATGACTCACTAAAGCCCCCGTCTCACATAGCGAGATGGCTAGCGAGATCGCTGCTGTGTCGCGGTTTTGGTGACGCAACAGTGACCTCACCAGCGATGTCGCTATGTGTGACACTTTGCAGGGATCAGGCCCCTGCTGTGAGGTCGCTGATCGCTGCAGAATGTCCTGGATCTTTTTTTGGTCGTTGCCCTCCCACTGGTCAGCACTAGAGATGAGCGTTGTTCTACTCGAACTGTTCGCCAATCTCAAATTCGAGCTGTTTTGGGCGGTGTTCGAGCCGGTCGGCGAACACGAACAATTTGAGAAAAATTCGGCTGTTCGAGGTTATGTTCGATAACTGTTCGTGCACCAAAATCATAACTGGATTTTTTCTCAGTAATGATGAAAATTAATGTTAATACGCAGTTTGAGTGTACAGCGGGGCGGGGGGAGGGGCAGGGGATGGATCTCTGCAGGAACAATGAAGATCTCCATTTTTTTTTCTCTTTCCCGCATTTGCAGTGGGGAGGTGCAATCTGTCAGCCTATCAGCAGCGCACACACGGAGCGAAGTGCTTTTTTTCACACAAGCAAGGGCATGTGTGATTGGCAGTGTATGTCACATGTCCTTGCCCTATAAGACCAAGCCATTTTCCCCGTCGCCACCATTTTCTCACTGCTGCAGCTGCGTGTTAGACGGCACCGCTGTTGCTGTGTGCGCTATACCTTGTTAATTTCAAGCCAATTTTCGCACAAATATACAGATAGCTTGGGAGTAGGGAATAGTTGTGATTGCAGTCCTTTTAAGGACTAGGTTACAGCATTTCCTACGACTTTTATCAAGCAGGTCTGTGCTCTTAAATAGATAGATTGTGGGAGTAAAGACTAATTGTAATTGGAGTCCTTTTCAGGACTAGGTTACATGAGTTCCTATCAGTTTTTGCCAGGCAGGTCTGTGCCAGTGCTGTGCAAGTTTTTTTCACAGCATTTGGCTGAATCTAGCAAAGCTAATCCTTTTTGGCCTATTGCAGAGTGTGTTAGTCAGTGGAGTAACCTATCTGTGTTGCAAGATATACCACCTGTGTATAGAATACCAATTTTTTTACTGCACCTAGTGAAGTAAAATCTTTTGGGCATAGCATCATTCTTTTAGTCCATCTACAGTCATGGCCAAAAGTATTGAGAATGAGACAAATAGTCATTTTTCCAAAGTTTACTGCTTCATTTTTTGTAATGGCAATTTGCATATACTCCTGAATGTCAAAGAGTGATCAGCTTAACAGCAATTATTGTACTTCCAAAGTCAATATTTGCCCAGAAAATGAACTTTAACCCCCAAAACACATTTCAACATCATTGCAGTCCTGCCTTAAAAGGAGCAGCTAACATCGTTTTAGTGATTGATCCATTAACACAGGTGTGGGTGTTGATGAGGACAGGGCTAGCGATCAATCAGTCATGATTAAGTAAGAATGACATCACTGGACACTTTAAAAGGAGGCTTGTTTTTGGTATCATTGTTTCTCTTCAGTTAACCATGGTTATCTCTAAAGAAACACGTGCAGCCATCATTGCACTGCACAAAAATGGCCTAACAGGGAAGAGTATCGCAGCTACAAAGATTGCACCTCAGTCAACAATCTATCGCATCATCAAGAACTTCAAGGAGAGAGCTTCCATTGTTGTCAAAAAGGCTCCAGGGCGCCCAAGAAAGACCAGCAAGCGCCAGGACCGTATCTTAAAACTGTTTCAGCTGCGGGATCGGACTACCAGCAGTGCCGAGCTTGCTCAGGAATGGCAGCAGGCTGGTGTGAGTGCTTCTGCACGCACTGTGAGGCGGAGACTCTTTGAGCAAGGGCTGGTTTCAAGGAGGGCAGCATAGAAGCCACTTCTCTCCAGAAAAAACATCAGGGACCGACTGATATTCTGCAAAAGGTACAGGGAGTGGACTGCTGAGGACTGGGGCAAAGTCATTTTCTCGGATGAATCCCCTTTTCGATTGTTTGGGACATCTGGAAAACAGCTTATTCGGAGAAGAAGAGGTGAGCGCTACCACCAGTCTTGTCTCATGCCAACTGTAAAGCATCCTGAAACCATTCATGTGTGGGGTTGCTTCTCAGCCAAGGGAATCGGCTCACTCACAGTCTTGCCTAAAAACACAGCCATGAATAAAGAATGGTACCAGAATGTCCTCCAAGAGCAACTTCTCACAACCGTCCAAGAGCAGTTTCACGCCCAACAATGCCTTTTCCAGCATGATGGAGCACCTTGCCATAAAGCAGAGGGGATAACTAAATGGCTCATGGATCAAAACATAGAGATTTTGGGTCAATGGCCTGGAAACTCCCCAGATCTTAATCCCATTGAGAACTTGTGGTCAATCATCAAGAGATGGATGGACAAACAAAAACCAACAAATTCTAGCAAAATGCAAGCATTGATTATGCAAGAATGGACTGCTATCAGTCAGGATTTGGTCCAAAAGTTGATTGAGAGCATGCCAGGGAGAATTACAGAGGTCTTGAAGAAGAAGGGGCAACACTGCAAATATTGACTTGCTGCATTAACTCATTCTAACTGTCAATATAACCTATTGGTACTCATAATATGTTTGCAATTATATTTCTGTATGTGATATAAACATCAGACAAACACTAATAAAAACCAGAGGCCAGCAGATCATGTGAAAATATAATTTTGGTGTCATTCTCAAAACTTTTGGCCATGACTGTATACTGACCTCCATCAGGTTGCAAATTAAAAATATTTTTTTTCTGCATCTAGCTCTGAAAAAATATTTGGGCTTCTAGCAGTGTGTGGGACTTGGTCTATTAGTCCATCTATACTGACCTCCATCAGGTTGCAAATTAAAAATAATTTTTTTCTTCATTTATCTCTGAAAAAATATTTGGGCTTCTAGCAGCGTGTGGGACTTGTTCTATTAGTCCATCTATACTGACCTCCATCAGGTTGCAAATTAAAAATAATTTTTTTCTGCATCTAGCTCTGAAAAAATATTTGGGCTTCTAGCAGTGTGTGGGACTTGGTCTATTAGTCCATCTATACTGACCTCCATCAGGTTGCAAATTAAAAATAATTTTTTTCTGCATCTAGCTCTGAAAAAATATTTGGGCTTCTAGCAGTGTGTGGGACTTGGTCTATTAGTCCATCTATACTGACCTCCATCAGGTTGCAAATTAAAAATAATTTTTTTCTTCATTTAGCTCTGAAAAAATATTTGGGCTTCTAGCAGTGTGTGGGACTTGTTCTATTAGTCCTTCTATACTGACCTCCAGCAGGTTGTAAATTGAATATAATTTTTTTTTGCATCTAGCTCTGAAAAAATATTTGGGCTTCTAGCGGTGTGTGGGACTTGGTCTATTAGTCCATCTATACTGACCTCCATCAGGTTGCAAATTAAAAATAATTTTTTTCTGCATCTAGCTCTGAAAAAATATTTGGGCTTCTAGCAATGTGTGGGACTTGGTCTATTAGTCCATCTATACTGACCTCCATCAGGTTGCAAATTGAATAAAAAAAATTTCTGCATCTAGCTCTGAAAAAATATTTGGGCTTCTAGCGGTGTGTGGGACTTGGTCTATTAGTCCATCTATACTGACCTCCATCAGGTTGCAAATTAAAAATAATTTTTTTCTGCATCTAACCCAGCCAATAGTTTTGGCCTAATACCACAGTTTGGCCACTCAGCTCTGCTCGGTTACCATCCATTGTTTTTTTGTGCAAACAACTCCAGAGTTGTGAATTAGTTAACCACCAAAATGAGTGGAAAAAGGCCTGCTGCTGGTGGAAAGGGGAATAGGCGTGTTGGGAAGGGGAAAAAAGGTTGTGTCCGTGGGGTAGGTGCAGAAGAAAGACCATCTTCCAGCCAAACTAAAGTGTCTACTTCTTTTAGCGGACAATGTGATAAGATCCCTTTCTTACGGCCACGCCAATCGCTACAAATTCCAGATGAGGCACAAAAACAGCAGGTGCTTCAACGGATATCAAGTGCTCCTTTAAGTGGGCTCTCCTCCACATCAACTTCAACATCACAAATACTCCAGTCCTCAAAGGTGTCACCCAAATCGCACTTGCTTCCTCACAGCTCCCAAATCTCCAGCTGCCCGTCTGAGTATGAGGTAGAACAGATGGTTGAGTCTGCAGAGCTGTTTACTCATACTATAGCCTGGGAATCAGAGGTCGACTCCAGCGCTTCTGTGAATCCAGACGAGGAAATGATCTGCACTGATGCCCAGAATCTTTATGAGTCGGATCCAGGACCAGACGCAGAAGGTTCTGACCATAATGTAGACCCTCATTCCCAAACTGTAACTCCTGTTGGTGGAGACAATGAGGAAGACGATGATAAGACTCAAATACCTGATTGGAGTGACAACTTTAGTTTTTTGTCAGGGCAGGAACAGGTTGGCTCTGAGGACGACGGGTGTGATAACGCACAGGGTGATGATGATGAGGTCGGAGATCCCACTTACTGTCAACCCACAGTCAGCCAAGAGATGAGGTCAGCAGAGGAGGTGGAGGAAGATGCTAGTGACGACGAGGTCAGGTTGCGCCTTCCTGGACAGAGACGTAGTACTGGAAGCACGTCAACAACTGCATCCTCAAACACAACTCTGCCTCTCACCACAAGTCGTGGTGGCTCTTCAGGTCGCATGGGTGCTAAGCCTTGCATAGCCTGGGCATTTTTTCAGATCGATAAAGATGACCCAACTCGTGTTATCTGTAACATTTGTCAGCAAAAGCTAAGTAGAGGCCAAAAAATACATAGTTTGAGTACTTCAGGCATGAACCGGCACATGGACATGAAGCATAAGTTGCAGTGGGAAGCTCAGTGTGCTACAATGCGGCCTAGCCGGCCGGGCCAACCACCGTCTGCCATATCTTGTGCATCCGCGGCCTCTTCATCCTCTGTGACTGGGGGGACAGCAGTCACACCTGTTTTGGGGCGCAGACCTGCCACCTCTTTACCCGCAACAGCCAGCGTGATTGGCAGGTCATCATTTTCTTTGGAGGTGGTAACACCAGCTGGTCTTGAGCGCTGTCCGACATCGATAGCACCACCTTTGGATCAAGGCAACCTAACATGTCCGCCTGCATCTTCCTCACAGACCGGCAGTTTGCCGGGGACACCCTTATCAACCCCGTCTAAGCACAATAGCCAGCCCTCGGTCCCTCAGATGTGGACAAGTAAAAGACCATTTCCTCCTAGCCATGAGAAAGCTAAGAGGTTGAATTTCACCATCTGCAAGCTCTTGGCTACAGAAATGCTGCCTTTCCGCCTGGTGGACACAGAGGATTTTCGAGACCTTATGTCCGTCGCAGTGCCCCAGTACCAGATGCCCAGTCGGCACTACTTCTCAAAGAAAGGTGTGCCTGCGCTCCACCAGCATGTCGCACACAACATCACCGCTTCTTTGAGAAACTCTGTGTGTGACAGGGTGCATTTCACCACAGACACTTGGACGAGTAGGCATGGACAGGGGCGTTACATGTCGCTGACTGGGCACTGGGTAACTATGGTGACAGCAGGACAAGGGGCTGCTGTCCAAGTCTTGCCGTCCCCACGAGTTGTGCGTCAATCCTCTTTATGTCAAAGTTCCTCCACTGCTTCTGCCTCCTCAACCTCCTCTCGGTCTTCCACCTGCACCCAAAGCCTGTCTGGTCATGCCACAAGCTTTCTAACTGCGCAGAAGGGATCCTGCACACCTCCTTACTATGCTGGCAGTAGGGCTCAACGTCATCAGGCGGTTTTTACATTGAAATGTCTGGGAAATGTGAGTCACACAGCTGAGGAGTTGTGGTCAGCTCTGGAGAACCAATTTCATGAATGGTTGTCTCCACTGGACCTGAAACCAGGGAAGGCCGTGTGCGACAATGCTGCAAACCTGGGTGCGGCCCTTCGCCGGGGCAATGTCACACACGTGCCTTGTATGGCTCACGTGTTGAACCTGGTTGTCCAGCAATTTTTAGCCCACTATCCCAGACTAGATGGCCTTTTGCAGAGGGCACGGTCGCTGTGTGCTCACTTCCGCCGTTCGCATCCCGCAGCTCAGCGACTTACATCTCTACAGAAGTCGTTGGGCCTGCCACTTCACCGGCTAAAATGCGATGTGCCTACCCGGTGGAATTCAACTCTGCACATGTTGCAGCGACTGTGGCAGCACCGACAAGCCCTGGTGCAATACGTTCTGACGTATAGCCTGGGCCAACGAGATTCAGAGGTGGGGCAAATCACGCTGGAGGAGTGGTCTCAGATCAGGGACCTATGCACCCTTCTGCACAGTTTTGAAATGGCGACGAAGATGTTTAGTGCTGACGATGCCATTATCAGCATGACTATTCCGGTGATTTACATGCTGGAGCACATGTTAAACAGAATTCGGAGTCAGGTGGTGGCACAAGAGGAGGTGGAGGAAGTAGAGGAGGAGGAGTTGTATGCGGAAGGGCTAACATCTGCAAGGTCCAGACGGTTGGCAGCACCAAGGCGGCAGGCATGTGAGGGTGGGGTAGATGATTTTACCAGGGTGCATGGTAGCAGCCAAACTAGTGAGGAAGGTGCAGGAGCCCAGGAAGAAGTGGAGGACGAACTGATGGAAGACTCATCAGATGAGGGAGACCTTGATCACATTTCTGTTGTGCGAGGTTGGGGGGAGAGGACAGAGGAAGGAAGCATGATTGTTACCTCGCCACCAACACAACAGGGACTTGGTGCTCCTGGATGCGCAACACACATGAGTGCCTTCTTGCTGCACTACCTGCAACATGACCCTCGAATTGTGAGAATTAGAAATAATCCTGACTACTGGGTTGCCACACTGTTAGATCCCCGGTACAAAAGTAAATTTGCAGAAATTATTCCTGCCATAGAAAGGGATGCACGCATGCAGGAGTATCAGCAGAGACTGTTGCAGAATTTTACATGTGCTTTTCCACAAAATACCAGTGGTGCACGTAGTGAATCTCACAGTTCCAACTTGCCAACCGTGGGACCGTCAAGTGTTCAGCACTCAAACCGTAACAGAACCACAGTATCTGCTGGTAACATCAATTTTGCGGAATCATTTCACCACTTTTTTAGCCCATCCTTTGCAAGGCCACAGGAGACAAGAAGTCTGACACATAGTCAACGCCTAGAGACGATGGTACAGGAGTATCTCCAAGTAAACATTGAAGCCACGACTATGTCACTGGACCCTTGCTCTTTTTGGGCTTCCAATCTGGATAAATGGCCGGAGCTAGCCACTTACGCCTTGGAGATCTTGTCATGCCCCGCAGCCAGCGTTCTGTCTGAACGTGTGTTCAGCGCTGCTGGTGGTGTGCTGACAGATAAGCGCACGCGGCTCTCCACTGATAATGTAGACAGACTCACGTTCATAAAGATGAACAAATCATGGATCCGAAACGACTTTTCTACCCCTGTGTCATCCTGGGGAGAGTAAAAGCTTGATGATTGGTTAAAATCACCCTACCAACCGTTTTAAGCTTTCAAATTACTAATCATGTTTATCTGTATCTTGACTGGAAAATAATTTGGGCTTTGTAGCAGTGTGCAGCACTGATCCTATTAGGCCATCTATAATAAGCTTCACCAGATTTAAAATTAAAAATAATTTTTAGCTGCATCTAGCCCGGAAAATAATTTTGGGGCTCCGAGATGCGCAAGACACATAAGTGCCTTCTTGCTGCACTACCTGCAGCATGACCCTCATATTGTCAGAATTCGAAGTAATCATGACTACTGGGTTGCCACACTCTTAGATCCCCCAAACTTTTCGATCAACCGTTTCATTTTAATAAAGACCAAAAAAATGGTCATTTTTGAAATTATAAGCATTAGCAGGTTGTTAGAAACTGAAATCAAACAGTTTTCAACTCAAAACTTTATTCTAGGTGATGTTACATTTTCACATAGGACCCCTTGTTCGAAAGGAGCTTCTGAACTCTCTCGTCCATTGAATTTGTCAGGTTTTGGATGGTTTCTGCTTCAATTGTTTTGCATGAGGACAGAATACCCTCCCAGAGCTGTTGCTTAGATGTGAACTGCCTCCCGCCATCATAGACACTCCTTTTAATGATGCTCCAAAGGTTCTGAATGGGGTAGAGGTCAGGGGAGCATGGGGGTCACACCATAAGTTTGTCCCCTTTTATGCCCATATCAGCCAGAGATGCAGATGTTTTATGTGCAGCATGAGATGGTGCATTATCATGCAGAAAAATGATCTTGCTGTGAAATACACGGTTCTTCTTCTTGAACCATGGCAGGAAGTGCTGTTTGAGAAAATCCACATACATTATGGAGTTCATCTTTAGCGCCTTCAGGGATCCTAAAGGGGCCGACAATCTCTCTCCCCATGATTCCAGCCCAAAGCATTACTCCACCTCCTCCTTGTTGGCACTGTAGCCGTGTTTGCGTGGGGTGTCCATCAACCAGCCATCCTCCACTCCATTCATCTGGACCATCGAGCGCTGCACGGCACTCATCCGTGAACAAAACAGTTTTGAAATCAGTCTTCATGTAATGTTTGGCCCACTGGAGCCGTTTCTGCTTGTGTGAAGTGGATAGAGGAGGTCGACAGGATGGCGTATGCACAGCTGCAAACCTCTGAAGGACCCTGCATCTTGTTGTTCGGGGGACGTTGGAGGCACAAGCAGCTTCAAAAACTTGTCTGCTGCTATGACAAGGCTTTTTTGCCGCTGCTCTTTCAACCTGACGTAATTGCCTGTAGGAAAGAGTCCTCAATTTGCCCTTATCAGCACGCACACGTGTGTACTGTGTATCAGCTACATACTTCTTGATTGCCAAGACACTTCATCCTGATCATCGCACAATGTTGATTGTAGTCATACCTTGACCTAAACACTCCACAATTTGTTGCTTCTCAGCAGCCGACACATCCTTTTTCTTTCCCATTTTGGCAGAAAATGTAGGCTGCTTAATAATGTGAGAGAGCCTTCTTAAGTAGTCTTGCCTTTCATTGGACGCACCTGCCAAACTAATTAGCACAGGTGTCTGCAATTGCTTACAGTGATATAAAGAGCCCTGACACACATCACCATCAATGAGTTTAACTGACAAACAAACAAATTCTTCCCTTATCACTCCTAAACACTTTTTGCATAATAATTTGGAACGCGGTGTACATGTGCTTTTCCACAAAACACCAGTGGTTCACGTAGTGAATCTTACAGTTCTAACTTGCCAACCGTGGTCTGTATGGAATTGTTCAATAAAGGGCCCAAAATTAAGATAACATAGATGGGAGAGGTCTCTATGAATAGGAATTCCTAAGTATTTGATACCCTGTGAGGGCCAGGCAAAGGGAAAGTTGGACTGGATGGAATCCTATATGGATTTAGGGAGGGAGACATCGAGGGCCTCAGACTTCGCTGCATTGATTTTAAAATTTTACCATGTAACAAAGTGATCTATTTCAGCCATAACAGCAGGGATGGATATATGTGATTGAGTGATATATACTAGGACATCATCAGCAAATAGAGAGCACTTGTACTCGGTGCCTCCCACCTCAATCCACCTAATATTGGGGTTATGGCGAATTGATGAGAGCAGGTGCTCCGTCACTAGGATGTATAAGAGAGGGGACAGAGGACATCCCTGCCTTGTCCCATTGGTGATTGTGAAAGGTGATGAAAATGTTCTGACGCACCCCCTGGGCCTTGGGACACCCGGAGCCGGACCCTTTTTGGTGGATGCTGGTGGTTGTAGTCTTCGTGGCGGCGATCCGGTTCCGTGGCTTAGGGCGGTCAAACCAGTGGCGGAACTATTTATGTGGTTTTGATGTTTAAATGTCCGACTACGCCACCCGTGGATTGCGGTCAGAGTGAACCGCCGCTACAGGGCAGACCGCTAAGGTTGGTGTTGTGGGTGCAGCAGAGCGTAGCATAACTCCCCACGGGAGGAGTATAGCCTCAGGGCAGTGTATGCGGAGGATGGGGGTGATGGTGCAGGGCAGCAGCAGTAACGACACGGAGTCAGTGATGCAGTTCAGGGCCTTTACTCACAGTTCTTATTATCCAGACCACGTCTGCAGGTAACGGCTGCCCACGTCGTACTGTGCTCACCAGGTGAGGGGCTCAGACAACTCCCAGATAACTTTGGAGCGCTTCACAGGACCCCCTTTGTGTGTCCTTTGTCTGGCCTTTCTTACCAACACTTCTGTCCGGCTGCCTCGGGCCTCCTCTTGGTAAACTTGGCGCCAGTTTCCCTGACCCTATGTGGTGCCTTCCTAGCGGGTGGAGCAAGGGGCTGCGCCACATAAAATGTCAGAGCCTCCGGTTTCTAGCTGAGGGTCGTTTCCTGCCTCCACTAGTTCGGGGACCGGTCTCCCCCTTTGGCCTGACCCCTCCACGCAGGTGGATTCGGGTGTGCGGTGGCGACTCGCCCGTCCGCACCCCTGGGATCCCTTCATTCCTCGTTCCTGGAGCCTTCTCCGCTCCTCTTCCTTCCTTCTCCCTCTTGCAGGCCTGGGCCTCTGTTACTAGGCCCGCCTCCGGAGCAGAGCTCATGCAGAGCCCCTGCACCCTGCCACTTCTGCTCAGACTTCTCTGCACTGAACTAAGATGGTGCCCACCTTTTATACTCCCTTCTCAATGCACCCAAGAACTGCTTCCTCCCTGCTCCTGCACTGCAGGGTTCCCCTTCCTCAGTGTTCCCTCCCCCCACTCCAGCCAGGGACAGGGACTGTCGTGCCCATCTCAGGGGCATATTGGTCGCCCTGCCCCACGGCAATGTGGTGTAATGCATGCAGGTGTCGGGTCCTGATCCACACTCCATCCTTATCTGAGAGTGAGATATCACACCTCTGGGTGAGGTGCAATACGTCTGTAGCAACCGAGCCCTCGGTGCTACAGTTCCATTTATCTTCAGCCTAGGTGACGTATTGTGATACAGGGCCGTGATTTTGGCTATAAAAGGGTCCCCTAGACCCCTACCCCAAGCTTTTTAAGAGAATCATATATGGCGTGCCAGGAGACTCTATGGAATGCTTTCTCAGCATCCAACGAGAATATCTACTTACAAATTTTTAACTGCATCTAGCCCAGGAAATACTTTGTGCCTAGTAGCAGTGTCTGCTAGTCAGCGGATTATCCCGGCTGTTAAGCAAGCTACACCACCTGTAGTTTGGACACTTAATTTTTTCAAAGGAAATGCTTCGGGACCACGGGATACTCAGTGAAGAGCATCAGGAGGCACCCCAAGGCATAGGGGCTGGGACTGGCAGTAGGATGCCTTGCGGTGGACAGCCGAGCTCGATCCTTATAAAAGCTTTTTAACTGCAGCAGCTTTAGTGGATGCTACTGGAGCTGGAATTACGCGTCTGCTGGCATGAGACTTGCCCTCCAATAGATCCTTGTAAATGGATTTAAAGTGTATTCATTCAAATTAGAGGGACAATTTAAATTAAAAAGCTTAGAGCTGCCTCCACCACAGGGGGGCTCTCTCGACCCACCAGCGGACAGGCACCAGTATTGGGAGAGGGGGGCTGGCCGTCAGGGTTCACCGCGGCTCTGGCACAAACCCGGCGACACGGAGGTGGCACGGGCAGGAGCGGACTGGCCGTCTCGGCTTCTCACTTTTTGGATTTTAGAAGGGCATGACATGCCTATATCTGTGTCTCCCCCTCCTTTTACTCCTCCACCTCTTTTCTTTTCGCATGACTATATGTACTTGTCACTTTTCCATGTGTTAGTTGTGTCTTCTGAGCAGTTTGTCAGCTTTTGGACACCTTTGAAGGTGTTTTCTATGTGTTTCTATGTGTTTTTGTTTGCCTGCCATTGGTTTTAACGGTGTTCGAAGGTGTTCGACGAACAGTTCGACGAACAGTTCGGCGAACACACGGGTGTTCGACGAACCGAACCGAACTCGAACACTATGGGGGTGGCTCAACACTAGTCAGCACACATCGCTGTGTGTGACCAGTGGGAGCAGCGATCAGGCTGGTAACCATGAGAAACATCGGGCTACTAGGGGCACACGCGCACTTAGTAACCTGCTGTTTATCCTGGTTACGAGCCTGCTAAAGTGAGCGGTAACCTCCCGCTCACCGTAGCAGAGTGGTAACCATGATAAACAGTGGGTTACTAGGTGCGTGTGTGTCCCTAGTAACCCGATGTTTATCAAAGTTACCTGCCTGCTCCTGCTTCAGCAGGCTGGTAACCAGGAGCAGGACATCGTGGAAAGATTCTTTCCACGATGTCGCTGCTCCCCTGATCGTTGGTGAGCCTGCCTGTTTGACAGCTCACCAGCGACCACATAGTGACGCCGCAACGATCCCTGACAGGTCGTATCGTTGTCGGGATCGTTGCAGCATCACTAAGTGTGACGGGGCCTTAAGGTTGTGTGTAAAGAAGAGATGAATGGATCAGGCAAAATTCAAATTTGGTTGTTTACTGGAAATTTCAGAGGGAGAATCATTTTGCAGAAAAGATACTCTCTGCAAATTGAATGTCCCTTTATATGCACTAGGGTTTCTCTAGACCAAAGAGCATAATAATCAAAAGATGTAGAAATCTACCAATTTGGCCCCTCCACTTATCACCATCAGCTGTCTAATCCTCATCACATCTTATCAGCACCGCGAGCACTGAATTCAGAGCTGGAAGTGTCAGTCTAGAGTGAAGAGGCCTGATATGGTTCTGAGTAAGGGTGTGTAGGGTCACAACGCCCTGATATCATGATGTGCATCATAATCTTGCGTGTATGCACAGAAATGACAGAGGCATCATCAGAGGTGGAACTCCCAGCCAAGCGTGAAGTTGCCCGGAAACTAAGGTGGTGGAGATAAGACGATGCAACAAGGACAGGACAGGTGGTGATGAGAAATAGAAGGGCCAGAGAGGTGATTGGTAAGGTGAGTATAAGTTTGTTTTTTTTACCTTTTAATGGCACTTTGGGGTTTAGCAAAAGGGTGGCCAGTGGAAAGTAACTAGTGCATAGTTTAGATGATTGAATCTTTTTAAATTTAGATTCGCTTTCAAAGTTGAAATTTAAAAAAAAAAATTGATTGGCAATGAATTGATCTGCTGTGAGTTTCAAGTACATCTAAGCTTTCAATTACTTAGAAAAAGTCTAAATAACAGAGGGAACCAGGTTAAGGAGAAGTCAGCTCACCAATTTATATCAACACCACCACTCAAGTTAAATCCTTGCTCAGAGCTGTCCCAGTCCAGGGAGTATATCAAAATGAGAAAAGAGAAAAGAATAATCCTCTAGCGATGGTAAAGAACTCACTAGACTCACGAGATCTACTTTAATTAATTGTATCACCTGGGTGTTAACCCAAGGAGGTTTGAGAATTCTCAGTAGTTCTGATATCAGGTTTGTAGCAAAAAAAAGCCCCTACTCTGGGAAACATCCTCTCTCCTAGTTTATTCCAAGCAAATGTTACGCACACACTAGGTTCAGATAGGGGCGAGACAGGTTACATGAATTCTTTGGAATCCTGGGGGAACCGTTACTCAGGGCGACCATAGACCATGTGCTGCAGCCTCTCTCAGGCACACAGGGGCACTGACCCTCAGGCACAGACACGTAGGTTGTTTCACCTGCTGATCAGACACACTTGACAAGAGTTCTCATAAACGGTAGAACAGTAGCATTTAATAAGAAGCCACATAGCCAGTGCAAGTTAAGTCTTATGAGCAACAGGTTCCAGTGACAAACAGTACAGTTTCCTTAGCAGCGCAGCAGTTCACAGTCTTCCCAGTAGTACATGACAGCACAGTTCTAATGCAAAGGCAAATTAATGAATACAGCATTCTTTACAGCATAGTGAAATGGGGGAGGGGGAGAGGGTTTGCTGAGGGAGATGATCCCTGTGAAAGTCCTTATCTTTATGCCTGACAATACTCTGCACTGCTAGTTCAGGAACTCTATCTGACCTGTGGTTAGCTTCACTCCTGACTTGAATACTTTTCACTTGCAGGGGCGCTTCTGTGAGATACAGAACACATATACCACCTTTCTCTTCGGCTCCAGCCAGACAGTCAACAACTTTCCCATAATCCCCCTGGGGCTCTGCTAAAACAATTCCCTTCTCCTGTGACTGTGTTAAACCCTCTAATTGCTGGATGCTTTTAAAGCACCAGCACTACTTCTGCATGTCACACTCTGCAAAAGCACTACTTCTGCATGACACACAAATAAATCTTCTATCCAACATACCTGGTTATCCTTAAAGGGTTTTTATAAATGTGGTCATTTCCCTTGCAAATCCTGTCTCCATGCTTACAACAAAAAAATTAAGTTTACACTACCGTTCAAAAGTTTGGGGTAATTTAGAAATTTCTTTATTTTTGAAAGAAAAGCAAATTTTTTTTCAATGAAGCTAACATTAAATGAATCAGAAATACACTCTATACATTGTTAATGTGGTAAATGACTATTCTAGCTGCCAACGTCTTGTTTTTATTGCAATATCTACATAAGTGTATAGAGGCCCATTTCCAACAACCACCACTCGAGTGTTTTAATGGTACATTGTGTTTGCTAACTGTGTAAGAAGGCTAACGGATGTTTAGAAAACCCTAGAAAACCCTTGCACAAGTATGTTAGCCCAGCTGAAAATGGTTTGGCTGATTTGAGATGCTATAAAATTAACCTTCCTTTGAGCTAGTTGAGAATCAGGAGCATTACATTTGTTTGTTCTATGAAACTCTCAAAATGGCCAGAAAAAGAGAACTTCATGTGAAACTCGACAGTCTTTTCTTGTTCTTAGAAATGAAGGCTATTCCATGCGAGAAATTACCAAGAAACTGAAGATTTCCTACAACGGTGTGTACTGCTCCCTTCAGAGGAGAGCACAAACAGGCTCTAACCGGAGTAGAAAGAGAAGTGGGAGGCCCCGCTGCACAACTGAGCAACAGGACAAGTACATTACAGTCTCTAGTTTGAGAAACCGACGCCTTGCAGCTCCTCAACTAGCAGCTTCATTAGATAGTACACGAAAAACACCAGTGTCAACGTCTACAGTGAAGAGGCGACTCCGGGATGCTTGCCTTCAGGGCAAAATGGCAAAGAAAAAGCCATATCTGAGACTGGCTAATAAAAGGAAAAGATTAATATGGGCAAAAGAACACAGACATTGGACAGAGGAAGATTGGAAAAAAGTTTTATGGACAGACGAATCAAAGTTTGACATGTTTGGATCACACAGAAGAACATTTGTGAGACGCAGAACAACTGAAAGGATGCTGGAAGAGTGCCTGACGCCATCTGTGAAGCATGGTGGAGGTAATGTGATGGCCTGGGGTTGCTTTGGTGCTGGTAAACTGGGAGATTTGTACAAGGTAAATGGGTTTTTGAATAAGGAAGGCTATCACTCCATTTTGCAACGCCGTGCCATACCCTGTGGACAGCGCTTGATTGGAGCCAGTTTCATCCTACAACAGGACAGTGACCCAAAGCACACCTCCAAATTATCCATGAGCTATTTAGGGAAGAAGCAGGCAGCTGGTATTCTATCTGTAATGGAGTGGCCAGCACAGTCACCAGATCTCAACCCCATTGAGCTGTTGTGGGAGCAGCTTGACTGTATGGTACGCAAAAAGTGCCCATCAAGCCAATCCAACTTGTGGGAGGGACTTCTGGAATCATGGGCTGAAATTTCTCAAGTATACATCAGCAAATTAACAGCTAGAATGTCAAAGGTCTGCAATGCTGTAATTGCTGCAAAGGGAGCATTCTTTGACGAAATCAAAATTTGAAGGAGAAAATTATTTTTTCAATTAAAAATCATTATTTCTAACCTTGTCAATGTCTGGACTATATTTTCTATTCATTTTGCAATTCATTTGATAAATATAAGTATGAGTTTTCAGGGAAAACACAAAATTGTCTGGGTGACCCCAAACTTTTGAACGGTAGTGTAAATCTAATGCAACCAACAGAGAATTCTCCATACATAGCTTTATAAATTGCAATACCACCGGAGTGATTTATCTAGTGGAATGTGTGGAATGCAATTTATAATAAGTTGGCTGCACTGTTGGCCTACTCAAAAAAACGCATCAGGAGGCATCTCTCGGATGTGGTTAGTGTTACTGCTATAAATATGTCAGCAGTTTACAAACACTTTGCCTTTAAACATAATGGGAACACCACATCATTGAAATTCTGTGGCATAGAAAAAGTGTTTAAACCCCTTCGAGGTGGAGAATTTTGGAGGAAACTTTTTAACAGGGAGACTTACTGGATTTTTAGACTGCAGACCAGGTGTTAGGAGGGCGGTTGCAGACAACTTTATATTAATGGAACGCAACTGACCCCGGGGTCCGCAATGCAGCCTGGAAGACTGCTTCCGAACACTTTCCAGGTGGAAAGGCAAGCGACAACTGAAATGTAAAACCCTTCTGTGTTTCTTCACAAAAGAACGGGAAAAGCGGTACGCCCTATCTCCATTAACTGCATGGAGGGAGAGCAACCGACGACGCACCGAACAATAATCTTAGCCCTTCGTGTTAAGGCACACGGAAGGGTAAGACGGATAGCACAATCTCCAAGAACCACAGGGAGACGTGCGACCATGGAACAGCAATAGCCCTGTCTTTGATACAGGCGCTACGCAATGGGGATTGGCGCTAAAGTGGTTCACACATTCTCCAAGAACCGCAGGGAGACGTGTGACCGGACTAGGAGCAGTAGCCCTGTCTTCGGTACAGGCCCTGCGCTATAAGAGATGGTGCTAGCGTGCGGGTGAGATTCCCGCCGGGTATTCGAGCACTCAGCCGGCGTGCTACCGGACTGAGCCAACCCGCTCTATTTAGCTCACAGGTGGCTCAGGGTGTAAGGCGAACCCCCTGGACAGAACCAGTCTGCAAGGTGAAGCTACCTGCCTACTTAATCTGACCTGCCTAACTAAAGCTGAGGCTCTTAGAGGAGCCCAGAGAAAGCTTGCACACCACAAACAGCTAGCTCAAATGATCTGAGCGTACCGCCATGTTTGTGGGCGGGTCTTTTAAAGATTAAGCCCTGCCCCACTGTCGCACCATTGGTGACGACACCCGTGACCAATCAGGCGGTGCCAGGTCACCGGATCAGCTGGTTCCAGAACCACCAATCAAGGTCCGCCATGTCACGGACATGCTCAGTGCGGCGCCAAATTCAGCACCAGACCGAGGCCTAACACCAGGGTTAAGCAAGGTCTAAATATGAGACAAGAAAAAACAAAGGGGTGGGGTAAAGAAGCGCTGTTCTTGTGTGAACCTGTTTATTAAATAGGATACATATGAAGATACCAAATGGCTGCTCACCTTAATGGGTTGTGCAGACCGCACAACCTGGGTTGAGAGGCCTCTGGTGTTTAAAGTGTTACCGCCGCGTCCACTGTGTCTCCTCTAAAACCGCTGCCGGAGCTCCCAATCACGTGGTTCCCAGTGTGGATCACGCGGGCGGTGACATCATCACAGGTCCTAGTTGCTAAAAGTGCATCCAGTTCCCTGCAGCTCCGAGCCATTATTCCCAGTGGGAAAGATAAGACAATGTGCAAAATATTTTGGTCAATTCGGGCGCCGGACACTGAATTAAGCACCTGGGACAGATTACTTAAAAGAAACAAACCTCTTTATTTAGACACTCTTATGCCCACGACTAGTGTTGAGCGATACCTTCCGATATCGGGAAATATCGGATCGGATTGGATCGGACCGATACCGAAAAAGTATCGGATATCGCCGATTCCGATACCGGAAACCAATGCAAGTCAATGGGACATAAATATCGGAATTAAAATAAACCCTTTCTTTCCTTGTAGGTTATTTCTACATGAAGGAAAACAACTAAGAATAATGTAGAATGTATTGGGGGAGGTGGGGGAGACAATAAAGGCATAGAGGTTTAGCCAAGTCAAATGGAATAGCAGGAATTAATATTTTTTTATTATGTTCTGAGTTACGGAAATATTAACTATGTTAAGTATTTTTATATTTTGTCAGATATTTATGTTTCACTACTTCCATGCTCTTCACCTTCTTTTTTACTTCTCCCACACTTTCTCCTTCATCATCCTCAGCATCTTTTTCATCCACTTCTTCTTCACCTTCTTCTTCTTCACCTTCTTCGTATTATTCTTTTTTTTACATTCTTCATATTCTACTTCTTCATCTTCTTCATATTCTTCTTCTTCATCATATTCTTATTTGTGACAGGCATTCCTGTAGTTGTTATCTATAAAAGGTTGGACATTACACCTTTCGTTCTGCCCGTCACAAAAGATTTACAACAGGATTTGTCCGCGTTCAGTTTGGCCTGCAGCAGCAGGTCTTTTCCAGGGGCACCACGAGGAGGAACGGACTCACCCCCATACACTGCTTAGTCATCTTCTGCTTATAATTTAGATATTATCTTTTGCTCTGATTTTTAGTCTTATGCTTAATGTTCTTCCGCTTTTTGTTCTGCAGCTTCTTGTATTTCTGCTTCTTGGTTTTCTGTCTCTTGTTTTTCTGTATCTTGGTGCTTGTCTTCTCTTCTTTGTCTTCTTGGTCAACTTCTTCAGGGTCATCTTCTTGGTCTTCTTCGGGGTGGTCTTCAGGGTCGTCGTCTTCGGGGGTCCTCGTCTTCGGGGTCCTCGTCTTCTTCGGGTTGGTCTTCTGGGTCCTCGTCTTCGGGGTCCTCGTCTTCTTCGGGGTGGTCTTCAGGGTCCTCGTCTTCTTCGGGGTGGTCTTCAGGGTCCTCGTCTTCTTCGGGGTGGTCTTCAGGGTCCTCGTCTTCAGGGTCATTGTCTTCGGGGTCCTCGTCTTCTTAGGGTTGGTCTTCAGGGTCCTCGTCTTCAGGGTCCTCGTCAGGGAGATCCAGAGTGATTACCAAGAACCATTTCAAAAAGCTTGAACTTGGAAATGTAGCAGAAGGTACAAGAAAGCTGAGGAACTACCGAGGACCAGCTGACGGTACTGGAACCCGGATGGATAGCAGAAGGTACAAGAGCCAATGGAACTACCGAGGACCAGCTGATGTTACTGGAACTCGGTTACTAAGCAGGAGGTACCTGTGCCAGAAAGCACTACCAAGGACCAGCAGACGTTGGTGGAACTTGGATACCGAGAAGGAGGCACCTAATCCAAAGGCACTGCCGAGAACCAGCTGACGGTACTGGAACCCGGATGGGTAGCAGAAGGTACAAGAGCCAATGGAACTACCGAGGACCAGCTGATGTTACTGGAACCCGGATGGGTAGCAGAAGGTACAAGAGCCAATGGAACTACCGAGGACCAGCTGATGTTACTGGAACTCGGTTACTAAGCAGGAGGTACCTGTGCCAGAAAGCACTACCAAGGACCAGCAGACGTTGGTGGAATTTGGATACCGAGAAGGAGGCACCTAATCCAAAGGCACTGCCGAGAACCAGCTGACGGTACTGGAACCCGGATGGGTAGCAGAAGGTACCCATGTAAAAAAAAAGTTCAAGGCCGCGAGCCGGCCGCAGTTACCAAAACCCACAGTCCTACAGAGGGTGCTTGTCCTATTGGCACTATGGAACCAGCCTTCATTGCCAGATCCCGCAGCCCACATAGGAGTCACCTAAACTGCAGGCACCATAGAGTCGGCTAACCCGACCGCAACACGACAGGACAACGCATTGGAGGCAAAGTGACGTTGACACTACCCGGAAACAGCTGGCGTGCTGGAACCAGGCTGGGCAGGAGGGAGTACCCGTGCCAAAGACACTGCCGAGAACCAGCTGACGGTACTGGAACCCGGATGGGTAGCAGAAGATACAAGAGCAAATGGAACTACCGAGGACCAGCTGACGGTACTGGAACCCGGATGGGTAGCAGAAGGTACAAGAGCCAATGGAACTACCGAGGACCAGCTGATGTTACTGGAACTCGGTTACTAAGCAGGAGGTACCTGTGCCAGAAAGCACTACCAAGGACCAGCAGACGTTGGTGGAACTTGGATACCGAGAAGGAGGCACCTAATCCAAAGGCACTGCCGAGAACCAGCTGACGGTACTGGAACCCGGATGGGTAGCAGAAGATACAAGAGCAAATGGAACTACCGAGGACCAGCTGACGGTACTGGAACCCGGATGGGTAGCAGAAGATACAAGAGCAAATGGAACTACCGAGGACCAGCTGACGGTACTGGAACCCGGATGGGTAGCAGAAGGTACAAGAGCCAATGGAACTACCGAGGACCAGCTGATGTTACTGGAACTCGGTTACTAAGCAGGAGGTACCTGTGCCAGAAAGCACTACCAAGGACCAGCAGACGTTGGTGGAACTTGGATACCGAGAAGGAGGCACCTAATCTAAAGGCACTGCCGAGAACCAGCTGACGGTACTGGAACCCGGATGGGTAGCAGAAGGTACCCATGTAAAAAAAAAGTTCAAGGCCGCGAGCCGGCCGCAGTTACCAAAACCCACAGTCCTACAGAGGGTGCTTGTCCTATTGGCACTATGGAACCAGCCTTCATTGCCAGATCCCGCAGCCCACATAGGAGTCACCTAAACTGCAGGCACCATAGAGTCGGCTAACCCGACCGCAACACGACAGGACAACGCATTGGAGGCAAAGTGACGTTGACACTACCCGGAAACAGCTGGCGTGCTGGAACCAGGCTGGGCAGGAGGGAGTACCCGTGCCAAAGACACTGCCGAGAACCAGCTGACGGTACTGGAACCCGGATGGGTAGCAGAAGATACAAGAGCAAATGGAACTACCGAGGACCAGCTGACGGTACTGGAACCCGGATGGGTAGCAGAAGATACAAGAGCAAATGGAACTACCGAGGACCAGCTGACGGTACTGGAACCCGGATGGGTAGCAGAAGGTACAAGAGCCAATGGAACTACCGAGGACCAGCTGATGTTACTGGAACTCGGTTACTAAGCAGGAGGTACCTGTGCCAGAAAGCACTACCAAGGACCAGCAGACGTTGGTGGAACTTGGATACCGAGAAGGAGGCACCTAATCCAAAGGCACTGCCGAGAACCAGCTGACGGTACTGGAACCCGGATGGGTAGCAGAAGGTACCCATGTAAAAAAAAAGTTCAAGGCCGCGAGCCGGCCGCAGTTACCAAAACCCACAGTCCTACAGAGGGTGCTTGTCCTATTGGCACTATGGAACCAGCCTTCATTGCCAGATCCCGCAGCCCACATAGGAGTCACCTAAACTGCAGGCACCATAGAGTCGGCTAACCCGACCGCAACACGACAGGACAACGCATTGGAGGCAAAGTGACGTTGACACTACCCGGAAACAGCTGGCGTGCTGGAACCAGGCTGGGCAGGAGGGAGTACCCGTGCCAAAGACACTGCCGAGAACCAGCTGACGGTACTGGAACCCGGATGGGTAGCAGAAGGTACAAGAGCCAATGGAACTGCCGAGAACCAGCTGGCGGTGCTGGAGCCCAGGGTAAATACTAAAAACAGAAGAGCCAGAGGTGTATTTGGAGGAGGTTTTAAATCCGTACTACAGTGGATGTGGACAAAGCAGGAGAATTTGCCGGACACACAGCTGGGGATCAGCTGACGTTACTGAATCCCAATAACACTGGAGCAAGCGTTGACTGTGCAGACGGCACTTCTGAGCAGCAACTAGCGGTATTGGAGCCCAGGGTAAATACTAAAAACGGAGGAGCCAGAGGTGTAATTGGAGCAAGTTTTAAATAAGTAGCACAGTGAATATGGACAGAGCAGGAGAAATTGCCGTGAACACAGCAGGGGAACAGCTGACGTTACCGAACCCCAATAACACCGCAGCAAGTGTTGACTGTGCAGACGGCACTTCCGAGCGCCAACTGGCGGTGCTGGAGCCCAGGGATAAGAATGAAAACAGAGGAGCCAGAGGTGTAATTCGAGCAACTTTAAAATGTGTAGTACAGTGGATGTGGACAAAGCAGGAGAAATTGCCGTCCGCACAGCAGGAGAACAGCTGACGTTACTGAACCCCAATAACACGGCAGCAAGTGTTGACTGTGCAGACAGCACTTCCGAGCGCCAACTGGCGGTGTTGGAGCCCAAGGTAAATACTAAAAACGGAGGAGCCAGAGGTGTAATTGGAGCAAGTTTTAAATAAGTAGCACAGTGAATATGGACAGAGCAGGAGAAATTGCCGTGAACACAGCAGGGGAACAGCTGACGTTACCGAACCCCAATAACACCGCAGCAAGTGTTGACTGTGCAGACGGCACTTCCGAGCGCCAACTGGCGGTGCTGGAGCCCAGGGATAAGAATGAAAACAGAGGAGCCAGAGGTGTAATTGGAGCAACTTTAAAATCTGTAGTAGTGAGAATGTGGACAGAGCAGGAGAAATTGCCGTCCGCACAGCAGGGGAACAGCTGACGTTACTGAACCCCAATAACATGGTAGCAAGTGTTGACTGTGCAGACAGCACTTCCGAGCGCCAACTGGCGGTGCTGGAGCCCAGGGATAAGAATGAAAACAGAGGAGCCAGAGGAGTAATTGGAGCAACTTTAAAATGTGTAGTACAGTGGATGTGGACAAATCAGGAGAAATTGCCGTCCGCACAGCAGGAGAACAGCTGACGTTACTGAACCCCAATAACACGGCAGCAAGTGTTGACTGTGCAGACGGCACTTCCGAGCGCCAACTGGCGGTGTTGGAGCTCAGGGATTACAGTTCAGGTGGTAGAAACATGAACAGAACAGGAGACCTGGATACTGTTGCCAACCAATTATTTATTCTGGAAGAGGACTGGCAAATTCATGAGAGATCCAGGCCTTGTTCATTTTGAGAAAAGTAAGCCGGTCAACGTTATCGGAGGATAGTCGCATGCGACGGTCTGTTAGTACACCACCTGCGGCACTAAAGACGCGTTCCGATAATACACTAGCAGCAGGGCAAGCTAGCACCTCCAGTGCATACTGACTAAGCTCTGGCCATGTATCCAGCTTACAGACCCAAAACTTGAAGGGAGAAGAGCCGTCTGGGAGTACACTAAGAGGGCAAGACATGTAGTCTGTCACCATCTGACGGAAACGTTGCCTCCTGCTGACTGGAGCTGTCTGTGATGGTGTAGACATTTGTGGCGGCGGGGACACAAAACTTTGCCACATTTCGGCCATACTGGTCTTGCCTTGTGCTGAGGCGCTGCTTCTGCTCCCTCTTTGTGCAGAGCTTCCTCCACTGCCTCGACGCACTGAGCTGCTTTGTAAAGCACTAGCAGCACTGCTCTCGGTTGGAATGGAGAACATGATGGAATGCACCAGTGCGTCTTGGTACTCCCACATTTTACGCTCCCGGTTCAATGGTGTTATGAGGCTTTGTAAGTTGTCCCGGTAGCGAGGATCTAGGAGGGTGGACACCCAATAATCAGCCGTGTTGAGAATGTGGGCGATGCGGCGGTCGTTTCTGAGGCACTGCAGCATGAAATCAACCATGTGCTGCAGACTGCCAACTGGCCAAGAAACGCTGTCCCCTGCTTGAGGCGTGATCTCTGCCTGCTCTGCATCACCCCACCCTCGCTCTAGATACTGACTACTAGAGCATTGTGTACCTCCCTCCTCTGGACAGATGTCTTCCTCATCCATTGACTCCTCCTCATCCTCCTCACAAAGTGTCCCCTGCCTAGGCCTTTGTGAGGAACCACGTTGCGCAGACTGTAGAGAAGCAGATGGCATTTGTGACTCCTCATCCTCCACCTCTTCCAAAACCTCGTCCCTTAGTGCTTGCAGTGTTTTTTCAAGCAGGCAGATAAGGGGGATAGTCATGCTGACTAGTGCATCATCTGCACTCGCCATCCGCGTGGAATAATCGAAGGCACGCAAAACGTGGCAAATGTCCTTCATAGAGGCCCACTCAGTGGTGGTGAAGTGTGAACGGCGCGCACTGCGACTTGTTTGCGCCTGCTGCAGCTGGTACTCCATTACTGCTGCCTGCTGCTCACACAACCTCTCCAACATATGTAACGTTGAATTCCACCTGGTGGGTAGGTCACATATGATGCGATGTTCCGGAAGACATAATCGGCGCTGCAGAGCTGCAATGCGTGATCTTGCATTGCTGGAACGCCGCAAGTGAGCGCACTCTATGCGGACCTTGTGAAGCAGTGCATCAAGATCCGGATAGTCCCTCAAAAAACTCTGCACGACCAAGTTGAGCACATGTGCCAGACATGGGATGTGAGTGAGGTTGCCTAGGCCCAGAGCTGCCACCAGATTTCGGCCATTGTCACACACTACCATGCCTGGCTGGAGATTCGCTGGCACAAACCACACGTCACTCTGCTGCTTGATGGCATTCCAGAGCTCCTGCGCTGTGTGGCTTCGATTCCCCAAAGAAATTAATTTTAATACGGCCTGTTGACGTTTGGCCACGGCTGTGCTCATATCGGTCATCATAACAGGTAACCGTTCACGGGTCGATGTGGAGGTAGACCGTGACGGCTCCTGCAGCGCTGATTCAGAGGAACTGGAGTATGAGGAGGAGTCAATGTGTACAGACTGGATTCCTGCAATCCTTGGAGTTGGCAGAACACGTACAGCGCCACTCTCAAGATCTGTACCCGGCTCCACAACATTTACCCAATGGGCAGTGAGGGAAAGGTATCGTCCCTGTCCATGCTTACTGGTCCACGCATCAGTGGTCAGGTGGACCTTGCTACTGACGGCGTTTTGTAGCGCATGTTTAATTTTTCCCTCCACATGATGTTGCAGGGCAGGGACGGCTTGCCTGCTGAAATAAAAGCGGCTGGGCACGTTGTATTGTGGGACTGCCAATGCCATAAAGTTACGGAATGTGTCAGTCTCCACCAGCCTGAATGATAGCATTTCAAGGGCCAGTAGTTTAGCAATGCCAGCATTCAGAGCCTGTGCTCGGGGGTGGTTTGCCGAGTATGGGCGCCTTTTCTCCCATGCCTGTGCTAACGATGGCTGTAGACTGGCCTGGGAGTGTGAGGATGACTGGGAAAGTGGTGCTGTGGGTGGAATTACACTGTGTCTCTGTACAACAGTGCCAGAGATTCTTCCATGGCGATCCTGTGAGGAAGCCGAACCAGCTGTGTGTGAGCTGGAGGAAGAGGCTACAACACGAGCTGAAGAGGTGGTAGGTGGCGCTGTAGGTTGGCCTAGGTCTTCAGTGTGTTTGTGTAACTCCACCACGTGCTTGGTCCGCACATGTTTCCACATATTTGTGGTATTGAGGTTGCTGACACTTTTCCCTCTTTTCACCTTCTGATTACACAGCTTGCATTTGACAAAGCAAATGTCATCTGCAACTGTGTCAAAAAAGGACCAGGCACTGCAAGTCTTGGGAGCGCCCGCTTTGGATTTTGGAAGAGCCATGCTCCTAATGGGTGCCGAAGTGGAGGCTACAGGCAACCAAGTCTGCCCCCTCCCTCTCCCTCCTTTTTGGGCCGTTCGGGGAATCTCTTCCTCAGAGCTGCTCCCACCACCTTCCTGTCCCTCACGCCATGATGGGTCAAGGACCTCATCATCTACACCACCCTCTTCAAACAACTGCTTCTCCTGGGTAGTCTCGACAGCACAGTACGCACCAGAAAGTGGCACCTGAGTCTCATCATCAGATGCGTACTGAGGTGTGCTGCTGACCATAGGCACTGGCCCACCCGCCTCTTCAGATTCAGAGAGACAAAACGGTTGCGCATCACTGCATACTACCTCTTCTTCAAATTCTCGAATTCTGCTTGGCTGGCCCCCTCTTTCCAAGCCAAGAGATTCAGAGAACAGAAGTAGAGATGGCTCCTGTCCAGGGCTCTCTGACTGCCTGGGCAATTTGGCAGGTGGTGAAGAGACAGATGGGTGCTCTTCAGTGCTCAGGACCTGAGAGGATCTGGAACTAATTGAAGTCGATGCGTTAGCTGCCATCCATCCGACAACGGCTTCAATTTGGTCCTCGCGCAGCAGTGGGGTACGGCTAGCTCCTACAAAGCTGCGCATAAAGGACTGTTCCCTGGTAAAACTGGGGGATGCTGAGTCACTGGTGCCCGCAGCAGGCACAGAATCCCCACGTCCTCTCCCTGCAGGCACAGAATCCTCACGTCCTCTCCCTGCAGAAACTCCACGCCCACGCCCACGACCACGACCACATGCCTTACTCCCTGCCTTCTTCATCTTGGTAGACTGATAAAGATAGGCAGAAAAGTACTAAGGGCTTAGTGTGCTTATTCCTGAACAGCTGCTAACAGGTATAAGAAACACTAATTTTATAAAGTGTGGACTAGACTTTAATATGAGCTAATGTGGCCTACACAACTGTAAAGTGGAGTGTTTGGTGAACTTTATTTAGGTTTTTTTTGTCACAAAAATACACTGGATGTGCCTAAAGATGTAATAACGATAGTATCACAAACTTTTTGTAGCTATTACAATGTAGGAAGGTAACCTACAATGCAATAGATGAGGCTGCAAAAAATAGGCTAATACTAATCTGGCTGGGGCTGCAGGGCCCAATGCTGCAGAAAGGCTCCTCTATCTACTCCTATATAGTGTGTTTGGAATCAATTTAGCTGAATATGGATGGAACCACCACACTAATAGGATATATCAGGAAAAATTATGAATTGGCAATAAAGGACAATGTATGAGGCAGTGACACACACTGAGTGCACTACAACCAGACGGGGTTGAAGCACACACTACAGGGTGAGCTGCACTCACACACCAGACCTTGCAGACAGCGGTGAACAGTACAGATGCAGAGCACTGTGCACTAGTGCTGCAAGACGGAAAAAAAATTCTCTATCTACTCCTATATAGTGTGTTTGGAACCAATTTAGCTGAATACAGATGGAACCACCACACTAATAGGAGATATCAGGAAAAATTATGAATTGGCAATAAAGGACAATGTATGAGGCAGTGACACACACTGAGTGCACTACAACCAGACGGGGTTGAAGCACACACTACAGGGTGAGCTGCACTCACACACCACACCTTGCAGACAGCGGTGAACAGTACAGATGCAGAGCACTGTGCACTAGTGCTGCAAGACGGAAAAAAATTTCTCTATCTACTCCTATATAGTGTGTTTGGAACCAATTTAGCTGAATACAGATGGAACCACCACACTAATAGGAGATATCAGGAAAAATTATGAATTGGCAATAAAGGACAATGTATGAGGCAGTGACACACACTGAGTGCACTACAACCAGACGGGGTTGAAGCACACACTACAGGGTGAGCTGCACTCACACACCAGACCTTGCAGACAGCGGTGAACAGTACAGATGCAGAGCACTGTGCACTAGTGCTGCAAGACGGAAAAAAATTTCTCTATCTACTCCTATATAGTGTGTTTGGAACCAATTTAGCTGAATACAGATGGAACCACCACACTAATAGGAGATATCAGGAAAAATTATGAATTGGCAAAAAAGGACAATGTATGAGGCAGTGACACACACTGAGTGCACTACAACCAGACTTGGCTGAAGCACACACTACAGGGTGAGCTGCACTCACACACACAGACCTTGCAGATAGCGGTGAACAGCACAGGGAACTGTGCACTAGCACTGCAAGGCACAGTGATTTAGAAAGTAGCTTGGGTAAAGCAGTATAGAGCAAATAGGTAGCTAAAACTGTCCCTCAGAACAACAGCGTCCTATCCCTAACTGAATTCACAGCAGAGTGAGCTCAAAATGGCGGCGGTGGCTTTTATAGTGCATCATGACATCATTTCAGCAGCCAATCACAGCCATGCCATTAGTTAAGATGCCTACATGCCTAACAGGATGTGCCCACACTTCTTAGGATCCTCATTGGCTGAATAAAATGAAAATGTCTCATTGCATTATGGGAACTTCCGATTCCGGTATACGATATTGCAATAGTATCGGAATTAAGTATCGGAATTCCGATACCGCGAATATCGGCCGATACCCGATATTTCAGTATCGGAATGCTCAACACTACCCACGACGCGTTTCTGCAGCGGTCTGCTGCCTTCATCAGGTGGAATTAATTAAGGTACCAGTACAATATCAAAGCATTTCTTGGACAACATTAGGAAGTACTACTCCTGCTTCCAAATGACATCATTTGGAGCAAAAAAAGAAATGTTTACAACAGGATTTATGCCGACATTTAAAGTTCAAGGACTGGTTTACCACTCAATTGGCTCACTGCTTCCATTACAAGGAGAATAACCTCAATTTCTTCAACTCTTCTTTATGGGAAATGTAGAAGCAGAGGCTCAGCGGAGATGCTCTTTAATTCCTAACACTCGCCTTGATATTGTCACTATTTTGCAGCAGTTCCTTCACTCCAATCTATATGTTCAACTTTTCAAGACTGCACTTGAATTCATGCCAAATGTCGATTACAAGGTTGTCATTCGAGCTGACCAAACACCAGAAGGTGAACATCAGCGACGTTTCAATGCTCCCACATTTGATGAGGTAGCTATCTTGATTGTAGGTAATGATTTTCAAAGCTGTGACATTGTGCTTGAGAAAAGGAACAATAGTTTGCAACGAGTAGCAGAAACTCACAGGTCCTATGATGCTCTGCAATATCCAATCATCTTTTGGCAGGGACAGGATGGCTATCACTTTGGAATACCTCAGACAGATCCTAGAACAGGCAACCCTTCAGGAAAAAAAGTGTCTGCCATGGACTTCTATGCATATAGGATCATGACATGATTTGCAGAGGAAAATCACATCTTGAAATGCAAACACCTCTTCCACCAATTTATTGTTGACATGTATGCAAAGACTGAGAATAAATGTCTTTTATATATCCGACTAAATCAAAAGAAGCTCAGGGCAGAGGAATATATTCACCTTAGAGATGCTGTTGCAAATGATGCTGATCCAAAAGAGTTGGGGAAAATGATTATTATTCCATCAACTGTCACTGGAAGCCCACGACACATGCATGAATACACACAGGATGCAATGACTTAAGTGAGAAAGTATGGCCGTCCAGATCTTTTCATCACCTTTACTTGCAATCCTGCCTGGGAGGAAATTGGAGGGCACCTGTTCCCGGGCCAAAAAACAGTGAATCACCATGACCTTATTGCTCAGGTTTTCAAGCAGAAACTTTCAAAAATGACTAATCTCGTCACAAAATCACATATTTATGGTGAGACGCAGTGCTGGATGTGTTCAGTTGAATGGCAAAAAAGAGGCCTTCCTCATGCCCACATCTTGATTTTGCTGAAGCAAAAAATACAGCCTACCGAAATTGACAATATCATCAGTGCCAAATTGCCAGACCCTCAGATTGACCCATTGCTGTTTGACACCATCACAAAAAACATGATCCATGGTCTGTGTGGGAGACTGAGCAAAAATTCTCCCTGTATGATTGATGGCAGGTGTTCAAAGAATTACCCACGATCCCTGTTCCAAGAAACTCAAACAGTACAAGATGTATATCCAGTCTACCGAAGAAGAAAGTCAGGGGATGGTGGTTTCATAGCAAAGCTCAAAATGCGTGTTGGATCATCACTCTAAGAGATAGAAATTGACAACAGGTGGGTAGTGCCTTACAACCCTTTGCTCTCAAAAATCTTCCAGGCCCACTCAAATGTCGAATCTTGCCACTCTGTGCAATCAATCAAGTATATCTGCAAATATGTCCACAAAGGAAGTGATCAAGCAATTTTTGAACTCCAGAAAAATGTACCTATTATTGATGAAGTTGAGGCATTCCAGATGGGCAGGTACATAAGCAGCAATGAAGCTGTTTGGAGAATACTAGGATTCTCCATTCATGAGCGCTGCCCGCCAGTTGTGCATCTGAGTGTGCCCTTGGAAAATGGACAGAGAATTTACTTTAACCCAGCAAACTTGCAGCAGCAGCTCCTAACACCACCTAAGACCACCCTCTTGGCATTTTTGAGCTGTGTCAACAAGACCCTTTTGCAAAAACAATTCTCTACTGTGATTTACCAAAGTACTACGCTTGGAATGCCTCCAGAAAAACACTGGAACGGAGGAAATGGGGGCTTGATATTGAAGGCTATCTAGGGGTGAAAGCAACTGATACTCTTGGTCGCGTCTACACTGCTCATCCATCAAATGCAGAGTACTTCTACCTGCGCAAGTTACTTCTTGTTGTCAAAGGCCCTACATCATTTTCTGACCTGAAGACCGTCGGAGGCCAAGTGTGTGAAACATTCAGGGAAGCTTGCCAAAGAAAAGGACTTTTGGAAAATGATTGACACTGGGACATGACCCTCAGTGAAGCAGCAGCCACACAAACCCCAAAGCGACTAAGACACCTCTTTGCTATTATTCTAACAACCTGTAGCATTTCAAATCCTCTTGAGATTTGGACAAAGTACAAAACTGATCTCAGTGAGAACATCCTCATGCAGAATGTCAGGAAAAGCCTTAAAGGTGCTTAGTTTGCCTACTCCAATAAGAAATCCTGAAGGCATCCAAATGTGTAGGGAGATTTTCCTAGAAACAAACTACAATATTGTTGAACTGACAGCATTTGTGTCTCAGAACAAGCCAATATTGTTACCTGATCAAAGGGACGCCTATAACTACATTTTAAGTTTCAGTGAAACCAACAAAGGTGGGATTGTCTTCCTTGATGCTCCAGGTGGAACAGGAAAGACATTTGTAATTAACTTGCTCCTGGCAAAATTTCGACAACAAAAAAAGATTGCACTTGCAGTGGCATCTTCTTGAATTGCAGCTACGCTTTCAAAAGGTGGCAGGACAGCACATTCGACATTCAAACTACCACTTAACCTGTCTCCTAGTGACAGCCCCGTGTGTAATAATGACAAGGGATCAGGACTGGCCAAATTGCTTCAAAAATGCAGTGGCATCATTTGGGATGAATGCACCATGTCACACAAAAGGGCTCTGGAAGCAGTGGACAGACTGCTGCAAGACATGCGTAGCAACAAATATATCATGGGAGGAGTAGTTGTTGTTTTGGCAGGTGACTTCCGCCAAACACTACCTGTTATTCCAAGATCAACCCCTGCAGGCAGTAATGCGCACGCCCCGGCTGAGCGGCGTGTGCGTGTATATGTAGTGATTCCACTGGACCGTGCCGGAGAGTGAATGCCTGGAGGGGCGTAACTAAGTATCTGCCCGATCCGACCAAGGTCGCACGACGGCATACGACGCCAGTGCACCAGGGAGGAACCGGGCAGAGGGACCAGGTGCTACTCCAGGTCAGACCCTGGACACGGCTGTTGACCCACACAGGGGAATACTGGAACAGGCAGGTTAGGCTGGCACACAGACTGGTGGGTATAGGCAGACATGGCTGGAATACAGACGGGTGGATGCTGGCGAGCACGACTGGTATGCAGGCAGGGAGGTACTGGCTGGTATGACAGGTTGGAGCAAGAGTGGATAGGATCCAGTTCAGACTGGGACTCAGGAACAGAACCGCAGAAGCAGCAGACAAACACAGCAGAGTGAGACCGCCCGGAGCGGCGAGCAAGAGCAGAGCAAGACGAGACCGCCAGTAGCGGTGAGCGAGAGTAGAGCAGGACAAGACCGCCTGGAGCAGTGAGCAAAGGGTCAGAGCAGAGTGAGACTGCCGGAGCAGTGAGCAAAGGAGTAAGAGCAGAGCAAGACTGCCGGAGCAGTGAGCAAAGGGTCAGAGCGGAGCGAGACTGCCGGTGCAGTGAGCAAAGGGTCAGAGCGGAGCAAGACTGCCGGAGCAGTAAGCAAAGGGTCAGAGTGGAGCAAGACTGCCGGAGCAGTGAGGAAAGGGTCACAGCAGGCCAGAACCGCCGGAGCGGTGAGCAAAGGCAGAGCAGGCTAGAACCACTGGAGAGGTGAGCAAGGCAGAGCAGGCTAGAACCGCCAGAGCGGTGAGCAAGGCAGAGCAGGCTAGAACCGCCAGAGCGGTGAGCAAGGCAGAGCAGGCTAGAACCGCCGGAGCGGTGAGCAAGGCAGAGCAGGCTAGAACCGCCGGAGCTGTGAGCAAGGCAGAGCAGGCTAGAACCGCCAGAGCGGTGAGCAAGGCAGAGCAGGGGGGACAGGGCTCTGTACACACGGAACATATAGGAAGGGAAAGGCAGAACCAGATACCCACAGGGTACTTGCAGTGAAGTAGCGAGTGGACCACAAACTCACAAACGAAAGTACAGTGACAACGAGCAGGAGTTAGGTACGAGTTCAGACTCTGCAGAAAAAGGGAAGGTACGGACATAGAGAAAAACAGGAAACAGGCTAGGAGAGTATTCAGACAAGAACAGACACAGCAGCAAGATACAGGAGCGAGTGAAGGTATGCGGCCCCTAGAAGGCGGAACGAACAGGCTAGGAGCGTGTTCAGACAGGAACATGCAAGATACAGGAACGGGTCTAGGTATGCGGCCCCTAGAAGGCGGAAAGAACAGGTTATGAGCGTGTTCAGACAGGAACAGGCAAGATACAGGAACGGGTCTTGGTATGCGGCCCCTAGAAGGCGGAAAGAACAGGCTAGGAGATAGTACAGACAGGACACAGTTCAGACACGGGAATTGATACCGAAGGCAGGAAACATAGACAGGACCTGGCACATCAGTGACTAAACGCCAACTGACAGAACACAATGCTCAGGCAGGGTTTCCTGTGAGGAGCTGGGTTAAATACCAGGTGACAGACAGCAATAGGCTGAGGACGCACAAGGGGTGTGCCCGCAGCAGGTACAAGAAACGAAGTGATCAGGTGCCGCCCTTAAGCAGCAGAAACAGAGGCAAGCAAACAGCATGGAGAGAAGCCAGGCTAGCAGACTGGACTGGAGATCAAGTGCGCGCTCTTGCACAGTGGGAGATGGACCACTATGCAAGGACACCGCCAGGTATGTTACACAGGCGAGCTGAATGCCTGTCTCAAAGCATCGTACCTCTGGAGAAAAATAAAGAAAATGTCACTGAACACAAACATGAGGGTCTACATGACAGGCGATGTTTCAGCTTGACTGTTTTTGAGCCAGCTGTTGACTATTGGAGATGGCAAGGCACCAGTAAACTCAACCACTGGACAGATCACCTTCCCAAGAAACTTTTGTTGCATTGTGACTTCCATTGAGGAGTAGAAAGCAAAGGTTTTTCCAAACATTCAACTCCACTTCAAAAATTCTGGCTGGCTGTGTGAAAGGGCTATTCTAGCTCTCAAAAATGACAGTGTCAACAAGATCAATCTTCAAATTCTAAATCTCCTTCCTGGTGTGTGCACAACCTACAAGTCAGTGGATACAGTAATAGACCCTGCTCAAGCATTATTTTATCCAACTGAGTTCCTCAATTCCTTGGAGCCACAAGGACTTACTCCTCACAACCTCTTTCTAAAACCTGGAGCACCTATTCTGCTATTGAGAAATTTGGATCCACCAAAGCTTGGTAATGGAACAAGACTCTTGATTAAGAACCTGTTTCCACATGTAATTGAGGCAACCATTTTGACAGGATGTGCCACAGGAGAAGATGTTTTCATTCCAACAATTCCTCTCATTCCATCTGATTTGCCTTTTGATTTTAAACGCCTCCAGTTTCCTGTTCGACTGGCATTTGCTATGTCCATCAACAAGGCTCAGGGACAGTCCTTGAAAGTAGTTGGAATCGATTCACAATCTCCATGCTTTTCTCATGGTCAACTTTATGTTCAAGAGTTGGAACAGCCAAAAATCTGTTCGTGTTTGCACCTGAAGGAAGAACTAAGAATGTCGTTTATCAAAAGGCTCTCGAATAAGGAGTAGAAGATTACTTCACATTACTCTGTTGTTGAAATATATGTTGTGAAATGCTTCTATTAGCTTAGTTTTTGCCTTTTAATAATTACATTTCTATCTATTTGTTTTGTAGTTTTTGTGTGGAGAATAAATTTTTGTTAACACATTCTATTTTGCTAACAGCCGTTATTAACCCGGGCGAAGCCGGGTAGTACAGCGAGTATAATAATATTATTAGAGGTGAGCTAAATGATTCAAAGCAAGTTGAATTTGTGTTGAAATTTTAGTAATTTGCTGAAACAGGTGAATTCAAACAATTTGCTGTTCAATTAATTCATGTGTACCAGCGAGAAGGCTCACACGATTTCAGGAGGATCAGGGTGGGTTTTCCCATAATCTCTTCACATCATATAGCACATTATAGAATATCATAGCCTTTATTAAAGCTGAAACAGGGAATGTAGCAACTATTTTGTGGTGAATCTGGATAGGGAAAAGACGTCACACCACATAGCTTAGCCACAGAGGAAGGGAGCGAAAGCTATGAAACACTGAAGAAACTGTATAGATAGTGTGTGACAGCACACTAATGAAGACTGAATACCATCTGTTTAATCATAGCCATTTACGTTAAAGTCACTTTGATATCACTGTTTCAGAGTTTGAGAAGGGTTGGATACAGTCCTAGAAGACCACAGAATAATACATGTATTTTGGGCTAGCTACAGGCTTTGCAGTATTTTTGATTTGCCGTCAGTCAATACACTGCAAATCTTTTTTTTTTTACATTTACGCAAAGCTGTGTACGTCAAATCTCAAAAAGATTCTCATTTTTAGTTATTATATACGGTAAGTAGAAATTATATCAATCGACTGCAGATCTTCATTATACACACTGTCAAATTGCTGAGCATTTAGTAATCCATAATGATAGTTGGCCAGTGTAAACAAGCTTTAAGTACGTTCTCAAAAAGGAGTAGAAAATGGCTCATTTAGATATTAGTAAAAAAATGTCATTATATTTAATGACTGATCTCTATCCTAAAACGAGGGAAAGAGATTTCACTGTCTTTTTTGTTATTTGAGATGCCCACACATCCATATATATTAACGCTGAATATGGAACAGCAATAAAAGAACCTGTATTATCTAACAGGTTCACTGAACCATGATGTATAGTTATAAGATATGCTAGGTTGCAACTGTGGATGTGAATTGTTATTGTCGGCAATGTAACCATGTGTGAAGCACCTAATGATCCTAGCACCTCATTTTACAGGGATTTTTTTGCAGGCTCTGGTTAACAACTATATTTATTTCCATTGTTTAATGTCATAGATTTATTTACCATTACATCCACAAACTTTAATCTGCAGACTAAAGGCTAACATTTTAACCTTGAACTTTCCATATTAATTTTCATTCTGTGTATCATTAAATCATTGTTCCATGATAATGCAATTTGTAAAAGCCTTTACAAAGTTATCAACCGCTTTAGAGATGATTTACTAGAGTGAACATTTACTATGCCAAACTGGAAAGTTAAATATGGACATATTCTTTCAGTATCTTTCCAAAGATTATGCACAAGCTATAAGCTATAGAATGTATGCCGAAGTATTTTAACCTATTGTGGCACAGTGCCATAGTACACCTGAAGTAATTCCCTCAGGATTGTGTTTTTTTACTTTTTTTTGTTTTGTTTGCATTTTCTAAATTTTTCAGAAACAAATTGGAAAAATTTACACTATATGCTAAAGAAATGCTCTAAATTCAGTGATACTAACTACATATGGTAATAAGTACACTATGACATCTGGTTGAGTCCAATTGAACTTTTAGACAAGACTAGACTAGACTATAAAGCTTTCACTTTTCATTGCACCCGCAATTGCATCATGACTACTCTGTACAATTTTTTTCGTAAAGTACTTTCTGAGAGTGAAGTTCATGTATGGTGCAATGCGGAAAGGGTTAATGTTCATCAATTTAGCAGAAACTCAAATAACACAAACAGAAAGAATTTATCAAGTAAAATACACCATTATTCTTGAGTAATTAGTGTCATAATTGTCTTTTATGAATTCCACCATATTTAATGTGTTTTAAACACTTTCTTGGCCTTGTTTGACAATGAGGAGTAGACTCATCAGAACATGTATAGAAAGCCAAAAAAGGGGTGAAATTTAACACACAAAATTTGGCTCCAGAAATGCACCAACATTTTGGCAGAAATACCTACCAGAAAGTAAGCCGAGTCGTAGGTGTAAATTTAGAGTAGTCTGTCTTAAAATATGCCAAATTAATCAAACAGCATGAACCACTATGAGAAATCTGAGCTGCAAAAAAAATAAATAAAGTAGGGCTAGCACAGCTTTAATATGAAATTAATAGTTTTCTTTCACTTCCCTATTTAGATGAGGTGTGGCTTGGCACATTAAGAGGTAGGACATTAGTGATTGGGAACATCTATATGTAGGTCACCTTTATGTGTGTAGCATCGTCGTCTCTGCCCCCTGCCAGGCAGAGACGCCGTCCCACTCACCTCCACGCTCCCCGCGCTCCCCGCTCTGCGTTCTCCAGTGCTCCTCTTCCTGCTGTCGGCGCGCGCAGCTCCCCGGGCACTGTGCTTAGGGCGCGCGCGCTCCCTCCCTCTTAAAGGGGCCGCACGCACCGTCTTAAGGAGTCCCCTGCCAATAGCCGAGGGTCCTCCCATATATTAGGCACCTCCTACAAAATGGAGGTGCCCGAGCAAAAGTTGTTGCACAGTGTTTCTGATCTCTGCTTCAGCCCTCAGGTCCCGCTGCTAGCCTGACTACCAGTCTTGCCCGCCAGCCTTTTACCTGTCTGTTACCTGCTGAGCCTGCCAGCCCGCTCACCTGAGAGCACTTGCCTGTTGCCTGCCTTTTACCTGCCGTGCCTGCCAGCCCGCTCACCTGGGAGCACTTGCCTGTGACCTGCCTGTTACCTGCTTGATACCTGCTGTGCCTTCACGGAGGCTCCTGCCGTCACTTGCCGTGACCACCTAAAGACTCCTGCCGTCACTTGCCGTGACCTCCTGCCAGCCCACCTAGAGACTCCTGCCGTCACTATCCATGTCTACCTGATAGCCTACCAGGAGGCTTCTCGCCAGCCTGCCTGCTGTGCCTACCTGCTATTCCGGTCAGTCCCTGCCATCTGTACCGTGGGAGTCACCTGCTCCCTTACAAGGTCGTCCCCAGAGTAGCACCTGGTCTCTCGGCTCGGTCCCTCCCTGGTCACGGAGTCGTTAGCCGCCGTACGACCATGGTCGGTCCGGGTTGATACTTAGTTACGCCCCTTTGGGTCCCTCCTTGCACCGTAGCACAGAGGTTCCACCCCCGGGACTCGTAACAGTTTGCTCGGGCCATGGAACCCGGTGGACCCAAAACCCCCACAATCTCCGACCTGCACCAGGAGGTCTTACAGCAGAGGGGTCAATAGGAGTCAGTCCTGTCCTTCCTGCGGTCTGTTAACTCTCACCTAGGCGCATTGTCCGATCCGTACCACAACCTAGTCCTATTATGCCGTCCGGCTATGGACCCCGGCTCTCGGCACCTCCACGTTTTGCTGGCAACCCCGCCTTAGCTCGAGGTTTCATAAACCAGTGCACCCTGCACTTTGAACTCTTGGCACATCAGTTCATCTTCGACTGGGCCAAGGTGGCATTCATCACGTCCCATCTCACTGGGGAAGCACTAGCATGGCTAAATCCCCTGTGGGAGAGAGGGGATCCCCTGGTGTCCGAACTATCATCTTTCCTTGCTGCTTTCCGGAAAGTCTTCGATGAACCAGGAGGAAAATCCTCTTCACCCTCCTCTCTGCTATGTCTCCGCCAAGAGAGTCTCACCATGGGCCAATATGCCATACGGTTCCGTACCCTCACTTCTGTGCTTACCTGGGACAACGAGGCTCTGGTGTCCGTCTTCTGGGAGGGTCATTCCAGTCGGATTAAGAACGAGTTGGCCGGTCGGGACATTCCTACCACCCTGGATGACCTGGTGTCACTAGCTACCCAGATTGACATCCGGTTCCAAGAATGTACCAAAGAGACTACCCGGGAGAGAAAGTTTCCTCGCCTTGCTCCTACTTTTCAGAGACCTGCCTCTCAGCCAGTCACTCCCCGGGTGCACTCGCCCGAACCTATGCAGATCGACCAGACC
Source organism: Phyllobates terribilis (assembly GCF_046119375.1). NCBI lineage: Eukaryota > Metazoa > Chordata > Amphibia > Anura > Dendrobatidae > Phyllobates > Phyllobates terribilis. The sequence continues at coordinate 288,468,060 of NW_027362761.1, forward strand.
AAGATGGTCAAATCTCGCCCAGAGTCACGCCTAGTCGAGGGGAGCTGTTTCTATTGTGGCAGTAAGGAGCACTTCATCCGTTCCTGCCCGGAGAAGCCGGGAAACTCCAGTGTCTAGGACCACTCGGAGAGGTCGTCCTAGGCAAAAGTAAGCCCTCTCCGTCCCTGACTTTGTCTGTCTCTATCTCCTGGGGAGAGAACCGTCACTTTGAAATTGCTCACCTGGATTCTGGAGCTGCTGGAATCCTCATTTCCCAGTCCCTGGTAGAGAGATACCGGATTCCCACCAAACCTCTGGCTGAACCATTGTCAGTCGCCTCCGTGGATGGAAGACTCCTTCCGGTGACCATCCTGCTCGTCACTGAACCCATAACCCTGCAGGTGGGATTGTTGCGCTCTGAGAAGATCTCCTTCCATGTGCTGTCCGGACTCTCTCACTCCCTATTGCTAGGTCTACCCTGGCTCCAGACACATGAACCCGTGCTGAACTGGCAATCCGGTGAAGTACTCCGGTGGGGGCAGGAATGACATAGGATCTGCCTGGTTCCAGTTCTCCCGGCTCGTCCTCCACCTACCCCGGCTAATTTACCCGGTCTACCGGCACCTTACTGGTCCTATGCAGATGTCTTCGGTAAAAAGGAAGCAGAGACACTGCCACCTCATAGGCCATATGATTGCCCGATCGACCTGGTAACCGGTGCCACTGCACCCCGTGGTCGTATTTACCTGTTGTCGTCGGCCCGAAACCCGGGCCATGTCGGAGTACATCGAGGAGAAACTGGCCAGGGGATTCATCCAGAAATCTACCTTCCCGGCTGGAGCCGGATTCTTCTTCGTCAAGAAGAAAGATGGTTCATTATGCCCCTGTATTGACTATAGAGGACTCAGCCAAATCACAGAAAAGAACAAATACCTCATGCCGCTCATCTCCGAGTTGTTTGACCGTCTTAAGGGAGCTAGAATCTTTACCAAGCTAGATCTACGTGGGGCGTATAACCTGGTCCGAATCCGTCAAGGAGACGAGTGGAAGATGGCATTCAACACCCGGGACTGGGCTATGTTATCTCCCAGACAGGCCTACGAATGGATCCCGAGAAGCTCTCTGCTGTCCTAAAGTGGCCCCATCCGGAGGGGTTAAAGGCGATTCAGCGATTCCTGGGCTTCGCCAACTACTACCGTCTCTTCATCCCGCACTTCTCTTCCCGGACTGCTCCCATATCAGCGCTAACCCGTAAGGGAGCAAATCCCAAGGAATGGTCGCCCGAAGCTGAGGAGGCCTTCCTTTCCTTAAAGCAAGCTTTCTCCTCTGCCCCAGTGCTGCACCGTCCAGACTGCAACAAACAGTTCTACCTGGAGCTTGATGCTTCCTCCTCCGCAGCCAGAGCGGTGCTCACTCAAAAGTCTTCATCCGGGAGAATGGTAATCTGCGGCTTCTTCTCCAAACTCTTCTCCTCGTCTGAGCGCAACTACTCCATAGGAGACCGAGAACTGTTAGCCGTTAAATTGGCGCTGGAGGAGTGGTGTTACCTGCTTGAAGGGGCTCTATACGCGGTGATCATCTATATGGATCACAAAAACCTGGCATATCTCCAGAATGCCCAAAGACTCAATCTGCGTCAGGTCCCGTGGTCTTTGTTCTTCGCCCGCTTCGACTTCAACCTACATTTCCGCCCGGCGGACAAGAATGTTAAAGCCGACGTCTTGTCCCGATCCTTCCTGTCCTCCGATCAAGAGGAGGAGCCTATGCACATCATCGACCCCTCCAAAGTGATGAATGTGGCCCCCTTGGATCTGACTCGCCTTCCACCCGGTAAGACGTTTGTAGCGGTACCAGATCGTGAGAAGGTTCTTCACTGGGGTCATTCATCTAAACTAGCCGGCCATGCTGGCCAAAGGAAGATCTTCCTACTCATTACCCGGCATTACTGGTGGCCTACCCTGCGCAAGGATATGGCAGACTTCGTCTCGGCCTGTTCGTCTTGTGCCCGCAACAAAGTTCCCAGACATCTTCCAGCCGGTCGCCTCCTGCCTCTTCCTGTACCTGCTGCCCCGTGGCAGCACATTGCCATGGACTTTATTACTGATCTCCCTGTTTCTGCCGGTTGTTGAGTCATTTGGGTGGTCGCCGACCGCTTCTCTAAGATGGCCCATTTCATCCCTCTGCCTGGTCTCCCGTCGGCATCGGAGCTGGCCAAGGATTTCTTCCGTCATATCTTCCGTCTCCATGACCTACCCCTCCACATTGTGTCGGATCGAGGGGTTCAGTTCACCTCACATTTCTGGAGAGCTACCTGTAAGCTACTGGATGTCACCCTGGATTTCTCCTCTGCTTACCATCCACAGTCCAATGGCCAAGTGGAGCGTATCAACCAAATCCTTACCAGCTACTTCCGGCACTTTGTTAACGCTCACCATACCGATTGGGTGGAGCTCCTGCCATGGGCCGAATTCTCCTACAACAGCCATGAGAGCGAATCTTCTTCTAAATACCCGTTCTTCGTGGTCTATGGTCAACTTCCTTGGATTCCATTTCCCATCTCCGCCTCGGTGGACAACCCTGCCGCGGAGGCTCTTGTCAGCGAATTCTCCACCATTTGAGAAAATGCTAGGTCCGCACTTCTTCAGTCCTCCGAGCGGATGAAGAAACATGCTGACAAGAGACGTCTGGATCCGCCTCAATTCCACCCGGGAGATAAAGTCTGACTCTCTTCCAAACATGTCCAACTCAAAATACCCTCCTATAAGTTGGGTCCTCGGTTCATCGGTCCATTTGAAGTCCTCAAACAAATCAACCCAGTGGCCTACAAGTTAAAACTCCTGGCCACATTACGGATTCCCAACTCCTTCCACGTATCTCTCCTCAAACCAGTTGTGTTTAACTCTTTTTCCAACAATCTAGGTACTCCCCCTGCTGTTTCCGCTGAGGACGTTTTTGAGGTAGAGAACATTCTGGCCACTAAGAGGGTAAGAGGAAAATTCTTTTTTCTGGTGGATTGGAAGAGGTAGAATATTAGTGATTGGGACCATTCATGTTTAGCTGGTTGCAATTTTGCTAAATTTCCTCAAAGCAAAGTAGAAAAAAATTAATATTCTCTAGAATGTGGATTCTTGTAAAATTCAAGCAGAATTCAATTTTACTTGAATGAATTCAAATTCAGCAATCTGTACTATCTACCTATTTACTAATATATTCTTGTTTTTTGTATGCGTTGTTGCCAAGTTTAATGATTCATTTGTTTGTATTCTCAAATGCGTAATTTTCTGTACACACAATCTGAATACTGTATTTTAAGACTGTCTAGTTAGTATGCATGGTCTACGAATTGGATAGCATTTCTAAATATACCCCATATCTTTTATTGTTTCCGTGATATTTTTAAATTTACAATTTTTATTACCATTATTTTTTAACCTCATCAAATTGAGTTCAGTGGATTTTTTTCCCACTAGTAATAATAGACTCTTAAAAAATGCTGAAATGAAATTATTAAAGGCTGATGCACACTTGAGCACTTCAATAAGGCTTTGTTCACAGCCTTTCATAGTAAGTTCACAAGCTACCTATTTATTAGATTAGATGTTGGATATTTTTTAGAATTAAGCAATAGCATTCATTTCATGGATTCATAAAAGTTTAAAAGAATGGATCTATTCTATTCAAAATGAATATTAAAATCAATAAAGACAAGCTAAGGATTAGCAAATCAATTCTAAACTAACGAAACTCATGAAGAATTTCCCAAAATTGGCAGCAAATTCAAATTTTAGTAAATGCAATACATTTGTCACTCATCGCTTTGGTGGATTCATATGAGTTGGGAAGGATTTAAAGGGAATCTGTCAATAGGATGAACCATCCTTGGCCATCTATATGGGTATGTAGGTCATAGGAGGTTGAAAAAAATGATATCTTGATATCTGCGATACTAATATGTAAATCAGCTATTAAGATCTATGGGCAAGACATAGATCTGCATGAGAATCTGCTTCCAGAGCTTATTTTAAATAAAAGGGGCATTACCAGTTTGAATGACTGACAGTCTGCTTTTCTGATCTGCATGTCTCACAGTGGAAAAGCCCACTTTCATTTAAAATATGATCTGGAGGAAGATTCTTAAGGTTATCTTTGTCCAGCCCATAGATCTTATCAGCTCATTTGCATATTAGGAAAATATTGATTTGTCTGGAATAAGACATCAGATTGCAGATATCAAGGTATTAGTTTATTCAATTTTCCATGTCCTACAAACCCATATAGACAGCTTAGAAGGGTTGATTCTATTAATAGAATCTCTTTAAAAACACAATAAAATATTATATTCACCAAACCCCTCACTTGTGTCTACCGCTACAGCTCCCCAGTGGTCCTCCATTGATTTCCTAGGCCACAATTTCGACATGGACCTCCTCTATACTCTTCGCCGGCATTTCCGTCATAACACGAGAACACAAGTTTCAGGTCCTAACCAGAACCAGAAGCACTGTCGAATAGTAAAGAGAAGATCAGTGCCAGATTTCAATCACTAAATCAGTGACTTAAAATTATGAAAGATGCAGTTGTTGTTTTTTTTGGCCAAAAATCCAGATACTGTCTTTATAGACCTTACAATATTTTAAAACCTTCCTGACATCTGCAATACATGCTGTTTTTTGTTTACCTTGCCAAGCAAAATTGAAAAAAAGTTATAAAAAATATTATGTAGTCCGAAAGGCACCAATAAAACCTTCAAATACTCCGATATAAAACAAGCCCATACACAGCTCAATCGGTGAAAAAAAAATATATGATTCTCAAAATATGGTATAAAGAAGTCTTTATAGTGTGCAGAAATAGAAAAATGTAAAAATTATTTATTACTCTATGTTCACACGTTGCGTTTTTACTGTTTTTTTTTTCTGCAGGCAAAACCTGCTCTCTTGGCAGTAAAGAAGCTACTTACAAAAAGCAGATTTTGCTGCTGTTTTTGCTTTGTTTTTCAGGATCTCAAAGTTCAGCTATGCTTCTACAACAGAATCATGACCACAGGTCACTAATGCAAGACATACAGTACAGACCAAAAGTTTGGACACGCCTTCTCATTTAAAGATTTTTCTGTATTTTCATGACTTTGAAAATTGTACATTCACATTGAAGGCATCAAAACTATGAATTAACACATGTGGAATTATATACTTAACAAAAAAGTGTGAAACATCTGAAAATATGTCTTATATTCTAGGTTCTTCAAAGTAGCCACCTTTTGCTTTGTTGACAGCTTTGCACACTCTTGGCATTCTCTTGATGAGCTTTAAGAGGTAGTCAACGTGCGAAAGTATCCTAACCCTGGTGTTGCTATCCCATAGTGATACAAAGAATAAAGTTGTCCCATCACTTCTCCCACACAGTGAACAACAAGTAAAATTGTTGTTTGTTAATTTTGTTTCCTAAAAATCAGATTTAAAAGGCGATTTAGAAATGATATGTAGTCCCAAATAGAACCAATAAAAAGTTCAACAAAAAAACAACCCCTGCTCAGATCTATTGTTTCTCAAGGGAAAAATAGACGTTTTCTACATTACTAGTAGCTCAAAAGGCGCTGGAAATGTGACATATTGCCCAAATAACGTTCTAGTAAATACCACGGACACAAAGTCAAATTTCCTCTCCTTAGTCTTGCAACGTGACCAAATCAAAGTTAGTGTTGACATGTATGGCATTGCTGCAGAGTAGAGATGAGCGTTGTTCTACTCGAACTGTTCGCTAATCTCAAATTCGAGCTGTTTTGGGCGGTGTTCGAGCCGGACGGCGAACACGAACAATTTGAGAAAAATTCGGCTGTTCGAGGTTATGTTCGATAACTGTTCGTGCACCAAAATCATAACTGGATTTTTTCTCAGTAATGATGAAAATTAATGTTAATACGCAGTTTGAGTGTACAGCGGGGTGGGGGGAGGGGCAGGGGATGGATCTCTGCAGGAACAATGAAGATCTCCATTTTTTTTTTCTCTTTCCCGCATTTACAGTGGGGAGGTGCAATCTGTCAGCCTATCAGCAGCGCACACACGGAGCGAAGTGCTTTTTTTCACACAAGCAAGGGCATGTGTCATTGGCAGTGTATGTCACATGTCCTTGCCCTATAAGACCAAGCCATTTTCCCCGACGCCACCATTTTCTCACTGCTGCAGCTGCGTGTTAGACGGCACCGCTGTTGCTGTGTGCGCTATACCTTGTTAATTTCAAGCCAATTTTCGCACAAATCTACAGATAGCTTGGGAGTAGGGAATAGTTGTGATTGCAGTCCTTTTAAGGACTAGGTTACAACATTTCCTATGACTTTTATCAGGCAGGTCTGTGCTCTTAAATAGATAGGTTGTGGGAGTAAAGACTAATTGTAATTGGAGTCCTTTTCAGTTCCTATCAGTTTTTGCCAGGCAGGTCTGTGCCAGTGCTGTGCAAGTTTTTTTCACAGCATTTGGCTGAATCTAGCAAAGCTAATCCTTTTTGGCCTATTGCAGAGTGTGTTAATCAGTGGAGTAGCCTATCTGTGTTGCAAGATATACCACCTGTGTATAGAATACCAATTTTTTTACTGCACCTAGTGAAGTAAAATCTTTTGGGCATAGCATCATTCTATTAGTCCATCTATACTGACCTCCATCAGGTTGCAAATTGAATATAATTTTTTTCTGCATCTAGCTCTGAAAAAATATTGGGCTTCTAGCTGTGTGTGGGACTTGTTGTATTAGTCCATCTATACTGACCTCCATCAGGTTGCAAACTGAATATATTTTTTTCTGCATCTACCTCTGAAAAAATATTGGGCTTCTAGCTGTGTGTGGGACTTGTTCTATTAATCCATCTATACAGACCTCCATCAGGTTGCAAACTGAATATATTTTTTTCTGCATCTACCTCTGAAAAAATATTGGGCTTCTAGCTGTGTGTGGGACTTGTTGTATTAGTCCATCTATACTGACCTCCATCAGGTTGCAAACTGAATATATTTTTTTCTGCATCTACCTCTGAAAAAATATTGGGCTTCTAGCTGTGTGTGGGACTTGTTCTATTAATCCATCTATACAGACCTCCATCAGGTTGCAAACTGAATATATTTTTTTCTGCATCTACCTCTGAAAAAATATGTGGCCTTCTAGCAGTGTGTGGGACTTTCTCTATTAGTCCATCTATACTGACCTCCATCAGGTTGCAAACTGAATATAATTTTTTTCTGCATCTAGCTCTGAAAAAATATTTGGCCTTCTAGCAGTGTGTGGGACTTTCTCTATTAGTCCATCTATACTGACCTCCATCAGGTTGCAAATTCAAAATAATTTTTTGTCTGCATCTAGCTCTGAAAAAATATTGGGCTTCTAGCTGTGTGTGGGACTTGTTGTATTAGTCCATCTATACTGACCTCCATCAGGTTGCAAATTAAAAATAATTTTTATCTGCATCTACAGTACCTCATGAAAAAATATTTGGGCTTCTAGCTGTGTGTGGGACTTGTTCTATTAGTCCATCTATACTGACCTCCATCAGGTTGCAAATTGAATATAATTTTTATCTGCATCTAGCTCTGAAAAAATATTTGGCCTTCTAGCAGTGTATGGGACTTTCTCTATTAGTCCATCTATACTGACCTCCATCAGGTTGCAAATTAAAAATAATTTTTATCTGCATCTACCTGTCACGCTGTCTCTGTATACTGGAGGTAGGAGGCCTAAGCTGACCCTAAGCTGGGGCCCTGACTAATCCCTCAACCTGGAGGTACTGTTAAAGGTACAGAGGTCCAGGCCGCCAGCGTAACCCCTACCTCCTGAAGATCCCTGCACCTCAGTAATCTAGTCCTGAGAAGGACCCCGATCACAACCAAAGGGAACAAGAAATAATATGCCCAAACACAGTATTTAGACGAACGAGACAGTACAAGGGAAAAACCAAAACCACCTTGCATACAAACAACTTCTCAACTACAACAGAGGGAAAACCAACGGGAAAGGAGATAAATGATAAAGCGAGGAAAGGGAAAAAACACTTCCAAATACACTTATCTCAGCAACTCCAAACACCACGATCCGCTCTGTCAGTCTGAATGAAATGCTTTCACCGACACCTCCCAAACAGACCAGCAGGTATATGAAGGAGTCTAACTACAGAAGTATTGATTGCAGCTGGGCGAGGCTGGACCTCATCTAGCCCAGAGAGAGAGAGAGAATTAACTCCCTCACTGCCGAGAAACACAAAGCACCAACAAGTCAGCTGCGAGAAGTCAGGCTGTGTACTCGTGACGATCTTCGTGGCAACACACCCGTGACAGTACCCCCCCTTCTACGAGGGGCCTCCGGACCCTCAGGGCCAGGTTTATCCGGGTGAGTCGTGTGGAAGGCCCGAACTAATCGGTCAGCGTTAATATCCGACGCAGGAACCCACATCCTCTCCTCAGGACCATACCCCTTCCAATGAACCAGGTACTGAAGGGACCGGCGATTAAAGCGTGAATCAATGACCCTCGATACCTGGAACTCCAAGTTACCATTGACAACCACTGGAGGGGGAGGTAAAAGTGACGGTACCACCGGCGCCACATACCTCTTAAGTAATGATCTGTGAAACACGTTGTGAATTTTAAACGTAGGGGGGAGGTCAAGACGGAATGCCACCGGATTAATAATAGAACTGATTCTGTACGGCCCGATGAACCTGGGACCCAGTTTCCAGGAGGGAACCTTAAGTTTTATATTCCTGGTAGACAACCATACACGATCGTTCACACTTAGGTCCGGACCAGACACTCTCCTCCTATCAGCCATACGTTTGTATCGGTTCCCCATAGTATTCAGACTCTTCAGCACCCCTCTCCATACTGAAGCGAGTGATGAGGAAAATCGTTCCTCCTCAGGAACCCCCGAAGAGCCCCCCCCACTGAAAGTACAAAACTGGGGGTGAAAACCATATGCCCCAAAAAACGGGGACTTACCAGTGGACTCGCTCCGCCTATTATTAAGAGCAAACTCTGCCAGAGGTAAGAAAGAAGCCCAGTCCTCCTGGTTCTCTGACACAAAACACCGGAGATATGTCTCCAAGCTCTGGTTCATACGTTCCGTCTGGCCATTGGTCTGAGGATGAAAAGCCGATGAGAATGACAACTGCATCCCCCGCCGTGCACAAAACGCCTTCCAGAACTTAGACACAAACTGAGACCCCCGATCAGACACCACCTCGGAGGGTACCCCGTGAAGCCTCACAATCTCCCCAATGAACACCTGCGCAAGAGTTTTAGCATTAGGGAGAGCCGGAAGAGCGATAAAATGTGCCATCTTGCTGAACCTGTCCACTACAACAAGTATGACCGTTTTACCCGAAGACGGAGGGAGGTCCGTAATAAAGTCCATAGACAGATGAGTCCAAGGACGCCCCGGGATCTTCAAAGGTAAGAGGGCCCCAGACGGACGGGTATGTGAGGTCTTAGAGCGCGCACAAACCCCACAGGACGCGACAAAAGTTACCACCTCCTTATGTAAGTTAGGCCACCAAAACCGACGCGAGAGGAGATCCACAGTTGCTTTACTCCCCGGGTGTCCTGCAAAAACTGAGTTATGGTGTGCCTCGATCACCTTCTGTCGCAACTGATCTGGAACAAACAGTCTCCCTGGAGGTCCAACAGGGGCGTCCCCCTGAGCCTCCAATACCTCCTCCTCCAGCTCAGAGCATACTGCCGAGACCACCACCCCCTCCTGAAGGATAGGAATCGGGTCGTCCGTATTCCCGGCCCCAGGGAAACTACGAGATAAGGCATCCGCCTTTACATTTTTTGACCCAGGACGATATGTAACGACAAAATTAAACCTGGTAAAAAACAATGACCACCTAGCTTGTCTGGGATTCAGACGTTTCGCGGACTCCAGATATAGCAGGTTCTTGTGATCGGTGATGACGGTGACCGGATGAACTGCCCCCTCCAAAAAATGGCGCCACTCCTCAAAAGCTAACTTAATGGCCAAGAGTTCCCTATTGCCGACATCGTAATTCCTCTCAGCGGACGACAATTTTTTAGAGAAAAAGGCGCACGGATGCCACTTACCAGGGGACGAACCCTGTGACAATACTGCTCCCACCCCTACCTTGGAAGCGTCTACCTCTACAATGAATGGCTGAGACGCATTAGGTTGAATGAGTATGGGCGCCGATGCAAAACATTTTTTCAAAGAGGAGAATGCTTGACAAGCCTTGTCAGACCACCTAGAAAAATCCGTACCCTTTTTAGTCATGTCAGTGAGAGGCTTAACCATGGACGAGAAATTACGAATGAACTTCCGGTAATAATTAGCAAACCCCAGGAAACGTTGTAGTGCCTTAAGATTCTCTGGCCGATCCCACTCAAGAACTGCCCGCACTTTCCCAGGGTCCATACGAAAACCGGACGCTGAAACCAGGAAGCCTAAAAACTGGAGTTCCTGTACGGCGAACACACACTTTTCCCACTTGGCATACAGTTTATTATCCCGCAAAATCTGTAACACCTGCCTAACGTGCTCCTGATGAGACACCAGATCCGGCGAGTAAATTAGGATATCATCCAGATATATGACAACAAACTGTCCCACCAAGCGGCGAAAAATGTCATTAACAAAGTGTTGGAACACCGCCGGGGCATTAGTCAGACCGAATGGCATGACAAGGTTCTCATAATGCCCCTCCGGAGTGTTAAACGCCGTCTTCCACTCATCCCCCTCCTTCATCCTAATCAGATTGTACGCCCCCCTGAGATCCAACTTAGAGAACCATTTGGCGCCCACGATCTGATTAAAGAGATCGGGAATAAGTGGGAGCGGATACGGATCTCGGACCGTAATCCGATTAAGTTCACGGAAATCCAGGCAAGGGCGTAGGCCTCCATCTTTCTTCTTAACAAAGAAGAACCCCGCAGTCACCGGTGAAGATGAAGGTCTAATATGCCCCTTAGCCAGACTTTCTGAGATATAATCCTTCATGGCCTGCCTCTCAGGACCAGAAAGGTTATACAACCTAGCTTTAGGTAACTTGGCCTCAGGGAGCAGTTTTACAGAACAGTCATACACGCGATGAGGAGGTAGTTCCTGACACCCATTCTCCGAGAATACATCCTCAAAGTCCGCCAGAAATGGAGGTAAAACCCAAGGAGTAACCGCACCAATGACCGTGTTCATGCAGTTTTTATTACAGAATTTACTCCATTGGCTTATCTCCCTGGTTTGCCAATTAATAACCGGGTTATGCTTAGCTAACCAAGGAAGGCCCAACACAATAGGAGTGGGAAGACCCTCCAACACGTAGCAAGACAACAGTTCTTTATGTATTGCCCCCACTTGAAGTTTTACGTCATGCACAGCTTGCAAAAAACTTCCCTGCCCGAGAGGCCTGGCATCGATCGAGAATATGGGAATGGGTTTAGCCAACTCACTCAACCGCATACCTTGAACCCGGGCAAACCGAGCATCAACCAGATTAGCCCCGGCCCCACTATCCAGAAGAACAGATATCCTCTCAGTTCTCGTACCCACCACCACCTCCGCCGGTACGAGAAACTGAGACGAACCTAGGGACAAAATACCTACTCCCAGATTGCCGTCCACCACACAACCTGGGATCAACAGTTTTCCGACGACTCTTCACTCTGCAAGGGACGGGATGGACACCCCCCAATAAAATGTCCCTTTCTCCCGCAGAAGAAACACCTTCCTGCCTTATGGCGCACCACCGGTCCCCTCCCCCGAAATGATGTCCCTCCTAATTGCATAGGCTCCTCAGGACTGACCAGGGGAACCACCATATGAGGGGACCTTGTAGGAGGTGGAGTCATCACAGGGGGTAGAGTTATCCCGCACCTCTCCCGAAGCCGTCTGTCCACGCGAATAGCAAGGGCCATAGCGGCTTCCAGAGACACGGGAGAGTCATACTGTGCCAACACATCCTGCAATTTGTCGGATAAACCATGACAAAACTGGCTCCTAAGAGCCGGGTCATTCCACTGGGTGTCCGTGGCCCACCTACGGAACTCCGAACAGAATTCCTCCGCCGGACGATCTCCCTGCTGGATCCTACGTAACTTAGACTCAGTAAGGGAGATCCGATCTGGGTCATCATATACGAGTCCCAGGGCAGCGAAAAACCTATCCACTGACTGGAGAGCCGGGGAACCCGGGGGAAGAGAGAACGCCCAAGATTGTGGGTCCCCTTGTAGGAGCGAGATGACAATTCCCACCCTTTGTTCTTCACTCCCCGATGACCGAGGCCGCAGCCGAAAGTACAATTTACATGCCTCCCGGAAAACAAAAAACTTGTCCCGCCCCCCAGTGAACCTATCAGGGAGAGCTACCTTAGGTTCTGGTCCGGCTTGCTCCTGAGGATGCCAAACCTTGGACCTAACGTCCGCCAGCTCCATGGACAAACTCTGCAATTGCCGAGCTAGACCGGCTACTGGATCCATGGTAGCTGGAGAAAAACTAAGCGGGTCGGTGAAAATGTCACGCTGTCTCTGTATACTGGAGGTAGGAGGCCTAAGCTGACCCTAAGCTGGGGCCCTGACTAATCCCTCAACCTGGAGGTACTGTTAAAGGTACAGAGGTCCAGGCCGCCAGCGTAACCCCTACCTCCTGAAGATCCCTGCACCTCAGTAATCTAGTCCTGAGAAGGACCCCGATCACAACCAAAGGGAACAAGAAATAATATGCCCAAACACAGTATTTAGACGAACGAGACAGTACAAGGGAAAAACCAAAACCACCTTGCATACAAACAACTTCTCAACTACAACAGAGGGAAAACCAACGGGAAAGGAGATAAATGATAAAGCGAGGAAAGGGAAAAAACACTTCCAAATACACTTATCTCAGCAACTCCAAACACCACGATCCGCTCTGTCAGTCTGAATGAAATGCTTTCACCGACACCTCCCAAACAGACCAGCAGGTATATGAAGGAGTCTAACTACAGAAGTATTGATTGCAGCTGGGCGAGGCTGGACCTCATCTAGCCCAGAGAGAGAGAGAGAATTAACTCCCTCACTGCCGAGAAACACAAAGCACCAACAAGTCAGCTGCGAGAAGTCAGGCTGTGTACTCGTGACGATCTTCGTGGCAACACACCCGTGACACTACCTCTGAAAAAATATTTGGGCTTCTAGCTGTGTGTGGGACTTGTTCTATTAATCGATCTATACAGACCTCCATCAGGTTGCAAACTGAATATATTTTTTTCTGCATCTACCTCTGAAAAAATATTGGGCTTCTAGCTGTGTGTGGGACTTGTTGTATTAGTCCATCTATACTGACCTCCATCAGGTTGCAAACTGAATATATTTTTTTCTGCATCTACCTCTGAAAAAATATTGGGCTTCTAGCTGTGTGTGGGACTTGTTCTATTAATCCATCTATACAGACCTCCATCAGGTTGCAAACTGAATATATTTTTTTCTGCATCTACCTCTGAAAAAATATTGGGCTTCTAGCTGTGTGTGGGACTTGTTCTATTAATCCATCTATACAGACCTCCATCAGGTTGCAAACTGAATATATTTTTTTCTGCATCTACCTCTGAAAAAATATTGGGCTTCTAGCTGTGTGTTGGACTTGTTCTATTAATCCATCTATACAGACCTCCATCAGGTTGCAAACTGAATATATTTTTTTCTGCATCTACCTCTGAAAAAATATTGGGCTTCTAGCTGTGTGTGGGACTTGTTCTATTAATCCATCTATACAGACCTCCATCAGGTTGCAAACTGAATATATTTTTTTCTGCATCTACCTCTGAAAAAATATTGGGCTTCTAGCTGTGTGTGGGACTTGTTGTATTAGTCCATCTATACTGACCTCCATCAGGTTGCAAACTGAATATATTTTTTTCTGCATCTACCTCTGAAAAAATATTGGGCCTTCTAGCAGTGTGTGGGACTTTCTCTATTAGTCCATCTATACTGACCTCCATCAGGTTGCAAATTCAAAATAATTTTTTGTCTGCATCTAGCTCTGAAAAAATATTGGGCTTCTAGCTGTTTGTGGGACTTGTTGTATTAGTCCATCTATACTGACCTCCATCAGGTTGCAAATTAAAAATAATTTTTATCTGCATCTACAGTACCTCTGAAAAAATATTTGGGCTTCTATCTGTGTGTGGGACTTGTTCTATTAGTCCATCTATACTGACCTCCATCAGGTTGCAAATTGAATATAATTTTTATCTGCATCTAGCTCTGAAAAAATATTTGGCCTTCTAGCAGTGTGTGGGACTTTCTCTATTAGTCCATCTATACTGACCTCCATCAGGTTGCAAATTAAAAATAATTTTTATCTGCATCTACCTCTGAAAAAATATTTGGGCTTCTAGCAGTGTGTGGGACTTTCTCTATTAGTCCATCTATACTGACCTCCATCAGGTTGCAAATTAAAAATAATTTTTATCTGCATCTACCTCTGAAAAAATATTTGGGCTTCTAGCAGTGTGTGGGACTCATTGTATTAGGCCATCTATACCAAGCTCCACCAGCTTTGAAATTAATAATAATTTTTAGCTGCATCTAGCCCTGAAAATAATTTTTCCCAATAGTGGTAGCAATAGAAATATGGGGCGCGCGCCTGGCTAACAAAAATATACGCTTCATAACACAAAACACCAGCCTAGCGCACTGCATTAATAAGATGGCATCATCGTCTCTCCCAGTGCTAGGCCTACTACGCAGGCTAGTATTCCTGTGCCTAAAACACAATGTATGGGTCCGCGCTAGCCACTATGCTGAGGGGTATAAAGCTGCTGCTAACGCTTTATAACAATTCAATTGGCAGATTTTCACAGAGCTCTTCCACAACGCCCACCCATCGGGCAACAGTTGCCCACCCTCCCTATGGGATCTAGTGGCGAATAGTTGATGCCATTAATCAGAGCGCCAGTTGCCCCGTCAACGTGGCAAGCATACGGTAAGGCATGGGAAGAGTGGACACGACTAGTAGCAGGCAGACGGGTTGACCAATGTGAACAAGCCAGATCACAAGTCACCATAGAATTTCTCCACCAGCTAATGATGAGGGACATATCAGGGGCGTCAGCGCAGCGGTGTCTGACCGGAGTAGCATTTCACTTCCAACTACTGAATTGGGGAGATGTGACAAAGATTCATCATCAGACAATCCATAAAAGGGTGGAAAAGGGGTCAGCCAAGTCAGGAATGTAGACGTCCCGTCCCGTGTCACTAAAACTGATTTCTCACATCTTATCCCTAACACCATTAACATGACACTCACAATTTGAAGCAACACTAATGTCTACTGCATTTGTGATCGCCTTCTTCGGGGCGCTATGTATAAGCGAATTAGTCCCTCAATCCAAAATTACCACCAGTGGACGCTTATTACACCAGGAAGTAGTCATAGCCAATAATGCAATACGTGTACGCATACACCAATCGAAAACGGTTCCAGCGGGCAGGGGTACTTGGGTACTTCTACAACCCACAAATGGTACATTGAGTCGGGTAACAATAGTAAAAACATATCTAACCATCAGATCACAAAGTAATTTCTTCGTATCACACATTGATGGAACGCCATTATCAAGATACCTGTTCCAAGCTATATTTAATAAATGCATAACATCGGCAGGGAACCACCCCAAAGATTACGGGACACACTCATTCCGCATAGGTGCGGCCACGGAAGCAGCAAGAGCAGGACTGTCAGAAACGGAAGTTCAGAGGATAGGGAGATGGCGATCCACGTGTTTGGCGAGATACATAAGACCGGACTTGTTATCCTAACGTGGTTTGTTTCTTTTACAGGTGACGCTAAGCCAACAGTGTGAGTGATAGGCCACTCGTATATATATTGGGCACAAAAAAGGGCGAAAGTCCGCCCAGGCGGGAGGAAATTAGAGTTTCATAACACATATTTCAACTGGAGAGGTATTAGAGGCCTGCTATGGCCACAGGTACTAATGGAGGTAATCAAGGTAGGGAGAGAGGCAAGAGGTCCGGTCATCTTAGTTATACAGGCCGGGGAAAACAACCTAGGTCATCACAAGAGCGCATAACTAATGGCAATAATGAAACTAGACACTGAGCGCTTCAGAGAATTTTTCACAAAATTAGCTATAGTATGGTCAGAGATTGTGCCGATAGCGGTATGGCAAGGTGCGCGAGACATCACGGCCATCGAATGGACAAGGCGGGTAATAAATATTCGGATGGCAAAATTTAGAAGAGACAGAGGTGGTGTAGTGATACGACACCGACAACTGGAAGGAGATAAAGCAGGCCTCATACGGCCCGACGGTGTTCACTTAATAGATATTGGACTGGACATATTCCTGTCAGGACTCCAGGATGGAGTGGAACAAGCGTTAAGAGTGATGGGTGGGGGTCAGAGTCCTGCATACGAGTACGCTGGATCCTCCGTGGCCTGGAAATAGAAAGGACATGTTGGAGAGTTACACTTGTTGGCCAACTTGCCGGAGTGGGGACCCAGGGCATGCTGCAACAAGCTGAATTATTTTAGAAATAAAATGCCTTTCTAATGGAATGAGTATAAAGAGTTAATAAAGCTGTGACTGATCCTCACCCATCCAGTTGTAAGAGTTACATTATTGGGTTGTCCATGAAAGGGGGGCGGTAGGGGGGCTGAGCATCTGGGTTTGGTTGGGGGTCCCCACAGTCTGCCTAGGCTAGATTAATTTAAAAATTCTTATTAGATACACAGGCGGTGCAGCTTGCTTCGCAGCTGGGCTACTACGCCCAAAGTATTGCCTAGGCTAGATGCAGTTAAAAATTCTACTCTGACTAGCAGACACTGAAGATTTGGAGCAGACCTCTGAGTAAACAGCTCTTCAGACTCAAACATCTGTGTTACCCCAAGCCATAGTGTATGCAGTTTCTTACAGTTAAAAGGGGGGGGTGCGACCCAACCCACCTGGAATTGACGATTCCAACGTCACGTAAGACACAGCAAGGGGACTCCCAAAATTGTGGCACAGACACCACTTAACCCTAGAACGCATACCTGTGGCCTTGCAGGCCCGCCCAGTTAATTGTTTTCTATTTTCTGCAAGATTGCTTTAGTTAGAATTTTGAAACTCTAGGTATTCTTCATGTATATAGTTGTTTGTCATTTGAGCTTGAGTTATTTCATGTTATTTGCACACGGGCCTAAAGGGCCCCAGGTATGTGAAAGTGTAGATTTTTATGGTCATGCGTTCTAGGGTTAAGTGGCATCAATTGCCCCACTGTTGCTTAAAACGGTTGGTGAGGTGATTTTACCAAATCCCCAAGCTTTTAGTCTCCCAAGGATGACACAGGGGTAGAAATGTCCTTGCGATTCCATGATTTGATCATCTTTATGAACGTGAGTCTGTCTACATTCTCAGTGGACAGCCGCGTGCGCTTATCTGTCAGCACACCACCAGCAGCGCTGAACACACGTCCAGAGAGAACGCTGGCTGCATGGCATGACAAGATCTCCAAGGCGTGAGTGGCGAGCTCCGGCGATTTTTCAAGATTGGAATACCAAAATGAGCAAGGGTCCAGTGACACAGTCATGGCTTCGATGTTCACTTGGAGATTCTCCTGTACCATCCTCTCTAGGCATTGACTATGTGTCAGACTTCTTGTCTCCTGTGGCCTTGCAAAGGATGGTCTAAAAAAGTGGTGAAAGGATTCCACAAAATTGCTGTTACCAGCAGATACTGTGTTACTGTTACTGTTTGAGTGATGAAGACTCGACAGTCCCACCGTTGGCAAGTTAGAACTGTGAGATTCACTACGTGCACCACTGGTGTTTTGTGGAAAAGCACATGTAAGATTCTGCAACAGATACTCCTGCATTCGTCAATACCTTTTTATGGCAGGAATTATTTCGGCAAATATACTTTTGTACCGGGGATCTAAGAGTGTGGCAACCCAGTAGTCGGGATTACTTCGAATTCTGACAATCCGGGGGTCATGTTGCAGGTAGTGCAGCAAGAAGGCACTCATGTGTCTTGCGCATCCAGAAGAACCAAGTCCTTGTTGTGTTGGTAGCGAGGTAAGAATCATGCTTCCTTCCTCTGCCCTCTCCCTCCAATCTCGCACAACAGAAATGTGATCAAGGTCTCCCTCATCTGATGAGTCTTCCATGCCCATTGCCAGTTCATCCTCCACTTCTTCCTCGGCTCCTGCACCTTCCTCAACAGTTTGGCTGCTACCATGCGCCCTGGTTAATCCCTCTCCCCCACCCTCCCATGCCTGCCGCCTTGGTGCTGCCAACCGTCTGGACCTTGGAGATGTTATCCCTTCCGCATACGACTCCTCCTCTACTTCATCCACCTCCTCTTGTCCCACCACCTGACTCCGAATTCTGTTTAACATGTGCTCCAGCATGTAAATCACCGTAAAAGTCATGCTGATAATGGCATCGTCAGCACTAAACATCTTCGTCGCCATTTCAAGACTGTGCAGAAGGGTGCATAGGTCCCTGATCTGAGACCACTCCTCCAGCGTGATTTGCCCCACCTCTGGATCTCGTTGGCCCAGGCTATACGTCAGAACGTATTGCACCAGGGCTTGTCGGTGCTGCCACAGTCGCTGCAACATGTGCAGAGTTGAATTCCACCGTGTCGGCACATCGCATTTCAGCCGGTGAACTGGCAGGCCCAACGACTTCTGTAGAGATGTAAGTCGTTGAACTGCGGGATGCGAACGGCGGAAGTGAGCACACAGCGACCGTGCACTCTGCAGAAGGCCATCTAGTCCGGGATAGTGGGCTAAAAATTGCTGGACAACCAGGTTCAACACGTGAGCCATACAAGGCACGTGTGTGACATTGCCCCGGCGAAGTGCCGCACCCAGGTTTGCAGCATTGTCGCACATGGCCTTCCCTGGTTGCAGGTCCAGTGGAGACAACCTTTCATGAAACTGGGTCTCCAGAGCTGACCAAAACTCCTCAGCTGTGTGACTCACATTTCCCAGACATTTCAAAGTAAACACTGATGCGTTGAGCCCTGCTGCCAGCATAGTAAGGAGGTGTGCAGGATTCCTTCTGCGCAGTTAGAAAGCAGGTGGCATTACCAGACAGGCTTTGGGTGCAGGTGGAGGACCGAGAGGAGGTTGAGGAGGCAGAAGCAGTGGAGGAAGTTCGAGATAAAGAGGATTAACACACAACTCGTGGGGATGGTAAGAATTGGACAGCAGCCCCTTGTTCTGCTGTCACAATAGTTACCCAGTGCCCAGTCAGCGACATGTAACGCCCCTGTCCATGCCTTCTCGTCCAAGTGTCTGTGGTGAAGTGCACCCTGTCACACACAGAGTTTCTCAAAGAAGCGGTGATGTTGTGTGCGACATGCTAGTGGAGCGCAGGCACACCTTTCTTTGAGAAGTAGTGCCGACTGGGCATCTGGTACTGGGGCACTGTGATGGACATAAGGTCTTGAAAATCCTCTGTGTCCTCCAGGTGGAAAGGCAGCATTTCTGTAGCCAACAGCTTGCAGATGGTGAAATTCAACCTCTTAGCTTTCTCATGGCTAGGAGGAAATGGTCTTTTACTTTTCCACATCTGAGGGACCGAGGGCTGGCTGTTGTGCTTAGACGGTGTTGAATAGGGTGTCCCCGGCAACTGCCGGTCTGTGAGGAAGATGCAGGCGGACATGTTAGGTTGCCTTGATCCAAAGGTGGTGCTCTCGATGTTGGAGAGCGCTCAACACTAGCAGGTGTTTCCACTTCCCAATGAACTGACGACCTGCCAATCACACTGGCTGTTGCGGGTAAAGAGGTGGCAGGTCTGCGTCCAAAAACATGTGTGACTGCTGTCCCCCCAGTCACAGAGGATGAAGAGGCTGCGGATGCACAAGATTTGGCAGACGGTGGTTGGCCCAGCCGGCTAGGCCGCATTGTAGCACAGTGAGCTTCCCACTGCAACTTATGCTTCATATCCATGTGACGGTACATGCATGAAGTACTCAAACTATGTATTTTTTGGCCTCTACTTAGCTTTTGCTGACAAATATTACAGATAACACGAGTTGGGTCATCCTTATCGATCTGAATAAATGCCCAGGCTATGCAAGGCTTAGAGCCCATGTGACCTGAAGAGCCACTACGACTTGTGGTCAGAGGCAGAGTTGTGGTTGAGGATGCAGTTGTTGACGTGCTTCCAGTACTCCGTCTCTGTTCAGGAAGGCGCAACCTAACCTCGTCGTCAATAGCATCTGTGATGCCCCGCTGCGCTTGGTATCACAGATCCTACAAGAGTGCATTGATGGAATCCTCCACAAGAGGCCCCCATAAACATTCACACATCTCCACCTTCCACCTCAGACCAGCAGAGGGAGCCCGTTAGGGATATAAATAGGGAAGGTGGAGCTAGGCAGTTTAGTTCCTCTGAAGAGTTCCTGCAGTAGAGAAGCCTAAGAGAGGTCAGTCTGCAGTGGAGCTCAGTCTAGTCTAGAGAACGCAGTTAATAGTTCAGCAGTGGAGCACGAGGCTCCTGCTTGCTAGATTCAGGGAGCCCAGATAGAGCTTAAGGTGTGCCGGTGCCGTAAGATCAGTGAAGCGTGGCAAGCTGCCGTTAGTGTGTATAGCCTAGTGAGAGCCCGAGTAGGCCGAAGGCGAGTGGCGAGTTAGTACATAAGGGGCAGAGGAGCTTAACCAGCTCACCCCGAAGCATTTACCGGACACAGGATCCGAGCTTACCGGTATCTCTATGACCCAGTAAGGCATAACCGGAATCCCTGGAGAACTACAAGTCCCAGGATCACTAAGGTGCTGATATGTAACAGAGCCAGGAGACGCTTAGGCCCCGCATACTGGGAGCGTGAACTCCAAGAGAAGGCCCTACCACAAGGTCAGCCAGCGCAGGACAGAGACAAAGTTAGGCCTAGCTCCAGGCAGGTCAGAAACTTACTACGCAGAGGCAAGAAACAGGAGGCCCTACACCCGCTCATTGGGGAGGATCCTGATATGCACCCTTCACCCTACAGTGCTCCGGGATGTGCCTGAATTTCCACCAGTAAAAGGTACTGAAGTGACTACCGTGTCCGTTCCCGTTCTTGCTCTGACCCAGCTGGGTCTCGCCTGTCCTGCATTCCCCCTGCATACGCTGCCCTGAGACCTAGCTCCACCTGTGGGGAGCTATACCATCGAGCTGCCTTATCACCGGCCTCAGTGGACTGCTGCAGCGCTGGTGCTTGTCACCAGATACCACAGGTGGCGTCATGAACTCTTATAAAATTAACAATTATCCACCCTTTTAAAGAGAGACCCCAGGGTACGGGCCAGGGAGCCGACCACCGCGACATCCCCAAGGCCAGGCAAATGCCCGGGTACCGAGTCATCCCCATCCCCAGGGCTAGTCACATCCTCCTCCACCTCCTCTGCTGACCTCATCGACTGTCTGACTGTGGGTTGACAGTAAGTGGGATCTCCAACCTCGTCATCATCACCCTGTGTGTTATCACACCCGTCGCCCTCAGAGCCAACCTCTTCCTGCCCTGACCGAAAAGTCAAGTTGTCGCTCCAATCAGGTATTTGAGTCTCATCATCGTCTTCATCATTGTCTCCACCAACAGGAGTTACAGTTTGGGAACAAGGGTCTACATTATGCTCAGAACCTTCTTCATCTGGTCCTGGATCCAACTTATAAAGATTCTGGGCATCGGATCAGATCATTTCCTCATCTGGATTAACAGAAGCTCTGGAGCAGACCTCCGTTTCCCAGGCTATAGTATGAGTAAACAGCTGGGCAGACTCAGCCATCTGTGTTACCCCATACTCAGACGGGCAGCTGGAGACTTGGGAGCTGTGAGGAAGCAAGTGCGATTGGGGTGACACCTCTGAGGACTGGAGTATTTGTGATGTTGAAATTGAGGTGATGGAGAGCCCACTTGAAGGAGCACTTGATATCCGTTGAAGCACCTGCTGTTTTTGTGCCTCATCTAGAATTTGTAGCGATGGGCGTGTCCGTAAGAATGGGATCGTATCACATTGTCCACGAAAAGAAGTCGACATCTTAGTTTGGCTGGAAGATGGTCTTTCTTCTGCAGATGTTACTCCCCCCCCCACCGTGGGGGGCCTCGACCCACCGGCGGACAGGCACCAGTATTGGGATAGGGGGGCTGGCCGTCAGGGTCCACCGCGGCTCTGGCACAAACCCGGCGACACAGAGGTGGCACAGGCAGGAACGGACTGGCCGTGTCGGCTTCTCACTTTTTGGATTTTAGAAGGGCATGACATGCCTATATCTGTGTCTCCCCCTCCTTTTACTCCTCCACCTCTTTTCTTTTCGCATGACTATATGTACTTGTCACTTTTCCATGTGTTAGTTGTGTCTTCTGAGCAGTTTGTCAGCTTTTGGACACCTTTGAAGGTGTTTTCTATGTGTTTCTATGTGTTTTTGTTTGCCTGCCATTGGTTTTAACGGTGTTCGAAGGTGTTCAACGAACAGTTCGACGAACAGTTCGGCGAACACACGGGTGTTCGACGAACCGAACCGAACTCGAACACTACGGGGGTGGCTCAACACTACTGCAGAGAAGATAACCCATTTCAAATGATTCTCCAGGACTTAATGGTTGATGACCTATCAGCTGTTGGACCTTATTAATATGTGATCAATGGGGGTCTAATGCCCATCATACCCACCGATCAGCTGAAAAGTTGTCAAGGTAAATGCTCCAGAATAACAGCATCTAAAAACTGTCTTTCATTACTTGCACTTAATATGTGTTTTAAACTCTTTCAGCCCATTGCCTAAAGTCCTTATGGAAAGATTGGTAGTTTGTCAGAAAATGATGACAACTTAAAGGGAACCTGTCAAATGAAAAAACGCTATTAACCTGCATATATGGGGTTAATTTGCAGGTTAATATCGATCTGACACTGTGAGGCCGCTGCATTGAGAGCCCCTTTGCTGGGAGGGATTAACTTAATTCACCATGGCAGTCTAGCTCTTTCAGTCATAGGGGTGGGGAAGGCATGACAGTCACCACTTTGTACATGGAGCTCAGCGGCTGTAACCGCACCCCGGTCACTGACTGACAACTTGCTCATCATTAGAGCGAGCAGACAGTCAGTACCAGGGGAACGGTTACAGCCGCCACTGTCTATGCACAAAGCAGTTACGGAAACCATGCTAGCACCACCCGTATGACTGAAAGAGTGAGGCTGCCTGGGGAAATAAAGTGACGGGCACGTTAATGGGCAGGATCAATGACGTGCTACTTAGTTCTACTGAGAATTATGTCAGCCTATGCACACTGAGCATTTGCTCAGTGTATATCATTTAATTTGTTCTGCCTGTGTGAACAGGCTTTTAAACAATCTCCGATTAGTAAGTTTATTGATCAGCAGTTGTATCGTGCTGCCAGTTGGTCCATTTAAGTGGATGTTTAGATTTCTGTAGATTGTTAACTCATGAGCGCAAGGTCCTCTCCCCTTCCATACCTGTCGGTCAGTGTTAGTTTGTTTACTGTATTTTGTTTATATATTTATTATATTTGTGTAAACCTTCTCATGTACAGCACCTTAGAATGAATGGTGCCTTAAAAATAAATTGATTAATAATAATAATAATCATCATAATAATAACTTGCGTTAGAGAATGTTGAAATAAAAAAAAACATGACCATGTGTAAAATGCACTACCAAAAATTAAACAAAATCTACTTATTGTTAAATAAAAGATGTGTTTTTTTTCTCAAACAAAGGTTTAGTTGAGAGATGAATAGGTTCAATGTTACACCGGTTATGGCTTAGATGTGTAAATTGCATTATTTTTTTTCACTTCTAGCTGGTCCGTCACATGCAGGGTGGAAAGTATTGTATTTATCACCTGTCAGGGCTTGGCAGAACTGAGTTACGTGGAGCAGGACAGCATAAAATTATCATACACAAGCATGAAATTACAAAATCGTTCGGAACTGAACAACAAAATTATTTCATTTCAGATAGAGGCTATTCTATTTTTTAGCCTTGACATGTTGGCTGCCAAAGTTTGAATTGAAATAGAGTGCGATGTGTATAGAATATAGACAGTAATAACAAGGAAAGACATGTAAACTATCCATGCAAATATGTTATATTAATGGATATGCTGGTGCATAAGTAAATGTAATGCTTGATGCCTCCAAACAAAGTGTAAATTTTACAATTTACACAGTGTAGCATAACATAAAGATACAGTATAAAGTAATGCTTTTAAATCTTTTGCAGAATGGAGTATTTCAATGATTTTCAAAAGTTTTAATGGTATATGTATTTTTTTACTTTTTAAAAAAAAAAAAATTATCTGCTCTTGGATAAACCATATGAGAACATACTGTATAAAACAATCTAAAAATGTATGAAGAAACATAAGGAACATGAGCAAGTGGTAAATGAGAAGTCAACTCTCGGTTTATCTTGCTTACATTACACTTTAGGTTTAGTGCATGTGCTCATAAAATCTAATGTATGAACCAAAAGTAAAGCCTTAAGGTATGCAATTGTACTTTAAATCAAACATTTATATAGGTCTCCCATAGGTGACATATACAGATCTGTTATTGCTTACCTTCTCTCAGCATGACTTGGTTGGCACAAGATGACTATCTTTAAAAAATAATGATTTTGCTTTACTAACAAGAGTTATGCTATATGAATCTGGCAAGTTAGTGATTTTGATTTGAATTGGATGTTCTGGATTTTTTTAGCATGTTATGAGAATGTAATGAATTTATTTCAGTTCTTCAATACAAAAAGTGAAACTCATATATTATATAGAGTCATTACAAACAGAGTGATCTATTCCAAGTGTTTATTTATGTTAATGTTGATGATTATGGCTTACAGCCAATGAAAACACAAAAGTCATTATCTCAGTAAATTTGAATAATTAACAAAAAAAACACCTACAAAGGCCTCTTAAGTATTTAAAAAGGTTCCTTAGTCTGTTTCAGTAGGCTCCACAATCACAGGGAAGACTGCTGACTTGACAGATATCCAGAAGGCAGTCATTGACACACTAAGTAAATGCAAAGTAAATTTTGCATTTCAATTGGAAATCAAGGTCCCAGAGTCTGGAGGAAGGGTGGAGAGGCAAACAAGAGTGGAAAGGTCTAGTGTGAAGCTTCCACAATCAGTGATGGTTTGGGGAGCCATGTCATCTGCTGGGGCAGGTTCACTGTGTTTTATCAAGACCAAAGTCAGCACAGCCGTCTACCAGGAAATTTTAGAGCACTTCACACTTCCCTCTGCCTACAAGCTTTTTGGAGATGGAAATTCCATTCTCCAGCAGGACTTGGCACCAGTCCACATTGCCAAAAGTACCAATACCGCATTTAAAAACAACAGTATCACTGTGCTTGATTGGCCAGCATACTCACCTGACCTTGACCCCATAGAGAATCTATGGGGTATTGTCAAGAGAAAGATGAGAGACACCAGACCCAACAATGCAGACGAGCTGAAGGCTGCTATCAAAGCAACCTGGGCTTCCATAACACCTCAGTAGTGCCACAGGCTGATCGCCTCCATGCCACGCCGCATTGATGCAGTAATTGATGCAAAAGGAGCCCCGACCAAGTATTGAGAGCATTTACTGAACATACATTTCTGTAACCCAACATTTCAGATTTTAAAAACATTTTTCAAGCTGTTGTTATATTCTAATTTACTGAGATAATGACTTTTGTCTTTCTCCTCTGAACTCTAAAATGGACTTCTGGGAGAACTTTCCCGTTCGGGTTTGCTCATCTGTATTCTTGGCAAGTTGTGACATTTTTTTGATATAAATATTACTCCAGTTCCTGACATGGAGGAACATGCTACTTTTCAGATGCATCTCAATAAATCAGGGCCTCTGACTCTACCTTGCCTCTTATCAAGACCAACAAAATTATTGCCAGTTTTGATGAATTGCGTCCAAAGTTATAAATATTTATGCCCAGATCAAGATCAGTGATATTCATGTCAGTCTTGCTAAAAGGGTGTGGTTGAGTCAAACATTTTCTGATTCACTAATAGGCAAGTGCCTATTAATGAATCAGGAACATCTGACAAGTGGCGAGCACCTCTGTGCGCCTCAAAGATCTTACGCCAACCTGCGACATTTCAAAACATTTTACACCAGTTTTCTATAGTAAAAGCTTTGATGAATCAGGACCATAGTGTTTTGGGATTTTTCAAAGGTATTTGACACTGTCCCTGACAGAAGGCCAATGGGTAAATTAATTTTTATAGGTTTAGAAAGTATAGTTTTCAACTAGATAGAAAACTGGCTCAATGACTGCACCCAGAGAGTTGTGGTCAATGATTAATACCCAGAATGGTCAATGGTGGTAAGTGGTTGTAAGTGTTATACCCCAAAGTTTAGTGCTGGGTTCACTCCTGTTAAACTCCTTTATTAATCATATTGTGGACAGGATTAGTAGCGCTGCTTCTATTTTTGCAGATGACACCAAGCTATGTAGTAAAGTGCAGTCTATCGAAGATGTTGAAAAATTAAAAGCAGATTTGGACAAACTACATGTTTAGACATCCATTTGGAAGATGAGGTACAATGTGAATAAATGTAACGTTATGCACCTGAGTACTATGAATCTGCAAGCACCATAAGTTTTAGAGGCAGTAAAATTAGGAGAGTGAGTTGTAGAGAAACCTCAAGATTTACTAAATCACAAGCGAATTAACAACATGCAATCTTAATCAGATGCTGCTATGGCCAGTAGAAAATCATCATGTATTAAAAAAGGCAAGTAATTGTGGGACAAGGACATAATAGTACCATTTTACAAGTATTTATGTGTCCTAAACTGGAATGTGCAGCTAAGTCATAGGCATAAGTTCATAGAAAGGATGCTCTGGAGTTAGAATAATTACAAAACTGATGTTGAGCATAAAGGTTCTTGATAATGAAGAATGAGTATTTGAAGTTTTTAGTGTATTTAGTCTTGAAAATAAATATCTAATGTGTGACAAAATTAACATTAACAAGTATATGGACGATATAAAAATTTGGTCAAAAGCCGTACTTTGTAAAACCCCATCAAAAGAACAGTTGTTGCTCTCTCAGTCTGGATAAATGGTTCAAGTTCAACCGTAAGAACTAATAGTTTTCATAGTAAAGAAGCCTTGCTGCATCTGGAGATTAACACAGCAAGAGGTGACAAGGCTTTTTAATCTCTATAGTCAAGAATGATCATTTACCATAAGAACTATGATTTATGATGCTCAAGAACCCTATCTGGAGATAAAAAAGATTCAGTCTAAGTCTCAAGAGTAGTGTTGAGCGATACCTTCCGATATCGGGAAATATCGGATCGGATTGGATCGGACCGATACCGAAAAAGTATCGGATATCGCCGATTCCGATACCGGAAACCAATGCAAGTCAATGGGACATAAATATCGGAATTAAAATAAACCCTTTCTTTCCTTGTAGGTTATTTCTACATGAAGGAAAACAACTAAGAATAATGTAGAATGTATTGGGGGAGGTGGGGGAGACAATAAAGGCATAGAGGTTTAGCCCAGTCAAATGGAATAGCAGGAATTAATATTTTTTTATTATGTTCTGAGTTACGGAAATATTAACTATGTTAAGTATTTTTATATTTTGTCAGATATTTATGTTTCACTACTTCCATGCTCTTCACCTTCTTTTTTACTTCTCCCACACTTTCTCCTTCATCATCCTCAGCATCTTTTTCATCCACTTCTTCTTCACCTTCTTCTTCTTCACCTTCTTCGTATTATTCTTTTTTTTACATTCTTCATATTCTACTTCTTCATCTTCTTCATATTCTTCTTCTTCATCATATTCTTATTTGTGACAGGCATTCCTGTAGTTGTTATCTATAAAAGGTTGGACATTACACCTTTCGTTCTGCCCGTCACAAAAGATTTACAACAGGATTTGTCCGCGTTCAGTTTGGCCTGCAGCAGCAGGTCTTTTCCAGGGGCACCACGAGGAGGAACGGACTCACCCCCATACACTGCTTAGTCATCTTCTGCTTATAATTTAGATATTATCTTTTGCTCTGATTTTTAGTCTTATGCTTAATGTTCTTCCGCTTTTTGTTCTGCAGCTTCTTGTATTTCTGCTTCTTGGTTTTCTGTCTCTTGTTTTTCTGTATCTTGGTGCTTGTCTTCTCTTCTTTGTCTTCTTGGTCAACTTCTTCAGGGTCATCTTCTTGGTCTTCTTCGGGGTGGTCTTCAGGGTCGTCGTCTTCGGGGGTCCTCGTCTTCGGGGTCCTCGTCTTCTTCGGGTTGGTCTTCTGGATCCTCGTCTTCGGGGTCCTCGTCTTCTTCGGGGTGGTCTTCAGGGTCCTCGTCTTCTTCGGGGTGGTCTTCAGGGTACTCGTCTTCTTCGGGGTGGTCTTCAGGGTCCTCGTCTTCAGGGTCATTGTCTTCGGGGTCCTCGTCTTCTTAGGGTTGGTCTTCAGGGTCCTCGTCTTCAGGGTCCTCGTCAGGGAGATCCAGAGTGATTACCAAGAACCATTTCAAAAAGCTTGAACTTGGAAATGTAGCAGAAGGTACAAGAAAGCTGAGGAACTACCGAGGACCAGCTGACGGTACTGGAACCCGGATGGGTAGCAGAAGGTACCCATGTAAAAAAAAAGTTCAAGGCCGCGAGCCGGCCGCAGTTACCAAAACCCACAGTCCTACAGAGGGTGCTTGTCCTATTGGCACTATGGAACCAGCCTTCATTGCCAGATCCCGCAGCCCACATAGGAGTCACCTAAACTGCAGGCACCATAGAGTCGGCTAACCCGACCGCAACACGACAGGACAACGCATTGGAGGCAAAGTGACGTTGACACTACCCGGAAACAGCTGGCGTGCTGGAACCAGGCTGGGCAGGAGGGAGTACCCGTGCCAAAGACACTGCCGAGAACCAGCTGACGGTACTGGAACCCGGATGGGTAGCAGAAGATACAAGAGCAAATGGAACTACCGAGGACCAGCTGACGGTACTGGAACCCGGATGGGTAGCAGAAGGTACAAGAGCCAATGGAACTACCGAGGACCAGCTGATGTTACTGGAACTCGGTTACTAAGCAGGAGGTACCTGTGCCAGAAAGCACTACCAAGGACCAGCAGACGTTGGTGGAACTTGGATACCGAGAAGGAGGCACCTAATCCAAAGGCACTGCCGAGAACCAGCTGACGGTACTGGAACCCGGATGGGTAGCAGAAGGTACCCATGTAAAAAAAAAGTTCAAGGCCGCGAGCCGGCCGCAGTTACCAAAACCCACAGTCCTACAGAGGGTGCTTGTCCTATTGGCACTATGGAACCAGCCTTCATTGCCAGATCCCGCAGCCCACATAGGAGTCACCTAAACTGCAGGCACCATAGAGTCGGCTAACCCGACCGCAACACGACAGGACAACGCATTGGAGGCAAAGTGACGTTGACACTACCCGGAAACAGCTGGCGTGCTGGAACCAGGCTGGGCAGGAGGGAGTACCCGTGCCAAAGACACTGCCGAGAACCAGCTGACGGTACTGGAACCCGGATGGGTAGCAGAAGATACAAGAGCAAATGGAACTACCGAGGACCAGCTGATGGTACTGGAACCCGGATGGGTAGCAGAAGGTACAAGAGCCAATGGAACTACCGAGGACCAGCTGATGTTACTGGAACTCGGTTACTAAGCAGGAGGTACCTGTGCCAGAAAGCACTACCAAGGACCAGCAGACGTTGGTGGAACTTGGATACCGAGAAGGAGGCACCTAATCCAAAGGCACTGCCGAGAACCAGCTGACGGTACTGGAACCCGGATGGGTAGCAGAAGATACAAGAGCAAATGGAACTACCGAGGACCAGCTGACGGTACTGGAACCCGGATGGGTAGCAGAAGATACAAGAGCAAATGGAACTACCGAGGACCAGCTGACGGTACTGGAACCCGGATGGGTAGCAGAAGGTACAAGAGCCAATGGAACTACCGAGGACCAGCTGATGTTACTGGAACTCGGTTACTAAGCAGGAGGTACCTGTGCCAGAAAGCACTACCAAGGACCAGCAGACGTTGGTGGAACTTGGATACCGAGAAGGAGGCACCTAATCCAAAGGCACTGCCGAGAACCAGCTGACGGTACTGGAACCCGGATGGGTAGCAGAAGATACAAGAGCAAATGGAACTACCGAGGACCAGCTGACGGTACTGGAACCCGGATGGGTAGCAGAAGGTACAAGAGCCAATGGAACTACCGAGGACCAGCTGATGTTACTGGAACTCGGTTACTAAGCAGGAGGTACCTGTGCCAGAAAGCACTACCAAGGACCAGCAGACGTTGGTGGAACTTGGATACCGAGAAGGAGGCACCTAATCCAAAGGCACTGCCGAGAACCAGCTGACGGTACTGGAACCCGGATGGGTAGCAGAAGATACAAGAGCAAATGGAACTACCGAGGACCAGCTGACGGTACTGGAACCCGGATGGGTAGCAGAAGGTACAAGAGCCAATGGAACTACCGAGGACCAGCTGATGTTACTGGAACTCGGTTACTAAGCAGGAGGTACCTGTGCCAGAAAGCACTACCAAGGACCAGCAGACGTTGGTGGAACTTGGATACCGAGAAGGAGGCACCTAATCCAAAGGCACTGCCGAGAACCAGCTGACGGTACTGGAACCCGGATGGGTAGCAGAAGATACAAGAGCAAATGGAACTACCGAGGACCAGCTGACGGTACTGGAACCCGGATGGGTAGCAGAAGGTACAAGAGCCAATGGAACTACCGAGGACCAGCTGATGTTACTGGAACTCGGTTACTAAGCAGGAGGTACCTGTGCCAGAAAGCACTACCAAGGACCAGCAGACGTTGGTGGAACTTGGATACCGAGAAGGAGGCACCTAATCCAAAGGCACTGCCGAGAACCAGCTGACGGTACTGGAACCCGGATGGGTAGCAGAAGATACAAGAGCAAATGGAACTACCGAGGACCAGCTGACGGTACTGGAACCCGGATGGGTAGCAGAAGGTACAAGAGCCAATGGAACTACCGAGGACCAGCTGATGTTACTGGAACTCGGTTACTAAGCAGGAGGTACCTGTGCCAGAAAGCACTACCAAGGACCAGCAGACGTTGGTGGAACTTGGATACCGAGAAGGAGGCACCTAATCCAAAGGCACTGCCGAGAACCAGCTGACGGTACTGGAACCCGGATGGGTAGCAGAAGATACAAGAGCAAATGGAACTACCGAGGACCAGCTGACGGTACTGGAACCCGGATGGGTAGCAGAAGGTACAAGAGCCAATGGAACTACCGAGGACCAGCTGATGTTACTGGAACTCGGTTACTAAGCAGGAGGTACCTGTGCCAGAAAGCACTACCAAGGACCAGCAGACGTTGGTGGAACTTGGATACCGAGAAGGAGGCACCTAATCCAAAGGCACTGCCGAGAACCAGCTGACGGTACTGGAACCCGGATGGGTAGCAGAAGATACAAGAGCAAATGGAACTACCGAGGACCAGCTGACGGTACTGGAACCCGGATGGGTAGCAGAAGGTACAAGAGCCAATGGAACTACCGAGGACCAGCTGATGTTACTGGAACTCGGTTACTAAGCAGGAGGTACCTGTGCCAGAAAGCACTACCAAGGACCAGCAGACGTTGGTGGAACTTGGATACCGAGAAGGAGGCACCTAATCCAAAGGCACTGCCGAGAACCAGCTGACGGTACTGGAACCCGGATGGGTAGCAGAAGATACAAGAGCAAATGGAACTACCGAGGACCAGCTGACGGTACTGGAACCCGGATGGGTAGCAGAAGGTACAAGAGCCAATGGAACTACCGAGGACCAGCTGATGTTACTGGAACTCGGTTACTAAGCAGGAGGTACCTGTGCCAGAAAGCACTACCAAGGACCAGCAGACGTTGGTGGAACTTGGATACCGAGAAGGAGGCACCTAATCCAAAGGCACTGCCGAGAACCAGCTGACGGTACTGGAACCCGGATGGGTAGCAGAAGATACAAGAGCAAATGGAACTACCGAGGACCAGCTGACGGTACTGGAACCCGGATGGGTAGCAGAAGGTACAAGAGCCAATGGAACTACCGAGGACCAGCTGATGTTACTGGAACTCGGTTACTAAGCAGGAGGTACCTGTGCCAGAAAGCACTACCAAGGACCAGCAGACGTTGGTGGAACTTGGATACCGAGAAGGAGGCACCTAATCCAAAGGCACTGCCGAGAACCAGCTGACGGTACTGGAACCCGGATGGGTAGCAGAAGATACAAGAGCAAATGGAACTACCGAGGACCAGCTGACGGTACTGGAACCCGGATGGGTAGCAGAAGATACAAGAGCAAATGGAACTACCGAGGACCAGCTGACGGTACTGGAACCCGGATGGGTAGCAGAAGGTACAAGAGCCAATGGAACTACCGAGGACCAGCTGATGTTACTGGAACTCGGTTACTAAGCAGGAGGTACCTGTGCCAGAAAGCACTACCAAGGACCAGCAGACGTTGGTGGAACTTGGATACCGAGAAGGAGGCACCTAATCCAAAGGCACTGCCGAGAACCAGCTGACGGTACTGGAACCCGGATGGGTAGCAGAAGATACAAGAGCAAATGGAACTACCGAGGACCAGCTGACGGTACTGGAACCCGGATGGGTAGCAGAAGGTACAAGAGCCAATGGAACTACCGAGGACCAGCTGATGTTACTGGAACTCGGTTACTAAGCAGGAGGTACCTGTGCCAGAAAGCACTACCAAGGACCAGCAGACGTTGGTGGAACTTGGATACCGAGAAGGAGGCACCTAATCCAAAGGCACTGCCGAGAACCAGCTGACGGTACTGGAACCCGGATGGGTAGCAGAAGATACAAGAGCAAATGGAACTACCGAGGACCAGCTGACGGTACTGGAACCCGGATGGGTAGCAGAAGGTACAAGAGCCAATGGAACTACCGAGGACCAGCTGATGTTACTGGAACTCGGTTACTAAGCAGGAGGTACCTGTGCCAGAAAGCACTACCAAGGACCAGCAGACGTTGGTGGAACTTGGATACCGAGAAGGAGGCACCTAATCCAAAGGCACTGCCGAGAACCAGCTGACGGTACTGGAACCCGGATGGGTAGCAGAAGATACAAGAGCAAATGGAACTACCGAGGACCAGCTGATGGTACTGGAACCCGGATGGGTAGCAGAAGATACAAGAGCAAATGGAACTACCGAGGACCAGCTGACGGTACTGGAACCCGGATGGGTAGCAGAAGGTACAAGAGCCAATGGAACTACCGAGGACCAGCTGATGTTACTGGAACTCGGTTACTAAGCAGGAGGTACCTGTGCCAGAAAGCACTACCAAGGACCAGCAGACGTTGGTGGAACTTGGATACCGAGAAGGAGGCACCTAATCCAAAGGCACTGCCGAGAACCAGCTGACGGTACTGGAACCCGGATGGGTAGCAGAAGATACAAGAGCAAATGGAACTACCGAGGACCAGCTGACGGTACTGGAACCCGGATGGGTAGCAGAAGGTACAAGAGCCAATGGAACTACCGAGGACCAGCTGATGTTACTGGAACTCGGTTACTAAGCAGGAGGTACCTGTGCCAGAAAGCACTACCAAGGACCAGCAGACGTTGGTGGAACTTGGATACCGAGAAGGAGGCACCTAATCCAAAGGCACTGCCGAGAACCAGCTGACGGTACTGGAACCCGGATGGGTAGCAGAAGATACAAGAGCAAATGGAACTACCGAGGACCAGCTGACGGTACTGGAACCCGGATGGGTAGCAGAAGGTACAAGAGCCAATGGAACTACCGAGGACCAGCTGATGTTACTGGAACTCGGTTACTAAGCAGGAGGTACCTGTGCCAGAAAGCACTACCAAGGACCAGCAGACGTTGGTGGAACTTGGATACCGAGAAGGAGGCACCTAATCCAAAGGCACTGCCGAGAACCAGCTGACGGTACTGGAACCCGGATGGGTAGCAGAAGATACAAGAGCAAATGGAACTACCGAGGACCAGCTGACGGTACTGGAACCCGGATGGGTAGCAGAAGGTACAAGAGCCAATGGAACTACCGAGGACCAGCTGATGTTACTGGAACTCGGTTACTAAGCAGGAGGTACCTGTGCCAGAAAGCACTACCAAGGACCAGCAGACGTTGGTGGAACTTGGATACCGAGAAGGAGGCACCTAATCCAAAGGCACTGCCGAGAACCAGCTGACGGTACTGGAACCCGGATGGGTAGCAGAAGGTACCCATGTAAAAAAAAAGTTCAAGGCCGCGAGCCGGCCGCAGTTACCAAAACCCACAGTCCTACAGAGGGTGCTTGTCCTATTGGCACTATGGAACCAGCCTTCATTGCCAGATCCCGCAGCCCACATAGAAGTCACCTAAACTGCAGGCACCATAGAGTCGGCTAACCCGACCGCAACACGACAGGACAACGCATTGGAGGCAAAGTGACGTTGACACTACCCGGAAACAGCTGGCGTGCTGGAACCAGGCTGGGCAGGAGGGAGTACCCGTGCCAAAGACACTGCCGAGAACCAGCTGACGGTACTGGAACCCGGATGGGTAGCAGAAGGTACAAGAGCCAATGGAACTGCCGAGAACCAGCTGGCGCTGCTGGAGCCCAGGGTAAATACTAAAAACAGAAGAGCCAGAGGTGTATTTGGAGGAGGTTTTAAATCCGTACTACAGTGGATGTGGACAAAGCAGGAGAATTTGCCGGACACACAGCTGGGGATCAGCTGACGTTACTGAATCCCAATAACACTGGAGCAAGCGTTGACTGTGCAGACGGCACTTCTGAGCAGCAACTAGCGGTATTGGAGCCCAGGGTAAATACTAAAAACGGAGGAGCCAGAGGTGTAATTGGAGCAAGTTTTAAATAAGTAGCACAGTGAATATGGACAGAGCAGGAGAAATTGCCGTGAACACAGCAGGGGAACAGCTGACGTTACCGAACCCCAATAACACCGCAGCAAGTGTTGACTGTGCAGACGGCACTTCCGAGCGCCAACTGGCGGTGCTGGAGCCCAGGGATAAGAATGAAAACAGAGGAGCCAGAGGTGTAATTCGAGCAACTTTAAAATGTGTAGTACAGTGGATGTGGACAAAGCAGGAGAAATTGCCGTCCGCACAGCAGGAGAACAGCTGACGTTACTGAACCCCAATAACACGGCAGCAAGTGTTGACTGTGCAGACAGCACTTCCGAGCGCCAACTGGCGGTGTTGGAGCCCAGGGTAAATACTAAAAACGGAGGAGCCAGAGGTGTAATTGGAGCAAGTTTTAAATAAGTAGCACAGTGAATATGGACAGAGCAGGAGAAATTGCCGTGAACACAGCAGGGGAACAGCTGACGTTACCGAACCCCAATAACACCGCAGCAAGTGTTGACTGTGCAGACGGCACTTCCGAGCGCCAACTGGCGGTGCTGGAGCCCAGGGATAAGAATGAAAACAGAGGAGCCAGAGGTGTAATTGGAGCAACTTTAAAATCTGTAGTAGTGAGAATGTGGACAGAGCAGGAGAAATTGCCGTCCGCACAGCAGGGGAACAGCTGACGTTACTGAACCCCAATAACATGGTAGCAAGTGTTGACTGTGCAGACAGCACTTCCGAGCGCCAACTGGCGGTGCTGGAGCCCAGGGATAAGAATGAAAACAGAGGAGCCAGAGGTGTAATTGGAGCAACTTTAAAATCTGTAGTAGTGAGAATGTGGACAGAGCAGGAGAAATTGCCGTCCGCACAGCAGGGGAACAGCTGACGTTACTGAACCCCAATAACACGGCAGCAAGTGTTGACTGTGCAGACAGCACTTCCGAGCGCCAACTGGCGGTGTTGGAGCCCAGGGTAAATACTAAAAACGGAGGAGCCAGAGGTGTAATTGGAGCAAGTTTTAAATAAGTAGCACAGTGAATATGGACAGAGCAGGAGAAATTGCCGTGAACACAGCAGGGGAACAGCTGACGTTACTGAACCCCAATAACATGGTAGCAAGTGTTGACTGTGCAGACGGCACTTCCGAGCGCCAACTGGCGGTGCTGGAGCCCAGGGATAAGAATGAAAACAGAGGAGCCAGAGGTGTAATTCGAGCAACTTTAAAATGTGTAGTACAGTGGATGTGGACAAAGCAGGAGAAATTGCCGTCCGCACAGCAGGAGAACAGCTGACGTTACTGAACCCCAATAACACGGCAGCAAGTGTTGACTGTGCAGACGGCACTTCCGAGCGCCAACTGGCGGTGCTGGAGCCCAGGGATAAGAATGAAAACAGAGGAGCCAGAGGTGTAATTCGAGCAACTTTAAAATGTGTAGTACAGTGGATGTGGACAAAGCAGGAGAAATTGCCGTCCGCACAGCAGGAGAACAGCTGACGTTACTGAACCCCAATAACACGGCAGCAAGTGTTGATTGTGCAGACAGCACTTCCGAGCGCCAACTGGCGGTGTTGGAGCCCAGGGTAAATACTAAAAACGGAGGAGCCAGAGGTGTAATTGGAGCAAGTTTTAAATAAGTAGCACAGTGAATATGGACAGAGCAGGAGAAATTGCCGTGAACACAGCAGGGGAACAGCTGACGTTACCGAACCCCAATAACACCGCAGCAAGTGTTGACTGTGCAGACGGCACTTCCGAGCGCCAACTGGCGGTGCTGGAGCCCAGGGATAAGAATGAAAACAGAGGAGCCAGAGGTGTAATTGGAGCAACTTTAAAATCTGTAGTAGTGAGAATGTGGACAGAGCAGGAGAAATTGCCGTCCGCACAGCAGGGGAACAGCTGACGTTACTGAACCCCAATAACATGGTAGCAAGTGTTGACTGTGCAGACAGCACTTCCGAGCGCCAACTGGCGGTGCTGGAGCCCAGGGATAAGAATGAAAACAGAGGAGCCAGAGGAGTAATTGGAGCAACTTTAAAATGTGTAGTACAGTGGATGTGGACAAATCAGGAGAAATTGCCGTCCGCACAGCAGGAGAACAGCTGACGTTACTGAACCCCAATAACACGGCAGCAAGTGTTGACTGTGCAGACGGCACTTCCGAGCGCCAACTGGCGGTGTTGGAGCTCAGGGATTACAGTTCAGGTGGTAGAAACATGAACAGAACAGGAGACCTGGATACTGTTGCCAACCAATTATTTATTCTGGAAGAGGACTGGCAAATTCATGAGAGATCCAGGCCTTGTTCATTTTGAGAAAAGTAAGCCGGTCAACGTTATCGGAGGATAGTCGCATGCGACGGTCTGTTAGTACACCACCTGCGGCACTAAAGACGCGTTCCGATAATACACTAGCAGCAGGGCAAGCTAGCACCTCCAGTGCATACTGACTAAGCTCTGGCCATGTATCCAGCTTACAGACCCAAAACTTGAAGGGAGAAGAGCCGTCTGGGAGTACACTAAGAGGGCAAGACATGTAGTCTGTCACCATCTGACGGAAACGTTGCCTCCTGCTGACTGGAGCTGTCTGTGATGGTGTAGACATTTGTGGCGGCGGGGACACAAAACTTTGCCACATTTCGGCCATACTGGTCTTGCCTTGTGCTGAGGCGCTGCTTCTGCTCCCTCTTTGTGCAGAGCTTCCTCCACTGCCTCGACGCACTGAGCTGCTTTGTAAAGCACTAGCAGCACTGCTCTCGGTTGGAATGGAGAACATGATGGAATGCACCAGTGCGTCTTGGTACTCCCGCATTTTACGCTCCCGGTTCAATGGTGTTATGAGGCTTTGTAAGTTGTCCCGGTAGCGAGGATCTAGGAGGGTGGACACCCAATAATCAGCCGTGTTGAGAATGTGGGCGATGCGGCGGTCGTTTCTGAGGCACTGCAGCATGAAATCAACCATGTGCTGCAGACTGCCAACTGGCCAAGAAACGCTGTCCCCTGCTTGAGGCGTGATCTCTGCCTGCTCTGCATCACCCCACCCTCGCTCTAGATACTGACTACTAGAGCATTGTGTACCTCCCTCCTCTGGACAGATGTCTTCCTCATCCATTGACTCCTCCTCATCCTCCTCACAAAGTGTCCCCTGCCTAGGCCTTTGTGAGGAACCACGTTGCGCAGACTGTAGAGAAGCAGATGGCATTTGTGACTCCTCATCCTCCACCTCTTCCAAAACCTCGTCCCTTAGTGCTTGCAGTGTTTTTTCAAGCAGGCAGATAAGGGGGATAGTCATGCTGACTAGTGCATCATCTGCACTCGCCATCCGCGTGGAATAATCGAAGGCACGCAAAACGTGGCAAATGTCCTTCATAGAGGCCCACTCAGTGGTGGTGAAGTGTGAACGGCGCGCACTGCGACTTGTTTGCGCCTGCTGCAGCTGGTACTCCATTACTGCTGCCTGCTGCTCACACAACCTCTCCAACATATGTAACGTTGAATTCCACCTGGTGGGTAGGTCACATATGATGCGATGTTCCGGAAGACATAATCGGCGCTGCAGAGCTGCAATGCGTGATCTTGCATTGCTGGAACGCCGCAAGTGAGCGCACTCTATGCGGACCTTGTGAAGCAGTGCATCAAGATCCGGATAGTCCCTCAAAAAACTCTGCACGACCAAGTTGAGCACATGTGCCAGACATGGGATGTGAGTGAGGTTGCCTAGGCCCAGAGCTGCCACCAGATTTCGGCCATTGTCACACACTACCATGCCTGGCTGGAGATTCGCTGGCACAAACCACACGTCACTCTGCTGCTTGATGGCATTCCAGAGCTCCTGCGCTGTGTGGCTTCGATTCCCCAAAGAAATTAATTTTAATACGGCCTGTTGACGTTTGGCCACGGCTGTGCTCATATCGGTCATCATAACAGGTAACCGTTCACGGGTCGATGTGGAGGTAGACCGTGACGGCTCCTGCAGCGCTGATTCAGAGGAACTGGAGTATGAGGAGGAGTCAATGTGTACAGACTGGATTCCTGCAATCCTTGGAGTTGGCAGAACACGTACAGCGCCACTCTCAAGATCTGTACCCGGCTCCACAACATTTACCCAATGGGCAGTGAGGGAAAGGTATCGTCCCTGTCCATGCTTACTGGTCCACGCATCAGTGGTCAGGTGGACCTTGCTACTGACGGCGTTTTGTAGCGCATGTTTAATTTTTCCCTCCACATGATGTTGCAGGGCAGGGACGGCTTGCCTGCTGAAATAAAAGCGGCTGGGCACGTTGTATTGTGGGACTGCCAATGCCATAAAGTTACGGAATGTGTCAGTCTCCACCAGCCTGAATGATAGCATTTCAAGGGCCAGTAGTTTAGCAATGCCAGCATTCAGAGCCTGTGCTCGGGGGTGGTTTGCCGAGTATGGGCGCCTTTTCTCCCATGCCTGTGCTAACGATGGCTGTAGACTGGCCTGGGAGTGTGAGGATGACTGGGAAAGTGGTGCTGTGGGTGGAATTACACTGTGTCTCTGTACAACAGTGCCAGAGATTCTTCCATGGCGATCCTGTGAGGAAGCCGAACCAGCTGTGTGTGAGCTGGAGGAAGAGGCTACAACACGAGCTGAAGAGGTGGTAGGTGGCGCTGTAGGTTGGCCTAGGTCTTCAGTGTGTTTGTGTAACTCCACCACGTGCTTGGTCCGCACATGTTTCCACATATTTGTGGTATTGAGGTTGCTGACACTTTTCCCTCTTTTCACCTTCTGATTACACAGCTTGCATTTGACAAAGCAAATGTCATCTGCAACTGTGTCAAAAAAGGACCAGGCACTGCAAGTCTTGGGAGCGCCCGCTTTGGATTTTGGAAGAGCCATGCTCCTAATGGGTGCCGAAGTGGAGGCTACAGGCAACCAAGTCTGCCCCCTCCCTCTCCCTCCTTTTTGGGCCGTTCGGGGAATCTCTTCCTCAGAGCTGCTCCCACCACCTTCCTGTCCCTCACGCCATGATGGGTCAAGGACCTCATCATCTACACCACCCTCTTCAAACAACTGCTTCTCCTGGGTAGTCTCGACAGCACAGTATGCACCAGAAAGTGGCACCTGAGTCTCATCATCAGATGCGTACTGAGGTGTGCTGCTGACCATAGGCACTGGCCCACCCGCCTCTTCAGATTCAGAGAGACAAAACGGTTGCGCATCACTGCATACTACCTCTTCTTCAAATTCTCGAATTCTGCTTGGCTGGCCCCCTCTTTCCAAGCCAAGAGATTCAGAGAACAGAAGTAGAGATGGCTCCTGTCCAGGGCTCTCTGACTGCCTGGGCAATTTGGCAGGTGGTGAAGAGACAGATGGGTGCTCTTCAGTGCTCAGGACCTGAGAGGATCTGGAACTAATTGAAGTCGATGCGTTAGCTGCCATCCATCCGACAACGGCTTCAATTTGGTCCTCGCGCAGCAGTGGGGTACGGCTAGCTCCTACAAAGCTGCGCATAAAGGACTGTTCCCTGGTAAAACTGGGGGATGCTGAGTCACTGGTGCCCGCAGCAGGCACAGAATCCCCACGTCCTCTCCCTGCAGGCACAGAATCCTCACGTCCTCTCCCTGCAGAAACTCCACGCCCACGCCCACGACCACGACCACATGCCTTACTCCCTGCCTTCTTCATCTTGGTAGACTGATAAAGATAGGCAGAAAAGTACTAAGGGCTTAGTGTGCTTATTCCTGAACAGCTGCTAACAGGTATAAGAAACACTAATTTTATAAAGTGTGGACTAGACTTTAATATGAGCTAATGTGGCCTACACAACTGTAAAGTGGAGTGTTTGGTGAACTTTATTTAGGTTTTTTTTGTCACAAAAAGACACTGGATGTGCCTAAAGATGTAATAACGATAGTATCACAAACTTTTTGTAGCTATTACAATGTAGGAAGGTAACCTACAATGCAATAGATGAGGCTGCAAAAAATAGGCTAATACTAATCTGGCTGGGGCTGCAGGGCCCAATGCTGCAGAAAGGCTCCTCTATCTACTCCTATATAGTGTGTTTGGAATCAATTTAGCTGAATATGGATGGAACCACCACACTAATAGGAGATATCAGGAAAAATTATGAATTGGCAATAAAGGACAATGTATGAGGCAGTGACACACACTGAGTGCACTACAACCAGACGGGGTTGAAGCACACACTACAGGGT
Organism: Phyllobates terribilis; assembly: GCF_046119375.1. Taxonomy (NCBI): domain Eukaryota; kingdom Metazoa; phylum Chordata; class Amphibia; order Anura; family Dendrobatidae; genus Phyllobates; species Phyllobates terribilis. The sequence continues at coordinate 288,509,058 of NW_027362761.1, forward strand.
GAGCTGCACTCACACACCAGACCTTGCAGACAGCGGTGAACAGTACAGATGCAGAGCACTGTGCACTAGTGCTGCAAGACGGAAAAAAAATTCTCTATCTACTCCTATATAGTGTGTTTGGAACCAATTTAGCTGAATACAGATGGAACCACCACACTAATAGGAGATATCAGGAAAAATTATGAATTGGCAATAAAGGACAATGTATGAGGCAGTGACACACACTGAGTGCACTACAACCAGACGGGGTTGAAGCACACACTACAGGGTGAGCTGCACTCACACACCAGACCTTGCAGACAGCGGTGAACAGTACAGATGCAGAGCACTGTGCACTAGTGCTGCAAGACGGAAAAAAATTTCTCTATCTACTCCTATATAGTGTGTTTGGAACCAATTTAGCTGAATACAGATGGAACCACCACACTAATAGGAGATATCAGGAAAAATTATGAATTGGCAATAAAGGACAATGTATGAGGCAGTGACACACACTGAGTGCACTACAACCAGACGGGGTTGAAGCACACACTACAGGGTGAGCTGCACTCACACACCAGACCTTGCAGACAGCGGTGAACAGTACAGATGCAGAGCACTGTGCACTAGTGCTGCAAGACGGAAAAAAAATTCTCTATCTACTCCTATATAGTGTGTTTGGAACCAATTTAGCTGAATACAGATGGAACCACCACACTAATAGGAGATATCAGGAAAAATTATGAATTGGCAAAAAAGGACAATGTATGAGGCAGTGACACACACTGAGTGCACTACAACCAGACTTGGCTGAAGCACACACTACAGGGTGAGCTGCACTCACACACACAGACCTTGCAGATAGCGGTGAACAGCACAGGGAACTGTGCACTAGCACTGCAAGGCACAGTGATTTAGAAAGTAGCTTGGGTAAAGCAGTATAGAGCAAATAGGTAGCTAAAACTGTCCCTCAGAACAACAGCGTCCTATCCCTAACTGAATTCACAGCAGAGTGAGCTCAAAATGGCGGCGGTGGCTTTTATAGTGCATCATGACATCATTTCAGCAGCCAATCACAGCCATGCCATTAGTTAAGATGCCTACATGCCTAACAGGATGTGCCCACACTTCTTAGGATCCTCATTGGCTGAATAAAATGAAAATGTCTCATTGCATTATGGGAACTTCCGATTCCGGTATACGATATTGCAATAGTATCGGAATTAAGTATCGGAATTCCGATACCGCGAATATCGGCCGATACCCGATATTTCAGTATCGGAATGCTCAACACTACTCAAGAGGCAACAAAGATTTTTTTTACCTTGACTATTAATCTGTGAAACCATCTACCTCTGCAGCTGCTACAGTGGGAATGGTTGGTGGTTTCAAAAATTGCCTGGATTATTTTTTTTTATTTATCATAAATACTTATGTAAATGTGTAAAACTTTTTTTCTTCTGAATGATAATATATTTAATCAACATTTGCTCTTTAATGCAATATAGTTTTGCCTACACTACTGTACAGGATGGGCCATTTATATGGATACACCTAAATAAAATGGGAATGGTTGGTGATATCAACTTCCTGTTTGTGGCACATTAGTATATGGGAGGGGGAAAAATTTCCAGATGGGTGGTGACCATGGCGGCCATTTTGAAGTCGGCCATTTTGGATCCAACTTTATTTTTTTCAATGGGAAGAGGGTCATGTGACACATCAATCGCATTGAGAATTTCATAAGAAAAACAATGGTGTGCTTGGTTTTAACGTAACTCTATTCTTTCATGAGTTATTTACAAGTTTATGACCACTTATAAAATGTGTTCAAAGTACTACCCATTGTGTTGGATTGTCAATGCAACCCTCTTCTCCCACTCTTGTCACACTGATAGCAACACGGCAAAAGAAATGCTAGCACAGGCTTCCAGTATCCATTCTTTCAGATGCTGCACATCTCGTATCTTCACAGCATAGATAATTGCCTTCAGATGACCCCAAAGATAAAATAAAAGTCTAAGGAGGTCAGATCGGGAGACCCTGGTGGCCATTCAACTGGCCCACGATGACCAATCCACTTTCCAGGAAACTGTTCATGTAGGAATACTCGGACCCGACACACATAATGTGGTGGTGCACCATCTTGTTGGAAAAACTCAGGGAACGTGCCATCTTCAGTGCATAAAGAAGGCAACACATCATCATGTGGAAATTTCAGATATCCAGTGGCATTGAGGTTTCCATTGATGAAAAATGGCCCTACTATCTTTGTACCCCATATACCACACCATACCATCAATTTTTGTGTTCCAACAGTCTTGGAGGGATCTATCCATTGTGGGTTAGTGTCAGACCAATAGCGGTGGTTTTGTTTATTAACTTCACCATTCACAAAAAAGTTTACCTCATCACTGAACATAATGTTCTGTGTAAACTGAGGGTACTGTTCCAATTTTTGTTTTACCCATTCTGCAAATTCAGTGCGCCGATCTGGGTCATCCTCATTGAGATGCTGCAGCAGCTGGATTTTGTACGGTGCCATTTGTGAGTAGCTAATATCTACCGAAGGGATGTTCGACTGATGCCACTCTCCAGTGACATGCGGTGAGTGCTACGCTCTTTCTGAATGAAGCTAGGACAGCCACTGATGTTTCTTCATTAGTGACAGTTTTCTTGCTTCCACATTTTGGCAAATCCAGTACTGAACCTGTTTCACGAAATTTGGCAAGCAGTTTGCTAACTGTAGCATGGGAGATGGGTGGTCTCGTAGGGTACTTGCATTGTTTTTCATTGAAATCTGGTGCAATGACCCGGGTACTGCGTTCACCAAACATCAACACAATTTCAATCCGCTCCTCATGTGTTAACCTCTGCGACATGTCAATGGCTGTAAACAAAGAGAAACTTGTAAATAACTCATGAAAGAATATAGTTACGTTAAAAGCAAGCACACCATTGTTTTTTCCATTTTATTTAGGTGTATCCATATAAATGGCCCACCCTGTACTTCCTTTAGTCCAATATTCTCTCCCATCCCTGGGTTGAACTTGATGGACATGTCATGTTTAACAGAACTAGCTATGTAACTGTACAACTATGCGTTAAATGCCTGATAATATGATTATCATATGCCAAAAAAGATCAATTGTATCATATGCCAAAAAAAATGACAGACATAATTGTTTTCCATGTCATAAATGTCAACACATGGCACCTCCATTGATCAGCTGTCATTAATAGAGATGAGTGAATTTATTTGGGTGAAATGAAATTCTCTTTGAACTTGACAAAAAATTCTCCAGAATAAGGAATTTTTTGCATTCTACTACTTGCGAATTCAGCCAAGCTGGTAGACAGCTGCAGCCACCATTTTACCAAACTGTAAAGTGCCAGGCAAACAGTTTAAAAAATGATAATAATACCTCACCAATCATTTGATAATCTCTAGTTATTAACTCCAGGTGCATACAGATATAAACATTAAACTTAGCAAAATATGGAGGATAAGAAGAGTAATGACTTCTCTTGCTCTCCCTGCACACATAAAGATGTCCATCACATCACTGTGGGCATGATAACAGCAAACTGCAGGGATGAGTGGCAGCAGTCTCAGACAAATCAGAACATGATGTATGCTTGGATTAAATATCAGTTTTACAATAATATCAACAAAACTTTCTTATAATAAGGACAGTATTACAAACATTATTATGATGATACAGTGCTCCCAAAACATTGTAGTTATAGATCTTGATAACAGGTTCCCTTTAACATAAGCACATATCAGAGTGCAGTTTGGCAGTTTAGACAACTATCTTATCTATTAGTTCTCTATATTAAGATTTATTCCTAGTACTACATACTTTATACTGTATTTAAGTTTTTTTGGCATTGTGTTCAATACAGTGCCTCCATATAGCAACAGGAAACCAGGACTCAGCACACACTAAAGACTCAGGACTAGTGATGAGCGAGCATGCTCGTTACTCGAGATTTACGAGCATGCTCGGGTGTTTTCCAAGTATTTTCAGCGTGCTTGGGTGTTATGTTTTAATCACTCCGTGCTCATGATTTGCGACTGTTTGGCAGCTTTAATACATGTGAGGAATGCCTAAGCAACAGGGTTAAAAGAACATACTCACTCATCACTAATCAGAACCAAAATCACAGGTGCGGTGGAACAAAGCAAGGATGGTTTCAGAATCAAGGTGTGGGAGCACAAAAGGTCAATCACACCAAACACTAAAGTCTTAATACTAGGACAAAGGTGTGTGTCCTAGTGGGCCTTAAAAGGCCTAGGGAGATGTCACACGCCGGGCAGCATGCAAAACCCAACATGGAGCACAACAGAGTTCAGCGGCCCATGGTGAAGGGAGCAGGGACTTTGTACAGGTGTGTAACAATGTCAGGTATGCTTAATAACGCTCAATGTAAATTCAAAGTAAAGGGATAGTAATAGGTTATTTATGACAACAATTTGACACCCCAGGGGTCTGGTTGCCACAGTAATAGAGATATTATGTCTGAGAGCAAGTGGGAGGTTTCTCTGGTCAGGATCCCTAAGCATGCAACACGGTCCGCCCAGACCTGGGAGGGGAGGAATCTGCCCTTTTAAACTGGGTCTGGGGCGGGATTAGAGTCAGAGTCAGAGTCAGAGTGGAGCTGCAGACAGTTCCAGACACAGGGAAAGCAAGAACAGGAGCTCTGTAGGAGCAGTAGCAGAAGTCCAGGGGCTGGAGCTGAGCAGAGTTCGCCCTGGACGAAGATACTAAAGCCGGACACAGGAGTCCGAGGCTGTGGGGACTGATATACACCCAGCAGCAGAAACCAGCCGGCAGGGGATTCCAGGTCCTCTGGCCATAGAAGCCCGGAGGCTCAGTCACAAAGAAGGGACCAGCGCCGCCATCCAGGAGCGGAGGCTAACAGAAGGCCCCAAGTCACCAGCCATACGGGTGAGCACCACACGGTATACTCAGGGACGTGGGCTACTTGTAACCGCTGACAGCAAGGTAGCCAGGAAGAGTGCAGATAAACGGGGAGGCCTACAACGCCACCTGGCCAGGGGAACTCCTGCTTGCTCGCAGACTGACCAGGCCCCTTATACTAGCCAGTACTCCCGGGAGGGTCTGCCTTGTACCATCAGTAAAGACCCTGAACTGCACCACACGTCTCTGTGATTCCTTGCCGCTCCTGCACCATTAGCACTGGGACCCTCACACCATCACTCCCATCATCTTCCACATTAGCTGCCCTGAGGCAATACTTCTCCCGTGGGGAGTCATCCCATACTCGGCTGCGCGAACAACATCAGCCTCAGCGGTCTGCAGCGCAGCGGCGGTCCCCACTGACCGCAATCCACGGGTGGCGTAGTCGGACACTTATTCCAATACAAATAGACTGCCACTGGTTTGACCACCCTGGGCACGGACCGGGTCACCGCCACACGGAGACTACAACCCCCAGCATTCTACAACAGGCCCGGTTCCGGGTTCCCCTGCACAACACAGGCCCAGGGGGCGCGTCAACTTTGGCGTAGGCGGCAGGATTTCGTGCCCGCAACCACCGGGTACTGCGTGCCTGAAAAAGAGACTTTTATACTTACCTGTGGTGAAGTTTCCCGCCGTCCGGAGTCGTTTCCCGCCATCCGGAGCCGATTCCCGCCATCAGACGCCATCTTGGACTGTTTCCCGCCATCTTCTGCCTTCTTCCCGCCATCCGCAGCTGCTTCCCGCCTTCGGACGCCATCTTCGGGACGCCGCACGGGAAGAAGAGGGGCGTGGACGCCGAAAGCGCGCGAGATCCGAAGCTTCGCCCCACGCTCCGCCCCACGCTCTGACGCTGCGCAAGGTCCTGGAAGGGAGGAAGAGCGACGCTGACGTCATCGGAGCGCGACGCCAGGCCCTCAACCCCGACGATCGACTGCGGAGCCGCGGCCTACGGAAGAAGAGCATCGCAAGGTAGGCCACGGTCCACTAGGGGGGAGGAGGATGCCGGATACCGAGGGGAGCTCCACTGCCACAGCCACCGCCAGCGCAACCGCTGCAGCAGTCATGCCATTCACCATGCCCTATATCCCGGGGGCAACCTGGCTACCCCAGTACTCAGGGGAGTCACATACTCTAAATGACTTTAGAGAAAGACTGGATAGCCTCTTCCAGGTGTACCCCCTCACAGAAGAGCAAAAAGTGAGCATCCTGGTGGCCCAATTAATCGGGGCAGCCCAAAGGGAGGTAAAGTCCTGGCCACCTGGGAGGAAGAGGACTGTCAGAGACATACTAACCCGGCTGAAAGACACATTTGACACCCGCACCTCAGCCGAAATAAAGCTCAGATTTTACGGGTGCAAACAGCGAGCACATGAGAGTATAAGAGACTATGCTTTAAACTTACAAGAGGCCCTGAGAGTCATTAAGCAGGCAGACCCTGACAGCGTGGGAAATGAAGATAAGCTGTTGACTGAACAATTTATTGAGGGTCTACTGTGCAATGCCCACCGAACCCAGTTGCGGGCAATGGCCTTACAGGACCCTGACCTGGACTTTGCACAGTTCAAGGACAGAGCCATCCGGGTGCTCCGAGAACCGGCACCAGGTGGCGCTGTGACCCACAGGCGCCCTGCTATCACTTACCACCAGGAGATGGCGCCCTTGTCTGCAGGGCCTGTGGGAGCTGATGCTCAGGCTTTAAACAGTGACCCGGCTACAGACCTGCACCATCAGGTCCAAGAGCTGACTAAGAGCGTTGCCGCGCTAACCAGAACTGTGCAGTCTTTACAGGTCTCTTCTCCAGGAAAGATCCAGCTGGCATCCGGACCGGAGGACGTCCCGTGGCGCCGACTGAGGAGGACCCCACCGGCCAGAGGAAGACCCAGCGACAGATACAACGAGGACGGACGACCCATCTGCCGCCGCTGCAATCAACCCGGACATGTGGCAAGGTACTGTCATTTAAACGGGCACAACCTGGGGTAGAGGGCCAACCCCCAGGCATAAGACCATCAGGCCCATCAAACTGGCGTGATAAATATGTAGGGGGACGTCCAATCTTGCCTGTGGTACTGGATGGCATTCCTATGAGTGCCCTACTAGACACCGGGTGACAGGTCACCACCATCCCGTACGTGCTCTTCAAGCAGTACTGGAATGACTCGGACATAACCCGCTACCCAGATGACGACCTGAGTATCATCGCCAGCAATGGTCAGCCCGTGCCGCAGGTGGGATTCAAAGAGGTGACCATTAAGATCGGTAAAGTCGAACTGGCGGCACAAGGACTGATAATAGTGGACATAGACCGTCATGAGAGTCACCCTAGAATAACCTTGGGAACTAATGTGATTGAAAATTGTCTTGCAGAGGTGATTCTCATTTTACAGCAGGTTGCCAAGAACGCCAGTTCCGGCCAGCAGCGTGTGCTCCAAAAAGAGATCCGGGCACTGATGAAGAGGCAACAGGTGGAACTATCTGGTGGTGAGATAGGTAGCGTGAGAATGTGTGACCCGTTCCCTATTGCCATGCCCCCAAAAAGTGAGATGATGATTTGGTGCCGGGCAGCTATTGGTCTAAGAGGTAGAGACTACCAAGCAATGGTAGAACCCGTCTACTCAGACAGTAGGCCCACCATTTTGACAGCACGGGGGGTGGTCGATGTACGCCATGGGAGGGTGCCCGTTCGCATCATAAATATCGGGGAGAGAGAAGTACACCTGCCCTGGTATGCCACGCTAGCCAAATTGTTCACCATAAACCAGAATTCTGTACAGGCCGTGGAACCCTTGCCTCCATCTCAACCAGAGGAAGGTAACGGCTCTAAGAAACCAATGGAGGACTGGTGTCAGCAACTGCATTTGGGTACTGACTCCACTCCCTCACACCAAAAACAGGGAGTCTACCGGGTGGTTCAAGAGTACGAGAGAGTGTTTGGTAAACACCCGCTAGACTTCGGACGAGTAAAGGGTGTAGAACACCACATCCCCACGGGAGACCATCCTCCCATAAAGGAGAGATACCGACCCGTACCCCTTGCACACTATCAACACGCCAAGGGGATGCTTAGAGACATGAAGGAGGCTGGGGTAATCAGGGACAGCTGTAGCCCCTGGGCAGCTCCACTAGTCTTAGTGAAAAAGAAAGACAACACTATGAGAATGTGTGTAGACTACAGGAAGGTCAACCGTATCACACACAAAGATGCGTACCCGTTACCAAGGATAGAAGAGTCCTTAGCTGCATTAAAATCTGCTAACTACTTCTCTACTTTGGATCTCACTAGCGGGTACTGGCAGGTTCCTGTAGCAGAGGCGGACCGGGAGAAGACCGCATTCACCACCCCGATGGGTCTCAGTGAATTTAAATGCATGCCGTTCGGGCTCTGCAACGCACCAGGAACCTTCCAACGGTTGATGGAATGCTATCTGGGACACCGGAACTTCGAGACGGTCCTGTTATACCTGGACGTTGTCATCGTCTATTCCAAGACCTACAAGGACCACCTGAAACACCTGGCGGAAGTGTTTGAAGCTCTGGCAAACTACGGCCTAAAAGTGAAACCCTCCAAGTGTCACCTCCTGAAACCAAAGGTGCAGTATCTGGGACACGTGGTGAGTGCTGACGGAGTGGCTCCCGACCCTGATAAGATCACCGTGATTAAGGACTGGCCAAGACCCTCCAGCATAAAGGAAGTGCGGCAGTTCCTCAGGTTGGTAGCCTACTACCGAAGATTCATTCCCGGTTTCACCAAAATGGCAGCCCCTATGCATGACCTCCTGATAGGTCAATCTCGGAAAGCCAAAAACCAGAAGCTGCCCTTCAGGTGGGAAAAGCTGGAAGAGGAGTCCTTCTGCCAGCTGAAGATGGCCCTCACGGGGGATGAAATCCTGGCATATCCAGACTACAGCCAGCCCTTTATCCTCCACACAGACGCAAGCAACATCGGGCTAGGAGCCGTACTGTCCCAGATCCAGCAAGGGAAAGAACGGGTAATCGCTTACGCCAGCCGAAAGCTACGGCCCACGGAGAGGAACCCTGAGAATTATAGCTCATTCAAGCTGGAGTTCCTGGCAGTAGTGTGGGCAGTGACCGAACGTTTCAAGCATTACCTTGCTTCCTCCAAATTCACCGTGTACATGGATAACAACCCGTTGACACACCTGGACACTGCAAGGCTCGGTGCCCTGGAACAGAGATGGATGGCCCGCCTGTCCAACTTTGAATTCACCATCAAATACCGGGCAGGACGCTCAAATGCCAACGCGGATGCCCTGTCTAGAATGCCGAACTTACCGGACGTAGGGGAAGATCCAGAAGATCTGGAAGAAGTTGAGCTCCCTGCGTTCCACCGTCATGGGATTACCCTGTATTCCCACCGTGTGAAGGACAGGCGCTCCGTGACGTTCAATCCCTTGCCCCACTACAACTGGGCAGAGACGCAAGACAGTGATCCCACAGTCCATTTGGTGAAGGAAATGCTGACCCAGGCCGATGCCCGTCTTGACCCAGATGCTCCGGAGGAGACCAAGCAACTGTGGAAGGAGAAAAGTAAGCCGTTCCTCTACAGGGAGAAGCTGTGCCGGAGAATGGTTAACTCTCGAACGCATGAGTTGACCTGGCAGGTAGTGGTCCCAAGACGAGACGCGGCTATGGTTCTGGAGGCATACCACAACGGAGCAGGACACTTCGGATGGAAGAAGCTGGAGTTCTTGTTGCGTGAACGGTTCTACTGGGTAGGCATGAGAGGAGCCATCGAGAGGTGGTGCAGAGACTGTGGCCCGTGCCACCTGAGAAGAAAAGACCGTGCCAGCCAGAAGACTCCCCTGCAGCCCATCATCACCAGACAGCCACTGGAACTGGTAGCCCTGGACCATGTGAAACTGGCTCCAAGCAGATCTGGGTATGTCTACGCCCTCACAATCGTAGATCATTACTCCCGGTTCCTGGTGGTGGTCCCGGTCAAGGACTTAACGGCTCAAACAGCAGCTAGAGCCTTCCAGCAGCACTTCTGCCGTCCACACGGGTACCCGGACCAAGTGCTGACAGACCAAGGACCAGCCTTTGAAGCGGAGGTCTTCCAGGAGTTCTGCAACCTGTATGGCTGCAAGAAGATAAGAACAACGCCCTATCACCCTCAAACCAATGGACTCTGCGAGAAGATGAACCAGGTGGTGATAGATCTGCTAAAAACACTGCCCCTGGAAGAACGCAGTCTGTGGCCTGAGAAACTGCCCGATCTGGTGGACCTGTATAACCACATCCCTGTAGGTTCCACCAACTGTACCCAGGCTTACCTAATGAGAGCAAGACCTGGTAAGCTGCCTATTGACCTCAATATGGGAGTCCTGACACCTGAGGACACCTCGCCAGAGGCAGACTGGGATACAGAACGGCAGCAGCAGTATCGGAAAGTACAGGAGAGCGTCGAGCGAAGTCTGTCTCAAGCTAGAGAAAGGCAAGAGAAGGCTTATAACCAGTATGCTCCCACTGTTCCCCTGGTACCTGGAGATCAGGTCTTGAAGAGGAAGAGGCGGCTCCACAAGTTGGACGACCAGTGGGAGAAGGACCCGTACACCGTACTGCCATCAAGCCATGAGAACCCAAAAATCCGCGTAATCAGTAAGGATGGAGGAGAAACCACAGCCATTGTCTCCAGAGACCACCTGAAGAAGTGTCCCGAGCAGCTGCAAAGCCCTGAAGAAGATCAAGAAAACCCTCAACCCGCAGAGGAAAGGGAAGAAATGATCAGTACCGTACTCGGAGACTTCCCCCGGTCTTGGACACAAGTAAACGGTGCTGTCGTGGTACCCGTCCTCACCTTTCTCCAGCCAGCCCCGCAAGTGCCTACAGAGGAACCGGTAGAGCTGGAAGAGCAGCCGGCCCAAGAGGCAGAAGAGTCCACACCAGCAGTACAGGAGGATCAACCCTCTGCTAGTAGTGAGCCTGCTGTGCCCCTAGTGAGCCAAAGAGTGCGCAGAAAGCTGCCCAGCTTGCCCATAACACCTCCTACACCCTGTAGTGCAGAACCAGTTAGTGAGCTCCGTAGGTCCACTAGAGTCACTAGAGGTCAGATGCCCGCTCGCTGGAGAATCTAAATCAATGCACTGTAAAGTTGACTGTTTATTGAAAAATGTTTATGGTTTATGTTTGTTGCCTGTTACTAATTATGTTTCTCAGTTACCCTGCAGATTTATTTGGACTAACAGGTTATGGACACTGGATAACCGGAACAGCTTTGTAGATAGTTGCATCTTGGTGCCTCTTGTGAAGACGGCCGCGGAAGAGAAAACCTGTCTGGCGTGGCCTCCTTGCGGCCCAAAGTAGTTAGTCTACCCTTGCAGCCACGCCCAAGGACAACGCAAGGGGTTTGCTTTGGACAGGTCCCCTATTCTGTGCCAAGACTTCGCCTTGTTGGGTGACATGGACACCCCCTTTGTTTAATAAACTTCACCTTGGGTGATATGGACACCCGGTCACGGAAGCGCCGTGACCTCTACAGACTAAAGCTTCTTGTAAATATGTTGTCTTGTTATTGTTATACCTTGTATTTATGTTTCTTTAAAAATGTGTTTAGTCCCGGAGTACTAAAATTTACTAGGGGGGAATGTGACACCCCAGGGGTCTGGTTGCCACAGTAATAGAGATATTATGTCTGAGAGCAAGTGGGAGGTTTCTCTGGTCAGGATCCCTAAGCATGCAACACGGTCCGCCCAGACCTGGGAGGGGAGGAATCTGCCCTTTAAAACTGGGTCTGGGGCGGGATTAGAGTCAGAGTCAGAGTCAGAGTGGAGCTGCAGACAGTTCCAGACACAGGGAAAGCAAGAACAGGAGCTCTGTAGGAGCAGTAGCAGAAGTCCAGGGGCTGGAGCTGAGCAGAGTTCGCCCTGGACGAAGATACTAAAGCCGGACACAGGAGTCCGAGGCTGTGGGGACTGATATACACCCAGCAGCAGAAACCAGCCGGCAGGGGATTCCAGGTCCTCTGGCCATAGAAGCCCGGAGGCTCAGTCACAAAGAAGGGACCAGCGCCGCCATCCAGGAGCGGAGGCTAACAGAAGGCCCCAAGTCACCAGCCATACGGGTGAGCACCACACGGTATACTCAGGGACGTGGGCTACTTGTAACCGCTGACAGCAAGGTAGCCAGGAAGAGTGCAGATAAATGGGGAGGCCTACAACTCCACCTGGCCAGGGGAACTCCTGCTTGCTCGCAGACTGACCAGGCCCCTTATACTAGCCAGTACTCCCGGGAGGGTCTGCCTTGTACCAACAGTAAAGACCCTGAACTGCACCACACGTCTCTGTGATTCCTTGCCGCTCCTGCACCATTAGCACTGGGACCCTCACACCATCACTCCCATCATCTTCCACATTAGCTGCCCTGAGGCAATACTTCTCCCGTGGGGAGTCATCCCATACTCGGCTGCGCGAACAACATCAGCCTCAGCGGTCTGCAGCGCAGCGGCGGTCCCCACTGACCGGAATCCACGGGTGGCGTAGTCGGACACTTATTCCAATACAAATAGACTGCCACTGGTTTGACCACCCTGGGCACGGACCGGGTCACCGCCACACGGAGACTACAACCCCCAGCATTCTACAACAGGCCCGGTTCCGGGTTCCCCTGCACAACACAGGCCCAGGGGGCGCATCAACAACATGGTCCTGAAAATAAAATCACAACTACAGATTTTGCTTGAATTGGAAAGACAGTCCTAAAAGTGTAGAGACAATTTTAATATAATAATATAATAATAAAAAATATAATCAAATAATATATATATAATGTACTTTGACATCCAAAGCGCTGCAAAAAAAGTGACACTCCCTCTTATACAGTTAGCTATAGCCACCCTAAATATGCAATGTTAGTCTCCTCATTTTCCTGTTAGATACTTTGCTGACCTGGACTCTGTAGTCCTTCCAAAAAGAGGCACTAGAACAATATCTGAAATCTAGAATTGTTCTGCTGACTATAAGCCATTTGGAGCCTATGCTGCTATGTACTATAAACCTCTTGAATATTTTACAAAATATATTTTAATTTATTCTGGAATATGTTGAATCAATAAAGTGACTTTATATATGTGTAAATGTTATGACTAAAAAGAAACAAAGCTCAGTTTGACATCATAGTAAGAATAACAATAATACGCTACAAGGAATATTAACGAGAGGGCTATTATGTGCATGAGCTGATCTTCAACATTCAGTGCCTGCAATAAACTCAGATATAAACAGCTTTTATTTCCTCTTAAATGTCATGACAATGCTTATCAGCCTAAACCATTAACGTGTCCTTAATCTTCATTAGCGTTGATCTGGTGCGTTCTACACACACAGTTCTCTAGCATTAAGTAAGTCATGTGAGGAATGAAGATCACCTAACGTTATGTTACAATCATTATTTGGCAAAGATGCTCATTCTGGATTAAGTTAATTTACTGCTCTCATTAGAACTTTACAGAATGAAAATGTAGTGTATTTATTTAACTAAAACTCATTTTTTTTTTTTATTGATGTAATAGTAATAATTCAGTTGTGATTAGTCTGGTGAATTATATAGATACACTTATCTGCTTGCATAAATACTCCATTATAGTGGTTGCTAATTGTGTGATATGTGTCTGTTCCAACAATATTTTACAAAAATATCATGCATTTTTGTGCAAAGTATAGAAGTTTATGCCTGGGAAAAGGTATACATTTCTGATTGGTGAGGGTTCATCCTATTGGATCCCCACTGATCATAAGAATGGAGCTCTGAAGAGCCCCTCCTGTAAGAAGAATAGTTCAAACGTGCACTTTCACTCCATTCATTTTTTGTGAGACTGTTGGAGATAGCCAAGTTTTGAGCTTCATGGAGAATAAATGGACTGAAGGTCAATCTCTGCGCATGGTCAATCTCAGCTGCATTCAAACGTGGCTCTGCAAAGCCCCATTTTCGGAATTGGTGGGATTTTAGAAAGTGATTTAGGAAGTTATTTCCTTTTCCAAGGAAAAGGTATAACTTCCATACTTCCAAACATTATCATACAGTAAAATCTTTATCTTTAATGCCTCAGCAAATTACAAATTATTAAGTGCCAATAACCCTGTGGAGCCTAGAGTTCTGAAAAATTTTCTTTATAAACTGTACATTTTATTCTGTAAATTGTCTACAGTAGTGTTGTGCAAATGTGCTCGGACAAGGTGGTACTCGAGCATGCTCAGGTGCTAACAGAGTATCTTCAGCGTGCTCATGAAATATGTTACCGACGCCGCGACTGCATGTCTTGAGGTTATTAAACAGCCGCAAGACATGAAGGGATTGCCTGACAAACAGGCCGCGAGACATGCAGCCGTGGCAATGCAAACATATTTTTCAAGAATGCCGAATATAATGTTAGCAGCCGAGCGTGCTTGGAAAACACCTTATCCGAGCGTGCTTGGAAAACACCTTATCCGAGCACATTCGCCCAACACTAGTCTATAGGATTCCCAATAAACCATAGCTACAAAGATTTGAATTCTCACTTGCAGGAAAAGTTTTCTTCCTCTTATATCTGTGAAAAATTGGGTGTTTAATAGAGTTAATCGAGCACTCAAATGCTCGAGATCTCGGCATGCAAAATCTCTCTCTCCCCGGCTCAGATAATTACAGCGATTCGGCACTGCAGCACCCCGATGCTCGATTGCTCAATTTTGATCCTTCTTTTTGTTTTCCTCAAAACTTGTACTGGAGCCAAAAGGAAGGAAACTGTGATTATTATGATATCTGAGCTACATTGAACAACCTCTTTAATATCTCTTCTCCTTTGAAGACACTGATGTTGTCAGAGTACATGATCCCTCTCCTGATTTTGTGGTGTGTGCTCCTTTATTTCTTAACTCTGGTATAGATTAGCATTTGATAATTAAGTAAGTGAAGTGTATAAAGAAAAAGGTATACATAGCCTTTGGGAAAGATCTGTCAGGCTAACTTTTCTATCAATCCCTCTGTGTGGGAGGGGGAACTAGGAATCATAAGCTCAATGAGTCCTTGCAATTATAAAGCCTTTCAAGAAATACTGAATAAAACCATAGAAAACCCTATATACTGCATCTCAATATCTTCAAACAAATTTTCTTTAAATACATTTTACGAAAGCAGTTGAATTTTAAAACCCTCTTATATGCACACTTGAACAATTTTTTTAGCCATTCCCATGTTGCAGTTCCTATATACTGTAACGTCGGCGTCCCTGCCTCCTGCTAGGCAGGGACGCTGTTCCCCTCACCCCTCCGCTCTGAGCCCGGCGTCTTCCTCCCGCTCTGCTGGCAGCGTGCGCTGCTTCCCGGCCACGGTGCTTAGGGCGCGCGCTCTCACTCTCTTAAAGGGGCCGCGCGCGCCGTCCTAAGGAGTCCCCGGCCAATGGCCGGAGGACTTCACCATATATAAGGCACCTCCTCCAAAATGGAGGTGCCCGAGCAATGTTGTTGCAAAGCCTTCACTCTGCTTCAGCCCTCAGGTCCCGTTACCAGTTACCTGCCAGTCACCTGTCAGATTCCTGCTTGATTCCTGCCTGATATCCGTTTACCTGCTTGCAAGCCTGCGGTCCGACGGTCTGCCTTCCGACACCTGTCAGTCTGTCTATGGACCAGCCTGCCCGCTCACCTGGGAGCGCTCACCTGCTACCTGCCTGCTAGCCTACCTGGAGGCTCCGCCATCACTTGCCGTGACCACCTGCCTGTCCAGAGACTCTTGCCTGCTCACCTGGGAGCGCTCACCTGCTACCTGCCTGCTAGCCTACCTGGAGGCTCCGCCGTCACTTGCCGTGACCACCTGCCTGTCCAGAGACTCTTGCCTGCTCACCTGGGAGCACTCACCTACTACCTGCCTGCTAGCCTACCTGGAGGCTCTGCCGTCACTTGCCGTGACCACCTGCCTGTCCAGAGACTCTTGCCTGCTCACCTGGGAGCACTCACCTGCTACCTGCCTGCTAGCCTACCTGGAGGCTCTGCCGTCACTTGCCGTGACCACCTGCCTGTCCAAAGACTCTCGCCCGCTCACCTGGGAGCGCTCACCAGCCACCTGCCTGCTGTCCTTCTACCCAGAGACTGTCCCTGTCACTTGCCGTGAGTACCTGTCCTTCTACCCAGAGACTGTCCCTGTCACTTGCCGTGACTACCTGCCCTTCTACCCAGAGACTGTCCCTGTCACTTGCCGCGACTACCTGCCCTTCTACCCAGAGACTGTCCCTGTCACTTGCCGTGACTACCTGCCCGTCTTCCCTGGGAGCCACCCGCTTCCTTACAAGGACCGCCCCCTTGTATAGTTGCTCAGAGGTTCCGCCTCCCAGACCCGTTACAGTTTGCTCAGGCCATGGAACCCGTTGGCACCCAAGCTCCCTCGCTCTCGGACCTATGTCATGAACTGTCCCGACAGAGGTCCCAACAGGAGTCCATCCTGAGTCATCTACGGAATGTCAACTCTCGCCTGGACACTCTGACTGCTCCACCAGCAACCACCGCTAGTGTCATGACTCGCAGCCTGGCAGCGCCGCTGCCCACCAATACCATGGCATCCTGCCCCGGACCCCGGCTTTCTGCACCTCCTCGCTTCGGAAGCGACCCCGCTCAAGCTCGGGGCTTCATAAACCAGTGCACCCTGCGCTTTGAACTCCTGTCCCACCAGTTTATCTCCGACCGGGCCAAAGTAGCCTTCATCATGTCCCATCTCACGGGGGAGGCACTGGCTTGGCTAAATCCTCTAAGTGAGAGAGGAGATCCCCTGGTGTCCGACCTGCCAGCCTTTCTCACAGCTTTCCGGAAAGTCTTCGACGAACCCGGACGGAAGACCTCATCCGCATCGTCTCTGCTACGCCTCCGTCAAGGAGATCTCACCGTGGGCCAATATGCCATACGGTTCCGTACCCTTGCTTCGGAGCTGGCCTGGGATAACGACGCTCTGGTGTCTGTCTTCTGGGAGGGTCTGTCCGGCCGTATTAAAGATGAACTCGCCGGTCGGGACATTCCTACCACTCTCGACGACTTAATAACACTTGCCACCCGGATTGACATCCGATTCCAGGAGCGCGCCAAAGAGGTCACCCGTGAGAGGAGGTTTCCACGTCTAGCCCCCACCTTCCAGAAATCCATCACTCCCTCCGTTACTCCCCAGGCACACTCACCTGAGCCTATGCAGGTCGACCAGACCAAGATGGTCAAAACCCGTCAAGACTTACGCCGTGCCGAGGGGAGCTGCTTCTACTGTGGCAGTAAGGAGCACCGGATCCGTTCCTGCCCAGAGAGGTCGGGAAAGGCCTGTGTCTAGGATCGCTCAGAGAGGTCGCCCTAGACAAAAGTAAACCCTCTCCATCTCTGATGCTGTCAGTCTCTATCACCTGCGGAGAGAACCGCTATTTCGAACT
Organism: Phyllobates terribilis; assembly: GCF_046119375.1. Lineage (NCBI taxonomy): Eukaryota > Metazoa > Chordata > Amphibia > Anura > Dendrobatidae > Phyllobates > Phyllobates terribilis. The sequence continues at coordinate 288,526,419 of NW_027362761.1, forward strand.
GGCTCAACTTGACTCAGGAGCTGCTGGAAATCTCATTTCTCAGTCTCTGGTAGAGAAATACCGCATTCCCACCAAACTTCTGGCCGTACCTTTATCTGTCGCTGCCGTGGATGGGGGCCTCTTACCACATCCCATCCAATTCATCACCGAATCCATAACTCTGCAGGTGGGAATGCTGCATTCTGAGAGCACCTCCTTTCATGTTCTGCCTGGACTCTCTCACGCACTTTTGTTAGGCCTACCTTGGCTCCAGAAACATGCACCCGTGCTTGACTGGCAGACCGGAGAAGTCCTTCACTGGGGACAGGACTGCCATAGGACTTGTCTAGTTCCCGTTCATCCTGCTCGTCCTTCTTCTACCCCAGTCAGTCTACCCGGTCTACCGGTTCCCTATTGGTCTTATGCAGATGTCTTCAATAAAAAAGAAGCAGAGACATTACCCCCTCATAGACCATACGATTGTCCAATCGACCTGATACCCGGCTCTACTCCTCCCCGTGGGCGTATCTACCCTTTGTCCGCAGCAGAGACCCGTCCATGTCAGAATATACTGAGGAGAATCTGGCCCGGGGATTTATCCGGAAATCTACCTCCCCGGCGGGAGCAGGCTTCTTCTTCGTCAAAAAGAAGGACGGCTCACTCCGTCCATGTATAGATTATAGAGGCCTTAACCAGATTACAGTGAAGAATAAAAACCCCCTCCCGCTCATTCCTGAATTATTTGACCGCCTGAGGGGGGCTAGAATCTTCACCAAACTGGATCTCCGTGGGGCGTATAACCTGGTCCGTATCCGTCAGGGGGATGAGTGGAAGACGGCATTCAACACCCGGGACGGCCACTATGAGTACCGTGTAATGCCCTTCGGTCTCTGGAACGCTCCTGCCGTCTTTCAAGAGTTGGTCAATGACATCTTCCGTGACCTTCTCTACTCCTGCGTGGTGGTGTACCTGGACGACATCTTGGTCTTCTCTCCGGACCTTCCTACTCACCGGAGGGATGTTCGTCAGGTCCTGCTCAGGCTCAGGCAGAACCACCTCTACGCTAAATATGAGAAGTGCATCTTTGAGCAGACCTCTCTTCCATTTCTGGGCTACATAATCTCTCAGACCGGCCTACAAATGGATCCTGAGAAACTGTCTGCCATCCAGAAGTGGCCCCGACCAGAGGGGTTGAAGGCTATTCAGCGGTTCCTGGGCTTCGCCAACTATTACCGCCTCTTCATACCGCACTTCTCTTCCCGTACTGCCCCTATCTCTGCGCTCACCCGTAAGGGTACTAATCCCAGAAGATGGCCGCCCGAAGCTGAGGAGGCCTTTCTTTCCTTAAAACAGGCCTTCTCCTCCGCCCCGGTGCTGCATCGTCCGGGCGGCAACAAACAATTCTTCCTAGAAGTTGACGCTTCCTCCTCCGGAGCGGGGCGGTACTTACCCAAAAGTCATCTTCCGGAAGAATGGTAACCTGCGTTTTTTTCTCCAAACTCTTCTCCTCTTCTGAGCGCAACTATTCTATTGGAGACCGTGAATTGTTAGCCATTAAGCTGGCACTGGAGGAGTGGTGTTACCTGCTCGAGGGGGCTCTTCACCCAGTAATAATTTACACGGACCACAAGAACTTGGCTTACCTTCAGAGCGCCCAGAGACTTAACCCGCGCCAAGCCCGGTGGTCCTTGTTTTTTGCCCGCTTTGATTTTGTTCTTCATTTTCGCCCGGCAAACAAAAACATCAAAGCTGACGCCTTGTCCCGATCCTTCCTGGTGTCTGATCTAGAGGAGGAGCCTAAGCACATCATTGATCCCGCCAGAGTAATGCAAGTGGCTCCTGTGAATCTAAATCGTCTCCCTCCCGGTAAGACGTTTGTAACTGTACCTGATTGGAAGAAGGTCCTACACTGGGGTCATTCGTCTAAGCTAGCTGGCCACGCCGGTCAGAAAAAGACCCTCCAGCTCATTACCCGGCATTACTGGTGGCCTACCCTGCACAAGGATGTAATAGACTTTGTTTCTGCCTGTGTGTCCTGCGCCCGCAACAAAGTTCCGAGACACCTGCCAGCCGGTCGCCTTCTTCCTCTTCCAGTACCTGCTGCCCCGTGGCAGCATATTGCTATGGACTTTATAACAGATCTTCCTGTCTCTGCCGGTTGTACGGTCATTTGGGTGGTCGCTGATCGCTTCTCCAAGATGGCGCACTTCATTCCCCTGCCAGGTCTCCCGTCTGCACCCGAACTGGCTAAAGACTTTATCCGCCGCATCTTCCGTCTCCATGGCCTGCCCCTCCACATCGTGTCAGATCGTGGGGTTCAGTTCACCTCACACTTCTGGAGAGCCACATGTAAGTTGCTTGACGTCACTCTGGACTTCTCCTCCGCTTACCATCCACAGTCCAATGGTCAAGTGGAGCGGATCAATCAGAACCTGACCAGTTACCTCCGGCACTTCGTTAATGCCCACCATTCGGACTGGGTGGATCTCCTACCATGGGCCGAGTTCTCTTACAATAATCACGAGAGTGAATCTTCCTCCAAATCCCCGTTTTTTGTAGTCTTCGGTCAGCATCCTCGGATCCCATTTTCCGTCTCCACCTCGGTGGACAATCCGGCTGCGGAATCTCTCGTTCGCGAATTCTCCTCCATTTGGGAGAGTACCCGATCCGCACTCCTTCAGTCGTCCGAGCGGATGAAAAAACACGCTGACAAAAAACGCCTGGATCCTCCACAATTCCGTCCTGGAGATAAAGTCTGGCTCTCGTCCAAATATGTCCGGCTCAAGATTCCCTCCTACAAGTTAGGGCCTCGCTTCATCGGCCCACTGGAAGTTATCAAACAGATCAACCCGGTGGCCTATAAATTAAAACTCCCGGCCAACTTGCGGATCCCTAACTCCTTCCATGTATCTCTCCTCAAACCCGTGGTACTTAACTCTTTTTCCAAGTCTACAGGTACGCCTCCTGCTCCGGTTTCCGCTGAGAACGAGTTTGAGGTAGAGAACATTCTGGCCACCAAAAGGGTAAGAGGAAAAATCTTTTTTCTGGTAGATTGGAAGGGGTTTGGTCCTGAGGAGAGAACGTGGGAGCCCCGGGAGAACATCCATGCCCCTCTCATCCTTGATAAATTTCTCTCTGGCCTAAAAAAGGGGGGGCCTAAAGGGGGGGTACTGTAGCGTTGGCGTCCCTGCCTCCTGCTAGGCAGGGACGCTGTTCCCCTCACCCCTCCGCTCTGAGCCCGGCGTCTGTCTCCGGCTCTGCTGGCAGCGTGCGCTGCTTCCCGGCCACGGTGCTTAGGGCGCGCGCACGCTTCCCCTCTCTTAAAGGGGCCGCGCGCGCCGTCATAAGGAGTCCGCGGCCAATGGCCGGAGGACTTCACCATATATAAGGCACCTCCTCCAAAATGGAGGTGCCCAAGCAATGTTGTTGCAAAGCCTTCACTCTGCTTCAGCCCTCAGGTCCCGTTACCAGTTACCTGCCAGTCACCTGTCAGATTCCTGCTTGATTCCTGCCTGATATCCGTTTACCTGCTTGCAAGCCTGCGGTCCGACGGTCTGCCTTCCGACACCTGTCAGTCTGTCTATGGACCAGCCTGCCCGCTCACCTGGGAGCGCTCACCTGCTACCTGCCTGCTAGCCTACCTGGAGGCTCCGCCGTCACTTGCCGTTACCACCTGCCTGTCCAGAGACTCTTGCCTGCTCACCTGGGAGCGCTCACCTGCTACCTGCCTGCTAGCCTACCTGGAGGCTCCACCGTCACTTGCCGTGACCACCTGCCTGCCCAGAGACTCTTGCCTGCTCACCTGGGAGCACTCCCCTGCTACCTGCCTGCTAGCCTACCTGGAGGCTCCGCCGTCACTTGCCGTGACCACCTGCCTGTCCAGAGACTCTTGCCTGCTCACCTGGGAGCACTCACCTGCTACATGCCTGCTAGCCTACCTGGAGGCTCTGCCGTCACTTGCCGTGACCACCTGCCTGTCCAAAGACTCTCGCCCGCTCACCTGGGAGCGCTCACCAGCCACCTGCCTGCTGTCCCTCTACCCAGAGACTGTCCCTGTCACTTGCCGTGAGTACCCGTCCTTCTACCCAGAGACTGTCCCTGTCACTTGCCGTGACTACCTGCCCTTCTACCCAGAGACTGTCCCTGTCCCTTGCCGCGACTACCTGCCCTTCTACCCAGAGACTGTCCCTGTCACTTGCCGTGAGTTCCCGTCCTTCTACCCAGAGACTGTCACTGTCACTTGCCGCGACTACCTGCCCTTCTACCCAGAGACTGTCCCTGTCACTTGCCGTGACTACCTGCCCGTCTTCCCTGGGAGCCACCCGCTTCCTTACAAGGACCGCCCCCTTGTATAGTTGCTCAGAGGTTCCGCCTCCCAGACCCGTTACATATACGCGTTTACGCATATGGCTTCTTCTGAGGGGAGTTATACCCTGGGAGGTATGGCCTCTTGCTTATATGCATTGTGCCTGATAAATAGTGCTTTACACATAATGTGTCTTATACAGTACAGACCAAAAGTTTGGACACACCTTCTCATTTAAAGATTTTTCTGTATTTTCTTGACTATGAAAATTGTACATTCACACTGAAGGCATCAAAACTATGAATTAACACATGTGGTATTATATACTTAACAAAAAAGTGTGAAACAACTGAAAATATGTCTTATATTCTAGGTTCTTCAAAGTAGCCACCTTTTGCTTTGATGACTGCTTTGCACACTCTTGGCATTCTCTTCATGAGCTTCAAGAGGTAGTCATCAGAAATGGTCTTCCAACAATCTTGAAGGAGTTCCCAGAGATGCTTAGCACTTGTTGGCCCTTTTGCATTCACTCTGCGGTCCAGCTCACCCCAAACCATCCCGATTGGGTTCAGGTCTGATGACTGTGTTGGCCAGGTCATCTGGCGTAGCACCCCATCACTCTCCTTCTTGGTCAAATAGCCCTTACACAGCCTGGATGTGTGTTTGGGGTCATTGTCTTGTTGAAAAATAAATGATGGTCCAACTAAACGCAAACCGGTTGGAATAGTATGCCACTGCAAGATGCTGTGGTAGCCATGCTGGTTCAGTATGCCTTCAATTTTGAATTAATCCCCAACAGTGTCACCAGCAAAGCACCCCCACACCATCACACCTCCTCCTCCATGCTTCACAGTGGGAACCAGGCATGTAGAGTCCATCCGTTCACCTTTTCTGCGTCGCACAAAGACACGGTGGTTGGAGCCAAAGATCTCAAATTTGGACTCATTAAACCAAAGCACAGATTTCCACTGGTCTAATGTCCATTCCTTGTGTTCTTTAGCCCAAACAAGTCTCTTCTGCCTGTTGCCTGTCCTTAGCAGTGGTTTCCTAGCAGCTATTTTACCATGAAGGCCTGCTGCACAAAGTCTCCTCTTAACAGTTGTTGAAGAGATGTGTCTGCTGCTAGAACTCTGTGTGGCAGTGACCTGGTCTCTAATCTGAGCTGCTGTTAACCTGTGATTTCTGAGGCTGGTGACTAGGATAAACTTATCCTCAGAAGCAGAGGTGACTCTTGGTCTTCCTTTCCAGGGGCGTGCCTCATGTGAGCCAATTTCTTTGTAGCGCTTGATGGTTTTTGCAACTGCATTTGGGGACACTTTCAAAGTTTGCCCTTTTTTTTCGGACTGACTGACCTTCATTTCTTAAAGTAATGATGGCCACTCGTTTTTCTTTACTTATCTTTTTTTTACTAAGCTGCTTTTTTCTTGCCATAATACAAATTCTAACAGTCTATTCAGTAGGACTATCAGCTGTGTATCGATCAGTCTTCTGCACAACACAACTGATGGTCCCAACCCCATTTATAAGACAAGAAATCCCACTTATTAAACCTGACAGGGCACACCTGTGAAGTGAAAACCATTTCCGGTGACTACCTCTTGAAGCTCATCAAGAGAATGCCAAGAGTGTGCAAAGCAGTCATCAAAGCAAAAGGTGGCTACTTTGAAGAACCTAGAATATAAGACAGTTGTTTCACACTTTTTTGTTAAGTATATAATTCCACATGTGTTAATTCATAGTTTTGATGCCTTCAGTGTGAATGTACAATTTTCATAGTCAAGAAAATACAGAAAAATCTTTAAATGAGAAGGTGTGTCCAAACTTTTGGTCTGTACTGTATATTATATACTTGGACTCATGTCCCTGCTATTTCACCTGCAATTTTCTTACTTAAATGATTGGTACCACAACTTATTAGGATATAAAATCATGTCCCCTCAGAATTTATAAGGGGTCATCCTGCTATGCTTAATCTTGGGTTTAACAATAAGATTGTGATATAAGAACTCATTTATGTATACTGTATACTGTTATCTAATTTGTCTCCCAATATTTTTCCTTATATGTCCAGTATTAATCTATCAATTTAGTGTGTTTACTTTGTCTATCATTTAATGTGAGGCATAATTCTTACACATGTAAAATCTGCTTATTATAATTATGGTTTCTGAATATTGGCACCCTTTGTGAAGGTAACTTCTGATTTAACATCTCTTTTTAATTATGTTTAATGTATTTTGTTTTTATATGTTTTCAATAAAGTTTACTGAATTCTATTCATGGCTGCTTTACTACTGTTTCTTTTGTAGGTTATATATGTGTCTTACAGTTGTGGCCAGAACTGAGATTTAGCTATGCTGTTAGCCATTTAGATGCCACTGTCAATTTCTGACAGCGCATTTAAATGGCGTGGTTGACAGTGCCTTTGCACACAGACTCCCATTGGCCCCAGTGATGCTATCACAGGGGACCAATCGGACTATTATGGCAGGTGTTGCTGCCATATTGGTACTCCTGTGAAGCTCAACCTGTGGGTGGACGTTATAGGAGACCGATATGTTTACTATACACTCCAATATTGTGGTATTGCAGAATTCAGCACAAATCATCAAACGATCACAGGTTCAAGTCCCCATCAGAGCTAAAAATGTATTTAAATTTAAAACAGTTTTAAATATAAAAACAATTATAACAGTTCATATCATCTCCCACCCCTTTTCCTCTATTAAAAATAAAGGAAGGGGAAAAAGCATATTTAGTACTCTCGAGTCTGAAAAAGTCCTATCTATTATTATAAAATTAAGTAAGCCCTAAGGAAAATGCCATATAGAGAAGAAAAATCAAAATGCCACAAATGTGTCTTTAAGATCACCCCACTTTAAAAAAATACTTGAAAAACTGATCAAAACATTTTTTGCACACTAAATTGGTTTCAGTAAGAACGTGGGCTCATCACTCCTTAGCAAAAGGTTTACACCCTTCAATAGTGGACCTATTTCGTGTTTGCAATGCCACATTCAGAGAGTGACAACTTTTTTAGTTTTCAGTGGATGTTTTATGGTAGAACCTGGCTGGGTCCGCAACCCATCAGCCCCCGGTGATCATGTGAGGTGCTAGTGGGGATGACAGAAGGAACTCTGCCCCCTCTGTTTAACTTTCTAGAAAATGTCAGGTTTTATGTGAACCACAGGGAATAAAACAGACATTCTACATGGTATTATAGAGGTATTATGCCTTTGAGAATATTTCAGTAATTGGGTACCATGTAAAATCTTATATACTGTAGATGAATAGGGCATGGGTCAAGTTGCATTTGGGCCAGATGTTAATGACTCCATTGGGGCTTTCATCTGAAGCTCTGAAAAATGAAATTCGGCTGAACCCCTAAGAGAACCATTCACTTTAATAGAGCAGACAATGTCACTCTGTATTCTGTCTGGCCTCCATTTCAGTATATCTGCCTCCTTAAGGCATGCAGAAAAGTGTGGAAGAACACTGTCTGAATCTTGTGTGGCACCCCAGGGGTCTGGTTTCCACAGTAACGACAATGTTATGTCTGAGAGCAGGTGGGAGGTCTCTTGGTCAGGGATCCTGTGCATGCCACACCTCCTGCCCAGTCCTGGGAGGGGAAGAACTTCCCCTATATAAACCTAGGGCTGAGGCAGGGTTAGTGAGTAGAGAAGAAGTAGAGACAGAGAAGAGAAGCAGATATAGAAAAGAACATCAGGAGCTCTGTGGGAGCAGTGCTACAAGGAGTCAGGGGCTGGCAGCTGCAGAGCTCGCCCTGACTGAGAAGTTATCACCGGACCCGGAGTCCGAGGCTGTGGGGACTAACTCCTATCCAGCAGCAGAAACCGACCGGCAGGGGATTGCAGGTCCTCTGGCCCAGAAACCCGAAGGCACGGTCACACGCGTGGGACCAGCACTGCCGTCGTGGAGCGGAAGCTACTAGAAGGCCCCGAGTCACCGGCCATACGGGTGAGCACCACACGGTACACTCAGGGACGTGGGCTACTTATACCCGCTTCTAGCAAGGTAGCCAGAAGAGTACAGTTAGTTTGGGAGGCCTACAACTCCGCCTGGCCAGGGGAGATCCCATCTGCTCAAGGACTGACCAGGCCCCAATCGCTAGCCAGTACTCCGGGAGGGTCTATCTTTGTCACCAGTAAAGACCCTGAACTACACCGTACCGTCTCCGAGTGGTTCCTGCTACCCCCATCATCCACGTCGGCTGCCCTGAGGCCATACCCCTCCCGTTGGGGGTTATACCATCCCCGCTGCACCATTCTTCCACCGGCCTCAGCGGTCTGCTCTGCAGCGGCAGCTCCAAAGCTGCATTCAACGGGTGGCGTAGTCATCCAACATCTACCGCTGATACAGCGCCACTTAGTCTGACTCCCTGGGCACGGACCGGATCACCGCCACGAGACTACAACCCTCAAAAGATCCGGCTCCGGGTAAGCTCCCGCGTGCGCAACGCTGCGCGACACAGGCCCAGGGGTGCGTCAACTTTTGGCGTAGTCGGCAGGATTTCGTGCCCGCAACCACCGGGTACTGCGTGCCTGAAAAAGACTGTTCAAACTTACCTGTGGTGAAGATTCCCGCCATCCGGCGCCATCTTCCGCTTCCTTCCCGCCATCGGTGGAGTTTTCCCGCCATCCGGCGCCATCTTCGGCCTTCTTCCCGCCATACGTGGAGTTTTCCCACCATTGGACGCCATCTTGAGGACGCCGCGCGGGAAGAAGAGGGGCGTGGACTCCGAAAGCGCGCGAGAACTGAAGCCCCGCCTCACGTCCGGACGTTGCGTAAGGTCCTGGAAGGAGCCCAGCAGACGCCAACGTCACAGGAGCGCGACGGAAGGTCCTCAACCCTGACGATCCACTGCGGAGCCGCGGCCTACGGAAGAGGATCATCGCAAGGTAGGCCACGGTCCACTAGGGGGGAGAAGGATGTCGGATACGGAGGAGAGCTTCACCGCTTCAATCCCCGCCAGCGCCACCGCTGTTGCGGTCATGCCTTTCACCATGCCCTATATCCCGGGGGCAGCCTGGCTACCCCAGTACTCAGGGGAGTCACATACCCTGCATGACTTTAGAGAAAAGCTGGATAGCCTCTTCCAGGTGTACCCCCTCACAGAGGAGCAAAAAGTGAGCATCCTGGTGGCCCAATTAACCTGAGCAGCCCAAAGGGAGGTAAAGTCCTGGCCACCTGGGGGGAGGACTGTCGCAGGGATACTAACCCGGCTGAGGGACACCTTTGATACCCGCACCTCAGCCGAGATCAAGCTTAGATTCTACGGGTGCAAACAGCGGGCACATGAGAGTATAAGGGACTATGCCCTGAACCTACAAGAGGCCCTGAGAGCCATTAAGCAGACTGACCCTGACGGCGTGGGAGACGAGGACAGGCTGCTGACTGAACAATTTATAAAGGGTTTATATTGCAATGCCCACTGAACCCAGTTGTGGGCAATGGCCTTACAGGACCCTCATCTGGGATTTGCACAGTTCAAGGACAGAGCCCTCCGGGTGCTTCGAGAACCGGCACCAGGTGGCGTTGTGACCCCCAGACGCCCCACTACCACTTACCACCAGGAGGTGGCGCCCTTGTCAGCAGGGCCTGTGGGAGCTGATGCGCAGGCTTTGAACAATGACCCGGCTCCAGACCTGCACCATCAGGTCCAAGAGCTAGCTAAAAGCGTTGCTGCGCTAACCCGAACTGTGCAGTCTTTACAGGTTTCCACTCCACGGAAGATCCAGCTGGCATCCGGACTGGAGGACATCCCGTGGCGTCGACCAAGGAGGACCCCACCGGCCAGAGGAAGACCCAGCGACCGATACAACGAGGACGGACGACCCATCTGCCGCCGCTGCAATCAACCCGGACATATGGCAAGGTACTGTCCTTTAAACTGGCACAACCTGGGGTAGAGGGCCAACCCCCAGGAAAAAGATCACCAGGCCCATCGAACTGGCGCGACAAATATGTGGGAGGACGTCCAGTCTTACCCGTGGTACTGGATGGCATTCCTATGAGTGCCCTACTGGACACCGGGTCACAGGTCACCACCATCCCGTACGTGCTCTTCAAGCAGTACTGGAATGACTCGGATATCACCCGCTACCCTGACGACGACTTGAGTATCATCGCCAGCAATGGTCAGCCCGTGCCACAGATTGGATTTAAAGAGGTGACCATTAAAATCGGTAGAGTCGAACTGGCAGCACAGGGACTGATCATTGTAGACATTGACAAACACGAGAGTCACCCAAAGATAACTCTAGGAACTAATGTAATTGAAAATTGTCTTGCAGAGGTGATTTTCCTTTTACAGCAGGTTGCCAAGAACGCCAGCTCCGGCCAGCAGTGAGTGCTCCAGAAAGAGATCCGGGCACTGATGCGACGGCAACAGCTAGAACTCTCCGGTGGTGAGATTGGTAGCGTGCGAATGTGTGACCCTTTCCCTATTGCCATGCCCCCGAAAAGTGAAATGATGATTTGGTGCCGGGCAGCTATTGGTCTGAGAGGTAGAGATTACCAGGCAATGGTAGAACCAGTTTACTCAGACAGTAGGCCCACCATTTTGACAGCACGGGGGGTGGTCAATGTACGCCATGGGAGGGTGCCCGTTCGCATAATAAATATCGGGAAGAGGGAAGTGTACCTGCCCCGGTATGCCACGCTAGCCAAATTGTATACCATCAATCAAGATTCCATACAGTCCGTAGAACCCTTGCCTCCATCTTCCCCGGAGGAAGGTAACGGCTCTCAGAAAACAATGGAGGACTGATGTCAGCAACTACATTTGGGTACTGACTCCACTCCCTCACACCAGAAACAGGGAGTCTATCGGGTGGTGCAAGAGTACGAGAGAGTGTTTAGTAAACACCCGTTAGACTTCGGGCGAGTCAAGGGGGTAGAACACCACATCCCCACGGGAGACCATCCTCCCATAAAAGAGAGGTATCGACCCGTACCCCCTGCACACTACCAACACGCCAAGGGGATGCTTAGAGACATGAAGGAGGCTGGGGTGATCAGGGATAGCTGTAGCCCCTGGGCAGCTCCACTAGTCTTAGTCAAAAAGAAAGACAACACCATGAGGATGTGTGTAGATTACCGGAAAATCAACCGTATCACACACAAGGATGCGTACCCCTTACCAAGGATAGAGGAGTCTTTGGCTGCTTTAAGATCTGGTAACTTCTTCTCTACCTTGGATCTCACTAGTGGGTACTGGCAGGTTCCTGTAGCAGAGGCGGACCGGGAGAAGACCGCATTCACCACCCCGATGGGACTTAGCGAGTTTACCTGCATGCCGTTCGGACTCTGCAATGCACCAGGAACCTTCCAACGATTAATGGAGTGTTGTCTGGGCCACAGAAACTTTGAGACGGTCCTGTTGTACCTGGACGATGTCATCGTATATTCCAAGACGTATGAGGACCACCTGAAACACCTGGCGGAAGTGTTCGAAGCTCTGGCAAGCTACGGCCTAAAGGTGAAACCCTCCAAGTGTCACCTCCTGAAACCAAAGGTGCAGTACCTGGGACACGTGGTGAGCGCTGATGGAGTGGCTCCCGACCCTGATAAGATCACCGCAATTAAGGAATGGCCAAGTCCCTCCAGTGTAAAGGAAGTGCGGCAGTTCCTCGGGTTGGTAGGCTATTACCGCAGATTCATCCCCGGTTTCACCAAAAAGGCAGCTCCTATGCAGGACCTCCTGATAGGCCAGTCCCGGAAGGCCAAGAACCAGAAGCCACCCTTCAGATGGGAGAAGTTAGAAGAAGAGTCCTTCCGCCAGCTGAAGATGGCCCTCACGGGGGATGAAATCCTGGCGTACCCTGATTACAGTCAGCCCTTTATCCTCTACACCGACGCAAGTAACATCGGGCTAGGAGCCGTGCTGTCCCAGATCCAGCAGGGGAAAGAACGAGTAATCGCTTACGCCAGCCGAAAACTGCGACCCACCGAAAGAAACCCTGAGAATTATAGCTCATTTAAGCTAGAGTTCCTGGCAGTGGTGTGGGCAGTCACCGAACGCTTTAAGCACTACCTCGCTTATTCCCGGTTCACCGTGTACACGGATAACAACCCGTTGACACACCTGGACACTGCAAGACTCGGTGCCCTAGAGCAGAGATGGATGGCCCGTCTGTCCAACTACGAGTTCACAATCAAATACCGGGCAGGATGCTCCAATACCAACGCGGACGCCCTGTCCAGGATGCCAAACCTACCGGACGTAGGAGAAGATCCAGAGGGACTGGAAGAAGTCGAACTCCCCGCGTTCCACCGTCATGGGACTATCCAGTATTCCCATCGGGTAAGGAGTAAGCAAGCTGCTACGTTTAACCCCTTGCCTCACTACAACTGGGAGGAAACGCAAGACAGTGACCCTGCCGTCCGGCTGGTGAAGGAGATGCTGACTCGGCCAGAGGCTCGCCTTGACCCAGACGCTCCGGAGGAAGCCAAGCAACTGTGGGCTGAGAAGAGTCGACTGTTCCTTTACAAGGGGAAGTTGTGCCGCAGAATGGTTAACTCCCGGACGCATGAACTAATCTGGCAAGTAGTGGTGCCACGGAGAGACGCAGCCATGGTGATGGAAGCATACTACGACGGGGCTGGACACTTCGGATGGAAGAAGCTGGAGTTCCTGCTGCGTGGGCGGTTCCACTGGGTAGGCATGAGGGGAACCATCGAGAGGTGGTGCAGAGACTGTGGCCCGTGCAACCTAAGAAGGAAGGACCGTGCCAGCCAGAAGACTCCCCTGCAGTCCATCGTCACCCGGCAGCCGTTGGAACTGGTAGCCTTGGATCATGTAAAACTGACCCCAAGCAGAAGTGGCTACGTCTACGCGTTAACCATTGTGGATCATTACTCCCGGTTCTTGGTTGTCGTCCCCGTTAAGGACTTAATGGCTCAAACAGCAGCTAGAGCCTTCCAGCAGCACTTCTGCCGTCCACACGGGTACCCGGACCAAGTGCTGACGGACCAGGGACCTGCCTTTGAAGCGGAGGTCTTCCGGGAATTCTGCAATCTGTATGGCTGCCGGAAGATAAGGACGACACCCTATCATCCGCAAACTAATGGACTTTGTGAGAAAATGAACCAGGTGGTAATGGATCTCCTGAAAACGTTGCCCCTGGAAGAACGCAGTCTGTGGCCTGAGAAGCTGCCCGATCTAGTGGACCTATACAACCACATCCCGGTAGGTTCCACCAAATGTACCCCGGCTTACCTAATGAGGGCGAGACCTGGTAAGTCACCTGTTGACCTGGAAATGGGAGTCCTGACACCCGAGGACACTTCACCAGAAGCAGACTGGGACACAGAGAGGCAGCAGCAGTACCGGAAAGTACAGGAGAGCGTGGAGCGAAGTCTCTGTCAGGCTAGGGAAAGACAAGAGAAAACTTACAACCAGTATGCTCCCGCTGTTCCCCTGGTACCCGGAGAGCAGGTCTTGAAGAGGAAAAGACGGCTCCACAAGTTGGACGACCAGTGGGAGAAGGACCCGTACACCGTACTGCCCTCAAGCCACGAGAACCCGAAAGTCTGTACCATCAGTAAAGACGGAGGGGAGACCATAACCATTGTATCCCGGGATAACCTGAAGAAGTGTCCTGAACAGCTACGGAACCCTGAAGAGGAACAAGAAGACCATCGACCCGTAGAGGAAAGGGAAGATATGGTTAGTACTGTGCTCGGAGACTTCCCTCGGTCCTGGACTCAAGTCAATGGTGCAGTTGTGGTACCCGTCCTCACGTTCCTCCAACCAGCATCCCAAGTGCCTACGGAGCAACAGGTAGAGCTGGAAGAGCAGCCGGTCCAGGAGGCAGAAGACTCCACACAAGCAGAACAGGAGGATCAACCCTCTGCTTATAGTGAGCCTGCCGTACCCCTAGTGAGTCAAAGAGCCGGTAGACAGCTGCCCAGTTTACCCTTGACAGCTCCTACACCCTGTAGTTCAGGGCTAGACAGTCAGCTCCGTAGGTCCACTAGGGTCACTAGAGGCCAGTTACCCGCACGTTGGAGGATTTGAAGTGTATAAATTGTTTTATTTGTGGTTACCTGTTTTTCTTGTTGCTTGTGTATAATTATGTGTTTCTAGTTATTTATAGGAGTCCTTGGTGGATTTACCGGGAATCCTTTGTGTATAGTTGGAGCGTAACCCAGGACGGACTAAAGACTGTTAAGGACTCGGGGCAGGACAGACCCCTACCTGGTTACGTCTCCCTGTTTTGGTGAAATGGACACCTTGCTTTTCTTCAAAGACTGCACCCGGTTGCGGACACGCCGTAACCATCTTTATGTGTTTTTCTTATTGTATTATTATTGTTTATACCTTGTTATGTTTTTCTAAAAATATGTTTAGTCCCGGAGTACTAAATTTCACTAGGGGGGAATGTGGCACCCCAGGGGTCTGGTTTCCACAGTAACGGCAATGTTATGTCTGAGAGCAGGTGGGAGGTCTCTTGGTCAGGGATCCTGTGCATGCCACACCTCCTGCCCAGTCCTGGGAGGGGAAGAACTTCCCCTATATAAACCTAGGGCTGAGGCAGGGTTAGTGAGTAGAGAAGAAGTAGAGACAGAGAAGAGAAGCAGATATAGGAAAGAACATCAGGAGCTCTGTGGGAGCAGTGCTACAAGGAGTCAGGGGCTGGCAGCTGCAGAGCTCGCCCTGACTGAGAAGTTATCACCGGACCCGGAGTCCGAGGCTGTGGGGACTAACTCCTATCCAGCAGCAGAAACCGACCGGCAGGGGTTTGCAGGTCCTCTGGCCCAGAAACCCGAAGGCACGGTCACATGCATGGGACCAGCACCGCCGTCGTGGAGCGGAAGCTACTAGAAGGCCCCGAGTCACCGGCCATACGGGTGAGCACCACACGGTACACTCAGGGACGTGGGCTACTTATACCCGCTTCAAGCAAGGTAGCCAGAAGAGTACAGTTAGTTTGGGAGGCCTAAAACTCCGCCTGGCCAGGGGAGATCCCATCTGCTCAAGGACTGACCAGGCCCCAATCGCTAGCCAGTACTCCGGGAGGGTCTATCTTTGTCACCAGTAAAGACCCTGAACTACACCGTACCGTCTCCGAGTGGTTCCTGCTACCCCCATCATCCACGTCGGCTGCCCTGAGGCCATACCCCTCCCGTTGGGGGTTATACCATCCCCGCTGCACCATCCTTCCACCGGCCTCAGCGGTCTGCTCTGCAGCGGCAGCTCCAAAGCTGCATTCAACGGGTGGCGTAGTCATCCAACATCTACCGCTGATACAGCGCCACTTAGTCTGACTCCCTGGGCACGGACCGGATCACCGCCACGAGACTACAACCCTCAAAAGATCCGGCTCCGGGTAAGCTCCCGCGTGCGCAACGCTGCGCGACACAGGCCCAGGGGTGCGTCACTTGTTTTTCAGAGCTTCAGATGGAAGCCTTGACAGAGTCACTGACATGTGGCCCGAATGCAATGTGAACCCGGTCTATTCATTGTATGATTCAGCTATTATTATTAATCAAAATCATATGCTAATTCATACAATCTTTCATTGTATGTGTCTTTTAATTAAATTGTGCATTGGATATGTGGGTAGCACTTGTAAACCCATGAATAGATTAGTTGTATGGGTAATTGTTCTGCATCATGGTACATATCAACTTTCTGCCAATTGGCTTCATATGTTATATAGTTTCACTATATATTTTTAGATTTCACAAAAACAGTGGTGCATATGTTTCACTTCAACTGTTTAAGCAGTGGTTCCTTTACTATGCAGTTAAAGTGAATATCTTATTCAGTACCAAGTAAATAAATGCCAATTATGCCGTAAATACATCTATCACTCAAACTTATTATCCATTATAATTACAAAGATATGGGAATACACATTAGACTTCAAAAAAGTTAAAGCTCTTAGATATATCAACCTGTAAGCAGTATTCATATATTGAAATGGATTCATTTGTTATGAATTAATCTAAATCACTGTTGAATATATTTACATACATGTATACATCTTTGACATTAACTACAATGCAACAGAAAAATATGAACTGTTTTAGAAAACCAATGACTAATTCACAGCATTCATCTTCATAAACTATAGCTATCATCAAACAGATGAAAGTAAATCTACATTATCTGTAAATAAAATTGACAAACCTCCCAGTAATTGATTATCAATTATTAGAAAAGGCCCTTGATTAATGATACATTTTCTAGCAGAAAATGGTTCTTATCATTTAAAAATAAATATTTTGCACAGATTATTAAAGAGTATTTCTTTTGTTATATAACTACTACAGAGCCTTCATTGATAAAGGTAAAAACTTGATTCAGACATTTTTTGGTATTGATGGCTATTTTTTCCCTGACTCCTGTGTGACCTGTGTGAATGTATCGCATGAGATGGACAGTTATACTGCAATATGAAATCAACAAAAAAATTTTAGTGTTTCATCAGATAGTATATGCATGAAAATATTCTTATTTAGGCTAAGTGCCCACGAAGCAGAAATGCTCTGTATTTTTTGTGCATCTCCCTGGCAGGAAAAACGCATGCGGATTTTGCATGCGTTTTTCCTGCCAGGTAGAAGCGTTTGTCAAGCATTTTTGCATACATTTTCGCATGTGGGTTATCAAGCGCTTTTCCAAGCGATTTTAGCATCCCTTGGAAAAGTGCTTGACAACTTGGTCACACTATATAAATCCATGCAACCGGCATGGATTTATATAGAGTGACCAAGTTAATAGTTAAAAAAAGAATAAAAATGGTAAAAATAAAAAAAAACATTATACTCACCTTCTGATGGCCCCCGGTCTTCTCTCCGGTGTGTCCGGTGTCTTGGGCGGCTCGCGGTGGTGTAAAAGCACCTTCCATGACGTAATTTAGTCATATGACAGGTCAAGCGACCGCTGACGTCGGCGGTCGCGTGACCTGTCATATGACTAAATGACGTCATGGAAGGTCCTTTTACATCATCGCAAGCCACCAGGGAGCCAGGACGCATCGTACAGGAGATCGGGGGCCATCAGAAGGTGAGTATAATGTATATTTTTATTTTAAATTCTTTTTTTCAACAGATACTACGGTACGCGGGTCTGGAGGAGAGTCTCCTCTTCTCCAGACCCGGGTACCATCCGCACATTGAATCGCTTAATATTCGCATGTGCACATGTATTCATGCGGATATTAAGAGATTCAATGCAAGTCAATGGCTGCAATTACTCTTCATTTCCACAATATTAATGGACATGCTGCGGATTTTTCCGCAATGATAATCCACAGCAGAAATTTCCGCAGTATGTGCACAGCACATGCAGATTATCATTGGGGACAATAGGTCACATATTACCAAGCCTTTTTTAAGCATTTTCGCTGCGGAAATTCCGCCTATAAAAACGCTTGAAAAATGCATAGTGGGCACGCAGCCTTAGAAGCTTTGCTTCTAGAAGAGAAGTTTTAACATGCTGTGGTGTCGCATAGCCTCCATGCACATCAAAACTCTATGCACAGATCTCTGTTGTATATACAGGTCCCAACTTTGAAGTTTTGTAAAGCTACATTAAGATTACGGGACCCAATTTTATCCTTCACATTTTAAAAAAATATTGGAAAATTAGAGTCAGTTCAGAAGTGGACAACTAGATTATTACATAGGATGGAAGGTCTCTTCTATAATGAGAGATTGCAAAATTTGGGCTTCTTTAACTTTTAAAAAAGAAGGCTCAGAAGCAGGGGCATAGCTATACATCCAGCATCTGGTTCAGCCTTAATCAGCTGATCAAGATGAGCACAGACCACTCCCATCTGGTTGACAGCTGAATGCATTCAGTTACAAATATATTGTGAGTCAGGAGTCTGTGTCAGACTTTAGTCTGTGTCCATCACCTTAAGTGTTTATTGCTTAAGTGTGAGAAATATGAATTAATTCTGAATTGAATCTGAAGTGAACTGAAGGTAACAGGATACTAAGTCACAGTAAACAATGTTTGTGTTTGTTTTCACTCTCACCCCCTTAATCCTTCACTTCTTACAACCACCCCTAATCCCTGCACCTAGTAAGGAACTCTTCATCTCTCCTTCCATTCTCCCCACCCATCTCACCTCCTCCTCAGAGCTATTCCTCAACATACAATCCTTTGCCTCCAAACACAGACAGCCACCTCATGCCCTCTCCTGCTCCCACCTACTAACGCTCTCTCTGCTCCTCCTTACTACCGGCGACATCTCTCCAAATCCTGGCCCTCCTAACCACATCCCCACAGTCACTTCCACCTCCTACCCACGATCTATCCCAAACTCTCGTAACCCTTCTAACCTTATACCCATCCGCTCAGCCCCCGCTTCCCCAATCCCCCTAACAGGATCTCTATGGAACGCTCGCTCCGTCTGCAACAAACTTTCCTACATTCACGACCTCTTCATCACCAAGAAGCTTTCCTTCCTTGGCAACACTGAAACCTGGCTCACCCCCTCCAACACGGCCACTTCTGCTGCACTTTCGTATGGTGGATTCCACCTCTCCCATACCCCCCGCCCCACCGGCAAGCACGGTGGAGGAATAGGTTTCCTCCTCTCAGATAACTGCTCCTTCACCCATATCCCACTGCCACCCTCAATTACTCTCCCCTCTTTTGAAGTGCACTGCGTGCGCATCAACTCCCCCTCCAACCTCCAACTGGCTGTCATCTACCGCCCCCCAGAATCAGCCACCACTTTCTTTGACCACTTCACCACTTGGCTACTTCATTTCCTCTCCGTTGACATCCCCACTATCCTCATGGGCGACTTCAACATCCCCATTGACACTTCCCTCTCAGCCGCCTCTAAGCTTCTATCCCTCACTTCCTCCTTTGGTCTTACCCAATGGTCTTCCACACCCACCCACAATGACGGCCACACGCTGGACCTCATCTTTACCTGCCTCTGTTCCCTATCTAACCTCTCTAACTCACCTCTCCCTCTCTCTGACCACAACCTACTTAAATTCTCTACCCTCTCCTCTCCAGGGCAACAATCCCCACTTCACAAACTTGCATACCCTCACAGAAATCTCAAACACCTTGACCTACACTCAATCTCTGAATCCCTTCTCCCTCTTACAGACATTAGTTCCTTACATGATGCAGATGTTGCTGCCATTTTATACAACACCACAACAGCTGTAGCTCTCGATTCGGTCGCCCCCCTCACACATACCAAAGCTCGCACAATCAACAGACAACCCTGGCACACCAGCCTAACTAAAGAACTGCAACGGGCCTCCAGGGTTGCTGAGCGTAGATGGAAAAGGTCCCACTCCAATGAGCACTTCATCGCATTCAAACAGTCCCTCACTACCTTCAAGTCCACACTCACTGCAGCAAAACAAACATACTTCTCATCTCTCATATCCTCCCTGTCTCACAACCCCAAACAACTATTCAACACCTTCAATTCTCTCCTCCGTCCCCCAGTGCCTCCTTCCTCTCCTCTTATTTCAGCCGAAGACTTTGCCTCATTCTTCAAACAGAAGATTGACACCATCAGACAAAGCTTTTGCCTAAAGCCCCCACAGCCCCTCCCCACACCTACTCAACCCTCCTCCTCCAAAATCACATTCTCCACCATTACGGAAGATCAACTTTCCTCTTTACTCTCCAAATCACACCTCACCACCTGTAAACTTGACCCAATCCCGTCCCACCTCATCCCAAACCTTACCACTATCTTCATCCCAGCCCTAGCCCACCTCTTCAACTTGTCACTAATAACTGGTGTCTTCCCCTCATGCTTCAAACATGCCTCAATCACACCCATCCTCAAAAAGCCCTCCCTTGACCCATCCTCTCTGTCGAGCTATCGCCCCATATCACTTCTCCCCTATGCCTCAAAACTACTGGAACAACACGTCCATTCGGAGCTGTCCTCCCACCTCTCCTCCTGCTCCCTCTTCGACTGCCTACAATCTGGTTTCCGACCGCACCATTCTACTGAAACTGCACTGACCAAAGTTACCAACGACCTACTAACCGCCAAATCTAAGCGACACTATTCTGTCCTCCTCCTCCTAGACCTGTCATCTGCCTTCGACACAGTGGACCATTCCCTCTTACTAAAAACTCTCTCATCTCTCGGCATCACAGACTTGGCCCTATCCGGGATCTCCTCATATCTAACAGACAGGACATTCAGAGTCTCTCACTCACAGACCACCTCCTCATCTCACCCCCTATCTGTCAGTGTCCCCCAAGGTTCAGTTCTAGGACCCCTGCTCTTCTCCATCTACACCTTAGGCCTGGGACAGCTCATAGAGTCTCATGGCTTTCATTATCACCTCTATGCTGACGACACACAGATCTACCTTTCTGGACCTGATATCACCTCCTTACTAACCAAAATCCCACAATGTCTGTCTGCTATTTCTTCCTTCTTCTCTGCTAGATTTCTAAAACTTAACATGGATAAAACAGAATTCATCATCTTTCCGCCATCTCATTCAACCCCCCCAACTGACCTATCCATCATAGTCAATGGCTGCCCACTCTCCCCAGTCCATCAAGCTCGCTGCCTTGGGGTAACCCTGGACTCTGAACTCTCCTTCAAACCACATATCAAAGCCCTTTCCACTTCCTGCCGACTCCAACTCAAAAATATCTCCCGGATCCGCACATTCCTCAACCATGAATCTGCAAAAACACTAGTGCACACCCTCATCATCTCCCGCCTTGACTACTGCAACCTCCTGCTCTGTGGCCTCCCTTCCAACACTCTCGCACCCCTCCAATCCATCCTAAACTCTGCTGCCCGACTAATCCACCTGTCCCCCCGCTATTCCCCGGCCTCTCCTCTCTGTCAATCTCTTCACTGGCTCCTGATTGCCCAGAGACTCCGGTTCAAAACCCTAACCATGACATACAAAGCCATTCACAACCTGTCTCCTCCATATATCTCTGACCTAGTCTCCCGCTACATACCCGCACGCAACCTCCGATCCTCACAAGATCTCCTTCTCTACTCCCCTCTAATCTCCTCCTCCCACAATCGCATACAAGATTTCTCCCATGCTTCCCCTCTACTCTGGAACTCTCTACCCCAACACATCAGACTCTCGTTGACCGTGGAAGCCTTCAAAAAGAGCCTTAAGACCCACCTCTTCTGACAAGCCTACAACCTGCAGTAACCACCACTCCACAAATAATGCTGCACGACCAGCTCTACCCTCACCTACTGTATCCTCACCCATCCCTTGTAGACTGTGAGCCCTTGCGGGCAGGGTCCTCGCTCCTCCTGTACCAGTCGCCGTCACATTGTGTTCAAGATAATTGTAATTGTTCTTGTATGTATACCCCTTCTTCACATATAAAGTGCCATGGAATAAATGGCGCTATAATAATAAATAATAATAATAATACATGGGTTGTAGTCCCATCTGGGCCCTTGAGCCTGGAGGGTGGGGAAGGGGCAAAAAGAATCCTTTGACAAAAATACAAAGATTAATACTGTTAAACAACCATGATAGATTGGGGCCCTGATAGAGATTTTTGCATTGGGACTCACGAGCTTTAAGTTATGCCATAACTCAGAGGCGATCTCATTTACATTTATAAATACATGTCTGGTCAATGCAAAGGACTGGCTCATAATTTATTACTTCCAAGGGCCTTAAAATACCAGGGGATATTTATTAATTTTGGAGGAAAGGAAATTATGGCAAATAAATAGGAAAGTGTTCATTACAATTTGAGTAGTCATATATATAAAGTTCACTTTTTTGTATGCCTGTTACAGTAGTCCAATTTAGCAACTGCACATCCAGCAAAAAAAAAGCATGCTCTTGTAGTTTGTTCCTTTCTGGGCATGTACCTATCTAGCAGTGTAGCACTTTTTTTGGTAATAAAAAGTTGTCAAGGGAGGAGCAATTGAAAAAAAATATATATAAATACAGTACAGACCAAAAAGTTTGGACACACCTTCTCATTTAAAGTTTATTCTGTATTTTTATGACTATGAAAATTGTACATTCACACTGAAGGCATCAAAACTATGAATTAACACATGTGGAATTATATACTTAACAAAAAATTGTGAAACAACTGAAAATATGTCTTATATTCTAGATTCTTCAACATGGAGGTAACATCGGCTTCTTACGTGTAAGTGCATTGTAAACTGTCCATATATCTCATCGTGGTGGGGACAGGGTTAAATTATTACGGAAAAAAGAAGCACAGTGGATTTTGAAATTAATTACTAGATATCCAACAGGTTTAAATATGAGAAATGAATTAATGTATTTGTATTAATATTCCGGTTATTTCCACTTGCACTATTTTACACTAGCTGATTTCCTGCTATATTCATTATAACTATCTGTTTCTAGGTTGAGATTATGTGACTTATATTTAGCGAGTTATATTTATGGAGTTTGTAATTGTTTGGCAACTTTCCAATTTTTTTTTCCCTTTTAAATAGAAACAGTCAGTTCATTTAGGGTTAAAACTGAGTTTTCTGAGACTCTGGACTCATGTGTAATTGAGCTTCTGAACAGGTGATGTCGGTGGGCAGCTACTTTCTCCATATGCCTTAAATGTTTTTCCATTTCAACATTGTATTATGCTATGAATAAGGATCTACGTATCCGAAACGCGTAAGCTTCTGTACGCTTTTATTTGCACTATGGTCTCATGTTTTTAATTTTTTCAAAATAAAGGCTATTTTTTAAGTCAATTTCACGAGTTGCTGGATAACTACCCTTCATCACTGCCTAATGTCTCCCAGACGAGGATCTTTACAATCCGAGCACCGTGCCTCATGAGAAAGTGGACCGAGCAGGCTGACCCAGGTGAGCTGAAATATATTTTTTTGTACATTAACCAAATATTTCACCAGTCCCTGACTGGAGTAATATTTCTGGTGAGGCACAGAGAGATTCATTCCACTTTTCAGAAGCACCTGATTCATTAAGATCCAAGAGCTTCTTAATGAATCAGGGACCTCTAACTACAGCAAGCCCCCTCATTAAGACTGGTGTGAACAATGCTAGTCTTGATGAATTGGGGCCCTAATCAATTACATAGTGGACTTTCAATTCTGTCAGTGACACCTCTATCGGTTCAGCCCTTTACTCGCCTAATTCACAGCACTCCAGGGGTTAAGGATTATATTTTTCAAGAGAAACTTTCCTCATTTGATTTATTGTATAATATGGAAAATTAGTCTTTCCACTCTGATGACATGGGGCAGGAGAAGATGGAGGACATGATTCAAATACTTAGCTGTGTAGCTGGCTCTTCAATCTGTGGTGGTAAGGGCACGGGCAGTGGTAGTCAGGGCAAATGTAAACATGAGAATCAACTATGAGGGAAGGGAACTCAAGACATTTCCCACACTAAGATAACTGAGAGTTAAGTCATTGATAATGCTTATGATGATTGAGAACCAGATTGAAGTACTGAGGAGGTGATGTCATAGAAGGGGAAATGGGGTGTAGTCAGCTTTAAATTGCCAATGTCTAGTTAAAATATCTTCTGGGTAAGGTCTGCTTCTTCTGTGGTCAGCTCGAGAGTAGGTGATGATGAAATGTTGATGTAAGAGGCTCAAAGTCTCAATAGTATCTGAAAACTTGGTTGGTGATTTTGATGGTGGCAAGTCCTATATTTTGGAACCTCTATGTGTGCAAACATTGGCCATGACCTTTTAGGCACTTACACAAAACCCTCATGGGCCTAGTAAACTTGGAATTCTCAGCCTAACTACCAAGGCTGGGGATTACAGCATTTTCGGTACCGATCAAAAGATGTGTCAAGGACTGGACAGGTGGCGGTAAAGAACAGAAGGCCCGGAGAAGTGAGTATAAGTTTTTTATTTTGTTAACATTTTGATGGCCTTTTATGGTTCAGAAAAAAAGGTAGGCAGTGGCCACAACTTTGCTGAATCCATGCTGAAGAGAATTACAAAAAGCCATATTTTGGCCAATGCGTATTTTTTTAAAACTTAAGACAAAATTAATCACACTTGAATTTATTTATTCTCTATCCTGTATTTCTGCAGATTGACCTGCTTGGCATCAACATCAACATCATCACATACTGCTTGCTGTACTGATAGTACTTCTTCTTTATTTAGACAAAAATCAATGGTTTTTATTTTCTCTCTTCATCTGTGCTTTAAGTAAAGATCATAATTTACAAGCGTGAACTGGATCAACACAAAAAAGGACTTGTCAGAAAAAGAATACATTTCTTTCTAAACAAATTCTTAGTTTTCCATGACTTACATGGTCAGTACTTCTCAGCTTCTTCCTCATTTTTAGTGAAATTAATTTCTTTGTGGGCAGTGTTGAGAGTGATCTTCCCAGTTATGACCCTGCATATGATTGAGCCCGTGTGCAAATCTGGACAGGAAATATAAACATGTTTTACATTTTTTGGTAATTCTTGGTTTCTTCCTCATTTCTACAGAAATTCAATTATTGAAGTGCAACATCTGGGATGTTGAGCCCTATGCATAATTCAAAAACTTTTTCAAAAGAAAATTCTTTGACTTCTGTGATTTTAACCTCTTCACCACCGTGCTATTTTCCGTTTTTGTGACTTCGTTTTGTGCTCCCCTTCTTCCAATACCTTTTTTATTTTTCTGTCAATATAGCAGTATGAGGGCTTTTTTTTTTGCGGGACATATTGTACTTTTGAATGACACCATTTATTTTACCATATAGCGTACTCGACAATGTGGTAAAAAATCCAAGTGCGATGAAATTGCAAAAAAAGTGCAATTTTACAATTGTGTTTTGAGTTTTTTATTTACCATGTTCACTAAATGCTAAAACTGACCTGGCAATATTATTCTGCAGATCAATACGAGTACATAGATACCAAACATGTATAGGTTGTTTTTGATTAAAGTCGTGAAATAAAATCCAAAATTTGTAAGAGCAAAAAAATATGCATTTTCCAAAACCTGTAGCATCTCCATTCTTAAAAACACACTGCAGTATCAAACTTTTAAGTCTGCTTAAATTCCAAAAACAGTCCAAAAATGATCTGATTTTGTGAGCAGATGCCCAGTTGGGTGTTTATACACAGGGGGTGCAAACAAAAGAAACCATGTCTTTTTCTCATGGGAAAGTGCAAATATTATACCTGTTTGGAAGGTATCAAGAGCTTTTCAATACTAAATGGATAAACAAAAAAGCTATAGTTTTCTCACAAGCTATTCAAAAATTATTCCTTTATCAGGAACAGGATCAGCTTAGTTGTTTTGAAAGTAAAGGACTAATGGTTTCTCAAGCAGGATTGAAAAAAGTAATCCCGTTTTTGAGAGACGGGCAGGATGATTTCTATTCTCAAAATGATTAAACAAATACAAAAGCTTTTTATCAAACCACCTAAAAATTATTCTTTTTAGAAGCTCAGAAACAGGCTTCAAAATGAATAAGCAATGAAGCAAAAAAAATATTTTTGAAGTTGTTTCATGTCTGTCCTCCCTCAAGAGAGAGCTTCCTAGCAGCAGTTCATTATCGCTATAAAACAGAGACAGTAACAGTAGATGTGTGGCTGTCATGACTGTGGATTGGATGTTGCAAAGTCAGGGTATGTGCACACGATCAATGTTCACTGCGGATTGGATGCAGCATAAGTGCGCTGCATGCAATCCGCAGCGGCCAGATGTTACAGTATAGTGGATGGGATTTATACAAATCCCATGTCCACTATGCATCTGCGGCTCAACCACAGAAATTGAGATGCAGCGCGTCTTTCCAGACTGCAGCATGTCAATTTCTCCGGCAGGTCCACATGCAAGCTTTCCCCATAGACCTAATCTCTATGGGGAAAGTCTGCAGGTGAAAAAAAAAAAAAAGAGGCCGGCGCTCATGTGCATAATGAGCGGAAGCCAGAGGCGGCTTCTCCGCAGCCTCGGGACCGCAGCTGGCTTCGGATAGTCTGCACATACCCTCACTGTCCAAGATGAACACCTACTGTGACAGTACATAGGGGACATGACAGCACGCACATAGCAGACTTGGAAAGTTCTTGCCACTGGTCCAATCTGTTGAGACAGAAGTATATGGGATTGAGGCTCAGGGTATCTGCTTTAGAAATACACAGTACAGGTACAACTGAACAAGGATGTTCAAGGGGTGAGGCTAAGTTAGCTGATGTGCATCAGATTTGGTGCAGTATTAGATAAAAGATCTGGTCATTCATGTCATATATACTATAATCACTGCTGATGCCTTGGTTATTTGATGTTGCTTATTTGTTGTAGCTGTAAGGCTGGCACATGCAGGAAAGTGCCATCCTAAAAATTATTTCACAATTTTGACAAAAATGTAATATTTTGTAAACAAAATTGCATTACAGATGTCCAAACATTTGGGTCTTATAGTCTACAACAATTTTGCCCTGTGTGCCCCTGTCTTGTAATGCGGGGAAGTTTAGACTCTTCAGGAAGTGGAGAGGGCTCTCCTGGTCAGAGAAGTATGGTGGCTCAGTGGTTAGTACTCTTAGTGTACATTATACATTGAGAGCCCCAATGGCGACAGTCATGATAATGTAGGGAACACAGCTTATTCTGGAAATATGCTAAGCCACCTAACCCACAAAATCATTATAAATTTTGACACAAAAATAAGAATTTTAATGAAAAAAAATTTCATTTATGGAATTCCTAGAATTTTTGTTTGATAAGTTACAATAATTTGACCAATGTAGCATGCCCTGTGCATTAGCCAAATGATGTACAAGCTGCTAATGGAGAAAGTCATTCTAGATGTACACACAATAAAATGTAATTTCACCAAGAATTACAAAGAAGGTGAGAGTCAAGCAGCATACAAAAAATTTGATGGTTGGAGCACAATAAATTTTGTTTTAAAAAAAAAAATTGCATTTTGTGCCAAAACCTGGCAGTTTTTTTTCATAAAATATTTGCAGTTAGGCATCTTCCATTAAGAAATAGTGTTGAGCGAGCACTAAAATGTTCAGGTACTCGTTGCTTGGGTCGAGCAAATTGGAATACTCGGGTGCTCGACCCGAGCAACGAGCCCAATGTAAGTCTATGGGAAACTCGAGCATTTATCAGGCGGCGCCCCCCGGCGGTCTGCAAAGGGCCTAAAAATTGCCCAAATCAATGGGAACAGTGCTCAAATGACAAGGGAACAGCATGGGGAAGACCCCTGGAAGCATTTCTGACTCCCAGGTCACTGCTGTTAACAACGTTGTCAGAGTATTACGCTACTTTTACGGACTCACAATAAAACATACAAAAACGAAACCAAAATGGATTTTCCTGGGAAATATGTTAAGGAACATCCTTTCCAGGGTAATGACTTGTATAGAAGGCAAAATAAATAACCAAAAACAAAAATACTCCTCCACACCTTTGGCTATGTTCACACATAGAATTTTTGATGCGTTTTTGCACTTTTGCATTGCTTTCACCAAAGACAAATGCATTCACTGGGAAATGTCATTTTAACATTTTACAACCTTATCTGGCCATTTGGTGTGTGACACATAATCAGACACATGCATACAGCACTGAAAAGACATGGGAACAGCATGGAGAAGACCGCTAGAAGCATCTCTGACTTCCAGGCCACTGCCTAAAAGTGTGCTTATCATAAGTGATCCTTGGCGCATGCAAAGATGCCTCCCGCCATGCACCTGTCATTGCAGACTTGCAACAATCACCGTCACATCCTTGTCCCACTGCAGCATTCAGTTGTCCCTACCCAATTCCTTGGAATGCAAGCGCAAGTATGCAGGCAGCCAGCCACCCACCCACAGGTTGCAATACTATACTGCCAAATTTTTGACAGCTGCTTGCACTTGAAATGTGGCCTATTAAGTTCGTGGAGGCGGAAGCTTTTCACAACCTCATGCTGGCGGAGGCCAGGTGTCCATACCCGGTCCCCAGCCGAACACTATATTTCCCGTTATCGCCTCCGCCTTCCACAAGCACTGGTCCCACAACATTACCCGTGCCCTCCCCATTGCACTTACTGTGAAGGACTGCCTAACCACAAACACGTGGAAAGTGAATGTGGCCAGGGACGGTACGGAGGCAGTCCACAAATTTTTTTAGCTGGCAGTTGTATTTAGCTCGGTGAAAGGACTGGCATAGATGGAAACCGTATCTACCCCGGCGGTCATTTCTCCATCACCAGGTTCCGCCCATTGTCACACACGACCATGCCTGGCTGCATGTTCAGCGGTGAGAGCCACAGATCAGGCTGCTGTGTTACAGCTTTCAACAACTCTGCAGTGCTGGGCGGTTTGTCAATTAAGCATTAAGCATGTTATCTTCAGTACAGCCTGTTGCCGCTTGGCAAGGCAGTGCTGCAGTGCTGTCAGCTTGTGACTGATGTGGTCATTTCGGAGATGGAGGAGGAGGTACATAAGCTGAAAAATGTGATTAAATTGTTGTTAAATTGGTGACGCTGTTTTTTATACTAAAGAAAGATCCTATAGTTTTGTTTTTTTTACGTTTTTTTTTAAGACAAATGCATTCACCGGGAAATGTCATTTTAACCTTTTACAACCTTAGCTGGCAGTGTGGTGTGTAACACTTCATCAGACACTTCCTGTTTTATTTATGATAGAGAGACTCTGAAAGTCATAAAGCCTATTTTAATAGGGACATTAGGCGGCCCTTACTATGCTTAAAAGGCCAGCATTCGGCCCTAACTATTGTTAGAGAGCCATCAGCAGGCTAAGCTTTGTTGTTCCCATTATTAACAAGTGGGTCTCCGATACTGTTATTGCGTATCCATTGACTGCAAGGGCTGCCAAAAATTTGGACGCAACCCAATACCCCTTTGAAGAGACATAGAGAAGGGTCTCAGTAAAAAAAATGTTCCCATTATAATGGAGCAGTTATCCTCTAAGTGGTAATACCCATGCTGTGACTGCAAGGGCTGCCAAAATTTGGGATAAACCCCACTAAGAATTTAAATACATATAGAGCAGGGCCACAGTAACAAGGTACGACATATTCCCATTAGAAAGGAGAGAGTCTGCTATACAGTTATAGGGTATGCAGTGAGTCCAACGGCTGACAATTTTAGGAAAAACCCCACTAAGAATTTAAAGACACATAGAGCAGGGCCACAGGTTCAAGTACGACAGGTTCCCATTAGAAAGGAGAAAGACTGCTATACAGTTATAGGGTATGCAGTGAGTCCAACGGCTGACAATTTTAGGAAAAACCCCACTAAGAATTTAAAGACACACAGAGCAGGGCCACTGTAACAAGGTGCGACATGTTCCCATTAGAAAGGAGTGAGTCTGCTATACAGTTATAGGGTATGCAGTGAGTCCAACGGCTGACAATTTTAGGAAAAACCCCACTAAGAATTTAAAGACACAAAGAGCAGGGCCACAGTAACGACAAATTCCCATTAGAAAGGAGAGAGCCTCCCATAGTGTTGGCCTATGCAGTGAATGCAAGGGCTGCCAAAAATTTGGAGGCACTTCAATGCCCCTTGGAAGAGACGTGGAGGAGGACCTCATAAAAAAATGTTCCCATTAGAAAGGAGCGGGCCTCCTATACTTGTAATGCTCATGCACTAAGTGTATGGGCTGACAAACATTTACCCCTGGGGGGTATACATGAACATGCTGTATCAAAAATTTTTTTTACTGGCATCATAAACATCCTTTAAAAAAATGAGGTGGGTGTTGCATCACGGACCACAGTCACCTTGGTGATATGGTGGTGGAGGATGAGGAGAAGGAGGAGGACAAGAGCAAATAGCCAAAATCAGGAAGCGTATACCCATGTGTTGGTGTGAAAAGGTGCATGGGAATACACCTCTCAAGAAAAGACACTGGATTGGAGTTTATGTTATGCTGCTATCATTCAGTGGTGGCTGACAGGTGCTGGAGCTGTAGACCATGGGGGCAACCCTGATTGACCTAGGGCCTGCAATACTTGGTGTCGGGAGGACATGTTCCATACCAAGGTCCGACTGGGTCCCGGCTTCCACTTTGTTAACCCAGTGTGCCGTCAGCGAGATGTACCGTCCCTGCCCACAAGCACTTGTCCACGTGTCCGTGGTTAGGTGGACATTACCGGTAACTGCGTTGTTGAGAGCACGGCTAATGTTTTGGGACATGTGCTTGTGTAATGCTTGGACTGCACACCGGGAGAAATAGTGGCGGCTGGGGACCGAGTATCGAGGGACGGCCGCCGCCATCAGGTTGCAGAATGCTTCCGTCTCCACGAGCCTAAAAGGCAACATTTCAAGTGCAAGCAGTCGTGAAATGTGAGAATTTAGTAGTGTGGCCTGTGGGGCGTTGGCTGCATATTTGCGCTTGAATTCCAAGAACTGGGGTATGTACAACTGTGCGCTGCGCTGCAACAAGGACATGGACGTGCTTCCTGATGCTGCTACTTGAGAGTGTGCAACGACAGGTGCAGGGCAGGAAGCATCTTTGCATGCACCATGGACAGGGGATTGGCTTGCATCCACAACAGCGGAAGAAGCAGTGGTGCCACAAGCAGACACTGTTACAGGACCCTGGGGTTCGGCCCACAAAGTCGAGTGCTTTGCTGCTATGTGCCTGATCATGCTGGTGTTGGTCAGGCTGGTCCTTTTGCCACCCCTACTGATTATGGGCTGGCAGGTGGTGCAAATGGCCTTTTTGGGGTTATTGGCAGAGTCTTTAAAAATCAACCAGACTCGGGAAGACCTAACAGTTGTACTGGCAACTTCCTTCGTGTTGGTGTTATGGGGAACAGTTGCCTGCCTTCTGTCTGCGGACACCACACTGCTTCTTCCTGCCTGTTTGGGTGCTGTCCCTCCCTCCCTCTGTGTGCTGCTGTCCTCGCTCTCCATGTCCTCCTGCCAGGTTGGGTCAGTTACTATATCGTCCACCACCTCATCTTCCACTTCCGCACCCTGGTCCTCCTCCTGACTTTCTGGCAAATGTGTCTCATCATCGTCCACCTCTTGTGGCACTTTCCCACCGTCGCCTTCATGTCACCGTGGCTACTCAAATATTTGTGCATCGCCACACGTGATCTCCTCTTGCCCCGCTTCAAGTGGACTGGGCGAGAGGCCCGAATCTATGAATGGAAGAGAGAAAAGCTCTTCAGAGTGTCCAAGTGTGGGATCATTTGTCTCTGGGTACTCGGCATGGTGGGAGGAAGGAGGATCAGGGTGAGGAATATGCGGTCCAGACTAACGGCTGCTGAGACTTGTGGAAGACAGGGTGGTGGTGGTGGTGGCTAAGTGACTGGAAGCATTATCCGCTATCCAACCAACAACCTTTTGACACTGCTCTGGGTTCAATAGTGGTGTGCTGTGGTCCCCTAGAAATTGGGACAGGAAGGTCAGGCGAGAAGATGTGGGTGTTTGTTGTGGCACAATTTCGGCTTGCCCACGGCCTTGTCTTCTGCCTCTGCATGCACCATTACCATCACACCCAGTTCCCCGTCCCTTGTCACGTGCCTTTCCCCTTTTTAAATGGAGGACAGTATCTTCCACCCTCACTACAAATGACTGAGTTTGGAGTGAACTTATATGTGAGCCGTTTGACGGAGAAAACACAGTTTTAAATACCTTGCCTGTAGGTAAGTAGTTTGAACAGCAAACTGCTGTGAATTGCTTCACTGACACACTGAAATTTTTTTTTATTGGAGGCCAGAAATTGCAGTATTTTGTGAAAACGTATATGTAATCCGTGTGACGGAAAAAACACAGTTTTAAATACCTGGCCTGTAGGTAACTGTTTTGAACAACAAACCAGTGTCAAAAACTTTGCTGACACACTGAAAGAAATTTTTAATGGAGGCCAGAAATGGCAGTATTTTTTGACAACGTATCTGTGATCTGTGTGACAGAGAAAACACTGTTTTAAATACCTGGCCTGTAGGTAAGTAGTTTGAACAGCAAACTGGGGTGAATTGCTTCACTGACACACTAAAGGAAATTTTTAATGGAGGCCAGAAATGGCAGCATTTTCTGACAACGTGTATGTGAGCCGTATGACGGAGAAAACACAGTTTTAAATTCCTGGCCTGTAGATAACTATTTTGAATAGCAATCTGGTGTCAATTGCTTCACTGACAAACTGAACATTTTTTTTAATGGAGGCCAGAAATGGCAGTATTTTCTGAAAACATATATGTAATCAGTGTGACGGAGAAAACACAGTTTTAAATACCTGGCCTGTAGGTAACTGTTTTGAACAGAAAACCAGTGTCAAAAACTTTGCTCACACACTGAAAAAAAAATTTAATTGAGGCCAGAAATGGCAGTATTTTCTGAATACGTATATGTGATCCGTGTGATGGAAAAAACACAGTTTTAAATAGCTGGATTTTTAGCGCT
Source organism: Phyllobates terribilis (assembly GCF_046119375.1). NCBI lineage: Eukaryota > Metazoa > Chordata > Amphibia > Anura > Dendrobatidae > Phyllobates > Phyllobates terribilis. The sequence continues at coordinate 288,559,027 of NW_027362761.1, forward strand.
GTAATATGGAAAGGACCTGACTGTATTCTGCAGTGCCAACAAGCAAATGGCGCCGTGTTCTCTGGATTGCTTTTCAAGCAAATTATGAGGATTAGGATGTAAAAAAAATTATTCATGGCCCCTGAGACCTGGGCCCATTTCTAGAAATATAACAGCAGCAGAAGGCAGAACTGGAATGGAGCCTCTTGTCCTATGTGCACTGCAGTCTGTTATATACCCTGCCTGCCTGCCTATATACACTGCCTGCCTGATATCTCTGCAGATGGATTAGTTAGTCCTCAAAAGGACTGTTTATTAAGATGGATATGTATAATGTACGGTTTTTCTCCCTACAGTACCTAATACACGATTAAATCTCTCCCTGACACAGCAGCAGCTCTCCCTAAACTGTCTGATCCGGAGTGACTGTGACGAGCATGGCGGCGCCAGGTCTGATATAGACCTGATGATGCTGGGCGGCCAGCCAATCACTGTAATGCCCACAACCAACATGGCTACGGCATTACAGTGCATGGCAGGCAATCTCTGCATGTTCATTTGCTCTCTAAAGAGCGCCAATCATGCAGGGAGGGGACCCGAGTTCACGCCCGAGCAACCCGGAAATACTCGCCGAGCTTGTCGAGCACCATGATGCTCGGGTGAGTACCGAGTAGTGGCGAGCGCGTTCGCTCATCACTATTAAGGAAGAGTGACCACAATTCTTTGCAAAAACAGTACAATTCAGATAGTTTGACATCAATTGTAATGAACTTGGACATGAGAAAGTTCTGTTTCCACTCAAATTTATCAAATCAACAAAGGTTTCTTCAGCACACTAAAGTCTAACTGATGACACAACGGAGGAAGAGTATAGAAAACAGTAGATGAGGATGATGATAGGGCTCATGACAACAATAAATCACTACTTGTGGGTGTGGACTGGTTACCAGAAAGACGATTATGAGGAGAGGAAGGACAGCTTAAGACTTCCTCAACTTGCTTGTCAGTTAGCTTTCTCCACGAGAACAGATGATGTAATTTCATGTGCTGATAGAGTGAAGTAATTTCTAGTCAATGTGTGCCAGAATGCATAAGGCTTATTTTCCAACAGCACAGTCTCCACACTGCAAAAGATTGATCATCAAATAATGAGAAAAATATAATACTTTACCAACACACTATTCAGGCACTGCTGAGCCTCCTACAAAAATAGCATGTGTAGCATTACCTGCTTCAGAGCTTCCAGAAGAACATACAGATTTTGCAACACAGGATCTTTTAGCTGCATTTCGCCTGTGCTGTACATTGCTGAAGCCAAAACCCTGCTTCCCTGATGACATCACCTCTTCAGCATGACTGTCTGGTCATCAGGTCTTGTACATCACAGAATCATCATATCATCATGGTCAGCCCTGTAATATGTCAGTCACTACTTATCGTACTGGTAACAGCCCCTTTCGTTTAAAATAAGCTCTGGATGCAGATTCTCATGCAGATCTATATCTGACCCACATCATTTACATATTTTAAAAAACATGAATTTCTGAGGAATAAGGCATGGGATAGCAAATGTCAAGGTCTCATTTTATTCAGCTTTATATGACCTGCATGCCCATATAGAAAGATTAGGGAGGATGATCCTACTAACAGACTCGTTTTAAGCAGATTAAGTTCTCTTGCCCAAAAAGGACCCAATAGTAGCAAATGCCAGAAGTAGAAATACAGCATATAAAGTATATAAATGCTGTCACAGCCTACAGTAAACTTGTGGTGTATGGGTACTTGAAAACAGGTGTGTAAATGTAAAATGTGTGTATAATATTTTTACACTATTATACCTCCAACAAAATAATGTAATCCAAAAATGCGACAATGGTTTGTAGGTTTACGCTTGGAAAAGAACTTGTGGAAACAACAGCAGTATTTTTGAGGCACGAATGCCTGTTAAATTGAAGTAGTAAAAACAGTGATGCAAGAGCAACCTTTTTTGTCATTTTATATATATATATATTTTATGTTAAATTCTCCTCCCTTTAACAAAAATTTCATAATCCTAAAAATTATGTTACTAGGTAGGTACACGCACGGAAAGCAATTTGCTACAACAGCTAGTAGTTTTGTTGTGGCGCCTACAATTGTTAAATTTAACTAATCAAACAGTTGCTAATTCTTAACCTTCTTTTACTTTTGTGTACAATCCTCTCCTTGAACACAAATGCAGCAAAAGTTACATAATCCTAAATGCTATGCTAGAAAGAACTACTCATTGGTTCATGAAATGAAACAGGAAACAATGGTCGTGTACAGTGGCAAAATTGGACAATTTAAACAGATATGGTCATGCACAGTGGCTAAATTGATGTATGGTGGTGTTCGGTGTATGGTCGTCTACGGTGGCTGAATTGCACAATTAAACAGTTATTTCAAAATGAAAATGTGCCCTTTTTCAAAGATTAAGATTAAAATAAATAACACCCCTGGGACTTTGCAAGAAAGGATGGGACAAAAAAAGCCAAATGGGTTTACATCACTCCTATTGTATTCAGGTGCCATGTACAGGTCTAATTTTGGAATGTTAGAACAACAATGTGTGCAATATATATATAGATACAGTGGGGAAAATACTGTAAGTATTTGATACACAGCTGATTTTGCAAGTTTTCCCACCTACAAAGAATGGACAGGTCTGTAATTTTTATTGTAGGTACACTGTGAGAGACAGAATCTAAAAATGAAAACCAGAAAATCACATTGTATGATATTGAAATAATTAAATTGAATTTTATTTCATGAAATAAGTATTTAATCACCTACCAACCAGCAATAATGTTGGCTGACCCCGACCTGTTAGTTTTTCTTTAAAAAGCCCTCCTACTCTACACTAATTACCTGTATTAATTGCACCTGTTTGAACTCGTTACCTGTATAAAAAACACGTGTCCACACACTCAATCAATCACACTCCAACCTCTCCACCATGGCCAAGACCAAAGAGCTGTCTAAGGCACAAAATTGAAGATCTGCACAGGCCTGGGATGGGCTGAAAGACAATAAGCAAGTAGCTTGGTGAGAAGGCAACAACTGTTGTCACAATTGTTAGAAAATGGAACAAACACAAGATGACTGTCAATCTTCCACGGTCTGGGGCTCCATGCAAGATCTTTTCTCTTGGGATAAGAGTGGTTCTGGGAAAGGCCAGGAATCAGCCTGTTAGGACCTGGTCAATGACCTGAAGAGAGCAGGGAACACAGTCTCAAACATACCATTACACACTACGCCGTCATGCATTAAAAGCCTGCAGGTCATGCAAGATCTCCCTTCTCACGCCAGCACATGTCTAGACCCATTTAAAGTTCAATATTGACCATCAGGATGATCCAGAGGAGGCATGGGCGAAGATCATGTCGTCAAATGAGACCAAAATAGAACTTTTTGGTATCAACTCCACTCGACGTGTTTGGAGGAAGAAGAAGGATGAGTGCAACCCCAAGAACACCGTCCCAACCATGAAGCATGGTGGGGGAAACATCATACTTTGGGAGTGCTTTTCTGCAAAGGGGACAGGGCGACTGCACCGTATTGAAGGGAGGATGGATGGGGTAATGTATAGCGAGATTTTGGCCAACAACCTCCTTCCCTCAGAAAGAACATTGAAGATGGGTGGTGGCTGGGTCTTCCAGCATGACATTGAACCAAAACACACAGCCAGGGCAACTAAGGAATGGCTCCATAAGAAGCATTTCAAGATCCTGGAGTGGCCTGGTCAGTCTCCAGATCTGACCCCAATGGCAAATCTTTGGAGGGAGCTGAAACTCAATGTTGCCCAGCAACAGCCCCTAAACCTCAAAGATCTGGAAAAGATCTGTATGTAGGAGTAGGCCAAATTCCCTGCTGCTGTGTGTGTAAAAGAACAACAGTAATAGTCTGACCTCTGTAATTGCAAACAAAAGTTTCTGTACCAAATATTAAGTTCTGTTTTTCTCTTGTATCAAATAATTATTTCATACCATAAAATGCAAATTAATTATGTGAAAATCATACAATGTGATTTTCTGGATTTTTTTTAAGATTCCATTTCTCACAGTCGAAGTGTACCTATGATAAAAATTACAGACCTCTCTATTCTTTGTAAGTGGGGAAACTTGCAAAATCAGCAGTGTATTAAATACTTATTTTCCTCACTGTATATATAATATATATATATATATATATATATATATATATATATATATATATATATACATATGTACATATTGGGGTTTATTCAATATTTTAATTTTTTACATCACATTCTTTTTGCCTTTTGATTTTTGCTGACATTTTTTTGTGCTAAAAAAATTCAACTTTTAGCTGCTGTACATAAAATCACTACTGTTGGGGACTGTATTAGAGATGCGCCAAATTTTGCGACATATTTTTAAGAAAAAAATCTCTTTTCATGAATAGATCTAAAAACATCTGGAATAATCAGAAACCTAAACTTAAAAAAGACAACTTAAAAAAGGTGCAAATTGTTTGTATTCACGTTACAAAACTGGTGGAAATGAAATGATGAATCAGCTTTAATGTGCTTTACATCATGCAATGATATTATCCCTTTGTTTACTTGTTTACCACATAATTGGTGGTCTTGTTTTATGTATATGTAGCTGCATATCGAGACCACTTCCTCTTGTTGTCCCAAGGTAATCCAGTCTAAGATCTCCTAGGACTACATTCAACCCCCTTTCAAGCTATTTAACATAATCATAAGTAATAATAAAATTACCTCACCATAGAAACAGATGGTAACCTTGTAGTAACCAACTGTCCATTAAATAACATTGCACTCTGACAGAATTTTTTATGTTTTTTAAATAAAAAATAGTCCAAAATCTAATCTCTTTAGTCATTTATGATCTGACAGACGATTTTGTACAGAACACTGACTCAAACTGACTGTTAGTGACAAGTGATGAGCCAAATATTTCATAACTCCTTTTGCTTCCCTTCTTCCTCATTAACAAGATTGCTGGTTGCAAGAGGGCCAATTGTGACATGTACATGTGGCAGTAGTACTACTGCCTAGACGTCTATTAGTGGTAGAGGTTCTTCTGTTGTTGCTAGCAACTTCCATATTATTAGCTGTGGAATTTTGTGGGGGGTTTCTAACATTATATTGTCCATTGCCACTGACAATTTTTCTTTTACTGTAAATTTTAAACAACAATATAAATAACTTTTGACAATATTTTCTATCCCAATAAATTAACCTTAGCCATAAATGGTGTAACGAGAAATGCTAGGTAGGTAAGTACACGCATACAAGAAACCAAAATGTGGAAGCAGATTGTATTATTCATGTGGCATGTACGGTTTTCAAATTGAAAAAATAAAATAGTTGTGTAAAACAGATATGTACAGTTAAATGTCTACATTTTTATCTGTCACCAAATCTCCAATTGTTTTTTAAAAGTAACTCATAGGTAGTACAGCACCTGGCCAGAATCTGCAACAAGTTGTCTCATTGGTGTACTGTATGGATATAATATTTGTCTAGTAACAGAAATGTGCAAAAAAAAACAAAACCTTGGAATCTCAAAATGCAAATGCTTACTACAGTACAGCGACACTGAGTTAAAATATATTTCTCTTTCTTTAAAAATCAATATTGTGCTGGCTTGCCACTGCTTTCTAGTACATTAAAGTGAAAAAATAAATTGTAATTGTAATTCAAATGATACAGTTCAAATGCCAGTTATCACTAACCAATCTTACTTAGTCTGGCACTGCGCTGTCACCTCTACTATTTATATCTGTTTTAAAAACATATTGGCCCTGATTCATCAAAGGGTTTCTGTTAGATTTCTGGCTTTAAACACTTTTATAAATTGCAATTTTTTTGCACATTTCGAGGTTGTCCAAAAATGTTGTGACTTTTGACATTGTCATACCAGTTTTGCCCAGCTCCACCAAACTAGACAGAACAGGGCAGTGGCTAATTAATGACAAAGTGTGGCATACCTTATACTTATACTAGAAATCTTACTCATGTCACTGACTATAGTAAGATTTTTGGCGAGGCACATGAATGTACACTATTCAATTTAATTAAAAGGAGTGTGTCTCCTAATGAATCCAGAGCCTTTGACTCCAACACTCCTCAAAAATAAGACTGGCATGAACAATGTCTTGATAAACTTGGGACCTAATCTTTTACATAGTAGACATTCAATTCCATCAGTGAGACCTCTATATATTCAGCCTTTTATTCACCTAACCCACAGCACCTTTGAATTGATAAATTGGGACCAATTTTTTATGATTTTGTTAAAAAAAACACATTATTTTCTGAAAAGAAATATGTTTGCAAACAATGAGGTGCATTTCTGTTCAAAGTTTGCTAGGGGCAGCGCAAACCAAAATGTTAACAAAGTATGTCTGTAAAATTATTAGATTCACTAGTCATAGATACAGTACATATTAAGCATGATCCTTCAGATCAAATTCAAAAAGACACAACTTGAAACAGAAAGTTTCAAGATTAAGAAGGCGAATATGCTGGGTAAGTATAAAAATCAATACTTTATTTGGAGCAATTCTATAAAATCAATATTTAAAATTAAAAAGCGGGGATCACCAGTTTGTAGCCTATAGATGACATGCAGAAAAATAATGTTTTGCCACGCTATGCTGCTTCCAGGGGGCGTTAACCAGAGAGTGAATGAATGCTCATTAAATACTGTCCACAGCCAATGGGGGAGAGTTTGTGAAATATCTAGTGATGAGCGAACGTCTTCGCCACTGCTCGCTACTTGCCCGAGCATCACTGTGCTCGATAAGCTCGGCGCTCGCCGAGTGTTTCTAGGGTTGCTCGGCGGGAGCTCGGGTCCCCTCCCTGCATGTTTGGAGCTCTTTACAGAGTCAATGAACATGCAGGGATTTCCTGCCACTCACTGTACTGCCGCAGCCATGTTAGCTGTGGCATTACAGTGATTGGCTGGCTGCACAGCGTCATCAGGTCTATATCAGACCTGGTGCCGCCGTGCTCATCACAGTCTCTCCGGAATCAGACAGTGTAGTTAGAGGTGCTGCTGAACTAGGGAGAGATTCTCTTGTTTATTAGGTAGTGTAGATAGAACAGAAGTATATTACACATATCCATCTCAACAAACAGTCCTTCTGAGGACTAATCCATCTACAGGGATATCAGGCAGGCAGTGTATATAGGCAGGCAGTGTATATAGGAGACTGCATTGCACATAGCACAATAGGCTCCATTCCAGTTTTGTCTTCTGCTGTTGCTGCTGTTAGATATTTCTAGAAATAGGCCCAGGTCTCAGGGGCCAGGAATAATTTTTTTTTGGATCTCAATCCTCATTATTTGCTTAAAACGCAATCCAGAGAACACTGTTTTTCTGTGCCATTTCCTTGTTGGCAGTGCAGAATACAGCCAGGTCTTTTCCATATAACAGCATTAAAAATCCAGATATTTAAAACTGTGGTTTGTTCGTCACATGGATCACATATAATTGCGCTGAAAATATTGCCATTTCTGGCCTCCATTGAAATTTTGTTTCAGTGTGTTAGTGAAGCTATTGACACAAGTTTGCTGTTCAAAATAGTTACCTATAGGCCAGCTATTTAAAACTGTGTTTTCTCCGTCAAACAGATCACATAAACGTTTTCAGAAAATACTGCCATTTCTGGCCTCCATTGAAAAATTGTTTCAGTGTGTCAGTGAAGCTATTGACACAATTTTGCTGTTCAAAATAGTTACCTACAGGCCAGGTATTTAAAACTGTGTTTTCTCCATCATACGGATCTCATATACGTTTTCAGAAAATACTGTCATTTCTGACCTCCATTAAAAATTAGTTTCAGTGTGTCAGTGAAGCTATTGACACCAGTTTGCTGTTCAAAATAGTTACCTACAGGCCAGGTATTTAAAACTATGGTTTGTTCGTCACACGGATCACATATAAGTACGCTCCAAATTCAGCCATTTGTAATGAGCGTGGACGATATTGTCCTCCATTTAAAAGGGGCTAGGCACGTGGCAAAGGACAGGGAACTGGATGTGATGGTGCATGCAGAGGCTGAGGCCATGGGCAAGCTGAAATTGTGCCACAAAAAACATCCACATCTTCTCGCTCGACCTTCCTGTCCCAATTAATAGGGGACCGTAGAACACTACTATTGAACACAAAGCAGTGTGAAAAGGTTATTGGTTGGATAGCAGATAATGCTTCCAGTCACTTAGCCACCACCACCCTGTCTTCCACACGGTCAAGTCTCAGTAGCTGTGAGCCTGGACCACATATTCCTCACCCTCAACCTCCTTCCTCTCACTTTGCCGAGTGCCCAGAGACAACTGATCCCACACTTGGACACTCCGAAGAGCTGTTCACGTTTCCATTTATAGATTTGGGCCTTTCGCCTGGTCAACTTGAAGCGGGGCAAGAGGAGATCGCGTGTGGCGATGCACAAATATTTGAGCAGCCATGGTCACATGAAGGTGACGGTGAGAAAGTGTCACAAGAGGAGGATAATGATGAGACACAATTGCCAGAAAGTCAGGAGGAGGACCAGTGTGTGGAAGTGGAAGACGAGGTGGTGGATGATATAATAACTGACCCAACCTGGCAGGAGGACATGCAGAGCGAGGACAGCAGCACACAGTGGAGGGAAACAGAGCACCCCAACAGGCAGGAAGAAGCAGTGTGGTGGCCGCAGACAGATGGCTGGCAACTGTTCCCCGTAACACCAACACGAAGGAAGTTGCCAGTACAACTGTTAGGTCTTCCCGAGTATGGTTGTTTTTTTAAAGACTCTGCCGATAACCCCAAAAAGGCCATTTGCACAACCTGCCAGGCCAACCGCAGCAGGGGTGGCAAAACTATCAGCCTGACCAGCACCAGCATGATGAGGCACATGGCAGCAAAGCAACCGACATTGTGGGCCAAACCCCAGGGTGCAGGAACAGTGTCTGCGGGTGGCACCACTGCTTCTTCCGCTATTGTACATGCAAGCCAATCCCCTGTCCATGGTGCATGCAAAGATGCCTCCTGCCCTGCACCTGTCATTGCACACTCTCAAGTAGCAGCATCAGGAAGCACTTTCAAGAGCTTGTCCCAGTGCAGCGTTCCGTTTTCCATACCCCAGTCCTTGGAACGCAAGTGCAAATACGCAGCCAACACACCACAGGCCACACTACTAAATTCTCACATTTCATGACTGCTTGCGCTCGAAATGTTGCCTTTTAGGCTCATGAAGACGGAAGCATTCCGCAACCTGATGGCGGCGGCCGTCCCTCGGTCCCCAGCCACCACTATTTCTCCTGGTGTGCCGTCCACGCATTACACAAGCACGTGTCCCAAAACATTAGCTGTGCCCTCAACAATGCAGTTACCAGTAAAGTCCACCTAACCATGGACACATGGACAACTGCTTGTGGCAGGGACGGTACATCTTGCTGATGGCACACTGGGTTAACATAGTGGAAGTCAGGAGCCAGTCGGACCTTGGGATGGAACACGTCCTCCCGACGCCAAGGATTGCGGGCCCTAGGTCAACCAGGGTTGCCCCCACGATCTACAGCCCTGCAGCTCATCCTCCTCAGCCTCCTCCTTCTCTTCAGCCTCCATCTACGAAATGACCACATCAGTCACAAGCTGGAAGCACTGCAGCACTGCCTCAGCCAAGCGGCAACAGGCTGTGCTGAAGCAAATATGCTTAATTGAAAAATAGCACAATGCTGAAGAGTTGTGGACAGATCTGAAAGAGCAGGTAGATCTGTGGCTCACACTGCTGAATCTACAGCCAGGCATGGTCGTGTGTGACAATAGCCGGAACTTGGAGACGGCTCTGAGGAGAGCTCACACACGTACCATGCCTGGCCCATGTGCTTAACCTCGTTTTTCAGCAGTTTCTCAAATCCTACCCAGAGCTGCCAGTTCTGCTTGTTAAAGTACGCCGTCTGTGTGCCCATTTTAGAAAGTCAGCTACTGCTTCCGCCGCCCTTGCAGTCTCTCAGCAGCGTTTGCAGCTTCCGGCTCACAGACTGGTGTGTGATGTCTCCACGCGTTGGAACTCTACACTGCAGATGTTGGGAAGGATTTGTGAGCAGAAGAGGGCAGTTGTTGATTACCAGCATCAACAAGGCCGTCGGTATTCAGTTCAGACTCCACACATAAGACCTCAGGAGTGGACATGGATGTCAGACATATGTACCATCCTCCAAAACTTTGAGGACTCCACCAAGAAGGTGAGCGGGGATGACACCATAATTAGCGTCACCATCCCGCTTCTCTGTCTTCTGAAACACTCTCTGCTCACAATCAAAGAGGATGCATTGCAGGAGGAGAACGATGATATGCAGCAAGGAACCATACAGGGTCATTACATACAGCCAAGCCTCATCTCATCCCAATGTGGATTGGGTGACAATGAGGAAGAGGAGGACAGACAGGAGCTAGTTTCAATCACTATAGACGGTACTACCTGCACAGCTGTCATACCGTCTGTTCAGCATGGATGGCCAGAGGACAGAGAGGAGGAGGAGGAGGAGGAGAGCATGGTCAGTCATCCTCTTGGTGAGGACACGGAAGTCTTGCCTGTTAGTAGTCTGGCACGCATGGCTGAGTTTATGTTACGCTGCCTTTCCCATGACCTTCGCATTCTCAAAATTTTGGGTGACAGTCATTACTGGTTGGTGACACTTCTAGACCCATGCTACAAGGAGAACTTTATATCTCTTATTCCTGAGGCAGACAGGTCTACAAAAATGGGGCTGTACCAGAAGGCCCTTGCTGTGGAACTGTTAAAAAAATTCCCATCTGAAAACGCTGGCGGCAGAGGGCACACTTCGTTGGACAACCAAGAAGTACAGGCGAGAGAGACACAACTTCATTCCAGCGGAGGCAGGGGAACACTGTCAAAGTTCTGGGAGAGTTTTCTCAGACCCTCCCATCGCACAGGCCCTGAGGCGCGGGGTACTCTCACAAGGAATGCAAAGTTTGGGAAGATGCTGAGGGAGTACCTTGCCGACAGTACCAACGTCCTCCGTGATTCCTCTGTGCCTTATAATTATTGGGAATCTAAGTTGGATACGTGGAATGAACTGGCTCTCTATGCCTTGGAGGTCCTGGCCTGCCCTGCCGCCAGCGTTTTATCAGAGCGGGTTTTTAGTGCCACTGGTGGAATTATAACTTATAAGCGCATCCACCTGTTAACTGAAAATGCTGACAGGCTGACTCTTATAAAAATGTACAAGGACTGGTTTGGGCCAGACTTCTCAAAACCACCGAATGATAGCAGCGTAACATAAACTCAAATCCAGTGTCTTTTCTTGGGAGGTGTATTCCCATGAAATTTTTCACACCCACACATGGGTATACGCTTCATGATTTTGTCTATTTGCTCTTGTCCTCCTACTTCTCCTCATCCTCCACCACCATATCACCAGGGTGACCGTGGTCCTTGATGCAACACCCAAATAATTTTTTTAAAGGGTGTTTATGACGCCAGTGAAAATTTTTTTTATACAGTATGTTCATGTATACTCCCCAGGGGTAAATGTTTGTCAGCCCATACACTTAGTGCATGGGAATTACAAGTATCAGAGGCCCGCTCATTTCTAATGGGAGCATTTTTTTTATGAGGCCCTCCTCCACGTCTCTAAAAAGGGGCATTGAAGTGCCTCCAAATTTTTGGCAGCCCTTGCATTCACTGCATAGGCCAACACTATGGGAGACTCTCTCCTTTCTAATGGGAATTTGCGTAACTGCAGCCCTGGTCTGTGTGTCTTTAAATTCTTAGTGGGGTTTTTCCTAAAATTGGTCAGCCGTTGGACTCACTGCATACGCTATATCTGTATAGCAGACCCTCTACTTTCTAATGGGAACTTGTCTTACTTGTTACTGTGGCCCTGCACTGAGTCTTTTAATTCTTAGTGGGGTTTTTCCTAAAATTGGTCAGCCGTTGGACTCACTGGATACCCTATAATTGTATAGCAGACTTTCTCCTTTCTAATGGGAGCATATCATATTTGTTACTGTGGCCCTGGTCTGTGTGTCTTTATAATCTTAGTGGGGTTTTTCCTAAAATTGGTCAGCCGTTGGACTCACTGCATACCATATAACTGTATAGCAGACCCTCTCCTTTCTAATGAGAACATGTTGTACTTGTTACTGTTTTCCTGCTCCGTGTGTCTTTAAATTCTTAGTGGGGTTTTTCCTTAAATTGGTCAGCCATTGGACTCACTGCATACCCTATAACTGTATAGCAGACCCTCTCCTTTCTAATGAGAACATGTTGTACTTGTTACTGTTTTCCTGCTCCGTGTGTCTTTAAATTCTTAGTGGGGTTTTTCCTAAAATTGGTCAGCCATTGGACTCACTGCATACCCTATAACTGTATAGCAGACCCTCTCCTTTCTAATGGGAACATTTCTTACCTAGTTACTGTGGCCCTGCTCTATGTATCTTTAAATTCTTAGTGGGGTTTTTCCTAAAATTGGTCAGCCGTTGGACTCACTGCATACCCTATACCTGTAAATCAGACTCTCTCCTTTCTAATGGGAACATGTAGTAATTGTTACTGTGGCCCTGCTCTGTGTGTCTTTATGTTCTTAGTGTGCTTTTTTCCTAAAATTGGTCAGCCGTTGGACTCACTGCATACCCTATAACTATATAGCAGACTCTCTCCTATCTAATGGGAACATGTCTTTCTTGTTACTGTGTCTCTTCTCTGTGTGTCTTTAAATTCTTAGTGGGGTTTTTCCTAAAATTGGTCATCCGTTGGACTCACTGCATACCCTATAACTGGATAGCAGACATAGTTACATAGTTAGTAAAGCCGAATAAAGACTTGCGTCCATCAAGTTCGACCTGTTAGTTCTGTAATTGCTAAAGTTGATCCAGAGGAGGGCAAAAACCCCAAATGATTTAGCCAATCTTCACCTGAGGAAAAATTCCCTCCCGACTCTGAAACCAGCAGTCAGAATAAATCCCTGTATCAACCTACTATTTTATTTTATTTTTAAGTATACGCTGAAATCTGCCTGGTATCTAGAAATGCATCCAGTCCCTGCTTGAACTGGTGTAGTGAATCCGACATTACCGTCTCCTCACTCAGTGAATTCCATATTCTCACTGCTCTTACCGTAAAGAACCCCTTCCTATGCTGGTGCTGAAACCTTTTCTCTTCCAGTCTTAGTGAATGCCCTCTTGTTACCGTAATATCCCTCCTTTTGAACAAATCCCGGGCAAGGTCTCTATACTGTCCCCTAACATATTTGTACACATTTATTATGTCCCCCCTCAACCTTCTCTTTTCCAGGCTGAATAGTCCTAGTTTTGCCAACCTCTCTGGGTATTGCAGTCCCTCCATTCCCCTTATTAATTTTGTTGCCCTCCTTTGTACCTTTTCAAGCTCGTTTATATCCTTTCTATATATTGGGGCCCATAACTGAGCACAGTATTCCAAGTGTGGTCTGACCAGTGCTTTGTACAGTGGAAGAACAATGTTCTCCTCCTTTGCAGCTATACCTCTTCTGATACATCCCATTACCCTGTTTGCCCTTACAGCAGCGGCCTTACTTTGGGCACTCCAATTTAGTTTGCTATCAATCAAGATGCCCAAGTCCTTCTCCATCTCTGAATTCCCCAATGATTTCCCATTCAGTGAGTACTGGTGACTTCCATTTTTCCTTCCCATATGTATGACCTTACATTTCTCCTCGTTAAACCTCATTTGCCATTTAATGCTCCACCTACCCAGCTTATCCAAATCCCTCTGTAGGTCTGCACTGTCCTCTTTTGTATTAATTGTTTTACATAACTTTGTGTCATCTGCAAATATTGATATTTTACTATTTATCCCATTGACTATGTCGTTAATAAAGATATTAAATAACATTGGGCCTAGTACAGACCCCTGTGGTACCCCACTAGTGACGCTTACCCAATCTGAGTATATTCCATTTATAACCACCCTCTGCCTTCTATCCTTTAGCCAGTTAGCTACCCACTTGCAGACATTTTCCCCCAGCCCCATCATTCTCATTTTGTATACCAACCTATTATGTGGCACGCTATCGAACGCTTTTGAGAAGTCGAGATACACGACATCCACTGGTTCCCCCTGATCTACTCGAGAGCTAACCTCCTCGTAGAAATCAATCAGGTTAGTTTGGCAGGAGCGATTCCTCATGAATCCATGTTGGTTCGGGGTTAATAGATTATTAGCATCAAGATGCTCCATGATTGCCTCATTAATAAAGCCTTCAAAAATTTTGCCCACAACGGACGTCAGACTCACCGGCCGATAGTTTCCGGCGTCACTTTTCGCTCCCTTTTTGAATATTGGCACTACATTCGCCTGTCGCCAATCAAGTGGTACAGACCCAGTCTCAACAGAGTCCTTAAATATAAGATATAAGGGTCTGTCTATCACATTACTTAGTTCCCTTAGTACCCGTGGGTGTATGCCATCAGGTCCTGGTGATTTGTTTATTTTAATGTTACTGAGGCGTTTCTGTACCCCAGCTTGGGTTAGATTTGTCATACTTAGTGGAGGATTAAGTTTGTCACTTCTCATTTCGCCTGTTAGTTCTTTTTCCTTTGTGAAAGTTGACGAAAAAAATTTATTTAATAGATTAGCTTTATCCTCATCTTTCTCTATGATTTTGCCTTCCTCACTTTTTATCGGTCCAATATTATTCGATTTAATCCTTTTACTATTTATATACGTAAAGAACAGTTTGGGATTGGATCTACTTTCCCTAGCAATACGTCTCTCTGTTTCCTCCTTTGCTATTTTTATTTGTTTTTTGCAGGTTCTCGTTTTTTCCTTGTAACACATTAGTGCCTCCTTGCTGTTTTCCTGTTTTAATCTCTTGAATGCCTCTTTTTTGCTATTTAACGCCCCTTTTACGTTCTTGTTCAACCATATTGGTTTCCTCTTATTTCGGGCCCTTTTATTCCCATACGGTATATACCTCTCGCACTGAGTATTCAGAATTCTTTTGAAGGTTTCCCATTTACTATTCGTATTTCCTTGATTAAGAACTTTGTCCCAGTCTATAAGTTGAAGGTTTTCTTTCTGTCCTTTCTAATGGGAACATGTTGTACTTGTTACTCTGGCCCTGCTCTGTGTGTTTTTAAATTCTTATTGGGGTTTTTCCTAAAATTGGTCAGCCGTTGGACTCACTGCATACCCTATAACTGTATAGCAGACCCTCTCCTTTCTAATGAGAACATGTTGTACTTGTTACTGTTTTCCTGCTCCGTGTGTCTTTAAATTCTTAGTGGGGTTTTTGCTTAAATTGGTCAGCCATTGGACTCACTGCATACCCTATAACTGTATAGTAGACCCTCTCCTTTCTAATGGGAACATTTCTTACCTAGTTACTGTGGCCCTGCTCTATCTATCTTTAAATTCTTAGTGGGGTTTTTCCTAAAATTGGTCAGCCGTTGGACTCACTGCATACCCTATACCTGTAAATCAGACTCTCTCCTTTCTAATGGGAACATGTAGTAATTGTTACTGTGGCCCTGGTCTGTGTGTCTTTATGTTCTTAGTGTGCTTTTTTCCTAAAATTGGTCAGCCGTTGGACTCACTGCATACCCTATAACTATATAGCAGACTCTCTCCTATCTAATGGGAACATGTCTTTCTTGTTACTGTGGCTCTTCTCTGTGTGTCTTTAAATTCTTAGTGGGGTTTTTCCTAAAATTGGTCATCCGTTGGACTCACTGCATACCCTATAACTGGATAGCAAACACTCTCCTTTCTAATGGGAACATGTTGTACTTGTTACTGTGGCCCTGCTCCATGTGTCTTTAAACTCTTAATGTTTTTTTCCTAAAATTGGTCAGTCGTTGGACTCACTGCATACCCTATAACTGTACAGCACGCCATCTCCTTTCTAATGGGTACATGTCGTACCTTGTTACTGTGGCCCTGCTCCGTGAGTCTTTAAATTGTTACTGGGGTTTTTCCTAAAATTGGTCAGCCGTTGGACACACTGCATACCCTATAACTGTATAGCAGACCCTCTTCTTTCTAGTAGGAACATGTTGTAACTTGCTACTGTTGCACTGCTCTGTGTGTATTTAAATTATTTGTGGGGTTTTTCCTAAAATTGGTCAGCCGTTGGACTCACTGCATACCCTATAACTGTATAGCAGACTCTCTCCTTTCTAATGGGAACATGTCGTACCTTGTTGCTGTGGCCCTGCTCTATGTGTCTATTAATTCTTAGTGGGGTGTTTCCTTAAATTGGTCAGCTGTTGGACTCATTGCAAACCCTATAACTGTATAGCAGACCCTCTACTTTCTAATGGGTACGTGTCATACTTGTTACTGTAGCCCTGCTCTGTGTGTCTTTAAATTCTTAGTGGGGTTTTTCCTAAAATTGGTCAGCCGTTTAACTCACTGCATACCCTATAACTGTATAGCAGAGTCTCTAATTTCTAATGGGATCATGTTGTATTTGTTACTGTGGCCCTGATCTGTGTATCTTTATAATCTTAGAGGGGTTTTTCCTAAAATTGGTCAGCCGCTGGACTCACTGCATACCCTATAACTGTATAGCAGACCCTCTCCTTTCTAATGGGAACATGTTGTACTTGTTACTGTGTTCCTGGTCCATGTGTCATTAAATTCTTAGTGGGGTTTTTCCTAAAATTGGTCAGCCGTTGGACTCACTGCATACCCTATAACTGTATAGCAGACTCTCTCCTTTCTAATAAGAACATGTCGTACCTGTTACTGTGGACCTGCTCTGTGTGTCTTTAAATTCTTAGTTGGGTTTTTCCTAAAATTGGTCAGCCGTTGGACTCACTGCATAACCTATAACTGTATAGCAGACCCTCTCCTTTCTATTGGGAACATGTCATACCTTGTTACTGTGGCCCTGCTCTATGTGTCTTTGAATTATTAGTGGGGTTTTTCCTAAAATTGGTCAGCCGTTGGCCAACCTATAACTGTATAGCAGACCCTCTCCTTTCTAATGAGAACATGTCATACCTTGTTGCTGTGGCTCTGCTCTATGTGTCTTTAAATTCTTAGTGGGGTTTTTCCTAAAATTGGTCAGTCGTTGGACTCACTGTATACCCTATATCTGTATAGCAGACCCTGTCCTTTCTAATGGGAACATGTCGTACTTGTTACTCTGGCCCTGCTCTGTGTGTCTTTAAATTCTTATTGGGGTTTTTCCTAAAATTGGTCAGGCGTTGCACTCACTGCATACCCTATAACTGTATAGCAGACTCTCTCCTTTCTAATGGGAACATGTCGTACTTGTTACTGTGGACCTGCTCTGTGTGCCTTTAAATTCTTTGTTGGGTTTTTCCTAAAATTGGTCAGCCGTTGGACTCACTGCATAACCTATAACTGTATATCAGACCCTCTCCTTACTATTGGGAACATGTCTTACCTGGTTACTGTGGCCCTGCTCTATGTGTCTTTAAATTCTTAGTGGGGTTTTTCCTAAAATTGGTCAGCCGTTGGACAACCTATAACTGTATAGCAGATCCTCTCCTTTCTAATGAGAACATGTCGTACCTTGTTGCAGTCGCCCTGCTCTATGTGTCTTTAAATTCTTAGTGGGGTTTTTCCTAAAATTGGTTAGCCGTTGGACTCACTGCATACGCTACATCTGTATAGCAGACCCTCTACTTTCTAATGGGAACTTGTCTTACTTGGTACTGTGGCCCTGCACTGAGTGCTTTAATTCTTAGTGGGGTTTTTCCTAAAATTGGTCAGCCGTTGGACTCACTGGATACCATATAACTGTATAGCAGACTCTCTCCTTTCTAATGGGAGCATGTCGTATTTGTTACTGTGGCCCTGGTTTGTGTGTCTTTATAATCTTAGTGGGGTTTTTCCTAAAATTGGTCAGCCATTGGACAACCTATAACTGTATAGCAGATCCTCTCCTTTCTAATGAGAACATGTCGTACCTTGTTGCAGTCGCCCTGCTCTATGTGTCTTTAAATTCTTAGTGAGGTTTTTCCTAAAATTGGTCAGCCGTTGGACTCACTGCATACGCTATATCTGTATAGCAGACCCTCTACTTTCTAATGGGAACTTGTCTTACTTGTTACTGTAGCCCTGCACTGAGTCTTTTAATTCTTAGTGGGGTTTTTCCTAAAATTGGTCAGCCGTTGGACTCACTGGATACCCTATAACTGTATAGCAGACTCTCTCCTTTCTAATGGGAACATGTCGTATTAGTTACTGTGGCCCTGGTCTGTGTGTCATTATAATCTTAGTGGGGTTTTTCCTAAAATTTGTCAGCCGTTGGACTTACTGCATACCATATAACTGTATAGCAGACCCTTTCCTTTCTAATGAGAACATGTTGTACTTGTTACTGTTTTCCTGCTCCGTGTGTCTTTAAATTCTTAGTGGGGTTTTTCCTAAAATTGGTCAGCCATTGGACTCACTGCATATCCTATAACTGTATAGCAGAACCTCTCCTTTCTAATGGGAACATGTCGTACCTTGCTACTGTGGCCCTGCTCTATGTATCTTTAAATTCTTAGTGGGGTTTTTCCTAAAATTGGTCAGCCGTTGGACTCACTGCATACCCTATAACTGTATAGAAGACCCTCTCCTTTCTAATGGGAACATTTCTTACCTAGTTACTGTGGCCCTGCTCTATGTGTCTTTAAGTTCTTAGTGGGGTTCTTCCTAAAATTGGTCAGCCGTTGGACTCACTGCATACCCTATACCTGTAAATCAGACTCTCTCCTTTCTAATGGGAACATGTAGTAATTGTTACTGTGGCCCTGCTCTGTGTATTTATGTTCTTAGTGGGTTTTTTCCTAAAACTGGTCAGCCGTTGGCAACCTATAACGGTATATCAGACCCTCTCCTTTCTAATGGGAACATGTCGTATTTGTTACTGTGGCCCTCGTCTGTGTGTCTTTATATTCTTAGTGGGGTTTTTCCTAAAATTGGTCAGCCGTTGGACTCACTGCATACCCTATAACTGTATAGCAGACCCTCTCCTTCCTAAGTAGAACATGTCGTACCTTGTTACTGTGGCCCTGCGGTATGTGTCTTTAAATTCTTAGTGTGTTTTTTCCCAAATTTTGGCAGCCCTTGCAGTCACAGCATGGGCATTACCACTTTAGGAGACCCGCTCCTTTATAATGGGAGCATTTTTTTTACTGAGACCCTCCTCTATGTCTTTTCAAAGTGGTATTGGGTTGTGTCCAAATTTTTGTCAGCCCTTGCAGTCACTGGATACGCAGTAACAGTATAGGAGACCCACTTGTTAATAATGGGAACAACAAAGCATAGCCGGCTTATGGCTCTCTAACAATAGCTACGGCCGACTACTGGCCTTTTAAGAATAGTAAGGGCCGTCTTTGAGTGCAAAGTTTTATCAGCTAAGAGATGCCCTTCACCTTATAGACTGGGATAGTATCTTTAGTAATACAAGCACGGATAGAAAATGGGAAATTTTCAAAACAGTCCTACATAGTCACTGTAGAAGGTACATACCTTATGGGAATAAAAGGGCTAGGAATAGGAGGAAGCCAATGTGGCTAAATAAGGAAGTCAAGAGGGCAATGAAAAACAAAAAAAGGGCTTTCGGTAAACTTAAACAAGAAGGCAGCGAGGAAGCGCTAATATCTTATAGGGAAAAAAACAAAATCTGTAAGAAACAAATAAGAATAGCAAAAGAGGAGACAGAGAGACTAATTGCCAAGGAAAGTAAAACGAATCCCAAACTGTTCTTTAACAATATAAACAGTAAAAGGATTAAAACTGATGGAGTTGGCCCATTGAAAAATAACCTGGGTAAAATCATAGAGGGCGATGAGGGTAAAGCAAACCTACTCAATAGCTTCTTCTCCACTGTTTTCACAAAGGAAAACAATTTATCGGAGGAAATGCAGAATGATAAAGTAAACCCTCCGCTAAATATCACCCACCTAACCCAGGAGGAAGTTCAGAAACGCCTAAATAATATCAAAATAGACAAGTCACCAGGCCCAGATGGCATACACCCCCGGGTACTAAAAGAATTAAGTAATGTGATAGACAGACTGCTGTATCTTATATTCAAGCACTCTTTATGGACAGGGACTGTCCCACTAGACTGGCGCCAAGCAAATGTGGTACCAATATTCAAAAAGGGGTCTAAAAGTGACCCTGGGAACTATAGACCAGTCAGCTTAACGTCTGTTGTGGGTAAATTGTTTGAAGGATTTCTTAGAGATGCTATTGTAGAATATCTTAATGATAATAACTGTCTAACTCCATATCAACATGGATTCATGAGGGATCGCTCCTGCCAAACAAACCTAATCGCCTTCTACGAGGAGGTGAGCTCACAGCTGGACCGGGGAGAGTTAGTGGATGTTGTATACCTTGACTTCTCCAAAGCGTTTGATACCGTGCCACACAAAAGGTTGGTATATAAAATGAGAATGCTTGGTCTGGGGGATAATGTGTGCAAGTGGGTAAATAGCTGGCTGAGTGATAGAAAGCAGAGGGTGGTTATCAATGGAGTAAGCTCAGGGTGTGTCAGGGTTACTAGCGGGGTGCCTCAAGGGTCTGTCTTGGGCCCTATATTATTTAATATATTTATTAATGATCTAGTGGAAGGGTTGCATAGTAAAATAGCAATATTTGCAGATGATACTAAACTTTGTAAAGTAGTTAATACAGATGAGGATAGGGCACAGCTACAGGAGGATTTAGATAAATTGAGGAGTTGGGCCAAAAAATGGCAAATGGGGTTCAATGCCGATAAATGTAAGGTCATGCACATGGGAAAGAAAAACAGCAGTCACCCATACATATTAAATGGGAAACCGTTGGGGAAATCTGACATGGAGAAGGACCTGGGCGTCTTGGTTAATAGCAAATTAAATTGGAGTGCCCAGTGTCAGGCAGCAGCTGCGAAGGCAAATAGAGTCATGGCATGCATCAGAAGAGGAATAGGGGCATACAATGAGAACATTGTTCTTCCTCTGTATAAAGCGCTGGTAAGGCCGCACTTAGAATATTGTGCACAGTTCTGGGCTCCGGTGCTCAGGAAAGACATATTGGAGCTAGAGAGGGTACAAAGGAGGGCGACTAAGGTAATAAAGGGAATGGAGGGACTAGAATACCCAGAGAGGTGGTCAAAATTAGGCCTATTTACGTTGGAAAAGAGAAGGCTTAGGGGAGACTTCATAAACATGTATAAATACATCAGGGGGCAGTACAGAGATTTCTCCCATGACCTGTTTATACCAAGGATGGTGACAAAGACGAGGGGGCACACTATGCGTCTGGAGGAAAGGAGGTTCCTGCACCAGCATAGAAGGGGATTCTTTATGGTCAGAGCCGTGAGACTCTGGAACTCTCTGGGAGAGGAAGTAGTGATGTCCAACTCACTTAATGAGTTCAAGAGAGGCCTGGACGCCTTTCTTGAGAACAATAAAATTACATCTTATGCTTAGTTAATTAATCCAGGGATTTAATCTGACTGCCAGATTGGTGTCGGGAAGTGAATTTTTCCTCAATGATGTAAATTGGCCTATACCGCATGTTTTGTTTTTTTTTGCCTTCCCCTGGATCAACGCTGCGGAATAGCTGCAGTGCACAAGAAATAGGCTGAACTGGATGGACGCTTGTCTTTTTTCGGCCTTATAAACTATGTAACTATGTAACTATGTCCTTGTAAAAATAGGCTTTATGACTTTCAGAGTCCCTCCATCATAAACAAAAGAGGATGTGTCTGATGATGGGTCACACACCACATTGGTAGATAAGGTTTTAAAATGTTAAAATGACATTTCCCGGTGAATGCATTTGTCTTAAAAAATAGCATAAAAAAAGGAAAACAATAGGAACATTCTTTAGTATAAAAAGCAGCATCACCAATTTAAACTCAATGTAATCACATTGTTCAGCTCATGCACCTCCTCCTTCATCTCCGAAATGATCACATCAGTCACAAGCTGACAGCACTGCAGCACTGCCTTGGCCAAGCGGCAACAGGCAGTGCTGAAGATAACATGCTTAATGCTTAATTGACAAACTGCCCAGCACTTCAGAGTTGTTGAAAGCTGTAACACAGCAGCCTGATCTGTGGCTCTCACAGCTGAACATATAGCCAGGCATGGTCGTGTGTGACAATGGGCGGAACCTGGCGACGGAGAAATGACAGCCGGGGTAGATACAGTTTCCCTCTATGCCAGTCCTTTCACCGAGCTAAAGAATATTGCTGTGGTGAAATACAACTCCCACTGAGAAGCTGTTTCAGAATGAAAAACATTGTGCCCACCAAAGGATTTGATTCTGAGGGCTAACGTTTCTCACCCGCTCAAGAGCCCCATAGCAGCTGCAAAGTTAGCGCTATCATGAACTCTCCTGAGGTAGAAGCCAAGGCAGACCAGAGGATTCTCTGGTGGGACCATCCAACCCTGCTGTAAAGCAGTCCTGGCTAAGAAATGTGTGTGGGAAGGTTCCTGGACACTCTATGGCTGCTTTTTTACTGAGGAGGAAACACACGCAACACGGGGAGAACATACAAAGTCCTTGCAGATGTTGTCCTTGCTGGGAATTGAACCCAGGATCCCAGCGCTGCAAGGCTTCAGTGCTAACCTCTGATCCAATGTGCTGCCGTTCACCCTCTAATATCTAACAGGCTGGAGAAACTTGCACCTACTGCCACTCTATCTTCAGCTCCTTTGTGAGAAAATGTATTTGGGCAGCCACTCAGTCTACCAAATATAATTCCTGAGAAGGAAATTGGGGATGGTTTCGCTACTGGTACTGGGGGAAGTGCTAATACCATGGAGTCGTACCATAGTTTGCTTGAAATATTCCATGCTGGTAGGAGGTTAGCAAATTCCCACAGAAAAATACCAGCAGTAATGTTCAGGCCACATTTCAAGTGCAAGCAGCTTTAGAGGACTTCCTGGGAGAAATGACACGCAGGGTAGATACGGTTTCCCTCTATGCCACTCCTTTCACCGAGCTAAATACAACCCTCAGCCCAAAAAGTTGTGGACTGGCTCCGTACCGTCCCTGGCCACATTCATCTGTCCACGTGTTTGTGGTTAGGTGGTCCTTCCCAGTAAGTGCACTGGGGAGGGCATGGCTACTGTTGTGGGACCCGTGCTTGTGGAAGGCGGAGGCGATACCAGGAAATATAGTGGCGGCTGGGGACCGAGTATGGACACCCGGCCGCTGCCGGCATGAGGTTGTGAAAAGCTTCCGCCTCCATGAGCTTAAAAGGCCATATTTCAAGTGCAAAGAGCTGCCCAAAAATCTAGCAGTTTAGTGTTGCAGCCTTTGGGTGGGTGGGTGGGTGGCTGGCTTCATACTTGCACTTGCATTCCAAGTAACAGAAAACTAAGCAGATGGTGGCCTCTATCTGTTATGTTCTGCTACCAGAGCTAAGGAAAGAGAGGAGATCTGTCCCTACGATAGAACTCAGCTTGATCCCTACGATGTAACAGGGAACCTGATCCTGCGATCAGACCTGCTAAAGTCCTAAGCTAGTCTGTACGGAGACCTATAGATGTGGGGAAGGAATCCCTACAAGTACTAAGGACTGGGAGGAAAATGGGACACCTCCTAACAGAAATAGTAGCAGACAGACGAACAAACAAAATATATAGAACATAGAGGTCCGTAGACCAAGCAAACTAACAGAGTTAGATACAGAGCACAGGCTAGCTAGAAAGTAGTTATACAATGAAGTCCAGCAAAGCCAGAAGGGCGGAGCAGGATTAAATAGGCCAACAAGGTCATGTGACCAGCAAAGGAAAAAACCTAAGAGCAAGGTTCTAACAGTACCCCCCCTTCTAAGAGGATCCTCCGGATCCCCTAGGACCAGGCTTATCAGGAAATCTCCTGTGAAACGCTCTGATAAGTCTGGACGCGGAAACATCATCTGACCTCACCCAAGAGTTATCCTCGGGTCCGAAACCTTTCCAGGCCACAAGATACTGCAAACTACCTCTATACCGTCTAGAGTTAAGGATGCGAGAAATTTCATATTCCCCGTCCTCCACCACCGGAGGAACAGAGGCAGAGGCGTCACCATCCGACACAACAGCTTTTTTTAACAGAGAGACATGAAATACCGGATTAATTCTCCAGGAGGTAGGAACCTCCAACCTAACAGCAGATTGGTTGACAACCTGAAGCACCTTAAAGGGCCCTACAAACTTGGGACCCAATTTCTTAGAAGGAATCCTCAACCGCAGATTCCTAGAGGACAACCAAACCATGTCACCAACAGCGAACAAAACCTCCTGTCGTTTCCTATCAAAGTAGTCTTTAGATTTTCTGTTGGCCTCCTGAAGATTACCACGCACATCCGTCCAAACTCTCTCCAAATCACCGGAAAAATTCTCCTCCTCAGGCACGGCAGATCCCAACTTGGAGAACGACCCAAACGACGGATGTCTCCCAAAACAACAAAAAAAAGGCGAACAACCAGCAGAAGAAGATGTATGATTGTTCAGAGCAAATTCAGCAAGTGGCAGAAACTCAGACCACCCCTCTTGATTGTCTGCCACAACGCAAGAACTGCTCAACATCCTGGTTTTTCCTTTCTGTCTGGCCATTAGATTCAGGATGATATCCGGACGAGAACGACAAATGAACTCCCAACCTGTCACAAAAGGCACGCCAAAAACGAGCCACGAACTGAGGACCCCTATCAGAAACAATGTCAGTAGGAACGCCATGAAGTCTGACAATTTCCTTGACAAAGGCCTTAGCGAGAGTTTTAGTGCAGGGCAGTTTGACGAAGGGAACCAAGTGACACATCTTGCTAAAACGGTCCACGACCACCCAGATGACAGTAAAACCCTCAGAGGGGGGAAGGTCAGTTATAAAGTCCATAGCCAAATGTGTCCAAGGAGCACTGGGAACCTCCAAAGGACAAAGCAACCCCGCAGCAGGAGTATGTGAGGACTTAGATCTAGCACATATAGTACATTGACGCACCCACTTAATGACTTCCTTCTGCCATCCAGGCCACCAAAAACTGCGACCCACCAGTCTCTTGGTCTCAGAGATTCCGGGATGACCTGCCAACCGAGATTCGTGACACTCAACAAACAAATCTCTCCTAAAGGTCCCAGGCACAAACAACTTCCCATGAGGAGTGTTAGATGGGGCATTCTCCTGTGCTTTAAGAATCTCATCTTCCAAAACGGAGTCCAAAGCAGCTATCACAACACCTTCTTGTAAAATGTTCTCCTCTTTCTCAGCACCGACTATGGGAGAAAAACTGCGAGACAAGGCATCCGCCTTAACATTCTTAGTACCAGGGATGTAAGTAACGGAGAAATTAAACCTCGAGAAAAACAGTGCCCACCTAGCCTGACGGGCATTCAGGCGCTTGGCAGCATCAAGATAAATCAGATTTTTATGATCCGTAAGAACCTGAACGGGAAATTCCGCACCTTCCAAGAAATGGCGCCAGTGTTCAAATGCGAGTTTAATAGCCAATTATTCCCGATTACCAATATCGTAATTCAGTTCAGTCTCCGAAAATTTTTTTGAAAAAAAGGCACAGGGATGTAATCCATCCCCGTTATCCTGAGACAATACTGCGCCAACCCCCACAGAGGAAGCATCAACCTCAACCAAAAACGGCTTAGTCACATCAGGCTGCATAAGGATGGGAGCAGAGGTGAACCTCTCCTTGAGATACACAAAAGCTTCAATGGCCTCAGAAGACCACTGAACCACATCAGCACCTTTCCTGGTGAGATCGGTCAGAGGTTTGACAATACTAGAAATTTTTTTTATGAATTTTCTGTAATAATTGGCGAAACCTAAAAACCTCTGTATCGATTTCAAACCAATAGGCCTAGGCCATTCCTGTACAGCTTGAACTTTAACCGGGTCCATCTCAAAACCTTCGCTGGAGATAATGTAACCCAAAAAACTAATTCTCTGTACAGCGAACTCACATTTCTCCAGCTTAGCAAAAAGCGTATTGTCCATTAACAACTGTAATACCTCACGTACACTCCGCCAATGAGACTCCAGATCCGGCGAATAAATCAAAATGTCATCCAAATACACAACCACATTTTTGCCGATCAAAGGTCTAAGGATGTCATTAATAAGATTCTGAAAAAATGCAGGAGCATTAGTAAGACAAAAAGGCATCACCAGATTCTCAAAATGACCCACAGGAGTGTTAAAAGCAGTCTTCCATTCGTCACCCTCCTTCATGCGCAACAGATTGTATGCCCCCTTAAGGTCAATTTTAGAGAACCACTTGGCCCCCATTAACTGGTTAAACAGATCAGGAATCAATGGCAGTGGGTAAGGATTGCGTACAGTAATTTTGTTAATCTCACGAAAATCCAGACAAGGACGTAAACCGCCGTCCTTTTTTTTTACAAAAAAAAATCCAACCGCCACAGGAGACTTAGAGGGCCTAATGTGACCGGCGGCCAAGCTTGTCTGTATGTATTCCTCCAAAGCCTTCCTCTCAGGAATAGTAAGGTTAAATAAACGACTTTTAGGAAGAGTCGCTCCAGGGACAAATTCAATAGAACAATCATAGTCTCTATGAGGAGGCAAAACCTGCGATTCCTTCTCAGAAAGAACTCTCCAAAAATCCTGAATAGGAGCAGGCAATTCTCCCCTATCCAAAGCTGCAATGCGCCCGTTACAACACTTGTCATAACATTTATGGCTCCAGGATTTAATTTCACTGGTAGACCAATCCAGTACAGGATTGTGAAATTTTAACCAGGGCAATCCCAATATTACTGGAGAAGGCAAGTTATTCAAAACTACCAAATCCAATTTCTCATGGTGAACACCATTAATAGTGAGAGGAAATTCACAGACCTTGAGAGTAATATTCTTCAAAGGGGAACCATCCACAGAAACCACAGCAATGGGGGATGATAAAGGTTCGGGTTTTAAATTAAGTCTTTCCAAGAATCCCCCATCAATTACATTCAGAGTAGACCCACAATCAACAAACACCCGAAATTCCATTAATTTTTCCTGAGCAATCGTGGAAGCAGCTAAAAATACACCCTTGGAATTTAAACAGGCAATACGGGCATGACTGACCATTTTTTTTTCTTTCTTCATACGAAGCTCACAGCCTTTAATCAAATGACCAGATTTTCCGCAATAGAAACACAAGCCTTCAGAAAATCTGCGATCTTTTTCTTGAGAGCGAGGTGCCACCGATCCAATCTCCATCGGTTCACCACTGTTAGTACACACATTCTCATAACCAGAAACTGACATAGCAGAGGATTTGCTCTCATTAACCCTTGCACGCAGTCTCCTATCCACCCGTATAGCTAATTGCATAGCCTGTTGCAAATCTTCAGGTGTAGGATAAGCAATTAGCAGGTCTTTAACCCTTTCATTGAGCCCAGCAAGAAATAGACTTTTCAGAGCAGAATCGTTCCACCCTGTTTGAGTAGACCAACGACGGAAATGAGTACAATATTTTTCCACATTACCTGATCCCTGTCTCAAACGTCTCAACTCAGTCTCAGCTGATGCGACACGGTCAGGATCATCATATAATAGCCCCAAAGCAGAAAAAAAACTATCCACTGATCTGAAGCATGTATCACTAGGTTCACTAGGTTCACAAAGGCCCACTCCTGAGGCTCTTTGCGCAAAAGTGACATTATGAACCCTATGCGCTGGGATTCATCCCCAGAGGACTTGGGTCTCAAACGAAAATTCAATAAGCAAGCATTTTTAAATGAAAAAAATTCTCTGTGTTCACCAAAAAATAAATCCGGCAAACATACCTTAGGCTCCAGGAAATGTGCTCCAGGACAGTTACTCACGTCCTGACGGAGCTCGGCCACCTCCAGAGAGAGTCCCTGCAGGCGATGAGCCAAATCCTGAACCGACACCATGATGGAACAGAAAAATCTTTCCTTAGAGAATTTGCAGGCTGGACTTACTGTTATGTTCTGCTACCAGAGCTAAGGAAAGAGAGGAGATCTGTCCCTACGATAGAACTCAGCTTGATCCCTACGATGCAACAGGGAACCTGATCCTGCGATCAGACCTGCTAAAGTCCTAAGCTAGTCTGTACGGAGACCTATAGATGTGGGGAAGGAATCCCTACAAGTACTAAGGACTGGGAGGAAAATGGGACACCTCCTAACAGAAATAGTAGCAGACAGACGAACAAACAAAATATATAGAACATAGAGGTCCGTAGACCAAGCAAACTAACAGAGTTAGATACAGAGCACAGGCTAGCTAGAAAGTAGTTATACAATGAAGTCCAGCAAAGCCAGAAGGGCGGAGGAGGATTAAATAGGCCAACAAGGTCATGTGACCAGCAAAGGAAAAAACCTAAGAGCAAGGTTCTAACACTATCATCATCATGGCCTCACCTCGGCACTATGAACTCTCCTGAAGGAGAAGCCAGGGCCGGCCAGAGGAGTCTCTGGTTCTCTGGTGGGCCCGTCCAACCCTGCCAAAAAGCAGCCCTGGCTAAGAAAAGTGTGGGGGAAGGTTCCCGGACACTCTATGGCTGCTTTTTTAATCTGGATCGGCCATGCTTATGCATGTTATTTCTCAAAACGCATTACAGATCAGGCCATTGTCCAACTCTTTTTTCAAGAAATTAAATGCGCAAAGAAATATGTGTGTGTGTGTCAAAGCACCAGCGACAAGTGCGAGTTGATGTTGGATGGGCTGCCATTGATTCTGCAACAAGCTCAATTACAGGACTTCCTGGGAGAAATGACACGCAGGGTAGATACGGTTTTCCTCTATGACAGTCCTTTCACCGATTTAAATACAACTCTTAGCAAAAAAAGTTGTGGACTGGCTCCGTACCGTCCCTAGCCACATTCACCTGTCCATATGTTTGTGGATAGGCGGTCCTTCCCAGTAAGTGCATTGGGAGGGCACTGGTAATGTTGTGGGACCCGTGCTTGTGGAAGGCGGAGGCGATACCGGGAAATAGTGTGGCGGCTGGGGACCGAGTATGGATACCCGGCCGCTGCCGGCATGAGGTTGTGAAAAGCTTCCGCCTCCACGAGCTTAAAAGGCCATATTTCAAGTGCAAAGAGCTGCCCAGAAATCTGGCCGTTTAGTGTTGCGGGCTGTGGGTGTGTGGCTGGCTGCATACTTGCACTTGCATTCCAAGTAACAGAAAACTAAGCAGATTGTGGCCTCTATCATCATCATGGCCTCACCTCGGCACTATGAATTCTCCTGAAGGAGAAGCCAGGGCCCGCCAGAGGAGTCTCCGGTTCTCTGGTGGGCCCGTCCAACCATGCCGAAAAGCAGCCCTGGCTAAGAAAAGTGTGGGGGAAGGTTCCCGGACACTCTATGGCTGCTTTTTTATATCTGGATCGGCCATGCTTATGCATGTTATTTCTCAAAACCCCTTACAGATCAGGCCATTGTCCAACTCTGTATTCAAGAAATTAAATGCGCAAAGAAAGATGTGTGTGTGTGTCAAAGCACCAGCGACAAGTGCGAGTTGATGTTGGACGGGCTGCCATTGCTTCTGCAACAAGCTCAGTTACAAGACTTCCTGGGAGAAATGGCAACCAGGGTAGATACGGTTTCCCTCTATGCCAGTCCTTTCACCGAGCTAAATACAACTCTTAGCAAAAAAAGTTGTGGACTGGCTCCGTACCGTCCCTAGCCACATTCACCTGTCCACGTGTTTGTGGATAGGCGGTCCTTCCCAGTAAGTGCACTGGGGTGGGCACGGGTAATGTTGTGGGACCCGTGCTTGCGGAAGGCGGAGGCGATACCGGGAAATATAGTGGCGGCTGTGGACAGAGTATGGACACCCGGCCCCCCCGGCATGAGGTTGTGAAAAGCTTCCACCTCCACAAGCTTAAAAGGCCATATTTCAAGTGCAAAGAGCTGCCAGAAATCTGTCAGTTTAGTGTTGCGGCCTTTGGGTGGGTGGCTGGCTGCATACTTGCACTTGCATTCCAGGTAACAGAAAACTAAGCAGATGGTGGCCTTTATCATCATGGCCTGATCTTGGCACTATGAACTCTCCTGAAGGAGAAGCCAGGGCCCGCCAGAGGAGTCTCCGGTTCTCTGGAGGGCCTGTCCAACCCTGCCGAAAAGCAACCCTGGCTAAGAAAAGTGTGGGGGAAGGTTCCCGGACACTCTATGGCTGCTTTTTTAATGTGGATCGGCCATGCTTATGCATGTTATTTCTCAAACCGCATTACAGATCAGGCCATTGTGCAACTCTGTATTCGAGAAATTAAATGCGCATAGAAAGATGTGTGTGTGTGTGTCAAAGCACCACCGACAAGTGCAATTTGATGTTGGACGGGCTGCCATTGCTTCTGCAACAAGCTCAATTACAGGACTTCCTGGGAGAAATGACACGCAGGGTAGATACGGTTTCCCTCTATGCCAGTCCTTTTTACCGAGCTAAATACAACTCTTAGCAAAAAAAGTTGTGGACTGGCTCCGTACTGTCCCTGGCCACATTCACCTGTCCACATGTTTGTGGTTAGGTGGTCCTTCCCAGTAAGTGCACTGGGGAGGGCACGGGTAATGTTGTGGGACCCGTGCTTGTGGAAGGCGGAGGCGATACCGGGAAATATAGTGGTGGCTGGGGACCGAGTATGGACACCCGGCCGGCATGAGGTTATGAAAAGCTTCCGCCTCCACGAGCCTATAAGGCCACATTTCAAGTGCAAACAGCTGTCAAAAATTTGGCAGTATAGTATTGCAGCCTGTGGGTGGGTGTGTGGCTGCCTGCATACTTGCGCTTGCATTCCAAGGAATGGGGTAGGGACAACTGAATGCTGCAGTGGGACAAGGATGTGGAAGGTGATTGTTGCAAGTCTGCAATGACAGGTGCATGGCGGGAGGCATCTTCACATGTGCGAAGGATCACTTATGATGGGCACACTTTTAGGCAGTGACCAGGGAGTCAGAGATGCTTCCAGAGGTCTTCCCCATGCTGTTGCCATGTCTTTTCAGCACTGTATGCATGTGTCTGATGATGTGTCACACACCACATGGCCAGATAAGTTTGTAAAATGTTAAAATGACATTTCCTGGTGAATGCATTTGTTTTAGTTGAAAGCAATTCAAATGTGGAAAAACACATCAAAAACGTTACGTGTGAACATAGCCCAAGTTGTGGAGAAGTATTTTTGTTTTTGGTTATTTATTTTGCCTTATATACAAGTCATTACCCTGGAAAGGATGTTCCTTAACATATTTCCCAGGAAAATCCATTTTCGTTTCGTTTTTGTATGTTTTATTGTTAGTCCGTAAATGTGGTGTAATACTCTGACCAGGTTGCTGACAGCAGTGATCTGGGAGTCAGAGATGCTTCCAGGGGTCTTCCCCATGCTGTTCCCATGTCATTTGAGCACTGTTCCCATCGATTTGGGCAATCTTTAGGCCCTCTGCAGACCGCCGGGGGGAGCCACCTGAAAAATGCACGAGTTTCCCATAGACTTACATTGGGCTCGTTGCTCGGGTCGAGCACCCGAGTATTCCAATTTGCTCGACCAGAGCAACGAGTACCCGAGCATTTTAGTGCTCGCTCATCACTAAATAACAGTATAGGAGACCCAGTCTTTAGTAATGAGAACAACAAAGCATAGCCAGCTGATGGCTCTCTAAGAATAGCGAGGGCCGACTGCTGGCCCTTTAAGAATAGTAAAGGCAGCCTGATGGCTGTCTAAAAATAGGCTTTGCGACTTTCAGAGTCCCTCTTTCATAAATGAAGCAGGATGTGTCTGAGGATGTGTCACACAACACATGGCCAGATAAGGTTGAAAATGTTAAAATGACATTTCCCAGTGAATGCATTTGTCACGGTTGAAAGCAGTGCAAAAATGCATCAAAAACGCTACGTGTGAACATAGCTCAAGTTGTGGAGGAGTATTTTGGTTTTGGGTTATTTATTTTGCCTTATATATAAGTCATTACCATGGAAAGAATGTTCCTTAATACATTTCCCAGGAAAATCCATTTTGTTTTGTTTTAGTATGTTTTATTGTAAGTCCATAAATGTGGCGTAATACATCTGACAACATTGTTGACAGCAGTGACCTGGGAGTCAGAAATGCTTCCAGGGGTCTTCCCCATGCTGGTCCCATGCCATTTGAACACTGTTCTCATCGATCGGGGCAATTTTTAGGCCCTCTGCTGACCACCGGAGGGAGCCGCCTGAAAAATGCTCGAGCTTCCCATAGACTTACATTGGGCTCGTTGCTTGGGTCGAGCACCCGAGTATTCCAATGTGTTTGACCCAAGCAACGAGCACCCGAGCATTTTAGTGCTCGCCCATCACTAATGATAGTCTGTAAGATGTCATAGCTGCAATGCAAAATGACGTTAGCTCTTTGATGCTTCAGCAGTGTGAGAAATTATGCCTGGCAAGTTTTTTTATTTGTTTGAAAACCACAAATCGGATTTCAAAGTTTTTGAATTAGAGTGAAACTGTTAATTTAAGGAAAATTGACTCTAACTTGATCCTTCGCAGATCAATCTATACCTATAACTATTTAATTTCTGCTTTCTTGAATGGATTCTGAGCTCACTAGCTAAAACCATGGGTTGACAATGTCTCATGGTCTACTGCATATCATGTCTAAATGTCAACAAGACTTGTAGGCATCTAAATAATAATAATAATAATTTTATGTATATAACACCAACAAATTCTGCAGCACTTTACAATTAAGCACGGAGATGTGCAGACAATAAAGACATTACAAAGTAACAACAGTTACAGAAGGAGTGAGGCCCTGCTCGAAAGCCTAAACTCTATCTCTCCCTGTACCTTTAATCAGTTATTGGCTTTATCCTTAATGCACTCAGAACAGGATGTGATAATATCCCATTCTTCTGTCACTTGTTTGCTGATGCCTGTAATTGGTTGCAGTGGTCAGGTGACTAGAATAAAACATAATTTCTGTGACATCCTAGTATATTTTATTTTATTGCTCAACCTTTTCTGCTGTTTGCAAGTCAATCCATTTAAATTGTAACAGACATAATAATAGCAGTACTTCACATAGGTCAACTTTAACTTGCAGGTGACATTGCATCAATTGAACCATTACATAATTACTATTTGGCTTATTTTTTAAGAACTAACTTAGCTTGTTACTCTCTCTTTTGGCCACACAAAATTGCTTAGTCTGGTGTGGATAAATAGGTTTCTCTTGACCTAAGGTAGAAAATTTATCACTACACTTGGTCTCTCTTTTTCTTACTTTAGGATGACACTTCCACAGACATCATTGAACCAACAATGGCTTCCATAGTCTAACAGTCTTTCTCTTACCCCTCAATACCTTTTTTTTAGCAGGCCTACTTGTGCAGTACCATTTAGCACACCGATCTGCTGGTCTATTGACTGTGACAAGGGTTGCTGCAATGGACTCTGACACCCTGTTCCACTATGGTTCTCTGTGACTCTGCCTACAGACTAGAGATGAGCGGTGTTCGACTAGAACTGTTCGCCAATCTCAAATTCGAGCTGTTTTGGGCGGTGTTCGAGTTGTTCGACGAACCCGAACGATTTGCAAAAAATTCGGCTGTTCGAGGTTATGTTCGATAACTGTTCGTGCACCAAAAGCGTGTCCTGCATGTCTGGAGCTATTTTGAGCACCAATCATGCAGGGATTGCCTGCCACTCACTGTAATGCCACAGCCATGGTGGTTGTGGCATTACAGTGATTGCCCAAATCGATGGGAACAGTGCCCACAGTAAAACATGAAAAGCCGGCAATTCAGCAGCGGCATACACCAGTACCCGACAATTTAGAACAGAAAGAATAGAGAATCACACATAGATTAGATAGATAGAAACATGTCAGTCACATATATATGAAGTACAGTGACAATGTTGCTTACTGTACTTGTCATTTAGTGTAAAGGATTTATTAAAAAAATTAATAGTGTTTTCATGCACTGTCTCTTTAAAAAAGCCGACCGGCAATTCAGCAGCGGTACCCGACAATTTAGAATAGAAGGAATAGAGAATCACTCATAGATTAGATAGATAGAAACATGTCAGTCACATATATATGAAGTACAGTGACAGTGTTGCTTACTGTACTTGTCATTTAGTGTAAAGGATTTATTAAAAAAAATAATAGTGTTTTCATGCACTGTCTCTTTAAAAAAGCCGGCCGGCAATTCAGCATCTGTACTCGACAATTTAGAATAGAAGGAATAGAGCTTCACACATAGATTAGATAGATAGAAACATGTCAGTCACATATATATGAAGTACAGTGACAGTGTTGGTTACTGTACTTGTCATTTAGCGTTAAAATAAAGGATTTATAAAAAAAAAAATTGGCGTGGGGTTCCCCGTAATTTTAGTCTCTAGCGGAGGTTAAGCAGACGGCTGGGGCAGATGTTTGAAGCCTGGGAAGAGGGTAATACCCACGGAGCTTCCCAGGCTACTAATATCAGCCCCCAGCTGAATACCTAGCCTTTACTAGCTATTAAAATGGGGGACCCCCCCAAAAAAAATTACGTGGGGTCCCTCCTTTTTTAATAGCTAGCAAAGGCTAGGCAGACAGCTGGGGGCTGATATTAATAGCCCAGGAAGGGTGCCATGAATATTGGCCCCCTCCCAGGCTAGAAACACCAGCCCTCAGCCGCCCCAGAAATGGCGCATCCATAGGATGGGGTAATAGGGCTGGGGTTGATGTCAGCTTATAATGCCAGCTGACATCAAGCCCAGGTTAGTAATGGAGAGGCGTCTATAAGACACCCCCATTACTAACCCCATAGTCAAAGTTAAAAGAAAACACAAACACCCAGAATAAAGTCCTTTAATTGAAATAAACACACAATTCTTTATTGTTCTAAATTAAACCATACTTACCGTCACGCCCATTCCAGCTGAAGCCAATGATCTCCTGCAATAAAAGAAAAATAATAACGCAACATCATCCTTACCTTTCCATGGTTCCCAGGACAGCTTCAGCTCTGCTACATCGAGATGACAGGCTGGACCGCAGCAGAAAGCTGCCATCCAGCCTGTCATCCCGCAGACACTGAGAAGCTCAGGCATGCTTGTGCTCCTCATTGTCAGGCTGTGACGGCATAAAGATGAGCCGAGGTCATGTCCAATGAACTCGGCTCACCTCATGCACGTCACTGACAGCGTGGGAAAATTCTCCTGCACTCAGCGCTTCAGCGTGAGAATTTTCCCACGCTGTCAGTGACGTGCAAGAGGTGAGCTCTTCATGTCCAATGAACTCAGCTCACCTCATGCACGTCACTGACAGCGTGGGAAAATTCTCCTGCACTCAGCGCTTCAGCGTGAGAATTTTCCCACGCTGTCAGTGACGTGCATGAGGTGAGCCGAGTTCATTGGACATGACCTCGGCTCATCTGGATGCCGTCACAGCAAGACACTGAGGAGCGCAAGCATGCCTGCGCTTCTCAGTCTGTGCGGCATGGCAAGCTGGATGGCAGCGTTCTGCTGCGGTCCAGCCTGTCATCTCGATGTAGCAGAGCTGAAGCTGTCGTGGGAACCATGGAAAGGTAAGGATGAGGTTGCTTTATTATTTTTCTTTTATTGCAGGAGATCGTTGGCTTCAGCTGGAATGGGCGTGACGGTAAGTATGGTTTAATTTAGAACAATAAAGAATTGTGTGTTTTTTTCAATTAAAGGACTTTATTCTGGGCGTTGTGTTTTTTTTAAATACTTTACTAGAAATTCATGGTCGTCATGTCTAATATTGGCGTGACCCCATGAATTTCGGGCTTAGGGCCAGCTGATAATGCAAAGTGGGCCCTAACCACTTTATTACCCAGTGAGCCACCGCACCAGGGCCCTGGATGAGTTGGGTACAGCGCCAGAAGATGGCGCTTCTATGAATGCGCCATTTTCCGGGGTGGCTGCGGACTGCAATTTGCAGCGGGTGGGGCCCAGAAAGCTTGGGCCTCCCTGCGCTGCGGATTCCAGCCCCCAGCTGCCTAGTTGTACCTGGCTGGACCCAAAAATAGGGCGAAGCCCCACGTATTTTTTTTTTTAATTATTTCATGAAATTCATGAAATAATTAAGAAAAAAGGGCTTCCCTATATTGTTGTGTCCGGCCAGGTACAAATAGGCAGCTGGTGGTTGGGGGCAGCCCGTTCCTGCCTGCTGTACCTGGCTGGACACAACTATAGTGCGAAGCCCCACATCAATTTTTTTTTAAATTATTTAATATAAGCTAGATGGTGGCCCGATTCTAACGCATCGGGTATTCTAGAATATGTATGCGGCAGACCCGGCGCAATCAGCAGAGCGGTGTTTAAATTTGGCGCCAAAATCGCTGACTGGTCGCGGGCAGCAACCGCGACCAATCAGCAAAGCGGTGTTGAAATTTGGCGACTATATCGCTGATTGGTCACGGCCGGCGGTCGCGACTAATCAGCAGAGCGGGGTTTAAATTTTGCGCCAATAATGCTGATTGGTCGCGGCCAGCGAACGTGACCTATCCGCAGAGCGGGGTTTAAATTTTGCGCCAATAATGCTGATTGGTTGCGGTCGCGACCAATCAGCAAAGCGGTGTTTAAATTTGGCGCCAATAATGGTGATTGGTCACGACCGCGACCATTCAGCAGAGCGGTGTTTAAATTTGGCGGCAATAATGTTGATTAGTCGCGGCCGGCGGTCACGACCAATCAGCAGAGCGGGGTTTAAATTTGGCGCCAATAATGCTGATTGGTCGCAATCGCCGGCCGCGACCAATCAGCAGAGCGGTGTTTAAATTTGGCGCCAAAATCGCTAATTGGTCGCGGCCGGCAACCGTGACCAATCAGCAGAGCGGGGTTTAACTTTGGCGCCAATACTGCTGATTGGTCGCGGCCGGCAACCGCGACCAATCAGCCGAGCAGGGATTAAATTTGGCGCCAATACTGCTGATTGGTCGCGGACGGTGACCGCGACTAATCAGCAGAGCGGTGTTTCAATTTTGCGGCAATATTGTTGATTGACCTCGGCCAGCGACCGCGATCAATCAGCAGAGCGGTGTTTAAATTTGGCGCCAATAATGTTGATTAGTCGCGGCCGGCATCCGCGACCAATTAGCAGAGCGGGGTTTAAATTTGGCGCCAATCTCGCTGATTGGTCGCGGCTGGAGTCCGCGACCAATCAGCAGAGCGTTGTTTAAATTTGGCGCCAAGCTCGCTAATTGGTCGCGGCCGCTATTTAAATGTGGCGCCCAAATCGGTGATTGGTTGCGGGCAGCGTCCGCGACCAATCAGCAGAGCGGTGGTTAACTTTAGCGCCAAGATCACTGATTGGTCGCATGCGGAGAGCGCAACAAATCAGCGAATCGTATTGGTGAGGACCGGGGAGCGCCGCTGCCTGGTCGGATACTTCTGCTGCGAGAAGCCGGGAGATGAGCGACTGCTCGCAGCAGAAGTATCCCGACCCGCAGCGCCGCTCCCCGGTCCTCCCTTGACACCCTAGCCGCTGATGTCCCCACAGTATCCGCATGGTGTTACAAAGATCCGGACATTTGTGTTAAAAATCGCTGATTGGTCGCTGGCGCTGCCCGCGACCAATCACCGATTTGTGCGCCAAATTTAAATATCGGCCGCGACCAATCACCGATCTTGGCTCCACATTTAAACACCGCTGTGCTGATTGGTCGCCGACGCTGGGCGCGACCAATCACTGATTTTGGCGCCACATTTAAACACCGCTGTGCTGATTGGTCGCCGACGCGTCCGCGACCAATCAGTACAGCGGTGTTTAAATGTGGAGCCAAGATGGGTGATTGGTCGCGGCCGATATTTAAATTTGGCGCCCAAATCGGTGATTGGTCGCGGGCAGCGCCCGCGGCCAATCAGCGATTTTTAATACAAATGTCCGGACCTTTGTAACACCATGGTGATTGACCCGCGACCAATCACTGATCTTGCCGCCAAAGTTAAACACTACTGTGCTACTCATGCACGTCACTGACAGCGTGGGAAAATTCTCACGCTGAAGCGCTGAGTGCAGGAGAATTTTCCCACGCTGTCAGTGACGTGCATGAGGTGAGCCGAGTTCATTGGACATGACCTCGGCTCATCTTTATGCTGTCACAGCCA
This sequence comes from Phyllobates terribilis, assembly GCF_046119375.1. Taxonomy (NCBI): domain Eukaryota; kingdom Metazoa; phylum Chordata; class Amphibia; order Anura; family Dendrobatidae; genus Phyllobates; species Phyllobates terribilis. The sequence continues at coordinate 288,597,044 of NW_027362761.1, forward strand.
GACACTGAGGAGCACAAGCATGCCTGCGCTTCTCAGTGTCTGCGGGATGACAGGCTGGATGGCAGCGTTCTGCTGCGGTCCAGCCTGTCATGTGAATGTAGCAGAGCTGAAGCTGTCGTGGGAACCATGGAAAGGTAAGGATGAGGTTGCTTTATTATTTTTCTTTTATTGCAGGAGATCATTGGCTTCAGCTGGAATGGGCGTGATGGTAAGTATGGTTTAATTTAGAACAATAAAGAATTGTGTCTTTATTTCAATTAAAGGACTTTATTCTGGGTGTTTGTGTTTTCTTTTAACTTTGCCTATGGGGTTAGTAATGAGGGTGTCTTATAGACGCCTCTCCGTTACTAACCTGGGCTTGATGTCAGCTGGCATTATAAGCTGACATCAACCCCAGCCCTATTACCCCACTGCCACAGCTACAGGGCAGTGGGAAGAGCGAGGCTAAGTGCCAGAATTGGCGCATCCTATGGACGCGCCATTTCTGGGGCGGCTGAGGGCTGGTGTTTCTAGCCTGGGAGGGGGCCAATATTCATGGCACCCTTCCTGGGCTATTAATATCAGCCCCCAGCTGTCTGCCTAGCCTTTGCTAGCTATTAAAATAGGGGGGACCCCACGTCATCTTTTTGGGGGGGTCCCCCATTTTAATAGCTAGTAAAGGCTAGGTATTCAGCTGGGGGCTGATATTAGTAGCCTGGGAAGCTCCGTGGGTATTACCCTCTTCCCAGGCTTCAAACATCTGCCCCAGCCGTCTGCTTAACCTCCGCTATAGACTAAAATTACGGGGAACCCCACGCCAATTTTTTTTTTTATAAATCCTTTATTTTAACGCTAAATGACAAGTACAGTAACCAACACTGTCACTGTACTTCATATATATGTGACTGACATGTTTCTATCTATCTAATCTATGTGTGATGCTCTATCTTTCTGTTCTAAATTGTCGGGTACAGATGCTGAATTGCCGGCCGGCTTTTTTAAAGAGACAGTGCATGAAAACACTATTATTTTTTTAAATAAATCCTTTACACTAAATGACAAGTACAGTAACCAACACTGTCACTGTACTTATTATATATGTGACTGACATGTTTATATCTATCTATCTATGTGTGAAGCTCTATTCTTTCTGTTCTAAATTGTCGGGTACCGCTGCTGAATTGCCGGCCGGCTTTTTTAAAGAGACGGTGCACGAAAACACTATTATTTTTTAAAATAAATCCTTTACACTAAATGACAAGTACAGTAACCAACACTGTCACTGTACTTATTATATATGTGACTGACATGTTTATATCTATCTATCTATGTGTGAAGCTCTATTCTTTCTGTTCTAAATTGTCGGGTACCGCTGCTGAATTGCCGGCCGGCTTTTTTAAAGAGACGGTGCACGAAAACACTATTATTTTTTTTAATAAATTCTTTACACTAAATGACAAGTACAGTAACCAACACTGTCACTGTACTTCTTATATATGTGACTGACATATTTCTATCTATCTAATCTATGTGTGATGCTCTATTCCTTCTTGTCTAAATTGTCGGGTACCGGTGTATGCCGCTGCTGAATTGCCGGCCGGCTTTTTTAAAGAGAGCGTCTTCTGAGCAGTTTGTCAGCTTTTGGACACATTTGCAGGTGTTTTCTATGTGTTTCTATGTGTTTTTGTTTGCCTGCCATTGGTTTTAACGGTGTTCGACGGTGTTCTAAGGTGTTCGACGAACAGTTCGACGAACAGTTCCTCGAACATCCCGGTGTTCGACGAACCGAACCGAACCCGACCACTACGGGGGTGACTCAACACTACTAAAGACCTCCATGCCAATCTATTGTTAGAACTCTCCTGTTAGGTTTTTTCTATTTTGCTGGTCACATGACCTTTTTTGCCTATTTAATCCTGCTCCGCCCTTCTGGCCTTGCTGGACTTCATTGTAATTTCTAATCTTAAGATAGCCAGGTGCTTTGTAACCTTTCTCAGTCAGTTTAGCTAGGTCTTTTGACCTTTATGTTCTATGTTCTGTGTTTGTCTTTTTACTGCTACAATTTCTGCTAGGAGGTGTCCTTCTTTCTCCCAGTCCCTAGTTCTTGTAGGGATCCCTCCCTCACATCTATAGGTCTTCGTTCAGACTAGCTGAGGACTTTAGCGGGTCTGATCGCAGGATCAGGTTCCCCGTTACATCGTAGGGATCTAGCTTAGTTCTATTGTAGGGACAGATCTCCTCTTTCCTTAGTGCTTGTAGCCTATCATAACATCTATAGTGTGTGTGCCCAAACCTGCTTTCCTCATACCAACTGAGGTGGCTCCTGTGGCACCTTACTTGTCACACTGTTCTCTATGCCATTAATGTCAAACTTTCCTTTCCTAACCTCTTCCCACTAGAAACTTGATGCAATGATGTTCAACACGACGTCAGCATTAGATCTTGCGTGGGCCTCTGGTATGTGTCTCCTGGTGTCCAATATTGCTTATCAGGTCTGGTTTTAACACCAAATACTGCATCCTGTCAGCGCTAACACAAGGGCTTCAGATGCACAAGCACCCATGGGAAAACAATAAGGGCACAACAACTATCACCCTCATTTTCCTCCCATTCTGAGGGTGCTGCAGCAGATGATTCCTCCTTTGCAGTTAACACTGCTTTGGTAGATGAGCAGTTCCTCAAATAATCAAAGACCTTATTTTTTCCTCTGATAAGACCCTATTTGGCTTGGTGTCCCCTTTTTCCATTAATACATTTTAAGTGAAATACACATAATGTTACTGTAAGGGGGGGAATATGAGAGTTATTTCTGCTTACAAATTTATTGTAACTATATGTTACATGCACGCTGCTAAGTTCAGATATGGCGAGACGGGTTTCATGAATTCTTTGGAATCCTGGGGGAACCATTACTCAGAGCGACCATACATTTCAGTGTAATTTATGAATGAAGCAAAAACTGCCAAAAATTAGATGGAAGAGGGACTCTGATACACCCTGTATTAGACATAAAGGAGGGCCTCATACACATTCTGTTTAAATTGTCATGTAGTGATACATACTCACAAAGGCTTTGCTCACAGTGCTAAGCCAGACAAAAATTACAAGCAGGGTCATCCATACATCCTTGAAGGCACCAACTCTAGTGCCTCATTCAAATATTAAGAAAGTGTAGTTGTGCTACTTCTACGCTCATAAAAACTCTGCACACAGTGCAAAACCAGAAAATAATTATAAGCAGGGTCATCCATAGACCCATAGAGGCAACAACTGGAGGGCCTCATTCAAATATTGAAGATTAAAAACACTTTATATGCTGCTGTCTTCTGGTAGTGTGGAAAAGTTTGGGCTAATGCAGGTTTTGTTAATTTTTTCTATCAGAGTGAACCTGTCAGCATTTTCTGTGAAATAGGTGGAAACGCCTGTCTGTTATGACCAAGCAGCAGCACTAAAAACCCGCTCAGACAAGATACTAGTGGCAGGGCAGCAAAACACCTCCAAGGAAAAGAGAGACTGCTCATGCCAAGTGGCCAGCTTAAATACTCAATAATTGAAGGATACAAAGGAATTAGGGAGTATGCTGGTTTGGTCGGCCAGGTATTGCTTAATCATCTTTAACCCCTTCCCGACAAGTTCCATACATGTACTGCTCTGTGGGAGCTACGTTCCTGCAAAGAGCAGTATATGTACGGCACAGTGATCGGGTGCATTTGCGCTGAGCGCTGCCGCAATCATATGTGGGTGTCATCTCTATGTGAGAGCTGACACACCGCAGCGATGCCCACGATCGGTGCTACCACCAATCATAGGCGTTTAACCCCTCTGGTGTCACTGGGCTCCCTCTGTGATTCCATAAACACAACGCGATGCGATCGCGTTGTGTTGATGGTCTCCATGGTGAACTCCAGTCCTAAGATGGCCACAGGGTCCTTCAGGGTCCTGCAGGAAGGTTGCACTCATCACCTGCTCCTTCCTGCCTGTCAGATGCTTCTCTGATGCTCTGCAGTGCAGATGCATTGCAGAGCATCAGATCAGTGATCTGACAATTTGAAAACGATGATACATCCTGGGACAATGTAAAAAAGTAAAAAAAAACAGTTAATAAAAATTATACAAATATTTAAAAAAAAATCACAAAATAAAGAAAAAAAAAGAAAAAATATTAATTCAATGAATATATTTATCTGTGTAAAAAAAAGTAAACAAATAAAGCACAGATATTAGGTATCGCAGTGTCCATAACGACCCAACCTGTAAAAGTTTTCCACTAGTTAATCCCTTCAGTGAAAAATAAATGAGAAACAAGGCAAAAATCAATGCTTTATCATCATACCGCCGAACAAAAAGTGGAAAAAATGTGATCAAAAACACGCCTGTAAATAAATATGGTATCATTGAAAATGTCATTTTGTCCCGCAAAAAAACAGCTGCCATACAACTCCGTTAGTGGAAAAATAAAAAAGTTACAGCTCTCAGAATAAAGCGATGCCAAAATACTTATTTTTTCTATAAAATAGTTTTTATTGTGTAAAAGCTGCAAAACATAAAAAAATATATAAATGTGGTATCGCTGTAAACAATCTCATCAGAATTATAAAGCTGCCTTATCAATTTTACTACACGCCGTACGCGATAAAAATAAATCTCCCCTAAAAAATAATTCCTTAATTGCTGGTTTTTGTTCATTCTGCCTCTCAAAATAAGGAATAGAAAGTGATCAAAAATGTCACGTGCCCGAAAATGGTACCATTAAAAACGTCAACTCGTCCCGCAAAAAACAAGCCATCAAATAACTCTGTCGGCAGAAATATGAAAAAATTATAGCTCTCAAAATATGGCGATGCAAAAACTTGTTCTTACAATAAAAAGCATCTTTTGGTGTGTGACAACTGTCTTAAATACCTGATATAAATCTGGTATCGCTGTAAAAGCACCAACCCGAAGAATTTTTCATTCAAAAAGTCAAATGGCACTCCATTCCTTCCGAACCCTGCAGTGCTCCCAAAAAGTGGTTTTCCCCCACATATGGGGTATCGGCTTACTCAGGAGAAATTGCACAACAAATGGTATAGCGCAACTTCTCCTTTTGCTCTTATGAAAATGCATAATTGGGGGCTGAAAAAGATTTTTGTGGGAAAGATGTGAAAATTGTATTTTTACGGCTCAATGTTATAAACTTCTGTGAAGCACCTGGAGGTTCAAGTTGCTCAGCACACATCTAGATACAATTGAAACCAGAAGTTTACATACACTATATAAAAAGACACATATGCATGTTTTTCTCAATATCTGTCATGAAATCAGAATAAACCATTACCGTTTTAGGTCAATTAGGATTTCCATCATTTTTAATATTTGACAAATGCCAGAATAATGAGAGAGAATGTTTTAAGGCATTTTTATTATTTACTGCAAGTCAAAATTTACATACACTAAGATTACTTTGCCTTTAAACAATTCTGGACTGCCCAACTGATGACGTCATGTCACGTGTTTGGAAGCTTTTGTTTTTTTGGCAACATCTGAGTTAATTAGTGACACCTGTGGATGTATTTTAATGCACACCTGAAACACACTGCTTCTTTGTGTAGCATCATGGGAAAGTCTAAAGAAATCAGCCAAGAGATCAGGAAGAGAATTGTGGACTTGTACAAGTCTGGCTCACCCTTGGGTACAATTTCAAGATACCTGAAGATGCCTTGTTCATCTGTACAAACAATTATACGCAAGTAAAAACAAGATGGGAATGTCCCACCATCATACTGCTCAGGAAGGTGATGGGTTCTATGTCCCAGAGATGAACGTGCTTTGGTCCGACATGTGCATATCAACCCAAGGACAAAAGCAAAAGATCTTGTGAAGATGATGGTGGTATCTGGTAAGATTGTGCCAATAACCACAGTGAAACGAGTATTATAGGCTGAAAGGCCACTCTGCCAGGAAGAACCCATTACTCCAAAAGAAACATAAAAAAGACAGATTAATGTTTGCAAATACACACAGGAACACAGACCTTAATTCTTGGAGACATGTCCTGTGGTCTGATGAAAGTAAAATTTAACTTTTTGGGTATAATGACCATCATTACGTTTTGGAGGAAAAAGGGAGAAGCTTGGAAGCCTAAGAATACCATCCCAACTGTGAAACACGGGGGTGGCAGCATCATGTTGTGGGGTTGTTTTGCTGCAGGAGGGACTGGTGCATTTCACAAAACAGTTGGCATCATGAGAAAAGAAGATTATGTGGCAATACTGAAACAACATCTTAAGACATCAGCCAGGAAGTTAAAACTTGGGCGGAAATGGGTCTTCCAAATGAGCAATGACCCAAAACATATTGTCAATATGGTAACAAAGTGGCTTAAGGATAACAAAGTCAATGTTTTGGAGTGGCCATCACAAAGCCCTGATCTCAATCCTAGTGAAAATTTATGGGCAAAGCTGAAAAGGCAAGTGCGAGCAAGGCGACCTACAAACCTGTATCAGTTACACCAGTTTAGTCAGGAGGAATTGGGCCCAAATTCCGACCAACTATTGTGAGAAGCTTGTGGAATGATATCCCAAACATTTATCCCAAGTCATTCAGTTTAAGGGCAAAGTTACCAAATATTAATAAAATGTATGTAAACTTTTGATTTTGCAGTAAGTAATAAAAATGCCTTAAAACATTCTATCTCTTTCATTATTCTGGCATTTGGCAATTATTAAAAATTATGGTAATCCGAATTGACCTAAAATGGGAAAGGTTTATTCTGATTATATGTCAGATATTGAGAAAAACATGCATATTAGTGATGAGCGAGCATTAAAATGCTCGGGTACTCGTTGCTCGGGTCGAGCAAATTTGAAATGCTCGAGAGCTCAGTCCGAGTAACGAGCCCAATGTAAGTCTATGGGAAACTCGAGCAATTTTCTAGCCCCCCCCAACTTCCCCGGTGGTCTGCAGAGGGCCTAAAAATTGCCCAAATCGATGGGAACAGTGCTCAAATGACAAGGAAACAGCATGGGGAAGACCCCTGGAAGCATCTCTGACTCCCAGGTCACTGCTGTCAACAACGTTGTCAGAGGTATTACGCCACTTTTACAGACTCACACTAAAACATACAAAAATGAAACCAAAATGGATTTTCCTGGGAAAAATGTTATGGAACATCTTTTCCAGGGTAATGACTTATATATAAAGCAAAATAAATAACCAAAAACAAAAATACTCCTCCACAACTGGGGCTATGTTCACACGTAGCATTTTTGACGCGTTTTTACACTTTTGCATTTCTTTCAACGGTGAAAAATGCATTCACCAGAAAATGTCATTTTAACATTTTACTACTTAATCTGGCCATGTGGTTTGTGAGACATGATCAGACACATCGTGTTTCATTTATGAAGGAGGGACTCTGAAAGTCACAAACACTATTTTTATAGGGCCATCAGGCGGCCTTTACTGTTCTTAAAGGGCCATCAGCCGGCTATGCTTTGTTGTTCCCATTATTAACGAGTGGGTCTCCTATACTGTTATTGCGTATGCAGTGGCTGCAAGGACTGGCAAAAATTTACATGCATCCCAATACAACATTGAAGACACATAGAGGAGGGTATCATAAAAAAATTGTTCCCATTATAAAGGAGTGGGTCTCCTATAGTGATAATGCCCATGCAGTGACTGCAAGGGCTGCCAAAATTTTGGAAAACCCCAATACCAATTTAAAAACACATAGAGCTGGGCCACAATAATGACATGTTCCCATTAGAAAGGAGTGGGTCTCCCATACTGTTTGCCTATGCAGTAAATGCAACGGCTTCCAAAAATTTGGCGGAACTCCAATGTCCCTTGCAACAGAAGTGGAGGTCAGAGGGCCTCCTGAAAACAATTTTCCCACTTTCAGGAAGTGGGTCTACCAAACTGTTTGCCTATGCAGTGAATGCAATGGTTTCCAAAAATTTGGAGGAACTCCAATGTCCCTTGCAAGAGACGTAGAGGTCAGAGGGCCTCCTAAAAACAATGTTCCCATTTTTGGTAGTGGGTTTCCCATACTGTTAGCCTATGCAGTGAAGGCAACGCCTGACAAAAATTTGGAGGAACTCCAATGCCCTTTGCAAGAGAAGTAGTTATGGTGATATGGTAGATATTGTGGTGATATGGTGGTGGAGGATGAGGATGAGGAGAAGGAGAAAACCAAGAGCAAATAGACAAAATAAGGAAGCTTATACCCATGTCTAGGTGTGAAGACAGAGGGGCATGCGAATAGAGTTAGACCTCCCAAAAAAGACACTGTATTTGAGTGTATGCTATTCTGCTATTATTCGGTGGTATTGAGAAATCTGGCCCAATGCAGCCCTTGTTCATTTTTATAAGAGTCAGCCTGTCAGCATTTTCAGTTGACAGGCGGATGCGCCGATCGGTTATAATTCCACCAGCGGCACTAAAAACCCGCTCTGACAAAACGCTAGCGGCAGGGCAGGTCAGGACCTCCAAGTCGTAGAGAGCCACTTCATGCCATGTGTCCAGCTTGGATACCTAATAACTATAAGGCACAGAGCAATCATGGAGGACACTGGTACGGTCGGCAAGGTACTCCCTCAGTATTTTTAGAAACTTTTCCCTCCTTGGGAGAGTACCCCGCGCCTTAGAGCCTGTGTGATGGGACGGTCTGAGAAAACTGTCCCAGAACTTTGACAGTGTTCCCCTGCCTCTGCTGTATTGCATTTGTGTCTCTCTCGTCTGTACTCCTTGGTTGTCCAACGAACTATGACCTCTGCCGCCAGCATTTTCAGATGGGAATTTTTTTAATAATTCCGCAACAAGGGCATTCTGGTACTGCCCCATTTCATTACGCCTCTCTATCAAGGGAATAAGAGACAGAAAGTTCTCGTGTAGCGTGGGTCTAGAAGTGTCACTGACCAGTAATGATTGTCACCCAAAATTTGGACAACGTGAGGGTCACGGGAAAGGCAGCATAACATAACTCAGCCATGTGTGCCAGACTGCAAAGAGGCAAGACTTCTGTGTCCTCACCAAGAGGATGACTGACCATGCTCTCCTCCTCATCCTCCTCCTCTTCCTCCTCCTGCCTGTCCTCAGGCCATCCACGCTGAACAGACGGTATGACAGTGGTGCAGGTACTACCGTCTATAGAGCAGGAAACTAGCTTATATACTTCCTCCTCCTCTTCCTCATTGTCACCCAATCCACGTTGGGATGAGATGAGGCTGGGCTGTGTGGAATCACCCTTTATGGTTCCTTGCTCCATCTCATTGTGCTCCGTCTGTAATGCATACTCTTTAATTGTCAGCAGAGAGAGTTTCAGAAGACAGAGAAGCGGGATGGTCACGCTAATTATGGCGTCATCGCCACTCACTATCTTGGTGATCTCCTCAAAATTTTGGAGTATGGTACACATATCTGACATCCTTGTCTATTCCTGAGGTCTTATGTGTGGCATCTGACCTGAATACCGATGGCCTTGATGATGCTGGTAGTCAGCAATTGCCCTCTTCAGCTCACAAATCCTCCCAACATCTGTAATGAAGAGTTCCAAAGCGTGGGGACATCGCACACCAGTCGGTGAGCTGGAATCTGCAAACACTGCTGAAGCACGGCAAGGGTGGCGAAGCTGTAGCTGACTTTCTAAAATGGGCACACACATGACGTACTTTGACAAGCAGATGTGACAGATATGGGTAGGTTTTGACAAACTGCTGAACCACGAGGTTAAGCACATGGGCCAGGGATGGTGTTACTCTCGCGCCCGGACTGACTGGCGTGAGCGTGATTAGTGATCCCACTGTACCATGAACCGAGGAGTGCCTGGAGGGGCGTGACTAAGTATCAACCCGATCTGACCAAGGTCGCACGGCAGCTTAGTCGACTCCGTGGACCAAGGAGGAACCGAGCAGAGGGACCAGGTGCGACTCCAGGTCAGACCCCGGTCACAGTTGTTGACCCACACCGGGGAATGCAGGAACAGGCAGGTTAGACTGGCATACAGGCAGGTGGGTATTGGCAAGTACAGCTGGTATGCAGACAGGTGGGTATTGGCAAGTATGGCTGGTATGCAGACAGGTGGGCACTGGCAAGCACAGCTGGTATGCAGACAGCTGGGCACTGGCAAGCACGGCTGGTATGCAGACAAGGAGATACTGGCAAGCACGGCTGGAGCGCAGACAGGGAGGAACTAGCACGCTGGAGCGCAGGCTGGATAGGGTCCAGTACAGACTGGGAGACAGGTACAGAGCTGCAGATGTGGTAGACAAGCAGAGTGAAGCCAAACCGCCGGAGCGGAGGACAAGGCAGAGCAGAGAGGAACTGCTGGTACAGTGAGCAAGCAGAGCGGAGTGAAATCCGCAGGTGCGGTGGGCAAGGCACAGCAGAGCGGAACCGCCGGAGCGGTGGACAAGGCAGAGAAGAGAGAAACCGCAGGTGCGGTGGACAAGGCAGAGAAGAGCGGAACCGCCGGACCAGTGGGCAAGGCAAAGCAGAGAGAAGCCGCCGGTGCGGTGGACAAGGCAGAGCAGAGCGGAACAGCCGGAGCGGTGGGCAAGGCAGAGCAGAGAGAAGCCGCCGGAGAGGTGGGCAAGGCAGAGCAGAGAGAAGCCACCGGAGCGGTGGGCAAGTCACAGCAGAGAGAAATCGCTGGTGCGATGAGCAAGGCAGAGCAGAGAGAAGCCGCCAGAGCGGTGGGCAAGTCACAGCAGAGAGAAACCGCTGGTGCGGTGAGCAAGGCAGAGCAGAGAGAAGCCGCCGGAGCGGTGGGCAAGTCAGAGCAGAGAGAAGCCGTCGGAGGGGTGGGTAAGTCAGAGCAGAGAGTAGCCGCAAGAGCGGTGGGTAAGGAAGAGCAGAGGGAAGCCGCCGGAGCAGTGGGCAAGCCAGAGCAGAGAGAAACCGCCAGAGCAGTGGGTAAGGCAGAGCAGAGGGATGCCGCCGGAGCGGTGGGCAAGTCAGAGCAGAGAGAAACCGCCGAAGCGGTGGACAAGACAGAGGGGAGCGAAATCGCAGGTGCGGTGGACAAGGCAGAGAGGACAGGGCTCTGTTCACATGGAACAAACTGGAAAATACATGAAGATGGCTAGAACACAGGAGGAAGATACGGAGGAAGGGAAAAGGGACAAGCAGAACCAGATACACACAAGATACTTCCTAAGAAGTAGCGAGTGGACACAAAACTCACAAACAGAAATACAGAGACGAGTTGGAGTTAGGTGCAGGTTCAGATACTGCAGGAAAAGGGAAGGTACGGAAACAGGTAACAGACTAGGATACAGTTCAGACAGGAACTGCTACTGCAATGAGATACAAGAACAAGCCTGGGTATACAGCCCCCAGAGTGGCGGAAAGATACTAGAAGTCACAGGTAACAGGCCTGGGTATACAGCCCCATGAGTGGCGGAAACAGACTAGAAGTCAGAGATAACAGGTCTGGGTATGCAGCCCCCAGAGTGGCGGAAACAGACTAGAAACAGGACAGGACCTGGAAATTCAGTAGCAAAGACTAACTGAGTGAAGGTGTTGCTCAGGCACCTCCTACTGGGTGGAGGGGGTTTAAATATCCAGTGACTCACAGCAATAGGCTGGAGACGCATTAGGGGTATGCCCACAGCAGCTATAAGAATCAGGAAGTAACCAGACCGCCGCCCTAAGCAGTCAGTTTAGAGACATGCACACAGCATGAACTGGAGCAAGGTTTGTAGGCTGGACTGACAGGTAAGATGGCGGTCTTGCATAGTGGGAGGTGGTGCACTATGCAAGCACGCTGCCAGGGATGTTACAGTACCCCCCCTTTACGCCCCCTCTTCTTCAAGCCTGCAAGGGTCTTCTGCAGAGAATTTGGAGGCCAATCCTTCTCTTCAAGAGGATTACCTCTTCTGCCCATTAGAGGAGCGAAACTGATCTCATCATCTTGGTGACTAGGATGCTTCCTCCTATCAAGCCATCCTCAGCAGCAGATGAAGTGGGTGAAGTACCAAGAACAGCACACAGGAAAGTCTCTCTCCATTTGTTATCAGGTAGCACCCTGGTGCATTCAGGAGACAACTGGAGGTCCTCAGCCTGGTTGGAGGGGTGCAGAGACTCGGGGGTAACCACCGCCTTGACGTACACTTTGCCAAGCTTACTGGATGAAGTGGGCGGCGTACCAGGTACCGGGTGTAGGAAAGTCTCTCTCCGTTTATCAGGTAGCGCCCCGGGAAATTCAGGAGACAACTGGAGGTCCTCCGCCTGGTTGGAGGGTTGCAGAGACTCGGAGGTAAACACCGCCTTGATGGACATAGCACCAGATTTATTAGAGACAGAGGGTCCTTGCTTTAGGACCATCTTCAGACTGGTTTCAGAGATGACATGTCTGTAAGGCGGGACGGTACCTGAAGCCAGATCATTGGTACAATCGTCGAGACTGTGTGGGGACATCGCCTCCGCTTCTCTTCCCTTGGAGACTTCAGCGCACAGCGAGCCAGTGACTAGCAGATCTGGTGAAGAAGAAGAAGAAACTGCTGACTGTCCTGAATATGTGGGGACTGGACACCCCTTGTACCTCAGCAGTCCCCCAGGATACACCATGCAGGATCTCCAGACCTGAGTGGGCACTTGATCTCTCGGCTCTGGACGACCTGTGGGTAAGCCAGTCAGCACCTGGAATATGAACTTCTTTATGTGTAAAGCTCCAATCTGGAACTTTATTTGTACAGACATATTTTGACTGTTTCTGAGTAGGGCTCGTCCTTCTGCTGACAATGCCCAAAACGGCTTCTGGAGTTTTCGGACGGGAATCAGACACCGACTCTTCAAGGCTTTAAGCCCGAAACTTCCGGTTAATCCGAGGCCTTCACTTGCCACGGAGACAGTCATGGTCATCTGTGGAGAGGAAACACTAACGCCAAGGGCAGCCTCTCCTACAGGCCTAATGTCTTGGGATTCTCCAACCTTCGCTGGACAAAGACCGTCAGGGGGTCCCAAACCACCGCAGTGGGACCGCAATCCGATTTTGTGACTGAGTTCTGGCTTCTGCTTTGCCTGACGAACATAGTCCACCTTCATTGATTCTGTGCAGTAAGCTGCCTCTACAGGCTGGGGAACTGGAGGTCTTTGGGAGGACAGAACCTAGCGTGACGGTTTACCTCTACGCCTTGCACGTCTGGACTGTCTCTTGAGGTTGAGAAGAGAAGTATTCTGTGGAGCATAGTCATCCTGTGTGGATTCTGGGTGGGCAGCAGTCTCTTCGGGCTGGAGGACTGGTAGGCTACCTACACACATTACCCATCGGGGCTGCTCCGGGATATTGGGAAGGAAGCTTTAGCATAGAACTTGAAATTCAGCATGCATTGCTCCACAAATGTACGGTTATGTTGTGGATCCCCATAGTACCGTGGTGGATCCGCCTGAACGAATGCTGCTAGATCCATTTGGGCTGGTGCATAAATCACCTGGGCCATAGCTTGAGAAAATTTTTTTTTTTTTTTCTTGGTGCGCGTATTCGCCAGACAAGGATTCAAAATGTCTCTGAGAGCGAAAGGCCGTGGGGCTCAACGGGAACCATGGCCTGAGGAAACTGTTACGCTCATGCCCGGACTGACTGGCGTGAGCGTGATTAGTGATCCCACTGTACCATGAACCGAGGAGTGCCTGGAGGGGCGTAACTAAGTATCAACCCGATCCGACTAAGGTCGCACGGCGGCTTAGTCGACTCCGTTGACCAAGGAGGAACCGAGCAGAGGGACCAGGTGCGACTCCAGGTCAGACCCCGGTCACAGTTGTTGACCTACACTGGGGAATGCAGGAACAGGCAGGTTAGACTGGCATACAGGCAGGTGGGTATTGGCAAGTACGGCTGGTATGCAGACAGGTGGGTACTGGCAAGTACGGTCGGTATGCAGACAGGTGGGCACAGGCAAGCACAGCTGGTATGCAGACAGGTGGGCACTGGCAAGCACGGCTGGTATGCAGACAGGGAGATACTGGAAAGCACGTCTGGAGTGCAGACAGGGAGGAACTAGCAGGTTGGAGCGCAGGCTGGATAGGGTCAAGTACAGACTGGGAGACAGGTACAGAGCCGCTGATGCGGTAGACAAGCAGAGTAAAGCTAAACCACCGGAGCGGAGGACAAGGCAGAGCAGAGAGGAACTGCTGGTGCGGTGAGCAAGCAGAGGGGAGCGAAAACCGCAGGTGCGGTGGGAAAGGTGGAGCACAACGGAACTGCCGGAGCGGTGGACAAGGCAGAGCAGAGAGAAACCGCAGGTGCGGTGGACAAGTCAGAGCAGAGCGGAACCGCCGGAGCGGTGGGCAAGGCAGAGCAGAGGGAAGCTGCCAGAGCGGTGGGCAAGGCAGAGCAGAGAGAAGCCGCCAGAGCAGTGGGCATGTCAGAACAGAGAGAAACCACTGGTGCGGTGAGCAAGGCAGAGCAGAGAGAAGCCGCCGGAGCAGTGGGTAAGTCAGAGCAGAGAGAAGCTGCAGGAGCGGTGGGTAAGGCAGAGCAGAGGGAAGCCGCCAGAGCAGTGGGCAAGTAAGAGCAGAGAGAAACTGCCGAAGCGGTGGGTAAGGCAGAGCAGAGAGAAGCCGCCGGAGCGGTGGGCAATTTAGAGCAGACAGTAACCGCCGAAGCGGTGGGTAAGACAGAGCGGAGCGAAACAGCAGGTGCGGTGGACAAGGCAGAGAGGACAGGGCTCTGTTCACATGGAACAGACTGGAAAATACAGGAAGATGGCTAGAACACAGGAGGAAGATACGGAGGAAGGGAAAAGGGACAAGCAGAACCAGATACACACAAGGTACTTCCTAAGAAGTAGCGAGTGGACACAAAACTCACAAACAGAAATACAGAGACAACGAGTTGGAGTTAGGTGCAGGTTCAGATACTGCAGGAAAAGGGAAGGTACGGACATAGAGACAAACAGGTAACAGGCTAGGATACAGTTCAGACAGGAACTGCTACTGCAATGAGATACAAGAACGAGCCTGGGTATACTGCCCCTAGAGTGGTGGAAACAGATAAGAAGTCACAGGTAGCAGGCCTGGGTATACAGCCCCCTGAGTGGCGGAAACAGACTAGAAGTCAAAGATAACAGGTCCGGGTATGCAGCCCCCAGAGTGGCGGAAACAGACTAGAAACAGGACAGGACCTGGCAATTCAGTAGCAAAGACTAACTGAGTGAAGGTGTTGCTCAGGCACCTCCTACTGGGTGGAGGGGGTTTAAATATCCAGTGACTCACAGCAATAGGCTGGAGACGCATTAGGGGTACGCCCACAGCAGCTATAAGAATCAGGAAGTAACCAGACCGCCGCCCTAAGCAGTCAGTCAAGAGACATGCACACAGCATGAACTGGAGCAAGGTTTGTAGGCTGGACTGACAGGTAAGATTGCGGTCTTGCATAGTGGGAGGTGGTGCACTATGCAAGTACGCCACCAGGGATGTTGCACATGGTAAGTCTCGCTTTAGAGCAACCATCAGGTTCAGGCCATTGTCACACGACCATGCCTGGCTGTAGGTTCAGTGGTGTGAGCCCTAGATCTGCTTTCTCTTTCAAAGCTGTCCACAACTCTTCAGCAATGTGCGGTTTGTCACCTAAGCATATTAGCTTCAGCACAGCTTGCTTCCGCTTGGCCGAGGCAAAGCTGCAGTGCTTCCAGCTTCTGACTGATGTGCTCTTTTTGGAGATGGAGGCTGAATAGGAGGAGGTGCAGGAGCTGTATAATGTGGGGGCAACCCTGATTTACCCAGCGCCCGCAATCCTCGGCATCAGGAGAACATGTTCCATCCCAAGGTCCGACTGGGTTCCGGCTTCCACTATATTAACTCAGTGTGCCGTCAGCGAGATGTACCGTCCCTGCCCTCAAGCACTTTTCTACATGTCCGTGGTTAGGTGGACTTTCCCGGTAACTGCGTTGTTGATTGCACTTCTAATGTTGTGGGACACGTGCTCATGTAATGCGGGGACGGCTCACCAGGAGAAATAGTGGCGGCTGGGGACCGAGTACCGAGGGAAGGCCTCCGCCATCAGGTTATGGAAAACTTTCATCTCCACAAGCCTAAAATGCAACATTTCGAACACAAGCAGTAGCGAAATGTGTGAATTTAGTAGTGTGGCCTGTGGGGCGTTGGCTGCGTATTTGCGCTTGCATTCCAAGGACTGGGGTAGGGACAAGTGAATGCTGCGCTGGGAAAAGGATGTGGACGTGCTTGCTGATGGTGCTAGTTGAGAGTGTGCACCAACACATGCAGGGCGGGAGGCATCTTCACATGCACCATAGAAAGGAGATTGGCATGCACACACAACGGCGTAAGAAGCAGTGGTGTGAACCACAGACACTGTTTCTGGACCCTGGGGTTCAGCCGACTTAATAGGGTGCTTTGCGTCCATGAGCTTGATCATGCTGGTGCTAGTTTTGCTACCGCTGCTGATGCTGGCCTGGCAGGATGTGCAAATGGCCTTTTTGGGGTTATCTGCAGAGTCTTTAAAAACAACCAGACTCAGGAAGACCTAACAGTTGTACTGTCAACTTCCATCATGTTGGTGTTAAGGGGAATGCTTTCCCGCCTTGTGTCTGTCGCCACAACACTGCTTCTTCCTGCCTTTTGTGGTCCTATGCCTCCCTCCCCCTGTGTGCTGCTGTCCTAGCTCTGCATGTCCCCTGCCAGGTTGGGTCAGTTACTATATCATCCACCACCTCATCTTCCACTTCCTCTCCCTTGTCCTCCTCCTGACTTTCAGGCAATTGTGTCTCATTATCATCATCATCCACCTCTTGCGACAGTATTTGCACTTTACCAACATTGCCTTCATGTGACCGTGGCTGCTCAAATATTTGGGCTACACGGGTTCTCCTCTTGACTCGCTTGTAGCTGGCTGGGCAAGAGGACCGAATCTACAAATGTAAAAGTGAACAACTCTTCTGAGTGTCCAAGTGTGGGATCATTTGTCTCCCGGCACTCGGCATGATGGGAGGAAGGAGCATCAGGGTGAGGAATATGTGGTCCAGACTCACGGCTACTGAGACTTGACCTTGTGGAAGACAGGGTGGTAGTGGTGGTGGCAAAGTGACTGGAAGAATTATCTGCTATCCAATTAACAACCTTTTGACATTGCTCTGGGTTCAATAGTGGTGTGCTGCGGTAACCTAGCAATTTGGACAGGAAGGTCGGGCGACAAGATATGGGTGTTTGTTGTGGCACAATTTCAGCCTCAGCTTCTGCGTGCACCATCACCAACACATCCATTTCCCCGTCCCTTGCCATGCACCGTGCTCATTTTAAATGGAGGTCAATATTTTCCACGTTCACTAGAAATGGCTGATTTTGGAATGCAGTTATATGTGATACGTCTGACAGAGAACCACGGTTTTAAATAGCAGGCCTGTAATTTACTAATATTATTCTTCACAGAAACCTAGTGTGAATAGCTTGACTGACACACTGCAACAGAATGGAAAAGGAGGCCAATATTTTTCATGTTCAATTCAAATTTCTGGATTTTTATCGCTGAAATATGGAACAGATCTGGCTGTATTCTGCAGTGCTAACAAGCAAATGGAGCAGAAAAATGGTGTACTCTGGATTGCTTTTTAAGCAAATAACCAGGATTAAGATAAAAAAAATTATTTGCCCTGGCCCTTGATACCTTTGTCTAAAAATATCTGTAAGAACAGCAGCAGCAGGAACATACTATGGACCCCCTTCCACTATATGCACTGCAGTCTGCCACATACACTGCCTGCCTGTCTAACTCCTGCTATCACCTTCACCACTGAAAATATGCACCTGGATTAGTCTTCAGAAGGACTGTTAGTTCAGATGGATATATAGATTTATGTTGTGGAATACCTATTCTAACTCTAAACAAGCAAATCTCTCCTTGACTCAGCAGTAGCTCTCCCTACTCTGCCTGATTCCAGGATACACTGTAAGGAGCATAGCGGCACCAGGTCTTATATCACTGTAATGCTCTCAACACGTTCGCTCATCATTAATGCATATGCGTCTTTTTATATAGTGTATGTAAACTTCTGCTTTCAAGTGTAAGTTCCCTGAGGGTTCTAGTTTCCAAAATAGTTTCACTTGGGGTGGGGGGGTTCCACTGTTTAGAGACATCAGCAGCTCCCCAATTGCGACATGGCGTCCGCTAATTATTCAAGCAAATTTTACATTCAAAAAGTCAAATGGCTCTCCTTCTCTATCGAACCCTGTCATGTGCCCAAACAGTGGTTTTACCCCACATATTGGATATCGGTGTGCTCAGGAGAAATTGCACACTCCATTTTCTCCTGTTACACTTGTGAAAGTAAAAAAAAATTGGGTATAAAGTAATTTTTTTGTGAAAGAAAGTTAAATGTTTATTTTTTCCATCCACATTCTATTAATTCCTGTAAGCATCTGAAGGGTAAATAAACTTCTTGAATGTGGTTTTGAGCACCTTGAGGGGTGTGGTTTTTAGAATCGTGTCACTTTTGGGTATTGTCTGTCATATAGACCCCTCAAAATTACTTCAAATGTGGTGCGGTCCCTAAAAAATTGGTCTTGTAAATTTTGTTGTAAGAATGAGAAATCGCTGGTCAACTTTTAACCAATATAACTTCCTAGCAAAAAAATAATGATGTTCCCCAAATTGTGCTGATGTAAAGTAGACATGTGAGAAATGCTATTTATGAACTATTTTGTGTGACATGACTCTCTTATGAAAGGGCATAAAGATTACGTTTTGAAAATTGCAAAATTTTCCCAATTTTTGCCAAATTTCCGTTTTTTTTCAAAAATAAACGTAAGCCATATCAAACAAATTTTACCACTATCATGAAGTACAAAATGTCATGAAAAAATAATCTCAGAATCACTGGGAAGCGTTTCAGAGTTATTACCTCATAAAGTGACACTGGACAGAATTAAAAAAAATTGGCCTGGCCAGGAAGGTGAAAGCAGGCTTCAGGGTGAAGGGGTTAAATAATTTTCCCTCCTTGTCAAAAATACCCGGTCATCAGGGCCTGGACATTGGGAGGGTGTCATGACGTTGGTCCAGGCCTTTGACAGTGGACCCCTGCTTCTGCTGTACCTGTTGTGTGTCTCCCTCGCCTCTCCTCCTTAGTTGGGCAAGGAAGCTTGCCCCCTTCCACTAGCATTGTCTGATGGGAATTTTCTCAACATATTTTTCACAATAGGCTTCTGGTATAGCACCATTTTAGTAAACTTCTCCACCTCATGAAGGAGAGATGCAAGTTTCTTCTTGAATCGTGGGTCTAGCACAGTCAACAACCAGTAATCTTTTTTGGTCAAGATGAATATAGCGTGAGGGTCACTCGAAAGGCAGTGATACATAAAGTCAGCCATAAGTGCCAAGATCCCTACAGCCAGCACTTCCCTGTCTCCATCATGATGCCGATTCTCCATCTCTTCCTACTCCTCTCTCTCTTCCTCATCATTCCCCTCCTCAACCCATCCACATAGGAGACACAGGACAAAGCTTGTGTAGGTACTAACCTCAGTTGCGCTAGCAACCAGCTCCTGTTCCTCCTCCTCAGCCCTCACCTCCTCATTGTTACCAAATCCACTCTGAAGGATGAGATGAGGCTATGCTGGGAAGTATCTTCCTATCTCATGTCTTCCTCCATCTCCACCTGGTCCGAATGCATAGCTTAATGTTTTATTATGAGCAGCGACTGTTTACATAGGTACAGAAGGTTCGGATTGTTGTACTGATGATGGCGTGATCACCGCTCACCATCTTTGTGGAGTCTTAAAAGTCTTGAAGAACCACGCAAATTTCAGACATCCATGCCCGCTCTTCAGCTGTTATGTGCAGAGGCTAACCAGCACACCGGCAGGTGTGTTGGAGCTAGTATTCAACAACTGGTCTCTGCTGCTCACAAAGCCTTGCCAGCATGTGCAGTGTGGAGTTTCAGCGTGTAGTCACTTTGCACACCAGTCAGTGAGCAGGCACTTGCTGGTGCTGCTGCAGCACTGCCTGTGTAGCAGCAGCTGTAGCACACTTGCGGAATTGGGCACAAACGCGGCCTACCTTCACAACTAGCTCTGACAAATCTGGGTAGGTTTTCAAAAACCGCTGAACCACTAAGTTGAGCACATGGACCAAGCATGGTCCATGTGTTAGCTTGCCAAGCTTCACAGTCACCACCAAGTTATGGCCATTATGACACATGACCATGCCTGGTTGTAGTTTTAGCAGCTAGAGCCACAGATCTGTCTGGTTATTCCATTTAACAACTCTGTGGCAGGGTGCAGTTTGTCTCCTCAACAAATTAGCTTCAGCAGAACCTGTTGCCACTTTGCTGAGGCAGTGCAGCAGAGCTTCCAGCTGATGTGGACCATGTGCTCTGAGATAACAAATCGGAGATGGAGGAGCAGGAGGGGTGCAGGAACTGGTATAGGAGGTGGAAGAAACCCTGATAGAAGTGGGGAAAGCAATCCTCGGCATCAGTAGCAAATTTGCCATGACAGTGTGAAACTTGGCCCCGTCCGCCACAATGTTCACCCAATGTGCCATCAGGGAAATATATCGTCCTTGGCTACAAGAGCATGTTCACTTGTCAGTTATTAAGGGGACAATCAAAGTAATTGCTGGTACAAGGTGGGGACATCACACCGGGAGAATTAGTGGAGGCTGGGGACCGAGTATCGAGGGACGGCTGTAGCCATGAGTCGGCAGAAATCCTCCGTCTCCACAAACCTAAATGTCAACATTTCCATGGCAAGCAGCCTGGAAATGTGCCCGTTTAGCATTTGGGCCTGTGCATGGTGGCTATGAACTTTCTTTTTAATTCCAAGGCCTGGGGTAGGGATAGCTGAATGTTGGGCTGGGACAAAGATTTGGAAGTGCCTGATGATGGTACCTCAGAATGTGCAAAGACAAGTGCAGGGTGGGAGACAGCAGCGCCAGTGTCATGGACAGGGAAGTGGCAAGAACCTAGCACAGGGGAAAAGCCTGTGGTGTCACTTACTGGCACCAATTGTGGACCCGGGCGTTCGGCCCACCGAGTCGGGTGCTTAGATGACATATGCCTGATCATGCTGGTGGTGGTTAGGCTCTTAGTGTTCAGGCCCCTGCTGTTTTTGGTGTGGCACAGGTTGCAAATTACCTTTTTTTTTTTTGTCTCACAAATGTCTGTCTAAAAAAGTCCCAGATTGGGGAACACCTAACTATTTGATGGAGAAATTTAAGAATGTATGTGCACTGCAGAACACTTGTCCGCCTTCTCTTTCTGGTCTCCCCACTGCCTCTTCCTGCTTGTTTCGATGCCATTGATCCCTCCTCCTCAGCACTGCTGTCCTTGCTCTGCATAGCAGGTCCCTGGTTGGGTCAGTGACTTCGTCATCCACCACTTGTGATGAGCGAGCATACTTGCAAGTACTCGGTACTCGACCGAGCATTTCAGTACTCGAGATTCTCAGAGCTCGCCGAGTACTTGCGAGATGCCTGCCACTCACTGTAATGCCATGTTGGTTGTGGCATTACAGTGATTGGCTGACCGCACAGAGTCATCAGGTCTATATCAGACCTGGCGCCGCTGTGCACGTCAGGCAGTGTAGGGAGAGGTCCTGCTGAGCTAGGGAGAGATTTGCTTGTTTTTTAGGTAGTTTTTTAGGTAGTTTAGGGAAAAAACAAGTACATTACACATATCCATCTCAACAAACAGTCCTTCTGAGGACTAATCCATCTGCAGAGATATCAGACAGGCAGTGTTTATAGGCAGGCAGGCAGTGTAAATAGCAGACTGCAGTACATATAGCACAAGAGGCTTCATTCCAGTTTTATCTGCTGCTGCTGTTAGACATTTCTAGACAAAGGCCAAGGTCTCAGGGGCCAGGAATATTCTTTTTTTGCATCTTAATCCTCATTATTTGCTTAAAAAGCAATCCAAAGAACACCGTTTCTCTGCGCCATTTGCTTGTTGGCACTGCAGAATACAGCCAGATCCTTACCATTTTACAGCTCTAAAAATCCAGCTATTTAAAACTGTGGTTTGTCCGTCACATGGATCACATATAATTGCGCTGAAAATACTGCCATTTCTGGCATCCATTCAAATTTTTTTTTGAGTGTGTCAGCAATGTTTTGACACCGGTTTGCTGTTCAAAATAGTTACCTACAGGCCAGGTATTTAAACACGGATTACATATAACTTTACTCCAAATTCAGCCCTTTGTAGTGAGCGTGGAAGGTATTGTACTCCATTTAAAATGGGCAAGGTGCGTGGCAAGGGACGGGGAATGGGACGTGATGTTGATGGAGAGGTTGAGGCCGTGGGCAAGCTGAAATTGTGCCACAACAAACACCCACATCTTCTCGCCTGACCTTCCTGTCCCAATTCCTAGGGGACCGCAGCACACCACTATTGAACCCAGAGCAATGTCAAAAGGTTGTTGGTTGGATAGCCACCACCAACACCCTGTTTTCCACATGGTCAAGTCTTGGTAGCCATGAGAATGGACTGCATATTCCTCACCCTGATCCTCCTTCATCCCACCATGCCGAGTGCCCGGAGACAACTGATCCCACACTTGGACACTCTGAAGAGCTGTTCACTTTTCCATTAATAGATTCGGGCCTTTCGCCTGGTTCACTTGAAAGAGGAGATCGCATGTAGCGATGCCCAAATATTTGAGCAGCCACGGTTACACGAAGGCGACGGTGGGAAAGTGTCTCAAGAGGTGGACGATGATGAAACACAATTGCCAGAAAGTCAGGAGGAGGACAAGGGTGTGGAAGTGGAAGACGAGGTGGTGGATGATATAGTAACTGACCCAACCTGGCAGGAGGACATGCAGAGCGAGGACAGTAGCACACAGGGGGAGGGAGGCAGAGCACCCAAACAGGCAGGAAGAAGCAGTGTGGTGGCCGCAGACAGAAGGCAGGAAACCGTTCCCCGTAACATCAACATGATGGAAGTTGCCAGTACAAGTGCTTGTAGACAGAGACGGTAAATATCGCTGACGGCACTCTGTCTTAGTGAAAGCCGAGATCCAATTGGACCATGGGATGGAACACGTCCTACCGACGCCAAGGATTGAGGGCCCTGGGTCAATCAGGGTTGACCCCACAGCCTACAGCTCCTGCACCTCAGCCTCCAGGTCCTCTTCAGCCTAAATCTCTGAAATGACCACATCAGTCACAAGCTGGAAGCACTGCAGCACTGCCTCGGTCAAGCGTCAAAAGGCTGTGTTGAAGCTAATATGCTTAGGTGACAAACCGCACAATGCTGAAGAGTTGTGGACAGCTCTGATAGAGCAGGCATATCTGTGGCTCACACCACTGAACCTACAGCCAGGCATGGTTGTGTGTGACAATGTCTGGAACCTGGTGGTGGCTCTGAGGCGAGGCGAGCTCACACACATACCATGCCTGGCCCATGTGCTTAACCTTGTGGTTCAGGGGTTTATCAAATCCTACCCGGAGCTGCCGGACCTGCTTGTTAAAGTACGCCGCCTGTGTGCCCATTTTAGAATGTCACCTAAAGCTTACGCCGCCCTTGCCGTGTTTCAGCAGCATTTGCAGATTCTGGCTCACAGACTGGTGTGTGATGTCTCCACGCGTTGGAACTCTTTACTGCAGATGTTGGGAAGGATTTGTGATCAGAATAGTGCAGTTGTTGACTACCAGCATCAACAAGGCCGTCAGTATTCAGTTCAGACTCCACACATAAGACCTCAGGAATGGACATGGATGTCAGACATATGTACCATCCTCCAAAACTTTGAGGACTCCACCAAGATGGTGAGTGGCGATGACACCATAATTAGCGTCACCATCCCGCTTCTCTGTCTTCTGAAACACTCTCTGCTCACAATCAAAGAGGATGCATTGCAGGCGGAGCACGATGAGATGGAGCAAGGAACCATACAGGGTGATTACATACAGCCCAGCTTCATCTCATCCCAATGTGGATTGGGTGTCAATGAGGAAAAGGAGGAGGAAGAACAGGAGCTAGTTTCATGCGCCATAGACGGTACTACCTGCACAACTGTCATACCGTCTGTTCAGCATGGATGCCAGAGGACAGAAAGGAGGAGGAGGAGAGCATGGTCACTCATCCTCTTGGTGAGGACACGGAAGTCTTGCCTGTCAGCAGTATGGCTGAGTTAATGTTACCTTGCCTTTCCCATGACCCTCGCGTTCTCAAAATTTTGGGTGACAGTCATTACTGGTTGGTGACACTTCTAGACCCACGCTACAAGGAGAACTTTATATCTCTTATTCCTGAGGCGGACGGGTCTACAAAAATGGGGCAGTACGAGAAGCCTCTTGTTGTGGAACTATTAAAAAAAATTCCCATCTGAAAACGTTGGCAGCAGAGGTCACAGTTTTTTGGATGACCAAGGAGTACAGGCGAGAGAGACACAACTTCCATCCAGCAGAGGCAGGGGAACACTGTCAAAGTTCTTGGAGAATTTTCTCAGCCCCTCCCATCGGACAGGCCCTGAGGCGGGGGGGGTACCTTGCCGATCGTACCAACATTCTCTGTGATTCCTCTATGCCTTATAATTATTGGGTATCCAAGCTGGATACATGGAATGAACTGGCTCTATATGCCTTGAAGGTCCTGGCCTGCCCTGCCGCTAGCGTTAAATCAAAGCGGGTTTTTAGTGCCGCTGGTGAAATTTTAACTGATAAGCACATCCACCTGTCAACTGAAAATGCTGACAGGCTGACTCTTATAAAAATGAACAAGGGCTGGATTGGGCCAGCCTTCTCAACACCACCGAATGATAGCAGTGTAACATAAACTCAAATCCAGTGTCTTTTTTTGGGAGGTGTATTCCCATGCACCTCTTACCACCCACACATGGGTATACGCTTCCTGATTTTGGCTATTTGTTCTAGTCCTCCTCTTTCTCCTCATCCTCATCCTCCACCACCATATCACCAGGGTGACCGTGGTCCATGATGCAACACCCACATAATTTTTTTAAAGGGTGTTTATGTAGAAAAAAAATGTATACAGTATGTCATGTATACCCCCCAGGGGTAAATTTTTGTCAGCCCATACACTTGGTGCATGGGCATTACAAGTATAGGAGACCTGCTCCTTTTTAATGGGAACATTTTTTATGAGGCCCTCCTCCACGTCTCTTCCAAGGGGTATTGGAGTGCCTCCCAATTTTTGGCAGCCCTTGCATTCACTGCATAGGCCAACACTCTTGGAGACCCACTTCCTAATAATGGGAACATTTTTTTTCAGGAGACCCTCCTCTACGTCTTTTCCAAGGGGAATTGGAGTGCCTCTAAATTTTTGGCAACCATTGCATTCACTGAATAGGAAAACACAATGGGAGACCCACTTCCTAATAATGGGAACATTGTTTTCAGGAGGCCCTCTGACCTCCACGTCTCTTGCAAGAGGCATTGGATTGCCTTAAAATTTTTGGCAACCCTTGCATTCACTGCATAGGCAAACACAATGGGAGACCTACTTCCTAATAATGGGAACATTGTTTTGAGGAGGCCCTCCTCTAAGTCTCTTCAGAGGGGTATTGGGTTGCGTCCAAATATTCAAAGTGGTATTGAGGTGCGTCCAAATTTTGGGCAGCCCTGCCACTCACTGCATATGCAATAACAGTATAGGAGACCCACTCTTTTGTAATGGGAACAATAAAATATAGCCGGCTGATGGCTCTCTAAGAATAGTGAAGGCCGACTGCTGGCCCTTTAAGAATAGTAAGGGCCGCCTGATGGCCCTAAAAAATAGGCTTTGTGACTTTCAGAGTCCCTCCTTCATAAATGAAACACAATGTGTCTGATGATATCTCACAGACCACATGGCCAGATAAGGTTGCAAAATGTTAAAATGACATTTCCCGGTGAATGCATTTGTCACGGTTGAAAGCAATTCAAAAGTGCAAAAACACATCAAAAACGCTAATTGTGAACATAGCCCAATGTGTGGAGGAGTATTTTTGTTTATTTATTTTGCTTTATATACAAGTCTTTATTCTGGAAAGGATATTCCTTAACATATTTACTAGGAAAATCCATTTTGTTTCGTTTTTGTATGTTTTATTGTGAGTCCGTAAAAGTGGTGTAATACCTCTGACAATGTTGTTGACAGAAGTGAACTGGGAGTCATAAATGCTTCCAGGGGTCTTCCCCATGCTGTTTCCATGTCATTTCAGCACTCTTCCCATCGACTTGGGCAATTTTTAGGCCCTGTAAAGACCGCCGGGGAAAGCCGCCTGAAGAATGCTCGAGTTTCCCTCAGACTTACATTGGGCTCGTTGCTCGGGTCGAGCACCCGAGTATTCCAATGTGCTCGACCCGAGCATCAAGCACCCGAGCATTTTAGTGCTCGCCCATCACTATCCACCACCTAGTTTTCCACCGCCACACCCTGGTCCTCCTGACTTGGTGACTTAATAACAACATGAGTTATCGGCAACTGTGTCTCGTCATCCTCTACCTCCTAAGATAAGATTTGCTGTTCCCCACCGTCATCTACTCGAGACCGTGGCTGCTCTAAGTTTTGTGTATCACCAAACAGCATGACCTACTGTCCCTCTTAAAACATGCAGGGTGAGAGGCCACAATCAAGATAAGATGATGTAAAGAGCTCCTCGGAGTGTCCTAGTCTGGGATCAATGGACTTCTAGGACTCGACTTGGTGGGTGGAAGGAGGATCAGGGTGAGGATTTATTAATCCAGACTCTTGACTGGTGAGACTGGACCATGTGGGAGACTGTGTGTTGCTGGCAAGCATGCTGGAAGCATTATCTGCTATCTACTCGATCACCTGTTTGCATTGATGTGGCTTCAGAAGTGGTGTCCCGTGCGTCCCTGCAAAGTGGGACAGGATGCTATGTGTCGTGGATGGGCATTTTTCTTGTGCTCTAGTGACAGGCGCAGTTGCACCTACCCCATATCCTCGGCATCTGAACTTCTACTCCCCTGTTCCTTACCACACGCCTTACACATTTTCTAATTACTAGGTCTCGGGAAACCAAGTTTTTTTAACACAAAAAAATGTGGTCACCTGCAGCAGGTAAAGTGTTTTTTTTTATTTAAAACCACTGTAATTCAGCACAAAGCATGAGAAACTATATGAATGAAAAATTCAATCCAGTAAATATTTTTGAGCTTTTTTTTGGATTTTAATACCACCATAATTTAACACAAAGCTCGCTAAACTGTATGGATGACAAATTTAATCCAGTACATTTTTTTGAACTTTTTTTTTAGTTTAATACCACCATAATGTAACACAAAGCACATTAAACTGTATGGATGCCAATACAGTCAATTTTTTCACAAAATAATATATATTTGGTCACCTGCAGCAGGCAAAGCGTTTTTTTTTAGTTAAAAACCACCGTAATTTAACACAAAGTAGATTAAATTGTTTGGATGACAATATAGTAAATCTTTTAACCCCCCCCCAAAAAAAAACTGTGGTCACCTGCAGCAGCTATATATTTAGCAACAGACTGCAAAGCCCTAAGTCTTGCCTAGAGGCTGTATTCAGCCACTCTCTCTGCTCCAGCAGCTGTCTCTAGGCTAAATGCAGGTTGTATCGCATAGAAAGAGCAGAGCACAATATTAGCACTTAGAAGGACTTTTTGCATGATGGTTCAGCATCAGCAAAAGTATCTCCACTAGAGGACACTGATTCCTGAAACTGTGCACACACAGACCTGGACAACTAATCTCTCCCTCCAATCAAATCTGTCCCTGAGCTGTGCAATGACTTTAGTGTGCCGAGAGTGGCGGCCATGGTCCTTTTATAACCTCTAAAGAGGTAATATGGCCAGCCAATCACAGTAATGCCACTACCAAGATGTCCATGGCATTACAGTGACTGGCAGGCAATCTCTGCAAGTTTATTAGCTGCCTAACAGGCGCCAAACAAGCGTGGTGGGGATTCGAGCATTAAATCCAAGCACCAGCCAATGCTCGACGGGTGCCGAGCACATCCAAGCACCCAGATATTCGAGCGATAGCCAACTATCACCGAGCATGTTTGCTCCTCGCTCCTCCAATCAGTATAATTGTGTTCCTAATAAAGTATCATCATAGGTGTCAGAGTCAGTACATCTGTAGCAGTGCAAGGCTGCTTATATATTAAGGGCTGTTTATATTATTTAAAACGATTGAAACCAGGAACATTTTAGATTTTTCTTTATATTTAAATGCAGTCCCAGAGCTTAGAACACTGAGACAATTGATAAATAAGTGTTTCTGTGTTGATTACACATGTATATTGAGCACAGGGTATGCCACATATGTTTAAGTCTAGGCTGTATGGTCATGCATATGTGACAAAAAAGTAATATAACATCATATATAAAAATATAATTTTTATTTACACAATTTTGTTTTCTAAATACAATTGCAAAACGTGAAGCTTTAAGAAATAAATATATACACATATAATGTTTATTTCTTTGCATCATTGCATGTATATAATGTTCATTGATAAAGATTCAAGTACCTACTTTCTGCTTTGTGAAATCATACGAAGGGTTAAAAAGACTTCACCAGACTAAAGATTTTCACTGAGTCTCTAAGAAGCAGCCAAACACCAGCTTGACATTTTGCATCCTTCACAACGAAGACAAAGGCGTGAAGAAATTCCCATGATTCCTTTCTGCATGCCTAACTATGAGCTCAGGTGCAGCAGCGTTTGCCCTGGACCGGCCTCATCAACATGAAGGGCGAACTCATCGTTTCTGCATCTTTTCTCGCCAGTGCTTGATTAATTGGCTCACAAATACGCAGACTGAATACCTAATACACCTCCTGTTCCTATTCTTTCCTCACAGCCGCTTGGCAAGATTTACATATACTTTATATTCCATAATTTAAAAAAAAATGCAAGCACATCTCAGTAATTTGATGTAATGACGACATGTCACCAAAAAGAGGAATTAGAAAAATCTGTAGGTATTTAATTTATTCTTGTTTTTTCCTCTAAGTAGATATCTCTTGGAAATACATTAATATTCATGTGTGAGAAAAGGAGAAATACACAGCAGAGGAAAATATCAAGGATTTAAAATAAGCTGAGGACATTTTTAAGAAATGCCTTTCAATAATAGCAAGCAATGATAGTCTGGCTTTGAAAAAAATACATGCTTTTATTATGTAAAACTTAACATCAGGAATATGTGGAATCACATTTCATTTTTTTTTTTATCATTATTCGTGTTCTTGTTCTAATGTTCCAAAATTGACTATTACCATGATGCTTATAATAAAAGCTGTTAAATGATTCATTAAAGCATGTTTTAATCCATTTTCACAGCAGTAGTCTATGTAACTAAACTAAGTCTCAGCTTCATTTTGGACATTTAATTACTGTAACTTCCTGGTGTATTGACTGTAAAGTGCAATACACACAGTACATATTGTTGTAAAGATGTTGTATACTGGCTACGGACCTACACAATAAGAAATTGATACTGAATGCAACACTAAACACAGGATACAGTATAGGATCCTATCTATGTAATGCATGATCCTATCATATTAAATATTTATGTAAAGCATATATAGAAATGTATTTTTATATACAGTTCTGTGCAAAAGTTTTAGGCAAAAATCCTGCAAAATCCTTTCAAAAATAAATGTGTTAATATTTTATTTTTATCAGTTAACATATTGCAAAGTGAATGAGAAATCTACATCAAATCAATATTTGCTGTGACCATCCTTTGTCTTCAAAACAACATCAATTCTTCTTGGTACACTTGAACTTGCAGATTTTGAAGGAACTTGGCAGGGAGGTTGTTCCAAACATCTCAGAGAACTAATCACAGGTCTTCTGCGGATGTAGGATTGCACAAATTCTTTTCTCTCTTCATGTAATCCCCGACCATTTCTTAGGTATAAAATCTTTTTTTGTAGATTTGCAAATGGACCCATAGAAAGTTTAGATGGATCACAACCTGAAAGTTATTCATGACGCTCATACAGACCTTTTTCAAACTTGGCATAAAGATGATTCTGCTGGAGTCTTTGCAAAATGCAGTGGAAAGGAAGACAATGTTACTACAAGTCTCTGGAGAAAAAGTAGGATGTCATCCATATATACTATTACACACTGAAACAGGACTTGATAGAAAATATCATTGACAAAATGATGGGATGTAGTCTGAGCTTTTCATAAACCGAAAGGATGACAAGATTCATACTGACCATCACTGGTGTTAAATGCAGTGTTACATTCCTTGCACTCTTTAATACTGATTAGGCTATGGAATCCAGGGAGATCTAATTTGGTAAAGATTGAAGCAACTTTAATCCAATCAAACAACTCTGAGATTAGAAACCTAATGATAATGGTCATTCAAAGAGATTTTATGTAAATCCCAAAAGTCTAAGCATGGTCTCAAATACCCATCTTTCTTCCTTACAAAAAAGAAGTCTGCACTGGCAGGAGAAGTAGACTTCCAAATGAGCCCCCTATCCAAATTCTATTTAAGTAAGTGGACATCACTCCACTCTCAGGGAGAGAGTGAGGATAGTCTCTCCCTCTGGGTTGTTTAAGACCTGGAAAGAAGGTAAGCTAATGGGTATCTATTAGTGATGAGCGAGCACTAAAATTCTCGGGTCTCATTGCTCGAGTCGAGCAAATTGGAATACTCGGGTGCTCGACTCGAGCAACGAGCCCAATGTAAGTCTATGGGAAACTCGAGCATTTTTCAGGCGGCTCCCCCCGGCGGTCAGCAGAGGGCCTAAAAATTGCCCAAATCGATTGGAACAGTGCTCAAATGACATGGGGACAGCATGGGGAAGACCCCTGGAAGTATTTCTGACTCCCAGGTCACTTCTGTCAACAACGTTGTCAGAGGCATTGCGCTACTTTTACGAACTCACAATAAAACATACCAAAACGAAACCAAAATAGATTTTCCTGGGAAACATGTTAAGGAACATCCTTTCCATGACATGTACAATATACAGTACAGACCAAAAGTTTGGACACACCTTCTCATTTAAAGATTTTTCTGTATTTTCATGACTTTGAAAATTGTACATTCACACTGAAGGCATCAAAACTATGAATTAACACATGTGGAATTATATACTTAACAAAAAAGTGTGAAACAACTGAAAATATGTCTTATATTCTAGGTTCTTCAAAGTAGCCACCTTTTGCTTTGATGAATGCTTTGCACACTCTTGGCATTCTCTTGATGAGCTGCAAGAGGTAGTCAACGGAAATGGTTTTCACTTCACAGGTGTGCCCTGTCAGGATTAATAAGTGGGATTTCTTGCCTTATAAATGGGGTTGGGATCATCAGTTGTGTTGTGCAGAAGTCAGGTGGATACAAAGCTGATAGTCCTACTGAATAGACTGCTAGAAATTGTATTATGGCAAGAA
Source organism: Phyllobates terribilis (assembly GCF_046119375.1). Lineage (NCBI taxonomy): Eukaryota > Metazoa > Chordata > Amphibia > Anura > Dendrobatidae > Phyllobates > Phyllobates terribilis. Next base: position 288,628,330 of record NW_027362761.1, read on the forward strand.
AAAAGCAGCTAAGTAAAGAAAAACGAGTGGCCATCATTACTTTAAGAAATGAAGGTCAGTCAGTGCGAAAAATTGGGCAAACTTTGAAAGTGTCCCCAAGTGCTGTTGCAAAAACCATCAAGCGCTACAAAGAAACTGGCTCACATGAGGACCGCCCCAGGAAAGGAAGACCAAGAGTCACCTCTGCTTCTGAGGATAAGTTTATCTGAGTCACCAGCCTCAGAAATCACAAGTTAACAGCAGCTCACATTAGAGACCAAGTCAATGCCACACAGAGTTCTAGCAGCAGACACATCCCTACATCAACTGTTAAGAGGAGACTTTGTGCAGCAGGCCTTCATGGTAAAATAGCTGCTACGAAACCACTGGTAAGGACAGGCAACAAGCAGAAGAGACTTGTTTTGGCTAAAGAACACAAGGAATAGACATTAGACCAGTGGAAATCTGTGCTTTGGTCTGATGAGTCCAAATTTGAGATCTTTGGTTCCAACCAACGTGTCTTTGTGCGACGCAGAAAAGGTGAACGGATGGATGCCTGGTTCCCAACGTGAAGCATGGAGGAGGAGGTGTGATGGTGTGGCGGTGCTTTTCTGGTGACACTGTTGGGGATTTATTCAAAATTGAAGGCATACTGAACCAGCATGGCTACCACAGCATCTTACAGTGGCATGCTATTCCATCCGGTTTGCATTTAGTTGGACCATCATTTATTTTTCAACAGGACAATGACCCCAAACACAATTCCAGGCTGTGTAAGGGCTATTTGACCATGAAGGAGAGTGATGGTGTGCTACGCCAGATGACCTGGCCTCCACAGTCACCAGACCTGAACCCAATCGAGATGGTTTGGGGTGAGCTGGACCGCAGAGTGAAGGTAAAAGGGCCAACAATTGCTAAGCATCTCTGGGAACTCCTTCAAGATTGTTGGAAGACCATTTTCGGAGACTAACTCTTGAAGCTCATCAAGAGAATGCCAAAAGTGTGCAAAGCAGTCATCAAAGCAAAAGGTGGCTACTTTGAAGAACCTAGAATATAAGACATATTTTCAGTTGTTTCACACTTTTTTGTTAAGTATATAATACCACATGTGTTAATTCATAGTTTTGATGCCTTCAGTGTGAATGTACAATTTTCATCATCATGAAAATACAGAAAAATCTTTAAATGAGAAGGTGTGTCCAAACTTTTGGTCTGTTCTGTATATTAAACAAAATAAATAACAAAAACAAAAATACTCCTCCACACCTTGGGCTATGTTCACACATAGCATTTTTGATGCAATTTTGCACTTTTGCATTGCTTTCAACCAAGACAAATGCATTCACCAGGAAATGTCATTTTAATATTTTACAACCTTATCTGGCCATGTGGTGTGTCACACATCATCAGACACATGCATACAGTGCTGAAAAGTCATGAGAACAGCTTGGGGAAGACCTCTGGAAGCATCCCTGACTCCCAGATCACTGCCTAAAAGTGTGCCCATCATAAGTGATCCTTGGCGCATGCAAAGATGCCTCCCGCCATGAACCTGTCTTGCAGATTTGCAACAATCACCGTCCATGTCCTTGTCCCACTGTAGGGTTCATTTGTCCCTACCCCATTCCTTGGAATGCAAGAGCAAGTATGCAGGCAGCCAGCTAGCCACCCACCCACAGGCTGCAATACTAAACTGCCAAATTTTTGACAGCTGCTAGCACTTGAAATTTTTGCCTTTTAGGCTCGTGGAGGCGGAAGCTTTTCATAACCTCATGCTGGCGGCAGCCGGGTGTCCATACTCGGTCCCCAGCCGCCACTATATTTCCCGTTATCGCCTCCGCCTTCCACAAGCACGGGTCCTACAACATTACCCGTGCCCTCCCCAGTGCACTTACTGGGAAGGACCGCCTATCCACAAACACGTGGCCACGTTAATGTGTCCAGGGATGGTACGGAGCCAGTCCACAACTTTTTTTACTGACAGTTGTATTTAGCTCAGTGAAAGGACTGGTATAGAAGGAAAATCTATCTACCCTGCATGTCATTTCTCACAGGAAGTCCTGTAATGCAGCTTGTTGCAGAAGCAATGGCAGCCCGTCCAACATCAACTCGCCCTTGTCGGTGGTGCTTTGGCACACACACATCTTTCTTTGAACATTTAATGTCTTGAATACAGAGTTGAATAATTGCCTGATCTGTAATGCGGTTTGAGAAATAACATGCATAAGCATGGCAGATCCACATTAAAAAAGCATCCATAGAGTGTCCGGGATCCTTCCCTCACACTTTTCTTAGCCAGGGCTGCTTTTCAGCAGGGTTGGACGGGCCCACCAGAGAACCGGAGACTCCTCCGGCGGGCCCTGGCTTCTGCTTCAGGAGAGTTCTTAGTGCCTAGGTGAGGCCATTATGATGATAGAGGCCACCATCTGCTTAGTTTTCTGTTACTTGGAATGCAAGTGCAAGTATGCAGCCAGCCACCCACAGGCCGGAACACTAAACTGCCAGATTTCTGTGCAGCTTCTTGCACTTGAAATATGGCTTTTTAAGCTCGTGGAGGCGGAAGCTTTTCACAACCTTATGCCGGCGGCAGCCGAGTGTCCATACTCAGTCCCCAGCCGCCACTATATTTCCCGGTATCGCCTCCGCCTTCCACAAGCACGGGTCCCACAACATTACCCGTGCCCTCCCCAGTGCACTTACTGGGAAGGACTGCCTCACCACAAACACGTGGACAGTTGAATGTGGCCAGGGACAGTGCGTAGCCAGTCCACAACTTTTTTTGCTGACAGTTGTATTTAGCTCAGTGAAAGGACTGGCATAGAGGGAAACCCTATCTACCCTGTGTGTCATTTCTCACAGGAAGTCCTGTAAAGCTGCTTTCACTTGAAATGTTGCCTTTTAGGCTCATGGAGGGGGAAGCTTTTCACAACCACATGCCTCATGCCTCGTGTCCATACTCGGTCCCCAACCGTCACTATTTCTCCCAGTGTTGTCTCCATCTTCTACAAGCTTGGGTCCCTGACATTACTGCTGGTACTTTTCTGTGGGAATTTGCTTGCCTCCTACCAGCCTGGAATATTTCCAGCAAACTATGGTACGACGGCATGTTATTAGCACTGCCTCCAGTACCAGTAGCGAAGCAATCTCCAATTTCCTTCTCAGGAATTTTATTTGGTAGACTGAGTGGCTGCCCAAATACATTTTCTTACAAAGGAGCTGAAGATAGAGTGGCAGTAGGTGCAAGTTTCTCCAGCCTGTTAGATATTAGAGGGTTAACAGCAGCACATTGGATCAGTGGTTAGTACTGAAGACTTGCAGCGCTGGGATCCTGGGTTCAAATCCCAGCAAGGACAACATCTGCAAGGACTTTGTATGTTCTCCCTGTGTTTGCGTGCGTTTCCTCCTCAGTAAAAAAGCAGCCATAGAGTGTCCGGGAACCTTTCCACACACTTTTCTTAGCCAGGACTGGTTCTCGGCAGGGTTGGACGGTCCCACCAGAGAATCCTCTGGTGTGCCTTGGCTTCTACCTCAGGAGAGTTCATGATAGCGCTAACTTTGCAGCTGCTCTAGGGCTCTTGAGCGGGTGAGAAAGGTTAGCCCTCAGAATCAAATCCTCTGGTGGGCACAATGTTTTTCAATCTAAAACAGCTTCTCAGTGGGAGTTGTAATTCACAACAGCCATATTCTTTAGTTCGGTGAATGGACTGGCATCGAGGGAAGCCGTATCTACCCCGGCTGTCATTTCTCCGTTACCAGGTTCCGCGCATTGCCACACATGACCATGCCTGGCTGTATGTTCAGCGGTGAGAGCCACAGATCAGGCTGCTGTGATACAGCTTTCAACAACTCTGCAACACTGGGCGGTTTGTCAATTAAGCATTAAGCATGTTATCTTCAGCACAGTCTCTTTCCGCTTGGCCAAGGCAGTGCTGCAGTGCTCTCAGCTTGTGACTGATGTGGTCATTTCGGAGATGGAGGAGGAGGTGCATGAGCTGAACAATATGATTACATTGTTGTTAAATTAGTGACGCTGTTTTATATACTAAAGAAAAATACTATTGTTTTATTTTTTTTACGTTTTTTTTTTAAGACAAATGCATTCACAGGGAAATGTCATTTTAACATTTTACAACCTTATCGGGCAATGTGGTGTGTGACACATCATCAGACACATCCTGTTTTATTTATGATGGAGGGACTCTGAAAGTCATAAAGCCTATTTTTATCGGGACATCAGACGGCAACAAGGGCCTTCTGGTACAGCCCCATTTTTGTAGACCTGTCCGCCTCAGGAATAAGAGATAGAAAGTTCTCCTTGTAGCCTTGGTCTAGACGTGTCACCAACCAGTAATGACTGTCACCCAAAAATTTGAGAACGCGAGGGTCATGGGAAAGGCAGTGTAACATAAACTTGGCCATGCATGCCAGACTACTAACAAGCAAGACTTCGGTGTCCTCACCAAGAGGATGACTGACCATGCTCTCCTCCTCCTCCTCTCTGTCCTCTGGCCATCCACGCAGAACAGACGGTATGACAGCTGTGCAGGTAGTACCATCTATAGTGGATTAAACTAGCCACTGTCCTTCCTCCTCCTCCTACTCATCCTCATTATCACGCAATCCACGTTGGGATGAGATGAGGCTTGGCTGTGTGTAATCACTCTGTATGGTTCCTTGCTCCATCTCATCGTGCTCCGCCTGCAATGCATCTTCTTTGATTGTGAGCAGAGAGTGTTTCAAAAGACAGAGAAACGGGATTGTGATGCTAATTATGACGTCATCGCCGCTCACCTTCTTGGTGGAGTCCTCAAAGTTTTGGAGGATGTTACATATGTCTGACATCCATGTCCACTCCTGAGGTCTTATGTGTGGAGTCTGAACAGAATGCCGACGGCCTTGTTGATGCTGGTACTCAACAACTGCCCTCTTCTGCTCACAAATCCTTCCCAACATCTGCACTGTAGAGTTCCAATGCGTGGGGACATCACACACCAGTCTGTGAGCCGGAAGCTGCAAACGCTTCTGAAACACTGCAAGGGCGGCGGAAGCTGTAGCTGACTTTCTAAAATAGGCACACAGGCGTCGTACTTTAACAAGAAGATCCGGCAGCTCCGGGTAAGATTTGAGAAACCGCTGAACAACGAGGTTAAGCACATGGGCAAGGCATGATACGTGTGTGAGCTCGCATCGCCTCAGAGCTGCCACCAGGTTCTGGCCATTGTCACACACGACCATGCCTGGCTGTAGGTTCAGCGGTGTGAGCGACAGATCTGCCTGCTTTTTCAGAGCTGTCCACAACTCTTCAGCATTGTGCAGTTTTTCAGCTAAGCATATTAGCTTCAGCACAGCCTGTTGCCGCTTGGACGAGGCAGTGCTGCAGTGCTTCCAGCTTGTGACTGATGTGGTCATTTCAGAGATGGTGACTGAAGAGGAGGAGGAGGCTGAGGATGATGAGGTGCAGGAGCTGAAGACCGTGGGGGCAACCCTGATTGACCTAGGGCCCGCAATCCTTGGCTTCGGGAGGACGTGTTCCGTTCCAAGGTCCGACTGGGTCCTGGCTTCCACTATGTTAACCCAGTGTCCCGTCAGCGAGATGTACCATCCCTGCCCACAAGCACTTGTCCACGTTTCCGTGGTTAGGTGGACTTTACTGGTAACTGTGTTGTTGAGAGCACGGCTAATGTTTTTGGACACATGCTTGTGTAATGCGGGGATGGCACACCGGGAGAAATAGTGGCTGTTGGGGACCGAGTTCCTGATGGAATACTTCCGTCTCCACGAGCCTAAAAGGCAACATTTTGAGCGTAGGCAGTCGTGAAATGTGAGAATTTAGTAGTGTGGCCTGTGGGGCATTGGCTGCATATTTGCGCTTGCGTTCCAAGGACTGGGGTATGGACAACTGAACACTGCGCTGGGACAAGGACATGGATGTGCTTCCTGATGCTGCTACTTGAGAGTGTGCAATGACAGCTGCTGGGCAGGAGGTGTCTTTGCATGCATCATGGACAGGGGATTATTTTGCATGCACAACAGTGGAAGAAGCAATGGTGCCACTCGCAGACACTGCACCTGGACCCTGGAGTTCGGCCCACAAAGTCGGGTGCTTTGCTGCCAAATGCCTGATCATGCTGGTGGTGGTCAGGCTGGTCGTTTGGCCACCCCTGCTGATGCTGTGACCTCCACACTTCTTCTTCCTGCCTGTTGGGGTGCTCTGTCTCCCTCCCCCTGTTTGCTGCTGTCCTCGCTCTGCATGTCCTCCTGCCAGGTTGGGTCTGTTACTATATCATCCACCACCTCATCTTCCACTTCCGCACCCTGGTCCTCCTCCTGACTTTCTGGCAATTGTGCCTCATCATTGTCCACCTCTTGTGACATTTTCCCACCGTCGCCTTCATGTGACCGTGGCTGCTCAAATATTTGGGCATCGCTTCACGCAATCTCCTCTTGCCCCGCTTCAAGTGGACCGGGCGAGAGCCCGAATCTATAAATGGAAAAGTGAACAGCTCTTCAGAGTGTCCAAGTGTGGGATCAGTTGTCTCTGGGTACTTGGTATGGTGGGAAGAAGGAGGATCAGGGTGAGGAATATGCGGTCCAGACACACGGCTACTGAGCCTTGACCGTGTGGAAGAGAGAGTGATGGTGGTGGTGGCTAAGTGACTGGAAGCATTATCCGCTATCCAACCAACAACCTTTTGATACTGCTCTGGGTCAACAGTGGTGTGCTCCTGTCCCCTAGAAATTGGGACAGGAAAGTCAGGCGAGAAGATGTGGGTGTTTGTTGTGGCACAATGTCGGCTTGCCCACGGCCTTGTCCTCAGCCTCTGCTTGCACCATTACCATCACATCCAGTTCCCCGTCCCTTGCCACGTGCCTTGCCCATTTTAAATGGAGGACAGTATCTTCCATGCTCACCACAAATGACTGAGTTTGGAGCGAATTTATATGTGATCCATGTGACGGAGAAAACACAGTTTTAAATACCTAGCCTGTAGGTAAGTAGTTTGACCAGCAAACTGCTCTGAATTGCTTCAATGACACACTGAAAGAAATTTTTAATGGGGGCCTGAAATGGCAGTATTTTCTGACAACGTATGTGTGAGTCGTGTGACGGAGAAAACTCTGTTTTAAATACCTGGCCTGTAGGTAACAATTTAGAACAGCAATCTGTTGACAATTGCTTCACTGACACACTGAAATTTTTTTTTAATGGAGGCCAGAAATGGCAGTATTTTCTGAAAACGTATATGTAATCCGTGTGACGGAGAAAACACAGTTTTAAATACCTGGCCTGTAGGCAACTGTTTTGAACAGCAAACCAGTGTCAAAAACTTTGCTGACACACTGAAATTCTTTTTTTAATGGAGGCCAGAAATGGCAGTATTTTCTGAAAACGTATATGTGATCCATGTGACGGAGAAAACACAGTTTTAAATAGATGGATTTTTAGCGCTGTAATATGGAAAGGACCTGGCTGTATTCTGCAGTGCCAACAAGCAAATAGCGCAGAAAAACCGTGTTCTCTGGATTGCTTTTTTAAGCAAATAATGAGGATTAAGATGCAAAAAAAATTATTCCTGGCCCCTGAGACCTGGGCCTATTTCCAGAAATATCTAACAGCAGCAGCTGACAGAACTGTGATGGAGCCTCTTGTGCTATGTGCACTGCAGTCTGCTATATACGCTGCCTGCCTGCCTATATACACTGCCTACCTGATATCTCTGCAGATGGATTAGCTAGTCCTCCAAATGACTGTTTGTTAAGATGGATATGTGTAATGTACGGTTTTTCTCCCCAAACTACCTAATACACAAGCAAATCTCTCCCTAGCTCAGCATCAGCTCTCCCTACACTGTCTGATCCGGATTGACTGTGATGAGCATGGCGGCGCCATGTCTGATATACACCTGATGACACTGTGCGGCCAGTCAATCACTGTAATGCCCACAACCAACATGGCTACAGCATTACAGTGCATGGCAGGCAATCCCTTCATGTTCATTGGCTCTCTAAAGAACGCCAAACATGCAGGGAGGGGACCCGAGTTTGTCCCCACCATGATGCTCGCGCGAGTACAGAGTAGTGATGAGCACGTTCGCTCATCACTAGTATCTGTCATTTTGACCTTCTGCTTGGAAATAACATGCCAAGTCCTAGTAAGAAATAGAAAAGTAGGAAGAAATTAAGGGAGAGTAGAGCTTCCAGGAAGGTGGCTGAGGTACAACTTTGATGCAATATTGAAAGAAAGAAGATCCCCACAGAACGATCTGGTTGGACCAGGCAATAACTAAAACATATAGTGTTGGACATGAAGTGGTCCCAAGATAACTGTAAGCATATTTAAACATACTTTAGATAGGAATTATTCCAGCGCTATAAGTCCATAAAAAATCCATTCTTCATTTATTTCATAGCTTCAAACAGTATAAAATCGATTAAGTCATTGTCCAGACATTAAAAACATACGATTTTCAACACAAAGCAGTGCGTCTTAAAGATTGGATTTGATTTTTTTATGGACTTATAGCGCTGAACTTATTCCTTTCTAAGTTCTGAAAACTTGCCGCACAGCAGGACTCTTGCACTCCAGGAGGTGGTGAGCAGGTGGTGAGCAGACATTTTTTGTACGTTTTTCACATATTTAAACTTAGTTACATAGAATAATAAGTTACATTGAATAAAGACCTAGGTCCATCAAGTTCAACCTTCCTCCACCAGTTGTACATTTTGTCACTAATTTAACTATAACCCACAATGTTATGCATATTAAGGAAATCATTCAGCCCTTTTTCAAAAGCAGTTATAGTGTCTGCCATTGCTACCTCTTGTGGTAGGGCATTCCACAGTCTGACTGCTCTAACTGTAAAGAACCTTTCCCTAATAAGCTGGTGGAATCGCTTTTCTTCAACCCGTAATGAGTGCCCCTGGTACTTAGTATGGTCTTTGGAAGGAAAAAGTCATGTGCCTGTACTTTATACTGACCAGACATATATTTGTACATGTAAATGAGATCTCCTCTGAGACGTCTTTTTTCTAAGCTAAACATGCCCAATTTTTTCAACCTCTCATCATATGGGAGTTCTTCCATCCTTTGCAATAATCTACTTGCCCACCTTTGAATTGACTCTAAGTTCTGAATATCCTTTTTAAAATGTGGATTCCAAAACTAGATCCCATATTCCAGATGTGGCCTCACCAGTGATTTATAAAGGGGTAACAATATGTTGGGATCGTGGGATTTTATTTCTCTTTTTATACATCCTAAAATCTTGTTTGCTTTTGCGGCTGCTGCTTGACATTGAGAACTGCTGCTCAGCTTACTTGTAACCAGAGTACCCAAGTCCTTCTCCTATTCTGTAGTCCCAAGTATACTCCCATTTAATGTATATGCAGCAATAGGATTACTCTGTCCTAGGTGCATTACTCTACATTTATCTACAATAAACCTTATTTGCAAGTGTATGCCCATTTATTATTATTATTATTATTAATTTATATAGTGCCATTGATTCCATGGCGCTGTACATAAGGGGGTTACATACAAAATAAGAATATCACTACAGTAAACAAAGTAACAATGATAGACTGGTACGGAGGGAAGAGGACCCTGCCCTTGCGGGCTTACATTGTACGGGAATAGGGAGGAGACAGTAAGTTGGGGGGTTGCAGTAGTAGTAGCTTCGGCACTGTTGAGGAGGCAACGGGGTCATTGCAGGCTGTAAGCTTTCTTGAAGAGATGGGTTTTCAGGTTCCGTCAGAAGGATCCGGATGTGGTGGATAATCGGACGTGTTGAGGCACAGAATTCCATAGGATGGGGGATATTCGGGAGAAATCTTGAAGGCGATTGCGTGAGGAACGGATAAGTGTGGAGGAGAGAAGGATGTCATGGTAGGACCGGAGGTTACGTGAGGGAATATATCGGGAGATTAGTTCAGAGATGTACGGAGGAGAGAGGTTATGGATGGCTTTGTAGGTCAGTGTTAGTAGTTTGAATTGGATGCGCTGGGCAATTGGGAGCCAGTGAAGTGATTTGCAAAGGGGCTTAGCAGAGGAGTAGCGAGGCGAGAGATGAACGAGTTGTGCATCAGAGTTGAGGATGGACTGGAGGGGTGTGAGAGTGTTAGCAGGGAGGCCACAGAGGAGGATGTTGCAATAGTCGAGGCGGGAGATGATGAGGGCATGCACAAGCAGTTTAGTAGAGTTAGGGTTGAGGAAAGGACGGATTCTGGAAATGTTTTTGAGCTGGAGGCGACAGGAAGTGGCGAGAGCTTGGATGTGGGGTTTGAAGGACAGGGCAGAGTCAAGGGTTACTCCGAGGCAGCGGATTGTCGGTACAGTGGAAAGAGTGATGTCGTTTATTGTGATAGATAGATCAGGTGGGGAAGATATGCGAGATGGGGGAAAGATAATGAGTTCAGTTTTGTCCACATTGAGCTTGAGGTAGCGGGAGGAGAAGAAGGAGGATATGGCTGCTAGACATGCTGGGATTCTGGACAGCAGAGAGGAGACTTCTGGGCCAGAGAGGTAGATCTGGGTGTCATCAGCGTACAGATGGTACTGGAAGCCATAGGATTTTATGAGCTGTCCCAGGCCAAGGGTATAGATTGAGAAGAGTAGGGGTCCTAGGACAGAGCCTTGAGGGACACCAACAGAGAGGGGGATGGGTGAGGAGGTAGCGTGGGAGTGGGAGACGCTAAATGTGCGGTTAGGAACGTATGAGGAGATCCAGGATAGGGCAAGGTCTTTGACGCCAAAGGAAGAGAGGATCTGCAGTAGGAGGCAGTGGTCAACTGTATCGAAAGCAGAAGACAGGTCAAGTAGAAGGAGTACAGAGAATTGTCTGTTAGCTTTGGCTGCAAGTAGGTCATTGGTGATTTCTGTAAGGGCAGTTTCAGTGGAATGGTGGGGGCGGAAGCTGGATTGTCGGTTGTCGAAGAGAGAGTTTAGACATCTTATTTAAAAAAAAATGTCAATATTAAAAAGAAAATATCCTCAATGTGTAGTGCTGCAACCTGGGGAGTCACCTTCTCAGTTAGTGGTCCTCATGATGTGACCAACAAGAATTGTGGAGCAATTTGCAGAGATTAGCTTTAGAGGTGTCCTCAAAATAACAAAAGTAATTTTCAGCCTTTTCGCTAGTATGAGGTCAATAAAGTTTTCTGCAGCTCCTGAATTAATAAAGGTTTGTCCTCCAAACTAAAGAAAATAGACATAGGTGCAGCAGGTTTGTCTTTAGCAGAGGGTAATGTTAAACCCAAGGCAATTCCTCCTTTTTTCGCGTAGGGTTTGAATTTTTCTCTATTTAGCACTGACTTTTCAATAAATTATGTGGGATGATCATTTACACCTCAATATACTCCTTTAGTTTGGCAATGCAGTCTTTCGGCCAAGGACAATTTTATCTGGGCAATTTGGATGTATTCCTGAATCTTGAACTTTCTTTTTTGACCTCAATTTAAAACGTATGTCCACTTAGGTGGCATGAGAAATAAGGCCCTCAATGAAAGATAGCAAATCTCTACCAGCTTGTTCCTCCTTATCCCGACTTGATAAGCCACCACAGAAGATAACCAGAAGAATGTCATTTTCCAGGCTGATCCAAAATATGTCATTAGTCTCCTTCCTATCACTAGTACCTTGTAGTCATCAGGTTGTGCATACATGTGTATTCTAATCCATGGGATGCCAGGGATGGATTGTGATTACAGGTTCTTCAGTACTCAAGCATGTTAGCACTAGTAAATATGTATGTTTTGGTATAAATGTAGCTGAATGAAGGAAAATAAACTGAAATTAGGGTTTTGGAAGCCACTTAAATGCATGTTTTTACAGGAATGAAGACAAATTCCCTAATAAAGTTATTTCTAAAGTTTCATAACTTCCCATGCAAGAGAAAAATAATTAAAACCAACAAGAAAAAAAGGTCAGTTACTCTTTAAAGGGAACCTGTCACCAGCAAAAATGCTATTAACCTGCAGATATGTGGTTAATCTGTAGGCATAGGCTGTGTGCCCACGATGCGCTTTTGGTGCATATTTTGGTGCATATTTGCAGCGCGTAAACGCTCCAGAAATGCATTGCATACCTTATCCCATGACTTCCTATGACATTCTGCAAGTTCTGTGTACATGGTCCGTATTTTTTCTGAGATTTTACTCGCAGAAAAAATATTAACATGACCAATTCTTGTGCGTTTCTGCATGCGTATTTGCCTATACAATGCATTGGAAAAACGCATGGCAAATACGCATGCAAATACGCATCAAATATGCGTCAAATACGCGTCAAAAACGCATGCGTTTTTCTGTCAAGGAGATGCAGAAATGCTCAGGAAAATTTCTGCTTCATTTCTGCATTGTGTGCACTAAGCCTAATAGTGTTACTAACCTGCTTGGCAACTGCACATAGCCGATCAATGCAGGAAGTAAATTACGGTAACTTTATTCTCCCCAGCAGCATTTGGTTTCAGTCATGGGGGCGACACTGGTTCACTCACTGCTCTGAGAATACAGATTGGCGGCTGTTACCACTCCCCCAGCACTGACTGACACTGGCTCTGCATTAGGGTCAGCTGTTAGTCAGGCCTGGAGGCGTGGTTACAGCAGTCACTATGTATTTTCAAAGCGGTGACTGAACGAGTGCCGGTGACGCCCCCATGACTGAAGCTGGAATGCTGCCGGGGAGTATAAAGTAAATTTTTTCCCCACAGCATTCGGATACGTGCAGGCGCCGGGCAGCTTTGCAACGCTATTAACCTGCAGATTAAGCCCATATCTGCAGGTTAATAGCATTTTTGCTGGTGACAGGTTCCCTTGAAAGCCCCACTGCAGCATTTTTTATTAATTTCAGCCCTGAAGTGATACAATTTGTTTTACTTTTTTTATTTATTTATTATGCTTAGCTCATACTGGAGTACCCAGAGGTAACTCAAGCAAACACGGGAAAAATATATAAACGCCAGGCAGATGTTATCCTTAGTGGGTTTTGAACCCAGGACATAAGGTCTGCAAAGCATCAGTGCTAAACACTGAGCATCTTGCATTAATGTAAGTTTCCTGACCCTAATATTATACTTACCAGTGGCTGTCTTCAGTTGTTTCTGGTGCCACTCGTCATTTTATGGCTGCAACTTATAACTGACCGGAAGTCAGCGGTATCAGTCACAAGCTCTCAATGTAAGTCTATGAGTGCCTCATTCTGGCCTTGTTCTGGTTCTCATAGACTTACATTGAGTTGTGACTACCAGCAAACACTGGGTAGATCCAGCAAGTCACAACTTGCAATAGACAACTGGAGTGGTGCCAATAACAGATGAAGACGGCGACTGGTGAGTATGATACTAGATGTCATCACTCCAGCGTTTTTTTTTTTTTATTTAGCCGCTGGAGTTTGGTGCATAAAAGTGTTAGATTGTACAGTTAGAATCAATATGGGAAAATGGGTAACAAAAGACTTTCCGTCAAAGGGGGCTTGGATAGTAATTGTCAAAATGGTGAAGCAATAAGAAAAGACTTCAATTCAAAAACTTGTGAGATTGAGTCCAACAAACAATCTGGTGATTATATTCTCCGACTTTACTATATCTTCATGTTCATAAGTAGCATCCAATTAAAACATGTGACCAACATATTTATGTACATAATAACAGTGTTCTAACATCTGACTACACTGTGATTAAGGTACAATGCCCAAACACGATGGTTTTGTTTGGATTATATCTGTGGTCTGACATCTTTACCTTTTTTTGAAAGCATTAGTAAATGTGAAGTGTTATACCTACCTTCCCCTGCTGGAGGATTCAGCTTTTTCTTGCATATTGTCTTCAACCCTGACCTGGACGTCTCTGTGTGGTAATTTAAACTGGTGTTCCAAGTAGCGCCAGATTCGGTGAGCTAACTCTCTTTTCCCCTTTTCCTCATTCCAAAATGAAAACACCAATGCACTACAAACATGGAGTTCTTATTCATTGCTTAAACAGCTAAAAAATGATTTATTTATAGTCCATTTGGTTCCATCTCCCAGAAACCTATCCAATCCAAAGCACTATTGCAATATTAGCATACACATTGGTACAAACACATTTTGCTAAAAAGTGCAGGTTGAATAAATATTAATACTTGTACATTAACTCGTACCTATGATTCAAATCTGCTAGGAATCTAGTAAATATTGTAAACATCCAAAGTGCCTCACAGCTTAGTAGTAGTCTCCTATAATCCTGTCCACAGCTAGGTGCCATTATGTTGTTGTACAAAAATGTTTAGAAACTGCTGATAGATTTGTGACCATATTACTAGCACCATCTGAAAGGTGCTTTCGATAGATGGCCAAATTTACTCAAGAGAAAATTAATTCTACTTGAATATTATATTTTATAATTCTCTCAGATCAAATTCAGCAAAATAGTCACTAGTTGCTTAACTTTAGAGGGACAGAAAAAGGTTAAAAAAACAAACAAACAATACTCACGCCACTGTTAGCTTGTCCATGCATCCCCACTGACTCTGGTACCCTCTGCCCCGCATCCAGTCCTCAGAGCCTCTTCTTTTCACAGTCACACACCATTGTCTACACTCTAGAACAAGACTTCCAGCAGGTCATGGCGTGTTGTAAATTGTGGTAGGCACTTATGCTTACTTTAAGGCACAACTTGAGCAGCCTACATATTTAATAAAACACAGTAGACAGATGATAACATAGACAGCATAGGTAGAGTTGCAATTAATATGAGTGTTTCTTGCATTTTCTCTTATTAGATGACCATTCAAAAGAATTAACTCATGCGAGGAGGAATTGTTCACATGATGCAATTTAGGGACATGAGCAAAAATTAGTCTTTGATAGATTGTTAAAGAGAGGTTATATTAAGTGTTCTATTAAAACATCAAAAAAAGGGTAAAGGAAAGGAGAATAAAAGAAATGCTACGAAAAGTAACAAATACATCAAATGAGAACACATCATCATTGCTTTTAGTCATGCCATATAGTGTAAATTATAACATTTTCTTTTATTTTACAACATTCAAATATCTTATGGCAAGATGAGTTATTGAGAAATATTATTGATCGTGGTGTAAGGGTGGTAATATCAGTCTGCGGTATCACCCAAGGAAGCCGACAGGTGGCAGATATAATACAACTTTACTTCTGAAATAAAGTATGGATTATTCAGTGACGCACACTTAATCTCTGCAGATATCCATACATTATAGACACAGGATTTTCATCAGCTCCCACAAGCCACATATCAATGAGAACTGTCCCAGCAGTTCTTAGCCTTTCTCCTGTCTTCTCAGCTTTCTCTAAATCCTGCTCTTCTTGAAGACTCTCCTCTCATGAGTTTCTCTCTCATCTCTATAGGCTCTCCTTTCAAGGGTCTTGTTGTAGTCTCACTTCCTATTCTCTCATGTACATTCAAGAGCAGGTCCTTTTTCTGCAAAATGTCCACCCAGTATCTCCACTCCTTGCAGTCTAGATCTTTCTTCAGTGGTCTGTGCTGGTCTGTCTGGGCTTGCTCAGTAAGAGTTACCACATGCACCATCCAGCAACACTTTCACACTATATACCACATACTTTATTTACAGCCAGAAAGACAGAAACCCTAACAATACACCAATATAATATCTTATAAGAAATTCAACAGAATACATTTCACAGATAAAAAAATCAGACTACAGTTATATAATCCAGTTATATATACACCGCTTATTGGCCATTGTCGTCTGCAGTCATTTTGAGTATCCTGAAACTTTATATTATTAACACATTGCAGAAAATACCTATTTTCCCTTAGTGGGACAGCAGCAGGCCCATTTACATTTTCTGCCTTTGGACCTAGTAGTCCATGCATAATGTTGAATTCCACAAATTCTCCTATTATTACATGATGGAAAAGCTTGTCGTGATGACTCTACGTTTCCACTATATTGCACAAGCACTCTAGTGTTGGTTTCATAACTCTTTATGAGGTCATAACTAGTGTTGAGCGAGCACTAAAATGCTCGGGTGCTCGAAGCTTGGGCTGAGCTCACCGTGATACTCGGGTGCTCGACCCGAGCAACGAGCCCAATGTTAGTCTATGGGAGACCCGAGCATTTTTGGGCGGCACCCCCGGCAGTCTGTAGAAAGCCTAAAAAGTGCCCAAAACTATAGTGACAGTGCTCAAATGACATGGGGACAGCATGAGGATTACCCCAGGAAGCATTTCTGACCCCCAGGTCACTGCTGTCAACAACGTGGTCAGAGGTATTAAGCCACTTTTACAGGCTCACAATAAAATGAAACTGAAACTGTTTTCCTGTGAAATATGTTAAGGAACATCCTTTCCAGGGTAAAGACTTGTGTATAAGGTAAAATAAATAACCAAAACCAAAAATACTCCTTCACACCTTGGGCTATGTTCACAAGTAGCATTTTTTGTGCATTTTTCCACTTTTGTATTGCTTTCAACAGTGACAAGTGCATTCACCGGGAAATGTCATTTTAACATTTTACAACTTTATCTGGCCATGTGCTGTGTGACACATGCATACAGTGCTGAAAAGACATGGGAAGAGCATGGGGAAGACCCCTGGAAGTAACTCTGACACCCAGGTCACTGCCTTAAAGTGTGCCCATCAGAAGTGATCCTTGCCGCCTCAGAAGATGCAGACTTGCAACTATCCCCGTGCAAATCCTTGTCCCAGGGCAGTGTTCAATTGTACCTCCCCCATTCCTTGCAATGTCAGCGCAAATATACAGCCAACCACCCACCCACACACAGGCTGCAATACTATACTGCTAGCTTGCACTTGAAATGGGGCCTTTTAGTTTGGAGGAAGCCGAAGCTGGCCACTACCTCATGGCTGCTTCGGTAGCAAGGTCTCCATACTCAGTCCCCAGCCACCACTATTTGTCACGGTAACCTTCCCCACACTTTTCTTAGCCTGGCCTGCTTTAGGGCAGCATTGGATGAGCACACCAGACAACCAGACTCCTCCGGTGGGTCCTGGCTTCTCCATCAGGGGAGTTGAGAGTGCCAAGGTGAGGAGCATGATGATTATGATAGAAGTTAACATCTGCTTTGTTTTCTTGGAATGCAAGCGTAAGTGTGCAGCCTGCCACCCAACCACCTCCAGGCTGCAATACCATACTGCTAGCTTGCTTGCACTTGAAATGAGGCCTTTTAGGCTCATGGAGGCAGATGCCGGCCACCATGTCATGGCTGGGTCGGCGGCCTGGTATCCATACTCAGTCCCCAGCCGCCCTGCGGCCGGGTGTCCACACTCGGTCCCCAGCCGCCAGGGGGCAGCCGGGTGTCCATACTCGGTCCCCAGCCACCCCTATTTGTCCCGGTGCGCCTTATACACAAGCGCGCATACCAAAACATTACCTGTGCCCTCCCCAGTGCATTTAATGGGAAAGACAGCCTATTCCATTGTAGTGTGTGCACGCCAACCCCCTGTTCATGGCACATGCGAAGATGCCTCCCGCCCTGCACCTGTCGTTGCAGACTTGCAACTATCCCCATTCAAATTCTTGTCCCAGGGCAGTGTTCAATTGTACCTCCCCCATTCCTTGCAGTGCAAGCGCAAGTATGTAGCCTGCCACCCACCCACCCCCCAGGCTGCAATACCATACTGCTTGCTTGCACTTGAAATTGGGCCTTTTAGGCATGTGGAGGCGGAATCTGGCCACCACCTCATGGCTGGGTCGGTGGCCTGGTATCCATACTCAGTCCCCAGCCTGGCGGCTGGGTGTCCACACTTGGTCCCCAGCCGCCCCACGGCAGGGTGCCCACACATGGTCCCCAGACACCTGGGGGCGGCCGAATGTCCATAAATGGTCCCCAGCCGCCCCTATTTGTCCCAGTGCGCCTTATACACAAGCATGCATACCAAAACATTACCTGTGCCCTCCTCAGTGCATTTAGTGGGAAGGACAGCCTTACACAAACACATGGACAAGTGAATGTGGCCAGGGATGGTCCATCTCACTGACGTCTTCACACTAGGTTAATATTGTGGAAGCCAGGATACAGTTGGACACTGGGATGCAACACGTCCTCCAGACATAGAGGATTGCGGGTCCTGGGTCAATCAGGCTTCAACACAAAGTTCAGAAGGCAGACAGCAGCAGTGGTCGGCCTCCTACACAACGAGTAAATTATTCATGATCATGAGGGCATCCATCTCCTTAGCTTTCTGTTCCTTGGAATGCAAGCGCATGTATGTAGTAGCGGCTAGGCCTGAGGTGGTCAGGGTTTTGGAGCATATCCTACCTCCTCCAAGGATTGCTGGATGTTTTCCTGCTATAATCCCAGTTCTATGACTCCCGTTAAAACAAAGCTTCAGGTGATGAATGATGGATGAGGTGGTGGCAAAGGAGAAAGAGCAGGAGGAACAGGGACCATTCACATCAATATGAGGCCAGTCAACCACACATGTCTTGTAGGATATGTTTCTGTACTAAAAGGAGCGGTTTAGCTACACAGTTATAGGACATACAGTGAGTGCAATGCCTACCAAAAATTTCTAGGCACTCCAATGCCCCTTGGAAGTGACATGGAGGTCAGAGGGCATTAACTAAACCATTTTTTCCATTTATAGCAACTGGGTCTCCTGTACACTGTTCGCCTAAGCAGTGAATGGAAGGCTTTCCAAAAATTATGAGGAACTGCAATGCCCCTTGAAACAGACGTGGATTACAGCGTACTAAAAACCTTCTACCCATTATTGGGGAGTGGGTCTCCCTTAGTGTTCGCCTATGCATTGAAAAGCAAAAGCTGCCAAAAATTAGGAGGAAATGCAATGCCCATTTGAAGATTCGTGGAGGTTAGAGGTAATTAAAAACAACATTTCAATGCCCCTTGGAATTGGTTTAACAAGACGGTTTTAATGCCCCTTGGAAGAGATGTGGAGGTCACAGTAGCTTAACAAGATGGTTTAATGCCCCTTGAAAGAGTGGCGGAGGTTACAGTGGAATAAAAAGACAATATCAATGCCCCGTGGAAGAGACGTGGAGGTCACAGTAGCTTAACCAAACAGTTTTAATGCCCCTTGGAAGAGTGGTGGAGGTCGCAGCGGAATAAAAATACAATATCAATGACCCTTGGAAGAGACGTGGAGGTCACAGTAGCTTAACAAGACGATTTTAATGCCCTTTACAAGAGCCATGCAGTACAGCATATTAAAAATATTATTCCCATTATGGGGGAGTGGGTCTCCCATAGTCGTTGCCTATTCCTTCCAAGCAAAAGCTGCCAAAAATTTGGAAGGATGAACTTGCAATGCCCCTTACAAGAGCCATGCTGTACAGCTTATTAAAAATATTATTCCCATTATTGGGGAGTGGGTCTCCCATAGTCTTTGCCTATGCCTTCCAAGCAAAATCTGCCAAAAATGAGGATGTAGGAACTTGCAATGCCCCTTACGAGAGCCATGCAGTACAGCATATTAAAAACATTATTCCCATTATTGGGGTGTGGGTCTCCCATAGTCTTTGCCTATGCCTTCCAAGCAAAAGCTGCCAAAAATTAGGATGGAGGAGCTTGCAATGCCCCTTACAAGAGCCATGGAATACAGCATATTAAAAACAATATTCCCATTATTGGGGAGTGGGTCTCCCATAGTCATTGCCTATGCCTTCCCAGCAAAAGCTGCCAAAAATTAAGATGGAGGAACTTGCAATGCCCCTTACAAGAGCCATGCAGTACAGCATATTAAAAACATTATTACCATTATTGGGGAGTGGGTCTCCCATAGTCTTTGCCTATGCCTTCCAAGCAAAAGCTGCCAAAAATTAGGACGGAGGAACTTGCAATGCTGGCAACACGGACCACGGTCACCCTGGTGGTATAGTGGTGGAGGAGGCTGAGGATAAGGAAAAGAGCAAAAAACAGCCGAAATGAGGAAGCATATACCCCTGTGTGGGTGTGAAGCAGTGCATGGGAATACACCTCCCAAAATAACACAGTGGATTTGACTTTGTTACTCTGCTGTCATTTGGTGGTGATGAGAAGTCTGGTCCAATCCAGCCCTTGTTCATTTTGATAAGGGTCAGCTTATCAGCCTTGTCAGTTGACAGCCGAATGCGCTTATCAGTTATAATTCCCCCAGCGGCACTAAAAACACGCTCCGATAACACGCTAGCGGCAGGGCAGGCCAGGACCTCCAATGCGTACAGAGCAAGTTCATTCCAAGTGTCCAGCTTGGATAGCCAATAATTAAAAGGCACAGAGGTATCACGGAGGACGCTGGTACGGTCGGCAAGGTACTCCCTCACCATATTTTGAAACTTTCCACTCCTTGTGAGAGTACCCCGCACCTCAAGACCTGTAAGCTGGGCGGGTCTTAGAAAACTGTCTCAGAACGTTGACAGTGATCCCCTGCTGGATTGGAGTTGCGTCTCTCTTGCCTGTATACCTTCGTTGGGCAACGAACTGTGACCTCTGCCGCTAGCGTGTTCAGATGGGAATGTTTTTAACAGTTCTGCAGAAAGGGCCTTCTGGTACTGCCCCAGTTTTGTAGACCTCTCCACCTCAGGCATAAGAGAGTGAAAGTTTTACTTGTAGCAGGGGTCTAAAAGTGTCACCAACCAGTAATGACTGTCACCCAACATTTGACAACGCGAGGGTCACGGTTAAGGCAGCGTAACATAAAGTCAACCATGCGTGCCAGACTGGTAACAGGCAAAACTTACATGTCCTCACCAAGATGACGACTGTCCATGATACCAGCTCCTGTTCTTCCTCCTCCTCCTCTCCCTCATTGTTCCCCAATTCACATTGGGATGAGATGAGGCTGGGCTGTGTGTAATCGTCCGCTACGGCTTCTTGATCCATCTCATCATTCTCTGGCTGCAATGCCTGCTCTTTAATTCTCTGCAGAGAGCGTTGCAAAAGACAGACAAGTGGGATGCTGACGCTAATGATGGCGTCATCACCACTCACCATCTTGGTGGACTCCTCAAAGTTTGTCAGGATGGTACATATGTCAGACATCCAGGTCCACCCCTGAGGTCTTATGTGTGGAGTCTGACCTGAATATCGACGGCCTTGTTGCAGCTGGTACTCCACAACTGCTCTCTTCTGCTCACAAATCCTTTGCAACATGTGGAGGGTAGAGTTCCAACGTTTGGGGACATCACACACCAGTCGGTGTGCCGGAAGCTGCAAACATTGCTGCAACACAGCAAGGGCAGCGGAAGCTGTAGCCGACTTCCGAAAATGAGCTGACAGGCGGCGTACTTTGACGAGCAGATCTGGCAACTCGGGTTACGATTAAAGAAACTGCTTAACCACGAGGTTAAGCACATGAGCCAGGCATGGTATGTGTGTGATCTCGCCTCGCCTCAGAGCCGCCACCAGGTTACGGCCATTGTCACACACGACCATGCCTGGATGTAGGTTCAGCTGTCTCAGCCACAGATCTGCCTGCTCTTTCACAGCTGTCCACAACTCACAAGCAGTGTGAGGTTTATCACCTATGCTTATGAGTTTCAGCACAGCCTGTTGCCGCTTGGCTGAGGCAGTACTGCAGTGCTTCCAGCTTGTAACTAATGTGGTGATATCTGAGATGGAGGCTGAAGAGGAGGAGGAAGATGATGTGCAGGAGCTGTACACTCTGGGGGCAACTCTGACTGACATAGGGCCCGCAATCCTCGGTGTGGGGAGGATGTGTTCCTTCCCAAGGTCCGACTGGGTCCCAGTTTCCACTATGTTTACCCAGTGTGCCGTCAGGGGGATGTACCGTTCCTGGCCACAAGCACTTGTCCACGTGTCCGTTGTCAGGTGGACTCTCCCAGTAACTGCATTGTTGAGGGCACGGCAGATGTTTTAGCACACGTGTTTGTGTAGTGCGGGGATGGCACACCGGGAAAAATAGTGTTGGCTGGGGACCGAGTACTGAGGGATGGCCACCACCATAAGGTTGTGGAAGGATTCCGTCTCCACCAGCCTAAAAGGCAGAATTTCCAATGCAAGCAGTCGTGAAACGTGCAAATTTAGAACTGTGGCCTGTGGGGCGTTGGCTGCGAATTTGCGCTTTCGTTCAAAGTTCTGGGATATAGACAATTGAATGCTGCAGTGGGATGTGGACGTGGGCATTGATGCTGTTTCTTGAGAAACTGCCATAACAAGTGAAGACTGAGAGGAGGGGGCATCTTTGCATGCAGTATAGACAGGCGATTGCCTTGTACGCACAACAGGGGGTTCTCTTACATGCATTAAAGTGGAAGAAGCAGTGGTGACACCCGCTGACACTAGTTGTGGACCCTGGTGTTCACCCCACAAAGTCGGATGCTTTGCTGACATGTGCCTGATCATGCTAGTGGTGGTCAGGCTGGTAGTTTTGTCACCCCTGCTGATGATGGCCTGGCAGGTGGTACAAATGGCCTTTTTATCAGCAGAGTCTTTATAATAATTCCAGACTCTGGAAGACCTACCGGTTGTACTGGCAACGTCCCTCGTGTTGGTGTTACGGGGAATGGTTGCCTGCCTTCTGTCTGCGGCCACCACACTGCTTCTTCCTGCCTGTTGGGGTACTCTGCCTCCCTCCCCCTGTGTGCTGCTGGCCTCACTCTGCATGTCCTCCTTCCATGTTGGGGCAGTTACTAGATCATCCACCTCCTCCTCCTCTTCCACTTGCGCACCACGATCCTCCTCCTCACTTCGTGGCAATTGTGTCTCGTCATCGTCCACCTCTTGTGACAGATTGCCAACGTCGACATCCTGTGGCCGTGGCTGTTCAAATATTTGGGCATCGCTACATGGGATCTCCTCTCCCACCACTTCAAGTGGAGCAGGTGAGGGGCCCAAATATGGAAATGGACCAGTGAACAGCTCTTCAGAGTGTCCAAGTGTGGGATCAGTTGCTATCTGATGACACTCGGCATGGTGGGAGGAAGGAGCATCAGGGTGAGAAGGAGTATGCGGTCGAGACTCACGGCTACTAAGACTTGACCATGTGGAAGACAGACCGGAGGTAGTGGTGCCCAGGTGACTGGAAGTATTATCTGCTATCCACTTAATAACCTGTTCACACTGATCAGTTCGCAATAGTGGTGTTGTAGTGTGCTTCCATATTAATTCGGTCAAGAACTGGGAGCGAGAAGATGTGGCTGTTGGTTGTGGCACATTTTCACCTTGGCCACGGCCTGGTCCTCTGCATGCACCATCACCAGAACGTCCAGTTCCACGTCCCTTGCCACGTGCCTTGCCCATTGTAAATGAAGTAAAATAGCTTACACTCGCACTATCAATGGCAAAAGGGTAATAAAAAGAAGATTTGAACCGTGGAAAAGGAAAACCACAGTTCTTGTTCTGGCCTACACCAGAATCTTTTAAACATATATATTTGTGTCTGAACAGTCAGCGAGACACTCAAACAGTTTTTTTTTATGTAAAAAAGGCAAAATGGTGGATTACACCCAGATTTGAAACGTGGAAGAGGAAAACCACAGTTCTAATTTCCTGGTGTATAACAGACTTTTTTAAACAGATATATTTGTGTCTGAACAGTCAGCGAGACACTCAATCTGTTTTTTTTTTATGGAAAAAAGGCAAAATAGTGGATAATACAGAGTTTTGAACCGTGGAACTGCAAAACCACAGTTCTAGTTATCTGGTCGAAACCAGACTCTTTTAAATAGATATATTTGTGTCTGAACACTCACAGACACACTCAATTTTTTTTTTGGGGGGGGAGAATAACAAAAGGTAATAAGACGGGTATTTGTACAGTCTGACTGAGGGAAAAAAAAAAAAGAGGATTTAGATGAAAAAAAAAGGATTTTTCCTGGTCCCTGAGACCTGGGGCTAAGTCTAGCAATTTGAGCAGCAGCAGCACACAGGACTGTAATGCAGTGTTTGTTGGCATAACCACTGCGTTTCCTATACAGCCTGCCTGCCTGCCTGCCTGATATCTTGGATGGATATTAGTCCCCAGAAGGACTGTTTGTTTGATTTTGCAGGCTTTAGAGACCCTACACTACCTATTTTGCAGTATAAATCTCTCCCTAGCTCAGCAGCACTCTCCCTACACTGTCTGATCCGGAGCAACTGTGCTCAAGATGGTGGCGCCCAGTTTTAAATGCTCGAGGTGACGCTGTGCGACCAGCCAATCACTGTAATGCCCACAACCAACATGGCTGCGGCATTACAGTGACTGGCTTGCAATCCCTGCATGTTCATTGGCTCTGTAAACAGCGCCAAACATGCAGGGCGGAGACCCAAGCTCCCGCCCGAGTAACCCGAAAATACTCGGTGCTCGCCGAACATCCCGAGTAGTGAGATGCTCGGGCGAGTACCGAGCAGTGTTGAGCATGCTCGCTCAACACTAGTCATAACCTTTTTGTTTTTTGAATCACCTCACAATTCCAGAAATCTTCATCTTTGGTTTTTCCTCTCAGACATTGTAACTGCTTTTTAGTTGGCAGCAGTTGCAGTAGACGCTCTCATAGGGTCCAATGGTTTGCTTGCTTGAACACACTGGGTTCTGGGCTGTCGGAAAAATTACATATCTACCGTCAGACTAACTTTTTAGAGAGATCCAAACTGTTTAGACTGGCATCTCTGCTTAATGATAGTGCCAGATCTAGATTCACACAATGGCTAACTGGCATTAGCCTTTGGCACATTTGCCCCTTTCTTCAGTCTATTTGTTGATTAAGACACGTCTTAATTCTTCAGAAGCTCCATATCTTTTATGCGCTTGAATACTCAATAGACAATCTTGGGATGCTGCTTTGGACTGTCCCTGCACCCCTCCTTCAGTCTGAAAATTATTTTTTTGGGTACTCAATTGCCTCTTTGAGAAATATTGGAAAAGTACATTTTGGCTAAGACTGTACTTTTCCTCTTAAAAACTGTTTTAATAGATTGCACTGGATGCACAAAATAAATTGGTCACACATCAGTCCATCAAAAAGCCCAAGACTAGAGATGAGAACATCTTTTGAAATTTGAATTCTATGACATTTCAGAATTTTCCTCAAAAATTGTATTTGCGGCAATTAAATTAGTATGAATTTTAATACTAGAAAGCTTGCAATTGCTTGGAGAATATATGTGGGGGCAGGGGCGGACCTACTGCCAGTGCATCCGGTTCACTGAACTGGGGCCCCCGAGGGAGAGGGGGCCCCTCCAGCAGGGCCGCCATCAGGGCATGACTGCCCTGACTCCAGCATGGGGCCCGGCCGGTCGGGGCCCCCCTGTTGTGCGTCTCCTCATGGGGCCCCCCCGCAGGACCCCCCCACCGTCACATGACCGGAGACATCCCTGCGCTCAGCATGGTTCCCCGGCCCCAAGCTGAGCGCAGGGACATCTCCGGTCATGTGACGGCGCCGGCACAATTCTTACCCCTCCCCGTGCCTCCGCAGCGTCTTCCGCGTCCTCTGACTGTGACGTCTCAGGTCAGAGGGCGCAGTGATATGTTTACACCGCGCGCAATCTCTCCTGAGCTGTCACAGCGGGAAGACGTGGGCGATTCTGGAGTCCGGATCAGCATCAGGTAAGAAGTAAGGTGAGTATTTGATTTTTTTTTTTTTATGTATGGGGCATTATATGGTGGGGGGAGAGTGGGTGTGACATCCTGCATGGGGCATTATATGGGGGGGTAACATCCTGCATGGGGCATTATATGGGGGGGTGACATCCTGCATGGGGCATTATATGGGGGGGTGACATACTGCATGGGCATTATAAGAGGGGAAGGGGGGAAGTGACGTCCTGCATGGGGCATTATAAGGGAGGGGTGTGACATCCTGCATGGGGCATTATAAGGGAGGGGGTGTGACATCCTGCATGGGGCATTATAAGAGGGGGAGGGGGGAATTGACATCCTGCATGGGGGCATTATATGGGGGTGGGGGGGTGACATCCTGCATGGGGAATTATAAAAGAGGAAGGGGGGAAGTGACATCCTGCATGGGGCATTATAAGGGAGGGGGGGTGACAACCTGCATGGGGCATTATAAGGGGGGTGAC
Source organism: Phyllobates terribilis (assembly GCF_046119375.1). Taxonomy (NCBI): domain Eukaryota; kingdom Metazoa; phylum Chordata; class Amphibia; order Anura; family Dendrobatidae; genus Phyllobates; species Phyllobates terribilis. The sequence continues at coordinate 288,654,270 of NW_027362761.1, forward strand.
ATCCTGCATGGTGGCATTATATGGGGGTGGGGGGGTGTGACATCCTGCATGGGGCATTATAAGAGGGGGAGGGGGGAATTGACATCCTGCATGGGGCATTATATGGGGGTGGGGGGGAGTGTGACATCCTGCATGGGGCATTATAAGAAGGGAAGGGGGGAAGTGACATCCTGCATGGGGCATTATAAGAGGGGAAGGGGGGAAGTGACATCCTGCATGGGGCATTATAAGAGAGGGGTGTGTGACATCCTGCATGGGGCATTATAAGAAGGGGAGGGGGGAATTGACATCCTGCATGGGGCATTATAAGGAGGGTGGGTGTGTGACATACTGCATGGGGCATTATAAGGAGGGGGGGTGTGACCTCCTGCATGGGGCATTGTAAGGGAGGGGGTGGTCTGACATACTGCATGGGGCATTATAAGGGAGGGGGGGTGTGACATCCTGCATGGGGCATTATAAGGGAGGGGGTGTGACATCCTGCATGGGGCATTATAAGAGGGGGAGGGGGGAATTGACATTCTGCATGGGGCATTATAAAGAGGGTGGGTGTGTGACATACTGCATGGGGCATTATAAGAAGGGGGGGTGTGACCTCCTGCATGGGGCATTGTAAAGGAGGGGGTGGTCTGACATACTGCATGGAGCATTGAAAAGGGGGGAAGTGACATCCTGCAAGGGGCATTATATGGGGGGGAGAGGTGACATCCTGCATGGGGCTTTTTATGGGGGGTAGAGGTGACATCCTGCATAGGGCATTAAAAGGGGGGAACAACCTGCATGGAGCGTTATATGCGGGCCAATATTCTGTATGGAGCGTTATATGGGGGTCAGTATTCTGTATGGAGCATTATAAGGGGGTCAATATTCTGTATGGAGCGTTATATGGGGTCAGTATTCTGTATGGAGCGTTATATGGGGGACAGTATTCTGTATGGAGCATTATATGGGGGCCAGTATTCTGTATGCAGTGTTATATGGGGACCAGTATCCTGTATGGAGCGTTATATGGGGACCAGTATCCTGTATTGTGCATTATATGATGACCAGTATCCTGTATGGAGTATTATAAGGGGGTCAGTATCCTGTATGGAGCATTATATGGTGCCCATAATACTGTATGGAGGACTATACTGTCCGGTCTACACTGTGCACTGTGAGGTTTCGCCGGTTTCTGAGCTATTGTAGAATTTACAATAGATATCGCTCATGTAATGTAGTAAGTGAAATCCTTGGCCTTGTACTATATATATATTTCTCTGTGGTATCTGTGCATCATGAATCATGGTATGTGTTAAAGGGGCCACTGAAACTCTGTCGCCCAGGGCCCACAAAAACCTGGAGCCGGCCCTGGGGGTAAGTATAACAAGTTTTATTTTTTTAAAATACAATTAATTAACTAGGAGTGGGGGGAATCAGAGATGCACGGGGGGATGAGAGATGCACGGGGGGGGGGGCAAAAAAAATTCTTGCTCCGGGGCCCACTACAGTCTGTGTCCGCCCCTGTGTGCGGGCGAGGAGAGAGCTTACTCTCTATAGAAGATAGAGAGAAGACCTAGTTGACCATAATAGCTTATACTCTATAGGATATGGAGCAAAGACCTGGCTGACCATAAGAGATTAAACTGTACAGAAGTTAGAGATGACCCTGCTGACCACAAAAACGTTCACTCTACGGGAGAGAGAGATTTACCCAGTGATTCGGGAAAAGGAAAACTACTCTTCCGTACAAACTGTGCTCAGCTGTGAACCCCTGATCTGTAATGGCCATGTACTGGTCCACAACTGTACAAGGTATGATAATCTATAAAATGTCATAGCTGCAGTGCATTCAAGGCATTATCAGGAGGCCCGCGAGGCAACACAAAGTGACATTAGCCTGCTACCTGATGCTTCAGCAATCTGAGAAATGGTGCACGGATTTTTTTTTTTTCAGACTGCGAATCTAATTTCAAAATGTTCAAATTCATGTGAAACCAAATTCAATTCAAATTCTATCCTCCTCAGATCGATCCACTCATCTGTACCCAAGACTATTGGCACCATGCTTCTGGATCCTGTCCATTAACTCCTGCAGTACTAGTGTAAATTGCAACAATTTTATCTTCTCATTTTGGCATCTGGAGAATAATTTTGCCCTCAGTGAGAAGGCAAAATAGGTGTGTCCACAGAAACAGTGAAAATAATCCAAAACATTGGAAAAGCTTTTTCTGTTTTCTTCACAGACCAGTAACACAGCTCTCAAGGCCTCTCCTTCCATGAGCAACATAGCTAAATCCACTGTATTAGCCTATGGGACCCTACGCAGATGAGCTGAACATTTCAATATCTTTGCCCATTGTATCAGGGGCATGTTACAGCTATTTTATTCAAGTACACTGCTTGTAATGGCCACTGCAAGGAAATACATTGCAGGTAAGCATGGGGATGCCACCATACTTTCTTATAATCGTCCGTATCCTGCCTCAACAAAATATAAGTTTAGTACTGTCAGTGTGCTATATTACCAATGGGAGCAGGCAGGTGACAGATATAATAGTACAACATTATTTCAGAAGTGGAATGTGGATTACATAAAAACATGAAATCAGTCTTCGAAGAAATCCATATACGTATCTCAGACACAGGATTTTCCTCAGCCCCCACTAGCCACATACAAATGAGCACAGTCCAAGCAGTTTTTAGCTTTTCTCCTGCCTGGTGGTAATGTCAGTCTGCTGTATCACCAAAGGAAGCCGACGGGTGGCAGATATAATACAAATTTACTTCAGAAATAAATTGTGGAATATCAAGTGACACACACTTAATCTCTCAGATATCCATATATTTTAGATACAGGATTTTCTTCAGCTCCCACCAGCTACATAACAATGAGAATTGTCCCAGTAGCACTTAGCCTTTCTCCTGTTTTCTCAGCTTTCTCTAAATTTTTCTCCTGTTGAAGACTCTCCTCTCCTGGGCCTTTCTCCAGTCTCTACAGGCTCTCTTGTCAGGGATCTTTTTGTGCTGTATTTCTCTATACTCCCCCCACAGCAGACTAATTGCCTCTGCTAACTGTTCACATAAGAGTACTAAAAACAAAGAATTTGCTAGGACCACATATTAGCTCTAGAAAATTATTGTGAACTGTAAAGGAAATGATACATATTTTTTAAAATATTTAAAAAATATAAATCTGAATATTGTGACATGCATTTTTATTCAGCTCCCCTCAGTAAATACATTGTAGGACCATCTTTCGCTGCAATTACTGCTGGAAGTCTTTTAAGATATGTCTCTACCAGCTTTGCACATCTAGAAGCTAAAATGTTTGCCCATTCTTCTTTGCAAACTAGCTCTAAATTGGATGGAGAGGATCTATGAACAGAAATTTTCAAGTGCTGCCACAGATTCTCAATAGGATTTAGATCCGGGACTGTGACTGGGCCATTTAAACACATGAATGTGCTGTGACTAGTGTTGAGCGATACCTTCCGATATCAGGAAATATCGTATCGGATTGGATCGGGCCGATACCCAAAAAGTATCGGATATCGCCGATTCCGATACCGGAAACCAATGCAAGTCAATGGGACACAAATATCGGAATGAAAATAAACCCTTTCTTTCCTTGTAGGTTAATTCTACATGAAGTAAAACAACTAAGAATAATGTAGAATGACATGAAAAGCCGGCAATTCATCAGCGGCATTCACCGGTACCCGACAATTTACAACAGAAAGAATAGAGCTTCACACATAGATTAGATAGATAGAAACATGTCAGTCACATATATATGAAGTACAGTGACAGTGTTGCTTACTGTACTTGTCATTTAGTGTAAAGGATTTATTAAAAAAAATATTAGTGTTTTCGTGCACCGTCTCTTTAAAAAAGCCGGCCGGCAATTCAGCATCTGTACCCGACAATTTATAACAGACAGAATAGAGCTTCACACATAGATTAGATAGATAGAAACATGTCAGTCACATATATAAGAAGTACAGTGACAGTGTTGCTTACAGAACTTGTCATTTAGTGTAAAGGATTTATTTAAAAAAATAATAGTGTTTTCATGCACCGTCTCTTTAAGAAAGCCGGCCGGCAATTCAGCATCTGTACCCGACAATTTAGAATAGAAGGAATAGAGAATCACACATAGATTAGATAGATAGAAACATGTCAGTCACATATATATGAAGTACAGTGACAGTGTTGATTACTGTACTTGTCATTTAGTGTTAAAATAAAGGATTTATTTAAAAAAAAATTGGCGTGGGGTTCCCCTTAATTTTAGGCTCTAGCGGAGGTTAAGCAGACGGCTGGGGCAGATGTTTGAAGCCTGGGAAGGGGGTAATACCCACGGAGCTTCCCAGGCTACTAATATCAGCCCCCAGCTGAATACCTAGCCTTTACTAGCTATTAAAATGGGGGACCCCCCCAAAAAAATGACGTGGGGTCCCCCCTAATTTAATAGCTAGCACAGGCTAGGCAGACAGCTGGGGGCTGATATTAATAGCCCAGGAAGGGTGCCATGAATATTGGCCCCCTCCCAGGCTAGAAACACCAGCCGTCAGCCGCCCCAGAAATGGCGCATCCATAGGATGCGCCAATTCTGGCACTTAGCCTCGCTCTTCCACGCTGCCCTGGTGCGGTGGCAGGGGGTAATAGGGTTGGGGTTGATGTCAGCTTATAATGCCAGCTGACATCAAGCCCAGGTTAGTAATGGAGAGGCGTCTATAAGACACCCCCATTACTAACCCCATAGTCAAAGTTACAAAAAAACACAAACACCCAGAATAAAGTCCTTTAATTGAAATAAAGACACAATTCTTTATTGTTCTAAATTAAACCATACTTACCATCACGCCCATTCCAGCTGAAGCCAACGATCTCCTGCAATAAAAGAAAAATAATAAAGCAACCTCATCCTTACCTTTCGATGGTTCCCAGGACAGCTCCAGCTCTGCTACATCGAGATGACAGGCTGGACCGCAGCAGAAAGCTGCCATCCAGCCTGTCATCCCGCAGACACTGAGAAGCGCAGGCATGCTTGCGCTCCTCAGTGTCTCTCTGTGACGTCATCCAGATGAGCCGAGTTCATGTCCAATGAACTCAGCTCACCTCATGCACGTCACTGACAGCGTGGGAAAATTCTCCTGCACTCAGCGCTTCAGCGTGAGAATTCTCCCACGCTGTCAGTGACATACATGAGGTGAGGTCATGTCCAATGAACTCAGCTCACCTCATGCACGTCACTGACAGCGTGGGAAAATTCTCACGCTGAAGTGCTGAGTGCAGGAGAATTTTCCCACGCTGTCAGTGACGTACATGAAGTGAGCGGAGTTCATTGGACATGACCTCGGCTCATCTGGATGCCGTCACAGCCAGACACTGAGGAGTGGAAGTATGCCTGCGCTTCTCAGTGTCTGCGGGATGACAGGATGGATGGCAGCGTTCTGCTGCGGTCCAGCCTGTCATCTCGATGTAGCAGAGCTGAAGCTGTCGTGGGAGCCATGGAAAGGTAAGGATGAGGTTGCTTTATTATTTTACTTTTATTGCAGGAGATCGTTGGCTTCAGCTGGAATGGGCGTGGTGGTAAGTATGGTTTAATTTAGAACAATAAAGAATTGTGTGTTTATTTCAATTAAAGGACTTTTTTCTGGGTGTTGTGTTTTTTTAAATACTTTACTAGAAATTCATGGTGGTCATGTCTAATATTGGCGTGACCCCATGAATTTTGGGCTTAGGGCCAGCTGATAATGCCAAGCTGGCCTTAACCCCTTTATTACCCAGTGAGCCACCGCACCAGGGCCCTGGATGAGTTGGGTACAGCGCCAGAAGATGGCGCTTCTATGAACGCGCCATTTTCTGGGGCGGCTGCGGACTGCAATTTGCAGCGGGGGTGGCCCAGAAAGCTTGGGTCTCCCTGCGCTGCGGATTCCAGCCCCCAGCTGCCTAGTTGTATCTGGCTGGGCACAAAAATAGGGCGAAGCCCCACGCATTTTTTTTTAAAATTATTTCATGAAATTCATGGAATAATTAAGAAAAAAAGGGCTTCCCTATATTGTTGTGTCCAACCAGGTACAAATAGGCAGCTGGTGGTTGGGGGCAGCCCATTCCTGCCTGCTGTACCTGGCTGGACACAAATATAGTGCGAAGCCCCACGTCAATTTTTTTTTAATTATTTCATGAAATAATTTTTTTAAAAAAGGGCTTCCCTATATTGTTGTGTCCGGCCAGGTACAAATAGGCAGCTGGTGGTTGGGGGCAGCCTGTTCCTGCCTGCTGTACCTGGCTGGACACAAATATAGGGCGAAGCCCCACGTCAATTTTTTTTAAAATAAGTCCTTTATTTTAACACTAAATGACATTTGAGGAGTTAATAAAGATGCAGTCCCTAAATTATTATTTATTTTTTAATTAATTTTTCCCAAAACTTTTGACGTGGGCTTCGCCATATTTTTGTATGCCAGCCAGGTACAGCATCCAGCTTCTATGAACGCGCCATTTTCCGGGGTGGCTGCGCACTGCAATTTTCAGCGGGGGGAGGGGGGGGGCAGAAAGCTTGGGCCTCCCTGCGCTGCAGATTCCATCCCCCAGCTGCCTAGTTGTACCTGGCTGGACACAAAAATAGGGAGAAGCTTCACGTATTTTTTTTTTTAAATTATTTCATGAAATTCATGAAATAATTAAGAAAAAAAGGGCTTCCCTATATTGTTGTGTCCAACCAGGTACAAATAGGCAGCTGGTGGTTGGGGGCAGCCCGTTCCTGCCTGCTGTACCTGGCTGGACACAAATATAGTGCGAAGCCCCACGTCAATTTTTTTTAAATCATTTCAGGAAATTCATGAAATAATTTAAAAAAATTGATGTGGGGCTTCGCCCTATATTTGTGTCCAGTCAGGTACAGCAGGCAGGAACGGGCTGCCCCCAACCACCAGCAGCCTATTTGTACCTAGCCGGACACAACAATATAGGGAAGCCCTTTTTTTCTGAATTATTCCATGAATTTCATGAATTTAAAAAAAAAAAAACGTGGAGCTTCGCCCTATTTTTGTGTCCAGCCAGGTACAACTAGGCAGCTGGGGGCTGGAATCTGCAGCGCAGGGAGGCCCAAGCTTTCTGGGCCCCACCCGCTGCAAATTGCAGTCCGCAGCCGCCCCGGAAAATGGCGCGTTCATAGAAGCGCCATCTTCTGGCGCTGTACCCAACTCATCCAGGGCCCTGATGCGGTGGCTCACTGGGTAATAAAGGGGTTAAGGCCAGCTTGGCATTATCAGCTGGCCCTAAGCCCGAAATTCATGGGGTCACGCCAATATTAGACATGACCACCATGAATTTCTAGTAAAGTATTTAAAAAAAACACAAACACCCAGAAAAAAGTCCTTTAATTGAAATAAACACACAATTCTTTATTGTTCTAAATTAAACCATACTTACCATCACGCCCATTCCAGCTGAAGCCAACGATCTCCTGCAATAAAAGAAAAATAATAAAGCAACCTCATCCTTACCTTTCCATGGCTCCCACGACGGCTCCAGCTCTGCTACATCGAGATGACAGGCTGGACCGCAGCAGAACGCTGCCATCCAGCCTGTCATCCCGCAGACACTGAGAAGCGCAGGCATACTTCCACTCCTCAGTGTCTGGCTGTGACGGCATCCAGATGAGCCGACAATGAACTCGGCTCACCTCATGTACGTCACTGACAGCGTGGGAGAATTCTCCTGCACTCAGCGCTTCAGCGTGAGAATTTTCCCACGCTGTCAGTGACGTGCATGAGGTGAGGTCATGTCCCATGAACTCGGCGCACCTCATGCACGTCACTGACAGCGTGGGAGAATTCTCACGCTGAAGCGCTGAGTGCAGGAGAATTTTCCCACGCTGTCAGTGACGTGCATGAGGTGAGCTGAGTTCATTGGACATGACCTCGGCTCATCTGGATGACGTCACAGAAAGACACTGAGGAGCGCAAGCATGCCTGCGCTTCTCAGTGTCCGCGGGATGACAGGCTGGATGGCAGCGTTCTGCTGCGGTCCAGCCTGTCATCTCGATGTAGCAGAGCTGAAGCTGTCCTGGGAACCATGGAAAGGTAAGGATGAGGTTGCTTTATTATTTTACTTTTATTGCAGGAGATCGTTGGCTTCAGCTGGAATGGGTGTGGCGGTAAGTATGGTTTAATTTAGAACAATAAAGAATTGTGTCTTTATTTCAATTAAAGGACTTTTTTCTGGGTGTTTGTGTTTTTTTTAAATACTTTACTAGAAATTCATGGCGGTCATGTCTAATATTGGCGTGACCCCATGAATTTCGGGCTTAGGGCCAGCTGATAATGCCAAGCTGGCCTTAACCCCTTTATTACCCAGTGAGCCACCGCACCAGGGCCCTGGATGAGTTGGGTACAGCGCCAGAAGATGGCACTTCTATGAACGCGCCATTTTCCGGGGCGGCTGCGGACTGCAATTTGCAGCGGGTGGGACCCAGAAAGCTTGGGTCTCCCTGCGCTGCAGATTCCAGCCCCCAGCTGCCTAGTTGTACCTGGCTGGACACAAAAATAGGGCGAAGCGCCACACATTTTTTTTTTTAATTATTTCATGAAATTCATGGAATAATTAAGAAAAAAAGGGCTTCCCTATATTGTTGTGTCCGGCTAGGTACAAATAGGCAGCTGGTGGTTGGGGGCAGCCCGTTCCTGCCTGCTGTACCTGGCTGGACACAATTATAGGGCGAAGCCCCACATAATTTTTTTTTAATTATTTCATGAATTTCCTGAAATAATTAAAAAAAAATTGACGTGGGGCTTCACACTATATTTGTGTCCAGCCAGGTACAGCAGGCAGGAACGGGCTGCCCCCAACCACCAGCTGCCTATTTGTATCTAGCCGGACACAACAATATAGGGAAGCCCTTTTTTTCTTAATTATTCCATGAATTTCATGAAATAATTAAAAAAAAAAAAACGTGGAGCTTCTCCCTATTTTTGTGTCCAGCCAGGTACAACTAGGCAGCTGGGGGATGGAATCTGCAGCGCAGGGAGGCCCAAGCTTTTTGCCCTCCCCCCCCCCGCTGAAAATTGCAGTCCGCGGCCGCCCCGGAAAATGGCGCGTTCATAGAAGCTGGATGCTGTACCTGGCTGGCATACAAAAATATGGCGAAGCCCACGTCAAAAGTTTTGGGAAAAATTTATTAAAAAATAAATAATAATTTAGGGACTGCATCTTTATTAAGTCCTCAAATGTCATTTAGTGTTAAAATAAAGGATTTATTTAAAAAAAAAATGGCGTGGGATCCCCCATAATTTTAGTCTCTAGCGGAGGTTAAGCAGACGGCTGGGGCAGATGTTTGAAGCCTGGGAAGGGGGTAAAACCCACGGAGCTTCCCAGGCTACTAATATCAGCCCCCAGCTGAATACCTAGCCTTTACTAGCTATTAAAATGGGGGACCCCCCAAAAAAAAATGACGTGGGGTCCCCTCTATTTTAATAGCTAGCAAAGGCTAGGCAGACAGCTGGGGGCTGATATTAATAGCTCAGGAAGGGTGCCATGAATATTGGCCCCCTCCCAGGCTAGAAACACCAGCCGTCAGCCGCCCCAGAAATGGCGCATCCATAGGATGCGCCAATTCTGGCACTTAGCCTCGCTCTTCCACGCTGCCCTGGTGCGGTGGCAGGGGGTAATAGTGGTGGGGTTCATGTCAGCGCCAGCTGCCATGAAGCCCAGGTTAGTAATGATGGCCGTCTATATGACACCCCCATTACTAACCTACAAAGTGTTAAAAAGAAAAAACACACTACACCCAGAAAAAAATAATTTATTTGAAATAAAACACCATTTTATTTAATTCTTAGTTTACTAAAAAAAAAATAGTTACCTGTCCACGTTCCTGCGCTGATCTCCCATGCACAGCTGTCACATCTGGAGATGGTGACAGCTGTGCATGGCTGCTGTAAGCTCACGCTGCCGGGAACACGTCCGCTCCCGGCAGCGGGAGCCACTGACTGAGGTCACCGGAGTGCATTCAGGCAGCGCAGCTCCGGAGACCTCCTTTACGGCAGTGCTGTACCGTGGGAATTTCTCACGATACAGCAGTGCCGTAAAGGAGCTAACCGGAGCAGCGCTGCCTGAACTCCGGTGAACCCTTACGGCCCCGTCATTCTAGCGGCGGCAGCGGTTCAGAGCGGTCAAATTCTATGTGGCTGCTCTGAACTGGAGATCTTCGTGGGACACTCGTGGACTACTACGGAGGGGTAAGGATAAGGTTGTGGTTTATTATTTTATATTTTATTACAGGAGATCGATGGCTTCGGGGAATTAGGTGTCTTGGTGAGTATAGGTGTAGTTTTTTATTTTTTACTTTATTTTAGGTGGCGATCGGCGGGGACAGGTAATGTATGAACTAATTTCTTTTAGGTAACCACTGGCCACCAATGACATGTATTTAACATTTATTGGGGACACAGTAGGGCAATTTAAATAGCAGGATCAGGCTGATGGGAACTACTGCTCCCATCGAGCTGATCCTGCTGGCAGGAGTGGACGGGGGACAGACATAGGCCGATGGGAGTAGTAGTGTCACATCGGCCTATGTCTGCCCGCACACACACCCGCACACACACCCGCACACACACACCCCGCACACACACCCGCACACACACCCCGCACACACACACACCCCGCACACACTAATCATGACGGGTCCGGGAGGTGAGGCTGACCTGTGCGGCCGTGGGAAAGTTGATGTGAGTTCATGCAGTCAAGCATGAACTCACATGAACCCTCTGAGGGCACCGCGGCTACTTCAAATGAACAGCTGATCGGCATCACCTGATACCTCAGCTGTTCATTTGAAATAACCGGCGGGAAAGCGCAGCACAGAACGGGAAAGCCGGCGGTGAAGTCTTTTCACTGCCGGCTTCCCCGCCCGGGTCCTTCGCTCCTTGGTGCTGCGCTCCCCGCCCGGTCCTAATTTACGATCGGGATGGGAGGTGGCGAGGGGAGCGGAGGATCGGGGTGGGAGGCTGCGGGGAAGCAGTATGGGGCTGCGTGATTGTTTAAAAGCCGGCGGCTTTTTACCGCGCGCCGGCTTTTAAACAATCAGGAGAATTCTCCCACGCTGGGATGGCATTCTGATGACAAGCTGGATCGCAGCTGAGCGCTGCCATCCAGCTTGTCATCCTTCAGAGACACTGCAGAGCGCAGGCATTATGGGAACTTCCGATTCCGGTATTCGATATTATAAAAGTATCGGAATTAAGTATCGGAATTCCGATACAGTGAATATCGGCCGATACCCGATATTTCAGTATCGGAATGCTCAACACTAGCTGTGACCTAAACCGTTCCATTTTAGGTCTGGCAATATGTTTAGAGTCATTGTCTTGCTGGAATACCCTTGTCTCAAGTCTTTTGCAGCCTCTATAACAGGTTGTCCTCCAGGATTGCCTTGTATTTAGCTCTATCCATCTTCCCATCAACTCTGACCAGCTTCCCTATCCATGCTGAAGAAAAGCATCACCATAGCATGATGCTGCCATCACCATGTTTGACAATAGGGATGGTGTTTTCAGGTTGATGTGCTAATGTCCAGTGTTAGTTTTCCATTACACATACCATTTTGCATTTAGCCCAAAAAGTTCTACTTTGTCTGATCTAATCAGAGCAGCTTCCAAATGCGAGCCGTGTCCCTCGCATGGCTTTTTGAAAACTCCAATTTGGACTTCTTAGGGCTTGTTTCAAAAAATGGCTTTCTTCTTATCAGTCTTCCATAAACATCATATATGGAGTATACGACTAATAGTTCTCGTGTGGACAAATTCTCCCATCTGAGTGAAGCTCCACCAGAGTAATCTTGGGCCTCTTGGCTGTTTCTCTAATTAGTGCTCTCCTTGCTTGGGATGAAAGTTTAGGTGGATGGCCATGTCTTGATAAGTTTGCAGTTGTGCTATACTACTTTAATTTTTGGATGATTGAAAAGTGCTCCGTGATGTTTTCAGAGCTTCGGTTGTTTTTTTTATAACCATTTTTTATAACCTAACTGTGCTTTACTCTTCTTTACAACCTTATTCCTTACCTGTCTGGTGTGTTGGTGCGTTCTTTATTTTAATGATGCTGTTTGATCCCTAATGTTCTCAAACAAACCTCTGAGGCCTTCACAGGAAAACTGTAGTTATACTGACAATAAATTACATACAGGTGGACTCAATTTACTAATTATGTGACTTCTGGAGGAAATTTGTCACTAAGGATTTTATTTAAAGGTATCAGACTACAAGGGGCTGAATACAAATGCACCTCCAAATTTTCTGATTTATATTTTAAAATATTTAGAAAACCATGTATCACTTCCTTTACACTTCACAAATATTTGCTTCTTTGTGTTGGCATATCACATAAAATCTGAGGCGAGCATATATAGCAGAGGCGAGTGGTCAACGCTGAACAGCTGTGACAATCCAGATAGTAAAGCTCCAGGAGCTTCAACTGAACAGATTAACCCTTGCACCACTATCAACGAAAAAACCTGCTCATTTAATACGATGGAGAAGTACTTATAACCAGTGCAGGAGTTTGTGACACCAGACACCGCGATCATCTGGCCCCTCTCTGTCGCGGTATCCCTGTTACAATTAGCTTGCTTAATCTGTTCACCGTCACCAGGCAGACACTCTTTGTAGATTGACTAAGCCAGTGTATTTTATATGCTTAAATATTAAAAGATTCATTTTTTAAAACGGAGAGATTTTGTAAAAATATGGGAAGTGGATACTTTTGTCTTTAGAAGCATAAAAGTATTTACATAAGAACATGGGAGAAATGGTTTTGATGTCATCTATTTATTATTGTTTATTATACTTTGCTTGTATACTGCCATCATATTCTGCAGCACTTTACAGGCACTATCATCACTCTCCCCACTGGGGCTCTCGATCTAAATTCCCTATAAGTATGTCTTTGAAGTGTGGGAGGAAACCAAAGCACCCGGGGAGAACATACAAACTCCTTGCAGATGTTGTCCTTCAGGGGATTTGAATCCTGGACCCTAGTGCTGCAAGGCTAAAGACTTTCTACCCACTGAGCCACATGAAGGGTAGGAAGGAGAAAGAAGGAATTAATTTTTTTATTTTGGGGGGATGGAAGAAATAATATAATAACTTTAATTATATACAGTGGTGTGAAAAAGTGTTTGCCCCCTTCCTGATTTTTTGCTTGTTTGTCACACTTAAATGTTTCCGATCACAAAGCAAATTTAAATATTAGACAAAGATAACACAAGTAAACACAAAATGCAGTTTTAAATGAATCTGATTGGAAACATTTAAGTTTAACAAACATGCAAAAGACTTAGGAGCAAAACAGTAACAATGCAGTGACATGACAAGAATCTGCATAACTAATCATATGCAAAATAGTTGCAAGTCAAATTTATGTATGAGGAAGGTAAGATGATTGTCAATAAAATGATGATAGTCTCATGTTAGAAGCAGTAGTGGATGATGAGATATGGAGCCTGAAAGTCAAAAGTTCAAAACATTGTTAACCTTTTGCTCGTCACTGTATATGGATAGGATTCAAGTATTGTGACACTTGTGCTAATGGTGTCTAGTGTTGTCTGTTGAATGTTTGACAATTGGAGGACCGGGTCATATATTTAATAATCAGGTCTATGTGCACACTACTTTTTTCAGGTACATCCACTATGAAACCTGCCTGAAAAAGCACTAACTAATTGCTCAAAAGAATGAACATATGCATTTCTATAGAAAAACAACTTGCTGTTCATATGTTCTATCTTTAAAGCATCTTTTCACAGCTTTATATTTCCAAAGATGCCAAGCAGTTAAAAGAAGTGAGCTGACCATTCTTCGGGTGTTTTCTGCTTTTAATAGACTCTGTACCTTTCAAAACAAGACAATGGGAATGCTCAAATGATGCCCAGTAGAAAATCATATGTCTTTTAGCAAACATTTTTACATCAAAAACTGCTAGCGGTTTTTTCATTGCTGAATGGGGTAAAAAAAAGCTGCTGAAAAACAGCAGTAGAACTAGGGCAATTGGCATCCACTTGAAAACCACATCATCTCTGGCTGCCTGGAAAAGACCTTGTGTACATATATTTAGTCTACTTTGTGTGTTTCTGTCTGGTTTGTTTTAGACATAACATGTCTATGATTATATTAATCAGCCCAAGTATTTCTTAATACCATAGGCACTGTCCTACTAAACTAACTGGGCTCAGTTACTGGTTATCATATTCTGCACTTTGCACATGGATTTCATTGTATATAGAGTCCTTCTGCTCTAGCAACAATGTTGTAAAATCAGTTAATTTCTTTTCTTAATCAAGCCCTAGAGCAAGTAATCGGTAAAGATATAATCTGAACGCGTTAGGATATTCCAGTGTATTATAGGTAATTTTTTGCTTATAGAAACCACTGTGAAAAATGAATTACATGCATGAAATTATGTCTAATGCAGTGCAGGTTATATTTAGAATTTAAGCATAATCTGCTCTACAGTTATATCATTTAAAAGCAATATGTCTAGATTATGACTGAGTTTGAGGTTTTTAATCTTATTATGGAAACATGTATAGCGTTCCATTTGAAATAGGCTGCTGCTTTTGGTTTGTCCAGAAACTACGAAAATAATTAGACTTCCAGCATATCCATCTTATTGCTTCCAGTGGTATTTTCAGGTTTGGAAGTTGTTATCCCTTATCCATGATATATATGATAATTTCCTGATCGCTGGAGATCCAACTTCTAGGAACCGCACCAATCCCAAGAACTGCAGCTCTGTAATGCCCTGTGTGAATGAGACAGTGGTCAATCATGTGCATTGCTGCTCCACTTCATTATTATGGGAGTGCCGAAGTCCAGCTGGGCACTGCACTCGGCTATAACTGGTGGAACTATTAAAATGAATGGAGTGGCAGTGCACAAGATCGAACAATAATTCAGTTACATGGGCCCTGTTTTTTAGAACTGGTTGGGTCCCAGTAGTCAGACTCCCAGTGATTTGGAAAACAGACCCCCGGTGATTTGAGGTTTTAGAATAGGGCCCACTACTTTTTAACATATTTATTAATGACCTTGTAGGGGGCATACAGAATAGAATTACAATATTTGCAGATGATGCTAAACTCTGCAGGGTAATCAACACTGAGGAAGATGAATCCTTCTCTAATATTAAATTATGTCAGCTGGAGGCTTGGATTAAGAAATGACAATTGAAGTTGAATGCTGATAAATGTAAGGTTATGCACTTGGGGAGAGCTCAGCTAATAAAATGTATAATTATGTACTAAATTGTAAAACAATGGGTAAAACTGATACTGAAATAGACCTGGGTGTATGGGTGGTCAGCAAACTCCACTTTAGTGATTAGCATCAGGCAGATGCTGCCAAGCCAAATAAAATAATGGGATGCATTAAAAGAGACATAGATGATTATGATGAGAACATAATTTGCCTCTAAACAAGTCACTAGTGCGACCACATTTAGAATACTGTGTACAGTTCTGGTCTCCGGTGTATAAGACATAGCTGAACTAGAGTGGGTGCAGAGAAGAGTAACGAGGATTATTAAGGGATTAGTTAGATTGTAATATCAAGAAAACTTATTAAACTTGGGGTTATTTAGCATGGAAAATTGAAGGCTTTGGGGCAATCTTACTACATTGTACAAAATATGTGAGGAGAGAGTACAGAGATCTTTCTAATGATCTTTTTACACTTAGGGACAAGGGAGCATCCTCTACATCTAGAGGAAAGAAGGTTTAATCATAATCACAGACTCAGATATTTTTAGTTAAGCGCAGTGAGACTATGGAGCTCTCTGCCACATGATGTTGCAATGGTTGATTCACCTCTAAAGCTTAAAAAGATGGATACTACTGGAACAGATGCCAAATGGAGTCCAAATTGTTTCTATCTGCCTCTGCCTTATAATGAATAGTTCCATCAGGGGGGTTTTGTCTGAATTACATTTTTGTGGACTTTACCTGGAAAAATCCACGTAAATGCTAAGTGTAGAGCACAAGAATGTGATCCTAGCCTTGCAAGTGATCAAAAAATGTTATGTACCTCAAAATATTACCAATAAAAACCCTAAATTATCTTTCTCAAAACCAGCCCCCACTCAGGTCGGTCAATTATCACTGGAAATATAGAGGGTTCCCATGATACTTTTAGAAGAAAGACTCTAAAAAAAGTGACATGTCTCCCACTCCCTGATATAAAATCCAGTGAAATCTCCCAAATTTAATTGCCCCCCTCTTTCTGAGCCCCACTGTGCCTAAACCACAGTAACCGGCCACATTTGTGGGACTATTGTAGCGGGGAGAGCCCAATTAACAATTTCACAAGGTGCATATTTCCAGGAGCACAAGCTGGGCACAATGTATGGGGGTGCTACAATATATGGGGGCTCTACACTATATGGGGGCACAATGTATGGGCACTAAACTGGAAGATTTGCAATTGTCCATAAAAAAGCACAGCGTGGATGTTACAAAACAGTCACTGCAGCCATAGATAAATTTATTGTGAGATTCAATTTCTACAATGGGGGTCACTTTTGGGGTTTTTGTGCTGTTCTGGCACCTTATGGGCTCTGCAAATGTCACCGACAAACTATTCTAGCAAAATCTGTTCTCCAAAATCCAAATAGCGCTCCTTCCTTTTCAGTCTTGACATGTAACATGTTATAGTTAAAGAAACCTGTCACGTCCTAGTAGCTATATAAACTACCCCCATTGGCTTGTTAGTGATTCAATGTGCATCACTAACAAGCTGTTTTTATGACAATCGGTGAGAGTATAATGTTGTTATATTGTTTTATACACTTTATCTTACTTGCTCATATTCAATCATAGGGGAGTGATTCTCACAATCAGTCATGGGCGGTCATCGCGTTCAGTTAATGCTGGCACCACCCATGTTTGAGGGGCTACAATATATGGGGGCTTTACATTATATGGGGGCACAATGTATGGGCACTAAACTGGAAGATTTGCAATTGTCCATAAAAAAGCACAGCGTGGATGTTACAAAACAGTCACTGCAGCCATAGATAAATTCATTGTGAGATTTAATTTCTACAATGGGGGTCACTTTTGGGGTTTTTGTGCTGTTCTGGCACCTTATGGGCTCAGCAAATGTCACCGACAAACTATTCTAGCAAAATCTGTTCTCCAAAATCCAAATAACGCTCCTTCCTTTTCAGCCTTGACATGTAACATGTTATAGTTAAAGGAACATGTCACGTCCTTGTAGCTATATAAACTGTCCCGATTGGCTTGTTAGTGATTCAATGTGCATCACTAACAAGCTGTTTTTATGAAAATCGGTGAGAGTATAATGTTGTTACATTGTTTTATATACTTTATCTTACCTGCTCTAATTCAGTCATAGGGGAGTGATTCTCACAATCAGTCATGGGCGGTCATCGCGTTCAGTTAATGCTGGCGCCACCCATGTTTGAGGGGCGCATGCGCATTTGCACACGTTGGGCCGCTGGTCCGGCGCGTGCTCACTGAGGCTGTGTGATTACCAGCTTCAGTGCGCACACGCAGTCACCCGCGACTCCCAGCACGTGCACGGTAAATGTATCTTGCGGTGACCGCATGCGCAGTGACACAGCAGTTATAACCGCATGATACATTGACCGCGCACGTGCCGGGAGCCATAGGTGACAGCGTGTGCGCACTGAAGCTGGTAATCACACAGCCTCAGTGCGCATACGCCGGACCAGCGGAATGACCTGTGCAAATGCACATGCGCCTATCAAACATCGCACTTGCTGGGAGCAGTATTTAAATGTCATGGGCGGTGCCAGCACTAACTGAAAGCGGCAGCGCCGCCCATGACTGAATGTCAGAATCACTCCCCTATGACTGAATACGAGCAGGTAAGATAAAGTATATAAAACAATATAGCAACATTATACTATCACCAATTTTAATAAAAACAGCTTGTTAGTGATGCACATTAAATCACTAGCAAGCCAATGGTTGCAGTTTGCATAGCTACTAGGATGTGACAGGTTCCCTTTAATTTAGTGAAAAAAATGTACAATTGGTGGAGAAAGGTTGAACTTGATGGACCTAGGTCTTTTTTCAACCAATGTAACTATATGTGATCAAACAGTAGGGCAACACCGCATTTGGGAGAAATTGCACAATAAATTGTGGAGTGCATTTTCACCTACTAACTCTTGTGTAACTGAAAAATTTGCAGAAATTAAGAAATACATTTTTTACCATCAGTATGTTATACTTCAACGTCCAAATGTTATTAAATTATGTGAGGCACCTGTGGGTTTAAAATGCACATTCCAACCGCAGAAGAATTCCATAAGCAGGTAAATTTCCAATTTGGGGTCACTTGTGGGGGTTTCTGCTGTTTTGGCACTTCAGAGGCTCAGTTAATGGCACCCAGAATCTATTCAAACCTGTATTCTAAAAGCCAAGTAGCGCTCCTTCCCATTCGATCCCTCCTGTGTGCTCAAACAGTAGTGTACAACCAAATATTTGATACTGCAGCAATTCTGTAAAAATTGCATAACAAATTATAGGGTCCACCTTTTCCTATTACCCCTCGTGTAAATTTAAAATTTTGTTCTATAACTGTATTTTAGTGGAAAAAAATATTATTTTTTGTTTTCATATCTAAATGTTATAATGTTTTGAGAATCACCTGTAGGTTAAAAATGCTCAGTACACCACTAGATAAATTCCTTGAGGAGTCTAGTTCTCAAAATGGGGTCACTTGTGTGGATGTTTTGCTGTTTTGGCATGTCAGTGGCTCTGCAAAGGCAACATTGCATTCACAATTTATTGCAGACAAATTTATCTTCCAAATATAAAATAGCATTTATATTCCAAATAAATGTAAGTTTTAAAGTATTTGAGGGGGTGCAGTTTTTAAAATGGTATAATTTCTGGGGAGTTTCAAATATAAAGGCCTCTCAAAGTCCATTTAAATCTGAATAGGTCTCTAAAGAATTAAGTTTTCTAAATTTCAATAAAAAATGAGGAATCGCTGCTAAACTTTTAACCCTTCTAACATCCTAACAAAACAAAAATACATTTGAAAAATAATGCAAATGTAAAGTAAATATATGGGAAATTATATGGGAAATGTTATTTATTGCTTATTTTGTACAGAAAGACTAATTGATTTAAGGATCTAAAAATTGAAAGCTTGAAAATTGCAAATTTTACAAAATGTTCGCAAGAATTCCAATATTTTCACAAATAAATGCAAAACATAACTTAAATTTACCACTAACATAAAGTACAATGTTTCATGAAAATACATTCTCAGAATCACCAGGATACATTGAAGAATTTCAGAGTTACTACCACATGAAGTGACACTGGTCAAATTTAAAAAATTTGGCCTGATCATTACTGTCAAAATTGGCTCTGTCACTAAGGAGTTAAAGAGATTGTGCCAAATTTTGAGGAGTGCAGATATCGAATTGATTGGGATAAGAAATCCATCAGTAAGTATCACCTTTCCATTTGAACTCCATTTGTCTCACTGTAATGAATGCCTTCTTTATTACTCATCTGAAACCAATATTTCATGGATCAGATGAAATTAACAAACAGAAGCTATCAAACAACTGCTAAACGTAGGGAGTACTTAGCCTTTGGTCTATTTTTCTGATGGAGATGTACAGAGTGGGGTTGGGTGAATGGAGAGAATATTATTGCCAGAGCAGGAAAATGAGAATAGAATGATCCTGGCAGATAGGTAGAAGAATACTCAAGCTGACGTGATGAAGAAGTTGTCCCAAATGTATACTAAGTAGTGTTGAGCCACCCCCGTAGTGTTCGAGTTCGGTTCGGTTCGTCGAACACCCGTGTGTTCGCCGAACTGTTCGTCGAACTGTTCGTCGAACACCTTCGAACACCGTTAAAACCAATGGCAGGCAAACAAAAACACATAGAAACACATAGAAAACACCTTCAAAGGTGTCCAAAAGCTGACAAACTGCTCAGAAGACATAACTAACACATGGAAAAGTGACAAGTACATATAGTCATGCGAAAATAAAAGAGGTGGAGGAGTAAAAGGAGGGGGAGACACAGATATAGGCATGTCATGCCCTTCTAAAATCCAAAAAGTGAGAAGCCGACACGGCCAGTCCGCTCCTGCCCATGCCACCTCCGTGTCGCCGGGTTTGTGCCAGAGCCGCGGTGAACCCTGACGGCCAGCCCCCCTCTCCCAATACTGGTGCCTGTCCGCTGGTGGGTCGAGCGAGCCCCCCTGTGGTGGAGGCAGCTCTAAGCTTTTTAATTTAAATTGTCTCTCTAATTTGAATGAATACACTTTAAATCCATTTACAAGGATCTATTGGAGGGCAAGTCTCATGCCAGCAGCCGCGGTAATTCCAGCTCCAGTAGCGTCCACTAAAGCTGCTGCAGTTAAAAAGCTTTTATAAGGATCGAGCTCGGCTGTCCACCGCAAGGCATCCTACTGCCAGTCCCAGCCCCTATGCCTTGGGGTGCCTCCTGATGCTCTTCACTAAGTATCCCATGGTCCCGAAGCATTTCCTTTGAAAAAATTAAGTGTCTAAACTACAGGTGGTGCAGCTTGCTTAACAGCCGGGATAATCCGCTTACTAGCAGACACTGCTACTAGGCACAAAGTATTTCCTGGGCTAGATGCAGTTAAAAATTTGTAATTAGATACTCTCGTTGGATGCTGAGAAAGTATTCCATAGAGTCTCCTGGCACGCCATATATGATTCTCTTAAAAAGCTTGGGGTAGGGGTCTAGGGGACCCTTTTATAGCCAAAATCACGGCCCTGTATCGCAATACGTCACCTAGGCTGAAGATAAATGGAACTGTAGCACCCTGAGGGCTCGGTTGCTAAAGACGTATTGCACCTCACCCAGAGGTGTGATATCTCACTCTCAGGTAAGGATGGAGTGTGGATCAGGACCCGACACCTGCATGCATTACACCACATTGCCGTGGGGCAGGGCGACCAATATGCCCCTGAGATGGGCACGACAGTCCCTGTCCCTGGCTGGAGTGGGGGGAGGGAACACTGAGGAAGGGGAACCCTGTAGTGCAGGAGCAGGGAGGAAGCAGTTCCTGGGTGCATTGAGAAGGGAGTATAAAAGGTGGGCACCATCTTAGTTCAGTGCAGAGAAGTCTGAGCAGAAGTGGCAGGGAGCAGGGGCTCTGCATGAGCTCTGCTCCGGAGGCGGGCCTAGTAACAGAGGCCCAGGCCTGGAAGAGGGAGAAGGAAGGAAGAGGAGCGGAGAAGGCTCCAGGAACGAGGAATGAAGGGATCCCAGGGGTGCGGACGGGCGAGTCGCCACCGCACGCCCGAATCCACCTGCGTGGAGGGGTCAGGCCAAAGGGGGAGACCGGTCCCCGAACTAGTGGAGGCAGGAAACGACCCTCAGCTAGAAACCGGAGGCTCTGACATTTTATGTGGCGCAGCCCCTCGCTACACCCGCTAGGAAGGCACCACATAGGGTCAGGGAAACTGGCGCCAAGTTTACCAAGAGGAGGCCCGAGGCAGCCGGACAGAAGTGTTGGTAAGAAAGGCCAGACAAAGGACACACAAAGGGGGTCCTGTGAAGTGCTCCAAAGTTATCTGGGAGTTGTCTGAGCCCCTCACCTGGTGAGCACAGTACGACGTGGGCAGCCGTTACCTGCAGATGTGGTCTGGATAATAAGAACTGTGAGTAAAGGCCCTGAACTGCATCACTGACTCCGTGTCGTTACTGCTGCTGCCCTGCACCATCACCCCCATCCTCCGCATACACTGCCCTGAGGCTATACTCCTCCCGTGGGGAGTTATGCTACGCTCTGCTGCACCCACAACACCAGCCTCAGTGGTCTGCCCTGTAGCGGCGGTTCACTCTGACCGCAATCCACGGGTGGCGTAGTCGGACATTTAAACATGAAAACCACATAAATAGTTCCGCCACTGGTTTGACCGCCCTGAGCCACGGAACTGGGTCGCCGCCACGAAGACTACAACCACCAGCATCCACCAAAAAGGGTCCGGCTCCGGGTGTCCCAAGGCCCAGGGGGTGCGTCAGAACATTTTCATCACCTTTCACAATCACCAATGGGACAAGGCAGTGATGTCCTCTGTCCCCTCTCTTATACATCCTAGTGACGGAGCACCTGCTCTCATCAATTCGCCATAACCCCAATATTAGGTGGATTGAGGTGGGAGGCACCGAGTACAAGTGCTCTCTATTTGCTGATGATGTCCTAGTATATATCACTCAATCACATATATCCATCCATGCTGTTATGGCTGAAATAGATCACTTTGTTACATGGTAAAATTTTAAAATCAATGCAGCGAAGTCTGAGGCCCTCGATGTCTCCCTCCCCAAATCCATATAGGATTCCATCCAGTCCAACTTTCCCTTTGCCTGGCCCTCACAGGGTATCAAATACTTAGGAATTCCTATTCATAGAGACCTCTCCCATCTATGTTATCTTAATTTTGGGCCCTTTATTGAACAACTCCATACAGACCACGGTTGGCAAGTTAGAACTGTAAGATTCACTACGTGAACCACTGGTGTTTTGTGGAAAAGCACATGTACACTGCGTTCCAAATTATTATACAAAAAGTGTTTAGGAGTGATAAGGGAAGAATTTGTTTGTTTGTCAGTTAAACTCATTGATGGTGATGTGTGTCAGGGCTCTTTATATCACTGTAAGCAATTGCAGACACCTGTGCTAATTAGTTTGGCAGGTGTGTCCAATGAAAGGCAAGACTACTTAAGAAGGCTCTCTCACATTATTAAGCAGCCTACATTTTCTGCCAAAATGGGAAAGAAAAAGGATGTGTCGGCTGCTGAGAAGCAACAAATTGTGGAGTGTTTAGGTCAAGGCATGACTACAATCAACATTGTGCGATGATCAGGATGAAGTGTCCTGGCAATCAAGAAGTATGTAGCTGATTCACAGTACACACGTGTGCGTGCTGATAAGGGCAAATTGAGGACTCTTTCCTACAGGCAATTACGTCAGGTTGAAAGAGCAGCGGCAAAAAAGCCTTGTCATAGCAGCAGACAAGTTTTTGAAGCTGCTTGTGCCTCCAACGTCCCCCGAACAACAAGATGCAGGGTCCTTCAGAGGTTTGCAGCTGTGCATGCGCCATCCTGTCGACCTCCTCTATCCACTTCACACAAGCAGAAACGGCTCCAGTGGGCCAAACATTACATGAAGACTGATTTCAAAACTGTTTTGTTCACGGATGAGTGCCGTGCAGCGCTCGATGGTCCAGATGGATGGAGTGGAGGATGGCTGGTTGATGGACACCCCACGCAAACACGGCTACAGCGCCAACAAGGAGGAGGTGGAGTAATGTTTTGGGCTGGAATCATGGGGAGAGAGATTGTCGGCCCCTTTAGGATCCCTGAAGGCGCTAAAGATGAACTCCATAATGTATGTGGATTTTCTCAAACAGCACTTCCTGCCATGGTTCAAGAAGAAGAACCGTGTATTTCACAGCAAGATCATTTTTCTGCATGATAATGCACCATCTCATGCTGCACATAAAACATCTGCATCTCTGGCTGATATGGGCATAAAAGGGGACAAACTTATGGTGTGACCCCCATGCTCCCCTGACCTCTACCCCATTCAGAACCTTTGGAGCATCATTAAAAGGAGTGTCTATGATGGCGGGAGGCAGTTCACATCTAAGCAACAGCTCTGGGAGGGTATTCTGTCCTCATGCAAAACAATTGAAGCAGAAACCATCCAAAACCTGACAAATTCAATGGACGAGAGAGTTCAGAAGCTCCTTTCGAACAAGGGGTCCTATGTGAAAATGTAACATCACCTAGAATAAAGTTTTGAGTTGAAAACTGTTTGATTTCAGTTTCTAACAACCTGCTAATGCTTATAATTTCAAAAATGACCATTTTTTTGGTCTTTTTTAAAATGAAAAGGTTGATCGAAAAGTTTGGGGGATCTAAGAGTGTGGCAACCCAGTAGTCATGATTACTTCGAATTCTGACAATATGAGGGTCATGCTGCAGGTAGTGCAGCAAGAAGGCACTTATGTGCCTTGCGCATCTCGGAGCCCCAAAATTATTTTCCGGGCTAGATGCAGCTAAAAATTATTTTTAATTTTAAATCTGGTGAAGCTTTAGTATAGATGGCCTAATAGGATCAGTGCTGCACACTGCTACAAAGCCCAAATTATTTTCCAGTCAAGATACAGATAAACATGATTAGTAATTTGAAAGCTTAAAACGGTTGGTAGGGTGATTTTAACCAATCATCAAGCTTTTACTCTCCCCAGGATGACACAGGGGTAGAAAAGTCGTTTCGGATCCATGATTTGTTCATCTTTATGAACGTGAGTCTGTCTACATTATCAGTGGAGAGCCGCGTGCGCTTATCTGTCAGCACACCACCAGCAGCGCTGAACACACGTTCAGACAGAACGCTGGCTGCGGGGCATGACAAGATCTCCAAGGCGTAAGTGGCTAGCTCCGGCCATTTATCCAGATTGGAAGCCCAAAAAGAGCAAGGGTCCAGTGACACAGTCGTGGCTTCAATGTTTACTTGGAGATACTCCTGTACCATCGTCTCTAGGCGTTGACTATGTGTCAGACTTCTTGTCTCCTGTGGCCTTGCAAAGGATGGGCTAAAAAAGTGGTGAAATGATTCCGCAAAATTGATGTTACCAGCAGATACTGTGGTTCTGTTACGGTTTGAGTGCTGAACACTTGACGGTCCCATGGTTGGCAAGTTGGAACTGTGAGATTCACTACGTGCACCACTGGTATTTTGTGGAAAAGCACATGTAAGATTCTGCAACAGTCTCTGCTGATACTCCTGCATGCGTGCATCCCTTTCTATGGCAGGAATAATTTCTGCAAATTTACTTTTGTACCGGGGATCTAACAGTGTGGCAACCCAGTAGTCAGGATTATTTCTAATTCTCACAATTCGAGGGTCATGTTGCAGGTAGTGCAGCAAGAAGGCACTCATGTGTGTTGCGCATCCAGGAGCACCAAGTCCCTGTTGTGTTGGTGGCGAGGTAACAATCATGCTTCCTTCCTCTGTCCTCTCCCCCCAACCTCGCACAACAGAAATGTGATCAAGGTCTCCCTCATCTGATGAGTCTTCCATCAGTTCGTCCTCCACTTCTTCCTGGGCTCCTGCACCTTCCTCACTAGTTTGGCTGCTACCATGCGCCCTGGTAAAACCATCTCCCCCACCCTCACATACCTGCCGCCTTGGTGCTGCCGACCGTCTGGACCTTGCAGATGTTAGCCCTTCCGCATACAACTCCTCCTCCTCTACTTCCTCCACCTCCTCTTGTGCCACCACCTGACTCCGAATTCTGTTTAACATGTGCTCCAGCATGTAAATCACCGGAATAGTCATGCTGATAATGGCATCGTCAGCACTAAACATCTTCGTCGCCATTTCAAAACTGTGCAGAAGGGTGCATAGGTCCCTGATCTGAGACCACTCCTCCAGCATGATTTGCCCCACCTCTGAATCTCGTTGGCCCAGGCTATACGTCAGAACGTATTGCACCAGGGCTTGTCGGTGCTGCCACAGTCGCTGCAACATGTGCAGAGTTGAATTCCACCGGGTAGGCACATCGCATTTTAGCCGGTGAAGTGGCAGGCCCAACGACTTCTGTAGAGATGTAAGTCGCTGAGCTGCGGGATGCGAACGGCGGAAGTGAGCACACAGCGACCGTGCCCTCTGCAGAAGGCCATCTAGTCTGGGATAGTGGGCTAAAAATTGCTGGACAACCAGGTTCAACACGTGAGCCATACAAGGCACGTGTGTGACATTGCCCCGGCGAAGGGCCGCACCCAGGTTTGCAGCATTGTCGCACACGGCCTTCCCTGGTTTCAGGTCCAGTGGAGACAACCATTCATGAAATTGGTTCTCCAGAGCTGACCACAACTCCTCAGCTGTGTGACTCACATTTCCCAGACATTTCAATGTAAAAACCGCCTGATGACGTTGAGCCCTACTGCCAGCATAGTAAGGAGGTGTGCAGGATCCCTTCTGCGCAGTTAGAAAGCTTGTGGCATGACCAGACAGGCTTTGGGTGCAGGTGGAAGACCGAGAGGAGGTTGAGGAGGCAGAAGCAGTGGAGGAACTTTGACATAAAGAGGATTGACGCACAACTCGTGGGGACGGCAAGACTTGGACAGCAGCCCCTTGTCCTGCTGTCACCATAGTTACCCAGTGCCCAGTCAGCGACATGTAACGCCCCTGTCCATGCCTACTCGTCCAAGTGTCTGTGGTGAAATGCACCCTGTCACACACTTAGTTTCTCAAAGAAGCGGTGATGTTGTGTGCGACATGCTGGTGGAGCGCAGGCACACCTTTCTTTGAGAAGTAGTGCCGACTGGGCATCTGGTACTGGGGCACTGCGACGGACATAAGGTCTCTAAAATCCTCTGTGTCCACCAGGCGGAAAGGCAGCATTTCTGTAGCCAAGAGCTTGCAGATGGTGAAATTCAACCTCTTAGCTTTCTCATGGCTAGGAGGAAATGGTCTTTTACTTGTCCACATCTGAGGGACCGAGGGCTGGCTATTGTGCTTAGACGGGGTTGATAAGGGTGTCCCCGGCAAACTGCCGGTCTGTGAGGAAGATGCAGGCGGACATGTTAGGTTGCCTTGATCCAAAGGTGGTGCTATCGATGTCGGACAGCGCTCAACACCAGCTGGTGTTACCACCTCCAAAGAAAATGATGACCTGCCAATCACGCTGGCTGTTGCGGGTAAAGAGGTGGCAGGTCTGCGCCCCAAAACAGGTGTGACTGCTGTCCCCCCAGTCACAGAGGATGAAGAGGCCGCGGATGCACAAGATATGGCAGACGGTGATTGGCCCGGCCGGCTAGGCCGCATTGTAGCACACTGAGCTTCCCACTGCAACTTATGCTTCATGTCCATGTGCCGGTTCATGCATGAAGTACTCAAACTATGTATTTTTGGCCTCTACTTAGCTTTTGCTGACAAATGTTACAGATAACACGAGTTGGGTCATCTTTATCGATCTGAAAAAATGCCCAGGCTATGCAAGGCTTAGCACCCATGCGACCTGAAGAGCCACCACGACTTGTGGTGAGAGGCAGAGTTGTGTTTGAGGATGCAGTTGTTGACGTGCTTCCAGTACTACGTCTCTGTCCAGGAAGGCGCAACCTGACCTCGTCGTCACTAGCATCTTTCTCCACCTCCTCTGCTGACCTCATCTCTTGGCTGACTGTGGGTTGACAGTAAGTGGGATCTCCGACCTCATCATCATCACCCTGTGCGTTATCACACCCGTCGTCCTCAGAGCCAACCTGTTCCTGCCCTGACAAAAAACTAAAGTTGTCGCTCCAATCAGGTATTTGAGTCTTATCATCGTCTTCCTCATTGTCTCCACCAACAGGAGTTACAGTTTGGGAATGAGGGTCTACATTATGGTCAGAACCTTCTGCGTCTGGTCCTGGATCCGACTCATAAAGATTCTGGGCATCAGTGCAGATCATTTCCTCGTCTGGATTCACAGAAGCGCTGGAGTCAACCTCTGATTCCCAGGCTATAGTATGAGTAAACAGCTCTGCAGACTCAACCATCTGTTCTACCTCACACTCAGACGGGCAGCTGGAGATTTGGGAGCTGTGAGGAAGCAAGTGCGATTTGGGTGACACCTTTGAGGACTGGAGTATTTGTGATGTTGAAGTTGATGTGGAGGAGAGCCCACTTAAAGGAGCACTTGATATCCGTTGAAGCACCTGCTGTTTTTGTGCCTCATCTGGAATTTGTAGCGATTGGCGTGGCCGTAAGAAAGGGATCTTATCACATTGTCCGCTAAAAGAAGCAGACATTTTAGTTTGGCTGGAAGATGGTCTTTCTTCTGCACCTACCCCACGGACACAACCTTTTTTCCCTTTCCCAACACGCCTATTCCCCTTTCCACCAGCAGCAGGCCTTTTTCCACTCATTTTGGTGGTTAACTAATTCACAACTCTGGAGTTGTTTGCACAAAAAAACAATGGATGGTAACCGAGCAGAGCTGAGTGGCCAAACTGTGGTATTAGGCCAAAACTATTGGCTGGGTTAGATGCAGAAAAAAATTATTTTTAATTTGCAACCTGATGGAGGTCAGTATAGATGGACTAATAGACCAAGTCCCACACACCGCTAGAAGCCCAAATATTTTTTCAGGGCTAGATGCAGAAAATTTTTTTATTCAATTTGCAACCTGATGGAGGTCAGTATAGATGGACTAATAGACCAAGTCCCACACACTGCTAGAAGCCCAAATATTTTTTCAGAGCTAGATGCAGAAAAAAATTATTTTTAATTTGCAACCTGATGTAGGTCAGTATAGATGGACTAATAGACCAAGTCCCACACACTGCTAGAAGCCCAAATATTTTTTCAGAGCTAGATGCAGAAAAAAATTATTTTTAATTTGCAACCTGATGGAGGTCAGTATAGATGGACTAATAGACCAAGTCCCACACACCGCTAGAAGCCCAAATATTTTTTCAGAGCTAGATGCAGAAAATTTTTTTATTCAATTTGCAACCTGATGGAGGTCAGTATAGATGGACTAATAGACCAAGTCCCACACACTGCTAGAAGCCCAAATATTTTTTCAGAGCTAGATGCAGAAAAAAATTATTTTTAATTTGCAACCTGATGGAGGTCAGTATAGATGGACTAATAGACCAAGTCCCACACACTGCTAGAAGCCCAAATATTTTTTCAGAGGTAGATGCAGAAAAAAATTATTTTTAATTTGCAACCTGATGTAGGTCAGTATAGATGGACTAATAGACCAAATCCCACACACTGCTAGAAGCCCAAATATTTTTTCAGAGCTAGATGCAGAAAAAAATTATTTTTAATTTGCAACCTGATGGAGGTCAGTATAGATGGACTAATAGACCAAGTCCCACACACCGCTAGAAGCCCAAATATTTTTTCAGAGCTAGATGCAGAAAAAAATTATTTTTAATTTGCAACCTGATGTAGGTCAGTATAGATGGACTAATAGACCAAGTCCCACACACTGCTAGAAGCCCAAATATTTTTTCAGAGCTAGATGCAGAAAAAAATTATTTTTAATTTCCAACCTGATGGAGGTCAGTATAGATGGACTAATAGACCAAGTCCCACACACCGCTAGAAGCCCAAATATTTTTTCAGAGCTAGATGCAGAAAAAAATTATATTCAGTTTGCAACCTGATGGAGGTCAGTATAGATGGACTAATAGAATGATGCTATGCCCAAAAGATTTTACTTCACTAGGTGCAGTAAAAAAATTGGTATTCTATACACAGGTGTTATATCTTGCAACACAGATAGGCTACTCCACTGACTAACACACTCTGCAATAGGCCAAAAAGGATTAGCTTTGCTAGATTCAGCCAAATGCTGTGAAAAAAACTTGCACAGCACTGGCACAGACCTGCCTGGCAAAAACTGATAGGAACTCATGTAACCTAGTCCTGAAAAGGACTCCAATTACAATTAGTCTTTACTCCCACAACCTATCTATTTAAGAGCACAGACCTCCCTGATAAAAGTCGTAGGAAATGCTGTAACCTAGTCCTTAAAAGGACTGCAATCACAACTATTCCCTACTCCCAAGCTATCTGTATATTTGTGCGAAAATTGGCTTGAAATTAACAAGGTATAGCGCACACAGCAACAGCGGTGCCGTCTAACACGCAGCTGCAGCAGTGAGAAAATGGTGGCGACGGGGAAAATGGCTTGGTCTTATAGGGCAAGGACATGTGACATACACTGCCAATCACACATGCCCTTGCTTGTGTGAAAAAAAGCACTTCGCTCCGTGTGTGCGCTGCTGATAGGCTGACAGATTGCACCTCCCCACTGCAAATGCGGGAAAGAGAAAAAAAAATGGAGATCTTCATTGTTCCTGCAGAGATCCATCCCCTGCCCCTCCCCCCGCCCCGCTGTACACTCAAACTGCGTATTAACATTAATTTTCATCATTACTGAGAAAAAATCCAGTTATGATTTTGGTGCACGAACAGTTATCGAACATAACCTCGAACAGCCGAATTTTTCTCAAATTGTTCGTGTTCGCCGACCGGCTCGAACACCGCCCAAAACAGCTCGAATTTGAGATTGGCGAACAGTTCGAGTAGAACAACGCTCATCTCTAATACTAAGGCCCCAGGTGGATCAAAGGTTATTCAAAAAGTTCATGAAACATTGTTGAGCAAGATATAGTAATTTGTTGGATTTTACAGTAAATAGTACTATTGTTTATATTCTTTATCAGCATTAGTTTGGCAATGCATTATTATTCTTTAGTATCTGATTTTTTTTAAGGATTACATGGTATTTGTGGGCTCTATATGGTGTTCTATAAGATGATGTAGTCCTTTGATTCACGTACAGCACAACAATGTCATTCAGGAGCTAACTTGAGAAATAATTTGTGAATACTAGAGAGGAGCAAATTGATCCACGGAGGAATGACATTGAGTTTAATTTCCTTAAATGCCCAGGTCTCTGCAAATTTAAACACTCTGAGATTCACTTGTTGTCATTTCACATACTGAGTCAATGAGTCAAAAGAATGGCTAAATATTTTAGTCACGGTTGAGGTCTTCTGCACAGTGCTCTTCAGCTATTACTTGACAAGATCTAGTGCAGCAAATCAGGTAGGCCATCACAGCTAGTATAAAAAAATGGGGAGCAGACCAGCAGACTATGTACGAACCCTGTATTTGTCATCAGTGAAATGTTCCTTTATTTGAAGACCTTGTCCAGTGACTTCACTGTTGATTTGCCTATAGCTATTCTATTGACTTCCAGTGTTGTCTGTGCGTCTTGGGTGATCATTGATCCGAGTAGGTTAAAGTCCTTTACAACTTCCAGTTTTTCGCCATCCATCTCAAATGAGTCCTGATCATACCTGGCAGTAGTCAATATCTTTGTCTTCTTTGTATTGAGTCCCATGTTTGAACTTTCCATGTTGACATTCCTTAGTAAGACTTTCATTCTATCAACGCATATTGCTATCAATGTTGTATCTTCTGCGCATTTAATATTGTTGATGATACATTCAGCACTTTTGTTTACCTCTTTTTTTCTGGAAAGTCCAGCCTTCCTGAAAATAGTTTCTTCATATAAATTGAACAGAAATGGTTACAGTATGCAACCTTGCTTTACTTTGAACCATGCCATGTCACCATTTTCCGTGCTGACCGTTACATCTTGGTCGATGTAAAAGTTCCTAATGAGGCTGATCAGATGGTTCAGCACACCCATGATATTCCAAAGTTTCTGTTGATAAATACAGTTGAAGGCTTTGCTATAGGCGATTAATCCCTTTACGTCCAATGATGGACGTAGCACGTCATGAGCAGGTGTCAGTTTCCACACCATAACGTGCTATGCCCATCATGACTTTGAATGTGCAGTGACAATTCAGTGCTGACAGCTGTCAGTGACAGCTGAGTGGCACGGAAAAGGTGCAGGACCCATGCCATCAGTCCCTGCATCCAGATCAATGTGATCGGTCAGTCAATATGACTGATCGATCACAGCATGATCGCACAGGAAGCATGCAGAGGGACAGGAGTTCCCTTTGCCTTCAGATAGGTGCCCCTGCGACATCATCGCAGGGGACCAATTATTGCCATGGTAACTTTGAGGACGTCATAACAATCCCTGGGTCACCAAGCTACTGTACTGTGCTGTGCTACTTTCTGTACAGGAATAATGCACTGCAATGCTAGTGTTTTGCAATGCATTATTCCTGTGAAAAAAAATGAAAGTCCAATAGAGGGACTAAGTAAAAAAGTTAAAATATTACACTAATAAACACATATTTTTATGTAAAAAAATAAAAATAAATAAAAAAAGTACACATATTTGGTATTGTAGCATCGGGAACGTCCCTTTCTATAAACATGTCATACTAGTTAACCCCTTCAGTGAACCTCTTAAAAAAATAAAACATGGCAAAATATGCTTTTTCATCATACTGCTGGAAAAAAGTTGAATAAAACGCAATCAAAAAGATGAATGTAAATAAAAATTGTATCTCTGTAAATGTCATCTTGTCCCACAAAAACCAATGTGCCATACAGCTCCATCAGCAGAAAAATGAAAAAGTAACAGCTCTCAGCATACAGCGATGCATTGATAATTATTTTTTCTATTAAAGTTTTTATTATGTAAAAGCGAAAAGCATAAAAAATTACTTAAATGAGGTATCACTGTAATCGTACTGACCCGAAGAATAAAGCTGTCTTAATAATTTTACCATATGCGAAAAAAGACCTGAAAAACAATTTCTGAATTGTGTTTTGTCCATTCCCCATTCCCAAAAATCGGAATAGAAATGAATCAAGAAAGTCATGTGCCCAAGAATAGTATCAATAAAAATGTCAACTTGTCCTGCAAAAAACAAGCCATCACGTGTCTCTGTTGGCAGAAATATGAAAAAATTATAACTCTCAAAATATGGCGATGCAAAAACGAGTTTTTGCAAAAAAAAAAGCATCTCTTAGTGTGACAGCTGCCAAACGTTAAAACCTGCTGTAAATCTGCTATCACTGTAATCGCACCAACCCGAAGAATATAGTCGTCTAATCACTTTTACCGCACAAGGAATGGCATAAGAAATACATAAAACCAATTCTTCACCTGGTATTGATTTGTTCATTCTGCCTCCCAAAGATCGCAGTAAGGCTCAGCTCACATTTATCCTGAGCCTTACGCTGAGCGCTTACACCGGGGTTTTCGTGTAAATCTCTGAAATACATGATTCACATGGAACCCTCACCAGAAGATTCTCTGTAATGAGGCAGATGGAGGCACTGTGGATGCCACCTTGCCTATGATCTGGTGGTGTCCATCTTTTAGGCGTGCATAAAAGCGCGGTCTGCCACAGTATTTTGCACCTCTGAAAAGAAGGACACCGCTGAACAGATGCCAGATGGAGTCCAGAGTTACTTTGCTCCCTCATTATGGTGAATGGATCCCTGGGAGTTTCATTTGAATTAAGTCACACAGAGATTTAGATGAAAACCTCAAAGTAAGTGCTTAGTGTAGAGAGCAGGATAAATGTGATCCCAAATGTTATGTAAAATGTTCCCAAAAAAAGATTCAACTCAGTTCACAAAAAAAGCAAGTCCCCACTCAGGTCAGTCATCTGTCAATGGAAATATAGGGGGCTTCCACGTTACTGGTAGTACAAAGGCTCTGGAAAAAGCAAAATGGCTCCTCACCTTCCAATAGAAATTCAGCAAATTTTGCCCTCCCAAATCCAAATGTCCCCCTCCCTTCTGAGCCCCACGGTGTGTCTAAATCACATTTAGCGTCCTCATGTTTGGCAGAGATATACATTCCAAAATGGTGTCACTTGAGGTTGCATTCTGCTTATCTAGCACTTAGGGGCTCTGTATATGGAGGGTGCAAACTATTCTAGGAAAATCTGTGCTCCAGAAGGCAAATAGCGCTCCGTCCCCCTCGAGACTCACCGTGTGCCTGAGCAGTACTGCACAGCTACATATGGGGTATTGCCACGTTCAGCTGAAATTGTGGGACACATTTTGGTGCCATATTTTACCAATTTCCCTGTGTGAAAATGTAAAATCTATGGCTAAAACAATTTTTTTGTGGTAAAAATGAAATTATTTTTTCTTCACTGTCCAATGGAATAAAATTCTGTGACACAGCCATGGTGTTAATATGATCACTGCTTCCTTAGATGAATCCATTGAGAAGTGTAATTTGTAACATGGGGTTGCTTATGGGGGATTCTGCTGCTTTGGCACTTCAGGGCTCTCCCAGTGGGTAATGGTACCCCCAAACCATAAAAGTAAAATTTGCACTATAATATGGCATTGCTTCTTTTCTGAGCTTTGCACTCTGCCTCAAAAGCACTTCCCGATTGCATGTAGGGTATTGGTGCAATAAGGAGAAATTGCACAACAAACTGTGAGGTCCAATTTTCCCTATAAGCCCTCATAAAAATAAAAAAATTGGGGCTAAAACAACATTTTAGTGGAAAAAAATTAATTATTTTTTCTTTACCGCCCAATGGTATAAATGTCTATGAGGCACATGTGCTGTCAACATGTTCACTCAACCCCTAGATGAATTAATTGAGAGGTGTAGTTTATAAAATGTTGTTACTTATGGTGGGTTTCTGCTGTTCTGGCACCTCAGGGCCTCTGCCAATGTGACATGACACCCTCAAACCATTCCAGCAAATTTTGAACTCCAATATGGTGCTTCTTCCCTTCTGAGCTTTGTACTGTTCCTCAAAAGTAGTTTTCGACCACACATGGGGTATTGTCGCACTCAGAAGAATTTGCACAACAAATTTTCAGGTCCATTTTCTCCGGTTAAAAAATTTGGAGCTAAAAGATTATTTTTGTGGAAAAAATGTCATTTTTTTTTTTATTTTCAAGGTTCCACATTATAAATAGTGTTGAGCCACCCCCGTAGTGTTCGAGTTCGGTTCGGTTCGTCGAACACCCGTGTGTTCGCCGAACTGTTCGTCGAACACCTTCGAACACCGTTAAAATCAATGGCAGGCAAACAAAAACACATAGAAACACGTAGAAAACACCTTCAAAGGTGTCCAAAAGCTGACAAACTGCTCTGAAGACACAACTAACACATGGAAAAGTGACAAGTACATATAGTCATGCGAAAAGAAAAGAGGTGGAGGAGTAAAAGGAGGGGGAGACACAGATATAGGCATGTCATGCCCTTCTAAAATCCAAAAAGTGAGAAGCCGACACGTTCAGTCCGCCCCTGCCCGTGCCACCTCCATGTCGCCGGGTTTGTGCCAGAGCCGCGGTGAACCCTGATGGCCAGCCCCCCTCTCCCAATACTGGTGCCTGTCCGCTGGTGGGTCGAGCGAGCCCCCCTGTGGTGGAGGCAGCTCTAAGCTTTTTAATTTAAATTGTCTCTCTAATTTGAATGAATACACTTTAAATCCATTTACAAGGATCTATTGGAGGGCAAGTCTCATGCCAGCAGCCGCGTAATTCCAGCTCCAGTAGCGTCCACTAAAGCTGCTGCAGTTAAAAAGCTTTTATAAGGATCGAGCTCGGCTGTCCACCGCAAGGCATCCTACTGCCAGTCCCAGCCCCTATGCCTTGAGGTGCCTCCTGATGCTCTTCACTGAGTATCCCATGGTCCCGAAGCATTTCTTTTGAAAAAATTAAGTGTCCAAACTACAGGTGGTGTAGCTTGCTTAACAGCCGGGATAATCCACTGACTAGCAGACACTGCTACTAGGCACAAAGTATTTCCTGGGCTAGATGCAGTAAAAAATTTGTAATTAGATACTCTCGTTGGATGCTGAGAAAGCATTCCATAGAGTCTCCTGGCACGCCATATATGATTCTCTTAAAAAGCTTGGGGTAGGGGTCTAGGGGACCCTTTTTTAGCCAAAATCACGGCCCTGTATCGCAATACGTCACCTAGGCTGGAGATAAATGGAACTGTATTACCCTGAGGGCTCGGTTGCTACAGAGGTATTGCACCTCACCCAGAGGTGTGATATCTCACTCTCAGGTAAGGATGGAGTGTGGATCAGGACCCGACACCTGCATGCATTACACCACATTGCCGTGGGGCAGGGCGACCAATATGCCCCTGAGATGGGCACGACAGTCCCTGTCCCTGGCTGGAGTGGGGGGAGGGAACACTGAGGAAGGGGAACCCTGTAGTGCAGGAGCAGGGAGGAAGCAATTCCTGGGTGCATTGAGAAAGGAGTATAAAAGGTGGGCACCATCTTAGTTCAGTGCAGAGAAGTCTGAGCAGAAGTGGCAGGGAGCAGGGGCTCTGCATGAGCTCTGCTCCGGAGGCGGGCCTAATAACAGAGGCCCAGGCCTGGAAGAGGGAGAAGGAAGGAAGAGGAGCGGAGAAGGCTCCAGGAACGAGGAATGAAGGGATCCCAGGGGTGCGGACGGGCGAGTCGCCACCGCACGCCCGAATCCACCTGCGTGGAGGGGTCAGGCCAAAGGGGGAGACCGGTCCCCGAAACTAGTGGAGGCAGGAAACGACCCTCAGCTAGAAACCGGAGGCTGTGACATTTTATGTGGCGCAGCCCCTCGCTACACCCGCTAGGAAGGCACCACATAGGGTCAGGGAAACTGGCGCCAAGTTTATCAAGAGGAGGCCCAAGGCAGCCGGACAGAAGGATTGGTAAGAAAGGCCAGACAAAGGACACACAAAGGGGGTCCTGTGAAGTGCTCCAAAGTTATCTGGGAGTTGTCTGAGCCCCTCACCTGGTGAGCACAGTACGACGTGGGCAGCCGTTACCTGCAGACGTGGTCTGGATAATAAGAACTGTGAGTAAAGGCCCTGGACTGCATCACTGACTCCGTGTCGTTACTGCTGCTGCCCTGCACCATCACCCCTATCCTCCGCATACACTGCCCTGAGGCTATACTCCTCCCGTGGGGAGTTATGCTACGCTCTGCTGCACCCACAACACCAGCCTCAGCGGTCTGCACTGGAGCGGGGGTTCACTCTGACCGCAATCCACGGGTGGCGTAGTCGGACATTTAAACATCAAAACCACATAAATAGTTCCGCCACTGGTTTGACCGCCCTGAGCCACGGAACCGGGTCGCCGCCACGGAGACTACAACCACCAGCATCCACCAAAAAGGGTCCGGCTCCAGTTGTCCCAAGGCCCAGGGGGCGCGTCAGAACATTTTCATCACCTTTCACAATCACCAACGGGACAAGGCAGGGATGTTCTCTGTCCCCTCTCTTTTACATCCTAGTGACGGAGCACCTGCTCTCCTCAATTCGCCATAACCCCAATATTAGGTGGATTGAGGTGGGAGGCACCGAGTACAAGAGCTCTCTATTTGCTGATGATGTCCTAGTATATATCACTCAATCACATATATCCATCCATGCTGTTATGGCTGAAATAGATCACTTTGTTACATGGTCAAATTTTAAAATCAATGCAGCGAAGTCTGAGGCCCTCGATGTCTCCCTCCCCAAATCCATACAGGATTCCATTCAGTCCAACTTTCCCTTTGCCTGGCCCTCACAGGGTATCAAATACTTAGGAATTCCTATTCATAGAGACCTCTCCCATCTATGTTATCTTAATTTTGGGGACTTTATTGAACAACTCCATACAGACCACGGTTGGCAAGTTAGAACTGTAAGATTCACTACGTGAACCACTGGTGTTTTGTGGAAAAGCACATGTACACTGTGTTCCAAATTATTATGCAAAAAGTGTTTAGGAGTGATAAGGGAAGAATTTGTTTGTTTGTCAGTTAAACTCATTGATGGTGATGTGTGTCAGGGCTCTTTATATCACTGTAAGCAATTGCAGACACCTGTGCTAATTAGTTTGGCAGGTGTGTCCAATGAAAGGCAAGACTACTTAAGAAGGCTGTCTCACATTATTAAGCAGCCTACATTTTCTGCCAAAATGGGAAAGAAAAAGGATGTGTCGGCTGCTGAGAAGCAACAAATTGTGGAGTGTTTAGGTCAAGGCATGACTACAATCAACATTGTGCGATGATCAGGATGAAGTGTCTTGGCAATCAAGAAGTATGTAGCTGATTCACAGTACACACGTGTGCGTGCTGATAAGGGCAAATTGAGGACTCTTTACTACAAGCAATTACGTCAGGTTAAAAGAGCAGCGGCAAAAAAGCCTTGTCATAGCAGCAGACAAGTTTTTGAAGCTGCTGGTGCCTCCAACGTCTCCCGAACAACAAGATGCAGGGTCCTTCAGAGGTTTGCAGCTGTGCATACGCCATCCTGTCGACCTCCTCTATCCACTTCACACAAGCAGAAACGGCTCCAGTGGGCCAAACATTACATGAAGACTGATTTCAAAACTGTTTTGTTCACGGAAGAGTGCCGTGCAGCGCTCGATGGTAGAGATGAGCGTTGTTCTACTCGAACTGTTCGCCAATCTCAAATTCGAGCTGTTTTGGGCGGTGTTCGAGCCGTTCGGCGAACACGAACAATTTGAGAAAAATTCGGCTGTTCGAGGTTATGTTCGATAACTGTTCGTGCACCAAAATCATAACTGGATTTTTTCTCAGTAATGATGAAAATTAATGTTAATACGCAGTTTGAGTGTACAGCGGGGTAGGGGGAGGGGCAGGGGATGGATCTCTGCAGGAACAATGAAGATCTCCATTTTTTTTTCTCTTTCCCGCATTTGCAGTGGGGAGGTGCAATCTGTCAGCCTATCAGCAGCGCACACACGGAGCGAAGTGCTTTTTTTCACACAAGCAAGGGCATGTGTCATTGGCAGTGTATGTCACATGTCCTTGCCCTATAAGACCAAGCCATTTTCTCACTGCTGCAGCTGCGTGTTAGACGGCACCGCTGTTGCTGTGTGCGCTATACCTTGTTAATTTCAAGCCAATTTTCGCACAAATCTACAGATAGCTTGGGAGTAGGGAATAGTTGTGATTGCAGTCCTTTTAAGGACTAGGTTACAGCATTTCCTGCGACTTTTATCAGGCAGGTCTGTGCTCTTAAATAGATAGATTGTGGGAGTAAAGACTAATTGTAATTGGAGTCCTTTTCAGGACTAGGTTACATCAGTTCCTATCAGTTTTTGCCAGGCAGGTCTGTGCCAGTGCTGTGCAAGTTTTTTTCACAGCATTTGGCTGAATCTAGCAAAGCTAATCCTTTTTGGTCTATTGCAGAGTGTGTTAGTCAGTGGAGTAGCCTATCTGTGTTGCAAGATATACCACCTGTGTATAGAATACCAATTTTTTTACTGCACCTAGTGAAGTAAAATCTTTTGGGCATAGCATCATTCTATTAGTCCATCTATACTGACCTCCATCAGGTTGCAAATTGAATATAATTTTTTTCTGCATCTAGCTCTGAAAAAATATTGGGCTTCTATCTGTGTGTGGGACTTGTTGTACTAGTCCATCTATACTGACCTCCATCAGGTTGCAACCTGCATATATTTTTTTCTTCATCTACCTCTGAAAAAATATTGGGCTTCTAGCTGTGTGTGGGACTTGTTCTATTAATCCATCTATACAGACCTCCATCAGGTTGCAAACTGAATATATTTTTTTCAGCATCTACCTCTGAAAAAATATTGGGCTTCTAGCTGTGTGTGGGACTTGTTCTATTAATCCATCTATACAGACCTCCATCAGGTTGCAAACTGAATATATTTTTTTCTGCATCTACCTCTGAAAAAATATTGGGCTTCTAGCTGTGTGTGGGACTTGTTGTATTAGTCCATCTATACTGATCTCCATAAGGTTGCAAACTGAATATAATTTTTTTCTGCATCTACCTCTGACAAAATATTTGGCCTTCTAGCTGTGTGTGGGACTTGTTCTATTACTCCATCTATACTGACCTCCATAAGGTTGCAAACTGTATATAATTTTTTTCTGCATCTACCTCTGAAAAAATATTTGGCCTTCTAGCTGTGTGTGGGACTTGTTCTATTCGTCCATCTATACTGACCTCCATAAGGTTGCAAACTGAGTATAATTTTTTTCTGCATCTACCTCTGAAAAAATATTGGGCTTCTAGCTGTGTGTGGGACTTGTTCTATTAATCCATCTATACAGACCTCCATCAGGTTGCAAACTGAATATATTTTTTTCTGCATCTACCTCTGAAAAAATATTGGCCTTCTAGCTGTGTGTGGGACTTGTTGTATTAGTCCATCTATACTGACCTCCATAAGGTTGCAAACTGAATTTAATTTTTTTCTGCATCTACCTCTGACAAAATATTTGGCCTTCTAGCTGTGTGTGGGACTTGTTCTATTAGTCCATCTATACTGACCTCCATAAGGTTGCAAACTGAATATAATTTTTTTCTGCATCTACCTCTGAAAAAATATTTGGCCTTCTAGCTGTGTGTGGGACTTGTTCTATTAGTCCATCTATACTGACCTCCATAAGGTTGCAAACTGAATATAATTTTTTTCTGCATCTACCTCTGAAAAAATATTGGGCTTCTAGCTGTGTGTGGGACTTGTTCTATTAATCCATCTATACAGACCTCCATCAGGTTGCAAACTGAATATATTTTTTTCTGCATCTACCTCTGAAAAAATATTGGGCTTCTAGCTGTGTGTGGGACGTGTTCTATTAATCCATCTATACAGACCTCCATCAGGTTGAAAACTGAATATATTTTTTTCTGCATCTACCTCTGAAAAAATATTGGGCTTCTAGCTGTGTGTGGGACTTGTTGTATTAGTCCATCTATACTGACCTCCATAAGGTTGCAAACTGAATATAATTTTTTTCTGCATCTACCTCTGACAAAATATTTGGCCTTCTAGCTGTGTGTGGGACTTGTTCTATTAGTCCATCTATACTGACCTCCATAAGGTTGCAAACTGAATATAATTTTTTTCTGCATCTACCTCTGAAAAAATATTTGGCCTTCTAGCTGTGTGTGGGACCTGTTCTATTAGTCCATCTATACTGACCTCCATAAGGTTGCAAACTGAATATAATTTTTTTCTGCATCTACATCTGAAAAAATATTTGGCCTTCTAGCTGTGTGTGGGACTTGTTCTATTAGTCCATCTATACTGACCTCCATAAGGTTGCAAACTGAATATAATTTTCTTCTGCATCTACCTCTGAAAAAATATTTGGCCTTCTAGCTGTGTGTGGGACTTGTTCTATTAGTCCATCTATACTGACCTCCATCAGGTTGCAAATTCAAAATAATTTTTATCTGCATCTAGCTCTGAAAAAATATTTGGCCTTCTAGCAGTGTGTGGGACTTGTTCTATTAGTCCATCTATACTGACCTCCATCAGGTTGCAAATTAAAAATTATTTTTATCTGCATCTAGCTCTGAAAAAATATTGGGCTTCTAGCTGTGTGTGGGACTTGTTCTATTAATTCATCTATACAGACCTCCATCAGGTTGCAAACTGAATATATTTTTTTCAGCATCTACCTCTGAAAAAATATTGGGCTTCTAGCTGTGTGTGGGACTTGTTCTATTAATCCATCTATACAGACCTCCATCAGGTTGCAAACTGAATATATTTTTTTCTGCATCTACCTCTGAAAAAATATTGGGCTTCTAGCTGTGTGTGGGACTTGTTGTATTAGTCCATCTATACTGATCTCCATAAGGTTGCAAACTGAATATAATTTTTTTCTGCATCTACCTCTGACAAAATATTTGGCCTTCTAGCTGTGTGTGGGACTTGTTCTATTAGTCCATCTATACTGACCTCCATAAGGTTGCAAACTGAATATAATTTTTTTCTGCATCTACCTCTGAAAAAATATTGGGCTTCTAGCTGTGTGTGGGACTTGTTCTATTAATCCATCTATACAGACCTCCATCAGGTTGCAAACTGAATATATTTTTTTCTGCATCTACCTCTGAAAAAATATTGGGCTTCTAGCTGTGTGTGGGACTTGTTCTATTAATCGATCTATACAGACCTCCATCAGGTTGCAAACTGAATATATTTTTTTCTGCATCTACCTCTGAAAAAATATTGGCCTTCTAGCTGTGTGTGGGACTTGTTGTATTAGTCCATCTATACTGACCTCCATAAGGTTGCAAACTGAATATAATTTTTTTCTGCATCTACCTCTGACAAAATATTTGGCCTTCTAGCTGTGTGTGGGACTTGTTCTATTAGTCCATCTATACTGACCTCCATAAGGTTGCAAACTGAATATAATTTTTTTCTGCATTTACCTCTGAAAAAATATTTGGCCTTCTAGCTGTGTGTGGGACTTGTTCTATTAGTCCATCTATACTGACCTCCATAAGGTTGCAAACTGAATATAATTTTTTTCTGCATCTACCTCTGAAAAAATATTGGGCTTCTAGCTGTGTGTGGGACTTGTTCTATTAATCCATCTATACAGACCTCCATCAGGTTGCAAACTGAATATATTTTTTTCTGCATCTACCTCTGAAAAAATATTGGGCTTCTATCTGTGTGTGGGACGTGTTCTATTTATCCATCTATACAGACCTCCATCAGGTTGAAAACTGAATATATTTTTTTCTGCATCTACCTCTGAAAAAATATTGGGCTTCTAGCTGTGTGTGGGACTTGTTGTATTAGTCCATCTATACTGACCTCCATAAGGTTGCAAACTGAATATAATTTTTTTCTGCATCTACCTCTGACAAAATATTTGGCCTTCTAGCTGTGTGTGGGACTTGTTCTATTAGTCCATCTATACTGACCTCCATAAGGTTGCAAACTGAATATAATTTTTTTCTGCATCTACCTCTGAAAAAATATTTGGCCTTTTAGCTGTGTGTGGGACCTGTTCTATTAGTCCATCTATACT
The DNA here is from genome assembly GCF_046119375.1 of Phyllobates terribilis. NCBI lineage: Eukaryota > Metazoa > Chordata > Amphibia > Anura > Dendrobatidae > Phyllobates > Phyllobates terribilis. The sequence continues at coordinate 288,696,569 of NW_027362761.1, forward strand.
GACCTCCATAAGGTTGCAAACTGAATATAATTTTTTTCTGCATCTACATCTGAAAAAATATTTGGCCTTCTAGCTGTGTGTGGGACTTGTTCTATTAGTCCATCTATACTGACCTCCATAAGGTTGCAAACTGAATATAATTTTCTTCTGCATCTACCTCTGAAAAAATATTTGGCCTTCTAGCTGTGTGTGGGACTTGTTCTATTAGTCCATCTATACTGACCTCCATAAGGTTGCAAACTGAATATAATTTTTTTCTGCATCTACCTCTGAAAAAATATTTGGCCTTCTAGCTGTGTGTGGGACTTGTTCTATTAGTCCATCTATACTGACCTCCATAAGGTTGCAAACTGAATATAATTTTTTTCTGCATCTACCTCTGAAAAAATATTTGGCCTTCTAGCTGTGTGTGGGACTTGTTCTATTAGTCCATCTATACTGACCTCCATAAGGTTGCAAACTGAATATAATTTTTTTCTGCATCTACCTCTGAAAAAATATTTGGCCTTCTAGCTGTGTGTGGGACTTGTTCTATTAGTCCATCTATACAGACCTCCATCAGGTTGCAAATTGAATATAATTTTTTTCTGCATCTAACCCAGCCAATAGTTTTGGCCTAATACCACAGTTTGGCCACTCAGCTCTGCTCGGTTCCCATCCATTGTTTTTTTGTGCAAACAACTCCAGAGTTGTGAATTATTTAACCACCAAAATGAGTGGAAAAAGGCCTGCTGCTGGTGGAAACGGGAATAGGCGTGTTGGGAAGGGGAAAAAAGGTTGTGTCCGTGGGGTAGGTGTTAAAGCAACAGTAACATCTGCAGAAGAAAGACCATCTTCCAGCCAAACTAAAATGTCTACTTCTTTTAGCGGACAATGTGATAAGATCCCTTTCTTACGGCCACGCCAATCGCTACAAATTCTAGATGAGGCACAAAAACAGCAGGTGCTTCAACGGATATCAAGTGCTCCTTTAAGTGGGCTCTCCTCCACATCAACTTCAACATCACAAATACTCCAGTCCTCAAAGGTGTCACCCCAATCGCACTTGCTTCCTCACAGCTCCCAAATCTCCAGCTGCCCGTCTGAGTATGAGGTAGAACAGATGGTTGAGTCTGCAGAGCTGTTTACTCATACTATAGCCTGGTAATCAGAGGTCGACTCCAGCGCTTCTGTGAATCCAGACGAGGAAATGATCTGCACTGATGCCCAGAATCTTTATGAGTCGGATCCAGGACCAGACGCAGAAGGTTCTGACCATAATGTAGACCCTCATTCCCAAACTGTAACTCCTGTTGGTGGAGACAATGAGGAAGACGATGATGAGACTCAAATACCTGATTGGAGCGACAACTTTAGTTTTTTGTCAGGGCAGGAACAGGTTGGCTCTGAGGACGACGGGTGTGATAACGCACAGGGTGATGATGATGAGGTTGGAGATCCCACTTACTGTCAACCCACAGTCAGCCAAGAGATGAGGTCAGCAGAGGAGGTGGAGGAAGATGCTAGTGACGACGAGGTCAGGTTGCGCCTTCCTGGACAGAGACGTAGTTCTGGAAGCACGTCAACAACTGCATCCTCAAACACAACTCTGCCTCTCACCACAAGTCGTGGTGGCTCTTCAGGTCGCATGGGTGCTAAGCCTTGCATAGCCTGGGCATTTTTTCAGATCGATAAAGATGACCCAACTCGTGTTATCTGTAACATTTGTCAGCAAAAGCTAAGTAGAGGCCAAAAAATACATAGTTTGAGTACTTCATGCATGAACCGGCACATGGACATGAAGCATAAGTTGCAGTGGGAAGCTCAGTGTGCTACAATGCGGCCTAGCCGGCCGGGCCAACCACCGTCTGCCATATCTTGTGCATCCGCGGACTCTTCATCCTCTGTGACTGGGACGACAGCAGTCACACCTGTTTTGGGGCGCAGACCTGCCACCTCTTTACCCGCAACAGCCAGCGTGATTGGCAGGTCATCATTTTCTTTGGAGGTGGTAACACCAGCTGGTGTTGAGCGCTGTCCGACATCGATAGCACCACCTTTGGATCAAGGCAACCTAACATGTCCGCCTGCATCTTCCTCACAGACCGGCAGTTTGCCGGGGACACCCTTATCAACCCCGTCTAAGCACAATAGCCAGCCCTCGGTCCCTCAGATGTGGACAAGTAAAAGACCATTTCCTCCTAGCCATGAGAAAGCTAAGAGGTTGAATTTCACCATCTGCAAGCTCTTGGCTACAGAAATGCTGCCTTTCCGCCTGGTGGACACAGAGGATTTTCGAGACTTTATGTCCGTCGCAGTGCCCCAGTACCAGATGCCCAGTCGGCACTACTTCTCAAAGAAAGGTGTGCCTGCGCTCCACCAGCATGTCGCACACAACATCACCGCTTCTTTGAGAAACTCTGTGTGTGACAGGGTGCATTTCACCACAGACACTTGCACGAGTAGGCATGGACAGGGGCGTTACATGTCGCTGACTGGGCACTGGGTAACTATGGTGACAGCAGGACAAGGGGCTGCTGTCCAAGTCTTGCCGTCCCCACGAGTTGTGCGTCAATCCTCTTTATGTCAAAGTTCCTCCACTGCTTCTGCCTCCTCAACCCCCTCTCGGTCCTCCACCTGCACCCAAAGCCTGTTTGGTCATGCCACAAGCTTTCTAACTGCGCAGAAGGGATCCTGCACACCTCCTTACTATGCTGGCAGTAGGGCTCAACGTCATCAGGCGGTTTTTACATTGAAATGTCTGGGAAATGTGAGTCACACAGCTGAGGAGTTGTGGTCAGCTCTGGAGAACCAATTTCATGAATGGTTGTCTCCACTGGACCTGAAACCAGGGAAGGCCGTGTGCGACAATGCTGCAAACCTGGGTGCGGCCCTTCGCCGGGGCAATGTCACACACGTGCCTTGTATGGCTCACGTGTTGAACCTGGTTGTCCAGCAATTTTTAGCCCACTATCCCAGACTAGATGGCCTTCTGCAGAGGGCACGGTCGCTGTGTGCTCACTTCCGCCATTCGCATCCCGCAGCTCAGCGACTTACATCTCTACAGAAGTCGTTGAGCCTGCCACTTCACCGGCTAAAATGCGATGTGCCTACCCGGTGGAATTCAACTCTGCACATGTTGCAGTGACTGTGGCAGCACCGACAAGCCCTGGTACAATACGTTCTGACGTATAGCCTGGGCCATCGAGATTCAGAGGTGGGGCAAATCACGCTGGAGGAGTGGTCTCAGATCAGGGACCTATGCACCCTTCTGCACAGTTTTGAAATGGCGACGAAGATGTTTAGTGCTGACGATGCCATTATCAGCATGACTATTCCGGTGATTTACATGCTGGAGCACATGATAAACAGAATTCGGAGTCAGGTGGTGGCACAAGAGGAGGTGGAGGAAGTAGAGGAGGAGGAGTTGTATGCGGAAGGGCTAACATCTGCAAGGTCCAGACGGTCGGCATCACCAAGGCGGCAGGCATGTGAGGGTGGGGGAGAATGGTTTTACCAGGGTGCATGGTAGCAGCCAAACTAGTGAGGAAGGTGCAGGAGCCCAGGAAGAAGTGGAGGACGAACTGATGGAAGACTCATCAGATGAGGGAGACCTTGATCACATTTCTGTTGTGCGAGGTTGGGGGGAGAGTACAGAGGAAGGAAGCATGATTGTTACCTCGCCACCAACACAACAGGGACTTGGTGCTCCTGGATGCGCAACACACATGAGTGCCTTCTTGCTGCACTACCTGCAACATGACCCTCGAATTGGGAGAATTAGAAATAATCCTGACTACTGGGTTGCCACACTGTTAGATCCCCGGTACAAAAGTAAATTTGCAGAAATTATTCCTGCCATAGAAAGGGATGCACGCATGCAGGAGTATCAGCAGAGACTGTTGCAGAATCTTACGTGTGCTTTTCCACAAAATACCAGTGGTGCACGTAGTGAATCTCACAGTTCCAACTTGCCAACCGTGGGACCGTCAAGTGTTCAGCACTCAAACCGTAACAGAACCACAATATCTGCTGGTAACATCAATTTTGCGGAATCATTTCACCACTTTTTTAGCCCATCCTTTGCAAGGCCACAGGAGACAAGAAGTCTGACACATAGTCAACGCCTAGAGACGATGGTACAGGAGTATCTCCAAGTAAACATTGAAGCCACGACTGTGTCACTGGACCCTTGCTCTTTTTGGGCTTCCAATCTGGATAAATGGCCGGAGCTAGCCACTTACGCCTTGGAGATCTTGTCATGCCCCGCAGCCAGCGTCCTGTCTGAATGTGTGTTCAGCGCTGCTGGTGGTGTGCTGACAGATAAGCGCACGCGGCTCTCCACTGATAATGTAGACAGACTCACGTTCATAAAGATGAACAAATCATGGATCCGAAACGACTTTTCTACCCCTGTGTCATCCTGGGGAGAGTAAAAGCTTGATGATTGGTTAAAATCACCCTACCAACCGTTTTAAGCTTTCAAATTACTAATCATGTTTATCTGTATCTTGGCTGGAAAATAATTTGGGCTTTGTAGCAGTGTGCAGCACTGATCCTATTAGGCCATCTATACTAAAGCTTCACCAGATTTAAAATTAATAATAATTTTTAGCTGCATCTAGCCCGGAAAATAATTTTGGGGCTCCGAGATGCGCAAGACACATAAGTGCCTTCTTGCTGCACTACCTGCAGCATGACCCTCATATTGTCAGAATTCGAAGTAATCATGACTACTGGGTTGCCACACTCTTAGATCCCCCAAACTTTTCGATCAACCTTTTCATTTTAATAAAGACCAAAAAAATGGTCATTTTTGAAATTATAAGCATTAGCAGGTTGTTAGAAACTGAAATCAAACAGTTTTCAACTCAAAACTTTATTCTAGGTGATGTTACATTTTCACATAGGACCCCTTGTTCGAAAGAAGCTTCTGAACTCTCTCGTCCATTGAATTTGTCAGGTTTTGTATGGTTTCTGCTTCAATTGTTTTGCATGAGGACAGAATACCCTCCCAGAGCTGTTGCTTAGATGTGAACTGCCTCCCGCCATCATAGACACTCCTTTTAATGATGCTCCAAAGGTTCTGAATGGGGTAGAGGTCAGGGGAGCATGGGGGTCACACCATAAGTTTGTCCCCTTTTATGCCCATATCAGCCAGAGATGCAGATGTTTTATGTGCAGCATGAGATGGTGCATTATCATGCAGAAAAATGATCTTGCTGTGAAATACACGGTTCTTCTTCTTGAACCATGGCAGGAAGTGCTGTTTGAGAAAATCCACATACATTATGGAGTTCATCTTTAGCGCCTTCAGGGATCCTAAAGGGGCCGACAATCTCTCTCCCCATGATTCCAGCCCAAAACATTACTCCACCTCCTCCTTGTTGGCGCTGTAGCCGTGTTTGCGTGGGGTGTCCATCAACCAGCCATCCTCCACTCCATCCATCTGGACCATCGAGTAGTGTTGAGCCACCTCCGTAGTGTTCGAGTTCGGTTCGGTTCGTCGAACACCCGTGTGTTCGCCGAACTGTTCGTCGAACTGTTCGTCGAACACCTTCGAACACCGTTAAAACCAATTTCAGGCAAACAAAAACACATAGAAACACATAGAAAACACCTTCAAAGGTGTCCAAAAGCTGACAAACTGCTCAGAAGACACAACTAACACATGGAAAAGTGACAAGCACATATAGTCATGAGAAAAGAAAAGAGGTGGAGGAGTAAAAGGAGGGGGAGACACAGATATAGGCATGTCATGCCCTTCTAAAATCCAAAAAGTGAGAAGCCGACACGTTCAGTCCGCTCCTGCCCGTGCCACCTCCGTGTCGCCGGGTTTGTGCCAGAGCCGCGGTGAACCCTGATGGCCAGCCCCCCTCTCCCAATTCTGGTGCCTGTCTGCTGGTGGGTCGAGCGAGCCCCCCTGTGGATTTTCTCAAACAGCACTTCCTGCCATGTTTCAAGAAGAAGAACCGTGTATTTCACAGCAAGATCATTTTTTTGCATGATAATGCACCATCTCATTCTGCACATAAAACATCTGCATCTCTGGCTGATATGGGCATAAAAGGGGACAAACTTATGGTGTGACCCCCATGCTCCCCTGACCTCTACCCCATTCAGAACCTCTGGAGCATCATCAAAAGGAGTGTCTATGATGGCGAAAGGCAGTTCACATCTAAGCAACAGCTCTGGGAGGGTATTCTGTCCTCATGCAAAACAATTGAAGCAGAAACCATCCAAAACCTGACAAATTCAATGGACGAGAGAGTTCAGAAGCTCCTTTCGAACAAGGGGTCCTATGTGAAAATGTAACATCACCTAGAATAAAGTTTTGAGTTGAAAACTGTTTGATTTCAGTTTCTAATAATCTACTAATGCTTATAATTTCAAAAATGACCATTTTTTTGGTCTTTATTAAAATGAAAAGGTTGATCGAAAAGTTTGGCGGATCTAAGAGTGTGGCAACCCAGTAGTCATGATTACTTCGAATTCTGACAATATGAGGGTCATGTTGCAGGTAGTGCAGCAAGAAAGCACTTATGTGTCTTGCGCATCTCGGAGCCCCAAAATTATTTTCCGGGCTAGATGCAGCTAAAAATTATTATTAATTTTAAATCTGGTGGAGCTTAGTATAGATGGCCTAATAGGATCAGTGCTGCACACTGCTACAAAGCCCAAATTATTTTCCAGCCAAGATACAGATAAACATGATTAGTAATTTTAAATCTGGTGGAGCTTATTATAGATGGCCTAATAGAATCAGTGCTGCACACTGCTACAAAGCCCAAATTCTTTTCCAGCCAAGATACAGATAAACATGATTAGTAATTTGAAAGCTTAAAACGGTTGGTAGGGTGATTTTAAACAATCATCCATCTTTTACTCTCCCCAGGATGACACAGGGGTAGAAAAGTCGTTTCGGATCCATGATTTGTTCATCTTTATGAACGTGAGTCTGTCTACATTATCAGTGGAGAGCCGCGTGCGCTTATCTGTCAGCACACCACCAGCAGCGCTGAACACACGTTCAGACAGAACGCTGGCTGCGGGGCATGACAAGATCTCCAAGGCGTAAGTGGCTAGCTCCGGCCATTTATCCAGATTGGAAGCCCAAAAAGAGCAAAGGTCCAGTGACACAGTCATGGCTTCAATGTTTACTTGGAGATACTCCTGTACCATCGTCTCTAGGCGTTGACTATGTGTCAGACTTCTTGTCTCCTGTGGCCTTGCAAAGGATGGGCTAAAAAAGTGGTGAAATGATTGCGCAAAATTGATGTTACCAGCAGATACTGTGGTTCTGTTATGGTTAGAGTGCTGAACACTTGACGGTCCCACGGTTGGCAAGTTGGAACTGTGAGATTCACTACGTGCACCACTGGTATTTTGTGGAAAAGCACACGTAAGATTCTGCAACAGTCTCTGCTGATACTCCTGCATGCGTGCATCCCTTTCTATGGCAGGAATAATTTCTGCAAATTTACTTTTGTACCGGGGATCTAACAGTGTGGCAACCCAGTAGTCAGGATTATTTCTAATTCTCCCAATTCGAGGGTCATGTTGCAGGTAGTGCAGCAAGAAGGCACTCATGTGTGTTGCGCATCCAGGAGCACCAAGTCCCTGTTGTGTTGGTGGCGAGGTAACAATCATGCTTCCTTCCTCTGTACTCTCCCCCCAACCTCGCACAACAGAAATGTGATCAAGGTCTCCCTCATCTGATGAGTCTTCAATCAGTTCGTCCTCCACTTCTTCCTGGGCTCCTGCACCTTCCTCACTAGTTTGGCTGCTACCATGCGCCATGGTAAAACCATCTCCCCCACCCTCACATGCCTGTCGCCTTGGTGCTGCCGACCGTCTGGACCTTGCAGATGTTAGCCCTTCCGCATACAACTCCTCCTCCTCTACTTCCTCCACCTCCTCTTGTGCCACCACCTGACTCCGAATTCTGTTTAACATGTGCTCCAGCATGTAAATCACCGGAATAGTCATGCTGATAATGGCATCGTCAGCACTAAACATCTTCGTCGCCATTTCAAAACTGTGCAGAAGGGTGCATAGGTCCCTGATCTGAGACCACTCCTCCAGCGTGATTTGCCCCACGTATGGATCTCGTTGGCCCAGGCTATACGTCAGAACGTATTGCACCAGGGCTTGTCGGTGCTGCCACAGTCGCTGCAACATGTGCAGAGTTGAATTCGACCGGGTAGGCACATCGCATTTTAGCCGGTGAAGTGGCAGGCCCAACGACTTCTGTAGAGATGTAAGTCGCTGAGCTGCGGGATGCGAACGGCGGAAGTGAGCACACAGCGACCGTGCCCTCTGCAGAAGGCCATCTAGTCTGGGATAGTGGGCTAAAAATTGCTGGACAACCAGGTTCAACACGTGAGCCATACAAGGCACGTGTGTGACATTGCCCCGGCGAAGGGCCGCACCCAGGTTTGCAGCATTGTCGCACACGGCCTTCCCTGGTTTCAGGTCCAGTGGAGACAACCATTCATGAAATTGGTTCTCCAGAGCTGACCACAACTCCTCAGCTGTGTGACTCACATTTCCCAGACATTTCAAAGTAAAAACCGCCTGATGACGTTGAGCCCTATTGCCAGCATAGTAAGGAGGTGTGCAGGATCCCTTCTGCGCAGTTAGAAAGCTTGTGGCATGACCAGACAGGCTTTGGGTGCAGGTGGAAGACCGAGAGGAGGTTGAGGAGGCAGAAGCAGTGGAGGAACTTTGACATAAAGAGGATTGACGCACAACTCGTGGGGACGGCAAGACTTGGACAGCAGCCCCTTGTCCTGCTGTCACCATAGTTACCCAGTGCCCAGTCAGCGACATGTAACGCCCCTGTCCATGCCTACTCGTCCAAGTGTCTGTGGTGAAATGCACCCTGTCACACACAGAGTTTCTCAAAGAAGCGGTGATGTTGTGTGCGACATGCTGGTGGAGCGCAGGCACACCTTTCTTTGAGAAGTAGTGCCGACTGGGCATCTGGTACTGGGGCGCTGCGACGGACATAAGGTCTCGAAAATCCTCTGTGTCCACCAGGCGGAAAGGCAGCATTTCTGTAGCCAAGAGCTTGCAGATGGTGAAATTCAACCTCTTAGCTTTCTCATGGCTAGGAGGAAATGGTCTTTTACTTGTCCACATCTGAGGGACCGAGGGCTGGCTATTGTGCTTAGACGGGGTTGATAAGGGTGTCCCCGGCAAACTGCCGGTCTGTGAGGAAGATGCAGGCGGACATGTTAGGTTGCCTTGATCCAAAGGTGGTGCTATCGATGTCGGACAGCGCTCAACACCAGCTGGTGTTACCACCTCCAAAGAAAATGATGACCTGCCAATCACGCTGGCTGTTGCGGGTAAAGAGGTGGCAGATCTGCGCCCCAAAACAGGTGTGACTGCTGTCCCCCCAGTCACAGAGGATGAAGAGGCCGCGGATGCACAAGATATGGCAGACGGTGGTTGGCCCGGCCGGCTAGGCCGCATTGTAGCACACTGAGCTTCCCACTGCAACTTATGCTTCATGTCCATGTGCCGGTTCATGCATGAAGTACTCAAACTATGTATTTTTTGGCCTCTACTTAGCTTTTGCTGACAAATGTTACAGATAACATGAGTTGGGTCATCTTTATCGATCTGAAAAAATGCCCAGGCTATGCAAGGCTTAGCACCCATGCGACCTGCCGAGCCACCACGACTTGTGGTGAGAGGCAGAGTTGTGCTTGAGGATGCAGTTGTTGACGTGCTTCCAGTACTACGTCTCTGTCCAGGAAGGCGCAACCTGACCTCGTCGTCACTAGCATCTTCCTCCACCTCCTCTTCTGACCTCATCTCTTGGCTGACTGTGGGTTGACAGTAAGTGGGATCTCCAACCTCATCATCATCACACTGTGCGTTATCACACCCGTCGTCCTCAGAGCCAACCTGTTCCTGCCCTGACAAAAAACTAAAGTTGTCGCTCCAATCAGGTATTTGAGTCTTATCATCGTCTTCCTCATTGTCTCCACCAACAGGAGTTACAGTTTGGGAATGAGGGTCTACATTATAGTCAGAACCTTCTGCGTCTGGTCCTGGATCCGACTCATAAAGATTCTGGGCATCAGTGCAGATCATTTCCTCGTCTGGATTCACAGAAGCGCTGGAGTCGACCTCTGATTCCCAGGCTATAGTATGAGTAAACAGCTCTGCAGACTCAACCATCTGTTCTACCTCATACTCAGATGGGCAGCTGGAGATTTGGGAGCTGTGAGGAAGCAAGTGCGATTGGGGTGACACCTTTGAGGACTGGAGTATTTGTGATGTTGAAGTTGATGTGGAGGAGAGCCCACTTAAAGGAGCACTTGATATCCATTGAAGCACCTGCTGTTTTTGTGCCTCATCTGGAATTTGTAGCGATTGGCGTGGCCGTAAGAAAGGGATCTTATCACATTGTCCGCTAAAAGAAGTAGACATTTTAGTTTGGCTGGAAGATGGTCTTTCTTCTGCAGATGTTACTGTTGCTTTGACACCTACCCCACGGACACAACCTTTTTTCCCCTTCCCAACACGCCTATTCCCCTTTCCACCAGCAGCAGGCCTTTTTCCACTCATTTTGGTGGTTAACTAATTCACAACTCTGGAGTTGTTTGCACAAAAAAACAATGGATGGGAACCGAGCAGAGCTGAGTGGCCAAACTGTGGTATTAGGCCAAAACTATTGGCTGGGTTAGATGCAGAAAAAAATTATATTCAATTTGCAACCTGATGGAGGTCAGTATAGATGGACTAATAGAACAAGTCCCACACACAGCTAGAAGCCCAAATATTTTTTCAGAGGTAGATGAAGAAAAAAAAATATTCAGTTTGCAACCTGATGGAGGACAGTATAGGTGAACTAATAGAGAAAGTCCCACACACTGCTAGAAGGCCAAATATTTTTTCAGAGCTAGATGCAGACAAAAAATTATTTTGAATTTGCAACCTGATGGAGGTCAGTATAGGTGGACTAATAGAACAAGTCCCACACACTGCTAGAAGGCCAAATATTTTTTCAGAGCTAGATGCAGAAAAATTTTTTATTCAGTTTGCAACCTGATGGAGGTCTGTATAGATGGATTAATAGAACAAGTCCCACACACAGCTAGAAGCCCAATATTTTTTCAGAGGTAGATGCAGAAAAAAATATATTCAGTTTGCAACCTAATGGAGGTCAGTATAGATGGACTAATACAACAAGTCCCACACACAGCTAGAAGCCCAATATTTTTTCAGAGCTAGATGCAGCAAAAAATTATATTCAATTTGCAACCTGATGGAGGTCAGTATAGATGGACTAATAGAACAAGTCCCACACACAGCTAGAAGCCCAAATATTTTTTCAGAGGTAGATGCAGAAAAAAAAATATTCAGTTTGCAACCTGATGGAGGTCAGTATAGGTGGACTAATGGAGAAAGTCCCACACACTGCTAGAAGGCCAAATATTTTTTCAGAGCTAGATGCAGACAAAAAATTATTTTGAATTTGCAACCTGATGGAGGTCAGTATAGGTGGACTCATAGAACAAGTCCCACACACTGCTAGAAGGCCAAATATTTTTTCAGAGCTAGATGCAGAAAAAAATTATATTCAGTTTGCAACCTGATGGAGGTCTGTATAGATGGATTAATAGAACAAGTCCCACACACAGCTAGAAGCCCAATATTTTTTCAGAGGTAGATGCAGAAAAAAATATATTCAGTTTGCAACCTAATGGAGGTCAGTATAGATGGACTAATACAACAAGTCCCACACACAGCTAGAAGCCCAATATTTTTTCAGAGCTAAATGCAGAAAAAAATTATATTCAATTTGCAACCTGATGGAGGTCAGTATAGATGGAGTAATAGAACAAGTCCCACACACAGCTAGAAGCCCAAATATTTTTTCAGAGCTAGATGCAGATAAAAATTATTTTTAATTTGCAACCTGATGGAGGTCAGTATAGATGGACTAATAGAGAAAGTCCCACAAACTGCTAGAAGGCCAAATATTTTTTCAGAGCTAGATGCAGAAAAAAATTATATTCAGTTTGCAACCTGATGGAGGTCTGTATAGATGGATTAATAGAACAAGTCCCACACACAGCTAGAAGCCCAATATTTTTTCAGAGGTAGATGCAGAAAAAAATATATTCAGTTTGCAACCTGATGGAGGTCAGTATAGATGGACTAATACAACAAGTCCCACACACAGCTAGAAGCCCAATATTTTTTCAGAGCTAGATGCAGAAAAAAATTATATTCAATTTGCAACCTGATGGAGGTCAGTATAGATGGATTAATAGAACAAGTCCCACACACAGCTACAAGCCCAATATTTTTTCAGAGGTAGATGTAGAAAAAAATATATTCAGTTTGCAACCTGATGGAGGTCAGTATAGATGGACTAATAGAGAAAGTCCCACATACTGCTAGAAGGCCAAATATTTTTGCAGAGCTAGATGCAGAAAAAAATTATATTCAATTTGCAACCTGATGGAGGTCAGTATAGATGGACTAATAGAATGATGCTATGCCCAAAAGATTTTACTTCATTAGGTGCAGTAAAAAAATTGGTATTCTATACACAGGTTGTATATCTTGAAACACAGATAGGCTACTCCACTGACTAACACACTCTGCAATAGGCCAAAAAGGATTAGCTTTGCTAGATTCAGCCAAATGCTGTGAAAAAAACTTGCACAGCACTGACACAGACCTGCCTGGCAAAAACTGATAGGAACTGATGTAACCTAGTCCTGAAAAGGACTCCAATTACAATTAGTCTTTACTCCCACAACCTATCTATTTAAGAGCACAGACCTGCCTGATAAAAGTCGTAGGAAATGCTGTAACCTAGTCCTTAAAAGGACTGCAATCACAACTATTCACTACTCCCAAGCTATCTGTAGATTTGTGCGAAAATTGGCTTGAAATTAACAAGGTATAGCGCACACAGCAACAGCGGTGCCGTCTAACACGCAGCTGCAGCAGTGAGAAAATGGTTGCGACGGGGAAAATGGCTTGGTCTTATAGGGCAAGGACATGTGACATACACTGCCAATGACACATGCCCTTGCTTGTGTGAAAAAAAGCACTTCGCTCCGTGTGTGCGCTGCTGATAGGCTGACAGATTGCACCTCCCCACTGTAAATGCGGGAAAGAGAAAAAAAAATGGAGATCTTCATTATTCCTGCAGAGATCCATCCCCTGCCCCTCCCCCCACCCCGCTGTACACTCAAACTGCGTATTAACATTAATTTTCATCATTACTGAGAAAAAATCCAGTTATGATTTTGGTGCACGAACAGTTATCGAACATAACCTCGAACAGTCGAATATTTCTCAAATCGTTTGTGTTCGCCGAACGGCTCGAACACCGCCCATAACAGCTCGAATTTGAGATTGGCGAACAGTTCGAGTAGAACAACGCTCATCTCTAATTATAAACTTCTGTGAAACACCTGAGGGTTCAAGGTGCTCACCACACATCTACATAAGTTACTTGAGGGATGTAGTTTCCAAAATGGGGTTACTTGTGGGGTTTTCTACTGTTTAGGCACATCAGGGGCTCTCCAAACACGACATGGCGTTCACTCTCAATTCCAGTCAATTTTGCGCTCAAAAAAGACAAACGGTGCTCCTTCCCTTCCGAGTCCTGCCGTGCATGCAAGCAGTAGCTTTCCTTCACATAAAGGGTATCTACGTACTCAGTAGAAATTGCACAAGAATTTTTGGAGTCCGTTATCTCCTGTTACCATTGTGAAAATGAAAAATTCATGGCTAAAAGATAATTTTTGTGGAAAAAATATGATTTTTTACTTTCAGGGCTCTATGTTATAAACTTCTGTGAAGCACCTGGGGGTTTCAGATGCTCACCACACATAGATAAGTTCGTTGAGGGGTCTAGTTTCCATCAGGGTCTCTCCAAATGCGACATGGCGTCCACTCTCGATTCCAGCCAATACACTGGTATTTCCCCACATATGGGGCATCAGCGTGCTCAGGAGAAACTGCGCAACACATTTTGGGGTCCATTTTCTCTTGATACCCTTGTAAAAATAAAAAAATTGGATCTAAAGTAAAATTTTTGTGAAAAAAGTTAAATGTTCATTTTTTCCTTCCACTTTGCTGCAGTTCCTGTGAAGCACCTGAAGGGTTAACAAACTTATTGAATGCGGTTTTGAGAACCTTGAGGGCTGCAGTTTTTAGAATGGTGTCACTTTTGGGTATTTTCTGTTATTTAGACCCCTCAAAGTCACTTCAAATGTGATTTGATCCCTAAAAAAATGGTTTTGTAAATTTTGTTGGAAAAATGAGAAATCGCTGGTCACGTTTTAACCCTTTTAACTTCCTAATAAAAGGTAATTATGTTTCAAAAATTGTGCTGATGTAAAGAAGACATGTGGAAAATGTTATTTATTAACTTTTTTGTGTGACGTATCACTTTGATTTAAGAGCATAAAAATTCAAAGTTTGAAAATTGTGAAATTTTCAACATTTTTGCCAAATTTCTAATGTTTTCACAAATAAACGCAAATTTTATCGAAAAACTTTTACCACTATCATGAAGTACAATATGTCACACAAAAAAACATTTTCAGAATCAGTGGGATCTGTTGAAGCATTCCAGAGTTATCACCTCATAAAGTGACAGTGGTCAGATTTTAAAATTGCGGGCCGGTCATTAATAGTGTTGAGCCACCCCCGTAGTGTTCGAGTTCGGTTCGGTTCGTCGAACACCCGTGTGTTCGCCGAACTGTTCGTCGAACTGTTCGTCGAACACCTTCGAACACCGTTAAAACCAATGGCAGGCAAACAAAAACACATAGAAACACATAGAAAACACCTTCAAAGGTGTCCAAAAGCTGACAAACTGCTCAGAAGACATAACTAACACATGGAAAAGTGACAAGTACATATAGTCATGCGAAAATAAAAGAGGTGGAGGAGTAAAAGGAGGGGGAGACACAGATATAGGCATGTCATGCCCTTCTAAAATCCAAAAAGTGAGAAGCCGACACGGCCAGTCCGCTCCTGCCCGTGCCACCTCCGTGTCGCCGGGTTTGTGCCAGAGCCGCGGTGAACCCTGATGGCCAGCCCCCCTCTCCCAATACTGGTGCCTGTCCGCTGGTGGGTCGAGCGAGCCCCCCTGTGGTGGAGGCAGCTCTAAGCTTTTTAATTTAAATTGTCTCTCTAATTTGAATAAATACACTTTAAATCCATTTACAAGGATCTATTGGAGGGCAAGTCTCATGCCAGCAGCCGCGTAATTCCAGCTCCAGTAGCGTCCACTAAAGCTGCTGCAGTTAAAAAGCTTTTATAAGGATCGAGCTCGGCTGTCCACCGCAAGGCATCCTACTGCCAGTCCGAGCCCCTATGCCTTGGGGTGCCTCCTGATGCTCTTCACTGAGTATCCCGTGGTCCCGAAGCATTTCCTTTGAAAAAATTAAGTGTCCAAACTACAGGTGGTGTAGCTTGCTTAACAGCCGGGATAATCCGCTGACTAGCAGACACTGCTACTAGGCACAAAGTATTTCCTGGGCTAGATGCAGTTAAAAATTTGTAATTAGATACTCTCGTTGGATGCTGAGAAAGCATTCCATAGAGTCTCCTGGCACGCCATATATGATTCTCTTAAAAAGCTTGGGGTAGGGGTCTAGGGGACCCTTTTATAGCCAAAATCACGGCCCTGTATCGCAATACGTCACCTAGGCTGAAGATAAATGGAACTGTAGCACCCTGAGGGCTCGGTTGCTACAGAGGTATTGCACCTCACCCAGAGGTGTGATATCTCACTCTCAGGTAAGGATGTAGTGTGGATCAGGACCCGACACCTGCATGCATTACACCACATTGCCGTGGGGCAGGGCGACCAATATGCCCCTGAGATGGGCACAACAGTCCCTGTCCCTGGCTGGAGTGGGGGGAGGGAACACTGAGGAAGGGGAACCCTGTAGTGCAGGAGCAGGGAGGAAGCAGTTCCTGGGTGCATTGAGAAGGGAGTATAAAAGGTGGGCACCATCTTATTTCAGTGCAGAGAAGTCTGAGCAGAAGTGGCAGGGAGCAGGGGCTCTGCATGAGCTCTGCTCCGGAGGCGGGCCTAGTAACAGAGGCCCAGGCCTGGAAGCGGGAGAAGGAAGGAAGAGGAGCGGAGAAGGCTCCAGGAACGAGGAATGAAGGGATCCCAGGGGTGCGGACGGGCGAGTCGCCACCGCACGTCCGAATCCACCTGCGTGGAGGGGTCAGGCCAAAGGGGGAGACCGGTCCACGAACTAGTGGAGGCAGGAAACGACCCTCTGCTAGAAACCGGAGGCTCTGACATTTTATGTGGCGCAGCCCCTGGCTACACCCGCTAGGAAGGCACCACATAGGGTCAGATAAACTGGCACCAAGTTTACCAAGAGGAGGCCCGAGGCAGCCGGACAGAAGTGTTGGTAAGAAAGGCCATACAAAGGACACACAAAGGGGGTCCTGTGAAGTGCTCCAAAGTTATCTGGGAGCTGTCTGAGCCCCTCACCTGGTGAGCACAGTACGACGTGGGCAGCCGTTACCTGCAGACGTGGTCTGGATAATAAGAACTGTGAGTAAAGGCCCTGAACTGCATCACTGACGCCGTGTCGTTACTGCTGCTGCCCTGCACCATCACCCCCATCCTCCGCATACACTGCCCTGAGGCTATACTCCTCCCGTGGGGAGTTATGCTACGCTCTGCTGCACCCACAACACCAGCCTCAGCGGTCTGCCCTGTAGCGGCGGTTCACTCTGACCGCAATCCACGGGTGGCGTAGTCGTACATTTAAACATCAAAACCACATAAATAGTTCCGCCACTGGTTTGACCGCCCTGAGCCACGGAACCGGGTCGCCGCCACGAAGACTACAACCACCAGCATCCACCAAAAAGGGTCCGGCTCCGGGTGTCCCAAGGCCCAGGGGGTGCGTCAGAACATTTTCATCACCTTTCACAATCACCAATGGGACAAGGCAGGGATGTCCTCTGTCCCCTCTCTTATACATCCTAGTGACGGAGCACCTGCTCTCATCAATTCGCCATAACCCCAATATTAGGTGGATTGAGGTGGGATGCACCGAGTACAAGTGCTCTCTATTTGCTGATGATGTCCTAGTATATATCACTCAATCACATATATCCATCCATGCTGTTATGGCTGAAATAGATCACTTTGTTACATGGTCAAATTTTAAAATCAATGCAGCGAAGTCTGAGGCCCTCTATGTCTCCCTCCCCAAATCCATATAGGATTCCATCCAGTCCAACTTTCCCTTTGCCTGGCCCTCACAGGGTATCAAATACTTAGGAATTCCTATTCATAGAGACCTCTCCCATCTATGTTATCTTAATTTTGGGCCCTTTATTGAACAACTCCATACAGACCACGGTTGGCAAGTTAGAACTGTAAGATTCACTACATGAACCGCTGGTGTTTTGTGGAAAAGCACATGTACACTGCGTTCCAAATTATTATGCAAAAAGTGTTTAGGAGTGATAAGGGAAGAATTTGTTTGTTTGTCAGTTAAACTCATTGATGGTGATGTGTGTCAGGGCTCTTTATATCACTGTAAGCAATTGCAGACACCTGTGCTAATTAGTTTGGCAGGTGTGTCCAATGAAAGGCAAGACTACTTAAGAAGGCTCTCTCACATTATTAAGCAGCCTACATTTTCTGCCAAAATGGGAAAGAAAAAGGATGTGTCGGCTGCTGAGAAGCAACAAATTGTGGAGTGTTTGGGTCAAGGCATGACTACAATCAACATTGTGCGATGATCAGGATGAAGTGTCTTGGCAATCAAGAAGTATGTAGCTGATTCACAGTACACACGTGTGCGTGCTGATAAGGGCAAATTGAGGACTCTTTCCTTCAGGCAATTACGTCAGGTTGAAAGAGCAGCGGCAAAAAAGCCTTGTCATAGCAGCAGACAAGTTTTTGAAGCTGCTTGTGCCTCCAACGTCCCCCGAACAACAAGATGCAGGGTCCTTCAGAGGTTTGCAGCTGTGCATACGCCATCCTGTCGACCTCCTCTATCCACTTCACACAAGCAGAAACGGCTCCAGTGGGCCAAACATTACATGAAGACTGATTTCAAAACTGTTTTGTTCACGGATAAGTGCCATGCAGCGCTCGATGGTCCAGATGGATGGAGTGGAGGATGGCTGGTTGATGGACACCCCACGCAAACACGGCTACAGCGCCAACAAGGAGGAGGTGGAGTAATGTTTTGGGCTGGAATCATGGGGAGAGAGATTGTCGGCCCCTTTAGGATCCCTGAAGGCGCTAAAGATGAACTCCATAATGTATGTGGATTTTCTCAAACAGCACTTCCTGCCATGGTTCAAGAAGAAGAACCGTGTATTTCACAGCAAGATCATTTTTCTGCATGATAATGCACCATCTCATGCTGCACATAAAACATCTGCATCTCTGGCTGATATGGGCATAAAAGGGGACAAACTTATGGTGTGACCCCCATGCTCCCCTGACCTCTACCCCATTCAGAACCTTTGGAGCATCATTAAAAGGAGTGTCTATGATGGCGGGAGGCAGTTCACATCTAAGCAACAGCTCTGGGAGGGTATTCTGTCCTCATGCAAAACAATTGAAGCAGAAACCATCCAAAACCTGACAAATTCAATGGACGAGAGAGTTCAGAAGCTCCTTTCGAACAAGGGGTCCTATGTGAAAATGTAACATCACCTAGAATAAAGTTTTGAGTTGAAAACTGTTTGATTTCAGTTTCTAACAACCTGCTAATGCTTATAATTTCAAAAATGACCATTTTTTTGGTCTTTATTAAAATGAAAAGGTTGATCGAAAAGTTTGGGGGATCTAAGAGTGTGGCAACCCAGTAGTCATGATTACTTCGAATTCTGACAATATGAGGGTCATGCTGCAGGTAGTGCAGCAAGCAGGCACTTATGTGTCTTGCGCATCTCGGAGCCCCAAAATTATTTTCCGGGCTAGATGCAGCTAAAAATTATTTTTAATTTTAAATCTGGTGAAGCTTTAGTATAGATGGCCTAATAGGATCAGTGCTGCACACTGCTACAAAGCCCAAATTATTTTCCAGCCAAGATACAGATAAACATGATTAGTAACTTGAAAGCTTAAAACGGTTGGTAGGGTGATTTTAACCAATCATCAAGCTTTTACTCTCCCCAGGATGACACAGGGGTAGAAAAGTCGTTTCGGATCCATGATTTGTTCATCTTTATGAACGTGAGTCTGTCTACATTATCAGTGGAGAGCCGCGTGCGCTTATCTGTCAGCACACCACCAGCAGCGCTGAACACACGTTCAGACAGAACGCTGGCTGCGGGGCATGACAAGATCTCCAAGGCGTAAGTGGCTAGCTCCGGCCATTTATCCAGATTGGAAGCCCAAAAAGAGCAAGGGTCCAGTGACACAGTCGTGGCTTCAATGTTTACTTGGAGATACTCCTGTACCATCGTCTCTAGGCGTTGAGTATGTGTCAGACTTCTTGTCTCCTGTGGCCTTGCAAAGGATGGGCTAAAAAAGTGGTGAAATGATTCCGCAAAATTGATGTTACCAGCAGATACTGTGGTTCTGTTACGGTTTGAGTGCTGAACACTTGACGGTCCCACGGTTGGCAAGTTGGAACTGTGAGATTCACTACGTGCACCACTGGTATTTTGTGGAAAAGCACATGTAAGATTCTGCAACAGTCTCTGCTGATACTCCTGCATGCGTGCATCCCTTTCTATGGCAGGAATAATTTCTGCAAATTTACTTTTGTACCGGGGATCTAACAGTGTGGCAACCCAGTAGTCAGGACTATTTCTAATTCTCACAATTCGAGGGTCATGTTGCAGGTAGTGCAGCAAGAAGGCACTCATGTGTGTTGCGCATCCAGGAGCACCAAGTCCCTGTTGTGTTGGTGGCGAGGTAACAATCATGCTTCCTTCCTCTGTCCTCTCCCCCCAACCTCGCACAACAGAAATGTGATCAAGGTCTCCCTCATCTGATGAGTCTTCCATCAGTTCGTCCTCCACTTCTTCCTGGGCTCCTGCACCTTCCTCACTAGTTTGGCTGCTACCATGCGCCCTGGTAAAACCATCTCCACCACCCTCACATGCCTGCCGCCTTGGTGCTGCCGACCGTCTGGACCTTGCAGATGTTAGCCCTTCCGCATACAACTCCTCCTCCTCTACTTCCTCCACCTCCTCTTGTGCCACCACCTGACTCCGAATTCTGTTTAACATGTGCTCCAGCATG
Source organism: Phyllobates terribilis (assembly GCF_046119375.1). Classification (NCBI taxonomy): domain Eukaryota; kingdom Metazoa; phylum Chordata; class Amphibia; order Anura; family Dendrobatidae; genus Phyllobates; species Phyllobates terribilis. The sequence goes on from NW_027362761.1 coordinate 288,716,793, forward strand.
TAAATCACCGGAATAGTCATGCTGATAATGGCATCGTCAGCACTAAACATCTTCGTCGCCATTTCAAAACTGTGCAGAAGGGTGCATAGGTCCCTGATCTGAGACCACTCCTCCAGCGTGATTTGCCCCACCTCTGAATCTCGTTGGCCCAGGCTATACGTCAGAACGTATTGCACCAGGGCTTGTCGGTGCTGCCACAGTCGCTGCAACATGTGCAGAGTTGAATTCGACCGGGTAGGCACATTGCATTTTAGCCGGTGAAGTGGCAGGCACAACGACTTCTGTAGAGATGTAAGTCGCTGAGCTGCGTGATGCGAACGGCGGAAGTGAGCACACAGCGACCGTGCCCTCTGCAGAAGGCCATCTAGTCTGGGATAGTGGGCTAAAAATTGCTGGACAACCAGGTTCAACACGTGAGCCATACAAGGCACGTGTGTGACATTGCCCCGGCGAAGGGCCGCACCCAGGTTTGCAGCATTGTCGCACACGGCCTTCCCTGGTTTCAGGTCCAGTGGAGACAACCATTCATGAAATTGGTTCTCCAGAGCTGACCACAACTCCTCAGCTGTGTGACTCACATTTCCCAGACATTTCAATGTAAAAACCGCCTGATGACGTTGAGCCCTACTGCCAGCATAGTAAGGAGGTGTGCAGGATCCCTTCTGCGCAGTTAGAAAGCTTGTGGCATGACCAGACAGGCTTTGGGTGCAGGTGGAAGACCGAGAGGAGGTTGAGGAGGCAGAAGCAGTGGAGGAACTTTGACATAAAGAGGATTGACGCACAACTCGTGGGGACGGCAAGACTTGGACAGCAGCCCCTTGTCCTGCTGTCACCATAGTTACCCAGTGCCCAGTCAGCGACATGTAACGCCCCTGTCCATGCCTACTCGTCCAAGTGTCTGTGGTGAAATGCACCCTGTCACACACAGAGTTTCTCAAAGAAGCGGTGATGTTGTGTGCGACATGCTGGTGGAGCGCAGGCACACCTTTCTTTGAGAAGTAGTGCCGACTGGGCATCTGGTACTGGGGCACTGCGACGGACATAAGGTCTCGAAAATCCTCTGTGTCCACCAGGCGGAAAGGCAGCATTTCTGTAGCCAAGAGCTTGCAGATGGTGAAATTCAACCTCTTAGCTTTCTCATGGCTAGGAGGAAATGGTCTTTTACTTGTCCACATCTGAGGGACCGAGGGCTGGCTATTGTGCTTAGACGGGGTTGATAAGGGTGTCCCCGGCAAACTGCCAGTCTGTGAGGAAGATGCAGGCGGACATGTTAGGTTGCCTTGATCCAAAGGTGGTGCTATCGATGTCGGACAGCGCTCAACACCAGCTGGTGTTACCACCTCCAAAGAAAATGATGACCTGCCAATCACGCTGGCTGTTGCGGGTAAAGAGGTGGCAGGTCTGCGCCCCAAAACAGGTGTGACTGCTGTCCCCCCAGTCACAGAGGATGAAGAGGCCGCGGATGCACAAGATATGGCAGACGGCGGTTGGCCCGGCCGGCTAGGCCGCATTGTAGCACACTGAGCTTCCCACTGCAACTTATGCTTCATGTCCATGTGCCGGTTCATGCATGAAGTACTCAAACTATGTATTTTTTGGCCTCTACTTAGCTTTTGCTGACAAATGTTACAGATAACACGAGTTGGGTCATCTTTATCGATCTGAAAAAATGCCCAGGCTATGCAAGGCTTAGCACCCATGCGACCTGAAGAGCCACCACGACTTGTGGTGAGAGGCAGAGTTGTGTTTGAGGATGCAGTTGTTGACGTGCTTCCAGTACTACGTCTCTGTCCAGGAAGGCGCAACCTGACCTCGTCGTCACTAGCATCTTCCTCCACCTCCTCTGCTGACCTCATCTCTTGGCTGACTGTGGGTTGACAGTAAGTGGGATCTCCAACCTCATCATCATCACCCTGTGCGTTATCACACCCGTCGTCCTCAGAGCCAACCTGTTCCTGCCCTGACAAAAAACTAAAGTTGTCGCTCCAATCAGGTATTTGAGTCTTATCATCGTCTTCCTCATTGTCTCCACCAACAGGAGTTACAGTTTGGGAATGAGGGTCTACATTATGGTCAGAACCTTCTGCGTCTGGTCCTGGATCCGACTCATAAAGATTCTGGGCATCAGTGCAGATCATTTCCTCGTCTGGATTCACAGAAGCGCTGGAGTCGACCTCTGATTCCCAGGCTATAGTATGAGTAAACAGCTCTGCAGACTCAACCATCTGTTCTACCTCATACTCAGACGGGCAGCTGGAGATTTGGGAGCTGTGAGGAAGCAAGTGCGATTGGGGTGACACCTTTGAGGACTGGAGTATTTGTGATGTTGAAGTTGATGTGGAGGAGAGCCCACTTAAAGGAGCACTTGATATCCGTTGAAGCACCTGCTGTTTTTGTGCCTCATCTGGAATTTGTAGCGATTGGCGTGGCCGTAAGAAAGGGATCTTATCACATTGTCCGCTAAAAGAAGTAGACATTTTAGTTTGGCTGGAAGATGGTCTTTCTTCTGCAGATGTTACTGTTGCTTTAACACCTACCCCACGGACACAACCTTTTTTCCCCTTCCCAACACGCCTATTCCCGTTTCCACCAGCAGCAGGCCTTTTTCCACTCATTTTGGTGGTTAACTAATTCACAACTCTGGAGTTGTTTGCACAAAAAAACAATGGATGGTAACCGAGCAGAGCTGAGTGGCCAAACTGTGGTATTAGGCCAAAACTATTGGCTGGGTTAGATGCAGAAAAAAATTATATTCAATTTGCAACCTGATGGAGGTCAGTATAGATGAACTAATACAACAAGTCCCACACACAGCTAGAAGCCCAATATTTTTTCAGAGGTAGATGCAGAAAAAAATATATTCAGTTTGCAACCTGATGGAGGTCAGTATAGATGGACTAATACAACAAGTCCCACACACAGCTAGAAGCCCAATATTTTTTCAGAGGTAGATGCAGAAAAAAATATATTCAGTTTGCAACCTGATGGAGGTCAGTATAGATGGACTAATACAACAAGTCCCACACACAGCTAGAAGCCCAATATTTTTTCAGAGGTAGATGCAGAAAAAAATATATTCAGTTTGCAACCTGATGGAGGTCAGTATAGATGGACTAATACAACAAGTCCCACACACAGATAGAAGCCCAAATATTTTTTCAGAGGTACTGTAGATGCAGATAAAAATTATTTTTAATTTGCAACCTGATGGAGGTCAGTATAGATGGATTAATAGAGAAAGTCCGACACACTGCTAGAAGGCCAAATATTTTTTCAGAACTAGATGCAGAAAAAAATTATATTCAGTTTGCAACCTGATGGAGGTCTGTATAGATGGATTAATAGAACAAGACCCACACACAGCTAGAAGCCCAATATTTTTTCAGAGGTAGATGCAGAAAAAAATATATTCAGTTTGCAACCTGATGGAGGTCAGTATAGATGGACTAATACAACAAGTCCCACACACAGCTAGAAGCCCAATATTTTTTCAGAGGTAGATGCAGAAAAAAATATATTCAGTTTGCAACCTGATGGAGGTCAGTATAGATGGACTAATACAACAAGTCCCACACACAGCTAGAAGCCCAAATATTTTTTCAGAGGTACTGTAGATGCAGATAAAAATTATTTTTAATTTGCAACCTGATGGAGGTCAGTATAGATGGACTAATAGAGAAAGTCCGACACACTGCTAGAAGGCCAAATATTTTTTCAGAGCTAGATGCAGAAAAAAATTATATTCAGTTTGCAACCTGATGGAGGTTAGTATAGATGGACTAACAGAGAAAGTCCCACACACTGCTAGAAGGCCAAATATTTTTTCAGAGCTAGATGCAGAAAAAAATTATATTCAGTTTGCAACCTGATGGAGGTCAGTATAGATGGACTAACAGAGAAAGTCCCACACACTGCTAGAAGGCCAAATATTTTTTCAGAGCTAGATGCAGAAAAAAATTATATTCAGTTTGCAACCTGATGGAGGTCTGTATAGATGGATTAATAGAACAAGACCCACACACAGCTAGAAGCCCAATATTTTTTCAGAGGTAGATGCAGAAAAAAATATATTCAGTTTGCAACCTGATGGAGGTCAGTATAGATGGACTAATACAACAAGTCCCACACACAGCTAGAAGCCCAATATTTTTTCAGAGGTAGATGAAGAAAAAAATATATTCAGTTTGCAACCTGATGGAGGTCAGTATAGATGGACTAATACAACAAGTCCCACACACAGCTAGAAGCCCAAATATTTTTTCAGAGGTACTGTAGATGCAGATAAAAATTATTTTTAATTTGCAACCTGATGGAGGTCAGTATAGATGGACTAATAGAGAAAGTCCGACACACTGCTAGAAGGCCAAATATTTTTTCAGAGCTAGATGCAGAAAAAAATTATATTCAGTTTGCAACCTGATGGAGGTCAGTATAGATGGACTAACAGAGAAAGTCTCACACACTGCTAGAAGGCCAAATATTTTTTCAGAGCTAGATGCAGAAAAAAATTATATTCAGTTTGCAACCTGATGGAGGTCAGTATAGATGGACTAACAGAGAAAGTCCCACACACTGCTAGAAGGCCAAATATTTTTTCAGAGCTAGATGCAGAAAAAAATTATATTCAGTTTGCAACCTGATGGAGGTCTGTATAGGTGGATTAATAGAACAAGACCCACACACAGCTAGAAGCCCAATATTTTTTCAGAGGTAGATGCAGAAAAAAATATATTCAGTTTGCAACCTGATGGAGGTCAGTATAGATGGACTAATACAACAAGTCCCACACACAGCTAGAAGCCCAATATTTTTTCAGAGGTAGATGCAGAAAAAAATATATTCAGTTTGCCACCTGATGGAGGTCAGTATAGATGGACTAATACAACAATTCCCACACACAGCTAGAAGCCCAAATATTTTTTCAGAGGTACTGTAGATGCAGATAAAAATTATTTTTAATTTGCAACCTGATGGAGGTCAGTATAGATGGACTAATAGAGAAAGTCCGACACACTGCTAGAAGGCCAAATATTTTTTCAGAGCTAGATGCAGAAAAAAATTATATTCAGTTTGCAACCTGATGGAGGTCAGTATAGATGGACTAACAGAGAAAGTCCCACACACTGCTAGAAGGCCAAATATTTTTTCAGAGCTAGATGCAGAAAAAAATTATATTCAGTTTGCAACCTGATGGAGGTCTGTATAGATGGATTAATAGAACAAGACCCACACACAGCTAGAAGCCCAATATTTTTTCAGAGGTAGATGCAGAAAAAAATATATTCAGTTTGCAACCTGATGGAGGTCAGTATAGACGGACTAATACAACAAGTCCCACACACAGCTAGAAGCCCAATATTTTTTCAGAGGTAGATGCAGAAAAAAATATATTCAGTTTGCAACCTGATGGAGGTCAGTATAGATGGACTAATAGAGAAAGTTCGACACACTGCTAGAAGGACAAATATTTTTTCAGAGCTAGATGCAGAAAAAAATTATATTCAGTTTGCAACCTGATGGAGGTCAGTATAGATGGACTAATAGAATGATGCTATGCCCAAAAGATTTTACTTCACTAGGTGCAGTAAAAAAATTGGTATTCTATACACAGGTGGTATATCTTGCAACACAGATAGGCTACTCCACTGACTAACACACTCTGCAATAGGCCAAAAAGGATTAGCTTTGCTAGATTCAGCCAAATGCTGTGAAAAAAACTTGCACAGCACTGGCAGAGACCTGCCTGGCAAAATCTGATAGGAACTGATGTAACCTAGTCCTGAAAAGGACTCCAATTGCAATTAGTCTTTACTCCCACAATCTATCTATTTAAGAGCACAGACCTCCCTGATAAAAGTCGTAGGAAATGCTGTAACCTAGTCCTTAAAAGGACTGCAATCACAACTATTCACTACTCCCAAGCTATCTGTATATTTGTGCGAAAATTGGCTTGAAATTAACAAGGTATAGCGCACACAGCAACAGCGGTGCCGTCTAACACGCAGCTGCAGCAGTGAGAAAATGGTGGCGACGGGGAAAATGGCTTGGTCTTATAGGGCAAGGACATGTGACATACACTGCCAATGACACATGCCCTTGCTTGTGTGAAAAAAAACACTTCGCTCCGTGTGTGCGCTGCTGATAGGCTGACAGATTGCACCTCCCCACTGTAAATGCGGGAAAGAGAAAAAAAAATGGAGATCTTCATTGTTCCTGCAGAGATCCATCCCCTGCCCCTCCCCCCACCCCGCTGTACACTCAAACTGCGTATTAACATTAATTTTCATCATTACTGAGAAAAAATCCAGTTATGATTTTGGTGCACGAACAGTTATCGAACATAACCTCGAACAGCCGAATTTTTCTCAAATTGTTCGTGTTCGCCGAACGGCTCGAACACCGCCCAAAACAGCTCGAATTTGAGATTGGCGAACAGTTCGAGTAGAACAACGCTCATCTCTAGTCATTAACCTGCAAAGTGGCTCAGCCATTAAGGGGTTAAGCAAAACCTCATCTCCTTATTGTATGCCTTTACCTTTTTGCATTATTCATCTAATTTTAGCAATTACATCTCTTGTTTCTCTGCCTTTTATGAATCCTGCTTGTTCATGTGGCAGCTCTTTGTCATAGTAAGGCTGTAACCGTCTTTGTAGGATTTTCAGTAGTATTCTGCTGGCATGAGGTATGAGTAGAATATTCCAATAGTTTCAAAAGTCAGTAACATCTCCCTTTTTTTAAATATAAATAAACACTGATATTGTCCAGTCCTTGGGCCATTTAGCAGTTGTTTATATCTGTTGACACAGTCGTGTGACGGCAACCAAATTATTGGGGAGAATTCAGCCAAGCCAATGAATTTGAATTTTCAGCAATCTGCTCATCTCAAGTTCAATACCTCATATCAAAATTGAAGCACTTCTACTAAGAATGTTAACATTCTCAAATTATGTAAAATACATATTTAAGAAAAACATATTTTCAATATTATTTATTTTGTTATTTAAGACATTTTGGAAAGTTATCAAAAGCTAACATCAAAACCACACACAAAAATGCAACACCCTAACTTAATCAAAATGTAAAGGTATATGCATCTCTTTGGTTCTTATAATTCAATCTTCAGTTTAAGCTTGCTTAGAATACCTCAATTTATTAGCAATAACTATGGAAAGGCATTTGAATGTCAGCAGCGGAACCTAATATTTCATGAGATGATTGTGTTGATCTGACAAAGGCTGTGTCATAATGCAAAAAAAAGATTGGTAGTAAGCAAGAACCCAGAAACTACTTGACTTGAATGGAGAATGATTATTTTTGATATGTGTGCTTGTCATTCATGAAATAAATATTGGGATAAATCACAACAAAATTTATATTTTTATTACACTTAATTACATTTTAAAAAGATTAATTTATTATTAAAAGGGCTTAATTGAGATACTACTTTTGTTTGCGGATCATATCCAAGAACAACCTTGTGGCTTAGCTGATGATTTGAAATTATACACTCTTAGAGTCTCCTGATAAAATTTGATCTATTATCCTTTTCTTGGTGCATGTTTTTACTCCTATCTGACACCAAATGCTTCATGTGACAATCTGGCATTTTTTTCCTCCTTTCTGGCACCAAACACTTAATCTAGCAGTATAACAGTCTTCTGGAGAAAATCCCTGCTGAGCTCTGAATGACATGGAGAACTAAGTAAAATGGCAGTGTTGAGAAGGAACTCCAAGATGAAGCCTGAACATATTGTAATGCAGCGGCTTGCGGCATTACTGTAATGGTCCAGGGTGTTCTGGCTGACCATGTACCTCTCCCTCAGAAGGACTGGTCACATGATTGTGACATCATTGCAGGTCCTGTGTGCACTGAAGGATATATAAATCCTCGTGCTTTTGAACAGTGAGGCCTGTTCCCTGTGTGTGGGAAACCGAAAGCCTGGAGAGGCTTAGTGAGGCCTAGAGAGGCCTGGTGAAGCCTGGTGAAGCCTGAAAGGCACAGGCTGGATCCTTGTGTGTAAGAGATGCCAGTAGCCTTGGAGGGCAAGAGGCTTGGAAGACAAGAGTCCTGAAAGGCAGGGGCTGGATCCCTGTGTGTGTAAGAGATGCCAGTAGCCTTGGAAGGTACGAGGGCTGGAGACCCCCATCTGGGAAGCCATAAAGTCACAGCTGTGGCAGAACAAATCTGATGGAAAAAATAAAAAAACAGAAATGTTTAAAATAAACCCATATTCCCCCATTAAGAATAAAGATAATAAAAATACACATAAGTGTTACCGCAGCATTTAGAAAAGTCCAATCTATCAAAATATAAAAATAATTACCCTATCAGTTAACACCATAAATGGAAAAAATTCAAGAACACCCAAATTAAGTTTTTTTGATTGTTGCAATACCACCAAAAATGCTGTAACAAGTGATTTAAAAGTCATGTCTGTCCCAAAATGGTATAATTAAAATGTCTTCTCGCCCCGCCAAAAAACAAATCATCATACAGCTTCATCCACTATGAACTTAAAACATTACTGGTCTCGGAAAAACGGTGACTGAGCCGCAAAAACTTTTTTTTTCAAACTTCTGATTATTTTCACCACTAAAATATAATTATGCTCATAATTGTATTGATGAGCATAATAATATTGCGAGGTCATTTTTACCACAAAATGTACAATGTAAAATCAATTCCCCAAAAAACAATTACAGAATTACATTTGTTTCACAATTTCTCCCCACTTGGGATTTTTTTCCCATTTTCCAATATACTATGTTGTAAAATTAATAGTGTCATTCAAAAGTACAACTTGGCCAGCAAATTACTGGTGATGGTTATATGGAAATTGAATGTTTTTTTGCTGAACACACACACACATATACAGAACAGACAAAAAGTTTGGACACAACTCCTCTTTTAAAGATTTTTCTGTATTTTCATGACTATGAAAATTGTACATTCACACTGAAGGCATCAAAACTATGAATTAACACATGTGGAATTATATACTTAACACAAAAGTGTGAAACAACTGAAAATATGTCTTATATTCTAGGTTCTTCAAAGTAGCCACCTTTTGCTTTGATGACTGCTTTGCACACTCTTGGCATTCTCTTGATGAGCTTCAAGAGGTAATCACCGGAAATGGTTTTCACTTCACAGGTGTGCCCTGTCAGGTTTAATAAGTGGGATTTCTTGCCTTATAAATGGGGTTGGGACCATCAGTTGTGTTGTGCAGAAGTCAGGTGGATACACAGCTGATAGTCCTACTGAATAGACTGTTAGAATTTATATTATGGCAAGAAAAAAGCAGCTAAGTAATGAAAAACGAATGGCCATCATTACTTTAATAAATGAAGGTCAGTCAGTCCAAAAAATTGGGCAAAATTTGAAAGTGTCCCCAAGTGCAGTTGCAAAAACCATCAAGCGCTACAAAGAAACTGGCTCACATGAGGACCGCTACAGGAAAGGAAGACCAAGAGTCATCTCTGCTTCTGAGGATAAGTTTATCCGAGTCACCAGCCTCAGAAATCGCAGGTTAACAACTGCTCAGATTAGAGACCAGGTCAATGCCACACAGAGTTCTAGCAGCAGACACATCTCTTCAACAACTGTTAGAAGGAGACTTTGTGCAGCAGGCCTTCATGGTAAAATAGCTGCTAGGAAACCACTGCTAAGGACAGGCATCAAGCAGAAGAGACTTGATTGGGCTAAAGAACACAAGGAATGGACATTAGACCAGTGGAAATCTGTGCTTTGGTCTGATGAGTCCAAATTTGAGATCTTTGGTTCCAACCACCGTGTCTTTGTGCGACGCAGAAAAGGTGAACGGATGGACTCTACATGCCTGGTTCCCACCTTGAAGCATGGAGGAGGAGGTGTGATGGTGTGGGGGTGCTTTGCTGGTGACACTGTTGGGGATTTATTCAAAATTGAAGGCATACTGAACCAGCATGGCTACCACAGCATCTTGTAGCGGCATGCTATTCCATCCGGTTTGTGTTTAGTTGGACCATCATTTATTTTTCAACAGGACAAAGACTCCAAACACACATCCAGGCTGTGTAAGGGCTATTTGACCAAGAAGGAGAGTGATGGGGTGCTACGCCAGATGACCTGGCCTCCACAATCACCAGACCTGAACCCAATCGAGATGGCTTGGGATGAGCTGGACCGCAGAGTGAAGTCAAAAGGGCCAACAAGTGCTAAGCATCTCTAGGAACTCCTTCAAGATTGTTGGAAGACTATTTCCGGTTGCTACCTCTTGAAGCTCATGAAGAGATTGCCAAGAGTGTGCAAAGCAGTCATCAAAGCAAAAGGTGGCTACTTTGAAGAACCTAGAATATAAGACATATTTTCAGTTGTTTCACACTTTTTTGTTAAGTATATAATTCCATATGTATTAATTCATAGTTTGGATGCCTTCAGTGTGAATGTACAATTTTCATAGTCATGAAAATACAGAAAAATCTTTAAATGAGAAGGTGTGTCCAAACTTTTGGTCTGTACTGTATATATATATATATATATATATATATATATATATATATATATATATACACTGTGTGCAGAATTATTAGGCAAGTTGTATTTTAGAGTATTATTTTTATTATTGATCAACAACTATGTTCTCAATCAACCCAAAATATTCATAAATATCCAAGCTTAATATTTTTGGAAGTTGGAGTGGTTTTTTTTTACATTTGGCTATCTTAGGATGATATCTGATTGTGCAGGTAACTATTACTGTGCAGAATTATTAGGCAACTTAATAAAAAACAAATATAATCCCATCTCACTTGTTTATTTTCACCAGGTAAACCAATATCAGTGCACAAAATTTAGAAATAAACATTTCTGACATGCAAAAACAAAAACCAAAAAAATTAGTGATCAATATAGCCACCTTTCTTTATGATGACACTCAACAGCCTTCCATCCATAGATTCTGTCAGTTGCTTGATCTGTTTTCGATCAACATTGCGTGCAGCAGCCACCAAAGCCTCCCAGACACTGTTCCGAGAGGTGTACTTTTTTCCCTCCCTGTAGATCTCACATTTTATGATGGACCACAGGATCTCTATGGTGTTCAGATCAGGTGAACAAGGGGGCCATGTCATTATTTTTTCTTCTTTTAGACCTTTACTGGCCAGCCACGCTGTGGAGTAGTTAAATGCATGTGATGGAGCATTGTCCTGCATGAAAATCATGTTTTTCTTGAACGATACCGACTTCTTCCTCTACCACTTCTTGAAGAAGTTGTCTTCCAGAAACTGGCAGTAGGTCTGGGAGTTGAGCTTCACTCCATCCTCAACCAGAAAAGGTCCCACAAGTTCATCTTTGATGATACCAGCCCATACCAGTACCCCACCTCAACCTTGCTGGCGTCTGAGTCGGAGTGGAGCTCTCTGCCCTTTATTGATCCAGCCTCTGGCCCATCCATCTGGTCCATCAAGAGTCACTCTCATTTCATCAGTCCATAAAACCTTTGAAAAATCAGTCTTAAGGTACTTCTTGGCCCATTCTTGATGTTTCATTTTATGCTTCTTGTTCAAAGGTGGTCGTTTTTCAGCCTTCCTTGCCTTGGTCATGTCCCTGAGTATCGCACACCTTGTGCTTTTTGATACTCCAGTAACGTTGCAGCTCTGAAATATGGCAAAACTGGTGGCGAATGGCATCTTGGCAGCTTCACGCTTGATTTTCCTCAATTCATGGGTGTTAGAACTCTCCTGTTAGTTTTTTTCTATTATGCTGGTCACATGACCATTTTTGCCTATTTAATCCTGCTCCGCCCATCTGGCCTTGCTGGACTTCATTGTAAATTCTACTCTTAAGCTAGCCAGGTGCTTTGTTACCTTTCTCAGTCAGTTTAGCTAGGTCTTTTGACCTCTATGTTCTATGTTGTTTGTTTGTCTTTTTACTGCTACAATTTCTGCTAGGAGGTGTCCATATTTCTCCCAGTCCCTAGTTCTTGTAGAGATCCCTCCCTCACATCTATAGGTCTTCGTTCAGACTAGCTGAGGACTTTAGCGGATCTAATCGCAGGATCAGGTTCCCCGTTACATCGTAGGGATCTAGCTTCGTTCTATTGTAGGGACAGATCTCCTGTCTTTCCTTAGTGCTTGAAGCAGGTCATAACAATGGGCAGTTTTTTGTGCCTTTTTTAGCCAACACGCTTCTTGCGACCCTGTTGGCTATTTGCCATGAAACGCTTGATTGTTCAGTGATCACGCTTCAAAAGTTTGGAAATTTCAAGACTGCTGCAAGCCATCTCACAATTTTTATACTTTTCAGAGCCCGTCAAATCTCTCTTCTGACCCATTTTGCCAAAGGAAAGGAAGTTGCCAAATAATTAAGCACACCTTATATAGGGTGTTGATGTCATTAGACAACACCCCTCCTCCCCTCTAGTGATTCACATCACCAGATTTACTTAATTGGTAGTTGGCTTTCAAGCCTATGCAGCTTGGAGTAGGACAACATGGATAAAAAGTATCAAAGTGATCAAAATACGCATTTGCCTATTAATTCTGCACGCTGTGTATATATATACAGTTAGGTCCATATATATTTGGACAGAGAAAACATTTTTCTAATTTTGGTTCTAGACATTACCACAATGAATTTTAAACAAAACAATTCAGATGCAGTTGAAGTTCAGACTTTCAGTTTTCATTTGAGGGTATCCACATTAAATTTGGATGAAGGGTTTAGGAGTTTCTGCTCCTTAACATGTGCCACCCTGTTTTTAAAGGGACCAAAAGTAATTGGACAGATTAAATAATTGTAAATAAAATGTTCATTTCTAGTACTTTGTTGAAAACCCTTTGTTGGCAATTACTGCCTGAAGTCTTGACTCATGGACATCACCAGACGCTGTGTTTCCTCCTTTTTGATGCTCTGCCAGGCCTTCACTGTGGTGGTTTTCAGTTGCTGTTAGTTTGCATGCCTTTCTGTCTGAAGTTTAGCCTTTAACAAGTAAAATGCATGCTCAATTGGGTTGAGATCAGGTGACTGACTTGACCATTCAAGAATATTCCACTTCTTTGCTTTAATAAACTCCTGGGTTGCTTTGGCTTTGTTTTGGGTCATTGTCCATCTGTAGTATGAAACGACAACCAATCAGTTTGGCTGCATTTGGCTGGATCTGAGCACACAGTATGGCTCTGAATACATCAGAATTCATTCGGCTGCTTCTGTCCTGTGTCACATCATCAATAAACACTAGTGACCCAGTGCCACTGGCAGCCATGCATGCCCAAGCCATCACACTGCCTCCGCCGTGTTTTACAGATGATGTGGTATGCTTTGGATCATGAGCTGTACCACGCCTTCACCATACTTTTCTCTTTCCATCATTCTGGTAGAGGTTGATCTTCGTTTCATCTGTCCAAAGAATGTTCTTCCAGAACTGTGCTGGCTTTTTTAGATGTTTTTTTAGCAAAGTCCAGTCTAGCCTTTTTATTCTTGATGCTTATGAGTGGCTTGCACTGTGCAGTGAACCCTCTGTATTTACTTTCATGCAGTCTTCTCTTTATCGTAGATTTGGATATTGATACGCCTACCTCTTGGAGAGTGTTGTTCACTTGGTTGGCTGTTGTGAAGAGGTCTCTCTTCACCATGGAGATTATTCTGCGATCATCCACGTCTGTTGTCTTCCGTGGGCGCCCAGGTCTTTTTGCATTGATGAGTTCACCTGTGCTTTCTTTCTTTCTCAGGATGTACCAAACTGTAGATTTTGCCACTCCTAATAGTGTAGCATTTTCTCGGATGGGTTTGTTCTGTTTTTGCAGCTTAAAGATGGCTTGTTTCACCTGCATGGATAGCTCCTTTGACTGCATGTTTACTTCACAGCAAAACCTTCCAAATGCAAGCACCACACCTCAAATCAACTCCAGGCCTTTTATCTGCTTAATTGAGAATGACAAAACGAAGGGATTGCCCACACCTGTCCATGAAAAAGCCTTGGAGTCAATTGTCCAATTACTTTTGGTCCCTTTAAAAACAGGGTGGCACATGTTAAGGAGCAGAAACTCCTAAACCCTTCATCCAATTTTAATGTGGATACCCTCAAATGAAAGCTGAAAGTCTGAACTTCAACTGCATCTGAATTGTTTTGTTTAAAATTCATTGTGGTAATGTCCAGAACCAAAATTAGAAAAATGTTGTCTCTGTCAAAATATATATGGACCTATCTGTATATGTATATATACAGTACAGACCAAAAGTTTAGACACACCTTCTAATTTAAAGATTTTTCTGTATGAAAATTGTACATTCACACTGAAGGCATCAAAACTATGAATTATCACATGTGGAATTATATACTTAACAAAAAAGTATGAAGCAGCTGAAAATATGTCTTATATTCTAGGTTCTTCAAAGTGGCCACCTTTTGCTTTGATGACTGCTTTGCACACTCTTGGCATTCTCTTGATGAGCTTCAAGAGGAAGTCACCGGAAATGTTCTTCCAATAATCTTAAAGGAGTTCCCAGAGATGCTTAGCACTTGTTGGCCCTTTTGCCTTCACTCTGCGGTCCAGCTCACCCCAAACCATCTCAATTGTGTTCAGGTACAGTGACTGTAGAGGCCAGGTCATCTGGCGTTGCACCCCATCACTCTCCTTCTTGGTCAAATAGCCCTTACACAGCCTGGGGGTGTGTTTGGGGTCATTGTCCTGTTGAAAAATAAATGATGGTCCAACTAAACGCAAACCGGATGGAATAGCATGCCGCTGCAAGATGCTGTGGTAGCCATGCTGGTTCAGTATGCCTTCAATTTTGAATAAATTCCCAACAGTGTCACCAACAAAGCACCCCCACACCATCACACCTCCTCCTCCATGCTTCACGGTGGGAACCAGGCATGTAGAGTCCACTCGTTCACCTTTTCTGCGTCGCACAAAGACACGGTGGTTGGAACCAAAGATCTCAAATTTGGACTCATCAGACCAAAGCACAGATTTCGACTGGTCTAATCTCCATTCCTTGTATTCTTTAGCCCAAACAAGTCTCTTCTGCGTGTTGCCTGTCCTTAGCAGTGGTTTTCTAGCAGCTATTTTACCATGAAGGGCAGCTGCACAAAGTCTCCTCTTAATAGTTTTTGTAGAGATGTGTCTGCTGCTAGAACTCTGTGTGGCATTGACCTGGTCTCTAATCTGAGCTGCTGTTAACCTGCGATTTCTGAGGCTGGTGACTCAGATAAACTTATCCTCAGAAGCAGAGGTGACTCTTGGTCTTCCTTTCCCGGGGTGGTCCTCATGTGAGACAGTTTCTTTGTAGTGCTTGATGGGTTTTGCAACTGCACTTGGGGACACTTTCAAAGTTTGCCCCATTTTTCAGACTCACTGACCTTCATTTCTTAAAGTCATGATGGCCACTCATTTTTCTTTACTTAGCTGTTTTTTTCTTACCATAATACAAATTCTAACAGTCTAATCAGTAGGACTATCAGCTGTGTATCCACCTGAATTCTACACAACTCAACTGATGGTCCCAACCCCATTTATAAGGCAAGAAATCCCACTTATTAAACCTGACAGGGCACACCTGTGAAGTGAAAACCATTTCCGGTGACTACCTCTTGAAGCTCATCAAGACAATGCCACGGGTGTGCGAAGCAGTAATCAAAGCAAAAGGTGGCTACTTTGAAGAAACTAGAATCTAAGACATATTTTCAGTTGTTTGACACTATTTTGTTAAGTATATAATTCCACATGCGTTAATTCATAGTTTTGATGCCTTCAGTGTGAATGTACAATTTTCATAGTCATGAAAATACAGAAAAATCTTTAAATGAGAAGGTGTGTCCAAACTTTTGGTCTGTACTGTACATTAGGGTGACCGTCAAAAAATTTTTGTGCAAATTTGTAGGTCTCACCCCTGGGAATAGTTCCCTTTGGTATGATTGTAACATACACAAAATTTCTTAACATTGCAACATTGTTTACTAGCAACAGTCCAAAAAGATGAAGAGAGTCAGCTCACCGTAAGAGAGGTCCTCCGCACGGATACTTGTGGTGCACCAACGTGGATCAGAATTGAAAGAAAAATATCCATCGTCCAGATCCTCCATAAAATCTCCAAATTTTATTATAAAGTTTAAAAATCATTAGAATAATATAGTCGCATCCCTACACAGAGGATTAGATACACTGGCAAATGTGTTTCGGAATAGAATCCTTAATCATAACATGTGCTATTCGGTGTCTTATGTCATATCCTAGTCTGACACCTGATGTCAGTAATCCAATCACAGGTGAGGAAAGACAAACAGCATTAAGCAGTCTTTCAGCCATACTCCTATGGAACATAACGATATATATCCACATTAGCAAGCTCACAGACAAAACATATATTTAAAAACATTGCATATAATTAAAAACTATAACATAGTATGCATTCTCATTTGTAATGGTAAATTATGTTCTGTCTAATATTCATACCATATGGGACTCTTGTATTAAATTCGTAGATCCACCACGATTCTCGGTTAATTAATTTTCTCTGATGATCCCCACCTCTATACGGTCTCTTAACCCTCTCTATGCCAGTAATTCATGGAGGATCTGAACGTTGGATTTTTTTCCTTTTAATTGTGTACTAGTGGTTCAATCGTCACAAAACTAACAATATTTATAATAAATGTCTTGCAGCAAAGTAAATGTACAATTTTACAGTAGTTTCACAGTATCACAGTTTCACTTTTTTAACAAAACACGCTTTATTTGGTTCAGCATAGTCATCGCGATGCTTGTCCATACACTGGAGAATAAACTGTTTCTCGTCTCAGTGACGAATTGAATATACTCATGAGTGCAATGGTGCGTTCGGCGGCATCATTCTCAATTTTCACTCCGGTGACTTTTGAGGTGTAACGTGCATTAGTGTGCCACAGACAAGGACCTTGATGAAGAAAATTTTGGTTTATTTCCAGTACAACAAACAGTTTTTTTGTGTTGGATGACATGAAGTGATGAAGCTTCTTGTGTGACACAACGTCTTCGGCAAGGTCTTTGGTAAAAGTGCAAAATTGATAAAGATTTTTTAACTCAAAACTGTCAAAGTTAAATGAAATTGGTGATGAAGCATGAAGATCTTCAGAGCGTATATCACTATGGCCATCCATCGGTCTCGATGGAAGGCGCCTTGAGTGTTGATGTGTATGTCTGGATTTGCCGGCGATCCAAGAAACAAAAGTGCCAGTGTTAACAGTTCCTTGTAATCATCGCTTGGATGGCATTGTGCAAGCTGGTTGGTGCAAAATTCAACTTGATACTCATTAAGTGGACCTAGCTCAGTTGAGACTTTGTCATCTTCCAATATAGCTGAAAATTTGGTTTTTATCCAATTGATTCCAGGCAGTCAAAAATTTCTCGAACAACTTTATGCTTGGACCTTTTAATACCGGCCACAATTTATCAAACACGCTTACAATAATTAGCTTGTGAATGCAGTCTCTACAAGGCAAACTCAGTAGTTCTTTCTGCAGTTTCTGTTGCAAGAGGACGCAACCACCAGCCTTTGCACCAGTGTTACTACTGGTCATGTTAAATTACATAAACTTCACTTTATCCAAGAGCTGCCAATCCTGCAGAACTTCAAATACATCCTTAGCTTGTGCTGCTCCTGTTCTGTTAGGTATCTTTGGGACCGACAACTTTTCAGCTCCTCCTCCTGATACTAGTACTGCCAATCGCTCACCAGTATAATTATGGGTTTGACTTGCAAACCTTTTCCCCTCTCAGTGTACAGTCAGTGGAACACTGGTATCAAAGAAACCTTTTTCGGAAAACTCTCGATGCCGGTGACAAGCTTGTCTGATAGATTCCCTATACAATGTGAGTCTGTCTGGATCATAGACAAGACACTGAGAAGCAGCAGCAAGCAGGTAGGTCACTTTTCTATCACTGGTATTAGTTCTTACTTGAGCAGCAGCAACTTCCGGAGTCACAATGTTGACAGGTCTTACCGACTTGTGTTTCTTGGGATTAAAATGTCATTTGCCCTCATCACTATTGTTGTCGGAAGTGCAATTGTTGCTGCATCTGCTACTACTACTGCAAAGTTCAGCCGATCCTGTTGACTGCTGAACTCGCTTAGTTTCCTTTTTTCTTAATTTCTCTACCTGTAATTCTCTCATAAACCATCTTTCCTTGACCTTGGTCAGCTTTCTGTCTAATGGTCCCATGCTTCCAGGATGACCTTACCAGGATTGGGGATGAGGGGTGCCATGCATACCAGGATTGGGGATGAGGGGTGCTATGCATACCTGGATTTGGGATGAGGGGTGCCATGCATACCAGGATTGGGGTTGAGGGGTGCCATGCATACCAGTATTGGGAATGAGGGGTGCCATGCATACCAGGATTGGGGGTAAGGGGTGCCATGCATACCAGGATTGGGGGTGAGGGGTGCCATGCATACCAGGATGAGGGATTGGGTACCATACATACCAGGATTGGGGGATGAGGGGTGCCAGACAGATGTAGCGGGCTGCCTGTTCCTAGTGAACAGACCCGCCTTAGTCCTCGGCTTAGTCTGAACGAAGACCTATAGCATAAGGGGAGGGGTCCCTAAAAGAACTAAGGACTAGAACAAAAATGGGACACCTCCTAAACAGAGAAGTTGTTGCAGAACACAAAAAGACAAACAGACAAAAAGGTACTAGAGATCCCAGAAGTACCAAGCGAACTGACAGAGAAAGGCACAGAAGCACCTGGCTAGCAAAACAGTCAACAAAACTGAAGTCCAGCACGGCCTAAAGGGCGGGGCTGGAATATAAAGGCTGGTGGTCACGTGACCGCAAAACACAAGATGGAAAAAACAAACAGGAGGGTTCTAACAGTACTTCCTCTTTTATGAGGATCCTCTGGATCCTCCAGGCCAAGGCCTATCTGGAAACCTCCTGTGGAAAGCTCTAACAAGCCTAGGAGCAGAGACATCATCCGCTCTTACCCAGGAGTTATCTTCGGGACCGAAACCCTTCCAGGAGACAAGATACTGTAGTCTCCCTCTATGCCATCAAGAATTCAAGATACGAGAAATTTCATATTTGCCGTTTTCAACCACATGAGGAACTGTGATAGTAGAATCCCTATCTGATACATCAGCCTTTTTCAACAAGGAAACATGAAACACAGGATTAATCTTCCAGGAAGTAGGGATATCCAACTTAACCGCAGATGGGTTAACAACCTGAAGCACTTTAAATGGACCCACAAACTTAGGACCCAGTTTTTTAGAGGGAATCCTCAACCGCTGGTTATTTGAGGACAACCAAACCATGTCACCCACAGTAAGAAAAATCTCCTTACGTTTCCTGTCAAAATACTTCTTTGATTTCTTGTTAGCCTCTTGAAGGTTGCAACATACATTAGTCCTAACTCTCTCCAAATCACTGGAAAAATTCTCCTCCTCTGGCACCACCGACCCCAATTTGGAGAACGAACCAAAAGATGGATGTCTCCCAGTACAACAAAAAAAGGGAGAACACCCAGCAGAGGAGGATGTATGATTGTTAAGAGCAAATTCTGCAAGAGGCAGAAACTCAGACTACACCTCTTGATTGTCCGCCACAAAACAACGCAAAAACTGTTCTACATCCTGGTTCTTCCTTTCAGTCTGTCCATTAGACTCAGGATGATACTCAAACGAAAATGACAAATGGACTCCCAACCTGTCCCAAAAAGCACGCCAAAAGCGAGCCACAAACTGAGGTGTCTATGAGAAAAAATATCCGTGGGAACACCATGAAGCTTGACAATCTCCTTAACAAACGCCTTAGCGAGTCTCTTGGCGCAGGGCAACTTAATGAATGGAACCAAATGACACGCTGTAATGCACACGCCCGGGCTGAGTGGCATGTGCGTGTGTATGTAGTGATTCCACTGTGCCATGTACCGGAGAGTGCCTGGAGGGGCGTAACTAAGTATCTGCCCTATCCGACCAAGGTCGCACGACGGCATATGACGCCAGTGCACCAGGGAGGAACCGGGCAGAGGGACCAGGTGCTACTCCAGGTCAGACCCCGGACACGGCTGTTGACCCACACAGGGAAATACTGGTACAGGCAGGTTAGGCTGGCACACAGACTGGTGGGTATAGGCAGACACAGCTGGAATACAGACGGGTGGATGCTGGCGAGCACAACTGGTATGCAGGCTGGGAGGTACTGGCTGATATGACAGGTTGGAGCACAGAGTGGATAGGACCCAGTTCAGACTGGGACTCATGAACAGAACAGCAGATGCAGCGGACAAACACAGCAGAGTGAGACTGCCCGGAGCGGCGAGCAAGAGCAGAGCAAGACGAGACCGCCAGTAGCGGTGAGCGAGAGTAGAGCAGGACAAGGCGGCCTGGAGCGGTGAGCAAAGGGACAGAGCAGAGTGAGACTGCCGGAGCAGTGAGCAAGGAGTCAGAGCAGAGCGAGACTGCCGGAGCAGTGAGCAAAGGAGTTAGAGCAGAGCAAGACTGCCGGAGCAGTGAGCAAAGGAGTCAGAGCAGAGCGAGACTGCCGGAGCAGTGAGCAAAGGGTCAGAGCAGAGCGAGACTGTCGCAGCAGTGAGCAAAGAGTCAGAGCAGAGCGAGACTGCCGGAGCAGTGAGCAAAGGGTCAGAGCAGAGCGAGACTGCCGGAGCAGTGAGCAAAGGGTCAGAGCGGAGCGAGACTGCCGGAGCAGTGAGCAAAGGGTCAGAGCGGAGCGAGACTGCCGGAGCAGTGAGCAAAGGGTCAGAGCAGAGCGAGACTGCCGGAGCAGTGAGCAAAGGGTCAGAGCGGAGCGAGACTGCCAGAGCAGTGAGCAAAGGGTCAGAGCGGAGCGAGACTGCCGGAGCAGTGAGCAAAGGGTCAGAGCGGAGCGAGACTGCTGGAGCAGTGAGCAAAGGGTCAGAGCGGAGCGAGACTGCCGGAGCAGTGAGAAAAGGGTCAGAGCGGAGCGAGACTGCCGGAGCAGTGAGCAAAGGGTCAGAGCGGAGCGAGACTGCTGGAGCAGTGAGCAAAGGGTCGGAGCGGAGCAAGACTGCTGGAGCAGTGAGCAAAGGGTCAGAGCAGGCCAGAACCGCCGGAGCGGTGAGCAAAGGCAGAGCAGGCTAGAACCGCCGGAGCGGTGAGCAAGGCAGAGAAGGCTAGAACCACCGGAGCGGTGAGCAAGGCAGAGCAGGCAAGAACCGCCGGAGCGGTGAGCAAGGCAGAGCAGGGGGGACAGGGCTCTGTTCACACGGAACAGACAGGAAGGGAAAGGCAGAACCTGATACCCACAGGGTACTTGCAGTGAAGTAGCGAGTGGACCACAAACTCACAAACGGGAGTACAGGGACAACGAGTAGGAGTTAGGTACGGGATCAGATTCTGCAGGAAAAGAGAAGGTTCGGATATAGAGAAAAACAGGTAACAGGCTAGGAGTAGTGTTGAGCGAGCACTAAAATGCTCGGGTGCTCGAAGCTCGGGCCGAGCTCGCCGTGATACTCGGGTGCTCGACCCGAGCAACGAGCCCAATGTTAGTCTATGGGAGACTCGAGCATTTTTGCGGTAGCACCCCCGGCAGTCTTTTAAAAGCCTAACAAGTGCCCAAAACGATAGTGACAGTGCTCAAATGACATGGGGACAGCATGGGGATCGCCCCAGGAAGCATTTCTGACCCCCAGGTCACTGCTGTCAACAATGTGGTCAGAGGTATTAAGCCACTTTTACGGGCTCACAATAAAACGTTCAAAAACGAAAGTGAAACTTTTTTCCTGTGAAATATGTCAAGGAACAAAGACTTGTGTATAAGTTAAAATAAATGACCAAAAACAAAAATACTCCTCCACACCTTCGGCTATGTTCACAAGTAGCATTTTTTTTTTTTTTGCACTTTTGTATTGCTTTCAACTATGACAAATGCATTCACCGGGAAATGTCATTTTAACATTTTACAACCTTATCTGGCCATGTGCTGTGTGACACATGCATAAAGTGCTGAAAAGACATGGGAACAGCATGGGGAAGACCCCTGGAAGCATCTCTGACTCCCAGGTCACTGTCTAAAAGTGTGCCCATCATAAGTGATCCTAGCCGCATCAGAAGATGCAGACTTGCAACTATCCCCATGCAAGTTCTAATCCCAGGGCAGTGTTCAATTGTACCTCCCCCATTCCTAGCAATACAAGCGCAAGTATGCAGCCTGCCACCCACCCACCCCCAGGCTGCAATACCATACTGCTTGCTTGCTTGAACTTGAAATTGGGCCTTTTAGGCATGTGGAGGCGGAATCTGGCCACCACGTCATGGCTGTGATGGAGGCCTGGAATCCATACTCAGTCCCCAGCCGCCCGGCAGCCGGGTGTCCACACACGGTCCCCAGCCGCCAGGGGGCAGCCGGGTGTCCATAAACGGTTCCCAGCCGCCCCTATTTCTCCTTGGAACATCCCCCCACACACTTTTCTTAGCCCGGCCTGTTTTAGGCAGCATTGGACGAGCCCACCAGAGAACCAGACTCCTCCGTGGGCCCTGACTTCTCCATCGGTGGAGTTGAGAGTGCCAAGGTGAGGAGCATGATGATGATGACAGAAGTTAGCATCTGCTATGTTTTCTTTTAATGCAAGTGTAAGTGTGCAGCCTGCCACCCACCCACCCCCAGACTGCAATTCCATACTGCTAGCTTGCACTTGAAATGGGGCCTTTTAGTTTGGAGGAGGCCGAAGCTGGCCACTACCTCATGGCTGGTTCGGCAGCGAAGTATCCATACTCAGTCCCCAGCCGCCCTTATTTGTCCTGGTGTGCCTTATGCATAAGATTAAGCTCGTATACCAAAACATTACCTGTGCCCTCCCCAGTGCATTTAGTGGGAAGGAGAGCCTATTCCGCTGTAGTGTTTGCATGCCAAACCCCTGTTCATGGTACATGCGAAGATGCCTCCCACCTTGCACCTGTCATTGCAGACTTGCAACTATCCCCATTCAAGTCCTTGTCCCAGGGCAGTGTTCAATTGTACCTCTCCCATTCCTTGCAATGCAAGCGCAAGTATGCAGCCTGCAACCCACCCACCCACAGGCTGCAATACCATACTGCTTGCTTGCTTGCACTTTAAATTGGGCCTTTTAGGCATGTGGAGGCGGAATCTGGACACCACACCATGGCAGTGTGGGCGGCCTGGTATCCATACTCAGTCCCCAGCCGCCTGGAGGCCGGGTGTCCCCACTTGCTCCCCAGCCTCCAGGGGGTGGCCGGGTGTCCATACTCGGTCCCCAGCCACCCCTATTTGTCCCGGTAACCTTTCCCACACTTTTCTTAGCCTGGCCTGATTTAGGGCAGCATTGGCCGAGCCCACCGGACTATCTGACTCCTCCGGTGGGCCCTGGCTTCTCCATCAGGGGAGTTGAGAGTGCCAAGGTGAGGAGCATGATGAGGATGATAGAAGTTAGCATCTGCTTTGTTTTGTTGTAATGCAAGCGCAGGTATGTAGTAGCGGCTAGGCCTGAGGTGGTCAGATTTTGGCGCATATCCTACCTCCTCCGAGGATTGCTGGATGTTTTCCTGCTACTATCCAAGTTCTATGACTCCCGATAAAACAAAGCTTCAGGTGATAAATGATGGATGAGGTAGTGGCAAAGGAGAAAGAGCAGGAGGAACAGGGACCATTCACATCAATATCAGGCCAGTCAACCAGATATGTCTTGTAGGATATGTTTCTGTAACAAAAGGAGCGGTTCGGCTACACAGTTATAGGGCATACAGTGAGTGCAATGCCTACCAAAAATTTCGAGGCACTCCAATGCCCCTTGGAAATGACATGGAGGTCAGAGGACGTTAACTAAACCTTTTTTTCCATTTATAGCAACTGGGTCTCCTGTGCACTGTTGGCCTAAGCATTGAATGGAAGGCTGTCCAAAAATTATGAGGAACTGCAATGCCCCTTACAAGAGCCATGTGTGGCACCCCAGAGGTCTGGTCACCACAGTAATAGAGATATTACGTCGGAGAGCAAGTGGGAGGTTTCCTGGTCAGGATCCCTTAAACATGCAACATCCTCCTGCCCCAGTCCTGGGAGGGGAGAATTCTGCCCTTATAAACTGGATTTGGGGCGGGGTTGAGTGAGTCAGAGAACAGAGAACAGTCAGAGTCAGAGTGAGAGCAAGGGAAAGTAACAGCAAGGAGCTCTGTAGGAGCTAAAGACCAGGGGCTGGAAGCTGAGCAGAGCTCGCCCTTGCAGAAGACAATAGGAACCGGACACAGGAGTCCGAGGCTGTGAGGACTTATATATCCAAGCAGCAGAAACCAGCCGGCAGGGGATTTCAGGTCCTCTGGCCATAGAATCCCTGAGGCTCAGTCACAAGCAAGGGACCAGCACCGCCGTCGTGGAGCGGAGGCTAACAGAAGGCCCCAAGTCACCAGCCATACGGGTGAGCACTACACGGTACACTCAGGGACGTGGTCTACTTCTACCCGCTTACAGCAAGGTAGCCAGGAAGAGTGCAGACAGACGGGGAGGCCTACAACTCCACCTGGCCAGGGGAACTCCTGCTTGCTCACAGACTGACCAGGCCTCTTATGCTAGCCAGTACTCCCGGGAGGGTCTACCTTATAATCATCAGTAAAGACCCTGAACTGCGCTGCAAAGACTCTGAGTCATTCCTGCTGCGCTAGTGCACCATCACCCCCATCATCCACACTCACTACCCTGAGGCTATACTCCTCCCGTGGGGAGTTATCGCATTCTCTGCTGAGCACACAACACCAGCCTCAGCAGTCTGCCTCTCAGCCGTGGTACTCCCTGACCGCAATCCACGGGTGGTGCAGTCGGACAATTAACCTCAAAACCTAAGAAAGACTGCCACTGGTTTGACCAGCCTGAGCCACGGGACCGGGTCACCGCCACGGAGACTACAGACCCCAGAGACCCGGCACCGGGTATCCCACACACGTGTACACACGGCCCAGGGGGCGCGTCACATGCAGTACAGCATATTACAAACATAAGTCCCATTATTGGGGAGTGGGTCTCCCATAGTATTTGCTTATGCCTTGCAAGCAAAAGCTGCCAAAAATTAGGACGGAGCAACTTGCAATGCCCCTTACAAGAGCCATGCAGTACAGCATATTACAAACATAAGTCCCATTATTGGGGAGTGGGTCTCCCACAGTATTTGCTTATGCCTTGCAAGCAAAAGCTGCCAAAAATTAGGACGGAGCAACTTGCAATGCCCCTTACAAGAGCCATGCAGTACAGCATATTACAAACATAAGTCCCATTATTGGGGAGTGGGTCACCCATAGTATTTGCTTATGCTTTCCAAGCAAAAGCTGCCAAAAATTAGGACGGAGCAACTTGCAATGCCCCTTACAAGAGCCATGCAGTACAGCATATTACAAACATAAGTCCCATTATTGGGGAGTGGGTCTCCCATAGTATTTGCTTATGCCTTGCAAGCAAAAGCTGCCAAAAATTAGGACGGAGCAACTTGCAATGCCCCTTACAAGAGCCATGCAGTACAGCATATTACAAACATAAGTCCCATTATTGGGGAGTGGGTGTCCCATAGTATTTACTTATGCCTTGCAAGCAAAAGCTGCCAAAAATTAGGACTGAGCAACTTGCAATGCCCCTTACAAGAGCCATGCAGTACAGCATATTACAAACAGAAGTCCCATTATTGGGGAGTGGGTGCCCCATAGTATTTGCTTATGCTTTCCAAGCAAAAGCTGCAAAAAATTAGGACGCAGCAACTTGCAATGCCCCTTACAAGAGCCATGCAGTACAGCATATTACAAACATAAGTCCCATTATTGGGGAGTGGGTGTCCCATAGTATTTGCTTATGCCTTGCAAAAGCTGCCAAAAATAAGGACGGAGGAACTTGCAATGCTGGCACCCTGGTGGTATAGTGGTGGTGGAGGCTGAGGATAAGGAGAAGAAGATAAAACAGCCGAAATGAGGAAGCGTATACCCATGTGTGGGTGTGAAGCGGTGCATGTGAATACACCTCCCGAAATAACACAGTGGATTTGACTTTATGTTACTCTGCTGTCATTTGGTGGTGATGAGAAGTCTGGCCCAATCCAGCCCTTGTTCATTTTGATAAGGATCAGCTTGTCAGCATTGTCAGTTGACAGGCGAGTGCGCTTATCAGTTATAATTCCCCCAGCTGCACTAAAAACACGCTCCGATAACACGCTAGCGGCAGGGCAGGCCAGGACCTCCAAGGCGTACAGAGCGAGTTCATTCCAAGTGTCCAGCTTGGATACCCAATAATTAAAAGGCATTGAGGACTCTGGTACGGTCGGCAAGGTACTCCATCACCATCTTTTGAAACTTTCCACTCCTTGTGAGAGTACCCCGCGCCTCAGGGCCTGTAAGCTGGGCGGGTCTCAGAAAACAGTCACAGAACATTGACAGTGTTCCCCTGCTTCTGCTGGAATGGAGTTGCATCTCTCTCGCCTGTACGCCTTGGTTGGGCAACGTACTGTGACCTCTGCCGCTAGCGTGTTCAGATGGGAATTTTTTTAAGAGTTCTGCAGCAAGGGCCTTCTGGTACTGCCCCATTTTTGTAGACCTCTCCACCTCAGGAATAAGAGAGTGAAAATTCTCCTTGTAGCGGGGGTCTACAAGTGTCACCAACCAGTAATGACTGTCACCGACATTTTGACAACACAAGGGTCACGGTTAAGGCAGTGTAACATAAAGTCAGCCATGCGTGCCAGACTGGTAACGGGCAAGATTTCCGTGTCCTCACCAAGATGACGACTGACCATGCTCTCCTCCTGCTCCTCCTCTTCCTCCTCCCCCCTGTCCTCAGGCCACCCACGCTGAACTGACGGTATGACACTTGTACAGGTACTACCGTCTACAATGCATGATAGCAGCTCCTGTTCTTCCTCCTCCTTCTCCTCCTCCTCTCCCTCATTGTCCCCCAATGCACATTGGGATGAGATGAGGCTGGGCTGTGTGTAATAGCCCGCTACGGCTTCTTGATCCATCTCATCATACTCTGGCTGCAATGCCTCCTCTTAATTCTCTGCAGAGAGCGTTGCAAAAGACAGACAAGTGGGATGCTGACACTAATGATGGCGTCATCGCCACTCACCATCTTGGTGGCCTCCTCAAAGTTTGTCAGGATGTTACATATGTCAGACATCCAGGTCCACTCCTGAGGTCTTATGTGTGGAGTCTGACCTGAATATCGACGGCCTTGTTGCAGCTGGTACTCCACAACTGCTCTCTTCTGCTCACAAATCCTTTGCAACATGTGGAGGGTAGAGTTCCAACGTGTGGGGACATCACACACCAGTCGGTGTGCCGGAAGCTACAAAAGCTGCTGCAACACAGCAAGGGCGGCGGAAGCTGTAGCCGACTTGCGAAAATGAGCTGACTGGCGGAGTACTTTCACGAGCAGATCTGGCAACTCGGGGTACGATTTAAGAAACCGCTGAACCACGAGGTTAAGCACATGAGCCAGGCATGGTACGTGAGTGATCTCACCTCACCTCAGAGCCGCCACCAGGTTACTGCCATTGTCACACACGACCATGCCGGGATGTAGGTTCAACGGTCTCAGCCACAGATCTGCCTGCTCTTTCACAGCTGTCCACAACTCACAAGCAGTGTGAGGTTTATCACCTAAGCTTATGAGTTTCAGCACAGCCTGTTGCGCTTGGCAGAGGCAGTACTGCAATGCTTCCAGCTTGTAACTGATGTGGTGATATCTGAGATGGAGGCTGAACATGAGGAGGAGGAGGAGGAGGAGGAGGAGGATGAGCAGGAGCTGTACACTGTGGGGGCAACTCTGACTGACATAGGGCCCGTAATCCTCGGTGTGGGGAGGATGTGTTCCGTCCCATGGTCCGACTGGGTCCCGGCTTCCACTATGTTTACCCAGTGTGCCGTCAGAGAGATGTACCATCCCTGGCCACAAGCACTTGTCCACGTGTCCGTTATCAGGTGGACTCTCCCAGTAACTGCGTTGTTGAGGGCACGGCAGATGCTTTGAGACACGTGCTTGTGTAGTGCGGGGATGGCACACCGGGCAAAATAGTGTCGGCTGGGGACCGAGTACCGAGGGACGGCCACCGCCATAAGATTGCGGAAGGATTCCGTCTCCACCAGCATAAAAGGCAGCATTTCCAACGCAAGCAGTCGTGAAATGTGCGAATTTAGGACTGTGGCCTGTGGGGCCTTAGCTGCGAATTTCCGCTTTCGTTCAAAGGTCTGGGATATGGACAATTGAATGCTGCGGTGGGACGTGGACGTGGACGTTGATGCTGTTTCTTGAGAAACTGCCATAACAAGTGAAGACTGAGAGGAGGGGGCATCTTTACATGCAGTATGGACAGGGGATGGCCTTGCACACACAACAGGGGGTTCTATTGCACGCACAACAGTGGAAGAAGCAATGGTGACACCCGCTGACACTGGTCGTGGACCCTGGGTTTCGCCCCACAAAGTCGGATGCTTTGCTGTCATGTGCCTGATCATGCTGGTGGTTGTCAGACTGGTAGTTTTGTCACCCCTGCTGATGCTGGCATGGCAGGTGGCACATATGGCCTTTTTGGGGTTATCAGCAGAGTCTTTAAAAAAATTCCAAACTCTGGAAGACCTACCGCTTGTACTGGCAACGTCCCTCGTGTTGGTGTTACGGGGAACGGTTGCCTGCCTTCTGTCTGCGGCCACCACACTGCTTCTTCCTGCCTGTTGGGGTACTCTGCCTCCCTCCCCCTGTGTGCTGCTGGCCTCACTCTGCATGTCCTCCTTCCACGTTGGGTCAGTTACTAGATCATCCACCACCTCCTTCTCTTCCACATGCGCACCACGATCCTCCTCCTCACTTCCTGGCAATTGTGTCTCGTCATCGTCCACCTCTTGTGACAGATTGCCAACGTCGACTTCCTGTGGCCGTGGCTGTTCAAATATTTGGGCATCGCAACATGGGATTTCCTCTTCCACCACTTCAACCGTATCAGGAGAGGGGCCCAAATATGGAAATGGACCAGTGAACAGCTCTTCAGAGTGTCCAAGTGTGGGATCACTTGCTGTCTGACGACACTCGGCATGGTGGGAGGAAGGAGCATCAGGGTGAGGAGGAGTATGCGGTCGAGACTCACAGCTACTAAGAGTTGACCGTGTGGAAGACAGACCGGAGGTGGTGGTGCCCAGGTAACTGGAAGTATTATCTGCTATCCAATTAATAACCTGTTCACACTGATCAGTTCTCAATACTGGTGTTGTTCTGTGCTTCCCTAGTAATTCGGTCAAGAAGTGGGAGCGAGAAGATGTGGCTGTTGGTTGTGGCACATTTTCACCTTGGCCACAGCCCCGTCCTCTGCACGAACCATCACCAGAAAGTCCACTTCCACGTCCCTTGCCACGCTCCTTGCCCATTGTAAATGAAGTAAAATAGCTTACACTTGCACTATCAATGGAAAAAGGGTAATAAAGAGTAGATTAGAACCGTGGAAGAGGAAAACCACAGTTATTGTTTACTGGGGTATACCACACTTTTTTAAATAGAGATATTTGTGGCTGAACAGTGAGCGACACACTCAAACTGCTTTTTTTTTAGATACCAAAGGCCCAAAACTGGATAGTACAGCGATTTGACCCGTGGAACTGCGAAACCACACTGGGATGTCGGGCCTACACAAGACTATTTTCAACAGATATATTTTTGTGTCACAACAGTCAGGAGACACTACTGTTTTTCTTTACGGAAAATATACCAAAACCTGAATAATAGAGATTTTTTACCGTGGGATGGCAAAACCACAGTTATTGTTTACTGGGGTATACCACACTTTTTTAAATAGAGATATTTGCGGCTGAACAGTGAGCGACACACTCAAACTGCTTTTTTTTTAGATACCAAAGGCCCAAAACTGGATAGTACAGCGATTTGACCCGTGGAACTGCGAAACCACACTGGGATGTCGGCCTACACAATACTATTTTCAACAGATATATTTTTGTGTCACAGCAGTCAGGAGACACTACTGTTTTTCTTTACGGAAAAAACTACCAAAAGCTGAATAATAGAGATTTTTTACCGTGGGATGGCAAAACCACAGTTATTGTTTACTGGGGTATACCACACTTTTTTAAAAAGAGATATTTGCGGCTGAACAGTGAGCGACACACTCAAACTGCTTTTTTTTTTAGATACCAAAGGCCCAAAACTGGATAGTACAGCGATTTGACCCGTGGAACTGCGAAACCACACTGGGATGTCGGGCCTACACAAGACTATTTTCAACAGATATATTTTTGTGTCACAACAGTCAGGAGACACTAGTGTTTTTCTTTACGGAAAAAACTACCAAAAGCTGAATAATAGAGATTTTTTACCGTGGGATGGTAAAACCACAGTTATTGTTTACTGGGGTATACCACACTTTTTTAAAAAGAGATATTTGCGGTTGAACAGTGAACGACACACTCAAACTGCTTTTTTTTTAGATACCAAAGGCCCAAAACTGGATAGTACAGCGATTTGACCCGTGGAACTGCGAAACCACACTGGGATGTCGGGCCTACACAAGACTATTTTCAACAGATATATTTTTGTGTCACAACAGTCAGGAGACACTACTGTTTTTCTTTACGGAAAATATACCAAAACCTGAATAAGAGAGATTTTTTACCTTGGGATGGCAAAACCACAATTATTGTTTACTGGGGTATACCACACTTTTTTAAATAGAGATATTTGCTGCTGAACAGTGAGCGACACACTCAAACTGCTTTTTTTTTAGATACCAAAGGCCCAAAACTGGATAGTACAGCGATTTGACCCTTGGAACAGCGAAACCACACTGGGATGTCGGGCCTACACAAGACTATTTTCAACAGATATATTTTTGTGTCACAACAGTCAGGAGACACTACTGTTTTTCTTTACTGAAAAAACTACCAAAAGCTGAACAATAGAGATTTTTTACCATGGGATGGCAAAACCACAGTTATTGTTTACTGGGGTATACCACACTTTTTTAAAAAGAGATATTTGCGGCTGAACAGTGAGCGACACACTCAAACTGCTTTTTTTTTTAGATACCAAAGGCCCAAAACTGGATAGTACAGCGATTTGACCCGTGGAACTGCGAAACCACACTGGGATGTCGGGCCTACACAAGACTATTTTCAACAGATATATTTTTGTGTCACAACAGTCAGGAGACACTACTGTTTTTCTTTACGGAAAAAACTACCAAAAGCTGAATAATAGAGATTTTTTACCGTGGGATGGTAAAACCACAGTTATTGTTTACTGGGGTATACCACACTTTTTTAAATAGAGATATTTGCGGTTGAACAGTGAACGACACACTCAAACTGCTTTTTTTTTAGATACCAAAGGCCCAAAACTGGATAGTACAGCGATTTGACCCGTGGAACTGCGAAACCACACTGGGATGTCGGGCCTACACAAGACTATTTTCAACAGATATATTTTTGTGTCACAACAGTCAGGAGACACTACTGTTTTTCTTTACGGAAAATATACCAAAACCTGAATAATAGAGATTTTTTACCGTGGGATGGCAAAACCACAATTATTGTTTACTGGGGTATACCACACTTTTTTAAATAGAGATATTTGCTGCTGAACAGTGAGCGACACACTCAAACTGCTTTTTTTTTAGATACCAAAGGCCCAAAACTGGATAGTACAGCGATTTGACCCTTGGAACAGCGAAACCACACTGGGATGTCGGGCCTACACAAGACTATTTTCAACAGATATATTTTTGTGTCACAACAGTCAGGAGACACTACTGTTTTTCTTTACTGAAAAAACTACCAAAAGCTGAACAATAGAGATTTTTTACCATGGGATGGCAAAACCACAGTTATTGTTTACTGGGGTATACCACACTTTTTTAAAAAGAGATATTTGCGGCTGAACAGTGAGCGACACACTCAAACTGCTTTTTTTTTTAGATACCAAAGGCCCAAAACTGGATAGTACAGCGATTTGACCCGTGGAACTGCGAAACCACACTGGGATGTCGGGCCTACACAAGACTATTTTCAACAGATATATTTTTGTGTCACAACAGTCAGGAGACACTACTGTTTTTCTTTACGGAAAAAACTACCAAAAGCTGAATAATAGAGATTTTTTACCGTGGGATGGTAAAACCACAGTTATTGTTTACTGGGGTATACCACACTTTTTTAAATAGAGATATTTGCGGTTGAACAGTGAACGACACACTCAAACTGCTTTTTTTTTAGATACCAAAGGCCCAAAACTGGATAGTACAGCGATTTGACCCGTGGAACTGCGAAACCACACTGGGATGTCGGGCCTACACAAGACTATTTTCAACAGATATATTTTTGTGTCACAACAGTCAGGAGACACTACTGTTTTTCTTTACGGAAAATATACCAAAACCTGAATAATAGAGATTTTTTACCGTGGGATGGCAAAACCACAATTATTGTTTACTGGGGTATACCACACTTTTTTAAATAGAGATATTTGCTGCTGAACAGTGAGTGACACACTCAAACTGTTTTTTATTTAGATACCAAAGGCCCAAAACTGGATAGTACAGCGATTTGACCATTGGAACTGCGAAACCACACTGGGATGTCGGGCCTACACAAGACTATTTTCAACAGATATATTTTTGTGTCACAACAGTCAGGAGACACTACTGTTTTTCTTTACGGAAAAAACTACCAAAAGCTGAATAATAGAGATTTTTTACCGTGGGATGGCAAAACCACAGTTATTGTTTACTGGGGTATACCACACTTTTTTAAATAGAGATATTTGCGGCTGAACAGTGAGCGACACACTCAAACTGCTTGTTTTTTAGATACCAAAGGCCCAAAACTGGATAGTACAGCGATTTGACCCTTGGAACAGCGAAACCACACTGGGATGTCGGGCCTACACAAGACTATTTTCAACAGATATATTTTTGTGTCACAACAGTCAGGAGACACTACTGTTTTTCTTTACGGAAAAAACTACCAAAAGCTGAACAATAGAGATTTTTTACCATGGGATGGCAAAACCACAGTTATTGTTTACTGGGGTATACCACACTTTTTTAAATAGAGATATTTGCGGTTGAGCAGTGAGCGACACACTCAAACTGCTTTTTTTTAGATACCAAAGGCCCAAAACTGGATAGTACAGCGATTTGACCCATGGAACTGCGAAACCACACTGGGATGTCGGGCCTACACAAGACTATTTTCAACAGATATATTTTTGTGTCACAACAGTCAGGAGACACTACTGTTTTTCTTTACGGAAAATATACCAAAACCTGAATAATAGAGATTTTTTACCGTGGGATGGCAAAACCACAGTTATTGTTTACTGGGGTATACCACACTTTTTTAAATAGAGATATTTGCGGCTGAACAGTGAGCGACACACTCAAACTGCTTTTTTTTGAGATACCAAAGGCCCAAAACTGGATAGTACAGCGATTTGATCCAGGGAGCTGCGAAACCACACTGGGATGTCGGGCCTACACAAGATTATATTCAACAGATATATTTTTGTGTCACAACAGTCAGGAGACACTACTGTTTTTCTTTTCGGAAAATATACCAAAACCTGAATAATAGAGATTTTTTACCGTGTGATGGCAAAACCACAGTTATTGTTTACTGGGGTATACCAGACTTTTTTAAATATATAGATTTGCGGCTGAACAGTGAGCGACACACTCAAACAGTTTTTTTTTAGATACAAATTGCCCAAAATGGATAATACAGAGGTTTGAACCGTGGAAGTGCAAAACAACACTTCTGTTTCTCTAGCCTACACCAGACTATTTTCAACAGTTATATTTGTGTCTGAAAAATCAGAGACACACTTTTTATGGGGGGGGGGGGACACACCAAAAGGTTAATAAGACGGGTATTTGTACAGTGTGAAGGAGGAAAAAAAAAGGAGGATTTAGATGAAAAAAAAAGGATTTTTCCTGGCCCCCGACACCTGGTGCTAAGTCCAGCAATTTCAGCAACAGGAGCACACAGGACTGTAATGCAGCGTTTGCTGGTATAACCACCGTGTCTCCTATACAGCCTGCCTGCCTGCCTGGTATCTGGGATGGATATTAGTCCTGAAAAGGACTGTTTGTTTGTTCTGGTAGCCTTTTGAGACCCTACACTAACTATTTCGCAGTTTATATCTCTCCCTAAATCAGCAGCGCTGTCCATACACTGTCAAATCCGGAGGGACTGTGTCCAAGATGGCGGCGCCCGGTTTTAAATACTCGAGGTGACGCTGTGCGGCCAGCCAATCACTGTAATGCCCACAACCAACATGGCTGCAGCATTACAGTGACTGGCTGGCAATCCCTGCATGTTCATTGGCTCTGTAAAGAGCGCCAAACATGCAGGGCGGAGACCCGAGCTCCCGCCCGAGTAACCCTGGAAATGCTCGGTGCTCGCCGAACATCCCGAGTAGCGTGATGCTCGGGCGAGTACCGAGCAGTGTCGAGCATGTTCGCTCAACACTAGCTAGGAGAGTATTGAGACAAGAACAGACAAACAAGCAAGATACAGGAGCGGGTCTAGGTATGCGGCTCCTAGAAGGCGGAACGAACAGGATAGGAGCGTGTTCAGACATGAACAGGCAAGATACAGGAACGGGTCTAGGTATGCGGCCCCTAGAAGGCGGAAAGAACAGGCTAGGAGCGTGTTCACACAGGCCTGGAAATACAGCCTCCAGGATAGGCTGAAGACAATGGGCTAGAAGATAGTACAGACAGGACACAGTTCAAACACGGGAACTGATACCGAAGGCAGGGAACAGGAAAGGACCTGGCAGGACAGCGACAGAAGCCAACTGACAGAACACAATGCTCAGGCAGGGTTTCTTGGGAGGAGCTGGGTTAAATACCAGGTGACAGACAGCAATAGGCTGAGGACGCACAAGGGGTGTGTCTGCAGCAGGTACAAGAAACAGGAAGTGATCGGGCGCCGCTCTTAAGCAGCAGAAGCAGAGGCAATCAGACAGCATGGAGGGAAGCCAGGCTAGCAGACTGGACTGGAGATTAAGTGCGCGCTCTTGCTCAGTGGGAGATGGACCACTATGCAAGGACGCCGCCAGGTATGTTACAGTACCCCCCCCCTTACGCCTCCTCTTTTTCAGGCCTGCCAGAATGTTCCGAAGGTTATTCGAGGGCCAATCCTTCACTTCAAGGAGATCACTTCCACTGTCCACAAGAAAAACTGGTCTCATCTGGGTAGCTAGGATGCTACCTCCTATCCAGCCATCCTCAGCAACAGAAGAAACGGGTGGAGTACCAAGAACAGCACACAAGGAAGTCTCTCTCCACTTATTATCAGGTAGCACCCCAGAGGGTTCAGGAGACAACTGGAAGTCCTCCGCCGGGTTGGAGGGGTGCAGAGACTCGGGGGTAACCCCTGCTTTGGGGTACATCTTGTCAAGCTCACAGGAAGAAATGGGCGAGGTGTCAGGTACAAGGTGTAAAAAAGTCACTGTCTCTTGGTTATCTGGTGGTACCCCGGAGGATTCAGGAAACAACTGGGGGTCCTCCGCCGGGTCGGAAGAGTGCAGAGACTCGGGGGCAACCTCTGCTTCGGAGTACACTAGGTCGGACTCGCTGGAAGAATCAGGCGAGGTATCAGGTACCGAGTATAGGAGAATCCCTGTCCATTCGCTATCAGGTAGCACCCCGAAGGGTTCAGGAGACAACTGGAGGTCCTCCGCCTGGTCGGAGGGGTGTAGAGACTCAGGGATAACCTCTGCTTCGGAGTACACTAGGTCAGACTCACTGGAAGAAGCGGCCGAGGTATCAGGTACCGAGTATAGGAGAGTCTCTGTCCATTCGCTATCAGGTAGCACCCCGAAGGGTTCAGGAGACAACTGGAGGTCCTCCGCCTGGTTGGAGGGGTGTAGAGACTCGGGGATAACCTCTGCTTCGGAGTACACTAGGTCGGACTCACTGGACGAAGCGGGCGAGGTATCAGGTACAGAGTATAGGGAAGACTCTGTCCATTCGCTACCAGATAGCACCCGAAGGGTTCTGGAGACAACTGAAGGTCCTCCGCCTGGTCAGAGGGGTGTAGAGACTCGGGGTTAACTACCGCTTTGAGGTACCCATTGTCAGGCTCACAGGACGGAGCGGACGAAGTATCGGGTACCGGGTGTAGGGAAGTCTCTCTCCATTTGTCATTAGGTGTTATCCCGGAGGATTCAGGAGGCAACAGGGGGTCCTCCGCCAGGTAGTAGAGATGCACAGACTCGGAGGTAATCACTGCTTCGGAGTACCCTTGGACAAGCTCACTGGTTAAAGTGGGTGAAGCATCAGATATCGGGTGCAGGAAGTCCTCCTGTGTGGATTCTAGGTGGGCAGAAGTCTCTTTGGGCAGGAGAACTGGTGCGCTACCCACGCACATTACCCGTCGAAGCTGCTCCGGGATACAGGGAAGTGAAGCTTCAGCAGGGACTTCAAGGTTGGGGTCAGGAGGTCTTTGGGAGGACAGACCCTGGCGTGACGGCTTGCCTCTACGCCTAGCATGTCTGGACTGCCTCTTGAGGTTGGGAGAAGTATTCCGGAGAGCGTAGTCATCCTGTGTGGATTCTGGGTGGGCAGTAGTCTCTTCGGGCAGGAGGACTAGTGCGCTACCCACACACATTACCCAACGGGGCTGCTCCGGGTTATTGGGAAGTGAAGCTTCAGCAGGAGCCTCTGGATTAGGGTCATCGAAGATCATTAGAAAGGCCACTAGGAAGGCCTGAAGGTCCAGGAGGATAGGATCCTGTGCTTCCCATAGGGGGTTGATCCATTCCAAGGCATCAGCCATTAGGTAAGCCATCTTGAATCCCACCTCAACCCGATCGGTGGGAAAACAAAGAGGGTAGAACTTGAAGTGTAGCATGCATTGCTCCACAAATGCACGACTCAGTCTTGGATCCCCATAGTACCGTGGTGGATGAGCAGGAACGAGTGCTGATAGATCCATCTGGACGGGTGCATAATACGCCTGAAACTCAGCTGGAAGAAAAAAAAAAATTCTTCTAGAAGCACGTATTCGCTGGAAAACGTCTCAGAGAGCGAAGGCAGTGAGGCTCAACGGGAACCATGGCCTGAGCATGCTGTAATGCACACGCCCGGGCTGAGTGGCGTGTGCATGTGTATGTAGTGATTCCACTGTGCCATGAACCGGAGAGTGCCTGGAGGGGAGTAACTAAGTATCTGCCCGATCCGACCAAGGTCGCACGACGGCATACGACGCCAGTGCACCAGGGAGGAACCGGGCAGAGGGACCAGGTGCTACTCCAGGTCAGACCCCGGACACGGCTGTTGACCCACACAGGGAAATACTGGTACAGGCAGGTTAGGCTGGCACACAGACTGGTGGGTATAGGCAGACATGGCTGGAATACAGACGGGTGGATGCTGGCGAGCATGACTGGCATGCAGGGTGGGAGGTACTGGCTGATATGACAGGTTGGAGCACAGAGTGGATAGGACCCAGTTCAGACTGGGACTCAGGAACAGAACAGCAGATGCAGCGGACAAACACAGCAGAGTGAGACCGCCCGGAGCGGCGAGCAAGAGCAGAGCAAGACGAGACCGCCAGTAGCGGTGAGCGAGAGTAGAGCAGGACAAGGCGGCCTGGAGTGGTGAGCAAAGGGTCAGAGCAGAGCGAGACTGCTGGAGCAGTGAGCAAGGAGTCAGAGCGGAGCGAGACTGCCGGAGCAGTGAGCAAAGGAGTCAGAGCAGAGCGAGACTGCCGGAGCAGTGAGCAAAGGAGTCAGAGCAGAGCGAGACTGCTGGAGCAGTGAGCAAAGGGTCAGAGCAGAGCGAGACTGCCGGAGCAGTGAGCAAAGGGTCAGAGCAGAGCAAGACTGTCGGAGCAGTGAGCAAAGAGTCAGAGCAGAGCGAGACTGCCGGAGCAGTGAGCAAAGGGTCAGAGCGGAGCGAGACTGGCGGAGCAGTGAGCAAAGGAGTCAGAGTGGAGCGAGACTGCCGGTGCAGTGAGCAAAGGGTCAGAGCGGAGCGAGACTGCCGGAGCAGTGAGCAAAGGGTCAGAGCGGAGCGAGACTGCCGGAGCAGTGAGCAAAAGGGCAGAGCGGAGCGAGACTGCTGGAGTAGTGAGCAAAGGGTCAGAGCGGAGCGAGACTGCCGGAGCAGTGAGCAAAGGGTCAGAGTGGAGCAAGACTGCCAGAGCAGTGAGCAAAGGGTCAGAGTGGAGCGAGACTGCCGGAGCAGTGAGCAAAGGGTCAGAGCGGAGCAAGACTGCCGGAGCAGTGAGCAAAATGTCAGAGCAGGCCAGAACTGCCGGAGCGGTGAGCAAAGGCAGAGCAGGCTACAACCGCCGGAGCGGTGAGCAAGTCAGAGCAGGCTAGAACCGCCGGAGCGGTGAGCAAGGCAGAGATTCAAGAACCGCTGGAGCGGTGAGCAAGGCAGAGCAGGGGGGACAGGGCTCTGTTCACACGAAACAGACAGGAAGGGAAAGGCAGAACCTGATACCCACAGGGTACTTGCAGTGAAGTAGCGAGTGGACCACAAATTCACAAACGGGAGTACAGGGACAACGAGTAGGAGTTAGGTACAGTATCAGATTCTGCAGGAAAAGGGAAGGTTCGGACATAGAGAAAAACAGGTAACAGGCTAGGAGAGTATTCAGACAAGAACAGACAAAGCAGCAAGATACAGGAGCGGGTCTAGGTATGCGGCCCCTAAAAAGCGGAACGAACAGGCTAGGAGCATGTTCAGACAGGAACAGGCAAGATACAGGAACGGGTCTAGGTAAGCGGCCCCTAGAAGGCGGAAAGAACAGGCTAGGAGCGTGTTCACACTGGCCTGGAAATACAGCCTCCAGGATAGGCAGAAGACAACGGGCTAGACGATAGTGCAGACAGGAAACAGTTCAGACACGGGAACTGATACCAAAGGCAGGCAACAGTTAAGGACCTGGCACGACAGCGACAGAAGCCAACTGACAGAACACAATGCTCAGGCAGGGTTTCTTGGGAGGAGCTGGGTTAAATACCAGGTGACAGAGAGCAATAGGCTGAGGACGCACAAGGGGTGTGCCTGCAGCAGGTACAAGAAACAGGAAGTGATCGGGCGCCGCCCTTAAGCAGCAGAAACAGAGGCAAGCAGACAGCATGGAGGGAAGCCAGGCTAGCAGACTGGACAAGAGATCAAGTGCACGCTCTTGCACAGTGGGAGATGGACCACTATGCAAGGACGCCGCCAGGTATGTTACACACATCTTTCTAAAACGGTCCACGACCTCCCAGATGACAGTAAAACCCTCAGACACAGGCATATCAGTAATAAAATCCATTGTGAGATGCGTCCAAGGCGCACTAGGAACCTCCAGAGGGCAAAGTAACCCCGCAGCACTAGTATGAGAAGCATTTGACCTAGCACACACTGTACATTCACGCACGCACTTGATGACTTCCTTCTGCCATCCAGGCCACCAAAAACTGCGACTGGTAAGTCTCTTAGTTTCTGAAATTCCTGGATGACCTGCCAATCAAGACTCATGACACTCCACAAAAAAATCTGTCCTAAAGTTTCTAGGCATGAACAACCTCCCATGGGGAGTGTTTGATGGAGCATCATCTTGAGCTTTCCGAATCCCATTCTCCTAAACGGAGTCCAATGCTGCCACCACAACTCCGTTCTGTAAAATGCTGTTCTCCTCCTCTGTGCTGATCGTAGGAGAGAAGCTGTGAGATAAAGCATCGGCTTTAACATTCTTAGTTCCAGGGATATACTTAACAGAAAAATGAAACAGAGAAAAAAAAAGTGCCCACCTAGCTTGACAGGCATTCAAGCGCTTGGCAACATCCAGATAGATCAAATTCTTATGATCTGTGAACACCTGAATAGGAAATCTAGCACCTTCCAAAAAATGATGCCAATGTTCAAACGCGAGTTTGATAGCCAGCAACTCCTTATTTCCAACATCATAATTCAGTTCAGTTTCCGAAAAAATTTTTGAAAAGAATGTACTCCATCCCTGTACTCCTGAGACAAAACTGCTCCGATCCCCACCGATGAAGCATCGACCTCGACCAAAAACGGCTTGGTCTCATCAGGCTGCATAAGGATAGGGGCTGAACTGAACCTCTCTTTGAGATAATTAAACGCTTCAATGGCCTCTGTAGTCCATTTGACCGTATTCGCTCCTTTCCTGGTGAGATCGGTTAGAGGCTTAACAATTACAGAAAAATTCTTAGTGAATTTCCTGTAATAATTGGCAGAACCCAAAAATCTCTGTATAGATTTCAAACCAATAGGCCTAGGCCATTCCTGCACAGCCTGAACCTTCACCGGGTCCATCTCAAAGCTATCGCTGGAGACAATGTAGCCCAAAAAACTAATTTTCTGCATAGCGAACTCACATTTCTCCAGCTTAGCAAAGAGTGAATTATCACTCAATAACTGCAAAACTTCACGTACACTGCCAATGGAACTCTAGATCTGGTGAATAAATCAAAATGTCATCCAAATACACAACCACATTCTAACCAATCAAAGGTCTCAGGATGTCATTAATAAGGTTCTGAAAAAATGCTGGTGCATTGGTAAGACCAAAAGGCATCACCAGATTCTCAGAATGACCTACAGGATTGTTAAAAGCAGTCTTCCATTGATCACCCTCCTTCACTCGTAACACTCTGCCCCCCAGAGATCAATTTTAGAGAACCACTTGGCCCCCACCAACTGGTTAAATAAGTCAGGAATTAACGGCAATGGTTAGGAATTGCATACTGTAATCTTATTATTTCACGAAAATCCAGACATGGACGCAAACCCCCGTTCTTTTTTTTAACAAAGAAAAATCCAACTGCCCAAGGCGACTTAGAAGGTCTGATGTGACCAGCAGCCAGGCTTGTCTGTATGTACTCCTCCAAGGCCTTTCTTTCAGGGATAGTCAGAATAAACAAGCGACTCTTGGGAAGAGTAGCTCCCGGAACAAACTCAATGGCGCAATCATAATCCCTATGAGGAGGTAAAACTTGCGACTCCTCCTCCGAAAAAAACCTCCAAAAATCTTGAATAAGTACCAGTATTTCCCCTTTTTCCACAGTCGCAATGCGACCATTACAACATTTATCATAGCACTTCGGACTCCAAGACTTAATCACATTAGTAGACCAGTCCTGTAAAGGATTGTGCAGTTTTAACCAAGGCAAACCTAGAACGACCGGAGAGGGTAAATTATCTAATACAACCAAGTCCAAAATATCTTGCTGACCTCCATTGATAGTGAGGGGAAATGCAGCAACAATGTGAGTAATACATTTCATTGGAGTGTTATCAATTGCAATCACAGAAATAGGTGATGACAAAGGTTTGGATTTCAATTTAAGTTTTTCCAAAAACCCTTTATCAATCTCATTAAGTGTTGAACCACAATCCACAAATACCTGAAATTCAATCAAATTTTCCAGCAAAGTAGTACTCCCTGAAAGAAATACTCCTGCAAAGCGTAAACAAGCTTTACGGGCGTAACTGACTTTTTTTTTTCTTTACTTAAACGAAGCTCACAATACTTAATCAAATGGTCAGCTTTACCACAATAAAGACATAATCACTCGGCGAACCTCCTGTCTCTTTCCTGAGAACGGAGCGACAACGCCCGAACCTCCATTGGTTCTCCGCCGTCTGAGCAGATTTTCTGGGGACTAGGACTGGCATTACAGGAGTCTTTACCTCATTCTGTCTAAATCTCAGCCTCCTGTCCACACGAACAGCTAATTGCATGGCATCCTGCAGAGTCTCAGGTGCAGGAAATGCAATTAGCAAATCCTTAACCCTTTCACTGAGAACAGCAAGAAATAGACATTTCAGAGCACGATCATTCAATTTGACTTCTGAAGCCCATCTTCTAAAGTGTGTGCAATAATTATCAACATCACCTGACCCCGGATTCAAACACTTGAGTACTGCCTCAGCAGATGTGATTTGATCAGGATCATTATATAATAGACTCATAGCAAAAAAAAATTCTTCTACAGACCTTAAGCATGGATTATTAGGTTGGAGAGAAAAGGCCCACCCGTGTGGTTCATTGCGCAAAAGTGACATAATAAAACCAATGCGCTGCAATTCATTCCCAGGGGACCTTGGTCTCAAACGAAAATATAACAAACAAGCATTTTTAAAGGAAAAAAAAATCTTGCTGTTTACCATAAAAAACATCAGGCAGTCCTACCTTGGGTTCCACAATATGCGCTCCAGAACAGCTATTCACATGTAGTGTTGAGCCACCCCCGCAGTGTTCGAGTTCAGTTCGGTTCGTCGAACACCCGTGTGTTCGCCGAACTGTTCGTCGAACTGTTCGTCGAACACCTTCGAACACCGTTAAAACCAATGGCAGGCAAACAAAAACACATAGAAACACATAGAAAACACCTTCAAAGGTGTCCAAAAGCTGAGAAACTGCTCAGAAGACACAACTAACACATGGAAAAGTGACAAGTACATATAGTCATGCGAAAAGAAAAGAGGTGGAGGAGTAAAAGGAGGGGGAGACACAGATATAGGCATGTCATGCCCTTCTAAAATCCAAAAAGTGAGAAGCCGACACGTTCAGTCCGCTCCTGCCCGTGCCACCTCCGTGTCGCCGGGTTTGTGCCAGAGCCGCGGTGAACCCTGATGGCCAGCCCCCCTCTCCCAGTACTGGTGCCTGTCCGCTGGTGGGTCGAGCGAGCCCCCCTGTGGTGGAGGCAGCTCTAAGCTTTTTAATTTAAATTGTCTCTCTAATTTGAATGAATACACTTTAAATCCATTTACAAGGATCTATTGGAGGGCAAGTCTCATGCCAGGAGCCGCGTAATTCCTACTCCAGTAGCGTCCACTAAAGCTGCTGCAGTTAAAAAGCTTTTAT
Source organism: Phyllobates terribilis (assembly GCF_046119375.1). NCBI lineage: Eukaryota > Metazoa > Chordata > Amphibia > Anura > Dendrobatidae > Phyllobates > Phyllobates terribilis. Next base: position 288,759,619 of record NW_027362761.1, read on the forward strand.
AAGGATCGAGCTCGGCTGTCCACCGCAAGGCATCCTACTGCCAGTCCCAGCCCCTATGCCTTGGGTTGCCTCCTGATGCTCTTCACTGAGTATCTCGTGGTCCCGAAGCATTTCCTTTGAAAAAATTAAGTGTCCAAACTACAGGTGGTGTAGCTTGCTTAACAGCCGGGATAATCCGCTGACTAGCAGACACTGCTACTAGGCACAAAGTATTTCCTGGGCTAGATGCAGTTAAAAATTTGTAATTAGATACTCTCGTTGGATGCTGAGAAAGCATTCCATAGAGTCTCCTGGCACGCCATATATGATTCTCTTAAAAAGCTTGGGGTAGGGGTCTAGGGGACCCTTTTATAGCCAAAATCACGGCCCTGTATCACAATACGTCACCTAGGCTGAAGATAAATGGAACTGTAGCACCCTGAGGGCTCGGTTGCTACAGAGGTATTGCACCTCACCCAGAGGTGTGATATCTCACTCTCAGGTAAGGATGGAGTGTGGATCAGGACCCGACACCTGCATGCATTACACCACATTGCCGTGGGGCAGGGCGACCAATATGCCTCTGAGATGGGCACGACAGTCCCTGTCCCTGGCTGGAGTGGGGGGAGGGAACACTGAGGAAGGGGAACCCTGTAGTGCAGGAGCAGGGAGGAAGCAGTTCTTGGGTGCATTGAGAAGGGAGTATAAAAGGTGGGCTCCATCTTAGTTCAGTGCAGAGAAGTCTGAGCAGAAGTGGCAGGGAGCAGGGGCTCTGCATGAGCTCTGCTCCGGAGGTGGGCCTAGTAACAGAGGCCCAGGCCTGGAAGAGGGAGAAGGAAGGAAGAGGAGCGGAGAAGGCTCCAGGAACGAGGAATGAAGGGATCCCAGGGGTGCGGACGGGCGAGTCGCCACCGCACGCCCGAATCCACCTGCGTGGAGGGGTCAGGCCAAAGGGGGAGACCGGTCCCCGAAACTAGTGGAGGCAGGAAACGACCCTCAGCTAGAAACCGGAGGCTGTGACATTTTATGTGGCGCAGCCCCTCGCTACACCCGCTAGAAAGGCACCACATAGGGTCAGGGAAACTGGCGCCAAGTTTACCAAGAGGAGGCCCGAGGCAGCCGGACAGAAGGGTTGGTAAGAAAGGCCAGACAAAGGACACACAAAGGGGGTCCTGTGAAGCGCTCCAAAGTTATCTGGGAGTTGTCTGAGCCCCTCACCCGGTGAGCACAGTACGACGTGGGCAGCCGTTACCTGCAGACGTGGTCTGGATAATAAGAACTGTGAGTAAAGGCCCTGGACTGCATCACTGACTCCATGTCGTTACTGCTGCTGCCCTGCACCATCACCCCCATCCTCCGCATACACTGCCCTGAGGCTATACTCCTCCCGTGGGGAGTTATGCTACGCTCTGCTGCACCCACAACACCAGCCTCAGCGGTCTGCCCTGCAGCGTCGGTTCACTCTGACCACAATCCACGGGTGGCGTAGTCGGACATTTAAACATCAAAACCACATAAATAGTTCCGCCACTGGTTTGACCACCCTGAGCCACGGAACCGGGTCGCCGCCACGAAGACTACAACCACCAGCATACACCAAAAAGGGTCCGGCTCCGGGTGTCCCAAGGCCCAGGGGGTGCATCAGAACATTTTCATCACCTTTCACAATCACCAATGGGACACGGCAGGGATGTCCTCTGTCCCCTCTCTTATATATACTAGTGATGGAGCACCTGCTCTCATCAATTCGCCATAACCCCAATATTAGGTGGATTGAGGTGGGAGGCACCGAGTACAAGTGCTCTCTATTTGCTGATGATGTCCTAGTATATATCACTCAATTACATATATCCATCCATGCTGTTATGGCTGAAATAGATCACTTTGTTACATGGTCAAATTTTAAAATCAATGCAGCGAAGTCTGAGGCCCTCGATGTCTCCCTCCCCAAATCCATATAGGATTCCATCCAGTCCAACTTTCCCTTTGCCTGGCCCTCACAGGGTATCAAATACTTAGGAATTCCTATTCATAGAGACCTCTCCCATCTATGTTATCTTAATTTTGGGCCCTTTATTGAACAACTCCATACAGACCACGGTTGGCAAGTTAGAACTGTAAGATTCACTACGTGAACCCCTGGTGTTTTGTGGAAAAGCACATGTACACTGTGTTCCAAATTATTATGCAAAAAGTGTTTAGGAGTGATAAGGGAAGAATTTGTTTGTTTGTCAGTTAAACTCATTGATGGTGATGTGTGTCAGGGCTCTTTATATCACTGTAAGCAATTGCAGACACCTGTGCTAATTAGTTTGGCAGGTGTGTCCAATGAAAGGCAAGACTACTTAAGAAGGCTCTCTCACATTATTAAGCAGCCTACATTTTCTGCCAAAATGGGAAAGAAAAAGGATGAGTCGGCTGATGAGAAGCAACAAATTGTGGAGTGTTTAGGTCAAGGCATGACTACAATCAACATTGTGCAATGATCAGGATGAAGTGTCTTGGCAATCAAGAAGAATGTAGCTGATTCACAGTACACACGTGTGCGTGCTGATAAGGGCAAATTGAGGACTCTTTCCTACAGGCAATTACGTCAGGTTAAAAGAGCAGCGGCAAAAAAGCCTTGTCATAGCAGCAGACAAGTTTTTGAAGCTGCTGGTGCCTCCAACGTCCCCCGAACAACAAGATGCAGGGTCCTTCAGAGGTTTGCAGCTGTGCATACGCCATCCTGTCGACCTCCTCTATCCACTTCACACAAGCAGAAACGGCTCCAGTGGGCCAAACATTACATGAAGACTGATTTCAAAACTGTTTGGTTCATGGATGAGTGCCGTGCAGCGCTCGATGGTCCAGATGGATGGAGTGGAGGATGGCTGGTTGATGGACACCCCACGCAAACACGGCTACAGCGCCAACAAGGAGGAGGTGGAGCAATGTTTTGGGCTGGAATCATGGGGAGAGAGATTGTCGGCCCCTTTAGGATCCCTGAAGGCGCTAAAGATGAACTCCATAATGTATGTGGATTTTCTCAAACAGCACTTCCTGCCATGGTTCAAGAAGAAGAACCGTGTATTTCACAGCAAGATCATTTTTTTGCATGATAATGCACCATCTCATGCTGCACATAAAACATCTGCATCTCTGGCTGATATGGGCATAAAAGGGGACAAACTTATGGTGTGACCCCCATGCTCCCCTGACCTCTACCCCATTCAGAACCTCTGGAGCATCATCAAAAGGAGTGTTTATGATGGCGGGAGGCAGTTCACATCTAAGCAACAGCTCTGGGAGGGTATTCTGTCCTCATGCAAAACAATTGAAGCAGAAACCATCCAAAACCTGACAAATTCAATGGACGAGAGAGTTCAGAAGCTCCTTTCGAACAAGGGGTCCTATGTGAAAATGTAACATCACCTAGAATAAAGTTTTGAGTTGAAAACTGTTTGATTTCAGTTTCTAATAACCTGCTAATGCTTATAATTTCAAAAATGACCATTTTTTTGGTCTTTATTAAAATGAAAAGGTTGATCGAAAAGTTTGGGGGATCTAAAAGTGTGGCAACCCAGTAGTCATGATTACTTCGAATTCTGACAATATGAGGGTCATGTTGCAGGTAGTGCAGCAAGAAGGCACTTATGTGTCTTGCGCATCTCGGAGCCCCAAAATTATTTTCCGGGCTAGATGCAGCTAAAAATTATTATTAATTTTAAATCTGGTGGAGCTTAGTATAGATGGCCTAATAGGATCAGTGCTGCACACTGCTACAAAGCCCAAATTATTTCCCAGTCAAGATACAGATAAACATGATTAGTAATTTTAAATCTGGTGGAGCTTATCATAGATGGCCTAATAGAATCAGTGCTGCACACTGCTACAAAGCCCAAATTATTTTCCAGCCAAGATACAGATAAACATGATTAGTAATTTGAAAGCTTAAAACGGTTGGTAGGGTGATTTTAACCAATCATCAAGCTTTTACTCTCCCCAGGATGACACAGGGGTAGAAAAGTCATTTCGGATCCATGATTTGTTCATCTTTATGAACGTGAGTCTGTCTACATTATCAGTGGAGAGCCGCGTGCGCTTATCTGTCAGCACACCACCAGCAGCGCTGAACACACGTTCAGACAGAACACTGGCTGCGGGGCATGACAAGATCTCCAAGGTTTAAGTGGCTAGCTCCGGCCATTTATCCAGATTGAAAGCCCAAAAAGAGCAAGGGTCCAGTGACACAGTCATGGCTTCAATGTTTACTTGGAGATACTCCTGTACCATCGTCTTTAGGCGTTGACTATGTGTCAGACTTCTTGTCTCCTGTGGCCTTGCAAAGGATGGGCTAAAAAAGTGGTGAAATGATTCCGCAAAATTGATGTTACCAGCAGATACTGTAGTTCTGTTATGGTTTGAGTGCTGAACACTTGACGGTCCCACGGTTGGCAAGTTGGAACTGTGAGATTCACTACGTGCACCACTGGTATTTTGTGGAAAAGCACAGGTAAGATTCTGCAACAGTCTCTGCTGATACTCCTGCATGCGTGCATCCCTTTCTATGGCAGGAATAATTTCTGCAAATTTACTTTTGTACCGGGGATCTAACAGTGTGGCAACCCAGTAGTCAGGATTATTTCTAATTCTCACAATTCGAGGGTCATGTTGCAGGTAGTGCAGCAAGAAGGCACTCATGTGTGTTGCGCATCCAGGAGCACCAAGTCCCTGTTGTGTTGGTGGCGAGGAAACAATCATGCTTCCTTCCTCTGTCCTCTCCCCCCAACCTCGCACAACAGAAATGTGATCAAGGTCTCCCTCATCTGATGAGTCTTCCATCAGTTCGTCCTCCACTTCTTCCTGGGCTCCTGCACCTTCCTCACTAGTTTGGCTGCTACCATGCGCCCTGGTAAAACCATCTCCCCCACCCTCACATGCCTGCCGCCTTGGTGCTGCCGACCGTCTGGACCTTGCAGGTGTTAGCCCTTCCGCATACAACTCCTCCTCCTCTACTTCCTCCACCTCCTCTTGTGCCACCACCTGACTCCGAATTCTGTTTAACATGTGCTCCAGCATGTAAATCACCGGAATAGTTATGCTGATAATGGCATTGTCAGCACTAAACATCTTCGTCGCCATTTCAAAACTGTGCAGAAGGGTGCATAGGTCCCTGATCTGAGACCACTCCTCCAGCGTGATTTGCCCCACCTCTGAATCTCGTTGGCCCAGGCTATACGTCAGAACGTATTGCACCAGGGCTTGTCGGTGCTGCCACAGTCGCTGCAACATGTGCAGAGTTGAATTTCACCGGGTAGGCACATCGCATTTTAGCCGGTGAAGTGGCAGGCCCAACGACTTCTGTAGAGATGTAAGTCGCTGAGCTGCGGGATGCGAACGGTGGAAGTGAGCACACAGCGACCGGGCCCTCTGCAGAAGGCCATCTAGTCTGGGATAGTGGGCTAAAAATTGCTGGACAACCAGGTTCAACACGTGAGCCATACAAGGCACGTGTGTGACATTGCCCCGGCGAAGGGCCGCACCCAGGTTTGCAGCATTGTCGCACACGGCCTTCCCTGGTTTCAGGTCCAGTGGAGACAACCATTCATGAAATTGGTTCTCCAGAGCTGACCACAACTCCTCAGCTGTGTGACTCACATTTCCCAGACATTTCAAAGTAAAAACCGCCTGATGACGTTGAGCTCTACTGCCAGCATAGTAAGGAGGTGTGCAGGATCCCTTCTGCGCAGTTAGAAAGCTTGTGGCATGACCAGACAGGCTTTGGGTGCAGGTGGAAGATCGAGAGGAGGTTGAGGAGGCAGAAGCAGTGGAGGAACTTTGACATAAAGAGAATTGACGCACAACTTGTGGGGATGGCAAGACTTGGACAGCAGCCTCTTGTCCTGCTGTCACCATAGTTACCCAGTGCCCAGTCAGCGACATGTAACGCCCCTGTCCATGCCTACTCGTCCAAGTGTCTGTGGTGAAATGCACCCTGTCACACACAGAGTATCTCAAAGAAGCGGTGATGTTGTGTGCGACATGCTGGTGGAGCGCAGGCACACCTTTCTTTGAGAAGTAGTGCCGACTGGGCATCTGGTACTGGGGCACTGCGACGGACATAAGGTCTCGAAAATCCTCTGTGTCCACCAGGCGGAAAGGCAGCATTTCTGTAGCCAAGAGCTTGCAGATGGTGAAATTCAACCTCTTATGGCTAGGAGGAAATGGTCTTTTACTTGTCCACATCTGAGGGACCGAGGGCTGGCTATTGTGCTTAGACGGGGTTGATAAGGGTGTCCCCGGCAAACTGCCGGTCTGTGAGGAAGATGCAGGCGGACATGTTAGGTTGCCTTGATTCAAAGGTGGTGCTATCGATGTCGGACAGCGCTCAACACCAGCTGGTGTTACCACCTCCAAAGAAAATGATGACCTGCCAATCACGCTGGCTGTTGCGGGTAAAGAGGTGGCAGGTCTGCGCCCCAAAACAGGTGTGACTGCTGTCCCCCCAGTCACAGAGGATGAAGAGGCCGCGGATGCACAAGATATGGCAGACGGTGGTTGGCCCGGCCGGCTAGGCCGCATTGTAGCACACTGAGCTTCCCACTGCAACTTATGCTTCATGTCCATGTGCCGGTTCATGCATGAAGTACTCAAACTATGTATTTTTTGGCCTCTACTTAGCTTTTGCTGAGAAATGTTACAGATAACACGAGTTGGGTCATCTTTATCGATCTGAAAAAATGCCCAGGCTATGCAAGGCTTAGCACCCATGCGACCTGAAGAGCCACCACGACTTGTGGTGAGAGGCAGAGTTGAGTTTGAGGATGCAGTTGTTGACGTGCTTCCAGTACTACGTCTCTGTCCAGGTAGGCGCAACCTGACCTCGTCGTCACTAGCATCTTCCTCCACCTCCTCTGCTGACCTCATCTCTTGGCTGACTGTGGGTTGACAGTAAGTGGGATCTCCAACCTCATCATCATCACCCTGTGCGTTATCACACCCGTCGTCCTCAGAGCCAACCTGTTCCTGCCCTGACAAAAAACTAAAGTTGTCGCTCCAATCAGGTATTTGAGTCTCATCATCGTCTTCCTCATTGTCTCCACCAACAGGAGTTACAGTTTGGGAATGAGGGTCTACATTATGGTCAGAACCTTCTGCGTCTGGTCCTGGATCCGACTCATAAAGATTCTGGGCATCAGTGCAGATCATTTCCTCGTCTGGATTCACAGAAGCGCTGGAGTCGGCCTCTGATTCCCAGGCTATAGTATGAGTAAACAGCTCTGCAGACTCAACCATCTGTTCTACCTCATACTCAGACGGGCAGCTGGAGATTTGGGAGCTGTGAGGAAGCAAGTGCGATTGGGGTGACACCTTTGAGGACTGGAGTATTTGTGATGTTGAAGTTGATGTGGAGGAGAGCCCACTTAAAGGAGCACTTGATATCCGTTGAAGCACCTGCTGTTTTTGTGCATCATCTGGAATTTGTAGCGATTGGCGTGGCCGTAAGAAAGGGATCTTATCACATTGTCCGCTAAAAGAAGTAGACATTTTAGTTTGGCTGGAAGATGGTCTTTCTTCTGCAGATGTTACTGTTGCTTTAACACCTACCCCACGGACACAACCTTTTTTCCCCTTCCCAACACGCCTATTCCCCTTTCCACCAGCAGCAGGCCTTTTTCCACTCATTTTGGTGGTTAACTAATTCACAACTCTGGAGTTGTTTGCACAAAAAAACAATGGATGGGAACCGAGCAGAGCTGAGTGGCCAAACTGTGGTATTAGGCCAAAACTATTGGCTGGGTTAGATGCAGAAAAAAATTATATTCAATTTGCAACCTGATGGAGGTCAGTATAGATGGACTAATAGAACAAGTCCCACACACAGCTAGAAGCCCAAATATTTTTTCAGAGGTAGATGCAGAAAAAAATTGTATTCAGTTTGCAACCTGATGGAGGTCAGTATAGATGGACTAACAGAACAAGTCCTACACACAGCTAGAAGCCCAAATATTTTTTCAGAGGTAGATGCAGAAAAAAAATATATTCAGTTTGCAACCTGATGGAGGTCAGTATAGATGGACTAATAGAGAAAGTCCCACACACTGCTTGAAGGCCAAATATTTTTTCAGAGCTAGATGCAGACAAAAAATTATTTTTAATTTGCAACCTGATGGAGGTCAGTATAGATGGACTAATAGAGAAAGTCCCACACACTGCTAGAAGGCCAAATATTTTTTCAGAGCTAGATGCAGAAAAAAATTATATTCAGTTTGCAACGTGATGGAGGTCAGTATAGATGGACTAATAGAACAAGTCCCACACACAGCTAGAAGGCCAAATATTTTTTCAGAGGTAGATGCAGATAAAAATTATTTTTAATTTGCAACCTGATGGAGGTCAGTATAGATGGACTAATAGAGAAAGTCCCACACACTGCTTGAAGGCCAAATATTTTTTCAGAGCTAGATGCAGAAAAAAATTATATTCAGTTTGCAACCTGATGGAGGTCAGTATAGATGGATTAATAGAACAAGTCCCACACACAGCTAGAAGCCCAAATATTTTTTCAGAGGTAGATGCAGATAAAAATTATTTTTAATTTGCAACCTGATGGAAGTCAGTATAGATGGACTAATAGAGAAAGTCCCACACACTGCTAGAAGGCCAAATATTTTTTCAGAGCTAGATGCAGAAAAAAATTATATTCAGTTTGCAACCTGATGGAGGTCAGTATAGATGGACTAATAGAACAAGTCCCACACACTGCTAGAAGCCCAAATATGTTTTCAGAGCTAGATGCAGAAAAAAATTATATTCAATTTGCAACCTGATGGAGATCAGTATAGATGGACTAATAGAATGATGCTATGTCCAAAAGATTTTACTTCACTAGGTGCAGTAAAAAAATTGGTATTCTATACACAGGTGGTATATCTTGCAACACAGATAGGCTACTCCACTGACTAACACACTCTGCAATAGACCAAAAAGGATTAGCTTTGCTAGATTCAGCCAAATGCTGTAAAAAAAACTTGCACAGCACTGGCACAGATCTGCCTGGCAAAAACTGATAGGAACTGATGTAACCTAATCCTGAAAAGGACTGCAATTACAATTAGTCTTTACTCCCACAATCTATCTATTTAAGAGCACAGACCTGCCTGATAAAAGTCGTAGGAAATGCTGTAACCTAGTCCTTAAAAGGACTGCAATCACAACTATTCCCTACTCCCAAGCTATCTGTAGATTTGTGCGAAAATTGGCTTGAAATTAACAAGGTATAGCGCACACAGCAACAGCGGTGCCGTCCAACACGCAGCTGCAGCAGTGAGAAAATGGTGGTCTTATAGGGCAAGGACATGTGACATACACTGCCAATGACACATGCCCTTGCTTGTGTGAAAAAAAACACTTCGCTCCGTGTGTGCGCTGCTGATAGGCTGACAGATTGCACCTCCCCACTGTAAATGCGGGAAAGAGAAAAAAAAATGGAGATCTTCATTGTTCCTGCAGAGATCCATCCCCTGCCCCTCCCCCCACCCCGCTGTACACTCAAACTGCGTATTAACATTAATTTTCATCATTACTGAGAAAAAATCCAGTTATGATTTTGGTGCACGAACAGTTATCGAACATAACCTCGAACAGCCGAATTTTTCTCAAATTGTTCGTGTTCGCCGAACGGCTCGAACACCGCCCAAAACAGCTCGAATTTGAGATTGGCGAACAGTTCGAGTCGAACAACGCTCATCTCTATTCACATGTTGCTGGAGCTCGGCCACCTCCAGAGACAATCCCTGCAATCGTTGAGCCAAATCCTGGACGGAAACCATACTGATCCCCGAATTTCTTTCCTTTTAGTTATTTTGGCTGGACTTACTGTTATGATCTGCAACGTGTACTAAGGAAAGATAGGGGAAAGCTGTCCCTACAGTAAGACTAAGCTGAATCCCTACGATGTAGCGGGCTGCCTGTTCCTAGTGAACAGACCCGCCTTAGTCCTTGGCTAGTCTGAATGAAGACCAATAGCATAAGGGAAGAGGTCCCTAAAAGATCTAAGAACTGGAGAATAATAGGACTCCTCCTAAACAGAGAAGTTGTTGCAGAACACAAAAATACAAACAGACAAAAAGGTACTAGAGGTCCCAGAAGGACCAAGCGAACTGACAGAGATAGGCACAGAAGCACCTGGCAAGCAAAACAGTCAACAACAATGAAGTCCAGCACAGCCAGAAGGGCGTAGCTGGAATATAAAGGCTGGTGGTCACATGACCGCAAAACACAAGATGGAAAAAACAAACAGTAGGGTTCTAACAGGTGCCATGCATACCAGGATTGGGAATGAGCGGTGCCATGCATACCAGGATTGGGGTTGAGGGGTGACATGCATACCAGGATAGGGTTGAGGGGTACCATGCATACCAGGATAGGGATGAGGGGTACCATGCATACCAGGATAGGGATCTGGGGGGGCCATGCAAACCAGGATTTGGATGAGGGGCCATGTATACCATGATAGGGATGAGGTTTACCTTGTATATAAGGATGAGGGATGGGGTGCCATGTATACCAGGATAGGGATGAGGGGTACCATGCATACCAGGATGAGGAGTACCATACATACCAGGATAGGGATGAGGGATGGGGTACAATGCATACCAAGATTGGGTATGAGGGAGCTATGCATACCAGGATGAGGGGCGCCATGCATGCCAGGATTGGGTATGAGGGGTGCCATGCATAACAGGATGAGGGGCGCCATGCATGCCAGGACTGGGGATGATTGGTGCCATGCATTCCAGGATTGGGGGTGAGGGGTGCCATGCATACCAAGATTGGGGATGAGGGGTGCCATGCATTCCAGGATTGAGGACGAGGGGTGCCATGCATGCCAGGATTGGGGGTGAGGGGTGCCATGCATACCAGGATTGGGGATGAGGGGTGCCATGCATACCAGGATTGGGGATGAGGGGTGCCATGCATACCAGGATTGGGGATGAGGGGTGCCATGCATACCAGGATTGGGGGTGAGGGTTGCCATGCACACCAGGATAGGGATGAGGCGTGCAGTGCATACCAGGATAGGGATGAGGGCAGCACATAACAGGATGGAGGAACAGTATTAGGGAGCACAAATACCAGGATGGGGGCAGCACAAATACCCGGATGGGGGCAGCACAAATACCAGGATGGGGGCAGCACATAACAGCATGGGAGAACATATACCAATAAAAATGCTCTCCAACCGGGAGTAGAACGGGCTCAATAGCTAGTGAAACTATAATTGCCTAACACATCATCTTTTTTATACAGTGCGGTATCTGCCACTCCTTCTGCATAGCAATGTTAGCCACACATCTTGCTCCGGCCCACTTTGTTTTAAAGTGCTAAAATGTATTGTTGCCATTGAGGATTCCTTGCTGGAACTAAACTGCCATACATATTCTTTCCTATTATGTCCTTTTCTATACTGTGTATTTGATGTTGCTGCCACTGTCACTAGTTACCTGCATACTTCTCCTGCATTTTGAACAGTGCTTTATATAGTTATTAATGATGAGCGAGCACTAAAATGCTCGGGTACTCATTGCTCGAGTCAAGTAAATTGGAATGCTCGAGAGCTCGACCTGAGCAACGAGCCCAATGTAAGTCTATGGGAAACTCGAGCATTTTTCCGGCTGTCCCCCTCTGCCCAGAGGTCTGCAGGGGGCCTACAAATTGCTGAAATCTATGGGAACAGTGCTGAAATGACAAGGGAACAGCATGGGGAATACCACTGGAAGCATCTCTGACTCACAGGTCACTGCTGTGAACAATGTTGTCAGAGTATTATGCCACTTTTACGGACTCACAATAAAACAAACAAAAATGAAGCTAAAATGTATTTTCCTGGGAAAAATGTTAAGGAACGTCCTTTCCAGGGTAATGACTTGTATATAAGGCAAAATAAATAAACAAAAACAGAAATGATCCTCCACAACTTGGGCTATGTTCACACATAGTGTTTTGGTTGAGTTTTTGCACTTTTGCATTGCTTTCCACGGTGAAAAATACATTTACCAGTAAATGTCATTTTAACATTTTACTACCTTATCTTCCCATGTGGTGTGCGAGACATGATCAGACACATCCTGTTTCATTTATGAAGAAGGGACTCTAAAAGTCACAAAGAGTTTTTATAGGGCCATCAGGCGGCTCTTACTATTCTTAAAGGGCCAGCAGTCAGCCCTCATTAATGTTAGAGGGCTATCAGCCGGCTATGCTTTGTTGTTCAAATTATTAAAGAGTGGGTCTCTTATACTGTTACTGCATATGCAATGACTGCAAGGGCTGCCAAAAATTTGGCGCACCCCAATACTCCTTTGAAGAGACATAAAGGAGAGCTTCAGTAAAAAAAATGTTCCCATTATAAAGAAGTTGGTCTCCTATAGTGGTAATGCCCATGCAATGACTGCAAGGGCTGCCTAAATTTGAGAAATACCTCAATACCAATTTAAAGACACATAGAGCAGGGCCTCTGTAATAACATGTTCCCATTAGAAAGAGATGAGGCATAGGGTACAAGGGCTGCTAGGATTAAATATCATGCCAAGAAATCTTTTTATAGCCCATCGCAGCATGGCCAAACCTTTTCCTCTATCAGAGTATCAGTCCCATTGCCATCCAGCTGGCAGCTGTATGGGAAACCAGTATTGCTGCTAATTGCTGAAGAACCTGCAGTGGAGAATTGCATCACTGAAGAACCTGCAGTGGAGAATTGAACTGTTGAAGCAGAAGAATCTGCAGTGAGGAATTGCATTGTTGAAGCAGAAGAACCTGCAGTGGAGAACTACAATGTTGAGCCTAAAGAATTTAAAATGGAGAATTGCGATGTAATATCAGAAGAGAAGAACCTATAATAGATAGTTCATCATCATCAGAAGAAGAATTGATAAATGAAAACATTGTTGAACCAGACATCCTTGAAGAAGTGATGCCCCATCAAGATAACCGCTTAATTTTGCTGTCTTTTGAAGATGTATCTGACAGCATTGAGCAGAATGCATCTCCAAAACTTCCTGATATAAGCTTTAAGGTAAATACAGGAAGTATAAGTAAAAATAACAGTATGATCGCTGGTCTGAAACTTCTGATGACGATATCTCTAATATAACCAGGGATGTGTGTTTCTGCCGAAGCCTCGATAGACTGAGCATGCTCAGTGTGGCGCCATGACGACAAGATGTCCAGGACAAGAGAGAGAGCAAGAGAGAGACACATTCGTGAGTACACTCCTATATTATCAGTACGTTATACATTCAGCGCTCAGCATAAGTCAGTACACCCCCCTGTATTCTCAGTACGTTATATATACAGTGTTCAGCATAAGTGAGTACACCCCCCTGTACTCTCAGTACATTATACATACAGCGCTCAGCATAAGTGAGTACACTCCCCTGTATTCTCAGTACGTTATACATACAGCGCTCAGCATAAGTGAGTACACCTCACTGTATTCTCAGTACGTTATATATACAGCGTTCAGCATAAGTGAGTACACTCCCCTGTATTCTCAGAACGTTATACATACAGCGCTCAGCATAAGTGAGTACACTCCCCTGTATTCTCAGTACGTTATACATACAGCGCTCAGCATAAGTGAGTACACCTCACTGTATTCTCAGTACGTTATACATACAGCGTTCAGCATCAGTCAGTACACCCCCCTGTATTCTCAGTACATTATACATACAGCGTTCAGCATAAGTCAGTACACCCCCCTGTACTCTCAGTACGTTATATATACAGCGTTCAGCATAAGTGAGTACACCCCCTGTATTCTCAGTACATTATACATACAGCGCTCAGCATAAGTGAGTACACCCCCTGTATTCTCAGTACGTTATATATACAGCGCTCAGCATAAGTGAGTACACCCCCCTGTATTCTCAGTACATTATACATACAGCGTTCAGCATAAGTCAGTACACCCCCCTGTACTCTCAGTACGTTATATATACAGCGTTCAGCATAAGTCAGTACACCCCCCTGTACTCTCAGTACATTATACATACAGCGCTCAGCATAAGTGAGTACACCCCCTGTATTCTCAGTACGTTATATATACAGCGCTCAGCATAAGTGAGTACACCCCCTGTATTCTCAGTACGTTATATATACAGTGCTCAGCATAAGTCAGTACACCCCCCTGTACTCTCAGTACGTTATATATACAGCGTACAGCATAAGTCAGTACACCCCCCTGTATTCTCAGTACGTTATACATACAGCGCTCAGCATAAGTCAGAACACCCCCTGTATTCTCAGTACGTTATACATACAGCGCTCAGCATAAGTGAGTACACCCCCCTGTACTCTCAGTACATTATGCATACAGCGTTCAGCATAAGTGAGTACACCCCCCTGTACTCTCAGTACATTATACATACAGCGTTCAGCATAAGTGAGTACACCCCCCTGTACTCTCAGTACATTATGCATACAGCGTTCAGCATAAGTGAGTACACCCCCCTGTATTCTCAGTACGTTATACATTCAGCGCACAGCATAAGTCAGTACACCCCCCTGTATTCTCAGTACATTATACATTCAGCGCACAGCATAAGTCAGTACACCCCCCTGTATTCTCAGTACGTTATACATACAGCATTCAGCATAAGTCAGAACACCCCCTCTGTATTCTCAGTACGTTATACATACAGCGTTCAGCATAAGTGAGTACACCCCCCTGTATTCTCAGTACGTTATACCTACAGCGCACAGCATAAGTCAGTACACCCCCCGGTATTCTCAGAACGTTATACATACAGCATTCAGCATAAGTCAGTACACCCCCCTGTATTCTCAGTACGTTATACATACAGCGCACAGCATAAGTCAGTACACCCCCCTGTATTCTCAGTACGTTATACATTCAGCGCACAGCATAAGTCAGTACACCCCCCGGTATTCTCAGTACGTTATACATACAGCATTCAACATAAGTCAGTACACCCCCCTGTATTCTCAGTACGTTATACATACAGCGCACAGCATAAGTCAGTACACCCCCCTGTATTCTCAGTACGTTATATATACAGCGTTCAGCATAAGTAAGTACACCCCCCTGTATTCTCAGTACGTTATACATACAGCGCTCAGCATAAGTGAGTACACCCCCCTGTATTCTCAGTACGTTATACATACAGCGCTCAGCATAAGTGAGTACACCCCCCTGTATTCTCAGTACATTATACATACAGCGCTCAGCATAAGTGAGTACACCCCCCTGTATTCTCAGTACGTTATACATTCAGCGCTCAGCATAAGTCAGTACACCCCCCTGTATTCTCAGTACAATATACATACAGCGCTCAGCATAAGTGAGTACACCTCCCTGTATTCTCAGTACTTTATACATTCAGCGCTCAGCATAAGTCAGTACACCCCCCTGTATTCTCAGTACGTTATACATTCAGCGCTCAGCATAAGTCAGTACACCCCCCTGTATTCTCAGTACGTTATACATACAGCATTCAGCATAAGTCAGTACACCCCCTCTGTATTCTCAGTACGTTATACATACAGCATTCAGCATAAGTCAGTACACCCCCCCTGTATTCTCAGTACGTTATACATACAGCGCACAGCATAAGTCAGTACACCCCCCTGTATTCTCAGTACGTTATATATACAGCGTTCAGCATAAGTACACCCCCCTGTATTCTCAGTACGTTATACATACAGCGTTCAGCATAAGTAAGTACACCCCCCTGTATTCTCAGTACGTTATATATACAGCGTTCAGCATAAGTAAGTACACCCCCCTGTATTGTCAGTACGTTATACATACAGCGCTCAGCATAAGTGAGTACACCCCCCTGTATTCTCAGTACATTATACATACAGCGCTCAGCATAAGTGAGTACACCCCCCTGTATTCTCAGTACGTTATACATTCAGCGCTCAGCATAAGTCAGTACACCCCCCCTGTATTCTCAGTACATTATACATACAGCACTCAGCATAAGTGAGTACACCTCCCTGTATTCTCAGTACTTTATATATTCAGCGCTCAGCATAAGTCAGTACACCCCCCTGTATTCTCAGTACGTTATACATTCAGCGCTCAGCATAAGTCAGTACACCCCCCTGTATTCTCAGTACGTTATACATACAGCGCTCAGCATAAGTGAGTACACCCCCCTGTATTTTCAGTACGTTATACATACAGCGTTCAGCATAAGTCAGTACACCCCCCTGTATTCTCAGTACGTTATACATACAGCATTCAGCATAAGTCAGTACACCCCCTCTGTATTCTCAGTACGTTATACATACAGCATTCAGCATAAGTCAGTACACCCCCCCTGTATTCTCAGTACGTTATACATACAGCGCACAGCATAAGTCAGTACACCCCCCTGTATTCTCAGTACGTTATATATACAGCGTTTAGCATAAGTAAGTACACCCCCTGTATTCTCAGTACGTTATACATACAGCGTTCAGCATAAGTAAGTACACCCCCCTGTATTCTCAGTACGTTATACATTCAGCGCTCAGCATAAGTCAGTACACCCCTCTGTATTCTCAGTACGTTATACATACAGCGCTCAGCATAAGTGAGTACACCCCCCTGTATTCTCAGTACGTTATACATACAGCATTCAGCATAAGTCAGTACACCCCCCTGTATTCTCAGTACATTATAAATACAGCATTCAGCATATGTCAGTACACCCCCCTGTATTCTCAGTACATTATATATACAGCGTTCAGCATAAGTCAGTACACCCCCTGTATTCTCAGTACGTTATATATACAGCGCTCAGCATAAGTGAGTACACCCCCTGTATTCTCAGTACGTTATATATACAGTGCTCAGCATAAGTCAGTACACCCCCCTGTACTCTCAGTACGTTATATATACAGCGTACAGCATAAGTCAGTACACCCCCCTGTATTCTCAGTACGTTATACATACAGCGCTCAGCATAAGTCAGAATACCCCCTGTATTCTCAGTACGTTATACATACAGCGTTCAGCATAAGTGAGTACACCCCCCTGTACTCTCAGTACATTATGCATACAGCGTTCAGCATAAGTGAGTACACCCCCCTGTATTCTCAGTACGTTATACATTCAGCGCACAGCATAAGTCAGTACACCCCCCTGTATTCTCAGTACGTTATACATTCAGCGCACAGCATAAGTCAGTACACCCCCCTGTATTCTCAGTACGTTATACATACAGCATTCAGCATAAGTCAGAACACCCCCTCTGTATTCTCAGTACGTTATACATACAGCGCACAGCATAAGTCAGTACACCCCCCGGTATTCTCAGTACGTTATACATACAGCATTCAGCATAAGTCAGTACACCCCCCTGTATTCTCAGTACGTTATACATACAGCGCACAGCATAAGTCAGTACACCCCCCTGTATTCTCAGTACGTTATACATTCAGCGCACAGCATAAGTCAGTACACCCCCCGGTATTCTCAGTACGTTATACATACAGCATTCAACATAAGTCAGTACACCCCCCTGTATTCTCAGTACGTTATACATACAGCGCACAGCATAAGTCAGTACACCCCCCTGTATTCTCAGTACGTTATATATACAGCGTTCAGCATAAGTAAGTACACCCCCCTGTATTCTCAGTACGTTATACATACAGCGCTCAGCATAAGTGAGTACACCCCCCTGTATTCTCAGTACGTTATACATACAGCGCTCAGCATAAGTGAGTACACCCCCCTGTATTCTCAGTACATTATACATACAGCGCTCAGCATAAGTGAGTACACCCCCCTGTATTCTCAGTACGTTATACATTCAGCGCTCAGCATAAGTCAGTACACCCTCCTGTATTCTCAGTACAATATACATACAGCGCTCAGCATAAGTGAGTACACCTCCCTGTATTCTCAGTACTTTATACATTCAGCGCTCAGCATAAGTCAGTACACCCCCCTGTATTCTCAGTACGTTATACATTCAGCGCTCAGCATAAGTCAGTACACCCCCCTGTATTCTCAGTACGTTATACATACAGCATTCAGCATAAGTCAGTACACCCCCTCTGTATTCTCAGTACGTTATACATACAGCATTCAGCATAAGTCAGTACACCCCCCCTGTATTCTCAGTACGTTATACATACAGCGCACAGCATAAGTCAGTACACCCCCCTGTATTCTCAGTACGTTATATATACAGCGTTCAGCATAAGTAAGTACACCCCCCTGTATTCTCATTACGTTATACATACAGCGTTCAGCATAAGTAAGTACACCCCCCTGTATTCTCAGTACGTTATATATACAGCGTTCAGCATAAGTAAGTACACCCCCCTGTATTCTCAGTACGTTATACATACAGCGCTCAGCATAAGTGAGTACACCCCCCTGTATTCTCAGTACATTATACATACAGCGCTCAGCATAAGTGAGTACACCCCCCTGTATTCTCAGTACCTTATACATTCAGCGCTCAGCATAAGTCAGTACACCCCCCCTGTATTCTCAGTACATTATACATACAGCACTCAGCATAAGTGAGTACACCTCCCTGTATTCTCAGTACTTTATATATTCAGCGCTCAGCATAAGTCAGTACACCCCCCTGTATTCTCAGTACGTTATACATTCAGCGCTCAGCATAAGTCAGTACACCCCCCTGTATTCTCAGTACGTTATACATACAGCGCTCAGCATAAGTGAGTACACCCCCCTGTATTCTCAGTACGTTATACATACAGCATTCAGCATAAGTCAGTACACCCCCCTGTATTCTCAGTACATTATACATACAGCATTCAGCATATCAGTACACCCCCCTGTATTCTCAGTACATTATATATACAGCGTTCAGCATAAGTCAGTACACCCCCCTGTATTCTCAGTACGTTATACATACAGCGCTCAGCATAAGTGAGTACACCCCCCTGTATTCTCAGTACGTTATACATACAGCGTTCAGCATAAGTCAGTACACCCCCCTGTATTCTCAGTACGTTATACATACAGCATTCAGCATAAGTCAGTACACCCCCTCTGTATTCTCAGTACGTTATACATACAGCATTCAGCATAAGTCAGTACACCCCCCCTGTATTCTCAGTACGTTATACATACAGCGCACAGCATAAGTCAGTACACCCCCCTGTATTCTCAGTACGTTATATATACAGCGTTTAGCATAAGTAAGTACACCCCCTGTATTCTCAGTACGTTATACATACAGCGTTCAGCATAAGTAAGTACACCCCCCTGTATTCTCAGTACGTTATACATACAGCGCTCAGCATAAGTGAGTACACCCCCCTGTATTCTCAGTACATTATACATACAGCGCTCAGCATAAGTGAGTACACCCCCCTGTATTCTCAGTACGTTATACATTCAGCGCTCAGCATAAGTCAGTACACCCCCCTGTATTCTCAGTACATTATACATACAGCACTCAGCATAAGTGAGTACACCTCCCTGTATTCTCAGTACTTTATATATTCAGCGCTCAGCATAAGTCAGTACACCCCCCTGTATTCTCAGTACGTTATACATTCAGCGCTCAGCATAAGTCAGTACACCCCTCTGTATTCTCAGTACGTTATACATACAGCGCTCAGCATAAGTGAGTACACCCCCCTGTATTCTCAGTACGTTATACATACAGCATTCAGCATAAGTCAGTACACCCCCCTGTATTCTCAGTACATTATACATACAGCATTCAGCATATGTCAGTACACCCCCCTGTATTCTCAGTACATTATATATACAGCGTTCAGCATAAGTCAGTACACCCCCCTGTATTCTCAGTACGTTATACATACAGCGCTCAGCATAAGTGAGTACACCCCCCTGTATTCTCAGTACGTTATACATACAGCGTTCAGCATAAGTCAGTACACCCCCCTGTATTCTCAGTACCTTATACATACAGCGCTCAGCATAAGTGAGTACACCCCCATGTATTGTCAGTACGTTATATATACAGCGTTCAGCATAAGTCAGTACACCCCTCTGTATTCTCAGTACATTATACATACAGCACTCAGCATAAGTAAGTACACCCCCCTGTATTCTCAGTACGTTATATATACAGCGTTCAGCATAAGTAAGTACACCCCCCTGTATTCTCAGTACGTTATACATTCAGCGCTCAGCATCAGTGAGTACACCCCCTGTATTCTCAGTACGTTATATATACAGCGTTCAGCGTAAGTCAGTACACCCCCCTGTATTCTCAGTACGTTATACATACAGCGTTCAGCATTAGTGAGTACACCCCCCTGTATTCTCAGTATATTATACATACAGCGCTCAGCATAAGTGAGTACACCCCCCCTGTATTCTCAGTACATTATACATACAGCGTTCAGCATAAGTCAGTACACCCCCCTGTATTCTCAGTACGTTATATATACAGCGTTCAGCATCAGTGAGTACACCCCCCTGTATTCTCAGTACATTATACATACAGCGTTCAGCATAAGTCAGTACACCCCCCTGTATTCTCAGTACCTTATACATACAGCGCTCAGCATAAGTCAGTACACCCCCCTGTATTCTCAGTACGTTATACATTCAGCGCTCAGCATCAGTCAGTACACCCCCCTGTATTCTCAGTACATTATACATACAGCGCTCAGCATAAGTGAGTACACCCCCCTGTATTCTCAGTACGTTATACATGCAGCGTTCAGCATAAGTCAGTACACCCCCCTGTATTCTCAGTACGTTATATATACAGCGTTCAGCATCAGTGAGTACACCCCCCTGTATTCTCAGTACATTATACATACAGCGTTCAGCATAAGTCAGTACACCCCCCTGTATTCTCAGTACCTTATACATACAGCGCTCAGCATAAGTGAGTACACCCCCCTGTATTCTCAGTACATTATATATACAGCGTTCAGTATAAGTAAGTACACCCCCCTGTATTCTCAGTACGTTATACATACAGCGTTCAGCATAAGTCAGTACACCCCCCTGTATTCTCAGTACGTTATACATTCAGCGCTCAGCATCAGTGAGTACACCCCCCTGTATTCACAGTACCTTATACATACAGCGCTCAGCATAAGTGAGTACACCCCCTGTATTCTCAGTACGTTATACATACAGCGTTCAGCATAAGTCAGTACACCCCCCTGTATTCTCAGTACATTATATATACAGCGTTCAGCATCAGTGAGTACACCCCCCTGTATTCTCAGTACATTATACATACAGCGTTCAGCATAAGTCAGTACACCCCCCTGTATTCTCAGTACCTTATACATACAGCGCTCAGCATAAGTGAGTACACCCCCATGTATTCTCAGTACGTTATATATACAGCGTTCAGCATAAGGCAGTACACCCCTCTGTATTCTCAGTAGAGATGAGCGTTGTTCTACTCGAACTGTTCGCCAATCTCAAATTCGAGCTGTTTTGGGCGGTGTTCGAGCAGGTCGGCGAACACGAACAATTTGAGAAAAATTCGGCTGTTCGAGGTTATGTTCGATAATTGTTCGTGCACCAAAATCATAACTGGATTTTTTCTCAGTAATGATGAAAATTAATGTTAATACGCAGTTTGAGTGTACAGCGGGGCGGGGGGAGGGGCAGGGGATGGATCTCTGCAGGAACAATGAAGATCTCCATTTTTTTTTCTCTTTCCCGCATTTGCAGTGGGGAGGTGCAATCTGTCAGCCTATCAGCAGCGCACACACGGAGCGAAGTGCTTTTTTTCACACAAGCAAGGGCATGTGTGATTGGCAGTGTATGTCACATGTCCTTGCCCTACAAGACCAAGCCATTTTCCCCGTCGCCACCATTTTCTCACTGCTGCAGCTGCGTGTTAGACGGCACCGCTGTTGCTGTGTGCGCTATACCTTGTTAATTTCATGCCAATTTTCGCACAAATCTACAGATAGCTTGGGAGTAGGGAATAGTTGTGATTGCAGTCCTTTTAAGGACTAGGTTACAGCATTTCCTACGACTTTTATCAGGGAGGTCTGTGCTCTTAAATAGATAGATTGTGGGAGTAAAGACTAATTGTAATTGGAGTCCTTTTCAGGACTAGGTTACATGAGTTCCTATCAGTTTTTGCCAGGCAGGTCTGTGCCAGTGCTGTGCAAGTTTTTTTCACAGCATTTGGCTGAATCTAGCAAAGCTAATCCTTTTTGGCCTATTGCAGAGTGTGTTAGTCAGTGGAGTAGCCTATCTGTGTTGCAAGATATAACACCTGTGTATAGAATACCAATTTTTTTACTGCACCTAGTGAAGTAAAATCTTTTGGGCATAGCATCATTCTATTAGTCCATCTATACTGACCTCCATCAGGTTGCAAACTGAATATAATTTTTTTCTGCATCTAGCTCTGAAAAAATATTTGGGCTTCTAGCGGTGTGTGGGACTTGGTCTATTAGTCCATCTATACTGACCTCCATCAGGTTGCAAATTAAAAATAATTTTTTTCTGCATCTAGCTCTGAAAAAATATTTGGGCTTCTAGCGGTGTGTGGGACTTGGTCTATTAGTCCATCTATACTGACCTCCATCAGGTTGCAAATTAAAAATAATTTTTTTCTGCATCTAGCTCTGAAAAAATATTTGGCCTTCTAGCAGTGTGTGGGACTTGGTCTATTAGTCCATCTATACTGACCTCCATCAGGTTGCAAATTAAAAATAATTTTTTTCTGCATCTACCTCTGAAAAAATATTTGGGCTTCTAGCAGTGTGTGGGACTTGGTCTATTAGTCCATCTATACTGACCTACATCAGGTTGCAAATTAAAAATAATTTTTTTCTGCATCTAGCTCTGAAAAAATATTTGGGCTTCTAGCGGTGTGTGGGACTTGGTCTATTAGTCCATCTATACTGACCTCCATCAGGTTGCAAATTAAAAATAATTTTTTTCTGCATCTAGCTCTGAAAAAATATTTGGGCTTCTAGCGGTGTGTGGGACTTGGTCTATTAGTCCATCTATACTGACCTCCATCAGGTTGCAAATTAAAAATAATTTTTTTCTGCATCTAGCTCTGAAATAATATTTGGGCTTCTAGCAGTGTGTGGGACTTGGTCTATTAGTCCATCTATACTGACCTCCATCAGGTTGCAAATTAAAAATAATTTTTTTCTGCATCTAGCTCTGAAAAAATATTTGGGCTTCTAGCAGTGTGTGGGACTTGGTCTATTAGTCCATCTATACTGACCTCCATCAGGTTGCAAATTAAAAATAATTTTTTTCTGCATCTAGCTCTGAAAAAATATTTGGGCTTCTAGCGGTGTGTGGGACTTGGTCTATTAGTCCATCTATACTGACCTCCATCAGGTTGCAAATTAAAAATAATTTTTTTCTGCATCTAGCTCTGAAAAAATATTTGGGCTTCTAGCGGTGTGTGGGACTTGGTCTATTAGTCCATCTATACTGACCTCCATCAGGTTGCAAATTAAAAATATTTTTTTTCTGCATCTAGCTCTGAAAAAATATTTGGGCTTCTAGCGGTGTGTGGGACTTGGTCTATTAGTCCATCTATACTGACCTACATCAGGTTGCAAATTAAAAATATTTTTTTTCTGCATCTAGCTCTGAAAAAATATTTGGGCTTCTAGCGGTGTGTGGGACTTGGTCTATTAGTCCATCTATACTGACCTCCATCAGGTTGCAAATTAAAAATAATTTTTTTCTGCATCTAGCTCTGAAAAAATATTTGGGCTTCTAGCGGTGTGTGGGACTTGGTCTATTAGTCCATCTATACTGACCTCCATCAGGTTGCAAATTAAAAATAATTTTTTTCTGCATCTAGCTCTGAAAAAATATTTGGACTTCTAGCAGTGTGTGGGACTTGGTCTATTAGTCCATCTATACTGACCTCCATCAGGTTGCAAATTAAAAATAATTTTTTTCTTCATTTATCTCTGAAAAAATATTTGGGCTTCTAGCAGCGTGTGGGACTTGTTCTATTAGTCCATCTATACTGACCTCCATCAGGTTGCAAATTAAAAATAATTTTTTTCTGCATCTAACCCAGCCAATAGTTTTGGCCTAATACCACAGTTTGGCCACTCAGCTCTGCTCGGTTACCATCCATTGTTTTTTTGTGCAAACAACTCCAGAGTTGTGAATTAGTTAACCACCAAAATGAGTGGAAAAAGGCCTGCTGCTGGTGGAAAGGGGAATAGGCGTGTTGGGAAGGGGAAAAAAGGTTGTGTCCGTGGGGTAGGTGCAGAAGAAAGACCATCTTCCAGCCAAACTAAAATGTCTACTTCTTTTAGCGGACAATGTGATAAGATCCCTTTCTTACGGCCACGCCAATCGCTACAAATTCCAGATGAGGCACAAAAACAGCAGGTGCTTCAACGGATATCAAGTGCTCCTTTAAGTGGGCTCTCCTCCACATCAACTTCAACATCACAAATACTCCAGTCCTCAAAGGTGTCACCCAAATCGCACTTGCTTCCTCACAGCTCCCAAATCTCCAGCTGCCCGTCTGAGTGTGAGGTAGAACAGATGGTTGAGTCTGCAGAGCTGTTTACTCATACTATAGCCTGGGAATCAGAGGTCGACTCCAGCGCTTCTGTGAATCCAGACGAGGAAATGATCTGCACTGATGCCCAGAATCTTTATGAGTCGGATCCAGGACCAGACGCAGAAGGTTCTGACCATAATGTAGACCCTCATTCCCAAACTGTAACTCCTGTTGGTGGAGACAATGAGGAAGATGATGATAAGACTCAAATACCTGATTGGAGCGACAACTTTAGTTTTTTGTCAGGGCAGGAACAGGTTGGCTCTGAGGATGATGGGTGTGATAACGCACAGGGTGATGATGATGAGGTCGGAGATCCCACTTACTGTCAACCCACAGTCAGCCAAGAGATGAGGTCAGCAGAGGAGGTGGAGGAAGATGCTAGTGACGACGAGGTCAGGTTGCGCCTTCCTGGACAGAGACGTAGTACTGGAAGCACGTCAACAACTGCATCCTCAAACACAACTCTGCCTCTCACCACAAGTCGTGGTGGCTCTTCAGGTCGCATGGGTGCTAAGCCTTGCATAGCCTGGGCATTTTTTCAGATCGATAAAGATGACCCAACTCGTGTTATCTGTAACATTTGTCAGCAAAAGCTAAGTAGAGGCCAAAAAATACATAGTTTGAGTACTTCATGCATGAACCGGCACATGGACATGAAGCATAAGTTGCAGTGGGAAGCTCAGTGTGCTACAATGCGGCCTAGCCGGCCGGGCCAATCACCGTCTGCCATATCTTGTGCATCCGCGGCCTCTTCATCCTCTGTGACTGGGGGGACAGCAGTCACACCTGTTTTGGGGCGCAGACCTGCCACCTCTTTACCCGCAACAGCCAGCGTGATTGGCAGGTCATCATTTTCTTTGGAGGTGGTAACACCAGCTGGTGTTGAGCGCTGTCCGACATCGATAGCACCACCTTTGGATCAAGGCAACCTAACATGTCCGCCTGCATCTTCCTCACAGACCGGCAGTTTGCCGGGGACACCCTTATCAACCCCGTCTAAGCACAATAGCCAGCCCTCGGTCCCTCAGATGTGGACAAGTAAAAGACCATTTCCTCCTAGCCATGAGAAAGCTAAGAGGTTGAATTTCACCATCTGCAAGCTCTTGGCTACAGAAATGCTGCCTTTCCGCCTGGTGGACACAGAGGATTTTCGAGACCTTATGTCCGTCGCAGTGCCCCAGTACCAGATGCCCAGTCGGCACTACTTCTCAAAGAAAGGTGTGCCTGCGCTCCACCAGCATGTCGCACACAACATCACCGCTTCTTTGAGAAACTCTGTGTGTGACAGGGTGCATTTCACCACAGACAGTTGGACGAGTAGGCATGGACAGGGGCGTTACATGTCGCTGACTGGGCACTGGGTAACTATGGTGACAGCAGGACAAGGGGCTGCTGTCCAAGTCTTGCCGTCCCCACGAGTTGTGCGTCAATCCTCTTTATGTCAAAGTTCCTCCACTGCTTCTGCCTCCTCAACCTCCTCTCGGTCTTCCACCTGCACCCAAAGCCTGTCTGGTCATGCCACAAGCTTTCTAACTGCGCAGAAGGGATCCTGCACACCTCCTTACTATGCTGGCAGTAGGGCTCAACGTCATCAGGCGGTTTTTACATTGAAATGTCTGGGAAATGTGAGTCACACAGCTGAGGAGTTGTGGTCAGCTCTGGAGAACCAATTTCATGAATGGTTGTCTCCACTGGACCTGAAACCAGGGAAGGCCGTGTGCGACAATGCTGCAAACCTGGGTGCGGCCCTTCGCCGGGGCAATGTCACACACGTGCCTTGTATGGCTCACGTGTTGAACCTGGTTGTCCAGCAATTTTTAGCCCACTATCCCAGACTAGATGGCCTTCTGCAGAGGGCACGGTCGCTGTGTGCTCACTTCCGCCGTTCGCATCCCGCAGCTCAGCGACTTACATCTCTACAGAAGTCGTTGGGCCTGCCACTTCACCGGCTAAAATGCGATGTGCCTACCCGGTGGAATTCAACTCTGCACATGTTGCAGCGACTGTGGCAGCACCGACAAGCCCTGGTGCAATACGTTCTGACGTATAGCCTGGGCCAACGAGATTCAGAGGTGGGGCAAATCACGCTGGAGGAGTGGTCTCAGATCAGGGACCTATGCACCCTTCTGCACAGTTTTGAAATGGCAACGAAGATGTTTAGTGCTGACGATGCCATTATCAGCATGACTATTCCGGTGATTTACATGCTGGAGCACATGTTAAACAGAATTCGGAGTCAGGTGGTGGCACAAGAGGAGGTGGAGGAAGTAGAGGAGGAGGAGTTGTATGCGGAAGGGCTAACATCTGCAAGGTCCAGACGGTCGGCAGCACCAAGGCGGCAGGCATGTGAGGGTGGGGGAGATGGTTTTACCAGGGCGCATGGTAGCAGCCAAACTAGTGAGGAAGGTGCAGGAGCCCAGGAAGAAGTGGAGGACGAACTGATGGAAGACTCATCAGATGAGGGAGACCTTGATCACATTTCTGTTGTGCGAGGTTGGGGGGAGAGGACAGAGGAAGGAAGCATGATTGTTACCTCGCCACCAACACAACAGGGACTTGGTGCTCCTGGATGCGCAACACACATGAGTGCCTTCTTGCTGCACTACCTGCAACATGACCCTCGAATTGTGAGAATTAGAAATAATCCTGACTACTGGGTTGCCACACTGTTAGATCCCCGGTACAAAAGTAAATTTGCAGAAATTATTCCTGCCATAGAAAGGGATGCACGCATGCAGGAGTATCAGCAGAGACTGTTGCAGAATCTTACATGTGCTTTTCCACAAAATACCAGTGGTGCACGTAGTGAATCTCACAGTTCCAACTTGCCAACCGTGGGACCGTCAAGTGTTCAGCACTCAAACCGTGACAGAACCACAGTATCTGCTGGTAACATCAATTTTGCGGAATCATTTCACCACTTTTTTAGCCCATCCTTTGCAAGGCCACAGGAGACAAGAAGTCTGACACATAGTCAACGCCTAGAGACGATGGTACAGGAGTATCTCCAAGTAAACATTGAAGCCACGACTGTGTCACTGGACCCTTGCTCTTTTTGGGCTTCCAATCTGGATAAATGGCCGGAGCTAGCCACTTACGCCTTGGAGATCTTGTCATGCCCCGCAGCCAGCGTTCTGTCTGAACGTGTGTTCAGCGCTGCTGGTGGTGTGCTGACAGATAAGCGCACGCGGCTCTCCACTGATAATGTAGACAGACTCACGTTCATAAAGATGAACAAATCATGGATCCGAAACGACTTTTCTACCCCTGTGTCATCCTGGGGAGAGTAAAAGCTTGATGATTGGTTAAAATCACCCTACCAACCGTTTTAAGCTTTCAAATTACTAATCATGTTTATCTGTATCTTGACTGGAAAATAATTTGGGCTTTGTAGCAGTGTGCAGCACTGATCCTATTAGGCCATCTATACTAAAGCTTCACCAGATTTAAAATTAAAAATAATTTTTAGCTGCATCTAGCCCGGAAAATAATTTTGGGGCTCCGAGATGCGCAAGGCACATAAGTGCCTTCTTGCTGC
The DNA here is from genome assembly GCF_046119375.1 of Phyllobates terribilis. NCBI lineage: Eukaryota > Metazoa > Chordata > Amphibia > Anura > Dendrobatidae > Phyllobates > Phyllobates terribilis. Next base: position 288,787,639 of record NW_027362761.1, read on the forward strand.
ACTACCTGCAGCATGACCCTCATATTGTCAGAATTCGAAGTAATCATGACTACTGGGTTGCCACACTCTTAGATCCCCCAAACTTTTCGATCAACCTTTTCATTTTAATAAAGACCAAAAAAATGGTCATTTTTGAAATTATAAGCATTAGCAGGTTGTTAGAAACTGAAATCAAACAGTTTACAACTCAAAACTTTATTCTAGGTGATGTTACATTTTCACATAGGACCCCTTGTTCGAAAGGAGCTTCTGAACTCTCTCGTCCATTGAATTTGTCAGGTTTTGGATGGTTTCTGCTTCAATTGTTTTGCATGAGGACAGAATACCCTCCCAGAGCTGTTGCTTAGATGTGAACTGCCTCCCGCCATCATAGACACTCCTTTTAATGATGCTCCAAAGGTTCTGAATGGGGTAGAGGTCAGGGGAGCATGGGGGTCACACCATAAGTTTGTCCCCTTTTATGCCCATATCAGCCAGAGATGCAGATGTTTTATGTGCAGCATGAGATGGTGCATTATCATGCAGAAAAATGATCTTGCTGTGAAATACACGGTTCTTCTTCTTGAACCATGGCAGGAAGTGCTGTTTGAGAAAATCCACATACATTATGGAGTTGATCTTTAGCGCCTTCAGGGATCCTAAAGGGGCCGACAATCTCTCTCCCCATGATTCCAGCCCAAAACATTACTCCACCTCCTCCTTGTTGGCGCTGTAGCCGTGTTTGCGTGGGGTGTCCATCAACCAGCCATCCTCCACTCCATCCATCTGGACCATCGAGCGCTGCACGGCACTCATCCGTGAACAAAACAGTTTTGAAATCAGTCTTCATGTAATGTTTGGCCCACTGGAGCCGTTTCTGCTTGTGTGAAGTGGATAGAGGAGGTCGACAGGATGGCGCATGCACAGCTGCAAACCTCTGAAGGACCCTGCATCTTGTTGTTCGGGGGACGTTGGAGGCACAAGCAGCTTCAAAAACTTGTCTGCTGCTATGACAAGGCTTTTTTGCCGCTGCTCTTTCAACCTGACGTAATTGCCTGTAGGAAAGAGTCCTCAATTTGCCCTTATCAGCACGCACACGTGTGTACTGTGAATCAGCTACATACTTCTTGATTGCCAGGACACTTCATCCTGATCATCGCATAATGTTGATTGTAGTCATGCCTTGACCTAAACACTCCACAATTTGTTGCTTCTCAGCAGCCGACACATCCTTTTTCTTTCCCATTTTGGCAGAAAATGTAGGCTGCTTAATAATGTGAGAGAGCCTTCTTAAGTAGTCTTGCCTTTCATTGGACACACCTGCCAAACTAATTAGCACAGGTGTCTGCAATTGCTTACAGTGATATAAAGAGCCCTGACACACATCACCATCAATGAGTTTAACTGACAAACAAACAAATTCTTCCCTTATCACTCCTAAACACTTTTTGTATAATAATTTGGAACGCAGTGTACATGTGCTTTTCCACAAAACACCAGTGGTTCACGTAGTGAATCTTACAGTTCTAACTTGCCAACCGTGGTCTGTATGGAGTTGTTCAATAAAGGGCCCAAAATTAAGATAACATAGATGGGAGAGGTCTCTATGAATAGGAATTCCTAAGTATTTGATACCCTGTGAGGGCCAGGCAAAGGGAAAGTTGGACTGGATGGAATCCTATATGGATTTGGGGAGGGAGACATCGAGGGCCTCAGACTTCGCTGCATTGATTTTAAAATTTTACCATGTAACAAAGTGATCTATTTCAGCCATAACAGCATGGATGGATATATGTGATTGAGTGATATATACTAGGACATCATCAGCAAATAGAGAGCACTTGTACTCGGTGCCTCCCACCTCAATCCACCTAATATTGGGGTTATGGCGAATTGATGAGAGCAGGTGCTCCGTCACTAGGATGTATAAGAGAGGGGACAGAGGACATCACTGCCTTGTCCCATTGGTGATTGTGAAAGGTGATGAAAATGTTCTGACGCATCCCCTGGGCCTTGGGACACCCGTAGCCGGACCCTTTTTGGTGGATGCTGGTGGTTGTAGTCTTCGTGGCGGCGACCCAGTTCCATGGCTCAGGGCGGTCAAACCAGTGGCGGAACTATTTATGTGGTTTTCATGTTTAAATGTCCGACTACGCCACCCGTGGATTGCGGTCAGAGTGAACCGCCGCTACAGGGCAGACCACTGAGGCTGGTGTTGTGGGTGCAGCAGAGCGTAGCATAACTCCCCACGGGAGGAGTATAGCCTCAGGGCAGTGTATGCGGAGGATGGGGGTGATGGTGCAGGGCAGCAGCAGTAACGACACGGAGTCAGTGATGCAGTTCAGGGCCTTTACTCACAGTTCTTATTATCCAGACCACGTCTGCAGGTAACGGCTGCCCACGTCGTACTGTGCTCACCAGGTGAGGGGCTCAGACAACTCCCAGATAACTTTGGAGCACTTCACAGGACCCCCTTTGTGTGTCCTTTGTCTGGCCTTTCTTACCAACACTTCTGTCCGGCTGCCTCGGGCCTCCTCTTGGTAAACTTGGCGCCAGTTTCCCTGACCCTATGTGGTGCCTTCCTAGCGGGTGTAGCGAGGGGCTGCGCCACATAAAATGTCAGAGCCTCCGGTTTCTAGCTGAGGGTCGTTTCCTGCCTCCACTAGTTCGGGGACCGCTCTCCCCCTTTGGCCTGACCCCTCCACGCAGGTGGATTCGGGCGTGCGGTGGCGACTCGCCCGTCCGCACCCCTGGGATCCCTTCATTCCTCGTTCCTGGAGCCTTCTCCGCTCCTCTTCCTTCCTTCTCCCTCTTCCAGGCCTGGGCCTCTGTTACTAGGCCCGCCTCCGGAGCAGAGCTCATGCAGAGCCCCTGCTCCCTGCCACTTCTGCTCAGACTTCTCTGCACTGAACTAAGATGATGCCCACCTTTTATACTCCCTTCTCAATGCACCCAGGAACTGCTTCCTCCCTGCTCCTGCACTACAGGGTTCCCCTTCCTCAGTGTTCCCTCCCCCCACTCCAGCCAGGGACAGGGACTGTCGTGCCCATCTCAGGGGCATATTGGTCGCCCTGCCCCACGGCAATGTGGTGTAATGCATGCAGGTGTCGGGTCCTGATCCACACTCCATCCTTACCTGAGAGTGAGATATCACACCTCTGGGTGAGGTGCAATACGTCTTTAGCAACCGAGCCCTCAGGGTGCTACAGTTCCATTTATCTTCAGCCTAGGTGACGTATTGCGATACAGGGCCGTGATTTTGGCTATAAAAGGGTCCCCTAGACCCCTACCCCAAGCTTTTTAAGAGAATCATATATGGCGTGCCAGGAGACTCTATGGAATGCTTTCTCAGCATCCAACGAGAGTATCTAATTACAAATTTTTAACTGCATCTAGCCCAGGAAATACTTTGTGCCTAGTAGCAGTGTCTGCTAGTAAGCGGATTATCCCGGCTGTTAAGCAAGCTGCACCACCTGTAGTTTAGACACTTAATTTTTTCAAAGGAAATGCTTCGGGACCATGGGATACTTAGTGAAGAGCATCAGGAGGCACCCCAAGGCATAGGGGCTGGGACTGGCAGTAGGATGCCTTGCGGTGGACAGCCGAGCTCGATCCTTATAAAAGCTTTTTAACTGCAGCAGCTTTAGTGGACGCTACTGGAGCTGGAATTACCGCGGCTGCTGGCATGAGACTTGCCCTCCAATAGATCCTTGTAAATGGATTTAAAGTGTATTCATTCAAATTAGAGAGACAATTTAAATTAAAAAGCTTAGAGCTGCCTCCACCACAGGGGGGCTCGCTCGACCCACCAGCGGACAGGCACCAGTATTGGGAGAGGGGGGCTGGCCGTCAGGGTTCACCGCGGCTCTGGCACAAACCCGGCGACACGGAGGTGGCACGGGCAGGAGCGGACTGGCCGTGTCGGCTTCTCACTTTTTGGATTTTAGAAGGGCATGACATGCCTATATCTGTGTCTCGGCCTCCTTTTACTCCTCCACCTCTTTTCTTTTCGCATGACTATATGTACTTGTCACTTTTCCATGTGTTAGTTATGTCTTCTGAGCAGTTTGTCAGCTTTTGGACACCTTTGAAGGTGTTTTTCTATGTGTTTCTATGTGTTTTTGTTTGCCTGCCATTGGTTTTAACGGTGTTCGAAGGTGTTCGACGAACAGTTCGACGAACAGTTCGGCGAACACACGGGTGTTCGACGAACCGAACCGAACTCGAACACTACGGGGGTGGCTCAACACTAATTCTCAGTACATTATACATACAGCACTCAGCATAAGTAAGTACACCCCCCTGTATTCTCAGTACGTTATATATACAGCGTTCAGCATAAGTAAGTACACCCCCCTGTATTCTCAGTACGTTATACATTCAGCGCTCAGCATCACTGAGTACACCCCCCTGTATTCTCAGTACATTATACATACAGCGCTCAGCATAAGTGAGTACATCCCCCTGTATTCTCAGTACGTTATACATACAGCGTTCAGCATCAGTGAGTACACCCCCCTGTATTCTCAGTACATTATACATACAGCGTTCAGCATAAGTCAGTACACCCCCCTGTATTCTCAGTACCTTATAAATACAGCGCTCAGCATAAGTGAGTACTCCCCTATGTATTATCAGTACGTTATATATACAGCGTTCAGCATAAGTCAGTACACCTCTCTGTATTCTCAGTACATTATACATACAGCACTCAGCATAAGTAAGTACACCCCCCTGTATTCTCAGTACGTTATATATACAGCGTTCAGCATAAGTCAGAACACCCCTCTGTATTCTCAGTATATTATACATACAGCACTCAGCATAAGTCAGTACACCCCCCTGTATTATCAGTACATTATATATACAGCGTTCAGCATAAGTAAGTACACCCCCCTGTATTCTCAGTACGTTATACATACAGCGTTCAGCATAAGTAAGTACACCCCCCTGTATTCTTAGTACGTTATATATACAGCGTTCAGCATAAGTAAGTACACCCCCCTGTATTCTCAGTACGTTATACATACAGCGCTCAGCATAAGTGCGTACACCCCCCTGTATTCTCAGTACATTATACATACAGAGCTCAGCATAAGTGAGTACACCCCCCTGTATTCTCAGTACGTTATACATTCAGCGCTCAGCATAAGTCAGTACACCCCCCTGTATTCTCAGTACATTATACATACAGCGCTCAGCATAAGTGAGTACACCCCCCTGTATTCTCAGTACATTATACATACAGCACTCAGCATAAGTGAGTACACCTCCCTGTATTCTCAGTACTTTATATATTCAGCGCTCAGCATAAGTCAGTACACCCCCCTGTATTCTCAGTACGTTATACATTCAGCGCTCAGCATAAGTCAGTACACCCCCCTGTATTCTCAGTACGTTATACATACAGCGCTCAGCATAAGTGAGTACACCCCCCTGTATTCTCAGTACGTTATACATACAGCATTCAGCATAAGTCAGTACACCCCCCTGTATTCTCAGTACATTATACATACAGCATTCAGCATATGTCAGTACACCCTCCTGTATTCTCAGTACATTATATATACAGCGTTCAGCATAAGTCAGTACACCCCCCTGTATTCTCAGTACGTTATACATACAGCGCTCAGCATAAGTGAGTACACCCCCCTGTATTCTCAGTATGTTATACATACAGCGTTCAGCATAAGTCAGTACACCCCCCTGTATTCTCAGTACCTTATACATACAGCGCTCAGCATAAGTGAGTACACCCCCATGTATTGTCAGTACGTTATATATACAGCGTTCAGCATAAGTCAGTACACCCCTCTGTATTCTCAGTTCATTATACATACAGCACTCAGCATAAGTAAGTACACCCCCCTGTATTCTCAGTACGTTATATATACAGCGTTCAGCATAAGTAAGTACACCCCCCTGTATTCTCAGTACGTTATACATTCAGCGCTCAGCATCAGTGAGTACACCCCCTGTATTCTCAGTACGTTATATATACAACGTTCAGCGTAAGTCAGTACACCCCCCTGTATTCTCAGTACGTTATACATACAGCGTTCAGCATTAGTGAGTACACCCCCCTGTATTCTCAGTACGTTATACATATAGCGTTCAGCATTAGTGAGTACACCCCCCTGTATTCTCAGTATATTATACATACAGCGCTCAGCATAAGTGAGTACACCCCCCTGTATTCTCAGTACATTATACATACAGCGTTCAGCATAAGTCAGTACACCCCCCTGTATTCTCAGTACGTTATATATACAGCGTTCAGCATCAGTGAGTACACCCCCCTGTATTCTCAGTACATTATACATACAGCGTTCAGCATAAGTCAGTACACCCCCCTGTATTCTCAGTGCCTTATACATACAGCGCTCAGCATAAGTCAGTACACCCCCCTGTATTCTCAGTACGTTATACATTCAGCGCTCAGCATCAGTCAGTACACCCCCCTGTATTCTCAGTACGTTATATATACAGCGTTCAGCATCAGTGAGTACACCCCCCTGTATTCTCAGTACATTATACATACAGCGTTCAGCATAAGTCAGTACACCCCCCTGTATTCTCAGTACCTTATACATACAGCACTCAGCATAAGTGAGTACACCCCCCTGTATTCTCAGTACATTATATATACAGCGTTCAGCATAAGTAAGTACACCCCCCTGTATTCTCAGTACGTTATACATACAGCGTTCATCATAAGTCAGTACACCCCCCTGTATTCTCAGTACGTTATACATTCAGCGCTCAGCATCAGTGAGTACACCCCCCTGTATTCACAGTACCTTATACATACAGCGCTCAGCATAAGTGAGTACACCCCCTGTATTCTCAGTACGTTATACATACAGCGTTCAGCATAAGTCAGTACACCCCCCTGTATTCTCAGTACATTATATATACAGCGTTCAGCATCAGTGAGTACACCCCCCTGTATTCTCAGTACATTATACATACAGCGTTCAGCATAAGTCAGTACACCCCCCTATATTCTCAGTACCTTATACATACAGCGCTCAGCATAAGTGAGTACACCCCCATGTATTCTCAGTACGTTATATATACAGCGTTCAGCATAAGGCAGTACACCCCTCTGTATTCTCAGTACATTATACATACAGCACTCAGCATAAGTAAGTACACCCCCCTGTATTCTCAGTACGTTATATATACAGCGTTCAGCATAAGTAAGTACACCCCCCTGTATTCTCAGTACGTTATACATTCAGCGCTCAGCATCAGTGAGTACACCCCCCTGTATTCTCAGTACATTATACATACAGCGCTCAGCATAAGTGAGTACACCCCCCTGTATTCTCAGTACGTTATACATACAGCGTTCAGCATAAGTCAGTACACCCCCCTGTATTCTCAATACGTTATACATTCTGCGCTCAGCATCAGTCAGTACACCCCGCTGTATTCTCAGTACATTATACATACAGCGCTCAGCATAAGTGAGTACATCCCCCTGTATTCTCAGTACGTTATACATACAGCGTTCAGCATCAGTGAGTACACCCCGCTGTATTCTCAGTACATTATACATACAGCGTTCAGCATAAGTCAGTACACCCCCCTGTATTCTCAGTACCTTATAAATACAGCGCTCAGCATAAGTGAGTACTCCCCTATGTATTATCAGTACGTTATATATACAGCGTTCAGCATAAGTCAGTACACCTCTCTGTATTCTCAGTACATTATACATACAGCACTCAGCATAAGTAAGTACACCCCCCTGTATTTTCAGTACGTTATATATACAGCGTTCAGCATAAGTCAGTACACCCCTCTGTATTCTCAGTACATTATACATACAGCACTCAGCATAAGTCAGTACACCCCCCTGTATTATCAGTACATTATATATACAGCGTTCAGCATAAGTAAGTACACCCCCCTGTATTCTCAGTACGTTATACATACAGCGTTCAGCATAAGTAAGTACACCCCCCTGTATTCTCAGTACGTTATATATACAGCGTTCAGCATAAGTAAGTACACCCCCCTGTATTCTCAGTACGTTATACATACAGCGCTCAGCATAAGTGAGTACACCCCCCTGTATTCTCAGTACATTATACATACAGCGCTCAGCATAAGTGAGTACACCCCCCTGTATTCTCAGTACGTTATACATTCAGCGCTCAGCATAAGTCAGTACACCCCCCTGTATTCTCAGTACATTATACATACAGCGCTCAGCATAAGTGAGTACACCTCCCTGTATTCTCAGTACTTTATACTTTCAGCGCTCAGCATAAGTGAGTACACCCACCTGTATTCTCAGTACGTTATACATTCAGCGCTCAGCATAAGTCAGTACACCCCCCTGTATTCTCAGTACGTTATACATACAGCGCTCAGCATAAGTGAGTACACCCCCCTGTATTCTCAGTACGTTATACATACAGCATTCAGCATAAGTCAGTAAACCCCCCTGTATTCTCAGTACATTATACATACAGCGTTCAGCATATGTCAGTACACCCCCCTGTATTCTCAGTACATTATATACACAGCGTTCAGCATAAGTCAGTACACCCCTCTGTATTCTCAGTACATTATACATACAGCACTCAGCATAAGTAAGTACACCCCCCTGTATTCTCAGTACGTTATATATACAGCGTTCAGCATAAGTAAGTACACCCCCCTGTATTCTCAGTACGTTATACATTCAGCGCTCAGCATCAGTGAGTACACCCCCTGTATTCTCAGTTCGTTATATATACAGCGTTCAGCGTAAGTCAGTACACCCCCCTGTATTCTCAGTACGTTATACATACAGCGTTCAGCATTAGTGAGTACACCCCCCTGTATTCTCAGTATATTATACATACAGCGCTCAGCATAAGTGAGTACACCCCCCTGTATTCTCAGTACATTATACATACAGCGTTCAGCATAAGTCAGTACACCCCCCTGTATTCTCAGTACGTTATATATACAGCGTTCAGCATCAGTGAGTACACCCCCCTGTATTCTCAGTACATTATACATACAGCGTTCAGCATAAGTCAGTACACCCCCCCTGTATTCTCAGTACCTTATACATACAGCGCTCAGCATAAGTCAGTACACCCCCCTGTATTCTCAGTACGTTATACATTCAGCGCTCAGCATCAGTCAGTACACCACCCTGTATTCTCAGTACATTATACATACAGCGCTCAGCATAAGTGAGTACACCCCCCTGTATTCTCAGTACGTTATACATGCAGCGTTCAGCATAAGTCAGTACACCCCCCTGTATTCTCAGTACGTTATATATACAGCGTTCAGCATCAGTGAGTACACCCCCTGTATTCTCAGTACATTATACATACAGCGTTCAGCATAAGTCAGTACACCCCCCTGTATTCTCAGTAACTTATACATACAGCGCTCAGCATAAGTGCGTACACCCCCATGTATTCTCAGTACGTTATATATACAGCGTTCAGCATAAGTCAGTACACCCCTCTGTATTCTCAGTACATTATACATACAGCACTCAGCATAAGTAAGTACACCCCCCTGTATTCTCAGTACGTTATATATACAGCGTTCAGCATAAGTAAGTACACCCCCCTGTATTCTCAGTACGTTATACATTCAGCGCTCAGCATCAGTCAGTACACCCCCCTGTATTCTCAGTACATTATACATACAGCGCTCAGCATAAGTGAGTACATCCCCCTGTATTCTCAGTACGTTATACATACAGCGTTCAGCATCAGTGAGTACACCCCCCTGTATTCTTAGTACATTATACATACAGCGTTCAGCATAAGTCAGTACACCCCCCTGTATTCTCAGTACCTTATAAATACAGCGCTCAGCATAAGTGAGTACTCCCCTATGTATTCTCAGTACATTATATATACAGCGTTCAGCATAAGTCAGTACACCTCTCTGTATTCTCAGTACATTATACATACAGCACTCAGCATCAGTAAGTACACCCCCCTGTATTCTCAGTACGTTATATATACAGCGTTCAGCATAAGTAAGTACACCCCCCTGTATTCTCAGTACGTTATACATTCAGCGCTCAGCATCAGTCAGTACACCCCCCTGTATTCTCAGTACATTATACATACAGCGCTCAGCATAAGTGAGTACATCCCCCTGTATTCTCAGTACGTTATACATACAGCGTTCAGCATCAGTGAGTACACCCCCCTGTATTCTTAGTACATTATACATACAGCGTTCAGCATAAGTCAGTACACCCCCCTGTATTCTCAGTACCTTATAAATACAGCGCTCAGCATAAGTGAGTACTCCCCTATGTATTCTCAGTACGTTATATATACAGCGTTCAGCATAAGTCAGTACACCTCTCTGTATTCTCAGTACATTATACATACAGCACTCAGCATAAGTAAGTACACCCCCCTGTATTCTCAGTACGTTATATATACAGCGTTCAGCATAAGTCAGTACACCCCTCTGTATTCTCAGTACATTATACATACAGCACTCAGCATAAGTCAGTACACCCCCTTGTATTATCAGTACATTATATATACAGCGTTCAGCATAAGTAAGTACACCCCCCTGTATTCTCAGTACGTTATACATACAGCGTTCAGCATAAGTCAGTACACCCCCCTGTATTCTTAGTACGTTATACATTCAGCGCTCAGCATCAGTGAGTACACCCCCCTGTATTCACAGTACCTTATACATACAGCGTTCAGCATAAGTGAGTACACCCACATGTATTCTCAGTACGTTATATATACAGCGTTCAGCATAAGTCAGTACATCCCCCTGTATTGTCAGTACATTATACATACAGCGCTCAGCATAAGTCAGTACACCCCCCTGTATTCACAGTACATTATACATACAGTGCTCAGCATAAGTCAGTTCACCCCCCTGTATTCTCAGTACATTATACATACAGCGTTCAGCATAAGTCAGTACACCCCCCTGTATTCTCAGTATCTTATACATACAGCGCTCAGCATAAGTGAGTACACCCCCATGTATTCTCAGTACGTTATATATACAGCGTTCAGCATCAGTGAGTACACCCCCCTGTATTCTCAGTACATTATACATACAGCGTTCAGCATATGTCAGTACACCCCCCTGTATTCTCAGTACCTTATACATACAGCGCTCAGCATAAGTGAGTACACCCCCATGTATTTTCAGTACGTTATATATACAGCGTTCAGGATAAGTAAGTACACCCCCCTGTATTCTCAGTACGTTATACATTCAGCGCACAGCATCAGTGAGTACATCCCCCTGTATTCTCAGTACGTTATATATACAGCGTTCAGCATAAGTCAGTACACCCCTCTGTATTCTCAGTACATTATACATACAGCACTCAGCATAAGTCAGTACACCCCCCTGTGTTATCAGTACATTATATATACAGCGTTCAGCATAAGTAAGTACACCCCCCTGTATTCTCAGTACGTTATACATACAGCGTTCAGCATAAGTCAGTACAACACCCTGTATTCTCAGTACGTTATACATTCAGCGCTCAGCATAAGTCAGTACACCCCCCTGTATTCTCAGTACGTTATACATACAGCATTCAGCATAAGTCAGTACACCTCTCTGTATTCTCAGTACATTATACATACAGCACTCAGCATAAGTAAGTACACCCCCCTGTATTCTCAGTACGTTATATATACAGCGTTCAGCATAAGTCAGTACACCCCTCTGTATTCTCAGTACATTATACATACAGCACTCAGCATAAGTCAGTACACCCCCCTGTATTATCAGTACATTATATATACAGCGTTCAGCATAAGTAAGTACACCCCCCTGTATTCTCAGTACGTTATACATACAGCGTTCAGCATAAGTCAGTACACCCCCCTGTATTCTCAGTACGTTATACATTCAGCGCTCAGCATCAGTGAGTACACCCCCCTGTATTCACAGTACCTTATACATACAGCGTTCAGCATAAGTGAGTACACCCACATGTATTCTCAGTACGTTATATATACAGCGTTCAGCATAAGTCAGTACATCCCCCTGTATTGTCAGTACATTATACATACAGCGCTCAGCATAAGTCAGTACACCCCCCTGTATTCACAGTACATTATACATGCAGTGCTCAGCATAAGTCAGTTCACCCCCCTGTATTCTCAGTACATTATACATACAGCGTTCAGGATAAGTCAGTACACCCCCCTGTATTCTCAGTATCTTATACATACAGCGCTCAGAATAAGTGAGTACACCCCCATGTATTCTCAGTACGTTATATATACAGCGTTCAGCATCAGTGAGTACACCCCCCTGTATTCTCAGTACCTTATACATACAGCGCTCAGCATAAGTGAGTACACCCCCATGTATTTTCAGTACGTTATATATACAGCGTTCAGCATAAGTAAGTACACCCCCCTGTATTCTCAGTACGTTATACATTCAGCGCTCAGCATCAGTGAGTGCATCCCCCTGTATTCTCAGTACGTTATATATACAGCGTTCAGCATAAGTCAGTACACCCCTCTGTATTCTCAGTACATTATACATACAGCACTCAGCATAAGTCAGTACACCCCCCTGTATTATCAGTACATTATATACACAGCGTTCAGCATAAGTAAGTACACCCCCCTGTATTCTCAGTACGTTATACATACAGCGTTCAGCATAAGTCAGTACAACACCCTGTATTCTCAGTACGTTATACATTCAGCGCTCAGCATAAGTCAGTACACCCCCCTGTATTCTCAGTACGTTATACATACAGCATTCAGCATAAGTCAGTACACCCCCTCTGTATTCTCAGTACGTTATACATACAGCATTCAGCATAAGTCAGTACACCCCCCCTGTATTCTCAGTACGTTATACATACAGCGCACAGCATAAGTCAGTACACCCCCCTGTATTCTCAGTACGTTATATATACAGCGTTCAGCATAAGTAAGTACACCCCCCTGTATTCTCAGTACGTTATACATACAGCGTTCAGCATAAGTAAGTACACCCCCCTGTATTCTCAGTACGTTATATATACAGCGTTCAGCATAAGTAAGTACACCCCCCTGTATTCTCAGTACGTTATACATACAGCGCTCAGCATAAGTGAGTACACCCCCCTGTGTTCTCAGTACATTATACATACAGCGCTCAGCATAAGTGAGTACACCCCCCTGTATTCTCAATACGTTATACATTCAGCGCTCAGCATAAGTCAGTACACCCCCCCTGTATTCTCAGTACATTATACATACAGCACTCAGCATAAGTGAGTACACCTCCCTGTATTCTCAGTACTTTATATATTCAGCGCTCAGCATAAGTCAGTACACCCCCCTGTATTCTCAGTACGTTATACATTCAGCGCTCAGCATAAGTCAGTACACCCTCCTGTATTCTCAGTACGTTATACATACAGCGCTCAGCATAAGTGAGTACACCCCCCTGTATTCTCAGTACGTTATACATACAGCATTCAGCATAAGTCAGTACACCCCCCTGTATTCTCAGTACATTATACATACAGCATTCAGCATATCAGTACACCCCCCTGTATTCTCAGTACATTTTATATACAGCGTTCAGCATAAGTCAGTACACCCCCCTGTATTCTCAGTACGTTATACATACAGCGCTCAGCATAAGTGAGTACACCCCCCTGTATTCTCAGTACGTTATACATACAGCGCTCAGCATAAGTCAGTACACCCCCCTGTATTCTCAGTACGTTATACATACAGCGCACAGCATAAGTCAGTACACCCCCCTGTATTCTCAGTACGTTATACATACAGCATTTAGCATAAGTAAGTACACCCCCTGTATTCTCAGTACGTTATACATACAGCGTTCAGCATAAGTAAGTACACCCCCCTGTATTCTCAGTACGTTATATATACAGCGTTCAGCATAAGTAAGTACACCCCCCTGTATTCTCAGTACGTTATATATACAGCGCTCAGCATAAGTGAGTACACCCCCCTGTATTCTCAGTACGTTATACATTCAGCGCTCAGCATAAGTCAGTACACCCCCCTGTATTCTCAGTACATTATGCATACAGCACTCAGCATAAGTAAATACACCCACTGTATTCTCAGTACGTTATACATACAGCGCTCAGCATAAGTGAGTACACCCCCCTGTATTCTCAGTACGTTATACATTCAGCGCTCAGCATAAGTCAGTACACCCCCCTGTATTCTCAGTACATTATGCATACAGCACTCAGCATAAGTGAGTACACCTCCCTGTATTCTCAGTACTTTATATATTCAGCGCTCAGCATAAGTCAGTACACCCCCCTGTATTCTCAGTACGTTATACATTCAGCGCTCAGCATAAGTCAGTACACCCCCCTGTATTCTCAGTACGTTATACATACAGCGCTCAGCATAACTGAGTACACCCCCCTGTATTCTCAGTACGTTATACATACAGCATTCAGCATAAGTCAGTACACCCCCCTGTATTCTCAGTACATTATACATACAGCATTCAGCATATGTCAGTACACCCCCCTGTATTCTCAGTACATTATATATACAGCGTTCAGCATAAGTCAGTACACCCCCCTGTATTCTCAGTACGTTATACATACAGCGCTCAGCATAAGTGAGTACACCCCCCTGTATTCTCAGTACGTTATACATACAGCGTTCAGCATAAGTCAGTACACCCCCCTGTATTCTCAGTACCTTATACATACAGCGCTCAGCATAAGTGAGTACACCCCCATGTATTGTCAGTACGTTATATATACAGCGTTCAGCATAAGTCAGTACACCCCTCTGTATTCTCAGTACATTATACATACAGCACTCAGCATAAGTAAGTACACCCCCCTGTATTCTCAGTACGTTATATATACAGCGTTCAGCATAAGTAAGTACACCCCCCTGTATTCTCAGTACGTTATACATTCAGCGCTCAGCATCAGTGAGTACACCCCCTGTATTCTCAGTACGTTATATATACAGCGTTCAGCCTAAGTCAGTACACCCCCCTGTATTCTCAGTACGTTATACATACAGCGTTCAGCATTAGTGAGTACACCCCCCTGTATTCTCAGTATATTATACATACAGCGCTCAGCATAAGTGAGTACACCCCCCTGTATTCTCAGTACATTATACATACAGCGTTCAGCATAAGTCAGTACACCCCCCTGTATTCTCAGTACATTATACATACAGCGCTCAGCATAAGTGAGTACACCCCCCTGTATTCTCAGTACGTTATACATGCAGCGTTCAGCATAAGTCAGTACACCCCCCTGTATTCTCAGTACGTTATATATACAGCGTTCAGCATCAGTGAGTACACCCCCCTGTATTCTCAGTACATTATACATACAGCGTTCAGCATAAGTCAGTACACCCCCCTGTATTCTCAGTACCTTATACATACAGCGCTCAGCATAAGTGAGTACACCCCCCTGTATTCTCAGTACATTATATATACAGCGTTCAGCATAAGTAAGTACACCCCCCTGTATTCTCAGTACGTTATACATACAGCGTTCAGCATAAGTCAGTACACCCCCCTGTATTCTCAGTACGTTATACATTCAGCGCTCAGCATCAGTGAGTACACCCCCCTGTATTCACAGTACCTTATACATACAGCGCTCAGCATAAGTGAGTACACCCACTGTATTCTCAGTACGTTATACATACAGCGTTCAGCATAAGTCAGTACACCCCCCTGTATTCTCAGTACATTATATATACAGCGTTCAGCATCAGTGAGTACACCACCCTGTATTCTCAGTACATTATACATACAGCGTTCAGCATAAGTCAGTACACCCCCCTGTATTCTCAGTACCTTATACATACAGCGCTCAGCATAAGTGAGTACACCCCCATGTATTCTCAGTACGTTATATATACAGCGTTCAGCATAAGGCAGTACACCCCTCTGTATTCTCAGTACATTATACATACAGCACTCAGCATAAGTGAGTACACCCCCATGTATTTTCAGTACGTTATATATACAGCGTTCAGCATAAGTAAGTACACCCCCCTGTATTCTCAGTACGTTATACATTCAGCGCTCAGCATCAGTGAGTACATCCCCCTGTATTCTCGGTACGTTATATATACAGCGTTCAGCATAAGTCAGTACACCCCTCTGTATTCTCAGTACATTATACATACAACACTCAGCATAAGTCAGTACACCCCCCTGTATTATCAGTACATTATATATACAGCGTTCAGCATAAGTACACCCCCCTGTATTCTCAGTACGTTATACATACAGCGTTCAGCATAAGTCAGTACAACACCCTGTATTCTCAGTACGTTATACATTCAGCGCTCAGCATAAGTCAGTACACCCCCCTGTATTCTCAGTACGTTATACATACAGCATTCAGCATAAGTCAGTACACCCCCTCTGTATTCTCAGTACGTTATACATACAGCATTCAGCATAAGTCAGTACACCCCCCCTGTATTCTCAGTACGTTATACATACAGCGCACAGCATAAGTCAGTACACCCCCCTGTATTCTCAGTACGTTATATATACAGCGTTCAGCATAAGTCAGTACACCTCTCTGTATTCTCAGTACATTATACATACAGCACTCAGCATAAGTAAGTACACCCCCCTGTATTCTCAGTACGTTATATATACAGCGTTCAGCATAAGTCAGTACACCCCTCTGTATTCTCAGTACATTATACATGCAGCACTCAGCATAAGTCAGTACACCCCCCTGTATTATCAGTACATTATATATACAGCGTTCAGCATAAGTAAGTACACCCCCCTGTATTCTCAGTACGTTATACATACAGCGTTCAGCATAAGTCAGTACACCCCCCTGTATTCTCAGTACGTTATACATTCAGCGCTCAGCATCAGTGAGTACACCCCCCTGTATTCACAGTACCTTATACATACAGCGTTCAGCATAAGTGAGTACACCCACATGTATTCTCAGTACGTTATATATACAGCGTTCAGCATAAGTCAGTACATCCCCCTGTATTGACAGTACATTATACATACAGTGCTCAGCATAAGTCAGTTCACCCCCCTGTATTCTCAGTACATTATACATACAGCGTTCAGCATAAGTCAGTACACCCCCCTGTATTCTCAGTATCTTATACATACAGCGCTCAGCATAAGTGAGTACACCCCCATGTATTCTCAGTACGTTATATATACAGCGTTCAGCATCAGTGAGTACACCCCCCTGTATTCTCAGTACATTATACATACAGCGTTCAGCATATGTCAGTACACCCCCCTGTATTCTCAGTACCTTATACATACAGCGCACAGCATAAGTCAGTACACCCCCCTGTATTCTCAGTACGTTATATATACAGCGTTCAGCATAAGTCAGTACACCTCTCTGTATTCTCAGTACATTATACATACAGCACTCAGCATAAGTAAGTACACCCCCCTGTATTCTCAGTACGTTATATATACAGCGTTCAGCATAAGTCAGTACACCCCTCTGTATTCTCAGTACATTATACATGCAGCACTCAGCATAAGTCAGTACACCCCCCTGTATTATCAGTACATTATATATACAGCGTTCAGCATAAGTAAGTACACCCCCCTGTATTCTCAGTACGTTATACATACAGCGTTCAGCATAAGTCAGTACACCCCCCTGTATTCTCAGTACGTTATACATTCAGCGCTCAGCATCAGTGAGTACACCCCCCTGTATTCACAGTACCTTATACATACAGCGTTCAGCATAAGTGAGTACACCCACATGTATTCTCAGTACGTTATATATACAGCGTTCAGCATAAGTCAGTACATCCCCCTGTATTGTCAGTACATTATACATACAGCGCTCAGCATAAGTCAGTACACCCCCCTGTATTCACAGTACATTATACATACAGTGCTCAGCATAAGTCAGTTCACCCCCCTGTATTCTCAGTACATTATACATACAGCGTTCAGCATAAGTCAGTACACCCCCCTGTATTCTCAGTATCTTATACATACAGCGCTCAGCATAAGTGAGTACACCCCCATGTATTCTCAGTACGTTATATATACAGCGTTCAGCATCAGTGAGTACACCCCCCTGTATTCTCAGTACATTATACATACAGCGTTCAGCATATGTCAGTACACCCCCCTGTATTCTCAGTACCTTATACATACAGCGCTCAGCATAAGTGAGTACACCCCCATGTATTTTCAGTACGTTATATATACAGCGTTCAGCATAAGTAAGTACACCCCCCTGTATTCTCAGTACGTTATACATTCAGCGCTCAGCATCAGTGAGTACATCCCCCTGTATTCTCAGTACGTTATATATACAGCGTTCAGCATAAGTCAGTACACCCCTCTGTATTCTCAGTACATTATACATACAGCACTCAGCATAAGTCAGTACACCCCCCTGTATTATCAGTACATTATATATACAGCGTTCAGCATAAGTAAGTACACCCCCCTGTATTCTCAGTACGTTATACATACAGCGTTCAGCATGTCAGTACAACACCCTGTATTCTCAGTACGTTATACATTCAGCGCTCAGCATAAGTCAGTACACCCCCCTGTATTCTCAGTACGTTATACATACAGCATTCAGCATAAGTCAGTACACCCCCTCTGTATTCTCAGTACGTTATACATACAGCATTCAGCATAAGTCAGTACACCCCCCCTGTATTCTCAGTACGTTATACATACAGCGCACAGCATAAGTCAGTACACCCCCCTGTATTCTCAGTATCTTATACATACAGCGCTCAGCATAAGTGAGTACACCCCCATGTATTCTCAGTACGTTATATATACAGCGTTCAGCATCAGTGAGTACACCCCCCTGTATTCTCAGTACATTATACATACAGCGTTCAGCATATGTCAGTACACCCCCCTGTATTCTCAGTACCTTATACATACAGCGCTCAGCATAAGTGAGTACACCCCCATGTATTTTCAGTACGTTGTATATACAGCGTTCAGCATAAGTAAGTACACCCCCCTGTATTCTCAGTACGTTATACATTCAGCGCTCAGCATCAGTGAGTACATCCCCCTGTATTCTCAGTACGTTATATATACAGCGTTCAGCATAAGTCAGTACACCCCCCTGTATTCTCAGTACGTTATATATACAGCGTTCAGCATAAGTAAGTACACCCCCCTGTATTCTCAGTACGTTATACATACAGCGTTCAGCATAAGTAAGTACACCCCCCTGTATTCTCAGTACGTTATATATACAGCGTTCAGCATAAGTAAGTACACCCCCCTGTATTCTCAGTACGTTATACATACAGCGCTCAGCATAAGTGAGTACACCCCCCTGTGTTCTCAGTACATTATACATACAGCGCTCAGCATAAGTGAGTACACCCCCCTGTATTCTCAATACGTTATACATTCAGCGCTCAGCATAAGTCAGTACACCCCCCCTGTATTCTCAGTACATTATACATACAGCACTCAGCATAAGTGAGTACACCTCCCTGTATTCTCAGTACTTTATATATTCAGCGCTCAGCATAAGTCAGTACACCCCCCTGTATTCTCAGTACGTTATACATTCAGCGCTCAGCATAAGTCAGTACACCCCCCTGTATTCTCAGTACGTTATACATACAGCGCTCAGCATAAGTGAGTACACCCCCCTGTATTCTCAGTACGTTATACATACAGCATTCAGCATAAGTCAGTACACCCCCCTGTATTCTCAGTACATTATACATACAGCATTCAGCATATCAGTACACCCCCCTGTATTCTCAGTACATTATATATACAGCGTTCAGCATAAGTCAGTACACCCCCCTGTATTCTCAGTACGTTATACATACAGCGCTCAGCATAAGTGAGTACACACCCCTGTATTCTCAGTACGTTATACATACAGCGCTCAGCATAAGTCAATACACCCCCCTGTATTCTCAGTACGTTATACATACAGCTTTCAGCATAAGTCAGTACACCCAATCTGTATTCTCAGTACGTTATACATACAGCATTCAGCATAAGTCAGTACACCCCCCCTGTATTCTCAGTACGTTATACATACAGCGCACAGCATAAGTCATTACACCCCCCTGTATTCTCAGTACGTTATATATACAGCGTTTAGCATAAGTAAGTACACCCCCTGTATTCTCAGTACGTTATACCTACAGCGTTCAGCATAAGTAAGTACACCCCCCTGTATTCTCAGTACGTTATATATACAGCGTTCAGCATAAGTAAGTACACCCCCCTGTATTCTCAGTACGTTATACATACAGCGCTCAGCATAAGTGAGTACACCCCCCTGTATTCTCAGTACATTATACATACAGCGCTCAGCATAAGTGAGTACACCCCCCTGTATTCTCAGTACGTTATACATTCAGCGCTCAGCATAAGTCAGTACACCCCCCTGTATTCTCAGTACATTATGCATACAGCACTCAGCATAAGTGAGTACACCTCCCTGTATTCTCAGTACTTTATATATTCAGCGCTCAGCATAAGTCAGTACACCCCCCTGTATTCTCAGTACGTTATACATTCAGCGCTCAGCATAAGTCAGTACACCCCCCTGTATTCTCAGTACGTTATACATACAGCGCTCAGCATAAGTGAGTACACCCCCCTGTATTCTCAGTACGTTATACATACAGCATTCAGCATAAGTCAGTACATCCCCCTGTATTCTCAGTACATTATACATACAGCATTCAGCATATGTCAGTACACCCCCCTGTATTCTCAGTACATTATATATACAGCGTTCAGCATAAGTCAGTATACCCCCCTGTATTCTCAGTACGTTATACATACAGCGCTCAGCATAAGTGAGTACACCCCCCTGTATTCTCAGTACGTTATACATACAGCGTTCAGCATAAGTCAGTACACCCCCCTGTATTCTCAGTACCTTATACATACAGCGCTCAGCATAAGTGAGTACACCCCCATGTATTGTCAGTACGTTATATATACAGCGTTCAGCATAAGTCAGTACACCCCTCTGTATTCTCAGTACATTTTACATACAGCACTCAGCATAAGTAAGTACACCCCCCTGTATTCTCAGTACGTTATATATACAGCGTTCAGCATAAGTAAGTACACCCCCCTGTATTCTCAGTACGTTATACATTCAGCGCTCAGCATCAGTGAGTACACCCCCTGTATTCTCAGTACGTTATATATACAGCGTTCAGCGTAAGTAAGTACACCCACCTGTATTCTCAGTACGTTATACATACAGCGTTCAGCATTAGTGAGTACACCCCCCTGTATTCTCAGTATATTATACATACAGCGCTCAGCATAAGTGAGTACACCCCCCTGTATTCTCAGTACATTATACATACAGCGTTCAGCATAAGTCAGTACACCCCCCTGTATTCTCAGTACGTTATATATACAGCGTTCAGCATCAGTGAGTACACCCCCCTGTATTCTCAGTACATTATACATACAGCGTTCAGCATAAGTCAGTACACCCCCCTGTATTCTCAGTACCTTATACATACAGCGCTCGGCATAAGTCAGTACACCCCCCTGTATTCTCAGTACGTTATACATTCAGCGCTCAGCATCAGTCAGTACACCCCCCTGTATTCTCAGTACATTATACATACAGCGCTCAGCATAAGTGAGTACACCCCCCTGTATTCTCAGTACGTTATACATGCAGCGTTCAGCATAAGTCAGTACACCCCCCTGTATTCTCAGTACGTTATATATACAGCGTTCAGCATCAGTGAGTACACCCCCCTGTATTCTCAGTACATTATACATACAGCGTTCAGCATAAGTCAGTACACCCCCCTGTATTCTCAGTACCTTATACATACAGCGCTCAGCATAAGTGAGTACACCCCCCTGTATTCTCAGTACATTATATATACAGCGTTCAGCATAAGTAAGTACACCCCCCTGTATTCTCAGTACGTTATACATACATGTTCAGCATAAGTCAGTACACCCCCCTGTATTCTCAGTACGTTATATATACAGCGTTCAGCATAAGGCAGTACACCCCTCTGTATTCTCAGTACATTATACATACAGCACTCAGCATAAGTAAGTACACCCCCCTGTATTCTCAGTACGTTATATATACAGCGTTCAGCATAAGTAAGTACACCCCCCTGTATTCTCAGTACGTTATACATTCAGCGCTCAGCATCAGTGAGTACACCCCCCTGTATTCTCAGTACATTATACATACAGCGCTCAGCATAAGTAAGTACACCCCCCTGTATTCTCAGTACGTTATACATACAGCGTTCAGCATAAGTCAGTACACCCCCCTGTATTCTCAGTACGTTATACATTCAGCGCTCAGCATCAGTCAGTACACCCCCCTGTATTCTCAGTACATTATACATACAGCGCTCAGCATAAGTGAGTACATCCCCCTGTATTCTCAGTACGTTATACATACAGCGTTCAGCATAAGTGAGTACACCCCCCTGTATTCTCAGTACCTTATAAATACAGCGCTCAGCATAAGTGAGTACTCCCCTATGTATTATCAGTACGTTATATATACAGCGTTCAGCATAAGTCAGTACACCTCTCTGTATTCTCAGTACATTATTCATACAGCACTCAGCATAAGTAAGTACACCCCCCTGTATTCTCAGTACGTTATACATACAGCACTCAGCATAAGTCAGTACACCCCCCTGTATTATCAGTACATTATATATACAGCGTTCAGCATAAGTAAGTACACCCCCCTGTATTCTCAGTACGTTATACATACAGCGTTCAGCATAAGTAAGTACACCCCCCTGTATTCTCAGTACGTTATATATACAGCATTCAGCATAAGTAAGTACACCCCCCTGTATTCTCAGTACGTTATACATACAGCGCTCAGCATAAGTGAGTACACCCCCCTGTATTCTCAGTACATTATACATACAGCGCTCAGCATAAGTGAGTACACCCCCCTGTATTCTCAGTACGTTATACATTCAGCGCTCAGCATAAGTCAGTACACCCCCCTGTATTCTCAGTACATTATACATACAGCGCTCAGCATAAGTGAGTACACCCCCCTGTATTCTCAGTACGTTATACATTCAGCGCTCAGCATAAGTCAGTACACCCCCCTGTATTCTCAGTACATTATACATACAGCACTCAGCATAAGTGAGTACACCTCCCTGTATTCTCAGTACTTTATATATTCAGCGCTCAGCATAAGTCAGTACACCCCCCTGTATTCTCAGTACGTTATACATTCAGCGCTCAGCATAAGTCAGTACACCCCCCTGTATTCTCAGTACGTTATACATACAGCGCTCAGCATAAGTGAGTACACCCCCCTGTATTCTCAGTACGTTATACATACAGCATTCAGCATAAGTCAGTACACCCCCCTGTATTCTCAGTACATTATACATACAGCATTCAGCATATGTCAGTACACCCCCCTGTATTCTCAGTACATTATATATACAGCGTTCAGCATAAGTCAGTACACCCCCCTGTATTCTCAGTACGTTATACATACAGCGCTCAGCATAAGTGAGTACACCCCCCTGTATTCTCAGTACGTTATACATACAGCGTTCAGCATAAGTCAGTACACCCCCCTGTATTCTCAGTACCTTATACATACAGCGCTCAGCATAAGTGAGTACACCCCCATGTATTGTCAGTACGTTATATATACAGCGTTCAGCATAAGTCAGTACACCCCTCTGTATTCTCAGTACATTATACATACAGCACTCAGCATAAGTAAGTACACCCCCCTGTATTCTCAGTACGTTATATATACAGCGTTCAGCATAAGTAAGTACACCCCCCTGTATTCTCAGTACGTTATACATTCAGCGCTCAGCATCAGTGAGTACACCCCCTGTATTCTCAGTACGTTATATATACAGCGTTCAGCGTAAGTCAGTACACCCCCCTGTATTCTCAGTACGTTATACATACAGCGTTCAGCATTAGTGAGTACACCCCCCTGTATTCTCAGTACGTTATACATACAGCGTTCAGCATTAGTGAGTACACCCCCCTGTATTCTCAGTATATTATACATACAGCGCTCAGCATAAGTGAGTACACCCCCCTGTATTCTCAGTACATTATACATACAGCGTTCAGCATAAGTCAGTACACCCCCCTGTATTCTCAGTACCTTATACATACAGCGCTCAGCATAAGTGAGTACACCCCCATGTATTCTCAGTACGTTATATATACAGCGTTCAGCTTAAGTCAGTACACCCCTCTGTATTCTCAGTACATTATACATACAGCACTCAGCATAAGTAAGTACACCCCCCTGTATTCTCAGTACATTATATATACAGCGTTCAGCATAAGTAAGTACACCCCCCTGTATTCTCAGTACGTTATACATACAGCGTTCAGCATAAGTCAGTACACCCCCCTGTATTCTCAGTACGTTATACATTCAGCGCTCAGCATCAGTGAGTACACCCCCCTGTATTCACAGTACCTTATACATACAGCGCTCTGCATAAGTGAGTACACCCCCTGTATTCTCAGTACGTAATACATACAGCGTTCAGCATAAGTCAGTACACCCCCCTGTATTCTCAGTAAATTATATATACAGCGTTCAGCATCAGTGAGTACACCCCCCTGTATTGTCAGTACATTAGACATACAGCGTTCAGCATAAGTAAGTACACCCCCCTGTATTCTCAATACGTTATACATACAGCGCTCAGCATAAGTGAGTACACCCCCCTGTATTGTCAGCACGTTAAACATACAGCGCTCAGCATAAGTCAGTACACCCCCCGTATTCTCAGTACGTTATAAATACAGTGTTCAGCATAAGTCAGTACACCCCCCTGTATTGTCAGTACGTTATACATACAGCGCTCAGCATAAGTCAGTACACCCCCCTGTATTATCAGTACATTATACATACAGCGCTCAGCATAAGTCAGTACACCCCCCTGTATTCACAGTACATTATGCATACAGTGCTCAGCATAAGTCAGCTCACCCCCCTGTATTCTCAGTACATTATACATACAGCGTTCAGCATAAGTCAGTACACCCCCATGTATTCTCAGTACGTTATATATACAGCGTTCAGCATAAGTCAGTACACCCCTCTGTATTCTCAGTACATTATATATACAGCGTTCAGCATAAGTAAGTACACCCCCCTGTATTCTCAGTACATTATACATTCAGCGCTCAGCATCAGTGAGTACATCCCCCTGCATTCTCAGTACGTTATATATACAGCGTTCAGCATAAGTCAGTACACCCCTCTGTATTCTCAGTACATTATACATACAGCACTCAGCATAAGTCAGTACACCCCCCTGTATTATCAGTACATTATATATACAGCGTTCAGCATAAGTAAGTACACCCCCCTGTATTCTCAGTACGTTATACATTCAGCGCTCAGCATCAGTGAGTACACCCCCTTGTATTCACAGTACCTTATACATACAGCGTTCAGCATAAGTGAGTACACCCCCATGTATTCTCAGTACCTTATGTATACAGCGTTCAGCATAAGTGAGTACACCCCCATATATTCTCAGTACGTTATATATACAGCGTTCAGCATAAGTCAGTACACCCCCCTGTATTCACAGTACCTTATACATACAGCGCTCTGCATAAGTGAGTACACCCCCTGTATTCTCAGTACGTTATACATACAGCGTTCAGCATAAGTCAGTACACCCCCCTGTATTCTCAGTACATTATATATACAGCATTCAGCATCAGTGAGTACACCCCCCTGTATTCTCAGTACATTATACATACAGCGTTCAGCATAAGTCAGTACACCCCCCTGTATTCTCAGTACATTATACATACAGCGTTCAGCATAAGTCAGTACACCCCCCTGTATTATCAGTGCATTATACATACAGCGTTCAGCATAAGTCAGTACACCCCCCTGTATTCTCAGTACCTTATACATACAGCGCTCAGCATAAGTGAGTACACCCCCATGTATTCTCAGTACGTTATATATACAGCGTTCAGCATAAGTCAGTACACCCCTCTGTATTCTCAGTACATTATACATACAGCACTCAGCATAAGTAAGTACACCCCCCTGTATTCTCAGTACGTTATATATACAGCGTTCAGCATAAGTAAGTACACCCCCCTGTATTCTCAGTACGTTATACATTCAGCGCTCAGCATCAGTCAGTACACCCCCCTGTATTCTCAGTACATTATACATACAGCGCTCAGCATAAGTGAGTACATCCCCCTGTATTCTCAGTACGTTATACATACAGCGTTCAGCATCAGTGAGTACACCCCCCTGTATTCTTAGTACATTATACATACAGCGTTCAGCATAAGTCAGTACACCCCCCTGTATTCTCAGTACCTTATAAATACAGCGATCAGCATAAGTGAGTACTCCCCTATGTATTCTCAGTACGTTATATATACAGCGTTCAGCATAAGTCAGTACACCTCTCTGTATTCTCAGTACATTATACATACAGCACTCAGCATAAGTAAGTACACCCCCCTGTATTCTCAGTACGTTATATATACAGCGTTCAGCATAAGTAAGTACACCCAACTGTATTCTCAGTACGTTATACATTCAGCGCTCAGCAGCAATCAGTACACCCCCCTGTATTCTCAGTACATTATACATACAGCGCTCAGCATAAGTGAGTACATCCCCCTGTATTCTCAGTACGTTATACATACAGCGTTCAGCATCAGAGAGTACACCCCCCTGTATTCTTAGTACATTATACATACAGCGTTCAGCATAAGTCAGTACACCCCCCTGTATTCTCAGTACCTTATAAATACAGCGCTCAGCATAAGTGAGTACTCCCCTATGTATTCTCAGTACGTTATATATACAGCGTTCAGCATAAGTCAGTACACCTCTCTGTATTCTCAGTACATTATACATACAGCACTCAGCATAAGTAAGTACACCCCCCTGTATTCTCAGTACGTTATATATACAGCGTTCAGCATAAGTCAGTACACACCTCTGTATTCTCAGTACATTATACATACAGCACTCAGCATAAGTCAGTACACCCCCCTGTATTATCAGTACATTATATATACAGCGTTCAGCATAAGTAAGTACACCCCCCTGTATTCTCAGTACGTTATACATACAGCGTTCAGCATAAGTCAGTACACCCCCCTGTATTCTCAGTACGTTATACATTCAGCGCTCAGCATCAGTGAGTACGCCCCCCTGTATTCACAGTACCTTATACATACAGCGTTCAGCATAAGTGAGTACACCCACATGTATTCTCAGTACGTTATATATACAGCGTTCAGCATAAGTCAGTACACCCCCCTGTATTCTCAGTACGTTATATATACAGCGTTCAGCATAAGTCAGTACACCCCCCTGTATTCTCAGTACGTTATACATACAGCGCTCAACATAAGTCAGTACACCCCCCTGTATTCTCAGTACGTTATACATACAGCGCTCAGCATAAGTGAGTACACCCCCCTGTATTGTCAGCACGTTAAACATACAGCGCTCAGCATAAGTCAGTACACCCCCCGTATTCTCAGTACGTTATAAATACAGTGTTCAGCATATGTCAGTACACCCCCCTGTATTGTCAGTACGTTATACATACAGCGCTCAGCATAAGTCAGTATACCCCCCTGTATTGTCAGTACATTAGACATACAGCGCTCAGCATAAGTCAGTACACCCCCCTGTATTCACAGTACATTATGCATACAGTGTTCAGCATAAGTCAGTTCACCCCCCTGTATTCTCAGTACATTATACATACAGCGTTCAGCATAAGTCAGTACACCCCCCTGTATTCTCAGTACATTATACATACAGCACTCAGCATAAGTAAGTACACCCCCCTGTATTCTCAGTACGTTATATATACAGCGTTCAGCATAAGTAAGTACACCCCCCTGTATTCTCAGTACGTTATACATACAGCGCTCAGCATAAGTGAGTACACCCCCCTGTATTGTCAGCACGTTAAACATACAGCGCTCAGCATAAGTCAGTACACCCCCCGTATTCTCAGTACGTTATAAATACAGTATTCAGCATAAGTCAGTACACCCACCTGTATTGTCAGTACGTTATACATACAGCGCTCAGCATAAGTCAGTACACCCCCCTGTATTATCAGTACATTATACATACAGCGCTCAGCATAAGTCAGTACACCCCCCTGTATTCACAGTACATTATGCATACAGTGCTCAGCATAAGTCAGTTCACCCCCCTGTATTCTCAGTACATTATACATACAGCGTTCAGCATAAGTCAGTACACCCCCATGTATTCTCAGTACGTTATATATACAGCGTTCAGCATAAGTCAGTACACCCCTCTGTATTCTCAGTACATTATATATACAGCGTTCAGCATAAGTAAGTACACCCCCCTGTATTCTCAGTACGTTATACATTCAGCGCTCAGCATCAGTGAGTACATCCCCCTGTATTCTCAGTACGTTATATATACAGCGTTCAGCATAAGTCAGTACACCCCTCTGTATTCTCAGTACATTATACATACAGCACTCAGCATAAGTCAGTACACCCCCCTGTATTATCAGTACATTATATATACAGCGTTCAGCATAAGTAAGTACACCCCCTGTATTCTCAGTACGTTATACATTCAGCGCTCAGCATCAGTGAGTACACCCCCTTGTATTCACAGTACCTTATACATACAGCGTTCAGCATAAGTGAGTACACCCCCATGTATTCTCAGTACGTTATGTATACAGCGTTCAGCATAAGTGAGTACACCCCCATGTATTCTCAGTACGTTATATATACAGCGTTCAGCATAAGTCAGTACACCCCCCTGTATTCTCAGTACGTTATATATACAGCGTTCAGCATAAGTCAGTACACCCCCCTGTATTCTCAGTGCATTATACATACAGCGTTCAGCATAAGTCAGTACACCCCCCTGTATTCTCAGTACGTTATGCATGCGGCGTTAAGCATAAGTCAGTACACCCCCCTGTATTCTCAGTACATTATACATACAGCGTTCAGCATAAGTCAGTACACCCCCCTGTATTCTCAGTACATTATACATACAGCGCTCAGCATAAGTGAGTACACCCCCCTGTATTCTCAGTACGTTATATATACAGCGTTCAGCATAAGTCAGTACACCCTCCTGTATTCTCAGTACATTATACATACAGCGTTCAGCATAAGTCAGTACACCCCCCTGTATTCTCAGTACGTTATGCATACGGCGTTCAGCATAAGTCAGTACACCCCCCTGCATTCTCAGTACGTTATGCATACGGCGTTCAGCATAAGTCAGTACACCCCCCTGTATTCTCAGTATATTATACATACAGCGTTCAGCATAAGTGAGTACACCCCCCTGTATTCTCAGTACGTTATATATACAGTGTTCAGCATAAGTGAGTACACCCCCCTGTATTCTCAGTACGTTATACATATAGCGTTCAGCATAAGTCAGTACACCCCCCTGTACTCTCAGTACGTTATACATACAGCGCTCAGCATAAGTCAGTACACCCCCCTGTATTCTCAGTACGTTATACATACAGCGTTCAGCATAAGTCAGTACACCCCCCTGTACTCTCAGTACGTTATACATACAGCGTTCAGCATAAGTCAGTACACCCCCCTGTACTCTCAGTACGTTATATATACAGCGTTCAGCATAAGTCAGTACACCCCCCTGTATTCTCAGTACATTATACATACAGCGTTCAGCATAAGTCAGTACACCCCCCTGTATTCTCAGTACGTTATGCATACAGCGTTCAGCATAAGTCAGTACACCCCCCTGTATTCACAGTACGTTATACATACAGCGTTCAGCATAAGTCAGTATGTGGCACCCCAGGGGTCTGGTTTCCACAGTAATAGCAATATTACGTCTGTGAGCAGGTGGGAGGTCTCCTGGGCAGGAATCCTAAGCATGCCACACCTCCTGCCCAGTCCTGGGAGGGGAAGAACTTCCCCTATATAAACTGGGGCTGAGGCAGGGTTAGAGAGAGGAGTTCCAGACAGAGACGGAGTCTGGTCTGGACACGCAGAAACAGGGACAGATAGACATCAGGAGCTCTGTAGGAGCCAAGGAGAAGTGCCAGGGGCTGGAGCTGTGCAGAGCTCGCCCTGGGAGAAGGTACTAAAACCGGACACAGGAGTCCGAGGCTGTGGGGACTAAGATATACCCAGCAGCAGAATCCATCCGGCAGGGGATTCCAGGTCCTCTGGCCATAAAAGCCCGGAGGCTCAGTCACAACGAAGGGACCAGCACCGCCATCCCGGAGCGGAGGCTAACAGGAGGCCCCAGGTCACCAGCCATACGGGTGAGCACCACACGGTATACCCAGGGACGTGGGCTACTTGTAACCGCCGAAAGCAGGGTAGCCAGGAAGGGTACAGACTAACGGGAAGGCCTACAACTCCACCTGGCCAGGGGAACTCCGGCTTACTCGCAGACTAACCAGGCCCCAACTACTAGCCAGTACTCCCGGGGGAATTTGCCTTGTACCATCAGTAAAGACCCTGAACTGTACCCTCGCGTCTCCGTGCTTCCTTGTCGCACCATTAGTGCTGGGACATCTACACCATCACTCCCAACATCAACCTCATCCTCTGCCCTGAGGCCATACCCCTCCCGTTGGGGGTTATACCATCCACGCTGCACATCCGTACCACCGGCCTCAGTGGACTGCCCTGCAGCGGCGGCTTCATAGCCGCATTCAACGGGTGGCGTAGTCGGACACTAATACCATCATACCAATAACTGCCACTTAGTTTGACCACCCTGGGCACGGACCGGGTCACCGCCACACGAAGACTACTACCCCCATCGGATCCGGCTCCGGGTATTCCCCGCGCGCACGCGCGCCGCACTACAGCACTGGCCCAGGGTGCGCGTCAACTTTGGCGTAGTCGGCAGGATTACGTGCCCGCAACCACCGGGTACTGCGTGCCTGAAAAAAGAGACTTTTATACTTACCTGTGGTGAAGTTTCCCGCCGTCCGGAGTCGTTTCCCGCCATCTGGAGCCGATTCCCGCCATCCGACGCCATCTTCTGCCTTCTTCCCGCCATCCGTGGAGTTTTCCCGCCATTGGACGCCATCTTGAGGGCGCCGCGCGGGAAGAAGAGGGGTGTGGACTCCGAAAGCCCGCGAGAACTGAAGCCCCGCCTCACGTCCGGACGTTGCGTAAGGTCCTGGAAGGAGCCCAGCAGACGCCGACGTCACAGGAGCGCGACGGAAGGTCCTCAACTCTGACGATCCACTGCGGAGCCGCGGCCTACGGAAGAGGATCATCGCAAGGTAGGCCACGGTCCACTAGGGGGGAGGAGGATGTCGGATACGGAGGAGAGCTTCACCGCCACAGCCGCCGCCAGCGCCACCGCTGCTGCGGTCATGCCTTTCACCATGCCCTATATCCCGGGGGCAGCCTGGCTACCCCAGTACTCAGGGGAGTCACATACCCTAAATGACTTCAGAGAAAGGCTGGATAGCCTCTTCCAGGTGTATCCCCTCACGGAGGCGCAAAAAGTGAGCATCCTGGTGGCCCAATTAATCGGGGCAGCCCAACGGGAGGTAAAGTCCTGGCCACCTGGGAGGAAGAGGACTGTCAGAGACATACTAACCCGGCTGAAAGACACATTTGACACCCGCACCTCAGCCGAAATAAAACTAAGATTTTATGGGTGCAAACAATGGGCACTTGAGAGTATAAGAGACTATGCTCTAAACCTACAAGAGGCCCTGAGAGCCATTAAGCAGGCAGACCCTGACAGCGTGGGAAATGAAGATAAGCTGTTGACTGAACAATTCATTGAGGGTCTACTGTGCAATGCCCACCGAACCCAGTTGCGAGCAATGGCCTTACAGGACCCTGACCTGGACTTTGCACAGTTCAAGGACAGAGCCATCCGGGTGCTCCGAGAACCGGCACCAGGTGGCGCTGTGACCCACAGGCGCCCTGCTATCACTTATCACCAGGAGACGGCGCCCTTGTCTGCAGGGCCTGTGGGAGCTGATGCGCAGGCTTTAAACAGTGACCCGGCTACAGACCTGCACCATCAGGTCCAAGAGCTAACTAAAAGCGTTGCCGCGCTAACCCGAACTGTGCAGTCTTTACAGGTTTCTACTGCAGGGAAGATCGAGCTGGCATCCGGACCGGAGGACATCCCGTGGCGCCGACCAAGGAGGACCCCACCGGCCAGAGGAAGACCCAGCGATCGATACAACGAGGACGGACGACCTATTTGCCGCCGCTGCAATCAACCCGGACATGTGGCAAGGTACTGTCATTTAAACGGGCACAACCTGGGGTAGAGGGCCAACCCCCAGGCATAAGACCATCAGGCCCATCAAACTGGCGTGATAAATACGTAGGGGGACGTCCAATCTTGCCTGTGGTACTGGATGGCATTCCTATGAGTGCCCTACTAGACACTGGGTCACAGGTCACCACCATCCCGTACGTGCTCTTCAAGCAGTACTGGAATGATTCGGACATAACCCGCTACCCAGACGACGACCTGAGTATCATCGCCAGCAATGGTCAGCCCGTGCCGCAGGTGGGATTCAAGGAGGTGACCATTAAAATCGGTAAAGTCGAACTGGCGGCACAAGGACTGATTATAGTGGACATAGACCGTCATGAGAGTCACCCTAGAATCACCCTGGGAACCAATGTAATTGAAAATTGTCTTGCAGAGATGATTCTCATTTTACAGCAGGTTGCCAAGAACGCCAGTTCCGGCCAGCAGCGTGTGCTCCAAAAAGAGATCCGGGCACTGATGAAGCGGCAACAGGTGGAACTATCTGGTGGTGAGATAGGTAGCGTGAGAATGTGTGACCCGTTCCCTATTGCCATGCCCCCAAAAAGTGAGATGATGATTTGGTGCCGGGCAGCTATTGGTCTAAGAGGTAGAGACTACCAAGCAATGGTAGAACCCGTCTACTCAGACAGTAGGCCCACCATTTTGACAGCACGGGGGGTGGTCGATGTACGCCATGGGAGGGTGCCCGTTCGCATCATAAATATCGGTGAGAGAGAAGTACACCTGCCCTGGTATGCCACGCTAGCTAAATTGTTCACCATAAACCAGAATTCTGTACAGGCCGTGGAACCCTTGCCTCCATCTCAACCAGAGGAAGGTAACGGCTCTAAGAAACCAGTGGGGGACTGGTGTCAGCAACTACATCTGGGTACCGACTCCACTCCCTCACACCAGAAACAAGGAGTCTATCGGGTGGTTCAAGAGTACGAGAGAGTGTTTAGTAAACACCCGTTAGACTTCGGGCGAGTAAAGGGGGTAGAACACCACATCCACACGGGAGACCATCCTCCCATAAAGGAGAGATACCGACCCGTACCCCCTGCACACTACCAACATGCCAAGGGGATGCTTAGAGACATGAAGGAGGCTGGGGTAATCAGAGACAGCTGTAGCCCCTGGGCAGCTCCACTAGTCTTAGTGAAAAAGAAGGACAACACTATGAGAATGTGTGTAGACTACAGGAAGGTCAACCGTATCACACACAAAGATGCGTACCCGTTACCAAGGATAGAAGAGTCCTTAGCTGCATTAAAATCTGCTAACTTCTTCTCTACTTTGGATCTCACTAGCGGGTACTGGCAGGTTCCTGTAGCAGAGGCAGACCGGGAAAAGACCGCATTCACCACCCCGATGGGTCTCAGCGAATTTAACTGCATGCCGTTCGGGCTCTGCAACGCACCAGGAACCTTCCAACGGTTGATGGAATGCTGTCTGGGACACCGGAACTTCGAGACGGTCCTGTTATACCTGGACGATGTCATCGTCTATTCCAAGACCTACGAGGACCACCTGAAACACCTGGCAGAAGTGTTCGAAGCTCTGGCAAACTACGGCCTAAAGGTGAAACCCTCCAAGTGTCATCTCCTGAAACCAAAGGTGCAATACCTGGGACACGTGGTGAGTGCTGACGGAGTGGCTCCTGACCCTGATAAGATCACCGTGATTAAGGACTGGCCAAGACCCTCCAGCATAAAGGAAGTGCGGCAGTTCCTCGGGTTGGTAGGCTACTACCGAAGATTCATTCCCGGTTTCACCAAAATGGCAGCCCCTATGCAGGACCTCCTTTAGGTGGGAAAAGCTGGAAGAGGAGTCCTTCTGCCAGCTGAAGATGGCCCTCACGGGGGATGAAATCCTGGCATATCCAGACTACAGCCAGCCCTTTATCCTCCACACGGACGCAAGCAACATCGGGCTAGGAGCCGTACTGTCCCAGATCCAGCAAGGAAAAGAACGGGTAATCGCTTACGCTAGCCGAAAGCTACGACCCACCGAGAGGAACCCTGAGAATTATAGCTCATTCAAGCTGGAGTTCCTGGCAGTAGTGTGGGCAGTGACCGAACGTTTCAAGCATTACCTTGCCTCCTCCAAATTCATCGTGTACACGGATAACAACCCGTTGACACACCTGGACACTGCAAGGCTCGGTGCTCTGGAACAGAGATGGATGGCTCGCCTGTCCAACTTTGAATTCACCATCAAATACCGGGCAGGACGCTCAAATGCCAATGCGGATGCCCTGTCTAGAATGCCGAACTTACCGGACGTAGGGGAAGATCCAGAAGATCTGGAAGAAGTTGAGCTCCCTGCGTTCCACCGTCATGGGATTACCCTGTATTCCAGCCGTGTGAAGGACAGGCGCTCCGCGACGTTCAATCCCTTGCCCCACTACAACTGGGCGGAGACGCAAGACAGTGATCCTGCAGTCCGCCTGGTGAAGGAAATGCTGACCCAAGCCGATGCCAGTCTGGACCCAGACGCCCCAGAGGAGACTAAGCAACTGTGGAAGGAGAAAAGTAGGCTGTTCCTCTACAGGGAGAAGTTGTGCCGGAGAATGGTTAACTCTCGAACACATGAGTTGACCTGGCAGGTAGTGGTCCCCAGACGAGACGCGGCTATGATTCTGGAGGCGTACCACAACGGAGCAGGACACTTCGGGTGGAAGAAGCTGGAGTTCTTGTTGCGTGAACGGTTCTACTGGGTAGGCATGAGAGGAGCCATCGAGAGGTGGTGCAGAGACTGTGGACCGTGCCACCTAAGAAGGAAGGACCGTGCCAGCCAGAAGACTCCCTTGCAGCCCATCATCACCCGACAGCCACTGGAACTGGTAGCCCTGGACCATGTGAAACTGGCTCCAAGCAGATCTGGGTATGTCTACGCCCTCACAATCGTAGATCATTACTCCCGGTTCCTGGTGGTGGTCCCGGTCAAGGACTTAACGGCTCAAACAGCAGCTAGAGCCTTCCAGCAGCACTTCTGCCGTCCACACGGGTACCCGGACCAAGTGCTGACAGACCAAGGGCCAGCCTTCGAAGCGGAAGTCTTCCAGGAGTTCTGCAACCTGTATGGCTGCACGAAGATAAGAACAACGCCCTATCACCCACAAACTAATGGACTCTGCGAGAAGATGAACCAGGTGGTGATAGACCTCCTGAAAACATTGCCCCTGGAAGAACGCAGTATGTGGCCTGAGAAGCTGCCTGATCTGGTGGACCTATACAACCACATCCCTGTAGGTTCTACCAACTGTACCCCGGCTTACCTAATGAGAGCGAGACCTGGTAAGCTGCCTATCGACCTGGATATGGGAGTCCTGATGCCCGAGGACACCTCGCCAGAGGCAGACTGGGATACAGAACGACAGCAGCAGTATCGGAAAGTACATGAGAGCGTCGAGCGGAGTCTGTCTCAAGCTAGAGAAAGGCAAGAGAGGGCTTATAATCAGTATGCTCCCGCTGTTCCCCTGGTACCTGTAGAGCAGGTCTTGAAGAGGAAAAGACGGCTCCACAAGTTGGACGACCAGTGGGAGAAGGACCCGTACACCGTACTGCCATCAAGCCATGAGAACCCAAAGATTTGCGTGATCAGTAAAGATGGAGTAGAAACCACAGCCGTTGTCTCCAGAGACCACCTGAAGAAGTGTCCCGAGCAGCTGCAAAGCCCTGAAGAAGAAGATCAAGAAAACCCTCGACCCGCAGAGGAAAGGGAAGAAATGATCAGGACTGTACTCGGAGACTTCCCCCGGTCTTGGACACAAGTAAACGGTGCTGTCGTGGTACCCGTCCTCACCTTTCTCCAGCCAGCCCCGCAAGTGCCTACAGAGGAACCAGTAGAGCTGGAAGAGCAGCCGGCCCAAGAGGCAGAAGAGTCCACACCAGCAGTACAGGAGGATCAGCCCTCTGCTATTAGTGAGCCTGCCGTGCCCCTAGTGAGCCAAAGAGTGCGCAGAAAGCTGCCCAGCCTGCCCATAACACCTCCTACACCCTGTAGTGCAGGACCAGTTAGTGAGCTCCGTAGGTCCACTAGGGTTACCAGAGGCCAGATACCCGTACGTTGGAGAATCTAAGTTGGCTAATTGTTTTAACTATTTTATGTTTACCTGTTTTGTTGTAGCCGTTGCTAATTATGTTTTTCAGTTACAGATTTCTTTATATGGACTGACAGGTTATGGACAGTGAGTAACCGGAACTCTGTTGTAAATATGTTTGGAGCGTAACCCAGGAATGGACTAAAGACTGTTAAAGACTCGGGGCAGGACAGACCCCTACCTGGTTACGGCTCCCTGTTCTTTGGTGAAATGGACACCCTTATTGCTTCCCGGTTACGGACACGCCGTGACCATCTCATGTATTTAATTGTTATTGTTTATACCCTGTTATGTTTTCAAAAATATGTTTAGTCCGGGAGTACTAAATTTCACTACGGGGGAATGTGGCACCCCAGGGGTCTGGTTTCCACAGTAATAGCAATATTACGTCTGTGAGCAGGTGGGAGGTCTCCTGGGCAGGAATCCTAAGCATGCCACACCTCCTGCCCAGTCCTGGGAGGGGAAGAACTTCCCCTATATAAACTGGGGCTGAGGCAGGGTTAGAGAGAGGAGTTCCAGACAGAGACGGAGTCTGGTCTGGACACGCAGAAACAGGGACAGATAGACATCAGGAGCTCTGTAGGAGCCAAGGAGAAGTGCCAGGGGCTGGAGCTGTGCAGAGCTCGCCCTGGGAGAAGGTACTAAAACCGGACACAGGAGTCCGAGGCTGTGGGGACTAAGATATACCCAGCAGCAGAATCCATCCGGCAGGGGATTCCAGGTCCTCTGGCCATAAAAGCCTGGAGGCTCAGTCACAACGAAGGGACCAGCACCGCCATCCCGGAGCGGAGGCTAACAGGAGGCCCCAGGTCACCAGCCATACGGGTGAGCACCACACGGTATACCCAGGGACGTGGGCTACTTGTAACCGCCGAAAGCAGGGTAGCCAGGAAGGGTACAGACTAACGGGAAGGCCTACAACTCCACCTGGCCAGGGGAACTCCGGCTTACTCGCAGACTAACCAGGCCCCAACTACTAGCCAGTACTCCCGGGGGAATTTGCCTTGTACCATCAGTAAAGACCCTGAACTGTACCCTTGCGTCTCCGTGCTTCCTTGTTGCACCATTAGTGCTGGGACATCCACACCATCACTCCCAACATCAACCTCATCCTCTGCCCTGAGGCCATACCCCTCCCGTTGAGGGTTATACCATCCACGCTGCACATCCGTACCACCGGCCTCAGCGGACGGCCCTGCAGCGGCGGCTTCATAGCCGCATTCAACGGGTGGCGTAGTCGGACACTAATACCATCATACCAATAACTGCCACTTAGTTTGACCACCCTGGGCACGGACCGGGTCACCGCCACACGTAGACTACTACCCCCATCGGATCCGGCTCCGGGTATTCCCCGCGCGCATGCGCGCCGCACTACAGCACTGGCCCAGGGGGCACGTCAACTTCACCCCCCTGTATTCACAGTACGGTATACATACAGCGTTCAGCATAAGTCAGTACACCCCCCTGTATTCTCAGTACGTTATACATACAGCGCTCAGCATAAGTGAGTAGACCCCCCTGTATTCTCAGTACGTTATACATACAGCGTTCAGCATAAGTCAGTACACCCCCCTGTATTCTCAGTACGTTATACATACAGCGTTCAGCATAAGTCAGTACACCCCCCTGTATTCACAGTACGGTATACATACAGCGTTCAGCATAAGTCAGTACACCCCCCTGTATTCTCAGTACGTTATACATACAGCGCTCAGCGTAAGTGAGTACACCCCCTTGTATTCTCAGTACGTTATATATACAGCGTTCAGCATAAGTGAGTACACCCCCCTGCATTCTCAGTACGTTATACATACAGCGTTCAGCATAAGTGAGTACACCTCCCTGTATTCTCAGTACATTATACATACAGCGTTCAGCATAAGTCATTACACCCCCCGGTATTCTCAGTACATTATACATACAACATTCAGCTTAAGTAAGTACACCCCCCTGTACTCTCAGTACATTATATATACAGGGTTCAGCATAAGTCAGTACACCCCCCTGTATTCTCAGTACGTTATACATACAGCGTTCAGCAGAAGTAAGTACACCCCAATGTATTCTCAGTACGTTATATATACAGCGTTCAGCATATGTCAGTACACCCCCCTGTATTCTCAGTACGTTATATATACAGCGTTCAGCATAAGTCAGTGCACCCCCTGTATTCTCAGTGCGTTATATACACAGCGTTCAGCATAAGTCAGTACACCCCCCTGTATTCTCAGTACGTTATATATACAGCGTTCAGCATAAGTCAGTACACCCCCCTGTATTCTCAGTACGTTATATATACAGCATTCAGCATAAGTACACCTCCCTGTATTCTCAGCACGTCATATATACAGCGTTCAGCGTAAGTCAGTACACCTCCCTGTATTCTCAGTACATTATACATACAGTGTTCAGCATAAGTAAGTACACCCCCCTGTATTCTCAGTACGTTATATATATAGCGTTCAGCATAAGTGAGTACACCTCCCTGTATTCTCAGTACATCATACATACAGCGTTCAGCATAAGTCAGTACACCCCCCGGTATTCTCAGTACATTATACATACAGTGTTCAGCGTAAGTCAGTACACCTCCCTGTATTCTCAGTACATTATACATACAGTGTTCAGCATAAGTCAGTACACCCCCCTGTATTCTCAGTACGTTATACATACAGCGTTCAGCATAAGTCAGTACACCCCCCTGTATTCTCAGTACGTTATACATACAGCGTTAAGCATAAGTGAGTATGACGCGCCCCCTGGGCCAGTGCTGTTTGGGGATTACCCGGAGCCGGATCTGATGGGGGTTGTAGTCTCCGAGTGGCGGCGACCCGGTCCGTGCCCAGGGTGTCAAACTCAGTGTGTGGCAGTCTTTACAGATGTTATTAGTTGTTCTTAGTGTCGACTACGCCACCCGTTGATTTGCGGTCAAAAGGCCGCCGCTGCAGCAGGGTCCGCTGAGGCTGGTGGTATATGTGCAGCTGTGGTAGTATAACCCCCAACGGGAGGGGTATAGCCTCAGGGGGTCAGGTGTAGAGGATGGTGGTAGTGGTGGTGCAGTGTGGATGGTAAGAAGACTCAGAGTCGGGCTGTGCAGTTCAGGGTTTTTACTTACTGCTGTTCTGTTGGTCACTCTGGCCTTGAGTGACCGCCCGAGCCGCGCTGCGTCCACCAGGTCCTGGACTCGGCCAACCCCCAAGCAATTCTGGAGCGTGGTCCTGAGCTCCCTTTCTGACTGTCCTCTCTACTGGCCTTTCCCACCAGGGGTCCACTTATGTCCGGCTCCCTCGGGTCTCCTGTTGGGTGAACCTTCTTTGGCTTCCCTGACCCTATGCTCGGTGTGCCTTCTTAGTGGACTTGGTGAGGGGCTGCTCCACATGTAATGTCGCAGCCTCCGGTTCTTAGTTGAGGGTAGTTTCTCTCCTCCACTAATTTGGGATCCGGTTCCCTTGCGTGCCAACCCTTCACCCTTCTGGTTGTATACTGGGTTCTTGGGGTTCCTTCTTCTCCCCCTCTGGGTCCTTCTCTTTTCCTCTCTCTCTTCTCTCTGCAGGCGCTCCTGGACCTCTCTCAGGACTGACTGACCCTCTACAGAAAACTGACCCTGATCTAAGATGGTGCCCACCTTATATACTCCCTCTATGTGTGAGCTCAGGTGACCAGCACCCAATGAGCTCCTAGCCTTACCCAGACTGCTCCCCCTATCTGCCCCTACACTACTGGGATGTTCCACCCCCCTCCCACTCCAGCCAGGGACAGACACTGTCGTACCTGTACATATACTGGTGGGAGTACCGTCGGTCTGTCCCCCGGAAATGGGATGTATGTAGTGTATGCAGCTATCTGAGCTCAGTCCCACACTCCATCCTTACCCGGGAGTGGAATACCACACCTCTGGCTTGAGGTGTAATACCCCTGTAGCAGCCGAGTCCTCAGGGTGCTACAAGTACACCCCCCTGTATTCTCAGTACATTATACATACAGCGTTCAGCATAAGTAAGTACACCCGCCTGTATTCTCAGTACGTTATATATACAGCGTTCAGCATAAGTGAGTACACCTCCCTGTATTCTCAGTACATTATACATACAGCGTTCAGCATAAGTCAGTACACCCCCCGGTATTCTCAGTACGTTATATATACAGCGGTCAGCATAAGTCAGTACACCCCCCTGTATTCTCAGTACGTTAAACATACAGCTCTCAGCATAAGTCAGTACACCCCCCTGTACTCTCAGTACGTTATATATACAGCGTTCAGCATAAGTCAGTACACCCCCCTGTTATCTCAGTACGTTATTGCTTACAGCATTCAGCATAAGTCAGTACACCCCCCTGAATTCTAAGTACGTTATACATACAGCATTCAGCATAAGTAAGTACACCCCCCTGTATTCTCAGTACGTTATACATACAGCGTTCAGCATAAGTCAGTACACCCCCCTGTATTCTCAGTACCTTATACATACAGCGTTCAGCATAAGTAAGTAAACCCCCCTGTACTCTCAGTACGTTATATATACAGCATTCAGCATAAGTGAGTACACCCCCCTGTATTCTCAGAACATTATACATACAGCGTTCAGCGCAATTGAGTACACCCCCCTGTATTCTCAGTACGTTATACATACAGCTCTAAGCATAAGTAAGTACACGCCCCTGTACTCTCAGTACGTTATATATACTGCGTTCAGCATAAGTCAGTACACCCCCTTGCATTCTCAGTACATTATATTTACAGCGTTCAGCATAAGTCAGTACACCCCCCTGTATTCTCAGTACGTTATATATAGAGCATTCAGCTTAAGTAAGTACACCCCCTGTATTCTCAGTACGTTATATATACAGCGTTCAGCATAAGTCAGTACACCCCTCTGTATTCTCAGTACGTTATATATACAGCGTTCAGCATAAGTCAGTACACCCCCCTGTATTCTCAGTACGTTATATATACAGCATTCAGCATAAGTAAGTACACCCCCTTGTATTCTCAGCACGTTATATATACAGCGTTCAGCGCAAGTCAGTACACCCCCTGTATTCTCAGTACGTTATACATACAGTGCTCAGCGTAAGTAAGTACACCCCCCTGTATTCTCAGCACGTTATACATACTGCGTTCAGCGTAAGTCAGTACACCCCCTGTATTCACAGTACGTTATATACACAGCGTTCAGCATAAGTCAGTACACCCCCCTGTATTCTCAGTACGTTATATATACAGCGTTCAGCATAAGTAAGTACACCCCCCTGTACTCTCAGTACATTATATATACAGTGTTCAGCATAAGTAAGTACACCCCCATGTATTTTCAGTACGTTATATATATACAGCGTGCAGCATAAGTGAGTACACCCCCCTGTATTCTCAGTACGTTATATATACAGCGTTCAGCATAAGTAATTACACCCCCCAGTATTCTCAGTATGTTATATATACAGCGCTCAGCATAAGTAAGTAC
Organism: Phyllobates terribilis; assembly: GCF_046119375.1. Taxonomy (NCBI): domain Eukaryota; kingdom Metazoa; phylum Chordata; class Amphibia; order Anura; family Dendrobatidae; genus Phyllobates; species Phyllobates terribilis. The sequence continues at coordinate 288,829,472 of NW_027362761.1, forward strand.
ACCCCCCTGTATTCTCAGCACGTTATACATACAGCATTCAGCGTAAGTCAGTACACCCCCTGTATTCTCAGTACGTTATACACACAGTGCTCAGCGTAAGTACACCCCCCTGTTTTCTCAGCACGTTATACATACAGCGTTCAGCGTAAGTCAGTACACCCCCCTGTATTCACAGTACGTTATATATACAGAGTTCAGCATAAGTCAGTACACCCCCCTGTATTCACAGTACGTTATATATACAGAGTTCAGCATAAGTTAGTACACCCCCCTGTATTCTCAGTACGTTATATATACAGCGTTCAGCATAAGTAAGTACACCCCCCTGTATTCTCAGTATGTTATACATACAGCGTACAGCATAAGTAAGTACACCCCCTGTATTCTCAGTACGTTATATGTACAGCGTTCAGCATAAGTAAGTACACCCCCTGTATTCTCAGTACGTTATTGTGACGGGGTATGCGGCAGAGCTAGAAGAGACCACCGGACTAAGAACGCTCCAACGGGATTTATTAAGGCAGGCAGCATACCAAATCAAAAATCCATGTTATTCCTAAGGTTCATAATAAGTTCACAATCACCGACGGGCGTGAGGTCTTGCCGCAGCTAAGAGCTCCCACACTTCTTCCTCCAGAGATCTCACAACACAACACTGGTCACGCATAAGACCATTGTCTTGGGCTACCGGGAACAGCCCAAGGGTAGGGGAGGAGAGGTTTCCCCCCTCCTAGTCGATGGTTTAGTCCATGGCATGGCTCCGATGTGTCTATAAGATGTGTACTGTGAGTTCTCCCCCTGCTTAAGAGAACAATGGGGAGTCCTCTAGCGGTGTTGACACAAGCCCAAGTTAAATTATGGTTGAGGAACAAAGATCTGGGAAAGAGCATGGGTATTTACATCACATCATGACATTTTATACAGAAATGCAGGACAGGGAAAACGATGTACCATGACAATTCCTTCCCCTCCAATTTTGTGTACGTACGAGGGACCTCTACAGGTCTCTTGTTAAGTACACACAGGCTGGGCTTACCGGACTCAGGGCTCCTCCTGTCTGGACAGTCCATCTGCATTTTGGTGTTGGCTGCCTCTTCTATACTGTACTGTAAAGTTATAGGGTTGCAGAACCAGGCTCCATCGTAGTAAGCGTCCATTGTCCCCAGAGGCTCTGTTCAGCCAAGTGAGGGGATTGTGATCAGTAACCACAGTGAATTCTCGTCCATACAGATACGGCTTTAGTTTCCGGAGGGCCCACACTATAGCCAGACATTCTTTTTCTACAGTTGCATAGGCCACTTCTCCGTCCAGCAGTTTCCTGCTGAGGTAGGCGACGGGGTGCTCTTCCCCCACTGCATTCACCTGGCTGAGTACAGCTCCCAATCCATAAGCAGAGACGTCCGTCTGCACAATGAATCGCCTCTTGTAGTCCGGAGCAGCCAGAACAGGGTCACAGACCAGGGCGTCCTTCAGCCGGTTAAAAGCCTACTCACAGGCTGGAGTCCAGATTACCAGCCTGGGCATCGTTTTCTTGGTCAGGTCGGTAAGAGGCTTGGCCACAGTGCTAAAATGAGAAACAAATTTTCGGTAGTAGCTAGCAGTGCCCAAAAAAGCCATAACTTGTTTCTTAGTTTGGGGTACAGGCCAGTCTCTAATAGCCTGGATTTTTGCAGGTTCTGGACGGAGCTTCCCTCCCCCTACTCTATGCCCTAGGTACTGGACTTCACCCATCCCCAATTGACATTTATCGGGTCGAATGGTTAGGCCGGCTGCAAGAATCAGGTCAAGAATAATGGCTACTTGATTCAGATGTTCCTCCCGCGTCTGGCTGAAGACGGTGATATCATCTAAGTAGGCACAAGCAAAGTCCCCACATCCCCGGAGGATCTGATCTACAATTCTCTGGAAGGTTGCCGGGGCATTTTTCATTCCAAAAGGCATGCTTAGAAATTCATACAGACCAAAGGGGGTTATAAAAGCGGACCGTCCTCTCCCTTCCTCCGTCAGAGGAATTTGCCAGTATCCCTTACTGAGATCTAAGGTAGTGACATATCGGGATCCAGCCATTCGGTCTAGAAGTTTGTCAATACGGGGCATTGGGTAAGGATCACTGACAGTATGTTCATTAAGTCGTCTGTAGTCCACACCAAATCGAGTACTCCCATCCTTCTCTGGTACTAACACCACAGGAGAGGCCCAAGGGCTATGAGAGACCTGGATTACCCCCAGCTGTAACATCTCCTCTAGTTCGTGCTGCATGGTGTTTCGAACTGATTCAAGTACCCGGTAAGGAGCCTGTTGTATGGGACGGATACCCTGAGTGTCTACATGATGTTGGGTGATGGTGGTTCGACCTGGTTGAGATGAGAAAGCAGCCTGTCTCTGTTGAAGCACTCCCAGCATCTGGTCTTTCTGTAAGGGGTCCAGGTGATCTCCCAGAGGAACCTGTTCCACAGTGGACGGGGCTCTCGTGGCTTCCACGAGATCCGGTAGGGAGTCCTCTTCCTCGGGACCGTCTTCTGAAGCTAGCTGACAGCTTGCTATCATTGGAAGGTTCCGGTCATGGTATTCCTTAATCATATTCACATGGACAGTCTTTTGTCTTAGTCCCTGATCATCTAGAGCAAGAAGGTAATTGGTGTCATTAAGACCAGTTGTCCTTCTACAAACTCCCGATAGCGTGCTTTACGGTCATACCAGGTCTTCTGTCAGGTTTGAGCCATATGCACATGACTCTGGGTGAAACTAGCAAGTTGAGCCAGGGTTTCTCGCAGCTTTAGGACATAAGGGACAACAGGGGCTCCTGTATCTTCAACTTGCCCCGCCCAGTATTCATTGAGCAGAGTTAAGGGTCCTCGGACCTTTCTTCCATAGAGGAGTTCAAAGGGGGAAAACCCGGTGGACTCCTGAGCAACTTCCCGATAGGCAAACAAGAGATGAGGTAGGTATTTCTCCCAGTCTGAATCTCTGTCCGTGAAGGCCCTCAGCATATTCTTCAGAGTGCCGTTAAATCGTTCACAAAGTCCATTTGTTTGTGGATGATACTGTGTGGTTCGAATCGCTCGTACTCCACAGGTGCGCCACAGACACTGGACTAGTTCTGACATGAACTGGGAGCCTTGGTCTGACAAGATCTCACTGGGAAATCCTACTCTGGTGAAAATGGTAACCAGGGCCTCGGCCACCTCGGCTGCAGAAATACTGGACAAGGCCACAGCTTCCGGATATCGGGTGGCATAGTCCACAACAGTGAGAATGTACTGCTTTCCTGATCTACTTGGCTTAGCTAGAGGCCCAATGATATCAACAGCTACTCTTTGAAATGGCTCTTCTATGATAGGGAGTGGTTGCAGAGGGGCCTTTGGGTGATCTCCGGGTCGCCCTCTACGCTGACATATATCGCAAGTTCGGCAGAAATGCGCCACTGCCTGAGAAATCCCTGGCCAATAGAAGGTTTGAGTCAATCGTCTCACGGTGCGGGTTTTGCCTTGATGGCCAGCAGTAGGGATATCATGAGCAAGGTGTAGTAGGGGAATCCTGTATTTCTGAGGAGCAATCATCTGTTTGTTACAAGTCCAGGGCTTATCTGGGGAGGCAGCATTGGTAACCCTATACAAAAGTCCATTTTCTCGGATAATCCTTTCCCTGTTCTCCCCTAACTGCCCTGTCTCAGCTCGTGCTCTAAAACTAGCTAGGGTGGGGTCAGTATCGACCTCTTGTCGAAACTGAACTGTATCCCAGGTATCACTTACATTGTCCCCACAAGAAGAATCACTCACCGGCGGTGTCGGCGGTTCTGGTGGCCTCATTTCCATGGATGAGTTGTATGCATCCCCATCTGCTGCTCTCTTGGCTTGACTTCTGGTTACCGCACCGACGAAGTGGCAATGCAGATGTCCCACATAATTTCCTAAAAGAACGTCTGCGGGGAGGTCGCTCATCACACCGACTACGCATTGTTTGGCCCCAAAGCCATAATCCAGGGTCACCCTCGCTCTTGGAATATATCTCTGGGTGCCTCCAGCCAATTCAATGGAAATTCCTGGTCCCTTTTGAATTGCTTCTGGCTGAAGTACGCGGGGATCGGCTATGGTGAGAAAAGCCCCAGTGTCACGGAAGCCGACAACCTTTTGGCCATCCAGCACGACCTCCTGTAGATGTTTGTGCTGACGGTCAGAAGAACAGGTGGCTGGGGCTCGCACCCCATAGACTCCTGGTATGGGAGCCAGGGTATCGGCGTCACTTGGCAAGTCGTCAGGGACTGAATCCAGCTCTTCTCCTGGTGAGGGTGTCTGTAGATAATGAACCGGCAAAGGCGGTCTGTAGCTGTCCTGCCTCCGAACACCGGGACATTGGAATTGCAGATGCCCAGGCTGCCCACATCTATAACATCTGCGCTCTGAGACTCTTCCTCCACGTCGTAGTCCCGAAGGCGGAGCAGGAGTAATGCGAGGCACAGTCACACGAAAGTCACCATGAGTGGATGGTCTATTGGGATGGTGAGTATGGGAGGCCGAAGGACCAGGGGCCGCCATCGTCAAGGGGCTGGTATTTCTTTTCTCATTGAGTAGTAATTTTTTCCATTGAGGCTTGATGGTGAGAGCCTCATCCGCTAGAGCTGCAGCTTCCTCCACCGTGGCTGGTCTCCTTTCACACACCCATTCTCGGATCTCAGCGGGACACTTGAAGTAAAACTGCTCTTTCAAGATGACCTGGAGGAAGGCCCCCCAAGTTAAGGCCTCCTCTCCCTCCAGCCAGCGATGACATATTTGTTTGAGTCTGTGGGCATACATCTTGAAGGACACCTCCTCATCACAGGCCAAAGTACAAAACTGGGTCCTATAAGTGTCTGGGGTCACAGCGTAGTGTTCCAGAATAGTCCGCTTAATGTCTGCATACTCACAGTCCCCCCGAGGGTCCATAGCTCTATAGGCTGCGGCAGCTCCACCCTTTAAGAGCCTCACCAGATGTCTGACTTGCTCCCTTTCTGGGACTTCCATTAATCGACACTGAAGCTCAAAGTCCTGGAAGAAGCCCTCAATGTCACCTGCAGCCTCCTGGAACGGCTTGAAATCTTTGCGGGACTCTCTGGGGAGTTCCCTCATGGTGGGTGCTGGGGATACAGTCTGTCTGGTGCTTCTAGCTGCTTCCAAAGCTATCAATGCCATCTGCTTAGCTCCTCGCATGACCTCCATCTTATAGTCTATGGAGACCTCCTCTCCCATCACTGCCATCTCCTCCTCGTACCACACAGCCCACTGACTTTTTTGGGTATTTACCTCTGCCTGTCGCCTTTCCTCCATTGGCCGTGGAGGTGCTTCCTCAGTGTCCTCTTGCAGGTGAACTCCTTCCAAAGCCTCAGTTAGCTGCTCCTTTGAGAGTCCCTTGTAGCTGACCCCCAGTTCACGGGCCTTTGTTTGTAAGCTCACCACAGTCCAGTTCTTGTACTCTGAGGCTCTGGTTCCAGCAGTTGATGGGCCGTTGTCCTCCATTCCTTCTGCTCTGATCCCACCGCTGCCAACCAGTTTGTGACGGGGTATGCGGCAGAGCAAGAAGAGACCACGGGACTAAGAACGCTCCAACAGGATTTATTAAGGCAGGCAGCATACCAAATCAAAAATCCATGTTATTCCTAAGGTTCATAATAAGTCCACAATCACCGACGGGCGTGAGGTCTTGCCGCAGCTAAGAGCTCCCACACTTCTTCCTCCAGAGATCTCCCAACACAACACTGGTCACGCATAAGTCCATTGTCTTGGGCTACCGGGAACAGCACAAGGGTAGGGGAGGAGAGGTTTCCCCCCTCCAAGTCGATGGTTTAGTCCATGGCATGGCTCCGATGTGTCTATAAAGATGTGTACTGTGAGTTCTCCCCCTGCTTAAGAGAACAATGGGGAGTCCTCTAGCGGTGTTGACACAAGCCCAAGTTAAATTATGGTTGAGGAACAAAGATCTGGGAAAGAGCATGGGTATTTACATCACATCAAGACATTTTATACAGAAATGCAGGACAGGGAAAACGATGTACCATGACAATTATATATACAGCGTGCAGCATAAGTCAGTACACCCCCCTGTATTCTCAGTACGTTATATATGCAGTGTTCAGCATAAGTCAGTACACCCCCCTGTATTCTCAGTACGTTATATATACAGCGTTCAGCATAAGTCAGTATGACGCACCCCCTGGGCCATATTCTTTAGGGGAATACCCGGAGCCGGATCAGATGGGGGGTTGTAGTCTCCGAGTGGCTGTGACCCGGTCCGTGCCCAGGGTGTCAAGCTCAGAGTATGTGGCAGTCCTACAGATGTTATAAAGTTCTTTATGTCGACTACGCCACCCGTTGTATTGCGGTCACTACGGCCGCCGCTGCAGCAGGGTCCGCTGAGGCTGATGGTGTTGGTGCAGCTTTTGATAGTATAACCCCCAACGGGTGGGGTATAGCCTCAGGGGGTCAGGTGCAGAGGATGGGGGTTGTGGTGGTGCAGCATAGATGGTAATTAAAGACAGAGTCGGGTTGTGCAGTTTAGGGTATTTACTTACTGCTGATGTTCCGGTCACTCCAGCTTCAAGTGACCACCCGAGCCGTGCTGCGTCCACCAGGTCCTGGATTCAGCCAACCCCCAAGCAAGTCCGGAGCGTGACCCTGATCCCTCCTTCCTGTCCTGTCTTCTGGCCGTCCCCACCAGGGATCCACCTAGGTCCAGCTCCCTCGGGCCTTCTGTTGGGAAACCCTTGGCCTTGGGTTCCCTGACCCTACGTGTGGTTTGCCTTCAGGGTGGATGTGGTGGGTGGCCGTGGCAGATCCTGCCCACGGCCTCCGGTCTCTGGCTGAGGTGTGCTTTAGCCCCCACCAGTTTGGGATCCGGTACCCTTTTGCCAACTCTTCACCCGGTGATGGACTTTGGGTTCTCAGAGTCCTTTTCTTTCACCCCCTCTGGGTCTTTCTTCCTTTCTCCTCTCTCTCTCTCTGGGGCTGCTCTGCTCCTCTTCCTCTACTCTGCTCTGACAAAAGGCTGACAGACTGACCCTGTTCTTTGATGGTGCCCACCTTAAATACTCCCTCTATGTGTGAGCTCAGGTGACCAGCACCCAATGAGCTCCTATCTTTACCCAGGCTGCTCCCCCTATCTGCCCCTACACTACTTGGGATGTTCCACCCCCCTCCCACTCCAGCCAGGAACAGACTCGGTCGTACCTGCACATTTCTAAGTGGGAGTACCGTTGGTCTGCTCCTCGGAAATGGGATGTGTGTAGTGCATGCAGCTCTCTGGGCTCAGTTCCACACTCCATCCTTACCCGGGAGTGGAATATCACACCTCTGGCTGAGGTGCAATACCCCTGTAGCAGCCGAATCCTCAGGGTGCTACATTCCCCCCTGGTAAATCACAGCACGTCCTCGGGCTGTAAGATATAAAAACACATCCAAAACATACAATTTTTTTTCATAAACAACATAATAAAACATATAAAACATCACATATATTATCAGCAATAAACTTTTCATATAAATAACATTCTCGTCGCCTCTGGCTCCTCCTCCGGTCACTGTGCAACGTGTGACCGGGTAAAGTGCAACAGTTTCTCTAGAAAAATGGTTTTCCTATAAAACCGGTAGGGGGCGCTTTAGGACGCGCAACTATTTACAAGGGATATGGCCGCTCTCAGTCCTCGGCCAGCTAATGGGATTAAGGGAAATACGGGTAACAGTTCAATTCTCTGGTCCCAACGGGGACTATATTAGCAACAGTTCACTGTGCCCCGACGGGCAACTATATACAGCTTGTACTCTGCTGTACTTAACGACGACGTCCTCCTGCTCTTTCTTTGTGGTTACCTTTAGCTTCAGACCCGTCCGGGTCCTCTTGCTCTTCCTCCTCATACCGCAGCTCTTCCTCCGTCAGGCGATGCACATGGAGGGCGTAGGGTCCTTTGGCACACTTATGCCGGGTAAAGGTGACCTCGTCCCCGATGTAAAGGTCACGACCTCTGTGTCCCTCCGGTAGGTGGGACTCAACGTCTCTCCTGGTCACGAAGACGTCGCCTGGGGTGCGGTGGTCTCGGATGAAGCCCCACCCATGCTGCATGTTAAACTTGATCACAGTCCCGGTGGTGCGGGGACTATGCGCTGCACGGGGGTCTCTCCTGGCCCGGCTCTTCTGCTCCGCGCTCCTTATCTGGGCTTGTTTTTCCCGGACCCGCCTCTCTCTCCGCTCCCTCTCAAAGACCTCGAGCTGCTGGCGGCAGCACTCTGCACGCTCCGCTGCGGCTGCCCGGGTCTCCTGAGTGAACCCCATGAGGTCTTCTCCGGTGGGGTCCCACTCAAACTGCGCTTCTGCTAGCGGGGGCGAGATCCTTTTTACGGGCTTTGGAGCCGGGATCAGGGGTTCACACATGGGCCTTGCCCTCTTTTGGAGCTCTTGTTCGTAGTACTCCCTGGGCCAGACAAAGGGCTGCCCGTCCGGCCATGTGTGTTGGGCGAACAGGTCTTCACCCAGGTGCGGCACTCTTGATGTTACGGGCGCTGTGATGGTAGCGGCGCCCGGGTTGCCCAGGCCTTGCGGCCAGGCCTGGGGCACCTGGAAAGTGAAGGGCACCGTAAGGACGGCGGCGCCCTGGGCTACTTGGCCCTGCGACCAGGCCGGTGGCTCCGCGGAGGTAGGGGGCGCTGTTGGTATTGCGGCGCCCGGGGGTACTAGGCCTTGCGACCAGGCTGGTGGTACTTCCTGCTTGGTCACGCTCGGGGTCGAGGCGTGTGACGTCACAGGGGTCGCGGCTGCGGCTTCCGGTTGAGGCCTAGTCTGTGGCGGTGACGTTGCGGTTACGGGCACGGCAGGGGGTACTTCGGGCTCTGCGACGGGGAGCTGGGGCAGGCACGCGGTTTCCCGGCTTGGGGTAGAGACGTCCCCTTTACCTGCCTCCTTTCGTTCGGCTCCCTTCTCGGCGCCGTCTCCGGCCTTGAGTCCTCCTGCGCCATCCTCAGAGGCGGTCTGTCTCCTCGTCTTGGGTGGCGTGCTCCGCTGACGGGTCTCGGTCTGCTGGGCCATCTCACGGCTCCACTCCGCCAACGTCTCTCGCTGCACCCGGGCCATCCTCCGTGCGAGGCCCTCCAGCGCAGTCTGTGCACACTCCCGGTCTCGGGGGAGCTGTGCTAGGACCTCCACTAAGCCTAGTGGGGTCGTTGCTTCTAGCAGGCTCCTGACCAACGGGTCGGTGCTGCTCTGCTCTCCTTCTGCTGTTCCCGGCAGGCTCCTGGCCAGCGGGCCGGTGCTGCTCTGCTCTTCTCCCATCTCCGGGTAAGCTTCTTCTGGACTCAGCTCTAGGCTTCTTGTCTCCGGGTGCGCTCTCTCCAGACTGCTCCAGGCGACACCCATCTTTGCTCTCTTCTTCTCAGTCCTCCCACTTCGAGGGCGGTCCCGGGGCCACTTGGTGATTGTCAGCTCCAGGGGCAGTTCTTTCACGCTGAGAGACACCTCTAGCATCACAGTCTCTGTTGGTGGGGGCGGTTTCCACTTTTGGTGCCATTTTCGGTCCTGGCCCACGATGGGAGGCGGCCTCTTGCCACCCTCTGGCACGCCCATAATGGCGTCCGCTCTTCCAAGGCGGGAAATCTTCGGAAATGGCGGGAATCGTCTCCCAGTGGCGGGAAACTCTGCAGATGGCGGGAAAAAGCTGTTAATGGCGGACAACCGGCGGGAATCGATCTGTGATGGATCCCGATGGCGGGGACCCTCCGGAACCGGCAGGAGACTTCTTTTTGAGGTAAACTTGTTCTTTTCTTCAGGCACGCAGTACCCGGTTGTTGTGGGCACGTAATCCTGCCGACTACGCCAAAGTTGACGCACCCCCTGGGCCATATTCTTTAGGGGAATACCCGGAGCCGGATCAGATGGGGGGTTGTAGTCTCCGAGTGGCTGTGACCCGGTCCGTGCCCAGGGTGTCAAGCTCAGAGTATGTGGCAGTCCTACAGATGTTATAAAGTTCTTTATGTCGACTACGCCACCCGTTGTATTGCGGTCACTACGGCCGCCGCTGCAGCAGGGTCCGCTGAGGCTGATGGTGTTGGTGCAGCTTTTGATAGTATAACCCCCAACGGGTGGGGTATAGCCTCAGGGGGTCAGGTGCAGAGGATGGGGGTTGTGGTGGTGCAGCATAGATGGTAATTAAAGACAGAGTCGGGTTGTGCAGTTTAGGGTATTTACTTACTGCTGATGTTCCGGTCACTCCAGCTTCAAGTGACCACCCGAGCCGTGCTGCGTCCACCAGGTCCTGGATTCAGCCAACCCCCAAGCAAGTCCGGAGCGTGACCCTGATCCCTCCTTCCTGTCCTGTCTTCTGGCCGTCCCCACCAGGGATCCACCTAGGTCCAGCTCCCTCGGGCCTTCTGTTGGGAAACCCTTGGCCTTGGGTTCCCTGACCCTACGTGTGGTTTGCCTTCAGGGTGGATGTGGTGGGTGGCCGTGGCAGATCCTGCCCACGGCCTCCGGTCTCTGGCTGAGGTGTGCTTTAGCCCCCACCAGTTTGGGATCCGGTACCCTTTTGCCAACTCTTCACCCGGTGATGGACTTTGGGTTCTCAGAGTCCTTTTCTTTCACCCCCTCTGGGTCTTTCTTCCTTTCTCCTCTCTCTCTCTCTGGGGCTGCTCTGCTCCTCTTCCTCTACTCTGCTCTGACAAAAGGCTGACAGACTGACCCTGTTCTTTGATGGTGCCCACCTTAAATACTCCCTCTATGTGTGAGCTCAGGTGACCAGCACCCAATGAGCTCCTATCTTTACCCAGGCTGCTCCCCCTATCTGCCCCTACACTACTTGGGATGTTCCACCCCCCTCCCACTCCAGCCAGGAACAGACTCGGTCGTACCTGCACATTTCTAAGTGGGAGTACCGTTGGTCTGCTCCTCGGAAATGGGATGTGTGTAGTGCATGCAGCTCTCTGGGCTCAGTTCCACACTCCATCCTTACCCGGGAGTGGAATATCACACCTCTGGCTGAGGTGCAATACCCCTGTAGCAGCCGAATCCTCAGGGTGCTACAAGTACACCCCCCTGTATTCTCAGTACTTTATACATACAGCGTTCAGCATAAGTCAGTACACCCCCCTTTATTCTCAGTGCGTTATACATACAGCGTTCAGCATAAGTCAGTACACCCCCCTGTATTCTCAGCACGTTATATATACAGCGTTCAGCATAAGTAAGTACACCCCCCTGTACTCTCAGTACGTTATATATACAGCGTTCAGCATAAGTCAGTACACCCCCCTGTATTCTCAGTACGTTATATATATACAGCGTTCAGCATAAGTGAGTACACCCCCCTGTATTCTCAGTACGTTATATATACAGCGCTCAGCTTAACTAAGTACACCCCCTGTATTCTCAGCACGTTATACATACAGCATTCAGCGTAAGTCAGTACAACCCCTGTATTCTCAGTACGTTATACATAGAGTGCTCAGCGTAAGTACACCCCCCTGTATTCTCAGCACGTTATACATACAGCGTTCAGCGTAAGTCAGTACACCCCCCTGTATTCACAGTATGTTATATATACAGCGTTCAGCATAAGTCAGTACACCCCCTTGTATTCTCGGTACGTTATATATACAGCGTTCAGCATAAGTAAGTACACCCCCCTTTATTCTCAGTATGTTATACATACAGAGTTCAGCATAAGTAAGTACACCCCCCTGTATTCTCAGTACGTTATATATACAGCGTTCAGCATCAGTAAGTACACCCCCCTGTATTCTCAGTATGTTATACATACAGCATACAGCATAAGTAAGTACACCTCCTGTATTCTCAGTACATTATATATACAGCATTCAGCATAAGTAAGTACACCCCCCTGTATTCTCAGTACATTATATATTCAGCGCTCAGCATAAGTCAGTACACCCCCGGTATTCTCAGTACGTTATATATACAGTGTTCAGCATAAGTCAGTACACCCCCCCTGTATTCTCAGTACGTTATATATACAGTGTTCAGCATAAGTCAGTACACCCCCCCCTGTATTCTCAGTACGTTATATATGCAGTGTTCAGCATAAGTCAGTACACCCCCCTGTATTCTCAGTACGTTATATATACAGCGTTCAGCATTAGTCAGTACACCCCCCTGCATTTTCAGTACATTATACATACAGCGTTCAGCATAAGTCAGTACACCCCCCTGTATTCTCAGTACATTATACATACAATGTTCAGCATAAGTAAGTACACCCCCTGTATTCTCATAGTTTACATAGTTACATAGTTTCATAGTTTATAAGGCCAAAAAAAGACAAGCGTCCATCCAGTTCAGCCTATTTCTTGTGCACTGCAGCTATTCTGCAGCGTTGATCCAGGGGAAGGCAAAAAAAAACCATGCGGTATAGGCCAATTTACATCATTGAGGAAAAATTCACTTCCCGACACCAATCTGGGAGTCAGATTAAATCCCTGGATTAATTAACTATCACTAAGCATAAGATGTAATTTTATTGTTCTCAAGAAAGGCGTCCAGGCCTCTCTTGAACTCATTAAGTGAGTTGGACATCACCACTTCCTCTCCCAGAGAGTTCCAGAGTCTCACGGCTCTGACCGTAAAGAATCCCCTTCTATGCTGGTGCAGGAACCTCCTTTCCTCCAGACGCATAGTGTGCCCCCTCGTCTTTGTCACCATCCTTGGTATAAACAGGTCATGGGAGAGATCTCTGTACTGCCCCCTGATGTATTTATACATGTTTATGAGGTCTCCCCTAAGCCTTCTCTTTTCCAACGTAAATAGGCCTAATTTTGACAACCTCTCTGGGTATTCTAGTCCCTCCATTCCCTTTATTACCTTAGTCGCCCTCCTTTGTACCCTCTCTAGCGCCAATATGTCTTTCCTGAGCACCGGAGCCCAGAACTGTGCACAATATTCTAAGTGCGGCCTTACCAGCGCTTTATACAGAGGAAGAACAATGTTCTCATCACATGCTCCTATTCCTCTTCTGATGCATGCCATGACTCTATTTGCCTTCGCAGCTGCTGCCTGACACTGGGCACTCCAATTTAATTTGCTATTAACCAAGACGCCCAGGTCCTTCTCCATGTCAGATTTCCCCAACGGTTTCCCATTTAATATGTATGGGTGACTGCTGTTCTTCTTTCCCATGTGCATGACCTTACATTTATCGGCATTGAACCCCATTTGCCATTTTTTGGCCCAACTCCCCAATTTATCTAAATCCTCCTGTAGCTGTGCCCTATCCTCATCTGTATTAACTACTTTACAAAGTTTAGTATCATCTGCAAATATTGCTATTTTACTATGCAACCCTTCCACTAGATCATTAATAAATATATTAAATAATATAGGGCCCAAGACAGACCCTTGAGGCACCCCGCTAGTAACCCTGACACACCCTGAGCTTACTCCATTGATAACCACCCTCTGCTTTCTATCACTCAGCCAGCTATTTACCCACTTGCACACATTATCCCCCAGACCAAGCATTCTCATTTTATATACCAACCTTTTGTGTGGCACGGTATCAAACGCTTTGGAGAAGTCAAGGTATACAACATCCACTGACTCTCAGTACGTTATACATACAGCGTTCAGCATAAGTCAGTACACCCCCCTGTATTCTCAGTACGTTATACATACAGAGATCAGCATAAGTGAGTACACTCCCCTGTATTCTTAGTACGTTATACATACAACGTTCAGCAACAGTCAGTACACCCCCCCTGTATTCTCAATACGTTATATATACAGCGCTCAGCATAAGTAAGTACACCCCCTGTATTCTCAGCACGTTATACATACAGCATTCAGCGTAATCAGTACACCCCCCTGTATTCTCAGTACGTTATACATACAGTGCTCAGCATAAGTCAGTACACCCCCCTGTATTCTCAGTACGTTATACATACAGTGCTCAGCATAAGTCAGTACACCCCCCTGTATTATCAGTACGTTATACATACAGCGTTCAGCGTAAGTCAGTACACCCCCCTGTATTCACAGTACGTTATATATACAGCGTTCAGCATAAGTCAGTACACCCCCCTGTATTCTCAGTATGTTATACATACAGCGTACAGCATAAGTAAGTACACCCCCTATATTCTCAGTACGTTATATATTCAGCGTTCAGCATAAGTAAGTACACCCCCCTGTATTCTCAGTACGTTATATATACAGCGTTCAGCATAAGTAAGTACACCCCCCTGTATTCTCAGTATGTTATACATACAGCGTACAGCATAAGTAAGTACACCCCCTGTATTCTCAGTACGCTATATATTCAGCGTTCAGCATAAGTAAGTACACCCCCCTGTATTCTCAGTACGTTATATATACAGCGTTCAGCATAAGTAAGTACACCCCCCTGTATTCTCAGTATGTTATACATACAGCGTACAGCATGAGTAAGTACACCCCCTGTATTCTCAGTACGTTATATATTCAGCGTTCAGCATAAGTCAGTACACCCCCCTGTATTCTCAGTACGTTATACATACAGCGTTCAGCATAAGTAAGTACACCCCCTGTATTCTCAGTATGTTATACATACAGCGTTCAGTATAAGTCAGTACACCCCCCTGTACTCTCAGTACGTTATATATACAGCCTTCAGCATAAGTCAGTACACCCCCCTGTATTCTCAGTACATTATACATACAGCGTTCAGCATTAGTGAGTACACCCCCCTGTATTCTCAGTACGTTATATATACAGCGTTCAGCATAAGTCAGAACACCCCCTGTATTCTCAGTACATTATACATACAGCGTTCAGCATAAGTAAGTACACCCCCCTGTATTCTCAGTACGTTATATATACAGCGTTCAGCATAAGTCAGAACACCCCCTGTATTCTCAGTACTTTATACATACAGCGTTCAGCATAAGTGAGTACACCTCCCTGTATTCTCAGTACGTTATATATACAGCGTTCAGCATAAGTCAGTACACCTCCCTGTATTCTCAGTACGTTATTACTTACAGCGTTCAGCATAAGTCAGAACACCCCCTGTATTCTCAGTACTTTATACATACAGCGTTCAGCATAAGTGAGTACACCCCCCTGTATTCTAAGTACGTTATATATACAGCGTTCAGCATAAGTGAGTACACCTCCCTGTATTCTCAGTACGTTATATATTCAGCGTTCAGCATAAGTACACCCCCCTGTATTCTCAGTACGTTATATATACAGCGTTCAGCATAAGTGAGTACACCCCCCTGTCTTCTCAGTACGTTATATATACAGCGTTCAGCATAAGTGAGTACACCTCCCTGTATTCTCAGTACGTTATACATACAGAGTTCAGCATTAGTGAGTACACCCCCCTGTATTCTCAGTACGTTATATATACAGCATTCAGCATAAGTAAGTACACCCCCCTGTATTCTCAGTACGTTATATATACAGCGTTCAGCATAAGTCAGAACACCCCCTGTATTCTCAGTACTTTATACATACAGCGTTGAGCATAAGTGAGTACACCCCCCTGTATTCTCAGTACGTTATATATACAGCGTTCAGCATAAGTGAGTACACCTCCCTGTATTCTCAGTACGTTATACATACAGAGTTCAGCATTAGTGAGTACACCCCGCTGTATTCTCAGTACGTTATATATACAGCGTTCAGCATAAGTCAGAACACCCCCTGTATTCTCAGTACTTTATACATACAGCGTTCAGCATAAGTGAGTACACCTCCCTGTATTCTCAGTACTTTATTACTTACAGCGTTCAGCATAAGTCAGAACACCCCCTGTATTCTCAGTACTTTATACATACAGCGTTCAGCATAAGTGAGTACAACCCCTGTATTCTCAGTACGTTATATATACAGCGTTCAGCATAAGTGAGTACACCTCCCTGTATTCTCAGTACATTATACATACAGCGTTCAGCATAAGTGAGTACTCCCGCCTGTATTCTCAGTACGTTATATATACAGTGCTCAGCATAAGTAAGTACACCCCCCTATACTCTCAGTACGTTATACATACAGCGTTCAGCATCAGTCAGTACACCTCCCTGTATTCTCAGTACATTATACATACAGCTCTCAGCATAATTAAGTACACCCCCCTGTACTCTCATTACGTTATACATACAGCGTTCAGCATAAGTCACTACAACCCCCTGTATTCTCAGTACGTTATATATACAGCGTTCAGCATAAGTGAGTACACCCCCCTGTATTCTCAGTACGTTATACATACAGCGTTCAGCATAAGTAAGTACACCCCCCTGTATTCTCAGTACGTTATACATTCAGCGCTCAGCATAAGTGAGTACACCCCCCAGTATTCTCAGTACATTATATATACAGCGTACAGCATAAGTCAGTACACCCCCCGGTATTCTCAGTACGTTATATATACAGTGTTCAGCATAAGTCAGTACACCCCCCCTGTATTCTCAGTACGTTATATATACAGCGTTCAGCATAAGTCAGTACACCCCCCTGTATTCTCAGTACTTTATACATACAGCGTTCAGCATAAGTCAGTACACCCCCTGTATTCTCAGTACGTTATACATACAGCGTTCAGCATAAGTCAGTACACCCCCCTGTATTCTCAGCACGTTATATATACAGCGTTCAGCATAAGTAAGTACACCCCCCTGTACTCTCAGTACGTTATATATACAGCGTTCAGCAAAAGTCAGTACACCCCCCTGTATTCTCAGTACGTTATATATATACAGCGTTCAGCATAAGTGAGTACACCCCCCTGTATTCTCAGTACGTTATATATACAGCGTTCAGCATAAGTCAGTACACCCCCCTGTATTCTCAGTATGTTATACATACAACGTACAGCATAAGTAAGTACACCCCCTGTATTCTCAGTGCGTTATATATTCAGCGTTCAGCATAAGTAAGTACACCCCCCTGTATTCTCAGTACGTTATATATACAGCGTTCAGCATAAGTAAGTACACCCCCCTGTATTCTCAGTATGTTATACATACAGCGTACAGCATAAGTAAGTACACCCCCTGTATTCTCAGTACGTTATATATTCAGCGTTCAGCATAATTAAGTACACCCCCCTGTATTCTCAGTACGTTATATATACAGCGTTCAGCATAAGTAAGTACACCCCCCTGTATTCTCAGTATGTTATACATAGAGCGTACAGCATAAGTAAGTACACCCCCTGTATTCTCAGTACGTTATATATACAGCCTTCAGCATAAGTCAGTACACCCCCCTGTATTCTCAGTACATTATACATACAGCGTTCAGCATAAGTCAGTACACCCCACTGTATTCTCATTACGTTATACATACAGCGTTCAGCATTAGTGAGTACACCCCCCTGTATTCTCAGTACGTTATATATACAGCGTTCAGCATAAGTCAGAACACCCCCTGTATTCTCAGTACATTATACATACAGCGTTCAGCATAAGTAAGTACACCCCCCTGTATTCTCAGTACGTTATATATACAGCGTTCAGCATAAGTCAGAACACCCCCTGTATTCTCAGTACTTTATACATACAGCGTTCAGCATAAGTGAGTACACCTCCCTCTATTCTCAGTACGTTATATATACAGCGTTCAGCATAAGTCAGTACACCTCCCTGTATTCTCAGTACGTTATTACTTACAGCGTTCAGCATAAGTCAGAACACCCCCTGTATTCTCAGTACGTTATATATACAGCGTTCAGCATAAGTGAGCACACCTCCCTGTATTCTCAGTACGTTATATATTCAGCGTTCAGCATAAGTAAGTACACCCCCCTGTATTCTCAGTACGTTATATATACAGCGTTCAGCATAAGTGAGTACACCCCCCTGTATTCTCAGTACGTTATATATACAGCGTTCAGCATAAGTGAGTACACCTCCCTGTATTCTCAGTACGTTATACATACAGAGTTCAGCATTAGTGAGTACACCCCCCTGTATTCTCAGTACGTTACATATACAGCATTCAGCATAAGTAAGTACACCCCCTTGTATTCTCAGTACGTTATATATACAGCGTTCAGCATAAGTCAGAACACCCCCTGTATTCTCAGTACTTTATACATACAGCGTTCAGCATAAGTGAGTACACCCCCCTGTATTCTCAGTACATTAAACATACAGCGTTCAGCATAAGTGAGTACACCTCCCTGTATTCTCAGTACATTATACATACAGCGTTCAGCATAAGTGAGTACACCCCCCTGTATTCTCAGTACATTATATATACAGTGCTCAGCATAAGTAAGTACAGCCCCCTGTATTTTCAGTACATTATACATACAGCGTTCAGCATAAGTGAGTACTCCCGCCTGTATTCTCAGTACGTTATACATTCAGCGCTCAGCATAATTAAGTACACCCCCCTGTACTCTCAGTACGTTATACATACAGCGTTCAGCATAAGTCACTACACCCCCCTGTATTCTCAGGACGTTATATATACAGCGTTCAGCATAAGTGAGTACATCCCCCTGTATTCTCAGTACGTTATACATACAGCGCTCAGCATAAATAAGTACACCCACCTGTATTCTCAGTACGTTATACATTCAGCGCTCAGCATAAGTGAGTACACCCCCCAGTATTCTCAGTATATTATATATACAGCGTACAGCATAAGTCAGTACACCCCCCGGTATTCTCAGTACGTTATATATACAGTGTTCAGCATAAGTCAGTACACCCCCCTGTATTCTCGGTACTTTATACATACAGCGTTCAGCATAAGTCAGTACACCCCCCTGTATTCTCAGCACGTTATATATACAGCGTTCAGCATAAGTAAGTACACCCCCCTGTACTCTCAGTACGTTATATATACAGCGTTCAGCATAAGTCAGTACACTCCCTGTATTCTCAGTACATTATATATATACAGCGTTCAGCATAAGTCAGTACACCCCCCTGTATTCTCAGCACGTTATATATACAGCGTTCAGCATAAGTCAGTACACCCCCCTGTATTCTCAGTACGTTATATATCTAGCGTTCAGCATAAGTGAGTACACCCCCCTGTATTCTCAGTACGTTATATATACAGCGTTCAGCATAAGTCAGTACACCCCCCTGTATTCTCAGTACGTTATATATACAGCGCTCAGCATAAGTAAGTACACCCCCTGTATTCTCAGCACGTTATACATACAGCATTCAGCGTAAGTCAGTACACCCCCCTGTATTCACAGTATGTTATATATACAGCGTTCAGCATGTCAGTACACCCCCCTGTATTCTCAGTACGTTATATATACAGCGTTCAGCATCAGTCAGTACACCCCCCTGTATTCTCAGTACGTTATATATACAGCGCTCAGCATAAGTAAGTACACCCCCTGTATTCTCAACATGTTATACATACAGCATTCAGCGTAAGTCAGTACACCCCCCTGTATTCACAGTATGTTATATATACAGCGTTCAGCATGTCAGTACACCCCCCTGTATTCTCAGTACGTTATATATACAGCGTTCAGCATAAGTAAGTACACCCCCCTGTATTCTCAGTATGTTATACATACAGCGTACAGCATAAGTAAGTACACCCCCTGTATTCTCAGTACATTATATATACATCATTCAGCATAAGTAAGTACACCCCCTGTATTCTCAGTACGTTATATATACAGCTTCCAGCATAAGTCAGTACACCTCCCTGTATTCTCAGTACGTTATATATCTAGCGTTCAGCATAAGTGAGTACACCCCCCTGTATTCTCAGTACATTATATATACAGCGTTCAGCATAAGTCAGTACACCCCCGTATTCTCAGTACGTTATATATACAGTGTTCAGCATAAGTCAGTACACCCCCCCTGTATTTTCAGTATGTTATATATACAGTGTTCAGCATAAGTCAGTACACCCCCCTGTATTCTCAGTACGTTATACATACAGCGTTCAGCATAAGTAAGTACACCCCGCTGTTTTCTCTGTACGTTATACATACAGCGTTCAGCATAAGTCAGTACACCCCCCTGTACTCTCAGTACGTTAAATATACAGCGCTCACCATAAGTCAGTACACCCCCCTGTATTTTCAGTACATTATACATACAGCGTTCAGCATAACTAAGTCCAGCCCCCTGTACTCTCAGTACGTTATATATACAGCGTTCAGCATAAGTCAGTACACCCCCCTGTATTTTCAGTACATTATACATACAACATTGAGCATAAGTCATTACACCCCCCTGTATTCTCAATACGTTATACATACAGCGTTCAGCATAAGTAAGTACACCCCGCTGTTTTCTCTGTACGTTATACATACAGCGTTCAGCATAAGTCAGTACACCCCCCTGTACTCTCAGTACGTTAAATATACAGCGCTCACCATAAGTCAGTACACCCCCCTGTATTTTCAGTACATTATACATACAGCGTTCAGCATAACTAAGTCCAGCCCCCTGTACTCTCAGTACGTTATATATACAGCGTTCAGCATAAGTCAGTACACCCCCCTGTATTTTCAGTACATTATACATACAACATTGAGCATAAGTCATTACACCCCCCTGTATTCTCAATACGTTATATATACAGCGCTCAGCATAAGTAAGTACACCCCCTGTATTCTCAGCGCGTTATACATACAGCATTCAGCGTAATCAGTACACCCCCCTGTATTCTCAGTACGTTATACATACAGTGCTCAGAGTAAGTACACCCCCCTGTATTCTCAGCACGTTATACATACAGCGTTCAGCATAAGTCAGTACACCCCCCTGTATTCACAGTATGTTATACATACAGCGTTCAGCATAAGTCAGTACACCCCCCTGTATTCTCAGTACGTTATATATACAGCGTTCAGCATAAGTAAGTACACGCCCTTGTATTCTCAGTATGTTATACATACAGCGTACAGCATAAGTAAGTACACCCCCTGTATTCTCAGTACGTTATATATTCATCGTTCAGCATAAGTCAGTACACCCCCCTGTATTCTCAGTACGTTATACATACAGCTTTCAGCATAAGTAAGTACACCCCCTGTATTCTCAGTATGTTATACATACAGCGTTCAGTATAAGTCAGTACACCCCCTGTACTCTCAGTACATTATATATACAGCCTTCAGCATAAGTCAGTACACCCCCCTGTATTCTCAGTACATTATACATACAGCGTTCAGCTTAAGTCAGTACACCCCCCTGTATTCTCAGTACGTTATACATACAGCGTTCAACATTAGTGAGTACACCCCCCTGTATTCTCAGTACGTTATACATACAGAGTTCAGCATTAGTGAGTACACCCCCCTGTATTCTCAGTACGTTATATATACAGCGTTCAGCATAAGTCAGAACACCCCCTGTATTCTCAGTACTTTATACATACAGCGTTCAGCATAAATGAGTACACCTCCCTGTATTCTCAGTACGTTATTACTAGTGTTGAGCCACCCCCGTAGTGTTCGAGTTCGGTTCGGTTCGCCGAACACCCGTGTGTTCGCCGAACTGTTCGTCGAACTGTTCGTCGAACACCTTCGAACACCGTTAAAACCAATGGCAGGCAAACAAAAACACATAGAAACACATAGAAAACACCTTCAAAGGTGTCCAAAAGCTGACAAACTGCTCAGAAGACACAACTAACACATGGAAAAGTGACAAGTACATATAGTCATGCGAAAAGAAAAGAGGTGGAGGAGTAAAAGGAGGGGGAGACACAGATATAGGCATGTCATGCCCTTCTAAAATCCAAAAAGTGAGAAGCCGAGACGGCCAGTCCGCTCCTGCCCGTGCCACCTCCGTGTCGCCGGGTTTGTGCCAGAGCCGCGGTGAACCCTGACGGCCAGCCCCCCTCTCCCAATACTGGTGCCTGTCCGCTGGTGGGTCGAGAGAGCCCCCCTGTGGTGGAGGCAGCTCTAAGCTTTTTAATTTAAATTGTCCCTCTAATTTGAATGAATACACTTTAAATCCATTTACAAGGATCTATTGGAGGGCAAGTCTCATGCCAGCAGCCGCGTAATTCCAGCTCCAGTAGCGTCCACTAAAGCTGCTGCAGTTAAAAAGCTTTTATAAGGATCGAGCTCGGCTGTCCACCGCAAGGCATCCTACTGCCAGTCCCAGCCCCTATGCCTTGGGGTGCCTCCTGATGCTCTTCACTGAGTATCCCGTGGTCCCGAAGCATTTCCTTTGAAAAAAATAAGTGTCCAAACTACAGGTGGTGTAGCTTGCTTAACAGCCGGGATAATCTGCTGACTAGCAGGCACTGCTACTAGGCACAAAGTATTTCCTGGGCTAGATGCAGTTAAAAATTTGTAATTAGATACTCTCGTTGGATGCTGAGAAATCATTCCATAGAGTCTCCTGGCACGCCATATATGATTCTCTTAAAACGCTTGGGGTAGGGGTCTAGGGGACCCTTTTATAGCCAAAATCACGGCCCTGTATCGCAATACGTCACCTAGGCTGAAGATAAATGGAACTGTAGCACCCTGAGCGCTCGGTTGCTACAGAGGTATTGCACCTCACCCAGAGGTGTGATATCTCACTCTCAGGTAATGATGGAGTGTGGATCAGGACCCGACACCTGCATGCATTACACCACATTGCCGTGGGGCAGGGCGACCAATATGCCCCTGAGATGGGCACGACAGTCCCTGTCCCTGGCTGGAGTGGGGGGAGGGAACACTGAGGATGGGCAACCCTGTAGTGCAGGAGCAGGGAGGAAGCAGTTCCTGAGTGCATTGAGAAGGGAGTATAAAAGGTGGGCACCATCTTAGTTCAGTGCAGAGAAGTCTGAGCAGAAGTGACAGGGTGCAGGGGCTCTGCATGAGCTCTGCTCCGGAGCGGGCCTAGTAACAGAGGCCCAGGCCTTGGAAGAGGGAGAAGGAAGGAAGAGGAGCGGAGAAGGCTCCAGGAATGAGGAACGAAGGGATCCCAGGGGTGCGGACTGGCGAGTCGCCACCGCACGCCCGAATCCACCTGCGTGGAGGGGTCAGGCCAAAGGGGGAGACCGGTCCCCGAAACTAGTGGAGGCAGGAAACGACCCTCAGCTAGAAACCGGAGGCTGTGACATTTTATGTGGCGCAGCCCCTCACTACACCCGCTAGGAAGGCACCACATAGGGTCAGGGAAACTGGCGCCAAGTTTACCAAGAGGAGGCCCGAGGCAGCCGGACAGAAGGGTTGGTAAGAAAGGCCAGACAAAGGACACACAAAGGGGGTCCTGTGAAGCGCTCCAAAGTTATCTGGGAGTTGTCTGAGCCCCTCACCTGGTGAGCACAGTACGACATGGGCAGCGGTTACCTGCAGACGTGGACTGGATAATAAGAACTGTGAGTAAAGGCCCTGGACTGCATCACTGACTCCGTGTCGTTACTGCTGCTGCCCTGCACCATCACCCCCATCCTCCGCATACACTGCCCTGAGGCTAAACTCCTCCCGTGGGGAGTTATGCTACGCTCTGCTGCACCCACAACACCAGCCTCAGCGGTCTGCCCTGCAGCGGCGGTTCACTCTGACCGCAATCCACGGGTGGCGTAGTCGGACATTTAAACATCAAAACCACATAAATAGTTCCGCCACTGGTATGACCGCCCTGAGCCACGGAACCAGGTCGCCGCCACGGAGACTACAACCACCAGCATCCACCAAAAAGGGTCCGGCTCCGGGTGTCCCAAGGCCCAGGGGGTGCATCAGAACATTTTCCTCACCTTTCACAATCACCAATGGGACAAGGCAGGGATGTCCTCTGTCACCTCTCTTATACATCCTAGTGACGGAGCACCTGCTCTCATCAATTCGCCATAACCCCAATATTAGGTGGATTGAGGTGGGAGGCACCGAGTACAAGTGCTCTCTATTTGCTGATGATGTCCTAGTATATACCACTCAATCACATATATCCATCCATGCTGTTATGGCTGAAATAGATCACTTTGTTACATGGTCAAATTTTAAAATCAATGCAGCGAAGTCTGAGGCCCTCGATGTCTCCCTCCCCAAATCCATACAGGATTCCATCCAGTCCAACTTTTCCTTTGCCTGGCCCTCACAGGGTATCAAATACTTAGGAATTCCTATTCATAGAGACCTCTCCCATCTATGTTATCTTAATTTTGGGCCCTTTATTGAACAACTCCATACAGACCACGGTTGGCAAGTTAGAACTGTAGGATTCACTACTTGAACCACTGGTGTTTTGTGGAAAAGCACATGTACACTGTGTTCCAAATTATTATGCAAAAAGTGTTTAGGAGTGATAAGGGAAGAATTTGTTTGTTTGTCAGTTAAATTCATTGATGGTGATGTGTGTCAGGGCTCTTTATATCACTGTAAGCAATTGCAGACACCTGTGCTAATTAGTTTGGCAAGTGTGTCCAATGAAAGGCAAGACTACTTAAGAAGGCTGTCCCACATTATTAAGCAGCCTACATTTTCTGCCAAAATGGGAAAGAAAAAGGATGTGTTGGCTGCTGAGAAGCAACAAATTGTGGAATGTTTAGGTCAAGGCATGACTACAATCAACATTGTGCGATGATCAGGATGAAGTGTCTTGGCAATAAAGAAGTATGTAGCTGATTCACAGTACACACGTGTGCGTGCTGATAAGGGCAAATTGAGGACTAGTGTTGAGCCACCCCCGTAGAGTTCAAGTTCAGTTCGGTTCGTCGAACACCCGTGTGTTCGCCGAACTGTTCATCGAACTGTTCGTCGAACACCTTCGAACACCGTTAAAACCAATGACAGGCAAACAAAAACACATAGAAACACATAGAAAACACCTTCAAAGGTGTCCAAAAGCTGACAAACTGCTCAGAAGACACAACTAACACATGGAAAAGTGACAAATACATATAGTCATGCGAAAAGAAAAGAGGTGGAGGAGTAAAAGGAGGGGGAGACACAAATATAGGCATGTCATGCCCTTCTAAAATCCAAAAAAGTGAGAAGCCGACACGTTCAGTCCGCTCCTGCCCGTGCCACCTCCGTGTCGCCGGGTTTGTGCCAGAGCCGCGGTAAACCCTGACGGCCAGCCCCCCTCTCCCAATACTGGTGCCTGTCCGCTGGTGGGTCGAGCGAGCCCCCCTGTGGTGGAGGCAGCTCTAAGCTTTTTAATTTAAATTGTCTCTCTAATTTGAATGAATACACTTTAAATCCATTTACAAGGATCTATTGGAGGGCAAGTCTCATGCCAGCAGCCGCGTAATTCCAGCTCCAGTAGCGTCCACTAAAGCTGCTGCAGTTAAAAAGCTTTTATAAGGATCGACCTCGGCTGTCCACCGCAAGGCATCCTACTGCCAGTCCCAGCCCCTATGCCTTGGGGTGCCTCCTGATGCTCTTCACTGAGTATCCCGTGGTCCCGAAGCATTTCCTTTGAAAAAATTAAGTGTCCAAACTACAGGTGGTGTAGCTTGCTTAACAGCCGGGATAATCCGCTGACTAGCAGACACTGCTACTAGGCACAAAGTATTTCCTGGGCTAGATGCAGTTAAAAATTTGTAATTAGATACTCTCGTTGGATGCTGAGAAATCATTCCATAGAGTCTCCTGGCACGCCATATATGATTCTCTTAAAAATCTTGGGGTAGGGGTCTAGGGGACCCTTTTATAGCCAAAATCACGGCCCTGTATCGCAATACGTCACCTAGGCTGAAGATAAATGGAACTGTAGCACCCTGAGCGCTCGGTTGCTACAGAGGTATTGCACCTCACCCAGAGGTGTGATATCTCACTCTCAGGTAAGCATGGAGTGTGGATCAGGACCCGACACCTGCATGCATTACACCACATTGCCGTGGGGCAGGGCAACCAATATGCCCCTGAGATGGGCACGACAGTCCCTGTCCCTGGCTGGAGTGGGGGGAGGGAACACTGAGGATGGGGAACCCTGTAGTGCAGGAGCAGGGAGGAAGCAGTTCCTGAGTGCATTGAGAAGGGAGTATAAAAGGTGGGCACCATCTTAGTTCAGTGCAGAGAAGTCTGAGCAGAAGTGACAGGGAGCAGGGGCTCTGCATGAGCTCTGCTCCGGAGGCGGGCCTAGTAACAGAGGCCCAGGCCTTGGAAGAGGGAGAAGGAAGGAAGAGGAGCGGAGAAGGCTCCAGGAATGAGGAACGAAGGGATCCCAGGGGTGCAGACTGGTGAGTCGCCACCGCACGCCCGAATCCACCTGCGTGGAGGGGTCAGGCCAAAGGGGGAGACCGGTCCCCGAAACTAGTGGAGGCAGGAAACGACCCTCAGCTAGAAACCGGAGGCTGTGACATTTTATGTGGCGCAGCCCCTCGCTACACCCGCTAGGAAGGCACCACATAGGGTCAGGGAAACTGGCGCCAAGTTTACCAAGAGGAGGCCCGAGGCAGCCGGACAGAAGGGTTGGTAAGAAAGGCCAGACAAAGGACACACAAAGGGGGTCCTGTGAAGCGCTCCAAAGTTATCTGGGAGTTGTCTGAGCCCCTCACCTGGTAAGCACAGTACGACATGGGCAGCCGTTACCTGCAGACGTGGTCTGGATAATAAGAACTGTGAGTAAAGGCCCTGGACTGCATCACTGACTCCGTGTCGTTACTGCTGCTGCCCTGCACCATCACCCCCATCCTCCGCATACACTGCCCTGAGGCTAAACTCCTCCCGTGGGGAGTTATGCTACGCTCTGCTGCACCCACAACACCAGCCTCAGCGGTCTGACCTGCAGCGGCGGTTCACTCTGACCGCAATCCACGGGTGGCGTAGTCGGACATTTAAACATCAAAACCACATAAATAGTTCCGCCACTGGTTTGACCGCCCTGAGCCACGGAACCAGGTCGCCGCCACGGAGACTACAACCACCAGAAGCACCAAAAAGCGTCCGGCTCCGGGTGTCCCAAGGCCCAGGGGGTGCATCAGAACATTTTCATCACCTTTCACAATCACCAATGGGACAAGGCAGGGATGTCCTCTGTCCCCTCTCTTATACATCCTAGTGACGGAGCACCTGCTCTCATCAATTCGCCATAACCCCAATATTAGGTGGATTGAGGTGGGAGGCACCGAGTACAAGTGCTCTCTATTTGCTGATGATGTCCTAGTATATATCACTCAATCACATATATCCATCCATGCTGTTATGGCTGAAATAGATCACTTTGTTACATGGTCAAATTTTAAAATCAATGCAGCGAAGTCTGAGGCCCTCGATGTCTCCCTCCCCAAATCCATACAGGATTCCATCCAGTCCAACTTTTCCTTTGCCTGGCCCTCACAGGGTATCAAATACTTAGGAATTCCTATTCATAGAGACCTCTCCCATCTATGTTATCTTAATTTTGGGCCCTTTATTGAACAACTCCATACAGACCACGGTTGGCAAGTTAGAACTGTAGGATTCACTACTTGAACCACTGGTGTTTTGTGGAAAAGCACATGTACACTGTGTTCCAAATTATTATGCAAAAAGTGTTTAGGAGTGATAAGGGAAGAATTTGTTTGTTTGTCAGTTAAATTCATTGATGGTGATGTGTGTCAGGGCTCTTTATATCACTGTAAGCAATTGCAGACACCTGTGCTAATTAGTTTGGCAAGTGTGTCCAATGAAAGGCAAGACTACTTAAGAAGGCTGTCCCACATTATTAAGCAGCCTACATTTTCTGCCAAAATGGGAAAGAAAAAGGATGTGTCGGCTGCTGAGAAGCAACAAATTGTGGAATGTTTAGGTCAAGGCATGACTACAATCAACATTGTGCGATGATCAGGATGAAGTGTCTTGGCAATCAAGAAGTATGTAGCTGATTCACAGTACACACGTGTGCGTGCTGATAAGGGCAAATTGAGGACTAGTGTTGAGCCACCCCCGTAGTGTTCGAGTTCGGTTCGGTTCGTCAAACACCCGTGTGTTCGCCGAACTGTTCGTCGAACTGTTCGTCGAACACCTTCGAACACCGTTAAAACCAATGGCAGGCAAACAAAAACACATAGAAACACATAGAAAACACCTTCAAAGGTGTCCAAAAGCTGACAAACTGCTCAGAAGACACAACTAACACATGGAAAAGTGACAAGTACATATAGTCATGCGAAAAGAAAAGAGGTGGAGGAGTAAAAGGAGGGGGAGACACAAATATAGGCATGTCATGCCCTTCTAAAATCCAAAAAGTGAGAAGCCGACACGTTCAGTCCGCTCCTGCCCGTGCCACCTCCGTGTCGCCGGGTTTGTGCCAGAGCCGCGGTGAACCCTGACTGCCAGCCCCCCTCTCCCAATACTGGTGCCTGTCCGCTGGTGGGTCGAGTGAGCCCCCTTGTGGTGGAGGCAGCTCTAAGCTTTTTAATTTAAATTGTCTCTCTAATTTGAATGAATACACTTTAAATCCATTTACAAGGATCTATTGGAGGGCAAGTCTCATGCCAGCAGCCGCGTAATTCCAGCTCCAGTAGCGTCCACTAAAGCTGCTGCAGTTAAAAAGCTTTTATAAGGATCGAGCTCGGCTGTCCACCGCAAGGCATCCTACTGCCAGTCCCAGCCCCTATGCCTTGGGGTGCCTCCTGATGCTCTTCACTGAGTATCCCGTGGTCCCGAAGCATTTCCTTTGAAAAAATTAAGTGTCCAAACTACAGGTGGTGTAGCTTGCTTAACGGCCGGGATAATCCGCTGACTAGCAGACACTGCTACTAGGCACAAAGTATTTCCTGGGCTAAATGCAGTTAAAAATTTGTAATTAGATACTCTCGTTGGATGCTGAGAAAGCATTCCATAGAGTCTCCTGGCACGCCATATATGATTCTCTTAAAAAGCTTGGGGTAGGGGTCTAGGGGACCTTTTTATAGCCAAAATCACGGCCCTGTATCACAATACGTCACCTAGGCTGAAGATAAATGGAACTGTAGCACCCTGAGGGCTCGGTTGCTACAGAGGTATTGCACCTCACCCAGAGGTGTGATATCTCACTCTCAGGTAAGGATGGAGTGTGGATCAGGACCCGACACCTGCATGCATTACACCACATTGCCGTGGGGCAGGGCGACCAATATGCCTCTGAGATGGGCACGACAGTTCCTGTCCCTGGCTGGAGTGGGGGGAGGGAACACTGAGGAAGGGGAACCCTGTAGTTCAGAAGCAGGGAGGAAGCAGTTCTTGGGTGCATTGAGAAGGGAGTATAAAAGGTGGGCACCATCTTAGTTCAGTGCAGAGAAGTCTGAGCAGAAGTGGCAGGGAGCAGGGGCTCTGCATGAGCTCTGCTCCGGAGGCGGGCCTAGTAACAGAGGCCCAGGCCTGGAAGAGGGAGAAGGAAGGAAGAGGAGCGGAGAAGGCTCCAGGAACGAGGAATGAAGGGATCCCAGGGGTGCGGAAGGGCGAGTCGCCACCGCACGCCCGAATCCACCTGCGTGGAGGGGTCAGGCCAAAGGGGGAGACCGGTCCCCGAAACTAGTGGAGGCAGGAAACGACCCTCAGCTAGAAACCGGAGGCTCTGACATTTTGTGTGGCGCATCCCCTCGCTACACCCGCTAGGAAGGCACCACATAGGGTCAGGAAAACTGGCGCCAAGATTACCAAGAGGAGGCCCGAGGCAGCCGGACAGAAGGGTTGGTAAGTAGTGTTGAGCCACCCCCGTAGTGTTCGAGTTCGGTTCGGTTCGTCGAACACCCGTGTGTTCGCCGAACTGTTCGTCGAACTGTTCGTCGAACACCTTCGAACACCGTTAAAACCAATGGCAGGCAAACAAAAACACATAGAAACACATAGAAAACACCTTCAAAGGTGTCCAAAAGCTGACAAACTGCTCAGAAGACACAACTAACACTTGGAAAAGTGACAAGTACATATAGTCATGCGAAAAGAAAAGAGGTGGAGGAGTAAAAGGAGGGGGAGACACAGATATAGGCATGTCATGCCCTTCTAAAATCCAAAAAGTGAGAAGCCGAGACGGCCAGTCCGCTCCTGCCCGTGCCACCTCCGTGTTGCCGGGTTTGTGCCAGAGCCGCGGTGAACCCTGACGGCCAGCCCCCCTCTCCCAATACTGGTGCCTGTCCGCTGGTGGGTCGAGAGAGCCCCCTGTGGTGGAGGCAGCTCTAAGCTTTTTAATTTAAATTGTCCCTCTAATTTGAATGAATACACTTTAAATCCATTTACAAGGATCTATTGGAGGGCAAGTCTCATGCCAGCAGCCGCGTAATTCCAGCTCCAGTAGCGTCCACTAAAGCTGCTGCAGTTAAAAAGCTTTTATAAGGATCGAGCTCGGCTGTCCACCGCAAGGCATCCTAGTGCCAGTCCCAGCCCCTATGCCTTGGGGTTCCTCCTGATGCTCTTCACTGAGTATCCCGTGGTCCCGAAGCATTTCCTTTGAAAAAATTAAGTGTCCAAACTACAGGTGGTGTAGCTTGCTTAACAGCCGGGATAATCCGCTGACTAGCAGACACTGCTACTAGGCACAAAATATTTCCTGGGCTAGATGCAGTTAAAAATTTGTAAGTAGATACTCTCGTTGGATGCTGAGAAAGCATTCCATAGAGTCTCCTGGCACGCCATATATGATTCTCTTAAAAAGCTTGGGGTAGGGGTCTAGGGGACCCTTTTATAGCCAAAATCACGGCCCTGTATCACAATACGTCACCTAGGCTGAAGATAAATGGAACTGTAGCACCGAGGGCTCGGTTGCTACAGACGTATTGCACCTCACCCAGAGGTGTGATATCTCACTCTCAGATAAGGATGGAGTGTGGATCAGGACCCGACACCTGCATGCATTACACCACATTGCCGTGGGGCAGGGCGACCAATATGCCCCTGAGATGGGCACGACAGTCCCTGTCCCTGGCTGGAGTGGGGGGAGGGAACACTGAGGAAGGGGAACCCTGCAGTGCAGGAGCAGGGAGGAAGCAGTTCCTGGGTGCATTGAGAAGGGAGTATAAAAGGTGGGCACCATCTTAGTTCAGTGCAGAGAAGTCTGAGCAGAAGTGGCAGGGAGCAGGGGCTCTGCATGAGCTCTGATCCGGAGGCGGGCCTAGTAACAGAGGCCCAGGCCTGCAAGAGGGAGAAGGAAGGAAGAGGAGCGGAGAAGGCTCCAGGAATGAGGAATGAAGGGATCCCAGGGGTGCGGACGGACGAGTCGCCACCGCACGCCCGAATCCACCTGCGTGGAGGGGTCAGGCCAAAGGGGGAGACCGGTCCCCGAACTAGTGGAGGCAGGAAACGACCCTCAGCTAGAAACCGGAGGCTCTGACATTTTATGTGGCGCAGCCCCTTGCTCCACCCGCTAGGAAGGCACCACATAGGGTCAAGGAAACTGGCGCCAAGTTTACCAAGAGGAGGCCCGAGGCAGCCGGACAGAAGTGTTGGTAAGAAAGGCCAGACAAAGGACACACAAAGGGGGTCCTGTGAAGCGCTCCAAAGTTATCTGGGAGTTGTCTGAGCCCCTCACCTGGTGAGCACAGTACGACGTGGGCAGCCGTTACCTGCAGACGTGGTCTGGATAATAAGAACTGTGAGTAAAGGCCCTGAACTGCATCACTGACTCCGTGTCGTTACTGCTGCTGCCCTGCACCATCACCCCCATCCTCCGCATACACTGCCCTGAGGCTATACTCCTCCCGTGGGGAGTTATGCTACGCTCTGCTGCACCCACAACACCAGCCTTAGCGGTCTGCCCTGTAGCGGCGGTTCACTCTGACCGCAATCCACGGGTGGCGTAGTCGGACATTTAAACATCAAAACCACATAAATAGTTCCGCCACTGGTTTGACCGCCCTGAGCCACGGAACCGGATCGCCGCCACGAAGACTACAACCACCAGCATCCACCAAAAAGGGTCCGGCTCCAGGTGTCCCAAGGCCCAGGGGGTGCGTCAGAACATTTTCATCACCTTTCACAATCACCAATGGGACAAGGCAGGGATGTCCTCTGTCCCCTCTCTTATACATCCTAGTGACGGAGCACCTGCTCTCATCAATTCGCCATAACCCCAATATTAGGTGGATTGAGGTGGGAGGCACCGAGTACAAGTGCTCTCTATTTGCTGATGATGTCCTAGTATATATCACTCAATCACATATATCCATCCCTGCTGTTATGGCTGAAATAGATCACTTTGTTACATGGTAAAATTTTAAAATCAATGCAGCGAAGTCTGAGGCCCTCGATGTCTCCCTCCCTAAATCCATATAGGATTCCATCCAGTCCAACTTTCCCTTTGCCTGGCCCTCACAGGGTATCAAATACTTAGGAATTCCTATTCATAGAGACCTCTCCCATCTATGTTATCTTAATTTTGGGCCCTTTATTGAACAATTCCATACAGACCACGGTTGGCAAGTTAGAACTGTAAGATTCACTACGTGAACCACTGGTGTTTTGTGGAAAAGCACATGTACACCGCGTTCCAAATTATTATGCAAAAAGTGTTTAGGAGTGATAAGGGAAGAATTTGTTTGTTTGTCAGTTAAACTCATTGATGGTGATGTGTGTCAGGGCTCTTTATATCACTGTAAGCAATTGCAGACACCTGTGCTAATTAGTTTGGCAGGTGTGTCCAATGAAAGGCAAGACTACTTAAGAAGGCTCTCTCACATTATTAAGCAGCCTACATTTTCTGCCAAAATGGGAAAGAAAAAGGATGTGTCGGCTGCTGAGAAGCAACAAATTGTGGAGTGTTTAGGTCAAGGCATGACTACAATCAACATTGTGCGATGATCAGGATGAAGTGTCTTGGCAATCAAGAAGTATGTTGCTGATTCACAGTACACACGTGTGCGTGCTGATAAGGGCAAATTGAGGACTCTTTCCTACAGGCAATTACGTCAGGTTGAAAGAGCAGCGGGAAAAAAGCCTTGTCATAGCAGCAGACAAGTTTTTGAAGCTACTTGTGCCTCCAACGTCCCCCGAACAACAAGATGCAGGGTCCTTCAGAGGTTTGCAGCTGTGCATACGCCATCCTGTCGACCTCCTCTATCCACTTCACACAAGCAGAAACGGCTCCAGTGGGCCAAACATTACATGAAGACTGATTTCAAAACTGTTTTGTTCACGGATGAGTGCCGTGCAGCGCTCGATGGTCCAGATGAATGGAGTGGAGGATGGCTGGTTGATGGACACCCCACGCAAACACGGCTACAGCGCCAACAAGGAGGAGGTGGAGTAATGTTTTGGGCTGGAATCATGGGGAGAGAGATTGTCGGCCCCTTTAGGATCCCTGAAGGCGCTAAAGATGAACTCCATAATGTATGTGGATTTTCTCAAACAGCACTTCCTGCCATGGTTCAAGAAGAAGAACCGTGTATTTCACAGCAAGATCATTTTTCTGCATGATAATGCACCATCTCATGCTGCACATAAAACATCTGCATCTCTGGCTGATATGGGCATAAAAGGGGACAAACTTATGGTGTGACCCCCATGCTCCCCTGACCTCTACCCCATTCAGAACCTTTGGAGCATCATTAAAAGGAGTGTCTATGATGGCGGGAGGCAGTTCACATCTAAGCAACAGCTCTGGGAGGGTATTCTGTCCTCATGCAAAACAATTGAAGCAGAAACCATCCAAAACCTGACAAATTCAATGGACGAGAGAGTTCAGAAGCTCCTTTCGAACAAGGGGTCCTATGTGAAAATGTAACATCACATAGAATAAAGTTTTGAGTTGAAAACTGTTTGATTTCAGTTTCTAACAACCTGCTAATGCTTATAATTTCAAAAATGACCATTTTTTTGGT
The DNA here is from genome assembly GCF_046119375.1 of Phyllobates terribilis. Classification (NCBI taxonomy): domain Eukaryota; kingdom Metazoa; phylum Chordata; class Amphibia; order Anura; family Dendrobatidae; genus Phyllobates; species Phyllobates terribilis. The sequence goes on from NW_027362761.1 coordinate 288,863,081, forward strand.
CTTTATTAAAATGAAAAGGTTGATCGAAAAGTTTGGGGGATCTAAGAGTGTGGCAACCCAGTAGTCATGATTACTTCGAATTCTGACAATATGAGGGTCATGCTGCAGGTAGTGCAGCAAGAAGGCACTTATGTGTCTTGCGCATCTCGGAGCCCCAAAATTATTTTCCGGGCTAGATGCAGCTAAAAATTATTTTTAATTTTAAATCTGGTGAAGCTTATTATAGATGGCCTAATAGGATCAGTGCTGCACACTGCTACAAAGCCCAAATTATTTTCCAGTCAAGATACAGATAAACATGATTAGTAATTTGAAAGCTTAAAACGGTTGGTAGGGTGATTTTAACCAATCATCAAGCTTTTACTCTCCCCAGGATGACACAGGGGTAGAAAAGTCGTTTCGGATCCATGATTTGTTCATCTTTATGAACGTGAGTCTGTCTACATTATCAGTGGAGAGCCGCGTGCGCTTATCTGTCAGCACACCACCAGCAGCGCTGAACACACGTTCAGACAGAACGCTGGCTGCGGGGCATGACAAGATCTCCAAGGCGTAAGTGGCTAGCTCCGGCCATTTATCCAGATTGGAAGCCCAAAAAGAGCAAGGGTCCAGTGACACAGTCGTGGCTTCAATGTTTACTTGGAGATACTCCTGTACCATCGTCTCTAGGCGTTGACTATGTGTCAGACTTCTTGTCTCCTGTGGCCTTGCAAAGGATGGGCTAAAAAAGTGATGAAATGATTCCGCAAAATTGATGTTACCAGCAGATACTGTGGTTCTGTTACGGTTTGAGTGCTGAACACTTGACGGTCCCACGGTTGGCAAGTTGGAACTGTGAGATTCACTACGTGCACCACTGGTATTTTGTGGAAAAGCACATGTAAGATTCTGCAACAGTCTCTGCTGATACTCCTGCATGCGTGCATCCCTTTCTATGGCAGGAATAATTTCTGCAAATTTACTTTTGTACCGGGGATCTAACAGTGTGGCAACCCAGTAGTCAGGATTATTTCTAATTCTCACAATTCGAGGGTCATGTTGCAGGTAGTGCAGCAAGAAGGCACTCATGTGTGTTGCGCATCCAGGAGCACCAAGTCCCTGTTGTGTTGGTGGCGAGGTAACAATCATGCTTCCTTCCTCTGTCCTCTCCCCCCAACCTCGCACAACAGAAATGTGATCAAGGTCTCCCTCATCTGATGAGTCTTCCATCAGTTCGTCCTCCACTTCTTCCTGGGCTCCTGCACCTTCCTCACTAGTTTGGCTGCTACCATGCGCCCTGGTAAAATCATCTCCCCCACCCTCACATGCCTGCCGCCTTGGTGCTGCCGACCGTCTGGACCTTGCAGATGTTAGCCCTTCCGCATACAACTCCTCCTCCTCTACTTCCTCCACCTCCTCTTGTGCCACCACCTGACTCCGAATTCTGTTTAACATGTGCTCCAGCATGTAAATCACCGGAATAGTCATGCTGATAATGGCATCGTCAGCACTAAACATCTTCGTCGCCATTTCAAAACTGTGCAGAAGGGTGCATAGGTCCCTGATCTGAGACCACTCCTCCAGCGTGATTTGCCCCACCTCTGAATCTCGTTGGCCCAGGCTATACGTCAGAACGTATTGCACCAGGGCTTGTCGGTGCTGCCACAGTCGCTTCAACATGTGCAGAGTTGAATTCCACCGGGTAGGCACATCGCATTTTAGCCGGTGAAGTGGCAGGCCCAACGACTTCTGTAGAGATGTAAGTCGCTGAGCTGCGGGATGCGAACGGCGGAAGTGAGCACACAGCGACCGTGCCCTCTGCAGAAGGCCATCTAGTCTGGGATAGTGGGCTAAAAATTGCTGGACAACCAGGTTCAACACGTGAGCCATACAAGGCACGTGTGTGACATTGCCCCGGCGAAGGGCCGCACCCAGGTTTGCAGCATTGTCGCACACGGCCTTCCCTGGTTTCAGGTCCAGTGGAGACAACCATTCATGAAATTGGTTCTCCAGAGCTGACCACAACTCCTCAGCTGTGTGACTCACATTTCCCAGACATTTCAATGTAAAAACCGCCTGATGACGTTGAGCCCTACTGCCAGCATAGTAAGGAGGTGTGCAGGATCCCTTCTGCGCAGTTAGAAAGCTTGTGGCATGACCAGACAGGCTTTGGGTGCAGGTGGAAGACCGAGAGGAGGTTGAGGAGGCAGAAGCAGTGGAGGAACTTTGACATAAAGAGAATTGACGCACAACTCGTGGGGACGGCAAGACTTGGACAGCAGCCCCTTGTCCTGCTGTCACCATAGTTACCCAGTGCCCAGTCAGCGACATGTAACGCCCCTGTCCATGCCTACTCGTCCAAGTGTCTGTGGTGAAATGCACCCTGTCACACACAGAGTTTCTCAAAGAAGCGGTGATGTTGTGTGCGACATGCTGGTGGAGCGCAGGCACACCTTTCTTTGAGAAGTAGTGCCGACTGGGCATCTGGTACTGGGGCACTGCGACGGACATAAGGTCTCGAAAATCCTCTGTGTCCACCAGGCGGAAAGGCAGCATTTCTGTAGCCAAGAGCTTGCAGATTGTGAAATTCAACCTCTTAGCTTTCTCATGGCTAGGAGGAAATGGTCTTTTACTTGTCCACATCTGAGGGACCGAGGGCTGGCTATTGTGCTTAGACGGGGTTGATAAGGGTGTCCCCGGCAAACTGCCGGTCTGTGAGGAAGATGCAGGCGGACATGTTAGGTTGCCTTGATCCAAAGGTGGTGCTATCGATGTCGGACAGCGCTCAAGACCAGCTGGTGTTACCACCTCCAAAGAAAATGATGACCTGCCAATCACGCTGGCTGTTGCGGGTAAAGAGGTGGCAGGTCTGCGCCCCAAAACAGGTGTGACTGCTGTCCCCCCAGTCACAGAGGATGAAGAGGCCGCGGATGCACAAGATATGGCAGACGGTGGTTGGCCCGGCCGGCTAGGCCGCATTGTAGCACACTGAGCTTCCCACTGCAACTTATGCTTCATGTCCATGTGCCGGTTCATGCATGAAGTACTCAAACTATGTATTTTTTGGCCTCTACTTAGCTTTTGCTGACAAATGTTACAGATAACACGAGTTGGGTCATCTTTATCGATCTGAAAAAATGCCCAGGCTATGCAAGGCTTAGCACCCATGCGACCTGAAGAGCCACCACGACTTGTGGTGAGAGGCAGAGTTGTGTTTGAGGATGCAGTTGTTGACGTGCTTCCAGTACTACGTCTCTGTCCAGGAAGGCGCAACCTGACCTCGTCGTCACTAGCATCTTCCTCCACCTCCTCTGCTGACCTCATCTCTTGGCTGACTGTGGGTTGACAGTAAGTGGGATCTCCGACCTCATCATCATCACCCTGTGCGTTATCACACCCGTCGTCCTCAGAGCCAACCTGTTCCTGCCCTGACAAAAAACTAAAGTTGTCGCTCCAATCAGGTATTTGAGTCTTATCATCGTCTTCCTCATTGTCTCCACCAACAGGAGTTACAGTTTGGGAATGAGGGTCTACATTATGGTCAGAACCTTCTGCGTCTGGTCCTGGATCCGACTCATAAAGATTCTGGGCATCAGTGCAGATCATTTCCTCGTCTGGATTCACAGAAGCGCTGGAGTCGACCTCTGATTCCCAGGCTATAGTATGAGTAAACAGCTCTGCAGACTCAACCATCTGTTCTACCTCATACTCAGACGGGCAGCTGGAGATTTGGGAGCTGTGAGGAAGCAAGTGCGATTTGGGTGACACCTTTGAGGACTGGAGTATTTGTGATGTTGAAGTTGATGTGGAGGAGAGCCCACTTAAAGGAGCACTTGATATCCGTTGAAGCACCTGCTGTTTTTGTGCCTCATCTGGAATTTGTAGCGATTGGCGTGGCCGTAAGAAAGGGATCTTATCACATTGTCCGCTAAAAGAAGTAGACATTTTAGTTTGGCTGGAAGATGGTCTTTCTTCTGCACCTACCCCACGGACACAACCTTTTTTCCCCTTCCCAACACGCCTATTCCCGTTTCCACCAGCAGCAGGCCTTTTTCCACTCATTTTGGTGGTTAACTAATTCACAACTCTGGAGTTGTTTGCACAAAAAAACAATGGATGGTAACCGAGCAGAGCTGAGTGGCCAAACTGTGGTATTAGGCCAAAACTATTGGCTGGGTTAGATGCAGAAAAAAATTATTTTTAATTTGCAACCTGATGGAGGTCAGTATAGATGGACTAATAGACCAAGTCCCACACACCGCTAGAAGCCCAAATATTTTTTCAGAGCTAGATGCAGAAATTTTTTTTATTCAATTTGCAACCTGATGGAGGTCAGTATAGATGGACTAATAGACCAAGTCCCACACACTGCTAGAAGCCCAAATATTTTTTCAGAGCTAGATGCAAAAAAAAATTATTTTTAATTTGCAACCTGATGGAGGTCAGTATAGATGGACTAATAGACCAAGTCCCACACACCGCTAGAAGCCCAAATATTTTTTCAGAGCTAGATGCAGAAAAAAATTATATTCAATTTGCAACCTGCTGGAGGTCAGTATAGAAGGACTAATAGAACAAGTCCCACACACTGCTAGAAGCCCAAATATTTTTTCAGAGCTAAATGAAGAAAAAAATTATTTTTAATTTGCAACCTGATGGAGGTCAGTATAGATGGACTAATAGACCAAGTCCCACACACTGCTAGAAGCCCAAATATTTTTTCAGAGCTAGATGCAGAAAAAAATTATTTTTAATTTGCAACCTGATGGAGGTCAGTATAGATGGACTAATAGACCAAGTCCCACACACCGCTAGAAGCCCAAATATTTTTTCAGAGCTAGATGCAGAAAATTTTTTTATTCAATTTGCAACCTGATGGAGGTCAGTATAGATGGACTAATAGACCAAGTCCCACACACTGCTAGAAGCCCAAATATTTTTTCAGAGCTAGATGCAGAAAAAAATTATTTTTAATTTGCAACCTGATGGAGGTCAGTATAGATGGACTAATAGACCAAGTCCCACACACCGCTAGAAGCCCAAATATTTTTTCAGAGCTAGATGCAGAAAAAAATTATATTCAGTTTGCAACCTGATGGAGGTCAGTATAGATGGACTAATAGAATGATGCTATGCCCAAAAGATTTTACTTCACTAGGTGCAGTAAAAAAATTGGTATTCTATACACAGGTGGTATATCTTGCAACACAGATAGGCTACTCCACTGACTAACACACTTTGCAATAGGCCAAAAAGGATTAGCTTTGCTAGATTCAGCCAAATGCTGTGAAAAAAACTTGCACAGCACTGGCACAGTCCTGCCTGGCAAAAACTGATAGGAACTGATGTAACCTAGTCCTGAAAAGGACTCCAATTACAATTAGTCTTTACTCCCACAATCTATCTATTTAAGAGCACAGACCTGCCTGATAAAAGTCGTAGGAAATGCTGTAACCTAGTCCTTAAAAGGACTGCAATCACAACTATTCCCTACTCCCAAGCTATCTGTATATTTGTGCGAAAATTGGCTTGAAATTAACAATGTATAGCGCACACAGCAACAGCGGTGCCGTCTAACACGCAGCTGCAGCAGTGAGAAAATGGTGGCGATGGGGAAAATGGCTTGGTCTTATAGGGCAAGGACATGTGACATACACTGCCAATGACACATGCCCTTGCTTGTGTGAAAAAAAGCACTTCGCTCCGTGTGTGCGCTGCTGATAGGCTGACAGATTGCACCTCCCCACTGTAAATGCGGGAAAGAGAAAAAAAAATGGAGATCTTCATTGTTCCTGCAGAGATCCATCCCCTGCCCCTCCCCCCACCCCGCTGTACACTCAAACTGCGTATTAACATTAATTTTCATCATTACTGAGAAAAAATCCAGTTATGATTTTGGTGCACGAACAGTTATCGAACATAACCTCGAACAGCCGAATTTTTCTCAAATTGTTCGTGTTCGCCGAACGGCTCGAACACCGCCCAAAACAGCTCGAATTTGAGATTGGCGAACAGTTCGAGTAGAACAACGCTCATCTCTAGTTATTACTTACAGCGTTCAGCATAAGTGAGTACACCCCCCTGTATTCTCAGTACGTTATATATACAGCGTTCAGCATAAGTGAGTACACCCCCCTGTATTCTCAGTACGTTATATATACAGCGTTGAGCATAAGTGAGTACACCCCCCTGTATTCTCAGTACGTTATATATACAGCGTTCAGCATAAGTGAGTAGACCTCCCTGTATTCTCAGTACGTTATACATACAGCGTTCAGCATAAGTCAGAACACCCCCTGTATTCTCAGTACGTTATACATACAGAGTTCAGCATTAGTGAGTACACCCCCCTGTATTCTCAGTACGTTATACATACAGAGTTCAGCATTAGTGAGTACACCCCCCTGTATTCTCAGTACGTTATACATACAGAGTTCAGCATTAGTGAGTACACCCCCTGTATTCTCAGTACGTTATACATACAGCGTTCAGCATAAGTCAGAACACCCCCTGTATTCTCAGTACTTTATACATACAGCGTTGAGCATAAGTGAGTACACCCCCCTGTATTCTCAGTACGTTATATATACAGCGTTGAGCATAAGTGAGTACACCCCCCTGTATTCTCAGTACGTTATATATACAGCGTTCAGCATAAGTGAGTACACCTCCCTGTATTCTCAGTACGTTATACTTACAGAGTTCAGCATTAGTGAGTACACCCCCCTGTATTCTCAGTACGTTATATATACAGCGTTCAGCATAAGTCAGAACACCCCCTGTATTCTCAGTACTTTATACATACAGCGTTGAGCATAAGTGAGTACACCCCCCTGTATTCTCAGTACATTATATATACAGCGTTGAGCATAAGTAAGTACACCCCCCTGTATTCTCAGTACGTTATATATACAGCGTTCAGCATAAGTGAGTACACCCCCCTCTATTCTCAGTACGTTATATATACAGCGTTCAGCATAAGTGGGTACACCCCCCTGTATTCTCAGTACGTTATACATACAGCGCTCAGCATAAGTGAGTACACCCCCCTGTATTCTCAGTACGTTATACATACAGCGTTCAGCATAAGTCAGTACACCTCCCTGTATTCTCAGTACGTTATACATACAGAGTTCAGCATTAGTGAGAACACCCCCCTGTATTCTCAGTACGTTATATATACAGCATTCAGCATAAGTAAGTACACCCCCGTATTCTCAGTACGTTATATATACAGCGTTCAGCATAAGTCAGAACACCCCCTGTATTCTCAGTACTTTATACATACAGCGTTGAGCATAAGTGAGTACACCCCCCTGTATTCTCAGTACGTTATATATACAGCGTTCAGCATAAGTGAGTACACCTCCCTGTACTCTCAGTACGTTATACATACAGAGTTCAGCATTAGTGAGTACACCCCCCTGTATTCTCAGTACGTTATATATACAGCGTTCAGCATAAGTCAGAACACCTCCCTGTACTCTCAGTACGTTATACATACAGAGTTCAGCATTAGTGAGTACACCCCCCTGTATTCTCAGTACGTTATATATACAGCGTTCAGCATAAGTCAGAACACCCCCTGTATTCTCAGTACTTTATACATACAGCGTTCAGCATAAGTGAGTACACCTCCCTGTATTCTCAGTACGTTATTACTTACAGCGTTCAGCATAAGTCAGAACACCCCCTGTATTCTCAGTACTTTATACATACAGCGTTCAGCATAAGTGAGTACACTTCCCTGTATTCTCAGTACATTATACATACAGCGTTCAGCATAAGTGAGTACTCCCACCTGTATTCTCAGTACGTTATATATACAGTGCTCAGCATAAGTAAGTACACCCCCCTGTACTCTCAGTACGTTATACATACAGCGTTCAGCATCAGTCAGTACACCTCCCTGTATTCTCAGTACATTATACATACAGCTCTCAGCATAATTAAGTACACCCCCCTGTACTCTCAGTACGTTATACATACAGCGTTCAGCATAAGTCACTACACCCCCCTGTATTCTCAGTACGTTATATATACAGCGTTCAGCATAAGTGAGTACACCCCCCTGTATTCTCAGTACGTTATACATACAGCGTTCAGCATAAGTAAGTACACCCCCCTGTATTCTCAGTACGTTATACATTCAGCGCTCAGCATAAGTGAGTACACCCCCCAGTATTCTCAGTACATTATATATACAGCGTACAGCATAAGTCAGTACACCCCCCGGTATTCTCAGTACGTTATATATACAGTGTTCAGCATAAGTCAGTACACCCCCCCTGTATTCTCAGTACGTTATATAAACAGCGTTCAGCATAAGTCAGTACACCCCCCTGTATTCTCAGTACTTTATACATACAGCGTTCAGCATAAGTCAGTACACCCCCCTGTATTCTCAGTACGTTATACATACAGCGTTCAGCATAAGTCAGTACACCCCCCTGTATTCTCAGCACGTTATATATACAGCGTTCAGCATATGTAAGTACACCCCCCTGTACTCTCAGTACGTTATATATACAGCGTTCAGCATAAGTCAGTACACCCCCCTGTATTCTCAGTACGTTATATATATACAGCGTTCAGCATAAGTGAGTACACCCCCCTGTATTCTCAACACGTTATATATACAGCGTTCAGCATAAGTCAGTACACCCCCCTGTATTCTCAGTATGTTATACATACAGCGTACAGCATAAGTAAGTACACCCCCTGTATTCTCAGTACGTTATATATTCAGCGTTCAGCATAAGTAAGTACACCCCCCTGTATTCTCAGTACGTTATATATACAGCGTTCAGCATAAGTAAGTACACCCCCCTGTATTCTCAGTATGTTATACATACAGCGTACAGCATAAGTAAGTACACCCCCTGTATTCTCAGTATGTTATATATTCAGCGTTCAGCATAATTAAGTACACCCCCCTGTATTCTCAGTACGTTATATATACAGCGTTCATCATAAGTAAGTACACCCCCCTGTATTCTCAGTATGTTATACATACAGCGTACAGCATAAGTAAGTACACCCCCTGTATTCTCAGTACGTTATATATTCAGCGTTCAGCATAAGTCAGTATACCCCCCTGTATTCTCAGTACGTTATACATACAGCGTTCAGCATAAGTAAGTACACCCCCTGTATTCTCAGTATGTTATACATACAGCGTTCAGCATTAGTGAGTGCACCCCCCTGTATTCTCAGTACGTTATGTATACAGCCTTCAGCATAAGTCAGTACACCCCCCTGTATTCTCAGTACATTATACATACAGCGTTCAGCATAAGTCAGTACACCCCCCTGTATTCTCAGTACGTTATACATACAGCGTTCAGCATTAGTGAGTACACCCCCCTGTATTCTCAGTACGTTATATATACAGCGTTCAGAATAAGTCAGAACACCCCCTGTATTCTCAGTACATTATAAATACAGCGTTCAGCATAAGTAAGTACACCCCCCTGTATTCTCAGTACGTTATATATACAGCGTTCAGCATAAGTCAGAACACCCCTGTATTCTCAGTACTTTATACATACAGCGTTCAGCATAAGTGAGTACACCTCCCTGTATTCTCAGTACGTTATATATACAGCGTTCAGCATAAGTCAGTACACCTCCCTGTATTCTCAGTACGTTATTACTTACAGCGTTCAGCATAAGTCAGAACACCCCCTGTATTCTCAGTACGTTATATATACAGCGTTCAGCATAAGTGAGTACACCTCCCTGTATTCTCAGTACGTTATATATTCAGCGTTCAGCATAAATAAGTACACCCCCCCTGTATTCTCAGTACGTTATATATACAGCGTTCAGCATAAGTGAGTACACCCCCCTGTATTCTCAGTACGTTATATATACAGCGTTCAGCATAAGTAAGTACACCCCCCTGTACTCTCAGTACGTTATATATACAGCGTTCAGCATAAGTCAGTACACCCCCTGTATTCTCAGTACATTATATATATACAGCGTTCAGCATAAGTGAGTACACCCCCCTGTATTCTCAGTACGTTATATATACAGCGCTCAGCATAAGTAAGTACACCCCCTGTATTCTCAGCACGTTATACATACAGCATTCAGCGTAAGTCAGTACACCCCCCTGTATTCTCAGTACTTTATACATAGAGTGCTCAGCGTAAGTACACCCCCCTGTATTCTCAGCACGTTATACATACAGCATTCAGCGTAAGTCAGTACACCCCCCTGTATTCACAGTATGTTATATATACAGCGTTCAGCATGTCAGTACACCCCCTGTATTCTCAGTACGTTATATATACAGCGTTCAGCATAAGTAAGTACACCCCCCTGTATTCTCAGTATGTTATACATACAGCGTTCAGCATAAGTAAGTACACCCCCCTGTATTCTCAGTACGTTATATATACAGCGTTCAGCATCAGTAAGTACACCCCCCTGTATTCTCAGTATGTTATACATACAGCGTACAGCATAAGTAAGTACACCCCCTGTATTCTCAGTACATTATATATGCATCATTCAGCATAAGTAAGTACACCCCCTGTATTCTCAGTACGTTATATATACAGCTTCCAGCATAAGTCAGTACACCTCCCTTTATTCTCAGTACGTTATATATCTAGCGTTCAGCATAAGTCAGTACACCCCCCTGTATTCTCAGTACATTATATATACAGCGTTCAGCATGTCAGTACACCCCCCGTATTCTCAGTACGTTATATATACAGTGTTCAGCATAAGTCAGTACACCCCCCTGTATTTTCAGTATGTTATATATACAGTGTTCAGCATAAGTCAGTACACCCCCCTGTATTCTCAGTACGTTATACATACAGCGTTCAGCATAAGTCAGTACACCCCCCTGTACTCTCAGTACGTTAAATATACAGCGCTCAGCATAAGTCAGTACACCCCCCTGTATTTTCAGTACATTATACATACAGCGTTCAGCATAACTAAGTCCACCCCCCTGTACTCTCAGTACGTTATATATACAGCTTTCAGCATAAGTCAGTACACCCCCCTGTATTTTCAGTACATTATACATACAGCGTTCAGCATAAGTCAGTACACTCCCCTGTATTCTCAGTATTTTATACATGCAGCGTTCAGCATAAGTCAGTACACCCCCCTGTATTCTCAGCACATTATACATACAGCGTTCAGCATAAGTAAGTACACCCCCTGTATTCTCAGTACATTATACATACAGCGTTCAGCATAAGTAAGTACACCCCCTGTATTCTCAGTATGTTATACATAATGCGTTCAGCATAAGTCAGTACACCTCCCTGTACTCTCAGTACGTTATATATACAGCGTTCAGCATAAGTCAGTTCACCCCCCTGTATTCTCAGTACATTATACATACAGCGTTCAGCATAAATCAGTACACCCCCCTGTATTCTCAGTACTTTATACATACAGAGATCAGCATAAGTGAGTACACTCCCCTGTATTGTCAGTACTTTATTCATACAACATTGAGCATAAGTCATTACACCCCCCTGTATTCTCAATACGTTATATATACAGCGCTCAGCATAAGTAAGTACACCCCCTGTATTCTCAGCACGTTATACATACAGCATTCAGCGTAATCAGTACACCCCCCTGTATTCTCAGTACGTTATACATACAGTGCTCTGAGTAAGTACACCCCCCTGTATTCTCAGCACGTTATACATACAGCGTTCAGCATAAGTCAGTACACCCCCCTGTATTCACAGTATGTTATACATACAGCGTTCAGCATAAGTCAGTACGCCCCCCGGTATTCTCAGTACGTTACATATACAGTGTTCAGCATAAGTCAGTACACCCCCCCTGTATTCTCAGTACGTTATATGTACAGCGTTCAGCATAAGTCAGTACACCCCCCTATATTCTCAGTACTTTATACATACAGCGTTCAGCATAAGTCAGTACACCCCCCTGTATTCTCAGTACGTTATACATACAGCGTTCAGCATAAGTAAGTACACCCCCCTGTATTCTCAACGCGTTATATATACAGCGTAAGTCAGTACACCCCCTGTATTCTCAGTACGTTATACATACAGTGGTTCAGCATAAGTCAGTACACCCCCCTGTATTCTCAGTACGTTATGCATACAGCGTTCAGCATAAGTGAGTACACCCCCCTGTATTCTCAGTACGTTATACATACAGTGTTCAGCATAAGTAAGTACACCCCCCTGTATTCTCAGTACGTTATATATACAGCGTTCAGCATAATTAAGTACACCCCCCTGTATTCTCAGAACATTATACATACAGCTCTCAGCATAAGTAAGTACACCCCCTGTAATCTTGGTACGTTATATATACAGCATTCAGCATAAGTCAGTACACCCCCCTGTACTCTCAGTACGTTATGCATACAGCGTTCAGCATAAGTGAGTACACCCCCCTGTATTCTCAGTACATTATACATACAGCATTCAGCATAATTAAGTACACCCCCCTGTATTCTCAGAACATTATACATACAGCTCTCAGCATAAGTAAGTACACCCCCTGTAATCTTGGTACGTTATATATACAGCATTCAGCATAAGTCAGTACACCCCCCTGTACTCTCAGTACGTTATGCATACAGCGTTCAGCATAAGTGAGTACACCCCCTGTATTCTCAGTACGTTATACATACAGCGTTCAGCATAAGTAAGTACACCCCCTGTATTCTCAGTATGTTATACATACAGCGTTCAGTATAAGTCAGTACACCCCCCTGTACTCTCAGTATGTTATATATACAGCCTTCAGCATAAGTCAGTACACCCCCCTGTATTCTCAGTACATTATACATACAGCGTTCAGCATAAGTCAGTACACCCCCCTGTATTCTCAGTACGTTATACATACAGCGTTCAGCATTAGTGAGTACACCCCCCTGTATTCTCAGTACGTTATACATACAGAGTTCAGCATTAGTGAGTACACCCCCCTGTATTCTCAGTACGTTATATATACAGCGTTCTGCATAAGTCAGAACACCCCCTGTATTCTCAGTACTTTATACATACAGCGTTCAGCATAAATGAGTACACCTCCCTGTATTCTCAGTACGTTATTACTTACAGCGTTCAGCATAAGTCAGAACACCCCCTGTATTCTCAGTACTTTATACATACAGCGTTCAGCATAAGTGAGTACACCCCCCTGTATTCTCAGTACGTTATATATACAGCGTTCAGCATAAGTGAGTACACCTCCCTGTATTCTCAGTACATTATACATACAGCGTTCAGCATAAGTGAGTACACCCCCCTGTATTCTCAGTACGTTATATATACAGTGCTCAGCATAAGTAAGTACAGCCCCCTGTATTCTCAGTACATTATACATACAGCTCTCAGCATAATTAAGTACACCCCCCTGTACTCTCAGTACGTTATAAATACAGTTTTCAGCATAAGTCACTACACCCCCCTGTATTCTCAGTACGTTATATATACAGCGTTCAGCATAAGTGAGTACACCCCCCCTGTATTCTCATTACGTTATACATACAGCGTTCAGCATAAGTAAGTACACCCCCTGTATTCTCAGTACGTTATACATTCAGCGCTCAGCATAAGTGAGTACACCCCCCAGTATTCTCAGTACATTATATATACAGCGTACAGCATAAGTCAGTACGCCCCCCGGTATTCTCAGTACGTTACATATACAGTGTTCAGCATAAGTCAGTACACCCCCCCTGTATTCTCAGTACGTTATATATACAGCGTTCAGCATAAGTCAGTACACCCCCCTATATTCTCAGTACTTTATACATACAGCGTTCAGCATAAGTCAGTACACCCCCCTGTATTCTCAGTGCGTTATACATACAGCGTTCAGCATAAGTAAGTACACCCCCCTGTATTCTCAGCGCGTTATATATACAGCGTAAGTCAGTACACCCCCTGTATTCTCAGTACGTTATACATACAGTGGTTCAGCATAAGTCAGTACACCCCCCTGTATTCTCAGTACGTTATACATACAGTGGTTCAGCATAAGTCAGTACACCCCCCTGTATTCTCAGTACGTTATACATACAGCGTTCAGCATAAGTGAGTACACCCCCCTGTATTCTCAGTACGTTATACATACAGCGTTCAGCATAAGTAAGTACACCCCCCTGTATTCTCAGTACGTTATATATACAGCGTTCAGCATAATTAAGTACACCCCCTGTAATCTTGGTACGTTATATATACAGCATTCAGCATAAGTCAGTACACCCCCCTGTACTCTCAGTACGTTATGCATACAGCGTTCAGCATAAGTGAGTACACCCCCCTGTATTCTCAGTACATTATACATACAGCATTCAGCATAAGTATGTACACCCCCCTGTATTCTCAGCGCGTTATATATACAGCGTTCAGCGTAAGTCAGTACACCCCCTGTATTCTCAGTACGTTATACATACAGTGGTTCAGCATAAGTCAGTACACCCCCCTGTATTCTCAGTACGTTATACATACAGCGTTCAGCATAAGTGAGTACACCCCCCTGTATTCTCAGTACGTTATACATACAGCTTTCAGCATAAGTAAGTACACCCCCTGTATTCTCAGTACGTTATATATACAGCGTTCAGCATAATTAAGTACACCCCCCTGTATTCTCAAAACATTATACATACAGCTCTCAGCATAAGTAAGTACACCCCCTGTAATCTTGGTACGTTATACATACAGCATTCAGCATAAGTCAGTACACCCCCCTGTACTCTCAGTACGTTATGCATACAGCGTTCAACATAAGTGAGTACACCCCCCTGTATTCTCAGTACGTTATACATACAGCGTTCAGCATAAGTAAGTACACCCCCCTGTATTCTCAGTACGTTATATATGCAGCGTTCAGCATAAGTTAGTACATCTCCCTGTATTCTCAGTACATTATACATACAGCGTTCAGCATAAGTCAGTACACCCCCCGGTATTCTCAGTACGTTATACATACAGCGCTCAGCATAAGTGAGTACACCCACCTGTATTCTCAGTACGTCATACATACAGCGTTCAGCATAAGTAAGTACACCCCCCTGTACTCTCAGTACTTTATACTTACAGCGCTCAGCATAATTCAGTACATCCCCCTGTATTCTCAGTACGTTATACATACAGCGTTCAGCATAAGTAAGTACACCCCCCTGTATTCTCAGTACGTTATATATGCAGCGTTCAGCATAAGTGAGTACATCTCCCTGTATTCTCAGTACATTATACATACAGCGTTCAGCATAAGTCAGTACACCCCCCGGTATTCTCACTACGTTATATATACAGCGTTCAGCATAATTCAGTACACCCCCCTGTATTCTCAGTACGTTATACATACAGCTCTCAGCATAAGTAAGTACACCCCCCTGTACTCTCAGTACGTTATATATACAGGGTTCAGCATAAGTCAGTACACCCCCCTGTATTCACTGTACGTTATACATACATCATTCAGCATAGGTCAGTACACCCCCCTGTATTCTCAGTATGTTATACATACAGCGTTCAGCATAAGTGAGTACACCCCCCTGTATTCTCAGTACGTTATACATACAGCTTTCAGCATAAGTAAGTACACCCCCCTGTATTCTCAGTACGTTATATATACAGCGTTCAGCATAATTAAGTACACCCCCCTGTATTCTCAAAACATTATACATACAGCTCTCAGCATAAGTAAGTACACCCCCTGTAATCTTGGTACATTATACATACAGCATTCAGCATAAGTCAGTACACCCCCCTGTACTCTCAGTACGTTATGCATACAGCGTTCAACATAAGTGAGTACACCCCCCTGTATTCTCAGTACGTTATACATACAGCGTTCAGCATAAGTCACTACACCCCAATATATTCTCAGTACGTTATATATACAGCGTTCAGAATATGTCAGTACACCCCCCTGTATTCTCAGTACGTTATATATACAGCGTTCAGCATAAGTCAGTACACCCCCTGTATTCTCAGTACGTTATACATGCAGCGTTCAGCATAAGTAAGTACACCCCAATGTATTCTCAGTACGTTATATATACAGCGTTCAGCATAAGTCAGTACACCCCCTGTATTCTCAGTACGTTATACATACAGCGTTCAGCATAAGTAAGTACACCCCAATGTATTCTCAGTACGTTATATATACACCGTTCAGCATAAGTCAGTACACCCCCTGTATTCTCAGTACGTTATACATACAGCGTTCAGCATAAGTTAGTACACTCCCCTGTATTCTCAGTACGTTATATATACAGCGTTCAGCATAAGTCAGTACACCCCCCTGTATTCTCAGTACGTTATTTATACAGCATTCAGCATAAGTAAGTACACCCACCTGTATTCTCAGCACGTTATATATACAGCGTTCAGCGTAAGTCAGTACACCCCCTGTATTCTCAGTACGTTATACATACAGTGGTTCAGCATAAGTCAGTACACCCCCCTGTATTCTCAGTACGTTATACATACAGCGTTCAGCATAAGTGAGTACACCCCCCTGTATTCTCAGTACGTTATACATACAGCTTTCAGCATAAGTAAGTACACCCCCCTGTATTCTCAGTACGTTATATATACAGCGTTCAGCATAAGTCAGTACACCCCCCGGTATTCTCAGTACGTTATATATACAGCGTTCAGCATAAGTCTGTACACCCCCCTGTATTCTCAGTACGTTATACATACAGCGTTCAGCATAAGTGAGTACACCCCCCTGTATTCTCAGTACGTTATACATACAGCTCTCAGCATAAGTAATTACACCCCCCTGTACTCTCATTACGTTATATATACAGCGTTCAGCATAAGTCAGTACACCCCCCCTGTATTCTCAGTACGTTATACATACAGCTCTCAGCATGAGTAATTACACCCCCCTGTACTCTCAGTACGTTATACATACAGCTCTCAGCATAAGTAATTACACCCCCCTGTACTCTCAGTACGTTATATATACAGTGTTCAGCATAAGTCAGTACACCCCCCTGTATTCACAGTGCGTTATACATACAGCGTTCAGCATAAGTCAGTACACCCCCTGTATTCTCAGTACGTTATTACTTACAGCGTTCAGCATAAGTCAGTACACCCCCCTGTATTCTCAGTACGTTATACATACAGCGTTCAGCATAAGTAAGTACACCCCCCTGTACTCTCAGTACTTTATACTTACAGCGCTCAGCATAATTCAGTACATCCCCCTGTATTCTCAGTACGTTATATACAGTTATATGAAAAAGTTTGGGCACCCCTATTAATCTTAAGCTTATTGTTTTTTAAAAATTGGTGTTTTTGCAACAGCTATTTCAGTTTGATATATGTAATAACTGTTGGACACAGTAATGTTTCTGCCTTGAAATGAGGTTTATTGTACTAACAGAAAATGTGCAATCTGCATTCAAACAAAATTTGACAGGTGCATAAGTATGGGCACCTTACCAGAAAAGTGTCATTAATATTTAGTAGATCCTCCTTTTGCAAAAATAACAGCCTTTAGTCGCTTCTTGTAGCTTTTAATGAGTTCCTAGATCCTGGATGAAGGTATTTTTGACCATTCCTATTTACAAAACAATTCCAGTTCAGTTAAGTTTGAAGGTAGCCGAGCATGGACATCCCTCTTCAAATGATCCCACAGATGTTCAATGATATTCAGGTCTGGGGACTGGGATGGCTATTCCAGAACATTGTAATTGTTCCTCTGCATGAATGCCTGAGTAGATTTGGAGCGGTGTTTTGGATCATTGTCTTGCTGAAAGATCCATCCCCTGCGTAACTTCAACTTTATCACTGATTCTTGAACATTATTGTCAAGAATCTGCTGATACTGAGTGGAATCCATGCGTCCCTCAACTTTAACAAGATTCCCGGTGCCGGCATTGGCCACACAGCCCCAAAGCATGATGGAACCTCCACCAAATTTTACTGTGGGTAGCAAGTGTTTTTCTTGGAATGCTGTGTTTTTTTGCCGCCATGTATAACGCCTTTTTGTATGACCAAACAACTCAATCTTGGTTTCATCAGTCCACAGGACCTTCTTCCAAAAAGAAATTGGCTTCTCCAAAAGTGCTTTTGCATACCTCAGCCGACTCTGTTTGTGGCGTGCTTGCAGAAACGGCTTCTTTTGCATCACTCTCCCATACAGCTTCTCCTTGTGCAAAGTGCGTTGTATAGTTGACCGATGCACAGTGACACTATCTGCAGCAAGTTGATGCTGCAGCTCTCTGGATGTGGTCTGAGGATTGTCCTTGATTGATCTCACCATTCTTCTTCTCTGCCTTTCTGATGTTTTTCTTGGCCTGCCACTTCTGGCCTTAACAAGAACTGTCCCTGTGTTCTTCCATTTCCTTACTATGTTCCTCACAGTGGAAACTGACAGATTAAATCTCTGAGACAGCTTTTTGCATCCTTCCCCTGAACAACTATGTTGAATAATCTTTGTTTTCAGATCATTTGATAGTTGTTTTGAGGAGCCCATGATGCCACTCTTCAGAGGAGATTCAAACAGGAGAACAACTTGCAAGTGGCCACTTTAAGTAGCTTTTCTCATGATTGCATACACCTGGCTATGAAGTTCAAAGCCCAATGAGGTTAAAAAACCAAGAAAAGTGCTTTAGAAAGTCAGTAAAAAGTAGGTAGGAGTATTTAAAACATGAAAATGATAAGGGTGCCCAAACTTATACACCTGTCAAATTTTATTTGAATGCAGATTGCACATTTTCTGTTAGAACAATAAACCTCATTTCAAGGCAGAAACATTACTGTGTCCAACAGTTATTACATATATCAAACTGAAATAGCTGTTGCAAAAACACCAATTTTTATAAAACATTAAGCTTAAGATTAATAGGGGTGCCCAAACTTTTTCATATAACTGTATACAGCGTTCAGCATAAGTGAGTACACCTCCCTGTATTCTCAGTACATTGTACATACAGCATTCAGCATAAGTCAGTACACCCCCCGGTATTCTCACTACGTTATATATACAGCGTTCAGCATAATTCAGTACACCCCCCTGTATTCTCAGTACGTTATACATACAGCTCTCAGCATAAGTAAGTACACCCCCCTGTACTCTCAGTACGTTATATATACAGGGTTCAGCATAAGTCAGTACACCCCCCTGTATTCACTGTACGTTATACATACAGCATTCAGCATAGGTCAGTACACCCCACTGTATTCTCAGAACGTTATACATACAGCGTTCAGCATAAGTTAGTACACTCCCCTGTATTCTCAGTACGTTATATATACAGCGTTCAGCATAAGTCAGTACACCCCCCTGTATTCTCAGTACGTTATTTATACAGCATTCAGCATAAGTAAGTACACCCACCTGTATTCTCAGCACGTTATATATACAGCGTTCAGCGTAAGTCAGTACACCCCCTGTATTCTCAGTATGTTATACATACAGCGTTCAGCATAAGTCACTACACCCCAATGTATTCTCAGTACGTTATATATACAGCGTTCAGCATATGTCAGTACACCCCCCTGTATTCTCAGTACGTTATATATACAGCGTTCAGCATAAGTCAGTACACCCCCTGTATTCTCAGTACGTTATACATACAGCGTTCAGCATAAGTAAGTACAACCCAATGTATTCTCAGTACGTTATATATACAGCGTTCAGCATATGTCAGTACACCCCCCTGTATTCTCAGTACGTTATATATACAGCGTTCAGCATAAGTCAGTACACCCCCTGTATTCTCAGAACGTTATACATACAGCGTTCAGCATAAGTTAGTACACTCCCCTGTATTCTCAGTACGTTATATATACAGCGTTCAGCATAAGTCAGTACACCCCCCTGTATTCTCAGTACATTATTTATACAGCATTCAGCATAAGTAAGTACACCCACCTGTATTCTCAGCACGTTATATATACAGCGTTCAGCGTAAGTCAGTACACCCCCTGTATTCTCAGTACGTTATACATACAGTGGTTCAGCATAAGTCAGTACACCCCCCTGTATTCTCAGTACGTTATACATACAGCGTTCAGCATAAGTGAGTACACCCCCCTGTATTCTCAGTACGTTATACATACAGCGTTCAGAATAAGTAAGTACACCCCCCTGTATTCTCAGTACGTTATATATACAGCGTTCAGCATAAGTCAGTACACCCCCCGGTATTCTCAGTACGTTATATATACAGCGTTCAGCATATGTCTGTACACCCCCCTGTATTCTCAGTACGTTATACATACAGCGTTCAGCATAAGTGAGTACACCCCCCTGTATTCTCAGTACGTTATACATACAGCGTTCAGCATAAGTGAGTACACCCCCCTGTTTTCTCAGTAAGTTATACATACAGCTCTCAGCATAAGTAATTACACCCCCCTGTACTCTCAGTACGTTATATATACAGCGTTCAGCATAAGTCAGTACACCCCCTGTATTCTCAGTACGTTATACATACAGCTCTCAGCATAAGTAATTACACCCCCCTGTACTCTCAGTACGTTATACATACAGCTCTCAGCATAAGTAATTACACCCCCCTGTACTCTCAGTATGTTATATATACAGCGTTCAGCATAAGTCAGTACATCCCCCTGTATTCACAGTACGTTATACATACAGCGTTCAGCATAAGTCAGTACACCCCCCTGTATTCTCAGTACGTTATTACTTACAGCGTTCAGCATAAGTCAGTACACCCCCCTGTATTCTCAGTACGTTATACATACAGCGTTCAGCATAAGTAAGTACACCCTCCTGTATTCTCAGTACATTATACATACAGCGTTCAGCGTAAGTGAGTACACCCCCCTGTATTCTCAGTACATTATACATACAGCGTTCAGCATAAGTGAGTACACCCCCCTGTATTCTCAGAACGCTATATATACAGTGTTCAGCATAAGTAAGTACAGCCCCCTGTATTCTCAGTACATTATACATACAGCTCTCAGCATAAGTAAGTACACCCCCCTGTACTCTCAGTACGTTATACATACAGCGTTCAGCATAAGTCACTACACCCCCCTGTATTCTCAGTACGTTATATATACAGCGTTTAGCATAAGTGAGTACACCCCCCTGTATTCTCAGTACGTTATACATACAGCGTTCAGCATAAGTAAGTACACCCCCCGTGTATTCTCAGTACGTTATACATTCAGCGCTCAGCATAAGTGAGTACACCCCCCTGTATTCTCAGTACGTTATATATACAGCGTACAGCATAAGTGAGTACACCTCCCTGTATTCTCAGTACATTATACATAGAGCGTTAAGCATAAGTCAGTACACCCCCCGGTATTCTCAGTACGTTATATATACAGCGTTCAGCATAAGTCAGTACACCCCCCGGTATTCTCAGTACGTTATATATACAGCGTTCAGCATAAGTCAGTACACCCCCCTGTATTCACAGTACGTTATACATACAGCGTTCAGCATGAGTCAGTACACCCCCCTGTATTCTCAGTACGTTATACATACAGCGTTCAGCATAAGTAATTACACCCCCCTGTACTCTCAGTACGTTATATATACAGCGTTCAGCATAAGTCAGTACACCCCCCTGTATTCACAGTACGTTATACATGCAGCATTCAGCATAAGTCAGTACACCCCCCTCTCTATTCTCAGTGCGTTATACATACAGCATTCTACATAAGCGAGTACACCCCCCTGTATTCTCAGTACGTTATATATACAGCATTCAGCATAAGTAAGTACACCCCCCTGTCTTCTCAGTACATTATACATACAGCGTTCAGCATAAGTGAGTACACCCCCCTGTTTTCTCAGTACATTATATATACAGCGTTCAGCATAAGTAAGTACACCCCCCTGTATTCTCAGTAAATTATACATACAGCTCTCAGCATAAGTAAGTACACCCCCCTGTACTCTCGGTACGTTATGTATACAGCGTTCAGCATAAGTCAGTACACTCCCCTGTATTCTCAGTACTTTATACATACAGCGTTCAGCATAAGTGAGTACATCCCCCTGTATTCTCAGTACGTTATACATACAGCGTTTAGCATAAGTAAGTACACCCCCCTGTATTCTCAGTACGTTATACATACAGCGTTCAGCATAAGTAATTACACCCCCCTGTACTCTCAGTACGTTATATATACAGCGTTCAGCATAAGTCAGTAAACCCCCTGTATTATCAGTACGTTATACATACAGCGTTCAGCATAAGTAAGTACACCCCAATGTATTCTCAGTACGTTATATATAAAGCGTTCAGCATATGTCAGTACACCCCCTGTATTCTCAGTACGTTATACATACAGAGTTCAGCATAAGTTAGTACACCCCCCTGTATTCTCAGTACGTTATATATACAGCGTTCAGCATAAGTTAGTACACCCCCCTGTATTCTCAGTACGTTATTTATACAGCATTCAGCATAAGTAAGTACACCCCCCTGTATTCTCAGCACGTTATATATACAGCGTTCAGCGTAAGTCAGTACACCCCCTGTATTCTCAGTACGTTATACATACGGTGGTTCAGCATAAGTGAGTACACCCCCCTGTATTCTCAGTACGTTATACATACAGCGTTCAGCATAAGTAAGTACACCCCCCTGTATTCTCAGTACGTTATATATACAGCGTTAAGCATAAGTCAGTACACCCCCTGGTATTCTCAGTACGTTATTTATACAGCATTCAGCATAAGTAAGTACACCCCCCTGTATTCTCAGTACGTTATACATACAGCGTTCAGCATAAGTAAGTACACCCCCCGTGTATTCTCAGTACGTTATACATTCAGCGCTCAGCATAAGTGAGTACACCCCCCTGTATTCTCAGTACGTTATACATACAGCTCTCAGCATAAGTAAGTACACCCCCCTGTATTCTCAGTACGTTATACATACAGCTCTCAGCATAAGTAAGTACACCCCCCTGTACTCTCAGTACGTTATATATACAGGGTTCAGCATAAGTCAGTACACCCCCCTGTATTCACTGTACGTTATACATACAGCATTCAGCATAGGTCAGTACACCCCCTGTATTCTCAGTACGTTATACATACAGAGTTCAGCATAAGTAAGTACACCCCAATGTATTCTCAGTACGTTATATATAAAGCGTTAAGCATATGTCAGTACACCCCCCTGTATTCTCAGTACGTTATATATACAGCGTTCAGCATAAGTCAGTACTCCCCCTGTATTCTCAGTACGTTATACATACAGTGTTCAGCATAAGTTAGTACACCCCCCTGTATTCTCAGTACGTTATATATACAGCGTTCAGCATAAGTCAGTACACCCCCCTGTATTCTCAGTACGTTATTTATACAGCATTCAACATAAGTAAGTACACCCCCCTATATTCTCAGCACGTTATATATACAGCGTTCAGCGTAAGTCAGTACACCCCCTGTATTCTCAGTACGTTATACATACGGTGGTTCAGCATAAGTGAGTACAACCCCCTGTATTCTCAGTACGTTATACATACAGCGTTCAGCATAAGTAAGTACACCCCCCTGTATTCTCAGTACGTTATATATACAGCGTTCAGCATAAGTCAGTACACCCCCTGGTATTCTCAGTACGTTATATATACAGCGTTCAGCATAAGTCTGTACACCCACCTGTATTCTCAGTACGTTATACATACAGCGTTCAGGATAAGTGAGTACACCCCCCTGTATTCTCAGTACGTTATACATTCAGCTCTCAGTATAAGTAATTACACTCCCCTGTACTCTCAGTACGTTATACATAGAGCTCTCAGCATAAGTAATTACACCCCCCTGTACTCTCAGTACGTTATATATACAGCGTTCAGCATAAGTCAGTACACCCCCCTGTATTCTCAGTACGTTATACATACAGCTCTCAGCATAAGTAATTACACCCCCCTGTACTCTCAGTACGTTATACATACAGCTCTCAGCATAAGTAATTACACCACTCTGTACTCTCAGTACGTTATATATACAGCGTTCAACATAAGCCAGTACACCCCCCTGTATTCACAGTACGTTATACATACAGCGTTCAGCATAAGTCAGTACACCCCCCTGTATTCTCAGTACGTTATTACTTTCAGCGTTCAGCATAAGTCAGTACACCCCCCTGTATTCTCAGTACGTTATACATACAGCGTTCAGCATAAGTAAGTACACCCGCCTGTATTCTCAGTACATTATACATACAGCGTTCAGCATAAGTGAGTACACCCCCCTGTATTCTCAGTACATTATACATACAGCGTTCAGCATAAGTGAGTACAGCCCCCTGTACTCTCAGTACGTTATACATACAGCGTTCAGCATAAGTCACTACACCCCCCTGTATTCTCAGTACGTTATAAATACAGCGTTTAGCATAAGTGAGTACACCCCCCTGTATTCTCAGTACGTTATACATACAGCGTTCAGCATAAGTAAGTACACCCCCCGTGTATTCTCAGTACGTTATACATTCAGCGCTCAGCATAAGTTAGTACACCTCCCTGTATTCTCAGTACATTATAAATACAGCGTTCAGCATAAGACAGTACACCCCCCGGTATTCTCAGTACGTTATATATACAGCGTTCAGCATAAGTCAGTACACTCCCCTGTATTCACAGTACGTTATACATACAGCGTTCAGCATAAGTCAGTACACCCCCCTGTATTCTCAGTACGTTATACATACAGCGTTCAGCATAAGTAATTACACCCCCCTGTACTCTCAGTACGTTATATATACAGCCTTCAACATAAGTGAGTACACCCCCCTGTATTCTCAGTACGTTATATATACAGTATTCAGCATAAGTAAGTATACCCCCGTGTATTCTCAGTACATTATACATACAGCGTTCAGAATAAGTGAGTACATCCCCCTGTTTTCTCAGTACGTTATATATACAGCGTTCAGCATAAGTAAGTACACCCCCCTGTATTCTCAGTACATTATAAATACAGCTCTCAGCATAAGTAAGTACACCCCCCTGTACTCTCGGTACGTTATGTATACAGCGTTCAGCATGTCAGTACACTCCCCTGTATTTTCAGTACGTTATACATACAGCATTCAGCATAAGTGAGTACATCCCCCTGTATTCTCAGTACGTTATACATACAGCGTTTAGCATAAGTAAGTACACCCCCTGTATTCTCAGCACGTTATACATACAGCGTTCAGCATAAGTAATTACACCCCCCTGTACTCTCAGTACGTTATTCATACAGCGTTCAGCATAAGTGAGTACACCACCCTGTATTCTCAGTACGTTATACATACAGCGTTCAGCATAAGTAAGTACACCCCCCTGTATTCTCAGTACGTTATACATGCAGCATTCAGCATAAGTCAGTACACCCCCCTCTCTATTCTCAGTGCGTTATACATACAGCGTTCTACATAAGTGAGTACACCTCCCTGTATTCTCAGTACATTATACATACAGCGTTCAGCATAATTAAGTACACCCCCCTGTACTCTCAGTACTTTATACTTACAGCGCTCAGCATAATTCAGTACACCCCCCTGTATTCTCAGTACGTTATATATACAGCGTTCAGCATAAGTGAGTACACCTCCCTGTATTCTCAGTACATTATACATACAGCATTCAGCATAAGTCAGTACACCCCCCGGTATTCTCTCTACGTTATATATACAGAGTTCAGCATAATTCAGTACACCCCCCTGTATTCTCAGTACGTTATACATACAGCTCTCAGCATAAGTAAATACACCCCCCTGTACTCTCAGTTCGTTATATATACAGGGTTCAGCATAAGTCAGTACACCCCCTGTATTCACTCTACGTTATACATACAGCGGCAGCATAGGTCAGTACACCCCCCTGTATTCTCAGTATGTTATACATACAGCGTTCAGCATAAGTCAGTACACCCCCCTGTATTCTCAGTACGTTATACATACAGCGTTCAGCATAAGTAAGTACACCCCAATGTATTCTCAGTACGTTATATATACAGCGTTCAGCATGTCAGTACACCCCCCTGTATTCTCAGTACGTTATATATACAGCGTTCAGCATAAGTCAGTACACCCCCTGTATTCTCAGTACGTTATACATACAGCGTTCAGCATAAGTGAGTACACCCCCCTGTATTCTCAGTACGTTATACATACAGCGTTCAGCATAAGTGAGTACACCCCCCTGTATTCTCAGTACGTTATACATACAGCGTTCAGCATAAGTAAGTACACCCCCCTGTATTCTCAGTACGTTATATATACAGCGTTCAGCATAAGTCAGTACACCCCCCGGTATTCTCAGTACGTTATATATACAGCGTTCAGCATAAGTCTGTACACCCCCCTGTATTCTCAGTACGTTATACATACAGCTCTCAGCATAAGTAATTACACACCCCTGTATTCTCAGTACGTTATACATACAGCTCTCAGCATAAGTAATTACACCCCCCAGTACTCTCAGTACGTTATATATACAGCGTTCAGCATAAGTCAGTACACCCCCCTGTATTCTCAGTACGTTATACATACAGCGTTCCGCATAAGTAAGTACACCCCCCTGTATTCTCAGTACGTTAAATATGCAGCGTTCAGCATAAGTGAATACACCTCCCTGTATTCTCAGTTCATTATACATACAGCGTTCAGCATAAGTCAGTACACCCCCCGGTATTTTCAGTTCGTTATACATACAGCGCTCAGCATAATGGAGTACACCCCCCTGTATTCTCAGTACGTTATATATACAGCGTTCAGCATAAGTGAGTACACCTCCCTGTATTCTCAGTACATTATACTTATAGCGTTCAGCATAAGTAAGTAAACCCCCCTGTACTCTCAGTACTTTATACTTACAGCGCTCAGCATTAGTCAGTACACCCTCCTGTATTCTCAGTACGTTATACAGTACAGACCAAAAGTTTGGACACACCTTCTCATTTAAAGATTTTTCTGTATTTTCATGACTATGAAAATTGTACATTCACACTGAAGGCATCAAAACTATGAATTAACACATGTGGAATTATATACTTAACAAAAAAGTGTGAAACAACTGAAAATATGTCTTATATTCTAGGTTCTTCAAAGTAGTCACCTTTTGCTTTGATGACTGCTTTGCACACTCTTGGCATTCTCTTGATGAACTTCAAGAGGTAGTCACCGGAAATGGTTTTCACTTCACAGGTGTGCCCTGACAGGTTTCATAAGTGGGATTTCTTGCCTTATAAATGGGGTTGGGACCATCAGTTGTGTTGTGCAGAAGTCAGATGGATACACAGCTGATAGTCCTACTGAATAGACTGTTAGAATTTGTATTTTGGCAAGAAAAAGCAGCTAAGTAAAGAAAAACGAGTGGCTATCATTACTTTAAGAAATGAAGGTCAGTCAGTCCGAAAAATTGGGAAAACTTTGAAAGTGTCCCCAAGTGCAGTTGCAAAACCCATCAAGCGCTACAAAGAAACTGGCTCACATGAGGACTGCCGCAGGAAAGGAAGACCAAGAGTCACCTCTGCTTCTGTGGATAAGTTTATCCGAGTCACCAGCCTCAAAAATCGCAGGTTAACAGCAGCTCAGATTAGAGACCAGGACAATACCACACAGAGTTCTAGCAACAGACACATCTCTTCAACAACTGTTAAGAGGAGACTTTGTGCAGCAGGCCTTCATGGTAAAATAGCTGCTAGGAAACCACTGCTAAGGACAGGCAACAAGCAGAAGAGACTTGTTTGGGCTAAAGAACACAAGGAATGGACATTAGACCAGTGGAAATCTGTGCTTTGGTCTGATGAGTCCAAATTTGAGATCTTTGGTTCCAATCACTGTATCTTTGTGCAACGCAGAAAAGATGAACGGATGGACTCTACATGCCTGGTTTCCACCGTGAAGCATGGAGGAGGAGGTGTGATGGTGTGGGGGTGCTTTGCTGGTGACAATGTTGGGGATTTATTCAAAATTGAAGGCATACTGAACCAGCATGGTTACCACAGCATCTTGCAGCGGTATGCTATTCCATCCGGTTTGCGTTTAGTTGAACCATCA
The DNA here is from genome assembly GCF_046119375.1 of Phyllobates terribilis. Taxonomy (NCBI): domain Eukaryota; kingdom Metazoa; phylum Chordata; class Amphibia; order Anura; family Dendrobatidae; genus Phyllobates; species Phyllobates terribilis. Next base: position 288,891,060 of record NW_027362761.1, read on the forward strand.
TTTATTTTTCAGCAGGACAATGACCCCAAACACACCTCCAGACTGTGTAAGGGCTATTTGATCAATAAGGAGAGTGATGGGGTGCTACACCAGATGACCTGGCCTCCACAGTCACCAGACCTGAACCCAATCGAGATGGTTTGTGGTGAGCTGGACCACAGAGTGAAGTCAAAAGGGCCAACAAGTGCTAAGCATCTCTGGGAACTCCTTCAAGATTGTTGTAAGACCATTTCAGGTGACTACCTATTGAAGCTCATCAAGAGAATGCCAAGAGTGTGCAAAGCAGTCATCATAAGACATATTTTCAGTTGTTTCACACTTTTTTGTTAAGTATATAATTTCACATGTGTTAATTCATAGTTTTGATGCCTTCAGTGTGAATGTACAATTTTCAAAGTCATGAAAATACAGAAAAATCTTTAAATGAGAAGGTGTGTCCAAACTTTTGGTCTGTACTGTATATACAGCGTTCAGCATAAGTGAGTACAACTCCCTGTATTCTCAGTAAATTATACATACAGCATTCAGCATAAGTCAGTACACCCCCCCGGTATTCTCAGTACGTTATATATACAGCGTTCAGCATAATTCAGTACACCCCCCTGTATTCTCAGTACGTTATACATACAGCTCTCAGCATAAGTAAGTACACCCCCCTGTACTTTCAGTACGTTAGATATACAGTGTTCAGCATAAGTCAGTACACCCCCCCTGTATTCTCAGTGCGTTATACATACAGCGTTCAGCATAAGTCAGTACACCCCCCTGTATTCTCAGTACGTTATATATACAGCGTTCAGCATAAGTCAGTACACCCCCCTGTATTTTCAGTACGTTATTTATACAGCATTCAGCATAAGTAAGTACACCCCCCTGTATTCTCAGCACGTTCTATATACAGCGTTCAGCGTAAGTCAGTACACCCCCTGTATTCTCAGTACGTTATACATACAGTGGTTCTGCATAAGTGAGTACACCCCCCTGTATTCTCAGTACGTTATACATACAGCGTTCAGCATAAGTGAGTACACCCCCCTGTATTCTCAGTACGTTATACATACAGCGTTCAGCATAAGTAAGTACACCCCCCTGTATTCTCAGTACGTTATATATACAGCGTTCAGCATAAGTCAGTACACCCCCCGGTATTCTCAGTACGTTATATATACAGCGTTCAGCATAAGTCTGTACACCTCCCTGTATTCTCAGTACGTTATACATACAGCTCTCAGCATAAGTAATGACACCCCCCTGTATTCTCAGTATGTTATACATACAGCTCTCAGCATCAGTAATTACACCCCCCTGTATTCTCAGTACGTTATACATACAGCGTTCAGCATAAGTGAGTTCACCCCCCTGTATTCTCAGTACGTTATATATGCAGCGTTCAGCATAAGTGAGTACACCTCCCTGTATTCTCAGTACATTATACATACAGCGTTCAGCATAAGTCAGTACACCCCCCGGTATTCTCAATACGTTATACATGCAGCCCTCAGCATAAGTCAGTACACCCCCCTGTATTCTCAGTATTTTATATATACAGCGTTCAGCATAAGTGAGTACACCTCCCTGTATTCTCAGTACATTATACATACAGCGTTCAGCATAAGTAAGTACACCCCCCTGTACTCTCAGTACTTTATACTTACAGCGCTCAGCATAAGTCAGTACACCCCCCTGTAATCTCAGTACGTTATATATACAGCGTTCAGCATAAGTGAGTACAACTCCCTGTATTCTCAGTAAATTATACATACAGCATTCAGCATAAGACAGTACACCCCCCGGTATTCTCAGTACGTTATATATACAGCGTTCAGCATAAGTGAGTACAACTCCCTGTATTCTCAGTAAATTATACATACAGCATTCAGCATAAGAAAGTACACCCCCCGGTATTCTCAGTACGTTATATATACAGCGTTCAGCATAAGTGAGTACAACTCCCTGTATTCTCAGTAAATTATACATACAGCATTCAGCATAAGACAGTACACCCCACGGTATTCTCAGTACGTTATATATACAGCGTTCAGCATAATTCAGTACACCCCCCTGTATTCTCAGTACGTTGTACATACAGCTCTCAGCATAAGTAAGTACACCCCCCTGTACTCTCAGTACGTTATATATACAGGGTTCAGCATAAGTCAGTACACCCCCCTGTACTCTCAGTACGTTATATATATAGGGTTCAGAATAAGTCAGTACACCCCCCTGTATTCTCAGTAAGTTATACATACAGCGTTCAACATAAGTAAGTACACCCCCTGTATTCTCAGTACGTTATACATACAGCGTTCAGCATAAATAAGTACACCCCAATGTATTCTCAGTACGTTATATATACAGCGTTCAGCATAAGTCAGTACACCCCCATGTATTCTCAGTACGTTATATATACAGCGTTCAGCATAAGTCAGTACACCCCCCTGTATTCTCAGTACGTTATATATACAGCATTCAGCATAAGTAAGCACACCCCCCTGTATTCTCAGCACGTTATATATACAGCGTTCAGCGTAAGTCAGTACACCCCCTGTATTCTCAGTACGTTATACATACAGTGTTCAGCTTAAGTGAGTACACCCCCCTGTATTCTCAGTACGTTATACATACAGCGTTCAGCATAAGTGAGTACACCCCCCTGTATTCTCAGTACGTTGTATATACAGCGTTTAGGATAAGTGAGTACACCTCCCTGTATTCTCAGTACATTATACATACAGCATTCAGCATAAGTCAGTACACCACCTGTATTCTCAGTACGTTATATATACAGCGTTCAGCATAAGTCAGTACACCCACCTCTATTCTCAGTACGTTATACATACAGCTCTCAGCATAATCAATTACACCCCCCTGTACTCTCAGTACGTTATATATACAGCGTTCAGCATAAGTCAGTACACCCACCTGTGTTCACAGTACGTTATACATACAGCGTTCAGCATAAGTCAGTACACCCCCCTTTATTCTCAGTACATTATTACTTACAGCGTTCAGCATAAGTCAGTACACCTCCCTGTATTCTCAGTACGTTATACATACAGCGTTCAGCATAAGTAAGTACACCCCCCGTATTCTCAGTACATTATACATACAGAGTTCAGCATAAGTGAGTACACCCCCCTGTATTCTCAGTACGTTATATATACAGCGTTCAGCATAAGTAAGTACACCCCCCTGTATTCTAAGTACATTATACATACTGCTCTCAGCATAAGTAAGTACACCCCCCTGTACTCTCAGTACGTTATGTATACAGCGTTCAGCATAAATCAGTACACCCCCCTGTATTCTCAGTACGTTATACATACAGCGTTCTGCATAAGTAAGTTCACCCCCCTGTATTCTCAGTACATTATACATACAGCGTTCAGCATAAGTGAGTACACCCCCCTGTATTCTCAGTACGTTATACATACAGCGTTCAGCATAAGTCAGTACACCCACCTGTATTCACAGTACGTTATACATACAGCGTTCAGCATAAGTGAGTACACCCCCCTGTATTCTCAGGACGTTATACATACAGCGTTCAGCATTAGTAAGTTCACCCCCCTGTATTCTCAGTACGTTATATATGCAGCGTTCAGCATAAGTCAGTACACCCCCCGGTATTCTAAGCACGTTATACATGCAGCGCTCAGCATAAGTCAGTACACCCCCCTGTATTCTCAGTATTTTATATATACAGCGTTCAGCATAAGTGAGTACACCTCCCTGTATTCTCAGTACATTATACATACAGCGTTCAGCATAAGTAAGTACACCCCCCTGTACTCTCAGTACTTTATACTTACAGCGCTCAGCATAAGTCAGTACACCCTCCTGTAATCTCAGTACGTTATATATACAGCGTTCAGCATAAGTGAGTACAACTCCCTGTATTCTCAGTAAATTATACATACAGCATTCAGCATAAGTCAGTACACCCCCCGGTATTCTCAGTACGTTATATATACAGCGTTCAGCATGATTCAGTACACCCCCCTGTACTCTCAGTACGTTATTCATACAGCGTTCAGCATAAGTGAGTACACCCCCCTGTATTCTCAGTACGTTATACATACAGCGTTCAGCATAAGTAAGTACACCCCCCTGTATTCTCAGTACGTTATATATGCAGCGTTCAGCATAAGTGAGTACATCTCCCTGTATTCTCAGTACATTATACATACAGCGTTCAGCATAAGTCAGTACACCCCCCGGTATTCTCAGTACGTTATACATACAGCGCTCAACATAAGTGAGTACACCCCCCTGTACTCTCAGTACGTTATATATACAGGGTTCAGCATAAGTCAGTACACCCCCCTGTATTCACTGTACGTTATACATACAGCATTCAGCATAGGTCAGTACACCCCCCTGTATTCTCAGTATGTTATACATACAGCGTTCAGCATAAGTCACTACACCCCAATGTATCCTCAGTACGTTATATATACAGCGTTCAGCATATGTCAGTACACCCCCCTGTATTCTCAGTACGTTATATATACAGCGTTCAGCATAAGTCAGTACACCCCCTGTATTCTCAGTACGTTATACATACAGCGTTCAGCATAAGTAAGTACACCCCAATGTATTCTCAGTACGTTATATATAAAGCGTTCAGCATATGTCAGTACACCCCCCTGTATTCTCAGTACGTTATATATACAGCGTTCAGCATAAGTCAGTACACCCCCTGTATTCTCAGTACGTTATACATACAGTGTTCAGCATAAGTTAGTACACCCCCCTGTATTCTCAGTACGTTATATATACAGCGTTCAGCATAAGTCAGTACACCCCCCTGTATTCTCAGTACGTTATTTATACAGCATTCAGCATAAGTAAGTACACCCCCTGTATTCTCAGCACGTTATATATACAGCGTTCAGCGTAAGTCAGTACACCCCCTGTATTCTCAGTACGTTATACATACGGTGGTTCAGCATAAGTCAGTACACCCCCCTGTATTCTCAGTACGTTATACATACAGCGTTCAGCATAAGTGAGTACACCCCATTGTATTCTCAGTACGTTATACATACAGCGTTCAGCATAAGTAAGTACACCCCCCTGTATTCTCAGTACGTTATATATACAGCGTTCAGCATAAGTCAGTACACCCCCCGGTATTCTCAGTACGTTATATATACAGCGTTCAGCATAAGTCTGTACACCCACCTGTATTCTCAGTACGTTATACATACAGCGTTCAGCATAAGTGAGTACACCCCCCTGTATTCTCAGTACGTTATACATTCAGCTCTCAGCATAAGTAATTACACCCCCCTGTACTCTCAGTACGTTATACATACAGCTCTCAGCATAAGTAATTACACCCCCCTGTACTCTCAGTACGTTATATATACAGCGTTCAGCATAAGTCAGTACACCCCCCTGTATTCTCAGTACGTTATACATACAGCGTTCAGCATATGTCAGTACACCCCCCTGTATTCTCAGTACGTTATTACTTTCAGCGTTCAGCATAAGTCAGTACACCCCCCTGTACTCTCAGTACGTTATACATACAGCGTTCAGCATAAGTCACTACACCCCCCTGTATTCTCAGTACGTTATATATACAGCGTTTAGCATAAGTGAGTACACCCCCCTGTATTCTCAGTACGTTATACATACAGCGTTCAGCATAAGTAAGTACACCCCCGTGTATTCTCAGTACGTTATACATTCAGCGCTCAGCATAAGTGAGTACACCCCCCTGTATTCTCAGTACGTTATATATACAGCGTACAGCATAAGTTAGTACACCTCCCTGTATTCTCAGTACATTATACATACAGCGTTCAGCATAAGACAGTACACCCCCCGGTATTCTCAGTACGTTATATATACAGCGTTCAGCATAAGTCAGTACACTCCCCTGTATTCACAGTACGTTATACATACAGCGTTCAGCATAAGTCAGTACACCCCCCTGTATTCTCAGTACGTTATACATACAGCGTTCAGCATAAGTAATTACACCCCCCTGTACTCTCCGTACGTTATATATACAGCGTTCAGCATAAGTGAGTACACCCCCCTGTATTCTCAGTACGTTATATATACAGCATTCAGCATAATAAGTATACCCCCGTGTATTCTCAGTACATTATACATACAGCGTTCAGAATAAGTGAGTACACCCCCCTGTTTTCTCATTACGTTATATATACAGCGTTCAGCATAAGTAAGTACACCCCCCTGTATTCTCAGTACATTATACATACAGCTCTCAGCATAAGTAAGTACACCCCCCTGTACTCTCGGTACGTTATGTATACAGCGTTCAGCATAAGTCAGTACACTCCCCTGTATTTTCAGTACGTTATACATACAGCGTTCAGCATAAGTGAGTACATCCCCCTGTATTCTCAGTACGTTATACATACAGCGTTTAGCATAAGTAAGTACACCCCCCTGTATTCTCAGCACGTTATACATACAGCGTTCAGCATAAGTAATTACACCCCCCTGTACTCTCAGTACGTTATACATACAGCTCTCAGCATAAGTAATTACACCCCACTGTACTCTCAGTACGTTATATATACAGCGTTCAGCATAAGTCAGTACACCCCCCTGTATTCTCAGTACGTTATACATACAGCGCTCAGCAGAAGTAATTACACCCCCCTGTACTCTCAGTACGTTATACATACAGCTCTCAGCATAAGTAATTACACCCCCCTGTACTCTCAGTACGTTATATATACAGCGTTCAGCATAAGCCAGTACACCCCCCTGTATTCACAGTACGTTATACATACAGCGTTCAGCATAAGTCAGTACACCCCCTGTATTCTCAGTACGTTATTACTTTCAGCGTTCAGCATAAGTCAGTACACCCCCCTGTATTCTCAGTACGTTATACATACAGCGTTCAGCATAAGTAAGTACACCCGCCTGTATTCTCAGTACATTATACATACAGCGTTCAGCATAAGTGAGTACACCCCCCTGTATTCTCAGTACATTATACATACAGCGTTCAGCATAAGTGAGTACAGCCCCCTGTACTCTCAGTACGTTATACATACAGCGTTCAGGATAAGTCACTACACCCCCCTGTATTCTCAGTACGTTATATATACAGCGTTTAGCATAAGTGAGTACACCCCCCTGTATTCTCAGTACGTTATACATACAGCGTTCAGCATAAGTAAGTACACCCCCGTGTATTCTCAGTACGTTATACATTCAGCGCTCAGCATAAGTGAGTACACCCCCCTGTATTCTCAGTACGTTATATATACAGCGTACAGCATAAGTTAGTATGTGACACCCCAGGGGTCTGGTTGCCACAGTGATAGAGATATTATGTCTGAGAGCAGGTGGGAGGTCCTTTGGTCAGGGATCCTGTGCATGCCACACCTCCTGCCCAGTCTTGGGAGGGGAAGAACTTCCCCTGTAAAAACCCGGGGCTGAGGCAGGGTGAGTCAGACAAGGAGAGTGGAGAAGAGAAGCAGCATAGGAAACAGCAGAGTTACAAGGAGTCAGGGGCTGGCAGCTACAGAGCTCGCCCTGACTAAGAAGATTCTTTACCGGACCCGGAGTCCGAGGCTGTGGGGACTAACTCCTACCCAGCAGCAGAATCCGTCGGGCAGGGGATTTCAGGTCCTCTGGCCCAGAAGCCTGAAGGCACGGTCACACGCGTGGGACCAGCACCGCCATCGTGGAGCGGAAGCCATTAGAAGGCCCCGAGTCACCGGCCATACGGGTGAGCACCACACGGTACACTCAGGGACGTGGGCTACTTACATCAGCTTCTAGCAAGGTAGCCAGAAGAGTACAGTCAGTTTGGGAGGCCTACAACTACGCCTGGCCAGGGGAGATCCCATCTGCTCAAAGACTGACCAGGCCCCGTTTGCTAGCAAGTACTCCGGGAGGGTCTGTCGTTGTTACCAGTAAAGACCCTGAACTACACCGTACCGTCTCTGAGTGGTTCCTGCTACCCCCCATCATCCACGTCGGCTGCCCTGAGGCCATACCCCTCCCGTGTTATACTATCACGCTGCACAATCCTACCACCGGCCTCAGCGGTCTGCCCTGCAGCAGCAGCTTCCTGGCTGCACTCAACGGGTGGCGTAGTCATCAACTATTTACTACTAATAGACTGCCGTCTAGTTTGACTCCCTGGGCACGGACCGGGTCACCGCCACGAGATTACAACCCTCCACGGATCCGGCTCCGGGTAAGCTCCCGCGTGCGCACCGCAGCGCGACACAGGCCCAGGGGCGCGTCAACTTTGGCGTAGTCGGCAGGATTTCGTGCCCGCAACCACCGGGTACTGCGTGCCTGAAAAGCAAAGACTGTTCAAACTTACCAGTGGTGAAGGTTTCCCGCCATCCGGCGCCATCTTCTACCTTCTTCCCGCCATCCGCGAAGTTTTCCCGCCATCCGGCGCCATCTTCGACCTTCTTCCCGCCATCCGTGGAGTTTTCCCGCCATTGGACGCCATCTTGAGGACGCCGCGCGGGAAGAAGAGGGGCGTGGACTCCGAAAGCGCGCGAGAACTGAAGCCCCGCCTCACGTCCGGACGTTGCGTAAGGTCCTGGAAGGAGCCCAGCAGACGCCGACGTCACAGGAGCGCGACGGAAGGTCCTCAACCCTGACGATCCACTGCGGAGCCGCGGCCTATGGAAGAGGATCATCGCAAGGTAGGCCACGGTCCACTAGGGGGGAGGAAGATGTCGGATACGGAGGAGAGCTTCACTGCCTCAACCCCCGCCAGCGCTACCGCTGCTGCAGTTATGCCCTTCACCATGCCCTATATCCCGGGAGCAGCTTGGCTACCCCAGTACTCAGGGGAGTCACATACCCTGCATGACTTTAGAGAAAAGCTGGATAGCCTCTTCCAGGTGTACCCCCTCACAGAAGAGCAAAAAGTGAGCATCCTGGTGGCCCAACTAACCGGGGCAGCCAAAAGGGAAGTAAAATCCTGGCCACCTGGGAGGAAGACTGTCGCAGGGATACTAACCCGGCTGAAGGACACCTTTGATACCCGCACCTCAGCCGAGATTAAGCTTAGATTCTACGGGTGCAAGCAGCGAGCGCATGAGAGTATAAGGGACTATGCACTAAACCTACAAGAGGCCCTGAGGGCCATAAAGCAGACCGACCCTGATGGGGTGGGAAACGAGGACAGGCTGTTGACTGAACAATTTATAGAGGGTTTATATTGCAATGCCCACCGAACCCAGTTGCGGGCAATGGCCTTACAGGATCCCCATCTGGACTTTGCACAGTTCAAGGACAGAGCCATCCAGGTGCTCCGAGAACCGGCACCAGGTGGCGTTGTGACCCACAGACGCCCCACTACCACTTACTACCAGGAGGCGGCGCCCTTGTCAGCAGGGCCTGTGGGAGCTGATGCGCAGGCTTTGGACAATGACCCGGCTCCAGACCTACACCATCAGGTCCAAGAGCTAGCTAAGAGCGTTGCTGCGCTAACCCGAACTGTGCAGTCTTTACAGGTTTCCACCCCAGGGAAGATCCAGCTGGCATCCGGACCGGAGGACATCCCGTGGCGTCGACCAAGGAGGACCCCACCGGCCAGAGGAAGACCCAGTGACCGATACAGTGAGGACGGACGACCCATCTGCCGCCGCTGCAATCAACCCGGACATATGGCAAGGTACTGTTCTTTAAACGGGCACAACCTGGGGTAGAGGGCCAACCCCCAGGAAAAAGATCACCAGGCCCATCGAACTGGCGCGACAGATATGTGGGAGGACGTCCAGTCTTGCCTGTGGTACTGGATGGCATTCCCATGAGTGCCCTACTGGACACCGGGTCACAGGTCACCACCATCCCGTACGTGCTCTTCAAGCAGTACTGGAATGACTCGGATATTACCCGCTACCCCGACGACGACTTGAGTATCATCGCCAGCAATGGTCAGCCCATGCCACAGATCGGATTTAAAGAGGTGACCATCAAAATTGGTAGAGTCGAACTGGCCGCACAGGGACTGATCATTGTAGATATCGATAAACATGAGAGTCACCCAAAAATAACTCTAGGAACTAATGTAATTGAAAATTGTCTTGCAGAGGTGATTGTCCTTTTACAGCAGGTTGCCAAGAATGCCAGCTCCGGCGAGCAGCGGGTGCTCCAGAAAGAGATCCGGGCACTGATGCAACGGCAACAAGTGGAACTCTCCGGCGGTGAGATTGGTAGCGTAAGAATGTGTGACCCTTTTCCTATTGCCATGCCCCCAAAAAGTGAAATGATGATTTGGTGCCGGGCAGCTATTGGTCTGAGAGGTAGAGATTACCAGGCAATGGTAGAACCAGTTTACTCAGACAGTAGGCCCACCATTTTGACAGCACGGGGGGTGGTCAATGTACGCCATGGGAGGGTGCCCATTCGCATAATAAATATCGGGGAGAGGGAAGTGTACCTGCCCCGGTATGCCACGCTAGCCAAATTATATACCACTAATCAAAGTTCTATACAATCTGTGGAACCCTTGCCTCCATCTCACCCGGAGGAAGGTAACGGCTCTAAGAAAGACATGGAGGACTGGTGTCAGCAACTACATTTGGGTACTGACTCCACTCCCTCACATCAGAAACAAGGAGTCTATCGGGTGGTTCAAGAGTATGAGAGAGTGTTTAGTAAACACCCGTTAGACTTCGGGCGAGTCAAGGGGGTAGAACATCGCATCCCCACGGGAGATCATCCTCCCATAAAAGAGAGGTATCGACCCGTACCCCCTGCACATTACCAACACGCCAAGGGGATGCTTAGAGATATGAAGGAGGCTGGGGTAATCCGGGATAGTTGTAGCCCCTGGGCAGCCCCATTAGTTTTAGTCAAAAAGAAAGACAACACCATGAGGATGTGTGTAGATTACCGGAAAATCAACCGTATCACACACAAGGATGCGTACCCCTTACCAAGGATAGAGGAGTCATTGGCTGCTTTAAGATCTGCTAACTTCTTCTCTACCTTGGATCTCACTAGCGGGTACTGGCAGGTTCCTGTAGCAGAGGCGGACCGGGAGAAGACCGCATTCACCACCCCGATGGGACTTAGCGAGTTCACCTGCATGCCGTTCGGACTCTGCAACGCACCAGGAACCTTCCAACGCCTAATGGAGTGTTGTCTGGGCCACAGAAACTTCGAGACGGTCCTGTTGTACCTGGACGATGTCATCGTATATTCCAAGACGTATGAGGACCACCTGAAACACCTGGCGGAAGTGTTCGAGGCTCTGGCGAGTTACGGCCTAAAGGTGAAACCCTCCAAGTGTCACCTCCTGAAACCAAAGGTGCAGTACCTGGGACACGTGGTGAGCGCTGACGGAGTGGCTCCCGACCCCGATAAGATCACCGCAATTAAGGGATGGCCAAGCCCCTCCAGCGTAAAAGAAGTGCGGCAGTTCCTCGGGTTGGTAGGCTACTACCGAAGGTTTATTCCCGGTTTCACCAAAAAGGCAGCACCTATGCAGGACCTCCTGATAGGCCAGTCCCGGAAGGCCAAGAACCAGAAGCCGCCCTTCAAATGGGGAGAGCTGGAAGAAGAGTCCTTCCGCCAGCTGAAGATGGCCCTCACGGGGGACGAAATCCTGGCGTACCCGGATTATAGCCAGCCCTTTATCCTCTACACCGACGCCAGTAACATCGGGCTAGGAGCCGTACTGTCCCAGATCCAGCAGGGGAAGGAACGAGTAATCGCCTACGCCAGCCGAAAACTGCGACCCACCGAAAGGAACCCCGAGAATTACAGCTCATTTAAGTTAGAGTTCCTGGCCGTAGTATGGGCAATCACTGAGCGCTTTAAGCATTACCTCGCTTCTTCCCGGTTCACCGTGTACACGGATAACAACCCGCTGACACACCTGGACACGGCAAGACTCGGTGCCCTGGAGCAGAGGTGGATGGCCCGTCTGTCCAACTACGAGTTCACAATTAAATACCGGGCAGGACGCTCCAATACCAACGCGGACGCCCTGTCCAGGATGCCCAACCTGCCGGACGGAGGAGAAGATCCGGAGGGACTGGAAGAAGTTGAACTCCCTGCGTTCCACCGTCATGGGACTATTCAGTATTCCCACCGGGTAAGGAGTAAGCAGGCTGCTACGTTGAACCCCTTACCCCACTACAACTGGGCGGAAACGCAAGACAGCGACCCTGCCGTCCGACTGGTGAAGGAGATGCTGACTCGGCCGGAGGCTCGCCTTGAACCAGACGCTCCGGAGGAAGCCAAACAACTATGGGCAGAGAAGAGTCGACTGTTCCTTTACAAAGGGAAGTTGTGCCGCAGAATGGTTAACTCCCGGACGCATGAATTACTCTGGCAAGTAGTGGTGCCACGAAGAGACGCAGCCATGGTGATGGAGGCATACCACGACGGAGCTGGACACTTTGGGTGGAAAAAGCTGGAGTTCCTGCTGCGCGAGCGGTTCCACTGGGTAGGCATGAGGGGAACCATCGAGAAGTGGTGCAGAGATTGTGGCCCGTGCAACCTGAGAAGGAAGGACCGAGCCAGCCAGAAGACTCCCCTGCAGTCCATCGTCACCCGGCAACCGTTGGAACTGGTAGCCTTGGATCATGTAAAACTGACCCCAAGCAGAAGTGGCTACGTCTACGCGTTAACCATCGTGGATCATTACTCCCGGTTCTTGGTTGTCGTCCCCGTCAAGGACTTAACGGCTCAAACAGCAGCTAGAGCCTTCCAGCAGCACTTCTGCCGTCCACACGGGTACCCGGACCAAGTGCTGACGGACCAGGGACCTGCCTTTGAAGCGGAGGTCTTTCAGGAATTCTGCAATCTGTATGGCTGCCGGAAGATAAGGACGACACCCTACCATCCGCAGACTAATGGACTTTGTGAAAAAATGAACCAGGTGGTAATGGATCTTCTAAAAACGTTGCCCCTGGAAGAACGCAGTCTGTGGCCTGAAAAGTTGCCCGATCTGGTGGACCTATACAACCACATCCCGGTAGGTTCCACCAACTGTACCCCGGCTTACCTAATGAGGGCAAGACCTGGTAAGTTACCTGTTGACCTGGAAATGGGAGTCCTGACCCCCGAGGACACTTCACCAGAAACAGACTGGGACACAGAGAGGCAGCAGCAGTACCGGAGAGTACAGGAGAGCGTGGAGCGAAGTCTCTGTCAGGCTAGGGAAAGACAAGAGAAAACTTACAACCAGTATGCTCCCGCTGTTCCCCTGGTACCCGGAGAGCAGGTCTTGAAGAGGAAGAGACGGCTCCACAAGTTGGACGACCAGTGGGAGAAGGACCCGTACACCGTACTGCCCTCAAGCCACGAGAACCCGAAGGTCTGTACCATCAGTAAAGACGGAGGGGAAACCACAGCCATTGTATCCCGGGACCACCTGAAGAAGTGTCCCGAACAACTGAGGAACCCTGAAGAGGAACAAGAAGACCATCGACCCGTGGAAGAAAGGGAAGATATGGTTAGTACCGTGCTCGGGGACTTTCCTCAGTCTTGGACTCAAGTCAATGGTGCAGTTGTGGTACCCGTACTCACCTTCCTCCAACCATCATCCCAAGAACCTACGGAGCAACGGGTAGAGCTGGAAGAACAGCCGGTCCAGGAGGCAGAAGACTCCACACAAGCAGAACAGGAGAATCAACCCTCTGCTTATAGTGAGCCTGCCGTACCCCTAGTGAGACAAAGAGCCGGTAGACAGCTGCCCAGTTTACCCTTGACAGCTCCTACACCCTGTAGTTCAGGGCCAGACAGTCAGCTCCGTAGGTCCACTCGGGCCACTAGAGGCCAGTTACCCGCACGCTGGAGAATTTAAAGTGTATAAATTGTTTTATCTATGTTTTTCTGTGTCTTGTTGCTTGTGTATAATTTTGTGTTTCTAGTTATTTTTAGGAAACCTTGGTGGATTTACCGGGAATCCTTGTATATAGTTGGAGCGTAACCCAGGATGGACTAGAGACTGTTAAGGACTCGGGGTAGGACAGACCCCTACCTGGTTACGTCTCCCTGTGTTGGTGAAATGGACACCTTTGCTTTTCTTCAAAGACTGCATCCGGTTGCGGACACGCCGTAACCATCTTATGTGTTTTTCTTATAGTATTGTTATTGTTATACTTTGTTATGTTTTTCTAAATGTGTTTAGTCCCGGAGTACTAAATTTCACTAGGGGGGAATGTGACACCCCAGGGGTCTGGTTGCCACAGTGATAGAGATATTATGTCTGAGAGCAGGTGGGAGGTCCTTTGGTCAGGGATCCTGTGCATGCCACACCTCCTGCCCAGTCTTGGGAGGGGAAGAACTTCCCCTGTAAAAACCCGGGGCTGAGGCAGGGTGAGTCAGACAAGGAGAGTGGAGAAGAGAAGCAGCATAGGAAACAGCAGAGTTACAAGGAGTCAGGGGCTGGCAGCTACAGAGCTCGCCCTGACTAAGAAGATTCTTTACCGGACCCGGAGTCCGAGGCTGTGGGGACTAACTCCTACCCAGCAGCAGAATCCGTCGGGCAGGGGATTTCAGGTCCTCTGGCCCAGAAGCCTGAAGGCACGGTCACACGCGTGGGACCAGCACCGCCATCGTGGAGCGGAAGCCATTAGAAGGCCCCGAGTCACCGGCCATACGGGTGAGCACCACACGGTACACTCAGGGACGTGGGCTACTTACATCAGCTTCTAGCAAGGTAGCCAGAAGAGTACAGTCAGTTTGGGAGGCCTACAACTACGCCTGGCCAGGGGAGATCCCATCTGCTCAAAGACTGACCAGGCCCCGTTTGCTAGCAAGTACTCCGGGAGGGTCTGTCGTTGTTACCAGTAAAGACCCTGAACTACACCGTACCGTCTCTGAGTGGTTCCTGCTACCCCCCATCATCCACGTCGGCTGCCCTGAGGCCATACCCCTCCCGTTGGGGGTTATACTATCACGCTGCACAATCCTACCACCGGCCTCAGCGGTCTGCCCTGCAGCAGCAGCTTCCTGGCTGCACTCAACGGGTGGCGTAGTCATCAACTATTTACTACTAATAGACTGCCGTCTAGTTTGACTCCCTGGGCAAGGACCGGGTCACCGCCACGAGATTACAACCCTCCACGGATCCGGCTCCGGGTAAGCTCCCGCGTGCGCACCGCAGCGCGACACAGGCCCAGGGGCGCGTCAAGTACACCTCCCTGTATTCTCAGTACATTATACATACAGCGTTCAGCATAAGACAGTACACCCCCCGGTATTCTCAGTACGTTATATATACAGCGTTCAGCATAAGTCAGTACACTCCCCTGTATTCACAGTACGTTATACATACAGCGTTCAGCATAAGTCAGTACACCCCCCTGTATTCTCAGTACGTTATACATACAGCGTTCAGCATAAGTAATTACACCCCCCTGTACTCTCAGTACGTTATATATACAGCGTTCAGCATAAGTGAGTACACCCCCCTGTATTCTCAGTACGTTATATATACAGTATTCAGCATAAGTAAGTATACCCCCGTGTATTCTCAGTACATTATACATACAGCGTTCAGAATAAGTGAGTACACCCCCCTATTTTCTCAGTACGTTATATATACAGTGTTCAGCATAAGTAAGTACACCCCCCTGTATTCTCAGTACATTATACATACAGCTCTCAGCATAAGTAAGTACACCCCCCTGTACTCTCGGTACGTTATGTATACAGCGTTCAGCATAAGTCAGTACACTCCCCTGTATTTTCAGTACGTTATACATACAGCGTTCAGCATAAGTGAGTACATCCCCCTGTATTCTCAGTACGTTATACATACAGCGTTTAGCATAAGTAAGTACACCCCCCTGTATTCTCAGCACGTTATACATACAGCGTTCAGCATAACTAATTACACCCCCCTGTACTCTCAGTACGTTATACATACAGCGTTCAGCATAAGTGAGTACATCCCCCTGTATTCTCAGTACGTTATACATACAGCGTTTAGCATAAGTAAGTACACCCCCCTGTATTCTCAGCACGTTATACATACAGCGTTCAGCATAAGTAATTACACCCCCCTGTACTCTCAGTACGTTATATATACAGCGTTCAGCATAAGTCAGTACACCCCCCTGTATTCACAGTACGTTATACATGCAGCATTCAGCATAAGTCAGTACACCCCCCTCTCTATTCTCAGTGCGTTATACATACAGCGTTCTACATAAGTGAGTACACCTCCCTGTATTCTCAGTACATTATACATACAGCGTTCAGCATAATTAAGTACACCCCCCTGTACTCTCAGTACTTTATACTTACAGCGCTCAGCATAATTCAGTACACCCCCCTGTATTCTCAGTACGTTATATATACAGCGTTCAGCATAAGTGAGTACACCTCCCTGTATTCTCAGTACAGTATACATACAGCATTCAACATAAGTCAGTACACCCCCCGGTATTCTCACTACGTTATATATACAGAGTTCAGCATAATTCAGTACACCCCCCTGTATTCTCAGTACGTTATACATACAGCTCTCAGCATAAGTAAATACACCCCCCTGTACTCTCAGTACGTTATATATACAGGGTTCAGCATAAGTCAGTACACCCCCTGTATTCACTCTACGTTATACATACAGCGGCAGCATAGGTCAGTACACCCCCCTGTATTCTCAGTATGTTATACATACATCGTTCAGCATAAGTCAGTACACCCCCCTGTATTCTCAGTACGTTATACATACAGCGTTCAGCATAAGTAAGTACACCCCAATGTATTCTCAGTACGTTATACATACAGCGTTCAGCATGTCAGTACACCCCCCTGTATTCTCAGTACGTTATATATACAGCGTTCAGCATAAGTCAGTACACCCCCTGTATTCTCTGTACGTTATACATATAGCGTTCAGCATAAGTCAGTACACCCCCCTGTATTCTCAGTACGTTATACATACAGTGGTTCAGCATAAGTCAGTACACCCCCCTGTATTCTCAGTACGTTATACATACAGCGTTCAGCATAAGTGAGTACACCCCCCTGTATTCTCAGTACGTTATACATACAGCGTTCAGCATAAGTGAGTACACCCCCCTGTATTCTCAGTACGTTATACATAGAGCGTTCAGCATAAGTAAGTACACCCCCCTGTATTCTCAGTACGTTATATATACAGCGTTCAGCATAAGTCAGTACACCCCCCGGTATTCTCAGTACGTTATATATACAGCGTTCAGCATAAGTCTGTACACCCCCCTGTATTCTCAGTACGTTATACATACAGCTCTCAGCATAAGTAATTACACACCCCTGTATTCTCAGTACGTTATACATACAGCTCACAGCATAAGTAATTACACCCCCCAGTACTCTCAGTACGTTATATATACAGCTTTCAGCATAAGTCAGTACACCCCCCTGTATTCACAGTACGTTATACATACAGCGTTCAGCATAAGTCAGTACACCCCCCTGTATTCTCAGTACGTTTTTACTTACAGCGTTCAGCATAAGTAAGTACACCCCCCTGTATTCTCAGTACATTATACATACAGCGTTCAGCATAAGTGAGTACACCCCCCTGTATTCTCAGTACGTTATATATACAGCATTCAGCATAAGAAAGAACACCCCCCTGTATTCTCAGTACGTTATATATACAGCATTCAGCATAAGTAAGAACACCCCCCTGTATTCTCAGTACATTATAAATACAGCTCTTAGCATAAATAAGTACACCCCCCTGTACTCTCAGTGCGTTATATATACAGCTTTCAGCATAAGTCAGTACACCCCCCTGTATTCTCAGTACGTTATACATACAGCGTTCAGCATAAGTGAGTACACCCCCCTGTATTCTCAGTACGTTATACATACAGCGTTCCGCATAAGTAAGTACTCCCCCCTGTATTCTCAGAACGTTAAATATGCAGCGTTCAGCATAAGTGAGTACACCTCCCTGTATTCTCAGTTCATTATACATACAGCGTTCAGCATAAGTCAGTACACCCCCCGATATTTTCAGTTCGTTATACATACAGCGCTCAGCATAATGGAGTACACCCCCCTGTATTCTCAGTACGTTATATATACAGCGTTCAGCATAAGTGAGTACACCTCCCTGTATTCTCAGTACATTATACTTATAGCGTTCAGCATAAGTAAGTAAACCCCCCTGTACTCTCAGTACTTTATACTTACAGCGCTCAGCATAAGTCAGTACACCCTCCTGTATTCTCAGTACGTTATACAGTACAGACCAAAAGTTTGGACACACCTTCTCATTTAAAGATTTTTCTGTATTTTCATGACTATGAAAATTGTACATTCACACTGAAGGCATCAAAACTATGAATTAACACATGTGGAATTATATACTTAACAAAAAAGTGTGAAACAACTGAAAATATGTCTTATATTCTAGGTTCTTCAAAGTAGTCACCTTTTGCTTTGATGACTGCTTTGCACACTCTTGGCATTCTCTTGATGAACTTCAAGAGGTAGTCACCGGAAATGGTTTTCACTTCACAGGTGTGCCCTGACAGGTTTCATAAGTGGGATTTCTTGCCTTATAAATGGGGTTGGGACCATCAGTTGTGATGTGCAGAAGTCAGATGGATACACAGCTGATAGTCCTACTGAATAGACTGTTAGAATTTTATTTTGGCAAGAAAAAAGCAGCTAAGTAAAGAAAAACGAGTGGCTATCATTACTTTAAGAAATGAAGGTCAGTCAGTCCGAAAAATTGGGAAAACTTTGAAAGTGTCCCCAAGTGCAGTTGCAAAACCCATCAAGCGCTACAAAGAAACTGGCTCACATGAGGACTGCCGCAGGAAAGGAAGACCAAGAGTCACCTCTGCTTCTGTGGATAAGTTTATCCGAGTCACCAGCCTCAAAAATCGCAGGTTAACAGCAGCTCAGATTAGAGACCAGGACAATACCACACAGAGTTCTAGCAACAGCCACATCTCTTCAACAACTGTTAAGAGGAGACTTTGTGCAGCAGGCCTTCATGGTAAAATAGCTGCTAGGAAACCACTGCTAAGGACAGGCAACAAGCAGAAGAGACTTGTTTGGGCTAAAGAACACAAGGAATGGACATTAGACCAGTGGAAATCTGTGCTTTGGTCTGATGAGTCCAAATTTGAGATCTTTGGTTCCAATCACCGTATCTTTGTGCAACGCAGAAAAGATGAACGGATGGACTCTACATGCCTGGTTTCCACCGTGAAGCATGGAGGAGGAGGTGTGATGGTGTGGGGGTGCTTTGCTGGTGACAATGTTGGGGATTTATTCAAAATTGAAGGCATACTGAACCAGCATGGTTACCACAGCATCTTGCAGCGGTATGCTATTCCATCCGGTTTGCGTTTAGTTGAACCATCATTTATTTTTCAACAGGACAATGAGCCCAAACACACCTCCAGACTGTGTAAGGGCTATTTGATCAATAAGGAGAGTGATGGGGTGCTACACCAGATGACCTGGCCTCCACAGTCACCAGACCTGAACCCAATCGAGATGGTTTGTGGTGAGCTGGACCACAGAGTGAAGTCAAAAGGGCCAACAAGTGCTAAGCATCTCTGGGAACTCCTTCAAGATTGTTGTAAGACCATTTCAGGTGACTACCTATTGAAGCTCATCAAGAGAATGCCAAGAGTGTGCAAAGCAGTCATCATAAGACATATTTTCAGTTGTTTCACACTTTTTTGTTAAGTATATAATTTCACATATGTTAATTCATAGTTTTGGTGCCTTCAGTGTGAATGTACAATTTTCAAAGTCATGAAAATACAGAAAAATCTTTAAATGAGAAGGTGTGTCCAAACTTTTGGTCTGTACTGTATATACAGCGTTCAGCATAAGTGAGTACAACTCCCTGTATTCTCAGTAAATTATACATACAGCATTCAGCATAAGTCAGTACACCCCCCCGGTATTCTCAGTACGTTATATATACAGCGTTCAGCATAATTCAGTACACCCCCCTGTATTCTCAGTACGTTATACATACAGCTCTCAGCATAAGTAAGTACACCCCCCTGTACTTTCAGTACGTTAGATATACAGTGTTCAGCATAAGTCAGTACACCCCCCCTGTATTCTCAGTGCGTTATACATACAGCGTTCAGCAAAAGTCAGTACACCCCCCTGTATTCTCAGTACGTTATATATACAGCATTCAGCATAAGTAAGTACACCCCCCTGTATTCTCAGTACGTTATATATACAGCGTTCATCATAAGTCAGTACACCCCCATGTATTTTCAGTACGTTATTTATACAGCATTCAGCATAAGTAAGTACACCCCCCTGTATTCTCAGCACGTTCTATATACAGCGTTCAGCGTAAGTCTGTACACCCCCTGTATTCTCAGTACGTTATACATACAGTGGTTCTGCATAAGTCAGTACACCCCCCTGTATTCTCAGTTCGTTATACATACAGCGTTCAGCATAAGTAAGTACACCCCCCTGTATTCTCAGTACGTTATATATACAGCGTTCAGCATAAGTCAGTACACCCCCCGGTATTCTCAGTACGTTATATATACAGCGTTCAGCATAAGTCTGTACACCCCCCGGTATTCTCAGTACGTTATACATACAGCGTTCAGCATAAGTCTGTACACCCCCCTGTATTCTCAGTACGTTATACATACAGCTCTCAGCATAAGTAATTACACCCCCCTGTATTCTCAGTATGTTATACATACAGCTCTCAGCATCAGTAATTACATAATTACACCCCCCTGTATTCTCAGTACGTTATACATACAGCGTTCAGCATAAGTGAGTTCACCCCCCTGTATTCTCAGTACGTTATATATGCAGCGTTCAGCATAAGTGAGTACACCTCCCTGTATTCTCAGTACATTATACATACAGCGTTCAGCATAAGTAAGTACACCCCCCTGTACTCTCAGTACTTTATACTTACAGCGCTCAGCATAAGTCAGTACACCCCCCTGTAATCTCAGTACGTTATATATACAGCGTTCAGCATAAGTGAGTACAACTCCCTGTATTCTCAGTAAATTATACATACAGCATTCAGCATAAGACAGTACACCCCCCGGTATTCTCAGTACGTTATATATACAGCGTTCAGCATAATTCAGTACACCCCCCTGTATTCTCAGTACGTTATACATACAGCTCTCAGCATAAGTAAGTACACCCCCCTGTACTCTCAGTACGTTATATATACAGGGTTCAGCATAAGTCAGTACACCCCCCTGTACTCTCAGTACGTTATATATACAAGGTTCAGAATAAGTCAGTACACCCCCCTTTATTCTCAGTAAGTTATACATACAGCGTTCAACATAAGTAAGTACACCCCCTGTATTCTCAGTACGTTATACATACAGCGTTCAGCATAAATAAGTACACCCCAATGTATTCTCAGTACGTTATATATACAGCGTTCAGCATAAGTCAGTACACCCCCATGTATTCTCAGTACGTTATATATACAGCGTTCAGCATAAGTCAGTACACCCCCCTGTATTCTCAGTACGTTATATATACAGCATTCAGCATAAGTAAGTACACCCCCCTGTATTCTCAGCACGTTATATATACAGCGTTCAGCGTAAGTCAGTACACCCCCTGTATTCTCAGTACGTTATACATACAGTGTTCAGCATAAGTGAGTACACCCCCCTGTATTCTCAGTACGTTATACATACAGCGTTCAGCATAAGTGAGTACACCCCCCTGTATTCTCAGTACGTTGTATATACAGCGTTTAGGATAAGTGAGTACACCTCCCTGTATTCTCAGTACATTATACATACAGCATTCAGCATAAGTCAGTACACCACCGGTATTCTCAGTACGTTATATATACAGCGTTCAGCATAAGTCAGTACACCCACCTCTATTCTCAGTACGTTATACATACAGCTCTCAGCATAAGCAATTACACCCCCCTGTACTCTCAGTACGTTATATATACAGCGTTCAGCATAAGTCAGTACACCCACCTGTGTTCACAGTACGTTATACATACAGCGTTCAGCATAAGTCAGTACACCCCCCTTTATTCTCAGTACATTATTACTTACAGCGTACAGCATAAGTCAGTACACCTCTCTGTATTCTCAGTACATTATACATACAGCGTTCAGCATAAGTAAGTACACCCCCCGTATTCTCAGTACATTATACATGCAGAGTTCAGCATAAGTGAGTACACCCCCCTGTATTCTCAGTACGTTATATATACAGCGTTCAGCATAAGTAAGTACACCCCCCTGTATTCTAAGTACATTATAGATACTGCTCTCAGCATAAGTAAGTACACCCCCCTGTACTCTCAGTACGTTATGTATACAGCGTTCAGCATAAATCAGTACACCCCCCTGTATTCTCAGTACGTTATACATACAGCCTTCTGCATAAGTAAGTTCACCCCCCTGTATTCTCAGTACATTATACATACAGCGTTCAGCATAAGTGAGTACACCCCCCTGTATTCTCAGTACGTTATACATACAGCGTTCAGCATAAGTCAGTACACCCACCTGTATTCACAGTACGTTATACATACAGCGTTCAGCATAAGTGAGTACACCCCCCTGTATTCTCAGGACGTTATACATACAGCGTTCAGCATTAGTAAGTTCACCCCCCTGTATTCTCAGTACGTTATATATGCAGCGTTCAGCATAAGTGAGTACACCTCCCTGTAGTCTCAGTACATTATACATACAGCATTCAGCATAAGTCAGTACACCCCCCGGTATTCTCAGCACGTTATACATGCAGCGCTCAGCATAAGTCACTACACCCCCCTGTATTCTCAGTATTTTATATATACAGCGTTCAGCATAAGTGAGTACACCTCCCTGTATTCTCAGTACATTATACATACAGCGTTCAGCATAATTAAGTACACCCCCCTGTACTCTCAGTACTTTATACTTACAGCGCTCAGCATAAGTCAGTACACCCTCCTGTAATCTCAGTACGTTATATATACAGCGTTCAGCATAAGTCAGTACAACTCCCTGTATTCTCAGTAAATTATACATACAGCATTCAGCATAAGTCAGTACACCCCCCGGTATTCTCAGTACGTTATATATACAGCGTTCAGCATAATTCAGTACACCCCCCTGTATTCTCAGTACGTTATACATACAGCTCTCAGCATAAATAAGTACACCCCCCTGTACTCTCAGTACGTTATATACACAGGGTTCAGCATAAGTCAGTACACCCCCCTGTACTCTCAGTACGTTATATATACAGGGTTCAGAATAAGTCAGTACACCCCCCTGTATTCTCAGTAAGTTATACATACAGCGTTCAACATAAGTAAGTACACCCCCTGTATTCTCAGTACGTTATACATACAGCGTTCATCATAAATAAGTACACCCCAATGTATTCTCAGCACGTTATATATACAGCGTTCAGCATAAGTCAGTACACCCCCATGTATTCTCAGTACGTTATATATACAGCATTCAGCATAAGTCAGTACACCCCCCTGTATTCTCAGTACGTTATATATACAGCATTCAGCATAAGTAAGTACACCCCCCTGTATTCTCAGCACGTTATATATACAGCGTTCAGCGTAAGTCAGTACACCCCCTGTATTCTCAGTACGTTATACATACAGTGTTCAGCATAAGTGAGTACACCGCCCTGTATTCTCAGTACGTTATTCATACAGCGTTCAGCATAAGTGAGTACACCCCCCTGTATTCTCAGTACGTTGTATATACAGCGTTCAGCATAAGTGAGTACACCTCCCTGTATTCTCAGTACATTATACATACAGCATTCAGCATAAGTCAGTACACCACCGGTATTCTCAGTACGTTATATATACAGCGTTCAGCATAAGTCAGTACACCCACCTCTATTCTCAGTACGTTATACATACAGCTCTCAGCATAAGCAATTACTCCCACCTGTACTCTCAGTACGTTATATATACAGCGTTCAGCATAAGTCAGTACACCCACCTGTATTCACAGTACGTTATACATACAGCGTTCAGCATAAGTCAGTACACCCCCCTGTATTCTCAGTTCGTTTTTACTTACAGCGTTCAGCATAAGTCAGTACACCCCCCTGTATTCTCAGTACGTTATACATACAGCGTTCAGCATAAGTAAGTACACCCCCCTGTATTCTCAGTACATTATACATACAGCGTTCAGCATAAGTGAGTACACCCCCCTGTATTCTCAGTACGTTATATATACAGCATTCAGCATAAGTAAGAACACCCCCCTATATTCTCAGTACATTATACATACAGCTCTCAGCATAAATAAGTACACCCCCCTGTACTCTCAGTGCGTTATATATACAGCTTTCAGCATAAGTCAGTACACCCCCCTGTATTCTCAGTACGTTATACATACAGCGTTCAGCATAAGTGAGTACACCCCCCTGTATTCTCAGTACGTTATACATACAGCGTTCCGCATAAGTAAGTACACCCCCCTGTATTCTCAGTACGTTAAATATGCAGAGTTCAGCATAAGTGAGTACACCTCCCTGTATCCTCAGTTCATTATACATACAGCGTTCAGCATAAGTCAGTACACCCCCCGGTATTCTCAGTTCGTTATACATACAGCGCTCAGCATAATGGAGTACACCCCCCTGTATTCTCAGTACGTTATATATACAGCGTTCAGCATAAGTGAGTACACCTCCCTGTATTCTCAGTACATTATACTTATAGCGTTCAGCATAAGTAAGTAAACCCCCCTGTACTCTCAGTACTTTATACTTACAGCGCTCAGCATAAGTCAGTACACCCCCCTGTATTCTCAGTACGTTATACAGTACAGACCAAAAGTTTGGACACACCTTCTCATTTAAAGATTTTTCTGTATTTTCATGATTATGAAAATTGTACATTCACACTGAAGGCATCAAAACTGTGAATTAACACATGTGGAATTATATACTTAACAAAAAAGTGTGAAACAACTGAAAATATGTCTTATATTCTAGGTTCTTCAAAGTAGTCACCTTTTGCTTTGATGACTGCTTTGCACACTCTTGGCATTCTCTTGATGAGCTTCAAGAGGTAGTCACCGGAAATGGTTTTCACTTCACAGGTGTGCCCTGACAGGTTTCATAAGTGGGATTTCTTGCCTTATAAATGGGGTTCGGACCATCAGTTGTGTTGTGCAGAAGTCAGATGGATACACAGCTGATAGTCCTACTGAATAGACTGTTAGAATTTGTATTTTGGCAAGAAAAAAGCAGCTAAGTAAAGAAAAACGAGTGGCCATTATTACTTTAAGAAATGAATGTCAGTCAGTCCGAAAAATTGGGAAAACTTTGAAAGTGTCCCCAAGTGCAGTTGCAAAAACCATCAAGCGCTACAAAGAAACTGGCTCACATGAGGACTGCCGCAGGAAAGGAAGACCAAGAGTCACCTCTGCTTCTGTGGATAAGTTTATCCGAGTCACCAGCCTCAAAAATCGCAGGTTAACAGCAGCTCAGATTAGAGACCAGGACAATACCACACAGAGTTCTAGCAACAGACACATATCTTCAACAACTGTTAAGAGGAGACTTTGTGCAGCAGGCATTCATGGTAAAATAGCTGCTAGGAAACCACTGCTAAGGACAGGCAACAAGCAGAAGAGACTTGTTTGGGCTAAAGAACACAAGGAATGGACATTAGACCAGTGGAAATCTGTGCTTTGGTCTGATGAGTCCAAATTTGAGATCTTTGGTTCCAATCACCGTATCTTTGTGCAATGCAGAAAAGATGAACGGATGGACTCTACATGCCTGGTTTCCACCGTGAAGCATGGAGGAGGAGGTGTGATGGTGTGGGGGTGCTTTGCTGATGACAATGTTGAGGATTTATTCAAAATTGAAGGCATACTGAACCAGCATGGTTTCCACAGCATCTTGCAGTGGCATGCTATTCCATCCGGTTTGCGTTTAGTTGAACCATCATTTATTTTTCAACAGGACAATGACCCCAAACACACCTCCAAACTGTGTAAGGGCTATTTGATCAATAAGGAGAGTGATGGGGTGCTACGCCAGATGACCTGGCCTCCACAGTCACCAGACCTGAACCCAATCGAGATGGTTTGTGGTGAGCTGGACCACAGAGTGAAGTCAAAAGGGCCAACAAGTGCTAAGCATCTCTGGGAACTCCTTCAAGATTGTTGTAAGACCATTTCAGGTGACTACCTATTGAAGCTCATCAAGAGAATGCCAAGAGTGTGCAAAGCAGTCATCATAAGACATATTTTCAGTTGTTTCACACTTTTTTGTTAAGTATATAATTTCAGATGTGTTAATTCATAGTTTTGATGCCTTCAGTGTGAATGTACAATTTTCATAGTCATGAAAATACAGAAAAATCTTTAAATGAGAAGGTGTGTCCAAACTTTTGGTCTGTACTGTATATACAGCGTTCAGCATAAGTGAGTACAACTCCCTGTATTCTCAGTAAATTATACATACAGCATTCAGCATAAGTCAGTACACCCCCCAGGTATTCTCAGTACGTTATATATACAGCGTTCAGCATAATTCAGTACACCCCCCTGTATTCTCAGTACGTTATACATACAGCGTTCAGCATAAGTCAATACACCCCCCGGTATTCTCAGTTCGTTATACGTACAGCGCTCAGCATAATGGAGTACACCCCCCTGTATTCTCAGTACGTTATATATACAGCGTTCAGCATAAGTGAGTACACCTCCCTGTATTCTCAGTACATTATACATATAGCGTTCAGCATAAGTAAGTACACCCCCCTGTGCTCTCAGTACTTTATACTTACAGCGCTCAGCATAAGTCAGTACACCCCCCTGTATTCTCAGTACGTTATACAGTACAGACCAAAAGTTTGGACACACCTTCTCATTTAAAGATTTTTCTGTATTTTCATGACTATGAAAATTGTACATTCACACTGAAGGCATCAAAACTATGAATTAACACATGTGGAATTATATACTTAACAAAAAAGTGTGAAACAACTGAAAATATGTCTTATATTCTAGGTTCTTCAAAGTAGTCACCTTTTGCTTTGATGACTGCTTTGCACACTCTTGGCATTCTCTTGATGAACTTCAAGAGGTAATCACCGGAAATGGTTTTCACTTGACAGGTGTGCCCTGACAGGTTTCATAAGTGGGATTTCTTGCCTTATAAATGGGGTTGGGACCATCAGTTGTGTTGTGCAGAAGTCAGATGGATACACAGCTGATAGTCCTACTGAATAGACTGTTAGAATTTGTATTTTGGCTCGAAAAAAGCAGCTAAGTAAAGAAAAACGAGTGGCCATCATTGCTTTAAGAAATGAAGGTCAGTCAGTCCGAAAAATTGGGAAAACTTTGAAAGTGTCCCCAAGTGCAGTTGCAAAAACTATCAAGCGCTACAAAAAAACTGGCTCACATGAGGACTGCCGCAGGAAAGGAAGACCAAGAGTCACCTCTGCTTCTGTGGATAAGTTTATCCGAGTCACCAGCCTCAAAAATCGCAAGTTAACAGCAGCTCAGATTATAGACCAGGACAATACCACACAGAGTTCTAGCAACAGACACATCTCTTCAACAACTGTTAAGAGGAGACTTTGTGCAGCAGGCCTTCATGGTAAAATAGCTGCTAGGAAACCACTGCTAAGGACAGGCAACAAGCAGAAGAGACTTGTTTGGGCTAAAGAACACAAGGAATGGACATTAGACCAGTGGAAATCTGTGCTTTAGTCTGATGAGTCCAACTTTGAGATCTTTGGTTCCAATCACCGTATCTTTGTGCAACGCAGAAAAGATGAACGGATGGACTCTACATGCCTGGTTTCCACCGTGAAGCATGAAGGAGGAGGTGTGATGGTGTGGGGGTGCTTTGCTGGTGACAATGTTGGGGATTTATTCAAAATTGAAGGCATACTGAACCAGCATGGTTACCACAGCATCTTGCAGCGGTATGCTATTCCATCCGGTTTGCGTTTAGTTGAACCATCATTTATTTTTCAACAGGACAATGACCCCAAACACACCTCCAGACTGTGTAAGGGCTATTTGATCAATAAGGAGAGTGATGGGGTGCTACGCCAGATGACCTGGCCTCCACAGTCACCAGACCTGAACCCAATCGAGATGGTTTGTGGTGAGCTGGACCACAGAGTGAAGTCAAAAGGGCCAACAAGTGCTAAGCATCTCTGGGAACTCCTTCAAGATTGTTGTAAGACCATTTCAGGTGACTACCTATTGAAGCTCATCAAGAGAATGCCAAGAGTGTGCAAAGGAGTCATCATGAGACATATTTTCAGTTGTTTCACACTTTTTTGTTAAGTATATAATTCCACATGTGTTAATTCATAGTTTTGATGCCTTCAGTGTGAATGTACAATTTTCAAAGTCATGAAAATATAGAAAAATCTTTAAATGAGAAGGTGTGTCCAAACTTTTGGTCTGTACTGTATATACAGCGTTCAGCATAAGTGAGTACAACTCCCTGTATTCTCAGTAAATTATACATACAGCATTCAGCATAAGTGAGTACACCCCCCCGGTATTCTCAGTACGTTATATATGCAGCGTTCAGCATAATTCAGTACACCCCCCTGTATTCTCAGTACGTTATACATACAGCTCTCAGCATAAGTAAGTACACGCCCCTGTACTTTCAGTACGTTAGATATACAGTGTTCAGCATAAGTCAGTACACCCCCCCTGTATTCTCAGTACGTTATATATACAGCGTTCAGCATAAGTCAGTACACCCCCCTGTATTCTCAGTACGTTATTTATACAGCATTCAGCATAAGTAAGTACACCCCCCTGTATTCTCAGCACGTTCTATATACAGCGTTCAGCGTAAGTCAGTACACCCCCTGTATTCTCAGTACGTTATACATACAGTGGTTCAGCATAAGTCTGTACACCCCCCTGTATTCTCAGTACGTTATACATACAGCTCTCAGCATAAGTAATTACACCCCCCTGTATTCTCAGTATGTTATACATACAGCTCTCAGCATCAGTAATTACACCCCCCTGTATTCTCAGTACGTTATACATACAGCGTACAGCATAAGTGAGTACACCCCCCTGTATTCTCAGGACGTTATACATACAGCGTTCAGCATAAGTGAGTACACCCCCCTGTACTCTCAGTACATTATACATACAGCGTTCAGCATTAGTAAGTTCACCCCCCTGTATTCTCAGTACGTTATATATGCAGCGTTCAGCATAAGTGAGTACACCTCCCTGTATTCTCAGTACATTATACATACAGCGTTCAGCATAAGTCAGTACACCCCCCGGTATTCTCAGTACGTTATACATGCAGCGCTCAGCATAAGTCAGTACACCCCCCTGTATTCTCAGTATTTTATATATACAGCGTTCAGCATAAGTGAGTACAACTCCCTGTATTCTCAGTAAATTATACATACAGCGTTCAGCATAAGTAAGTACACCCCCCTGTACTCTCAGTACTTTATACTTACAGCGCTCAGCATAAGTCAGTACACCCCCCTGTAATCTCAGTACGTTATATATACAGCGTTCAGCATAAGTGAGTACAACTCTCTGTATTCTGAGTAAATTATACATACAGCATTCAGCATAAGTCAGTACACCCCCCGGTATTCTCAGTACGTTATATATACAGCGTTCAGCAAAATTCAGTACACCCCCCTGTATTCTCAGTACGTTATACATACAGCTCTCAGCATAAGTAAGTACACCCCCCTGTACTCTCAGTACGTTATATATACAGGGATCAGAATAAGTCAGTACACCCCCCTGTATTCTCAGTAAGTTATACATACAGCGTTCAACATAAGTAAGTACACCCCCTGTATTCTCAGTACGTTATACATACAGCGTTCAGCATAAATAAGTACACCCCAATGTATTCTCAGTACGTTATATATACAGCGTTCAGCATAAGTCAGTACACCCCCCTGTATTCTCAGTACGTTATATATACAGCATTCAGCATAAGTAAGTACACCCCCCTGTATTCTCAGCACGTTATATATACAGCGTTCAGCGTAAGTCAGTACACCCCCTGTATTCTCAGTACGTTATACATACAGTGTTCAGCATATGTGAGTACACCCCCCTGTATTCTCAGTACGTTATACATACAGCGTTCAGCATAAGTGAGTACACCCCCCTGTATTCTCAGTACGTTGTATATACAGCGTTCAGGATAAGTGAGTACACCTCCCTGTATTCTCAGTACATTATACATACAGCATTCAGCATAAGTCAGTACACCACCGGTATTCTCAGTACGTTATATATACAGCGTTCAGCATAAGTCAGTACACCCACCTCTATTCTCAGTACGTTATACATACAGCTCTCAGCATAAGCAATTACACCCCCCTGTACTCTCAGTACGTTATATATACAGCGTTCAGCATAAGTCAGTACACCCCCCTTTATTCTCAGTACATTATTACTTACAGCGTTCAGCATAAGTCAGTACACCTCCCTGTATTCTCAGTACGTTATACATACAGCGTTCAGCATAAGTAAGTACACCCCCCTGTATTCTCAGTACATTATATATGCAGAGTTCAGCATAAGTGAGTACACCCCCCTGTATTCTCAGTACGTTATATATACAGCGTTCAGCATAAGTAAGTACACCCCCCTGTATTCTAAGTACATTATACATACTGCTCTCAGCATAAGTCAGTACACCCCCCTGTATTCTCAGTACGTTATACATACAGCGTTCCGCATAAGTAAGTTCACCCCCCTGTATTCTCAGTACATTATACATACAGCGTTCAGCATAAGTGAGTACACCCCCCTGTATTCTCAGTACGTTATACATACAGCGTTCAGCATAAGTCAGTACACCCACCTGTATTCACAGTACGTTATACATACAGCGTTCAGCATAAGTGAGTACACCCCCCTGTATTCTCAAGACGTTATACATACAGCGTTAAGCATAAGTGAGTACACCTCCCTGTATTCTCAGTACATTATACATACAGCGTTCAGCATAAGTCAGTACACCCCCCGGTATTCTCAGTACGTTATACATGCAGCGCTCAGCATAAGTCAGTACACCCCCCTGTATTCTCAGTATTTTATATATACAGCGTTCAGCATAAGTGAGTACACCTCCCTGTATTCTCAGTACATTATACATACAGCGTTCAGCATAAGTAAGTACACCCCCCTGTACTCTCAGTACGTTATACTTACAGCGCTCAGCATAAGTCAGTACACCCCCCTGTAATCTCAGTACGTTATATATACAGCGTTCAGCATAAGAGAGTACAACTCCCTGTATTCTCAGTAAATTATACATACAGCATTCAGCATAAGTCAGTACACCCCCCGGTATTCTCAGTACGTTATATATACAGCGTTCAGCATAATTCAGTACAGCCCCCTGTATTCTCAGTACGTTATACATACAGCTCTCAGCATAAGTAAGTACACCCCCCTGTACTCTCAGTACGTTATATATACAGGGTTCAGCATAAGTCAGTACACCCCCCTGTACTCTCAGTACGTTATATATACAGGGTTCAGAATAAGTCAGTACACCCCCCTGTATTCTCAATAAGTTATACATACAGCGTTCAACATAAGTAAGTACACCCCCTGTATTCTCAGTACGTTATACATACAGCGTTCAGCATAAATAAGTGCACCACAATGTATTCTCAGTACGTTATATATACAGCGTTCAGCATAAGTCAGTACACCCCCATGTATTCTCAGTACGTTATATATACAGCGTTCAGCTTAAGTCAGTACACCCCCCTGTATTCTCAGTACGTTATATATACAGCATTCAGCATAAGTAAGTACACCCCCCTGTATTCTCAGCACGTTATATATACAGCGTTCAGCGTAAGTCAGTACACCCCCTGTATTCTCAGTACGTTATACATACAGTGTTCATCATAAGTGAGTACACCCCCCTGTATTCTCAGTACGTTATACATACAGCGTTCAGCATAAGTGAGTACACCCCCCTGTATTCTCAGTACGTTGTATATACAGCGTTCAGCATAAGTGAGTACACCTCCCTGTATTCTCAGTACATTATGCATACAGCATTCAGCATAAGTCAGTACACCACCGGTATTCTCAGTACGTTATATATACAGCGTTCAGCATAAGTCAGTACACCCACCTGTACTCTCAGTACGTTATATATACAGCGTTCAGCATAAGTCAGTACACCCACCTGTATTCACAGTACGTTATACATACAGCGTTCAGCATAAGTGAGTACACCCCCCTGTATTCTCAGGACGTTATACATACAGCGTTAAGCATAAGTGAGTACACCTCCCTGTATTCTCAGTACATTATACATACAGCGTTCAGCATAAGTCAGTACACCCCCCGGTATTCTCAGTACGTTATACATGCAGCGCTCAGCATAAGTCAGTACACCCCCCTGTATTCTCAGTATTTTATATATACAGCGTTCAGCATAAGTGAGTACACCTCCCTGTATTCTCAGTACATTATACATACAGCGTTCAGCATAAGTAAGTACACCCCCCTGTACTCTCAGTACGTTATACTTACAGCGCTCAGCATAAGTCAGTACACCCCCCTGTAATCTCAGTACGTTATATATACAGCGTTCAGCATAAGAGAGTACAACTCCCTGTATTCTCAGTAAATTATACATACAGCATTCAGCATAAGTCAGTACACCCCCCGGTATTCTCAGTACGTTATATATACAGCGTTCAGCATAATTCAGTACACCCCCCTGTATTCTCAGTACGTTATACATACAGCTCTCAGCATAAGTAAGTACACCCCCCTGTACTCTCAGTACGTTATATATACAGGGTTCAGCATAAGTCAGTACACCCCCCTGTACTCTCAGTACGTTATATATACAGGGTTCAGAATAAGTCAGTACACCCCCCTGTATTCTCAGTAAGTTATACATACAGCGTTCAACATAAGTAAGTACACCCCCTGTATTCTCAGTACGTTATACATACAGCGTTCAGCATAAATAAGTACACCACAATGTATTCTCAGTACGTTATATATACAGCGTTCAGCATAAGTCAGTACACCCCCATGTATTCTCAGTACGTTATATATACAGCGTTCAGCTTAAGTCAGTACACCCCCCTGTATTCTCAGTACGTTATATATACAGCATTCAGCATAAGTAAGTACACCCCCCTGTATTCTCAGCACGTTATATATACAGCGTTCAGCGTAAGTCAGTACACCCCCTGTATTCTCAGTACGTTATACATACAGTGTTCATCATAAGTGAGTACACCCCCCTGTATTCTCAGTACGTTATACATACAGCGTTCAGCATAAGTGAGTACACCCCCCTGTATTCTCAGTACGTTGTATATACAGCGTTCAGCATAAGTGAGTACACCTCCCTGTATTCTCAGTACATTATGCATACAGCATTCAGCATATGTCAGTACACCACCGGTATTCTCAGTACGTTATATATACCGCGTTCAGCATAAGTCAGTACACCCACCTCTATTCTCAGTACGTTATACATACAGCTCTCAGCATAAGCAATTACTCCCCCCTGTACTCTCAGTACGTTATATATACAGCGTTCAGCATAAGTCAGTACACCCACCTGTATTCTCAGTACGTTTTTACTTACAGCGTTCAGCATAAGTGAGTACACCCCCCTGTATTCTCAGTACGTTATATATACAGCATTCAGCATAAGTAAGAACACCCCCCTGTATTCTCAGTACATTATACATACAGCTCTCAGCATAAATAAGTACACCCCCCTGTACTCTCAGTGCGTTATATATACAGCTTTCAGCATAAGTCAGTACACCCCCCTGTATTCTCAGTACGTTATACATACAGCGTTCAGCATAAGTGAGTACACCCCCCTGTATTCTCAGTACGTTATACATACAGCGTTCAGCATAAGTGAGTACACCCCCCTGTATTCTCAGTACGTTATACATACAGCGTTTCGCTTAAGTAAGTACACCCCCCTGTATTCTCAGTACGTTAAATATGCAGCGTTCAGCATAAGTGAGTACACCTCCCTGTATTCTCAGTTCATTATACATACAGCGTTCAGCATAAGTCATTACACCCCCCGGTATTCTCAGTTCGTTATACATACAGCGCTCAGCATAATGGAGTACACCCCCCTGTATTCTCAGTACGTTATAAATACAGCGTTCAGCATAAGTGAGTACACCTCCCTGTATTCTCAGTACATTATACTTATAGCATTCAGCATAAGTAAGTAAACCCCCCTGTACTCTCAGTACTTTATACTTACAGCGCTCAGCATAAGTCAGTACTCCCCCCTGTATTCTCAGTACGTTATACAGTACAGACCAAAAGTTTGGACACACCTTCTCATTTAAAGATTTTTCTGTATTTTCATGACTATGAAAATTGTACATTCACACTGAAGGCATCAAAACTATGAATTAACACATGTGGAATTATATACTTAACAAAAAAGTGTGAAACAACTGAAAATATGTCTTATATTCTAGGTTCTTCAAAGTAGTCACCTTTTGCTTTGATGACTGCTTTGCACACTCTTGGCATTCTCTTGATGAGCTTCAAGAGGTAGTCACCGGAAATGGTTTTCACTTCACAGGTGTGCCCTGACAGGTTTCATAAGTGGGATTTCTTGCCTTATAAATGGGGTTGGGACCATCAGTTGTGTTGTGCAGAAGTCAGATGGATACACAGCTGATAGTCCTACTGAATAGACTGTTAGAATTTGTATTTTGGCAAGAAAAAAGCAGCTAAGTAAAGAAAAACGAGTGGCCATCATTACTTTAAGAAATGAAGGTCAGTCAGTCTGAAAAATTGGGAAAACTTTGAAAGTGTCCCCAAGTGCAGTTGCAAAAACTATCAAGCGCTACAAAGAAACTGGCTCACATGAGGACTGCCGCAGGAAAGGAAGACCAAGAGTCACCTCTGCTTCTGTGGATAAGTTTATCCGAGTCACCAGCCTCCAAAATCGCAGCTCAGATTAGAGACCAGGACAATACCACACAGAGTTCTAGCAACAGACACATCTCTTCAACAACTGTTAAGAGGAGACATTGTGCAGCAGGCCTTCATGGTAAAATAGCTGCTAGGAAACCACTGCTAAGGACAGGCAACAAGCAGAAGAGACTTGTTTGGGCTAAAGAACACAAGGAATGGACATTAGACCAGTGGAAATCTGTGCTTTGGTCTGATGAGTCCAAATTTGAGATCTTTGGTTCCAATCACCGTATCTTTGTGCAACGCAGAAAAGATGAACGGATGGACTCTACATGCCTGGTTTCCACCGTGAAGCATGGAGGAGGAGGTGTGATGGTGTGGGGGTGCTTTGCTGGTGACAATGTTGAGGATTTATTCAAAATTGAAGGCATACTGAAC
The DNA here is from genome assembly GCF_046119375.1 of Phyllobates terribilis. Taxonomy (NCBI): domain Eukaryota; kingdom Metazoa; phylum Chordata; class Amphibia; order Anura; family Dendrobatidae; genus Phyllobates; species Phyllobates terribilis. The sequence goes on from NW_027362761.1 coordinate 288,926,372, forward strand.
CAGCATGGTTACCACAGCATCTTGCAGCGGCATGCTATTCCATCCGGTTTGCGTTTAGTTGAACCATCATTTATTTTTCAACAGGACAATGACCCCAAACACACCTCCAGGCTGTGTAAGGGCTATTTCATCAATAAGGAGAGTGATGGGGTGCTACGCCAGATGACCTGGCCTCCACAGTCACCAGACCTGAACCCCATCGAGATGGTTTGTGGTGAGCTGGACCACAGAGTGAAGTCAAAAGGGCCAACAAGTGCTAAGCATCTCTGGGAACTCCTTCAAGATTGTTGTAAGACCATTTCAGGTGACTACCTATTGAAGCTCATCAAGAGAATGCCAAGAGTGTGCAAAGCAGTCATCATAAGACATATTTTCAGTTGTTTCACACTTTTTTGTTAAGTATATAATTCCACATGTGTTAATTCATAGTTTTGATGCCTTCAGTGTGAATGTACAATTTTCATAGTCATGAAAATACAGAAAAATCTTTAAATGAGAAGGTGTGTCCAAACTTTTGGTCTGTACTGTATATACAGCGTTCAGCATAAGTGAGTACAACTCCCTGTATTCTCAGTAAATTATACATACAGCATTCAGCATAAGTCAGTACACCCCCCCGGTATTCTCAGTACGTTATATATACAGCGTTCAGCATAATTCAGTACACCCCCCTGTATTCTCAGTACGTTATACATACAGCGTTCAGCATAAGTCAGTACACCCCCCGGTATTCTCAGTTCGTTATACATACAGCGCTCAGCATAAGTAAGTACACCCCCCTGTATTCTCAGTACATTATACTTACAGCGCTCAGCATAAGTCAGTACACCCCCCGGTATTCTCAGTTCGTTATACATACAGCGTTCAGCATAAGTAAGTACACCCCCCTGTACTCTCAGTACTTTATACTTACAGCGCTCAGCATAAGTCAGTACACCTCCCTGTATTCTCAGTACGTTATACATACAGCGTTCAGCATAAGTAAGTACACCCCCCTGTATTCTCAGTACATTATACATACAGAGTTCAGCATAAGTGAGTACACCCCCCTGTATTCTCATTACGTTATATATACAGCGTTCAGCATAAGTAAGTACACCCCCCTGTATTCTAAGTACATTATACATACTGCTCTCAGCATAAGTAAGTACACCCCCCTGTACTCTCAGTACGTTATACATACAGTGTTCAGCATAAGTCAGTACACCCCCCTGTATTCTCAGTACGTTATACATACAGCGTTCAGCATAAGTGAGTACGCCCCCCTGTTTTCTCAGTACGTTATACATAAAGCGTTCAGCATAAGTAAGTACACCCCCCTGTATTCTCAGTACGTTATTACTTACAGTGTTCAGCATAAGTCAGTACACCCCCCTGTATTCTCAGTACGTTATACATACAGCGTTCAGCATAAGTAAGTACACCCCCCTGTATTCTCAGTACATTATACATACAGCGTTCAGCATAAGTGAGTACACCCCCATGTATTCTCAGTACGTTATATAAACAGCGTTCAGCATAAGTAAGTACACCCCCCTGTATTCTCAGTACGTTATACATACAGCGTTCCGCATAAGTAAGTTCACCCCCCTGAATTCTCAGTACATTATACATACAGCGTTCAGCATAAGTGAGTACACCCCCCTGTATTCTCAGTACGTTATACATACAGCGTTCAGCATAAGTCAGTACACCCACCTGTATTCACAGTACGTTATATATACAGCGTTCAGCATAAGTCAGTACACCCCCCTTTATTCTCAGTACATTATTACTTACAGCGTTCAGCATAAGTCAGTACACCTCCCTGTATTTTCAGTACGTTATACATACAGCGTTCAGCATAAGTAAGTACACCCCCCTGTATTCTCAGTACATTATACATACAGAGTTCAGCATAAGTGAGTACACCCCCCTATATTCTCAGTACGTTATATATACAGCGTTCAGCATAAGTAAGTACACTCCCCTGTATTCTAAGTACATTATACATACTGCTCTCAGCATAAGTAAGTACACCCCCCTGTACTCTCAGTACGTTATGTATACAGCGTTCAGCATAAGTCAGTACACCCCCCTGTATTCTCAGTACGTTATACATACAGCGTTCCGCATAAGTAAGTTCACCCCCCTGTATTCTCAGTACATTATACATACAGCGTTCAGCATAAGTAAGTACACCCCCCTGTACTCTCAGTACATTATACATACATCATTCAACATAAGTCAGTACACCCCCCGGTATTCTCAGTACACTAAATATACAGCGTTCAGCATAATTCAGTACACCCCCCTGTATTCTCAGTACGTTATACATACAGTGTTCAGAATAAGTCAGTACACCCCCCTGTATTCTCAGTACGTTATACATACAGCGTTCAGCATAAGTGAGTACGCCCCCCTGTTTTCTCAGTACTTTATACATACAGCGTTCAGCATAAGTAAGTACACCCCCCTGTATTCTCAGTACGTTATTACTTACAGTGTTCAGCATAAGTCAGTACACCCCCCTGTATTCTCAGTACGTTATACATACAGCGTTCAGCATAAGTGAGTACACCCCCATGTATTCTCAGTACGTTATATATACAGCGTTCAGCATAAGTAAGTACACCCCCCTGTATTCTCAGTACATTATACATACAGCTCTCACCATAAGTAAGTACACCCCCTGTATTCTCAGTACATTATACATACAGCTCTCAGCATAAGTAAGTACACCCCCCTGTATTCTCAGTACATTATACATACAGCTCTCAGCATAAGTAAGTACACCCCCCTGTACTCTCAGTTCGTTATATATACAGCGTTCAGCATAAGTCAGTACACCCCCCTGTATTCTCAGTACGTTATACATACAGCGTTCAGCATAAGTGAGTACACCCCCCTGTATTCTCAGTACGTTATACATACAGCGTTCAGCATAAGTGAGTACACCCCCCTGTATTCTCAGTACGTTATACATACAGCGTTCCGCATAAGTAAGTTCACCCCCCTGAATTCTCAGTACATTATACATACAGCGTTCAGCATAAGTGAGTACACCCCCCTGTATTCTCAGTACGTTATACATACAGCGTTCAGCATAAGTCAGTACACCCACCTGTATTCACAGTACGTTATATATACAGCGTTCAGCATAAGTCAGTACACCCCCCTTTATTCTCAGTACATTATTACTTACAGCGTTCAGCATAAGTCAGTACACCTCCCTGTATTTTCAGTACGTTATACATACAGCGTTCAGCATAAGTAAGTACACCCCCCTGTATTCTCAGTACATTATACATACAGAGTTCAGCATAAGTAAGTACACCCCCCTGTATTCTCAGTACGTTATATATACAGCGTTCAGCATAAGTAAGTACACCCCCCTGTATTCTAAGTACATTATACATACTGCTCTCAGCATAAGTAAGTACACCCCCCTGTACTCTCAGTACGTTATGTATACAGCGTTCAGCATAAGTCAGTACACCCCCCTGTATTCTCAGTACGTTATACATACAGCGTTCAGCATAAATGAGTACACCCCCCTGTATTCTCAGTACGTTATACATACAGCGTTCAGCATAAGTAAGTACACCCCCCTGTACTCTCAGTACTTTATACTTACAGCGCTCAGCATAAGTCAGTACACACCCTGTATTCTCAGTACGTTATATATACAGCGTTCAGCATGAGTGAGTACACCTCACTGTATTCTCAGTACATTATACATACATCATTCAACATAAGTCAGTACACCCCCCGGTATTCTCAGTACACTAAATATACAGCGTTCAGCATAATTCAGTACACCCCCCTGTATTCTCAGTACGTTATACATACAGTGTTCAGAATAAGTCAGTACACCCCCCTGTATTCTCAGTACGTTATACATACAGCGTTCAGCATAAGTGAGTACGCCCCCCTGTTTTCTCAGTACTTTATACATACAGCGTTCAGCATAAGTAAGTACACCCCCCTGTATTCTCAGTACGTTATTACTTACAGTGTTCAGCATAAGTCAGTACACCCCCCTGTATTCTCAGTACGTTATACATACAGCGTTCAGCATAAGTGAGTACACCCCCATGTATTCTCAGTACGTTATATATACAGCGTTCAGCATAAGTAAGTACACCCCCCAGTATTCTCAGTACATTATACTTACAGCTCTCACCATAAGTAAGTACACCCCCTGTATTCTCAGTACATTATACATACAGCTCTCAGCATAAGTAAGTACACCCCCCTGTATTCTCAGTACATTATACATACAGCTCTCAGCATAAGTAAGTACACCCCCCTGTACTCTCAGTTCGTTATATATACAGCGTTCAGCATAAGTCAGTACACCCCCCTGTATTCTCAGTACGTTATACATACAGCGTTCAGCATAAGTGAGTACACCCCCCTGTATTCTCAGTACGTTATACATACAGCGTTCAGCATAAGTGAGTACACCCCCCTGTATTCTCTGTACGTTATACATACAGCGTTCAGCATAAGTAAGTACACCCCCCTGTATTCTCAGTACGTTATATATGCAGCGATCAGCATAAGTGAGTACACCTCCCTGTATTCTCAGTACATTATACATACAGCGTTCAGCATAAGTGAGTACACCCCCCTGTATTCTCAGTACGTTATACATACAGCGTTCAGCATAAGTAAGTACACCCCCCTGTATTCTCAGTACATTATACATACAGCGTTCAGCATAAGTGAGTACACCCCCCTGTATTCTCAGTACGTTATATATACAGCGTTCAGCATAAGTGAGTGCTCCTCCCTGTATTCTCAGTACATTATACATACAGCGTTCAGCATAAGTAAGTACACCCCCCTGTACTTTCAGTACTTTATACTTACAGCGCTCAGCATAAGTCAGTACACACCCTGTATTCTCAGTACGTTATATATACAGCGTTCAGCATGAGTGAGTACACCTCACTGTATTCTCAGTACATTATACATACATCATTCAACATAAGTCAGTACACCCCCCGGTATTCTCAGTACGCTAAATATACAGTGTTCAGCATAATTCAGTACACCCCCCTGTATTCTCAGTACGTTATACATACAGCGTTCAGCATAAGTAAGTACACCCCCCTGTATTCTCAGTACATTATACATACAGCGTTCAGCATAAGTAAGTACACCCCACTGTATTCTCAGTACATTATACATACAGCGTTCAGCATAAGTGAGTACACCCCCATGTATTCTCAGTACGTTATATATACAGCGTTCAGCATAAGTAAGTACACCCCCCTGTATTCTCAGTACGTTATACATACAGCGTTCCGCATAAGTAAGTTCACCCCCCTGTATTCTCAGTACATTATACATACAGCGTTCAGCATAAGTGAGTACACCCCCCTGTATTCTCAGTACGTTATACATACAGCGTTCAGCATAAGTCAGTACACCCACCTGTATTCACAGTACGTTATACATACAGCGTTCAGCATAAGTCAGTACATCCCCCTTTATTCTCAGTACATTATTACTTACAGCGTTCAGCATAAGTCAGTACACCTCCCTGTATTTTCAGTACGTTATACATACAGCGTTCAGCATAAGTAAGTACACCCCCCTGTATTCTCAGTACATTATACATACAGAGTTCAGCATAAGTGAGTACACCCCCCTGTATTCTCAGTACGTTATATATACAGCGTTCAGCATAAGTAAGTACACCCCCCTGTATTCTAAGTACATTATACATACTTCTCTCAGTATAAGTAAGTACACCGCCCTTTACTCTCAGTACGTTATGTATACAGCGTTCAGCATAAGTCAGTACACCCCCCTGTATTCTCAGTACGTTATACATACAGCGTTCCGCATAAGTAAGTTCACCCCCCTGTATTCTCAGTACATTATACATACAGCGTTCAGCATAAGTGAGTACACCCCCCTGTATTCTCAGTACGTTATACATACAGCGTTCAGCATAAGTAAGTACACCCCCCTGTATTCTCAGTACATTATACATACAGCGTTCAGCATAAGTGAGTACACCCCCCTGTATTTTCAGTACGTTATATATACAGCGTTCAGCATAAGTGAGTACTCCTCCCTGTATTCTCAGTACATTATACATACAGCGTTCAGCATAAGTAAGTACACCCCCCTGTACTCTCAGTACTTTATACTTACAGCGCTCAGCATAAGTCAGTACACACCCTGTATTCTCAGTACGTTATATATACAGCGTTCAGCATGAGTGAGTACACCTCACTGTATTCTCAGTACATTATACATACATCATTCAACATAAGTCAGTACACCCCCCGGTATTCTCAGTACGCTAAATATACAGCGTTCAGCATAATTCAGTACACCCCCCTGTATTCTCAGTACGTTATACATACAGTGTTCAGCATAAGTCAGTACACCCCCCTGTATTCTCAGTACGTTATACATACAGCGTTCAGCATAAGTGAGTACGCCCCCCTGTTTTCTCAGTACGTTATACATACAGCGTTCAGCATAAGTAAGTACACCCCCCTGTATTCTCAGTACGTTATTACTTACAGTGTTCAGCATAAGTCAGTACACCCCCCTGTATTCTCAGTACGTTATACATACAGCGTTCAGCATAAGTAAGTACACCCCCCTGTATTCTCAGTACGTTATATATGCAGCGATCAGCATAAGTGAGTACACCTCCCTGTATTCTCAGTACATTATACATACAGCGTTCAGCATAAGTAAGTACACCCCCCTGTATTCTCAGTACGTTATATATGCAGCGATCAGCATAAGTGAGTACACCTCCCTTTATTCTCAGTACATTATACATACAGCGTTCAGCATAAGTCAGTACACCCCCCTTTATTCTCAGTACATTATTACTTACAGCGTTCAGCATAAGTCAGTACACCTCCCTGTATTTTCAGTACGTTATACATACAGCGTTCAGCATAAGTAAGTACACCCCCCTGTATTCTCAGTACATTATACATACAGAGTTCAGCATAAGTGAGTACACCCCCCTGTATTCTCAGTACGTTATATATACAGCGTTCAGCATAAGTAAGTACACCCCCCTGTATTCTAAGTACATTATACATACTGCTCTCAGTTTAAGTAAGTACACCCCCCTTTACTCTCAGTACGTTATGTATACAGCGTTCAGCATAAGTCAGTACACCCCCCTGTATTCTCAGTACGTTATACATACAGCGTTCCGCATAAGTAAGTTCACCCCCCTGTATTCTCAGTACATTATACATACAGCGTTCAGCATAATTGAGTACACCCCCCTGTATTCTCAGTACGTTATACATACAGCGTTCAGCATAAGTAACTACACCCCCCTGTATTCTCAGTACATTATACATACAGCGTTCAGCATAAGTGAGTACACCCCCCTGTATTTTCAGTACGTTATATATACAGCGTTCAGTATAAGTGAGTACTCCTCCCTGTATTCTCAGTACATTATACATACAGCGTTCAGCATAAGTAAGTACACCTCCTGTACTCTCAGTACTTTATACTTACAGCGCTCAGCATAAGTCAGTACACACCCTGTATTCTCAGTACGTTATATATACAGCGTTCAGCATGAGTGAGTACACCTCACTGTATTCTCAGTACATTATACATACATCATTCAACATAAGTCAGTACACCCCCCGGTATTCTCAGTACGCTAAATATACAGCGTTCAGCATAATTCAGTACACCCCCCTGTATTCTCAGTACGTTATACATACAGTGTTCAGCATAAGTCAGTACACCCCCCTGTATTCTCAGTACGTTATACATACAGCGTTCAGCATAAGTGAGTACGCCCCCCTGTTTTCTCAGTACGTTATACATACAGCGTTCAGCATAAGTAAGTACACCCCCCTGTATTCTCAGTACGTTATTACTTACAGTGTTCAGCATAAGTAAGTACACCCCCCTGTATTCTCAGTACATTATACATACAGCTCTCAGCATAAGTAAGTACACCCCCCTGTATTCTCAGTACATTATACATACAGCTCTCAGCATAAGTAAGTACACCCCCCTGTACTCTCAGTTCATTATATATACAGCGTTCAGCATAAGTCAGTACACCCCCCTGTATTCTCAGTACGTTATACATACAGCGTTCAGCATAAGTGAGTACACCCCCCTGTATTCTCAGTACGTTATACATACAGCGTTCAGCATAAGTGAGTACACCCCCCTGTATTCTCAGTACGTTATACATACAGCGTTCAGCATAAGTAAGTACACCCCCCTGTATTCTCAGTACGTTATATATGCAGCGATCAGCATAAGTGAGTACACCTCCCTGTATTCTCAGTACATTATACATACAGCGTTCAGCATAAGTGAGTACACCCCCCTGTATTCTCAGTACGTTATACATACAGCGTTCAGCATAAGTAAGTACACCCCCCTGTATTCTCAGTACATTATACATACAGCGTTCAGCATAAGTGAGTACACCCCCCTGTATTCTCAGTACGTTATATATACAGCGTTCAGCATAAGTGAGTGCTCCTCCCTGTATTCTCAGTACATATACATACAGCGTTCAGCATAAGTAAGTACACCCCCCTGTACTTTCAGTACTTTATACTTACAGCGCTCAGCATAAGTCAGTACACACCCTGTATTCTCAGTACGTTATATATACAGCGTTCAGCATGAGTGAGTACACCTCACTGTATTCTCAGTACATTATACATACATCATTCAACATAAGTCAGTACACCCCCCGGTATTCTCAGTACGCTAAATATACAGTGTTCAGCATAAGTCAGTACACCCCCCTGTATTCTCAGTACGTTATACATACAGCGTTCAGCATAAGTAAGTACACCCCCCTGTATTCTCAGTACATTATACATACAGCGTTCAGCATAAGTGAGTACACCCCCATGTATTCTCAGTACGTTATATATACAGCGTTCAGCATAAGTAAGTACACCCCCTTGTATTCTCAGTACGTTATACATACAGCGTTCCGCATAAGTAAGTTCACCCCCCTGTATTCTCAGTACATTATACATACAGCGTTCAGCATTAGTGAGTACACCCCCCTGTATTCTCAGTACGTTATACATACAGCGTTCAGCATAAGTCAGTACACCCACCTGTATTCACAGTACGTTATACATACAGCGTTCAGCATAAGTCAGTACACCCCACTTTATTCTCAGTACATTATTACTTACAGCGTTCAGCATAAGTCAGTACACCTCCCTGTATTTTCAGTACGTTATACATACAGCGTTCAGCATAAGTAAGTACACCCCCTGTATTCTCAGTACATTATACATACAGAGTTCAGCATAAGTGAGTACACCCCCCTGTATTCTCAGTACGTTATATATACAGCGTTCAGCATAAGTAAGTACACCCCCCTGTATTCTAAGAACATTATACATACTGCTCTCAGTATAAGTAAGTACACCCCCCTTTACTCTCAGTACGTTATGTATACAGCGTTCAGCATAAGTCAGTACACCCCCCTGTACTCTCAGTACGTTATACATACAGCGTTCCGCATAAGTAAGTTCACCCCCCTGTATTCTCAGTACATTATACATACAGCGTTCAGCATAAGTGAGTACACCCCCCTGTATTCTCAGTACGTTATACATACAGCGTTCAGCATAAGTGAGTACACCCCCCTGTATTCTCAGTACGTTATACATACAGCGTTCAGCATAAGTAAGTACACCCCCCTATATTCTCAGTACGTTATATATGCAGCGATCAGCATAAGTGAGTACACCTCCCTGTATTCTCAGTACATTATACATACAGCGTTCAGCATAAGTAAGTACACCCCCCTGTATTCTCAGTACTTTATACATACAGCGTTCAGCATAAGTAAGTACACCCCCCTGTATTCTCAGTACATTATACATACAGCGTTCAGCATAAGTGAGTACACCCCCCTGTATTCTCAGTACGTTATATATACAGCGTTCAGCATAAGTGAGTGCTCCTCCCTGTATTCTCAGTACATTATACATACAGCGTTCAGCATAAGTAAGTACACCCCCCTGTACTTTCAGTACTTTATACTTACAGCGCTCAGCATAAGTCAGTACACACCCTGTATTCTCAGTACGTTATATATACAGCGTTCAGCATGAGTGAGTACACCTCACTGTATTCTCAGTACATTATACATACATCATTCAACATAAGTCAGTACACCCCCCGGTATTCTCAGTACGCTAAATATACAGTGTTCAGCATAAGTCAGTACACCCCCCTGTATTCTCAGTACGTTATACATACAGCGTTCAGCATAAGTAAGTACACCCCCCTGTATTCTCAGTACATTATACATACAGCGTTCAGCATAAGTGAGTACACCCCCATGTATTCTCAGTAATTTATATATACAGCGTTCAGCATAAGTAAGTACACCCCCCTGTATTCTCAGTACGTTATACATACAGCGTTCCGCATAATTAAGTTCACCCCCCTGTATTCTCAGTACATTATACATACAGCGTTCAGCATAAGTGAGTACACCCCCCTGCATTCTCAGTACATTATACATACAGCGTTCAGCATAACTGAGTACACCCCCCTGTATTCTCAGTACGTTATACATACAGCGTTCAGCATAAGTCAGTACACTCACCTGTATTCACAGTACGTTATACATACAGCGTTCAGCATAAGTCAGTACACCCCCCTTTATTCTCAGTACATTATTACTTACAGCGTTCAGCATAAGTCAGTACACCTCCCTGTATTTTCAGTACGTTATACATACAGCGTTCAGCATAAGTAAGTACACCCCCCTGTATTCTCAGTACATTATACATACAGAGTTCAGCATAAGTGAGTACACCCCCCTGTATTCTCAGTACGTTATATATACAGCGTTCAGCATAAGTAAGTACACCCCCCTGTATTCTAAGTACATTATACATACTGCTCTCAGAATAAGTAAGTACACCCCCCTTTACTCTCAGTACGTTATGTATACAGCGTTCAGCATAAGTCAGTACACCCCCCTGTATTCTCAGTACGTTATACATACAGCGTTCCGCATAAGTAAGTTCACCCCCCTGTATTCTCAGTACATTATACATACAGCGTTCAGCATAAGTGAGTACACCCCCCTGTACTCTCAGTACGTTATACATACAGCGTTCAGCATAAGTAAGTACACCCCCCTGTATTCTCAGTACATTATACATACAGCGTTCAGCATAAGTGAGTACACCCCCCTGTATTTTCAGTACGTTATATATACAGCGTTCAGCATAAGTGAGTACTCCTCCCTGTATTCTCAGTACATTATACATACAGCGTTCAGCATAAGTAAGTACACCCCCCTGTACTCTCAGTACTTTATACTTACAGCGCTCAGCATAAGTCAGTACACACCCTGTATTCTCAGTACGTTATATATACAGCGTTCAGCATGAGTGAGTACACCTCACTGTATTCTCAGTACATTATACATACATCATTCAACATAAGTCAGTACACCCCCCGGTATTCTCAGTACGCTAAATATACAGCGTTCAGCATAATTCAGTACACCCCCCCGTATTCTCAGTACGTTATACATACAGTGTTCAGCATAAGTCAGTACACCCCCCTGTATTCTCAGTACGTTATACATACAGCGTTCAGCATAAGTGAGTACGCCCCCCTGTTTTCTCAGTACTTTATACAAACAGCGTTCAGCATAAGTCAGTACACCCCCCTGTATTCTCAGTACGTTATACATACAGCGTTCAGCATAAGTGAGTACACCCCCCTGTATTCTCAGTTCGTTATACATACAGCGTTCAGCATAAGTGAGTACACCCCACTGTATTCTCAGTACGTTATACATAAAGCGTTCAGCATAAGTAAGTACACCCCCCTGTATTCTCAGTACGTTATATATGCAGCGATCAGCATAAGTGAGTACACCTCCCTGTATTCTCAGTACATTATACATACAGCGTTCAGCATAAGTGAGTACACCCCCCTGTATTCTCAGTACGTTATACATACAGCGTTCAGCATAAGTAAGTACACCCCCCTGTATTCTCAGTACATTATACATACAGCGTTCAGCATAAGTGAGTACACCCCCCTGTATTCTCAGTACGTTATATATACAGCGTTCAGCATAAGTGAGTGCTCCTCCCTGTATTTGTCAGTACATATACATACAGCGTTCAGCATAAGTAAGTACACCCCCCTGTACTTTCAGTACTTTATACTTACAGCGCTCAGCATAAGTCAGTACACACCCTGTATTCTCAGTACGTTATATATACAGCGTTCAGCATGAGTGAGTACACCTCACTGTATTCTCAGTACATTATACATACATCATTCAACATAAGTCAGTACACCCCCCGGTATTCTCAGTACGCTAAATATACAGTGTTCAGCATAAGTCAGTACACCCCCCTGTATTCTCAGTACGTTATACATACAGCGTTCAGCATAAGTAAGTACACCCCCCTGTATTCTCAGTACATTATACATACAGCGTTCAGCATAAGTGAGTACACCCCCATGTATTCTCAGTACGTTATATATACAGCGTTCAGCATAAGTAAGTACACCCCCTTGTATTCTCAGTACGTTATACATACAGCGTTCCGCATAAGTAAGTTCACCCCCCTGTATTCTCAGTACATTATACATACAGCGTTCAGCATAAGTGAGTACACCCCCCTGTATTCTCAGTACGTTATACATACAGCGTTCAGCATAAGTCAGTACACCCACCTGTATTCACAGTACGTTATACATACAGCGTTCAGCATAAGTCAGTACACCCCACTTTATTCTCAGTACATTATTACTTACAGCGTTCAGCATAAGTCAGTACACCTCCCTGTATTTTCAGTACGTTATACATACAGCGTTCAGCATAAGTAAGTACACCCCCCTGTATTCTCAGTACATTATACATACAGAGTTCAGCATAAGTGAGTACACCCCCCTGTATTCTCAGTACAATATATATACAGCGTTCAGCATAAGTAAGTACACCCCCCTGTATTCTAAGTACATTATACATACTGCTCTCAGTATAAGTAAGTACACCCCCCTTTACTCTCAGTACGTTATGTATACAGCGTTCAGCATAAGTCAGTACACCCCCCTGTATTCTCAGTACGTTATACATACAGCGTTCAGCATAAGTGAGTACACCCCCCTGTATTCTCAGTACGTTATACATACAGCGTTCAGCATAAGTCAGTACACCCACCTGTATTCACAGTACGTTATACATACAGCGTTCAGCATAAGTCAGTACACCCCCCTTTATTCTCAGTACATTATTACTTACAGCGTTCAGCATAAGTCAGTACACCTCCCTGTATTTTCAGTACGTTATACATACAGCGTTCAGCATAAGTAAGTACACCCCCCTGTATTCTCAGTACATTATACATACAGAGTTCAGCATAAGTGAGTACACCCCCCTGTATTCTCAGTACGTTATATATACAGCGTTCAGCATAAGTAAGTACACCCATCTGTATTCTAAGTACATTATACATACTGCTCTCAGTATAAGTAAGTACACCCCCCTTTACTCTCAGTACGTTATGTATACAGCGTTCAGCATAAGTCAGTACACCCCCCTGTACTCTCAGTACGTTATACATACAGCGTTCCGCATAAGTAAGTTCACCCCCCTGTATTCTCAGTACATTATACATACAGCGTTCAGCATAAGTGAGTACACCCCCCTGTATTCTCAGTACGTTATACATACAGCCTTCAGCATAAGTGAGGACACCCCCCTGTATTCTCAGTACGTTATACATACAGCGTTCAGCATAAGTAAGTACACCCCCCTGTATTCTCATTACGTTATATATGCAGCGATCAGCATAAGTGAGTACACCTCCCTGTCTTCTCAGTACATTATACATACAGCGTTCAGCATAAGTAAGTACACCCCCCTGTACTCTCAGTACTTTATACATACAGCGTTCAGCATAAGTAAGTACACCCCCCTGTATTCTCAGTACATTATACATACAGCGTTCAGCATAAGTGAGTACACGCCCCTGTATTCTCAGTACGTTATATATACAGCGTTCAGCATAAGTGAGTGCTCCTCCCTGTATTCTCAGTACATTATACATACAGCGTTCAGCATAAGTAAGTACACCCCCCTGTACTTTCAGTACTTTATACTTACAGCGCTCAGCATAAGTCAGTACACACCCTGTATTCTCAGTACGTTATATATACAGCGTTCAGCATGAGTGAGTACACCTCACTGTATTCTCAGTACATTATACATACATCATTCAACATAAGTCAGTACATCCCCCGGTATTCTCAGTACGCTAAATATACAGTGTTCAGCATAAGTCAGTACACCCCCCTGTATTCTCAGTACGTTATACATACAGCGTTCAGCATAAGTAGGTACACCCCCCTGTATTCTCAGTACATTATACATACAGCGTTCAGCATAAGTGAGTACACCCCCATGTATTCTCAGTACTTTATATATACAGCGTTCAGCATAAGTAAGTACACCCCCGTGTATTCTCAGTACGTTATACATACAGCGTTCCGCATAAGTAAGTTCACCCCCCTGTATTCTCAGTACATTATACATACAGCGTTCAGCATAAGTGAGTACACCCCCCTGTATTCTCAGTACGTTATACATACAGCGTTCAGCATAAGTCAGTACACCCACCTGTATTCACAGTACGTTATACATACAGCGTTCAGCATAAGTCAGTACACCCCCCTTTATTCTCAGGACATTATTACATACAGCGTTCAGCATTCGTCAGTACACCTCCCTGTATTTTCAGTACGTTATACATACAGCGTTCAGCATAAGTAAGTACACCCCCCTGTATTCTCAGTACATTATACATACAGAGTTCAGCATAAGTGAGTACACCCCCCTGTATTCTCAGTACGTTATATATACAGCGTTCAGCATAAGTAAGTACACCCCCCTGTATTCTAAGTACATTATACATACTGCTCTCAGTATAAGTAAGTACACCCCCCTTTACTCTCAGTACGTTATGTATACAGCGTTCAGCATAAGTCAGTACACCCCCCTGTATTCTCAGTACGTTATACATACAGCGTTCCGCATAAGTAAGTTCACCCCCCTGTATTCTCAGTACATTATACATACAGCGTTCAGCATAAGTGAGTACACCCCCCTGTACTCTCAGTACGTTATACATACAGCGTTCAGCATAAGTAAGTACACCCCCCTGTATTCTCAGTACATTATACATACAGCGTTCAGCATAAGTGAGTACACCCCCCTGTATTTTCAGTACGTTATATATACAGCGTTCAGTATAAGTGAGTACTCCTCCCTGTATTCTCAGTACATTATACATACAGCGTTCAGCATAAGTAAGTACACCCCCCTGTACTCTCAGTACTTTATACTTACAGCGCTCAGCATAAGTCAGTACACACCCTGTATTCTCAGTACGTTATATATACAGCGTTCAGCATGAGTGAGTACACCTCACTGTATTCTCAGTACATTATACATACATCATTCAACATAAGTCAGTACACCCCCCGGTATTCTCAGTACGCTAAATATACAGCGTTCAGCATAATTCAGTACACCCCCCCGTATTCTCAGTACGTTATACATACAGTGTTCAGCATAAGTCAGTACACCCCCCTGTATTCTCAGTACGTTATACATACAGCGTTCAGCATAAGTGAGTACGCCCCCCTGTTTTCTCAGTACGTTATACATACAGCGTTCAGCATAAGTAAGTACACCCCCCTGTATTCTCAGTACGTTATCACTTACAGTGTTCAGCATAAGTCAGTACACCCCCCTGTATTCTCAGTACGTTATACATACAGCGTTCAGCATAGGTAAGTACACCCCCCTGTATTCTCAGTACATTATACATACAGCGTTCAGCATAAGTGAGTACACCCCCATGTATTCTCAGTACGTTATATATACAGCGTTCAGCATAAGTAAGTACACCCCCCTGTATTCTCAGTACATTATACATACAGCTCTCAGCATAAGTAAGTACACCCCCCTGTATTCTCAGTACATTATACATACAGCTCTCAGCATAAGTAAGTACACCCCCCTGTACTCTCAGTTCGTTATATATACAGCGTTCAGCATAAGTCAGTATACCCCCCTGTATTCTCAGTACGTTATACATACAGCGTTCAGCATAAGTGAGTACACCCCCCTGTATTCTCAGTACGTTATACATACAGCCTTCAGCATAAGTGAGTACACCCCCCTGTATTCTCAGTACGTTATACATACAGCGTTCAGCATAAGTGAGTACACCCCCCTGTATTCTCAGTACGTTATACATACAGCCTTCAGCATAAGTGAGTACACCCCCCTGTATTCTCAGTACGTTATACATACAGCGTTCAGCATAAGTAAGTACACCCCCCTGTATTCTCAGTACGTTATATATGCAGCGATCAGCATAAGTGAGAACACCTCCCTGTATTCTCCGTACATTATACATACAGCGTTCAGCATAAGTAAATTCACCCCCCTGTACTCTCAGTACTTTATACTTACAGCGCTCAGCATAAGTCAGTACACCCCCCGGTATTCTCAGTACGTTATATATACAGGGTTCAGCATAAGTCAGTACACCCCCCTGTATTCACAGTACGTTATACATACAGCGTTCAGCATAAGTAAGTACACCCCAATGTATTCTCAGTACGTTATATATACAGCGTTCAGCATATGTCAGTACACCCCCCTGTATTCTCAGTACGTTATTTATGCAGCATTCAGCATAAGTCAGTACACCCCCTGTATTCTCAGTACGTTATATATACAGCGTTCAGCATAAGTCAGTACACCCCACTGTATTCTCAGTACGTTATATATACAGCATTCAGCATAAGTACACCCCCCTGTATTCTCAGCACGTTATGCAGTTATATGAAAAAGTTTGGGCACCCCTGTTAATCTTAAGCTTAATGTTTTATAAAAATTGGTGTTTTTGCAACAGCTATTTCAGTTTGATATATGTAATAACTGTTGGACACAGTAATGTTTCTGCCTTGAAATGAGGTTTATTGTACTAACAGAAAATGTGCAATCTGCATTCGAACAAAATTTGACAGGTGCATAAGTATGGGCACCCCACCAGAAAAGTGACATTAATATTTAGTAGATCCTCCTTTTGCAAAAATAACAGCCTCTAGTCGCTTCCTGTAGCTTTTAATGAGTTCCTGGATCCTGGATGAAGGTATTTTTGACCATTCCTCTTTACAAAACAATTCCAGTTCAGTTAAGTTTGATGGTCGCCGAGCATGGACAGCCCTCTTCAAATGATCCTACAGATGTTCAATGATATTCAGGTCTGGGGACTGGGATGGCCATTCCAGAACATTGTAATTGTTCCTCTGCATGAATTCCTGAGTAGATTTGTAGCGGTGTTTTGGATCATTGTCTTGCTGAAAGATCCATCCCCTGCGTAACTTCAACTTTATCACTGATTCTTGAACATTATTGTCAAGAATCTGCTGATACTGAGTGGAATCCATGCGTCCCTCAACTTTAACAAGATTCCCGGTGCCGGCATTGGCCACACAGCCCCAAAGCATGATGGAACCTCCACCAAATTTTACTGTGGGTAGCAAGTGTTTTTCTTGGAATGCTGTGTTTTTTTGCTGCCATGCATAACGCCTTTTTGTATGACCAAACAACTCAATCTTGGTTTCATCAGTCCACAGGACCTTCTTCCAAAAAGAAATTGGCTTCTCCAAATGTGCTTTTGCATACCTCAGCCGACTCTGTTTGTGGCGTGCTTGCAGAAATGGCTTCTTTCGCATCACTCTCCCATACAGTTTCTCCTTGTGCAAAGTGCGTTGTATAGTTGACCGATGCACAGTGACACCATCTGCAGCAAGTTGATGCTGCAGCTCTCTGGAGGTGGTCTGAGGATTGTCCTTGACTGATCTCACCATTCTTCTTCTCTGCCTTTCTGATGTTTTTCTTGGCCTGCCACTTCTGGCCTAAACAAGAACTGTCCCTGTGTTCTTCCATTTCCTTACTATGTTCCTCACAGTGGAAACTGACAGGTTAAATCTCTGAGACAGCTTTTTGTATCCTTCCCCTGAACAACTATGTTGAATAATCTTTGTTTTCAGATCATTTGACAGTTGTTTTGAGGAGGCCATGATGCCACTCTTCAGAGTAGAATCAAACAGGAGAACAACTTGCAAGCGGCCACTTTACGTAGCTTTTCTCATGATTGCATACACCTGGCTATGAAGTTCAAAGCTCAATGAGGTTACAAAACCAAAAAAAGTGCTTTAGTAAGTCAGTAAAAAGTAGGTAGGAGTATTTAAAACAAGAAAATGATAAGGGTGCCCATACTTATGCACCTGTCAAATTTTGTTTGAATGCAGATTGCACATTTTCTGTTAGTACAATAAACCTTATTTCAAGGCAGAAACATTACTGTGTCCAACAGTTATTACATATATCAAACTGAAATAGCTGTTGCAAAAACACCAATTTTAAGAAAACATTAAGCTTAAGATTAATAGGGGTGCCCAAACTTTTTCATATAACTGTATATACAGCGATCAGCGTAAGTCAGTACACCCCCTTTATTCTCAGTACGTTATATATACAGTGTTAAGCATAAGTCAGTACACCCCCCTGTATTCTCAGCACGTTATACATACAGCGTTCAGCATAAGTGAGTACACCCCCCTGTATTCTCAGTACTTTAAACATACAGCATTAGGCATAAGTAAGTACACCCCCTGTATTCTCAGTACATTATACATACAGCGTTCAGCATAAGTCAGTACACCCCCCGGTATTCTCAGTACGTTATATGTACAGCGTTCAGCATAAGTCAGTACACCCCCCTGTATTCTCAGTACGTTATACATACAACTCTCAGCATAAGTAATTACACCCCCCTGTACTCTCAGTACGTTATACATACAGCGTTCAGCATAAGTGAGTACACCCCCCTGTATTCTCAGTACGTTATATATACAGTGTTCAGCATAAGTAAGTACACCCCGCTGTATACTCAGTACATTATACATACAACTCTCAGCATAAGTAAGTACACCCCCCTGTACTCTCAGTTCATTATATATACAGCGTTCAGCATAAGTCAGTACAACCCCCTGTATTCTCAGTACGTTATACATACAGCGCTCAGCATAAGTCAGTACACCCCCCGGTATTCTCAGTAAGTTATACATACAGCGCTCAGCATAAGTGAGTACACCCCCTGTATTCTCAGTACGTTATATATACAGCGTTCAGCATAAGTGAGTACACCTCCCTGTATTCTCAGTACATTATACATACAGCGTTCAGCATAAGTAAGTACACCCCCTGTACTCTCAGTACTTTATACTTACAGCGCTCAGCATAAGTCAGTACACCCCCCTGTATTCTCAGTACGTTATATATACAGCGTTCAGCATGAGTGAGTACACCTCACTGTATTCTCAGTACATTATACATACAGCATTCAACATAAGTCAGTACACCCCCCGGTATTCTCAGTACGCTAAATATACAGCGTTCAGCATAATTCAGTACACCCCCCTGTATTCTCAGTACGTTATACATACATCGTTTAGCATAAGTGAGTACGCCCCCCTGTTTTCTCAGTACGTTATACATACAGTGTTCAGCATAAGTAAGTACACCCCCCTGTATTCTCAGTACGTTATTACTTACAGCGTTCAGCATAAGTCAGTACACCCCCCTGTATTCTCAGTACATTATACATACAGAGTTCAGCATAAGTAAGTACACCCCCCTGTATTCTCAGTACATTAAACATACAGCTCTCAGCATAAGTAAGTACACCCCCTGTACTCTCAGTTCGTTATACATACAGCGTTCAGCATAAGTGAGTACACCCCCCTGTATTCTCAGTACGTTATACATACAGCGTTCAGCATAAGTGAGTACACCTCCGTGTATTCTCAGTACATTATACATACAGCGTTCAGCATAAGTAAATACACCCCCCTGTACTCTCAGTACTTTATACTTACAGCGCTCAGCATAAGTCACTACACCCCCCGGTATTCTCAGTACGTTATATATACAGGGTTCAGCATAAGTCAGTACACCCCCCTGTATTCACAGCACGTTATACATACAGCGTTCAGCATAAGTCAGTACACCCCCCTGTATTCTCAATACGTTATACATACAGCGTTCAGCATATGTCAGTACACCCCCCTGTATTCTCAGTACGTTATTTATACAGCGTTCAGCATAAGTCAGTACACCCGCTGTATTCTCAGTACGTTATATATGCAGCGTTCAGCATAAGACAGTACACCTCCCTGTATTCTCAGTACGTTATACATACAGCGTTCAGCATAAGTAAGTACACCCCCCTGTATTCTCAGTACGTTATTACTTACAGCGTTCAGCATAAGTCAGTACACCCCCCTGTATTCTCAGTACGTTATACATACAGCGTTCAGCATAAGTAAGTACACCCCCCTGTATTCTCAGTACATTATACATACAGCGTTCAGCATAAGTGAGTACTCCCCCCTGTATTCTCAGTACGTTATATATACAGAGTTCAACATAAGTAAGTACACCCCCCTGTATTCTCAGTACATTATACATACAGCTCTCAGCATAAGTAAGTACACCCCCCTGTACTCTCAGTTCGTTATATATACAGCGTTCAGCATAAGTCAGTACACCCCCTGTATTCTCAGTACGTTATACATACAGCGTTCAGCATAATTAGGTACACCCCCCTGTATTCTCAGTACGTTATACATACAGCGTTCAGCGTAAGTGAGTACACCCCCCTGTATTCTCAGTACTTTATACATACAGCATTAGGCATAAGTAAGTACACCCCCTGTATTCTCAGTACATTATACATACAGCGTTCAGCATAAGTCAGTACACCCCCCGGTATTCTCAGTACGTTATATGTACAGCGTTCAGCATAAGTCAGTACACCCCCCTGTATTCTCAGTACGTTATACATACAACTCTCAGCATAAGTAATTACACCCCCCTGTACTCTCAGTACGTTATACATACAGCGTTCAGCATAAGTGAGTACACCCCCCTGTATTCTCAGTACGTTATATATACAGTGTTCAGCATAAGTAAGTACACCCCGCTGTATACTCAGTACATTATACATACAACTCTCAGCATAAGTAAGTACACCCCCCTGTACTCTCAGTTCATTATATATACAGCGTTCAGCATAAGTCAGTACAACCCCCTGTATTCTCAGTACGTTATACATACAGCGCTCAGCATAAGTCAGTACACCCCCCGGTATTCTCAGTAAGTTATACATACAGCGCTCAGCATAAGTGAGTACACCCCCTGTATTCTCAGTACGTTATATATACAGCGTTCAGCATAAGTGAGTACACCTCCCTGTATTCTCAGTACATTATACATACAGCGTTCAGCATAAGTAAGTACACCCCCTGTACTCTCAGTACTTTATACTTACAGCGCTCAGCATAAGTCAGTACACCCCCCTGTATTCTCAGTACGTTATATATACAGCGTTCAGCATGAGTGAGTACACCTCACTGTATTCTCAGTACATTATACATACAGCATTCAACATAAGTCAGTACACCCCCCGGTATTCTCAGTACGCTAAATATACAGCGTTCAGCATAATTCAGTACACCCCCCTGTATTCTCAGTACGTTATACATACATCGTTTAGCATAAGTGAGTACGCCCCCCTGTTTTCTCAGTACGTTATACATACAGTGTTCAGCATAAGTAAGTACACCACCCTGTATTCTCAGTACGTTATTACTTACAGCGTTCAGCATAAGTCAGTACACCCCCCTGTATTCTCAGTACATTATACATACAGCGTTCAGCATAAGTAAGTACACCCCCCTGTATTCTCAGTACATTAAACATACAGCTCTCAGCATAAGTAAGTACACCCCCTGTACTCTCAGTTCGTTATACATACAGCGTTCAGCATAAGTGAGTACACCCCCCTGTATTCTCAGTACGTTATACATACAGCGTTCAGCATAAGTGAGTACACATCCGTGTATTCTCAGTACATTATACATACAGCGTTCAGCATAAGTAAATACATCCCCCTGTACTCTCAGTACTTTATACTTACAGCGCTCAGCATAAGTCACTACACCCCCCGGTATTCTCAGTACGTTATATATACAGGGTTCAGCATAAGTCAGTACACCCCCCTGTATTCACAGCACGTTATACATACAGCGTTCAGCATAAGTCAGTACACCCCCCTGTATTCTCAATACGTTATACATACAGCGTTCAGCATATGTCAGTACACCCCCCTGTATTCTCAGTACGTTATTTATACAGCGTTCAGCATAAGTCAGTACACCCGCTGTATTCTCAGTACGTTATATATGCAGCGTTCAGCATAAGACAGTACACCTCCCTGTATTCTCAGTACGTTATACATACAGCGTTCAGCATAAGTAAGTACACCCCCCTGTATTCTCAGTACGTTATTACTTACAGCGTTCAGCATAAGTCAGTACACCCCCCTGTATTCTCAGTACGTTATACATACAGCGTTCAGCATAAGTAAGTACACCCCCCTGTATTCTCAGTACATTATACATACAGCGTTCAGCATAAGTGAGTACTCCCCCCTGTATTCTCAGTACGTTATATATACAGAGTTCAACATAAGTAAGTACACCCCCCTGTATTCTCAGTACATTATACATACAGCTCTCAGCATAAGTAAGTACACCCCCCTGTACTCTCAGTTCGTTATATATACAGCGTTCAGCATAAGTCAGTACACCCCCTGTATTCTCAGTACGTTATACATACAGCGTTCAGCATAAGTGAGTATACCCCCCTGTATTCTCAGTACATTATACATACAGCGTTCAGCATAATTAGGTACACCCCCCTGTATTCTCAGTACGTTATACATACAGCGTTCAGCATAAGTCAGTACACCCCCCGGTATTCTCAGTACATTATATATACAGGATTCAGCATAAGTCAGTACACACCCCTGTTTTCTCAGTACGTTATACATACAGCGTTCAGCATAAGTCAGTACACCCCCCTGTATTCTCAGTACGTTATTACTTACAGCGTTCAGCATAAGTCAGTACACCTCCCTGTATTCTCAGTACGTTATACATACAGCATTCAGCATAAGTAAGTACACCCCCCGGTATTCTCAGTACGTTATACATACAGTGTTCAGCATTATTCAGTACACCCCCTGTATCCTCAGTAGCTTATACATACAGCGTTCACCATAAGTAAGTACACCCCCCTGTACTCTCAGTACATTATATATACAGCGTTCAGCATAAGTGAGTACACCCCCCTGTATTCTCAATACGTTATACATACATCGTTCGGCATAAGTGAGTACACCCACCTTTATTCTCAGTATGTTATACATACAGTTTTCAGCATAAGTCTGTACACCCCCCTGTATTCTCAGTACATTATACATACAGCTCTCAGCATAAGTGAGTACACACCCCTGTACTCTCAGTACGTTATATATACAGCGTTCAGCATAAGTCAGTACACCCCCTTGCATTCTCAGTGCATTATATATACAGCGTTCAGCATAAGTCAGTACACGCCCCTGTATACTCAGTACGTTATATATACAGCATTCAGCATAAGTAAGTACACCCCCTGTATTCTCAGCACGTTATATATACAGCGTTCAGCGCAAGTCAGTACACCCCCTGTATTCTCAGTACGTTATACAAATAGTGCTCAGCGTAAGTAAATACACCCACCTGTATTCTCAGCACGTTATACATACAGCGTTCAGCGTAAGTCAGTACACCCCCCTGTTTTCACAGTACGTTATATATACAGCGTTCAGCATATGTCAGTACACCCCCCTTTATTCACAGTACGTTATATATACAGCGTTCAGCATAAGTAAGTACACCCCCCTGTATTCTCAGTATGTTATACATACAGCGTTCAGCATAAGTAAGTACACCCAACCTGTATTCACAGTACGTTATATATACAGCGTTCAGCATAAGTCACTACACCTCCCTGTATTCTCAGTACGTTATATATACAGCGCTCAGCATAAGTAAGTACACCCCCCTGTACTCTCAGTACGTTATATATACAACGTTCAGCATAAGTCAGTACACCCCCCTGTGTTCTCAGTACGTTATACATACAGTGCTCAGCGTAAGTACACCCCCCTGTATTCTCAGCACGTTATATATACAGAGTTCAGCATAAGTCAGTACACCCCCCTGTATTCTCGGTACATTATACATACAGCGTTCAGCATAAGTGAGTACACCCCCCTGTATTCTCAGTAAGTTATTTATACAGCGTTCAGCATAAGTGGGTACACCCCTCTGTATTCTCAGTACATTATACATACAGCGTTCAGCATGAGTCAGTACACCCCCCTGTATTCTCAGTACGTTATATATACAGCTTTCAGCATAACTCAGTACATCCCCCTGTATTCTCCGTACGTTATATATACAGCGTTCAGCATAAGTCTGTACACCCCCCTGTATTCTCAGTACGTTATATATACAGCGTTCAGCATAAGTCAGTACAACCCCCTATATTCTCAGTACGTTATATATACAGGATTCAGCATAAGTAAGTACACCCCCCTGTATTCTCAGCACGTTATATATACAGCGTTCAGTGCAAGTCAGTACACCCCCTGTATTTTCAGTACGTTATACAAACAGTGCTCAGCGTAAGTAAGTACATCCCCCTGTATTCTCAGCACGTTATACATACAGCGTTCAGCGTAAGTCAGTACACCCCCCTGTATTCACGGTACATTATATATCAAGCGTTCAGCATAAGTCAGTACACCCGCCTGTATTCTCAGTACGTTATATATACAGCGTTCAGCATAAGTAAGTACACCCCCCTGTACTCTCAGTACGTTATATATACAGCGTTCAGCATAAGTCAGTACACCCTACTGTATTCTCAGTACGTTATAAATATACAGCGTTCAGCATAAGTGAGTACACCCCCCTGTATTGTCAGTACGTTATATATACAGCGTTCAGCATAAGTCAGTACACCCCCCTGTATTCTCAGTACATTATATATACAGCGCTCAGCATGAGAAAGTACACCCCCCCTGTATTCTCAGTACATTATACATACAGCATTCAGCGTAAGTCAGTACACCCCCCTGTATTCTCAGTACGTTATACATACAGTGCTCAGCGTAAGTACACCCCCCTGTATTCTCAGCATGTTATATATACAGAGTTCAGCATAAGTCAGTACACCCCCCTCTATTCTCAGTACGTTATACATACAGCGTTTAGCGTAAGTGAGTTCACCCCCCTTTATTCTCAGTACGTTATATATACGGCGTTCAGCATAAGTGAGTACACCCCCCTGTATTCTCGGTACATTATACATACAGCGTTCAGCATAAGTGAGTACACCCCCCTGTATTCTCAGTATGTTATATATACAGCGTTCAGCATAAGTGAGTACACCCCTCTGTATTCTCAGTACATTATACATACAGCGTTCAACATAAGTCAGTACACCCCCCTGTATTCTCAGTACGTTATATATACAGCGTTCAGCATAAGCCAGTACATCCCCTGTATACTCAGTACGTTATATATACAGCGTTAAGCATAAGTCTGTACACCCCCCTGTATTCTCAGTTTGTTATACATACAGCGTTCAGCATAAGTGAGTACTCCCCCCTGTATTCTCAGTACATTATACATACAGCTCTCAGCAAAAGTAAGTACACCCCCCTGTACTCTCAGTACGTTATACATACAGCGTTCAGCATAAGTAAGTACACCCCCCTGTATTCTCAGTAAGTTATACATACAGCGTTCAGCATAAGTAAGTACACCCCCCTGTATTCTGAGTACGTTATATATACAGCGTTCAGTATAAGTCAGTAAACCCCCTGTACTCTCAGTTCGTTATATATACAGCGCTCAGCATAAGTAAGTACACCCCCCTGTACTCTCAGTACATTATATATATAGCGTTCAGCATAAGTCATTACACCCCCCTGTATTCTCAGTACGTTACATATACAGCGTTCAGCATAAGTCAGTACACCCCCCTGCATTCTCAGTGCGTTATATATATAGCGCTCAGCATAAGTAAGTACAACCCCCTGTATCCTCATCACGTTGTACATACAGCGTTCAGCGTAAGTCAGTACACCCCCTGTATTTTCAGTACGTTATACAAACAGTGCTCAGCGTAAGTAAGTACATCCCCCTGTATTCTCAGCACGTTATACATACAGCGTTCAGCGTAAGTCAGTACACCCCCCTGTATTCACTGTACATTATATATCAAGCGTTCAGCATAAGTCAGTACACCCGCCTGTATTCTCAGTACGTTATATATACAGCGTTCAGCATAAGTAAGTACACCCCCCTGTACTCTCAGTACGTTATATATACAGCGTTCAGCATAAGTCAGTACACCCTACTGTATTCTCAGTACGTTATAAATATACAGCGTTCAGCATAAGTGAGTACACCCCCCTGTATTGTCAGTACGTTATATATACAGCGTTCAGCATAAGTCAGTACACCCCCCTGTATTCTCAGTACATTATATATACAGCGCTCAGCATGAGTAAGTACACCCCCCCTGTATTCTCAGTACATTATACATACAGCATTCAGCGTAAGTCAGTACACCCCCCTGTATTCTCAGTACGTTATACATACAGTGCTCAGCGTAAGTACACCCCCCTGTATTCTCAGCATGTTATATATACAGAGTTCAGCATAAGTCAGTACACCCCCCTCTATTCTCAGTACGTTATACATACAGCGTTTAGCGTAAGTGAGTTCACCCCCCTTTATTCTCAGTACGTTATATATACGGCGTTCAGCATAAGTGAGTACACCCCCCTGTATTCTCGGTACATTATACATACAGCGTTCAGCATAAGTGAGTACACCCCCCTGTATTCTCAGTATGTTATATATACAGCGTTCAGCATAAGTGAGTACACCCCTCTGTATTCTCAGTACATTATACATACAGCGTTCAACATAAGTCAGTACACCCCCCTGTATTCTCAGTACGTTATATATACAGCGTTCAGCATAAGCCAGTACATCCCCTGTATACTCAGTACGTTATATATACAGCGTTAAGCATAAGTCTGTACACCCCCCTGTATTCTCAGTTTGTTATACATACAGCGTTCAGCATAAGTGAGTACTCCCCCCTGTATTCTCAGTACATTATACATACAGCTCTCAGCAAAAGTAAGTACACCCCCCTGTACTCTCAGTACGTTATACATACAGCGTTCAGCATAAGTAAGTACACCCCCCTGTATTCTCAGTAAGTTATACATACAGCGTTCAGCATAAGTAATTCCCCCCCCCTGTATTCTGAGTACGTTATATATACAGCGTTCAGTATAAGTCAGTAAACCCCCTGTACTCTCAGTTCGTTATATATACAGCGCTCAGCATAAGTAAGTACACCCCCCTGTACTCTCAGTACATTATATATATAGCGTTCAGCATAAGTCATTACACCCCCCTGTATTCTCAGTACGTTACATATACAGCGTTCAGCATAAGTCAGTACACCCCCCTGCATTCTCAGTGTGTTATATATATAGCGCTCAGCATAAGTAAGTACACCCCCCTGTATCCTCATCACGTTGTACATACAGCGTTCAGCGTAAGTCAGTACACCCCCCTGTATTTTCAGTACGTTATATATACAGCGTTCAGCATAAGTACACCCCCCGGTATTTTCAGTACGTTATACATACAGTGTTTAGCATAAGTAAGTACACCCCCCTGTATTCTCTGCACGCTATATATGCAGCGTTCAGCATAAGTCAGTATACCCCCCTGTATTCTCAGTACGTTATATAAACAGCGTTCAGAATAAGTCAGTACACCCCCCTGTATTCTCAGTACCTTATACATACAGCGTTTAGCATAAGTAAGTACACCCCCCTGTATTCTCAGTACGTTATTTATACAGCGCTCAGCAAAAGTCAGTACACCCCCCTGTATTCTCAGTACATTATATATACAGCTTTCATCGTAAGTAAGTACACCCTCCTGTATTCTCAATACGTTATATATACAGCGTTCAGCATAAGTCAGTACACCCCCTGTATTCTCAGTACATTATATATACAGCGTTCAGCATAAGTAAGTACACCCCCCTGTATTCTCAGTACGTTATATATACAGCATTCAGCATAAGTCAATACACCCCCCTGTATTCTCAGTACGTTATACATACAGCGTTCAGCGTAAGTAAGTACACCCCCTGTATTCTCAGTACGTTATACATACGGCGTTCAGCATAAGTCAGTACACCACCCTTTATTCTCAGCACGTTATATATACAGCGTTTAGCATAAGTAAGTACACCCCCCTGCATTCTCAGTACGTTATATATATACAGCGTTCAGCATAAGTAAGTACACCCCCCTGTATTCTCAATACATTATATTTACAGCGTTCAGCATTAGTAAGAACATCCCCCGTATTCTCAGTACGTTATACATACAGTGCTCAGCGTGAGTACACCCCCTGTATTGTCAATTCGTTATACATACAGCGTTCAGCATAAGTGAGTACACCCCCTGTATTCTCAGTACGTTATTTATACAGCGTTCAGCATAAGTCAGTACACCCCCCTGTATTCTCAGTATGTTATACATACAGCATTCAGCATAAGTAAGTACACCCCCCTCTATTCACAGTACGTTATATATACAGCGCTCAGCAAAAATGAGTACACCCCCCTGTATTCTCCGTACGTTATACATACAGTGCTCAGTGTAAATGAGTACACCCCCTGTATTGTCAATTCGTTATACATACAGCGTTCAGCATAAGTGAGTACACCTCCTGTATTCTCAGTATGTTGTACATACAGCGCTCAGCATAAGTGAGTACACCCCCCGTATTCTCAGTACTTTATACATACAGTGCTCAGCATAAGTCAGTACCCCCCCTGTATTCTCTGTACGTTATACATACAGCGCTCAGCTTAAGTGAGTACACCTCTGTATTCTCAGTACGTTATATATACAGCATTCAGTGTAAGTGAGTACACCCCCTTGTATTCTCACCGTTATATATACAGCGCTCAGCATAAGTGAGTACATCCTCTGTATTCTCATCACATTATATATACAGTACTCAGCGAGAGTACTCCCCCTATATGCTCAGTACATTATATATACAGTGCTCAGCATAAATGAGTACACCCCCTGTATTCTCAGTACATCTTATATATGCTGGACGGGATGGGTGACGCCTGCGCAGTGAGGCACCGGAGTCAGCACTTATGCATACCACACTGCGGCACCATTTTATTGAAGACACTGTATATGCGAATTCGCAGACGTCTTTAAACCAAATGGCGTAGGATAGTGCGGTATGCGCATGTGCTGACTCCTGCGCCACTAATAAAATTAAAAATGTACCAATAAAAATGCTCGCCACCCGGGCGTAGAATGGGTTCAATAACTAGTTGAATATATACGTTCATATACAGAACCTCTCTCACATCAAAAAGATTTCCTGGAAGATATTCCTGAGCCTCCCAAATTATTACGAGAGGAAGTGAAACATCTTCAGGAACTGACTCCCGCAAATAGGGCAAAAAAGTATTTTACAAAGCACTCTGGTTGAAATAGTGGTCTATATGAAGCTGATGAAAATATGTTAAGGCATCTAAAGGATCGTGAATACAACTGTAGTAGTATAATAAGGAAGAAAAAAGACTCAGGATATACAACCGTGCACAACCAATATTAGAAAAATGAAAAAGTCTTTATTACATGATTACACACTGACAACACAAGAAAAAATAAAAACAATTAAAAACAGACAAGACATAGCAATATTCATGGGGGAGGAATAATAGTGTTCCAAAGCAATAAATCCCCCTTAGGCCACAGGTATCATTTTTATTTTTACTATCTCATAATACAATAATGCTTATTGACCAAGCTATGTCACCCTAGTAAAGGGTAGCACAGCACCACTAGACCAAATATAGGTGATGAACCAGACACTCCCAAGTAATCAGACCATACATCATAATAAATCAAGGAATGAAGGAATGAGTGGGAGTAGTAATCTACTGGAACTAGGGGCCCCGTATAATATCAGCGTTTATCAAAACATGTCATCCCACCTGATGTACGATGTAGGATCATGAGTAAAGGCCATGTATGGCAAAGCGGGCACTCCTAAGTGGTCAAGGGAAAAGTCAAAAATAATAAAATGACATAGTTACCTGTTGGCACCAGAGACCCTACGCGTTACGCTGCTAGCCCGCAGCTTCATCAGGGGTATGTTGTCAGTGGACACATGTGTATATTAAATAGTCTATCCAATTTGGTGTGATTCCCTTCAGGTGAAAATTAATGCCCTCACTGAGTCTCTCCAGCATCGTCGCGGCTTGGAGCAAACAGAGTTTGACTGCCTTTCCTTCCCCCACATTGGCGGAGGATAATGATTTCAATCGTCTCGCGCGGGATCTGACGGATCTGCACAAGTCAGTCACACGAGTCTGGTGGAATATATCTAGCCTTGAGGAATATCAGAGACTCTCCATCTATCCACGTGGATTGAGAGTCCAGATATTTCCAGCCTGGGAACCAACCCCAGAATTTAAGGCCACATGGGAATCAGGCTTATCACAGTGTTCTAATGTCCTAGTCAATATGCTAATCCAACATGACAGGGATCTTTTTCAGACATTGAAAATTCGTATTCAATCATTGGAAACTCAGATGTCCAAATATGATTATAATAAATTCATAGTGCCCTTCCAAACTAAGTTGAGGGACACCATTGATCGTTTTGATAAGGATACCATGGAGAGGAAAAGAGCCAAGTTAAACAGGGATAAAGCTGATTATGACAGGAATCAAGCCTATAAATGGAAACATAGGGGTAATTTGCGCAAACTTTCATCTGTTAAATATACGCAAGGAGGTTCTCTGTCAAGTATAGGCCATAGTGATCATTTTTTAAGCTCAGAAACGAGCGACACCGACGGCGGACGAGACGGGGGAAACGTAAGCAACGGCAGCAAAAAAACAGGATCAAATTCTGTGAGGACCATGGCCACCAGGACATACAAGAAGAGGAACAGATTCTAAGTCAGAACTCTGACCAACTCCTCCAGATCATCAACCTTTCTACTTATACACTAAATGATGTTGAAAGGTCTGTATTACAGAAGGGTCTTTCCTTCTCCCCCATGGTACCGGTCGATAAATTCATCTTGCTAAAAGACTTATATCTTTTTTGTAGGAGAATTATTCTCAAGGTCATCTACACCAAATCTGATCTATTCTCAGACCTCTCTTCCCCCACTGATAAACAGGTCTTCCGAGACTTACTTGAACTTCTAGAGGACAACCAGTCTTACCAAGGTAGGAAAAAGTTTCCGCATCGATCACCCTCTAATATTTTACCATCTTTGTCTTTGGTTCCAGCAGTCTCTACATTTTTTGAGGTTATGAAAGATGAGATCAGGAGATTACCTGTCAATAATATATCTCATCAAAATTTAAACATTATGGAGAGGCGTGTCCTCCTTTGCCTGCAGAAAAACCAGGAATTCCTGATAAAGGAAGCAGACAAAGGGGGAAACATCGTTTTATGGCCTCGTGGTATGTACACTGCTGAAGTACATAGACAGCTTAATAACACCAGATTTTATTTGAGACTTCCTTCGGACCCCACACAGGTCTTTTCGGCTAAGCTTGAACGATTACTTTTGAAGGCTTTTTCTAGGGGAACTATTAATAAACAAGAGAGGGAATTTATGATAGTGAGGAGACCTTCCATACCCACCTTCTATGTTTTGCCCAAAGTCCACAAAAATCTGGAATGTCCACCGGGTCGACCTATTGTGTCAGGCATAGGAAGTATTTGTGAAAAGGCATGTATTTACATAGACTTTTTCTTGCAGCCCCTCGTTACCAGTTTACCCTCTTATCTCAGAGATTC
This sequence comes from Phyllobates terribilis, assembly GCF_046119375.1. Lineage (NCBI taxonomy): Eukaryota > Metazoa > Chordata > Amphibia > Anura > Dendrobatidae > Phyllobates > Phyllobates terribilis. The sequence continues at coordinate 288,958,349 of NW_027362761.1, forward strand.
ATCTCATCTGATACGGACTCTCACCTCTCTTTGCCTACCTGACCACTTCTTATTCATCACTGTTGATGTTGAATCACTATATTCAAATATAGCCCATAAAGACGGCATAGCAGCAGTCCTTTATTTTCTGAATGCTACAAGTGGAGGTAATCGCCTACATGACTCTTTCATTGTGGACCTCTTGAATTTCATTCTTACTCACAATTATTTTGTGTTTGATCATATCGTCTATCGACAAATCTCTGGGACCGCCATGGGGGCGCGGTGTGCGCCCTCCTTTGCCAACCTTTTTCTGGGTTGGTGGGAGGACACACACGTGTACCTCTTACAGGCATACAACCGGAGGGTCTTTAAATGGCTACGCTTCATAGATGACATTTTGATTATCTGGACGGGCACGGAAACTGAGGCACTTGCATTTATTGATAGGTTGAACGTTAATGATTTTAACATTCATCTTACCCACTGTATATCTTCCTCTGCAGTTAACTTCCTGGATCTGGAGATCAGAAAAGTGGGTGACTCACTTGTATCCAAATTACATAGGAAATCAACTGCCACTAATAGTCTCCTACACTACCAAAGTTTTCATCCTAGAAACTTGAGAGACAGTATACCGGTGGGACAATTTTCAAGGGCCAAAAGGAACTGTACAACACAGGAGGACTACAAAACCGAGGCCAGAAATTTAACCTCACGCTTTCGGGAACGTGGATATCCTAAAGCGGTAATCTCCAAGGCTCACCAGAAGGTTTTGGTCAAACCTCGGGAGATGTTGCTACAATCGCGTGTTAATATGGAGGATACACAGATTAGATTTATTACCAGGTTTAACAATCAATGGAATGAAGTGGGTAGTCTATTTCGGAAACATTGGAATATACTTAAGACGGATAGTCGTCTTTCTAGCATCTTACCAGAGAGACCGTTGTTGACGGCTAGACGCGCCCCGAATTTAAGGGATAAACTTATGCATAGTCATTATACACGCCCCAGTTGTAGTACCTCGGGCGGTAGTAAATTTAAGGGTTCATTCCCTTGTGGCGATTGTTCTGCTTGTCCATTTTTCTCATCTGGTAAAATTTTTACTAATCCGATTGACAACCATCAATACCCTTTGAGGGATTTTATCAACTCTAGGTCTACTAATGTTGTATATGCATTGACCTGTCCCTGTCCGAAGGTTTATGTTGGTCAAACGTCGCAGGAACTCCGCAGACGGGTACAGCAACATGTCTCTAACATCCATCTTGCTGAGCAGGATTTGAAGAAGGGCAAAGCCATCTCATCGGTGGCTCTGCACTTCTTCCAATGCCATTCTGGTAGCCCCAATAAAATGCGAGTTATGGGCCTTCAAAAAATGAGGCCTAATTCACGTAACTCGGATCACACCAAGGATCTATTGAGATCTGAATCAAGGTGGATTTTTGTTCTTGATACAGTGGCCCCTAGGGGCATAAATGAGGACTTTTCATTTACTGGTTACTTGGCTTAAATTCCTATGGTATCCTTGCTATTGGAGTCCTGCTTTAGATTGAGGGCTCTCTGGTCTCCCCATTTTTTCTTTCTCTTTTTCTTTTTCTGTTTCTTTTTTCTTTATTATTTAATTTTTTTATCTCCTCTCGTGTGGCTGGCTTGTGCATCTCCTCCATTCCATAACAAGCTAATCTCCAGTAATCATTTCAAATGCCATGTCCTTATATTTGTATGTATATTATATATATGGCCATCAGACTTCATCAGCCACCTTGTAATGGCCTACAATCTGTATATGATTGTTGTCTGTTTTATGTTTGTCTGTGGTTGGTTTGTCTTATGTTTATGTTTGTATCGTCATGATTGGTCACATTCTTATGCACATTTGGTGACTTTCTGACTTCAATCATATCTTTTATCTTGCTCTTGGCCTGGTCAGGCACTTTCCTTGCTCAGGGCTAGCCCTCTTGTCTCTGTACCGGTATATTTTTTGTAGCGGACGCGCTACTTCCGGGGGTACATATATGTTTTTGCGTTTTGTCCTCCCCTGGAATGTCGGCCTTTTTCTCGTGACTATTTTGGGGGACTGTGTCCCGCACGATCTTTGAGGGGGCGGTTCCTAAAACCGGATATGATGATTTCTACTTAGCTCCGGTTGCGTTCCACCCAAGCGTCTGGGTGGAACGCATGAGAGATAGGAAGGGGCGGCGATTCGCCGACCGGATATGACGTCTTATTCAATTCCGGTTGTGTCACACCACAGCACGTGGGCTGCACGCTGTGGAAACAGGAAATGACCGTCCGATCCGCCACGATGCTGGAGAGACTCAGTGAGGGCATTAATTTTCACCTGAAGGGAATCACACCAAATTGGATAGACTATTTAATATACACATGTGTCCACTGACAACATACCCCTGACGAAGCTGCGGGCTAGCAGCGTAACGCGTAGGGTCTCTGGTGCCAACAGGTAACTATGTCATTTTATTATTTTTGACTTTTCCCTTGACCACTTAGGAGTGCCCGCTTTGCCATACATGGCCTTTACTCATGATCCTACATCGTACATCAGGTGGGATGACATGTTTTGATAAACGCTGATATTATACGGGCCCCTAGTTCCAGTAGATTACTACTCCCACTCATTCCTTCATTCCTTGATTTATTATGATGTATGGTCTGATTACTTGGGAGTGTCTGGTTCATCACCTATATTTGGTCTAGTGGTGCTGTGCTATCCTTTACTAGGGCGACATAGCTTGGTCAATAAGCATTATTGTATTATGAGATAGTAAAAATAAAAATGATACCTGTGGCCTAAGGGGGATTTATTGCTTTGGAACACTATTATTCCTCCCCCATGAATATTGCTATGTCTTGTCTGTTTTTAATTGTTTTTATTTTTTCTTGTGTTGTCAGTGTGTAATCATGTAATAAAGACTTTTTCATTTTTCTAATATTGGGTGTGCACGGTTGTATATCCTGAGTCTTTTTTCTTCCTTATTATATTATATAACTATATCAGGTTACTGTAGCACCCCGTAACATTTACTATTTCATAGCAGTGCCCACCTTTTTGCAAAGGATACAACTGTAGTAGAGGGCAATGAACCATCAAGAGAAATCTTGCAGGATGTGCCAGAGATGAGGAAAGATTGCCATCTGCTGGCCAGTTGAAATCAAGCGGAACCAAGTTGTGCTAGAAGAGTTGAAGGGGGAGCAAATTCAGATGCCGCACCTGATTAGGTGACCCCCAAGAAGGATTTCCTGGATATAAAAGTCCAGTGTGCCAAACACAAGCAGATTTGGCGCCAGGCTGCAGAGGGGAGCAGACATACTCCAGAGGAACTGCAGAGCCCAGCGAGACAGGCCTCAGCCGGAGACCGGGGCCGCACAAGAGTCGGACACTGCCTGAGAGGCTCTGGACTCCTCACAGAGGTGCACTGAGCCCTGGGAATGAAGGTCAGAGTTAAGACCTGCGCCCCACACTGATTAAGTTCCCGGGACCCGACGCCGCCTGTCAAGAGCCAAGGTCTGGATTCCCCTACCCCAAGTGTAAGAGATTACTATCGACGGTCAAGCCAAGAAGAGCTGAGAGAGCACTGCGACAGGAGAGACGCGCCAGCAACAGTCGAGGATTCGCACAATTGAACAGGGCCGTCACTTGCAACTCTCACCTATGGTACTGGGGACAGGTGGGATTAGGATTTCAGGATGGGTGTGGGCCAATTGGTGCGTGAGAGGCTAAACGGGATCTGATATACTTTATCCAGATGAGACTTGCGGCCTAGCGGGAAGAACCGATGACCCCTGCTAGGGCCATACAAAGAGAACTCACATGGTGACTCTCACGACTTGGTGTATCACACTTTTGCAAACAACTTTACCGTTATTCACTGAAACTAATTCTTATTGTTATTTCAAGTTGCTGTTTATTATCTCTGTTACTAACTCCCTTGCATAATAGTTGTTATACATATAAAGTGGTTTTAGAAATCCCTGACTGTTCCTGCCTTTCATCTCTGTGTGTTGCATTCTGGCACCTGTATTACTCAACAGCTAGACAAATCATGGTAATGTTACTGTAACTAGAAATATTAAAGACCCTAAACGTGCTACAAGAACAATCCGCAAAGAGATTTCTAGGTCTGACTTGGACCAAGTCTGCTCTGGTAACAGAACAGTGTCAGATGATCTCACTCAGAACACTCTTGACATGGAAAATGTAAGGTTTACTTGTAATTTAAAGGAGATTTTACAAAAGTACATATATGGACCTCGTTTTCAGACTATGTTCAACTCCAGGAGTATTCCTAGCTGTTCACATTCTACAATGAAGTGTTGAAATCCTCTGCTTATCACTGTGCGTTGCCCATACCGCAGGACAGACTTTAGGATACCTGACAGTAGACACTCAAGCACATACAATACTTTAGACTACTAAGAGGATGAATTATGGGATGAACCGGTTAAATTCAAGGACTATAAGAAAAGTTAGAGCTCGAAGATATTCTCCCTTTTTCTTCAGTCGATTAAGGTATGAAGTTAAACGCCATCGGACAAATCAAATTCTGACATCTCTGTCATCCTCAATGAGTGTGTACAATCCAATCCCGTAAAGTTAAGTAGTGTTGGCTTGGGTAACGGTGCAGTAGATAGAACTACAGCTAGGAGAGGAGGGTGGCCAGCAAACAAGAACATCTGTACCAGTTTCCTCCAAGTCCCAATCTTTTAATAACATGATATCTTACCTGTGTACGAGTCTGCACGAAAGACTACAGAATGTTGCAAGAGAGACTGAGCAAAAAATGTCTTTTTACATTTACAGTTATTGTGTATGCAGTGACTGCAACGGCTGCCTAAATTTAGGAATAACCCCAATACCAATTTAAAGATACTTGGAGGTGGGCCTCAGTAACAAAATGTTCCCATTATAAAAGTGCGGTTCAGCTATACAGTTATTGTGTATGCAGTGATTGCAACGGCTGCCTCATAGAGGAGGGTCTCAGTAAAAAAAATGTTCCCATTATGAAGGAGTGGGTCTACTATACTAATATTGCGTATGCAGTGACTGCAAGGGCTTCCAAAAATGTGGATGCACTCCAATGCCCCTTGCAAGAGACGTAGAGGAGTAGAGATGAGCGTTGTTCTACTCGAACTGTTCGCCAATCTCAAATTCGAGCTGTTTTGGGCGGAGTTCGAGCCGTTCGGCGAACACGAACAATTTGAGAAAAATTCGGCTGTTCGAGGTTATGTTCGATAACTGTTCGTGCACCAAAATCATAACTGGATTTTTTCTCAGTAATGATGAAAATTAATGTTAATACGCAGTTTGAGTGTACAGCGGGGTGGGGGGAGGGGCAGGGTATGGATCTCTGCAGGAACAATGAAGATCTCCATTTTTTTTTTCTCTTTCCCGCATTTACAGTGGGGAGGTGCAATCTGTCAGCCTATCAGCAGCGCACACACGGAGCGAAGTGCTTTTTTTCACACAAGCAAGGGCATGTGTCATTGGCAGTGTATGTCACATGTCCTTGCCCTATAAGACCAAGCCATTTTCCCCGTCGCCACCATTTTCTCACTGCTGCAGCTGCGTGTTAGACGGCACCGCTGTTGCTGTGTGCGCTTTACCTTGTTAATTTCAAGCCAATTTTCGCACAAATCTACAGATAGCTTGGGAGTAGGGAATAGTTGTGATTGCAGTCCTTTTAAGGACTAGGTTACGCATTTCCTACGACTTTTATCAGGCAGGTCTGTGCTCTTAAATAGATAGATTGTGGGAGTAAAGACTAATTGTAATTGGAGTCCTTTTCAGGACTAGGTTACATCAGTTCCTATCAGTTTTTGCCAGGCAGGTCTGTGCCAGTGCTGTGCAAGTTTTTTTCACAGCATTTGGCTGAATCTAGCAAAGCTAATCCTTTTTGGCCTATTGCAGAGTGTGTTAGTCCGTGGAGTAGCCTATCTGTGTTGCAAGATATACCACCTGTGTATAGAATACCAATTTTTTTACTGCACCTAGTGAAGTAAAATCTTTTGGGCATAGCATCATTCTATTAGTCCATCTATACTGACCTCCATCAGGTTGCAAATTGAATATAATTTTTTTCTGCATCTACCTCTGAAAAAATATTGGGCTTCTAGCTGTGTGTGGGACTTGTTCTATTAATCCATCTATACAGACCTCTATCAGGTTGCAAACTGAATATATTTTTTTCTGCATCTACCTCTGAAAAAATATTGGGCTTCTAGCTGTGTGTGGGACTTGTTGTATTAGTCCATCTATACTGACCTCCATCAGGTTGCAAACTGAATATATTTTTTTCTGCATCTACCTCTGAAAAAATATTGGGCTTCTAGCTGTGTGTGGGACTTGTTCTATTAATCCATCTATACAGACCTCCATCAGGTTGCAAAGTGAATATATTTTTTTCTGCATCTACCTCTGAAAAAATATGTGGCCTTCTAGCAGTGTGTGGGACTTTCTCTATTAGTCCATCTATACTGACCTCCATCAGGTTGAAAACTGAATATAATTTTTTTCTGCATCTAGCTCTGAAAAAATATTTGGCCTTCTAGCAGTGTGTGGGACTTTCTCTATTAGTCCATCTATACTGACCTCCATCAGGTTGCGAATTGAATATAATTTTTATCTGCATCTAGCTCTGAAAAAATATTTGGCCTTCTAGCAGTGTATGGGACTTTCTCTATTAGTCCATCTATACTGACCTCCATCAGGTTGCAAATTAAAAATAATTTTTTTCTGCATCTACCTCTGAAAAAATATTTGGGCTTCTAGCTATGTGTGGGACTTGTTCTATTACTCCATCTATACTGACCTCCGTCAGGTTGCAAACTGAATATATTTTTTTCTGCATCTACCTCTGAAAAAATATTGGGCTTCTAGCTGTGTGTGGGACTTGTTGTATTAGTCCATCTATACTGACCTCCATCAGGTTGCAAATTAAAAATAATTTTTATCTGCATCTACAGTACCTCTGAAAAAATATTTGGGCTTCTAGCTGTGTGTGGGACTTGTTCTATTAATCCATCTATACTGACCTCCATCAGGTTGCAAATTGAATATAATTTTTATCTGCATCTAGCTCTGAAAAAATATTTGGCCTTCTAGCAGTGTGTGGGACTTTCTCTATTAGTCCATCTATACTGACCTCCATCAGGTTGCAAATTAAAAATAATTTTTTTCTGCATCTAGCTCTGAAAAAATATTTGGCCTTCTAGCAGTGTGTGGGACTTTCTCTATTAATCCATCTATACTGACCTCCATCAGGTTGCAAATTAAAAACAATTTTTATCTGCATCTACCTCTGAAAAAATATTTGGGCTTCTAGCTGTGTGTGGGACTTGTTCTATTAATCCATCTATACAGACCTCCATCAGGTTGCAAACTGAATATAATTTTTTTCTGCATCTAGCTCTGAAAAAATATTTGGCCTTCTAGCAGTGTGTGTGACTTGTTCTATTAGTCCACCTATACTGACCTCCATCAGGTTGCAAATTCAAAATAATTTTTTGTCTGCATCTAGCTCTGAAAAAATATTTGGCCTTCTAGCAGTGTGTGGGAATTTCTCTATTAGTCCATCTATACTGACCTCCATCAGGTTGCAAACTGAATAAAATTTTTTTCTGCATCTACCTCTGAAAAAATATTTGGGCTTCTAGCTGTGTGTGGGACTTGTTCTATTAGTCCATCTATACTGACCTCCATCAGGTTGCAAATTGAATAGAATTTTTTTCTGCATCTAACCCAGCCAATAGTTTTGGCCTAATACCACAGTTTGGCCACTCAGCTCTGCTCGGTTCCCATCCATTGTTTTTTTGTGCAAACAACTCCAGAGTTGTGAATTAGTTAACCACCAAAATGAGTGGAAAAAGGCCTGCTGCTGGTGGAAAGGGGAATAGGCATGTTGGGAAGGGGAAAAAAGGTTGTTTCCGTGGGGTAGGTGTTAAAGCAACAGTAACATCTGCAGAAGAAAGACCATCTTCCAGCCAAACTAAAATGTCTACTTCTTTTAGCGGACAATGTGATAAGATCCCTTTCTTACGGCCACGCCAATCGCTACAAATTCCAGATGAGGCACAAAAACAGCAGGTGCTTCAACGGATATCAAGTGCTCCTTTAAGTGGGCTCTCCTCCACATCAACTTCAACATCACAAATACTCCAGTCCTCAAAGGTGTCACCCCAATCGCATTTGCTTCCTCACAGCTCCCAAATCTCCAGCTGCCCGTCTGAGTATGAGGTAGAACAGATGGTTGAGTCTGCAGAGCTGTTTACTCATACTATAGCCTGGGAATCAGAGGTCGACTCCAGCGATTCTGTGAATCCAGAAGAGGAAATGATCTGCACTGATGCCCAGAATCTTTATGAATCATAGAATCATAGAATGGTAGAGTTGGAAGGGACCTCCTGGGTCATCTGGTCCAACCCCCTGCTCAAAGCAGGATTCACTAGATCATCTCAGACAGATGTCTGTCCAGCCTCTGTTTGAAGACGTCCATTGAAGGGGAACTCACCACCTCTCGTGGCAGCCTGTTCCACTCATTAATCACCCTAACTGTCAAAAAGTTTTTTCTAATATCTAATCTGTGTCTCCTCCCATTTAGTTTCATCCCATTGCTTCTAGTCTTTCCTTGTGCAAATGAGAATAAAGATGATCCTTCTACAATGTGACAGCCCTTGACATATTTGTAGACAGCTATTAAGTCTCCTCTCAGTCTTCTTTTTTGCAAGCTAAACATTCCCAAATCCTGCAACCGTTCCTCATAGGACATGGTTTGCAGACCAGTCACCATTCTGGTCGCTCTTCTCTGAACTTGCTCCAGTTTGTCTATGTCTTTTTTAAAATGTGGTGCCCAAAACTGTACACAGTATTCCAGATGAGGTCTGACCAAAGAGGAGTAAAGACCGATAATGACTTCACGTGATCTAGACTGTATGCTTCTGTTAATACATCCCAGAATTGTATTTGCCTTTTTTGCTGCTGCATCACACTGTTGACTCATGTTCAGTCTATGATCTATTAGTATACCTAAGTCTTTTTCACATGTACTGTTGCTTAGCTCTATTCCTCCCATTCTGTATATGCTTTTTTCATTTTTATTGCCCAGATGTAGTACTTTGCATTTTTCCCTGTTAAAAACCATTCTGTTGGTTGCTGCCCACTGCTCCAGTTTATTTAGGTCTTTTTGAATCCTCTCTCTCTCTTCTCTAGTATTAGCTATCCCTCCTAGCTTTGTGTCATCAGCAAATTTAATCAGTTTACCCTCAATTCCTTCATCTAAATCATTGATAAAGATGTTGAACAATACAGGTCCCAGGACGGAGCCCTGTGGTACCCCACTTGAGACATTCATCCAGCTGGATGTGAAGCCATTTACAACCACCCTTTGAGTCCGATCACTAAGCCAGTTATGAATCCACCTAACAGTTGCCTGGTCCATTGCATACTTGGTCATTTTTTCAATAAGGATGATGTGAGATACTTTGTCAAATGCTTTGCTGAAGTCAAGATATACTATATCTACAGCATTTCCCTGATCCACCCAGTCAGTGATTCTGTCATAGAAGGAAATTAAGTTAGTCTGACATGACTTGTTAGTTACAAACCCATGCTGACTCTGGTTAATCACTTCATTCTTATCCATGTACTTACATACATGTTGTTTAATAATTTGTTCAAAGATCTTTCCTGGTATAGAAGTCAGACTCACCGGCCTATAGTTCCCTGGGTCCACCTTCTTCCCCTTTTTGAAGATAGGAACAACATTTGCTCTTCTCCAGTCTTCTGGGACTTCTCCTGTTCTCCAAGAATTTTCAAAGATTATGGAGAGTGGTTCTAAAATTTCTTCTACAATCTCCTTCAGTACTCTGGGGTGTAATTCATCTGGACCTGGAGACTTGAACTCATTTATGTTAGCTAAATATTCCCTCACAATCTTTCTGTTTACTGATAACTTGGATTCCTCTATTCCTTTAAAAGGACAGTGAAGATCAGTTGATGTTACATTTTCTTTCTGAGAGAAAACAGATGCAAAATAGGAATTAAAAAGTTCGGCCTTCTCAACATCCTCTCTTACCATTTCTCCATTTTCATCCTGTAAAAATCCTATAGCATCTTTGACTTTTCTTTTACTTTTGACATACCCCCAAAATCCTTTTTTATTGCTTTTGACATCTCTTGCAAGCCTTAATTCATTGTCAGCTTTAGCTAACCTGATACGTGCCCTGCAGGATCTGCAGACTGCATTATAATCTTCTTTAGATATGCCTCCCTCTTTCCATTTAATAAACATTTCTTTCTTTCTTTTTAGCATGTGTTTAAGTTCTGTGTTCATCCATCCTGGTTTCCTTAAATGCTTCCCATTCTTCCTACTTTTCTGGATTGTTAACGATTGTGCTTTGAGAATCTCATTTTTAAAAATTTCCCATCCTTCCTGGACATTTTTGTCCTTAAGGACATCCAGCCATTGGATCCCTCCTATTCTCTTTCTGAGTCTCTTAAAATCTGCCTTTCTAAAATCTAACCTTGAAGTTTGAGTCTTCACATGTCTTCCTCCTCTAGTTATCCAAAATTCTATAATAGCATGATCGCTGCCTCCTAGGGTCCCAGCCACCTTTACCTCCTCAACCATTTCCTCCCTGTTTATAAGAATTAGATCCAAAGTAGCAGATCCCCTTGTTTTCTCCCCTACCTTTTGGAAGATAAAGTTGTCAGCAAGAGAGGATAAGAATTTGCTTGACCTGTTAGTTTTACTTGAGAGAGATTCCCAACAAATGTCTGGATAGTTGAAATCTCCCATGACCACTACGTCATATTTTTTGGAGAACTTGGTCATTTGATACATAAAGAGTTCATCCATATCTTCAGCTTGCCCAGGTGGCCTGTAGTAAATGCCTACAATGGTGTCCTTTCCGTTGTTCTCTCCTTGTATTCTTACCCAAACAGTTTCCACAGAACTCCCAGTCTCTGAAGCTTCAATCTCTGTGCAGATATACGCTTTTCTAACATACAATGCAACACCTCCTCCTCGTTTATCAAGTCTGTTTCTTGCAAATAAGTTGTATCCTTTTAGCCTTTTATTCCAATCATGTGTATCGTCCCACCAAGTTTCAGTGATTCCAATGACATCATATTCCTTTTCCTGCGTTAGTAGTTCCAATTCTCCTTGTTTGTTGCCCATGCTTTGTGCATTTGTATAAAAACATTTTAGTTTGTGATTGGTTTCTCTTCCTCCCATATTTTTATTATTTAAATTGTTTTGTCTTTGTTCTTCTTTTCCACTTCCAGTAGCAGAGATCTCAATAGTATTTGTCAGCTGTATGGCTTTTTCTGGCCTTTTGCTTCCCTTCCCACATTGTTCTAGTTTAAAGCTCTTCTGATGAGTGTAGCAAGGCGACTTCCAAATACATGTTTTCCAGTCTTCGTAAGGTGCACCCCATCTCTAGCAAGTAGTCCATCGTATAGGTAATTCATTCCGTGATCCAGAAATCCAGAAATGTAGACCCTCATTCCCAAACTGTAACTCCTGTTGGTGGAGACAATGAGGAAGACAATGATAAGACTCAAATACCTGATTGGAGCGACAACTTTAGTTTTTTGTCAGGGCAGGAACAGGTTGGCTCTGAAGACGACAGGTGTGATAACGCACAGGGTGATGATGATGAGGTTGGAGATCCCACTTACTGTCAACCCACAGTCAGCCAAGAGATGAGGTCAGCAGAGGAGGTGGAGGAAGATGCTAGTGACGACGAGGTCAGGTTGCGCCTTCCTGGACAGAGACGTAGTACTGGAAGCACGTCAACAACTGCATCCTCAAACACAACTCTGCCTCTCACCACAAGTCGTGGTGGCTCTTCAGGTCGCATGGGTGCTAAGCCTTGCATAGCCTGGGCATTTTTTCAGATCGATAAAGATGACCCAACTCGTGTTATCTGTAACATTTTCAGCAAAAGCTAAGTAGAGGCCAAAAAATACATAGTTTGAGTACTTCATGCATGAACCGGCACATGGACATGAAGCATAAGTTGCAGTGGGAAGCTCAGTGTGCTACAATGCGGCCTAGCCGGCTGGGCCAACCACCGTCTGCCATATCTTGTGCATCCGCGGTCTCTTCATCCTCTGTGACTGGGGGGACAGCAGTCACACCTGTTTTCGGGCGCAGACCTGCCACCTCTTTACCCGCAACAGCCAGCGTGATTGGCAGGTCATCATTTTCTTTGGAGGTGGTAACACCAGCTGGTGTTGAGCGCTGTCCGACATTGATAGCACCACCTTTGGATCAAGGCAACCTAACATGTCCGCCTGCATCTTCCTCACAGACCGGCAGTTTGCCGGGGACACCCTTATCAACCCCGTCTAAGCACAATAGCCAGCCCTCGGTCCCTCAGATGTGGACGAGTAAAAGACCATTTCCTCCTAGCCATGAGAAAGCTAAGAGGTTGAATTTCACCATCTGCAAGCTCTTGGCTACAGAAATGCTGCCTTTCCGCCTGGTGGACACAGAGGATTTTCAAGACCTTATGTCCGTCACAGTGCCCCAGTACCAGATGCCCAGTCGGCACTACTTCTCAAAGAAAGGTGTGCCTGCGCTCTACCAGCATGTCGCACACAACATCACCGCTTCTTTGAGAAACTCTGTGTGTGACAGGGTGCATTTCACCACAGACACTTGGACGAGTAGGCATGGACAGGGGCGTTACATGTCGCTGACTGGGCATTGGGTAACTATGGTGACAGCAGGACAAGGGGCTGCTGTCCAAGTCTTGCCGTCCCCACGAGTTGTGCGTCAATCCTCTTTATGTAAAAGTTCCTCCACTGCTTCTGCCTCCTCAACCTCCTCTCGATCTTCCACCTGCACCCAAAGCCTGTCTGGTCATGCCACAAGCTTTCTAACTGCGCAGAAGGGATCCTGCACACCTCCTTACTATGCTGGCAGTAGGGCTCAACGTCATCAGGCGGTTTTTACATTGAAATGTCTGGGAAATGTGAGTCACACAGCTGAGGAGTTGTGGTCAGCTTTGGAGAACCAATTTCATGAATGGTTGTCTCCACTGGACCTGAAACCAGGGAAGGCCGTGTGCGACAATGCTGCAAACCTGGGTGCGGCCCTTCGCCAGGGCAATGTCACACACGTGCCTTGTATGGCTCACGTGTTGAACCTGGTTGTCCAGCAATTTTTAGCCCACTATCCCAGACTAGATGGCCTTCTGCAGAGGGCACGGTCGCTGTGTGCTCACTTCCGCCGTTCGCATCCCGCAGCTCAGCGACTTACATCTCTACAGAAGTCGTTGGGCCTGCCACTTCACCGGCTAAAATGCAATGTGCCTACCCGGTTGAATTCAACTCTGCACATGTTGCAGCGACTGTGGCAGCACCGACAAGTCCTGGTGCAATACGTTCTGACGTATAGCCTGGGCCAACGAGATCCAGAGGTGGGGCAAATCACGCTGGAGGAGTGGTCTCAGATCAGGGACCTATGCACCCTTCTGCACAGTTTTGAAATGGCGACGAAGATGTTTAGTGCTGACGATGCCATTATCAGCATGACTATTCCGGTGATTTACATGCTGGAGCACATGTTAAACAGAATTCGGAGTCAGGTGGTGGCACAAGAGGAGATGGAGGAAGTAGAGGAGGAGGAGTTGTATGCGGAAGGGCTAACATCTGCAAGGTCCAGACGGTCGGCAGCACCAAGGCGGCAGGCATGTGAGGGTGGGGGAGATGGTTTTACCAGGGCGCATGGTAGCAGCCAAACTAGTGAGGAAGGTGCAGGAGCCCAGGAAGAAGTGGAGGACGAACTGATGGATGACTCATCAGATGAGGGAGACCTTGATCACATTTCTGTTGTGCGAGGTTGGGGGGAGAGGACAGAGGAAGGAAGCATGATTGTTACCTCGCCACCAACACAACAGGGACTTGGTGATCCTGGATGCTCAACACACATGAGTGCCTTCTTGCTGCACTACCTGCAACATGACCCTCGAATTGTGAGAATTAGAAATAATCCTGACTACTGGGTTGCCACACTGTTAGATCCCCGGTACAAAAGTAAATTTGCAGAAATTATTCCTGCCATAGAAAGGGATGCACGCATGCAGGAGTATCAGCAGAGACTGTTGCAGAATCTTACATGTGCTTTTCCACAAAATACCAGTGGTGCACGTAGTGAATCTCACTTTTCCAACTTGCCAACCGTGGGACCGTCAAGTGTTCAGCACTCAAACCGTAACAGAACCACAGTATCTGCTGGTAACATCAATTTTGCGGAATCATTTCACCACTTTTTTAGCCCATCCTTTGCAAGGCCACAGGAGACAAGAAGTCTGACACATAGTCAACGCCTAGAGACGATGGTACAGGAGTATCTCCAAGTAAACATTGAAGCCATGACTGTGTCACTGGACCCTTGCTCTTTTTGGGCTTCCAATCTGGATAAATGGCCGGAGCTAGCCACTTACGCCTTGGAGATCTTGTCATGCCCCGCAGCCAGCGTTCTGTCTGAACGTGTGTTCAGCGCTGCTGGTGGTGTGCTGACAGATAAGCGCACGCGGCTCTCCACTGATAATGTAGACAGACTCACGTTCATAAAGATGAACAAATCATGGATCTGAAACGACTTTTCTACCCCTGTGTCATCCTGGGGAGAGTAAAAGCTTGATGATTGGTTAAAATCACCCTACCAACCGTTTTAAGCTTTCAAATTACTAATCATGTTTATCTGTATCTTGGCTGGAAAATAATTTGGGCTTTATAGCAGTGTGCAGCACTGATTCTATTAGGCCATCTATAATAAGCTCCACCAGATTTAAAATTACTAATCATGTTTATCTGTATCTTGACTGGAAAATAATTTGGGCTTTGTAGCAGTGTGCAGCACTGATCCTATTAAGCCATCTATACTAAAGCTTCACCAGATTTAAAATTAATAATAATTTTTAGCTGCATCTAGCCCAGAAAATAATTTTGGGGCTCCGAGATGCGCAAGACACATAAGTGCCTTCTTGCTGCACTACCTGCAGCATGACCCTCATATTGTCAGAATTCGAAGTAATCATGACTACTGGGTTGCCACACTCTTAGATCCCCCAAACTTTTCGATCAACCTTTTCATTTTAATAAAGACCAAAAAAATGGTCATTTTTGAAATTATAAGCATTAGCAGGTTGTTAGAAACTGAAATCAAACAGTTTTCAACTCAAAACTTTATTCAAGGTGATGTTACATTTTCACATAGGACCCCTTGTTCGAAAGGAGCTTCTGAACTCTCTCGTCCATTGAATTTGTCAGGTTTTGGATGGTTTCTGCTTCAATTGTTTTGCATGAGGACAGAATACCCTCCCAGAGCTGTTGCTTAGATGTGAACTGCCTCCCGCCATCATAGACACTCCTTTTAATGATGCTCCAAAGGTTCTGAATGGGGTAGAGGTCAGGGGAGCATGGGGGTCACACCATAAGTTTGTCCCCTTTTATGCCCATATCAGCCAGAGATGCAGATGTTTTATGTGCAGCATGAGATGGTGCATTATCATGCAAAAAAATGATCTTGCTGTGAAATACACGGTCCTTCTTCTTGAACCATGGCAGGAAGTGCTGTTTGAGAAAATCCACATACATTATGGAGTTCATCTTTAGCGCCTTCAGGGATCCTAAAGGGGCCGACAATCTCTCTCCCCATGATTCCAGCCCAAAACATTACTCCACCTCCTCCTTGTTGGCGCTGTAGCCGTGTTTGCGTGGGGTGTCCATCAACCAGCCATCCTCCACTCCATCCATCTGGACCATCGAGCGCTGCACGGTACTCATCCGTGAACAAAACAGTTTTGAAATCAGTCTTCATGTAATGTTTGGCCCACTGGAGCCGTTTCTGCTTGTGTGAAGTGAATAGAGGAGGTCAACAGGATGGCGTATGCACAGCTGAAAACCTCTGAAGGACCCTGCATCTTGTTGTTCGGGGGACGTTGGAGGCACCAGCAGCTTAAAAAACTTGTCTGCTGCTATGACAAGGCTTTTTTGCCGCTGCTCTTTCAACCTGACGTAATTGCCTGTAGGAAAGAGTCCTCAATTTGCCCTTATCAGCACGCACACGTGTGTACTGTGAATCAGCTACATACTTCTTGATTGCCAAGACACTTCATCCTGATCATCGCACAATGTTGATTGTAGACATG
The DNA here is from genome assembly GCF_046119375.1 of Phyllobates terribilis. Taxonomy (NCBI): domain Eukaryota; kingdom Metazoa; phylum Chordata; class Amphibia; order Anura; family Dendrobatidae; genus Phyllobates; species Phyllobates terribilis. Next base: position 288,974,513 of record NW_027362761.1, read on the forward strand.
CCTTGACCTAAACACTCCACAATTTGTTGCTTCTCAGCAGCCGACACATCCTTTTTCTTTCCCATTTTGGCAGAAAATGTAGGCTGCTTAATAATGTGAGACAGCCTTCTTAAGTAGTCTTGCCTTTCATTGGACACACCTGCCAAACTAATTAGCACAGGTGTCTGCAATTGCTTACAGTGATATAAAGAGCCCTGACACACATCACCATCAATGAGTTTAACTGACAAACAAACAAATTCTTCCCTTATCACTCCTAAACACTTTTTGCATAATAATTTGGAACACAGTGTACATGTGCTTTTCCACAAAACACCAGTGTTTCACGTAGTGAATCTTACAGTTCTAACTTGCCAACCGTGGTCTGTATGGAGTTGTTCAATAAAGGGCCCAAAATTAAGATAACATAGATGGGAGAGGTCTCTATGAATAGGAATTCCTAAGTATTTGATACCCTGTGAGGGCCAGGCAAAGGGAAAGTTGGACTGGATGGAATCCTATATGTATTTGGGGAGGGAGACATCGAGGGCCTCAGACTTCGCTGCATTGATTTTAAAATTTGACCATGTAACAAAGTGATCTATTTCAGTCATAACAGCATGGATGGATATATGTGATTGAGTGATATATACTAGGACATCATCAGCAAATAGAGAGCACTTGTACTCGGTGCCTCCCACCTCAATCCACCTAATATTGGGGTTATGGCGAATTGATGAGAGCAGGTGCTCCGTCACTAGGATGTATAAGAGAGGGGACAGAGAACATCCCTGCCTTGTCCCATTGGTGATTGTGAAAGGTGATGAAAATGTTCTGACGCGCCCCCTGGGCCTTGGGACACCCGGAGCCGGACCCTTTTTGGTGGATGCTGGTGGTTGTAGTCTCCGTGGCGGCGACCCGGTTCCGTGGCTCAGGGCGGTCAAACCAGTGGCGGAACTATTTATGTGGTTTTGATGTTTAAATGTCCGACTACGCCACCCGTGGATTGTGGTCAGAGTGAACCGCCGCTCCAGGGCAGACCGCTGAGGCTGGTGTTGTGGGTGCAGCAGAGCGTAGCATAACTCCCCACGGGAGGAGTATAGCCTCAGGGCAGTGTATGCGGAGGATGGGGGTGATGGTGCAGGGCAGCAGCAGTAACGACACGGAGTCAGTGATGCAGTCCAGGGCCTTTACTCACAGTTCTTATTATCCAGACCACGTCTGCAGGTAACGGCTGCCCACGTCGTACTGTGCTCACCAGGTGAGGGGCTCAGACAACTCCCAGATAACTTTGGAGCGCTTCACAGGACCCCCTTTGTGTGTCCTTTGTCTGGCCTTTCTTACCAACCCTTCTGCCAGCTGCCTCGGGCCTCCTCTTGGTAAACTTGGCGCCAGTTTCCCTGACCCTATGTGGTGCCTTCCTAGCCGGTGTAGCGAGGGGCTGCGCCACATAAAATGTCACAGCCTCCTGTTTCTAGCTGAGGGTCGTTTCCTGCCTCCACTAGTTTCGGGGACCAGTCTCCCCCTTTGGCCTGACCCCTCCACGCTGGTGGATTCGGGCGTGCGGTGGCGACTCGCCCGTCCGCACCCCTGGGATCCCTTCATTCCTCGTTCCTGGAGCCTTCTCCGCTCCTCTTCCTTCCTTCTCCCTCTTCCAGGCCTGGGCCTCTGTTACTAGGCCCGCCTCCGGAGCAGAGCTCATGCAGAGCCCCTGCTCCCTGCCACTTCTGCTCAGACTTCTCTGCACTGAACTAAGATGGTGCCCACCTTTTATACTCCCTTCTCAATGCACCCAGGAACTGCTTCCTCCCTGCTCCTGCACTACAGGGTTCCCCTTCCTCAGTGTTCCCTCCCCCCACTCCAGCCAGGGACAGGGACTGTCGTGCCCATCTCAGGGGCATATTGGTCGCCCTGCCCCACGGCAATGTGGTGTAATGCATGCAGGTGTCGGGTCCTGATCCACACTACATCCTTACCTGAGAGTGAGATATCACACCTCTGGGTGAGGTGCAATACCTCTGTAGCAACCGAGCCCTCAGGGTGCTACTGTTCCATTTATCTTCAGCCTAGGTGACGTATTGCGATACAGGGCTGTGATTTTGGCTATAAAAGGGTCCCCTAGACCCCTACCCCAAGCTTTTTAAGAGAATCATATATGGCGTGCCAGGAGACTCTATGGAATGATTTCTCAGCATCCAACGAGAGTATCTAATTACAAATTTTTAACTGCATCTAGCCCAGGAAATACTTTGTGCCTAGTAGCAGTGTCTGCTAGTCAGCGGATTATCCCGGCTGTTAAGCAAGCTACACCACCTGTAGTTTGGACACTTAATTTTTTCAAAGGAAATGCTTCGGGACCACGGGATACTCAGTGAAGAGCATCAGGAGGCACCCCAAGGCATAGGGGCTGAGACTGGCAGTAGGATGCCTTGCGGTGGACAGCCGAGCTCGATCCTTATAAAAGCTTTTTAACTGCAGCAGCTTTAGTGGACGCTACTGGAGCTGGAATTACGCGGCTGCTGGCATGAGACTTGCCCTCCAATAGATCCTTGTAAATGGATTTAAAGTGTATTCATTCAAATTAGAGAGACAATTTAAATTAAAAAGCTTAGAGCTGCCTCCACCACAGGGGGGCTCGCTCGACCCACCAGCGGACTGGCACCAGTATTGGGAGAGGGGGGCTGGCCGTAAGGGTTCACCGCGGCTCTGGCACAAACCCGGCGACGCGGAGGTGGCACGGGCAGGAGCGGACTGAACGTGTCGGCTTCTCACTTTTTGGATTTTAGAAGGGCATGACATGCCTATATCTGTGTCTCCCCCTCCTTTTACTCCTCCACCTCTTTTCTTTTCGCATGACTATATGTACTTGTCACTTTTCCATGTGTTAGTTGTGTCTTCTGAGCAGTTTGTCAGCTTTTGGACACCTTTGAAGGTGTTTTCTATGTGTTTCTATGTGTTTTTGTTTGCCTGCCATTGGTTTTAACGGTGTTCGAAGGTGTTCGACGAACAGTTCGACGAACAGTTCGGCGAACACACGGGTGTTCGACGAACCGAACCGAACTCGAACACTACGGGGGTGGCTCAACACTATAGAGGAGGGCCTCATTAAAAAAAATATTCCCATTAGAAAGGAGCGGGTCTCCTATTCTTGTAATGCCCATGTACCAAGTGTATTTGCTGAAAAACATTTACCCTTGGGGGGTATACATGAACATACTGTATAACAAACATTTCCCTAGGGCATCATAAACACTCTTAAAAAAAATTATGTGGGTGTTGCATCATGGTCACTCTGATGATATGGTGGTGGAGGATGAGGAGAAGGAGGACAACAGAATATAGACAAAAACAGAAAGTGTATACCCATGTCTGGGTGTGAAGAGGTGCATGAGAATTGACCTTCCAAAAAAAAAGACACTGGATTTGAGTTTATGTTGCGCTGCTATCATTGGGTGGTGTTGAGAAGTCTGGCCCAATCCAGCCCTTGTTCATTTTTATGAGTCAGCCTGTCAGCAGGATGCACCTATCAGTTATAATTCTCCCGGCGGCACTAAAAACCCGCTCTGACAATATGCTAGCGGCAGGGCAGGCCAGGACCTCCAAGTCATAGAGAGCCTGTTCATGCTAAGTGTCCAGCTTGGATACCCAATAATTATAAGGCACAGAGGAATCATGGAGGACGTTGGTACAGTCAACAAGATACTTCTTCAGCATCTTCGTAAAATTATCCCTCCTTGTGAGAGTACCCCTCGCATCAAGGCCTGTATGATGGGAGGGTCTGAGAAAACTCTCCCAGACCATTGAAAGTGTTCCCCTGCCTCAAATGGATCGTATTTGTACCTCTCTTGCTTGTACTCCGTGGTTGTCCAACGAACTGCGACCTCTGCCGCCAGCGCTTTCAGATTTTTTAATAATTCTGCAACAAGGGCCTTCTGGTACAGCCCTATTTTAGAAGACCTGTGTTAGAGCCCTCCTGTTAGTTTTTGCTGTCTTGTGTTTTGCGGTTACATGACCATCTGCCTGTATATTCCAGCTCCGCCCTTTTGGCCTTGCTGGACTTCAGTGTTGTTTGACTGTCTCTCTAGCCAGGTGCTTCGGTGCCTATCTCTGTCTAGTTCTCTTGGTCCTCTGGGACCTCTAGTACTTTGTGTCAGTTTGTCTTTTGTGCTCTGCAACAACTTCTGTTTAGGAGGTGTCCCATTTTTGTTCCTGTCCTTAGTTCATTTAGGGACCCCTCCCTTAATTCTATAGGTCTTCGTTCAGACTAGCCAAGGACGAAGGCGGGTCTGTTCACAAGGAACAGGCAGCCCGCTGCATCGTAGGGATTCAGCGTAGTCTTATTGTAGGGACAGCTTTAGTTTATGTTGCAGATCATAACAACCTTTCCACTGCGGGAATAAGAGATAGAAAGTTGTCCTTGTAGCATGGGTCTACAAGTGTCACTAACCAGTAATGACTGTCACCTAAAATTTGGAGAACGCGAGGGTCATGGGAAAGGCAGCGTAGCATAAAATCAGCCATGCGTGCCAGACTGCTAACAGGCAAGACTTCCATGTGGTCACCAAGAGGACGACTGACCATGCTCTCCTCCTCATCCTCCTCCTCCTCCCTGTCCTCATGCTATCCACGCTGAACAGACTGTATGACTGTTGTGCGGGAAGTACCGTCTATAGCGCAGGAAACTACCTCCTGTTCTTCCTCCTCCTCCTCTTCCTCGTTGTCACCCAATCCATGTTGGGATGAGATGAGGCTGGGCTGTGTGGAATCACCCTTTATGGTTCCTTGCTCAATCTCATCGTGCTCCACCTGCAATGCATCCTCTTCAACTGTGAGCAGCCAGCGTTTTAGAAGACAGAGGAGCGGGGTCGTGACGCTAATTATGGCATTATCGCCGCTCACTATCTTGGTGGAGTCCTCAAAGTTTTGGAGGATGGCACAGATGTCTGACATCCATGTCCACTCTTGAGGTCTTATGTGCAGAGGCTGACTTGAATACCGATGGATGTTTTGAAGCTGGTGCTCAACAACTTCCCTGCGTTGCTCACAAATCCTTCCCAACATCTGCAACGCTGAGTTCTTATGCATGGGGACATCGCACACCAGTCGATGAGCTGGAATCTGCAAATGTTTCTGAAGCACAGCAAGGGCGGCGGAAGCTGTAGCTGGCTTCCTAAAATGGGCACACATGTGGCGTCCTTTGACAAGCATATCCGGTAGATCTGGGTAGGTTTTTAGAAATGGCTGAACCACGAGGTTAAGCACAAGGGCCAGGCATGGTACGTGTGTGAGTTCGCTTCAGAGCCGCGACCAGGTTCTGGCCATTGTCACACACGACCATGCCTGGCTGTATGTTCAGTGGTAACAGCCACAGATCTGTCTGCTCTTTCAGAGCTGTCCACAACTCTTCAGCAGTGTGCGGTTTGTCACCTAAGAATATTAGCTTCACCACAGCCTGTTGCTGCTTGGCCGAAGCAGTGCTGCAGTGCTTCCAGCTTCCGAATGATGTGGTCATCTTGGAGATGGACCAATCAGAAATACTGGGCTCACTACTAAGTAAAGGTGCCCAGAACCAAAAACAACATAGATCAAGATGAGGTTCTGGCCCTCAAAATAACAATAGTACAGCGGTCAAAGGTTATTTTTTTGTCCTTTTATTGATGTACATACAGTGAAATCCAAATTCAAAAAGAGGAACCTGCCCAACGTTTCAACGCTCACATGTTTTTATCAGGTGCTTTAGAAACTAGTTCCATAATATGTGGATATAAACAAAACAAAACAGAGGTATCAATAACAATTAACGTGACCCTAAAACAAGATGGAAAAAACAAACAGGAGGGTTATAATAGTACCCCCTCTTTTATGAGGATCCTCTGGATCCTCCAGGCCCAGGCCTATCTGGAGACCTCTTGTGGAAAGCTCTAACAAGCCTAGGAGCAGAGACATCATCCGTCCTTACCCAGGAGTTATCTTTGGGACTGAAACCCTTCCAGGAAACGAGATACTGTAATCTCCCTCTATGCCATCTAGAATTCAAGATACGAGAAATTTCATATTCGCCGTCTTCCACCACAGGAGGAACTGTGACAGTGGCATCACTATCTGATACATCTGCCTTTTTCAACACGGAAACATGAAACACAGGATTAATCTTCCAGGAAGTAGGGACATCCAACCTAACCGCAGACGGGTTAACAACCTGAAGCACTTTAAATGGACCCAGGCTTAGGACCCAGTTTTTTGGAGGGAATCCTCAACCGCAAGTTCTTTGAGGACAACGAAATCATGTCACCCAAAGTAAACAAAACCTCCTTACGTTTCCTGTCAAAATACTTCTTGGACTTCTTGTTAGCCTCTTGAAGGTTGCAACGTACATTAGTCCTAACTCCCTCCAATTCACCGGAAAAATTCTCCTCTTCCGGCACCGCTGACCCCAATTTGGAGAACGAACCAAAAGACGGATGTCTCCCAGTACAACAAAAAAAAAGAGAACACCCAGCTGAGGAGGATGTATGATTGTTAAGATCAAATTCTGCAAGAGGCAGAAACTTGATTGTCCGCCACAAAACAACTCAAAGACTGTTCTACATCCTGGTTCTTTCTTTAAGTCTGTCCATTAGACTCAGGATGATACCCAGACGAAAATGACAAATGGATTCCCAACCTGTCACAAAAAGCACGCCAAAAGCAAGCCACAAACAGAGGTCCTCTATCAGAAACAATATCCGTGGGAGCGCCATGGAGCTTGACAACCTCCTTAACAAACGCCGTAGCGAGTGTCTTGGCGCAGGGCAACTTAATGAATGGAACCAAATGACACATCTTACTAAAAAGGTCCACGACCACCCAGATAACAGTAAAACCCTCGGACACAGGCATATCAGTAATAAAATCCATTGTGAGATGCGTCCAAGGCGCACTAGGAACCTCCAGAGGGCAAAGCAACCCCGCAGCAGGAGAATGTGAAGCCTTTGACGTAGCACACACATTACATTGACGCACCCACTTGATGACTTCTTTCTGCTATCCAGGCCACCATAACCAGCGACTGGTAAATCTCTTAGTCTCAGAAATTCCTGGTTGACCTGCCAACCGAGACTCATGACACTCCACAAAAAAATCTGTCCTAAAGGTTCTTGGCACAAACAACCTCCCATGGGTAGTGTTAGATGGAGCATCATCTTGAGCTTTCAGAATCTCATTCTCCAAAACGGAGTCCAATGCCGCCACCACAACTCCTTTCTGTAAAATGCTCTCCTCCTTCTCGGTACCGACTGTAGCAGAGAAGCTGCGAGATAAAGCATCGGCTTTAACATTTTAGTACCAGGGACATAGGTAACAAAAAAATGAAACCGAGAAAAAAAAAGTGCCCACCTAGCTTGACAGGCATTCAAGCACTTGGCAGCATCCAGAAGGATCAAATTCTTATGATCTGTGAACACCTGAATAGGAAATCTAGCACCTTCCAAAAAATGACGGCAATGTTCAAACACGAGTTTAATAGCCAGCAACTCCCGATTTCCAACATCATAATTCAGTTCGGTTTCCGAAAAAAAAAATTACAAGACAAAACTGCTCCGACCCCCACCGATGAAACATCGACCTCGACCAAAAAAGGCTTGGTCTCATCAGGCTGCATAAGGATAGGGACAGAACTGAACCTCTCTTTGAGGTGTTTAAACGCTTCAATGGCCTCAGTAGTCCACTGGACAGTATTCACACCTTTCCTGATGAGATCGGTTAGAGGCTTAACAATTACAGAAAAATTCTTAATGAATATCCTGTAATAATTGGAAAAACCCAAAAATCTCTGTATAGATTTCAAACCAATCGGCCTAGGCCATTCCTGCACAGCCTGAACTTCACCGGGTCCATCTTAAAGCCTTCGCTGGAGACAATGTAGCCCAAAAAACTAATTTTCTGCACAGCGAACTCACATTTCTCCAGCTTAGCAAAGAGTGAATTATCGCTCAATAACTGCAAAACTTCACGAACACTCTGCCAATGGGACTCCAGATCTGACGAATAAATCAAAATGTCATCCAAACACACAACCACATTCTTACCAATCAAAGGTCTCAGGATGTCATTAATAAGGTTCTGAAAAAATGCGGGTGCATTGGTAAGACCAAAAGGCATCACCAGATTCTCAAAATGACTTACCGGAGTGTTAAAAGCAGTTTTCCATTCATCTCTCTCCTTCACTTGTAACAAATTATATGCCCCCCCGGAGATCAATCTTGGAGAACCACTTGGCCCCCACTAACTGATTAAACAAGTCAGGAATTAACGGCAATGGGTAAAAATTAAAAATTGCGTACGGTAATCTTATTAATTTCACGAAAATCCAGACAAGGACGTAAACCCCCGTCCTTTTTTTTTAACAAAGAAAAATCCAACTGCCACAGGCGACTTAGAAGGTCTAATGTTACCAGCAGCCAGGCAAGTCTGTATGTACTCCTCCAAGGCCTTTCTTTCAGGGATAGTCAGATTAAACAAGCGACTCTTGGGAAGAGTAGCTCCCGGAACAAACTGAATGGCGCAATCATAATCCCCATGAGGAGGTAAAACTTCCGACTCCTCCTCTGAAAAAACCCTCCAAAAATCTTGAATTGGTACAGGTAATTCCCCTTTTTCCACTGCCGCAATGCGACCATTACAACATTTATCATAGCACCTCGGACTCCAAGACTTTATCACATTAGTAGACCAGTCCAGCAAAGGATTGTGCAGTTTTAACCAAGGCAATCCTAGAAAGACCGGAGAAGGTAAATTATTTAATACAAAGAAGTCCAAAATTTCTAGGTGGAGTCTAGTGTTGAGCGAGTATGTTCTGTTCCGAGTATGCTCGGGCCGAGCTTCGAGTATTTACAGCTGCTCGGTGATGTGTTTGAATCGCTCCTGTGTGCATGGTTTGAAACTGTTTGACTGCTTTATTACATGTGAGGAATGTGTAAGAAATAGACATTCCTCCCATGTAATAAAGCTGTCAAATAGTCGCAAATAATGCACACGGGAGCGATTCAAACATATCACCGAGCAGCTGTAAATACTCGGAGCTCGGCCCGAGCATACTCGCCGAAAGGGTTAATAGAACAAACTCGCTCAACACTAGTGAAGTCCATTGATAGTGAGGGGAAATACAACAACCTTGTGAGTAATTCATTTCAAGGGAGTGTTATCAATTGCAATCATAGAAATAGGTGATGACAATGGTTTGGATTTCAATTTAAGTTTTTCCAAAAATCCTTTATCAATCACATTAAGGGTTGAACCACAATCCACAAATACCTGAAATTCAATCAAATTTTCCTGCAAAGTAGTACTCCCTGAAAGAAATACTCCTGCAGAGCATAAACAAGCTATACGGGCGTACCTGATCTTTTTTTTTTTTCTCTACAAAGCTCACAAAACAAAGCTCACAAAACTTAATCAAATGGTCAGCTTTACCACAATAAAGACACAATCCCTTCGCGAACCTCCGGTCTCTTTCCTGAGAGCGGAGCGACATTGCCCCAACCTCCATCGGTTCTCCACCGTCTGAGCAAATTTTCTGGGGGCTAGGACCTGGTATTACTGGAGTCTTTACCTCATTCTGTCTAGATCTCAGCCGCCTATTCACACGAACAGTTAATTGCATGGCATTCTGCAAAGTCTCAGGTGCGGGGAAAGCAATTAGCAAATCCTTAACCCTTTCATTCAGACCAGCAAGAAATAGACATTTCAGAGCAGGATCATTCCATCTGACTTCTGAAGCCCATCTTCTAAAGTTTGTGCAATAATTTTCAACATCACCTGACCCCTGATTCAAATGTCTGAGTTCTGCCTCAGCAGATGAGATTCACTCCCAGAGGACCTTGGTCTGAAATGAAAACATAACAAACAAGCATTTTTAAAGGGAAAAAAATCTTGCTGTTTACCATAAAAAATATCAGGCAGTCCTACCATGGGTTCCACAAAATGTGCTCCCGAACAGCTACTCATGTGTTGCTGGAGCTCGGCCAGCTCCAGAGTCAATCCCCACAAGCGTTGAGCCAAATCCTGGACGGAAGCCATACTGATCCCCGAATTTCTTTCCTTTTAGTTTTTTTTTTGGGCTGGACTTACTGTTATGATCTGCAACAAGTACTAAGGAAAGAAAGGGGAAAGCTATCCCTACAGTAAGATTTAGCTGAATCCCTACGATGTAGCGGGCTGCCTGTTCATTGCGAACATACCCGCCTTAGTCCTCGGCTAGTCTGAATGAAGACCTATAGCATAAAGGAAGGGGTCCCTAAAAGAACTAAGGATTGGAACAAAAATGGGACACCTCCTCAACAGAGAAGGTTGTTGCAGAACACAAAAAGATAAACTGACAAAAAGGTACTAGAGATCCCAGAAGGACCAAGCATACTGACAGAGATAGGCACCGAAGCACCTGGCTAGCAAAACAGTCAAACAGCACTGAAGTCCAGCACAGCTGGAATATATAGGCAGATGGTCACATGACCGCAAAACAAGATTGAAAAAACAAACAGGAGGGTTCTAACAGGAACTTCTTTTTGCATTTGGATTTCGCTGTATGTACATCAATAAAAGGACATAAAAAGAACGTTTGACGTTTGTGCTATTGTTATTTTGAGTGCCAGAACCTCATCTTGATCTTGGAGTTGGATGCTGAAGAAGAGGAGGAGGAAGTGGAGATCTGGGAGCTGTAGAATGTGGGGGCCACCCTGATTGACCCAGGCCCAGCAATCCTCGGCATCAGGAGGATGTGCTCCGTCCCACGGTCAAACTGGGTCCCGGCTTCCACTATATTAACCCAGTGTTTAGTCAGCGAGATGTACCGTCAATGCCCAGGAGCACTGGTCCACGTGTCCGTGGTTAGGCAGACCTTTCCAGTAACAGCATTTTTGAGGGGACAGCTAATGTCATGGGACACGTGCTTGTGTAATGTGGGGACGGCACACCGGAAGAAATAGTGGCAGCTGGGGAAAGAGTACCGAGGGAAAGCCGCCGCCATCAGGTTGCGGAAAGCTTCCATCTCCATGAGCCTAAAAGACAACTTTTCGAGCGCAAGCATTCGTGAAATGTGTGAATTTAGCAATGTGGCCTGTGAGGCATTAGCTGCATATTGTGCTTATTTTCCAAGGACTGGGGTAGGGACAACTGTACGCTGCGCTGGGACAAGGATGTGGACGTTGTTGCTGATGGTGCTAGTTCAGAGTGTGCAATGACAGATGCAGAGCAGGAGGCATCTTTGCATGCGCCATGGACATGGGATTGGTGTGCACGCACAACAGTGGAACAAGTAGTGGTGTCCCCTCCAGACACTGTTTCTAGACCCTGGTGCTTGGCTAACTTAGTCAGTTGCTTTTCTGTCATGTGCCTGATTATGCTGGTGGTGGTCAGACAACTAGCCCTGCTGATGCTGGCCTGGCAGATGGTGAAAATGGCCATTTTGGGGTTATCGAGTTATCTGCAGAGTCTTTAAAAAAGAAACAGACTCGGGAAGAACCATTGTACTGGCTACTTCCATCATGTTGGTGTTCCAGAGAATAGTTGCCCGCCTTGTGTCTGTGGCCACCACACTGCTTGTCCCTGCCTGTTGTGGTGATATGTCTCCCTCCCCCTGTGTGCTGCTGCCCTCGCTCTGCATGTCACCTTGCCAGGTTGGGTCAGTGACTTCATCGTCCACCACCTCGTATTCCGCACCCTGGTCCTCCTCCTGACTTTCTTGTAATTGTGTCTCATCATCATCATCCACCTCTTGCAACAGTCATTGCACTTTCCCACTGTCGCCTTCTTCTGACCGTGGCTGCTCAAATATTTGGGCAATCTCCTCTTGCCCAGATTGAAGCTGGTCAAGCGAGAGGCCCGAATCTACAAATGGAAAAGTGAACAGCTCTTCTGAGTGTCCAAGTGTGGGATCAGTTGTCTCCGGGCACTGGGCATGGTGGGAGGAAGGAGGATCAGGGTGAGGAATATGCGGTCCAGACACATGGCTACTGAGACTTGACCGTGTGGAAGACAGGGTGGTGGTGGTGGTGGCAAAGTGACTGAAAGCATTATCTGCAATCCAACCAACAACCTTTTGACACTGCTCTGGGTTCAATAGTGGTGTGCTGCGGTCCCCTAGTTTTTGTGATGTTTGTTGTGGCACAATTTTAGCTTGCCCATGTCCTCATCCTCGACCTTTGCATGCACCATCACCATCACATCCACTTCCCTGTCCCTTGCCAAGCACCTTGCCCATTTTAAATGGAGGAACATATTTTCCACGGTCGCTAAAAATGGCTGGATTTGTACCGCAGTTATATGTGATACATCTAACGGATGCCCATGGTTTTAAATAGCAGGCTTGTAGTTTCCTATTATTCACAGCGACTACATGTGAATAGCATCACTGACACACTGCTACAAACTGTAAATGGAAGACAATATTTTCCACGGTCGCTACAAACGGCTGGATTTGTATCGCAGTTATATGTAAAGCGCCATGGAATGAATTGAGCTATAATAATAAATAATAATTATAGTACGTCTGACAGACTTCCACGATTTAAATAGCGGGCTTAAATAGCTTCACTGACACACTGCTACAAACTGTAAATGGAAGACAATATTTTCCACGTTCACTACAAATTTCTGTATTTTTATTGCTGTAATATGAGAACATGTGTGATGATGGAAAAGAACTGGCTGTATTCTGCAGTGCTAAAAATCAAATGGAGCAGTAAAATGTTGGGCACTATTACTTTTTTAGAAAATAATCAGGATTAAGTAAAAAAAAAAAAAAAATAGCCCTGGCCCCTGATATCTGGGGCTATGTCTACGAATATCTGTAACAGCAGGAGCAGACAGAACGTGCAATGGACCCTCTTGTGCTGTATACACTGCTACAAACCCTGCCTGCCTGCTTAAACTCCTGCTATCACCACTGAATATATGCAGCTGGATTAGTCATCAGAAGGACTGTTAGTTCAGATAGACTATTAGAATTCTGTCCCTCACACAGCAGCACCTCTCCCTACTCTGCTTGTTTCTGGGATAGACTGTGATGAGCATAGCGTCACCAGGTCTTATATAGGACTGATGACGCTATACGGCCAACCAATCACTGTAATGCCACAACCAACATGGATGGATATGGCATTAAATTGCGTGGAAAACAATCCCTGCATGTTCATTGGCTCTCTAAAGAGCACCAAACATGCAGGGCGGGGACCCGAGCTCTCACTCGAGCAACCCGGAAATACTCGCCGAGCATGTCGAGCAGTGTGATACTCTGGCGAGTACTGAGAAGTGGCGAGCACGCTCTCTCATCACTAATAGTTATACTAAACTGCTTCTGGGAAGCCTACTCTCCTTGAGGGAACACAAATATGGAGATGCTCCCAAATAGGGATAATTTTTATAACGGCTTGTTGACACGTCATTACTTTTTCACTTTGAAAACAGCTAACCTGCTCCCTAAATAAAGGGATAATTTGGATAGTGTTATGAAATGCTTTGTGAATGTTTAATTAAAGGATACATTTTCATTCACAGTCATTAAGCTATTACTTCTTCATTTTGAAAACACCTAACCTGTTCCTGCTCCCTAAATAAAAGGATAAGTGTTGAATTGCTTGTGAAAAAGCTTTCATTTAGCAAATAAAAGATTTCTTGATACTCCCCAAATAGGAATAATTTTGTCGTCCACTCCTTGTAAAAAAGCCACAGCTTCTTCCATTTGCACAGCATACGTATAAACTCCAGCAAAGCATGCATTTTCCCCCAAAAAGGTATAATCTTTGGACCGTTTTTATGATTTAAGTAGCTTAAAAAGTCTGTTAGTGCAGTGTGTTGTTAAATAGGCTGATTTTTACAGTACCACTGGCTACTTTCCAAGTTTTTCCTTAGCAAGGATATGTTGAGGTCAATTTGATACTTCTATCACTGTGTTTTCATTGAAGAGTTATAAAGAAGTTCAAAACAGTCCTGGGAGACCTCAGAGTGTTATATAATTTTTCTGGGCAATTATAGGCTCAAAAGTCCTTGAGTTTTATGGTGAATCAATATCCTACAAATAAAATTTTTTGGGAAAATTTGTCAAAGCTGGCAAATTCAAATTTAAATATATTTAGTAAAGAACATTATACACGTGCTACATATTGTGTATAATTGAACTGGACATTATCTAAAACAAAGCATTTGAAGCAAAATGTTTTAGATTTACTAACTGATGTGCGTTCAATACATATCACATTAAGTGGAAAATTGATTGGTCTCCTGTGTATTAAGCATCACCTGTTTCACTGATTAATGTAAACTGTGCAACATCTGTGTCTCTCAAAATAATTCTCATTTTTATATAAAATAACTGAAATGCAGATGTATGCATAACAACATAGTTTACTTATTATGACCCCATTTCAAGATTTGCCACAAAATATTGATGCACTTGAATTTGTAAATAATAGTTGTGAATCTTGTAAACTCTGTAAACTTCCAAAGCTGAAAGTTATAATATGAATATATTTATTTTGCAAATAAGGTTTAGGTTTTTTTTTGTGGAGGTATAATTATTATATGCTTCATTGTCCTAAAGATTCTAGATACTAATGGCAAAATTCACAGTAAAGAAGTTTAATGTTTAATGTCGATAGCACCACTCATGTCCAAAGGATATGTATTGTGTTGCAATTTTTTCTCATGTAAGTGAAAGAGACTTAGCTTAACCCTACAATGTGTATCGGGGCCAAAAGGCCCCGGTGCTTACTTTTTTGCTATTATCTGCAAAATGACTTTAGTTAGAATTTTGAAACTCTTGGTATTCCTCAAGTATGACGTTGTTGGTAATATCCAGCTGTTCATAGAATTTTTTTTGATAGGCATTTTGATTAACAATGCTTTTTTGGGGAAAACCACATCTGCATGGATCGGGGGCCTTTTAGGCCCCTGCTATTTTTATCATGTACTCAGCAGTGATTGTGTCTCCAGTTACTTTATTTGTAGTCAGGGTTGCTGGTGAAAGAGGAACTTTATGTATATATATTGGACTTTTACTGCTGGCAGGGAGTCAAAAATCGTATGATGTTCCAATCAGGGAATCATTTCTGGACCCATTTTCTGATCCACACTATAAAGCGACAATGGCAGTGGACAGATATGAGGAAATTAGAAGAAACATTCAATTTGATGATAAGTGAACTCGTGCAGCGAGGTTCCAAACAGACAAATTAGCCCCTATGGCTATGTGCCCACGATGCAGAAATGCTGCATGTTTTTTCCACTTCTCCCTGGCAGGAAAAATGCATGTGGATTTTACATGCGTTTTTCCCGCCAGGTAGAAGCGTTTGTCAAGCGTTTTTGCATGCATTTCTGCATGTGGGTTATCAAGCGCTTTTCCAAGCGAATTCAGCATCACTTGGAAAAGTGCTTGACAACTTGGTCACACTATACAAATCCATGCAACCGGCATGGATTTATATAGTGTGACCAAGTAATAGTTAAAAAAAAGAATAAAAATGGTAAAAAATAAAAAATAAAGATTATACTTACCTTCCAATAGCCCTCGGTCTCCATCTCCGCTCCGTCCGGTCTCCTCGGTGTCTCGCGGTGGTGTGAAGGACCTGCGATGACGTCATTGAGTCATGTGACAGGTCGCACGACCGTCGACGTCAGCGGTCGCGTGACCTGTTACATGACTCAATGACGTCATGTCAGGTCCTCACCCCACCGCGAGCCGCCCAACACACCACACGCATCGCTGAGGAGGCCGGGGGACATTGGAAGGTAATTATAATCTTTATTTTTTATTTTAAATTCTTTTTTTTACAGTTTCTATGGTACCCAGGTCTGGATGAGAGTCTCCTCTTCCCTAGGCCTGGGTACCATCCGCACACTGAATCGCTTCATATCCGCGTGTGTACATGTAGTGATGTGGTTATGAAGCGTTTCAATGCAAGTCAATGGCGGCAATTATGCTGCGTGTCCGCGAAATTAATGGACATGCTGCGTATTTTTCCGCAATGATAATCCACAGCGGAAATTTCCGCAGCATGTGCACAGCACATGTGGATTATCATTAGGGACCATGGGGCACGTATTACCAAGCGTTTTTGCTGTGGAAATTCCGCTGCAAAACGCTTGAAAAATGCATAGTGGGCACACAGCCAATCAGTTATATCTGGAATATATTTATCAAAAATTGCACCAAACTTTACAATTCTAGTACTAATGTAACAGTAGATGAGCAACTTGTAGCCTTCAGACGACGTTGCAAGTTCATACAATACATGCCCAGTAAACCAGCCAAGAATGGAATAAAAATCTTCTGGATGTGTGATTCTGCAAATTATTATGGCATAAATGGGCTTATCTACTGTGGCAAAGAAACTTTTGCACCAGTACAGAAAGATATAGGGTCTGAGATTGTGAAAACACTTGCTGTACCAATATACAAGTCAGGTAGAAACATTACCATGGACAATTATTTTACCAATGTTGCACTGGGCAATTTTCTGCTTCAAAAAGCTGTTACACTTGTAGGTACTATGAAGCTACACCAACGAGAAATTCCTCAAGGAATAAAACATAATCCACAGCGAGCACTTTATGAGAGTGTCTTTGGTTTCAACAACAAAGCGACACAGGTATTTTACAAAGTGAAGAAGGAGAAATCTGTTATATTACTCAGTACCATGCATTATGATTGCAGTATTGACAGCAATGACAGGAAATTGAAACCAGAAATCATCATGTATTACAATAAAACTAAAGGAGGTGTAGACAAAATGGATGAATTGGTGGGAGAATATTCATGCAAGAGGCAAACAAGACATTGGCCTGTAGTAATTTTTTCAAATATGCTTGATGTAGCAGCCCTGAATTCATTCATTATTTATACAGAAACTCATCCAAAATTCCATGCAAGGAGGAATGACAGGAGACGCCTGTTCTTGAAGGACCTTTGCCATGAACTTGTAATGCCTCACATGATGGAGCAAAGCAATAAGAAATGCTTGACAAAGCAAGCTAAAGACGCAATGAAACGGTGTGGCGTACAGTTTCAGGATATTCCAGGGCCAGGAGAAAGAAAACGAAAGCGTTGTTTCATTTGTCCAAGAAACTTAGAGAGGAAAACTGAGCGATATTGTACCACTTGTGGGGAAAATGTCAGCAAAGAACATTCTTCAGAAAAGATAACATGTGAAAATTGTTTGGAAGACCAATAAAATATAAAAGAAAAAGTTAGAAAAGAAATGAAGCTGCAGCTAGTTTAATCTAGATTTATATACCTTTGTGTGTTTTTCATACCTTTGTTTGAAATTTGGAAAAAAATAAGTTTTTGGGTGTTTTTTCCCAAAAATTATAATTTAAATGTTGTGCATTATTCATATCTTATTTTGCAATTTTGAAATAAACTTGTAAAAGTTATTTATGTGAGTTTCTCCATATGATTTGCACAGGGCCCTAAAAGTGTAGATTTGTGACCTCACGCTTGCTAGGGTTAAATACCAGACATAGTCCATTAATAAGAATGATAGAGATTAGTGATGAGCGAACATGCTCGTCACTGCTCGGTACTCGCCCGAGCATCACTGTGCTCGACAGTCCCTATTCTGCAGTGAGAACAAATGGAGCAGAAAAATGGTGTACTCTGTGTTTCCGTGTTGCTTTGGCGGGAACTCGGGTCCCCTCCCTGCATGTTTGGCACTCTTTAGAGAGCCAATGAACATGCAGGGTTTGCCTGCCATGCACTGTAATGCCGTAGCCATGTTGGTTGTGGGCATTCCAGTGATCGGCTGGCTGCACAGAATCATCAGGTGTATATAAGACCGGGCACCACCATGCTCGTCACAGTCTACTCCAGAGCCAGGCAGAGTAGGGAGAGCTGCTGCTGCATCAGGGTGAGATTTGCATCTTCATAGTTAGTATAGGTATTCCACAACATATACTGTATATATCCAACTGAACTAACAGTCCTTCTGAGGACAAATACAACGTTCCTGCTGCTACTGTTTGTAGACATAGCTCCTGATGTCAGGGGACAGGGAAATTTGTTCTCACTGCAGAATAAAACGAGATCCTTTCCATATTTCAGCAATAAAAATCCAGACAATTAAACTGAACGTGGAAAATATTGGCCTCCTTTTCCATTCTGATGCAGTGTGTCGGTCAAGCTATTCACACTAGGTGTTTATGAAGGATAGTATTAGCAAAATACAGGCCTGCTATTTAAAACCGTGGTTCTCTGTCAGACATAACACCTATAACAGTGTTCCAAAATCAGACATTTCTTCCATTTTGATTCCGTTGCAGTGTGACGGTCAAGCTATTTACACTAGGTGTCTGTGAAGGATAGTATGAGCAAATTACAGGCCTGCTATTTAAATCAGCCATTTCTTGTGAACGTGGAAAATATTGTCCTCTATTAAAAATGGGCAAGGTGAGTGGCAAGGTACGGGGAAGTGGACGTGATGGTGCATGCAGAGTCCGAGGACGTGGACACATCTTGTTGCTCGACTTTCCTATCCCATTTAATAACCGCAAAACACCACTATTGAACACAGAGCACTGTGAAAAGGTTATTGGATGTATAGCAGATTATGCTTCAAGTCACTTAGCCACCACCACCACCACACTGTCTTCCACACGGTCAAGTCTCAGAAGCTGTGAATCTGGACCGCATATTTCTCACCCTGATCCTCCTTCCTCCCACCATGCCGAGTGCCCGGAGACAACTGGTCCCACACTTGGATGCTCAGAAGAGCTATTCACTTTTCCATTTGTAGATTCGGGCCTCTCACCCGGCCAGCTTCAAGCGAGTCAAGAGGAGAACGCTTGCAGCGATGCCCAAATATTAGAGCAGCCACGGTCACACGAAGGCAACAGTGGGAAAGTGCAATTACTGTCACAAGATGTGGATGATGATGATGATCAGACACAACTGCCAGAAAGTCAGGAGAAGGACCAGGGTGCGGAAGTGGAAGACGAAGCGGTGAATTATATAGTAACTGACCCAACCTGGCAGGGGGACATACAGAGCAAGGACAGCAGCACACAGGGGGATGGAGGCGTAGCACCACCACAGGAAGGAACAAGCAGTGTGGTGGCCACAGACACAAGGCGGGAAAGCGTTCCTCATAACGCCAACACGACGGAAGTTGCCAGTACAACTGTTAGGTCTTCCCGGGTCTGTTTCTTTTTTAAAGACTCTGCAGATAACCCCAAAATGGCCATTTTCACCACCTGCCAAGCCAGCATCAGCAAGGGTAGCAAAACTAGCAGCCTGACCACCACCAGCATGGTCAGGCACATGACAGCAAAGCACCCGACTAAGTGGGCTGAAACCCAGGGTCCAGCAACTGTGTCTGCGGGTGACACCACTGCTTGTTCTGCTGTTGTGCGTGCATGCCAATCCTCTGTCCATGGCGCATGCCAAGATGACTCTTGCCCTGCAAGTGTTGTTGCACACTCTCAACTGGCACCATCAGTAAGCACTTTGACAAGTGCTTGTGGGCAGGGATGGTACATCTCACTGACGGCACACTGGGTTAATATAGTTGAAGCCGGGACCCAGTCGGAACTTGAGACGGAACACGTCCTCCCGACGCCAAGGATTGCGGGCCCTAGGTCAATCAGGGTTGCCCCCACAGTCTACAGCTCCTGCACTTCATCCTCCTCAGCCTCATCCTCCTCTTCAGTCTCCATCTTCAAAATGACCACATCAGTCACAAGCTGGAAGCACTGCAGCACAGTCTCGGCCAAGTGGTAACAGGCTGTGCAGAAGCTAATATGCTTAGGTGACAAACCGAACAACTCTGAAAAGTTATGGACAGCTCTGAAAGAGCAGGCAGATCTGTGGCTGACACTTCTGAACCTACAGCTAAGCATGGTCATGTGTGACAATGGCCGGAACCTTGTGGCGGCTCTGAGGAGAGGCAAGCTCACACACGTACCATGCCAGGCTCATGTGCTTAACCTCATGGTTCAGCAATTTCTCAAAACCTACCCGTATCTGAAGGATCTGCTTGTCAAAGTACACCGCCTGTGTGCCTATTTTAGAAAGTCAGTTACGGCTTCTGCTTCTGCCGCCATTGCCGTGCTTCAGCAGGGTTTGTAGTTTCCAGCTCACTGACTGATCTACAATGTCCCCACACGTTGGAACTCTACATTGCAGATGTTGGGATGGATTTGTGAGCAGAAGAGCGCATTTGTTGACTACCAGCATCAACAAGGCCGTCGGTATTCAGGTCAGACTCCACACATAAATCCTCAGGAGTGGACATAGATGTCAGACATATGTGCCATCCAAAACTTTGAAGAGTCCACCAAGATGGTGAGCGGCTATGACACCATAATTAGCATCACCATCCGGCTTCTCTGTCTTCTGAAATGCTCTCTGCTCACAATTAAAGAGGATTCATTGCAGGTGGAGCACGATGAGATGGAGCAAGAAACCATACAGCATTATTCCACAGAGCCCAGCCTTATCTCATCCCAATGTGGATTGGGTGACAATGAGGAAGAGGAGGAGGAGAAGGAGAAGGAAGAATAGAAGCTAGTTTCCTGCACTATAAACGATACTACCTGTACAACGGTCACACCGTCTGTTCAGCGTGGATGGCCTGAGGAATGGCTTAGTTTATGTTACGCTGCTTTTCCCATGACCCTCACCTCGTGCAAATTTTGGGTGACAGTCATTATTGGTTGGTGACACTTCTAGACCCACGCTACAAGGAGAACTTTTTGTCTCTTATTCCCGCGCAGGACAGGCCTAATAAAATCATGCAGTATGAGAAGGCTCTTGTTGCGGAATTATTAAAATAATTCCCATCTGAAAACACTGGCAGCAGAGGTCACAGTTCGTTGGACAACCACTTAGTACAGACGAGAGAGACACAACTGCAATCGAGCAGAGGCAGAGGAACACTGTCATAGTTCTGAGACAGTTTTCTCAAATCTTCCCATCCCACAAGCCCTGATGCACGGGGTACTCTCAAGGAGGGAAAAGTTGAGGAAGATGCTGAGGGAGTACCTTGCCGACCGTACCAACGTCCTCCGTGATTCCTCTGTGCCTTATAATTATTAGGTATCCAATCTGGACATGTGGCATGAACTGACTCTCTATGCCTTGGATGTCCTGGCCTGCCCTGCCGCTAGCATTTTGTTAGATCGGGTTTTTAGTGCCGCTGGTGGAATTATAACTGATAGGCACATCCGCCTGTCAACTGAAAATGTTATCAGGCGGACTCTTTTGGAAATGAACGAGGGCTGGATTGGGCCAGACTTCTCAACATCACCAAATCATAGAAGTGCAACATAAACTCAAATCCACTGTCTTTTTTGGGGAAGTCTAACTATTGCCATGCACCACTGTCTTCACACCCTGACATGGGTATACGCTTCCTGATTTTGTCAATTTGCTCTTGCCCTCCTTCTTCTCCGCATACTCATCCTCCACCACCATATTACCACCACATCAACATATCTACGTCTCTTCCAAGGGACATTGGAGTTCCTCAAAATTTTTGGCTTTTTGGCAGCCATTACTTCACTGCATAGGCAAACAGTATGGGAGACCCACTTCCTAATAATGGGAACATTGTTTTCAAGAGGCCCTCCGAACTCTACATCTATAGAGTCAGAGCTGGCTGCAGCCGGGGGTCGCGTGATGCCTGTGAGCGGCTAGTGATAGCACCGCTCACAGGCAGAAACAGCAGAGGGAGGTAATTAGAAAGAAGCTTCTATTCAGCATAAAAACACATTGGGCTATTTTGAATAGTAGTGGACAACCCATTTAACAATGCAGTTAGCCTTGTCAGCAGCTTGTCAAACGTATTCTGTGGCATAGAGACAATATTATGGAACACTATATGCCATACTCCTTGTTTATACAGGCAACAGTGCTATACACCGCAACATCAATCAATGACTTGTGCTCCACAGGAACGCATGAGCTTATGCATACAAATATCATTGATAGCATTATTCTTCCAACCACAGATGTGACATCACGCTATCTATGGATTTGCTCCAGTGTAGAACGAATACATTATTACCAGTAAGTGATGACGTGCTACTTGGGGATGTGCTTCATGCACAATATGTATTCAACTTAACCTCTATGTTTTGTCAGGAAGCTGACTCTGCCCACACATGTGCACTATAGATGTAGGGATGGGGGGAGACCTGTAATATTAGCAAGGTTCTTAACTCGTGGGTGTATGAATCTGTCATATTCCTGATAAGGATGCATATTTAAAGACCAAATATGGCACTACCAGGCACACCAGAATGAGCCTGTGACTATCTTTAATGAACCTGTAACTACAATATCTATCTGTGCGTTAAGCCTCCTGATGAACAGAATGGACAGGGAAATGAGTTGAGGAGAAAGCAACTAATGATAAGTTTTTCTGTTGCCTTATCATCAGGGACAATATATAAATATGTCTGATTTCTATAATTGTAACCTAACCTCACTTTTTGCCTGCTTTACTCTATATTTTATGCTATATCAATAGGAGATAATAGGGAGAGTTAGGGACTAGTGTTGAGCCACCCCCGTAGTGTTCGAGTTCGGTTCGGTTCGTCGAACACCCGTATGTTCGCCGAACTGTTCGTCGAGCTGTTCGTCGAACACCTTCGAACACCATTAAAATCAATGGCAGGCAAAGAAAAACACATAGAAGCTCATAGAAAACACATAGAAAACACTTCAAAGGTGTCCAAAAGCTGACAAACAGCTCAGAAGACGCAACTAACAAATGGAAAAGTGACAAGTACATATAGTCATGCGAAAAGAAAAGAGGTGAAGGAGTAAAAGGAGGGGGAGACACAGATATAGGCATGTCATGCCCTTCTAAAATCAAGAAAGGCTGGAGTAAAAATCTAAAATCAGCCTACCAACACCCAGACGTCGTGACAATGTCGGTTCCATTCAGAACACTTTCCTTACAAGACGTAGTGGTATCCCCGTTGTGAGATGTGCCAAAAACGGAACCCAATACATTCGGACTAATCCACCATTTGTCATATCCAAGGGGCAGGTCCGTAAACGACAACATCGACGCAGAACCAATTACAGTAGTATATACTGTACATCCTTTGACAAGGCAATCAGGCGGATCAAGAAGTTGGGAAGGGTCACCCTAATAGCCAAAATAGACATTGATGCGGCGTTCCGGTTACTTACTACCTGTGCCTCCGTATAGTGTCCACCTATTGGGCTGATTCTGGGAAGGAGCATACTATATAGATCGTTGTTTGCTCATGGGGTGCTCCAGATCCTGCTCACTATTTGAGGCGTTTAGTTGCTTCCTCGAATGGGTTGTAAAGGACGTTTCTAAGGGGGCACATATTATCCATTACCTCGACAACTTCTTATGCCTGGGCCCAAAAGATTCGCCACAGTGTGAATACACGCGGTAGTCCACCTCTGAGAAGGAGAGAGCTGGAGGGAGAGCGGACATCACAGAGCCGAGGGGTTAGATGGAGAACGGAAGAAGGAAAGAGGGCGAGGGAGGTAAGGGAGTACAGTGGAAGGCCGACCTGAGCTCCCCCACGTTCCTGCTGGGTGAGGAACAGCCCTGGGAAGAAAAGCCGCTTGCGCATCCCTTTGAGGTTACGGGCACGAGCGGGCAGAGGGACTACGCTGGAGTGCGAAGCCGACACGGCCAGTCCGTTCCTGCCCGTGCGACCTCTGAGTCACCGGGTTTGTGCCAGAGCCGCGGTGGACCCGGACGGCCAGCCTCCCTCTCCCAATACTGGTGCCTGTCCGCTGGTGGGTCGAGCCCCCCCACGGTGGGGGGGGAGTAGCATCTGCAGAAGAAAGACCATCTTCCAGCCAAACTAAGATGTCTACTTCTTTTCGTGGACAATGTGATACGATCCCTTTCTTACGGACACGCCAATCGCTACAAATTCCAGATGAGGCACAAAAACAGCAGGTGCTTCAACGGATTTCAAGTGCTACTTCAAGTGGGCTCTCCTCCACCTCAACTTCAACATCACAAATACTCCAGTCCTCAGAGGTGTCACCCCAATCGCACTTGCTTCCTCACAGCTCCCAAGTCTCCAGCTGCCCGTCTGAGTATGAGGTAACACAGATGGTTGAGTCTGCACAGCTGTTTACTCATACTATAGCCTGGGAAACGGAGGTCTGCTCCAGAGATTCTGTTAATCCAGACGAGGAAATGATCTGCACTGATGCTCAGAATCTTTATGAGCCTGATCCAGGAACAGATGAAGAAGGTTCTGAGCATAATGTAGACCCTCGTTCCCAAACTGTAACTCCTGTTGGTGGAGACAATGATGAAGACGATGATGAGACTCAAATACCTGATTGGAGCGACAACTTGACTTTTCGGTCAGGGCAGGAAGAGGTTGGCTCTGAGGACGACGGGTGTGAGAACACACAGGGTGATGATGACGAGGTTGGAGATCCCACTTACTGTCAACCCACAGTCAGCCAGTTGATGAGGTCAGCAGAGGAGGTGGAGGAGGATGTGACTAGCCCAGGGGGTGAGGATGACTTGGTACCCGGGATTTTTCCTGGCCTTGGGGATGTCGCGTTGGTCGGCTCCCGGGCCCGTACCCTGGGGTCACTCTTTAAAAGGGTGGATAATTGTTAATTTTATAAGAGTTCGTAACGCCACCTGTGGTATCTGGTGAGAAGCACCAGCGCTGCAGCAGTCCACTGAGGCTGGTGATAAGGCAGCTCGATGGTATAGCTCCCCACAGGTGGAGCTAGGCCTTAGAAAAGCGTATGCAGGGGGAATGCAGGACAGGCGAGACCCAGCTGGGTCAGAGCAAGAACGGGAACGGACACGGTAGTCACTTCATTACCTTTTACTGGTGGAAATTCAGGCACATCCCGGAGCACTGTAGGGTGAAGGGTGCATATCAGGATCCTCCCCAATGAGCAGGTGTAGGGCCTCCTGTTTCTTGCCTCTGCGTAGTAAGTTTCTGACCTGCCTGGAGCTAGCCCTAACTTTGTCTCTGTCCTGCGCTGGCTGACCTTGTGGTAGGGCCTGGCTCTGTTACGTATCAGCACCTTAGCGATCCTGGGACTTGTAGTTCTCCAGGGATTCCGGTTATGCCTTACTGGGTCATAGAGATCCAGGTAAGCTCGGATCCGGTGTCCGGTAAATTCTTCGGGGTGAGCTGGTTAAGCTCCTCTGCTTCCTATGTACTTTCTCTCCACTCGCCTTCGGCCTACTCGGGCCCTCAATAGGCTATACACACTAACGGCAGCTTGCCGCGCTTCACCGATCTTATGGCGCCGGCACACCTTAAGCTCTAACTGGGCTCCCTGAATCTAGGTAGCAGGAGCCTCGTGCTCCACTGCTGAACTATTAACTGAGTTCTCTAGACTAGACTGAGCTCCACTGCAGACTGACTTCTCTTAGGCTTCTCTACTGCAGGAACTCTTCAGAGGAACTGAACTGCCTAGCTCCACCTTCCCTATTTATATGCCTAATGGGCTCCCTCTGCTGGTCTGAGGTGGAAGGTGGAGATGTGTGAATGTTAATGGGGGCCTCTTGTGGAGGATTCCATCAATACACTCTTCTAGGATCTGTGATACCAAGCGCAGCTGGGCGTCACAGATGCTATTGACAACGAGGTTAGGTTGCGCCTTCCTGGACAGAGACGGAGTACTGGAAGCACATCAACAACTGTGAGCGGACACCACAGAGCCGAGGGGTTAGATGGAGAACGGAAGAAGGAAAGAGGGCGAGGGAGGTAAGGGAGTACATTGGAAGGCTGACCTGAGCTCCCCCACGTTCCTGCTGGGCGGGGAACAGCCCTGGGAAGAAAAGCCGCTTGCGCATCCCTTTGAGGTTACGGGCACGAGCGGGCAGAGGGACTACGCTGGAGTGCGAAGCCGACATGGCCAGTCCGTTCCTGCCCGTGCAACCTACGTGTCGCCGGGTTTGTGCCAGAGCCGCGGTGGACCCTGACGGCCAGCCTCCCTCTCCCAATACTGGTGCCTGTCTGCTGGTGGGTCGAGCCCCACCGCGGTGGGGGGGGAGTAACATCTGCAGAAGAAAGACCATCTTCCAGCCAAACTAAGATGTCTACTTCTTTTCGTGGACAATGTGATACGATCCCTTTCTTATGGACACGCCAATCGCTACAAATTCCAGATGAGGCACAAAAACAGCAGGTGCTTCAACGGATTTCAAGTGATCCTTCAAGTGGGCTCTCCTCCACCTCAACTTCAACATCACAAATACTCCAGTCCTCAGAGGTGTCACCCCAATCGCACTTGCTTCCTCACAGCTCCCAAGTCTCCAGCTGCCCGTCTGAGTATGGGGTATCACAGATGGTTGAGTCTGCACAGCTGTTTACTCATACTATAGCCTGGGAAACGGAGGTATGCTCCAGAGATTCTGTTAATCCAGACGAGGAAATGATCTGCACTGATGCCCAGAATCTTTATGAGTCTGTTCCAGGACCAGATGAAGAAGGTTCTGAGCATAATGTAGACCCTCGTTCCCAAACTGTAACTCCTGTTGGTGGAGACAATGATGAAGACGATGATGAGACTAAAATACCTGATTGGAGCAACAACTTGACTTTTCGGTCAGGGCAGGAAGAGGTTGGCTCTGAGGACGACGGGTGTGAGAACACACGGTGATGATGACGAGGTTGGAGATCCCACTTACTGTCAACCCACAGTCAGCCAGTTGATGAGGTCAGCAGAGGAGGTGGAGGAGGATGTGACTAGCCCAGGGGATGGGGATGACTCGGTACCCGGGCTTTTGCCTGGCCTTGGGGATGTCGCGTTCGTCGGCTCCCGGGGCCGTACCCTGGGGTTACTCTTTAAAAGGGTGGATAATTGTTAATTTTATAAGAGTTCGTAACACCACCTGTGGTATCTGGTGAGAAGCACCAGTGCTGCAGCAGTCCACTGAGGTCGGTGATAAGGCAGCTCGATGGTATAGCTCCCCACAGGTGGAGCTAGGCCTCAGAAAAGCGTATGCAGGGGGAATGCAGGACAGGCGAGACCCAGCTGGGTCAGAGCAAGAATGGGAACGGACACGGTAGTCACTTCAGTACCTTTTACTGGTGGAAATTCAAGCACATCCCGGAGCACTGTAGGGTGAAGGGTGCATATCAGGATCCTCCCCAATGAGCGGGTGTAGGGCCTCCTGTTTCTTGCCTCTGCGTAGTAAGTTTCAGACCTGCCTGGAGCTAGGCCTAACTTTGTCTATGTCCTGCGCTGGCTGACCTTGTGGTAGGGCCTGGCTCTGTTACGTATCAGCACCTTAGCGATCCTGGGACTTGTAGTTCTCCAGGGATTCCGGTTATGCCTTACTGGGTCATAGAGATCCAGGTAAGCTCGGATCCGGTGTCAGGTAAATTCTTCGGGGTGAGCTGGTTAAGCTCCTATGCCTCCTATGTACTAACTCTCCACTCGCCTTCGGCCTACTCGGGCCCTCACTAGGCTATACACACTAACGGCAGCTTGCCGCGCTTCACAGATCTTATGGCGCCGGCACACCTTAAGCTGTAACTGGGCTCCCTGAATCTAGCTAGCAGGAGCCTCGTGCTCCTCTGCTGAACTATTAACTAAGTTCTCTAGACTAGACTGAGCTCCACTGCAGACTGACCTCTCTTAGGCTTCTCTACTGCAGGAACTCTTCAGAGGAACTGAACTGCCTAGCTCCACCTTCCTTATTTATATCCCTAACGGGCTCCCCCTGCTGGTCTGAGGTGGAAGGTGGAGATGTGTGAATGTTTATGGGGGCCTCTTGTGGAGGATTCCATCAATGCACTCTTCTAGGATCTGTGATACCAAGCGCAGCTGGGCGTCACAGATGCTATTGATGACGAGGTTAGGTTTTTCCTTCCTGGACAGAGACGGTGTACTGGAAGCACATCAACAACTGTATCCTCAACCACAACTCTGCCTCTGACCACAAGTCGTAGTGGCTCTTCAGGTCGCATGGGCTCTAAGCCTTGCATAGCCTGGGCATTTTTTCAGATCGATAAGGATGACCCAACTCGTGTTATCTGTAATATTTGTCACCCAAAGCTAAGTAGAGGCCAAAAAATCCATAGATTGAGTACTTCATGCATGAACCGTCACATGGATATGAAGCATAAGTTGCAGTGGGAAGCTCACTGTGCTACCATGCGGCCTAGCAGGCCGGGCCAACCACCTTCTGCCCCATCTTGTGCATCCACGGCCTCTTCATCCTCTGTGACTGGGGGGACAGCAGTCAGACATGTTTTTGGAGCCAGGCCTGCCACTTCTTTACCCGCAACAACCAGTGTGATTGGCAGGTCATCATTTCATTTGGAAGCGGAAACACCAGCTGGTGTTGAGCGCTCTCCGACATCGAGAGCACCACCTTTGGATCAAGGCAACCTAACTTTTCCGCCTGCATCTTCCTCACAGACCAGCAGTTTGCCGGGGACACCCTACTCAACCCCGTCTAAGCACAGCTGCCAACCCTTGGTTCCTCAGATGTGGACAAGTAAAAGACCATTTCCTCCTAGCCATGAGAAAGCTAAAAGGTTGAATTTCACCATCTGCAAGCTGTTGGCTACAGAAATGCTGCCTTACCGCCTGGTGGACACAGAGGATTTTCGAGACCTTATGTCCGTCGCAGTGCCCCAGTACCAAATGCCCAGTCGGCACTACTTCTCAAAGAAAGGTGGGCCTGCGCTTCACCAGCATGTCGCACACAACATCACCGCTTCTTTGAGAAACTCTGTGTGTGACAGGGTGCATTTCACCACAGACACTTGGACGAGTAGGCATGGACAGGGGCGTTACATGTCGCTGACTGGGCACTGGGTAACTATGGTGACCGCAGGACAAGGGGCTGCTGTCCAAGTCTTGCCATCCCCACGAGTTGTGCGTCAATCCTCTTTATCTAGAAGTTCTTCCACTGCTTCTGCCTCCTCAACCTCCTCTCGGTCCACCACCTGCACCCAAAGCCTGTCTGGTCATGCCACCCGCTTTCTAACAGCTGAGGAGTTGTGGTCAGCTCTGGAGAACCAGTTTCATGAATGGTTGTCTCCACTGGACCTGCAACCAGGGAAGGCCATGTGCGACAATGCTGCAAACCTCGGTGCGGCCCTTCGCCGGGGCAATGTCACACACGTGCCTTGTATGGCTCACATGTTGAACCTGGTTGTCCAGCAATTTTTAGGCCACTATCCCTGACTAGATGGCCTTCTGCAGAGGGCACAGTCGCTGTGTGCTCACTTTCGCTGTTCGCATCCCGCAGCTCAACGACTTGCATCTCTACAGAAGAAGTTGGGCCTGCCAGTTCACCGGCTGAATTGCGATGTGCCGACACGGTGGAATTCAACTCTGCACATGTTGCAGCGACTGTGGAAGCACCGACAAGCCCTGGTGCAATACGTTCTGACGTATAGCCTGGGCCAACGAGATCCAGAGGAGGGGCAAATCGCGCTGCAGGAGTTGTCTCAGATCAGTGACCTATGAAGTTGACGCGCCCCCTGGTCCATGGGGTACTTTTATTTCTAAAATAATTCAGCTTTTTGCAGCATGCCCTGGGTCTCCACACCGGGAAGTTGGCCAACAAGTGTAACTCTAAAAACATGTCTTTTCTATTTCCAGGCCACGGAGGATCCTGCGTACTCGTATGCAGGACTCTGACCCCCATCCATCACTCTTAACTCTTGTTCCACTCCGTCCTGGAAATATCCATTAAGTGAACACCGTCGGGCCGTATGAGGCCTGCTTTATCTCCTTCCAGTTGTCGGTGTTGTATCACTACACCGCCTTTGTCTCTTCTAAATTTTGCCATCCGAATATTTATTACCCGCCTTGTCCGTTCAATGGCCGTGATGTGTCGCGCACCTTGCCATACCGCTATTGGCACAATCTCTGACCATACTATAGTTAGTTTTGTGAAAAATTCTCTGAAGCGCTCAGTGTCTAGTTTCATTATTGGCATTAGTTATGCGCTCTTGTGATGACCTAGGTCGTTTCCCCCGGCCTGTATAACTAAGATGACCGGACCTCTTGCCTCTCTCCCTACCTTGATTAACTCCATTAGTACCTGTGGCCATAGCAGGCCTCTAATACCTCTCCAGTTGAAATATGTGTTATGAAACTCTAATTTCCTCCCGCCTGGGCGGACTTTCGCCTTTTTTATTGCCTAATATATATATACGAGTGGCCTATCACCCACACTGTTGGCTTAGCGCCACCTGTAAAAGAAACAAACCACGTTAGGATAACAAGTCCGGTCTTATGTATCTCGACAAACATGTGGATCGCCATCTCCCTATCCTCTGAACTTCTGTTTCTGACAGTCCTGCTCTTGCTGCTTCCGTGGCCGTGCCTATGCGGAATGAGTGTGTCCCATAATCTTTGGGGTGGTTCCCTGCCAATGTTATGCATTTATTAAATATAGCTTGGAACTGGTATCTTGATAATGGCATTCCATCAATGTGTGATAGGAAGAAATTACTTTGTGATCTGATGGTTATATATGTTTTTATTATTGTTACCCGACTCAGTATACCGTTTGTGGGTTGTAGAAGTACCCAAGTGCCCCTGCCCGCTGGAACCGTTTTCGATTGTCGTATGCGTAGACGTATTCCATTATTGGCTATGACTACGTCCTGGTGTAATAAGCCTCCACTGGTAGTAATTTTGGATTGAGGGACTAATTCGCTTATGCATAGCGCCCTGAAGAAGGCAATCACAAATGCAGTAGACAGTAGTGTTGCTTCATATTGTGAGTGTCATGTTAATGGTGTTAGGGATATGATGTGAGAAATCAGTTTTAGTGACACGGGACGGGTCGTCTCCACTCCTGACTTGGCTGACCTCTTTTCCACCCTTTTATGGATTGTCTGATGATGAATCTCTTTGTCACATCTCCCCAATTCAGTAGTTGGAAGTGAAATGCTACTCCGGTCAGACACCGCTGCGCTGATGCCCCTGATATGCCCCTCATCATTAGCTGGTGGAGAAATTCTATGGTGACTTGTAATCTGGCTTGTTCACATTGGTCAACCCGTCTGCCTGCTACTAGTCGTGTCCACTCTTCCCATGCCTTACCGTATGTTTGCCACGTCGACGGGGCAACTGACGCTCTGATTAATGGCATCAACTATTCGCCACTAGATCCCATAGGGAGGGTGAGCAACTGTTGCCCAATGGGTGGGCATTGGGGAGGAGCTCTGTGAAAATCTGCCAATTGAATTGTGATAAAGTGTTAGCAGCAGCTTTAGACCCCTCAGCATCGTGGCTAGCGCGGACCCATACATTGTGTTTTAGGCACAGGAATGCTAGCCGGCGTAGTAGGCCTAGCACTGGGAGAGACGATGATGCCATCTTATTAATGCAGTGCGCTAGGCTGGTGTTTTTTGTTATGAAGCGTATATTTTTGTTAGCCAGGCGCGCGCCCCATATTTCTATTGCTACCACTATTGGGAAGAAAAATTATTTTCCGGGCTAGATGCAGCTAAAAATTATTATTAATTTCAAAGCTGATGGAGCTTGGTATAGATGGCCTAATTCAATGAGTACCACAAACTGCTACTATGCCCAAAATTATTTTCCTGGCAAGATGCAGCTAAAAATTATTAGTAATTTGAAAGCTGGTGGAGCTTAGTATAGATGGACTAAGAATAAGTCTCACACACTGCTACAAGCCCAAAATTATTTTCTGAGCTAGATGCAGCTAACAATTATTTGTAATTTGCAAGCTGGTGGAGCTTAGCATAGATGGACTAAGAATAAGTCCCACATACTGCTACAAGCCCAAAATTATTTTCCGAGCTAGATGCAGATAAAAATTATTTGTAATTTGAAAGCTGGTGGAGCTTAGTATAGATGGTCTAATAGAATGAGTACCACACACTGCTACTCTGCCCAAAATTATTTTCCAGACAAGATGCAGATAAAAATTATTTGTAATTTGAAAGCTGGTGGGGCTTAGTATAGGTGGCCTGATAGAATGAGTACCACACACTGCTACTATGCCCAAAATTATTTTCCAGGCAAGATGCAGCTAAAAATTATTAGTAATTTGAAAGCTGGTGGAGCTTAGTATAGATGGACTAAGAATAAGTCCCACACACTGCTACAAGCCCAAAATTTTTTTCCGAGCTAGATGCAGATAAAAATTATTTGTAATTTGCAAGCTGGTGGAGCTTAGTATAGATGGACTAAGAATAAGTCCCACACACTGCTACAAGCCCAAAATTATTTTCTGAGCTAGATGCAGATAAAAATTATTTGTAATTTGCAAGGTGGTGGAGCTTAGTATAGATGGACTAAGAATAATTCCCACACACTGCTACAATACCAAAATTATTTTCCGAGCTAGATGCAAATAAAAATGATTAGTAATTTGCAAGCTGGTGGAGCTTAGTGTAGATGGCCTAATAGAATGATGCTATGCCCAAAAGGTTTTACTTGGCTAGGTCCAGTAAAAAAAATTGTATTCTATACACAGGTGGTGTAGCTTGCAACACAGATACGCTACTCCACTGACTAACTCACACTGCAAGAGGCCAAAACGGATTTGCTTAGCTAGATTTAGCCAAATGCTGTGAAAAACACTTGCACAGCACTGGCACAGACCTGCGTGGCAAAAAGTTCTAGGAAATGCTGTAACCTAGTCCTCAAATGGACTGCAATGACAACTATTCCCTACTCCCAAGCTATCTGTATATTTCTGAGAAAATTGGCTTGAAATTAACACTGAAAGTATAGCGCTCACAGCAACAGCGGTGCCGTCTAACACGCAGCAGCAGCAGTGAGAAAATGGTGGCGATGGGGAAAATGGCTTGGTCTTATAGGGCAAGGACATGTGACATACACTGCCAATGACACATGCCCTTGCTTGTGTGAAAAAAAGCAGTTCGCTCCGTGTGTGCGCTCCTGATAGGCTGACAGATTGCACCTCCCCACTGTAAATGCGGGAAAGAGAAAAAAAAATGGAGATCTTCATTATTTATGCAGAGAGCCATCCCCTGCCCCTCCCCTCCGCCCCGCTGTACACTCAAACTGCGTATTAACATTGATTATCAGCATTTCTGTGAAAAAATCCAGTTATGAATTTGGTGCACGAACTGTTATCGAACATAACCTCGAACAGCCGGATTTTTTTCAAATCGTTCGTGTTCGCCGAACGGCTCGAACACTGCTCAAAGCAACTTGAATTTGAGATTGGCGAACAGTACGAGCCGAATACCGCTCATCTCTATTAGGGACAGCCACTGACAAGCGGGGGCGCCATATCTCATTTTGTTTCAGAGTGCAAACCTACGTGGCTAGTCAATACCAGTTTAGGCATCTAAATAGGGAATCGCAGGACTCTGGTGTTTTCTGGTATACATACTAATTATATATGTTGTGGGGTTTCTACTCACTTCGGTGCGTCGGAAGGCAAAACAGTAAGCATTTCCGTTTAAATGTTCAAGTCGGTTTATTGCTCCATAAACCATCCACAAGCAAAAGGGAAAATAAGGCAAAACAAAGAAAACAGTTCTTTAAACAAAATCTCTGGTTAGCCAGTCCTGTGGGCACACAGGCTGGAGAGCATCTAGTACACTGGCTCAGTCTGGATATGACACAGGAGGCCTTTTTCCTCCTCACACACAGACCATGTGTCAAACTAAGGACTCTATGTTAACCTTTTAACCACACCCAGAGGTGAGATATGTGGGCAGCCAGACCCGACCATCTCTCATTCTGCCCCTAAAACCTGGACCCGGATGCACAAAACAATCCTCTTAGTGCTATGTGCTCTAGAGCAACACTCCAGGATTACATTACAGATGACAACCATCTCTGTGACACATACTGTGGAGAAAAAAAATATTTATTCAGCCACCAATTGTGCAAGTTCTCACACTTAAAAAGATGAGAGAGGCCTGTAATTGACATCAGAGGTAGACTTCAACTATGAGAGACAAAATGTGAAAACTAGTGATCAACAAGCACTAAAATGCTCGGGTACTCGTTGCTCGGAATGAGCAAATTGGAATACTCGGGTGCTCGACCCAAGCAACGAGCCCAATGTAAGTCTATGGGAAACTCGAGCATTTTTCTGGCAGCTCCCCCCCGGTGGTCTGCAGAGGGCCTAAAAATTGCCCAAATCGATGGGAACAGTGCTCAAATGACATGGGAACAGCATGGGGAAGACCCCTGGAAGCATCTCTGACTCCCAGATCACTGCTGTCAGCAACGTGGTCAGAGTATTACGCTACTTTTACGGACTCACAATAAAACATACAAAAACGAAACCAAAATGGATTTTCCTGGGAAATATGTTAAGGAACATCCTTTCCAGGGTAATGACTTGTATATAAGGCAAAATAAATAACCAAAAACAAAATTACTCCTCCACAACTTTGGCTATGTTCACACGTAGCGTTTTTGATGCATTTTTGCACTTTTGCATTGCTTTCAACCAAGACAAATGCATTCACCAGGAAATGTCATTTTAACATTTTACAACCTTATCTGGCCATGTGGTGTGTGACACATCATCAGACACATGCATACAGTGCTGAAAAGACATGGGAACAGCATGGGGAAGAACTCTGGAAGCATCTCTGACTCCCAGGTCACTGCCTAAAAGTGTGCCCATCATAAGTGATCCTTGGCGCATGCGAAGATGCCTCCCGCCATGCACCTGTCATTGCAGACTTGCAACAATCACCATCCACGTCCTTGTCCCACTGCAGTGTTCAGTTGTCCCTACCCCATTCCTTGGAATGCAAGCGCAAGTATGAAGGCAGCCACCCACCCACAGGCTGCAATACCAATCTGCCAGATTTCTGGGCAGCTCTTTGCACTTGAAATATGGCCTTTTAAGCTCGTGGAGGCGGAAACTTTTCACAACCTCATGCCGGCGGCGGCCGGGTGTCCATACTCGGTCCCCATCAGCCGCTATATTTCCCGGTATCGCCTCAGCCTTCCACAAACACGGGTCCCACATTACCCGTACCATCCCTAGTGCACTTACTGGGAAGGAACGCCTAACCACAAACACGTGGACAGGTGAATGTGACCAGGGACGGTACGGAGCCAGTCCACAACTTTTTTTGCTGAGAGTTGTATTTAGCTGGATGAAAGGACTGGCATAGAGGGAAACCGTATCTACCCTGCGTGTCATTTCTCCCAGGAAGTCCTCTAAAGCTACTTGCACTTGAAATGTGGCCTGAACATTACTGCTGGTACTTTTCTGTGGGAATTGCTTGCCTCCTACCAGCCTGGAATATTTCCAGCAAACTATGGTACAACGCCATGGTATTAGGACTGCCCACAGTGCCAGTAGCGAAGCCATTCCCAATTAACTTCTCAGGAATTTTATTTGATAGACCGAGTGGTTGCCCAAATACATTTTCTCACAAAGGAGCTGAAGATAGAGTGGCAGTAGGTGCAAGTTTCTCCAGCCTGTGAGATATTAGAAGTTGAACGGCAGCACATTGGATCAGTGGTTGGCACTGAAGCCTTGCAGCGCTGGGATCCTGGGTTCAAATCCCAGCAAGGACAACATCTGCAAGGACTTTGTATGTTCTCCCCGTGCTTGCGTGTGTTTCCTCCTCAGTAAAAATAGAATGTCCGGGAACCTTCCCACACACTTTTCTTAGCAAGGACTGCTTCTCGGCAGGGTTGAATGGTCCCACCAGAGAATCCTCTGGTGTGCCTTGGCTTCTACCTCAGGAGAGTTCATGATAGCGCTAAATTTGCATCTGCTATGGGGCTCTTGAGCGGGTGAGAAAAGTTATCCCTCAGAATCAAATCCTCTGGTGGGCACAATGTTTTTCAATCTGAATCAGCTTCTTAGTGGGAGTTGTATTTCACCACAGCCATATTCTTTAGCTCAGTGAAAGGAATGGCACAGAGGGAAACCGTATCTACCACGGCTGTCATTTCTCCATCACCAGGTTCCACCTATTGACACACATGACCATGCCTGGCTGTATGTTCAGCGGTGAGAGCCACAGATCAGGCTCCTGTGTTACAGCTTTCAACAACTCTGCAGTGCTGGGCGGTTTGTCAATTAAGTCTTAAGCATTTTATCTTCAGCACAGCCTTTTGCCGTTTGGCCAAGGCAGTGCTGCAGTGCTGTCAGCTTGTGACTGATGTAGTCATTTCAGAGATGTAGTAGGAGGTGCATGAGCTGAACAATGTGATTACATTGAGGTTAAATTGCTGACGCTGTTTTTTATACTAAAGAAAGATCCTATTGTTTTGTTTTTTTAACGTTATTTTTTAAGACAAATGCATTCACCGGGAAATGTTATTTTAACATTTTACAACCTTATCTGGCAAAGTGGTGTTTGACACATCATCAGACATATCCTGTTTTATTTATGATGGAGGGATTTTGAAAGTCATAAAGCCTATTTTTATAGGGCCATCAGACGGCTCTTACTATTGTTAAAAGGCCAACAGTTGGCCCTCGCTATTGTTAGAGAGCCATCAGCCGGCTAAGCTTTGTTGTTCCCATTATTAACAAGTCGGTCTCCTATACTGTTATTGCGTATCCTGTGGCTACAAGGGCTGCCAAAAATTTGGACGCAACCCAATACCCCTTTGAAGAGACATAGAGGAGGGTCTCAGTAAAAAAAATGTTGCCATTATAAAGGAGCGCGTGGTAATGCCCACGCTGTGACTGAAAGGGCTGCCAAAATTTGGGAAAAAACCCACTAAGAATTTAAAGATACAAAGAGCAGGGCCACAGTAACGACAAATTTCATTTAGAAAGGAGAGAGTCTGCTATACAGTTATAGGGTATGCAGTGAGTCCAACGGCTGACCAATTTTATGAAAAACCCCACTAAGAATTTAAAGACACAGGGCAGGGCCACAGTAACAAGGAACGACAAATTCCATTTAGAAAGGAGAGAGTCTGCTAAACAGTTATAGGGTATGCAGTGAGTCCAACGGCTGACCAATTTTATGAAAAACCCCACTAAGAATTTAAAGACAGAGAGCAGGGCCACAGTAACAAGGAACGACAAATTACATTTAGAAAGGAGAGAGTCTGCTAAACAGTTATAGGGTATGCAGTGAGTCCAACGGCTGACCAATTTTATGAAAAACCCCACTAAGAATTTAAAGACACAGAGCAGGGCCACAGTAACAAGGAACGACAAATTCCATTTAGAAAGGAGAGAGTCTGCTAAACAGTTATAGGGTATGCAGTGAGTCCAACGGCTGACAAATTTTATGAAAAAGCCCACTAAGAATTTAAAGACACATAGAGCAGGTCCACAGTAATGACAAATTCCCATTAGAAAGGAGAGAGTCTCCCATAGTGTTGGCCTATGCAGTGAATGCAAGGGCTGACAAAAATTTGGAGGCACTTCAATGACCCTTGGAAGAGACGTGGAGGAGGGCCTCATTAAAAAATGTTCCCATTAGAAAGGAGCGGGCCTCCTATACTTGTAATGCCCATGCACTAAGTGTATGGACTGACAAACATTTACCCCTGGGGGATATACATGAACATACTGTATGAAAATATTTTTTTACAGGCATCATAATCACCCTTTAAAAAAATTATGTGGGTGTTGCATCACGGACCACAGTCACCCTGGTGATATGTTGGTGGAGGATGAGGAGAAGGAGGAGGACAAGAGGAAATAGCCAAAATCAGGAAGCGTATACCCATGTGTGGGTGTGAAAAGGTGCATGAGAATACACCTCCCAAGAAAAGACACTGAATTGGAGTTTATGTTACGCTGTTATCATTCGGTGGTGTTGAGAAGTCTGGCCCAATCCAGCCCTTGTTCATTTTTATAAGAGTCAGCCTGTCAGCATTTTCAGTTGACAGGCGGATGTACTTATCAGTTATAATTCCACCAGCGGCACTAAAAACCCGCTCTGATAAAACACTGGTGGCAGGGCAGGCCAGGACCTCCAAGGCATAGAGAGCCAGTTCATTCCACGTATCCAGCTTGGATACCCAGTAATTATAAGGCACAGCGCAATCACAGAGGATGTTGGTACGGTCGGCAAGGTACTCCCTCAGCATCTTCCCAAACTTTGCACTCATTGTGAGACTACCCCGCGTCTCAGGGCCTGTGAGATGGGAGGGTCTGAGAAAACTCTCCCAGAACTTTGACAGTGTTCCCCTGCCTCTGCTGCATTGAAGTTGTGTCTCTCTCACCTGTACTCCTTGGTTGTCCAACGAAGTGTGACCTCTTCCGCCAGAATTTTCAGATGGGAATTTTTTTAATAGTTCCGCAACAAGGGCCTTCTGGTACAGCCCCATTTTTGTAGACCTGTCCGCCTCAGGAATAATAGATATAAAGTTCTCCTTGTAGCGTGGGTCTAGAAGTGTCACCAACCAGTAATGACTGTCATCCAAAATTTTGAGAACACGAGGGTCATGGGAAAGGCAGCGTAACATAAACTCAGCCTTGCGTGCCAGACTACTAACAGGCAAGACTTCCGTGTCCTCACCAAGAGGATGACTGACCATGCTCTCCTTCTCCCCCTCCTCCTCTCTGTCCTCTGGTCATCCACGCTGAACAGACGGTATGACAGCTGTGCAGGTAGTACAGTCTATAGTGCATGAAACTAGTTCCTCCTCCTCCTCCTCTTCCTCATTGTCACCCAATCCATGTTGGGATGAGATGAGGCTTGGCTGTGTGTAATCACCCTGTATGGATCCTTGCTCCATGTCACCGTGCTCCGCCTGCAATGCATCCTCTTTGATTGTGAGCAGAGAGCATTTCAGAAGACAGAGAAGCGGGATGGCAACGCTAAATATGGCGTCATCGCCGCTCACCATCTTGGTGGAGTCCTCAAATTTTTGGAGGATGGTACATATGTCTGACATCCATGTCCACTCCTGAGGTCTTAAGTGTGGAGTCTGAACTGAATACCAACAGCCTTGTTGATGCTGGTACTCAACAACTGCCCTCTTCTGCTCACAAATCCTTCCCAACATCTGCAGTGTAGAGTTCCAACGCATGGGGACATCACAAAGCAGTCTGTGAGCCGGAAGCTGCAAACGCTGCTGAAACATTGCAAGGATGGCAGAAGCTGTAGCTGACTTTCTAAAATGGGCACACAGGCGGCACACAGGCGGCAGATCCGTCAGCTCCGGGTAGGATTTGAGAAACTTCTGAACCACGAGTTTAAGCACATGGGCCAGGCATTGTACGTGTGTGAGCTCGACTCACCTCAGAGCCGCCACCAGGTTCAGTCCATTGTCACACACGACCATGCTTGGCTGTAGGTTCAGTGGTGTGAGCCACAGATCTGCCTGCTCTTTCAGAGCTGTCCACAACTCTTCAGCATTGCGAGATTTTTCAGCTAAGCATATTAGCTTCTGTACAGCCTGTTGCCGCTTGGCTGAGGCAGTGCTGCAGTGCTTCCAGCTTGTGACTGATGTGGTCATTTCGGAGATGGAGGCTGAAGAGGAGGAGGAGGCTCAGGAGGATGAGGTGCAGGAGCTGTAGACCGTGGGGGCAACCTTGATTGACCTAGGGCCCGCAATCCTTGGCGTCGGGAGGACGTGTTCCGTCCCAAGGTCCGACTGGGTCCTGGCTTCCACTATGTTAACCCAGTGTGCCGTCAGCAAGATGCACCGTCCCTGCCCACAAGCACTTATCCACGTGTCCGTGGTTAGGTGGACTTTACTGATAACTGCTTTGTTGAGAGCACGGCTAATGTTTTTAGAAACGTGCTTGTGTAATGCGGGGATGACTCACCGGGAGAAATAGTGGCGGCTCGGGACCGAGTACCGAGGGATGGCCTCCGCCATCAGGTTGCGGAATGCTTCCATCTCCATGAGCCTAAAAGGCAACATTTCGAGCGCAAGCAGTCGTGAAATGTGAGAATTAAGATTTGTGGCCTGTGGGGCGTTGTCTGCATATTTGCGCTTGCGTTCCAAGGACTGGGATATGGACAACTG
This sequence comes from Phyllobates terribilis, assembly GCF_046119375.1. NCBI lineage: Eukaryota > Metazoa > Chordata > Amphibia > Anura > Dendrobatidae > Phyllobates > Phyllobates terribilis. Next base: position 289,014,354 of record NW_027362761.1, read on the forward strand.
AACGCTGCGCTGGGACAAGGACATGGATGTGCTTCCTGATGCTGCTACTTGAGAGTGTGCAACAACAGGTGCAGGACAGGAGGCGTCTTTGCATGCACCATGGACAGAGAATTGGCTTGCATGCACAACAGTGGAAGAAGCAATGGTACCAACAGCAAACACTGTATTTGGACCCTGGGGTTCGGCCCACAAAGTCAGGTGCTTTGCTGCCATGTGCCTGATCATGCTGGTGGTGGTCAGGCTGGTTGTTTTGCCACCCCTGCTGATGCTGGCCTGACAGGTGGTACAAATGGCCTTTTTGGGGTTATCGGCAGACTCATTAAAAAGCAACCAGACTCGGTAAGACTTAACAGTTCTACTGGCAACTTCCTTCATGTTGGTGTTACGGGGAACGGTTGCCTGCCTTCTCTCTGTGGCCACCACACTGCTTCTTCCTGCATATTGGGGTGCTCTGCCTCCCTCCCCCTGTGTGCTGCTGTCCTCGCTCTGCATGTCCTCCTGCCATGTTGAGTCAGTTACTATATCATACACCACCTCGTCTACCACTTCCGCACCCTGGTACTCCTCCTGACTTTTTGGCAATTTTGTCTCATCATCGTCCACCTCTTGTGACACTTTCCCATTGTCGCCTTCGTGTGACCGTGGCTGCTCAAATATTTGGGCATCGCTACACGCGATCTCCTCTTGCCCTGCTACAAGTGGACCGGGCGAGAGGCCCGAATCTATAAATGGAAAATTGAGCAGCTCTTCAGACTGTCCAAGTGTGGGATCAGATGTCTCTGGGTACTCGACATGGTGGGAGGAAGGAGGATCAGGGTGAGGAATATGAGGTCCAGACTAACCGCTACTGAGACTTGACCGTGTGGAAGACAGGGTGGTGGCGGTGGTGGCTAAGTGCCTGGAAGCATTATCCGCTATCCAACCAACAACCTTTCGACACTGCTCTGAGTTCAATAGTGGTGTGCTGCGGTCCCCTAGAAATTGGGACAGGATGGTCAGGTGAGAAGATGTGGGTGTTTGTTATGGCACAATTTCGGCTTGCCCACGGCCTTGTCCTCAACCTCTGCATGCTCCATAACCATCAGGTCCATGTGCCTTGCCCATTTTAAATGGAGGACAGTATCTTCCACGCTCACTACAAATGACTGAGTTTGGAGCGAATTTATATGTGATCCGTGAGAAGGAGAAAACAGAGTTTTAAATACCTCGCCTGTAGGTAAGTAGTTTGAACAGCAAACTGCGGTGAATTGCTTCAATGACACACTAAAGGAAATTTTTAATGGAGGCCTGAAATGGCAGTATTTTCTGACAACGTATATGTGATCCGTGTGACGGAGAAAACTGACTTTTTAATACCTGGTCGGTAGGTAAGTAGTTTGAACAGCAAACTGAGGTGAATTGCTTCAATGACACACTAAAGAAAATTTTTATTGGAGGCCAGAAATGGCAGTATTTTCTGACAAAGTATGTGATCCGTTTGACAGAGAGAACACAGTTTTAAATAGCTGGATTTCTAGCGCTCTAATATGGAAAGGACCTGGTTGTATTCAGCAGTGCCAACAAGCAAATGGCGCAGAAAAAATGGTGTTCTCTGGATTGCTTTTTAAGCAAATAATGAGGATTATGATCCAAAGAAAAGTATTCCTGGCCCCCGAGACCTGGGCCTTTGTATAGAAATATTTAACAGCAGCAGAAGGCAGAATTGGAATGGAGCCTCTTGGGCTATATGCACTGTAGTCTGATATATACACTGCCTGCCTATACACCCTGCCTGCCTGATATCTCCGGAGATGGATTAGTCCTCAGAAGGACTGTTTGGTTAGTTGGATATGTGTAATGTATGGTTTTTCTCCCTACACTACCTAATACACAATCAAATCTGTCCCTGACGCAGCAGCAGCTCTCCCTGCACTTTCTGATCCGGAGTGACTGTGACGAGCATGGCGGCACCAGGTCTGATATAGACCTGATGACGCTGTGCGACCAACATGGCTATGGCATTACAGTGCATGACAGGCAATTCCTGCATGTTCATTGACTATTTAAACAGCGCCAAACATGCAGGGAGGGGACCCGAGTTCCCGCCCGAGCAACCTGGGAATACTCGGCGAGCACCGAGCATCTCAAGCAGTGAGATGCTTGGGCGAGCACCGAGCCATAGCGAGCATGCTCGCTTATCACTAGTGAAAACAAATCCTGAAAATCACATTGTCTGATTTTGAAAGAAATTTTTTTCAAATTTTGGTGGAAGATGAGTATTTGGTCAATTGCAAAAGTTCATCTCAATACTTTGTTATATATCCTTTGTTGGCAATGACAGAGGTCAAACATTTTCTGTAAGTCTTCAGAAGGTTGGCCCACACTGTTCCTGGTATGTTGGCCCATTCCTCCATGCAGATCTCCTCTAGAGCAGTGATGTTTTGGGGCTGTCGCTTGGCAACACAGACTTTCATCTCTGTCCAAATGTTTTCTATAGGATTTAGATCTGAAGACTGGCTAGGCCACTCCAGGATCTTGAAATGCTTCTTACGAAGCCACTCCTTCATTGCCCTGGCAATGTGCTTGGGATCATTGTCCTGCGGAACAACCCAGCCATGTTTCATCTTTAATGCCCTTGCTGATGGAAGGAGGTTTGCACTCAAAATCTCACAATACATGGCCCCATTCATTCTTTCAAGTACAGGGATCAGTCGTCCTGGTCCCTTGGCAGAAAAACAGCCCCAAAGCATGATGTTGCCACCCCTATGCTTCACAGTCGGTATGGTGTTCTTTGGATGCAACTCAGCATTCTTTCTCCTCCAAACACGACGAGTTGTGTTTCTATCAAACAGTTCTACTTTGGTTTCATCTGACCATATGACATTCTCCCAATACTCTTCTGGATCATCCAAATGCTCTCTAGCAAACTTCAGATAGTCCCTGGCGACGTAGTTTGTTTTTGATGGTAGCCTGTGTAACGTTGGTCCCAGCTCTCTGCAGGTCATTCTCTAGGTCCCCCCATTTGGTTCGGAGATTTTTGCTCACCGTTCTTGAGATCATTTTGACCCCATGGGGTGAGATCTTGTGTGGAGCCCCAGATCGAGGGAGATTATCAGTGGTCTTATATGTCTTCCATTTTCTAATTATTGCTCCCACAGTTGATTTCTTCACACCAAGCTGCTTTCCTATTGCACATTCAGACTTATGAGCCTGCTGGAGGGCTACAATTTTGTTTCTGGTGTCCTTCGACAGCTCTTTGGTCTTCAGTATAGTGGAGTTTGGAGTATGACTGTTTGAGGCTGGGGACAGGTGTCTTTTATACTGATAACAAGTTCAAACAGATGCCTGAACTACAGGTAATGAGTGGAGGACAGTGGAGCCTCTTAAAGAAGAAGTTACTGGTCTGTGATAGCCAGAAATCTTGCTTGTTTGTAAACGACCAAATACTTATTTTCCACCAAAATTTGAAAAAAAATTCTTTCCAAATGAGACAATGTGATTTTCAGGATTTCTTTTCTCATTTTGTCTCTCATAGTTGAGGTCTACCTATGATGTCAGTTACAGGCCTCTCTCAACATTTAAGTGGGAGTACTTGCACAATTGGTACCTGACTAAATATTTTTTTTCCCCACTGTACCTCCCATCAACTATATGTCCGGTAGCTGCCTTACATACCTCCCCCTCTACCTAAAGCTGTGGGGCTTGGCACCTTCTACAACTAGACATGGGATTCTCAAGAGGGCATCGGCATTATCTTGTCGCTTCCCAGCTCTGTGTTCCACATGGAAGCTGAAATCCTGTAGGGCTAAAAACCAGCAGGTAACCCTATCATTTTTCCATTTTTTCTCCCTCATCCACCTGATTGGGGATTGATCTGATACCAATTTAAACTTTTGTCCCAGCAGATCAGGGACTTTTGTCCCAACAAGACAATAATGTTTCCTCCATCCACTTTATGGCCAAGCATTCCTTACATCTCTTTGACACATCCCATCAACTAAATGTCCAGTAGCTGCCTTACAATCTGTATAAATAGACATATTTACATTATTGACCTATTATAGTGGAATAGATGTCCATTTTCCTTAAATATAGTTATACTTTTTAATAGTCTAGGTTACACGGTATATTGGTGATTTTTAATAATTTAATAAAAAAATACATTTTAGAGGGACTATATGTTCATCTACTATTTGAAATAGTAATTTTACTTTGTAACAAAATTGGAATGTCCTCACTAGAGATGAGCGGTGTTCGACTAGAACTGTTTGCCAATCTCAAATTCGAGCTGTTTTGGGCGGTGTTCGAGTCGTTCGACGAACGCGAAGGATTTGCAAAAAATTCGGCTGTTCGAGGTTATGTTCGATAACTGTTCGTGCACCAAAAGCGTGTCCTGCATGTCTGGCGCTATTTAGAGCACCAATCATGCAGGGATTGTCTGCCACTCACTGTAATGCCACAGCCATGGTGGTTGTGGCATTACAGTGATTGCCCAAATCGATGGGAACAGTGCTCACAGTGAAACATGAAAAGCCGGCAATTCAGCAGCGGCATACACCGGTACCCGACAATATAGAACAGAAAGAATAGAGTATCACACATAGATTAGATAGATAGAAACATGTCAGTCACATATATAAGAAGTACAGTGACAGTGTTGGTTACTGTACTTGTCATTTAGTGTAAAGGATGGATTAAAAAAAATATTAGTGTTTTCATGCACCATCTCTTTAAAAAAGCCGGCCGGCAATTCAGCATCGGTACCCGACAATTTATAACAGAAAGAATAGAGCATCACACATAGATTAGATAGATATAAACATGTCAGTCACATATATAAGAAGTACAGTGATAGTGTTGATTACTGTACTTGTCATTTAGTGTTAAAATAAAGGATTTATTTAAAAAAAAATTGGCGTGGGGTTCCCCGTAATTTTAGTCTCTAGCGGAGGCTAAGTAGATGGCTGGGGCAGATGTTTGAAGCCTGGGAAGGGGGTAATACCCACGGAGCTTCCCTAGCCTTTACTAGCTATTAAAATGGGGGACCCCAAAAAAAATGACGTGGGGTCCCCCCTATTTTAATAGCTAGCAAAGGCTAGGCAGACAGCTCGGGGCTGATATTAATAGCCCAGGAAGGGTGCCATGAATATTGGCCCCCTCCCAGGCTAGAAACACCAGCCGTCAGATGCCCCAGAAATGGCGCATCCATGGGATCCTCCAATTCTGGCACTTAGCCTTGGTCTTCCCACTGCCCTGTAGCGGTGGCAGTGGGGTAATAGGGTTGGGGTTGATGTCAGATTATAATGCCAGCTGACATCAAGCCCAGGTTAGTAAAGGAGAGGCGTCTATAAGACACCCCCATTACTAACCCCATAGTCAAAGTTACAAAAAAAAAACACCCAGAATAAAGTCCTTTAATTGAAATAGAGACACAATTCTTTATTGTTCTAAATTAAACCATACTTACCATCACGCCCATTCCAGCTGAAGCCAACGATCTCCTGCAATAAAAGTAAAATAATAAAGCAACATCATACTTACCTTTCCATGGTTCCCACGACAGCTTCAGCTCTGCTACATTCACATGACAGGCTGGACCGCAGCAGAATGCTGCCATCCAGCTTCCCATGCGGCAGACACTGAGAAGTGCAGGCATGCTTGCGCTCCTCAGTGTCTGGCTGTGACGGCATCCAGATGAGCCTAGTTCATGTCCAATGAACTCAGCTCACCTCAAGCATGTCACTGACAGCGTGGGAAAATTCTCCTGCGCATGCGGTGAGTGCAGGAGAATTTTCCCACGCTGTCAGTGACGTGTATGCGGTGAGCTCATGTCCAATGAACTCGGCTCACCTCATGCACGTCACTGACAGCGTGGGAAAATTCTCCTGCGCATGCGGTCAGTGCAGGAGAATTTTCCCATGCTGTCAGTGACGTGCATGATGTGAGCTCATGTCCAATGAACTCAGCTCACCTCATGCACGTCACTGACAGCGTGGGAAAATTCTCAGCGCTCAGCGCTTGAGCAGGAGAATTCTGCCACGCTGGGATGGCATTGAGTTGACAGGCTGGATCACAGCTGAGCGCTGCCATCCAGCATGCCATCATTGATAGACACTGCAGAGCGCAGGCATGCTTGCGCTCTGCAGTGTTTCTGAAGCTGACAAACTGCTGAGAAGACACAACTAACACATGGAAAAGTGACACGTACATATAGTCATGCGAAAAGAAAAGAGGTGGAGGAGTAAAAAGAGGGGGAGACACAGATATAGGCATGTCATGCCCTTCTAAAACCAAAAAAGTGCGAAGCCGACACGGCCAGTCCGTTCCTGCCCGTGCGACCTCCGTGTCGCCGGGTTTGTGCCAGAGCCGCGGTGGACCCTGACGGCCAGCCCCCTCTCCCAATACTGGTGCCTGTCCGCTGGTGGGTCGAGTGAGCCCCCCTGCGGTGGAGGCAGGTCTAATCTTTTTAATTTAAATTGTCTCTCTAATTTGAATGAGTACACTTTTACAAGGATCTATTGGAGGGCAAGTCTCATGCCAGCAGCCGCTGTAATTCCAGCTCCAGTAGCGTCCACTAAAGCTGCTGCAGTTAAAAAGCTTTTATAAGGATCGAGCTTGGCGGTCCACCGCAAGGCGTCCTACCGCCAGTCCCAGCCCCTGTGCCTTGGGTTGCCATCCCGATGCTCTTCACTGAGTGTCCGGGGGGCCCGAACCATTTCCTTTGAAAAAATTAAGTGTCCAAACTACAGGTGGTGTAGCTTGCTTAACAGCTGGAATAATCCGCTGACTAGCAGACACTACTACTAGGCACAAAGTATTTCCTGTGCTAGATGCAGTTAAAAATTTGTAATTAGATACTCTCGTTGGATGCTGAGAAAGCATTCCATAGAGTCTCCTGGCACGCCATATATTATTCTCTTAAAAAGCTTGGGGTAGGGGTCTAGGGGACCCATTTATAGCCAAAATCAAGGCCCTGTATCGCAATACGTCACCTAGGCTGAAGATAAATGGAACATTTTCAGCACCTTTCATAATCACCAATGGGACAAGGCAGGGATGTCCTCTGTCCCCTCTCTTATACATCCTAGTGACGGAGCACCTGCTCTCATCAATTCGCCATAACCCCCATATTAGGTGAATGTAGGTGGGAGGCACCAAGTACAAGTGCTCTGTATTTGCTGATGATGTCCTAGTATATATTACTCAATCACATATATCCATCCCTGCTGTTATGGCTGAACTAGATCACTTTGTTACATGGTCAAATTTTAAAATCAATGTAGCGAAGTCTGAGGCCCTCGATGTCTCCCTCCCCAAATCCATACAGGATTCCATCCTTTCCAACTTTCCCTTTGCCTGGCCCTGACAGAGTATCAAATACTTAGGAATTCGTATTCATAGAGACCTCTCCCGTCTATGTTATCTTAATTTTGGGCCCTTTATTGAACAACTCCATACAGACCATGGTTGGCAAGTTAGAACTGTAAGATTCACTACGTGAACCACTGGTGTTTTGTGGAAAAGCACATGTACACTGTGTTCCAAATTATTATGCAAAAAGTGTTTAGGAGTGATAAGGTAAGAATTTTTTTGTTTGTCATTTAAAATCATTGATGGTGATGTGTGTCAGGGCTCTTTATATCACTGTAAGCAATTGCAGACACCTGTGCTAATTAGTTTGGCAGGTGTGTCCAATGAAAGGCAAGACTACTTAAGAAGGCTGTCCCACATTATTAAGCAGCCTACATTTTCTGTCAAAATGGGAAAGAAAAAGGATGTGTCGACTGCTGAGAAGCAACAAATTGTGGAGTGTTTAGGTCAAGGCATGACTACAATCAACATTGCAAAGACACTTCATCCTGATCATCGCACAATCAAGAAGTATGTAGCTGATTCACAGTACACACGTGTGCGTGCTGATAAGGGAAAATTGAGGACTCTTTCCTACAGGCAATTACGTCAGGTTAAAAGAGCAGCGGCAAAAAAGCCTTGTCATAGCAGCAGACAAGTTTTTGAAGCTGCTGGTGCCTCCTTCGTTCCTCGAACAACAAGATGCAGGGTCCTTCAGAGGTTTGCAGCTGTGCATATGCCATCCTGTCGACCTCCTCTATCCACTGTACACAAGCAGAAAGGGCTCCAGTGGGCCAAACAATACATGAAGACTGACTTCAAAACTGTTTTGTTCACCGATGAGTGCCGTGCAACGCTCGATGGTCCAAATGGATGGAGTAGAGGATGGCTGGTTGATGGACACCCCATGCAAACACGGCTACGGCGCCAACAAGGAGGAGGTGGAGTAATGTTTTGGGCTGGAATCATGGGGAGAGAGATTGTCGGCCCTTTAGGATCCCTGAAGGGGTAAAGATGAACTCCATAATGTATGTGGAGTTTCTCAAACAGCACTTCCTGCCTTTGTTCAAGAAGAAGAACCGTGTATTCCGCAGCAAGATCATTTTCATGCATGATAATGCACCGTCTCATGCTGCACATAACACATCTGCATCTCTGGCTGATATGGGCATAAAAAGGGGCAAACTTATGGTGTGACCCCCATGCTCCCCTGACCTCAACCCCATTGAGAACCTCTGGAGCATCATCAAAAGGAGTGTCTATGATGGCAGGAGGCTGTTCACATCTAAGCAACAGCTCTGGGAGGGTATTCTGTCCTCATGCAAAACAATTGAAGCAGAAACCATCCAAAACCTGACAAATTCAATGGACGAGAGAGTTCAGAAGCTCCTTTCGAACAAGGGGTCCTATGTGCAAATGTAACATCACCTAGAATAAAGTTTTGAGTTGAAAACTGTTTGATTTCAGCTTCTAATAACCTGCTAATGCTTATAATTTCAAAAATGACCATTTTTTTGTTCTTTATTAAAATGAAAAGGTTGATCGAAGAGTGTGGGGGATCTAAGAGTGTAGCAACCCAGTAGTCAGGATTATTTCGAATTCTGACAAACTGAGGGTCATGTTGCAGCTAGTGCAGCAAGAAGGCACTCATGTGTCTTGCGCATCTAGGAGCCCCAAAATTATTTTCCGGGCTAGATGCAGCTAAAAATTATTATTAATTTGAAATCTGGTGGAGCTTAGTGTAGATGGCCTAATAGAATCAGTACTGAAAACTGCTACAAGGCCCAAATTATTTTCCAGCCAACATACAAATAAACATGATTAGCAATTTTAAATCTGGTGGAGTTTAGTATAGATGGCCCAATAGAATCAGTACTGCACACTGTTACAAGGCCCAAATTATTTTCCAGCCAAGATACAGATAAACATGATTATTAATTTGAAAGCTTAAAACGGTTGGAGAGGTGATTTTAACAAATCATCAAGCTTTTACTCTCCCCAGGATGACACAGGGGTAGAAAAGTCCTTTCGGATTCAAGATCTGTTCATCTTTATGAACGTGAGTCTGTCTACATTATCAGTGGAGAGCCGCGTGCGCTTATCTGTCAGCACACCACCAGCAGCGCTGAACACACGTTCAGACAGAACGCTGGCTGCGGGGCATGACAAGATCTCCAAGGCGTAAGTGGCGAGCTCCGGCCATTTATACAGATTGGAAGCCCATAAAGAGTAAGGGTCCAGTGACACAGTCATGGCTTCAATGTTTACTTGGAAATACTCCTGTACCATCATCTCTAGGATTTGACTATGTGTCAGACTTCTTGTCTCCTGTGGCATTGCAAAGGATGGGCTAAAAAAGTGGTGAAACGATACCGCAAAATTGATGTTACCAGCAGATACTGTGTTTCTGTTACGTTTTGAGTGCTGAGCACTTGACGGTCCCACGATTGGCAAGTTGGAAATGTGAGATTCACTACATGCACCACTAGTGTTTTGTGGAAAAGCACATGTAAGATTCTGCAACAGTCTCTGCTGATACTCCAGCATGCGTGCATCTCTTACTATGGCAGGAATAATTTCTGCAAATTTACTTTTGTACCGGGGATCTAACAGTGTGGCAACCCAGTAGTCAGGATTATTTCTAATTCTCACAATTCGAGGGTCATGTTGCAGGTAGTGCAGCAAGAAGGCACTCATGTGTCTTGCGCATCCAGGAGCACCATGTCCCTGTTGTGTTGGTGGTGAGGAAACAATCATGCTTCTTTCCTCTGCCCTCTCCCTCCAACCTCGCACAACAGAAATGTGATCAAGTTCTCCCTTATCTGATGAGTCTTCCATCAGTTCGTCCTCCACTTCTTACTGGGCTCCTGCACCTTCCTCACTAGTTTGGCTGCTACCCTGCGCCCTGGTAAAACCAACTACCCCACCCTCACATGCCTGCCACCTTGGTGCTGCCGACCGTCTGGACCTTGCAGATGTTAGCTCTTCCGCATACAACGCCTCCTCCTCTACTTCCTCCACCTCCTCTTGTGCCACCACCTGACTCCAAATTCTGTTTAACATGTGCTCCAGCATGTAAATCACCGGAATAGTCATGCTGATAATGGCATAGTCAGCACTAAACATCTTCGTCGCCATTTGAAAACTGTGCAGAAGGGTGCATAGGTCCCAGATCTGAGACCACTCCTCCAGCGTGATTTGCCCCACCTCTGTATCTTGTTGGCCCAGGCTATACGTCAGAACGTATTGCACCAGGGATTGTCGGTGCTGCCACAGTCGCTGCAACATGTGCAGACTTGAATTCCACCAGGTAGTCACATCACATTTTAGCCGGTGAAGTGGCAGGCCCAACGACTTCTGTAGAGATGTAAGACGCTGAGCTGCGGGATGCGAACGGCAGAAGTGAGCACACAGCGACCGTGCCCTCTGCAGAAGGCCATCTAGTCTGGGATAGTGGGCTAAAAATTGATGGACAACCAGGTTAAACACGTGAGCCATACAAGGCACGTGTGTGACATTGCCCCGGCGAAGGGCCGCACCCTGGTTTGCAGCATTGTCGCACAGGGCCTTCCCTGGTTTCAGGTCCAGTGGAGACAACAATTCATGAAACTGGTTCTCCAGAGCTGACCACAACTCCTCAGCTGTGTGACTCACATTTCCCAGACATTTCAAAGTAAAAACTGCCTGATGACGTTGAGCCCTGCTGCCAGCATAGAAAGGAGGTGTGCAGGATCCCTTCTGCGCAGTTAGAAAGCTTGTGGGATGACCAAACAGGCTTTGGGTGCAGGTGGAGGACCGAGAGGAGGTTGAGGAGGCAGAAGCAGTGGAGGAACTTTGAGATAAAGAGGATTGACGCACAACTCGTGGGGACGGCAGGACTTGGACAGCAGCCCCTTGTCCTGCTGTCACCATAGTTACCCAGTGCCCAGTCAGCGACATGTAACGCCCCTGTCCATGCCTACTTGTCCAACTGTCTGTGGTGAAATGCACCCTGTCACACACAGAGTTTCTCAAAGAAGCGGTGATGTTGTGTGCGACCTACTGGTGGAGCGCAGGCACACATTTCTTTGATAAGCAGTGCCGACTGGGCATCTGGTACTGGGGCACTGCGACGGACATAAGGTATCGAAAATCCTCTGTGTCCACTAGGCGGAAAGGCAGAATTTCTGTAGCCAAGAGCTTGCAGATGATGAAATTCAACCTCTTAGCTTTCTCATGACTAGGAGGAAATGGTGTTTTACTTGTCCACATCTGAGGGACCGAGGGCTGGCTGTTGTGCTTAGATGGGGTTGAGAATGGTGTCCCTGGCAAACTGCCGGTCTGTGAGGAAGATGCAGGCGGACATGTTAGGTTGCCTTGATCCAAAGGTGGTGCTATCGATGTCGGACAGCGCTCCACACCAGCTGGTGTTACCACCTCCAAAGAAAATGATGACCTGCCAATCACGCTGGCTGTTGCGGATAAAGAGGTGGCAGGTCTGCATCCCAAAACAGGTGTGACTGCTGTCCCCCCCAGTCACAGAAGATGAAGAGGCCACGGATGCACAAGATGTGGCAGACGGTGGTTGGCCCGGCCGGCTAGGCCGCATTGTAGCACAGTGAGCTTCTCACTGCAACTTATGCTTCATATCCATGTGCCGGTTCATGCATGAAGTACTCAAACTATGTATTTTTTGGCCTCTACTTAGGTTTTGCTGACAAATGTTACAGATAATACGAGTTGGGTCATCTTTATTGATCTGAAAAAATGCCAAGGCTATGCAAGGCTTAGCACCCATGCGACCTGAAGAGCCACCACGACTTGTGGTCAGAGGCAGAGTTGTGTTTGAGGATGCACTTGTTGACGTACTTCCAGTACAACATCTCTGTCCAGGAAGGCACAACCTGACCTCGTCGTCACTAGCATCCTCCTCCACCTCCTCTGCTGACCTCATCGACTGGCTGACTGTGGGTTAACAGTGAGTGGGATCTCCAACCTCGTCATCATCACCCTGTGTGTTATCACACCCGTCGTCCTCAGAGCCAACCTCTTCCTGCCTGACAAAAAACTAAAGTTGTCACTCCAATTAGGTATTTGAGTCTCATCATCGTCTTCCTCATTGTCTAGACCTATAGGAGTTACAGTTTGGGAACTTGGGTCGACATTATGGTCAGAACCTTCTGTGTCTGGTCCTGGATCCGACTCATAAAGATTTTGGGCATCAGTACAGATCATTTCCTCATCTGGATTCAAAGAAGCTCAGGAGCCGACCTCTGATTCCCAGGCTATAGTATGAGTAAACAGCTCTGCAGACTCAACCATCTGTTCTACCCCATACTCAGATGGGCAGCTGGAGACTTGGGAGCTGTGAGGAAGCAAGTGCGATTGGGGTGACACCTCTGAGGACTGGAGTATTTGTGATGTTGAAGTTGAGGTGGAGGAGAGCCCACTTAAAGGAGCACTTGATAGCCGTTGAAGCACCTGCTGTTTTTGTGCCTCATCTGGAATTTGTAGCAATTGGCGTGGCCGTAAGAAAGGGATCTTATCACATTGTCAGCTAAAAGAAATAGACATCTTAGTTTGGCTGGAAGATGGTCTTTCTTCTGCAGATGTTACTGTTGCTTTAACACCTACCCCACGGACACAACCTTTTTTTCTGTTCCCAACACGCCTATTCCCCTTTCCACCAGCAGCAGGCCTTTTTCCACTCATTTTGGTGGTTAACTAATTCACAACTCTGGAGTTGTTTGCACAAAATACAATGGATGGGAACCGAGCAGAGCTGAGTGGCCAAACTGTGGTATTAGCCCAAAAGTATTGGCTGGGTTAGATGCAGATAAAAATTATTTTGAATTTGCAACCTGGTGGAGGTTAGTATAGATGGACTAATAGAACAAGTCCCACAAACTGCTACAAGCTGATATATTTTTTCAGAGCTAGATGCAGAAAAAAATTATATTGAATTTGCAACCTGGTGGAGGTTGGTATAGATGGACTAATAGATCAAGTCCCACACACTGATACAAGCCGAAATATTTTTTCAGAGCTAGATGCAGATAAAAATTATTTTGAATTTGCAACCTGGTGGAGGTTAGTATAGATGGACTAATAGAACAAGTCCCGCACACTGCTACAAGCCGAAATATTTTTTCAGAGCTAGATGCAAATAAAAATTATTTTGAATTTGCAACCTGGTGTAGGTTAGTAGAGATGAGGGTTGTTCGACTCGAACTGTTCCCCAATCTCAAATTCGAGCTGTTTTGGGCGGTGTTCGAGCCGTTCGGCGAACACGAACGATTTGAGAAAAATTCGGCTGTTCGAGGTTATGTTCGATAACTGTTCGTGCACCAAAATCATAACTGGATTTTTTCTCAGTAATGATGAAAATTAATGTTAATACGCAGTTTGAGTGTACAGCGGGGCGGGGGGAGGGGCAGGGGATGGATCTCTGCAGGAATAATGAAGATCTCCATTTTTTTTTCTCTTTCCCGCATTTACAGTGGGGAGGTGCAATCTGTCAGCCTATCAGCAGCGCACACACGCAGCGAAGTGCTTTTTTTCACACAAGCAAGGGCATGTGTCATTGGCAGTGTATGTCACATGTCCTTGCCCTATAAGACCAAGCCATTTTCCCCGTCGCCACCATTTTCTCACTGCTGCAGCTGCGTGTTAGACGGCACCGCTGTTGCTGTGTGCGCTATACCTTGTTAATTTCAAGCCAATTTTCGCACAAATCTACAGATAGCTTGGGAGTAGGGAATAGTTGTGATTGCAGTCCTTTTAAGGACTAGGTTACAGCATTTCCTATGACTTTTATCAGGCAGGTCTGTGCTCTTAAATAGATAGTTTGTGGGAGTAAAGACTAATTGTAATTTCAGTCCTTTTCAGGACTAGGTTACATCAGTTCCTATCAGTTTTTGCCAGGCAGGTCTGTGCCAGTGCTGTGCAAGTTTTTTTCACAGCATTTGGCTGAATCTTTCAAAGCTAATCCTTTTTGGCCTATTGCAGAGAGTGTTAGTCAGTGCAGTAGCCTATCTGTGTTGCAAGATATACCACCTGTGTATAGAATACCAATTTTTTTACTGCACCTAGTGAAGTAAAATCTTTTTGGCATAGCATCATTATATTAGTCCATCTATACTGACCTCAATCAGGTTGCAAATTGAATAAAACTTTTTTCTGCATCTAGCTCTGAAAAAATATTTGGGCTTCAAGCAGTGTGTGGAACTTGTTCTATTAGTCCATCTATACTGACCTCCATCAGGTTGCAAACTGAATATAATTTTTTTCTGCATCTAGCTCTGAAAAATATTTGGCCTTCTAGCAGTGTGTGGGACTTGTTCTATTAGTCCATCTATACTGACCTCCATCACGTTGGAAATTCAAAATAATTTTTTGTCTGCAACTAGCTCTGAAAAAATATTTGGCCTTCTAGCAGTGTGTGGGACTTTCTCTATTAGTCCATCTATACTGACCTCCATCAGGTTGCAAATTAAAAATAATTTTTTGTCTGCATCTAGCTCTGAAAAAATATTTGGCCTTCTAGCAGTGTGTGGGACTTTCTCTATTAGTCCATCTATACTGACCTCTATCAGGTTGCAAATTAAAAATAATTTTTATCTGCATCTACCTCTGAAAAAATATTTGGGCTTCTAGCTGTGTGTGGGACTTGTTCTATTAGTCCATCTATACTGACCTCCATCAGGTTGCAAACTGAATATAATTTTTTTCTGCATCTAGCTCTGAAAAAATATTTTGCCTTCTAGCAGTGTGTGGGACTTTCTCTATTAGTCCATCTATACTGACCTCCATCAGGTTGCAAACTGAATATATTTTTTTTCTGCATCTACCTCTGAAAAAATATTTGGGCTTCTAGCTGTGTGTGGGACTTGTTCTATTAGTCCATCTATACTGACCTCCATCAGGTTGCAAACTGAATATAATTTTTTTCTGCATCTAGCTCTGAAAAAATATTTGGCCTTCTAGCAGTGTGTGGGACTTGTTCTATTAGTCCATCTATACTGACCTCCATCAGGTTGCAAACTGAATATAATTTTTTTCTGCATCTAGCTCTGAAAAAATATTTGGCCTTCTAGCAGTGTGTGGGACTTGTTCTATTAGTCCATCTATACTGAACTCCATCAGGTTGCAAACTGAATATAATTTTTTTCTGCATCTACCTCTGAAAAAATATTTGGGCTTCTAGCTGTGTGTGGGACTTGTTCTATTAGTCCATCTATACTGACCTCCATCAGGTTGCAAACTGAATACAATTTTTTTCTGCATCTACCTCTGAAAAAATATTTGGGCTTCTAGCTGTGTGTGGGACTTGTTCTATTAGTCCATCTATACTGACCTCCATCAGGTTGCAAATTGAATATAATTTTTTTCTGCATCTAACCCAGCCAATAGTTTTGGCCTAAAACCACAGTTTGGCCACTCAGCTCTGCTCGGTTCCCAGCCATTGTTTTTTTGTGCAAACAACTCCAGAGTTGTCAATTAGTTAACCACCAAAATGAGTGGAAAAAGGCCTGCTGCTGGTGGAAAGGGGAATAGGCGTGTTGGGAAGGGGAAAAAAGGTTGTGTCCGTGGGGTAGGTGTTAAAGCAACAGTAACATCTGCAGAAGAAAGACCATCTTCCAGCCAAACTAAAATGTCTACTTCTTTTAGCGGACAATGTGATAAGATCCCTTTCTTACGGCCACGCCAATCGCTACAAATTCCAGATGAGGCACAAAAACAGCAGGTGCTTCAACGGATATCAAGTATTCCTTTAAGTGGGCTCTCCTCCAAATCAACTTCAACATCACAAATACTCCAGTCCTCAAAGTTGTCACCCCAATCGCACTTGCTTCCTCACAGCTCCCAAATCTCCAGCTGCCTGTCTGAGTATGAGGTAGAACAGATGGTTGAGTCTGCAGAGCTGTTTACTCATACTATAGCCTGGGAATCAGAGGTCGACTCCAGCGCTTCTGTGAATCCAGACGAGGAAATGATCTGCACTGATGCCCAGAATCTTTATGAGTCGGATCCAGGACCAGACGCAGAAGGTTCTGACCATAATGTAGAACCTCATTCCCAAACTGTAACTCCTGTTGGTGGAGACAATGAGGAAGACGATGATGAGACTCAAATACCTGATTGGAGTGACAACTTTAGTTTTTTGTCCGGGCAGGAACAGGTTGGATCTGAGGACGACGGGTGTGATAACGCACAGGGTGATGATGATGAGGTTGGAGATCCCACTTACTGTCAACCCACAGTCAGCCAAGAGATGAGGTCAGCAGAGGAGGTGGAGGAGGATGCTAGTGACGACGAGGTCAAGTTGTGCCTTCCTGGACAGAGACGTAGTACTGGAAGCACGTCAACAACTGCATCCTCAAACACAACTCTGCCTCTCACCACAAGTCGTGGTGGCTCTTCAGGTCGCATGGGTGCTAAGCCTTGCATAGCCTGGGCATTTTTTCAGATAGATAAAGATGACCCAACTCGTGTTATCTGTAACATTTGTCAGCAAAAGCTAAGTAGAGGCCAAAAAATACATAGTTTGAGTACTTCATGCATGAACCGGCACATGGACATGAAGCATAAGTTGCAGTGGGAAGCTCACTGTGCTACAATGCGGCCTAGCTGGCCGGGCCAACCACCGTCTGCCTTATCTTGTGCATCCGCGGCCTCTTCATCCTCTGTGACTGGGGGGACAGCAGTCACACCTGTTTTGGGGCGCAGACCTGCCACCTCTTTACCCGCAACAGCCAGCGTGATTGGCAGGTCATCATTTTCTTTGGAGGTGGTAACACCAGCTGGTGTTGAGCGCTGTCCAACATCGATAGCACCACCTTTCGATCAAGGCAACCTAACATGTCCACCTGCATCTTCCTCACAGACCGGCAGTTTGCCGGGGACACCCTTATCAACCCCGTATAAGCACAATAGCCAGCCCTCGGTCCCTCAGATGTGGACAAGTAAAAGACAATTTCCTCCTAGCCATGAGAAAGCTAAGAGGTTGAATTTCACCATCTGCAAGCTCTTGGCTACAGAAATGCTGCCTTTCCGCCTGGTGGACACAGAGGATTTTCGAGACCTTATGTCCGTCGCAGTGCCCCAGTACCAGATGCCCAGTCGGCACTACTTCTCAAAGAAAGTTGTGCCTGCGCTCCACCAGCATGTCGCACACAATATCACTGCTTCTTTGAGAAACTCTGTGTGTGACAGGGTGCATTTCACCACAGGCACTTGGACGAGTAGGCATTGACAGGGGCGTTACATGTCGCTGACTGGACACTGGGTAACTATGACGACAGCAGGACAAGGGGCTGCTGTCCAAGTCTTGCCGTCCCCACGAGTTGTGCGTCAATCCTTTTTATCTCAATGTTCCTCTACTGCTTCTGCCTCCTCAACCTCCTCTCGGTCCTCCACCTGCACCCAAAGCCTGTCTGGTCATGCCACAAGCTTTCTAACTGCGCAGAAGGGATCCTGCACACCTCCTTTCTATGCTGGCAGTAGGGCTCAATGTCATCAGGCGGTTTTTACTTTGAAATGTCTGGGAAATGTGAGTCACACAGCTGAGGAGTTGTGGTCAGCTCTGGAGAACCAATTTCATGAATGGTTGTCTCCACTGGACCTGAAACCAGGGAAGGCCGTGTGCGACAATGCTGCAAACCTGGGTGCGGCCCTTCGCCGGGGAAATGTCACACACGTGCCTTGTATGGCTCACGTGTTGAACCTGGTTGTCCTGCAATTTTTAGCCCACTATCCCGGACTAGATGGCCTTCTGCAGAGGGCATGGTCGCTGTGTGCTCACTTCCGCCGTTCGCATCCAGCAGCTCAGCGACTTACATCTCTACAGAAGTCGTGGGGCCTGCCACTTCACCGGCAAAAATGCGATGTGCCTACCCGGTGGAATTCATCTCTGCACATGTTGCAGCGACTGTGGCAGCACCGACAAGCCCTGGTGCAATACGTTGTGACGTATAGCCTGGGTCAACGAGATCCAGAGGTGGGGCAAATCACGCTGGAGGAGTGGTCTCAGATCAGGGACCTATGCACCCTTCTGCACAGTTTTGAAATGGCGACGAAGATGTTTAGTGCTGACCATGCCATTATCAGCATGACTATTCCAGTGATTTACATGCTGGAGCACATGTTAAACAGAATTCGGAGTCAGGTGGTGGCACAAGAGGAGGTGGAGGAAGTAGAGGAGGAGGAGTTGTATGCGGAAGGGCTAACATCTGCAAGGTCCAGACGGTCGGCAGCACCAAGGCGGCAGGCATGTGAGGGTGGGGGAGATGGTTTTACCAGGGCGCATGTTAGCAGCCAAACTAGTGAGGAAGGTGCAGGAGCCCAGGAAGAAGTGCAGGACGAACTGATGGAAGACTCATCAGATGAGGTAAACCTTGATCACATTTCTGTTGTGCGAGGTTGGGGGGAGAGGACAGAGGAAGGAAGCATGATTGTTACCTCGCCACCAACACAACAGGGACTTGGTGCTCCTGGATGCGCAACACACATGAGTGCCTTCTTGCTGCACTACCTGCAACATGACCCACGAATTGTGAGAATTAGAAATAATCCTGACTACTGGGTTGCCACACTGTTAGATCCCCGGTACAAAAGTAAATTTGCAGAAATTATTCCTGCCATAGAAAGGGATGCACGCATGTAGGAGTATCAGCAGAGACTGTTGCAGAATCTTACATGTGCTTTTCCACAAAACACCAGTGGTGCACGTAGTGAATCTCACAGTTCTAACTTGCCGACCGTGGGACCGTCGAGTGTTCAGCACTCAAACCGTAACAGAACCACAGTATCTGCTGGTAACATCAATTTTGCGGAATCATTTCACCACTTTTTTAGCCCATCCTTTGCAAGGCCACAGGAGACAAGAAGTCTGACACATAGTCAACGCCTAGAGACGATGGTACAGGAGTATCTCCAAGTAAACATTGAAGCCATGACTGTGTCACTGGACCCTTGCTCTTTTTGGGCTTCCATTCTGGATAAATGGCCGGAGCTAGCCACTTACGCCTTGGAGATCTTGTCATGCCCCGCAGCCAGCGTTCTGTCTCAACGTGTGTTCAGCGCTGCTGGTGGTGTGCTGACAGATAAGCGCACGCGGCTCTCCACTGATAATGTAGACAAACTCACGTTCATAAAGATGAACAAATCATGGATCCAAAACGACTTTTCTACCCCTGTGTCAGCCTGGGGAGAGTAAAAGCTTGATGATTGGTTAAAATCACCTCACCAACCTTTTTAAGCTTTCAAATTACTAATCATGTTTATCTGTATCTTGGCTGGAAACTAATTTGGGCTTTGTAGCAGTGTGCAGCACTGATTCTATTAGGCCATCTATACTAAGCTCCACCAGATTTAAAATTACTAATCATGTTTATCTGTATCTTGGCTGGAAAATAATTTGGGCTTTGTAGCAGTGTACAGTACTGATTCTATTAGGCCATCTATACTAAGCTCCACCAGATTTAAAATTACTAATCATGTTTATCTGTACCTTGGCTGGAAAATAATTTGGGCTTTGTAGCAGTGTGCAGCACTGATTCTATTAGGCCATCTATACTAAACTCCACCAGATTTAAAATCAATAATAATTTTTAGCTGCATCTAGCCCGGAAAATAATTTTGGGGCTCCGAGATGCGCAAGACACATAAGTGCCTTCTTGCTGCACTACCTGCAACATGACCGTCATATTGTCAGAATTCGAAGTAATCCTGACTACTGGGTTGCCACACTCTTACATCCCCCAAACTTTTCGATCAACCTTTTCATTTTATTAAAGACCAAAAAAATGGTCATTTTTGAAATTATAAGCATTAGCAGGTTATTAGAAACTGAAATCAAACAGTTTTCAACTCAAAACTTTATTCTAGGTGATGTTACATTTTCACATAGGACCCCTTGTTCGAAAGGAGCTTCTGAACTCTCTCGTCCATTGAATTTGTCAGGTTTTGGATGGTTTCTGCTTCAATTGTTTTGCATGAGGACAGAATACCCTCCCAGAGCTGTTGCTTAGATGTGAACTGCCTCCCGCCATCATAGACACTCCTTTTGATGATGCTCCCGAGGTTCTGAATGGGGCAGAGGTCAGGGGAGCATGGGGGTCACACCATAAGTTTGTCCCCTTTTATGCCCATATCAGCCAGAGATGCAGATGTTTTATGTGCAGCATGAGATGGTGCATTATCATGCATAAAAATGATCTTGCTGTGGAATACACGGTTCTTCTTCTTGAACCATGGCAGGAAGTGCTGTTTGAGAAACTCCACATACATTATGGAGTTCATCTTTACCCCTTCAGGGATCCTAAAGGGGCCGACAATCTCTCTCCCCATGATTCCAGCCCAAAACATTACTCCACCTCCTCATTGTTGGCGCTGTAGCCGTGTTTGCGTGGGGTGTCCATCAACCAGCCATCCTCCACTCCATCCATCTGGACCATCGAGCGTTGCACGGCACTCATCCGTGAACAAAACAGTTTTGAAATCAGTCTTCATGTAATGTTTGGCCCACTGGAGCCGTTTCTGCTTGTGTGAAGTGGATAGAGGAGGTCGACAGGATGGCGTATGCACAGCTGCAAACCTCTGAAGGACCCTGCATCTTGTTGTTCGGGGGACATTGGAGGCACCAGCAGCTTCAAAAACTTGTCTGCTGCTATGACAAGGCTTTTTTGCCACTGCTCTTTTAACCTGACGTAATTGCCTGTAGGAAAGAGTCCTCAATTTGCCCTTATCAGCACGCACACGTGTGTACTGTGAATCAGCTACATACTTCTTGATTGCCAAGACACTTCATCCTGATCATCGCACAATGTTGATTGTAGTCATGCCTTGACCTAAACACTCCACAATTTGTTGCTTCTCAGCAGCCGACACATCCTTTTTCTTTCCCATTTTGGCAGAAAATGTAGGCTGCTTAATAATGTGGGACAGACTTCTTAAGTAGTCTTGCCTTTCATTGGACACACCTGCCAAACTAATTAGCACAGGTGTCTGCAATTGCTTACAGTGATATAAAGAGCCCTGACACACATCACCATCAATGAGTTTAACTGACAAACAAACAAATTCTTCCCTTATCACTCCTAAACACTTTTTGCATAATAATTTGGAACACAGTGTACATGTGCTTTTCCACAAAACACCAGTGGTTCACGTAGTGAATCTTACAGTTCTAACTTGCCAACCGTGGTCTGTATGGAGTTGTTCAATAAAGGGCCCAAAATTAAGATAACATAGATGGGAGAGGTCTCTATGAATAGGAATTCCTAAGTATTTGATACCCTTTGAGGGCCAGGCAAAGGGAAAGTTGGACTGGATGGAATCCTGTATGAATTTGAGGAGGGAGACATCGAGGGCCTCAGACTTCTCTGCATTGATTTTAAAATTTGACCATGTAACAAAGTGATCTATTTCAGCCATAACAGCATGGATGGATATATGTGATTGAGTGATATATACTAGGACATCATAAGCAAATAGAGAGCACTTGTACTCGGTGCCTCCCACCTCAATCCACCTAATATTGGGGTTATGACGAATTGATGAGAGCAGGTGCTCCGTCACTACGATGTATAAGAGAGGGGACAGAGGACATCCCTGCCTTGTCCCATTGGTGATTGTGAAAGGTGATGAAAATGTTCTGATGCACCCCCTGGGCCTTGGGACACCCGGAGCCGGACCCTTTTTGGTGGTTGCTGGTGGTTGTAGTCTCCGTGGCGGCGACCCGGTTCCGTGGCTCAGGGTGGTCAAACCAGTGGCGGAACTATTTATGTGGTTTTGATGTTTAAATGTCTGACTACGCCACCCGTGGATTGCGGTCAGAGTGAACCGCCGCTGCAGGGCAGACCGCTGAGGCTGGTGTTGTGGGTGCAGAAGAGCGTAGCATAACTCCCCACGGGAGGAGTATAGCCTCAGGGCAGTGTATGCGGAGGATGGGGGTGATGGTGCAGGGCAGCAGCAGTAACGACACGGAGTCAGTGATGCAGTCCAGGGCCTTTACTCACAGTTCTTATTATCCAGACCACGTCTGCAGGTAACGGCTGCCCACGTCGTACTGTGCTCACCAGGTGAGGGGCTCAGACAACTCCCAGATAACTTTGGAACGCTTCACAGGACCCCCTTTGTGTGTCCTTTGTCTGGCCTTTCTTACCAACCCTTCTGTCCGGCTGCCTCGGGCCTCCTCTTGGTAAACTTGGCGCCAGTTTCCCTGACCCTATGTGGTGCCTTCCTAGCGGGTGTAGCGAGGGGCTGCGCCACATAAAATGTCACAGCCTCCGGTTTCTAGCTGAGGGTCGTTTCCTGCCTTCACTAGTTTCGGGGACCGGTCTCCCCCTTTGGCCTGACCCCTGCACGCAGGTGGATTCGGGCGTGCGGTGGCGACTCGCCCGTCCGCACCCCTGGGATCCCTTCGTTCCTCATTCCTGGAGCCTTCTCCGCTCCTCTTCCTTCCTTCTCCCTCTTCCAGGCCTGGGCCTCTGTTACTAGGCCTGCCTCCGGAGCAGAGCTCATGCAGAGCCCCTGCTCCCTGTCACTTCTGCTCAGACTTCTCTGCACTGAACTAAGATGGTGCCCACCTTTTATACTCCCTTCTCAATGCACCCAGGAACTGCTTCCTCCCTGCTCCTGCACTACAGGGTTCCCCTTCCTCAGTGTTCCCTCCCCCCACTCCAGCCAGGGACAGGGACTGTCATGCCCATCTCAGGGGCATATTGGTCGCCCTGCACCACGGCAATGTGGTGTAATGCATGCAGGTGTCGGGTCCTGATCCACACTCCATCCTTACCTGAGTGTGAGATATCACACCTCTGGGTGAGGTGCAATACCTCTGTAGCAACCGAGCCCTCAGGGTGCTACAGTTCCATTTATCTTCAGCCTAGGTGACGTATTGCGATACAGGGCCGTGATTTTGGCTATAAAAGGGTCCCCTAGACCCCTACCCCAAGCTTTTTAAGAGAATCATATATGGCGTGCCAGGAGACTCTATGGAATGCTTTCTCATCATCCAACGAGAGTGTCTAATTATAAATTTTTAACTGCATCTAGCCCAGGAAATACTTTGTGCCTAGTAACAGTGTCTGCTAGTCAGCGGATTATCCCGGCTGTTAAGCAAGCTACACCACCTGTAGTTTGGACACTTAATTTTTTCAAAGGAAATGCTTCAGGACCACGGGATACTCAGTGAAGAGCATCAGGAGGCACCCCAAGGCATAGGGGCTGGGACTGGCAGTAGGATGCCTTGCGGTGGACAGCCGAGCTCGATCCTTATAAAAGCTTTTTAACTGCAGCAGCTTTAGTGGACGCTACTGGAGCTGGAATTACGCGGCTGCTGGCATGAGACTTGCACTCCAATAGATCCTTGTAAATGGATTTAAAGCGTATTCATTCAAATTAGAGAGACAATTTAAATTAAAAAGCTTAGAGCTGCCTCCACCACAGGGGGGCTCGCTCGACCCACCAGCGGACAGGCACCAGTATTGGGAGAGGGGGGCTGGCCGTCAGGGTTCACCGCGGCTCTGGCACAAACCCGGCGACACGGAGGTGGCACGGGCAGGAGCGGACTGGCCGTGTCGGCTTCTCACTTTTTGGATTTTAGAAGGGCATGACATGCCTATATCTGTGTCTCCCCCTCCTTTTACTCCTCCACCTCTTTTCTTTTCGCATGACTATATGTACTTGTCACTTTTCCATGTGTTAGCTGTGTCTTCTGAGCAGTTTGTCAGCTTTTGGACACCTTTGAAGGTGTTTTCTATGTGTTTCTATGTGTTTTTGTTTGCCTGCCATGGGTTTTAACGGTGTTCGAAGGTGTTCGACGTACAGTTCGACGAACAGTTCGTCGAACACACGGGTGTTCGACGAACCGAACCGAACTCGAACACTACGGGGGTGGCTCAACACTAGAGGTTAGTATAGATGGACTAATAGAACAAGTCCCACACACTGCTACAAGCCGAAATATTTTTTCAGAGCTAGATGCAGATAAAAATTATATTGAAGTTGCAACCTGGTGGAGGTTAGTATAGATGGACTAATAGATCAAGTCCCACACACTGCTACAAGCCGAAATATTTTTTCAGAGCTAGATGCAGAAAAAAATTATATTGAATTTGCAACCTGGTGGAGGTTAGTATAGATCGACTAATAGAAAAAGTCCCACACACTGCTACAAGCCGAAATATTTTATCAGAGCTAGATGCAGATAAAAATTATATTGAATTTGCAACCTGGTGGAGGTTATTATAGATGGACTAATAGAACAAGTCCCACACATAGCTACAAGCCAAAATATTTTTTCAGAGCTAGATACAGAAAAAAATTATATTGAATTTGCAACCAGGTGGAGGTTAGTATAGATGGACTAATAGAACAAGTCCCACACACTGCTACAAGCCAAAATATTTTTTCAGAGCTAGATGCAGAAAAAAATTATATTGAATTTGCAACCTGGTGGAGGTTAGTATGGATGGACTAATAGAACAAGTCCCACACACTGCTACAAGCCAAAATATTTGTTCAGAGCTAGATGCAGATAAAAATTATTTTGAATTTGCAACCTGGTGGAGGTTATTATAGATGGACTAATAGAACAAGTCCCACACACTGCTACAAGCCGAAGCCCAAATATTTTTTCAGAGCTAGATGCAGATAAAAATTATATTGAAGTTGCAACCTGGTGGAGGTTAGTATAGATGGACTAATAGATCAAGTCCCACACACTGCTACAAGTCGAAATATTTTATCAGAGCTAGATGCAGATAAAAATTATATTGAATTTGTAACCTGGTGGAGGTTAGTATAGATGGACTAATAGAACAAGTCCCACACACTGCTACAAGCCGAAATATTTTTTCAGAGCTAGATTCAGAAAAAAATTATATTGAATTTGCAACCAGGTGGAGGTTAGTATAGATGGACTAATAGAACAAGTCCCACACACTGCTACAAGCCAAAATATTTTTTCAGAGCTAGATGCAGAAAAAAATTATATTGAATTTGCAGCCTGGTGGAGGTTAGTATGGATGGACTAATAGAACAAGTCCCACACACTGCTACAAGCCGAAATATTTTTTCAGAGCTAGATGCAGATAAAAGTTATTTTGAATTTGCAACCTGGTGGAGGTTAGTATAGATGGACTAATAGAATGATGTTATGCCCAGAAGGTTTTACTTCACTAGGTGCAGTAAAAAAATTGGTATTCTATACACAGGTGGTGTAGCTTGCAACACAGATAGGCTACTCCACTGACTAACACACTCTGCAAGAGGCCAAAAAGGATTTGCTTTGCTAGATTTAGCCAAATGCTGTGAAAAAAACTTGCACAGCACAAAAACAGACCTTCCTGGCAAAAAGTGATAGGAACTGATGTAACCTAGCCCTGAAAAAGGACTGCAATTACAATTATTCTTTACTCCCAACCTATCTATTTAAGAGCACAGATCTGCCTGATAAAAGTGATAGGAACTGATGTAACCTAGCCCTGAAAAGGACTGCAATTACAATTAGTCTTTACTCCCAACCTATCTATTTAAGTGCACTGACCTGCCTGATAAAAGTCGTAGGAAATGATGTAACCTAGTCCTTAAAAGGACTGCAATCACAACTATTCCCTACTCCCAAGCTATCTGTAGATTTGTGCGAAAATTGGCTTGAAATTAACAAAGTATAGCGCACACAGCAACAGCGGTGCCGTCTAACACGCAGCTGCAGCAGTGAGAAAATGGTGGCGATGGGGAAAATGGCTGGGTCTTATAGGGCAAGGACATGTGACATACACTGCCAATGACACATGCCCTTGCTTGTGTGAAAAAAAGCAGTTCGCTCCGTGTGTGCGCTGCTGTTAGGCTGACAGATTGCACCTCCCCACTGTAAATGCGGGAAAGAGAAAATAAAAATGGAGATCTTCATTATTTATGCAGAGATCCATCCCCTGCCCCCCCCCCCACCCCGCTGTACACTCAAACTGCATATTAACATTAATTTTCAGAATTACTGAGAAAAAATCCAGTAATGATTTTGGTGCGCGAACAGTTATCGAACATAACCTCGAACAGCCGAATTTTTTTCAAGTTGTTCGTGTTCGCCGAACTGCTCGAACACCGCCCAAAACAGCTCCAATTTGAGATTGGCGAACAGTTCGAGTCGAACACCGCTCAACTCTACTAGAGATATGTGGTCCTTTTTTTGAAGAAACAACTTTTTTACTATTTGAAGTGTTATCAAAATATTATTTACCTTACATATTATTTTTAGGATAAATGCATTTTTTTAAATTGCAGAAAAAAAATCTTGCAATTTTCACACTAGTCACTGGGGCTACTCTACATATACATAAAGAACAGAACAGTAAGTATGAGTATAAAATAAACCCAATAGCCTGTGTGAAATTTGCAAGATTTCAAATTCTTTTAGTCACATTACATCTTTGGCATATAATGGATCAGATAGACAGATTGCTCGGTGGTGCTGTGGAAGACCCAGTTTTTATAGTTATGAGAAGAAAAGAAAACTAAGATGCACTCACCACTAGCGCATTTTTTTGTGCTTTTTTTATTCCAAGATCACATAGGAATACAGAGTAAAGACACACTGACTGGCCAGTCTGTGTGTCTTCACTCTGTGTACCCGCGTAATCTTGGAAGAAAAAACACAAAATAATGCACCAATGGTGAGTACCACTTAGTTTTCTTCTCTTCTCATAATTTTTGAAGATTGTATTGCCACCAGGTGGGGCACCACCATGATTGATATTATCTTTTAACAAAGATTGGATAATTAAGTGGTATATACTTGCAGCAATGCCAGTCTGCTGATCTTTTGAAATGGATTTCCAGCTTTTATAATCTATATGTGTGCCAATGACAAAATTAGAGAGAAATAGAAGTTACTTAAAAATGATTTAAAGGAGCTATGAGAGAAGCTGAAGTCCTGGAAATCTAAAGTGGTGTTTTCAGAAATACTACCAGTGCCACAAGTATCACTAGAAAGACAACAGAAGTAGAATGGTGCTTATTGATCTGCGTAGGATTGACTTCAAGTTGAATCTCCTGAAATTTATAGGTGCACACAAAGTCACACATTCTGCGATGTGATTTGTGAGAATCAACTCCCTAATAAACAAAAAAATGCCCTACACAAATAAACACACTAAAGAAGAATTGAGAAGAGGGCTAATGACGTCAGGCATGGACGAGGAAGCAAAGTAATAACCACATGACATCGTCTAGTGCAGCCAATCAGGAGGGCTACCACAACCTGCCGAGGAGCATCAATTCATTTTTTTTACAGTGTAGGGATAGGAAGTTAGAATGCCCAGTTCATTCTACATATGGATACAAAAAGGCCTAATCTTATTGTCATGTACTACTTGATTGCTGAAGCATATTGCAAATAGCACTACTAGCCTCAGTCTGTGAATAATATATAGGGATAGAGTGATATAGGGAAGTTCTGTACCTGTATTGCCAATGTTGTATTTCACATTCATGGTGTCCTACTGGTAAGTCAAACCAAGTGTATGTGCACACAACATCTTTTTAGGCAGATCCGCTTCATATCCTGATGGTAAGAGTACTAAATAAATGCTAAAAAGAATAAACATGTGCACTGCAATGTAAAAATTACTTACTATTTATATGTTCAGTCTTTTTAACTACTTTTAACTGCTTCAGATTTACAAAGATGCAAAGCAGTTAAAAGAAGTGACCTGACCATTCTTTGGGAGGTTTTTGCTTGGAAGCCATTAAATACAATTCAAATAAAAAACAGTGGCCAAAAGATGTCAGAACAGATGACCAAAAAGTAACAAAAAAGTCACTTCATGATAAAATACGCTGGAGTGTCCTGAAACATCTTCCAACTGAGAAACTCACAGGGTTCGCAGATGTGTAAAAGACTTTGCTCTCAATTCAGCAAAGCAGGGAGGGGTATCAGGCCACATCCCATCTAATGACAAGCTGTGATGTTCCCTATGTCAGAAATCTCACTGGAGCGTCTGCACCTCTTCATGATCAGGAGCATCTGACTCCATCACGCACCCATCATCAAGACCGGCATGAACAACGCCAGTCTTGATGCATCGGGACCATTGTGTACACATACCCTAAACATCTCCATACTCTTTAAATGTAAGTTACAGCACCCTATGATAATCCGCATGTGCTGTGCACATGCAGCGGAAATTTTCGCTGCGGATTATCATTGTGGAAAAATCCGCAGCACTACCAATTATTTTGCAGAATCGCGGCGTCTTCGCCGCCATTGACTTGCATTGAATCGCATAATATCCGCATCACTACATGTGCAAATGCGGATATTAAGCGATCAATGTGCGGATGGTACCCAGGTTTGGAGAAGAGGAGACTCTCCTCCAGACCCGGATACCATGGTACCTGTAAAAAAAAAGAATTAAAATAAAAAAAAATACATTATACTTACCTTCTAATGGTCCCCGGTCTCCTCAGTGATCCATCCTGGCTTCCCGGCAGCTCACGATGGTCTAAAAGGACCTGCCATAACGTCATTTAGTCATGTGATGGGTCACGCGACCGCTGACGTCAGTGGTCGCGTGATCCGTCACATGACTAAATGACATCATGGCAGGTCCTTTTACACAAGCGCAAGACACCGGGGAGATCGGACGCATCGGATAAGGACACCGGGGGCCATCAGAAGGTAAGTATAATATTTATTTTTTATTTTTTACCATTCTTTTATGGTCACACTATATAAATCCATGCCAGTTGCATGGATTTATATAGTGTGACCAAGTTGTCAAGCACTTTCCAAGTGATGCTAAAATCGCTTGGAAAGCGCTTGACAACCTGCATGCAAAATTGCATGTGCAAAACGCTTCAATTACGCTTGTCCCTGGCAGGAAAAACGCATGTAAAATCCGCATGCGTTTTTTCTGCCAGGGAGATGCAGAAACGCTCAGGAAAAATCCAGAGCATTTCTGCATCGTGGGCACTTAGCCAAATTGTCATGCGACTGGGTTTAAACTCTTGAGCCTTTGCTTTGTGGTCGGCTTCTCTATCCACTGAGCTAAAGCAGTTACACCTTTTCTCCAGGTGTTTATTGTCTGTTATCCTTGCTTTAGTCTTTTTAGGTTAACAAGTGTTTTCATGTATTCATTTGTCTGCCCAATCACCTTTCGGGTGCGGTTATCTATATTTTGCCCCACTGGTATTTCCTGCTGGTGATATTGTCATTTGGATATCCAGCCATGCTGCCAGCTAGGGTTTATTTCTATGCTGATTATGCTTTTCACCCTGCACCTATTTTGTTTCTTATTTAGGAAGTAAGTGGCATATTCTCTAGCAGTACATACTTTATATTCTCATTTTGTAGTTTGTTTAAACTCATTCTGGGATCTCTTTCTATCTCAGCACTCCTTCTCTTCTAAAGTAAATCGCACTCTGCTTTGCTCTCCGGTTCCTTAGGAGGAACATGAACCACTTGACGGCCTTTCAGGCAGCATAGGTCCAAGCTGCCATTGTTTAGTCTGTTAGGCTATTACAGCCCACATAGTTACCACGAGTGACCAGTCAGAGTCATAATCTCTATGAAAAGAAGAACGGCACTCCTTGTTTATAAAAGGTGCACGGATAGAGTCCCAACCCTTATAATACAAAAACTAGTGGAATCTGGCACTCATTAGAAGATTTTTTATTAGAATTAAGGAATAGTGTATAGGAAGTATTTTTGACATTTCGGTCTGTATGGTCTGTATGATCTTCTTCAGAATATACACCCTATGTTCCTGACTTGAGCAGACACTGTGACTCAGGTCGCTATTCGCTACCGCACCGGACCTACTACCCTGAACTGGGGACTACAGAGGATATACAAACGTTTGCTACCTGTTTTGCAACACATGACACCACTGTGAAACTGCACCAGACATATAACTCTGAGCCCAGGAACATAGGGTATATTTTCTGAAAATGACCTCCTATACACTATTCTTTGATTCAAATAAAAAATATTCTAATGAGTGCCGGATTCCACTACATTTTGTATTATAATGGTCAGAATCTCTAGTCTGTACAGGAACCGGCTAGGTCATTTGGAGTTTCTAGAGTTTTGCCTATTTTCTCATGTGAGTTGTTACACAATCATAACAAATATACATTAGACTAAAGCTTTATGAACTCCCCAATAGCGGCAGGTTTGGCAGATAGTCTAATGTATATGGATGATGCCGATCCTTTTGTTCTTTAAGTGACAAGCTGTCTAGCAGGGACTTTCTTCTAGAAAACAAAGGAGTATTAAGCAGAGTGATCGCTCCTGTGTACAGGAGAGTATTGCAAGATATGATCAGACAGCTGTCTATAGAATAGGGGGGCTATAACCAGTCAAACATTTGTTCAGTTGACATATTTGGCCATATTCAGACAGCATGTGTAAATGCAAGCCTTGACATGCTGCATCACATGCATCACAAATGTCATGTAGTAAAACAGTCAAAGCGTAAACTTTAAAAAAAGGGTCAAATAACAATAAGAGCCCTAAATGTTAAATTATTATTCCAACTATTCTGCCAATTCAGAAGGTGGTGTGCAGAGGGTGGCAGTGCTAATCTCTATTTCTTTGCTGCTGTTGAAGCAGTCTTAAAAGAACAGCACATTCCATCCTCACATACATGAAGACTATTAATATCCATATATATTTATCAAATAATACAACTATACTAGGACTAAATATCATGAATACTTACCGACCCAAAAACTCACACAGACAAAACAATAGTTGCAGATACAGTATATATTGCCCCCAAATATAAGAGTGACAAACAAATGACACATATTGTACCCCAGTCATTGCATCCAGATGGTAATAGTGCTCCACAAAGTGAAAGTGTCACCTTCCACATTGTACCTCACAAAGAAATACTGAGCCTTTTGTGCACCACAGAGTAATAATGTCATTACTAGTGTTGAGCGATACCTTCTAATATCGGGAAATATCGGATCGGATTGGATCGGACCGATACCCAAAAAATATCTGATATCGCCGATTCCGATACCGGAAACCAATGCAAGTCAATGGGACACAAATATCGGAATAAAAATAAACCCTTTCTTTCCTTGTAGGTTAACGCTACATGAAGGAAAACAACTAAGAATAATGTAGAATGTTTTACATGAAAAGCCGGCAATTCAGCAGTGGCATACACCGATACCCGACAATTTATAACAGAAACAATAGAGCATCCATAGGCGGATTGTAATGAGGACGATCTGGGCTACCGCCCGGGGCCCCGAACCTCCAGGGGGACCGGGGCTCCGGGGTGTCTATGGCCAGATTGTCCTCATTATTGTCCGACAGACAGTGGCGGGGGTGCCCCCGGATCGCTCCCCCAGCAGCGGCGCACGGCCGCTGCTTCTTCTTCGGCCGGGCCAGCACTGCAGCAGTTAACTTCCCTGTGCTGGCACGGCCGCGTCACTGCTAGGAGACACGGCCCTGTGCGCGGCCGTGTCTCCTAGCTGTGATGTCACGCAGTGCGCACCTGGCCTGCAGTGCTGCATCGGAAAGGAGCAGGACCACTGGAGCCGGGAGCAGGACCACTGGAGCAGAGCAGGGATGGTGAGTGTGTGTGTGTGTGTGTGCGAGTGCGTGTGTGTGTGTGTGTGTGTGCAGGCTGATATCATTGTGTGATGTCTGTTTATATGTATTTTTGTGTTTCAAATGTGTTTATGTGTGTATGTACAGTATATGTCTGTATATAGTTGTGTGCATGCGTGACTGCGTGTGGCCTGCTGCTAAGTATAGATGGCGCCATGCGGCCACTTGCTGTCTCGGGGGGGGAGGCACCGTGCAGCCTCCCGCTGTGTATAGATGGCGCCGTGCGGCATCCTGCTGTGTACAGATGGCGCTGTGCGGCCTCCCGCTGTGCATAGATGGCAACGTGCGGCCCCCTGCTGAGTATGGATGGCGCCGTGCAGCCTGCCGCTGTGTATAGATGGCGCCGTGCGGCCTCCTGCTGTGTACAGATGGCGCCGTGCGGCCTTCCGCTGTGTAGAGATGGCATTGTGCGGCCTCCTGCTGTGTATAGATGGAATCGTGCGGCCTCCTGTTGTGTATAGATGGCACCGTGCGGCCCCCTGCTGTGAATAGATGGCATTGTGCGGCCTCCCGCTGTGTATAGATAGCGCCGTGTGGCCTCCCGCTGTGTATAGATGGCGCCGTGCGGCATACAGCTGTGTATAGATGGCGCCGTGTGGCTTCCCGCTGTGTATAGGTGGTGCCGTGCGGCCTCCCGCTGTGCATATGTGGTGCCGTGCGGCCTCCCGCTGTGTATAGGTGGCACCGTGCGGCCTCCCGCTGTGTATAGATGGCGCCGTGCGGCCTCCCGCTGTGTATAGGTGGCGCCGTGAGGCCTCCTTCTGTGTATAGATGGCGCCGTGGGGCCTCCTGCTGTGTATAGATGGCTACGTGTGGCCTCCTGCTGTGTATAGATGGCATCGTGTGGCCCCCTGCTGTGTATTGATGGCATTTTGCGGCCTCCCGCTGTGTATAGATGGCACCATGCGGCCTCCCGCTGTGTATAGATCGCGCTGTGCGGCCTCCCGCTGTGTATACATGGCACCCTGCGGCCTCCCGCTATGCATAGGTGGCGCCGTGAGGCCTCCCGCTGTGTATAGATGGCTACGTGCGGCCTCCTGCTGTGTATAGATGGCTACGTGCGGCCTCCTGCTGTGTATAGATGGCTACGTGCGGCCTCCTGCTGTGTATAGATGGCTGCGTGCGGCCTCCTGCTGTGTATAGATGGCTACGTGTGGCCTCCTGCTGTGTATAGATGGCTACGTGCGGCCTTCTGCTGTGTATAGATAGCTACGTGCGGCCTCCCGCCGTGTATAGATGGCTACGTGTGCTCAATATTGAGTCATACAATTAATTTAAGGCTATGTGCCCACGATGCAGAAATGCTCCGGATTTTTTTTTAGCTTTTCTGCTTCTCCCTGGCAGAAAAAACGCATGCGGATAGTATATGAGGATTGTACATGTGATTTTCCTGACAGGGACATGCTGATGTTAAGCGTTCTTCACATGCATTTCCGCATGCGGGTGTCAAGCACTTTCCAAGCGATTTTAGCATCACTTGGAAAGTGCTTGACAACTTGGTCACACTATATAAATCCATGCAACTTGCAACCGGCATGGATTTATATAGTGTGACCGTAAAAGAATGGTAAAAAATAAATATATTATTACCTTCTGATTGCCTGCCGACGTCAGCGGTCGCATGACCCATCACATGACTAAATGACGTCACGGCAGGTCCTTTTCAGACCATCGCGAGCTGCATCGGATAAAGACACTGGGGGCCATTAGAAGGTAAGTATAATATTTATTTTTTATTTTATTCTTTTTTTACAGGTTCTATGGTACCCGGGTCCGGAGGAGAGTCTCCTCTTCTCCAAACCCGGGTACCATCCGCACATTGAAAAGCATGGATTCTGCAGGTACAGATGCAGTGATGCGGTTTCCATGTGCTCCAATGCAAGTCAATGGCGCCGCGCTTCCGCAAAATAATTGGTAGTGCTGTGGACCTTCTACCAAGCGTTTTTAACCATTTCTGCAGCGGAATTGCTGCTGCGGAAACACTTAAAAAAAGCATAGTGGGCACACAGCCTAAAAAAATTATTATAACTAATATTGTGCCAAATTAATTTCACGTGAACTATCACATGATCTATCACAGGGGATCATGTGACATGTCATGTGATACATCAGGTGTGTGTGTGTGTGTGTGTGTGTGTGTGTGTGTGTGTGTGTGTGTGTGTGTGTGAAGGTGGGTGGGTGGGGCCCGCGCCTTCTAAACTGCCCGGGGCCCTTGCTACTCTTAATCCACCCCTGAAAGCATCACACATTAACTAGATAGATCGAAACATGTCAGTCACATATATATGAAGTACAGTGTCAGTGCTGCTTACTGTACTTGTCATTTAGTGTAAAGGATTTATTAAAAAAAATAACAGTGCTTTCATGTACCGTCTCTTTAAAAAAACCGGCCGGCAATTCAGCAGCGGTACCCGACAATTGAGAATAGAAAGAATAGAGAATCACACATAGATTAGATAGATAGAAACATGTCAGTCACATACAGTATATAAGAAGTACAGTGATAGTATTGATTACTGTACTTGTCATTTAGTGTTAAAAAAAAAGGATTTATTAAAAAATAAATGGCGTGGGGTTCCCCGTAATTTTAGTCTCTAGTGGAGGTTACGCAGACAGCTGGGGCAGATGTTTGAAGCCTGGGAAGGGGGTAATACCCACGGAGCTTCCCAGGCTACTAATATCAGCCCCCAGCTGAATACCTAGCCTTTACTAGCTATTAAAATGGGGGACCCCCAAAAAAATGATGTGGGGTCCCCCCTATTTTAATAGCTAGCAAAGGCTAGGCAGACAGCTGGGGGCTGATATTAATAGCCCAGGAAGGGTGCCATGAATATTGGCCCCCTCCCAGGCTATAAACACCAGCCGTCAGCCGCCCCAGAAATGGCGCATCCATAGGATGTGCCAATTCTGGCACTTAGCTTCGCTCTTCCCACTGCCCTGTAGCGGTGGCAGTGGGGTAATAAGGCTGGGGTTGATGTCAGCTTATAATGCCAGCTGACATCAAGCCCAGGTTAGTAATAGAGAGGCGTCTATAAGACACCCCCATTACTAACCCCATAGTCAAAGTTAAAAAAAAAAACTAGCGCTAGCCTGTCATCTCCCTGCTGCTCGCAGTGGAAGTACCAGCACAGGCTGCGCCGCTCCACGGTTCTCGTTAACACAGTTCGATGATTGGTCGCGGCCGCGAAATTTAAAACACCACGGCGGCCGCCACTAATCAGCAACGAACGTAGTCCGGCCGCGAATTGGCGCCGGATTTGAGACACGCTTCGCTGATTTGTCGCACAGGAGACCCCTGGCTGCAGCCGCAAATAGTCGTGATGTAAACGGAAGCAAGAGCCGGCTGCAGCGGGGGAATTACGTGCTGGCTGTGCATGTTCAGCGATGTTGTCACAAGCAGTATTGACAACATGGCGTAATTACAAAATTCATTAGGGGCCCCGGGGGGATGCACTGTGGGGTTAATTTAAAGTAGTGCACAACCTATTTAAACACTGCTTCGCTGATTAGTCGCGCCCGGTCGGCCGCATACATATTCTAGAATACCCGATGCATTAGAATCGGGCCACCATCTAGTATATCTATATATATATATACACAGTGGGTACGGAAAGTATTCAGACCCCTTTACATTTTTTACTCTTTGTTTCATTGCAGCCATTTGGTAAATTCTAAAAAACTTCATTTTCTTTTCTCATTAAAGTACACGCTGCTCAGACACTCATATTAAAGTCACATGCTGTCCATTTCCTTGTGATCCTCCTTGAGATGGATCTACTCCTTCATTGGAGTCCAGCTGTGTTTAATTAAACGGATAGGACTTGGTTTGGAAAAGCACACACCTGTCTATAAAAGACCTTACAGCTCACAGTGCATGTCAGAAAAAATGAAAATCATGAGCTCAAAGGAACTGCCCAAGGAGCTCAGAGACAGAATTGTGGCAAGGCACAGATCTGGCCAAGGTTACAAAAGAATTTCTGCATTACTCAAGGTTCCTAAGAGCACAGTGGCCTCCATAATCCTTAAATGGAAGAAGTTTGGGACCATCAGAAGTCTTCCTAGACGAGGCCGTCCTGCCAAGCTGAGCGATCATGGGAGAAGAGCCTACATGAGAGAGGTAAAGAAGAACCCCAAGATCACTGTGGCTGAGCGTCAGAGATGCAGTAGGGAGATATACCTAGCATAGGGTCTGAATACTTAGGACCATGTGATATTTCAGTTTTTCTTTTTTAATAAATTTGCAAAATTTTCTACATTTCTGGTTTTTTTTTCAGTCAAGATGGGGTGCAGAGTGCACTTTAATGAGAAAAAAAATGAACTTTTTAGAATATACCAAACGGCTGCAATGAAACAAAGAGTGTAAAAAAGGGGTCTGAATACTTTCCGTACCCACTGTATATATATGTATATAAATATATATATATATATATATATATATATATATATATATATATATATATATATATATATATATATATATATATATATATATCAGAGCTAGGCAGGCAGTGTATGTAGCAGACTGCAGGTAGGGGCCAGGGTTAATTATTTTTTTGATCTTAATTCTGATTATTTTGTTAAAAAGCAATCCAGAGAACAACGTTTTTATGTTCCATTTGGTTGTTGCCACAGCAGAATACAGCCAGATTCTTTCCATATTACAGCGATAAAAATCCAGAAATTTGTAGTGAACGTCGAAAATATTGGCCTCCATTTAAATTTTTTGCAGTGTGTCAGTGAAGTTATTGACACCAGGTTGCTGTGAAAAATAGATTCCTACACACCAGCCATTTAAAACTGTGGTTTTCCGTCAAACGTATCACATATAAGTTTGCTCCAAATTCAGCCATTTCTGGCCTTCATGTAAATTCTGTTGCAGTGTGTTAGTAAAGTTATTGACACCAGGTCGCTGTGAAAAATAGTAACCTACAGACAAGCTATTTAAAACTGTAGTTTCCATCACACGTATCACATACAAGTGCGCTCCAAATTCAGCTATTTCTGGCCTCCGTTTAAATTTTGTTGCAGTTGTCAGTGAAGTTATTGACACCAGGTCACTGTGAAAAATAGCAACCTACAGGCCAGCTATTTAAAACAGTGGTTTCCGTCACACGTATCACATACAAGTTCGCTCCAAATTCAGTCATTTCTGGCCTCCATTTAAAGTTTGTTACAGTGAGTCAGTGAAGTTATTGACACCAGGTCACTGTGAAAGATAGTAATCTACAGGCCAGCTATTTAAAACTGTGGTTTTCCGTCACACATATCACATATCACTGCGGTTCAAACCAGCCATTTGTAGTGAACGTGGAAAATATTGTCCTCCATTTAAAATGGGCAAGGCACGCGGCAAGGGACGGGGAAGTGGACTTGATGGCGATGATGGTGCATGCAGAGGACAAGGCCGAGGACGTGGTCAAGCTGAAATTGTGCCACAACAAACACCCAGATCTTCTCGCTCAACCTTAGTGTACCAATTAATAGGGGACCGCAGAACACCACTATTGAACACAGAGCAGTGTGAAAAGGTTATTGGTTGGATAGCAGATAATGTTTCCAGTCACTTAGCCACCACCATCACCCTTTCTTCCAGACGGTCAAGTCTCAGTAGCCGTGAGTCTGGACTGCATATTCCTCACATTGATCCTCCTTCCTGCCACGATGCCGAGTGCCCAGAGACAGCTGATCCCTCTCGCCCGGTCCACTTGAAGCAAGGCAAGAGGAGTTCGAATGTAGCGATGCCCAAATATTTGAGCAGCCACGGTCACACAAAACTGTCACAAGAGGTGGATGATGATGAGACACAATTGTTAGAAAGTCAGGAGGAGGACCAGGGTGCGGAAGTAAGTGTCCTTACTCTGGCAAGGTGACATGCAGAGTAAGGACAGCAGTGCACAGGGGGTGGGAGGCATAGAACCACAACAGGCAAAAACAAGCAGTGTGGTGGCCGCAGACAGAAGGTGGGCAACCGTTCCCCGTAACATCAACATGACGGAATTTGCCAGTACAACTGTTTGGTCTTCATGAGTCTGGTTGTTTTTTAAAGACTCTGCCGATAACTCCAAAAAGGCAATTTGCCATTTGCACCTCCTGCCAGGCCAACATCAGCAGGGATAGCAATCCTAGCAGCCTGATCACCACCAGCATCATCAGGCACATGTCAACAAAGCACCTCACTAAGTGGGCTGAACTCCAGGGTCCAGCAATAGTGTCTGTGGGTGACATCACTGCTTGTTCCGCTGTTTTGCATGCACGCCAATCTCCTGTCCATGGTGCATGCTAAGATGCCTCCTGTCCTGCACTTGTCGTTAAACACCCTCAACTAGCACAATCAGCAAGCACGTCCACGTCCTTGTCCCAGTGCACATTCAGTTGTCCCTACCCCAGTCCTTAGAATGCAAGCGCAAATACGCAGCTAATGCCCCACAGGCCATACTACTAAATTCACACATTTCACGAATGCTTGTGCTCGAAATATTGCCTTTAAGGCTCGTGGAGACAAAAGCTTTCTGCAAACTCACGGCGACGACTGTCCCTTGGTACTCGGTCCCCAGCCACCACTATTTCGCCCGGCGTGCCGTCCCCGCATTACACAAGCTTGTGTCCAATAACATTAGCCATGCCCTCAACAATGCAGTTACTGGGAATGTTCAACTAACCACGGACACGTGGACAAGTGATTGTGGGCAGGGACGGTACATCTCGCTGATGGCACACTGGGTTAATATAGTGGAAGCCGGGACCAAGTCGGACCTTAGGATGAAACATGTCCTCCAGATGCCAAGGATTGTGGGCCCTAGGTCAATCAGGGTTGCCCCCAGATTCTACAGTTCCTGCACCTCCTCTTCCCCTTCAGCATCCATCTCCAAAATGACCATGTCAGTAGCAAGATGGAAGCACTGCAGCACTGCCTCGGCCAAGCGGCAACAAGCTGTGCTGAAGCTAATATGCTAAGGTGACAAATCACACAATGCTGAAAGAGCAGGCAGATCTGTGACTCACACCGCTGAACCTACAGCCAAGCATGGTCGTGTGTGACAATGGCGGCTCTAAGGCGAGGCGAGCTCACACACGTACCATGCCTGGCCCATGTGCTTAACCTCGTGGTTCAGCGGTTTCTCAAATTCTACCCAGAGCTGCCGGATCTGCTTGTTAAAGTACTCCACCTGTGTGCCCATTTTAGAAAGTCAGCTACAGCTTCCGCTGCCCTTGCAGTGTTTCAGCAGCGTTTGCAGCTTCCGGCTTCCCAACTAGTGTTGAGCGAGTACTAAAATGCTCGGGTGCTCGAAGCTCGGGCCAAGCTCACCATGATACTCGGGTGCTCGACCCGTGCAACGAGCCCAATGTTAGTCTATGGGAGACCTGAGCATTTTTGCGGCGGCACCCCCGGCAGTCTATAGAAAGCCTAATAAGGGCCCAAAACGATAGTGACAGTGCTCAAATGACATGGGGACAGCATGGGGATCGCCCCAGGAAGCATTTATGACCCCCAGATCACTGCTGTCAACAACGTGGTCAGAGGTATTAAGCCACTTTTACGGGCTCACAATAAAACGTTCAAAAACGAAACTGAAACTGTTTTCCTGTGAAATATGTTAAGGAACATCCTTTCCAGGATAAAAACTTGTGTATAAGGTAAAATAAATAACCAAAAACAAAAAATACTCCTCCACACCTTGGGCTATGTTCACAAGTAGCATTTTTTATGCGTTTTTGCACTTTTGTATTGCTTTCAACCGTGACAAATGCATTCACGGAAATGTAATTTTAACATTTTACAACCTTATCTGGCCATGTGCTGTGTGACACATGCATACAGTGCTGAAAAGACAAGGGAATCAGCATGGGGAATACCCCTGGAAGCATCTGTGACATCCAGGTCACTGCCTAAAAGTGTGCCCATCAGAAGTGATCCTTGCCGCATCAGAAGATGCAGACTTGCAACTATCCCCATGCAAGTCCTTGTCCCAGGGCAGTGTTCATTTGTGCCTCCCCTATTCCTTGCAATTCAAGCGCAAATATGCAGCCAACCACCCACCCACCCGCATGCTGCAATACTATACTGCTAGCTTGCACTTGAAATGGGGCCTTTTAGTTTGGAGGAGGCCGAAGCTGGCCACTACCTCATGGCTGCTTCGGCAGCGAGGTCTCCATACTCAGTCCCCAGCCGCCACTATTTGTCCTGGTAACCTTCCCCACACTTTTCTTAGCCTGGCCTGCTTTAGGGCAGCATTGGATGAGCCCAAAAGACAACCAGACTCCTCTGGTGGGCCCTGGCTTCTCCATCAGGGGAGTTGAGAATGCCAAGGTGAGGAGCATGATGATGATGATAGAAGTTAGCATCTGCTTTGTTTTCTTGGAATTCAAGAGTAAGTGTGCAGCCTGCCACCCACCCACCCCCATGCTGCAATATCATACTGCTAGCTTGCTTGCACTTGAAATGAGGCCTTTTAGGCTTGTGGAGGCTGACGCCGGCCACCATGTCATGGCTGTGTCGGCGGCCTGGTATCCATACTAAGTCCGCAGCCGCCCGGCGGCCGGGTGTCCATACTCGGTCCCCAGCCGCCCCTATTTGTCCTGGTGTGCCTTATACACAATCGCGCATACCAAAGCATTACCTGTGCCCTCCCCAGTGCATTTAGTGGGAAGGAGAGTCTATTCCGCTGTAGTGTGTGCACGACACCTGCAGACTTGCAACTATCCACGTTCAAGTCCTTGTCCCAGGGCAGTGTTCAATTGTACCTCCCCCATTCCTTGCAATGCAAGCGCAAGTATTCAGTCTGCCACCCACCCACCCCCAGGCTGCAATACCATACTGCTTGCTTGCACTTGAAATTGGGCCTTTTAGGCATGTGGAGGCGGAATATGGCCACCACATCAAGGCTGCGCCGGCAGCCTGGTATCCATATTCAGTCCCCAGCCGCCCGGCGGATGGGTGTCCACGCTTGGTCCCCAGCCGCCAGGGGGCGGCCGGATGTCCATAAACGGTCCCCAGCCGCCCCTATTTGTCCCGGTGCGCCTTATACACAAGAGCTCATACCTGTGCCTTCCCCAGTGCATTTAATGGGAAGGACAGCCTAACCACAAACACATGGACAAGTGAATGTGGCCAGGGCTGGTCCATCTCACTGACGCCTTCACACTGGGTTAATATTGTGTAAGCCGGGACACAGTTGGACACTGGGATGCAACATGTCCTCCAGACATAGAGGATTGCGGGTCCTGGGTCAATCAGGCTTCAACACAAAGTTTAGAAGGTAGACAGCAGCAGTGGTCGGCCTCCTAGACAACGAGTAAATTATTCATGATCATGAGGCCATCCATCTCCTTAGCTTTCTGTTACTTGGAATGCAAGCGCATGTATGTAGTAGCGGCTAGGTCTGAGGTGGTCAGTGTTTTGGCGCATATCCTATCTCCTCCGAGGATTGCTGGATGTTTTCCTGCTACTATTCCAGTTCTATGACTCCCGTTAAAACAAAGCTTCAGGTGATGAATGATGGATGAGGTGGTGGCAAAGGAGAAAGAGCAGGAGGAACAGGGACCATTCACATCAATATCAGGCCAGTCAACTACACATGTCTTGTAGGATATGTTTCTGTACCAAAAGGAGCAGTTCGGCTGCACAGTTATAGGGCATACAGTGAGTGCAATGCCTACCAAAAGTTTCAAGGCACTCCAATGCCCCTTGCAAGTGACATGGAGGTCAGAGGGCCTTAACTAAACCTTTTTTTCCATTGATAGCAACTGGGTCTCCTGTACACTGTTGGCCTAAGCAGTGAATGGAAGGGTTTCCAAAAATTATGAGGAACTGCAATGCCCCTTGAAACAGACGTGGATTACAACGTACTAAAAAACTTCTACCCATTATTGGGGAGTGGGGCTCCCTTAGTGTTCGCCTATGCATTGAAAAGCAAAAGCTGACTAAAATTAGGAGGAAATGCAATGCCTGTTGGAAGAGTCGTGGAGGTTAAAGGTAATTAAAAACAACATTTCAATGCCCCTTGAAAAAGCTTTGGAGTTCAGAGTGGTTTAACAAGACGGTTTTAATGCCCCTTGGAAGAGACATGGAGGTCACGGTAGCTTAACAAGATGGTTTTAATGCCCCTTGGAAGAGTGGTGGAGGTCGCAGTGGAATAAAAAGACAATATCAATGCCCCTTGGAAGAGTGGTGGAGGTTACAGTGGAATAAAAAGACAATATCTTTGCCCCGTGGAAGAGACGTGGACGTCACAGTAGCTTAAAAAGAAGGTTTTAATACCCCTTGAAAGAGTGGTGGAGGTCGCAGTGGAATAAAAAGACAATATCAATGCCCCTTGGAAGAGACGTGGAGGTCCCAGTGGAATAAAAAGACAATATCAATGACCCTTGAAAGAGACGTGGAGGTCACAGTAGCTTAACAAGATGATTTTAATGCCCCTTACAAGAGCCATGCAGTACAGCATATTAAAAACATTATTCCCATTATTGGGGAGTGGGTCTCCCATAGTCTTTGCCTATGCTTTCCAAGCAAAAGCTGCCAAAAATTAGGACGGAGGAACTTGCAATGCTGGCAACACGGACCATGGTCACCCTGGTAGTATAGTGGTGGTGGAGGCTGAGGATAAGGTGAAGAGCAAAAAACAGCTGAAATGAGGAAGAGTATGCCCATGTGTGGGTATGAAGCGGTGCATGGGAATACACCTCCCGAAATAACACAGTGGATTTGACTTTATGTTTCTCTGCTGTCATTTGGTGGTGATGAGAAATCTGGCCCAATCCAGCCCTTGTTCATTTTGATAAGGGTCAGCTTGTCAGCATTGTCAGTTGACAGGCGAGTGCACTTATCAGTTATAATTCCCCCAGCGGCACTAAAAACACGCTCCGATAACACGCTGGTGGCAGGGCAGGCCAGGACCTCCAAGACGTACAGAACGAGTTCATTCCAAGTGTCCAGCTTGGATACCCAATAATTAAAAGGCACAAAGGAATCACGGAGGATGCTGGTACGGTCGGCAAGGTACTCCCTCACCATCTTTTGAAACTTTCCACTCCTTGTGAGAGTACCCCGCGCCTCAGGGCCTGTAAGCTGGGCGGGTCTCAGAAAACTGTAACAAAACATTGACAGTGTTCCCCTGCCTCTGCTGGATTGGAGTTGCATCTCTCTCGCCTGTACGCTTTGGTTGGGCAATGAACTGTGATCTCTGCCACTAGCGTATTCAGATGGGAATTTTTTTAGCAGTTCTACAGCAAGGGCCTTCTGGTACTGCCACATTTTTGTAGACCTCTCCACCTCAGG
Organism: Phyllobates terribilis; assembly: GCF_046119375.1. NCBI lineage: Eukaryota > Metazoa > Chordata > Amphibia > Anura > Dendrobatidae > Phyllobates > Phyllobates terribilis. The sequence continues at coordinate 289,057,574 of NW_027362761.1, forward strand.
AATAAGAGAGTGAAAGTTCTCCTTGTAGCGTGGGTCTAGAAGTGTCACCAACCAGTAATGACTGTCACCCAACATTTTGACAACGTGAGGGTCACGGTTAAGGCAGCGTAACATAAAGTCAGCCATGCATGCCAGACTGGTAACGGGCAAGACTTCCGTGTCCTCACCAAGATGACGACTGACCATGCTCTCCTCCTCCTCCTCCTCCTCCCCCCCTGTCCTCAGGCGACCCACGCTGAACCGACGGTATGACAGTTGTACAGGTACTTTCGTCTTCAGTGCATGATACCAGCTACTGTTCTTCCTACTCCTCCTCCTCCTCTCCCTCATTGTCCCCCAATGCACATTGGGATGAGATGAGGCTGGGCTGTGTGTAATGGCCCGCTACGGCTTCTTGATCCATCTCATTATACGCTGGCTGTAATGCCTCCTCTTTAATTCTCTGCAGAGAGTGTTGCAAAAGACAGACAAGTGGGATGCTGATGCTAATGATGGCTTCATCGCCACTCACCATCTTGGTGGACTCCTCAAAGTTTGTTAGGATGGTACATATGTCAGACATCCAGGTCCACTCCTGAGGTCTTATGTGTGGAGTCTGACCTGAATATCGATGGCCTTGTTGCAGCTGGTACTCCACAACTGCTCTCTTCTGCTCACAAATCCTTTGCAACATGTGGAGGGTAGAGTTCCAACGTGTGGGGATATCACACACCAGTCAGTGTGCCGGAAGCTGCAAACGCTGCTGCAACACAGCAAGGGCGGCGGAAGCTGTAGCAGACTTGCGAAAATGAGCTGACAGGTGGCGTACTTTGACGAGCAGATCTGGCAACTCGGGGTACAATTTAAGAAACTGCTGAACCACAAGGTTTAGCACATGAGCCAGGCATGGTACGTGTGTGATCTCGCCTCGCCTCAGAGCTGGCACCAGTTTACGGCCATTGTCACACACGAACATGCCTGGATGTAGTTTCAGTGGTCTCAGCCACAGATCTCCCTCCTCTTTCACAGCTGTCCACAACTCACAAGCAGTGTGAGGTTTATCACCTAAGGTTATGAGTTTCAACACAGCCTGTTGCCGCTTGGCTGAGGCAGTACTGTAGTGCTTCCAGCTTGTAACAGATGTGGTGACATCTGAGATGGAGACTGAACATGAGGAGGAGAAGGAGGATGATGCGCAGGAGCTGTACACTGTGGGGGCAACTCTGACTGACATAGGGCCCGCAAACCTCGGTGTGGGGAGGATGTGTTCCGTCCAAAGGTCCGACTGGGTCCCGGCTTCCACTATGTTTACCCAGTGTGCCGTCAGGGAGATGTGCTGTCCCTGGCCACAAGCACTTGTCCACGTGTCCATTGTCAGGTGGACTCTCCCAGTAACTGCGTTGTTGAGGGCATGGCAGATGTTTTGGGACACGTGCGTGTGTAGTGCGGGGATGGCACACTGACCAAAATAGTGTCGGCTGGGGACCGCATACCGAGGGACGGCCACCGCCATCAGGTTGCGGAAGGATTCCGTCTCCACCAGCCTAAAAGGCAGCATTTTCAACGCAAGCAGTCATGAAATGTGCGAATTTTGGACTTTGGCCTGTGGCGCGTTGGCTGCGAATTTGCGCTTTTGTTCAAAGGTCTGGGATATGGACAATTCAACGCTGCGGTGGGACGTGGACGTGGACGTTGATGCTGTTTCTTGAGAAACTGCCGTAGCAAGTGAAGACTGGGAGGAGGGGGCATCTTTGCATGCAGTATGGACAGTGGATTGCCCTGCACGCTCAACAGGGGGTTCTCTTTCACGCACAACAGCGGAAGAAGCAGTGGTGACACCCGCTGACACTGGTCGTGGACCCTGGGGTTCGCCCCACAAAGTTGGGTGCTTTGCTGACATGTGCCTGATCACGCTGGTGGAGGTCAGGCTGGTAGTTTTGTCACCCCTGCTGATGCTGGCCTGGCAGGTGGTACAAATGGCCTTTTTGGGGTTATCAGCAGAGTCTTTAAAAAAATTCCAGACTCTGGAAGACCTACCAGTTGTAGTGGCAACGTCCCTCGTGTTGGTGTTACGGGGAACGGTTGCCCGCCTTATGTCTGCAGCCACCACACTGCTTCTTCCTGCCTATTGGGGTACGCTGCCTCCCTTCCCCTGTGTGCTGCTGGCCTCGCTCTGCGTGTCCTCCTGCCATGTTGGGTCAGTTATTAGAACATCAACCACCTCCTCCTCTTCCACTTCCGCACCACGGTCCTCCTCCTCACTTCGTGGCAATTGTGTCTCGTCATCGTCCACCTCTTGTGACAAATTGCCAGCATCGCCTTCCTGTGGCCGTGACTGTTCAAATATTTGACCATCGCTACATGGGATCTCCTCTTCCACCACTTCAAGTGGAGCAGGTGAGGGGCCCAAATATGGAAATGGACCAGTGAACAGCTCTTCAAAGTGTCCTACTGTGGGATCAGTTGTTGTCTGACAACACTCGGCATGGTGGGAGGAAGGAGCATCAGGGTGAGGAGGAATATGTGTTCGAGACTCACGGCTACTAAGACTTGACCGAGTGGAAGACAGACCGGAGGTGGTAGTGCCCAGGTGACTGGAAGTATTATCTGCTATCCAATTAATAACCTGTTCACACTGATCAGTTCGCAATACTGGTGTTGTTATGTGCTTCCCTAGTAATTCGGTTTTGAACTGGGAGTGAGAAGATGTAGCTGTTGGCTGTGGCACATTTTCACCTTGGCCACGGACCCATCCTCTGCACGCACCATCACCAGAACGTCCAGTTTCACGTCCCTTGCCACGCGCCTTGCCCATTGTAAATGAAATAAAATAGCATACACTCGCACTATCAATGGCAAAAGGGTAATAAAAAGGAGATTAGAACCGTGGAAGAGGAAAACCACAATTCTAGTTCTCTGGCCTACACCAGAATCTTTTAAACAGATATATTTGTGTCTGAACAGTCAGTGAGACACTCAAACTGTCTTTTTTTATATAAAAAAGGCACAAAGGTGGATTACACCCAGATTTGAACCGTGGAAGAGGAAAACCACAGTTCTAGTACTCTGGCCAACACCAGAATCTTTTAAACAGATATATTTGTGTCTGAACAGTCAGCGAGACACTCAAACTGTTTTTTTTTATGAAAAAAAGGCAAAAAGGTGGATTACACCCAGATTTGAACCGTGGAAGAGGAAAACCACAGTTCCAATATCCTTGCGTATACCAGACTTTTTTAAACAGATATATTTGTGTCTGAACAGTCAGCGAGACACTCAAACTGTTATTTTTATGTAAAAGGCAAAAAGGTGGATTACACCCAGATTTGAACCGTGGAAGAGGAAAACCACAGTTCTAGTTCTCTGGCCTACACCAGAATCTTTTAAACAGATATTTTTGTGTCTGAACAGTCAGCGAGACACTTAAACTGTTTTTTTTTAATGGAAAAAAGGCAGAAAGGTGGATAACACCCAGATTTGAAACATGGAAGAGGAAAACCACAGTTCTAATTTCCTGGCGTATACCAGACTTTTTTAAATAGATATATTTGTGTCTGAACAGTCAGCGAGACACTCAAACTGTTTTTTTTTTCTATGGAAAAAAGGCAAAATAGTGGATAATACAGAGATTTTAACCGTGGAACTGCAAAACCACAGTTCTAGTTATCTGGCCAAAACCAGACTCTTTTAAACAGATATCACTGAGTCTGAACACTCAAAAACACACTCAATTTTTTTTTTTTGGGGGGTGTGGAAATACCGAAAGGTTAATAAGACGGGTTATTGTACAGTCTGACTGAGGGAAAAAAAAAAGAAGAGGATTTAGATGAAAAAAAAAGGATTTTTCCTGGCCCCTGAGAACTCGGGCTAAGTCTAGCAATTTGAGTGGCAGCAGCACACAGGACTGTAATGCAGTGTTTGTTGGTATAACCACTGCATCTCCTATACAGCCTGCCTGCCTAACTGATATCCCTAGCTCAGCAGCACTCTCCCTACACTGTGTGATCTGGAGTGACTGTGTCCAAGATGGCGGCGCCCGGTTTTAAATACTCGAGGTGACGCTGTGCGGCCAGCCAAAAACTGTAATGCCCACAACCAACATGGCTGAGACAGTACAGTGACTGGCTGACAATCCCTCCATGTTCATTGGCTCTGCAAAGAGCGCCAAACACGCAGGGCGGAGACCCGAGCTCCCGCCCGAGTAACTCGAAAATGCTCAGTGCTCGCCGAACATGCCGAGTAGTGAGATGCTCGGATGAGTACCGAGCAGTGTCGAGCATGCCCGCTCAACACTATTCCCCACACATTGGAACTTCCCACTGGAGATGTTGGGAAGGATTTGTGAGCAGAAGAGGGCAGTTGTTGAGTATCAGCATCAACAAGGCCGTCAGTATTCAGTTCAGATTCCACACATAAGACCTCAGGAGTGGACATGGATGTCAGACATATGTACCATCCTCCAAAACTTTGAGGACTCCACCAAGATGGTGAGTGGCGTTGACGCCATAATTAGCGTCACCATCCCGCTTCTCTGTCTTCTGAAACGCTTTTTGCTCACAATCAAAGAGGATACATTGCAGGTGGAGCACGATGAGATGGAGCAAGGAACCATACAGGGTGATTACATACAGCCAAGCCTCATCTCATCCCAACATGGATAGGGTGACAATGAGGAAAAGGAGGAGGAGGAGGAGGAAGGACAGGAACTAGTTTCAAACACTATAGATAGTACTACCTGCACAACTGTCATACCGTCTGTTCAATGTGGATGGCCAGAGGACAGAGAGGAGGAGGAGGAGGAGAGCATGGTCAGTCATTCTCTTTGTGAGGACACGGAAGTCTTGCCTGTTAGTAGTCTGGCACGGATGGTTGAGTTTATGCTACACTGACTTTCCCATGACCCTCGCTTTCTCAAAATTTTGGGTGACAGTCATTACTGGTTGGTGACACTAATAGACACACGCTACAAGGCGAACTTTCTATCTCTTATTCCTGAAGCGAACAGGTATACAAAAATGGGGCTGTACCAGAAGGCCCTTGTTGCGGAGCTATTAAAGAAATTCCCATCTGAAAACGCTGGCGGCAGAGGTCACACTTCGTTGGACAACCAAGGCGTACAGGCGAGAAAGACAAAACTTCAATGCAGCAGAGGCAGGGGAACACTGTCAAAGTTCTGGGAGAGTTTTCTCAGACTCTCCCATCGCACAGGCCCTGAGGCATGGGGTACTCTCACAAGGAGTGCAACGTTTGGGAAGTTGCTGAGGGAGTACCTTGCCGACCCTACCAACGTCCTCTGTGATTCCGCTGTGCCTTATAATTATTGGGTATCCAAGCTGGATATGTGGAATGAACTGGCTCTCTATGCCTTGGAGGTCCTTGCCTGCCCTGCCGCCAGCGTTTTATCAGAGCGGGTTTTTAGTGCCGCTGGGGGAATTATAACTGATAAGCGCATCCACCTGTCAATTGAAAATGCTGACAGGCTGACTCTTATAAAAATGAACAAGGGCTGGATTGGGCCAGACTTCTCAACACCACCGAATGATAGTAGCGTAACATAAACTCAAATCCGGTGTCTTTTCTTGGGAGGTGTATTCCCATGCATCTTTTCACACCCACACATGGGTATACGCTTCCTGATTTTGGCTATTTGCTCTTGTCCTCCTCCTTCTCCTCATTCTCCACCACCATATCACCAGGGTGATTTTGGTCCATGATGCAACACCCACATAATTTTTTGAAAGGGTGTTTATGATGCCCGTAAAAAAATTTTTTTATACAGTATGTTCATGTATACCCCATAGGAGTTAATGTTTGTCAGCCCATACACTTAGTGCATGGTCATTACAAGTACAGGATTCCCGCTCCTTTCTAATGGGAACATTTTTTTATGAGGCCCTTCTCCATGTCTCTTCCAAGGGTCATTGAAGTGCCTCCAAATTTTTGGCAGCCCTTGCATTCACTGCATAGGCCAACACTATAGGAGACTCTCTCCTTTCTAATGGGAATTTATCGTTACTGTGGCCCTGCTCTATGTGTTTTTAAATTCTTAGTGGGGTTTTTCCTAAAATTGGTCAGTCGTTGGACTCACTGCATACCCTATAACTGTATAGCAGACCCTCTCCTTTCTAATGGGAACATGTCGTACTTGTTGCTGTGGCCCTGCTCTGTGTGTCTTTAAGTGCTTAGTGGGGTTTTTCCTAAAATTGGTCAGCCGTTGGACTCACTGCATACGCTATAACTGTGTAGCAGACCCTATCCTTTCTAATAGGAATTTATCGTTACTGTGGCCCTGCTCTATGTGTGTTTAATTTCTTAGTGGGGTTTTTCCTAAATTTGGTCAGCCGTTGGACTCACTGCATACCCTATAACTGTATAGCAGACCCTCTCCTTTCTAATGGGAACATGTCGTACCTTGTTACTGTGGCCCTGCTCTATGTGTCTTTAAATTCTTAGTGGGGTTTTTCCTAACATTGGTCAGCCGTTGAACTCACTGCATACCCTATAACTGTATAGCAGACCCTCTCCTTTCTAATGGGAACATGTCGTACTTAATACTGTGGCCCTGCTCTGTGTGTCTTTAAATTCTTAGTGGGGTTTTTCCTTAAAATTGGTCAGCCGTTGGACTCACTGCATACCCTATGACTGTATAGGAGACCCGCTCCTTTATATTGGGAACATTTTTTTTACTGAGACCCTCCTCTATGTCTCTTCAAAGGGGTATAGGGTTGAGTCCAAATTTGTGGCAGCCCTTGCAGCCACTGGATACGCAATAACAGTACAGGAGACCCACTTGTTAATAATGGAAACAACAAAGCATAGCCGGCTGATGGCTCTCTAACAATAGCGAGGGCCGACGACTTGCCTTTTAAGAATAGTAAGGGCCGTCTTATGGCCCTATAAAAATAGGCTTTATGACTTTCAGAGTCCCTCCATCTTAAATAAAACAGGATGTGTCTGAAGATGTGTCACACACCACATTGCCTGATAAGGTTGTAAAATGTTAAAATGACATTTCTTGGTGAGTGCATTTGTCTTAAAAAATAACGTAAAAAAAACAAAACAATAGGATCTTTTTTTAGTAAAAAAACAGTGTCACCAATTTAACCTCAATGTAATCACATTGTTCAGCTTATGCGCCTCCTAAATCTCCGAAATGACTACATCAGTCACAAGCTGACAGCACTGCAGTTCTCCCTTGGCCAAGCGGCAACAGGCTGCGCTGAAGATAACATGCTTAATGCTTAATTGACAAACCGCCCAGCACTGCAGAGTTGTTGAAAGCTGTAACACAGCAGCCTGATCTGTGGCTCTCACCGCTGAACATACAGCCAGGCATGGTCGTGTGTGACAATGGGCGGAACCTGGTAACGGAAAAATGACAGCTGGGGTAGATATGGTTTCCCTCTATGCCAGTCCTTTCACGGACCTAAAGAATATAGCTGTGGAGAAATACAACTCCCACTGAGAAGCTGTTTTAGATTGAAAAACATTGTGCCCACCAGAGGATTTGATTCTGAGGGCTAACCTTTCTCACCAGCTCAAGAGTCCCAAAGCAGCTGCAAAGTTAGCGCTATCATGAACTCTCCTGAGGGGGAAGCCGAGGCACACCAGAGGATTCTCTGGTGGGACCGTTCAACCCTGCTGAGAAGCAGTCCTTGTTAAGAAAAGTGTGTAGGAAGGTTCCCGAACACTGTATTTTTACTGAGGAGGAAACACACGCAAACACGAGGAGAACATACAAAGTCCTTGCAGAGGTTGTCCTTGCTGGGATTTGAACCTAGGATCCCAGCGCTGCAAGGCTTCAGTGCTAACCACTGATCCAGTGTGCTACCCTCTAATATTTAACAGGCTGGAGAAACTTGCACCTACTGCCACTCTATCTTCAGCTCCTTTGTGAGAAAATGTATTTGGGCAGCCTCTCAGTCTACCAAATAAAATTCCTGAGAAGGAAATTGGGGATGGCTTCGAGACTGGTACTGGGGGCAGTGCTAATACCATGGCGTTGTACCATAGTTTGCTGGAAATATTCCTGGGAGAAATGACACGTAGGGTAGATACGGTTTCCCTCTATGCCAGTCCTTTTACCCAGCTAAATACAACTCTCAGCAAAAAAAAATTGTGGACTGGCTCCGTACCATCCCTGGCCGCATTCACCTGTCCACGTGTTTGTGGTTAGGCGGTCCTTCCCAATAAGTGCACTGGGGAGGACACGTGTAATATTGTGGGACCCGTGCTTGTGGAAGGTGGAGGCGATACCGGGAAATATAGTGGCGGCTGGGGACCATGTATGGACACTCGGCCGCCGCCGGCATGAGGTAGTGAAAACCTTCCACCTCCACGAGCTTAAAAGGCCATATTTCAAGTGCAAAGAGCTGCCCAGAAATCTGACAGTTTAGTGTTGCTGCCTGTGGGTGGGTGGCTGGCTGCATACTTGCACTTGCATTCCAAGTAACAGAAAACTAAGCAGATGGTGGCCTTTATCATCATCATGGCCTCACCTCGGCACTATGAACTCTCCTGAAGGAAAAGCCAGGGCCCGCTGGAGGAGTCTCAGGTTCTCTGGTGGGCCTGTCCAACCCTGCCGAAAAGCAGCCCTGGCTAAGAAAAGTGTGAGGGAAGGTTCCCGGACACTCTATGGCTGCTTTTTTAATGTGGATCGGCCATGCTTATGCATGTTATTTCTCAAAAAGCATTACAGATCAGGCCATTGTCCAACTCTGCATTCAAGATATTAATTGCGCAAAGAAAGATGTGTCTGTGTCAAAGCACCACCGACAAGTGCGAGTTGATGTTGGACGGTCTGCCATTGCTTCTGCAACAAGCTCAATTACTGGACTTCTTGGGAGAAATGACAGGCAGGGTAGATACGGTTTCCCTCTATGCCAGTCCTTTAACCCAGCTAAATACAACTGTCAGCAAAAAAAGTTGTGGACTGGCTCCGTACCATCCCTGACCACATTCACCTGTCCACGTGTTTGTGGTAAGGCGGCCCTTCCCAGTAAGTGAACAGGGGAGGGCACGGGTAATGTTGTGGGACCCGTGCTTGTGGAAGGCGGAGGCGATACCGGGAAATATAGTGGCGGCTGGGGACCGAGTATGGACACCTGGCCGCCGCCGGCATGAGGTTATGAAAAGCTTCCGCCTCCACGAGCCTAAAAAGCCACATTTCAATTGCAAGCAGCTGTCAAAAATTTGGCAGTACAGTATTGCTGCCTGTGGGTGAGTGGCTATATGCATACTTGCGTTTGTATTCCAAGGAATGGGGTAGGGACAACTCAACGCTGCAGTGGGACAAGGACGTGGACGGTGATTGCTGCAAGTCTGCAATGACAGGTGCATGGTGGGAGGCATCTTCGCATGCGCCAGGGATCACTTGTGATGGGCACACTTTTAGGCAGTGACCTGGGAGTCAGAGATGCTTCCAGAGGTCTTCCCCATGCTGTTCCCATGTCTTTTCAGCACTGTATGCATGTGTCTGATGATGTGTCACACACCACATGGCCAGATAAGATTATAAAATGTTAAAATGATATTTCGTGGTGAATGCATTTGTCTTGGTTGAAAGCAATGCAAAAGTGCAAAAATGCTTCAAAAACGCTACGTGTGAACATATCCCAAGTTGTGGAGGAGTATTTTTGTTTTTGGTTATTTATTTTGCCTTATATACAAGTCATTACCCTGGAAAGGATGTTCCTTAACATATTTTTCTGGAAAATTTGGCTTCATTTTTGTATGTTTTATTGTGAGTCCGTAAAAGTGGCATAATACCTCTGACAACGTTGTTCACAGCAGTGACCTGGGAGTCCGAGATGCTTCCAGGGGTCTTCCCCATGCTGTTCCCATGTCACTAGTTACAATGGTTTGAGACTTTTAACAACTTTGTCATCTTGAAAAATAATGCACATTTCTACAACTATAGTTTAAGTATTGTTTAGTACTGGCTCATGTTTTTTATTTCCAATTCAACAGGCCAAACTTTACAATTCTACACTTCTTTGGAAAATGCAATTATATTCCGCAACTAAGCACAGAAAGAATTAATACAGCTGTGAAAGACAATCTTTTCAACTTGTATTATTCTTATTGCCAAAGGGTCCTGGTAAGGGCCAAAATAGACATCTTCTTGTGATCATGGAGTTTTGTGTGCATTTACTATGCTTCCTAGAGCTTGCATATTTACATACATCCTATAATTACCATCTGCACAGCCAGAGGCATTTGCTGGAAATGGGTTGACTCCATCTGTTGATGCAATTTTATCAAAATAATTTGCATTTATTACCTTCTTATGCAAAGCCTTTGTATAGATTATTAAAAAGTACAACTACTTGTAGGAATAGAATAAACAAGAAAATACATTAAACATTAACAAACAGTACATCACTTTTTTCAGCTTGTGTTTAGAGACAAAGACTTGTTTCCATGTTAGGACGAAAATAAAAGTATAGGACTTGAAGTCTGTGGACAAGGTATAGTCATGCAAAAATGACATTTGCTTAATTTATTAGAGTCGTATCACTAAAGGTGCTGTATTATTAAAATGGTTATTACTGATGACTGCAGAAGATAGTGTATAAATGATGATAAATGATCACACAATGGCCAACTTATGACCATTTTCATGAAGGCTTTTAGTACAAAAATTTGTATTTCTTTTATACTATAGTAAGACCAACATTTAGTTTTAAAGGATTGACTTAAAATTAAACCCATTTTGTAACAATGATATACAGCATGCAAGCATGTAATAATTATTGAGTTTATATAATTAATTACCATGATAGAAATATAAGGTGTAGACACTTTAATAAATTTGTAAAGCCCATCATTTTAGCTATTTTTGACACCAGGATCAAAAGTGCAATATTTGCAAATTATGCTTCAACCTATATAGAAGATGCGATGAACTGTGCTGTTGCTGTTTTTGCAGACACAAAGCTACGTAAAGCTGTAAAGATGTTAATAAAAAGAAGATGCTAAGATGATGTTAATAAAACTGTCAAAATATTTTCACCAGTCAACCCCTATTTTGCTGAATATTGAGGACCACTTAGTTGTTAAAATAACAAAATACACTATTATGCTCACGTCTCCTCAGCCCCACCCCCCAAACTTGTCCTACCATGGACATGTCCTCAGGGGAGAGGTTTAAACTGTGACAGCAGGAAACAAGAATATTAATTTCTCCAAATGTACAACTTTTGTTCATGTTATTTTATAATTTTCCTTTAATATTGCTTTTATTTATATAGTTCCAACATATTCCGCAGCGCTTTACAATTCAGACAATTTATTGACAATATCGGCACTGTCCCCACTGGGGCTCACAATTTAGATTCCCTATTAGTGTTGAGCGAGTATGTTCTATTAACCCTTTCGCCGAGTATGCTCGGGCCGAGATCCGAGTATTTATAGCTGCTCGGTGATATGGTTGAATCGCTCCCGTGTGCATGATTTGCAACTGTTTGACAGACATTCCTCACATGTAATAAAGCTGTCAAACAGTTGCAAATCATGCACACGGGAGCGATTCAACCATTTCACCGAGCAGCTATAAATACTCACAGCTCGGCCCGAGCATACTCGGACAGAACATACTCGCTCAACACTATTCCCTATCAGTATGTCTTTGGAGTATGGGAGGAAACTGGAGAACCCAGAGGAAACCCACAGAAACACTGGGAGAACATACAAACTCCTTGCAGATGTTGTCATTGGTGGAATTACAACCCAAGACCCCAGCGCTGCAAGGCTGCAGTGCTAACCACTGAGCCAATGTGCTGCCTTTACCAATGAAGGAGGCATGAACTGTATGCAAGAACTCTGCACATTTTGAACTCTTGTTTTTAGAATGTGTTGTGAGTAGTGTTCAGCCACCCCCGTAGTGTTCGAGTTCGGTTCGGTTCGTCGAACACCCGTGTGTTCGCCGAACTGTTCGTCGAACTGTTCCTTGAACACTTTGGAACACCGTTAAAACCAATGGCAGGCAAACAAAAACACATAGAAACACATAGAAAACACCTTCAAAGGTGTCCAAAAGCTGACAAACTGCTCAGAAGACACAACTAACACATGGAAAAGTGACAAGTACATATAGTCATGCGAAAAGAAAAGAGGTGGAGGAGTAAAAGGAGGGGGAGACACAGATATAGGCATGTCATGCCCTTCTAAAATCCAAAAAGTGAGAAGCCGACACGGCCAGTCCGCTCCTGCCCGTGCCACCTCCGTGTCGCCGGGTTTGTGCCAGAGCCGCGGTGAACCCTGACGGCCAGCCCCCCTCTCCCAATACTGGTGCCTGTCCGCTGGTGGGTCGAGCGAGCCCCCCTGTGGTGGAGGCAGCTCTAAGCTTTTTAATTTAAATTGTCTCTCTAATTTGAATGAATACACTTTAAATCCATCTACAAGGATCTATTGGAGGGCAAGTCTCATGCCAGCAGCCGCATAATTCCAGCTCCAGTAGCGTCCACTAAAGCTGCTGCAGTTAAAAAGCTTTTATAAGGATTGACCTCGGCTGTCCACCGCAAGGCATCCTACTGCCAGTCCCAGCCCCTATGCCTTGGGGTGCCTCCTGATGCTCTTCACTGAGTATCCCGTGGTCCCGAAGCATTTCCTTTGAAAAAATTAAGTGTCCAAACTACAGGTGGTGTAGCTTGCTTAACAGCCGGGATAATCCGCTGACTAGCAGACACTGCTACTAGGCACAAAGTATTTCCTGGGCTAGATGCAGTTAAAAATTTGAAATTAGATACTCTCGTTGGATGCTGAGAAATCATTCCATAGAGTCTCCTGGCACGCCATATATGATTCTCTTAAAAAGCTTGGGGTAGGGGTCTAGGGGACCCTTTTATAGCCAAAATCACGGCCCTGTATCGCAATACGTCACCTAGGCTGAAGATAAATGGAACTGTAGCACCGAGCGCTCGGTTACTACAGAGGTATTGCACCTCACCCAGAGGTGTGATATCTCACTCTCAGGTAAGGATGGAGTGTGGATCAGGACCCGACACCTGCATGCATTACACCACATTGCCGTGGGGCAGGGCGACCAATATGCCCCTGAGATGGGCACGACAGTCTCTGTCCCTGGCTGGAGTGGGGGGAGGGAACACTGAGGATGGGGAACCCTGTAGTGCAGGAGCAGGGAGGAAGCAGTTCCTGAGTGCATTGAGAAGGGAGTATAAAAGGTGGGCACCATCTTAGTTCAGTGCAGAGAAGTCTGAGCAGAAGTGACAGGGAGCAGGGGCTCTGCATGAGCACTGCTCCGGAGGCGGGCCTAGTAACAGAGGCCGAGGCCTTGGAAGAGGGAGAAGGAAGGAAGAGGAGCAGAGAAGGCTCCAGGAATGAGGAACAAAGGGAAACCAAGGGGTGCGGACTGGCGAGTCGCCACCGCACGCCTGAATCCACCTGCGTGGAGGGGTCAGGCCAAAGGGGGAGACCGGTCCCCGAAACTAGTGGAGGCAGGAAACGACCCTCAGCTAGAAACCGGAGGCTGTGACATTTTATGTGGCGCAGCCCCTCGCTACACCCGCTAGGAAGGCACCACATAGGGTCAGGGAAACTGGCGCCAAGTTTACCAAGAGGAGGCCCGAGGCAGCCGGACAGAAGGGTTGGTAAGAAAGGCCAGACAAAGGACACACAAAGGGGGTCCTGTGAAGCGCTCCAAAGTTATCTGGGAGTTGTCTGAGCCCCTCACCTGGTGAGCACAGTACGACATGGGCAGCCGTTACCTGCAGACGTGATCTGGATAATAAGAACTGTGAGTAAAGGCCCTGGACTGCATCACTGACTCCGTGTCGTTACTGCTGCTGCCCTGCACCATCACCCCCATCCTCCGCATACACTGCCCTGAAGCTAAACTCCTCCCGTGGGGAGTTATGCTACGCTCTGCTGCACCCACAACACCAGCCTCAGCGGTCTGCCCTGCAGCGGCGGTTTACTCTGACCGCAATCCACGGGTGGCGTAGTCGGACATTTAAACATCAAAACCACATAAATAGTTCCGCCACTGGTTTGACCGCCCTGAGCCACGGAACCAGGTCACCGCCACGGAGACTACAACCACCAGCATCCACCAAAAAGGGTCCGGCTCCGGGTGTCCCAAGGCCCAGGGGGTGCATCAGAACATTTTCATCACCTTTCACAATCACCAATGGGACAAGGCAGGGATGTCCTCTGTCCCCTCTCTTATACATCCTAGTGACAGAGCACCTGCTCTCATCAATTCGCCATAACCCCAATATTAGGTGGATTGAGGTGGGAGGCACCAAGTACAAGTGCTCTCTATTTGCTGATGATGTCCTAGTATATATCACTCAATCACATATATCCATCCATGCTGTTATGGCTGAAATAGATCACTTTGTTACATGGTCAAATTTTAAAATCAATGCAGCGAAGTCTGAGGCCCTCGATGTCTCCCTCCCCAAATCCATACAGGATTCCGTCCAGTCCAACTTTTCCTTTGCCTGGCCCTCACAGGGTATCAAATACTTAGGAATTCCTATTCATAGAGACCTCTCCCATCTATGTTATCTTAATTTTGGGCCCTTTATTGAACAACTCCATACAGACCACGGTTGGCAAGTTAGAACTGTAGGATTCACTACTTGAACCACTGGTGTTTTGTGGAAAAGCACATGTACACTGTGTTCCAAATTATTATGCAAAAAGTGTTTAGGAGTGATGAGGGAAGAATTTGTTTGTTTGTCAGTTAAATTCATTGATGGTGATGTGTGTCAGGGCTCTTTATATCACTGTAAGCAATTGCAGACACCTGTGCTAATTAGTTTGGCAAGTGTGTCCAATGAAAGGCAAGATTAGTTAAGAAGGCTGTCCCACATTATTAAGCAGCCTACATTTTCTGCCAAAATGGGAAAGAAAAAGGATGTGTCGGCTGCTGAGAAGCAACAAACTGTGGAATGTTTAGGTCAAGGCATGACTACAATCAACATTGTGCGATGATCAGGATGAAGTGTCTTGGCAATCAAGAAGTATGTAGCTGATTCACAGTACACACGTGTGCGTGCTGATAAGGGCAAATTGAGGACTAGTGTTGAGCCACCCCCGTAGTGTTCGAGTTCGGTTCGGTTCGTCGAACACCCGTGTGTTCGCCGAACTGTTCGTCGAACTGTTCGTCGAACACCTTCGAACACCGTTAAAACCAATGGCAGGCAAACAAAAACACATAGAAACACATAGAAAACACCTTCAAAGGTGTCCAAAAGCTGACAAACTGCTCAGAAGACACAACTAACACATGGAAAAGTGACAAGTACATATAGTCATGCGAAAAGAAAAGAGGTGGAGGAGTAAAAGGAGGGGGAGACACAAATATAGGCATGTCATGCCCTTCTAAAATCCAAAAAGTGAGAAGCCGACACGTTCAGTCTGCTCCTGCCCGTGCCACCTCCGTGTCGCCGGGTTTGTGCCAGAGCTGCGGTGAACCCTGACGGCCAGCCCCCCTCTCCCAATACTGGTGCCTGTCCGCTGGTGGGTCGAGCGAGCCCCCCTGTGGTGGAGGCAGCTCTAAGCTTTTTAATTTACATTGTCTCTCTAATTTGAATGAATACACTTTAAATCCATTTACAAGGATCTATTGGAGGGCAAGTCTCATGCCAGCAGCCGCGTAATTCCAGCTCCAGTAGCGTCCACTAAAGCTGCTGCAGTTAAAAAGCTTTTATAAGGATCGAGCTCGGCTGTCCACCGCAAGGCATCCTACTGCCAGTCCCAGCCCCTATGCCTTGGGTTGCCTCCTGATGCTCTTCACTGAGTATCCCGTGGTCCCGAAGCATTTCCTTTGAAAAAATTAAGTGTCCAAACTACAGGTGGTGTAGCTTGCTTAACAGCCGGGATAATCCGCTGACTAGCAGACACTGCTACTAAGCACAAAGTATTTCCTGGGCTAGATGCAGTTAAAAATTTGTAATTAGATACTCTCGTTGGATGCTGAGAAAGCATTCCATAGAGTCTCCTGGCACGCCATATATGATTCTCTTAAAAAGCTTGGGGTAGGGGTCTAGGGGACCCTTTTATAGCCAAAATGACGGCCCTGTATCACAATACGTCACCTAGGCTGAAGATAAATGGAACTGTAGCACCCTGAGGGCTCGGTTGTTACAGAGGTATTGCACCTCACCCAGAGGTGTGATATCTCACTCTCAGGTAAGGATGGAGTGTGGATCAGGACCCGACACCTGCATGCATTACACCACATTGCAAGTGGGGCAGGGCGACCAATATGCCTCTGAGATGGGCACGACAGTCTCTGTCCCTGGCTGGAGTGGGGGGAGGGAACACTGAGGAAGGGGAACCCTGTAGTTCAGGAGCAGGGAGGAAGCAGTTCCTGGGTGCATTGAGAAGGGAGTATAAAAGGTGGGCACCATCTTAGTTCAGTGCAGAGAAGTCTGAGCAGAAGTGGCAGGGAGCAGGGGCTCTGCATGAGCTCTGCTCCGGAGGCGGGCCTAGTAACAGAGGCCCAGGCCTGGAAGAGGGAGAAGGAAGGAAGAGGAGCGGAGAAGGCTCCAGGAACGAGGAATGAAGGGATCCGAGGGGTGCGGAAGGGCGAGTCGCCACCGCACGCCCGAATCCACCTGCGTGGAGGGGTCAGGCCAAAGGGGGAGACCGGTCCCCGAAACTAGTGGAGGCAGGAAACGACCCTCAGCTAGAAACCGGAGGCTCTGACATTTTGTGTGGCGCAGCCCCTCGCTACACCCGCTAGGAAGGCACCACATAGGGTCAGGAAAACTGGCGCCAAGTTTACCAAGAGGAGGCCCGAGGCAGCCGGACAGAAGGGTTGGTAAGAAAGGCCAGACAAAGGACACACAAATGGGGTCCTGAGAAGCGCTCCAAAGTTATCTGGGAGTTGTCTGAGCCCCTTACCTGGTGAGCACAGTACTACGTGGGCAGCCGTTACCTGCAGACGTGGTCTGGATAATAAGAACTGTGAGTAAAGGCCCTGGACTGCATCACTGACTCCGTGTCGTTACTGCTGCTGCCCTGCACCATCACCCCCATCCTCCGCATACACTGCCCTGAGGCTATACTCCTCCCGTGGGGAGTTATGCTACGCTCTGCTGCACCCACAACACCAGCCTCAGCGGTCTGCCCTGCAGCGGCGGTTCACTCTGACCGCAATCCACGGGTGGCGTAGTCGGACATTTAAACATCAAAACCACATAAATAGTTCCGCCACTGGTTTAACCACCCTGAGCCACGGAACCGGGTCGCCGCCACGAAGACTACAACCACCAGCATCGACCAAAAAGGGTCCGGCTCTAGGTGTCCCAAGGTCCAGGGGGTGCATCAGAACATTTTCATCACCTTTCACAATCACCAATGGGACAAGGCAGGGATGTCCTCTGTCCCCTCTCTTATACATCCTAGTGACGGAGCACCTGCTCTCATCAATTCGCCATAACCCCAATATTAGGTGGATTGAGGTGGGAGGCACCGAGTACAAGTGCTCTCTATTTGCTGATGATGTCATAGTATATATCACTCAATCACATATATCCATCCATGCTGTTATGGCTGAAATAGATCACTTTGTTACATGGTCAAATTTTAAAATCAATGCAGCGAAGTCTGAGGCCCTCGATGTCTCCCTCCCCATATCCATATAGGATTCCATCCAGTCCAACTTTCCCTTTGCCTGGCCCTCACAGGGTATCAAATACTTAGGAATTCCTATTCATAGAGACCTCTCCCATCTATGTTATCTTAATTTTGGGCCCTTTATTGAACAACTCCATACAGACCACGGTTGGCAAGTTAGAACTGTAAGATTCACTACGTGAACCACTGGTGTTTTGTGGAAAAGCACATGTACACTGTGTTCCAAATTATTATGCAAAAAGTGTTTAGGAGTGATAAGGGAAGAATTTGTTTGTTTGTCAGTTAAACTCATTGATGGTGATGTGTGTCAGGGCTCTTTATATCACTGTAAGCAATTGCAGACACCTGTGCTAATTAGTTTGGCAGGTGTGTCCAATGAAAGGCAAGACTACTTAAGAAGGCTGTCTCACATTATTAAGCAGCCTACATTTTCTGCCAAAATGGGAAAGAAAAAGGATGTGTCGGCTGCTGAGAAGCAACAAATTGTGGAGTGTTTAGGTCAAGGCATGACTACAATCAACATTGTGCGATGATCAGGATGAAGTGTCTTGGCAATCAAGAAGTATGCAGCTGATTCACAGTACACACGTGTGCGTGCTGATAAGGGCAAATTGAGGACTCTTTCCTACAGGCAATTACATCAGGTTAAAAGAGCAGCGGCAAAAAAGCCTTGTCATAGCAGCAGACAAGTTTTTGAAGCTGCTGGTGCCTCCAACGTCCCCCGAACAACAAGATGCAGGGTCCTTCAGAGGTTTGCAGCTGTGCATACGCCATCCTGTCGACCTCCTCTATCCACTTCACACAAGCAGAAATGGCTCCAGTGGGCTAAACATTACATGAAGACTGATTTCAAAACTGTTTTGTTCACGGATGAGTGCCGTGCAGCGCTCGATGGTCCAGATGGATGGAGTGGAGGATGGCTGGTTGATGGACACCCCACGCAAACACGGCTACAGCGCCAACAAGGAGGAGGTGGAGTAATGTTTTGGGCTGGAATCATGGGGAGAGAGATTGTCGGCCCCTTTAGGATCCCTGAAGGCGCTAAAGATGAACTCCATAATGTATGTGGATTTTCTCAAACAGCACTTCCTGCCATGGTTCAAGAAGAAGAACCGTGTATTTCACAGCAAGATCATTTTTTTGCATGATAATGCACCATCTCATGCTGCACATAAAACATCTGCATCTCTGGCTGATATGGGCATAAAAGGGGACAAACTTATGGTGTGACCCCCATGCTCCCCTGACCTCTACCCCATTCAGAACCTCTGGAGCATCATCAAAAGGAGTGTCTATGATGGCGGAAGGCAGTTCACATCTAAGCAACACCTCTGGGAGGGTATTCTGTCCTCATGCAAAACAATTGAAGCAGAAACCATCCAAAACCTGACAAATTCAATGGACGAGAGAGTTCAGAAGCTCCTTTCGAACAAGGGGTCCTATGTGAAAATGTAACATCACCTAGAATAAAGTTTTGAGTTGAAAACTGTTTGATTTCAGTTTCTAATAACCTGCTAATGCTTATAATTTCAAAAATGACCATTTTTTTGGTCTTTATTAAAATGAAAAGGTTGATCGAAAAGTTTGGGGGATCTAAGAGTGTGGCAACCCAGTTGTCATGATTACTTCGAATTCTGACAATATGAGGGTCATGTTGCAGGTAGTGCAGCAAGAAGGCACTTATGTGTCTTGCGCATCTCGGAGCCCCAAAATTATTTTCCGGGCTAGATGCAGCTAAAAATTATTATTAATTTTAAATCTGGTGGAGCTTAGTATAGATGGCCTAATAGGATCAGTGCTGCACACTGCTACAAAGCCCAAATTATTTTCCAGCCAAGATACAGATAAACATGATTAGTAATTTTAAATCTGGTGGAGCTTATTATAGATGGCCTAATAGAATCAGTGCTGCACACTGCTACAAAGCCCAAATTATTTTCCAGCCAAGATACAGATAAACATGATTAGTAATTTGAAAGCTTAAAACGGTTGGTAGGGTGATTTTAACCAATCATCAAGCTTTTACTCTCCCCAGGATGACACAGGGGTAGAAAAGTCGTTTCGGATCCATGATTTGTTCATCTTTATAAACGTGAGTCTGTCTACATTATCAGTGGAGAGCCGCGTGCGCTTATCTGTCAGCACACCACCAGCAGCGCTGAACACACGTTCAGACAGAACGCTGGCTGCGGGGCATGACAAGATCTCCAAGGCGTAAGTGGCCATTTATCCAGATTGGAAGCCCAAAAAGAGCAAGGGTCCAGTGACACAGTCATGGCTTCAATGTTTACTTGGAGATACTCCTGTACCATCGTCTCTAGGCGTTGACTATGTGTCAGACTTCTTGTCTCCTGTGGCCTTGCAAAGGATGGGCTAAAAAAGTGGTGAAAAGATTCCGCAAAATTGATGTTACCAGCAGATACTGTGGTTCTGTTACGGTTTGAGTGCTGAACACTTGACGGTCCCACGGTTGGCAAGTTGGAACTGTGAGATTCACTACGTGCACCACTGGTGTTTTGTGGAAAAACACATGTAAGATTCTGCAACAGTCTCTGCTGATACTCCTGCATGCGTGCATCCCTTTCTATGGCAGGAATAATTTCGGCAAATTTACTTTTGTACCGGGGATCTAACAGTGTGGCAACCCAGTAGTCAGGATTATTTCTAATTCTCACAATTCGAGGGTCATGTTGCAGGTAGTGCAGCAAGAAGGCACTCATGTGTGTTGCGCATCCAGGAACACCAAGTCCCTGTTGTGTTGGTGGCGAGGTAACAATCATGCTTCCTTCCTCTGTCCTCTCCCCCCAACCTCGCACAACAGAAATGTGATCAAGGTCTCCCTCATCTGATGAGTCTTCCATCAGTTCGTCCTCCACTTCTTCCTGGGCTCCTGCACCTTCCTCATTAGTTTGGCTGCTACCATGCGCCCTGGTAAAACCATCTCCCCCACCCTCACATGCCTGCCGCCTTGGTGCTGCCGACCGTCTGGACCTTGCAGATGTTAGCCCTTCCGCATACAACTCCTCCTCCTCTACTTCCTCCACCTCCTCTTGTGCCACCACCTGACTCCGAATTCTGTTTAACATGTGCTCCAGCATGTAAATCACCGGAATAGTCATGCTGATAATGGCATCGTCAGCACTAAACATCTTCGTCGCCATTTCAAAACTGTGCAGAAGGGTGCATAGGTCCCTGATCTGAGACCACTCCTCCAGCGTGATTTGCCCCACCTCTGGATCTCGTTGGCCCAGGCTATACGTCAGAACGTATTGCACCAGGGCTTGTCGGTGCTGCCACAGTCGCTGCAACATGTGCAGAGTTGAATTCCACCGGGTAGGCACATCGCATTTTAGCCGGTGAAGTGGCAGGCCCAACGACTTCTGTAGAGATGTAAGTCGCTGAGCTGCGGGATGCGAACGGCGGAACTGAGCACACAGCGACCGTGCCCTCTGCAGAAGGCCATCTAGTCTGGGATAGTGGGCTAAAAATTGCTGGACAACCAGGTTCAACACGTGAGCCATACAAGGCACGTGTGTGACATTGCCCAGGCGAAGGGCCGCACCCAGGTTTACAGCATTGTCGCACACGGCCTTCCCTGGTTTCAGGTCCAGTGGAGAAAACCATTCATGAAATTGGTTCTCCAGAGCTGACCACAACTCCTCAGCTGTGTGACTCACATTTCCCAGACATTTCAAAGTAAAAACCGCCTGATGACGTTGAGCCCTACTGCCAGCATAGTAAGGAGGTGTGCAGGATCCCTTCTGCGCAGTTAGAAAGCTTGTGGCATGACCAGACAGGCTTTGGGTGCAGGTGGAAGACCGAGAGGAGGTTGAGGAGGCAGAAGCAGTGGAGGAACTTTGACATAAAGAGGATTGACGCACAACTCGTGGGGACGGCAAGACTTGGACAGCAGCCCCTTGTCCTGCTGTCACCATAGTTACCCAGTGCCCAGTCAGCGACATGTAACGCCCCAGTCCATGCCTACTCGTCCAAGTGTCTGTGGTGAAATGCACCCTGTCACACACAGAGTTTCTCAAAGAAGCGGTGATGTTGTGTG
The DNA here is from genome assembly GCF_046119375.1 of Phyllobates terribilis. NCBI lineage: Eukaryota > Metazoa > Chordata > Amphibia > Anura > Dendrobatidae > Phyllobates > Phyllobates terribilis. Next base: position 289,079,223 of record NW_027362761.1, read on the forward strand.
CGACATGCTGGTGGAGCGCAGGCACACCTTTCTTTGAGAAGTAGTGCCGACTGGGCATCTGGTACTGGGGCACTGCGACGGACATAAGGTCTCGAAAATCCTCTGTGTCCACCAGGCGGAAAGGCAGCATTTCTGTAGCCAAGAGCTTGCAGATGGTGAAATTCAACCTCTTAGCTTTCTCATGGCTAGGAGGAAATGGTCTATTACTTGTCCACATCTGAGGGACCGAGGGCTGGCTATTGTGCTTAGACGGGGTTGATAAGGGTGTCCCCGGCAAACTGCCGGTCTGTGAGGAAGATGCAGGCGGACATGTTAGGTTGCCTTGATCCAAAGTGGTGCTATCGATGTCGGACAGCGCTCAACACCAGCTGGTGTTACCACCTCCAAAGAAAATGATGACCTGCCAATCACGCTGGCTGTTGCGGGTAAAGAGGTGGCATTTCTGCGCCCCAAAACAGGTGTGACTGCTGTCCCCCCAGTCACAGAGGATGAAGAGGCCGCGGATGCACAAGATATGGCAGACGGTGGTTGGCCCGGCCGGCTAGGCCGCATTGTAGCACACTGAGCTTCCCACTGCAACTTATGCTTCATGTCCATGTGCCGGTTCATGCATGAAGTACTCAAACTATGTATTTTTTGGCCTCTACTTAGCTTTTGCTGACAAATGTTACAGATAACACGAGTTGGGTCATCTTTATCGATCTGAAAAAATGCCCAGGCTATGCAAGGCTTAGCACCCATGCGACCTGAAGAGCCACCACGACTTGTGGTGAGAGGCAGAGTTGTGTTTGAGGATGCAGTTGTTGACGTGCTTCCAGTACTACGTCTCTGTCCAGGAAGGCGCAACCTGACCTCGTCGTCACTAGCATCTTACTCCACCTCCTCTGCTGACCTCATCTCTTGGCTGACTGTGGGTTGACAGTAAGTGGGATCTCCAACCTCATCATCATCACCCTGTGCGTTATCACACCCGTCGTCCTCAGAGCCAACCTATTCCTGCCCTGACAAAAAACTAAAGTTGTCACTCCAATCAGGTATTTGAGTCTCATCATCGTCTTCCTCATTGTCTCCACCAACAGGAGTTATAGTTTGGGAATGAGGGTCTACATTATGGTCAGAACCTTCTGCGTCTGGTCCTGGATCCGACTCATAAAGATTCTGGGCATCACTGCAGATCATTTCCTCATCTGGATTCACAGAAGCGCTGGAGTCGACCTCTGATTCCCAGGCTATAGTATGAGTAAACAGCTCTGCAGACTCAACTATCTGTTCTACCTCATACTCAGACGGGCAGCTGGAGATTTGGGAGCTGTGAGGAAGCAAGTGCGATTGGGGTGACACCTTTGAGGACTGGAGTATTTGTGATGTTGAAGTTGATGTGGAGGAGAGCCCACTTAAAGGAGCACTTGATATCCGTTGAAGCACCTGCTGTTTTTGTGCCTCATCTGGAATTTGTAGCGATTGGCGTGGCCGTAAGAAAGGGATCTTATCACATTGTACGATAAAAGAAGTAGACATTTTAGTTTGGCTGGAAGATGGTCTTTCTTCTGCAGATGTTACTGTTGCTTTAACACCTACCCCACGGACACAACCTTTTTTCCCCTTCCCAACACGCCTATTCCCCTTTCCACCAGCAGCAGGCCTTTTTCCACTCATTTTGGTGGTTAACTAATTCACAACTCTGGAGTTGTTTGCACAAAAAAACAATGGATGGGAACCGAGCAGAGCTGAGTGGCCAAACTGTGGTATTAGGCCAAAACTATTGGCTGGGTTAGATGGAGAAAAAAATTATATTCGATTTGCAACCTGATGGAGGTCAGTATAGATGGACTAATAGAACAAGTCCCACACACAGCTAGAAGGCCAAATATTTTTTCAGAGCTAGATGCAGATAAAAATTATTTTTAATTTGCAACCTGATGGAGGTCAGTATAGATGGACTAATAGAGAAAGTCCCACACATTGCTAGAAGGCCAAATATTTTTTCAGAGCTAGATGCAGAAAAAAATTATATTCAGTTTGCAACCTGATGGAGGTCAGTATAGATGGACTAATAGAACAAGTCCCACACACAGCTAGAAGCACAAATATTTTTTCAGAGGTAGATGCAGATAAAAATTATTTTTAATTTGCAACCTGATGGAGGTCAGTATAGATGGACTAATAGAGAAAGTCCCACACACTGCTAGAAGGCCAAATATTTTTTCAGAGCTAGATGCAGATAAAAATTATTTTTAATTTGCAACCTGATGGAGGTCAGTATAGATGGACTAATAGAGAAAGTCCCACACACTACTAGAAGGCCAAATATTTTTTCAGAGCTAGATGCAGAAAAAAATTATATTCAGTTTGCAACCTGATGGAGGTCAGTATAGATGGACTAATAGAACAAGTCCCACACACAGCTAGAAGCCCAAATATTTTTTCAGAGGTAGATGCAGATAAAAATTATTTTTAATTTGCAACCTGATGGAGGTCAGTATAGATGGACTAATAGAGAAAGTCCCACAGACTGCTAGAAGGCCAAATATTTTTTCAGAGCTTGATGCAGATAAAAATTATTTTTAATTTGCAACCTGATGGAGGTCAGTATAGATGGACTAATAGAGAAAGTCCCACACACTGCTAGAAGGCCAACTATTTTTTCAGAGCTAGATGCAGAAAAAAATTATATTCAGTTTGCAACCTAATGGAGGTCTGTATAGATGGATTAATAGAACAAGTCCCACACACAGCTAGAAGCCCAATATTTTTTCAGAGGTAGATGCAGAAAAAAATATATTCAGTTTGCAACCTGATGGAGGTCTGTATAGATGGATTAATAGAACAAGTCCCACACACAGCTAGAAGCCCAATATTTTTTCAGAGGTAGATGCAGAAAAAAAATATATTCAGTTTGCAACCTGATGGAGGTCAGTATAGATGGACTAATAGAGAAAGTCCCACACACTGCTAGAAGGCCAAATATTTTTTCAGAGCTAGATGCAGATAAAAATTATTTTTAATTTGCAACCTGATGGAGGTCAGTATAGATGGACTAATAGAGAAAGTCCCACACACTGCTAGAAGGCCAAATATTTTTTCAGAGGTAGATGCAGAAAAAAATTATATTCAGTTTGCAACCTGATAGAGGTCAGTATACATGGACTAATAGAACAAGTCCCACACACAGCTAGAAGCTCAAATATTTTTTCAGAGGTAGATGCAGAAAAAAAATATATTCAGTTTGCAGCCTGATGGAGTTCAGTATAGATGGACTAATAGAGAAAGTTCCACACACTGCTAGAAGGCCAAATATTTTTTCAGAGCTAGATGCAGACAAAAAATTATTTTTAATTTGCAACCTGATGGAGGTCAGTGTAGATGGACTAATAGAGAAAGTCCAACACACTGCTAGAAGGCCAAATATTTTTTCAGAGCTAGATGCAGATAAAAATTATATTTAATTTGCAACCTGATGGAGGTCAGTATAGATGGACTAATAGAGAAAGTCCCACACACTGCTAAAAGGCCAAATATTTTTTCAGAGCTAGATGCAGATAAAAATTATTTTTAATTTGCAACCTGATGGAGGTCAGTATAGATGGACTAATAGAGAAAGTCCAACACACTGCTAGAAGGCCAAATATTTTTTCAGAGCTAGAAGCAGAAAAAAATTATATTTAGTTTGCAACCTGATGGAGGTCAGTATAGATGGACTAATAGAACAAGTCCCACACACAGCTAGAAGCCCAAATATATTTTCAGAGGTATATGCAGATAAAAATTATTTTTAATTTGCTACCTGATGGAGGTCAGTATAGATGGACTAATAGAGAAAGTCCCACACACTGCTAGAAGGCCAAATAATTTTTCAGAGCTAGATGCAGACAAAAAATTATTTTGAATTTGCAACGTGATGGAGGTCAGTATAGATGGACTAATAGAACAAGTCCCACACACTGCTAGAAGGCCAAATATTTTTTCAGAGCTAGATGCAGAAAAAAATTATATTCAGTTTGCAACCTGTTGGAGGTCAGTATAGATGGACTAATAGAACAAGTCCCATACACTGCTATAAGCCCAGATATTTCTTCAGAGCTAGATGCAGAAAAAAAATATATTCAGTTTGCAACCTGATGGAGGTCAGTATAGATGGACTAATAGAGAAAGTCCCACACACTGCTAGAAGGCCAAATATTTTTTCAGAGCTAGATGCAGACAAAAAATTATTTTTAATTTGCAACCTGATGGAAGTCAGTATAGATGGACTAATAGAGAAAGTCCCACACACTGCTAGAAGGCCAAATATTTTTTCAGAGCTAGATGCAGATAAAAATTATTTTTAATTTGCAACCTGATGGAGGTCAGTATAGATGGACTAATAGAGAAAGTCCCACACACTGCTAGAAGCCCAAATATTTTTTCAGAGGTAGAAGCAGAAAATAATTATATTCAGTTTGCAACCTGATGGAGGTCAGTATACATGGACTAATAGAACAAGTCCCACACACAGCTAGAAGCCCAAATATTTTTTCAGAGGTAGAAGCAGAAAAAAATTATATTCAGTTTGCAACCTGATGGAGGTCAGTATAGATGGACTAATAGAACAAGTCCCACACACAGCTAGAAGGCCAAATATTTTTTCAGAGCTAGATGCAGATAAAAATTATTTTTAATTTGCAACCTGATGGAGGTCAGTATAGATGGACTAATAGAGAAAGTCCCACACACTGCTAGAAGGCCAAATATTTTTTCAGAGCTAGATGCAGACAAAAAATTATTTTGAATTTGCAACGTGATGGAGGTCAGTATACATGGACTAATAGAACAAGTCCCACACACTGCTAGAAGGCCAAATATTTTTTCAGAGCTAGATGCAGAAAAAAATTATATTCAGTTTGCAACCTGATGGAGGTCAGTATAGATGGACTAATAGAACAAGTCCCACACACTGCTAGAAGCCCACATATTTTTTCAGAGCTAGATGCAGAAAAAAAATATATTCAGTTTGCAACCTGATGGAGGTCAGTATAGATGGACTAATAGAGAAAGTCCCACACACTGCTAGAAGGCCAAATATTTTTTCAGAGCTAGATGCAGACAAAAAATTATTTTTAATTTGCAACCTGATGGAGGTGAGTATAGATGGACTAATATAGAAAGTCCCACACACTGCTAGAAGGCCAAATATTTTTTCAGAGCTAGATTCAGTTAAAAATTATTTTTAATTTGCAACCTGATGGAGGTCAGTATAGATGGACTAATAGAGAAAGTCCCACACACTGCTAGAAGGCCAAATATTTTTTCAGAGCTAGATGCAGAAAAAAATTATGTTCAGTTTGCAACCTGATGGAGGTAAGTATAGATGGACTAATAGAACAAGTCCCACACACAGCTAGAAGCCCAAATATTTTTTCAGAGGTAGATGCAGATAAAAATTATTTTTAATTTGCAACCTCATGGAGGTCAGTATAGATGGACTAATAGAATGATGCTATGCCCAAAAGATTTTACTTCACTAGGTGCAGTAAAAAAATTGGTATTCTATACACAGGTGGTATATCTTGCAACACAGATAGGCTACTCCACTGACTAACACACTCTGCAATAGGCCAAAAAGGATTAGCTTTGCTAGATTCAGCCAAATGCTGTGAAAAAAACTTGCACAGCACTGGCACAGACCTGCCTGGCAAAAACTGATAGGAACTGATGTAACCTAGTCCTGATAAGGACTGCAATTACAATTAGTCTTTACTCCCACAACCTATCTATTTAAGAGCACAGACCTGCCTGATAAAAGTCGTAGGAAATGCTGTAATCTAGTCCTTAAAAGGACTGCAATCACAACTATTCCCTACTCCCAAGCTATCTGTAGATTTGTGCGAAAATTGGCTTGAAATTAACAAGGTATAGCGCACACAGCAACAGTGGTGCCGTCTAACACGCAGCTGCAGCAGTGAGAAAATGGTGGCGACGGGGAAAATGGCTTGGTCTTATAGGGCAAGGACATGTGACATACACTGCCAATGACACATGCCCTTGCTTGTGTGAAAAAAAGCACTTCGCTCCGTGTGTGCGCTGCTGATAGGCTAACAGATTGCACCTCCGCACTGTAAATGCGGGAAAGAGAAAAAAAAATGGAGATCTTCATTATTCCTGCAGAGATCCATCCCCTGCCCCTCCCCCCACCCCGCTGTACACTCAAACTGCGTATTAACATTAATTTTCATCATTACTGAGAAAAAATCCAGTTATGATTTTGGTGCACGAACAGTTATCGAACATAACCTCGAACAGCCGAATTTTTCTCAAATCGTTCGTGTTCACCGAACGGCTCGAACACCGCCCAAAACAGCTCGAATTTGAGATTGGCAAACAGTTCGAGTCGAACAACGCTCATCTCTAGTTGTGAGCTTAAAACTCTGCCTGTGATAAAATTTTGGCCACAAAATTGAATTTTATGCATTTGAAGGGTGGAAAAAATTAAATAAAAATCCTTGTTTATTTAACAAAGTTCACAACTGTATTTTTTAGATGGGATCCAAAGTATTGTAATCAATATTGAAAGAGGGATTTGAGAACGCCGACATCCACAGAAAATCTGTGGTTAGTAGTGATGAGCGAGAATGCTCGCTACTGCTCGGTGCTCGCTGAGTATTTCCGTGTTGCTTGCGCGGAAACTCGGGTCCCCTCCCTGCATGTTTGGCGCTCTTTAGAGAGCCAATGGACATGCAGGGATTGCCTGTCATGCACTGTAATGCCGTGGCCATGTTGGTTGTGGGAATTACAGTGATTGGCTGGCTGCACAGCATCATCAGGACTATATCAGACCTGCTTGTCACAGTCACTCCGGATCAGACAGTGTAGGGAGAGCTGCTGCTGCGTCAGCGAGAGATTTGCTTGTGTATTAGGTAGTGTAGGGAGAAAAACCGTACATTACACATATCCATCTTAACAAACAGTCCTTCTGAGGACTAATCCATCTGCAGAGATATCAGGCAGGCAGGGTGTATAGGCAGGCAGTTTATATTGCAGACTGCAGTGCATATAGCATGGAGGCTCCATTCCAATTCTGCCTTCTGCTGCTGTTAGATATTTTTATACAAAGGCCCAGGTCTCAGGGGACAGGAATACTTTTCTTTGGATCTTAATCCTCATTATTTGCTTAAAAAGCAATCCAGAGAACATCGTTTTACTGCGCCATTTGCTTGTGTAGGGAGAGATGCTGCTGCGACAGGGACAGATTTGCTTGTGTATTAGGTAGTGTAGGGAGAAAAACCGTACATTACACATATCCATATTAACAAACAGTCTGTTATGCTGGCGTGTCCTTTAATAAAATAAAATAAAACTTAAAGGACACGTCGGGGTCCACCAGACTGCAGAGGAGCTGCAGCAGCTGAGTCCCAGAGGAATATTCAGCTAAGCACAGAGAAAGAAATGAACTAGTGTGTTAATTGCACACACTAGTAGTAACTAAACAAGGTACAATGCTGGGAGTTAACAACACTCCAGAAACAAAACTAATAAACTTCTGCACTGCAAGACACCGCTGTACAGAGCAGGAAGGATTTGGCAGCATGAAACGCCTTAGCTCTAGATGGCGGCTTATAGAGCTGCAGATAGCTGCGGGCCAGGAAAGGACTGGAACCTAAGTTCCTAAAGGGGGGGAGGATCTCTGCAGCACCCAACACATGGGTGTAAAAGCAGCAGTGTGACCACACATACAATGGCGGACCCTGGAATGCTGGATCGGTAGCAAGGACGCCTCCGTGGCGTGGACACCAACCGGTGAACCGACATGGTAGAGCATGCTGCTCACAGCATTCCTTTAGCCCAAATTGATGGCTAGGATGACTAGGGAGCTTTCAGAAGGAACCCTTGATAACGACTCTCACACACTGCATTTATTGCCAGAGACCTCACTCCAGGTTAGAAAGAGATAGACTAGGCACCGGGGCGTAGCCCACAGAGCCCTTAAATACACAAGAGACAGCCCCAGCCTCCCAGGACAACCAACCATGCTGTATCAGATAGCAGTGGGCGTGGCTTAGCGGCACATGACCGCAAGGGGGCATGGCTTAGCGGCACATGAGCAGAAACGCAGAAACCACACTTAGAATCCCTAGAACGTAACCTAAATGCTGACAATTACTGACCAGCAGGAAAGGGACTGGTCGGACGCCGCGAGAAAGCCCTTCTCCTTCGTATCGACCGAACACAGTCCTTTTGAGGACTAATTCATCTGCAGAGATATCAGACAGGCAGGGTGTATAGGCAGGCAGTGTATATGGCAGACTGCAGTGCATATAACACAAGAGGCTCCATTCCAATTCTGCCTTCTGCTGCTGTTAGATATGTCTATACAAAGGCCCAGGTCTCTGGGGCCAGGAATACTTTTTTTTGCATCTTAATCCTCATTATTTGCTTAATAAGCAATACAGAGAACACCATTTTTGTGCGCCATTTACTTGTTGGCACTGCAGAATACAGCCAGGTACTTTCCATATTACAGCGCTAGAAATCCAGCTATATAAAACTGTGTTTTCTCGGTCAAACGGATCACATATACGTTGTCAGAAAATACTGCCATTTCTGGACTTCATTAAAAATTTCTTTCAGTGTCTCAGTGAAGCAATTCACCGCAGTTTGCTGTTCAAACTACTTACCTACAGGCCAGGTATTTAAAACTCTGTTTTCTTCATCACACGGATCACATAAACATTGTCAGAAAATACTGCCATTTCTGGCCTCCATTACAAATTTCCTTTAGTGTGTCAGTGAAGCAATTCACAGCAGGTTGCTGTTCAAACTACTTACCTACAGGCCAGGTATTTGAAACTCTGTTTTCTCCGTCACGCGGATCACATATAAATTCGCTCCAAACTCAGTCATTTGTAGTGAGCGTGGAAGATACTATCCTCCATTTAAAATGAGCAAGGCACGTGGCAAGGGACGGGGAACTGGACGTGATGGTAATGGTGCATGCAGAGGCCGAGGACAAGGCCGTGGGCAAGCCGAAATTGTGCCACAACAAAAACCCACATCTCCTCGCCTGACCTTCCTGTCCCAATTTCTAGGTGACCGCGGCACACTACTATTGAACCCAGAGCAATGTCAAAAGGTTGTTGGTTGTATAGCGGAAAATGCTTCCAGTCACTTAGCCACCACCACCACCACCCTGTCTTCCACACAGTCAAGTCTCAGTAGCCGTGAGTCTGGACCGCATATTCCTCACACTAATCCTCCTTCCTCCCACCATGCCGAGTACCCAGAGACAAATGATCCCACACTTGGACACTCTGAAGAGCTGTTCACTTTTCCAATTATAGATTCAGGACTCTCGCCCGGTCCACTTGAAGCAGGGCAAGAGGAGATCGCGTGAAGCAATGCCCAAATATTTGAGCAGCCCTGGTCACACGATGGCGACTGTGGGAAAGTGTCACAAGAGGTGGTGGATGATGAGACACAATTGCCAGAAAGTCAGGAAGAGGACAAAGGTGCGGAAGTGGAAGACGAGTTTGTGGATGATTTAGCAACTGACCCATCCTGGCAGGATGACATGCAGAGCGAGGATAGCAGCACACAGGGGGAGGGAGGCAGAGCACCTCAACAGGCAGGAAGATGCAGTGTGGTGGCTGCAGACAGAAGGGAGGCATCCGTTCCCCGTAACACCAACACGAAGGATGTTGCCAGTACCACTGTTAGGTCTTCCCGAGTCTGGTTGTTTTTTAAAGACTCTGCCGATAACCCCAAAAAGGCCATTTGCACCACCTGCCAGGCCATCATCAGCAGGGGTGGCAAAAAAAACAGCCTGACCACTACCAGCATGATCAGGCACATATCAGCACAGCACCAGACTTTGTGGGCCGAATCCCAGGATCAAGGAACAATGTCTGCGGGTGGCACCATTGCTTCTTCCGCTGTTGTGCATGCAAGCCAATCCCCAGTCGATGGTGCATGCGAAGATGCCTCCTGCACTGCACCTGTCGTTGCACACTCTCAAGTAGCAGCATCAGGAAGCACATCCATGTCCTTGTCCCAGAACACCTTCTGGGGTTTTTTTTCTGGACGGATCAAGGACGAGCCAGCCGGCTGGGACATTCCTACCACCATGGATGACCTGTTGTCACTAGCTACCCAGATTGACATCCGTTTCCTGGAACGAGCTAAGGAGACTACCAGGAGAGAAAATTTCCTCGTCTTGCTCCTGTTTTCCAGAAACCTGCCTCCCAACCTGCAACTCCCCGAGCATGCTCGCCAGAACCTATGCAGATCGACCAGACCATAATGGTCAAGTCTCGCCAAGAAACACGCCGTGCCGAGGGGAGCTGTTTCTACTGTGGTAGTAAGGAGCATCTGATCTGTTCCTGCCCGGTGAAGCCGGGAAACTCCAGTGTGTAGGACCACTCGGAGAGGTCATCCTAGGCAAGAGTAAATCCTCTCCGTTCTTGACTCTATCCGTTTCTATTTCCTGTGGAGAGAACCGCTTCTTCGAAACCGCCCACCTGGATTCCGGAGTCGCTGGGAATCTCATTTCTCAGTCTCTTGTAGAGAAGTATCAGATTCCCACCAAACCTCTGGCTGAACCATTGGCAGTCGCTTCCGTGAATGGTAGACTCCTTCCAGTGACCATCTTGCTCGTCACAGAGACTGTAACCCGGAGAGGATTTCCTTCCATGTGCTATCCGGACTCTCTCACTCCCTTTTGCTAGGTTTACCCTGGCTACAGAGACATGAACCCATTCTGAATTGGCAATCCGGTAAGGTGCTCAGTTGGGGGCAGGATTGCTATGAGACCTACCTAGTTCCGGTTCGCCCGGTTCGACCTCCGTCTACTCCAGCTAATTTACCTGGTCTACTGGCACCTTACTGGTCCTTTGAAGATGTCTTCGACAAGAAGGAGGCAGAGACACTGCCACCTCATAGGCCATATGATTGCCTTATCGACCTGGTACCCGGTGACACTCCGCTCCATGGGCGTATCTACTCCTTGTCGCTGGCCAAAACCCGGGCCATTTCAGAGTACATAGAAGAAAATCTGGCTAGGGGATTCATTCATAAATCTACCTCCCCAGTTGGAGCTGGATTCTTCTTCGTAAAAAAGAATGACTGCTCACTACGCCCCTGTATCGATTATAGGGGACATAACCAGATTAATATAAAAAATAAATACCCCCTGCCTCTCATCTCAGAGCTGTTCGACCGCCTTAAAGGAGCAAAGATCTTCTCCAAGCTCGATCTTCGTGGGGTGTATAACTTGGTCCGGATGCGCCAAGGAGACGAATGGAAGACGACATTTAATACCCGGGACAGCCACTATGAATACCGTGTGATGCCCTTCAGCCTCTGTAATGCTCCAGTCGTCTTCCAAGAAACAGTGAATGACATCTTCCATGACCTCTTATATTCATGCGTGGTGGTGTACCTGGACGACATCTTGGTCTTCTCTCCGGATCTACCCACACACCGGAGGGATGTTCATCAGGTCCTGCTTATGCTCAGGCAGAATCACCTATACGCAAAATTTGAGAAATGCCTCTTCAAGCAGACCTATCTTCCGTTCCTGGGCTATATTATCTCTAATACTGGTCTACAGATGGACCCCGAGAAGGTCTCTGCCATCTTAAAGTGGCCCTGACCAGAGGGGTTGAAGGCGATTCAGCGATTCCTGGGCTTCGCTAACTATTACCGCCTCTTCATCCCGCATTTCTCTTCCCGGACCGCACCCATCTCTGCGCTCACCCGTAAGGGTGCTAATCCTAAGGAATGGACGTCCGAAGCGGAGGAGGCCTTCCTCTTCTTAAAACAAGCCTCCTCTTCTGCCCCGGTGCTGCACCGTCCAGATTGCAACAAACAGTTCTTTCTGGAGGTTGATGCTTCCTCTTCCGGAGCCGGAGCGGTGCTCACCCAGAAATCTCCGTCCGGGAGAATGGTAACCTGCTCCCGGTAGCTCTTCTCCTCGTCCGAGCGCAAATATTCCATAGGAGACCAAGAACTGCTAGCCATCAAATTGGCGCTGGAGGAGTGGCATTACCTTCTAGAGGTGGCTCTGCACCCAGTGGTCATCTATACTGAGCACAAAAACCTGGCATATCTACAAAATGCCCAAAGACTCAATCCGCATCAAGCCTGCTGGTCTTTTTTCTTTGCGCGTTTGAACTTTACCCTACATTACTGCCCTGTGGACAAGAACGTTAAAGCCGACGCTTTATCCAAATCCATCCTGTCTTCCGATCAAGAGGAGGAGCCTATGCATGACATCAATCCCTCCAAAGTGATGAATGTGGCTCCCTTGGACCTGTCTCGTCTCCCACTCAGTAAGATGTTTGTAGCGGTTCCGGATCGTAAGAAGGTTCTTCACTGGGGTCATTCATCTAAACTAGCCGGCCATGCTGGCCAGTGGAGGACCTTCCTGCTCATTAACTGGCACTACTGGTGGCCTTCCCTGTGCAAGGATGTTGTAGACTTCGTCTCGGCCTGTTCATCCTGTGCCCACAACAAGGTTCCCAGACGTCTTCCAGCTGGCCGTCTCCTACCACTTCCCGTACCTGCTGCCCCATGGCAACACATTGCTATGGACTTTATTACTGATCTCCCTGTTTCTGCCGGTTGTACTGTCATTTTGGTGGTCGCTGACCGCTTTTCTAAAATGGCCCACTTTATCCCTCTGCCTGGTCTCCCGTCTGCATCTGTGCTGGCTAAGGACTTCATCCATCACATCTTTCGTCTCCACGGCCTACCCCTCCACATTGTGTCTGATCGAGGGGTCCAGTTCACTTCGCGCTTCTGGAGAGCGACGTGTAAGCTGCTGGATGTCTCTCTAGATTTCTCCTCTGCTTATCATCCTCAGTCCAATGGCCAAGTGGAACGTATCAACCAGATCCTTAACAGCTTCCTCCGGCACTTCGTCAACATTCACCACACCAATTGGGTAGAGCTCCTACCATGGGCCGAGTTCTCCTAAAATAACCATGAGAGCGAATCTTCTTCCAAGTCCCCGTTCTTTGTGGTCTACGGTCAACACCCCCGGATTCCATTTCCCGTCTCCGCTTCAGTGGACAATCCTGCCGCGGAGTCTCTGGTCATCGAGTTTTCCACCATTTGGGAGGACACTAGATCCGCACTTCTTCAATCCTCCGAGCGGATGAAGAGACATGCTGATAAGAGACGTCTGAATCCACCTCAATTCAGTCCGGGAGACAAGGTTTGGCTCTCTTCCAAACATGTTTGTCTCAAAATACCTTCCTATAAGTTGGGTCCACGGTTCATGGGTCCATTTGAAGTCCTCAAGCAAATCAACCCAGTGGCCAGCAAGTTAAAACTCCCGGCCACCTTACGGATTCCCAACTCCTTCCACGTATCTCTCCTCAAACCAGTTGTTCTTAATTCTTTTTCCGACAATCCAGGTATCTACCCAGCTCCGGTCTCCGCTGAGGACGTCTATGAAGTAGAGAACATTCTGGCCACCAAGAGGGTAAGAGTAAAAATCTTTTTTCTGGTGGATTGGAAGGGGTTTGGCCCAGAGGATAGAACTTGGGAACCCAGGGATAACATCCACGCCCCACTTCTTCTTAAAAAAATGTTTTCTGACCTAAAGAAGAGGGGGCGTAAAGGTCCTGTAGCATCGACGTCTCTGCCCCCTGACAGGCAGAGACACCGTCCCCCTTACCGCCACGCTCCGGGCCCAGCGTCCTCCGGCCCTCATGCTGCTGCTGCTGCCCTAAGGAGTCCCCGGCCAATGTCCAGAGGACATCTCATATAAAATGCACCTCCTCCAAAATGGAGGTGCCCGTGCAAGGTTGTAGCTCTGTGTTCTAAACTCTGCTTCAGCCCTCAGGTCCCGCTGCTAGCTTGACTACTAGTCCAGTCTGCCAGCCTGACTACCAGTCCAGTCTGCCAGCCTGACTATCAGTCCAGTCCGCCAGCCTGACTACCAGTCCAGTCCGCCAGTCTGACTACCAGTCCAGTCCACCACCCTGACTACCAGTCCAGTCCACCACCCTGACAACCAGTCCAGTCCGCCAGCCTGTCTACCTGTGTCAGTCTGCCAAGTACACTCTCCAGCCCGACGGCCTGCCTACGGTCCTAACCCGCCAGACTGTCTATGGGCCAGGCTTGTCTCCAAACCCGGAGAACATACCAGTTACCTGCCGTGCCTACCAGCCAGCCAACCTGGAGGCTCCTGCTAGCTACCCGTGGTGTCTGCTAGTCAGTCTTACCGGATCACCCGTCAGCCTGCCTGCCGCACTCATCTTCTATACCGGTCAGTCCCTGCCTTCTGACCCATGGGAGTCACCTGCTCTCATACAAGGACTGGTCCAGAGTAGCACCTGGTCCCTCTGCTCAGTACTTCCCTGGTTCGCAGAGTCGATTGAGCCACCGTGCAACCTTGGTCAGTCGGAGTTGATACCTAGTTACGCCCCTCTGGTCCCTCCTTGCACCGCAGCACAGAGGTTCCACTACCCTGATCCGTAACATAAAACAGGATGTGTCTGATGATATGTCACCCACCACATTGCCAGATAAGGTTGTAAAATGTTAAAATGACATTTCCCGGTGAATGCATTTGTCTTAAAAAATAACGTAAAAAAAATAAAACAATGGGATCTTTCTTTAGTATAAAAAATAGCGTCACCAATTTAACCTCAATGTAATCACATTGTTCAGCTCATGCACCTCCTCCTCCATCTCCGAAATGACCACATCAGTCACAAACTGACAGCACTGCTGCACTGCCTTGGCGAAGCGGCAACAGGCTGTGCTGAAGATAACATGCTTAATGCTTAATTGACAAACCGCCCAGAGCTGCAGAGTTGTTGAAAGCTGTAACACAGCAGCCTGATCTATGGCTCTCACTGCTGAACATACAACCAGGCATGGTCGTGTGCGACAATAAGCGGAACCTGGTGACGGAAAAATGACAGCCGGAGAAGATACGGTTTCCCTCTTTGTCAGTGCTTTCACCAAGCTAAATACAACTCTCAGCCAAAAAAGTTGTGGACTGGCTCCGTACCATCCCAGGCCACATTCATCTGTCCACAAGTTTGTGGTTAGGCGGTCCTTCCCAGAAAGTGCTCTAGGGAGGGCACGGGTAATGTTGTGGGATCCATGCTTATAGTAGGTGGAGACAATACCGGGAGAAACTGTGGCGGCTGGGGACCGAGTATGGACACCCGGCCGCCTCCAGCATGAAGTTGTGAAAAGCTTCCGCCTTCACGAGCTTAAAAGGCCATATTTCAAGTGTAAGCAGCTGCCCAGAAATCTGGCAGTTTAGTGTTGCGGCCTGTGGGTGGATGAGTGGCTTGCTGCATACTTGCACTTGCATTCCATGTAACAGAAAACTAAGCAGATGATGGCCTCTATCATCATCATGGGCTCACATGGGCACTATGAACTCTCCTGAAGGAGAAGCCAGGGCCCGCCGGAGGAGTCTCCGGTTCTCTGGTGGGCCCATCCAACCCTGCATAGAAGTAGCCCTGGCTAAGAAAAATGTGACGGAAGGTTCCCGGACACTCTTTGGCAGCTTTTTTAATGTGGATCGGCCATGCTTATGCATGTTATTTCTTAAATCGCATTACAGATCAGGCCATTGTCCAACTCTGTGTTCAAGAAATTAAATGCACAAAGAAAGATGTGTGTGTGTCAAAGCACCACCGACAAGTGCGAGTTGATGTTGGACGGGCTGCCATTGCTTCTGCAACAAGGTGCATTAGAGGACTTCCTGGGAGAAATGACACACAGGGTAGATACGGTTTCCCTCTATGCCAGTCCTTTCACCGAGCTAAATACAACTGTCAGCAAAAAAGTTGTGGACTGGCTCCGTACCGTCTTTGGCCACATTCACCTGTCCACGTGTTTGTGGTTAGGCGGTCCTTCCCAGTAAGCGCACTGGGGAGGGCAAGGGTAATGTTGTGAGACCCGTGCTTGTGGAAGGCGGAGGCGACACCGGGAGAAACAGTGGCAGCTGGGGACCGAGTATGGAACCCCGGCCGCCGCCGGCATGAGGTTATGAAAAGCTTCCGCCTCCACGAGCCTAAAAGGCCACATTTCAATTGCAAGCAGCTGTCAAGAATTTTGCAGTATAGTATTGCAGCCTGTGGGTGGGTGGCTGGTTGCATACTTGACCTCGCATTCCAAGGAATGGGGTAGGGACAACTGTACACTGCACTGGGACAAGGACGTGGACGGTGATTGTTGCAAGTCTGCAACGACAGGTGCATGGCGGGAGGCATCTTCACATGCGCCAAGGATCACTTATGATGGGCACACTTTTAGGCTGTGACCTGGGAGTCAGAAATGCTTCCAGAGGTCTTCCCCATGCTGTTCCCATGTCTTATCAGCACTGTATGCATATGTCTGACGATGTGTCACACACCACATGGCCAGATAAGGTTGTAAAATGTTAAAATGACATTTCCCAGTGATTGCATTTGTCTTTGGTGAAAGCAATGCAAAAGTGCAAAAACGCATCAAAAATTTTATGTGTGAACATAGCCAAAGGTGTGGAGGAGTATTTTTGTTTTTGGTTATTTATTTTGCTTTATATACATTGTACTTGTCATGGAACGGATGTTCCTTAACCCTAGAACGCATGACCATAAAAATCTACTTTTTCACATTCCTGGGGCCTTTTAGGCCCGTGTGCAAATAACATGGAATAACTCAAACAAAAATGACAAACAACTATATACCTGAGGAATACCTAGAGTTTCAAAATTATAACTAAAGTAATCTTGCAGAAAATAGAAAACAATTAACAGGGCGGGTCTGCGGTGCCCCAGGTATGCGTTCTAGGATTAACATATTTCCAAGGAAAATCCATTTTGGTTTCGTTTTGGTATGTTTTATTGTGAGTCTGTAAAAGTGTCGTAATACCTGTGACAACGTTGTTGACAGCAGTGACCTGGGAGTCAGAGATGCTTCCAGGAGTCTTCCCCATGCTGTTCCCATGTCAATTGAGCACTGTTTCCATCGATTTGGGCAATTTTTAGGCCCTCTGCAGACCGCCTGAAAAATGCTCGAGTTTCCCATAGACTTACATTGGGCTCGTTGCTCGGGTCGAGTACCCGAGTATTCCAATTTGCTCGACCCGAGCAACGAGTACCCGAACATTTTAGTGCTCGTTCATCACTAGTGGTTAGTTCTCCAAGATGTTTGGAACAGCTTCCATTCAAAGTTCCTTCAAAAACTGAGCTCAAATGTGCCTGGAAGAATTGATGCATGATGCTATTTGAAGGCAAAATGTGGTCACAACAAATAGTGATTTGAGTTATATTTCCCTTTTGTTTTATTAATTGATAAAATAAACTATTGACACTCCTATTTTTAAAGGAATTCTAACTTTACAGCATTTTTTCTATATCTGCCACAATCTTCCATACACACACACACACACATATATATGTATAGATAGATACAGTGGGTAAGGAAAGTATTCAGACTTTAAGTTTTTCACTTTTTGTTTCATTGCAGCCATTTGGTAAATTCTAAAAAGTTCATTTTTTTCCAATTAAAGTACACTCTGCACTAGTGTTGAGCCACCCCCGTAGTGTTCGAGTTCGGTTCGGTTCGTCGAACACCCATATGTTCGCCGAACTGTTCGTCGAACACCATAGAGCGCCGTTAAAACCAATGGCAGGCAAACAAAAACACATAGAAACACATAGAAAACACCTTCAAAAGGTGTCCAAAAGCTGACAAACTGCTCTGAAGACACAACTAACACATGCAAAAGTGACAAGTGCATATAGTCATGCGAAAAGAAAAGAGGTGGAGGAGTAAAAGGAGGGGGAGACACAGATATAGGCATGTCATGCCCTTCTAAAACCAAAAAAGTGCGAAGCCAACACGGCCAGTCCGTTAATGCCCGTGCGACCTCCTTGTCGCCGGCTTTGTGCCAGAGAAGCGGAGGACCCTGACGGCCAGCCCCCCTCTCCCAATACTGGTGCCTGTCCGCTGGTGGGTCGAGCGAGCCCCTCTGTGGTGGAGGCAGGTCTAAGCTTTTTAATTGAAATTGTCTCTCTAATTTGAATGAATACACTTTAAATCCTTTTGCAAGGATCTATTGGAGGGCAAGTCTCATGCCAGCAGCCGCGTAATTCCAGCTCCAGTAGCGTCCACTAAAGCTGCTGCAGTTAAAAAGCTTTTATAAGGATCGAGCTTGGCGGTCCACCGCAAGGCGTCCTACCGCCAGTCCCAGCCCCTATGCCTTGGGTTGCCTCCTGATGCTCTTCACTGAGTATCCCGGGGTCCCGAAGCATTTCCTTTGAAAAAATTAAGTGTCCAAACTACAGGTGGTGTAGCTTGCTTAACAGCTGGGATAATCCGCTGACTAGCAGACACTGCTACTAGGCACAAAGTATTTCCTGAGCTAGATGCAGTTAAAAATTTGTAATTAGATACTCTCATTCAATGCTGAGAAAGCATTCCATAGAGTCTCCTGGCACGCCATATATTATTCTCTTAAAAAGCTTGGGGTAGGGGTCTAGGGGACCCTTTTATAGCCAAAATCACGGCACTGTATAGCAATACGTCACCTATGCTGAAGATAAATGGAACTGTAGCACCCCGAGGGCTCGGTTGCTACAGAGGTATTGCACCTCTCCCAGAGGTGTGATATCTCACTCTCAGGTAAGGATGGAGTGTGGATCAGGACCCCGACACCTGCATGCATTACACCACATTGCCGTGGGGCAGGGCGACCAATATGCCCCTGAGATGGGCACGACAGTCCCTGTCCCTGGCTGGAGTGGGGGGAGGGAACACCGAGGAAGGGGAACCCTGTAGTGCAGGAGCAGGGAGGAAGCAGCTCCTGGGTGCATTGAGAAGGGAGTATAAAAGGTGGGCACCATCTTAGTTCAGTGCAGAGAAGTCTGAGCAGAAGTGACAGGGAGCAGGGGCTCAACATGAGCTCTGCTCCGGATGCGGGCCTAGTAACAGAGGCCCAGGCCTGGAAGAGGGAGAAGGAAGGAAGAGGAGCGGAGAAGGCTCCAGGAATGAGGAATGAAGGGATCCCAGGGGTGCGGACGGGCGAGTTGCCACCGCACGCCCGAATCCACCTGCGTGGAGGGGTCAGGCCAAAGGGGGAGACCGGTCCCCGAAACTAGTGGAGGCAGGAAACGACCCTCAGCTGTGACATTTTATGTGACACAGCCCCTTGCTACACCCGCTAGGAAGGCATCACATAGGGTCAGGTAAACTGGCGCCAAGTTTACCAAGAGGAGGCCCGAGGCAGCCGGACAGAAGCATTGGTAAGAAAGGCCAGACAAAGGACACACAAAGGGGGTCCTGTGAAGCGCTCCAAAGTTATCTGGGAGTTGTCTGAGCCCCTCACCTGGTGAGCACAGTACGACGTGGGCAGCTGTTACCTGCAGAAGTGGTCTGGATAATAAGAACTGTGAGAAAAGGCCCTGGACTGAATCACTGACTCCGTGTCGTTACTGCTGCTGCCCTGCACCATCAACCCCATCCTCCGCATACACTGCCCTAAGGCTATACTCCTCCCGTGGGGAGTTATACTACGCTCTGCTGCACCCACAACACCAGCCTCAGCGGTCTGCCCTGCAGCGGCGGTTCACTCTAACCGCAATCCACGGGTGGCGTAGTCGGACATTTAAACATCAAAACCACATAAATAGTTCCGTCACTGGTTTGACCGCCCTGAGCCACGGAATTGGGTCGCTGCCACGGAGACTACAACCACCAGCATCCACCAAAAAGGGTCTGGCTCCGGTTGTCTCAAGGCCCAGGGGGCGCGTCAGAACATTTTTATTACCTTTCATAATCACCAATGGGACAAGGCAGGGAAGTCCTCTGTCCCCTCTCTTATACATCCTAGTGACGGAGCACCTGCTCTCATCAATTCGCCATAACCCCAATATTAGGTGGATTGAGGTGGGAGGCACCGAGTGCAAGTGCCCTGCATTTGCTGATGATGTCCTAGTATATATCACTCAATCACATATATCCATCCCTGCTGTTATGGCTGAAATAGATCACTTTGTTACATGGTCAAATTTTAAAATCAATGCAGCGAAGTCTGAGGCCCTCGATGTCTCCCTCCCCAAATCCATACAGGATTCCATCCAGTCCAACTTTCCCTTTGCCTGGCCCTCACAGGGTATCAAATACTTAGGAATTCCTATTCATAGAGACCTCTCCCGTCTATGTTATCTTAATTTTGGGCCCTTTATTGAACAACTCCATACAGACCACGGTTGGCAAGTTAGAACTGTAAGATTCTCTACGTGAACCACTGGTGTTTTGTGGAAAAGCACATGTACACTGCGTTCCAAATTATTATGCAAAAAGTGTTTAGGAGTGATAAGGGAAGAATTTGTTTGTTTGTCAGTTAAACTCATTGATGGTGATGTGTGTCAGCGCTCTTTATATCACTGTAAGCAATTGCAGACACCTCTGCTAATTAGTTTGGCTGGTGTGTCCAATGAAAGGCAAGACTACTTAAGAAGGCTGTCCCACATTATTAAGAAGCCTACAGTTTCTGCCAAAATGGGAAAGAAAAAGGATGTATCGGCTGCTGAGAAGCAACTAATTGTGGAGTGTTTAGGTCAAGGCATGACTACAATCAACATTGCCAAGACACTTCATCCTGATCATCGCAGAAGAAGTCAAGAAGTATGTAGCTGATTCACAGTACACACGTGTGCGTGCTGATAAGGGAAAATTGAGGACTCTTTCCTACAGGCAATTACGTCAGGTTAAAAGAGCAGCGGCAAAAAAGCCTCGTCATAGCAGCAGACAAGTTTTTGAAGCTGTTGGTGCCTCCAACGTCCCCCGAACAACAAGATGCAGGGTCCTTCAGAGGTTTGCAGCTGTGCATAAGCCATCCTGTCGACCTCATTTATCCACTGCACACAAGCAGAAACGGCTCCAGTGGGCCAAACAATACATGAAGACTGACTTCAAAACTGTTTTGTTCACTGATGAGTGCCGTGCAACGCTCGATGGTCCAGATGGATGGAGTGGAGGATGGCTGGTTGATGGACACCCCACATAAACACGGCTACAGCGCCAACAAGGAGGAGGTGGAGTAATGTTTTGGGCTGGAATCATGGGGAGAGAGATTGTCGGTCCCTTTAGGATCCCTGAAGGGGTAAAGATGAACTCCATAATGTATGTGGAGTTTCTCAAACAGCACTTCCTGCCATGGTTCAAGAAGAAGAACCGTGTATTCCACAGCAAGATCATTTTCATGCATGATAATGCACCATCTCATGCTGCACATAAAACATCTGCATCTCTGGCTGATATGGGCATAAAAGGGGACAAACTTATGGTGTGACCCCCATGCTCCCCTGACCTCAACCCCATTCAGAACCTCTGGAGCATCATCAAAAGGAGTGTCTATGATGGGGTGAGGCAGTTCACATCTAAGCAACAGCTCTGGGAGGGTATTCTGTCCTCATGCAAAACAATTGAAGCAGAAGCCATCCAAAACCTGACAAATTCAATGGACGAGACAGTTCAGAAGCTCCTTTCGAACAAGGCGTCCTATGTGCAAATGTAAAATCACCTAGAATAAAGTTTTGAGTTGAAAACTGTTTGATTTCAGTTTCTAATAACCTGCTAATGCTTATAATTTCAAAAATGAGCATTTTTTTGTTCTTTATTAAAATGAAAAGGTTGATCGAAGAGTTTGGGGGATCTAAGAGTCTGGCAACCCAGTAGTCAGGATTACTTCGAATTCTGACAATATGAGGGTCATGTTGCAGGTAGTGCAGCAAGAGGGCACTCATGTGTCTTGCGCATCTAGGAGACCCAAAATTATTTTCCGGGCTAGATGCAGCTAAAAATTATTATTAATTTGAAAGCTGGTGGAGCTTAGTGTAGATGGCCTAATAGAATCAGTACTGAAAACTGCTACAAGACCCAAATTATTTTCCAGCCAACATACAAATAAACATGATTAGCAATTTTAAATCTGGTGGAGTTTAGTATAGATGGCCTAATAGAATCAGTACTGCACACTGCTACAAGGCCCAAATTATTTTCCAGCCAAGATACAGATAAACATGATTAGTAATTTTAAATCTGGTGGAGCCTAGTATAGATGGCCTAATAGAATCAGTACTGCACACTGCTACAAAGCCCAAATTATTTTCCAGCCAAGATACAGATATACATGATTAGTAATTTTAAAGCTTAAAACGGTTGGTGAGGTGATTTTAACAAATCATCAAGCTTTCACTCTCCCCAGGATGACACAGGGGTAGAAAAGTCATTTCGGATCCATGATTTGTTCATCTTTATGAACATGAGTCTGTCTACATTATCAGTGAAGAACAGCGTGCTCTTATCGGTCAGCACACCACCAGCAGCGCTGAACACACGTTCAGACAGAACGCTGGCTGCGGGGCATGACAAGATCTCCAAGGCGTAAGTGGCGAGCTCCGGCGATTTATCCAGATTGGAAGCCCAAAAAGAGCAAGGGTCTAGTGACACAGTCATGGCTTCAATGTTTACTTGGAGATACTCCTGTACCATCGTCTCTAGGCGTTGACTATGTGTCAGTCTTCTTGTCTCCTGTGGCCTTGCAAAGGATATGCTAAAAAAGTGGTGAAATGATTCCCCAAAATTGATGTTACCAGCAGATATTGTGTTTCTGTTACGGTTTGAGTGCTGAACACTTGACGGTCCCACAGTTGGCAAGTTGGAAATGTGAGATTCACTACGTGCACCACTGGTGTTTTGTGGAAAAGCACATGTAAGATTCTGCAACAGTCTCTGCTGATACTCCTGCATGCGTGCATCCCTTTCTATGGCAGGAATAATTTCTGCAAATTTACTTTTGTACCGGGGATCTAAAAGTGTGGCAACCAAGTAGTCAGGATTATTTCTAATTCTCACAATTCGAGGGTCATGTTGCAGATAGTGCAGCAAGAAGGCACTCATGTGTCTTGCGCATCCAGGAGCACCAAGTCCCTGTTGTGTTGGTGGCGAGGTAAAAATCATGCTTCCTTCTACTGTCCTCTCCCCCCAACCTCGCACAACAGAAATGTGATCAAGTTCTCCCTCATCTGATGAGTCTTTCATCAGTTCGTCCTCCACTTCTTCCTGGGCTCCTGCACCTTCCTCACTAGTTTGGCTGCAACCATGCGCCCTGGTAAAACCATCTCCCCAACCCTCACATGCCTGCCGCCTTGGTGCTGCCGACCGTCTGGACCTTGCAGTTGTTAGCCCTTCCGCATACAACTCCTCCTCCTCTACTACCTCCACCTCCTCTTGTGCCACCACCTGACTCCGAATTCTGTTTAACATGTGCTCCAGCATGTAAATCACTGGAATAGTCATGCTGATAATGGCATCGTCAGCACTAAACATCTTCGTCGCCATTTCAAAACTGTGCATAATGGTGCATAGGTCCCTGATCTGAGACCACTCCTCCAGCGTGATTTGCCCCACGTCTGGATCTCGTTGGCCCAGGCTATACGTCAGAACGTAATGCACCAGGGCTTGTCGGTGCTGCCACAGTTGCTGCAACATGTGCACAGTTGAATTCCACCGGGTAGGCACATCGCATTTTAGCCGGTGAAGTGGCAGGCCCAACGACTTCTGTAGAGATGTAAGTCGCTGAGCTGCGGAATGCGAACGGCGGAAGTGAGCAGACAGCGACCGTGTTCTCTGCAGAAGGCCATCTAGTCTGGGATAGTGGGCTAAAAATTGCTGAACAACCAGGTTCAACACGTGAGCCATACAAGGCACGTGTGTGACATTGCCCCGTCGAAGGGCCGCACCCAGGTTTGCAGCATTGTCGCACGCGGCCTTCCCTGGTTTCAGGTCCAGTGGAGACAACCATTCTTGAAACTGGTTCTCCAGAGCTGACCACAACTCCTCAGCTGTGTGACTCACATTTCCCAGACATTTCAAAGTAAAAACCGCCTGATGACGTTGAGCCCTGCTGCCAGCATAGTAAGGAGGTGTGCAGGATCCCTTCTGCGCAGTTAGAAAGCTTGTGGCTTGACCAGACAGGCTTTGGGTGCAGGTGGAGGACCGAAAGGAGGTTGAGGAGGCAGAAGCAGTGGAGGAACTTTGAGATAAAGAGGATTGATGCACAACTCGTGTGGACGGCAAGACTTGGACAGCAGCCCCTTCTCCTGCTGTCACCATAGTTACCCAGTGCCCAGTCAGCGACATGTAACACCCCTGTCCATGCCTACTCGTCCAAGTGTTTGTGATGAAATGCACCCTGTCACACACAGAGTTTCTCAAAGAAGCGGTGATGTTGTGTGCGACATGCTGGTGGAGCGCAGGCACACCTTTCTTTGAGAAGTAGTGCCGACTGGGCATCTGGTATTGGGGCACTGTGACGGACATAAGGTCTCGAAAATCCTCTGTGTCCACCAGGCGGAAAGGAAGCATTTTTGTAGCCAAGAGCTTGCAGATGGTGAAATTCAACCTCTTTGCTTTCTCATGGCTAGGAGGAAATGGTCTTTTACTTGTCCACATCTGGGGGACCGAGGGCTGGCTGTTGTGCTTATACGGGGTTGAGAAGGGTGTCCCCGGCAAACTGCCGGTCTGTGAGGAAGATGCAGGTGGACATGTTAGGTTGCCTTGATCCAATGGTGGTGCTATCGATGTCGGACAGCCATCAACACCAGCTGGTGTTACCACCTCCAAAGAAAATGATTGCCTGCCAATCACGCTGGCTGTTGCGGGTAAAGAGGTGGCAGGTTTGCGTCCCAAAACAGGTGTGACTGCTGTCCCCCCAGTCACAGAGGATGAAGAGGCCGCAGATGCACAAGATGGGGCAGACGGTGGTTGGCCCGGCCGGCTAGGCCGCATTGTAGTGAGCTTCCCACGGCAACTTATGCTTCATGTCCTTGTGCCGGTACATGCATGAAGTACTCAAACTATGTATTTTATGGCCTCTACTTAGCTTTTGCTGACAAATGTTACAGATAACACGAGTTGGGTCATCTTTATCGATCTGAAAAAATGCCCAGGCAATGCAAGGCTTAGCACCCATGCGACCTGAAGAGCCACCACGACTTGTGGTCAGAGGCAGAGTTGTGTTTGAGGATGCAGTTGTTGACGTGCTTCCAGTACTACGTCTCTGTCCAGGAAGGTGCAACCTGACCTCGTCATCACTAGCATCCTCCTCCACCTCCTCTGCTGACCTCATCTCTTGGATGACTGTGGGTTGACAGTAAGTGGGATCTCCAACCTCATCATCATCACCCTGTGTGTTATCACACCCGTCGTCCTCAGAGCCAACCTCTTCCTGCCCTGACAAAAAACTAAAGTTGTCGCTCCAATCAGGTATTTGAGTCTCATCATCGTCTTCCTCATTGTCTCCACCAACAGGAGTTACAGATTGGGAACGAGGGTCTACATTATGGTCAGAACCTTCTGCGTCTGGTCCTGGATCCGACTCATAAAGATTCTGGGCATCAGTGCAGATCATTTCCTCGTCTGGACTCACAGAAGCTCTGGAGCCGACCTCTGATTCCCAGGCTATAGTATGAGTAAACAGCTCTGCAGACTCAACCATCTGTTCTACCCCATACTCAGACGGGCAGCTGGAGACTTGGGAGCTGTGAGGAAGCAAGTGCTATTGGGGTGACACCTCTGAGAACTGGAGTATTTGTGATGTTGAAGTTGAGGTGGAGGAGAGCCCACTTAAAGGAGCACTTGATATCCGTTGAAGCACCTGCTGATTTTGTGCCTCATCTGGAATTTGTAGCGATGGCGTGGCCGTAAGAAAGGGATCTTATCACATTGTCCGCTAAACGAAGTAGACATTTTAGTTTGGCTGGAAGATGGTCTTTCTTCTGCAGATGTTACTGTTGCTTTAACACCTACCCCACGGACAAAACCTTTTTTCCCCTTCCCAACACGCCTATTCCCCTTTCCACCAGCAGCAGGCCTTTTTCCACTCATTTTGGTGGTTAACTAATTCACAACTCTTAAGTTGTTTGCACAAAAAATCAATGGATGGGAACCGAGCAGAGCTGAGTGGCCAAACCGTGGTATTAGGCCAAAAGTAATGGCTGGGTTAGATGCAGATAAAAATTATATTGAATTTGCAACCTGATGGAGGTCAGTATAGATGGACTAATAGACCAAGTCCCACACACTGCTAGAAGCCTAAATATTTTTTCAGAGCTAGATGCAGAAAAAAATTAGATTGAATATGCAACCTGATGGAGGTTAGTATAGATGGACTAATAGACCAAGTCCCACACACAGCTAGAAGTCGAAATATTTTTTCAGAGATAGATGCAGATAAAACATTTTTTTTTAATTTGCAACCTGGTGGAGGTTAGTATAGATGGACTAATAGACCAAGTCCCACACACTGCTAGAAGCATAAATATTTTTTCAGAGCTAGATGCAGATAAAAATTATTTTTAATTTGCAACCTGGTGGAGGTTAGTATAGATGGACTAATAGACCAAGTCCCACACACTGCTAGAAGCCTAAATATTTTTTCAGAGCTAGATGCAGAAAAAAATTAGATTGAATTTGCAACCTGATGGAGGTCAGTATAGATGGACTAATAGACCAAGTCCCACACACTGCTAGAAGCCTAAATATTTTTTCAGAGCTAGATGCAGATAAAAATTATTTTTAATTTGCAACCTGGTGGAGGTTAGTATAGATGGACTAATAGACCAAGTCCCACACACTGCTAGAAGCCTAAATCTTTTTTCAGAGCTAGATGCAGAAAAAAGTTATATTGAATTTGCAACCTGATGGAGGTCAGTATAGATGGACTAATAGAACAAGTCCCACACACTGCTAGAAGCCTAAATATTTTTTCAGAGCTAGATGCAGAAAAAAATTATATTGAATTTGCAACCTGATGGAGGTCAATATAGATGGACTAGTAGACCAAGTCCCACACACTGCTAGAAGCCTAAATATTTTTTCAGAGCTAGATGCAGATAAAAATTATTTTTAATTTGCAACCTGGTGCAGGTTAGTATAGATGAACTAATAGACCAAGTCCCACAAACTGCTAGAAGCCTAAATATTTTTTCAGAGCTAGATGCAGATAAAAATTATTTTTAATTTGCAACCTGGTGGAGGTTAGTATAGATGGACTAGTAGACCAAGTCCCACACACTGCTAGAAGCATAAATATTTTTTCAGAGCTAGATGCAGAAAAAAATTAGATTGAATTTGCAACCTGATGGAGGTCAGTATAGATGAACTAATAGACCAAGTCCCACACACTGCTAGAAGCCTAAATATTTTTTCAGAGCTAGATGCAGATAAAAATGATTTTTAATTTGCAACCTGGTGGAGGTCAGTATAGATTGACTAATAGAACAAGTCTCACACACTGCTAGAAGCTGAAAAATTTTTTCAGAGCTAGATGCAGAAAAAAATTATATTGAATTTGCAACCTGATGGAGGTTAGTATAGATGGACTAATAGAACAAGTCCCACACACTGCTAGAAGCCTAAATATTTTTTCAGAGCTCGATGCAGAAAAATATTATATTGAATTTGCAACCTTGTGGAGGTTAGTATAGATGGACTAATAGAATGATGCTATGCCCAAACGGTTTTACTTCACTAGGTGCAGTAAAAAAAATTGTATTCTATACACACGTGGTGTAGCTTGCAACACAGATAGGCTACTCCACTAACTATCACACTCTGCAATAGGCCAAAAAGGATTTGATTTGCTAGATTTAGCCAAATGCTGTGAAAAAAACTTGCACAGCACTGGTACAGACCTGCCTGGCAAAAACTGATAGGAACTGATGTAACCTAGCCCGGAAAAGGACTGCAATTACAATTAGTCTTTACTCCCACAACCTATCTATTTAATAGCACAGACCTGCCTGATAAAAGTCATAGGAAATGATGTAACCTAGTCCTTAAAAGTACTGCAATCACAACTCTTCCCTACTCCCAAGCTATCTGTAGGTTTGTGCGAAAATTGGCTTGAAATTAACAAAGTATAGCGCACACAGCAACAGCGGTGCCGTCTAACACGCAGCTGCAGCAGTGAAAAAATGGTGGCGACGGGGAAATTGGCTGGGTCTTATAGGGCAAGGACATGTGACATACACTGCCAATGACACATGCCCTTGCTTGTGTGAAAAAAAGCAGTTCGCTCCGTGTGTGCGCTGCTGATAGGCTGACAGACTGCACCTCCCCACTGTAAATGCGGGAAAGAGAAAAAAAAATGGAGATCTTCATTATTCCTGCAGAGATCAATCCCCTGCCCCTCCCCCCGCCCCGCTGTACACTCAAACTGCGTATTAACATTAATTTTCATCATTACTGAGAAAAAATCCAGTTATGATTTTGGTGCACGAACAGTTATCGAACATAACCTCGAACAGCCGAAATTTTTTTCAATTCGTTCGTGTTCGCCGAACGGCTCGAACACCGCCCAAAACAGCTCGAATTTGAGATTGGCGATCAGTTCGAGTCGAACACCGCTCATCTCTACTCTGCACCCCTTGACTGAAAAAAAACAGAAATGTAGAAATTTTTGCAAATTAATTAAAAAAGAAAAACTGAAAAACTGAAATATCACATGGTCATAAGTATTCAGTGTTATGTTCTGCTACCAGAGCTAAGGAAAGAGAGGAGATCTGTCCCTACGATAGAACTCAGATTAATCCCTACGATGTAACAGGGGACCTGATCCTGTGATCAGACCTGCTAAAGTCCTAAGCTAGTCTGTACGGAAACCTATAGATGTGGGGAAGGAATCCCTACAAGTACTAAGGACTGGGAGGAATATGGGACACCTCCTAACAGAAATAGTAGGAGACAGACGAACAAACAAAATATATAGAACATAGAGGTCCGTAGACCAAGCAAACTAACAGAGTTAGATACAGAGCACAGGCTAGCTAGAAAGTAGATATACAATGAAGTCCAGCAAAGCCAGAAGGGCGGAGCAGGATTAAATAGGCCAACAAAGTCATGTGACCAGCAAAGGAAAAAACCTAAGAGCAAGGTTCTAACAGTACCCCCCCTTCTAAGAGGATCCTCCGGATCCCCTAGGACCAGGCTTATCAGGAAATCTCCTGTGAAACGCTCTGATAAGTCTGGACGCAGAAACATCATCCGACCTCACCCAAGAGTTATCCTCGGGTCCGAAACCTTTCCAGGCCACAAGATACTGCAAACTACCTCTATACCGTCTATAGTTAAGGATGCGAGAAATTTCATATTCCCCGTCCTCCACCACCGGAGGAACAGAGGCAGAGGCGTCACAATCCGATACAACAGCTTTTTTCAACAGAGAGACATGAAATACCGGATTAATTCTCCAGGAGGTAGGAACCTCCAACCTAACAGCAGATTGGTTGACAACCTGAAGCACCTTAAAGGGCCCTACAAACTTGGGACCCAATTTCTTAGAAGGAATCCTCAACCGCAGATTCCTAGAGGACAACCAAACCATGTCACCAACAGCGAACAAAACCTCCTGTCGTTTCCTATCAAAGTAGTCCTTAGATTTTCTGTTGGCCTCCTGAAGATTACCACGCACATCCGTCCAAACTCTCTCCTCCTCAGGCACGGCAGATCCCAACTTGGAGAACGACCCAAACGACGGATGTCTCCCAGAACAACAAAAAAAAGGCGAACAACCAGCAGAAGATGTATGATTGTTCAGAGCAAATTCAGCAAGTGGTAGAAACTCAGACCACCCCTCTTGATTGTCTGCCACAAACCAACGCAAGAACTGCTCAACATCCTGGTTTTTCCTTTCTGTCTGGCCATTAGATTCAGGATGATATCCGGACGAGAACGACAAATGAACTCCCAACCTATCACAAAAGGCACGCCAAAAACGAGCCACGAACTGAGGACCCCTATCAGAAACAATGTCAGTAGGAACGCCATGAAGTCTGACAATTTCCTTGACAAAGGCCTTAGCGAGAGTTTTAGCGCAGGGCAGTTTGACGAAGGGAACCAAGTGACACATCTTGCTAAAACGGTCCACGACCACCCAGATGACAGTAAAACCCTCAGAGGGGGGAAGGTCAGTTATAAAGTCCATAGCCAAATGTGTCCAAGGAGCACTGGGAACCTCCAAAGGACAAAGCAACCCCGCAGCAGGAGTATGTGAGGACTTAGATCTAGCACATATAGTACATTGACGCACCCACTTAATGACTTCCTTCTGCCATCCAGGCCACCAAAAACTGCGACCCACCAGTCTCTTGGTCTCAGAGATTCCGGGATGACCTGCCAACCGAGATTCGTGACACTCAACAAACAAATCTCTCCTAAAGGTCCCAGGCACAAACAACCTCCCATGAGGAGTGTTAGATGGGGCATTCTCCTGTGCTTTAAGAATCTCATCTTCCAAAACGGAGTCCAAAGCAGCTATCACAACACCTTCTTGTAAAATGTTCTCCTCTTTCTCAGCACCGACTATGGGAGAAAAACTGCGAGACAAGGCATCCGCCTTAACATTCTTAGTACCAGGGATGTAAGTAACGGAGAAATTAAACCGCGAGAAAAACAGTGCCCACCTAGCCTGACGGGCATTCAGGCGCTTGGCAGCATCAAGATATATCAGATTTTTATGATCCGTAAGAACCTGAACGGGAAATTCTGTACCTTCCAAGAAGTGGCGCCAGTGTTCAAATGCGAGTTTAATAGCCAATAATTCCCGATTACCAATATCGTAATTCAGTTCAGTCTCCGAAAATTTTTTTGAAAAAAAGGCACAGGGATGTAATCCATCCCCGTTATCCTGAGACAATACTGCGCCAACCCCCACAGAGGAAGCATCAACCTCAACCAAAAACGGCTTAGTCACATCAGGCTGCATAAGGATGGGAGCAGAGGTGAACCTCTCCTTGAGATACACAAAAGCTTCAATGGCCTCAGAAGACCACTGAACCGCATCAGCACCCTTCCTGGTGAGATCGGTCAGAGGTTTGACAATACTAGAAAAATTTTTTATGAATTTTCTGTAATAATTGGCGAAACCTAAAAACCTCTATCGATTTCAAACCAATAGGCCTAGGCCATTCCTGTACAGCTTGAACTTTAACCGGGTCCATCTCAAAACCTTCGCTGGAGATAATGTAACCCAAAAAACTAATTCTCTGTACAGCGAACTCACATTTCTCCAGCTTAGCAAAAAGCGAATTGTCCATTAATAACTGTAATACCTCACGTACGCTCCGCCAATGAGACTCCAGATCCGGCGAATAAATCAAAATGTCATCCAAATACACAACCACATTTTTGCCGATCAAAGGTCTAAGGATGTCATTAATAAGATTCTGAAAAAATGCAGGCGCATTAGTAAGACCAAAGGGCATAAACAGATTCTCAAAATGACCCACAGGAGTGTTAAAAGCAGTCTTCCATTCGTCACCCTCCTTCATGCGCAACAGATTGTATGCCCCCTTAAGGTCAATTTTAGAGAACCACTTGGCCCCCATTAACTGGTTAAACAGATCAGGAATCAATGGCAGTGGGTAAGGATTGCGTACAGTAATTTTGTTAATCTCACGAAAATCCAGACAAGGACGTAAACCGCCGTCCTTTTTTTTTACAAAAAAAAAATCCAACCGCCACAGGAGACTTAGAGGGCCTAATGTGACCGGCGGCCAAACTTGTCTGTATGTATTCCTCCAAAGCCTTCCTCTCAGGAATAGTAAGGTTAAATAAACGACTTTTAGGAAGAGTCGCTCCAGGGACAAATTCAATAGAACAATCATAGTCTCTATGGGGAGGCAAAACCTGCGATTCCTTCTCAGAAAAAACTCTCCAAAAATCCTGAATAGGAACAGGCAATTCTCCCCTATCCAAAGCTGCAATACGCCCGTTACAACACTTGTCATAACATTTATGGCTCCAGGATTTAATTTCACTGGTAGACCAATCCAGTACAGGATTGTGAAATTTTAACCAGGGCAATCCCAATATTACTGGAGAAGGCAAGTTATTCAAAACTACCAAATCCAATTTCTCATGGTGAACACCATTAATAGTGAGAGGAAATTCACAGACCTTGAGAGTAATATTCTTCAAAGGGGAACCATCCACAGAAACCACAGCAATGGGGGATGATAAAGGTTCGGGTTTTAAATTGAGTCTTTCCAAGAATCCCCCATCAATTACATTCAGAGTAGACCCACAATCCACAAACACCCGAAATTCCATTAATTTTTCCTGAGCAATCGTGGAAGCAGCTAAAAATACACCCTTGGAATTTAAACAGGCAATACGGGCATGACTGAACATTTTTTTTTCTTTCTTCATACGAAGCTCACAGCCTTTAATCAAATGACCAGATTTTCCGCAATAGAAACACAAGCCTTCAGAAAATCTACGGTCTTTTTCTTGAGAGCGAGGTGCCACCGATCCAATCTCCATCGGTTCACCACTGTTAGTACACACATTCTCATAACCAGAAACTGACATAGCAGAGGATTTGCTCTCATTAACCCTTGCACGCAGTCTCCTATCCACCCGTATAGCTAATTGCATAGCCTGTTGCAAATCTTCAGGTGTAGGATAAGCAATTAGCAGGTCTTTAACCCTTTCATTGAGCCCAGCAAGAAATAGACTTTTCAGAGCAGAATCGTTCCACCCTGTTTGAGTAGACCAACGACGGAAATGAGTACAATATTTTTCCACATTACCTGATCCCTGTCTCAAACGCCTCAACTCAGTCTCAGCTGATGAGACACGGTCAGGATCATCATATAATAGTCCCAAAGCAGAAAAAAAACTATCCACTGATCTGAAGCATGTATCACTAGGTTGCAAAGAAAAGGCCCACTCCTGAGGCTCTTTGCGCAAAAGTGACATTATGAACCCTATGCGCTGGGATTCATCCCCAGAGGACTTGGGTCTCAAACGAAAATACAATAAGCAAGCATTTTTAAATGAAAAAAATTCTCGGTGTTCACCAAAAAATAAATCCGGCAAACATACCTTAGGCTCCAAGAAATGTGCTCCAGGACAGTTACTCACTTGCTGACGGAGCTCGGCCACCTCCAGAGAGAGTCCCTGCAGGCGATGAGCCAAATCCTGAACCGACACCATGATGGAACAGAAAAATCTTTCCTTAGAGAATTTGCAGGCTGGACTTACTGTTATGTTCTGCTACCAGAGCTAAGGAAAGAGAGGAGATCTGTCCCTACGATAGAACTCAGATTAATCCCTACGATGTAACAGGGGACCTGATCCTGCGATCAGACCTGCTAAAGTCCTAAGCTAGTCTGTACGGAGACCTATAGATGTGGGGAAGGAATCCCTACAAGTACTAAGGACTGGGAGGAATATGGGACACCTCCTAACAGAAATAGTAGCAGACAGACGAACAAACAAAATATATAGAACATAGAGGTCCGTAGACCAAGCAAACTAACAGAGTTAGATACAGAGCACAGGCTAGCTACAAAGTAGATATACAATGAAGTCCAGCAAAGCCAGAAGGGCGGAGCAGGATTAAATAGGCCAACAAGGTCATGTGACCAGCAAAGGAAAAAACCTAAGAGCAAGGTTCTAACATTCAGACCCTATGCTCAGTATTGAGTAGAAGCACCCTTTTGAGCTAGTACAGCCATGAATCTTCTTGGAAATGATGCAACAAGTTTTTCACACCTGGATTTGGGGATCCTCTGCCATTCTTCCTTCCGGATCCTCTCCAGTTCCGTCAGGTTGGATGGTGAACGTTGATGAACAGCCATTTTCAGGTCTCTCCAGAGATGCTCAATTGGGTTTAGGTCGAGGCTCTGTCTGGACCAGTGAAGAATGGTCACAGAGTTGTTCTGAAGCCACTCCTTTGTTATTTTAGCTGTGTGTTTAGGGTCATTGTCTTGTTGGAAGGTGAACCTTCGGCCAAGTCTGAGGTCCAGAACATTCTGGAAGAGGTTTTTATCCAGGATATCTCTGTACTTGGCCTCATTCATGTTTCCTTCAATTGCAACCAGTCGTCCTGTCCCAGCAGCTAAAAAACACCCCCATAGCATGATGCTGCCACCACCATGTTTCACTGTTGGGATTGTATTGGGCAGGTGATGAGCAGTGCCTGGTTTTCTCCACACATACCGCTTAGAATTATCACCAAAAAGTTCTATCTCTGTCTCATCACACCAGTGAATCTTATTTCTCATAGTCTGGGAGTACTTCATG
This sequence comes from Phyllobates terribilis, assembly GCF_046119375.1. Taxonomy (NCBI): domain Eukaryota; kingdom Metazoa; phylum Chordata; class Amphibia; order Anura; family Dendrobatidae; genus Phyllobates; species Phyllobates terribilis. The sequence goes on from NW_027362761.1 coordinate 289,113,312, forward strand.
TGTTTTTGAGCAAACTCTATGCGGACTTTCATAAGTCTTGCACTGTGAAGAGGCTACCATTGAGCCACTCTGCCATAAAGGCCAGACTGGTGGAGGGCTGCAGTTATAGTTGACTTTGTGGAACTTTCTCCCATCTCCCTACTGCATCTCTGGAGCTCAGCCACAGTGATCTTGGGGTTTTTCCATTGACAATATGGAAAGGAGTCTGCTGCTCACTGAGCAGCTGCTCACTGGGGTAGATGTGGGAGAGAGTGGTAGTAGGGAGCTGCAGGACAGTGAAGCATCTAGCTGGGTGACAGTTAGAAGGTGGGGTAGAGGTAAGAGTGCCTAGGAGGCTAGTCCTGATCTCGAACACCCCAATAAGTTTTCAAAGTTGGCAGATGAGGGGGGTGTCGGTACAAGGGTAGTACTGCTGCAGCAAGGCATGTCCTCTGAAAGCCGGAGGAGTGTCAGCTCCAGTAATGGGGGAAATAGGAGAGCAGGGCAGGCCAGGCAGGTGCTGGTAGTGGGGGACTCAATTATTAGGGGAACAGATAGGGCAATCTGTCACAAAGACAGGGATCGTCAAACAGTGTGCTGCCTACCTGGCGCTCGAGTCCGGCACATCACTGATTGGGTTGACAAATTACTGGGAGGGGCTGGTGAGGACCCAGCGGTCATGGTTTACATTGGCACAAATGACAAAGTTAGCATTAGGTGGAAGATCCTTAAAGATGCTTTCAGGGAATTACGCTGCAAGCTTAAAGCAAGGACCTCCAAGGTGGTATTTTCTGTAATGCTACCGGTACCACGTGCCACGCCAGAGAGGCAATGGGAGATTAGGGAGATAAATAAGTGGCTCAGGAACTGGAGTAGGAAGGAGGGGTTTGGGCTCCTGGAGAACTGGGCCGACTTCTCAGTTGGCTGCAGATTCTACGCTAGGGACGGGCTGCACCTCAATGGGGAGGGTGCAACTGTGCTGGGGGAGAAAATGGCTAGAAGGTTGGAGGGATTGGGGGGAGGGTTATCATTTTATAGGTGGGGAAGATAGTGCAGATAGTGACCTGGGCACAAATAAAGAAATTGGGGGTGGGGTTAGAAGAGTCAATATAGTAAGAAGGAATAGAGGTACAGAGAGATACATAAAATGCATGTACACTTATGCCAGAAGCCTCACCAACAAAATGGAGGAATTAGAATTAATTTTGTTGTAAAATAATTATGACATGGTGGGAATATCTGAGACATGGCTGGACGAGAGCCATGACTGGGCAGTAAATGTACAGGGCTATAGTCTGTTCAGAAATGACCGTACAAACAAGGGAGGGGGGGTGTTTATATGTAAAATCATCCTTAAAACCCATCTTGTGTGAGAATATATGTGAATCTAATGAAAATGTAGAGTCCCTGTGGGTGCAGATAAGGGGAGGGGGAAAAAATAATTAATAACTGATAGGGGTTTGTTATAAATCTCCAAAAATAATGGAAGCAGCGGAGAATATCCTCATAAAGCAAATAGATGAAGCAGCGACTCAAAGAGAAGTCATTATTATGGGGGACTACCCTGAAGTACATTGCGGAACAGAAACCTGTAGTTCAAGCAACGGTAATAGGTTTTTGACAACTTTGAGAGACAATTACCTTTCACAACTGGTTCAGGACCCAACAAGAAGGAGGGCACTGCTAGACCTAATATTAACCAACAGGCCAGACCGCATATCAAATATACGAGTTGGGGGTCACTTGGGTAATAGTGATCACAAAATAATAAGTTTTCATTTATCCTTTAATAAGATGTGCAGTAGAGGGGTTACAAGGACACTAAACTTCAGGGATGCAAATTTCCAACGGTTGAGAGATGATCTTAGTTGGACTATATACTGAGACATAAAACTACACAAAGCAAATGGAAGACATTTATTAGCATCCTGAATAGGACCTGTGCACAATATATACCCTATGGGAATAAACATGCTAGAAATAGGAGGAAACCACTATGGCTAAATAGAGCTGTAAGGGGTGCAGTAAGTGACAAAAAAAGCATTTAGAGAACTAAAGCAAGTAGGTAGTAATGAGGCATTAAATAAATACAGAAAATTAAATAAATTCTGTAAAAAACAAATCAAGGCAGCAAAGATTGAGACAGAGAGACTCATTGCCAGAGAAAGTAAAAATAATCCCAAAATATTCTTTAACTACATAGATAGTAAAAAACTTAAAAATGATAGTGTTGGCCCCCTTAAAAATAGTCTTGGTGAAATGGTGGATGAGGATGAGGAAAAAGCCAATATGCTAAATTATTTTTTTACAACAGTATTTACACAAGAAAATGGCATGACAGAAAACATGATTAGTGATGACAAAAATTATCCATTAAATGTCACTTGCTTAACCCAGCAGGAAGTATGGCGGCATCTAAAAATCATTAAAGTTGACAAATCCCGGGGCCCGGATGGGATACACCCGCGAGTACTGCAGGAATTAACTAACGTCATAGATAGACCATTATTTTTAATCTTTAAAGATTCCATAATAAGAGGATCTGTACCACAGGACTGGCGTATAGCAAATGTGGTGCCAATATTCAAAAAGGGGACAAAAACCGAACTTGGAAATTATAGGCCAGTAAGCTTAACATCTACTGTGGGTAAAATCCTGGAGGGTTTCCTAAGAGATGCTATATTAGAGAATAACGTCATGACCCAATATCAACATGGGTTTACGAGGGACCGTTCCTGTCAAACTAATCTGATTAGCTTTTATGAGGAGGCAAGTTCCGGACTGGACCAAGGAAATGCAGTGGATGTTGTGTATATCGACTTTTCAAAAGCTTTTGATAAGGTTCCACACAAAAGGTTGATGCATAAAATGAGAACAATGGGAATAGGGGAAAATATATGTATTTGGGTTACGAACTGGCTCAGTGATAGGAAACAAAGGGTGGTTATTAATGGAGCACACTCAGACTGGGTCTCAGTTAACAGTGGGTACCACAGGGGTCAGTATTGGGCCCGCTTCTTTATAACATATTTATTAATGATCTTGTAGGTGGCATACAGAGTAGTATTTCAATATTTGCAGATGGCACTAAACTCTGCAGGGTAATCAATACAGAGGAGGACAATTTTATATTACAGGAGGATCTATGTAAACTAGAAGATTGGGCTAATAAATGGCAAATGAGCTTTAATGGGGATAAATGTAAGGTAATGCACTTGGGTAGAGGAAATAAAATGTATAATTATATGCTTAATTGTAAAACACTGGGCAAAACTGTCACCGAAAAAGACCTGGGTGTATTGGTGGACGACAAGTTTACGTTTGGTGGCCAGTGTCAGGCAGCTGCTGAAAAGGCAAATAAAATAATGGGATGCATTAAAAGAGGCATAAATGCTCATGAGGAGAACATAATTTTACCTCTATTCAAGTCACTAGTGCGACCACAATTAGAATACTGTGTACAGTTCTGGTCTCCGGTGTATAAGACATAGCTGAACTAGAGCGGGTGCAGAGAAGAGCATTATTAGAGGACTCTGGGGTCTGCAATACAAAGAAAGGTTATTACACTTGGGGTTATTTACTTTGGAAAAACGAAGGCTTAGGGGTGATCTTATTACTATGTACAAGTATATGAGGGGACAGTACAAAGACTTTTCTACTGATCTTTTTACGTTGAGGCCTGAAACGGGGACAAGGGGGCATCTTCTACGTCTGGAGGAAAGAAGGTTTAATCATAATCACAGACGCGGATTCTTTACTGTAAGAGCAGTGAGACTATGGAACTCTCTGCCGCATGATGTTGTAATGAGTGATTCACTACTAAAATTTAAGAAGGGCATGGATGCCTTTCTTGAAAAGTATAATATTACAGGTTATAAAGACTAGATTCCTTGATAGGGTGTTGATCCAGGGAACTAGTCTGATTGTCGTATGGAGTCAGGAAGGATTTTTTCTCCCCAATGTGGAGCTTGGTGTTTGCCACATGTTTTTTTTTTGCCTTCCTCTGGATCAACATGTTAGGCTATGGGTTGAACTAGATGAACTTAGTCTTCCTTTAACCTTAAAAAGTATGTTACTATGTTCTTCTTTACCTTTCTCACCAAGGTTTTTCTCCCACGATAGCTCAGTTTGGCTGGATGGCCCGGTCTAGGAACACTTCTGGTGGTCCCAAACTTCTTTCATTTAAGGATTATGGAGGCTACTGTGCTCTTAGGAACATTGAGTAATGCAGAAATTATTTTATAACTGTGGCCAGATCTGTGCCTTGCCGCAATTCTGTCTCTGAGCTCCTTGGGCAGTTCCTTTGAGCTCATGATTCTCATTTGGTCTGACATGCACTGTGAGCTATGAGGTCTTATAGACAGATGTGTGCCTTTCCAAATCAAGTCATATCAGTTTAATTAAACACAGCTGGACACCAATTAAGCAGTAGAACTATCTCAAAGAGGATCACAAGGAAATGGACAGCATGTGAATTAAATATGAGTGCCTGAGTAAAGGGTCTGAATCCTTATGACAATGTGATATTTCAGTTTTTCTTTTTTAATAAATTAGCAAAAATTTCTACATTTCTATTTTTTTTTCAGTCAAGATGGGGTGTAGAGTGTACTTTAATGAGAAAATAAATGAACTTTTTAGAATTTATCAAATGGCTGCAATGAAACAAAGGATGAAAAATTTAAAGGGGGTCTGAATACTTTCCGTACCCACTGTAAACATAGATAGAGAAGCACATGTGGTACAAGTTCTTACCTCCTGTGGGTGGTGGTGCCTGCCCTGATGCACGTTTTGGTGCACTGCCTTCTTCTGGAGGTGACATCACACCAGTAGAAGCAAGTTCTTATAGCAACATGTAACCAATCAGCACACAGAATACACAAATAAAATTCATTAGTAGTGATGAGCAAACGTGCTTGCCACTGCTCTGTACTTGCCCGAGCAACACTGTGCTCGACGAGCTCGGCGCTCGGCAAGTATTTCCGAGTTGCTCAGGCGGGAACTCGGGTCCCCTCCCTGCATGTTTGGCGCTCTTTAGAGAGCCAATGAACATGCAGGGATTGCCTACCAGGCACTGTAATGCCGTAGCCATGTTGGTTGTGGGCATTACAATGATTGGCTGGCCGCACAGCATCATCAGGTGTATATAATATTGGGCGCCGCCATGCTCGTCGCGGTCTACTCCGGAACCAGGCAGAATAGGGAGAGCTGTTGCTGCGTCAGGGAGAGATTTTCTTCTTCATAGTTAGTATAGGTATTCCACAATATATGTATATATATATATATATATATATATATATATATATATCCATCTGAAATAACAGTCATTCTGAGGACTAATCCAGCTGCATATATTCAGTGGTGATAGCAGGAATTGGACAGGCAGGCAGTGTATGTAAAATCAGACATTTCTTTCTTTTTCTTTATGTTGGAATGTGTCAGTCAAGCTGTTCACACTATGTGTCTGTGAAGGATAGTATTAGCAAATAACAGGCCTGGTATTTAAAACCGTGGTTCTCCGGCAGACATAACACCTATAAGAGTGTTCCAAAACAAAACATTTGTAGTGAACGTAGAAAATATTGTTCTCCATTTATAGATTGTAGCTGTTTGTCAGTGTACACCATTTTACAGCTCCATTTGCTTGTTCGCAGAATACAGCCATATTTTTTTAGTTTTTTTCATATTATTGTATTGTGGAAGCAGAGGAACTTTTTTCAATGATCAGATGCACGTGGTCCGTATGACTGCCATACTAATGCAGAAATTTTGTGGACCGTGCCAAACATTCCACTCTTTTTAAAGTCAGCCACCTGTGTTTTGTTGAACTCATTGACACTTGGTTGCTGACAAATACCATACTATTAGGCAACTGCCTAAAAATGTGGCCATCAGACGTTATCCCATATAACTGCCCTAATAATCCAGCAATTATTATGAGAGTGTCAACTATTACACTCCATTTAAAGTATTGCAGTTGAGGGTACAAACCAATTCTTAGTTGGCCGCTGACAAATAGCATATCTGTAAACAATGCTGTCAGAGTATTACGCCACTTTTGCGGACTGACAAAAAAATGCATACAAAAAACAAGCAAAAATGAAAAAAATGATAAAAAACATTCTTTCCAGGGTAATGACTTGTATATAAGGCTAAAAAAAAAAAAAAATAAAGTTGTGGACTGTGGAAGACATTTATGCGACCATAATGAACACTCATGTGTAGCTGGTGATGATACCACCTAGCAGCACCTGTTCCTATTGTAAATGCATCTGACAGTGTTATCAATAGTGTTGAGCCACCCCCGTAGTGTTCGAGTTCGGTTCGGTTCGTCGAACACCCGTATGTTCACAGAACTGTTCATCGAACTGTTCGTCAAACACCTTTGAACACCGTTAAAACCAATGGCAGGCAAACAAAAACACATAGAAACACATAGAAAACACCTTCAAAGGTGTCCAAAAGCTGACAAACTGCTGTGAAGACACAACTAACACATGGAAAAGTGACAAGTACATATAGTCATGCGAAAAGAAAAGAGGTGGAGGAGTAAAAGGAGGGGGAGACACAGATATAGGCATGTCATGACCTTCTAAAACCAAAAAAGTGTGAAGCCGTCACGGCCAGTCCGTTCCTGCCCGTGCATCCTCCGTGTCGCCGGCTTTGTGCCAGAGCCGCGGTGGACCCTGACAGCCAGCCCCCCTCTCCCAAAACTGGTGCCTGTCCGCTGGTGGGTCAAGCGAGCCCTCCTGCGGTGGATGCAGGTCTAATCTTTTTAATTTAAATTGTCTCTCTAATTTGAATTAGTACACTTTAAATCCTTTTACAAGGATCTATTGGAGGGCAAGTCTCATGCCTGCCGCCACGTAATTCCATCTCCAGTAGCGTCCACTAAAGCTGCTGCAGTTAAAAAGCTTTTATAAGGATCGAGCTCGGCGGTCCACCGCAAGGAGTCCTACGATCAGTCCCAGCCCCTATGCCTTGGGGTGCCTCCCCGATGCTCTTCACTGAGTGTCCCGGGGGCCCGAACCATTTCCTTTGAAAAAATTAAGTGTCCAAACAACAGGTGGTGTAGCTTGCTTAACAGCTGGGATAATCCGCTGACTAGCAGAGACTGCTACTAGGCACAAAGTATTTCCTGGGCTAGATGCAGTTAAAAATTTGTAATTAGATACTCTCGTTGGATGCTGAGAAAGCATTCCATAGAGTCTCCTGGCACGCCATATATTATTCTCTTAAAAAGCTTGGGGTAGGGGTCTAGGGGACCCTTTTATAGCCAAAATCACGGCCCTGTATCGCAATACGTCACCTAGGCTGAAGATAAATGGAACATTTTCATCACCTTTCATAATCACCAATGGGACAAGGCAGGGATGTCCTCTGTCCCCTCTCTTATACATCCTAGTGATGGAGCACCTGCTCTCATCAATTCGCCATAACCCCAATATTAGGTGAATTGAGGTGGGAGGCACCGAGTACAAGAGCTCTGCATTTGCTGATGATGTCCTAGTATATATCACTCAATCACATATATCCATCCCTGCTGTTATGGCTGAACTAGATCACTTTGTTACATGGTCACATTTTAAAATCAATGCAGCGAAGTCTGAGGCCCTCGATGTCTCCCTCCCCAAATCCATACAGGATTCCATCCAGTCCAACTTTCCCTTTGCCTGGCCCTCACAGGGTATCAAATGCTTAGGAATTCGTATTCATAGAGACCTCTCCCGTCTATGTTATCTTAATATTGGGCCCTTTATTGAACAACTCCATACAGACCACGGTTGGCAAGTTAGAACTGTAAGATTCACTACGTGAACCACTGGTGTTTTGTGGAAAAGCACATGTACACTGTGTTCCAAATTATTATGCAAAAAGTGTTTAGGAGTGATAAGGTAAGAATTTTTTTGTTTGTCAGTTAAACTCATTGATGGTGATATGTGTCAGGGCTCTTTATATCACTGTAAGCAATTGCAGACACCTGTGCTAATTAGTTTGGCAGGTGTGCCCAATGAAAGGCAAGACTACTTAAGAAGGCTGTCCCACATTATTAAGCAGCCTACATTTTCTGCCAAAATGGGAAAGAAAAAGGATGTGTCGGCTGCTGAGAAGCAACAAATTGTGGAGTGTTTAGGTCAAGGCATGACTACAATCAACATTGCCAAGACACTTCATCCTGATCATCGCACAATCAAGAAGTATGTAGCTGACTGACAGTACACACGTGTGCGTGCTGATAAGGGAAAATTGAGGACTCTTTCCTACAGGCAATTACGTCAGGTTAAAAGAGCAGCGGCAAAAACGCCTTGTCATAGCAGCAGACAAGTTTTTGAAGCTGCTGGTGCCTCCAAAGTCCCCCGAACAACAAGATGCAGAGTCCTTCAGAGGTTTGCAGCTGTGCGTAAACCATCCTGTCGACCTCCTCTATCCACTGCCCACAAGCAGAAACGGCTCCAGTGGGCCAAACAATACATGAAGACTGACTTCAAAACAGTTTTGTTCACCGATGAGTGCCGTGCAACGCTCGATGGTCCAGATGGATGGAGTGGAGGATGGCTGGTTGATGGACACCCCATGCAAACACGGCTACAGCGCCAACAAGGAGGAGGTGGAGTAATGTTTTGGGCTGGAATCATGGGGAGAGAGATTGTCGGCCCCTTTAGGATCCCTGAAGGGGTAAAGATGAACTCCATAATGTATGTGGAGTTTCTCAAACAGCACTTCCTGCCATGGTTCAAGAAGAAGAACCGTGTATTCCGCAGCAAGATCATATTCATGCATGATAATGCACCGTCTCATGCTGCACATAACACATCTGCATCTCTGGCTGATATGGGCATAAAAGGGGACAAACTTATGGTGTGACCCCCATGCTCCCCTGACCTCAACCCCATTCAGAACCTCTGGAGCATCATCAAAAGGAGTGTCTATGATGGCGGGAGGCAGTTCACATTTAAGCAACAGCTCTGGGTGAGTATTCTGTCCTCATGCAAAACAATTGAAGCAGAAACCATCCAAAACCTGAAAATTCAATGGATGAGACAGTTTAGAAGCTCCTTTCGAACAAAGGGTCCTATGTGCAAATGTAACATCACCTAGAATAAAGTTTTGAGTTGAAAACCGTTTGATTTCAGTTTCTAATAACCTGCTAATGCTTATAATTTCAAAAATGACCATTTTTTTGTTCTTTATTAAAATGAAAAGGTTGATCGAAGAGTTTGGGGGATCTAAGAGTGTGGCAACCCAATAGTCAGGATTACTTCGAATTCTGACAATCTGAGGGTCATGTTGCAGGTAGTGCAGCAAGAAGGCACTCATGTGTCTTGCGCATCTAGGAGACCCAAAATTATTTTCCGGGCTAGATGCAGCTAGTAATTATTATTAATTTGAATGCTGGTGGAGCTTAGCATAGATGGCCTAATAGAATCAGTACTGCACACTGCTACAAAGCCCAAATTATTTTCCAGCCAAGATACAGATAAACATGATTAGTAATTTTAAATCTGGTGGAGTTTAGTATAGATGGCCTAATAGAATCAGTACTGCACACTGGTACAAGGCCCAAATTATTTTCCAGCCAAGATACAGATAAACATGATTAGTAATTTTAAATCTGGTGGAGTTTAGTTTAGATGGCCTAAAAGAATCAGTACTGCACACTGCTACAAGGCCCAAATTATTTTCCAGCCAAGATACAGATAAACATGATTAGTAATTTTAAATCTGGTGGAGTTTAGTTTAGATGGCCTAAAAGAATCAGTACTGCACACTGCTACAAGGCCCAAATTATTTTCCAGCCAAGATACAGATAAACATGATTAGTAATTTGAAAGCTTAAAACGGTTGGTGAGGTGATTTTAACAAATCATCAAGCTTTTACTCTCCCCAGGATGACACAGGGGTAGAAAAATCGTTTCAGATCCATGATTTGTTCATCTTTATGAACATGAGTCTGTCTACATTATCAGTGGAGAGCCGCGTGCGCTTATCTGTCAGCACACCACCAGCAGCGCTGAACATACGTTCAGACAGAACGCTGGCTGAGGGGCATGACAAGATCTCCAAGGCGTAAGTGGCGGGCTCCGGCCATTTATCCAGATTGGAAGCCCAAAAAGAGCAAGGGTCCAGTGACACAGTCATGGCTTCAATGTTTCCTTGGAGATACTCCTGTACCATCGTCTCTAGGCATTGACTATGTGTCAGACTTCTTGTCTCCTGTGGCCTTGCAAAGGATGGGCTTAAAAAGTGGTGAAATGATTCCGCAAAATTGATGTTACCAGCAGATACTGTGTTTCTGTTACATTTTGAGTGCTGAACACTCGACGGTCCCACGTTTGGCAATTTTGAACTGTGAGATTCACTACGTGCACCACTAGTGTTTTGTGGAAAAGCACATGTAAGATTCTGCAACAGTCTCTGCTGATACTCCTGCATGCGTGCATCTCTTTCTATGGCAGGAATAATTTCTGCAAATTTACTTTTGTACCGGGGATCTAACAGTGTGGCAACCCAGTAATCAGGATTATTTCTAATTCTCACAATTCGAGGGTCATGTTGCAGGTCGTGCAGCAAGAAGGCACTCATGTGTCTTGCGCATCCAGGAGCACCAAGTCCCTGTTGTGTTGGTGGCGAGGTAACATTCATGCTTCCTTCCTATGCCCTCTCCCCCCAACCTCGCACAAAAGAAATGTGATCAAGTTCTCCCTCATCTGATGAGTCTTCCATCAGTTCGTCCTCCACTTCTTCCTGGGCTCCTGCACCTTCCTCACTAGTTTGGCTGCTACCATGCGCCCTGGTAAAACCATCTCCCCCACCCTCACATGCCTGCCGCCTTGGTGCTGCCGACCGTCTGGTCCTTGCAGATGTTAGCCCTTCCGCATACAACTCCTCCTCCTCTACTTCCTCCACCTCCTCTTGTGCCACCACCTGACTCCGAATTCTGTTTAACATGTGCTCCAGCATGTAAATCACCGGAATAGTCATGCTGATAATGGCATCGTCAGCACTAAACATCTTCGTCGCCATTTCAAAACTGTGCAGAAGGGTGCATAGGTCACTGATCTGAGACCACTCCTCCAGCGTGATTTGCCCCACCTCTGGATCTCGTTGGCCCAGGCTATACATCACAACATATTGCAACAGGGCTTGTCGGTGCTGCCACAGTCGCTGCAACATGTGCAGAGTTGAATTCCACCGGGTAGGCACAACGCATTTTAGCCAGTGAAGTGGCAGGCCCAATGACTTCTGTAGAGATGTAAGTCGCTGAGCTGCGGGATGCGAACGGTGGAAGTAAGCACACAGCGACCATGCCCTCTGCAGAAGGCCATCTAGTCCGGGATAGTGGGCAAAAAATTGCTGGACAACCAGGTTCAACACGTGAGCCATACAAGGCATGTGTGTGACATTGCCCTGGCGAAGGGCCACACCGAGGTTTGCAGCATTGTCGCACACAGCCTTCCCTGGTTTCAGGTCCAGTGGAAACAACCATTCATGAAACTGGATCTCCAGAGCTGACCACAACTCCTCAGCTGTGTGACTCACATTTCCCAGACATTTCAATGTAAAAACCGCCTGATGACATTGAGCCCTGCTGCCAGCATAGTAAGGAGGTGTGCAGGATCCCTTCTGCGCAGTTAGAAAGCTTGTGGCATGACCAGACAGGCTTTGGGTGGAGGTGGAGGACGAAGAGGAGGTTGAGGAGGCAGAAGCAGTGGAGGAAAGATAAAGATAAAGAGGATTGACGCACAACTCATGGGGACGGCAAGACTTGGACAGCAGCACCTTCTCCTGCTGTCACCATAGTTACCCAGTGCCCAGTCAGCGACATGTAACGCCCCTGTCCATTCCTACTCGTCCAAGTGTCTGTGGTGAAATGCACCCTGTCACGCACAGAGTTTCTCAAAGAAGCGGTGATGTTGTGTGCGACATGCTGGTGGAGCGCAGGCACACCTTTCTTTGAGAAGTAGTGCTGACTGAGCATCTGGTACTGGGGCGCTGCGACGGACATAAGGTCTCGAAAATCCTCTGTGTCCACCAGGTGGAAAGGAAGCATTTCTGTAGCCAAGAGCTTGCAGATGGTGAAATTCAAGCTCTTAGCTTTCTCATGGCTAGGAGGAAATGGTCTTTTACTTGTCCACATCTGAGGGACCGAGGGCTGGCTTTTGTGCTTAGACGGGGTTGAGAAGGGTGTCCCCGGCAAACTGCCGGTCTGTGAGGAAGATGCAGGCGGACATGTTTGGTTGCCTTGATCCAAAGGTGGTGCTATCGATGTCAGACAGCGCTGAACACCAGCTGGTGTTTCCACCTCCAAAAAAAATGATGACCTGCCAATCACTCTGGCTGTTGCGGGTAAAGAGGTGGCAGGTCTGCGTCCCAAAACAGGTGTGACTGCTGTCCCCCCAGTCACAGAGGATGAAGAGGCCATGGATGCACAAGATGTGGCAGATGGTGGTTGGCCTGCCGGCTAGGCCGCATTGTAGCACAGTGAGCTTCCCACTGCAACTTATGCTTCATATCCATGTGCGGGTTCATGCATGAAGTACTCAAACTATATATTTTTTGGCCTGTACTCAGCTTTTGCTGACAAATGTTACAGATAACACGAGTTGGGTCATCTTTATCGATCTGAAAAAATGCCCAGGCTATGCAAGGCTTAGCACCCATGCGAACTGAAGAGCCACCACGACTTGTGGTCAGAGGCAGAGTTGTGTTTGAGGATGCAGTTGTTGATGTGCTTCCAGTACTACGTCTCTGTCCAGGAAGGCACAACCTGACCTCGTCGTCACTAGCATCCTCCTCCACCTCATCTGCTGACCTCATCTCTTGGCTGACTGTGGGTTGACAGTAAGTGGGATCTCCAACCTCGTCATCATCACCCTGTGTGTTATAACACCCGTCGTCCTCAGAGCCAACCTCTTCCTGCCCTGACAAAAAACTAAAGTTGTCGCTCCAATCCGGTATTTGAGTCTCATCATCATCTTCCTCATTGTCTCCACCAACAGGATTTACAGTTTGGGAATGAGGGTCTACATTATGGTCAGAACCTTCTGCGTGTGGTCCTGGATCTGACTCATAAAGATTCTGGGCATCAGTGCAGATCATTTCCTCGTCTGGATTCACAGAAGCTCTGGAGCCGACCTCTGATTCCCAGGCTATAGTATGAGTAAACAGCTCTGCAGACTCAACCATCTGTTCTACCCCATACTCAGACGGGCTGCTGGAGACTTGGGAGCTGTGAGGAAGCAAGTGTGATTGGGGTGACACCTCTGAGGACTGGAGTATTTGTGATGTTGAAGTTGAGGTGGAGGAGAGCCCACTTAAAGGAGCACTTGATATCCGTTGAAGCACCTGCTGTTTTTGTGCCTCATCTGGAATTTGTAGCGATTGGCATGGCCGTAAGAAAGTGATCTTATCACATTGTCCGCTAAAAGAAGTAGACATCTTAGTTTGGCTGGAAGATGGTCTTTCTTCTGCAGATGTTACTGTGGCTTAACACCTACCCCACGGACACAACCTTTTTTTCCCTTCCTAACACGCCTATTCCTCTTTCCACCAGCAGCAGGCCTTTTTCCACTCATTTTGGTGGTAATCGAATTCACAACTCTGGAGTTGTTTGCACAAAAAACAATGGATGGGAACTGAGCAGAGCTGAGTGGCCAAACTGTGGTATTAGCCCAAAAGTATTGGCTGGGTTAGATGCAGATAAAAATTATATTGAATTTGCAACCTGGTGGAGGTTAGTATAGATGGATTTATAGAACAAGTCCCACACACTGCTACAAGTCGAAGTTCAAATATTTTTTCAGAGCTAGATGCAGATAAAAATTATTTTGAATTTGCAACCTGCTGGAGGTTAGTATAGATGGACTAATAGAACAAGTCCCACACACTGCTACAAGCCAAAATATTTTTTCAGAGCTATATGCAGAAAAAAATTATATTGAATTTGCAACCTGCTAGTGGTTAGTATAGATGGACTAATAGAACAAGTCCCACACATTGATACAAGCCGAAGCCCAAATATTTTTTCAGAGCTTGATGCAGATAAAAATTATTTTGAATTTGCAACCTGCTGGAGGTTAGTATAGATGGACTAATAGAACAAGTCCCACACACTGCTACAAGCCGAAATATTTTTTCAGAGCTAGATGCAGAAAAAAATTATATTGAATTTGCAACCTGATGGAGGTTAGTATAGATGGACTAATAGAACAAGTCCCACACACTGCTACAAGCCAAAATATTTTTTCAGAGCTAGATGCAGAAAAAAATTAGATTGAATTTGCAACCTGGTGGAGGTTAGTATAGATGGACTAATAGAACAAGTCCCACACACTACTACAAGCCGAAATATTTTTTCAGAGCTAGATGCAGAAAAAAATTATATTGAATTTGCAACCTGATGGAGGTTAGTATAGATGGACTAATAGAACAAGTCCCACACATTGCTACAAGCCGAAGCCCAAATATTTTTTCAGAGCTAGATGCAGATAAAAGTTATTTTGAATTTGCAACCTGCTGAAGGTTAGTATGGATGGACTAATAGAACAAGTCCCACACACTGCTACAAGCCGAAATATTTTTTCAGAGCTAGATGCAGAAAAAAATTATATTGAATTTGCAAACTGATGGAGGTTAGTATAGATGGACTAGTAGAACAAGTCCCACACACTGCTACAAGCCGAAATATTTTTTAAGAGCTAGATGCAGAAAAAAATTATATTGAATTTGCAAACTGATGGAGTTTAGTATAGATGGACTAACAGAACAAGTCCCACACACTGCTACAAGCCGAAATATTTTTTCAGAGCTAGATGCAGAAAAAAATGATATTGAATTTGCAACCTGCTAGAGGTTAGTATAGATGGACTAATAGAACAAGTCCCACACACTGCTACAAGCCGAAGCCCAAATATTTTTTCAGAGCTAGATGCAGATAAAAATTATTTTGAGTTTGCAACCTGCTACAGGTTAGTATATATGGACTAATAGAACAAGTCCCACACACTGCTACAAGCCGAAGCCCAAATATTTTTTCTGAGCTATATGCAGATATAAATTATTTTGAATTTGGAACCTGGTGGAGGTTAGAATAGATGGACTAATAGAATGATACTATGTCCAAAAGGTTTTACTTCACTAGTTGCAGTAAAAAAAATTGTATTCTATACACAGGTGGTGTAGCTTGCAACACAGATAGGCTTCTCCACTGACTAACACACACTGCAAGAGGACAAAAAGGATTTGCTTTGCTAGATTTAGCCAAATGCTGTGAAAAAAACTTGCACAGCACTGGCACAGACCTGCCTGGCAAAAAGTGATAGGAACTGATGTAACCTAGCCCTGAAAAGGACTGCAATTACAATTAGTCTTTACTCCCAACCTATCTATTTAAGAGCACAGACCTGCCTGATAAAAGTGATAGGAACTGATGTAACCTAGCCCTGTAAAGGACTGCAATTACAATTAGTCTTTACTCCCAACCTATCTATTTAAGAGCACAGACCTGCCTGATAAAAGTCGTAGGAAATGATGTAACCTAGTCCTTAAAAGGACTGCAATCACAATATTCCCTACTCCCAAGCTATCTGTAGATTTGTGCGAAAATTGGCTTGAAATTAACAAAGTATAGCGCACACAGCAACAGCGGTGCCGTCTAACACGCAGATGCAGCAGTGAGAAAATGGTGGCAACGGGGAAAATGGCTGGGTCTAATAGGGCAAGGACATGTGACATACACTGCAAATGACACATGCCCTTGCTTGTGTGAAAAAAAGCAATTCGCTCCGTGTGTGCGCTGCTGATAGGCTGACAGATTGCACCTCCCCACTGTAAATGCGGGAAAGAGAAAAAAAAAAGGAGATCTTCATTATTTCTGCAGAGATCCATCCCCTGCCCCTCCCCCCGCCCCGCTGTACACTCAAACTGCATATTAACATTAATTTTCAGCATTACTGAGAATAAATCCAGTTATGATTTTGGTGCACGAATAGTTATCGAACATAACCTCGAACAGCCGAATTTTTTTCAAATCGTTCGGATTCGCCTAACGGCTCGAACACTGCCCAAAACAGCTCGAATTTGAGATTGGCGAACAGTTTGAGTCGAACACCGCTCATCTCTAGTTATCAATAGGGAATAGAATAGATTTTTCATTTTTTTGGGCAGCACTAGCAGCATTAGCAGTATAAGGCAATAATACCTGGCTGGATGGGTGTAATACGCTATCGATACTGCAATACCTCACCCATAAAAGAATTTCAGATAAGACATTTAATATTCTAGAACCTTGAATCTATTTGAATTGTCCTTCCCATTATTAAGGAAGGACAGGCTGTGCTGAAGATGATATGCTTATCGCATTGCTTAGGTGACAAACCGCCCACTGCTGCAGAGTTGTTGAAAACTGTAACACAGCAGCCTGATCTGTGGCTCTCACCGCTGAACATACAGCCAGGCATGGTTGTGTGTGTCAATGGGTGGAACTTGGTGGTGGAGAAATGACAGCCGGAGTAGATATGGTTTCCCTCTATGCCAGTTCTTTCACAGAGCTCAAGAATATGGCTGTGGTGAAATACAACTCTCACCGAGAAGCAGTGTCAGTGAAAAACATTTTGCCCACCAGAGGATTTGATTTTGAGGGCCCACCTTTCTCCCCGGTTCAAGAGCCCCATAGCAGCTGCAAAATTTGCGCTATCATGAACTCTCCTGATGGAGAAGCAAGGGCCCACCCGAGAATTCTCTGGTGGGCCTGTAATACCCTGCCGAGAAGCCGCCCTGGCTAAGAAAAGTGTGTGAGAGGGTTCCTGGACACTCTATGGCTGTTTTTTTACTATGGACTGGCTCCAGCAATCTATAAGATTGCAATCTATGATCCATTCACTGGCTCCCCATTGGCCAGATACTTCAGTTCAAAACCGTAACCATAACATGCAAAGCCATCCACAACCTGTCTGCTCCGTCTATCTATGACCTAGTCTCCCGGTACATACTAGCACGCAACCTCCGATCCTCATAACATCTCCTTCTCTACTCCCGTCTTCTCTCCTCTTCCCACAAGTGCATACAAGATTTTTCCTGTGTATCCCTTCTACTCTTGAACTGTGTACCCCAACATATCAAACTCTTGCCTACTGTTGAAACCTTTAAAAGGAAGCTGAAGACCCATGTCTTCCGACAAGACTACAACCTGCAGTAACACTCGCTCCACCATACAGCTGCATGACCAGCTGTACCCTCATCTACTGTATCATCACCCATCCCTTACTGTTTGTGCGCCCTCACGAGCAGGGTCCTCTCTGCTCTTGTACCAATTAGTGACTTCTTTTCACATGTAAAGCGCAATGGAATAAATGGTGCTATAATAATGAATAATAATAGTTATACTACTTGTACTCTGGGTCAATTGATGGCACTTTCCTGGTGACTGCCCCTAAATTGATGTGTTTTGGCAGCTTTTGGTCCCGTTTGAAGGTGTTGTGTATACGTTTGGTTTTGGCATCCATTGAATCCAAATGCGTTTGGCAATGTTCGGCGAATATTCGACAATTACATTGGCGAATATTGCAAAAACAGCGATTGTAATCAGAAACGAATATTGAAATATTTGCTAGTCTCTAATCAGAAACACCGTTAAAAAAAAATATGTGGGTGTTGCATCACGGTCTCCCTGGTGATATGGTGGTGGTGGAGGATGAGGAGAAGGAGGAGGGCAACATAAAATAAAACAATTCCTGAACGGTATACCTCTGTCTGGGTGTGAAGGGGTGCATGGAAATAGACCCCCCAAAAAATAACCACTAGATTTGAGATTATGTTTGATGCTATCATCTGGTGGTGTTAAGAAGTCTGGTCCAATTCAGCCCTTGTTCATTTATATAAGAGTCAGCCTGTCAGCATTTTCAGTTAACAGGCAGATGCGCCTATCAGTTTTATCAGTTATAATGCACCCGGTGGCACTAAAAACTATCTCTGACAAAACGCTAGCGGCCAGGACTTCCAAGGCGTAGAAAGACAGTTCATGCCATGTGTCCAGCTTGCATCTTCCAAAACGTTTCCCTCCTTGTCAGAGTTCCCCATGTATCAGGGCCTGGGTTCTGAGAGGGTCTGAGAAAACTGTCCCAAATCTTTGACAGCATTCTCCTGCCTCTGCCGCATCTTGCTTGTGTCTTCCTCGCTTGTACTCCTTGGTTGTCCAATGAACTGTCTGACTGTGACCTCTGCCACCAGCATTGTCAGATGGGAATTTTTTTTTTGTTAGAATTCTTCAGCAAGAGCCTGAACTTAATATCTTCAAAAATGAACTCCTTTGGTTTCCTCCCTTTACTAACCTACCTATACCTGACTTTGCAATTTCCTTTATGTGCTGCCACTATAACTCCCACTTGGCACGCCTGATATCTTGGAGTCATATTTGACAAAAATGTTTCCTTTATTCAACGTGGAAAATCACTCACTCGCTCATATCACCTGCACCTTAAAAACTTCTCCAGAAGTCAACCTTTTCTCACCTTTGATACTGCAAAAACTCTTACTGTCTGTCTTATTCACTTCTGCAACTCTCTTCTAATTAGTCTCCCTCTAAACAAACTGTCTCCTCTCCAAGCCCTTCTAAATGCAGCAGCCAGGATTGTATTTCTATCAAGCCGCTTCACCGACGCCTCTACCTTGTGCCAGTTATTGCACGGGTTAGGTTAAACAATCGCTACAGAATACAATACAAACTCATCTCTCTCACCCACTAAGCTGTCCACAGTTCTGCACCGGCCTATATCTCTTCCCTCATTTTTGTGTATCACCCCTCCTGTGCCCTCCATTCTGCAACCGATCTAAGACAGACATCCTCATTAATCAAAACCTCACACCTCCATCTCCAAGAATTCTCTGGTGCTGTTCCAGTTTTCTGTAATGCCCAAAATGCGTACAACGCGATGCTCACGGTAAAGGCAGGGAAACATAAAGTCGGCCTTGTGTGCCAGACTGCCAACAGCCAAGACTTCCCTGTTCTCACCGAGAGTATGACTGTCTATGTTCTCTTCCTCCTCCTCCTCATTATCACTCAATTCGCGTTGAGATGAGGCTGGGCTGGGTATTATCAGCCTGTATAGTTCCTTGCTCCGCCTGCAATGCCTCCTCTTTAATTGTGAGCAGCGAGCATTTCAGTAGACAGAGAAGCGGGATGGTGATGCTAATTATGGCGTCATCACCGCTCACCATCTTGGTGGAGTCCTCAAAGGTTTGGAGTAGGGCACAGATGTCAGATATCCATGCCCACTCATCAGCTCTTATGTGCAGAGGCTGACCTGAATGCTGACGGACGTGTTGAAACTGGTACTCAACAACTGCTCTCTGCTGCTCAAAATCATTCCAAACATCTGCAACGTTGATTTCCAACATGTAATCACATCGCACACCAGTCGGTAAGCTGAAATCTGCAAACGCTGCTGAAGCCCTGCCAGGGCGGCGAAAGCTGTAGCTGACTTTCTGAAATGGGCATACACGCGGCGTACTTTCACAAGTAGCTCTGGCAGATCCGTGTAGATTTTGAGAAACTGTAGAACCACTAAGTTGAGCACATGGGCCAGGCATGTTAGATGTGTGAGCTTGCCTAGCTTCAGAGCCGATACCAGGTTCTCTGATACAGCTTTCAACAACTCTGCAACGGTGTGCGATTTGTCGCCTAAGCACACAGTCCTGATTATTGTTATTGCCACACACGAATTTTAAGTAAATAATCTGGAATATGTCCTGAAAAAATGAATCAAGTGATGGAGATGGAGGCTGAAGAGGAGGAGGAGGAGGTGGTGCATGAGCTGTAGATTTTAGGGGTAACCCTGATTGACCCAGGGCCCGCAATCCTCTGCATCGGGAGGACGTGTCCGGTCCCAGGGTCCCACTGGGTCCCAGCTTCCACAATAGTAACCCAGTGGAATGCGTCAGTGAAATGAACCGTCCATGGACACATTCACTTGTCCACGTGTTTGTGGTTAGGCGGTTCTGGGGAGGGCACAAGTAATGTCATGGGACTCGTGCTTGTGGAAGGCGGAGATGATACCGGGAGAAATAGTGGCCACTGGGGACAGAGTATGGATACCCGGTCTCCTCCCCCATGAGGTTGTGGAAAGTTTCCACCTCCATGAGCCTAAAAGGCAACATTTCAAGTGCAATCAACTCAGAAATGTGGCAGTTTAGGATTGCAGCCTCTGGGTGGGTGGGTGGGTGGTTTGCTGCATACTTGCGCTTGCATTCCAAGTAATACAAAGCTAAGGAGATGGATGAACCAACCATCTTAAATAATTGGTCATTGTTTAGGAGACCAAGCACAATATTAACCCAGTGACAAGCGTCAGTGAGATATCCCTGGCCACATACACTTGTCCACGTGTTTGTGGTTAGGTGGTCCTTCCCACTTAAGTGCACTGGGAAGGGCACGGGTAATGTTCTGGGACTCGCGCTTGTGGAAGGTGGAGACGATACCGGGAGAAATAGTGACGGGTGGGGACCGATTATGGACACTCGGTCGCCACTATGAGTTTTTGGAAAGCTTCCGCCTCCACGAGCCTAAAAGTCAACATTTCAAGTGCAAGCATTGCAGAAATGTGGCAGTTTAGTATTGCGGCCTGTGGGTGACCGGCTGCATACTTGCGCATGCATTCCAAGTAACAGAAAACTAAGCAGATTGTGGCCTCTATCATCATCACGACCTCACCTCAGCACTGTGAACTCTCCTTAAGGAAAAGCCAGGGCCCACCGGAGGATTCTCTGGTTCTATGGTGGACCTGTCCAACCCTGCCGAGAAGCAGTCCTGGCTAAGGAAAGTGTGCGGGAAGGTTCCTGGACACTCTATGGCTGCTTTTTTACAGAGGGGGAAACCCGCGCAAATATATATGTGCGAGCTTACCTAGCTTCAGAGCTTACTCCAGGTTATCTGATACTGCTTTCAACAACTCTGCAACGGTGTGCGGTTTGTCGCCTGAGCATACAGTCCTGCTTATTGTTATTGCCACACACGAACTTTAAGTAAATAATCTGGAATATGTCCTGAAAAAATGAATCAAGTGATGGAGATGGAGGCTGAAGAGGAGGAGGTGGTGGAGGAGCTGTAGATTGTAGGGGTAACCCTGATTTACCCAGGGCCCACAATCCTCTGCGTCAGGAGGACATGTTCTGTCCCAGGGTCCCGGCTTCCACAATATTAACCCTGTGAAATGCGTCAGTGAGATGAACCGTCCCTGGCCACATTCATTTGTCCACGTGTTTGTGGTTAGGCGGTTCTTCCCACTTAAGTGCACTGGGGAGGACAGGGTAATGTTCTGGGACTCGCGCTTGTGGAAGGCGGAGACGATACCAGAAGAAATAGTGGCGACTGGGGACCAAGTATTGACAATTGGCCGCCACCGGCATGAGGTTGTGAAAAACTTCGGCCTTCATGAGTGTAAAAGGCAACATTTCAAGTGCAAGCAAGCAGTCCAGAAATGTGGCAGTTTAGTATTGCGGCATCCTGTAGGTGGGTGGGTGGTTGGCTGCATACTTGTGCTTGCATTCCAAGTAACAAAAAGCTAAGGAGATGGATTATCCAATCATCATGAATAATTTGGTCATTGCCTAGGAGACCGAGCCCAATGTTAACCCAGTGACGTGCGTCAGTGAGATGTACCATCCCTGGCCACATTCACTTGTCCACGTATTTGTGGTTAGGCGGTCCTTCCCACTTAAGTTCACTGGGAAGGGCACAGGTAATGTTCTGGGACTCATGCTTGTGGAAGGCGGAGATGATACCGGGAGAAATAATGACGGCTGGGGACCGAGTATGGACACCCGACCCCCACCGCCATGAGGTTGTGGAAAGCTTTCACCTCTACAAGCCTAAAAGTCAACATTACAAGTGCAAGCAGTCCAGAAATGTGGCAGTTTAGTATTGCAACCTGTGGTTGGATGAGTGGCTGGCTGCATACTCGCGTTTGCATTCCAAGGACTGTGGTAGGGACAACTGAACGCTGCAAAGGGACAAGGACATGGACGGTGAAGGTTGCAAGTCTGCAATGACAGGTGCAGGGCAGGAGGCATCTTCGCATGTGCCATGGACAGGGGATTGGCATGCATGCACAACAGCAGAAGAGGCAGCGGTGTCACCCGCAGACACTGTTTCTGGATGTTGGTGTTCGGCCCAGCTAGTCAGGTGCTTTGATATCATGTGCCTGAGCATGCTGGTGGTGGTCAGGCTGGTAGTTTTGGTGCTCTCGCTGATGTTGGCCTAGCCGATGGTGCAAATGACCTTTTTGGGGTTATCGAAACAGTCTTGAAAAAAAGACCCAGACTTGAGAAGACCTAACAGTTGTACTGATTACTTCCGTCATGTTGGTGTTCTAAGGAGCAGTTTCCCACATTGTGTCTGTGGTCACCACACTGCATGTTCCTGCCTGTTGTGGTGCTACGCCTTCCTCCCCCTGTGTGCTGCTGTCTTTGCTCTACATGTCCTCTTGCCAGGTTGGGTTAGTGACTTCATTGTCCACCGCTTTGTTTTCCACTTCCGCACCCTCGTCCTCCTCCTGACTTTCTGTCCATTGTGTCTCATCATTATCCACCTCTTGCGACAGTATTTGCACTTTCCCACCATCACCTTCAGGTGACCATGGCTCCTCAAATCGCTAAATGTGATTTTATGTTGCCCTGCTCGAAGCTGGCCATTCTAGATGGAAAAGTGAACAACTCTTGGTTTAATCCTGGACTCTAATCTCTCCTTCAAACAACATATCCAAGCTCTTTCCAGTTCAAGCAGACGGAGCAAGAGGCCAGAATCTATAAATGGAAATATGAACAAAACAGCTCTTCGTAGTGTCCAAGTGTGGGATCAGTTGTCTCAGGGCACTCGGAATGGTGGGAGGAAGCAGGATCAGGGTGAGGAAAATGCTGACTCGAAGTAAAAAATATCTCCTGGATCCGCACGTTACTCAACCACAAATCTACAAAAACACTAGTGCACGTGCTCATCATCTCCCTTCTTGACGACTGAAACCTCCTGCTCTGTGGCCTCCCTTCTAACTCTCTCGCATTCCTCCAATCTATCCTTAACTCTGTTGCCCAACTAATCCACCTGTCCCCTCACTATTGCCTTGCCTCTCCTCTCTGTCAATTACTTCACTGGCTCCCCATTACCCAGAGACTCCAGTTCAAACCCTAACCTTGAAATGCAAAGCTATCCACAACCTGTCTCCGCCATACAGCTGTGATCTAGTCTCCTGGTATTACCTACACGCAACCTCCGATCCTCACAAGATCTCCTTCTCTACTCTCCACTTATCTCTTCTTCCCACAATCGCTTACAAGATTTCTCCTGTGCATCCCCCCTTCACTGGAACTCTCTACCCGACCATTTCTGACTCTCGCCTACTGTTAAGACCTTTAAAAGGAAGATGAAGACCCACCTCTTGTGACATGCGTACAACCTGCAGTAACCCTCGCTCCACCATATGGCTGCAAGACCAGCTCTATCCTCACTTACTGTATCCTCACCCCTGCCTTGTATTCTGAGCCCTCGTGGGCAGGGTCCTCTCCTCTCTTGTACCAGTCACTGTCACATTTTTGTTCAAGATTACTGTAATTGTTTTTGTGATGTATACCCCTTTTTCACATGTAAAGTGCCATGGAATAAATGGCAACAAAGTAATAATAATAATGTGATCCAGACTCACATCTACTGAGACTGTGGAACACAGGGTGGTGGGGGTGGCAAACTGACTGGAAAAGTTTTCTGCTATCCAACCAACAACCTTTTCATACTGCTTTTGCTTCACTAGTGACCCCCTAGAAATTGGGACAGGAAGGTAGTTTGACATGATGTGGGTGTTTGTTGTGCTCCCTCAGTAGGCACAGTTTCATCTTGCCCACAGCCTCTGTGTGCATTATCACTATCATCATAATGTCCACTTCCTCGTCCCTTGACACACACCTTTCCCATTTTAAATGTAGTTTAAGATTTGTCACGTTGCCAAAAATGTCTGTATTATTACCGCACTAATATAGGATCACGTCTGATGAGATGACCACAGTTTTAGGCAGTGACCTGGGAGTCAGAGATGCTTCAAGGGGTCTTCCCCATGCTGTTCCCATGTCAAACACCACATGGCCAGATAAGTTTGTAAAATGTTAAAATGCCATTTCCCGATGAATGCATTTGTCTTGGTTGAAAGCAATGCAAAAGTGAAAAAACGCATCAAAAACGCTATGTGTGAACATAGCCCAAAGTGTGGAGAAGCATTTTTGTTTTTGTATTTTTATTTTGCCTTATATACAAGTCATTATCCTGGAAAGGATGTTCCTTAACATATTTCCCAGGAAAATGCATTTTGGTTTCATTTTTGTGTGTTTTATTGTGAGTCCGTAAAAGAGCCGTAATACCTCTGACAACATTGTTCATAGCAGTGACCTGAGAGTCATAAGTGCTTCCAGGGGTCTTCCACATGATGTATCCGTGCCATTTGAGCACTGATCCCATCGATTTGGGCAATTTTTAGGCCCTGTGCAGGCTGCCAGGGGGGTGGGGGCCACCAGAAAAATGCTTGAGTTTCCCATAGACTTACATTTGTGCTCGTTGCTCAGGTCGAGCACCCGAGTATTCCAGTTTACTCGACTGGAACAACGAGTACACCCGAGCATTTTAGTACTCGCTCATCGCTAGTAGTTAGTGATGCAATATGCATCACTAACACGATATTTTAATTAAAATTAGTGGTAATATAATGAAGGTATAACATTTATGAACTTATAATTATACCTGCTTGTTCAGTCATAGGGGTGTAATTCTCACATTCAGTCATGGGCGGGTGCACCATTCAGTCAGTGCTGGCGCCGCCCACGTATTTGAACTTTGCTCCTGGCGAATTTTGCTTCCTGCTTCACTGTGCATGCAGTGTGATGAGCGGCTCCGGCGGCACACAGTGAACTTGGAAACTTCACTGTTACTGCGTAGGGAGCAGCTCGTCACAGCACATGCGCAGTGAAGCTGGAAAGTACACAGCCTCACTGTGCAGCCGCGGGGAGCCACTCATCATAGCGCATGCGTGGCGCCCAGCAGGGAGCACAGTTAGATGCCCCATTCTCTTCACCCAACAAAGTATCGGTACGTCTAGGAAGCCAATCTTTTTCTGGTTGAATTTGCATGTTAGCTGTAAGTTGAGGTTGTTGTCATTGAGATATTAAAAAAAGATTACCAAGTCATGCGGACTTTCCTGCCAGATCATGAAGGTTTGTTAATGTATCGCATCTAGAAGAGGACGTGGTCCATTGACAGGTACCGATTTAACAGGAATAGGTTCCTTTTCCACAGCCCCAGGAACAGATTGGCAGAAGGAGGGTGTGAAGGCCGCTCCCATGGCTGTTCCCTGGAGCTGCAGGTAGAGGGACCCATCGAAAAAGAAAAAAATATACTTTCATACACATTCCAAAAGTTCTAGAATTAATTTAAAAACTGCCTTCCAGCAGGAGTAAGTTCATGTAGCAGCGTGTAACCAATTGCAGAATACACATATAAAATTCATTAATTCAGAACTTGCTCCTTCTGGTGTGATATCACCCCCAGAAGAAGGAAGTGCACCGAAACGTGAGTCGGGGCAAGGCACCACCTCCCACAGGAGGTAAAAACTTGCACCACATGTGCTTCACTATTTAAGTTTGTTTATTACCCTGCTCTTTATAAGACTTAGGACACTAGTATCAGGGTTTATTAAAGTGATTTATTGTCTATTTAAAGAGCACAATGTGACTATCTCCCTAAATAGCTACTCTGTGGGTGTGTGATGATGTCTTGTATTTTCCCACTTTTTATCAGTCTTTTATGTAATTTTTGTATTGTTTCTTCAATAAAGATTTTTGCATATTTTTCACTATAAGCGTTTTTTTTGTACATTTTATACATATGATCTGATTTCGTTTTACTGAATCATTTATCTCTTCTATGCAAATGAGTCAGCACTTATATGCTATGGTATAGGTAGCACATATATAATCTTCTTTATATGCCCTTTTTGTGGCCTCTTCTTAATTGGGAGATTTATGGTGAAAGGTAACAGCCCACCTCTCTGACACAGACCACACCACAGTGTCTGTTTGACTGGGGTTGGTGTTGCCCTAAAAGATGATTGTCAATAGATTAAGAAACTGACAGACACCTTGGGTGGAAGGGTTATCGCTGTTATTGAAAAGAAGTAGGGCAATATTGTTCACCAATTTTATATGTTAAATGTCTGAAATATATTTTTGTAGATTTTGAGTTCTTTGGTTATTATTCTCACTTTCACAGATGAAAATGAACAACTGTGGTGGGAAAATTTAGATTTTTCATTTAGTTGTCTAATGATTCTCTGCAGTAATAGTTGCACAATAATTCTGTGTACATAGATATTTTCCTAGAAACAGAAAACCTCACTCAATTAAATATTTAGGTTTCAGGTTTATTACATTTTTGGAATAACCGACAGCACTAAAGTTGATTAAGGCTGTGTGCCCACGATGCGTTTTTTAAGCATTTCCGCAGCGGCAAAAATGCTGCAGAAACGGTTAAAAAATGCATGGTAGAAGGCCTGCCATGGTCCCCAATGATAATCCGCATGTGCTGTGCACATGCTGCGGAAATTTCCGCTGCGGATTATCATTGCGGAAAAAAACGCAGCACTACCAATTATTTTGTGGAAGTGCTGCGTTTTCGCCACCATTAACTTGCATTGAAACGCATGGATTACGCATCACTGCATATGAAGATGCGCATTCCACGCGTTTCAATGTGCGGATGGCACCCGGGTCTAGAGGACAGAAACTCTCTTCCGGACCCGGGTACCATAGAACCTGTGAAAAAAAGAATAAAATAAAAAATAAATATTATACTTACCTTCTGATGGCCCCTGCTGCGCTCGTCCTCCCTTGCCGGCAGATCACGGTGGATTGAAGGACCTGCGCTGACGTCATAGTCATGTGACGGCAGGTCTTTCAGTGCAGTGTAACACGAGCTGCCGACAAGGGAGAAAGGAGCAAAGCAAGACTGCGGGGGCCATCAGAAGGTAAGTATAGATTCATTTTTTTAATTTTAACCATTCTTTAAGGTCACACTATATAAATCCATGCCGTTTGCATGGATTTATATAGTGTGACCAAGTTGACAAGCACTTTCCAAGTGATGCTAAAATTGCTTGGATATCGCTTGTCAACCCGCATGCGGGAATGCATGTGAAGAACGCTTCACATCTGCATATCCCTGGCAGGAAAAACGCATGTACAATCCGCATGTACAATCCGCATGCGTTTTTTCTGCCAGGGAGATGCAGAAATGCTCAGGAAAAATCCGGAGCATTTCTGCATCGTGGGCACATAGCCTAATAGTAAAAGTAATCATCAAAAATACAAATTGCCTAATAATTGTGCACACAGTATATACAGTATACCATGACCAGGCATGCGATCTAAAAAAGAGAGAGGTATCAATATTAAGCCAGCACTTGTTATGTTGATGTAATAATAATAATATTCTGGGATATTGCATTCCTGAGAACAGGTACAGCAAAAAAGGGTCTCTGGAGTGAGAGGTTCAGATTATGGTGGAAGTTAGTCTTAAATTATTAGGAAAACCGATAAGATAGATAGGGTGGTAGACAGAGATGGGGGAGAAAATATAGAGTACAGCAGTATTGTGGAGAACTTTGTTGGTGAGTATGATATGTTTATGTTGTGTTCAAATGCACAACCGGTACAAAGGCTGAAATATAATGGGGGCATCAGTGTAGAAGATGGATAGAAATGTTAGCCTGGCAGCTGCCTTCAGGATAGCTTGGAGAGAAGAAAGGTTAGTGAGAGGAAAACCTATAGAAGTGAGGTGCAATAATTAATCAGGTCGACAATAAGAATTTTTGCATTTGCAATGAACATGAATGTCTTATTTAAATGAAAAGTTGAAGGATGAATAGAGTTAACAGCATGTCAAATAACTATGCACTATAATAATACTTTGAGAACAGTATCCTTGCTTAAGCCACATTTTCATCTTAGAAGATAATGGGCTACAGAAATTGTCATGTATACTGATATTTACTCCTCTATAGTGTAGATAATATAAAGGCTGACTGAATTAGGCAGATACAGATTGGAAAAAATGTTGTCTGCTTCGTAAAATGTCAAATGAACCATGCAGATAATTATTCCAATAGGTAGCATACATTGTATGAATACATTAATTCATCTTGCTTTGTGACAACCGTTCCAGCTAATTGTGATTATGTAGTGGTGTGTTGAATTTTTACTGAAATTTGTTTTGACTCTTCAATCCCCAACAAATGATACAAATGATAAAAATATACTAGTAGGTTTTTTTTTGCAAATTGGTTGTCTTACATACAAATCAGCAAATTGATCCAATACAAGTCAAATTCATGACAAACTTTTAGGAGTTTACTGAGAATTCAAATAAAATGATTTTCTACAATCATTTTACACATTGCAGAAAATGGCATCAAAATGGACAGGCTACCTCATAATGCCTTGCAACAAACATGTGACATGGTGTATCATAGCCATTCTAAAGGGACTAGCATAGCCTGTATAAACACAGAGGCAGGGGATGTGGAGACTTTTTTTGGTGAATCTGGAAAGTGAGAGAATGTCACAAATCACAGATCAGCCATACAGTCAGCAAAATTTACAAATGATATGTGATAGCACAACATTGAAAAACAGTTATCTATTTACTGATAGCCATATATGTTGAGATTGCTTTTGACATTACTAAGGCTAGGTTTGCGCTAAAGTACTGTACCTAAAAGGGTCTGTATACAATCCTATGTGTCTCAGAATATTACATGTCTTTTCAGAGCACTTTGAGCACTTGTAAATATTTTTTTTAATTCAGTGTAGCAGTTTAATTTGAATTTCAAAGTATTTGCTAAGTTCTCACCTTAGGTCAACTTCAAGGTATATTTTGCAAGTTTTCCCACCTACTAAGAATGGAGAGGTCTGTAATTTTTATTGTAGGTACACTTTCAACATGAATTCTGGCTCTCACCGACCTGTTAGTTTTTCTTTAAGAAGCTCTCCTACTTTGAACTCATTACCTGTATTAATTGCAATTGTTTGAACTCGTCACCTGTATAAAAGACATCTGTCCACACATTCAACCACTCACACTCCATCCTCTCCACCATGGCCAAGACCAAAGAGCTGTCTAAGGACACCAAGGACAAAATAGTAGACCTGTACAAGGCTGCGATGGGCTACAGGACAATGGACAATCAGCTTGTTGAAAAGGCAATAATTAGAAAATGGAAGAAACAAAACATGACTGTCAATCTTCCTCGGTCTTTGGCTCCATGCAAGATTCATGCAAGATCTCGCCTCGTAAGGTAAGGATGATGCTGAGAAAGGCCAGGAATCAGCCCATAACTGCATGGGAGGACCTGGTCAATGACCTGAAGAGAGCTGGGATCACAGTCTCAAACATTACCGTAACACATTAAGCTGTCATGGATTAAGATCCTGCAGGGCATGTAAGGTCCCCCTGATCATGCCAGCACAAGTACCGGCACGTTTGAAGTTTGCCAATGACCATCTGGATGATTCAGAGGAGGCATGGGAGAAGGTCATGTGGTCATATGAGGCCAAATAGACGTTTTTGGTATCAACTACACTCACCGTGTTTGTAGGAAGAAGACGGATGAGTACAACCCTAAGAATACTGTCCCAACTGTGAAGCATGGTGCGGGAAACATCATACTTTGGGGGTACTTTTCTGCAAAGAGGACGGAAAGACTGCACCGTATTAAAGGGAGGATGGATGGGGTCATGTATTATAAGATTTTGGCCAACAATCTCCTTACTTCAGTAAGACCATTGAAGATGGGTCATGGCTGGGCCTCAGCATGACAATGATCGTAAACACAAAGCCAGGACAACTAAGGGGTGGCTCTGTAAGAAGAGTTTCAAGGTCCTGGAGTGGCCTAGCCAGTCTCCAGACCTGAACCCAATAGAAAATCTTTGGAGGGAGCTGAAACTCAATGTTACCCAGCGACAGACCCAAAACCTGAAAGATCTGGAAAAGATCTGTGTGGAGGAATGGGCCAAATTCCCTGGTGCAGTGTGTTTGAACTTGGTCAAGAACTTCAGGAAATTTCTTACCTCTGTAATTGCAAAGAAAAGTTCCTGTAACCAATATTAAGTTCTGTTTTTCTATTGTGTCAAATACTTATTTCCTGCAGTAAAATGCAAATTATGTAAAAATCATACAATGTGATTTTCTGGATTTTCTGGATTTTCCATCTCTCACAGTTGAAGTGTACCTACAATAAAAATTACAGACCTCTCCATTCTTTGTAGGTGTGAAAACGTTCAAAATCGCAATGTATAAAATAATTATTTTCCCCATTGAATATAGTTATATATTTATATATTTTTACAATATTCAGTATGTATTTTAAACATATAATTGGTTGCCAAAAGACTTTTACTATTTATTGCTGTCATTGTATATTACCAACATTTAGTCACATTGTAGAATTGGAAACATTACTTTTTTATTGTGTTAAAAATGTTTTCTCTAATATATCTGTTCCAGCTACTTGCTAAATAATGCAACATTTACTCGACAAGTTTTCCAAACACTTGGTAAGAAGGCCAAGAAGTGGAAAGTCTACTTAAGAGAGTGACATATTAGCAAATTCCCTGGAGTAAAGTTGCTGTGACAGGTGCCTGGAGATTTTTTTCTTATGTGAATCCTACTGAAATATGATGTTTTCTTAACTACATTATAAATATAGTAGTTCACTTGCTAAACTATCATTGTATTTGGGATTTGTCAGGGTTAAATTTACTATGAAAATTCCTGCATGAGTGGTGTATTAGTATGAAGCAGACAATTTTATACTTTTGAATGGAAATAATTAGAGATGAGTGGATCTTTTGAAATTTTAAGTTGCCAAATTTGTTGAATTTTCCCAAAAACTTCAATTTGCGGTGAATAAATTTGTGCAAATCTCAATAATGGAAAGGTTGTAATTGATCATAAAATACATGTGGAGGAGAAGTGTAAAAGAGAGAGAAAACTGCACTGACCATAAGAACTTATATTTTACAGGCGAGAGAGAGAGAGGACCCCATTATCTTAAGAGCTTACAATATACAGAATAAAGAGAATTAACCAGTGATTCTGGAGATGGAAAATGACTCTGCAGTAAAAATTGTGCACTGCTGGGAACCGTTGATCTGTGATGGCCCAAGTGCTGACCACCACTGTACTAGGTATCACAATATGTAAGATGTCATAGCTGCTGGACATGATGGGGAATTCCACATGGTAATGCAAAATTACCTTTGCCTGCTGTATGATACTTCAGCAGTGGGGAAAATGGTGCCATGCTATTTTTTGTTTTGGGAAACACAAATAGAAACTCAAAATGTTTGAATTTGCAGATTTCTGGAAATTAGACTCAAACTCGATCCTTCTCGGATCAATCAGCTCAAATTAAAATTTTTCTTGTATAGAAAGTCTTACACTTTCTTTTTTGTCAGTCAAATATGTAAATTATTTTGTTTTTTATTACTATTGGGTGTATATACTAAGAAATTATATGTTTGACACTGAAGTAGAAGGATCCCGGCACTCACGTGTATACGATCAATTCATTTATTCCACATGTAGGAAAACTACAACCTACATGTGGAATAAATGAATTGATCCTATACACGTGAGTGCCGGGATCCTTCTACTTTGCTTGTAATCTATTTCTCCAAGTGCACCACCATTACAAACAAGGACTACGGAGTGCCAACTATTTCTTTATATCTATATGTTTGACACTGGACACAGTCTCTTAAATGTTGTTTCATCTGTTCACCATAGAGGCACGTGTGAAGAAAAAAAATGTTACTCACACTGTAAATATTTTTTGTAGTGGTCCTCTTTATAGCAAAGTACAATCTTTTGTGCTTTTCTATACAGGTAATTGAACAGTATGCAGATGCATATTTGCCAGGTGAAGGCCAAAAGGGAACACCTCTTGAGGTTATTTATTATGAGAAAGTGAATAAAAACCTGGACAGAGGGGAAGCTGCGGATAGAGTGCATTTGGACTTTGCAAAGGCATTTGACACTGTCCCATAGCCGCCTAATGGGGAAACTAAGGTATATAGGCTTAGAAAATAAGGTTTGTAATTGGATTGAAAACTGGATCAAATACCCACTGCAGCAGGGATTTTGGCCCACTCCTCCATACACATCTTTTACAGATCTTTTAGGTTTTGGGACTGTCGCTGGGCAACATTGAGCTTCAGCTCTCTTCAAAGATTTTCTATTGTGTTCAGGTCTGGAGACTGGCTAGACCACTCCAGGACCTTGAAATGCTTCTTACAGAGCCACAACTTAGTTGCCCAGGCTTTGTGTTTTGGGTCATTGTCATGTTAGAAGACGCAGCCACAACCCATCTTCAGTGCTCTTACTGAGGGAAGGAGGTTGTTCGCCAAAGTCTTGCGATATATAACCCCACCCATCATCCCTTCAATACGGTGCTCTCGTCCTTTCCCCTTTGCAGAAAAGCACCCCCAAAGTATGATGGTTCCCCCACCATACTTCACGGTTGGGACACTGTTCTTGGGGTTGTACTCACCCTTATTCTTCCTACAAACACGGCAAGTGATAATTAGTTTTGAGCCGCCCCCATAGAGTTCGGGTTCTGTTCGGTTCGTCGAACACCAGGATGTTCGAGGAACTGTTCGTGGAACACCTTAGAACACAGTCGAACACCGTCGAACACCGTTAAAATCAATGGCAGGAAAACAAAAACACATTGTGCACAGTTCTGGGCTCCGGTGCTCAGGAAAGACATATTGGAGCTAGAGAAGGTACAAAGGAGGGCGACTAAGGTAATAAAGGGAATGGAGGGACTAGAATACCCAGAGAGGTTGTCAAAATTAGGCCTATTTACGTTGGAAAAGAGAAGGCTTAGGGGAGACCTCATAAACATGTATAAATACATCAGGGGGCAGTACAGAGATCTCTCCCATGACCTGTTTATACCAAGGATGGTGACTAAGACGAGGGGGCACACTATGCGTCTGGAGGAAAGGAGGTTCCTGCACCAGCATAGAAGGGGATTCTTTACGGTCAGAGCCGTGAGACTCTGGAACTCTCTGGGAGAGGAAGTGGTGATGTCCAACTCACTTAATGAGTTCAAGAGAGGCCTGGACGCCTTTCTTGAGAACAATAAAATTACATCTTATGCTTAGTGATAGTTAATTAATCCAGATTGGTGTCGGGAAGTGAATTTTTTCCTCAATGATGTCAATTGGCCTATACCGCATGGTTTTTTTTTTGTTTGTTTTGTTTTTTTTTGCGTTCCCCTGGATCAACGCTGCGGAATAGTTGCAGTGCAGAAGAAATAGGCTGAACTGGATGGACGCTTGTCTTTTTTCGGCCTTATAAACTATAAACTATAAACTATAAACTACATAGAAACACATAGAAAACACTTTCAAAGGTGTCCAAAAGCTGACAAACTGCTCAGAAGACACTCTCTTTAAAAAAGCCGGCCGGCAATTCAGCAGCGGCATACACCGGTACCCGACAAATTAGACAAGAAGGAATAGAGCATCATACATAGATTAAATAGATAGAAACATGTCAGTCACATATATAAGAAGTACAGTGACAGTGTTGGTTACTGTACTTGTCATTTAGTGTTAACACTAGGACTACTGGACTCGTGACCCCGCCTAGAACTACTGAAAGGAGTCATTTTGACTCCTTGCTTGTTTTCGTTTATTTTTAGAGTTTCATTTGTGGTTATTTATTAATAATTATATTTTTTGTAATGTATTATTATTGTGAGATCCAACAGTAATGCTTTTGATTGTTTTTTTTCTGCTTTTCTTATTTTTCTACAGAAAATAACAATAATTATAATAGACGTTTTTCAAACATTTTTTTTTATTCAAGTGCACACATATAAACAACAACTGAAGAACAAAAAGCAGAGAAAATGTAGGTGGAGGAGCATAAAAATGAAAATATGGCGCAGAATTCACCTTCTAAACATTTGGTGTTTCGCATTTTAGGCATTGCCTTTGATTTATGGCAGTACATTGCCCACACAAAGACTTACCACAAGTCTTACAATTTCCGACAGATCTATTTTTCTTGCACTTTTCTTTGATCTGGCAAAATTTTGTTTGAACCATCACTTCTGAGCATGTAGAAACTTGGGACGTGGAACCCTTTTCCCTATCTGTGACATAAGGACCACTCAACTCTCTCACAAGCGTTTGCAAAAATGCCTTGCGTGACATTTTTTGGTGGGTAATCTCCTTGAATATTATCCATGCATTTATACCCGCAAAGTCTAAGGCATTTTCAAATGCATGAACAGGCCATCTCCTTGTGCATGTTCGTGTGGTATATTTTCGTGCCATCTGATCCACTACATCTACTCCATATTTTGTTTCATTGTAAAACTTTACCGTTTCTGGAGTTTTTTTAGCGGAATCAGACGCAACAACAACATCTGGATGGACGGAACTCAAAATGTGTTGTACAATTCCTCTTTCATGGATTTTATTTCTTTAGGCACTTCTCGCCTTATCTTGTTCAGTGTTCCCACGATGGTTGTTCCTTTGCTTTTTAGCTGTTTAGCTAATTTTACTGAAGTAAAATAATTATCGGTTGTAACATTGCGACCTTTTTTCAAAAACGGGTCCAATAACTTCATTACCACATGGTCAGCTAAACGGTCCTCAGCACGGCGTGTGTCATCTTTGCCTAGATAAGGGAAGCCATTTGCCAGATATTTGCTCCTCTTATCAACAGCTAGCCAATATTTGTGGCCATATTTATCTGGTTTGGAAGGCATGTACTGCGTGAATGGACACCTAGTTTTGCTTGGGAAAAGTTGCTCATCCACCATTATTTATGGGCCAGGTTTGTAACACGCAATACAATTTTCAATAAACCTGTC
The DNA here is from genome assembly GCF_046119375.1 of Phyllobates terribilis. Taxonomy (NCBI): domain Eukaryota; kingdom Metazoa; phylum Chordata; class Amphibia; order Anura; family Dendrobatidae; genus Phyllobates; species Phyllobates terribilis. Next base: position 289,148,264 of record NW_027362761.1, read on the forward strand.
CCACACAGTAGAAAATAGAGCAAACTTGTCCGTTTGCAGTCTCTCCGATCGAGTAGATTTCTCATCAAATCTGAGAAACCTCATAATTTCAACAAAGCGGTCCCTAGACATTGTCGCTTTGCAAAACGGTATTCCCCAGTCATTACACCAAATACTGCTAATCGAGTGACGGTTCGTGCCAGATATTCCACGAGCATAGAATATCACAATGAATGCATCTAGCTCCTCATCAGAGAGAGTTTGTTCAGCATTACACAGTAATACAAGCAGGTAAAACACAAGGAAAATGTGAAAAGTTGACATGTAAATTGAACTACATCTATATGAACATCAGGGTAAATAAGACAGAGTGAAAAAATTATGCACAAAACTTTATAGCAACATTTAGTGACAAAAGGACCTCAAAATATAGTAGGGAGTCAAAATGACTCCCTTCAGTAGTTCTTGGTAAATTTTGAAAAAAAACGCGCAAATTTTTCACCAAAATTATTTATTCTCACAAAATCTTTTTTCACATCATATTTGAGGAAAAGTCACCGAGTTTCAAGCCGGAATTCTGAAAAATGTAGTCACAGAAGAGAAATAAAAAACGAAAGGAGTCAAAATGACTCCATCAGTAGTACTAGTGTTAAAGGATTTATTAAAAAAAATATTAGTGTTTTCATGCACCGTCTCTTTAAAAAAGCCAGCCGGCAATTCAGCATCTTTACCCGACAATTTATAACACAAAGAATAGAGCATCACACATAGATTAGATAGATAGAAACATGTCAGTCACATATATAAGAAGTACAGTGATAGTGTTGATTACTGTACTTGTCATTTAGTGTTAAAATAAAGGATTTATTAAAAAAAAAATTGGCGTGGGGTTCCCCGTAATTTTAGTCTCTAGCGGAGGTTAAGCAGACGGCTGGGGCAGATGTTTGAAGCCTGGGAAGGGGGTAATACCCACGGAGCTTCCCAAGCTACTAATATCAGCCCCAGCTGAATACCAAGCCTTTACTAGCTATTAAAATGGGGGACCCCAAAAAATATGATGTCTGGTACCCCCTATTTTAATAGCTAGCAAAGGCTAGGCAGACAGCTGGGGGCTGATATTAATAGCCCAGGAAAGGTGCCATGAATACTGGCCCCCTCCCAGGCTAGAAACACCAGCCGTCAGCCGCCCCAGAAATGGCGCATCCATAGGATGCGCCAATTCTGGCACTTAGCCTCGCTCTTCCCACTGCCTGTAGTGGTGGCAGTGGGGTAATAGGGTTGGGGTTGATGTCAGCTTATAATGCCAGCTGACATCAAGCCCAGGTTAGTAATGGAGAGGCGTCTATAAGACACCCCCATTACTAACCCCATAGTCAAAGTTACAAAAAAACACAAACACCCAGAATAAAGTCCTTTAATTGAAATAAAGACACAATTCTTTATTGTTCTAAATTAAACCATACTTACCATCACGCCCATTCCAGCTGAAGCCAACGATCTGCAATAAAAGTAAAATAATAAAGAAACATCATCCTTACCTTTCCATGGTTCCCACGACAGCTTCAGCTCTGCTACATTCACATGACAGGCTGGACCGCAGCAGAACGCTGTCATCCAGCTTGCCATGCCGCAGACACTGAGAAGCGCAGGCATGCTTGTGCTCCTCAGTGTCTGGCTGTGACGGCATCCAGATGAGCCTAGTTCATGTCCAATGAACTCAGCTCACCTCATGCACGTCACTGACAGCGTGGGAAAATTCTCCTGCGCATGCGGTGAGTGCAGGAGAATGTTCCCACGCTGTCAGTGACCTGCATGAGGTGAGCTCTTGTCCAATGAACTCGGCTCACCTCATGCACATCACTGACATCGTGGGAAAATTCTCCTGCGCATGCGGTGAGAGCAGGAGAATTTTCCCACGCTGTCAGTGACGTGCATGAGGTGAGCTCATGTCCAATGAACTCAGCTCACCTCATGCATGTCACTGACAGCGTGGGAGAATTCTTAGTGCTCAGCGCTTGAGCAGGAGAATTCTCCCACGCTGGGATGGCATTGAGATGACAGGCTGGATCACAGCTGAGTGCTGCCATCCAGCATGCCATCATTCATAGATACTGCAGAGCGGAGGCATGCTTGCGCTCTGCATTGTCTCTGAAGGATGACAAGCTGGATGGCAGCGCTCAGCTGTGATCCAGCCTGTCATCTCAATGCCATCCCTGCGTGGGAGAATTCTCCTGCTCAAGCGCTGAGCACTGAGAATTTTCCCACGCTGTCAGTGACGTGCATGAGGTGAGCTGAGTTCATTGGACATGAACTCGGCTCATCTGGATGCCGTCACAGCCAGACACTGAGGAGCGCAAGCATGCCTGCACTTCTCAGTGTCTGCCGCATGGTAAGCTGGATGGCAGCGTTCTGCTGCGGTCCAGCCTGTTATGTGAATGTTGCAGAGCTGAAGCTGTCGTGGGAACCATGGAAAGGTAATGATGAGGTAGCTTTATTATGTTACTTTTATTGCAGAAGACATTGGCTTTAGCTGGAATGGGTGGGATGGTAAGTATGGTTTAATTTAGAACAATAAAGAATTGTGTCTTTATTTCAATTAAAGGACTTTATTCTGGGTGTTTGTGTTTTTTTGTAACTTTGACTATGGGGTTAGTAATGGGGGTGTCTTATAGACGCCTCTCCATTACTAACCTGGGCTTGATGTCAGCTGGCATTATAAGCTGACATCAACCCCAACCCTATTACCCCACTGCCACCACTACAGGGCAGTAAGAAGAGCGAGGCTAAGTGCCAGAATTGGCGCATCCTATGGATGCGCCATTTCTGGGGCGGCAGACGGCTGGTGTTTCTAGCCTGGGAGGGGGCCAATATTCATGGAACCCTTCCTGGGCTATTAATATCAGCCCCAAGCTGTCTGCCTAGCCTTTGCTAGCTATTAAAATAGGGGGGACCCCACGTCATTTTTTTGGGGGTACACCATTTTAATAGCTAGTAAAGGCTAGGTATTCAGCTGGGGGCTGATATTAGTAGCTTGGGAAGCTCCGTGGGTATTACCCCCTTCCCAGGCTTCAAACATCTGCCCCAGCTGTCTGCTTAACCTCCGCTAGAGACTAAAATTACGGGGAACCCCAAGCCAATTTTTTTTTTTATAAATCCTTTATTTTAACACTAAATGACAAGTACAGTAATCAACACTATCACTGTACTTCTTATATATGTGACTGACATGTTTCTATCTATCTAATCTATGTGTGATGCTCTATTCTTTCTGTTATAAATTGTCGGGTACCGATGCTGAATTGCCGACCGGCTTTTTTAAAGAGACGGTGCATGAAAATACTAATATTTTTTTTAATAATTCCTTTACACTAAATAACAAGTACAGTAACCAACACTGTCACTGTACTTCTTATATATGTGACTGACATGTTTCTATCTATCTAATCTATGTGTGATACTCTATTCTTTCGGTTCTAAATTGTCGGGTACCGGTGTATGCCGCTGCTGAATTGCCGGCTTTTCATGTTTCACTGTGAGCACTGTTCCCATCGATTTGGGCAACCACTGTAAAGCCACAACCACCATGGCTGTGACATTACAGTGAGTGGCAGACAATCCCTGCATGATTGGTGCTCTAAATAATGCCATACATCCAGACATGCAGGACACGCTTTTGGTGCACGAACAGTTATCGAACATAACCTCGAACAGCCGAATTTTTTGCAAGTCGTTCGCGTTCGTCGAACGACTCGAACACCTCCCAAAACTGCTCGAATTTGAGATTGGCGAACAGTTCTAGTCGAACACCGCTCATCACTAGTGATAATTAGTGATGAGCGAGCATGCTCACCACTGCTCGGTAATCGCCTGAGCATCTCACTGCTCGAGATGCTTGGCGAGTATTCGTGGGATGCTTGGGCGGAAGCTCTGGTCCCAACCCCGCATTTTTGGTGCTCTTTAGACAGCCAATTAACATGCAGGGATTGCCTGTCACTCACTGTAATGCCGTAGCAATGTTGGTCTTGGTATTACAGTGATTGGCTGGCCGAATAGCGTTATGAGGTCTATATAAGACCTGGTGACCCTGTGCTCATTACAGTCTATCCCAGAAACAGGCAGACTAGGGAGAGGTGCTGCTGAGTGAGGGACAGAATTGGCAGTTTAATAGTTAGGTATAGGTATTCCACAGCAATATATATATCCATCTGAACTAACAGTCCTTCTGAGGACTAATCCAGCTGCATATATTACTGGTGATAGCAGGAGTTAGGCAGGCAGGGTTTATGGAAGTGTATACAACACAATAGGGTCCATTGCACATTCTGTCTACTGCTGATGTTACAGATATCTGTAGCCATACATATCAGGGTTTTTTTTTTTTTGCTCTTAATCCTCATTATTGGCTTAAAAAGCAATAGAGTACACCATCCAGCCAGATTGTTTTGATTTTATTCGCATTGCTGTATTGTGGAAGCATAGAAGCTTTTCCATCATCAGACGTGATCCCATATTACTGCAAACTGCAGAGAGAACAAGGGGTACATATGATAGGCACCAAGTATTCTCAATAAACAATGAAGATCAAACCACAAGGATTGAAAAATTATATATGAATTCTATTTGGAACACTAAACACATTCCAATTAAAGCATACTTAAAAACATGTAGCAAATACCCGTAAAGGTGTATCAAAATATAAGTACAATACATATAATACTAGAGAGGCAATACATATTATTCCCTAAAATCCGCCCAGGAATATAGCAGTCTAGTGAGTATCTGCAATTATAGATGCTCCCATGTAAAACAACAATATAAAGGTATGCGCAATTTCATTAGTTAAATGAGAGAATGAAATTACTCCCATTCAAACATTACATATGTGGTCACATTGCTATCTTAGCCAAAAGTATGTATTCAATAGAAGCTATACAGCAAATACTATACCAACCACGAAAAGAATGCACCGACAGGGAGACAGGAGGATAGCGGGAAAACAGTACAAAACAGAAGCCCCACGCATTACGCCACTACCATGGCTTCCTCAGGGGTACAGTGTTGGTGTTCAATGGGGGAAAATATATATGAGATAAACCCACCTGTTGGCTAATAGAAGAGTGGACAGAGGGAAAATCTGCACTGGTGTGAGACAAAGATGAATAAAGCCTCACACTCAAAACATCAAGTACAGCAATCCAGGTCCAAAAGGCAGTAGGTCCATATCGTCCTCCCGCAACTATGTAGATCAATCAAAGAGGGGCATGAAGAAGCTGCCGGCATGCGTGTCACGCTGAGCCGCACCGCGCAAGGTAACCGCCCCACCGGAAAATACCAGCAGTGCAGCCGACATCCGGAATATGTGTCACCATGACATGCAGTAATGGAAGCGGCAATCGCGAATGGGGGCCGCCCATATCCATTTTACAGAACAAAGCCACAGTGATATGTTATCATTATAAGGGTGCAACATTCTTACCCCTCTCCCCACTGTTCAAAAATTTCCCAACAAAAAATGGTATGAAATTGGTTCGGAAGTCAACCAGACATCTCCACCAAGTGAAAGAATCATTACTGATTGTGAATATTATTACATATTTTTTTATAACAAGCAAAGTATACATGCGAATATGTAGATTTCTATTTACAGCCTCATTTTCTCAGGCTTAAATCATATGCCCGCGACATAATGCACCTTCTTGATATGTTGAAGGGGCTCCACATCCCGTAGGATACCCTTTTAGTGTCTATGGATGTGGAGTCCCTCTACAACAGTATCCCACACCAATTGGGTGTGCAGGCAATTGCCTCCTTTTTGCAGGGTCCAGAGTTGACTGACCCTGCACATAGTACTTTTTTTCTTGAATTGATGTCTTTCATTTTGAAACACAACTACTTTGTCTTTGATCGTACCTAGCACCGCAGGTCTCCGGGACTGCGATGGGTGCGCATTGTGCCCCCTCCTATGCCAACCTTTTCCTTGGTTTGTGAGAGAGGGAACACGTGTACCCGTCGGTCCACTTCCGGAGGCATGTCTTTAAGTGGTTCAGGTACATCGACAAAATTTTTTCTGTTGTGGACTGGCCCTAAGGATCTATGTGTGGAATTCATTTCCTTCCTAAATCAAAATGCATATAATATGCATCTTGCTTATCAGATCTCAACCAGTACGGTGAATTTTCTTGATGTACATCTTACCTTAGAAAACAATAGTATACGGTCTAATCTGTACCGTAAGACTACTTCGACAAACTCCTTGCTACATTATAGTAACTTCCATCCATTGCACCTCAAAAGGGGTATCCCCTATAGCCAGTTATTGAGAACTAAACACAATTGCAGCAACACTGTCGATTTTACATTTCAGGCTTGAGAATTAACCTCTCGGTTGAAGGCTAGGGTTACCCCAGAAAAACGATTAACTCAGCATTGAACAGGATTAGACATTTTGAGAGGTTAGACTTGGTACGACCTAAACCTAGAAAAGAGGACACTTCAATCTATTTGATTACTAACTACAACAATCAGTCGAGGGATTTGCATGCCATATTTCATAAGAACTGGCCTATGTTGCTGACTGAAACAAAATTGCATCATGTAACATCTGCAAAACCACTTTTGACTGCAAGGAGGGCAATAAACCTTAAGGACGATTTGACAAGGAGCCATTTTGTTCGACCTACAACCAAGCTGAATAGAGGAACTTCCCTCAAAGGTTCACATGCATGTGGAAATTGTTATATATGTTCATTCATGCCCTCCACATATGTTTTTGTGAACCCAATGGACCAAAAGGAATTTATTTTAAGAAACTATATCAACTGTCGGACCAAGAATGTCATCTATGTGCTGGTTTGCCCCTGCCACTTGGTATACATAGGCCAGACATTGCAAGAGGTTCGTAAAAGAATCCAACAACACCTTTCGAACATTGCTCTGGCGGACATTCATTTGAAGCTGCAAAAACAAATCTCGACTGTGGCAATGTCCTGCATCATCATTGTAAGACTCGTGGGACTTTGATTTATTGTTTGAACTGTATACCCTCTAACATTCGTGGAGTTGACATGTCACAAGCTCTATTACGTCTAGCATCTAAGTGGATATACAAATTGAACTGTGTATCCCCTAGATGCATTAATGAGGATCTGTTATTTTCTGGCTTCTACAAAGGATAGGGATGTGTATGTGTATACTTTCCTTGTTATAAAAAAAAAATATATATATATATATATATATATATATATATATATATATATAAAACAATATTCCCAATCAGTACTGATTGTTTCTCTTGGTGGAGATGTCTGGTTGACTTCCGAACCAATTTCATACCATTTTTTGTGGGGAATTTTTTGAATTGTGGGGAGAGGGTAAGAATGTTGCACCCTTATAATGATACCATATCGCTGTGGCTTTGTTCTGTAGAACCTCTGTTCTTTATTTATTCACATTTCACAGTGCGTTTTGATATATGTGTTGTTCATTCTCCATATTCATAGTTCAATTTTGTGTATACTTACCTGCATTTATTTTCATCTTGCAAAATACACGCATATCTGGTGTGGGAGGTCTTCCCCGGCCCCTGCTGGTACCGCTATTGCATGTCATTGTGACATGCATACCGGATGTGGGCGGCCCCCATTCGCGATTGCCGCTTCCATGACTGCGTGTCATGGTGACACACATTCCGGATGTGGGCGACCCTGCTGGTATTTTCCGGTGGGGAGGTTACCTTGCGTGGTGCGGCTCAGCGTGACATGCACGATACCCGCTGCTTCACGCCCCTCTTTGATTGATCTACATAGTAGCGGGAGGACGATATGGACCTACTGCCTTTTGGACCTGGATCGCCGTACTTCATCTTTTGAGTGTGAGGCTTTATTCTTCTTTGTCTCACTCCAGTGCAGATTTTCCCTCTGTCCACTCTTCTGTTAGCCAACAGGTGGGTTTATCTCATATATATTTTCCCCCATTGAACACCAACACTATACCCCTGAGGAAGCCATGGTAGTGGCGTAACGCGTGGGGCTTCTGCTTTGTACTGTTTTCCCGCTATCCGCCTTTCTCCCTGTCGGTGCATTCTTTTCGTGGTGGGTATAGTATTTGCTGTATACCTTCTATTGAATACATACATTTGGCTAAGATAGCAATGTAGCACTGTGCCCACATATGCACTGTTTGAATGGGAGTAATTTCATTCTCTCATTTAACAAATGCAACTGCGTATACCTTTATATAGTTGTTTTACTTGGGAGCATCTATAATTGCAGATACTCACTAGACCGCTAAATTCCTGGGCGGATTTTAGGGAATAATATGTATTGCCTCTCTAGTATTATATGTATTGTACTTATATTTTGATATATTACACACCTTTACGGGTATTTGCTACATGTTTTTACGTATGTTTTAATTGGAGTGTTTTTAGTGTTCCAAATAAAATTCATATATAATTTTTCAATCCTTGTGGTTTTATCTTCATTGTTTATTGAGAATACTTGGTGCCAATCATATGTACCCCTTGTTCTGTCTGCAGTTTCCAGTCTCTCTTTGGGAGTTTACTGGCACAGTATTCATTTATTAAATATGTGGTGCTAGAATATTCTGTTTGTATCCCATATTACTGCGGTAACAATTATAACATTTTTTGGAGTGTGCAAAATATTACCCTCCATTTACATTGGGTATGGAAAGTAATCAGACCCCTTTCAATTTTTCAATAGGTTCAACAAAACACAGCTGACTGACTTTAAATGCAGGGTAATATTTGGCCAACTCCAAAAAATGTCACAATTAATAATTCAGTATTACGGGATCATGTCTGATGACCACGGTTTTAGAAAGTGGACTTATAGATGTGGTATTTGTCAGTGACTAAGTGTGAATCGGTTCAACAAAACACACCTGGCTGACTTTACAGTGGGTACGGAAAGTATTCAGATCCCTTTAAATTTTCACTCTTTGTTTCATTGCTGCCATTTGGTAAATTCTAAAAAGTTTATTTTTTTTCTCATTAAAGTACACTCTGCACCCCGTCTTGACTGAAAAAAACAGAAATGTAGACATTTTTGCAAATTTATTAAAAAAGAAAAACTGAAATATCACATTGTCATAAATATTCAGACCCTTTGCTCAGTATTGAGTAGAAGCACCCTTTTGAGCTAGTACAGCCATGAGTTTTCTTGGGAATGATGCAACAAGTTTTTCACACCTAGATTTCGGGATCCTCTGCCATTCTTCCTTGCAGATCCTCTCCAGTTCCGTCAGCTTGGATGGTGAACGTTGGTGGACATCCATTTTCAGGTCTCTCCAGAGATGCTCAATTGGGTTTAGGTCAGGGCTCTGGCTGGGCCAGTCAAGAATGGTCACAAAGTTGTTCTGAAGCCACTCCTTTGGAATTTTAGTGTTGTGCTTAGGGTCATTGTCTTGTGGGAAGGTGAACCTTCAGCCAAGTCTGAGGCCCAGAGCACTCTGGAAGAGGTTTTCATCCAGGATATCTCTGTACTTGGCCGCATTCATGTTTCCTTCAATTGCAACCAGTCATCCTGTCTTTGTAGCTGACAAACACCCCCATAGCATGATGCTGCCATCACCATGTTTCACTGTTGGGATTATATTGGGCAGGTGATGAGCAGTGCCTGGCTTTCTCCACACATACCGCTTAGAATTATCACCGAAAAATTCTATCTTTGTCTCATCAGACCAGAGAATCTTATTTCTCATAGTCTCGGAGTCCTTCATGTATTTTTGAGCAAACTCTATGCGGGCTTTCATATGTCTTGCACTAAGGAGAGGCTTCCGTTGAGCCACTCTTCCATAAAGACCCGATTGGTGGAGGGCTGCAGTGATAGTTGACTTTGTGGAACTTTCTCCCATCTCCCTGCTGCATCTCTGCAGCTCAGCCACAGTGATCTTGGGGTTCTTCTTTACCTCTCTCACTAAGGCTCTTCTCCCACGATTGCTCAGTTTGGCTGGACTGCCAGGTCTAGGAAGACTTCTGGTGGTCCCAATCTTCTTCTATTTAAGGATTATGGAGGCCACTATGCTCTTAGGAACCTTGAGTAATGCAGAAATACTTTTGTGACCTGTGCCTGATCTATGCCTTGCCACAATTCTGTCTCTGAGCTCCTTGGGCAGTTCCTTTGAGCTCATGATTCTCATTTGGTCTGACATGCACTGTGAGCTTTGAGTTCTTATATAGACAGGTGTGTGCCTTTCCAAATCAAGTCCTGTCAGTTTAATTAAACACAGCTGGACTCCAATGAAGGAGTAGAACCATCTCAAGGAGGATCACAAGGAAATGGACAGCATGTGACTTAAATATGGGTATCTGAGCAAAGGGTCTGAATACTTGTGACCATGTGATATTTCAGTTTTTCTTTTTTAATAAATTTGCAAAAATTTCTATATTTCTATTTTTTTTCAGTCAAGATGTGGTGCACAGTGTACTTTAATGAGAGAAAAAAAATTAACTTTTTAGGATTTACCAAATGGCTGCAATGAAACAAAGAGTGAAAAATTTAAAGCGATCTGAATACTTTCCGTACCCACTATAAAGTCAGCCAGCTGTGTTTTGTTGAACCGATTCACACTTGGTCACTGACAAATACCACATCTATAAGACCACTTCCTAAAACTGTGGTCATCAGACATGATCCCATTTTAATAAGTTAATAATTGTGACATTTTTTGGAGTGGGCCAAATATTACCCTCCATTTAAAGTCAGCTAGCTGTGTTTTGTTGAACCTATTCACATTTGGTAGCTGACCAATACCACATCTATAAGGACACTTCCTAAAACCGTGGTCATCAGACGTGATCCTATATTACTGCTGTAATAATTGTGACATTTTTTGGAGCGGGCCAAATATTAGACTCCATTTAAAATGGGCAAGGGACATGGAAGTAAAAGTGATGGTTCACGTAGAGGCCGAGGCCGTGGGCAAATGAAACTGAGCCTGCTGAGGGAGCACAACAAACACCCACATCATGTCAAACTTCCTTCCTGTAACAATTACTAGGGGGCAGCGGAACACCACCAGAAGCCAGAGCAGTGTGAAAAGGTTGTGGTTGGATAACATATAATGCTTCCAGTCAGTTTGCCACCACAACCACCTTGTCTTCCACACAGTCAAGTCTCAGAGTCTGTGAGTCTGGACCACATATTGCTCACCATGATCCTCCTTCTTCCCACCATGCCGAATGCCCGGAGTCAACTGATCCCACACTTGGAAACTCCGAAGAGATGTTCACTTTTCCATTTATAGATTTGGGCCTCTCGCCCGGCCCGCTTCAAGTGGGGCAGGAGGAGATCGCATATAGCAATGTCCATATATTTGAGCAGCCACAGTCACACAAAGGTGATGGTGGGAAACTGTCGCAAGAGGTCGATGATGATGATGAGACACAATTGCCAGAAAGTCAGGAGGAAGCCCAGGGTGCATACATGTAAGATGAGGTAGTGGACGATGAAGTCACTGACCCAACCTGGAAAGATGACATGCATAGCGAGGACAGCAGCACAGGAGGGGATGGAAACGTAGCACCACAACAGGCAGGACCAAGCAGTGGGGTAGCCACAGACACAAGGTTGTCAACTGTTCCCCAGAACACCAACACGGGGGAAGTTACCAGTCCAACTGTTAGGTCTTCCAGAGTCTGGCTCTTTTTTAAAGGCTGTCCAGATAACCCTCAAAAGGCCATTTGCAACCTCTGCCATGCCAGCATCAGCAAATGCAGCAAAACTATCAGCCTGACCACCACCAGAATGCTCAGGCACATGACAGCAAAGCACCCGACTAGTTGGGCCGAACGCCAGGGGCCAGAAACAGTGTCTGTGGGTAACACCGCTGCCTGTTCCGCTGTTATGTGTGCACGCCAATCCTCTGTCCATGGCGCAGGTGAAGATACCTCCCTCCCTGCACCTGTCATTACACACTTGCAGCCATCACCGTCAGTGTTCAGTTGTCCCTACCCCAGTCCTTTGAACTTAAGTGTAAATACGCAGCCAACGCCCCACAGGCCACACTACTAAATTCACACATTTATCAAAAGCTTGCACTTGAAATATTGCCTTTTAGGCTCATGGAGACGGAATCTTTCCGCAACCTAAAGGTGGCTGCCGTCCCTCGGTACTTGGTCCCCAGCCGCTACTATTTCTCCTGGTGTGCCATCCCCGCATTACACAAGCATGTGTCCCAGAACATTAGCCGTGCCCTCAACAATGCAGTTACTGGGAAGGTCCACCTAACCATGGACACATTGACAAGTGCTTGTGGGCAGGAACGGTGCATCTCGTTGATAGCACACTGAGTTAAAATAGTGGAAGCCAGTACCCAGTCGGACCCTGGGACAGAACACGTCCTCCTGATGCCGAGGATTGCGTGCCCTGGGTTAATCAGGGTTGCCCTCACATTCTACAGCTCCTGCACCTCCTCGTCCCCTGCCTCCATCTCCGAAATGACCACGACAGTCGGAAGCTGGAAGCACTGCAGCACTGCCTTGGCCAAGTGGCAACAGACACTGCTGAAGCTAATATGCTTAGGGGACAAACCGCACACAACTGAAGAGTTATTGACAGCTGTAAGAGAGCAGGCAGATCTTTGGCTGTCACTGCTGAACCTACAGCTAGGCATGGTCGTGTGTGACAATGGACAGAACCTGATGGCAGCTTTAAAGCTAGGCAAGCATGCACACGTACCATGCCTGGCCAATGTGCTCAACCTAGTGGTTCAGCTATTTCTCAAAACCTACCCAGAACTGCCTGAGCTGCTTGTCAATGTACGCCACGTGTGTGCCCATTTTTGAAAGTCATCTAGAGCTTACTCCACCCTCGACATGCTTCAGCAGCGTTTGCAGCTTCCAGCTCACTGACTGGTGTGCGATATCATCACACGTTTGGAACTCAACCTTGCAGATGTTGGGAAGGATTTGTGAGCAGCAGAGGGCAGTTGTTGAGCACTAGCTTCAACATGCCCGTTGTTATTCAGATCAGCCTCCACACATAAGAGGTGATGAATGGGCATGGATGTCAGACATCTGTGCCATCCTCCAAAACTTTGAAGACTCCACCAAGATGATGTGCGGCGATGACTCTATAATTAGCATCACCATCCCGCTTCTCTCTCTACTGAAATGCTCGCTGCTCACAATTCAAGAGGAGGCAATGCAGGCGCAGCACAATGAGATGGAGCAAAGAATCATACAGGGTGATGCCACACAGCCAAGCCTCATCTCATCCCTAATGCGGATTGGGTGATAATGAGGAGGAGGAAGAGGAGGAGGAGGAAGAGGAGCTGTTTTCCTGCACTAGAGACGATACTACCCACATAACTGTCATTCTGTCTGTACAGCATGCATGGCCTGAGGAAAGGGAGAAAAAGAGGAGGAGGATGAGTATGAGATCAGGGACAGTCATCCTCTTGGTCAGGACAGAGAAGACTTGGCTGTTACCAGTCTTGCACACATGGCTGACTTTATGTTCCTCTGACTTTCCCTTGACCCTCGCGTTATGCACAGTTTGGATGAGTAATATTACGTATTGAAACAGAAAAAAACTGACCGGCACTTCCAAAACAAGAAATAGGTGTGTACAGGTGCTTACTACGAGCAGCTACCTCCATATATAACTAACAAACAAAGTAGCACACTGCAACACTAAGTATGCGAACATGAAATATCTGAAATTTGAATAGCATTACTGCTCTAGAAAATAGAAATAAATGAGAAATCTTAACGCATAAATTGGCCAGTTCATGTGTATCTGGTAGCCACTTTAAGGTGTTTCTCACCATACCAGGAACCTACCAGTTTGAACTCCTCTCTAAGACACATAAGGCTGCTTGTGTATGGGAGAGCAGTAATGCTATTCAAATTTCATATATTTCATGTTTGCATACTTAGCGTTGCAGTGTGCTACTTTGTTAGATACATATGGAGGTAGCTGCTCCTAGTAAGCACCTGTACACACCTATTTCTTGTTTTGGAAGTGCTGGCCAGTTTTTTCAGTTTCTATGTATAAGCTTTGACAGGGCACTCCGCCTCTAGGCTACAGGCGGTTTTAATTGCAGCAGGAACTTACTTTCCCGTACACAAGCAGGCTTATGTCTCTTAGACAGGAGTTCACATTGGTAGGTTCCTGGTATGACGAGAAATGCCTTAATGTTGCTACCAGGTACACATGAATTGGCCAATTGATGTGCAAAGATTTCTCATCTATTTCTTTTTTTTAGAGCAGCAATGCTATTCAAATTTCATATATTTCATGTTAACATACTTAGCTTTGCAGTCTGCTACTTTGTTTGTTAGTAATTACTGGTTGGTCACACTTATAGACCCACGCTACAAGGAGAACTTTCTATCTCTCCTTCCCATGGCAGAGAGGTCTAATAAAATGTTGCAGTATCAGAAAGCCCTTGTTGAGGAATTATTAAGGAAATTCCCATCTGAAAATGCTGGTGGCAGAGGTCACAGTTTCTTGGACAATCAAGGAGTACAGACGAGGGAAATACAAATAATATGCAGAAGAGGAAGGGGAACACTGTCAATGGTGTGGGACAGTTTTCTCAGACCCTCCCAGCGCCCAGGCCATGATGCGTGGGGTACTCTGACAAGGAGAGAAAAGTTTTGGAAGATGCTAAAGGAGGACCTTGCCGACCATACCAATGTCCTCCCTGACTCCTCTGTATCTTATAATTGTTGGGTATCCGAGCTGGACATGTGGCATGAACTGGCTATCTACGTCTTGGAAGTCGTGGCCTACCCTGCCATTTTTTCAGGGCAGGTTTTTAGTACCACCAGGGGCATTATAACTGATAGACGCATCCACCTGTCAACTGAAAATTCTGATAGGCTGACTTATAAAAATGAACAAGGGCTGGATTGGGCCAGACTTCTCAACAATAATAGCATAATAATAGCAGCGGAACATAAAGTCAAATCCAGAGGCTTTTTTGGGGGGGCGTCTATTCTCATGCACCTCTTCACACCCACACATGGGTATACACTTCCTGATTTTGTCTATTTTCTGTTGTCCTTCTCCTCATCCTCCGCCACCATATTACTAGGGTGACCGTGATGCAACACCCACATAATTTTTTTAAGGATGTTTATAATGAGGACATTTTTTTAAAGGCCTACCTCTAACATTCTGTATGTTAAACAGAATGTTCATGTATACCCCCCAGGGTTAAATGTTTTTCAGCCCATGCACTTAGTGCATGGGTGTTAACAGTATAGGAGACCCACTCCTTAACAATGGTAACAATTTTTTTAATGAGGACCTCCTTTATGTCTCTTCAAAGGGGTATAGGGTTTTTTCAAATTTTGGGCAGGCCTTGTAGTCATTGCATATGCAGTAACA
Source organism: Phyllobates terribilis (assembly GCF_046119375.1). Classification (NCBI taxonomy): domain Eukaryota; kingdom Metazoa; phylum Chordata; class Amphibia; order Anura; family Dendrobatidae; genus Phyllobates; species Phyllobates terribilis. The sequence continues at coordinate 289,163,605 of NW_027362761.1, forward strand.
GTATAGGAGACCCGCTCCTTAATAATGGAAACATTTTTTAAACTGAGGCCCTCCTTTACATCTCTTCAAAGGTGTATTGAGGTTTTTCCAAATTTTTGGCAGGCCTTGCATTCACTGCTTACGCAATAACAGTATAGTAGACCAACTCCTTTATAAGGGGAACATTTTTTAAACTGAGGCCCTCCTCTATGTCTCTTTCAAGGGGTATTGGGTTTTTTCCAAATTTTGGGCAGCCCTTGCAGTCACTGCATAAGCAATAACAGTATAGCAGACCAGCTCCTTTATAATGGGAACATTTTTTTAACTGAGCCCCTCCTATATGTCTCTTCAAAGGGGTATTAAGGTTTTTCCATATTTTGAGCAGCCCTTGCAATCACTGCATACACAACAACAGTATAGGAGACCCGCTTCTTTATAATGGTAACATTTTTTTAACCGAGGCCCTCTTCTATGTCTCTTCAAAGGGGTATTGGGGTTTTTCCAAATCTTTCTGTAACCCTTGCAGTCACAGTATATGCGATAACAGTATAGGAGACCCGCTCCTTAATAATGGGAACAACAAAGCATAGCCTGCTGATGGCCCTCTAACAATGGTGAGGGCCAATTTCTGGCACTTTAACAATAGTAATGGCTGTCTGATGGCTCTATAAAAATAGGCTTTGTGACTTTCAGAGTCCCTCCTTCATAAATGAAACAGGATATGTCTGATCATGTTTCACACACCACATGGCCAGATAAGGTAGTAAAATGTTAAAATTTCATTTACTGGTGAATGTATTTTTCACTTTTGTAAGCAATGCAAAAGTGCAAAAGCGCATCAAAAATGTTATGTGTGAACATAGCCGAAGGTGTGGAGGAAATTTTTTAAAATTTATTTTGCCTTATATGCAGGTCATTACCCTGGAAAGAATATTCCTTAACATTTTTTCCTACAAAATACATTTTAGTTTCGTTTTTGTATCTTTTATTGTGAGTCCATAAAAGTGGCATAATACTTTGACAACATTATTCACAGCAGTGACCTGGGAGTCAGAAATGCTTCCAGGGGTTTTCCCCATGTTGTTCCCATGTCATTTCAGCTCTGTTCCCATCGATTTGGGCAATTTTTAGGCCCCCTGCAGACCTTCAGGGGATCCTCCAGAAAGCTGCTCGAGCGTCTCATTAACTTACATTGGGCTCGTTGCTCGGGTCGAGCACCCGAGCATTACGATATACTGGAACCGAGCAATGAGCACCCAAACATTTTAGTACTCGCTCATCAGTAGAGTTGATACCAAAAAGTTTTATTTTGGTCTCATCTGACCACATAACCTTCTCCCATGCCTCCTCTGGATCATCCAGATTGTCACTGCAGGACTTCACCTGTCATGATGTAAGCAGGAGGATCTTGCATGCCCTGCAGAATTTTAATCCATGATGACTTAGTGTGTTACTAATGATCATGTTTGAAACTGTGGTCCCAGCTCTCTTCAGGTTAATGACGAGGTCCTCCTGTGTAGTTCTGGGCTGATTCCTGACCTTTCTCAGAATCATCATTACCCGACAAGGCAAGATCTTGCATGGAGCCCCAGACAGAGGAAGATTGACAGTCATCTTGTGTTTCTTCCATTTTCTAATAAATGTGCCAACAGTTGCTGCCTTCTTACCAAGCTGCTTGCCTATTGTCCTGTCGCCCTTCCCAGCCTTGTGCAGGTCTACAATATTGTCCACAGAGTCCTTTGACAGCTCTTTTGTCTTGGCCATGGTGGAGAGGTTAGAGTGTGATTGATTGAGTGTGTGGACAGGTGTCTTTTATAAAGGGTACCGAGTTCAAACAGTTGCAATTAATACATGTAATGAGTGCAGAGAAGGAGGGCTTCTTAATGAAATACTAACAGGTCTGTGAGAGTCAAAATTCATGCTGGTTGCTTGGTGATCAAATACTTGTTTCATGCACTAAAATGATAATTAATTATGTAGAAATCATACATTGTGATTTTCTGGATGTTTTTAGAATTTGTCTCTTACAGTTGAAGTGTACCTACAATAAAAATTGCAGGCCTCTCCATTATTTTTTTGGTGGGAAAACTTGCAAAATCGGCAATGTCTCAAATACTTATTTTCCCCACTGTAATTATGTAAATGGGTAAAGTTTTTTTTTACTGAATGTTTGGTCCAGTGGATTGACAATTAGCATCAGAAGGGAAAGATTAGCTTTTTTGAGGCAAACTACATTATGCATTATGATTGTTCATACACCCCATCCCCTTTATCATTTCTCATTCTTTGGTTGAACTTGATGGATATTTGTCTTTTTACACCCTTAAAAATTATCTATCTATGTAACTATTCAGGCAAATGTTTCAAGTTAAGTGAACAATTGGCCTAACTCCTATACTCCTTTATGCTTTTGTTTGTGTGTTCTTGACTGAAATGGGAATCTCTTGCGCCTTTGCTCCAGTGGAAAAAAAAAGCATTCTGGAAACATGGACATGTGAATGACCACATTCACTATTATAGGTATGGGTGCTATCTGTGAAAAACACAGATATTACTCATATGCCAAAACTGGACATCTGAATGAGGCCTAACTCACAATGGTGCCAACTAGTTATGGTGCATGTGAGAAGTATTCCATTTTTTAGTTCTCATTGTTACCAACATGTCTATCAGTATACTTGACATGAATTTCCTTTTGAAACTCACATTCACAAACTCTGCTTAAATTGGAAAATTATCAATTGGCATCTGAAATGAGGGATAGTTCTTATTTTTATTGTTTTAAAATAGAAGCTTATAAACTTATACAGCCACATAGGTTAAGTTTAGCCTAATTGGAATTGTATTGATGTGCATTGGAGTTTTATGTTCAATTCTTCATATGTCTTACATTTTCCCATACTTCAAAGGAATACGGATAGGGAATTTAGATTATGATCCCTATAGGGGACATTGAAAAATGACAATGTGTGTAAAGTATGTTTGGAACATGTTGCTGTTATGTAAGCTACAGAAAAAAATAATTATGTCTTGTTCATGGCCTTTATCTGGTAATGTAAGTAAATCTCTACTCACTTCAATTAATTGAGATGAAATACCAGAATCATGTCATGAACAAGTGTGGAACTGTTTTTTTATAAAAACAAATATATAATTAAAACCCTTTAACGATTGTGTTGTGAAACATTTTTTTAATAACTAACCATTGATGGCCACCAAGAAATCATCTTTTACTTAGATCACTAGTGACGAATTATGGTCTACCTAATTATCTACGTGTCTATATTATTATTTTATCATGAACATTTAATGCCAGCAAAGCCATATAACTCATAATTTATTATTTTTTTAAGGTACTTATGCTTTACACACCGTGCTTAGAAAAACAAACATAGTTGTACTTGTGAAATACTTGTATATTTTGAATATGGGCTCATGTATTCATTTGCATGTTTGTATGTATTTATATTTATGGTCTATATGTTTTTTTATATAGAGAAAAAAAACAGGATTGAATTATCCTTTTATTTCTAAGCAAATGGATTGAATTAAAACAAATCTGCAGTTAAGATTTTAATTGGTGCCAAGTAATTAGGTAGCGACAGTAAGTGATCTATCCAAAGTAATAGGCTTTTAGTGCAATGTTTTAGTGCAGTAATAATTGCTGTCATTTTGCAAAGTGCTTTAGCAGTTGACAAGAAAAATCCACACACTGTACAATGTAACTGAGCCTACCCTCAGGGATTATAATATTCAGCCCAACATGCTTGAGATTTCACAGAGTTCAAAAAGGGTTTCATGTATTTTTGTCTTTCTTAGTTTCTTTTCACTTACCTGTGAATTTATGCTTACATATCAATATTAAGGTTATTGATTAGAGTTCTTATTTGTTGTTGTGGAATATTTATATACATAGAAAGACATATTTATGTATGTATAATAGAAATGGGCATATCGATTCAAATTCGAATTCACCAGCTTTTTTGAATTTTATGGAAAAAAAATTGATTTGTAGCTAATCCAATCATGAGTCACAAAACTGCAAAGCCCCCAAATGCCTAGAAAAAATGAGTGCAATATAATAGTATGAAGTTTCCTAGGACCGTATTGAACCCCTTTTAAGATCTTTAAGGCAAACGTATCCTAAACAATGTCAAACTGAAAAAACATATGTCACTCTGGGTTAATGGTTAAACAATCTATTTATTAACACACTACAGTCACAGTCTGTTTTTTGTGGAAAATTGATTAAACATTATACCTTTTGGGAAGCAGATGACTGACATGTAGGGATGAGTGGACCAGTGAAAGTTTGGGTTGTTGTACCTGACCTGATATTTAGTACCAGAAATGTACTATACTTGAACCTGAACCTGTTAGGGGGACGGTTACAAACAACTTTATTAAATAATGGAAAGCAACCGAACCCAGGGTTCGCGATGCAGCCTGGTGGACTGCGGCCGAACACCTTCCGGGTGAGAAGGTAAAACAACCAACTTAAATAACAATCCCCTCCATGTTACAGCACACTGGAGGGGGAATAGGGATTCGCACTATCTCCGTTAACTGCACGAGAGATCTGCGATAAATAATGTATCGGTAGTCCTGTTGCCGCACAGGGACTAGTGTTGAGCCACCCCCGTAGTGTTCGAGTTCGGTTCGGTTCGTCGAACACAAGTGTGTTCGCCGAACTGTTCGTCGAACTGTTCGTCGAACACCTTCGAACACCGTTAAAACCAATGGCAGGCAAACAAAAACACATAGAAACACATAGAAAACACCTTCAAAGGTGTCCAAAAGCTGACAAACTGCTCAGAAGACACAACTAACACATGGAAAAGTGACAAGTACATATAGTCATGCGAAAAGAAAAGAGGTGGAGGAGTAAAAGGAGGGGGAGACACAGATATAGGCATGTCATGCCCTTCTAAAATCCAAAAAGTGAGAAGCCGAGACGGCCAGTCCGCTCCTGCCCGTGCCACCTCCGTGTCGCCGGGTTTGTGCCAGAGCCGCGGTGAACCCTGACGGCCAGCCCCCCTCTCCCAATACTGGTGCCTGTCCGCTGGTGGGTCGAGAGAGCCCCCCTGTGGTGGAGGCAGCTCTAAGCTTTTTAATTTAAATTGTCCCTCTAATTTGAATGAATACACTTTAAATCCATTTACAAGGATCTATTGGAGGGCAAGTCTCATGCCAGCAGCCGCGTAATTCCAGCTCCAGTAGCGTCCACTAAAGCTGCTGCAGTTAAAAAGCTTTTATAAGGATCGAGCTCGGCTGTCCACTGCAAGGCATCCTAGTGCCAGTCCCAGCCCCTATGCCTTGGGGTGCCTCCTGATGCTCTTCACTGAGTATCCCGTGGTCCCGAAGCATTTCCTTTGAAAAAATTAAGTGTCCAAACTACAGGTGGTGTAGCTTGCTTAACAGCTGGGATAATCCGCTGACTAGCAGACACTGCTACTAGGCACAAAGTATTTCCTGGGCTAGATGCAGTTAAAAATTTGTAAGTAGATACTCTCGTTGGATGCTGAGAAAGCATTCCATAGAGTCTCCTGGCACGCCATATATGATTCTCTTAAAAAGCTTGGGGTAGGGGTCTAGGGGACCCTTTTATAGCCAAAATCACGGCCCTGTATCACAATACGTCACCTAGGCTGAAGATAAATGGAACTGTAGCACCGAGGGCTCGGTTGCTACAGACGTATTGCACCTCACCCAGAGGTGTGATATCTCACTCTCAGATAAGGATGGAGTGTGGATCAGGACCCGACACCTGCATGCATTACACCACATTACCGTGGGGCAGGGCGACCAATATGCCCCTGAGATGGGCACGACAGTCCCTGTCCCTGGCTGGAGTGGGGGGAGGGAACACTGAGGAAGGGGAACCCTGCAGTGCAGGAGCAGGGAGGAAACAGTTCCTGGGTGAATTGAGAAGGGAGTATAAAAGGTGGGCACCATCTTAGTTCAGTGCAGAGAAGTCTGAGCAGAAGTGGCAGGGAGCAGGGGCTCTGCATGAGCTCTGCTCCGGAGGCGGGCCTAGTAACAGAGGCCCAGGCCTGCAAGAGAGAGAAGGAAGGAAGAGGAGTGGAGAAGGCTCCAGGAACGAGGAATGAAGTGATCCCAGGGGTGCGGACGGGCGAGTCGCCACCGCACGCCCGAATCCACCTGCGTGGAGGGGTCAGGCCAAAGGGGGAGACCGGTCCCCGAACTAGTGGAGGCAGGAAACGACCCTCAGCTAGAAACCGGAGGCTCTGACATTTTATGTGGCGCAGCCCCTTGCTCCACCCGCTAGGAAGGCACCACATAGGGTCAGGGAAACTGGCGCCAAGTTTACCAAGAGGAGGCCCGAGGCAGCCGGACAGAAGTGTTGGTAAGAAAGGCCAGACAAAGGACACACAAAGGGGGTCCTGTGAAGCGCTCCAAAGTTATCTGGGAGCTGTCTGAGCCCCTCACCTGGTGAGCACAGTACGACGTGGGCAGCCGTTACCTGCAGACGTGGTCTGGATAATAAGAACTGTGAGTAAAGGCCCTGAACTGCATCACTGACTCCGTGTCGTTACTGCTGCTGCCCTGCACCATCACCCCCATCCTCCGCATACACTGCCCTGAGGCTATACTCCTCCCGTGGGGAGTTATGCTACGCTCTGCTGCACCCACAACACCAGCCTTAGCGGTCTGCCCTGTAGCGGCGGTTCACTCTGACCGCAATCCACGGGTGGCGTAGTCGGACATTTAAACATCAAAACCACATAAATAGTTCCGCCACTGGTTTGACCGCCCTGAGCCACGGAACCGGATCACCGCCACGAAGACTACAACCACCAGCATCCACCAAAAAGGGTCCGGCTCCGGGTGTCCCAAGGCCCAGGGGGTGCGTCAGAACATTTTCATCACCTTTCACAATCACCAATGGGACAAGGCAGGGATGTCCTCTGTCCCCTCTCTTATACATCCTAGTGACGGAGCACCTGCTCTCATCAATTCGCCATAAACCCAATATTAGGTGGATTGAGGTGGGAGGCACCGAGTACAAGTGCTCTCTATTTGCTGATGATGTCCTAGTATATATCACTCAATCACATATATCCATCCCTGCTGTTATGGCTGAAATAGATCACTTTGTTACATGGTAAAATTTTAAAATCAATGCAGCGAAGTCTGAGGCCCTCGATGTCTCCCTCCCTAAATCCATATAGGATTCCATCCAGTCCAACTTTCCCTTTGCCTGGCCCTCACAGGGTATCAAATACTTAGGAATTCCTATTCATAGAGACCTCTCCCATCTATGTTATCTTAATTTTGGGCCCTTTATTGAACAATTCCATACAGACCACGGTTGGCAAGTTAGAACTGTAAGATTCACTACGTGAACCACTGGTGTTTTGTGGAAAAGCACATGTACACCGCGTTCCAAATTATTATGCAAAAAGTGTTTAGGAGTGATAAGGGAAGAATTTGTTTGTTTGTCAGTTAAACTCATTGATGGTGATGTGTGTCAGGGCTCTTTATATCACTGTAAGCAATTGCAGACACCTGTGCTAATTAGTTTGGCAGGTGCGTCCAATGAAAGGCAAGACTACTTAAGAAGGCTCTCTCACATTATTAAGCAGCCTACATTTTCTGCCAAAATGGGAAAGAAAAAGGATGTGTCGGCTGCTGAGAAGCAACAAATTGTGGAGTGTTTAGGTCAAGGCATGACTACAATCAACATTGTGCGATGATCAGGATGAAGTGTCTTGGCAATCAAGAAGTATGTAGCTGATTCACAGTACACACGTGTGCGTGCTGATAAGGGCAAATTGAGGACTCTTTCCTACAGGAAATTACGTCAGGTTGAAAGAGCAGCGGCAAAAAAGCCTTGTCATAGCAGCAAACAAGTTTTTGAAGCTGCTTGTGCCTCCAACGTCCCCCGAACAACAAGATGCAGGGTCCTTCAGAGGTTTGCAGCTGTGCATACGCCATCCTGTCGACCTCCTCTATCCACTTCACACAAGCAGAAACGGCTCCAGTGGGCCAAACATTACATGAAGACTGATTTCAAAACTGTTTTGTTCACGGATGAGTGCCGTGCAGCGCTCGATGGTCCAGATGAATGGAGTGGAGGATGGCTGGTTGATGGACACTCCACGCAAACACGGCTACAGCGCCAACAAGGAGGAGGTGGAGTAATGTTTTGGGCTGGAATCATGGGGAGAGAGATTGTCGGCCCCTTTAGGATCCCTGAAGGTGCTAAAGATGAACTCCATAATGTATGTGGATTTTCTCAAACAGCACTTCCTGCCATGGTTCAAGAAGAAGAACCGTGTATTTCACAGCAAGATCATTTTTCTGCATGATAATGCACCATCTCATGCTGCACATAAAACATCTGCATCTCTGGCTGATATGGGCATAAAAGGGGACAAACTTATGGTGTGACCCCCATGCTCCCCTGACCTCTACCCCATTCAGAACCTTTGGAGCATCATTAAAAGGAGTGTCTATGATGGCGGGAGGCAGTTCACATCTAAGCAACAGCTCTGGGAGGGTATTCTGTCCTCATGCAAAACAATTGAAGCAGAAACCATCCAAAACCTGACAAATTCAATGGACGAGAGAGTTCAGAAGCTCCTTTCGAACAAGGGGTCCTATGTGAAAATGTAACATCACCTAGAATAAAGTTTTGAGTTGAAAACTGTTTGATTTCAGTTTCTAACAACCTGCTAATGCTTATAATTTCAAAAATGACCATTTTTTTGGTCTTTATTAAAATGAAAAGGTTGATCGAAAAGTTTGGGGGATCTAAGAGTGTGGCAACCCAGTAGTCATGATTACTTCGAATTCTGACAATATGAGGGTCATGCTGCAGGTAGTGCAGCAAGAAGGCACTTATGTGTCTTGCGCATCTCGGAGCCCCAAAATTATTTTCCGGGCTAGATGCAGCTAAAAATTATTTTTAATTTTAAATCTGGTGAAGCTTATTATAGATGGCCTAATAGGATCAGTGCTGCACACTGCTACAAAGCCCAAATTATTTTCCAGTCAAGATACAGATAAACATGATTAGTAATTTGAAAGCTTAAAACGGTTGGTAGGGTGATTTTAACCAATCATCAAGCTTTTACTCTCCCCAGGATGACACAGGGGTAGAAAAGTCGTTTCGGATCCATGATTTGTTCATCTTTATGAACGTGAGTCTGCCTACATTATCAGTGGAGAGCCGCGTGCGCTTATCTGTCAGCACACCACCAGCAGCGCTGAACACACGTTCAGACAGAACGCTGGCTGCGGGGCATGACAAGATCTCCAAGGCGTAAGTGGCTAGCTCCGGCCATTTATCCAGATTGGAAGCCCAAAAAGAGCAAGGGTCCAGTGACACAGTCGTGGCTTCAATGTTTACTTGGAGATACTCCTGTACCATCGTCTCTAGGCGTTGACTATGTGTCAGACTTCTTGTCTCCTGTGGCCTTGCAAAGGATGGGCTAAAAAAGTGGTGAAATGATTCCGCAAAATTGATGTTACCAGCAGATACTGTGGTTCTGTTACGGTTTGAGTGCTGAACACTTGACGGTCCCACGGTTGGCAAGTTAGAACTGTGAGATTCACTACGTGCACCACTGGTATTTTGTGGAAAAGCACATGTAAGATTCTGCAACAGTCTCTGCTGATACTCCTGCATGCGTGCATCCCTTTCTATGGCAGGAATAATTTCTGCAAATTTACTTTTGTACCGGGGATCTAACAGTGTGGCAACCCAGTAGTCAGGATTATTTCTAATTCTCACAATTCGAGGGTCATGTTGCAGGTAGTGCAGCAAGAAGGCACTCATGTGTGTTGCGCATCCAGGAGCACCAAGTCCCTGTTGTGTTGGTGGCGAGGTAACAATCATGCTTCCTTCCTCTGTCCTCTTCCCCCAACCTCGCACAACAGAAATGTGATCAAGGTCTCCCTCATCTGATGAGTCTTCCATCAGTTCGTCCTCCACTTCTTCCTGGGCTCCTGCACCTTCCTCACTAGTTTGGCTGCTACCATGCGCCCTGGTAAAATCATCTCCCCCACCCTCACATGCCTGCCGCCTTGGTGCTGCCGACCGTCTGGACCTTGCAGATGTTAGCCCTTACGCATACAACTCCTCCTCCTCTACTTCCTCCACCTCCTCTTGTGCCACCACCTGACTCCGAATTCTGTTTAACATGTGCTCCAGCATGTAAATCACCGGAATAGTCATGCTGATAATGGCATCGTCAGCACTAAACATCTTCGTCGCCATTTAAAAACTGTGCAGAAGGGTGCATAGGTCCCTGATCTGAGACCACTCCTCCAGCGTGATTTGCCCCACCTCTGAATCTCGTTGGCCCAGGCTATACGTCAGAACGTATTGCACCAGGGCTTGTCGGTGCTGCCACAGTCTCTGCAACATGTGCAGAGTTGAATTCCACCGGGTAGGCACATCGCATTTTAGCCGGTGAAGTGGCAGGCCCAACGACTTCTGTAGAGATGTAAGTCGCTGAGCTGCGGGATGCGAACGGCGGAAGTGAGCACACAGCGACCGTGCCCTCTGCAGAAGGCCATCTAGTCTGGGATAGTGGGCTAAAAATTGCTGGACAACCAGGTTCAACACGTGAGCCATACAAGGCACGTGTGTGACATTGCCCCGGCGAAGGGCCGCACCCAGGTTTGCAGCATTGTCGCACACGGCCTTCCCTGGTTTCAGGTCCAGTGGAGACAACCATTCATGAAATTGGTTCTCCAGAGCTGACCACAACTCCTCAGCTGTGTGACTCACATTTCCCAGACATTTCAATGTAAAAACCGCCTGATGACGTTGAGCCCTACTGCCAGCATAGTAAGGAGGTGTGCAGGATCCCTTCTGCGCAGTTAGAAAGCTTGTGGCATGACCAGACAGGCTTTGGGTGCAGGTGGAAGACCGAGAGGAGGTTGAGGAGGCAGAAGCAGTGGAGGAACTTTGACATAAAGAGGATTGACGCACAACTCGTGGGGACGGCAAGACTTGGACAGCAGCCCCTTGTCCTGCTGTCACCATAGTTACCCAGTGCCCAGTCAGCGACATGTAATGCCCCTGTCCATGCCTACTCGTCCAAGTGTCTGTGGTGAAATGCACCCTGTCACACACAGAGTTTCTCAAAGAAGCGGTGATGTTGTGTGCGACATGCTGGTGGAGCGCAGGCACACCTTTCTTTGAGAAGTAGTGCCGACTGGGCATCTGGTACTGGGGCACTGCGACGGACATAAGGTCTCGAAAATTCTCTGTGTCCACCAGGCGGAAAGGCAGCATTTCTGTAGCCAAGAGCTTGCAGATGGTGAAATTCAACCTCTTAGCTTTCTCATGGCTAGGAGGAAATGGTCTTTTACTTGTCCACATCTGAGGGACCGAGGGCTGGCTATTGTGCTTAGACGGGGTTGATAAGGGTGTCCCCGGCAAACTGCCGGTCTGTGAGGAAGATGCAGGCGGACATGTTAGGTTGCCTTGATCCAAAGGTGGTGCTATCGATGTCGGACAGCGCTCAAGACCAGCTGGTGTTACCACCTCCAAAGAAAATGATGACCTGCCAATCACGCTGGCTGTTGCGGGTAAAGAGGTGGCAGGTCTGCGCCCCAAAACAGGTGTGACTGCTGTCCCCCCAGTCACAGAGGATGAAGAGGCCGCGGATGCACAAGATATGGCAGACGGTGGTTGGCCCGGCCGGCTAGGCCGCATTGTAGCACACTGAGCTTCCCACTGCAACTTATGCTTCATGTCCATGTGCCGGTTCATGCATGAAGTACTCAAACTATGTATTTTTTGGCCTCTACTTAGCTTTTGCTGACAAATGTTACAGATAACACGAGTTGGGTCATCTTTATCGATCTGAAAAAATGCCCAGGCTATGCAAGGCTTAGCACCCATGCGACCTGAAGAGCCACCACGACTTGTGGTGAGAGGCAGAGTTGTGTTTGAGGATGCAGTTGTTGACGTGCTTCCAGTACTACGTCTCTGTCCAGGAAGGCGCAACCTGACCTCGTCATCACTAGCATCTTCCTCCACCTCCTCTGCTGACCTCATCTCTTGGCTGACTGTGGGTTGACAGTAAGTGGGATCTCCGACCTCATCATCATCACCCTGTGCGTTATCACACCCGTCGTCCTCAGAGCCAACCTGTTCCTGCCCTGACAAAAAACTAAAGTTGTCGCTCCAATCAGGTATTTGAGTCTTATCATCGTCTTCCTCATTGTCTCCACCAACAGGAGTTACAGTTTGGGAATGAGGGTCTACATTATGGTCAGAACCTTCTGCGTCTGGTCCTGGATCAGACTCATAAAGATTCTGGGCATCAGTGCAGATCATTTCCTCGTCTGGATTCACAGAAGCGCTGGAGTCGACCTCTGATTCCCAGGCTATAGTATGAGTAAACAGCTCTGCAGACTCAACCATCTGTTCTAAATCATACTCAGACGGGCAGCTGGAGATTTGGGAGCTGTGAGGAAGCAAGTGCGATTTGGGTGACACCTTTGAGGACTGGAGTATTTGTGATGTTGAAGTTGATGTGGAGAAGAGCCCACTTAAAGGAGCACTTGATATCCGTTGAAGCACCTGCTGTTTTTGTGCCTCATCTGGAATTTGTAGCGATTGGCGTGGCCGTAAGAAAGGGATCTTATCACATTGTCCGCTAAAAGAAGTAGACATTTTAGTTTGGCTGGAAGATGGTCTTTCTTCTGCACCTACCCCACGGACACAACCTTTTTTCCCCTTCCCAACACGCCTATTCCCCTTTCCACCAGCAGCAGGCCTTTTTCCACTCATTTTGGTGGTTAACTAATTCACAACTCTGGAGTTGTTTGCACAAAAAAACAATGGATGGTAACCGAGCAGAGCTGAGTGGCCAAACTGTGGTATTAGGCCAAAACTATTGGCTGGGTTAGATGCAGAAAAAAATTATTTTTAATTTGCAACCTGATGGAGGTCAGTATAGATGGACTAATAGACCAAGTCCCACACACCGCTAGAAGCCCAAATATTTTTTCAGAGCTAGATGCAGAAAATTTTTTTATTCAATTTGCAACCTGATGGAGGTCAGTATAGATGGACTAATAGACCAAGTCCCACACACTGCTAGAAGCCCAAATATTTTTTCAGAGCTAGATGCAGAAAAAAATTATTTTTAATTTGCAACCTGATGGAGGTCAGTATAGATGGACTAATAGACCAAGTCCCACACACCGCTAGAAGCCCAAATATTTTTTCAGAGCTAGATGCAGAAAAAAATTATATTCAATTTGCAACCTGCTGGAGGTCAGTATAGAAGGACTAATAGAACAAGTCCCACACACTGCTAGAAGCCCAAATATTTTTTCAGAGCTAAATGAAGAAAAAAATTATTTTTAATTTGCAACCTGATGGAGGTCAGTATAGATGGACTAATAGACCAAGTCCCACACACTGCTAGAAGCCCAAATATTTTTTCAGAGCTAGATGCAGAAAAAAATTACTTTTAATATGCAACCTGATGGAGGTCAGTATAGATGGACTAATAGAACAAGTCCCACACGCTGCTAGAAGCCCAAATATTTTTTCAGAGATAAATGAAGAAAAAAATTATTTTTAATTTGCAACCTGATGGAGGTCAGTATAGATGGACTAATAGACCAAGTCCCACACACTGCTAGAAGCCCAAATATTTTTTCAGAGCTAGATGCAGAAAAAAATTATTTTTAATTTGCAACCTGATGGAGGTCAGTATAGATGGACTAATAGACCAAGTCCCACACACCGCTAGAAGCCCAAATATTTTTTCAGAGCTAGATGCAGAAAAAAATTATATTCAATTTGCAACCTGCTGGAGGTCAGTATAGAAGGACTAATAGAACAAGTCCCACACACTGCTAGAAGCCCAAATATTTTTTCAGAGCTAAATGAAGAAAAAAATTATTTTTAATTTGCAACCTGATGGAGGTCAGTATAGATGGACTAATAAACCAAGTCCCACACACTGCTAGAAGCCCAAATATTTTTTCAGAGCTAGATGCAGAAAAAAATTATATTCAGTTTGCAACCTGATGGAGGTCAGTATAGATGGACTAATAGAATGATGCTATGCCCAAAAGATTTTACTTCACTAGGTGCAGTAAAAAAATTGGTATTCTATACACAGGTGGTATATCTTGCAACACAGATAGGCTACTCCACTGACTAACACACTCTGCAATAGGCCAAAAAGGATTAGCTTTGCTAGATTCAGCCAAATGCTGTGAAAAAAACTTGCACAGCACTGGCACAGACCTGCCTGGCAAAAACTGATAGGAACTGATGTAACCTAGTCCTGAAAAGGACTCCAATTACAATTAGTCTTTACTCCCACAATCTATCTATTTAAGAGCACAGACCTGCTTGATAAAAGTCGTAGGAAATGCTGTAACCTAGTCCTTAAAAGGACTGCAATCACAACTCTTCCCTACTCCCAAGCTATCTGTATATTTGTGCGAAAATTGGCTTGAAATTAACAAGGTATAGCGCACACAGCAACAGCGGTGCCGTCTAACACGCAGCTGCAGCAGTGAGAAAATGGTGGCGACGGGGAAAATGGCTTGGTCTTATAGGGCAAGGACATGTGACATACACTGCCAATCACACATGCCCTTGCTTGTGTGAAAAAAAGCACTTCGCTCCGTGTGTGCGCTGCTGATAGGCTGACAGATTGCACCTCCCCACTGCAAATGCGGGAAAGAGAAAAAAAAATGGAGATCTTCATTGTTCCTGCAGAGATCCATCCCCTGCCCCTCCCCCCGCCCCGCTGTACACTCAAACTGCGTATTAACATTAATTTTCATCATTACTGAGAAAAAATCCAGTTATGATTTTGGTGCACGAACAGTTATCAAACATAACCTCGAACAGCCGAATTTTTCTCAAATTGTTCGTGTTCGCCGACCGGCTCGAACACCGCCCAAAACAGCTCGAATTTGAGATTGGCGAACAGTTCGAGTAGAACAACGCTCATCTCTAACAGGGACTACACAGTTGGCACTAGGATGCGTGTGTGACTCACGTCGGCGAATACGTGCTCCCAGCCGGTGTGCTACCGGACTGAGGAGAATCTCTCCAAGTGGCTTACAGGTGGTACCGGGAATAGGGAGTCTGCAGACTGCTCTGGGTGTAAGGCGACCCCTTTGTCACAGCCAGACTGTCAGATGAAGCAACCTGCCTATTTCATCTAAGCCTGCCTATTTCCACTAAACCTGCCTGCCAGAAACTAAAGCACACGTGGAGCCCAAGAGACCAAGAGTCCACACAACACCATCACAGCTCAATGATCAGAGCGCGCCGCCATGATTGTGGGTGGGCTTTTTAAAGATTAAGCCCTGCCCACCGTCGCACCATTAGTGATGTCACCCGCGACCAATCAGGCGGTGCCAGGTCACCGCATCAGCTGACTCCCAAACCACCAATCACGGTCCACCATGTCACAGGCATGCTCAGTACAGAGAATCCTGGACTTAGGCTTTAACAGCCCTGTCTCCCTCTGCAACCTATCCTTCATGTTGCTAGGAACAAAGACCCAAGTAAAAACCAGTACGTCACGTAGACCAGCTAGGTGTTGGGACTGATGATGATGCTGAGCAGCATCATCCCTGGCTGGACCAGAATGGCAGACCACAGAAGGTTCTGGATCCAACAAATGCCCGACGCTTAACAGAACCCTAACTCCATTGATACCAATGGGGACCTGATAATTGCCACAGTAGCAATAGGCTTGTTAAATGAAGAAGCTATAGCTTTTTTAACATGCATTCCAAAAAGTATCATTTTTTGTGAGCAGCACTAAGTTCTCTGCTTGGACAGAGTAGAAGCAATGGCTTTTTGTAAACATGTCATCCAAAAATGATGTCTATCTTGGGATAAGCTACATGGCTACTTTTTGCAAAGAGAAGAAGCAATGGCATTTTTTCAAACATTATCAGTGTTTTCAGATTAGCAACAGATTTTATGTTTAGGACCTGAAGAATCAAGAACTTTATAACAAGCCATCCAAGCCAAACAAGCTAATTGGAGCAGAAACAGATTTTTTGTTTTGAAAGTGAGAAAGCAATGGCATCTTAAAAAGTCAACACAAGGTAGGGTTCAGAGCAGCAACACAATATAACTAAAGCACACAATGTACAAACAAGTAATGTTTTTGGCTTTCTATAGGCAATGGCAGGGGAAATGGCAGCGGCGACAACAACACAGTATAGAATATAATGTGACAAGCAAGATGCCTTTTTCACTGTATAGAGCCAGCACTTTCAGTATTGGCAGCAGTTACTATAGATCACTTTTGAATGGGAGATATCTGGCTATTTAACCACAAAGGAAATAACAGCAATATCAACAGCACGGTATGAAAAGAAAGATAAAGGATGTCTGGCTGTTTTGGGGATGTTTGGCTAGGTTAAATCTAGGAGATTCAGCAGAAGCACAGCATAGATATTACATGGACTAGTAGTTTTTGCTTGTCTGAGTGGTTGACATAAGCATTGATGGCAGCTAAATGGTGTAAAACAGAATTGAGAGGCAGGAAGCAGCTATGGTTAGTCTAATTATTGGTAACAAACATAGGTAAATAAATATAGACACTGAAAGATTCTTGGTACATTTTGACAAGTGTAAAGATAATGTGAAGGATAATATGGCCATTTTGGGAATAAAAAAGCCACATACTATGTTGACTTCCCCCCTCAGAGTACACTGGAGAATGGACAAGAGAGTATATCCATGGTATACTGGACCATTCTTACTACTGATCCAATATGCTGACCCAAAAGTCTATGGGGTTGTGATTCTGGGTATCTGCCAAATAAAGTTCAAATATAGTTCAGGTGTGACTAAACCTGACTATTCAGGTAGTGCATTTCTGTTTGCTGATGTGCATCAAGTTGAAGCAATGGCAGTCAAAATTTCTTGTGTATCATGTCAAATATATTGTAGCTGTTACTGCTGCTCCCTTGGCTACTTCTTGTAGACCTAATGATAGCACAGTTGAGAGAGTGTGGGCTCTGATTGCAATAGAGAGAGGTTTCTTGTTCAGATGGTGTCTGCTAGCATAGCTTTCCTAATAATGGACCAATTTTGACTTTCTTTTGGAAGCCAGAAAAATATCCTTCATTTTGTTTTTTAAGCAAGACCCTAAAAGCATAGCTATCGGAAAATAATTCCTTTACTTTATTCTCATAATACACCTGTCATCTCTCAAATAATCAAACATGCAGCTTAGCATGCCCATCATCATGACCAAGGGCCTCTATGGTTCACTTTTCATATCCCACTGCAACAACTTTGCATAATAGCCACCATCATCATCAGCATTTTCATTCGTATGGACAGCATCGCTCACTGCCTGTGCCTAGGATAACTCCTCCACATTCTGCACATTCTGCTGCATGCAACATAGACCTTCAGGGTCTCCACCATGACAATGAATATGTACAAATATTTGTTTGTCCTTCATTCCCTCTTACATCCTACAGAAAGTTTCTTTCAAGTTAATTATGAGGGGGATTCGACCGTTGATGAAAAAATTATCCTCACTAACAAATTTAGTAGCTTCTTCCATGGACTTTAGTAGGAAACATGCATTTCTCAAAGATTGCCAATGGCGGATCTCAAGTATCCCACACTCTAGTTTGGCTGCTTCATGATACAGTCCATCACCACTTTACTCTGTTCATGCAAACTCTCCAAAATATGCAAGCTGTTCTGTTTTTGCAAATCCAAGTGAGCATACTTTGCCATGTAAAAAAGGTTGAAATGAGCAGACACTTTCCTGGCACCTTCCTCAAGCAAGTATACTTATTATGAAATGTTGTATGTTTAAATTAAGGACATGTGCCATGCACAGAGGAAGAGTTACTTTTCTTAAAAATAAGGCAGCCAAAATGTTCCCTGTATTGTCACTCCAGACAGTGCTCAGTTTAAGTTGATGAAAAGCAAACAAGATTTGCTGCTTTATGCATAGCAGCAACTTTTCCACTGTATGGCTTTTGTCCACTATGATTGCAAGGTGTAAAACCATGTGGCAGCACTTTATCTTGCATGAATGAAATGAATGAGAATGGTGTGTGGAATCAACTTTGTGCACTGTGGCTGAAAGGGATGGGCTCATGACTAGTGTTGAGTGAATTTGTTCGGCATTTCGAATTCGGGTTCGGCTTGAACCCGAATTTGTAATGCCAAACTAATTTGCTCAACACTACTCATGACTGTTGAAGATAATGTAGAGGAGGTGTTGGAGGAGACAGATAAGTGTGGTGGAAACAGATGTAGCTCCCAGTCACAGAGGCATTATTTTAATAGAATAGTAAAGATTATGCGTGAAACATTCATACAAATAGAAATAGCTCTGTTCTCACTACTGTTTATTACTGCATGTCAGAATTCGAAACTACGCTGCATGCTTCAAAATAACCTCAGGAGGACACATTTTCTTTTTTGCTTGATAAAATTATCATGAGACAATTCAACTTCTCTATTTCTTCTTTCTGTAACTCCAGAGTATTCAGCTTTCTCTGGCAGTCTCACATGGAATGAATGGAGCTGTTGTGGTGCATATCCACTGGTGCTCCATTCTAAAGGTGATAAAGGTGCCCCTTCTTGCATTCAGTAGGAGTCTGACTGATTGGATCCCTACAAATATCAACAATCCAGTGGATACATAACTTCTTCCAACCTATATTACCCTTTAAGCTTTCTGGTTTTGGAGCACATATGTATGTTATTTTTTGAATTTTTGCAGAGAGCCCACAAACTGCTATATGTTTACCAGATATCCACTCTTTTGCATTGGGATGTTACTTATAGTCTGCTAGGACTATATATCCTAATGAGATTTCAGACCTAAATAGAAGTCCCTGTCTCTGTATTCTTTTATGAATTGTATCAGAGAAGGGAGATGGAGCTAACAGACAATAGGAAATAGAGAGATAGTGAAAGATGCTGGAGCAAGTTCAGAGAAGAGCGACCAGAATGGTGACCGGTCTGCAAACCATGTCCTATGAGGAACGGTTACAGGATTTGGGAATGTTTAGCTTGCCAAAAAGAAGACTGAGAGGAGACTTAATAGCTGTCTACAAATATCTCAAGGGATGTCACATTGTAGAAGGATCATCTTTATTCTCATTGGCACAAGGAAATACTAGAAGCAATGGGATGAAACTGAATGGGAGGAGACACAGATTAGATATTAGAAAAAACTTTTTGACAGTTAGGGTGATCAATGAGTGGAACAGGCTGCCACGAGAGGTGGTGAGTTCTCCTTCAATGGATGTCTTCAAACAGAGGCTGGACAGACATCTGTCGGAGATGATTTAGTGAATTCTGCTTTGAGCAGGGGGTTGGCCCAGATGACTCAGGAGGTCCCTTCCAACTCTACCATTCTATGATTCTATGAGAGAATGAGTGATAGCACAATAGTGTGAGAAGATAGATGTACCAGACAGCAGAATAGAAAATATAAAGCGAAAAGACACAGGTGACAGCAGTATGGTGTAAGAGAGAGCTGAGATGGAGTTAACGAAAAACTGTCTGCAGATTTGGGCTATTTAATCTGAGAGCAGCATGTTGTGATGGCAGACACTCTGATTCCAGTATTGTGTCTGCTTGTTGTTGTTGCAGAAACTAGTTGCCTGGATGCCTGCTTAGACATGAGTCCATTCTCTCTAATTGTTATATGTTTTTAATCATTTTTGTTGCTGCTCTTTGCCACTCATGTTTTTAATCTGAATAACAAACTTAATGCTTTAAGGAATAATATAAGTGCTGGATTCTACGTGGATCTACCCAATGTAGACAGAAAGTTTGCCAATGGGGCAGCACGGTGGCTCAGTGGTTAGCACTGCAGTCTTACAGCACTGGGGTACTGGGTTCAAATCCCACCAAGGACAACATCTGCAAGGAGTTTGCATGTTCTTCCCATGTTTATGTGGGTTTCCTTCAGGTTCTCCAGTGTCCTCCCACACTCCAAAAACATACTGATAGGGAATCTAGATTGTGAGCCCCAATGGGAACAGTGCCAATAATGTGTGTAAAATTGTCTGAATTGTAAAGCACTGTGGAATATGTTGGCGCTATATAAATAAAAAGATTATTATTATTAATTAGTAGCGTGGGTGAGAATAAACAAGGACAAGGCTCAGCATTCAGAGAACTTGTATATCTGCAGCAAAGAAAACTATGATTTTATCAAAACTGCAAGAAACAGACAAAAGAAGAATAAAGAGAGGGGGAGAGGAAGAAGGAGAGGGATAGGGAGATGGAGAGTGAAGGGGAGAGAGAGAGGAAGAAGGTGATAGAAGTAAAATCTTTTAGCAGAACAAGCATTTTTTACAGGTGTAAACAATGCTTTCTATAAATAAATGTAAAGTTTAAATAATACATTTATAGATTTAACAATAAAATCAAATTGAGATATTCAGATATTGCACATAACGTCATATGTATGTCTCTGTCAAGGATTATATTATCACTTTTTTCATTAACATTAGCTTTTATGGGTAATCTGGAAAAAAACATTCATTGTCTCTCCTTAGGGTATATGCACATGGGACAGCATATCCACTGCAGACCTCTTGGGCTTGTATTTGAAGACAAAACAATCCCATTACAATTAATAGATACAGTACAAATCTGCCTCATGTGATCGTACCCCTACAAAGCACACTGCCACCTGTACAAAGGAGGATAAAATTGGTATAATGGCCCCTTCATTTTGCTGAGGCCACTGATGGCCTATGGTAAGTAAAAACAATTGTTGAACTGGTAAAATGTATGTCATACTGTTAAACAAAACATTTATTTATTTATTTATTTAGAAATATAGTAATATACTAAATCCTGCTCGGGTCTGAATGTAAAAAAAAAATAAAAATAAACACTAGTATAATTGCATTCGCTGAACATTTAAAATTATGATTCTTTGAAAGAGTTTATTCTCTACTGCCTCATTATGCAAATGGAAGAAGTTCCATACACGCCGCATATATAATATGCAAATATATGATTCTGCCAAGACAGTATGTTGAGACAAAAGATATTTCATGAAGGAAATGGGAATTTTCTGAAAGCTGAACAAAAAAACAAGTTTAACTAAATTATATCTTTGCTGCTTACCAAAAGCAAATGGGGTCTTCTGAGGCATCATTTAACTACTAATGCAATGCATAAAAACAAAGGCTCACTCTTGATTTTGCTAATAGTATGGAAATCCTGTGCGCAATGACATGTTTTGAAGGCAGCACAAAGGAAAAATATGCTTATGTGCATTAATGTATATAAAAATGCATATTATGGACATATAATCTTCAAGCTTAGAATATTGATACAGTTGAATCTTAAAAGTCCTGTGCATGAAAGGAAGATTAATGTAGTTGTAATGGGCAGCACAGCATGTGAGAGGTTTGAGATGCCTAGAAGAATCTTCTTATGGCCACAAGCTTTTATGAACTTTTCTTTTTGCATTAGAAAATTATTGCTAAAAGCATGGTTCTTAAAAGCACAATTATATTTTCAATATTGTTGAGCATACAGAAAATACCATTTTGCTTTACTATGGCTAAAATTTTATTTTATGTATTAAAAGAATGACAGTGTTAAACTTAAAATCCATTCAAGTGAAGACTAAAATTAATTCTACATTTTAGAAATCTTCACAAGGCCTGTTGAAAGTACAATCCCTCACCTTCATGACTAGGAGGGACTGACCTCGTTTCTTGTTATGGAAAAAATTCTATTAATTCAATACATAGCATCCACTTCTGAATAGGTTCAAACTTTAGTGATCCATTGTGTTTTCACAAACAGTTCTGGTGCATATCTAATCCCAATATATTAATACTAGTGTTGAGCGAGTATGTTCTATTAACCCTTTCGTCGAGTATGCTCAGGCCGAGCTCCGAGTATTTATAGCTGCTCAGTGATATGGTTGAATCACTCCCGTGTGCATGATTTGCGACTGTTTGACAGTTTTACTACATGGGAGGAATGTCTATTTCTTACACATTCCTCACATGTAATAAAGCTGTCAAACAGTCGCAAATCATGCACACGGGAGAGATTTAACCTTATCACCGAGCAGCTGTAAATACTCGGAGCTCGCCCGAGCATACTCGGACAGAACATATTCACTCAACCCTAATTAATACCCTTTGTAAATCACTTGTAAGGCCACATGTTTAATATGGGATTCAGTTTTGGGCTCCACATTTTTTAAATAACATTTTGATGTTAGAGTGAGTTCAAAGGTGGCCAACTTGCTTACTACATAGGATGGAAGGCCTCTCCTATGGTGAGTGTAGCATCAGCGTCTCTGCCTCCTGCCGAGCAGAGACGCCATTCCCCTCACCGCTGCGGTCCCGGTCTGGTGTCCTCCAGCCCTCCTGCTGCTGTTGCACGCACCGCACGCAGCTTCCGGGCACGGTGCTTAGGGCGCGTGTGCTCCCTCCCTCTTAAAGGGGCCGCGCGCGCCGTCCTAAAGAGTCCCCGGCCAATGGCCGGATGACCACTCCTATTTAAAGCACCTCCTCCAAAATAGAGGTGCCTGTGCAAGGTTGTTGTTTGTGTGCTAACACTCTCCTCAGCCCTCAGGTTCCAGTGCCCACCTGTCTGTCTATCAGCCGTGCCCGCCTGCCTGTCTATCAGTCATGCCCGCCAGCCGGTCAACCTGCCGAGCCCGCCGGCTTGCCTACCCAGATCACCTGTCATGTTACCTGCTGTGCCCGCCTGCTTGTCTACCCAGATCACCTGTCTGTCTACCTGCCGTGCCCGCCTGCTTGCCTACCCGGATCACCCGTCAGGCTACCTGTCGTGCTCATCCGCTGTACCTGTCAGCCTCAGCCACCTGACCCATGGAAGTTGCCTGCTCTCACACAAGGTTGGTCCCAGAGTAGCACCTGGTTCACCTGCCCGGTCCCTCCTTGGATCACGGAGTCGACTAAGCCGCCATGTGGCCTGGGTCGGTACGAGTTGGCAATTAGTTACGCCCCTCTGGTCCCTCCTTGCATCGCAGCACAGAGGTTCCACCACCCGGATCCATAACAGTTTGCAGAGGCCATGGAACCCGGTGGCTCACAGGCTCCTTCGCTCTCAGACCTGTACCAAGAGATCTCTCGCCAGAGATCCCAACAGGATACTATCCTGTCCTATCTGCAGACAGTCAACTCCCGCTTGGACGTGCTGTCCACCCCGTCTGTGTCCGCTTCTAACCGAGTGGCACCTGCTCCGGCGGCACCTCAACCCAGTGGCGCTGTGGCACGCGGCTTTGGACCTCGGCTTTCTGCGCCTCCACGTTTTGGTGGTGACCCTGTCCTATGTCGGGTATTCATAAATCAGTGCACGCTGCACTCTGAACTCCTGGCACACCAGTTCACCTCCGACCGGGCCAAGGTGGCATTCATCATGTCTCAATGTCTCACCTCACCGGAGAGGCGTTGGCGTGGCTTAACCGTCTGTGGCAAAGAGGGGATCCTCTGGTCTCCAATCTCCATGCTTTCCTCGCGGCTTTCTGGAAGGTGTTCAATGAGCCTGAACTTCTACGGCCTCCTCACTTCTCTGACTCCACCAAGGGAGTCTCTCTGTGGGCCAATATGCCGTGCGTTTCCGAACCCTCGCATCTGAACTTGCCTGGAACAATGAGGCCCTGGCATCCACCTTTTGGGAGGGCCTTTCCTGTCGGATCAAGGATGAGCTAGCCGGTCGTGACATACCTCCCTCCCTGGACGACCTGGTGTCATTAGCTACTCGGATTGACATCCGTTTTCTGGAACGCGCTAAGGAGATGACCCGTGAGAAGAAACCTTTGCGCTTCGTTCCCGTCCTCCAAAGTCCACATCGCAATCTGCACTCCCCCGGGTGTCTTCTCCAGAGCCTATGCAAATTGATCAAGTTAAGATGGGCAAGTCTTGCCAGGAGACCCGTCATGCCAAGGGGAGTTGCTTTTATTGTGGCAATATAGAGCATCAGATACGCTCTTGCCCGGTGAGACCGGGAAACTCCAGTGTCTAGGACCACTCGGAGAGGTCGTCCTAGGTAAGAGTTCTTCCTCTCCGCCCCTGACTCTGTCCATTTCCATTACCAGTGGTGAGACCCACTTCTTCGAGACTGCCCATCTGGATTCCGGAGTCGCTGGGAATCTCATCCAACAGGCCGTTGTGGAGCATTTTCAGATTCCTAAAATACATCTGGCTGATCCTTTAGTGGTTTCCTCTGTGGATGGAAAGCTTCTTCCTGAAACCATCTTGTTGGTCACTGAGCCGGTAACTCTTCATGCTGCACTCAGAGAAGATCTGTCCAGTCTCTCTCATCCTCTCTTGCTTGGCCTGCCTTGGTTACAGAGACATGAGCCCATCCTGAATTGGAGCTCCGGTGAGGTGCTCCGTTGGGGTCAGGAATGCCATAAGAGCAGTCAGGTTCCGGTTCGTCCTGCTCGACCCCCGTCTACTCTGGCTAACCTACCTGGCCTGCCAGCACCCTACTGGTCCTATGTCTTTGATAAAATTGAGACAGAGACACTACCACCTCATAGGCCGTATAATTGCTCCATCGACCTAATACCTGGTGCTTCACCTCCTCGCGGGCGAATCTACCCCTTGTCACTGGCCAAGACCCGTGCCATGTTTGAATACATTGAAGAAAATATTGCTAGGGGATTTATCCAGAAATCCACCTCTCCGGCTGGACCATGATTCTTCTTCGTCAAAAAGAAAGACGGCTCTCTTCGTCCTTGTATAGACTATAGGGGCCTAAACCAGATAACCATCAAGAATAAGTACCCCCTGCCTCTCATCTCGGAGCTGTTTGACCGCCTAAAAAGTGCAAAGATCTTCACTGAGCTCGACCTGCATGGGGAGTACAATCTGGTCCGGATTCGCCAGGGAGACGAGTGGAAGACGGCATTCAACACTCGGGATGGTCACTGCGAGTACCGCGTGATGCCCTTCGGTCTCTGTAATGCTCCAGCTGTCTTCCAGGAGTTAGTAAACGATATCTTTCAAGATCTCCTGTATTCCTGCGTGGTGGTGTACCTGGATGATATCTTGGTGTTCTCCTCTGTTCTGCCCTCTCACCGGAGGGATGTTCGTCAGGTCCTGCTGAGGCTCCGGAAGAATCGCCTCTATGCTAAGTTAGAGAAATAGTTATAATCAAAAAGCAAATATTGTCCTATAGTTGTAAATATAGTTGCTGAACCAGCATAAGCATAAATATCAAATAATTCGGTCCAAAATCTGATAAATTAGTCAGAGACCAAATTAATTCAGCAAGCATTACATTTTTATAAATAAAATACACAGACACAAATTAGAAAAGAGATAAAAAGCACCTCCATACTGTGAGGGATCAATCACTGCATATATGTGCCTAATATAATATATATATTGTATAAAATTAGTACTATGCTTCCATAAAGTGCTAAAGTGCAAGCTGTGAGTAAAACATACCCTAACAGTGCAAAATGCAAAACATGGTATAACAAGATGATAAACCTACCACAGAGCAGCTATATTGCAGGCACCAAGGTTTTGCAGCGTCCCTCAACCTCTACGCATGTTTCATCATATTTACTTCCTCAGGGGGCGTGGAAATGTAAGAGAGGTAACTACCTTTTTATGTGTGGTAAGATCCAATAAGCATAGGAACAGATGACACGGGACACAGAACATGTCTGGTGGGATCCAATCAATATAAGGAACAGACGTCACGGGACAGAGAGCAGCTAGGATCCAATAATCACCGACTGTGCATGGCGCGTGCTTAAACCCCCCCGCAGCGCTTCCTTTAAATGAGACTTCCGAGTTCCGGAGCGCACGCTAGCAGAGTCACCATGGTGATATGAGGCTTACTGCGCGTGCGCCCCCACTGTGGCCGGATAACCCGAAGTCTGGAGCACTGAGCGTAAGGCGCAAGCGCACCAGCAGGTGATATTGGCAAGAAGGAAAAGAGGACAGCGCTAGAGGTGACAACAAAGGAAATAGCAGATGAATAGCCTGATTAGAACACAATGATACAATAATCTAGTGTGGATAGATAAGAGTGATGAGTGCTTAGGAGTGTATAAACATGGATGAATATGAGTGTGTGCTGGTGGTATAAAGGACAAAATTGAGCTGCCACAGTGCATAGTGCAAAACATAAAATATAAATAATATATTAAGATTTGAAGTTTGACTAGTATGTGAGTGCTAGTGAATGAAGATTATATGAGTGTCAGATTAAATGAAGTAAGATGTGTGTATATAGACATCCTATCCTAAAACAGGTAAGGAATAAATACATAAATTTGCGTGAATATTTAATAAATGTATGACACTGATATATATAATACCATACGTAAAGGTGGCTTCCAGTGCTAATGTGATGCCATGGCATATCATGTAAAATGTACAAAGATTTATATAAAGTCCAAAGTGCTACAAATAAAAAATGAAAAAAAAAAATCCTGATTAAAAAATATATATATACATATAATATAGTCCCCTTTTGATAAAAGATAGGATACTCATTATTGTAACATTATTTCTCAGGATCTTGAGGAGCCCGATTCGCTTCGCGAGGACGCGATCCCACGCCTCAAGAGGGACTCCTTTCCATATCTGCGTCTCCGATGGTCCAAGGTAAGCATGTTTCTTGTTGAGTCCACGAAAGACATGAACCAGGGTTCACATCCAAAAATCGTCACCACATATAAAGTGTATAATCTATAAGAATAGAAAGTTATTAAAACCAGTTAAAACATAAAAAGAACTACCCCATCCCACCCATGGAAACCACAAATGTCAGTATATAAAGGAATAGTAAATAAATAGATAAAAAATTCATAGAAAAGCATTAAAGCCGAAATTTTCATTAAGACCATAAGATGATACAGTTTTGAGCCTATATATCCATTTACTTTCGATTTGGGCTAACATTTTACCAAGATTCCCACCTCTAGAACCCATGGATACCTGAGTGAGGTTACATCTTCTGTTGTTAAACTCTTTTCAATATCTCGCACATGCTCACGTATTTGAATTCTCAATTCTCTAGTGGTTAGTCCTGTGTAAATTTTCTTGCAGGGACATTCAGCGAAATATATAACACCTTTAGAAGAACTTGTGAGGTGATGTCTAATTGTATATGTTTTTGTTTTGGCTGAATTTCTAAAATCCTTCGCCTTTAGCATAGTGGCGCATGCTTTGCAATGATTGCATGGATAAAAACCAATTGAATCCAAGCAGGTGTTAATATTCTGGCGTCTCCCTTCATAGTGACTTCGAACTAAGATGTCCTTAAGATTTTTTGACCTGCGTGCTACAATAGATGGATGTTCCGGTAGACATTTCTTGAGGACAGGGTCAACTCGCAGTACGTTCCAATGTTTTTGTATGATTTTTTTTAAATCACTCCATTGGTCGTTGTACGTTGTGATCAATCGAATAGAGTCAGTGTTAATAGTGGAATTGTTTGATTTAGGTTTATACAGGATATCATTCCGTGGGATTTGTTTGGCCCTAGAGTATCCTTTATGTATCTGATGACGATTGTATCCTCTCTCCTTAAAACGTGTTTTTAAATCCGCTGACTGCCTTTCAAAGGAGTAATCATCAGAGCAGATTCGCCTCAATCTCAAAAATTGCCCCACTGGGATGGCTCTAATTGTGGAGGCTGGGTGTGAGGAACTCGCATGCAGGAGTGAGTTTGTAGAGGTCGGCTTTCTGAAGACATCTGTGTGCAGATTGCCGCATGGCAAAGCCGAGATACTGATGTCTAAAAATTCTACATCTCTTCCTGCTTTATATGATAATTTGACATTGAGATCATTACAGTTTAATTTATTCATAAAAGACTCCAGTTCCGCATTAGTGCCCTTCCAGATAAACCACACATCGTCTAAGTATCTCATCCACTGTTGAACGTTCTCGATACCTGGTATTAAATCTATCATAAAGATGTCCCTTTCCCATGCTCCAAGAAATAGGTTTGCATAACTTGGTGCGCAGGCCGCACCCATTGCAGTACCCTGGGTTTGTAAAAAAATTTGTTTATTGAAGATTAAATAATTATGAGTAAGGACAAACTCCAATAGAGTTTGTAGTAGTTCTACCAGTTCGGGTCCAATGCCACTGGATTTCAAAAAGAAAGAAATCGCCCTCAAACCATCCTCATGCTTTATTGAGTTGTATAAAGACTCGACATCCGCCACCACCATGGTCATGTTTGGAGCCAACTGTATACCATCAAGTCGATGTAGTGCCGCAGTAGTGTCTCTGATATGAGATGGCAGAGTGGCTACAATCGGTTTTAGATAAAAATCAATGGTCACACATATCAGTTCACATAGACTGCCAATACTTGCGACTAAGGGTCTTCCGGGCGGGTCAGTCAAATTTTTATGTATCTTTGGGATAATGTAAAAAGTTGAGATATAGGGATGTAAATCTCTAATACCGTCTACCATTTTCTTTGGAATGATACCCTGCTCAAAACCTTTTTCCAATATTTGAACCAATTCAGACTGAAAGTGGGCTGTGGGGTTATTGGATAGTCTGCGGTAGCAGAGTGTATCATTAAGCAGTATGTATGCCTGTTTCTCCTAGGCCTCCTTAGGCCAGATAATAACGTTGCCGCCTTTATCGGCTGGCTTGTAAATGATATCTTGCCACTGCTGTAGTTCCTTCAAGGCTGATTGTTCTACTTTATTAAGATTTTTATATGCCTTATCCGGTGTCCAGGCCAAATTCTCTATATCAGCTGATACTAATTTGGTAAAAACATCCACTGCAGGACACATACTGATTGGTGGAAATCTTTTAGATTTGCCGTATAGGTGAAGGGGGAAATTACTCACTGTGTTAGAGGTAGAATTTTCCTCAGATAGGGATTCTAAAATGGCCAGAGCCTCCTGTTCTTCCCTAGTAGTAAAGCAGTATTCATTAGATGGGCCCGAGTGTAACTTTCTTAATATCACCTTTCGGGCAAAGAGGTGAATATCCTTTATAGCTATAAAGGGATCAAGAGATCGAGAGGGTGAGAATGAAAGACCTTTTTCTAGCACCTGTAATTGTACGGTGCTAAGAGTGTGTGTAGATAAATTGATTACCTTGTTCCGTTCTCTCCTCTGTTCTTTGTTTCTATGATGTCCTATTGGCGAGGTATGGGGTCCACGTTTACTTGCATATCTGGTACGAGGGCCATCTTTGCTTGGGTTAATGGATTCCTCATTAGAGACAGCTTGCACTTTAGCACTTTATGGAAGCATAGTACTAATTTTATACCATATATATTATATTAGGCACATATATGCAGTGGTTGATCCCTCACAGTATGGAGGTGCTTTTTATCTCTTTTCTAATTTGTGTCTGTGTATTTTATTAATAAAAATTTAATGCTTGCTGAATTAATTTGGTCTCTGACTAATTTATCAGATTTTGGACCGAATTATTTGATATTTAAGTTAGAGAAATGCCTCTTTGAGCAGACCTCCCTGCTGTTTCTGGGGTATATCATCTCGGAGACCGGACTGCGGATGGATCCCGAGAAGGTGTCTGTTGTCTTAAAGTGGCCCCGACCAGAGGGCTTGAAGGCTATTCAGCGGTTTCTGGGATTCGCTAACTATTACTGCCTCTTCATTCCTCATTTCTCCTCCCGGACAGCTCCCATCTCTGCTCTTACTCGTAAGGGAGCAAATCCCAGGGAGTGGCCTTCCGAGGCAGAGAATGCCTTTAACTCTCTTAAACAAGCCTTCTCCTCTGCTCCTGTGTGACATCGTCTGGATTGTAATAAACAGTTCTTCCTGGAGGTTGATGCTTCTTCCTCCGGAGCCGGAGCAGTGCTTACCGAGAAATCCTCATCCAGGCGAATGGTGACCTGCGGCTTCTTTTCCAAACTCTTCTCTCCGTCCGAGCGCAATTACTCCATAGGTGAGCGAGAACTGCTGGCCATCAAATTAGCGCTGGAGGAGTGGTGCTACTTGCTTGAGGGGGCTCTGCACGCGGTGGTCATGTGACCATAAAAATCTCGCTTATTTGCAGACCACCCAAAGAGTAAACCTGCGTCAGGCCAGATGGTCTTTGTTCTTTGCTTGATTCTGCTTCACTCTCCATTACCGCACTGCAGACAAAACATTAAAGCCGATGCTCTATCCCACTCTCTTTTGTCTTCCGACCTAGAGGAGGAGCCTCTACACATCATTGACCCCTCCAGAATTATGACTGCTGCTCCATTTGACCTGTCTCATCTACCTCCTGGTAAGACCATTGTAGCGGCTCAGGATCGGAAGAGGGTCTTACTCTGGGGCGATTCGTCCAAACTGGCTCGCCATGCCGGCCAGAGGAAGATGCTTCTGCTCATTGCCCGGCATTATTGGTGGCCCACCCTGCGCAAAGATGTTGCGGATTTTGTCACGGCTTGTTCCTCTTGTGCCCCTAACAAGATACCTAGGCACCTTCCAGCCGGTCATCTCCATCCTCTTCCAGTGCCTTCTGCTCCGTGGCAACATATTGCAATGGATTTCATCACGAATCTTCCTGTTTCGGAAGGTTGTACTGTCATTTGGGTGATCGCCGACCACTTCTCCAAGATGCCTCACTTCATCCCTCTGCCTGGCCTTCCATCTGCACCTGTGCTAGCTAAGGACTTTATCCGTCACATTTTCTGTCTCCACAGCTTACCACTCCACATTGTCTCGGACCGAGGAATTCAGTTCACTTCTCACTTTTGGAGAACCACGTGCAAGCTGCTGGATGTCTCTTTGGATTTTTCTTCGGCCTATCATCCTCAGTCCAATGGTCAAGTGGAACGTATCAATCAGATCCTTACCAGTTTTCTTCGGCACTTTGTCAACGCTCACCATAGCAATTGGGTTGAGCTCCTGCCATGGGCCGAGTTTTCCTATAACAACATATGAGTGAGTCTTCTGCTAAGTCTCAGTTTTTTGTGGTCTATGGTCGACACCCCCGGATTCCGTTTCCCGTCTCCTCTTCAGTGGACATTCCTGCCACGGAGTCTCTCGTCAGTGAATTTTCTGCGATTTGGGAAGACACTAGATCTGATTTTCTTCAGTCCTCTGAGCGAATGAAGAAGCATGCTGATAAGAGACGTCTGGATCCACCTCAATTCTGTCCGGGAGACAAGGTCTGACTTTCCTCCAAATATGTCCGTCTCAAAATACCATCTTAGAAGTTGGGTCCGTGGTTCATCAGTCCGTTCAAGATTCTGAACCAAATAAATCCAGTGGCTTACAAGCTGAAACTCCCGGCTTCCTTACGGATCCCCAACTCCTTTCACGTGTCTCTCCTCAAACCGGTTGTCCTTAATTCTTTTTCTGACGATTCAGGTACCACTCTAGCTCCCGTCTCCGCTGAGGACGTCTCTGAGGTAGAAAACATTTTGGCCATCAAGAGGGTAAGAGGAAAGACTTTCTTTCTTGTGGATTGGAAGGGGTTTGGTCCTGAGGAGAGATTTTGGGAGTCCAGGGAGAACATTCATGCCCCTCATCTTCTAGAAAAATTTCTTGCGGGCCTAAAGAAGAGGGGGCGTAATGGGGGGTACTGTAGAGTCAGCATCTCTGCGTCCTGTCGGGCAGAGACGCCGTTCTCCTCACCTCCGCGGTCCCGGTCCGGCATGCTCCGGCTCCACTGCTGCTGTTGCGCGCACCACGTGCAGCTTCCCGGGCACTGTGCTTAGGGTGCGCGCTCCCTCTCTCTTAAAGGAGCCGCGCACGCCATACTAAAGAGTCCCCGGCAAATGACCAGAGGACCACTCCTATTTAAAGCACCTCCTCCCAAATGGAGGTGCATGTGCAAGGTTGTTGTTTGTGTGCTAACACTCTCCTCAGGCCTCAGGTTCCAGTGGCCACCAGTCTGTCTGTCAGCCGTGCCCGCCTGCCTGTCTATCATCTGTGCCTGCCAGCCTGTCTATCAGCCGTGCCCACCTGCCTGTCTTATCAGCCGTGCCTGCTAGCTTGCCTACCCAGATCACCTGTCAGGTTACTTGCTGTGCTCGCTTGCTTGTCTACCCAGATCACCCGTCTGGCTATCTGCCGTGCCCGCCTGCTTGCCTACCCGGATCACGCGTCAGGCTACCTGCCGTGCTCATCCGCTATACCTGTCAGCCTCAGCCACGTGACCCGTGGGAGTCGCCTGCTCTCATACAAGGTACGTCCCAGAGTGGCACCTGGTTCACCTGCCAGGTTCCTCTTTGGATCACGGAGTCGACTAAACCGCCGTGTTGCCAGGGTCGGTATGAGTTGGCACTTAGTTATGCCCCTCTGGTCCCTCCTTGCATTGCAGCACAGAGGTTCCACCACCCGGATCCGTAACAGTGAGAGGTTTGAACAGTTGGGTTTGATTAGCTTAGAAAAAAGACCTCTTTGAGGAGATCTAATTTTTATGCATAAATACATGTGTTGTCAATTTAAAGGATTGGCAAATGACTTCTTCATTCCAAAGAACTTACAAAGGACCAGGGGCCATTCATTACATGTGGAGGAATGGTGTTTCCAGCATCAAAATAGGAAAGAATTCTTTACAGCTAGTGCAGTCAGACTGTTGAATGCCCTACCACAAGAGGTAGTAAAGGCAGACATTATAACAGCATTGGAAGAAGGGCTAGATGTTTTTCTCAAACTAAATTGCATTGTGGGTTATAAATATTCTAGCCAATATATGACCTAGCCAGTTGAGAAAGGATGAACTTGATGTCTTTTTTCAACCTATGTCTATGTAAATAAATGGATTCTCATCCCACTATTAGTATTTTTTGCTTTAGAATTTTCAAAACATGGTTGAGCATTGATAAGGTAATCTCAAACCAAAATTGGGCCATATAGATAGATATTACATTCCTTAATCATCTAAAATGAAGAAAAAGTAAGAAATAATAGCTACTACTCCACCCAACCCTTCTGGTCTATATAGTAGATGGTCATTGTTTAAATTTAATGATTGGCACAAAATACTACAATACAAATTGAAAACCAGATTGCAAAAGCCACCAGAATATCAAGAAATTATCTCCTACATTACAAAACTAAAAATAAAAGCAGCCGGGTGCCTCTAGTAGTCACCTACAATCCAAACCTGGAGGTGCTAAGGAGAGGTGCATGGAAATTCCATCTTTACTACAAAAAGATGCCCGATTACAATCCATATTTCCAGACTCCCCCACTTCTGTGTTTTAGGCAACCCCCAAATCTAAGAAGCATAATTGTCAGAAGCTCCCTGTTCTCTCCAACAGCTACAGGAACTTTTCCCTGCAACCAGAAAAATTGTAAAACCTGTCCATTTATAATAACCATGGACAAGGTAAAGATCCTCAACTCACATCAGGACTACAGGATCCCAGGTACTTTCAGCTGCATCACATATATTGTAGTATACTTAATTATATGTACCAAATGTCCAGCTGGGGGTCTGTATGTTGGGGAGACAGGACAAAAACTTAGAACAAGCATGAATTCTCATCGCCTAACAATAAAAGAAAAAAGAATAAATCTACCTGTGGCCAAAAATTTTGCTATTCCTGATCACAGCATCATGGGCATGAAGTTACTGGTATTAAATGGAATCTTCAAATCCCAGAGAGACAGAAAAATTTGGAAATACAAACTCATGACAACCTTTGACAACTTCAGAGCAGGAATAAATGTGATGCATGGATTTATGTAATTCTACATCAACTAAGGAAAGTGCTCTTCAGACCTGTGGGGGAAACAGAACCCTGGACCAGACTTCAAATCACACGACAATAACATTGTCACACTCCTTATCTATGAACTGCTCCAATATTTACCGCCACTACTCTTTCTCCCCTCTCCCATACTCATAGTTGTGATTCAAGTCACTTGTCTCATCTATTGCATTATTCTTGTGCCCTGTTGTGTATCAATATGTTATTCTTCAGATTTTTGTGTTATTCTATGCCTGATGAAGAGGCCTTATTAGTCTTGAAAGCTTGCAATTTGTTACCATCTTTTCAGTTAGCCATTAAAAGGTATCACCCACTGAGGACTCTCAAATCTTAATATTTTACACTACAAATTGTCCTGCAGTGAACAGTAGATAACTGGACAATAACACCAGGAGAACACATTTTTTGCAGACTAGGCAAAGTAGGCCACTCCTCTCATCCACCTTGAATCAAGTGAAAACTATATCAAGGCTGCATTCACATGTATCAGATTCCGCTTTTTTTTTTTTTGCTGTGATTTTTCCAAGTTGCAGCAAAAACCGTGGCAAAAAAACAGAACACACTTGCAATGGTGAGCACAGCCAAACTGAAAAATAAGCAGACTGTTAGTTGTCGGGCGTTTGCTGGATTTTAAATGGGTTCAGAGCCCTCAGGGGATTCTGTGCTCTCCCATTCTGGCCCAGCTGGAGCTGATGCTGCTCAGCATTTTCATCAGTCCCAAAAGCTAGCTGGTGCATGAGATGGACACTTCTTGGGTCTTTATCCCTAGCAACATGAAGCGAAGGTTGCGGAGGGAAACAGGGCTGCTACAGCCCAAGTCCAGGATTCTCTGCACTGAGCATGCCCTTGACATGGCGGACCGTTATTGGTGATTTGGGAGTCAGCTGATCCGGTGACCTGGCAACGCCTGATTGGTCGCGGGTGACGTCACCAATGGTGCGACGGTGGGCAGGGCTTAATGTTTAAAAAACACGCCTACAAACATGGCGACGCGCTCTGATCATTGAGCAGTGATGCAGTTGTGTGGACGCTTGGTCGTTTGAGCTCCACGTGTGCTATAGTTGAAATAGGCAGGTTTAGTGGAAATAGGCAGGTTAGTGGAAATAGGCAGGTAGTTTGATCTGGCAGTCTGGCTCTTACAAGGGGGTCGGCATACACCTGGAGCAGTCTGCAGACACCGTATTCCCGGTACTGCCTGTGAGCCACGTGGATCGGTCCTCCTCAGT
Organism: Phyllobates terribilis; assembly: GCF_046119375.1. Lineage (NCBI taxonomy): Eukaryota > Metazoa > Chordata > Amphibia > Anura > Dendrobatidae > Phyllobates > Phyllobates terribilis. The sequence continues at coordinate 289,198,477 of NW_027362761.1, forward strand.
CCTGTAGCACGCCGGCTGAGAGCACGTATACCCAGCGTGTATCACACACGCATCCTAGCGCCTACAGTGTAGTCCCTGTGTAGTTAACAGTGCTACAGCTACTTCCCCGGTCACACATCTCCCGTGCAGTTAACGGAGATTGAGCGAACCACTATACCCGTTCCCGTAGTCCCTGTGTAGTTAACAGGGCTACAGCTACTTCCCGGGTCGCACATCTCCCGTGCAGTTAACGGAGATTGAGCGAACCGCTATACCCGTTCCCGTGTGCAGTAACACGGAAGGGATTATCATTTAAGTTGGTTGTCTTCCTTCTCACCCGGAAGGTGTTCGGCAGCAGTCCACCAGGCTGCATTGCGGACCCCGGGGTCGGTTGCGTTCCATTATAATAAAGTTGTTTGCAACCGTCCCCTTAACACAGACACTATATGGTGTGTGCAGGAAGGGGGATCAAACATTTAGTGAAAATGCTGCAAAGTAAGAATGCTTTCAAAACTTGAAGTGTTAATAATTATTTCTATCAATTAACTGTATGCAAAGTGAATACACAAAAGAAAAATTCTTCTGTGAATGAAGGTTTGGGAAAATTTTCCGGTCTCTTCATGTAATCCCAGGCATACTTGATTATGTTTAGAGCAGCTCTCTGTGGAGGTAAAATAATCACTTCTAGGCCTCCTTGTTCTAATATATCAAAGGTCATTCCCCATAGTAAATCTGAGCACAGAACCAAGACACAAGTGAATTATATTGCATCAGCAAGGTATCTCACAGGCAAAGATTTTTGCATGCTTCTATAGTCTCCATAGGAGACTAGAAGTAGCACCAATCTGATTGCCGCTGCTACATACTGTAGAGGCGATGAGCAGATCGCCTCTGTGAAGCAGAAATGCTCACTTGCTATGAGCGCCGACCACTAGGTGGCGCTCATAGCAATCTTTACATGACAACCACAGGGGTCTGCTGCAGACCCCGGGTTGTCGTGTGCACGTATCGGTGACCCGCGATCATGTGACGGGGTCACCGCTGGGCGGGGCTAATGCCGCGCTTTTGGTGCGGTGATTTTAAATGCTGCTGTCAGAGATTGACACCGGCATTTAACTGGTTAACAGCCGCGGGTGGATCGTGATTCCACCCGCGGCTGTTGTGGGCACGTCAGCTGTATAAATACACTGTGTTCAGAATTATTAGGCAAGTTGTATTTTAGAGGATTATTTTTATTATTGATCAACAACTATGTTCTCAATCAACCCAAAAGACTCATAAATATCCAAGCTTAATATTTTTGGAAGTTGGGGTGGGTTTTTTTTAGATTTGACTATCTTAGGAGGATATCTGTTTATGCAGGTAACTATTACTGTGCCGAATTATTAGGCAACTTAATAAAAACCAAATATAATCCCATCTCACTTGTTTATTTTAACCAGATAAACCAATATCAGTGCACAAAATTTAGAAATAAACATTTCTGACATGCAAAAACAAAAACGAAAAAAATTAGTGATCAATATAGCCACCTTTCTTTATGATGACACTCAACAGCCTTCCATCCATAGATTCTGTCAGTTGCTTGATCTGTTTTCGAACAACATTGCGTGCAGCAGCCACTACAGCCTCCCAGACACTGTTCCGAGAGGTGTACTGTTTTCCCTCCCTGTAGATCTCACATTTTATGATGGACCACAGGTTCTCTATTGGGTTCAGATCAGGTGAACAAGGCGGCCATGTCATTATTTTTTCTTCTTTTAGACCTTTACTGGCCAGCCACGCTGTGGAGTAGTTGGATGCATGTGATGGAGCATTGTCCTGCATGAAAATCATGTTTTTCTTGAATGATACCGACTTCTTCCTTTACCACTGCTTGAAGAAGTTGTCTTCCAGAAACTGGCAGTAGGTCTGGAAGTTGAGCTTCACTCCATACTCAACCCGAAAAGGTCCCACAAGATAATCTTTGATGATACCAGCCCATACCAGTACCCCACCTCCACCTTGCTGGCGTCTGAGTTGGAGTGGAGCTCTCTGCCCTTTACTGATCCAGCCTCTGGCCCATCCATCTGGCCCATCAAGAGTCACTCTCATTTCATCAGTCTATAAAACCTTTGAAAAATCAGTCTTAAGATATTTCTTGGCCCATCCTTGACATTTTATCTTATGTTTCTTGCTCAAACGTGGTCATTTTTCAGCCTTCCTTACCTTGGCCATGTCCCTGAGTATCGCACACCTTGTGCTTTTTGATACTCCAGTAATGTTGCAGCTCTGAAATATAGCAAAACTGGTGGTGAATGGCATCTTGGCAGCTTCACACTTGATTTTCCTCAATTCATGGGCAGTTATTTTGCGCCTTTTTGGCCAACATGCTTCTTGTGACCGTGTTGGCTATTTGCCATGAAACCCTTGATTGTTCGGTGATCACGCTTCAAAAGTTTGGAAATTTCAAGACTGCTACATCCCTCTGCAAGACATCTCACAATTTTGGACTTTTGAGAGCCCGTCAAATCTCTCTTCTGACCCATTTTGCCAAAGGAAAGGAAGTTGCCTAATAATTAAGCACACCTTATATAGGGTGTTGATGTCATTAGTCAACACCCCTCCTCATTACAGAGATGCACATCACCAGATTTACTTAATTGGTAGTTGGCTCTCAAGCCTATGCAGCTTGGAGTGGGACAACATATATAAAAAGTATCATGTGATCAAAATACTCATTTGCCTAATAATTCGGCACACAGTGTAAGCTGACATGTGCCCGGTTCAGTGCACGCTCAGCGCCAGAGCCTTCACTGAACCAGGGGTGATGTCCTGGGGAGTACTAATACGCACCAGGCTTTAAAGGGGTTAATACTACTACTTTACAAAGCATTAGTACAACCGCATCTGGATTATGCAATTTGGTTCTGGGCACCAGTTCATACAAAAGATGCTTTGGAGCTTGACCCCTAAAATATTACTTTTATTAATTACCAATAAAATTTTCAAAAATAATCTCAAGGTAAAAAATATAAAGGTGTGTCTATCTACATACAAAGTCTATTAGGCCCGATGCCAAGTAATAATAATAATATTTTTATTATTATTATTATTATTATTATTAATAATAATAATAATAATAATAATAATAAATGGAGACTGCAAATTGCCTAATATTCCTTAAAGTTACCTACCTACCCACGGAGGTTAGTACCCTAAATATTGCGATATAGCGTCCCCACTTAATGTCAGATTCAAATATTCCTAAAGTCCTTAATACACACCTAACCTACAATAAAAGTGCAGCACAGGTAGTGGATATATAACCCTGGATGCATACCAAATATAGACATATGCACATGTCAGGACAATTCCCACAATTGGAATACCAAGCAAAAATGTTCAAAACTGTTATATACTGTATATATATATTATATATGTACAGTACAGACCAAAAGTTTGGACAAACCTTCTCATTTAAAGATTTTTCTGTATTTTCATGACAATGAAAATTGTACATTCACGCTGAAGGTATTAAAACTATGAATTAACACATGTGGAATTATATACTTAACAAAAAAGTGTGAAACAAATGAAAATATGTCTTATATTCTAGGTTCTTCAAAGTAGCCACTCTTTGCTTTGATGACTGCTTTGCACACTCTTGGCATTCTCTTAATGAGCTTCAAGAGGTAGTCACCGGAAATGGTCTTCCAACAATCTTGAAGGAGTTCCCAGAGATGCTTAGCACTTGTTGGCCCTTTTTCCTTCACTGTGCGGTCCAGCTCACCCTAAACCATCTTTATTGGGTTCAGGTCTGGTGACTGTGGAGGCCAGGTCATCTGGCGTAGCACCCCATCACTCTCCCTCTTGGTCAAATAGCCCTTACACAGCCTGGAGGTATGTTTGGGTCATTGTCCTGTTGAAAAATAAATGATGGTCCAACTAACCACAAACCGGATGGAATAGCATGCCGCTGCAAGATGCTGTGGTAGCCATGCTCGTTCAGTATGCCTTCAATTTTGAATAAATCCCCAACAGTGTCACCAGCAAAGCACCCCCACACCATCACACCTCCTCCTCCAGGCTTCACGGTGGGAAGCAGGCATGTTGAGTCCCTCCATTCACCTTTTCGGCGTCACACAAAGACACGGTGGTTGGAACCAAAGATCTCAAATTTGGACTCATCAGACCAAAGCACAGATTTCCACAGGTCTAATGTCCATTCCTTGTGTTATTTAGCCCAAACAAGTATCTTCTGCTTGTTGCTTGTCCTTAGCAGTGGTTTCCTAGCAGCTATTTTACCATGAAGGCCTGCTTCACAGAGTCTCCTCTTAACAGTTGTTGAAGAGATGTGTCTGCTGCTAGAATTCTGTGTGGCATTGACCAGGTCTCTAATCTGAGCTGCTGTTAACCTGCGATTTCTGAGGCTGGTGACTCGGATAAACTTATCCTCAGAAGCAGAGGTGACTCTTGGTCTTCCTTTTCTGGGGCGGTCCTCATGTGAGCCAGTTTCTTTGTAGAGCTTGATGGTTTTTGCAACAGCACTTGTGGACACTTTAAAAGTTTTCCCAATTTTTCGAACTGACTGACCTTCATTTCTTAAACTAATGATGGCCACTCGTTTTTCTTTACTTAGCTGCTTTTTTCTTGCCATAATACCAATTCTAACAGTCTATTCAGTAGGACTATCAGCTGTGTATCCACCAGACTTCTGCACCACACAACTGATGGTCCCAACCCCATTTATAAGGCAAGAAATCCCACTTATTAAACCTGACAGGGTACACCTGTGAAGTGAAAACCATTTCTGGTGACTACCTCTTGAAGCTGATCAAGAGAATGCCAAGAGTGTGCAAAGCAGTCATCAAAGCAAAAGGTGGCTACTTTGAAGAACCTAGAATATAAGACATATTTCCAGTTGTTTCACACTTTTTTGTTAAGTATATAATTCCTCATGTGTTAATTCATGGTTTTGATGCCTTCAGTATGAATGTACAATTTTCATAGTCATGAAAATACAGAAAAATCTTTAAATGAGAAGGTGTGTCCAAACTTTTGGTCTGTACTATAAATATATATATATATATATATATATATACATATATATATGTATGTACAGTACATACAAGATTCTTCTGCTCTGTCAAGGAAATCCTCATCTTCTTTCTTGAGCTTCAGTGTAGTTATTCTATACTGAAGACTTTGCACCTTTTCCTCTAACAGGGTCACAAGCTTGCATTTCTAGCACGTAAAGTTTGCCTTTTCTTCTGGCAAGTCTGTAAACATATAGCACACATTACAGCACACCATATGAGTAATCACCTTCTCCATGTTGAACAAAATTAATTGTTGTTTAACTGTTGTAAAGATAGCAATTTCCTTCAAGCAACTCAATCTAGCTACATCCAAAGATCTTCAGACTCACGCAGACTCTTCACTCTTCCCAGAATGCACTGGGAATATAAAAATTACCTCCCTCATGCCTCAATTCCTGGTTTTACGATTTCCTTCAAGCAACTCAATCTACAACCCCTGGCAAAAATTATGGAATCACCGGGCTCGGAGGATGTTCATTCAGTTGTTTAATGTTGTTGAAAAGAAGCAGATCACAGAAATGGCACAGGGCTTTAAGAAACACTAAAAGAAATCAAGATTCAAAATGTGGTACTCAGTAAGGGTAATTTTTTTCAGACCAAGCAGAGGGAAAAAATGATGGAATCACTCAATTCTGAGGAAAAAATTATGGAATCACCCTGTAAATTTTCATTTCCAAAACTAACACCTGCATCAAATTAGATCTGCTCGTTAGTCTGCATCTAAAAAGGAGTGATCACACCTTGGAGAGCTGTTGCACCAAGTGGACTGACATGAATCATGGCTCCAACACGAGAGATGTCAATTGAAACAAACGAGAGGATTATCAAACTCATAAAAGAAGGTAAATCATTACGCAATGTTGCAAAAGATGTTGGTTGTTCACTGTCAGCTGTGTCTAAAATCTGGACCAAATACAAACAACATGGGAAGGATGATAAAGGCAAACATACTGGTAGACCAAGTAAGGCATCAAAGCGTCAAGACCGGAAACTTAAAGCAATATGTCTCCAAAACAGGAAATGCACAACAAAACAAATGAGGAATGAATGGGAGGAAACTGGAGTCAATGTCTGTGACCGAACTGTAAGAAACCGCCTAAAGCAAATGGGATTTACATACAGAAAAGCTAAACATAAGCCATCATTAACACCTAAACAGAAAAAAACAAGGTTACAATGGGCTAAGGAAAAGCAATCGTGGACTGTGGATGACTGGATGAAAGTTATATTCAGTGATGAATCGCGAATCTGCATTGGGCAAGGTGATGATGCTGGAACTTTTGTTTGGTGCCGTTCCAATGAGATTTATAAAGATGACTGCATGAAGAGAACATGCAAATTCCCACAGTTATTGATGATATGGGGCTGCATGTCAGGTAAAGGCACTGGGGAGATGGCTGTCAGTACATCTTCAATAAATGCCCAAGTTTACATTGATATTTTGGATATTTTATCCCATCAATTGAAAGGATGTTTGGGGATGATGACATCATTTTTCAAGATGATAATGCATCCTGCCATAGAGCAAAGACTGTGAAAACATTCCTTGAAAGAAGACACATAAGGTCAATGTCATGGCCTGCAAATAGTCCGGATCTCAATCCAATTGAAAATCTTTGGTGGAAGTTGAAGAAAATGGTCCATGACAAGGCTCCAACCTGCAAAGCTGATCTGGCAACAGCAATCAGAGAAAGTTGGAGCCAGATTGATGAAGAGTACTGTTTGTCATTCATTAAGTCCATGCCTCAGAGACTGCAAGCTGTTATTAAAGCCAGAGGTGATGCAACAAAATACTAGTAATGTATTGGAGTGTTCTTTTGTGTGTTTGTTTTTCATGATTCCATAATTTTTTCCTCAGAATTGAGTGATTCCATAATTTTTTCCCTCTGTTTGGTCTGAAAAAAATGACCCTTACTGAGTACCACATTTTTAATCTTGAATTCTTTTAGTGTTTCTTAAAACCCTCAAGTTGCCATTTGAAATGACTTTAGTTTTGTGCCATGTCTGTGATCTGCTTATTTTCAACAACATTAAACAACTGAATGAACATCCTCCAAGCCCGGTGATTCCATCATTTTTGCCAGGGGTTGTAGCTACACCCAAAGATCTTCAGACTAGCGGCGACATATCACTCTCCCCAAAATGCGGCAGGAATATGCAAATTACCTTTCTCAAACTTCAATTCCGGGAACCAAGAGCTCAATCTGAGCATGCGCTGCCTTCAGCAGCCATTTTCCAGAGTTCCAGCACATTGAAAACGATGGGAAGTGTGAGGATTCCGTCGACATTTTCTGAAAGCTCGGGGCCCGCCACAGCCTTACACTGCCAAACAACTCCTTTCAGTCTCGGGCCCGTAGTATTGCCCCACTCCTGCCACTACTGTCAGCTTCCTGCACCAGCGACCCTGTGTCCAAGGACCCCGCTCCACCACTGCTGCACCCACCGGTAAGCTACATTAACATTATAAAATGCATCCACATTTGATGGTTCTCTACTTTGCAGGTGGACTGGCTTCCTCCACCTACTACATACTGTAAGTGCAGCTCAGTCTCGAGACCTATTGCTTCTCTAGGCCTTATGGTGGCACACTTTTAAGGGGTTTTCTGACTGGAATGGGATGTCTGCAGTCATTCTATGTAACTACATACTGCCCAATTGTGACATTATGCGATATGCACACTTTGAAAATTACCCTGTATTCCCTATAAGTGAATTGAGAGAAGCCAGAAGACTAGCTGGCACATGACTGTAAGACTATACACGTTTAATTTCAAACAAGAGAACCCCTCTATTTGCTAACTATGGCTCTGTTGTTTTCTCAGTACAACCTCCTCCTTTTTCTACTTTTGTCATCTCTGTGTTTATCCCCTACTGGTAGGAATGTCCCTTCCTTGTATCTTCCCTGTATCTTCTTTGAAATGATGGAAGAGGCATTAAGATGAATGTCGGACTGACCACCTATTGATATTTGACCCAGTCATCTTATCTGTGGCCTAGTGCCCAGCTAACTTTTGGAAAACAAAGCAAATACTTTTGTCAGTACTTCACAATATTTATCCACTACCACTACCCAATGAAACCCTGCCTGGGGAGTTTCATGAGTTGGAGGACATATACAGCTCTGGCAAAAATTAAGAGACCACTGCAAAATCTTCAGTTTCTCTGATTTTTCTCTTTATACTGTAGGTATATTTTTGAGTAAAATGTACATTGTTGTTTTTGTCTATAAACTACTGACAATATGTCTCCGAAATTCAAAGCTAAAAATTTTGTATTTATTTTCAAGAAATGATAAAGCGTCAAAATACTAAAAAAGAAACAGTGCTTTCAGACAGACCTCAAATTACTCATGTTTTAACTCAGGAACAGTTCCGAAAGCAATATTTGATGGAATAACCATGATTTTTAAGCTTTCATGCGTCTTGGCATGCTTTCCACCAGTCTTTCCATGCTTTCCAATAGAAAACTGTTCTGTGGTCTCTTAATTTTTGCCAGAGCTGTATCTCTGTAAAGATAGCTATGATGTGATCACTCATTCACATCTCTCCATGAGGCCTCATGCTCATCAATCTGTCATATAATGTATCTATTTTTACATAGTGACTATATAATTTTAGTAGCAAGATGATATTTCCACTACTTTGAGTCTCAAAGGTTCTCAAAGATACATATGTTTTTATGAACTTTGGGAAAATCTAAAATAGGACTGATAGCATGTTCATCAGCAAAGCCTTACAGATGTTGACTCATTACATTTCACCTTGGAATATTTTATCCAAGGCTAAACTAAAATCTTTGGCAGGGTCAAGGGAGTTGTACAAGGTCATCCAACACGTTTATATTGTTATTCATTTAAACCATTGTGCATTTTTTTATTTCTTTTAATAAGGCAATTCTTGTTTTTTAATTCATTAATGTCAAATGGTTGTTAATGTCAAATGGTTGTAACCAAGAGAGCTTTATTAAAATGTGATCTGTGTGAACAGTCTGGTTAAATTTGTACATTCACCCTTTACTACATATTGAAATCTATCTTAAAGCTGTGTAGGGTAAATATGAGTATTACATGTTTTACATGACATCACTGGTGCAGGATCATTCATTCACAGAAATTAAAAGGCGTTAAATATTTAAAAAATATTGTCAATAGACACAGGGAAGGGTAATAAAACCAAAAATTCTATGATCTTCTGGGGCAAGCGGCAAACAAAATAACAAGTATGGAGGAGTGACACCTGTCTGGAATGTGAGTATAGACATTGACTTTTATTACCCCATCTTGGCTCCATTGACAATAACTTTTAAAATAGTTTAAAATAATTTAAAATAGGGGAAAACCCTTTAAATATGAACAATTGATTGTTGTTCTCGGAATTATATAGAATCATGGCTTTTATTTTTGCAAAGCTTCTCAGTTCAGTAGGTTCCAGGGATATTTGATCCTTTTTGCACTATGTGACATGAGTAAACTAGATCCAAAGTATCACCAAAGGCACTATGAAATTATTTACCAATTTTTGCCTTAGGCTGTTGCAAGCCTTCTAGTTACAATTGTAGTGATCTTAATGATCACATGAACCTGAAAATTGGTGCAAAAACTACTGGTAATAATAATTTTATTTATAAAGCGCCAATTCTGTAGCACTTAACAATTGGTGGGTGACAGTATAAGTGCTGTGTAATTAATGGCTGTTTTTCCCTTCACAGCATAGCACCCAAATGTCCTGGATTCAACTGGAATATCCTTATTCATTATTGAGCTTTATTATGAGAATGTGTTCTCAGATTTGTTCCAAGAAAACACAGCTTGGCTAACTGATCGTATAGTCAGAGCACTTTAAATCACATTGGAATTTCAAGTTTTTTTGTTTCTCATAACGATGAATTCTAATTTGGCAATGTTCTGGTTGAGCATTTGGCCAGAGCTTTACATACTCGTAAATGATTAAGCATTGCATCGTAAGAAAGCGGTAAGAAAGTTACAGATGGATATCATTTAAACACTCTTGTAAAAAGAACTATGGTTTAATGATGAAGCAACTGCTGAATCTTCTTTCTGTCTATATTAAATTCCCTTTAAAAGTCACATACTAGAACTTGTGAGTAGGAAGTCTATAATTCTAGGGCAGTGTTTTTTCATCTCTTTCTTTAAGGGGTTGTCCTATGAACAAAGTACATTTTGATCAACAGATCTTGGAATTATAATAAGTTTCACATTTGGATGTGTTTAACAGAAATGCTCCTGTGCTGAGATAATCTTATAAATGTGCCCCTGCTGTGTACTGTGTAATGGCCGTGTCTGACCATGCAAGGACATGGTCTGATCATACCATATATCTGGGGCAGGGGAGGAAGCAAAAGAGAGGATACAGATATTACAACATAGAAAGCTGCAGCTGCGATCCTATTAGGAAAAACATACTATTTTGCTTTCTTCCCTGCTCAAGAGATGTGGTATATCTGAACATGTTCCTGCATGCTTGGACACATTCACACAGGGGCACATTTATAAAATGTAAAAAAAAGAATTAACACATCCAATTGTGGAAGTTATTTTTAGTCTAAGATCTTTAAATTAAAATGGACTTTGTTAATGGTAAAACCCCTTTAATTTTATTCTGCAATTTGAGTCTCAATCATTTTTGCATACAATGAGCTTTATTATAGCATTGTAAAACAAATGCATTTTATTGAATGAAGCAAGTGTGTTTACATTTGAAAAGGAGATTAAAATAAAAATGTTGAAGAGAATATGACAACTTTTTTGATATGTACTGTGACTACTTTTATTCCTAATAGTATAACAATCTCGGAGCATTTTTTCTTAGAACTATTATTGCTTCTGGAAATCTCAGACACTGTTCAACCAGTGCTATCTCTGCCAGACTATGTAGAGGCACACCCATTTGACAAGAAAATTAATAACACCCGGTTTTTAATTTATTCTTAAATTTCTAGGAAAAATAAAGGAACAGAACAGTACAGATTCCAAGAAAAGGTGCTCCTGAATTATTTCTTTAGAGAATGCTAGTATTTACTAAAAAAGACATGGGATAGCTGACAGGTCCTCTCTATTGTTTCTTAATAGAACAGACTTTATTTTTAACTTTTTTACCATTACAAATTCTAATTTGAGCCTTTATTTTCATTTGCAAATGTATTATAGTGATACAATCAAAGATCTATCTAATATATATCACAGGGGTATATTCACTATTGTAATTGTATAAATGGAAAGAGAATAACTCCAAACTAATTTAGAAAAGTAATTGGATTTTTTTTATCATTAAAATGCATTTAATCCTTTTCAAAGTGCTGTTTAATTAAGTTTATCATTGACAGTTCTTTAAGGACAACTTTTTTTAAATTCCTTATTTTAAATAGTTAATCAAAAAGTAACATAACAGTTTTAATAAGAAGTTGTGCAGTGTACCAGCTAAATATCCCCGGAACACCTAATAGTGAATAGATGCTCGGTGCTCAGCGAGTGTTTCCGGGATGCTCGGCCAGGAGCTTGGGATCCTGCCCCGCATGTTTGGCACTCTTTAGACTGCCAATGAACATGCAGGGATTGTCTGCCACTCATTGTAATGCCGTAGCCATCTTGGTTGTGGTATTACAGTAATTGGCTGGCCGCATAGCATCATGGGGTCTATATAAGACCAGGTGGCCCTATGTTTGTCACTGTCTATCCCACTGCTAATGATAGTAAGCTACAAGGCCGGTATTTAAAACTTTTGGCATCCGTCAGACATATCAGATATTACTGTGGTACAAATCCAGCAATTTGTAGGGATCATGCAAAACATTTTACTCCATTTAAAATGGGCAAGGTGCGTGGCAAGGGACGGAGAAGTGGACGTGATGGTAATGGTGCATGCAGAGGTCGAGGCAGTGAGCAAGCTGAAATTGTGCTACAACAAACACCCACATCTTCTCACCTGACCTTCCTGTCCCAACTACTAGGGGACTGCAGCACAACACTACTGAACCTAGAGCAGTGTCAAAAGGTTGTTGGTTGGATATCAGATAATGCTTCCAGTCACTTTGCCACCACCACCCGTTCTTCCACAGGGTCAAGTCTCAGTAGCCGTGAGTCTGGACCGCATATTCCTCACCCTGATCCTCCTTCCCCCCCACCATGTCGAGTTCCAGAAGGCAACTTATCCCACACTTGGATACTCCGAAGAGCTGTTCACTTTTCCATTTATAGATTCAGGCCTCTCGCCTGGCCAGCTTCAAGCGGGGCAAGAGGAGATCGCATGTAGCGATGCCCAAATATCTTACCAGACTTAGTCACTTGAAGGCAACAATGTTAAAGTGCAATTACTGTCGCAAGAGGTAGATGATGATGATGAGACACAATTGCCAGAAAGTCAGAAGGAGGACCAGGGTGCGGAAGTGGAAAACAAGGTGATGAACGATTAAGTCACTGACCCAACCTGGCAAGGTGACATGCATAGCAAGGACAGCAGCACAGAGGGGGAGGGAGGCGTAAAACCACAACAGGCAGGATCAAGCAGTGAGGTGGCCACAAACACAAGACAGGCAACTGTTCCCTAGAACACCAACACTACGAAAGTTGCCAGTAAAACTGTTAGGTCCTCCAGAGTCTGGCTCTTTTTTAAAGACTGTCCAGATAACAGCAGAAGGGCCATTTGCAACATCTGCCTGACCACCACCAACATGCTCAGGCACATGACAACAAAGCACCAGACTAGGTGGGCAGAACGCCAGGGTCCATAAACATTGTCTGCGGGTGCCACCACTGCCTGTTCCGTTGTTTTGCGTGCACGTCAATCCCCCGTCCATGACGCAGGCGAAGATGCCTCCCATCCTGCTTCTGTCATTGCAAACTTGCAACCACCACCATCATCAACCACGTCCACATCCCTACCCCAGTCTTTTGAACCAAAGCGCAAGCTCTGTAAAAATAGGCTTTGTGACTTTCAGAGTCATAAACCGTTTTGCGCACACAGCGCTTCCACGGGTTCAAAAGTTATTTTTGGACCCATGGAAGCATGGTGTGTGCGAAACGGCCATCATCATTCAATGTGTACCACCGACCCCCCTACTATGGATTTTTAATGGATGAAATAAAGGAGGATATTTTAGAAGGGTGAGTGCTCTCTTGTTTTTCTCCATATTGTTACTTGTTGTACTAACTTTTTGTAATTACTTGATATGGACAATACAAGAAATTATGACGGCATAGAAAAAATATGTAGAAAGTGGCCGCTGGTATCCGCGAAACGCGCATCGGGGCATGCCATTGTGCACTGGCTTCCATCTGGCCCCTAAACTTGGTAAGAACGATTGAATCTACCTGCACTATAACTTTTACCGGCATTTTTACAGCACTGATTATCTATGCAAACATATGCATTGCATCTGGTCTAGTTCCCTACTATTTATTTGAAATTTAGCACTGACTATTTATCTTATTATAGGACTGACCTATTTGCTTGCTCTATACCTATTTTTGTTGTACACCTTTTGCTCTATTACTGTGTATGGGTTTATTCCATTGATATGACTACGGGCCAAAATGCCAGTGGCCATTGCTGCTACCTATTTGCACTTTACCCTAATTGTTGTCTGTATTTTTGCACTAATTAATGTTGAAAATAAAATACATATTTTTTCTACGCCATCATAACTTCTTGTATTCTCCATATCAAGTATGTGTATTATGAGTTGGCATTGTTTGGCGTCTATGGGAAGTACCTTCTCCCATGTAAGCCTATATATTTCTATAAGGGTCGTAGAATTATTACTTTTGTAGTTGGAGTAGCACCCGGTCTCCACAGGGTGAGGTGACTCAGTTTACCTTAAACAGCAATTGATTACAGACTCCATAACAGTACTTGGTGCTGGCTTTCTCTTCTTCCCAATTTGGAGACTCTGACAACATTGCTTACAGCAGTGACTTGGAAGTCTCAGATGCTTCCAGGGGTATCCCCCATGCTGTCCCCATATCATTTGAGCACTGTTCCCATTGATTTTGGCAATTTTTACGCCCCCTACAGACCTCCAAGGGGGGAGCACCGGAAAAATGCTTGAGTTTCCCATAGACTTACATTGGGCTTGTTCCTCAGGTCGAGCACCCGAGAATTCCAATTTGCTTGACCTGAGCATTTTAGCGCTCGCTCATCACTACTAACAATATGTTTAAACAATCCCGTGTGTTCTAAGTTTGATGAAGCCAGAATGCAAAAATCTAAATTATTCTTTATTATTCTGAACTTAATATGCAAATGATTAACTAAGAGTCACCTGAGCAGTGACTATTTAGCCATGTTCACATGGCATTATTTTGGTCAGTATTTCACATCAGTATTTGTAAACCAAAACCAGGAGAGGGTGAAAAATGTAGATATGGTGCACGTGTGTCTATTATAGTTTTCCTCTGATTGTTCCACTCCTGATGTTGGCTTACTGAATAATGATGTAAAATACAGATCATGTGAACATGGCCTAGGTTAGAATTGCTCATTCCGAGCTCCAGGGTTGATTAACATCTCCTAGCTGCTCTATGTCACTATTAGCCTCCTTCAAAAATTGAGCATGTGCAGTTACCTTGTACTCTTCAGACATGAGCAGTGAAGAATTGTCTACTGTGTCAGGCTTAATCAGTGTACTGCTCTATCTAATATTTGAGTTGCCTGTTCTGATATCATATTTGTTTTCAGTTCTGATCATGTGTAAAATCTTTTGATCTTATCAAAGAATTCCAATACCAAAAAACACATATTTATTTAGTAACTTCAAATGCAACAATAATTTATTTAAAGCCATTTACAGCTAATGTACCATTGGCACAGAGCATGTCCTGACAACTCTCTATCCATACAGCCTCCATGGCGAACATGGGACAAAATTTCAAAAAACATCACAGAAAAAGATAAAGCCTTACCAACACCTGGCCAGAATACCAATGCACTAGCAGGATGCAGCAAGCCTCCATGATAAAGGCGGGGGCAGCACATGTGCAGGATACTGATGCAGACAGCCACTCACTGACCTACCAATTCATGGAGGGGGTGGCTATGTAGTATTATACCTACAATTTGCACATGTGCTGCCCCCGCCTTTATCATGGGGGCCTGCTGCATCTTGCTAGTGCATTGATAATCTGAGCAGGTGTTGGTAAGGCTTTATCTTTATCTGTGATGTTTTTTGAAATTTTATCCCATGTTTGCCATTTGTAATTTTAGTGTTAGGACTTGCAAGTGTGAGGGCCCTTGACGTGGGTTGCGAGCTTGCGTATTTTGGCCAAAATATCGACCAGTACCTCATATTTATTTCATACACTATTTTTCATCTTTTTTTGCACATTTTTACGCAGGATGCAGCCAGGCCCTTTAGTGTTGGCTGGTTGAATTGGGGCATCTGTCCTCTGGGGTGCTCTTATATAGTGCTGGACAAGCCATCCTGATCTAATAGTATGGGCTTCATCAATAGGCTGTAAGCCAGACACTGTGCTTCATATGTATCTGTGTGACTGGCGTCCTATGCAACCTTCATCTGTGTGCATGTATAATACTACACAGCCACCCTATCCATGAATTGTTAGGTTAGTGAGTTACTGTTGCACCAGTATTTTGCACATGTGCTGCCCCAGCCTTTATTATGGTGGCCTGCTGCTTCCTGCTAGTGCATTGGTATTCTGACCAAGTGTTGGTAAGGCTCTTTTTCTGTGATGTGTTTTCATACAGCCTCCATGCACTGTCATACACTTTAGGTTCCATCAGATTGTATGTAGCGAGACACACATACTGTCCCATATGACATCAGAAGAGTATGGATGTGCACTTTTACATCAGTCTTACTCCAGCCTGAACAAGTTGTGTGCATGATCCCTAATGTGATATTTTAGTCTTCCAAGAGCATAATGTAAAAACTAGTACTACATTTCTATAAACCTACTTGAAAAATGTGAAAATGTTGTAGAGTGTGCAGATTATTCATTGCAAAACACTGCCCGTCCTGTACATAGATACATTTTACTTATGTGCCCCCAATATGGTGAAGAAACAGACGTTAGAAGCTTATAACATGAAGTTCTTGAGATACAAGGAGGGCTAAATATAAAAGAAATATCGCCTTGTAGCATAGTTAATGGTTGTTAATCCATAATTTGCGGAATTTATATTTTGTTGTAGTTGCACATGTTGCTTCTTAGTGTCATGCTTGTTGATTTTCTGAGTTGTCATTCTCATAGGCCTACTTGCTTCTGCCTTTAATGGATATAGAACAGCAATCTGTGCAGGGCATCAAAAGAGCAATTGTTTCCCAATTATTTGCAGGATTTAATTTCCTACCTCCTAAAGACACATTAAACTGAACAATTAGAGGCAACATGTCATCTTAAAAGTACACATTTAGATTTTTTTGCCTTAATGAAATTGCAATTGAGTTACAAAAAGTCAGCAATCTCTGTGTGATTATAATATATTAGCCCTATGGCATTTAATTAGAAAATGCATACAGATTTCCACAGCCTGATAATGGCACTGGGATTTGTAACTGCTAAACCAAAGGCATTAATTGTGTGTGTGATTTTTAATTTCTATCATTTACTTCATTAAATGTTTTGAAGAAATACACATTTAGGTTTATTAGTTTGTATTATTGTTTTTCCTGGTATAAAACTTTCCTTTGGATTTTGCATTCTGCAGTGAATAATATAAAAGGGAATTGTTATCAAATTCATTCACTTTATTTCAGTATTCGGTTATACTTATCCAATGATGGCAGTAAACACAGAACTCCAGAGATTTCTTTTAGTGAATACTGAGTTTTACGTCTGTTAAAATATAGACAATAATGCATATCCTATTACCAAACTGCTCTAATATTTATATTAAGGTGTTTATGCATTTGAATTCAAGAAATACATAAACTAGATAGCATAAAATAATAAATTACTAAAAAAAATCTCATTTATCTACTACATACCTTATAGACAACATCACAGATCTGCAGCACATTCCCAGCATCAGTGCATAAACCAATGTGAAACCAAGCTAAAAAGACATTTCTGATTGATGGACTTATTTTGTAAAAAAATGGACCAGGTCACAGGTTCTCCATTTAAGAAATATCTTTTATTCCCATGAATACGTGCAATGTTCTTACTCATTTGAGAGCTTTTTTCTTGACCACCTGGTCACATTATGTTGATTAATACCCACGAATAATTGAGCTATTTCTGGAGTCAGAGTTTGAGGCTGCTTTATGAGTCTATTTACTACATGATTTGTCACTAACCATAGAAGGTCTGCATGCTAGCAGTCCCATGTTATATTGACGTTTCTCCAACAGACTGATGAACAAGATGGAAAGATGGTGTGATGCATAGAGGAAGTGAAGTACTATCTCAACAGTGTTTAGAGTACAGCTGTTTATAAGAGACACAGTAGAATAACTTGCAAATAGTTTTAAAGCGAATCAATTAGAGCTCCCCATCTCCACCTCCCCCCCCAAAAAAAAACAACTTTATATGGTCGTGTTGCTCTCTGACAGAATCTGTCAGCCATACCTTTACTGTTGTGTTATTTGCTGCACTCAGACTGGAAAATAGCTGTTTAATTCATATGTAACTGAGTCTTAAGTGCTCTTGGCATCATAATAGCACTTTCCAAGTCCCTGCCTCTCCCTCTCCCTGCCTCTAAGTCCCCGTCTTCCTCTCCAAACCCTAATTTCCTCTGCTTGTCTGGCAGTTTACTGGGTTGAGTACACTCTTAGTGAGCTCAGGCAAGCAAAATACAATGGAACTGGGCAGGGAATAAAGCCAGAAAAGCAAAGACTTGGGAAGTGCTCTGATCATGCCCAGGGAACCTAAGCCTCATTTGCATATGAATTAAAGAAACACATTTTCAGTCAAAGAGAAACATTGGAATAGAAGAGATATGACATTTTCAGAGAGACAGATGACTACATAAACTGCTTAGGGGGTGGATCATTCTGGCAGATTACCTTTAAGTGTATGTTCACACAATGACTTTTTTATGAGTGTGGAAGAAAAAAGACAGACCATAGAAACCCAGAAAGATCAGATAAAAAATATAATAATACTTTCTTGGAAAGGATAAACAAAATGACCATATAAAATTAAGTGGCACGCACCCAGCCTTTATATTGTTCTATTTGATTTTTGCACTAGCACTTTATATAGGTCTCATCTGCACTCTGACAGTTTGCAATATATGCCTCATTGAAAGATATAATTCATGTAATCTCATATATGGTCTTCTAAAATTATTGGCATTGCATCTTCTTATGAAAATATGACTCCCCCACAACATGTCTTTATTGTATTATCCTGGGTGTGTGCCCCTTAATTTTTATAGTCATTTTGTTTATCCTATTGCTATCTTTTTGATCTCCAATAAAGAATTATTGTATTTTATATTATCTATTTTTTCTGGGCTTTTATGGTCAGTCATTTCTCTTTTTCTTCCTCACCTATGTTTTGCACCGATTGTCCGTTTTTTTTTCGCCATTATAGTTCTACAATATTATGTGGATTCGTATAGTGTACTGCAAAATTGCAGGTTTATTATCTAGACATCTACCACTATTATTAGTTTCCCCTTGTGCTCTTAATGCCTCTTGTATGTAGTTTTTGAAAAGTAAAGGATGCTGGAGGAAAATGTCTAAAACATCTTTATTGGTGTCTTTTCCGTTGTGTTTTTGGGGCAGATTTTTTGTCACATTTCTTTTTTATTCTATGTATGACAGAGTGAGCAGCTCCACGCAGAAGCCACCTAAAGAATGATCAATTCACTTTTTTAATGGATATGAAGAATGAAGAAATCTTGGAAATAGAGCCCAGGAAGTATTCCTACAATTTTGTCTAAAGTGTCTATTGTGGATAACAGAGTTTGGAGACTTGGAGGTCACAAGAAGCAGCTATATTAATCTAGCCTTCAGAGATGTAGAGCCACTGACATCATTCAATTTTTCCCCTGCATTTATTAGAATGATTGATCCATCAGTGTACCCAATTATCCTAGATATATATCCTATGATATATTTGTATAAGGGGACATCCCAACACTCCTGCATTCCTAACGTGAATTACAATATTGATGGAGATTCAGGATAATTTTATTCCTTTAAATAAACAGAGTACGGTACTTGTTCACTTGGATAAAGATGAATTTTGGAAGCATTAACAGGAGGGTTCAGAAATAAACTAGAAAATGTAAAAGGATCAACATTTTAAGAACAAAAATTCTGCTAACCAAAAAGGTGAGAAACTTTGAGTACTAGTTTATTTCATTTTAAACCATTGTTTATTGACGGAAGAAGTTTTGTTGAGGAACCTTTGAATTTGGAAATGTTGACCTAATGCGAAGGTATGAGATATTGAGGTCTTGCTAGTCCAGTGACAATTCCAACCTTAATTTTGACAATAGGTCAAGTGGGACATTCATCTGGAGAATCTGAGGTTTGCTGGAGCTTATCTTCTGATAAGACATTTTGTTAAATTCTCTTAATGTGTATATGTAAATGCTTTTATGCCCCAAAAAATACAAAAGCATTCTGGGAGTGTTGCCTTTATTGTCTAACCAGAAAAATTATGTTTGCAAACAATATTTCAGGCAGGTTTACAAAAACCTTAAAAAACTAAATTGCCAGAAGAAGAAGCTTCTGTGCTCTGAAAGCTTGTAAATATAATTTTTCTGGTTAAACAAAAAAGGTATCTCTCCTAGAATACTTTTGGCTTTTTGGGGTATAAGAGTAATTACATTGATTTTTCTGGCTAACACAGTACTACAAAATAATTATTTATTGTACATTGTCTTAATGTGTTGAAAATTGCTTTTAGGGATTGTAATAGAATGGAAATGTTTAAAATTACATTGGCTGTGAAAAGCACCATTTTATTTTTGGCAAGATCCACTGTCACACCAGTAATCATGATGTTAGTTCTTATAGTACCTACTAAGGGTTTAATTGAAAAAATGGTTAAAGAAAATTGGAGATTTATACAGAAACAGTATTTTGAAAAGTGTAGTACAGCGTGTTTTTTAATACAGTTGAGACAATATAAAATATGCAGTATAAAATTAATATTTGGTTGTGCCACGTTTACCAGAAACTGCACAACTGCGCTCCCAATGTGTAGAGGTCAATCTTTTTTTTCCAAACAAAGTGTGTGCCACCTTACCAGAAACAACTGCACTCCCAATGTTTGGTGTTCAATCTTCTACATCCAAAAAAAGTGTGTGTTGTCAAAACTCCCCACTTGAGGCATTGTATTCTTTCATAGAAAAAAAAGGCCAGCTTTGAAATATCACTTGGATTGGAACAAGCATATCAAGGCATAATGAGGCATAGTGTGTGCCTAAAATAGTCTGCATATACAGATGTAGAAATTTTAACTTGGCAAATAACACACTGTTTAGATAACTTGTCACAGAAGGTTATTCTCACAGGTTTACCATGACAGAGATGGACTAGAAGACAGCAACATCTGATTTCACGTACTCGTGCACTGATCAGAAGCACTTCGCCTTCATATTAAATGGTGTAGGTTTCTGTTTGCAGTGCAGGGGTTAATCTGTTCAGCTTGGAGTCTCTGAAGCTCCCCACATTGGATGATCTCAGCTGTTCGTTATTGGCCACTCCCCTCTCTCATAGATATTCTCACCTCTGGCAATCTGGATTGCCAGCGTTAAGTCTTGTACTGCCTGGTGAGGAGTGGAGGAGTCGGTTTTTTGTAGAGGAATTTGAAATGTTTATCTTTGACTGTTACTGTGTTTTCACTGTGTGAAAATCCTCATCCTCTCCAATTTAGTTTCCCTTCCTTTTCTCCTCGGTGTTCCTCTCTGTTGTCTGTGAGTGCATATTTGTATGATTGGTATTTTCATTTATTCCTGTATGTCCTTCTTTGTTTGTCTGGTTTGTTTATTTACATATACTATTCCTCCCACTTCCCTGGGTAGAGGAGGGGACAGAATAGGGCTGATTCAGGAGTTCAGCAAGGTATATAGCCCCAGCATCTTCACCATCATAGGTAATATGGGGAGCAGGAATAGCTAGGGTGCCTCTGACATTAGGGACATGGAAGAGGCTGGTTAATCTGACAACAGAATTGTGACAGTTATCTCATTAATTAATTAATATAACTGAACATTGCAGAAGCCATTCATCTATGTAAAATAAGGTGTCAAATTATTTTTTGTGCCATATCACAATGTTGTGTTATTTGCATTAAAGTAAATTTTGCAACATCTTTATCATGGCTCAATATTATCGCTATGAATATGCAGCATAAAAGTTCAACAAATACACACTGCTGTCTGATCACAGTAATTTAAAACGTCAGGTTTTATGTTGGTGCAAATGTATGCCAGCCATTAGTTAACATAAGATAGAAATAAGTATTTAACATGCCTATCAAGATGTGTCTCAGTTATCATGCCATTTGTTCCCTTTTGATGAATTTGGCACAATTTGAACCAGTTTTGTAGAACTCTAAAATAGTATGTCCCAACTTTGTGATGGTGGTTGAAGCCTCTGGATACAAAACTAAAAAGTTAAACTGCAACAAATATGGCTTTTGAATTTGCTCCTACCAAAAAAATCATGATATCCACATTGTACTTTGACAGGATGTGTCCATAGAGTGGTATCATATTGCAGAGATTCTACAGTTGTGCACAATATTAAAGGGAATCTGTCACCCCCTGGGACTTTTCAGACCACTAATATGGGCATACAGGTTATAGAAATGTGAATCTGTACTTACCTGTTGGCCCATATTAGCGGTCTGGTTTCTGCGTAATCGCATTTTTATGAAATGATTTCTGCTAAGCTTGGTGTCCCCCGGGTGCTAAGAAATCCCCACCTACTAGTCCTATTATCATACTTACCCCATCTCTCCTGCACATCACAGGGCCCTGTGATGTGCAGGAGAGATGGGGTAAGTATGATAATAGGGCTAGTAGGGGGGATTTCTTGGCATCCGGGGGATGCCAAGCTTAGCAGAAATCATTTCATAAAAATGCGATTACGCAGAAACCAGACCGTTAATATGGGCCATATAGGTAAGTATAGATTCATATTTCTACAACCTGTATGCCCATATTAGTGGTCTGAAAAGTCCCAGGGGGTGACAGATTCCCTTTAAAGGGGTTGTCCGGTCTAAAATGAAATGTCTGCAGTCACTCTGTGACTTATGAATCTCCCCAGCACATGCACTGTGCTTTGCTAGGATTTGCCAGTTTCTGAGTCGGCAATGGCAATGATGTATGTGTTGTGCATACTCCCAGGCAGAAGCTGTCTGGTGGGCATGGCCTAGCTCCATACACTTGTATTGAGTGAGGCCGCACCCACTAGATGGGTTCAGCCCGAGAGTATTCATATCACATACAGTACAGACCAAAAGTTTGGACACACCTTCTCATTTAAAGATTTTTCTGTATTTTCATGACTTTGAAAATTGTACATTCACACTGAAGGCATCAAAACTATGAATTAACACACGTGGAATTATATACTTAACAAAAAAGTGTGAAACAACTGAAAATATGTCTTATATTCTAGGTTCTTCAAAGTAGCCACCTTTTGCTTTAATGACTGCTTTGCACACTCTTGGCATTCTCTTGATGAGCTTCAAGAGGTAGTCACCGGAAATGGTTTTCACTTCACAGGCGTGCAATGTCAGGTTTAATAAGTGGGATTTCTTGCCTCATAAATGGGGTTGGGACCATCAGTTGTGTTGTGCGGAAGTCAGTTGGATACACAGATGATAGTCCTACTGAATAGACTGTTAGAATTTGTATTATGGCAAGAAAAAAGCAGCTAAGTAAAGAAAAATGAGTGGCCATCATTACTTTAAGAAATGAAGGTCAGTCAGTCCGAAAAATTGGGAAAACTTTGAAAGTGTCCCCAAGTGCAGTTGCAAACACCATCAAGCGCTACAAAGAAACTGGCCGCCCCAGGAAAGGAAGACCAAGAGTCACCTCTGCTTCTGAGGATAAGTTTATCCGAGTCACCAGCCTCAGAAATCGCAGGTTAACAGCAGCTCAGATTAGAGACCAGGTCAATGCCACACAGAGTTCTAGCAGCAGACAAATCTCTGCAACAACTGTTAAGAGGAGACTTTGTGCAGCAGGCCTTCATGGTAATATAGCTGCTAGGAAACCACTGCTAAGGACAGGCAACAAGCAGAAGAGACTTGTTTGGGCTAAAGAAGACAAGGAATGGACATTAGACCAGTGGAAATCTGTGCTTTGGTCTGATGAGTCCAAATTTGAGATCTTTGGTTTCAACCTCCGTGTCTTTGTGCGACGCAGAAAAGGTGAACGGATGGACTCTACATGCCTGGTTCCCACCGTGAAGCATGGAGGAGGAGGTGTAATGGTGTGGGGGTGCTTTGCTGGTGACACTGTTGGGGATTTATTCAAAATTGAAGGCATACTGAACCAGCATGGCTACCACAGCATCTTGCAGCAGCATGCTTTTCCATCCGGTTTGCTTTTAGTTGGACCATCATTTATTTTTCAACAGGACAGTGACCCCAAACACACCTCCAGGCTGTGTAAGGGCTATTTGACCAAGAGGGAGAGTGATGGGGGGCTAAGCCAGATGACCTGGCCTCCACAGTAACCAGACCTGAACCCAATCGAGATGGTTTGGGGTGAGCTGGACCGCAGAGTGTAGGAAAAAGGGCCAACAAGTGCTAAGCATCTCTGGGAACTCCTTCAAGATTGTTGGAAGACAATATCCGGTGACTACCTCTTGAAGCTCATCAAGAGAATGCCAAGAGTGTGCAAAGCAGTCATCAAAGCAAAAGGTGGCTACTTTGAAGAACCTAGAATATAAGACATATTTTCAGTTGTTTCACACTTTTTTGTTAAGTATATAATTCCACATGTGTTAATTCATAGTTTTGATGCCTTCAGTGTGAATGTACAATTTTCACAGTCATGAAAACACAGAAAAATCTTTAAAAGAGAAGGTGTGTCCAAACTTTTGGTCTGTACTGTACATCATCGTCAATCCTGGCTCAGAAACTAGCGAATCCTCACAGCACACAGTGCATGCGCTGGGGAGATTCATAAGTCTGCAGTCACACAGAGTGACTGCAGACTTTTCAATTTAGATCTGTTTATTTATGCACAATTAATAAAGGAATGCCATATTGCACAGCAGTGCCCTAATATATTCTATTGCTTATATGTTTTATACACACAGTATTTCACAGAACCAGCAAAGTGAATGAGATGTCTGAAATCTAAAGCATTTGCTGCTTTTTTTTTTTCCAGATCAGATTTGAAGCTTCAATGTGTTTTATCAAATCTGCAGCATGCCAATTCTTTCAGAGTAATTGCAGTGTTTTTCACCCATTTAAGTGAATGGAAAAAGAGACAAATAAAAATGCATGCAAAAATGTGGCTAAAATGTGCATATTTTTATGCAGCAATTTTCCTGCCAACAGTCTTGGTTTTGCAGCTGAAAAATTAGCTGCAAACACTCTAGTTTTTGCAGCAGAAAAATCTGCTGCAAATACTAAACATGTGCAAATACATCTACATAAAATATACATTTCATTAGGAATGTTTAAAAATGTTTCATGAAATGTTTCTGCAAGAAGCGGTACATATGTTAAAATGACATAATGTGTTTATTTTTGTTGTATTGAGTTTAAGATAGAACATTTGTATGCTAAGTAAGCCAGATTTATGTTTAACATTATAATTAAGAAAGTTAGCAGTTCAGCTATAAACAATACATTAGGGTACTCGAAAAGAAATGTTCTCTCGCAGCCTACACACACAAGTCTGCTTACAAGATTATTCCACATGTTGATCACAGCTTGGGTGTAAAATCTTTCCTCTGGTCTGTTTTGAATTATATCCCTGGAACATTTTACAGGCTGTGGTACAAATATAACAGATCAATGTTGCAAAACTGAAACTTAAGACTTCTATTACTCATTTACAATGGAATCCTGGAGCTAATAATGTTTACACTGTAAATTTGGATTTGTATCAGAATTCCAGAATGACTCATTTTTTAAGATCTTGCGATCTCAAACATATGATTTGCTTGACTCAATTAAGAAATATTGCTTACATTACTCACATCAGAAGATTTTGAGGCTCTAAAAGAATATTCAAGGAGAATAGTAAAATAAAATATAAATTAATTCAATATATTAAGGAAGTAAGTGACCTATAACATATTTGTAAGTAACTGTAAAAACCAAATTCATCTATTACACACCCCTCATGTGACTTAATTCAACTGCATCAGAATTTTATTCATGAATTTTTCGCTTTGTAAATTTTTATACCAGCAGTTACGAAGGATAACCACTGCTGTTAAGGGCAGAGGGCCGCTATTTAATATAGCCGGCATCTACCCTTTTTGGAGCAGGCTCTGCTCCTGTGCTCGCATACCAGCTTTTGTTAAATCCCATCATGACCGGGGAATTTTCCATTTTTTCGTTTTAGTTTTTTCCTCTCCTTCTTCCAAGATCCATACCTTTTTCAATTTTGAATCCACATAACCAAATGAAGGTTTGTTGTTTGCAGGACAAGATGTACTTTTGAATTACGCCATTCATTTTATCATGTAATGCACTGGAAAGCAGGAAAAAAAATTCAAGCGCATTGACATTTTAAAAAAAGTACAATTCCACAATTGTTTTTTGAGTTTTTTTATTTACCATGCTCACTATATGGGACCCAAAAGCAATGAACTGAAAGTTGGGGTGCATGCAGGGTGTAGGCACATGTTCACACTGGCCACTAAAAATATTTAACAAAAGACAAAATAAATGAGCAAATATCCTGCATTAAATAAAATAGTGCATGCAAATAATGTAGGGCACTTGGTTAACATAATTTTGATCAAAAAAACGTAAAAGCCATCCCACTATATCACAGTGACCCTTTTCAGGATGGTCATAACCTCTAGTATTAAAACCTTACCATGTGTCTAATGATGTCAATGTGAATAACGGCTGAGAAGGACCGAGGCCCCGATTGCAAAAACTGAAACAGAAACCAAAAAAAACCCTGCGACCTCAGTCCTTCTCAGCCCCTCTCAGCCTTTATTCACACTTATGTCATTAGACACATGGAAAGGTTTTAATTATTATAGGTTAGGACCATCCCGAATAGGGTCACCATGATGTGATGGAATGCCATATATTATTTTCATGCACTGTTGCTATTTATTCATATTCACTATAGGGTAAAACTGACCTGCTAATATGATTCTGCATGTCAATATGATTATGAAGATGCCAAACATATATAGTTTTTTTGTACTTAAGTAGTGAAAAAATATTCAGAAATTTGTAGAAAAAAAAAATTCCTTCTTAAGTCTCCATGTCATAGAAATGTGTCGTAGAAAATATTAACATCTCTACGCCACATAAAATTGCAGGGGCAAAGATAGCTGACAATCAGAGTAACAGAGGACCTTATACCAAACCTCTCTCCCTCCTCCTCTCTCCCATTTGCAGCAAGGAAACAGGAGCTAGCAATCTAAAGATGCCTTTATGTAAAATAGCAGATAAAGACATATGAACCATCTTAATTAAAATGCTCTTGATGCCCAGATGACTGAAAGAAGATGCCTTTTGTGCGAAAGACAAAGAGATTTAACAAAGACATGAGAACTCTTTTCAAAGGGTTGGACAACAAAAAGGGTGCAAGTGTTTATACATAAACAGGGCAGTGGAAGCCCTTTTGTCCACAGAAAAGACCTTTTAAGTTTGGGAGAGGATTAAATCAAATACCTCACAAGCCATAGAGATAGCTATTGTCCTTCACAGGTGCACATTCCTTTCATCCAAACATATCTGCTAGATGCTGAGGCACAGATAGAAAAGTTTGAATATTGGAGTTTGTATAAACCTGATAGAGATGAAATATACATTTTCATTTTCAGCACCGGGACTAACAGGGGAAGTAAAAGCATAATTGTCCATAACTATAACCCCTGCCAATGAGCCGCAATTCCACAGTGAAAAAATAACTGACAACAGCTATGCCATGTTTGCTATCTAAGTAAAGATAAAAATCCTAAAGGAAAATATGGCGTCGATCTCGAGCTTCTGCAATCATCCGGAGAGGAGTTATGCATAGATTAGGGATTTCATAAAATCATGAAGGGCTGAGACCAGCCCACAACCTGGTGCACGTGAGGTCATCATGTGGGAGTTCGTGTGTGGGACTCTGGGGGTTGACAAAATATGAAGCCGAATTGTGATCAAGCAGAGAAATACACATCTTGTATACTGGAATCCCATTTACTGAACAGCCCCAAATGAAGTGCTCACCTTCGGCTAAGTTGACTCATCTCTGTGAGTGGCACAGTAAGATCTCATGTTAATTCCTTTTACTTTCTGTAACTGTATATGCTGTATTGTTTTATCCTCTTTGTAAAATCTTTAGTATATTTTTTATAAACACTGCCTCCTTTTGGATTAAACATAAAATTTAATATTTCTGTTCCTTTTATTCTGTAATCGTGCCTCAAATCCATACACTACCAGAAACCAGGCCTCCAGTCAACCCATGTATTTTTAATAAAAAAGTAATGGTGGTGTCAGCGAGTAGTCTGGGGTTATCACGGGGCTAGCCGTGACCGTATGGAGGTGTATACATATTCCATATACCATGCACTCACTGTTAGTTTTCCGATAGCTGGCCTGTTAGTGCGAACAGTCTGCAGCCTCCTCCGTTGATCGTCAGCCAATTGCTTAATTGTCCGGATGATAGGGGGCAGGAGAGAGCTATTCATGCCAAACATCACAGCGGATGGTTTTGAGTGTCTCCCGGCCTGTGATATTTGTGATAATAATTCCATGAAAAATGTAATTATGGAGAATCGTCATAACAAGGATGGAGGTCTTCAGCAGACTCCCGGTTGTCATGGCAGCTAATCCACGCCCCTCAATCATGTCACGGGCATGCTGATGGGAGAGAGGAACAAAGCGTCCTCCTGCCGGCGCATGTTAAATGCCGGTGTCAAAGATTGACAGTGGTATTTAACATATTAACAGTCGTGTCGAGATTCGCTTCACTCCACCCACAGCTGTTAGAGACAGATAGTGGCTAATTAACCCCTTACTGGCCCAGGACATATTAGTACGCCCCAGGCCAGCACCCCCGATTCAGTGAGGGCTCCTGCGCTGAGCCCGCACTGAGCCGGGCACATGTCAGCTGATTATTACAGCTGACATGTGCCCGCAACAGCCGCGGGTGGAATCGCGATCCACCTGCAGCTGTTAACATGTTAAATGCCGCTGTCAATCTCTGACAGCGGCATTTAACATCGCCGCGCCTGAAGCACGGCATTAGTCCCACTTATCGGTGACCCCGTCACGTGATCGCGGGTCACCGATCGGTGGTCATGACAACACTGGGTCTGCAGCAGACACCAGTGTTTGTCATGTAAAGATTACTTTGAGCGCCACCTAGTGATCGGTGCTCATAGTACAGGAGCATTTCTGCTACATACAGGTGATCTGCTGATCACCTATATGTAGCAGAGGTGATCGGGCAGTTGCTGATCTAGTCTAATATGGAGACTATAGAAGCAAGCAAAAAGTAAAAAAAAAATGTTTTCAAAAAAATACGAACTCGTAATGACCTGGAAAATAATAATGGCAAGTCAGTTTTAGCAATCAGTGAACGTGGTAAAAAAAAAAAACATCTGTGGTATTGCACTTTTTTTGCAATTTCACTGCACTTGAAATTTTTTTCCCCTTTTTCCAGTACATGATATGGTAAAACTAGTAATGCCGTTTAAAAGTACAACTTGTCCCGCAAAAATAAGCCCTCACACGGCCATATTGGCCAAAAAATAAAAACGCTATGGCTCTGGGAACAAGGGGAGCAAAAAACGAAAATGTAAAAACGGAAAATCCCAAGGTCGCGAAAGGGTTAATTCAGTCATCATCTGCAGGGAAACATCTGGGCTTGGCTTTTGAGCCTGTATCAAAGTCAGTGACTCCACATATAACACAACTGTACTCCATATGTTGGGGAAAGGTTAATACTGCACCACAATATATCATTAGTTTATCACTTGACCCTTGACCAAATGGCTTTCACATTACAGCTAAAGAGGACTCAATGGTCATATAATATATCAACATGCCCACAGAAACTTGGAAATTGAGGCATTAATATGGTGACTAGTGTTGAGCGAGCACTAAAATGCTCGGGTGCTCGAAGCTCGGGCCGAGCTCGCCGTGATACTCGGATGCTCGACCCGAGCAACGAGCCCAATGTTAGTCTATGGGAGACTCGAGCATTTTTGCGGCGGC
Organism: Phyllobates terribilis; assembly: GCF_046119375.1. Lineage (NCBI taxonomy): Eukaryota > Metazoa > Chordata > Amphibia > Anura > Dendrobatidae > Phyllobates > Phyllobates terribilis. The sequence continues at coordinate 289,227,847 of NW_027362761.1, forward strand.
TCCCCCGGCAGTCTTTTAAAAGCCTAACAAGTGCCCAAAACGATAGTGACAGTGCTCAAATGACATGGGGACAGCATGGGGATCGCCCCAGGAAGCATTTCTGACCCCTAGGTCACTGCTGTCAACAACGTGGTCAGAGGTATTAAGCCACTTTTTCAGGCTCACAATAAAACGTTCAAAAACGAAAGTGAAAGTGCTTTCCTGTGAAATATGTTAGGGATAGTGTTGAGCGATACCTTCCGATATCAGGAAATATCGTATCGGATTGGATCGGACCGATACCCAAAAAGTATCGTATATTGCCGATTCCGATACCGGAAACCAATGCAAGTCAATGGGACACAAATATCGGAATGAAAATAAACCCTTTCTTTCCTTGTAGGTTAATTCTACATGAAGGAAAACAACTAAGAATAATGTAGAATGTATTACGCGAAAAGCCGGCAATTCATCAGCGGCATACACCGGTACCCGACAATTTACAACAGAAAGAATAGAGCTTCACACATAGATTAGATAGATAGAAACATGTCAGTCACATATATATGAAGTACAGTGACAGTGTTGGTTACTGTACTTGTCATTTAGTGTAAAGGATTTATTTAAAAATATAATAGTGTTTTCATGCACCGTCTCTTTAAAAAAGCCGGCCGGCAATTCAGCAGCGGTACCCGACAATTTAGAATAGAAGGAATAGAGAATCATACATAGATTAGATAGATAGAAACATGTCAGTCACATATATATGAAGTACAGTGACAGTGTTGATTACTGTACTTGTCATTTAGTGTTAAAATAAAGGATTTATTTAAAAAAAAATTGGCGTGGGGTTCCCCTTAATTTTAGTCTCTAGCGGAGGTTAAGCAGACGGCTGGGGCAGATGTTTGAAGCCTGGGAAGGGGGTAATACCCACGGAGCTTCCCAGGCTACTAATATCAGCCCCCAGCTGAATACCTAGCCTTTACTAGCTATTAAAATGGGGGACCCCCTCAAAAAAATGACGTGGGGTCCCCCCTTATTTAAAAGCTAGCAAAGGCTAGGCAGACAGCTGGGGGCCGATATTAATAGCCCAGGAAGGGTGCCATGAATATTGGCCCCCTCCCAGGCTAGAAACACCAGTCGTCAGCCGCCCCAGAAATGGCGCATCCATAGGATGCGCCAATTCTGGCACTTAGCCTCGCTCTTCCCACTGCCCTGTAGCGGTGGCAGTGGGGTAATAGGGTTGGGGTTGATGTCAGCTTATAATGCCAGCTGACATCAAGCCCAGGTTAGTAATGGAGAGGCGTTTATAAGACACCCCCATTACTAACCCCATTGTCAAAGTTAAAAAAAAAAACACAAACACCCAGAATAAAGTCCTTTAATTGAAGTAAACACACAATTCTTTATTGTTCTAAATTAAACTCTACTTACCATCACGCCCATTCCAGCTGAAGCCAACGATCTCCTGCAATAAAAGAAAAATAATAAAGCAACCTCATCCTTACCTTTCCATGGTTCCCAGGACAGCTTCAGCTCTGCTACATCGAGATGACAGGCTGGACCGCAGCAGAAAGCTGCCATCCAGCCTGTCATCCCGCAGACACTGAGAAGCGCAGGCATGCTTGCGCTCCTCAGTGTCTCTCTGTGACGGCATAAAGATGAGCCGAGGTCATGTCCAATGAACTCGGCTCACCTCATGCACGTCACTGACAGCGTGGGAGAATTCTCCTGCACTCAGCGCTTCAGCGTGAGAATTTTCCCACGCTGTCAGTGACGTGCATGAGGTGAGCTGAGTTCATTGGACATGACCTCACCTCATTCACGTCACTGACAGCGTGGGAAAATTCTCACGCTGAAGCGCTGAGTGCAGGAGAATTTTCCCACGCTGTCAGTGACGTGCATGAGGTGAGCCGAGTTCATTGGACATGACCTCGGCTCATCTTTATGCCGTCACAGAGAGACACTGAGGAGCGCAAGCATGCCTGCGCTTCTCAGTGTCTGCGGGATGACAGGCTGGATGGCAGAGTTCTGCAGGTCCAGCCTGTCATCTCGATGTAGCAGAGCTGAAGCTGTCGTGGGAACCATGGAAAGGTAAGGATGAGGTTGCTTTATTATTTTTCTTTTATTGCAGGAGATCGTTGGCTTCAGCTGGAATGGGCGTGATGGTAAGTATAGTTTAATTTAGAACAATAAAGAATTGTGTGTTTATTTCAATTAAAGGACTTTTTTCTGGGTGTTGTGTTTTTTTTAAATACTTTACTAGAAATTCATGGTGGTCATGTCTAATATTGGCGTGACCCCATGAATTTCGGGCTTAGGGCCAGCTGATAATGCCAAGCTGGCCTTAACCCCTTTATTACCCAGTGAGCCACCGCACCAGGGCCCTGGATGAGTTGGGTACAGCGCCAGAAGATGGCGCTTCTATGAACGCGCCATTTTCCGGGGTGGCTGCGGACTGCAATTTGCAGCGGGTGGGGCCCAGAAATCTTGGGCCTCCCTGCGCTGCGGATTCCAGCCCCCGGCTGCCTAGTTGTACCTGGCTGGACACAAAAATAGGGCGAAGCCCCACGTATTTTTTTTTTTAATTATTTCATGAAATTCATGAAATAATTAAGAAAAAAAGGGCTTCCCTATATTGTTGTGTCCAACCAGGTACAAATAGGCAGCTGGTGGTTGGGGGCAGCCCGTTCCTGCCTGCTGTACCTGGCTGGACACAAATATAGTGCGTAGCCCCACGTCAATTTTTTTTAAATTATTTCATGAAATAATTTTTTAAAAAAAGGGCTTCCCTATATTATTGTGTCCGGCCAGGTACAAATAGGCAGCTGGTGGTTGGGCGCAGCCCGTTCCTGCCTGCTGTACCTGGCTGGACACAAATATAGTGCGAAGCCCCACGTCAATTTTTTTTAAATTATTTCATGAAATACTTTTTTTAAAAAAGGGCTTCCCTATATTGTTGTGTCCGTCCAGGTACAAATAGGCAGCTGGTGGTTGGGCGCAGCCCGTTCCTGCCTGCTGTACCTGGCTGGACACAAATATAGGGCGAAGCCCCACATCAATTTTTTTTTAATTATTTCATGAATTTCCTGAATTTCCTGAATTTTCATGAGCTTCCCAGACTACTAATATCAGCCCCCAGCTGAATACCTAGCCTTTACTAGCTATTAAAATGGGGGACCCCCCCCAAAAAATGACGTGGGGTGCCCCCTATTTAATAGCTAGCAAAGGCTAGGCAGACAGCTGGGGGCTGATAGCCCAGGAAGGGTGCCATGAATATTGGCCCCCTCCCAGGCTAGAAACACCAGCCATCAGCCGCCCCAGAAATGGCGCATCCATAGGATGCGCCAACTCTGGCACTTAGCCTTGCTCTTCCACGCTGCCCTGGTGCGGTGGCAGGGGGTAATAGGGTTGGGGTTCATGTCAGCGCCAGCTGCCATGAAGCCCAGGTTAGTAATGATGGGCGTCTATAAGACACCCCCATTACTAACCTACAAAGTGTTAAAAAGAAAAAACACACTACACCCAGAAAAAAATAATTTATTTGAAATAAAACACACAATTTTATTTAATTCTTAGTTTACTAAAAAAAATAGTTACCTTTCCACGATCCTGCGCTGATCTCCCATGCACAGCTGTCACATCTGGAGATGGTGACAGCTGTGAATGGCTGCTGTAAGCTCACGCTGCCGGGAACACGTCCGCTCCCGGCAGCGGGAGCCACTGACTGAGGTCACCGGAGTGCATTCAGGCAGCGCAGCTCCGGAGACCTCCTTTACGGCACTGCTGTACCGTGGGAATTTCTCACGATACAGCAGGGCCGTAAAGGAGCTAATTGGAGCAGCGCTGCCTGAACTCCGGTGAACCCGCTTATGCAATGACGGGGCTGCTTTACGGCCCCATCATTCTAGCGGCGGCAGCGGTTCAGAGCGGTCACAGTTTATGTGGCTGCTCTAAACTGAAGATCATCGTGGGACACTCGTGGACTACTACGGAGGGGTAAGGATAAGGTTGTGGTTTATTATTTTATATTTTATTACAGGAGATCGATGGCTTCGGGGAATTAGGTGTCTAGGTGAGTATGTTTGTAGTTTTTTATTTTTTACTTTATTTTAGGTGGCGATCGGCAAGGGACAGGTAATGTATGAACTAATTTATTGTAGGCAACCACTGGCCACCAATGACATGTATTTAAAATTTATTGGGGACACAGTAGGGCAATTTAAATAGCAGGATCAGGCTGATGGGAACTACTGCTCCCATCGAGCTGATCCTGCTGGCACGAGTGGACCGGGGACAGACATAGGCCGATGGGAGTAGTAGTGTCACATCGGCCTATGTCTGCCTGCACGCACACACCCGCAGACATCGCACAGACACCGCACACATCGCACAGACACCGCACACACTCGCAGACATCGCACAGACTCCGCAGACATTGCACAGACACCGCGCACACCCGCAGACATCGCACACACCCGCAGACATCGCACAGACACCCCGCACACACTCGCAGACACACGCACAGACACCCACACACACCAATCATGACGGGCTGATCATCTGGGAGATTACGCTGTGCGGCCAGCCAATCACTGTAATGCCCACAAACAACATGGCTGCGGCATTACAGTGACTGGCTGGCAATCCCTGCATGTTCATTGGCTCTGTAAAGAGCAACAAACATGCAGGGCGGAGACCCGAGCTCCCGCCCGAGTAACCCGGAAATGCTCGGTGCTCGCCGAACATCCCGAGTAGCGTGATGCTCGGGCGAGTACCGAGCAGTGTCGAGCATATTCGCTCAACACTAATGGTGACCATTTAGATGGGTGAGCATAGCACCTTGTGTTATTTAAGATTCTTACAGTTTCATGTTCAATTGTATTAACACTAGGACTACTGGACTCGTGACCCCGCCTAGAACTACTGAAAGGAGTCATTTTGACTCCTTGCTTGTTTTCGTTTATTTTTAGAGTTTCATTTGTGGTTATTTATTAATAATTATATTTTTTGTAATGTATTATTATTGTGAGATCCAACAGTAATGCTTTTGATTGTTTTTTTTCTGCTTTTCTTATTTTTCTACAGAAAATAACAATAATTATAATAGACGTTTTTCAAACATTTTTTTTTATTCAAGTGCACACATATAAACAACAACTGAAGAACAAAAAGCAGAGAAAATGTAGGTGGAGGAGCATAAAAATGAAAATATGGCGCAGAATTCACCTTCTAAACATTTGGTGTTTCGCATTTTAGGCATTGCCTTTGATTTATGGCAGTACATTGCCCACACAAAGACTTACCACAAGTCTTACAATTTCCGACAGATCTATTTTTCTTGCACTTTTCTTTGATCTGGCAAAATTTTGTTTGAACCATCACTTCTGAGCATGTAGAAACTTGGGACGTGGAACCCTTTTCCCTATCTGTGACATAAGGACCACTCAACTCTCTCACAAGCGTTTGCAAAAATGCCTTGCGTGACATTTTTTGGTGGGTAATCTCCTTGAATATTATCCATGCATTTATACCCGCAAAGTCTAAGGCATTTTCAAATGCATGAACAGGCCATCTCCTTGTGCATGTTCGTGTGGTATATTTTCATGCCATCTGATCCACTACATCTACTCCATATTTTGTTTCATTGTAAAACTTTACCGTTTCTGGAGTTTTTTTAGCGGAATCAGACGCAACAACAACATCTGGATGGACGGAACTCAAAATGACAACATTTTTGTTGGGCTTTCCTCGATATACTGTAAGTGTAAAATTGTCTTCATTTCTAAACACTTTAGTGTTGTACAATTCCTCTTTCATGGATTTTATTTCTTTAGGCACTTCTCGCCTTATCTTGTTCAGTGTTCCCACGATGGTTGTTCCTTTGCTTTTTAGCTGTTTAGCTAATTTTACTGAAGTAAAATAATTATCGGTTGTAACATTGCGACCTTTTTTCAAAAACGGGTCCAATAACTTCATTACCACATGGTCAGCTAAACGGTCCTCAGCACGGCGTGTGTCATCTTTGCCTAGATAAGGGAAGCCATTTGCCAGATATTTGCTCCTCTTATCAACAGCTAGCCAATATTTGTGGCCATATTTATCTGGTTTGGAAGGCATGTACTGCGTGAATGGACACCTAGTTTTGCTTGGGAAAAGTTGCTCATACACCGTTATGTATGGGCCAGGTTTGTAACACGCAATACAATTTTCAATAAACCTGTCCCACACAGTAGAAAATAGAGCAAACTTGTCCGTTTGCAGTCTCTCCGATCGAGTAGATTTCTCATCAAATCTGAGAAACCTCATAATTTCAACAAAGCGGTCCCTAGACATTGTCGCTTTGCAAAACGGTATTCCCCAGTCATTACACCAAATACTGCTAATCGAGTGACGGTTCGTGCCAGATATTCCACGAGCATAGAATATCGCAATGAATGCATCTAGCTCCTGATCAGATAGAGTAAACTGTAAATTATTGTTCCTGCATGCTTCTGCAAGCGTACAGTTCTTTATATGTGTCAATATATATGAATCAAAAAATAAACGCCATGCGCTCAAAGGACTATCGATAATGATATTTCTTCTGGCGTATCCTGTAGGGCCAGGTGCTTCTCGAAGAATATTTTGGCTGTCACGCCTACCAGGCAAGTGTTCTCCAATTTCAACAGGTTTCCATTGAATACCATCCGCTGAAACTAGTATTCCTTCAGATTCGCCTTCTCTGGTGTTTGTTGTTGCATTACCTTCACCGCCATCGTTATCTGTTGTTCTTTCATTTCTGGGACGTTTTGCTGATTTTTTCTGTCCACGACCAGGAGGATGGTCACGAGGCAACATAACTGCATGAGCCCGATCCCCAGTTGATGTGCTTGGAATGTAAAAAAGTTGATGAATATTTAGAATTTTTGTTTTGTAATGGTCCGTGCACACTGGCTGGATTAGCGGCGGAATATCCGACCGGATATTCTCACCACAATCCGGCCCGTACCTGCCCGCTCAGGTACAGAGCGGAGTTTCATACCTGAAGCTCCGCTCCGAACCCCGGGCTGGAGCCGCTGTCTGGGACGGAGCCGTGCTCGCGCGTAAGCAAGCGCTGCTCTGTCCCTGACAGCGGCTCCAGCCCGGGGTTCGGAGCGGAGCTTCAGGCATGAGCGGGCAGGTACGGCCTGTATTGCGGCAAGAATATCCAGATGGCTATTCAGCCAGAATTCTGCTAGTGTGCACAGGCCCTAACTCAGTGTGTGGAAGAACAAATAAATACACATAACTACTTACCTTCTGGATTTGTTCCTTCTGAGTCTTCAGATTCACTTGATATGTTCTGAGGAATGAAATCTTCATCACTGTCAGAATCAAATACATGTTCCTGCAATTCGGATTCCGATTCATCCTCCGGTATGGATTGCAAAGTAGCCAGAATATCCTGAGGCTTTATCAAACGTCTTCTCTCCATATTCCTCACAAATTCCATAATTCTATATAGTTCCCTGCTGAAAAATAGAAATGAAATGAAAACTAAAAGAAATAATAACTGTTCTGCCACCTTCAAAAGTAGGTGGGCTGAATCAGTTGACAGACAGCTAAACTATTTCATAACAATTCATACCTGTATGAGTCTTCAGAGCTCGTATGTCTGCGTCTGTTCTCTTTGTCTCTTCAGCTGAACTGAAAGTAAAGTTACTATCCAGAATACTGTCTCCTGCTAGGACCTTAGAAAAACACCACCCTTCATTAGCATAAGATAAGAGCCAAGAGTAAACAAGCTATTTTGTTCAGCATTACACAGTAATACAAGCAGGTAAAACACAAGGAAAATGTGAAAAGTTGACATGTAAATTGAACTACATCTATATGAACATCAGGGTAAATAAGACAGAGTGAAAAAATTATGCACAAAACTTTATAGCAACATTTAGTGACAAAAGGACCTCAAAATATAGTAGGGAGTCAAAATTACTCCCTTCAGTAGTTCTTGGTAAATTTTGAAAAAAACGCGCAAATTTTTCACCAAAATTATTTATTCTCACAAAATCTTTTTTCACATCATATTTGAGGAAAAGTCACCGAGTTTCAAGCCGGAATTCTGAAAAATGTAGTCACAGAAGAGAAATAAAAAACGAAAGGAGTCAAAATGACTCCATCAGTAGTTCTAGTGTTAAAGGTCAAACAACCCCTTTAAATCCATCAGCACACACTAATTACCCATTAGTATATATGTTTATTTTATAAGGTTTGTAAAAAATGAAAATCAATACAGTTATTAAAAGTAAGGAAACCTTAGAAGCAGAGGTGGCATGCATATTTGCAACATTATTTATCACAGGGCTTAAAAACCTGAATTAAGTTAATGGAATAGCTAGCCTTTTGCTGATATTTTGATTACAAAGGTCTTTAGTGCCAAGCGAGATTATATTTTTCTAAATAATTTATTGATAGTATTTTCTAAACACATATTAATGTAATGCTTGGAACTGCATCGAGCAAAGAAATAAAACTTTAATGAGCAATCATTGTAAATGTGCTGTTGGATTTGAAATATGCAGGTCTCATTTGACCTATCTATAGAGGTACATAAAAAATTAAAGAACTTTGGGGAATTAATAGAGCTGAAATGTCAAAAATTAAATTGTTTGCAAGAACAATAGATTAATATTAATTTGCGGAATTATTATTCATTAGGAGTAGATAATACATTTTCTGCTCTCTGCACAGGTGTACGCTAAAACTAGGAGTCATTTTAACAGTCATTTTAATCTTAAGGAGAATGTTGTAAATGGGTTTGTGATATATGAGGACTGGAGTAACAAAAGAGATTATCATAATTTTACAGAATGTGAAATACAAAATAATATTATTGAAATAAAAATTATAGAAACTAGAAACAAGGACAATGTAAATTCTGTTTGATTACAGGGCTTGTCATCATATACATTTACTAATTTGTCTTCAGTAAACATTGAAAATTTAGTATAATACGTAAATAAAGTAACCAAAGTATAGGGTTGCACCTAGCCTTTCTACTGCTGGGGTGTTAAATTAAATCATGGGCCACCGCCCCCCCCCCCCCCAAAAAAAAAAAAAAAATCTGCAAATTACAAACATAGCTTTTGAATGGAAAATAGTTAAGCAATTCCTTACATTAAATTCAAGAGCTGAGAAAAAAGATTTGCAAGAATTTGATAGTCCAGGAATAGAGCACTGCAAACCTCCTACTAGTCATGACATCCCTTGCTCGCTCCTTTTTTGTTTAGATGGTGCCCTGATATCATGCGTGCAGCAAGCCACAATGCAATGATGTCATGGGGTCTACTGCTAAAAAGAGACACCAGAGATACTGCAGGGAGTTGAAGGTTAACAGTGTTCTCATCTGATAGCCACGTAGTACTAAAGTGGCCACTGGACCAGGGTCCTGTGAATCTTCCTGTTTAATTTTATTAAATGTATCCTTTTTAGTCCAACCCTTTAGGTTATGTCCCCACAATTAGGAATCAGAAGCGCTTTGGATGCAGCACATTTTTGCGGCGTCAAAAATACTGCATTCTAATACCGCACTTATTTTGTCAGTATATGCGGATCCACCACATGTAATGACATTCAATCGGTCACAATCTGTAGCGTAGACGTGCGTCTCCGATATAGAAATTAACATACTTTGTCTCGTAAACCCGCACCACGGGTAAATTTACACAGCTTCAAAAACAAGCACAGTGGGCATGGAATTTCTATAAATTCAATCCACTGTGCTTGTACTGTAGAACACAGCGCTTTGGATGCAGCGCAGGTGATCTGCGTCCAAAGCGCTGCTATTCCTGATCGTGGGCGCGTACTCTAACACACTTTTCTTGTTTAATAATTCCTAATATGCCTTTTTATAGTGGTTATTAAGGGTCTTATTCCTGCCTTTTTATGGCGCTGAGGAATAAGTAAAAAGAAAATGCAGTGGGTGTGAGCTGAACATTACAGCTGACACCCAGCTGCATCAGTCCCGATTGGTTTTAGCATTAATGGAGCTGGCCACTGTAAATCGTAATAGTGCCATTGTTTTAATGGAGAGAAACCTCACTCTTTAACTCTATTGGCATCCTGCTGTCCTGATAGACGACATGGCAATCTGAGGACAAGCAAAGGGGTCTAGCAGCTTGTGTCAGTATAAATTGACAGGTCTCATACACTTACTTAAGTACTTAAGTATTCTAGTGTATAAAGCAAGTGTTCAGAATAAAAAATATTCAAATAAAAAGATTAAAAAAAAATCAATGAAATTTGTATAACTGGAAAATAAACAAAAAAGCATGATAAATTACCAAAAAACTGTTTAGCCACTATAAAATGCAGCTTTTATGTAAAAACAAAAATAAACAATATATACAGGGTGGGCCTTTTATATGGATACACCTAAATAAAATGGGAATGTTTGGTGATATCAGCTTCCTGTTTGTGGCACATTAGTCTATGGGAGGGGGAAAACTTTTCCAGATGGGTGGTGACCATGGCAGCCATTTTGAAGTTGGCCATTTTGGATCCAACTTTATTTTTTTCAATGGGAAAAGGGTCATGTGACACATAAAAACTTGTTGAGAATTCAATAAGAAAAACAAAGGTGTGCTTGATTTTAACGTAACTTTATTCTTTCATGAGTTATTTACAAGTTTATGACCACTTAAAAAATGTGCTCAAAGTGTTGCCCATTGTGTTGGATTGTCAATGCAACCTTCTTCTCCCACTCTTGACACACTGATAGCAACACAGCAGAAGAAATGCAAGCACAGGCTTCCAGTATCTGTTGTTTCAGATGCTGCACATCTCGTATCTTCACAGCATAGACAATTGTCTTCAGATAACCCCAAAGATAAAAGTCTAAGGGGGTCAGATTGGGAGACCTTGGCGGCCATTCAACTGGTCCACGATGACCAATCCACTTTCCAGGAAACTGTTCATGTAGGAATGCTCAGACCTGACACCCATTATGTGGTGGTGCACCATCTTGTTGGAAAAACTCAGGTATCGTGCCATCTTCAGTGCATAAAGAGGGCAACACATCATCATGTAGAAATTTCAGATATCCAGGGGCATTGAAGTTTTCATAGATGAAGAATGGCCCCACTATCTTTGAACCCCATATACCACACCATACCATCAATTTTTGTGTTCCAACAGTCTTGGAGGGATCTATCTACTGTGGGTTAGTGTCAGACCAATAGCGGTGGTTTTGTTTGTTAACTTCACCATTCACAAAAAAGTTTGCCTCATCACTGAACATAATGTTCTGTGTAAACTGATGGTCCTGTTCCAACTTTTGTTTTGCCCATTCTTAAAATTCAGTGCGCCGATCTGGGTCATCTTCGTTGAGATGCTGCAGCAGCTGGATTTTGTAAGGGTGCCATTTGTGAGTAGCTAATATCCACCGAAGGGATGTTCGACTGATGCCACTCTCCAGTGACATGCGGTGAGTGCTACGCTGTGGGCTCTTGCTGAATGAAGCTAGGACAGCTATTGATGTTTCTTCATTAGTGACAGTTTTCTTGCGTCCACATTTTGGCAAATCCAACACTGAACCTGTTTCACAAAATTTGGCAGACAGTTTGCTAACAGTAGCATGGGAGATGGGTGGTCTCGTAGGGTGTCTTGCATTGAAATCTGCTGCAATGACTCGGGTACTGCGTTCACCAGACATCAACACAATTTCTATCCGCTCCTCAAGTGTTAACCTCTGCGACATGTCAATGGCTGTAAACAAAGAGAAACTTGTAAATAACTCTTGAAAAAATAAAGTTACTTTAAAACTAGTGATGAGCGAGCACTAAAATGCTTGGGTACTCATTGCTCGGGTTGAGCAAATTTGAATACTCGGATGCTTAACCCGAGCAACGAGCCCAATGTAAGTTTATGGGAAAGTCAAGCATTTTTCATTTACGTCCGGCGGTCTACAGAGGGCCTAAAAATTGCCCAAATCGATGGGAACAGTGATCAAATGACATGGGAACAGTATGGGGAAGACTCCTGGAAGCATTTCTGACTCCCAGGTCACTGTTGTCAACAATGTTGTCAGAGGTATTACGTCACTTTTAAGGACAATAAAACATACAAAAACAAATCCAAAATGGATTTTTCTGGGAAATATGTTAAGGAACATCCTTTCCAGGGTAATGACTCGTATACAGTACAGACCAAAAGTTTGGACACACCTTCTCATTTAAAGATTTTTCTGTATTTTCATGACATTGAAAATTGTACATTCACACTGAAGGCATCAAAACTATGAATTAACACATGTGGAGTTATATACTTAACAAAAAAGTGTGAAACTACTGAAAATATGTCTTATATTCTAGGTTCTTCAAAGTAGCCACCATTTGCTTTGATGACTGCTTTGCACACTCTTGGCATTCTCTTGATGAGCTTCAAGAGGTAGTCACTGGAAATGGTTTTCACTTCACATGTGTGCCCTTTCAGGTTTAATAAGTGGGATTTCTTGCCTTATAAATGGGGTTGGGACCATCAGTTGTGTTGTGCAGAAGTCAGGTGGATACACAGCTGATAGTCCTACTGAATAGGCTGTTAGAATTTGTATTATGGCAAGAAAAAAGCAGCTAAGTATAGAAAAACAAGTGGCCATCATTACTTTAAGAAATGAAGGTCAGTCAGTCCGAAAAATTGGGCAAACATTGAAAGTGTCCCCATGTGCAGTTGCAAAAACCATCACGCGCTACAAAGAAACTGGCTCACATGAGGTCCGCCCTTGGAAAGGAAGACCAAGAGTCACCTCTGCTTCTGAGGATAAGTTTATCCGAGTCACCAGCCTCAGAAATCGCAGGTTAACAGCAGCTCAGATTAGACACCAGGTCAATGCCACATAGAGTTCTAGCAGCAGACACATCTCTTCAACAACTGTTAAGAGGAGACCTTGTGCAGCAGGCCTTCATGGTAAAATAGCTGCTAGGAAACCACTGCTAAGGACAGGCAACAAGCAGAAGAGACTTGTTTGGGCTAAAGAACACAAGGAATGGACATTAGACCAGTGGAAATCTGTGCTTTGGTCTCATGAGTCCAAATTTGAGATCTTTGGTTCCAACCACCGTGTCTTTGTGCGATGCAGAAAAGTTGAACGGATGGACTCTACATGCCTGGTTCCCACCGTGAAGCATGGAGGAGGAGGTGTGATGGTGTGGGGGTGCTTTGCTGGTGACACTGTTGGGGATTTATTCAAAATTGAAGGCATACTGAACCAGCATGGCTTCCACAGCATCTTGCAGCGGCATGCTATTCCATCCAGTTTGCGTTTAGTTGGACCATCATTTATTTTTCAACAGGACAATGACCCCAAACACACCTCCAGGCTGTGTAAGGGCTATTTGACCAAGAAGGAGAGTGATGGGGTGCTACGCAAGATGACCTGGCCTCCAGAGTCACCAGACCTGAACCCAATCGAGATGGTTTGGGGTGAGATGGACCGCAGAGTGAAGGCAAAAGGGCCAACAAGTGCTAAGCATCTCTGGGAACTCCTTCAAGATTGTTTGAAGACCATTTCCGATGACTACCTCTTGAAACTCATCAAGAAAATGCCAAGAGTGTGCAAAGCAGTCATCAAAGCAAAAGGTGGCTACTTTGAAGAACCAAGAATATAAGACATATTTTCAGTTGTTTCACACTTTTTTGTTAAGTATATAATTCCACATGTGTTAATTCATAGTTTTGATGTCTTCAGTGTGAATTTACAATTTTCATCGTCATGAAAATACAGAAAAATCTTTAAATGAGAAGGTGTGTCCAAACTTTTGGTCTGTACTTTATAAGGCAAAATAAATTACCAAGACCAAAAATACTCCTCCACACCTTGGGCTATGTTCACACGTAGCGTTTTTGATGTGTTTTTGCACTTTCGCTTTGCTTTCAACCAAGACAAATGCATTCAACAGGAAATGTCATTTTAACATTTTACAACCTTATCTGGCCATGTGGTGTGTGACACATCATCAGACACATGCATACAGTGCTGAAAAAACATGGGAACAGCATGGGGAAGACCCCTAGAAGCATCGCTGACTCCCAGGTCACTGCCTAAAAGTGTGCCCATCATAAGTGATCCTTGGCACATGCGAAGATGCCTCCGCCATGCACCTGTCATTGCAGACTTACAACAATCACCGTCCACGTCCTTGTCCCAGTGCAGCGTTCAGTTGTTCCTTCCCCATTCCTTGGAATGCAAGCGCAAGTATGCAGCCTGACACCCACCCACCCACAGGCTGCAATACTATACTGCCAAATTTTTGACAGCTGCTTGCACTTGAAATGTTGCCTTTTTGGTTCAAAGAGGCGGAAGCTTTTCACAACCTCATGCCGTTGGCGGCCAGGTGTCCATACTCGGTCCCCAGCCGCCAATATTTCTCCCGGTATCATCTCCGCCTTCAACAAGCACAGGTTCCACAACATTACCCGTGCCCTCCCCAGTGCACTTACTGGGAACGACGACCTAACCATAAACACGTGGTCAAGTGAATGTGGCCAGGGATGGTACGCAGCCAGTCCACAGCTTTTTTTGCTGAGTTGTATGTCACAACAGCCATATTCTTTAGCTTGGTGAAAGTACTTGGGAAACCATATCTACTGCAGCTATCAGTTCTCCCAGGAAATCCTCTAAAGCTGCTTTAACTTGAAATGTGGCTTTTTAGGCTCATGGGGGCGGAAGCTTTTCACAACTTGATGCCGGCGGCCGCCGGGTGTTTATACTTGGTCCTCAGCCGCCACTATTTCTCCCTGTATCGTCTCCGCCTTCCACAATCATGAGTCCCACAACATTTCCGGAGCCCTCCCCAGTGCATTTACTGGGAACGACTGCCTAACCACAAACACGTGGACAGGTGAATGTGGCCAGGAATGGTACGGAGCCAGTCCACAGCTTTTTTTGCTGAAAGTTGTATTGCACCACAGCCATATTCTTTAGTTTGGTGAAAGGACTGGCAAAGAGGGAAACCTATCTACTCTGGGTATCATTTCTCCCAGGAAGTCATCTAATGCAGCTTGTTGCAGAAGCAAAGGCAGCCCATCCAACATCAGCTCGCACTTGCTGGTGGTGCTTTGACACACAAACATCTTTCTTTGCGCATTTAATTTCATGACTACAGAGTTGGGCAATGGCCGGATTTTCAATGCGGTTTGAGAAATGACATGCATAAGTACGTCCGATCCACATTAAAAAAGCAGCCATAGAGTGTCCAGGAACCTTCCCCCACTCTTTTCTTAGCCAGGGCTGCTTCTTGGCAGGATTGGAGGGGCCCTCCAGAGAACTGGAGACTACTCCGGTGGGCCATGGCTTCTCCTTCAAGAGACTTCATAGTGCCAAGGTGAGGCCATGATGATGATAGAGGCCACCATCTGCTTAGTTTTCTGTTACTTGGAAAGCAAGCATAAGTATGCAGCCAGCCAACCAACCCATCCACTCACAGGTCGCAATAATAAGCTGCCAGATTTCAGGGCAGCTGCTTGCACAGAAATGTGGCCTTTTAGGCTCGTGGAGGCGGAAGCTTTTCGCAACCTCATGCCGGCGGCGGCCGGGTGTCCATACTAGGTCCCCAGCCGCCACTATTTCTCCTGGTGTCATCTCCGCCTTCCACAAGTACGCTTCCCACAACATTACCCGTGCCCTACCCAGTGAACTTACTGGGAAGGACCGCCTACCCACAAATACGTGGTCAAGTGAATGTGGCCAGGGACGGTACAGAGCCAGTCCACAGCTTTTTTTGCTGAGTTGTATTTCACTACAGCCATATTCTTTAGCTTGGTGAAAGGACTTGGGAAACCATATCTACTCCAGATGTCATTTCTCCCAGGAAGTCCTCTAAAGCTGCTTTCACTTTGAATGTGACCTTTTAGGCTCGTGGAGACGGAAGCTTTTCACAACCTCATGCCTCATGCTTCGTGTCCATACTCGGTCTCCAGCCACCACTATTTCTTCCGGTGTTGTCTCCACCTTCTACAAGCGCGGATCCCTGACCATTACTGCTGGTACTTTTCTGTGGGAATCTGCTTGTCTCCTACCAGCCTGGAATATTTACAGTAATCTATGGTACGACACCATGATATTAGCACCGCCCCCAGTGCCAGTAGCAAAGCCATCCCCAATTTCCTTCTCAGGAATTTTATTTTGTAGACTGAGTGGATGCCCAAATACATTATTTTCTCATAAAGGAGCTGAAGATAGAGTGGCAGTAGGTGCAAATTTCTCCAACCTGTTAGATATCAGAGGGTGAACGGCAGCACATTGTATCAGTGGTTAGCACTGAAGTCTTGCAGCCCTTGGATCCGGGATTCAAGTCCCAGCAAGGACAACATCTGCAAGGATTTTGTTTATTCTCCCCGTGTTTGCGTGGGTTTCCACCTGAGTAAAAAAGCAGCCATAGAGTGTCCGGGAACCTTCTCACACACTTTTCTTAGCCAGGACTGATTCTCGGCAGGGTTGGCGGGTCCCACCAGAGAATCCTCTGGTGTGCTCTGGCTTCTACATCAGGAGAGTTCATGATAGTGCTAACTTTTTCTGCTGCTATGGGGCTCTTGAGTGGGTGAGAAAGGTGAGCCCTCAGAATCAAATCCTCTGGTGGGCCCAATGTTTTTAAATCTGAAATAGCTTCTCAGTGGGAGTTGTATTTCACCACAGTCATATTCTTTAGCTCGGTGAAAAGACTGGCATAGAGGGAAACTGTATCTTCTCCGGCTGTCATTTCTCCATCACCAGGTTCCGCCCATTGTCACAAACAACCATGCCTGGCTGTATGTTCAGCGGTGAGAGCCACAGATCAGGCTGCTGTGTTACAGCTTTCAACAACTCTGCAGTGCTGGGCGGTTTGTCAATTAAGCATTAAGCATGTTATCTTCAGCACAGTCTGTTGCCGCTTGGCCAAGGCAGTGCTGCAGTGCTTTCAGCTTGTGACTGATGTGGTCATTTTGGAGATGGAGGAGGAGGTGCAGGAGGTGAAGAATATGATTACATTGGGATTACATTGGCGACTTTTATACTAAAGAAAGATCCTACTGTTTTTTTTTTTTTACATTATTTTTTAAGACAAATGCATTCAACGGGAAATGTAATTTTAACATTTTACAACCTTATCTGGCAATGTGGAGTGTGACACATCATCAGACACATCCTGTTTCATTTATGATGGAGTGACTCTGAAAGTCATAAAGCATTTTTTATAGGGTCATCAGGCGGTCCTTACTATTCTTAAAAGGCCAGCAGTTGGCCTTCGCTATTGTTAGAGGGCCATCAGGAGGCTATGCTTTGTTGTTCTCATTATTAACGAGTGGGTCTCCTAAACTGTTATTGTGTATGCAGTGACTGCAAGGGCTGCAAAAAATTCTGACGCAACCCAATACCCCTTTGAAGAGACATAGAGGCGGGTCTCAGTAAAAAAAAATGTTCCCATTATAAACGAGCGGGTCTCCTATAGTGGTATTGCCCATGCTGTGACTGCAAGGGCTGCCAAGATTTGGGAAAAACTCCACTACGAATTTAAAGACACATAGAGCAGGGCCACAGTAACGAGTCGAGTACGATATGTTCCCATTAGAAAGGAGAGAGTCTGCTATACAGTTATAGGGTATGCAGTGAGTTCAATGGGCTGACCTAATTTAGGAAAACCCCACTAAGAATTTAAAGACACATAGAGCAGGGTCACAGTAACGATTACGACATGTTCCCATTAGAAAGGAGAGAGGCTGCTATACAGTTATAGGGTATGCAGTGAGTCCAACGGCTGACCAAATTTAGGAAAAACTCCACTAACAATTTAAAGACACATAGAGCAGGGCCACAGTAACGACAAATTTCCATTAGAAAGGAGAGGGTCTCCCATAGTGTTGGCCTATGCAGTGAATGCAAGGGCTGCCAAAAATTGGGAGGTACTCCAATGCCCCTTGGAAGTGACTTAGAGGGCCTCATAATAAAATGTTCCCATTAGAAAGGAGCGGGTCTCCTCTACTTTTACTGCCCTTGCCCTAAGGGTATGGGCTGACAAACATTTACCCCAGGGGGGTATACATGAATATACTGTATAAAAAAATTTTTTTACGGCATCATAAATACCCTTTAAAAAAAATTATGTTTGTGTTGCATCATGGACCACAGTCATCCTGGTGATATTGTGGTGGAGAATGAGGATGAGCAGAAGGAGGAGGACAAGAGCAAATTGTCAAAATCAGGACGCGTATACCCATGTGTGGGTGTGAAAAGGTGCATGGGAATACACCTCCCAAAAAAAGACACTGGATTTGAGTTTGTATTACGCTGCTATCATTTGGTGGTGTTGAGAAGTCTGGCCCAATCCAGCCCTTGTTCATTTTTATAACAGTCAGCCTGTCAGCATTTTCAGTTGACAGGCGGATGCGCTTATCAGTTATAATTCCACCAACGGCACTAAAAACCCGCTCTGATAAATTGCTGGCGGCAGGGCAGGCCAGGACCTCCACGGTGTAGAGAGCCAGTTCATTCCACGTATCCATCTTGGATACCCAATAATTATAAGGCACAGAGGAATCACGGAGGACGTTGAAACGGTCGGCAAGGTACTCCCTCAGCATCTTCCCAAACTTTGCACTCCTTTTGAGAGTAACCCTCGTGTCAGGGCTTGTGCGATGGGAGGGGCTGAGAAAATTCTCCCAGAACTTTGACAGTGTTCCCCTGCCTCTGCTGGATTGGAGTTATGTCTCTCTCGCCTGTAGTCCTTGGTTACCCAACGAACTATGACCTCTATCGACAGCGTTTTCAGATGGGATTTTTTTTAATAGTTCCAGAACAAGGGCCTTCTGGTACTGCCCCATTTTTGTAGACCTGTCCGCCTCAGGAATAAGAGATATAAAGTTCTCCTTGTAGTGTGGATCTAGAAGTGTCACCAACCAGTAATGACTGTCACCCAAAATTTTGAGAATGCGAGGGTCATGGGAAAGGCAGCATAACATAAACTCAGCCATAAGTGCCAGACTGCTAACAGGCAAGGCTTCCATGTCCTCACCAAGAGGATGAGAGACCATGCTCTTCTCTTCCTTCTCTCTGTCCTCAGGCCATCCACGATGAACAGACGGTATGACAGTGGTGCAGGTATTACCATCTATAGTGCATGGAACTAGCTTCTTCCTCCTCCTCCTCTTCCTCATTGTCACCCAATCCACTTTGGGATGATATGAGGCTGGGCTGCGTGTAATCACCCTGTATGGTTCCTTGCTCCATCTCATCGTGCTCCGCCTGCAATGCATCCTCTTTGATCGTGAGCAGAGAGCGTTTCAGAAGACAGAGAAGCGGGATGGTGACACCAATTATGGCGTCATCGCCACTCACCATCTTACATAGTTACATAGTTACATAGTTTATAAGGCCGAAAAAAGACAAGCGTCCATCCAGTTCAGCCTATTTCTTGTGCACTGCAGCTATTCCGCTATTCCTATACCATGCGGTATAGGCCAATTTGCATCATTGAGGAAAAATTCACTTCCCGACACCAATCTGGCAGTCAGATTAAATCCCTGGATTAATTAACTAAGCATAAGATGTAATTTTATTGTTCTCAAGAAAGGCGTCCAGGCCTCTCTTGAACTCATTAAGTGAGTTGGACATCACCACTTCCTCTCCCAGAGAGTTCCAGAGTCTCACGGCTCTGACCGTAAAGAATCCCCTTCTATGCTGGTGCAGGAACCTCCTTTCCTCCAGATGCATAGTGTGCCCCCTCGTCTTTGTCACCATCCTTGGTATAAACAGGTCATGGGAGAGATCTCTGTTCTGCCCCCTGATGTATTTATACATGTTTATGAGGTCTCCCCTAAGCCTTCTCTTTTCCAATGTAAATAGGCCTAATTTTGACAACCTCTCTGGGTATTCTAGTCCCTCCATTCCCTTTATTACCTTAGTCGCCCTCCTTTGTACCCTCTCTAGCTCCAATATGTCTTTCCTGAGCACCGGAGCCCAGAACTGTGCACAATATTCTAAGTGCGGCCTTACCAGCGCTTTATACAGAGGAAGAACAATGTTCTCATCATATGCCCCTATTCCTCTTCTGATGCATGCCATGACTCTATTTGCCTTCGTAGCTGCTGCCTGACACTGGGCACTCCAATTTAATTTGCTATTAACCAAGACGCCCAGGTCCTTCTCCATGTCAGATTTCCCCAACGGTTTCCCATTTAATATGTATGGGTGACTGCTGTTTTTCTTTCCCATGTGCATGACCTTACATTTATCGGCATTGAACCCCATTTGCCATTTCTTGGCCCAACTCCCCAATTTATCTAAATCCTCCTGTAGCTGTGCCCTATCCTCATCTGTATTAACTACTTTACAAAGTTTAGTATCATCTGCAAATATTGCTATTTTACTATGCAACCCTTCCACTAGATCATTAATAAATATATTAAATAATATAGGGCCCAAGACAGACCCTTGAGGCACCCCGCTAGTAACCCTGACACACCCTGAGCTTACTCCGTTGATAACCACCCTCTGCTTTCTATCACTCAGCCAGCTATTTACCCACTTGCACACATTATCCCCCAGACCAAGCATTCTCATTTTATATACCAACCTTTTGTGTGGCACAGTATCAAACGCTTTGGAGAAGTCAAGATATACAACATCCACTGACTCTCCCCGGTCCAGCTGTGAGCTCACCTCCTCGTAGAAGGCGATCAGGTTTGTTTGGCAGGAGCGATCCCTCATGAATCCATGTTGATATGGAGTTAGACAGTTATTATCATTAAGATATTCTACAATAGCATCTCTAAGAAATCCTTCAAACAATTTACCCACAACAGATGTTAAGCTGACTGGTCTATAGTTCCCAGGGTCACTTTTAGACCCCTTTTTGAATATTGGTACCACATTTGCTTGGTGCCAGTCTAGTGGGACAGTCCCTGTCCATAAAGAGTGCTTGAATATGAGATACAGCGGCCTGTCTATCACATTACTTAATTCTTTTAGTACCCGGGGGTGTATGTCATCTGGGCCTGGTGACTTGTCTATTTTGATATTATTTAGGCGTTTCTGAACTTCCTCCTGGGTTAGGTGGGTGATATTTAGCGGAGGGTTTACTTTATCACTCTGCATTTCCTCTGATAAATTGTTTTCTTTTGTGAAAACAGTGGAGAAGAAGCTATTGAGTAGGTTTGCTTTACCCTCATCGCCCTCTATGATTTTACCCAGGTTATTTTTCAATGGACCAACGCCATCAGTTTTAATCCTTTTACTGTTTATATAGTTAAAGAACAGTTTGGGATTCGTTTTACTTTCCTTGGCAATTAGTCTCTCTGTCTCCTCTTTTGCTATTCTTATTTGTTTCTTACAGATTTTGTTTTTTTCCCTATAAGATATTAGCGCTTCCTCGCTGCCTTCTTGTTTAAGTTTACCGAAAGCCCTTTTTTTGTTTTTCATTGCCCTCTTGACTTCCTTATTTAGCCACATTGGCTTCCTCCTATTCCTAGCCCTTTTATTCCCATAAGGTATGTACCTTTTACAGTGATTATGTAGGACTGTTTTGAAAATTTCCCATTTTCTATCCGTGCTCCTATTACTGAAGATACTATCCCAGTCTATAAGGTGAAGGGCATCTCTTAGCTGATCAAACTTTGCCCTCCTGAAGTTCAGTGTTTTTGTGACTCCCTTGCTGGGCACCCTACTGAAGCACATGTGGAATTGTATAATGTTGTGGTCACTATTTCCCAGGTGCCCCCCGACCTGCACTTCAGTTATTCTGTCTGACCTGTTAGTTAATATTAAGTCTAAAAGGGCCGTCCCTCTAGTTGGTTCCTGCACAAGTTGTGACAAATAATTGTCTTTGATAATTGATAGAAACCTGCTTCCTTTCTGAGATCTACAGCTTTCGGTTTCCCAGTCTATATCGGGGTAGTTGAAGTCCCCCATAATAATCACCTCGTTATTTTTTGCTACTTCGTCTATTTGTCTCATTAATAGACTTTCCGTGGCTTCTGCTATATTTGGTGGTTTATAACAGACTCCTATGATAATTTTATTATTGTTTTTTGCCCCATGTATCTCCACCCATAAGGACTCGACCTCCTCATTTCCCTCCCATACATCCTCCCGTATTGTAGGCTTTAGACACGTCTTTACATATAGACAGACTCCACCTCCTTTCCGACTTCTTCGATCCCTTCTAAACAGACTGTAACCCTGTAAGTTAACTGCCCAGTCATAGCTTTCATCTAACCATGTCTCGGTTATTCCCACTATGTCATAGTTACCTGTAGATATTTCTGCTTCCAGTTCATCCATCTTGTTTGTCAGGCTCCTGGCATTTGCTAGCACGCAGTTTACACGATTTTGTTTTGTTCCAATCTTCTCCCTGTGGATTGTATTAGAAATTTTCTTACCTCCCTTCCAAGCATCTTGTCTTGGACCTTCTTTGTCGCACTTCATACCTTTCATTAGTATGTTCTCTGGTTGCATGTTCGTGTCCGGCGTTTTTCTTCCCATCCCCTCTTCTTCTAGTTTAACGCCCTCCTGATGAGTGTTGCGAGTCTCCTGGCGAATGTGTGTTTCCCGGGTTTGTTGAGGTGTAGTCCGTCTCTGGCAAGGAGTCCGTTATAGAGGTAATTCACACCGTGGTCCAGGAATCCAAATCCTTGTTGTCTGCACCATTGTCTCAGCCAGTTGTTCACATCAAGGATCCTGCTTCATCTCCTGACGCCATGCCCGTCTACTGGAAGGATAGAAGAAAAAACTACCTGCGCATCCAGTTCTTTTACTTTCTTCCCCAATGCTTCAAAGTCCTTGCAGATTGTCGGTAGGTCCTTCTTTGCCGTGTCATTGGTGCCAACATGTATCAGAAGAAATGGGTGGACATCCTTGGAACTGATGAGCTTCGGTATCCTATCGGTAACATCCTTGATCTTCGCCCCTGGGAGGCAGCATACTTCTCTTGCGGTTATGTCCGGTCTGCAGATAGCTGCTTCTGTTCCTCTCAGTAGTGAGTCTCCCACCACCACCACTCTTCTTCCCTTCTTGGCTGTCCTTTTTCTTGTCGCTTCTGGGTGTTTCTGGGTGCTCTTTTCTTTTTTGCTTGCTGGTAGTTCCTCATCCTTAGGTGTGCCATCTTCGTCCTCCACAAGTCCATGGAATCTGTTTCTCAGTTGTGTGGTTGGTGGTGTCTCCATGGTCTTCTTGCTTCTTTTTGTCACTTGCCTCCACTTGTCTGCCTCTGGAGGTTCTCTGATGCTTCCTTGACTTTCCGTGACCAGTAGTGACGCTTCTGTTCTGTCCAGGAAGTCTTCATTTTCCTTGATGAGTTTTAATGTCGCAATTCTTTCTTCCAGTCCCCGCACCTTTTCTTCTAAAAGAGCCAGTAGTCTACACTTCTGGCAGGTGAAGTTGGTTTCAGCTTCTGGTCGATCTGTGAACATGTAGCACATGTTGCAGCTCACCATGTAGGTTGTCACATCTGCCATGCTGCTCCTTGTCCCTGCTGACTTGATGTCTGTCTTCTTTCTTGTGATACCCTAGGATAAACAAATTGGCGATGCTTTCCAAGCAGCTGGTCCCGGCTGTACCCAACGATCTTGTAGCTGAAGGAGACTCTTTGCTTTTCCCAAAAGGCACCTGGAATATGCAAATTGTCCTCTTCAAGCTTCAATCCCTGGTTTGGCGATGCTTTCCAAGCAGCTGGTCCCGGCTGTACCCAACGATCTTCTAGCTGAAGGAGACTCTTCGCTTTTCCCAGAAGGCACCTGGAATATGCAAATTGTCCTCTTCAAGCTTCAATCCCTGGTGGAGTCTTCAAAGTTTTGGACGATGGTACATATGTTTGACATCCATGTCCACTCCTGAGGTCTTATGTGTGGAGTCTGAACTGAATACTGACGGCCTTGTTGATGCTGGTAGTCAACAACTGCCCCTTTCTGCTCACAAATCCTTCCCAAAATCTGCAGTGTAGAGTTCCAGTGCGTGGAGACATCACACACCAGTCTGTGAGCCGAAAGCTGCAAACTCTGCTGAAGCGCGGCAAAGGCGGCGGAAGCTGTAGCTGAATTTCTAAAATAGGCACAGAGGCGGCGTACGTTGACTAGCATATCCGGCAGTTCCGGGTAGGATTTGAGAAATCACTGAACAAAAAGGTTCAGCACATGGGCAAGGCATGATACGTGCGTAAGCTCGCCTCGCCTCAGAGCCGCCACCAGGTTCCGGCCATTGTCACACACGACCATGCCTGGCTGTAGGTTCAGCGATGTGAGCCATAGATCTGCCTGCTCTTTCAGAGCTGTCCACAACTCTACAGCATTGTGCGATTTGTCACCTAAGTATATTAGCTTCAACACAGCCTGTTGCCGCTTGGCTGAGGCAGTGCTGCAGTGCTTCCAGCTTGTGACTGATGTGGTCATTAAGGAGATGGAGCTGAAGAGGTGGCTGAGGAGGATGAGGTGCAGGAACTGTAGACTGTGGGGGCAAACCTGATTGACCTAGGGCCCACAATCCTTGGCGTCGGGAGGACGTGTTCTATCCCAAGTGCCGACTGGGTCCCGGCTTCCACTATGTTAACCCAGTATGCCGTCAACGAGCTGTACCGTCCCTGCCTTCAAGCACTTGTCCACGTGTCCGTGGTTAGGTGGACTTTCTCAGTAACTGCGTTGTTGAGGGAACGGCTAATGTTTTGGGACACGTGCTTGTGTAATGCGGGGATGGCACACTGGGAGAAATAGTGGCGGCTGGGGACCGAGTACCATGGAACGGCCACCGCCATCAGGTTGCGGAATGGTTCCGTCTCCACAAGCATAAAAGGCAACATTTCTAGCGCAAGCAGTCGCGAAATGTGGGAATTTAGGAGTGCGGCCTGTGGGGCGTTGGCTGCGTATTTGCGCTTGCGTTCCAAGGACTGGGGTATGGACAACTGAACGCTGCGCTGGGACACAGATGTGGACGTGCTTCCTGATGCTGCTACTTGAGAGTGTGCAATGACAGGTGCAGGGCAGGAGGCATTTTTGCATGCACCATGGACAGGGGATTGGCTTGCATGCACAACAGCGGAAGAAGCAGTGGTGCCACCTGCAGACACTGTTCCTGGACCCTGGGGTTTGGCCCACAAAGTTGGGTGCTTTGCTGCCATGTGCCTTATCATGCTAGTGGTGGTCAGGCTGATCGTTTTGCGACCCCTGCTGATGCTGGCCTGGCAGGTGGTACAAATGGCCTTTTTGGAGTTATCGACAGAGTCTTTAAAAAACAACCAGACTTGGGAAGACCTAACAGTTGTAATGGCAACTTCCTTTGTGTTGGTGTTACAGGGAACGGTTGCCTGCCTGCATGTCCTCCTGACAGGTTGGGTTAGTTACTATATCATCCACCACCTCATCTTCCACTTCCGCACTCTGGTCCTTTTCCTGACTTTCTGGCAATTGTGTCTCATCATCGTCCACCTCTTTTGACACTTTCCTTCCGTTGTCTTCATGTGACTGTGGCTGCTCAAATATTTGGGCATCGCTACCTGCGATCTCCTCTTGCCCTGCTTCAAGTGGACCAGGCGAGAGGCCCGAATCTATTAATGGAAAAGTGACCTGCTCTTCGAAGTGTCAAAGTGTGAGATCAGTTGTCTCCGAGCACCCGGCATGGTGTGAGGAAGGAGGTTCAGGGTGATTAATATGCGGTCCAGAATCACAGCTACTGAGACATGAGCAGGTGGAAGACAAAGTGGTGGTGGTGGCTAAGTGACTGGAAGCACTATCTGCTATCCAACCAATAACCTTTTCACACTGCTCTCTGTTCAATAGTTGTGTTCTGCAGTTCCCTATTAATTGGGACAGGAAGGTCGAGCGAGAAGATGTGCGTGTTTGTTGTGGCACAATTTCAGCTTTCCCATGGCCTCGGCTTCGGCATGCACTATCACTATCACTTCCAGTTCCCCATCCCTTGCTACATGCCTTGCCCATTTCAAATGGAGGACAAAATCTTCCACACTCAGTACAAATCACTGAATTTGAAACAAACTTATATGTGATCCGTGTGACGAATAAACCACAGTTTTAAATACCTGGACTGTAGGTAACTATTTTGAACAGCAAACTGGTGTCAATTGCTTCACTGACACAATGAAACAAATTTTTAATGGAGGTCCGAAACGGCAGTATTTTCTGAAAACGTATATGTGATCCGTGTGACGGAAAAACCACAGTTTTAAATACCTGATCTGTAGGTAACTGTTTTGAACAGCAAACTGTTGTCAATTGCTTAACTGACACACTGAAACAAATTTTTAATGGAGGACAGAAATGGCAGTATTTTTTGAAAACATATAGAGTTAGGTCCATATATATTTGGACAGAGACAACATTTTTCTAATTTTGGTTCTAGACATTACCACAATGAATTTTAATCAAAACAATTCAGATGCAGTTGAAGTTCAGACTTTCAGCTTTCATTTGAGGGTATCCACATTAAAATTGGATGAAGGGTTTAGGAGTTTCAGCTCCTTAACATGTGCCACCCTGTTTTTAAAGGGACCAAAAGTAATTGGACAGATGAAATAATTGTAAATAAAATGTTCATTTCTAGTACTTGGTTGAAAACCCTTTGTTGGCAATGACTGCCTGAAGTCTTGAACTCATGGACATCACCAGACGCTGTGTTTCCTCCTTTTTGATGCTCTGCCAGGCCATCACTGCGGTGGTTTTCAGTTGCTGTTTGTTTGTGGTCCTTTCTGTCTGATGTTTAGTCTTTAACAAGTGAAATGCATGGTCAATTGGGTTGAGATGAGGTGACTGACTTGGCCATTCAAGAATATTCCACTTCTTTGCTTTAATAAACTCCTGGGTTGCTTTGGCTTTATGTTTTGGGTCATTGTCCATCTGTAGTATGAAACGACGACTAATCAGTTTGGCTGCATTTGGCTGGATCTGAGCACACAGCATGGCTCTGAATACATCAGAATTCATTCGGCTGCTTCTGTCCTGTGTCACATCATCATTAAACACTAGTGACCCAGTGCCACTGGCAGCCATGCATGCCCAAGCCATCAGACTGCCTCTGCCGTGTTTTACAGATGATGTGGTATGCTTTGGATCATGAGCTGTACCACGCCTTCGCCATACTTTTCTCTTTCCATCATTCTGGTAGAGGTTGATCTTGGTTTCATCTGTCCAAAGAATGTTCTTCCAGAACTGTGCTGGCTTTTTTAGATGTTTTTTAGCAAAGTCCAGTCTAGCCTTTTTCTTCTTGATGCTTATGAGTGGCTTGCACCGTGCAGTGAACCCTCTGTATTTACTTTCATGCAGTCTTCTCTTTATGGTAGATTTGGATATTGATACGCCTACCTCCTGGAGAGTGTTGTTCACTTGGTTGGCTGTTGTGAAGGGGTTTCTCTTCACCATGGAGATAATTCTGCGATCATCCATCACTGTTGTCTTCCGTGGGCGCCCAGGTCTTTTTGCATTGATGAGTTCACAAGTGCTTTCTTTCTTTCTCAGGATGTACCAAACTGTAGATTTTGCCAGTCCTAATATTGTAGCAATTTCTCGGATGTTTTTTTTCTGTTTTTGCAGCTTAAGGATGGCTTGTATAACCTGCATGGAGAGCACCTTTGAACGCAAGTTTACTTCACAGCAAAACCTTCCAAATGCAAGCACCACACCTCAAATCAACTCCAGGCCTTTTATCTGCTTAATGGAGAATGACATAACGAAGTGATTGCCCACACCTGTCCATGAAATAGCATTGGAGTCAATTGTCCAATTACTTTTGGTCCCTTTAAAAACAGGGTGGCACATGTTAAGGACCTGAAACTCCTAAACTCTTCATCCAATTTTAATGTGGATACCCCCTCAAATGAAAGCTGAAAGTCTGAACTTCAACTGCTTCTGAATTGTTTTGTTTAAAATTCATTGTGGTAATGTCTAGAACCAAAATTAGAAAATTTTTGTCTCTGTCCAAATATATATGGACCTAACTGTATGTGATCCTTGTGATGGACAAACCACAGTTTTAAATACATGGACTGTAGGTAACTATTTTGAACAGCAAACTGCTGTCAATAGCGTCACTGACATGCTGAAACAAATTTTTAATGGAGGTCAGATATGGCAGTATTTTCTGAAAATGTATATGTGGTCCTTGTGACGGACAAACCACAGTTTTAAATTCTTGGCCTGTAGGTAACTATTTTGAACAGCAAACTGGTGTCCATTGCTTCACTGACACACTGAAACAAATTTTTAATGGATACCAGAAATGGCAGTATTTTCAGCTCAATTATATGTGATCTGTGTGATGGACAAACCACAGTTTTAACCCCTTTCCGACCTGATCAGTAATAGTACGCACCAAGTCGGGAAGGCCGGTTCAGCGGAGGCTCCGGCGGTGAGCCAGCACTGAACCGAGCACGTCAGCTGATTATTACTGCTGACATGTGCCCGCAACAGCCGCGGGTGGAATCGCGATTCACCCGCTGCTGTTAACATGTTAAATGCCGCTGTCAATCTCTGACAGCGGCATTTAACTCGTGCTTCCGGGAAGCATGTCCTAAGCCCCGCCCATCGGTGACCCCGTCACGTGATTGCGGGTTACTAATGGGTGGGCATGACAACCCAGGGTCTGCAGCAGATGCATGTGGTTGTCATGTCTCAATTGCTATGAGCGCCACCTAGTGGTCAGCGCTCATACCAAGTGAGCATTTCTCCTGCATACAAGCGATCTGCTCATCGCTTGTATGCAGTAGAAGCAAAAAGACAACTGCTGCTTCTAGTCTCCTATGGAAACTATAGAAGCAAGCAGAAAGTGTAAAAAAAAAAGTTTTTAAGCATATTAAAAAAATTAAAAATTATAAAAGTTTAAATCACCCCCCTTTCGCCCCATTCAAAATAAAATATATAAATGAAAAACCCACATACACATATTTGGTATCGCCGCATTCAGAATCGCCAGATCTATCAAAATAAAAGAAGAATTAATCCAATCAGTAAACGGCATAACGAGAAAAAAATTCTAAACGCCAGAATTACATTTTTTTGGTCGCTGTAACATTGCAATAAAATGCAATAAAGGGCGATCAAAACATCGGATCTACCCCAAAATGATATCAATAAAAATGTCAGCCTGGTGCACAAAAAAATAAGCCCTCACCCAGCCCCAAATCCCGAAAAATGGAGACGCTACGGGTCTCAGAATATGGCGTCATTTTTTTTTTTTTTTAGCAAATTATTATTTTTTTTTCCGACACTTAAATAAAAAAAGAACCTATACATGTTTGGTGTCTAGGAACTCGTAATGACCTGGAGAATTATAGTGGCTGGTCAGTTTTAGCAATCAGTGAACGTGGTAAAAAAAGGACCCAAAAACAACTGTGGAATTGCATTTTTTTTGCAGTTTCACCGCACTTGGAATTTTTTTCCCACTTTCCAGCACACGATATGGTGAAACCAGTGATGGCGTTTAAAAGTTCAACTCATCCCGCAAAAAATAAGCCCTCACATGGCCATATTGAACGAAAATTTAAAAAGTTCTCGCTCTGGGAAGAAGGGGAGCAAAAATATCAAACTTAGAGCTCTCAGAATATGACGATGTAAAACCAAATTATATTTTGTAAAATATAGTTCAAAGTCTGCAGAAGTAGCAGAGGATATAAAAAACCTACATATATTTTGCATCACTGTAATCATACTGACCTGAAAAACAAAGTTGTTCTATCTCTTTTAATGCACAGAGAACAGCATGTATGAAAAAATAATAAATTTCCTGTTTTGCTGGATTTTTGTTCATTCTGAATCCAAAAAATCTGAATAAAAAGCTATCATGAAAAGTTATGTACCAAAAATGGTAACAATAACAAATTCAACTTGTCCCACAAAAGACAAGCTCTTTCAATGCTCTTTGGGTGAAAATATATAACTTATTGCTTTCAGAATGTGGCGATGAAAAAAATAATTTATTATAAAAAAATTATTCTTACTGTGAAAGGGTAGCAAAATATAAAAAAAATATATAAATTTGTGTAGTGGCCACAGCCGTGTACTGCTGATGCACCCCTATTCAAATGAATAGGTGCTGGAACTTCAGTACCTGACCGAGGCCACTATATTTTTTACAGAGCTGATGTGTTTCAGCAGCATCTGAGAACTTTGGGCCGCCTCTGGTGCAAATAAGTAGCACCCCTGAAATGTGTGGTTTTATGCAAATTTAAATATGTTGAGATTCTATTTGCAGTTTGCAAAAAGAAAAAAAACTAGCCCTGCACAATTTACCACACTGCTGAAGCATCATAGAAAAGTCTCTCTCTTCTGTAATATGTAAGCTCTTATGGTCAGCAAGGTCCTCTCTCTTTCTCTCTATCTCTTTCTCTCTACTTTAGAGTTTAAGATCCTGTGATAAGTGGGATCCTCTGTTTTTCTCTAGAGTTTAAGGTCTGTTGACCAGCAGGGTCTTCTCTCTTTCTCTCTCTTCTGTGTGGCAGCTCTTATGGTCAGCAGAGTTCTTGCTCTCTCCTATAAACTACAAGTTCTTATGGTCTGCGGGGGTTCTCTTTTTCTTCTCTTTTTCTCTTTTAAATATTGAGATTAGCACAAACGTATTAACCAAAAATCAAAATTTTGGGAGTAAATTAGCCAAAGCTGCAAATTGCAATTTCAAAATATCCACTCATTTTAGTTATGTGTCTTCTAAACAAAATTCAAACATTGATTGTTCCATTTATAAAAACTCATGCCCATTAAACTATATTTATAATAAATAAATTCGTTATCTGAAAACAATTTAGCCATAAATGTAAACAATAATGCAAATTAATGGTTTAAGAAATGAAAATTCTCACAAATCGCTTAATGTTATATTTTTATTAGCTGAGATCTCAGCAAGTGCAAAAATTCATGAAAGTTTTAAGCAGACATCAGCGACCAACAGATTCATTAAATGTGCTCCGACACAGCTATAAAAAATCAATTTAGTTCACCAGGCTTTCTGAACTAGCGCCAGTGGCGGGGAACTCATCATCTCTCGAAGCACTCAAATTCTGAAGTACCACAATGATATTAGTTGGATTGTAGAATAATAAAGTTCTATTGTATGAAATAATCACACTTGGAACAGAAAGGGAAGAAATACATTGAGTGCTGTGGATGAAGCTTTCATTTAAGGTTTAAGTTGAAGTGTATCAATTGATTCACCTAACAGTTACTCCTCAGTGACCGGAGAAATCCCTTAAGTGAAATTGTTTAAAAGAAAAAAAATCCACATACAACAACTCGTTTTCTAAATCATCATTGACCTGTATTAATAGTCACTTCAGCACGTACAGGATGCTGCAGAGCAGAATAAATTAAGTATTGTGTACTGTACTGCATTCTGTTGTGATCTATTGATCTATTCTGCTGGCTAATGTGATTTCCATTGCATCTTTAAGAGCCTGACAATTATTTACCTGCTGTATGGAAGCAGCGGTGTGAGTCTACAATTCTCATATAGAAAATTCCCCTTCAAAGATGTATGTTTATACCAGAAATTATGTATTACCTGACATTGGAAGCCAGCCTTTCCTACAGTTTATAAATGAACTATAATCTAGAAAAGTATCGCTTGTGCTTTTTCAATTCGCTTCAATTGAGTTTCTGATGTGAAATAAGCCATACAGTAAATGATATAATATGATTGTAGTAAAATGTTTAACTCGTAATTTTTTTCTTTTCTATGTTATTTGCTACAGTTCTTGAAATATTTGAGATGGTGAAAATTTGTGTTTTAAGGATAGTTATATAGCAATACTATGTTCACATTTCCTTTCCTCTCCGTGCATTTCAAATATGCCTCCTTTCCTTCTATTTATTGAC
This sequence comes from Phyllobates terribilis, assembly GCF_046119375.1. Classification (NCBI taxonomy): domain Eukaryota; kingdom Metazoa; phylum Chordata; class Amphibia; order Anura; family Dendrobatidae; genus Phyllobates; species Phyllobates terribilis. The sequence continues at coordinate 289,259,620 of NW_027362761.1, forward strand.
TCTTGGTCTGAAGAATATGAGTTTCCAAGACTATTGGAGCATTTTATTCTTTAAGAAGTACCACATCTGATCCAGAACGACTTTGAATATAGAAAAAATAGAAGCTTTATATCATTGATATACAGGTTGGAGCTACAGGGTTGACTGGAGGAAGCAGTAATGATATATAAGACTTTGTGCACTCTGCTATCAAAGGATCCATCGATAGTTCAACCACATTTGATCTCATTCATTGTGGTCTATCAAGAACCATTTAAAAAGGAACTGTTCTTACAATAAACTTTGCATAAGGTGATTATAATAAGCTTTGTAATGTATCTCATCAGGAATATCATCTAACTTACCCCACTTATCAGATCCTTCTTCCTCTCCCCTTTGCGTCCTGAATACACCAGTCACTCTGAAAAAACAGCTTAAATCCATCTTGCTCAGACATGATAGACTACCTGTGGTGTCATATGATAAAGCCCTTTATACTTTATGCAGATTAGAGGTTGATCAAGGAGTGAGAAGCACAGTGAGAAAATAGGCAGAGGGAAATCCAGAAAGATTGTGCAGAGCTCTATAACAAGTCTTTTTCCTCACCTCTTAGCTTGATTCCATACAGACAGTTCAGTACTGCTGTATAATGTCTTCCATGCTGCTGCTGAATTTTTGGGGGCTGAAAAGGAGAGCAGCTATTCATCTCTGTATATTTAGTTGTGTTTGGGAAAGATCATAGCAGGTAGTATTCTCCCACCAGCTCAGAGTGGATTGCAAGTTATAGAGATGCTGCATAAAGGGAAACTGGTGAAAATTCAGGGATAAATTCATACAATGGTCAGATAAAGTTGTTATCTTTATGTTCAAACACAGGACAGTATTTTTTGAAAAGTTGTTTCAAAGTACTGGTACCCTTTAAGTCTTTGGTAGGGAAAGCATAGAAGCCATAAATCAGATATCAACACACCCAAAGAGTTGGACAAGTGACTGAATAGAAAAATTTTCATGTCAGGTGTCCACTTCACTAATAGTTTAGATGGCAGTTCATTTCTGGTGGTCCCATACTTCTTCCATTTAAGGATTTTGGAGGCCACTGTGCTTTTAGGAACCTTGAGTAATGCAGAAATTCTTTTAGAACCTTGGCCAGATCTGTGCCTTGCCACAATTCTGTCTCTGAACTCCTTGGCCAGTTCCTTTGAGCTCATGATTCTCATTTGGTCTGACATGCACTGTGAGCTGTGACATATTATATAGACAGGTGTGTGCCTTTCCAAATCAAGTCCTATCAGTTTAATTAAACACAGCTGGACTCCAATGAAAGAGTAGAACCATTTCAAGGAGGATTGCAAGGAAATGGACAGCATGTGACTTAAATATGAGTGTCTAAGCAAAGGGTCTGAATGCTTATGACGATGTGATATTTCAGTTTTTCTTTTTTAATAAATTTGCAAAAATTTCTACATTTTTGTTTTTTTTCACTCAAGATGGGGTGCAGCGTGTACTTTAATGAGAAAAAAAATGAACTTTTTAGAATTTACCAAATGGCTGCAATGAAACAAAGAGTGAAACATTTAAAGGGGTCTAAATACTTTCCGTACCCACTGTATATCTAAAGAGATTGTCCAGCATTGGAGATATTTTCTGTTCTAATTTTAGTGCGATTATTTGGGCTAAAAATAATATTTTTATTTGGATTTAGTTAAATTTTCAGTTTGCCTTCTATAGTCTCTGTGTTGCACTATTACTGACTGTAGAATGAGGTAACGGAGAAACCGACATTGAGCTCCCTCTGATGGGAGCGTTTGTAACTTTGTTATCTGTCTTTTTCTGAACTCCTCTCGGCTTGTTGACAGTTGATAACTTCAAAGTTGAATGTACAAAGAGTCTGAAAAAGCAAAAAGATGCAATATTTATAAATAAAACTAACAGTAAAAATGATTTTAAGCCCAAAATACAGGCATTTAATAAAAAAGATCTCGATGAGTGGACAAACCATTTAAGATGCTTGAAATGTCACGAATATGTCAATTATATATTATGAGGGCTACAATCCAAATTACTCTACATTCTGCATATAGAAATCTGTATCAATTTTTGCTAATAAACTGGGATATAATGTCTTGCATAACTATTATATTGTTTAAGACTAGTGTTGAGCCACCCCCGTAGTGTTCGAGTTCGGTTCGGTTCGTCGAACACCCGTGTGTTCGCCGAACTGTTCGTCGAACTGTTCGTCGAACACCTTCGAACACCGTTAAAACCAATGGCAGGCAAACAAAAACACATAGAAACACATAGAAAACACCTTCAAAGGTGTCCAAAAGCTGACAAACTGCTCAGAAGACACAACTAACACATGGAAAAGTGACAAGTACATATAGTCATGAGAAAAGAAAAGAGGTGGAGGAGTAAAAGGAGGGGGAGACACAGATATAGGCATGTCATGCCCTTCTAAAATCCAAAAAGTGAGAAGCCGACACGTTCAGTCCGCTCTTGCCCGTGCCACCTCCGTGTCGCCGGGTTTGTGCCAGAGCCGCGGTGAACCCTGACGGCCAGCCCCCCTCTCCCAATACTGGTGCCTGTCCGCTGGTGGGTCGAGCGAGCCCCCCTGTGGTGGAGGCAGCTCTAAGCTTTTTAATTTAAATTGTCTCTCTAATTTGAATGAATACACTTTAAATCCATTTACAAGGATCTATTGGAGGGCAAGTCTCATGCCAGCAGCCGCGTAATTCCAGCTCCAGTAGCGTCCACTAAAGCTGCTGCAGTTAAAAAGCTTTTATAAGGATCGAGCTCGGCTGTCCACCGCAAGGCATCCTACTGCCAGTCCCAGCCCCTATGCCTTGGGGTGCCTCCTGATGCTCTTCACTGAGTATCCCGTGGTCCCGAAGCATTTCCTTTGAAAAAATTAAGTGTCCAAACTACAGGTGGTGTAGCTTGCTTAACAGCCGGGATAATCTGCTGACTAGCAGACACTGCTACTAGGCACAAAGTATTTCCTGGGCTAGATGCAGTTAAAAATTTGTAATTAGATACTCTCGTTGGATGCTGAGAAAGCATTCCATAGAGTCTCCTGGCACGCCATATATGATTCTCTTAAAAAGCTTGGGGTAGGGGTCTAGGGGACCCTTTTATAGCCAAAATCACGGCCCTGTATCGCAATACGTCACCTAGGCTGAAGATAAATGGAACTGTAGCACCCTGAGGGCTCAGTTGCTACAGAGGTATTGCACCTCACCCAGAGGTGTGATATCTCACTCTCAGGTAAGGATGGAGTGTGGATCAGGACCCGACACCTGCATGCATTACACCACATTGCCGTGGGGCAGGGCGACCAATATGCCCCTGAGATGGGCACGACAGTCCCTGTCCCTGGCTGGAGTGGGGGGAGGGAACACTGAGGAAGGGGAACCCTGTAGTGCAGGAGCAGTGAGGAAGCAGTTCCTGGGTGCATTGAGAAGGGAGTATAAAAGGTTGGTACCATCTTAGTTCAGTGCAGAGAAGTCTGAGCAGAAGTGGCAGGGAGCAGGGGCTCTGCATGAGCTCTGCTCCGGAGGCGGGCCTAGTAACAGAGGCCCTGGCCTGGAAGAGGGAGAAGGAAGGAAGAGGAGCGGAGAAGGCTCCAGGAACGAGGAACGAAGGGATCCCAGGGGTGCGGACGGGCGAGTCGCCACCGCACTCCCGAATCCACCTGCATGGAGGGGTCAGGCCAAAGGGGGAGACCGGTCCCCGAAACTAGTGGAGGCAGGAAACGACCCTCAGCTAGAAACCGGAGGCTGTGACGTTTTATGTGGCGCAGACCCTCGCTACACCCGCTAGGAGGGCAGGACATAGGGTCAGGGAAACTGGCGCCAAGTTTACCAAGAGGAGGCCCGAGGCAGCCGGACAGAAGGGTTGGTAAGAAAGGCCAGACAAAGGACACACAAAGGGGGTCCTGTGAAGCGCTCCAAAGTTATCTGGGAGTTGTCTGAGCCCCTCACCTGGTGAGCACAGTACGACGTGGGCAGCCGTTACCTGCAGACGTGGTCTGGATAATAAGAACTGTGAGTAAAGGCCCTGGACTGCATCACTGACTCCGTGTCATTACTGCTGCTGCCCTGCACCATCACCCCCATCCTCCGCATACACTGCCCTGAGGCTATACTCCTCCCGTGGGGAGTTATGCTACGCTCTGCTGCACCCACAACACCAGCCTCAGCGGTCTGCCCTGCAGCGGCGGTTCACTCTGACCGCAATCCACGGGTGGCGTAGTCGGACATTTAAACATCAAAACCACATAAATAGTTCCGCCACTGGTTTGACCACCCTGAGCCACGGAACCGGGTCGCCGCCACGAAGACTACAACCACCAGCATCCACCAAAAAGGGTCCGGCTCCGGGTGTCCCAAGGCCCAGGGGGTGCATCAGAACATTTTCATCACCTTTCACAATCACCAATGGGACAAGGCAGGGATGTCCTCTGTCCCCTCTCTTATACATCCTAGTGACGGAGCACCTGCTCTCATCAATTCGCCATAACCCCAATATTAGGTGGATTGAGGTGGGAGGCACCGAGTTCAAGTGCTCTCTATTTGCTGATGATGTACTAGTATATATCACTCAATCACATATATCCATCCATGCTGTTATGGCTGAAATAGATCACTTTGTTACATGGTCAAATTTTAAAATCAATGCAGCGAAGTCTGAGGCCCTCGATGTCTCCCTCCCCAAATCCATATAGGATTCCATCCAGTCCAACTTTCCCTTTGCCTGGCCCTCACAGGGTATCAAATACTTAGGAATTCCTATTCATAGAGACCTCTCCCATCTATGTTATCTTAATTTTGGGCCCTTTATTGAACAACTCCATACAGACCACGGTTGGCAAGTTAGAACTGTAAGATTCACTACGTGAACCACTGGTGTTTTGTGGAAAAGCACATGTACACTGTGTTCCAAATTATTATGCAAAAAGTGTTTAGGAGTGATAAGGGAAGAATTTGTTTGTCAGTTAAACTCATTGATGGTGATGTGTGTCAGGGCTCTTTATATCACTGTAAGCAATTGCAGACACCTGTGCTAATTAGTTTGGCAGGTGTGTCCAATGAAAGGCAAGACTACTTAAGAAGGCTGTCTCACATTATTAAGCAGCCTACATTTTCTGCCAAAATGGGAAAGAAAAAGGATGTGTCGGCTGCTGAGAAGCAACAAATTGTGGAGTGTTTAGGTCAAGGCATGACTACAATCAACATTGTGCGATGATCAGGATGAAGTGTCTTGGCAATCTAGAAGTATGTAGCTGATTCACAGTACACACATGTGCGTGCTGATAAGGGCAAATTGAGGACTCTTTCCTACAGGCAATTACGTCAGGTTAAAAGAGCAGCGGCAAAAAAGCCTTGTCATAGCAGCAGACAAGTTTTTGAAGCTGCTGGTGCCTCCAACGTCCCCCGAACAACAAGATGCAGGGTCCTTCAGAGGTTTGCAGCTGTGCATATGCCATCCTGTCGACCTCCTCTATCCACTTCACACAAGCAGAAACGGCTCCAGTGGGCCAAACATTACATGAAGACTGATTTCAAAACTGTTTTGTTCACGGATGAGTGCCGTGCAGCGCTCGATGGTCCAGATGGATGGAGTGGAAGATGGCTGGTTGATGGACACCCCACGCAAACACGGCTACAGCGCCAACAAGGAGGAGGTGGAGTAATGTTTTGGGCTGGAATCATGGGGAGAGAGATTGTCGGCCCCTTTAGGATCCCTGAAGGCGCTAAAGATGAACTCCATAATGTATGTGGATTTTCTCAAACAGCACTTGCTGCCATTGTTCAAGAAGAAGAACCATGTATTTAACAGCAAGACGATTTTTTTGCATGATAATGCACCATCTCATGCTGCACATAAAACATCTGCATCTCTGGCTGATATGGGCATAAAAGGGGACAAACTTATGGTGTGACCCCCATGCTCCCCTGACCTCTACCCCATTTAGAACCTCTGGAGCATCATCAAAAGGAGTGTCTATGATGGCGGGAGTCAGTTCACATCTAAGCAACAGCTCTGGGAGGGTATTCTGTCCTCATGCAAAACAACTGAAGCAGAAACCATCCAAAACCTGACAAATTCAATGGACGAGAGAGTTCAGAAGCTCCTTTCGAACAAAGGGTCCTATGTGAAAATGTAACATCACCTAGAATAAAGTTTTGAGTTGAAAACTGTTTGATTTCAGTTTCTAATAACCTGCTAATGAAAAGGTTGATCGAAAAGTTTGGGGGATCTAAGAGTGTGGCAACCCAGTAGTCATGATTACTTCGAATTCTGACAATATGAGGGTCATGTTGCACATAGTGCAGCAAGAAGGCACTTATGTGTCTTGCGCATCTCGGAACCCCAAAATTATTTTCCGGGCTAGATGCAGCTAAAAATTATTATTAATTTTAAATCTGGTGGAGCTTAGTATAGATGAGCTAATAGGATCAGTGCTGCACACTGCTACAAAGCCCAAATTATTTTCCAGTCAAGATACAGATAAACATGATTAGTAATTTGAAAGCTTAAAACGGTTGGTAGGGTGATTTTAACCAATCATCAAGCTTTTACTCTCCCCAGGATGACACAGGGGTAGAAAAGTCGTTTCGGATCCATGATTTGTTCATCTTTATGAACGTGAGTCTGTCTACATTATCAGTGGAAAGCCGCGTGCGCTTATCTGTCAGCACACCACCAGCAGCGCAGAACACACGTTCAGACAGAACGCTGGCTGCGGGGCATGACAAGATCTCCAAGGCATAAGTGGCTAGCTCCGGCCATTTATCCAGATTGGAAGCCCAAAAAGAGCAAGGGTCCAGTGACACAGTCATGGCTTCAATGTTTACTTGGAGATACTCCTGTACCATCGTCTCTAGGCGTTGACTATGTGTCAGACTTCTTGTCTCCTGTGGCCTTGCAAAGGATGGGCTAAAAAAGTGGTGAAATGATTCCGCAAAATTGATGTTACCAGCAGATACTGTGGTTCTGTTACGGTTTGAGTGCTGAACACTTGACGGTCCCACGGTTGGCAAGTTGGAACTGTGAGATTCACTACGTGCACCACTGGTGTTTTGTGGAAAAGCACATGTAAGATTCTGCAACACTCTCTGCTGATACTCCTGCATGCGTGCATCCCTTTCTATGGCAGGAAAAATTTCTGCAAATTTACTTTTGTACCGGCGATCTAACAGTGTGGCAACCCAGTAGTCAGGATTATTTATAATTCTCACAATTCGAGGGTCATGTTGCAGGTAGTGCAGCAAGAAGGCACTCATGTGTGTTGCGTATCCAGGAGCACCAAGTCCCTGTTGTGTTGGTGGCGAGGTAACAATCATGCTTCCTTCCTCTGTCCTCTCCCCCCAACCTCGCACAACAGAAATGTGATCAAGGCCTCCCTCATCTGATGAGTCTTCCATCAGTTCGTCCTCCACTTCTTCCTGGGCTCCTGCACCTTCCTCACTAGTTTGGCTGCTACCATGCGCCCTGGTAAAACCATCTCCCCCACCCTCACATGCCTGCCGCCTTGGTGCTGCCGACCGTCTGGACCTTGCAGATGTTAGCCCTTCCGCATACAACTCCTCCTCCTCTACTTCCTCCACCTCCTCTTGTGCCACCACCTGACTCCGAATTCTGTTTAACATGTGCTTCAGCATGTAAGTCACCGGAATAGTCATGCTGATAATGGCATCGTCAGCACTAAACATCTTCGTCGCCATTTCAAAACTGTGCAGAAGGGTGCATAGGTCCCTGATCTGAGACCACTCCTCCAGCGTGATTTGCCCCACCTCCGGATCTCGTTGGCCCAGGCTATACGTCAGAACGTATTGCACCAGGGCTTGTCGGTGCTGCCACAGTCGCTGCAACATGTGCAGAGATGAATTCCACCGGGTAGGCACATCGCATTTTAGCCGGTGAAGTGGCAGGCCCAACGACTTCTGTAGAGATGTAAGTCGCTGAGCTGCGGGATGCGAACGGCGGAAGTGAGCACACAGCGACCGTGCCCTCTGCAGAAGGCCATCTAGTCTGGGATAGTGGGCTAAAAATTGCTGGACAACCAGGTTCAACACGTGAGCCATACAAGGCACGTGTGTGACATTGCCCCGGCGAAGGGCCGCACCCAGGCTTGCAGCATTGTCGCACACGGCCTTCCCTGGTTTCAGGTCCAGTGGAGACAACCATTCATGAAATTGGTTCTCCAGAGCTGACCACAACTCCTCAGCTGTGTGACTCACATTTCCCAGACATTTCAAAGTAAAAACCGCCTGATGACGTTGAGCCCTACTGCCAGCATAATAAGGAGGTGTGCAGGATCCCTTCTGCGCAGTAAGAAAGCTTGTGGCATGACCAGACAGGCTTTGGGTGCAGGTGGAAGACCGAGAGGAGGTTGAGGAGGCAGAAGCAGTGGAGGAACTTTGACATAAAGAGGATTGACGCACAACTCGTGTGGACGGCAAGACTTGGACAGCAGCCCCTTGTCCTGCTGTCACCATAGTTACCCAGTGCCCAGTCAGCGACATGTAAAGCCCCTGTCCATGCCTACTCGTCCAAGTGTCTGTGGTGAAATGCACCCTGTCACACACAGAGTTTCTCAAAGAAGCGGTGATGTTGTGTGCGACATGCTGGTGGAGCGCAGGCACACCTTTCTTTGAGAAGTAGTGCCAACTGGGCATCTGGTACTGGGGCACTGCGACGGACATAAGGTCTCGAAAATCCTCTGTGTCCACCAGGCGGAAAGGCAGCATTTCTGTAGCCAAGAGCTTGCAGATGGTGAAATTCAACCTCTTAGCTTTCTCATGGCTAGGAGGAAATGGTCTTTTACTTGTCCACATCTGAGGGACCGAGGGCTGGCTATTGTGCTTAGACGGGGTTGATAAGGGTGTCCCCGGCAAACTGCCGGTCTGTGAGGAAGATGCAGGCGGACATGTTAGGTTGCCTTGATCCAAAGGTGGTGCTATCGATGTCGGACAGCGCTCAACACCAGCTGGTGTTACCACCTCCAAAGAAAATGATGACCTGCCAATCACGCTGGCTGTTGCGGGTAAAGAGGTGGCAGGTCTGCGCCCCAAAACAGGTGTGACTGCTGTTCCCCCAGTCACAGAGGATGAAGAGGCCGCGGATGCAGAAGATATGGCAGACGGTGGTTGGCCCGGCCGGCTAGGCCGCATTGTAGCACACTGAGCTTCCCACTGCAACTTATGCTTCATGTCCATGTGCCGGTTCATGCATGAAGTACTCAAACTATGTATTTTTTGGCCTCTACTTAGCTTTTGCTGACAAATGTTACAGATAACACGAGTTGGGTCATCTTTATCAATCTGAGAAAATGCCCAGGCTTTGCAAGGCTTAGCACCCATGCGACCTGAAGAGCCACCACGACTTGTGGTGAGAGGCAGAGTTGTGTTTGAGGATGCAGTTGTTGACGTGCTTCCAGTACTACGTCTCTGTCCAGGAAGGCGCAACCTGACCTCATCGTCACTAGCATCTTCCTCCACCTCCTCTGCTGACCTCATCTCTTGGCTGACTGTGGGTTGACAGTAAGTGGGATCTCCAACCTCATCATCATCACCCTGTGCGTTATCACACCCGTCGTCCTCAGAGCCAACCTGTTCCTGCCCTGACAAAAAACTAAAGTTGTCGCTCCAATCAGGTATTTGAGTCTCATCATCGTCTTCCTCATTGTCTCCACCAACAGGAGTTACAGTTTGGGAATGAGGGTCTACATTATGGTCAGAACCTTCTGCGTCTGGTCCTGGATCCGATTCATAAAGATTCTGGGCATCAGTGCAGATCATTTCCTCGTCTGGATTCACAGAAGCGCTGGAGTCGACCTCTGATTCCCAGGCTATAGTATGAGTAAACAGCTCTGCAGACTCAACCATCTGTACTACCTCATACTCAGACGGGCAGCTGGAGATTTGGGAGCTGTGAGGAAGCAAGTGCGATTGGGGTGACACCTTTGAGGACTGGAGTATTTGTGATGTTGAAGTTGATGTGGAGGAAAGCCCACTTAAAGGAGCACTTGATATCCGTTGAAGCACCTGCTGTTTTTGTGCCTCATCTGGAATTTGTAGCGATTGGCGTGGCCGTAAGAAGGGGATCTTATCACATTGTCCGCTAAAAGAAGTAGACATTTTAGTTTGGCTGGAAGATGGTCTTTCTTCTGCAGATGTTACTGTTGCTTTAACACCTACCCCACGGACACAACCTTTTTTCCCCTTCCCAACACGCCTATTCCCCTTTCCACCAGCAGCAGGCCTTTTTCCACTCATTTTGGTGGTTAACTAATTCACAACTCTGGAGTTGTTTGCACAAAAAAACAATGGATGGGAACCGAGCAGAGCTGAGTGGCCAAACTGTGGTATTAGCCAAAACTATTGGCTGGGTTAGATGCAGAAAAAAATTATATTCAATTTGCAACCTGATGGAGGTCAGTATAGATGGACTAATAGAACAAGTCCCACACACAGCTAGAAGCCCAAATATTTTTTCAGAGGTAGATGCAGAAAAAAAATATATTCAGTTTGCAACCTGATGGAGGTCAGTATAGATGGACTAATAGAGAAAGTCCCACACACTGCTAGAAGGCCAAATATTTTTTCAGAGCTAGATGCAGACAAAAAAATATTTTTAATTTGCAACCTGATGGAGGTCAGTATAGATGGACTAATAGAGAAAGTCCCACACACTGCAAGAAGGCCAAATATTTTTTCAGAGCTGGATGCAGATAAAAATTATTTTTAATTTGCAACCTGATGGATGTCAGTATAGATGGACTAATAGAGAAAGTTCCACACACTGCTAGAAGGCCAAATATTTTTTCAGAGCTAGATGCAGACAAAAAAATATTTTCAGTTTGCAACCTGATGGAGGTCAGTATAGATGGACTAATAGAACAAGTCCCACACACAGCTAGAAGCCCAAATATTTTTTCAGAGGTAGATGCTGAAAAAAATTGTATTCAGTTTGCAACCTGATGGAGGTCTGTATAGATGGATTAATAGAACAAGTGCCACACACAGCTAGAAGCCCAATATTTTTTCAGAGGTAGATGCAGAAAAAAAATATATTCAGTTTGCAACCTGATGGAGGTCAGTATAGATGGACTAATAGAGAAAGTCCCACACACTGCTAGAAGGCCAAATATTTTTTCAGAGCTAGATGCAGACAAAAAATTATTTTTAATTTGCAACCTGATGGAGGTCAGTATAGATGGACTAATAGAGAAAGTCCCACACACTGCTAGAAGGCCAAATATTTTTTCAGAGCTGGATGCAGATAAAAATTATTTTTAATTTGCAACCTGATGGAGGTCAGTATAGATGGACTAATAGAGAAAGTCCCACACACTGCTAGAAGGCCAAATATTTTTTCAGAGCTGGATGCAGATAAAAATTATTTTTAATTTGCAACCTGATGGAGGTCAGTATAGATGGAATAATAGAGAAAGTCCCACACACTGCTAGAAGGCCAAATATTTTTTCAGAGCTAGATGCAGAAAAAAATTATATTCAGTTTGCAACCTGATGGAGGTCAGTATAGATGGACTAATAGAACAAGTCCCACACACAGCTAGAAGCCCAAATATTTTTTCAGAGGTAGATGCAGATAAAAATTATTTTTAATTTGCAACCTGATGGAGGTCAGTATAGATGGACTAATAGAGAAAGTCCCACACACTGCTAGAAGCCCAATATTTTTTCAGAGGTAGATGCAGAAAAAAAATATATTCAGTTTGCAACCTGATGGAGGTCAGTATAGATGGACTAATAGAACAAGTCCCACACACTGTTAGAAGCCCAAATATTTTTTCAGAGGTAGATGCAGAAAAAAATTATATTTAGTTTGCAACCTGATGGAGGTCTGTATAGATGGATTAATAGAACAAGTCCCACACACAGCTAGAAGCCCAATATTTTTTCAGAGGTAGATGCAGAAAAAAAATATATTCAGTTTGCAACCTGATGGAGGTCAGTATAGATGGACTAATAGAGAAAGTCCCACACACTGCTAGAAGGCCAAATATTTTTTCAGAGCTAGATGCAGAAAAAAATTATATTCAGTTTGCAACCTGATGGAGGTCAGTATAGATGGACTAATAGAACAAGTCCCACACACTCCTAGAAGCCCAAATATTTTTTCAGAGCTAGATGCAGAAAAAAATTATATTCAATTTGCAACCTGATGGAGATCAGTATAGATGGACTAATAGAATGATGCTATGCCCAAAAGATTTTACTTCACTAGGTGCAGTAAAAAATTGGTATTCTATACACAGGTGGTATATCTTGCAACACAGATAGGCTACTCCACTGACTAACACACTCTGCAATAGGCCAAAAAGGATTAGCTTTGCTAGATTCAGCCAAATGCTGTGAAAAAAACTTGCACAGCACTGGCACAGACCTGCCTGGCAAAAACTGATAGGAACTGATGTAACCTAGTCCTGAAAAGGACTGCAATTACAATTAGTCTTTACTCCCACAATCTATCTATTTAAGAGCACAGACCTGCCTGATAAAAGTCATAGGAAATGCTGTAACTGTTAGAACCTTGCTGTTAGGTTTTTTTTCCTTTGCTGGTCACATGACCTTGTTGGCCTATTTAATCCTGCTCCACCCTTCTGGCTTTGCTGGACTTCATTGTATATCTACTTTCTAGCTAGCCTGTGCTCTGTATCTAACTCTGTTAGTTTGCTTGGTCTACGGACCTCTAGGTTCTATCTATTTTGTTTGTTCGTCTGTCTGCTACTATTTCTGTTAGGAGGTGTCCCATATTCCTCCCAGTCCTTAGTACTTGTAGGGATTCCCTCCCCAAATCTATAGGTCTCCGTACAGACTAGATTAGGACTTTAGCAGGTCTGATCGCAGGATCAGGTTCCCTGTTACATCGTAGGGATTCAGCTGAGTCTTATAGTAGGGACAGATCTCCTCTCTTTCCTTAGCTTTGGTAGCAGAACATAACAGTAACCTAGTCCTTAAAATGACTGCAATCACAACTATTCCCTACTCCCAAGCTATCTGTAGATTTGTGCGAAAATTGGCTTGAAATTAACAAGGTATAGCGCACACAGCAACAGCGGTGCCGTCTAACACGCAGCTGCAGCAGTGAGAAAATGGTGGCGACGGGGAAAATGGCTTGGTCTTATAGGGCAAGGACATGTGACATACACTGCCAATGACACATGCCCTTGCTTGTGTGAAAAAAGCACTTCGCTCCGTGTGTGCACTACTGATAGGCTGACAGATTGCACCTCCCCATTGTAAATGCGGGAAAGAGAAAAAAAAATGGAGATCTTCATTATTCCTGCAGAGATCCATCCCCTGCCCCTCCCCCCACCCCGCTGTACACTCAAACTGCGTATTAACATTAATTTTCATCATTACTGAGAAAAAATCCAGTTATGATTTTGGTGCACGAACAGTTATCGAACATAACCTCGAACAGCCGAATTTTTCTCAAATCGTTCGTGTTCGCCGAACGGCTCGAACACCGCCCAAAACAGCTCGAATTTGAGATTGGCGAACAGTTCGAGTAGAACAACGCTCATCTCTATTTAAGACGCTTTTGCTCCATACTTGATGAGGGCATGATTTAGTGGAAAAGGAATGTGGCTCAGCATGAAAGGAGTTACTTTATATACTGCATTGTGCAGCTAATATTTTGGCGAAAAATATTTGTATTACTTAAGACATCCAACTAGTTGTGTAATTGCTCATCTGGAGAGGTGAGTATGATTTTTTTCACTGCAAGATGGCAGCTGAAGTTAGCCGTCATTTTGATGAAATTATATTGGGTGAATTCAAAAGAATTCCGATTCTCCAGAATGCAGAATTTTGTAAAATTGAAGCAAAATTAAATTCCACTTGAATAAATTCTCTAATTTCTACAAAAGATGTACAGTACAGACCAAAAGTTTGGACACACCTTCTCATTTAAAGATTTTTCTGTATTTTCATGACTATGAAAATTGGACATTCACACTGAAGGCATAAAAACTATGAATTAACACATGTGGAATTATATACTTAACAAAAAAGTGTGAAGCAACTGAAAATATGTCTTATATTCTAGGTTCTTCAAAGTAGCCACCATTTGCTTTGATGACTGCTTTGCACACTCTTGGAATTCTCTTGATGAGCTTCAAGAGGTAGTCACCGGAAATGCTGTTCCAACAATCTTGAAGGAGTTCCTAGAGATGCTTAGCACTTGTTGGCTCTTTTGCCTTCACTCTGCGGTCCAGCTCACCCCAAACCATCTCGATTGGGTTCAGGTCTGTGACTGTGGAGGCCAGGTCATCTGGCGTAGCACCCCATCACTCTCCTTCTTGGTCAAATAGCCCTTACACAGCCTGGAGGTGTGTTTGAGGTCATTTTCTTGTTGAAAAATAAATGATGGTCCAACTAAACGCAAACCGGATGGAATAGCATGCCACTGCAAGATGCTGTGGTAGCCATGCTCATTCAGTATGCCTTCAATTTTGAATAAATCCCCAACAGTGTCACCAGCAAAGCACCCCCACACCATCACACCTCCTCCTCCATGCTTCACGGTGGGAACCAGGCATATAGAGGCCATCCGTTCACCTTTTCTGCGTCGCACAAAGACACGGTGGTTGGAACCAAAGATCTCAAATTTGGACTCATCAGACCAAAGCACAGATTTCCACTGGTCTAATGTCCATTCCTTATGTTCTTTAGCCCAAACAAGTCCCTTCTGCTTGCTGCCTCTCCTTAGCAGTGGTTTCCTATCAGCTATTTTACCATGAAGGTCTGCTGCACAAAGTCTCCTCTTAACAGTTGTTGAAGAGATGTGTCTGCTGCTAGAACTCTGTGTTACATTGACCTGGTCTCTATTCTGAGCTGCTGTTAACTTGCGATTTCTGAGGCTGGTGACTCGGATAAACTTATCCTCAGAAGCAGAGGTGACTCTTGGTCTTCCTTTCCTGGGGCGGTCCTCATGTGAGCCAGTTTCTTTGTAGCGCTTGATGGTTTTTGCAACTGCACTTGGGGACACATTCAAAGTTTTCCCAATTTTTTGGACTGACTGACATTCATTTCTTAAAGTAATGATGGCCACTCGTTTTTCTTTACTTAGCTGCTTTTTTCTTGCCATAATACAAATTCTAACAGTCTATTCAGTAGGACTATCAGCTGAGTATCCACCAGACTTCTGCACAACACAACTGATGGTCCCAACACCATTTATAAGGCAAGAAATCCCACTTATTAATCCTGACAGGGCACACCTGTGAAGTGAAAACCATTTCCAGTGACTACCTCTTGAAGCTCATCAAGAGAATGCCAAGAGTGTGCAAAGCAGTCATCAAAGCAAAAGGTGGCTACTTTGAAGAACCTAGAATATAAGACATATTTTCAGTTGTTTTACACTTTTTTGTTAAGTATATAATTCCACATGTGTTAATTCATAGTTTTGATGCCTTCAGTGTGAATGTCCAATTTTCATAGTAATTAAAATACAGAAAAATCTTTAAATGAGAAGGTGTGTCCAAACTTTTGGTCTGTACTGTATAAGGTGCCCCAGTGAGGTAGTTGTGGGTGAGCTGTAGCCCATGCTCAATTTGGCACCCTACAGACAAAGTGTGTCCTCCCTCTGATGTGCTGCGGTGTATGTGGTGTTTTCCACTTACTTCTGACCAGCTGATCTCTGCTGTCTCCAGGGATTTCTCTTCTGGGACCAGGGCAGCATTGAATTCAGAGGACACAAAGTTCATATCAATAACTTGGACTTTACTGGTTAACTTCATAACTGATTAGATCCAACGGGTTGTCATCTTTCCCACAGGTACTTGATACAACTTCAGCCCTGGTTCCTAATTTAGGTGAAGCATCTCTGTTGCTCTGTTCTCTAGCCCTGGAGAATCTTACTCACCAGTGACAGTATATCTGGATGTGAGTTCTCTCCACATCCTAGCCTTGAGTCCTAACTTCTTCTGCAGTCCTGCAGACAGAATGCGCCCCTCGTTCCCCGACGACTCTTTCAAGATTCCCAGGCCGGCTAAGGGGACTCCTGTGATGAGATTCTTGTCTGATGATCCACTGTCTGGGATACTAAGGCCCACGTCAACCCTAGCAACCAGTATATGGAGTCTGTCACTTTTCTGAAGTCCTGTACACTACTGAACTATTCATTTCCTGTACTCAACAATAGCATTGGGTTCCCCCTCCTTCTACTGGGCTGGATTATCACAGCTAACTCCTTAACTGGACCTAACTACAGCCCAGAGAGATCTAACTATCGGGAACATGCCTTTTAACCCTTTCAGTGCCAGAGGGAAGCTACTTCCTTCACAAATACTACAGATGCACCAAATTTATAATCCAGTTTGAGTCACTGTAATCAGGGGCGTATTGTCTAAAGCAGCAGTCTATGAAGTCACTGTGGGCCTGGTGCCAAAAGTCACCTCTCCCCCAGCTCCCCCCACTTGTAGACATAATTTCAACAGTATCCATGGGATCCCGGTACGGTTGAATTGAGTGGTGCAGCTTGGAGCCTGTGCATTTGATAGTTACTCAGGTCAGCAGATACAGTGACACCATTAGATTGCACCTACTGTGTGGGTAAAGCCTCAGCCTGCACAGTGATCTGACTGAAGCAGACATCTGGGGAATGGTGGAAGGTGAGTTGTTTGTATTTTTCATTGTAAGTACTTGTGGGGGTCATTGTTATGATCTGCAACAAGAACTAAGGAAAGATATGGAAAGCTGTCCCTACAGTAAGACTAAGCAGAATCCCTACGATGTAGCGGGTTGCCTGTTCCTAGTGAACAGACCCGCCTTCGTCCTCGGCTAGTCTGAACGAAGACCTATAGAATCAAGGGAGGGGTCCCTAAAAGGACTAAGGACTGCGACAAAATAGGGACACCTCCTAAACAGAAGTTGTTGCAGAACACAAAAGACAAACTGACAAAAGGTACTAGAGGTCCCAGAGGACCAAGCGAACTGACAGAGATAGGCACCGAAGCACCAGGCTAGCAAGACAGTCAAACAACACTGAAGTCCAGCAAATCCAGAAGGGAGGAGCTGGAATATATAGGCAGATGGTCACGTGACTGCAAAACACAAGATAGAAAAAACTAACAGGTGGGTTCTAACAGTACCCCCTCTTTTATGAGGATCCTCCGGATCCTCCAGGCCCAGGCCTATCCGGAAAGCTCCTGTGGAAAGCTTTAACAAGCCTAGGAGCAGAGACATCATCCGTCCTTACCCGGGAGTTGTCTTCGGGACTGAAACCCTTCCAGGAGACAAGATACTGTAATCTCTCTCTATGCCATCTTGAATTCAATATACGCGAAATCTCAAATTCGCCGTCTTCCACCACAGGAGGATCTGTGACAGTGGCGTCCCTATCAGGCACGTCAGCCTTTTTCAACAAGGAAACATGAAACACAGGATTAATCTTCCAGGAAGTAGGGACATCCAACCTAACAGCAGACGGGTTAACAACCTGAAGCACTTTAAATGGACCCACAAACTTAGGACCCAGTTTTTTAGAGGGAATCCTCAACCGCAGGTTCTTCGAGGACAACCAAACCATGTCACCAACAGTAAACAAAACCTCTTTACGTTTCCTGTCAAAATACTTCTTGGTTTTCTTGTTAGCCTCTTGAAGGTTGCAACGCACATTAGTCCAAACTCTCTCCAAATCACAGGAAAAATTCTCCTCCTCCGGCACCGCCGACCCTAATTTGGAGAACGAACCAAAAGACACATGTCTCCCAGTACAACAAAAAAAAGGAGAACACCCAGCAGAGGAGGATGTATGATTGTTAAGAGCAAATTCACCTCTTGATTGTCTGCCACAAAACAACGCAAAAACTGTTCAACATCCTGGTTATTTCTTTCAGTCTGTCCATTAGACTTAGGAAGATAACCAGAAGAAAATGACAGATGGACTCCCTACCTGTCACAAAAAGCACGCCAAAAGCAAGAAACAAACTGAGGTCCTCTATCAGAAACAATATCTGTGGGAACGCCATGGAGTTTGACAATCTCCTTAACAAACGCCTTAGCGAGTGTCTTGGCGTAGGGCAACTTAATGAATGGAACCAAGTGACACATTTTACTAAAACAGTCCACGACCACCCAGATGACAGTAAAACCCTCGGACACGGGAAGATCAGTAATAAAATCCATTGTGAGATGCGTCCAAGGCGCACTAGGAGCTTCCAGAGGGCAAAGCAACCCCGCAGCAGGATTATGTGAAGCCTTTGACCTAGCACACACAGTACATTGACGCACCCACTTGATGACTTCCTTCTGCCATCCAGGCCACCAAAAACTGTGACTGATAAGTCTCTTAGTTTCCGAAACTCCTGGATGACCTGCCAACCGAGACTCATGACACTCCACAAACAAATCTCTCCTAAAGGCTCTAGGCACGAGCAACCTCCCATGGGGAGTGTTAGATGGAGCATCATCTTGAGCTTTCAGAATCCCATTCTCCAAAATGGAGTCCAAAGCTGCCACCACAACTCCTTTCTGTAAAATGCTCTCCTCCTCCTCAGTACCGACCGTAGGAGAGAAACTGCGAGATAAAGCATCAGCTTAAACATTCTTAGTACCAGGGATATAGGTAACAGAAAAATGAAACCGAGAAAAAAAAGTGCCCACCTAGCTTGACGGGCATTCAAGCGCTTGGCAGCATCCAGATAGATCAAATTCTTATGATCTGTGAAAACCTGAATAGGAAATCTAGCGCCTTCCAAAAAATGACGCCAATGTTCAAACGCAAGTTTAATAGCCAGCAACTCCCGATTTCCAACATCATAATTCAGTTCTTTTTCTGAAAATTTCCTTGAAGGAAAAGAAGGCACAAGGATGTACTCCACCCTTGTTCTCCTGAGACAAAACTGCTCCGACCCCCACCGATGAAGCATCGACCTCGACCAAAAAAGGCTTGGTCTCATCAGGCTGCATAAGGATAGGGGCAGAACTGAACCTCTCCTTGAGATACTCAAACGCTTCAATGGCCTCAGTAGTCCACTGGGCCGTATTCGCACCTTTCTTGGTGAGATCGGTTAGAGGTTTAATAATTACAGAAATATTCTTAATGAATTTCCTGTAATAATTGGCAAAACCCCAAAATCTCTGTATAGATTTCAAAACAATAGGCCTAGGCCATTCCTGCACAGCCTGAACCTTCACAGGGTCCATCTCAAAGCCCTCGCTGGAGACAATGTAGCCCAAAAAACTAATTTTCTGCACAGCGAACTCACATTTCTCCAGCTTAGCAAAGAGTGAATTATCACTCAATAACTGCAAAACTTCACGTACGCTCTGCCAATGGGACTCCAGATCTGGCGAATAAATCAAAATTTCATCCAAATACACAACCACATTCTTACCAATCAAAGGTCTCAGGATGTCATTAATAAGGTTCTGAAAAATGCAGGTGCATTGGTAAGACCAAAAGGCATCACCAGATTCTCAAAATGACCTACTGGAGTGTTAAAAGCAGTTTTCCATTCATCACCCTCCTTCACTCGTAACAAATTGTATGCACCCCGGAGATCAATTTTGGAGAACCACTTGGCTCACACTAAATGGTTAAGCTAGTCAGGAATTGACGGCAATGGGTAGGAAATGCGTACGGTAATCTTATTAATTTCACGAAAATCCAGAAATGGACATAAACCGCTGTCCTTTTTTTTAACAAAGAAGAATATAACTGCCACAGGCGACTTAGAAGGTCTAATGTGACCAGCAGCCAGGCTAGTGTCTATGTACTCCTCCAAAGCCTTTCTTTCAGGGATAGTCAGATTAAACAAGCGACATTTGGGAAGAGTAGCACCCGGAACAAACTCAATGGCGCAATCATAATCCCTATGAGGAGGTAAAACTTGCGACTCCTCCTCCGAAAAAACCTTCCAAAAATCTTGAATAGGTACAGGTAATTCCCCTTTTACCACAGCCGCAATGTGACCATTAGGGTATTCATTTTATAGGTGGGGAAGATAGTGCAGATAGAGACCTGGGCACAAATAAAGAAATTGGGGGTGGGGTTAGAACAGTCAATAAAGTAAGAAGGAATAAAGGTACAGAGAGATACATAAAATGCATGTACACTAATGCCAGAAGCCTCACCAACAAAATGGAGGAATTAGAATTTATTTTGTTGGAAAATAATTATGACATGGTAGGGATATCTGAGACATGGCTGGACGAGAGCCATGACTGGGCAGTTAATTTACAGGGCTATAGTCTGTTCAGAAATGACCGTACAAACAAGATAGGGGGGGTGTGTGTTTATATGTAAAATCATCCTTAAAACCTGTCTTGCGGGAGGATATATGTGAATCTAATGAAAATGTAGAGTCCCTGTGGGTGGAGATAAGAGGAGGGGGAAAAAATAATAAATTACTGATAGGGGTTTGTTATAAGTTTACAAAAATAATGGAAGTAGCGGAGAATATCCTCGTAAAGCAAATAGATGAAGCAGCGACTCAAGGAGAAGTCATTATTATGGGAGACTTCAACTACCCTGAAATACATTGGGGGACAGAAACATGTAGTTCAAGCAAAGGTAATAGGTTTTTGACAACTATGAGAGACAATTACCTTTCACAACTGGTTCAGGACACAACAAGAAGGGGGGCACTGCTAGACTTAATATTAATCAATAGGCCTGACCGCATATCAAATATACGAGTTGGGGGTCACTTGGGTAATAGTGATCACAAAATAATACGTTTTCATGTAACCTTTGATAAGATGTGTAGTAGAGGGGTTACAAGGACACTAAACTTCAGGAAGGCTAATTTCCAACGGTTGAGAGATGATCTTAGTGCAATAAACTGGGACGATATCCTGAGACATAAAGCTACACAAAGCAAATGGGAGACATTTATTAACATCCTGAATAGTACCTGTGCACAATATATACCCTTTGGGAATAAACATGCTAGAAATAGGAGGAAACCACTATGGCTAAATAGAGCTGTAAGGGGCGCAATAAGTGACAAAAAGAAAGCATTTAGAGAACTAAAGCAAGTAGGTAGTGATGAGGCATTAAATAAATATAGAAAATTAAATAAATTATGTAAAAAACAAATCAAGGCAGCAAAGATTGAGGCAGAGAGAATCATTGCCAGAGAAAGTAAAAATAACCCCAAAATATTCTTTAACTACATAAATAGTACAAAACTAAAAAATGATAGTGTTGGCCCCCTTAAAAATAGTCTGGGTGAAATGGTGGATGAGGATGACGAAAAAGCCAATATGTTAAATGATTTTTTTTCAACCGTATTTACACAAGAAAATCGCATGACAGAAAACATGATTAGTGATAACAAAAATTCTCCATTAAATGTCACTTGCATAACCCAGCAGGAAGAACGGCGGCGTCTAAAAATCACTAAAGTTGACAAATCCCAGGGCCCAGCTGGGATACACCCGCGAGTACTGCAGGAATTAAGTAACATCATAGATAGACCATTATTTTTAATCTTTAAAGATTCCATAATAAGAGGATCTGTACCACAGGACTGGCGTATAGCAAATGTGGTGCCAATATTCCAAAAGGGGACAAAAACTGAACTTGGAAATTATAGGCCAGTAAGCTTAACATCTACTGTGGGTAAAATCCTGGAGGGTTTCCTAAGAGATGCTATACTAGAGTATCTAAAGAAGAATAACATCATGACCAAATATCAACATGGGTTTACGAGGGACCGTTCCTGTCAAACTAATCTGATCAGTTTTTATGAGGAGGTACGTTCGGGACTGGACCAAGGAAATGCAGTGGATGTTGTGTATATGGACTTTTCAAAAGCTTTTGATATGGTTCCACACAAAAGGTTAATACATAAAATGAGAACAATGGGGATAGGGGAAAATATATGTATGTGGGTTAAGAATTGGCTCAGTGATAGGAAACAAAGGGTGGTTATTAATGGAAAACACTCAGACTGGGTCTCAGTTAACAGTGGGGTACCACAGGGGTCAGTATTGGGCCCCCTTCTTTTTAACATATTTATTAATGACCTTGTAGGGGGCATATAGAGTAATATTTCAATATTTGCAGATGACACTAAACTCTGCAGGGTAATCAATACAGAGGAGGACAATTTTATATTACAGGAGGATCTATGTAAACTAGAAGCTTGGGCTGATAAATGGCAAATGAGCTTTAATGGGGAAAAATGTAAGGTAATGCACTTGGGCAGAGTAAATAAAATGTATAATTATATGCTTAATTGTAAAACACTGGGCAAAACAGTAACTGAAAAAGACCTGGGTGTATTGGTGTACGACAAGTTCACGTTTAGTGGCCAGTGTCAGGCAGCTGCTGCAAAGGCAAATAAAATAATGGGATGCATTAAAAGAGGCATAGATGCTCATGAGGAGAACATAATTTTACCTCTATACAAGTCATTAGTGCGACCACACTTAGAATACTGTGTACAGTTCTGGTCTCCGGTGTATAAGAAAGACATAGCTGAACTAGAGAGGGTGCAGAGAAGAGTGACCAAGGTTATTAGAGGACTGGGGGGTCTGCAATATCAAGACAGGTTATTACACTTGGGGTTATTTACTGTGGAAAAAAGAAGGCTTAGGGGTGATCTTATTACTATGTACAAGTATATGAGGGGACAGTACAAAGACCTTTCTACTGATCTTTTTACTCTGAGGCCTGAGACAGGGACAAGGGGGCATCTTCTACGTCTGGAGGAAAGAAGGTTTAATCATAATCACAGATGGGGATTCTTTACTGTAAGAGCAGTGAGACTATGGAACTCTCTGCCGCATGATGTTGTAATGAGTGATTCACTGTTAAAATTTAAGAAGGGCATGGAATCCTTTCTTGAAAAGTATAATATTGCAGGTTATATATACTAGATTACTTGATAGGGTGTTGATCCAGGGAACTATTCTGATTGTCGTATGGAGTCGGGAAGGAATTTTTTTCCCCAATGTGGAGCTTAGTGTTTGCCACATGGTTTTTTTTTGCCTTCCTCTGGATCAACATGTTAGGCTATGGGTTGAACTAGATGGACTTAGTCTTCCTTCAACCTTAAAAACTTTGTTACTATGTTACTATGTATTACAACATTTATAATAGCACTTAGGACTACAAGACTTAATCACATTAGTAGACCAGTCAAGTAAAGGATTGTGCAGTTTTAACCAAGGCAATCCTAGAACAACTGGAGAGGGCAAATTATCCAAAATTTCTTGGTAAACTCCATTGATAGTGAGGGAAAATGCAGCAGTCTTGTGAGTAATACATTTCAAAGAAGTGTTATCAATTGCAACCACAGAAATAGGTAATGACAAAGGTTTGGAATTCAATTTAAGGTTTTCCAAAAACCCTTTATCAATCACATTAAGTGTTGAACCACAATCCACAAATACTTGAAATTCAATCAAATCTCCCTGCAGAGTGGAACTCCCAGAAATAAATACTCCTGCAGAGCGTAAACAAGCTATACGGTCGTAACTGACCTTTTTTTTTTCTTTACTTAAACGACGCTCACAATACTTAATCAAATGGACCGCTTTACCACAATAAAGACACAAACCTTTGGCGAATCTCCGGTCTCTTTCCTGAGAGCGGAGTGACATTGTCCCCACCTCCTTTGGTTCTCCGCTGTCAGAGCAGATTTTCTGGGAACTAGGACCTGATGTTACAGGAGTTTTTACATCAATCACCCTGGACCTCAGTCTCCTGTCCACACGATCAGCTAACTGCATAGCTTCCTGCAGTGTCTCAGGTGCAGGGAATGCAATAATCAAATCCTTAACCCTTTCACTCAGACCAGCAAGAAATAAACATTTCAGCGCAGAATCATTCCATTTAACTTCTGAGGCCCATCTCCTGAAGTGTGTGCAATAATTTTCAACATCATCTGACCCCTGATTCAAATGTCTAAGTTCTGATTTAGCAAATGAGATTCTATCAGGATCGTCATATAATAGCCCCATAGCAGAAAAAAATTCCTCAACAGACCCCAAACACGGATCATTAGGTTGGAGAGAAAAGGCCCACCCCTGTGGTTCCTTGCGCAAAAGTGAAATAATAAAACCAATGCGCTGTGATTCATTCCCAGAGGATCTAGGTCTCAAACGAAAATATAACAAACAAGCATTTTTAAAGGAAAAAAAATCTTGCTGTTTATCACATAAAACAATAGGCAGTCCTAACTTGGGTTCGACAAAATGCGCTCCAGAACAGCTACTCACGTGTTGCTGGAGCTCTGCCAGCTCCAGTGACAATCCCTGCAAGCGTTGAGCCAACTCCTGGATGGAAACCATACTGATCCCCGAATTTCTTTCCTTTAATTTTTTTTTTTTTGGGCTGGACTTACTTTTATGATCTGCAACAAGAATTAAGGAAAGATAGGGGAAAGCTGTCCCTACAGTAAGACTAAGCTGAATCACTACGATGTAGCGGGCTGCCTGTTCCTAGTGAACAGACCCGCCTTCGTCCTCGGCTAGTCTGAACGAAGACCTATAGAATTAATGGAGGGGTCCCTAAAAGGACTAAGGACTGCGACAAAATAGGGACACCTAATAAACAGAAGTTGTTGCAGAACACAAAAGACAAACTGACAAAAGGTACTAGAGGTCCCAGAGGACCAAGCGAACTGACAGAGATAGGCACCGAAGCACCAGGCTAGCAAGACAGTCAAACAACACTGAAGTCCAGCAAAGCCAGAAGGGCGGACCTGGAATATATAGGCAGATGGTCACATGACCGCAAAACACAAGATAGAAAAAACTAACAGGAGGGTTCTAACAGTCATGATGCCTTGATAACTTGTGGAGGCATCACACTGTGTATTTGTGTGTAAGGGGGAGAAGGGGCTTGAAAACCATCAAACTGTGCGTGGAATTCATCATACTGTGTTTGGGGCAGTGGATTACCTCATATTGAGAGAAGGTGGCTCCATGGGCACCTTATATTTCCTGTTGGGACATCACTTGGTTAATGAAAACCTTTGTGGGGTCTGTGAGGGGCCTCATACTGTGTGGGAGGCTGTGGAGACCTTCATGGGGGCTATGATGGACATCATATTTTATGTGGGGGCCCTCATGCTGTGTGGGGATCCTCATACTGCCTGTTAGGCACATCATACTATATGTGGGGGCCCTCATACTGTGTTGGGGGCTATACAGATCCTGAGAATGCCTGGTTATAGGTGTCCTCACACTGTGGGGGAACATCATATTATGTGTTAAATCCTCATACTTCCTGTTTGGGCTGTGGGGGACATTATAGTGTGTGTGAGTACCCTCATATTGAGTGGGGTGTTGTGGGGGACATCAAATTGTGTAGGGGCTTTCCTTAAGCCTCTGCCTGACTAATTCACTTCTCTCCTTGCTACTCCTCCACTTCTCCCCTCTGAAAATCCTTTCATTGGCTCCCAAGTCCCCAAAATATCTTGTTCGAACTACTAACATTGATCTACAAAGCCGTCCATAATCTGTCTCCTCAATATCTCTCCAAACTGATCACTTGATATCTTTCAACACATAATCTCCAGTCCTCCCAAGACCTCCTCCTCCATACTTATACATCCCTCACCCAATCGCCTCCAAAAAGTCTCCCCCAACACGTCTGTTTATCCACCACATTTGGAACTGTCAGACCGAACTTGAAAATGCATCTCTTTAAGAAGCCCACAGCCTGCAATAGCTCACCACCAGTGGAGCTGCCACTGCCCCCAACATACTATATTCTTCCCTTTTACCCTGAAGACTGTAAGCCCACAAAGGAAGGGCCCTCTCCTTTCTGTACCAGTCAGTCATTGGTAGTTTCTTGACTGTAATTTATATTTTTATCCTGTATGTAACCCTTTCTCATGTACGTCACAATGGAATCGATGATGGTCTAAAAATTAATAATAATACTGTATTGGGGGCTGTAGGGGCCCTCATAATGCATATGTGGGGGACATCATATTGTGTGTTAGGGCACTCATACTATGTAGCATGTTTACATGGCTGAAAAGACAACTTGCAAACAAGTGCTAATATCTAGCATTATTGCATATTGGTGTGGGGTTTTTGTCTGTATTATTGGAGGTGGGTGTCATGTGGACTGTTCTATTCTCTAAATCTTATGACCTGACAAAGGATTTTGGTTGAACACTCATCATTCCTTTTGATACAGTAGCTGAATCAATAGTCATATAATTTACCTGCAATTCAAATGGCAAATGATTCATCACAATTTTACAGAAGAAGTTGGTACCAAGTTGGCCTAGGTTTATGTCTGCATTAGGGAATAGATCCTTCAAATCTGGGACAAAAATAGTACCTGAAGGATACCATTGCTTTAATGGAATTGACTATGTTTCCATCATGGTGTCTGACATTAAACTGGAAGAAACAATGCAGCATATTATTTTTTATTGTGTAATGGTCGTTACCATGAGAGAAACCTGACAAATCCCATTATATTCAATGGAGTTGTCATTGAAATCTTAGAACATAACAGAAAAAAAAAGAAATTCAATTAGGCAGATGTGACCTCAGTGTTTTTTTTGCACACTATAGCATTCTAAGATGCAGACTGGAGAGCGGTTCAATAATGAGTGTCTGCAAGCAAAAGTGTAGCATGCTGGAGGTTCTTTGCAAGTTTGGGGCTGTATTTCAGCATATGAAGAAGGATATTTGGTCAAGATTAATAGTGTTCTTAATATAGGCAGATAGTTATCCTTTATGCTATACCATTAGGGAGGTGTCTGATTGGCTCCAAATTTATTCTGCAATAAAACAATGACTCCAAGCATGTTGCCATTAAGGATTATCCTCAACGTAAAGAACAAAGTATATTGGAAGTGATGATATTGCCCCACATAACCTTGATCTCAACATCAGCGAGTATGTCTTGGATTACATGATGAGACAGAAGGATAGGTGCATGCTTACATCGTCAGAGGATCTGTGGTTAGTTCTTAAAGATGTTTGGTACAACCTCCCTGGCGAGTTTCTTCAAAAGCTGTGTGCAAATCTACCTAGAAGAACTAATGCTTTGATGTTGTTTTGAGTGCAAAGGGTGGTCATACCAAATATTGATTTAATTACATTTCTACTTTGTGCATTCATTCTGCATTTTATTAATTGATAAACTATTAATGTTTCTTTTTTTTTATTGTCTTGGCTGCCTTAATTTTTTCCTTTCTACTATACTTTGTAAACATTGAGTCAAAAATTTGAAAACAAAACCTGTATATATAAACTGGCTCCCCGATTAATAAATGAATCCATTAAACATAGTGCATAAATGGCCACTTGCCAAAACAAATGTTTAGTCTTATTTTTAATAACTTTTATGAATTTGATTTAGATACAGTACACTAGCCAAACGGGTTTCATAACAAATCTGACAGTAAAGGTCATTTTTTAGAGAAAGACAATATACTGAAAAATGTCTTTAAAAATATAAAATAAATACATTTTTTACAAAGTTGTATAAAGTTTACTAGTTGTATAGATATTAGTTTATTTGCAATGTTTATATTCTTATACATTATAGATTTTTCATGCAAGGTATTATTACTTTACATTAATGTAGCTGTATGCATAAGGGTTAGTACTACGTATGGAAGCTACAGTGGCATGTAAAAGTTTGGGCACCATGGGTCAAAATTATTGTTATTGTGAACAATTAACATATATATTGTCTTTGTTTACATTTTAAAAATTACAAAAAGTAAAATGGGCAGATGCAAAATTTTGGGCACCCTTGGAGATTTGTGTTCCCAGATAACTTTGACCAAGGTTTCAAACCTTAATTAGCCTGTTAATGTTATGGCTTGTTCACTATCATTGATAGTAAAGGCCAGGTGATGCAAATTTCCCAGCTTTATAAAAACCCAGCCTCCTCTAACCTTGTGCCAAAAAACAGCAGCTATGTGTTCTTCTAAGCAGCTGAATAGAACTCTGAAAATGAAAATGGTGGAGGCCAACAAAGCAGGAGAGAGTTATAAGAAGATAGCAAAGTGTTTTCAAGTTGCCTTTACTTTAGTTTTAAATTTAATTAAGAAATGGCAGTTAACAGGAACAGTGGAGGTCAAATTTGGTCTGAAAGACCAAGCAAAATTTCGGTGAGAGCTGTTCATATGATTGCTAGAGAGACAACTCAGAACCCCTGCTCGACTGCAAATGACCTTCAGAAAGATTTAGCCGACTTTGGAGTTGTGGTACATTGTTCTACTGTTCATAGACACCTGCACAAATATAGCCTTCACGGAAGAATCATCAGAAGAAAACCTCTCCGGCGTCCCCACTATAAAATTCAGCATCAGAAGTAGGCAAAAGAACATCTAAACAAGCCTGATGCATTTTGGAAACAAGTCCTGTGGACCGATGAGGTTAAAATAGAACTCTATGGCCACAATTTTCAACGGTATGTGTGGAGAAGAAAGGGCACCGAATTTCAGGAAAAGAACATCTCACCAAACATTAAGCTTGAGGGTTCATAAATTATGCTTTGGGGTTTGGTTGCAGCCAATGGCATGGGGAACATTTCAAGGGTAGAGGGAAGAATGGATTCAATGAAATGTTAACAAATTCTTGATGCAAACCTAATACCATCTGTAAAAAAAGCTGAATTTGAAAAGAGGATAGCTTCTACAAATGGATAATGATCCTAAACACACATCAAAATCCACAGTGGACTACCTCAAAAGGCGCAAGCTGAAGGTTTTATAATGGCCCCCACAGTCCCATGATCTGAACATCACTGAAAATCTGTGTCTAGGCTTCAAAATAGCAATGCATGCAAGACTACCCAGAAATCTTACAGAACTGGAAGAATTTTCCAAGAAAGAATGGTTGAAAATCCCTCATACTAGAATTGAAAGACTCTTGGCTGGCTACAAAAAGCATTTACAAGCTGTGATACTTTCAAAAGGGGTGCTACTAAGTGCTAACCATTAATCCAAAAAGTGAAAAGCCTATTTGGTACAATACTTCTATTCAACAAACACCCGATCAGGTCAAAGAAGTATTGATGCACAAATTCGATAAATAGATTTGGAAAATTAATTGAATTATTTTAAATGAAATTTATAAAAACACACATAAAGGAGAAGTGAACCAATGAAGGTGCCTGCAGTGCTAATAGCAAGGGTAATCAATCATTTATTCTGTTTAACAAGACTAACAAAAGGAGATCATATCAATGAACCCAGTGATAAATATATGAAGAATTAAATAAATAAATAAAGGATCAGTATCCAAAATTCATTCATCTAGTAAGCATTAGTGGATTACAAGTACCCACCTTAAAGTGTCCAGCATAAAAAAATGTAGTCAAAATGCCATAAAGATATATATCTATAAATATGTCAATATGTCATATAGAAAGAAGCCATAAAGCCCACAAATGGTAGACAAGTGTCAATATAGGGCAAAGTCAATCATGGCCCACAAAATACAGATGGTATCATCAAGCATGGAGATAAACAGATGGTATCATCAGGCATAGAGATAAACAGAGTGTAAATAAAGACAATACAACCTTTCAACTGCAGGTAAGGACAGCCCCAATGCGCATTTCGCAATCAGCTTCTAAGAGGGGGGGAGTACTATCTCCATGCTTGATGATACCATCTGTATTTTGTGGGCCATGATTGACTTTGCCCTATATTGACACTTGTCTACCATTTGTGGGCTTTATGGCTTCTTTCTATATGACCTATTGACATATTTAGAGATATATATCTTTATGGCATTTTGACTACATTTTTTATGCTGGATACTTTAAGGTGGATACTTGTAATCCACTAATGCTTACTAGATGAATGAATTTTGGATACTGATCCTTTATTTATTTATTTAATTCTTCATATATTTATCACTGGGTTCATTGATATGATCTCCTTTTGTTAGTCTTGTTAAACAGAATAAATGATTGATTACCCTTGTTATTAGCACTGCAGGCACCTTCATTGGTTCACTTCTCCTTTATGTGTGTTTTTATAAATTTCTTTTAAAATAATTCAATAAAAGTTCCAAACCTTTTTATCGAATTTGTACATCTATACTTCTTTGACCTGATCTGGTGTTTTAAGTGCTAACCATGCAGGGTGCCCAAACTTTTTCATTGGCCCATTTTCCTTTTTGTAATTTTTAAAATGTAAAAGATGACAACCTCCAGCAGTTGTTCAGCCACAGCTACAATGAAAGTTCTTCTGGCTCTCGGTGTTCTGCTCACAGTCTTTGTTTCACTATCTAGTGCTCAGTGCTAAGTCAGTAAACTGAAATTTGATCGGAAAGTATGTTCTAACCATGCAGGGTGCCCAAAATTTTGCATCGGTCCATTTTCATTTTTGTAATTTTAAAAATGTAAAAGATGGAAATATTTATATATTTTTTTGCCTAAAATACAAAGGAAATGTGTCATCTTTAACTTTAACCATTTTAGAGATCATTTATTCTTCAATTTGCTTAACTGTTTACAATAACAGTAAGTTTGACCAGTGGTGCCCAAACTTTTACATGGCACTGTATCTACTATCCATAGGATAAGGGATAACTTTCTGATTTCTGGGAGTTTGACTACTGTTAGCCACACCAATCTTGAGAACATCTGAATGGAATGGAGATCGAACATGTGCACCTCTGCTTTATTCATTCCTTATAAGACTGATGAGGATAATTGCCAAGCACTGTACATGGCAGCAGAACTCCATCATTGGAAATGGTTAGAGTCCCAGAACTGGGACCTCCTGCAGTCAGGGAGTTATCCATTTCCTCTGGATTAGGGATAATTTTCATAGTTGGCAAAAACCCTTCAAAGGGGTTGTCCCATCTGGGCTGTACATATCAACGAGACCATAAATACCTTAAATGTCTGATAAATGCAGGTTCTACCACATCAATCTCGAGAATATTGTCCTGTTACACATTGTCAGGAATGTAGATGGCTCTCTCTTTTCATTTCTATGTCATAATAGCAATACACCATAAATGTCCATGAAGATGCAACCCTATTACAGTGATTGTCTAATTACATCTTGACCCAATATCTTTTTTGTAGGGATGTCATAGACAGGTGACAACCTGCGTGCATGTTTTTTTCACTCTCTTGTAAATTATTGGACTACATACAGGATTCCTAATATTTCTGAGAGTTCCACCATTATTATTCAATGTACATTTATTTAATTGCCTGTCTTCTTTATTTCTGCATAGTTGTGTCTTATTTCTAAATACACATCTACGGCATCATTCTGTGACTTATCTTAATACAATTAATTTTTAGAACATAATAATAGCTCTTTGCCCTAACATTACTGGAGGATTATGTGCATGCTAAGGTGAGCAAATCTATTCTAAATAAATCAAATTTGTTTAGTACTTCCATGGACTCTAGTAGATCTGAATATTTTGGGATATGGTTTGGCGGTCAGTCAGCAGTCATTTTGCTAGATTTATACATTTTGAAAGGGGTTAAAAAAATAAAGTATAGTTCTGCCTCTGGTCTTCCCTTCACTCTTCACCAGGGTATAATGTGATCTTGTAGGGCGATAAACACACAACATCAAAACACACTTTGAGGTCAAGTCAGTGCCAGAAGCACTGGTAAGGAGTGAAGAGAAGACCAGAGTCCAGGTTGATGCCCTAGTGAGCAGCCGGAGGACTAGCAGGGAGCTGCGGCGGAGGGTCAAGGTACGGTAAAAGTGAGCATTATATAACTTATTATTTTTTTAACACCTTTCCTGCCCCTCTATGTATTTTGATTTCAGTTCAGGAAACCTCAACGCAAAATAAAACATTTTTTTTACTGACATTTAGGGCACATTTGATTTGCGTTGAATGAATCAAATTTGCCGAATTAAAATTTTGGCAGATTTGCTTGTGTCTAGTGCATATTTCTAAAATACCAACACTAAGTTATACTATTTAATGAATAGAGCCAAATTACAAAGTAAGCTATGCTATATATACCATAAACAACAAGTATGAATGAACTGACAAATAATGTAGTCTGTAGATACTATGTGTAAAACAGATGCAGAATTACTGAATTATTTACCAATGTCATCAAGTTAAAAGGAAGATGATAACTTATATATAATAAACACTGTCAGTTTCTAAATAAAATCTTACTGAACTATTTTTAATCAGATCTGTGAAAGTCATCAGTTCTCCAGAGTGGCAAGCTCATTTCTGACATTATCCACTGAGACATGGAAATCTACTCCACTCCAGTTGTAAACATTTCTTGTGAGAGGGATGTTTGTTGTATATTTATTTAACTTAGATTTTATCGGCATTGTCAGCTTACACAGACTTGCACAGATGTTGATCTAAACATCTCCTTTCAAAACAGATGCTGGTATCTGACCTTGTCCATCAAGCAATAGCTGTCTGCCTACCGAGTATGCTCACAGCATGATGGGTGACATAAATGCTTTCCACTTGGAGGATGCTATCTGATTGGCTGCCTCCCATGAGTGTATTTCCACTGAGATTTAACATTTGTTCACAAAAAGCAGAGCTTTGCTTTGTTTCAGAATCTGACTATTCAGGCACATTAATCGTGTATCAAGAAAAAGTGCACATAATTCTCTGCATCTAACACACCAAGAAGTATGTGATATGAGTATACTCTCTCATAAGTATACTCGAGTATACTCATACATACATATAATTATATATATATATATATATATATATATATATATATATATATACAGTACAGACGAAAAGTTTGGACACACCTTCTCATTTAAAGATTTTTCTGTATTTTCATGACTACGAAAATTGTACATTCACACTGAAGGCATCAAAACTATGAATTAACACATGTGGAATTATATACTTAACAGAAAAGTGTGAAACAACTGAAAATATGTCTTATATTCTAGATTCTTCAAAGTAGCCACCTTTTGCTTTGATGACTGCTTTGCACACTCTGGGTATTCTCTTCATGAGCTTCAAGAGGTAGTCACCGGAAATGGTTTTCACTTCACAGGTGTGCCCTGTCAGGTTTAATAAGTGGGATTTATTTCCTTATAAATGTGGTTGGGACTATCAGTTGTGTTGTGCAGAAGTCAGGTGGATACACAGCTGATAGTCCTACTGATTTGACTGTTAGAATTTGTATTATGGCAAGAAAAAAGCAGCTAAGTAAAGAAAAACGAGTGGCCATCATTACTTTAAGAAATGAAGGTCTGTTAGTCCGAAAAATTGGGCAAACTTTGAAAGAGTCCCCAAGTGCAGTTGAAAAAACTATCAAGCGCTACAAAAAAACGGGCTCACATGAGGACCGCCCAAGTAAAGGAAGACCAAGAGTCACCTCTGCTTCTGAGAATAAGTTTATCCGAGTCACCAGCCTCAGAAATCACAGGTTATCAGTAGCTCATATTAGAGACCAAATCAATGCCACACAGAGTTCGAGCAGCAGACACATCTCTACAACAACTGTTAAGAGGAGACTTTGTGCAGCAGGCCTTCATGGTAAAATAGCTGCTAGGAAACCACTGCTAAGGACAGGCAACAAGCAGAAGAGACTTGTTTGGGCTAAAGAACACAATGAATGTACATTAGACTAGTGGAAATCTGTGCTTTGGTCTGATGAGTCCAAATTTGAGATCTTTGGTTCCAACCACCGTGTCTTTGCGCGACGCAGAAAAGGTGAACGGATGGACTCTACATGCTTGGTTCCCACCGTGAAGCATGGAGGAGGACGTGTGATTGTGTGGGGGTGCTTTGCTGGTGACACTATTGGGGATTTATTCAAAATTGAAGGCATACTGAACTAGCATGGCTACCACAGCATCTTGCAGCGGCATGCTATTCCATCCGGTTTGGGTTTAGTTGGACCATCATTTATTTTTCAACAGGACAATGACCCCAAACACACCTCCAGGCTGTGTAAGGGCTATTTGACCAAGAAGGAGAGTGATGGGGTGCTACGCCAGATGACCTGGCCTTCACTCTGCTGTCCAGCTCACACCAAGCCATCTTGATTGGGTTCAGGTCTGGTGACTGTGAAGGCAAAAGGGCCAACAAGTGCTAAGCATCTCTGGGAACTCCTTCAAGATTGTTAGAAGACCACTTCCGGTGACTACCTCTTGAAGCTCATCAAGAGAATGCCAAGAGTGTGCAAAGCAGTCATCAAAGCAAAAGGTGGCTACTTTGAAGAACCCAGAATATAAGACATATTTTCAGTTGTTTCACACTTTTTTTCCAGTATATAATTCCACATTTGTTAATTCAGAGTTTTGATGCCTTCAGTGTGAATGTACAATTTTTAAAGTCATGAAAATAAAGAAAAATCTTTAAATGAGAAGGTGTGTCCAAACTTTTGGTCTGTACTGTATATACACAGTGTATGGATGTGACTGTATAAAATTATTAAGTCATTTGTATTTTTCATGATTAATTTTATAATTGTACAACTTCAGTGCTGTTGATCAATCCGAAAGTTTAATAAACCTGTAACCTGAATATTTAAGGAAGTAAGAGTGAGATTTTGTCTTTCGTAGGAAAATATCTGTGTGCATATTTATTGGGCAATTATTAGTGTGCAGAATTTTTATGCAACTAAATGAAAAACTTAAATTTTCCCATCTCAATCATTTACTTTCACCTCTTAAAGTGAGAATATTAACCAAACAAGTCAAAATGTACAAAATTAAATTTCTAACATTTAAAAAAATATATCAGTTACCAACATAGCCACCCTTCTTTTCAATAACAGTCATAAGACTTCCATGGAGTGTGTCAGTTTCTTAATCAGCTGAAGATTAACTTTTTCGGCAACACAAACTGCAGCCTCCAAGACACTGCTCAGAGAGGTGTACTGTTTTCCAAAAATCTCACATTTAAGAAGGGCCCACAAGTCAAATTCTCAATAGGGTTTAGGTCAAGTGAGGAAGGAACATATCATTATTGTTTCATCCCTAAAGCACCACTCCAGCTTTTTTTTTTTATTATTTTACACCTGGAGTGGTGCCATTAATCTAAGTTCCCTGTACTTAGTCTCATACGTACCAGTTGCGGTCTTCTTCTGTTATCGGCACTACTTCGTTCAGTGTACTTCAGTTTACCAGATCGCTCCAGTGTTTGCTGGGAGAGCCGGAAGTCACAACTCAATGTAAGTCTAGGAGAGCCAGAATGAGGCTTTCATAGATTAACAGTAAGAGTTTGTGGCCGTTACCTCTGACTTCCGGTCAGTCAGAAGTTGTGATCCCAAGAATGTGGTGTGGGACCGGAGTAGCACCAGAAATAGTTGAAGGCAGTGTCTGGTAATTATAATACTAGGCTCAGGGACCTTACATTAGTGGCACTACTCCAGCGCTGAAATAAAAAAATAGTCTGGAGTGGCGCTTTAAGGCTTTTACTAGTTAGCTAACAAGTGGATTACTTCAATACAGGCCAAGAAACATTAAAATCCTTCATAAAAATCATGGTTTTCTTAAAAGATGCCGACCTTTTTCCGTTCCACTGCTTGAATAAAGTGTCTTCTAAAATCTGGTAGTAGGTGTGGGAGTTTATTTTGAGTCCATGTTCAACCCAAAAAGATCCAACTAGCTCAGATTTAATAATATCAGTCCATAGCACTACCCAACTCCACTTTACTGGCACCTGAGTAGAAGTGGAGGTGTGTGCATGTTACAGATGCAGGCATGGGCCAATCCATCTGGTCTGTCAAGAGTCACTTTCATCTCATTAGTCTATAAGACATTTGAAAAATCTGTCTTTGGATATCTCTTGGCCTAGTTTTGATGTTTCAACTTCTGTGTCTTGTACATTGATGGTCGGGTTCCAGTCTTCATCACCTTGGCCATATGTCTGAGCACTGAACATCTTGTACTTCTGGAAATTCCAGGCAGGTTGCATGATAGCACTGGAGGATAATGGATGCCTGATCGCTTGACGTTTGATTCTTCTCAAATCTTTGGTAGTCAATATGCAATTTTTTTCTCAACAATTATTTTATGACCCTGTTGACTATTTGCAACAAAACTTTAGCTGATTTATGCCCAACATCTTAGCAACTTCAAGAGTGCTGCTTCGATATGAGAATTGTAAGCACTTTTGACTTTTTAGAGTCAGAAAAATCTCTTTTTTGGTCCATTTTGCTCGAAGAAAACAATCTGCCTAATAATTTTGCACACCATCATGATTACACCCCTCAGTGCACCTGGAATGCAGTTAGTGATTGCTCAGCTGCCAAATCTGGTACAGCGGCATGTTGAATCTGTCAGTACTTTGATTGATAGCTCAGTGTCCAGTCTGGTGCAGATGCGTGCTGAGCTGTCTATGTTTTGATTGGCAGCTCGGCCATCCAATCTGAGAATGGGAGATGCTGGCTTTCTCCAGGTGTTCATTGTCCCAGGTGATTGCCAGGCTACTTAACTGGGCTGTTAGTTCTAGACCTCTACCAGATGTACATTCAGCTTTTGTGTGGTTCTGTTTGTTGATCTTTCATTGCCTGACCTTGGAAATTTTTCTGGCCATCCATCTGTTAAACCCTGTTGCTCTGATCACTTATCCTCCTGGTATTTTGACCTTGAACCGTTACCTGACTATGCCTTTGTCTCTTCCTGTTTATGAAGTACCCTCCTGGCTTTGACCTTGGACTCCTAGACTATATTGACTCATGGCTTGTCCGTGAGAAGTGACTCAGCATCACAAACACCTTGATAAAGCATGTTTATATCTTTAGGCTGCACCCTCCCTCATTAAACAAATATACATCACCTGATCTGCTACATTTAATAAGCATTCATATTCAAATTTATACAGATTGCAGTTGGAAATTATTCATACTAATCGACGATATGGTCAAATAGTCACATGCATAATAATTCTGCAGACAGTGTATAATATATATTATATTATATATATATATATATATATATACAGTATATATATATACTTTATTTTCCGGAGTATAAGACGACAGGGTGTATATGACGACCCCCAACTTTTCAAATTAAAGTATAGAGTTTGGGATATACTCGCCGTATAAGACTACCCCTCTTCTAACGCACATTTGGTAAAAGTTAAAAAAAATCAGATTTGATTTCAATATGGTAATTTTAAAGTGATGAACCTTACCGGCGATTGTCTGGTTGTTGTATACAAATCCTGCTTGGATTGGTCAGCTCTCCCTGCTTGCCCACCCCTCCCTGTCTCCAAGACTATCAGAGCGGTAGCACATCACTCTGGCCCGCCCTTGTATTCTATTACCGGTACCTCCTTCTCTGTCTCTCTGATCTCGCTCCTGAGGACTGCAGTGATGAGGTGAGGAGGCGCATCACCGGGAAGGTGTAAGTGAAGCAATCTGCAGGTGTCTGGGACGCCCGGGGTATGGAAAAAAAGAGAAAGAGCGGTGCTGTGCCCAGAAAAACACGCCTCTTTCACTTGTCTGGCCCGTCCTTGTATTACCTCCTTCTCTGTCTTTCAGATCTCGCACATGCGCACCTGCGCCGCTTCACTGCAGTCCTCAGGAGCGAGATCTGAGAGGCAGAGAAGGAGAAAATACAAGGGTGGGCCAGACAAGTGAAAGAGGCATGTTTCTCTGGGCACAGCACCTCTCTTTCTCTTTTTTCCATACCCCGGGCGTCCCGGACGCCTGCAGCTTGCTTCACTTACACTTTCCTGGTGAGGCGCCCCCTCACCTCATTACTGCAGTCCTCAGGAGCAAGATCAGAGAGGCAGAGAAGGTGGTACCAGTAATAGGATACAAGGGTGGGCCAGAGGGATGTGCTACCGCTCTGATAGTTTTGAAGACAGGGAGGGTTAATAAATTACCATAATTATACACCCTATAAGATAACACCCGGCATATAAGACGACTCCTGACTTTTGAGAAGATTTTCAGGGGTTAAAAAGTCGTCTCATGCGCCGGAAAATATGGTACATATATATACAGTCATATGAAAAAGTTTGGGCACCCCTATTATTCTTAAGCTTAATGTTTTCTAAAAATTGGTGTTTTTGCAACAGCTATTTCAGTTTGATATATGTAATAACTGTTGGACACAGTAATGTTTCTGCCTTGAAATGAGGTTTATTGTACTAACAGAAAATGTGCAATCTGCATTCAAACAAAATTTGACAGGTGCGTAAGTATGGGCACCCTTATCATTTTCTTGTTTTAAATACTCCTACCTACTTTTTACTGACTTACTAAAGCACTTTTTTTGGTTTTGTAACCTCATTGAGCTTTGAACTTCATAGCCAGGTGTATGCAATCATGAGAAAAGCTACTTAAAGTGGCCACTTACAAGTTGTTCTCCTGTTTGAAGCTCCACTGAAGAGTGCCATCATGGGCTCCTCAAAACAACTGTCAAATGATCTGAAAACAAAGATTATTCAACATAGTTGTTCAGGGGAAGGATACAAAAAGCTGTCTCAGAGATTTAACCTGTCAGTTTCCACTGTGAGGAACATAGCAAGGAAATGGAAGAACACAGGGACAGTTCTTGTTAAGGCCAGAAGTGGCAGGCCAAGAAAAACTTCAGAAAGGCAGAGAAGAAGAATGGTGAGATCAGTCAAGGACAATCCTCAGACCACCTCCAGAGAGCTGCAGCATCAACTTGCTGCAGATGGTGTCACTGTGCATCGGTCAACTATACAACGCACTTTGCACAAGGAGAAGCTGTATGGGAGAGTGATGCGAAAGAAGCCGTTTCTGCAAGCACGCCACAAACAGAGTCGGCTGAGGTATGCAAAAGCACATTTGGAGAAGCCAATTTCTTTTTGGAAGAAGGTCCTATGGACTGATGAAACCAAGATTGAGTTGTTTGGTTATACAAAAAGGCGTTATGCATGGTGGCAAAGAAACACAGCATTCCAAGAAAAACACTTGCTACCCACAGTAAAATTTGGTGGAGGTTCCATCATGCTTTGGGGCTGTGTGGCCAATGCCGGCACCGGGAATCTTGTTAAAGTTGAGGGACGCATGGATTCCACTCAGTATCAGCAGATTCTTGACAATAATTTTCAAGAATCAGTGATAAAGTTGAAGTTACGCAGGGGATGAATCTTTCAGCAAGACAATGATCCAAAACACCGCTCCAAATCTACTCAGGCATTCATGCAGAGGAACAATTACAATGTTCTGGAATGGCCATCCCAGTCCCCAGACCTGAATATCATTGAACATCTGTGGGATCATTTGAAGAGGGCTGTCCATGCTCGGCGACCATCAAACTTAACTGAACTGGAATTGTTTTGTAAAGAGGAATGGTCAAAAATACCTTCATCCAGGATCCAGGAACCCATTAAAAGCTACAGGAAGCGACTAGAGGCTGATATTTTTGCAAAAGGAGGATCTACTAAACATTAATGTCACTTTTCTGGTGAGGTGCCCATACTTATGCACCTGTCAAATTTTGTTTGAATACAGATTGCACATTTTCTGTTAGTACAATAAACCTCATTTCAAGGCAGAAACATTACTGTGTCCAACAGTTTTTACATAGATCAAACTGAAATAGCTGTTGCAAAAACACCAATTTTTATAAAACATTAAGCTTAAGATTAATAGGGGTGCCCAAACTTTTTCATATGACTGTATATATATATATATATATATATATATATATATACACTGTGTTCCAAATAATTATGCAAAAAGTATTTAGGAGTGATAACGTAAGAATTTTTTAGTTTGTCAGTTAAACTCATTGATGGTGATGTGTGTCAGGGCTCTTTATATAACTGTAAGCAATTGCAGACACCTGTGCTAGATAGTTTGGCAGGTGTGTCCAATGAAAGGCAAGACTACTTAAGAAGGCTGTCCCACATTATTAAGCAGCCTACATTTTCTTTCAAAATGGGTAAGAAAAAGGATGTGTCGGCTGCTGAGAAGCAACAAATTGTGGAGTGTTTAGGTCAAGGCATGACTACAATAAACATTGCCAAGACACTTCATCGTGATCATCGCACAATCAAGAAGTATGTAGCTGATTCACAGAACACATGTGTGCGTGCTGATAAGGGAAAATTGAGGACTCTTTCCTAGAGGCAATTACGTCAGGTTAAAAGAGCAGCGGCAAAAAAGCCTTGTCATAGCAGCAGACAAGTTTTTGAAGCTGCTGGTGCCTCCAACGTCCCCCGAACAACAAGATGCAGGGTCCTTCAGAGGTTTGCAGCTGTGCGTGAGCCATCCTGTCGACCTCCTCTATCCACTGCACACAAGCAGAAACGGCTCCAGTGGGCCAAACAATACATGAAGCCAGACTTCAAAACTGTTTTGTTCACCGATGAGTGCCGTGCAACGCTCGATGTTCCAGATGGATGGAGTGGAGGATGGCTGGTTGATGGACACCCCATGCAAACACGGCTACGGCGCCAACAAGGAGGAGGTGGAGTAATGTTTTGGGCTGGAATCATGGGGAGAGAGATTGTCGGCCCCTTTAGGATCCCTGAAGGGGTAAAGATGAACTCCATAATATATGTGGAATTTCTCAAACAGCACTTCCTGCCATGGTTCAGTGCTTTCCGCAGCAAGATCATTTTCATGCATGATAATGCACCGTCTCATGCTGCACATAACACATCTGCATCTCTGGCTAATATGGGCATAGAAGGGGACAAACTTATGGTGTGGCCCCCATGCTCGACTCACCTAAACCCCATTGAGAACCTCTGGAGCATCATCAAAAAGAGTGTCTATGATGGCGGGAGGCAGTTCACATCTAAGCAACAGCTCTGGGAGGGTATTCTGTCCTCATGCAAAACAATTGAAGCAGAAACCATCCAAAACCTGACAAATTCAATGGACGAGAGTGTTCAGAAGCTCCTTTCGAACAAGGGGTCCTATGTGCAAATGTAACATCACCTAGAATAAAGTTTTGAGTTGAAAACTGTTTGACTTCAGTTTGTAATAACCTGCTAATGCTTATAATTTCAAAAATGACCATTTTTTTGTTCTTTATTAAAATGAAAAGGTTGAAAACTCTGCTGTGCATAATAATTTGGAACATGCATTTTGAGTGCAGTTTGAGTGTTTTATTTTTTTAAAAATATACTGTTATCATAGGCAGTTTGTACAAAAACCTTTCAAATGTACTCTAATAGTTATTTGACTGGAAAATTACAATGACTGCAATTCATATAGGTAATTTGGGAAAATCTGAGAAAATATTATTTGCATAATAATTTGGAACACAGTGTATATATACACTGCTCAAAAAAATAAAGGGAACACTCAAATAACACATCCTAGATCTGAATGAATAAAATATTCTCATTGAATACTTTGTTTTGTACAAAGTTGAATGTGCTGACAACAAAATCACATAAAAATCATCAATGGATATCAAATTTATTAACCAATGGAGGCCTGGATTTGGAGTCACCCCCAAAATTAAAGTGGAAAAACACACTAAAGGCTGATCCAACTTTGATATAATGCCCTTAAAACAAGTCAAAATGAGGCTCAGTATTGTGTGTGGCCTCCACGTACCTGTATGACCTCCCTACAATGCCTGGGCATGCTCCTGAATAGGTTGCGGATGGTCTCCTGTGGGATCTCCTCCCAGACCTGGACTAAAGCATCCGCCATCTCCTGAACAGTTTGTGGTGCAACGTGACGTTGGTGGATGGAGCGAGACATGATGTCCCAGAAGTGCTCAATCGGATTCAGGTCTGGGAAATGGGCGGGCCAGTCCATAGCTTCAATGCCTTGCTCTTGCAGGAACTGCTGACACACTCCAGCCACATGAGGTCTGGCATTGTCCCGCATTAGAAGGAACCCAGGGTCAACCGCACCAGCATATGAACTCACAAGGGGTCTGAGGAACTCATCTCGGTACTTTATGGCAGTCAGGCTACCTCTAGCGAGCACATGGAGGGCTGTGCGGCCCTCCAAAGAAATGCCACCCAACACTATTACTGACCCACTGCCAAACAGGTCACGCTGAAGGATGTTTCAGGCAGCAGATCACACTCCACGGCGTCTCCAGACTCTGTCCTGTCTGTCACATGTGCTCAGCGTTAACCTTTCATCTGTGAAGAGCATGGGGCACCAGTGGCGACTTTGCAAATCCTGGTGTTCTGTGGCATTTCTTTGGAGGGCCGCACAGCCCTCCATGTGCTCTCCAGAGGTAGTCTGACTGCCATTAGATACTGAGATGAGATCCTCAGACCCCTTGTGAGACCATATGCTGGTGCAGTTGGCCCTGGGTTCCTCCTAATGCAGGACAATGCCAGACCTCCTGTGGCTGGAGTGTGTCAGCAGTTCCTGAAAGATGAAGGCATTGAAGCTACTGACTGGCCCTCCCGTTTCCCAGACCTGAATCCGATTGAGCACATCTGGGACATAATGTCTCGCTTCATCCACCAACGTTGCACCACAGACTGTCCAGGAGTTGGCAGAAGCTTTAGTCCAGCTCTGGGAGGAGATCCCACAGTAGACCATCGGCAACCTCATCAAGAGCATGCCCAGGCGTTGTAGGAAGGTCATACATGCACGTGGAGGCCACACACAATACTGAGTCTCATTTTGACTTGTTTTAAGGACATTACATCAAAGTTGGATGAGAATGTAGTGTGTTTTTCCACTTTAATTTTGGGGGTGACTCCAAATCCAGGCCTCCATTAACTAATAAATTTGATTTCCATTGATGATTTTTGTGTGCTTTTGTTGTCAGCACATTCAACTTTGTACAGAACAAAGTATTCAATGAGAATATTTTATTCATTCAGATCTAGGATGTGTTATTTGAGTGTTCCTTTTATTTTTTGGAGCAGTGTATATATACAGTGGTGGCCAAAAGTATTGGCACCCCTGCAATTCTGTCAGATGATACTCAGTTTCTTCCTGAAAATTATTGCAATCACAAATTCTTTGGTATTATTATCTTCATTTAATTTGCTTGCAAGGAAAAAACACAAAAGAGAATGAAGCAAAAATCAAATCATTGATCATTTCACACAAAACTCCAAAAATGGGCCAGACAAAAGTATTGACACCCTCAGCCTAATACTTGGTTGCAAAACCTTTAGCCAAAATAACTGCGAACAACCGAGTTTCTTACAATACTCTGCTGGAATTGTAGACCATTCTTCTTTGGCAAACTGCTCCAGGACCCTGATATTTGAAGGGTGCCTTCTCCAAACTGCCATTTTGAGATCTCTCCACAAGTGTTCTATGGGATTAAGGTCTGGACTCATTGCTGTCCACCTTAGAAGTCTCCAGTGCTTTCTCTCAAACCATTTTATAGTGCTTTTGGAAGTGTTTTTTTTTTCTTCCGTCAGACTGTACAAACAAGCGTCTTATTAACATTTTGGTATTTCACCCCACCCCCAAATTGAGTGTGTCTGTGACTGTTCAGACACCAATATATCTGTTTAAAAGAGTCTGGTGTAGGCCAGAAAAATAGAACTGTGGTTTTGCAGTTCCACATGTCAAATCTCTGTATTATCCTGCTTTTGGCATTTTTTGCCGTAAAAAAAACCTGTAATAGTGTCTCCCTGACTGGTCAGACACCAATATATCTGTTTAAAAGATTCTGGTGTACGCCACATAACTATAACTGTGGTTTTGTAGTTCCACGTGTCAAATCTCTGTATTATCCTGCTTTTGGCATTTTTTGCCGTAAAAAAAGCTGTAATAGTGTCTCCCTGACTGGTCAGACACCGATATTTTTGTTTAAAAGAGTTTGGTGTAGGCCAGAAAAATAGAACTGTGGTTTTGCAGTTCCACAGGTC
Source organism: Phyllobates terribilis (assembly GCF_046119375.1). Classification (NCBI taxonomy): domain Eukaryota; kingdom Metazoa; phylum Chordata; class Amphibia; order Anura; family Dendrobatidae; genus Phyllobates; species Phyllobates terribilis. The sequence continues at coordinate 289,303,266 of NW_027362761.1, forward strand.
AAATCTCTGTATCATCCTGCTTTTGTCATTTTTTGCCGTAAAAAAAAACTGTAATAGTGTCTCCCTGACTGATCAGACACCAATATATCTGTTTAAAAGAGTCTGGTGTAGGCCAGAGAAATAGAACTGTGGTTTTCCTCTTCCACGGTTCTAATCTCCTTTCTATTACCCTTTTGCCATTGATAGTGCGAGTGTAAGCTATTTTACTACATTTACAATGGGCAAGGCGCGTGGCAAGGGACGTGGAACTGGATGTTCTGGTGATGGTGCGTGCAGAGGACGGGGCAGTGGCCAAGGTGAAAATGTGCCACAACCAACCGCCACATCTTCTTGCTCCCAGTTCTTGACCGAATTACTAGGGAAGCACACTACAACACCAATATTGCGAACTGATCATTGTGAACAGGATATTAATTGGATAGCAGATAATACTTCCAGTTACCTGGGCACCACCACCTCTGGTCTGTCTTCCACACGGTCATGTTTTAGTAGCCGTGAGTCTCGACCGCATACTCCTCCTCATCCTGATGCTCCTTCCTCCCACCATGCCGAGTGTCGTCAGACAGCAACTGATCCAACACTTGGACACTCTGAAGAGCTGTTCACTGGTCCATTTCCATATTTGTGCCCCTCGCCTGCTGCGCTTGAAGTGGTGGAAGAGGAGATCCCATGTAGCGATGCCCAGATATTTGAACAGCCACGGCCACAAGAAGTCGACGCTGGCAATTTGTCACAAGAGGTGGACGATGACGAGACACAACTGCCACGAAGTGAGGAGGAGGATCATGGTGCACAAGTGGAAGAGGAGGAGGTGGTGGTTGATCTAGTAACTGACCCAACGTGGCAAGATGACATGCAGAGCGAGGCCAGCAGCACACAGGGGGAGGGAGGTAGAGTACCCCAACAGGCAGGAAGAAGCAGTGTGGTGGCCGCACACAGAAGGCGGGCAACCTTTCCCCATAACACCAACATGAGGGACGTTGCCAGTACAACCAGTAGGTCTTCCAGAGTCTGGAATTTTTTTAAAGACTCTGCTGACAACCCAAAAAGGCCATTTGTACCACCTGCCATGCCAGCATCAGCAGGGGTGACAAAACTACCAGCCTGACCACCACCAGCATGATCAGGCACATGGCAGCAAAGCACCAGAGTTTATGGGGCAAACCCCAGGGTCCACAACCAGTATCAGCGGGTGTCACCACTGCTTCGTCCGCTGTTGTGTATGCAATAGAACCCCCTGTTGTGCGTGCAAGGCAATCCCCTGTCCATACTGCATGTAAAGATGCCCCCTCCTCTCAGTCTTCACTTGTTATGGCAGTTTCTCAAGAAACAGCATCAACGTCCACGTACACGTCCCACCGCAGCGTGGGACGCAGTGGTTATACCAGCAAACGCTGCATTACAGTCCTGTGCGCTGCTCCTGTTGCTGAAATTGCTGGACTTAGCTCCAGGTCCCGGGGGCCAGGAAAAATCCTTTTTTTCTATCTAAATCCTCTTTTTTTTTTCCTCCTCCACAATGTACAAATACCCATCTTATTAACCTTTTGGTGTGTCCCCCCCCAAAAAAAAAAGTGTGCCTCTGATTTTTCAGACACAAATATATCTGTTGAAAATAATCTGGTGTAGGCCAGAGAAATAGAAGTGTGGTTTTGCAGTTCTATGGGCCATTTGTATCTAAAAAAAACAGTTTGAGTGTGTCGCTCACTGTTCAGCCGCAAATATATATATTTAAAAAAGTCTGGTATACACCAGTAAATTATTACTGTGGTTTTGCAGTTCCACGGTAAAACATCTCTATTATCCTGTTTTTGGCATTTTTTGCTGTATAAAAATAATAATAGTGTCTCCCTGATTTTTCAGACACAAATATATCTGTTGAAAATAGTCTGGTGTAGGCCAGAGAGACAGAAGTGTGGTTTTGCAGTTCCACGTCTCAAACCTCTGTATTATCCACTTTTGGGCCATTTGTATCTCAAAAAAACAGTTTGAGTGTGTCGCTCACTGTTCAGCCGCAAATATCTCTATTTAAAAAAGTGTGGTATACCCCAGTAAACAATAACTGTGGTTTTGCCATCCCACGGTAAAAAATCTCTATTATTCAGCTTTTGGTAGTTTTTTCCGTAAAGAAAAACAGTAGTGTCTCCTGACTGTTGTGACACAAAAATATATCTGTTGAAAATAGTCTTGTGTAGGCCCGACATCCCAGTGTGGTTTCGCTGTTCCACGGGTCAAATCGCTGTACTATCCAGTTTTGGGCCTTTGGTATCTAAAAAAAAAGCAGTTTGAGTGTGTCGCTCACTGTTCAGCCGCAAATATCTCTATTTAAAAAAGTGTGGTATACCCCAGTAAACAATAACTGTGGATTTCCTCTTCCACGGTTCTATTCTACTCTTTATTACCCTTTTTCCATTGATAGTGCAAGTGTAAGCTATTTTACTTCATTTACAATGGGCAAGGCGCGTGGCAAGGGACGTGGAAGTGGACGTTCTGGTGATGGTTCGTGCAGAGGATGGGGCCGTGGCCAAGGTGAAAATGTGCCACAACCAACAGCCACATCTTCTCGCTCCCACTTCTTGACCGAATTACTAGGGAAGCACAGAACAACACCAGTATTGAGAACTGATCAGTGTGAACAGGTTATTAATTGGATAGCAGACAATACTTCCAGTTACCTGGGCACCACCACCTCCGGTCTGTCTTCCACACGGTCAACTCTTAGTAGCCGTGAGTCTCGACCGCATACTCCTCCTCACCCTTATGCTCCTTCCTCCCACCATGCCGAGTGTCGTCAGACAGCAAGTGATCCCACACTTGAACACTCTGAAGAGCTGTTCACTGGTCCATTTCCATATTTGGGCCCCTCGCCTGATGCGCTTGAAGTGGTGGAAGAGGAGATCCCATGTTGCGATGCCCAAATATTTGAACAGCCACGGCCACAGGAAGTCGACGTTGGCAATCTGTCACAAGAGGTGGACGATGACGAGACACAATTGCCAGGAAGTGAGGAGGAGGATGGTGGTGCCAAGTGGAAGAGGAGGAGGTGGTGGATGATCTAGTAACTGACCCAACGTGGAAGGAGGACATGCAGAGTGAGGCCAGCAGCACACAGGGGGAGGGAGGCAGAGTACCCCAACAGGCAGGAAGAAGCAGTGTGGTGGCCGCAGACAGAAGGCAGGCAACCGTTCCCCGTAACACCAACACGAGGGACGTTGCCAGTACAAGCGGTAGGTCTTCCAGAGTCTGGAATTTTTTTAAAGACTCTGCTGATAACCCAAAAAAGGCCATATGTTCCACCTGCCATGCCAGCATCAGCAGGGGTGACAAATCTACCAGCCTGACCACCACCAGCATGATCAGGCACATGGCAGCAAAGCACCCGACTTTGTGGGGCGAAACCCAGGGTCCACGACCAGTGTCAGCGGGTGTCACCACTGCTTCTTCCACTGTTGTGCGTGCAATAGAACCCCCTGTTGTGTGTGCAAGGCAATCCCCTGTCCATACTGCATGTAAAGATGCCCCCTCCTCTCAGTCTTCACTTGTTATGGCAGTTTCTCAAGAAACAGCATCAACGTCCACGTACACGTCCCACCGCAGCGTTCAATTGTCCATATCCCAGACCTTTGAACGAAAGCGGAAATTCGCAGCTAATGCCCCACAGGCCACAGTCCTAAATTCGAACATTTCACGACTGCTTGCATTGGAAATGCTGCCTTTTAGGCTGGTGGAGACGGAATCCTTCCGCAATCTTATGGCGGTGGCCGTCCCTCGGTACTCCGTCCCCAGCCGACACTATTTAGCCCGGTGTGCAATCCCCGCAATACACAAGCACGTGCCCTCAACAACGCAGTTACTGGGAGAGTCCACCTGACAACGGACACGTGGACAAGTGCTTGTGGCCAGGGACGGTACATCTCTCTGACGGCACACTGGGTAAACATAGTGGAAGCCGGGACCCAGTCGGACCTTGGGACGGAACACAGCCTCCCCACACCGAGGATTGCGGGCCCTATGTCAGTCAGAGTTGCCCCCACAGTGTACAGCTCCTGCGCATCCTTCTCCTCCTCCTCCTCCTCATGTTCAGCCTCCATCTCAGATATCACCACATCAGTTACAAGCTGGAAGCATTGCAGTACTGCCTCCGCCAAGCGGCAACAGGCTGTGCTGAAACTCATAAGCTTAGGTGATAAACCTCACACTGCTTGTGAGTTGTGGACAGCTGTGAAAGAGCAGGCAGATCTGTGGCTGAGACCGCTGAACCTACATCCCGTCATGGTCATGTGTGACAATGGCCGTAACCCGGTGGCGGCTCTGAGGCGAGGTGAGATCACACACGTACCATGCCTGGCTCATGTGCTTAACCTCGTGGTTCAGCGGTTTCTTAAATCGTACCCCGAGTTGCCAGATCTGCTCGTGAAAGTACGCCGCCTGTCAGCTCATTTTCGGAAGTCGGCTACAGCTTCCGCCGCCCTTGCTGTGTTGCAGCAGCGTTTGCAGCTTCCGGCACACTGACTGGTGTGTGATGTCCCCACACATTGGAACTCTGCCCTCCACATGTTACAAAGGATTTGTGAGCAGAAGAGAGCAGTTGTGGAGTACCAGCTGCAACAAGGCCGTCGATATTCAGGTCAGACTCCACACATAAGACCTCAGGAGTGGACCTGGATGTCTGACATATGTACCATCCTGACAAACTTTGAGGAGGCCACCAAGATGGTGAGTGGCGATGACGCCATCATTAGTGTCAACATCCCACTTGTCTGTCTTTTGCAACGCTCTCTGCAGAGAATTAAAGAGGAGGCATTGCAGCCAGAGTATGATGAGATGGATCAAGAAGCCGTAGCGGGCAATTACACACAGCCCAGCGTCATCTCATCCCAACGTGCATTGGGGGACAATGAGGGAGAGGAGGAGGAGGAAGAACAGGAGCTGCTATCATGCGTTGTAGACGGTAGTACCTGTACAAGTGTCATACCGTCGGTTCAGCGTGGGTGGCCTGAGGACAGGGGGGAGGAGGAAGAGGAGGAAGAGAGCATGGTCAGTCATCATCTTGGTGAGGACACGGAAATCTTGCCCGTTACCAGTCTGGCACGCATGGCTGACTTTATGTTACGCTGCCTTAACCGTGACCCTCGCGTTGTCAAAATGTTGGGTGACAGTCATTACTGGTTGGTGACACTTGTAGACCCCCGCTACAAGGAGAACTTTCACTCTCTTATTCCTGAGGTGGAGAGGTCTACAAAAATGGGGCAATACCAGAATGCCCTTGCTGCAGAACTCTTAAAAAAATTCCCATCTGAACACGCTAGCGGCAGAATTCACAGTTCGTTGCCCAAATAAGGCGTACAGGCGAGAGAGATGCAACTCCAATCCAGCAGAGGCAGGGGAACACTGTCAACGTTCTGCGACAGTTTTCTGACACCCGCCCAGCTTACAGGCCCTGAGGCGCGGGGTACTCTCACAAGGAGTGGAAAGTTTCAAAAGATGGTGAGGGAGTACCTTGCCGATCGTACCAGCGTCCTCCGTGATTCCTCTGTGCCTTTCAATTATTGGGTATCCAAGCTAGACACTTGGAATGAACTCGCTCTGTACGCCTTGGAGGTCCTGGCCTGCCCTGCCGCTAGCGTGTTATCGGAGCGTGTTTTTAGTGCCGCTGGGGGAATTTTAACTGATAAGCGCACTCGCCTGTCAACTGACAATGCTGACAAGCTGACCCTTATCAAAATGAACAAGGGCTGGATTGGGCCAGACTTCTCATCACCACCAAATGACAGCAGAGTAACATAAAGTCAAATCCACTGTGTTATTTCGGGAGGTGTATTCACATGCACCGCTTCACACCCACACATGGGTATACGCTTCCTCGTTTCGGCTGTTTAATCTTCTTCTCCTTATCCTCAGCCTCCACCACCACTATACCACCAGGGTGCCAGTATTGCAAGTTCCTCCGTCCTAATTTTTGGCAGCTTTTGCTGGGAAAGCATAAGCAAATAACATGGGACACCCACTCCCCAATAATGGGACTTATGTTTGTAATATGCTGTACTGCATGGATCTTGTAAGGGGCATTGTAAGTTGCTCCATCCTAATTTTTGGCAGCTTTTGCTGGGAAAGCATAAGCCAATACTATGGAAGACCCACTCCCCAAAAATGGGACTTATGTTTTTAATATGCTGTACTGCATGGCTCTTGTAAGGGGCATTGCAAGTTCCTCCGTCCTAATTTTTGGCAGCTTTTGCTGGGAAAGCATACGCAAATACTATGGGAGACCCACTCCCCAATAATGGGACTTATGTTTGTAATATGCTGTACTGCATGGCTCTTGTAAGGGGCATTGCAAGTTGCTCCATCCTAATTTTTGGCAGCTTTTGCTTGCAAGGCCTAAGCAAATACTATGGGAGACCCACTCCCCAATAATGGGACTTATGTTTGTAATATGCTGTACTGCATGGCTCTTGTAAGGGGCATTGCAAGTTGCTCCATCCTAATTTTTGGCAGCTTTTGCTTGCAAGGCATAAGCAAATACTATGGGACACCCACTCCCCAATAATGGGACTTATGTTTGTAATATGCTGTACTGCATGGCTCTTGTAAGGGGCATTGCAAGTTGCTCCGTCCTAATTTTTGGCAGCTTTTGCTGGGAAAGCATAAGCAAATACTATGGGAGACCCACTCCCCAATAATGGGACTTATGTTTGTAATATGCTGTACTGCATGGCTCTTGTAAGGGGCATTGCAAGTTGCTCCATCCTAATTTTTGGCAGCTTTTGCTGGGAAAGCATAAGCAAATACTATGGGAGACCCACTCCCCATCTATGGGACTTATGTTTGTAATATGCTGTACTGCATGGCTCTTGTAAGGGGCATTGCAAATTGCTCCATCCTAATTTTTGGCAGCTTTTGCTTGCAAGGCATAAGCAAATACTATGGGACACCCACTCTCCAATAATGGGACTTATGTTTGTAATATGCTGTACTGCATGTGACGCGCCCCCTGGGCCCTGTGTACACTTGTGTGGGATACCCGGTGCCGGGTCTCTGGGGTCTGTAGTCTCCGTGGCGGTGACCCGGTTCCGTGGCTCAGGCTGGTCAAACCAGTGGCAGTCTTTCTTAGGTTTTGAGGTTAATTGTCCGACTGCGCCACCCGTGGATTGCGGTCAGGGAGTACCACCGCTGCGAGGCAGAACGCTGAGGCTGGTGTTGTGTGCGCAGCATAGAATGGGATAACTCCCCTCGGGAGGAGTATAGCCTCAGGGCAGTGAGTGTGGATGATGGGGGTGATGGTGCACGAGCGCAGCAGGAACGACTCAGAGTCTTTGCAGTGCAGTTCAGGGTCTTTACTGATGATTATAAGGTAGACCCTCCCGGGAGTACTGGCTAGCATAAGAGGCCTGGTCAGTCTGTGAGCAAGCAGGAGTTCCCCTGGCCAGGTGGAGTTGTAGGCCTCCCCGTCTGTCTGCACTCTTCCTGGCTACCTTGCTGTAAGCGGGTTGAAGTAGCCCGCGTCCCTGAGTGTACCGTGTAGTGCTCACCCGTATGGCTGGTGACTTGGGGCCTTCTGTTAGCCTCCGCTCCATGACGGCGGTGCTGGTCCCTTGCTTGTGACTGAGCCTCCGGGCTTCTATGGCCAGAGGACCTGAAATCCCCTGCCGGCTGGTTTCTGCTGCTGGATATATAAGTCCTCACAGCTTCGGACTCCTGTGTCCGGTTCCTATTGTCTTCTGCCAGGGCGAGCTCTGCTCAGCATCCAGCCCCTGGTCTTTAGCTCCTAGCTCCTACAGAGCTCCTTGCTGTTACTTTCCCTGGCTCTCACTCTGACTCTGACTGTTCTCTGACTCACTCAACCCCGCCCCAGATCCAGTTTATAAGGGCAGAATTCTCCCCTCCCAGGACTGGGGCAGGAGGATGTTGCATGTTTAAGGGATCCTGACCAGGAAACCTCCCACTTGCTCTCCGACGTAATATCTCTATTACTTCGGTGACCAGACTCCTGGGGTGCCACACATGGCTCTTGTAAGGGGCATTGCAGTTCCTCATAATTTTTGGAAAGCCTTCCATTCACTGCTTAGGCCAACAGTGCACAGGTGACCCAGTTGCTATAAATCGAAAAAAAGGTTTAGTTAACGCCCTCTGACCTCCATGTCATTTCCAAGGGGCATTGGAGTGGCTCGAAATTTTTGGTAGGCATTGCATTCACTGTATGCCCTATAACTGTGTAGCCGAACTGCTCCTTTTGTTACAGAAACATATCCTACAAGACATATCTGGTTGACTGGCCTGATATTGATGTGAATGGTCCCTGTTCCTCCTGCTCTTTCTCCTTTGCCACCACCTCATCCATGATTTATCACCTGAAGCTTTGTTTTAACGGGAGTCATAGAACTGGGTAGTAGCAGGAAAACATCCAGCAATCCTCGGAGAAGGTAGGATATGCGCCAAAACGCGGACTACCTCAGGACTAGCCGCTACTACATACATGCGCTTGCATTCCAAGAAAACAAAGCAGATGCTAACTTCTGTCATCATCATGCTCCTCACCTAGGCACTCTCAACTCCCCTGATGGAGAAGCCAGGGCCCACCGGAGGAGTCTGGTTCTCTGGTGGGCTAGTCCAATGCTGCCCTAAAGCAGGCCAGGCTAAGAAAAGTGTGGGGGAAGGTGACAGGAGAAATCAGGGCGGCTGGGGACCGAGTATGGACACCTGGCCACCACCTGGCGGCTGGGGACCGAGCGTGGACACCCGGCCGCCGGGCGGCTGGGGACAGAGTATGGATACCTCACTGCCGAAGCGGCCATGAGGTAGTGGCCAACTTCGGCCTCCTCCAAACTAAAAGGCCCCATTTCAAGTGAAGGCTAGCAGTATGGTATTGCAGCCTGGGGGTGGGTGGGTGGTTGGCTGCATATTTTCGCTTGCATTGCAAGGAATGGGGGAGGTACAATTGAACACTGCCCTGGGACAAGGACTTGATCGGGGATAGTTGCAAGTCTGCATCTTCTGATGCGGCAAGGATCACTTCTGATGGGCACACTTTTAGACAGTGACCTGGGGGTCGGAGATGCTTCCAGGGGTCTTCCCCATGCTGATCCCTTGTCTTTTCAGCACTGTATGCATGTGTCACACAGCACATGGCCAGATAAGGTTGTAAAATGTTAAAATGACATTTCCCGGTGAACGCATTTGTCACGGTTGAAAGCAATAAAAAAAGTGCAAAAACGCATGAAAAATGCTACTTGTGAACATAGCCCAAGGTGTGGAGGAGTATTTTTGTTTTTGGTTATTTATTTTATCTTATACACAAGTTTTTTCCCTGGAAAGGAAATTCCTTAACATATATTTCACAGGAAAACCATTTCAGTTTCGTTTTTGAACGTTTTATTGTGAGCCCGCAAAAGTGGCTTAATACCTCTGACCACGTTGTTGACAGCAGTGACCTGGGGGTCATAAATGCTTCCAGGGGCGATCCCCATGCTGCCCCCATGTCTTTTGAGCACTGTCACTATCGTTTTGGGCACTTTTTAGGCTTTCTACAGACTGCCGGGGGTGCTGCCGCAAAAATGCTCGGGTCTCTCATAGACTAACATTGGGCTCGTTGCTCGGATCGAGCACCCAAGTATCACGGTAAGCTCGGCCCGAGCTTCGAGCACCCGAGCATTTTAGTGATCACTCAACACTATCAGTCGTCATCTTGGTGAGGACACGGAAGTCTTGCCCGTTACCAGTCTGGCACCCATGGCTGACTTTATGTTACGCTGCCTTACCCGTGACCCTCGCATTGTCAAATGTTGCGTGACAGTCATTACTGGTTGATGACACTTTTAGACCCCCTCTACAAGGAGAACTTTCACTCTCTTATTCCTGAGTTGGAGAGGTCTACAAAAATGGGGCAGTACCAGAAGGCCCTTGCTGCAGAACTATTAAAAAAATTCCCATCTGAACACGGTAGCGGCAGAGGTCACAGTTCGCTGCCCAACTAAGGCATACAGGCGAGAGAGACGCAACTCCAATCCAGCAGAGGCAGGGGAACACTGTCAATGTTCTAGGACAGTTTTCTGAGACCTGCCCAGCTTACAGGCCCTGAGGCGCGGGGTACTCTCACAAGGAGTGGAAAGTTTCAAAATATGGTGAGGAAGTATCAGCGTCCTCCGTGATTCCTCTGTGCCTTTTAATTATTGGGTATCCAAGCTGGACACTTGGAATGAACTCACTCTGTATGCCTTGGAGGTCCTGGCCTGCCCTGCCGCTATCGTGTTATCGGAGCGTGTTTTTAGTGCCGCTGGGGGAATTATAACTGATAAGGCCAGTCGCCTGTCAACTGACAATGCTGACAAGCTGACCCTTATCAAAATGAACAAGGGCTGGATTGGGCCAGACTTCTCATCACCACCAAATGACAGCAGAGTAACATAAAGTCAAATCCACTGTGTTATTTCGGGAGGTGTATTCCCATGCATCGCTTCACACCCACACATGGGTATACGCTTCCTCATTTCGGCTGTTTTTTGCCCTTCTCCTTCTCCTCAGCCTCCACGACCACTATACCACCAGGGTGACCGTGGTCCATGTTGCCAGCATTGCAAGTTCCTCTCTCCTAATTTTTGGCAGCTTTTGCTTGGAAGGCATATGCAAAGACTATGGGAGACCCACTCCCCAATAATGGGAATAATGTTTTTAATATGCTGTACTGCATGGCTCTTGTAAGTGACATTGCAAGTTCCGACTTCCTAATTTTTGGCAGCTTTTGCTTGAAAGGCATAGGCAAAGACTATGGGAGACCCACTCCCCAATAATGGGAATAATGTTTTTAATATGCTGTACTGCATGGCTCTTGTAAGGGACATTAAAATCGTCTTGTTAAGCTACTGTGACCTCCACGTCTCTTCCAAGGGTCGTTAATATTGTCTTTTTATTCCACTGCGACCTCCACCACAATTCCAAGGGGCATTAAAAGCGTCTTGTTAAGCTACTGTGACCTCCACGTCTCTTCCACAGGGCGTTGATATTGTCTTTTTATTCCACTGTAACCTCCACCACTCTTCCAAGGGGCATTGATATTGTCTTTTTATTCCACTGCGACCTCCACTACTCTTCCAAGGGGCATTAAAACCGTCTTGTTAAGCTACTGTGACCTCCACGTTTCTTCCACGGGGCATTGATATTGTCTTTTTATTCCACTGTAACCTCCACCACTCTTCCAAGGGGCATTAAAACTGTCTTGTTAAACCACTCTGAACTCCACGTCTCTTCCAAGGGGCATTAAAACCATCTTGTTAAGCTACTGTGACCTCCACATCTCTTCCAAGGGGCATTAAAACTGTCTTGTTAAACCACTCTGAACTCCACGTCTCTTCTAAGGGGCATTAAAACCGTCTTGTTAAACCACTCTGAACTCCACAGCTCTTCCAAGGGGCATTGACATGTTGTTTTTAATTACCTCTCACCTCCACGACTCTTGCAACGGGCAGTGCATTTCCTCCTAATTTTTGTCAGCTTTTGCTTTTCAATGCATAGGCGAACACTAAGGGAGACCCACTCCCCAATAATGGGTAGAAGGTTTTTAATACGCTGTAATCCACGTCTGTTTCAAGGGGCATTGCAGTGCCTAATAATTTTTGGAAAGCCTTCCATTCCCTGCTTAGGCCAAGAGTGTTCAGGAGACCCAGTTGTTATAAATGGAAAAAACGGTTTAGTTAAGGCCCTCTGACCTCCATGTCACTTCCAAGGGACATAGGAGTGCCTCGAAATTTTTGGTAGGCATTGCATTCACTGTATGCCTTATAACTGTGTAGCTGAACCGCTCCTTTTGGTACAGAAACATATCCTACAAGACATGTGTGGTTGGCTGGCCTGATATTGATGTGAATGGTCCCTGTTCCTCCTGCTCTTTCTCCTTTGCCACCACCTCATCCATCATTCTTCACCTGAAGCTTTGTTTTAACGGGAGTCATAGAACTGGGATAGTAGCAGGAAAACATCCAGCAATCCTCGAAGGAGGTAGAATATGCGCCAAAACGCTGACCACCTCAGGCCTAGCTGCTACTACATACATGCGCTTGTATTCCAAGGAACAGAAAGCTAAGGAGGTGGATGGCCTCATGATCATGAATAATTTACTCATTGTGTAGGAGGCCGACCACTGCTGCTGGCTACCTTCTGAACTTTGTGTTGAAGCCTGATTGACCCAGGACCCGCAATCCTCTATGTCTGGAGGACGTGTTGCATCCCAGTGTCCAACTGTGTCCCGGCTTCCACAATATTAACCCAGTGTGAAGGCGTCAGTGAGATGGACCATTCCTGGCCACATTCACTTGTCCACGTGTTTGTGGTTAGGCTGTCCTTCCCACTAAATGCACTGGGGAGGGCACAGGTAATGTTTTGGTATGCGCGCTTGTGTATAAGGCGCACCGGGACAAATAGGGGCGGCTGGGGACCATTTATGGACACCCGGCCACCCCCACGCGGCTGGGGACTGTGTGTGGGCACCCGGCCGCGGGGCGGCTGGGGACTGAGTATGGACACCCGGCCGCCCCCTGACGGCTGGGGACCAAGCGTGGACACCCGGCCGCCGGGCGGCTGGGGACTGAGTATGAATACCAGGCTACCGACGCAGCCATGACGTGGTGGCCAGATTCCACCTCCACATGCCTAAAAGGCCCAATTTCAAGTGCAAGCAAGCTAGCAGTATGGTATTGCAGCCTGGGGGTGGGTGGGTGGCAGGCTGCATACTTGCGCTTGTATTGCAAGTTATGGGGGAGGTACAATTGAACACTGCCCTGGGACAAGGACTTGAACAGGGATAGTTGCAAGTCTGCATCTTCTGATGCGGCAAGGATCACTTCTGATGGGCACACTTTTAGGCAGTGACCTGGGTGTCAGAGATGCTTCCAGGGGTCTTCCCCATGCTGTTCCCATGTCTTTTTAGCACTGTATGCATGTGTCACACAGCACATGGCCAGATAAGGTTGTAAAATGTTAAAATGACATTTCCCGGTGAATGCATTTGTCACGGTTGAAAGCAATACAAACGTGCAAAAACGCATAAAAAATGCTACTTGTGAACATAGCCTAAGGTGTGGAGGAGTATTTTTGTTTTTGGTTATTTATTTTACCTTATACACAGGTCTTTACCCTGGAAAGGATGTTCCTTAACCCCTTTCCTACCTGGTCAGTAATAGTACGCACGAGGTCGGGAAGGCCGGTTCAGCGGGGGCTCCGGCGGTGAGCCCGCACTGAAGCGAGCACATGTCAGCTGATTATTGGAATCGCAATCCACCCGCGGCTGTTAACATGTTAAATCTCTGACAGTGGCATTTTACTCGAGCTTCCGGGAGTCCTAAGCCCCGCCCATCAGTGACCCGTCACGTGATCGCGGGTCACCAATGGGTGGGCATGACAACTCAGAGTCTGCAGCAGACGCCTGTGGTTGTCATGTCTCAATTGCTATGAGCGCCACCTAGTGGTCAGCGCTCATAGCAAGTGAGCATTTCTTCTGCATACAAGCGATCTGCTCATCGCTTGTATGCAGTAGAAGCAATCAGACAACTGCTGCTTCTAGTCTCATCTGGTGACTATAGAAGCAAGCAGAAAGTGTAAAAAAAAAGTTTTTAAAAAAGTAAAAGAAATAAAAAATATATAAAAGTTTAAGTCACCTCCCTTTCGCCCCATTCAAAATAATATATATATATATATATATATAAAAAAAAAAACACATTCACATATTTGGTATCGCCGCGTTCAGAATCGCCCGATCTATCAATATAAAAGAAGAATTAATACAATCAGTAAACGGCGTAACGAGAAAAAAATTTTAAACGCCAGAATTAAGTTTTTTTGGTCGCTACAAATTTGCAATAAAATGCAATAACGGGCAATCAAAACATCGACTCTACCCCAAAATTGTATCAATAAAAGCGTCAGCCCGGCACGCAAAAAATAAGCCCTCACCTAGCCCCAGATCCCGAAAAATGGAGAAGCTAAGGGTCTCGGAAAATGGCGTCATTTTTTTTGTTTTTTTTAGCAAGCTTTGGATTTTTTTTTCACCACTTATATAAAAAAGAACCTATACATGTTTGGTGTCTATGAACTCGTAACAACGTGGAAAATAATGATGGCAGGTCAGTTTTATCAATCTGTGAACGTGGTGAAAAAAGGACCCAAAAAACAACTGTGGAAATGCATTTTTTTGCAGTTTCACTGCACTTGGAATTTTTTTCCCATTTTCCAGCACACGATATGGTAAAACCAGTGATGGTGTTTAAAAGTACAACTCATCCCGCAAAAAATAAGCCCTCACATGGCCATATTGAACGAAAATTAAAAAAGTTCTGGCTCTGGGAAGTAGGGGAGCAAAAAAGGAAACCACAAAAACAGAAAGACCCATGGTCGTTAAGGGGTTAACATATTTCACAGGAAAGCACTTTCACTTTCGTTTTTGAACGTTTTATTGTGAGCCTGTAAAAGTGGCTTAATACCTCTGACCACGTTGTTGACAGCAGTGACCTGGGGGTCAGAAATGCTTCCAGGGGCGATCCCCATGCTGTCCCCATGTCATTTGAGCACTGTCACTATCGTTTTGGGCACTTTTTAGGCTTTCTACAGACTGCCGGGGGAGCCGCCGCAAAAATGTTCGGGTCTCCCATAGACTAACATTGGGCTCGTTGCTCGGGTCGAGCACCCGAGTATCACAGTGAGCTCGGCCCGAGCTTCGAGCACACGAGCATTTTAGTGCTCGCTCAACACTAATCACCACCAAATGACAGCAGAGTAACATTAAGTCAAATCCACTGTGTTATTTCGGGAGGTGTATTCCCATGCACAGCTTCACACCCACACATGGGTATACGCTTCCTCATTTCAGCTGTTTTTTGCTCTTCTCCTTATCCTCAGCCTCCACCACCACTATACCACCAGGGTGACCGTGGTCCGTGTTGCCAGCATTGCAAGTTCCTCCGTCCTAATTTTTGGCAGCATTTGCTTGGAAGGCATAGGCAAAAACTATGGGAGACCCACTGACCAATATTGGGAATAATGTTTTTAATATGCTGTACTGCATGGCTCTTGTAAGGGGCATTGCAAGTTCCTCCATCCTAAGTTTTGGGCAGCTTTTGCTTGGAAGGCATAGGCAAAGACTATGGGAGACCCTCTCCCCAATAATGGAAATAATGTTTTTAATCTGCTGTACTGCATGGCTCTTGTAAGGGGCATTGCAAGTTCCTCCGTCCTAATTTTTGGCAGCTTTTGCTTGGAAGGCATAGGCAAAAACTATGGGAGACCCACTCCCCAATAATGGGAATATTGTTTTTAATATGCTGTACTGCATGGCTCTTGTAAGGGGCATTGCAAGTTCCTCCATCCTAATTTTGGCAGTTTTTGCTTTAAAGGCATAGTCAAAGACTATGGGAGACCCATTCCCCAATAATGGGACTTATGTTTGTAATATGCTGTACTGCATGGCTCTTGTAAGGGGCATTGCAAGTTGCTCCATCCTAATTTTTGGCAGCTTTTGCTTGCAAGGCATAAGCAAATACTATGGGACACCCACTCCCCAATAATGGGACTTATGTTTGTAATATGCTGTACTGCATGGCTCTTGTAAGGGGCATTGCAAGTTGCTCCGTCCTAATTTTTGGCAGCTTTTGCTGGGAAAGCATAAGCAAATACTATGGGAGACCCACTCCCCAATAATGGGACTTATGTTTGTAATATGCTGTACTGCATGGCTCTTGTAAGGGGCATTGCAAGTTGCTCCATCCTAATTTTTGGCAGCTTTTGCTGGGAAAGCATAAGCAAATACTATGGGAGACCCACTCCCCATCTATGGGACTTATGTTTGTAATATGCTGTACTGCATGGCTCTTGTAAGGGGCATTGCAAATTGCTCCATCCTAATTTTTGGCAGCTTTTGCTTGCAAGGCATAAGCAAATACTATGGGACACCCACTCTCCAATAATGGGACTTATGTTTGTAATATGCTGTACTGCATGTGACGCGCCCCCTGGGCCCTGTGTACACTTGTGTGGGATACCCGGTGCCGGGTCTCTGGGGTCTGTAGTCTCCGTGGCGGTGACCCGGTTCCGTGGCTCAGGCTGGTCAAACCAGTGGCAGTCTTTCTTAGGTTTTGAGGTTAATTGTCCGACTGCGCCACCCGTGGATTGCGGTCAGGGAGTACCACCGCTGCGAGGCAGAACGCTGAGGCTGGTGTTGTGTGCGCAGCATAGAATGGGATAACTCCCCTCGGGAGGAGTATAGCCTCAGGGCAGTGAGTGTGGATGATGGGGGTGATGGTGCACGAGCGCAGCAGGAACGACTCAGAGTCTTTGCAGTGCAGTTCAGGGTCTTTACTGATGATTATAAGGTAGACCCTCCCGGGAGTACTGGCTAGCATAAGAGGCCTGGTCAGTCTGTGAGCAAGCAGGAGTTCCCCTGGCCAGGTGGAGTTGTAGGCCTCCCCGTCTGTCTGCACTCTTCCTGGCTACCTTGCTGTAAGCGGGTTGAAGTAGCCCGCGTCCCTGAGTGTACCGTGTAGTGCTCACCCGTATGGCTGGTGACTTGGGGCCTTCTGTTAGCCTCCGCTCCATGACGGCGGTGCTGGTCCCTTGCTTGTGACTGAGCCTCCGGGCTTCTATGGCCAGAGGACCTGAAATCCCCTGCCGGCTGGTTTCTGCTGCTGGATATATAAGTCCTCACAGCTTCGGACTCCTGTGTCCGGTTCCTATTGTCTTCTGCCAGGGCGAGCTCTGCTCAGCATCCAGCCCCTGGTCTTTAGCTCCTAGCTCCTACAGAGCTCCTTGCTGTTACTTTCCCTGGCTCTCACTCTGACTCTGACTGTTCTCTGACTCACTCAACCCCGCCCCAGATCCAGTTTATAAGGGCAGAATTCTCCCCTCCCAGGACTGGGGCAGGAGGATGTTGCATGTTTAAGGGATCCTGACCAGGAAACCTCCCACTTGCTCTCCGACGTAATATCTCTATTACTTCGGTGACCAGACTCCTGGGGTGCCACACATGGCTCTTGTAAGGGGCATTGCAGTTCCTCATAATTTTTGGAAAGCCTTCCATTCACTGCTTAGGCCAACAGTGCACAGGTGACCCAGTTGCTATAAATCGAAAAAAAGGTTTAGTTAACGCCCTCTGACCTCCATGTCATTTCCAAGGGGCATTGGAGTGGCTCGAAATTTTTGGTAGGCATTGCATTCACTGTATGCCCTATAACTGTGTAGCCGAACTGCTCCTTTTGTTACAGAAACATATCCTACAAGACATATCTGGTTGACTGGCCTGATATTGATGTGAATGGTCCCTGTTCCTCCTGCTCTTTCTCCTTTGCCACCACCTCATCCATGATTTATCACCTGAAGCTTTGTTTTAACGGGAGTCATAGAACTGGGTAGTAGCAGGAAAACATCCAGCAATCCTCGGAGAAGGTAGGATATGCGCCAAAACGCGGACTACCTCAGGACTAGCCGCTACTACATACATGCGCTTGCATTCCAAGAAAACAAAGCAGATGCTAACTTCTGTCATCATCATGCTCCTCACCTAGGCACTCTCAACTCCCCTGATGGAGAAGCCAGGGCCCACCGGAGGAGTCTGGTTCTCTGGTGGGCTAGTCCAATGCTGCCCTAAAGCAGGCCAGGCTAAGAAAAGTGTGGGGGAAGGTGACAGGAGAAATCAGGGCGGCTGGGGACCGAGTATGGACACCTGGCCACCACCTGGCGGCTGGGGACCGAGCGTGGACACCCGGCCGCCGGGCGGCTGGGGACAGAGTATGGATACCTCACTGCCGAAGCGGCCATGAGGTAGTGGCCAACTTCGGCCTCCTCCAAACTAAAAGGCCCCATTTCAAGTGAAGGCTAGCAGTATGGTATTGCAGCCTGGGGGTGGGTGGGTGGTTGGCTGCATATTTTCGCTTGCATTGCAAGGAATGGGGGAGGTACAATTGAACACTGCCCTGGGACAAGGACTTGATCGGGGATAGTTGCAAGTCTGCATCTTCTGATGCGGCAAGGATCACTTCTGATGGGCACACTTTTAGACAGTGACCTGGGGGTCGGAGATGCTTCCAGGGGTCTTCCCCATGCTGATCCCTTGTCTTTTCAGCACTGTATGCATGTGTCACACAGCACATGGCCAGATAAGGTTGTAAAATGTTAAAATGACATTTCCCGGTGAACGCATTTGTCACGGTTGAAAGCAATAAAAAAAGTGCAAAAACGCATGAAAAATGCTACTTGTGAACATAGCCCAAGGTGTGGAGGAGTATTTTTGTTTTTGGTTATTTATTTTATCTTATACACAAGTTTTTTCCCTGGAAAGGAAATTCCTTAACATATATTTCACAGGAAAACCATTTCAGTTTCGTTTTTGAACGTTTTATTGTGAGCCCGCAAAAGTGGCTTAATACCTCTGACCACGTTGTTGACAGCAGTGACCTGGGGGTCATAAATGCTTCCAGGGGCGATCCCCATGCTGCCCCCATGTCTTTTGAGCACTGTCACTATCGTTTTGGGCACTTTTTAGGCTTTCTACAGACTGCCGGGGGTGCTGCCGCAAAAATGCTCGGGTCTCTCATAGACTAACATTGGGCTCGTTGCTCGGATCGAGCACCCAAGTATCACGGTAAGCTCGGCCCGAGCTTCGAGCACCCGAGCATTTTAGTGATCACTCAACACTATCAGTCGTCATCTTGGTGAGGACACGGAAGTCTTGCCCGTTACCAGTCTGGCACCCATGGCTGACTTTATGTTACGCTGCCTTACCCGTGACCCTCGCATTGTCAAATGTTGCGTGACAGTCATTACTGGTTGATGACACTTTTAGACCCCCTCTACAAGGAGAACTTTCACTCTCTTATTCCTGAGTTGGAGAGGTCTACAAAAATGGGGCAGTACCAGAAGGCCCTTGCTGCAGAACTATTAAAAAAATTCCCATCTGAACACGGTAGCGGCAGAGGTCACAGTTCGCTGCCCAACTAAGGCATACAGGCGAGAGAGACGCAACTCCAATCCAGCAGAGGCAGGGGAACACTGTCAATGTTCTAGGACAGTTTTCTGAGACCTGCCCAGCTTACAGGCCCTGAGGCGCGGGGTACTCTCACAAGGAGTGGAAAGTTTCAAAATATGGTGAGGAAGTATCAGCGTCCTCCGTGATTCCTCTGTGCCTTTTAATTATTGGGTATCCAAGCTGGACACTTGGAATGAACTCACTCTGTATGCCTTGGAGGTCCTGGCCTGCCCTGCCGCTATCGTGTTATCGGAGCGTGTTTTTAGTGCCGCTGGGGGAATTATAACTGATAAGGCCAGTCGCCTGTCAACTGACAATGCTGACAAGCTGACCCTTATCAAAATGAACAAGGGCTGGATTGGGCCAGACTTCTCATCACCACCAAATGACAGCAGAGTAACATAAAGTCAAATCCACTGTGTTATTTCGGGAGGTGTATTCCCATGCATCGCTTCACACCCACACATGGGTATACGCTTCCTCATTTCGGCTGTTTTTTGCCCTTCTCCTTATCCTCAGCCTCCACGACCACTATACCACCAGGGTGACCGTGGTCCATGTTGCCAGCATTGCAAGTTCCTCTCTCCTAATTTTTGGCAGCTTTTGCTTGGAAGGCATATGCAAAGACTATGGGAGACCCACTCCCCAATAATGGGAATAATGTTTTTAATATGCTGTACTGCATGGCTCTTGTAAGTGACATTGCAAGTTCCGACTTCCTAATTTTTGGCAGCTTTTGCTTGAAAGGCATAGGCAAAGACTATGGGAGACCCACTCCCCAATAATGGGAATAATGTTTTTAATATGCTGTACTGCATGGCTCTTGTAAGGGACATTAAAATCGTCTTGTTAAGCTACTGTGACCTCCACGTCTCTTCCAAGGGTCGTTAATATTGTCTTTTTATTCCACTGCGACCTCCACCACAATTCCAAGGGGCATTAAAAGCGTCTTGTTAAGCTACTGTGACCTCCACGTCTCTTCCACAGGGCGTTGATATTGTCTTTTTATTCCACTGTAACCTCCACCACTCTTCCAAGGGGCATTGATATTGTCTTTTTATTCCACTGCGACCTCCACTACTCTTCCAAGGGGCATTAAAACCGTCTTGTTAAGCTACTGTGACCTCCACGTTTCTTCCACGGGGCATTGATATTGTCTTTTTATTCCACTGTAACCTCCACCACTCTTCCAAGGGGCATTAAAACTGTCTTGTTAAACCACTCTGAACTCCACGTCTCTTCCAAGGGGCATTAAAACCATCTTGTTAAGCTACTGTGACCTCCACATCTCTTCCAAGGGGCATTAAAACTGTCTTGTTAAACCACTCTGAACTCCACGTCTCTTCTAAGGGGCATTAAAACCGTCTTGTTAAACCACTCTGAACTCCACAGCTCTTCCAAGGGGCATTGACATGTTGTTTTTAATTACCTCTCACCTCCACGACTCTTGCAACGGGCAGTGCATTTCCTCCTAATTTTTGTCAGCTTTTGCTTTTCAATGCATAGGCGAACACTAAGGGAGACCCACTCCCCAATAATGGGTAGAAGGTTTTTAATACGCTGTAATCCACGTCTGTTTCAAGGGGCATTGCAGTGCCTAATAATTTTTGGAAAGCCTTCCATTCCCTGCTTAGGCCAAGAGTGTTCAGGAGACCCAGTTGTTATAAATGGAAAAAACGGTTTAGTTAAGGCCCTCTGACCTCCATGTCACTTCCAAGGGACATAGGAGTGCCTCGAAATTTTTGGTAGGCATTGCATTCACTGTATGCCTTATAACTGTGTAGCTGAACCGCTCCTTTTGGTACAGAAACATATCCTACAAGACATGTGTGGTTGGCTGGCCTGATATTGATGTGAATGGTCCCTGTTCCTCCTGCTCTTTCTCCTTTGCCACCACCTCATCCATCATTCTTCACCTGAAGCTTTGTTTTAACGGGAGTCATAGAACTGGGATAGTAGCAGGAAAACATCCAGCAATCCTCGAAGGAGGTAGAATATGCGCCAAAACGCTGACCACCTCAGGCCTAGCTGCTACTACATACATGCGCTTGTATTCCAAGGAACAGAAAGCTAAGGAGGTGGATGGCCTCATGATCATGAATAATTTACTCATTGTGTAGGAGGCCGACCACTGCTGCTGGCTACCTTCTGAACTTTGTGTTGAAGCCTGATTGACCCAGGACCCGCAATCCTCTATGTCTGGAGGACGTGTTGCATCCCAGTGTCCAACTGTGTCCCGGCTTCCACAATATTAACCCAGTGTGAAGGCGTCAGTGAGATGGACCATTCCTGGCCACATTCACTTGTCCACGTGTTTGTGGTTAGGCTGTCCTTCCCACTAAATGCACTGGGGAGGGCACAGGTAATGTTTTGGTATGCGCGCTTGTGTATAAGGCGCACCGGGACAAATAGGGGCGGCTGGGGACCATTTATGGACACCCGGCCACCCCCACGCGGCTGGGGACTGTGTGTGGGCACCCGGCCGCGGGGCGGCTGGGGACTGAGTATGGACACCCGGCCGCCCCCTGACGGCTGGGGACCAAGCGTGGACACCCGGCCGCCGGGCGGCTGGGGACTGAGTATGAATACCAGGCTACCGACGCAGCCATGACGTGGTGGCCAGATTCCACCTCCACATGCCTAAAAGGCCCAATTTCAAGTGCAAGCAAGCTAGCAGTATGGTATTGCAGCCTGGGGGTGGGTGGGTGGCAGGCTGCATACTTGCGCTTGTATTGCAAGTTATGGGGGAGGTACAATTGAACACTGCCCTGGGACAAGGACTTGAACAGGGATAGTTGCAAGTCTGCATCTTCTGATGCGGCAAGGATCACTTCTGATGGGCACACTTTTAGGCAGTGACCTGGGTGTCAGAGATGCTTCCAGGGGTCTTCCCCATGCTGTTCCCATGTCTTTTTAGCACTGTATGCATGTGTCACACAGCACATGGCCAGATAAGGTTGTAAAATGTTAAAATGACATTTCCCGGTGAATGCATTTGTCACGGTTGAAAGCAATACAAACGTGCAAAAACGCATAAAAAATGCTACTTGTGAACATAGCCTAAGGTGTGGAGGAGTATTTTTGTTTTTGGTTATTTATTTTACCTTATACACAGGTCTTTACCCTGGAAAGGATGTTCCTTAACCCCTTTCCTACCTGGTCAGTAATAGTACGCACGAGGTCGGGAAGGCCGGTTCAGCGGGGGCTCCGGCGGTGAGCCCGCACTGAAGCGAGCACATGTCAGCTGATTATTGGAATCGCAATCCACCCGCGGCTGTTAACATGTTAAATCTCTGACAGTGGCATTTTACTCGAGCTTCCGGGAGTCCTAAGCCCCGCCCATCAGTGACCCGTCACGTGATCGCGGGTCACCAATGGGTGGGCATGACAACTCAGAGTCTGCAGCAGACGCCTGTGGTTGTCATGTCTCAATTGCTATGAGCGCCACCTAGTGGTCAGCGCTCATAGCAAGTGAGCATTTCTTCTGCATACAAGCGATCTGCTCATCGCTTGTATGCAGTAGAAGCAATCAGACAACTGCTGCTTCTAGTCTCATCTGGTGACTATAGAAGCAAGCAGAAAGTGTAAAAAAAAAGTTTTTAAAAAAGTAAAAGAAATAAAAAATATATAAAAGTTTAAGTCACCTCCCTTTCGCCCCATTCAAAATAATATATATATATATATATATATAAAAAAAAAAACACATTCACATATTTGGTATCGCCGCGTTCAGAATCGCCCGATCTATCAATATAAAAGAAGAATTAATACAATCAGTAAACGGCGTAACGAGAAAAAAATTTTAAACGCCAGAATTAAGTTTTTTTGGTCGCTACAAATTTGCAATAAAATGCAATAACGGGCAATCAAAACATCGACTCTACCCCAAAATTGTATCAATAAAAGCGTCAGCCCGGCACGCAAAAAATAAGCCCTCACCTAGCCCCAGATCCCGAAAAATGGAGAAGCTAAGGGTCTCGGAAAATGGCGTCATTTTTTTTGTTTTTTTTAGCAAGCTTTGGATTTTTTTTTCACCACTTATATAAAAAAGAACCTATACATGTTTGGTGTCTATGAACTCGTAACAACGTGGAAAATAATGATGGCAGGTCAGTTTTATCAATCTGTGAACGTGGTGAAAAAAGGACCCAAAAAACAACTGTGGAAATGCATTTTTTTGCAGTTTCACTGCACTTGGAATTTTTTTCCCATTTTCCAGCACACGATATGGTAAAACCAGTGATGGTGTTTAAAAGTACAACTCATCCCGCAAAAAATAAGCCCTCACATGGCCATATTGAACGAAAATTAAAAAAGTTCTGGCTCTGGGAAGTAGGGGAGCAAAAAAGGAAACCACAAAAACAGAAAGACCCATGGTCGTTAAGGGGTTAACATATTTCACAGGAAAGCACTTTCACTTTCGTTTTTGAACGTTTTATTGTGAGCCTGTAAAAGTGGCTTAATACCTCTGACCACGTTGTTGACAGCAGTGACCTGGGGGTCAGAAATGCTTCCAGGGGCGATCCCCATGCTGTCCCCATGTCATTTGAGCACTGTCACTATCGTTTTGGGCACTTTTTAGGCTTTCTACAGACTGCCGGGGGAGCCGCCGCAAAAATGTTCGGGTCTCCCATAGACTAACATTGGGCTCGTTGCTCGGGTCGAGCACCCGAGTATCACAGTGAGCTCGGCCCGAGCTTCGAGCACACGAGCATTTTAGTGCTCGCTCAACACTAATCACCACCAAATGACAGCAGAGTAACATTAAGTCAAATCCACTGTGTTATTTCGGGAGGTGTATTCCCATGCACAGCTTCACACCCACACATGGGTATACGCTTCCTCATTTCAGCTGTTTTTTGCTCTTCTCCTTATCCTCAGCCTCCACCACCACTATACCACCAGGGTGACCGTGGTCCGTGTTGCCAGCATTGCAAGTTCCTCCGTCCTAATTTTTGGCAGCATTTGCTTGGAAGGCATAGGCAAAAACTATGGGAGACCCACTGACCAATATTGGGAATAATGTTTTTAATATGCTGTACTGCATGGCTCTTGTAAGGGGCATTGCAAGTTCCTCCATCCTAAGTTTTGGGCAGCTTTTGCTTGGAAGGCATAGGCAAAGACTATGGGAGACCCTCTCCCCAATAATGGAAATAATGTTTTTAATCTGCTGTACTGCATGGCTCTTGTAAGGGGCATTGCAAGTTCCTCCGTCCTAATTTTTGGCAGCTTTTGCTTGGAAGGCATAGGCAAAAACTATGGGAGACCCACTCCCCAATAATGGGAATATTGTTTTTAATATGCTGTACTGCATGGCTCTTGTAAGGGGCATTGCAAGTTCCTCCATCCTAATTTTGGCAGTTTTTGCTTTAAAGGCATAGTCAAAGACTATGGGAGACCCATTCCCCAATAATGGAAATAATGTTTTTAATATGCTGTACTGCATGGCTCTTGTAAGGGGCATTAAAATCGTCTTGTTAAGCTACTGTGACCTCCATGTCTCTTCCAAGAGGCATTGATATTGTCTTTTATTCCACTGGGACCTCCACCACTCTTCCAAGGGGCATTAATATTGTCTTTTTATTCCACTGGGACCTCCATGTCTCTTCCAAGGGGCATTAAAACCGTCTTGTTAAACCACTCTGAACTCCACTTCGCTTCCAAGGGGCATTAAAACCTTCTCGTTAAAGCACTCTGAACTCCACAGCTCTTCCAAGGGGCATTGAAATGTTGTTTTAAATTACCTCTAACCTCCACGACTCTTCCAACGGGCATTGCATTTCCTCCTAATTTTAGTCAGCTTTTGCTTTTCAATGTATAGGCGAACACTAAGGGAGACCCACGCCCCAATAATGGCTAGAAGGTTTTTATTATGCTGTAATCCATGTCTGTTTCAAGGGGCATTGCAGTTCCTCATAATTTTTGGAAAGCCTTCCATTCACTGCTTAGGCCAACAGTGTACAGGAGACCCAGTTGCTATAAATGGAAAAAACAGTTTAGTTAAGGCCCTCTGATCTCCATGTCACTTCCAACAGGCATTGGAGTACCTGGAAATTTTTGGTAGGCATTGCACTCACTGTATGACCTATAACTGTGTAGCCGAACTGCTCCTTTTGGTAAAGAAACATATCCTACAAGACATGTGTGGTTGACTGACCTGATATTGATGTGAATGGTCCCTGTTCCTCCTGCTCTTTCTCCTTTGCCACCACCTCATCCATCATTCATCACCTGAAGCTTTGTTTTAACGGGAGTCATAGAACTGGAATAGTAGCAGGAAAACATCCAGCAATCCTCGGAGGAGGTAGGATATGCGCCAAAACGCTGACCACCTCAGGCCCAGCCGCTACTACATACATGCGCTTGCATTCCAAGGAACAGAAAGCTAAGGAGATGGATGGTCTCATGATCATGAATAATTTACTCGTTGTGTAGGAGTAAAACCACTGCTGCTGTCTATCTTCTGAACTTTGTGTTGAAGCCTTATTGACCCAGGACCCGCAATCCTCTATGTCTGGAGGACGTGTTGCATCCCAGTGTCCAACTGTGTCCCGGCTTCCACAATATTAACCCAGTGTGAAGGCGTCAGTGAGATGGACCATCCCTGGCCACATTCACTTGTCCACGTGTTTGTGGTTAGGCTGTCATTTCCACTAAATGCACTGGGGAGGGCACAGGTAATGTTTCGGTATGCGTGCTTGTGTACAAGGTGCACTGGGACAAATAGGGGCGGCTGGGGACCATTTATGGACACCCGCCGCCCCCAGGCGGCTTCGGACCATGTGTGGGCACCCGGCCGTGGGGCAGCTCGGGGCCGAATGTGGACAACCGGCCCCCGGGCGGCTGGGGACTGAGTATGGATACTAGGCCGCCGACGCAGCCATGACGTGGTGGTCAGATTCCGCCTCCACATGCCTAATAAGCCCAATTTCAAGTGAAAGCAAGCAAGCAGTATGGCATTGCAGCCTGGGGATGGTTGGGTGGCAGGCTGCATACTTCCGCTTGCATTGCAAGGAATGGGGGAGGTACAGTTGAACACTGCCCTGGGACAAGGACTTGAACGGGAATAGTTGCAAGTCTGCAATGACAGGTGCAGGGCGGGAGGTGTCTTTGCATGTACCATGAACAGGGGGTTGGCGTGCACACACTACAGCGGAATAGGCTGTCCTTACCACTAAATGCACTGGGGAGGGCATAGGTAATGTTTTGGTATGCGTGCTTGTGTATAAGGCGCACCGGGACAAATAGGGGTGGCTGGGAACCGAGAATGAATACCAGTCCACCAACACAGCCATGACATGGTGGCCGGCGTCTGCCTCCATAAGCCTAAAAGGCCTCATTTCATGTGCAAGCAAGCCTGCAGAATGGTATTGCAGCCTGGGGGTGGGTGGGTGGCAGGCTGCACACTTACGCTTGCATTACAAGAAATCAAAGCAGATGCTAACTTCTATCATCATCATCATGCTCCTCACATTGGCACTCTCAACTCCCCTGATGGAGAAGCCAGGGCCCATCGGAGGAGTCTGGTTGTCTGGTGGGCTCGTCCAATGCTGCCCTAAAGCAGGTCAGGCTAAGAAAAGTGTGGGGAAGGTTACCAGGACAAATAGTGGTGGCTGGGGACTGAGTATGGAGACCTCGCCGATGACGCAGCCATGAGGTAGTGGCCAGCTTCGGCATCCTCCAAACTAAAAGGCCCCATTTCAAGTGCAAGCTAGCAGTATAGTATTGCATATAAGCCTATAAGAAGACTGGTGCACCCAAAAAATGCAACTAAGTGCTAGAGAATTAATTAAAAAATATATATTTTATTTATGTATATTTAAAAACCAAAATCACTACAAAAATATAAAAAGAGAGATCAATGGGTATGAAGTGAGATGGGGCGCGATCACAGCGGGATACATATGGGTAAGCCTGACTCATGTTAAGCGGCGAGCGCACATACATATGTATACTATTCATTAGGTCGTTATTTGAATTGTGCGCATGGCAAGGGTACTGTCCCATGAGTCTATGCATGTTTGTGGCTTAATCTATGAATACTGCCTTTTTGGCATCTATTAGCACAAAGGACCCTTATGCATTGCCTATAGAGCCTCTATGCCCCCCTGTGATTTTTCTTTCATGTATCTCTCACCTCATACCCATTGATCTCTCTTTTATGTTTTTGTAGTGATTTTGGTTTTTAAATATACCTAAATAAAATATATATTTTTTAATTCATTCTATAGCACTGAGTTGCATTTTTTGGGTGCACCATTCTTCTTATAGGCTTATATACATTATGATGTGGTAAAATCCCCTCTTTCCCCATGAATGGGATAACATGTGAGTTATTCACCTGTTGCGTAGGCATTATGCAGTATAGTATTGCAGCCTGCGGGTGGGTGGGTGGGTGGTTGGCTACATATTTGCGCTTGCATTGCGAGGAATGGGGGAGGTACAATTGAACACTGCCCTGGGACAAGGACTTGCACGGGGATAGTTGCAAATCTGCATCTTCTGATGCGGCAAGGATCACTTCTGATGGGCACACTTTAAGGCAGTGACCTGGGTGTCAGAGATGCTTCCAGGGGTCTTCCCCATGCTGTTCCCATGTCTTTTCAGCACTATATGCATGTGTCACACAGCACATGGCCAGATAAGGTTGTAAAATGTTAAAATGACATTTCCCAGTGAATTCATTTGTCACGGTTGAAAGCAATAAAAAAGTGCAAAAACGCATAAAAAATGCTTCTTGTGAACATAGCCCAAGGTGTGGAGGAGTATTTTTGTTTTTGGTTATTTATTTTACCTTATACACAAGTCTTTACCCTGGAAAGGATGTTCCTTAGCATATTTCTCAGGAAAACAGTTTCAGTTTCGTTTTTGAACGTTTTATTGTGAGCCTGTAAAAGTGGCTTAATACCTCTGACCACGTTGTTGACAGCAGTGACCTGGGGGTCAGAAATGCTTCCTGGAGCGATCCCCATGCTGTCCCCATGTCATTTGAGCACTGTCACTATTGTTTTGGGCACATTTTAGGCTTTCTACAGACTGCCGGGGGTGCCGCCGGAAAAATGCTCGGGTCTCCCATAGAGTAACATTGGGCTCATTGCTCGGGTCGAGCACCCGAGTATCACGGTGAGCTCGGCCCGATCTTTGAGCACCCGAGCATTTTAGTGCTCGCTCAACACTACTAGAAACCCCAAATATTGAAACATTCTAAATTTATTCAATTTTGTTCAGAATCAATTTGCTCACCCTTACAGATGATACAACAGGGGAAGAGTAGGAAAAATATAGAAAGCAGTAGATGATGATGTTGATGGCAATTATCAGGCACCACTTGATGCAGTCTGGCTTCGAGAAAGATGACCACAAAGAGAAAGAGGAGTACAGTCTTAGTCATATTTGTGGCTAGTTTGCTTTTCCTACATGAGCTGGTGATGCCAAATAATATGCTGATGGAGCACAATACTTCCTAACTGATTTTTACTAGGATTTCCATGACATTTTTGTGGCTGCATAACCTGTGCACTGCAATAAATGTTTTTTTGGCAACACAAAGTATTTACCACAACAGAAAGGCCAACACTAGTCACCCCCACCACTACCTTATCTGTAGAGATGAGCAAATATTTCAATATTCAGTCCGGTTATGTTTGCCAAATTTGCAAATATTCACTGATTTTATTCATCGAACATTGCCGAACACCATTGGATTCAATGGGGGGCAAAAACAAATGCATACACAACACCTTCAAATAGGCCCAAAAGCTGCCAAAACACAGAGACATTTTTTCCGTGGCACTTTACATGTGAAAAGAGGTCACCGACAGCTGCAAGGGGAGAGAGGACCCTTCCCACGAGGGCACACAAACAATGTACAAGGGATGGATGAGGATACAGTAGGTCAGGGTACAGCTAGTCGTGCAGCGGTATGCTGGAGCGAGGGTTACCGCAGATTGTACGCTTATCAGAAGAAGTGGGTCTTCTTCAGCTTCCTTTTCAAGGTTTTCACGGTAGGCAACAGTCTGATGTGTTGGGGTACAAAGTTACACAGTAAGGGAGATGCATGGGACAAATCTGCTGAGAGCCTAAATGAAGGGAAGCTTCCAGGAGCTCACAACTGAGCAGATTAACACCTGCACCGATTAATATGAAGGCAAAAGGCTTCTAATGAGTGCAGGAGTGGGAGGAATCAGATGTTGCGGTCTTTTGGCTCCTCTTTGTCAAGGTAAACCTGTGACACCTTGCAAGCTTCAACACAATGTTCACAAGGCAGACAGCAGTGGTGGTTGGTCTCCTAGACAACAAGCTAACCTCTTTATGATGATAGAGGCCACCGTCTCCTTAGCTTGCTGCTGGTACTTTTCTGTGCAAATGAGCTTGTCTCCAACCAGCCTGGAATGTTTCCAGTGAATTATGGCATGCCATGCTATTAGCAGTGCACCCAGTACCTGAAGTGAAGTCATCCACAATTTCCTTGTCAGAAATTTTATTTGGTATACTGAGTGGCTGCCCTAACATTAGTTTCTCAGAAAGGAGCTGAAGACACTGAGTGGCAGTAGGTGCAGTTTCTCCAGCATGTTAGCTATCAGAGGGAGAACAGAGAGAGCAGCATGGTAACTCAGTGGTTAGCACTGCAGCCTTGCAGTGCTGGAGTCCTGGGTTCAAATCCCAGGACAACATCTGCAAGTAGTTTGTATGTTTTCCCTGTGTTTGCTCTCCTCAGTGAAAAAGCAACCACACAGTGTCCGGAAACCTTCACACAGACTTTTCTTAGCCAGGGCTGCTTCTCAACGAGTTGGATGGGCCCATGAGAGAACAGGAGAATCCTCCGGTGGGTCCTGGCTTCTCCTTCAGGAGAGTTCATAGCGCAAAACTTGCAGCTGCTATGGGGCTCTTGAGCGGGGGA
The DNA here is from genome assembly GCF_046119375.1 of Phyllobates terribilis. Lineage (NCBI taxonomy): Eukaryota > Metazoa > Chordata > Amphibia > Anura > Dendrobatidae > Phyllobates > Phyllobates terribilis. The sequence continues at coordinate 289,333,163 of NW_027362761.1, forward strand.
GAAAGGTGGGCCCTCAGAATCAAATCCTCTGGTGGGCCCAATGTTCTTCATTGATCAGTCAGTCTGACACTGCTTCTTAGTGACAGTTGTATTTCACCTCAGCCATATTTTTTAGGTCGGTGAAAGGTCTGTCATAGAGGGAAATCTTATCTATTCCGGCTGTCATTTTTCCCAGGAAGTCATCTAATGCAGCTTGTTCCATAAGCAATGGCACCCCATCCAACATCATCTCACACTTCTTGGTGGTGCTTAGTCACACACAAAGATCTTTCTTGATGTCTTAAATTTCATAATTACAGAGTAGGGAAATGGCTTGATCTGCAATGCATTTTGAGAAATAATGTGCATAAGCAAAGTTACTGAAGGTCGTTATTAAGCGAAACTGATACAGCTTTCCCACAGACTGAAAGAGGGGTATCAAGACTTCCGAGACAGCCAAGACTTCCCTGTCATCACCAAGAGGACGACTGTCCACATTCTCCTCCTCATTTTCAATCAATCTGCTTTGAGATTACAAGAGGATTCTCCACATTTCAAAAAATTGGTGGCAGACACCATCAAAGTGGCATCAATTTCACTACAGTAAAAATTGTAGAATTAGGAATGACACCTCTTCCACTACAGTGAACCCAATAGATGGAGACTCAATCAAGAGTGTTCATATTTTCAAAAATTAGGGAATAAAACCCACAAAGTGGCACCAATTTCACTAGCTTATAAGTAGTATAATGGCGACTGACACCTCTTCCACTACAGCCAATCCAGCAGATGGAGACACAATCAGGAGTGTTCACATTTAAAAAAATTTGGGCCTAAGACCTGCAGCAGCAACAGCAAGAGCAGGCACAGAAGCCATATCACAGACTGCAATTTCACAAGATCAATGCAGCACACTAAAAACTACAACAACGCCTACTGTGTACAGTCTGCGATTGGGGTGTAAAAGTCCTTGGAGATCCATGACTTGTTCATGCTGATGAAAGTTTGGCGGTCTACATTTTAAGGAGACATCAGGGAGCTCTTATCCTTCAGGACACCACCAGCAGCTCTGAGGACACGTTCTGAGAGAACTCTGGCTGCCGGGCATGATAAAACCTCCAAGGCGTGACAGGCGAACTCAGGCCATTCATCCATTTTTGAAGACCAAAATGTAAAAGGGTCCAAGTCCTCCCTGATAGTATTCATATTGAGTTCTAGATACTCCTGCTTCATCCTCTTCAGTCATTTACCACGTGTCAGATTTGTACTTTGTTGTGCTGGTGCACGAACTGTTGATAAAAATGTGTGAACTGACTCAGAAATTGCTTCTGCCACTTACTCTGCTGCTGCTAATGTTTTGACGTTGACGAACTGACATTGAAAGACTACAGCTGCGATGCACACTGTGTGCCTCACTACTATCCTGAGGAAAACCTCTCTTAAGGTTGCTTTAAAGCTTGTTTCATTACTCCAGCATTAGCGGGTCCCTTTCCAGGGCGGGAAGCATCTGGGAAAAAATTACCTCTTATAACGTGGATCTAACAAAGAGGCAACCCAGTAGTCATCATTATTTTGAATCCTAGCTAAACGGGGATCATGTTGCAGATAGTGCATGAAGAAGGGATTCATATGTCGGGCTCTTCCAGGAGGTCAAAAGACAGGTTGTATTGATAGTTGTGTAACACTGATGCTTGTTTCCTCCGTTCCCTCCTGCCAACCATGTTCAACAGAAAGGGGATGATTATCTTCTTCATCTTCTGACTGCTGCTCGCCCATCAACTCTTCCTCCTCCATTTGTTCTTTGGCTCTTGCACCTTCACTAACAGTTTGTCTGGTATCACCAACCCCCCTCGATCGCAGTAATCCACCATCACTTGGCATTCCCCTGTGTGACGACAATCTGTAACTTTGAGACATTCTTATCCCTTCAGCATCCTCCTCTTCTTCTGGGACAACCACCCACTGCCGCAGTCTATTCAAAGTCTGCTCCAGCATGTAGATGACTGGAATAGTGATGCTGATGACGGCATCGTCAGCGCTAACCATTTTACGAGCTCTTTAAAAACTGTGCAGAAGGGTGCAGAGGTCCTTAATCTGTCCCCACTCCATAAATGTGATATGTCCTACGTCCGTATTTCATTGGTCCAGGCTGTACGGCATGATAAATGCATCAGGGCTCATTGCTGCTTCACACAGTCACTGCAACATGTGCAGAGTGGAATTCCACCGTGTTGGCACATCGAATATCAACCTGTTAACTTTCATGGAGAAAGACCTCTGTATCGATGCAAGTCGATGACATGAGGGGTGTGAATGGTGGAAGTGAGCACAAAGCTTCCGTGCTTTCTGAAGCAGCTCATCAAGGCCAGGATAGTGGTGGAGAAATTGCTGTACCACTAGGTTGAGGACGTTAGCAATGCAAGGCACGTGTGTGAGCTCACCTTGGCGTAGGGTCGCAAACAGATTTGCACCATCATCGCACATGGCCTTCCCTGGCTCTAGCTTCAGCGGAGACAGCCATTGCTCAAAACTGAGCCTGGTGAGCTTGCCAAAACTCTTCAGCTATAAGACTGCAATCTCCAAAGCATATTAATTTGAAGACTGCCTGATTGCGGTGAGCCCTGAATGCACAGTACGGAGGTTGTGTGGATTCGCTCTGCACTGTTGGAAAGTGTGTCTCGTTAAGGCAGAGGTTGAGTGCGCAGATGGAAGCCCTAGAGGAGGCAGATGCAGTGGAGGAAGTGTGAAATACAGAGGTATGTTCTGCAAGCATTGGGGATTCCAAGATTTGTGGAGCAGCCCCTTCCTCGCCTGCCCCTACAGCCACCAGAGTCACCCAGTGCCCAGTCAGCGAGATGTAACACCCTTGGCCATGCTTACTCGTCCAGGTGTCTGTGGTGAAATGCACCCTGGCAGACTTAGATTTAGTTAAGGAACAGGTGATGTCTTCTGTGACATGCTGTTGTCACAGCTTTCTTAGAGAAGTAATGGCGACTGGGCAACTGGTACTGGGGGACTGCGACTAGCTTTCAGAAACCAACTGTATCTACCAGGAGAAAAGGCAGCATTTCCGTGGCTAACAGATTGGAGATGGTGGAGTTCACCCTCTTATCTTTCTCAAGTGTAGGATGAAACAATCTTTTACGTGACCACAACTGCAGGACCGAGGGTTGGCTACAGTGCTGAGAGAGGGCAGAGTATGGTGAACCGGTCAAACTGGTGGACCATAAATGAGGTGCAGGTGCAGATGTTACGGTGCATTGAGAAACATGTGGTGTGCTCTGTGAAACAAACACAGCAGGAATGTCTGCTTACGCTACACCTGACGGGCTCTCTCTCAGCCTGATTATAGTGGGTAGAGAACCAGAGGTTCTGTGGTGGGAGACCTGTGTGACAAAACTTGGCACGGTAACAGAGGAGGAGGAAGAAGCAGCAGATGCGGTTGATGGGACAGCTGATGGTTGTTGAGGTCTGCCACATTCAGCGCATTGAGATTCGCGGCGTAATGCATGTTGATTGCGCATGTGAAGGTTCATGCATGTAGTAGTCAAATTATTGCACTCTTTCCCTCTACTGAGTTTTTTATCTCAAAGGTTTACAGATAACGTAAATTCGCTCATCCTTTGTGGTGACAAAAAAGGCGCAGGCTAGGCAACCCTTGCCACCCCTGCGAGCTCCAGATCCACGTCCGCTGCTGGCTACAGCAACAGTTGTGGCTAAGGATGCAGTGCTCCTCATGCTTGCATCACTCCGTGTCTGCGATGTAGGGCGAAACATAACCTTCTTGTCTTCCTCCTCCTCAGATGAGCTACTCGGCTGCCTGACTCTGGTTTCACACCAAGTAGGATCTCGTCATCATCCAATGTGCTATCCCATTCCTCGCACTCAGAGTGACCCTTCTCCTCTGGTTGCCCTGACAGCACAATAGAGTCTGCATGAGTCTCAGGTATCTGAGTCTCATCAGGATCACCTCCCTCCTCGGTGGTTAATGTCTGGTAATGAGGGTCAGGAACCTGCTCGGACCCTACTTCGTCCTGCCCCGAATCCAACCTAAGACAATTTTGGACTTTGGTGCAGATGCTTTCCTCCTCTCAACTTTCAAAGTTTGGAGTACACTTCTGATGCCCATGGTATAGAATGGGTGAACAATTCTACAGACTCACCCATCTGTGCTTTGCTATAGTAAGCTGGGCAGTTGGACAGTTGTGACGCGGGGGGGAAGCAAGGGAAATTGGGGTGCCACCTCTGTGGACTGTACTGTGGGTGATGTTGAGGTGGGAGAAGAAGCAGAGAGGCCACTTGAAGCAGAGCTTGCCATCCACTGGACAACCTGCTCTTTCTGGCCCTTATTAACAAGGTGTATTGCTGTGTGGCTGCCAAAGAAAGGGAGTGGAGCAGCCAGTCCAGTAACAGAGGTTGTCAGTTGTCTTCGATAGGACATGACAGTGTTGGTTCACTAGTGCTTTCACTAACATTACCACCTACCCCACGTATACCTTGAACACCAAGCCTATTCCCCCTTCCACCATGACCTCTCTTTTTCCCAGTCATGTTGCTCAGATACTGTGGTAGGAGCACGCTATTAGCAAAACAAAATTAGATTTTATCCTCTGCAATAGCTCAGCATGCACCTGAATTTCAGCGGGACTAAAAGACAAGGTAAGATATGGCTTGCTGTATAAAGTTATTAACATAAGAAAGTATTTTTTTTGTGTGGATGAGGCCTGTATATCATAGGAAATATGCTACAAACTATTTTAAAATGAGATGTTCCCTGCTGTATAATGTTAGGAACAGAGGAAAGTATTTTTTATTGCGGATGAGACCTGTATAACATGCAAGATATTCTCCAAACTATTTCAAACTGTGATGTCCCCTCCTGTATAATGTTAGGAATAAAAGAAAGTATTTTTGTAATGTGGATGAGGCCTGCATAACATAGGAGATATGCTACGAACAATTTCAAACTGAGATGTCCCCTACTGTATCACATTACTAACAGAAGAAAGTATTTTTTTTATTGTGGATGAGGCCTGTATAACATAGGAGATATGCTACGAACAATTTTAAGCTGAGATGTCCACTACTGTATCATATTACTAACAGAAGAAAATATTTTTTTAATGTGGATGAGGTCTGTAACATAGAATATATGCTCCAAGATATTTCAAAATCAGATCTAGCCTGCTGTATCACGTTAGTCACAGCAAAAAATAGCCTTTTTTACTCTGCATAGGTTCTGCATACAGCTGAATTTTACCACCACTAAACGACTAGGTGGCTTATACCAGAGTCTAACACGTTTGCGACAGAAAAAAATAGTTTTTGCAATCTGGTTAGCAACATAAAAAATCTATTTTTGTACTCTGAAAACAGCTGAAGTTCAATGCCACTAAAGTAGTAGGTGGCTTATGGCAGAGTGTATTAAATTTACGACAGATAAAAATTATTTTTGTAGTCTGGCTAGCAACAGAAAAAAAAAAATGTTTTATTCTGAAAACAGCTGAAGTTTAACGCCACTAAACCTCCGTCAGGAACAGGCACAGCTCTTTTAGTTTCATTTCTCCCTCCTCACCAGATTGTCAAGAAATCCCCCACCTCACAAAACCTTCCTGACTCTTGATGCTTTGTGAAATCTTATATCACAGTTGTACAGCAGAGACTCAGGAAAGCAGATATAACTGCTGGCTTCTCAGACACATTGTTCCCGAACACGTCACACTATATAAGGTTGGTATTTTATGTTTTTAGTCATCAAAATTGTTGAAGCGCGCTTTCTTTTTACTCACAGCAGATCTCCCACACTCCTGACTATTATGTCTCAAGGTAATGCATTGCAGTACTAGATTTATGTATATTGAACTCTGTTTAGATGTTACTTACATGTTCTGCAAAGACCATGCTTACTTGCCTTTGTAGCCCCTTTTTTTTTTTTGAGCTTCATGTATATAGTTCTGATGTCCTCCTAACAAGCTGGAAGTAGACTATGTTGTATGCTTGAATATACACTTGGGCATATAGAGTATGAATCATTCTGCAGCTGGTGAAATGGTCTCTTTCTCCTTTGGGTAATTCCATCTTATCCTCAATTTGGCCTCTCACCTCAGTCACCCACAATACGTCTCTAATTGTTGTTCATTATATGGTATATGTTGTATAATAAAATTTACTGATTTGCTGCACTAATAGCTATATCTTTGGCTGTTTCTTTTAGAGAATGGTGTCCTCCACATATATTCTAGTGGATCTTAGCTACATCTTTCTATTCCCTCTTTGGTGTTAAAATTGTTAACTTAGCTTGTTTTATGAATGGATAATGCAAAGTTTGTGGATATTTCATTGAAATAAGTAAGGTTTTCTTACAAATGAAAGTGTGCTTCTCAGGCACATTGTTCCCTAATAGTGATGAGCAAGCACTAAAATGCTCGGGTACTCGTTTTCGAGTCGAGCAAATTGGAATGCTTGAGTGCTCAGACCGAGTAACGAGCCCAATGTAAGTCTATGGAAAGCTCGAGCATTATTCCGGCTTAAAAATTGCCCAAATCGATGGGAACAGTGCTCAAATGACATGGGAACAGCATGGGAACACCCCGGAAGTATTTCTGACTCCCAGGTCACTGCTCTCAACAACGTTCTCAGAGGTATTACGCCACTTTTACGGACTCACAATAAAACATACAAAAACGAAACCAAAATGGATTTTCCTGGGAAATATGTTAAGGAACATCCTTTCCAGGGTAATGACTTGTATATAAGGCAAAATAAATAACCAAAAACAAAAATGCTCCTCCACACCTTGGGCTATGTTCACACATAGCGTTTTTGATGCGTTTTTGCACTCTTTCTTTGCTTTCAACCAAGACAAATGCATTCCCCAGGAAATGTCATTTTAACATTTTAAAACCTTATCTGGCCATGTTGTGTGTGAAACATCACCAAACACATCCAGTTTCATTTATGAAGGAGGGATTGTGAAAGTCACAAACACTATTTTTACAGCCTTACTATTCTTAAAGGGCCAGTAGTCGACTATGCTTTGTTGTTCCAATTATTAAAGAGTTGTCTCCAATACTATTGCGTATGTAGTGACTGCAACGGCTGCCAAAAATTTGGAGGAACTCCAATGCCCCTTGCAAGAGACATAGAGGTCGGAAGGCCTCCTGCAAACAATGTTCCCGTTATTAGGAAGTGTATCTCCCATACTGTTTGCCTATGCAGTGAAGCAATGGCTGCCAAAAATTAGGAGGAACTCCAATGCTCCTTGCAAGAGACGTAGAGGTCGGAGGGCGTCCTGATAGCAATGTTCCCATTATTAGGAAGTGTGTCTCCCATACTGTTTGCCTATGCAGTGAAGCCACAGCTTCCAATAATTTGGAGGAACTCCAATGCCTCTTGCAAGAGACGTAGAGGTTGGAGGGCGTCCTAAAAACAATGTTCCCATTATTAGGAAGTGAGTCTTCCATACTCTTTGCCTATGCAGTGAAACAACGGCTGACAAAAATTTGGAGGAACTCCAATGCCTCTTGCAATAGATGTAATATGTTGATATGGTACATATGGTGGTGATATGGTGGTGGAGGATGAAGATGCGGAGAAGGAGGAGTTAAATCTCCCCAAAAAAAGACTCTGTATTTGAGTTTATGTTACGCTGCTATCATTCGGTGGTGTTGAGAAAACTGGCCCAATCAAGTCCTTGTTCATTTTTATAAAAGTCAGCCTGTCAGCATTTTCAGTTGACGGGCGGATGCGCTTATCGGTTATAATTCCACCAGCGCCACTAAAAACCCACTCTGACAAAATGCTAGCTGCAGGGCAGGCAGGACCTCCACGGAGAGAAGAGCCTGTTCATGCCACGTGTCCAGCTTGGATACTTAATAATTATAAGGCACAGAGGACTCACTAAGGACGTTAGTATGGTTGGCAAGGTACTCCCTCACCATCTTCCAAAACTTTTCCCTCCTTGTCAGATCACCCCACGCCTCAGGGCCTGTGCGATAGGAGGGTCTGAGAAAACTGTCCCAGAACTTTCACAGTGTTCCCCTGCTGGATTGCATTTGTCTCTCTCTTGCCTGTACACCTTGGTTGTCCAACGAACTGTGACCTCTGCAGCCAGGATTTCAGATGGGAATTTTTTAAATAATTCCGCAACAAGGGCCTTCTCGTACTGCCTCATTTTAATAGGCCTATCCAGCAAGATAATAATAGACAGAAAGTTCTCCTTGTAGCGTAGAAGTGTCACCAACCAGTAATGACTGTCACCCAAAATTTTGACAACACGAGAGTCACGGGAAAGGCAGCGTAGCATAAACTCAGCCATGTGTGCCAGACTCCAAAGAGGCAAGACTTTCGTGTCTTCACCAAGAGGATGACTGACCATGCTCTCCTCCACTTCCTCCTCCTCCCTGTCCTCAGGCCATCCACGCTGAACAGACATATGACAGTTGTGCAGGTAGTATCGTCTAAAGCTTAGGAAACTAGCTCCTGTTCTTCCTCCTCCTCCTCCTCTTCCTCATTGTCACCCAATCCGTGTTGGGATGAGATGAGTCTGGGCTGTGTGAAATCACCCTGTATGGTACCTTGCTCCTTCTCATCGTGCTCCACCTGCAATGCATCCTCTTTAATTGAGAGCAGAGAGCATCTCAGAAGACAGAGAAGCGGGATGTGATGCTAATTATGGCATCATTGCTGCTCACCATTTTGGTGAAGTCCTCAAAGTTTTGGAGGATGGTACATGTCTGACATATACGTCCACTCCTGAGATTTTATGTGTGGAGTCTTACCTGAACACCGATGGCCTTGTTGATGCTGGTAGTCAACAACTTTCCTCTTCTGCTCACAAATCCTTCCCAACATCTGCAATGTAGAGTTTCAACGCATGGGGACAACGCAAATCATTCGGTGAGCTGGAAGCTGCAAAAGCTGCTGAAGCATGGCAAGGGTGGAGGAAGCTGTAGCTGACTTTATAAAATGGGCACACAAGCAGATCCGACAGATCCGGGAAGGTTTTGAGAAACCGCTGAACCACAAGGTTAAGCACATGTGCCAGGCATGGTACTTTTGTGAACTCACCTCGCCTCAAGCCATTGTCACAAACGACCATGCCAGGCTGTAGGGTCAGCGGTACCAGGCACAAGTCTGGTTGCTCTTTCAGAGCTGTCCACAACTCTTCAGCGTTGTGCAGTTTGTCACCTAAGCATATTAGCTTCAGCACAGCCTGTTTCCGCTTGGCTGAGGCAGTACTGCAGTGCTTCCAGCTTGCGACTGATGTGGTCATTTCAGAGGTGGAGGCTGAAGAGGAGGAGGAGGATGTGCAGGAGCTGTAGAATGTGGTGGCAACCTTGATTGACCCAGGGCCCACATTTCTCGGGAGGACGTGTTCCATCCCAAGGTCTGACTGGGGCATGGCTTACACTATATTAACCCAGTGTGCCATCAGAGAAATGTACCTTCCCTGCCCACAAGCACTTGTTTACGTGTCCGAGGTTAGGTGCACTTTCCCAGTAACTGTGTTGTTAAAGGCACGTCTAATGTTGTGGAACACGTGCTCGTGTAATGCGGTGATGGCACACAGGGAGAAATAGTGGTGGCTGGGGACGAGTATCAAGGGATGGCAGCCACCATCAGGTTGCAGAAAGCTTCCGTCTCTATGAGCCTAAAAGGCAACATTTCGAGTGCAAGCATTCGCAAAATGTGTGAATTTAGTAGTGTGGCCTGTGGGGCGTTGGGTGCGTATTTGCGCTTCCTTCCAAGGACTAGGATAGGGATAACTGAGCGCTGCGCTGGGACTAGGATGTGGACATGCTTGGTGATGGTGCTAGTTGAGAGTGTGCAATGACAGGTGCAGGATGGGAGGGATCTTGGCATGCGCCATGGACAGGGGATTGGCGTGCACGCACAACAGCGGAACAAGCAGTGGTGCCACGTGCAGACACTGCTGCGGCCCACTTAGTCAGCGCACTTAGTCGGGTGCTTTGTTGCCATGTGCCTGATAAAGCTGGTGGTGGTCAGGTTGCTAGTTTTGCTACCCCTGCAGATGCTGGCCTGGCAGGTGGTGCTAATGGCCTTTTTGAGGTTATCTGCAGAGTTTTTAACCCCTTAACGATCTTGAGATTTTCCGTTTTTTGTATTTTTTTTTCTGCTCCCCTTGTTCCCAGAGCCATAGCATTTTTTTTTAGTCAATATGGCCGTGTGAGGGCTTATTTTTTGTGGGGCGAGTTGTACTTTTAAACGCCATTACTAATTTTACCACATCATGTACTGGAAAACGGGAAAAAAATTCCAAGTGTGGTGAAATTGCAAAAAAAATGCAATTCCACAGTGTTTTTTTTTTTTTCTTTCCACGTTCACTGGATGCTAAAACTGACCTGCCATTATTATTCTCCATGTCATTATGAGTTCTTAGACACCAAACATGTATAGGTTCTTTTTTATTTAAGTAATGAAAAAAAAATCCAAAGTTTACAAAAAAAAAATGGCGCAATTTTCCGAGACCCACAGCGTCTACATTTTTTGGGATCTTGGGCCAGCTGAGGGTTTATTTTTGTGCACCAGGGTTGATGTTTTTATTGATACCATTGTGGGGTAGATCCGATGTTTTGATCGCCTGTTATTGCGGCGACCAAAAAAGCGTAATTCTGGCGTTTGGAATTTTTTTCTCATTACGCCGTTAACTGATTGGATTAATTCTTTTTTTATATTTATAGATCTGGCGATTCTGAATGTGACGATACCAAATATGTGCATGTGTGGTTTATTTTTTATTATTTTATTTTGAAAGGGGCAAAAGGGGGGTGATTTAAACTTTTAAATTTTATTAATTTTTTTAAGATTTTTAAAAACATTTTTTTACACTTTTTGCTTGCTTCTATAGTCTCCATAGGAGACTAGAAGCAGCAACTGTCTGATTGCCTCTACTACATAGAGGCGATGAGAAGATCACCTCTATGTAGCTGAAATGCTCCTGTACTATGAGCGCCAACCACTAGGTGGTGCTCATTGTAATCTTTACATGACAAGGACTGGGGTCTGCTGCAGACCCCGGGTTGCCATGCCCACCCATCAGTGACCCGCGATCACGTGACGGGGTCACCGATGGGTGAGGTAAGAGACGCGCTTCCGGCACGGCGCTGTTAAATGCCCCTGTCAGAGATTGTCAGCGGCATTTAATTGTTTAACAGAAGTGGGTGGATCGCGATTCCACCCGCGGATGTTGCGGGCACATGTCAGCTGTAAGAATCAGCTGACATGTGCCCGGTTCAGTGCAGGCTCAGCGCCGGAGCCCGTGCTGAACCTGGGGTGATGGCCTGGGGCGTATTAGTACACCCCAGGCCAGTAATGAGAATAACCTGACTCGGGTAGACCTAACAGTTGTACTGGCAACTTCTGTGTTGGCTTTATGAGGAACGCTTTCCCGCCTTGTGTCTGCAGCCATCACACTGCTTCTTCCTGCCTGTTGGGGTGCTACGCCATCCTCCCCCTGTGTGCTGCTGTCCTCGCTCTGTATGGCCCCCTGCCAGGTTGGGTCAGTTACTATATCATCCGCCACCTCGTCTTCCAGTTCCTCAACCCTGGTCCTCTCCCTGACTTTCTGGCAATCATGTCTAATCATCATCATCCACCTCTTGCGCCAAAAATTGCACTTTCCCACCGTTGCCTTCATGTGGCCGTGGCTGCCCCAATATTTGGGCCTCGCTACACGCATTTTTTTCTTGACTCACTTGAAGCTGGCCGGGTGAGAGGCCCGAATCTACAAATGGAAAAGTGAACAGCTCTTCTGAGTGTCCAAGTATGGGATCAGTTGTCTCCGGGCACACGGCGAGAAAGAGGATTAGGGTGAGAAATATGTGGTCCTGACTCACGACTACTGAGTCTTGACCGTGTGGAAGACAGGGTGGTGGTGGTGGCTAAGTGACTGGAAGCATTATCTGCTATCCAACCAATAACCTTTTGACATTGCTCTGAGTTCAATAGTGGTGTACTGCAGTCCCCTAGTAATTGGGACGGGAAGGTCGAGCGACAAGATTCGGGTGTTCGTTGTGGCAAAATTTCAGCTTGCCCACGGCCATGTTCTCAGCCTCGGCCTCTGCATGCACCATCACCATCACGTCCAGTGGGGAACTTGCCACGCACCTTGCCCATTTATAAAGGAGGATAATATTTTCTAATGCTAATACTATTATTCACAGACAACTAGTGTGAATAGCTTGACCAACACACTGCAATGGTATGAAAATGGAAGAAATGTCTGATTTTGGAACACTCTTATACAGTAAAGACCAAAAGCTTGGACACACCTTCTCATTTAAAGATTTTTCTGTATTTTCATGACTATGAAAATTATACATTCACACTGAAGGCATCAGAACTATGAATTAACACATGTGGAATTATATACTTATCAAAAAAGTATGAAACAACTGAAAATATGTCTTATTTTCTAGGTTCTTCAAAGTAGCCACCTTTTGCTTTCATGACTGCTTTGCAAACTCTTGGCATTCTCTTGATGTGCTTCAAGAGGTAGTCACCGGAAATGGTCTTCCAACAATCTTGAAGGAGTTCCCAGAGATGCTTAGCCCTTGTTGGCCATTTTGTCTTCACTCTGCGGTCGAGCTCACCCCAAACCATCTCGATTGGGTTCAGGTCTGGTGACTGTGGAGGCCAGGTCATCTGGCGTAGCACCCCATCACTCTCCTTCTTTGTCAAATAGCCCTTACACAGCCTGGAGGTGTGTTTGAGGTCATTGTCCTATTGAAAAATAAATGATGGTCCAACTAAACGCAAACCGGATGGAATAGCATGCCGCTGCAAGATGCTGTAGTAGCCATGCTGGTTCAGTATGCCTTCAATTTTGAATAAATCCCCAACAGTGTCACCAGCAAAGCACCCCACACCATCACACCTCCTCCTCCATGCTTCACGGTGGGAACCAGGCAAGTAGAGTCCATCCGTTCACCTTTTCTGCGTCTCACAATGACACGGTGGTTGGAACCAAAGATCTCAAATTTGGACTCATCACACCAAAGCATACAGTCATGGCCAAAAGTATTGAGAATGAGACAAATAGTAATTTTTCCAAAGTTTACTGCTTCATTTTTTGTAATGGCGATTTGCATATACTCCTGAATGTCAGAGAGTGATCAGCTAAACAGCAATTACTGTACTTGCAAAGTCAATATTTGCCCAGAAAATGAACTTTAACCCCCAAAACACATATCAACATCATTGCAGTCCTGCCTTAAAAGGAGCAGCTAACATCGTTTTAGTGATTGATCCATTAACACAGGTGTGGGTGTTGATGAGGACAGGGCTGGCGATCAATCAGTCATGATTAAGTAAGAATGACATCACTGGACACTTTAAAAGGAGGCTGGTTCTTGGTATCATTGTTTCTCTTCAGTTAACCATGGTTATCTCTAAAGAAACATGTGCAGCCATCATTGCACTGCACAAAAATGGCCTAACAGGGAAGAGTATCGCAGCTACAAAGATTGCACCTCAGTCAACAATCTATCGCATCATCAAGAACTTCAAGGGGAGAGCTTCCATTATTGTCAAAAAGGCTCCAGGGTGCCCAAGAAAGACCAGCAAGCGCCAGGACCGTATCTTAAAACTGTTTCAGCTGCGGGATCGGACTACCAGCAGTGCCGAGCTTGCTCAGGAATGGCAGCAGGCTGGTGTGAGTGCTTCTGCACGCACTGTGAGGTGGAGACTCTTTGAGCAAGGGCTGGTTACAAGGAGGGCAGCAAAGAAGCCACTTCTCTCCAGAAAAAACATCAGGGACCGACTGATATTCTGCAAAAGGTACAGGGAGTGGACTGCTGAAGACTGGGGCAAAGTCATTTTCTCTGATGAATCCCCTTTTCGATTGTTTGGGACATCTGGAAAACAGCTTATTCGGAGAAGAAGAGGTGAGCGCTACCACCAGTCTTGTCTCATGCCAACTGTAAAGCATCCTGAAACCATTCATGTGTGGGGTTGCTTCTCAGCCAAGGGAATCGGCTCACTCACAGTCTTGCCTAAAAACACAGCCATGAATAAAGAATGGTACCAGAATTTCCTCCAAGAGCAACTTCTCCCAACCGTCCAAGAGCAGTTTGGCGCCCAACAATGCCTTTTCCAGCATGATGGAGCACCTTGCCATAAAGTAAAGGTGATAACTAAATGGCTCATGGAACAAAACATAGAGATTTTGGGTCCATGGCCTGGAAACTCCCCAGATCTTAATCCCATTGAGAACTTTTGGTCAATCATCAAGAGACGGGTGGACAAACAAAAACCAACAAATTCTGACAAAATGCAAGCATTGATTATGCAAGAATGGACTGCTATCAGTCAGGATTTGGTCCAAAAGTTGATTGAGAGCATGCCAGGGAGAATTACAGAGGTCTTGAAGAAGAAGGGGCAACACTGCAAATATTGACTTGCTGCATTAACTCATTCTAACTGTTAATATAACCTATTGGTACTCATAATATGAAGGCAATTATATTTCTGTATGTGATATAAACATCAGACAAACACTAATAAAAACCAGAGGCCAGCAGATCATGTGAAAATATAATTTTGGTGTCATTCTCAATACTTTTGGCCATGACTGTAGATTTCCACTGGTCTAATGTCCATTCCTTGTGTTCTTTAGCCCAAACAAGTCTCTCTCCTTGTTGCCTGTCCTTAGCAGTGGTTTCCTAGCAGCTATTTTACCATGAAGGCCTGCTGCACAAAGTCTCCTCTTGACAGTTGTTGAAGAGATGTGTCTGCTGCTAGAACTCTGTGTGGCATTGACCTGGTCTCTAATCTGAGCTTCTGTTAACCTGCTATTTTTGAGGCTGGTGACTCGGATAAACTTATCCTCAGAAGCAGCGGTGACTCTTGGTCTTCCTTTCCTGGGGCGGTCCTCATGTGATCCAGTTTCTTTGTAGCGCTTGATGGTTTTTGCAACTGCACTTGGGGACACTTTCAAAGTTTTCCCAATTTTTCGGACTGACTGACCTTCATTTCTTAAAGTAATGATGGCCACTCGTTTTTCTTTACTTAGCTGTTTTTTTCTTGCCATAATACAAATTCTAACAGTCTATTCAGTAGGACTATCAGCTGTGTATCCACCAGACTTCTGCACAACACAACTGATGGTCCCAACACCATTTATAAGGCAAGAAATCCCACTTATTAAACCTGACAGGGCACACCTGTAAAATGAAAACCATTTCCGGTGACTACCTCTTGAAGCTCATCAAGAGAATGCCAAGAGTGTGCAAAGCAGTCATCAAAGCAAAAGGTGGCTACTTTGAAGAACCTAGAATATAAGACATATTTTCAGTTGTTTCACAAATTTTTGTTAAGTATATAATTCCACATGTGTTAATTCATAGTTTTGATGCCTTCAGTGTGCATGTACAATTTTCAAAGTGATGAAAATACAGAAAAAAAATTTAAATGAGAAAGTGTGTCTAAACTTTTGGTCTGTACTGTAATACTGAATGAATATGTGTCTAATACAATTTTAGATATCTTAAAATTATGCTTTTCCCCTTAAATTTGCTTTTTAGTAATAGTTATGTGTTGAAAACTGTGGGCTATTTGGTGGGAGTTGTGAAATGTTTATGCTTTTTAGAATTATTACTTTTATGGTAAGTAAATTGTTTTTTTTTTTTTTACACCTGATTACGTGTACTCTCTTTTATTACATCCCTATGAAGGTCACTGATCACTTTTAGAGCACTAAAATTGAGAAAATTAGATATTATAGCCATTTTTATAGCCTGCGCATGACAGGCGCATTTTACCTGAACTCGTTAGTGGAGGCATTTTTCCTGATGGAGGGTTAAAGTAGTAGGTGGCTTATGGCAGACTCTATCGCGTTTGACACAGAAAAAAATATTTTTTGTAGTCAGGCTAGCAACAGAAATAATCTATTTTTTTATTCTGAAAACAGCTGAAGTTTAATGCCACTAATGTAGTAGGTGGCTTTAAGCAGAGTGTATCACGTTTGCGACAGAAAAAACTATTTTTTGGATAGCAATAGAAAAAAAAATATTTTTTTTAATGTGCATACAGCTGAATTTCACCTGCAAAAAAATAAAAATATGACAAAGTGGGCTACTGCTAGCTTGATCTATCACATTAGCAAATAAAAGAAAAAGATTTTTGTGCTCTGCACTCAGGAGCTCTGCAGAGTCTGCATACAGCTGAATTTCAACCCCACTAAATGAACAGGTGGGCTTGTAGGGCTTACTTGCTGTATCACATTAGCAAGTGAAAAAATAGATTGAAGGGATACTGGTGCATAGAGCACAATACAAGCAGTGCTCAACACAGATCTATGACATGGGCCCTGCTGTTCTTGTCTGAACCTGAGTAATTGCACAAGAAAAAAAAATGTGCTGCAAGGTCGATTTCACACGCCCACAGCAGAGGACTTATCTAAACTATCTGAATTCAAAACAACCGCCTATCTATCTAGCTAATATCTCTCATTAAACAGTAGCACACTCAGCAGCAGCGTCTATCACCAATGACATGCATAAAATGGCGCTGAGGGAATATGGCCACTCTTTATATAGAGAGGACATATGATTTCAGTAGCCAACGGCAGAAGACCTTGTGTCTGGACAGTGTGGATGCTTCCTGTGCTCTGATTGGCTAGCCGCGCTTTGCTCACTTAAAGTTACAGGAAGAAAAAAAAAATTACAAGCACGCCGCTCCTCTGACCTCTTCTGAGCTCTCCTCAGCCCCTCCACTGATCACACACATCCATCCGCTCATCATACACAAGCACTATGCTAGCTAAACTATTAAAAAGACTGTAGATCCCCAGCAAACATTTTCCCGCACTTATTCGCCGACCGTTTTCGATTTTCCCGAATTTAAGTAAAAATGTTCGCCTTCCCAATCACGAATCACGAATCCGAATGTGCCACATTCGTGTCGAATTTAAGTTTGGAGATCGGATTTCATACATATTCTCTCAGCACTACTCCTCTTTTACCAGATCTTTTATGCACTTTGATGCTTACACTACCAACAGCATCTATTGCTTCACCTGCTCCTCTGCTGACCGCTGTAGAAACAGAAGAATTGGAAGATCTTTTGAATGAACATTGGCACCTCTCCTCATCATTGATGCCACTACATTTCTCCTCTCAATCTGGTTCCCATAGTCTGTCCACCAAACTGTGACACTAAACATTATTCTTGACCTGGCTGACAGTTGTATAAGTGTGGGGAATATCATGAGCTTATTGCTTCCTCCCTCCAGATTTCCATCTCTAGATTTTCCAGACTCTGAATGCTAATACCACTGTCGATTCTACTGCCAGTGCCTCTACCACCATGGCAGACATTGCCACTATTTCTACAACATGTAGGGTTTCTACTTACTTGGGTGCATCAGGAAGCGTTCTTCATTTAAATGTCCATGTCGGTTTATTACTTCATAAACCATTCATAAGTAAAAAGGAAAACAAACAGCCTTTAGTGCAGGCAAGACAAAGTAAACAGTCCTTTAGGCAAAGTCTTTACCTAGCCAGTCTTGTGGGCACACAGGCTGGATAGCATCCAGTATCCTGGCTCAGTCTGGAAACAACAACACACAGGAGGCCTTCTCCCTCCAAACACAGACCATGTGCCAAATAACGGCCTCCGTTTTAACTTGTTTATCACACCCAGAGATGAGGTATGTGGGTAGCCAGATCCGCCCTTCTCTCTGGCTACCCATAAAAACTTGCCCAGAGCACCAAACAAACCTCTTAGTGCTTAGATGCACTAGAGCAACATTCCAGGATTACATCACAGATGACAATCATCTCTGTGATACATACCTACCATCAACTATGTGTCCATGAGTTATCTCACAAACAACAAACACAGCTAGATGCTTTTGACATGTTCTACCTGTGCTCCACTTCTCCTCCCTCTTCCAAAATTCCAAAAGCTGACTCATTCAACTCATCAACTGAAAGAAATTGTAAAATATATTCCACAGTCTAGACTAGTGGTCTTAGAAGACAGATGTAATGCAGACAGTCACATTGTTAAAAGTCTTTCTTTTTTACTTCTCTGCTGTATTTTTAACACAAATTTCCTCTTTTCAAAAGTCTGACCTAGAAATGAAAGATAACTAAAATGCAAAGAAGTGCAATAGGGTCTTATCTGAGTATAGCAATCTGATATAATTGTATTCTATAATCTAATATAGAAATATTAGCAATCTAATATAGAAAGGTATATGTGCTCACCTTATGGGGTTGTGTAAAGCACAACCACTAAAAAGACTATGCTTCAGATGCTGCAGATTACAATAGGTAGTATCTGATATTTTGGCAGGGCAATGGAAGTATCTTGTGTTACTGGAAAAATGGCAATCCACAAAGGAATATGAGATATTGGTTTATTGTCTTTGCATTTCAGTCACACTATCTACTTCAGGACAAAAAAGAAACAATGGTTCGAACAGCCCACATTATTGGTGTTGCATATATATGTATGTACAGTACAGACCAAAAGTTTGGACACACCTTCTCATTTAAAGATTTTTCTGTATTTTCATGACTATGAAAATTGGACATTCACACTGAAGGCATCAAAACTATGAATTAACACATGTGGAATTATATACTTAACAAAAAAGCGTGAAACAACTGAAAATATGTCTTATACTAGATGGTGGCCCGATTCTGATGCATCGGGTATTCTAGAATAGGTATGCGGTCGACCGGGCGCAATCAGCAGAGCTGTGTTTAAATTTGGGGCCAAAATCGCTGATTGGTCGCGTTCGGCAACCGCGACCAATCAGCAAAGCGGTGTTTAAATTTGGCGGCAATATTGATGATTGGTCGCGGGCGGCGGCCGCGACCAATCAGCGAACCGTGTTAGTGAGGACTGGAGAGCATGTTTAAATTTGGCACCAAAATCGCTGATTAGTTGCGACCAATCAGCAGAGCGGTGTTTAAATTTGGCGCCAATACTGCTGACTGGTCGCGGTCGCCGACCGCGACCAATCAGCAGAGCGATGCAGAGCGGGGTTTAAATTTGGCGCCAAAATCGCTGATTGGTCGCCGGCCGCGACCAATCAGCAGAGCGGTCTTTAAATTTGGCACAAAAAGCGCAGATTGGTCGCAACCACCGGCCGCGACCAATCAGCAGAGTGAGGTTTACATTTGGCGCCAATACTGCTGACTGGTCACGGCCGACAACCGCGACCAATCAGCAGAGAGGTGTTTAAATTTGGCACAAATCTCGCTGATTGTTCGCGGCTGGCGGACGCGACCAATCAGCAGAGCAGGGTTTAAATTTGGCACCAATAATGCTGATGGGTCGCGGCCGGCGACCGCGACCAATCAGCAGAGCGGGGTTTACATTTGGCCCCAATGCTGCTGATTGGTCGCGGCCGGCGACCGTGACCAATCAGCAGAGCGTTGTTTAATTTTGGCACAAAAAACGCAGATTGGTTGCGGCCGGTGGTTGCGACCAATCAGCAGAGTGAGGTTTACATTTGGCGCCAATACTGCTGACTGGTCACGGCCGACAACCACGACCAATCAGCAGAGCGGTGTTTAAATTTTGCGCCAATACTGCTGATTGATCTCGGCCAGCGACCGCAATCAATCAGCAGAGCGTTGCTTAAATTTGGCGCCAATCTCGTTGATTGGTCGCGGCTGGAGTCCGCAACCAATCAGCAGAGCGTTTTTATATTTGGCGCCAATCTCGCTGATTGGACGCGTCCTGCGTCCGCGTCCAATCAGCACAGCAGTGTTTAAATGTGGGGGCAAGATCAGTGATTGGTCGCGGCCGCTATTTAAATGTGGCACCCAAATCGGTGATTGGTTGCGGGCAGCGGCCGCGACCAATCAGCAGAGCGGTGTTTAACTTTAGCACCAAGATCACTGATTGGTCAGGTGTGGAGAGCGCGACCAATCAGCGAATCATATTGGTGAGGAGAGGGGAGCGGAATCGAATTAGTGAGGACCGGGGAGCGCCGCTGCCTGTGCGGCTACTTCCGCTGCGAGAACCCGGGACATGAGCGGGCGCTCGGAGCAGAAGTATCCCGACCCGCAGCTCCGCTCCCCGGTCCTCCCTTCACACCCTAGCCGCTGATGTCCCCACAGTATCCGCACGGTGTTACAAAGGTCTGGACATTTGTGCTAAAAATCGCTGATTGGTCGCTGGCGCTGCTCGCGACCAATCACCGATTTGGGCGCCAAATTTAAATATCGGCCGCGACCAATCACTGATCTTGGCTCCACATTTAAACACTGCTGTGCTGATTGGTCGCCGACGCTGGGCGCGACCAATCACCGATTTTGGCGCCACATTTAAATTTAAATAGCGGCCGCGACCAATTGGACCCGCAGCGCCACTCCCCGGTCCTCCCTTCACGCCCTAGCCGCATGGATGTCAGCGCCGCTGTCTGTGCGGATAGTTCCACTGCAAGAACCCAGGACATGAGCGGGCGCTCGCAGCAGAAGTGTCCCGACCCGCAGCGCCGCTCCCCGGTTCTCCCTTCACACCCTAGCCGCTGATGTCCCCACAGTATCCGCACGGTGTTACAAAGATCCGGACATTTGTGTTAAAAATCGCTGATTGGTCGCTGGCGCTGCCCGCGACCAATCACCGATTTGGGCGCCAAATTTAAATATCGGCCGCGAACAATCACCGATCTTGGCTCCACATTTAAATATCGCTGTGCTGATTGGTCGCCGACGCTGTGCGCGACTAATCACCGATTTTGGCAGCACATTTAAATAGCGTCCGCGACCAATCAGTACAACGGTGTTTAAATGTGGAGCCAAGATCGGTGATTGGTCGCGGCCGATATTTAAATTTGGCGTCAAAATCGGTGATTGATCGCGGGCAGCGCCAGCGACCAATCAGCGATTTTTAACACGAATGTCCGGATCTTTGTAACACCATGCGGATACTGTGGGGACATCAGCGGCTAGGGTGTGAAGGGAGGACCGGGGAGCGGCGCTGCGGGTCGGGATACTTCTGCTCCGAGCGCCTGCTCATGTCCCGGGTTCTCGGAGCGGAAGTATCCGCACAGGCAGCGGCGCTGACATCCATGCGGCTAGGGCGTGAAGGGAGGACCGGGGAGCGGCGCTGACATCCAATTGGTCGCGGCCGCTAATTAAATGTGCCGCACAAATCGGTGATTGGTCGCCGACTTGGCCCACGACCAATCACTGATCTTGCGGCCAAAGTTAAACAGTACTGTGCTGAATGGTCGCGGACGCCGCCCGCGACGAATCACCGATTTGGGCGCCAAATTTAAATATCGGCCGCGACCAATCACCGATCTTGGCTCCACATTTAAACATCGCTGTGCTGATTGGTCGCCGACGCTGGGCGCGACCAATCACCAATTTTGGCGCCACATTTAAATAGCGTCCGTGACCAATCCGCACAGCGGTGATTAAATGTGGAGCCAAGATCGGTGATTGGTCACGGCCGATATTTGAATATGGCGCCCAAATCGGTGATTGGTCGCGGGCAGCGTCCGCGACCAATCAGCACCGTAGTGTTTAACTTTTGCGGCAAGATCCGTGATTGGTCGTGGGCCAAGACCGCGACCAATCACCGATTTGTGCGGCAGATTTAAATAGCGGCTGTGATGAACCCGTAGCCGCCATCTTGGTAATGATAAATCATATCCAGGGATGGCCACACTTCAGCAGCCCCCACCCTTGCGACCTTCTGTTAAAACGTCAACGAGATAGTTTCCCCCCCATCCAGGCTCCTGTGAGATAAGAAGCCCCAGGGCCTACTTAACACTTGAATGCTAGGAGCTTCAAAGACTTCGAGAGGAAACACAGCCAGCAGGGGGGGGTGCTTCGTCCATCTGTAACTGACCATTTGTCCCATAGGACTAGTTTCTTTGTCTGTCACAAGCATGGAGGCATAAGATATAGAAACATGAATAGTACACGCATGTTGCGTGGGATGGGCCAATAAAAAATATCACGGCGTCCCGGAGCCATTGCACACACAAGCCTCCGCGGTAGACGTTGGTACGTGCTCTGGAAGCCAAGATATAGCGCTGAGCCATTCCTGAGGACCGTATGGTATCATAATTGATATCAAAAGGTCGGTTACGGCGGCCCGAATCCATGGGAACCCCTGGGGGTATCCTGAGACCATCCCAGAAGAAGTTATTGGGTTCCTTAGAATTTGGGCTTCTGATCGAAGTTAGACCTGAGGGTGGAGACTGAGCCAGCTGACCTCACCAGCAGTGGGCGGGACGGGGCAGGTAAGATAGCAGGACAGACAAGAGATAAGTCAGTCTTGACCCAAGAGTGGTGTGCTGAACATCTGAGCACCAGCTGAGGCCACCAAGGGGAGGAGCAGTATGACCATGCGGTGGTAGGCCTCAGCCTGTAACAAAGAACCATGCCTGCGACCGCAGAATCCTCTCCCTGCGTCACAAGAAAATCAAGAAACCGGTAACTGATATGCTGTGGTGATTCTGTGTGTTGTATTCCATTGTTGTATAGTTTAGCCTGACCTTATACCTGTGTATATTTAGTTGTATATCGTGTATCTAGTGTATTATTATAATCAATTACCTCAAGTAATTGTGGGCCTGCCTTTTATTCTGCATAACGAACGCACGTCCGTGTGAGCTCGGCTCAAGCCAAAAACGCTACCCAGGGTTGGTTCCTGACCCGATATAGGCCCATTCACGGACTGGGCGTATATCTAAAATAGGGACTGGTGGCAGCATACCAACTGGGGATTGGGGAAGGCTGGTAGTGACGGTCGGAGGTTCAGATATATATATTCCTGGCGCGGCCAAGGAAGATATATATACCGCCCTCACTACAGAGGGCCCCGATACCCAGTAGGTTACAGGACAGTCTCTCTGGCGACCGCTTATCCTAGGTGCAGTTCCTTGACTGACCTGAGGCTAAGAGGGCGCTAGCGAGTTGTGCTGTGTAGTGACGTTACGGTTTAGTGATGTTGAAGGGATAACACTCTACCGTGTTCCCTGCGCTGGTTGCAGCTACCTGGCACTACTTTCTCTAGGTGCAGTACCTTGACTGACCTGAGAGGTAAAGGGGCGCCAGAGAGCTGCACCCACCGGCCGGCTTTCATCACATTGGTGGCAGAGCGGTGGGATTGAAGAATAGTAGTGTTGTGGGACCCCTACTCCCAGGCACTAAAGACTGCCAGTGGTAACTTCCACTGCTGGAGTCTTAAGGTCAGCCCAACGTTAGACGGTCAGGCTAAAAGTATAACAAGGTGTGTGCAAACTCAGGGTTGCAGCGGTGTCGGTTACCAAGATGGCAGACGGCACCAGGAGCAAGACCCTGCAGGAGGCTATTGCTACGGTCCGTGTGGCAGGAGGGGAGGACATTGTTACTCATGGCGAGGAGGAGTCCAGCCCGGGCACCTCAGGGAGCCAGTCCCCAGTATACGGTCCCGCAGTGGGCTGCCCACCACCTACCCAGCCCAGCCTGTCCAGATCACAAGCCCTTTTACAAGCGGCTATGGCAAGTCTCCAGTCTCATGGCGATGCCGTCTACAAAACCCTCCTGGCAGCATCAGAGAAGGCAGCGGAGGAGGAGCGCAAGGCAGCGGAAGAGGAGCGTGCAGAGCGGGCTGCGGAGCGCCAGCACCGACTGGACCTGGCCCAGCGGGGGCTTCCGCTAGAGCAACCAACCCATCAGGAGACCAAGTCGTCCAAAGTCCGAGCTGAGGACTTCCCTCTACTGGAGAAGGATGGGGACCTGGACTCCTTTCTGGTGGCATTTGAACAGACCTGTCTTCAGCACCATCTGGCCCGGGATCAGTAGGCCAGATACCTGACCCTCCGTTTGAGGGGCAAGTCCCTGGATGCCTTGGGGGACTTACCTGCCGGGGAGGTACAGAACTACGACTGCATCAAGCGGGCCCTGATCCGGCAGTGCAACCTCACTCCCGAGTCGTACCGCCAGAAGTTCCGGAGCCTGCTGCGTGGCCCCAAGGACACCTGGACCGATCATATGCGGGCGCTGTTGAGAGCCGCAGAGCACTGGACCTCGGGTCTAGCGCTTACTACCCGCCAGGAGGTCCAGGAACTGTTCGTCACGGAGCATTTCTTGTGTAACTGCCCAGAGGACCTCCGACAGTTCCTCCGTGACCGAAAACCAACAGGGGCTTCTGCTACAGCCGCCCTGGCAGACGAGTATGCCAATAACAGGGCGCCTGAGCTGAAGAAGTCTGCCAGCAGCACCTGGAGAGGGGGTAAGCCCAATCATGCCCCTGTTTCCCCGGCCCCTAGAACACAAGGGGTGTATCCCCCTGTTGCCCTCTCCAGGCAAGGACCAGACGTAAGACGTTGTCATCTATGCAACAAACCAGGACACTTTAGGGCTGAGTGTCCCCAGCGCCAAAAGACCCCATCCCAGTCCCAGAGAGCGCCCAATGTTTTGTGTGTGGGAGGGGGTGGTGGTAGGTCCCTGGACAACATCCAACCCGTCACCATAGGCCGTTCTGCGGTCATGGGACTGCGGGACACTGGCGCTGAACGAACACTGGTACGGCCTGAGGTGGTGTCCCCCCAGGACTTGGTACCAGGAAAGACTCTTTCCGTCTCCAGGGTTGGAGGCGTGGAGCCGGCACTTCCCGTTGCCATGGTTTATTTGGACTGGGGTGCCGGGAGGGGGATGCGGGAGGTGGGAGTAACGCCAAATATTCCCGCAAATGTTTTATTAGGGACCGACTTGGGGCGTCTAGTATCGCAGTATGTACCCTCTGAACCCCCAAGTTCGGCCCCCCAAGAGTGTATTGATTTGTCTGCTGCTAATGCCAACCATGTTGTATGTAGTGTGCGTCCTGCTGAGGAGGAGGGAGTGAAACCTGAGGGTAACACCTGCACAGACACAACACAAACAGGGTTAGTGAGAGCAGGTGGGGAGTGTGGGGATGCCCGCAGAGGTGCTCAGCCGGCGTGCCGTGACCTCTTGTCCTCCGGTGAGGGAGGGGGCGGGCAGGATTCTGTAGAGGGAAGCTCAGGGATGGAGAGGGGGGCAGCTACCGGCAGTGTAGGGCTCCCAGGGGTATCCAGGCTGCTGAGTATAGGCCCACTGCAGGGGGAGGAACAGGCCATGGAGGGTGGGGGTGTCCCAAGAGAGGAGCCGCCAGGTAAGACCCCAGGGCAGGAGTTCCCCACATCCGAGATGTCCAAAGGCCTAGGAAGCCTGCCTGATTGGGCGGCTTGGTCAGAAACAGAGGGGAAGCGGGCACTACCCACGGTCTCAGCGGTCATAGCCGCTGTCACCAGGAGTGGGAGCGCCGGAGCCCAAGGAGCCTTGCAGAGGTCCGACGGCTTCCCCACTTCTGACCAAGTGGCTGCCGGGTCAGATAGCGGCCAGGTGACATGCCCGGAGGGGCTGACGGAGGATGTGGCAGTTTCGTCGATTCTGGCCACATCGAGTCAGGAATTTCAGGCTGCGTTGGAAGCAGACGACAGCCTGAAAGCTCTCAAGGAACAGGCGGCACATCCTCCCATGGAGTCAGACTGCGAGCGTGTGGTCTGGGACCAGGGACGGCTGTACCGGGTAACGGTCCAGCAGGGTTCACCGGAGGCGTGGCCCAGGGACCGACAGTTAGTGGTACCCTATCCGTTCAGGGCGGAATTGTTGCGGATCGCACACGAGATTCCGATGGCCGGACACCTAGGGATCGCTAAAACCAAGGCCAGGATAGCTCAGCATTTCTACTGGCCTGGGATGGGAGCCGCGGTGGGTGCCTACTGCCGTTCGTGTGACACCTGTCAGAGGGTGGGGAAGGCGGGGCCGCGCCCCAAAGCCCCACTGGTAACTCTGCCAATGATCGAAGAGACTTTCTCGAGGGTCGCTGTGGATCTTATTGGACCTCTGTCCACTCCCAGCCACTCCGGGAAATGCTTCATACTCACGGTAGTGGACTATGCCACCCGGTACCCGGAAGCGGTAGCTTTGTCGTCCATTCGGGCCGACAAGGTGGCTACCGCCTTACTGGAGATCTTCTCCAGAGTGGGTTTCCCCCAGGAAATGCTCACCGACCGAGGGACCCAGTTCATGTCGCGGCTGATGGAGTCCCTCTGTAAGCAAATGCAGGTGCAACATCTGGTGGCCAGCCCATATCACCCACAGACTAATGGCCTGTGTGAGCGGTTCAATGGCACCTTAAAGCAGATGCTTAAGATGTTGGTCGACTCCCACGGGAGAGACTGGGAGCGTTACCTCCCACACCTCCTATTTGCTTACCGGGAGGTTCCGCAGGCCTCAACGGGGTTCTCCCCCTTTGAGCTCCTGTACGGGTGACGGGTACGGGGCCCCCTGGCTCTGGTGAAGGAAGCATGGGAAGGGGATTTGGCCACCCCTGAGGTGTCGGTCATCGAGTATGTCGTGCGCCACCGGGACAGGATGATGGCCTTGGCAAAGCTGGTGCAGGACAATATGGCCCAGGCCCAGGCCAACCAGAAGTGGTGGTACGACCAGAATGCTTGTGAGAGGACCTACCAGGTGGGTCAAAAGGTGTGGGTACTGGTCCCCGTACCACAGAACAAGCTTCAGGCAGCCTGGGAAGGTCCCTACTTCGTGCACCAGAAACTCAACGCCGTCACCTATCTCGTCACCCTGGATCACGCCCGTGGAAGGAGGAAGGCCTTCCACGTGAACATGATGAAGGCTCATCATGAGCGGGAAGCGACTGCCCACCCAGTGTGCAACCTTCCCGAGGAAGGAGAGGTAGAAACCCTCCTGGATCTGCTCACCCAAGCCAAGGCGGGTGGGTCCATCGAAGATGTGGGGGTTGGCCACCAGCTCCCGGAGGACCAACGGTCCCAGCTGAGGACCACCCTGCACCCCTTCCGGGGGCTGTTCAGCAGCCTGCCCGGAAGGACTGAGATGGCTGTCCACGACGTGGACACTGGCGATCACCCGCCGATCCGGCGTTCAGCATATCGGGTCTCTTTCGAGGTGCAGGGAAACATGCGCCAAGAGATAGACGAGATGCTGAAGCTGGGGGTGATCCAGGCATCCAGCAGCGCGTGGGCCTCGCCTGTAGTCCTCGTTCCAAAAAAGGACCGAACTACACGGTTCTGCGTGGACTACCGGGTGCTCAACGCTGTAACGGCCACCGATGCGTTCCCCATACCACGCATCGATGACCTGCTCGATCGGATGGCCGGGGCTAAGTACCTGACCATCATGGATCTGAGCCGGGGGTACTGGCAGATTCCTCTGACCCCCGCGGCAAGGGAACGCTCTGCCTTTATCACCCCTTTTGGACTGTACGAGTCCACAGTGATGCCATTCGGCATGAAGAATGCCCCTGCCACTTTTCAGCGGATGGTCAATACGCTGCTTGAGGGACTTGCAGGGTACGCGGCTGCGTACTTGGACGATATTGCAGTCTTCAGTCCCACTTGGGAGGATCACCTAGAGCACCTGCGGCAGGTGCTCGGTCGGATCCACCAGGCAGGCTTGACCATCAAGCCGGAAAAGTGCCAGCTGGGCATGAGTGAGGTCCTCTACCTGGGTCACCGGGTAGGCTGGGGGGTTCTGAAGCCAGAACCTGGGAAAGTGGATGCCATCGCATCCTGGCCCACTCCTAGGACCAAAAAGCAGGTGATGTCCTTCTTGGGGACCGCCGGGTACTATAGGAGGTTCGTCCCACACTATAGCACCCTGGCCAAGCCCCTGACGGACCTCACCAAGAAGAAGCTGCCCGTCGCAGTCGACTGGACAGTCGCCTGCGAGACAGCTTTCGGGGCACTCAAGGCCGCCCTAAGTAGCTCCCCTGTACTGCAAGCTGCCGACTTCGACCGGCCGTTTGTGGTACAGACCGACGCCAGTGACTTTGGCCTCGGTGCTGTGCTAAGTCAGGTCAACACGACAGGCCAGGAACATCCTGTCTTGTACCTGAGCGGGAAGCTATTGCCCCGGGAGGTGGCTTACTCCAAGGAGGAAAAAGAATGCCTGCCAATTGTATGGGCCCTGCAGCGTCTGCAGCCCTACTTGTACGGGAGCCATTTCACCGTGGAGACGGACCACAACCCCCTCAGCTGGTTACACACGGTCTCTGGGTCGAATGGCAGGTTGCTACGCTGGAGCCTCGCTCTCCAGCAGTACCACTTCTCCATTCGCCAGAGAAGAGGCCGTGACCACGGTAACGCTGACGGGTTATCCCGGCAAGGGGAGGGTGCAGAAGGACGCACGGGGGAACACAGGAATGTGCTACCCCCTCGCGCCCTCGTATAGGGGGAGGTGTGATGAACCCGTAGCCGCCATCTTGGTAATGATAAATCATATCCAGGGATGGCCACACTTCAGCAGCCCCCACCCTTGGGACCTTCTGTTAAAACGTCAACGAGATAGTTTCCCCCCATCCAGGCTCCTGTGAGATAAGAAGCCCCAGGGCCTACTTAACACTTGAATGCTAGGAGCTTCAAAGACTTCGAGAGGAAACACAGCCAGCAGGGGGGGGTGCTTCGTCCATCTGTAACTGACCATTTGTCCCATAGGACTAGTTTCTTTGTCTGTCACAAGCATGGAGGCATAAGATATAGAAACATGAATAGTACATGCATGTTGCGTGGGATGGGCCAATAAAAAATATCACGGCGTCCCGGAGCCATTGCGCACACAAGCCTCCGCGGTAGACGTTGGTACGTGCTCTGGAAGCCAAGATATAGCGCTGAGCCATTCCTGAGGACCGTATGGTATCATAATTGATATCAAAAGGTCAGTTACGGCGGCCCGAATCCATGGGAACCCCTGGGGGTATCCTGAGACCATCCCAGAAGAAGTTATTGGGTTCCTTAGAATTTGGGCTTCTGATCGAAGTTAGACCTGAGGGTGGAGACTGAGCCAGCAGACCTCACCAGCAGTGGGCGGGACGGGGCAGGTAAGATAGCAGGACAGACAAGAGATAAGTCAGTCTTGACCCAAGAGTGGTGTGCTGAACATCTGAGCACCAGCTGAGGCCACCAAGGGGAGGAGCAGTTTGACCATGCGGTGGTAGGCCTCAGGCTGTAACAAAGAACCGTGCCTGCGACCGCAGAATCCTCTCCCTGCGTCACAAGAAAATCAAGAAACCGGTAACTGATATGCTGTGGTGATTCTGTGTGTTGTATTCCATTGTTGTATAGTTTAGCCTGACTTTATACCTGTGTATATTTAGTTGTATATCGTGTATCTAGTGTATTATTATAATCAATTACCTCAAGTAATTGTGGGCCTGCCTTTTATTCTGCATAACGAACGCACGTCCGTGTGAGCTCGGCTCAAGCCAAAAACGCTACCCAGGGTTGGTTCCTGACCCGATATAGGCCCATTCACGGACTGGGCGTATATCTAAAATAGGGACTGGTGGCAGCATACCAACTGGGGATTGGGGAAGGCTGGTAGTGACGGTCGGAGGTTCAGATATTTATATTCTTGGCGCGGCCAAGGAAGATATATATACCGCCCTCACTACAGAGGGCCCCGATACCCAGTAGGTTACAGGACAGTCTCTCTGGCGACCGCTTATCCTAGGTGCAGTTCCTTGACTGACCTGAGGCTAAGAGGGCGCTAGCGAGTTGTGCTGTGTAGTGACGTTACGGTTTAGTGATGTTGAAGGGATAACACTCTACCGTGTTCCCTGCGCTGGTTGCAGCTACCTGGCACTACTTTCTCTAGGTGCAGTACCTTGACTGACCTGAGAGGTAAAGGGGCGCCAGAGAGCTGCACCCACCGGCCGGCTTTCATCACAGAGGCCGCGACAAATTGGATGTCAGCGCCGCTCCCCTGTCCTCTCTTCACACCCTAGCCGCATGGATGTCAGCGGCGCTGCCTGTGCGGATACTTCCGCTGTGAGAACCCGGGACATGAGCGGGCGCTCGCAGCAGAAGTATCCCGACCCGCAGCGCCGCTCCCTGGTCCTCCCTTCACACCCTAGCTGCTGATGTCCCCACAGTATCAGCATGGTGTTACAAAGGTCCGGACATTTGTGTTAAAAATCGCTGATTGGTCGATGGCGCTGCCCACGACCAATCACCGATTTGGGCGCCAAATTTAAATATCGGCAGCGACCAATCACCGATCTTGGCTCCACATTTAAACACCGCTATGCTGATTGGTTGCGGCTGATTTTTAAATTTGGCGCCCAAATAGGTGATTGGCCGCGGGCAGCGCCAGCGACCAATCAGCGATTTTTAACACAAGTTTCCGGACCTTTGTAACACCATGCGGATACAGTGGGGACATCAGCGGCTAGGGTGTGAAGGGAGGACCGGGGAGCGGCGCTGCGAGTCCGGATACTTCTGCTGCGAGCGCCCGCTCATGTCCCGGGTTCTTGCAGCGGAAGTATCCACACACGCAGCGGCGCTGACATCCAATTGGTCGCGGACGCTATTTAAAATTGCCGCACAAATCGGTGATTGGTCGCTGTCTTGGCCCGCGACCAATGACTGATCTTGGCGCCAAAGTTAAACACTATTGTGCTGATTGGTCACGGACGCTGACCGCGACCAATCACCGATTTGGGTGCAAAATTTAAATATCGGCCGTGACCAATCACCGATTTGGGCGCCAAATTTAAATACCGCTGTGGTGATTTGTCGCGGCCGATATTTAAATTTGGTGCCCAAATCGGTGATTGGTCGCGGGCAGCGTCCGTTACCAATCAGCACAATAGTGTTTAAGTTTTGCGCTAAGATCAGTGATTGGTCGGGTCCGAAGACCGCGACCAATCATCGAATCGTCTTGGTGAGGACCGGGGAGCGGCGCTGCCTGTGCGGCTACTTACGCTGCGAGAACCCGGGACATCGCGGGCGCTCGCAGCAGAAGTATCCCGACCCGCAGCGCCGCTCCCCGGTCCTCCCTTCCGCATGGAGGTCAGCGGCACCGGCGGTCCTTCCTCTGATACTGGCCGGGAGATGAGTGCCTCGCGCCGCTCGTCTAACGGCTGCATCTCCGTCCCGCAGATGGGTCCGGCGGTTGGGTTCCTTCTGCTGTTGCCGGCCGGGAGATGAGCGCCTCACGGCGCTCATCTCCCGGCTGCATCGCCGCTCAGCTCCGACCCGCAGATGAGCCGCTAACGGCCGCCATCTTATTTTAGAAATCCCCCGGCGCTAATTGGCCGCTGCCGGACCAATGAGTGACGCGGGATTTCCTGGACAGACAGGCAGACAGGCAGACAGGCAGACAGACAGACAGACAGACAGACGGGATAAGACGATTATATATATAGATTCTATGTTCTTCAAAGTAGCCACCTTTTGCTTTAATGACTGCTTTGCACACTCTTGGCATTCTCTTGATGAGTTTCAAGAGGTAGTGACTGGAAATGGTCTTCCAACAATCTTGAAGGAGTTCCCAGAGATGCTTAGCACTTGTTGGCTCTTTTGCCTTCACTCTGCGGTCCATCTCACCCCAAACCTTCTCGATTGAGTTCAGATCTGGTGACTGTGGAGGCCAGGTCATCTGGCGTAGCACCCCATCACTCTCGTTCTTGGTCAAATAGCCCTCACACAGCCTGGAGCTGTGTTTGGGGTCATCGTCCTGTTGAAAAATAAATGATGGTCCAACTAAACCCAACCGGATGGAATAGGATGCCGCTGCAAGATGCTGTGGTAGCCATGCTAGTTCAGTATGCCTTCAATTTTGAATAAATCCCGAACAGTGTCACCAGAAAAGCATCCCCACTCCATCACACCTCCTCCTCCATGCTTCACAGTGGGAACCAGGAATGTAGAGTCCATCCATTCACCTTTTCTGCGTCGCACAAAAACACGGTGGTTGGAACCAAAGATCTCAAATTTAGACTCATCAGACCAAAGCACAGATTTCCACTGGTCTAATGTCCATTCCTTGTGTTCTTTAGTCCAAACAAGTATCTTCTGCTTGTTGCCTGTCCTTAGCAGTGGTTTCCTAGCAGCTATTTTACCATGAAGGCCTGCTGCACAAAGTCTCCTCTTAACAATTGTTGTAGAGATGTGTCTGCTGCTATAACTCTGTGTGGCATTGACCTGGTCTCTAATCTGAGCTGCTGTTAACTTGCGATTTCTGAGGCTGGTGACTCGGATAAACTTATCCTCAGAAGCAGAGGTGACTCTTGATTTTCCTTTCTTGGGGCGGTCCTCATGTGAGCCAGTTTCTTTGTAGCACTTGATGGTTTTTGCAACTGCACTTGGGGACACTTTCAAAGTTTTCCCAATTTTTCGCACTGACTGACCTTCATTTTTTAAAGTAATGAAGGGCACTCGTTTTTCTTTACTTAGCTGCTTTTTTCTTGCCATAATACAAATTCTAACAGTCTATTCAGTAGGACTATCAGCTGTGTATCCACCAGAATTCTGCACAACACAACTGATGGTCCCAACCCCATTTATAAGGCAAGAAATCCCACTTATTAAACCTGACAGGGCACACCTGTGAAGTGAAAACCGTTTCCGGTGACTACCTCTTGAAGCTCATCAAGAGAATGCCATGAGTGTGCAAAGCAGTCATCAAAGCAAAAGTTGGCTACTTTGAAGAACCTAGAATATAAGACATATTTTCTGTTGCTTCACACTTTTTTAAGTATATAATTCCACATGTGTTAATTCATAGTTTTGATGCCTTCAGTGTGAATGTACAATTTTCATAGTCATGAAAATACAGAAAAATCTTTAAATGAGAAGGTGTGTTCAAGCTTTTGGTCTGTACTGTATGTCAGATTACACTAATAAAATCGGTGTGAAAAAAATCTGTACTGTTTGTAACACACACACTTTGTGAGACAGTCACTGAGGCCAGTGTTAACGTGCTCCTACACGTTGCATGTATACCAACTTATACTCCAGTTCATTTCTTTCAGTTTTGCTTTAGGTTGGGCTCTCAGGGCATGCAAGAGTGTCCTAGAGGTTAGGACTGTCCTGACTGGGTACATCTTGGCACTTTTGGGATGGCTTTTACCCTTTTTTGTAAATCAAAATCAGTGTTTACTACATACCCTATGTTATTTATATGCACTACTGCTTTTTACTTATTTACAGCAGGGTATATGTTTATTTTGTTTCTATCCTAGGTTTTGACTGTTTAATGGCCAGTGTGAACACGTTACATGTATACCAATTTATACTCCGGTTCATTTCTTTCGGTTTTACTTTAGGTTCTTGCACTCAGTGCACTAAAGGATGTAGCCTCCCTTTCTTTGGGCTAGACATTACTTTTATATACAGTAACTTCCCATTGCTTTGTGTCCATAGTTGGGCCCTTATCTTGTTCGGGCCTTATTCACTTTGAGGTAATTTTTGACACATGTTAAGGTTTTAATACTAGAGGTTAGGACTGTCCTGATTTGGTACACCTTGGATCCGGTGCGATGGCTTTTATGTGTTTTTTTTTATCAAAAACAGTGATTACTAAGTACTATATGATATTTATATGAACTATTGCTTTTTACTTACAACAAGGTATAAGTTTATTTTGTTTCTATCTTAGGTTTTAGTCACAGAGTTAAATATTGGTGGCTTCCTTCTACATGAATACAAAACAAAATGTGTCATTGAATTGCAGAAGCACAATAACCACACTGATAAGCAAGAAGCAGTTGCCAGATCTTCTAAGTCTTTCTCCATACCAATTAAATCTGTATTAGAGATTAGCAAATATATTTGAGTAGAATTGAATTCTTGAATTTTACAAAAGTATTGATTTTTTGCAATTCACTTAACCGTGCTGTTCTATTCGGGTCCATATGACCCGAAATGAAATTTGAGACCCTGCAGATTATTTATTATGCTGATCTGAAACTTGTGATTAATTGACTTTTCCTCATTTGAGGGGTTCTTACTATGAGTGTTTTTTTTTGTTTGTTTACTTTTTGCTACACGCTGATTGTTAAACTTGTACTGTTCGGGTCAATATGACCCGATAACATTTTATACTGTTCAACAGGTCACTAATTATTTCAGCCTTCAAAATGTATTTGTTTTCCTGGGTACTTCATCTCATTATGCAAAAGGATGGAGATTTCACTGTTCTTATCAGTGAGCAAGTACTCATCCAGTCATTTCTCTTTCAATTCTGTGAGACAGGACACTGAGCTGTGAATACACATCTTTCTTTACAGGTATGTAGCATATAAGCTATGCTTTTCTTCTCAAAATATTCAATTCTGTTCTTTAGATTGCATATTGTAAAGCCATTTTTTGATTACTGTGTCATGACGTAAGCTAATGTGTGCCCGTCTAAAGGTACCCTTAGGCTTGTGTAGACTGAATGTTTGTCTAGGAGGGAGTGTATTCTCACTGATGTGATATATTGATTGCATGGATGAGCATTGAGTACAGATTTGAACAGGGTCTGTTTTAATGCCCCATCACACACACAGATGCACCCTGCGATTGCGATGCAGCAACGTCACAAACGCGAGGCTCCAGCATCACAAGCGTAGCGGTCACACTGCACTTTCTTCATTGCTGGAGAGCAATGGGGCCCTTACTGTAGTATATAAGCTCTTTTTTTTGTGAAACTGGTTATAGATTTTTTTCTCTTTTATTGTTATTTATTTATATAGTTAGTTATTTTCATTATTTTTCATTTATTGTTTTATAAAATATGTTAACACAAAGTTATATTTAGTTAGATTTCATGTTATAGTAATAGAAATCTAAAGCATGCTTGTTATTTGTGTGCAGAATGCTATAAAGCGAACATAATTGCAAATAGCCTGCGTAACCTTTTTCTGAAAAAAAAAAAATAAAAATTAAGTTTTAATTTCATTTTTCATTTGTTTATGATCAACCATGTTCACAAACAGTTTAATAATGAAATAGGTATTCAAATACAACACAGTTGCTAAAATGAACATTTTTTATAGGTCGAGTCATATTGACCCGAAACAGTACAAGTGTATAGTAAATGCGATTAGAACAGCAGGGTTAAGATGCCGCCACTATGTTACTGCAATGTAGAAGGGCATGCAAACGGTAAAAATATTAATACTCTCCTCACTGCTCACCTGTGCATTCACCCTCTCAGCTCGTTATCTGGTTATTTTTGGGGGCTTGTTCACTCCACTTGGGAGGCTTATTCACTCTACTTTATGGCTTGCAAATTGTTCCATTTTCCCAAATTCCTTCCTAAAAATTTGACATTGCATTAAATCGATTTGCTCATATATAAGCAGAACAATTAAATAAGACAATCTGTGATATAACCAATTCTACTAGTCACTGCTTTTTTACTCATGTTGCCTCCTCAAAGGGAAAAGCAACTGAAACACTGTGCTATATAACACAAACCCAATCACTCAGTCAGCAGTCATAAATTGATTGACTATACAACATAAATGCTTAAAGCTGGTAAACACAAGATGGTGTGAGAGCTTTTAAATGGCCGATTTACTGGCACATGAAAAGACATCTTCCTCTCCCAGCCAAGTATTTCAATTCCTCAATAAGTAAACTTGCTTAAGCTCAAGGTAGGCTTAGGGCAATGCACAGCATTTGGTTGTGTTTGTGCCATCTAAACCTGCATATGCAGTATGTGCTATATGTTTGACGATATGTAGTTATTATGAATATGAATGCATGCATGTATGTACCTAAAATATGATGTAGACAGTGTCTAAGAGAGAATAGAAACAAATTGAAAATGGAACTAGATTATTATTTTACACATGAATGCAAAATAACAATAATTTTGCATTAAATGAAAGAGTAAAAGAAAAAAATATATCCAACTGCATAGAGGTTGTGCAAAATACATTATTTTTAAAACTAGAATTCTATGTGATTGGCCTACATGGCTCTATTTATATGCAGATTATAATAATTGTTTAAAAAAAGTTGCTAAATTATACACTTCAATCATTTTATCATTATATTATGTATTCAGTGATCCACTGTTAACTACAATATCGATTAGAAAATGTTCAATAACCTAATTTAAATTCAGAAACTCTGCTTAGGGACTCTTTCCTCATGCCTAATCAATAATATATATTTACCGAGTTTGTCAATAATCAGCAAGGACCTTACTAAAAGATCCTTGTTCAATGACCAAACTAAAATTATTACGACAGGGTCAAGCTTATAACCTTAAACAACCTATGGAATATTTAGCTGATGACAGTTCATTCTCGATATTCAATTTTCTTAAATTAAATAAATAATTTAATTATAGTTAGAAGATGATTTATCGTTGTCTGTTTTATGGAATAAAGCAGGCCAATAAAATACACTGTTCTGTGATTCTTCTGACAATATGTTTTGTGTGTATTTGTATAGGAATACAGAGTAGCTATCAGACCATTTTATGGGACCCATTTTGTTCACATAATTAGTTACTGTTGCCATCCATCTCATTAGAACTAATTAATAGCTCTTCTAAGTGCTGTTGAGGGAATAGAATCAATTAGGAGCTTAGACCACATCTTTTAATTTGTTACTGTATTGTGGTTTTTAACAGGCTAATCAGGGAAAATAGGAAATGTTTCATGAGAAGGAAATATGCTATATTCTTCATCCTTATTTTAATTTTATTATTATAATTATTATTATGATTATTAATTTTAGAATAAAATTCTATATGTGATTTTATTATTATACAATACAATAGAAATGTTACAATCGTTGGGGGATAGAGAAGCTTCATAAAAAAAGCAAAATTAAATTTTCCAATAAAATATGACACTGTAACTTAGAAGAAATTGTTTACTGTTCTGTCTCTTTAGTGTTATGCTTTTTGGTCTCATGAAATTTCACAATACACAAGTTTGCGATGTTGGACTAAAGAAATGTCACTGCATTTTTATAATAATAATAGCATTAATGAAAAGTGATGATGTCATTTTAACCCTTTCCAGACCTTTGAAGTATATATACATCATGGTTGGGAAGAACTTCCCGACCAATGAAGTATATTTACGTCATGGTGATCACCCACGCACAGGAGGATGTGCGAGGGCAATCGCCACTGGGTATTCAGTTAATTTGACAGCTGACACCTGGCACTCACTGCCAGGAGCCTGCACCACTTTGATCGTCAGTGTCCGTCTTTTTAGGTATGCATAAAAATATGGTCAAACACAGTTTTGTGCACTTCTGAAAATAAGGCCAATGCTGAACAGAGGCCAGACAGAGTCCAGAGTAACTCTGCTGCCCTCAAAGTAAGTGCTCAGCATAGAGCATGGGACAAATGTTATCCTAAACTTTATGTAAAATGTTCCCAATAAAATATTCAACTCAATCCACAAAAAAAGCAAATCCCCACTATGGTCCATCATCTGTAAACGGAAAAATAGAGGGCTTTCACATTACTGGTAGTACAAAGGCTCTGGAAAAGTGACATTTCTCCTCGCCCCCCAAAAGAAATTCATCTAATTCTGCGCTCCCAAATCCAAATGAGCCCCTCTCTTCTGAGCCCCAGAGTGAGGAAACCACTATTAGCATCCACATGTTTGGCATTTCTGTAGTGATGAGAGCCCATCTAATTTACAGGTACGTGTCTCCAGAATCATGAGCTGGGCACTACAATATACTGATGACTACAACGTACTGGGCACTACAAAGGCAGCTTAAAATTTTCACTCAACAACATCCACTGCTGTTTGTTTCTGGAAAATAACCATGAAGTCAAAATCATCACTACACCCGTAGATATTTTGCCAACAAGGCTTAATTTGATGAGGTCACTTGAGGGGAGGGGGATTCAGCTCTTCTAAGGGGCTCTGTATATGAAGTCAGCAAACTATTCTAGGAAAATTTGCTCTTTGTGAGGCAAATAGTGCTCCGTCCCTCCCGAGTCTAGCCGTATGGCTAAGCAGTACTGTACAGCCTCATATGGGGTATTTCTATATTCAGCAGAACTTGTGGGACAAATTTTGGTGCCACTTTTACCCACTTTCCAGTGTGAAAATGTAAAATCTGGGGCCAAAACAAAAATTTTGGTGGTAAAAATTTAATTATTTTTTCTTCACTGCCCAATTGTATAAAATTTTTGTAACACATCTATGGTGCCAATATGATCACTGCACCCTATATGAATTTATTGAGAGGTGTAGTTTGTAAAATGGGGTCAATTTTGGAGAGTTCTGCTGTTTTGGTACTTTAGTGGCTCTGCCAATGTGACATTGCACCCTCAAACCAGTTCAGCAAAACCTGCACGATAATATGACGCTCCTTCCTTTTTGAGCTTTGCACTGTGCCTCAAAAGTAGTTTTCGACCATATATCGAGTATCTATGTACTCAGGAGAAATTACACAACACATTTTGGGGTCCATTTTCTCCTGCTATCCTTATGAAAATGAAAATATTGGGGGCTAAAACAACATTTTTGTGGGAATTTTTTTCCATTTTCACAGATTAATGTTGTAAAATTCTGTGAAGCACATGTGGGTTCAAGGTGCTCACCAAAAATCTAGATAAATTCCTTGAGGTATCTAGTTTCCCAAATGGGGTCACTTGTGGTGGATTTCCTCTGCTTAGTTACATCAGGGGCTCTCCAAATATGACATGACACCCACAGATCATTCCATTAAAGTCTGTGTTTGTTGCGATACTGGTGTAGTACTGCTGGATACCAGTGGCTGAAATAAATCAAGCAGGAACAGCAAGCAGAACTAGAAGTTCTTGAATAAAGTAAAAGAATTGTAGGAAACAATCCGTAGATAGGTGAGAACAGTCTGGGTAAGAATGTTCAGGAGCTGGAGATTAGAACTAGGCTAACAGCTAGATACAATACTCAAGCAATGAGTGAGAGATCCATGTGGTTTTAAATAGGCCCAAACAAGAAACAAGATGGATTCCGAGGGTTCAGAATCTGCCATATTAGTAAAGGGCAATTGCAGAACACAACAGCAGCCTCCTGTGGTAAAGAGTGGAATTGCAGCACAATTATTAAGGTGAACAATAGCAGCCACTAGTGGTCAAACTGTAGAAGGACAACAGGAATTCTGACAGCTTTCCAAAAGTCACTCTGTCCTTTCTGAGACCTGCCGTGCACCCAAACAGTAGTTTTCCCTCACATATGGGGTATATATGTAGCACCCTGAGGATTCGGCTGCTACAGGGGTATTGCACCTCAACCCAGAGGTGTGATATTCCACTCCCGGGTAAGGATGGAGTGTGGATCTGAGCTCGGTAGGCTGCATGCACTACATACATCCCATTTCCGAGGAACAGACCGACGGTACTCCCACTTAGAAATGTGCAGGTACGACCGAGTCTGTTCCTGGCTGGAGTGGGAGGGGGGTGGTACATCCCATGTAGTGTAGGGGCAGATAGGGGGAGCAGCCTGGGTAAAGTTAGGAGCTCATTGGGTGCTGGTCACCTGAGCTCACACATAGAGGGATATATAAGGTGGGCACCAACTAGAATCAGGGTCAGATGCAGAGAACAAGTCAGAAGCAGACAGCAAGACAGCTGCAGAGGAGCAGACAGCAAGACAGCTGCAGAGGAGCAGACAGCAAGCAGAGAGGAAGTCAGCCTGCAGCAAGAGAGAGACCCTGAGCGTGAGAGGAGCAGAGAAAGAGTACCCAGAGGGGGAAGACTGAAAGGACCCAAGAACCCAAATTAAAGCACCGGGTGAGGAGTCAGCAAAAGGGTACCGGAACCCAAACTGGTGGGGGTAAAAACAATCCCCAGCCAGAGACCGGAGACCGTGGGCAGTGTCTGTCACGGTCACCCACCACATTCACCCCGAAGGCACACCACAAGAAGGGTCAGGGAACCCAGGGCCAAGGGTGTCCCAACAGAAGGCCCGAGGGAGCTGGACCTAGGTGGATCACTGGTGGGGACGGCTGAAGAAAGGACAGAGGGAGAGCTCAGGGCCACGCTCCGGACTTGTTTGGGGGTTGGCTGGATCCAGGACCTGGTGGACGCAGCACGGCTCGGGTGGTCACTAGCAGCTGGAGTGACCAGTACAACATCTGCAGTAAGTAAACACCCTTAACTGCACAACCCGACTCTGTCTTCACTGCCGTCTGCACTACACCACCACAACCCCCATCCTCTGCGCCTGTCCCCTCTGAGGCTATACCCCTCCCGTTGGGGGTTATCCCACCAAGCTGCGCACCCACCATCAGCCTCAGCGGACCCTGCTGCAGCGGCGGCCACAGTGACCGCATCACAACGGGTGGCGTAGTCGACACAAAAGAACTTTAGTAACATCTGTAGAACTGCCACATCACACTGAGCTTGACGCCCTGGGCACGGGGCCGGGTCACAGCCGCTCGGAGACTACAACCCCCCATCTGATCCGGTGCCGGGTATTCCCCTCAAAAAGGAATATGTCCCAGGGGGCGCGTCATATACATACTCAGGAGAAATTGCACAACAGATTTTGAGGTCCTTTTTCGCCTGTTACCCTTGTTAAAATAAAAAAATTGCGGCTAAAAAAACATTTTTGTGGGGAAAAATATTTTTTATCTTCACGGCTCTACGTTATAAACTTTTGTGAAGCACCTGGAGGTTCAAGACACTCACCACAAATCTAGATACATTCCTTGAGGGGTCTAGTTTCGAAAATGGGATCAGTTGTGGGTGGTTTCCACTGTTTAGGCACATCAGGGGATCTCCAAATACGACATAGCATCCGCTAATGATCCTAGCCAATTTTAATCTCCAAAAGTCAAATAGGGCTCCTTCCCTTCTGAGCCCTGCCGTGTGCCCAAACAGTAGTTTTCCCTCACATATGGGGTATGGCGTACTCAGGAGAAATTGCACAACAAATTTTGGTGTCCATTTTCTCCTGTAATCCTTGTGAAAATAAAAAATTTGGGGCTAAAAGATAATTTTTGGGGGGAAAATTAGATTTTTTTTATTTTCATGACTCAGCGTTAACTTCTGTGAAGCACCTGGGAGATCAAGTCGCTCACCACAAATTTAGATAAGTTTCTAGTAGGGTTTAGTTTCCAAAATGTAGTCACTTGTGGGGGGTTTCCCTTGTTTAGGCACATCAGGTGTTCTCCAAACGCGTTACTCTGTTACCCTTGTGAAAATAAAAAAATTGGAGTCTAAAGTAAAATTTTTGTGAAAAAAGTAAAAATGTTCATTTTTTCCTTCCACATTGCTTCAGCTCCTGTGAAGCACCTGAAAGGTTAATAACTTATTGAATGTGGTTTTGAGCACTTTGAGAGGTGCAGTTTTTAGAATGGTGTCACTTGGGTATTTTGTGCTTTATAGGCCCTTCAAAGTCACTTAAAATGTGATGTGATCCCTAAAAAAATGGCTTTGTAATTTTTGTTGTAGCAATGAGAAATCGCTGGTCAACTATTAACCCATCTAAAGTTCCTAACAAAAAAAATTCTGTTTCAAAAATTGTGCTGATGTAAAGTAGACATGTGGTAAATGTTATTTATTGCCTATTTTGTATGACTTAACTCACTGGTTTAAGGATATTACTTTGAAAATTCTAAATTTTCGCCAAATTTCCAATTTTATCACAAATAAATGCAAGTCTTATCGAACAAATTCTAACACTATTATGAAGCAGAATGTATCACGAAGAAATAATCTCACAATCAAGTGGGATCAGTTGAATCGTTCCAGAGTTATTACCACATAAAGTGACACTGGTCAGAATTGTAAAAGTTGGCCTGGTTATGAAGGTGAAAACAGGTTTGATGATGAAGGAGTTAATATGCAAATGAGTCTTGTTAAAAACGATCATGTTTTTTGTTGCGTTTTTAATTGCATTTTTTTGCATGCATTTTTATTGTCCTTTTGGCGCTATGCTTTTTGTTTCTTCTCAGTAAGTCATGTTGTAATTTAAGCTTCCTTGTTTTTTGATAATTCCTCATATATGGACATTAACAAAACTTTATTCATACAGCCATGTGTGGATTACATGTATTTTTAGCGAATTTGTGCCACAGAAACACACTAAAGACGCATATGCATTTTTACCTGCAGATTTTCTGTTTTAATGCAATTTTAAAGGGAAAAATCCACACATAAAACTCAGCATACCCGCAAGTGAAATTGACAAGATATGTATTTCAAACATGCACCGCAGTTCAGTTTACACTGAGTAAAAAAGCACAATGGGCATGAGATTTCTACAATCAGGATCCACTTTACGGGGGGGTTGTCATTTTTGGGCAGACAAAATATGCAGCATCAAAAACTCACCAAAAACTTATTGTGAAAACTTAATCTCAAAGGGAACTTTTCAATAAATTACCTATTATTTAAAGCTTATGTTAAATATGTATTGATTTGTCTTTCAATTTTCCATCTATTTAAAATAAAAAATAAAAAAATCTGAAATCTTGTAATTTTCACACTGTCCTCTAGGGCTTTTGCTGGGCTATTTGTCTGTACAGAAGACTTTTAAGCAATCCCATTATCATCAAAAACAGAATAAGAAAAAAAGATAATCCCTGGGACACCAGCAACAGCACAATTTATATCCCGCTGTCAGAGATTAACAGCGACATTTAATTGATTAACTGTAGTGATAGGAGCTCAGATTCTGCCTCTGCTTAAAGACAACGATTCCGGCAATGCAACATAGAGGCATTATCGGCGTCTGGTGATATCCACATATGAAAAATATTAAGATTTGAGAGTCCTCAGTGGTTGATACCTTTTAATGGCATATAGTATCTACTATGCCTGATGAAGCGACCTGAATAGTCTCGAAAGCTTGCAAATTGTCAGTTAGCCATTAAAAGGTATAAACCACTGAGGACTCTCAAATCTAAATATTTTTCTACTGTCTAACACGGTACAAAAATATATAATATCTACATATGGGCACTCAAGCAATCATGTACCGTACATGTACTTGATTTTGCATTATGGTTTTAAAGATGTTTATATAATTCTACTAGAATTAGTTATGTCTTGAAAAATGTAACACATACTAATATGTGAACCATGTGTCAGTTTTTTATGTTTGAAATTTGTGTGAACACTGGCATTGTACTGCTCCCTTATGTTGTATGCATAACTTCTTCTTTCAAGGTAGTCTATCTGTGCTAGTCTCATTATTCACAACTACATTTATATAAATCCACTTTTCTTCAATGGAGGATCCTGATACACCCCCCTGGGACATTTCGATAACTGGGAGTTGATGGTTTAGAATTATGACATTGCATTTACAGTGTACTGTACACAGAGAAGAATTGTTTGCGTGATCATTGATGTTTTTGTTCTCAGCTGTGTAAAACTTGACATGAATACTAGTGATCTTGCCATAAAACATGTCTGACCGACAGAGAATACCGTGATTGTGGAGTCACATGACAAATTCATACCTAAATATGTAAGACATCAATAGTAGAATTTTATGCAAAAATTAAAATGGCTCAGTAAAGACCATTGCAATTTTGAAAATTTGGAACCTGAGACATTTGTAACCTGGGAGACCATAACAATAAAAATAATAATCTTCATCACTTGACATACAAGTATATAGAACAGCATATGCAGAGGGGGTTAGATAAGGATCAGATGAAATAAAAAAAAAATGAAGCAAAATAAAAACCTCTGATTTGAAATGGTCACACATTTTAAATACATAAAATAATATTTTAACAAAAAAAAAAAAAAAAAGTTGAATGAATAAATATTCTCGACTGTGCTAAAAGCAAACGACCCTGCAAGAATCTAACACCAACCTTTTTATTTATAATAACCTAACATTAAAAGTAAATTACTCATACATTGC
Organism: Phyllobates terribilis; assembly: GCF_046119375.1. Classification (NCBI taxonomy): domain Eukaryota; kingdom Metazoa; phylum Chordata; class Amphibia; order Anura; family Dendrobatidae; genus Phyllobates; species Phyllobates terribilis. The sequence goes on from NW_027362761.1 coordinate 289,376,753, forward strand.
CCATAAAGCTATTTATCCACTGCTCAAACTTGTCATTTCAAAAAGGCTGCCTGGTGCTTAAATGGGAATACATTTTGGAACAATGCAGAAAATGGTTTAGAAGTGCCTAATCCAGGTAGCGGTTAAAAATAGTACAATGGAAAAGTGACCTACTGGGGATTTGACAGCAAGTTCTGCAAGAAAATCTGTACTTGTGTATTGTATCTGTCTAAATGATGGAATTTGCCTGCACCCCTGCCAGCTTAAGGTTAGGTAACATTGCAGTAGCTGGGGTCAGAGAAAGATGGGAAAGATAAAAATAATTACGATTTTGTGAAGCAAAAGAAAAAATGCATGCAGAGAAGTCACAAGCAGCTGGAAGCCAACAAGCCATGCTTCCTATGGAGATTCATCCAGACCAAAATCTGTATCAGACTTCAATGTACTCCTTGTGAGAACTCAGAAATGTTTATCTTAAAATCTGTCAACTTCTCAACTCCTTAGATTTAGTAAGCAGCTCTCATAGCCCTAGAGAGCATTAGTTGCCATACAGTTTATTAACCCCTTAAGAACACAACCTATTTTGGTGTTTTGTATTATTTTATACTCTACAGGGATTTTTTATCCTTATGTTCTGAAATTCAGAACTATAGTATACATTTTTTTTGTCAACGTAACCATATGAGAGCTTGTTTTTTTTGTGGGATTAGTTGTATTTTTCAGAGACATTGTTTTGGGTTAGATGTACCTTATTGATTGTGTATCCATACATACAAATCGGCACCACCATGACCACACTTTTCAGGCACTTTTGTGCCTCCTGCACCAACTGCATATTTGGCAGTTTGCCATCACATGCAGTGTTGACGTCAGAAAAAAAGCTGATTTTTCCCCAGAGGAGCTTTTAACCACTCATCACCTGCACTGTGTATCATCAAACCCATCAGCCTACTGTGATGACCTCACCACGGCACCCCTGTCTAGTTTCCAGACTTTTTACACCACAGAATCAGTATCAGCAGATAGTTGGCTCAGTGTAGGAAATGGCCAGAGCTTCTCGCCCTCTACCCCATCTTATTACCACCTTGATATTTTCCCTTTAGGTGTCGTTGTGTTACTGTTTTAAGTACCTCCCACATTTTTTTCAGTGATATATTTTTTTGTACAGTGCTACTATATTTGTTGCTTGTGCTACATTTTGTTTTTTTTTACATAAGTGTAAAGTTTAATTTGTATCCAAAACTTTGCTACCACACTTAGCCAACACAGGAAAAATATGACCTCAACCAAAATTGTAGGCAGGTATTATGTGATGGACAAAAAGGGTAATTCAACAACAGTTTGCCTGTACAACGCCTAAAAATTCTGCAATAGACCAAAATATAGTGGTGTGGTGTACCTTTTCAAAAGTAGAATATAAAAATAGGTATGCAAAAAGTAAAACGTGTAACTATGTATAATTTCTTTCATTTTTTTTAAAGGGGGAAATACGTACATTTTGTTCTAGAGTCTCCCTCCTTACTAAAAATCGCTTAATCCTAAAAATCTAGATTGCTACGTAAGTATACACATAGAAAGTAATTTGCACGCACCAACAGCCAGCAGAATTGTGACTATAATAGTTAAATGCAACTAAAAAAACAATTGCAAAACCTTAACCACAAACTTTTTTAATATTTTTTTACAATATTGTTTTTTTTTAACTATACCCCCTTCAACAAAATGTAACATAAGCTAAGTAATCCTAAAATACTATGTTGTGAAGGAACTACATGTAGGTTCACAACTGGAATTGGAAATGCTGGAACAGCATACAATATTATTATGTAGGTGCACTTTGTAAGGTTAAAAATTGGACAATTTAAACAGGTATTTAAAAAATAAAATGTGACCTTTGTTTAAAAGATGAAAAAAAACACAGCAATGTGCCTTTACGAACTGAGAGGGGACAAGTGAAGCTTGAATTCACATCCCAAAAGCAAGCACCTGAAAAAAACTGTTCTATTCAGGTGGAAAGTTTATGAGTCTAGTATTGGATTATCACAACAATGACGTGTTCCAGTTAAAATATTTTGCTTACAAGATGTTACAACTGTGAGGTATATATTTTTTTTATTTTACTCAATTTTACTCACTTATATGGCGCCATTTATTCACAGACAATATCGGCACTGTCCCCATTGGGGCTCACAATCTAGATTTCCTATCAGTATGTCTTTGGAGTGTAGGAGGAAACCCACGCAAACACGGGGAGAACATACAAAATCCTTACAGATGTTGTCCTTGGTGGGATTTGAACCCAGGACCCCAGCGCTGCAAGGCTGTAGTGCTAACCACTGAGCCTCCGAGTTATGTTTAAAATTATGGGTTATGGAGATTTTTCTTTAGGCTTGCCTGTCTTGCAAAGCAGGAAGCACAATTTCTGTGACACAGCACTGGATTGAAGAATTTACATTAGTTGTCAAAATAGCACAGAGGAGTTTAATGTTGCCCTTTTTATTTGCAGTGTGGGAAAAATGGACAAATTCTTTTATTAAGGTGCTGTTACTTTAGTATAAGTCAGATTAATCAACTTAGTCACACTGAGTGATTATACAGATATAACACTTTCCTATAAACCACTTGAATCTTTAGGTTAGTATTCACAGACTGAAACTCGTACACTCATTTTTAATCTGCTTGAGCACTGAAAGGGAATACCACAATCAGTTTAGACCTTTTTCTGTCCATAGGTAAAATTAACTGTGTACTCTGACCTCTCATAGTGAAAAATGTAAGGGCGGGCACCACCAAAAGTATATGCATATATTGTAGTAACCAGTGAGAACAGAGAAGAAGATATACAATAAACATGGATCTCTTAAAAATAATAAGACATTTTTATTGATACACAACTACAAGCCAGAAATTATTTAAAAATACTTAAAAAAAGCCATGGCCTAACAATACCCACCACACAGCTCGTAATAGAGATGTGGCTAACCTAGTCCACCAGCTGGTACATGTCGTAATTGCCTCTATAACTACAATAAAATGCAATATGGCAGAAAAAATGCCATAATAAATTAAGTCAAACGTTATAATGTGTCAACATATAAAAAAGAATAAAAGAGAAAAGCATGCATTATTATAGTCCAATGTGATGTAGCAGAATCAAAATGATCACGGATAACACATATCAACAAAGATGAAAAAGGATGAGAACATCCCGAAATGCTGGAAAAACCTCTATAAGATAGAACATGTGGGAAAAAATAAGTATATACATGTGAGTGCAATTGTTACGGGTCCGGGAGGTGGAACCTCTGTGCTCCGGTGCAAGGAGGGCCCCAGAGGGGTGTAACTAAGTATCACTAAGTCACAGGCAAGTGCTCCCAGGTGAGCGGGCTGGCATGCACGGCAGGTAACAGGCAGGCAACAGGCAAGTGCTCCCAGGTGAGCAGGCTGGCAGGCATGGCAGGTAACAGGCAGGTAACAGGCAGGTAACAGGCTGGCGGGCAGGACTGGTAGTCAGGCTAGCAGCGGGACCTGAGGGCTGAAGCAGAGGTCAGAAACACTGTGCAACAACTTTTGCTCAGGCACCTCCATTTTAGAGGAGGTGCCTAATATATGGGAGGACCCTCGGCTATTGGCCGGGGACTCCTTAGGACGGCGCTCGCGGCCCCTTTAAAAGGGAGGGAGCGCTCGCGCACGCGCCCTAAGCACAGTGCCCGGGGAGCTGCGCGCGCCAGCAGCAGGAAGAGGAGCGCTGGAGAACGCAGGGCGGGGAGCGCAGGGAGCGAGGAAGTAAGTGGGACGGTGTCTCTGCCTGGCAGGGGGCAGAGACGCCGATGCTACAGTACCCCCCCCTTTACGCCCCCTCTTTTTTAGGCCAGAAAGGAATTTTTCAAGGAGAAGCGGGGCATGAATAATCTCCCTGGGTTCCCATGTTCTCTCCTCTGGGCCAAACCCCTTCCAATCCACCAGAAAAAAGGTTTTTCCTCTTACCCTCTTAGTGGCCAGATTGTTCTCTACCTCAAAAACGTCCTCAGTGAAAACAGGAGCAGGGGAAGTACCTGGATTGTTGGAAAAAGAGTTAAACACAACAGGTTTGAGGAGAGATACATGGAAGGAGTTGGGAATCCGTAAGGTGGCCGGGAGTTTTAACTTGTAGGCCACTGGGTTGATTTGTTTGAGAACTTCAAATGGACCGATGAACCGAGGACCCAACTTATAGGAGTGTATTTTGAGTCAGACTTGTTTGGAAGAGAGCCAGACTTTATCTCCCGGGCGGAATTGAGGCGGATCCAGAGGTCTCTTGTCAGCATGTTTCTTCATCCGCTTGGAGGACTGAAGAAGTGCGGACCTAGTATTTTCCCAAATGGTGGAGAATTCGCTGACAAGATCCTCCGCGGCAGGGTTGTCCACTGAGGCGGAGATGGAAAACGGAATCTGAGGAAGTTGACCGTAGACCACGAAGAACGGGGATTTAGAAGTAGATTCGCTATCATGGTTGTTGTTGTAGAACTCGGCCCATGGTAGGAGCTCCACTCAATCGGTATGGTGAGCGTTAACAAAGTGCCGGAGGTAACTGGTAAGGATTTGGTTGATACGCTCCACTTGGCCATTGGACTGTGGATTGTAAGCAGAGGTGAAATCCAGGGTGACATCCAGAAGCTTACAGGTAGCTCTCCATAAACGTGAGGTGAACTGAACCCTTCGATCCAACACAATGTGGAGAGGTAGGCCATGGAGACGGAAGATATGGTGGAAGAAATCCTTGGCCAGCTCCGATGCAGATGGGAGACCAGGCAGAGGGATGAAATGGGCCATCTTAGAGTAGCGGTCGGCGACCACCCAAATGACTGAACAACCAGCAGAAACAGGGAGATCAGTAATAAAGTCCATGGCAATGTGTTGCCATGGGGCAGCAAGTACGGGAAGAGGCAGAAGGTGACCGGCTGGAAGATGTCTGGGAACTTTGTTGCGGGCACAGGACGAACAGACCGAGACGAAGTCTACCACATCCTTGCGCAGGGTAGTCCACCAGTAATGCTGGGTAATGAGTAGGAAGGTCTTCTTTTGGCCAGCATGACCGACTAGTTTAGATGAATGACCCCAGTGAAGAACCTTCTCACGATCTGGTACCGCTACAAACGTCTTACCGGGTGGAAGACGAGTCAGATCCAAGGGGGCCACATTCATCACTTTGGAGGGTTCGATGATGTGCATAGGCTTCTCCTCTTGATCGGAGGACAGGAAGGATCGGGACAAGTTGTCGGCTTTGACATTCTTGTCCGCCGGGCGGAAATGTAGGACGAAGTCGAAGCGGGCGAAGAACAAAGACCACCGGGCCTTACGCGGATTGAGTCTTTAGGCATTCTGGAGATATGCCAGGTTTTTGTGATCCGTATAGATGATCACTGGGTATAGAGCCCCTTCAAGCAGGTAACGCCACTCCTCCAGCGCCAATTTAACAGCTAACAGTTCTCGGTCTCCTATGGAGTAGTTGCGCTCAGACGAGGAGAATAGTTTGGAGAAGAAGCCACAGGTTACCATTCTCCCGGGTGAAGACTTTTGGGTGAGCACCGCTCCGGCTCCAGAGGAGGAAGCATCAACCTCCAGGTAGAACTGTTTGTTGCAGTCCGGATGGTGCAGCACTGGGGCAGAGGAGAAGGCTTGCTTTAAGGAAAGGAAGGCCTCCTCAGCTTCGGGCGACCATTCCTTGGGATTTGCTCCCTTACGGGTGAGCGCAGATATGGGAGCAGTCCGGGAAGAGAAGTGCGGGATGAAGAGACGATAGTAGTTGGCAAAGCCCAGGAATCGCTGAATCGCCTTCAACCCCTCCGGACGGGGCCACTTTAGGACAGCAGAGAGCATCTCGGGATCCATTCGTAGGCCTGTCTGGGAGATAACATAGCCCAGGAAAGGAAGAGAGGTCTGCTCGAAGAGGCACTTCTCGAATTTTGCATAGAGGTGATTCTGCCTGAGCCTAAGCAGGACCCGACGAACATCCCTCCGGTGTATGGGAAGATCCGGAGAGAAGACCAAGATATCATCCAGGTACACCACCACGCAAGAGTAAATAAGATCACGGAAGATGTCGTTGACCAATTCTTGGAAGACGGCGGGAGCATTGCAGAGACCGAAGGTCATCACATGGTATTCATAGTGATCGTCCCGGGTATTGAATGCCGTCTTCCACTCGTCTCCTAGACGGATTCGGACTAGGTTATAAGCCAAATGTAGATCTAACTTGGTAAAGATCCTAGCTCCCTTAAGACAGTCAAACAACTTGGAGATGAGCGGCAGGGCGGATTTGTTTTTTACCGTGATTTGGTTGAGTCCTCTATAGTCAATACAGGGCCGTAATGAACCATCTTTCTTCTTGATGAAGAAGAATCTGGCTCCAGCCGGGGAGGTAGATTTCCGAATGAATCCCCTGGCCAGATTCTCCTCGATGTACTCCGACATGGCCCGGGTCTCGGCCGACGACAATGGGTAAATAAGCCCACGGGGTGGAGTGGCACTGGGTACCAGGTCGATCGGGCAATCATATGGCCTATGAGGTGGCAGCGTCTCTGCTTCCTTTTTACTGAAGACATCAGCATAGGACCTGTAAGGTGCCGGTAGACCAGGTAAATTCGCCGGGGTAGGTAGATGACGAGCCGGGCGAACCGGAACCAGGCAGGTCCTATGGCAATCCTGCCCCCACCGGAGTACTTCACCGGATTGCCAGTTCAGCACGGGTTCATGTGTCTGGAGCCAGGCTAGACCTAGCAATAGGGAGTGAGAGAGTCCGTACAGCACATGGAAGGAGATCTTCTCAGAGTGCAGCATTCCCAACAGCAGGGTTAAGGGTTCAGTGACGAGCAGGATGGTCACCGGAAGGAGTCTTCCATCCACGGAGGCGACTGACAATGGTTCAGCCAGAGGTTTGGTGGGAATCCGGTATCTCTCTACCAGGGACTGGGAAATGAGGTTTCCAGCAGCTCCAGAATCCAGGTGAGCAATTTCAAAGTGACGGTTCTCTCCCCAGGAGATAGAGACAGACAAAGTCAGGGACGGAGAGGGCTTTCTTTTGCCTAGGACGACCTCTCCGAGTGGTCCTAGACACTGGAGTTTCCCGGCTTCTCTGGGCTGGAATGGATGAAGTGCTCCTTTCTGCCACAATAGAAACAGCTCCCCTCGGCTCGGCGTGACTCTTGGCGAGATTTGACCATCTTGGTCTGGTCAATCTGCATAGATTCGGGCGAGTGCGCCCGGGGAGTGACTGGTTGAGAGTCAGGTCTCTGGAAAGTAGGAGCAAGGCGAGGAAACTTTCTCTCCCAGGTATTCTCTTTGGTACGTTCTTGGAAATGGATGTCAATCCGGGTGTAACATACCTGGCGGCGTCCTTGCATGGTGGTCCATCTCCCACTGTGCAAGAGGGCGCACTTGATCTCCTGTCCAGAATGTCTCTCTGGCTTCCCTCCATGCTGTCTGTTTGTGTCTGTTTCTGCTGCTTAAGGGCGGCGCCCGATCACTTCCTGCCTTTTGTACCTGCTGTGGGTCACACCCCTTGTGCGTCCTCAGCCTATTGCTGTCTGTCACTTGGTATATAGCTCAGCAGCTCCCTTCTATCCCTGCCTGAGCATAGTGTTTCCTTCAGTGTGTGCTTGCACTCTGAAGGTGCCAGGTCCCGTTCTTTGTTTCCTTGTCTGCCTTTCCTGGAGGCTGTATTTCCAGGCCTGTCTGAACTGAGTCCTGTATGTCTTCTGCTTTGCGGTATCAGCTCCCGTGTCTGAACTGAGTCCTGTATGTCTTCTGCTTTGCGGTATCAGCTCCCGTGTCTGAACTGAGTCCTGTATTTCTCCTGCTTTGCGGTATCAGCTCCCGTGTCTGAACTGAGTCCTGTATGTCTCCTGCTTTTCGGTATTAGTTCCCGTGTCTGAACTGAGTCCTTTCTGTGTTCTCTTGTCTGTCCTGTCTGAACACGCTCCTAGCCTGTTCCTCCTGCCTTCTAGGGGCCGATTACCTAGACCCGCTCCTGTATCTTGTCTGTCCTGTCTGAACACGCTCCTTGCCTGTTCGTCCCGCCTCTCTGGGGGCAGTATTCCCAGACCCGCTCCTGTATCCCGCTGCAGTGTCGGTCTCCTCCGTACACTCAGTTCCAGTCTGAACTCTCTCCTATCCTTTACCTGTTTTTGCCTCTATGTCCGTTCCCTTCCTTTTTCTGCAGAGTCTGAACTCGTACCTAACTCCTGCCAGTTGTCTCTGTTCTCCCGTTTGTGAGTTTGTGGTCCACTCGCTACTTCACTGCAAGTACCCTGTGGGTGTCTGGCTCTGCCTTTCCCTTCCTGTCTGTTCCGTGTGAACAGAGCCCTGTCCTCCCTGCTCAGCCTTGTCTGCACTCTAGCCGTGCTTGCCTGTACCCCTTTGCCTGTATTGTTCCTGTGTCCCGGTGTGTACTGGGTCCTATCCCGCCTGTGTTCCTACCTGCTAGTGCCTCCCTGTCTGCACTCTAGCTGTGCTTGCCTTTACCCCCCTGCCTGCATACCAGTCGTGCCTGCCTATACCCACCAGTCTGTGTGCCAGCCTACCAGCCTGTTCCTGTATTCCCCTGTGTGGGTCAACAGCCGTGTCCGGGGTCTGTCCTGGAGTAGCACCTGGTCCCTCTGCTCGGTTCCTCCTTGGTGCACTGGCGTCGTATGCCGTCGTGCGACCCTGGTCGGATCGGGTGAATACTTAGTCACGCCCCTCCAGGCATTCACTCTCCGGCACGGTCCAGTGGAATCACTACCAATCACACGCACACGCCGCTTAGCCCGGGCGTGTGCATAATAGCATGCTCAGGCCATGGTTCCCGTTGAGCCCCACGGCCTTCGCTCTTTGAGAAGTTTTTCCAGCGAATACATGCATTAAAATAAATAAATAAATTTTTTTTTCCCCCTTTAGCTGAGTTCCAGGCGAATTACGCACCCGTCCAGATGGATCTATCAGCCCTCGTTCCTGCGGATCCGCCACGTTACTATGGGGATCCAAGACAGTGTCGTGCATTTGTGGAGCAATGCATGCTACACTTTAAGGCCTACCCTCTCTATTTTCCTTCCGATTGGGCTAAAGTGGCCTTTATGATTGACTACCTAGCGGGTGATGCCTTGAAATGGGTCACCCCCCTATGGGAAGCATGGGATCCTGTCATCCTTGACCTGCAGGCCTTCCTGGTGGCCTTTCGTATGGTCTTCGAGGACCCTAACTCTGAAGCCCCTGCTGAAGCTTCACTTCCCAATATCCCGGAGCAGCCCCGACGGGTAATGTGTGTGGGTAGCGCAATAGTCCTCCAGCCCAATGAGACTACTGCCCACCCAGAATCCTCACAGGGTGACTACGCTTTCCGGAATACTTCTCTCAACCTCAAGAGGCAGTCCAGACGTGCTAGACTTAGAGGCAAGCCGTCACGCCAGGGTCTGTCCTCCCTGAGACCTCCTGACCCCAACCTTGAAGTCCCTACTGAAGCTTCACTTCCCAATATCCCGGAGAAACCCCAATGGGTAATGTGCGTGGGTAGTGCACCAGTTCTCCTGGCCGAAGAGACTTCTGCCCATCCAGACTCCACACAGGAGAACTTCCTGCACCCGGCATCAGATGCTTCTTTCTCTTTAACCGGTGTGCATGTCCAAGGATGCTCCAAAGCTGTGGTTACCTCAGAGTCTGTGCACCTCTACTACCTGGCGGAGGATCCCCTGTTGCCTCCTGAACCCTCCGGGATACCACTCGATGACAAATGGAGAGAGACTTCTCTACACCCGGTACTCAATACCTTGTCCGCTTCGTCCTGTGAGCCTGACAATGGGTACCCCAAAGTGGTAGTTACCTCCGAGTCTCTACACCCCTCCGACCAGGCGGAGGATCTCCAGTTGTCTCCTGAACCCTTCGGGGTGCTACCTGGTAGCGAAAGGACAGAGACTCTCCTATACTCTGTACCTGATACCTCGCTCGCTTCGTCCAATGAGTCCAACCTAGTGTACTCCGAAGCAGAGGTTACTCCTGAGTCTCTACACCCCTCCGACCAGGCGGAGGACCTCCAGTTGTGTTCAGAATCCTTCGGGGTGCCACCTGGTGGTGAATGGACAGAGACTTTCCTATACTCTGTACCTGATACCTCGCTCGCTTCGTCCAGTGAGTCCAACCTAGTGTACTCCGAAGCAGAGGTTACTCCTGAGTCTCTACACCCCTCCGACCAGGCGGAGGACCTCCAGTTGTGTTCAGAATCCTTCGGGGTGCCACCTGGTGGTGAATGGACAGAGACTTTCCTATATCCTGGATCTGATACCTCGCTTGCTTCGTCCAGTGAGTCCGACCTAGTGTACTCTGAAGCAGAGGTTACCCGTGAGTCTCTACACCCCTCTGACCAGGCGGAGAACCGCCAGCTGTCTCCAGAACCCTTCGGGGTGCCACCTGGTGGTGAATGGACAGAGACTTTCCTATACTCGGTACCCGATACCTCGCCTGCTTCCTCCAGTGAGTCCGACCTAGTGTACTCTGAAGCAGTTGTTTTCTCTGAGCCTCTGCACTCTTCTGACCCGGCGGAGGACCTCCAGTTGTTTCCTGAATCCTCCGGGATACCACCAGATAACAAAGAGACAGTGACTTTTCCTCATTATGTACCTGATAACCCGTCTATTTCTTCCTGTGAGCTTGACAAGATGTACCTCGAAGCAGAGATTACCCTTAAGTCTCTGTCCCCCTCCAACCCAGTGAACGACTGGTCCTCGAATTCCCTGCAGAAGATTCTGGCAGGCCTGAAGAAGAGGGGGCGTAAGGGGGGAGGTACTGTAACATACCTGGCGGCGTCCTTGCATGGTGGTCCATCTCCCACTGTGCAAGAGGGCGCACTTGATCTCCTGTCCAGAATGTCTCTCTGGCTTCCCTCCATGCTGTCTGTTTGTGTCTGTTTCTGCTGCTTAAGGGCGGCGCCCGATCACTTCCTGCCTTTTGTACCTGCTGTGGGTCACACCCCTTGTGCGTCCTCAGCCTATTGCTGTCTGTCACTTGGTATATAGCTCAGCAGCTCCCTTCTATCCCTGCCTGAGCATAGTGTTTCCTTCAGTGTGTGCTTGCACTCTGAAGGTGCCAGGTCCGGTTCTTTGTTTCCTTGTCTGCCTTTCCTGGAGGCTGTATTTCCAGGCCTGTCTGAACTGAGTCCTGTATGTCTTCTGCTTTGCGGTATCAGCTCCCGTGTCTGAACTGAGTCCTGTATGTCTTCTGCTTTGCGGTATCAGCTCCCGTGTCTGAACTGAGTCCTGTATTTCTCCTGCTTTGCGGTATCAGCTCCCGTGTCTGAACTGAGTCCTGTATGTCTCCTGCTTTTCGGTATTAGTTCCCGTGTCTGAACTGAGTCCTTTCTGTGTTCTCTTGTCTGTCCTGTCTGAACACGCTCCTTGCCTGTTCGTCCCGCCTCTCTGGGGGCAGTATTCCCAGACCCGCTCCTGTATCCCGCTGCAGTGTCGGTCTCCTCCGTACACTCAGTTCCAGTCTGAACTCTCTCCTATCCTTTACCTGTTTTTGCCTCTATGTCCGTTCCCTTCCTTTTTCTGCAGAGTCTGAACTCGTACCTAACTCCTGCCAGTTGTCTCTGTTCTCCCGTTTGTGAGTTTGTGGTCCACTCGCTACTTCACTGCAAGTACCCTGTGGGTGTCTGGCTCTGCCTTTCCCTTCCTGTCTGTTCCGTGTGAACAGAGCCCTGTCCTCCCTGCTCAGCCTTGTCTGCACTCTAGCCGTGCTTGCCTGTACCCCTTTGCCTGTATTGTTCCTGTGTCCCGGTGTGTACTGGGTCCTATCCCGCCTGTGTTCCTACCTGCTAGTGCCTCCCTGTCTGCACTCTAGCTGTGCTTGCCTTTACCCCCCTGCCTGCATACCAGTCGTGCCTGCCTATACCCACCAGTCTGTGTGCCAGCCTACCAGCCTGTTCCTGTATTCCCCTGTGTGGGTCAACAGCCGTGTCCGGGGTCTGTCCTGGAGTAGCACCTGGTCCCTCTGCTCGGTTCCTCCTTGGTGCACTGGCGTCGTATGCCGTCGTGCGACCCTGGTCGGATCGGGTGAATACTTAGTCACGCCCCTCCAGGCATTCACTCTCCGGCACGGTCCAGTGGAATCACTACCAATCACACGCACACGCCGCTTAGCCCGGGCGTGTGCATAACACCGGGTAGCTAGTGACACCAGGTCATCCAGGGTGGTAGGAATGTCCCGACCGGCTAACTCGTCCTTAATCCGACCGGAAAGACCCTCCCAGAAGATGGACACCAGAGCCTCATTGTCCCAGGCAAGCTCAGAAGCGAGGGTACGGAACCGTATGGCATATTGGCCCACGGTGAGACTCTCTTGGCGGAGACGTAGCAGAGAGGAGGCTGAAGAGGATTTTCGTCCTGGTTCATCGAAGACTTTCCAGAAAGCAGAGAGGAAAGACGATAGGTCAGACACCAGGGGATCCCCTCTCTCCCACAGGGGATTTAGCCATGCCAGTGCTTCCCCAGTGAGATGGGACATGATGAATGCCACCTTGGCCCGGTCGGAGATGAACTGATGTGCCAAGAGTTCAAAGTGCAGGGTGCACTGGTTTATGAAACCTCGAGCTAAGGCGGGGTTGCCAGCAAAACGTGGAGGTGCCGAGAGCCGGGGTCCATAGCCGGACGCCATAATAGGACTAGGTTGTGGTGCCGCGGAAACAGGCGCTGCTTGACCAGAGATGGACACAGACGAATCGGAAAATGCAACTAGGCGAGAGTTAACAGACCGCAGGAAGGACAGGACTGACTCCTGTTGAGCCCTCTGACGTAAGACCTCCTGGTGCAGGTCGGAGATTGTAGGGGTCTAGGGGCCACCGGGTTCCATGGCCGAGCAAACTGTTACAGGTCCAGGAGGTGGAACCTCTGTGCTACGGTGCAAGGAGGGCCCCAGAGGGGCATAACTAAGTATCAACTCGGACCGACCCTGGTTGTACGGCGGCTAACGACTCCGTGACCAGGGAGTGACCGAGCAGAGGGACCAGGTGCTACTCTGAGGACGACCTTGTGAGGGAGCAGGTGACTCCCACGGTACAGATGGCAGAGACTGACCGGAATAGTAGGTAGGCACAGCAGGCAGGCTGGTGAGCAGAAGCCTCCAGGTAGGCTATCAGGTAGACACGGCAAGTGACGGCAGGAGTCTCTAGGTGGGCTGGCAGGTGGTCACGGCAAGTGACGGCAGGAGCCTCTGGGTAGGCACGGCAGGTAACAAGCGGGTAAAAGGCAGGTCACAGGCAACTGCTCCCAGGTGAGTGGGCTGGCATGCACGGCAGGTAACAGGCAGGCAACAGGCAAGTGCTCCCAGGTGAGCGGGCTGGCAGGTATGGCAGGTAACAGGCAGGTAACAGGCAGGTAACAGGCTGGCGGGCAGGACTGGTAGTCAGGCTAGCAGCGGGACCTGAGGGCTGAAGCAGAGGTCAGAAACACTGTGCAACAACTTTTGCTCAGGCACCTCCATTTTAGAGGAGGTGCCTAATATATGGGAGGACCCTCGGCTATTGGCCGGGGACTCCTTAGGATGGCGCTCGCGGCCCCTTTAAAGGGAGGGAGCGCTCGCGCACGCGCCCTAAGCACAGTGCCCGGGGAGCTGCGCGTGCCAGCAGCAGGAAGAGGAGCGCTGGAGAACGCAGAGCGGGGAGCCCGGGGAGCGAGGAGGTGAGTGGGACGGTGTCTCTGCCTGGCAGGGGGCAGAGACGCCGATGCTACAGCAATGATAACAATCACTCTACATAAGCAAAGCAGGACTTAATAGACCATGATAAGCAGTGTGATCATATAAAACCTTTGCCTGTCATAAGGTAGGAAAAGGGACCATACTTCACGCGCATCACCACACTTGTGTGGCTTCCTCAGGGGCAATATACTTATATATACACTGCTCAAAAAACTAAAGGGAACACTCAAATAACACATCCTAGATCTGAATGAATGAAATATTCTCGTTGAATACTTTGTTCTGTACAAAGTTGAATGTGCTGACAACAAAATCACACAAAAATCATCAATGGAAATCAAATTTATTAACCAATGGAGGCCTGGATTTGGAGTCACCCCCAAAATTAAAGTGGAAAAACACACTACAGGTTGATCTAACTTTGATGTAATGTCCTTAAAACAAGTCAAAATGAGGCTCAGTATTGTGTGTGGCCTCCACGTGCCTGTATGACCTCCCTACAATGCCTGGGCATGCTCCTGATGAGGTTGCAGATGGTCTCCTGTGGGAACTCCTCCCAGACCTGGACTAAAGCATCCACCATCTTCTGGACAGTCTGTGGTGCAGTTGGTGGATGGAGTGAGACATGATGTCCCAGATGTGCTCAATCTGATTCTGGTCTGGGAAGTGGGCGGGCCAGTCCATAGCTTCAATGCCTTCATCTTGCAGGAACTGCTGATACACTCAAGCCACATGAGGTCTGGCATTGTCCTGCATTAGGAGGAACCCAGGGCCTACCGCACCAGCTTATGGTTTCACAAGGGGTCTGAAGATCTCATCTCGATACCTAATGGCAGTCAGGCTACCTCTGGCGAGCACATGGAGGGCTGTGCGGCCCTCCAAAGAAATGTCACCCCACACCATTACTGACCCACTGCCAAACCGGTCATGCTGAGGGATGTTGCAGGGAGCAGATCGCTCTCCACGGCGTCTCCAGACTCTGCCATGTCTGCCACATGTGCTCAGTGTGAACCTGCTTTCATCTGTGAAGAGCACAGGGCGCCAGTGGCGACTTTGCCAATCCTGGTGTTCTGTGGCAAATGCCAAGAATCCTGCACGGTGTTGAGCTGTGAGCACAACCCCCATCTGTGGACGTCGGGCCCTCATACCACGCTCATGGAGTCGGTTTCTAACCGTTTGTGAAGACACATGCACATTTGTGGCCTGCTGGAGGTCATTTTGTAGGACTCTCGCAGAGCTCCTCCTGTTCCTCCTTGCACAAAGGCGGAGGTAGCGGTCCTGCTCCTGGGTTGTTGCCCTCATACGGCCCCCTCCACGTTTCCTGGTGTACTGACCTGTCTCCTTGTAGAGCCTCAGCCTCTGGACCCTACGCTGACAGACGCAGCAAACCTTCTTGCCACAGCTCGCATTGATGTGCCATCCTGGATGAGCTACACTACTTAAGCAACTTCTGTGGGTTGTAGAGTCTGTCTCATGCTACCACGAGTGTGAAAGCACAACCAACATTCAAAAGTGACCAAAACATCAGCCAGAAAGCATTGGTACTGAGATGTGGTCTGTGATCCCCACCTGCAGAACCACTCCTTTATTAAGGGTGTCTTGATAGTTGCCAATAATTTCCATCTATTGTCTATTCCATTTGCACAACAGCATGTGAAATTGATTGTCAATCAGTGTTGCTTCCTAAGTGGACAGTTTGATTTCATAGAAGTTTGATTTACTTGGAGTTATATTCTGTTGTTTAATTGTTCCCTTTATTTTTTTGAGCAGTGTATATACCTTTCTTTCGGACTATAAAACACACTTTTTTCCTCCAAAATTTTGGAGGAAAGTGGGGGGTGCGTCTTATAGTTCGAATACTATATTACTGTATGGCCGTGCATGGTGGTGGGTGTGGGGGAGTGGCAGCGGGGGATCAGTGGGGCACAGGAGGCAGCAGCTGCCTGCTGCAGCCTATGCTGTGCCCATTTCTAAAGAAAGTGAATATTCCCTGCTCCCCACGCCCATGGGCATGGAGAGAAATGAATATTAATTTTCCTTAATAGCCGGCACACTGTAGCCGCAGCGCTGCTCCTGCTGCCGCTCTGCGGTCTGTGTGCCCACTATTAAAGGTCATGAATATTCCCTATAACCCACTCCCATGGGTTGTAGTCAATATTCATGGTCTTTAATAGCCGGCACCCAGACCGCAGAGCGACAGCCGGAGCCGTGCTGCAGTACAGTGTGCCGGCTATTAAAGAGACTGAATGGTCACTGCTCCCCACGCACAGAGTCCCGGCATGGGGAGCAGTCACTATTCCAGCACAGCATCTCACATTGTGTGAGGGCGCATGGCAGGGACACCATGTGCGGCTCACACAGTGAGAGTCTAGGCAGCAGAGCAGGAAAGCACTGGATGAGAGAGGAGGTGATGGGGGCTCAAGGGGTGCCATACATACCAGGATGGGTGATCAAGTGGTGCCTTGCATACCAGGATGGTGGCTCAAGGGTTGCCATACATACCAGGATGGGGGCTCAAGGGGTGCCATGCATACCAGTATGGGGGCTTAAGGGGTGCCATACATACCAGGATGGAGGCTCAAGGGGTGCCATGAATACCAGGATGAGGATCAGGAGGTGCCATGCATACCAGGATGGGTGATCAAGGGATGCCACGAATACCAGGATGGGGAATAAAGATGTGCCATGCATACCAGGATGGGGGATCAAGGGGTTCCATGAATGCTAGGATGGGGATCAGGGGGTGCCATGCATACCAGGATGGGAGATCAAAGGGGTGCCATGAATACCAGGATGGGGGATCATGGAGTGCTATGCATACCAGGATGGGGGATCAAAGAGTGCCATGCATACCAGGATGGGGGATCAAAGGGGTGCCATGAATACCAGAATGGGGGATCAAGGGGTGCCATGCATACCAGGATGGGAGATCAAAGGGGTGCCATATATACCAGGATTGGGGATCAAGGGGTACCATGCATTCATGGATGGGGATGAGGGCCATGTATACCAGGATGTAGGGGCCATACATACCAGGATGGAGGATATTAACAGAATTGGGGGACATTAACCCAATAGCAGTGTCATCAGCCGACCCCCTCCCCCATAACAGGGCATCATGACCACATTTTTTGCTTAATTTTTTTCCTAACCCGTCTTATAGTCTGAAAAATACGGTGCTTCTTTTTACCTCCCTTCCTTTCATGACAATAGGCAACAATTGCTGTCTCCGCCATGTAATATTTCTCCAACTTATAGGAGTTGTTCATGCATTTTGGGATTTTCTCATCCTTTTTCATCTGTGTTGATATGTGTTATCTGTGATTAGGGATGAGCAGACTCATGGATGCTCAGGTTGGTCGGGTTCGGTTCCAGAGCATTACCTGACCTTGATCCCTAACCCCATTCAAGTTAATGGGGAACCTGAACATCCTGAAGTTCCCAAGCTGTCCTCTGTGTGAAAGAGTGGGAAACAGTGGCTCTGACATGTGGTAACCTTACTGAAGTCACCGTCGGTGACAGCTGCTGGGTATCACAATTCCTCCGCTGTCACATAGAGGACGGCAAGTGAGTCAGTAGCTATGACCGGCGGTGACAAGGTTACTGCGGTCAGGCTCTGGCTGATGACTTCTACTGTCATCGGCGTCTCCTGACAGCAGCGAGAGCAGGTGACGCTGATGAGAGTAGTCATCAGCTGGCGCAAGTGCATAATAGTAGCTTTTCTGCTATGCACCAGAGACAAAGAAGAAGATGAACGTGGATTACTTCATGAGATAATTTTATTAATAAATGGGTGAATGAGGACTAGTGTAGGGGAGTCTTTATTCAAATACAGTTTTCTTTCTGTGTGTGTGTATTTATTAGTACACAGTAGTAATGGGGGTGTTTGACTGACACCTCTTCATTACTAACCCCAAAAACAAATACCCCGATTGCCACCACACCAGGGCAATCGCAAAGAGCTGAAGTTAAGCGCCAAAATTATCAAATATGATGCACCACTTCTGGGGCAGCTGCAAGCTGATATTTGTAGATTGAGAATGGCCCAATAACCATGGACATTTCCAGGCAATTATTATCAGCCTGCAGTTGTTTGTTTTCCTCTAGCTGGTTCTTTAAATTAGGGGCCATTTTTTTAATTTTATTACTAATAAATAAATGAAAAAAACAACGTGAATTGTCCCCGATTTTTAATAACTAGCAAAGGGAAAGAAGACAGCTGTGAGCTGGTCTTATTATTCTGGGAAATGATCAATATCCACGGACCTTCCCAACCTAATAATATCAGTCCCCAGCTGTCTTCTTTGCCTTTTCTGGTTATTAAAAATGGGAGTACCTTAAAAATATGAAGTAGGGTCCCTATTTTAAATAACCAGCTAAGGCAAAGCAGACAGCTGGGGGCTGAAATTAATAGGCTGGGATATTGGCCCCTTTTCAGCCTAATAAGAGAAGCTTTCAGCCGCTCCAGAAATGGCACATCCATTAGATGCGTCAATTCTGGCTCTTAGTCTCGGCTCTTCCCAATTGCCCTGGTGTCGTGGCAATCAGGGTAATGGGATTGTGGGTTTGATGTCAGCTGTGTAATGTCTGATGACATCAAACCCATGGGTTATTAATGGAGAGGCGTCTATCAGACATCACTATTACTAACCCAGTAAGTCAAAAGAGAAGAAAACACAGTGAAAAAAAATCTTTACTTGAAAAACAACACCCCAACAGTTTCCCTCTTTCCTTCATTTATTAAAATAAAAAATAATAATAAAAAAAAATCCCCTGAGTCCGTTGAAATTGATAATATGGAGCTCTCACTATGATCACAGTCTTTTTTATCCAGAGAATGCAGCTCCATAGACCGGAGCAGCAGCCACTGCCGGGTCTCGCGCTGCGCGCCGCCATTGTGAACTGAAGTGACGTCAGTAAAGATACCCCTACTGATGTCACCTCAGTTCACAACGATCAGTTCTCGCGAGGGCAGCGCAATAGCCGGACTAATGAGTGACTGTGATTCCAGCACTCAGCACTCCAGCTTTCATCAGTCAGCACTCGAGCTGCCCTCTTGAGAAGCTGTGGCTATGAACTGTGGTAAACTGAACTGAGACCCTTTGGGTTACAAGAGTTCACAGTTACCGGGTCTCCGGGCAGCTGTGAGGCCCAGAAATCTTAAGCTAGCCTTTAAGGGAGTTTCCAGCTGCTGGAACACCTGGAAGCTGTGTACTCTGGTAACCTTAGTTCACAGCCTCCAGGTTTTCCAGCAGCTGGACACTCCAGTAACCTTAAAGTCTCCCTTAATGGCTAACTTAAGGTTTACGGTCCTCACAGATGCCGGGAGACCCAGTGGCTGTGAACTCTGGTAACATTTAACTTTCACAGAACATTCTGAGAGCAAGGCTAAATAGGGTTACTCGCTGTCAGTGACAGGCATGAGCGTGAGAATTTCTGTGCCTGCCGCTTAATGGGAGTGAACTATGAAGTCACATAGACTCTATAGGATTTGATGGGCTTCGTGGGGCATTTCACTATTGGATTGCCACCAGAATTTCCTGGATTTATGTTTAATTAATAAATGGGTAAACGAGGGAGTGTGGG
Source organism: Phyllobates terribilis (assembly GCF_046119375.1). Lineage (NCBI taxonomy): Eukaryota > Metazoa > Chordata > Amphibia > Anura > Dendrobatidae > Phyllobates > Phyllobates terribilis. The sequence goes on from NW_027362761.1 coordinate 289,396,019, forward strand.
GGAGTCTTTAATCCAATAAAATATTTTTTTCTGTGTGTCTGTTTTTTTAACTATTCACTGCCCAGATTAGTAATGGGGGTGTTAGATAGATGCTGCCCCATTATTAACCTCTAGACTTGTTGTCAGCAGACATTGCACAGCTGACATGGACCTTAAATATTACTCTACTGGGCAACGCACTAGGGCAAGCAGGAAAAGCTAGGCAAAGCACCAGAATTGGCGCATCCAATGAATGCTCCTTTTCTGGGGTCGCTGGGCGCTGCTATTTTTAGGCTGGGGAGGGCCAAATATCCATGGACCTTTCCAACCTGAGAATACCAGCCCTCATCTGTCTGCTTTATCTTGGCTAGATATCAAAAATAGGAAGACCCCATGCGTTTTTTTAAATTATTTAAATAATTAAAAAAAAGCGTCGTGGGGACCCTCTATTTTTAATAACCAACCAAGATAAAGCCGACAGCTGAGGGCTTCAGCCTGCATCTGTCTGCTTTTCTTGCGCTTGTTATCAAAAATAGGGGGGACCCCATGTCTTTTTAAAAAAAAAACAAATTATCACATTGTGCGCCATACAATCACAGCCATGGCATGGCTATGATTGGGCCAGAAGTGCCTAAACCGGAAAATATTGTTGATTAGCAGCTCTGCAGACTTTTAATAAGTTTCATTAGTCTGCCGAACCCGAACAGTAACACGGACGTAAAGTAAGAAGTCCATGTTCAGGGCTTGGTACTGGACACTAGGTATCGGGCACGAACCCCGAACTTTACAGTTTGGGTTTGCTTATCCCCAACTGTGATCATTTTGATTCTGCTACATCATATTGAAGTAATAATGCATGTTTTTATCCTTTATTATTTTATATATGTTTGCACAATGTGATGTTTGACTGTATTTATTAAGCCTTTTTTTCTGTTATATTGCATTATATTTTATTTATAGAGGTAATTATTAGTGTTGAGCCACCCCCGTTGTGTTCGGGTTCGGTTCGGTTCTTCGAACACCGGGATGTTCGTGAAACTGTTCGTCAAACACCTTAGAACACCATAGAACACCGTCGAATACCATTAAATCCAATGGCAGGCAAACAAAAACACATAGAAACACATAGAAAACACATTGAAAACACCTTCAAAGGTGTCCAAAAGCTTACAAACTGCTCAGAAGACACTCTCTTTAAAAAAGCCGGCTGGCAAATCAGCAGCGGCATACACCGGTACCCGACAATTTAGAACAGGAAGAATAGAGCATCACACATAGATTACATACATAGAAACATGTCAGTCACATATATAAGAAGTTACAGTGACAGTGTTGCTTACTGTACTTGTCATTTAGTGCTAAAGGATTTATTAAAAAAAATAATAGTGTTTTCATGCACCGTCTCATTAAAAAAGCTGGTCGGCAATTCAGCATTGGTACCCGACAATTTAGAATAGAAAGAATAGAGCATCACTCATAGATTAGATACATAGAAACATGTCAGTCACATATATAAGAAGTACAGTGATAGTGTTGATGACTGTACTTGTCATTTAGTGTTAAAATAAAGGATTTATTAAAAAAAAAATTGGCGTGGGGTTCCCCGTAATTTTAGTCTCTAGCGGAGGTTAAGCAGATGGCTGGGGCAGATGTTTGAAGCCTGGGAAGGGGGTAATACCCATGGAGCTTCCCAGGCTACTAGTATCAGCCCCCAGCTGAATCCCTAGCCTTTACTAGCTATTAAAATGGGGGACCCCGAAAAAAATGACGTGGGGCCCCCCTATTTTAATAGCTAGAAAAGGCTAGGCAGACAGCAGGGGGCTGATATTAATAGCCCAGGAAGGGTGCCATGAATATTGGCCCCCTCCCAGGCTAGAAACACCAGCCGTCAGCCGCCCCAGAAATGGCGCATCCATAGGATGCGTCAATTCTGGCACTTAGCCTCGCTCTTCCCACTGCCCTGTAGCGGTGGCAGTGGAGTAATAGAGCTGGGGTTGATGTCAGCTTTTAGTGCCTGCTGACATCAAGCCCAGGTTAGTAATGGAGAGGTGTCTATAAGAAACCCCCATTACTAACCCCAGAGTCAAAGTTAAAAAAAACACAAACACCCAGAATAAAGTCCTTTAATTGAAATATACACACAATTCTTTATTGCTCTAAATTAAACCATACTTACCATCACGCCCATTCCAGCTGAAGCCAATGTCATCTGCAATAAAAGTAAAATAATAAAGCAACCTCATCCTTACCTTTCCATGGTTCCCACGACGGCTCCAGCTCTGCTACATTCACATGACAGGCTGGATCGCAGCCGAAAGCTGCCATCCAGCTTGCCATGCCGCAGACACTGAGAAGCGCAGGCATGCTTGCGCTCCTCAGTGTCTGGCTGTGAAGGCATCCAGATGAGCCGAGGTCATGTCCAATGAACTCAGCTCACCTCATGCACATCACTGACAGCGTGGGAAAATTCTCCTGCGATTGCAGTGAGCGTGAGAGAATTCTCCTGCTGAAGCCCTGAGCGCAGGAGAATTTTCCCACGCTGTCAGTGACGTGCATGAGGTGAGCTCATGTACAATGAACTCAGCTCACTTCATGCACGTCACTGACAGCGTGGGAGAATTCTCCTGCCCTCAGCGCTTGAGCAGGAGAATTCTCCCACGCTGGGATGGCATTGAGATTACAGGCTGGATCTCATCTGAATGCTGCCATCCTCCTTGTCATCCTTCAGAGAAACTGCAGAGCGCAAGCATTCAAAGTTGGGTGTAATGCACACGCTCGGACTGACTGGCGTGTGCGTGTTTATGTAGTGATTCCACTGTGCAATGAACCGGAGAGTGCCTGGAGGGGCGTAACTAAGTATCTGCCCGATCCGACCAAGGTCGCATGACGGCATACAACGCCAGTGCACCAGGGAGGAACCGAGCAGAGGAACCAGGGTCTACTCCAGGTCAGACTCCGGACACGGCTGTTGACCCACACCGGGGAATACAGGAACAGGCAGACTAGAGCGCAGGCTGGGTAGGGTCCAGTGCAGACTGGGAGACAAATTCGAAACCGCAGACGCGGTGGACAGGGCAGAGCAAAGCGAAAACCGCAGACGCGGTGGACAGAACTGAGCAAAGCGAAAACCGCAGACGCGGCGGACAGAGCTGAGCAAAGCGAAAACCGCAGATGCGGCGGACAGAGCTGAGCAAAGCGAAAACCGCAGATGCGGTGGACAGCTGAGCAAAGCAAAAACCGCAGACGCGGCGGACAGAGCTGAGCAAAGCGTAAAACCGCAGACGCGGTGGACAGAGCTGAGCAAAGCGAAAACCGCAGACGCGGTGGACAGAGCTGAGCAAAGCGAAAACCGCAGACGCGGTGGACAGAGCTGAGCAAAGCGAAAACCGCAGACGCGGTGGACAGAGCTGAGCAAAGCGAAAACCGCAGACGCGGTGGACAGAGCTGAGCAAAGCGAAAACCGCAGACGCGGTGGACAGAGCTGAGCAAAGCGAAAACCGCAGACGTGGTGGACAGAGCTCTGTACACACGGAACAGACTAGAAGGGAAAGGCAGAACCAGATACCCACAGGGTACTTGCAGAGAAGTAGCGAGTGGACCACAAACTCACAAACGGAAGTACAGTGACAACGATCAGGAGTTAGGTACGAGTTCAGACTCTGCATAAAAAGGGAAAGTACGGACATAGAGAAAAACAAAACAGGCTAGGAGAGTATTCAGACAAGAACAGACACAGCAGCAAGATACAGGAGCGGGTTCACACAGGCCTGGAAATACAGCCTCCAGGATAGGCAGAAGACAACAGGCTAGAAGATAATACAGACAGGACACAGTTCAGACACGGGAACTGATACCGAAGGCAGGAAACATAAACGGAACCTGGCATATCAGTGACCAAAGGCCAACTGACAGAACACAATGCTCAGGCAGGGATTCATTGGAGCAGCTGGGTTAAATACCAGATGGCAGACAGCAATAGGCTGAGGACGCACAAGGGGTGTGTCTGCAGCAGGTACAAAAAGCAGGAAGTGATCGGGCGCCGCCCTTAAGCAGCAGACACAGAGGCAAACAGACAGCATGGAGGGAAGCCAGGCTAGAAAACTGGACTGGAGATCAAGTGCGCGCTCTTGCACAGTGGGAGATGGACCACTATGCAAGGACGCCGCCAGGTATGTTACATTGGGATCATGTTTTTATGTTGGAGTGCAGTGTTGTTTAACGTAAAAAACACTTCAAGTGTTTAGCTGTGTGGGGGCTTGTGTTTGTGGGCTGAATGGTAAATTTTTTTAATAGTTTTTTGGGGTACATAAAAATTTTTGAAATCTTTTAAAAGATTTTTTTCTGAAGAGATGTCAATGGTGCTTTTTTTATTTTTAGCTTAGTATTGCAGTATGCACTTGTTAAGCAGTGGCTTTCTCAACAGTGTGGTAATGAGGCAGTGACCCGGGTTAGTCCAACTTTAATGTCTTTATTTTGGCAACTTACAAAAATAACTCAAACTTTATCCTCCGATTCGCGGCCGGATTCTCCGTAACAGTCTGTATCAAATCCGTTGCCGTGGGTGACTGCACCGCCGTATCACTCGTGGGTGAGTCAATGACTTTTCTCCCTCTGGCTCTCGTTTGTGTTCAGTCTCACGCAGACTTGTCCTGCACAGAGCCTGCTGCTCTGATACTTGAAAACAAAACACCGACACACCCCAAACTCAACTAAAAGTTTAAAAGGATTTAGTGGACATGGGCCACTCACAAGACCGGAAGTGGAAGGAGAGATCCGCCCCATTACCATCCTGCAGATCTCTCCAAAAATAAAAGCCCATGTCAGGTGACTTGGTTTGACCAAGTTCACACTCTCTTTTATTTTTCATTGTAACCACAGCTGTGGCTGTAATCACAATGCACTCCAGCGGGTTTAGTATGCTAATATGCTCATCCTGGGGGACACATAACCACCTTTGTATATGATTCCCCTCACTGCCTCACACACTTTACTGATCTGATACGAAGTTGCTTCACAAGCTGAGTTTTATATGAGTAGAAAGATGATAGGGACTTAGGCTTTTACCAACTCATTTTATAGCATGAGCAGTCCAATAGGCAACTTCACTTTCCTGTAGCTTATAGCTGACTGTAATTGACAGTGGAATCTGACTGTTTAAACAGCACCAATCAGAGTTAGCTCTGATTTTTGTTGCTAGAGGTAGATTTGCATCCACACTCCACATTTATCCAACATGTGCATCACAAGTTTTCCTGGAAATGTTTAGTAAATGTGCTCAATAATACTGTTTTAGTAATAGTGCTTGATTTAGATTATTTGACTATAATTGTTCTTAAGATAACAACTAGGCCACATTTTATTAATATTTAATGTTGAAATGTACATAATTCCAAAGATTTCACTTACTATTTATTGGAATTGTATAGGCCTACTATACAGTCATTGATATAAATAGGTTAACCAACTCAACAAAATTGTACTGTTGGCATACAATGAGCCTAATCCCCAAAAAGTAAATTAAAACATGCATTTATCAAACCTTAAGAAGCAACTTTATATGGAAGTCTACATAGCTATTTGTTTGGAAGTGACATCTTGGCCGTCTTTCACACATAGGAGTGCTTTTTGGTCAAGCACTCCAGTGTTCTCTGTGGGAAAGCTGCTGACATGTCTGCAGCAAGTTATCTCCAGGAAAACAAAATAATTGGAGGTCTGAAATTGGACATGCCCAGTTGATATCTCCCCTGACAATGAATTGACTGTCACTCCGATTTTCTGTCTGAGTGTGATCAATCTAAACATTGGATCACACGCGGACCAATGTTATCCAATAAGGCAGTGCACATGTCCAATATTTTTCCAGGACCAAGTGGTCCAAAGAAAAAAATTGCAGCATGCGTGATTTGCCTCCGATAATCGGATGGTACTTGACCATTCAAGTCTATGGGTTGCTAAAAAAAATTGGACCGCACTCGCATGTCATCGGAGTGCAGTCCGATTTTCATGGACTGACAAAATCGAGAAAATGGAGATTTTTTTCATTCTCCACATCTGAGAAAAACGGATCCCACTCTGATCAGAGTCTGATCATAGTCGGATCAAAGTATAATCAGAGTCAAATCAGCATAATTGGACCATTTTTCTTGGATGGAGTACATACGGTCATGTGACTCTAGTCTTAGAGTAATGGATTAACCCATCAATATTGGTGGGTGTGGCCGACATTATTCTAAGAGGGTTTATTTGTACAGGAGGCTTTAGGAGAAGGTTTGATAGGTAACATATGCCTATTTGCTGTTGACACAAATGCGTGTAATGGGATTTTTATTCTTGGAGGCTCCTTGTAACATGTAAAATGACTTAACTTTGCTGAAAAAATTGTCTGATAAATGGAAACTGAATTTCATGTCTTAAAGTACAAATATGTTTTTTTTTTATTTCACCACCAGAGTGGTATAACTCATGTATGTTCCATGTGTGTTGTAAAATACTTAGCTCCTGCTTTTTCCAGTGCCTCTTCAGTACTATGTGACCGGAGTTGTGACTAGTCACATCACTGCATTGTTTTCTAGGTGGACAGGATGTCTCTTTTGAATGTAAGTCTATGAGACTCAGACCAAAGCTCTCAAAAACTTACATTAAGACAGATGGTAACCATTTTTCATTACATTGTTTATTGACGAAAACTTGATTACGCTGTTCATTTTTGGAGACCTCAACTGCAAAATTAAAATATAAGCTCTTAAAGACAAAACTTACTGAGAGGGATACTTAAAGAAGAGAGATGAGCGACTCTCCTGAAATGTGATTCTGGCAAATCCATTCATTTGGCTGGCTGATTTGATTCATACTGGATTATTATAATTTGAATCAAAGACTGAAAAAAAAATGTATACTTTTAGTTCACCTTTCCTCCCCTGGTTCCAAGAAACTTCTGCAGCTAGCCTTCTGTTTTTCAAACTGAATGTTCTTCCACCATTTCAGTCATGAGGTCAATCGGAGGCCAAATACAGGTCTCAGATTGACCTAAATTTGCTTTAATGGTGGAAGATTAGAAGACCAGAAGAACAGAAGGCCATTGTGAAAGATCAGTGAAGCAGTGGAGGAGGTGGTAGAAGCATAAAAACAAGTAAGGAAAGATTAGTATTACGTTTTTATTTTTTAACTATTTTCTGGCCCAAGGGAATTCAAAAAAATATTCTATGTTTTTATCTTTACATCTCTAGTACCAGCGCTCACTGGCATAGGCACTAGAGATGAAAAAACTTGATTACTGTGTTCCGTTCTTGAGACCTCTACTACAAAATTACATAAATAAATGTAAGATCTTAAAGACAAAACTTATCAGGAGGGAAACTTAAGGAAATGAGATGAGCAACTCTCCTGAAATGTGATTCTGGCAAATCCATTTATTTGGCTGGCTGATTTGATTTCCTTTGAATAATTGTGATTTGAATCAAAAACTGAAAAAAAAGTTTAGACCTTTAGTTCACCTTTGCTCATCTGTTTTCAAAAAACCTATTGCCAACCTACTGTTCTTCCAGTCATGTGTTCTTTCTCCATTCCAGTCATCAGGTCCATCGGAGGCCAATTACTGCTCTCAGATTGACCTCATTTTCTGTAATGGCAGAAGATCAGAAGACCAGAAAAACAGAAGGCCGGTGCGAAAGACCAAGAAACAGTAGGGGATGTTATAGATGCATAAAAACAGGTAAGGAAAGATAAATATTGAGGTTTTCTTTTTTTCATCTCTTTTCGTGTGTGTGGGAATTCAGTAAAATATTTTATGTTTTTATCTTTCCATCTCTAGTGCCAATGCTCACTAGCATAACTTGAAGTCTTTGGACCTTAATCCTAAATCTCTAACAGAGCCTCCACTAAGAAGCCCCCAACTATTAAGGGTTTAATTGTATTGGTTATCTTATTTGGCTCAAAGATATGATTTGGCTCCAGTGTCCAGGTGTGTCTTCAACCCCTGCTCGAACAAAATGCCATCTCCGTGTATCGTTGTTCTCTCCATGAGTCTAGAAGGTATAATTTTCTAGAATCTATCCCTAGTTTCTACTGTATAACCTTTTTACATTAGCATTATTTAAAAAATAACTCTTACACTCTAGACAGGATCTTTGTAGAATTTAAAAAAAAGTTATTACAGCTATGCCTATAAATTTTTGGAACATTTCAAGAAATTTACCATCATTACTTTTATCTTCATCTTCCAAACCGGCTTTCTTGTTGCCTTGGAGAAAATAAGGAATCTCTCTCTCAGACATATCCTATCTCATCCCCATAGCTTTTCTATCTTTGTTCGGTTACTGTAAAAATACTAAGAGATGTTTAAAAGTTGTTATAATACCCCCAGATTTTCTGTTTGCATATCAATAAGCAAGCACAAACAAATGTTGGAGAGGTCAGAGCAATCTTGGCACCCTTGTACACATTACGTGGCTTTGTGCAATATATTAGTCCATATTGGAAATAAACAAAGCAGATGAATTAAAAATAATAATGAACCAAAACTATGCGTATGACTGTCTTGATCAGGTCCATCAAAACATATACTGATAAAACTAACTTAAAGAGGTTGTCCTCTTTCAGAACTTTTTTGTCTGCATGATCAGTTTGTTGAAAAAAAAAACAGAAAAAAAAAATCCACACTATACTTACCCTCACCAGGTCCAGCTCTTTGTCTTTGGTGGCGCTCTAACGATTGTATGTGAGTTGGAGTAGTGGTGTCACATCGACAGAACTGCAGCAAATCACTGAGCTCAGTGGCTCGAAGTGACACAAGCTGCTTAGCTCATTGACTGTCTGCAGTACTGTCGACTTAACTCTAATGATGCAGCCAAACAGTAAAGACTCTGCCTGTGCCAGAGACTCTGCTATGGATGCGAGGAGGGTAAGTAAAGTGCATTTTGTTTTTCACAACAAACTGAGATGGAAGGCAAAAGTTTTCTGAATGTGGAAAGCACCCTCAATAGAGAATCTGTCACTAGAATCATGCTGCTCAAACTAGGGCAGCATGACTCTCAAACTGACTGTGCGATTCCAGCAATGCATGTTTTACTCTGAAATGCCTTTAAGTTTCAGAGAAAACATAATTTGAAACATCAGCAGGGGACTATGGGAAGAGACCTACTAGTCCAATTTGACCAGCTACTGCATTCTAATGCATAAATCTAGTGACAGGTTCTCTTTAACATAAAGGTAGCATGGTGGCTCAATGGTTAGCACAATAGCTCAGTGGTTAGCACTTCTGCTTGGCAGCTTTGGGGTCCTGGCTTCAAAACCCACCTAAGACAACATCTGCAAGGAGTTTGTATGTACTCCACGTGTTTACGTGGGTTTCCTCCCACACTCCAATGACATACTGATACAAAATTTGGATTGTGATCCCCAATGGGGAAAGTGATGATAATGTCTGCAAAGCGCTGTGGAATATGATGGTGCTATATAAGCAAAACATAATAAATAAGGTAATTCTGCATTACATATTCCATTTAATAACTGTTGTGTTTCTGAGCATATTGCAAAATTAATATCATATGACAACTTTAGCTAAAATTGGTATTTTGTAAATAGTTTAGACAATTAATTATGTAAGCTCCATGGTTCTGAATACTAGATAGGATAAAATTAATTATTCTATTAATTATCAATATACTTTCAATGTAATCAATTTTACACTTTTGTATAGAGGGGATATTACACAATAGCTTATATTAAATACTTTGTACTTGTGCACTTAGTTTATTTATTATTCAGAATCACAGGAAAAAAACTCTTTGTTCTTCTGTGAAGCATACAAACACAAAATTTCTGGAACATGAAGCACTGACCTCTGACCACTCTGTCTTAGATTTCCCTTGGCAGTTCCGTCAGTCATGTGGTGCTCTTTTCCCCATTCAAGCGTATCTTTGTGAAGTGTAGACCTTGCAGTCATTCCCAACAGATGAGCAGACTGAATTGGAGACTGCATTCTTCATAGCATCCAAGCCTCACAAATTACTTGGCTTTCCTTGGCTTCACTACAGTCTAACAACGAAAAAAAAGAGACCTGAAACATAACAAGTAAAACAATCTTAATTAGTTAATTGGTTTACAACATAACAGATCTGCAAGCATACCCTGATGTGACAAAGGGATGAGGTTTAGCTGTTGATTACAACTAACATACCAAACCCCATAGTTTAGCAACTTATAAATGCCATTATTAACCAGTGTAACACCAGTCTTGAAGGTCTTTTTTTACTGGAAAATACAGATCCACTTCTTACCTACTAGCCTAATGATTATGATGGACAAACATTTACTTACCCTGCTTGGTCCAGATCAATTTGGCTTCATGTATGGTAAGTCAATGCACTGGACATCAATCTAATTAGATGACACCTGCGAAACAGACCATGTTGGTTTCTCAACAGTGTCTTCTAAGGAAACTTAGAAGCTAGTGACCCTATAAAGTTGGTAGCTCCTAGAGGAAGATTAAAAAATGACTAAATCCCTCTTACCTGTTCTGCCCTGGTAATAAAGCCTTATAAAATTCAGTGTCTATGAATATACACTTTATATGATGCCAGCTGTGTACTGACTACTATATAACATGGGTTTAAATGTGACACAGATTACAGGTGATATTAAAAGGTGGAAAATGTTCTGAAATTATTCTTCTTGGCATGATTTTTTTTACATAAAAAAAATCTAGCATTTCAGCAGGGAATATTTATCGAAAGATAGATAGATAAATAGAAAGATAGATAGACAGACAGATGCAAGAATACAATGATTTTATTGAATTTTAAAGAATATTTAGAGGGAGGAAAAGGAAGGGAGGAAGATTAAGGAAAAAAAGGGGGGAGTAAATATTTATTAAGAAGGGAGAACTGGTAAAAAATAAGGGAATAAGGGAGTGGGAAGATTGGAGGATTCAGATTAAAGTCATAATAAAACAGTAATAAGTGTGATACATTAAAGAAAAAACAATACATTTAACTATAGAAACATACAAAGTAAAAATGTATGAATAGTTATTTCATGGCATTTCAAAACAGAACCAAGTAAGATAGTTTTACAAAGATTATAATTATTATCTAGTTTTAAGCCATGGAAGGATCCCAAGGTTCTCATTTTTTTGGAATATTCTAACAGAATAATTTGCAATAGTAAATCTATATTCATATGACTTATGTGCAGTTTTTTTTTCAATAATATCAACGAATTTGGGAGTGTTTGCTTTTTTTCCAGAAAAATACAATCGAAATTTTCACCACCAAGAAGATATGAATCAAGATGGATCTAACTGAGGGGTCCAAGCTTTCCATATTGAGAGAGAGAGAAGGGCCATTTGTGGAGTGATTTCTAAATTTCTTTTAAGTATTGTGTTAATAAATTCGGAGATTTGACTTCATAGTTTTCTAATTTGTGGACATTTCCAATAGACATGAAATAAGTCCCCATTATATCCACAATTTCTCCAACATAAGGGAGACTGACCTGGAGCCATATGGGCAAGTCTTATAGGAGTATAGTACCATCTAGAGTATAACTTACAGTGTGATTCATGAAGAGACATGGCTACATTTGAAGTGTAAGTATATTTTAGACTATTTTCTCACTGAGACAAGGAATAGGATTCATTAAAATCACTCTCCCACTTACTCATATGGGAATTCTTATCCATAGAATTGTCTAACTTAAGGCAATTATAAAGATTTTTAGTATTCCAGAACATTTTTTTGTCAATATTACTCAAAAGAAGGCTAACTTCATTAGACAAAATAGACTTACCAATTAACAAATTCTGTACAGCGTTTTTGATCAGTAAATATTCCATAAAGTCTAGATTCAACAAATTATATTTAGTTTTAATGTCTCTAAAAGGAATAAAAATTTCTCCATTAAATAAATCTTTCATTTTTTTTTGAGTCCAGCAGAGGACCAAGAATCAGGAACCTTCCATTTACTCCGAAGTTCCATGCAGGACAAAGGAAAATTCTTAATCAGATCATGCCTCGAACATTTTTTACTGGATCTTGCCAATTTTTCCCATGCATCCAATGTAGCCAAGAAGATGGGATACGCTGACTTAGGAGTAGTTGGGTTAAACAGATGCTTTAAAAGTAAGTTCTGGAGAGAAGAATTGCCGTTAGGAGCAAACTCTAGTTACATCTGTATTGGTAAGAAAAACTCAGGAGTGGAACAATCAAAGGAGAAGTTTAATAGAAACACGTCGCCACTTCTGTATTTATCACCCACTCCTGGTTTTGGCATCTAAATACTCATGAGAAATACTGACCAAATACTGAAAGTGTCAACATGACCTATTAGAAGCACTCCAAATTCAAACATATTACATCTTATATGTGCATTAACTTTTGTAAAACAGCTAATATGCAGAGCCAGAGGCAGATATACTGTATAGACACTGCTCAAAAAAATAAAGGGAACACTCAAATAACACATCCTAGATCTGAATGAATTAAATATTCTCATTGAATACTTTGTTCTGTACAAAGTTGAATCACACAAAAATCATCAATGGAAATCAAATTTATTAACCAATAGAGGCCTGGATTTGGAGTCACCTCCAAAATTAAAGTGGAAAAACATACTACATGCTAATCCAACTTTGATGTAATGTCCTTAACCCTAGAACGCATACCTGGGGCCTCGCAGGCCTGCCCTGTTAATTGTTTTCTATTTTCTGCAAGATTACTTTAGTTAGAATTTTGAAACTCTAGGTATTCCTCAGGTACATAGTTGTTTGTCATTTTTGTTTGAGTTATTCCATGTTATTTGCACACGGGCCTAAAAGGCCCCAGGTATGTGAAAAAGTAGATTTTTATGGTCATGTGTTCTAGGGTTAAAACAAGTCAAAATGAGGCTCAGTATTGTGTGTGGCCTCCACGTGCCTGTATAACCTCCCTATAATGCCTGGGCATGCTTCTGATGAGGTTGCGCATGGTCTCCTGTGGGATCTCCTCCCAGAGCTGGACTAAAGCATCCGCCAACTCCTGGACAGTCTGTGATGCAACGTGACATTGGTGGAAGGAGTGAGACACGATGTCCCAGATGTGCTCAATCAGATTCAGATCTGGGGAGCGGGCGGGCCAGTCCATAGCTTCAATGCCTTCATCTTGCAGGAACTGCTGACACACTACAGCCACATGAGGTTTGGCATTGTCCTGCATTAGGAGGAACCCAGCGCCAACCGCACCAGCATATGGTCTCACAAGGGGTCTGAGGATCTCATCTTGGTACCTAATGGCAGTCAGGCTACCTCTGGCGAGCACATGGAGGGCTGTGCGGCCCTCCAAAGAAATGCCACCCCACACCATTACTGACCCACTGCCAAACCAGTCATGCTGAGGGATGTTGCAAGCAGCAGATCGCTCTCCATGGCGTCACCAGACTCTGTCATGTGTGTCACATGTGCTCAGTGTGAACCTGCTTTCATCTGTAAATAGCACAGGGCGCCAGTGGCGACTTTGCCAATCCTGGTGTTCTGTGGCAAATGCCAAGTGTCCTGCACGGTGTTGGGCTGTGAGCACAACCCCCATCTGTGGATGTCGGGCCCTCATACCACCCTCATGGAGTCGGTTTCTAACCATTTGTGCAGACACATGCACATTTGTGGCCTGCTGGAGGTCATTTTGCAGGGCTCTGGTAGTGCTCCTCCTGTTCCTCCATGCACAAAGGCGGAGGTAGCAGTCCTGCTGCTGGCTTGTTGCCCTCATACGGCCCCCTCCATGTCTCCTGGTTTACTGGCCTGTCTCCTGGTAGCACCTCCAGCCTCTGGACACTACGCTGACAGACACAGCAAACCTTCCTGCCACAGTTTGCATTGATGTGCCATCCTGGATGAGCTGCACTACCTAAGCAACTTCTGTTGGTTGTAGAGTTCGTCTCATGCTACCACGAGTGTGAAAGCACAAGCAACATTCAAAAGTGATCAAAACATCAGCCATAAAGCATTGGTACTGAGATGTGGTCTGTGATCCCCACCTGCAGAACCACTCCTTTATTGAGGGTGTCTTGATAATTGCCAATAATTTCCATCTATTGTCTATTCCATTTGCACAACAGCATGTGAAATTGATTGTCAATCAGTGTTGCTTCCTAAGTGGACAGTTTGATTTCACAGAAGTTTGATTCACTTGGAGTTAAATTCTGCTGTTTAAGTGTTCCCTTTATTTTTTTGAGCAGTGTATATATAAATATATATAGAATATAGTAAATATAGTATATAAGTACTGGTCCAGCTTCCTCGAGCTCCCCTGTTGCTGTTGCGCGCAGCCTCCCGAGAACAGTGCTTAGGGCGCGTGCACCCGAGCGCGCTCCCTCCCTCTTAAAGAGGCCGCGTGCGCCATCCTAAAGAGTCCTCGGCCAATGGAGGTGCCTGTGCAAGATTGTTGTTTGTGTGCTAACACTCTCCTCAGCTCCCAGGTTCCAGTGCCCACCAGTCTGTCTATCAGCCGTGCCCACTTGCCTATCTATCAGCCGTGCCCGCCAGCCTGTATATCAGCCGTGCCCGCCAGCCTGTCTACCTGCCGTGCCCGCCAGCTTGCCTACCCAGATCACCCGTCAGGTTACCTGCTGTTTTTTTACATCAATAATTGGATATAAATAAATAAAGAATGGCTCTTCAAACAAGTCCATAAATCACAACATCTACACTACATAATGTGCAGAAAAACAAAGAGATCCATTAGTATATAAACATAATTTTATTAATCAATCAATTAAAATCATGACAAACCAGACCAAGTAAAACACATAACATATAATTAAAAAACAGAGTGCCCAGTATAAGGGGAATAGCTCCTGCCCAAAATGTAACAATTATGTAGCATCTAATAGGCTCAAAAATTGATTAACCTAGTTAGTCATAATTATCATAGTATTTTGATGAAGCAATCATATCTGCAAAAGATCTATAATATAAAGCATGGCTTCTTCCGGGGGCGTCGGGGTGAAGCAAGCAAGCGAGCGAAACGCGCGTCAGGGTGAAGGGGGACAGCGTCCTGCCCGGACCTTTGGGTACTTTATATTACGGCTCACCTACTGGCATAACCTGGATCAGGTACATGGCTTATTCTATATGAATCATGATTACATCTCCTTCCATACTCATATACCATGTTGAACAGTAAAAATAATAAACATCATGCTGTTTTAGATCGTAAATATATTCTGCATAAATTAAATTATAATATATATTTGGCTTTTCTTATGTATTGGGAATTACTTGATTTTAGGAAGGGGTTTGTGTCCCCTCATTAATTTATACCTTTTATATGCATTTATAGCCATGCTTTACTGTATATTATAGATCTTTTGCAGATATGATTGCTTCATCAAAATACTATGATAATTATGACTAACTAGGTTAATCAATTTTTGAGCCTATTAGATGCTACATAATTGTTACATTTTGGGCAGGAGCTATTTCCCTTATACTGGGCACTCTGTTTTTTAATTATATGTTATGTGTTTTACTTGGTCTGTTTTGTCATGATTTTAATTGATTGATTAATAAAATTATGTTTATATACTAATGGATCTCTTTGTTTTTTTGCACATTATGTAGTGTAGATGTGGTGATTTTAGGTTACCTGCTGTGCCCGCCTGCTTGCCTACCCGGATCACCAGTCTGGCTACCTGCTGTGCCTGCCTGCTTGCCTACCCGGATCACATGTCTGGCTCTCTGCCGTGCTCATCCGCTGTACCTGTCAGCTTCAGCCATCTGACCCGTGGGAGTCGCCTGCTCTCACAAAAGTTCGGTCCCAGAGTGGCACCTAGTCCACCTGCCTGGTCCCTCCCTGGTTCACGGAGTCGACTAAGCCGCCGTGTGGCCAGGGTCGGTCCGAGTTGGCACTTAGTTACGCCCCTCTGGTCCCTCCTTGCATTTCAGCACAGAGGTTCCATCACCTGGATTCGTAACAGCATGAGACGAACTCTACAACCCACAGAAGTTGCTCAGGTAGTGCAGCTCATCCAGGATGGCACATCAATGCGAGCTGTGGTAAGAAGGTTTGCTGTGTCTGTCAGCATAGTGTCCAGAGGCTGGAGGCGCTACCAGGAGACAGGCCAGTACACCAGGAGACGTGGAGGGGGCCGTAGGAGAGCAACAAGCCAGCTGCAGGACCGCTACCTCCGCCTTTGTGCAAGGAGGAACAGGAGGAGCACTGCCAGAGCCCTGCAAAATGACCTCCAGCAGGCCACCAATGTTCATGTGTCTGCACAAACGGTTATAAACCGACTCCATGAGGTTGGCATGAGGGCCCGACGTCCACAGACGGGGATTGTGCTCACAGCCCAACACCGTGCAGAATTTCTGGCATATTTTAGTGTCTGTTTGTACTACAGCGACATTATGTACATATGATGTGATCATTATTGAATGGTAATTGGATTTTTTTATACCGTTAGTCCTATAGGAGTCACATAATATTCTTTTTTTAGGGTTTTGCCATCTCCTCCTTCTTAATTTCTTTTTTTCCTTTTTTCCTTCTTCCCTTTTCCCGCCTTTAGGTCCCCCCCTTTTTCCCACACTGATAGCATTTTCACACTACAAATTCTGTAGTGTGTCCTCATGTGACTTAGTCACTCTTATTAATTTATTTTCACACTTAATTTCTTTTTGTTTTTAAATCCTTAGCCCAATTAGAAACAAGATGGATTTGGACACTTAAGACTGTCTGTCCTTTAGAGGTTAATGAAAATTTTAGTTATGTCCCGTTCCTGTGAACCAATCTATTCCTTGAACTCGCAATTGTTTTTAGGTGTATATGTTTTTAACCACTCTTAATCATTTGTTTATTTTCTAGTATCTCTGATGTGGCTCTTTGATGAATTTACCGGATCCGGGGTCCCATCGCCTTCACATACATTCAAGCTGTAGAAAGGAGGATATTTTCTTTTCTTCTGATTCTCTTTTTTTCTTGTTTTTTCTTTTCCTCTTCCCCCTCCCCTCCCCCCATTACCATCTTCTCCCTCCCCCCCCTTTCCTCCCCACCTCCTCCTTCCCCCTATTTCTGGAATATTTTAGCATCTGTTTGTACCACAATTACATTATGTACATATGATGTGATCATTATTGAATGGTAATTGGATTGATTAATACCGTTAGTCCTATAGGAGACACATAATATTCTCTTTTTAGAGTTTTGCCATCTCTTACTTCTTAATTTCTTTTATTCCTTTTTTCCTCCCCCCCCCCCCTTGGGTTGCCCCCCCCCTTTTTCTCACAGTGATTGCACTTTCACACTACAAATTCTGTAGTGTGTAGACTTAGTCACACTTACTAATTTATTTTCACACTTAAAATTTTTTTATTTTTATTTTTTATATTTACGCTTGTTCTAATATCTTATGTGTGTGGTACCTTGATGTCTGTCTCAATCATGTATGCTGATTTTAATGAATTTATATGGTATAGTATTTAGTGTTGAGCGAACATGCTCGACACTGCTCGGTACTCGCCCGAGCATCACGCTACTCGGGATGTTCGGCGAGCACCGAGCATTTCCGGGTTGCTCGGGCGGGAGCTCGGGTCTCCGCCCTGCATGTTTGGCGCTCTTTACAGAGCCAATGAACATGCAGGGATTGCCAGCCAGTCACTGTAATGCTGCAGCCATGTTGGTTGTGGGCATTACAGTGATTGGCTGGCCGCACAGCGTCACCTCGAGTATTTAAAACGGGGCGCCGCCATCTTGGACACAGTCGCTCTGGATTAGACAGTGTAGGGACAGCGCTGCTGATTTAGGGAGAGATATAAACTGCAAAATAGTTAGTGTAGGGTCTGTAAAGGCTGCCAGAGCAAACAAACAGTCCTTTTCAGGACTAATATCCATCCCAGATACCAGGCAGGCAGGCTGTATAGGAGACACAGTGGTTATGCCAGCAAACGCTGCGTTACAGTCCTGTGTGCTCCTGTTGCTGAAATTGCTGGACTTAGCACCAGGTGTCGGGGGCCAGGAAAAATCCTTTTTTTTTCATCTAAATCCTCCATTTTTTTTCCTCCTTCACACTGTACAAATACCCATCTTATTAACCTTTTGGTGTGTCCCCCCCCCACAAAAAAAAGAGTGTCTTTGATTTTTCAGACACAAATATAACTGTTGAAAATAGTCTGGTGTAGGCTAGAGAAACTGAAGTGTTGTTTTGCACTTCCACGGTTCAAACATCTGTATTATCCATTTTGGGCCATTTGTATCTAAAAAAAACAGTTTGAGTGTGTCGCTCACTGTTCAGCTGCAAATATCTCTATTTAAAAAAGTGTGGCATACCCCAGTAAACAATATCTGTGGTTTTGCCATCCCACGGTAAAAAATCTCTATTATTCAGGTTTTGGTAGTTTTTTCCGTAAAGAAAAACAGTAGTGTCTCCTGACTGTTGTGACACAAAAATATATCTGTTGAAAATAGTCTTGTGTAGGCCCAACATCCCAGTGTGGTTTCGCAGTTCCACGGGACAAATCGCTGTACTATCCAGTTTTGGGCCTTTGGTATCTAAAAAAAAAAGCAGTTTGAGTGTGTCGCTCACTGTTCAGCCGCAAATATCTCTATTTAAAAAAGTGTGGTATACCCCAGTAAACAATAACTGTGGTTTTGCCATCCCACGGTAAAAAATCTCTATTATTCAGCTTTTGGTAGTTTTTTCCATAAAGAAAAACAGTAGTGTCTCCTGACTGTTGTGGCACAAAAATATATCTGTTGAAAATAGTCTTGTGTAGGCCCGACATCCCAGTGTGGTTTTGCAGTTCCACGGGTCAAATCGCTGTACTATCCAGTTTTGGGCCTTTGCTATCTAAAAAAAAAGCAGTTTGAGTGTGTCGCTCACTGTTCAGCCGCAAATATCTCTATTTAAATAAGTGTGGTATACCCCAGTAAACAATAACTGTGGTTTTGCCATCCCACGGTAAAAAATCTCTATTATTCCGCTTTTGGTAGTTTTTTCCGTAAAGAAAAACAGTAGTGTCTCCTGACTGTTGTGACACAAAAATATATCTGTTGAAAATAGTCTTGTGTAGGCCCGATATCCCAGTGTGATTTCACAGTTCCACGGGTCAAATCGCTGTACTATCCAGTTTTGGGCCTTTGGTATCTAAAAAAAACAGTTTGAGTGTGTCGCTCACTGTTCAGCCGCAAATATCTCTATTTAAAAAAGTGTGGTATACCCCAGTAAACAATAACTGTGGTTTTGCCATCCCACGGTAAAAAATCTCTATTATTCAGCTTTTGGTAGTTTTTTCCGTAAAGAAAAACAGTAGTGTCTCCTGACTGTTGTGACACAAAAATATATCTGTTGAAAATAGTCTTGTGTAGGCCCGACATCCCAGTGTGGTTTCGCAGTTCCACGGGTCAAATCGCTGTACTATCCAGTTTTGGGCCTTTGGTATCTAAGCAAAAAGCAGTTTGAGTGTGTCACTCACTGTTCAGCCGCAAATATCTCTATTTAAAAAAGTGTGGTATACCCCAGTAAACAATAACTGTGGTTTTGCCATCCCACGGTAAAAAATCTCTATTATTCAGTTTCTGGTAGTTTTTTCCGTAAAGAAAAACAGTAGTGTCTCCTGACTGTTGTGACACAAAAATATATCTGTTGAAAATAGTCTTGTGTAGGCCCGACATCCCAGTGTGGTTTCGTAGTTCCACAGGTCAAATCGCTGTGCTATCCAGTTTTGGGCCTTTGGTATATAAAAAAAAAGCAGTTTGAGAGTGTCGCTCACTGTTCAGCCGCAAATATCTCTATTTAAAAAAGTTTGGTATACCCCAGTAAACAATAACTGTGGTTTTCCTCTTCCACGGTTCTAATCTACTCTTTATTACCCTTTTTCCATTGATAGTGCAAGTGTAAGCTATTTTACTTCATTTACAATTTGCAAGGCACGTGGCAAGGGACGTGGAAGTGGACGTTCTGGTGATGGTTCGTGCAGAGGACGGGGCCGTGGCCAAGGTAAAAATGTGCCACAACCAACAGCCACATCTTCTCGCTCCCACTTCTTGACCGAATTACTAGGGAAGCACAGAACAACACCAGTATTGAGAACTGATCAGTGTGAACAGGTTATTAATTGGATAGCAGATAATACTTCCAGTTACCTGGGCACCACCACCTCCGGTCTGTCTTCCACATGGTCAACTCTTAGTAGCCGTGAGTCTCGACCGCATACTCCTCCTCACCCTGATGCTCCTTCCTCCCACCATGCCGAGTGTCGTCAGACAGCAAGTGATCCCACACTTGGACACTCTGAAGAGCTGTTCACTGGTCCATTTCCATATTTGGGCCCCTCGCCTGATACGCTTGAAGTGGTGGAAGAGGAGATCCCGTGTTGCGATGCCCAAACATTTGAACAGCCACGGCCACAGGAAGTCGACGTTGGCAATCTGTCACAAGAGGTGGACGATGACGAGACACAATTGCCAGGAAGTGAGGAGGAGGATCGTGGTGCGCAAGTGGAAGAGGAGGAGGTGGTGGATGATCTAGTAACTGACCCAACGTGGAAGGACGACATGCAGAGTGAGGCCAGCAGCACACAGGGGGAGGGAGGCAGAGTACCCCAACAGGCAGGAAGAAGCAGTGTGGTGGCCGCAGACAGAAGGCAGGCAACCGTTCCCCGTAACACCAACACGAGGGACGTTGCCAGTACAAGCGGTAGGTCTTCCAGAGTCTGGAATTTTTTTAAAGACTCTGCTGATAACCCCAATAAGGCCATATGTTCCACCTGCCATGCCAGCATCAGCAGGGGTGACAAAACTACCAGCCTGACCACCACCAGCATGATCAGGCACATGGCAGCAAAGCACCCGACTTTGTGGGGTGAAACCCAGGGTCCACGACCAGTGTCAGCGGGTGTCACCACTGCTTCTTCCACTGTTGTGCGTGCAATAGAACCCCCTGTTGTGCGTGCAAGGCAATCCCCTGTCCATACTGCATGTAAAGATGCCCCCTCCTCTCAGTCTTCACTTGTTATGGTAATTTCTCAAGAAACAGCATCAACATCCACGTCCACGTCCCACCGCAGCGTTCATTTGTCCATATCCCAGACCTTTGAACGAAAGCGGAAATTCGCAGCTAACGCCCCACAGGCCACAGTCCTAAATTCGCACATTTCACGACTGCTTGCATTGGAAATGCTGCCATTTAGGCTGGTGGAGATGGAATCCTTCCGCAATCTTATGGCGGAGGCCGTCCCTCGGTACTCGGTCCCCAGCCGATTCTATTTTGCCCGGTGTGCCATCCCCGCACTACACAAGCTCGTGTCCCAAAGCATCTGACGTGCCCTCAACAACGCAGTTACTGGGAGAGTCCACCTGACAACGGACACGTGGACAAGCGCTTGTGGCCAGGGATGGTACATCTCTCTGACGGCACACTGGGTAAACATAGTGGAAGCCGGGACCCAGTCGGACCTTGGGACGGAACACATCCTCCCCACACCGATGATTGCGGGCCCTATGTCAGTCAGAGTTGCCCACACAGTGTACAGCTCCTGCGCATCCTCCTCCTCCTCCTCATCCTCATGTTCAGCCTCCATCTCAGATATCACCACATCAGTTACAAGCTGGAAACATTGCAGTACTGCCTAAGCCAAGCGGCAACAGTCTGTGCTGAAACTCATAAGCTTAGGTGATAAACCTCACACTGCTTGTGAGTTGTCGACAGCTGTGAAAGAGCAGGCTGTGGCTGAGACCGCTGAACCTACATCCCAGCATGGTCGTGTGTGACAATGGCCGTAACCTGTTGGCGGCTCTGAGGCGAGGTGGGATCACACACGTACCATGCCTGGCTCATGTGCTTAACCTCGTGGTTCAGAAAGTTCTTAAATCATAGACCGAGTTGCCAGATCTGCTCGTGAAAGTACGCCGCCTGTCAGCTCATTTTCGCAAGTCGGCTACAGCTTCCGCCGCCCTTGCTGTGTTGCAGCAGCGTTTGCAGCTTCTGGCACACCGACTGGTGTGTGATGTCCCCACACGTTGGAACTCTACCCTCCACATGTTGCTAAGGATTTGTGAGCAGAAGAGAGCAGTTGTGGAGTACCAGCTGCATCAAGGCCGTCGATATTCAGGTCAGACTCCACACATAAGACCTCAGGAGTGGAACTGGATGTCTGACATATGTGCCATCCTGACAAACTTTGAGGAGGTCACCAAGATGGTGAGTGGTGATGACGCCATCATTAGTGTCAGCATCCCACTTGTCTGTCTTTTGCAACGCTCTCTGCAGAGAATTAAAGAGTAGGCATTGCAGCCAGAGTATGATGAGATGGATCAAGAAGCCGTAGCGGGTGATTACACACAGCCCAGCCTCATCTCATCCCAACGTGAATTGGGGGACAATGAGGGAGAGGAGGGGGGGGAGGAGGAGGAGGAGGAAGAACTGGAGCTGCTATCATGCGTTGTAGACGGTAGTACCTGTACAAGTGTCATACCGTCGGTTCAGCGTGGGTGGCCTGAGGACAAGGGGGAGGAGGAAGAGGAGGAGGAGAGCATGGTCAGTCGTCATCTTGGTGAGGACACGGAAATCTTGCCCGTTACCAGTCTGGCACGCATGGCTGACTTTATGTTGCGCTGCCTTAACCGTGACCCTCGCGTTGTCAAAATGTTGGGTGACAGTCATTACTTGCTGGTGACACTTGTAGACCCCTGCTACACGGAGAACTTTCACTCTCTTATTCTTGAGGTGGCGAGGTCTACAAAAATGGGGCAATACCAGAAGGCCCTTGCTGCAGAACTCTTAAAAAAAATTCCCATCTGAACACGCTAGCGGCAGAGGTCACAGTTCGTTGCCCAACCAAGGCGTACAGGCGAGAGAGATGCAACTCCAATCCAGCAGAGGCAGGGGAACACTGTCAACGTTCTGGGACAGTTTTCTGACACCCGCCCAGCTTACAGGCCCTGAGGCGCGGGGTACTCTCACAAGGAGTGGAAAGTTTCAAAAGATGGTGAGGGAGTACCTTGCCGATCGTACCAGCGTCCTCCTTGATTCCTCTGTGCCTTTTAATTATTGGGTATCCAAGCTGGACACTTGGAATGAACTCGCTCTGTACGCCTTGGAGGTCCTGGCCTGCCCTGCCGCTAGAGTGTTATCGGAGCGTGTTTTTAGTGCCGCTGGGGGAATTATAACTGATAAGCACACTCTCCTGTCAACTGACAATGCTGACAAGCTGACCCTTATCAAAATGAACAAGGGCTGGATTGGGCCAGACTTCTCATTACCACCAAATGACAGCAGTGTAACATAAAGTCAAAACCACTGTGTTATTTCGGTAGGTGTATTCACATGCAACGCTTCACACCCACACATGGGTATATGCATCCTCGTTTCGGCTGTTTAATCTTCTTCTCCTTATCCTCAGCCTCCACCACCACTATACCACCAGGGTGCCAGCATTGCAAGTTCCTCCATCCTTATTTTTGGCAGCTTTTGCTTGCAAGGCATAAGCAAATACTATGGGACACCCACTCCCCAATAATGGGACTTATGTTTGTAATATGCTGTACTGCATGGCTCTTGTAAGGGGCATTGCAAGTTGCTCCGTCCTAATTTTTGGCAGCTTTTGCTGGAAAAGCATAAGCAAATACTATGGGACATCCACTCCCCAATAATGGGACTTATGTTTGTAATATGCTGTACTGCATGGCTCTTGTAAGGGGCATTGCAAGTTGCTCCGTCCTAATTTTTGGCAGCTTTTGCTGGGAAAGCATAAGCAAATACTATGGGACACCCACTCCCCAATAATGGGACTTATGTTTGTAATATGCTGTACTGCATGGCTCTTGTAAGGGGCATTGCAAGTTGCTCCGTCCTAATTTTTGCAGCTTTTGCTGGAAAAGCATAAGCAAATACTATGGGACATCCACTCCCCAATAATGGGACTTATGTTTGTAATATGCTGTACTGCATGGCTCTTGTAAGGGACATTGCAAGTTGCTCCGTCCTAATTTTTGGCAGCTTTTGCTGGAAAAGCATAAGCAAATACTATGGGACATCCACTCCCCAATAATGGGACTTATGTTTGTAATATGCTGTACTGCATGGCTCTTGTAAGGGGCATTGCAAGTTGCTCCGTCCTAATTTTTGGCAGCTTTTGCTGGGAAAGCATAAGCAAATACTATGGGACACCCACTCCCCAATAATGGGACTTATGTTTGTAATATGCTGTACTGCATGGCTCTTGTAAGGGGCATTGCAAGTTGCTCCGTCCTAATTTTTGGCAGCTTTTGCTGGGAAAGCATAAGCAAATACTATGGGACACCCACTCCCCAATAATGGGACTTATGTTTGTAATATGCTGTACTGCATGGCTCTTGTAAGGGGCATTGCAAGTTGCTCCGTCCTAATTTTTGGCAGCTTTTGCTGGGAAAGCATAAGCAAATACTGTGGGACACCCACTCCCCAATAATGGGACTTATGTTTGTAATATGCTGTACTGCATGGCTCTTGTAAGGGGCATTGCAAGTTGCTCCGTCCTAATTTTTGGCAGCTTTTTGCTGGGAAAGCATAAGCAAATACTATGGGACACCCACTCCCCAATAATGGGACTTATGTTTGTAATATGCTGTACTGCATGGCTCTTGTAAGGGGCATTGCAAGTTGCTCCGTCCTAATTTTTGGCAGCTTTTGCTGGAAAAGCATAAGCAAATACTATGAGACATCCACTCCCCAATAATGGGACTTATGTTTGTAACATGCTGTACTGCATGGCTCTTGTAAGAGGCATTGCAAGTTGCTCCGTCCTAATTTTTGGCAGTTTTTGCTTGGAAAGCATAAGCAAATACTATGGGACACCCACTCGTAAAATAATGGGACTTATGTTTGTAATATGCTGTACTGCATGGCTCTTCTAAGGGGCATTGCAAGTTGCTCCGTCCTAATTTTTGGCAGCTTTTGCTGGGAAAGCATACTCAAATACTATGGGACACCCACTCCCCAATAATGGGACTTATGTTTGTAATATGCTGTACTGCATGGCTCTTGTAAGGGGCATTGCAAGTTGCTCCGTCCTAATTTTTGGCAGCTTTTGCTTGGAAAGCATAAGCAAATACCATGGGACACCCACTCCCCAATAATGGGACTTATGTTTGTAATATGCTGTACTGCATGGCTCTTGCAAGGGGCATTGCAAGTTGCTCCATCCTAATTTTTGGCAGCTTTTGCTGGGAAAGCATAAGCAAATACTATGGGACACCCACTCCCCAATAATGGGACTTATGTTTGTAATATGCTGTACTGCATGGCTCTTGTAAGGGGCATTGCAAGTTGCTCCGTCCTAATTTTTGGCAGCTTTTGCTGGGAAAGCATAAGCAAATACTATGGGACACCCACTCCCCAATAATGGGACTTATGTTTGTAATATGCTGTACTGCATGGCTCTTGTAAGGGGCATTGCAAGTTGCTCCGTCCTAATTTTTGGCAGCTTTTGCTGGTAAAGCATAAGCAAATACTATGGGACACCCACTCCCCAATAATGGGACTTATGTTTGTAATATGCTGTACTGCATGGCTCTTGTAAGGGGCATTGCAAGTTGCTCCATCCTAATTTTTGGCAGCTTTTGCTGGTAAAGCATAAGCAAATACTATGGGACACCCACTCCCCAATAATGGGACTTATGTTTGTAATATGCTGTACGGCATGGCTCTTGTAAGGGGCATTGCAAGTTGCTCCGTCCTAATTTTAGGCAGCTTTTGCTGGAAAAGCATAAGCAAATACTATGGGACACCCACTCCCCAATAATGGGACTTTTGTTTGTAATATGCTGTACTGCATGGCTCTTGCAACGGGCATTGCAAGTTGCTTAGTCCTAATTTTTGGCAGCTTTTGCAGGGAAAGCATAAGCAAATACTATGGGACACCCACTCCCCAATAATGGGACTTATGTTTGTAATATGCTGTACTGCATGGCTCTTGTAAGGGGCATTGCAAGTTGCTCCGTCCTAATTTTTTGCAGCTTTTGCTGGGAAAGCATAAGCAAATACTATGGGACACCCACTCCCCAATAATGGGACTTATGTTTGTAATATGCTGTACTGCATGGCTCTTGTAAGGGGCATTGCAAGTTGCTCCGTCCTAATTTTTGGCAGCTTTTGCTGGGAAAGCATAAGCAAATACTATGGGACACCCACTCCCCAATAATGGGACTTATGTTTGTAATATGCTGTACTGCATGGCTCTTGTAAGGGGCATTGCAAGCTGCTCCATCCTAATTTTTGGCAGCTTTTGCTGGAAAAGCATAAGCAAATACTATGGGACATCCACTCCCCAATAATGGGACTTATGTTTGTAATATGCTGTACTGCTTGGCTCTTCTAAGGGGCATTGCAAGTTGCTCCGTCCTAATTTTTGGCAGCTTTTGCTTGGAAAGCATAAGCTAATACCATGGGTCACCCACTCCCCAATAATGGGACTTATGTTTGTAATATGCTGTACTGCATGTGACGCACCCCCTGAGCCATGTGTACACGTGTGTGGGATACCCGGTGCCGTGTCTTTGGGGTCTGTAGTCTCCGTGGTGGTGACCCGGTCCCGTGGCTCAGGCTGGTCAAACCAGTGGCAGTCTTTCTTAGGTTTTGAGGTTAATTGTCCGACTGGGCCACCCGTGGATTGCGGTCAGTGAGCACCACCGCTGCGAGGCAGACCGCTGAGTCTGGTGTTGTGTGCGCAGCATAGAATGGGATAATTCCCCTCGGGAGGAGTATAGCCTCAGGGCAGTGAGTGTGGATGATGGGGGTGATGGTGCACGAGCGCAGCAGGAATGACTCAGAGTCTTTGCAGTCCAGTTCAGGGTCTTTACTGATGATTATAAGGTAGACCCTCCCGGGAGTACTGGCTAGCATAAGAGGCCTGGTCAGTCTGTGAGCAAGCAGGAGTTCCCCTGGCCAGGTGGAGTTGTAGGCCTCCTCGTCTGTCTGCACTCTTCCTGGCTACCTTGCTGTAAGCGAGTAGAAGTAGCCCACGTCCCTTAGTGTACCGTGTAGTGCTCACCCGTATGGCTGGTGACTTGGGGCCTTCTGTTAGCCTCCGCTCCACTACGGCGGTGCTGGTCCCTTGCTTGTGACTCAGCCTCCGGGCTTCTATGGCCAGAGGACCTGAAATCCCCTGCCGGCTGGTTTCTGCTGCTGGATATATAAGTCCTCACAGCTTCGGACTCCTGTGTCCGGTTCCTATTGTCTTCTGCCAGGGCGAGCTCTGCTCAGCTTCCAGCCCCTGGTCTTTAGCTCCTAGCTCCTACAGAGCTCCTTGCTGTTACTTTCCCTTGCTCTCACTCTGACTCTGACTGTTCTCTGACTCACTCAACCCCGCCCCAGATCCAGTTTATAAGGGCAGAATTCTCCCCTCCCAGGATTGGGGCAGGAGGATGTTGCATGTTTAAGGGATCCTGACCAGGAAACCTCCCACTTGCTCTCCGACGTAATATCTCTATTACTGTGGTGACCAGATCCCTGGGGTGCCACACATGGCTCTTATAAGGGGCATTGCAGTTCCTCATAATTTTTGGAAAGCCTTCCATTCACTGCTTAGGCCAACAGTGCACAGGAGACCCAGTTGCTATAATTGGAAAAAAAGGTTTAGTTAACGCCCTCTGACCTCCATGTCATTTCCAAGGGGCATTGGAGTGGCTCGAAATTTTGGGTAGGCACTGCACTCACTGTATGCCCTATAACTGTGTAGCCGAACCGCTCCTTTAGTTACAGAAACATATCCTGCAAGACATATCTGGTTGACTGGCCTGATAATGATGTGAATGGTCCCTGTTCCTCCTGCTCTTTCTCCTTTGCCACTACCACTACTAGCTTTGTTTTAACGGGAGTCATAGAACTTGGATAGTAGCAGGAAAACATCCAGCAATCCTCGGAGGAGGTAGGATATGCGCCAAAACGCTGACCACCAAAACGCTGACCACCTCAGGCCTAGCCGCTACTACATACATGCGCTTGCATTACAACAAAACAAAGCAGATGCTAACTTCTATCATCCTCATCATGCTCCTCACCTTGGCACTCTCAACTCCGCTGATGGAGAATCCAGGGCCCACCGGAGGAGTCTGATAGTCCGGTGGGCTCGGCCAATGCTGCCCTAAAGCAGGCCAGGCTAAGAAAAGTGTGGGAAGGGTTACCGGGACAAATAGGGGTGGCTGGGGACCGAGTATGGACACCCGGCCACTCCCTGGAGGCTGGGGAACAAGCGGGGACACCCGGCCACCAGGCGGCTGGGGACTGAGTATGGATACCAGGCCACCGACACAGCCATGGCGTGGTGGCCAGATTCCGCCTCCACATGCCTAAAAGGCCCAATTTAAAGTGCAAGCAAGCAAGCAGTATGGTATTGCAGCCTGGGGGTGGGTGGGTGGCAGGCTGCATACTTGCGCTTGCATTGCAAGGAATGGGAGAGGTACAATTGAACACTGCCCTGGGACAAGGACTTGAATGGGGATAGTTGCAAGTCTGCAACGACAGGTGCAAGGTGGGAGGCATCTTCGCATGTACCATGAACAGGGGTTTGGCATGCACACACTACAGCGGAATAGGCTCTCCTTCCCACTAAATGCACTGGGGAGGGCACAGGTAATGTTTTGGTATACGCGCTTAATCTTATGTATAAGGCGCACCAGGACAAATATGGGTGGCTGAGGACTATGTATGGATACCTCGCTGCCGAAGCAGCCATGAGGTAGCGGCCAGCTTCAGCCTCCTCCAAACTAAAAGGCCCCATTTCAAGTGCAAGCTAGCAGTATGGAATTGCAGTCTGGGGGTGGGTGGGTGGCAGGCTGCACACTTACACTTGCATTAAAAGAAAACATAGCAGATGCTAACTTCTGTCATCATCATCATGCTCCTCACCTTGGCACTCTCAACTCCACCGATGGAGAAGTCAGGGCCCACCGGAGGAGTCTGGTTCTCTGATGGGCTCGTCCAATGCTGCCTAAAGCAGGCCGGGCTAAGAAAAGTGTGTGGGGGGATGTTCCAAGGAGAAATAGGGGCGGATG
This sequence comes from Phyllobates terribilis, assembly GCF_046119375.1. Classification (NCBI taxonomy): domain Eukaryota; kingdom Metazoa; phylum Chordata; class Amphibia; order Anura; family Dendrobatidae; genus Phyllobates; species Phyllobates terribilis. Next base: position 289,424,989 of record NW_027362761.1, read on the forward strand.
GGGACCGTTTATGGACACCCGGCTGCCCCCAGGCGGCTGGGGACCGTGTGTGGACACCCGGCCGCGGGGTGGCTGGGGACCGAGTATGGACACCTGGCCGCCGGGCGGCTGGGGACTGAGTATGGATTCCAGGCCGCCAACACAGCCATGGCGTGGTGGCCAGATTCCGCCTCCACATGCCTAAAATGCCCAATTTCAAGTTCAAGCAAGCAAGCAGTATGGTATTGCAGCCTGGGGGTGGGTGGGTGGCGGGCTGCATACTTGAGCTTGTATTGCAAGGAATGGGGGAGGTACAATTGAACACTGCCCTGGGACTAGAACTTGCATGGGGATAGTTGCAAGTCTGCATCTTCTGATGCGGTAAGGATCACTTATGATGGGCACACTTTTAGACAGTGACCTGAGAGTCAGAGATGCTTCCAGGGGTCTTCCCCATGCTGTTCCCTTGTCTTTTCAGCACTTTATGCATGTGTCACACAGCACATGGCCAGATAAGGTTGTAAAATGTTAAAATGACATTTCACGGTGAATGCATTTGTCATAGTTGAAAGCAATACAAAAGTGCAAAAACGCATAAAAAATGCTACTTGTGAACATAGCCGAAGGTGTGGAGGAGTATTTTTGTTTTTGGTCATTTATTTTAACTTATACACAAGTCTTTACCCTGGAAAGGATGTTCCTTAACATATTTCACAGGAAAAAAGTTTCATTTTCGTTTTTGAACGTTTTATTGTGAGCCTGTAAAAGTGGCTTAATACCTCTGACCACGTTGTTGACAGCAGTGACCTGGGGGTCAGAAATGCTTCCTGGGGCGATCCCCATGCTGTCCCCATGTCATCTGAGCACTGTCACTATCGTTTTGGGCACTTGTTAGGCTTTTAAAAGACTGCCGGGGGTGCCACCGCAAAAATGCTCGAGTCTCCCATAGACTAACATTGGGCTCATTGCTCGGGTCGAGCACCCAAGTATCACGGCGAGCTCGGCCCGAGCTTCTAGCACCCGAGCATTTTAGTGCTCGCTCAACACTAATAGTATTTAATTATATTGTCTCATATGATATATTTGGGCGATTGTATAAAATGTAGGCACATACGTGTGCGTCCATGGTGTATTGTGTATTTTTGTATTCATATATGTGTATTTTTATATTTTTTACATATGATCACATTATGAATTATTGTACACTCATTGTTATTATATATTATATATGTATTGTATTCATCTGTTATGGTTGGTGGTGTAATTGTGATTTTGTGTATTTATTTTCTATGTGCATATTTTAGTCCTATGATAGTGTGTATGGGGTAGGTGTATTTAGTGTAGGTACACAACAGATTTATTTCTACATATTCATTATTTGCAATGGTGTTATGTACATAATTATTATATATATGCACACATCTGTATTTATATTTATTGCAAATATCCACTTTTTTTGGATATTACTGTGCAGTCATGAATTTTGCACCATATTGCACCTTTTTGATTGCACTTTATATATATATACATATACATATCTAATCTTACATTTATTTTTTATTGTTTATTTTTTATCTATTTTAGGGTCCCATTACATGTAATGAATAGTTATATACATGATTGTGTTTGTATCTCTCTGTGTTTCTTCTCTCTTCTTTCTTTTCCTCCCGGTATTACCGACTTACAAGTTCTACAGTTTAATCGATGGAGACATATTATGTTGTTTATCTGGTGCCCATGGTTACCTGCTGATGTTTTGCGCATGCGCCGTCTGTGCTCCGGTGAGTTGCTGGCTCCTTATCTCAATGCATCCAGTGACTCGGGCCACATGGTTTTCCTGATGTGGGCTAGTGCATGATGCGGCGCCCGCGACTTCCGGTCCCACCTGACGACGCATGCGCAGGTACATAACTTCGCCTGCTTCCATTGACTGTCATTTGATCTGTTGGTGCCCGCCCCTTCCGTGTTGTGGGTCGCTGCACGCATTGATTGTTTGGGCGGTCTGTTACTATCCTATTGGCCACAACAGTATTTTTAAAATCACCGGTTCATATGGACGCTACCCCCTAAAGAAGGACGTATGTGTCAGGGCTGTACCGCACAGTGCCATTCACACAGCTGGACCAATAATGCAGGTATAAAATTATTTCTTGTTCCTGGTTATGATGTCATGGACCAAATATAGGTATCAACATCCACACATATGGTGCATACCTGTCATTTACCTGTCCTTCATTTCTTATTATAATTTTCCTTTGATGTTGAGTCCAGCACAAGGATTGTAGTGTGATAGTGTCACGGGTGTGTCGCCACGAAGATCGTCACGATTACACAGCCTGACTTCTCGCAGCTGACTTTTTGGTGCTTTGTGTTTTTCGGCAGTGAGGGAGTTAATTCTCTCTCTCTCTGTGCTAGACGAGGTCCAGCCTCGCCCAGCTGCAATCAATGCTGCTGTAGTGAGACTCCTTCAAATGCCTGCTGGTCTGTTAGGGAAGTGTCGGTGAAAGCATTTCATGCAGACTAACAGAGCGGATCGTGGTGTTTGGAGTTTCAGAGCTAAGTGCATTTGGAGTGTTTTTTCCCTTCATCGCTTTATCATTTATCTTCTTTCCCGTTGCTGTTCCCTCTGTTGTAGTTGTGTAGTTTTTGTATGCAAGGTGGTTTTGGTTTTTCCCTTGTACTGTCTCGTTCGTCTAAGTACTGTGTGTGGGCATATTATTACTTGTCCCCTTTTGTTGTGATTGGGGGTCCTTCTCAGGACTAGATTACTTAGGTGCAGGGATCCTCAGGAGGTAGGGGTTACGCTGGCGGCCTGGACCTCTGTACCTTTAACAGTACCTCCAGGTTGAGGGATTAGTCAGGGCCCCAGCTTAGGGTCAGCTTAGGCCCCCTACCTCCAGTATACAGAGACAGCGTGACATTTTCACCGACCACTTAGTTTTTCTCCAGCTACCATGGATCCAGTAGCCGGTCTAGCTTGGCAGTTGCAGAGTTTGTCCATGGAGCTGGCGGACGTTAGGTCCAAGGTTTTGTATCCTCAGGAGAAAGCTGGACCAGAACCTAAAGTAGCTCTCCCTGACAGGTTCACTGGGAGGCGGGACAAGTTTTTTGCTTTCCGGGAGGCATGCAAGTTGTACTTTCGGCTGCGGCCTCGGTCATCGGGGAGTGAAGAACAAAGGGTGGGAATTGTCATCTCACTCCTACAAGGGGACCCACAATCTTGGGCGTTCTCTCTTCCCCCGGGCTCCCCGGCTCTCCAGTCAGTGGATAGGTTTTTTGCTGCTCTGGGACTCGTATATGATGACCCAGATCGGATCTCCCTTGCTGAGTCTAAGTTACGTAGGATCCAGCAGGGAGATCGTCCGGCGGAGGAATTCTGTTCGGAGTTCCGTAGGTGGGCCACGGACACCCAGTGGAATGACCCGGCTCTTAGGAGCCAGTTTTGTCAAGGTTTATCCGACAAATTACAGGATGTGTTGGCACAGTATGACTCTCCCGCGTCACTGGAAGCCGCTATGGCCCTTGCTATTCGCGTTGACAGACGGCTTCGGGAGAGGTGCGGGATAACTCTACCCCCTGTGATGACTCCACCTCCTACAAGGTCCCCTCATATGGTGGTTCCCCTGGTCAGTCCAGAGGAGCCTATGCAATTAGGAGGGACATCATTTCGGGGGAGGGGACCGGTGGTGCGCCATAAGACAGGAAGGTGTTTCTTCTGCGGGAGAAAGGGACATTTTATTGGGGGGTGTCCATCCCGTCCCTTGCAGAGTGAAGAGTCGTCGGAAAACTGTTGATCCCAGGTTGTGTGGTGGACGGCAATCTGGGAGTAGGTATTTCGTCCCTAGGTTCGTCTCAGTTTCTCGTACCGGCGGAGGTGGTGGTGGGTACGAGAACTGAGAGGATATCTGTTCTTCTGGATAGTGGGGCCGGGGCTAATCTGGTTGATGCTCGGTTTGCCCGGGTTCAAGGTATGCGATTGAGTGAGTTGGCTAAACCCATCCCCATATTCTCGATCGATGCCAGGCCTCTCGGTCAGGGAAGTTTTTTGCAAGCTGTGCATGACGTAAAACTTCAAGTGGGGGCGATACATAAAGAACTGTTGTCTTGCTACGTGTTGGAGGGTCTTCCCACTCCTATAGTGTTGGGCCTTCCTTGGTTAACTAAGCATAACCCGGTTATTAATTGGCAAACCAGAGAGATAAGCCAATGGAGTAAATTCTGTAATAAAAACTGCATGAACACAGTCATCGGTGCGGTTACTCCTTGGGTCTTACCTCCATTTCTGGCGGACTTTGAGGATGTATTCTCGGAGAAAGGGTGTCAGGAACTACCTCCTCATCGCGAGTATGACTGTTCTGTAAAACTGCTCCCTGAGGCCAAGTTACCTAAAGCTAGGTTGTATAACCTTTCTGGTCCTGAGAGGCAGGCCATGAAGGATTATATTTCAGAAAGTCTGGCTAAGGGGCATATTAGACCTTCATCTTCACCGGTGGCTGCAGGGTTCTTCTTTGTTAAGAAGAAAGATGGAGGCCTACGCCCTTGCCTGGATTTCCGTGAACTTAATCGGATTACGGTCCGAGATCCGTATCCGCTCCCACTTATTCCCGATCTCTTTAATCAGATCGTGGGCGCCAAATGGTTCTCTAAGTTGGATCTCAGGGGGGTGTACAATCTGATTAGGATGAAGGAGGGGGATGAGTGGAAGACGGCGTTTAACACTCCGGAGGGGCATTATGAGAACCTTGTCATGCCATTCGGTCTGACTAATGCCCCGGCGGTGTTCCAACACTTTGTTAATGACATTTTTCGCCGCCTGGTGGGACAGTTTGTTTCATATATCTGGATGATATCTTAATTTACTCGCCGGATCTGGTGTCTCATCAGGAGCACGTTAGGCAGGTGTTACAGATCTTGCGGGATAATAAACTGTATGCCAAATTGGAAAAGTGTGTGTTCGCCGTACAGGAACTCCAGTTTTTAGGCTTCCTGGTTTCAGCGTCCGGTTTTCGTATGGACCCTGGGAAAGTGCGGGCAGTTCTTGAGTGGGATCGGCCAGAGAATCTTAAGGCACTACAACGTTTCCTGGGGTTTGCTAATTATTACCGGAAGTTCATTCGTAATTTCTCGTCCATGGTTAAGCCTCTCACAGACATGACTAAAAAGGGGACGGATTTTTCTAGGTGGTCTGACAAGGCTTGTCAAGCATTCTCCTCCTTGAAAAAATGTTTTGCCTCGGCACCCATACTCATTCAACCGGATGCGTCACAGCCATTCATTGTAGAGGTAGACGCTTCCGAGGTAGGGGTGGGAGCAGTATTGTCACAAGGTTCGTCCCCTGGTAAGTGGCATCCGTGCGCCTTTTTCTCTAAAAAATTGTCGTCCGCTGAGAGGAATTACGATGTCGGCAATAGGGAACTCTTGGCCATTAAGTTAGCTTTTGAGGAGTGGCGCCATTTTTTGGAGGGGGCAGTCCATCCGGTCACCGTCATCACCGATCACAAGAACCTGCTATATCTGGAGTCCGCGAAACGTCTGAATCCCAGACAAGCTAGGTGGTCATTGTTTTTTACCAGGTTTAATTTTGTCGTTACATATCGTCCTGGGTCAAAAAATGTAAAGGCGGATGCCTTATCTCGTAGTTTCCCTGGGGCCGGGAATACGGACGACCCGATTCCTATCCTTCAGGAGGGGGTGGTGGTTTCGGCAGTATGCTCTGAGCTGGAGGAGGAGGTATTGGAGGCTCAGGGGGACGCCCCTGTTGGACCTCCGGGGAGACTGTTTGTTCCAGATCAGTTGCGACAAAAGGTGATCGAGGCACACCATAACTCAGTTTTTGCAGGACACCTGGGGAGTAGAGCAACTGTGGATCTCCTCTCGCGTCGGTTTTGGTGGCCTAACTTACATAAGGAGGTGGTAACTTTTGTCGCGTCCTGTCGGGTTTGTGCGCGCTCTAAGACCTCACATACCCGTCCGTCTGGGGCCCTCTTACCTTTGAAGATCCCGGAGCGTCCTTGGACTCATCTGTCTATGGACTTTATTACGGACCTCCCTCCGTCTTCGGGTAAAACGGTCATACTCGTTGTAGTGGACAGGTTCAGCAAGATGGCACATTTTATCGCTCTTCCGGCTCTCCCTAATGCTAAAACTCTTGCGCAGGTGTTCATTGGGGAGATTGTGAGGCTTCACGGGGTACCCTCCGAGGTGGTGTCTGATCGGGGGTCTCAGTTTGTGTCCAAGTTCTGGAAGGCGTTTTGTGCACGGCGGGGTATGCATTTGTCGTTCTCATCGGCTTTTCATCCTCAGACCAATGGTCAGACGGAACGTATGAACCAGAGCTTGGAGACATATCTCCGGTGTTTTGTGTCAGAGAACCAGGAGGACTGGGCTTCTTTCTTACCTCTGGCAGAGTTTGCTCTTAATAATAGGCGGAGCGAGTCCACTGGTAAGTCCCCGTTTTTTGGGGCATATGGTTTTCGCCCCCAGTTTTGTACTTTCAGTAGGGGGGGCTCTTCGGGGGTTCCTGAGGAGGAATGATTTTCCTCATCACTCGCTTCAGTATGGAGAGGGGTGCTGAAGAATCTGAATACTATGGGGAACCGATACAAACGTATGGCTGATAGGAGGAGAGTGTCTGGTCCGGACCTAAGTGTGAACGATCGGGTATGGTTGTCTACCAGGAATATAAAACTTAAGGTTCCCTCCTGGAAACTGGGTCCCAGGTTCATCGGGCCGTACAGAATCAGTTCTATTATTAATCCGGTGGCATTCCGTCTTGACCTCCCCCCTACGTTTAAAATTCACAACGTGTTCCACAGATCGTTGCTTAAGAGGTATGTGGCGCCGGTGGTACCGTCACCTTTACCTCCCCCTCCAGTGGTGGTCAAGGGTAACTTGGAGTTCCAGGTATCGAGGGTCATCGATTCACGCTTTAATCGCCGGTCCCTTCAGTACCTGGTTCATTGGAAAGGGTATGGTCCTGAGGAGAGGATGTGGGTTCCTGCGTCGGATATTAACGCAGACCGATTAGTTCGGGCCTTCCACACGACTCACCCGGATAAACCTGGCCCTGAGGGTCCGGAGGCCCCTCGTAGAAGGGGGGGTACTGTCACGGGTGTGTCGCCACGAAGATCGTCACGATTACACAGCCTGACTTCTCGCAGCTGACTTTTTGGTGCTTTGTGTTTTTCGGCAGTGAGGGAGTTAATTCTCTCTCTCTCTGTGCTAGACGAGGTCCAGCCTCGCCCAGCTGCAATCAATGCTGCTGTAGTGAGACTCCTTCAAATGCCTGCTGGTCTGTTACGGAAGTGTCGGTGAAAGCATTTCATGCAGACTAACAGAGCGGATCGTGGTGTTTGGAGTTTCAGAGCTAAGTGCATTTGGAGTGTTTTTTCCCTTCATCGCTTTATCATTTATCTCCTTTCCCGTTGGTGTTCCCTCTGTTGTAGTTGTGTAGTTTTTGTATGCAAGGTGGTTTTGTTTTTTCCCTTGTACTGTCTCGTTCGTCTAAGTACTGTGTGTGGGCATATTATTACTTGTCCCCTTTTGTTGTGATTGGGGTCCTTCTCAGGACTAGATTACTTAGGTGCAGGGATCCTCAGGAGGTAGGGGTTACGCTGGCGGCCTGGACCTCTGTACCTTTAACAGTACCTCCAGGTTGAGGGATTAGTCAGGGCCCCAGCTTAGGGTCAGCTTAGGCCCCCTACCTCCAGTATACAGAGACAGCGTGACAGATAGTTACAATAATGTATGTTTTGCATTTTATGTTTGGCCCTACAGTGCGGTCATGCTTGTGCATGTAGTGCCACTTCAAAATAAAGCTTTTTTATGGAAAATTATTTTGTCTCTTTTGGACCTATCATTCGGTGGTTCTCTTCTTGTTATGTGTCTTACCGAATGGTCTGCCATTCTATATTGGTCCATATAGTAAGCACACTATTATTTGTGGACTTGATGATCTGTGGGTCCGAATATTGTCATTTGTGCTGCTACATCCAGTGTTTCTTGTATCTTATACTTTTGCTGTGTTTTGCACAGGCTTCGTCTACTCTGGATATGGATCTTAAAGCCAGGGAACTATCCTGGCAGGGACAAATCAATGAAGTGTTTGGTAACAGTGGTGCCACGGCATTGGATTCTATTAGTTCACAGGTTGTTACAGTTACAAATACAATTGGAAATTTACTGTTTAAAAGGACACGTCTATGGTGGAATAAGCCCTTCCTAGAAAACTATATCCTGAAACAGTTGATTCCTAGGGGCCTTAGGGTACCTGTTATACCATCTTTTTCTATTGAAGATAAGGATTTTATTAGATATTGGGAGCAAGTGTGCAACAATACATCCAGGAAATTCCTGGAACTTCTGATTCAACTCCACCTTAAATCCATCAGTGAGATCGATAAGATTCTTGAATCGACCTATGGGAATGCGAAGGTTGATCTATCTATAGATCAAATTCACTCCATTGATATACAGATGAATAAGTCCATGGACCTTTGGGTAAAGGATATTCAGGCAAATCAAACTAAAAAATTGAATAAAGATCAAAAGGACCTTGCCATGGGCAGATTGTATAGGTGGAAAAAACATATATCATCAGGCATAAATAGGGATCGTACCCCTTCCATCTCATCTAATCCACCGACCAGTGAGGTTTCTGACGCCTCTCCTTCCATCTCTGTATCCTTTGTATCGACTCCAAAACACAAACGTGAGCTACGCTTTCCTCCTAATAAACGCAACTACGGTTATTCACCAGAAGACAGAAATAACTTAAAGGTAATTAACCTTAGTTCAAATTCTTTTTCTCAGACTGAGATTTCCTTGCTAAATAAAGGCTTGATGTTTTTTTGCTACAGCCCAGTTCGATAGATTCACGGCTATCAAAACCTCCATTTGTTTGCAAGGAAGTTATTATTTAAGCGTTACTTTCATGATGAGACTACTCTCCGTTTATTTCCTATAGAGACGGAACAGGAGACGTTAGCTCATCTGGAAGAACTGGTGGAGGAACACAACAACCCAATAGGGGGTAAGATCCCTCCCTCTATTAAATCACGATCCCAGAAATTTCCGCCCCTATCTACCTGCCCCACCATTGACATTTTTGTCAAAATGGTAAGTAAGGACTTTGAAAAAATTCCCAGATATTCAACTTTGGATAATCTCACCAGGGAGGAGAGACAATGTCTACAGCGGTTACGGAAATTGTCAGATGTGGTTTTTAAGCCAGCCGATAAGGGTGGGAATGTGGTGATCTAGCCTAAGACAATGTATGAAGTGGAGGCGTTTTGCCAATTGAAGGACATAAGGTGCTACAAAAAAATGACCTTTAATCCTTAAAAGAAATTTCAGATTGAATTATGTACCATCTTACAAACAGCCAGGGACAATGGCGTTATTTCTAAAGAACTACATTCAGCACTACATGTCAGTGAACCTTCCATTCCCACCCTATATTTGCTGCCAAAGGTACACGACTCGGAATTACAACCCTTTGTGGAATTACTGCCATCGTTTACAAAAAATAAATCTGAATTTCTGAAAAAAATTGATCGTCTCCACATCGACACTGACACTCTTTTAGTCACGTGTGATGTGGAGTCCCTATACACCAATATTTGGCATTCAGATGGCGTATGGGCGACCCAATTTTTCTTACATTCTTCATCTATAACATCCAGTAGGGGCAGTATTATTATCCAACTGCTACAATTCACATTATCTCATAATTTCTTTTTGTTTAAGGGGTCCTTCTACCTACAACTCCAGGGCAGTGCCATGGGTGCATCTTTTGCGCCGGCATATGCCAACTTGTTCCTGGGGCTGTGGGAGAGGGACCTCTTCCTGTCTGATCTTTATCCATCGATGGGCCGCGTCCTCTTTTGGACGCGGTACATCGATGACATATTTTTGATCTGGCAGGGGTCTACTGATGAATAACATCCATTCATGCGCAATTTAAATCAGAATCAGTCTAACATTCATCTTACTTATCAGTTTGATGTGAATTCTATTGATTTTCTGGATGTTAAGATTTATAGAGATGCCCAAAATTGTCTACAAACTTCTCTCTTTTGTAAGGATACAGCAGTTAATTCCCTGTTGTTGGCTTCCTCATCACATCCTCCCACAATGATTCGGTCTATATCTGTGGGTCAATTCCTCCGTTTGCGGAGAATCAGCTCTACTGATGCGGATTTTATACAACAAGCTGAAATTTTGAAGATGAGGTTTATGTAAAAAGGATATAGCCGTCAATATTAAAAAAGAGCCTTTAACAGAGCCAAACATACTTCGAGGCACATGGCACTATATTCAACAAGGACACCAACAACGAATAAAACGGTGAGGTTTATTACACAACCACATGGCCAAATTAATTTGATGCGCCATTTGTTGGATAAATCTTGGCCCATTCTACAATCTCACCCGGTGCTTTCAAATTATTTGAGCCCAAAATCAAACATCACGTTCCGTCGGTCACGTAATTTACGTGATGACTTAGTGAGAAGCCACTATACAAATGAATCAGCATCCTTTTTGTCTAAATCGAGGATGTCTAAAGGCTGTAGATCGTGTGGTAAATGTGTGGCCTGTCCCAATGTGGGTCAGCCTCACACATTTCAGAGTTCAGACGGACAAAGAGTATAGAATATCCAACATCATATCACATGCAACACAACGGCAGTGGTCTATTATGCCACTTGTCCATGTTCATTGATTTATGTGGGGCTAACGACCCGTCAACTGAAAGTTTGGATAAGTGAGCATGTGTTGGGCATTATGGCAGCGAAGGAAATCAATGATCTATCTCTTTTGAAAACACTACCTAGGCATTTCAAATTGTTACATGGATGTGATGCTCCCCTACTAAAAGTAATTGGTATTGATATTATTCCACCAAACATCAGGGGTGGTAATATTAGTAAATCCTTAGCCCAATTAGAAACAAGATGGATTTGGACTGTTGCATCGGCGTCTCTGCCTCCTGCTAGGCAGAGACGCCGTCCCTCTCACCTTCCTGTTAAGCGCACGGCGTCCTCCAGCGCTCCTTCCCGCGCTCCTTCCCTCGCTGCTGCCGGCGCGCGCTCCTTCTCGGGCACTGTGCTTAGGGCGCGCGCTTCCCCTCTCTTAAAGGGACCGCGCGCCGTCCTAAGGAGTCCCTGGCCAATTGCCGGAGGACTTCCCTTATATAAGGCACCTCCTCCAAAATGGAGTTGCCCGAGCAAAGTTGTTGCATACTCACCTCTGCTTCAGCCCTCAGGTCCCGTTGCCAGCCTGACTACCAGTCCTGTTTTCCTGCTTGTCTTCTCTTCAGCCCGACAGTCTGTCTCCTGCATCCGCCAGTCTGTCTATGGGCAAGTCCACCTGCGGACCAGGAAGCACCTCCCAGTTACCTGCTTGCTACCTGCCGTACCTGCTAGCCCGCTCACCTGGGAGCGCTCAGCTGCTACCCGCCTGCTAGCCTACCTGGAGGCTCCTCCGTCACTTGCCGTGACCACCTGCCTGCCAGCCAAGAGACTTTTACCCGCTCAGCCATCACTTGCCGTGACCACCTGCCTGCCAGCCAAGAGACTCTTACCCGCTCAGCCGTCACTTGCCGTGACCGCCTGCCTGTCAGTCAAGAGACTCTTACTCGCTCGGCCGTCACTTGCCGTGACCGCCTGCCTGCCAGCCTAGAGACTCTTACCTGCTCAGCCGTCACTTGCTGTGACCGCCTGCCTGCAAGCCCAGAGACTCTTACCCGCTCAGCAGTCATTTCCCGTGACCACCCGCCTACTCACCCAGAGACTGCTACCTACCTGTTGTGTCCACCCGCTACTCTGGTCAGTCCCAGCTACCTGACCCGTGGGAGCCACCTGCTCTATTACAAGGAGGTCCCCAGTATAACACCTGCCCCTCGGGGTCCCTCCTTGTTCCTAGGCACAGAGGTTCCACCACCCGGCCCTGTTACAGTTTGATCGGGCCATGGAACCCGGTGGCACCCAAGCTCCCTCGCTCTCTGACCTGTTCCACGAAGTCTCCCATCAGAGATCCCAAAAGGAATCCATCCTAAACCCCCTGCGTCATGTCACCTCCCGCCTGGACACACTGACTGCTCCACCTGGACCTGCCTCCTGTCGTATGACTCACGCCCCGGCAGCGCCGCTGCCCATCAATGCCATGGTACCCGGTCCGGGTCCCTGGCTCTCTGCACCGCCTCGTTTTGGTGGAGATCCCGCCTTGGCTCGAGGCTTCATTAACCAGTGCACCCTGCACTTTGAAATCTTGGCACATCACTTTACCACCGACCGGACCAAAGTGGCCTTCATCAGGTCCCATCTCACTGGGGAAGCACTGGCTTGGCTAAATCCCCTGTGGGAGAGAGGGGATCCCCTGGTATCCAACTTGTCAGCTTTCCTCACTGCTTTCCGGAAAGTCTTCGGTGAACCGGGACGAAAGACCTCGTCAGCCTCCTCTCTGCTACGTCTCCGCCAAGGGAGTCTCACCATTGGCCAATATGCCATACGGTTCCGTACCCTCGCTTCTGAGCTTGCCTGGGATAATGAGGCCCTGCTGTCCATCTTTTGGGAGGGTCTTTCCGGTCGGATTAAAGATGAGCTTGCCAGTCGGGACATCCCTACCAACCTGGACGACCTGGTGTCACTTGCTACCCGGATTGACATCCGGTTCCAGGAACGTACCAAGGAAACCACCCGTGAGAGAAGGTTTCCCCGCCTTGCTCCTAACTTCCAGAGACCTGTCTCTTTTCAGTCACTCCCCGGGCGCACTCACCCGAGCCCATGCAGGTCGACCAGACCAAGTTGGTCAAATCCCGCCAGGAGTCACGCAGAGCCGAGGGGAGCAGTTTCTATTGTGGCAGCAAGGAGCACCTGATCCGTTCCTGCCCGGAGAGGCCGGGAAACGCCGGTGTCTAGGATCGCTCGGAGAGGTCATCCTCGACAAAAGTAAGTCCTCTCCCTCCCTGACTTTGTCTGTCTCTTTCTCCTAGGGAGAGGATCGGCTCTTTGAAATCGCCCACCTGGATTCTGGAGCAGCTGGGAACCTCATCTCCCAGTCCTTGGTAGACAGATACCGTATTCCCACCAAGCCTCTCTCTGAACCTTTGTCTGTTGCCTCCGTGGATGGTAGATTCCTTCCAGTGCCCATCCTGCTCGTCACTGAACCCTTAACTCTGCAGGTGGGAATGCTGCACTCTTAGAAGATCTCCTTCCATGTGCTATCCGGACTCTCTCACTCCCTGTTGCTAGGTCTACCTTGGCTCCAGACACATGAACCCATATTGAGCTGGCGATCCGGTGAAGTACTCCGGTGGGGTCCAGACTGCCATAAGATCTGCCTGGTTCCGGTCCGCCCAGCTCGCCCTCTGCCTACGCTAGCTAATCTACCCGGTCTCCCGGCTCCATACTGGCCCTATGCGGACGTCTTCGGTAAAAGGGAAGCAGAGACGTTGCCACCCCATAGGCCATATGACTGCCCGATCGACCTGGTACCAGGCGCCACTCCTCCCCGTGGGCGTATCTACCTGTTGTCTGCGGCCGAAACCCGGGCCATGTCTGAATACATTGAAGAAAATCTGGCTAGGGGATTTATCCAAAAATCTACCTCCCCGGCTGGAGCCAGATTCTTCTTTGTCAAAAAGAAAGACGGCTCGCTACGTTCCAGTATTGACTACAGAGGACTCAATCTAATCACTGTAAAAAACAAATACCCCCTGCCACTCATCTCCGAATTGTTTGACCGTCTCCAGGGCGCCAGGATCTTCTCCAAGCTGGATCTGCGAGGAGCATATAACCTGGTCCGTGTCCGTCAAGGAGACGAGTGGAAGACAGCATTCAATACCCGGGACGGTCACTATGAGTACCTTGTGATGCCCTTTGTTCTCTGTAACGCCCCCGCTGTCTTTCAAGAGCTGGTCAACGACATCTTCCGTGACCTCCTGTACTCCTGCATAGTGGTATACCTGGATGATATCTTGGTCTTCTCTCCGGATCTTCCCACGCACCGCAGGGATGTTCGTCAGGTCCTGCTTAGGCTTCGGCAGAACCACCTCTATGCCAAATACGAGAAGTGCCTCTTCGACCAGACCTACCTTCCATTCTTGGGCTATGTTATCTCCCAGACAGGTCTGCAAATGAATCCCGAGTAGCTCTCTTCCATTCTAAAATGGCCCCATCCAGAGGGATTGAAGGCGATACAGCGATTCCTGGGCTTCGCCAATTACTATCGTCTTTTCATCCCACACTTCTCGTCCCGGACTGCTCCCATATCAGCGCTTACCCGTAAGGGGGCAAATCCCAAGGTATGGTCGCCTGAAGCCGAGGAGGCCTTCATTTTCTTAAAGAGAGCCTTCGCCTCTGCCCCCGTCCTGCACCGTCCGGACTGCAATAAACAATTCTACCTGGAGGTTGATGCCTCCTCCTCCGGAGGCGGGGCGGTACTCACCCAAAAATCTTCTACCGGGAGAATGGTAACCTGCGGCTTCTTCTCCAAAATCTTCTCCTCGTCTGAGCGCAACTACTCCATAGGAGACCGTGAATTGCTAGCCGTCAAATTGGCACTGGGGGAGTGGCGCTATCTGCTTGAAGGGGCTCTTTACCCGGTGATCATCTACATGGATCACAAAAACCTGGCATATCTCCAAAATGCCCAGAGACTTAATCCTCGCCAGGCCCGGTGGTCGTTGCTTTTTGCCCGCTTCGACTTCATACTTCATTTCCGACCGGCGGACAAGAAAGTCAAAGCTGATGCCTTGTCCCGGTCCTTCCTGTCCTCCGATCAAGAGGAGGAGCCTATGCACATCATTGACTCCTCCAAGGTGATGAATGTGGCCCCCTTGGACCTGACTCGTCTTCCACCCGGAAAGACATTTGTAGCAGTACCAGATCGGGAGAGGGTTCTTCACTGGGGACATTCTTCTAAACTAGCTGGCCATGCTGGCCAAAAGAAGACCTTCCAGCTCATTACCCGGCATTACTGGTGGCCTACCCTGCGTAAGGACGTTGTAGACTTCGTCGCGGCCTGTTCATCCTGTGCCCGTAACAAAGATCCCAGACATCTACCAGCTGGACATCTCCTGCCCCTTCCCTTACCTGCTGCTCCATGGCAGCACATTGCTATGGATTTTATCACCGATCTTCCTGTTTCTGCCGGTTGTACAGTCATTTGGGTGGTCGCTGACCGCTTTTCTAAAATGGCCCACTTCATTCCCCTGCCTGGTCTCCCATCTGCACCCGAGCTGGCTAAAGACTTTATCCGCCACATATTCCGTCTCTATGGCCTACCCCTCCACATTGTGTCGGATCGTGGGGTTCAGTCCACCTCACACTTCTGGAGAGCCACATGTAAGTTGCTAGACGTCACCCTGGATTTCTCCTCCGCTTACCACCCACAGTCCAATGGTCAAGTGGAGCGGGTCAATCAGATCCTGACCAGCTACCTCTGGCACTTTGTTAATGCCCACCATTCGGATTGGGTGGATCTCCTACCATGGGCCGAATTCTCTTATGATAACCATGAGAGCGAATCCTCTTCCAAATCCCCGTTCTTTATTGTCGGTGGCCAACATCCCCGGATTCCAGTTCCTGTCTCCGCTTCTGTGGACAACCCTTCCGCGGAGTCTCTTGTCAGTGAATTTTCTACTATTTTGGAGAGTACCAGGTCCGCTTTTCTTCTGTCCTCCGAGCGGATGAAGAAATATGCTGATAAAAGACGTCTGGATCCGCCTCAATTCCGTCCAGGAGACAAGGTTTGGCTCTCTTCCAAACATGTGCGGCTCGAAGTACCCTCCTACAAGTTGGGCCCTTGATTCATCGGACCCTTCGAAGTCCTCAGGCAAATTAACCCAGTGGCCTACAAAATAAAACTCCTGGCCACCCTACGCATTCCCAACTCCTTCCACGTATCCCTCCTCAAACCCGTTGTCCTTAACTCTTTTTCCGACAATCCTGGTACTCCTCCTACTCCGGTTTCTGCTGAGGATGTCTTTGAAGTGGAGAGTATCCTGGCCACCAAGAGGGTAAGAGGGAGAACCTTTTTTCTGGTGGATTGGAAGGGGTTTGGTCCTGAGGAAAGAACTTGGGAACCCAGGGAGAACATCAACGCTCCGCTTCTCCTTGAGAAATTTCTCTCTGGCCTAAAAAAGGGGGGGCCTAAAGGGGGGGTACTGTTGCATCGGCGTCTCTGCCTCCTGCTAGGCAGAGATGCCGTCCCTCTCACCTTTCTGTTCAGCGCACGGCGTCCTCCAGCGCTCCTTCCCGCGCTCCTTCCCTCGCTGCAGCCGGCGCACGCTCCTTCTCGGGCACCGCGCGCGCCGTCCTAAGGAGTCCCTGGCCAATAGCCGGAGGACTTCCCATATATAAGGCACCTCCTCCAAAATGGAGGTGCCCGAGCAAAGTTGTTGCATACTCACCTCTGCTTCAGCCCTCAGGACCGGTTGCCAACCTGACTACCAGTCCTGTTTGCCTGCTTGTCTTCTCTTAAGCCCGACAGTCTGTCTCCTGCATCCGCCAGTCTGTCTATGGGCAAGTCCACCTGCGGACCAGGAAGCACCTCCCAGTTACCTGCCTTCTACCTGCCGTACCTGCTAGCCCGCTCACCTGGGAGCGCTCACCTGCTACCCGCCTGCTAGCCTAACTGGAGGCTCCGCCGTCACTTGCCGTGACCACCTGCCTGCCAGCCAAGAGACTCTTACCCGCTCAACCATCACTTGCCGTGACCACCTGCCTGCCAGCCAAGAGACTCTTACCCGCTCAGCCGTCACTTGCCGTGACCGCCTGCCTGCCAGCCCAAAGACTCTTACCCGCTCAGCCGTCACTTCCCGTGACCACCCGCCTACTCACCCAGAGACTGCTACCTACCTGTTGTGTCCACCCGCTACTCTGGTCAGTCCCAGCTACCTGACCCGTGGGAGCCACCTGCTCTATTACAAGGGGGTCCCCAGTATAACACCTGCCCCTCGGGGTCCCTCCTTGTTCCTAGGCACAGACGTTCCACCACCCGGCCCCGTTACATGGACACTTAAGACTGTCTGTCCTTTAGGGCTTAGCGAAAATATTAGTTATGTCCCGTTCCTGTGAACCAATCTAGTCCTTGAACTCGCAATTGTTTTTAGGTGTGTATGTTTTTAACCACTTTTATTTATTTGTTTATTTTCTAGTATCTCTGATGTGGCTCTTTGATGAATTTAACGGATCCTGGGTCACATCGACTTCACATACATTCAAGCTGCAGAAAAGGAGGATATTTTCTTTTCTTCTGGTTCTCTTATTTTCTTGTTGTTTCTTTTCCCCTTCCCCCTCACCCCCCCTTTCCCATCTACCCCCCCCCCCCCCTCTTTCCACCCCACCTCCTCCTTCCTCCTATTTCTGGAATATTTTAGTATCTGTTTGAACCACAATGACATTATGTACATATGATGTGATCATTATTGAATGGTAATCAGATTGATTTATACCTTTAGTCCTATAGGAGACACATAATATTCTTTTTTTAGGGTTTTGCCATCTCCTCCTTCTTAATTTCTTTTATTCCTTTTTTCCTTCTTCCTTTTTATCCCCTTGGGTTGCCCCCCCCCCCCCTTTTCTCACACTGATTGCACTTTCACACTACAAATTCTGTAGTGTGTCCTCATGTGACTTAGTCACTCTTATTCATTTATTTTCACACTTAAATTTTTTTTTTTTAAATTGTTTATATTTACACTTGTTCTAATATATTGTGTGTGTGGTCCCTTGATGTCTGTCTCAATCATGTATACTGATTTTAATTAATTTATATGGTATAGTATTTAATTATATTGTCTCATATGATATATTTGGGCGATTGTATAAAATGTAGGCACATACATGTATTGGTCTCGGTGTGCGTCCATGGTGTATTGTGTATTTTTGTATTCTTATATGTGTATTTTTATATTTTTTACATATGATCACATTATGAATTATTGTACACTCATTGTTATTAAATATTACATATGTATTGTATTCATCTGTTAAGGTTGGTGGTGTAATTGTGATTTTGTGTATTTATTTTCTTTGTGCATATTGTAGTCCTATGGTAGTGTGTATGGGGTAGGTGTATATAGTGTAGGCACTAGTGATGAGCGAGCACTAAAATGCTCGGGTACTCATTGCTCAGATGGAGCACATTGGAATACTCGTGTCCTCGACTCGAGCAATGAGCCCAATGTAAGTCTATGGGAAACTCGAGCATTTTTCAGGCGGCTCCCCCCGGCGGTTTGCAGAGGGCCTAAAAATTGCCAAAATCGATTGGAACAGTGCTCAAATGACATGGGAACAGAATGGGTAAGACCCCTGGAAGCATCTCTGACTCCCAGATCACTGCTGTCAACAACGTTGTCAGAGTTTTATGCCACTTTTACGGACTCATAATAAAACATAGAAAAACGAAACCAAAATGGATTTTCCTGGGAATATGTTAAGGAACATCCTTTCCAGGGTAATGACTTGTATATAAGGCAAAATAAATAACCAAAAACAAAAATACTCCTCCACACCTTGGGCTATGTTCACACGTACAGTAGCATTTTTGATGCGTTTTTGCACTTTTGCAATGCTTTCAACCAAGACAAAAGCATTCTACAGGAAATGTCATTTTAACATTTAACAACCTTATCTGACCATGTGGTGTGTGACACATCATCAGACTCATGCATACAGTGCTGAAAAGATATGGGAACAGCATGGGGAAGACCTCTGGAAGCATCTCTGACTCCCAGGTCACTGCCTAAAAGTGTTCCCATCATAAGTTATCATTGGCGCATGCGAATAGGCCTCCCGCCATGCACCTGTCGTTGCAGACTTGCAACAATCTCCATCCACATCCTTGTCCCAGTGCAACGTTCAGTTGTCCCTACCCCATTCTTTGGAATGCAGGCGCAAGTATGCAGCCAGCCACCCACCAACCCACAGGCTGCAATACTATACTGCCAAATTTTTGACAGCTGCATTCACTTGAAATGTGGCCTTTTAGGCTCGTGGAGACGGAAGCTTTTCATAACCTCATGCCGGCGGTGGCCGGGTGTCCATACTCGGTCCACAGCCGCCACTGTCTCTCCCGGTGTCGTCTCCGCCTTCCACAAGCACGGGTCCCACAACATTACCTGTGCCCTCCCCAGTGCACTTACTGGAAAGGACCGCCTAACCACAAACACGTGAACAGGTGAATGTGGCCAGGGACGATACGGAGCCAGCCCACAGCTTTTTTTGCTGAGTTGTATTTCACCACAGCTATATTCTTTAGCTTGGTGAAAGGACTGGCTTAGAGGGAGACCGTATCTACTCTGGGTTTCATTTCTCACAGGAAGTCCTCTAAAGCATCTTTTGCAGAAGCAATAGCAGCTCATCCAACATCAACTTGCACTTCTCTGTGGTGCTTTGACACACAAACATCTTTCTTTGCGCATTTAATTTCATGTTGGGGAATGGCTTTATCTGCAATCCAGTTTGAGAAATAACATGCATAAGCATGTCCGATCCACATTAAGAAAACAGCCATAGAGTGTCCGGGAACCTTCCCCCACACTTTGCTTAGCCAGGGCTGCTTCTCGGCAGGGTTGGACGGACCCACCATAAAACCAGAGACTCCTCCGGTGGGCCCTATCTTCTCCTTCAGGAGAGCTCATAGTGCCAAGGTGAGGCCATGATGATGATTGAGGCCACCATCTGCTTAGTTTTCTGTTACTTGGAATGCAAGCGCAAGTATGCAGCCAGTCACCCACTCACCCACAATTTCCAATACTAAACTGCCAGATTTCTGGGAAGCTGCTTGCACTTGAAATGGGGCCTTTTAGGCTCATGGAGGCGGAAGCTTTTCACGGCCTCATGCCGGCAGCGGCTGGGTGTCAATGCTCGGTCCCCAGCCGCCACTATTTCTCCTGCTATCGTCACCACCTTCCACAACACGGGTCCCACAACATTACCAGTGCCCTCCCCAGTGAAATTACTGGGAAGGACCGCCTACCCACAAACATGTGGTCAACAGAATGTGGTCAGGGACGGTACAGAGCCAGTCAACAACTTTTTTTGCTGAGTTGTATTTCACCACAGCTTGGTGAAAGGACTTGGGAAACCATATTTACTCCAGCTGTGATTTCTCCCAGGAAGTCCTCTAAAGCTGCTTTCACTTAAAATGTGGACTTTTAGGCTCGTGGAGGCGGAAGCTTTTCACAACCCCATGCCTCGTGTCCATACTCGGTCCACAGATGCCACTATTTCTCCCGGTGTTGTCTCCACCTTCTACAAGCGCGGGTCCCTGAACCTTACTGCTGGTACTTTTCTGTGGGAATCTGCTTGCCTCCTACCAGCCTGGAATATTTCCAGTAAACTATGGTATGACGCCATGGTATTAGCACTGCCCCCAGTACCAGTAGCGAAGCCTTCCCCAATTTCCTTCTCAGGAATTTTATTTTGTAGAATGAATGGCTGCCTAAGCACATTACACTGTGTTCCAAATTATTATGCAAATTATATTTTCTCAGATTTTCCCAAATTACCTATATGAATTGCAGTCATTGTAATTTTCCAGTCAAATAACTATGAGTACAATTGAAAGGTTTTTGTACAAACTGCCTATGATAACAGTATATTTAAAAAAAAATAAAAAACTCAAACTGCACTTAAAATGCATGTTCCAAATTATTATGCACAGCAGAGTTTTCAACCTTTTCATTTTAATAAAGAACAAAAAAATGGTCATTTTTGAAATTATAAGCATTAGCAGGTTATTGCAAACTGAAATCAAACAGTTTTCAACTCAAAACTTTATTCTAGGTGATGTTACATTTGCACATAGGACCCCTTCTTCGAAAGGAGCTTCTGAACTCTCTCGTCCATTGAATTTGTCAGGTTTTAGATGGTTTCTGCTTTAATTGTTTTGCATGAGGACAGAATACCCTCCCAGAGCTGTTGCTTAGATGTGAACTGCCTCCCGCCATCATAGACACTCCTTTTGATGATGCTCCAGAGGTTCTCAATGGGGTTGAGGTCAGGGGAGAATGGGTGCCACACCATAAGTTTGTCCCCTTTTATGCCCATAGCAGCCAGAGATGCAGATGTATTATGTGCAGCATGAGACGGGGCATTATCATGCATGAAATGATCTCGATGGTCCAGATGGATGGAGTGGAGGATGGCTGGTTGATGGACACCCCATGCAAACACGGCTACGGAGCTATCAAGGAGAAGGTGGAGTAATGTTTTTGGCTGGAATCATGGGGAGAGAGATTGTCGGCCCTTTTAGGATCCCTGAAGGGGTAAAGATGAACTCCTTAATGTATGTTGAGTTTCTCAAACAGCACTTCCTTCAATGGTTCAAGAAGAAGAACCGTGCATTCCACAGCAAGATCATTTTCATTCATGATAATGCCCCGTCTCATGCTGCCCATAACACAACTGCATCTCTGGCTGCTATGAGCATAAAAGGGGACAAACTTATGGTGTGGCACTCATGCTCCCCTGACCTCAACCCCATTGAGAACCTCTGGAGCATCATCAAAAGGAGTGTCTATGATGGCCGGAGGCAGTTCACATTTAAGCAACAGCTCTGGGAGGGTATTCTGTCCTCATGTAAAACAATTGAAGCAGAAACCATCCAAAACCTGACAAATTCAATGGACGAGAGAGTTCAGAAGCTCCTTTTGAACAAGCGGTCATGATAGCGCTAACTTTGCAGCTGCTATGAGGCTCTTGAGCGGGGGAGAAAGGTGAGCCCTCAGAATCAAATCCTCTGGTGGGCCCAATGTTTTTCAATCTGAAACAGCTTCTCAGTGGCAGTTGTATTTCACCACAGCCATATGCTTTAGCTCGGTGAAAGGACTGACATAGAGGGAAACCGTATCTACTCCGGCTGTCATTTCTACATCACCAGGTTCTGACCATTGTCACACACCACCATGCCTGGCTGTATGTTCAGCGGAGAGAGCCACAGATCAAGCTGCTGTGTTACAGCTTTCAACAATTCAGCAGTGCTGGGCGGTTTGTCACCTAAGCATTAAGCATGTTATCTTCAGCACAGCCTGTTGCCACTTAGCCAAGACAGTGCTGCAGTGATTTCAGCTTGTGACTGATGTGGTAATTTCGGAGATGGAGGAGGAGGTGAAGGAGCTGAACAATGTGATTAAATTGAGGTTACTTTGGCGACTCTGTTTTTATTCTATAGAAAGATCATACTTTTTTTTTTTTTAACATTATTTTTTAAGGCAAATACATTCACCGGGAAATGTCATTTTAACATTTTACAACCTTATCTGGCAATGTGGTGTGTGACACATCATCATACACATCCTGTTTCATTGATGAACTAGGGACTCTGAAAGACACATAGAGCAGGGCCAAAATAACGAGTACAACATGTTCCCATTAGAAAGTAGAGAGTCTGCTATACAGTTATAGGGTATGCAGTGAGTCCAACGGCTGACCAAATTTAGGAAAAACCCCACTAAGAAATTAAAGACACATGGAGCAGGGCCACAGTAACGACAAATTCCCATTAGAAAGTAGAGAGTGTGCTATACAGTTATAGGGTATGCAGTGAGTACAACGGCTGACCAAATTTAGGAAAAACCCCACTAAGAAATGAAAGACACATAGAGCAGGGCCACAGTAATGAAAAATTCCCATTACAAAGGAGAGAGTCTGCTATACAGTTATAGGGTATGCAGTGAGTCTAACGGATGACCAAATTTAGGAAAAACCCCATTAAGAATTTAAAGACACATAGAGCAGGGCCCCAGTAACAAGTACGACATGTTCCCATTAGAAAGGAGAGGGTCTGCTATACAGTTATAGGGTATGCAGTGAGTCCAACGGCTGACCAAATTTAGGAAAAACCCCACTAAGAAATTAAAGATACAAAGAGCAGGGCCACAGTAATGAGAAAATCCCATTAGAAAGGAGAGAGTCTGCTATACAGTTATAGGGTATGCAGTGAGTCTAACGGCTGACCAAATTTAGGAAAAACCCCACTAAGAATTTAAAGACACATAGAGCAGGGCCACAGTAATGACAAATTCCCATTAGAAAGGAAAGAGTCTGCTGTACAAGTATATGGTATGCAGTGATTCTAACGACTGACCAAATTTAGGAAAAACCCCACTAAGAATTTAAAGACACATAGAGCAGGGACAAAGTAATGACAAATTCCCATTAGAAAGGAGAGAGTCTCCCATAGTATTGGCCTATGCAGTGAATGCAAGGGCTGCCAAAAATTTGGAAGCACTTCAATGCCCCTTGGAAGAGACGTGGAGGAGGGCCTCATAAAAAAATGTTCCCATTAGAAAGGATAGGGCCTCCTATACGTGTAATGCCCATGCACTAAGTGTATGGGCTGACAAACATTTACCCATGGGGGGTATACATGAACATACTGCATAATTTTTTTTTTACGGGCATCATAAACACCCTTTAAAAAAATTAGGTGGGTGTTGCATCACGGACCACGGTCACCCTGGTGATATGGTGGTGGAGGATGAGGAGAAGGAGGAGGACAAGAGCAAATAGCCAAAATCAGGAAACGTATACCCATGTGTGGGTGTGAAAAGGTGCATGGGAATATACCTCCCAAGAAAAGAAACTGGATTTGAGTTTATGTTACGCTGCTATCATTCGATGGTGTTGAGAAGTCTGGCCCAATTCAGCCCTTGTTAATTTTTATAAGAGTCAGCCTGTCAGCATTTTCAGTTGACAGGCGGATGCGCTTATCAGTTATAATTCCACCAGCGGCACAAAAAACCTGCTCTGATAAAACGCTGGTGGCAGGGCAGGCCAGGACCTCCAAGGCATAGAGAGCCAATTCATTCCACATATACAGCTTGGATACCCAATAATTATAAGGCACAGAGGAATCACCGAGGACGTTGGTACGGTCGGCAAGGGACTCCCTCAGCATCTTCCCAAACTTTGCACTCCTTGTGAGAGTACCCTGCGCCTCAGGGCCTGTGCGATGGGAGGGTCTGAGAAAAATCTCCCAGAACTTTGACAGTGTTCCCCTCGCATGTACTCCTTGGTTGTCCAACAAAGTGTGCCTTCTGCCGCCAGCATTTTCAAATGGGATTTTTTTAATAGTTCCGCATCAAGGGCCTTCTGGTACAGCCCCATTTTTGTAGGCCTGTCCGCCTCAGGAATAAGAGATATAAAGTTCTCTTCGTAGCATGGGTCTAGAAGTGTCACCAACCAGTAATAACTGTCACCCAAAATTTTGAGAACGTGAGGGTCATGGGAAAGGCAGCGTAACAAACTCAGCCATGCGTGCCAGACTACTAACAGGCAAGACTTCTGTGTCCTCACCAAGAGGATGACTGACTGTGCTCTCCTCCTCCTCATCTATGTCCTCTGGCCATCCACACTGAACAGACGGTATGACAGCTGTGTAGGTAGTACAGTCTATAGTGCATGAAACTAGCTCCTGTCCTTCCACCTCCTTCTCTTCCTCATTGTCACCCATTCCATGTTGGGATGAGATGAGGCTTGGCTGTGTGTAATCACCCTTTATGGTTCCTTGCTCCATCTCATGTGCTCCGCCTGCAATGCATCCTCTTTGATTGTGAGCAGAGAGCGTTTCAGAAGACTGAGAAGCAGGATGGTGACGCTAACTATGGCGTCATTGCTGCTCACCATCTTGGTGGAGTCCTCAAAGTTTTGGAGGATGGTGCATATGTCTGACATCCTTGTCCAATCCTGAGGTCTTATGTATGGAGTCTGAATTGAATACTGATGGCCTTGTTGATGCTAGAACTCAACAACTGCCCTCTTCTGCTAACAAATCCTTCCCAACATCTGCAGTGTAGAGTTTCAACGCGTGGGGACATCACACACCAGTCAGTGAGCCGGAAGCTGCAAACGCTACTGAAACACGGCACGGGCGGCGGAAACTGTAGCTTACTTTCTAAAATGGGCACACAGGCGGCGTACTTTAACAAGCCGATCCGGAATCTCCGGGTAGGATTTGAGAAACCGCTGAACCACGAGGTTAAGCACATGGGCCAGGCATGGTAGGCGTTTGAGTTCGCCTCGCCTCAGAGCCGCCACCAGGTTCCGGCCATTGTCACACACGACCATGCCTGGCTGTAGGTTCAGCGGTGTGAGCCACAAATCAGCCTGCTCTTTCAGAGCTGTCCACAACTCACCTAAGCATATTAGCTTCAGCACAGCCTGTTGCCGCTTGACGAAGCAGTGCTGCAGTGCTTCCATCTTGTGACTGATGTTTTCATTTCGGAAATGGAGGCTGAAGAGGAGGAGGAGGCAGAGGAGGTTGAGGTGCAGGAGCTGTAGACCATGAGGGCAACCTTGATTGACCTAGGGCCTGCAATCCTTGGCGTCGGGAGGACGTGTTCCATCCCAAGTCCGACTGGGTTCTGGCTTCCACTATGTTAAGCCAGTGTGCCATCAGCGAGATGTACCGTCCCTCCCCACAAGTACTTGTCCATGTGTCCGTGGTTAGGTGGACTTTCCTGGTAACTGCGTTGTTGAGGGCACGGCTAATGTTTTGGGACACGTGCTGGTGTAATTCGGGGACAGCACAACAGGAGAAATAGAGGCGGCTGGGGACTGAGCACCGAGGGACGGCCGCCACCATCAGGTTGCGGAATGCTTCTGTCTCCACAAGCCTAAAAGGCAACATTTCGAGCGCAAGCAGTGGTGAAATGTGAGAATTTAGTAGTGTGACCTGTGGGGCATTGGCTGCATATTTGCACTTGCATTCTAAGGACTGGGGTATGGACAATTGAACGGTGCGCTGGAACAAGAACATGGACGTGCTTGCTGGTGCTGCTACTTGAGAGTGCGCAACGACAGGTGCAGGGCAGGAGGCATCTTCACATGCACCATGGACAGGGGATTGGCTTGCTTGCACAACAGCAGAAGAAGCAATGGTGCCACCTGCAGACACTGTACCTGGACCCTGGGGTTCGGCCCACAAAGTCGGGTGCTTTGCTGCCATGTGCCTGATCATGCTGGTGGTGGTCAGGCTGGTCATTTTGTCACGGCTGGTGATGCTGGCCTGGCACGTGGTCCAAATAGCCTTTTTGGGGTTATCAGCAGAGTCTTTAAAAAACAACCAGACTCGGGAAGACCTAACAGTTGTACTGGCAACTTCCTTTGTGTTGGGGTTACGCGGAACGGTTGAATTGCCTTCTGTCTGCGGCCACCACACTGCTTCTTCCTGCCTTTTGTGTTGCTCTGCCTCCCTTCCCCTGTGTGCTGCTGTCCTCATTCTGCATGTCCTTCTGCCAGGTTGGGTCAGTTACTATATCATCCACCACCTCGTCTTCCACTTCCACACCCTGGTCCTCCTCCTGACTTTCTGGCAATTGTGTCTCATCATCGTCCACCTCTTGTGACACTTTCCCAACATCGCCTTTGTGTGACCGTGGCTGCTCAAATATTTGGGCATCGCTTCACGCAATCTCCTCTTGCCCCGCTTCAAGTGGACCGGGCGAGAGGCCCGAATCTATAAATGGAAAAGTGAACAGCTCTTCAGAGTGTCCAAGTGTGGGATCAGTTGTCTCTGGGCACTTGGCATGGTGGGGGGAGGAAGGAGGATCCGGGTGAGGAATATGCGGTCTCGACTCACGGTTACTGAGACTTGACCGTGTGGAAGACAGGGTGGTGGTAGTGGTGGTGGCTAAGTGACTGGAAGCATTATCCGCTATCCAACCAACTACCTTTTGACACTGTTCTGGGTTCAATAGTGGTGTGCTGTAGTTCCCTAGGAATTGGAACAGGAAGATCAGGCGAGAAGATGCGGGTGTTTGTTGTGGCACAATTTAAGCTTGTCCACAGCCTTGTCCTCGGCCTCTGTATGCACCATCACGTCCAGTTCCCCGTCCCTTGCCACGTGCCTTGCCCATTTTAAATGGAGGACAGTATCTTCCATGCTCACTACAAATGACTGAGTTTGGAGTGAACTTATATGTGATCCGTGTGATGGAGAAAACAAAGTTTTAAATACCTGGCCTGTAGGTAACTAGTTTGAACATCAAACCTGTGTCAAAAATGTCGCTGACACAGTGAAAAAAAATTGGAATGGAGGCCAAAAATGACAGTATTTTCTGAAAACGAATATGTGATCCGTGTGACAGAGAAAACACAGTTTTAAATAGCTGGATTTCTAGCGCTGTAATATGTAAATGACCTGGCCGTATTCTGCAGTGCCAGCAAGCAAATGGCGCAGAAAAATGATGCTATCTGAATTGCTTTTTAAGCAAATAATGAGGATTAAGATCCAAAAAAAAGTATTCCTGGCCCCTGAGACCAGGGCCTTTGTATAGAAATATCTAACAGCAGCAGAAGGCAGAATTGGAATGGAGCCTCTTGTGCTATATGCACTGCAATCTGCTATATACCCTGCCTGCCTATATACAATGCCTGCCTAATATCTCTGCAGATGGATTAGTTAGTTCTCAAAAGGACTGTTTGTTAAGATGGATATGTGTAATGTACGGTTTTTCTCCCTACACTACCTAATACACAAGCAAATCTCTCCCTGACGCAGCAGCACCACTCCCTACTCTGCCTGATTCCGGAGTGACTGTGACAAGCAAAGCGGCGCCAGGTCTGATATAGACCTGATGATGCTCTGGGGCCATCCAATCACTGTAATGCCAAAACCACCATGGCTGTGGCATTACAATGAGTGGCAGGCAATCCCTGCATGTTGATTGGCGCTCTAAAGGGCGAACATGCAGGGAGGGGACCTGAGCTCCCGCCGAGCAACTCCAGAAATTCTTGGC
This sequence comes from Phyllobates terribilis, assembly GCF_046119375.1. Classification (NCBI taxonomy): domain Eukaryota; kingdom Metazoa; phylum Chordata; class Amphibia; order Anura; family Dendrobatidae; genus Phyllobates; species Phyllobates terribilis. Next base: position 289,452,719 of record NW_027362761.1, read on the forward strand.
GAGCACCTAGCATCTCGAGCAGTGAGATGCTCGGGCAAGCACCGAGCAGGAGCGAGCATGCTCGCTCATCACTAGTAGGCACACGACACATTTATTTCTACTTATTCATTATTTGCAATGGTGTTATGTACGCAATTATTATATATATGCACACATCTGTATTTATATTTATTGCACAGATGCACTTTTTTTGGATATTACTGTGCAGTCATGAATTTTGCACCATATTACACCTTTTTTATTGCACTTTATATATAGATATATATATATATACTGTATATATATATATATACTGTACATATACATGTCTAATCTTACATTTATTTTTTATTGTTTATTTTTTATTTATTTTAGGGTCCCATTACATGTAATGGATAGTTATATACATGATTGTATTTGTATCTCTCTGTGTTTCTTCTCTCTTCTTTCTTCTCCTCCCGGTATTACCAACTTACAGGTTCTACAGTTTAATCTTTGGAGACATATTATGTTGTTTACCTGGTGCCCATGGTTACCGGCTGATGTTTTGCGCATGCGCCGTCTGTGCTCTGGTGAGTTGCTGGCTCCGTATGTCAATGCATCAGGTGACTCGGGTCACATGGTTTTCCCGATGTCGGCTGGTGCATGACGCGGCGCCCACGACTTCCGGTCCCTCCTGACGGCGCATGCGCAGGTACAGTACTTTGCCTGTTTCCATTGACTGTCATTTGATGTGTTGGTGCCCGCACCTTCTGGGTTTTGGATCATTGCACGCATTGATTGTTTGGGCAGTCTGCTACCGTCCTATTGGCCACAACAGTATTTTTAAAAGCACCGGTTCATATGGACGCCCCTTCCCTGACGACGGACGTATGTCTGAAATGCGAGTCAGGGCTGTGCCGCACGGTGCCATTCACAGAGCTGGACCAATAATGCAGGTATAAAATTATTTCTTGTTACTGCTTATGATGTCATGGACCTAATATACTGTAGGTATCAACAGCCATACATATGGTGCATACCTGTCATTTACCTGTTCTTCATTTCTTGCTATAATTTTCCTTTGAAGTTGAGTCCAGCACAAGGATTGTAGTGTGATAGTTACAATAATGTATGTTTTGCATTTTGTGTTTGGCCCTACAGTGCAGTCATGTTTGTGCATGTAGTGCCACTTAACCATAAACTTCAGAATAAAGTTTTTTATGAAAAATGATTTGGTCTCTTTTGGACCTCTTATTCGGTGGTTCTCTTCTTGTTACCTGTTGTGCCTGCCTGCTTGCCTACCTGGATCACCTGTCTGGCTATCTGCCATGCTCATTCGCTGTACCTGTCAGCTTCAGCCATTTGACCCGTGGGAGTCACTTACTCTCACACATGGTCGGTCCCAGAGTGGCACCTAGTCCACCTGCCCAGTCCCTCCCTGGTTCATGGACTCGACTAAGCCGCCGTGTGGCCTGGGTCGATCCAAGTTGGCACTTAGTTACGCCCCTCTGGTCCCTCCTTGCATTTCAGCACAGAGTTTCCATCACCTGTATCTGTAACAGCATGAGACAGACTCTACAACCGACCGAAGTTGCTCAGGTAGTGCAGCTCATCCAGGATGGCACATCAATGTGAGCTGTGGTAAGAAGGTTCGCTGTGTCTGTCAGCATAGTGTCCAGAGGCTGGAGGCACTACCAGGAGACAGGTCAGTACACTAGGAGACGTGGAGGGGGCCATAGGAGAGCAAAAAGCCAGCAGCAGGACCGCTACCTCCGCCTTTGTGCAAGGAGGAACAAGAGGAGCACTGCCAGAGCCCTGCAAAATGACCTCCAGCAGGCCACAAATGTGCATGTGTCTGCACAAACGATTCGAAACCAACTCCATGAGGTTGGTATGAGGGCCCGACGTCCACAGATGGGAGTTGTGCTCACAGCCCAACACCATGCAGGTCGCTTGGCATTTTCCCCAGAACACCAGGATTGGCAAAGTCGCCACTGGCGCCCTGTGCTCTTCACAGATGAAAGCAGGTTCTCACTGAGCACATGTGACAGACGTGACAGAGTCTGGAGATGCCGTGGAGAGCGATCTGCTGGCTGCAACATCCTTCAGCATGACCGGTTTGGCAGTGGGTCAGTGTGGGGTGGAATTTCTTTGGAGGGCCGCACAGCCCTCCATGTACTCGCCAGAGGTAGCCTGACTGTCATTAAATACCAAGATGAGATCCTCAGACCCCTTGTGAGACCATATGCTGGTGCGGTTGGCGCTGGGTTCCTCCTAATGCAGGACAATGCCAGACCTCATGTGGCTGGAGTGTGTCAGCAGTTCCTGCAAGATGAAGGAATTGAAGCTATGAATTGGCCGGCCCGTTCCTCAGACCTGAATCTGATTGAGCACATCTGGGACATAATGTTTCGCTCCACCCACCAACGTCACGTTGCACCACCGACTGTCCAGGAGTTGGCGGATGCTTTAGTCCAGGACTGGGAGATGATCCCACAGGAGACCATCCGCAACCTCATCAGGAGCATGCCCAGGCGTTGTAGGGAGGTCATACAGGCACGTGGAGACCACACACAATACTGAGCCTCATTTTGACTTGTTTTAAGGACATTACATCAAAGTTGGATCAGCCTGTAGTGTGTTTTTCCACTTTATTTTTGGGGTTGACTCCAAATCCAGGACTCCATTGGTTAATAAATTTGACTTTCATTGATGATTTTTGTGTGATTTTGTTGTCAGCACATTCAACTTTGTACAGAACAAAGTATTCAATGAGAATATTTAATTCATTCAGATCTAGGATGTGTTATTTGAGTGTTCCCTTTATTTTTTTGAGCAGTGTATATATATATATTCACATTGTGCACCATTTATGTGGATGCACCTAAATAAAATGTGAATAGTTGGTGATATCAACTTCCTGTTTGTGGCACATTAGTATGTGGGAGGGAGAAAACTTTTCCAGATGGGTGGTGACCATGGCGCCCATTTTGAAGTTGGTCATTTTGGATCAAACTTTATTTTTTCAATGGGAAGTGGGTCATTTGACACATCAAACATATTGAGAATTTCATAAGAAAAACAATTGTGTGCTTGGTTTTAACGTAACTTTATTCTTTCATGAGTTATTTACAAGTTTATGACCACTTATAAAATGTGTTCAAAGTGCTGCCCATTATGTTGGATTGTCAATGCAACCCTCTTCTCCCACTCTTGACACACTGATAGGAACACCGCAGAAGAAATGCTAGCACAGGCTTCCAGTAACCATTGTTTCAGATGCTGCACATCTCATATCTTCACAGCATAGACAATTGCCTTCAGATGACCCCAAAGATAAAAGTCTAAGGGGGTCAGATCAGGAGACCTTGGTGGCCATTCAACTGGCCCATGACGACCAATCCACTTTCCAGGAAACTGTCCATGTAGGAATGGTCGGACCTGACACCCATAATGTGGTGGTGCACCATCTTGTTGGAAAAACTCAAGGAACGTGCCATCTTCAGTGTATAAAGAGGGCAACACATCATCATGTAGCAATTTCAGATATCCAGTGGCATTGTGATTTCCATTGATGAAGAATGGCCCCACTATCTTTGTACCCCATATACCACACCATACCATCAATTTTTGTGTTCCAGCAGTCTTGGAAGGATCTATCTACTGTGAGTTAGTGTCAGACCAATAGCTGTGGTTTTGTTTGTTAACTTCAACATTCACAAAAAAGTAAGCTTCATCACTGAACAAAATGTTCTGTGAAAACTGAGGGTCTTGTTCCAATTTTGGTTTTACCCATTCTGCAAATTCAGTGCGCCGATCTGGGTCATCCTCGTTGAGATGCTGCAGCAGCTGGATTTTGTAAGGGTGCCATTTGTGAGTGGTTAATATCCGCCGAAGGGATGTTCAACTGATGCCACTCTCCAGTGACATGCGGCGAGTTCTACGCTGTGAGCTCTTGCTAAATGAAGCTAGGACAGCCACTGATGTTTCTTCATTAGTGACAGTTTTCTTGCGTCCACGTTTTGGCAAATCCAACACTGAACTTGTTTCACAAAATTTGTCAAGCAGTTTGCTAACTTTAGCATGGGAGATGGGTGGTCTCGTAGGGTGTCTTGCATTGAAATCTGCTGCAATGACCCGGGTACTGCGTTCACCAGACATCAATACAGTCATGGCCAAAAGTAATGAGAATGAGACAAATAGTAATTTTTCCAAAGTTTACTGCTTCATTTTTTGTAATGGCAATTTGCATATACTCCTGAATGTCAAAGAGTGATCAGCTTAACAGCAATTACTGTACTTGCAAAGTCAATATTTGCCCAGAAAATAAACTTTAACCCCCAAAACACATTTCAACATCATTGCAGTCCTGCCTTAAAAGGAGCAGCAAACATCGTTTTAGTGATTGATCCATTAACACAGGTGTGGGTGTTGATGAGGACAGGGCTGGCGATCAATCAGTCATGATTAAGTAAGAATGACATCACTGGACACTTTAAAAGGAGGCTGGTTCTTGGTATCATTGTTTCTCTTAAGTTAACCATGGTTATCTCTAAAGAAACACGTGCAGCCATCATTGCACTGCACAAAAATGGCCTAACAGGGAAGAGTATCGCAGCTACAAAGATTGCACCTCAGTCAACAATCTATCGCATCATCAAGAACTTCAAGGAGAGAGCTTCCATTGTTGTCAAAAAGGCTCCAGGGCGCCCAAGAAAGACTAGCAAGCACCAGGACCGTATCTTAAAACTGTTTTAAGCTGCGGGATGGGACTACCAGCAGTGCCGAGCTTGCTCAGGAATGGCAGCAGGCTGGTGTGAGTGCTTCTGCACGCACTGTGAGGCGGAGACTCTTTGAGCAAGGGCTGGTTTCAAGGAGGGCAGCAAAGAAGCCACTTCTCTCCAGAAAAAAACATCAGGGACCGACTGATATTCTGCAAAAGGTACAGGGAGTGGACTGCTGAGGACTGGGGCAAAGTCATTTTCTCTGATGAATCCCCTTTTCGATTGTTTGGGACATCTGGAAAACAGCTTATTCGGAGAAAAAGAGGTGAGCGCTACCACCAGTCTTGTCTCATGCCAACTGTAAAGCATCCTGAAACCATTCATGTGTGGGGTTGCTTCTCAGCCAAGGGAATCGGCTCACTCACAGTCTTGCCTAAAAACACAGCCATGAATAAAGAATGGTACCAGAATGTCCTCCAAGAGCAACTTCTCCCAACCGTTCAAGAGCAGTTTGGCGCCCAACAATGCCTTTTCCAGCATGATGGAGCACCTTACCATAAAGCAAAGGTGATAACTAAATGGCTCATGGAACAAAACATAGAGATTTTGGGTCCATGGCCTGGAAACTCCCCTGATCTTAATCCCATTGAGAACTTGTGGTCAATCATCAAGAGACGGGTGGACAAACAAAAACCAACAAATTCTGGCAAAATGCAAGCATTGATTATGCAAGAATGGACTGCTATCAGTCAGGATTTGGTCCAAAAGTTGATTGAGAGCATGCCAGGGAGAATTACAGAGGTCTTGAAGAAGAAGGGGCAACACTGCAAATATTGACTTGCTGCATTCACTCATTCTAACTGTCAATATAACCTATTGGTACTCATAATATGATTGCAATTATATTTCTGCATGTGATATAAACATCAGACAAACACTAATAAAAACCAGAGGCCAGCAGATCATGTGAAAATATAATTTTGGTGTCATTCTCAATACTTTTGGCCATGACTGTACAATTTCTATCCATTTCTCACGTGTTAACCTCTGCGACATGTCCATGGCTGTAAACAAAGAGAAACTTGAAAAATAACTCATGAAAGAATAAAGTTACGTTAAAACCAACCACACAATTGTTTTTCTTATGAAATTCTTAATAAGTTTGATGTGTCACATGACCCTCTTCCCATTGAAAAAAATAAAGTTGGATCCAAAATGGCCAACTTCAAAATGGCCGCCATGGTCACCACCCATCTGGAAAATTTTTCCCCCTCCCATATACTAATGTGACACAACCAGGAAGTTGATATCTCCAACCATTCACATTTTATTTAGGTGTATCCATATAAATAGCCCACCCTGTATATACAGTATAGACCAAAAGTTTGGACACACCTTCTCATTTAAAGATTTTTCTGTATTTTCATGACTATGAAAATTGTACATTCACACTGAGGCATCAAAACTATGTATTAACACATGTGGAATTATATACTTAACAAAAAAGTGTGAAACAACTGAAAATATGTCTTATATTCTAGGTTCTTCAAACTTTTGATCTGTACTGTATATATATATATATATATATATATATATATATATATATATATATTTATATATATATTTAATGCTATTAAATAGATCTTTTAGAACTAATCAGGCTGTTATGCTTACTTTGAAAATCCAGTCAGAATGACTGTGTTAAACTTTTTGAAAGTTACCCTGCCTGATATTTAAATGAGCTTTTTATGAGTTCAGCTCCAACTGAACTCATAAAATTGTAATTTTTATTTCAAAATTATTCAGCCATTCTGACATGGATTTTTAATGTAGACTCATCAGGTCTAAGACATCCATTTAAAGGGAATCTGTCATGAGATTCATGCTGCCTACACTACAAGCAGCATTAATAAAAGCCTGACTATACAATTTGGAGGCAGGTTTATTTTCTCTGTAATACACTGGGGTTGATTTCATAGAAAATATAGCTAGAAGATCCATCCAGGTTCATAGCCAGAGACAAGACTAATCTGGCACAAACCCCACCTGGCTTTTCTCAGTGCCTCTCCAGGTGATTGACAGGTCTCTCCCATAGTGAGAGACTTGTCAATCACGTGAACCAGTGTTGGGAAAAGTCAATCAGGCAACACCAAATGACTAGTCTCAGCTCCAGCTATGCTTTCCAGCTAAATGTTCTAACTATATTTTCTCTGTAGTGCCGGAGCCTTCCTGAGAAAAATAAACCTGGCTGTAATTGTACACTCAGGCTCTGAATCACACTGTCCATGATTTGGGCTGCATAAGTCACATCACAGGCTCCCTTTAATAATGCATTTTGAGCTGTGAAATCTGATGACCAATCTGCTTTAACGGATCATAACTTGCTGGTAGGTAGGACCCACAGCGATCATGATGGTATCACCTATGGAGGTAAATAGTTTCAGAGAAGCATTTTGATCAGAGAATATGAGATATATAAGTTTCTCCTGATTCTGTTACCGGTATCTAAACAAGAGTTGCATGCATTCAGGGCCTACACAGGAGTGGGGACAACTGAAGAGGCAGTCACGTGGTAGAATTATGTGAATGTAACTATCTTCATCATATGGTTGCAGAGACTGCTATATGCAAAGAAAATGAGCAGGCAGGGGTCTTTAATGGCACAACAGGGAGGCAAAAGGCAAGTAGTTAGGCACAGTACTGACTGTGAATGGACCTGGCATTTAAACTTTGTTTACCCAGCACAAAGCATAAATGGCCTTAATTACTGTCAGATTAAAGTGGATATACTCAGAGGTAAGTACATAGAAAATGTAACTCATATTACCTCTGAGAGCAAAATACAAACACAGTGCATCTGTAAGGATATGGACATGCTGCCAATATTTCCCCATTGAAGAAACAAGTTCATTGTTGAAAAGTGTTATTCTGATGAAATGTGAACTGTGTTGTATTGTAGTGTGAATAATGTCTTGCATCTTTTGTATAAAATGTAGGATGTGATCATGTAAGGTATTATAGTGTATAGTGATGTAATGTATAGTATAGTGTAAGGTATAGCGTTAGTGGACAGGTAGTATAGGGATGTAGATAGTTAACAAGAGCATAGGTAGTGACTATTGGACAAGATAACGTTAATGTTGGGACTAGCCCACAGTGGGAGGTGTTGGTGTTAGGTTAAGTGACTGCATTCCAATTAGTTAGTGAAATACAGTCTGGAGTGCAGAGTGAGCAGAGCTGGATGAACGGGTGTCCTAAAGTGAGAAAAAACTAAACCCGAGGGATTGTAAGATTGTAAAGAGAAGTGACTGATGAGACACATAACATAGTAACATAGTAACTAGTGTTGAGCATTCCGATACTGAAATATCGGGTATCGGCTGATATTCGCGGTATCGGAATTCCGATACTTAATTCCGATACTTTTGCAATATCGTATACCGGAATCGGAAGTTCCCATAATGCAATGAGCCATTTTCATTTTATTCAGCCAATGAGGATCCTAAGAAGTGTGGGCACATCCTGTTAGGCATGTAGGCATCTTAACTAATGGCATGGCTGTGATTGGCTGCTGAAATGATGTCATGATGCACTATAAAAGCCACCGCCGCCATTTTGAGCTCACTCTGCTGTGAATTCAGTTAGGGATAGGACGCTGTTGTTCTGAGGGACAGTTTTAGCTACCTATTTGGTCTATTCTGCTTTACCCAAGCTACTTTATAAATCACTGTGCCTTGCAGTGCTAGTGCACAGTTCTCTGAGCTGTTCACCACTGTCTGCAAGGTCTCTGTGTGTCAGTGCAGCTCACCCTGTAGTGTGTGCTTCAACCACGTCTGGTTGTAGTGCACTCAGTGTGTGTCACTGCCTCATACATTGTCCTTTTATGCCAATTCATAATTTTTCCTGATATCTCCTATTAGTGTGGTGGTTCCATCCATATTCAGCTAAATTGGTTCCAAACACACTATATAGGAGTAGATAGAGAAATTTTTTTGGACTTGCAGCGCTAGTGCACAGTGCTCTGCATCTGTACTGTTCACCGCTGTCTGCAAGGTCTGGTGTGTGAGTGCAGCTCACCCTGTAGTGTGTGCTTCAACCACGTCTGGTTGTAGTGCATTCAGTGTGTGTCACTGCCTCATACATTGTCCTTTTTTGCCAATTCATAATTTTTCCTGATATCTCCTATTAGTGTGGTGGTTCCATCCGTATTCAGTTAAATTGGTTCCAAACACACTATATAGGAGAAGATAGAGAAATTTTTTTGGTCTTGCAGCGCTAGTGCACAGTGCTCTGCATCTGCACTGTTCACCGCTGTCTGCAAGGTCTGTGTGTGTGAGTGCAGTTCACCCTGTAGTGTGTGCATCAGCCACGTCTGGTTGTAGTGCACTCAGTGTGTGCCACTGCCTCATACATTGTCCTTTTTTGCCAATTCATAATTTTTCCTGATTTCTCCTATTAGTGTGGTGGTTCCATCCGTATTCAGCTAAATTGGTTCCAAACACACTATATAGGAGTAGTTAGAGGAGCCTTTCTGCAGCATTGGGCCCTGCAGCCCCAGCCAGATTAGTATTAGCCTATTTTTTGTAGCCTCATCTATTGCATTGTAGGTTACCTTCCTACATTGTAATAGCTACAAAAAGTTTGTGATACTATCGTTATTACATCTTTAGGCACATCCAGTGTCTTTTTGTGACAAAAAAAACCTAAATAAAGTTCACCAAACACTCCTCTTTACAGTTGTGTAGGCCACATTAGCTCACATTAAAGTCTAGTCCACACTTTATAAAATTAGTGTTTCTTATACCTGTTAGCAGCTGTTCAGGAATAAGCACACTAAGCCCTTAGTACTTTTCTGCCTATCTTTATCAGTCTACCAAGATGAAGAAGGCAGGGAGTAAGGCATGTGGTCGTGGTCGTGAGCGTGGGCGTGGGCGTGGAGTTTCTGCAGGGAGAGGACGTGAGGATTCTGTGCCTGCAGGGAGAGGACGTGGGGATTCTGTGCCTGCTGCGGGCACCAGTGACTCAGCATCCCCCAGTTTTACCAGGGAACAGTCCTTTATGCGCAGCTTTGCAGGAGCTAGCCGTACCCCACTGCTGCGGGAGGACCAAATTGAAGCCGTTGTCGGATGGATGGCAGCTAACGCATCGACTTCAATTAGTTCCAGATCCTCTCAGGTCCTGAGCACTGAAGAGCACCCATCTGTCTCTTCACTACCTGCCAAATTGCCCAGGCAGTCAGAGAGCCCTGGACAGGAGCCATCTCTACTTCTGTTCTCTGAATCTCTTGGCTTGGAAAGAGGGGCCAGCCAAGCAGAATTCGAGAATTTGAAGAAGAGGTAGTATGCAGTGATGCGCAACCGTTTTGTCTCTCTGAATCTGAAGAGGCGGTTGGGCCAGTGCCTATGGTCACCAGCACACCTCAGTACGCATCTGATGATGAGACTCAGGTGCCACTTTCTGGTGCGTACTGTGCTGTTGAGACTACCCAGGAGAAGCAGTTGTTTGAAGAGGGTGGTGTAGATGATGAGGTCCTTGACCCATCATGGCGTGAGGGACAGGAAGGTGGTGGGAGCAGCTCTGAGGAAGAGATTCCCCGAACAGCCCAAAAAGGAGCGAAAGGGAGGGGGCAGACTTGGTTGCCTGTAGCCTCCACTTCGGCACCCATTAGGAGCATGGCTCTTCCAAAATCCAAAGCGGGCGCTCCCAAGACTTGCAGTGCCTGGTCCTTTTTTGACACAGTTGCAGATGACATTTGCTTTGTCAAATGCAAGCTGTGTAATCAGAAGGTGAAAAGAGGGAAAAGTGTCAGCAACCTCAATACCACAAATATGTGGAAACATGTGCGGACCAAGCACGTGGTGGAGTTACAAAAACACACTGAAGACCTAGGCCAACCTACAGTGCCACCTACCACCTCTTCAGCTCGTGTTGCAGCCTCTTCCTCCAGCTCACACACAGCTGGTTCGGCTTCCTCACAGGATCGCCATGGAAGAATCTCTGGCACTGTTGTACAGAGACACAGTGTAATTCCACCCACAGCACCACTTTCCCAGTCATCCTCACACTCCCATGCCAGTCTACAGCCATCGTTAGCACAGGCATGGGAGAAAAGGCGCCCATACTCGGCAAACCACCCCCGAGCACAGGCTCTGAATGCTGGCATTGCTAAACTACTGGCCCTTGAAATGCTATCATTCAGGCTGGTGGAGACTGACACATTCCGTAACTTTATGGCATTGGCAGTCCCACAATACAAAGTACCCAGCCGCTTTTATTTCAGCAGGCAAGCTGTCACTGCCCTGCAACATCATGTGGAGGGAAAAATTAAACATGCGCTACAAAACGCCGTCAGTAGCAAGGTCCACCTGACCACCGATGCGTGGACCAGTAAGCATGGACAGGGACGATACCTTTCCCTCACTGCCCATTGGGTAAATGTTGTGGAGCCGGGTACAGATCTTGAGAGTGGCGCTGTACGTGTTCTGCCAACTCCAAGGATTGCAGGAATCCAGTCTGTACACATTGACTCCTCCTCATACTCCAGTTCCTCTGAATCAGCGCTGCAGGAGCCGCCACGGTCTACCTCCACATCGACCCGTGAACGGTTACCTGTTATGATGACCGATATGAGCACAGCCGTGGCCAAACGTCAACAGGCCGTATTAAAATTAATTTCTTTGGGGAATCGAAGCCACACAGCGCAGGAGCTCTGGAATGCCATCAAGCAGCAGAGCGACGTGTGGTTTGTGCCAGCGAATCTCCAGCCAGGCATGGTAGTGTGTGACAATGGCCGAAATCTGGTGGCAGCTCTGGGCCTAGGCAGCCTCACTCACATCCCATGTCTGGCACATGTGCTCAACTTGGTCGTGCAGAGTTTTTCGAGGGACTATCCGGATCTTGATGCACTGCTTCACAAGGTCCGCATAGAGTGCGCTCACTTGCGGCGTTCCAGCAATGCAAGATCACGCATTGCAGCTCTGCAGCGCCGATTACGTCTTCCGGAACATCGCATCATATGTGACCTACCCACCAGGTGGAATTCAACGTTACATATGTTGGAGAGGTTGTGTGAGCAGCAGGCAGCAGTAATGGAGTACCAGCTGCAGCAGGCGCAAACAAGTCGCAGTGCGCGCCGTTCACACTTCACCACCACTGAGTGGGCCTCTATGAAGGACATTTGCCATGTTTTGCGTGCCTTCGATTATTCCACGCGGATGGCGAGTGCAGATGATGCACTAGTCAGCATGACTATCCCCCTTATCTGCTTGCTTAAAAAAACACTGCAAGCACTAAGGGACGAGGTTTTGGAAGAGGTGGAGGATGAGGAGTCACAAATGCTATCTGCTTCTGTACAGTCTGTGCAACGTGGTTCCTCACAAAGGCCTAGGCAGGGGACACTTTGTGAGGAGGATGAGGAGGAGTCAATGGATGAGGAAGACATCTGTCCAGAGGAGGGAGGTACACAATGCTCTAGTAGTCAGTATCTAGAGCGAGGGTGGGGTGATGCAGAGCAGGCAGAGATCACGCCTCAAGCAGGGGACAGCGTTTCTTGGCCAGTTGGCAGTCTGCAGCACATGGTTGATTTCATGCTGCAGTGCCTGAGAAACGACCGCCGCATCGCCCACATTCTCAACACGGCTGATTATTGGGTGTCCACCCTCCTAGATCCTCACTACCGGGACAACTTACAAAGCCTCATAACACCGTTGAACCGGGAGCGTAAAATGCGGGAGTACCAAGACGCACTGCTGCATTCCATCATGTTCTCCATTCCAACCGAGAGCAGTGCTGCTAGTGCTTTACAAAGCAGCTCAGTGCGTCGAGGCAGTGGAGAAAGCTCTGCACAAAGAGGGAGCAGAAGCAGCGCCTCAGCACAAGGCAAGACTAGTATGGCCGAAATGTGGCAAAGTTTTGTGTCCCCGCCGCCACAAATGTCTACACCATCACAGACGGCTCCAGTTAGCAGGAGGCAACGTTTCCGTCAGATGGTGACAGACTACATGTCTTGCCCTCTTAGTGTACTCCCAGACGGCTCTTCTCCCTTCAAGTTTTGGGTCTGTAAGCTGGATACATGGCCAGAGCTTAGTCAGTATGCATTGGAGGTGCTAGCTTGCCCTGCTGCTAGTGTATTATCGGAACGCGTCTTTAGTGCCGCAGGTGGTGTACTAACAGACCATCGCATGCAACTATCCTCCGATAACGTTGACCGGCTTACTTTTCTCAAAATGAACAAGGCCTGGATCTCTCATGAATTTGCCAGTCCTCTTCCAGAATAAATAATTGGTTGGCAACAGTATCCAGGTCTCCTGTTGTGTTCATGTTTCTACCACCTGAACTGTAATCCCTGAGCTCCAACACCGCCAGTTGGCGCTCGGAAGTGCCGTCTGCACAGTCAACACTTGCTGCCGTGTTATTGGGGTTCAGTAACGTCAGCTGTTCCCCTGCTGTGCGGACGGCAATTTCTCCTGCTCTGTCCACATTCTCACTACTACAGATTTTAAAGTTGCTCCAATTACACCTCTGGCTCCTCTGTTTTCAGTATTATCCATGAGCTCCAACACCGCCAGTTGGCGCTCGGAAGTGCCGTCTGCACAGTCAACACTTGCTGCCGTGTTATTGGGGTTCAGTAACGTCAGCTGTTCCCCTGCTGTGCGGACGGCAATTTCTCCTGCTCTGTCCACATTCTCACTACTACAGATTTTAAAGTTGCTCCAATTACACCTCTGGCTCCTCTGTTTTCAGTATTATCCATGAGCTCCAACACCGCCAGTTGGCGCTCGGAAGTGCCGTCTGCACAGTCAACACTTGCTGCCGTGTTATTGGGGTTCAGTAACGTCAGCTGTTCCCCTGCTGTGCGGACGGCAATTTCTCCTGCTCTGTCCACATTCTCACTACTACAGATTTTAAAGTTGCTCCAATTACACCTCTGGCTCCTCTGTTTTCAGTATTATCCCTGAGCTCCAACACCGCCAGTTGGCGCTCGGAAGTGCCGTCTGCACAGTCAACACTTGCTGCCGTGTTATTGGGGTTCAGTAACGTCAGCTGTTCCCCTGCTGTGCGGACGGCAATTTCTCCTGCTCTGTCCACATTCTCACTACTACAGATTTTAAAGTTGCTCCAATTACACCTCTGGCTCCTCTGTTTTTAGTATTTACCCTGGGCTCCAATACCGCTAGTTGCTGCTCAGAAGTGCCGTCTGCACAGTCAACGCTTGCTCCAGTGTTATTGGGGTTCAGTAACGTCAGCTGATCCCCAGCTGTGTGTCTGGCAAATTCTCCTGCTTTGTCCACATCCACTGTGCTACTGATTTAAAACCTCCTCCAAATACACCTCTGGCTCCTCTGTTTTTAGTATTTACCCTGGGCTCCAATACCGCTAGTTGCTGCTCAGAAGTGCCGTCTGCACAGTCAACACTTGCTCCAGTGTTATTGGGGTTCAGTAACGTCAGCTGATCCCCAGCTGTGTGTCCGGCAAATTCTCCTGCTTTGTCCACATCCACTGTACTACTGATTTAAAACCTCCTCCAAAAACACCTCTGGCTCCTCTGTTTTTAGTATTTACCCTGGGCTCCAATACCGCTAGTTGCTGCTCAGAAGTGCCGTCTGCACAGTCAACGCTTGCTCCAGTGTTATTGGGGTTCAGTAACGTCAGCTGATCCCCAGCTGTGTGTCCGGCAAATTCTCCTGCTTTGTCCACATCCACTGTACTACTGATTTAAAACCTCCTCCAAATACACCTCTGGCTCCACTCTGTTTTTAGTATTTACCCTGGGTTCCAGCACCGCCAGCTGTTTCCCCGCAGTGTCTTTGGCACGGGTACTCCCTCCTGCCCTGCCTGGTTACAGCACGCCAGCTGTTTCCGGGTAGTGTCAACGTCACTTTGCCTCCAATGCGTTGTCCTGTCGTGTTGCGGTCGGGTTAGCCGACTCTACGGTGCCTGCAGTTTAAGTGACTCCTATGTGGGCTGCGGGATCTGGCAATGAAGGCTGGTTCCATAGTGCCAATAGGACAAGCACCCCCTGTAGGACTGTGGGTTTTGGTATCTGCGGCCAGCTCGCAGCCTTGAAACTTTTTTTTACATGGGTACCTTCTACTACTCATCCGGGTTCCAGTACCATCAGCTGGTTCTCGGCAGTGCCTTTGGATTAGGTGCCTCCTTCTCGGTATCCAAGTTCCACCAACGTCTGCTGGTCCTTGGTAGTGTTTTCTGGCACAGGTACCTCCTGCTTAGTAACCGAGTTCCAGTACCGTCAGCTGGTCCTCGGCAGTTCCATTGGCTCTTGTACCTTCTGCTACCCATCCGGGTTCCAGTACCGTCAGCTGGTCCTCGGTAGTTCCATTTGCTCTTGAACCTTCTACTACCCATCCGGGTTCCAGTACCGTCAGCTGGTTCTCGGCAGTGTCTTTGGCACGGGTACTCCCTCCTGCCCAGCCTTGTTCCAGCACGCCAGCTGTGTCCGGGTAGTGTCAACGTCACTTTGCCTCCAATGCGTTGTCCTGTCGTGTTGCGGTCGGGTTAGCCGACTTTAAGGTGCCTGCAGTTTAGGTGACTCCTATGTGGGCTGCGGGATCTGGCAATGAAGGCTGGTTCCATAGTGCCAATAGGACAAGCACCCCCTGTAGGACTGTGGGTTTTGGTAACTGCGGCCAGCTCGCAGCCTTGAAACTTTTTTTTACATGGGTACCTTCTACTACTCATCCGGGTTCCAGTACCATCAGCTGGTTCTCGGCAGTGCCTTTGGATTAGGTGCCTCCTTCTCGGTATCCAAGTTCCACCAACGTCTGCTGGTCCTTGGTAGTGTTTTCTGGCACAGGTACCTCCTGCTTAGTAACCGAGTTCCAGTACCATCAGCTGGTCCTCGGCAGTTCCATTGGCTCTTGTACCTTCTGCTACCCATCCGGGTTCCAGTACCGTCAGCTGGTCCTCGGTAGTTCCATTTGCTCTTGAACCTTCCACTACCCATCCGGGTTCCAGTACCGTCAGCTGGTTCTCGGCAGTGTCTTTGGCACGGGTACTCCCTCCTGCCCAGCCTGGTTCCAGCACGCCAGCTGTTTCCGGGTAGTGTCAACGTCACTTTGCCTCCAATGCGTTGTCCTGTCGTGTTGCGGTCGGGTTAGCCGACTTTAAGGTGCCTGCAGTTTAGGTGACTCCTATGTGGGCTGCGGGATCTGGCAATGAAGGCTAGTTCCATAGTGCCAATAGGACAAGCACCCCCTGTAGGACTGTGGGTTTTGGTAACTGCGGCCGGCTCGCGGCCTTGAAACTCTTTTTTACATGGGTACCTTCTACTACCCATCCGGGTTCCAGTACCGTCAGCTGGTTCTCGGCAGTGCCTTTGGATTAGGTGCCTCCTTCGCGGTATCCAAGTTCCACCAACGTCTGTTGGTCCTTGGTAGTGCTTTCTGTCACAGGTACCTCCTGCTTAGTAACCGAGTTCCAGTACCGTCAGCTGGTCCTCGGCAGTTCCATTGGCTCTTGTACCTTCTGCTACCCATCCGGGTTCCAGTACCGTCAGCTTGTCCTCGGTAGTTCCATTTGCTCTTGTACCTTCTACTACCCATCCGGGTTCCAGCACCGTCAGCTGGTTCTCGGCAGTGTCTTTGGCACGGGTACTCCCTCCTGCCCAGCCTGGTTCCAGCACGCCAGCTGTTTCCGGGTAGTGTCAACGTCACTTTGCCTCCAATGCGTTGTCCTGTCGTGTTGCGGTCGGGTTAGCCGACTTTATGGTGCCTGCAGTTTAGGTGACTCCTATGTGGGCTGCAGGATCTGGCAATGAAGGCTGGTTCCATAGTGCCAATAGGACAAGCACCCCCTGTAGGACTGTGGGTTTTGGTAACTGCGGCCGGCTCGCGGCCTTGAAACTTTTTTTTACATGGGTACCTTCTACTACCCATCCGGGTTCCAGTACCGTCAGCTGGTTCTCGGCAGTGCCTTTGGATTAGGTGCCTCCTTCTCGGTATCCAAGTTCCACCAACGTCTGCTGGTCCTTGGTAGTGCTTTCTGGCACAGGTACCTCCTGCTTAGTAACCGAGTTCCAGTACCGTCAGCTGGTCCTCGGCAGTTCCATTGGCTCTTGTACCTTCTGCTACCCATCCGGGTTCCAGTACCGTCAGCTGGTCCTCGGTAGTTCCATTTGCTCTTGTACCTTCTACTACCCATCCGGGTTCCAGTACCGTCAGCTGGTTCTCGGCAGTGTCTTTGGCACGGGTACTCCCTCCCGCCCAGCCTGGTTCCAGCACGCCAGCTGTTTCCGGGTAGTGTCAACGTCACTTTGCCTCCAATGCGTTGTCCTGTCGTGTTGCGGTCTGGTTAGCCGACTCTATGGTGCCTGCAGTTTAGGTGACTCCTATGTGGGCTGCGGGATCTGGCAATGAAGGCTGGTTCCATAGTGCCAATAGGACAAGTACCCCCTGTAGGACTGTGGGTTTTGGTAACTGCGGCCGGCTCCCGGCCTTGAAACTTTTTTTTACATGGGTACCTTCTACTACCCATCCGGGTTCCAGTACCGTCAGCTGGTTCTCGGCAGTGCCTTTGGATTAGGTGCCTCCTTCTCGGTATCCAAGTTCCACCAACGTCTGCTGGTCCTTGGTAGTGCTTTCTGGCACAGGTACCTCCTGCTTAGTAACCGAGTTCCAGTACCGTCAGCTGGTCTTCGGCAGTTCCATTGGCTCTTGTACCTTCTGCTACCCATCCCGGTTCCAGTACCGTCAGCTGGTCCTCGGTAGTTCCTCAGCCTTCTTGTACCTTCTGCTACATTTCCAAGTTCAAGCTTTTTGAAATGGTTCTTGGTAATCACTCTGGATCTCCCTGACGAGGACCCTGAAGACGAGGACCCTGAAGACCAACCCGAAGAAGACGAGGACCCCGAAGACGACGACCCTGAAGACGAGGACCCTGAAGACCACCCCGAAGAAGACTAGGACCCTGAAGACCACCCCGAAGAAGACGAGGACCCTGAAGACCACCCCGAAGAAGACGAGGACCCCGAAGACGAGGACCCAGAAGACCAACCCGAAGAAGACGAGGACCCCAAAGACGAGGACCCCCGAAGACTAGGACCCTGAAGACCACTCCGAAGAAGACCAAGAAGATGACCCTGAAGAAGTTGACCAAGAGGACAAAGAAGAGAAGACAAGCACCAAGATACAGAAGAACAAGAGACAGAAAACCAAGAAGCAGAAATACAAGAAGCTGCAGAACAAAAAGCGGAAGAACATTAAGCATAAGACTAAAAATCAGAGCAAAAGATAATATCTAAATTATAAGCAGAAGATGACTAAGCAGTGTATGGGGGTGAGTCCGTTCCTCCTCGTGGTGCCCCTGGAAAAGACCTGCTGCTGCAGGCCCAACTGAACGCGGACAAATCCTGCTGTAAATCTCTTGTGACGGGCAGAACGAAAGGTGTAATGTCCAACCTTTTATTGATAACAACTACAGGAATGCCTGTCACGAAGAAGAATATGAAGAAGATGAAGAAATAGAATATGAAGAATGCAAAAAAAAAGAATAATACGAAGAAGGTGAAGAAGAAGAATATGAAGAAGGTGAAGAAGAAGTGGATGAAAAAGATGCTGAGGATGATGAAGGAGAAAGTGTGGGAGAAGTAAAAAAGGTGAAGAGCATGGAAGTAGTGAAACATAAATATCTGACAAAATATAAAAATACTTAACATAGTCAATATTTCCGTAACTCAGAACGTCTTAAAAAAAATATTAATTCCTGCTATTCCATTTGATTGGGCTAAACCTCTATGCCTTTATTGTCTCCCCCACCTCCCCCAATACATTCTACATTATTCTTAGTTGTTTTCCTTCATGTAGAATTAACCTACAAGGAAAGAAAGGGTTTATTTTCATTCCGATATTTCTGTCCCATTGACTTGCATTGGTTTCCGGTATCGGAATCGGCGATATCCGATACTTTTTCGGTATCGGTCCAATCCAATCCGATCCGATATTTCCCGATATCGGAAGGTATCACTCAACACTAATAGTAACATAGTAACTTAGTTTTTAAGGTTGAAGGAAGACTAAGTCCATCTAGTTCAACCCATAGCCTAACATGATGATCCTGAGGAAGGCAAAAAAAAACACGTGGCAAACACTAAGCTCCACATTGGGGAAAAAAATTCCTTCCTGACTTCACATACGGCAATCAGACAAGTCCCCTGGATCAACGCCCTATCAAGGAATCTAGTATATACAGGGGAGGATTAAGAGTAGCAAGGGCCCCGGGCAGTTTGGAAGATGTGGGCTCCCCACCCCCCCACACACACCTGATGTATCACGTGATATGTCACATGATCCCCTGTGATAGATCATGTGATAGTTCACGTGAAATTAATTTGGCACAATATTAATATATTAATTATAATATTTTTTTTTTAAATATTGCATGACTTAATTTTGAGCACAATTAAGTATGCTATACACAGAGGGAAGCCACACATAGCACCTATAGATAGCGGGAGGCCGCATGGCGCCATCTATACACAGCAGGAGGCAGCATGTAGCCAGCTATATCCAGCAGGAGGCTGCATGTAGTCATCTATATTCAGGGGAAGGCCACACGTAGCCATCTATACACAGCAGGAGGCCGCACGGCACCATTTATAAACAGCAGCAGGCCTCACGTAGCCATCTATACACAGCAGGAGGCCACATGTAGCCATCTATGCAAGGCAGGAGGCCACACGTAGCCATTTATACACAGAGGGAGGCCGCACGGCACCATTTCTAAACAGCAGTAGGTCGCACGTAGCCCTTTATGCACAGCAGGAGGCTGCACAGCGCCATCTGTACACAGCGGAAAGCAGCACGTTGTCATGTATGCACAGCAGGAGGCCGCATGTAGCCATCTATACACAGCGGGAGGCCGCACATAGTCATCTATACTCAGCGAGAGGCCGCACGCAGCCATCTATAAACAGCGGGAGGCCGCACATAGCCATCCATACACAAGAAGAGGCCGTACGTAGCCATCTATACACAGCGGGAGGACGCACGTAGCCATCTATACACAGCGGAAGGCCGCACATAGCCATCTATACACAGCAGGAGGCCGCACGGCGCCATATATACACAGAAGAAGGCCGCATGTAGTCATCTATAGACAGCGGGAGGCCGCACGTAGCAATCTATACACAGCAGGAGGCCACACATAGCCATCTATACAAAGCGAGAGGCTGCACGGCGTCCCCCAGATACAGCGAGAGGCCGCACATAGCCATCTATACACTGCAGGAGGCCACACGTAGCCATTTATACACAGCGAGAGGCCACATGGTGCTATCTATACACAGCGGAAGGCCACAAGTAGCCATCTATATACAGCAGGAGGCCACATGTAGCCAGCTATACACAGCGGGAGGCCACGCATAGCCATCTTTACACAGCAGGGGGACGCACATTGCATCTATACACAGGAGGTCGCACGTTGCATCTATACATAGGAGGCCGCACGTAACCATCTATACACAGCAGGAGGCCGCACGTAGCCATCTATACACAGCAGGAGGCCGCATGGTGCCATCTGTACACAGCCGGCGGCCGTACATAGCCATCTATACACAGAAGGGGGCCGCACGGCGCCATCTATACACAGCGGGAGACCGCTCGGCACCATCTATACACAGCGGGAGGCAGCACATAGCCATCTATACACAGCAGGTGGTGGCACATAGCCAGCTATACACAGCGGGAGGCCGCGCGTAGCCATCTAAACACAACAGGGGGCTGCACGATGCATTTATACACAGGAGGCTGCACGTAGTAATCTATACACAGCGGGAGGCTGCACGTAGCCATCTATACACAGTGGGAGGCCGCACGTAGCCATCTATACACAGCGGGAAGCCGCACGTAGCGATCTATACACAGCAGGAGGCCAGACGGCACCATCTATACACAGCAGGAGGTCACACGTAGCCATTTATTCACAGCGGGAGGCCACACGTAGCCATATATACACAGAGGGAGGCCGCACGTATCAATCTATACACAGCAGGAGGCCGCACGTAGCCATCTTTACACAGTGGGAGGCCGCACGCATCCATCTGTACACAGCAAGAGGCCACACGACATCCCCCAGATACAGCGAGAGACCGCACGTAGACATCTATACACAGCGGGAGACCGCACGTAGCCATCTCTACACAGCAGGAGGCCGCACGTAGCCATCTAAACACAGCAGGAGCCCGCACGGTGCCATCTATACTAAGCAGGGTGCCGCAGGGTGCCATGTATACACAGTGGGAGGACGCCCAGGGCAATCTATACACAGCTGGAGGCAGTACGTAGCCATCTATACACAACAGGAGGCAGGACGTAGCCATCTATAAACAGCGGGTGGCCACACATGGCCATCTATACACAGCGGGAAGCTGAACGTAACCATCTGTATACAGCGAGAGGCCGCACGTAGCCATCTATGCACAGTAGGAGGCCGCACGTAGCCATCTATACACTGCGGGAGGCCACACGTAGCCATTTATACACAGCGGGAGGCCTCACGGTGCCATCTATGCACAGCGGAAGGCCACACGTAGCCATAAATATACAACAGGAGGCCACACGTAGCCAGCTATACACAGCGGGAGGCCACGCGTAGCCATCTATACACAGCAGGGGGCTGCAAATTGCATCTAAACACTGGAGGCCACACGTTGCATCTTTACAAAGGAGGCCGCACGTAGCCATCTATACACAGCAGGAAGCCGCACGGTGCCATCTATACACAGCGGGAGGCCGCACATAGCCATCTATACACAGCGAGAGGCCGCACGCAGCCATCTATGCACAGAAGGGGGCCGCACATAGCCATGTATAGTATACAATGCCGGAGGCCACACGTAGCCATTTATACACAGCGGGAGGCCACACGGTGCTATCTATACACAGCGGAAGGCCACACGTAGCCATCTATATACAGTAGGAGGCCACACGTAGCCAGCTATACACAGCGGGAGGCCACGCGTACCATCTATACACAGCAGGCGGCCGCACATTGCATCTATACGCAGGAGTCCACACGTTGCATCTACACAGGGGACCGCACGTAGCCATCTATACACAGCAGGAAGTCGCACGGTGCCATCTATACACAGCGGGAGGCCGCACATAGCCATCTATACACAGCAGGGGGCCGCATGGTGCCATCTATACACAGCGGGAGACCGCACAACGCAATCTATACACACCAGGAGGCAGCACATACCCATCTATACAAAGCAGGTGATCGCACGTAGCCAGCTATATACACTGCGGGAGGCCACACGTAGCCATCTATACACAACAGAGGGCCACACGATGCATTTATACACAGGAGGCCACATGTAGCCATCTATACACAGCGGGAGGCCACACGTAGCCATCTATACACAGCGGGAGGCCGCACGTAGCCATCTATACACAGCGGGAGGCCGCATGAAGCCATCTATACACAGCAGGAGACCGCACGGTGCCATGTATACACAGCAGGAGGACGCACGTAGCCATCTATACACTGGGGGAAGCCACACGTAGCCAGTTAGACAGAGCGGGAGGCCACGCGGTGCCATCTATACACAGTGGAAGGCCATATGTAGCCATCTATATACAGCAGGAGGCCACACATAGCCAGCTAATCACAGCGGGAGGCCTCACGTAGCCATCCATACACAGCAGGGGGCCTCACGTTGCATCTGTACACAGGAGGCCGCACGTAGCCATCTATGCACAGCAGGAGTCAGCACATAGCCATCTATACACAGCAGGAGGCCGCACGTAGCCCTCTATACACGGCAGGAGGCAGCACGGTGCCTTCTATACACAGCAGGGAGCTACACGGCACCATCTATACCCAGCTGGAGGCCGTACGGCGCCATTTATACACAGCGGGAGGAAGCACAAAGCCATCTATACACAGCAGGTGGTCGCACGTAGCAATCTATAAACAACAGGGGGCCGCACGATGCATTTATACACAGGAGGCCGCACGTAGCCATCTATACACAGCAGGAGGCCACACGTAGCCATCTATATACAGCGGGAGGCTACACATAGCCATCTATACACAGCGGGAGGCCGCACATAGCAATCTTTACACAGCAGGCGGACACACGTAGCCATCTATACACAGCGGGAGGACGCACGTAGCCATCTATACACAGCAGGAAGCTGCACGGCGCCATCTGTACACAGCAGGAGGCCGCATGTAGTCATCTATACACAGGTTGAGGCCGCACGTAGCCATCTAAACACAGCAGAAGGCCGCACGTAGCCATATATACACAGCGGAAGGCCGCAAGTAGCCATCTATACACAGCAGGAGGCCGCACTAAGCCATCTATACACAGCAGGAGGCCGCATGCAGCCATCTGTACACAGTGAGAGGTAACAAGGCATCCCCCAGATACAGACGGAGGCCACATGTAGCCATCTATACACAGCGGGAGGCCGCACGTAGCCATCTATACACAGCAGGAGGCCGTACGGTGCCATCTATACACAGCAGGAGGCCGCACATAGTCATCTAGAGACAGTGGGAGGCCACACGTAGCCATCTATACGAAGCAAAAGGTCGCACGTAGACATCTATACACAGCAAGAGGCCGCAAGTAGACATCTATACACAGCAGGAGGCCGCACGTGGTCATCTATACACAGCAGGAGGCCGCATGGTACCATCTATACACAGCAGGGGGCCGCACGGTGCCATCTAAACACAGTGGAAGGACGCACTGCGCCATGTATACACTGCGGGAGGCCACACGTAGCCTTTTGTACACAGCGGGAGGCCACACTGTGCCATTTATACACATCGGAAGGCCACATGTAGCCATCTATACTCAGCAGGAGGCCACACGCAGCCAGCTATACACAGCGTGAGGCCATGCGTAGCCATCTATAAACAGCAGGGGTCCGCACGTTGCATCTATACACAGGAGGCCGCACGTAGCAATCTAGCACAGCAGGAGGCCGCACAGTGCCATCTATACACAGCGGGAGGCCGCACATAGCCATCTATGCACAGCAGGAGGCCGCACATAGCCATCTATAAATGGCAGGAGGCCGCACAGTGCCTTCTATACACAGCAGAGGGCTGCACGGCGCCATCTATACACAGCGGGAGGCCGCAGGGCGCCATTCGTACACAGTTGGAGGCCACACGAAGCCATCTGTACACAGTGGGAGGCACCACATAGCCATATATACACAGCAGGTGGTCGCACGTAGCCAGCTATACACAGCGGGAGACCGCGCATAGCCATCTATATACAACAGGGGGCCGCACGATGCATTTAAACACAGGAGGCCGCACGCAGCCATATATACACAGCGGAAGGCCACACGAAGCCATCTATACACAGCAGGAGGCCACACTTGGCCATCTATACACAGCGGGAGGCCACACGTAGCCATCTATACAAAGCGGGAGGACGCAAGTAGCCATCTATACACAGCAGGAAGCTGCACGGCGCCATTTTACACAGCAGGAGGCCGCATGAAGTCATCTATACACAGGTTGAGGCCGCACGTAGCCATCTATACACAGCAGGAGGCCGCACGTAGCCATCTATACACAGCGGGAGAACGCACATAGCCATCTATACACAGAAGGAGGCCGCAGTAAGCCATCTATACACAGCGGGAGGCTGCATGCAGCCATCTGTACACAGCGAGAGGTCACACGGCATCCCCAGATATAGAAGGAGGCCACATGTAGCCATCTATACACAGTGGGAGGCCGCACGTAGCCATCTATACACAGCAGGAGGCCGTACGGCGCCATCTATACACAGCAGGAGGCCGCACATAGTCATTTCTAGACAGTGGGAGGCCACACGTAGCCATCTATATGCAGCAAAAGGTCGCACGTAGACATCTATACACAGCAGGAGGCCGCAAGTAGACATCTATACACAGCAGGAGGCCGCACGTAGTCATCTATACACAGCAGGAGGACGCATGATGCCATATATACATAGCAAGGGTCCGCACGGTGCCATCTAAACACAGTGGGAGGACGCACTGCGCCATGTATACACTGCAGGAGGCCACACGTAGCCATTTGTACACAGCGGGAGGCCACACGGTGCCATCTATACACATCGGAAGGCCACATGTAGCCATCTATACTCATCAGGAGGCCACACGTTGCAAGCTATACACAGCGGGAGGCCACGCGTAGCCATCTATAAACAGCAGGGGTCCGCACGTTGCATCTATACAAAGGAGGCCGCACGTAGCAATCTAAGCACAGCAGGAGGCCACACGGTGCCATCTATACACAGCGGGAGGCCGCACATAGCCATCTATGCACAGCAGGAGGCCGCACGTAGCCATCTATAAACGGCAGGAGGCCGCACGGTGCCTTCTATGCACAGCAGAGGGCCGCACGGCGCCATCTATACACAGCGGGAGGCCGCAGGGCGCCATTCATACACAGTGGGAGGCCAGACGAAGCCATCTGTACACAGTGGGAGGCAGCACATAGCCATTTATACACAGCAGGTGGTCGCACGTAGCCAGCTATAAACGGCGAGAGACCGCGCGTAGCCATCTATACACAACAGGGGGCCGCATGATGCATTTAAACACAGGAGGCCGCACGCAGCCATATATACACAGCGGGAGGCCACACGAAGCCATCTATACACAGCATGAGGCCACACTTGGCCATCTATACACAGCGGGTGGCCACACATAGCCATCTATACACAGCGAGAGGACGCACGTAGCCATCTATGCACAGCAGGAAGCTGCACGGCACCATCTGTACACAGTAGGAGGCCGCATGAAGTCATCTATACACAGGTTGAGGCCGCACGTAGCTATCTATACACAGTAGGAGGCCGCACATAGCCATCTATACACAGCGGGAGGCCGCACGTAGCCATCTATACACAGAAGGAGGTCGCACAAAGCCATCTATACACAGCGGGAGGCCGAATGAAGCCATCTGTACACAGCGAGAGGTCACACGGCATCCCCCAGATACAGACGGAGGCCACACGTAGCCATCTATACACAGCGGGAGGCCGTATGGTGCCATTTATACACAGCAGGAGGCCGCACATAGTCATCTATGGACAGTGGGAGGCACACGTAGCCAACTATTCACAGCAAAATGTCGCACGTAGACATATATACACAGCAGAAGGCTGCACGTAGTCATCTATACACAGCAGGAGGCCGCACGGTGCCATCTATACACAGCAGGGGGCCGCACGGTGCCATCTAAACACAGTGGGAGGAGGCACTGCGCCATGTATACACTGCGGGAGGCCACACGTAGCCATTTGTACACAGCGGGAGGCCACACGGTGCCATCTATACACATCGGAAGGCCACATGTAGCCATCTATACTCATCAGGAGGCCACACGTAGCCAGCTATACACAGCGGGAGGCCACGCGTAGCCATCTATAAACAGCAGGGGTCCGCACGTTGCATCTATACAAAGGAGGCCGCACGTAGCAATCTAAGCACAGCAGGAGGCCGCACGGTGCCATCTATACACAGCGGGAGGCAGCACATAGCCATCTATGCACAGCAGGAGGCCGCACGTAGCCATCTATAAATGGCAGGAGGCCACACGGTGCCTTCTATGCACAGCAGAGGGCCGCACGGCGCCATCTATACACAGCGGGAGGCTGCAGGGTGCCATTCATACACAGTGGGAGGCCAGACGAAGCCATCTGTACACAGTGGGAGGCAGCACATAGCCATCTATACACAGCAGGTGGTCGCACGTAGCCAGCTATACACGGCGGGAGACCGCGCGTAGCCATCTATACACAACAGGGGGCCGCACGATGCATTTAAACACAGGAGGCCGCACGCAGCCATATATACACAGCGGGAGGCCACATGAAGCCATCTATATACAGCATGAGGCCACACTTGGCCATCTATACACAGCGGGTGGCCACACGTAGCCATCTATACACAGCGAGAGGACGCACGTAGCCATCTATGCACAGCAGGAAGCTGCACGGCACCATCTGTACACAGTAGGAGGCCGCATGAAGTCATCTATACACAGGTTGAGGCCGCACGTAGCCATCTATACACAGTAGGAGGCCGCACGTAGCCCTCTATACACAGCGGGAGGCCGCACGGAGCCATCTATACACAGAAGGAGGTCGCACAAATCCATCTATACACAGCGGGAGGCCGAATGAAGCCATCTGTACACAGCGAGAGGTCACACGGCATCCCCCAGATACAGACGGAGGCCACACGTAGCCATCTATACACAGCGGGAGGCCGTATGGCGCCATTTATACACAGCAGGAGGCCGCACATAGTCATCTATGGACAGTGGGAGGCACACGTAGCCATCTATTCACAGCAAAATGTCGCACGTAGACATGTATACACAGCAGAAGGCCGCACGTAGTCATCTATACACAGCAGGAGGCCGCACGGTGCCATCTATACACAGCAGGGGGCCGCCCGGTGCCATCTAAACACAGTGGGAGGACGCACTGCGCCATGTATACACTGCGGGAGGCCACACGTAGCCATTTGTACACAGCGGGAGGCCACACGGTGCCATCTATACACATCGGAAGGCCACATGTAGCCATCTATACACAGCAGGAGGCCACACGTAGCCAGCTATACACAGCGGGAGGCCACGCGTAGCCATCTATAAACAGCAGGGGTCCGCACGTTGCATCTATACACAGGAGGCCGCACATAGCAATCTAAGCACAGCAAGAGGCCGCACGGTGCCATCTATACACAGTGGGAGGCCACACATAGCCATCTATGCACAGCAGGAGGCCACACGTAGCCATCTATACACGGCAGGAGGCCACACGGTGCCTCCTATATACAGCAGAGGGCCGCACGGCACCATCTATACACAGCAGGAGGCCGCAGGGTTCCATTTGTACACAGTGGGAGGCCACCCGAAGCCATCTGTACACAGTGGGTGGCAGCACATAGCCATCTTTTCACAGCAGGTGGTCGCACGTAGCCAGCTATACACAGCGGGAGACCGCATTAGCCATCTATACACAACAGGGGGCGGCACGATGCATTTAAACACAGGAGGCCGCACGCAGCCATATATGCACAGCAGGAGGCCACACGTAGCCATCTATACACAGCGGGAGGCCACACAAAGCCATCTATACACAGCAGGTGGCCACACGTGGCCATCTATACACAGCGGGAGGCCACATGTAACCATCTATACTCAGCGAGAGGCCGAACGTAGCCAACTATGCACAGTAGGGGGCCGCACATAGCCATCTATACTCTGTGGGAGTTCACACGTAGCCATTTATACACAGCGATAGGCCACATGGTGCGATCTATACACAGCGGAAGGCCACACGTAGCCATCTGTATACAGCAGGAGGCCACACGTAGCCAGCTATACACAGCGGGAGGCCACGGGTCGCGATCTTTACACAGCAGGGGGCTGCACGTCTCATCTATACACAGGAGGCCACTCGTTGCATCTTTACACAGGAGGACGCACATAGCCATCTATACACAGCAGGTGGTCGCATGTAGCCAGCTATACACAGTGGGAGGCCGCACGTAGCCATCTATACACAACAGTGGAACTCACGATGCATTTATACACAGCAGGCCGCAAGTAGCCATTTATACACAGCAGGAGGCCACACGTAGCCATTTGTACACAGCAGGAGGCCACATGTAGCCATCTATACACAGCGGGAGGCCACACGTAGCCATCTATACACAGCGGGAGGCCGCATGAAGCCATCTATACACAGCGGGAAGCCGCGCATAGCCATCTATACACAGCGGGAGGCCGCACGTAACCATTTATACACAGCGAGAGGCCGAACGTAGCCATCTATGCACAGCAGGGGGCCGCACGTAGCCATCTATACACAGCGGGAGTCCACACTTAGCCATTTATACTCAGCGATAGGCCTCACGGTGCCATCTATACACAGCAGAAGGCCACACGTAGCCATCTATATACAGCAGGAGGCCACACGTAGCCAGCTATACACAACGGGAGGCCACGCGTAGCGATCTTTACACAGCAGGGGGCTGCACATCGCATCTATACACAGGAGGCCGCACGTTGCATCTTTACACAGGAGGACGCACGTAGCCATCTATACATAGCAGGAGGCCACACGCAGCCAGCTATACGCAGCGGGAGGCCACGCGTAGCGATCTTTACACAGCAGGGGGACTCACGATGCATTTATACACAGGAGGCCGCACGTAGCCATCTATACACAGCAGGAGGCCACACCTAGCCATCTATACACAGCAGGAGGCCACACGTAGCCATCTATACACAGCGGAAGGCCGCATGTAGCAATCTATTCACAACGGGAGGCCGCATGAAGCCATCTATACACAGCGGGAAGCTGCACGTAGCCATCTATACACAGCAGGAGGCCGCACGGCGCCATCTATACACAGCAGGAGCCTGAACGTAGCCATCTATACACTGCGGGAGGCCACACTTAGCCATTTATACACAGCGGGAGGCCACACAATGCCATCTATACACAGCGGGAGGCCACGCGTAGCGATATTTACACAGCAGGGGGCTGCACTTCGCATCTATACACAGGAGGCCGCACGTTGCATCTTTACACAGGAGGATGCACATAGTCATCTATACACAGCAGGTGGTCGCACGTAGCCAGCTATACACAGTGGGAGGCCGCACGTAGCCATCTATACACAACAGGGGGACTCACGATGCATTTATACACAGGAGGCCGCATGTAGCCATCTATACACAGCAGGAGGCCACAACTAGCCATCTATACACAGCAGGAGGCCACACGTAGCCATCTATACACAGCGGGAGGCCGCATGTAGCAATCTATACACAGTGGGAGGCCGCATGAAGCCATCTATACACAGCGGGAAGCCGCACTTAGCCATCTATACACAGCAGGAGGCCGCACGGCGCCATCTATACACAGCAGGAGCCTGAACATAGCCATCTATACACTGCGGGAGGCCACACTTAGCCATTTATACACAGCGGGAGGCCACACGGTGCCATCTATACACAGCGGGAGGCCACGCGTAGCCATCTATACACAGCAGGGGGCAGCCCGTTGCATCTATACACAGGAGGCCGCACGTAGCCATCTATACACAACAGGAGGCAACACGGTGCCATCCATACACAGTGGGAGGCCGCACATAGAGATCTACACTGTGTGCAGAATTTTTAGACAAGTTGTATTTTAGTGGATTATTTTTATTTTTGATCAGTAACTATGTTCTCAATTAACCCAAAAGACTCATAAATATCCAAGCTTAATATTTTTGGAAGTTGGAGTGTTTTTTTTTTAGATTTGGCTATCTTAGGAGGATATCTGTTTGTGCAGGTAACTATTACTGTGCTAAATAATTATACAACTTACTAAAAACCAAATATATTCCCATCTCACTTGTTCATTTTCACCAGGTAAACTGATATCAGTGCACAAAATTCAGAAATAAACATTTCTGACATGCAAAAACAAAAACCCAAAAAATTAGTGATCAATATAGCCTCCTTTCTTTATGATGACACTCAACAGCCTTACATCCATAGATTCTGTCAGTTACTTGATCTGTTTTCGATCAACATTGCGTGCAGCAGCCACCAGAGCCTCCAAGACACTGTTCCTAGAGGTGTACTGTTTTCCCTCCCTGTAGATCTCACATTTTATGATGGACCACAGGTTCTCTATGGAGTTCAGATCAGGTGAACAAGGGGGTCATGTCATTATTTTTTCTTCTTTTAGACTTTTACTGGCCAGCCACGCTGTGGAGTAGTTGGATGCATGTGATGGAGCATTGTCCTGCATGAAAATCATGTTTTTCTTGAACGATACCGACTTCTTCCTGAACCACTGCTTGAAGAAGTTGTCTTCCAGAAACTGGCAGTAGGTCTGGGAGTTGAGCTTCACTCCATCCTCAACCCAAAAAGGTCCCACAAGTTCATCTTTGATGATACCAGCCCATACCAGTACCCCACCTCCACCTTGCTGGCATCTGAGTCAGAGTGGAGCTCTCTGCCCTTTACTGATCCAGCCTCTGGCCCATCCAACTGGCCCATCAAGAGTCACTCTCATTTCATCAGTCTATAAAACCTTTGGAAAATCAGTCTTAAGATATTTCTTGGCCCATTCTTGACGTTTTATCTCATGTTTCTTGTTCAAAGGTGGTCATTTTTCAGCCTTCCTTACCTTGGCCATGTCTCTGAGTATTGCACACCTTCTGCTTTTTGATACTCCAGTAACGTTGCAGCTCTGAAATATGGCAAAACTGGTGGTGAATGGCATCTTGGCAGCTTCACGCTTGATTTTCCTCAATTCGTGGGCAGTTAGTTTGTGCCTTTTTTGGCCAACATGCTTCTTGCGGCCCTCTTGGCTCTTTGCCATGAAACGCTTAATTGTTTGGTGATCACGCTTCAAAAGTTTGGAAATTTCAAGACTGCTGCATCCCTCTGCAAGACATCTCACAATTTTGGACTTTTCAGAGCCAGTCAAATCTCTCTTCTGACCCATTTTGCCAAAGGAAAGGAAGTTGCCTAAAAATTGAGCACACCTTATATAGGGTATTGATGTCATTAGTCAACACCCCTACTCATTACAGAGATGCACATCACCAGATTTACTTAATTGGTAGTTGGCTCTCAAGCCTATGCAGCATGGAGCAGGACAACAGGTATAAAAAGCATCATGTGATCAAAATACTCATTTGCATAAAAATTCTGCACACAGTGTATGCAGAGCAGGAGGCCGCACGTAGCCATCTATACACGGCAGGAGGTCGCACGGTGCCTTCTATACACAGCAGGGGGAATCACGGCGCCATCTATACACAGCTGGACTCCACACGGCGCCATTTATACACAGCGAGAGGCAGCACATAGCCATCTATACACAGCAGGTGGTCGCACGTAGAAAGCTATACACAGCGGGAGGCCGCGCGAAGCAATCTATACACAACAGGGGGCCGCACGATGCATTTATACACAAGAGGCCGCAAGTAGCCATCTATACACAACTGGAGGCCACACGTAGCCATCTATACACAGCGGGAGGCCACACGCAGCCACCTATACACAGCGGGAGGCCGCATTTAGCAATCTTTACACAGCGGGCGGCCACACGTAGCCATCTATGCACAGCAGGAGGCCGCACATAGCCATCTAAACAGAGCAGGAAGCTGCACGGTGCCATCTGTACACAGCAGGAGGCCGCACATAGTCATCTATACACAGCAGGAGGCCGCACGTAGCCATCTATACACAGCAGGAGGCCAGACGTAGCCATCTATACACAGCGGTAGGCCGCACGTAGCCATCTATACACAGTGGGCGGCGGCACTTAGCCATCTATACACCGCAGGAGGCCACACATAGTCAGCTATACACAGCGGGAGGCCACGCGTAGCCATCTATACATGGCAGGAAGCGAAACTGTGCCTTCTATACACTGCAGGGGGCTGCACGGTGCCAACTATACACTGCGGGAGGCCGCACGGCGCCATCTGTACACAGTGGGAGGCAGCACATAGCCATCTATACACAGCAGGTGGTCGCACGTAGCCAGCTATACACAGCGGGAGACCGCACGTAGCCACGTATACACTACAGGGGGCCGCACGATGCATTTAAACACAGGAGGCCGCACGTAGCCATCTATACACAGCAGGAGGCCACACGTAGCCATCTATACACAGTGGGTGGCATCACGTAGCCATCTATAAACAGCGGGAGGCCGCACGTAGCCATCTATACACAGCAGGAGGCCGCACAGCGCCATCTGTACACAGCAGGAGGCCGCACGTAGTCATCTATACACAGGTTGAGGCCGCACGTAGCCATCTATACAAAGCAGGAGGCCGCACGTAGCCATCTATACACAGCGGGAGGCCGCAAGTAGCAATCTATACGCAGCAGGAGGCCGCACGAAGCCATCTATACACAGCATGAGGCCACACGTAGCTATCTATACACAGCGGGAGGCCACATGTAGCCATCTATACAAAGTGAGAGGCCACACGGTGTCCCCCACATACAGCGGGAGGCCACATGTAGCCATCTATACACAGCAGGAGGCCACACGTAGCCATCTATACACAGCGGGAGGCCGCACGTAGCTATCTATACACAGCGGGAGGCCGTACGTAGCAATCTATACATAGCGGGAGGTCGCACGTAGCGATCTGTACAAGCAGGAGGCTGCACGGTGCCATCTGTACACAGCAGGAGGCCACACGGCACCATCTATACACAGGTTTAGGCCCCACGTAGCCATTTATACACAGCAGGAGGCTGCAAGTAGCTATCTATAAACAGCGGGAGGCCGCACGTAGCCATCTATACACAGCGGGAGGCCGCACGTAGCCATCTATACACAGCGGGAGGTCGTATGTAGCCATCTGTACACAGTGAGAGGCCACACGGCGTCCCACAGATACAGCGGGATGCCGCACGTAGCCATCTATACACAGCGGGAGGCCCCACGTAGCCAACTATAGACAGTAGGAGGCCGTACGGCACCATCTATACACAGCAGGTGGCCGTACATAGTCATCTATAGACAGTGGGAGGCCACACGTAGCCATCTGTACACAGCAAAAGGCCGCACGTAGACATCTATACACAGCAGGAGGCAGCACGTAGTCATCTATACACAGCAGGAGTCCACACGGTGCCATCTATACACAGCAAGATGCCGCACGTTGTCATCTATACACAGTGGGAG
The DNA here is from genome assembly GCF_046119375.1 of Phyllobates terribilis. Lineage (NCBI taxonomy): Eukaryota > Metazoa > Chordata > Amphibia > Anura > Dendrobatidae > Phyllobates > Phyllobates terribilis. The sequence continues at coordinate 289,486,118 of NW_027362761.1, forward strand.
GACACATGGCGCCTTGTATATACAGCGGGAGGCAGCACATAGGCATCTATACACAGTAGGAGGCCACACGTAGCCATCTATAAACAGCAGGATGCCACACGTGGTCATCTATACACAAGGGTAGGCTGCACGTAACCATCTATACACAGCGAGAGGCCGAACACAGCCATCTATGCACAGTGGGTGGACGCATGGCGCCTTGTATATACAGCGGGAGGCAGCACGTAGCCAACTATACACAGCAGGAGGCCACACGTAGCCATCTATACACAAGGGGAGGCCGCACGTAACCATCTATACACAGCGAGAGGCCGAACATAGCCATCTATGCACAGTAGGGGGCCGCACGTAGCCATCTATACACTGCATGAGGCCACACATAGCCATTTATACACAGCGGTAGGCCTCATGGTGCCATCTATACATAGCGGAAGGCCACAAGTAGCCATCTATATACAGCAGGAAGCCACATGTAGCCAGCAATACAGCGGGACACAACGCGTAGCCATCTATACACAGCAAGGGGCTGAATGTCGCTTCTATACATAGGATATGACACGTTGCATCTTTACACAGGAGGCCGCATGTAGCCATCTATACACAGCAGGAGGTCGCACTGTGCCATCTGTACACAGTGGGAGGCAGCACATAGCCATCTATACACAACAGGGGGCTGCACGATGCATTTAAACACAGGAGGCCGCACGTAGCCATCTCTACACAGCAGGAGGCCACACGTTGCCATCTATACAAAGCGGGAGGCCACACATAGCCATCTATACACAGTGGGAGGCCGCACATAGCCATCTATACACAGTGGGCGGCGGCACATAGACATCTATACACAGCGGAAGGCCGCACATAGCCATCTATACACAGCAGGAGGCAGCACGTAGTCATCTATACACAGGTTGAGGCCGCATGTAGCCATCTATACACAGCAGGAGGCCGCATGTAGCCATCTATACACAGCGGGAGGCCGCACGTAGCAATCTATACACAGCAGGAGGCCGCACAAAGCCATCTGTACACAGCAGGAGGCCACACGTATCTATCTATACACAGCGGGAGGCCACATGTAGCCATCTATACAAAGTGAGAGGCCACACGGCATCCCCCACATACAGCGGGTGGCCACATGTAGCCATCTATACACAGCAGAAGGCCACACGTAGCCATCTATACACAGCGGGAGGCCGCACGTAGCTATCTATAAACAGCGGGAGGCCGCACGTAGCAATCTATACATAGCGGGAGGCCGCACATAGCGATCTGTACAAGCAGTAGGCTGCACGGCGCCATCTGTACAGCAGGAGGCCACACGGCGCCATCTATACACAGGTTTAGGCCACACTTAGCCATTTATACACAGCAGGAGGCTGCACGTAGCTATCTATAAACAGCGGGAGGCGGCACATAGCCATCTATACACAGCAGGAGGCCGCACGTAGCCATCTATACACAGCGGGAGGCCGCATGTAGCCATCTGTACACAGTGAGAGGCCACACGGCATCCCCCATATACAGCGGGAGGCCGCACGTAGCCATCTATACACAGCGGGAGGCCCCACGTAGCCAACTATACACAGCAGGAGGCCGTACGGCACCATCTATACTCAGCAGGTGGCCGCACATAGTCATCTATAGACAGTGTGAGGCCACACGAAGCCATCTGTACACAGCAAAAGGCCGCACGTAGACATCTATACACAGCCGGAGGCCGCACGTAGCAATCTATACACAGCGGGAGGCCGCACGTAGCAATCTATGCATAGCGGGAGGCTGCACGTAGCGATCTGTACAAGCAGGAGGCTGCACGGCGCCATCTGTACACAGCAGGAGGCCACACGGAGCCATCTATACACAGGTTTAGGCCGCACATAGCCATTTATACACAGCAGGAGGCTGCACGTAGCTATCTATAAACAGCGGGAGGCGGCACGTAGCCATCTATACACAGCAGGAGGCCGCACGTAGCCATCTATACACAGTGGGACGCCGCATGTAGCCATCTGTACACAGTGAGAGGCCACACAGCGTCCCCCAGATACAGCGGGAGGCCGCACGTAGCCATCTGTACACAGCGGGAGGCCCCACGTAACCAACTATACACAGCAGGAGGCCGTACGGCACCATCTATACTCAGCAGGTGGCCGCACATAGTCATCTATAGACAGTGGGAGGCCACACGTAGCCATCTGTACACAGCAAAAGGCCGCACGTAGACATCTATACACAGCAGGAGGCAGCACGTAGTCATCTATACACAGCAGGAGTCCACACGGTGCCATCTATACACAGCAAGGGACCGCACGGTGTCATCTATACACAGTGGGAGGACGCATGGCGTCTTGTATATACAGCGGGAGGCAGCACGTAGCCATCTATACACAGCAGGAGGCCACACGTAGCCATCTATAAACAGCGGGATGCCACACGTGGTCATCTATACACAAGGGGAGGCCGCACATAACCATCTATACACAGCGAGAGGCCGAACATAGCCATCTATGCACAGTAGGGAGCCTCACGTAGCCATCTATACACTGCATGAGGCTACACGTAGCCATTTATTCACAGCGGTAGGCCTCATGGTGCCATATATACATAGCGGAAGGCCACAAGTAGCCATATATATACAGCAGTAGACCACATGCAGCCAGCAATACACAGCGGGACGCAACGCGTAGCCATCTATACACAACAGGTGGCTGAACGTCGCTTATATACATAGGAGACGACGCGTTGCATCTTTACACAGGAGGCCGCATGTAGCCATCTATAAACAGCAAGGGGCCACACGGTGTCATCTATACACAGTGGGTGGACGCATGGCGCCTTGTATATACAGCGGGAGGCAGTACGTAGCCATCTATACACAGCAGGAGGCCTCACGTAGCCATCTATAAACAGCGGGATGCCATACGTGGTCATCTATACACAAGGGGAGGCCGCACATAACCATCTATACACAGCAAGAGGCCGAACATAGCCATCTATGCACAGTATGGGGCCGCACGTAGCCATCTATACACTGCATGAGGCCACACGTAGCCATTTCTACACAGCTTTAGGCCACATGGTGCCATCTATACACAGCGGAAGGCCACAAGTAGCCATCTATATACAGCAGGGGGCCACATGTAGCCAGCTATACACAGCGGGACGCAACGTGTAGCCATCTATACACAGCAGGGGGCTGAACGTCGCGTCTATAAATAGGAGACGACACGTTGCATCTTTACACAGGAGGCCGTATGTAGCCATCTATACACAGCAGGAGGTCGCACGTAGCCATTTATACACAGCGGGAGGCCACACATAGCCATCTATACACAGCGGGAGGCCACATATAGCCATTTATACACAGCGGGAGGCCGCACGTAGCCATCTATACACAGTGGGCGGCGGCACATAGCCAGCTATACACAACGGGAGGCCGCACATGGCCATTTAAACACAGCAGGAGGCAGCACTGCGCAATCTATACACAGCAGGAGACCGCACGTAGTCATCTATACACAGGTTGAGGCCGCATGTAGCCATCTATAGACAGCAGGAGGCCACACTTAGCCATCTATAAACAGCGGGATGCCACACGTGGTCATCTATACACAAGGGGAGGCCGCACGTAACCATCTATACACTGTGAGAGGCCGCACGGTGTCATCTATAACAGTGAGAGGGCGCACGGTGCCTTGTATAAACAGCGGGAGGCAGCACTTAGCCATCTATACACAGCAGGAGGCCGCACGTAACCATCTATACACAGCGAGAGGCCGAACGTAGCCATCTATGCATAGTAGGGGGCCGCACGTAGCCATCTATACACTGCATGAGGCCACACGTAGCCATTTATACACAGCGGTAGGCCACATGATGCCATCTAAAAACAGCGGAAGGCCACAAGTAGCCATCTATATACATCAGCAGGTCACATGTAGCCACCTATACACAGCGGGAGGCAACGCGTAGCCATCTATACACAGCAGGGGGCTGCACGTCGCTTCTATACATGGGAGACGACACGTTGCATCTTTACACAGGAGGCCGCACATAGCCATCTATACACATCAGGAGGCAGCACGTAGTCTTCTAAACACAGGTTGAGGACGCAGGTAGCCATCTATACACAGCAGGAGGCCGCACGTAGCCATCTATACACAGCGGGAGGCCGCACGAAGCCATCTATACACAGCAGAAGGCCGCATGTAGCCATCTATACTCAGAGAGAGGCCACACGGCGTCCCCCAGATAAAGCGGGAGGCCACACGTAGCCATCTATACACAGCAGGAGGCCGCATGTAGCCATCTATACTCAGCAGAAGACCACACGAAGCCATCTAAACACAGCAGGAGGCCGCATGTAGCCATCTATACTCAGAGAGAGGCCACACGGCGTCCCCCAGATAAAGCGGGAGGCCACACGTAGCTATCTATACACAGTGGGAGGCCGCACATAGCTATCTATACACAGCGGGCGGCCGCACATAGCCATCTATACACAGCAGTAGGCCGCACGAAGCCATCTATACACAGCAGGAGGCTGAACGTAGCCATCTATACACAGCGGAAGGCCACAAGTAGCCATCTATATACAGCAGGAGGCCACATGTAGCCAGCTATACACAGCGGGACGCAACGTGTAGCCATCTATACACAGCAGGAGGTCGCACGTAGCCATTTATACACAGCGGGAGGCCACACATAGCCATCTATACACAGCGGGAGGCCACATATAGCCATTTATACACAGCGGGAGGCTGCACGTAGCCATCTATACACAGTGGGCGGCGGCACATAGCCAGCTATACACAACGGGAGGCCGCACATGGCCATTTAAACACAGCAGGAGGCAGCACTGCGCAATCTATACACAGCAGGAGGCCGCACGTAGTCATCTATACACAGGTTGAGGCCGCATGTAGCCATCTATAGACAGCAGGTGGCCACACTTAGCCATCTATAAACAGCGGGATGCCACACGTGGTCATCTATACACAAGGGGAGGCCGCACGTAACCATCTATACACTGCGAGAGGCCGCACGGTGTCATCTATAACAGTGAGAGGGCGCACGGCGCCTTGTATAAACAGCGGGAGGCAGCACTTAGCCATCTATACACAGCAGGAGGCCACACGTAACCATCTATACACAGCGAGAGGCCGAACGTAGCCATCTATGCATAGTAGGGGGCCGCATGTAGCCATCTATACACTGCATGAGGCCACACGTAGCCATTTATACACAGCGGTAGGCCACATGATGCCATCTAAAAACAGCGGAAGGCCACAAGTAGCCATCTATATACATCAGGAGGCCACATGTAGCCACCTATACACAGCAGGAGGCTGAACGTAGCCATCTATACACAGCGGGAGGCCGCATGTAGCCATCTGTACACAGCGAGAGGCCACACGGCATACCCCAGATACAGCGGGAGGCCGCACGTAGCCATCAATACAAGCAGGAGGCCGCAAGGCGCCATCTGTACACAGCAGGAGGCCGCACGGCGCCATCTATACACAGGCTTAGGCCGGAGGTAGCCATCTATACACAGCAGGAGGCCACACGTAGCCATCTATAAACAGCGGGAGGCCGCACGTAGCTATCTATACACAGCAGGAGGCGGCACAAAGCCATCTATACACAGCAGGAGGCCGCACGTAGCCATCTATACACAGCGGGAGGCCGCACGGCGTCCCCCAGATACAGCGGGAGGCCGCACTTAGCCATCTATACACAGCGGGAGGCTGCACATAGCCAACTATACACAGCAGGAGGCCGTACTGCGCCATCTATACACAGTAAAAGGCCGCACATAGTCATCTATAGACAGTGGGAGGCCACAAGTATCCATCTATACACAGCAAAAGGCTGCATGTAGACATCTATACACAGCAGGAGGCCGCACTTAGCCATCTATACACAGCGGGAGGCCGCACGTAGCTATCTATACACAGCAGGAGGCCGCACGAAGCCATCTATACACAGCAGAAGGGCGTATGTAGCCATCAATACCTAGTGAGAGGCCACACGGCGTCCCCCAGATAAAGCGGGAGGCCACACGTAGCCATCTATACACAGAGGGAGGCCACACATAGCCATCTATACACAGTGGGAGGCAGCACGTAGCTATCTATACACAGCGGGCGGCCGCACGTAGCCATCTATACACAGCAAAAGGCCGCACGTAGACAACTGTACACAGCAGGAGGCCGCACGTAGACATCAATGCACAGCAGGAGGCCACACGTAGTCATCTATACACAGAGGGAGGCCACACATAGCCATCTATACACAGTGGGAGGCAGCACGTAGCTATCTATACACAGCGGGCGGCCGCACGTAGCCATCTATACACAGCAAAAGGCCGCACATAGACATCTGTACACAGCAGGAGGCCGCACGTAGACATCTATACACAGCAGGAGGCCACACGTAGTCATCTATACACAGCAAGGGGCCACACGGGGTCATCTATACACAGTGGGAGGATGCACGGCGTCTTGTGTATACAGCGGGAGGCAGCACGTAGCCATCTATACAAGCAGGAGGCCGCACGGCGCCATCTGTACACAGCAGGAGGCGGCACGTAGCCATCTATAAACATTGGGAGGCCGCACGTAGCTATCTATACACAGGAGGAGGCCACACAAAGCCATCTATACACATCAGGAGGCCACACGTAGCCATCTATACACATCGGGAGGCCGCATTTAGCCATCTGTACACAGCAAGAGGCCACACGGCGTCCCGCAGATACAGCGTGAGGCCGCACGTAGCCATCTATACACAGTGGGAGGCTGCACATAGCCAACTATACACAGCAGGAGGCCGTACTGCACCATCTATACACAGCAAGTGGTCGCACATAGTCATCTGTAGACAGTGGGAGGCCACACGTAGCCATCTATACACAGCAAAAGGCCACACGTAGCCATCTATACACAGCAAAAGGCCACACGTAGACATCTATACACAGCAGGAGGCCGCACGGTGCCATCTATACACAGCGGGAGGCCGCACGTAGCCATCTATACACAGCAGGAGGCCGCACGAAGCCATCTATACACAGCGGGAGGCCGCACGAAGCCATCTATACACAGCAGAAGGCCGCATGTAGCCATCTATACTCAGAGAGAGGCCACACGGCGTCCCCCAGATAAAGCGGGAGGCCACACGTAGCCATCTATACACAGCAGGAGGCCGCATGTAGCCATCTATACTCAGCAGAAGACCACACGAAGCCATCTAAACACAGCAGGAGGCCGCATGTAGCCATCTATACTCAGAGAGAGGCCACACGGCGTCCCCCAGATAAAGCGGGAGGCCACACGTAGCTATCTATACACAGTGGGAGGCCGCACATAGCTATCTATACACAGCGGGCGGCCGCACATAGCCATCTATACACAGCAGTAGGCCGCACGAAGCCATCTATACACAGCAGGAGGCTGAACGTAGCCATCTATACACAGCGGAAGGCCACAAGTAGCCATCTATATACAGCAGGAGGCCACATGTAGCCAGCTATACACAGCGGGACGCAACGTGTAGCCATCTATACACAGCAGGAGGTCGCACGTAGCCATTTATACACAGCGGGAGGCCACACATAGCCATCTATACACAGCGGGAGGCCACATATAGCCATTTATACACAGCGGGAGGCTGCACGTAGCCATCTATACACAGTGGGCGGCGGCACATAGCCAGCTATACACAACGGGAGGCCGCACATGGCCATTTAAACACAGCAGGAGGCAGCACTGCGCAATCTATACACAGCAGGAGGCCGCACGTAGTCATCTATACACAGGTTGAGGCCGCATGTAGCCATCTATAGACAGCAGGTGGCCACACTTAGCCATCTATAAACAGCGGGATGCCACACGTGGTCATCTATACACAAGGGGAGGCCGCACGTAACCATCTATACACTGCGAGAGGCCGCACGGTGTCATCTATAACAGTGAGAGGGCGCACGGCGCCTTGTATAAACAGCGGGAGGCAGCACTTAGCCATCTATACACAGCAGGAGGCCACACGTAACCATCTATACACAGCGAGAGGCCGAACGTAGCCATCTATGCATAGTAGGGGCCCGCATGTAGCCATCTATACACTGCATGAGGCCACACGTAGCCATTTATACACAGCGGTAGGCCACATGATGCCATCTAAAAACAGCGGAAGGCCACAAGTAGCCATCTATATACATCAGGAGGCCACATGTAGCCACCTATACACAGCAGGAGGCTGAACGTAGCCATCTATACACAGCGGGAGGCCGCATGTAGCCATCTGTACACAGCGAGAGGCCACACGGCATACCCCAGATACAGCAGGAGGCCGCAAGGCGCCATCTGTACACAGCAGGAGGCCGCACGGCGCCATCTATACACAGGCTTAGGCCGGAGGTAGCCATCTATACACAGCAGGAGGCCACACGTAGCCATCTATAAACAGCGGGAGGCCGCACGTAGCTATCTATACACAGCAGGAGGCGGCACAAAGCCATCTATACACAGCAGGAGGCCGCACGTAGCCATCTATACACAGCGGGAGGCCGCACGGCGTCCCCCAGATACAGCGGGAGGCCGCACTTAGCCATCTATACACAGCGGGAGGCTGCACATAGCCAACTATACACAGCAGGAGGCCGTACTGCGCCATCTATACACAGTAAAAGGCCGCACATAGTCATCTATAGACAGTGGGAGGCCACAAGTATCCATCTATACACAGCAAAAGGCTGCATGTAGACATCTATACACAGCAGGAGGCCGCACTTAGCCATCTATACACAGCGGGAGGCCGCACGTAGCTATCTATACACAGCAGGAGGCCGCACGAAGCCATCTATACACAGCAGAAGGGCGTATGTAGCCATCAATACATAGTGAGAGGCCACACGGCGTCCCCCAGATAAAGCGGGAGGCCACACGTAGCCATCTATACACAGAGGGAGGCCACACATAGCCATCTATACACAGTGGGAGGCAGCACGTAGCTATCTATACACAGCGGGCGGCCGCACGTAGCCATCTATACACAGCAAAAGGCCGCACGTAGACAACTGTACACAGCAGGAGGCCGCACGTAGACATCTATGCACAGCAGGAGGCCACATGTAGTCATCTATACACAGAGGGAGGCCACACATAGCCATCTATACACAGTGGGAGGCAGCACGTAGCTATCTATACACAGCGGGCGGCCGCACGTAGCCATCTATACACAGCAAAAGGCCGCACATAGACATCTGTACACAGCAGGAGGCCGCACGTAGACATCTATACACAGCAGGAGGCCACACGTAGTCATCTATACACAGCAAGGGGCCACACGGGGTCATCTATACACAGTGGGAGGATGCACGGCGTCTTGTGTATACAGCGGGAGGCAGCACGTAGCCATCTATACAAGCAGGAGGCCGCACGGCGCCATCTGTACACAGCAGGAGGCCGCACGTAGCCATCTATAAACATTGGGAGGCCGCACGTAGCTATCTATACACAGGAGGAGGCCACACAAAGCCATCTTTACACATCAGGAGGCCACACGTAGCCATCTATACACATCGGGAGGCCGCATTTAGCCATCTGTACACAGCAAGAGGCCACACGGCGTCCCGCAGATACAGCGTGAGGCCGCACGTAGCCATCTATACACAGCGGGAGGCTGCACATAGCCAACTATACACAGCAGGAGGCCGTACTGCACCATCTATACACAGCAAGTGGTCGCACATAGTCATCTGTAGACAGTGGGAGGCCACACGTAGCCATCTATACACAGCAAAAGGCCACACGTAGCCATCTATACACAGCAAAAGGCCACACGTAGACATCTATACACAGCAGGAGGCCGCACGGTGCCATCTATACACAGCGGGAGGCCGCACGTAGCCATCTATACACAGCAGGAGGCCGCACGAAGCCATCTATACACAGCAGGAGGCCGCACGAAGCCATCTATACACAGCAGGAGGCCGCATGTAGCCATCTATACACAGTGAGAGGCCACAAAGCGTCCCCCAGATAAAGCGGGAGGCCACACATAGCCATCTATACACAGAGGGAGGCCACACATAGCCATCTATACACAGTGGGAGGCAGCACGTAGCTATCTATACACAGTGGGCGGCCGCACGTAGCCATCTATACACAGCAAAAGGCCGCACGTAGACATCTGTACACAGCAGGAGGCCGCACGTAGACATCTATACACAGCAGGAGGCCACACGTAGTAATCTATACACAGCAAGGGGCCGCACTGTGTCATCTATACACAGTGGGAGGACGCACGGCGTCTTGTGTATACAGCGGGAGGCAGCACGTAGCCATCGATACACAGCAGGAGGCCACACGTAGCCATCTATAAACAGCGGGAGGCCACACGTGGCCATCTTTACACAGCGGGAGGCTGCACGTAACTATTTATACACAGCGAGAGGTCGAATGTAGCCATCAATGCACAGTAGGGGGCTGCATGTAGCCATTTATACACAGCGGTAGGCCACATGGTGCCATCTATGCACTGCGGCAGACCACAAGTAGCCATCTATGTACAGCAGGAGGCCACACGTAGCCAGCTATACACAAAGGGAGGCCACACGTATCCATCTATACACAGTAGGGGGCTGCACGTCGCATCTATACATAGGAGGCCACTCGTTGCATCTTTACACAGGAGGCCGCACGTAGCCATCTATACACGGCAGGAGGCCGCACGATGACTTCTATACACAACAGGGGGCCGCATGGCGCCATCTTTACACAGCGTGAGACCGCACGGCGCCATCTATACACAGCGGGAGGCAGCACATAGCCGTCTATACACAGCAAGTGGTCGCACATTGCCAGCTATACACAACAGGGGGCCACACGATGCATTTATACACAGGAGGCAGCACGTAGCCATCTATACACAGCAGGAGGCCACACATAGCCATCTATACACAGGAGTAGGCCACACGTAGCCATCTATACTTAGTGGGAGGCCATACGTAGCTATCTATACACAGCGGGGGGCCACACGTAGCCATCTATACACAGCGGGAAGCCGCATGTAGACATCTATACACAGCAGGAGGCCGCACGTAGTCATCTATACACAGCAGGAGTCCGCACGGTGCCATCTATACACAGCAAGGGGCCGCACGGTGTCATCTACACACAGTGGGAGGACGCACGGCGCCTTGTATAAACAGCGGAAGGCAGCACTTGGCCAACTATACACAGCAGGAGGCCGCACATAACTATCTATACACAGCGAGAGGCCGAACGTAGCCATCTATGCATAGTAGGGGGCCGCACGTAGCCATCTATACACTGCATGAGGCCACACGTAGCCATTTATACACAGCGGTAGGCCACATGGTGCCATCTATAAACATCGGAAGGCCACAAGTAGACATCTATATACACCAGGAGGCCACATGTAGCCAGCTATACACAGCGGGAGGCAACGCATAGCTATCTAAACACAGCAGGGGGCTGCACGTCACTTCTATACATAGGAGACGACAAGTTGCATCTTTACACAGGTGGCCGCACGTAGCCATCTATACACAGCAGGAGGCAGCACGTAGTCTTCTAAGCACAGGTTGAGGACGCAGGTAGCCATCTATACACAGCAGGAGGCCGCACGTAGCCATCTATACATAGCGGGAGGCCGCACGAAGCCACCTATACACAGCAGGAGGCCGCACAAAGCCATCTATACACAGCAGGAGGCCGCATGTAGCCATCTATACACAGTGAGAGGCCACACGGCGTCCCCCAGATAAAGTGGGAGGCCACACGTAGCCATCTATACACAGAGGGAGGGCACACGTAGCCATCTATACACAGTGGGAGGCCGCATGTAGCTATCTATACACAGCAGGCAGCTGCACATAGCCATCTATACACAGCGGGAGGCCGCATGTAGCCATCTGTACACAGCGTGAGGCCACACGGCATCCCCCAGATACAGCGGGAGGCTGCAGATAGCCATCTATACACAGCGGGAGGCCGCAAGTAGCAAACTATACACAGCAGGAGGCCGTACGGTGCCTTCTATACACAGCAGGTGGCCGCACATAGTCATCTAGAGACAGTGGGAGGCCACACATACCCATCTATACACAGCAAAAGGCCACACGTAGACATCTATACACAGCAGGAAGCCACACGGTGCCATCTATACACAGCAAGGGGCCGCACTGTGTCATCTATACACAGTGGGAGGACGCACTGCGCGTTGTATATACAGCGGGAGGCAGCACGTAGCCATCGATACAGAGCAGGAGGCCACACGTAGCCATCTATAAACAGCGGGAGGTCACACGTGGCCATCTATACACAGCGGGAGGCCGCACGTAGCCATCTATACACAGCGGGAGGCCACACGGCATCCCTCAGATACAGCGGGAGGCCGCACATAGCATCTATACACAGCGGGAGGCCACACGTAGCAAACTATACACAGCAGGAGGCCGTACGGCGCCTTCTATACACAGCAGGTGGCCGCACATAGTCATCTATAGACAGTGGGAGGCCACGCGTAGCCATCTATACACAGCAAAAGGCCACACGTAGACATCTATACACAGCAGGAAGCCGCACGGTGCCATCTATACACAGCAAGGGGCCGCACTGTGTCATCTATACACAGTGGGAGGACGCACGGCACCTTGTATATACAGCGGGAGGCAGCACGTAGCCATCGATACACAGCAGGAGGCCACACGTAGCCATCTATAAACAGCGGGAGGCCACACGTGGCCATCTATACACAGCGGGAGGCCGCACGTAACTATCTATACACAGCGAGAGGTCGAAAGTAGCCATCTATGCACAGTAGGGGGCCGCACGTAGCCATTTATACACAGCGGTAGGCCACACGGTGCCATCTATACACAGTGGTAGACCACAAGTAGCCATCTATGTACAGAAGGAGGTCACACATAGCTAGCTATACACAGCGGGAGGCCACACGTAGCCATCTATACACAGCAGGGGGCTGCACGTTGCATCTATGCATAGGAGGCCACTCGTTGCATCTTTACACAGAAGGCCGCACGTAGCCATCTATACACAGCAGAGTTCGCCCGGTGCCATCTATGCACAGTGGGAGGCAGCACGTAGCATCTGTATGCAACAGGGGGACGCACGATGCATTTATACACAGAAGGCAGTACATAGCCATCTATACACAGCAGGAGGCCACACATAGCCATCTATACACAGGAGGAGGCCACACGTAGCCACCTATACACAGCGGGAGGCCACATGTAGACATCTATACACAGCGGGAGCCCACAAGTAGCCATCTATACACAGCGGGAGGCCGCACTTAGCCATCTATACACAGCGGGAGGCCCACATATTCATCTATACACAGCATGATGCAGCACGGCGCTATCTATACACAGCAGGAGGCCGCAAATAGTCATCTATACACAGAAGGAGGACGCACGTAGTCATCTATACACAGCAGTAGGCCGCACGTAGCCATCTATACACCACGGGAGGCCGCACGTAACCATCTATACACAGCAGGAGGCCGCACGCAGCTATCTATACACTGCGGGAGGCCGCACGTAACCATCTATACACAGCAGGAGGCCGCACGGCGCCATCTATACACAGCAGGAGGCCGAACCTACTCATCTATACACAGAAGGAGGACGCACGTAGCCATCTATACAAAGCAGGAGGCTGCAAGTAGCCATCTATACAGAGCGGGAGACCGCATGAAGCCATCTATACACAGGGGGAAAACGCACGGTGCCTTGTATACACAGCAGGAGGCAGCACAAAGCCATCTATACACAGCATGATGCCAGACGGCGCCATCTATACACAGACGGAGGCCGCACATAGACATCTATACACAGCAGGATGCCGCACGTAGCCAATTAGACACAGCAGGAGGCCGCACGTAGCCATCTATACACAGCAGGAGGTTGCACAAAGCCATCTATACACAGCAGGAGGCTGCATGAAGCCATCTATACACAGCAGGAGGCCGCATGTAGCCATCTATACACAGTGAGAGGCCACACGTAGCCATCTATACGCAGCGGGAGGCCACACGTAGCAAACTATACAGAGCAGGAGGCCGTACGGCGCCTTCTATACACAGCAGGTAGCCGCACATAGTCATCTATAGACAGTGGGAGGCCACACATAGCCATCTATACATAGCAAAAGGCCACACGTAGACATCTATACACAGCAGGAAGCCGCACGGTGCCATCTATACACAGCAAGGGGCCGCACTGTGTCATCTATACATAGTGGGAGGACGCACGGCGCCTTGTATATACAGCGGGAGGCAGCATGTAGCCATCGATACACAGCAGGAGGCCTCACGTAGCCATCTATAAACAGCGGGAGGCCACACGTGGCCATCTATACACAGCGGGAGGCCGCACGTAACTATCTATACACAGCGAGAGGTCGAAAGTAGCCATCTATGCACAGTAGTGGGCCGCACGTAGCCATCTATTCACTGCGACATGCCACACGTAGCCATTTATACACAGCGGTAGGCCACAGGGTGCCATCTATACACAGCGGTAGACCACAAGTAGCCATCTATGTACAGAAGGAGGTCACACGTAGCTAGCTAAACACAACGGGAGGCCACACGTAGCCATCTATACACAGCAGGGGGCTGCACGTTGCATCTATACATAGGAGGCCACTCGTTGCATCTTTACACAGTAGGCCGCACGTAGCCATCTATACACAGCAGAGGTCGCCCGTTGCCATCTATGCACAGTGGGAGGCAGCACGTAGCATCTATACGCAACAGGGGGACGCACGATGCATTTATACACAGGAGGCAGTACACAGCCATCTATGCACAGCAGGAGGCCACACATAGCCATCTATACACAGGAGGAGGCCACACATAGCCACCTATACACAGCGGGAGGCCACATGTAGACATCTATACACAGCGGGAGCCCACAAGTAGCCATCTATACACAGCGGGAGGCCGCACTTAGCCATCTATACTCAGCGGGAAGCCGCACATATTCATCTATACACAGCATGATGCAGCACGGCGCTATCTATACACAGCAGGAGGCCGCAAATAGTCATCTATACACAGAAGGAGGACGCACATAGCCATCTATACACAGCAGTAGGCCGCACGTAGCCATCTATACACCACGGGAGGCCGCACGTAACCATCTATACACAGCAGGAGGCCGCACGTAGCCATCTATACACCGCGGGAGGCCGCATGTAACCATCTATACACAGCAGGAGGCCACACGTAGCCATCTATACACAGCAGGGGGCTGCACGTTGCATCTATACATAGGAGGCCACTCGTTGCATCTTTACACAGTAGGCCGCACGTAGCCATCTATACACAGCAGAGGTCGCCCGTTGCCATCTATGCACAGTGGGAGGCAGCACGTAGCATCTATACGCAACAGGGGGACGCACGATGCATTTATACACAGGAGGCAGTACACAGCCATCTATGCACAGCAGGAGGCCACACATAGCCATCTATACACAGGAGGAGGCCACACATAGCCACCTATACACAGCGGGAGGCCACATGTAGACATCTATACACAGCGGGAGCCCACAAGTAGCCATCTATACACAGCGGGAGGCCGCACTTAGCCATCTATACTCAGCGGGAAGCCGCACATATTCATCTATACACAGCATGATGCAGCACGGCGCTATCTATACACAGCAGGAGGCCGCAAATAGTCATCTATACACAGAAGGAGGACGCACATAGCCATCTATACACAGCAGTAGGCCGCACGTAGCCATCTATACACCACGGGAGGCCGCACGTAACCATCTATAAACAGCAGGAGGCCGCACGTAGCCATCTATACACCGCGGGAGGCCGCACGTAACCATCTATACACAGCAGGAGGCCGCACGGCGCCATCTATACACAGCAGGAGGCCGCACCTACTCATCTATACACAGAAGGAGGACGCATGTAGCCATCTATACAGAGCGGGAGGCCGCACGAAGCCATCTATACACAGGGGGAAAACGCACGGTGCCTTCTATACACAGCGGGAGGCAGCACAAATCCATCTATACACAGCATGATGCCAGACGGCGCCATCTATACACAGACGGAGGCCGCACGTATGCATCTATACACAGCAGGATGCCGCACGTAGCCAACTAGACACAGCGGGAGGCCGCACGTAGCCATCTATACACAGCAGGAAGTTGCACAAAGCCATCTATACACAGCAGGAGGCTGCATGAAGCCATCTATACACAGCAGGAGGCCGCATGTAGCCATCTATACACAGTGAGAGGCCACAAGGCGTCCCCTAGATAAAGCGGGAGGCCACACGTAGTCATCTATACACAGCGAGAGGCCACACGTAGCCATCTATACGCAGTGGGAGGCCGCACGTAGCTATCTATACACAGCGGGAGGCCGCACGTAGCCATCTATACAAGCAGGAGGCCGCACGGCGCCAACTGTACACAGCAGGAGGCCGCACGGCGCAATCTATAAACAGGTTTAGGCCGCACGTAGCCATCTATACACAGCAGGAGGCCCCACGTAGCCATCTATACACAGCAGGAGGCCGCACGTAGCCATCTATAAACAGCGGGAGACCGCACATAGCCATCTATACACAGCGAGAGGCCACACGGCGTCCCCCAGATACAGCGGGAGTCCACACGTAGCCATCTATACACAGCGGGAGGCCACACGTAGCCAACTTTACACAGCAGGAGGCTGTATGGCGCCATCTATACACAGCAGGTGGCCGCACATAGTCATCTATAGACAGTGGGAGGCCACACGTAGCCATCTACACACAGAAAAAGGCCGCACGTAGAGATCTATACACAGCGGGATGCCGCACATAGACATCTATACACAGCAGGAGGCCACACGTAGTCATCTATACACAGCAGGAGGCCGCACGTTGCCAACTATGCACAGCAAGGGGCCGCACAATGTCATCTATACACAGTGGGAGGACGCACGGCGCCTAGTATATACAGTGGGAGGCAGCACGTAGCCATCTATACACAGCAGGAGGCCGCACGTAGTCATCTATAAACAACGTTAGACCGCATGTAGCCATCTATACACAGTAGGAGGCCGCATGAAGCCATCTATACACAGCGGGAGGCTGCATGTAGCCATCTCTACACAGCGAGAGGCCACACGGCGTCCCCCAGACACTGCGGGAGGACACACGTAGCCATTTATACACAGCGGTAGGCCACACGGTGCCATCTATACACAGCGGAAGACCACAAGAAGCCATCTATTTACAGCAGGGGGCTGCACATCGCATCTATACATAGGAGGTCATACGTTGCATCTTTACACAAGGGGCCGCACGTAGCCATCTATACACAGCAGGAGGTCGCAAGGTGCCATCTATGCACAGCTGGAGGCCGCACGTAGCCATCTATACAGGGCAGGAGGCCGCATGATGACTTCTATACACAGCAGGGGGCTGAACGGTGCCATCTTTACACAGCGGGTGACCGCATAGCACCATTTATACACAGCGGGAGGCAGCACATAGCCATCTATACACAGCAGGTGGTCTCACGTAGCCAGCTATACACAACGGGAGGCCGCACGTAGCCATCTATACAAGCAGAAGGCCGCATGGCGCCAACTGTATGCAGCAGGAGGCCGCACGGCGCCATCTATAAACAGGTTTAGGCCGCACGTAGCCATCTATACACAGCAGGAGTCCAAACGTAGCCATCTATAAACAGCGGGAGACAGCACATAGCCATCTATACACAGCGAGAGGCCACACGGCGTCCCCCAGATACAGCGGGAGTCCGCACGTAGCCATCTATACACAGTGGGAGGCCGCACGTAGCCAACTTTACACAGCAGGAGGCCGTACGGCACCATCTATACACAGCAGGTGGCCGCACATGGTCATCTATAGACAGTGGGAGGCCACACGTAGCCATCTATACACAGCAAAAGGCCGCAAGTAGACATCTATACACAGCAGGAGGCCACACGTAGTCATCTATACAAAGCAGGAGACCGCACGGTGACAACTATACACAGCAAGGGGCCGCACGGTGTCATCTATTCACAGTGGGAGGACGCTTGGCGCCTTGTATATACAGCGGGAGGCAGCACGTAGCCATCTATACCCAGCAGCAGGCCGCACGTAGCCATCTATAAACAGCGATAGACCGCATGTAGCCATCTATACACAGTAGGAGGCCGCACGAAGCCATCTATACACAGCGGGAGGCTGCATGTAGCCATCTCTACACAGCGAGAGGCCACACGGCGTCCCCCAGACACTGCGGGAGGCCACACGTAGCCATTTATACACAGCGGAAGGCCACACGGTGCCATCTATACACAGAGGAAGACCACAAGAAGCCATCTATTTACAGCAGGGGGCTGCACGTCGCATCTATACATAGGAGGCAACACGTTGCATCTTTACACAAGGGGGCGCACGTAGCCATCTATACACAGCAGGAGGTCGCAAGGTGCCATCTGTGCACAGTGGGAGGCCGCACGTAGCCATCTATACACGGCAGGAGGCCGCACGATAACTTGTATACACAGCAGGGGGGCGAACGGCGCCATCTTTACACAGCGGTAGACCGCACGGCGCCATCTATACACCGCGGGAGGCAGCACATAGCCATCTGTACACAACAGGGGGCCGCACAATGCATTTATACACAGGAGGCAGCACGTAGCCATCTATACACAGCAGGAGGCCACACATAGCCATCTATTCACAGGAGGAAGCCACACGCAGCCATCTATACATAGCGGGAGGCCACACGAAGCCATCTATACACAGCGGGAGGCCACACGTAGCCATCTATACACAGCGGGAGGCCGCAATTGGCCATCTATACACAGCGGGAGGCCGCACGTAGCCATCTATTCACAGCATGATGCAGCACGGCGCCATCTATACACAGCAGGAGGCTGCATGTAGTCATCTACACACAGAAGGAGGACGCACGTAGCCATCTAAACACAGCGGGAGGCAGGATGTAGCCATATATACACAGCAGGAGGCCACATGGCGCCATATATACACAGCAGGAGGCCGCACGTAGTCATCTATACACAGGAGGAGGCCACACGTAGCCATCTATGCAAAGCAGGAGGCCGCACGTAGCCATCTATACACAGCGGGAGGCCACCCATAGCCATCAATGCACAGCAGGAGGCCAAACGAAGCCAACAATACACAGCAGGAGTCCGCATGTAGCCATCTATACAGAGTGAGAGGCCGCACGGCGCCATCCTTTCACAGCAGGAGGCCACAAGTAGTCATCTATACACAGAAGGAGGACGTACGTAGCCATCTATACACAGCAGGAGGCCAAACATAGCCATCTATACACCGTGGGAGTCCTCACGTAGCCATCTATACACAGCAGGAGGCCGCACGGCACCATCTATACACAGCAGGAGGCCCCACGTAGCCATCAATACACAGCAGAAGGCCACACATAGCCATCTATGACTGCACAAAGCCATCTATATACAGCAGGAGGCCGCACGTAGCTATCTATACACAGCTAGAGGCCGCACGGCGCCATCTTCTTACAACAGGAGGCCGCACCTAGTCAACTATACACAGAAGGAGGACGCACGTAGCCATCTATACACAGCAGGAGGCCGCACGTAGCCATCTATACACAGCGGGATGCCGCACGTAGCCATCTATACACAGCGGGAGTCCGCATGGCGCAATCTATACACAGCGGGAGGCAGCACATAGCCATCTATACACAGCAGGTGGTCGAACATAGCCAGCTATACACAGCGGAAGGCCGCACGTAGCCATCTATACACAACAGGGGGCCGCACGATGCATTTATACACAGTAGGCCGCACATAGCCATCTATACACAGCAGGAGGCTACACTTAGCCATCTATACACAGCAGAAGGCCACACGTAGCCATCTATACACAGCGGGAGGCCGCACGTAGTCATCTATACACAGCGGGAGGCCGCACTCAGCCATCTAAACACAGCGGGAGGCCGCACGTAGCCATCTATACACAGCATGATGCCGCACTCAGCCATCTATACACAGCCGGAGGCCGCACGTATTCATTTATACACAGAAGGAGTATGCACGTAGTCATCTATACACAGCAGGAGGCTGCACGTAGCTATCTGTACACAGCGGGAGGCCGCACGTAGCCATCTTTAAACAGCAGGAGGCCACACAGCGCCATCTATACACAGCAGGAGGCCGCACGTAGTCATCTATACACAGGAGGAGGCCACACGTAGCCATCTATACACAGCCGGAGGCCGCACATAGCCATCTATACACAGCGGGAGGCCGCACATAGCCATCTATACACAGCAGGAGGCCGCATGTAGCCATCTATATACAGTGAGAGGACGCACGGCGCCATCTTCTCACAACAGGAGGCCGCACGTAGTCATCTATGCACAGAAGGAGGACGCACGTAGCCATCTATACACAGCAGGAGGCCGCACGTAGCCATCTATACAGAAAGCAAAAAATATATCTCATACCCTACCATCATTATATATAAATGTAAAGCAAAGTTGCATAATAAATATAGGGTACTTAGTGAACTATTTTTGATCAAAAAAAGTATACAAGCCGTCCCACCAGCGGCAAGGTGACCCTAAATTGGGACGGTACCTATACTGCCTATATTAAAAACCTTACTGTATATCAAAGTTGAAGTAATGCATATAAAAGGGTAGACAAATAGGACTGGGTCCCAACTCCAGACCACCCAGGCCCGTGGTAAGCTACATATATACCAGTCAGCTCAACAAAGGGGATGCCACACCCTTAAATTGCACAGAATGCAAACAAGACAAAAAACCAAGCAATGTGAACTGAGGTCTAAGATGGTAGACATGCAAGAAATAGGAGCATGTTCACACTAGCAAAAAGAAGCAAAACCTACAAAAGACAAAAGACAAAAATATATCTCATACCCTACCATCATTATATATAAATGTAAAGCAAAGTTGCATAATAAATATAGGGTACTTAGTGAACTATTTTTGATCAAAAAAAGTATACAAGCCGTCCCACCAGCGGCAAGGTGACCCTAAATTGGGACGGTACCTACACTGCCTATATTAAAAACTTTTTTTGATCAAAAATAGTTCACTAAGTACCCTATATTTATTATGCAACTTTGCTTTACATTTATATATAATGATGGTAGGGTATGAGATATATTTTTGTCTTTTGTCTTTTGTAGGTTTTGCTTCTTTTTGCTAGTGTGAACATGCTCCTATTTCTTGCATGTCTACCATCTTAGACCTCAGTTCACATTGCTTGGTTTTTTGTCTTGTTTGCATTCTGTGCAATTTAAGGGTGTGGCATCCCCTTTGTTGAGCTGACTGGTATATATGTAGCTTACCACGGGCCTGGGTGGTCTGGAGTTGGGACCCGGTCCTATTTGTCTACCCTTTTATATGCATTACTTCAACTTTGATATACAGTAAGGTTTTTAATATAGGCAGTATAGGTACCGTCCCAATTTAGGGTCACCTTGCCGCTGGTGGGACGGCTTGTATACTTTTTTTGATCAAAAATAGTTCACTAAGTACCCTATATTTATTATGCAACTTTGCTTTACATTTATATATAATGATGGTAGGGTATGAGATATATTTTTGTCTTTTGTCTTTTGTAGGTTTTGCTTCTTTTTGCTAGTGTGAACATGCTCCTATTTCTTGCATGTCTACCATCTTAGACCTCAGTTCACATTGCTTGGTTTTTTGTCTTGTTTGCATTCTGTGCAATTTAAGGGTGTGGCATCCCCTTTGTTGAGCTGACTGGTATATATGTAGCTTACCACGGGCCTGGGTGGTCTGGAGTTGGGACCCGGTCCTATTTGTCTACCCTTTTATATGCATTACTTCAACTTTGATATACAGTAAGGTTTTTAATATAGGCAGTATAGGTACCGTCCCAATTTAGGGTCACCTTGCCGCTGGTGGGACGGCTTGTATACTTTTTTTGATCAAAAATAGTTCACTAAGTACCCTATATTTATTATGCAACTTTGCTTTACATTTATATATAATGATGGTAGGGTATGAGATATATTTTTGTCTTTTGTCTTTTGTAGGTTTTGCTTCTTTTTGCTAGTGTGAACATGCTCCTATTTCTTGCATGTCTACCATCTTAGACCTCAGTTCACATTGCTTGGTTTTTTGTCTTGTTTGCATTCTGTGCAATTTAAGGGTGTGGCATCCCCTTTGTTGAGCTGACTGGTATATATGTAGCTTACCACGGGCCTGGGTGGTCTGGAGTTGGGACCCGGTCCTATTTGTCTACCCTTTTATATGCATTACTTCAACTTTGATATACAGTAAGGTTTTTAATATAGGCAGTATAGGTACCGTCCCAATTTAGGGTCACCTTGCCGCTGGTGGGACGGCTTGTATACTTTTTTTGATCAAAAATAGTTCACTAAGTACCCTATATTTATTATGCAACTTTGCTTTACATTTATATATAATGATGGTAGGGTATGAGATATATTTTTGTCTTTTGTCTTTTGTAGGTTTTGCTTCTTTTTGCTAGTGTGAACATGCTCCTATTTCTTGCATGTCTACCATCTTAGACCTCAGTTCACATTGCTTGGTTTTTTGTCTTGTTTGCATTCTGTGCAATTTAAGGGTGTGGCATCCCCTTTGTTGAGCTGACTGGTATATATGTAGCTTACCACGGGCCTGGGTGGTCTGGAGTTGGGACCCGGTCCTATTTGTCTACTCTTTTATATGCATTACTTCAACTTTGATATACAGTAAGGTTTTTAATATAGGCAGTATAGGTACCGTCCCAATTTAGGGTCACCTTGCCGCTGGTGGGACGGCTTGTATACTTTTTTTGATCAAAAATAGTTCACTAAGTACCCTATATTTATTATGCAACTTTGCTTTACATTTATATATAATGATGGTAGGGTATGAGATATATTTTTGTCTTTTGTCTTTTGTAGGTTTTGCTTCTTTTTGCTAGTGTGAACATGCTCCTATTTCTTGCATGTCTACCATCTTAGACCTCAGTTCACATTGCTTGGTTTTTTGTCTTGTTTGCATTCTGTGCAATTTAAGGGTGTGGCATCCCCTTTGTTGAGCTGACTGGTATATATGTAGCTTACGACGGGCCTGAGTGGTCTGGAGTTGGGACCCGGTCCTATTTGTCTACCCTTTTATATGCATTACTTCAACTTTGATATACAGTAAGGTTTTTAATATAGGCAGTATAGGTACCGTCCCAATTTAGGGTCACCTTGCCGCTGGTGGGACGGCTTGTATACTTTTTTTGATCAAAAATAGTTTACTAAGTACCCTATATTTATTATGCAACTTTGCTTTACATTTATATATAATGATGGTAGGGTATGAGATATATTTTTGTCTTTTGTCTTTTGTAGGTTTTGCTTCTTTTTGCTTGTGTGAACATGCTCCTATTTCTTGCATGTCTACCATCTTAGACCTCAGTTCACATTGCTTGGTTTTTTGTCTTGTTTGCATTCTGTGCAATTTAAGGGTGTGGCATCCCCTTTGTTGAGCTGACTGGTATATATGTAGCTTACCACGGGCCTGGGTGGTCTGGAGTTGGGACCCGGTCCTATTTGTCTACCCTTTTATATGCATTACTTCAACTTTGATATACAGTAAGGTTTTTAATATAGGCAGTATAGGTACCGTCCCAATTTAGGGTCACCTTGCCGCTGGTGGGACTGCTTGTATACTTTTTTTGATCAAAAATAGTTCACTAAGTACCCTATATTTATTATGCAACTTTGCTTTACATTTATATATAATGATGGTAGGGTATGAGATATATTTTTGTCTTTTGTCTTTTGTAGGTTTTGCTTCTTTTTGCTAGTGTGAACATGCTCCTATTTCTTGCATGTCTACCATCTTAGACCTCAGTTCACATTGCTTGGTTTTTTGTCTTGTTTGCATTCTGTGCAATTTAAGGGTGTGGCATCCCCTTTGTTGAGCTGACTGGTATATATGTAGCTTACCACGGGCCTGGGTGGTCTGGAGTTGGGACCCGGTCCTATTTGTCTACCCTTTTATATGCATTACTTTAACTTTGATATACAGTAAGGTTTTTAATATAGGCAGTATAGGTACCGTCCCAATTTAGGGTCACCTTGCCGCTGGTGGGACGGCTTGTATACTTTTTTTGATCAAAAATAGTTCACTAAGTACCCTATATTTATTATGCAACTTTGCTTTACATTTATATATAATGATGGTAGGGTATGAGATATATTTTTGTCTTTTGTCTTTTGTAGGTTTTGCTTCTTTTTGCTAGTGTGAACATGCTCCTATTTCTTGCATGTCTACCATCTTAGACCTCAGTTCACATTGCTTGGTTATCTATACAGAAAGGGAGGCCGCACGTAGCCATCTATACACAGCAGGAGGCCGCACGGTGCCATCAATACACAGCAGGAGGCCGCACGTTGTCATCTATATACAGGAGGAGGCCACACGTAACCATCTATACAGAAGGAGGCCGCACGCAGCCATCTATACACAGCAGGAGGCCGCACAAAGCCATCTATATACAGCAGGATGCCGCACGTTGCTATCTATAAACATCGAGAGGCCACATGGCGCCATCTTCTCACAGCAGTAGGCAGCACGTAGTCATCTATACTCAGAAAAAGGACGCATGTAGCCTTCTAAACACAGCAGGAGGCCGCACTTAGCTACTTAAACACAGCGGGAGGCCCCACGTAGCCATCTATACACAGCAGGAGGCCGCACGGCGGCATCTGTACACAGCAGGAGGCCGCACATAGTCATCTATACAGAGGAGGAGGCCACATGTAGCCATCTATACACAGCAGGAGGCCGCACTTAGCCATCTATACACAGCGGGAGGCCTTACATAGCCATCTATACACAGTAGGAAGCTGCACACAGACATCTATACACAGCAGGACGCCGCACGTAGCCATCTATACACAGCGGGAGGCCCCACATAGCCTACTGTACACAGCGAGAGGCGCATTGCGACCCCCAGATACAGCGGGAGGCCGCACGTAGCCATCTGTGCACAGCTGGAGGCCACACATGGCCATCTATACACAGAGGGATGCCGCACATAACCATCTATACACAGAGAGATGCCGCATGTAGCTATCTATACACAGCGGGAGGCCGCAAGTAGCCTTCTATACACAGCAGGAAGCTTTACGATGTCATCTATACACAGCAGGAGGCCGCAAATAGTCATCTATAGACATTGGGAGGCCACACGTAGCCATCTATACACAGCGGAAGGCCGCACGTAGCCATCTATACACAGCAGGAGGCCGCACGGTGCTATCTATCTATAGAGCGAGAGAGTCCGCACGTAGCCATCTATACACAGCAGGAGGCCGCACGGTGCTATCTATACACAGCAGGGGGTCGCATTGTGCCATCTATACACAGTGGGAGGCCGCACTGCGCCATGTATACACAGCGGGAGGCAGCATGTAGCCATCTATACACACCAGTAGGCCGGACGGAGCCATCTATACACATTGGGAGGTCACACGTGGCCATCTATACACAACTGGAGGCTGCCCGTTACCATCTAAACACAGCGAGAGGCCACACGTAGCCATCTATGCACAGTGGGAGGCCGCAAGTAGCCATCTATACACAGCAGGAGGCCGCATGGTGCCATCTATACACAGAGGGAGGCCGCACGGCGCCATCTATACACAGCAGGAGGCCACACGTAGCCTTCTATGCACAGCAGGAGGCCGCATGGTGCCATCTAAACACAGCGGGAGGCCGCACGTGGCCATCTATACACAGCAGGAGGCCGCACATAACCATCTATACACAGCAAGAGGCCGCATGTAGCCATCTAAGCACAGCGGGAAGCCACACTTAGCCATCTATACACAGCGGGAGGCCACATGTAGCCATCTACACACAGCAGGAGGCCGCACATAACCATCTATTGACAGCGAGAGGCCGCACCTAGCCATCTATACACAGCAGAGGGCCGCACGGTGCCATCTATACACAGTGGGAGGGCGCACGGTGCCAACTATACACAGCAGAGGGCCGCATGGTGCCATCTATACACAGTGGGAGGCCGCACGGCGCCATGTATACACAGCGAGAGGCAGCATGTAGCCATCTATACACACCAGGAGGCGGGACGTAGCCATCTATACACAGCAGGAGGCCACACCCGGCCATCTATACACAGTGGGAGGCCCCACGTTATCATCTAAACACAGCGGGCGGCCGCACGTAGCCATCTATACACAGCGGGAGGCCACACGTAGCCATCTATACACAGCGGGAGGCCGCACGTATCCATCTATACACAGCAAGAGGCCGCACGGTGCCATCAATACACAGCAGGGGGCCGCATGGTGCCATCTATGCACAGTGGGAGGCCGCACTGCGCCATGTATACACTGCGGGAGGCAGCATGTAGCCATCTATACACACCAGTAGGCCGGACTTGGCCATCTATACCCAGCGGGAGGCCACACGTGGCCATCTATAAACAGCAGGAGGCAGCATGGTGCCATCTATACACAGCAGGAGGCAGCACGTAGCCATCTATACCCAGCGGGAGGCGGCACGTGGCCATCTGTACACAGCTGGAGGCCACACGTGGCCATCTATACACAACGAGAGGCCGCACATAACCATCTATACACAGCGAGAGGCCGCATGTAGCCATCTATGCACAGCGGGAAGCCTCACTTAGCCATATATACACAGCGGCAGGCCACACGTAGCCATCTACACACAGAAGTATGCTGCACATAACCATCTTTACAGAGCGAGAGGCCGCACGTAACCATCTATACACAGCAAAAGGCCGCACGTAGCCATCTATACACAGCAGGAGGCCGCACAGTGCCATCTATACACAGCAGAGGGCCGCACGGTGCCATCTATATACAGTGGGAGGCCGCATGGTGCAATGTATACACAGCGGGTGGCAGCATGGAGCCATCTATACACACCTGGAGGCCGGACGTAGCCATTTATACAGGGCGGGAGGCCACACGTGGCCAACTATACACAGTGGGAGGCCGCACGTTACCATCTAAACACAGCGGGCGGCCGCACGTAGCCATCTTTACACAGCGAGAGGCCACACGTAGCCTTCTATACACAGTGGGAGGCCGCACGTAGTCATCTATACACAGCGTGAGGCCGCACATAGCCATCTATACACAGAAGGAGGCCGCACTTAGCCATCTCTACACGGCATCATACCGCCCGGCACCATCTATATACAGCAGGAGGCCGCACGTAGTCATCTATACACAGGAGGAGGACGCACGTAGCCATCTATAGACAGCAGGAGGTCGCATGTAGCCATCTATACACAGCGGGAGGCCGCACATTTCAATCTTTACACAGCAGGAGTCCGCACGGCGCCATCTATAAAGAGCAGAAGGCCGCACGAAGTCATCTATACACAAGAGGAGGCCGCACGTAGCCATCTCTACAAGGCATCATACCGCCCGGCACCATCTATATACAGCAGGAGGCCGCACGTAGTCATCTATACACAGGAGGAGGACGCACGTAGCCATCTATAGACAGCAGGAGGCCGCATGTAGCCATCTATACACAGCGGGAGGCCGCACATAGCAATCTTTACACAGCAGGAGGCCGCATGGCGCCATCTATAAAGAGCAGGAGGCCGCACAAAGTCATCTATACACAGGAGGAGGCCGCACGTAGCCATCTATACACAGCAGGAGGCAGCACGTAGCCATCTATACACAGGAGGAGGCCGCACGAAGCCATCTATACACAGCAGGTGGCAGCACGTAGCCATCTATACACAGTGAGAGGCCGCACGGCGCCATCTTCTCACAACAGGAGGCTGCACCTAGTCATCTATATACAGAAGGAGGATGCACGTAGCCATCTATACACAGCAGGAAGCCGCATGCAGCCATCTATACACAGCGGGAGGCCGCACGTAGCCATCTATACACAGCAGGAGGCCGCACGGCACCATCTATACACAACAGGAGGCCGCACATAGCCATCTATACACAGCGGGAGGCCGCATATAGCCATCTATACACAGTGAGATGCTGCATGGTGCCATATTCTTACAGCAGTATGCAGCACGTAGTCATCTATACACGGAAGGACCATGCATGTAGCCATCTATACACAGCAGGAGGCCGCACGTAGCCACTTATATACAGCGGCAGGCCGCACTTAGCCATCTATACTCAGCGGGAGGCCACATGTAGCCATCTATACACAGTATGATGCTGCACGGCGCCATCTATACACAGCAGGAGGCCACACGCAGAAATTTATACACAGCGGGACGTCACAAGTAGCCATCTATACACTGCAGGAGGCCTCACGGCACCATCAATACACAGCAGGAGGCTGCACGTAGTCATCTATGCAAAGGAGGAGGCCAAACGTAACCATCTATACACAGCAGGAGGCCTCACTTAGCCATCTATACACAGCGGGAGGCCGCACATAGCCATCTTTACACAGTGAGAGGCCGCATGGCGCCATCTTCTCACAGCAGGGGGCAGCACGTAGCCAACTGTACACAGCTAGAGGTGCACGGCGCCCCCCAGAAACACCAGGAGGCTGCAAGTTACCATCTATTCACAGCGGGAGGCCGCACGTAGCCTTCTATACACAGCAGGAGGCCGTACGGCGCCATCTTTACACAGCAGGAGGCCTCACATAGTCATCTATAGACATTGGGAGGCCACACATAACCATCTATACACAGCGGGAGGCCACACAAAGCCATCTATACACAGCCGGAAGCCGCACAGTGTCATCTATATACAGCGAGAGTCCGCACGTAGCCATCTATACACAGCAGGGGGCCGCATGTTGCAATCTATACACAGTGGGAGGCCGCACTGCGCCATGTATACACCGCGGGAAGCAGCATGTAGCCATATATACACACCAGTTGGCCGCATGGTGTCATCTATACGCAACGGGAGGCCGCACAGCGCCAAGTATACACAGCGGGAGGCAGCACGTAGCCATCTATACACAGCAGGAGGCCGCTTGTAGCCATCCGTACACAGCTGGAGGCCACACGTGGCCATCTATACACAGCGGGAGGCCGCACATAACCATCTATACACAGAGAGAGGCCGCACGTAGCCATCTATGCACAGCGGGAAGCCACACTTAGCCATCTAGACACAGCGGGTGGCCGCAAATAGCAATCTTTACACAGCAGGAGGCCGCACGGCGCCATCTATAAAGAGAAGGAGGCCGCACAAAGTCATCTATACACAGGAGGAGGCCGCACGTAGCCATCTATACACAGCAGGAGGCAGCACGTAGCCATGTATACACAGGAGGAGGCCGCACGAAGCCATCTATACACAGCAGGTGGCCGCACGTAGCCATCTATACACAGTGAGAGGCCGCACGGCGCCATCTTCTCACAACAGGAGGCCGCACCTAGTCATCTATATACAGAAGGAGGACGCACGTAGCCATCTATACACAGCAGGAAGCCGAATGCAGCCATCTATACTCAGAGGGAGGCCGCACGTAGCCATCTATACACAGCAGGAGGCCGCACGGTACCATCTATACACAACAGGAGGCCGCACATAGCCATCTATACACAGCGGGAGGCCGCATATAGCCATCTATACACAGTGAGATGCTGCATGGCGCCATATTCTTACAGCAGTATGCAGCACGTAGTCATCTGTACACGGAAGGACCATGCATGTAGCCATCTATACACAGCAGGAGGCCGCACGTAGCCACTTATATACAGCGGCAGGCCGCACTTAGCCATCTATACTCAGCGGGAGGCCGCATGTAGCCATCTATACACAGCATGATGCTGCACGGCGCCATCTATACACAGCAGGAGGCCACACGCAGAAATTTATACACAGCGGGACGTCACAAGTAGCCATCTATACACTGCAGGAGGCCGCACGGCACTATCAATACACAGCAGAAGGCTGCACGTAGTCATCTATGCAAAGGAGGAGGCCACACGTAACCATCTATACACAGCAGGAGGCCGCACTTAGCCATCTATACACAGCGGGAGGCCGCACATAGCCATCTATACACAGTGAGAGGCCGCACGGCGCCATCTTCTCACAGCAGGGGGCAGCACGTAGCCAACTGTACACAGCTAGAGGTGCATGGCGCCCCCCAGAAACAGCAGGAGGCTGCAAGTTACCATCTATTCACAGCGGGAGGCCGCACGTAGCCTTCTATACACAGCAGGAGGCCGTACGGTGCCATCTTTACACAGCAGGAGGCCTCACATAGTCATCTATAGACATTGGGAGGCCACACATAACCATCTATACACAGCGGGAGGCCACACAAAGCCATCTATACACAGCCAGAGGCCGCACAGTGTCATCTATATACAGCGAGAGTCCACACGTAGCCATCTATACACAGCAGGGGGCCGCATGTTGCAATCTATACACAGTGGGAGGCCGCACTGCGCCATGTATACACCGCGGGAAGCAGCATGTAGCCATATATACACACCAGTTGGCCGCATGGTGTCATCTATACGCAGCGGGAGGCCGCACAGCGCCAAGTATACACAGCGGGAGGCAGCACGTAGCCATCTATACACAGCAGGAGGCCGCTTGTAGCAATCTGTACATAGCTGGAGGCCACACGTGGCCATCTATAGACAGCAGGAGGCCGCACATAACCATCTATACACAGAGAGAGGCCGCACGTAGCCATCTATGCACAGCGGGAAGCCACACTTAGCCATCTAAACACAGCGGGAGGCCACACGTAGCCATCTACACACAGAAGGCTGCACATAACTATTTCTACACAGCGACAAGCCGGACGTAGCCATCTATACACAGCAAAAGGCCGCACGTAGAAATCTATACACAGCGGGAGGCCGCACGTAGCCATCTATACACAGCAGGAGGCCGCACGGTGCCATCTATATACAGCGAGAAGCCGCACGTAACCATCTATACACAGCAGGAGGCCGCACAGTGCCATCTATACACAGCAGAGGGCAGCACGTTGCCATCTATACACAGTGAGATGCCGCACGGCGCCATGTATACACAGCGGGAGGCAGCATGCAGCCATCTATACACACAAGGAGGCCGGATGTAGCCATCTATAAAAAAAGGGAGGCCACACGTGACCATCTATACACAGTGAGAGGCCGCACGTTACCATCTAAATACAGCGGGCGGCCGCACGTAGCCATCTATACACAGCGGGAGGCCACAAGTAGACATCTATGCAAGCAGGAGGCCGCACGGTGCCATCTGTACACAACAGGAGGCCGCACATAGTCATCTATACACAGGTTGAGGCTGCACGTAGCCATCTATACAAAGCCGGAGGCCGCACATAGCCATCTATACACAGCAGGAAGCCGCACAAAGCCATCTATACACAGCAGGAGGCCACACGTAGCCATCTATACACAGCGGGAGGCCGCATATAGCCATCTGTACACAGCCAGAGGCCACACGGCATCCCCCTGATACAGCGGGAGGCCGCACGTAGCCATCTATACACAGCGGGAGGCCGCACAAAGCCAACTATTCACAGCAGGAGGCCATACAGCGTCATCTATACACAGCAGGTGGCCGCACATAGTCATCTATAGACAGCAAAAGGACGCACGTAGACATCTATATACAGCAAAAGGCCACACGTAGACATCTACACAGAGCAGGAGGCCGCACGTAGTCATCTATACAGAGCAGGAGACCCCACAGTGCCATCTATACAGAGCAAGAGGCCGCTCGGAGTGATCTATACACAGTGGTAGGACGCACGGTGTCTTGTATATACAGCGGGAGGCAGCACATAGTCATCTATACACAGCAGGAGGCCACACAAAGCCATCTATAAACAGCGGGAGGCCACACTTGGCCATCTATACACAGCGGGAGGCTGCACATAACGATCTATACACAGCGAGAGGCCGAACATAGCCATTTTTGCACAGTATGGGGCGGCACGTAGCCATCTCTACAGTGCGGGAGGCCACACGTAGTCATTTATACAGAGCGGTAGGCCACACGGTGCCATCTATACACAGCGGAAGCCCACAAGTAGCCATCTATATACAGCAGGAGGCCACACGTAGCCAGCTATACACAGCGGGAGGCCCCGCATAGCCATCAATACACAGCATGGGGCTGCACGTTGCATCTATACATAGGAGGCCACACGTTGCATCTTTACACAGGAGGATGAGGCACGGTGCCATCTATGCACAGCGGGAGGCTGCACATAGCCATCTATACACGGCAGGAGGCCGCATGATGACTTCTATACACAGCAGGGAGCCGCACGACGCCATCTATACACAGCGGGATAACGCACGGCGCCATCTATACACAGCGGGAGGCAGCACAAGGCCATCTATACACAGCAGGTGGTCGCAAGTAGCCAGCTATACACAGCGCGTGGCCGCACGTAGCCATCTATACGCAACAGGGGGCCGCACGTAGCCATCAAAACGCAGCAGGAGGCCGCACGTAGGCATCTATGCACAGCGGGAAGCCACACTTAGCCATCTATACACAGCGGGAGGCCGCATGTAGCCATTTATACACAGCATGATGCCACACGGCGCCATCTATACACAGCAGGAGGCCGCACGTAGTAATCTATACACAGAAGGAGGATGCACGTAGCCATCTATACACAGCAGGAGGCCGCACGTAGCCATCTATACACAGCAGGAGGCCGCACAGCGCATTCTATGCACAGCAGGAGGCCGCACGTAGCCATCTATACACAGCAGGAGGCCGCACGTAGCCATCTATACACAGCGGGAGGCCGCACATAGCAATCTATACACAGCAGGAGGCCGCACGAAGCCATCTATAAACAGCAGGAGGCCGCACATAGCCATCTATACACAGTGACAGGACACAAGAGGCCATCTTCTCACAGCAGGAGGCCGCACGTAGTCATCTATACACAGAAGGAGGACGCACGTAGGCATCTATACACAGCAGGAGGCCGCATGTAACCATGTATACACAGCGGGAGGCTGCACTTAGCCATCTATGCACAGCAGGAGGCCGCACGGCACCATCTATACACAGCAGGAGGCAGCACGTAGTCATCTATACACAGGATGAGGCCACACGTAGCCATCTATACACAGCAGGAGGCCGCAAGTAGCCATCTATACACAGCGAAAGGCCGCACATAGCCATCTATACACAGCAGGAGGCCGCACGAAGCCATCTATATGCAGCAGGAGGCCACACATAGCCAGCTATACACAACGGGAGATCACGCTTAGCCATCTATACACAGCAGGGGGCTGCACGTTGCATCTATACATAGGAGGCCACAAGTTGCATCTTTACACAGGAGGCCGCACGTAGCCATCTATACACAGCAGGATGAGGCACGGTGCCATCTGTGCACAGCGGGAGGCTGCACGTAGCCATCTATACACGGCAGGAGGCCGCACGATGACTTCTATACACAGCAGGGGGCAGCACGGTGCCATCTATACATAGCGGGAGACCGCATGGCGCCATCTATACATAGCGAGAGGCAGAACAAGGCCATCTATACACAGCAGGTGGTCGCAAGTAGTCAGCTATACACAGCGTGAGGCCGCACGTAGCCATCTATATGCAACAGGGGGATGCACGATGCATTTATACAAAGGAGGCTGCACTTAGCCAACTATACACAGGAGGAGGCCACACGTAGACATCTATACACAGGAGGAGGCCACACATAGCCATCTATAGGCAGCAGGAGGCCGCACGTAGGCATCTATACACAGCGGGAGGCCGCACTTAGCCATCTATACAGAGCATTAGGCCACATGGTGCCATCTATACACAGCAGGAGGCCGCACGTAGTCATCTATACACAGAAGGAGGACGCACATAGCCATCTATACACAGAAGGAGGCTGCACATAGCCATCTATACACAGAAGGAGGCCGTACATAGCCATCTATACACAGCAGGAGGCAGCATGGCGCCATCTATACACAGCAGGAGGCCGCACGTAGTCATCTATACACAGGAGGAGGCCACACGTAGCCATCTATACACAGCAGGAGGCCGCACGTAGCCATCTATACACAGCGGGAGGCCGCACATAGCCATCTATACACAGCAGGAGACCGCACAAAGCCATCTATATACAGCAGGAGGCCGCACATAGCCATCTATACACAGTGACAGGCCACAAGGCGCCATCTTCTCACAGCAGGAGGCCGCAAGTAGTCATCTATACAGAGAAGGAGGACGCACGTAGGCATCTATACACAGCAGGAGGCTGCACGTAGCCATGTATACACAGCGGGAGGACGCACTTAGCCATCTATGCACAGCAGGAGGCAGCACGTACTCATCTATACACAGGAGGAGGCCACACAAAGCCATCTATACACAGCAGGAGGCCACACGTAGCTATCTATACACAGCGAAAGGCCGCACATAACCATCTATACACAGCAGGAGGCCGCACAAAGCCATCTATATACAGCAGGAGGCCGCACTTAGCCATCTATACACAGCGAGAGGCCGCACGGCGTCATCTTCTCACATCAGGAGGTCGCACGTAGTCATCTATACACAGAAGGAGGACGAACGTAGCCATCTATACACAGCAGGAGGCCGCACATAGCCATCTATGCACAGCGGGAGGCCGCACGTAGCCATCTATACACAGCAGGAGGCCGCACGGCACCATCTGTAGACAGCAGGAGGCCGCACGTAGTCATCTATAGACAGGAGGAGGCCACACGTAGCCATCTATACACAGCAGGACTCTGCACGTAGCCATCTATACACAGCGGGAGGCCGCACATAGCCATCTATACACAGCAGGAGGCCACATGAAGCAATCTATACACAGCAGGACGCCGCACGTAGCCATCTATACACAGCGGGAGGCCGCACATAGCCAACTGTACACAGCGAGAGGCCGCACGGCGCCCCCCAGATACAGGGGGGGCCGCAAGTAGCCATCTCTACACAGCGGGAGGCCAGACGCAGACTTCTACACACAGCAGTAGGCAGTACGCCGCCACCTATACACAGCAGGAGGCCGCATATAGTCATCTAAAGACAGTGGGAGGCCACACGTAGCCATCTATACACAGCAGGAGGCCGCACGGTGCCATCTATATACAGTGAGAGGCCACACGTAGCCATCTATACACAGCACGAGGCTGCATGGTGCCATATATACACAGCAGGGGGCCACAGGGTGCCATCTATACACAGTGGGAGGCCGCACGGAGCTATGTATACACAGCGGGAGGCAGCATGTAGCCATATATACACACCAGAAGGCCGGACGTAGCCATCTATACACAGAGGGAGGCCCCACGTGGCCTTCTATACACAGCAGGAGGCCGCACATTACCATCTAAACACAGCGAAAGGCAACATGTAGCCATCTATGCACAGCGGGAGGCCGCGCATAGCCATCTATACACAGCAGGAGGCCGCATGGTGCCATCTATACACAGCGGGAGACCGCATGGCGCCATGTATACACAGCGGGAGGCCGCACGTAGCCATCTATACAAAGCATGAGGCCACACGTGGCCATCTATACACAGCGGGAGGACGCACATAGCCATCTATACACAGCAAGAGGCCGCACGTAGCCATCTATACACAGCGGGAGGCCGCACTTAGCCATCTATACACAGCAGGTGGCTACACGTAGCCATCTACACACAGCAGGAGGCTGCACGGTGCCATCTATACACAATAGGAGGCTGCACGTTGTCATCTATACACAGGAGGAGGCCACATGTAGCCATCTATACACAGCAGGAGGCCGCACGTAGCCATCTATACACAGCGGGAGACTGCACATAGCCATCTATACACAGTAGGAGGCCGCACGAAGCCATCCATACACAGCAGGAGGCCGCACGTAGCCATCTATACACAGCAGAAGGCCGCACGTAGACATCTATGCACAGCGGGAGTCCACATGTAGCCATCTATACACAGCAGGAGGCCGAACGTAGCCATATATACACAGCAGGAGGCCGCACGTAGCCATCTGTACACAGCGGGAGGCCACACGTAGCCATCTGTACACAGCGGGAGGCCACACGTAGCCATCTATACACAGAAAGAGGCTGCACGTGTCTATCTATACACAGCGGGAGACCACACGGCGCCCCTCAGATACAGCGGGAGGCATATATAGCGATCTATGTACAGTGGGAGGCCTCACGTAGCCATCTATACACAGGTGGAGGCCGCACGGTGCCGTCTGTTCACAGCAGGAGGTCGCATGGCGCCATGTATACACAGCGGGAGGCAGCATGTAGCCATCTATACACAGCGGGAGGCCACTCGTGGCCATCTATATACAGAGGAAGGACGCACGTAGCCATCTTTACACAGCGAGAGGCTAGCCATCTATACACAGCGGGAGGCCACAAGTAACCATCTATACACAGCGGCATGGCGCCCCCCAGATACAACGGTTTGTCGGCACACCCCGCCACCCCAGAGACAGCGGTAAGCCGCACGAAGCCTACTATACACAGCGGGAGGCCGCATGGTTCCCCCCAGAGACAGCGGGAGGCCGCACGGAGCCTCCCCAGAGACAGCGGGAGGCCGCACGGCGCCCCCCCAGAGTCAGCGGGAGGCCTCACGCAGTCTCGCATACACACAAACATATACAGATATATACATACACTCATAAACACATTTGAAACACAAAAATACATATAAACAGACATCGCACAATGATATCTGCCTGCACACACAAACACTCACTCACACACACACACTCACACACTCACTCACTCACCATCCCACTGCTCGGCTCCCTTCGTCCAGCTCCTCTCCGGTGTAGCAGTGCAGGGCGCACACTGCGTGACGTCACACTAGCAGACACGGCCGCGCACAGGGCCATGTCTCCTAGCAGTGACGGCCAAAGAAGAAGCAGTGGCCATGTGCAGCTGCTGGGGGAGTTGTTCGGGACCCCCCCGCCTTTGCCTGCCGCAATGTGCCGCAGAACATATTATAATGAGGGCAATCTGGCCATGGGCCCCCCGGAGCCCCGAGTGCCGGGCGGTAGCCTAGATTGTCCTCATTATAATCCGCATATGAGTATATATAACCTGTAATATTATACTTTTCAAAAAAGGCATCCAGGCCCTTCTTAAATTTTAGTAGTGAATCACTCATTACAACATCATGCAGCAGAGAGTTCCATAGTCTCACTGCTCTTACAGTAAAGAAACCGAGTCTGTGATTGTGATTAAATTTTCTTTATTCCAGACGTAGAAGATGCCCCCTTGTCCCCATCTCTGGCCTCAGAGTTAAAAGATGAGTAGAAAGGACTTTGTACTGTCCCCTCATATATTTGAACATAGTAATAAGATAAGTTGGGGTGTTTTTTTTTTAAGATTTGGCTATCTTAGGAGGATATCTGTTTGTGCAGGTAACTATTACTCTGCCGAATTATTAGGCAACTTAATAAAAACCAAATATAATCCCATCTCACTGGCTTATTTTCACCAGGTAAACCAATATCAGTGCATAAAATTTAGAAATAAACATTTCTGACATGTAAAAAAAAGAAAAAATTAGTGATCGATATAGCCACCTTTCTTTATAATGACACTCAACAGCCTTCCATCCATAGATTCTCTCAGTTGCTTGATCTGTTTTCGATCAACATTGCGTGCAGCAGCCACCACAGCCTCCCAGACACTGTTCCAAGAGGTGTACTGTTTTCCCTCCCTGTAGAACTCACATTTTATGATGGACCACAGGTTCTCTATGGGGTTCAGATCAGGTGAACAAGGGGGTCATGTCATTATTTTTTCTTTTTTTAGACCTTTACTGGCCAGCCACGCTGTGGAGTAGTTGGATGCATGTGATGGACCATTGTCCTGCATGAAAATCATGTTTTTCTTGAACGATACCGACTTCTTCCTGTACCACTGCTTGAAGAAGTTGTCTTCCAGAAACTGG
Source organism: Phyllobates terribilis (assembly GCF_046119375.1). Lineage (NCBI taxonomy): Eukaryota > Metazoa > Chordata > Amphibia > Anura > Dendrobatidae > Phyllobates > Phyllobates terribilis. The sequence continues at coordinate 289,524,120 of NW_027362761.1, forward strand.
CAGTAGGTCTGGAAGTTGAGCTTCACTCCATCCTCAACCTGAAAAGGTCCCACAAGTTCATCTTTGATGATGCTAGCACATACCAGTACCCCACCTCCACCTTGCTGGCATCTGAGTCGGAGTGGAGCTCTCTGCCCTTAACAGATCCAGCCTCTGGCCCATCAATCTGGCCCAGCAAGAGTCACTCTCATTTTATCAGTCTATAAAACCTTTGAAAAATCAGTCTTAAGATATTTCTTGGCCCATTCTTGACGTTTTATCTTATGCTTCTTGTTCAAAGGTGGTCATTTTTCAGCCTTCCTTACCTTGGCCATGTCCCTGAGTATCACACACCTTGTGCTTTTTGATACTCCAGCAACGTTGCAGCTCTGACATATGGCAAAACTGGTGGCGAATGGCATCTTGGCAGCTTCACGCTTGATTTTCCTCAGTTCGTGGGCAGTTATTTTGCGCCTTTTTTGGCCAACACGCTTCTTGCGACCCTGTTGGCTTTTTGCCATGAAACGCTTGATTGTTCGTTGATCACGCTTCAAAAGTTTGGAAATTTCCAGACTGCTGCATCCCTCTGCAAGACATCTCACAATTTTGGACTTTTCAGAGCCCGTCAAATCTCTCTTCTGACCCATTTTGCCAAAGGAAAGTAAGTTGCCTAATAATTAAGCACACCTTATATAGGGTGTTGATGTCATTAGTCAACACCTCTCCTCATTACAGAGATGCACATCACCAGATTTACTTAATTGGTAGTTGGCTCTAAAGCCTATGCAGCTTGGAGTAGGACAACATGTATAAAAAGTATCATGTGATTAAAATACTCATTTGCCTAATAATTCGGCACACGGTGTAAATAACCCCAAGTGTAATTACCTGTCTTGGTATTGCAGACCCCCCAGTCCTCAAATAACCTTGGTCGCTCTAGTTCAGCTATGTCTTTTTTATACACCGGAGATCAGAACTGTTCGCAGTATTCAAAGTGTGGTTGCACTAGTGACTTGTATAGATGTAAAATTATGTTCTCCTCATGAGCATCTATGCATCTTTTAATACATCCCATTATTTTATTAGCCTTTGCAGCAGCTGCCTGACACTGGCCACCAAACATGAGTTTGTCATCCACCAATACACCGAGGTCTTTTTCAGTGACAGTTTTGCCCAGTATTTTACAATTAAGCATATAATTATACATTTTATTTCCTCTGCCCAAGTGCATTACCTTACATTTATCCCCATTAAAGCTCATTTGCCATTTATCAGCCCAAGCTTCTAGTTTACATAGATCCTCCTGTAATATAAAATTGTCCTCCTCTGTATTGATTACCCTGCAGAGTTTAGTGTCATTTGCAAATATCAAAATACAGTACTACTCTGTGGACAGTGGACTTCAGGAGAGGGGTCCTTTGATAGGATGTTGAGTCACGAACCACAGAGCTTGTAACGTATGAAGGTAACGGCCCTAAGCAGGACTGAGTACTAGAGACTAGATAGGATCCAGAGTGCAAGGGTTCCACTGCGCCAGTAGTGTAAGGAATTTGATGCAGAACTGCTGAGCAATTAAGGAGACTTGCTGATCAGGACTGTAGCGTTAAAGCTGAGTTGTGGCAAAGTAGAAATAAACAGTGTGCCTCACTAGTCCTGGAGTAAACTCTGAAGGAAGGATATTGAAAGTGGAAAATGCTTTATACTGTAATGGAAATGTCCTTAAGACTTTGCACCCACTGTCCCTTGTATATATCCTTTACCAAGTTACCATTCAGTAAAGAGTTTGTTTTGGAACAGAGGTATCTCTTATTGAACTGTAACACACCTAGTCCTGGCCAGCTCACATCACTGGCTACATGTGGCCTTCATGAGCGTAAGGACCTAACAGCACAAGTCAACACACCCACTCACCTTTGTGACAACATTAGTGATGAGTTGTTAGAACCCTCCTGTTAGTTTTTTCTATCTTGTGTTTTGTGGTCACGTGACCATCTGCCTTTATATTTCAGCTCCGCCCTTCTGGCTGTGCTGGACTTCAGTGTTCTACTGTCTCTCTAGCCTGGTGCTTCTGTGCCTTTCTCTGTCAAGTTCGCTTGGTCCTCTCGGACCTCTAGTACCTTTTGTCAGTTTGTCTTTTTGTGTTCTGCAACAACTTCTGTTTAGGAAGTGTCCATTTTTGTCCCAGTCCTTAGTTCTTTTAGGGACCCCTCCCCTTAATTCTATAGGTCTTCGTTCAGACTAGCCGAGGACTAAGGCGTGTCTGTTCATTAGGAACAGGCAGCCCGCTACATCGTAGGGATTCAGCTTAGTCTTACTGTACGGACAGCTTTCCCCTATCTTTCCTTAGTACATGTTGCAGATCATAACATGAGCGAGCACTAAAATGCTCAGGTACTCATTGTTCGAGTCGAGCAAATTGGAAGGCTCTAGTGCTCGGACCGCGTAAAGAGCCCAATGTAAGTCTATGGGAAAGTCGAGCATTTTTCCGGCGACTCCCCCCGGCGGTCTGCAGAGGCCCTAACAATTGCCCATATCGATGGGAACAGTCCTCAAATTACATGGGAACAGAATGGGGAAGACCCCTAGAAGCATCTCTGACTCCCAGGTCACTGCTGTCAACAATGTTGTCAGACTATTATGCCATTTTTACAGACTCACAATAAAACATACAAAAACGAAACCAAAATGGATTTTCCTGGAAAAAATGTTAAGACACATCCTTTCCATGGTAATGACTTGTATATAAGGTAAAATAAATATACCAAAACAAAACTGCTCCTCCACACCTTGGACTATTTTTACACATAGCGTTTTTGATGCGTTTTTGCACTTTTGCATTGCTTTCAACGGTGAAAAATATATTCTCCGGTAAGTGTCATTTTAACATTTTACTACCTTATCTTGCCATGTGGTGTGTGAGACATCATCAGAAACATCCTGTTTCATTTATGAAGAAGGGACTCTGAAAGTCACAAAGACTATTTTATAGGGCCATCAGGCAGCCCTTATTATTCTTAAAGGGCCAGCAGTCGGCCCTCACTAATGTTAGAGGGCCATCATCCGGCTATGCTTTGTTGTTCCTATTATTAAAAAGTGGGTCTCTTATACTTTTATTGCGTATGCAGTGACTGCAACAGCTGCCAAAAATTTGGACGCACCCCAATACCCCTTTAAAGAGACATAGAGGAGGGCCTCAGTAAAAATAAATGTTCCCATTATAAAGGAGTGGGTATCCTATAGTGGTAATGCCCATGCAGTGACTGCAAGGGCTGCCAAAATTTGGGAAAAACCCCAATAACAATTTAAAGACACATAGAGGTGGGCCTCAGTAAGGAGTACGACATGTTTCCATTAGAAAGGAGCAGGTCTGCTATCCAACTATAGGGTATGCAGTAAGTATAACAGCTGCCAAAATTTAGGAAAAACCCCAATAACAATTTAAAGACACATAGAGGTGGGCCACAGTAATGACATATTTCCATTAGAAAGTAGCGGGTCTTCTATCCAGTTAGAGGGCATGCATTGAGTACAACGGCTGCCAAAATTTGGGAAAAACCGCAATAACAATTTAAAGACACATAGAGCTGGGCCTCAGTAAGGAGTAAAGCATGTTCCCACTCGAAAGGAGCGGGTCTGCTACCAGTTATAGAGAATTCAGTGAGTACAACGGCTGACAAAATTTAGGAAAAACCCCAATAACAATTTAAAGACACAATGAGGTGGGCCACAGTAACGACATGTTTCCATTAGAAAGGAGCATGTCTGCTATCTAGTTATAGGGTATGTAGTGAGTACAACGGTTGCCAAAATTTTGCAAAATTCCCATTAGAAAGGAGTGGTTCTCTCATACTGTTCTTGCGTATGCAATGACAGCAGTGGCTGCCAAAAATTTGGAGGCAAGAGACGTAGAGGAGGGCCTCCTAAAAAATATGATCCCATTATTTGGAAGTGGGTTTCCCATATGTTTGCCTATGCAGTGAATGCAACAGCTGCCAAAAAATTGGAGGCACTCCAATTCCCCTTGCAAAAGACTTAGAGGTCGGAGGGCCTCCTGAATTTTTTTTACCATTATTAGGAAGTGGGTCTCCCATACTGTTTGCCTATGCAGTGAATGCAACAGCTGCCAAAAATTCGGAGGAACTCCAATGCACCTTGCAAGAGACGTAGATATGGTGGTGGAGGATGAGGATGAGGAGAAGGAGGAGGACAATAGCAAATAGACAAATCAGGAAGCATATACGCACATATGGGTGTGAAGACAGAAGTGTATGGGAATAGAGTTAGACTTCCCCAAAAAATGACACTGCATTTGAGTTTATGTTACGCCGCTATTGTTTTGTAGTGTTGAGAAGTCTGGCCCAATCCAGCCCTCGTTCATTTTGATAAGAGTCAGCCTGTCAGCATTTTCAGTTGACAGGCAGATGCGCCTATCGGTTATAATTCCACCGGCGGCACTAAAAACCCACTCTGACAAAACTCTAGCGGCAGGGCAGGCCAGGACCTCCAAGGCATAGAGAGCCAGTTTATGCCACGTGTCCAGCTTGGATAACCAATAATTATAAAGCTCCGAGGAATCATGGAGGACATTGGTACGGTCGGCAAGGTACTCCCTCAGCATCTTCCAAAACTTTTCCCTCCTTGTGAGAGTACCCTGCACATCAGGGCCTATGCGATGGGAGGATATTAAAAAATTATCCCAGAATTTGACAGTGTTCCCCTGCCTCTGCTGGATTGGATTTGTGTCTCTCTCGCGTGTACTCCTTGGTTGTCCAATGAACTGTGACCTTTGCCGCCAGTGTTTTCAGATGGGAATTTTTTTAATCATTCTGCAACAAGGGCCTTCCGGTACTGCCCCATTTTATTAGGCCTGTCCTGCGTGGGAATAAGAGACAAAAAGTTCTCCTTGTAGCATGGGTTTAGTAGTGTCACCAACCAGTAATGACTGTCACCCAAAATTTGGACAATACGAGCGTTATGGGAAAGGCAGCATAACATAAACTCAGCCATGTGTGCCAGACTACTAACAGGCAAGACTTCCGTGTCCTCACTAAGAGGACAACTGACCATGCTCTCCTCCTCATCCTCCTCCTCCTCCTTGTCCTCAAGCCAACCACGCTAAACAGACGGTATGACAGATGTGCAGGTTGTACCATCTAGAGCGTAGGAAACTGGCTCCTGTTCTTCCTCCTCCTCCTCTTCCTCATTGTCACCGAATCCATGTTGGGATTAGATGAGGTTGGGCTGTGTGGAACTACTCTGTATGGTTCCTTGCTCCATCTCATCATGGTCTGCCTACAATGCATCCTCTTTAGTTTTGAGCAGAGAGCTTTTCAGAAGAAAAGGTGGAGTCCTCAAAGTTTTGCAGGATGGTACAGATGTCTGACATCCATGTCCACTCATGAGGTCTTATGTGTGGAGTCTGAACTGAATACCGACGGCCTTGTTGATGCTGGTACTCAACAACTGCCCTCTTATGCTCACAAATCCTTCCCAACATCTGCAGTGTAGAATTCCAACACGTGGGGACATCACATACCAGTCTGTGAGCGGGAAGCTGCAAATGCTGCTGAAACACGGCAAGGGCGGCAGAAGCTGTAGGTGACTTTCTAAAATGGGCACGCATTGGAGTCTGACCTGAATAATGTTGTGGGACACGTGCTCGTGTAATGCGGGGACGGCACACCGAGAGAAACAGTGGCGACTGGGGACCAAATACTGAGAGATGGCCACAGCCATCAGGTTGTGGAAAGCTTCCGTCTCCATGAGCCTAATAGGCAACATTTCGAGCACAAGCATTATCTAAATGTGTGAATTTAGTAGTGTGGTCTGGGGACGTTGGCTGCGTATTTGCGTTTGTGTTCCATGGACTGGGGTAGGAACAACTGTAGCCTGCGCTGGGACAAGGACGTGGATGTGCTTGCTGATGGTGCTAGTTGAGAGTGTACTATGACAGGTGCAAGGAGGGAGGCATCTTCGCATGCACCATGGACAGGGGATTGGCAAGAAAGCATAACAGCAGAAGAAGCAGTGGTGTCACCTGCAGACACTGTTTCTAGACCCTGGGTTTCGGCCCACTTAGTCGGGTGCTCTGCTGCCATGTGCCTGATCATGCTGGTGGTCATCAGGCTGCTAGTTTTGCTACCCCTGCTGATGCTGGCCTGGCAGGTGGTGTAAATGGCCTTTTTGGGGTTATCTGCAGTGGCTTTAAAAAACAACCAGACTCGGGAAGACCTAACAGTTGTACTGGCAACTTCCGTCGTGTTAGCGTTATGGGGCATGCTTTCCCGCCTTCTGTCTGTGGCCACGACACTGCTTCTTTCAGCCTGTTGTGGTGCTACACCTCCCTTCCCCTGTGTGCTGCTGTCTTCACTCTTCATGACCCCCTGCCAGGTGGGGTAAGTTACTTTATCATCCACCACCTCGTCTTCCACTTCCGCACTCTAGTCCCCCTCCTGACTTTATGTTCACTGTGTCTCATCATCATCCACCTCTTGAAACAGTAATTGCACTTTCCCACCATTGGCTTAGTGTTACCATGGCTGCTCAAATATTTGGGCATCGCTACACGCGTTCTCCTCTTCACCCGCTTCAAGCTGGCCGGGCGAGAGGCCCGAATCTCTAAATGGAAAAGTGAACAGCTCTTTTGAGTGTCCAAGTGTAGGATCAGTTGTCTCCGGGCACCCGGCATGGTGGGAAGAAGGAGGATCAGGGTGAGGAATATGCCATCTAGATTCACGACTACTGAGACTTGACCGTGTGGAAGACACGGTGGTGGCAAAGTGACGGGAAGAATTATCTGCTATCCAACCAACAACTTTTTGACACTGCTCTGTGTTCAATAGTGGTGTACTGCGGTCCGCTAATAATTGGGACAGGAAACTCGAGCGACAAGATGTGGGTGTTTGTTGTGGCACAATTTCAGATTGACCACAGCCTCGACCTCTTCATGCACCATCACCATCACCATCACGTCCACTTCCCCGTCCATTGCCACGCACCTTGCCCATTTTAAATGAAAGACAATATTTTCCACGTTCACTACAAATGGCTGGATTTGAACCACAGTTATATATGAGATGTCTGATGGAGAACCACGGTTGTAAAAAGTTGTAGTTTATTAACACTATTCTTCACAGCGACCTTGTGTGAATAGCTTCACAGACACACTGCAACAAAATGGAAATGGAAGCCAGAAATGGCTGATTTTGGAATGTTGTTATATGTGATACGTCTGACGGACAACCACGGTTTTAAATAGCGGACCTGTAGTTTATTAATACTATTCTTCACAGCTACCTCGTGTGAATAGCTTCACTGACACACTGCAACAAAATGGAAATGGAAGCCAGAAATGCCTGATTTTGGAACGTAGTTATATGTGATACTTCTGACGGACAACCACGGTTTTAAATAGCGGACCTGTAGTTTATTAATACTATTCTTCACAGCGACCTTGTTTTAATAGCTTCACCGACACACTGCAACAAAATGGAAATGGAGACCAATATTTTCCACTTTCAGTTTAAATTTCTGAATTTTTATCTCTGTAATATGGAAAGGATCTGGCTCTAAGCTGCAGTGCTACCAAGCAAATGGATCAGAAAAATTGTGTACTCTGGATTGCTTTTTAAGCAAATTATCAGGATTAAGATAAAAAAAAATAGCCCTGGCCCCTGATATCTGGGGCTATGTCTAAAAATATCTATAATAGTAGGATCAGTCAGAACATGCAATGGACCCTCTTGTGCAGTATGCACTGCAGTCTTCCATATACACTGCCTGCCTTGTTTTTTAAGCAAATAACCAGGATTAAGACAAAAAAAAATGTAGCCCTGGCCCCTGATATCTGCGGCTATGTCTACAAATATTTGTAACAGCAGCAGCAGCAGCAGACAGAATGTACAATGGACCCCCTTGTGCTATATGCACTGCAGTCTGACACAAACTCTGCCTGCCTGCCTAACTCCTACTATCACCACTGAATATATGCAGCTGGATTAGTCCTCAGAAGGACTGCTAGCTCAGATGGGTATATAGATATGCTGTGGAATACCTATGCTAACTATAAACAAGAAAATCTCTCCATGACTCAGCAGCAGCTCTACCTACTCTGCCTGATTCTGAGGTATGCTGTGACGAGCATGGCGGCGCCCGGTCTTATATAGACCCAATGACGCTATGGGGCCAACCAATCAATATAATGCCCACAACCAACATGGCTACGGCATTACGGTGCGTGGCAAGCAATCCCTGCATGTTCATTGGATCTCTAAAGAGCGCCAAACATGCAGGACGGGGACCCGAGCTCCCACCCGAGCAACCCGAAAATACTCGCCGAGCGCCGAGCTTGTCGAGCACCATGATGCTCGGGCGAGTACCGAGTAGTATCGAGCATTCGAGCACGTTTGCTCATCACTACACACTAAACATCTATAAGGCTACATTTTCACAATGAGTGTTTAGAGCATTTTTGACAATGCATACTACAGTTCCAGCAAAAAATTTCATTCTCACTGAGTTTTTTTTCATACCGCGTAATCTGACCTGTGGTGGATTTTTTGAAATCCATAACATGTTAATTTTACTTGTTGTAAATATGAGTTTTATTTGTAGATTTTCTGCATATACATGAATGAGATGAGGATATTCTGCATGTAAAAAATCCAAATGTGATTTTAGCACATTTCCGCAATGGATTACATACTAAAAATATATGTAATCTGCACATGACGTTCTGAAAAAAAAATTATCAAAGCTAAGTAACAAGAAGTATGTAAAACAAAGTAACTTTATTCAAAACATGACATAACAAAAAGAGACAGAAATCTCAGCGGGAAGAAATAAAAACACATGTAAAAAAATACTCTTAAAAAAACACATTGAAAAAATGCCTAATATCACAAATTGGTGCAGGAATGCTGCAGAAAATATTGGGAACTTAGCCTAAGGCCACGGCCCCACTATCAGTATTTGGTCAGTATTCGGTCAGTATTTTTTCACAGGAGTGGGAGCCAAAACCAGGAGTGGGTGATAAATGCAGAATTGGTGGCCTTGTTTCTATTATACCTTTTCTCTGATTGTTCCTCATCTGGTTTTGGCTTCCACTCCTGAGAAAAAGTACTGACCGAAGACTCACCAAATAATGATAGCAGGGCCATGGCCTAAGTGTCAAGAACTTAAACTGTCAGTATTCATGGTACTGTCACGTCTCTCAGAGGTCACATGCCCAAATAGGTGGCCTCAGACAGACTTTGGGCAAGCCACTCTGTCTGGCAGATAGCAGAGGAACCCTGGCCTTCACCATTTAACCCCTATAAAGGTATCTGCTCTTATAATAGGATCCACTGGACTGCTGTCGAGAGGAGCGAACCAGGGCAAGAGAATGATCTGGTAGCGGTTTCCGGGGCAGAGAAGGTACCAAATCGTAAGACAGGAGAAACATCAATAAACAAGCCGAGGTCAAAAAGCTTGAAACACATGTACAAGACAGAAGCAGAGACTAAGACCTTAACCAGAGGAGCACAAGGCTAAATACGGCAGCTTCCAGCAATAAGCTGTAAGCTTAAATAGAGTGTGGTACTCTTCAATTGGCTGGACCAGAGAGCTGATAACTCCAACTGGACAACACACACACCCATACTGTCAGACTGGATGGCACTGCAGGTCCCAGCCATCCTAAGCTTACTGTCTGTACAGAGCCTGCACCATCCAGAGCTTCTGGTTCTGACATATCTTCTATCCCCAGCGCCATAAGCAGAATGAATATAACAGTGCCTGGTGACAGAAGAAAACATTGCAGGGGCAGGTTCTGGTGGAGATGTGACAGGTGCACTGAACCCTTTTCCAACTGCCAATGGGAGAGCTCATGCCCAATCATACTGTCAGGATTCTTTTATAAGAGCATATAATCTGCCATTATTAAGTGCCAATCCAGCCCTTTACAATTACATTAACATGAGAAAATCATCTGCTTTTTACTATATGATCATCCCCACAGATTGTTCATATTCTTATTAGCACATCCTCAATTTACACAAGGGTATATTCTGTCAACGAACAATGAACCGTTCAGGCCAACATTAAAAGATATGATCAGTGTTTGATCATTTCATATTTGATTGGAACAGAAATTCTGTAAAAAGAGAAAACTGTATCTGGATTATAGGGAAACATCCAAAACCTTAGAGACCTAGGCGATTTCCACCACCCATAAAATTACACAATCATTAAGTAGAATTGATTGATCAGTAGATACCTCGAAATTTTCAGCATCATGTCCTGCCACTCAGCTTTCAAGTATCAAGCTAATTTTAGCCTGTGGCCTATCTTTTCTCCTCTTTCTTTGCATTTTGATGCAACAGACAATGTCATTGTACATGTCTGCATTACATGTGTTTTTATCACATTTTTGATGCTTTGGTGTCTGTTTCTTCTCTTATGTCATGTTTTAACCCCTTAAGGACCCTGGGATTTTCCGTTTTTGCATTTTCGCTTTTTGCTCCCCTTGTTCCCAGAGCCATAGCATTTTTATTTTTTGATCAATATGGCTTATATTTTGCAGGACGAGTTGTACTTTTGAAAAACATTACTGTATCGTGTACAGGAAAAAAATTCCAAGTGCGGTGAAATTGCAAAAAAGTGAAATACCACAGATGTTTTTTTTTTTGTTCTACCACGTTCACTGAATGCTAAAACTGACCTGCCATTCTTATTCTCCAGGTCATTACGAGTTCGTAGACACCAAACATGTATAGGTTATTTTTTATTTAAGTGGTGAAAAAAAAATCCAAAATTTGCTAAAAAAAATGGCGCCATTTTCCGAGACCCGTAGCGTCTCCATTTTTCAGGATCTGGGGCCGGTGAGGGCTTATTTTTTGCGCGCCGAGCAGAAGTTTTTATTGCTACCATTTTGGGGCAGATCCGATGTTTGATCGCCCGTTATTACATTTCATTGCAATGTTGCGGTGACCAAAAAACATAATTCTGGCGTTTAGAATTGTTTTCTCGTTACGCCATTTACTGTTCGGATTAATTCTTTTTTTATATTGATAGATCTGGTGATTCTGAACGCGGCGATAACAAATACTGTATGTGTTTTTTTTTTATTAATTTCTTTTGAATGGGGCGAAAGGGGGGTGATTTAAACTTTTATGTTTATTTATTTATTTTTTTTTTTTTATACTTTTAAAAACATTTTTTTTACACTTTTTGCTTGCTTCTATAGTCTCCATAGAAAACCCAGACAAAAGGTATAACTGCTGTGGCTCAGCAGATAGAGAAACTGACCACAAAGCACAGGCTTAAGAGTTTGAATCCAGATGCATGTCACTAAAAATATTGCTCATTCTACAAAAACATGCAACTGTGTACACCTTGAATTACAAATGTCTGTTGTATCATGCTCTTCAGAAGTTCACAGCCAGAAAGCAGCATGAACATAGTTTTTAAAGGGATTGTCCAGTCAAAAGTGATAAGTCTGCAGTCTTTCTGTGTGACTGCAAACTTATGAATCCCCCCAGCTCAGGCACTGCGGGGATTCACCGGTATGAGACCGGGTAACGAAAGGTATGTATGTGTTAGACATACCCCCGGCCATTCAGCGCCACCTCGCTCCATACACATGTATGAAGCTCGGTCATGCCCCTGCTAGTGATGTGGATGGCCAGTGGGTGCGTCCGACTAGAAGTCATGTCCTTGCTCAATACAAATGTATGGAGAGCAAGGCCGCGTCCACTGGTCGGCGAATCCCTACAGTGCACAGTGCCTGCGCTGAGGGGATTCACACAGAGTGACTGCAGACTTATCACTTTTGACCGGACAATCCCTTTAAGGTTAAAAGTAGACATAAATCCATCGACTTAAATATACAATAGCCAAATACTAGGTGGTCATACATCTTTTTTTAAGAACTCATTGCAGGGAAAGTATAGAATGACATTAATTAAATCGTCTGGTTCTGAGTTGGGGACTACCCTCTCAGATCTTCATATGCTCTTATAGGGCACATAGACTGTAGTTTATGAGACAACATCGATAAAACACACAAAGTATGATCCTAAATAATTAATAACCTTTATAATTACAGCACAATTAGAGTCATGAACTAAAGATATAATGTACAAAAATGGACAACTAATATAGGATTTATAGCTGTACAGGCACGCATACTATATAGTATACATTTAAAATCTGTTTTATATTTAACTCGAAAACCTGGAGGTGGCAGCAACATATAATTACAAAGATGCCAAGCTTTAATGTAGTAATTATATATGCCATTTCAGGACCATAAGAAGCAGAAAGTGAACTTCCACTCATTTTTCTAATTTATTTACTGTGCTAAAAATGTATATAAGCTCTTCACACAAAAAACTGGGAGGCAACAAATAGCCTTGAGAATTCAATATGTGGATGAAGACTGTTTGCAATTTCTTGTAAAGGTGGTTGGTGAATCTATTCATCATTCTTATTAATGAATTGTTATTTGTATAATTAAGCAGCATTAACATTTTTTTAATCTTGAATTTATCGAATGTGTTGGAGGAAATCAATATGGACACAGTCAATAAGGCTTGATTTTATTACCTCCCAAATACATTCTAGTTGTGCTGATTATGAAAAAAGCACAATTGAATATACATGAATGACTATGAAAAATGCTAAATAATTAACCTTTTCACATCAAGTGCCAATGTAGAAGAACAAGTCAAAGTTTCTCAACATTTGAGCACAAGTTTTTACTGGTCACTGTAAGGCAGAATTGATGTTCGATGCTCCTGAGATTCCCTTTTTATAAATAATTACTTGACATCCCATAACATGTAATGAGCTACAAATGATTGTATAATTGGAAAACTTTTTTAGGCGGAAATAAAGTAAATGTTGATATAAGTAAATGTTCTATATCAAGCACAATCAACTTATAACAAGATTTGCTTTGATTGTTGAAAAAAAACAATGGTTCCTCAATGCAATTAAGATGGATACAACTGCCTCCTCTGCTGCCAATATTCCCTACTATCTTCATAAAAGGGTTTTCCCAAGAACAAAATACATTTTAACCAATAGATCATGGAATAATAATAAGTTCCACAATTGGATGTGTTAAAAAAATAATGTCCCTGTGCTGAGATAATCTTGGAAATGTGCCCCTGCTGTGTACTGTGTAATGGCTGTGTCTTACCATACAGGAACATGATCTGATCATACCACATCTCCTGGGCAGGGGAGGAAGCAAAAGAGAGCATTCATTAGAAACAGGACAGTATGAGATCGCAGCTGCTGCTTTCTGTGAGGTAAAATATTTCCCTGCCTGTTTAAAAACAATGTTTTACCTCACAGAAAAAAATGTTTTACCTCACAGAAAGAATGAGCTGTGATCCCCTGCTGTGCTATCTGTATACTCTTTTGCTTCCTCCCCTTCCCAGGAGATGTGATATGATCAGACCATGTTCCTGCACGGTCAGGCACAGCCATTACACAGTACATAGCAAGGTCACATTGATTATCTCAGCACAGGAATATTTTTTTTAACACATCCATTTGTGGAATTCATTTTTATGTCAAGATATTTTGATTAAAATGTACTTTGTTTGTTAAACTGTAAAGGACATATTGATATTCATGCTATAGCTACTCTGCTTTTGCAGCTTGCTCCTAAAATCATGTTATTATTACTATATACATTCTTTCATTCTTTTATCCTGCTTCACACGCAATTTTCTCACAAGAACTTTTTCTCTCAAGAACATTCTATGAGATACCCTGCTCCTGTTATCTAACTAGTCTGAGCCGGGATGTGTAACCTTGTAACTTTCCATCATGCACCTAACTAATGATAATATGACCATATTTGTGCTTCCGTAATAATTGTACTAACATTGGTTCAAGCCTGTAGCATGGCTGTAGGTGATTGGCTATTGATATACTCAAAACAATATATAATGCTAAGTAGAAATAAATGGGGTTAGAGATTCTCAAATCCTCCCATACATAGCTTTCTCTCCGTCTGGTTTCCTGATTGCAATCAGCCTTGCAACATAATAATTTGACACTCACTTGGTCAACCATGAAGGGTCATTGCTGCCCTCCCTCAACAGCTTGGTGCCGTGACTCGGATTCCTAACCAGGGAAGCCCCACCACCCCTGGACGTCCACAAAGAGAGACTTGATTTCGGTCTCCCCCACTGGAATTGGGACTGATCATCCCCCACAAAAGCCACGGTAAGTGCACGAGTTCTTTACTAGTGATACTGACCGTTTGGCGTGGTTCGTGGTTGTTTGCAGTATCTCAGGACGTCCTGGTTGGATATAGTCAGAGGTGAGACTATAGGGGTGTAGTCCCATTAGGGGTCTGATATTGATAACTTTTAAAACAATACCACCTCGGATTGACAAGTGAATATTGTGTGAATCTTCCTTAACTTCTGACAAAGATTCTTAGGAGACTGAACACTATTAGTTTCAGTTGTGGCAGGTGATCGAAGATTGGGTAGGACACGCACACAGATATAACTATATTGAGTGTCCGGAGAGCTGCAGATGAGAGCTCTCCTCCTTTCACCTAGTGCCGTACGTGACTCCCCCGATGGGAGGGGTGAGTCAGTGGAACAGCAGCTGTGGCCGGCCGGTCTCATACTGTGCACAAATCAAGTATCTTTGTCAGTCGAAAAGCAGCAGTGCAGTGATTAATCAATGTTTCCGTGGAGCAGAAAGAAAGTGTCTCCCCCTCAGGAGGGAGAGGATGTGATGACTATCATGGTCAGTCGAGAAGGGAAAAGATCATTTAAGAATGCACCAAAAGTGTTTAAGGTGTTAAACTTTCCCATGGAGGGGAGACTTCAGCCTACATTGTGGGACGAAGGAATCTGGCAGAGAAGGGGTAGACTAGTTGACTGTGGATTGTTGGAAGACACTGAAAAGTTTAGGAAAGTTGCACATGAGATTTGTGATGATGGATATGTTGAAATAGAGGAGGAGATGAAGCCTGGTTATTTCAATTATCTTTGTGTCAAGAAGGGAAAATTATCTAGCGCTGTAACAAAGACTGGCTGTTTTGTGCTACAAAATGAAGCAAAAGGTAGATGAGATAGTAGATTCCCCTTCCCAACTTATGTGTCCACAAACTGAATCTGAAGCCCCTAAAGAAGCATCCCCTACCCCCACAAATGTAACCGTACCCCAGCCCCTGAATCCAGAAACTGAGCAATTTATACCTAAGGAGATTAAATACCCTGCACTTCCCACTGGTGGCCAGCCACCACCATATAACCCTGATGGTTGGCTTTGTAATGTGTGTTGGGCCACTAATCCGGGATGGCGCGAGACGTGCTATAATTGTGGAGCACACAGACCTGGTGCTGCAGCACCAGCCTTCCCATTACTTAACGCTGACGGCGGGTATTAAACCATTGCTCCCACCTTCTCCCGCCATGGTCCACACTCCATTCGGGGAGACCCAGGGTCCTCCGAACTCTACCCTATTCACCCTCTCTCGAACTGGGGAAATAGAACATGGACACGAGTACCAGGAGGTGGCGTGTGTTTTACTGAATGGTCCTTCGGTCTTTTCCACTATACTGAGAATAGGCATGGGGAGTATACCGCAACAGCAAGTTGGGATCATTGTAAATGCAGCAAATGCAAGACTACAGCATGGGGGGGGGCTAGCTGCAGAAATATGTAATCTTGGGGGACCTACAATACAAACTGCATCCAAGGATCACATCCGTGACCATGGTCCGTTAAAAGAAGGAGAGGTGATGGCTACAAGAACGGGACAGCTATCATGTCAGTATGTTATACATGCGGTGGGACCAAGATATGATCCCCTGGATGTACCCAGATCACAACACCTGCTTACAGAAACAATTCAGAACACCATAGCATACGCATAACAGCTTCATGCGGTCCCAACCCTAGCCCTGCCATTTATTTCCACTGGTATCTTTGGATATCCAAAACAGGATGCGGCCAAAATAATAGTCAGGGCTATAAAGCAATGCATCTGTAGCGCCCCGAGGGTTCGGCCGCTACAGGGGTATTGCACCTCAGACCAGAGGTGTGATATTCCACTCCCAGGTAAGGATGGAGTATGGACCAGGGCTCAGTTAGCTGCATACAGCACACACACCCCATTTCCGAGGGACAGTTCAACGGTGCTCCCACTAGACAGAAGTGCAGGCACGACCGACTATGTCCCTGTCTGGAGTGGGGAGGGGGGTGGAACACCCAGTGCTGTAGGGGCAGATAGGGGTTGGTTCCTGAGCATAGGAAGGAGCCCATTGGTTGCTGGTCACCTGGGCTCATGGTCAGAGGGAGGTATAAAAGGTGGGCACCATCTTAGATCTAGGTTCGTTCAGTCAGTTCAGCCAGAGGAGAAGACAGGGAGTAGAGGCTCTGTAGGAGCTCTACTCCAGGAGGGCCTAGTGAGAGGCCGAGGAGGAGGAGAAAGGGAGCTGGGATTTTGGCTCATCTCAGCTCCAAGAGAACGGAACAGAAAGGAACAGAAAGTAACAGAGAAAGAGAAGGAGAGACAGAGAAACAGAAGGGCTCAGGAACAAGAAGGTGGAAGGGACCCTAAGAACCCACGAGAATCCAGGGTGCAGGGTCAGGCAGATTAAGGGTACCGGATCCCAAGTTGGTGGAGGAGAAACAACCCTCAGCCAAAGACCGGTCGTCGTGATCATCTATTGGTGCGACACCTCATCAAACCTGCTAGGAAGGCACCATATAGGACAGCGGAGGATGGGCCCCACGTTTAACCGCACAAGTCTGCGGCAGCCGGACAAAAGTGGGTCACTGGTGAGGCAGGCCAGAGAAAGGATTAAAGGGGGTCCTGTGCCATGCTCTTGACTGCTTGGGAGTTGACCGAGCCCCACACCTGGTGGACGCAGCACGGCTCAGGCGGTCACTACCTGTACAGAAGTGACCCGGAACAAATGAACTCTGAGTAAAGACCCTGGACTGTGACTTGTTGTCTGTGTGCTCCTTCGCGCCTCCAGCACTACCGGTACTGGGACTCTCACCCCCATCACTCCCACCATCCACTACACTGCCCTGGGGCCGCACTCTTCCCGTGAGGAGTCACACCATCCCAGCTGCATTCATCATCAGCCCCAGCGGACTGCCTTGCAGCGGCGGTTCCTAATAACCGCAATCCACGGGTGGCGTAGTCGGACATTATCTGAAGCACGTAGCAGACTACCATTGGTCTGACCACCCTGAGCCGCGGGACCGGGCCGCCACTACTACTCCCAGCATCTCCCTATCGCCCGGATCCGCGTGCCCCACGGCCCAGGGGGCGAGTCACATCGCCATGCATCCAACTAAATTGAGAGAGATAAGACTCTTGGCCATCGACAGGGATCTCGACGATTATGCCGCTCAACTAATCAAACCCACGATCAGACCCGATATCTGGTCTCCCCCAGTGTTCCACTACCTCCGAGTTATCCCAACAATCAGTACTCATGCTTATCTCCCCCGATTTCCCTCCACCTCCACCCCCTCTCACAAACTTGGAGGAAATGGAGGAAGAGGACCAGAATACCAACCAACCCAAATATACCCCGTTTACCCCAGCACAGACGGATACTCTGTGTAACTGTCTCCCGGATCCCGAACATTCCCCATGGCTTTTCACAGGGGCATGGCCGCAAATAGAGAGATATATTCAACAACAAGGCAAGATCTTTTACACCTGCTCCGTGTAAAAGCCGGTGAAGGATATTATCCGATGATAGAGACTGCTATCCCATATAAAAGAGCATTAGACTCCAATACGTATGAGAGTGGGGTTGACTTCTGTAACGCCCTTAAGATATGGGCTCAAGATAAGTTGGCTGATCAATCCACTACCCTCACAGATGTCATTCAAAAGAAGGGAGAGTCAGCAGAGAAGTTTTATGGGCGTCTTATGCAGGTCTATAAGGACCTTGGGTTCTCCTTACATACTAAAACTCATTGCCAGCTGTTAGTGTCAGCCTTTATCCAGGGTTTACGTACTGAAATCAAGGACGCGATATTGGCTGTAAGACCAGATGTTGAGTCAGCTACCCCAGGAGATGCCCTAAAAGTAGCAAAAAGCTTCCAGAAAAATGTTGCCCGGACCGCTTCAGCGGTTGAGCCTAAATCCAAACCCGCTGCAGTGGCAGTTGCGGCACCCGCAGTACCCGTAACACAGTATCCTCCCTTACAGCCCCACTATTACCCCTTGGCGGTACCTGATCAGCAAGTAATGTATCCCAGGAAAAGACCAGTAGTGAATTCCGGTCTTCAGTGTTGGAGGTGTGGCCGGACAGGACACTTCCAAAGGGACTGTCACACCTCTGCTAGCCAGTGCACCGCCCAAGCCCCCCTATCTAGAAATAGGACGCCCGGCCCATAAGACTCACGAGAAAATGTCCCCCAAGACCGTCCACTATGAAATGGAGGCGAACCAGAGTCTGCCATCGTGATGCCCGTAACCACCCCCGGACTCTGTTCATCTGTAGTTCTCCCAGTAGGAGGGAATCCGGTGAAGTTCATGGTAGACACTGGGGTGGCCAATTCCATTTTAAAATCCACTGAACTGCCCCAGGGTCTCCCAATCCAATTTTCTAATGACAATCTAATATTGATCGGTGTAGATCGCAGACCTAACAAACACACTCTCACCAAACCTATTCCGATTGGCCCATTTCCGGAAGTAATGGCACAATTTGTCATATCCCCGACCTGCCTGGTAAATCTTTTAGGGGCAGACCTCTTGTCTAAATTCCGATCCCAAATCCAATACCAGGACAATGGTCAGATGATCCTTACTTTAAACGATCCAAACTCTGATGCACACATAGAGGAGGTCTGCATCTTTTGGTGCTACCCAAGGTTATGATTAACATATCAGATACGAGGGGAAATCTCCCAAAAGATCCCAGGTTAGCTCCATACACAGAGGAAATCCCTTCTCATCTGTGGTCACAAGGCCCAGACAACATTTGGAGATTGCCGGTAGAACCAATACATGTGTACCTCAAGCCCGGAGCGCCCTTTCCCAAGGTTCGCCAGTACCCACTCACACATGCACAAGAACAAGGTCTACACCAGCAAATTCAGACCTTGTTAGAGAAAGGGGCACTAATGCCCTGCGTCTCCCCGTGCAATACGCCGTTGTTCCCTGTAAAGAAAAAATCCCAACCGGGGCAACCGCCCGCTTATCGATTGGTGCAGGACTTGAGGGCAGTAAATGCAGCGACAGTCTTGGAAACTCCGGTGGTGTCTAACCCACATACACTTCTCTCACAAATACCATCTACCGCAGCCTGGTTTACAGTAATTAATCTAGCAAACTCCTTTTTCAGCATTCTACTACACAAAGACTGTCAGTTTCTGTTTGCATTTACATATCAGGGCATGCAATTGACTTGTACGGTGATGCCGCAGGGAGCGCAGAAGAGCCCTAATCAGTTTGCAAAGAACATGTCTAGCTGTCTGCTGCCATGGCAGCTGGACAACTCTGAGGTAGTACTATTACAATACGTGGATGATCTTCTCTTGTGTGCCCCCACGGAGCAAATGTCCATCAGGGCCAGTGTTAGCCTCCTCAAGCATCTAGCAAAACTGAATTGTCGAGTTTCAGCCTCGAAACTTCAGTTTTGCCTCGGTCAAGTGGTTTTCTTAGGCCACTGCCTTACTCAGGGTGCCAGACATCTCACAGAAGAAAGAAAGAAGGCCATCTACCTACTACCATTCCCAAAAGATCCCATAGAGCTGAAACAGTTCCTCGGACTATGTACATATTGCAGACAATGGATCCCAGACGCCTCACATCTGATGCAACCCTTATATGATGCACTAAAAGAAGACACTCTGGCTGATGTAGACAACAAGGACCATCAAGAACAGCTGCAACAAGCCTTTGAGCAAATAAAATCAAGGATAATGACAGCCCCTGCCTTTGGAAACCCGGATTATGCTCAACCTTTCTACTTATATGTCTCCGAGACAGGAGGGCATACAGCCGGAGTACTCATGCAGAGACACTGTACAAAGCAGCGCCCAGTCGGTCATTACTCAGCGCATCTGGACCCGGTAGCCAGGGCCTCCCCCAGCTGTCTACGAGTGGTTCACGCCGCACAGCAGTTTCTTGAGAAGGCAGCGGACATCATTCTTGGACATGAGACTCACATTTATGCTGCACACGATATTGCGGCTGTTTTGGCTTTACAGCAACCTAAACATCTGTCCACACAGAGACACCTGTGGCTGCAGTGTTCGTTGATTTTGCCAGAAAATGTGAAATTACATTGGTGCACTACCATCAACCCGGCCACCTTGCTACCAGGACCTGAAGGAGAGGGGAAAGAGGCTCCATCACATGACTGTCTGGAACAAATTACTGCGGAGTCAACTCCACTTGTTTTAGTAGGGTAAGTACCCTTGGATGATCCAGAACTTACGTTATATACGGATGGATCCAGATATGCTGACACCTCTGGCAGGTTTCATACCGGATATGCTGTCACAACTGAAGATACATTGGTAGAGGCTGCAGCCTTACCTCACAGTATGTCAGCACAGGAAGCAGAGCGCAAAGCTCAGATTGCTTCTTGTCAACAGGCCGAAGGAAAACGTGTGAATATATTTACTGACTCGAGATACGCCTTCGGGATTGCACATGACTTTGGGAAGATCTGGGCAAGGAGAGGCTTTGTCACGACTGCAGGTTCTCCTGTGAAAAATGCTGAAAGCGTCAGACAATTGATGGAAGCGGTACAACTACCAAGACAGTTGACTGTTGTAAAGGTGAAAGCTCATGCTCGACAAGACGCCCCTGAGGCAAGAGGTAATCCACTTGCTGATCTCCATGCTAAGCAAGCAGCTCTTCTTCCAGCATCCATGTTCATGGCTGTTACGCGTCAGCAGACCAAACAGCTAAATTCCGTGCTAACCCAGGATCAACCTGCAGAAGAGTATCAACCGGTCCCTCCAATCACAAAGCTACGCTCCACACAGCAAAAAGTCTCTAAAGAGGAACACCAGTCATGGAAGGAAGCAGTTGCTAAATTGATAGATGGGCTATGGAAAAAGGAACAACTGTATTGTTTGCCTCGACTCCTATATCCTGCCGTCGCAGCCTGGGCCCATGGACCGGTGCATCGAGGGAAGAATCAAGCTTTGCTACTGGTACAGAAACTCTATTGGGCCCCAGGAATTTCCACTGTGTTGAGCACACAGAACAAAGGTTGCACAATATGCCAAACCTGCAACCCAGTCAGATTATAGAATGTACCAACAAAACACCTTGCTAAACCAGAGTATCCGCTCCAACGATTACAAGTTGATCATATCACTCTCCCTAAAGCAGGACGATATGAATACTGCTTAGTGGTAGTGGATATGTTTTCCAGGTGGCCAGAAGCATTCGCCGTTCTAAACATGACTGCCAAGACTACTGCCAAGAAGCTGCTCTCTGAAGTTGTTTGCCGGTATGGAGGCCCAGAAGTTATCGAAAGTGATCAAGGACCAGCCTTTTCCTCATGCGTACATCAAGAAATACTTACCATAATCGGATCAACAGTGGCGTTACATACTATATCACATACGCACCACCCCCATAGGGAAACATAAACTGTCACCCTATGAGATACTATTTGGGTCACAACTAGCTATAGCTCGATTTACCCCACAACAATTATCAGAAGAAACAGATCATGTTGTGCAGTATGTGATTCAGCTTGCCAAAGCCTTAACTAACACCCATGCATTAGTATCATCTTCTATTCCAGATCCAGCTGATGCAGAAGGTTGTCATACCCTCAAGCCCGGAGATTGTGTGTATGTGAAGAGGCATGTTCGAAAACCCGGACTAGAACCATTGTTTAAAAAACCAGACAATGTGAACTGAGGTCTAAGATGGCAGACATACAAGAAACAGAGGCATGTTCACACTAGCAAAAAAGAAGCAAGACAAAAATATATCTCATACCCTACCATAATTATATATAAATGTAAAGCAAAATTGCATAATAAATATAGGGTACTTAGTGAACTATTTTTGATCAAAAAAAGTATACAAGCCGTCCCACCAGCGGCAAGGTGACCCTAAATTGGGACGGTACCTATACTGCCTATATTAAAAACCTTACTGTATATCAAAGTTGAAGTAATGCATATAAAAGGGTAGACAAATAGGACCGGGTCCCAACTCCAGACCACCTAGGCCCGTGGTAAGCTACATATATACCAATCAGCTCAACAAAGGGCATGCCACACCCTTAAATTGCACAGAATGCAAACAAGTCAAAAAATTGGTATATATGTAGCTTACCACGGGCCTAGGTGGTCTGGAGTTGGGACCCGGTCCTATTTGTCTACCCTTTTATATGCATTACTTCAACTTTGATATACAGTAAGGTTTTTAATATAGGCAGTATAGGTACCGTCCCAATTTAGGGTCACCTTGCCGCTGGTGGGACGGCTTGTATACTTTTTTTGATCAAAAATAGTTCACTAAGTACCCTATATTTATTATGCAATTTTGCTTTACATTTATATATAATTATGGTAGGGTATGAGATATATTTTTGTCTTGCTTCTTTTTTGCTAGAACCATTGTTTGACTGACCATACCAAGTGCTCCTTACAACCCCAACAGAAGTAAAGCTTGAAGGGAAGTCAACATGGATCCATGATTCACACTGCAAACGTCAAGCATCCTGAGATGTTTTATCATAATATGTATGGTTAGACTAGTCAATACCTGGAATAGCCTACAGCAGAGTACTGACCCTTTTAATAACAAGTTCATTACTCACCACCAGATTTTGGTTCAAGAATTGAGTCAATTAGAGAACAAGCAGATCAGTGACTGTTGGATATGTACTCACTCACCAGTTTCAGCCACTAGTATGCCTTTTCTGGCGGTCCCAGTCACTCTGGAAGAATTACTAAACTGGCCCAATTATAGTGACGCCCTTGCTAATAACGCTACTAAGTTTAGTAGATTATGGAACACCACTATAGGTATACCAGTAGTTGGGTGGGTGGATCTCCCCTGGTGGCAAGGAAATCTTACTGCCACTAGTAAACACCTACAATTTCTTGCCCTTAATAGAAACAAGTGGGTGCCCAGAAACAAGTCTTCCTTGACTAATTTAGGCTTCATACCAACTGAAGGTCTACAAATCAGTTTTAATGCTACCTCTAGTACGGCAGATGCTTTTAAACCGTCATTCATGGAAAGATACATTCATAATCACTCATGGGTACATGCAAAGCTGTTTATAAAAGGCACCAATGACACATGTTATAAAATATCTGGTAACATCCTTTGCAATGAATTTTCTGAATATGAGCCTAGTGATCCAACATGTGGCAATCCGGATGTTGGATATTGTAGCCCCCTGGGACAAATGCCTTCATGGTGTACAGTACAGACCAAAAGTTTGGACACACCTTCTCATTTAAATATTTTTCTGTATTTTACTGACTATGAAAATTGTACATTCACAATGAAGGCATCAAAACTATGAATTAACAAATGTTGAATTATATACTTAACAAAAAAGTGTGAAACAACTGAAAATATGTCTTATATTCTAGGTTCTTCAAAGTAGCCACCTTTTGCTTTGATGACTGCTTTGCACACTCTTGGCATTCTCTTGATGAGCTTCAAGAGATAGTCACCGAAAATGGTCTTCCAACAATCTTGAAGGAGTTCCCAGAGATGCTTAGCACTTGTTGGCCCTTTTGCCTTCACTCTGCGGTCCAGCTCACCCCAAACCATCTCAATTGGGTTCAGGTCTGGTGACTGTGGAGGCCAGGTCATCTGGCGTAGCACCCCATCACTCTCCTTTTTGGTCAAATAGCCCTTACACAGCCTGGAGGTGTGTTTGGGGTCATTGTCCTGTTGAAAAATAAATGATGGTCCAACTAAACGCAAGCCGGATGGAATAGCATGCCGCTGCAAGATGCTGTGGTAGCCATGCTGGTTCAGTATGCCTTCAATTTTGAATAAATCCCCAACAGTATCACCAACAAAGCACCATCACACCTCCTCCTCCATGCTTCACGGTGGGAACCAGGTATGTAGAGTCCATCCATTCACCTTTCCTCGTCGCACAAAGACACGGTGGTTGGAACCAAAGATCTCAAATTTGGACTCATCAGACCAAAGCACAGGTTTCCACTGGTCTAATGTTCATTCCTTGTGTTCTTTAGCCCAAACAAGTCTCTTCTGCTTGTTGCCTTTCCTTAGCAGAGGTTTCCTAGCAGCTATTTTACCATGAAGGCCTGCTGCACAAAGTCTCCTCTTAACAGTTGTTGAAGAGATGTGTCTGCTGCTAGAACTGTGTGTGGCATTGACCTGGTCTCTAATCTGAGCTGCTGTTAACCTGCGATTTCTGAGGCTGGTGACTCGGATAAACTTATCCTCAGAAGCAGAGGTGACTCTTGGTCTTCCTTTCCTGGGGCGGTCCTCATGTGAGCCAGTTTCTTTGTAGCGCTTGATGATTTTTGCAACTGCTCTTGGGGACACTTTCAAAGTTTGCCCAATTTTTCGCACTGACTGACCTTCATTTCTTAAAGTAATGATGGCCACTTGTTTTTCTTTACTTAGCTGCTTTTTTCTTGCCATAATACAAATTCTAACAGTCCATTCAGTAGGACTATCAGCTGTGTATCCACGAGACTTCTGCACAACACAACTGATGGTCCCAACCCCATTTATAAGGCAAGAAATCCCACTTATTAAACCTGACAGGGCACACCTGTGAAGTGAAAACCATTTCCGGTGACTACCTCTTGAAGCTCATCAAGAGAATGCCAAGAGTGTGCAAAGCAGTCATCAAAGCAAAAGGTGGCTACTTTGAAGAACCTAGAATATAAAACATATTTTCAGTTGTTTCACACTTTTTTGTTAAGTATATAATTCCACATGTGTTAATTCATAGTTTTGATGCCTTCAGTGTGAATGTTCAATTTTCATAGTCAGGAAAATACAGAAAAATCTTTAAATGTGAAGGTGTGTCCAAACTTTCGGTCTGTACTGTATGTTATCAAATAACACCGATTTTATTGATTTGGTACATAAATTAGTATTACAGCACTCAGCTTTATGGGATCTGCCATCAGCCACATATTGGGTCTGTGGGAATAATGCGTATAAATGGCTCCCAGTCGGAGTAGGGGGGACTTATACGGTGGCCCGGCTAACTCCAGCCACTTATCTTATTCCCCATAGTAAAGTAGATTTGAGAGCCGTCCCTCTTCATACCATCTATAAACGTGCCAAGGACAACACCCCACGCCCATCAGGAAGACCTCATTTAGTACAAATGAGTATACCCAATAAGATAGCCAGTACTGTCTTCCTCTACCCTATGGTAACACAAAAGTGGGACAAATTAGTGGAAGTCACTGACTACTTAGATGACCAGATTTGGAGTGTATTGGAAATAATTAATACTACTGTTGCGGTGCAGAATCAAGTTATTATAGTAGCTAATCAACATACTTTAGTGCTGGACTATTTGACAGTAGCTCAAGGAGGGATGTGTCAGGTTATAAGTAGTGTTGAGCCACCCCCGTAGTGTTCGAGTTCGGTTCGGTTCGTCGAACACCCGTGTGTTCGCCGAACTGTTCGTCGAACTGTTCGTCGAACACCTTCGAACACCGTTAAAACCAATGGCAGGCAAACAAAAACACATAGAAACACATAGAAAACACCTTCAAAGGTGTCCAAAAGCTGACAAACTGCTCAGAAGACACAACTAACACATGGAAAAGTGACAAGTACATATAGTCATGCGAAAAGAAAAGAGGTGGAGGAGTAAAAGGAGGGGGAGACACAGATATAGGCATGTCATGCCCTTCTAAAATCCAAAAAGTGAGAAGCCGAGACGGCCAGTCCGCTCCTGCCCATGCCACCTCCGTGTCGCCGGGTTTGTGCCAGAGCCGCGGTGAACCCTGACGGCCAGCCCCCCTCTCCCAATACTGGTGCCTGTCCGCTGGTGGGTCAAGAGAGCCCCCCTGTGGTGGAGGCAGCTCTAAGCTTTTTAATTTAAATTGTCCCTCTAATTTGAATGAATACACTTTAAATCCATTTACAAGGATCTATTGGAGGGCAAGTCTCATGCCAGCAGCCGCGTAATTCCAGCTCCAGTAGCGTCCACTAAAGCTGCTGCAGTTAAAAAGCTTTTATAAGGATCGAGCTCGGCTGTCCACCGCAAGGCATCCTAGTGCCAGTCCCAGCCCCTATGCCTTGGGGTGCCTCCTGATGCTCTTCACTGAGTATCCCGTGGTCCCGAAGCATTTCCTTTGAAAAAATTAAGTGTCCAAACTACAGGTGGTGTAGCTTGCTTAACAGCCGGGATAATCCTCTGACTAGCAGACACTGCTACTAGGCACAAAGTATTTCCTGGGCTAGATGCAGTTAAAAATTTGTAAGTAGATACTCTCGTTGGATGCTGAGAAAGCATTCCATAGAGTCTCCTGGCACGCCATATATGATTCTCTTAAAAAGCTTGGGGTAGGGGTCTAGGGGACCCTTTTATAGCCAAAATCACGGCCCTGTATCACAATACGTCACCTAGGCTGAAGATAAATGGAACTGTAGCACCGAGGGCTCGGTTGCTACAGACGTATTGCACCTCACCCAGAGGTGTGATATCTCACTCTCAGATAAGGATGGAGTGTGGATCAGGACCCGACACCTGCATGCATTACACCACATTGCCGTGGGGCAGGGCGACCAATATGCCCCTGAGATGGGCACGACAGTCCCTGTCCCTGGCTGGAGTGGGGGGAGGGAACACTGAGGAAGGGGAACCCTGCAGTGCAGGAGCAGGGAGGAAGCAGTTCCTGGGTGCATTGAGAAGGGAGTATAAAAGGTGGGCACCATCTTAGTTCAGTGTAGAGAAGTCTGAGCAGAAGTGGCAGGGAGCAGGGGCTCTGCATGAGCTCTGCTCCGGAGGCGGGCCTAGTAACAGAGGCCCAGGCCTGCAAGAGGGAGAAGGAAGGAAGAGGAGCGGAGAAGGCTCCAGGAACGAGGAATGAAGGGATCCCAGGGGTGCGGACGGGCGAGTCGCCACCGCACGCCCGAATCCACCTGCGTGGAGGGGTCAGGCCAAAGGGGGAGACCGGTCCCCGAACTAGTGGAGGCAGGAAACGACCCTCAGCTAGAAACCGGAGGCTCTGACATTTTATGTGGCGCAGCCCCTTGCTCCACCCGCTAGGAAGGCACCACATAGGGTCAGGGAAACTGGCGCCAAGTTTACCAAGAGGAGGCCCGAGGCAGCCGGACAGAAGTGTTGGTAAGAAAGGCCAGACAAAGGACACACAAAGGGGGTCCTGTGAAGCGCTCCAAAGTTATCTGGGAGTTGTCTGAGCCCCTCACCTGGTGAGCACAGTACGACGTGGGCAGCCGTTACCTGCAGACGTGGTCTGGATAATAAGAACTGTGAGTAAAGGCCCTGAACTGCATCACTGACTCCGTGTCGTTACTGCTGCTGCCCTGCACCATCACCCCCATCCTCCGCATACACTGCCCTGAGGCTATACTCCTCCCGTGGGGAGTTATGCTACGCTCTGCTGCACCCACAACACCAGCCTTAGCGGTCTGCCCTGTAGCGGCGGTTCACTCTGACCGCAATCCACGGGTGGCGTAGTCGGACATTTAAACATCAAAACCACATAAATAGTTCCGCCACTGGTTTGACCGCCCTGAGCCACGGAACCGGATCGCCGCCACGAAGACTACAACCACCAGCATCCACCAAAAAGGGTCCGGCTCTGGGTGTTCCAAGGCCCAGGGGGTGCGTCAGAACATTTTCATCACCTTTCACAATCACCAATGGGACAAGGCAGGGATGTCCTCTGTCCCCTCTCTTATACATCCTAGTGACGGAGCACCTGCTCTCATCAATTCGCCATAACCCCAATATTAGGTGGATTGAGGTGGGAGGCACCGAGTACAAGTGCTCTCTATTTGCTGATGATGTCCTAGTATATATCACTCAATCACATATATCCATCCCTGCTGTTATGGCTGAAATAGATCACTTTGTTACATGGTAAAATTTTAAAATCAATGCAGCGAAGTCTGAGGCCCTCGATGTCTCCCTCCCTAAATCCATATAGGATTCCATCCAGTCCAACTTTCCCTTTGCCTGGCCCTCACAGGGTATCAAATACTTAGGAATTCCTATTCATAGAGACCTCTCCCATCTATGTTATCTTAATTTTGGGCCCTTTATTGAACAACTCCATACAGACCACGGTTGGCAAGTTAGAACTGTAAGATTCACTACGTGAACCACTGGTGTTTTGTGGAAAAGCACATGTACACCGCGTTCCAAATTATTATGCAAAAAGTGTTTAGGAGTGATAAGGGAAGAATTTGTTTGTTTGTCAGTTAAACTCATTGATGGTGATGTGTGTCAGGGCTCTTTATATCACTGTAAGCAATTGCAGACACCTGTGCTAATTAGTTTGGCAGGTGTGTCCAATGAAAGGCAAGACTACTTAAGAAGGCTCTCTCACATTATTAAGCAGCCTACATTTTCTGCCAAAATGGGAAAGAAAAAGGATGTGTCGGCTGCTGAGAAGCAACAAATTGTGGAGTGTTTAGGTCAAGGCATGACTACAATCAACATTGTGCGATGATCAGGATGAAGTGTCTTGGCAATCAAGAAGTATGTAGCTGATTCACAGTACACACGTGTGCGTGCTGATAAGGGCAAATTGAGGACTCTTTCCTACAGGCAATTACGTCAGGTTGAAAGAGCAGCGGCAAAAAAGCCTTGTCATAGCAGCAGACAAGTTTTTGAAGCTGCTTGTGCCTCCAACGTCCCCCGAACAATAAGATGCAGGGTCCTTCAGAGGTTTGCAGCTGTGCATACGCCATCCTGTCGACCTCCTCTATCCACTTCACACAAGCAGAAACGGCTCCAGTGGGCCAAACATTACATGAAGACTGATTTCAAAACTGTTTTGTTCACGGATGAGTGCCGTGCAGCGCTCGATGGTCCAGATGAATGGAGTGGAGGATGGCTGGTTGATGGACACCCCACGCAAACACGGCTACAGCGCCAACAAGGAGGAGGTGGAGTAATGTTTTGGGCTGGAATCATGGGGAGAGAGATTGTCGGCCCCTTTAGGATCCCTGAAGGCGCTAAAGATGAACTCCATAATGTATGTGGATTTTCTCAAACAGTACTTCCTGCCATGGTTCAAGAAGAAGAACCGTGTATTTCACAGCAAGATCATTTTTCTGCATGATAATGCACCATCTCATGCTGCACATAAAACATCTGCATCTCTGGCTGATATGGGCATAAAAGGGGACAAACTTATGGTGTGACCCCCATGCTCCCCTGACCTCTACCCCATTCAGAACCTTTGGAGCATCATTAAAAGGAGTGTCTATGATGGCGGGAGGCAGTTCACATCTAAGCAACAGCTCTGGGAGGGTATTCTGTCCTCATGCAAAACAATTGAAGCAGAAACCATCCAAAACCTGACAAATTCAATGGACGAGAGAGTTCAGAAGCTCCTTTCGAACAAGGGGTCCTATGTGAAAATGTAACATCACCTAGAATAAAGTTTTGAGTTGAAAACTGTTTGATTTCAGTTTCTAACAACCTGCTAATGCTTATAATTTCAAAAATGACCATTTTTTTGGTCTTTATTAAAATGAAAAGGTTGATCGAAAAGTTTGGGGGATCTAAGAGTGTGGCAACCCAGTAGTCATGATTACTTCGAATTCTGACAATATGAGGGTCATGCTGCAGGTAGTGCAGCAAGAAGGCACTTATGTGTCTTGCGCATCTCGGAGCCCCAAAATTATTTTCCGGGCTAGATGCAGCTAAAAATTATTTTTAATTTTAAATCTGGTGAAGCTTATTATAGATGGCCTAATAGGATCAGTGCTGCACACTGCTACAAAGCCCAAATTATTTTCCAGTCAAGATACAGATAAACATGATTAGTAATTTGAAAGCTTAAAACGGTTGGTAGGGTGATTTTAACCAATCATCAAGCTTTTACTCTCCCCAGGATGACACAGGGGTAGAAAAGTCGTTTCGGATCCATGATTTGTTCATCTTTATGAACGTGAGTCTGTCTACATTATCAGTGGAGAGCCGCGTGCGCTTATCTGTCAGCACACCACCAGCAGCGCTGAACACACGTTCAGACAGAACGCTGGCTGCGGGGCATGACAAGATCTCCAAGGCGTAAGTGGCTAGCTCCGGCCATTTATCCAGATTGGAAGCCCAAAAAGAGCAAGGGTCCAGTGACATAGTCGTGGCTTCAATGTTTACTTGGAGATACTCCTGTACCATCGTCTCTAGGCGTTGACTATGTGTCAGACTTCTTGTCTCCTGTGGCCTTGCAAAGGATGGGCTAAAAAAGTGGTGAAATGATTCCGCAAAATTGATGTTACCAGCAGATACTGTGGTTCTGTTACGGTTTGAGTGCTGAACACTTGACGGTCCCACGGTTGGCAAGTTGGAACTGTGAGATTCACTACGTGCACCACTGGTATTTTGTGGAAAAGCACATGTAAGATTCTGCAACAGTCTCTGCTGATACTCCTGCATGCGTGCATCCCTTTCTATGGCAGGAATAATTTCTGCAAATTTACTTTTGTACCGGGGATCTAACAGTGTGGCAACCCAGTAGTCAGGATTATTTCTAATTCTCACAATTCGAGGGTCATGTTGCAGGTAGTGCAGCAAGAAGGCACTCATGTGTGTTGCGCATCCAGGAGCACCAAGTCCCTGTTGTGTTGGTGGCGAGGTAACAATCATGCTTCCTTCCTCTGTCCTCTCCCCCCAACCTCGCACAACAGAAATGTGATCAAGGTCTCCCTCATCTGATGAGTCTTCCATCAGTTCGTCCTCCACTTCTTCCTGGGCTCCTGCACCTTCCTCACTAGTTTGGCTGCTACCATGCGCCCTGGTAAAATCATCTCCCCCACCCTCACATGCCTGCCGCCTTGGTGCTGCCGACCGTCTGGACCTTGCAGATGTTAGCCCTTCCGCATACAACTCCTCCTCCTCTACTTCCTCCACCTCCTCTTGTGCCACCACCTGACTCCGAATTCTGTTTAACATGTGCTCCAGCATGTAAGTCACCGGAATAGTCATGCTGATAATGGCATCGTCAGCACTAAACATCTTCGTCGCCATTTCAAAACTATGCAGAAGGGTGCATAGGTCCCTGATCTGAGACCACTCCTCCAGCGTGATTTGCCCCACCTCTGAATCTCGTTGGCCCAGGCTATACGTCAGAACGTATTGCACCAGGGCTTGTCGGTGCTGCCACAGTCGCTGCAACATGTGCAGAGTTGAATTCCACCAGGTAGGCACATCGCATTTTAGCCGGTGAAGTGGCAGGCCCAACGACTTCTGTAGAGATGTAAGTCGCTGAGCTGCGGGATGCGAACGGCGGAAGTGAGCACACAGCGACCGTGCCCTCTGCAGAAGGCCATCTAGTCTGGGATAGTGGGCTAAAAATTGCTGGACAACCAGGTTCAACACGTGAGCCATACAAGGCACGTGTGTGACATTGCCCCGGCGAAGGGCCGCACCCAGGTTTGCAGCATTGTCGCACACGGCCTTCCCTGGTTTCAGGTCCAGTGGAGACAACCATTCATGAAATTGGTTCTCCAGAGCTGACCACAACTCCTCAGCTGTGTGACTCACATTTCCCAGACATTTCAATGTAAAAACCGCCTGATGACGTTGAGCCCTACTGCCAGCATAGTAAGGAGGTGTGCAGGATCCCTTCTGCACAGTTAGAAAGCTTGTGGCATGACCAGACAGGCTTTGGGTGCAGGTGGAAGACCGAGAGGAGGTTGAGGAGGCAGAAGCAGTGGAGGAGCTTTGACATAAAGAGGATTGACGCACAACTCGTGGGGACGGCAAGACTTGGACAGCAGCCCCTTGTCCTGCTGTCACCATAGTTACCCAGTGCCCAGTCAGCGACATGTAACGCCCCTGTCCATGCCTACTCGTCCAAGTGTCTGTGGTGAAATGCACCCTGTCACACACAGAGTTTCTCAAAGAAGCGGTGATGTTGTGTGCGACATGCTGGTGGAGCGCAGGCACACTTTCTTTGAGAAGTAGTGCCGACTGGGCATCTGGTACTGGGGCACTGCGACGGACATAAGGTCTCGAAAATCCTCTGTGTCCACCAGGCGGAAAGGCAGCATTTCTGTAGCCAAGAGCTTGCAGATGGTGAAATTCAACCTCTTAGCTTTCTCATGGCTAGGAGGAAATGGTCTTTTACTTGTCCACATCTGAGGGACCGAGGGCTGGCTATTGTGCTTAGACGGGGTTGATAAGGGTGTCCCCGGCAAACTGCCGGTCTGTGAGGAAGATGCAGGCGGACATGTTAGGTTGCCTTGATCCAAAGGTGGTGCTATCGATGTCGGACAGCGCTCAAGACCAGCTGGTGTTACCACCTCCAAAGAAAATGATGACCTGCCAATCACGCTGGCTGTTGCGGGTAAAGAGGTGGCAGGTCTGCGCCCCAAAACAGGTGTGACTGCTGTCCCCCCAGTCACAGAGGATGAAGAGGCCGCGGATGCAGAAGATATGGCAGACGGTGGTTGGCCCGGCCGGCTAGGCCGCATTGTAGCACACTGAGCTTCCCACTGCAACTTATGCTTCATGTCCATGTGCTGGTTCATGCATGAAGTACTCAAACTATGTATTTTTTGGCCTCTACTTAGCTTTTGCTGACAAATGTTACAGATAACACGAGTTGGGTCATCTTTATCGATCTGAAAAAATGCCCAGGCTATGCAAGGCTTAGCACCCATGCGACCTGAAGAGCCACCACGACTTGTGGTGAGAGGCAGAGTTGTGTTTGAGGATGCAGTTGTTGACGTGCTTCCAGTACTACGTCTCTGTCCAGGAAGGCGCAACCTGACCTCGTCGTCACTAGCATCTTCCTCCACCTCCTCTGCTGACCTCATCTCTTGGCTGACTGTGGGTTGACAGTAAGTGGGATCTCCGACCTCATCATCATCACCCTGTGCGTTATCACACCCGTCGTCCTCAGAGCCAACCTGTTCCTGCCCTGACAAAAAACTAAAGTTGTCGCTCCAATCAGGTATTTGAGTCTTATCATCGTCTTCCTCATTGTCTCCACCAACAGGAGTTACAGTTTGGGAATGAGGGTCTACATTATGGTCAGAACCTTCTGCGTCTGGTCCTGGATCCGACTCATAAAGATTCTGGGCATCAGTGCAGATCATTTCCTCGTCTGGATTCACAGAAACGCTGGAGTCGACCTCTGATTCCCAGGCTATAGTATGAGTAAACAGCTCTGCAGACTCAACCATCTGTTCTACCTCATACTCAGACGGGCAGCTGGAGATTTGGGAGCTGTGAGGAAGCAAGTGCGATTTGGGTGACACCTTTGAGGACTGGAGTATTTGTGATGTTGAAGTTGATGTGGAGGAGAGCCCACTTAAAGGAGCACTTGATATCCGTTGAAGCACCTGCTGTTTTTGTGCCTCATCTGGAATTTGTAGCGATTGGCGTGGCCGTAAGAAAGGGATCTTATCACATTGTCCGCTAAAAGAAGTAGACATTTAAGTTTGGCTGGAAGATGGTCTTTCTTCTGCACCTACCCCACGGACACAACCTTTTTTCCCCTTCCCAACACGCCTATTCCCCTTTCCACCAGCAGCAGGCCTTTTTCCACTCATTTTGGTGGTTAACTAATTCACAACTCTGGAGTTGTTTGCACAAAAAAACAATGGATGGTAACCGAGCAGAGCTGAGTGGCCAAACTGTGGTATTAGGCCAAAACTATTGGCTGGGTTAGATGCAGAAAAAAAATATTTTGAATTTGCAATCTGATGGAGGTCAGTATAGATGGACTAATAGACCAAGTCCCACACACCGCTAGAAGCCCAAATATTTTTTCAGAGCTAGATGCAGAAAATTTTTTTATTCAATTTGCAACCTGATGGAGGTCAGTATAGATGGACTAATAGACCAAGTCCCACACACTGCTAGAAGCCCAAATATTTTTTCAGAGCTAGATGCAGAAAAAAATTATTTTTAATTTGCAACCTGATGGAGGTCAGTATAGATGGACTAATAGACCAAGTCCCACACACCGCTAGAAGCCCAAATATTTTTTCAGAGCTAGATGCAGAAAAAAATTATATTCAATTTGCAACCTGCTGGAGGTCAGTATAGAAGGACTAATAGAACAAGTCCCACACACTGCTAGAAGCCCAAATATTTTTTCAGAGCTAAATGAAGAAAAAAATTATTTTTAATTTGCAACCTGATGGAGGTCAGTATAGATGGACTAATAGACCAAGTCCCACACACTGCTAGAAGCCCAAATATTTTTTCAGAGCTAGATGCAGAAAAAAATTATATTCAGTTTGCAACCTGATGGAGGTCAGTATAGATGGACTAATAGAATGATGCTATGCCCAAAAGATTTTACTTCACTAGGTGCAGTAAAAAAATTGGTATTCTATACACAGGTGGTATATCTTGCAACACAGATAGGCTACTCCACTGACTAACACACTCTGCAATAGGCCAAAAAAGGATTAGCTTTGCTAGATTCAGCCAAATGCTGTGAAAAAAACTTGCACAGCACTGGCACAGACCTGCCTGGCAAAAACTGATAGGAACTGATGTAACCTAGTCCTGAAAAGGACTCCAATTACAATTAGTCTTTACTCCCACAATCTATCTATTTAAGAGCACAGACCTGCTTGATAAAAGTCGTAGGAAATGCTGTAACCTAGTCCTTAAAAGGACTGCAATCACAACTATTCCCTACTCCCAAGCTATCTGTATATTTGTGCGAAAATTGGCTTGAAATTAACAAGGTATAGCGCACACAGCAACAGCGGTGCCGTCTAACACGCAGCTGCAGCAGTGAGAAAATGGTGGCGACGGGGAAAATGGCTTGGTCTTATAGGGCAAGGACATGTGACATACACTGCCAATCACACATGCCCTTGCTTGTGTGAAAAAAAGCACTTCGCTCCGTGTGTGCGCTGCTGATAGGCTGACAGATTGCACCTCCCCACTGCAAATGCGGGAAAGAGAAAAAAAAATGGAGATCTTCATTTTTCCTGCAGAGATCCATCCCTGCCCCTCCCCCCGCCCCGCTGTACACTCAAACTGCGTATTAACATTAATTTTCATCATTACTGAGAAAAAATCCAGTTATGATTTTGGTGCACGAACAGTTATCGAACATAACCTCGAACAGCCGAATTTTTCTCAAATTGTTCGTGTTCGCCGACCGACTCGAACACCGCCCAAAACAGCTCGAATTTGAGATTGGCGAACAGTTCGAGTGGAACAACGCTCATCTCTAGTTATAAGCCCAGCCTTTTGTCACTATATTGACCCCGACTCTACCATACGGTTAAAGACTAAAATGGAAGACATTAGGAAACTCAGGGAAGAATATAACAAACATAACGAATTGACCAAAGACAGTTGGTGGTCTGATACGTTTTCCTTTTTAAATCCTGCTATTGGTTTAAAGGGATTGGTGGATGGATTGCGGGAATATTACAAGGAGTGTTGCATATTGCTGCTTACATCTTGTTAATGTATGTCTTACTAAATCTAGTCTTTTATTGTATCCCAATTTGCATGAGGAAAACCTGACAGTCGTCAGAGAGCAAGCTGTCAACCAACATCCAGTGCTACTATACACGGACCTCCCAGATGTATCCAGCATTGAGGACCTGGACGACAAGGGAATGATGACCTTTTCCCGCTTGCCCCGACCAACCTCACGTCTGAATATCAGAGCTTTATGATTATATCGACAAACAAGGGGGGATGGACATGCCGCGACGGCCTCAATTGGTAACAAGGGCACTGATTGAGTGAAGACCAATGTCCCTCAGGCTCAAACCATGACCTTGGGAAAGCACCTCTATTGTTGATACTAACACAATTTTTAGGGGGGAAATGTAAAGGACATATTGATATTCATGCTATAGCTACTCCATTTTTGCATCTTGCTCCTAAAATCATGTTTTTATTACTATATAGATTCTTTCATTCTTTTATCCTGCTTCACACGCAATTTTCTCACAAGAACTTTTTCTCTCAAGAACATTCTATGAGATACCCTGCTCCTGTTACCTAACTAGTCTGAGCCGGGATGTGTAACCTTGTAACTTTCCATCATGCACCAAACTAACAATAATATGACCATATGTGTGTTTCCATAATAATTGTACTAAAATTGGTTCAAGCCTGTAGTATGGCTGTAGGTGATTGGCTATTGATATACTCAAAACAAAATATAATGCAAAGTAGAAATAAATGGGGTTAGAGATCCTCGAATCCTCCCATACAGAGCTTTGTCTCCGTCTAGTTT
The DNA here is from genome assembly GCF_046119375.1 of Phyllobates terribilis. NCBI lineage: Eukaryota > Metazoa > Chordata > Amphibia > Anura > Dendrobatidae > Phyllobates > Phyllobates terribilis. Next base: position 289,560,474 of record NW_027362761.1, read on the forward strand.
CCTGATTGCAATCAACCTTGTAACATAATAATTTGACATTCACTTGGTCAACCGTGAAGGGTCTTTGCTGCCCTCCCTCAACAAAACAACTCCTTTACAAAAACAACTTTATTTATTTTTTGTTTTATGTGGTTGCATGAAAGGCAAATCTATCTTAACATATCTTCTGTAGATATTATAAGATGATGAATATTAATTATATGGGTGTGGTTATCAATTAGCAAGAATAAAAGCCATGTTGCAGTGTCGAAGCATATGGGTCAATCTCCAGTGTAAATGAGGAATCAGAGTTAAAGGGGTTGTTAAAATAGTCATACAGTCATACAATAGGTGATAACTTTATGTTTTCTGTGGCTTCCACTGCTGGGACCTCCATTTCGGAGTCTATGGGAAAACTAATGCATAGGCACAAACATTTCTCCTTTCCAGTACAATTGAAACCAGAAGTTTACATGCACTGTATAAAAAGACACATATGCATGTTTTTCTCAATATCTGACATCAATTCAGAATAAACCTTTTCCTTTTTAGGTCAATTAGGATTACAATAATTTTTAATATTTGACAAATGCCATAATGATGAGAGAGAGAATGTTTTAAGGCATTTTTATTACTTACTGCAAAGTCAAAAGTATGCATACACTAAGATTACTATGCCTTTAAACATTTCTGGACTGCCCATATGATGATGTCATGTGTTTGGAAGCTCTTTTTTTTGGCTACATACATCTCAGCTAATTAGAGACAAACTTGTGGATGTATTTTATTGCACATCTGAAACACACTGCTTCTTTGTGCTGCATCATGGGGAAGTCTAAAGAAATCAGTCAAGATATCAGGAAGAGAATTGTGGACTTGCACAAGTCTGGCTCATCAATGGGTACAATTTCAAAATACCTGAAGGTGCCTCGTTCATCTGTACAAACAATTATATGCAAGTACAAACAAGATGGGAATGTCCAGCCATCAAACTGCTCAGGAAGGAGATGAGTTCTGTGTCCCAGAGATGAACGTGCTTTGGTCTGACATGTGCATATCAACCCAAGGACAAGAGCAAAAGACCTTGTGAAGATGATGATGGAAGCTGGTAAGATTGTGTGAATAACCACAGTGAAATGAGTAGTGAATCAACATGAGATGAAAGGCCACTTTGCCAGGAAGAAACCATTACTCCAAAAGAAACATTAAAAAGCCACATTAATGTTTGCAAATGCACACAGGAACAAAGACCTTAATTTTTGGAGACATGTCCTGTGGTCTGATGAAACTAAAATGAACTTTTTGGGAATAATGACCGTCGTTACTTTTGGAAGAAAAAGGGAGAACACCACCCCAACTGTGAAACACTGGGGTGGCAGCATCATGTTGAGGAATTGTTTTTCTCAAGAAGGGACTGGTGTACTTCACAAAATAGATAGCATCATGAGAAAAGAAGATTATGTGGCAACATTGAAGCTACATCTCAAGACATCAGCCAGGAAGTTAAAGCTTGGGCAGAAATGGGTCCTTCAAATGGACAATGACCCAAAGCATACTGCCAAAATCGTAATAAAGTGGCTTAAGGATAACAAAGTCAATGTTTTGGAGTGGCCATCACAAAGCCCTAATCTTAATCCTATTGAAAATTTATGGGCAAAGCTGAAAAGGCAAGTGCGAGCAAGGCGACCTACAAACCTGAATCAGTTACACCAGTTTTGTCAGGAGAAGTGATGAGCGAGTACTAAAATGCTTGGGTGCTCGATGCTCAGGTCGAGCACATTAGAATACTCGGGTGATCGACCCAAGCAATGAGCCCAATGTAAGTCTATGGGAAACTCGAGCATTTTTCCAGCGGCTCCCCCAACGGTCTGCAGAGGGCCTTAAAATTGCCCAAATCGATGAGAACAGTGCTCAAATTACATGGGAACAGCATGAGGAAGATTCCTGGAAGCATTTCTGACTCCCAGGTCACTTCTGTCAACAGCGTTGTCAGAGGTATTACGCCACTTTTACGGACTCACAATAAAACATACAAAAACTAAACAAAAATGAATTTTCCTGGGAAATATGTTAAGGAACATCCTTTCCAGGGTAATGACTTGTATATAAAGCTAAATAAATAACCAAAAACAAAAATGCTCCTCCACACCTTGGGCTATGTTCACACGTAGCGTTTTTGATGCGTTTTTGCACTTTTGCATTGCTTTCAACATGACAAATGCATTCACCAGGAAATGTCATTTTAACATTTTACAATCTTATTTGGCCATGTGGTGTGTGAGATATCATCAGATACATCGTGTTTAATTTATGAAGGAGGGTCTCTGAAAGTCACAAAGCCTATTTTTATAGGGCCATCAGGCAGCCTTTACGATTCTTAAAGGGCCAGCAGTCGGCCCTCAGTATTCTTAGAGAGCCATCAGCAGGCTATGTTTTATTGTTCCCATTACTAAAGAGTGGGTCTCCTATACTGTTATTGCGTATGCAGTGAGTGGCAGGGCTGCCCAAAATTTGGACGCACCCCAATACCCCTCTGAAGAGACTTAGAGGAGGGCCTCCTGAAAACAATGTTCCCAATATTTGGAAGTGGGTCTCCCATTGTTTTTGCCTATGCAGTGAATGCAAGGGTTGCCAAAAATTTGGAGGCAATCCAATGCCCCTTGGAAGAGATGTGGAGGTCAGAAGGCCTCCTGAAAACAATGTTCCCATTATTAGGAAGTAGGTTTCCCATTGTGTTTGCCTATGCAGTGAATACAAGGGATGCCAAAAATTGGGAGGCACTCCAATGCACCTTGGAAGAGATGTGGAGGTCAGTGGGCCTCCTGAAAATAATGTTCCCATTATTATGAAGTGGGTCTCCCATTGTGCTTGCCTATGCAGTGAATGCAAGAACTGCCAAAACTTGGTAGGCACTCCAATGCCCCTTGGAAGAGACGTAGAGGAGGGTCTCCTGAAAAACAATGTTCCCATTATTAGGAAGTGGGTCTCCCATAGTGTTGGGCTATGCAGTGAATGCAAGAACTGCCAAAAATTGGTAGGCACTCCAATGCCCCTTGGAAGAGACGTGGAGGAGGGCCTCATAAAAAATGCTCCCATTAGAAAGGAGTGGGTCTCCTATACTTGTAATGCCCATGCACTAAGTGTATGGGCTGACAAACATTTACTCCTGGGGGGTATACATGAACATACTGTATAAAAAACTTATTTTATGGGCATCATAAACTCCCTTTAAAAAAATTATGTGGGTGTTGCATCACGAACCACGGTCACCCTGGTGATATGGTGGTGGAGGATGAGGATGAGGAGAAGGAGGAGGACAAGAGCAAATAGACAAAATTAGGAAACATATACCCATGTGTGGGTGTGAAGAGGTGCATGGGAATACACCTTCCAAGAAATGACACTGGATTTGAGATTATGCTACGCTGCTATCATTCGGTGGTGTTGAGAAGTCTGGCCCAATACAGCCCTTGTTCATTTTGATAAGAGTTAGCCTGTCAGCATTTTCCGTTGACAGGCGGATGCGCTTATCAGTTATAATTCCACCAGCGGCACTAAAATCCCGCTCTGATAAAACGCTAGTGGCAGGGCAGGCCAGGACCTCCAAGGCGTAGAGAGCCAGTTCATTCCACATATCCAGCTTGGATACCCAATAATTATAAGGCACAGAGGAATCACGGAAGACATTGGTACGGTCGACAAGGTACTCCCTCAGCAACTTCCCAACCTTTGCACTCCTTGTGAGAGTATCCCGCGCCTCAGGGCCTGTGCGATGGGAGGGGCTGAGAAAATTCTCCCAGAACTTTGACAGTGTTCCCCTGCCTCTGCTGGATTGAAGTTGAGTCTTTCTCGCCTGTACTTCTTGGTTGTCCAACGAACTGTGACCTCTGGCGCCAGCATTTTCAGATGGGAATTTTTTTAATAGTTCCGCAACAAGGGCCTTCTGTTACTGTCCCATTTTTGTAGACCTGTCCGCCTCAGGAATAAGAGATATAAAGTTCTCCTTGTAGCGTGGGTCTAGAAGTGTCACCAACCGATAATGACTGTCACACAAAATTTTGAGAACTCGAGTTTGATGGGAAAAGCAGCGTAACATAACTCAGCCATGCGTGCCAGACTGCTAACAGGCAAGACTTCCGTGTCCTCACCAAGAGGACGACTGACCATGCTCTTCTCCTCCTCTCTCTCCTCAGGCCATCCACGCTGAACAGACAGTATGACAGTTGTGCAGGTAGTACCGTCTATAGCGTAGGAAACTAGCTCCTGTTCTTCCTCCTCCTTCTCTTCCTCATTGTCACCCAATCCACGTTGGGATGAGATGAGGCTGGGCTGTGTGTAATCACCCTGTATGGTTCCTTGCTTCATCTATTCGTGCTCCGCCTGCAATGCATCCTCTTTGATTGTGAGCAGAGAGCATTTCAGAAAGCAGAATAGCAGGATGGTGATGCTAATTATGGCGTCATCGCTGCTCACCATCTTGGTGGAGTCTTCAAAGTTTTGGAGGATGGTACACATGTCTGACATCCATGCCCTCTCATGAGGTTTTATGTGTGGAGTCTGAACTGAATACTGATGGCCTTGTTGATGCTGGTACTCAACAACTGCCCTCTTCTGCTCACAAATCCTTCCCAATATCTGCAGTGTAGACTTCCAACGCGTGGGGACATAACATACCAGTCTGTGAGCTGGAAGCTGCAAACACATCTGAAACACGGCTAGGGCGGCGTAAGCTGTAGTTGACTTTCTAAAATGGGCACACAGGCAGCGTACTTTGACAAGCAGATCCGGTAGCTCCGGGTAATATTTGAGAAACCGCTGAACCACGAGGTTAAGCACATGGGCCAGGCATGGTACGTGTGTGAGCTCGCCTCGCTTCAGAGCCACCACCAGGTTCCGGCCATTGTCACACACGACCATGCCTGGCTGTATGTTCAGCGGTGTGAGCCACAGATCTGCCTGCTCTTTCAGAGCTGTCCACAATTCTTCAGCATTGTGTGGTTTGTCACCTAAGCATATTAGCTTCAGCACAGCCTGTTGCCGCTTGGCCGAGGCATTGCTGCAGTGCTTCCAGCTTGTAACTGATGTCGTCATTTCGGAGATGGAGGTTGAAAAGGAGGAGAAGGCTGAGGAAGATGAGATGCAGGAGCTGTAAACTGTGGTTGTAACCTTGATTGACCTAGTGCCCGCAATCCTTGGCGTCGTGAGGACGTGTTCCATCCCACGGTCCGACTGGATCCCGGCTTCCACTATGTTAACCCAGTGTGCAATCAGAAAGATGTATCGTCCCTGCCCACAAGCACTTGTCCACGTGTCCGTGGTTAGGTGGGCTTTACCAGTAACTGCGCTGTTGAGGGCACGGCTAATGTTTTGGGACACGTGCTTGTGTAATGCCGGTACGGCACACCAGGAGAAATACACTGTGTTCTGAATTATTAGGCAAATGAGTATCTTGATCACATGATACTTTTTATACATGTTGTCCTACTCCAAGCTGCATAGGCTTGAGAGCCAACTACCAATTAAGTAAATCTGGTAATGTGCATCTCTGTAATGAGGAGGGATGTTGACTAATGACATCAACACCCTATATAAGGTGTGCTTAATTATTAGGCAACTTCCTTTCCTTTGGCAAAATGGGTCAGAAGAGAGTTTTGACAGGCTCTGAAAAGTCCAAAATTGTGAGATGTCTTGCAGAGGGATGCAGCAGTCTTGAAACTTCCAAACTTTTGAAGCGTGATCACTGAACAATCAAGCGTTTCATGGAAAATAGCCAACAAGGTCGCAAGAAGCATGTTGGCCAAAACAGGCACAAAATAACTGCCCATGAATTGAGGAAAATCAAGCGTGAAGCTGCCAAGATGCCATTTGCCACCAGTTTTGCCATATTTCAGAGCTGCAACGTTACTGGAGTATCAAAAAACACAAGGTGTGCAATACTCAGGGACATGGCCAAGGTAAGGAAGGCTGAAAAACGACCACCTTTGAACAAGAAGCATAAGATAAAACTTCAAGAATGGTTCAAGAAATATTTTAAGACTGATTTCTCAAAGATTTTATGGACTGATGAAATGAGAGTGACTCGTGATGGGCCAGAGGCTGGATCAGTAAAGGGCAGAGAGCTCCACTCCGACTCAGAAGCCAGCAAGGTGGAGGTGGGGTACTGGTATGAGCTGGTATCATCAAAGATGAACTTGTGGGACCTTTTCGGGTTGAGGATGGAGTGAAGCTCAACTTCCAGACCTACTGCCAGTTTCTGGATGACAACTTCTTCAAGCAGTGATACAGGAAGAAGTCAGTATCGTTCAAGAAATACATGATTTTCATGCAGGACAATGCGCCATCACATGCATCCAACTACTCCACAGCGTGGCTGGCCAGTAAAGGTCTAAAAGATGAAAAAATAATGACATGGGCCCCTTGTTCACCTGATCTGAACCCCATAGAGAACCTATGGTCCATCATAAAATGTGAGATCTACAGGGAGGGAAAACAGTACACCTCTCGGAACAGTGTCTGGGAGGCTGTGGTGGCTGCTGCACGCAATTTTGATCGAAAACAGATCAAGCAACTGACAGAATCTATGGATGGAAGGCTGTTGAGTGTCATCATAAAGAAAGGTGGCTATATTGATCACTAATTATTTTGGATTTTGTTTTTGCATGTCAGAAATGTTTATTTCTAAATTTTGTGCACTGATATTGGTTTACCTGGTGAAAATAAACAAGTGAGATGGGATTATATTTGTTATTTATTAAGTTGCCTAATAATTTGGGACAGTAATAGTTACCTGCACAAACAGATATCCTCCTATGATAGCCAAATCTAAAAAAAAACCACTCCAACTTCCCAAAATATTAAGCTTGGATATTTATGAGTCTTTTGGGTTGATTGAGAACATAGTTGTTGATCAATAATAAAAATAATCCTCTAAAATACAACTTGCCTAATAATTCAGAACACAGTGCAGTGGTGGCTGGGTACCAAGTACCGAGGTATGGCTGCCGCCATCAGGTTGCGGAATGCTTCCGTCTCCGCGAGCCTAAAAGGTATCATTTCGAGCACAAGCAGTCGAGAAATGTGGGAATTTAGTAGTGCGGCCTGTGGGGCGTTGGCTTCGTATTTGCGCTTACGTTCCAAGGACTGAGGTATGGACAACTGAAAGCTGCGCTGGGACAAGGACGTGGACGTGCTTTCTGATGCTGCTACTTGAGAGTGCAACGACAGGTGAAGGGCAGGAGGCATCTTCGCATGCACCATGGACAGGGGATTGGCTTGCATGCACAACAGCGGAAGAAGCAGTGGTGCCACCCGTAGACACTATTCCTGGACCCTGGGGTTTGGCCCACAAAGTCGTGTCCTTTGCTGCCATATGCCTGATCATGCTGGTGGTGGTCAGGCTGCTAGTTTTGCCACCCTTGCTGATGCTGGCCTGGCAGGTGGTACAAATGACCTTTTTGGGGTCATTGGCAGAGTCTTTAAAAAACAAGCATATGAAAAGAAATAGTAAGTCACCAGTCACACTATGCAGCCTTCAATTGTCGAGCACTAATTTCAAAACTCTGCATAATGAATAGTGTTAGCCTGAAAACCACATAGACAGGGCACTAGCCGTGTGCATGCGAGCCAGGTGGTGCAAATTCCATATATAGTGAAACCTGAGCAGTCAAAGCTATAGAAGTGGAACAGATAATGCACTCACCAACAGTGTTGCTTGATAATAGTCCTGTTTATTCGGGATTACATATGCTGAGTGGTGGTGCAGGTTCTGGGGTGCGGAGGTAAGAGGACAACGGCCGTTTCGCGCAAGTCCTGCACTTCAACGGGTCCATAGTGGCCCCATTTTATTTCTATGGTGATTACTTCTCTAGACAAAACAATTATGGTTTGTTAATTAAATGTGGCTATGAATTTATGTGTAATTACATTTACTTTAATTTATGTTTTTTGTATCCCAGAAGAGCCCCTATAAAGAACATCTACTGATAGAAGATAATAATGAAGGGAGAAAGAAATATTGACAGTCTAAAAGATGCGGAAAGACAATGATTGTTAGGAAGAATAAGTCCTGAAAGGCTAGATGTTAAGATAAACTCAATGACAAAGTAAACTATAATAATTACAGCCTTTCATTTATTTCACTAATAGCAAAAGGAACCCCCATTCCATTTTTTACTATGAGGCCTAATCTTTACTTAACACTGAAGCCTGATGTTTTTCACTGCATTAGGGTATGCGCATTTGGGGACTTTAGAACAATATATTTTTTTAATTTTTTCATGATCATATTACAGGAGCAATAACATTTTATTTTTTTGTTGATGTAGCTGTATGAGGGAAATTTTTTTCAGTAAGAGTTTTATTTGTGAGTGGCAACATTTTGGATTAAATATACAGTCATTAGCATAAATGAGTAAATCTCCTTTGAAAAGTAAGATTTTAATCAATAACTCACTGAACAGAAGAACAATTTCCAATATTTTCACAAGACTGAGTTTCATAGAACATTATTTTAACCCACAACATTAAAGTATTGTTAATAATTAGTGATGAGCGAGCACTAAAGTGCTCGGGTGCTCGACCCGAGCAACGAGCCCAATGTAAGTCTGTGTGAAACTCGAGCATTTTTCTGGCGGTCCCCCCCCGGCGGTCTGCAGAAGGTCAAAAATTGGCCAAATCGATGGGAACAGTGCTCAATTAAACGTCAGGCAGGCAGAATATATAGGCAGACAGGCAGGCAGGGTATATAGGAGGGTGCATGAAAAGCATAGCAGGGCACTTGGAACACATTAGTGCCCTCCGATTTTCATGCACCCTTCTCTTTAAAAGCCAGCCGGCAATTCATCAGCGGCATACACCGGTAACCGACAATTTAGTACAGAAAGAATAGAGCATCACACATAGATTACATAGATAAAAACATGTCAGTCACATATATAATAAGTACAGTGACAGTGTTGGCTACAGTACTTGTCATTTAGTGTTAAAATAAAGGATTTATTAAAAAAAAACAATAGTGTTTTCATGCACCCGTCTCTTTAAAAAAGCCGTCCGGCAATTCATCATCGGTACCCGACAATTTAGAACAGAAAGAATAGAGCATCACACATAGATTAGATAGATTGAAACATGTCAGTCACATATATAATAAGTACGGTGACATTGTTGGTTACTGTACTTGTCATTTAGTGTTAAAATAAAGGATTTATTAAAAAAAAAATTGGCGTGGGGTTCCCGGTAATTTTAGTCTCTAGCGGAGGTTAAGCAGATGGCTGGGGCAGATGTTTGAAACCTGGGAAGGGGGTAATACCCACGGAGCTTCCCAGGCTACTAATATCAGCCCCCAGGTGAATACCTAGCCTTTACTAGCTATTAAAATGGGGTCCCCCCATTTTAATAGCTAGCAAAGGCTAGGCAGACAGCTAGGGGCTGATATTAAGGAAGGGTGCCATGAATATTGGCCCCCTCCCAGGCTAGAAACACCAGCCGTCAGCCGCCCCAGAATTGGCGCATCCATAAATGTGCCAATTCTGGCACTTAGCCTCGCTCTTCCCACTGCCCTGTAGCAGTGGCAGTGGGGTAATAGGGTTGGGGTTGATGTCAGCTTATAATGCCAGCTGACATCAAGCACAGGTCAGTAATGGAGAGGCGTCTATAAGACACCCCTATTACTAACCCCATAGTCAAAGTTAAAATAAGCACAAACACCCAGAATAAAGTCCTTTAATTGAAATAAAGACACATTCCTTTAATGTTCTAAATTAAACCCTACTTACCGTATCGCCCATTCCAGCTGAAGCCAATGATCTCTTGCAATAAAAGTAAAATAATAAACCAACCTCATCCTTACCTTTCCATGGTTTCCAGGACAGCTACACCTCTGCTACATTGACATGACAGGCTGGAGCGCAGTAGAATGCTGCCATCCAGCTTGACATGCCACAGACACTGAGAAGCTCCTGTGAAGCTTCTCAGTGTCTGGCTGTGACGGCATCCAGATGAGCCGAGTTCATGTCCAATGAACTCAGCTCACCTCATGCACATCACTGACAGCGTCAGGAGAAAATGAAAGGATTCATCCAGCCAGTTCAGCGCTCCCAGGAGACAGTCACCAGGCAGAGGTATTAAAAGTCTTCTGAAATTTACTTAGATAAAAATCATCATAAAAAAAGATACATAGAACAACGCGTTTCGGCTATATATTGTTACAGAATAGCCTTCCTCAGGTAAGATATTGCTGTCTCCTGGGAGCGCTGAACTGACTGGATGAATCCTTTCATTTTCTCCTGACCTTCATTCCACGGTCTCCTGGCTGAGAGATCCGTTGTATCCAGACTATAGCTGCACACCAAGGAGTCAAGGCATCTCAGTCAGACCTAAGAGGTCGATACGCTATGCCACAAGCTACATCAAAGGTGAGCAAATTAGCTTCTGAAAAATAGCTGAACCTAATAATCTGCACTTAGATCTGCGCCTGTGTTTTCTGTCTTTTCCCCTCTCCTAGACACTATAGCCTTGGGGTCATATACCTCTGTTTATTTCAATTAAAGGACTTTATTCTGGGTGTTTGTGTTTTTTTTAACTTTGACTATGGGGTTAGTAATGGGGGTGTCTTATAGATGCCTTTCCATTACTAACCTGGGCTTGATGTCAGCTGGCATTATAAGCTGACATCAACCCCAGCCCTAAAACTCCACTGCCACCGTTACAGTGCAGTGGGAAGAGCGAGGCTAAGTGCCAGAATTGGCACATCCTATGGATGTGCCATTTCTGGGGCGGCTGATGGCTGGTGTTTCTAGCCTGGGAGGGGGCCAATATTCATGGCACCCTTCCTGGGCTATTAATATCAGCCCCCAGCTGTCTGCCTAGCCTTTGCTAGCTATTAAAATAGGGGGGACTCCACATAATTTTTTTTGGGGTCCCCCAATTTAATAGCTAGTAATGGCTAGGTATTCAGCTGGGGGCTGATATTAGTAGCCTGGGAAGCTCCGTGGGTATTACCCCCTTCCCAGGCTTCAAACATCTGCCCCAGCCGTCTGCTTAACCTCCGCTAGAGACTAAAATTACGGGGAACCCCACGCCAATTTTTTTTTTAATAAATCCTTTATTTTAACACTAAATGACAAGTACAGTAACCAACAATGTTACTGTACTTATTATATATGTGACTGACATGTTTCTATCTATCTAATCTATGTGTGATGCTCTATTCTATCTGTTCTAAATTGTCAGGTACCAATGATGAATTGCTGGCCGGCTTTTTTAAAGAGACGGGTGCATGAAAGCACTTTTATTTTTTTTAAAAAAATCCTTTATTTTAACACTAAATGACAAGTACAGTAACCAACACTGTCACTATACTTATTATATATGTGACTGACATGTTTCTATCTATCTAATCTATGAGTGATGCTCTATTCTTTCTGTTCCAAATTGTCGGTACCGGTGTATGCCGCTGCTGAATTGCCAGCTTTTCATGTTTCACTGTGAGCATTGTTCCCATCGATTTGGGCAACCACTGTAATGCCACAATCACCATGATTGTGGCATTACAGTGAGTGGCAGACAATCCCTGCATGATTGGTGCTCTAAATAGAGCCAGACATGCATGTCGGGGACCCAAGCTTCCGCCCGAGCATCTCGAGTACTGAGATGCTCGGGCGAATACCGAGCAGTGGCGAGCATGCTCGCTCATCACTATTAATAATATACGTTTCATTACAAAATCTTCAGTTTTATAAGAATCATTTGATGTAAAATGAATACCTCCAACATAAAAAAACAAGATCCAGTATTTTGTATGACCTTCATAATTTTTTTAAGAAAGCACAAGTCTTCTAGGCATGGAATGAATACGTTGATGACATACTGCAACATCTATCTTTTTCCATTCTTCAAGAATTACCTCTTTTAGAGCTTGGATGTTGGTTACAGGATGATGCTCAATTTGTCTCTTCAGAATTCCCAAAGGGGATCGGTTGGGTTTAGATCAGGAGACATAGTTGGCCACTGAATCATTTTCACGTTATTCTTTTTCAGAAATGCAAGAGTCAGCTTAGATGTGTGCTTTGGATCATTATCATGAAAAAGTGCTCATGTACCAAGGACATTGAGTGACAGTAGCATATTCTCTTACTCTCTTCCAATATAGAGCAGTTCATTTGTGAATTCATGATACCAACAATGAAATGTAGTTCCCCAACACAAGCACCACTACTGCGGTCCAACATAAGGATACTACCACCACCATATTTCAATTTGGCCATCATACATTTTTCCTCTCACCTTTGTGACACCATTAGTGATGAGCGAGCACTAAAATGCTCGGGTACTCGTTCGAGTCAAGCAAATTGGAAGGCTCAAGTGCTCGGACCGAGTAACAAGCCCAATATAAGTCTATGGGAAACTTGAGCATTTTTCCAGCGGCTCCCCCCAACGGTCTGCAGAGGGCCTAAAAATTGCCCAAATCGATGGGAACAGTGCTCAAATGATATGGGAACAGCATGGGGAAGACCCCTGGAAGCATTTCTGACTCCCAGGTCACTGCTGTCAACAACGTTGTCAGAGGTATTATGCCGCTTTTAGGGACTCACAATAAAACATACAGAAATGAAACCAAAATGATTTTCCTGGGAAATATGTTAGGGAACATCCTTTCCAGGGTAATGTCTTGTATATAAGGCAAAATAAACAGCCAAAAACAAAAATGCTCCTCCACACCTTGGGTTATTTTCACACATAGCGTTTTTGATGCGTTTTTGCACGTTTGCATTGCTTTCAATCAAGACAAATGCATTCACCGGGAAATGTCATTTTAACATTTTACTACCTTATCTGGCCATGTGGTGTGTGACACATCATCAGACACATCCTGTTTCATTTGAGATGGAGGGACTCTGAAAGTCACAAAGACTATTTTTATAGGGCCATCAGGTGGTCCTTAATATTCTTAAAGGGCCAGCAGTCGGCTATGCTTTGTTGTTCCCATTATTAACGAGTGGGTCTTCTATACTGTTATTGCATATGCAGTGACTGCAACGGCTGCCAAAAATTTGGAGAAACTCCAATGTCACTTGCAAGAGAGGTAGAGGTCGGATGGCCTCCTGCAAAAAATGCTCCCATTATTAGGAAATGTGTTTCCCATACTGTTTGCCTATGCAGTGAAGCAACGGCTGCCAAAAATTTGGAGAAACTCCAATGCCCCTTGCAAGAGACGTAGATGTCGGAGGCCTCCTGAAAATAATGTTGCTATTATTAGGAAGTGGGTCTCCCATACTGTGGTGATATGATGGTGGAGGATGAGCATGCGGAGAAGGGGGAGGACAAGAGCAAATAGACAAAATCAGAAAGCATATGCCCATGTAGGGGTGTGAAGACAGAAGTGCATGGGAATAGAGTTAGACCTAACATAAAAAAAGTCACTGCATTTGAGTTTATGTTACGCTGCTATCATTCGATGGTGTTGAGAAGTCTGGACGTGCCTATTAGTTATAATTCCACCGGAGGCACTAAAAATTCGCTCTGAAAAAACACTAGCGGCAGGGCTGGCCAGTACCTCCAAGGCGTAGAGAGCCAGTTCATGCCACGTGTCCAGCTTTGATATCCAATAATTATAAGGCAAAGAGGAATCATGGAGGAAGTTGGTACGGTCGGCAAGGTACTCCCTCATCATCTTCTGCAACTTTTCCCTCCTTGGGAGAGTACGTCACGCATAAGGGCTTGTGCGATGGGGGGGTCTGAGAAAACTGTCCCAGAACTTTGACAGTGTTCCTTTGTCTCTGCTCAATTGCATTTGTGTCTCTCTCACCTGTACTCCTTGGTTGTTCAACGAACTGTGACCTTTGCCGCTAGCATTTTCAGATGGGAATTTTTTTAATAGTTCCACAACAAGGGCCTTCTCGTACTGCACCATTTTATTAGGCCTGTCCTGCAAGGGAATAAGAGACAGAAATTTCTCCTTGTAGCGTGGGTCTGGCAGAGTCACAAAGCAATAATGACTGTCACCCAAAACTTGGACAACGCAAGGGTCATGGGAAAGTCAGCGTAACATAAACTCAGCCATGTGTGCCAGAATGCAAAGAGGCAAGACTTCCATGTTCTCACCAAGAGGACGACTAACCATGCTCTCCTCCTCATCCTCTTCCTCCTCCTCCCTGTCCTCAGGCCATCCACGCTGAACAGATGGTATGACAGTTGCGCAGGTAGTAGCATCTATAGCGTAGTAAACTATCTCCTGTTCTTCCTCCTCCTCTTCCTCATTGTTACTCAATCCATGGTGGGATGAGATGAGGCTGGGCTGTGTGTAATCACCCTGTATGGTTCCTTGCTCCATCTCATCATGCTCTGCCTGCAATACATCATAGTAACATAGTAACATAGTTTTTAAGGTTGAAGGAAGACTAAGTCCATCTAGTTCACCCCATAGCCTAACATATTGATCCAGAGCAAGACAATAAAAAACCATGTGGCAGACACTAAGCTCCACATTGGGGAAAAAAAATCCTTATTGACTCCACATACGGCATTCTGACTAGTTCCCTGGATCAGCGCCCTATCAAAGAATCTAGTATATATAACGTGTAATATTATACTTTTCAAGAAAGGCATCCAGGCCCTTCTTAAATTTCAGTAGTGAATCACTCATTACAACATCATGCTGCAGAGAGTTCCATAGTCTCACTGATCTTACAGTAAAGAATCCGCGTCTGTGATTATGATTAAACCTTCTTTCCTCCAGACATAGAAGATGCCCCCTAGTCCCCGTCTGAGGTCTCAGAGTAAAAAGATCAGTAGAAAGGTCTTTGTACTGTGCCCTCATATATTTGTACATAGTAATAAGATCACCCCTAAGCCTTCGTTTTTCCAAACTAAATAACCCCAAGTGTAATAACCTGTCTTGGTATTGCAGACCCCACAGTCCTCTAATAGCCTTGTTCGCTCTTCTCTGCACCCGCTCTAGTTCAGCTATGTCTTTCTTATACACCAGAGACCAGAATTGTACACAGTATTCTAAGTGTGGTCGCACTAATGACTTGTATAGAAGTAAAATTATGTTCTCCTCATGAGCATCTATGCATTTCTCCTCTTTAATTGAAAACAAAGAGTGTTTCAGAAGACAGAGAAGTGGGATGGTGACGCTTATTATGGCATCATCGCCGCTCACCATCTTGGTGGAGTCCTCAAAGTTTTGTAGGATTGTACAGATGTCTGACATCCATGTTCACTCCTGAGGTCTTATGTGTGGAATCTGACCTGAATTCCGGCAGCCTTATTGATGCTGGTAGTCAAAAATCATTCCCAACATCTGCAATGTAGAGTTCCAACGCGTGGGGACATCGCAGATCAGTCGATGAGCTGGAAGCTGCAAACGCTGCTGAAGCACGGCAAGGGCAGCGGAAGCTGTAGCTGACTTTCTAAAATGGGCACACAGGCGGTGTACTTTGACAAGCAGATCCGAGTCGGTTTTGAGAAACCGCTGAACCACGAGGTTAAGCAAATGGCCCAGGCATGGTACGTGTGTGAGCTCGCCTCGCCTCAGAGCCTCCACCAGGTGCCGGCCATTGTCACACACAACCGTGCCTGGCTGTAGGTTCAGCGGTGTCAGCCACAGATCTGCCAGCTCTTTCAAAAGTCATACAATGTACAATTTTTTGTCTATGAAGCTGTATGAGGTTTTTGTTTTTGCGAGACAATATGTATTTTCAGTGGTGCAATTTTCTGATATATTCAAGTTATTGGCAACTTTTTATTACACTTTCTTAAAAGTAGCATATTCATTTTACAGGTCAATGAGATAATAAAAATTCCCAATTTATATCAGAGGTGTATGATGGCGTAACAAGCTGTAATTTTCATTGGTACCCTCTTTGGGTGTAGATAGTTTTTTGATCACTTTTTATTTCTTTTTTTGTGGGGTTGGATAATTAAATTCTAGCAACTCTGGTAATTTTATTTCATGTTGTACACTGTACAGGTTAAATTATGATATAGTTTTATAGTATAGGCCAATATTACTACAGTGATATCCGACTTATGTAATTTATTTACATTTTAAAACTTTTGCACAAAAAAACCCCCACTTTTAAATGAATTTTTCTTTTGCATCAAGTTTGGAGAGACATTTTGTTTTTCAATTACAGAGCAACATGAATGCAGTCAAATTTTTCATCACTTTTTATTTTTTTTATGAGGTTGGGAGTTTGTCCACTTTTTTTCTTTCTTAAAATTTCAATTTATTGTGAAAATTGGGATCTTTGGGGAGGGTTTTTTTTTTACTTTTTTGTGTATATTTAAAAGCTTCTTTTTTTTTTACAATATTTATTAGACCCCCAAAGGGACTTTAACATGCAATATCGTGATCACTTGGCTGAATCTGATTGGTTATAGTGCATGGCAGACCCAATAGGCCTTTTTCAGGCTTCTGATTGCCATTACACCCATCGGCATCAACAATTATGATATGGATCGAGGGTTCAGATGGGTTTACAGAAGAAGTGTTTTCTCTCTGTCAAATTCCTCATGTGCTGTTGTCCTTCTTGACATGGGCATAATAGGACTTAAACTATTAGGATAGGTGAGAACACCAAACCTAACAGTTACAGCATGAGACCAGCTTTGTTCAATCTGTCTCTGGCAGCAGAGTACACAGGTACAGAAGTTGTGTCATGCGATCAGCCAAATGGATGTATCCATCACATAACACAAAGTGACCTGCGCTCATGACGGTTATATACACTACCGTTCAAAAGTTTGGGGTCACCCAGACAATTTTGTCTTTTCCATGAAAACTCATACTTTTATTTATCAAATGAGTTGCAAAATGAATCGAAAATATAGTCCAGACATTGACAAGGTTAGAAATAATGATTTTTATTTGAAAGAATAATTTTCTCCTTCAAACTTTGCTTTTGTCAAAGAATGCTCCCTTTGCAGCAATTACAGCATTGCAGACCTTTGGCATTCTAGCTGTTAATTTGCTGAGGTAATCTTGAGAAATTTCACCCCATGCTTCCTGAAGCCCCTCCCACAAGTTGGATTGGCTTGATGGGCACTTTTTGCGTACCATACGGTCAAGCTGCTCCCACAACAGCTCAATGGGGTTGAGATCTGGTGACTGCGCTGGCCACTCCATTACAGATAGAATACCAGCTGCCTTCTTCTTCCCTAAATAGTTCATGCATAATCTGGAGGTGTGCTTTGGGTCATTGTCCTGTTGTAGTATGAAATTGGCTCCAATCAAGCGCTGTCCACAGGGTATGGCATGGCGTTGCAAAATGGAGTGATAGCCTTCCTTATTCAAAATCCCATTTACCTTGTACAAATCTCCCACTTTACCAGCACCAAAGCAACCCCAGACCATCAAATTACCTCCACCATGCTGGACAGATGGCGTCACGCACTCTTCCAGCATCTTTTCCGTTGTTCTGCATCTCTCAAATGTTCTTCTGTGTGATCCAAACACCTCAAACTTTGATTCGTCTGTCCATAAAACTTTTTTCCAATCTTTCTCTGTCCAATGTCTTTGTTCTTTTGCCCATATTAATCTTTTCCTTTTATTAGCCCGTCTCAGATATGGCTTTGCCACTTTGCCCTGAAGGCCAGCATCCCGTAGTTGCTTCTTCACTGTAAACATTGACACTGGCGTTTTGAGTGTACTATTTAATGAAGCTGCCAGTTGAGGAGCTGTTAGGTGTCGATTTCTCAAACTAGAGACTCTAATGTACTTGTCTTGTTGCTCAGTTGTGCAGCGGGGTCTCCACTTCTCTTTCTACTCTGGTTAGAGCCTGTTTGTGCTCTCCTCTGAAGGGGGTAGTACACACCGTTGTAGGAAATCTTCAGTTTCTTGGCAATTTCTCACATGGAATAGCCTTCATTTCTAAGAATAATTATAGACTGTCGAGTTTCACATGAAAGTTCTCTTTTTCTGGCCATTTTGAGAGTTTCATAGAACAAACAAATGTAATGCTCCAGATTCTCAACTAGCTCAAAGGAAGGTCAATTTTATAGCTTCTCATATCAGCCAAACCATTTTCAGCTGGGCTAACATACATGTGCAAGGGTTTTCTAAGGTTTTCTAAACATCAATTAGCCTTCTTACACACTTAGCAAACACAATGTACCATTAAAACACTGGAGTGGTGATTGTTGGAAATGGGCCTCTATACACCTATATAGATATTGCAAAAAAATCAAGACGTTTGCAGCTAGAATAGTCATTTACCACATTAACAATGTATAGAGTGTATTTCTGATTCATTTAATGTTAGCTTCATTGAAAAAAAATATGCTTTTCTTTAAAAAATAATGAAATGTCTAAATGACCCCAAACTTTTGAACGGTAGTGTGTGTCCAATAGCACTCAGCAGTCAATAATAATAATAATCTTTCTATTTATATAGCGCCAAGATATTCCGCAGCACTTTACAATTCAGACAATTTATCATGTGTTGCTAATTAGTACTTTTAGATATACTACATTATGATAATCAAAAGGTTGTGTTATTTTTTAGCTTTGTTACAGGACAACTTAGCAAAGTCTTAAGCAGTAATACTTTTCAAAGGGAATAAAGTAAAATAACAATTAAGAAAGTGAATGACTTCAATTACATCTGAGCCTACCTGTTTGGATTCGAATGTTTGGTCTTTTAGATGAAAAGTAAATTAGAGATATAATAGAATTCTTTTTGTTTTAATTGTCTTTTACAGTTTATTATTGTATCTTACCTTTAATAATACAATTCCAATAATACAAATATGTTTTTATAGTCTGAAAATAAAGGCTGTTGAAATCACAATCTTCAGCTGCAAAAATGAGATGTGCTATGTTGAAGGGCATTGGAATCAGCCAGTCTATTATGAGAAAAGCATTGATTTAGAACCACTGTATAAGCACACAGGAATTTAAGAGGAATAAAATGCATAGGAAACAATTGTGACATCCAAGATAAGATTGCTCTTGAGATCATTGCACAGTAGGTTGCTTTTTAACTCTGTACTGGAAAAAGGAAAGTGTATGAGACATCATTAAAAAATAAACTGCTGAAGGATGATTTGCATTTCAAGAATAGCAGACCCCTTTTAAAGAAACTTTCCATCATCTCTTTAAAAGTAGTTAGTGAAATGGAGTTCATTATTAATGCTTCTTGGCTTTATTTAGCCCATAACTATCATTATATATTTATGAGCTAATCAGCAATTGGAAGTGTCCCTGTAATGGTAACTGGAGCTTGGCATCCAAATAAAATGAACACCATTAATAAAGTATTGTGGTCATTGGGGTGGATCAAGTGTGCTAATAGCCTTACTAACAGCAATTAAGTCAATTAACCATTCAGACATATGCTGCTCAATTTCCTTCCTCAAACAGACCAATGCATCTGTGAAATCCGTAGATCTTATTTATAGCTTAAGGTAGCACTTCAGCACTAACCAAATTACACACACCACATACACAGACATACACCACATACACACACATACCCTA
Source organism: Phyllobates terribilis (assembly GCF_046119375.1). Lineage (NCBI taxonomy): Eukaryota > Metazoa > Chordata > Amphibia > Anura > Dendrobatidae > Phyllobates > Phyllobates terribilis. The sequence goes on from NW_027362761.1 coordinate 289,579,933, forward strand.
CATACACATACCCAGACACCATATGCATACATACAAACACACACACCAAACACTCTCACACACTATTATTAGGCAATCAAAGGAACACAAGAAAACTTTATGACATTAACTCAGAAATACTGCAGCTATATTCCATTAGGCAAAAAACAAAAATATATTAAATGTCTGTTTGCTGTCTGTATGCAAAACATGTAGCATACAGACAGCACAAGGACCAATGCAATTCATTGTGGTCGATCACAAGAATATTGTACCAATAGCCCACATGTAAAAATTCACACAGTAAGGATGCAAAAAACATCAGTTTTTTTTCTGGAAGGAAAACACATGATATTACATGATGCTTTATGCTGCCATTTCATAGTGAATGAATAATACCAATAGAGATGTACAAATTTGTTTACGTGGAATTGAATTTTCTTTGAAATTTACAAAAATTCTTAGTGTCCCGTACATGGACATTTTGCAATTAGCGCCAAATGAATTCAGCAAAATGATAACTACCGGCAGACACCATTTTGCTGAACCATAGAGAACTAGGCAAATGGTTAAAAAAAAATAATACTCAACTCACTGCTCACCTGTTCTACTGCCCTCTACATGCCACCTTTTGCTCTCCTGCACATCTTTGTTTCCCCAATTCCCAAAACCTGTCACAGAAGAAGTTATCAGGCTCCTTGCTTCTTCTTGCCCAACAACCTGCACCAATGATGCTATTCCCTCACATCTCCTCGAGTCTCTCTTCCCACCTGTCACTACTCACCTAACTAAAATATTTCATCTATCTCTTCATTCTGGTATTTTTCCCTCTTCATTCCATCACTGCATCATAACTAGTGTTGAGAGAATTTGTTCGGTGAATGTTCGAAAATTTCAAATTTGGCACGAACATGGCACATTTGGATTCGTGTTCGCAAAGGCGTGTAGATCTTAAAATCAGAAAAGTTTGACGTATTAGGGTGGAACCGCGAAAACAGGACAACCACGAAGTTTTGAACAGTTTTGTTAGAATAGTTCAAGCGTATGATGAGTGGTGACATGTGCCAGGTGAGTGTGGGGGCTGTGGAGAGCTTAGAACCGGTCAGATCAGCGGCACACTGTTTTTCTTTTTGTTTTTTTTTCCTGTGGGCGGTAACTGTAACTGAGGAAAGCGCGGCCAGCCAATCATAGGGCAGGAAGCATCTACACTGTCCGGACATAAGTGCTTCTGCAATTGGCTGCAGAAATCACATGTCCTCTCAATATAAAAAGCGCCCATGTTCCCTCAGCGCCATTATATCCATGTCACTGCTGGAGACAGACGCAGCTCAGTGTCCGCCTGTTTAATGAGAGATATTAGCTAGATAGATGTGTGCTTGTGTGGTAGTGAAATAGTATAGATAATTCCTGGCCTGTGTACCTCAGCAACCGCTGATGCAGCACATTTTTGGTGTTCTTGTGCAAGTACTGAGATTCTGACAGAAACAGGGGGCCCATGCCATACAATATTGCTGTGCACCGCTTGTATAGAGCTTCATGTCTACCTTGAATGTATACCTTGAATCTTTTTTTGCACTTGCTAATGTGATCAAGCGCAGTGCAACTTTTCAATTAGTGGGGTTGAAATTGTGCTCTGCACAGTCTGCAGAGCTTCTTATTGCAGAACACAAAATCATATTTTTTTTCTGTTGCTATTGTGATGTTGAAAGCTGTGTGCACTAAAGTTTATTTTAGTGTCAGATACTATTTTAGTGGAGTTGAACTTCAGGTGGTTTCAGATTAAAAAAATGATTTTTTTCTCTTACTAGGCCCAGTCCAAAAAATATTTTTTCCTGTGCCAAAAGTCATACAGTGTTATAAGCCAGCTACTACGTCAGTGGTGGTCAAGGTCAGCTTGTGCGCACAGTCAAACCTATATATATTTTTGGTTGGCAGGCAGAGTCTACCAAAAGTTTTTTACTGTGGAAAAGATGATTCGGTCTGCTAAAAGGCAGATCCTATTTTAGTGGTGTTGAACTTGTCCTGGTTTCACAGTAAAAAAAAACTTCTCTTACTAAGCCCAGCCCAAAAAATATTTTTTCCTGTGCCAAAAGTAATACAGTGCTATAAGCCAGCTACTACGACAGTGGTGGTCAAAGTCAGCTGGACGCAGAGCTTATGCAGAGTAACCCAAAAATATTTTTTGCTCTGACTAAAGTGATACAGATGGCTAGATCTGAGTTTGAAACATTTTAGAGCATATATTATATGTCATACTGGCCTCATCCACATTCAAAAAAAAAATTCTTCTGTTCCTAAAGTAATACAGCAGGGGACATCTCAGTTTGAAATTGTTTGGAGAATATCTTGTAGGTTTTATTGGCCTCATGCACACTAATAAATTTCTTTTGTCTGTTAGTAACGTTACACGGCAGGCCATAGCTTACCTTGTCATTTAATGTCGCTGAAATTCAGGTGTGCTGAGCTATTGCACAGGAAAAAAATCTATTTTTCTTTAGTTAATTGCGTGCTCTTACCACTGTATCTGACCAACATGAGTGGGAAAAAGAGAGGGAGTGGTGGAAGGGGGAATAGGCTTGGTGTTCAAGTGTACATGCGGTACGTGGTAATGTTAGTGAAAGCACTAGTGAACCAACACAAACAGGTCCTATCCAAAGACAACTGAAAACTTATGTTAGTGGATGTCCTACTGCACTCCCTTCCTTTGACAGCCGCACAGCGATACGCCTTGTTAATAAGGCCCAGAAAGAGCAGGTGCTCCAGTGGATGGCAAGCTCTGCTTCCAGTGGCCTCTCCTCTTCTTCCTTCACTTCAACATCACATGCAGTACAATCCACAGAGGTGGCACCCCAATTACCCATGCTTCCCCCCGCGTCAAAACTGGTCAACTGCCCAACTGACTGTGTCGAACCACAGATGGGCAAGTCTGTAGAACTCTACACCCATTCTATACCATGGGCATCAGAAGTGTACTCCAAGCAGTCACAGAGTCAAGGGGAGGAAAGAATCTGCCCAAAATTTTTTTTAGCTTGGATTCGTGGCAGGACGAAGTAGGGTCGGAGCATGTTCCTGACCCTTGTCACCAGACGTTAACCGCAGGTGAGGGAGGTGATCCCGATGAGACTCAGATACCTGAGGCTCATGTGGACTGTACTGTGCTGTCAGGGCAACAAGAGGAGAGGGGTCACTCTGAGGGCGAGGAATGGGATAACACATTGGATGATGACGAGGTTGAAGATACTACTTAGTGTGAACCCAGAGTCACGCAGCCGAGTTGCTCATCTGAGAAGGTGGAGTAGGAAGACGAGGAGGTTACATTTCGCCCTACGGTGCAGACATGGAGTGATGCAAGCACAAGGAGTACTGCATCCTTAGCCGCAACTGTGGCTGTGGCGAGCAGCGGTCCCGGGTCAGCAGCTCACAGGGGCAGCAAGGGTTGCCTAGCATGGGCCTTTTTTGTCAAGGCAAAGAATGAGCCAACTCACGTTATCTGCAAACTTTGCGATAAAAAACTCAGTAGAGGGAAAAATTGCAATAATTTGACTATTACATGCATGAACCTTCACATACTCATACAACATTCTTCACGCTGGGAATCTTACCGCTCTGAAATGCGGACCAGCGCACCTCAACATCCATCAGCTGCCCCATCAAACGCATCCGCTGCTTCTTCCTCCTCCTCTGTTACCATGCCAAGCTGTGTCACGCAGGTGTCCGACAAAAACAGCTGTATGGCCGCTGCAATTAGGCTGAGTGACTGCCCGTCAGCTGTAAGTGAAGCGGACATGCCTGCTGTGTTTGTTTCTCTGAGCACACAACACATTTCTCAATCCACCGTAACATCTCCGCCTGCACTCACTCACGGTATATCGGTTTGTCCATTTCACCATACTCTGCCCTCTCTCAGCACTGCAGCCAGCCCTCAATCCCGCTGTTGTGGTCACGTTAAAGATTGTTTCATCGTACACATGACTAAGCTAAGAGGTTGAACTCCACCTTCTCCAATCTGTTGGCCATGGAAATGGTGGTCTTAAGCCCTATTTTTTTAAATGTAAACACTTCCGATTGAGTCTGCATCTCCTGGGTTGGCTGTAGTGGGACAGGTATGGGTCTGCGTTAAACTACTTGTAGTCTGATGACATTGATGCCACTTCGGTGGTGTTAGGCCCTCATTTAGGGCAATGTGAACACTCCTGGTTAGGTCTCCATCTCCTGGGTTGGCTGTACTGGAAGAGGTGTGGGTCTTATTTACACTATTTGTACAGTAGTGTAATTGATGCCACTTTGCTGGCGTCTGCCACTACTTTTTTTAAATGTGGGGAATACTGATTGAGTCTCCATCTATTGGGTTGGCTGTAGGGGAACCTTCCTGTTCTGCAGTCTTAATTGTGTATGGTTGCATACCAGTCCTTGCTGCACTGCAGATAGTGTTGAGCCACCCCCGTAGTGTTCGGGTTCGGTTCGGTTCGTCGAACACCGGGATGTTCGAGGAACTGTTCGTCGAACTGTTCGTCGAACACCTTAGAACACCGTCGAACACCGTTAAAACCAATGGCAGGCAAACAAAAACACATAGAAACACATAGAAAACACCTTCAAAGGTGTCCAAAAGCTGACAAACTGCTCAGAAGACGCTTTCTTTAAAAAAGCCGGCCGGCAATTCAGCAGCGGCATACACCGGTACCCGACAATTTAGACAAGAAGGAATAGAGCCTCACACATAGATTAGATAGATAGAAACATGCCAGTCACATATATATGAAGTACAGTGACAGTGTTGCTTACTGTACTTGTCATTTAGTGTAAAGGATTTATTAAAAAATATAATAGTGTTTTCATGCACTGTCTCTTTAAAAAAGCCGGCCGGCAATTCAGCATCTGTACCCGACAATTTATAACAGACAGAATAGAGCTTCACACATAGATTAGATAGATAGAAACATGTCAGTCACATATATATGAAGTACAGTGACAATGTTGCTTACTGTACTTGTCATTTAGTGTAAAGGATTTATTAAAAAAAATAATAGTGTTTTCATGCACCGTCTCTTTAAAAAAGCCGGCCGGCAATTCAGCATCTGTACCCGACAATTTATAACAGACAGAATAGAGCTTCACACATAGATTAGATAGATAGAAACATGTCAGTCACATATATATGAAGTACAGTGATACTGTTGGTTACTGTACTTGTCATTTAGTATTAAAATAAAGGATTTATTATTAAAAAAAATTGGCGTGGGGTTCCCCTTAATTTTAGTCTCTAGCGGAGGTTAAGCAGACAGCTGGGGCAGATGTTTGAAGCCTGGGAAGGGGGTAATACCCACGGAGCTTCCCAGGCTACTAATATGAGCCCCCAGCTGAATACATAGCCTTTACTAGCTATTAAAATGGGGGACCCCCCCAAAAAAAATGACGTGGGGTCCCCCCTAATTTAATAGCTAGCAAAGGCTAGGCAGACAGCTGGGGGCTGATATTAATAGCCCAGGAAGGGAGCCATGAATATTGGCCCCCTCCCAGGCTAGAAACACCAGCCGTCAGCCGCCCCAGAAATGGCGCATTCATAGGATGCGCCAATTCTGGCACTTAGCCTCACTCTTCCACGCTGCCCTGTAGCGGTGGCAGGGGGTAATAGGGCTGGGGTTGATGTCAGCTTATAATGCCAGCTGACATCAAGCCCAGGTTAGTAATGGGGAGGCGTCTATAAGACACCCCCATTACTAACCCCATAGTCAAAGTTAAAAGAAAACACAAACACCCAGAATAAAGTCCTTTAATTGAAATAAAGACACAATCCTTTATTGTTCTAAATTAAACCATACTTACCATCACGCCCATTCCAGCTGAAGCCAACGATCTCCTGCAATAAAAGAAAAATAATAAAGCAACATCATCCTTACCTTTCCATGGTTCCCACGACAGCTTCAGCTCTGCTACATCGAGATGACAGGCTGGACCGCAGCAGAACGCTGCCATCCAGCCTGTCATCCCGCAGACACTGAGAAGCGCAGGCATGCTTGCGCTCTGCAGTGTCTGGCTGTGACGGCATAAAGATGAGACGAGTTCATGTCCAATGAACTCGGCGCACCTCATGCACGTCACTGACAGCGTGGGAAAATTCTCACGCTGAAGCGCTGAGTGCAGGAGAATTCTCCCACGCTGTCAGTGACGTGCATAAGGTGAGCTCATGTCCAATGAACTCAGCTCACCTCCTGCACGTCACTGACAGCGTGGGAGAATTCTCCTGCACTCAGCGCTTCAGCGTGAGAATTCTCCCACGCTGAAGCGCTGAGTGCAGGAGAATTTTCCCACGCTGTCAGTGACGTGCATAAGGTGAGCTCATGTCCAATGAACTCAGCTCACCTCCTGCACGTCACTGACAGCGTGGGAGAATTCTCCTGCACTCAGCGCTTCAGTGTGAGAATTCTCCCACGCTGAAGCGCTGAGTGCAGGAGAATTTTCCCACGCTGTCAGTGACATGCATGAGGTGAGCCGAGTTCATTGGACATTAACTCGGCTCATCTGGATGCCCTCACAGAGAGACACTGTGGAGCGCAAGCAAGCCTGCGCTTCTCAGTGTCTGCGGGATGACAGGCTGGATGGCAGCGTTCTGCTGCGGTCCAGCCTGTCATCTCGATGTAGCAGAGCTGAAGCTGTCATGGGAACCATGGAAAGGTAAGGATGATGTTGCTTTATTATTTTTCTTTTATTTCAGGAGATCGTTGGCTTCAGCTGGAATGGGCGTGACGGTAAGTATGGTTTAATTTAGAACAATAAAGAATTGTGTGTTTATTTCAATTAAAGGACTTTTTTCTGGGTGTTGTGTTTTTTTTAAATACTTTACTAGAAATTCATGGTGGTCATGTCTAATATTGGCGTGACCCCATGAATTTTGGGCTTAGGGCCAGCTGATAATGCCAAGCTGGCCCTAACCCCTTTATTACCCAGTGAGCCACCGCATCAGGGCCCTGGATGAGTTGGGTACAGCGCCAGAAGATGGCGCTTCTATGAACGCGCCATTTTCCGGGGTGGCTGCGGACTGCAATTTGCAGCGGGGGTGGCCCAGAAAGCTTGGGCCTCCCTGCGCTGCGGATTCCAGCCCCCAGCTGCCTAGTTGTACCTGGCTGGACACAAAAACAGGGCGAAGCCCCACGTCAATTTTCTTTAAATTATTTCATGAAATAATTAAGAAAAAAAGGGCTTCCCTATATTGATGTGTCCGGCCAGGTACAAATAGGCAGCTGGTGGTAGGGGGCAGCCCGTTCCTGCCTGCTGCACCTGACTGGACACAAATATAGTGCGAAGCCCCACGTCAATTTTTTTTAAATTATTTCATGAATTTCCTGAAATAATTTAAAAAAATTGAAGTGGGGCTTCGCACTATATTTGTGTCCAGCCAGGTACAGCAGGCAGGAATGGGCTGCCCCCAACCACCAGCTGCCTATTTGTACCTGGCCGGACACAACAATATAGGGAAGCCGTTTTTTTCTTAATTATTTCATGAATTTCATGAAATAATTAAAAAAAAAATACGTGGGGCTTCGCCCTATTTCTGTGTCCAGCCAGGTACAACTAGGCAGCTGGGGGCTGGAATCTGCAGCGCAGGGAGGCCCAACTTTCAGGGCCCCCCCCGCTGCAAATTGCAGTCCGCAGCCACCCCGGAAAATGGCGCGTTCATAGAAGCGCCATCTTCTGGCGCTGTACCCAACTCATCCAGGGCCCTGGTGCGGTGGCTCACTGGGTAATAAAGGGGTTAGGGCCAGCTTGGTATTATCAGCTGGCCCCAAGCCCAAAATTCATGGGGTCACGCCAGTATTAGACATGACCGCCATGAATTTCTAGTAAAGTATTTAAAAAAAACACAACACCCAGAATAAAGTCCTTTAATTGAAATAAACACACAATTCTTTATTGTTCTAAATTAAACTATACTTACCATCACGCCCATTCCAGCTGAAGCCAACGATCTCCTGCAATAAAAGAAAAATAATAAACCAACCTCATCCTTACCTTTCCATGGTTCCCACGACAGCTTCAGCTCTGCTACATCGAGATGACAGGCTGGACCGCAGCAGAACGCTGCCATCCAGCCTGTCATGCCGCAGACACTGAGAAGAGCAGGCATGCTTGCGCTCTTCAGTGTCTCGCTGTGACGGCATCCAGATGAGCCGAGGTCATGTCCAATGAACTCGGCTCACCTCATGCACGTCACTGACAGCGTGGGAAAATTCTCACGCTGAAGTGCTGAGTGCAGGAGAATTCTCCCACGCTGTCAGTGACGTGCATGAGGTGAGCTCATGTCCAATGAACTCAGCTCACCTCATGCACCTCACTGACAGCGTGGGAAAATTCTCCTGCACTCAGCGCTTCAGCGTGAGAATTCTCCCACGCTGTAAGTGACGTGCATGAGGTGAGCCGAGTTCATTGGACATGACCTCGGCTCATCTTTATGCCGTCACAGAGAGACAATGTGGAGCGCAAGCATGCCTGCGCTTCTCAGTGTCTGCGGGATGACAGGCTGGATGGCAGCGTTCTGCTGCGGTCCAGCGTGTCATCTCGATGTAGCAGAGCTGAAGCTGTCGTGGGAACCATGGAAAGGTAAGGATGAGGTTGCTTTATTATTTTATTTTTATTACAGGAGATCGTTGGCTTCAGCTGGAATGGGCGTGATGGTAAGTATGGTTTAATTTAGAACAATAAAGAATTGTGTCTTTATTTCAATTAAAGGACTTTATTCTGGGTGTTTGTGTTTTTTTTAACTTTGACTATGGGGTTAGTAATGGGGGTGTCTTATAGACGCCTCTCCATTACTAACCTGGGCTTGATGTCAGCTGGCATTATAAGCTGACATCAACCCCAGCCCTATTACCCCCTGCCACCGCACCAGGGCAGCGTGGAAGAGCGAGGCTAAGTGCCAGAATTGGCGCATCCTATGAATGCGCCATTTCTGGGGCGGCTGACGGCTGGTGTTTCTAGCCTGGGAGGGGGCCAATATTCATGGCTCCCTTCCTGGGCTATTAATGTCAGCCCCCAGCTGCCTGCCTAGCCTTTGCTAGCTATTAAATTAGGGGGGACCCCACGTCATTTTTTTGGGGGGGTCCCCCATTTTAATAGCTAGTAAAGGCTATGTATTCAGCTGGGGACTGATATTAGTAGCCTGGGAAGCTCCGTGGGTATTACCCCCTTCCCAGGCTTCAAACATCTGCCCCAGCTGTCTGCTTAACCTCCGCTAGAGCCTAAAATTAAGGGGAACCCCACGCCAATTTTTTATTAAAAAATCCTTTATTTTAATACTAAATGACAAGTACAGTAACCAACACTATCACTGTACTTCATATATATGTGACTGACATGTTTCTATCTATCTAATCTATGTGTGAAGCTCTATTCTGTCTGTTATAAATTGTCGGGTACAGATGCTGAATTGCCGGCCGGCTTTCTTAAAGAGACGGTGCATGAAAACACTATTATTTTTTTTAATAAATCCTTTACACTAAATGACAAGTACAGTAAGCAACACTGTCACTGTACTTCATATATATGTGACTGACATGTTTCTATCTATCTAATCTATGTGTGATTCTCTATTCCTTCTATTCTAAATTGTTGGGTACAGATGCTGAATTGCCGGCCGGCTTTTTTAAAGAGACGGTGCATGAAAACACTATTATTTTTTTTGATAAATCCTTTACACTAAATGACAAGTACAGTAATCAACACTGTCACTGTACTTCATATATATGTGACTGACATGTTTCTATCTATCTAATCTATGTGTGATTCTCTATTCCTTCTATTCTAAATTGTCGGGTACCGCTGCTGAATTGCTGGCCGGCTTTTTTAAAGAGACGGTGCATGAAAACACTATTATTTTTTTTGATAAATCCTTTACGCTAAATGACAAGTACAGTAAGCAGCACTTTCACTGTACTTCGTATATATGTGGCTGACATGTTTATATCTATCTAATCTATGTGTGAAGCTCTATTCTTTCGGTTCTAAATTGTCGGGTACCGGTGTATGCCGCTGCTGAATTGCCGGCTTTTCATGTTTCACTGTTGGCACTGTTCCCATCGATTTGGGCAATCACTGTAATGCCACAACCACCATGGCTGTGGCATTACAGTGAGTGGCAGACAATCCCTGCATGATTGGTGCTCTAAATAGCACCAGACATGCAGGACACGCTTTTGGTGCACAAACAGTTATCGAACATAACCTCGAACAGCCGAATTTTTTGCAAATCGTTCGGTTCGTCGAACAACTCGAACACTGCCCAAAACAGCTCGAATTTGAGATTGGCGAACAGTTCTAGTCGAACACCGCTCATCTCTAACTGCAGATACCGACTCTGCCTTCTGCACTCCTGATACAGACTCTGCCTGCTGCACTCCTGATACAGACTCTACCTTCTGCACTCTGATACAGACTCTGCTCGCTTCACTCCTGATACAGACTCTGCCTGCTGCACTCTGGTACAGACTCTGCCTTCTGCACTCTGATACAGACTCTGCTCGCTTCACTCCTGATACAGACTCTGCCTGCTGCACTCTGATACAGACTCTGCCTGCTGCACTTCTGGTACAGACTCTGCCTACTGCACTCTGATACAGACTCTGCTTGCTGCACTCCTGATACAGACTCTGCCTGCTGCACTCTGATACAGACTCTGCTCGCTGCACTCCTGATACATACTCTGCCTGCTGCACTCCTGATACATACTCTGCCTGTTGCACCATCTAGTCTGTCCTACTGGGTCCAGCAGCTGCTCGTCCATTGGTCTGTCCTGGAGTGGCACCTGGCATTCATCGGGAGCCAAGTCTAACCTCACCATCAGAGGCTCTAGTGAACAGTCTGATGCTCACTTAGTGACGCCCCTCCAGGCTTTCCGGGGTCCGTGGCACAGTGGTTCCACAAACCACATCCGTGATAGTGTGCCTTTGCAGGCAGGGTCCTCTCTCCTGTTGTACCAGTCGGTGACCCCTTTTGACATGTAAAGTGCAATTGAATAAATGTCGCTCTCACAGTAATAATAATTATAGTACTTATACTCTGGGTCAATTGATGGCACTTCCGCGGTGTCTACACCGAATTTTATGTGTTTTGGTAACTTTTGGTCCCGTTTCTAGGTGTTGTATATGCATTTTTTGGTCCCTCCATTGACTCCTATGGGATTCTGAAATGTTCGACGAACATTCGGCGAATATCAATTTGTTTGGCGAACTATTCTGAACCGAACATTGAAATGTTCGCTCATGCCTAGTCATAACCCCTCTATTAACAAAAACATCCCTCGATCAGAACTGCACTGCTTACTACAGACCTGTCTCTAATCTTCCCTTCATCTCTAAACTCCTGGAATGCTATTTTTGAGATAATGTTCTTCTTGACTCTTTAATATCTGGTTTCCAATCTTTATACTCTACTGAAACTTCCCTTACGAAAGTCTCTAATGATCTACTAATAGCTAAATTTAAATTGCTTGTTGATGATGGGATGGCTTATATACTATTTTTTTTCTCTGCTGCATTTGACACTCTGTATCATCAGCTCCTTCTCACTATGCTCTGCTCTATGGGCCTCAAGGACGCTGTTCTCTCCTGGTTCTCCTCCTGCCTCTCTGACGACTCCTTCACTGTATCTTTTGCTGGCTCTTATTCCTTTCATTTTCCTTTTACTATCAAAGCAGAGTTTCTCAAGGCTCAGTCCTAGGCCCCTCCTTTAATATTAGACAGTGTAGGACCATCCCGAACGGGTTCACTTTGTCGCTGGTGGGATGGCTTATATACTATTTTTGATCAATAACAGTGTTACTAAGAACCCTATTTTATGTAAATGCACTTGTTTTATATTTATTTACTGCAGGGTTTTTGTTCATTTTGCTTCTTGTAGGTTTTTCTGATTCATGGCCATTGTGAAACATGCATTTATGTGCTGCATGTATACCAACTTAAACCAAGCTCAAATTTTGTGTCTTTTCTTTGTATTTTTTGCATTCTGTGCAAACCTGGGTGTGGCCTCCCTTCCTAGAGCTGGATAATACATTTAAAGCTTCCCTAGGCTGGTGTTCACAGTTTGGGACCCAGTCCTTTGCCTGCCCTTATTCACACATTGAGGTCAACTTTGACACATGGTAAGGTTTTTAATATTAGACAGTGTAGGACCGTCCCGAACGGGTTCACCTTGTCGATAGTGGGATGGCTTATATACTATTTTTGATCAAAAACAGTGTTACTAAGAACCCTATTTTATTTAAATGCTCTCGTTTTTTTTTTATTTACAGCAGGGTTTATGTTCATTTTGCTTCTTGTAGGTTTTTCTGATCTACTAATAGCTAATTCTAATGTCCACCACTCCCTGCTGATCCTCCTTGATCTCTCTGCTGCATTTGAGACTCTGTATCATCAGCTCCTTCTCACTATGCTCTGCTCTATGGGCCTCAAGGACACTGTTCTCTCCTGGTTCTCCTCCTGCCTCTCTGACGACTCTTTCACTGTATCTTTTGCTGGCTCTTATTCCTCTAATTTTCCTCTTACTATCAAAGTAGAGTTTCTCAAGGCTCAGTCCTAGGCCCCTCCTTTTCTCGTTATACCTCTCTCCTACTGGACAAACCATCAGTAGATTTAGATTCCAGTTCCATCTCTATGCTGATGACACCAAATTATATACCTCTTTTCCTGACATCACTCCCACCTTAGTACAATATATCAGGGATTGCCTGTCTGCTGTCTCTAATATCATGTCCTCCATCTCTCAGAAACTGAATCTCTCCAAAATGGAACTTTTGTTTCCTCCCTCTTCTAACCTATGTATTGCAATTACTCTGGGTGGTTCAACCATTGCGCCCAAACAGCACACTCGTTGTCTTACAGTCATATTTGACACAGAGCTTTTCTTGAATGCATTACCCCACGCAATCTGATTAATACCTAGTCTCCACATTTTCAAGTGTGCTTTAAAAACACATTTCTTTAGACAAGCCTATCACTTCACTTCATTTCAATTAAACTGTTCCCTGTTCCTTCTTTCTAATTTTTTCTCAGACTCTGGCCCTTCCTAGTCATCTATCTCCACATACTCCATGCACCCAATAGCATTTGGTAACTGTACTGCATAATAACTGGATAATGCAGCTTATTTGAAATGCCCTATTCATTATAATGATGGCTAGTCCATTCCTGACAAACACATTCTACTTATTGTGCCTGTGAAGACACGGGGGTCTCCCGTGGGCAGAATCCTACTCAGACAACACAGGGTGAGGGTAAAGCAGTGTGGTAATACTTTGTTGAACCACCAAACAGACAATAAACATATGGAACACTCCAAGAAAATACTCAAGATGGTGCAAAATGACAGAGTCTCAACCTTCCGCTCGCAGGAATTAAAGCTGCTGCGATTTCGGGGCATCCTGGACTGACTACACCCATCAGTGACACCCTGCTTTTGGTGGACACACAAAGAGAGGAGGTAACGACAAGCTTAGGAAGCTGACAGTCCATTGAGGTATGTAACCAGGTGATCGGAGGGTCCCAACCTGGCTTCTCCAAATGTCTTCATGGGTTCCAGGTGACCGGAGGGTCCCAACCTGGCTACTCCAAACAAATCCATTGGACCAGGTGACCGGAGGGTTCCAACCTGATTTCCTCAAATAGATCCATGGGATCCAGTGATGGTCAATGGAGCCGATCTGTATTTTTCCAGCTGGGGCCATGGTCCCTTAAGCTGACATCATGTAGAAAGTCAAATTTGTGTTCCTCTCGATGGAGCCATGATCTCCCAGCTGTGGCTCTGGCAAGTCACTCTGATTCTTCTTGCAGAACAATAGAATTCCCTTTAATATCCACCTCTGTGACTAAGGTCATCATCCACAGGTCAGGGGGGAGGTGGAATGAATTTAACTCTCAATGTTTGAGCATTTAATCAATCTTAATAGTTTGTCCTTCTTTGTTTTGAGGGTGAACAAGCCACGGGGACCACACAGTGGTCAATCAACATATTTAGCAAACATCCATTGTTCATTGACCTTGCGTTCCTGTCTTGCAAATTTAGTATATTGTAGTAAATATCAACTCAACTGTCCAGGCTTATAAAAAAGAATACTCTGAGCTTCTTGACCAACCAAAGAAAAACACATAAATTCTAAAGTCAATATAAAGATAATATCATATACTGTATGTCCACTGGTCTACTGAATTTATGTCTGGATAATTAAGATTAAATGCTGTGTCGTCACAGTGCCACCTCTACCTCCTTATAATAATAATAATAATCTTTATTTATATAGTGCCAACATATTCCGCAGCGCTTAACAATTCAGAGGTTCATATACAACAGTCATAAGTAACATAGCTAAAGATAGTACAATAATTAAAGCAAAAATAATGATGACCCTGCTCGTAAGAGCTTACAATCTACAATGAGGTGTGGGTGACACAAAGTACAATGGCTTATTTACAATGATGGTCCAGCCATCTTGAGGTGATGAGAGATAAATAAAGGCTGCATGAGCTCATCACCAACCAGTATCTGTAGTGCTTTTGGGTTTGGTGAAGACTTATGTTTGGAGAAATAAGGGATGGGCAATAAGAAAATAAGAGGACTTCGATTAGGGAACGTGATAGGCCGCCCTAAACAGGTGGGTTTTTAGGGAGCGCCTAAAACTGTGTAAGTTGTGGTTCGACCTAATTTCTTGGGGTAGAGCATTCCAAACAATAGGTGCAGCTCGGGAGAAGTCTTGAAGCCGGGAGTGGGAGGTACGGATTAGTGCGGATGTTAGTCGAAAGTTGCTTGCGGAGCGTAGAGAACGGGTAGGCCGATAAACAGAAATGAGGGAAGGGATGTAGGGGGGTGCCACACTTTGGAGAGCTTTGAGGGTGAAAACAAGCAATTTAAATTGGATCCTATAATTCATGGGCAGCCAGTGCAATGACTGGCACAGAGCGGAGGAGTCTGAGTAAGGGTTAGCCAAATAGATGACCTGGCTGCAGCATTAAGGATGGACTGGAGAGGGGAAAGTCGAGTGAGGGGGAGGCCAATTAATAGAGAGTTACAGTAGTCAAGGCGAGAGTGGATCAGGCCAACAGTGAGGATTTTTGTTGTTTACAAGGTGAGAAAGGGGCGGATTCTAAAGATGTTCTTCAGGTGCAAGCGACAAGAGCGGGCAAGAGATTGTATATCAAGGTGAAGGAGAGATTGGTGTCAAACACAATGCCCAGACAACGCGCCTGATGGCTCGACATTATTGTGGTGCCACACACGGAGAGAGAGATGTCAGATTTAGGGAGGTGAGTAGACGGCGGGAGCAGAAGAAGTTCAGTTTTGGAAAGGTTGAGTTTCAGATAGAGAGCGGACATGATGTTAGAAACTGCGGCTAGACAGTCACTGGTGTTTGTATTCAATTCAATTTGTTTCTTGCTTTTGCAAGATTAGGGAGGTCTCCACCCCTCCCTTGTGGGCCATGCACATAAAATGCCATCCTCTGCAGCGTGTCCACATGGACGTTACCTGTTAGATCTGCTCATATAGGTACTATACACATGATCAGTTTTTAAATACATCAGAAAGGGACTGCTCTGATCTGGGTTACCTTGACGTTGGTAGAGCGGCTTAGTATACAATTTTTGCAAAAAACATGTCAACTAAATACCCTGTTTTTTATCACCTTTTTACTAGCACTTTCTGTTTACTGTTACTTTTTTGCAACTGGGTATTTTTATACGTTTGTTTTACTGTGTCCTTGTGTGTTTCAGTCACTGGTGTTCTGTAGTACAGTGGGGGTAAAGTCAGAGGATGAGGTGTATAGTTATGTGTCATCAGCAAAAAGATGGTACTGAAAACCAAATTTGCTGATGGTCTGTCCAATGCGGGTCTGTGTAGAGAGAGAAGAGGGCCAAGGACTGAACCCTGAGTAACCCCAATAGTGAGAGGAAGGAGGGAAGAAGTGGAGCCAGCAAATGATAAACTGAAAGAGCGTTCAGATAGGTAGGAGGAGAACCAGGAGAGAGCAGTGTCCTTTATGCCGATTGAGTGGAGCATAAAAAGTACGACGTGGTGGTCAATGGTGTCAAAAGCTGCAGAGAGGTCAAAAAGAATGAGCAGAGAGTAGTCGCCATTATGTTTTGCTGTCAGAAGGTCATTGGTTACTTTGATGAGTGCAGTTTCTGCAGAATGTAGGGGACGGAAGCCGGACTTTGATGGGTCTAGAAGAGAGTGAATGGAGAGGTAACTGGTAAGGCGGGAGTAGACCAGGCGCTCCAAGAGTTTAGAGATGAAGTGGAGATTGGAGACTGGTCTGTAGTTGTTTGTGCAGGAAGGGTCAAGGAAGGTTTTTTTTTAATAATGGAGTAATGATGGAGTGTTTGAAGGAGGAGGGGAAGATACCAGAAGAGAGGGAGAGGTTGAAGATGTTAGTTAGGTGAGTAGTGACGACTGAAGAAGGAGACTGGAGTAGATGTAAGGGGATGGGGTCAGTGGTGCATGTAGTGGGATGAGAAGAAGAGTGGAGCCTGGAGACTTCTTCTGTGACTGGGTCAAATGTGGAGAGTGATCCAGAGGGGGTGTGGGGAGGGATGGGAGACACGGCACTTGGTGGCTGGGAGCTGATTTCCTGATGGATGGTTTCTATTTTCTCTGTGAAGTAGGAGGCCAAGTCCTCAGCACAAATGTCCGTGATGGGGGCCTGGGCTTTAGGATTGAGGAGGGAGTGAAAGGTGTCGAAGAGTTTTTTGGGGTTGTTGGATAGTGAGGAGACCAGGGTGGTGAAGTAGGTCTGTTTGGCAAGGTGAAGAGCAGAGTTATAGGTTTTTAATATAAATTTATAGTGAATAAAGTTCTCTAGTGTGCGAGTTTTCCTCCATAGCCGTTCGGCACTTCTAGAGCATCGCGGGAGAAATCGGGTTTGCGGTGTCAGCCAAGGCTATTTTACTCTGTGTTTAGAGGTTCTGAGGGTGAGGGGCGCTACTTGGTCCTGCGTGCTTCTGAGAGTGTCATTGTAGTGGTTTACAGCCAGATCAGGACAAGACAGGGAGGAGATTGGAGACAGTGATGAGTGAAGGGAGTCTGTAAGTGTATGAGAGTTCATGGCTTGTAGATTTCTGAATGTGTGATAGGTAGGAGTGTGCTGGGGCGGGCGAGGATTTGTGAGATTGTAAGCTTGCAAGCAGGGTCCTCACTCCTACTGTAACTGTTGAGCTTTGCATTTTCTTTATTTTTTGTATTTGGCCCCACTTAATTGTAAAGTGCTGCGAAATATATTGGTGCTATATAAATCAAATTAATAAATTACTCTAGAGCAGTGGTCCGAACCTTTTTTACCTTGAGAGCCACATTCTGCTCTGAGAGCTGGTTGCGACCCACAATCTGTGCAAAGAAATAATAGAAACCATATTGCTAAGAATCATGGATAGCTAGTCATTAAATGTTTATAGCTTATCGTTAGAGGGTTATTTTGGGTTTTCCAGGATTATGTGGGTTAGTGGGCGAGTGTATCTAGTACTCTTTCCTATGCTACATTCAGATGGCTATTGTAAAACTTGGGCCAGTCATGTCCTCAAATTTAGAAATTGACTTGTTCTATGTGCAGATCTGTCTGATTGACCACATAGCGGACGGATGCAGTAACCATCTGCTATTTCCTTGCATTAGTTTGCTCTATAAATCGAATTAGACTACTGCATTCTGTGATTTCTTGCTCAGCACAAAGGCTAACATAGGCAGAAAATAAGTTTGAACTTAGCTTGCGACTAAATTAAGACATCTGTATATTACGGTCCCACCGTGATTTTTTGGTCTTACAGCTGGACTCCTGACCCGAATTCAACAGCCTCATAGGCATATATAAGGCTGTTAAGTTCAGTTCAGAAGACCCACAGTTAGTCCTTAAATGGTGGTTTTACACTGTGATATGTGGATGTCTGAATGAGGTCTTTTGGCAAATTCTGTAATCTGTGTTTTCCAGTACAAGCATGGACCATGATGTACAGAGTAACCGTAGGTCTCTAGAATTTGACACTCTCATAGGTTTACACATACCTCCCAACTATGAAAGATTAGAAAGAGGGACACATACAGCGGCATGGAAATTTTTGTCAAGCCAGTAACCTAACCTCACCTTCAACATCCTTTATATGCGCCCATGCAAAAATATTGCTCATAGTGAAGCCTGATAATGTTCCCACACAGTATGGTACCATTTTCATGGCGCCCTCAGTGCCACCATACAGTGTGATTCCCCCCACTTGATAGTATGCCCCTCCAAACACAGTATGATGGCCCCACAGTGTACACACAGCTCTTCTACATCAACACATAAACACACCTTGCATTCGTTCTGCTCCTTATTTCCGCTGCCTAGTTATTGGATCTCTCCTCCACTGTTCAGTCTTTGCAGAGACTGAATATCCTGGCAGGACCTATAGATCATATGAGAATGTCACGTGACAACAACAAACAACAACAAAACATTCATATTGTACTCTTTTCATATTTTGGCTCAAAGCCAAAAAAGGTCCTGGCAAGATCTACAGTCTCTGCATAGACTGAATGGTAAAAGAGAGGAGAATGTGATGGTTCCCTGCTCCACCATTTTTTTCAGCAGTATCTGTGTCCTCAGATGACAGATAAAGTTGGGACATACCCTTAACCTCCAGTGAGACAAGTCCACAAATTCAGGACAGGCCTTCTTGATCAAAGATAATTGTGTTGTATGGTTCATAAATGAGTCTGTTAAATTTGGGACAGGAGACCTATTGCCAGTTTCTGCTTCACAGTCTATTCTCGGACTGTCATATATAGAAGTCTGAATTCTTCCTCACTGATACCGCCCTACATCAGTTAAATCCTGGCATTTGATGCAAATATAATTATAGAATTTTTCACAAAGAAGTGATATACCGATAATAGTATCCCTGTCAGATCATTAATTCTTAATACTGCTATTCTTGAAGTATTCTTGAAGAAGTTGTTCACTTTCACGAAAGTGGTACACAAGGTTTGTAAAGTACATAACATAACAAACTCATCAGGTGCTCATCCCACCAGGGTCCAGCGCCAGCTGCTGAAGCTGCGGACCTGGTATTGTGACAAGATGGGTGATATCACATCAACAGTGCATTTCACTGCTCTAGCCATGGACTGAGCTCTGCATCGTGTGCCATCAACCTCTGCACGAGCACTGAGCTTAGTGACTGGCTAGAGACGTGACAAACTGATGTGATGTTACTGCTCTATTCACAACACTTGGACTGCAGCAGAAGTATAAGTTGGCGCTGATGGGGTGAGTACCTGAAGAGTTTGTTTAATTTTGTACTTTTCAAACTTTGGGGATCATTTTACTCAACATGGACATCCATTTTAACCCATTCATGAACAGGAAATTTTCTGTTTTTTCGTTTTCGTTTTTTCCTCTACTTCTTCCAAGAGCCATAACGTTTTTAATTTTCTGGCCATAAAGACGTATGAGGAATTTTTTTTTTTTGTGGTAAGGGTTGTACTTTTGAATGACAACATTAATTTTAACTTCTAATGTACTGGAAAAATTTTCAAGTGTGTCGAAATTGCAAAAAAAAATACAATTCCACATTTGTTGTTTGGGTTTTTTTATTTATCATGTTAACGACGTGATAAATGTGACCTGGCAATATGATTTTCCATGTCAGTACTAGTACACAGATATCAACTATGTATAGTTTTTTTTATTTAAGTGGTGAAAAAAATGTGGAAATTTGAAGAAAATGAGTAGAAAAAAAAATTTGCTTTTGTCACCATTTTCTGAGACCAGTAACATTTTTATTTTTTGGGATCTGGGGCTGTGTGCTGCATTTTTTTTATGCCCTGAGTTGATATTTTTAATGATATCATTTTGGGGAAGATACAATGTTTTCATCACCTCTTATTGCATTTTATTGCAATGCTGCGCCTGCAAAAAAAACCATAATTTTGGCATTTTGATTTTTTTCTCATTAGGTGGGTTACTGATTGGATTAATTTATTTTAGATTTTGCTAGATCGGACTTGAATGAATGCAGCAATACCAAATAATTGTTCTTTTCTTAATTGTTTTATTTTTAATGGGACACAAGGGGGGTGATTTGAACTGTTGTATTAGTTTTAATTTTTTCATATTTTTAAAAACTATTTTTTTTTACTTTTCACTGTATTTAATAAATAATTTAACCCTAATAGTCCTCTTAGGGGACTTAAAGCTGCATTCATCTGATCGCCTCTGCTATATGTAGCAGTGCATCAACACGGGCCGGCAATTCATAGGAAGATCATAATGACATGCACAGGGAATCATCATCATACTCTCGGCTGTCATGACAATCCTTCAGCGCCCCACGATCACTTGACAGGCATGCTAGTGGGTGCATGGAAAGACGCGCTTCCCACCAGTCTGTGTTAAATCTCACTGTCAGAGATTAGTAATGGGATAAAATAATGAGCCTGAGGCCTGTTCTTCATAATAGAGTGGCCACATATGCTACTTATCCTGTCACAGTATGAGGGACATACAATTGTATTTCTGAACTGATGAGGGGATGGGGGAGATCCGTGCTGTGTCCTAGGCTTTTCAAGTGAGAACTAGTAATAGACAGCACAGGCAGTAACTGCTCTCAGCAGTTTTAGATGTTATGGACAGAACCAGTCTACAGCTGCTGATAGCAGTCTTAGTGTCTGCACAGGTTGGTAATAGCATTCACTTGATAAGCCATGGAGACAGCACTTGTATGTTCTGCCTTGTGCTCTCTGCTCTTTTGTGTGACTGCCTGCGTCCCCTGCTGCAATGCTGAATGCACAGCATTCATCAGGAGGTGGAGCCCCCACACGATGAGGGGATAGCACCACCAGCAAGAAGGAGGAGGCAGCCTTAATCTTTTCATGGCTCGTCTTTCTCCTCTTTGTCCAGCTCCTTGATGACTACTTTGATAATAGGACACTAAGAAAGCAGACAGCAACGAGCAACACAGCAGAGGCCTGTGAGCCACATGTAGCCACATGTAGGTTGGGGAACCCCGTGGTGATACACAAAAGGTCGAAAAAGTGTGAGGTTCTAGTGATACTTGTAGTTATTGGGTATACATAATGGTTGAAATGTACTGAATAGTAGAACAGCGCAAGAGCTGAGAACATACAGACAAACTGCACAGATAGTGAGTAGCTAAGTGTTTGTTAAGGGAAACTGGAACAGCTATAAATTTTTTGTGCTCTGTTTTAGAGACTGTCAGCATAGACTGTACTGATTTGTACTTTTTAACCTCTGGAGGTTGTTTTGGTCACCTGCTATCCACTAGTGGCAAAACGCAAAGAAGTTCTGTTCCAAACTGTGTCTCTCTGTGTTTGTTGCCTCTTAATCAAATGAATCCATAGTGTCAGCAGGGCTTTTATATGAATGAAAAATGTTTTTTCTTAGATTTTTGTATTTTGTGTAAGTGAGGATGTCACATCCCCTCTTTGAGCAGGAGATTACATTTAAAAAGCTTCCCAAGGCTTTGGACCCAGTCCTTTGTCTGCCTTTATTCACACAGATCACTTCTGACACATGGTAGGGTTTTAATATTAGACAATGTAGGGCCATCCCGAAAAGGGTCACATTCCCATGGTTGGATGGCTTTTATGCTATTTTTGATCAAAAACAGTTACTAAGAACCCTATGATATTTAAATGCACTTTTGGTATTTACTTATTTAGTTACAACAGAGTTTATGCTCATTTTGCTTTTTGTAGGTTTTGTCTTTTATATGAATGGTTAGAGCACTCCCCTTCCTCTCCATTGTCTCTCTGCAGTAAATTACAACTATTTATAGTTGTCCATAGAACAACCTATAAAGTATTTAAGCATAAGAAATGTAACCCTTTAAATTTGTATAAGATATATTGTGAACCTTGGTGCTAGAATGACTTTACACTAAGTGATACATAGCTGTAGGAAATGTGGCATATATAGTAATCCATTGAATTGCAACTTTACTCACGAATAGGCTGTTACATGGCTCTGACAGTGGTCATCTGGCAGCTCTGAAAATGGCTAAAAAGGACAGACCTAGGGCAAGCCACCAAATCCTATGGATGACCCTGACCTTTTATGCCCTGTGTAGAACTCTGGACTTATACTGGAGGCCCTGGGTTGGGACCGCAGAGTAAGCTGCAGGACGATGATGTATCAGAACCAGGAGAGCAGTAAAGGTACACAATCAGAAGTCAAAGATTGGTGAGGAAGTGAACCATGGCCAGAAAACCGGAATATAATCAAACTAAGCATGAGATGAAAGCACCAGAGAAGAAAAACTTTTAGCTGGCAATGGGAGTAAAATGTTAGGAATTTGAATGGAAGGCAGCCCAAACTATGGAGCCATCTAAACAACTAGAATTTACCCCGCATGCAGCACCAAAAATGCTAGAAATTAAATAGGACAGCCACATCATTGCCCTGCGTCACCCACAACAAATATGCAGCGCTACACAGTGACTGAAGTGGAAACAGAAGTGATAGATAATGGCCTGAATGTTACAGAGGCAAAGAGCTTGGTGGTTGCAAAGTCTTAAAAGAAGCAATGAGTTGGTATAAATAGAGGTGGACGATTGGTATTTATAACAAAGGTGGAACAGTACATGCAACACTTTGCACAGCTTGCTGGAAATCTCTTTAGCAACTAATTTTTTACTTTGTGACATTCACAATGTAGCACAACACATTCTATCAGTGCTTATCACAGTCTACAGCTATTTTTATTGCAAACTTGTCATACTCAGGTCTCGGCATACAGCCTCCCTTTGGCGAGTCTATAGTCCCGCAAGCTCGCTGCCTCGGGGTAACCCTGGACTCTAATCTCTCCTTCAAATCACATATTCAAGCCCTTTCCACTTCCTGCCGACTCCAACTGAAAAATATCTCCCAGATCCACACATTCCTCAACCACGAATCTTCAAAAACACTATTTCACGCCCTCATCATCTCCTGCCTCAACTACTGCAACCTCCTGCTCTGTGACCTCCCCTCTAAAACTCTCGCACCCTTCTAATTTATCCTAAACTCTGCTGCCTGACTAATCCACCTGTCTCCCCTCTCCTCTCTGTCAATCCCTTCACTGGCTCCCCATTACTCAGATACTCCAGTTCAAAACACTAACCATGGCATACAAAGCCATCCACAACCTGTCTCCTCCATACATCTGTGACCTGGTCTCCCAGTACTTACCTGCACGTAACCTCCAATCCTCACAAGATCTCCTTCTCTACTCCCCTCTTATCTCCTCTTCCCACAATCACATACAAGATTTCTCCCATGCATCCCCCTACTGTGGAACTCTCTACCAAAACACATCAGACTATCGCCTACCGTGGATACCATCAAAAAGGACCTGAAGACCCACTTCTTCCGACAAGCCTACAACCTGAAGCAACCACCGCTCCACCATACCGCTGCTCCACCGGCTCTACCCTCACCTACTGTATCCTCACTCATCTCTTGTAGACTGTGAGCTTCGCGGGCAGGGTCCTCTCTCCTCCTGTACCTGTCCGGACTTGTATTGTTCAAATTATTGTAATTGTTTGTGCTATGTATACCCCTATCACATGTAAAGCGCTATGGAATAATTGGCTCTATAATAATAAATAATAATAATATGTGGAAATTTAAACTTTGACTTAATAGCGGTAGTGACGCGCCCCCTGGGACATATTCCTTTTTGAGGGGAATACCCGGCACCGGATCAGATGGGGGGGGTTGTAGTCTCCGAGCGGCTGTGACCCGGCCCCGTGCCCAGGGCGTCAAGCTCAGTGTGATGTGGCAGTTCTATAGATGTTACTAAAGTTCTTTTGTGTCGACTACGCCACCCGTTGTGATGCGGTCACTGTGGCCGCCGCTGCAGCAGGGTCCGCTGAGGCTGATGGTGGATGCGCAGCTTGGTGGGATCACCCCCAACGGGAGGGGTATAGCCTCAGAGGGGACAGGCGCAGAGGATGGGGGTTGTGGTGGTGCGGTGCAGCCGGCAATGAAGACAGACTCGGGTTGTGCAGTTAAGGGTGTTTACTTACTGCAGATGTTGTACTGGTCACTCCAGCTGCTAGTGACCACCCGAGCCGTGCTGCGTCCACCAGGTCCTGGATCCAGCCAACCCCCAAACAAGTCCGGAGCGTGGCCCTGAGCTCTCCCTCTGTCCTTTCTTCAGCCGTCCCCACCAGTGATTCACCTAGGTCCAGCTCCCTCGGGCCTTCTGTTGGGACACCCTTGGCCCTGGGTTCCCTGACCCTTCATGTGGTGTGCCTTCGGGGTGAATGTGATGGGTGACCGTGGCAAACGCTGCCCACGATCTCCGGTCTCTGGCTAGGGATTGTTTTTGCCCCCACCAGCTTGGGTTCCGGTACCCTGTTGCTGACTCCTCACCCGGTGCTTTAATTTGGGTTCTTGGGTCCTCTCTGTTTTCCCCTCTGGGTACTCCTTCTCTGCTCCTCTCTCACTCAGGGTCTCTCTCTTGCTGCAGGCTGACTTCCTCTCTGCTTGCTGTCTGCTCCTCTGCAGCTGTCTTGTTCTCTGCATCTGACTGACTCTCTGCGTCTGACCCTGATTCTAGTTGGTGCCCACCTTATATACACCCTCTATGTGTGAGCTCAGGTGACCAGCACCCAATGAGCTCCTATCACTACCCAGACTGCTCCCCCTATCTGCCCCTACACTACATGGGATGTACCACCCCCCTCCCACTCCAGCCAGGAACAGGCTCGGTTGTACCTGCACATTTCTAAGTGGGAGTACCGTCGGCCTGCTCCTCTGAAATGGGATGTATGTAGTGCATGCAGTCTATCTGAGCTCAGTTCCACACTCCATCCTTACCCGGGAGTGGAATATCACACCTCTGGGTTGAGGTGCAATACCCCTGTAGCAGCCGAATCCTCAGGGTGCTACATTCCCCCCTGGTAAATCACAGCACGTCCTCGGGCTGTAAAGACATAAATAACACCAAAACATACAAAATTTTTCATATAAAGATATAAAACATATAAAACATTATATATATATAACTTTTCATATAAACATTCTCGTAGTCGTTTCTTGTTTCAGGTTCCTCCTCCGGACACTGTGCAACGTGTGTCCGGGAAAAGTACGACAGTCTCTTAGAAAATCTGGTTTTCCCATAAAACCGGTAGGGGGCGCTTTAGGAAGCGCAACTATATACAGGGAAAGTTGGCCGCTCTCAGTCCTCGGCCAGGGAGAGGGATGGGAATGGCTGCTCACAGTCCTCAGCCTGTAGGATGAAGGGGTTAACGGGTAACAGTTCACTGGTCCCAACGGGGACTATTTTAGCAGCAACAGTTTCAGTTTCTTTATACCCCCATGGGGTAACTTATTTACAGCACTTGCTCTGCCGCACTCAACGGCGTCTTCCTCCTGCTCTTTGAACTTCAGACCCGTCCGGGTCCTCTTGCTCCTCCTCCCCGCACCGCAACTCCTCCTCCGTCAGGCGGTGTACGTGGAGGGCGTAAGGTCCTTTGGCACACTTGTGCCGGGTAAAGGTGACCTCATCTCCGATGTAGAGGTCACGACCTCTGTGCCCCTCCGGCAGATGGGACTCCACGTCTCTGCGCGTGACAAAGACGTCGCCGTGAGTGTTGTTGTCCCGAATGAAGCCCCACCCGTGCTGCTGGTTAAACTTGATGACAGTCCCGGTGGTACGGGGACTGTGCGCTGCACGGGGGTCCCTCCTGGTCCGGCTCTTTTGCTCGGCGCTCCTTATTTGGGCCTGTTGTTCCCGGACCCGCCTCTCTCTCCACTCCCTCGCGAACTCCTCGAGCTGCTGTCGGCAACACTCGGCGCGGTCTGCTGCAGCTGCCCTAGTTTCCTGAGTGAACCCCATTAGATCTTCTCCGGTGGGGTCCCACTCAAACTGTACTTCCGCTAGCGGGGGCGAGATCCGTGCCACGGGCTTCGGAGCCGGAATCAGGGGTTCATCCAGGGGTCTTAGTCTCTGCTGCCGTTCCAGCTCATGGTATCCTTCGGGCCAGATGAAGGGCCGCCCGTCCGGCCATGTGAGCTGGCTGAACAGGTCCTCCCCCAGGTGTGGCACCCTTGGTATTGCGGGCGCGGGCGCGGTGGTGGTGGCGCCCGGGTTGCCCAGGCCTTGCGGCCAGGCCTGGGGCACCTGGAAGGTGAAGGGCACCGTTAGGACGGCGGCGCCCTGGGCTACCTGGCCTTGCGGCCAGGCCGGAGGCTCCGCGGAGGTAGGGGGCGCTGTTGGTGATGCGGCGCCCGGGGGTACTAGGCCTTGCGACCAGGCTGGTGGTATTTCCTGCTTTGTCACGCTCCGGGTCGAGGCGCGTGACGTCACAGGGGTCGCGGCGGCGGCTTCCGGTCGGGGCCTAGTCCATAGCGGTGACATGGCGGCTACGGGCACAGCAGGGGGACTTTCGGGCTCTGCGACGGGGAGCTGGGGCAGGTAAGCGGTGTCACGGCTTGGGGTATAGGCGTCCCTTTTACCTGCCTCCATGCTTTCGGCTCCCTCCTCGGCGCCGTCTCCGGCCTTGGGTCCTCCCGCGCCATCCTCAGAGGCGGTCTGCTTCCTCTTCCAGGGTAGCGTGCTCCGCTGACTGGTCTCTGCGTGCTGAGCCATCTCCCGGCTCCACTCCGCCAGTATCTCCCGCTGTACCCGGGCCATCCTCCGTGCGAGGCCCTCCAGGGCAGTCTGTGCACACTCCCGGTCTCGGGGGAGCTGTGCAAGGACCTCCACTAGGCCTAGTGGGGTCGTGGTGTCCAGCAGGCTCCTGACCAACGGGTCGGTGCTGCTCTGCTCTTCTTCCAGCAGGCTCCTGGCCAGCGGGCCGGTGCTGCTCTGCTCTCTGGACATCTCCGGGTGAGCTTTTCTGCTGCTCCTTTCCAGGCTTCCTGCCTCCGGGTGCGCTCGCTCCAGACTGCTCCAGGCGGCACCCATCTTCGTTCTTTTCTTTCGTCTCCTCCCACTTCGAGGGCGGTCCCGGGGCAACTCGGTGACTGTCAGCTCCAGGGGTAGTTCTTTCACGCTGACAGACACCTCCAGCATCACAGTCTCTGTTGGTGGGGGCGGTTTCCACTTTTGGCGCCATTTTCTGTCCCGGCCCACGATGGGAGGTGGCCTCTTGCCCTCCTTTGGCACGCCCATAATGGCGTCCGCTGCTCTTCCAAGGCGGGAAATCTGCGGTTTTGGCGGGAAGCGTCGCCCAGTGGCGGGAAACTCTGCAGATGGCGGGAACAAGTTGGAAATGGCGGACAATCGGCGGGAAACGACTGGTGATGGAGTCCGATGGCGTGGACCTTCCGGAACCGGCGGGAGACTTCTTTCTGAGGTAAACTTGCACTTTTCTTCAGGCACGCAGTACCCGGGTGTTGCGGGCACGTGATCCTGCCGACTACGCCAAAGTTGACGCGCCCCCTGGGACATATTCCTTTTTGAGGGGAATACCCGGCACCGGATCAGATGGGGGGGGTTGTAGTCTCCGAGCGGCTCTGACCCGGCCCCGTGCCCAGGGCGTCAAGCTCAGTGTGATGTGGCAGTTCTATAGATGTTACTAAAGTTCTTTTGTGTCGACTACGCCACCCGTTGTGATGCGGTCACTGTGGCCGCCGCTGCAGCAGGGTCCGCTGAGGCTGATGGTGGATGCGCAGCTTGGTGGGATCACCCCCAACGGGAGGGGTATAGCCTCAGAGGGGACAGGCGCAGAGGATGGGGGTTGTGGTGGTGCGGTGCAGCCGGCAATGAAGACAGACTCGGGTTGTGCAGTTAAGGGTGTTTACTTACTGCAGATGTTGTACTGGTCACTCCAGCTGCTAGTGACCACCCGAGCCGTGCTGCGTCCACCAGGTCCTGGATCCAGCCAACCCCCAAACAAGTCCGGAGCGTGGCCCTGAGCTCTCCCTCTGTCCTTTCTTCAGCCGTCCCCACCAGTGATTCACCTAGGTCCAGCTCCCTCGGGCCTTCTGTTGGGACACCCTTGGCCCTGGGTTCCCTGACCCTTCATGTGGTGTGCCTTCGGGGTGAATGTGATGGGTGACCGTGGCAAACGCTGCCCACGATCTCCGGTCTCTGGCTAGGGATTGTTTTTGCCCCCACCAGCTTGGGTTCCGGTACCCTGTTGCTGACTCCTCACCCGGTGCTTTAATTTGGGTTCTTGGGTCCTCTCTGTTTTCCCCTCTGGGTACTCCTTCTCTGCTCCTCTCTCACTCAGGGTCTCTCTCTTGCTGCAGGCTGACTTCCTCTCTGCTTGCTGTCTGCTCCTCTGCAGCTGTCTTGTTCTCTGCATCTGACTGACTCTCTGCGTCTGACCCTGATTCTAGTTGGTGCCCACCTTATATACACCCTCTATGTGTGAGCTCAGGTGACCAGCACCCAATGAGCTCCTATCACTACCCAGACTGCTCCCCCTATCTGCCCCTACACTACATGGGATGTACCACCCCCCTCCCACTCCAGCCAGGAACAGGCTCGGTTGTACCTGCACATTTCTAAGTGGGAGTACCGTCGGCCTGCTCCTCTGAAATGGGATGTATGTAGTGCATGCAGTCTATCTGAGCTCAGTTCCACACTCCATCCTTACCCGGGAGTGGAATATCACACCTCTGGGTTGAGGTGCAATACCCCTGTAGCAGCCGAATCCTCAGGGTGCTACAGTAGCACTGTTCCCATGCAAGTAGAAGCATCTTGCTCACCTATGTGCTTGCAATTTTTGCCTTCTTTTTTTAGAAGGCATTTTCTTGCAGGTCAACTGTTATGCTTAACTTGGAGCAAACTTTAACAAGAGTAGCTCAGTCCAAAGCTCCCTGCTTGTTCACTTGTGATTCTTCTATAGCCTTGGAGTAGTGAACCATATACAGAGAATACTACAGACCCCAGCTTATTAACTAGTTAAAATGTAGACAATTGCGGCTGTGTTCCTCAGCATCTCCTTCTTCTAGACTGCAACATTTCCACGTGTTTGAACTCTACTAGCAGTAAACAAGAACCTACAATGCTCTCTGTCAAGCTTTTATAGACCTTGACCCAACCATATCATTAGCAACTTAATGCATAATTACCTAAGGAAAAAGCTCAAAACTAACTCCTCATGAGCTGCTCCACAAAATGCATTTGCAGCTTCATTTACACAAAGAAATAAAATTATTTTTTTATCAGCAATGAAATAGCCTTTTTGTGGTCAGGAAGCTATGTTTGATATTGTCTTTTTCTACCCTACCAAGTAATTAAACTGATAGTTATAAAACCCCTGACAGGCTCCTTTTAATGTTAACATCCATCTTCAAGCACATTTCTCACACTAGTGATTTGTTAGTATGTTGTTTTTGGATTTTTTGGATGTACAAAATATTATAGCAGAGATTACATGCTTAAATGTGATAATTTGATAATGTCTGTAAAGTGATGTGCAATTAATGGCGCTATATTATTGACTAGAATAAATAAATGTGAGAGCTCATAATTTGGTTTAATTCATTGTAAGATCACAATGATGTGATTTTACATGAAATTATACTGTAGCTACTAGTGTTGAGCGAACATGCTCGGCACTGCTCGGTACTCGCCCGAGCATCACGCTATTCGGGATGTTCGGCGAGCAACGAGCATTTCCGGGTTACTCGGGCGGGAGCTCGGGTCTCCGCCCTGCATGTTTGTCACTCTTTACAGAGCCAATGAACATGCAGGGATTGCCAGCCAGTCACTGTAATGCCGCAGCCATGTTGTTTGTGGGCATTACAGTGATTGGCTGGCCGCACAGCGTCATCTCCCAGACGATCAGCCTGTCATGATTGGTGTGTGGGTGTCTGTGCGTGTGTCTGCGAGTGTGTGCGGGGTGTCTGTGCGATGTCTGCGGGTGTGTGCGATGTCTGTGGGGGTGTGCGGTGTCTGTGCGATGTGTGCGGGTGTGCGCGGTGTCTGTGCGATGTCTGCGGTGTCTGTGCGATGTCTGCGAGTGTGTGCGGTGTCTGTGCGATGTGTGCGGTGTCTGTGCGATGTCTGCGGGTGTGTGCGTGCAGGCAGACATAGGCCGATGTGACACTACTACTCCCATCGGCCTATGTCTGTCCCCGGTCCACTCGTGCCAGCAGGATCAGCTCGATGGGAGCAGTAGTTCCCATCAGCCTGATCCTGCTATTTAAATTGCCTTACTGTGTCCCCAATAAATTTTAAATACATGTCATTGGTGGCCAGTGGTTGCCTACAATAAATTAGTTCATACATTACCTGTCCCCGCCGATCGCCACCTAAAATAAAGTAAAAAATAAAAAACTACACCTATACTCACCTAGACACCTAATTCCCCGAAGCCATCTATCTCCTGTAATAAAATAAAAAATAATAAACCACAACCTTATCCTTACCCCTCTGTAGTAGTCCACGAGTGTCCCACGATGATCTCCAGTTTAGAGCAGCCACATAAACTGTGACCGCTCTGAACCGCTGCCGCCGCTAGAATGATGGGGCCGTAAAGCAGCCCCGTCATTGCATAAGCGGGTTCGCCGGAGTTCAGGCAGCGCTGCTCCGGTTAACTCCTTTATGGCCCTGCTGTATCGTGAGAAATTCCCACGGTACAGCAGTGCCGTAAAGGAGGTCTCCGGAGCTGCGCTGCCTGAATGCACTCCGGTGACCTCAGTCAGTGGCTCCCGCTGCCGGGAGCGGACGTGTTCCCGGCAGCGTGAGCTTACAGCAGCCATGCACAGCTGTCACCATCTCCAGATGTGACAGCTGTGCATGGGAGATCAGCGCAGGAACGTGGAAAGGTAACTATTTTTTCTTAGTAAACTAAGAATTAAATAAAATTGTGTGTTTTATTTCAAATAAATTATTTTTTTCTGGGTGTAGTGTGTTTTTTCTTTTTAACACTTTGTAGGTTAGTAATGGGGGTGTCTTATAGACGCCCATCATTACTAACCTGGGCTTCATGGCAGCTGGCGCTGACATGAACCCCAACCCTATTACCCCCTGCCACCGCACCAGGGCAGCGTGGAAGAGCGAGGCTAAGTGCCAGAGTTGGCGCATCCTATGGATGCGCCATTTCTGGGGCGGCTGACGGCTGGTGTTTCTAGCCTGGGAGGGGGCCAATATTCATGGCACCCTTCCTGGGCTATTAATATCAGCCCCCAGCTGTCTGCCTAGCCTTTGCTAGCTATTAAATTAGGGGGGACCCCACGTCATTTTTTTGAGGGGGTCCCCCATTTTAATAGCTAGTAAAGGCTAGGTATTCAGCTGGGGGCTGATATTAGTAGCCTGGGAAGCTCCGTGGGTATTACCCCTTTCCAAGGCTTCAAACATCTGCCCCAGCCGTCTGCTTAACCTCCGCTAGAGCCTAAAATTAAGGGGAACCCCACGCCAATTTTTTTTTAAATAAATCCTTTATTTTAACACTAAATGACAAGTACAGTAATCAACACTGTCACTGTACTTCATATATATGTGACTGACATGTTTCTATCTATCTAATCTATGTATGATTCTCTATTCCTTCTATTCTAAATTGTCGGGTACCGCTGCTGAATTGCCGGCCGGCTTTTTTAAAGAGACGGTGCATGAAAACACTATTATATTTTTAAATAAATCCTTTACACTAAATGACAAGTACAGTAAGCAACACTGTCTCTGTACTTCATATATATGTGACTGACATGTCTCTATCTATCTAATCTATGTATGATTCTCTATTCCTTCTATTCTAAATTGTCGGGTACCGCTGCTGAATTGCCGACCGGCTTTTTTAAAGAGACGGTGCATGAAAACACTATTATATTTTTAAATAAATCCTTTACACTAAATGACAAGTACAGTAACCAACACTGTCACTGTACTTCATATATATGTGACTGACATGTTTCTATTTATCTAATCTATGTGTGAAGCTCTATTCTTTCTGTTGTAAATTGTCGGGTACCGGTGTATGCCGCTGATGAATTGCCGGCTTTTCGCGTAATACATTCTACATTATTCTTAGTTGTTTTCCTTCTTGTAGAATTAACCTACAAGGAAAGAAAGGGTTTATTTTCATTCCGATATTTGTGTCCCATTGACTTGCATTGGTTTCCGGTATCGGAATCGGCGATATACGATACTTTTTGGGTATCGGTCCGATCTAATCCGATACGATATTTCCTGATATCGGAAGGTATCGCTCAACACTATCCTTAACATATTTCACAGGAAAGCACTTTCACTTTCGTTTTTGAATGTTTTATTGTGAGCCTGTAAAAGTGGCTTAATACCTCTGACCTCGTTGTTGACAGCAGTGACCTGGGGGTCAGAAATGCTTCCTGGGGCGATCCCCATGCTGTCCCCATGTCATTTGAGCACTGTCACTATCGTTTTGGGCACTTGTTAGGCTTTTAAATGACTGCCGGGGGAGCCGCCGCAAAAATGCTCGAGTCTCCCATAGACTAACATTGAGCTCGTTGCTCGGGTCGAGCATCCGAGTATCACGGCGAGCTCGGCCCGAGCTTTGAGCACCCGAGCATTTTAGTGCTCGCTCAACACTAGTAGCTACATGTCTACAAATGAAAAGTATAAAGTTAGTTTCAAGTTACAAATTTATCATGGGGTCTGACATTGGTTGAAATAATAAAAATTGGTTTAACCATTTTTGTACTCTAAGTAACTACTTATATAAGTAAAAATCATATATTTAATGTCAACGTCAAATTTACTGACTCCCAACTGATGACTTCTCTAATTATATTCATACTGTTTTTGCAAATTTTTGTGCAGACTGTCAAGTAAATTTTTACATATAAAACTCACTTCTCAAGGTTGGATATATGTGAATACTCCACAGCATTCCACCACCACATCCTCTGACGGCACTTTTTCTCACCCTCTTCCCTTTCTATTAAAACCTCGTTTCTCTTTTCCTTGCATCCTCCTAATATAAAATCCTCTCTTAATTTCTGATGTAACATTGGGAGCAGTATCACTTGCGTTTTGCAATAAAATCCATAAAAATTCTAACTCAGATTAGGGTGAAGACATCCCAAATCTGGTCTCTTATCTGTAATTTGCATATCATAAAACTTTAAAAACTGTCATATTATATATTATGAGAGGCGCTAATGCATTTGTATAATTGCTTTCACATCACATTATATTATGAACTGCAATTATTTCTGTATACAGAATATACTAGTATTTTACATCTGACTTCCATAACATCATTAGAATAGCATTTTATAATATATTTATCACATATAGCAAGAAAATCATACAAGAGAAGGTGAAGACCTTTTTGGAACTAGTAAGACTGGAATTTGGACCTGAGTATATGTTCAGTTAAGGGCTAATTACTGGATGGCTTCATGAGATCTGTCAAGAGTCTGTCATAAAAAGTGAGAAAACCTATTCATTATAGTAAAGTGTCATGCCTATGACATTAAACCGCTATTGACCTATATACATATACTGTCTTCAGGATTGCACTACTTAACTCTGTCACTTTTACTGTTTATGCCTATTACTGTAGTACCCTGTAAAAGTCTTAACCTTGTCAACAGTTTTCTATATAAAATGTGTTGTCATTAGGTGTTTATTTAGCCGTTGCAAAAAAAACATAAAGAGATGAACTAGATAGCTGAACAGAATATGAACTACTTTCGCAATAGATATCGTATTGATACTCTCAAATTCTTTGCAATTTTAATTAGAAAAAAAAAGTCTAAATATTTCTATGGTATTACCTAAAGATTAGTTTGACTTATTGGCTACATGTTTGAGGCATAGCTTTTTCTTGAATACATTTTCATTATATTCTATTGACTCTATTGTAGAATATTAATATGTAGTATATTGCAACCTTGAAAATCATAGAAGCTTATGTTGCATGTAGCAAAATGGTTTCTTTTGTGTGAAAATTTATTTTTTTCACTTACCCAATTAACAAGAAGTAAATTTAAATTTTGACAGCTTCATTTTATATACTGACAACCCAAGCTGGATCTTAATCTTAAATAAGTGGTCCACTACTTTTACACTGATGCCCCATCCGTAGGATATGGCATCAATGTCTGATCGGCCGGGGTCCCGCACCCAGCACCCCTGCCGATCAGCTGTTATCAGTGCCGGCCGGAAGTGCTTACTTGCAGAGCTTGGCCATCTAGTTGTAGTGTCAGCCCCGGGTACTGCACATCTGTCTGCCATTCAATTGAATAGGAAGCAAATGTGAAGTATCCCACGGCGGGCACTACAACTAGATGGCCAAGCTCTGCAAGTAAGCACTTCCGGCCGGCACTGATAACAGCTGATCGGCAGGGGTGCTGGGTCTCTCACATGAGCGAATCAATGTTCATGTGACCCCGGCCTAAAAATGATTTTGGCAAATTCGCTGAATTTGGCCAGGAATTTTGATTTGCATCAAATTTATTCATTGCAAATCAAATGTGCTTTATTAGGCTCTGACTTTTTCCAGACAACATAATAAAGTCAAAGAGAGAGAATTCATACGCACCATGCAGTCCTTCTCTGGTCTGGTTATTTTCTTTGATTCAGTCTAGTTTTTAGTGACATTACCAGCAAAAAGGCCACTGACTAGGCCTCACGTCATGACGTAACATGATGCCTATTCACTAGATCTCATACAATGTGCAAAATGGGGGAAGTAAGTGACAAAAATACCTAAGACTCTAAATATTTTACAGAGTTTGATGCAGATTAAATTTACCTTAAATTGATTTATTCATCTCTATTGTTAAACCTATTATTGTGCATATATTATACACATGTTTTATAATTTCAGTTTAAAACAATGTAGTTATTAGTTATTAGAGATGATTTGTAGGACCCTGGTCTATCAGTTACTTTGGAATTCTGAGGCAAACAAGCAGAACACTGCGAAATTCCTACTATTTGAGAACATTCTTGGTGCTTCTTCTGATTAGTAGGGCCCCACAATGTCATGAGTAGGTTATGACGTGCATGTCGTCATGGAGCAGAATTGACCGCTTGACCAAGGTGCTATAAATCATTTAGCACATCTCTAGTAGTTATTTAAAAAAAAATTTATGTATAGAAGCAGTATGACTCTTCAATTGTTATCTATGATTCAAGGGATTCTCCTTTACATTAATACATATCCTTAATAGGCCGTCCTGTCCCTGAAGCGGTAATTGTCTAGCAGACTACAATGCTGTATCTGCCTAAAAGATGGAATCTGGTGGGGAGAAGCCAAATGAAGTCTGAAGTTAAATATTTTGGACTAATTTTGACTTATTGAATCCCAGTAGAGAAGCAGCAAGCCTCAGAGCAGTCATAATCTCTTGACTTCTCACTGTTGCTTGTGAAACTAGTTGGCCTAGCTCTTGGCCACAATCACAATCTGTTTTTCACGAATGTGTTCTATTCATAGTTTTCACAGAGAGAACACATACTCAAAGTCTATGGTGATATCCACATGTCTTCATTTTTTTTGTGAACCGCAAAAAAAACAAGTATGGAGACCCACACAAATCTCTGAGTGAAAGCCACAGATAGCACATCTATGGCATCAGTGTGCCACCCGTGTGCTTCCCATGATTAACTTTGTAATGCATAAGAGGAGCTTTGCAATGTATTTATTTATACAAGAAAAACACTGATGAAATGTTGATGATAAAAACTGATCAAACACTGATGAAAATCGGATAAAAACCTGATGATGTTGAGACCATTTTTTGCATATTTGAATAGTAACTGATGTCTGAGTGAGAACTTAAGTTTTTTTTGTTTACACTTATCCGATATTAAGATCACATCTTTCTGGATCAGTCATCAATAGTAAATTAGCCAGATCCACCACCACAAATCATCTGCTAATAGCTCCACGAGCACACCGATCTTAACAGTGTATGGAGGAGAACATTACCGCTCTGTTAAACTGTTAGTAAGCACTCTCGAGTACTTTGGATCAGCTCCATTTATTTGAAGAAATTGTCATCTCCAGTACCTGAGAGTGGCCACTAAAAATTGTGGTGATTGGTAGGGATTCTGGTTGCCAACTTCCAAAGATCTGATATTGAAGACTTATTATAAGGATTGTACATGAATATTAGTGCAGTGAAAAAATATTTTAAAAGACCAGAGACATAATAAGCAATTAGAGAGTATTATATTTTAATTTGCTAATTTTATTTATTTAAAAAGGGTTTTATATTTTGGATTTCTATTAGACAATGAAGTTTTACAAGAAAGTATAAGTGCTCCTAAATATTAATGCATATGTAGCCAAATATGCACTTAGAAAAGTGCAGCTTGACTTAGAAAAAAAAAAATCTTTAAAATATTAGAACCAAAATTTGGCTCAATTATTGACAGAAATCTTAAGCATTTTGTTAAGTAAAATCACCCAAAATATTTCAAATATTGTACTGAACATTATATCTTCCTGTTTATTTATGAATTGATTGTTTCATTCATTCATTCATAGATGTGTTATATATTTAGGTACGATCTGTTATTATTAGTGAGTGAAATTATTATAGTTGTCAGATAATTATTCGTGAGTGGGCATATACTATTATTGTGTTTTTTGTAAGTGGGATGAGAATATGGAGAAACTAACATTTGCTATTCAAAATTTGTTTTTATTGACAACGTTTTTGCTATTACTCTTCCAAATATTTATATATCTGATAAACTTTCTTTCACCATATTACTTCACATTTTGATTAGCTGTTTCTTTATGTGTATGTGCTATGAATTCCTACAGTAATAAGATCAGAGGCTGAAATGGAGTTGTTCCTCTTCAGCAATTGCTCCGAATTTTGTTTTAAGATGTATAATATAACCAGGGATTGGCATGGAGACAATGTGGGCAATGCCATGAAGAGGCTTTCATTATGGAAGATCACAGCAGTCCTACTATCGAGATTATGTTGTGGCGTGGCAAAACTTATAATAGCTGGACCCCTCTAGGCTTTATTCAATGTACACAAATGTCTAAGTGTTACATTGATTAGCGGTAATTTTTCCAGAGAATCCCAGAAGGTCTTTTTCAACACCACAATGCCAAGTGCATGTTTGTAATGTTACTCTGTGCAGCTTACATGGTCCAAATGTTCTAACATGGCCTGCAGCATCTCCAGACTAGTCTCCCATTAAGTACACCTGGTGCATAATGTCATGGGTGTATCAGAGGTGACAGACAGTCGCCCTGCAGTTGGTTGCAGGAGATCTCTGGCATTACAGACATCTTCTTAGAGGCTTCAGAGAGGCTGTCTCTAGGACCTAGTGGCTACCTCCCTCTGGTAATTAGCTCCCTGGCCTGGATGTATTTATACCTCATGTGTCTGAGAGGGAGGTGCCGGCTATATTCATTTCTACTTGTGAAGGCTTAGTGAGAGCAGTACTTTGTCCTCTGTGGAGCTTGAGGCTGAGATCGCTTTTGTCTGCAGGCTAAGCATTCTCCCCCAGTTTGTCTACCCTTGTTGTCTATAGAGTTTAGTGGAGATTGACTAGTGCTCATCTCCTCCCATCCCTAGCCTTAGCCATATGCCAGGGAAAGACAGGGCGAGGCACATGTGTAGCGATTGCTGAAGAGGCAATATAGGGATGGTAGTTGAGACAGGGTGACACTAGACCAGATTAGGAGGTCTCCACTTCCCCCTTTCCCTAGTGTCTGGGCTCCCTTTCCCTCTTGCCTCTGTGTTGCACTAAGTCTTTCCCACATCTGGTCTGACATTATAGCCGGCCGAGCTAGGGACAAGTTTTTTGTATTTAAGGAGGCATGCAAATTGTATTTCAAACTTTGTCCTTACTCCTCCGGTAATGAGGAGCAACAGGTTGGTATTGTGATCTCTCTACTGCAGGGAGATCCTCAGTCATGGGCGTTTTCATTACCACAGGACTTGGCTTGTCTCAAGTCTGTGGAGAGGTTTTTCAGAGCTCTGGCCCTCTTCTATGATGACCCTGACCGAGTCACCTTGGCTTAGTCTAGGTTACGTTGCCTTAAACAGGGGAATCGGTTAGTGGAAACGTACAGTTTGGAATTCCGTAGATGGGCGATGGATTCCAAATGGAATGACTCAGTCCTTAGAAGTCAATTTTGTGAGGGGCTTACTGAAAGGTTGAAAGATGCCTTGGCAGTATATAAAACCCCTCAGTGCTTGGAGGCTGCCATGTCTTTGGCCATGCGTCTTGATAGACGTTTACCGGACAGACGAGTGAGACCACCTTTTCCGGGGCCTTGTTGTCGAGGTTCTGTACCTCTGCCAGGGGAGCAGTCTGGGGTTGAACCAGTAGTGGGGAAGGTGGAGGAACCCATGCAGTCAGGGGGTATCTCTACATCATACATCTCCTAAAAGATTCGCAAGAAAAAACAAAAAAATGTTTTTTTGTGTGGGTAAATTGGACATTTTGTTGGGACCTGTCCTTCAATTCCTAAACAAAGGAGACTCGATTAACTCTTGGTAGTCTGGAGTTTGATAAACAATGGGTGCATTCGTGGCAAAACTGCAGTTACCACTTTGTCCTGACAGCTGAGGTGGTGCTAGAGAGCAAAAGCGAGAAAATTTCTGTGTTTGTTGACAATATAGCCGGAGTCAGCATGGTTGAGACTGAGTTTGTGAAAACTCATGGTCTTGCTTGGTGTGTTTTAGCTGAACCGATTTCCATCTTTGCCATTGACTCGGCACCACTTGCACAGAAAGCATTTACTCAGATTGTACATAATGTAAAACTGAGGGTGGGGTCAGTTGATTGTGAAATAATTCCTTGCTATGTTCTGGACAATCTTCCCACAACGATTGTCTTGGGAATACTATGGCTTGTTAAACATAATCCGCTGGTGGATTGGCAAGCGGGGGAGATTACTGAATGGGTAGATTACTGCCATGAGAACTGTTTAGAAATTTCCCTTGCTACTGTCTCTATGGAAATTTTACCTGCTTTTCTGTCTGGTTTTGAGAAAATTTTTTTCTGAGAGGGGGTGTCAGGATTTGCCTCCTCATCATGCTTATGACTGTCCTATTAACCTGACCCCCAGAGCTAAACTACCAAAGTCTAGACTGTATAATCTTTCTGGCCCTGAGAGACAAGCCATGAAGGATTTCATTTTGGAAAGTCTGGAGAAGGGACATATCAGACCCTCATCTTCGCCCGTGATGGCAGGATTCTGCTTTGTGAAGAAAAAAGATGGCGCTTTACGTCCCTGTTTAGATTTCCGACAATTAAATAAAATTACTATCCGTGACCCATACCCTCTTCCTCTGATTCAATATTTGCTCAGCCAAGTTGGGGGAGCTAAGGTCTTCTCCAAGTTGGATTTAAGGGGAGCCTACAACCTGGTTAGAATCAGAGAAGGGGACGAATGGAAAACAGCGTTCAATACCCCGGAAGGACTCTGGTTATACCTTTTGGCTTGACCAATGCACCTGAGGTAGTCCAGCATTTCATAAATTATATTTTCCATCATTTGGTGGGGAGGTTTTTGGTGGTCTATCTTGATGATATTTTGGTATACTCACCTGATTTTGATACTCATCGGGGGCATGTTAAGCAGGTGCTCCAGATATTAAGGGATAACAAACTTTATGCCAAACTAGAAAAACGTGTTTTCGCTGTTCAGGAGGTGAAGTTTTTGGGGTACTTGTTGTCATCTTCGGGTTTTCGGATGGATCAGGAGAAGATCCGTGCAGTCCTTGACTGGGAACATCCCGAGAATCTGAAGGCTCTACAACGTTTTCTGGGCTTTACTAATTTCTATCGGAAATTCATCCAAAATTACTCTGTTGTAGTGAAACCCCTTACTGACATGACTAAGAAGGGAAAAAAGAAGCAAGACAAAAATATATCTCATACCCTACCATAATTATATATAAATGTAAAGCAAAGTTGCATAATAAATATAGGGTACTTAGTGAACTATTTTTGATCAAAAAAAGTATACAAGCCGTCCCACCAGCGGCAAGGTGACCCTAAATTGGGACGGTACCTATACTGCCTATATTAAAAACCTTACTGTATATCAAAGTTGAAGTAATGCATATAAAAGGGTAGACAAATAGGACCGGGTCCCAACTCCAGACCACCTAGGCCCGTGGTAAGCTACATATATACCAATCAGCTCAACAAAGGGCATGCCACACCCTTAAATTGCACAGAATGAAAACAAGTCAAAAAACCAGACAATGTGAACTGAGGTCTAAGATGGCAGACATACAAGAAACAGAGGCATGTTCACACTAGCAAAAAAGAAGCAAGACAAAAATATATCTCATACCCTACCATAATTATATATAAATGTAAAGCAAAGTTGCATAATAAATTTAGGGTACTTAGTGAACTATTTTTGATCAAAAAAAGTATACAAGCCGTCCCACCAGCGGCAAGGTGACCCTAAATTGGGACGGTACCTATACTGCCTATATTAAAAACCTTACTGTATATCAAAGTTGAAGTAATGCATATAAAAGGGTAGACAAATAGGACCGGGTCCCAACTCCAGACCACCTAGGCCCGTGGTAAGCTACATATATACCAATCAGCTCAACAAAGGGCAAGCCACACCCTTAAATTGCACAGAATGCAGTACCCTATATTTATTATGAAACTTACCACGGGCCTAGGTGGTCTGGAGTTGGGACCCGGTCCTATTTGTCTACCCTTTTATATGCATTACTTCAACTTTGATATACAGTAAGGTTTTTAATATAGGCAGTATAGGTACCGTCCCAATTTAGGGTCACCTTGCCGCTGGTGGGACGGCTTGTATACTTTTTTTGATCAAAAATAGTTCACTAAGTACCCTATATTTATTATGCAACTTTGCTTTACATTTATATATAATTATGGTAGGGTATGAGATATATTTTTGTCTTGCTTCTTTTTTGCTAGTGTGAACATGCCTCTGTTTCTTGTATGTCTGCCATCTTAGACCTCAGTTCACATTGTCTGGTTTTTTGACTTGTTTGCATTCTGTGCAATTTAAGGGTGTGGCATGCCCTTTGTTGAGCTGATTGGTATATATGTAGCTTACCACGGGCCTAGGTGGTCTGGAGTTGGGACCCGGTCCTATTTGTCTACCCTTTTATATGCATTACTTCAACTTTGATATACAGTAAGGTTTTTAATATAGGCAGTATAGGTACCGTCGAAATTTAGGGTCACCTTGCCGCTGGTGGGATGGCTTGTATACTTTTTTTGATCAAAAATAGTTCACTAAGTACCCTATATTTATTATGCAACTTTGCTTTACATTTATATATAATTATGGTAGGGTATGAGATATATTTTTGTCTTGCTTCTTTTTTGCTAGTGTGAACATGCCTCTGTTTCTTGTATGTCTGCCATCTTAGACCTCAGTTCACATTGTCTGGTTTTTTGACTTGTTTGCATTCTGTGCAATTTAAGGGTGTGGCATGCCCTTTGTTGAGCTGATTGGTATATATGTAGCTTACCACGGGCCTAGGTGGTCTGGAGTTGGGACCCGGTCCTATTTGTCTACCCTTTTATATGCATTACTTCAACTTTGATATACAGTAAGGTTTTTAATATAGGCAGTATAGGTACCGTCCCAATTTAGGGTCACCTTGCCGCTGGTGGGACGGCTTGTATACTTTTTTTGATCAAAAATAGTTCACTAAGTACCCTA
The DNA here is from genome assembly GCF_046119375.1 of Phyllobates terribilis. Classification (NCBI taxonomy): domain Eukaryota; kingdom Metazoa; phylum Chordata; class Amphibia; order Anura; family Dendrobatidae; genus Phyllobates; species Phyllobates terribilis. Next base: position 289,621,471 of record NW_027362761.1, read on the forward strand.
TATTTATTATGCAACTTTGCTTTACATTTATATATAATTATGGTAGGGTATGAGATATATTTTTGTCTTGCTTCTTTTTTGCTAGTGTGAACATGCCTCTGTTTCTTGTATGTCTGCCATCTTAGACCTCAGTTCACATTGTCTGGTTTTTTGACTTGTTTGCATTCTGTGCAATTTAAGGGTGTGGCATGCCCTTTGTTGAGCTGATTGGTATATATGTAGCTTACCACGGGCCTAGGTGGTCTGGAGTTGGGACCCGGTCCTATTTGTCTACCCTTTTATATGCATTACTTCAACTTTGATATGCAGTAAGGTTTTTAATATAGGCAGTATAGGTACCGTCCCAATTTAGGGTCACCTTGCCGCTGGTGGGACGGCTTGTATACTTTTTTTGATCAAAAATAGTTCACTAAGTACCCTATATTTATTATGCAACTTTGCTTTACATTTATATATAATTATGGTAGGGTATGAGATATATATTTGTCTTGCTTCTTTTTTGCTAGTGTGAACATGCCTCTGTTTCTTGTATGTCTGCCATCTTAGACCTCAGTTCACATTGTCTGGTTTTTTGACTTGTTTGCATTCTGTGCAATTTAAGGGTGTGGCATGCCCTTTGTTGAGCTGATTGGTATATATGTAGCTTACCACGGGCCTAGGTGGTCTGGAGTTGGGACCCGGTCCTATTTGTCTACCCTTTTATATGCATTACTTCAACTTTGATATACAGTAAGGTTTTTAATATAGGCAGTATAGGTACCGTCCCAATTTAGGGTCACCTTGCCGCTGGTGGGACGGCTTGTATACTTTTTTTGATCAAAAATAGTTCACTAAGTACCCTATATTTATTATGCAACTTTGCTTTACATTTATATATAATTATGGTAGGGTATGAGATATATTTTTGTCTTGCTTCTTTTTTGCTAGTGTGAACATGCCTCTGTTTCTTGTATGTCTGCCATCTTAGACCTCAGTTCACATTGTCTGGTTTTTTGACTTGTTTGCATTCTGTGCAATTTAAGGGTGTGGCATGCCCTTTGTTGAGCTGATTGGTATATATGTAGCTTACCACGGGCCTAGGTGGTCTGGAGTTGGGACCCGGTCCTATTTGTCTACCCTTTTATATGCATTACTTCAACTTTGATATACAGTAAGGTTTTTAATATAGGCAGTATAGGTACCGTCCCAATTTAGGGTCACCTTGCCGCTGGTGGGACTGCTTGTATACTTTTTTTGATCAAAAATAGTTCACTAAGTACCCTATATTTATTATGCAACTTTGCTTTACATTTATATATAATTATGGTAGGGTATGAGATATATTTTTGTCTTGCTTCTTTTTTGCTAGTGTGAACATGCCTCTGTTTCTTGTATGTCTGCCATCTTAGACCTCAGTTCACATTGTCTGGTTTTTTGACTTGTTTGCATTCTGTGCAATTTAAGGGTGTGGCATGCCCTTTGTTGAGCTGATTGGTATATATGTAGCTTACCACGGGCCTAGGTGGTCTGGAGTTGGGACCCGGTCCTATTTGTCTACCCTTTTATATGCATTACTTCAACTTTGATATACAGTAAGGTTTTTAATATAGGCAGTATAGGTACCGTCCCAATTTAGGGTCACCTTGCCGCAGGTGGGACGGCTTGTATACTTTTTTTGATCAAAAATAGTTCACTAAGTACCCTATATTTATTATGCAAATTTGCTTTACATTTATATATAATTATGGTAGGGTATGAGATATATTTTTGTCTTGCTTCTTTTTTGCTAGTGTGAACATGCCTCTGTTTCTTGTATGTCTGCCATCTTAGACCTCAGTTCACATTGTCTGGTTTTTTGACTTGTTTGCATTCTGTGCAATTTAAGGGTGTGGCATGCCCTTTGTTGAGCTGATTGGTATATATGTAGCTTACCACGGGCCTAGGTGGTCTGGAGTTGGGACCCGGTCCTATTTGTCTACCCTTTTATATGCATTACTTCAACTTTGATATACAGTAAGGTTTTTAATATAGGCAGTATAGGTACCGTCCCAATTTAGGGTCACCTTGCCGCTGGTGGGACGGCTTGTATACTTTTCTTGATCAAAAATAGTTCACTAAGTACCCTATATTTATTATGCAACTTTGCTTTACATTTATATATAATTATGGTAGGGTATGAGATATATTTTTGTCTTGCTTCTTTTTTGCTAGTGTGAACATGCCTCTGTTTCTTGTATGTCTGCCATCTTAGACCTCAGTTCACATTGTCTGGTTTTTTGACTTGTTTGCATTCTGTGCAATTTAAGGGTGTGGCATGCCCTTTGTTGAGCTGATTGGTATATATGTAGCTTACCACGGGCCTAGGTGGTCTGGAGTTGGGACCCGGTCCTATTTGTCTACCCTTTTATATGCATTACTTCAACTTTGATATACAGTAAGGTTTTTAATATAGGCAGTATAGGTACCGTCCCAATTTAGGGTCACCTTGCCGCAGGTGGGACGGCTTGTATACTTTTTTTGATCAAAAATAGTTCACTAAGTACCCTATATTTATTATGCAAATTTGCTTTACATTTATATATAATTATGGTAGGGTATGAGATATATTTTTGTCTTGCTTCTTTTTTGCTAGTGTGAACATGCCTCTGTTTCTTGTATGTCTGCCATCTTAGACCTCAGTTCACATTGTCTGTTTTTTTGACTTGTTTGCATTCTGTGCAATTTAAGGGTGTGGCATGCCCTTTGTTGAGCTGATTGGTATATATGTAGCTTACCACGGGCCTAGGTGGTCTGGAGTTGGGACCCGGTCCTATTTGTCTACCCTTTTATATGCATTACTTCAACTTTGATATACAGTAAGGTTTTTAATATAGGCAGTATAGGTACCGTCCCAATTTAGGGTCACCTTGCCGCTGGTGGGACGGCTTGTATACTTTTCTTGATCAAAAATAGTTCACTAAGTACCCTATATTTATTATGCAACTTTGCTTTACATTTATATATAATTATGGTAGGGTATGAGATATATTTTTGTCTTGCTTCTTTTTTGCTAGTGTGAACATGCCTCTGTTTCTTGTATGTCTGCCATCTTAGACCTCAGTTCACATTGTCTGGTTTTTTGACTTGTTTGCATTCTGTGCAATTTAAGGGTGTGGCATGCCCTTTGTTGAGCTGATTGGTATATATGTAGCTTACCACGGGCCTAGGTGGTCTGGAGTTGGGACCCGGTCCTATTTGTCTACCCTTTTATATGCATTACTTCAACTTTAATATACAGTAAGGTTTTTAATATAGGCAGTATAGGTACCGTCCCAATTTAGGGTCACCTTGCCGCTGGTGGGACGGCTTGTATACTTTTTTTGATCAAAAATAGTTCACTAAGTACCCTATATTTATTATGCAACTTTGCTTTACATTTATATATAATTATGGTAGGGTATGAGATATATTTTTGTCTTGCTTCTTTTTTGCTAGTGTGAACATGCCTCTGTTTCTTGTATGTCTGCCATCTTAGACCTCAGTTCACATTGTCTGGTTTTTTGACTTGTTTGCATTCTGTGCAATTTAAGGGTGTGGCATGCCCTTTGTTGAGCTGATTGGTATATATGTAGCTTACCACGGGCCTAGGTGGTCTGGAGTTGGGACCCGGTCCTATTTGTCTACCCTTTTATATGCATTACTTCAACTTTAATATACAGTAAGGTTTTTAATATAGGCAGTATAGGTACCGTCCCAATTTAGGGTCACCTTGCCGCTGGTGGGACGGCTTGTATACTTTTTTTGATCAAAAATAGTTCACTAAGTACCCTATATTTATTATGCAACTTTGCTTTACATTTATATATAATTATGGTAGGGTATGAGATATATTTTTGTCTTGCTTCTTTTTTGCTAGTGTGAACATGCCTCTGTTTCTTGTATGTCTGCCATCTTAGACCTCAGTTCACATTGTCTGGTTTTTTGACTTGTTTGCATTCTGTGCAATTTAAGGGTGTGGCATGCCCTTTGTTGAGCTGATTGGTATATATGTAGCTTACCACGGGCCTAGGTGGTCTGGAGTTGGGACCCGGTCCTATTTGTCTACCCTTTTATATGCATTACTTCAACTTTAATATACAGTAAGGTTTTTAATATAGGCAGTATAGGTACCGTCCCAATTTAGGGTCACCTTGCCGCTGGTGGGACGGCTTGTATACTTTTTTTGATCAAAAATAGTTCACTAAGTACCCTATATTTATTATGCAACTTTGCTTTACATTTATATATAATTATGGTAGGGTATGAGATATATTTTTGTCTTGCTTCTTTTTTGCTAGTGTGAACATGCCTCTGTTTCTTGTATGTCTGCCATCTTAGACCTCAGTTCACATTGTCTGGTTTTTTGACTTGTTTGCATTCTGTGCAATTTAAGGGTGTGGCATGCCCTTTGTTGAGCTGATTGGTATATATGTAGCTTACCACGGGCCTAGGTGGTCTGGAGTTGGGACCCGGTCCTATTTGTCTACCCTTTTATATGCATTACTTCAACTTTAATATACAGTAAGGTTTTTAATATAGGCAGTATAGGTACCGTCCCAATTTAGGGTCACCTTGCCGCTGGTGGGACGGCTTGTATACTTTTTTTGATCAAAAATAGTTCACTAAGTACCCTATATTTATTATGCAACTTTGCTTTACATTTATATATAATTATGGTAGGGTATGAGATATATTTTTGTCTTGCTTCTTTTTTGCTAGTGTGAACATGCCTCTGTTTCTTGTATGTCTGCCATCTTAGACCTCAGTTCACATTGTCTGGTTTTTTGACTTGTTTGCATTCTGTGCAATTTAAGGGTGTGGCATGCCCTTTGTTGAGCTGATTGGTATATATGTAGCTTACCACGGGCCTAGGTGGTCTGGAGTTGGGACCCGGTCCTATTTGTCTACCCTTTTATATGCATTACTTCAACTTTGATATACAGTAAGGTTTTTAATATAGGCAGTATAGGTACCGTCCCAATTTAGGGTCACCTTGCCGCTGGTGGGACGGCTTGTATACTTTTTTTGATCAAAAATAGTTCACTAAGTACCCTATATTTATTATGCAACTTTGCTTTACATTTATATATAATTATGGTAGGGTATGAGATATATTTTTGTCTTGCTTCTTTTTTGCTAGTGTGAACATGCCTCTGTTTCTTGTATGTCTGCCATCTTAGACCTCAGTTCACATTGTCTGGTTTTTTGACTTGTTTGCATTCTGTGCAATTTAAGGGTGTGGCATGCCCTTTGTTGAGCTGATTGGTATATATGTAGCTTACCACGGGCCTAGGTGGTCTGGAGTTGGGACCCGGTCCTATTTGTCTACCCTTTTATATGCATTACTACAAATTTGATATACAGTAAGGTTTTTAATATAGGCAGTATAGGTACCGTCTCAATTTAGGGTCACCTTGCCGCTGGTATGACGGCTTGTATACTTTTTTTGATCAAAAATAGTTCACTAAGTACCCTATATTTATTATGCAACTTTGCTTTACATTTATATATAATTATGGTAGGGTATGAGATATATTTTTGTCTTGCTTCTTTTTTGCTAGTGTGAACATGCCTCTGTTTCTTGTATGTCTGCCATCTTAGACCTCAGTTCACATTGTCTGTTTTTTTGACTTGTTTGCATTCTGTGCAATTTAAGGGTGTGGCATGCCCTTTGTTGAGCTGATTGGTATATATGTAGCTTACCACGGGCCTAGGTGGTCTGGAGTTGGGACCCGGTCCTATTTGTCTACCCTTTTATATGCATTACTTCAACTTTGATATACAGTAAGGTTTTTAATATAGGCAGTATAGGTACCGTCCCAATTTAGGGTCACCTTGCCGCTGGTGGGACGGCTTGTATACTTTTTTTGATCAAAAATAGTTCACTAAGTACCCTATATTTATTATGCAACTTTGCTTTACATTTATATATAATTATGGTAGGGTATGAGATATATTTTTGTCTTGCTTCTTTTTTGCTAGTGTGAACATGCCTCTGTTTCTTGTATGTCTGCCATCTTAGACCTCAGTTCACATTGTCTGGTTTTTTGACTTGTTTGCATTCTGTGCAATTTAAGGGTGTGGCATGCCCTTTGTTGAGCTGATTGGTATATATGTAGCTTACCACGGGCCTAGGTGGTCTGGAGTTGGGACCCGGTCCTATTTGTCTACCCTTTTATATGCATTACTTCAACTTTGATATACAGTAAGGTTTTTAATATAGGCAGTATAGGTACCGTCCCAATTTAGGGTCACCTTGCCGCTGGTGGGACGGCTTGTATACTTTTTTTGATCAAAAATAGTTCACTAAGTACCCTATATTTATTATGCAACTTTGCTTTACATTTATATATAATTATGGTAGGGTATGAGATATATTTTTGTCTTGCTTCTTTTTTGCTAGTGTGAACATGCCTCTGTTTCTTGTATGTCTGCCATCTTAGACCTCAGTTCACATTGTCTGGTTTTATGACTAAGAAGGGGTCTGATTTTTCCAAATGTTTGGATGCTTCCCTCCAGGCTTTTTCTTCCTTAAAGAATCATTTTGCCACTGCACCTATACTCAGTCAACCCGATGTTTCTCAATCCTTTATTGTGGAGGTTGATGCATCGGATGTCGGAGTTGGGGCTGTGTTGTCTCAGGGTTCGTCTCCTGGTAAATGGCATCCATGTGCATTCTTTTCTAAAAATTTGTCTTCGGCTGAGAAAAATTATGACGTGGGTAGAGATGAGCGTTGTTCTACTCGAACTGTTCGCCAATCTCAAATTCGAGCTGTTTTGGGCGGTGTTCGAGCCGTTCGGCGAACACGAACAATTTGAGAAAAATTCAGCTGTTCGAGGTTATGTTCGATAACTGTTCGTGCACCAAAATCATAACTGGATTTTTTCTCAGTAATGATGAAAATTAATGTTAATCCGCAGTTTGAGTGTACAGCGGGGTGGGGGGAGGGGCAGGGGATGGATCTCTGCAGGAACAATGAAGATCTCCATTTTTTTTTCTCTTTCCCGCATTTGCAGTGGGGAGGTGCAATCTGTCAGCCTATCAGCAGCGCACACACGGAGCGAAGTGCTTTTTTTCACACAAGCAAGGGCATGTGTCATTGGCAGTGTATGTCACATGTCCTTGCCCTATAAGACCAAGCCATTTTCCCCGTCGCCACCATTTTCTCACTGCTGCAGCTGCGTGTTAGACGGCACCGCTGTTACTGTGTGCACTATACCTTGTTAATTTCAAGCCAATTTTCGCACAAATATACAGATAGCTTGGGAGTAGGGAATAGTTGTGATTGCAGTCCTTTTAAGGACTAGGTTACAGCATTTCCTACGACTTTTATCAGGGAGGTCTGTGCTCTTAAATAGATAGGTTGTGGGAGTAAAGACCAATTGTAATTGGAGTCCTTTTCAGGCAATAGGTTCTATGAGTTCCTATCAGTTTTTGCCAGGCAGGTCTGTGCCAGTGCTGTGCAAGTTTTTTTCACAGCATTTGGCTGAATCTAGCAAAGCTAATCCTTTTTGGCCTATTGCAGAGTGTGTTAGTCAGTGGAGTAGCCTATCTGTGTTGCAAGATATAACACCTGTGTATAGAATACCAATTTTTTTACTGCACCTAGTGAAGTAAAATCTTTTGGGCATAGCATCATTCTATTGGTCCATCTATACTGACCTCCATCAGTTGGCAAACTGAATATAATTTTTTTCTGCATCTAGCTCTGAAAAAATATTTGGGCTTCTAGCAGTGTGTGGGACTTGGTCTATTAGTCCATCTATACTGACCTCCATCAGGTTGCAAATTAAAAATAATTTTTTTCTGCATCTAGCTCTGAAAAAATATTTGGGCTTCTAGCAGTGTGTGGGACTTGGTCTATTAGTCCATCTATACTGACCTCCATCAGGTTGCAAATTAAAAATAATTTTTATCTGCATCTACAGTACCTCTGAAAAAATATTTGGGCTTCTAGCTGTGTGTGGGACTATTTGTATTAGTCCATCTATACTGACCTCCATCAGGTTGCAAACTGAATATATTTTTTTCTGCATCTACCTCTGAAAAAATATTTGGCCTTCTAGTAGTGTGTCGGACTTTCTCTATTAGTCCATCTATACTGACCTCCATCAGGTTGCAAATTAAAACTAATTTTTATCTGCATCTACAGTACCTCTGAAAAAATATTTGGGCTTCTAGCTGTGTGTGGGACTATTTGTATTAGTCCATCTATACTGACCTCCATCAGGCTGCAAATTCAAAATAATTTTTTTCTGCATCTAACCCAGCCAATAGTTTTGGCCTAATGCCACAGTTTGGCCACTCAGCTCTGCTCGGTTACCATCCATTGTTTTTTTGTGCAAACAACTCCAGAGTTGTGAATTAGTTAACCACCAAAATGAGTGGAAAAAGGCCTGCTGCTGGTGGAAAGGGGAATAGGCGTGTTGGGAAGGGGAAAAAAGGTTGTGTCCGTGGGGTAGGTGTTAAAGCAACAGTAACATCTGCAGAAGAAAGACCATCTTCCAGCCAAACTAAAATGTCTACTTCTTTTAGCGGACAATGTGATAAGATCCCTTTCTTACGGCCACGCCAATCGCTACAAATTCCAGATGAGGCACAAAAACAGCAGGTGCTTCAACGGATATCAAGTGCTCCTTTAAGTGGGCTCTCCTCCACATCAACTTCAACATCACAAATACTCCAGTCCTCAAAGGTGTCACCCAAATCGCACTTCCTTCCTCACAGCTCCCAAATCTCCAGCTGCCCGTCTGAGTATGAGGTAGAACAGATGGTTGAGTCTGCAGAGCTGTTTACTCATACTATAGCCTGGGAATCAGAGGTCGACTCCAGCGCTTCTGTGAATCCAGACGAGGAAATGATCTGCACTGATGCCCAGAATCTTTATGAGTCGGATCCAGGACCAGACGGAGAAGGTTCTGACCATAATGTAGACCCTCATTCCCAAACTGTAACTCCTGTTGGTGGAGACAATGAGGAAGACGATGATAAGACTCAAATACCTGATTGGAGCGACAACTTTAGTTTTTTGTCAGGGCAGGAACAGGTTGGCTCTGAGGACGACGGGTGTGATAACGCACAGGGTGATGATGATGAGGTCGGAGATCCCACTTACTGTCAACCCACAGTCAGCCAAGAGATGAGGTCAGCAGAGGAGGTGGAGGAAGATGCTAGTGACGACGAGGTCAGGTTGCGCCTTCCTGGACAGAGACGTAGTACTGGAAGCACGTCAACAACTGCATCCTCAAACACAACTCTGCCTCTCACCACAAGTCGTGGTGGCTCTTCAGGTCGCATGGGTGCTAAGCCTTGCATAGCCTGGGCATTTTTTCAGATCGATAAAGATGACCCAACTCGTGTTATCTGTAACATTTGTCAGCAAAAGCTAAGTAGAGGCCAAAAAATACATAGTTTGAGTACTTCATGCATGAACCGGCACATGGACATGAAGCATAAGTTGCAGTGGGAAGCTCAGTGTGCTACAATGCGGCCTAGCCGGCCGGGCCAATCACCGTCTGCCATATCTTGTGCATCCGCGGCCTCTTCATCCTCTGTGACTGGGGGGACAGCAGTCACACCTGTTTTGGTGCGCAGACCTGCCACCTCTTTACCCGCAACAGCCAGCGTGATTGGCAGGTCATCATTTTCTTTGGAGGTGGTAACACCAGCTGGTGTTGAGCACTGTCCGACATCGATAGCACCACCTTTGGATCAAGGCAACCTAACATGTCCGCCTGCATCTTCCTCACAGACCGGCAGTTTGCCGGGGACACCCTTATCAACCCCGTCTAAGCACAATAGCCAGCCCTCGGTCCCTCAGATGTGGACAAGTAAAAGACCATTTCCTCCTAGCCATGAGAAAGCTAAGAGGTTGAATTTCACCATCTGCAAGCTCTTGGCTACAGAAATGCTGCCTTTCCGCCTGGTGGACACAGAGGATTTTCGAGACCTTATGTCCGTCACAGTGCCCCAGTACCAGATGCCCAGTCGGCACTACTTCTCAAAGAAAGGTGTGCCTGCGCTCCACCAGCATGTCGCACACAACATCACCGCTTCTTTGAGAAACTCTGTGTGTGATAGGGTGCATTTCACCACAGACACTTGGACGAGTAGGCATGGACAGGGGCGTTACATGTCGCTGACTGGGCACTGGGTAACTATGGTGACAGGAGGACAAGGGGCTGCTGTCCAAGTCTTGCCGTCCCCACGAGTTGTGCGTCAATCCTCTTTATGTCAAAGTTCCTCCACTGCTTCTGCCTCCTCAACCTCCTCTCGGTCTTCCACCTGCACCCAAAGCCTGTCTGGTCATGCCACAAGCTTTCTAACTGCGCAGAAGGGATCCTGCACACCTCCTTACTATGCTGGCAGTAGGGCTCAACGTCATCAGGCGGTTTTTACATTGAAATGTCTGGGAAATGTGAGTCACACAGCTGAGGAGTTGTGGTCAGCTCTGGAGAACCAATTTCATGAATGGTTGTCTCCACTGGACCTGAAACCAGGGAAGGCCGTGTGCGACAATGCTGCAAACCTGGGTGCGGCCCTTCGCCGGGGCAATGTCACACACGTGCCTTGTATGGCTCACGTGTTGAACCTGGTTGTCCAGCAATTTTTAGCCCACTATCCCAGACTAGATGGCCTTCTGCAGAGGGCACGGTCGCTGTGTCCTCACTTCCGCCGTTCGCATCCCGCAGCTCAGCGACTTACATCTCTACAGAAGTCGTTGGGCCTGCCACTTCACCGGCTAAAATGCGATGTGCCTACCCGGTGGAATTCAACTCTGCACATGTTGCAGCGACTGTGGCAGCACCGACAAGCCCTGGTGCAATACGTTCTGACGTATAGCCTGGGCCAACGAGATTCAGAGGTGGGGCAAATCACGCTGGAGGAGTGGTCTCAGATCAGGGACCTATGCACCCTTCTGCACAGTTTTGAAATGGCGACGAAGATGTTTAGTGCTGACGATGCCATTATCAGCATGACTATTCCGGTGATTTACATGCTGGAGCACATGTTAAACAGAATTCGGAGTCAGGTGGTGGCACAAGAGGAGGTGGAGGAAGTAGAGGAGGAGGAGTTGTATGCGGAAGGGCTAACATCTGCAAGGTCCAGACCAAGGCGGCAGGCATGTGAGGGTGGGGGAGATGGTTTTACCAGGGCGCATGGTAGCAGCCAAACTAGTGAGGAAGGTGCAGGAGCCCAGGAAGAAGTGGAGGACGAACTGATGGAAGACTCATCAGATGAGGGAGACCTTGATCACATTTCTGTTGTGTGAGGTTGGGGGGAGAGGACAGAGGAAGGAAGCATGATTGTTACCTCGCCACCAACACAACAGGGACTTGGTGCTCCTGGATGCGCAACACACATGAGTGCCTTCTTGCTGCACTACCTGCAACATGACCCTCGAATTGTGAGAATTAGAAATAATCCTGACTACTGGGTTGCCACACTGTTAGATCCCCGGTACAAAAGTAAATTTGCAGAAATTATTCCTGCCATAGAAAGGGATGCACGCATGCAGGAGTATCAGCAGAGACTGTTGCAGAATCTTACATGTGCTTTTCCACAAAATACCAGTGGTGCACGTAGTGAATCTCACAGTTCCAACTTGCCAACCGTGGGACCGTCAAGTGTTCAGCACTCAAACCGTAACAGAACCACAGTATCTGCTGGTAACATCAATTTTGCGGAATCATTTCACCACTTTTTTAGCCCATCCTTTGCAAGGCCACAGGAGACAAGAAGTCTGACACATAGTCAACGCCTAGAGACGATGGTACAGGAGTATCTCCAAGTAAACATTGAAGCCATGACTGTGTCACTGGACCCTTGCTCTTTTTGGGCTTCCAATCTGGATAAATGGCCGGAGCTAGCCACTTACGCCTTGGAGATCTTGTCATGCCCCGCAGCCAGCGTTCTGTCTGAACGTGTGTTCAGCGCTGCTGGTGGTGTGCTGACAGATAAGCGCACGCGGCTCTCCACTGATAATGTAGACAGACTCACGTTCATAAAGATGAACAAATCATGGATCCGAAACGACTTTTCTACCCCTGTGTCATCCTGGGGAGAGTAAAAGCTTGATGATTGGTTAAAATCACCCTACCAACCGTTTTAAGCTTTCAAATTACTAATCATGTTTATCTGTATCTTGACTGGAAAATAATTTGGGCTTTGTAGCAGTGTGCAGCACTGATCCTATTAGGCCATCTATACTAAAGCTTCACCAGATTTAAAATTAAAAATAATTTTTAGCTGCATCTAGCCCGGAAAATAATTTTGGGGCTCCGAGATGCGCAAGACACATAAGTGCCTTCTTGCTGCACTACCTGCAGCATGACCCTCATATTGTCAGAATTCGAAGTAATCATGACTACTGGGTTGCCACACTCTTAGATCCCCCAAACTTTTCGATCAACCTTTTCATTTTAATAAAGACCAAAAAAATGGTCATTTTTGAAATTATAAGCATTAGCAGGATGTTAGAAACTGAAATCAAACAGTTTTCAACTCAAAACTTTATTCTAGGTGATGTTACATTTTCACATAGGACCCCTTGTTCGAAAGGAGCTTCTGAACTCTCTCGTCCATTGAATTTGTCAGGTTTTGGATGGTTTCTGCTTCAATTGTTTTGCATGAGGACAGAATACCCTCCCAGAGCTGTTGCTTAGATGTGAACTGCCTCCCGCCATCATAGACACTCCTTTTAATGATGCTCCAAAGGTTCTGAATGGGGTAGAGGTCAGGGGAGCATGGGGGTCACACCATAAGTTTGTCCCCTTTTATGCCCATATCAGCCAGAGATGCAGATGTTTTATGTGCAGCATGAGATGGTGCATTATCATGCAGAAAAATGATCTTGCTGTGAAATACACGGTTCTTCTTCTTGAACCATGGCAGGAAGTGCTGTTTGAGAAAATCCACATACATTATGGAGTTCATCTTTAGCGCCTTCAGGGATCCTAAAGGGGCCGACAATCTCTCTCCCCATGATTCCAGCCCAAAACATTACTCCACCTCCTCCTTGTTGGCGCTGTAGCCGTGTTTGCGTGGGGTGTCCATCAACCAGCCATCCTCCACTCCATCCATCTGGACCATCGAGCGCTGCACGGCACTCATCCGTGAACAAAACAGTTTTGAAATCAGTCTTCATGTAATGTTTGGCCCACTGGAGCCGTTTCTGCTTGTGTGAAGTGGATAGAGGAGGTCGACAGGATGGTGCATGCACAGCTGCAAACCTCTGAAGGACCCTGCATCTTGTTGTTCGGGGGACGTTGGAGGCACAAGCAGCTTCAAAAACTTGTCTGCTGCTATGACAAGGCTTTTTTGCCGCTGCTCTTTCAACCTGACGTAATTGCCTGTAGGAAAGAGTCCTCAATTTGCCCTTATCAGCACGCACACGTGTGTACTGTGAATCATCTACATACTTCTTGATTGCCAAGACACTTCATCCTGATCATCGCACAATGTTGATTGTAGTCATGCCTTGACCTAAACACTCCACAATTTGTTGCTTCTCAGCAGCCGACACATCCTTTTTCTTTCCCATTTTGGCAGAAAATGTAGGCTGCTTAATAATGTGAGAGAGCCTTCTTAAGTAGTCTTGCCTTTCATTGGACACACCTGCCAAACTAATTAGCACAGGTGTCTGCAATTGCTTACAGTGATTAAGGGTATGTGCACACGATGCAGAAATGAAGCAGAAAATTTCTGCATCATTTCTGCATCTCCCTGGCAGAAAAAACGCATGCAGATTGTGCATGCGTTTTTCCTGCAGAATACATGCGGATCCACATGCAGATTCACATGCGTTTCCGCATGCAGATTGACAAGCGCTTTCCAGGCGATCTTAGCATCACCTGGAAAGTGCTTGACAACTAGGTCACACTGTATAAATCCATGCAAACAGCATGGATTTATATAGTGTGACCCGAGAGAGTGTATATACTTACCTCCGATGGCCCGCGCTGTCCTGCTCACTCCGTTCTCCCGGCTGCCGGCAACTTTGAATTGAAAGACCTGCCGACGTCAGCGCCACGTGACCCGTCACATGACTCTGACGTCACCGCAGGTCCTACAACTCACTGCAAGTGCCGGGAACCAAGCGGGAGCGCTGCGCGGGCCGACAGAAGGTAAGAATACATTTATTTTTTATTTTATTCTTCTTTTACAGCTTTTTTAATGGTACCTGGGTGTGGATGAGACTCTCCTCTCCTCCACACCCGGGTACCATCCGCACATTAGAACGCACCAATTACGCAAGTACAAATGCTGTCTTGCGGAATTGGCGCGTTCTAATGCAAGTCAATGGCGGCGAAATCGCCGCGTTTCCGCAAAATTAATTGACATGCTGCGGATTTTTGACCGCAGCGTTAACGCTGCGGAAAAATCCGCACCATGAGCACAGCACATGCGGATTTCCATTGGGGAACATTGCTGCCCTTCTACCATGCGTTTTTCATGCGTTTCCGCGGCGTTTACGCAACTGCAAAAACGCCGCGGAAACGCATAAAATACGCATCGTGTGAACACAGCCATAAAGAGCCCTGACACACATCACCATCAATGAGTTTAACTGACAAACAAACAAATTCTTCCCTTATCACTCCTAAACACTTTTTGTATAATAATTTGGAACGCAGTGTACATGTGCTTTTCCACAAAACACCAGTGGTTCACGTAGTGAATCTTACAGTTCTAACTTGCCAACCGTGGTCTGTATGGAGTTGTTCAATAAAGGGCCCAAAATTAAGATAACATAGATGGGAGAGGTCTCTATGAATAGGAATTCCTAAGTATTTGATACCCTGTGAGGGCCAGGCAAAGGGAAAGTTGGACTGGATGGAATCCTATATGGATTTGGGGAGGGAGACATCGAGGGCCTCAGACTTCGCTGCATTGATTTTAAAATTTTACCATGTAACAAAGTGATCTATTTCAGCCATAACAGCATGGATGGATATATGTGATTGAGTGATATATACTAGGACATCATCAGCAAATAGAGAGCACTTGTACTCGGTGCCTCCCACCTCAATCCACCTAATATTGGGGTTATGGCGAATTGATGAGAGCAGGTGCTCCGTCACTAGGATGTATAAGAGAGGGGACAGAGGACATCACTGCCTTGTCCCATTGGTGATTGTGAAAGGTGATGAAAATGTTCTGACGCACCCCCTGGGCCTTGGGACACCCGGAGCCGGACCCTTTTTGGTGGATGCTGGTGGTTGTAGTCTTCGTGGCGGCGACCCGGTTCCGTGGCTCAGGGCAGTCAAACCAGTGGCGGAACTATTTATGTGGTTTTCATGTTTAAATGTCCGACTACGCCACCCGTGGATTGCGGTCAGAGTGAACCGCCGTTACAAGGCAGACCACTGAGGCTGGTGTTGTGGGTGCAGCAGAGCGTAGCATAACTCCCCACGGGAGGAGTATAGCCTCAGGGCAGTGTATGCGGAGGATGGGGGTGATGGTGCAGGGCAGCAGCAGTAATGACACGGAGTCAGTGATGCAGTTCAGGGCCTTTACTCACAGTTCTTATTATCCAGACCACGTCTGCAGGTAACGGCTGCCCACGTCGTACTGTGCTCACCAGGTGAGGGGCTCAGACAACTCCCAGATAACTTTGGAGCACTTCACAGGACCCCCTTTGTGTGTCCTTTGTCTGGCCTTTCTTACCAACACTTCTGTCCGGCTGCCTCGGGCCTCCTCTTGGTAAACTTGGCGCCAGTTTCCCTGACCCTATGTGGTGCCTTCCTAGCGGGTGTAACGAGGGGCTGCGCCACATAAAATGTCAGAGCCTCCGGTTTCTAGCTGAGGGTCGTTTCCTGCCTCCACTAGTTCGGGGACCGGTCTCCCCCTTTGGCCTGACCCCTCCACGCAGGTGGATTCGGGCGTGCGGTGGCGACTCGCCCGTCCGCACCCCTGGGATCCCTTCATTCCTCGTTCCTGGAGCCTTCTCCGCTCCTCTTCCTTCCTTCTCCCTCTTCCAGGCCTGGGCCTCTGTTACTAGGCCCGCCTCCGGAGCAGAGCTCATGCAGAGCCCCTGCTCCCTGCCACTTCTGCTCAGACTTCTCTGCACTGAACTAAGATGGTGCCCACCTTTTATACTCCCTTCTCAATGCACCCAGGAACTGCTTCCTCCCTGCTCCTGCACTACAGGGTTCCCCTTCCTCAGTGTTCCCTCCCCCCACTCCAGCCAGGGACAGGGACTGTCGTGCCCATCTCAGGGGCATATTGGTCGCCCTGCCCCACGGCAATGTGGTGTAATGCATGCAGGTGTCGGGTCCTGATCCACACTCCATCCTTACCTGAGAGTGAGATATCACACCTCTGGGTGAGGTGCAATACGTCTGTAGCAACCGAGCCCTCAGGGTGCTACAGTTCCATTTATCTTCAGCCTAGGTGACGTATTGCGATACAGGGCCGTGATTTTGGCTATAAAAGGGTCCCCTAGACCCCTACCCCAAGCTTTTTAAGAGAATCATATATGGCTTGCCAGGAGACTCTATGGAATGCTTTCTCAGCATCCAACGAGAGTATCTAATTACAAATTTTTAACTGCATCTAGCCCAGGAAATACTTTGTGCCTAGTAGCAGTGTCTGCTAGTGAGCGGATTATCCCGGCTGTTAAGCAAGCTGCACCACCTGTACTTTAGACACTTAATTTTTTCAAAGGAAATGCTTCGGGACCATGGGATACTTAGTGAAGAGCATCAGGAGGCACCCCAAGGCATAGGGGCTGGGACTGGCAGTAGGATGCCTTGCGGTGGACAGCCGAGCTCGATCCTTATAAAAGCTTTTTAACTGCAGCAGCTTTAGTGGACGCTACTGGAGCTGGAATTACGCGGCTGCTGGCATGAGACTTGCCCTCCAATAGATCCTTGTAAATGGATTTAAAGTGTATTCATTCAAATTAGAGAGACAATTTAAATTAAAAAGCTTAGAGCTGCCTCCACCACAGGGGGGCTCGCTCGACCCACCAGCGGACAGGCACCAGTATTGGGAGAGGGGGGCTGGCCGTCAGGGTTCACCGCGGCTCTGGCACAAACCCGGCGACACGGAGGTGGCACGGGCAGGAGCGGACTGGCCGTGTCGGCTTCTCACTTTTTGGATTTTAGAAGGGCATGACATGCCTATATCTGTGTCTCCCCCTCCTTTTACTCCTCCACCTCTTTTATTTTCGCATGACTATATGTACTTGTCACTTTTCCATGTGTTAGTTATGTCTTCTGAGCAGTTTGTCAGCTTTTGGACACCTTTGAAGGTGTTTTCTATGTGTTTCTATGTGTTTTTGTTTGCCTGCCATTGGTTTTAACGGTGTTCGAAGGTGTTCGACGAACAGTTCGACGAACAGTTCGGCGAACACACGGGTGTTCGACGAACCGAACCGAACTCGAACACTACGGGGGTGGCTCAACACTAGACGTGGGTAATAGGGAATTTTTGGCGAGCAAATTGGCATTCGAGGAATGGCGACATTGGTTGGAGGGTGCTATCCATCCCATTACTATTATTACTGACCATAAGAACCTGTTATATCTCCAGTCAGCTAAATATCTCAACCCTAGGCAAGCCAGATGGTCCCTGTTTTTTATTAGGTTCAATTTTGATGCCACTTTTCGTACAGGAGTCAAAAATGTCAAGGCTGATGCTTTTGTCCCGGAGCTTCCCTGGTGGTGGTGACCATGAGAACCCTGCCCCGATATTACAGAAATGGGTAGTCATTTTGACACCTTATCGTAAACTGGAGGGTGAGGTGTTGGAGGCACAGGGGGACGCCCCTGCCTCCACCCCTTCAGAAAAGTTATTTGTACCATTTGATCTGCACTTCAAAGTAGTTAAAGAACATCATAAGTAGTACAATGTGTTCCACGGGTCCTTACTCAAAAAGTATGTGGAACCTCTTGAGCCCTCAACTCTACCACTGCCTTCAGTAATGGTTGATGGTAATCTTAAGTTCCAGATTTGGAGGATTGTAGATTCTCATCTCCAATGTCTTTTTCTACAAAATTTGGTGCACTGGTAAGGCTATGGTCCAGAGGAAAGGATGTGGGTTTTAGTGTCAGAGGTGAACGCTCCCAGATTGCTTTGCTTATTCCACACCTCTTTTCCTGAGAAACCTGGTCCTGAGTGTCCGGAGGCCACTCGTAGAGGGGCGGGTACTGTCATGGGTGTATCAGAGGTGACAGACAGTCGCCATGCAGTTGGTTGCAGGAGATCTCTTCGTTTGGCATTACAGACATCTTCTTAGATGAGTGGCTGTCTCAAGGACCTAGCGGCTACATCCCTCTGGTAATTAGCTCCCTGGCCTGGGTGTATATATACCTGGTGTGTCTGAGAGGGAGGTGCCGGCTATATTCATTTCTACTTGTGAAGGCTTAGCGAAAGCATTACTTTGTCCACTCTGGAGCTTGAGGCCGTTTGCATTTTTCTGGAGTCGTCTTAAGCTAAGTATTCTCCCCCTGTTTGTCTACCCTTGTTGTCTATAAAGTTTAGTGGAGATCGACTAGTGCTCATCTCCTCCCATCCCTAGCCTTAGCCTTATTCCAGAGAAAGACAGGGCGAGGCACGCGATGGCTGAAAAGGCAATATAGGGACAGCAGTTGAGACAGGGTGACACTAGACCAGATTAGGAGGTCTCCACTTCCCCCTTTCCCTAGTGTCTGGGCTCTCTTTCCCTCTTCCCTCTGTGTTGCACTAAGTCTTTCCCACACCTGGCATGACACATAATTGGTTGGAAATCTCAATGGGAGCTGCCTGTAGCTGATCTTCATGATATGGTTATATGAGTGCATTCAGTGTGACACAACATTTCTAAAGAAACTATTAATGATGAGTGTTGAGCAAGCATGCTCGACACTGCTCGGTACTCGCCCGAGCATCTCACTACTCGGGATGTTCGGTGAGCACTGAGCATTTTCGGGTTACTCGGGCGGGAGCTCGGGTCTCTGCCCTGCATGTTTGGTGCTCTTTACAGAGACAATGAACATGCAGGGATTGCCAGCCAGTCACTGTAATGCCGCAGCCATGTTGGTTGTGGGCATTACAGTGATTGGCTGGCTGCACAGCGTCACCTCGAGTATTTAAAACCGGGCGCCGCCATCTTGGACACAGTCGCTAGAGATCAGAAAGTGTAGGGAGAATGCTGCTGGGCTAGGGAGAGATTTATACTGTGAAATAGGTAGTGTAGGGTCTCTAAAGCCTGCAAAATCAAACAAACAGTCTTTCTGAGGACTAATATCCATCCCAGATATCAGGCAGGCAGGCAGGCTGTATAGGAGACGCAGTGGTTATACCAACAAACACTGCATTACAGTCCTGTGTGCTGTCGCTGCACAAATTGCTAGACTTAGCCCCAGGTCTCAGGGGCCAGGAAAAATCCTTTTATTTTCATCTAAATCCTCTTCTTTTTCTTTTTTCCTCAGTCAGACTGTACAAATGCTGTCTTATTAACCATTTGGTATTTTTTCCCCCACAAAAAAAAAAAATTGAGTGTGTCTGTGAGTGTTCAGACACAAATATATCTGTTTAAAAGAGTCTGGTTTCAGCCAGATAACTAGAACTGTGGTTTTGCAGTTCCACGGTACAAATCTCTGTATTATCCACTTTTTTGCCTTTTTTTCCATAAAAAAAAACAGTTTGAGTGTCTCGCTGACTGTTCAGACCCAAATATATCTATTTAAAAAAGTCTGGTATATGCCAGGAAATTAGACCTGTGGTTTTCCTCTTCCACGGTCCAAATCTGGGTGTAATCCACATTTTTGCCTTTTTTACTTAAAAAAAACTGTTTCAGTGTCTTGCTGACTGTTCAGACACAAATATATCTGTTTAAAAGATTCTGGTGTAGGCCAGAGTACTAGAACTGTGGTTTTCCTCTTCCACGGTTCAAATCTGGGTGTAATCCACCTTTTTGCCTTTTTTCCATAAAAAAAAACAGTTTGAGTGTCTCGCTGACTGGTCAGATACAAATATATCTGTTTAAAAGATTCTGGTGTAGGCCAGAGAACTAGAACTGTGGTTTTCCTCTTCCACGGTTCAAATCTCCTTTCTATTACCCTTTGCCATTGATAGTGCGAGTGTAAGCTATTTTACTACATTTACAATGGGCAAGATGCGAGGCAAGGGACGTGGAACTGGACGTTCTGGTGATGGTGCATGCAGAGGACGTGGCCGTGGTCAAGGTGAAAATGTGCCACAACCAACAGCCACATCTTCGCGCTCCCAGTTCTTGACCGAATTACTAGGGAAGCACACAACAACACCTTTATTGCGAACTGATCAGTGTGAACAGGTTATTAATTGGATAGCAGATAATATTTCAAGTCTCCTGGGCACCACCACCTCCGGTCTGTCTTCCACACGGTCAAGTAGTAGTAGCCATGAGTCTCGACCGCATACTCCTCCTCACCCTGATGCTCCTTCCTCCTACCATGCCGAGTGTCGTCAGACAGCAACTGATCCCACAGTTGGACACTCTGAAGAGCTGTTCACTGGTCCACTTCCATATTTCGGCCCCTCGCCAGCTCCACTTGAAGTGGTGGAAGAGGAGATCCCATGTAGCAATGGCCAAATATTTGAACAGCCACGGCCACAGGAAGGCGACGCTGGCAATTTGTCACAAGAGGTGGACGATGACGAGACACAATTGCCACGAAGTGAGGAGGAGGACCGTGGTGCGGAAGTGGAAGAGGAGGAGGTGGTGGATGATCTAGTAACTGAACCAATGTCGCAGGAGGACACGCAGAGCGAGGCCAGCAGCACACAGGGGGATGGAGGCAGAGTACCCCAACAGGCAGGAAGAAGCAGTGTGGTGGCCACAGACAGAAGGTAACACTAACACAAGGGACGTTGCCAGTACAACCGGTAGGTCTTCCAGAGTCTGGAATTTTTTTAAAGACTCTGCTGATAACCGTAAAAAGGCCATTTGTACCACCTGCCAAGCCAGCATCAGCAGGGGTGACAAAACTACCAGCCTGACCACCACCAGCATGATCAGGCACATGTCAGCAAAGCACCTGACTTTGTGGGGTGAACGCCAGGGTCCACGACCAGTGTCAGCGGGTGTCACCACTGCTTCTTCTGCTGTTGTGCATGTAAGAGAACCCCCTGTTGTGCGTGCACGGCAATCCCCTGTCCATACTGCATGCAAAGATCTCCACTCCTCTCAGTCTTCACTTGTTATGGCAGTTTCTCAAGAAACAGCATCAACGTCCAAGTCCATGTCCCACCACAGGGTTCAATTGTCCATATCCCAGAGCTTTGAATGAAAGCGCAAATTCGCAGCCAACGCCCCACAGGCCACAGTCCTAAATTCACACATTTCACGTCTCCTTGCGTTGGAAATGCTGCCTTTGAGGATTGCGGGCCCTATGTCAGTCAGAGTTGCCCCCACAGTGTATAGCTTCTTCGCATCATCCTCCTCCTAATCCTCATGTTCTGCCTCATTCTCAGATATCACCACATCAGTTACAAGCTGGAAGCACTGCAATACTGCCTCAGCCAAGCGGCAACAGGCTGTGCTGAAACTCATAAGCTTAGGTCATAAACCTCACACTGCTTGTGAGTTGTGGACAGCTGTAAAAGAGCATGCAGATCTGTGGCTGAGACCGCTGAACCTACATCCAGGCATGGTCAGGTGTGACAATGGCCGTAACCTGGTGGTGGCTCTGAGGCGAGGCGAGATCACACACGTACCATGCTTGGCTCATGTGCTAAAGCTCGTGGTTCAGCGATTTCTTACATCGTACCCCGAGTTGCAAGATCTGCTCGTCAAAGTACTCCACCTGTCAGCTCATTTTCGGAAGTCGGGTACAGCTTCCGCCGCCCTTGCTGTGTTGCAGCAGCGTTTGCAGCTTCCGGCACACCGACTGGTTTGTGATATCCCCACACGTTGGAACTCTATCCTCCACATGTTGCAAAGGATTTGTGAGCAGAAGAGAGCAGTTGTGGAGTACCAGCTGCAACAAGGCCGTCGATATTCAGGTCAGACTCCACACATAAGACCTCAGGAGTGGACCTGGATGTCTGATGTATGTACCATCCTGACAAACTTTGAGGAGTCCACCAAGATGGTGAGTGGCGATGACGCCATCATTAACGTCAGCATATCAATTGTCTGTCTTTTGCAATACTTTCTGCAGAGAATTAAAGAGGAGGCATTGCATCCAGAGTATGATGAGATGGATCAAGAAGCCGTAGGGGGCGATTACACACAGCCCAGCTTCATCTCATGCCAACGTGCATTGGGGGACAATGAGGGAGAGGAGGAGGAGGAGGAAGAACAGGAGCTGGTATCATGCGCTGTAGACGGTAGTACCTGTAAAACTGTCATACCGTCGGTTCAGCGTGGGTGGCCTGAGGACAGGGGGGAGGAGGAGGAAGAGGAGGAGAGCAAGGTCAGTCTACATCTTGGTGAGGACATGGAAGTCTTGCCCGTTACCAGTCTGGCACACATGGCTAACTTTATGTTACGCTGCCTTAACTGTGACTCTCTCGTTGTCAAAATGTTTGGTGACAGTCATTACTGGTTGGTGACACTTTTAGACCCCTGCTACAAGGAGAACTTTCACTCTCTTATTCCTGAGGTGGAGAGGTCTACAAAAATGGGGTAGTACCAGAAGGCCCTTGCTGCAGAACTCTTAAAAAAATTCCCATCTGAACACACTAGCGGCAGATGTCACAGTTCGTTGCCCTACCAAGGCGCACAGGCGAGAGAGACGCAACTCCAATCTAGCAGAGGCAGGGGATCGCTGTCAACATTCTGAGACAGTTTTCTGAGACCCGCCCAGCTTACAGGCCCTGAGGCGCGGGGTACTCTTACAAGGAGTGGAAAGTTTCAAAACATGGTGAGGGAGTACCTTGCCGACCGTACCAGCGTCCTCCGTGATTCCTCTGTGCCTGGACACATGGAATGAACGCGCTCTGTATGCCTTGGAGGTCCTGGCCTGCCCTGCCGCTAGCGTGTTATCGGAGCGTGTTTTTAGTGCCGCTGGGGTAATTATAACTGATAAGCACACTCACCTGTCAACTGACAATGCTGACAAGCTGACCCTTATCAAAATAAACAAGGGCTGGATTGGGCCAGACTTCTCATCACCACCAAATGAAAGCAGAGTAACATAAAGTCAAATCCACTGTGTTATTTCGGGAGGTGTATTCCCATGCACCGCTTCACACCCACACATGGGTATACGCTTCCTCATTTCGGCAGTTTTTTGCTCTTCTCCTTATACTCAGCCTCCACCACCACTATACCATCAGGGTAACCGTGGTCCGTGTTTCCAGCATTGCAAGTTCCTCCGTCCTAATTTTTGGCAGCTTTTGCTTGGAAGGCATAGGCAAAGACTATGGGAGACTCACTCCAAAATAATGGGAATAATGTTTTTAATATGCTGTACTGCATGGCTCTTGTAAGGGGCATTGCAAGTTCCTCCATCCTAATTTTTGGCAGCTTTTGCTTGGAAGGCATAGGCAAACACTATGGGAGACCCACTCCCCAATAATGGAAATAATGTTTTTAATATGCTGTACATTATGGCTCTTGTAAGGGGCATTGCAAGTTCCTCCGTCCTAATTTTTGGCAGCTTTTGCTTGGAAGGCATAGGCAAAGACTATGGGAGACCTACTCTCCAATAATGGGAATAATGTTTTTAATATGCTGTACTGCATGGCTCTTGTAAGGAGCATTACAAGTTCCTCCGTCCTAATTTTTGGCAGCTTTTGCTTGGAATTCATAAGCAAAGACTATGGGAGACCCACTCCCCAATAATGGAAATAATGTTTTTAATATGCTGTACTGCATGGCTCTTGTAAGGGGTATTGCAAGTTCCTCCATCCTAATTTTTGGCAGCTTTTGCTTGGAAAGCATAGGCAAAGACTATGGGAGACCCACTCCCCAATAATGGGAATAATGTTTTTAATATGCTGTACTGCATGGCTCTTGTAAGGGGCATTAAAATCATCTTGTTAAGCTACTGTGACCTCCACGTCTCTTCTAAGGGTCATTGATATTGTTTTTTTATTCCATTGGGACCTCCACGTCTCTTCCAAGGGGCATTGATATTATCATTTTATTCCACTGCGACCTCCACCACTCTTCCAAGGGGCATTAAAACCATCTTGTTAAGCTACTGTGACCTCCACGTCTCTTCCACGGGGCATTGATATTGTCTTTTTATTCCACTGGGACCTCCACCACTCTTCCAAGGGACATTAAAACCATCTTGTTAAGCTACTGTGACATCCACGTCTCTTCCAAGGGGCATTAAAACTGTCTTGTTAATCCACTCTGAACTCCACAGCTCTTCCAAGGGCCATTGAAATGTTGTTTTTAATTACCTCTAACCTCCACGACTCTTCCAACGGGCATTGCATTTCCTCCTAATTTTAGTCAGCTTTTGCTTTTCAATGCATAGGCGAACACTAAGGGAGACCCACTCCCCAATAATGGGTAGAAGGCTTTTGATACGCTGTAATCCACGTCTGATTCAAGGGGCATTCCAGTTCCTCATAATTTTTGGAAAGCCTTCCATTCACTGCTTAGGCCAACAGTGTACAGGAGACCCAGTTGCTATAAATGGAAAAAATGGTTTAGTTAAGGCCCTCTGACCTTCATGTCACTTCCAAGGGGCATTGGAGTGCCTCGAAATTTTTGGTAAGCATTGCACTCACTGTATGCCATATAACTGTGTAGCCGAACTGCTCCTTTTGGTACAGAAACATATCCTACAAGACATGTGTGGTTGACTGGCCTGATATTGATGTGAATAGTCCCTGTTCCTCCTGCTCTTTCTCCTTTGCCACCACCTCATCCATCATTCAACACCTGAAGCTTTGTTTTAACGTGAGTCATAGAACTGGGATAGTAGCAGGAAAACATCCAGCAATCCTCAGAGGAGGTAGGATATGCGCCAAAACGCTGACCACCTCAGGCCTAGCCGCTACTACATACATGCGCTTGCATTCCAAGGAACAGAAAGTTAAGGAGATGGATGGCCTCATGATCATGAATAATTTACTCATTGTGTAGGAGGCCAACCACTGCTGCTGTCTACCTTCTGAAGTCTGATTGACCCAGGTCCCGCAATCCTCTATGTCTGGAGGACGTGTTGCATCCCAGTGTCCAACTGTGTCCCGGCTTCCACAATATTAACCCAGTGTGAAGGCGTCAGTCAGATGAACCATCCCTGGCCACATTAACTTGTCCACGTGTTTGTGGTTAGGCTGTCCTTCCCACTAAATGAACTGGTGAGGGCACAGGTAATGTTTTGGTATGCGCGCTTGTGTATAAGGCACACCGGGACAAATAGGGGTGGCTGGGGGCCGTTTATGGACACACGGCCGTCCCCAGGCAGCTGGGGACCGTGTGTGGGCACACGGCTGCGGGGCGGCTGGGGTACGAGTATGGACACCCAGCTGCCCCCTGGCGGCTGGGGACCAAACGTGGACACCCGGCTGCCGGGGGGGCTGGGGCTGAGTATGGATACCAGGCTGCAGACGCAGCCATGACGTGGTGGCCAGATTCCGCCTCCACATGCCTAAAATGCCCAATTTAAAGTGCAAGCAAGCAGTATGGTATTGCAGCCTGGGGGTGGGTGGGTGACAGGCTGCATACTTGCGCTTGCATTGCAAGGAATGGGGGAGGTACAATTGAACACTGCCCTGGGACAAGGACTTGAACAGGGATAGTTGCAAGTCTGCAACGACAGGTGCATGGCAGAGGCATCTTTGCATGTGCCATGAACAGGGGGTTGGCGTTCACACACTACAGCAAAATAGGCTGTCCTTCCCACTAAATGCACTGGGGAGGGCACTGGTAATGTTTTGGTATGCGCGCTTGTGTATAAGGCGCAACGGGACACATAGGGGCAGCTGGGGACTGAGTATGGATACCAGGCCGCCGACACAGCCATGATATGGTGACCGGTGTCTGCCTCCACAAGCCTATCATGTGCAAGGAAGCTAGCAGTGTGGTATTGCAGACTGGGGGTGGGTGGGTGGCAGGCTGCACACTTACGCTTACATTCCAAGAAAACAAAGCAGATGCTAACTTCTATCATCATCATCATGCTCCTCACCTTGGCCCTCTTCACTCCCCTGATGGAGAAGCCTGGGCCCACCAGAGGAGTCGCAGGTTGTCTGGTGGGCTCGTCCAATGCTGCCCTAAAGCAGGCCAGGCTAAGAAAAGTGTGGGGAAGGTTCCCGGGACAAATAGTGGCGGCTGGAGACTAAGAATGTAGACCTCGCCGCCGACGCAGCCATGAGGTGGTGGCCAGCTTCGGCCTCCTCCAAACTTAAAGGCCCCATTTCAAGTGCAAGCTAGCAGTATAGTATTGCAGCATGCGGTTGGGTGGGTGGTTGGCTGCATATTTGCGCTTGCATTGCAAGGAATGGGGGAGGTGCAATTGAACACTGCCCTGGGACAAGGACTTGCACGGGGATAGTTGCAAGTCTGCATCTTCTGATGCGACAAGGATCACTTCTGATGGGCACACTCTTAGGCAGTGATATGAGTGTCAGAGATACTTCAAGGGGTCTTCCCCATTCTGTTCCCATGTCTTTTCAGCACTGTATGCATGTGTCACACAGCACACGGCCAGATAAGGTTGTAAAATGTTAAAATGACATTTCCCGGTGAATGCATTTGTCACGGTTGAAAGCAATACAAAAGTGCAAAAACGCATAAAAAATGCTACTTGTGAACATAGCCCAAAGTGTGGAGGAGTAGTTTTGTTTTTGGTTATTTATTTTGCCTTATACACAAGTCTTTAGCCTGGAAAGGATGTTCCTTAACATATTTCACAGGAAAGCAGTTTCAGTTTAGTTTTTGAACATTTTATTGTGAGCCCGTAAAAGTGGCATAATAGCTCAGACAATGTTGTTGACAGCAGTGACCTGGGGGCAGAAATGCTTCCTGGGGCGATCCCCATGCTGTCCCCATGTCATTTGAGCACTGTCACTAAGGTTTTGGGCACTTTTTAGGCTTTCTACAGACTGCCGGGGGTGCCGCCACAAAAATGCTCGGGTCTCCCATTGACTAACATTGGGCTCGTTGCTTGGGTTGAGCACCCGAGTATCACGGTGAGCTCGGCCCAAGCTTCGAGCACCCGAGCATTTTAGTGCACGCTCAACACTATTAATAACCTTATTGATAGCATGTAAAGGTGTGTAACTACTTGCATTTCTGAGCATGGCGCTCTTACTCAATATTGAATAAATCCCCACCTACTGTGTCCTCACCCATCCCTTGTACATTGTGAACCCTGACGGGTAGGGTCCTTTCTCCTCCTGTACCAGTCACTGACTCATTTTGTTCAAGATTATTGTAAGTGTATTTTCTATGTATATCCATTTTCACATGTAAAGCACCATGGAATAAATGTCGCAATAATAATTAATAATAATAATAATAATAATAATAATAATAAATTGAGCTGTTTAAAAGAAAATTTGCATATCATTAACATATCTATCAATACTTTGATTTCCCTAATTCCATGACTCTTTCTTATTGGTATTGCAAATTACAAAATGAAGAATGCATATAACCATGGTACTGTGCAAAAGGCAGGTGTGAAAAATATGCTGCATAGTAGGATTGCTTTCAAAAATAGAAATGTTAGTAGTGTTGTTTTTTATCAATTAACAAAAAGGCAACGTGAATTAACAAAATAAAAATTTAAATCAAATCAATATTCTATGTGAGCACCCCATGCCTTCAAATCATCATCAAAGCATCAATTCCTCTAGGTACACTAGCACAAACCTTTTAAAGGAACTTAGCAGGAGGTTGTGCCAAGCATCTAACCACAGATATTCTGTGGATGTGAGATTGCTCAAATCCTTCTGTCTCTTTATGTAATCCCAGACAGACGCGATGATGTTGAGATCAGGGCTCTGTGTGGGCCATATCATCACTTCCAGGATCACTTGTTCTGTTTTACACTGAAGATAATTCTTAATTATACTGGCTGTAAGTTTGTGGTAGTTTTCCTACCGCATAATAAACTTGGAGCCAGTAAGACATGTTACTGATTATATTGCATGATGGAAGTGATCTCAACATTATCAAGTTTAAGTTAGTTTTCCAAGATGTAGGCCCTTTGTGGGGTGGGTGAATTTGGGCCATCAGTCCTGTGTGGTGCACGTATGTAGTGCCGGGCAACCGGCTCGATTTAAAATTATGGGCGCCATTAATAGGCTGTAAGCTAGACACTGTGCACCACACCTATCTGTGTGACAGTCATCTTATATAGGCTGCATTTGTGTGCATTTTTAATACTACACAGCCACTCACATATCTGCCAATTCATGGAGGGGGGTGGCTGTCGCATCAGTATTTCGCACCTGTGCAGTTCCTGCCTTTATCATGGGGGTCTGCCGCATCCTGCTTGTGCTTTGGTAATCTGACCTGGTGTTGGTAAAGCCTCTTCTTTTCTGTGATTTTTTTTTTATATTTGGTATAACCTCCCTGCCAAGTTCCTTAAAAAAACGTTCAAGCCTACCTAGCTGAAATGATGCTTTGATGCTGTTTTGAAGGAGAAGGATGATCACACCAAATATTAATTAGTTTATTATTTATCTTTTGTTCATTACATTCACACAGTACTATATACTGTATATCTGTAACTTTAATACAATTTCACGCACACATGCAAAACTTATATTTATATTTTTGATTTTACAACTACAATTTTTTTCATAAGTTCTTTATATCTAAACTTTTTTTTACTTTATAAAATACTAGGCTGAAAGCATTAATATAATAAAATTTTATTTAGTTTATGTAAGGTAACTACTTGCCATTTAATGAACTTTCATTTGACCTAGCTCTTTGTCTCACAAATCACATAAATACAGTCAGAGATTGGAAAGATAAATACCAATACTGTATGTGAAAAGTGATAATGTACTCTATTTACTACAAGCCAATAAAGAAGCTTGTAAAAAGAGCCTGCACCTTTAATGGCTTACTTTCTCTGTGGCAGACTGCACTCACAGCTACTGATCTAAAGATGCAGTGACACAAAAAGCTTAGAGATAATTAAATATTGATTTTTGTTTTCTAATCCTATATAAAAATTGTCCTGGGTGTCCCAATGGTAGTTTTCATCTCTAGGACATGGTGAACGATATTAACCCTGCTTTGTTTCAAGCTGCTGTGGAGCAAATAAATGGGATCATGCAGAATAAAAAAGTAACAGTTTTAGAAACTTTTCTTTTTCGTTTTATCTGCCAAAAGACATATCTCAACTGTGAAGTGGTTTTGGTTAACCTTTTATAGGAGAGCAATTGTAAGTGTCAGAGTTTTTAGGACATTCCCATAGATGGTTCAAAGCATTGTTTAAATAGGAAACAGTTAAAATGATGACCAAGCCTCATCTTGGCCTGATTCATGCTGCAACACATAATTCCTATGGGTCATACGTGTTATATATTCGAAGCTCAGTTGACATTGCACAGCATTACATTCTGTGAACACAACATGCAATTTCAGATGTAGTACTTATATGGAAAATAATTAAAGGAAACTGACTGGGAATTATTCCATTGCATTTGTACACACGTTTGCTCAGTTGTATGATTTGTGGATTATTGCGTGCATGTGTTCTATCTGATTAAAAAAATTGTAGGATGAAATCTTAGATTCACAAAGCAATGACGGCATTACAGATTTATAACTCAAATTACCAAACTCTCTAATCAATATGAAAATTATTTCTGAGTACAAGTTAAAACAGCTGAGCAATATCTATAATATATTTTGTGTGAAAATGAGCACCGCTCATACAAGTTAGAATGCAATATTTATTGTGACGGATCAGAGCCAAGATGTAACATCATGACAGAATTGAATGATATAATTGCCATTACAATTAAGATGCATCTTGGCACTCCAATACCACAAATAAATATTGCATATAACTTAAGTGCATTCAATTAAACTTTTGATTTACTATTTAGTAAATTAAATGGAATCAAACAGAACTGTTCAATCTCTGGAAATTATATATAAGGTATTCAGGAGTGACATAACTCTAAAACTGTGATAAAGCAGTGTTGGCGTTTTGGGTATGCTCCGTCAATAGATGGAAATTATTGCCAATTATCAAGGCACTCAATAAAGGAGTGGTTCTGCAGGTGGGGACCACAGACCACATCTCAGTACCAATGCTTTGTGGCTGATGTTTTGGTCACTTTTGAATGTTGGTTGTGCTTTCACACTCATGGTAGCATGAGACGGACTCTACAACCCACAGAAGTTGCTCAGGTAGTGCAGCTCATCCAGGATGGCACATCAATGCGAGCTATGACAAGAAGGTTTGCTGTGTCTGTCAGCATAGTGTCCAGAGGCTGGAGGCGCTACCAGGAGACAGGCCAGTACACCAGGAGATGAGGAAGGGGCTGTAGAAGGGCAAGAACCCAGCAGCAGGACCGCTATCTCTGACTTTGTGCAAGGAGGAACAGGAGGAGCACTGCCAGAGCCCTGCAAAATGACCTCCAGCAGGCCACAAATGTGCATGTGTCTGCACAAACGGTTAGAAACCAAATCCATGAGGGTGGTATGAGGGCCCGACATCCACAGATGGAGGTTGTGCTCACAGCCGAACACCATGCAGGACACTTTTCATTTGCCACAGAACACCAGTCGCCACTGGCCCCCTGTGCTCTTCACAGATGAAAGCAGGTTCACACTGAGCACATGTGACAGATGTGACACAGTCTGGAGACGCCATGGAGAGCGATCTGCTGCCTGCAACATCCTTCAGCATGACCGGTTTGGCAGTAGGTCAGTAATGGTGTGTGGTGGCTTTTCTTTGGAGGGCCGCACAGCCCTTCATGTGCTCGTCAGAGGTAACTGACTGCCATTAGGTACCGAGATGAGATCCTCAGACCCCTTGTGAGACCATATGCTGGTGCGGTTGGCCCTGGGTTCCTCCTAATGCAGGACAATGCCAGACCTCATGTGGCTGGAGTGTGTCAGCAGTTCCTGCAAGATGAAGGCATTGAAACTATGGACTGGCCCGCCCGTTCCCCAGACCTAAATCCGATTGAGCACGTCTCACTCCATCCACCAATGTCACATTGCACCACAGACTGTCCAGGAGTTGGCAGATGCTTTAGTCCAGGTCTGGGAGAAGCTCCCACAGGAGACCACCTGCAACCTCATCAGGAGCATGCCCAGGCATTGTAGGGAGGTTATACAGGCACGTGGAGGCCACACACAATACTGAGCCTCATTTTGACTTGTTTTAAGGACATTACATCAAAGTTGGATTAGCCTGTAGTGTGTTTTTCCACTTTAATTTTGGGGATGACTCCAAATCCAGGCCTCCATTGGTTAATAAATTTAATTTCCATTGATGATGTTTGTGTGATTTTGTTGTCAGCACATTAAACTTTGTACAGAACAAAGTATTCAATGAGAATATTTCATTCGTTCAGATCTAGGATGTGTTATTTGAGTGTTCCCTTTATTTTTTTGAGCAGTGTATATATACATATACATATATATATATATATATATATAATATGTGTACGTATATATATATATATATATGTGTATATGTATGTGTATATATCTATCTATCTATATATATACAGTATATATATATATATCTATATATATATATATATATATATATATCTTACTTCGTGCCGGAGAAGGCTTTTTTTTCCTTTGAAAGTGCAGTTTATGAAGCCTGAATAAACCTGACTTGGACATTTTAAAGAGACAGTGTCCTGTGCCTACCTATCACGCGGCTGAGTGAGTACAAAACCCTACAATTGGTGCTAGAAGCATGGGCACGAATCCCAAAGGGCAGTGTGACTGCTAGAGGAAACTGTTTATGTCCTGGGTAAAGGCCGCCAGCCAGCCAAGGACGCCGGACAAAATGGAGGACCTGCTTAAACATTTGTTGCCGGCACAGCAGGCACAGGAAACGCAGCACCAACAAAGCATGCAGCAGCACCTGCAGAGCCAGCAAAACATGCAACAGCAGCATCGGGAGCAGCAGCAGGAGACAAATTGACTTTTGATGCAGAAAATCCAACAGCAGCAAAGACAGATGGAACTCCTAGCAGAGCAGATTCGTGTCAGGACAACCAACCCACCCCCAACTCCATGTGATGACTCCCACATGAGGAAAACAGTAAGAAGAGCATTACAAAAGATGACCCCAGGTGATGACGTTGCGGCATTCCTGATGGTCATTGAGAGGGTGGCAGAGTGGGAGAAATTGCCTCTGGAGCAGTGGGCATAGGTACGGGCACCATATTTAACAGGGGAGCCGCAAAAAGCCTATTATGACTTGACCTTGCAGGACGCAAAAAAAGTATGCCAAATTGAAAACTGATATTTTGGCGCTTGGGAGTGACTCTGACTGTCAGGGCGCAACTGGTGCACCACTGGGCCTATTGCAGTGACAAACCTCCCTGGTCCCAAATGTTCGACCTACACCTTGTCCAAAAGTGGTTGCAACCTGAATCTTCCTCCCTAGCACAGATGGTTGAGAGGGTCGTTATAGACGGGTTCATACACTCTCTTCCAAGGTCAGTGCAATCCTGGGTTGCCCAGGGAGATCCCCATAATGCCGATGACTTGGTTCAAATTCAGCCTTTTGTAGTGAACGTGGAAAATATTGTCCTCCATTTAAAATGGGCAAGGCACTTGGCAATGGATGGGGAACTGGACGTGATGGTGATGATGGTGCATGCAGAGGATGAGGCTGAGGCCGTTGGCAAGCTGAAATTGTGCCACAACAAACACCCAAATCTTCTCGCTCGACCTTCCTGTCCCAATTAATAGGGGACTGCAGAACACCATTATTGAACACAGAGCAGTGTGAAAAGGTTATTGGTTGGATAGCAGATAATGCTTCCAGTCACTTAGCCACCACCACCACCACCACCCTGTCTTCCACATGGTCTCAGTAGTCGTGAGTCTGGACTACATATTCCTCACCCTGCTCCTCCTTCCTCCCACCATGCCGACTGCCCAGAGACAACTGATCCCACACTTGGACACTACAAAGAGCTGTTCACTTTTCCATTTATAGATTCGGGCCACTTGCCCGGTCCACTTGAATCGGAGGAAGAGGAGATCGCATGTAGCGATGCCCAAATATTTGAGCAGCCACGGTCACACGAAGGTGATGGTAGGAAACTCTCACAAGAGGTGGATGATGATGAGACACAATTGCCAGAAAGTCAGAAGGAGGACCAGGGTGCGGAAGTGGAAGATGAGGTGGTGGACGATGAAGTCACTGACCCAACCTGGCAAGGTGACATGTAGAGCAAGAACCGCAGCACACAGGGGGAGGGAGGCATAGCACAATAACAGGCAAGAAGAAGCAGTGTGCTGGCGCAGACAGAAGGCGGGCAACCGTTTCCCGTAATATCAACACGACGGAAGTTGCCAGTACAACGGTTAGGTCTTCCTGAGTCTGGTTGTTTTTTAAAGACTATGGCAATAACCCCAAAAAGGCCATTTGCACTACCTGCCAGGCCAGCATCAGCAGGGGTAGCAAAACTACCAGCCTGACCACCACCAGCATGATCAGGCACATGGCAGCAAAGCACCCAACTTTGTGGGACGAACCCCAGGGTCCAGGAACAGTGTCTGCCAGTGACAACACTGCTTGTTCCTCTGTTGTATGTGCACGCCAATACCCTCTCCATGGCACATGCCAAGATGCCTCCCACCTTGCACGTGTCGTTCAGCACTCTCAAGTAGCAGCATCAGCCAGCATGTCCAAGTCCCTGTCCCAGCGCAGCATTCAGTTGTCTCTACCCCAGTCCTTGGAATGCAAGCGCAAATACGCAGCTAACGCCCCACAGGCCACACTACTAAATTCACATTTTTCGTGAATGCTTGCGCTCGAAATGTTGCCTTTTAGGCTCGTGGAGACGGAAGCTTTCCGTAACCTGATGGCTGCGGCCGTCCCTCAGCACTCGGTCCCCAGCCGTCACTCTTTCTCCCAGTGTGCCGTCCCCGCATTACACAAGCATGTGTCCCGCATAATTAGCCGTGCCGTCAACAATGCAGTTACTGGGAAAGTCCACCTAACCACGGACACGTGGACAAGAGCTTGTGGGCAGGGACAGTACATCTCGTTGAAGTCACACTGGGTTAACATAGAAGAAGCCGGGACACAGTCGGACCTTGGGACGGTACACGTCCTCCTGATGCCGAGAATTGCAGGCCCTGGGTCAATCAGTGTTGCCCCCCCAAGCGTCAAGAGACTGTGCTGAAGCTAATATGTTTAGGTGACAAACCACACAATGCTGAAGAGTTGTGGACAGCTCTGAAAGAGCAGGCAGATCTGTGGCTGACACCGCTGAACCTACAGCCAGGCATGGCCGTGTGTGACAATGGCCGGAACCTGGTGGCGGCTCAGAGGCGAGGCGAGCTCACGCACGTACCATGCCTGACCCATGTACTTAACCTCGTGGTTCAGCAGTTTCTCAAAACCTACCCAGATCTGTCGGATCTGCTTGTCAAAGTAGGCCGCCTGTTTGCCCATTTTCGAAAGTCAGCTACATCTTCCCAGCTCTTGCCGTGCTTCAGTAGCGTTTGCAGCTTCCTGCTCACCGACTGGTGTGTGATGTCCCCATGTGTTGGAACTCTACATTGCAGATGTTAGGAAGAATTTGTGAGCAGAAGAGGGCAGTTGTTGGCTACCTGCATCAACAAAGCCGTCGGTATTCAGTTCAGACTCCAGACATAAGACCTCAGGAGTGGACATGGATGTCAGACATCTGCACCATCCTCCAAAACTTTGAGGATTCCACCAAAATGGTGAGCAGCGATGAAGCCATAATTAGCATCACCATCCCGCTTCTCTGTCTTCTGAAACGCTCTCTGCTCTCAATTAAAGAGGATACATTGCAGGCGGAGCACAATGAGATGGAGCAAGGAATCATACAGGGAAAATCCACATAGCCCAGCCTCATCTCATCCCAATGTGGATTGGGTGACAATGAGGAAGAGGAGGAGGAAGAACAGGAGCTAGTTTCCTACGCTATAGACGGTACTACCTGCACAACTGCCATACCGTCTCTTCAGCGTGGATGACCTGATGACATGGAGGAGGAGGATGAGGAGGAGAGCATGGTCGTCATCCTCTTGGTGAGAACACGGAAGTCTTGCCTCTTTGCAGTCTGGCACAGATGGCTGAGTTAATGTTACGCTGCTTTTCCCATGACCCTCGCATTGTCCAAATTTTGGGCGACAATAATTACTGGCTGGTGACGCTTCTAGACCCACGCTACAGGGAGAACTTTATGTCTCTTATTACTTTGCAGGACAGACCTAATAAAATGGGGTAGTACGAGAAGGCCCTTGTTGCGGAATTAGTGAAAAAATTCCCATCTGAAAACGCTGGCGGCAGAGGTCACAGTTCTTTGGACAACCAAGGAGTACAGGTAAGAGAGACACAAATGCAATCCAGCAAAGGCAGGGGAACACTGTCAAAGTTCTGGGACAGTTTTCTCAGACCCTCCCATCGCTCACGCCCTGAGGCGGGGGGTACTCTCACAAGGAGTGCAAAGTTTCAGAAGATGGTGAGTGAGTACCTTGCCGACTGTACGAATGTCCTCTGTGATTCCTCTGTGCCTTATAATTATTGGGTACCCAAGCTGGACACGTGACATGAACTGGCTCTATACGCCTTGTAGGTCCTAGCCTGCCCTGCCGCTAGCGTTTTGTCAGAGCGGGTTTTTATTGCCGCCAGTGGAATTATAACCAATAGATGCATTCGCCTGTCAACTGAAAATGCTGACAAGCTGACCGTTATAAAAATGAACAAGGGGTGGATTGGGCCAGACTTCTCAACACCATCGAATGATAGCAACGTAACATAAGCTTAAATACAGTGTCTTTTTTTGGGGAGGTCTAACTCTATTCCCATGCACCTCAGTCTTCACACCCAGACATGGGTACATGCTTCCTGATTTTGTTTATTTGCTCTTGTCCTCTTTCTTCTCCGCATCCTCATCCGCTACCACCATATCCCCACGATATGTACCATATCAACATATCTACGTCTCTTGCAAGGGACATTGGAGTTCCTCCAAATTTTTGGCAGCCGTTGCTTCAATGCATAGGCAAACACTGTGGAAGACCCACTACCTAATAATTAGAACATTGTTTTTAGGAGGCTCTCTCACCTCTACGTCTCTTGCAAGGAACATTGGAAATCCTCCAAATTTTTGACAGCCGTTGCTTCACTGCATAGACAAACACTATGGTAGACCCACTTCCTAATAATGGAAACATTGTTTTATGAGGCCCTCCTCCACGTCTCTTCCAAGGGGCATTGGAGTGCCTCCAGATTTTTGGCAGCCGTTGCTTCACTGCATAGGCAAACACTATGGGATACCCACTTCCTAATAATGGGAACATTGTTTTTAGGAGTCTCTCTGACCTCTACTTCTCTTGCAAGGGGCATTGGAGTTCCTCCAAAATTTTGGCAGCCCTTGCAGTCACTCCATATGTAATAAGAGTATAGGAGAGCCATTCGTTAATAACGGGAACAACAAAGCAT
Organism: Phyllobates terribilis; assembly: GCF_046119375.1. Classification (NCBI taxonomy): domain Eukaryota; kingdom Metazoa; phylum Chordata; class Amphibia; order Anura; family Dendrobatidae; genus Phyllobates; species Phyllobates terribilis. Next base: position 289,658,008 of record NW_027362761.1, read on the forward strand.
AGCCGGCTGATGGCTCTCTAACAATAGCGAGGTCTGACTCCTAGCCCTTTAAGAATAGTTAGGGCCGCCTGATGGCCCTATAAAAATAGGCTTTGTGACTTTCTGAGTCCCTCCATCATAAATTAAACAAGATGTGTCTGCTGATGTGTCACACACCACATGGCCAGATAAGGTTGTAAAATTTTAAAATAACATTTCCCGGTGAATGCATTTGTCTTAAAAAATAACGTACAAAAAACACAGAAGTATCTTTCTTTAGTGTAAAAACTAAAGTCGCCAATGTAAATTCAATATAATCACATTATTCAGCTTCAGCACCTCCTCCTCCAGTTCGGCCTCCATCTCCGAAAGACTACATCAGTCACAAGCTGAAAACACTGCAGCCCTGCCTTGGCCAAGTGGCAACAGGATGGGCTAAAGATAACAGGCTTAATGCTTAGGTGACAAACCGCCCACTGCTGCAGAGTTGTTGAAAGCTGTAACACAGCAGCCTGATCTGTGGCTCTCACCCCTGAACATAAAGCCAGGCATGGTCGTGTGTGACAATGGGCAGAACCTGGTGAAGGAGAAATGACATCCGGAGTAGATAACGGTTTCCCAAAAGTCAGTCCTTTCACCGAGCTAAAAAATATGGATGTGGTGAAATACAACTCACCGACAAGCTGTGGACTGGCTCCGTACCGTCGCTGGCCACATTCACTTGTCCACATGTTTGTGGTTAGGCGGTCCTTCCCATTAATTGCACTGGGGAGGGCACGGGTAATGTTGTGGGAACCGAGCTTGTGGAAGGCAGAGATGACACCGGGAGAAATAGTGGCGGCTGGGGACCGAGTATGGACACCCGGCCTCCGCTGCCGCCATGAGGTTGTGGAAGGCTTTGGTCTCCACGAGACTAAAGGCCACATTTCAAGTGCAAGCAGTTTTAGAGGACTTCCTGGGAGAAATGTAAAGAGAGGAGAGAACAAGGCGCAATGGGTGACTCAGTATTGCAATTGTTAGAGGGGTGTGAGGATGGCTACTAACCTTATGAAGTTGTGCACCTCTGCACAACCCCAGTGTAAAGCTCCACAAGCTCCGCTCTGTTGGTGGCTGTCATCTATTTCCAGCGGCGTTCACAGATCCTGATCTCTCGGTGGTGGATCACGTGGTCAGGTTAGTTGCATGTAACGCCGAGATGGACGCCCAGCTTCACCAACACCCCCGGCAGCGTTCCGGAGGGGTTAGGGCAGCGCAGCTTGGAAAACCAGGGTAGTGATTCTAATTAAATTCCTCCCACAGGTGAAAGAACAATAAGTTAAAGGCAGCTCTACCGCACCCCAACAGGGGGAAAGGGACAATAAATGGATATGAATAGCGGTACCAGAGCGCCAATAACAGGGCAAAAATATTAAAAGGACTGATTTATTAATATACACACAACGCGTTTCGGTGGACACAGCCACCTTCATCAGGTGTGTCACACCTGATGAAGGTGGCTGTGTCCACCGAAACGCGTTGTGTGTATATTAATAAATCAGTCCTTTTAATATTTTTGCCCTGTTATTGGCGCTCTGGTACCGCTATTCATATCCATTTATTGTTCCTGGGAGAAATGACAGCTGGAGTAGATACGTTTCCCAAAGTCCTTTCACCCAGCTAAAGAATATGGCTGTGGTGAAATACAATTCTCAGAAAAAAAGCTGTGCACTGGCTCCCTACGGTCCCTGGCCACATTCATTTGATGACATGTTTGTGGTTAGGCGGTCCTTCCCAGTAAGTGCACTGGGGAGGGCACAGGTAATGTTGTAGGACCCATGCTTGTGGAAGGCGGAGACGACACCAGCAGAAATATGAAGTTGTGTACTGCTTCCGCCTCCATGAGCCTAAAAGGCCACATTTCAAGTGCAAGCAGCTGTCAATAATTTGGCAGTATAGTTTTGCAACCTGTGAGTGGGTGGCTGGCTGCACACTTGTGTTTGCATTTCAAGGAATGGGGAAGGGACAAGTGAACGCTGCACTGGGACAAGGACGTGGGTGATGATTGTTGCAAGTCTGCAATGACAGGTGCATGGTGGGAGGCATCTTCACATGCGCCAAGGATCACTTATGATGGGCACACTTTTAGGCAGTGACCTGGGAGTCAGAGATGCTTCCAGGTGTCTTCCCCATGCTGTTCCCATGTTTTTTCAGCACTGTATGCATGTGTCTGATGGTGTGTCACACACCACATGGCCAGATAAAGTTGTAAAATGTTAAAATGAAATTTCCCAGTGAATGCATTTGTCTTGGTTGAAAGCAATGCAAAACTGCAAAAACGCATCAAAAACGCTACGTGTGAACATAGCCCAAGGTGTGGAGGAGCATTTTTGTTTTTGTATATTTATTTTGCCTTTTATACAAGTCATTCCCCTGGAAAGGATGTTCTTTAACATATTTCCCAGGAAAATCCATTTTGGTTTCGTTTTTGCATGCTTTATTGTGAGTCCTTAAAAGTGGCATAATACCTCTGACAACGTTGTTGACAGCAGTGACCTGGGAGTCAGAAATGCTTCCAGGAGTCTTCCCCATGCTGTTCCCATGTCATTTGAGCACTGTTCCTGTCGACTTGGGCAATTTTTTGTCCGTCTGCAGACCGTCGGGGGGAGCCACCTGAAAAATGCTTAAGCTTCCCAAAGACTTACTTTGGGCTCATTACTCAGACCGAGCACTCGAGCATTCCAATTTGCTCGACCCAAGCAATGAGTACCCTAGCATTTTAGCGCTCATTCATCACTAGTCATCATGCATTTTATAAGCTCCCATTGAATTTCAGCAAGACTACTCTGATTCAGCCTCATATCCTCACAGGAGACCATGCTCCTATGAAGGAACGACATCATCCTATACCACCTGCGTGGTACCAGCCTATCAAGAAATTGCTTAAAAACATGACAGAGGCCGATGTCATCAGAATAAGTCCAATATCATGGGCTATACCACTGGTCCTTATGAGAAAGAAAGATTGCTTCATCTGTTTCTGCATTGATTGTATAAGATGACGCACATGGTTGCCTACTAGTGATGAGCAAGCATGTCCTGTCAACCCTTTCAGCGAGCATGCTTAGATGCTCACTGAGTATTTTTGGCGTGCTCGTCATCTATATTAGTGTCGCCGCTGCTGCATGGGTCACAGCTGTTAGACACATGTGACACATGCAGGGATTGCCTGCATGTGCTCGCCAAAAGGGTTAACAGAACATGCTCGCTCATCAATAATGCCTTCCCCTTGCCAAGCATTGAAGAGTCCCTGACTGCTCTGGGATCGACTTCCTATTTCTCTACTTTTGACTTGACCAGTGGATACTGACAAGTTTCCATGGGGCCAGAGGACAGAGAGAAGACTGCCCTAACTACATCAATGGGGCTCTTTAAAATTCAATAGTATGCCTTTTAGTCTTTGCAATGCCTCTGCCATGTTCCAAAGGATAATGGAATGATGTATAGGACGTGAAAAACTCCAGAGAGTCCTCGGTTTCCTTGATGATGTCATTGTCTATTCCTGGACATATGAAGACCACATTCACCATCTGTCTGAAGTCTTCATTGTACTTATCCAACATGGTCTTAAAATCAAACCCTCCTAATTAGAGATGAGCAAACAGGTTAAAAAAACTTTAGTTTTTTTCAAATTTCGCAGGAACATTGCACAATCGGATTCTTGATCGGACACCTGAGTGTTTTTACTGAAAATCGGCCAAAATAGGCAAAAGTGTGGGAAACAATCGTGTTTCCACTACTGTATTTATTAGGACTTTGGCTAGGGTAGTGGTTCTGTATGATGAGCGAGGGGGACGTGTTTGATGAGGAGATCGGTGGGAGAGTTCAGAATAGCGGTGGGCTGTTAGTTTTTTTCTTAACTTAATGTGTGCAGATTCCACCAAGCCAATCAGGGCACAGGAACCATCCACAAGTCCAAGCACAAGGGCTTCTGTCATTGGCTACTGAAGTCACATATCCCTCTCCATATAAAGAGTGGATATGTTGTTTTAGCATCATTTTGTCAGTGTAACAGCGCAGAGAGGCTACTCCTGGATACTGAGAGATTTGAGATAGTTAGCTAGGCAGTTGTTTCTAAGTCAGATAGTTTAGATAGATAGGATCCTGAGTAGCTCGGAAATTGACCTGGCATTAGATCAATCATTTTTGCTATTAGTGTGGTTCAGACAGAGACAGTAGGCCACATTTCAGCATAGAACTCTGTGGTCCACTGCTGATATTGAGCTGCATGCAGGAGTACACGTCTGAAGCTCTAATTTTTTCTGTTACTACCGTGCTACATACAGCAGGCCACATTTCAGCTTGTATTTTCTTTGTGGTGAAACTCAGTTGTATACAAAGCGTGTCCACAGTAAAAAAAAATCTAATTTCTTCTGTTGCTAAAGTGATAAATCCGGCCACTTCTCAGCTTGAAATTTTTTGAGGATATATTCTGCGGTATACAGGCCTCATCCACAGTAAAAACTCAAATTTTTTCTGTTGCCAACGTAATACAGCAGGTTACATCTCAGCTTGAATTTTTCTGGCTGTGAAATTCAGCTGTATCCAGAGCTCATCCTCAGTAAAAAAAATCTATAAATCTTTTTATGTTGGATCCGAAGTAGGGTCCGAGCAAAATCCTGACCCTCATCACAAGACGTTAATCCCCGTGGGGGGAGTTTATCCTGACAAGACTCAGTTACCTGAGTCACATGCAGACTGTACTGTGCTGTCAGGACAGGAAGAGGGTTAGAGTGACTTTCAGGGAGGGGAATGGAAGAACAGAGAGGATGATAATGAGATTGTAGTGTGAACCCAGAGGCACGCAGCTGAGTAGCTCATCTGAGGAGGTGGAGGAGGAGAAAGAAGATGATGTTACGTTGCAGTCTACTGCACAGACATGGAGCGATGCAACCAAGCCAATCATTGCATCCTCAGCCACAACTGTGGCTGTGACGAGCAGTGGTCACGGGTCTGCAGTTCACAGGTGCAGCAAGGGTTGCCTAGCCTGGGCCTTTTTTGAGACCTCAAAGGATGAGCCAACTCACATTATCTGTCAAATTTGCAAAAAAGACTCAGTAGAGGGAAAAATTGCAATAATTTGACTACTACATGCATGAACAGTCACATGTGCGATCAACATGCATTAATCTGGCAATCTCACTGCGATAAAATGCAATCTAGCGGGCCCCACCAACCATCAGTTGCCCTATCAACCGCATCTGTTACTTCTTCCTCCTCCGTCACTGTGCCAAGTGTTGTCACACAGTTCTCAGGTCGCAGTACCTACACTTGTTTACCCGCTCCAGTCAGGCTGAGTGAGAGCCCGTCAGCTGTAACTGAAGTTGACATGCATGCTGTTTTAGCTTCACCGAGCACACCACATCTTTCTCAATCCACCTTAACATCTCTGCCTGCACCTCATTCAAGGTCCAGCAGTATGTCATGTTCACCCTGCCCTCTGTCAGCACAGCAGTCAGCCCTCGGTCCCACAGTTGTGATCATGTAAAATATTGCTTCATCCTACAGATGACAAAGCTAAGAGGTTGAACTTCACCATCTCCCAACTGTTGGACATGGAAATGCTGCCTTTCTGCCTGGTGGATACAGATGGTTTCCGAAAGCTAATGGCCATCACAGACCTCCAGTCCCAAATTCCCAGTAGCCATTACTTCTCTAAGAAAGCTGTGCCTGTGCTACAACAGCATGTCGCAGACAGCATCATCCTTTCCTTGATTAAATCTTTGTCTGCCAGGGTGCATTTCACCACAGACACCTGGACAAGTAATCATGGCTAAAGGTGTTACATCTTGCTGACTGGGCACTGGATGACTGCTGGCTGGGGGGGCAGGCGGGGAAGGGGCTGCTCCACAAGTCTTTGAATCCCTAAGGCTTGCAGGACAAACCTCTGTATCAAACAGTTCCTCCACTGCTTCTGCCTACTCCACCTACTCTAGGGCCTTCACCTGTGACCTCAACCTCTGCCTTAATGAGACACGCGTTTCAATAGTGCAGAGCCAATCCACACCACCTCCATACTGCGCAGCCAGGGCTCACTGCAATCAGGCAGTGTTGAAATTAATATGTCTTGAAGATTGCAGTAACACAGGTGAAAAGTTGTGTACAGCAATCCAGGCTGAGTTTGAGCAATGGCTGTCTCTACTGAACCTGGAGCCAGGGAATGCCATGTGCGATAATGGTGTGAAACTGGTGGCGTCCCTATGCCCGGGCAACCTCACACACGCGTCTTGCCTGCCTCATGCCTTCAACCTGGTGGTACAGCAATTTCTCCACCACTATCCTGGCCTGGATGCACTGCTGCAGAAAGGACGATTGGTGTGTGCTTATCATACCCCACGGGTCATCCACTTGCATCGCTATAGAAGCCTTTTGACCTACCGGTTAACTGGTTGATATGTGATGTGCCAACGTGGTGCAATTCCACTCTGCACATGTTACAGCGACTGTGGCAGAAGCGCCACGCCCTGACGCAGCATCTCATATTGTGTAGCATGGGCCAACGCAGAATGGAAGTGGGGCAAATAACATTTGCGGATTGGGTACAGATTAAGGACTTCTGACCCTACTGCACAGTTTTGAAATGGCTACTAAGATGGCTAGCACTGCCAATGCCATCATCATCGCTATTCCAGTCATCTATAAGCTACAGCAGACTTTGAATAGCCTGCCGGAGGAGGTGGTGGTCCCAGAGGAAGAAAAGAAAGCAGAGGAGGATGTGGAAGGGATAATGATGTCTATAAAATCCAAAAACTGTTACCACACAGGCGGGTAACAAAGCAGGGTATATTACAGCGATCAATGGGGGTTCGTGTTACTAGACAAATTGTTAGTGGAGGTGCAGAAGCCGAGGAACAAATGAAGGACTATGAGGAGGAAGAGGTTATGGGCGAGCAACATTCAGGATTTGAAAAGGATAATGATCTCCTCTCTATTTTCCGTGGTTGGCGGGAGGGGATGTAGGAAACAAGCATCAGTGTTACCCAGCCACCAACACAACATGGGCTTGGACCTCATTGAAGAGCCTGACACATGAGCACCTTCTTGCTGCAATATATGCAACATTATCCCCATATTGTTAGGATTTGAAATAGTTCTGAATACTTTTGTTGCCACTCTGTTAGATCCACGGTAAAAGGGTAAATTTTGCCAAATGCTTCCCACCATGGAAATGGATCTGCGCATGCTGGAGTATCGAAACACGCTTTTAGACAACCTTAAGAGAGGTTTTCCCCAACACAACAGTCAGGCACACAGTGTGCATCGCAGCTGTAGACTTCCCGTCAATTCGTCAACTCAAAAACATTAGCAGCATCAGTAGTTTAAGTGGCAGAAGCAATTTCTGTGAGTCCTTTTACACCTTTTTTAGACCAGCTAGTGCACCACAACAACAGAGTACAAGTCTGACACGTGGTGAACGACTGGAGATGATAGTGAAGGAGTATCTCGAGCTCAATATCAATACCACCAGGGAGGGTTTGGACCCTGTTACATTTTAGTCTTCAAAAATGGCAGAGTTACCTGAGCTCACCTGTCACACCTTGGAGGTTTTGTCATGCCCAGCAGCCAGCGTTCTCTCTGAACGTGTCTACAGCGCTGTTGGTGGTGTCCTCACGGATAAGCACATCCCCTGAAAGTGTGGACCACCTAACTTTCATAAAGATGAACAAGTCATGGATCTCCAAGGACTTTTTCACCCCAATCGCAGACTGTGCAGACTAGATGATGGTGTTGTTTTAGTGTGCTGCATTGATCTCGCATTATTGCAGTCTGTGCTATCTTTGTTGTGGCTTCTGTGCCTGCTGTTGCTGCTGCTGCTGCAACAGCAAGCAGAGAACACTATTTTTTTGAAATGTGGAGTCTCCTGATTGGGTCTCTATCTGCTGAGTTGGCTGTAGTGGAAGAGGTGTCAGTCCCCATTATACTATTTCTACTTTAGTGAAATTGATGCCACTTTGGTGGTGTTTTCCCCTAATTTTTTGAAATGTGAAGACTCCAGATTGGGTCTCCATCTGCTGGGTTGGCTGTAGTGGAAGGGGTGCCAGCCCCCATTATACAATTTCAAAACTAGTGAAATTGATTCCACTTTGGTGGCGTCTGGCTCTATTTTTTTTTAAATGTGGAGACTCCTGATTGGTTCTTCATCTTCTGAGTTGGCTGTAGTGAAAGGGTTGTCAGTGGTCCATTTTACTAGTACTACTCTGGTGAAATTGATGCAACTTTGGTGGTGTCTGCCCCTAATTTTTGGAAATGTGGCGACTCCTGAATGGGTCTCCTTCCTGTCTAGAGCTGCAATGCACACTGTGTGCCTCACTTTTGTCTTGGAGAAATCCTCTCTTAAGGTTGTTTAAAAGGCAAAATTTACTCCTGTAACGTGGATCTAACAGAGTGGCAACACAGTAGTCAGCACTATTTTGAATCCTAACTATATGGGAACCATGTTGCAGATAGTGCAGCAAGAAGGTGCTCATGTGTCAGGCTCTTCTATGAGGTCCAAGCCCATGTTTTGTTGGTGGCTGGGTAACACTGATGCTTGTTTCCTACGTCCCCTCCCACCAACCATGGAAAACAGAGAGGGGATCATAATCCTCTTCATCTCCTGAATGGTGCTTGCTCATCACCTTTTCCTCCTCATCCTCCTCCATTTATTTCTCGGCTCCTGCACCTTCACTAACAGTTTGTCTGATAACATGAGCCCCCCTGATCGCTGTAATACACCCTACCTTGGCAGAGGTCCTTAATCTGTACTCACTCTGAAAATGTTATTTGCCCCATGTCCGTACTGCATTTTCTCAGGCTATACGACATGAGATACTGTGTCAGGGCTCATCTCTTCTGCTACAGTCGCTGCAACATGTGCAGAGAGAAATTACATTATGTCAGTACATCGCATATCATTGGTTAACCGGTAGGCTGAAAGACCTCTGTAGCAATGCAAGTTGATGACCCACAAGGTGCGATCGGTGGAAGTAAGCACACAGCAACTATGTTTTCTGAAGCAGTGCATCCAGTACAGGATAGTGGAGGAGAAATTGCTGTACCACGAGGTTGAGGACATGAGCCATGCAATGCACGTGAGTGAGGTTCACACCGTTATCGCACACAACTTTCCCTAGCTCCAGGTTCAGTGAAGACAGCCATTGCTCAAACTCAGCCTGGATAGCTGTCCAAAACTCTACACTGTGTGAATACGATCTCCAAGACATATTAATTTTAAGAATGTCTGATTGCGTTGAGCCCAGGCTGCGTAGTATGGAGGTGGTGGGGATTCCGTCTGCACTGTTGGAATGCGTGTTTCATTAAGGCAGAGGTTGAGGGTGCAGGGGTGGCCCTAGAGTAGGTGAAGGAGGCAGAGGCAGTGGAGGAAGTGTTAAATACAGAGCTTTGTCCCGCAAGCATTAGGGATTCGAAGATTTGCGGAGCAGCCGCTTCCTCGCCTGACCCCACAGCCAGCAGAGTCACCCAGTGCCCAGTCAGCAAGATGTAACACCTTTAGCCATGATTACTTGTCCAGGTGTCTGTGGTGAAATGCACCCTGGCAAACATAGATTTAGTCAAGGAAAGGGTGATGTTGTCTGCGACAGGCACAGCTTTCTTAGAGAAGTAATGGCGATAAAGCAACTGGTACTGGGGGACTGCAACAGCCATCAGCTTTCGGAAACCTCCTGTATCCACCAGGCAGAAAAGCAGCATTTTCATGGCCAACAGATTGGAGATGGTGAAGTTCAACCTCTTAGCTTTGTCATGTGTAGGATGAAACAATCTTTTACGTGACCACAAATGTGGGACCGAGGGCTGGCTGCTGTGCTAACAGAGGGTGGAATAAGGTGAACACGACATACTGCTGGAACTTGAGTGAGGTGCAGGCGGAGATGTTAAGATGGATTGAGAAAGATGTGGTGTGCTCGGTGAAGCAAAAACAGCAGGCATGTCAACTTCAGTTACAGCTGACGGGTTCTCACTCAGCCTGACTGAAGCGGGTAAACAAATGGAGGTTCTGCGACCTGAGAACTGTGTGACAACACTTGGTACAGTGACGGAGGAGGAAGAAGCAACAGATGTAGTTGATGGGGCAGCCGATGGTAGCTGGGGCCCGCTGGTCTGCATTTTATCACAGTGAGATTGCCAAACATGTTGATCGCGCATGTTATGGTTCATGGATGTAGTAGTCAAATTATTTTCCCTCTGCTGAGTCTTTTTTTGCAAAGTTGGCAGATAACGTGAGTTGGCTCATCTTTTGAGGTCTCAAAAAAGGCCCAGGCTAGGCAAACCTTGCTTCCCCTGCGAGCTGCAGACCTGCGACCGCTGCTGGCCACAGCCACAGTTGTGTTTCAGGATACAGTGCTTGACATGGTAGCATCACTCCGTGTCTGTGTGATAGGCTGCAACGTAACCTCCTCATTTTCATCCTTATCTTCCTCCTCCTCCACCTCCTCAGATGAGCTACTTAGCTGCGTGCTTCTGGGTTCACACCAAGTGAGATCTACATCTTCATCTCTGTTCTCCCATTCCTCGCCCTGAAAGTCACCCTCTTCCTGCCCTGGCAGCACAGTACAGTCTGCGTGCACCTCAGGTATCTGAGTCTCATCAGGATTAACTTCCCCCACCAGGGTTAACATCAGGTGACGAGGGTCAGGATTCTGCTTGGATCCTGCTTTGTCCTGCCTCAGTTCCAACATATAAAAATTTTTGGCATCGGTGCAGATGCTTTCCTCCTCTTGAGTCTGTGAATCTTTGGAGCAGACCTCTGATGCCCATGGCATAGAATATGTGACCAGCTCTACAGACTCGACAATCTGCGGTTCCCTATACTCAGTTAGGCGGTTGGAGTAATGTGATGTGAGGGGAAACAAGGGTAATTGGACTGCCACTTCTGATGACTGTCCTGTGTTGGATGTTGAGGTTGAGGAAGAGGATGAGAGTTCACTTGGTGCAGTGCTTGCCATCCACTGGATCACATCCTCCTTCTGGCCATCATCTACAAGGCTTACCACTCTGTGGCTGCCAAATAAAAGGAGGGGAGTAGCCCTTCTAGTAACAGAAGTTGTCAGTTTTCTATGCATAGAAAGTGACGGTGTTGGTTCACTAGAGCTTTTACTAGCATTACCACCAACTCCACATACACCTTGAAGACCAGACCTATTCCTCCTTCCACCATGACCTCACTTTTTTCCCACTCATGTTGCTCAGATAGTGTGGTTGGAGCATGATATTAGCAACAAAAACTTTGATATTTTACTGTGGAGCCCTGGATACAGCAGAATCTCAGCACCACAAAAATTACCAGCTGAGATATGGCCTGCTGTATGTATCACGTTAGTAACAGAAGATATTCGATTTTTTTACTGTGGATGAGGCCTGTATATAGCTGAATATATGCACCAAAAAAATACAAGCTGAGATGTGGCCTGCTGAATCACGTTATTAACAGAAGAAATTAGTTTTTTTTTTTTACCGTGGACAAGCTCTGGATATAGCTGAATTTCACCACCAGAAAATTACAAGCTGAGATGTGGCCTGCTGTATCACCTTAGTAAAAAAAGAAATTAGATTTTTTTACTGTGGACAAGCTTTGGATTAATATTATTACTATTTATTATTATAGTGCCATTTATTTCATGGCGCTTTACATGTGAAAGTATGTAGATCTAAATGTGGAGAACAGAGCGCACAATAGGGTGATACCCTATGGAGGGAAAGTAAGAGAGTGCTGGTTACACTCACGTGATGGAGTTGTGACAGGCACAACTCCTATGAAGGCATGAAGAAAAACAACTGCTGTTGCCCCGTGGCTGGAAGATAAATCCTCCAGGAGATACTGGATCCAGTTGGATAAACACGTAAGTGGGCTGCACTGCTGAAATAAATAAATTCTTCTGAGATGATGATGATGATGAAAAGGCTTTTTATTAGCAACACGTTTCAAAGCCGTACTAGCGTCTTTTTCAAGTGAAAAAACCAAATGTCTTTAGTTTCTTTACTTGAAAAAGACGCCGATACGGCGTTGAAATGCGTTGCTAATAAAAAGCCTTTTCATCATCATCATCATCATCTCTGAAGAATTGATTTATTTCAGCAGCGCAGCCCACTTAAGTGTTTATCCAAACAATACCCTTGTTGTCTATAGAGTTTAGTGGAGATCAACTAGTGCTCATCTCCTCCCTTCCCTAGCCTTAGCCTTACACCAGGGAAAGTCAGGGCGAGGACGACTCTAGCCAAATGCGCACACGGCCTCAAGCTCCAGAGAGGATGAAGTACTGCTCTAGCTAAAACCTCACAAGTAGTAATGAATATCGCCGACACCTACATCTAAGACACACCAGATATTTATACACTCAGGCCAGGGAACTAATTAGCCAGCGGGAGATAGCAGCTGGGTCCTAGAAACAGCCAGCCTCTAAGAAGATGTTTGCAATGCCAAACGTAGAGATCTCCTGCAACCAACTGCAGGGTGACTGTCTTTCACCTCTGACACACCCGTGACACCTGGAGAGCAGAGGGAAGAGAACATAAGTAGGTTGTGGTCAGAGAGAAGGAGAGGTGAGCTAGAGAGGTTAGATAGGGAACAGTGGTGGGTGAAGATGAGGTCCAGTGTGTGGCCATCTTTGTGAGTGGTGGCAGAAGACCATTGAGCGAGGCTGAAGGAGGAAGTAAGGGATAGAAGCTTGGAGACATATGAGTGGAAAGTGTCAATGGGGAAGTTGAAGTCACCCATGATGATAGTGGGGATGTCAGCGAAATGGAAATGAAGCAGCCAGGTGGTGAAGTGGTCAAAGAAGGTGGTGGCTGGTCCTGGGGGGCGATAAATGATGGCCAGTTGGAAGTTGGAGAAGGAGTAGATACGCACACATTGTACCTCAAAATAGGGGAGAGTAATGGAGGGTGGCAGTAGGATATGGGTGAAGGAGCAGTTGTCTGACAGGAGAACACCTACTCCTCTACAATGCTTGCTATTGGAGCGGGGTGTGTGAGAAAGATGGAATCCACCGTACAAAAGTGCAGCTGGGGAGGCAGTGTCAGAGGGGGTGAGCCAGGTTTCGGTGATGCTGAGGAAAGAGAGTTTGATATTAGTGTTGATCGAGCACTAAAATGCTCGGGTGCTCGAAGCTCGGGCCGAGCTCGCCGTGATACTCGGGTGCTCGACCCGAGCAACGAGCCCAATGTTAGTCTATGGGAGAACCGAGCATTTTTGCGGTGGCACCCCTGGCAGTCTTTTAAAAGCCTTACAAGTGCCCAAAACGATAGTGACAGTGCTCAAATGACATGGGGACAGCAAGGGGATCGCCGCCGGAAGCATTTCTGACCCCCAGGTCACTGCTGTCAACAACGTGGTCAGAGATATTAAGCCACTTTTACGGGCTCACAAAAAAACGTTCAAAAACGAAACTGAAACTTTTTTCCTGTGAAATATGTTAAGGAATTTCTTTTCCAGGGTAAAGACTTGTGTATAAGGTAAAATAAATAACCAAAAACAAAAACACTCCTCCACACCTTGGGCTATGTTCACAAGTAGCATTTTTTATGCGTTTTTGCACTTTTGTATTGCTTTCAACTGTGACAAATGCATTTACCGGGAAATGTCATTTTAACATTTTACAACCTTATCTGGCCATGTGCTGTGTGACACATGCATAAAGTGCTGAAAAGACATGGGAACAGCATGGGGAAAACCCCTGGAAGCATATCTGACACCCAGGTCACAGTCTAAAAGTGTGCCCATCATAAGTGATCCTTGCCGCATCAGAAGATGCAGACTTGCAACTATCGCCGTGAAAGTTCTAGTCCCAGGGCAGTGTTAAATTGTACCTCCCCCATTCCTTGCAATACAAGGGCAAGTATGCAGCCTGCCACCCACCCACCCCCAGGCTGCAATACTATACTGCTTGCTTGCACTTGAAATTGGACCTTTTAGGCATGTGGAGGTGGAATCTGGCCACCACGTCAAGGCTGCGTTGGCGGCCTGGAATCCATACTCAGTCCCCAGCCGCCCGGCGGCCGGGTGTCCACACATGGTTTCCAGCCGCCTAGGGGCAGCCGGGTGTCCATAAACAGTCCCCAGCCGCCCCTATTTCTCCTTGGAACATCCCTCCACACACTTTTCTTAGCTCGGGCTTCTTTAGGGCAGCATTGGACGAGCCCACCAGAAAACCAGACTCCTCCGGTGGGCCCTGGCTTCTTCATCAGGGGAGTTGAGAGTGCCAAGGTGAGGAGCATGATGATGATGACAGAAGTTAGCATCTACTTTGTTTTCTTTTAATGCAAGTGTAAGTGTGCAGCCTGCCACCCACCCACCCCCAGACTGCAATGCCATACTGCTAGCTTGCACTTGAAATGGGGCCTTTTAGTTTGGAGGAGGCCGAAGCTGGACACTACCTCATGGCTGCTTCGGCAGCGAGGTATCCATACTCAGTCCCCAGCCGCCCCTATTTGTCCTGGTGTGCCTTATACATAAGATTAAGCGCGTATACCAAAACATTACCTGTGCCCTCCCCAGTGCATTTAGAGGGAAGGAGAGCCTATTCTGCTGTAGTGTGTGCATGCCAAACCCCTGTTCATGGCACATGCGAAGATGCCTCCCACCCTGCACCTGTCATTGCAGACTTGCAACTATCCCCGTTCAAGTCCTTGTCCCAGGGCAGTGTTCAATTGTACCTCTCCCATTCCTTGCAATGCAAGCGCAAGTATGCGGCCTGCCACCCACCCACCCCCAGGCTGCAATACCATACTGCTTGCTTGCTTGCACTTTAATTTGGGCCTTTTAGGCATGTGGAGGCGGAATCTAGCCACCACGTCATGGCTGCGTCGGCGGCCTGGTATCCATACTCAGTCCCCAGCCGCCCGGTGGCTGGATGTCCCCGCTTGCTCCCCAGCCTCCAGGGGGTGGCCGGGTGTCCATACTCGGTCCCCAGCCACCCCTATTTGTCCCGGTAACCATTCCCACACTTTTCTTAGCCTGGCCTGCTTTAGGGCAGAATTGGCCGAGCCCACCAGACAACCAGACTCCTCCGGTGGGCCCTGGCTTCTCCATCAGGGGAGTTGAGAGTGCCAAGGTGAGGAGCATGATGAAGATGATAGAAGTTAGCATCTGCTTTGTTTTGTTTGAATGCAAGCGCATGTTTGTAGTAGCGGCTAGGCCTGAGGTGGTCAGCTTTTTGGCGCATATCCTACCTCCTCCGAGGATTGCTGGGTGTTTTCCTGCTACTATCCAAGTTCTATGATTCCCGTTAAAACAAAGCTTCAGGTGATAAATGATGGATGAGGTAGTGGCAAAGGAGAAAGAGCAGGAGGAACAGGGACCATTCACATCAATATCAGGCCAGTCAACCAGATATGTCTTGTAGGATATGTTTCTGTAACAAAAGGAGTGGTTCGGTTACACAGTTATAGGGCATACAGTGAGTGCAATGCCTACCAAAAATTTCAAGGCACTCCAATGCCCCTTGGAAATGACATGGAGGTCAGAGGGCCTTAACTAAACCTTTTTTTCCATTTATAGCAACTGGGTCTCCTGTGCACTGTTGGCCTAAGCAGTGAATGGAAGGCCCCTTACAAGAGCCATGCAGTACAGCATATTACAAACATAAGTCCCATTATTGGGGGGTGGGTCTCCCATAGGATTTGCTTATGCCTTCCAAGCACAAGCTTCCAAAAATTAGGACGGAGCAACTTGCAATGCCCCTTACAAGAGCCTCGCAGTACAGCATATTACAAACATAAGTCCCATTATTGGGGAGTTGGTCTCCCATAGGATTTGCTTATGCCTTCCAAGCAAAAGCTTCCAAAAATTAGGATGGAGCAACTTGCAATGCCCCTTACAAGAGCCATGCAGTACAGCATATTACAAACATAAGTCCCATTATTGGGGAGTGGGTCTCCCATAGTGTTTGCTTATGCCTTCCAAGCAAAAGCTTCCAGAAATTAGGACGGAGCAACTTGCAATGCCCCTTACAAGAGCCATGCAGTACAGCATATTACAAACATAAGTCCCATTATTAGGGATTGGGTCTCCCATAGGATTTGCTTATGCCTTCCAAGCAAAAGCTTCCAAAAATTAGGACGAAGCAACTTGCAATGCCCCTTACAAGAGCCATGCATTACAGCATATTACAAACATAAGTCCCATTATTGGGGAGTGGGTCTCCCATAGGATTTGCTTATGCCTTCCAACCAAAAGCTTCCAAAAATTAGGACAGATCAACTTGCAATGGCCCTTACAAGAGCCATGTAGTACAGCATATTACAAACATAAGTCCCATTATTGGGGAGTGGGTCTCCCATAGTATTTGCTTATGCCTTCCAAGCAAAAGCTTCCAAAAATTAGGACGGAGCAACTTGCAATGCCCCTTACAAGAATCATGCAGCACAGCATATTACAAACATAAGTCCCATTATTGGGGAGTGGGTCTTCCATAGTATTTGCTTATGCCTTCCAAGCAAAAGCTTCCAAAAATTAAGACGGAACAACTTGCAATGCCCCTTACAAGAACCATGCAGTACAGCATATTACAAACATAAGTCCCATTATTGGGGAGTGGGTCTCCCATAGGATTTGCTTATGCCTTCAAAGCAAAAGCTTCCAAAAATTAGGACGGAGCAACTTGCAATGCCCCTTACAAGAGCCATGCAGTACAGCATATTACAAACATAAGTCCCATTATTGGGGAGTGCGTCTCCCACAGTCTTTGCTTATGCCTTCCAAGCAAAAGCTGAAAAAAATAAGGACGGAGGAACTAGCAAAGCTGGCACCCTGGTGGTATAGTGGTGGTGGAGGCTGAGGATAAGGAGAAGAACATAAAACAGCCGAAATGAGGAAGCGTATACCCATGTGTGGGTCTGAAGCGGTGCATGTGAATACACCTCCCGAAATAACACAGTGGATTTGACTTTATGTTACTCTGCTGTCATTTGGTGGTGATGAGAAGTCTGGCCCAATCCAGCCCTTGTTCATTTTGATAAGGGTCAGCTTGTCAGCATTGTCAGTTGACAGGTGAGTGAGCTTATCAGTTATAATTCCCCCAGCGGCACTAAAAACACGCTCCGATAACACGCTAGTGGCAGGGCAGGCCAGGACCTCCAAGGCGTACAGAGCGAGTTCATTCCAAGTGTCCAGCTTGGATACCCAATAATTAAAAGGCACAGAGGAATCACGGAGGGCGCTGGTATGGTCGGCAAGGTACTCCCTCACCATCTTTTGAAACTTTCCACTCCTTGTGAGAGTACCCCGCGCCTCAGGGCCTGTAAGCTGGGCGGGTGTCAGAAATCTGTCCCAGAACGTTGACAGTGTTCCCCTGCCTCCGCTGGATTGGAGTTGCATCTCTCTCGCCTGTACGCCTTGGTTGGGCAACGAACTGTGACCTCTACCGCTAGCGTGTTCAGATGGGAATTTTTTTAAGAGTTCTGCAGCAAGGGCCTTCTGGTACTGCCCCATTTTTTTAGACCTCTCCACCTCTGGAATAAGAGAGTGAAAGTTCTCCTTGTAGCGGGGGTCTAAAAGTGTCACCAACCAGTAATGACTGTCACCTAACATTTAGACAATACGAGGGTCACGGTTAAAGCAGCGTAACATAAAGTCAGCCATGCGTGCCAGACTGGTTACGGGCAAGATTTCCTTGTCCTCACCAAGATGACGACTGACCATGCTCTCCACCTCCTCCTTCTCCTCCCCCCTGTCCTCAAGCCACCCACGCTGAACCGACGGTATGACACTTGTACAGGAACTACCGTCTACAGCGCATGATAGCAGCTCCTGTTCTTCCTCCTCCTCCTCCTCCTCTCCCTCATTGTCCCCCAATGCACGTTGGGATGAGATGAGGCTGGGCTGTGTGTAATCGCCCACTACGGCTTCTTGATCCATCTCATCATACTCTGGCTGCAATGCCTCCTCTTTAATACTCTGCAGAGAGCGTTGCAAAAGACAGACAAGTAGAATGCTGACACTAATGATGGTGTCATCGCCACTCACCATCTTGGTGGCCTCCTCAAAGTTTGTCAGGATGGTACATATAAAAAACTAAAGACACAAGAACTGCCACAAATAAGTGCAGCTTTAACCGGAAAGCATAAAACTCATAATTAAAAATATGATTTTATTAGGGTATACATATAAAAGATAAACAAAACATAAAAATTGCTAAAAAAGCAGGAACCCTTGAGTTCCCTACAAAATAGCTCACTGAACCAAATAATGATAGTAATAAATCCAATGTTTAGGTAGGAGTATATCCCCTTACAAATAACAATCATAAGCAATGCAAATACATGTGCTCAAAATTCACATTAGTAATAGATCCTTAAAAATATAAAGTGCTAGTGCAAAATAGAGGACATTCATACCTAGCAAGGGCATATGTACTGAGAAATAGCATTAGTAATAAATCCTTAATTGTGTAAGGTGCTAGTGCGTATAGAGGATATTCATACGTAGTAAGTGTAAGATGCTAGTGCATATAGAGAATACTCATACGTAAAAATAAGGTGACCAGGTAATAAGATTAGCTTGGACACAATGATAAGTCTTAATGCTTCAAAAGAAAGAAAGTTGAACATATAAGAATACAAGTATATATAGAGTGTATATGGAATGTCCAAGAGTAAGGATATATTACTTGCCAGAGGAGAGAGCTTGTAGGGAACCACCCCGACGACGCCGTTTCGCGAGTGCTTCTTCTGAGGGGGCGTGGATGGTACATATGTCAGACATCCAGGTCCACTCCTGAGGTCTTATGTGTGGAGTCTGACCTGAATATCGACAGCCTTGTTGCATCTGGCTCTCCATAACTGCTCTCTTCTGCTTACAAATCCTTTGCAACATGTGGAGGGTAGAGGTCCAACGTGTGGGGACATCACACACCAGTCGGTGTGCCGGAAGCTGCAAACGCTGCTGCAACACAGCAAGGGCGGCGGAAGCTGTAGCCGACTTGCGAAAATGAGCTGACAGGCGACGTACTTTCAAGAGCAGATCTGGCAACTCGGGGTACGAATTAAGAAACCGCTGAACCACGAGGTAAAGCACATGAGCCAGGCATGCTACGTGTGTGATCTCACCTCGCCTCAGAGCCGCCACCAGGTTACGGCCATTGCCACACACGACCATGCCGGGATGTAGGTTCAGCGGTCTCAGCCACAGATTTGCCTGCTCTTTCACAGCTGTCCACAACTCACAAGCAGTGTGAGGTTTATCACCTAAGCTTATGAGTTTCAGCACAGCCTGTTGCCGCTTGGCGGAGGCAGTTCTGCAGTGCTTCCAGCTTGTAACTGATGTGGTGATATCTGAGATGGAGGCTGAACATGAGGAGGAGGAGGAGTAGGATGATGCGCAGGAGCTATACACTGTGGGGGCAACTCTGACTGACATAGGGCCCGCAATCCTCGGTTTGTGGAGGGCGTGTTCCGTCCCAAGGTCCGACTGGGTCCCGGCTTCCACTATGTGTACCCAGTGTGCCGTCAGAGAGATGTACCGTCCCTAGCCACAAGCACTTGTCCACGTGTCCGTTGTCAGGTGGACTCTCCCAGTAACTGCGTTGTTGAGGGCACGGCAGATGCTTTGGGACACGTGCTTGTGTAGTGCGGGGATGGCACACCGGGAAAAATAGTGTCGGCTGGGGACCGAGTACCTAGGGACGGCCACCGCCATAAGATTGCGGAAGGATTCCGTCTCCACCAGCCTAAAAGGCAGCATTTCCAACGCAAGCAGTCGTGAAATGTGCGAATTTAGGACTGTGGCCTGTGGGGCGTTAGCTGCGAATTTCTGCTTTCGTTCAAAGGTCTGGGATATGGACAATTGAACGCTGCGGTGGGACGTGGACGTGGACGTTGATGCTGTTTCTTGAGAAACTGCCATAACAAGTGAAGACTGATAGGAGGGGGCATCTTTACATGCAGTATGGACAGGACAGGGGATTGCCTTGCACACACAACAGGGGGTTCTATTGCACGCACAACAGTGGAAGAAGCAGTGGTGACACCCGCTGACACTGGTCGTGGACCCTGGGTTTCGCCCCACAAAGTCGGGTGCTTTGCTGCCATGTGCCTGATCATGCTGGTGGTGGTCAGGCTGGTAGTTTTGTCACCCCTGCTGATGCTGGCATGGCAGGTGGAACATATGGCCTTTTTGGGGTTATCAGCAGAGTCTTTAAAAAAATTCCAGACTCTGGAAGACCTACCGCTTGTACTGGCAACGTCCCTCGTGTTGGTGTTACGGGGAACGGTTGCCCGCCTTCTGTCTGCGGCCACCACACTGCTTCTTCCTGCCTGTTGGGGTACTCTGCCTCCCTCCCCTTGTGTGCTGCTGGCCTCACTCTGCATGTCCTCCTGCCACGTTGGGTCAGTTACTAGATCATCCACCACCTCCTCCTCTTCCACTTGCTTACCACAATGCTCCTCCTCACTTCCTGGCAATTGTGTCTCATCATCGTCCACCTCTTGTGACAAATTGCCAGCGTCGACTTCCTGTGGCCGTGGCTGTTCAAATATTTGGGCATCGCTACATGGGATCTCCTCTTCCACCACTTCAAGCGTATCAGGCGAGGGGCACAAATATGGAAATGGACCAGTGAACAGCTCTTCAGAGTGTCCAAGTGTGGGATCAATTGCTGTCTGACGACACTCGGCATGGTGGGAGGAAGGAGCATCAGGGTGAGGAGGAGTATGCGGTCGAGACTCACGGCTATTAAGAGTTGACCGTGTGGAAGACAGACCGGAGGTGTTGGTGCCCAGGTAACTGGAAGTATTATCTGCTATCCAATTAAGAACCTGTTCACACTGATCAGTTCTCAATAATGGTGTTGTTCTGTGCTTCCCTAGTAATTCGGTCAAGAAGTGGGAGCTAGAAGATGTGGCTGTTGGTTGTAGCACATTTTCACCTTGGCCACGGCCCCGTCCTCTGCACGAACCATCACCAGAACGTTCACTTCCACTTCCCTTGCCACGCGCCTTGCCCATTGTAAAGGAAGTAAAATAGCTTACACTTGCACTATCAATGGAAAAAGGGTAATAAAAAGTAGATTAGAACCGTGGAAGAGGAAAACCACAGTTCTATTTCTCTGGCCTACACCCGACTCTTTTAAACAATCTGAACAATCAGGGATAAACTATTACTGTTTTTCTTTACGTAAAAAATACCAAAACCTGATTGATAGAGATTTTTTACCGTGGGATGGCAAAACCACAGTTATTGTTTACTGGGGTATACCAGACTTTTTTAAATATATAGATTTGCGGCTGAACAGTGAGCGACACACTCAAACTGGGTTTTTTTTAGATACCAAAGGCCCAAAACTGGAAAGTACAGAGATTTGACCCGTGGAACTACAAAACCACACTGGGATTTGTCGGGCCTACACCAGACTATTTTCAACAGATATATTTTTGTGTCACAACAGTCAGTAGACACTACTGTTTTTCTTTGCGGAAATTATCTCAAAACCTGAATAATAGAGATTTTTTACTGTGGGATGTCAAAACCACAGTTATTGTTTACTGGGGTTTACCAGACTTTTTTAAATATATAGATTTGCGGCTGAACAGTGAGCGACACACTCAAACTGAGTTTTTTTAGATATCAAAGGCCCAAAACTGGATAGTACAGAGATTTGACCCGTGGAACTGCAAAACCACACTGGGATTTGTCGGGCCTACACCAGACTATTTTCAACAGATATATTTTTGTGTCACAACAGTCAGTAGACACTACTGTTTTTCTTTGCGGAAATTATCTCAAAACCTGAATAATAGAGATTTTTTACTGTGGGATGTCAAAACCACAGTTATTGTTTACTGGGGTTTACCAGACTTTTTTAAATATATAGATTTGCGGCTGAACAGTGAGCGACACACTCAAACTGTGTTTTTTTAGATACCAAAGGCCCAAAACTGGATAGTACAGAGATTTGACCCGTGGAACTGCAAAACCACACTGGGATTTGTCGGGCCTACACCAGACTATTTTCAACAGATATATTTTTGTGTCACAACAGTCAGGAGACACTACTGTTTTTCTTTACGGAAAATATACCAAAACCAGAATAATAGAGATTTTTTACTGTGGGATGGCAAAACCACAGTTATTGTTTACTGGGGTATACCAGACTTTTTTAAATTGATATATTTGCGGCTGAACAGTGAGCGACACACTCAAACTGATTTTTTTTTAGATACAAATGGCCCAAAAGTGGATAATACAGAGGTTTGAACCGTGGAAGTGCAAAACAACACTTCTGTTTCTCTAGCCTACACCTGACTATTTTCAACAGATATATTTGTGTCTGAAAAATCAGAGACACGCTTTTTTTTGGGGGGGGGACACCAAAAGGTTAATAAGACGGGTATTTGTACAGTGTGAAGGAGGAAAAAAGAAAGAGGATTTAGATGAAAAAAAAAAGGATTTTTCCTGGCCCCTGAGACCTGGAGCTAAGTCCAGCAATTTCAGCAACAGGAGCAGCACACATGACTGTAATGCAGCGTTTTCTGGTATAACCACTGCGTCTCCTATACAGCCGGCCTGCCTGATATCTGGGATGGATATTAGTCCTGAGAAGGACTGTTTGTTTGATCTGGCAGTCTTTACAGACCCTACACTAACTATTTCGCAGTTTATATCTCTCCCTAAATCAGCAGCGCTGTCCCTACACTGTCTGATCCGGAGCGACTGTGTCCAAGATGGCGGCGCCTGGTTTTAAATACTCGAGGTGACGCTGTGCGGCCAGCCAATCACTGTAATGCCCACAACCAACATGGCTGCGGCATTACTGTGACTGGCTGGCAATCCCTGCATGTTCATTGGCTCTGTAAAGAGCGCCAGACATGCAGGGCAGAGACCCGAGCTCCCGCCCGAGTAACCCGGAAATCCCGAGTAGCGTGATGCTCGGGAGAGTACCGAGCAGTGTCGAGCATGTTCGCTCAACACTATTTGTTATTAATGAAAAGATCATGGATGTAGGAAAATTTCTTGCAGACATAGCGAGCATTCCAGAGAGCTCCTGTTAGTGGGGCTGGGGAAGCAGGGGCTGGGCGGATGGATATAAGGTTACAAAGGTTGTGAAAGTTTATGACAAATCATGGATAGAAGGCGGAACAGACTTTGGGGATGTGCTGAGGGCCAGGATTTGGAAAGATATCGCGGGCAGTCAGAAGGAGCAGGGAACGTGTTAGTAGGTGGAAGCAGGAGAGGTCATGAGGTGACTGTCTGGAGTGAATATTGATGAATTGTTTTAAGGAGGAGGTGAGATGAATGGGGCGGATAGAGGGAGAGATGAAGAGTAGTGTTGAGCCACCCCCGTAGTGTTCGAGTTCGGTTCGGTTCGTCGAACACCCGTGTGTTCGCAGAACTGTTCGTCGAACTGTTCGTCGAACACCTTCGAACACCATTAAAACCAATGGCAGGCAAACAAAAACACATAGAAACACATAGAAAACACCTTCAAAGGTGTCCAAAAGCTGACAAACTGCTCAGAAGACACAACTAACACATGGAAAAGTGACAAGTACATATAGTCATGCGAAAAGAAAAGAGGTGGAGGAGTAAAAGGAGGGGGAGACACAGATATAGGCATGTCATGCCCTTCTAAAATCCAAAAAGTGAGAAGCCGAGACGGCCAGTCCGCTCCTGCCCGTGCCACCTCCGTGTCGCCGGGTTTGTGCCAGAGCCGCGGTGAACCCTGACGGCCAGCCCCCCTCTCCCAATACTGGTGCCTGTCCGCTGGTGGGTCGAGAGAGCCCCCCTGTGGTGGAGGCAGCTCTAAGCTTTTTAATTTAAATTGTCCCTCTAATTTGAATGAATACACTTTAAATCCATTTACAAGGATCTATTGGAGGGCAAGTCTCATGCCAGCAGCCGCGTAATTCCAGCTCCAGTAGCGTCCACTAAAGCTGCTGCAGTTAAAAAGCTTTTATAAGGATCGAGCTCGGCTGTCCACCGCAAGGCATCCTAGTGCCAGTCCCAGCCCCTATGCCTTGGGGTGCCTCCTGATGCTCTTCACTAAGTATCCCGTGGTCCCGAAGCATTTCCTTTGAAAAAATTAAGTGTCCAAACTACAGGTGGTGTAGCTTGCTTAACAGCCGGGATAATCCGCTGACTAGCAGACACTGCTACTAGGCACAAAGTATTTCCTGGGCTAGATGCAGTTAAAAATTTGTAAGTAGATACTCTCGTTGGATGCTGAGAAAGCATTCCATAGAGTCTCCTGGCACGCCATATATGATTCTCTTAAAAAGCTTGGGGTAGGGGTCTAGGGGACCCTTTTATAGCCAAAATCACGGCCCTGTATCACAATACGTCACCTAGGCTGAAGATAAATGGAACTGTAGCACCGAGGGCTCGGTTGCTACAGACGTATTGCACCTCACCCAGAGGTGTGATATCTCACTCTCAGATAAGGATGGAGTGTGAATCAGGACCCGACACCTGCATGCATTACACCACATTGCCGTGGGGCAGGGCGACCAATATGCCCCTGAGATGGGCACGACAGTCCCTGTCCCTGGCTGGAGTGGGGGGAGGGAACACTGAGGAAGGGGAACCCTGCAGTGCAGGAGCAGGGAGGAAGCAGTTCCTGGGTGCATTGAGAAGGGAGTATAAAAGGTGGGCACCATCTTAGTTCAGTGCAGAGAAGTCTGAGCAGAAGTGGCAGGGAGCAGGGGCTCTGCATGAGCTCTGCTCCGGAGGCGGGCCTAGTAACAGAGGCCCAGGCCTGCAAGAGGGAGAAGGAAGGAAGAGGAGCGGAGAAGGCTCCAGGAACGAGGAATGAAGGGATCCCAGGGGTGCGGACGGGCGAGTCGCCACCGCACGCCCGAATCCACCTGCGTGGAGGGGTCAGGCCAAAGGGGGAGACCGGTCCCCGAACTAGTGGAGGCAGGAAACGACCCTCAGCTAGAAACCGGAGGCTCTGACATTTTATGTGGCGCAGCCCCTTGCTCCACCCGCTAGGAAGGCACCACATAGGGTCAGGGAAACTGGCGCCAAGTTTACCAAGAGGAGGCCCGAGGCAGCCGGACAGAAGTGTTGGTAAGAAAGGCCAGACAAAGGACACACAAAGGGGGTCCTGTGAAGCGCTCCAAAGTTATCTGGGAGTTGTCTGAGCCCCTCACCTGGTGAGCACAGTACGACGTGGGCAGCCGTTACCTGCAGACGTGGTCTGGATAATAAGAACTGTGAGTAAAGGCCCTGAACTGCATCACTGACTCCGTGTCGTTACTGCTGCTGCCCTGCACCATCATCCCCATCCTCCGCATACACTGCCCTGAGGCTATACTCCTCCCGTGGGGAGTTATGCTACGCTCTGCTGCACCCACAACACCAGCCTTAGCGGTCTGCCCTGTAGCGGCGGTTCACTCTGACCGCAATCCACGGGTGGCGTAGTCGGACATTTAAACATCAAAACCACATAAATAGTTCCGCCACTGGTTTGACCGCCCTGAGCCACGGAACCGGATCGCCGCCACGAAGACTACAACCACCAGCATCCACCAAAAAGGGTCCGGCTCCGGGTGTCCCAAGGCCCAGGGGGTGCGTCAGAACATTTTCATCACCTTTCACAATCACCAATGGGACAAGGCAGTGATGTCCTCTGTCCCCTCTCTTATACATCCTAGTGACGGAGCACCTGCTCTCATCAATTCGCCATAACCCCAATATTAGGTGGATTGAGGTGGGAGGCACCGAGTACAAGTGCTCTCTATTTGCTGATGATGTCCTAGTATATATCACTCAATCACATATATCCATCCCTGCTGTTATGGCTGAAATAGATCACTTTGTTACATGGTAAAATTTTAAAATCAATGCAGCGAAGTATGAGGCCCTCGATGTCTCCCTCCCTAAATCCATATAGGATTCCATCCAGTCCAACTTTCCCTTTGCCTGGCCCTCACAGGGTATCAAATACTTAGGAATTCCTATTCATAGAGACCTCTCCCATCTATGTTATCTTAATTTTGGGCCCTTTATTGAACAATTCCATACAGACCACGGTTGGCAAGTTAGAACTGTAAGATTCACTACGTGAACCACTGGTGTTTTGTGGAAAAGCACATGTACACCGCGTTCCAAATTATTATGCAAAAAGTGTTTAGGAGTGATAAGGGAAGAATTTGTTTGTTTGTCAGTTAAACTCATTGATGGTGATGTGTGTCAGGGCTCTTTATATCACTGTAAGCAATTGCAGACACCTGTGCTAATTAGTTTGGCAGGTGTGTCCAATGAAAGGCAAGACTACTTAAGAAGGCTCTCTCACATTATTAAGCAGCCTACATTTTCTGCCTAAATGGGAAAGAAAAAGGATGTGTCGGCTGCTGAGAAGCAACAAATTGTGGAGTGTTTAGGTCAAGGCATGACTACAATCAACATTGTGCGATGATCAGGATGAAGTGTCTTGGCAATCAAGAAGTATGTAGCTGATTCACAGTACACACGTGTGCGTGCTGATAAGGGCAAATTGAGGACTCTTTCCTACAGGCAATTACGTCAGGTTGAAAGAGCAGCGGCAAAAAAGCCTTGTCATAGCAGCAGACAAGTTTTTGAAGCTGCTTGTGCCTCCAACGTCCCCCGAACAACAAGATGCAGGGTCCTTCAGAGGTTTGCAGCTGTGCATACGCCATCCTGTCGACCTCCTCTATCCACTTCACACAAGCAGAAACGGCTCCAGTGGGCCAAACATTACATGAAGACTGATTTCAAAACTGTTTTGTTCACGGATGAGTGCCGTGCAGCGCTCGATGGTCCAGATGAATGGAGTGGAGGATGGCTGGTTGATGGACACCCCACGCAAACACGGCTACAGCGCCAACAAGGAGGAGGTGGAGTAATGTTTTGGGCTGGAATCATGGGGAGAGAGTTTGTCGGCCCCTTTAGGATCCCTGAAGGCGCTAAAGATGAACTCCATAATGTATGTGGATTTTCTCAAACAGCACTTCCTGCCATGGTTCAAGAAGAAGAACCGTGTATTTCACAGCAAGATCATTTTTCTGCATGATAATGCACCATCTCATGCTGCACATAAAACATCTGCATCTCTGGCTGATATGGGCATAAAAGGGGACAAACTTATGGTGTGACCCCCATGCTCCCCTGACCTCTACCCCATTCAGAACCTTTGGAGCATCATTAAAAGGAGTGTCTATGATGGCGGGAGGCAGTTCACATCTAAGCAACAGCTCTGGGAGGGTATTCTGTCCTCATGCAAAACAATTGAAGCAGAAACCATCCAAAACCTGACAAATTCAATGGACGAGAGAGTTCAGAAGCTCCTTTCGAACAAGGGGTCCTATGTGAAAATGTAACATCACCTAGAATAAAGTTTTGGGTTGAAAACTGTTTGATTTCAGTTTCTAACAACCTGCTAATGCTTATAATTTCAAAAATGACCATTTTTTTGGTCTTTATTAAAATGAAAAGGTTGATCGAAAAGTTTGGGGGATCTAAGAGTGTGGCAACCCAGTAGTCATGATTACTTCGAATTCTGACAATATGAGGGTCATGCTGCAGGTAGTGCAGCAAGAAGGCACTTATGTGCCTTGCGCATCTCGGAGCCCCAAAATTATTTTCCGGGCTAGATGCAGCTAAAAATTATTTTTAATTTTAAATCTGTTGAAGCTTATTATAGATGGCCTAATAGGATCAGTGCTGCACACTGCTACAAAGCCCAAATTATTTTCCAGTCAAGATACAGATAAACATGATTAGTAATTTGAAAGCTTAAAACGGTTGGTAGGGTGATTTTAACCAATCATCAAGCTTTTACTCTCCCCAGGATGACACAGGGGTAGAAAAGTCGTTTCGGATCCATGATTTGTTCATCTTTATGAACGTGAGTCTGTCTACATTATCAGTGGAGAGCCGCGTGCGCTTATCTGTCAGCACACCACCAGCAGCGCTGAACACACGTTCAGACAGAACGCTGGCTGCGGGGCATGACAAGATCTCCAAGGCGTAAGTGGCTAGCTCCGGCCATTTATCCAGATTGGAAGCCCAAAAAGAGCAAGGGTCCAGTGACACAGTCGTGGCTTCAATGTTTACTTGGAGATACTCCTGTACCATCGTCTCTAGGCGTTGACTATGTGTCAGACTTCTTGTCTCCTGTGGCCTTGCAAAGGATGGGCTAAAAAAGTGGTGAAATGATTCCGCAAAATTGATGTTACCAGCAGATACTGTGGTTCTGTTACGGTTTGAGTGCTGAACACTTGACGGTCCCACGGTTGGCAAGTTGGAACTGTGAGATTCACTACGTGCACCACTGGTATTTTGTGGAAAAGCACATGTAAGATTCTGCAACAGTCTCTGCTGATACTCCTGCATGCGTGCATCCCTTTCTATGGCAGGAATAATTTCTGCAAATTTACTTTTGTACCGGGGATCTAACAGTGTGGCAACCCAGTAGTCAGGATTATTTCTAATTCTCACAATTCGAGGGTCATGTTGCAGGTAGTGCAGCAAGAAGGCACTCATGTGTGTTGCGCATCCAGGAGCACCAAGTCCCTGTTGTGTTGGTGGCGAGGTAACAATCATGCTTCCTTCCTCTGTCCTCTCCCCCCAACCTCGCACAACATAAATGTGATCAAGGTCTCCCTCATCTGATGAGTCTTCCATCAGTTCGTCCTCCACTTCTTCCTGGGCTCCTGCACCTTCCTCACTAGTTTGGCTGCTACCATGCGCCCTGGTAAAACCATCTCCCCCACCTTCACATGCCTGCCGCCTTGGTGCTGCCGACCGTCTGGACCTTGCAGATGTTAGCCCTTCCGCATACAACTCCTCCTCCTCTACTTCCTCCACCTCCTCTTGTGCCACCACCTGACTCCGAATTCTGTTTAACATGTGCTCCAGCATGTAAATCACCGGAATAGTCATGCTGATAATGGCATCGTCAGCACTAAACATCTTCGTCGCCATTTCAAAACTGTGCAGAAGGGTGCATAGGTCCCTGATCTGAGACCACTCCTCCAGCGTGATTTGCCCCACCTCTGAATCTCGTTGGCCCAGGCTATACGTCAGAACGTATTGCACCAGGGCTTGTCGGTGCTGCCACAGTCGCTGCAACATGTGCAGAGTTGAATTCCACCGGGTAGGCACATCGCATTTTAGCCGGTGAAGTGGCAGGCCCAACGACTTCTGTAGAGATGTAAGTCGCTGAGCTGCGGGATGCGAACGGCGGAAGTGAGCACACAGCGACCGTGCCCTCTGCAGAAGGCCATCTAGTCTGGGATAGTGGGCTAAAAATTGCTGGACAACCAGGTTCAACACGTGAGCCATACAAGGCACGTGTGTGACATTGCCCCGGCGAAGGGCCGCACCCAGGTTTGCAGCATTGTCGCACACGGCCTTCCCTGGTTTCAGGTCCAGTGGAGACAACCATTCATGAAATTGGTTCTCCAGAGCTGACCACAACTCCTCAGCTGTGTGACTCACATTTCCCAGACATTTCAATGTAAAAACCGCCTGATGACGTTGAGCCCTACTGCCAGCATAGTAAGGAGGTGTGCAGGATCCCTTCTGCGCAGTTAGAAAGCTTGTGGCATGACCAGACAGGCTTTGGGTGCAGGTGGAAGACCGAGAGGAGGTTGAGGAGGCAGAAGCAGTGGAGGAAAAATGACATAAAGAGGATTGACGCACAACTCGTGGGGACGGCAAGACTTGGACAGCAGCCCCTTGTCCTGCTGTCACCATAGTTACCCAGTGCCCAGTCAGCGACATGTAACGCCCCTGTCCATGCCTACTCGTCCAAGTGTCTGTGGTGAAATGCACCCTGTCACACACAGAGTTTCTCAAAGAAGCGGTGATGTTGTGTGCGACATGCTGGTGGAGCGCAGGCACACCTTTCTTTGAGAAGTAGTGCCGACTGGGCATCTGGTACTGGGGCACTGCGACGGACATAAGGTCTCGAAAATCCTCTGTGTCCACCAGGCGGAAAGGCAGCATTTCTGTAGCCAAGAGCTTGCAGATGGTGAAATTCAACCTCTTAGCTTTCTCATGGCTAGGAGGAAATGGTCTTTTACTTGTCCACATCTGAGGGACCGAGGGCTGGCTATTGTGCTTAGACGGGGTTGATAAGGGTGTCCCCGGCAAACTGCCGGTCTGTGAGGAAGATGCAGGCGGACATGTTAGGTTGCCTTGATCCAAAGGTGGTGCTATCGATGTCGGACAGCGCTCAAGACCAGCTGGTGTTACCACCTCCAAAGAAAATGATGACCTGCCAATCACGCTGGCTGTTGCGGGTAAAGAGGTGGCAGGTCTGCGCCCCAAAACAGGTGTGACTGCTGTCCCCCCAGTCACAGAGGATGAAGAGGCCGCGGATGTACAAGATATGGCAGATGGTGGTTGGCCCGGCCGGCTAGACCGCATTGTAGCACACTGAGCTTCCCACTGCAACTTATGCTTCATGTCCATGTGCCGGTTCATGCATGAAGTACTCAAACTATGTATTTTTTGGCCTCTACTTAGCTTTTGCTGACAAATGTTACAGATAACACGAGTTGGGTCATCTTTATCGATCTGAAAAAATGCCCAGGCTATGCAAGGCTTAGCACCCATGCGACCTGAAGAGCCACCACGACTTGTGGTGAGAGGCAGAGTTGTGTTTGAGGATGCAGTTGTTGACGTGCTTCCAGTACTACGTCTCTGTCCAGGAAGGCGCAACCTGACCTCGTCGTCACTAGCATCTTCCTCCACCTCCTCTGCTGACCACATCTCTTGGCTGACTGTGGGTTGACAGTAAGTGGGATCTCCGACCTCATCATCATCACCCTGTGCGTTATCACACCCGTCGTCCTCAGAGCCAACCTGTTCCTGCCCTGACAAAAAACTAAAGTTGTCGCTCCAATCAGGTATTTGAGTCTTATCATCGTCTTCCTCATTGTCTCCACCAACAGGAGTTACAGTTTGGGAATGAGGGTCTACATTATGGTCAGAACCTTCTGCGTCTGGTCCTGGATCCGACTCATAAAGATTCTGGGCATCAGTGCAGATCATTTCCTCGTCTGGATTCACAGAAGCGCTGGAGTCGACCTCTGATTCCCAGGCTATAGTATGAGTAAACAGCTCTGCAGAATCAACCATCTGTTCTACCTCATACTCAGACGGGCAGCTGGAGATTTGGGAGCTGTGAGGAAGCAAGTGCGATTTGGGTGACACCTTTGAGGACTGGAGTATTTGTGATGTTGAAGTTGATGTGGAGGAGAGCCCACTTAAAGGAGCACTTGATATCCGTTGAAGCACCTGCTGTTTTTGTGCCTCATCTGGAATTTGTAGCGATTGGCGTGGCCGTAAGAAAGGGATCTTATCACATTGTCCGCTAAAAGAAGTAGACATTTTAGTTTGGCTGGAAGATGGTCTTTCTTCTGCACCTACCCCACGGACACAACCTTTTTTCCCCTTCCCAACACGCCTATTCCCCTTTCCACCAGCAGCAGGCCTTTTTCCACTCATTTTGGTGGTTAACTAATTCACAACTCTGGAGTTGTTTGCACAAAAAAACAATGGATGGTAACCGAGCAGAGCTGAGTGGCCAAACTGTGGTATTAGGCCAAAACTATTGGCTGGGTTAGATGCAGAAAAAAATTATTTTTAATTTGCAACCTGATGGAGGTCAGTATAGATGGACTAATAGACCAAGTCCCACACACCGCTAGAAGCCCAAATATTTTTTCAGAGCTAGATGCAGAAATTTTTTTTATTCAATTTGCAACCTGATGGAGGTCAGTATAGATGGACTAATAGACCAAGTCCCACACACTGCTAGAAGCCCAAATATTTTTTCAGAGCTAGATGCAGAAAAAAATTATTTTTAATTTGCAACCTGATGGAGGTCAGTATAGATGGACTAATAGACCAAGTCCCACACACCGCTAGAAGCCCAAATATTTTTTCAGAGCTAGATGCAGAAAAAAATTATTTTTAATTTGCAACCTGATGGAGGTCAGTATAGATGGACTAATAGACCAAGTCCCACAAACCGCTAGAAGCCCAAATTTTTTTTCAGAGCTAGATGCAGAAAAAAATTATATTCAATTTGCAACCTGCTGGAGGTCAGTATAGAAGGACTAATAGAACAAGTCCCACACACTGCTAGAAGCCCAAATATTTTTTCAGAGCTAAATGAAGAAAAAAATTATTTTTAATTTGCAACCTGATGGAGGTCAGTATAGATGGACTAATAGACCAAGTCCCACACACCGCTAGAAGCCCAAATATTTTTTCAGAGCTAGATGCAGAAAAAAATTATTTTTAATTTGCAAACTGATGGAGGTCAGTATAGATGGACTAATAGACCAAGTCCCACACACCGCTAGAAGCCCAAATATTTTTTCAGAGCTAGATGCAGAAAAAAATTATATTCAATTTGCAACCTGCTGGAGGTCAGTATAGAAGGACTAATAGAACAAGCCCCACACACTGCTAGAAGCCCAAATATTTTTTCAGAGCTAAATGCAGAAAAAAATTATTTTTAATTTGCAACCTGATGGAGGTCAGTATAGATGGACTAATAGACCAAGTCCCACACACCGCTAGAAGCCCAAA
The DNA here is from genome assembly GCF_046119375.1 of Phyllobates terribilis. NCBI lineage: Eukaryota > Metazoa > Chordata > Amphibia > Anura > Dendrobatidae > Phyllobates > Phyllobates terribilis. The sequence continues at coordinate 289,690,523 of NW_027362761.1, forward strand.
TATTTTTTCAGAGCTAGATGCAGAAAAAAATTATATTCAATTTGCAACCTGCTGGAGGTCAGTATAGAAGGACTAATAGAACAAGTCCCACACACTGCTAGAAGCCCAAATATTTTTTCAGAGCTAAATGAAGAAAAAAATTATTTTTAATTTGCAACCTGATGGAAGTCAGTATAGATGGACTAATAGACCAAGTCCCACACACTGCTAGAAGCCCAAATATTTTTTCAGAGCTAGATGCAGAAAAAAATTATTTTTAATTTGCAACCTGATGGAGGTCAGTATAGATGGACTAATAGACCAAGTCCCACACACCGCTAGAAGCCCAAATATTTTTTCAGAGCTAGATGCAGAAAATTTTTTTATTCAATTTGCAACCTGATGGAGGTCAGTATAGATGGACTAATAGACCAAGTCCCACACACTGCTAGAAGCCCAAATATTTTTTCAGAGCTAGATGCAGAAAAAAATTATTTTTAATTTGCAACCTGATGGAGGTCAGTATAGATGGACTAATAGAACAAGTCTCACACACTGCTAGAAGCCCAAATATTTTTTCAGAGCTAGATGCAGAAAAAAATTATTTTTAATTTGCAACCTGATGGAGGTCAGTATAGATGGACTAATAGACCAAGTCCCACACACCGCTAGAAGCCCAAATATTTTTTCAGAGCTAGATGCCGAAAAAAATTATATTCAATTTGCAACCTGCTGGAGGTCAGTATAGAAGGACTAATAGAACAAGTCCCACACACTGCTAGAAGCCCAAATATTTTTTCAGAGCTAAATGAAGAAAAAAATTATTTTTAATTTGCAACCTGATGGAGGTCAGTATAGATGGACTAATAGACCAAGTCCCACACACTGCTAGAAGCCCAAATATTTTTTCAGAGCTAGATGCAGAAAAAAATTATATTCAATTTGCAACCTGATGGAGGTCAGTATAGATGGACTAATAGAATGATGCTATGCCCAAAAGATTTTACTTCACTAGGTGCAGTAAAAAAATTGGTATTCTATACACAGGTGGTATATCTTGCAACACAGATAGGCTACTCCACTGACTAACACACTCTGCAATAGGCCAAAAAGGATTAGCTTTGCTAGATTCAGCCAAATGCTGTGAAAAAAACTTGCACAGCACTGGCACAGACCTGCCTGGCAAAAACTGATAGGAACTGATGTAACCTAGTACTGAAAAGGACTCCAATTACAATTAGTCTTTACTCCCACAATCTATCTATTTAAGAGCACAGACCTGCCTGATAAAAGTCGTAGGAAATGCTGTAACCTAGTCCTTAAAAGGACTGCAATCACAACTATTCCCTACTCCCAAGCTATCTGTATATTTGTGCGAAAATTGGCTTGAAATTAACAAGGTATAGCGCACACAGCAACAGCGGTGCCGTCTAACACGCAGCTGCAGCAGTGAGAAAATGGTGGCGACGGGGAAAATGGCTTGGTCTTATAGGGCAAGGACATGTGACATACACTGCCAATCACACATGCCCTTGCTTGTGTGAAAAAAAGCACTTCGCTCCGTGTGTGCGCTGCTGATAGGCTGACAGATTGCACCTCCCCACTGCACATGCGGGAAAGAGAAAAAAAAATGGAGATCTTCATTGTTCCTGCAGAGATCCATCCCCTGCCCCTCCCCCCGCCCCGCTGTACACTCAAACTGCGTATTAACATTAATTTTCATCATTACTGAGAAAAAATCCAGTCATGATTTTGGTGCACGAACAGTTATCGAACATAACCTCGAACAGCCGAATTTTTCTCAAATTGTTCGTGTTCGCCGACCGGCTCGAGCACCGCCCAAAACAGCTCGAATTTGAGATTGGCGAACAGTTCGAGTAGAACAACGCTCATCTCTAATGAAGAGTTCCTTACTATGTGTAGGTATTAGGGGGGGGTTAGTAGAAAGTGAAGAACTATAGAGGAGAGAGTGAAAACAAAGAGAATCATTGTTTACTTTGCCTGGGTATCCTTTTTCCTTCTGTTCCATTCAGGATTAATTCAATGCCACACTTGTATGATCCACACTTGGTGATACACACTGCCAGACTACTTCACCAGACTTAGACTTCACAATATATATGCTAGCAAATGCATCCAGGCGTTAAGGAGAGGGGAGAGGCCTCCAATCCATCTTTATCAGATAATTACAAATTGGCCCAGATGCAGGATATAACACAAGCAAAGTTAAACAGGCTGAACATAAAGAAAAGTGTTGAACAGGTGTTGTGCTGTGGTCAGCTAGCAAACATACCAGGTTAGTGCAGACAGGAATGGCAAGATAGATCACACATAGGGAAAGCTGGGTGTCGTACCAGGTTAGCGCAGACAGGAATGGCAAGATAGATCACACATATGGAAAGCTTGGTGTTGTGCCAGGTTAGTGCAGACTGGAATGGCAAGATAGATCACACATATGGAAAGCTGGGTGTCGTACCTGCAAGAAGAATACACAAATGGACATGCTGATTAGAGTGCGATGATCATAGATTTCAAGATGCAGACTGTATACATAGCATTATATTAAGGATTAATTCAATGCCACACTTGTATGATCCACACTTGGACACTTAGTGATACATATTGCCAGACTTCTGTTACTAACATGATACAGCAGGTCACAAACAGCTTGCATTTTTTTGGATACAGCTGAATTTCACCGCCATAATATTACTGGCTGAGATGTGGCCTGCTGTATCATGTTAGTAACAGAAAAAATTAGATTTTTTACTGTGGACGAGGCTTGTATACAGCAGAATAAATGCGGCAAAAAATGACATGCTGAGATATGGCCTGCTGTATGTAGAACGTTAGTAACAGAAAAAAATAGATTTTTTTATACTGTGGATGAGCTCTGGATACAGCTGAATTTCACCGCCAGAAATTTACAAGCTGAGATGTGGCCTGCTGTATCACGTTAGTAACGGAAGAAATTAGATTTTTTTCTGTGAATGAGCTGTGGACATAGCTGAATTTCACGACCAAAAAATACAAGCTGAGATGTATCCTGTATCACAGTAGTAACAGAAAAAAATTGATTTTTGTACTGCGGATGAGGCCTGTATACAACAGAATATATGCACCAAAAAATTACAAGCTGAGATGTGGCCTGCTGTATGTAGCACGTTAGTAACAGAAAAATAAGATTTTTTTTTTTTACCGTGGATGAGCATATACAGGATACAGCTGAATTTCACCACAAAAAAAATGCAAGTTAAGATGTGGCCTGCTGCTTCATGTTAGAAACAGAGGAAATTATTATTTATTTTTTGCTGTGGACGAGCTCTGGATAGAGCTGAATTTCACCGCCAGAAAAATACAAGCTGAGATATGGCCTCCTGTATCACGTTAGTAACAGAAGAAATTAAATTAGATTTTTTTTTTACTGTGGACGAGCTCTGGATACAGCTGATTTTTACTGCCAGAAAATTACAAGCTGAGATCTGGCCTGCTGTATCACATTAGTAACAGAAGAAATTAGATTTTTTGTACTGTTTACAAGCTCTGGATACAGGTGAATTTCACCACCAGAGAATTACAAGCTGAGATGTGGCCTGCTGTATCACGTTAGTACCCGAAAAAATATTTTTTTTTACAGTGGACGAGGGTGTAAACAGCAGAATATATGCGGCAAAAAATTACAAACTGAGATATGGCCTACTGTATGTAGCACGGTAGTAACAGAAAAAAATTGATTTTTGTATTGTGGAAGAACTGTGGATACAGCTGAACTTCACCGCCAAAACATTACAAGCTGAGGTTTGGCCTGCTGTATGTAGCATGGTAGTAGCAGAAAAAATTAGAGTTTCAAAGGTGTACTCCTGCATGCAGCATAATATCAGCAGTGCACTGCAGAGTCCTATGCTGAAATGTGGCCTGCAGTCTCTGTTTGGACCACACTAATAGCAAAAACGATTAATTTGCTGGAAGGTCAATTTTCCAGTGACACAGGATCCTATCTATGTAAACTATCTGACTTAGAAGCAACCGCCTGGCTAACTATCTCAATCTCTCAGTATCCAGGAGCAGCGTCAGGAGCAGCCTCTCTGCGCTTTTAAACTGACAAAATGGTGCTAAAACAACATGTGCATTCTTTATATGGAGAGGGATATGTGACTTCAGCTGCCAATGACAGAAGCCCTTTTGTCTGAACGTTGTGGATGGTTCCTGCGCCCTGAATCTGCACACATTAAGTTAAGAAAAAAAAAGATTAACAGAACGCCGCTACTCTGAACTCTCCCACCCCTCTCCTCATCAAACACGTCCACCCCGCTCATCAAGCAGCACCACTACCCTAGACAAAATTCTAATAAATACTGTAGTGGAAACGCAATTATTTCCTGCACTTTTGCTGAATTGAGCCGATTTTCAGTAAAAACGCTCGGGTGTCTGATCACGAATTCGAATGTGCAATATTCGTGCCGAATTTGAAAAAAAAAATTTCTGAACATGTTCGCTCTTCTCTAGTCAAAAGCAGCCTTGCTCATGATGGGGATTTAGGATGGGGAGGGGTGCTCACAGGTTTTCTTTAATGGTTTAATAACTTGTTGTTATTAATAGTGATGAGCGAGCATGCTCGCTACTGCTCGAGATGCTCGGCGCCCGCTGAGTATTTCTGGGGTTTCTCGGCAGGAGCTCGGGTTCCCTCCCTGCATGTTTGGCACTCTTTACAGAGCCAATGAACATGCAGGGATTGTCTGCCTCTCAATGTAATGCCACAGCCACAGCATCATCAGATCTATATTAGACTTGGCGTGCTCATCACAGTCTCTCCGGAATAAGACAGTGTAGGGAGAGGTGCTGCTAAGCTAAGGAGAGATTTGCTAGTATCTAGTTAGTGTAGGTATACAACACTATATTAGAGACACATATCCATCTCAACAAACAGTCCTTCTGAAGACTAATCCATCTGCAGAGATATCAGGCAGGCAGTGCATATAGGCAGGCAGGCAGTGTATATAGCAGACTGCAGTGCATATTGCACAAGAGGCTCCATTCCAGTTTTGGCTGCTGCTGCTGCTGTTAGATATTTCTAGATATAGGCCCAGGTCTCTTTGGATCATAATCCTCATTATTTGCCTAAAAAGCAATCCAGAGAACACTGTTTTTCTGCTCCATTTGCTTTTTGACACTGCAGAATACAGTCAGGTCCTTTCCATATTACATTGCTAAAAATCCAGCTATTTAAAACTGTGGTTTGTCCATCACACGGATCACATATACGTTTTCAGAAAATACTGCCATTCCTGGCCTCCATTAAAAATTTGTTTCAGTGTGTCAGTGAAGCTATTGACACCAGTTTGCGGTTCAAAATAGTTACCTACAGGCCAGGTATTTAAAACTCTGTTTTCTCCGTCACACGGATCCCATATACGTTTTCAGAAAATGCTGCCATTTCTGGCCTCCATTAGACATTTATTTCAGTGTGTCAGTGAAGCTATTGACACCAGTTTGCTGTTCAAAATAGTTACCTACAGGCCAAGTATTTAAAACTGTGTTTTCTTTGTCACATGGATCACATAAACGTTTTCAGAAAATGCTGCCATTTCTGGCCTCCATTAAAAATTTGTTTCAGTGCGTCAGTGAAGCTATTGACACCACTTTACTGTTCAAAATAGTTACCAATAGGCCAGGTATTTAAAAATGTGTTTTCTCCGACACACGGATCACATATACGTTTTCAGAAATTACTGCCATTTCTGGCCTCCATTAAAAATTTGTTTGACACCAGTTTGCTGTTCAAAATAGTTACCTACAGGCCAGCTATTTAGAACTGTGGTTTGCCCATCACAAGGATCACATATAAATTCGTTCCAAATTCAGCCATTTCTAGTGAGCGTGGAAAATATTGTCCTTCATTTAAAATTGGCAAGGCACGTGGCAAGGGAAGGGGAACTGGACGTGATGGTGATGGTGCATGCAGACGCCGAGGCCGTGGGCAAGCTGAAATTGTGCCACAACAAACTCCCACATCTTCTTGTTGGACCTTCCTGTCCCAATTAATAGGGGACTGCTGAACACACTATTGAACACAGAGCTGTGTGAAAAGGTTATTGGTTGGATAGCAGATGCTTCCAGTCATTTAACCACCACCACCCTGTATTCCACAGGGTCAAGTCTCAGTAGCCGCATATTTCTCACCCTGAACCTCCTTCCCCTCACCATGCCAAGTGCCCAGAGACAACTGATCCCACACTTGGACACTCTGAAGAGCTGTTCACTTTTCCATTTATAGATTTGGGCCTCTTGCCCGGTCCACTTAAAGCGGGGCAAGAGGAGATCGCATGTAGATCGAAGTAGACGATGATGAGACACAATTGCCAGAAAGTCAGGAGGAGGACCAGGGTGCGGAAGTGGAAGACGAGGTGGAGGATGATATAGTAACTGACCCAACCTGGCAGGAGGACATGCAGAGCGAGGACAGCAGCACACAGGGGGAAGGAGGCAGAGCACCCCAACAGGTGGGAAGAAGCAGTGTGGTAGCCGCAGACAGAAGGCAGGCAACCGTTCCCCGTAACACCAACACGAAGGAAGTTGCCAGTGCAACAGTTCGGTCTTCCCCAGTCTGGTTGATTTTTTAACATTCTGCCAATAACCCCAAAAAGACCATTTGCACCACCTGCCAGTCTAGCATCAGCAGGGGTAGCAAAACTACCAGCCTTACCACCACCAGCATGATCAGGCACATGGCAGCAAAACACCCTACTTTGTGGGCCGAACCCCAGGGTCCAGGAACAGTGTTTCTGGGTGGCACCACTGCTTCTTCTGCTGTTGTGCATGCAAGCCAATCCCCTGTCCACTATGCATGCAAAGATGCCTCTTGCCCTGCACCTGTCATTGCACACTCTCAAGTAGCAGCATCAGGAAGCAAGACCACGTCCTTGTTCCAGTGCAGCGTTCAGTTGTCCAAAGCTCAGTCCTTGGAATGCAAGCGCAATTATGCAGCCAACGCCCCACAGGCCACACTACTAAATTCCCACATTTTGTGACTGCTTGCGCTCGAAATGTTGCATTTTAGACTCATGGAGATGGAAGAATTCTTCAACCTGATGCCGGCGGCCGTCCTTCAGTCCCCAGCCACCACTATTTCTCCCAGTATGCAATCCCCTCATTACACAAGCATGTGTCCCAAAACATTAGCCATGCCCTCAACAACGCAGTTACCGGGAAAGTCCACCTAACCACGGACTCGTGGACAAGTGCCTGTGGCCAGGGATGGTACATCTAGCTGACGGCACACTGGGTTAAAATAGCCGAAGCGAGGACCCATTTGGACCTTGTGAAGGAACACGCCCTCACGACGCCAAGGATTGTGGGCCCTAGGTCAATCAGGATTGCCCCCACAGTCTACACCTCCTGCACCTCATCCTCCGCAGCCTCCTCCTCCTCTTCAGCCTCCATCTCTGAAATGACCACATCAGTCACATGCTGGAAGCACTGCAGCACTGCCTCGGCCAAACAGAAACAGGCTGTGCTGAAGCTAATATGCTTAGGTGACAAACCGCAAAATAATGAAGATTTGTGGACAGCTCTGTAAGAGCATTCAGATCTGTGGCTCACTCCGCTGAACCTACAGCCAGGCATGGTCGTGTGTGACAATAGCCGGAACCTGGTGGCAGCTCTGAGGCGAGGCGAGCTCACACATGTACATGCCTGGCCCATTTGCTTAACCTCGTGGTTCAGCGGTTTCTCAAATCCTACCCAGAGCTTCCGGATCTGCTCTTTAAAGTACTCCTCCTGTGTACCCAATTTAGAAAGTCACCTACATCTTCCGCCAACCTTGCATTGCTTCAGCAGCGTTTGCAGCTTCAGGCTCACAGACTGTTGTGTGATGTCCCCATGCGTTGGAACTCTACATTGCTGATGTTGGGAAGGATTTGTGAGCAGAAGAGGGCAGTTGTTGAGTACCAGCATCAACAAGGCCATTGGTATTCAATTAAGACTCCACACATAAGACCTCAGGAGTGGAATGGATATCAGACATATGTACCATCCTCCAAAACTTTGAGGACTCCACCAATATGGTGAGCGGTGATGACGCCATATATAGCATCACCATCCCGCTTCTCTGTCTTCTGAAACGCTCTCTGCTCACAATCAAAGAGGATGCATTGCAGGCACAAAGAGATGGAGCAAGGAACCATATAGGGTGATTACACACAGCCCAGCCTCATCTCATCTCAACATGGATTGGGTGACAATGAGGAAGAGGAAGAGGAGGAGGAGGAAAATCAGGAGCTAGTTTCATGCACTATAGATGGTACTACCTGCACAACTATCATACTGTCTATTCAGCATGGATGGCCTGAGGACAGAGAGGAGGAGGAGGAAGAGGAGAGCATGGTCAGTCGTCCTCTTGGTGAGGACAGGGAAGTCTTGCCTTTTAGCAGTCTGGCTTGCATGGCTGAGTTTATGTTACATTGCCTTTCCCATGTCTCTCGCGTTCTCAAAATTTTGGTATTATAGGTGACAGTCATTATTGTTTGGTGACACTTCTAGACCCATGCTACAAGGAGAACTTTATATCTCTTATTCCTGAGGCGGACAGGTCTACAAAAATGGGGCAGTACCAGAAGGCCCTTATTGCTGAACTATTAAAAAAATTCCCATCTGAAAATGCTGGTGGCAGAGGTCACAGTTCGTTGGACAACTAAGAACTACAGCCGAGAAAGACATACCTCCAGTCAGGGAGAGGCAGGGGAACACTGTCAAAGTTCTGGGAGAATTTTCTCAGCCCCTCCCATCGCACAGGCCCTGATGCTCTGGGTACTCTCACAAGCAGTGCAAAGTTTGGGAAGATGCTGAAGGAGTACCTTTCCGATGGTACCAATGTCCTGCGTGATTCCTCTGTGCTTTATAATTATTGGGTATCCAAGCTGGATACGTGCAATGAACTGGCTCTCTACGCCTTGGAGGTCCTTGCCTGCCCTGCCATTAGCGTTTTATCAGAGCGGGTTTTTAGTGCCGCTGGTGGAATTATAACTGATAAGCGGATCCACCTGTCAACTGAAAATGCTGACAGGCTGACTCTTATAAAAATGAGCAAGGATTGGATTGGGCCAGACTTCTCAACACCACCGAATGATAGCAAGGTAACATAAACTCAAATCCAGTGTCTTTTTTTGTATTCAGTGTATTCCCATGCACCTTTCCACAGCCACACATGGGTATATGCTTCCTGATTTTGGCTATTTGCTCTTGTCCACCTCCTTCTCCTCATCCTCATCCTCCACCACCATATCACCAGGGTGACTGTGGTCCGTCATGCAACAACCACATAATTCTTTTTAAAGGGTATTTATGATGCCCATTTCCCGTCTAATGCATTTGTCTTAAAAAGTAATGTAAAAAAAAATACAAAACAGTAACATCTTTCTTTAGTATAAAAAACAGTCACCAATGTAACCTCAATGTAATCACATTGTTCAGCTCCTGCACCTCCTCCTCCATCTCTGAAATGAACACATCAGTCACAAGCTGAAAGCACTGCAGCACTGCCTTGGGCAAGCGACAACAGACTGTGCTGAAGTTAACATGCTTAATGCTTAGGTGACAAACCGACCATCATTACAGAGTTGTTGAAAGCTGTAACACAGCAGCCTGATCTGTGCCTCTCACTGCTGAACTTACAGCAAGGCATGGTCTTGTATGACAATGGGGGGGAACCTGGTGATGGAGAACTGACAGCCGGAGTAGATGCAGTTTCCCTCTATGCCAGTCCTTTCACCGAGATAAAGAATGTGTCTGTGGTGACATACAACTCCCACTGAGAAGCAGTTTCAAACTGAAAAACATTGGGCCAATGAGAGGATTTGATTCTGAGGGCTCACCTTTCTCCCCCGCTCAATAGCCCCATAGCTGCTGCAAATTTTGCGCTATCATGAACTCTCCTGATGGAGAAGCTAGGGCCCACCTGAGGACTCTCTGGTGGGACTGTCCAACCCTGCCGAGAAGCAGTCCTGGCTAAGAAATGTGTGTGGGAAGGTTACCGGACACTCTATGGCTTCTTCTTTTACTGAGGTGGAAACCCACGCAAACACAGGGAGAACAATCTGCTTCTTACTTGTTTTAACTTCTGCTTTCTCTCATCTCATCCGCCCTTTAACACATTCTGTGCACTCACTCCATATCCACCCCTCCCTCCTCCCCTCTCCCATCTATAACTCTGAGGCTCTACTGACCTTTCTCACCCACTCCAAACCATCCACCACCTCCATACAGCACTCAAAATGTTCATACAAATAATTGCACCACCTGCTCTTTCTCTTTTTTCTCCTTCTCCCTCCACTAGCATATACCACTCTCCTCCAGCTGCATATAGAAACCCTGCTAATCTTATTAACATTCAGTGCATGCCTTCTCCTATCGCTTTCCATTGCGCTCTCTGGAACGCACGGTCTGTGTGTAATAAACTAACGTACATTCACGATTTTTTCCTCTCTAATTCCCTTAACCTTCTGGCTATTACAGAAACCTGGATCCAGCATTCAGACACCACCGCAGCTGCTGCTCTCTCATTTGGTGGGCTGAAATTTTCACATACTGCCAGACCTGAGAATAGACAGGGTGGAGGTGTTGATTTGCTCCTTTCACCACAATGTGCTTTCCAGGTCATCCCCCTGGTTCCCTCACTCATGTTTCCTTCCTTTGAAGTGCACACCGTCAGATTCTTCAAACCCTTCTCCTTGCGAGTGACGGTTGTGTATCGCCCTCCAGGCTCCTCCCGCCAGTTCCTGGATCACTTTGCCACCTGGCTTCCTCACTTTCTATCCTGTGACATCCCCACCATCATCATGGGAGACTTTAATATCCCCATAAATGATCCCCTCTCCCAATCAGCCTCTCATCTACTTTCTCTAACCTCCTCATTTGGCCTCTCAGAATTTACTAATTCTCCTAAGCATAAAGACAGGAATACTCTGGACCTGGTTTTCTCCCGTCTCTGCTCGCTGCATGACTTTACTAACTCCCCTCTCCCACTCTCTGATCACAACCTTCTTTCCTTCTCTGTCAAGAGCCGTCTCCTCACCCGGGACATCCCCACTTACCACACTTATAGGAACACACGTACCATTAATACCCAGCAGCTTATGGGCAATCTCCACACATCTTTAGACTCCATCTCCTCCCTCTCCTGTCCAGGCTTAGCATTGTCACACTACAATAATACACTGAAGAGTGCCCTAGATGAAGCCGCACCTTCTACACGCAGAAAGACCCGACACAGACAACGGCAGCCCTGGCACACAATGCAAACACGCTTTCTCCAGCGTTGCTCTAAGTGTGCTGAGCGGCAGTGGAGAAAATCTCTTTTAGCAGAGGACTTCATCCACTTTAATTTCAAGCTCAAAACCTATAACTCTGCCCTTCATCTGGCCAAACAATCCTACTTCACCACTCTCATCACTTCACTGCCCAACAATCCAAAACGACTTTTTGAAACCTTAAACTCCCTCTTGTGCCCTAAAGCACAGACCCCCACCACCAACCTCAGCAGGGAGGATCTGGCCACTTATTTCCTAGAAAAAATCAACCACATCCATCAGGACATCTCAGCCCAATTTCCTCAGTGCCTGGATCCCCGTCCCTGCCACACTTCAAGCTCACTAGCCATCTTTGAGCCTGTTACAGAATAAGAAGCTACCCAGCTCCTCATTTCTTCTCGACCTACAACCTGCAACAGTGACCCCATTCAGTCACATCTCCTGCAGTCTCTCTCACCGGTGGTCACCACTCACCTGACTAAAATATTTAACCTCTCTCTTTCTTCAGGTATCTTTCCCTTCTCATTTAAACATGCCATCATAACCCCTTTACTTAAAAAGCCATCCCTGGACCAGAACTGCACTGCTAACTACAGACCTGCTTGGTCCACTCGCGTCTAATCCGCTATCTCTCACATAACTCTCTCCTCGACCATCTACAATCGAGGTTTCCGCTCCTTACACTCCACTGAAACTGCCCTCACTAAAGTCTCTAATGATCTACTAACAGCCAAATACAAAGGTCACTACTCCCTGCTGAATCTCCTGGATCTCTCCGCCTCATTTGACACTGTGGATCAACAGCTCCTCCTCACTATGCCCAACTCTATAGGCCTCAAGGACACCGTTCTCTCCTGGTTCTCCTCCTACCTCTCTGAACGCTCCTTCATGGTTTCTTTTGCCGGCTCCTCTTCCTCTCCTTGTCCCCTTACTATCGGAGTTCCACAGGGCTCGGTCCTAGGCCCCCTCCTCTTCTCTCTCTACACTGCCCCTATTGGACAAACAATCAGCAGATTTGGGTTCCAGTATCATCTCTATGCTGACGACATCCAACTATACACCTCTTCATCTGACATCACCCCTACCCGAATTCAAAATACCAAGGATTGTCTGTCTGCTGTCTCTAACATCATGTCCTCCCTATATCTTAAACTGAACCTCTCTAAAACTGAACTTCTTGTGTTTCTCCCCTCCACTAACCCAACTCTTCCTAACATTGAAATTACCTTGGAGGGTTCAACCATAACTCCCAAGCAGCACGCCCGATGCCTAGGGGTCATATTCGACACTAACCTTTCCTTTACCCCCCATATTCGATCACTCACTCGCTCCTGTCACCTGCATCTTAAAAACATCTCCAGAATTTGACCTTTTCTCACCTTTGAAACTGCTAAAACTCTTACTGTCACTCTTATTCACTCTCGTCTGGACTACTGCAACTCTCTTCTGATCGGTCTCCCTCTTACCAAACTTTCTCCTCTCCAATCCATCCTGAATGCGGCAGCCAGGGTCGTATTTCTGTCCAGCCGCTTCACCGATGCCTCCATCTTGTGCCATTCTTTACACTGGTTGCCGGTCCGCCTCAGGGTCCAATATAAACTCATCACTCTCACCGACAAAGCACTCCACAGTTCTGCACCGTCTTATATCTCCTCTCTCATCTCTGTCTATCGCCCTACACGTGCCCTCCATTCTACAAATGACCTAAGACTAACATCCCCCATAATCTGAACCTCGCAACTCCGTCTCCAAGACTTCTCTCGTGCTGCGCCAGTTCTCTGGAATGCACTACCCCAGGCGATCCGACTGATGCCTAGCCCCCATATCTTCAAGCGCGCTTTAAAAACTCATCTCTTTAAACAAGCCTACCACCTCAACTACTCAGTAAATTAACTTTCCCCTGTTCCCTCTTTCTAAATATCATTCAGAATCTGTTCCCTACTCTTCATCTGTCTCCACACCCTCCATGCACAAGATAACTGCACTTGGTACTCGAGTATTGCACTTAAACATACAGGCTGATGACCGGATCATACCACTTTATATGAAAATCCCTATTTATTATAATTGCCAGACCTGAAATAAAAAGCACTTTTCACCTATTGTGTCCCCCAATTTCCTTGTAGAATGTAAGCTTGCGAGCAGGGACCTCACTCCTAATGTAATTGCTTAAACTGTCCTTAAATTGTATTGAATTCATTGTCTGTACATGTCCCCGCTTAATTGTAAAGTGCTGTGGAATTTGATGGCGCTATATAAATAAAAATTATTATATTATTATTAACATAAAAATTCTTGCAGATGTTGTCCTTGCTGGAATTTGAACCCAGGATCCCAGCGCTGCAAGGCTTCAGTGCTAACTACTGAGCCAATGTGCTGCCGTTCACTCTCTGATATCTAACAGGCTGGAGAAACTTGCAACTACTGCCACTCTATCTTCAGCTCCTTTGTGAGAAACTAATGTATTTGGGCTGCCACTCAGTCTACCAAATAGAATTCCTCAGAAAGAAATTGGGAATGGCTTAACTACTGTTACTCGGGGCAGTGCTAATACCATGGTGTTGTACCATAGTTCACTGGAAATTTTACAGGCTGGAAGGAGGCAGGCAGATTCCCACAGAAAAGTACCTGCAGTAATGTTCGAGCACCCTTGCTTGTAGAAGGCGGAGACGATACCGGGAGAGATAGTGGCGGCTGGGGACTGAGTATGGACACCCGGCCGCCGCCGGCATGAGGTTGTGAAAAGCTTCCGCCTCCATGAACCTAAAAGGCCACATTTCAAGTGCAAGGCAGCATAAGAGGACATCCTCGGAGAAATGATAGCTGGAGTAGATACGGTTTCCCAAAAGTCAGTCCTTTCACCGATCTAAAAAATATGGCTGTGGTGAAATACAACTCACCAACAAGCTGTGGATTGGTTCTGTACCGTCCCTGGCCACATTCACTTGACCACGTGTTTGTGGTTAGGCGGTCCTTCCCAGTGAGTGCACTGGGGAGGACCCGGGTAATGTTGTGGGACCCATGCTTTTGGAAGGCGGAGACGACACCAGGACAAATAGTGGCGGCTGGGGACCGAGCATGGATACCCGGTCGCCGCCGCCATAAGGTTGTGGACAGCTTCCGCCTCCACGTGCCTAAAAGGCCACATTTCAAGTGCAAACAGCTGTAAAAAATTTGGCAGTATAGTATTGGTAGGTGGGTGGCTGGCTGCATACTTGCGCTTGTATTCCAAGAAATGGGGTAGGGACAACTGAACGCTGCACTGGGACAAGGACATGGACGGTGATTGTTGCAAGTCTACAACGACAGGTGCATGGTGGGAGGCATCTTCTCATGCGCCAAGGATCACTTATGATGGGCACACTTTTAGGCAGTGACCTGGGAGTTAGAGATGCTTCCAGGGGTCTACTTCATGCTGTTCCATGTCATTTCAGCACTGTATGCATGTGTCTGATGATGTGTCACACACCACATGGCCAGATAAGGTTGTAAAATGTTATAATTACAATTTCCAGTGAATGCATTTGTCTTGGTTGAAAGCAATGCAAAAGTGCAAAAACACATCAGAAACGCTACGTGTGAACATAGACCAAAGTGTGGAGGATCATTTTTGTTTTTGTATATTTATTTTGCCTTATATACAAGTCATTACCCTGGAAAGGATATTCCTTAACATATTTCCCAAAATCCATTTTGGTTTTGTTTTTGTATCTTTTATTGTGAGTCTCTAAAAGTTGCGTAATACCTCTGACAACTTTGTTGACAGCAGTGGCCTGGCAGTTAGAAATGCTTACAGGGGTCGTCCCCATGCAGTTCCCATGTCATTTGAGCACTGTTCCCATCTATTTGGGCAATTTTTAGGCCCTCTGCAGACCGTCGGGGGGAGCCGCCTGAAAAATGCTCGAGTTTCCCATAGACTTTCATTGGGCTTGTTGCTTGGGTCGAGCACCCGAGCATTACAATTTGCTCGACCCGTGCATCGAGCACCCAAGCATTTTAGTGCTCGCCCATCACTAGTTATTACATGTTATTAATGTATGTTATTGTTGTATGTATATTATTTTTAACGTTTTAAGTATGCTTTTTTACACTCTAAACACATTTTTCTAAATCGTATAACAGGCAGAGTAACTGAATGTGTTAATATAAAATAATTTATGGATTGGGCTCAAAGACTGAGCCTGCACCAAACCTGGCAGATAATGGCTGTGACTCACAGTCAGGCACAGCCTCTAACAGCCTCGGGTGGATCAATAACAGCACACCGGCATGATGGCACATCCTTCTATGCACCCATCAGCCTCTCTGTGACATGATCGCGGGGTGCCGATGGATTGCTATGGAAGATAGGGTTATGATGAAGATTTTTCCTGCCATCACGGAGCTTTGTTGAAACACAGTTTATGGTTGATCTTCGAAGGAGACTATGGAACTGTGGAACTGTGGAATTGCCATGTATAGTACATTAAATCAGATATTCATATCTTCTAGTCACCTAGGGAGACTAACAAATACACTAAAAAGTAGGGGCAAAAAATGAAAAAATATGAAAATGAATTAAAAGCGCATAAAATAAATTTCTACTAAGTTAGGTAAGGAGAGAGGGGGTTGTTAGGAACTCACCACGCTGAAAAGGAGCTTGCTTCGGTTATGTTTGGAGTCCACCTGAAGAGTGCTGCACCCACTGGTGATTGCAGCCAAATAGGAAGGAAAAAGGTAAAAAAATCGGCACATCCATCCAGAATATAAAAAACAAATTGGAAAACTTTATTGATTACATGATTAAAAGATTAAAAATGTAGAAACCTCAAACATTTACCTTTTTCTTTCATAAAATTTCTAATCACCCCTCTTTCCCCTTTTAAAAATAAAGATGCTAAAAAAGTCTAAAAATACACATATGTGGTATTGCTGCATATATAAAAGTCAAGTGTCTCAAAATATGAAATTACTAAACTCCTTATGTAAACACCATAAACAGAAATTAATTCAAAATGTCAAACTTGCATTTTTTTGGTCGCCGTAATGCGACAAGGAAAAAAAATGCAGTAAGAATTGATCAAATTGTCATATCTATCCCAAAATTATATCAATAAAACATCTTGTTTCACAAAAAAACAAACCCTTAAACAGCTCCATTGGCCGAGAAATGAAAACGTTATAGGTCTCGGAAATTGGTGACACAATTAAAAAAATTTAGTTTGGTATCACCGGAGTTGTACTGACTTGGAGAATCATGATGTCTGGTCATTTTTATTGAACAATGGAACAATGTACTCTGTGAATACAATTCCCCAAAAAAACAATGTCAGCATTGTATCCTAAGTCATATTGCACGACTCGTTAAAGGGTTGATTGTGACTTCTAGGATTGCTGCTTCCAATAGGTGGCGCTGTAGAGTACAAGTCCTCTTTTTCTCTGAAAAGGCAATTTGCATATTTTTTTTGCAAATTCATTACACTTGGGATTTTTTTTTCACATTTTCTAGTAAATTATGTGGTAAACGGATGGGGTCATTCAAAAGCACAAGACATCCTGCAAAAAACAAGCCCTCATTGTGATGTGAATGGAAAATAAAAAAGTTATGTCTCTTGGAAGAAGGGGAAATAAAAATTAAAAGCAAAAAAAATGGAAAGTGGACATGTCAGCAAGGGTTTCATTTATATTAGAAGTCCCCAATGTGCTTATTTCAGTATTTTTAAAACTATGTCCTTTATCATACAGTTGTCTGACCATGCTAGGAAAAATAGCTTGAGATATTTGGAAAGTCACAGTTTGGAGACTTTGTTTTACAGTACATTATATCTTGATATAATTATAAATGTTATTACTTTTATTGTTTGGATTTGCTAAAAAAAATATCAATTGAATTTCAATGAATTAGTATACTCTGATGAGCAAGCTTACAATGTTTTAAGTATTTTAAGTATAATGAAACAAGATTGCATAAACAATGCATGGAAATCTTGTAGGGAGTAACCACATTCTTTATTCCTTCTATTTTTTTTAATTCATCATAGAAGGTTTAAAAACTGTCAAGGCCGAAAAAGGTTATATGGTCAGCGCCTTATTTTATAATAAATCTCTCCAAAGACTGTTGCATCGGTAAGAAGTGTCCCATAATGCATTTTGTGTCTGCTACTGATAAGAGTGTGGGCTGTGTAACCTTAGAGCATGTGACAAGAATACTAGAAGTATTTTTCCATTATTTAGTGTTGTAAAAGAAAACTATTGCTTGCTGTAGATCAAACACCCTTAAAAGAGAAAATAGATAAGGAAAAAAGAACTCTGAGACTTCTTCCTCTTTGAAGCTGAAGGTTGCACCCATTTTGATGTTTCACATAAGATATTTGTGCTGAAATTAAAAAAGAAACAGGAAGGAATAAAACATGATCCGCAAAACACTTTTAATACACTTGAGTTATGGCATTAAAGAAAATTGCAAATTTATAAAAACAAGAATAATATATAGTTATGATAATTATATTAATAGTTGAGACTTTAAAACACATGGTTCTGTAGGAAGCAGCCTTGATTAATATTCAATAGTTTCCATGTGATGAAGAGATAAATTATATAATAACTGCTAACTTTGTGTTATTTAAGTTAATGTGATATTTATCTTTGCTAAAAAAAAGTACCAAAAAGACAACAAAAAAAAATCATTAATATATTCTATCAAAATTATTTAAGCCATAAGTGAAAAGTATGACAAATAAATAAAAAATACATTTTCAAAAAGGTTGAATATCAAATACTGTAATACAGATCTGGACAATCTATCATGTCATCATTTCAGTAAACACAAGCTCTTTTTTCAAAAGGATTTTATTGTCATGGATCGTTCTCAAAATACACCTTAAATACACAATCAAAAGGTTGACATCCAATGAACCAACTTAGGGGGTCCTGGTTCAAATGTTGAGTTTTACATAAAGAGAGTTACAGGTTAATGATGGGTGAATGATGGGTAAAAGATAGGAAGAAACGTAAGTTATAGTAGCACATAAGGTAAAGCAGTATATTAGGGTATGTGCACACGATGCAGAAGTGCTCAGGATTTTTTCCTGAGCATTTCTGCATCTCCCTGGCAGGAAAAAACGCATGAGGATTGTACATGCGGTTTCCTGCCAGGGACATGCGGAAATGAAGCGGTCTTCACTTGCATTTCCGCATGCGGGTTGACAAGCGCTTCCCAAGCGATTTTAGCATCACTTGGAAAGTGCTTGTCAACTTCACACTATATAAATCCATGCAAACAGCATGGATTTATATAGTGTGTGAATGTCAAAAAATAAAAAATAAATATATACTTTACCCTCTGATGGCCCCCGGTGTCCTGTTTCGCACGGTCCCGGCTACCGGCAGTGAAGACTGAAGGACCTGCCGACGTCAGCGTCATGTGACCCGTCACATGACTCTGATGTCAGCGAAGGTCCTTCTTCATTCAACCGCGAAGTGCCGGGAACCAAGCAGGAGCGCTGCGCGGGCCGTCAGAAGGTGAGTATATATATATTTTTTATTTTATTCTTTTTTTTTTAATGGTACCTGGGTCTGGATGAGAGTCCTCTCATCCACACCCGGGTACCATCCGCACATTAGACCGCATGGAATGCGCATCAACATATACAGTGATGCGGATTCCATGCAGTCTAATACAAGTCAATGGCGCCAAAAAAGCAGCGTTTCCGCAAAATTAATTGACATGCTGCGGATCTTTGAGCGCAGCGTTTACGCTGCGGAAAAATCCACATCATGGGCACAGCACAAGCGGATTTCAATTGGGGAACATTGCTGCCCTTCTACCATGCGTTTTTCATGCATTTCTGCGGCGTTTACGCAACTGAAAAAATGCCGCGGAAACGCATTAAAAACGCATCGTGTGAACTCAGCCTTAAAGGGATTGAATGCAGCCCCTGTCTTGATGCTTGCCCTGGAGGGGAGGGAAGTGGTACATTCCTCATTGATTCACAAGTTGGACCACCACCATTAGTGCCTTTATTGGTTTAAACTGTGCACACTCTATAGCTGAAAGCAGAGGCGGTTTATCCTCTACAACATCGGAGGTGTGCAGGAACACTGAACCCTGCCAAATCCAGCAATCTGGCCAGCTTCAGAGCATTGCTAACAAACTTTACAGACTTTAACTCTTTTTACTATATTAGTGGCAGAGACACACTCGGGTCCTGTCCATGATAGAGCAGGATATCAAAAAACTGACCAGCACTTCCAAACAGAAAAAGCCAAGTGTGAACAGGTGCAAGCTAAGAGAGACACTCTATATAACTAACAAATTAAAGCTGCACTTTGAAAAGCTATACTATGTAGTGTTGAGCGAGCATACTCGACACTGCTCGTTACTCGCCTGAGCATCTCACTACTCGGGATGTTCGGCAAGCACCGAGCATTTCCGGGTTACTCGGGCGGGAGCTCGGGTATCCGCACTGCACTTTTGGCGCTCTTTACAGAGCCAATGAACATGCAGGGATTGCCAGCCAGTCACTGTAATGCCGCAGCCATCTTGTTTGTGGGCATTACATTGATTGGCTGGCCGCACAGCGTCACCTCGAGTATTTAAAACGGGGCGCCACCATTTTGGACACAGTCGCTCTGGATCAGACAGTGTAGGGACAGTGCTACAGAGCTAGGGAGAGATTTATACTGCAAAATAGTTAGTGTTGGGCCTTTAAAGCCTGCCAAATCAAACAAACAGTCCTTCTCAGGACTAATATCCATCCCAGATATCAGGCAGGCAGGCTGTATAGGAGACGCAGTGGTTATACCAACAAACACTGCATTATAGTCCTGTGTGCTCCTGCTGGTCAAATTTCTAGATTAGCCCCAGGTCTCAGGGGCCAGGAAAAATCTTTTTTTTAATCTAAATCCTGTTCTTGTTTTTTTTCCTCGGTCAGACTGTACAAATACCCATCTTATTAACCTTTTGGTATTTCCCCCCTCCCCCCAAAAAAATTGAGAGTGTCTGTGAGTGTTCAGACACAAATATATCTGTTTAAAAGAGTCTGGTGTAGGCCAGAGAACTAGAACTGTGTTTTTCCTCTTCCATGGTTCAAATCTGGGTGTTATCAACCTGCTTGCCATTTTTCCATAAAAAAAAGCAGTTTGAGTGTGTCGCTGACTGTTCAGACACCAATATATCTATTTTAACAAGTCTGGTATACACCAGGAAATTATTACTGTGGTTTTGCAGTTCCACAGTTAAAATCTCTGTATTATCCACTTTTTTGTCTTTTTTGCATAAAACAAAACATTTTCAGTGTCTGGCTGACTGTTCAGACACCAATATATCTGTTTAAAAGAGTCTGGTGTAGGCCAGAGAACTAGAACTGTGGTTTTCCTCTACCACGGTTCAAAGCTGGGTGTTATCAACCTGCTTGCCTTTTTTCCATAAAAAAAAACAGTTTGAGTGTGTCACTGACTGTTCAGACACCAATATACCTATTTTAACAAGTCTGGTATACACCAAGAAATTATAACTGTGGTTTTGCCGTTCCACGGTTCAAATCTCTGTATTATCCACTTTTTTGTATTATTTCCTTAAAAAAAAACATTTTCAGTGTCTCGCTGACTGTTCAGACACCAATATATCTGTTTAAAAGATTCTGGTGTAGGCCAGTGAAATAGAACTGTGGTTTTCGTCTTCCACGGTTCTAATCTCCTTTTTAGCACCCTTTTGCCATTGATAGTGCGAGTGTAAGCTATTTTACTTCATTTACAATGGGCAAGGTGCGTGGCAAGGGACGTGGAACTGGACGTTTTGGTGATGGTGCGTGCAGAGCACGGGGCCGAGGCCAAGGTGAAAATGTGCCACAACCAACAGCCACATCTTCTCGCTCCCAGTACTTGACCGAATTACTAGGGAAGCACACAACAACAAGACCACTATTGCGAACTGAGCAGTGTGAACAGGTTATTAATTGGATAGCAGATAATACTTCCAGTCACCTGGGCACCACCACCTCCGGTCTGTCTTCCACACGGTCAAGTGTTAGTAGCCGTGAGTCTCGACTGCCTACTCCTCCACACCCTGATGCTCCTTCCTCCCACCATGGCGAGTGTCGTCAGACAGCAACTGATCCCACAGTTGAACACTCTGAAGAGCTGTTCACTGGTCCATTTCCTTATTTGGGCCCCTTGCCTGCTCCGCTTGAAGTGGTGGAAGAGGAGATCCCATGTAGCGATGGCCAAATATTTGAACAGCCACGGCCACAGGAAGGCGACGCTGGCAATTTGTCACAAGAGGTGGACAATGACGAGACACAATTACCACAAAGTGAGGAGGAGGAACGTGTTGCAGAAGTGGAAGAGGAGGAGGTTGTGGATGATCTAGTAACTGACCCAACGTGGCAGGAGGACACGCAGAGCAAGGCCAGCAGCACACAGGGGGAGGGAGGCAGAGTACCCCAACAGGCAGGAAGAAGCAGTGTGGTGGCCGCAGACAGAAGGCGGGCAACCATTCCCCGTAACACCAACACGAGGGATGTTGCCAGTACAACCGGTAGATCTTCCAGAGTCTGGAGTTTTTTTAAAGACTCTGCTGATAACCCCAAAATGCCCATTTGTACCACCTGCCAGGCCAGCATCAGCAGGGGTGACAAAACTACCAGCCTGACCACCACCAGCATGATCAGGCACATGTCAGCAAAGCACCCGACTTAGTGGGGCGAAACCCAGGGTCCACGACCAGTGTCAGCGGGTGTCACTGCTGCTTCTTCCCTGTTGTGCGTGTAAGAGAACCCCCTGTCCATACTGCATGCAAAGATGCCCCCTCTTCTCAGTATTCACTTGTTATCATAGTTTCTCAAGAAACAGCATCAATGTCCACGTCCACGTCCCACCGCAGCGTTCAATTGTCCATATCCCAAACCTTTGAACGAAAGCGCAAATTCTCAGCCAACGCCCCACAGGCCACAGTCCTAATTTCGCACAATTCACGACTGCTTGCATTGGAAATGCTGCCTTTTAGGCTGGTGGAGACGGAATCCTTCCGCAACCTTATGGCGGTGGCCGTCCCTCGGTACTCGGTCCCCAACCAACACTATTTTGCCCGATGTGCCTTCCCTGCGCTACACAAGCACGTGTCCCAAAACATCTGCCGTGCCCTCAATAACGCAGTTACTGGGAGAGTCCACCTGACAACGGACATGTGGACAAGTGCTTGTGGCCAGGGACAGTACATCTCCCTGACGGCACATTGGGTAAACATAGTGGAAGCCGGGACCCAGTCGGACCTTGGGACGCAACACATCCTCCCCACACCGAGGATTGCGGGCCCTACGTCAGTCAGAGTTGCCCCCACAGTGTACAGCTCCTGCGCATCATCCTCCTCCTCCTCATGTTCAGCCTCCATTTCAGATATCACCACATCAGTTACAAGCTGGAAGCACTGCAGTACTGCCTCAGCCAAGCGGCAACAGGCTGTGCTGAAACTCATAAGCTTAGGTGATAAACCTCACACTGCTTGTGAGTTGTGGACAGCTGTGAAAGAGCAGGCAGATCTGTGGCTGAGACCGCTGAACCTACATCCAGGCATGGTCGTGTGTGACAACGGCCGTAACCTGGTGGCGGCTCTGAAGGGGGGCGAGATCACACACGTACCATGTCTAGATCATGTGCTTAACCTTGTGGTTCAGCGGTTTCTTAAATCATACCCCGAGTTGCCAGGTCTGCTCGTCAAAGTACGCCGCCTGTCAGCTCATTTTCAGAAGTCGGCTACAGCTTCCGCGCCCTTGCTGTGTTGCAGCAGCGTTTGAAGCTTCCGGCACACCGACTGGTGTGTGATGTCCCCACACGTTGGAACTCTATCCTCCACATGTTGCAAAGGATTTGTGAGCAGAAGAGAGCAGTTGTGGAGTACCAGCTGCAACAAGGCCATCGATATTCAGGTCAGACTCCACACATAAGACCTCAGGGGTGGACCTGGACGTCTGACATATGTAATATCCTGACAAACTTTGAGGAGTCCACTAAGATAGTGATTGGCGATGACGCCATCATTAGAGTCAGCATCCCACTTGTCTGTCTTTTGCAACGTTCTCTGCAGAAAATTAAAGAGGAGGCATTGCAGCCAGAGTATGATGAGATGGATGAAGAAGCCGTCGCGGGCGATTACACACAGCCCAGCCTCATCTCATCCCAACGTGCATTGGAGGACAATGAGGGAGAGGAGGAGGAGGAGGAAGAACAGGAACTGGTATCATGCGCTGTAGACGGTAGTACTTGTACAACTGTCATACCGTCGGTTCAGCGTGGGTGGCCTGAGGACAGGGGGGAGGAGGAGGAGGAGAGCATGGTCAGTCGTCATCTTGGTGAGGACTAGAGCTGAGCGTTGTTCTACTCGAACTGTTCGCCAATCTCAAATTCGAGCTGTTTTGGGCGGTGTTCGAGCCGTTCGGCGAACACGAACAATTTGAGAAAAATTCGGCTGTTCGAGGTTATGTTCGATAACTGTTCGTGCACCAAAATCATAACTGGATTTTTTCTCAGTAATGATGAAAATTAATGTTAATACGCAGTTTGAGTGTACAGCGGGGTGGGGGGAGGGGCAGGGGATGGATCTCTGCAGGAACAATGAAGATCTCCATTTTTTTTTCTCTTTCCCGCATTTGCAGTGGGGAGGTGCAATCTGTCAGCCTATCAGCAGCGCACACACGGAGCGAAGTGCATTTTTTCACACAAGCAAGGGCATGTGTCATTGGCAGTGTATGTCACATGTCCTTGCCCTATAAGACCAAGCCATTTTCCCCGTCGCCACCATTTTCTCACTGCTGCAGCTGCGTGTTAGACGGCACCGCTGTTGCTGTGTGCGCTATACCTTGTTAATTTCAAGCCAATTTTCGCACAAATATACAGATAGCTTGGGAGTAGGGAATAGTTGTGATTGCAGTCCTTTTAAGGACTAGGTTACAGCATTTCCTACGACTTTTATCAGGGAGGTCTGTGCTCTTAAATAGATAGGTTGTGGGAGTAAAGACTAATTGTAATTGGAGTCCTTTTCAGGACTAGGTTACATGAGTTCCTATCAGTTTTTGCCAGGCAGGTCTGTGCCAGTGCTGTGCAAGTTTTTTTCACAGCATTTGGCTGAATCTAGCAAAGCTAATCCTTTTTGGCCTATTGCAGAGTGTGTTAGTCAGTGGAGTAGCCTATCTGTGTTGCAAGATATAACACCTGTGTATAGAATACCAATTTTTTTACTGCACCTAGTGAAGTAAAATCTTTTGGGCATAGCATCATTCTATTAGTCCATCTATACTGACCTCCATCAGGTTGCAAACTGAATATAATTTTTTTCTGCATCTAGCTCTGAAAAAATATTTGGGCTTCTAGCAGTGTGTGGGACTTGGTCTATTAGTCCATCTATACTGACCTCCATCAGGTTGCAAATTAAAAATAATTTTTTTCTTCATTTAGCTCTGAAAAAATATTTGGGCTTCTAGCAGTGTGTGGGACTTGTTCTATTAGTCCTTCTATACTGACCTCCAGCAGGTTGCAAATTGAATATAATTTTTTTCTGCATCTAGCTCTGAAAAAATAGTTGGGCTTCTAGCGGTGTGTGGGACTTGGTCTATTAGTCCATCTATACTGACCTCCATCAGGTTGCAAATTAAAAATAATTTTTTTCTGCATCTAGCTCTGAAAAAATATTTGGGCTTCTAGCAGTGTGTGGGACTTGGTCTATTAGTCCATCTATACTGACCTCCATCAGGTTGCAAATTAAAAATAATTTTTTTCTGCATCTAGCTCTGAAAAAATATTTGGGCTTCTAGCAGTGTGTGGGACTTGGTCTATTAGTCCATCTATACTGACCTCCATCAGGTTGCAAATTAAAAATAATGTTTTTCTGCATCTAGCTCTGAAAAAATATTTGGGCTTCTAGCAGTGTGTGGGACTTGGTCTATTAGTCCATCTATACTGACCTCCATCAGGTTGCAAATTAAAAATAATTTTTTTCTGCATCTAGCTCTGAAAAAATATTTGGGCTTCTAGCGGTGTGTGGGACTTGGTCTATTAGTCCATCTATACTGACCTCCATCAGGTTGCAAATTAAAAATAATTTTTTTCTGCATCTACCTCTGAAAAAATATTTGGGCTTCTAGCAGTGTGTGGGACTTGGTCTATTAGTCCATCTATACTGACCTCCATCAGGTTGCAAATTAAAAATAATTTTTTTCTTCATTTAGCTCTGAAAAAATATTTGGGCTTCTAGCAGTGTGTGGGACTTGTTCTATTAGTCCTTCTATACTGACCTCCAGCAGGTTGCAAATTGAATATAATTTTTTTCTGCATCTAGCTCTGAAAAAATAGTTGGGCTTCTAGCGGTGTGTGGGACTTGGGTCTATTAGTCCATCTATACTGACCTCCATCAGGTTGCAAATTAAAAATAATTTTTTTCTGCATCTAGCTCTGAAAAAATATTTGGGCTTCTAGCAGTGTGTGGGACTTGGTCTATTAGTCCATCTATACTGACCTCCATCAGGTTGCAAATTAAAAATAATTTTTTTCTGCATCTAGCTCTGAAAAAATATTTGGGCTTCTAGCAGTGTGTGGGACTTGGTCTATTAGTCCATCTATACTGACCTCCATCAGGTTGAAAATTAAAAATAATTTTTTTCTTCATTTAGCTCTGAAAAAATATTTGGGCTTCTAGCAGTGTGTGGGACTTGTTCTATTAGTCCTTCTATACTGACCTCCAGCAGGTTGCAAATTGAATATAATTTTTTTCTGCATCTAGCTCTGAAAAAATAGTTGGGCTTTGTTATGCACACGCCCGGACTGACTGGCGTGTGCGGGTGTTGTGGTTCCACTGGACCATGGACCGGAGAGTGCCTGGAGGGGCGTGACTAAGTATCTGGCCGATCCGACCAAGGTGGCACGACGGCATACGATGCCAGTGCACCAGGGAGAAACCGGGCAGAGGGACCAGGTGCTACTCCAGGTCAAACTCCGGACACGGGGGTTGACCCACACTGGAATTACTGGAACAGGCAGGTTAGGCTGGCACAGACTGGTGGATGTAAGCAAACACGGCAGGTATGCAGAGGGGTGGATACAGGCGAGTATGCAGGCAGGGAGGTACTGGCCGAAAGGACGGGCTGGAGCACAGAAAGGTTAAGACCCAGTACAGACTGGGTCACAGAACCGCAGATGCGGTAGACAACCACAGCAGAGAGGGAACGCCCAAAGCGGTGGGCAAGAACAGAGCAGGACGGGGCTGCAGGAGCAGCGAGCACAAGCAGGGCAGGACAGGACTGCCGGAGCAGCGGGCAGAAGCAGGGCAGGACAGGACTGCCGGAGCAGCGGGCAGAAGCAGGGCAGGACAGGACTGCCGGAGCAGCGGGCAGAAGCAGGGCAGGATAGGACTGCCGGAGCAGCGGGCACAAGCAGGGCAGGACAGGACTGCCGGAGCAGCGGGCAGAAGCAGGGCAGGACAGGACTGCCGGAGCAGCGGGCAGAAGCAGGGCAGGACAGGACTGCCGGAGCAGCGGGCAGAAGCAGGGCAGGACAGGACTGCCGGAGCAGTGAGCAAAAGGGTAAGAGCGGAGCAAGGCTGCCGGAGCAGTGAGCAAGGAGTCAGAGCAGGACGGACAGGGCTCTGTTCACACGGAACAGACAGGAAGGGAAAGGCAGAGCCAGATACCCACAGGGTACTTGCAGTGAAGTAGCGAGGGGACCACAAACTCACAAACGGGAGTACAGAGACAACAAGCAGGAGTTAGGTACGAGTTCAGACTCTGCAGAAAAAGGAAAGGAACGGACATAGAGGCAAAACAGGTAAAGGATAGGAGAGAGTTCAGACTGGAACTGAGTGTACGGAAGAGACCGACACTGCAGCGGGATACAGGAGCGGGTCTGGGAATACGGCCCCCAGAGAGGCGGGACGAACAGGCAAGGAGCGTGTTCAGACAGGACAGACAAGATACAGGAACGGATCTAGGTAATCGGCCCCTAGAAGGCGGGAGGAACAGGCTAGGAGCGTGTTCAGACAGGCCTGGAAATACAGCCTCCAGGAAAGGCAGCAGGCAAGAGTACACAGACAGGACTCAGTTCAGACACGGGAACTGATACCGCAAGGCAGGAGACATAGACAGGACTCAGTTCAGACACGGGAACAGATACTGCAAGACAGGAGAAATAGACAGGACTCAGTTCAGACAGGAACAGATACCGCAAGGCAGGGACACAAACAGGACTCTGTTCAGACGGGAACAGATACCGCAAGGCACAGACAGGCAGATCTAGGAATACGGCCCCTAGAAGGCGAAAGAACAGGCAAGAAGCGTGTTCACAAGAACAGACCACAGTTCAGACACAGAACTGGAAAACAGGCAGGAAAACAGGATAGGACCTGGCATGTCAGAGACAAAAAAGCCGACTGACAGGACACAATGCTCAGGCGCCATCTTGAGGAAGAAGGTGGTATAAATACCCAAAGATGGACAGCAATAGGCTGAAGGTGCAACAGGGGCGTGTCCGCAGCAGGTACAAGAAACAGGAAGTTCAGCGGGCGTCGCCCTATGCAGCCAAAACAGACAAACAGACAGCAAGGAGAGAAGCCAGAGAGACATTCTGGACTGGAGATCAAGTGCGCGCTCTTGCACAGTGGGAGATGGACCACCATGCAAGGACGCCGCCAGGTATGTTACAGGCTTCTAGCGGTGTGTGGGACTTGGTCTATTAGTCCATCTATACTGACCTCCATCAGGTTGCAAATTAAAAATAATTTTTATCTGCATCTACAGTACCTCTGAAAAAATATTTGGGCTTCTAGCAGTGTGTGGGACTATTTGTATTAGTCCATCTATACTGACCTCCATCAGGTTGCAAATTCAAAATAATTTTTTTCTGCATCTAACCCAGCCAATAGTTTTGGCCTAATACCACAGTTTGGCCACTCAGCTCTGCTCGGTTACCATCCATTGTTTTTTTGTGCAAACAACTCCAGAGTTGTGAATTAGTTAACCACCAAAATGAGTGGAAAAAGGCCTGCTGCTGGTGGAAAGGGGAATAGGCGTGTTGGGAAGGGGAAAAAAGGTTGTGTCCGTGGGGTAGGTGTTAAAGCAACAGTAACATCTGCAAAAGAAAGACCATCTTCCAGCCAAACTAAAATGTCTACTTCTTTTAGCGGACAATGTGATAAGATCCCTTTCTTACGGCCACGCCAATCGCTACAAATTCCAGATGAGGCACAAAAACAGCAGGTGCTTCAACGGATATCAAGTGCTCCTTTAAGTGGGCTCTCCTCCACATCAACTTCAACATCACAAATACTCCAGTCCTCAAAGGTGTCACCCAAATCGCACTTGCTTCCTCACAGCTCCCAAATCTCCAGCTGCCCGTCTGAGTATGAGGTAGAACAGATGGTTGAGTCTGCAGAGCTGTTTACTCATACTATAGCCTGGGAATCAGAGGTCGACTCCAGCGCTTCTGTGAATCCAGACGAGGAAATGATCTGCACTGATGCCCAGAATATTTATGAGTCGGATCCAGGACCAGACGCAGAAGGTTCTGACCATAATGTAGACCCTCATTCCCAAACTGTAACTCCTGTTGGTGGAGACAATGAGGAAGACGATGATAAGACTCAAATACCTGATTGGAGCGACAACTTTAGTTTTTTGTCAGGGCAGGAACAGGTTGGCTCTGAGGACGACGGGTGTGATAACGCACAGGGTGATGATGATGAGGTCGGAGATCCCACTTACTGTCAACCCACAGTCAGCCAAGAGATGAGGTCAGCAGAGGAGGTGGAGGAAGATGCTAGTGACGACGAGGTCAGGTTGCACCTTCCTGGACAGAGACGTAGTACTGGAAGCACGTCAACAACTGCATCCTCAAACACAACTCTGCCTCTCACCACAAGTCGTGGTGGCTCTTCAGGTCGCATGGGTGCTAAGCCTTGCATAGCCTGGGCATTTTTTCAGATCGATAAAGATGACCCAACTCGTGTTATCTGTAACATTTGTCAGCAAAAGCTAAGTAGAGGCCAAAAAATACATAGTTTGAGTACTTCATGCATGAACCGGCACATGGACATGAAGCATAAGTTGCAGTGGGAAGCTCAGTGTGCTACAATGCGGCCTAGCCGGCCGGGCCAATCACCGTCTGCCATATCTTGTGCATCCGCGGCCTCTTCATCCTCTGTGACTGGGGGGACAGCAGTCACACCTGTTTTGGGGCGCAGACCTGCCACCTCTTTACCCGCAACAGCCAGCGTGATTGGCAGGTCATCATTTTCTTTGGTGGTGGTAACACCAGCTGGTGTTGAGCGCTGTCCGACATCGATAGCACCACCTTTGGATCAAGGCAACCTAACATGTCCGCCTGCATCTTCCTCACAGACCGGCAGTTTGCCGGGGACACCCTTATCAACCCCGTCTAAGCACAATAGCCAGCCCTCGGTCCCTCAGATGTGGACAAGTAAAAGACCATTTCCTCCTAGCCATGAGAAAGCTAAGAGGTTGAATTTCACCATCTGCAAGCTCTTGGCTACAGAAATGCTGCCTTTCCGCCTGGTGGACACAGAGGATTTTCGAGACCTTATGTCCGTCGCAGTGCCCCAGTACCAGATGCCCAGTCGGCACTACTTCTCAAAGAGAGGTGTGCCTGCGCTCCACCAGCATGTCGCACACAACATCACCGCTTCTTTGAGAAACTCTGTGTGTGACAGGGTGCATTTCACCACAGACACTTGGACGAGTAGGCATGGACAGGGGCGTTACATGTCGCTGACTGGGCACTGGGTAACTATGGTGACAGCAGGACAAGGGGCTGCTGTCCAAGTCTTGCCGTCCCCACGAGTTGTGCGTCAATCCTCTTTATGTCAAAGTTCCTCCACTGCTTCTGCCTCCTCAACCTCCTCTCGGTCTTCCACCTGCACCCAAAGCCTGTCTGGTCATGCCACAAGCTTTCTAACTGCGCAGAAGGGATCCTGCACACCTCCTTACTATGCTGGCAGTAGGGCTCAACGTCATCAGGCGGTTTTTACATTGAAATGTCTGGGAAATGTGAGTCACACAGCTGAGGAGTTGTGGTCAGCTCTGGAGAACCAATTTCATGAATGGTTGTCTCCACTGGACCTGAAACCAGGGAAGGCCGTGTGCGACAATGCTGCAAACCTGGGTGCGGCCCTTCGCCGGGGCAATGTCACACACGTGCCTTGTATGGCTCACGTGTTGAACCTGGTTGTCCAGCAATTTTTAGCCCACTATCCCAGACTAGATGGCCTTCTGCAGAGGGCACGGTCGCTGTGTGCTCACTTCCGCCGTTCGCATCCCGCAGCTCAGCGACTTACATCTCTACAGAAGTCGTTGGGCCTGCCACTTCACTGGCTAAAATGCGATGTGCCTACCCGGTGGAATTCAACTCTGCACATGTTGCAGCGACTGTGGCAGCACCGACAAGCCCTGGTGCAATACGTTCTGACGTATAGCCTGGGCCAACGAGATTCAGAGGTGGGGCAAATCACGCTGGAGGAGTGGTCTCAGATCAGGGACCTATGCACCCTTCTGCACAGTTTTGAAATGGCGACGAAGATGTTTAGTGCTGACGATGCCATTATCAGCATGACTATTCCGGTGATTTACATGCTGGAGCACATGTTAAACAGAATTCGGAGTCAGGTGGTGGCACAAGAGGAGGTGGAGGAAGTAGAGGAGGAGGAGTTGTATGCGGAAGGGCTAACATCTGCAAGGTCCAGACGGTCGGCAGCACCAAGGCGGCAGGCATGTGAGGGTGGGGGAGATGGTTTTACCAGGGCGCATGGTAGCAGCCAAACTAGTGAGGAAGGTGCAGGAGCCCAGGAAGAAGTGGAGGACGAACTGATGGAAGACTCATCAAATGAGGGAGACCTTGATCACATTTCTGTTGTGCGAGGTTGGGGGGAGAGGACAGAGGAAGGAAGCATGATTGTTACCTCGCCACCAACACAACAGGGACTTGGTGCTCCTGGATGCGCAACACACATGAGTGCCTTCTTGCTGCACTACCTGCAACATGACCCTCGAATTGTGAGAATTAGAAATAATCCTGACTACTGGGTTGCCACACTGTTAGATCCCCGGTACAAAAGTAAATTTGCAGAAATTATTCCTGCCATAGAAAGGGATGCACGCATGCAGGAGTATCAGCAGAGACTGTTGCAGAATCTTACATGTGCTTTTCCACAAAATACCAGTGGTGCACGTAGTGAATCTCACAGTTCCAACTTGCCAACCGTGGGACCGTCAAGTGTTCAGCACTCAAACCGTAACAGAACCACAGTATCTGCTGGTAACATCAATTTTGCGGAATCATTTCACCACTTTTTTAGCCCATCCTTTGCAAGGCCACAGGAGACAAGAAGTCTGACACATAGTCAACGCCTAGAGACGATGGTACAGGAGTATCTCCAAGTAAACATTGAAGCCACGACTGTGTCACTGGACCCTTGCTCTTTTTGGGCTTCCAATCTGGATAAATGGCCGGAGCTAGCCACTTACGCCTTGGAGATCTTGTCATGCCCCGCAGCCAGCGTTCTGTCTGAACGTGTGTTCAGCGCTGCTGGTGGTGTGCTGACAGATAAGCGCACGCGGCTTTCCACTGATAATGTAGACAGACTCACGTTCATAAAGATGAACAAATCATGGATCCGAAACGACTTTTCTACCCCTGTGTCATCCTGGGGAGAGTAAAAGCTTGATGATTGGTTAAAATCACCCTACCAACCGTTTTAAGCTTTCAAATTACTAATCATGTTTATCTGTATCTTGACTGGAAAATAATTTGGGCTTTGTAGCAGTGTGCAGCACTGATCCTATTAGGCCATCTATACTAAAGCTTCACCAGATTTAAAATTAAAAATAATTTTTAGCTGCATCTAGCCCGGAAAATAATTTTGGGGCTCCGAGATGCGCAAGGCACATAAGTGCCTTCTTGCTGCACTACCTGCAGCATGACCCTCATATTGTCAGAATTCGAAGTAATCATGACTACTGGGTTGCCACACTCTTAGATCCCCCAAACTTTTCGATCAACCTTTTCATTTTAATAAAGACCAAAAAAATGGTCATTTTTGAAATTATAAGCATTAGCAGGTTGTTAGAAACTGAAATCAAACAGTTTTCAACTCAAAACTTTATTCTAGGTGATGTTACATTTTCACATAGGACCCCTTGTTCGAAAGGAGCTTCTGAACTCTCTCGTCCATTGAATTTGTCAGGTTTTGGATGGTTTCTGCTTCAATTGTTTTGCATGAGGACAGAATACCCTCCCAGAGCTGTTGCTTAGATGTGAACTGCCTCCCGCCATCATAGACACTCCTTTTAATGATGCTCCAAAGGTTCTGAATGGGGTAGAGGTCAGGGGAGCATGGGGGTCACACCATAAGTTTGTCCCCTTTTATGCCCATATCAGCCAGAGATGCAGATGTTTTATGTGCAGCATGAGATGGTGCATTATCATGCAGAAAAATGATCTTGCTGTGAAATACACGGTTCTTCTTCTTGAACCATGGCAGGAAGTGCTGTTTGAGAAAATCCACATACATTATGGAGTTCATCTTTAGCGCCTTCAGGGATCCTAAAGGGGCCGACAATCTCTCTCCCCATGATTCCTGCCCAAAACATTACTCCATCTCCTCCTTGTTGGCGCTGTAGCCGTGTTTGCGTGGGGTGTCCATCAACCAGCCATCCTCCACTCCATCCATCTGGACCATCGAGCGCTGCACGGCACTCATCCGTGAACAAAACAGTTTTGAAATCAGTCTTCATGTAATGTTTGGCCCACTGGAGCCGTTTCTGCTTGTGTGAAGTGGATAGAGGAGGTCGACAGGATGGCGCATGCACAGCTGCAAACCTCTGAAGGACCCTGCATCTTGTTGTTCGGGGGACGTTGGAGGCACAAGCAGCTTCAAAAACTTGTCTGCTGCTATGACAAGGCTTTTTTGCCGCTGCTCTTTCAACCTGACGTAATTGCCTGTAGGAAAGAGTCCTCAATTTGCCCTTATCAGCACGCACACGTGTGTACTGTGAATCAGCTACATACTTCTTGATTGCCAAGACACTTCATCCTGATCATCGCACAATGTTGATTGTAGTCATGCCTTGACCTAAACACTCCACAATTTGTTGCTTCTCAGCAGCCGACACATCCTTTTTCTTTCCCATTTTGGCAGAAAATGTAGGCTGCTTAATAATGTGAGAGAGCCTTCTTAAGTAGTCTTGCCTTTCATTGGACACACCTGCCAAACTAATTAGCACAGGTGTCTGCAATTGCTTACAGTGATATAAAGAGCCCTGACACACATCACCATCAATGAGTTTAACTGACAAACAAACAAATTCTTCCCTTATCACTCCTAAACACTTTTTGTATAATAATTTGGAACGCAGTGTACATGTGCTTTTCCACAAAACACCAGTGGTTCACGTAGTGAATCTTACAGTTCTAACTTGCCAACCGTGGTCTGTATGGAGTTGTTCAATAAAGGGCCCAAAATTAAGATAACATAGATGGGAGAGGTCTCTATGAATAGGAATTCCTAAGTATTTGATACCCTGTGAGGGCCAGGCAAAGGGAAAGTTGGACTGGATGGAATCCTATATGGATTTGGGGAGGGAGACATCGAGGGCCTCAGACTTCGCTGCATTGATTTTAAAATTTTACCATGTAACAAAGTGATCTATTTCAGCCATAACAGCATGGATGGATATATGTGATTGAGTGATATATACTAGGACATCATCAGCAAATAGAGAGCACTTGTACTCGGTGCCTCCCACCTCAATCCACCTAATATTGGGGTTATGGCGAATTGATGAGAGCAGGTGCTCCGTCACTAGGATGTATAAGAGAGGGGACAGAGGACATCACTGCCTTGTCCCATTGGTGATTGTGAAAGGTGATGAAAATGTTCTGACGCACCCCCTGGGCCTTGGGACACCCGGAGCCGGACCCTTTTTGGTGGATGCTGGTGGTTGTAGTCTTCGTGGCGGCGACCCAGTTCCGTGGCTCAGGGCGGTCAAACCAGTGGCGGAACTATTTATGTGGTTTTCATGTTTAAATGTCCGACTACGCCACCCGTGGATTGCGGTCAGAGTGAACCGCCGCTACAGGGCAGACCACTGAGGCTGGTGTTGTGGGTGCAGCAGAACGTAGCACAACTCCCCACGGGAGGAGTATAGCCTCAGGGCAGTGTATGCGGAGGATGGGGGTGATGGTGCAGGGCAGCAGCAGTAACGACACGGAGTCAGTGATGCAGTTCAGGGCCTTTACTCACAGTTCTTATTATCGAGACCACGTCTGCAGGTAACGGCTGCCCACGTCGTACTGTGCTCACCAGGTGAGGGGCTCAGACAACTCCCAGATAACTTTGGAGCACTTCACAGGACCCCCTTTGTGTGTCCTTTGTCTGGCCTTTCTTACCAACACTTCTGTCTGGCTGCCTCGGGCCTCCTCTTGGTAAACTTGGCGCCAGTTTCCCTGACCCTATGTGGTGCCTTCCTAGCGGGTGTAGCGAGGGGCTGCACCACATAAAATGTCAGAGCCTCCGGTTTCTAGCTGAGGGTCGTTTCCTGCCTCCACTAGTTCGGGGACCGGTCTCCCCCTTTGGCCTGACCCCTCCACGCAGGTGGATTCGGGCGTGCGGTGGCGACTCGCCCGTCCGCACCCCTGGGATCCCTTCATTCCTCGTTCCTGGAGCCTTCTCCGCTCCTCTTCCTTCCTTCTCCCTCTTCCAGGCCTGGGCCTCTGTTACTAGGCCCGCCTCCGGAGCAGAGCTCATGCAGAGCCCCTGCTCCCTGCCACTTCTGCTCAGACTTCTCTGCACTGAACTAAGATGGTGCCCACCTTTTATACTCCCTTCTCAATGCACCCAGGAACTGCTTCCTCCCTGCTCCTGCACTACAGGGTTCCCCTTCCTCAGTGTTCCCTCCCCCCACTCCAGCCAGGGACAGGGACTGTCGTGCCCATCTCAGGGGCATATTGGTCGCCCTGCCCCACGGCAATGTGGTGTAATGCATGCAGGTGTCGGGTCCTGATCCACACTCCATCCTTACCTGAGAGTGAGATATCACACCTCTGGGTGAGGTGCAATACGTCTGTAGCAACCGAGCCCTCAGGGTGCTACAGTTCCATTTATCTTCAGCCTAGGTGACGTATTGCGATACAGGACCGTGATTTTGGCTATAAAAGGGTCCCCTAGACCCCTACCCCAAGCTTTTTAAGAGAATCATATATGGCGTGCCAGGAGACTCTATGGAATGCTTTCTCAGCATCCAACGAGAGTATCTAATTACAAATTTTTAACTGCATCTAGCCCAGGAAATACTTTGTGCCTAGTAGCAGTGTCTGCTAGTGAGCGGATTATCCCGGCTGTTAAGCAAGCTGCACCACCTGTAGTTTAGACACTTAATTTTTTCAAAGGAAATGCTTCGGGACCATGGGATACTTAGTGAAGAGCATCAGGAGGCACCCCAAGGCATAGGGGCTGGGACTGGCAGTAGGATGCCTTGCGGTGGACAGCCGAGCTCGATCCTTATAAAAGCTTTTTAACTGCAGCAGCTTTAGTGGACGCTACTGGAGCTGGAATTACCGCGGCTGCTGGCATGAGACTTGCCCTCCAATAGATCCTTGTAAATGGATTTAAAGTGTATTCATTCAAATTAGAGAGACAATTTAAATTAAAAAGCTTAGAACTGCCTCCACCACAGGGGGGCTCGCTCGACCCACCAGCGGACAGGCACCAGTATTGGGAGAGGGGGGCTGGCCGTCAGGGTTCACTGCGGCTCTGGCACAAACCCGGCGACACGGAGGTGGCACGGGCAGGAGCGGACTGGCCGTGTCGGCTTCTCACTTTTTGGATTTTAGAAGGGCATGACATGCCTATATCTGTGTCTCCCCCTCCTTTTACTCCTCCACCTCTTTTATTTTCGCATGACTATATGTACTTGTCACTTTTCCATGTGTTAGTTATGTCTTCTGAGCAGTTTGTCAGCTTTTGGACACCTTTGAAGGTGTTTTCTATGTGTTTCTATGTGTTTTTGTTTGCCTGCCATTGGTTTTAACGGTGTTCGAAGGTGTTCGACGAACAGTTCGACGAACAGTTCGGCGAACACACGGGTGTTCGACGAACCGAACCGAACTCGAACACTACGGGGGTGGCTCAACACTAGTGAGGACACGGAAGTCTTGCCTGTTACCAGTCTGGCACACATGGCTGACTTTATGTTACGCTGCCTTAACCGTGACATTCGCGTTGTCAAAATGTTGGGTGACAGTCATTACTGGTTGGTGACACTTTTAGACCCCCGCTACAAGGAGAACTTTCACTCTCTCATTCCTGAGGTGGAGAGGTCTACAAAAATGGGCAGTACCAGAAGGCCCTTGCTGCAGAACTCTTAAAAAAATTCCCATCCGAACACGCTAGCGGCAGAGGTCACAGTTTGTTGACCAACCAAGGCGTACAGGCGAGAGAGACGCAATTCCAATCCAGCAGAGACAGGGGAACACTGGCAATGTTGTGGGACAGTTTTCTGAGACCCGCCCTGCTTACAGGCCCTGAGACGCAGTATACTCTCACAAGGAGTGGAATGTTTCAAAAGATGGTGAGGGAGTACCCTGCTGACCGTACCAGCATCCTCCGTGATTCCTCTGTGGCTTTTAATTATTGGGTATCCAAGCTGGACACTTGGAATGAACTCGCTCTGTATCCCTTGGAGGTCCTAGCCTGCCCTGCCGCTAGCGTGTTAACGGAGCGTGTTTTTAGTGCCGCTGGGGGAATTCTAACTGATAAGCGCACTCGCCTGTCAACTGACAATGCTGACAAGCTGACCCTTATCAAAATGAACAAGGGCTGGATTGGGCCAGACTTCTCATCACCACCAAATGACAGCAGAGTAACATAAAGTCAAATCCACTGTGTTATTTCGGGAGGTGCATTCCTATGCACCGCTTCACACCCACACGTGGGTATACGCTTCCTCATTTCGGCTGTTTTTTGCTTTTCTCCTTATCCTCAGCCTCCACCACCACTATACCACCTGGGTGACCGTGTTCCGTGTTGCCAGCATTGCAAATTACTCCGTCATAATTTTTGGCAGCTTGTGCTTGGAAGGCATAAGCAAAGAATATGGGAGTCCCAATCACCAATAATGGAAATAATGTTTTTAATATGCTGTATTGCATGGCTCTTGTAAGGGTCATTAAAATTGTATTGTTAAGCTACTTTTACCTCCACGTCTCTTCCAAGGGGCATTAAAACCGTCTTGTTAAGCTACTGTGACCTCCTCCACTCTTCCAAGGGGCATTGATATTGTCTTTTTATTCCACTGTGACCTCCACCACTCTTCCAAGGGGAATTAAAACTGTCTTGTTAAGCTACTGTGACCTCCACGTCTCTTCCAAGGGGCATTAAAACCGTCATGTTAAGCTGCTGTGACCTCCACCTCTCTTTCACGGGGCATTGATATTGTCTTTTTATTCCACTGCAACCTCCACGTCTCTTCCAAGGGACATTAAAACCGTCTTGTTAAGCTACTACGACCTCCACCACTCTTCCAAGGGGCATTGATATTGTCTTTTTATTCCACTGCGACCTCCACCATTCTTCCCATGGGCATTAAAACCATTTTGTTAAGCTACTGTGATCTCCACGTCTCTTCCATGGGGCATTATTATTGTCTTTTTATTCCACTGCGACCTCCACCACTTTTCCAAGGGGCATTAAAAACGTCTAGGTAAGCTAATGCGAACTCCACCACTCTTCCAAAGGGCATTGATATTGTCTTTTTATTCCACTGCGACCTTCACCACTCTTCCAAGGGGCTTTAAAACCGCCTTGTTAAGCTACTACGACCTCCACCACTCTTCCAAGGGGCATTGATATTGTCTTTTTATTCCACTGCGAGCTCCACCACTCTTCCAATTTGCATTAAAACCGTCTTGTTAAGCTACTGTGACCTCCACATCTCTTCCACGGGGCATTGATATTGTCTTTTTATTCCACTGCGACCTCCACGTCTCTTCCAAGGAGCATTTAAACCGTCTTGTTAAGCTACTGTGACCTCCACGTTTCTTCCAAGCGGCATTAAAACCGTCTTGTTAAGCTACTGTGACCTCCACCACTCTTCCAAGGGGCATTGATATTGTCTTTTTATTCCACTGTGACCTCCACCACTCTTCCAAGGGGAATTAAAACTGTCTTGTTAAGCAACTGTGACCTCCACGTCTCTTCCAAGGGGCATTAAAACCGTCTTGTTAAGCTACTACGACCTCCACCACTCTTCCAAGGGGCATTGATATTGTCTTTTTATTCTACTGCTACCTCCACCACTCTTCCAATGGGCATTAAAATCATTTTGTTAAGCTACTGTGACCTCCACGTCTCTTCCATGGGGCATTGTTATTGTCTTTTTATTCCACTGCGACCTCCACCACTTTTCCAAGGGGCATTAAAACCGTCTTGGTAAGCTAATGCGAACTCCACCACTCTTCCGAAGGGCATTGATATTGTCTTTTTATTCCACTGGGACCTTCACCACTCTTCCAAGGGGCATTAAAACCGCCTTGTAAAGCTACTACGACCTCCACCACTCTTCCACGGGGCATTGATATTGTCTTTTTATTCCACTTCGACCTCCACATCTCTTCCACGGAGCATTTAAACCATCTTGTTAAGCTACTGTGACCTCCACGTTTCTTCCAAGCGACATTAAAACCGTCTTGTTAAGCTACTGTGACCTCCACCACTCTTCCAAGGGGCATTGATATTGTCTTTTTATTCCACTATGACCTCCACCACTCTTCCAAGGGGCATTAAAACCGTCTTGTTAAGCTACTGCGACCTCCACCACTCTTCCAAGGGGCATTGATATTTTCTTTTTATTCCACTGTGACCTCCACGTTTCTTCCAAGGGGCATTTAAACTGTTATGTTAAGCTACTGTGACCTCCACATCTCTTCCAAGGGGCATTAAAACCATCTTGCTAAGCTACTGTGGCCTCCACCACTCTTCCAAGGGGCACTGATATTGTATTTTTATTCCACTGTGACCTCCACGTCTCTTCCAAGGGGCATTTAAACCGTCTTGTTAAGCTACTGAGACCTCCACGTCTCTTCCAAGGGGCATTAAAACTGTCTTGTTAGGGTACTGCGACCTCCACCACTCTTCCAAAGGCATTGATATAGTCTTTTTATTCCACTGCAACTTCCACCACTCTTCCAAGGGGCATTAAAACCGTCTTGTTAAGCTACTGTGACCTCCACGTCTCTTCCTAAGTGCAGTAAAACTGTCTTGTTAAGCTGCTGTGACCTCCACCACTCTTCCAAGGGGCATTCATATTGTCGTTTTATTCCACTGCGACCTCCACCAGTCTTCCAATGGGCATTAAAACCGTCTTGCTAAGCTACTGTGACTTCCACGTCTCTTCCAAGGGGCATTGATATTGTCTTTTTATTTCACTGTGACCTCCACCACTCTTCCAAGGGGAATTAAAACTGTCTTGGTAAGCTACTGTGACCTCCACCACTCTTCCAAGGGGCATTGATATTGTCTGTTTAATCCACTGTGACCTCCATGTCTCTTCCAAGGGGCATATAAACCATCTTGTTAAGCTACTGTGACCTCCACCACTCTTCCAAGGGGCATTGATATTGTCTTTTTATTCCACTGTGACCTCCATGTCTCTTCCAAGGGGCATTTAAACCGTCTTGTTAAGCTACTGTGACCTCCATGTCTCTTCCAAGGGGAATTAAAACCGTCTTGTTATGCTACTGTGACCTCCACCTCTCCTCCAAGGGGCATTGATTTTGTATTTTTATTCCACTGTGACCTCCACGTCTCTTCCAAGGGGCATTTAAACCATCTTTTTAAGCTACTGTGACCTCCACGTCTCTTTCAAGGGGCATTAAAACCGTCTTGTTAAGCTACTGTGACCTCCACGTCTCTTCCAAGGGGCATTGATATTGTCTTTTTATTCCACTGTGACCTCCAACACTCTTCCAAGAGGCATTAAAACCATCTTGTTAAGCTACTGCGACCTCCACCACTCTTCAAAGGGACATTAAAACCGTCTTGTTAAGCTACGGTGACCTCCACGTCTCTTCCAAGGGGCATTAAAACCGTCTTGTTAAACCACTCTGAACTCCACAGCTCTTCCAAGGGGCATTGAAATGTTGTTTTAAATTAACTCTAACCTCCACGACTCTTCCAACGGGCCTTGCATTGCCTCCTAATTTTAGTCAGCTTTTGCTTTTCAATGCATAGGCGAACACTAAGGGAGACCCACTCCCCAATAATGGGTAGAAGGTTTTTAGTACGCTGTAATCCACGTCTGTTTCAAGGGGCATTGCAGTTCCTCATAATTTTTGGAAAGCCT
Source organism: Phyllobates terribilis (assembly GCF_046119375.1). Classification (NCBI taxonomy): domain Eukaryota; kingdom Metazoa; phylum Chordata; class Amphibia; order Anura; family Dendrobatidae; genus Phyllobates; species Phyllobates terribilis. The sequence continues at coordinate 289,731,174 of NW_027362761.1, forward strand.
TCCATTCACTGCTTAGGCCAACAGTGTACAGGAGACCCAGTTGCTATAAATGGAAAAACCTCCATGTCACTTCCAACGGGCATTGGAGTGCCTAGAAATTTTTGGTAGGCATTGCACTCACTGTATGCCCTATAATTGTGTAGCCAAACTGCTCTTTTTGGTACAGAAACACATCCTACAAGACATGTTTGGTTGACTGGCCTGATATTGATGTGGATGGTCCCTGTTCCTCCTGCTCTTTCTCCTTTGCCACCACCTCATCCATCATTGATCACCTGAAGCTTTGTTTCAACAGGAGTCATAGAACTGGGATAGTAGCAGGAAAACATCCAGCAATCCTCGGAGGAGGTAGGATATGCGTCAAAACGCTGACCACCTCAGGCCTATAGCTACTACATTCATGTGCTTGCATTCCAAGGAACAGAAAGCTAAGGAGATGGATGGCCTCATGAACAAGAAAAATTTACTCGTTGTGTAGGAGGCCAACCACTGCTGCTGTCTACCTTCTGAACTTTGTGTTGAAGCCTGATTGACCCAGGACCCGCAATCCTCTATGTCTGGAGGACGTGTTGCATCCCAGTGCCAACTGTGTCCCAGCTTCCACAATATTAACCCAGTGTGAAGGCGTCAGTGAGATGGACCATCCCTGGCCACATTCACTTGTCCACGTGTTTGTGGTTAGGCTGTCCTTCAAATAGGGGCGGCTGGGGACCATTTATGGACACTCGGCCGCCCCCAAGCAGCTGGGGACCGTGTGTGGGCACCTGGCCGCGAGACGGCTGGGGACCGAGTATGGACACCCGGCCGCCCCCTGGCGTCTGGGGACCAAGCGTGGACACCCGGCCGCCCCCTGGCGGCTGGGGACCGAGTGTGGACACCCGGCCGTCGGGCGGCTGGGGACTGAGTATGGATACCAGGCCAACGACACAGCCATGACGTGGTGGCCAGATTCCGCCTCCACATGCCTATCTACGCTGTATTACCCTTTTTCCATTGATAGTGCAAGTGTAAGCTATTTTACTTCATTTACAATGGGCAAGGCGCGTGACAAGGGACATGGAAGTGGACGTTCTGGTGATGGTTAGTGCAGAGGACGGGGTCATGGCAAAGGTGAAAATGTGCAACAACCAACAGCCACATCTTCTCGCTCCCACTTCTTGACCGAATTACTAGGGAAGCACAGAACAACACCAGTATTGAGAACTGATCAGTGTGAACAGGTTGTTAATTGGATAGCAGATAATACTTCCAGTTACCTGGGCACCACCACCTCTGGTTTGTCTTCCACACGGTCAACTCTTAGTAGCTGTGAGTCTCGACCGCATTCTCCTCCTCACCCTGATGCTCTTTCCTCCCACCATGCCGAGTGTCGTCAGACAGCAAGTGATCCCACGCTTGGACACTCTGAATAGCTGTTCACTGGTCCATTTCCATATTTGGGCCCCTCGCCTGATACGCTTGAAGTGTTGGAAGAGGTGATCCCATGTTGCGATGCCCAAATATTTGAACAGCCACGGCCACAGGAAGTCGACGTTGGCAATCTGTCACAAGAGGTGGACGATGACGAGACACAATTGCCAGGAAGTGAGGAGGAGGATCGTGGTGCGCAAGTGGAAGAGGAGGAGGTGGTGGATGATCTAGTAACTGACCCAATGTGGAAGGAGGACATGCAGAGTGAGGCCAGCAGCACACAGGGGGAGGGAGGCAGAGTACCCCAACAGACAGGAAGAAGCAGTGTGGTGGCCGCAGACAGAAGGCAGGCAACCGTTCCCCGTAACACCAACACGAGTGACGTTGCCAGTACAAGCGGTAAGTCTTCCTGAGTCTGGAATTTTTTTAAAGACTCTGCTGATAACCCCAAAGATGCCATATGTTCCACCTGCCATGCCAGCATCAGCAGGGGTGACAAAACTACCAGCCTGACCACCACCAGCATGATCAGGCACATGGCAGCAAAGCACCCGACTTTGTGGGGCGAAACCCAGGGTCCACGACCAGTGTCAGCGGGTGTCACCACTGCTTCTTCCACTGTTGTGCGTGCAATAGAACCCCCTGTTGCGTGTGCAAGGCAATCCCCTGTCCATACTGCATGTAAAGATGCCCCCTCCTCTCAGTCTTCACTTGTTATGGCAGTTTCTCAAGAAACAGCATCAACGTCCACATCCACGTCCCACCGCAGCGTTCAATTGTCCATATCCCAGACCTTTGAACGAAAGCGGAAATTCGCAGCTAACGCCCCACAGGCCACAGTCCTAAATTCGCACATTTCACGACTGCTTGCGTTGGAAATGCTGCCTTTTAGGCTGGTGGAGACGGAATCCTTCTGCAATCTTATGGCGGTGGCCGTCCCTCGGTACTCGGTCCCCAGCCGACACTATTTTGCCCGGTGTGCCATCCCCGCACTACACAAGCACGTGTCCCAAAGCATCTGCCGTACCCTCAACAACGCAGTTACTGGGAGAGTCCACCTGACAACGGACACGTGGACAAGTGCTTGTGGCCAGGGACGGTACATCTCTCTGACGGCACACTGGGTAAACATAGTGGAAGCCGGGATCCAGTCGGACCTTGGGACGGAAAACATCCTCCCCACACCAAGGATTGCGGGCCATATGTCAGTCAGAGTTGCCCCCACAGTGTACAGCTCCTGCGCATCCTCCTCCTCCTCCTCCTCCTCATGTTCAGCTTCCATCTCAGATATCACCACATCAGTTACAAGCTGGAAGTATTGAAGTACTGCCTCCGCCAAGCGGCAACAGGCTGTGCTGAAACTCATAAGCTTAGGTGATAAACCTCACACTGCTTGTGAGTTGTGGACAGCTGTGAAAGAGCAGGCAGATCTGTGGCTGAGACCGCTGAACCTATATCCCGGCATGGTCGTGTGTGACAATGGCCGTAACCTGGTGGCGGCTCGAGGCGAGGTGAGATCACACACGTACCATGCCTGGCTCATGTGCTTAACCTTGTGGTTCAGCGGTTTCTTAAATCATACCCCGAGTTGCCAGATCTGCTCGTGAAAGTATGCCGCCTGTCTGCTCATTTTCGCAAGTCGGCTACAGCTTCTGCTGCCCTTGCTGTGTTGCAGCAGCGTTTGCAGCTTCCATCACACCGACTGGTGTGTGATGTCCCCACACGTTGGAACTCTACCCTCCACATGTTGCAAAGGATTTGTGAGCAGAAGAGAGCAGTTGTGGAGTACCAGCTGCAACAAGGCCGTCGATATTCAGGTCAGACTCCACACATAAGACTTCAGGAGTGGACCTGGATGTCTGACATATGTACCATCCTGACAAACTTTGAGGAGGCTACCAAGATGGTGAGTGGCAATGACGCCATCATTAGTGTCAGCATCCCACTTGTCTGTCTTTTGCAACGCTCTCTGCAGAGTATTAAAGAGGAGGCATTGCAGCCAGAGTATGATGAGATGGGTCAAGAAGCCGTAGCGGGCGATTACACACAGCCCAGCCTCATCTCATCCCATCGTGCATTGGGGGACAATGAGGGAGAGGAGGAGGAGGAGGAGGAGGAGGAAGAACAGGAGCTGCTATCATGCGTTGTAGACAGTAGTACCTGTACAAGTGTCATACCGTCGGTTCAGCGTGGGTGGCCTGAGGATAGGGGGGGAGGAGGAAGAGGAGGAGGAGGAGAGCATGGTCAGTCGTCATCTTGTAAGGGGCATTGCAAGTTGCTCCGTCCTAATTTTTGGCAGCTTTTGCTTGCAAGGCAGAAGCAAATACTATGGGACACCCACTCCCCAATAATGGGACTTATGTTTGTAATATTCTGTACTGCATGGCTCTTGTAAGGGGCATTGCAAGTTGCTCCGTCCTAATTTTTGGCAGCTTTTGCTTGGAAAGCATAAGCAAATACTATGGGAGACCCACTCCCCAATAATGGGACTTATGTTTGTAATATGCTGTACTGCATGGCTCTTGTAAGGGGCATTGCAAGTTGCTCCGTCCTAATTTTTGGCAGCTTTTGCTTGCAAAGCATAAGCAAATTCTATGGGACACCCACTCCCCAATAATGGGACTTATGTTTGTAATATGCTGTACTGCATGGCTCTTGTAAGGGGCATTGCAAGTTGCTCCGTCCTAATGTTTGGCAGCTTTTGCTTGCAAGGCATAAGCAAATACTATGGGAGACCCACTCCCCAATAATGGGACTTATGTTTGTAATATGCTGTACTGCGTGGCTCTTGTAACGGGCATTGCAAGTTGCTCCGTCCTAATTTTTGGCAGCTTTTGCTTGGAAAGCATAAGCAAATACTATGGGAGACCCACTCCCCAATAATGGGACTTATGTTTGTAATATGCTGTACAGCATTGCTCTTGTAAGGGGCATTGCAAGTTGCTCAGACCTAATTTTTGGCAGCTTTTGCTTGCAAGGCTTAAGCAAATACTATGGGAGACCCACTCCCCAATAATGGGACTTATGTTTGTAATATGCTGTACTGCATGGCTCTTGTAAGGGGCATTGCAAGTTGCTCCATCCTAATTTTTGGCAGCTTTTGCTTGTTAGGCATAAGCAAACACTATGGGAGACCCACTCCCCAATAATGGGACTTATGTTTGTAATATGCTGTACTGCATGTGACGCGCCCCCTGGGCCGTGTGTACACATGTGTGGGATACCCGGTGCCGGGTCTCTGGGGTCTGCAGTCTCCGTGGCGGTGACCCGGTCCCATGGCTCAGGCTGGGGAAACCAGTGGCAGTCTTTCTTAGGTTTTGAGGTTAATTGTCCGACTGCGCCACCCGTGGATTGCGGTCAGGGAGTACCACCGCTGCGAGGCAGACCACTGAGGCTGGTGTTGTGTGCACAGCAGAGAATGGGATAACTCCCCACGGGAGGAGTATAGCATCAGGGCAGTGAGTGTGAATGATGAGGGTGATGGTGCACGAGCGCAGCAGGAACGACTCAGAGTCTTTGCAGTGTAGTTCAGGGTCTTTACTGATGATTATAAGGTAGACCCTCCCGGGAGTACTGGCTAGCATAAGAGGCCTGGTCAGTCTGTGAGCAAGCAGGAGTTCCCCTGGCCAGGTGGAGTTGTAGGCCTCCCCGTCTGTCTGCACTCTTCCTGGCTACCTTGTTGTAAGCGGGTAGAAGTAGCCCGCGTCCCTGAGTGTACCGTGTAGTGCTCACCCGTATGGCTGGTGACTTGGGGACTTCTGTTAGCCTCCGCTCCACGACGGCGGTGCTGGTCCCTTGCTTGTGACTGAGCCTCCGGGCTTCTATGGCCAGAGGACCTGAAATCCCCTGCCGGCTGGTTTCTGCTGCTGGATATATAAGTCATCACAGCCTCGGACTCCTGTGTCCAGTTCCTATTGTCTTCTGCCAGGGCGAGCTCTGCTCAGCTTCCAGCCCCTGGTCTTTAGCTCCTAGCTCCTACAGAGCTCCTTGCTGTTACTTTCCCTTGCTCTCACTCTGACTCTGACTGTTCTCTGTTCTCTGACTCACTCAACCCCGCCCCAGATCCAGTTTATAAGGGCAGTATTCTCCCCTCCCAGGACTGGGGCAGGAGGATGTTGCATGTTTAAGGGATCCTGACCAGGAAACCTCCCACTTGCTCTCCGATGTAATATCTCTATTACTGTGGTGACCAGACCCCTGGGGTGCCACACATGGCTCTTGTAAGGGGCATTGCAGTTCCTCATAATTTTTGGAAAGCCTTCCATTCACTGCTTAGGCCAACAGTGCACAGGAGACCCAGTTGCTATAAATGGAAAAAAAGGTTTAGTTAACGCCCTCTGACCTCCATGTCATTTCCAAGGGGCATTGGAGTGCCTAGAAATTTTTGGTAGGCATTGCACTCACTGTATGCCCTATAACTGTGTAGCCGAACCGCTCCTTTTGTTACAGAAACATATCCTACAAGACATATCTGGTTGACTGGCCTGATATTGATGTGAATGGTCCCTGTTCCTTCTGCTCTTTCTCCTTTGCCACTACCTCATCCATCATTTATCACCTGAAGCTTTGTTTTAACGGGAGTCATAGAACTTGGATAGTAGCAGGAAAACATCCAGCAATCCTCGGAGGAGGTAGGATATGCGCCAAAATGCTGACCACCTCAGGCATAGCCGCTACTACATACATGCGTTTGCATTACAACAAAACAAAGCAGATGCTAACTTCTATCATCCTCAACATGCTCCTCACCTTGGCACTCTCAACTCCCCTGATGGAGAAGCCAGGGCCCACCGGAGGAGTCTAATAGTCCGGTGGGCTCGGCTAATGCTGCCCTAAAGCAGGCCAGGCTAAGAAAAGTGTGGGAAAGGTTACCGGGACAAATAGGGGTGGCTGGGGACCGAGTATGGACACCCGGTCACCCCCTGGAGGCTGGGAAGCAAGCAGGGACACCTGGCCACCTGGCGGCTGGGGACTGAGTATGAATACCAGGCCGCCGACACAGCCATGGCGTGGTGGCCAGATTCCGCCTCCACATTCCAAAAAGGCCCAATTTAAAGTGCAAGCAAGCAAGCAGTATGGTATTGCAGCCTGGGGGTGGGTGGGTGGCAGGCTGCATACTTGCGCTTGCATTGCAAGGAATGGGAGAGGTACAATTGAACACTGCCCTGGGACAAGGACTTGAATGGAGATAGTTGCAAGTCTGCAATGACAGGTGCAAGGTGGGAGGCATCTTCACATGTACCATGAACAGGGGTTTGGCATGCACACAATACAGCGGAATAGGCTCTCCTTCCCACTAAATGCACTGGGGAGGGCACAGGTAATGTTTTGGTATACGCACTTAATCTTATGTATAAGGCACACCAGGACAAATAGGGGCGGCTGGGGACTGAGTATGGATACCTTGCTGCCGAAGCAACCATGAGGTAGTGGCCAGCTTCGGCCTCCTCCAAACTAAAGGCCCCATTTCAAGTGCAAGCTAGCAGTATGGAATTGCAGTCTGGGGGTGGGTGGGTGGCAGGCTGCACACTTACACTTGCATTAAAAGAAAACATAGCAGATGCTAACTTCTGTCATCATCATCATGCTCCTCACCTTGGCACTCTCAACTCCACCGATGGAGAAGTCAGGGCCCACCGGACGAGTCTGGTTCTCTGGTGGGCTCGTCCAATGCTGCCTAAAGCAGGCTGGGCTAAGAAAAGTGTGTGGGGGGATGTTCCAAGGAGAAATAGGGGCGGCTGGGGACCGTTTATGGACATCGGCTGCCCCCAGGAGGCTGGGGACCGAGTATGGACACCCGGCCGCCGGGCGGCTGGGCACTGAGTATGGATTCCAGGCCGCCAACACAGCCATGACGTGGTGGCCAGATTCTGCCTTCACATGCCTAAAAGGCCCAATTTCAAGTTCAAGCAAGCAAACAGTATGGTATTGCAGCCTGGGGGTGGGTGGGTGGCAGGCTGCATACTTGCGCTTGTATTGCAAGGAATGGGGGAGGTACAATTGAACACTGCCCTGGGACTAGAACTTGCATGGGGATAGTTGCAAGTCTGCATCTTCTGATGCCACAAGGATCACTTATGGTGGGCACACTTTTAGACAGTGACCTGGGAGTCTTCCCCAAGCTGTTCCCATGTCTTTTCAGCACTTTATGCATGTGTCACACAACACATGGCCAGATAAGGTTGTAAAATGTTAAGATGACATTTCCCGGTGAATGCATTTGTCAAATTTGAAAGCAATACAAAAGTTCAAAAACGCATAAAAAATGCTACTTGTGAACATAGCCGAAGGTGTGGAGGAGTATTTTTGTTTTTGGTCATTTATTTTAACTTATACACATGTCTTTTCCCTGGAAAGGATGTTAATTAACATATTTCACAGGAAAAAAGTTTCACTTTCGTTTTTGAACGTTTTATTGTGAGCCCGTAAAAGTGGCTTAATACCTCTGACCACGTTGTTGACAGCAGTGACCTCGGGGTCAGAAATGCTTCCTGGGGCGATCCCCATGCTGTCCCCATGTCATTTGAGCACTGTCACTATCGTTTTGGGCACTTGTAAGGCTTTTAAAAGAGTGCCAGGGGTGCCACCGCAAAAATGCTCGGGTCTCCCATAGACTAACATTGGGCTCGTTGCTTGGGTCGAGCACCCGAGTATCACGGCGAGCTCGGCCCGAGCTTCGAGCACCCGAGCATTTTAGTGCTTGCTCAACACTACTAGGGAGGTTAGCCACAGTGCCATGGGCTTTAAACTTCTTGATGACACTGCGCACGGAAGACACAGGAACATTCAGGTCTTTGGAGATGAACTTGTAGCCTTGAGATTGCTCATGCTTCCTCACAATTTGGTTTCTCAAGTCCTCAGACAGTTCTTTGGTCTTCTTTCTTTTCTCCATGCTCAATGTGGTACACACAAGGACACAAGACTGAGGTTGAATCAACTTTAATCCATGTTAACTGGCTGCAAGTGTGATTTAGTTATTGCCAACACGTGTTAGGTGCCACAGGTGAGTTACAGGTGCTGTTAATTACACGAATTAGAGAAGCATCACATGATTTTTCAAAGGGTGCCAAAACTTTTGTCCACCCCCTTTTTTAGGTTTGGTGTGGAATTATATCCAATTTGGCTTTAGGACAATTCTTTTTGTGTTTTTTTCATTGAAGACAAATTAAATGAAGAGAATAATACCAAAGAATTTTGATTGCAATCATTTTCTGGAAGAAACTGAGTATTATCTGACAGAATTGCTGGGGTGCCAATACTTTTGGCTAGCACTGTATATATATATATATATATACATATATATATATATATATATACAGTACAGAACAAAAGTTTGGACACACCTTCTCATTTAAAGATTTTTCTGTATTTTCATGACTATGAAAATTGTACATTCACACTGAAGGCATCAAAACTATGAATTAACACTAGAGATGAGCGTTGTTCTACTCGAACTGTTCGCCAATCTCAAATTCGAACTGTTTTGGGCGGTGTTCGAGCCGTTCGGCGAACACGAACGATTTGAGAAAAATTCGGCTGTTCGAGGTTATGTTCGATAACTGTTCGTGCACCAAAATCATAACTGGATTTTTTCTCAGAAATGATGAAAATTAATGTTAATACGCAGTTTGAGTGTACAGCGGGGTGGGGGGAGGGGCAGGGGATGGATCTCTGCAGGAATAATGAAGATCTCCATTTTTTTTTCTCTTTCCCGCATTTGCAGTGGGGAGGTTCAGTCTGTCAGCCTATCAGCAGCGCACACACGGAGCGAACTGCCGTTTTTCACACAAGCAAGGGCATGTGTCATTGGCAGTGTATGTCACATGTCCTTGCCCTATAAGACCAAGCCATTTTCCCCGTCGCCACCATTTTCTCACTGCTGCAGCTGCGTGTTAGACGGCACCGCTGTTGCTGTGTGCACTATACCTTGTTAATTTCAAGCCAATTTTCGCACAAATCTACAGATAGCTTGGGAGTAGGGAATATTTGTGATTGCAGTCCTTTTAAGGACTAGGTTACAGCATTTCCTACGACTTTTATCAGGCAGGTCTGTGCTCTTAAATAGATAGATTGTGGGAGTAAAGACTAATTGTAATTGCAGTCCTTTTCAGGACTAGGTTACATCAGTTCCTATCAGTTTTTGCAAGACAGGTTTGTGCCAGTGCTGTGCAAGTTTTTTTCACAGCATTTGGCTGAATCTAGCAAAGCTAATCCTTTTTGGCCTATTGCAGAGTGTGTTAGTCAGTGGAGTAGCCTATCTGTGTTGCAAGATATACCACCTGTGTATAGAATACCAATTTTTTTACTGCACCTAGTGAAGTAAAATCTTTTGGGCATAGCATCATTCTATTAGTCCATCTATACTGACCTCCATCAGGTTGCAAATTGAATATAATTTTTTTCTGCATCTAGCTCTGAAAAAATATTTGGGCTTCTAGCAGTGTGTGGGACTTGTTCTATTAGTCCATCTATACTGACCTCCATCAGGTTGCAAACTGAATATAATTTTTTTCTGCATCTAGCTCTGAAAAAATATTTGGCCTTCTAGCAGTGTGTGGGACTTTCTCTATTAGTCCATCTATACTGACCTCCATCAGGTTGCAAATTAAAAATAATTTTTATCTGCATCTACCTCTGAAAAAATATTGGGCTTCTAGCTGTGTGTGGGACTTGTTCTATTAATCCAGCTATACAGACCTCCATCAGGTTGCAAACTGAATATATTTTTTTTTCTGCATCTACCTCTGAAAAAATATTGGGCTTCTAGTTGTGTGTGGGACTTTCTCTATTAGTCCATCTATACTGACCTCCATCAGGTTGCAAATTAAAAATAATTTTTATCTGTATCTAGCTCTGAAAAAATATTTGGCCTTCTAGCAGTGTGTGGGACTTTCTCTATTAGTCCATCTATACTGACCTCCATCAGGTTGCAAATTAAAAATAATTTTTATCTGCATCTACCTCTGAAAAAATATTTGGGCTTCTAGCTGTGTGTGGGACTTGTTCTATTAGTCCATCTATACTGACCTCCATCAGGTTGCAAACTGAATATAATTTTTTTCTGCATCTAGCGCTGAAAAAATATTTGGCCTTCTAGCAGTGTGTGGGACTTTCTCTATTAGTCCATCTATACTGACCTCCATCAGGTTGCAAATGAAAAATAATTTTTTTTCTGCATCTACCTCTGAAAAAATATTGGGCTTCTAGCTGTGTGTGGGACTTGTTCTATTAATCCATCTATACAGACCTTCATTAGGTTGCAAACTGAATATAATTTTTTTCTGCATCTACCTCTGAAGAAATATTTGGGCTTCTAGCTGTGTGTGGGACTTGTTCTATTAGTCCATGTATACTGACCTCCATCAGGTTGCAAACTGAATATAATTTTTTTCTAAATCTAGCTCTGAAAAAATATTTGGCCTTCTAGCAGTGTGTGGGACTTGTTCTATTAGTCCACCTATACTAACCTCCATCAGGTTGCAAATTCAAAATAATTTTTTGTCTGCATCTAGCTCTGAAAAAATATTTGGCCTTCTAGCAGTGTGTGGGACTTTCTCTATTAGTCCATCTATACTGACCTCCATCAGGTTGCAAACTGAATATATTTTTTTTCTGCATCTACCTCTGAAAAAATATTTGGGCTTCTAGCTGTGTGTGGGACTTGTTCTATTAGTCCAACTATACTGACCTCCATCAGGTTGCAAATCGAATATAATTTTTTTCTCCATCTAACCCAGCCAATAGTTTTGGCCTAATACCACAGTTTGGCCACTCAGCTCTGCTCGGTTCCCATCCATTGTTTTTTTGTGCAAACAACTCCAGAGTTGTGAATTAGTTAACCACCAAAATGAGTGGAAAAAGGCCTGCTGCTGGTGGAAAGGGGAATAGGCGTGTTGGAAAGGGGAAAAAAGGTTGTGTCCGTGGGGTAGGTGTTAAAGCAACAGTAACATCTGCAGAAGAAAGACCATCTTCCAGCCAAACTAAAATGTCTACTTCTTTTAGCGGACAATGTGATAAGATCCCTTTCTTACGTCCACGCCAATCGCTACAAATTCCAGATGAGGCACAAAAACAGCAGGTGCTTCAACGGATATCAAGTGCTCCTTTAAGTGGTCTCTCCTCCACATCAACTTCAACATCACAAATACTCCAGTCCTCAAAAATGTCACCCCAATCGCACTTGCTTCCTCACAGCTCCCAAATCTCCAGCTGCCCGTCTGAGTATGAGGTAGAACAGATGGTTGAGTCTGCAGAGCTGTTTACTCATACTATAGTCTGGGAATCAGAGGTCGACTCCAGCGCTTCTGTGAATCCAGACGAGGAAATGATCTGCACTAATGCCCAGAATCTTTATGAGTCGGATCCAGGACCAGACGCAGAAGGTTCTGACCATAATGTAGACCCTCATTCCCAAACTGTAACTCCTGTTGGTGGAGACAATGAGGAAGACGATGATGAGACTCAAATACCTGATTGGAGCGACAACTTTAGTTTTTTGTCAGGGCAGGAACAGGTTGGCCCTGAGGACGACGGGTGTTATAACGCACAGGGTGATGATGATGAGGTTGGAGATCCCACTTACTGTCAACCCACAGTCAGCCAAGAGATGAGGTCAGCAGAGGAGGTGGAGGAAGATGCTAGTGACAACGAGGTCAGTTTGCGGCTTCCTGGACAGAGACGTAGTACTGGAAGCACGTCAACAACTGCATCCTCAAACACAACTCTGCCTCTCACCACAAGTCGTGGTGGCTCTTCAGGTCGCATGTGTGCTAAGCCTTGCATAGCCTGGGCATTTTTTCAGATCGATAAAGATGACCCAACTCGTGTTATCTGTAACATTTGTCAGCAAAAGCTAAGTAGAGGCCAAAAAATACATAGTTTGAGTACTTCATGCATGAACCGGCACATGGACATGAAGCATAAGTTGCAGTGGGAAGCTCAGTGTGCTACAATGCGGCCTAGCCGGCCGGGCAAACCACCGTCTGCTATATCTTGTGCATCCGCGGCCTCTTCATCCTCTGTGACTGGGGGGACAGCAGTCACACCTGTTTTGGGGCGCAGACCTGCCACCTCTTTACCCGCAACAGCCAGCGTGATTGGCAGGTCATCATTTTCTTTGGAGGTGGTAACACCAGCTGGTGTTGAGCGCTGTCCGACATCGATAGCACCACCTTTGGATCAAGGCAACCTAACATGTCCGCCTGCATCTTCCTCACAGACCGGCAGTTTGCCGGGGACACCCTTATCAACCCCGTCTAAGCACAATAGCCAGCCCTCGGTCCCTCAGATGTGGACAAGTAAAAGACCATTTCCTCCTAGCCATGAGAAAGCTAAGAGGTTGAATTTCACCATCTGCAAGCTCTTGGCTACAGAAATGCTGCCTTTCCGCCTGGTGGACACAGGGGATTTTCGAGACCTTATGTCCGTTGCAGTGCCCCAGTACCAGATGCCCAGTCGGCACTACTTCTCAAAGAAAGGTGTGCCTGCGCTCCACCAGCATGTCGCACACAACATCACCGCTTCTTTGAGAAACTGTGTGTGTGACAGGGTGCATTTCACCACAGACACTTGGATGAGTAGGCATGGACAGGGGAGTTACATGTCGCTGACTGGGCACTGGGTAACTATGGTGACAGCAGGACAAGGGGCTGCTGTCCAAGTCTTGCCGTCCCCACGAGTTGTGCGTCAATCCTCTTTATGTCAAAGTTCCTCCACTGCTTCTGCCTCCTCAACCTCCTCTCGGTCTTCCACCTGCACCCAAAGCCTGTCTGGTCATGCCACAAGCTTTCTAACTGCGCAGAAGGGATAGTGCACACCTCCTTACTATGCTGGCAGTAGGGCTCAACGTCATCAGGCGGTTTTTACTTTGAAATGTCTGGGAAATGTGAGTCACACAGCTGAGGAGTTGTGGTCAGCTCTGGAGAACCAATTTCATGAATGGTTGTCTCCACTGGACCAGAAACCAGGGAAGACCGTGTGCGACAATGCTGCAAACCTGGGTGCGGCCCTTCGCCGGGGCAATGTCACACACGTGCCTTGTATGGCTCACGTGTTGAACCTGGTTGTCCAGCAATTTTTAGCCCACTATCCCAGACTAGATGGCCTTCTGCAGAGGGCACGGTCGCTGTGTGCTCACTTCCGCCGTTCGCATCCCGCAGCTCAGCGACTTATATCTCTACAGAAGTCGTTGGGCCTGCCACTTCACTGGCTAAAATGCGATGTGCCTACCCGGTGGAATTCAACTCTGCACATGTTGCAGCGACTGTGGCAGCACCGACAAGCCCTGGTGCAATACGTTCTGACGTATAGCCTCGGCCAACGAGATCCAGAGGTGGGGCAAATCACGCTGGAGGAGTGGTCTCAGATCAGGGACCTATGCACACTTCTGCACAGTTTTGAAATGGCGACGAAGATGTTTAGTTCTGACGATGCCATTATCAGCATGACTATTCCGGTGATTTACATGCTGGAGCACATGTTAAACAGAATTCGGAGTCAGGTGGTGGCACAAGAGGAGGTGGAGGAAGTAGAGGAGGAGGAGTTGTATGCGGAAGGGCTAACATCTGCAAGGTCCAGACGGTCGGCAGCACCAAGGCGGCAGGCATGTGAGGGTGGGGGAGATGGTTTTACCAGGGCGCATGGTAGCAGCCAAACTAGTGAGGAAGGTGCAGGAGCCCAGGAAGAAGTGGAGGACGAACTGATGGAAGACTCATCAGATGAGGGAGACCTTGATCACATTTCCGTTGTGCGAGGTTGGGGGGAGAGGACAGAGGAAGGAAGCATGATTGTTACCTCGCCACCAACACAACAGGGACTTGGTGCTCCTGGATGCGCAACACACATGAGTGCCTTCTTGCTGCACTACCTGCAACATGACCCTCGAATTGTGAGAATTAGAAATAATCCTGACTACTGGGTTGCCACACTGTTAGATCCCCGGTACAAAAGTAAATTTGCCGAAATTATTCCTGCCATAGAAAGGGATGCACGCATGCAGGAGTATCAGCAGAGACTGTTGCAGAATCTTACATGTGCTTTTCCACAAAACACCAGTGGTGCACGTAGTGAATCTCACAGTTCCAACTTGCCAACCGTGGGACCGTCAAGTGTTCAGCACTCAAACCATATCAGAACCACAGTATCTGCTGGTAACATCAATTTTGCGGAATCATTTCACCACTTTTTTAGCCCATCCTTTGCAAGGCCACAGGAGACAAGAAGTCTGACACATAGTCAACGCCTAGAGACGATGGTACAGGAGTATCTCCAAGTAAACATTGAAGCCATGACTGTGTCACTGGACCCTTGCTCTTTTTGGGCTTCCAATCTGGATAAATGGCCGGAGCTAGCCACTTACGCCTTGGAGATCTTGTCATGCCCCGCAGCCAGCGTTCTGTCTGAACGTGTGTTCAGCGCTGCTGGTGGTGTGCTGACAGATAAGCGCACGCGGCTCTCCACTGATAATGTAGACAGACTCACGTTCATAAAGATGAACAAATCATGGATCCGAAATGACTTTTCTACCCCTGTGTCATCCTGGGGAGAGTAAAAGTTTGATGATTGGTTAAAATCACCCTACCAACCGTTTTAAGCTTTCAAATTACTAATCATGTTTATCTGTATCTTGGCTGGAAAATAATTTGGGCTTTGTAGCAGTGTGCAGCACTGATTCTATTAGGCCATCTATAATAAGCTCCACCAGATTTAAAATTACTAATCATGTTTTTCTGTATCTTGGCTGGAAAACAATTTGGGCTTTGTAGCAGTGTGCAGCACTGATCCTATTAGGCCATCTATACTAAGCTCCACCAGATTTAAAATTAATAATAATTTTTAGCTGCATCTAGCCCGGAAAATAATTTTGGGGCTCCGAGATGCGCAAGACACATAAGTGCCTTCTTGCTGCACTACCTGCAACATGACCCTCATATTGTCAGAATTCGAAGTAATCATGACTACTGGGTTGCCACACTCTTAGATCCCCCAAACTTTTCGATCAACCTTTTCATTTTAATAAAGACCAAAAAAATGGTCATTTTTGAAATTATAAGCATTAGCAGGTTATTAGAAACTGAAATCAAACAGTTTTCAACTCAAAACTTTATTCTAGGTGATGTTACATTTTCACATAGGACCCCTTGTTCGAAAGGAGCTTCTGAACTCTCTCGTCCATTGAATTTGTCAGGTTTTGGATGGTTTCTGCTTCAATTGTTTTGCATGAGGACAGAATACCCTCCCAGAGGTGTTGCTTAGATGTGAACTGCCTCCCGCCATCATAGACACTCCTTTTGATGATGCTTCAGAGGTTCTGAATGGGGTAGAGGTCAGGGGAGCATGGGGGTCACACCATAAGTTTGTCCCCTTTTATGCCCATATCAGCCAGAGATGCAGATGTTTTATGTGCAGCAAGAGATGGTGCATTATCATGCAAAAAAATTATCTTGCTGTGAAATACACGGTTCTTCTTCTTGAACCATGGCAGGAAGTGCTGTTTGAGAAAATCCACATACATTATGGAGTTCATCTTTAGCGCCTTCAGGGATCCTAAAGGGGCCGACAATCTCTCTCCCCATGATTCCAGCCCAAAACATTACTCCACCTCCTCCTTGTTGGCGCTGTAGCCGTGTTTGCGTGGGGTGTCCATCAACCAGCCATCCTCCACTCCATCCATCTGGACCATCGAGCGCTGCACGGCACTCATCCGTGAACAAAACAGTTTTGAAATCAGTCTTCATGTAATGTTTAGCCCACTGGAGCCGTTTCTGCTTGTGTGAAGTGGATAGAGGAGGTCGACAGGATGGCGTATGCACAGCTTCAAACCTCTGAAGGACCCTGCATCTTGTTGTTCCTGGGACGTTGGAGGCACCAGCAGCTTCAAAAACTTGTCTGCTGCTATGACAAGGCTTTTTTGCCGCTGCTCTTTTAACCTGACGTAATTGCCTGTAGGAAAGAGTCCTCAATTTGCCCTTATCAGCACGCACACGTGTGTACTGTAAATTAGCTACATACTTCTTGATTGCCAAGACACTTCATCCTGATCATCGCACAATGTTGATTGTAGTCATGCCTTGACCTAAACACTCCACAATTTGTTGCTTCTCAGCAGCCGACACATCCTTTTTCTTTCCCATTTTGGCAGAAAATGTAGGCTGCTTAATAATGTGAGACAGCCTTCTTAAGTAGTCTTGCCTTTCATTGGACACACCTGCCAAACTAATTAGCACAGGTGTCTGCAATTGCTTACAGTGATATAAAGAGCCCTGACACACATCACCATCAATGAGTTTAACTGACAAACAAACAAATTCTTCCCTTATCACTCCTAAACACTTTTTGCATAATAATTTGGAACACAGTGTACATGTGCTTTTCCACAAAACACCAGTGGTTCACGTAGTGAATCTTACAGTTCTAACTTGCCAACCGTGGTCTGTATGGAGTTGTTCAATAAAGGGCCCAAAATTAAGATAACATAGATGGGAGAGGTCTCTATGAATAGGAATTCCTAAGTATTTGATACCCTGTGAGGGCCAGGCAAAGGGAAAGTTGAACTGGATGGAATCCTATATGGATTTGGAGAGGGAGACATCGAGGGCCTCAGACTTCGCTGCATTGATTTTAAAATTTGACCATGTAATAAAGTGATCTATTTCAGCCATAACAGCATGGATGGATATATGTGATTGAGTGATATATACTAGGACATCATCAAATAGAGAGCACTTGTACTCCGTGACTCCCACCTCAATCCACCTAATATTGGGGTTATGGCGAATTGATGAGAGCAGGTGCTCCGTCACTAGGATGTATAAGAGAGGGGACAGAGGACATCCCTGCCTTGTCCCATTGGTGATTGTGAAAGGTGATGAAAATGTTCTGATGCACCCCCTGGGCCTTGGGACACCCGGAGCCGGACCCTTTTTGGTGGATGCTGGTGGTTGTAGTCTTCGTGGCATCGACCCGGTTCCGTGGCTCAGGGTGGTCAAACCAGTAGCGGAACTATTTATGTGGTTTTGATGTTTAAATGTCCGACTACGCCACCCGTGGATTGCGGTCAGAGTGAACCGCCGCTGCAGGGCAGACCGCTGAGGCTGGTGTTGTGGGTGCAGCAGAGCATAGCATAACTCCCCACGGGAGGAGTATAGCCTCAGGGCAGTGTATGCGGAGGATGGGGGTGATGGTGCAGGGCAGCAGCAGTAACGACACGGAGTCAGTGATGCAGTCCAGGTCCTTTACACACAGTTCTTATTATCCAGACCACGTCTGCAGGTAACGGCTGCCCACGTCGTACTGTGCTCACCAGGTGAGGGGCTCAGACAACTCCCAGATAACTTTGGAGCGCTTCACAGAACCCCCTTTGTGTGTCCTTTGTCTGGCCTTTCTTACCAACCCTTCTGTCCGGCTGCCTCGGGCCTCCTCTTGGTAAACTTGGCACCAGTTTCCCTGACCCTATGTGGTGCCTTCCTAGTGGGTGTAGCGAGGGGCTGCGCCACATAAAATGTCAGAGCCTCCGGTTTCTAGCTGAGGGTCAATTCCTGCCTCCACTAGTTTCGGGGACCGGTCTCCCCCTTTGGCCTGACCCCTCCACGCAGGTGGATTCGGGCGTGCGGTGGCGACTCGCCCGTCCTCACCCCTGGGATCCCTTCATTCCTCATTCCTGGAGCCTTCTCCGCTCCTCTTCCTTTCTTCTCCCTCTTCCAGGCCTGGGCCTCTGTTACTCGGCCCGCCTCCGGAGCAGAGCTCATGCAGAGCCCCTGCTCCCTGCCACTTCTGCTCAGACTTCTCTGCACTGAACTAAGATGGTGCCCACCTTTTATTCTCCCTTCTCAATGCACCCAGGAACTGCTTACTCCCTGCTCCTGCACTACAGGGTTCCCCTTCCTCAATGTTCCCTCCCCCCACTCCAGCCAGGGACAGGGACTGTCGTGCCCATCTCAGAGGCATATTGGTCGCCCTGCCCAAGGGCAATGTGGTGTAATGCATGCAGGTGTCGGGTCCTGATCCACACTCCATCCTTACATGAGAGTGAGATATCACACCTCTGGGTGAGGTGCAATACCTCTGTAGCAACCGAGCCCTCAGGGTGCTACAGTTCCATTTATCTTCAGCCTAGGTGACGTATTGTGATACAGGGCCGTGATTTTGGCTATAAAAGGGTCCCCTAGACCCCTACCCCAAGCTTTTTAAGAGAATCATATATGGCGTGCCAGGAGACTCTATGGAATGCTTTCTCAGCATTCAACGAGAGTATCTAATTACAAATTTTTAACTGCATCTAGCCCAGGAAATACTTTGTGCCTAGTAGCAGTGTCTGCTAGTCAGCGGATTATCCCGGCTGTTAAGCAAGCTACACCACCTGTAGTTTGGACACTTAATTTTTTCAAAGGAAATGCTTCGGGACCACGGGATACTCAGTGAAGAGCATCAGGAGGCACCCCAAGGCATAGGGGCTCGGACTGGCAGTAGGATGCCTTGCGGTGGACAGCCGAGTTCGTTCCTTATAAAAGCTTTTTAACTGCAGCAGCTTTAGTGGACGCTACTGGGGCTGGAATTACGCGGCTGCTGGCATGAGACTTGCCCTCCAATAGATCCTTGTAAATGGATTTAAAGTGTATTCATTCAAATTAGAGAGACAATTTAAATTAAAAAGCTTAGAGCTGCCTCCACCACAGGTGGGCTCGCTCGACCCACCAGCGGACAGGCACCAGTATTGGGAGAGGGGGGCTGGCCGTCAGGGTTCACCGCGGCTCTGGCACAAACCCGGCGACACGGAGGTGGCACGGGCAGGAGCGGACTGAACGTGTCGGCTTCTCACTTTTTGGATTTTAGAAGGGCATGACATGCCTATATTTGTGTCTCCCCCTCCTTTTACTCCTCCACCTCTTTTCTTTTCGCATGACTATATGTACTTGTCACTTTTCCATGTGTTAGTTGTGTCTTCTGAGCAGTTTGTCAGCTTTTGGACACCTTTGAAGTTGTTTTCTATGTGTTTCTATGTGTTTTTGTTTGCCTGCCATTGGTTTTAGCGGTGTTCGAAGGTGTTCGACGAACAGTTCGACGAACAGTTCGGCGAACACACGGGTGTTCGACGAACCGAACCGAACTCGAACACTACGGGGGTGGCTCAACACTAATTAACACATGTGGAATTATATACTTAACAAGAAAGTGTGAAACAACTGAAAATATGTCTTATATTCTAGGTTCTTCAAAGTAGCCACCTTTTTCTTTGTTGACTGCTTTGCACACTCTTGGCATTCTCTTGATGAGCTTCAAGAAGAAGTCACCGGAAATGGTCTTCCAACAATCTTGAAGGAGTTCCCAGAGATGCTTAGAACTTGTTGGCCCTTTTGCCTTCACTCTGCGGTCCAGCTCACCCCAAACCATCTCGATTGGGTTCAGGTCGGGTGACTGTGGAGGCCAGGTCATCTGGCGTAGCACCCCATCACTCTCCCTCCTGGTCAAATAGCCCTTACACAGCCTGGAGGTGTGTTTGGGGTCATTGTCCTGTTGAAAAATAAATGATAGTCCAACTAAACGCAAACCGGATGGAATAGCATGCCGCTGCAAGATGCTGTAGTAGCCTTGCTGGTTCAGTATGCCTTCAATTTTGAATAAATCCCCAACAGTGTCACCAGCAAAGCACCCCCAAACCATCACACCTCCTCCATGATTCACGGTGGGAACCAGGCATGTACAGTCCATCCGTTCATCTTTTCTGTGTTGCACAAAGACACGGTCGTTGGAACCAAAGATCTCAAATTTGGACTCATCAGACCAAAGCACAGATTTCCACTGGTCTAATGTCCATTCCTTGGGTTCTTTAGCCCAAACACGTCTCTTCTGCTTGTTGCCTGTCCTTAGCAGTGGTTTCCTAGGAGCTATTTTACCATGAAGGCCTGCTGCACAAAGTCTCCTCTTAACAGTTGTTGAAGAGATGTGTCTGCTGCTAGAACTCTGTGTGGCATTGACATGGTCTCTAATCTTAGCTCCTGTTAACCTGCGATTTCTGAGGCTATTGACTCGGATAAACTTATCCTCAGAAGCAGAGGTGACTCTTGGTCTTCAATTCCTGGGGCGGTCCTCATGTGTGCCAGTTTCTTTGTAGCGCTTTATGGTTTTTGCAACTGCACTTGGGGACACTTTCAAAGTTTGCTCAATTTTTCGGACTGACTGGCCTTCATTTCGTAAAGTAATGATGGCAACTCGTTTTTCTTTACTTAGCTGCTTTTTTCTTGCCATAATACAAATTCTAACAGTCTATTCAGTAGCACTATCAGCTGTGTATCCACCAGACTTCTGCACAACACAACTGATGGTCCCAACCCCATTTATAAGGCAAGAAATCCCCCTAATTAAACCTGACAGGGCACACATGTGAAGTGAAAACCATTTCCGGTGACTTCCTCTTGAAGCTCATCAAGAGAATGCCAAGAGTGTGCAAAGCAGTCATCAAAGCAAAAGGTGGCTACTTTGAAGAACCTAGAATATAAGACGCATTTTCAGTTGTTTCACACATTTTTGTTAAGTATATAATTCCACATGTGTTAATTCATAGTTTTGATGCCTTCAGTGTGAATGTACAATTTTCATAGTCATGAAAATACAGAAAAATCTTTAAATGAGAAGGCGTGTCCAAACTTTTAGTCTGTACTGTATATATAGGGTGGGCCATTTATATGGATACTGTTATGCACACTCCCGGGCTGACTGGGGTGTGCGTGATTTAGTGATTCCAGTGTGCCATGAACCGGAGAGTGCCTGGAGGGGCGTAACTAAGTATCAACCCGTTCCGAGCAAGGTCGCCCGATAGCTACGATGCCGTGCACCAGGGAGGAACAAAGCAGAGGGACCAGGTGCTACTCCAGGCTAGACCCCGGACACGGCTGTTGACCCACACCGGGGAATACAGGAGCAGGCAGGTTAGGCTGACACACAGACAGGTGGCTATTTGCAGGCACGACTGGTATGCAGACAGGTGGGTGCTGACAAGTACGGCTGGCGTGCAGACGGAGAGGTACTAGCAGGTTGGAGCACAGGCTGAATAGGGTTCAGTACAGACTGGGATTCAGGGACAGAACAGCAGATGCAGTAGACAAGTAGAACAGAGAGGAACCGCCGGAGCGGTGAGCAAGGCGGAGCAGAGAGGAACCGCCGGAGCGGTGAGCAAGACTGCACAGGCAGGAACCGCCGGAGTGGTGAGCAAGGCAGAGCAGGCAAGAAAAGCCAGAGCGGTGAGCAAGGCAGAGCAGGCAAGAACCGCTGGAGCAGTGAGCAAGGCAGAGCAGGCAGGTACCGCCGGAGCGGTGAGCAAGGCAGAAGACGCAAGTACCGCCGGAGCAGTGAGCAAGGCAGAGCAGACAAGAACCGCCGGAGCGGTGAGCAAGGCAGAGCAGGCAGGAACCGCCAGAGCGGTGAGCAAGGCAGAGCAGGCAGGAACCACCGGAGCGGTGAGCAAGGCAGAGCAGGCAGGAACCGCCGGAGCGGTGAGCAAGGCAGAGCGGGCAGAAACCACCTGAGCGGTGAGTAAGGCAGAGCAGAGATAATCCGCCAGATCGGTGAGCAAAGGCAGAGCAGAGCGGACAGGGCTCTGTTCACACGGAAAAGATTGGAAGGGATATTCAGAACTAGATACACACAAGATACAAGTAGCGAGTGGACTCAAAACTCACAAACGGAAGTACAGCGACAACGAGTAGGAGTTAGCTGCAGGTTCAGACTCTGCAGAAAAAGGGAAGGTACGGACATAGAGAAAAACAGGTAACAGACTAGGAGAGAGTTCAGACAGGAACTGAGTGTTCAGACAGGAATTGACACTGCAGCGAGATACAGGAGCGAGTCTGGGTATGCGGCCCCCAGAAGGCGGGATGAACAGGCTAGGAGCGTGTTCAGACTGGCCTTGAATTACAGCTTCCAGGAAGGCAGACAGACAACAGGCTAGGAGCGAGTTCAGACAGGCCTGGGATTACAGCCCCCAGGTTGGCGGACAGGCAAGAACAGAACAGGACCTGGCACATTCAGAGTCAAGGAGCACACTGAATGATAGAGTTGCTCAGGCACCAGCTTCCATGTGGAGCTGGTTTAAATATCCAGTGACAGACAGTAATAGGCTGAGGATGCATTAGGAGTGTGCCCACAGCAGCTACAAGAAACAGGAAGTAACCGGGCCGCCGCCCTAAGCAGTCAGAACAGAGACAAACAGACAGCATGAATAGAAGCCAGGCTAGCAGACTGGACTGAAGATCAAGTTTGCGATCTTGCATAGTGAGAGATGGTGCACCATGCAAGCCCGCCACCAGGTATGTTACAGTACCTCCCCCTTACGCCCCATCTTCTTCAAGCCTGCAAGAGTGTTCCGCAGAGAATTGGGAGGCCAATCCTTCTCTTCAAGAGGATTACCTCTTCTGTCCACTAGAGGGAATGAAACTGGTCTCATCATCTTGGTAACTAGGATGCTTCCTCCCATCAAGCCATCCTCCGCAACGGATAAAGTGGGTGAAGTACCTGGTACAGGGTGTAAGAAAGTCTCTGTCCATTTGCAATCAAGTAGCACCCCGGAGGGTTAAGGAGATAACTATAGGTCCTCCGCCTGGTTAGAGGGGTGCAGAGACTCGGGGGTAACCACTGCTTCGGGGTCCACTTGGTCAAGTTCACTGGATGAAGTGGGCGAGGTATCAGGTACAGGGTGTAGGAAAGTCTCTCTCCATTTGTTATCAGGTAACACCCCGGAGGATTCAGGAGTCAACTGGAGGTCCTCCGCTTTGTTGGAGGGGTGCAGAGACATGGGGGTATCCACCGCCTCGATGGACGCAAGGCCAGATTTATTAAAGATGGAGGGTCCATGCTTTGGGACCATCCTCAAACTGGTTTCAGAGATGACATGTCTGAGAGGCGGGACGGTACTTGAAGCCAGATCAATGGTATAATCGTCGAGACTGTGTGGGGACATTGCCTCCTCTTCTCTTCCTTCGGAGACTTCAGCGCACAGCGAGTCAGTGACTAGCAGATCTGGTGAAGAAGAAGAAGAAGACATTGCTGACTGTCCTGAAGATATGGGGACACCCTTTGTACCTTAACATTCCCCCAAAATACACCATGCAAGGTCTCCAGACCTGAGCGGGCACTAGATCTCTCGGCTCTGAACGACTTGTGGGTAAACCAGTCAGCACCTGAAAGGAAAGCTTCTTCAAGTGTAATGCTCCAATCTGGAGCTTAATTTGTACAGACATCTTTTGACTGTTTCTGAGTAGGGCTCGTCCATCTGCAGACAATGCCCAAACCGGCTTATGGAGTTTTCGGACGGGAATCAGACACTGACTCTCCAAGGCTTTAAGCCCGAAACTTCCGATTAATCCGAGGCTTTTACTTGCCACGGAGACAGTCAAGGTCATCTGTGGAGAGGAAACACTAACGCCCAGGGCAGCCTCTCCTACAGGCCTAATGTCTTGGGATTCTCCAACCTTAACTGGACAAAGACCGTCAGGGGGTCCCAAACAACCGCAGCGGGACTGCAATCCGATTTCGTGACTGAGTTCCGACCTCTGCTTTGCCTGCCGAACACGGTCAACTTTCATGGATTCCGTGCGGGTAGCTGCTTCTACAGGCTGGGGAACAGGAGGTCTTTGGGAGGACAGAACCTGGCGTGATGGCTTGCCTCAACGCCTAGCATGTCTGGACTGCCTCTTGAGGTTGGGAAGAGAAGTATTTTGTGGAGCGTAGTCATCCTGTGTGGATTCTGGGTGGGCAGCAGTCTCTTCAGGCTGGAGAACTGGTGAGTTACCCACACACATTACCCATCGGGGCTGCTCCGGGATATTGGGAATGGAAGCTTTATCTGAGGCTTCAGGATTGGGGTCATTGAAGACCATTAGAAAGGCCAACAGGAAGGCCTGCAGATCAGAGACGATAGGATCCCTTGCTTCCCATAGGGGGGTGATCCATTTCAAGGCATCACCCGCTAGGTAGGACATCATAAATCCCACTTTAACCCGATCGGTAGGAAGATAGTGAGCATAGAACTGGAACTGCAGCATGCATTGCTCCACAAATGCACGGCTTTGTTTAGGATCCCCATAGTTCCGTGGCGGATCCGCAGGAACGGGTGCAGAAAGCTCCATTTGGACGGGTGCGTACATCGCCTGGGCCATAGCTAGAGAAATATTTTTTTATTTTTTAAATTTATTTAATTATTTATTTTTTTAATGCACGTATTCGCTGGACACGGATTCAAAATGTCTCTGAGAGCGAAGGGCCGTGGGGCTCAACGGGAACCATGGCCTGAGCAAACTGTTATGCACACGCCCGGGCTGACTGGCGTGTGCGTGATTTAGTGATTCCACTGTGCCATGATCGGGAGAGTTCCTTGAGGGGCGTAACTAAGTATCAACCCGAACTGACCAAGGTCGCACGACGGCTACGACGCCGTGCACCAGGGTGGAACCGAGCAGAGGGACCATGTCCTACTCCAGGCCAGACCCCGGACAAGGGTGTTGACCCACTCCAGGGAATACAGGAGCAGGCAGGTTAGGCTGGCACACAGACAGGTGGGTATTGGCAGGAACAGCTGGCATGCAGACAGGTGGGCACTGGCAGGCACGGCTGGAGAGCAGACAGGAGGATACTGGTAGGCACGGCTGGTATGCAGACAGGAGGGTGCTGACAAGTACGGCTGGTGTGCAGACGGAGAGGTACTAGCAGGTTGGAGCACAGGCTGGATAGGGTCCAGTACAGACTGGAATTCAGGGACAGAACCACAGTTGCGGTAGACAAGCAGAGCAGAGAGGAACCACCAGAGCGGTGGGCCAGTCGGAGCAGAGAGGAACCGCCGGAGCAGTGAGCAAGACAGAATAGGCAGGAACTGCCGGAGCGGTGAGCAAGGCAGAGCAGGCAGGAACCGCCGGAGTGGTGAGCAAGGCAGAGCAGGCAGGAACCGCCGGACCGGTGAGCAAGGCAGAGCAGGCAGGAACCACCAGAGCGGTGAGCAAGGCAGAGCAGGGAGGAACCGCCGGAGCAGTGAGCAAGACAGAACAGGCCGGAACCACGGAAGTGGTGAGCAAGGCAGAGCAGGCAGGAACCGCCGGAACGGTGAGCAAGGCAGAGCAGGCAGGAACCTCCGGAGCGGTGAGCAAGGCAGAGCAGGCAGGAACCACCGGAGCGGTGAGCAAGGCAGAGCAGGCAGGAACCACTGGAGCGGTGAGCAAGGCAGAGCAGGCAGGAACCACTGGAGCGGTGAGCAAGGCAGAGCAGGCAGGAACCGCCGGAGCAGTGAGCAAGGCAGAGCAGAGAGAAACCGCCGGAGCGGTGAGCAAGGCAGAGCGGGCAGAAACCGCCGGAGTGGTGATCAAGGCAGAGCGGGCAGGAACGCTGGAGCGGTGAGCAAGGCAGAGCAGGCAAGAACCGCCAGAGCAGTGAGCAAGGCAGAGCAGGCAAGAACCGCCGGAGCGGTGAGCAAGGCAGAGCAGGCAAGAACCGCCGGAGTGGTGAGCAAGGCAGAGCAGGCAGGAACTGCCGGAGCGGTGAGCAAGGCAAAGCAGGCAGGAACCGCCAGAGTGGTGAGCAAGGCACAGCAGGCAGGAACCGCCAGAGCGGTGAGCAAGGCAGAGCAGAGAGAACCCGCCGGAGCGGTGAGCAAGGCAGAGCGGGCAGAAACCACCGGAGCGGTGAGTAAGGCAGAGTAGAGATAAACCGCCAGAGCGGTGAGCAAAGGCAAAGCAGAGTGGACAGGGCTCTGTTCACATGGAACAGACTGTAAGGGAAAGGCAGAACCAGATACACACAAGAAACTTGCAATGAAGTAGCGAGTGGACTCTAAACTCACAAACGGAAGTACAGCGACAACGAGTAGGAGTTAGGTGGAGTTTCAGACTCTGCAGAAAAAGGGAAGGTACGGACATAGAGAAAAACAGGTAACAGACTAGGAGAGAGTTCAGACAGGAACTGAGTGTTCAGACAAGAACTGACACTGCAGAAAGATACAGGAGCGAGTCTGGGTGTGCGGCCCCCAGAAGGAGGCACGAACAGGCTAGGAGCTAGTTCAGACCGGCCTGGGAATACAGCCCCCAGGTTGGCGGACAGGCAAGAACAGAACAGGACCTGGCACATTCAGAGTCAAGGAGCACACTGAATGATAGAGTTGCTCAGGCACCAGCTTCCATGTGGAGCTGGTTTAAATATCCAGTGACAGACAGCAATAGGCTGAGGATGCATTAGGCGTGTGCCCATAGCAGCTACAAGAAACAGGAAGTAACCCGGCCGCTGCCCTAAGCAGTCAGAACAGAGACAAACAGACAGCATGAATAGAAGCCAGGCTAGCAGACTGGACTGAAGATCAAGTTTGCGATCTTGCATAGTGAGAGATGCACCATGCAAGCCCACCACCAGGTATGTTACAGATACACATAAATAAAATGGGAATGGTTGGTGATATCAACATCCTGTTTGTGGCACATTAGTATATGGGAGGGGAAAACTTTTCCAGATGGGTGGTGACCATAGCGGCCATTTTGAAGTCAGCCATTTTGGATCCAACTTTATTTTTGGGAAGAGGGTCATGTGACGCATCAAGCTTATTTACAATTTCATAAGAAAAACAGTGGTGTGCTTGGTTTTAATGTAACTTTATTCTTTCATGAGTAATTTACAAGTTTCTCTTTGTTTACAGCCATTGACATGTTACATTAGGAGCGGATAGAAATTGTGTTGATGTCTGTTGAACACAGTACCCTGGTAATTGCATCAGATTTCAATGCAAGACACCCTACGAGACCACCCATCTGCCATGCTACAGTTAGCAAACTGCTTGACAAATTTCGTGAAACAGGTTCAGTGTTGGATTTGCCAAAATGTGAACGCAAGAAAACTGTCACTAATGAAGTAACATCAGTGGCTGTCCTAGCTTCATTCAGCAAGAGCCCACAGCGTAGCACTAGCCGCATGTCACTGGAGAGTGGCATCAGTCGAACATCGCTTCGGCGGATATTAGCTACTCACAAATGGCACCCTTACAAAATCCAGCTGCTGCAGCATCTCAACGAGGATGACCAAGATCGGCACACTGAATTTGCAGAATGGGTAAAACAAAAATTGGAACAGGACCCTCAGTTTACACAAAACATTATGTTCAGTGATGAGGCAAACTTTTTTGTGAATGGTGAAGTTAACAAACAAAACCACTGCTATTGGTCTGACACAGTAGATAGATCCCTCCAAGATTGTTGCAACACAAAAATTGATGGTATGGTGTAGTATGAGGGGTACAAAGATAGTGGGGCCATTCTTTATCAATGGAAACCTCAATGCCACTGGATATCTGAAATTGCTACATGATGATGTGTTACCCTCTTTATGCACTGAAGATGGCACGTTCCCTGAGTTTTTCCAACAAGATGGTGCACCACCACATTATGGGTGTCAGGTCAGAGCATTCCTACATGAACGGTTTCCTGGAAAGTGGATTGTTCTTCGCGGGCCAGATGAATGGCCACCAAGGTCTCCTGATCTGACCCCCTTAGACTCTTATCTTTGGGGTTATCTGAAGGCAATTGTCTATGCTGTGAAGATACGAGATGTGCAGCATCTGAAACAAAGGATACTGGAAGCCTGTGCTAGCATTTCTTCTGCAGTGTTGCTATCAGTTTGTCAAGAGTGGGAGAAGAGGGTTGCATTTTATAAGTGGTCATAAACTTGTAAATAACTCATGAAAGAATAAAGTTTCGTTAAAACCAAGCACACCATTGTTTTTCTTATGAAATTCTCAATAAGTTTGATGTGTCACATGACCCTCTTCCCATTGAAAAAATAAAGTTGGATCCAAAATGGCCAACTTCAAAATGGCCACCATGGTCACCACCTATCTGGAAAAGTTTTCCCTCTCCCATATACTAATATGCCACAAACAGGAAGTTGATATCACCAACCATTCCCATTTTATTTAGGTGTATCCATATAAATGGCCCACCCTGTATATATATATATATATATATATATATATATATATATATATATATATATATATATATATATATATATATACATATACATATATATGAATACTTATGACCATTTCAGTTTTTCTTTTTTTAATAAATTTGCAAAATGTCTACATTTCTGTCTATTTTCAGTCAAGATGGGGTGCAGAGTGTACTTTAATAAGAAAAAAAATGAACTTTTAGAATTTACCAAATGGCTGCAATGGAACAAAGAGTGGAAACTTTAAAGGGGTCTGAATACTTTCTATATATATATACACCGTGTTCAGAATTATTAGGCAAGTTGTATTTTAGAGGATTATTTTTAATTATTGATCAACAACTATGTTCTCAATCAACCCAAAAGACTCATAAATATCCAAGCTTAATATTTTTGGAAGTTGGAGTGGTTTTTTTTAGATTTGGCTATCTTAGGAGGATATCTGTTTGTGCAGGTAACTATTACTGTGCTGAATTATTAGGCAACTTAATAAAAAACAAATATAATCCCATCTCACTTGTTTATTTTCACCAGGTAAATCAATATCAGTGCACAAAATTTAGATATAAACATTTCTGACATGCAAAAACAAAAACCAAACAAATTAGTGATCAATATAGCCACCTTTCTTTATGATGACACTCAACAGCCTTCCATCCATAGAATATGTCAGTTGCTTGATCTATTTTCGAACAACATTGCGTGCAGCAGTTACCACAGCCTCCCAGACACTGTTCCGAGAGGTCTACTGTTTTCCCTCCCTGTAGATCTCTCATTTTAAGATGGACCACAGGTTCTCTATGGGGTTCAGGTCAGGTGAACAAGGGGGCCATGTCATTTTTTTTTCTTCTTTTAGACCTTTACTGGCCAGCCACGCTGTGGAGTAGTTGGATGCATGTGATGGAGCATTGTCCTGAATAAAAATCATGTTTTTCTTGAACAATACCGACTTCTTCCTGTACCACTGCTTGAAGAAGTTGTCTTCCAGAAACTGGCAGTAGGTCTGGAAGTTGAGCTTCACTCCATCCTCAACCCGAAAAGGTCCCACAAGTTAACCTTTGATGATACCAGCCCATACCAGTACCCCATCTCCAACTTGCTAGTGTCTGAGTCGGAGTGGAGCTCTCTGCCCTTTACTGATCCAGCCTCTGGCCCATCCATCTGGCCCATCAAGAGTCACTCTCATTTCATCAGTCCATAAAACTATTGAAAAATCAGTCGTAAGATATTTCTTGGCCCATTCTTGACGTTTTATCTTATGTTTCTTGTTCAAAGGTGGTCGTTTTTCAGCCTTCCTTACCTTGGCCATGTCCCTGAGCATCGCACACCTTGTGCTTTTTGATACTCCAGTAATGTTGCAGCTCTGAAATATGGCAAAACTGATGGTGAATGGCATCTTGGCAGCTTCACACTTGATTTTCCTCAATTCATGGGCAGTTATTTTGCGCCTTTTTTGGCCAACATGCTTCTTGCGACCCTATTGGCTATTTGCCATGAAACGCTTGATTGTTCGGTGATCATGCTTCAAAAGTTTGGAAATTTTAAGACTGCTGCATTCCTCTGCAAGACATCTCACAATTTTGGACTTTTCAGAGCCCGTCAAATCTCTCTTCTGACCCATTTTGCCAAAGGAAAGGAAGTTGCCTAATAATTAAGCACACCTTATATAGGGTGTTGATGTCATTAGTCAACACCCCTCCTCATTACAGAGATGCATATCACCAGATTTTCTTAATTGGTAGTTGGCTCTCAAGCCTATGCAGCTTGGAGTAGGACAACATGTATAAAAAGTATCATGTGATCAAAATACTCATTTGTCTAATATTTCGGCACACAGTGTATATATATATAAGAAAGTATATCAAAAGGCAGCACTCCAAATTAATTTTTTAGAAAAAATGGACTTTATTGAGCCCATAAAGCAACATTTCGGTTCTCAGAACCTTTTTCAAGCAGAGTTCAAGTGCATAAGGTGCAATATATATAGTTACAAACAGTGACTCCATAATTGCAATTAATTTATACAAAACCATGGTTTCACAAAAAAAGTGCAAAAGTGCAAATCTCAGAATAACATTCAAATTACATACTTAGTGATAACTTTGAAAAATACGTTATTATCTTCAATATTATGATCCATAACTCTCATAAAGTGACAAGTGCTTTGATTGATAATTATTAGGGCCAGGTGCATAAACTACAAAAATGCGCATATTTCTTATATCAATATTATCAAGGACACCATCCTATTCACAATTCTTAATTTATTTATATTATAAGGACGGTGACCATACGGTAATTCCTATGTTCATAAGTATAAATGAATGGAGAGATAATATATTAATACTTAACCCAAACACCGTTCCATGGAATTCCCTATCCCTAGGTTCATCCATGGAGTGAGATTAAAGGATCAGAGGAGAAACCTTCCTCAGGTCCCCACCCCCTTCCCAATCTCAGGCGATAATTGGGAATACATTATAGTTCATATATAGTAAATAGGAATACCATTTTACAATGCAGAAGTATATTTTTATCTTCATTGTATAGAGACTTAAATATTTTCAACTACTATATATTGTATATAAGAACAAGTTTTTTTTTGTTTTTTTTTTTAAAGATCCATTCCCAGAGGAAGTCTCCCTTTCTTTATACGCATGTTGCTGCAGGTAGCGTCGCTTCCATATAATTTCATAGTGAGAGTGATTGATCTGCAAGAAACCAAAAACATCCATATATAAATATATTAAAATATAAAAACTCAATTATATTTAAAATACTCCAAATTTCATATACTGCTAATGGATCTTTAAACAAAAACAAAAAAAAACAAAAAAACTTCTTTTTCTATACACTGTATAGTAGTTGAAAATATTTAAGTCTCTACACAATGAAGATAAAAATATACTTCTGTATTGTAAAATCGTATTCCTATTTAAGAAGAGAATTGAACTATAATGTATTCCCAATTATCGCCTGAGATTGGGAAGGGGGTGGGGACCTGAGGAAGGTTCCTCCTCTGATCCTTTAATCTCACTCCATGGATGAACCTAGGGATAGGGAATTCCATGGAAGGGTGTTTGGGTTAAGTATTAATATATTATCTCTCCATTCATTTATATTTATGAACATAGGAATTACCGTATGGACACCGTCCTTATAATATAAATAAATTAAGAATTGTGAATAGGATGGTGTCCTTGATAGTACTGAGCGTTTTTGTAGTTTATTGTTTAAAGGAGCGGATAGGACAAACTATATCAATTAAGCGCACATTCTATTCATATTTGAAAATAATCTTCTGTGTGGTATATGACAGCTAGAAAGATGGCGACCGTAGTGTCGCAAGTGTAAAGCGCATGCCCGGTGACATCACGATATGGGCGGACTAGGTTCGCTCCGGTCATGTGACAGAACAGTGTGGGCCTCATGGGGGACATGCGCAGATTGAATTCTGAGACACCGAGAATAGCGTGGAGGAAGTAGGAAGTATGTTTATGCATGATTGCTGCCGGGTGAGTCGCACCCTCATATGTTTTATTTATGATTTACACCTGGCACTAATAATTATCAATCAAAGCACTTGTCACTTTATGAGAGTTATGGATCATAATATTGAAGATAATAATGTATCTTTCAAAACTATCACTAAGTATGTACTTTGAAAGTTATTCTGAGATTTGCACTTTTGCACTTTTTTTGTGAAATCATGGTTTTGTATAAATTAAATGCAATTATGAAATCACTGTTTGCAACTATATATATTGCACCTTATGCACTTGAACTCTGCTTGAAAAAGGTTCTGAGAACCGAAACGTTGCTTTTTGGGCTCAATAAAGTCCATTTTTTCTAAAAAATATATTTGGAGTGCTGCCTTTTGATATACCTTCTTTGATATGCAACAGTTTGGACAGACTGTTTGGAGGCCTGGCACCCATCAGTGAGTAATTATTAAATGGTGCTGTTTTCAATATATACTTTTTATATAGATATAGATATATATCTATATATCTATATATATACAGGACAGACCAAAAGTTTGGACACACCTTCTCATTTAAAGATTTTTCTGTAGTTTCATGACAATGAAAATTGTACATTCACACTGAAGGCATCAAAACTATGAATTAACACATGTGGAATTATATACTTAACAAAAAATGTGAAACAACTGAAAATATGTCTTATATTCTAGGTTCTTCAAAGTAGCCACCTTTTGCTTTGATGACTGATTTGCACTCTCTTGGCATTCTCTTGATGAGCTTCAAGAGGTAGTCACTGGAAATGGTTTTCACTTCACAGGTGTGCCCTGTCAGGCTTAATAAGTGGGATTTCTTGCCTTATAAATGGGGTTGGGACCATCAGTTGTGTTGTGCAGAAGTCAGGTGGATACACAGCTGATAGTCCTACTGAATAGACTGTTAGAATTTGTATTATGGCAAGAAAAAAGCAGCTAAGTAAAGAAAAGCGAGTGGCCATCATTACTTTAAGAAATGAAGGTCAGTCAGCCCGAAAAATTGGGCAAACTTTGAAAGTGTCCCCAAGTGCAGTTGCAAAAACCATCAAGCACTACAGAGAAACTGGCTCACATGAGGACCGCCCCAGGAAAGGAAGACCAAGAGTCATCTCTGCTTCTGAAGATAAGTTTATCCGAGTCACCAGCCTCAGAATCGCAGGTTAACAGCAGCTGAGATTAGGGACCAGGTCAATGCCACACAGAGTTCTAGCAGCAGACACATCTCTACAACAACTGTTAAGAGGAGACTTTGTGCAGCAGGCCTTCATGGTAAAATAGCTGCTAGGAAACCACTGCTAAGGACAGGCAACAAGCAGAAGAGACTTGTTTGGGTTGAAGAACACAAGGAATGGACATTAGACCAGTGGAAATCTGTGCTTTGGTCTGATGAGTCCAAATTTGAGATCTTTGTTTCCAAACATGGTGTCTTAGTGCGACGCAGAAAAGGTGAACGGATGGACTCTACTTGCCTGGTTCCCACTGTGAAGCATGGAGGAGGAGGTGTGATGGTGTGGGGGTGCTTTGCTGTTGACTCTGTTGGGGATTTATTCAAAATTGAAGGCATACTGAACCAGCATGGCTACCACAGCATCTTGCAGCGGCATGCTATTCCATCCGGTTTGGGTTTAGTTGGACCATCATTTATTTTTCAACAGGACAATGACCCCAAACACACCTCCAGGCTGTGTAAGGGCTATTTGACTAAGAAGGAGAGTGATGGGGTGGTTCGCCAGATGACATGGCCTCCACAGTTACCAGACCTGATCCCAATCGAGATGGTTTGGGGTGAGCTGGACCGCAGAGTGAAGGCAAAAGGGCCAACAAGTGCTAAGCATCTCTGGGAACTCCTTCAAGATTGTTGGAAGACCATTTCCGGTGACTACCTTTTGAAGCTCATCAAGAGAATGCCAAGAGTGTGCAAAGCAGTCATCAAAGCAAAAGGTGGCTACTTTGAAGAACTTACAAAATATGACATATTTTCAGTTTTTTCACACTTTTTTGTTAAGTATATAATTCCATATGTGTTAATTCATAGTTTTGATGCCTTCAGTGTGAATGTACAATTTTCATATTCATGAAAATACAGAAAAATCTTTAAATGAGAAGGTGTGTCCAAACTTTTGGTCTGTACTGTATATATATATATATATATATATATATATATTTATACATATATGTACCATTTGCTAGTGAAAATTTGTAGTTTGTTAATAATTTGGCAGTGTCAAACAATAGATACAGTTAGGTCCATGTATATTTGGATAGAGACAACATTTTTCTAATTTTGGTTCTAGACATTACCACAATGAATTTTAAACAAAACAATTCAGATGCAGTTGAAGTTCAGACTTTCAGCTTTCATTTGAGGGTATCCACATTAAAATTTGAATGAAGGGTTTAGGAGTTTCTGCTCCTTAACATGTGCCACCCTGTTTTTAAGGGACCAAAAGTAATTGCACAATTGACTCCAAGGCTATTTCATGCACAGGTGTGGGCAATCCCTTCATTATGTCATTCTCAATTAAGCAGATAAAAGGCCTGGAGTTGATTTGAGGTGTGGTGCTTGCATTTGGAAGGTTTTGCTGTGAAGTAAACATGCAGTCAAAGGAGCTCTCCATGCAGGTGAAACAAGCCATCCTTAAGCTGCAAAAACAGAAAAAAAACATCCGAGAAATATTAGCAGTGGCAAAATCTACAGTTTGGTACATCCTGAGAAAGAAAGAAAGCACTGGTGAACTCATCAATGCAAAAAGACCTGGGCGCCCACGGAATACAACAGTGGTGGATGATCGCAGAATAATCTCCATGGTGAAGAGAAACCCCTTCACAACAGCCAACCAAGCGAACAACACTCTCCATGAGGTAGGCGTATCAATATCCAAATCTACCATAAAGAGAAGACTGCATGAAAGTAAATACAGAGGGTTCACTGCATGGTGCAAGCCACTCATAAGCATCAAGAATAAAAAGGCAAGACTGGACTTTGCTAAAAAGCATCTAAAAAAGCCAGCACAGTTCTGGAAGAACATTCTTTGGACAGATGAAACTAAGATCGACCTCTACCAGAATGATGGAAAGAGAAAAGTATGGCGAAGGCGTGGTACAGCTCATGATCCAAAGCATACCACATCATCTGTAAAACACGGCGGAGGCAGTGTGATGGCTTGGGCATGCATGGCTGCCAGTGGCACTGGGTCACTAGTGTTTATTGATGATGTGACACAGGACAGAAGCAGCCGAATGAATTCTGATGTATTCAGAGATATACTGTGTGCTCAGATCCAGCCAAATGCCGCCAAACTGATTGGTCGTCGTTTCATACTACAGATGGACAGTGACTCAAAACATAAAGCCAAAGCAACCCAGGAGTTTATTAAAGCAAAGAAGTGGAATATTCTTGAATGGCCAAGACAGTCACCTGATCTCAACCCAATTGAGCATGCATTTCACTTGTTAAAGACTAAACTTCAGACAGAAAGGCCCACAAACAAACAGCAACTGAAAACCACCGCAGTGAAGGCCTGGCAGAGCATCAAAAAGGAGGAAACACAGCGTCTGGTGATGTCCATGAGTTCAATACTTCAGGCAGTGATTGCCAACAAAGGGTTTTCAACCAAGTACTAGAAATGAACATTTTATTTACAATTATTTAATCTGTCCAATTACTTTTGGTCCCTTTAAAAACAGGATGGCACATGTTAAGGAGCTGAAACTCCTGAACCCTTCATCCAATTTTAATGTGAATACCCTCAAATGAAAGCTGAAAGTCTGAACTTCAACTGCATCTGAATTGTTTTGTTTAAAATTCATTGTGGTAATGTCTAGAACCAAAATTAGAAAAATGTTGTCTCTGTCCAAATATATATGGACCTAACTGTAACATATAAAAAAAGATGTGGCAAAATTAAAAGATTGTTTCCATTTTTAAAGAGTGTTTTAACCCAGCAGTCATTGATCAGTCTTGGAATTCTATTGCAGGTTTGCATTTTCCCTTTTCATGTAGCAAATAAAAAATGAGCTTAAATTTCTACAAACTATTAGTACATTTTAAAAATTTGATAGCAATTTCCACTTTTCTTTGTTTGGCCCTATCCCATTTGGGAGATCTATTCTCACATTTGTCATTTTTACTTAGCAGAGAAAAATCAAAGTATGGAAGAGGGGAAACATTCTTAAATGGGTTATAAAAAAGATTTTAATGTGCAAAGCCAGCATAAATGTATCATAAAATTATTTTACTTTTTAAAATGTAATTCATGTTTCTGTTTTACCTTTCTGAATAACAAATAAGCTGAGATGTTACGTTAATGTTTAAAATGTCATAGACATTTTATGTGTCATTCTTTTCAATGATTCCCCTGTAGAGCAATTTTTTTCAAGTCTAAACAAGACAGTACCAAGGATAGTAAGAATAAAAAGCATAACTTGTATTAACCTTAAAGAGAGACAAAGCATTTAAAACTGTTTAGCAAATTACTACAATATAGTCATACTGTATATAATCTCTACATATTGGTCATCATAAATACAATTTTTGTGCTCTGTAATAGCTAGTTTTCACAATGAGACTGATAAAATTGGCTTTATGAGGCCTCCTTCACACATCCATGTTTAAACATGTATGTGTAAAAAACGATACTGGTGCCATCAGTGTTTTCAATCAGTGTGTCATCAGTGTGTGGTCCGTGTGTCCGTTTTTACCATCAGTCTGTCATCAGTTTTTTTTCCTGTATACATAAATAAATAAATGACAAAGATTCTCCTATACTTTGCAATGTTTTTCAGGGTCCCATAGACTTGTATAGGTCCTTGTTGTCCGTGCTGCTGGAAAAAATGGACATGACTCCATCCTTGTGTGTTGCACGGACACACTGTCTGTTTAAAAACATGAACATGTGCACAGAGAAAAGTTATAATGGGTAAGTGTGGCATCTGTGGAAAAAACGGATGTCACACGTACTGGAAACAAGAATGCGTGAAGGATGACTTAAGATTACCTATATACATAACTAAATAAATATATATGTATATAGACAGTACATTTTTTTACCTATGGAAAATGTGTAATTTTTAATAATTCAATATTACTAATATTAATTGTATAACTTAATTGTATATAATAGCTTTAGATTGAATTAATGTAACAAGAGAAAACTCACGTGGTGACTCCTATGATTGGATGCACCACCTTTGTAAAAAGAAAATTACTAGAGATGAGCGGTGTTCGACTCGAACTGTTCGCCAATCTCAAATTCGAGCTGTTTTGGGCGGTGTTCGAGCCGTTCGGCGAACCCGAACGATTTGAAAAAAATTCGGCTGTTCGAGGTTATGTTCGATAACTGTTCGTGCACCAAAATCATAGCTGGATTTTTTCTCAGTAATGCTGAAAATTAATGTTAATACGCAGTTTGAGTGTACAGAGGGGTGGGCGGAGGGGCAGGGGATGGATCTCTGCAGAAATAATGAAGATCTCCATTTTTTTTCTCTTTCCCGCATTTACAGTGGGGATGTGCAGTCTGTCAGCCTATCAGCAGTGCACACACGGAGCGAAGTGCTTTTTTTCACACAAGCAAGGGCATGTGTCATTGGCAGTGTATGTCACATGTCCTTGCCCTATAAGACCCAGCCATTTTCCCCGTCACCACCATTTTCTCACTGCTGCAGCTGCGCGTTTGACGGCACCGCTTTTGCTGTGTCCGCTATACTTTGTTAATTTGAAGCCAATTTTCGCACAAATCTACAGAGAGCTTGGGAGTAGGTAATAGTTGTGATTGCAGTCCTTTTAAGGACTAGGTTACATCATTTCCTACGACTTTTATCAGGCAGTTCTGTGCTCTTAAATAGATAGGTTGGGAGTAAAGACTAATTGTAATTGCTGTCCTTTTCAGGGCTAGGTTACATCAGTTCCTATCACTTTTATCAGGCAGGTCTGTGCTCTTAAATAGATAGGTTGGGAGTAAAGACCCAATTGTAATTGCAGACCTTTTCTGGGCTAGGTTACATCAGTTCCTATCATTTTTTGCCAGGCAGGTCTGTGCCAGTGCTGTGCAAGTTTTTTTCACAGCATTTGGCAAAATCTAGCAAAGCAAATCCTTTTTGTCCTCTTGCAGTGTGTGTTAGTCAGTGGAGAAGCCTATCTGTGTTGCAAGCTACACCACCTGTGTATAGAATACAAATTTTTTTACTGCACCTAGTGAAGTAAAACCTTTTGGGCATAGCATCATTCTATTAGGCCATCTATACTAACCTCCACCAGGTTGCAAATTCAAAATAATTTTTATCTGCATATAGCTCTGAAAAAATATTTGGGCTTCGGCTTGTAGCAGTGTGTGGGACTTGTTCTATTAGTCCATCTATACTAACCTCCAGCAGGTTGCAAATTCAATATAATTTTTTTCTGCATCTAGCTCTAAAAAAATATTTCGGCTTGTAGCAGTGTGTGGGACTTGTTCTATTAGTCCATCTATACTAACCTCCAGCAGGTTGCAAATTCAAAATAATTTTTATCTGCATCTAGCTCTGAAAAAATATTTGGGCTTCGGCTTGTAGCAGTGTGTGGGACTTCTTCTATTAGTCCATCTATACTAACCTCTAGCAAGTTGCAAATTCAATATAATTTTTTTCTGCATCTAGCTCTGAAAAAATATTTCGGCTTGTAGCAGTGTGTGGGACTTGTTCTATTAGTCCATCTATACTAACCTCCACCAGGTTGCAAATTCAAAATAATTTTTATCTGCATCTAGCTCTGAAAAAATATTTGGGCTTCGGCTTGTAGCAGTGTGTGGGACTTGTTCTATTAGTCCATCTATACTAACCTCCATCAGGTTGCAAATTCAATATAATTTTTTTCTGCATCTAGCTCTGAAAAAATATTTCGGCTTGTAGCAGTGTGTGGGACTTGTTCTGTTAGTCCATCTATACTAACCTCCATCAGGTTGCAAATTCAATATAATTTTTTTCTGCATCTAGCTCTGAAAAAATATTTCGGCTTGTAGCAGAGTGTGGGACTTGATCTATTAGTCCATCTATACCAACCTCCACCAGGTTGCAAATTCAATGTAATTTTTTTCTGCATCTAGCTCTGAAAAAATATTTGGGCTTCGACTGATAGCAGTGTGTGGGACTCGTTGTATTAGTCCATCTATACTAACCTCTAGCAGGTTGCAAATTCAATATAATTTTTTTCTGCATCTACCTCTGAAAAAATATTTGGGCTTCGGCTTGTAGCAGTGTGTGGGACTTGTTTTATTAGTCCATCTATACTAACCTCCATCAGGTTGCAAATTCAATATAATTTTTTTCTGCATCTAGCTCTGAAAAAATATTTCGGCTTGTAGCAGTGTGTGGGACTTGTTCTATTAGTCCATCTATACTAACCTCCAGCAGGTTGCAATTTCAAAATAATTTTTATCTGCATCTAGCTCTGAAAAAATATTTGGGCTTCGGCTTGTAGCAGTGTGTGGGACTTGTTCTATTAGTCCACCTATACTAACCTCCATCAGGAAGCAAATTCAATATAATTTTTTTCTGCATCTAGCTCTGAAAAAATATTTCGGC
This sequence comes from Phyllobates terribilis, assembly GCF_046119375.1. Taxonomy (NCBI): domain Eukaryota; kingdom Metazoa; phylum Chordata; class Amphibia; order Anura; family Dendrobatidae; genus Phyllobates; species Phyllobates terribilis. The sequence continues at coordinate 289,770,625 of NW_027362761.1, forward strand.
TTGTAGCAGTGTGTGGGACTTGTTCTATTAGTCCATCTATACTAACCTCCACCATGTTGCAAATTCAATATAATTTTTATCTGCATGTAACCCATCCAATACTTTTGGGCTAATACCACAGTTTGGCCACTCAGCTTTGCTCGGTTCCCATCCATTGTTTTTTGTGCAAACAACTCCAGAGTTGTGAATTAGTTAACCACCAAAATGAGTGGAAAAAGGCCTGCTGCTGGTGGAAAGGGGAATAGGCATGTTGGGAAGGGAAAAAAAGGTTATGTCCCTGGGGTAGGTGTTAAAGCACCAGTAACATCTGCAGAAGAAAGACCATCTTCCAGCCAAACTAAGATGTCTACTTCTTTTAGAGGACAATGTGATAAGATCCCTTTCTTACGGCCATGCCAATCGCTACAAATGCCAGATGAGGCACAAAAACAGCAGGTGCTTCAACGGATATCAAGTGCTCCTTTAAGTGGGCTCTCCTCCACCTCAACTTCAACATCACAAATAACCCAGTACTCAGAGGTGTCACCCCAATCGCACTTGCTTCCTCACAGCTCCCAAGTCTCCAGCTGCCTGTCTGAGTATGGGTTAGAACAGATTGTTGAGTCTGCAGAGCTGTTTACTCATACTATAGCCTGGAAATCAGAGGTCGGCTCCAGAGCTTCTGTAAATCCAGACGAGGAAATGATCTGCACTGATGCCCAGACTCTTTATGAGTCGGATCCAGGACCAGACGCAGAAGGTTCTGACCATAATATAGACCCTCGTTCCCAAACTGTAACTTCTGTTGGTGGAGACAATGAGGAAGACGATGATGAGACTCAAATACCTGATTGGAGCGACAACTTTAGTTTTTTGTCAGGGCAGGAAGAGGTTGGCTCTGAGGACGACGGGTGTGATAACACACAGGGTGATGATGACGAGGTTGGAGATCCCACTTACTGTCAACCCACAGTCAGCAAAGAGATGAGGTCAGCAGAGGAGGTGGAGGAGGATGCTAGTGACGACGAGGTCAGGTTGCGCCTTCCTGGACTGAGACGTAGTACTGGAAGCATGTCAACAACTGCATCCTCAAACACAACTCTTCATCTGGCCAAAAGTCGTGGTGGCTCTTCAGGTCGCATGGGTGCTAATCCTTGCATAGCCTGGGCATTTTTTCAAATCGATAAAGATGACCCAACTCGTGTTATATGTAACATTTGTCAGGAAAAGCTAAGTAGAGGCCAAAAAATACATAGTTTGAGTACTTTATGCATGAACCGGCACATGAATATGAAGCATAAGTTGCAGTGGGAAGCTCACTGTGCTACAATGCGGCCTAGCCGGCCGGGCCAACCACCGTCTGCCAGATCTTGTGCAACCGCGGCCTCTTCATCCTCTGTGACTGGGGGGACAGCAGTCACACCTGTTTTGGGACGCAGACCTGCCACCTCTTTACCCGCAACAGCCAGCGTGATTGGCAGGTCATCATTTTCTTTGGAGGTGGAAACACCAGCTAGTGTTCAGCGCTGTCCGACATCGATAGCACCACCTTTGGATCAAGGCAACCTAACATGTCCGCCTGCATCTTCCTCACAGACCGGCAGTTTGCTTGGGACTCACTTCTCAACCCCGTCTAAGCACAACAGCCAGCCCTCGGTCCCTCAGATGTGGACAAGTAAAAGACCATTTCCTCCTAGCCATGAAAAAGCTAAGAGGTTGAATTTGACCATCTGTAAGCTCTTGGCTACAGAAATGATTCCTTTCCGCCTGGTGGACACAGAGGATTTTTGCGACCTTATGTCAGTCGCAGTGCCCCAGTACCAGATGCCCAGTCGGAACTACTTCTCAAAGAAAGGTGTGGCTGCGCTCCACCAGCATGTCGCACACAACATCACCGCTTCTTTGACAAACTCTGTGTGTGACAGGGTGCATTTCACCACAGACACTTGGACGAGTAGGCATGGACAGGGGCGTTACATGTCGCTGACTGGGCACTGGGTAACTATGGTGACAGCAGGACAAGGGGCTGCTGTCTAAGTCTTGCCATCCCCACGAGTTGTACGTCAATCCTCTTTATCTCAAAGTTCTTCCACTGCTTCTGCCTCCTCAACCTCCTCTCGGTCCTCCACCTGCACCCAAAGCCTGTCTGGTCATGCCACAAGCTTTCTAACTGCGCAGAAGGGATCCTGCACACCTCCTTACTATGCTGGCAGCAGGGCTCAACGTCATCTGGCGGTTATTACTTTGAAATGTCTAGGAAATATGAGTCACACAGCTGAGGAGTTGTGGTCAGCTCTAGAGAACCAGTTTCATGAATGGTTGTCTCCACTGGACCTGAAACCAGGGAAGGCCGTGTGTGACAATGCTGCAAACCTCGGTGTGGCCCTTCGCCGGGGCAATGTCACACACGTGCCTTGTATGGCTCACGTGTTGAACCTGGTTGTCCAGCAATTTTTAGCCCACTATCCCGGACTAGATGGCCTTCTGCAGAGGGCATGGTCGCTGTGTGCTCACTTCCGCGGTTCGCATCCCGCAGCTCAGCGACTTACATCTCTACAGAAGTCGTTGGGCATGCCACTTCAGCGACTAAACTGCGATGTGCCTACCCGGTGGAATTCAACTCTGCACATGTTGCAGCTACTGTGGCAGCACCGACAAGCCCTGGTGCAATACGTTGTGATGTATAGCCTGGGCCAACGAGATCCAGAGGTGGGGCAAATCACGCTGGAGGAGTGGTTTCAGATCAGGGACCTATGCACCCTTCTGCACAGTTTTGAAATGGCGACGAAGATGTTTAGTGCTGACCATGCCATTATCAGCATGACTATTCCGGAGAATTACATGCTGGAGCACATGTTAAACAGAATTCGGAGTCATTTGGTGGCACAAGGGGAGGTGGAGGAAGTAGAGGAGGAGGAGTTGTATGCGGAAGGGCTAACATCTGCAATGTCCAGTCGGTCGGCAGCACCAAGGCGGCATGCATGTGAGGGTGGGGGAGATGGTTTTACCAGGGCGCATGGTAGCAGCCAAACTAGTGAGGAAGGTGCAGGAGCCCAGGAAGAAGTGGAGGACGAACTGATGGAAGACTCATCAGATGAGGGAGACCTTGATCACATTTCTGTTGTGCGAGGTTGGGGGGAGAGGGAAGAGGAAGGAAGCATGATTGTTACCTCGCCACCAACACAACAGGGACTTGATGCTCTTGGATGCTCAAGAAACATGAGTGCCTTCTTGCTGCACTACCTGCAACATGACCCTCGAATTCTGAGAATTAGAAATAATCCTGACTACTGGGTTGCAACACTGTTAGATCTCCGGTACAAAAGTAAATTTGCAGAAATTATTCCTGCCATAGAAAGAGATGCACGCATGCAGGAGTATCAGCAGAGACTGTTGCAGAATCTTACATGTGCTTTTCCCCAAAACACTAGTGGTGCACGTAGTGAATCTTACAGTTCCAACTTGCCAACCGTGGGACCGTCGAGTGTTCAGCACTCAAAACGTAACAGAAACACAGTATCTGCTGGTAACATCAATTTTGCGGAATCATTTCACCACTTTTTTAGCCCATCCTTTGCAAGGCCACAGGAGACAAGAAGTCTGACACATAGTCAATGCCTAGAGATGATGGTACAGGAGTATCTCCAAGTAAACATTGAAGCCATGACTGTGTCACTGGACCCTTGCTCTTTTTGGGCTTCCAATCTGGATAAATGGCCAGAGCTCGCCACTTACACCTTGGAGATCTTGTCATGCCCCGCATCCAGCGTTCTGTCTGAACGTGTGTTCAGCGCTGCTGATGGTGTGCTGACAGATAAGCGCACGAGGCTCTCCACTGATAATGTAGACAGACTCACGTTCATAAAGATGAACAAATCATCAATCCGAAACGACTTTTCTACCCCTGTGTCATCCTGGGGAGAGTTAAAGCTTCATGATTTGTTAAAATCACCTCACCAACCATTTTAAGCTTTCAAACTACTAATCATGTTTATCTGTATCTTGGCTGGAAAATAATTTGGGCCTTGTAGCAGTGTTCAGTACTGATTCTATTAGGCCATCTATACTAAACTCCACCAGATTTAAAATTACTTCTCATGTTTATCTGTATCTTGGCTGGAAAATAATTTGGGCCTTGTAGCAGTGAGCAGTACTGATTCTATTAGGCCATCTATACTAAACTCCACCAGATTTAAAATGACTAATCATGTTTATCTGTATCTTGGCTGAAAAATAATTTGGGCTTTGTAGCAGTTTGCAGTACTGATTCTATTAGGCCATCTATACTAAGCTCCACCAGCTTTCAAATTAATAATAATTTTTAGCTGCATTTAGCCCGGAAAATAATTTTGGGGCTCCTAGATGCGCAAGACACATGAGTGCCTTCTTGCTGCACTACCTGCAACATGACCCTCAGATTGTCAGAATTCGAAGTAATCCTGACTACTGGGTTGCCACACTTTTAGATCCCCCACACTCTTCGATCAACCTTTTCATTTTAATAAAGAACAAAAAAATGGTCATTTTTGAAATTATAAGCATTAGCAGGTTATTAGAAACTGAAATCAAACAGTTTTCAACTCAAAACTTTATTCTAGGTGATGTTACATTTGCACATAGGACCTCTTGTTCGAAAGGAGCTTCTGAACTCTCTTGTCCATTGAATTTGTCAGGTTTTGGTAGGTTTCTGCTTCAATTGTTTTGCATGAGGACAGAATACCCTCTCAGAGCTGTTGCTTAGATGTGAACTGCCTCCCGCCATCATAGACACTCCTTTTGATGATGCTCCAGGGTTTCTCAATGGGGTTGAGGTCAGGGGTGCATGGGGGTCACACAATAAGTTTGTCCCCTTTCATGCCCATATCAGCCAGAGATGCAGATGTGTTATGTGCAGCATGAGACGGTTCATTATCATGCATGAAAATTATCTTGCTGCGGAATAGACGGTTCTTCTTCTTGAACCATGGCAGGAAGTGCCGTTTGAGAAACTCCACATACATTATGGAGTTCATCTTTACCCCTTCAGGGATCCTAAAGGGGCCGACAATCTCTCTCCCCATGATTCCAGCCCAAAACATTACTCCACCTCCTCCTTGCTGGCACCGTAGCCGTGTTTGCATGGGGTGTCCATCAACCAGCCATCCTCCACTCCATCCATCTGGACCATAGAGCGTTGCACGCCACTAATCGGTGAACAAAACAGTTTTGAAGTCAGTCTTTATGTATTGTTTGGCTCACTGGAGCCATTTCTGCTTGTGTGCAGTGGATAGAGGAGGTCGACAGGATGGCTTACGCACAGCTGCAAACCTCTGAAGGACTCTGCATCTTGATGTTCGGGGGATGTTGGAGGCACCAGGCGCTTCAAAAACTTGTCTGCTGCTATGACAAGGCTTTTTTGCCACTGCTCTTTTAACCTGACGTAATTGCCTGTAGGAAAGAGTCCTCAATTTTCCCTTATCAGCACGAACACGTGTGTACTGTGAATCAGCTACATACTTCTTGATTGTGCGATCATCAGGATGAAGTGTCTTGGCAATGTTGATTGTAGTCATGCCTTGACCTAAACAATCCACAATTTGTTGCTTCTCAGCAGCCGACACATCCTTTTTCTTTCCAATTTTGGCAGAAAATGTAGGCTGCTTAATAATGTGGGAGAGCCTTCTTAAGTAGTTTTGCCTTTCATTGGACACACCTGCCAAACTAATTAGCACAGGTGTCTGCAATTGCTTACAGTGATATAAAGAGCCCTGACACACATCACCATCAATGAGTTTAACTGACAAACAAAAAAATTCTTCCCTTATCACTCTTAAACACTTTTTGCATAATAATTTGGAACACAGTGTACATGTGCTTTTCCACAAAACACCAGTGGTTTACGTAGTGAATCTTACAGTTCTAACTTGCCAACCGTGGTCTGTATGGAGTTGTTCAATAAAGGGCCCAAAATTAAGATAACATAGACGGGAGATGTCTCTATGAATACAAATTCCTAAGTATTTGATACTAGAGATGAGCGTTGTTCTACTCGAACTGTTCGCCAATCTCAAATTCGAGCTGTTTTGGGCGGTGTTCGAGCCGTTCGGCGAACACGAACAATTTGAGAAAAATTCGGCTGTTCGAGGTTATGTTCGATAACTGTTCGTGCACCAAAATCATAACTGGATTTTTTCTCAGTAATGATGAAAATTATTGTTAATACGCAGTTTGAGTGTACAGCGGGGTGGGGGGAGGGGCAGGGGATGGATCTCTGTAGGAACAATGAAGATCTCCATTTTTTTTTTCTCTTTCCCGCATTTACAGTGGGGAGGTGCAATCTGTCAGCCTATCAGCAGCGCACACACGGAGCGAAGTGCTTTTTTTCACACAAGCAAGGGCATGTGTCATTGGCAGTGTATGTCACATGTCCTTGCCCTATAAGACCAAGCCATTTTCCCCGTCGCCACCATTTTCTCACTGCTGCAGCAGCGTGTTAGACGGCACCGCTGTTGCTGTGTGCGCTATACCTTGTTAATTTCAAGCCAATTTTCGCAACAATCTACAGATAGCTTGGGAGTAGGGAATAGTTGTGATTGCAGTCCTTTTAAGGACTAGGTTACAGCATTTCCTACGACTTTTATCAGCCAGGTCTGTGCTCTTAAATAGATAGATTGTGGGAGTAAAGACTAATTGTAATTGGAGTCCTTTTCAGGACTAGGTTACATCAGTTCCTATCAGTTATTGCCAGGCAGGTCTGTGCCAGTGCTGTGCAAGTTTTTTTCACAGCATTTGGCTGAATCTAGCAAAGCTAATCTTTTTTGGCCTATTGCAGAGTGTGTTAGTCAGTGGAGTAGCCTATCTGTGTTGCAAGATATACCACCTGTGTATAGAATACCAATATTTTTACTGCACCTAGTGAAGTAAAATCTTTTGGGCATAGCATCATTCTATTAGTCCATCTATACTGACCTCCATCAGGTTGCAAATTGAATATAATTTTTTTCTGCATCTAGCTCTGAAAAAATATTGGGCTTCTAGCTGTGTGTGGGACTTGTTGTATTAGTCCATCTATACTGACCTCCATCAGGTTGCAAACTGCATATATTTTTTTCTTCATCTACCTCTGAAAAAATATTGGGCTTCTAGCTGTGTGTGGGACTTGTTCTATTAATCCATCTATACAGACCTCAATCAGGTTGCAAACTGAATATATTTTTTTCTGCATCTACCTCTGAAAAAATATTAGGCTTCTAGCTGTGTGTGGGACTTGTTGTATTAGTCCATCTATACAGACCTCCATCAGGTTGCAAACTGAATATATTTTTTTCTGCATCTACCTCTGAAAAAATATTGGGCTTCTAGCTGAGTGTGGGACTTGTTGTATTAGTCCATCTATACTGACCTCCATCAGGTTGCAAACTGAATATATTTTTTTCTGCATCTACCTCTGAAAAAATATTGGGCTTCTAGCTGTGTGTGGGACTTGTTCTATTAATTCATCTATACAGACCTCCATCAGGTTGCAAACTGAATATATTTTTTTCTGCATCTACCTCTGAAAAAATATTGGGCTTCTAGCTGTGTGTGGGACTTGTTGTATTAGTCCATCTATACTGACCTCCATCAGGTTGCAAACTGAATATATTTTTTTCTGCATCTACCTCTGAAAAAATATTGGGCTTCTAGCTGTGTGTGGGACTTGTTCTATTAAACCATCTATACAGACCTCCATCAGGTTGCAAACTGAATATATTTTTTTCTGCATCTACCTCTGAAAAAATATTGGGCTTCTAGCTGTGTGTGGGACTTGTTGTATTAGTCCATCTATACTGACCTCCATCAGGTTGCAAACTGAATATATTTTTTTCTGCATCTACCTCTGAAAAAATATTGGGCTTCTAGCTGTGTGTGGGACTTGTTCTATTAATCCATCTATACAGACCTCCATCAGGTTGCAAACTGAATATATTTTTTTCTGCATCTACCTCTGAAAAAATATTTGGCCTTCTAGCAGTGTGTGGGACTTTCTCTATTAGTCCATCTATACTGACCTCCATCAGGTTGCAAATTAAAAATAATTTTTATCTGCATCTAGCTCTGAAAAAATATTTGGCCTCCTAGCAGTGTGTGGGACTTTCTCTATTAGTCCATCTATACTGACCTCCATCAGGTTGCAAATTGAATATAATTTTTTTCTGCATCTAACCCAGCCAATAGTTTTGGCCTAATACCACAGTTTGGCCACTCAGCTCTGCTCGGTTCCCATCCATTGTTTTTTTGTGCAAGCAACTCCAGAGTTGTTAATTAGTTAACCACCAAAAATGAGTGGAAAAAGGCCTGCTGCTGGTGGAAAGGGGAATAGGGGTGTTGGGAAGGGGAAAAAAGGTTGTGTCCGTGCGGTAGGTGTTAAAGCAACAGTAACATCTGCAGAAGAAAGACCATCTTCCAGCCAAACTAAAATGTCTACTTCTTTTAGCAGACAATGTGATAAGATCCCTTTCTTACGGCCACGCCAATCGCTACAAATTCCAGATGAGGCACAAAAACAGCAGGTGCTTCAACGGATATCAAGTGCTCCTTTAAGTGGGCTCTCCTCCACATCAACTTCAACATCACAAATACTCCAGTCCTCAAAGGTGTCACCCCAATCGCACTTGCTTCCTCACAGCTCCCAAATCTCCAGCTGCCCGTCTGAGTATGAGGTAGAACAGATGGTTGAGTCTGCAGAGCTGTTTACTCATACTATAGCCTGGGAATCAGAGGTCGACTCCAGCGCTTCTGTGAATCCAGACGAGGAAATGATCTGCACTGATGCCCAGAATCTTTATGAGTCGGATCCAGGACCAGACGCAGAAGGTTCTGACCATAATGTAGACCCTCATTCCCAAACTGTAACTCCTGTTGGTGGAGACAATGAGGAAGACGATGATAAGACTCAAATACCTGATTGGAGCGACAACTTTAGTTTTTTGTCAGGGCAGGAACAGGTTGGCTCTGAGGATGACGGGTGTGATAACGCACAGGGTGATGATGATGAGGTTGGAGATCCCACTTACTGTCAACCCACAGTCAGCCAAGAGATGAGGTCAGCAGAGTAGGTGGAGGAAGATGCTAGTGACGACGAGGTCAGGTTGCGTCTTCCTGGACAGAGACGTAGTACTGGAAGTACGTCAACAACTGCATCCTCAAACACAACTCTGCCTCTCACCACAAGTCGTGGTGGCTCTTCAGGTCGCATGGGTGCTAAGCCTTGCATAGCCTGGGCATTTTTTCAGATCGATAAAGATGAACCAACTCGTGTTATCTGTAACATTTGTCAGCAAAAGCTAAGTAGAGGCCAAAAAATACATAGTTTGAGTACTTCATGCATGAACCGGCACATGGACATGAAGCATAAGTTGCGGTGGGAAGCTCAGTGTGCTACAATGCGGCCTAGCCGGCCGGGCCAACCACCGTCTGCCATATCTTGTGCATCCGCGGCCTCTTCATCCTCTGTGACTGGGGGGACAGCAGTCACACCTGTTTTGGGGCGCAGACCTGCCACCTCTTTACCCGCAACAGCCAGCGTGATTGGCAGGTCATCATTTTCTTTGGAGGTGGTAACACCAGCTGGTGTTGAGCGCTGTCCGACATCGATAGCACCACCTTTGGATCAAGGCAACCTAACATGTCCGCCTGCATCTTCCTCACAGACCGGCAGTTTGCCGGGGACACCCTTATCAACCCCGTCTAAGCACAATAGCCAGCCCTCGGTCCCTCAGATGTGGACAAGTAAAAGACCATTTCCTCCTAGCCATGAGAAAGCTAAGAGGTTGAATTTCACCATCTGCAAGTTCTTGGCTACAGAAATGCTGCCTTTCCGCCTGGTGGACACAGAGGATTTTCGAGACCTTATGTCCGTCGCAGTGCCCCAGTACCAGATGCCCAGTCGGCACTACTTCTCAAAGAAAGGTGTGCCTGCGCTCCACCAGCATGTCGCACACAACATCACCGCTTCTTTGAGAAACTCTCTGTGTGACAGGGTGCATTTCACCACAGACACTTGGACGAGTAGGCATGGACAGGGCCGTTACATGTCGCTGACTGGGCACTGGGTAACTATGGTGACAGCAGGACAAGGGGCTGCTGTCCAAGTCTTGCCGTCCCCACGAGTTGTGCGTCAATCCTCTTTATGTCAAAGTTCCTCCACTGCTTCTGCCTCCTCAACCTCCTCTCGGTCTTCCACCTGCACCAAAAGCCTGTCTGGTCATGCCACAAGCTTTCTAACTGCGCAGAAGGGATCCTGCACACCTCCTTACTATGCTGGCAGTAGGGCTCAATGTCATCAGGCGGTTTTTACATTGAAATGTCTGGGAAATGTGAGTCACACAGCTGAGGAGTTGTGGTCAGCTCTGGAGAACCAATTTCATGAATGGTTGTCTCCACTGGACCTGAAACCAGGGAAGGCCGTGTGCGACAATGCTGCAAACCTGGGTGCGGCCCTTCGCCGGGGCAATGTCACACACGTGCCTTGTATGGCTCACGTGTTGAACCTGGTTGTCCAGCAATTTTTAGCCCACTATCCCAGACTAGATGGCCTTCTGCAGAGGGCACGGTCGCTGTGTGCTCACTTTCGCCGTTCGCATCCCGCAGCTCAGCGACTTACATCTCTACAGAAGTCGTTGGGCCTGCCACTTCACCGGCTAAAATGCGATGTGCCTACCCGGTGGAATTCAACTCTGCACATGTTGCAGCGACTGTGGCAGCACCGACAAGCCCTGGTGCAATACGTTCTGACGTATAGCCTGGGCCAACGAGATCCAGAGGTGGGGCAAATCACGCTGGAGGAGTGGTCTCAGATCAGGGACCTATGCACCCTTCTGCACAGTTTTGAAATGGCGACGAAGATGTTTAGTGCTGACGATGCCATTATCAGCATGACTATTCCGGTGATTTACATGCTGGAGCACATATTAAACAGATTTCGGAGTCAGGAGGTGGCACAAGAGGAGGTGGAGGAAGTAGAGGAGGAGGAGTTGTATGCGGAAGGGCTAACATCTGCAAGGTCCAGACGGTCGGCAGCACCAAGGCGGCAGGCATGTGAGGGTGGGGGAGATAGTTTTACCAGGGCGCATGGTAGCAGCCAAACTAGTGAGGAAGGTGTAGGAGCCCAGGAAGAAGTGGAGGACGAACTGATGGAAGACTCATCAGATGAGGGAGACCTTGATCACATTTCTGTTGTGCGAGGTTGGGGGGAGAGGACAGAGGAAGGAAGCATGATTGTTACCTCGCCACCAACACAACAGGGACTTGGTGTTCCTGGATGCGCAACACACATGAGTGCCTTCTTGCTGCACTACCTGCAACATGACCCTCGAATTGTGAGAATTAGAAATAATCCTGACTACTGGGTTGCCACACTGTTAGATCCCCGGTACAAAAGTAAATTTGCAGAAATTATTCCTGCCATAGAAAGGGATGCACGCATGCAGGAGTATCAGCAGAGACTGTTGCAGAATCTTACATGTGCTTTTCCACAAAATACCAGTGGTGCACGTAGTGAATCTCACAGTTACAACTTGCCAACCGTGGGACCGTCAAGTGTTCAGCACTCAAACCGTAACAGAACCACAGTATCTGCTGTTAACATCAATTTTGCGGAATCATTTCACCACTTTTTTAGCCCATCCTTTGCAAGGCCACAGGAGACAAGAAGTCTGACACATAGTCAACGCCTAGAGACGATGGTACAGGAGTATCTCCAAGTAAACATTGAAGCCACGACTGTGTCACTGGACCCTTGCTCTTTTTGGGCTTCCAATCTGGATAAATGGCCGGAGCTAGCCACTTACGCCTTGGAGATCTTGTCATGCCCCGCAGCCAGCGTTCTGTCTGAACGTGTGTTCAGCGCTGCTGGTGGTGTGCTGACAGATAAGCGCACGCGGCTCTCCACTGATAATGTAGACAGACTCACGTTCATAAAGATGAACAAATCATGGATCCGAAACGACTTTTCTACCCCTGTGTCATCCTGGGGAGAGTAAAAGCTTGATGATTGGTTAAAATCACCCTACCAACCGTTTTAAGCTTTCAAATTACTAATCATGTTTATCTGTATCTTGGCTGGAAAATAATTTGAGCTTTGTAGCAGTGTGCAGCACTGATTCTATTAGGCCATCTATAATAAGCTCCACCAGATTTAAAATTACAAATCATGTTTATGTGTATCTTGACTGGAAAATAATTTGGGCTTTGTAGCAGTGTGCAGCACTGATCCTATTAGGCCATCTATACTAAAGCTTCACCAGATTTAAAATTAATAATAATTTTTAGCTGCATCTAGCCCGGAAAATAATTTTGGGGCTCCGAGATGCGCAAGACACATAAGTGCCTTCTTGCTGCACTACCTGCAGCATGACCCTCATATTGTCAGAATTCGAAGTAATCATGACTACTGGGTTGCCACACTCTTAGATCCCCCAAACTTTTCGATCAACCTTTTCATTTTAATAAAGACCAAAAAAATGGTCATTTTTGAAATTATAAGCATTAGCAGGTTGTTAGAAACTGAAATCAAACAGTTTTCAACTCAAAACTTTATTCTAGGTGATGTTACATTTTCACATAGGACCCCTTGTTCGAAAGGAGCTTCTGAACTCTCTCGTCCATTGAATTTGTCAGGTTTTGGATGGTTTCTGCTTCAATTGTTTTGCATGAGGACAGAATACCCTCCCAGAGCTGTTGCTTAGATGTGAACTGCCTCCCGCCATCATAGACACTCCTTTTAATGATGCTCCAAAGGTTCTGAATGGGGTAGAGGTCAGGGGAGCAATGGGGTCACACCATAAGTTTGTCCCCTTTTATGCCCATATCAGCCAGAGATGCAGTTGTTTTATGTGCAGCATGAGATGGTGCATTATCATGCAGAAAAATGATCTTGCTGTGAAATACACGGTTCTTCTTCTTGAACCATGGCAGGAAGTGCTGTTTGAGAAAATCCACATACATTATGGAGTTCATCTTTAGCGCCTTGTCCATCAACCAGCCATCCTCCACTCCATCCATCTGGACCATCGAGCGCTGCACGGCACTCATCCGTGAACAAAACAGTTTTGAAATCAGTCTTCATGTAATGTTTGGCCCACTGGAGCCATTTCTGCTTGTGTGAAGTGGATAGAGGAGGTCGACAGGATGGCGTATGCACAGCTGCAAACCTCTGAAGGACCCTGCATCTTGTTGTTCGGGGGACGTTGGAGGCACAAGCAGCTTCAAAAACTTGTCTGCTGCTATGACAAGGCTTTTTTGCCGCTGCTCTTTCAACCTGACGTAATTGCCTGTAGGAAAGAGTCCTCAATTTGCCCTTATCAGCACGCACACGTGTGTACTGTGAATCAGCTACATACTTCTTGATTGCCAAGACACTTCATCCTGATCATCGCACAATGTTGATTGTAGTCATGCCTTGACCTAAACACTCCACAATTTGTTGCTTCTCAGCAGCCGACACATCCTTTTTCTTTCCCATTTTGGCAGAAAATGTAGGCTGCTTAATAATGTGAGACAGCCTTCTTAAGTAGTCTTACCTTTCATTGGACACACCTGCCAAACTAATTAGCACAGGTGTCTGCAATTGCTTACAGTGATATAAAGAGCCCTGACACACATCACCATCAATGAGTTTAACTGACAAACAAACAAATTCTTCCCTTATCACTCCTAAACACTTTTTGCATAATAATTTGGAACACAGTGTACATGTGCTTTTACACAAAACACCAGTGGTTCACGTAGTGAATCTTACAGTTCTAACTTGCCAACCGTGGTCTGTATGGAGTTGTTCAATAAAGGGCCCAAAATTAAGATAACATAGATGGGAGAGGTCTCTATGAATAGGAATTCCTAAGTATTTGATACCCTGTGAGGGCCAGGTAAAGGGAAAGTTGGACTGGATGGAATCCTATATGGATTTGGGGAGGGAGACATCGAGGGCCTCAGACTTCGCTGCATTGATTTTAAAATTTGACCATGTAGCAAAGTGATCTATTTCAGCCATAACAGCATGGATGGATATATGTGATTGAGTGATATATACTAGGACATCATCAGCAAATAGAGAGCACTTGTACTCGGTGCCTCCCACCTCAATCCACCTAATATTGGGGTTATGGCGAATTGATGAGAGCAGGTGCTCCGTCACTAGGATGTATAAGAGAGGGGACAGAGAACATCCCTGCCTTGTCCCATTGGTGATTGTGAAAGGTGATGAAAATGTTCTGACGCGCCCCCTGGGCCTTGGGACACCCGGAGCCGGACCCTTTTTGGTGGATGCTGGTGGTTGTAGTCTCCGTGGCGGCAACCCGGTTCTGTGGCTCAGGGCGGTCAAACCAGTGGCGGAACTATTTATGTGGTTTTGATGTTTAATTGTCCGACTAAGCCACCCGTGGATTGCGGTCAGAGTGAACCGCCGCTCCAGGGCAGACTGCTGAGGCTGGTGTTGTGGGTGCAGCAGAGCGTAGCATAACTCCCCACGGGAGGAGTATAGCCTCAGGGCAGTGTATGCGGAGGATGGGGGTGATGGTGCAGGGCAGCAGCAGTAATGACACGGAGTCAGTGATGCAGTCCAGGGCCTTTACTCACAGTTCTTATTATCCAGACCACGTCTGCAGGTAACGGCTGCCCACGTCGTACTGTGCTAACCAGGTGAGGGGCTCAGACAACTCCCAGATAACTTTGGAGTGCTTCACAGGACCCCCTTTGTGTGTCCTTTGTCTGGCCTTTCTTACCAACCCTTCTGTCCGGCTGCCTCGGGCCTCCTCTTGGTAATCTTGGCGCCAGTTTCCCTGACCCTATGTGGTGCCTTCCTAGCGGGTGTAGCGAGGGGCTGCGCCACATAAAATGTCACAGCCTCCTGTTTCTAGCTAAGGGTCGTTTCCTGCCTCCACTAGTTTCGGGGACCGGTCTCCCCCTTTGGCTTGACCCCTCCACGCAGGTGGATTCGGGCGTGCGGTGGCGACTCGCCCGTCCGCACCCCTGAGATCCCTTTGTTCCTCGTTCCTGGAGCCTTCTCCTCTCCTCTTCCTTCCTTCTCCCTCTTCCAGGCCTGGGCCTCTGTTACTAGGCCCGCCTCCGGAGCAGAGCTCATGCAGAGCCCCTGCTCCCTGCCACTTCTGCTCAGACTTCTCTGCACTGAACTAAGATGGTGCCCACCTTTTATACTCCTTTCTCAATGCACCCAGGAACTGCTTCCTCCCTGCTCCTGCACTACAGGGTTCCCCTTCCTCAGTGTTCCCTCCCCCCACTCCAGCCAGGGACAGGGACTGTCGTGCCCATCTCAGGGGCATATTGGTCGCCCTGCCCCACGGCAATGTGGTGTAATGCATGCAGGTGTCGGGTCCTGATCCACACTACATCCTTACCTGAGAGTGAGATATCACACCTCTGGGTGAGGTGCAATACCTCTGTAGCAACCGAGCCCTCAGGGTGCTACAGTTCCATTTATCTTCAGCCTAGGTGACGTATTGCGATACAGGGCCGTGATTTTGGCTATAAAAGGGTCCCCTAGACCCCTACCCCAAGCTTTTTAAGAGAATCATATATGGCGTGCCAGGAGACTCTATGGAATGCTTTCTCAGCATCCAACGAGAGTATCTAATTACAAATTTTTAACTGCATCTAGCCCAGGAAATACTTTGTGCCTAGTAGCAGGGTCTGCTAGTCAGCGGATTATCCCGGCTGTTAAGCAAGCTACACCACCTGTAGTTTGGACACTTCATTTTTTCAAAGGAAATGCTTCGGGACCATGGGATACTCAGTGAAGAGCATCAGGAGGCACCCCAAGGCATAGGGGCTCGGACTGGCAGTAGGATGCCTTGCGGTGGACAGCCGAGCTCGATCCTTATAAAAGCTTTTTAACTGCAGCAGCTTTAGTGGACGCTACTGGAGCTGGAATTACGCGGCTGCTGGCATGAGACTTGCCCTCCAATAGATCCTTGTAAATGGATTTAAAGTGTATTTATTCAAATTAGAGAGACAATTTAAATTAAAAAGCTTAGAGCTGCCTTCACCGCAGGGGGGCTCGCTCGACCCACCATCGGACAGGCACCAGTATTGGGAGAGGGGGGCTGGCCGTCAGGGTCCACCGTGGCTCTGGCACAAAGCCGGCGACACGGAGGTCGCACGGGCAGGAACGGACTGGCCGTGTCGGCTTCTCACTTTTTTGGTTTTAGAAGGGCATGACATGCCTATATCTGTGTCTCCCCCTCTTTTTACTCCTCCACCTCTTTTCTTTTCGCATGACTATATGTACTTGTCACTTTTCCATGTGTTAGTTGTGTCTTCTGAGCAGTTTGTCAGCTTTTGGACACCTTTGAAGGTGTTTTCTATGTGTTTCTATGTGTTTTTGTTTGCCTGCCATTGGTTTTAACGGTGTTCGAAGGTGTTCGATGAACAGTTCGACGAACAGTTCGGCGAACATACGGGTGTTCGACGAACCGAACCGAACTCGAACACTACGGGGGTGGCTCAACACTAAGCATTACCATTAATTAGTGAAAGACTTTCCTTGCTATTCTAAGCTTACTGTTATTAGTTTTACTGTTGATTTGCCTTGTTCCTAACACTAATTGTTTTAAGGCATTGCTGTATATAAATTGGGTTATATCAATTCCTTATTGCTTCCGCCTCATGATCTCTGTGCATTGATGTTCTTTTCCTGAAATTCTGTGCCCTTTTTTCTCCACACATACCTTTGATCATTGTGGCCAATATTTTAACCTCATCAGTCTACAGGACTTGTTTACAAAATGCATCAGGCTTGTTTAGATGTTATTTTGCATACTTTTGACGCTGAATTTTATGGTCAGGACTCATGAGAGGTTTTCTTCTGATGACTCTTCCATGAAGGCCATATTTGTGCAGGTGTCTCTGCACAGTAGAACAATGTACCACAACTTCACAGTCTGCTAAATCTTTCTGAAGGTCTTTTACAGTCAAGCGGAGGTTCTGATTTGCCTCTCTAGCAATCCTTCGAGCAGCTCTCACTCTAATTTTGCTTGGTCTTCCAGACCTTATCTTGACCTTCACTGTTCCTGTTAACTGGCATTTCTCAATTATATTTCAAACTGAGAAAAGGGCATCCTGAAAATGCTTTGGTATCTTCTTATAGCCTTCTCCTGCTTTGTGGACCTCCACCATTTTAATTTGCATAATGCTAGGCAGTTGTTTAGAAAAACCCATGGCTGCTGTTTTTTGGCACAAGGTTAGAGGAGGCTAGGTTTTTATAAATCTGGGAAATTTGCATCACCTGACCTTTCCTAACGATGATAGTGATCAAGCTATATTCTTAACATGCTAATTAAGGTCTGAAACCTTGGTCAAAGTTATCTGAGTACACAAATCTCCAAGTGTGCTCAAACTTCTTCGTCGTTCTAATTCTCTTTTTGTAATTTTAAAAATGTAAAATATGACAATATTTATTTTGTTTTACCTAAAATGCAAAGGAAATGTGTCACATTTAACTTTAGCCCTTTTAAAGATTATTTCATCTTCAACTTGCTTAATTGTTCACAATAAGAGTAATTTTGACCAGGGTGCCAAACATTTACATGCCACTGTACATCATGTGTCCAGTTCAACATGTGATAAATAGTCCTCTTTAAGCAGAGATGAAAAACAGAAGAAACACTTTTTGTTTATTGCTTCATTCATCTTCACTGATCCATTGTTAAAAGTCCTTCAATAAATAAAAGTTCAATCTTCTTCCTTCAGTTTTTAAAAACGGATGAAAAAAAACGTTGCAACACTCATGCCAAGATGATCACACATGAAAGAAAAATGGTCCATTTTTCATGGATTGTAAAATATAGAAAAATAGAGACACAGTTTAAATGTAGCAGAAAGGCTTCCATATACATTTAATTCCGCTTAGCCCAACAGTTTTGCCAGTGCCAGGAGACTCCCCATGATGAAGGTCGAAAGAAGGATCTATTCACACCTTTTTATTCATAATAATGGCAGTACTCTAATTGTTGTTTGTTATGGAATTGCATAAGTCTGCATTGTGTCTTGCTGCAGACTCAAAGGTGGGCAAAACCTCCAAAGGAAAAGTGGAGTTTTTATCAAGGGAAGTTTTATCTAAATATTGTTTTAAATGATTCACTTTAATATTTCAATCTGTGCAGGTAGTTAAGTAAGCTTAACTATTCAGATACCTGTATTGCATGAACAGAATGTAGACAGACCAGCTCAGTACATCCTGTTTCTGTTGAATGGAGCTGCATTGTTCATAGCCCTGACACTTTCAAAGCAGTGGCCAGTAATTGACTAGATTAGCACAAAATCAATCGCAGATTGTTCAAATTTAGCAAATTCCATAAAATTTAACATGAATTTGATTTGCTTCGAATCAGTTTCCTTGTTTCTAATAATAAAATATTTAACATGGGATTAGCATTTTCTTTGCATTTTTAAGAATTTTAAACCCTTCAATGAAATCTATTTTACAGTTTACATTTATTTAAGTTCATTTTATGACTTTTTTTCACTCCACTGGAGGACTTGCTCAAATGCTTGGTCGGCCATTTTTTTCTGCAGTATCTGAAGGGTCAAATTATTTATAGCAGATAAACATATATTATTATGTCAGATATTAAATAAACAGTCAATGATTGGAATGGTTTAAAAAGGACCTTTCATCAAATTTTTCTTGGTGAACTAATCACACGATGTAATAGTGGCTGGAAGACGAACTGCAACTTTTTATTATATTTTATTGTTTTTTGTGTTTTTTTTCTTCAAATCTCCGTTGTGAAAATATTTCCAATCAAAGATATTGGCTCCTTATAAGTTAATTTTTGTTCAGTCTAATTGGGTGTTATCGCATGTATTTCACTTGGGGTGTGTGCTTTGTCCCCCTGTATGAAGCTGACCAATTTAGCACACAGAGAACCTAAAAGGATAGAAGAACATGTCCCACAATTGCTTAGAGCAAGTTTCTCAAATGCGAGATGTAATGAAACAGCTCTGATCTCCTGGTCTAACTGCCTGCATGTGTCAGTGTGGTGGGAGAATTAGAGTAGCTGTGTTTAACTATGTCACATTACAGACCTTTCTATCAGCTCTCATTGACTCATACCTTGGTCACCTTTGCTATACTGCCCCTCTGCCCACACTGTCTGTCCCGAGCTGAGAGCTCAAAGTGTCAATATCACGCTTATGTCTGTTGTACTCATCTTATTCTGGCTCTGCAGTGATAGCAGAGCAGGGTGTCATTACATCTCACACAGGAGTAGTCCAGAACAGGCGGGTTACTCCTGTGTGAGAAGTAATGACAGCCCTGAGCACAGTAGAAATAAGTGTGACACATTTCCAGACAGGCAGTGTTGATGAAAGGTCAGTACAGCAAAGGTGATAATGCTCTGAAATTATGAAAGTTGATACAAAGGGTTTATAATGTGACACATCCAAATTCAGCTGCACTTCCCCTTTCCCCACACTGACTCAAGCAGGAGGTTGAAGCAGTAAATCAATAATGTCTGAAATTATACATCTCACACACTGAGAAACTGTTTTAAGCTCTTGTGGGGGCATGTTCTTCTTTCCTTTAATTTTTGCTGCCTGCTTATATTTGGTCAGCATCATACAGAGGAGAGACCTACATGCCCTCAGTAAAAAAGTTCTGATAACACCCTCTTGGACTTAATGGAAAATGAATTCATTAAAAGCCAATTACATTAGTAATATCTGCACAATGAAGAGGCCAAATAATAATAATAATAATTAAACAAATCATTATTCCTTTCCGCAGCCACTATTAAACCCTTTGTATAGTTCAACTTGAAAATGTTGACGAAATGTCCTCTTTAATAGCATTTTCTTTGATATATTAAGTAGGTGAAGCCAAGAAATGCTGGATTTTAAGTTATTTATTATTTTAATTGTGATTATAAATAGAGATGAGTGCACCTTTCAAAGTTTGGTTTGGATTGCTGATCATATCCAAACCCCATTTTATTCAATTGGAGGTAAAACCAAATGTATAGACAACACCTTAAGGAGGCCCAAAAGCTGCCAAAGCAGCTAAAGTTAGCGGCAGACAACAGGAAAAAAGTCAACAATTGACCCACAGTAGAAATTGTAGAATGGCAGAGCAGCAGTCAGGCATGGGACATGCATGAGTTATCAAGGTCTGGGCCAATCAACTTAAGATGGGGTAGGTGAGGGATTGGTATAGGCCTGCTGTGCTGGGAGTCCTGATACCTCATGCAATAGCTCAAACTGCTTTTCTGCTCAGCCACACTCAGGTGTCACAAACATTAGTTTCGCAGACTACTATTGGTAGAAAAATTTAAGAATAGTAACACAGGTAGATGACTGAAAGTAAGTGCAGGCCTGCAGGTCTAGGAGCCTTATTGCTACAGGCAACACTCATGAAGGAGAACCAATGTGGAGTGTCCATATTTCAAAAAATTAGGAGCAGACACCACTAAAGTGGCATCAATTTCCCCAGAGTAGAAATATTATAATGGAGCTTTGACATCCCTTCCACTACAGGCAACCCACCATATGGAGACCCAACTTGGAGTCTCCACATGTCAAAATGTTTTAGAAACATGAGCAGCAGTAGCAACAACAGGCACGGAAGACAAAACAAAGGTGCTACAGCCTGCAAAAACACGAGATCAATGGAGCACACTAAAAACTACACCATCGCCTAGTCTGCCCAGTCTGCGACTGAGGTGCAAAAGTCATTGGAGATCCATATCTTGTTCATCTTGATGAAAGTTAGGTAGTCTATACTTTCAGGGGACATCCAGGTGCGCTTATTCATCAGGACACCTCCAGCCATGCTAAAGTCACGTTCTGAGAGAACGCTGGCTGCCGGTCATGACAAAACCTCCAAGGTGTGACAGGAGAACTCAGACCACTCTTCCATTTTTACAGACCAAAATGCAAAAAGGTCCAAACCCCCCCCGATGGCATTAATATTGTGCTCTAGATACTCCTGCACCATCCTCCCTAGTCATTCACTACGTGTCAGACTCTGTTCTGCTGGTGCACAGGCTGATCCAAATATGTGTGAAATGACTCACAGAAATTGCTTCTGCCACTTACTCTGCTGCTGCTAATGTTTTTGCGGTAACGATTCGACTTTCCCAGGATTGGAAGTCTACAACTGCGATGCACACTGCGTGCCTCACTGCTGTCTTGGGGAAAGCCACTCTTAAGATTGTCTACAAGGGTGTTTCGATACTCCAGCATGCGTGTGGGGGAAGCATCTGGCAAAATTTACTCTTGTACCGTGGATCTAACAGAGTGACAACCCAATAGTCAGCACTATTTCTAAACCTAAAAATACAGGCATCATGTTGTAGATAGTGCTGCAAGAATGTGCTCATGTGTCAGACGCTTCCATGATGTCAAGGTTCATGGTGTGCCAGTAGCAAGGTAACACTCAAGCTTGCTTCCTCCTCGTCCTCCTACAATTGTTCCTCAGCTCCTGCACCTTCACTAACAGTTTGTTTGGTACCATGAGCCCCCCTTGATCGCTGTAATACACCCTTCCTTGGCACCAGCCTGTGCAACGACAGTCTGGAACTTAGAGATATTGTTATCCCTTCCGCATCCCCCTCTGCTTACTCCTCTTCCTCTGGGACCACCACTTCTTCCCTCAGATTATTCAAAGTGTGTTCCAGCATGTAGATGACCGGAATTGTGCTGATGAAAGCATCGTCAGCGCTAAGCATATTAGTAGCCATTCCGAAACTGTGCAGAAGGGTGCAGAGGTCCTACATCTGTGCCCACTCACAAGCATGCTTTGTCCATACTTTGTTAGCTCAGGCTATGCAAAATGAGATACTGCACCAGGGCTTGTTGCTGATGTCACAATCGCTGCAACATGTGCAGAGTGGAATTGGCACATCGCATATCAACCGGTTAACTGGTAGGCCGAAAGACCTCTGTAGTGATGCAAGTCGATGACCCATGGGGTGTAATGACAGAAGTGAGCACACAGCGACCGTGTTTTCTGCTGCAGCGCATCCAGACCAGGATGGTGGCAGAGAAATTGTTGTACCACCAGGTTGAGGACTTGAATCATGCAAGGTACGTGTGTGAGGTTGCCCCGGCATAGGGCTGCCACCAGGTTCGCACCGTTATGGCACAAGCCCTTCCCTGGCTCCAGGTTCAGTGGAGACAGGCATTAGTCAAACTTGGCCTGTAGAGCTGTCCACAACTCAGGAGCTGTGTGACTGCGATCTCCAAGGAAAATTAATTTAAACACTGCCTTATTGCAGTGAGCCATGACTGCACAGTAGTAGTGGGGGGATTCTCTTTGCACTGCTGGAATGCATATCTTATTAAGGCAGAGGTTGAGGGTGCAGGTGAAGGCCCTAGAGGAGGTGGAGGAGGCAGAAGCAGTGGAGGAAGTGTTCAATACAGAGGTCTGTCCCGCAAGCCTTGGGGAGCACCCCCTTCCCCGCTGGCCCCCACATCCACCAGAGTCACCCAGTGACCAGTCAGCGAGATGTAATGCCCCTGGCCATGCTTGCTCATCTAGGTGTCTGTGGTGAAATGCACTCTGTCAGACATACATTTTTTGGTTGGTGTAGCGTAAGCACAGCTTTCTTAGAGAAATAATGGTGACTTGGCAACTGGTACTTGGGGACTGCGATGGGCATCAGATTTCGGAAACATTCTGGATCCACCAGTCGGAAAGGCAGCATTTTCGTGGCCAACAGATTGGAGATTGAGGAGTTAAAATTCTTAGCTTTGGCATGTTTACAAAGAAACAATCTTTTATGTTACCACATCTGCGGGACTGAGGGCTGGCTGCTGTGCTGAGAGTGGGTGGAGTAGGGAGAACACAACAAACTGCTGGACTATGAGTGAGGTGCAGGCGGAGATGTTCTGGTGGATTGAGAAAGATGTGGTGTGCTTGGTGAAACAAAAACAGCAGGCATGTCCACTTCCGTAACAGCTGACAGGCTCTCACTCACTCCGACTGTAGCGGGTAAACAAGTGGATTTTCTGTGGCCAGAGACCTGTGATAACATTTGCCATTTTGATGGAGGAGGAAGAAACAGCAGGATGGGGTTGATGGTTGGTGGGGCCCGCTAGGCCACATTTTAGCGCAGTGAGATTCCCAGACTAATGCATGTTGATTGCGCATGTGTCAGTTCATGCATGTAATTGTCAAATTATTGCAATTTTTGCCTCTACTGAGTCTTTTTTTACAAAGTTGGCAGATAATGTGAGTTCGGTCATCCTTTGCAGTCTCATAAAAGGCCAAGGCTAGGCAACCATTGCCACACCAGCTCTGCAGACTCGCCCATCTGTGGTTTTATAGTCAGTTGGGCAGTTGGAGAGTTGTGAAGCAGGGGAAACAGGGGAGGACTGTACTGTGTATGATGGTAAGGTGGAGGAAGAAGAGGAGACACCACTTTATGCAGCACTTGCCATGCAAAGGGAGTGGAGTACTCCATCCAGTAACAGAAGTTGTCAGTTGTCTTTGTATTGGATGTGACGGTGTTTGCTCAGTAGAGCTTTCAGTAACATTACCACCTACCCCACATACACCTTGAGCACCAAGCCTATTCCCCCTTTCACCACGACCTCGCTTTTTCCAACTCATGTAATCAAATAGAGAAAGATGTACTAAGGAACTCAATTATTTTATAACAATAGAAGAAACTTTATTAAATATATTTTACATATACTGGTAGCCAAATATGGCATACGTAAAAAAACAAATACACATAGACATTTAAAAAGTGGGAAACCACATGGTGGCGCCACAGCATCAGACTACATTTATATAGACTTATACACAATACATAGATTATATAGGAACCATGGAGCAAGCATTATCTCCCAGAGTGTGTGTACCCCAATAAGGAATGTAGAAGTTAATTATTACCTGTAAATATAGCTATGGAGCCCACCAGAGAAACACTCGACGTACATTTTGGCAAACTGCTTTCCTCAGAGGTATCTATGTATTGTGTATGTCTATATAAATTTAAACTGAAAGCAAAGCCACAATAATAAGTAGTAAAATTCCCCCAAGATTCAAGAAAAAACACAGCAAAAAAAGGACAGCAGTGTTTACCTGCCCAGGTTTTCAGAACAAATGCGCTACCAGGAAGCAGCAAGCCCAGAAAATAAAGATGGCGGCAACACAGGTGCAAAATACTGATGAGACAATCACTCACAACCCACCATTTCATGGAGGGGGTGGTTGCTTAGTATTTGAATTGCACACAAAAAATCTTGTATAGGGTGCTGTTCACATTTGGATAGCGCACAGTATCTGGCTTAAAGCCTATTAGTTACGCCCATACTATTAGATTAGGTGGGCTGGCCAGTACTATCTGAGCGCACCCCATGATAAAAGACACCCTAGTTTACAATGCCAGCACTGATGGAACTGGCTTCACCCTTAAATAAAAAAGTGCAAAAATACATATATACAGGTGCATCTCACTAAATTAGAATATCTTCAAAAAGTTAATTTATTGCAGTTCTTCAATATAAAAAGTGAAAGTCTTAAATTATATAGAGTCATTACAAACAGAGTGATCTATTTCAAGTGTTTATTTCTGTTAATGTTGATGATTATGGTTTACAGCCAATGAAAACACAAAAGTCATGACTTCAGTAAATTAGAATACTTTGTAACAACAGCTTGAAAAATGTTTTGAAAATCCGAAATGTTGGCCTACTGAAATATATGTTCAGTTAATGCACTCAATACTTGGTCGGGGCTCCTTTTGCATCAATTACTGCATCAATACGGCGTGGCATGGAGGCAATCAGCCTGTGGCACTTCTGAGGTGTTATTGAGGCCCTGGTTGCTTTGAAACCAACCCTCAGCTCGTATGCATTGTTGGGTTTGGTGTCTCTCATCTTCCTCTTGACAAATTCTCTATGGGGTTAAGGTCAGGTGAGTTTGCTGGCCAATCAAGCACAGTGGTACTGTTGTTTTTAAACTTGGTGTTGGTACTTTTGGCAGTGTGGACAGGTGCCAAGTCCTGCTGGAGAATGAAATTTCCATCTCCAAAAAGCTTGTCGGCAGAAGGAAGCATGAAGTGCTCTACTATTTCCTGGAATACGGCAACGCTGACTTTGGTATTGATAAAACACAGTGGACCTACACCAGCAGATGACATGGCTTCCCAAACCATCACTGATTGTGGAAACTTCACACTACACCTCAAGCAGCTTGAATTGTGTGCCTCTCCATTCTTCCTCCACACTCTGGGACCTTGATTTACAAATGAAAATTGGAACTCTGGGACCTTGTGGAGTGTGTCAATGACTGCCTTCAGGACATCTGTCAAGTCAGCAGTCTTCACCATGACTGTGGAGCCTACTGAAACAGACTAAGGGACCTTTCTAAATGCTTAGGAAGCCTTTGCAGGTGTTTTTTGTTAATTATTTTAATTTACTGAGAAAATGACTTTTGTGTTTTTATTGGTTGTAAGCCATAATCATCAACATTAACAGAAATAAACAATTGAAATAGATCACTCTGTTTGTAATGACTTTATATAATATAAGAATTTCACTTTTTGTACTGAAGAACTGAAATAAATAAAATTTTTGATGATATTCTAATTTAGTGATATGCACCTGTATATAATACACTGCTCAAAAAAATAAAGGGAACACTTAAACACAATGTAACTCCAAGTCAATAACACTTCTGTGAAATCTATCTGTCCAGTTATGAAGCAACACTGATTGTGAATTCATTTTTCCTGCTGTTGTGCAAATGGAACAGACAACTTGTATAAATGATAGGCAATTAGCAAGACACCCCCTATAAAGGAGTGTTTCTGCAAGTGGTGACCACAGAGCATTTCTCTGTTCTGATCCTTTTTGACTGTTGTTTTGGTCACTTTTTCATTTTGCCATTGCTCTCACCCCTAGAGGTACAGTAGCATGAAGTGGTGTCTACAGTACAACCCACAGAAGTTGCTCAGGTAGTGCAGTTCATCCAGGATGGCATATCAGTGCGAGTTGTGGCAAGAAGGGTAGCTGTGTCTGTCAGCACAGTGTCCAGAGCATGGAGCAGATACCAGGAGATGTGGAGGGAGCCATAGGAGGGCAACAACCTGGCATCAGGACTGTTACCTCCTCCTTTGCGCAAGGAGGAACAGGATGAGCACTGCCAGAGCCCTGCAAAATGACCTCCAGCAGGCCACAGATGTGCATGTGTCTGCACAAACAATTAGAAACCGACTCCATGAGGGTGGTATGAGGGCCCTACATCCATCCGCAGATGGGGGTTGTGCTCACTGCCCAACACCGTGAAGGATGCTTAGCATTTGCCACAGAACACCAGGATTGGCAAAGTTGCCACTGGCGCCCTGTGCTCTTCACAGATGAGAGCAGGTTCACACTGAGCACATGTGACAGACATGAAAGAGTCTGGAGAACGATCTGCTGCCTGCAACATCCTTCACCATGACCGGTTTGGCAGTGGGTCAGTAATGGTGTGGGGTGGCATTTCTTTGGAGGGCCGCACAGCCCTCCATATGCTCGCCAGAAATAGCCTGACTGCCAATAGGTACCGAGATGAGATCCTCAGACCTCTTGTGAGACCATATGCTGGTGCGGTTAGCCCTGGGTTCCTCCTAATGCAGGACAATGCCAGACCTCATGTGGCTGGAGTGTGTCAGCAGTTCCTGCAAGATGAAGGCATTGAAGCTATGGACTGGCCCGCCCGTTCCCCAGACCTAAATCCGATTGAGCACATCTGGGACATCATGTCTCCCTCCATCCACCAATGTCACGTTGCACCACAGACTGTCCAGGAGTTGGAGGATGCTTTAGTCCAGGTCTGGGAGGAGATCCCACAGGAGACCATCCGCAACCTCATCAGGAGCATGCCCAGGCATTGTAGGGAGGTCATACATGCATGTGGAGGCCACACACAATACTGAGCCTCATTTTGACTTGTTTTAAGGACATTACATCAAAGTTGGATCAGCCTGTATTGTGTTTTTCCACTTTAATTTTGGGGGTGACTCCAAATTCAGGCCTCAATTGGTTAATAAATTTGATTTCCTTTGATGATTTTTGTGTGATTTTGCTGTCAACACATTCAACTTTGTACAGAACAAAGTATTCAATGAGAATATTTCATTCATTCATATCTAGGATGTGTTATTTGAGTGTTCCCTTTATTTTTTTGAACAGTGTATATGAGGTGCACTTTTCTCATGGGGTGCACTCAGATAGTACTGGGCAGCCCACCTAATCTAATAGTATGGGCGTAACTAATAGGCTGTAAACATATTCTGTACACTACCCATGTGTTAACAGCACCCTATACAAGCCTTTTTGTGTGCAATTCAAATACTAAGCAATCACCCCCTCCATGAAATGGTGGGTTGTGAGTGATTGTATCATCAGTATTTTGCACCTGTGTTGCCGCCATCTATATAAATTTAGTCTAATGCTGTGGCGCCACCATGTGTTTTCACACTTTTTAAGTCTATGTGTATTTGTCTATTTATATATGCCATTTTTGGCTATCAGTATATGTAAAATATATTTAATAACGTTTCTTAGATTGTTATAAAATAATTGAGTTCCTTAGTACATCTTTCTCTATTTGATTATATGTATATTTTAATGGAACTAGTGATGCTGTTCATTTCTAATACTGTTGGTACATGTGCATTTTTGTATTACACATCAGCAACTATGTTGTGTCTGATGACAGTAACATTTATTTTCCCACTCATGTTGGATATACCATTCTCCTCTTTTAACCAGATATTTCACCACCCTAGGTCCAGACCTGTCAGTCACCTATCACTAAATTAACAATCAGTATTTATTTGCTGAGATAGTGTGGCTGAAGCACACTATTAGTACAAACAATTTAGATTCTGAAATGTGGACTCCTGGCTGGATCACATTATTAGCAGCACAAAATATTTACATGCTGAAATGTGCCCTGGTTTCTGGAGCACACTATTACCACAAAGAATTCAGATTCTGAAATATGGACTCCTGGCTGGAACAAAAATATGAGCACAAAATAATTATATGCTGAAATGTGGCCTTTTTTCTGGACCACGCTATTAGTTACAGAATTTAGATTCTGATATGTGGACTGCTGGCTGGAGCACAATATTAGCACAAAAGAATTACAGTATATGCTTAAATGTGGCCTTGTTTCTGGACCACGCTATTAACAAAAAAAATATAGATTCTGAAATGTGGACTCCTTGCTGGAGCAAAAATATGAGCACAAAAAAAATATGTGCTGAAATGTGGCCTTGTTTCTGAACCACGCTATTAGCCAAATAATTTAGATTCTGAAATGTGGACTCCTGGCTGGATCAAAAATATGAGCACAAAAGAATTATATACTGAAATGTGACATTGTTTCTGAACCGAGCTATTAGCACAGAGAATTTAGAGTCTGAAATGTGGACTCCTGGCTGTAGCAAAAATTTGAGCACAAAAGAATTTTAAGCTGAAATATGGCCTTGTTTATGGACCACGCTATTAGCACAAAGGAGTCCAGATTTCAAAATCGAAATTCTGTCTGGAGCACAATGTTAGCAGCCTAAAATATTTATATGCTGAAATGTGCCCTGGTTTCAGGAGCACGCTATTAGCACAAAGAATTTAGATTCTGAAATGTGGACTGCTGGCTGGAGCACAATATTAGCAGCACAAAAGAGTTATATGCTGAAATGTGGCCTGGTGTCTCTGGATCACACAATTAGCAAAAAGGATTGATCTGCTGAAAGGTTGATTTCACAGCCACACAGGATCCTATCTGTCTGAACTAGCTGACTGACAACCATCTGCCTAGATAACTATATGACTATCCTGTAGCAGGAGCAGCATCTCTGCACTGTTACACTGACAAAATGGCACCAAAACATTATGTCCGCTCTTTATATGGAGAGGGACATGTGATTTCGGCAGCCAATGACACAAGCCCTTGTGTCTGAACGTTGTGGATGGTTTCTGTGCCCTGATTGGCTGCCTGAATCTCCACACGTGAAGTTAAAAAATTATTTAAGAAAAACAGTCTGTCACTCCTCTGACCCCATCCCCTACCCCCATTAAACATGTCTCCTCCCCCGCTCATCATACAGCACCACTATCCTAGCCAAAGTCCTAAAAAATCATTAGTGGAAATGTGATCATTAGTGATGAGCGAGCATGCTCGCAACTGCTCGGTACTCGCCCTAGCATCTCACTGTTCGAGATGCTCAGCGCTCGGTGAGTACTTCCGGGATGCTCCGGCGGAAGCTCGGGTCCCCGTCCCACATGTTTTTCGCTCTTTAGAGAGGGAATAAACATGCAGGATTGCCTGCCACTCACTGTAATGCCGAAGCCATGTTGGTGGTAGCATTACAGTGATTGGCTGGCTGCATAGTGTCATTGGGTCTACATAAAACCTGGTGACCCTATGCTCGTCACAGTCTTCCGCGGAAACAGGCAGAGTAGGGAGAGTTTCTGCTGAGTAAGGGAGAGAATTGGCGATTTATTAGTTAGGTATATGTATTCCACAGCAAGATATATATCCATCTGAACTAGCAGCCCTTTTAAGGACTAATTAAGCTACATACCGTATATCAATCCTGGTGATAGCAGAAGTTAGGCAGGCAGAGTTTGTGGACAGTGTATACAGCAGAATAGGGTCCATTGCACATTCTGTCTGCTGCTGTTACAGATATCCATTGCCCTAGATATCAGGGCTAATATTCCTTTTGCTCTTAATCCTGATTATTTGCTTAAAAAACAATACAGTACACCATTTCACTGCTCCATTTGCTTGTTAGCAGCATACAGCCAGATTTAGTTAATTTTATTCTCATTGCTGTATTGTGGAAGCAGAGAAACTTGACCATCATCAGATGTGATCCGATATTACTGCTGTAATAATACAGACATTTTGTGGAGCGTGTCAAATATTATACTCCATTTAAAGTCTGCCAGTTGTGTGTTGTTCAACGTATTCACACTTAGTCGCTGACCAACACTATATCTCTAATGCCACTGCCTAAAACCATGGTCATCAGACGGGATCAGATATTACTGAGCTAATAATCCAGATTTTTTTGGGAGCGTGCCAGATATTACACTCCATTTAAAGTTTGCCAGTTGTGTGTTTCTCAAAACTATTAACACTTGATCACTGACCATTACCAATACCATACTACAAGGCCACTGCCTAAAACAGTGGTCATCAGACGTGATCCGATATTACTGCAGTAATAATCGTCACATTTTTTTTGATTATGCCAACTATTACACTCCAGTTAAAGTCTTCCAGTTGTGTGTTGTTCAACCTATTCAAACGTAGTCGTTGACCAATACCATATCTCTAACGCCACTGCCTAAAACCGTGGTCATCAGATGGGATCAGATATCACTGCGCTAATAATCAAGGAATTTTTTAGGAGCATGCCAGATTTTACACTCCATTTAAAGTCTGTCAGTTATGTGTTGTTCAAAACTATTCCCAATTTGTCGCTGACCATTGCCAATATCATACTACAAGGCCATTGCCTAAAACCGTGGTCATCAGACAGGATCAGATGTTACTGCGCTAATAATCCAGAATTTTTTGGGAGCGTGCCAGATGCTTCACTCCATTTAAAGTCTGCCAGTTGTGTTTTGTTCAAACTTATTCACACTTGGTCGCTGACCAATATCATACTAATAGGCCACTACCTAAAACCGCGTTCGTCAGACGTGATCCAATATTACTGCCGTAATAATCGTGACATTTTGGGAGCGTGCCAGATATTACACTCCAATTAAAGTCTGACAGTTGTGTGTTGTTCAAACCTAATCACACTTGGTTGCTGACAAATAGCATATCTGTGAACAATGTTGTCCAAGTATTACGCCATTTTTTGGACTGACAATAAAACACAAAAACAAAGCTAAAATGGACTTTCCTTGAAGAAATGTTAAGAAGCATTCTTTGCAGGGTCATGACTTGTATATAATGACAAATAAATAAATAAAAAAAAAAAAGTTATGGACTGTGGAAGAGATTTCTGTGACCAGAATGAACACTTATCTCGAGCTGATGATACCACCTAGCCGCACCTGTCCCTATTGAAAATGCATCTAACAGTGGTATCAAGAGGGAATAGAATAGATTTGTATTTTTTTCTGCAGCACCAACAGCACGCAGTATAAGGCAATAATACCTGGCTGGATCGGCGTAATACGCTATCCATACTGCAATAGCTCACCCATAACATAATTTCAGATAAGACAGGTAATTTTCTAGAATATAGAATCTATTTGAAATGTCCTTCCCAATATTAAGGAGTGGTTCTTCTATACTGTTATTGAGTATGCAGTAATTTTAAGGACTGGCAAAAATTAAACAAACCGCACAGCGCTGCAGAGTTGATGAAAGCTATAACAGAGCAAGCAGATCTATGGCTCTCACCGCTAAATTTACAGCCAGGCATGGTCTTGTGTGACAATGGCTGAAACCTGGTGGCGGCTCTGAGGCTTGGCAACCTTGCACACGTACAATGGCTGCCCCATGTGAGCAGCTAGAGCAGCCTGTGAGCCTCAGATATGGCTCAACTCTGTGAACCGGAAAAATAAAGCTGGACTCATCGAATGGATGAGGAGCTCTAATGTATCACTGGTGTAAGAGAATGGACAAAGGAAATATGGTGGCCCCCCTCCACATTGGGTTGGAGAAGCTCCTCCACACAGTTCTGAAATTTTTATTGGCAATATTCCTCAGGAGATATATGAAGATGCATTGATACCCCTCTTTCAGCCTGTGGGAAAGCTGCATGAGTTTCGCTTAATGATGACCTTCAGTGGCCTAAACTATGGCTTTGCTTATGCACGTTATTTCTCAAAATGCATTGCAGATTAGGCCATTGCCCAAATTTGTAGTCATGAAATTCAAGGCATAAAGATGTTTGTGTGTCGAAGCACCAAGAAGTGTGAGCTGATGTTGGATGGGCTGCCATTTCTTATGGAAAGAGCTGCATTAGAGGACTTCATGGGAGAAATGACAGTCAGAGTAGATACAATTTACCTCTATGCCAGTCCTTTCTCTGAGCTCAAAGAATATGGCTGTGGTGAAATACAACTCTCACAGAGAAGCAGCCCTGGCTAAGAAAAGTCTGTGTGAAGGTTCCCGGACACTTTATAGCTACTTTTTTACTGTGGACTTGCTCAAGCAATCTATAAGACTTAAGATACAATTTGGCACCTTGGCAAAGCCCAATTGTGTTCTCCCTCTGATATCTAACAAACAGGTCATACTGGAGAGACTTGCACCTACTGCCACTCAGTGTCTTCAGTAGAGATGAGCGTTGTTCTACTCGAACTGTTCGCCAATCTCAAATTCGAGCTGTTTTGGGTGGTGTTCGAGCCGTTCGGCGAACACGAACAATTTGAGAAAAATTCGGCTGTTCGAGGTTATGTTCGATAACTGTTCGTGCACCAAAATCATAACTGGATTTTTTCTCAGTAATGATGAAAATTAATGTTAATACGCAGTTTGAGTGTACAGCGGGGTGGGGGGAGGGGCAGGGGATGGATCTCTGCAGGAACAATGAAGATCTCCATTTTTTTTCTCTTTCCCGCATTTACAGTGGGGAGGTGCAATCTGTCAGCCTATCAGCAGCGCACACACGGAGCGAAGTGCTTTTTTTCACACAAGCAAGGGCATGTGTCATTGGCAGTGTATGTCACATGTCCTTGCCCTATAAGACCAAGCCATTTTCCCCGTCGCCACCATTTTCTCACTGCTGCAGCTGCGTGTTAGACGGCACCGCTGTTGCTGTGTGTGCTATACCTTGTTAATTTCAAGCCAATTTTCGCACAAATATACAGATAGCTTGGGAGTAGGGAATAGTTGTGATTGCAGTCCTTTTAAGGACTAGGTTACAGCATTTCCTACGACTTTTATCAGGGAGGTCTGTGCTCTTAAATAGATCGGTTGTGGGAGTAAAGACTAATTGTAATTGCAGTCCTTTTCAGGACTAGGTTACATGAGTTCCTATCAGTTTTTGCCAGGCAGGTCTGTGCCAGTGCTGTGCAAGTTTTTTTCACAGCATTTGGCTGAATCTAGCAAAGCTAATCCTTTTTGTCCTATTGCAGAGTGTGTTAGTCAGTGGAGTAGCCTATCTGTGTTGCAAGATATACCACCTGTGTATAGAATACCAATTTTTTTACTGCACCTAGTGAAGTAAAATCTTTTGGGCATAACATCATTCTATTAGTCCATCTATACTGACCTCCATCAGGTTGCAAATTAAAACTAATTTTTATCTGCATCTACAGTACCTCTGAAAAAATATTTGGGCTTCTAGCAGTGTGTGGGACTTGTTCTATTAGTCCATCTATACTGACCTCCATCAGGTTGCAAACTGAATATATTTTTTTCTGCATCTACCTCTGAAAAAATATTGGGCTTCTAGCTGTGTGTGGGTCTTGTTCTATTAATCCATCTATACTGACCTCCATCAGGTTGCAAACTGAATATATTTTTTTCTGCATCTACCTCTGAAAAAATATTTGGCCTTCTAGTAGTGTGTCGGACTTTCTCTATTAGTCCATCTATACTGACCTCCATCAGGTTGCAAATTCAAACTAATTTTTATCTGCATCTACAGTACCTCTGAAAAAATATTTGGGCTTCTAGCAGTGTGTCGGACTTGTTCTATTAGTCCATCTATACTGACCTCCATCAGGTTGCAAACTGAATATATTTTTTTCTGCATCTACCTCTGAAAAAATATTGGGCTTCTAGCTGTGTGTGGGTCTTGTTCTATTAATCCATCTATACTGACCTCCATCAGGTTGCAAACTGAATATATTTTTTTCTGCATCTACCTCTGAAAAAATATTTGGCCTTCTAGTAGTGTGTCGGACTTTCTCTATTAGTCCATCTATACTGACCTCCATCAGGTTGCAAACTGAATATAATTTTTTTCTGCATCTAGCTCTGAAAAAATATTTGGCCTTCTAGTAGTGTGTTGGACTTTCTCTATTAGTCCATCTATACTGACCTCCATCAGGTTGCAAATTAAAACTAATTTTTATCTGCATCTACAGTACCTTTGAAAAAATATTTGGGCTTCTAGCAGTGTGTGGGACTTGTTCTATTAGTCCATCTATACTGACCTCCATCAGGTTGCAAACTGAATATATTTTTTTCTGCATCTACCGTACCTCTGAAAAAATATTTGGGCTTCTAGCTGTGTGTGGGACTTGTTGTATTAGTCCATCTATACTGACCTCCATCAGGTTGCAAACTGAATATATTTTTTTCTGCATCTACCGTACCTCTGAAAAAATATTGGGCTTCTAGCTGTGTGTGGGTCTTGTTCTATTAATCCATCTATACTGACCTCCATCAGGTTGCAAACTGAATATAATTTTTTTCTGCATCTAGCTCTGAAAAAATATTTGGCCTTCTAGTAGTGTGTCGGACTTTCCCTATTAGTCCATCTATACTGACCTCCATCAGGTTGCAAATTAAAACTAATTTTTATCTGCATCTACAGTACCTCTGAAAAAATATTTGGGCTTCTAGCTGTATGTGGGACTTGTTGTATTAGTCCATCTATAATGACCTCCATCAGGTTGCAAACTGAATATATTTTTTTCTGCATCTACCTCTGAAAAAATATTTGGCCTTCTAGTAGTGTGTCGGACTTTCTCTATTAGTCCATCTATACTGACCTCCATCAGGTTGCAAATTAAAACTAATTTTTATCTGCATCTACAGTACCTCTGAAAAAATATTTGGGCTTCTAGCAGTGTGTGGGACTTGTTCTATTAGTCCATCTATACTGACCTCCATCAGGTTGCAAACTGAATATATTTTTTTATGCATCTACCTCTGAAAAAATATTGGGCTTCTAGCTGTGTGTGGGTCTTGTTCTATTAATCCATCTATACTGACCTCCATCAGGTTGCAAACTGAATATATTTTTTTCTGCATCTACCTCTGAAAAAATATTTGGCCTTCTAGTAGTGTGTCGGACTTTCTCTATTAGTCCATCTATACTGACCTCCATCAGGTTGCAAACTGAATATAATTTTTTTCTGCATCTAGCTCTGAAAAAATATTTGGCCTTCTAGTAGTGTGTCGGACTTTCTCTATTAGTCCATCTATACTGACCTCCATCAGGTTGCAAATTAAAAATAATTTTTATCTGCATCTACAGTACCTTTGAAAAAATATTTGGGCTTCTAGCAGTGTGTGGGACTTGTTCTATTAGTCCATCTATACTGACCTCCATCAGGTTGCAAACTGAATATATTTTTTTCTGCATCTACCTCTGAAAAAATATTGGGCTTCTAGCTGTGTGTGGGTCTTGTTCTATTAATCCATCTATACTGACCTCCATCAGGTTGCAAACTGAATATAATTTTTTTCTGCATCTAGCTCTGAAAAAATGTTTGGCCTTCTAGTAGTGTGTCGGACTTTCTCTATTAGTCCATCTATACTGACCTCCATCAGGTTGCAAATTAAAACTAATTTTTATCTGCATCTACAGTACCTCTGAAAAAATATTTGGGCTTCTAGCTGTGTGTGGGACTTGTTGTATTAGTCCATCTATACTGACCTCCATCAGGTTGCAAATTCAAAATAATTTTTTTCTGCATCTAACCCAGCCAATAGTTTTGGCCTAATACCACAGTTTGGCCACTCAGCTCTGCTCGGTTACCATCCATTGTTTTTTTGTGCAAACAACTCCAGAGTTGTGAATTAGTTAACCACCAAAATGAGTGGAAAAAGGCCTGCTGCTGGTGGAAAGGGGAATAGGCGTGTTGGGAAGGGGAAAAAAGGTTGTGTCCGTGGGGTAGGTGTTAAAGCAACAGTAACATCTGCAGAAGAAAGACCATCTTCCAGCCAAACTAAAATGTCTACTTCTTTTAGCGGACAATGTGATAAGATCCCTTTCTTACGGCCACGCCAATCGCTACAAATTCCAGATGAGGCACAAAAACAGCAGGTGCTTCAACGGATATCAAGTGCTCCTTTAAGTGGGCTCTCCTCCACATCAACTTGAACATCACAAATACTCCAGTCCTCAAAGGTGTCACCCAAATCGCACTTGCTTCCTCACAGCTCCCAAATCTCCAGCTGCCCGTCTGAGTATGAGGTAGAACAGATGGTTGAGTCTGCAGAGCTGTTTACTCATACTATAGCCTGGGAATCAGAGGTCGACTCCAGCGCTTCTGTGAATCCAGACGAGGAAATGATCTGCACTGATGCCCAGAATCTTTATGAGTCGGATCCAGGACCAGACGCAGAAGGTTCTGACCATAATGTAGACCCTCATTCCCAAACTGTAACTCCTGTTGGTGGAGACAATGAGGAAGACGATGATAAGACTCAAATACCTGATTGGAGCGACAACTTTAGTTTTTTGTCAGGGCAGGAACAGGTTGGCTCTGAGGACGACGGGTGTGATAACGCACAGGGTGATGATGATGAGGTCGGAGATCCCACTTACTATCAACCCACAGTCAGCCAAGAGATGAGGTCAGCAGAGGAGGTGGAGGAAGATGCTAGTGACGACGAGGTCAGGTTGCGCCTTCCTGGACAGAGACGTAGTACTGGAAGCACGTCAACAACTGCATCCTCAAACTCAACTCTGCCTCTCACCCCAAGTCGTGGTGGCTCTTCAGGTCGCATGGGTGCTAAGCCTTGCATAGCCTGTGCATTTTTTCAGATCAATAAAGATGACCCAACTCGTGTTATCTGTAACATTTGTCAGCAAAAGCTAAGTAGAGGCCAAAAAATACATAGTTTGAGTACTTCATGCATGAACCGGCACATGGACATGAAGCATAAGTTGCGGTGGGAAGCTCAGTGTGCTACAATGCGGCCTAGCCGGCCGGGCCAACCACCGTCTGCCATACCTTGTGCATCCGCGGCCTCTTCATCCTCTGTGACTGGGGGGACAGCAGTCACACCTGTTTTGGGGCGCAGACCTGCCACCTCTTTACCCGCAACAGCCAGCGTGATTGGCAGGTCATCATTTTCTTTGGAGGTGGTAACACCAGCTGGTGTTGAGCGCTGTCCGACATCGATAGCACCACCTTTGGATCAAGGCAACCTAACATGTCCGCCTGCATCTTCCTCACAGACCGGCAGTTTGCCGGGGACACCCTTATCAACCCCGTCTAAGCACAATAGCCAGCCCTCGGTCCCTCAGATGTGGACAAGTAAAAGACCATTTCCTCCTAGCCATGAGAAAGCTAAGAGGTTGAATTTCACCATCTGCAAGTTCTTGGCTACAGAAATGCTGCCTTTCCGCCTGGTGGACACAGAGGATTTTCGAGACCTTATGTCCGTCGCAGTGCCCCAGTACCAGATGCCCAGTCGGCACTACTTCTCAAAGAAAGGTGTGCCTGCGCTCCACCAGCATGTCGCACACAACATCACCGCTTCTTTGAGAAACTCTGTGTGTGACAGGGTGCATTTCACCACAGACACTTGGACGAGTAGGCATGGACAGGGGCGTTACATGTCGCTGACTGGGCACTGGGTAACTATGGTGACAGCAGGACAAGGGGCTGCTGTCCAAGTCTTGCCGTCCCCACGAGTTGTGCGTCAATCCTCTTTATGTCAAAGTTCCTCCACTGCTTCTGCCTCCTCAACCTCCTCTCGGTCTTCCACCTGCACCCAAAGCCTGTCTGGTCATGCCACAAGCTTTTTAACTGCGCAGAAGGGATCCTGCACACCTCCTTACTATGCTGGCAGTAGGGCTCAACGTCATCAGGCGGTTTTTACATTGAAATGTCTGGGAAATGTGAGTCACACAGCTGAGGAGTTGTGGTCAGCTCTGGAGAACCAATTTCATGAATGGTTGTCTCCACTGGACCTGAAACCAGGGAAGGCCGTGTGCGACAATGCTGCAAACCTGGGTGCGGCCCTTCGCCGGGGCAATGTCACACACGTGCCTTGTATGGCTCACGTGTTGAACCTGGTTGTCCAGCAATTTTTAGCCCACTATCCCAGACTAGATGGCCTTCTGCAGAGGGCACGGTCGCTGTGTGCTCACTTCCGCCGTTCGCATCCCGCAGCTCAGCGACTTACATCTCTACAGAAGTCGTTGGGCCTGCCACTTCACCGGCTAAAATGCGATGTGCCTACCCGGTGGAATTCAACTCTGCACATGTTGCAGCGACTGTGGCAGCACCGACAAGCCCTGGTGCAATACGTTCTGACGTATAGCCTGGGCCAACGAGATTCAGAGGTGGGGCAAATCACGCTGGAGGAGTGGTCTCAGATCAGGGACCTATGCACCCTTCTGCACAGTTTTGAAATGACGACGAAGATGTTTAGTCCTGACGATTCCATTATCAGCATGACTATTCCGGTGATTTACATGCTGGAGCACATGTTAAACAGAATTCGGAGTCAGGTGGTGGCACAAGAGGAGGTGGAGGAAGTAGAGGAGGAGGAGTTGTATGCGGAAGGGCTAACATCTGCAAGGTCCAGAAGGTCAGCAGCACCAAGGCGGCAGGCATGTGAGGGTGGGGGAGATGGTTTTACCAGGGCGCATGGTAGCAGCCAAACTAGTGAGGAAGGTGCAGGAGCCCAGGAAGAAGTGGAGGATGAACTGATGGAAGACTCATCAGATGAGGGAGACCTTGATCACATTTCTGTTGTGCGAGGTTGGGGGGAGAGGACAGAGGAAGGAAGCATGATTGTTACCTCGCCACCAACACAACAGGGACTTGGTGCTCCTGGATGCGCAACACACATGAGTGCCTTCTTGCTGCACTACCTGCAACATGACCCTCGAATTGTGAGAATTAGAAATAATCCTGACTACTGGGTTGCCACACTGTTAGATCCCCGGTACAAAAGAAAATTTGCAGAAATTATTCCTGCCATAGAAAGGGATGCACGCATGCAGGAGTATCAGCAGAGACTGTTGCAGAATCTTACATGTGCTTTTCCACAAAATACCAGTGGTGCACGTAGTGAATCTCACAGTTCCAACTTGCCAACCGTGGGACCGTCAAGTGTTCAGCACTCAAACCGTAACAGAACCACAGTATCTGCTGGTAACATCAATTTTGCGGAATCATTTCACCACTTTTTTAGCCCATCCTTTGCAAGGCCACAGGAGACAAGAAGTCTGACA
Organism: Phyllobates terribilis; assembly: GCF_046119375.1. Taxonomy (NCBI): domain Eukaryota; kingdom Metazoa; phylum Chordata; class Amphibia; order Anura; family Dendrobatidae; genus Phyllobates; species Phyllobates terribilis. The sequence continues at coordinate 289,809,708 of NW_027362761.1, forward strand.
CATAGTCAACGCCTAGAGACGATGGTACAGGAGTATCTCCAAGTAAACATTGAAGCCACGACTGTGTCACTGGACCCTTGCTCTTTTTGGGCTTCCAATCTGGATAAATGGCCGGAGCTAGCCACTTACGCCTTGGAGATCTTGTCATGCCCCGCAGCCAGCGTTCTGTCTGAACGTGTGTTCAGCGCTGCTGGTGGTGTGCTGACAGATAAGCGCACGCGGCTCTCCACTGATAATGTAGACAGACTCACGTTCATAAAGATGAACAAATCATGGATCCGAAACGACTTTTCTACCCCTGTGTCATCCTGGGGAGAGTAAAAGCTTGATGATTGGTTAAAATCACCCTACCAAACGTTTTAAGCTTTCAAATTACTAATCATGTTTATCTGTATCTTGACTGGAAAATAATTTGGGCTTTGTAGCAGTGTGCAGCACTGATCCTATTAGGCCATCTATAATAAGCTCCACCAGATTTAAAATTAAAAATAATTTTTAGCTGCATCTAGCCCGGAAAATAATTTTGGGGCTCCGAGATGCGCAAGACACATAAGTGCCTTCTTGCTGCACTACCTGCAGCATGACCCTCATATTGTCAGAATTCGAAGTAATCATGACTACTGGGTTGCCACACTCTTAGATCCCCCAAACTTTTCGATCAACCTTTTCATTTTAATAAAGACCAAAGAAATGGTCATTTTTGAAATTATAAGCATTAGCAGGTTGTTAGAAACTGAAATCAAACAGTTTTCAACTCAAAACTTTATTCTAGGTGATGTTACATTTTCACATAGGACCCCTTGTTCGAAAGGAGCTTCTGAACTCTCTCGTCCATTGAATTTGTCAGGTTTTGGATGGTTTCTGCTTCAATTGTTTTGCATGAGGACAGAATACCCTCCCAGAGCTGTTGCTTAGATGTGAACTGCCTCCCGCCATCATAGACACTCCTTTTAATGATGCTCCAAAGGTTCTGAATGGGGTAGAGGTCAGGGGAGCATGGGGGTCACACCATAAGTTTGTCCCCTTTTATGCCCATATCAGCCAGAGATGCAGATGTTTTATGTGCAGCATGAGATGGTGCATTATCATGCAGAAAAATGATCTTGCTGTGAAATACACGGTTCTTCTTCTTGAACCATGGCAGGAAGTGCTGTTTGAGAAAATCCACATACATTATGGAGTTCATCTTTAGCGCCTTCAGGGATCCTAAAGGGGCCGACAATCTCTCTCCCCATGATTCCAGCCTAAAACATTACTCCACCTCCTCCTTGTTGGCGCTGTAGCCGTGTTTGCGTGGAGTGTCCATCAACCAGCCATCCTCCACTCCATCCATCTGGACCATCGAGCGCTGCACGGCACTCATCCGTGAACAAAACAGTTTTGAAATCAGTCTTCATGTAATGTTTGGCCCACTGGAGCCGTTTCTGCTTGTGTGAAGTGGATAGAGGAGGTCGACAGGATGGCATATGCACAGCTGCAAACCTCTGAAGGACCCTGCATCTTGTTGTTCGGGGGACGTTGGAGGCACAAGCAGCTTCAAAAACTTGTCTGCTGCTATGACAAGGCTTTTTTGCCGCTGCTCTTTCAACCTGACGTAATTGCCTGTAGGAAAGAGTCCTCAATTTGCCCTTATCAGCACGCACACGTGTGTACTGTGAATCAGCTACATACTTCTTGATTGCCAAGACACTTCATCCTGATCATCGCACAATGTTGATTGTAGTCATGCCTTGACCTAAACACTCCACAATTTGTTGCTTCTCAGCAGCCGACACATCCTTTTTCTTTCCCATTTTGGCAGAAAATGTAGGCTGCTTAATAATGTGAGAGAGCCTTCTTAAGTAGTCTTGCCTTTCATTGGACACACCTGCCAAACTAATTAGCACAGGTGTCTGCAATTGCTTACAGTGATATAAAGAGCCCTGACACACATCACCATCAATGAGTTTAACTGACAAACAAACAAATTCTTCCCTTATCACTCCTAAACACTTTTTGCATAATAATTTGGAACGCGGTGTACATGTGCTTTTCCACAAAACATCAGCGGTTCACGTAGTGAATCTTACAGTTCTAACTTGCCAACCGTGGTCTGTATGGAATTGTTCAATAAAGGGCCCAAAATTAAGATAACATAGATGGGAGAGGTCTCTATGAATAGGAATTCCTAAGTATTTGATACCCTGTGAGGGCCAGGCAAAGGGAAAGTTGGACTGGATGGAATCCTGTATGGATTTGGGGAGGGAGACATCGAGGGCCTCAGACTTCGCTGCATTGATTTTAAAATTTGACCATGTAACAAAGTGATCTATTTCAGCCATAACAGCATGGATGGATATATGTGATTGAGTGATATATACTAGGACATCATCAGCAAATAGAGAGCACTTGTACTCGGTGCCTCCCACCTCAATCCACCTAATATTGGGGTTATGGCGAATTGATGAGAGCAGGTGCTCCGTCACTAGGATGTATAAGAGAGGGGACAGAGGACATCTCTGCCTTGTCCCATTGGTGATTGTGAAAGGTGATGAAAATGTTCTGACGCGCCCCCTGGGCCTTGGGAAACCCGGAGCCGGACCCTTTTTGGTGGATGCTGGTGGTTGTAGTCAGGGCCGGCGTCAGCACCCGGCGCACCCGGGCAAATGCCGGGGCCCTGAGCAGGCAGAGGGGCCCACTGGCGGTCGCGCACCCCGCTGGGCTATGGGCAGAGGAGAGCGGTGTCAGCGCCCGCCCTTCTCCGCCGCTTGCTCAGGGCCCCGGCAGCTGGATACTTACCTCTCCCCGTGCCTCCGCAGATCAGCTGTCTTCCTGCTCTGCGCTCCCTGTGACGTCTCAGGTCAGAGGGCGCGGTGACGTCTTTACACCGCGCCCTCCCCTGAGCCGTCACAGGGAGCGCAGAGCGGGAAGATACCGGCGTCGCTGGAGTCCAGACCAGAGCAGCGGCAGCAGGTGAGGAGAAGGAAGGTGAGTATTTGATTTTTTTTTTTTAATGTATGGAGGCATGGGGCAGTATAAAGGGGAAGAGGGGGGGGCATCCTCCATGGAGCATTATAAAGAGAGGGGGGACTGGACATCCTGCATGGGGCATTATAAAGAAGGGGGGGGTGACATCCTGTATGGGGCATTATAAGGTGGGGAACAGACTGCATGGGGCATTATAAAGGGGGGGGGCAGCCTGCATAGTGCATTATGTGGGGGGGGGACAGCCTGCATGGAGCATTATAAGGGGGGGGCAGCCTGTATGGGGCATTATGTGGGGGGTAAGAGCCTGCATGGAGCATTAAAAGGGGGGGGCTGTATGGGGCATTATGTTGGGGGTAACAGCCTGCATGGAGCATTATAAGGGGGGACAGCCTGTATGGGGCATTATGTGGGGGGTAACATCCTGCATGCAGCATTATATGGGGGCCAGTATCCTGCATGGAGCGTTATAAGGGGACCGGTATCCTGTATGGAGAGTTATATGGGGGCCAGTATCCTGTATGGAGTTTTATAAGGGGACCAGTATTCTGTATGGAGCGTTTTATGGGGGCCAGTATTCTGTATAGAGCCTTATATGGGGGCCAGTATTCCATATGGGGCCTTATATGGGGGCCAGTATTCCGTATGGAGCCTTATATGGGGGCCAGTATTCCGTATGGAGCCTTATATGGGGGCCAGTATTCCGTATGGAGCCTTATATGGGGGCCAGTATTCCGTATGGAGCCTTATATGGGGGCCAGTATTCCGTATGGAGCCTTATATGGGGGCCAGTATTCCGTATGGAGCCTTATAAGGGGACCAGTATTCTGTATGGAGCCTTATATGGGGGCCAGTATTCCGTATGAAGCATTATATGGGGGCCAGTATTCCATATGGAGCCTTATATGGGGGCCAGTATTCCGTATGAAGCGTTATATGGGGGCCAGTATTCCGTATGGAGCCTTATATGGGGGCCAGTATTCCGTATGGAGCCTTATATGGGGGCCAGTATTCCGTATGAAGCATTATATGGGGGCCAGTATTCCGTATGGAGCCTTATATGGGGGCCAGTATTCCGTATGAAGCGTTATATGGGGGCCAGTATTCCGTATGGGGCCTTATATGGGGGCCAGTATTCCGTATGAAGCGTTATATGGGAGCCAGTATTCCGTATGGGGCCTTATATAGGGGCCAGTCTTCTGTGTGGAGCGATTCACCGGTTTCTGAGCTATTGTGGAATTTACAATAGATATCACTCATGTAATGTAAGAAGTGACATCTTTGCATTGTACTATATATATATATATATATATATATATATATATATATATATTTCTCCCCCATATCTCTGCATCATGAATCGTGGTATGTGTTAAAGGGGCCCACTGAGACTCTTTCGCCCGGGGCCCAGAAAAACCTGAAGCCGGCCCTGGTTGTAGTCTTCGTGGCGGCGACCCGGTTCCGTGGCTCAGGGCGGTCAAACCAGTGGCGGAACAATTTATGTGGTTTTGATGTTTAAATGTCCGACTACGCCACCCGTGGATTGCGGTCAGAGTGAACCGCCGCTACAGGGAAGACCGCTGAGGCTGGTGTTGTGGGTGCAGCAGAGCGTAGCATAACTCCCCACGGGAGGAGTATAGCCTCAGGGCAGTGTATGCGGAGGATGGGGTTGATGGTGCAGGCCAGCAGCAGTAACGACACGGAGTCAGTGATGCAGTCCAGGGCCTTTACTCACAGTTCTTATTATCCAGACCACGTCTGCAGGTAACGGCTGCCCACGTCGTACTGTGCTCACCAGGTGAGGGGCTCAGACAACTCCCAGATAACTTTGGAGCACTTCAAAGGACCCCCTTTGTGTGTCCTTTGTCTGGCCTTTCTTACCAACACTTCTGTCCGGCTGCCTCGGGCCTCCTCTTGGTAAACTTGGCGCCAGTTTCCCTGACCCTATGTGGTGCCTTCCTAGCGGGTGTAGCGAGGGGCTTCCCCACATAAAATGTCAGAGCCTCCGGTTTCTAGCTGAGGGTCGTTTCCTGCCTCCACTAGTTCGGGGACCGGTCTCCCCCTTTGGCCTGACCCCTCCACGCAGGTGGATTCGGGCGTGCGGTGGCGACTCGCCCGTCCGCACCCCTGGGATCCCTTCATTCCTCGTTCCTGGAGCCTTCTCCGCTCCTCTTCCTTCCTTCTCCCTCTTCCAGGCCTGGGCCTCTGTTACTAGGCCTGCCTCCGGAGCAGAGCTCATGCAGAGCTCCTGCTCCCTGCCACTTCTGCTCAGACTTCTCTGCACTGAACTAAGATGGTGCCCACCTTTTATACTCCCTTCTCAATGCACCCAGGAACTGCTTCCTCCCTGCTCCTGCACTACAGGGTTCCCCTTCCTCAGTGTTCCCTCCCCCCACTCCAGCCAGGGACAGGGACTGTCGTGCCCATCTCAGGTGCATATTGGTCGCCCTGCCCCACGGCAATGTGGTGTAATGCATGCAGGTGTCGGGTCCTGATCCACACTCCATCCTTACCTGAGAGTGAGATATCACACCTCTGGGTGAGGTGCAATACGTCTGTAGCAACCGAGCCCTCAGGGTGCTACAGTTCCATTTATCTTCAGCCTAGGTGACGTATTGCGGTACAGGGCCGTGATTTTGGCTATAAAAGGGTCCCCTAGACCCCTACCCCAAGCTTTTTAAGAGAATCATATATGGCGTGCCAGGAGACTCTATGGAATGCTTTCTCAGCATCCAACGAGAGTATCTAATTACAAATTTTTAACTGCATCTAGCCCAGGAAATACTTTGTGCCTAGTAGCAGTGTCTGCTAGTCAGCGGATTATCCCGGCTGTTAAGCAAGCTACACCACCTGTAGTTTAGATACTTAATTTTTTCAAAGGAAATGCTTCGGGACCATGGGATACTCAGTGAAGAGCATCAGGAGGCACCCCAAGGCATAGGGGCTGGGACTGGCAGTAGGATGCCTTGCGGTGGACAGCCGAGCTCGATCCTTATAAAAGCTTTTTAACTGCAGCAGCTTTAGTGGACGCTACTGGAGCTGGAATTACGCGGCTGCTGGCATGAGACTTGCCCTCCAATAGATCCTTGTAAATGGATTTAAAGTGTATTCATTCAAATTAGAGAGACAATTTAAATTAAAAAGCTTAGAGCTGCCTCCACCACAGGGGGGCTCGCTCGACCCACCAGCGGACAGGCACCAGTATTGGGAGAGGGGGGCTGGCCATCAGGGTTCACCGCGGCTCTGGCACAAACCCGGCGACACGGAGGTGGCACGGGCAGGAGCGGACTGGCCGTGTCGGCTTCTCACTTTTTGGATTTTAGAAGGGCATGACATGCCTATATCTGTGTCTCCCCCTCCTTTTACTCCTCCACCTCTTTTATTTTCGCATGACTATATGTACTTGTCACTTTTCCATGTGTTAGTTGTGTCTTCTGAGCAGTTTGTCAGCTTTTGGACACCTTTGAAGGTGTTTTCTATGTGTTTCTATGTGTTTTTGTTTGCCTGCCATTGGTTTTAACGGTGTTCGAAGGTGTTCGACGAACAGTTCGACGAACAGTTAGGCGAACACACGGGTGTTCGACGAACCGAACCGAACTCGAACACTACGGGGGTGGCTCAACACTAGTCTTCAGCTCATTTGTGATAAACTAATGTTTGGGCAGCCAGTCTACCAAATAAAATTCCTGTGATATGGAAATTATGGATGGGTTTGCTTCTGGTACTGGGTGCCAATACCAAACCATGGTGTGCCATTTACTGGATATTCCTGGCTGGTTGGAGACAAGCTCATTCCCAAAGAAAAGTACCAGTGTCACGGAACGACAAGGGGATGTCCGGAGGACGGCGCAACACACGGATGCTTTGAGAAATAGAGGGGGAAGAAGGGCCCTAGCGATAGGGAAGAAGGAAAGGGACACCTCCTGAAATCAACCTGTGTCTGTCCCTAATCTCCCCTATCGTCCTTAAACGGATCCTTCCGCCCATGCGCGATCACGTGCCTAAGCCCTCGCTGGCCCTGGACTTCTCCTGGCTAGTGCGCAGGCCAGCGAGACACTAGTATCACCACTACAATAGGGCAACACAAGAAAGTTAAGACAAACAATAGGAAAATAGCAACATAAAATACACTTATCTCTCCAGCAGAAAACTTCACCGCTGCAGTAGCAATGAACACCACAGCTTCTCCAGAGACTGGCTCCTTCAAAGAGGTCAGAATAGAATGAACCATAACCAGCGGTCAGCTGATGAATCATATGGCTATTTAAAAGGAGGTGGGAGTAGTACCAACTAACATCAGCTGACCGTTAACAAAAGGCTGCCAGCAAGAGACTAACATTAACCTTGCTGGACCAAAAGGAAAAAAATACATTTAAATTACAGCATAACCAGAGCGGCCATGAATCTCCAAACTTATTTGTGACAACCAGAAAGCTAAGGAGATGGTTGCCTCCATTATCATGAAGGAGTTCACTCGTCTAGGAGATGGACCACTGCTGCTGTCTACCTTGTAGGATACAGGGCACTGTGGTCTTTACAATATGGCACATGGTCAGTTATTAATTATTGGTATGACTGGTCATCAATTGCATTTTGGTTATTGGTGTTCGTTTAGGACACCTATATATTAGAACTTTAGGCACTAAATGAGAACTGAATTAAAATTGCACTATTGATAAATTATTGCACGTGGCACAGGAAGCTAGGTCGACATGATGTAGGTGCTTGTTGTGCTCCCTCAGCAGGCACAGTTTCATCTTGCCTATGGCCTCGGCCTCTGCATGCACCACCACCATCACCATTACGTCCACTTCCCTGTCCCTTGCCATGCGCCTTGCCCATTTTAAATGGAGTTTAATATTTGTTATGTTGCCAAAAATGCCTGTGTTATTACAACAATAAGATAAGATCACATCTGATGACCACGGTTTTAGGCAGTGGTCTGGGATGCAAAGATGTTTCCAGTGGTATTCCCCATGCTGTTCCTATGACATTTCAGCACTCTATGGATATGTCTGTTCATGTCTCACACACCACATGACCAGAAAGGTAGTAAAATGTTAAAATTACATTTACCGGTGAATGCATTTTTCACTGTTGAAAGCAATGCAAAAGTGCAAAAACGCATCAAAAACGCTACGTGTCAACATAGCCCAAGGTGTGGAGGAGCATTTTTGGTTTTCATTATTTATTTATTTTGCCTTATATGCAATTCATTACCCTGGAAAAAATGTTCCTTAACATTTTTTCCAGGAAAATACATTTTGGCTTAATTTTTGCATGTTTTATTGTGAGTCCGTAAAAGTGGCGCAATACCTCTGACAACATTGTTCACAGAAGTGACCTGGGAGTCAAAGATGCTTTCAGGGGTCTTCCCCATGCTCTTACCATGTTATTTCAGCACTGTTCCCATCAATTTGGCCAATTTTTAGGTCCCCTCCAGACCTTCGGGGGGTGCTGCCAGAAAAATTCTCGCGTTTCTTATTGACTTACGTTGTGCTCATTGTTCTGGTCGAGCACCCAAGCAAGCATTGCAATTTGTTTGACCCGAGCAACGAGAACCCAAGCATTTTAGTGTTCGATCATCACTAGCGATCATTTACCGAACTTTTACCGATTTTGAGGAAAATACTCAAGGGGCATTCTTTTTAGTGCGATGAATTTTTAGATGCAGACTGTGTGAGAATTATATGTGTTATGTTAATGTCTTAGTGTACCTCATAAGCTACATTTAAGATTACTACATTTGTATTTGGTCATATCTGTAATGTGACCATATTATTGATTTTTTGGATTATCATTCTAATATTTTTTGAAATATACAGTAGCTGTGCAATTCATTTTTTCATTTTCCTTTGCAAATATTATTTTAAATATATTCATTTATATATTTAATAAAGTTATTATGAGCCATTGAGCTATGATAAAAAAAATTCAACATGTTCATGTACCTATTTTTAGTTTTCTTGTTCATAGGGCTTTTCTTTTTGTAATTTTTATTGAAATGCTTCTCAAAAAGACACTAATTATACCCCTACATAGAGCTCTTGTAATTATGCCTATTAAAATTTGATTCATTTCCATATGTCAACACCATTGCAAAAGGATAAAAGTCCAATTTTTATAATCGGTATTGTCTGCAAGAAAATGCGTATGGAACATGAGTGAAAAGCTCTTTGTTGAAATTAAAATGACGATTATAAATAAAAGTCTTCATCTGACATCTTGTAAATGGACACTTAGAAATAAATTGCCATAGTTGATCAGCAAAATTGCTAGCTACCTTTTATATAAATGAGGCAAATGCTCTTTAACATTGAGCCAGCTACACATTTTTTTGTCCTGTACATCATTTCAATGCATGCATGTGTAATGCACTGTCGGCTGACAATACCCTGGGCTTTGTATGGATGCTTTGTATTACTGAAAGCCATAAAATCCATTTGGAAATTAAGATATTTGGTAGGTATAAAAGATCTAAGGATTATGAACACTATTATTAAAATTAAATCCAATGCTTCATGAACTATTATACAGGTAGTTTAGCTTGCTCATTTGAAAATAGTTGAGAGGAATTTAATTATTTTGCCTTATTACTGCCCTGGATTCTATTCACATATGCACTATGATTTCCATTCTTAATGGAAACAATAATGTTGTGCTGGTTCTGTTGAAGTTCATTTGTGACATTCATAGTTTTAACCTGAAAGAATAGCTCAGAATAATTCCACTATTTTTATGTTAAATCTGTTGGATGCTATTAACAAAGTCTCCATACATGAATATAATAATAGTAGAGATGATGGATCATACATAAGGAGAAAAGGTAGTTGTCAGCTCACCGTGTGTTGGATATGCAAGTCATTGTGCAGCATAGACTAGACCAGTAGAAATCCAGCATCCAGAAGTAGTAAAATCACTTCATACTTTATTTAGTTTCTTTAAAACTTTTAGCCATTACACAGAAATGAGAAGACGTTTCCATATACAATTGAGACAAATACATTTTTTATTACTGTTAAATTAGTATGTAGAAAAATGCATTAACTCATTGTCCAAGGACGATTTAGAAATTTTTATCAGAAATTCATATTCTTTGGCTTAGATAATTTTCCTCTAAAATTTGATTTGCAGTGAATAAATATGAATCTCAATAGTTTAAAGCCTCTAATTGCCCTGAAAATAGGTGTGTGACACTCGGAGGTCTCCTAGTAGTGTAATGAGCTAATTTTAAGCTGTTTAATGCAAACATAAGCTAATTATTGTCCAAGCATCTACAACCTATCTGAATAAGTGAAAATAGATGGTAACCAGTGTTAAAAACAGGCTATTTAAAAACACACTGCAGTAGCAGATATTTTAGATTACTTAAATGGTAGAAAAAGTCCAAAAATTATCCTTTTTTTGTGGGCCAATGCTTGCATTGCTGGTGTTTGTACAAAGACAATGGGGTTAAAAAATTACCCCTGTTTGGAGAGTTACAAAAGCTATTTTCTTTGCTAAATGAAGAAGTGATAGTTTTTCACAAGGCGTTTACAAATTATTCCTTAATATAGGAAACAAAGACAGGTGTGCTCAGTACTTTTGAAAATAAAGAAGTAATGGCTTCTCAACTAGTAGTGAAGAAACTATCCTATATGTTTTCAATTCTTAAAACAAGTAAACAATTAAAAGGCTTCAAAAATGTATCTCTTTTTAACAAAGCAGGAAAAGGCTTGTTGCTTGCAAATTATAAAATAATGACTTGTTGCCAACAAATCTGTTAAAAAAATAGCCCTATTTTGTGAGCCATGTGATGCGATGTATCCAAGAGAAAAAATTCCACATTTCACACAGTACAAACTAGCACTATAAAACATAGTGGGCACCCAGGATATGTGTGACTGTGCAGTGGCAGTGGGCTAAGCAGAGGCATGGAAGAGAATTAGGATGGGGCAGGCAAGAAATGTCTGGCAGTCTAAGGTCAGCAATGGCAGCAACATTTCTACAATCTAGATGACATGATAGACTGGAAGTAGATGCCCAGATAAGCACAAGGCATAAAAACTGGTGGTAGCAGAACTGTGTAGAAGACAGACAAAGGACAGTAAATCAGGGAGATACTACATCCAATGTAATTATTGGCATCAGATGTACTGTATATGAATAAAAGTCAGCACGGTTAAATTCCTTATTCATTTCAACAAATAAAAGTCTTTCCATACTGGTAAAGGATAACCATTTGGGTGTGTAAAAGTCACTAGCAGCAGTAAATATCCTCTCTGACAGTTCACTGGAGGCTAAACATCACAGTACACCCATAGCAAACAGAGTCCTCAGTCCAGTGATTCAATCATATGTACCCATTGATAGATTTTGTGTTTACTCGGTAGGTGTAGCTACATCAGGTTGGTGCATTACATCTTATCATTTATATTGCAATTGGTGCTGCTGCCTGCGTTATTTATTGCACCCGTCTTGCTGGCATATGTGGTGTCTTGACTATGCACGGAGCAGGTAGTTGTCTGCTGGTCGGTCATTGCAGTCATCAGTTGTCGGTTTTAATACACAAATTCACTTGCACCTTTATTAACAATTGAGGTAACCCCCCACATGTCAGGACCGCCACACTGATCATACACTGAGGTAACGCCCCCACCACATTTCAGGACCCCCAAACTGACTGCATACTGAGTTAACCCTCCCCACATGTCAGGACTCCCACACTGATCATTTGCTGAGTTAACCCCCCCATATGTCAGGACCTCCACACTGATCATATACTGAGGTAACCCCCCCACATATCAGGACTCCCACACTGATCATATACTGAGGTAACCCCCCACATGTCAGGACCCACACACTGATCATTTACGGAGGGGCAGCATGATGGTTCAGTGGTTAGCACTGTAGCCTTGCAGCGCTGTAGTCCTGGGTTCAAATCCCACCAAGAACAACATCTTCAAGGAGTTTGTATGTTCTTCCCGTGTTTGCATGGTTTTCCTCTGGGTTCTCTGGTTTCCTACCACACTCCAAAGACATACTGATAGGGAATCTAGATTGTGAGCCCCAATGGGGACAATGACCATAATCTCTGGAAATTGTCTGAATTGTATAGCGTTGCAGAATATGTTGCTGCTATATAAATAAAAAGATTATTATTATTATTATTATTAAAAGACTTAAAAAATCATACCTTTCTTCCATTTTCATTCCGTTGCAGTGTGTTGGTGAAGCTATTCACACTAGGTCTCCATGAAGAATAATACTAGTAAATTACAGGCCAACAATTTAAAGCCATGGTTCATTGTCAGATTTATCACGAAAAGACTTCAAAGATCATACATTTCTTCCATTTTCATTCCGTTGCAGTGTGTTGGTTAAGATATTCAAACTAGGTCTCCGTGTAAAATAATACTAGTAAATTACAGGCCAACAATTTAAAGCCGTGGTTCTCTGTCAGACATATCACCAAAAAGACTGTTCAAAAATCATACATTTCTTCCATTTTCATTCCATTGCAGTGTGTTGGTGAAACTATTCACACTTGGTCTCCATGTAGAATAATATTAATAAATTATAGGTCTACAATTTAAAGCCATGGTACTCTGTCAGACATATCACCGAAAAGATTTAAAAAATCATTCATTTCTCCCATTTTCATTCCGTAGCAGTGTGTCAGTGAAGATATTCACACTAGGTCTCCGTGTAGAAAAATATTAGTAAATTACAGGTCTACAATTTAAAGCCGTGGCACACAAAAGGAAAACTGATGATCCAATGGAGGTAAAGGAGGTTGTGTACTGAAAAAAGTAAAGGAGGATGATGATCTGGCTGATGATAACAACAAAGCTCTACACTTGGGTCCAGAGTTGTCACCAGAAAAGTGATAACAAGGAGAAAGAGGAGGACAGCTTGAGCTTGCTCATAATGCTGCTCAATTTTTTTTTATTCATATGAGCAGGAGATGCTGTATTATGTGCTGACAGAGTGTTGTAGTTCTTATTCCATGTGTACCAGTGTAACGGGTCTGGGAGGTGGAACCTCTGAGCAACTATACAAAGGGACAGTCCTTGTAAGGAAGCGGGTGGCTCCCAGGGTAGGCGGGCAGGTAGTCACGGCTAGTGACGGGGACAGTCTCTGGGTAGAAGGGCAGGAGGTCACGGCAAGTGACGGGGACAGTCTCTGGGTAGAAGGGCAGGAGGGCACGGCAAGTGACGGGGACAGTCTCTTGACCGGCGGGTGGTCACAGCCAGTGACGGCTGAGCCTCCAGGTAGACTAGCAGGCAGGTAGCAGGTGGGCGCTCCCAGATGAGCGGGCAAGAGTCTCTGGACAGGCAGGTGGTCACAGCAGGTGACGGCTAAGCCTCCAGGTAGGCTAGAAGGCAGATAGCAGGTGGACGCTCCCAGGTGAGCGGGCAAGAGTCTCTGGACAGGCAGGTGGTCACAGCAAGTGACGGCTGAGCCTCCAGGTAGACTAGCAGGCAGGTAGCAGGTGGGCGCTCCCAGATGAGCGGGCAAGAGTCTCTGGACAGGCAGGTGGTCACAGCAGGTGACGGCTAAGCCTCCAGGTAGGCTAGCAGGCAGATAGCAGGTGGACGCTCCCAGGTGAGCAGGTAAGAGTCTCTGGACAGGCAGGTGGTCACAGCACGTGACAGCAGAGCCTCCAGGTAGGCTAGCAGGCAGGTAGCAGATGAGCGCTCCCAGGTGAGTAGGCAAACAGATCCATAGACAGACTGGCAGGGCTGGTAGGCAGACTGTCGGACCGCAGGAATGTAAGCAGATAGACAAGTATCAGGCAGGTATCAAGCAGGAATCTGGCAGGTAACTGGCAGGTAACTGGCAGGTATCTGGTAACGGGACTTGAGGGCTGAAGCAGAGTGAAAGGCTATGCAACAACATTGCTCGGGCACCTCCATTTTGGAGGAGGTGCCTTATATATGGTGAGGTCCTCCGGCCATTGGCCGGGGACTCCTTAGGATGGCGCGCGCGGCCCCTTTAAGAGAGGGGGAGCGCGCGCGCCCTAAGCACAGTGACCAAGAAGCAGCGCGCGCTGCCAGCAGAGCGGGAGGAAGACGCCGGGCACGGAGCAGAGAGATGAGGGGAAAAGAAACCCTGCCTAGCAGGAGGCAGGGACGCCGACGCTACAACCAGAACATAACCAACTTTTTACCCCACTGCAAATAATTCCCAGACCTGAGATGTACACACACAAGAATCACCACAACCACCACTTAAGCTTTGGGCACTGTTGAGGGTCCTATAGCTACAACAAAACTAAAGATAGGGGTCGGCACACTTGTTGGTATACACAGCATACAAAAGTAATAAAATCACTTGATACTTTACTTAGTGTAATGCACACTCCCGGACTGACTGGCGTGTGAGTGATTAGTGATTCCACTGTGCCATGAACCGGAGAGTGCCTGGAGGGGCATAACTAAGTATCTGCCCGATCCGACCAAGGTCGCACGACAGCATACGACGCCAGTGCATCAGGGAGGAACCGAGCAGAGGGACCAGGTGCCACTCCAGGTTAGACCCTGGAAACGGCTGTTGACACATACTGGGGAATACAGGAACAGGCAGGCTAGAGTGCAGGCTGGGTAGGGTCCAGTACAGACTGGAAGATGGGTTCAGAGCCGCAGATGCGGTAATCAAGTAGAGCAAAGCAAAACAGCAGATGCGGTAGACAAGGCTGAGCAGAGCAAAACCGCAGATGCGGTGGACAAGGCCGAGCAGAGCAAAACTGCAGACGCGGTGCACAAGGCTGAGCAGAGCAAAACCGCAGACGCGGTGGACAAGGCTGAGCAGAGCAAAACCGCAGGCACGGTAGACAAGGCTGAGCAGAGCAAAACCGCAGACATGGTAGACAAGGCTGAGCAGAGCGAAACCGCAGACGCGGTAGACAAGGCTGAGTAGAGCGAAACCGCAGACGCGGTAGACAAGGCTGAGCAGAACGAAACCACAGACACGGTAGACAAGGCTGAGAAGATCGAAACCGCAGACGCAGTAGACAAGGCTGAGAAGAGCGAAACCGCAGATGCGGTAGACAAGGCTGAGCAGAGCAAAACCGCAGATGCGGTGGACAAGGCTGAGCAGAGCAAAACCGCAGACACGGTGGACAAGGCTGAGCAGAGCAAAACCGCATACGCGGTAGACAAGGCTGAGCAGAGCGAAACTGCAGACGCGGTAGACAAGGCTGAGCAGAGCGAAACCGCAGACGCGCTAGACAAGGCTGAGCAGAGCGAAACGGCAGGTGCGGTAGACAAGGCTGAGCAGAGCGAAACCGCAGACGCGGTAGACAAGGCTGAGCAGAGCGAAACCGCAGACGCGGTAGACAAGGCTGAGCAGAGCAAAACCGCAGATGTGGTAGACAAGGCTGAGCAAAGCGAAACCGCAGACACGGCAGACAAGGCCGAGCAGAGCAAAACCGCAGATGCGGTAGACAAGGCTGAGCAGAGCAAAACCGCAGACGCGGTAGACAAGGCTGAGCAGAGCAAAACCGCAGACGCGGTAGACAAGGCCGAGCAGAGCAAAACCGCAGACGCGGTGGAGAGGGCTGAGCAGAGCAAAACCACAAGTGCGGTGGACAAGGCTGAGCGGGCAGGAACCGCCAAAGCAGTAAGTAAGACAGGACAGAGATAAATCGCTGAAGCGGTAAACAAAGAAAAAACAAAGGGGACAGGGCTCTGTTCACACGGAACAGACTGGAAATGAAAGGCAGAACCAGATACACACAAGGTACTTGCAAAGAAGTAGCGAAAGGACTCCAACTCACAAACGGAAGTACAATGACAACGAGTAGAAGTTAGGTGCAGGTTCAGACTCTACAGAAAAAGGGAGCAAACGGACATAAAGACAAAACAGGTAAGAAGCTAGGAGACAGTTCAGACAAGAACAGTTGCTGCAACAAAATGCAAGAACGAGCCTACGTAAAGCCAAGGGCTGGTTCAGACACTGCAGAAAAAGGGAACAAATGGACATAAAGACAAAACAGGTAGGAAGCTAGGAGACAGTTCAGACAGGAACTGTACTGCAACAAATACAGGGTATGCAGCCCCTAGAGGGCAAGACGAACAGGCTAGGAGCGTGTACACACGGGCCGAGAATTACAGCCTCCAGGAAAGGCAGAAAGACAGCTGGCTAGAGTGCACAGACAGGACACAGTTCAGACACGGGAACTGATACCACAAGGCAGGAAACATAGACAGGACCTGGCACATCAGTGACTAGAAGCCAACTGACAGAACAAGATGCTCAGGCATGGATTCCAAGGAGAAGCTGGTTTAAATACCTGGTGACAGACAGCAATAGGCTGAGGACGCATTAGGGGTGTGTCTGCAGCAGATACAAGAAACAGGAAGTTCTGCAGGCGTCGCCCTAAGCAGCCAGAGCAGAGCAAAGCAGACAGTATGGAAAGAAGCCAGAGTGGCAGTCTGGACTGGAAATCAAGTGCGCGCTCTTGCACAGTGGAAGACGGACCACTATGCAAGGATGCCGCCAGGTATGTTACACTTAGCTTATGTAAAACCTTCAACCGTTACACACAAAGACAATTTTTCATAAGGTTTATGTGTTTTAGACACAATTATAATGCTTAAGTTCTTTATCCAAATTTGTTACCAGACACACCAAACCAATCCTGGAGAACTATGGAATATACAATAAATGCAATGCAAATTTTACATGAAAAATTCTAATGCAACACCAGCCTGCCCATAATTTGTGTGCTGCATTTACAGTACAGATCAAAAGTTTGGACACACCTTCTCATTTAAAGATTTTTCTGTATTTTCATGACTATGAAAATTGTACATTCACTCTGAATATATCAAAACTATGAATTAACACATGTGGAATTATATAGTTAACTAAAAAGTGTGAAACAACTGAAAATATGTCTTATATTCTAGGTTCTTCAAAGTACCACCTTTTGCTTTGATGACTGCTTTGTACACTCTTGGCATTCTCTTGATGAGATTCAAGAGGTAGTCACCAGAAATGGTTTTCACTTCACAGGTGTGCCCTGTCAGGTTTAATAAGTGGGATTTCTTGCCTTATAAATGGGGTTGGGACCATCAGTTGTGTTGTGCAGAAGTCAGGTGGATACACAGCTGATAGTCCTACTGAATAGACTGTTAGAATTTGTATTATGGCAAGAAAAAAGCAGCTAAGTAAATAAAAACGAGTGGCCATCATTACTTTAAGAAATGAAGGTCAGTCAGTCCGAAAAATTGGGAAAACTTTGAAAGTGTCCACAAGTGCAGTTGCAAAAACCATCAAGCGCTACAAAGAAACTGGCTCACATGAGGACCGCCCCAGGAAAGGAAGACCAAAAGTCACCTCTGCTTCTGAGTATAAGTTTATCCGAGTCACCAGCTTCAGAAATCGCAGGTTAACAGCAGCTCAGATTAGAGACCAGATCAATGCCACACAGAGTTCTAGCAGCAGACACATCTCTACAACAACTGTTAAGAGGAGACTTTGTGCAGCAGGCCTTCATGGTAAAATAGCTGCTAGGAAACCACTGCTAAGGACAGGCAACAAGCCGAAGAGACTTGTTTGGGCTAAAGAACACAAGGAATGGACATTAGACCAGTGGAAATCTGTGCTTTGGTCTGATGAGTCCAAATTTGAGATCTTTGGTTCCAACCACCGTGTCTTTGTGCGACGCAGAAAAGGTGATCGGATAGACTCTACATGCCTGGTTCCCACCGTGAAGCATGGAGGAGGTGTAATGGTGTGGGGGTGCTTTGCTGGTGACACTGTTGGGGATTTATTCAAAATTGAAGGCATACTGAACCAGCATGGCTACCACAGCATCTTGCAGCGGCATGCTATTCCATCCGGTTTGTGTTTAGTTGGGCAATCATTTATTTTTCAACTGGACAATGACCCCAAACACACCTCCAGGCTGTGTAAGGGCTATTTGACCTAGAAGGAGAGTGATGGGGTGCTATGCCAGATGACCTGACCTCCACAGTCACCAGACCTGAACCCAATCGAGATGGTTTGGGGTGAGCTGGACCGCAGAGTGAAGGCAAAAGGTCCAACAAGTGCTAAGCATTTCTGGGAACTCCTTCAAGATTGTTGGAAGACCATTTCCAGTGACTACCTCTTGAAGCTCATCAAGAGAATGCCAAGAGTGTGCAAAGCAGTCATCAAAGCAAAAGGTGGCTACTTTGAAGAACCTAGAATATAAGACATATTTTCAGTTGTTTCACACTTTTTTGTTAAGTATATAATTCCACATGTGTTAATTCATAGTTTTGATCCCTTCAGTGTGAATATACAATTTTCATAGTTATGAAAATACAGAAAAATCTTTAAATGAGAAGGTGTGTCCAAACTTTTGGTCTGTACTGTACGTGTTTCAAATTTGAAGTTTAAAGTGATGTGCCAAAAAATACCTGCACTGATAAATGCCCCAATTTGCTCTTAGGAGCAATGTTTCTGCTTGTGGAGAGTGACATACCGGCTCTGGCATGCCAAAGTAAGGAGGCTTATTCGCCATGCAATGCTCTTCTGGGAAATTTAATGTGCAAATTCCTTCTTTAGAGAGAAAGAGGACTTGAACTTTATAGTGCCACATATTAGAAGCAGCCATCCTATAATTCACAATCAGCCCTTTAATAAGTCATGCAATATGGCTTAGGATAATAGCCAAATCAGAATCTAAATTTGCAGACACAGTGTTTCGGGATATTGGCCCTCATCAGTGCAAAGTATGAGAACTGATTTGGCTAGGTGAGAGGCTCTGGACTGAAATAAAAGGGGTAGCGTTTCTCTTTGTGGAGAGTGACATACCAGCTCTAGCATTCCAAGGTAAGGAGGCTTATTTGCCGTGCAATACTCCTCAGGGAAATTTAATATGCAAATTGCCTCTTCAGAGAGAAAGAGGACTTGAACTCTATAGTGCCACCTATTGGAAGCTGCCATCCTATAAGTCACAAACGACCCTTAAACGAGTCATGCAATATGACTTAGGATAATTGGCAAATCAGAATCTCAATTTGCAGATACGGTGTTTCGGGCTATTGGCCTTCATCAGTGCAAAGTATGAGAATTGATCTGGCTAGGTGAGAGGCTCCATAGTTCAAGAAAATAACAGAAAACTGTTTTACCTTTTAGTGTGCAAAAGTTAAAATGCATAAAACACTTCTATAAATCTGGTATCACTGTGATCGTAGTAACCTGAATAATCAAGCTTTCTTATCAATATACTGCATGGTGAAGGGTGAAAAAAACTTAAAGCAATTTGTCAATTTCTATTATGTGTTCAGTTTGCTACAAAAAAAGTTGAAAAGAAAAAAGTGATCTAAAAAATGTTATGCAACTCAATTTATGTCCACAATATATTTCAGTCAAAATTGCGCTTCTAATGTCAAATATGACTTCTTTCTTTCTGTGCCATGCCATGTGCCCAATGTTAGATTCCAACCATTTATAGGATATTGGCCCAATCACTACAGGATTTTTTGGTGCAATTTCTCTCATTATAGCTTGTTAAATTGAAACATTTTAGTTTTAAACAAAATTTTTGTTTAAAGATTAATTTTACTTTTTTCATTCCACTTTGCAATAATTCCCATGAAGCGCCTAAAGGGTTAACAAACTTTCTAAATTTGGCAAATGCACTTTTGAATTCTTCCAGGAAGTCACTACTAAACTGAATACCTGTGTAAAAAATGTGAAGAAACAAAGTCTATCTTACCAGTAATGCCTCAATCCAGTCCTGTCTGAAGCATCGATAATGTTACTGCCAAAACACTGAAACTGGAGCAAGGAGGAGAAATGCAGCGCCACAAACATAAAAATCGACTTTATTGGCACATGTTAAAATTACAAAATAACATCCATATTGGCTTATAGCAATAAAAAAAAACACCAACACATTTTTGGTGCTCCAAGCACCTGTAGGCTGTGTGCCCACGATGCGTTTTTTAAGCGTTTCCGCAGCAGCAAAAACGCTGCAGAAATGCTTGGTAGAAGGCCTGCCATGTTCCCCAATGATAATCCGCATGTGCTGTGCACATGCTGCGGAAATTTCCGCTGCGGATTATCATTGCGGAAAAAAACGCAGCACTACCAATTATTTTGCAGAAGCGCTGCGTTTTCGCCGCCATTGACTTGCATTGGAACTCAAGGATTCCGCATCACTATATATGTACAGTCATGGCCAAAAGTATTGAGAATGAGACAAATAGTAATTTTTCCAAAGTTTACTGCTTCATTTTTTGTAATGGCAATTTGCATATACTCCTGAATGTCAAAGAGTGATCAGCTTAACAGCAATTACTGTACTTGCAAAGTCAATATTTGCCCAGAAAATGAACTTTAACCCCCAAAACACATTTCAACATCATTGCAGTCCTGCCTTAAAAGGAGCAGCTAACATCATTTTAGTGATTGATCCATTAACACAGGTGTGGGTGTTGATGAGGACAGAGCTGGCGAATAATCAGTCATGATTAAGTAAGAATGACATCACTGGACACTTTAAAAGGAGGCTGGTTCTTGGTATCATTTTTTCTCTTCAGTTAACCATGGTTATTTCTAAAGAAACACGTACAGCCATCATTGCACTGCACAAAAATGGCCTAACAGGGAAGAGTATCGCAGCTACAAAGATTGCACCTCAGTCAACAATCTATCGCATCATCAAGAACTTCAAGGAGAGAGCTTCAATTGTTGTCAAAAAGGCTCCAGGGCGCCCAAGAAAGACCAGCAAGCGCCAGGACCATATCTTAAAACTGTTTCAACTGCGGGATCGGACTACCAGCAGTGCCGAGCTTGCTCAGGAATGGCAGCAGGCTGGTGTGAGTGCTTCTGCACGCACTGTGAGGTGGAGACTCTTTGAGCAAGGGCTGGTTTCAAGGAGGGCAGCAAAGAAGCCACTTCTCTCCAGAAAAAACATCAGGGACCGACTGATATTCTGCAAAAGGTACAGGGAGTGGACTGCTGAGGACTGGGGCAAAGTCATTTTCTCTGATGAATCCCCTTTTCGATTGTTTGGGACATCTGGAAAACAGCTTATTCGGAGAAGAAGAGGTGAGCGCTACCACCAGTCTTGTCTCATGCCAACTGTAAAGCATCCTGAAACCATTCATGTGTGGGGTTGCTTCTCAGCCAAGGGAATCGGCTCACTCACAGTCTTGCCTAAAAACACAGCCATGAATAAAGAATGGTACCAGAATGTCCTCCAAGAGCAACTCCTCTCAACCGTCCAAGAGCAGTTTGGCGCCCAACAATGCCTTTTCCAGCATGATGGAGCACCTTGCCATAAAGCAAAGGTGATAACTAAATGGCTCATGGAACAAAACATAGAGATTTTGGGTCCATGGCCTGGAAACTCCCCAGATCTTAATCCCATTGAGAACTTGTGGTCAATCATCAAGAGACTGGTGGACAAACAAAAACCAACAAATTCTGGCAAAATGCAAGCATTGATTATGCAAGAATGGACTGCTATCAGTCAGGATTTGGTCCAAAAGTTGATTGAGAGCATGCCAGGGAGAATTACAGAGGTCTTGAAGAAGAAGGGGTAACACTGCAAATATTGACTTGCTGCATTAACTCATTCTAACTGTCAATATAACCTATTGGTACTCATAATATGATTGCAATTATATTTCTGTATGTGATATAAACATCAGACAAACACTAATAAAAACCAGAGGCCAGCAGATCATGTGAAAATATAATTTTGGCGTCATTCTCAAAACTTTTGGCCATGACTGTAGATGCGCATTCCATACGTTCCAATGAACGGATGGTACCCGGGTGTGGAGGACAGGAGACTCTCCTCCGGACCCGGGTACCATAGAACCTGTAAAAAAAAGAATAAAATTAAAAATAAATATTATATTTACCTTCTGATGGCCCCCACTGCGCTCGTCCTCCCATGCCGGCAGATCGCGGTGGACTGAAGGACCTGCGCTGACGTCCTAGTCATGTGACGGGTCACGCGATGCTGACGTCGGCAGGTCCTTCAGTGTACCGTCATCTGCCGGCAGCCAGGACGGAGCGAAGCAAGACTCCGGGAGCCATCGGAAGGTAAGTATATATTTATTTTTTTATTTTTAACCATTCTTTGGGGTCACACTATATTAATCCATGCCGTTTGCATGGATTTATATAGTGTGACCAAGTTGACAGCACTTTCCAAGTGATGCTAAAATAGCTTGGAAAGCGCTTGTCAACCCACATGCGGAAATGCATGTGAAGAACGCTTCACATCCGCATGTCCCTGGCAGGAAAAACGCATGTACAATCCGCATGTACAATCCGCATGCGTTTTTTTCTGCCAGGGAGATGCAGAAACGCTCAGGAAAAATCCAGAGCATTTCTACATCGTGGGCACATAGCCTGAGTCATAGTCAAAATTTTTCTTGAAAGACTAATTTTTCTTTTTTTCATTCCACTTTACATTAATTCTCATGAAGCACCTGAACAAACTTTATACATTTTGTGAATGCACTTTTGAATTCTCCCAGAAAGTCACTTCAAAACTGAACAGATGTGTAAAAAAATAAATTTTCTGAATTTTTTGGAAAAAATTAAAAATTGCTGTTAAAATTGTAACCCTTTTAAAATTCTAACAAAATTAAAGATTGTTTAAGAAAGGATGCTGATGTAAACTAGAGATATTGAAAATGTTATTTATTAACCATTTTTTTTGTAAAATCACTATCCATTATAAAGGCCTAAAAATTAAATCTTTAAAAATTGCTAATTTTTCTAAATTGTTGCCAAATTTCCTAATTTTTCATTAATTCTAGCAAGTCCTATGGAGCTAACTTTACCACTATAATGAAGTACATAGTGTCACAATAAAACATTCTCAGAATAATTGGGATTGGAAAAAGCATTCCAGAGTTAATACCATGTAAAATGACACATGTCAGTTTTGAAAAATGGGGTTCTGCCAGGAAGGTCAAAACTGGTTTTAGTGATAAGGGGTTAACATTTCATTGTTTGTTTAACAAATTAAAATTCAATTCACGATAAATAATTTTGGCAGCAGTTGGTATTGAATATATTTAAATAATTGAAGATTACCTGCTGTGATGTTCATTTGACTAAAATAAATGTTCACAGTCGGTATAAGGAATAGTATATTTCAATAAGTTACATCACCCTTCAGCAAGCCATACCATTTTTCATACTTCATGATTCTTTTCACCGCCCCAAGCATTTTTTAGACAGATATTGTATCAAGTAAATATGATTATTAAATATATTTAAAGCACATTTTGCAAAATATTTTCAACTTTTAACTGACCATTATTTCAGCCTATGAGATATTAGGATACCTCATTTATTATTTTTGTCATACAAACAAATGTAACTTCACTAAGTTAAATTTGAACATTGGATATATTAATTTCTAATTGTATTACCAGTATACAGACTATGCTCAAATTATGTGAGCGCATTTGACTTTTTAGATGATACTTAGAGATGACTAAAGTGAATCTATACAAATCAAATTCAACTAGAGTAGCATAAAATTTTGCAGGTCTTAATGAAATCTAACAATTTGAGATTGGATTTGTGCAAATCATCAAAGACATGCCCTCCAACAATTTACACATTGCAGAAGACTGCATCTGTCAAAGAAGGCTATCATGACCTCAGGTGTGACTGTGATGGCTTCCTTATAAAGCCTTGACGCTTTCACATCACATGGCATATAATTATTGTCAGTTCAAAGGCAGGCAACTAAATAGTATATGGTATGAGAGATTAGAAAATTTGGGCTTATTTAGCTTAGAAAAAAACGCCTTAGAGGCGATCTCAGGTGTACAGTTGTGCTCAAAAGTTTACATACCCGGCAGAATTTTTCCTTTCTTGGCCTTGTTTCAGAGAATATTAATGATAACAAAAAACTTTTTCTCCACTCATGGTGATTGGTTGGGTGAAGCTATTTATTGTCAAACTACTGTGTTTTCTCTTTTTAAATTTTAATGACAACCAAAAACATCCAAATGACTCTGATCAAAAGTTCACATACCCCTGTTCTTAATACCATGTATTGCCCCCTGTAACATCAATGACAGCTTGAAGTCTTTTGTGGTAGTTGTGGATGAGGTTCTTTATTTTCTCAAATGGTAAAGCTGCCCATTCTTCTTGGCAAAAAGCCTCCAGTTCCTGTAAATGTTTTTGGTTGTCATTAAGATTTAAAAAGAGAAAACACAGTAGTTTAACAATAAATGGCTTCACCCAACCAATAACCATGAGTGGAGAAAAGTTTTTTTGTTATCATTCATATTTTCTGAAACAAGGCCAAGAAAGGAAAAATTCTACTGGGGTATGTAAACTTTTTAGCACAACTGTATGTATAAATACATGTGTGGTTAAAACAAACGATTGGCACATGATTTATTCCCTCCAAAAACCTTACATAGGACTGGAGACATTCATTACATGCAAAAGAAAGGTGACATCCACAGCTAAATAGGAAAGGGTTCTTTACAGGTCGAGGTGTCAGACCTCGGGTTAGGTGGAATGACCTAGGGCAAGGGGTAGCAAAGGCAACCACTAAATCAGCATTTAAAACAGACCAATAAATTTCTACTATTAAATGGCATTGTGGGTTATAAATCTAGTGATAGAGATAACTGGTAAAATTGTTCATATATGACTATCTACATATTTAACAATGTAACATGCACCTACTGTGCCTTCATATCATTTTTAATAATGGACTTTGTAGTAAAGATTGAATAAATAGGGTTACAAATACTGTCAGAAATTAAAAAGGTCCAGTCACTTTAAAAAAATTGAGTTAAATACTAGAGATCAGCGGTGTTCGACTCGAACTGTTCGCCAATCTCAAATTCAAGCTGTTTTGGGTTGAAAAAAATTCAGCTGTTCGAGGTTATGTTCGATAACTGTTCGTGCACCAAAATAATAACTGGATTTTTTTCTCAGTAATGCTGAAAATTAATGTTAATACGCAGTTTGAGTGTACAGCGGGGCGGGGGGAGGGGCAGGGGATGGATCTCTGCAGAAATAATGAAGATCTCCATTTTTTTTTCTCTTTCCCGCATTTACAGTGGGGAGGTGCAATCTGTCAGCCTATCAGCAGTGCACACACGGAGCGAACTGCTTTTTTTCACACAAGCAAAGGCATGTGTCATTGGCAGTGTATGTCACATGTCCTTGCCCTCTAAGACCCAGCCATTTTCCCCGACGCCACCATTTTCTCACTGCTGCAGCTACGTGTTAGACGGCACCACTGTTGCTGTGTGCGCTATACTATCAGTGTTAATTTCAAGCCAATTTTCGCACAAATCTACAGATAGCTTGGGAGTAGGGAATAGTTGTGATTGCAGTCCTTTTAAGGACTAGGTTACATCATTTCCTACGACTTTTATCAGGCTGGTCTCTGCTCTTAAATAGATAGGTTGGGAGTAAAGACTAATTGTAATTGCAGTTCTTTTCAGGGCTAGGTTACATCAGTTCCTATCACTTTTATCAGGCAGGTCTGTGCTCTTAAAAAGATAGGTTGGGAGTAAAGACTAATTGTAATTGCAGTCCTTTTGAGGACTAGGTTACATAATTTCCTACGACTTTTATCAGGCTGGTCTGTGCTCTTAAATAGATAGGTTGGGAGTAAAGACTAATTGTAATTGCAGTCCTTTTCAGGGCTAGGTTACATCAGTTCCTATCACTTTTATCAGGCAGGTCTGTGCTCTTAAATAGATAGGTTGGGAGTAAAGACTAATTGTAATTGCAGTCCTTTTGAGGACTAGGTTGCATCATTTCCTACAACTTTTATCAGGCAGGTCTGTGCTCTTAAATAGAAAGGTTGGGAGAAAAGACTAATTGTAATTGCAGTCCTTTTGAGGGCTAGGTTACATCAGTTCCTATCACTTTTTGCCAGGCAGGTCTGTGCCAGTGCTGTGCAAGTTTTTTTCACAGCATTTGGCTAAATCTAGCAAAGCAAATCCTTTTTGGCCTCTTGCAGTGTGTGTTAGTCAGTGGGGTAGCCTATCTGTGATGCAAGCTACACCACCTGTGTATAGAATACAAATTTTTTTCTGCACCTAGTGAAGTAAAACCTTTTGGGCATAGCACCATTCTATTAGTCCATCTATACTAACTTCCACCAGGTTGCAAATTCAAAATAATTTTTATCTGCATCTAGCTCTGAAAAAATATTTCGGCTTGTAGCAGTGGGTGGGACTTGTTCTATTAGTCCATCTATACTAACCTCCACCAGGTTGCAAATTCAATATAAATTTTTTCTGCATCGAGCTCTGAAAAAATATTTTGGCTTGTAGCAGTGTGTGGGACTTGTTCTATTAGTCCATCTATACTAACCTCCACCAGGTTGCAAATTCAAAATAATTTTTATTTGCATCTAGCTCTGAAAAAATATTTTGGCTTGTAGCAGTGTGTGGGACTTGTTCTATTAGTCCATCTATACTAACCTCCACCAGGTTGCAAATTCAATATAATTTTTTTATGCATCTAGCTCTGAAAAAATATTTCGTCTTGTAGCAGTGTGTGGGACTTGTTCTATTAGTCGATCTATACTAACCTCCACCAGGTTGCAAATTCAAAATAATTTCTATCTGCATCTAGCTCTGAAAATATATTTCGGCTTGTAGCAGTGTGTGGGACTTGTTCTATTAGTCCATCTATACTAACCTCCACCAGGTTGCAAATTCAAAATAATTTTTATCTCCATCTTGCTCTGAAAAAATATTTCGGCTTGTAGCAGTGTGTGGGACTTGTTCTATTAGTCCATCTATACTAACCTCCACCAGGTTGCAACTTCAATATAATTTTTTTCTGCATCTAGCTCTGAAAAAATATTTCGGCTTGTAGCAGTGTGTGGGACTTGTTCTATTAGTCCATCTATACTAACCTCCACCAGGTTGCAAATTCAAAATAATTTTTATCTGCATCTAGCTCTGAAAAAATATTTTGGCTTGTAGCAGTGTGTGGGACATGTTCTATTAGTCCATCTATACTAATCTCCACCAGGTTGCAAATTCAAAATAATTTTTATCTGCATCTAACCCAGCCAATACTTTTGGGCTAATACCACGGTTTGGCCACTCAGCTCTGCTCTGTTCCCATCCATTGTTTTTTGTGCAAACAACTCCAGAGTTGTGAATTAGTTTACAACCAAAATGAGTGGAAAAGGTCCTGCTGCTGGTAGAAAGGGGAATAGGGGTGTTGGGAAGGGAAAAAAAGGTTGTGTCCGTGGGGTAGGTGTTAAAGCACCAGTAACATCCGCAGAAGAAAGACCATCTTCCAGCCAAACTAAGATGTCTACTTCTTTTAGCGGACAATGTGATAAGATCCCTTTCTTACGGCCACGCCAATCGCTACAAATTCCAGATGAGGCACAAAAACACCAGTTGCTTCAACGGATATCAAGTGCTCCTTTTAGTGGGCTCTCCTCCACCTCAACTTCAACATCACAAATACTCCAGTCCTCAGAGGTGTCACCCCAATCGCACTTGCTTCCTCACAGCTCCCAAGTCTCCAGCTGCCCGGCTGGGTATGGGGTAGAGCAGATGGTTGAGTCTGCAGAGCTGTTTACTCATACTATAGCCTGGGAATCAGAGGTCGGCTCCAGAGCTTCTGTGAATCCAGATGAGGAAATGGTCTGCACTGACGCCCAGAATTTTTATGAGTCGGATCCAGGACCAGACGCAGAAGATTCTGACCATAATGTAGACCCTCGTTCCCAAACTGTAACTCCTGTTGTGGAGACAATGAGGAAGACGATGATGAGACTCAAATACCTGATTGGAGCGACAACTTTAGTTTTTTGTCAGGGCAGGAAGAGGTTGGCTCTGAGGACGACGGGTGTGATAACACACAGGGTGATGATGACGAGGTTGGAGATCCCACTTACTGTCAACCCACAGTCAGCCAGTCGATGAGGTCAGCAGAGGAGGTGGAGGAGGATGCTAGTGACGATGAGGTCAGGTTGCGCCTTCCTGGACAGAGACGTAGTACTGGAAGCACATCAACAACTGCATCCTCAAACACAACTCTGCCTCTGACCACAAGTCGTGGTGTCTCTTCAGGTCGCATGGGTGCTAATCCTTGCTTAGCCTCGGCATTTTTTCAGATCGATAAAGATGACCCAACTCATGTTATCTGTAACATTTGTCAGCAAAAGCTAAGTAGAGGCCAAAAAATACATAGTTTGAGTACTTCATGCATTAACCGGCACATGGATATGAAGCATAAGTTGCAGTGGGAAGCTCACTGTGCTACAATGTGGCCTAGCCAGTCGGGCCAACCACCGTCTGCCACATCTTGTGCATCCGCGGCCTCTTCATCCTCTGTGACTTGGGGGACAGCAGTCACACCTGTTTTGGGATGCAGACCTGCCACCTCTTTACCCGCAACAGATAGCGTGATTGGCAGATCAACATTTTCTTTGGAGGTGGAAACACCAGCTGGTGTTCAGCGCTGTCCGACATCGATAGCACCACATTTGGATCAAGGCAACCTAACATGTCCGCCTGCATCTTCCTCACAGACTGGCAGTTTGCCGGGGACTCCCTTCTCAACCCCGTCTAAGCACAACAGCCAGCCCTCGGTCTCTGCAGATGTGGACAAATAAAAGACCATTTCCTCCTAGCCATGAGAAAGCTAAGAGGTTGAATTTCACCATCTGCAAGCTCTTGGCTACAGAAATGCTGCCTTTCCGCCTGGTGGATACAAAGGTTTTTCGAGACCTTATTTCCGTCGCAGTGCCCCAGTACCAGACGCCCAGTCGGCACTACTTCTCAAAGAAAGGTGTGCCTGCTCTCCACCAGCATGTCGCACACAACATCACCGCTTCTTTGAGAAACTCTGTGTGTGACAGGATGCATTTCACCACAGACGCTTGGACAAGTAGGCATGGATAGGGGCGTTACATGTCGCTGACTGGGCACTGGGTAACGATGGTGACAGCAGGACAAGGGGCTTCTGTCCAAGTCTTGCCATCCCCACAAGTTGTGCGTCAATCCTCTTTATCTCAAAATTCCTCCACTGCTTCTGCCTTCTCAACCTCCTCTCGGTCCTCCACCTGCACCCAAAGCCTGTCTGGTCATGCCACAAGCTTTCTAACTGCGCAGAAGTGATCCTGCACACCTCCTTACTATGCTGGCAGCAGGGCTCAAAGTCATCAGGCAGTTTTTACTTTGAAATGTCTGGGAAATGTGAGTCACACAGCTGAGGAGTTGTGGTCAGCTCTGGAGAACCAGTTTCATGAATGGTTGTCTCCACTGGACCTGAAACCAGGGAAGGCCGTGTGCGACAATGCTGCAAACCTGGGTGCGGCCCTTCGCCGGGGCAATGTCACACACGTGCCTTGCATGGCTCACGTGTTGAACCTGGTTGTCCAGCAATTTTTTGCCCACTATTCCAGACTAGATGGCCTTCTGCAGAGGTCACGTTCGCTGTGTGCTCACTTCCGCCATTCGCATCCCGCAGCTCAGCGACTTACATCTCTACAGAAGGCGTTGGGCCTGCCACTTCATCGGCTAAAATGCGATGTGCCTACCCGGTGGAATTCAACTCTGCACATGTTGCAGCGACTGTGGCAGCACCGACAAGCCCTGGTGCAATACGTTCTGACGTAGAGCCTGGGCCAACGAGATCCAGAGGTGGGGCAAATCACGCTGGAGGAGTGGTCTCAATCAGGGACCTATGCACCCTTCTGTAGAGATGAGCGTTGTTCTACTCGAACTGTTCGCCATTCTCAAATTCGAGCTGTTTTGGGCGGTGTTAGAGCCGTTTGGCGAACACGAACGATTTGAGAAAAATTCGACTGTTCGAGGTTATGTTCGATAACTGTTCGTGCACCAAAATCATAACTGGATTTTTTCTCAGTAATGATGAAAATTAATGTTAATACGCAGTTTGAGTGTACAGCGGGGTGGGGGGAGGGGCAGCGGATGGATCTCTGCAGGAATAATGAAGATCTCCATTTTTTTTTCTCTTTCCCGCATTTACAGTGGGGAGGTGCAATCTGTCAGCCTATCAGCAGCGCACACACGGAGCGAAGTGCTTTTTTCACACAAGCAAGGGCATGTGTCATTGGCAGTGTATGTCACATGTCCTTGCCCTATAAGACCAAGCCATTTTCCCCGACGCCACCATTTTCTCACTGCTGCAGCTGCGTGTTAGGAGGCACCGCTGTTGCTGTGTGCGCTATACCTTGTTAATTTCAAGCCAATTTTCGCACAAATCTACAGATAGCTTGGGAGTAGGGAATAGTTGTGATTGCAGTCCTTTTAAGGACTAGGTTACAGCATTTCCTACGACTTTTATCAGGCAGGTCTGTGCTCTTAAATAGATAGATTGTGGGAGTAAAGACTAATTGTAATTGCAGTCCTTTTCAGGACTAGGTTACATCAGTTCCTATCAGTTTTTGCCAGGCAGGTCTGTGCCAGTGCTGTGCAAGTTTATTTCACAGCATTTGGCTGAATCTAGCAAAGCTAATCCTTTTTGGCCTATTGCAGAGTGTGTTAGTCAGTGGAGTAGCCTATCTGTGTTGCAAGATATACCACCTGTGTATAGAATACCAATTTTTTTACTGCACCTAGTGAAGTAAAATCTTTTGGGCATAGCATCATTCTATTAGTCCATCTATACTGACCTCCATCAGGTTGCAAATTGAATATAATTTTTTTCTGCATCTACCTATGAAAAAATATTTGGGCTTCTAGCTGTGTGTGGGACTTGTTCTATTAGTCCATCTATACTGACCTCCATCAGGTTGCAAACTGAATATAATTTTTTTCTGCATCTAGCTCTGAAAAAATATTTGGCCTTCTAGCAGTGTGTGGGACTTTCTCTATTAGTCCATCTATACTGACCTCCATCAGGTTGCAAACTGAATATAATTTTTTTCTGCATCTAGCTCTGAAAAAATATTTGGCCTTCTAGCAGTGTGCGGGACTTTCTCTATTAGTCCATCTATACTGACCTCCATCAGGTTGCAAACTGAATATATATTTTTTCTGCATCTACCTCTGAAAAAATATTTGGGCTTCTAGCTGTGTGTGGGACTTGTTCTATTAGTCCATCTATACTGACCTCCACCAGGTTGCAAACTGAATATAATTTTTTTCTGCATCTAGCTCTGAAAAAATATTTGGCCTTCTAGCAGTGTGTGGGACTTTCTCTATTAGTCCATCTATACTGACCTCCATCAGGTTGCAAATTAAAAATAATTTTTTGTCTGCATCTAGCTCTGAAAAAATATTTGGCTTTCTAGCAGTGTGTGGGACTTTCTCTATTAGTCCATCTATACTGACCTCCATCAGGTTGCAAATTAAAAATAATTTTTATCTGCATCTACCTCTGAAAAAATATTTGGGCTTCTAGCTGTGTGTGGGACTTTTTCTATTAGTCCATCTATACTGACCTCCATCAGGTTGCAAACTGAATATAATTTTTTTCTGCATCTAGCTCTGAAAAAATATTTGGCCTTCTAGCAGTGTGTGGGACTTTCTCTATTAGTCCATCTATACTGACCTCCATCAGGTTGCAAATTAAAAATAATTTTTATCTGCATCCAGCTCTGAAAAAATATTTGGCCTTCTAGCAGTGTGTGAGACTTTCTCTATTAGTCCATCTATACTGACCTCCATCAGGTTGCAAATTAAAAATAATTTTTTGTCTGCATCTAGCTCTGAAAAAATATTTGGCCTTCTAGCAGTGTGTGGGACTTTCTCTATTAGTCCATCTATACTGACCTCCATCAGGTTGCAAACTGAATATATATTTTTTCTGCATCTACCTCTGAAAAAATATTGGGCTTCTAGCTGTGTGTGGGACTTGTTCTATTAATCCATCTATACAGACCTCCATCAGGTTGCAAACTGAATATAATTTTTTTCTGCATCTACCTCTGAAAAAATATTTGGGCTTCTAGCTGTGTGTGGGACTTGTTCTATTAGTCCATCTATACAGACCTCCATCAGGTTGCAAACTGAATATAATTTTTTTCTGCATCTACCTCTGAAAAAATATTTGGGCTTCTAGCTGTGTGTGGGACTTGTTCTATTAGTCCATCTATACTGACCTCCATCAGGTTGCAAACTGAAAATAATTTTTTGTCTGCATCTAGCTCTGAAAAAATATTTGGCCTTCTAGCAGTGTGTGGGACTTTCTCTATTAGTCCATCTATACTGACCTCCATCAGGTTGCAAACTGAATATAATTTTTTTCTGCATCTAGCTCTGAAAAAATATTTGGCCTTCTAGCTGTGTGTGGGACTTTCTCTATTAGTCCATCTATACTGACCTCCATCAGGTTGCGAATTAAAAATAATTTTTATCTGCATCCAGCTCTGAAAAAATATTTGGCCTTCTAGCAGTGTGTGGGACTTTCTCTATTAGTCCATCTATACTGACCTCCATCAGGTTGCAAATTAAAAATAATTTTTTGTCTGCATCTAGCTCTGAAAAAATATTTGGCCTTCTAGCAGTGTGTGGGACTTTCTCTATTAGTCCATCTATACTGACCTCCATCAGGTTGCAAACTGAATATATATTTTTTCTGCATCTACCTCTGAAAAAATATTGGGCTTCTAGCTGTGTGTGGGACTTGTTCTATTAATCCATCTATACAGACCTCCATCAGGTTGCAAACTGAATATAATTTTTTTCTGCATCTACCTCTGAAAAAATATTTGGGCTTCTAGCTGTGTGTGGGACTTGTTCTATTAGTCCATCTATACTGACCTCCATCAGGTTGCAAACTGAAAATAATTTTTTGTCTGCATCTAGCTCTGAAAAAATATTTGGCCTTCTAGCAATGTGTGGGACTTTCTCTATTAGTCCATCTATACTGACCTCCATCAGGTTGCAAATTAAAAATAATTTTTATCTGCATCTACCTCTGAAAAAATATTTGGCCTTCTAGCAGTGTGTGGGACTTTCTCTATTAGTCCATCTATACTGACCTCCATCAGGTTGCAAACTGAATATTTTTTTTTCTGCATCTACCTCTGAAAAAATATTGGGCTTCTAGTTGTGTGTGGGACTTGTTCTATTAATCCATCTATACAGACCTCCATCAGGTTGCAAACTGAATATAATTTTTTTCTGCATCTACCTCTGAAAAAATATTTGGGCTTCTAGCTGTGTGTGGGACTTGTTCTATTAGTCCATCTATACTGACCTCCATCAGGTTGCAAACTGAAAATAATTTTTTGTCTGCATCTAGCTCTGAAAAAATATTTGGCCTTCTAGCAGTGTGTGGGACTTTCTCTATTAGTCCATCTATACTGACCTCCATCAGGTTGCAAACTGAATATAATTTTTTTCTTCATCTACCTCTGAAAAAATATTTGGCCTTCTAGCAGTGTGTGGGACTTTCTCTATTAGTCCATCTATACTGACCTCCATCAGGTTGCAAACTGAATATATGTTTTTTCTGCATCTACCTCTGAAAAAATATTTGGGCTTCTAGCTGTGTGTGGGACTTTCTCTATTAGTCCATCTATACTGACCTCCATCAGGTTGCAAATTGAATATAATTTCTTTCTGCATCTAACCCAGCCAATAGTTTTGGCCTAATACCACAGTTTGGCCACTGAGCTCTGCTCGGTTCCCATCCATTGTTTTTTTAGCAACAGTAACATCTGCAGAAGAAAGACCATCTTCCAGCCAAACTAAAATGTCTACTTCTTTTAGCGGACAATGTGATAAGATCCCTTTCTTACGGCCACGCCAATCGCTACAAATTCCAGATGAGGCACATAAACAGCAGGTGCTTCAATGGATATCAAGTGCTCCTTTAAGTGGGCTCTCCTCCACATCAACTTCAACATCACAAATACTCCAGTCCTCAAAGGTGTCACCCCAATCGCACTTGCTTCCTCACAGCTCCCAAATCTCCAGCTGCCCGTCTGAGTATGAGGTAGAACAGATGGTTGAGTCTGCAGAGCTGTTTACTCATACTATAGCCTGGGAATCAGAGGTCGACTCCAGCGCTTCTGTGAATCCAGACGAGGAAATGATCTGCACTGATGCCCAGAATCTTTATGAATCGGATCCAGGACCAGACGCAAAAGGTTCTGACCATAATGTAGACCCTCATTCCCAAACTGTAACTCCTGTTGGTGGAGACAATGAGGAAGACGATGATGAGACTCAAATACCTGATTGGAGCGACAACTTTAGTTTTTTGTCAGGGCAGGAACAGGTTGGCTCTGAGGACGACAGGTGTGATAACGCACAGGGTGATGATGATGAGGTCGGAGATCCCACTTACTGTCAACCCACAGTCAGCCAAGAGATGAGGTCAGCAGAGGAGGTGGAGGAAGATGCTAGTGACGACGAGGTCAGGTTGCGCCTTCCTGGACAGAGACGTAGTACTGGAAGCACGTCAACAACTGCATCCTCAAACACAACTCTGCCTCTCACCACAAGTCGTGGTGGCTCTTCAGGTCGCATGGGTGCTAAGCCTTGCATAGCCTGGGCATTTTTTCAGATCGATAAAGATGACCCAACTCGTGTTATCTGTAACATTTGTCAGCAAAAGCTAAGTAGAGGCCAAAAAATACATAGTTTGAGTACTTCATGCATGAACCGGCACATGGACATGAAGCATAAGTTGCAGTGGGAAGCTCAGTGTGCTACAATGTGGCCTAGCCGGCCCGGCCAACCACCGTCTGCCATATCTTGTGCATCCGCGGCCTCTTCATCCTCTGTGACTGGGGGGACAGCAGTAACACCTGTTTTGGGGCGCAGACCTGCCACCTCTTTACCCGCAACAGCCAGCGTGATTGGCAGGTCATCATTTTCTTTGGAGGTGGTAACACCAGCTGGTGTTGAGCGCTGTCCGACATCGATAGCACCACCTTTGGATCAAGGCAACCTAACATGTCCGCCTGCATCTTCCTCACAGACCGGCAGTTTGCCGGGGACACCCTTATCAACCCCGTCTAAGCACAATAGCCAGCCCTCGGTCCCTCAGATGTGGACAAGTAAAATACCATTTCCTCCTAGCCATGAGAAAGCTAAGAGGTTGAATTTCACCATCTGCAAGCTCTTGGCTACAGAAATGCTGCCTTTCCGCCTGGTGGACACAAAGGTTTTTCGAGACCTTATTTCCGTCGCAGTGCCCCAGTACCAGACGCCCAGTCGGCACTACTTCTCAAAGAAAGGTGTGCCTGCTCTCCACCAGCATGTCGCACACAACATCACCGCTTCTTTGAGAAACTCTGTGTGTGACAGGATGCATTTCACCACAGACGCTTGGACAAGTAGGCATGGATAGGGGCGTTACATGTCGCTGACTGGGCACTGGGTAACGATGGTGACAGCAGGACAAGGGGCTTCTGTCCAAGTCTTGCCATCCCCACAAGTTGTGCGTCAATCCTCTTTATCTCAAAATTCCTCCACTGCTTCTGCCTCCTCAACCTCCTCTCGGTCCTCCACCTGCACCCAAAGCCTGTCTGGTCATGCCACAAGCTTTCTAACTGCGCAGAAGTGATCCTGCACACCTCCTTACTATGCTGGCAGCAGGGCTCAAAGTCATCAGGCAGTTTTTACTTTGAAATGTCTGGGAAATGTGAGTCACACAGCTGAGGAGTTGTGGTCAGCTCTGGAGAACCAGTTTCATGAATGGTTGTCTCCACTGGACCTGAAACCAGGGAAGGCCGTGTGCGACAATGCTGCAAACCTGGGTGCGGCCCTTCGCCGGGGCAATGTCACACACGTGCCTTGCATGGCTCACGTGTTGAACCTGGTTGTCCAGCAATTTTTTGCCCACTATTCCAGACTAGATGGCCTTCTGCAGAGGTCACGTTCGCTGTGTGCTCACTTCCGCCGTTCGCATCCCGCAGCTCAGCGACTTACATCTCTACAGAAGGCGTTGGGCCTGCCACTTCATCGGCTAAAATGCGATGTGCCTACCCGGTGGAATTCAACTCTGCACATGTTGCAGCGACTGTGGCAGCACCGACAAGCCCTGGTGCAATACGTTCTGACGTAGAGCCTGGGCCAACGAGATCCAGAGGTGGGGCAAATCACGCTGGAGGAGTGGTCTCAATCAGGGACCTATGCACCCTTCTGTAGAGATGAGCGTTGTTCTACTCGAACTGTTCGCCATTCTCAAATTCGAGCTGTTTTGGGCGGTGTTAGAGCCGTTTGGCGAACACGAACGATTTGAGAAAAATTCGGCTGTTCGAGGTTATGTTCGATAACTGTTCGTGCACCAAAATCATAACTGGATTTTTTCTCAGTAATGATGAAAATTAATGTTAATACGCAGTTTGAGTGTACAGCGGGGTGGGGGGAGGGGCAGCGGATGGATCTCTGCAGGAATAATGAAGATCTCCATTTTTTTTTCTCTTTCCCGCATTTACAGTGGGGAGGTGCAATCTGTCAGCCTATCAGCAGCGCACACACGGAGCGAAGTGCTTTTTTCACACAAGCAAGGGCATGTGTCATTGGCAGTGTATGTCACATGTCCTTGCCCTATAAGACCAAGCCATTTTCCCCGACGCCACCATTTTCTCACTGCTGCAGCTGCGTGTTAGGAGGCACCGCTGTTGCTGTGTGCGCTATACCTTGTTAATTTCAAGCCAATTTTCGCACAAATCTGCAGATAGCTTGGGAGTAGGGAATAGTTGTGATTGCAGTCCTTTTAAGGACTAGGTTACAGCATTTCCTACGACTTTTATCAGGCAGGTCTGTGCTCTTAAATAGATAGATTGTGGGAGTAAAGACTAATTGTAATTGCAGTCCTTTTCAGGACTAGGTTACATCAGTTCCTATCAGTTTTTGCCAGGTAGGTCTGTGCCAGTGCTGTGCAAGTTTATTTCACAGCATTTGGCTGAATCTAGCAAAGCTAATCCTTTTTGGCCTATTGCAGAGTGTGTTAGTCAGTGGAGTAGCCTATCTGTGTTGCAAGATATACCACCTGTGTATAGAATACCAATTTTTTTACTGCACCTAGTGAAGTAAAATCTTTTGGGCATAGCATCATTCTATTAGTCCATCTATACTGACCTCCATCAGGTTGCAAATTGAATATAATTTTTTTCTGCATCTAGCTCTGAAAAAATATTTGGGCTTCTAGCAGTGTGTGGGACTTGTTCTATTAGTCCATCTATACTGACCTCCATCAGGTTGCAAACTGAATATAATTTTTTTCTGCATCTAGCTCTGAAAAAATATTTGGCCTTCTAGCAGTGTGTGGGACTTTCTCTATTAGTCCATCTATACTGACCTCCATCAGGTTGCAAACTGAATATATTTTTTTTCTGCATCTACCTATGAAAAAATATTTGGGCTTCTAGCTGTGTGTGGGACTTGTTCTATTAGTCCATCTATACTGACCTCCATCAGGTTGCAAACTGAATATAATTTTTTTCTCCATCTAGCTCTGAAAAAATATTTGGCCTTTTGGCAGTGTGTGGGACTTTCTCTATTAGTCCATCTATACTGACCTCCATCAGGTTGCAAACTGAATATAATTTTTTTCTGCATCTAGCTCTGAAAAAATATTTGGCCTTCTAGCAGTGTGCGGGACTTTCTCTATTAGTCCATCTATACTGACCTCCATCAGGTTGCAAACTGAATATATATTTTTTCTGCATCTACCTCTGAAAAAATATTTGGGCTTCTAGCTGTGTGTGGGACTTGTTGTATTAGTCCATCTATACTGACCTCCACCAGGTTGCAAACTGAATATAATTTTTTTCTGCATCTAGCTCTGAAAAAATATTTGGCCTTCTAGCAGTGTGTGGGACTTTCTCTATTAGTCCATCTATACTGACCTCCATCAGGTTGCAAATTAAAAATATTTTTTGTCTGCATCTAGCTCTGAAAAAATATTTGGCCTTCTAGCAGTGTGTGGGACTTTCTCTATTAGTCCATCTATATTGACATCCATCAGGTTGCAAACTGAATATATTTTTTTTCTGCATCTACCTCTGAAAAAATATTGGGCTTCTAGCTGTGTGTGGGACATGTTCTATTAATCCATCTATACAGACCTCCATCAGGTTGCAAACTGAATATAATTTTTTTCTGCATCTACCTCTGAAAAAATATTTGGGCTTCTAGCTGTGTGTGGGACTTTCTCTATTAGTCCATCTATACTGACCTCCATCAGGTTGCAAACTGAATATAATTTTTTTCTGCATCTAGCTCTGAAAAAATATTTGGGCTTCTAGCTGTGTGTGGGACTTTCTCTATTAGTCCATCTATACTGACCTCCATCAGGTTGCAAATTAAAAATAATTTTTTGTCTGCATCTAGCTCTGAAAAAATATTTGGCCTTCTAGCAGTGTGTGGGACTTTCTCTATTAGTCCATCTATATTGACATCCATCAGGTTGCAAACTGAATATATTTTTTTTCTGCATCTACCTCTGAAAAAATATTGGGCTTCTAGCTGTGTGTGGGACTTGTTCTATTAATTCATCTATTCAGACCTCCATCAGGTTGCAAACTGAATATAATTTTTTTCTGCATCTACCTCTGAAAAAATATTTGGGCTTCTAGCTGTGTGTGGGACTTGTTCTATTAGTCCATCTATACTGACCTCCATCAGGTTGCAAACTGAAAATAATTTTTTGTCTGCATCTAGCTCTGAAAAAATATTTGGCCTTCTAGCAGTGTGTGGGACTTTCTCTATTAGTCCATCTATACTGACCTCCATCAGGTTGCAAATTAAAAATAATTTTTATCTGCATCTACCTCTGAAAAAATATTTGGGCTTCTAGCTGTGTGTGAGACTTGTTCTATTAGTCCATCTATACTGACCTCCATCAGGTTGCAAACTGAATATATTTTTTTTCTGCATCTAGCTCTGAAAAAATATTTGGCCTTCTAGCAGTGTGTGGGACTTTCTCTATTAGTCCATCTATACTGACCTCCATCAGGTTGCAAATTAAAAATAATTTTTTGTCTGCATCTAGCTCTGAAAAAATATTTGGCCTTCTAGCAGTGTGTGGGACTTTCTCTATTAGTCCATCTATACTGACCTCCATCAGGTTGCAAACTGAATATATATTTTTTCTGCATCTACCTCTGAAAAAATATTGGGCTTCTAGCTGTGTGTGGGACTTGTTCTATTAATCCATCTATACAGACCTCCATCAGGTTGCAAACTGAATATAATTTTTTTCTGCATCTACCTCTGAAAAAATATTTGGGCTTCTAGCTGTGCGTGGGACTTGTTCTATTAGTCCATCTATACAGACCTCCATCAGGTTGCAAACTGAATATAATTTTTTTCTGCATCTACCTCTGAAAAAATATTTGGGCTTCTAGCTGTGTGTGGGACTTGTTCTATTAGTCCATCTATACTGACCTCCATCAGGTTGCAAACTGAAAATAATTTTTTGTCTGCATCTAGCTCTGAAAAAATATTTGGCCTTCTAGCAGTGTGTGGGACTTTCTCTATTAGTCCATCTATACTGACCTCCATCAGGTTGCAAACTGAATATAATTTTTTTCTGCATCTAGCTCTGAAAAAATATTTGGCCTTCTAGCAGTGTGTGGGACTTTCTCTATTAGTCCATCTATACTGACCTCCATCAGGTTGCGAATTAAAAATAATTTTTATCTGCATCCAGCTCTGAAAAAATATTTGGCCTTCTAGCAGTGTGTGGGACTTTCTCTATTAGTCCATCTATACTGACCTCCATCAGGTTGCAAATTAAAAATAATTTTTTGTCTGCATCTAGCTCTGAAAAAATATTTGGCCTTCTAGCAGTGTGTGGGACTTTCTCTATTAGTCCATCTATACTGACCTCCATCAGGTTGCAAACTGAATATATATTTTTTCTGCATCTACCTCTGAAAAAATATTGGGCTTCTAGCTGTGTGTGGGACTTGTTCTATTAATCCATCTATACAGACCTCCATCAGGTTGCAAACTGAATATAATTTTTTTCTGCATCTACCTCTGAAAAAATATTTGGGCTTCTATCTGTGTGTGGGACTTGTTCTATTAATCCATCTATACTGACCTCCTTCAGGTTGCAAACTGAAAATAATTTTTTGTCTGCATCTAGCTCTGAAAAAATATTTGGCCTTCTAGCAGTGTGTGGGACTTTCTCTATTAGTCCATCTATACTGACCTCCATCAGGTTGCAAACTGAATATAATTTTTTTCTTCATCTACCTCTGAAAAAATATTTGGCCTTCTAGCAGTGTGTGGGACTTTCTCTATTAGTCCATCTATACTGACCTCCATCAGGTTGCAAACTGAATATATGTTTTTTCTGCATCTACCTCTGAAAAAATATTTGGGCTTCTAGCTGTGTGTGGGACTTTCTCTATTAGTCCATCTATACTGACCTCCATCAGGTTGCAAATTGAATATAATTTTTTTCTGCATCTAACCCAGCCAATAGTTTTGGCCTAATACCACAGTTTGGCCACTGAGCTCTGCTCGGTTCCCATCCATTGTTTTTTTAGCAACAGTAACATCTGCAGAAGAAAGACCATCTTCCAGCCAAACTAAAATGTCTACTTCTTTTAGCGGACAATGTGATAAGATCCCTTTCTTACGGCCACGCCAATCGCTACAAATTCCAGATGAGGCACATAAACAGCAGGTGCTTCAATGGATATCAAGTGCTCCTTTAAGTGGGCTCTCCTCCACATCAACTTCAACATCACAAATACTCCAGTCCTCAAAGGTGTCACCCCAATCGCACTTGCTTCCTCACAGCTCCCAAATCTCCAGCTGCCCGTCTGAGTATGAGGTAGAACAGATGGTTGAGTCTGCAGAGCTGTTTACTCATACTATAGCCTGGGAATCAGAGGTCGACTCCAGCGCTTCTGTGAATCCAGACGAGGAAATGATCTGCACTGATGCCCAGAATCTTTATGAATCGGATCCAGGACCAGACGCAAAAGGTTCTGACCATAATGTAGACCCTCATTCCCAAACTGTAACTCCTGTTGGTGGAGACAATGAGGAAGACGATGATGAGACTCAAATACCTGATTGGAGCGACAACTTTAGTTTTTTGTCAGGGCAGGAACAGGTTGGCTCTGAGGACGACAGGTGTGATAACGCACAGGGTGATGATGATGAGGTTGGAGATCCCACTTACTGTCAACCCACAGTCAGCCAAGAGATGAGGTCAGCAGAGGAGGTGGAGGAAGATGCTAGTGACGACGAGGTCAGGTTGCGCCTTCCTGGACAGAGACGTAGTACTGGAAGCACGTCAACAACTGCATCCTCAAACACAACTCTGCCTCTCACCACAAGTCGTGGTGGCTCTTCAGGTCGCATGGGTGCTAAGCCTTGCATAGCCTGGGCATTTTTTCAGATCGATAAAGATGACCCAACTCGTGTTATCTGTAACAT
This sequence comes from Phyllobates terribilis, assembly GCF_046119375.1. NCBI lineage: Eukaryota > Metazoa > Chordata > Amphibia > Anura > Dendrobatidae > Phyllobates > Phyllobates terribilis. The sequence goes on from NW_027362761.1 coordinate 289,850,975, forward strand.
TTGTCAGCAAAAGCTAAGTAGAGGCCAAAAAATACATAGTTTGAGTACTTCATGCATGAACCGGCACATGGACATGAAGCATAATTTGCAGTGGGAAGCTCAGTGTGCTACAATGTGGCCTAGCCGGCCCGGCCAACCACCGTCTGCCATATCTTGTGCATCCGCGGCCTCTTCATCCTCTGTGACTGGGGGGACAGCAGTAACACCTGTTTTGGGGCGCAGACCTGCCACCTCTTTACCCGCAACAGCCAGCGTGATTGGCAGGTCATCATTTTCTTTGGAGGTGGTAACACCAGCTGGTGTTGAGCGCTGTCCGACATCGATAGCACCACCTTTGGATCAAGGCAACCTAACATGTCCGCCTGCATCTTCCTCACAGACCGGCAGTTTGCCGGGGACACCCTTATCAACCCCGTCTAAGCACAATAGCCAGCCCTCGGTCCCTCAGATGTGGACAAGTAAAATACCATTTCCTCCTAGCCATGAGAAAGCTAAGAGGTTGAATTTCACCATCTGCAAACTCTTGGCTACAGAAATGCTGCCTTTCCGCCTGGTGGACACAAAGGATTTTCGAGACCTTATGTCCGTCGCAGTGCCCCAGTACCAGATGCCCAGTCGGCACTACTTCTCAGAGAAAGGTGTGCCGGTGCTCCACCAGCATGTCGCACACAACATCACCGCTTCCTTGAGAAACTCTGTGTGTGACAGGGTGCATTTCACCACAGACACTTGGACGAGTAGGCATGGACAGGGGCGTTACATGTCGCTGACTGGGCACTGGGTAACTATGGTGACAGCAGGACAAGGGGCTGCTGTCCAAGTCTTGCCGTCCCCACGAGTTGTGCGTCAATCCTCTTTATGTCAAAGTTCTCCACTGCTTCTGCCTCCTCAACCTCCTCTCGGTCTTCCACCTGCACCCAAAGCCTGTCTTGTCATGCCACAAGCTTTCTAACTGCGCAGAAGGGATCCTGCACACCTCCTTACTATGCTGGCAGTAGGGCTCAACGTCATCAGGCGGTTTTTACTTTGAAATGTCTGGGAAATGTGAGTCACACAGCTGAGGAGTTGTGGTCAGCTCTGGAGAACCAATTTCATGAATAGTTGTCTCCACTGGACCTGAAACCAGGGAAGGCCGTGTGCGACAATGCTGCAAAACTGGGTGCGGCCCTTCGCCGGGGCAATGTCACACACGTGCCTTGTATGGCTCACGTGTTGAACCTGGTTGTCCAGCAATTTTTAGCCCACTATCCCAGACTAGATGGCCTTCTGCAGAGGGCACGGTCGCTGTGTGCTCACTTCCACCGTTCGCATCCCGCAGCTCAGCGACTTACATCTCTACAGAAGTCGTTGGGCCTGCCACTTCACCGGCTAAAATGCGATGTGCCTACCCGGTGGAATTCAACTTTGCACATGTTGCAGCGACTGTGGCAGCACCGACAAGCCCTGGTGCAATATGTTCTGACATATAGCCTGGGCCAACGAGATCCGGAGGTGGGGCAAATCACGCTGGAGGAGTGGTCTCAGATCAGGGACCTATGCACCCTTCTGCACAGTTTTGAAATGGCGACGAAGATGTTTAGTGCTGACGATGCCATTATCAGCATGACTATTCCGGTGATTTACATGCTGGAGCACATGTTAAACAGAATTCGGAGTCAGGTCGTGGCACAAGAGGAGGTGGAGGAAGTAGAGGAGGAGGAGTTGTATGCGGAAGGGCTAACATCTGCAAGGTCCAGACGGTCGGCAGCACCAAGGCGGCAGGCATGTGAGGGTGGGGGAGATGGTTTTACCAGGGCGCATGGTAGCAGCCAAGCTAGTGAGGAAGGTGCAGGAGCCCAGGAAGAAGTGGAGGACGAACTGATGGAAGACTCATCAGATGAGGGAGACCTTGATCACATTTCTGTTGTGCGAGGTTGGGGGGAGAGGACAGAGGAAGGAAGCATGATTGTTACCTCGCCACCAACACAACAGGAACTTGGTGCTCCTGGATGCGCAACACACATGAGTGCCTTCTTGCTGCACTACCTGCAACATGACCCTCGAATTGTGAGAATTAGAAATAATCCTGACTACTGGGTTGCCACACTGTTAGACCCCGGTACAAAAGTAAATTTGCAGAAATTATTCCTGCCATAGAAAGGGATGCACGCATGCAGGAGTATCAGCAGAGACTGTTGCAGAATCTTACATGTGCTTTTCCACAAAACACCAGTGGTGCACGTAGTGAATCTCACAGTTCCAACTTGCCAACCGTGGGACCGTCAAGTGTTCAGCACTCAAACCGTAACAGAACCACAGTATCTGCTGGTAACATCAATTTTGCGGAATCATTTCACCACTTTTTTAGCCCATCCTTTGCAAGGCCACAGGAGACAAGAAGTCTGACACATAGTCAACGCCTAGAGACGATGGTACAGGAGTATCTCCAAGTAAACATTGAAGCCATGACTGTGTCACTGGACCCTTGCTCTTTTTGGGCTTCCAATCTGGATAAATGGCCCGGTTCCGTGGCTCAGGGTGGTCAAACCAGTGGCGGAACTATTTATGTGGTTTTGATGTTTAAATGTCCGACTACGCCACCCGTTTATTGCGATCAGAGTGAACCGCCGCTGCAGGGCAGACCGCTGAGGCTGGTGTTGTGGGTGCAGCAGAGCGTAGAATAACTCCCCACGGGAGGAGTATAGCCTCAGGGCAGTGTATGCGGAGGATGGGGGTGATGGTGCAGGGCAGCAGCAGTAACGACACGGAGTCAGTGATGCAGTCCAGGGCCTTTACTCACAGTTCTTATTATCCAGACCACGTTTGCAGGTAACGGCTGCCCACGTCGTACTGTGCTTACCAGGTGAGGGGCTCAGACAACTCCCAGATAACTTTGGAGCGCTTCACAGGACCCCCTTTGTGTGTCCTTTGTCAGGCCTTTCTTACCAACCCTTCTGTCCGGCTGCCTCGGGCCTCCTCTTGGTAAACTTGGCGCCAGTTTCCCTGACTCTATGTGCTGCCCTCCTAGCGGGTGTAGCGAGGGGCTGCGCCACATAAAATGTCACAGCCTCCTGTTTCTAGCTGAGGGTCGTTTCCTGCCTCCACTAGTTTCGGGGACCGGTCTCCCCCTTTGGCCTGACCCCTCCACGCAGGTGGATTCGGGCGTGCGGTGGCGACTCGCCCGTCCGCACCCCTGGGATCCCTTCATTCCTCGTTCCTGGAGCCTTCTCCGCTCCTCTTCCTTCCTTCTCCCTCTTCCAGGCCTGGGCCTCTGTTACTAGGCCCGCCTCCGGAGCAGAGCTCATGCAGAGCCCCTGCTCCCTGCCACTTCTGCTCAGACTTCTCTGCACTGAACTAAGATGGTGCCCACCTTTTATACTCCCTTCTCAATGCACCCAGGAACTGCTTCCTCCCTGCTCCTGCACTACAGGGTTCCCCTTCCTCAGTGTTCCCTCCCCCCACTCCAGCCAGGGACAGGGACTGTCGTGCCCATCTCAGGGGCATATTGGTCGCCCTGCCCCACGGCAATGTGGTGTAATGCATGCAGGTGTCGGGTCCTGATCCACACTCCATCCTTACCTGAGAGTGAGATATCACACCTCTGGGTGAGGTGCAATACCTCTGTAGCAACCGAGCCCTCAGGGTGCTACAGTTCCATTTATCTTCAGCCTAGGTGACGTATTGCGATACAGGGCCGTGATTTTGGCTATAAAAGGGTCCCCTAGACCCCTACCCCAAGCTTTTTAAGAGAATCATATATGGCGTGCCAGGAGACTCTATGGAATGCTTTCTCAGCATCCAACGAGAGTATCTAATTACAAATTTTTAACTGCATCTAGCCCAGGAAATACTTTGTGCCTAGTAGCAGTGTCTTCTAGTCAGCGGATTATCCCGGCTGTTAAGCAAGCTACACCACCTGTAGTTTGGACACTTAATTTTTTCAAAGGAAATGCTTCGGGACCACGGGATACTCAGTGAAGAGCATCAGGAGGCACCCCAAGGCATAGGGGCTGGGACTGGCAGTAGGATGCCTTGCGGTGGACAGCCGAGCTCGATCCTTATAAAAGCTTTTTAACTGCAGCAGCTTTAGTGGATGCTACTGGAGCTGGAATTACGCGGCTGCTGGCATGAGACTTGCCCTCCAATAGATCCTTGTAAATGGATTTAAAGTGTATTCATTCAAATTAGAGAGACAATTTAAATTAAAAAGCTTAGAGCTGCCTCCACCACAGGGGGGCTCGCTCGACCCACCAGCAAACAGGCACCAGTATTGGGAGAGGTGGGCTGGCCGTCAGGGTTCACCGCGGCTCTGGCACAAACCCTGCGACACGGAGGTGGCACGGGCAGGAGCGGACTGAACGTGTCGGCTTCTCACTTTTTGGATTTTAGAAGGGCATGACATGCCTATATCTGTGTCTCCCCCTCCTTTTACTCCTCCACCTCTTTTCTTTTCTCATGACTATATGTACTTGTCACTTTTCCATGTGTTAGTTGAGTCTTCTGAGCAGTTTGTCAGCTTTTGGACACCTTTGAAGGTGTTTTCTATGTGTTTCTATGTGTTTTTGTTTGCCTGCCATTGGTTTTAATGGTGTTCGAAGGTGTTCGACGAACAGTTCGGCGAACACACGGGTGTTCGACGAACCGAACCGAACTCGAACACTACGCGGGTGGCTCAACACTACCCTTCTGCACAGTTTTGAAATGGCGACGAAGATGTTTAGTGCTGACGATGCCATTATCAGCATGACTATTCCAGTGATTTACTTGCTGGAGCACATGTTAAACAGAATTCGGAGTCAGGTGGTGGCGCAAGAGGAGGTGGAGGAAGTAGAGGAGGAGGAGTTGTATGTGGAAGGGCTAACATCTGCAAGGTCCAGACAGTCGGCAGCACCAAGGCGGCATGCATGTGAGGGTGGGGGAGATAGTTTTACCAGGGCGCATGGTAGCAGCCAAACTAGTGAGGAAGGTGCAGGAGCCCAGGAAGAAGTGGAGGACGAACTGATGGAAGACTCATCAGATGAGGGAGACCTTGATCATATTTCTTTTGTGCGAGGTTGGGGGGAGAGGGCAGAGGAAGGAAGCATGATTGTTACCTCGCCAACAACACAACAGGGACTTGGTGCTCCTGGATGCGCAAGACACATGAGTGCCTTCTTGCTGCACTACCTGCAATATGACCCTCGAATTGTGAGAATTAGAAATAATCCTGACTACTGGGTTGCCACACTGTTAGATCCCTGGTACAAAAGTAAATTTGCAGAAATTATTCCTGCCATAGAAAGAGATGCACGCATGCAGGAGTATCAGCAGAGACTGTTGCAGAATCTTACATGTGCTTTTCCACAAAACATTAGTGGTGCACGTAGTAAATCTCACAGTTCCAACTTGCCAACCATGGGACCGTCAAGTGTTCAGCTCTCAAAACGTAACAGAAGCACAGTATCTGCTGGAAACATCAATTTTGCTGAAGCATTTCACCACTTTTTTAGCCCATCCTTTGCAATGCCACAGGAGACAAGAAGTCTGACACATAGCCAACGCCTGGAGACGATGGTACAGGAGTATCTCCAAGTAAACATTGAAGCCATGACTGTGTCACTGGACCCTTGCTCTTTTTGGGCTTCCAATCTGGATAAATGGCCGGAACTCGCCACTTACGCCTTGGAGGAGATCTTGTCATGCCCCGCAGCCAGCATTCTGTCTGAACGTGTGTTCAGCGCTGCTGGTGGTGTGCTGACAGATAAGCGCATGCGGCTCTCCACTGATAATGTAGACAGACTCACGTTCATAAAGATGAACAAATCATGGATCCGAAACGACTTTTCAACCCCTGTGTCCTCCTGGGGAGAGTAAAAGCTTGATGATTTGTTAAAATCACCTCACCAACCGTTTTAAGCTTTCAAATTACTAATCATGTTTATCTGCATCTTGGCTGGAAAATAATTTGGGCCTTGTAGCAGTTTACAGTACTGATTCTATTAAGCCATCCATACTAAGCTCCACCAGCTTTCAAATGAATAATAATTTTTAGCTGCATCTAGCCCTGAAAATAATTTTGGGGCTCCTAGATGCGCAAGACACATGAGTGCCTTCTTGCTGCACTACCTGCAACATGACCCTCAGATTGTCAGAATTCGAAATAATCCTGACTACTGCGTTGCGACACTCTTAGATCCCGCACACTCTTCGATCAACCTTTTCATTTTAATAAAGAACAAAAAAATGGTCATTTTTGAAATTATAAGCATTAGCAGGTTATTAGAAACTGAAATCAAACAGTTTTCAACTCAAAACTTTATTCTAGGTGATGTTACATTTGCACATAGGACCCCTTGTTCGAAAGGAGCTTCTGAACTCTCTCGTCCATTGAATTTGTCAGGTTTTGGATGGTTTCTGCTTCAATTGTTTGGCATGAGGACAGAATACCCTCCCAGAGCTGTTACTTAGATGTGAACTGCCTCCTGACATCATAGACACTGCTTTTGATGATGCTCCAGAGGTTCTCAATGGGGTTGAGGTCAGGGGAGCATGGGGGTCACATCATAAGTTTGTCCCCTTTTATGCCCATATCAGCCAGAGATGCAGATGTGTTATGTGCAGCATGAGACGGTGCATTATCATGCATGAAAATGATCTTGCTGCGGAATACACGGTTCTTCTTCTTGAACCATGGCAGGAAGTGCTGTTTGAGAAACTCCACATACATTATGGAGTTCATCTTTACCCCTTCAGGGATCCTAAAGGGGCTAACAATCTCTCTCCCTATGATTCCAGCCCAAAACATTACTCCACCTCCTCCTTGTTGGCGCCGTAGCTGTGTTTGCATGGGGTGTCCATCAACCAGCCATCCTCCACTCCATCCATCTGGACCATCGAGCATTGCACGGCACTCATCGGTGAACAAAACAGTTTTGAAGTCAGTCTTCATGTATTGTTTGGCCCACTGGAGCCGTTTCTGCTTGTGTACAGTGGATAGAGGAGGTCGACAGGATGGCTTACGCACAGCTGCAAACCTCTGAAGTACCCTGCATCTTGTTGTTCGGGGGACGTTGGAGGCACCAGCTGCTGCAAAAACTTGTCTACTGCTATGACAAGGCTTTTTGCCCCTGCTCTTTTAACCTGACGTAATTGCCTGTAGGAAAGAGTCCTCAATTTTCCCTTATCAGCACGCATACGTGTGTACTGTGAATCAGCTACATACTTCTTGATTGTGCAATGATCAGGATGAAGTGTCTTGGCAGTGTTGATTGTAGTCATGCCTTGACCTAAACACTCCACAATTTGTTGCTTCTCAGCAGCCGACACATCCCTTTTTCTTTCCCATTTTGGCAGAAAATGTAGGCTGCTTAATAATGTGGGACAGCCTTCTTAAGTAGTCTTGCCTTTCATTGGACACACCTGCCGAACTAATTTGCACAGGTGTCTGCAATTGCTTACAGTGATATAAAGAGCCCTGACACACATCACCATCAATGAGTTTAACTGACAAACAAAAAAATTCTTACCTTATCACTCCTAAACACTTTTTGCATAATAATTTGGAACACAGTGTACATGTGCTTTTCCACAAAACACCAGTGGTTCACGTAGTGAATCTTACAGTTCTAACTTGCCAACCGTGGTCTGTATGGAGTTGTTCAATAAAGGGCCCAAAATTAAGATAACATAGACTGAAGAGGTCTCTATGAATACGAATTCCTAAGTATTAAAGCGCATGCCCCCAGAGAAAATTCTGAAGAAACGCCCAGTTGGACTGCAAGCAAAGATTTTATGTACTGCACTCCAAAAGCAACAAATGTGAATATCTCTGCAATGGAATGTCACAGCAATGCAATTGAATGTCACAGCGCAAAACAGAAAAGAGAAGCAGAATTGTTTAAGCTAAGGGAATTTTACAAGATTTTTTTTTAACAAGTAACATAGTAACATAGTTTTTAAGGTTGAAGTAAGACTAAGTCAATCTAGTTCAACCCATAGCCTAACTTGTTGATCCAGAGGAAGGCAAAAAAAAACATTTGGCAAACACTTAGCTCCACATTGGGGAAAAAAATTCCTTCCCGACTCCATACGACAATCAGACTAGTTCCCTGGATCAACGCCCTAGCAAGGAATCTAGTATTTATAACCTGCAATATTATACTTTTCAAGAAAGGCATCCATGCCCTTCTTAAATTTTAACAGTGAATCACTCATTCCAACATCATGCGGCAGAGAGTTCCATAGTCTCACTGCTCTTACAGTAAAGAATCCCCGTCTGTGATTATGATTAAACCTTCTTTCCTCCAGTCGTAGAAGATGCCCCCTTGTCCCTGTCTCAGGCCTCAGAGTAAAAAGATCAGTAGAAAGGTCATTGTACTGTCCCCTCATATACTTGTACATAGTAATAAGATCACCCCTAAGCCTTCTTTTTTCCACAGTAAATAACCCCAAGTGTAATAACCTGTCTTGGTATTGCAGACCCCCCAGTCCTCTAATAACCTTGGTCGCTCTTCTCTGCACCCTCTCTAGTTCAGCTAAGTCTTTCTTATACACCGGAGACCAGAACTGTACACAGTATTCTAAGTGTGGTCGCACTAATGACTTGTATAGAGGTAAAATTATGTTCGCTCATGAGCATCTATGCCTCTTTTAATGCATCCCATTATTTTATTTGCCTTTGCATCAGCAGCCTGACACTGGCCACTAAACGTGAGCTTGTCGTCCACCAATACACCCAGGTCATTTTCAGTTACAGTTTTGCCCAGTGTTTTACAATTAAGCATATAATTATACATTTTATTTCCTCTGCCCAAGTGCATTACATTACATTTATCCCCATTAAAGCTCAATTGCCATTTATCAGCCCAAGCTTCTAGTTTACATAGATCCTCCTGTAATATAAAATTGTCCTCCTCTGTATTGATTACCCTGCAGAGTTTAGTGTCATCTGTAAATATTGAAATATTACTCTGTATGCCCCCTTCAAGGTCATTAATAAAGAAGTTAAAAAGAAGGGGGCCCAATACTGACCCCTTTGGTACCCCACTGCTAACTGAGACCCAGTCTGAGTGTTTTCCATTAATAACCACCCTTTGTTTCCTATCACTGAGCCAATTCTTAACCCACATACATATATTTTCCCCTATCCCCAATGTTCTCATTTTATGTATCAACCTTTTGTGTGGAACCGTATCAAAAGCTTTTGAAAAGTCCATATACACAACATCCACTGCATTTCCTTGGTCCAGTCCAGAACTTGCCTCCTCATAAAAACTGATCAGATTAGTTTGACAGGAGCGGTCCCTCGTAAACCCATGTTGATATTGGGTCATGAGGTTATTCTTCTTCAGATACTCTATCATAGCATCTCTTAGGAAACCCTCCAGGATTTTACCCACAGTAGAGGTTAAGCTTACCGGCCTATAATTTCCAAGTTTAGTTTTTGTCCCCTTTTTGAATATTGGCACCACATTTGCTATACGCCAGTCCTGTGGTACAGACCCTGTTATTATGGAATCTTTAAAGATTAAAAATAATGGTCTATCTATGACATTACTTAATTCCTGCAGTACTCGAGGGTATATCCCATCCGGGCTCGGGGATTTGTCAACTTTAGTGATTTTTAGACTCCGCCGTACTTCCTGCTGGGTTAAGCAAGTGACATTTACTGGAGAATTTTTGTTATCACTAATCATGTTTTCTGTCATGCGATTTTCTTGTGTAAATACGGTTGAAAAAAAATCATTTAGCATATTGGCTTTTTCCTCATCCTCATCCACCATTTCACCCAGACTATTTTTAAGGGGGCCAACACTGTCATTTTTTAGTTTTTTACTATTTATGTAGTTAAAGAATATTTTGGGGTTATTTTTACTTTCTCTGGCAATGATTCTCTCTGCCTCAATCTTTGCTGCCTTGATTTGTTTTTTACATTATTTAATTTTCTATATTTATTTAATGCCTCATCACTACCTACTTGCTTTAGTTCTCTAAATTCTTTCTTTTTGTCACTTATTGCGCCCCTTACAGCTCTATTTAGCCATAGTGGTTTCCTCCTATTTCTAGCATGTTTATTCCCAAGGGGTATATATTGTGCACAGGTCCTATTCAGGATGTTAATAAATGCCTCCCATTTGCTTTGTGTAGTTTTATGTCTCAGGATATCGTCCCAGTTTATTGCAGTAAGATCATCTCTTAACCGTTGGAAATTTGCCTTCCTGAAGTTTAGTGTCCTTGTAACCCCTCTACTACACATCTTATTAAAGGTTACATGAAAATGTATTATTTTGTGATCACTATTACCCAAGTGACCCCCAACTTGTATATTTGATATGCGGTCTGGCCTATTGGTTAATATTAGGTCTAGCAGTGCCCACCTTCTTGTTGGGTCCTGAACCACTTGTGAAATGTAATTGTCTCTCATAGAAGTCAAAAAGGTATTTCCTTTGCTTGAACTACATGTTTCTGTCCCCCCAATGTATTTCAGGGCAGTTGAAGTCTCCCATAATAATGACTTCTCCTTGAGTCACTACTTCATCTATTTGCTTTACGAGGATATTGTCCGCTACTTCCATTATTTTTGGAGACTTATAACAAACCCCTATCAGTAATTTATAATTTTTTCCCCCTCCCCTTATCTACACCCACTGGGACTCTACATTTTCACTAGATTCACATATATCCTCCCGCAAGACAGGTTTTAAGGATGATTTTACATATAAACACCCCCCCCCCTCGCTTGTTTGTATGGTCATTTCTGAACAGATTATAGCCCTGTAAATTAACTGCCCAGTCATGGCTCTCGTCCAGCCACGTCTCAGATATCCCTACCTTGTCATAATTATTCTCTTTAAATGTGGCATGTTCTCTTTAAATGTACGATTAAAAAAAGTGGCAATGGAAATTGACGGTGAAGTTTAAAAGAAAAATCCAAGCCATGGCTAAGAGTGTGGGAACCGTTAGCAACAGATGAAGCACCTGATTTTTTAATTAAAAAAAAAACATGAAAAGTCTTTCAGTGCATTGTGGTATTATATGGGTTGTTGGTTACCACAGGGTTACCATTCATTTTACAAAGCATTTGACAAAGTATCTCATTCTCATACCATCCTTATTGAAAAAATGACCAACTATGGAATAGACAAGGCAACTGTTAGGTGGATTCATAACTGGCTTAGTGATCGGATCGAAAGAGTGGTCATAAAAGGTTGCACATCCAGTTGAAAGAATGTCTCAAGTGGGGTACCACAAGGCTTTGTCCTGAGCCCTATGTTGTTCAACATCTTAATCGATGATTTAGATGAATGAATTGATGGTAAACTGATTAAATTTGCTGATGATACAGTTAGGAGGCGTCTAGCCGAAACGTTAAGTTTATGTTGGTTATTGCATTTCCATGGTTGCTTTCTTTATGAATAAATTAAGTTTTTTGGCAACAAAACATATTTTTTACATTATTGGTGCTTTTTTTACATATATTGGATTTGTCCTTCTAAGCACATACCTCTAACACCGTGCTAGGCTGGATATTTTGTTACAAAGTTAGGAGGGATAGCTAATACTAGAGAAGAGAGAGAGAGGATTCAAAATGATCTAAACAAACTTGAACTGTGGGAAGCAACTAACAGAATGGTTTTTAACAGGGAGTAATGCAAAGCCCTACATCTGGGCAAGAAAAATCAAAAAAGCTTATACAGAATGGGAGGAATAGGGCTAAGCAGCATCACATGTGAAAAAGACTTGGGTATGATAATAGATCACAAACTTAACATGAGTTAACAGTGTGATGCAGCAGCAAAAAAGGCAAACACAATTCTGGGTTGCATTAACAGATGCATAGAGTCTAGATCACGTGAAGTAATTATCTCCCTCTACTCCTCTTTAGCCAGGCCCCATCTGGAATACTGTGTCCAGTTCTGGGCACCACATTTTAAAAAAAGACATTGAAAAACAGGAGCAAATTCAGAGAAGAGCTACCAGGATGGTGACCAGTCTGCAAACAATTTCCTACAAGGAATGGTTAGAGGATTTGGAATGTTTAGCTTGGAAAAGAGAATACTGAGAAGAGACTTAATAGCTGTCTACAAATATCTGAAGGGATGTCACAGTATAGAGGGATCATCCTTATTCCCATTTGCACAAAGAAAGACTAGAAGCAATGGGATGAAACTTAGCGGGAGAAGATACAGATTAAATATTAGCAAAAACTTTTTGACAGTGAGGGTGATTAGTGAGTGGGACAGGCTGCCAGGAGAGGTGGTGAGGTCTCCTTCAATGGAAGTCTTCAAACACAGGCTGGACAGACATCTGTCTGAGATGCTTTAGTGAATCCTGCATTGAGCAGGGGGTTGGACAAGATGACCCTGGAGGTCCCTTTCAACTCTAACATTCTCTGATTCTATGATTCTATGATTTCAATAGTAACGTCACTTTTACATTACTAATGCTGTGTTTAAGTTAAAGAGCTTGAAACAGTTGCATAGACTCCTAGGAGACATTAGAGTGTTATGCATTTTTTCCAGGGCAATTAGAGTACCTTTAATTTGCGGCAAATTTAATTGCCGTAAAGCAAATTTTTTTAAAAAAATTAGCAGGCCTAGTGATCTTGAATTTCAATATTTGTGATGAGATTACTCATAATTAATATATGAAAATTATATATATAATTAATATATGAAATTGTTGCATGGAACCTAGTATTGTGATTTGTGTTTGCATGCTAGTGCAATGCAGTCATAATTTCCTACACTACTATATTTCATTTTTCTCATAGGTGCCTGTCAAATACTTTTTTTTGCATCTTTTATCATTGTAATTTTATGAAATATTCATTACTGGGTCTACTTAAAATGCAAACAATCTATGATAAAATGTAAAGATTATTACATAATTAAAGTCACCTACATATAACTGGAGATAAACATAGCATGCATTGAAAGCAAATATTTAGAGCTTAACCCTGCTGTTCTGATCGCATTTACTATACACTTGTACTGTTTCGGGTCAATATGACCCGACCAATAAAAATGTTGATTTTAACTACTGTAATTGCTTTATTTGAATACCTATTTCATTATTAAACTGTATGTGAACATGGTTGATCATAAACAAATGAAAAATGAAATTAAAACTTAATTTTTATTTATTTTTTTCAGAAAAGGTTACACGGGCTGTTTGCAATTATGTTTCCTTTATAGCATTCTGCGCACAAATAACAAACATGCTTTAGATTTCTATTACTATAACATGAAATCTAACTAAATATAACTTTGTGTTAACATATTTTATAAAACAACAAATAAAAAATAAAGAAAAAAACGAACTAAATAAATAAATAACAATAAAAGAGAAAAAAATCTATAACCAGTTTCACAACAAAAAGAGCTTATATACTACAGTAAGGGCCCCATCGTTCTCCCAGCGATGAAGAAAGTGCAGTGTGACCGCTACGCTTGTGATGCTGGAGCCTCGCGTTTGTGACGTTGCTGCATTGCAATCACAGGGTGCATCTGTGTGTGTGATGGGGCCCTAAGACAGACCGTGTTCAAATCTGTACTCAATGCTCATCCATGCAATCAATATATCACATCAGTGAGAATACACCCCCTCCTAGACAAACATTCAGTGTACACAAGCCTAAAGGCCCTGTCACACATAACGAGATCGCTAGCGAGATCGTTGATACGTCACGGGTTTTGTGACGCAATAGAGACATCGCTAGCGATCTCGCTACGTTTGACAGGTAGCAACGATCAGGCCCCTGCTGCGAGATCGTTGATCGTTACAAAGCTCCCTGGACCATTCCTGGGTCGTTGCACTCCCGCTGGGCAGTGTGCATCGCTGTATTTGACACCTAGCCAACGACCTCGTCCAGCGATTCAGAACTGAGACACGTAGGCGTGCATAAATTGGACTATTCCGCGCCCCTCGTCCCCGATTGGTGGTCGCTACGGCGTTCTCATTTCCGGACGCGCATAAAGAAGGCAACAGAATAGCGATTCCGTCTTTTGTTTCTGACCTCGTGCTTGATTGCAGATCCTACCAGAGTTTTCCGGGCTGTTAATATCCGTTCATTGGACTAGTGCTGATTTTTGCGGATCATTGCAGCGTTCTCCAGCTGTGACTCTGCTTTGAACATATCAGGCATCTTTAGTGAGGTAGGTATTGTTTGAGGTCTCAAATGCGTTTCCATTTTTTATTCTTTTATCACACATTTACTAATTATCTGTTATCTTTGCTTTTCAGGGAGGGAGGGCTTGGCTTCTATTTGTATATATATATGTATGCTTTTGCATGGGCAGATATTTTAGGGGTCTCGTGCACACGCACCCACACAGCACGTTTTCTGTCATGCTCACTAACAGAATGGAATATGGTTTTCCATGGTATTTTTTATATACAGTTTCAATACTTGTGTTAATTGTTTTGTTGAAAGTGTTCTCATCTTTTCATGTTATGTTTGCAGTTTGCACATCATGGACGACGGCAGTGTGCTATTGTGGTTGCTGCATTGCTGGTTGAGGAAGCTCGGCGTCAAGATGAGGCACGAGAGCTACAGAGGCGTTCCAAACGAAAGCGTCGCATGTGGACCAGAGAGTGGCTGCAGAAGAGGTCTGAATTGTCCCACATGCAACTTGTAAGAGAGCTTCAGGAGAAGAATCCTCATGATTTCCGCAACTATCTGAGGATGTCAGAGGAATCTTTTAAAGAGTTACTGGAACGAGTTACGCCACGTATTCAATGGAAGGATACAGCGATGCGTGCTGCCATTCCGGCAGATGAAAGATTGGCAGTCACACTGAGATTCCTGGCCACCGGATGCTCACTCCAAGACTTGCATTTTTCTGCAGCCATTTCAAGGCCCATGCTCAGTGTTCTAATCCCGGAGACATGTAATGCAATTTACCACAGTCTACGTAGTTACATACAGTTTCCCAACATGGAGGAGGAATGGAAAAAGATTGCCTCTGATTTTGAGCAGCTGTGGCAGTTCCCTAACTGTGGTGGGGCTTTGGACGGGAAACATGTCCGAATCACTCAGCCACCAAATAGCGGATCCTATTTTTATAATTATAAGGGCTATTTCAGCATCATCATGATGGCCCTTGTTAATGCCAATTACGAATTTATAAATGTAGATGTTGGCATGAACGGCAGGGTTTCTGATGGTGGTGTTTTAGAGCACACACTTTTTGGAGAGCGATTGGACAACTGTGACCTACACTTGCCTCCCAACTCAGAGACTACAGGTAACCTTAATTTTGTTTTTGTCGGCGATGAAGCCTTCCCACTTCATCCCAATCTTATTAAACCGTTCCCCCAAAAAAGTCTTACCCAGGAAAGAAGAATTTTCAATTATCGTTTGTCAAGGGCACGTCGTGTTGTCGAAAATGCCTTCGGTATCATGGCCAACCGCTTCAGAGTTTTTCACACGCCAATTAACATGAATCTTACATCAATAGACTCTGTTGTTTTGGCCTGTTGCACGCTTCACAACTTTCTTCATCGACGTGATGCAATTACGTACTGTCCGCCTGGCTTCGTGGACTCTGTGGACCTAGCCAATGGGGAAGTGGAGCTCAGTGAATGGTGTTCAAACGATCCTGCAATTGCAGGCCTTCAACCTGTGGGATATGGCAGAAACACCCAGGATGCGAAGACCAGCCGCGACAACTACTGCCAGTATTTTAACGGTCCTGGTGCTGTTACTTGGCAACATCAGAACTTATAGTGGGCAACTACTGACAATTATACACTACTTTCAGTTTTGTATTGATTTGTGTAATAAACTGTGTTTAACTTTGCAAAAGATTTGTTTATCATTGTTTCAATAGTAAGGGCCCGTATACACATACGTGTACTACTTCAGGGGCGGACATAGGAATCATGGGAGCTCATAGCAGAAGTTATAATTGGGACCCCCCCACAAAAAAAAAAAAAAAAGGAAATAATTGTTGGGGACACAGAAGAGCAGATCCCACAACCTTCCAGCCTTTCTTCCTTTCTGAACTCCTAGATTCCTCTTTCATAGCCCCATAAAAATGTGATGCCAACAAAAGTGTCCCCCTTAACACAGTATGAAACCCCGATGGTGACTTCCACCTTTTTAGCCTCCACATGCACAGTGTAATGACCCTAATGTATCACATGAGCCATGTATGAGGGAGGTGGAGTCGGAGTCATGGAAATTGAGGAGTCGGTTTGGCTTATCGACTCCGCAGCCCTGTATACCAGGATGGGAGAGCACACAGTATAATGCAGCCCCCCATAGGGTAAAAGGCAGCCCCAGTCCTCCAGTATTATCAGTAATGACTGATTTACAAAAATATATAAATACATACTTACCACTCCTTATTCCCCGCTGCTTCAGTCTCTGCAGTGCGTCTCTCTCATCACGACAGCAGCTGGCAGCTCCACTGTCTGACACAGCGTGGTGCATCGTAGCAGCGTTGCCGCTGTTTGATTAACCGCCACCCACCGGCACTGTACTCAGTAATGGCTGCGTGTAGTGTGTTGTGCGGCTGTGCCTTGTAGTAATGCCGCAGCAGGGCCCACTCAAGCACAATTAAAGGCGTTGGCCATGTCTGAACACAGTGGCAGTGGGCGGCAGCGGCAATCAAACAGAGGAGCGTGGGGTACAGAATGGGGGAGACTGCTATGGGGTCCGCTGGCTCACGGGCCCCCTACGGCCACGGGCCCCATAGCAGTTATGTGGCCTGCCACCAATGGCGGTACGCCACTGTTGTACTCGTATGTATACATACACATCCATATACACATACATATTCAGATACATAAAAATCTACACCCATATCCACACTTATATATAGATAACCAGATATACACACACATACTCACAGACACAGAAGTATGCATACCTATATGAAAATATAGATACATATTTCTACATAAAACCACCTAAACACCAGTGTTCCTTGTGACCGTCACACTAGAGACACTGCTGCGTTCTACAGATGTCGCATTATCAATACAGCGTCTCTAGTCCGACACGCTAATAATTCAAGTCACAGCAGCGTTCTCTAATAAACCGCAGGTTTATTGGCGACGTTGATGCGTCGTGGGCGTGGTTACCGACGTTCATGCGTCGTGGGCGGGTCTAACGACGTAGTTGCGGCCTAGTTTACTAAGAGCATTATGGCATCCAGGGTCAGGGCATCTCCTTGGGGTGACGCTGAGGTGTGCTACCTTCTGAAGCAACTGGATGCACTTGATTATGAGTGCCGTGTGCACTCTGAGCATCCAGTGCTCCAAAAGCGGGCGGTGCTGCAGAGGATCGGTCGGGGCCTGGTCCAGAGATTTGGGGTGCAGCGCTCTGCTACACAAATCCGGAAGAAGCTGGCAGACTTGAAATATAGGTCTGCCGACCGAATCGTCAGCATCCGGTCACGGACCCTGCCCCGCCGTGGTGAGTGGTTTTAAAATATGTTAGCACAATATATGGCAGCACATTAGTTACAACTGCAATTACCTTAGGTATCTAATGTTATTTGTTTTCCAGCACCTGCAGCCCCAGAGCCCCCAAGGGAGTCACCTCCAGCCCTGGAGCCCCAGCAGCATTCCTCTACCAGCTCGCCAGCATCACTCCGTGATATAGGTGCAGCTTCATCTTTCGGTAATGCTTTCACATAAAATACAGTCCATACAACTTGGAAAGTATAGGGCTGTCATGTACTATTAAGTGTTGTGTCTTTCTCTAGCCGGTGGTGCCAGGGGATCCGGGTGGTCCTTAAGCTCGTCATCATCCGAGCAACCCGAAAGCCGTAAGTGTTAAATACCAAACATGTACCTGATAGGCTGTGTGCCCACGATGCATTTTTTAAAGCATTTCTGCAGCGTTTTTGCTTCTGTGGAAACGCATTAAAAGCGCATGGTAGAAGGTCTGCCATGTTCCCCAATGATAATCCGCTGTGCTGTGCACATGCTGCCGAAATTTCCGCTGCACATTATCATTGCGGAAAAAAACGCAGCACTACGAATTATTTTGCAGAAGGGTTTTTTTTTGCGCCGCCATTGACTTGCATTATAATGCGCCAATTCCGCAATACTGCATCTGTACTTGCGTAATTAGCGCGTTCTAATGTGTGGATGGTACCCGGGTGTGGTGCATCGTGGGCACATAGCCTTAATTTGATGAATGTACAGAATTATTGGACTTAAGTTTAACTATTACCTCCGTAGAAATCCCAACACTACAAGATCTCCTGGCGTCACAACGGAGACTGAGTGAAGAGATCCACCAGCACGGAGTGATGCTGGCAAGATTTGTGGCAGCCCATAACCGTCACGGCAGCCAATAAATTATTTTTTGTTATGTAGTTGATATTATTTGGTTGGATATATTTTTAATATTTTTATAAAAAAAAGTTAGTTTATATCCACTATTGTCTACACTTTGTTACATCTAAAATCCTATCTTGTGTGATACTGCCTGACGGGTTGTGTATCTAATCCTATCCTGTGTGATACTGCCTAAAGAGTTGTGTATCTAATCCTATCCTGTGTGATACTGCCTGACGGGTTGTGTATCTAATCCTATCCTGTGTGATACTGCCTGACGGGTTGTGTATCTAATCCTATCCTGTGTGATACTGCCTAAAGAGTTGTGTATCTAATCCTATCCTGTGTGATACTGCCTAAAGAGTTGTGTATCTAATCCTATCCTGTGTGATACTGCCTGACGGGTTGTGTATCTAATCCTATCCTGTGTGATACTGCCTAAAGAGTTGTGTATCTAATCCTACCCTGTGTGATACTGCCTGACGGGTTGTGTATCTAATCCTATCCTGTGTGATACTGCCTGACGGGTTGTGTATCTAATCCTATCCTGTGTGATACTGCCTAAAGAGTTGTGTATCTAATCCTATCCTGTGTGATACTGCCTGACGGGTTGTGTATCTAATCCTATCCTGTGTGATACTGCCTAAAGAGTTGTGTATCTAATCCTATCCTGTGTGATACTGCCTGACGGGTTGTGTATCTAATCCTATCCTGTGTGATACTGCCTGACGGGTTGTGTATCTAATCCTATCCTGTGTGATACTGTCTGACGGGTTGTGTATCTAATCCTATCCTGTGTGATACTGCCTGACGGGTTGTGTATCTAATACTATCCTGTGTGATACTGCCTAAAGAGTTGTGTATCTAATCCTATCCTGTGTGATACTGCCTGACGGGTTGTGTATCTAATCCTATCCTGTGTGATACTGCCTGACGGGTTGTGTATCTAATCCTATCCTGTGTGATACTGCCTAAAGAGTTGTGTATCTAATCCTATCCTGTGTGATACTGCCTAAAGAGTTGTGTATCTAATCCTATCCTGTGTGATACTGCCTGACGGGTTGTGTATCTAATCCTATCCTGTGTGATACTACCTAAAGAGTTGTGTATCTAATCCTATCCTGTGTGATACTGCCTGACGGGTTGTGTATCTAATCCTATCCTGTGTGATACTGCCTGACGGGTTGTGTATCTAATCCTATCCTGTGTGATACTGCCTAAAGAGTTGTGTATCTAATCCTATCCTGTGTGATACTGCCTGACGAGTTGTGTATCTAATCCTATCCTGTGGGATACTGCCTAAAGAGTTGTGTATCTAATCCTATCCTGTGTGATACTGCCTAAAGAGTTGTGTATCTAATCCTATCCTGTGTGATACTGCCTGACGGGTTGTGTATCTAATCCTATCCTGTGTGATACTACCTGACGGGTTTTGTATCTAATCCTATCCTGTGTGATACTGCCTAAAGAGTTGTGTATCTAATCCTATCCTGTGTGATACTGCCTGACGGGTTGTGTATCTAATCCTATCCTGTGTGATACTGCCTGACGGGTTGTGTATCTAATCCTATCCTGTGTGATACTGCCTAAAGAGTTGTGTATCTAATCCTATCCTGTGTGATACTGCCTAAAGAGTTGTGTATCTAATCCTATCCTGTGTGATACTGCCTAACAAGCAGTGCAGGGGCAGTAAAGCCCACTCCAAAGTCGGCTTTCACACCCTCCTGCTTATTGATGTTATCAGCTGAAGTTGTGTAGGGGCAGGAAAGCCGTCTGAAGTCGGCTTTCATTGCCGCCTACTTATTGATGTTATCAGCTGAAGTTGTGTGGGGGCAGGAAAGCCGTCTGAAGTCGGGTTTAATAGCCGCCTGCTAATTGATGTTATCAGCTGAAGTTGTGTGGGGGCAGGAAAGCTGTCTGAAGTCGGCTTTCATTGCAGCCTACTTATTGATGTTATCAGCTGAAGTTGTGTGGGGGCAGGAAAGCCGTCTGAAGTCGGCTTTAATAGCCTCCTGCAAATTGATGTTATCAGCTGAAGTTGTGTGGGGGCAGGAAAGCCGTCTGAAGTCGGCTTTAATAGCTGTCTACTAATTGATGTTATCAGCTGAAGTAGTGTAGGGGCAGGAAAGCCGTCTGAAGTCGGCTTTCATTGCCGCCTACTTATTGATATTATCAGCTGAAGTTGTGTGGGGGCAGGAAAGCCGTCTGAAGTCGGCTTTCACAGATGACAGCTAATTCAAGAAGAAGAGAGAAGAGGAAAGAATAGGAACATAGTATGAAAACTATAAGGAAGACCTAACATGTTGATCCAGAGGAAGGCAAAAAAAAACCATGCTCCGTTTTGGGGAAAAAAATTCCTTCCTGACTCCACATACGGCAATCAGACGAGTTCCCTGGATCAACGCCCTATCAAGAATCTAGTATATACAACCTATAATCTGAGTCAGACTCATGGTGCATGGTATGGCAGATCATTGCCATACCGTGCACCATGACTATGACCCCAAAGACTAAAAGAAGGGAAGTAGGAAGAGGAGGGGAAGAAGACCAGCTGTGAAGAAGACCAGAGGACACAGGGAGAAGACAGAAGACAGGTGATAAAGCCTGGAGCCGGAAGAGGAGAAGGGGAGGAGGTGATCACCAGCGGAGAGCAGGGATGGGAATAGAGGGTAGAGAATGGAGGGGAGGGAACGGAGATTGGGAAGGGATCGGAGGGCAGGGGTGAGGGGTCCCACCCTCGGGAAGAGGTAAAGCAGAAAATAAGGCAACAAAAAAACATTTTTATTTCAATCAGGGTGAGATCAGAGGGCAGGGGTAAAGTTAAAAAAGAGGACAATAAACCATTTTTTTATTAACAAACAAAAATGTGAACAATTTTAACAATTTAAATAAGTATTAAATTAACAATATTTACAAAATGATAAAAAAAAATTGAAATGAAACATCACTACAGTTCTTCATATTGATTACCTGTATTTGTGTATCCGTGCCTGGGGGAAACAAAAGAATCAGAACACATGGGATACTGTGGGGGGGGGGCAAGGCTTTGTGGATGCCGGATCCTCTGCACTGGTGTGCTGCGAAGTGGGTCCGGCATATGGGTCCAAGAATGTTGTTGAAAATGGCCAGGGTCAATCAGAGTATGTACAGTAGACGTTTCATTAAGTTCACCGGCTGCCGCTTTATTTAAAGTCTCAAACATGACCCTTTCTGTGTGCGCCCTCTGTCGATCATCCAGCCTCTGTAGTCTCTCGCCAGCATATGTTGCAAAGCTGTCCCGCTTGGCCTGGGTCTGCAGAAGTAGAATCTTGTTCGCCAGAGATACTAGATCTGGCGATGGCGGCAAGCTGGCCTTTCTTTTCCTTGATTTTCTTTGTCGCCGAGGCACAAGGTCTTCACTTGTAGAGGCCATAGGGTCTTCATTCACCGATGCCATAGGTTCCTCATTCCTTGACATAACACTCGCCTCCTCCATACCACGTTCCGTAGCCGAGATGTCGTCATCTTGCTGATGGTGCTGTGGGAACACAAAATTAAAGTTAAGATTTGGTTACAACATCCAGCAGGTATGTTATGACCAGCATGGGTACACGTGCACTAAAAAAACAAATATGAGGGGCGGCTAAACTATGGCATGTACATTGAAAGTATAAATGCTATTTACAGGGAAGCAAAGAAGGTACTTACATCTTCAACAGGGGAGTCAGTCCGTATGTCGGGGTCTTCTTCCGGGGTCGGACGCATCGTACACGCCATTCGCCGAGGTAGCTCCTGGTCACGGGTGAAGGCAAGCAAGTCATAATACCATAATGTCGGCACATAAACCTCATCTGTGCCGGTACCTGACTTCTTTGATTTCTCCACCCGGTTGAGTTCTTTCATATATACGGTGCGTAGACCCTGGATCTTTCTCTTCACCAGCTCTTCATGCACCTTCTCGTTGGGGCCATGCCTTTTAAAGAGGGAAATCAATTGCTGGTAGGCCTCCCTCTTTTTCTCTCTATTGCAGTAGTCTGAAGATTTTATTTGCCAAAGGCACGGCAGGGAGCGGTAGAGGTCAATCATTTCCCTCACAAACTCTTCACTTTTGAAAGCCATCTGAAAAGGATAGCAATACAGTGAGCATACATGAAACATTTTAAAACATAGTAAAAAGTACTACACACCATTTGCTGACTAAAAATGGCCTCCAATGTATAAGCAAATGTATACTTGTTGGGTGTGACAAAAATCCACTAAAATAACTTACCGTGTAAACAAAGCAATACAGTGCCTGAAGAACCCAAAAGTCAATGTTCAGTCACAGCTGAAGAAAATCCACAAATGAATGGAATCACAGCAGTAGAACGCAACTAGGATCCAAAAATCAGGACGCTGACAAGGCTTCAACAAATCCCAGATGGACGAAACTTGTCCGGAGAACACTGCTACGATCCGAAAGCAGAGCGCAGATAGGAACAAAGGAGCGGAATTGCCCCAACGTCGCCTTTTTTAAAAACACGGCCGCCAATCAGAACGCAGTAGCGTCCACCAATCGGAGATGAGTGGGCGCGGAAAGGTAATTTTATGCACGCCTTTCTGACACAGTACAGTCCCTCAAAGTGTGGATCGTTGAGTGTGGATCGTAGAAATAGCTGCTGTGTGACAGCGTCCCAGCGACCAACGAGATCGTTAGTTAGATCGCTGGGGCGGCCGAAATCGTTGGCAAGTTATACATGTTTGACGGCTCCCGAACGATCTCTCCAGCGATCTCAAAACTGTGACGTAGTAACGATCTCGCTAGCGATCTCGTTATGTGTGACAGGGCCTTAAGGGTACCTTTAGACAGGCACACATTAGCTTACATCATAACACAGTAATCAAAAAATGGCTTTACAATATGCAATCTAAAGAACTGAATTTAATAATTAGAGAAGAAAAGCATAGCTTATATGCTACATACCTGTAAAGATGTGTATTCACAGCTCAGTGTTCTCTCTCACAGAATTGAAAGAGAAATGACTGGGTGAGTACCAGCTCACTGATAAGAACAGTGAAACCTCCACCCTTTTAAATAATGAGATGAAGCACACAGGAAAACAAAGAAATTTTGCCAACAGAAATAATTAGTGACCTGTTGAACAGTATAAAATTTTATTGGGTGATATTGACCCCAACAGTATAAGTGTAACAATCAGCATGTAGCAAAAAGTAAGCAAACAAAAAAAATCAACACTCATAGTAAGAACCCCTCAAATGAGGAAAAGTCAATTAATCACAAGTTTCAGATCCACATAATAAATAATCTGCAGGGTCTCAAATTTCATTTTGGGTCATATGGACCCGAACAGAACAGCAGGGTTAAATATAAAATGTTTGTATACATCAATAATACCTTGCAAATAGAGATGAGTGAATAAATTCAAGTGGAATTGAGTTGTACTTGAATTGTACAAAAGTCTACTTTCAGCAAAATGCGGGTTTTTGCAATTTCCTTCTGCGCGGATCCAGCAAATTTTTTCCTGAAACATAATGAGCCATCTAAATGTTCAAAAAAAGAAATCAGTTTTTATACTCACCTTCATTATTCACCGCCACCCTTGTAATCCTCACCTCATCTTCGACTCCCTCCCCTGCTCGCCATGGAATCTTCAAATTCCTTCACTGTGCCAGGACTTCCGTGTGTCATGACACCTGGGAATTTTTTGCACATGTACAGTTAGGTCCATATATATTTGGACAGAGACAACATTTTTCTAATTTTGGTTCTAGACATTACCACAATGAATTTTAAACAAAACAATTCAGATGCAGTTGAAGTTCAGACTTTTAGCTTTCATTTGAGGGTATCCACATTAAAATTGGATGAAGGGATTAGGAGTTTCAGCTTCTTAACATGTGCCACCCTGTTTTTAAAGGGACCAAAAGTAATTGGACAGATTAAATAATTGTAAATAAAATGTTCATTTCTAGTACTTGGTTAAAAACCCTTGTTGCCAATGACTGCCTGAAGTATTGAACTCATGGACATCACCAGACGCTGTGTTTCCTTCCTTTTTGATGCTCTGCCAGGCCTTCACTGCGGTGGTTTTCAGTTGCTGTTTGTTTGTGGGCCTTTCTGTCTGAAGTTTAGTCTTTAACAAGTGAAATGCATGCTCAATTGGGTTGAGATCAGGTGACTGACTTGGCCATTCAAGAATATTCCACTTCTTTGCTTTAATAAACTCCTGGGTTGCTTTGGCTTCATGTTTTGGGTCATTGTCCATCTGTAGTATGAAACGACGACCAATCAGTTTGGCTGCATTTGGCTGGATCTGAGCACAGAGTTTGGCTCTGAATACATCAGAATTCATTCGGCTGCTTCTGTCCTGTGTCACATCATCAATAAACACTTGTGACCCAGTGCCACTGGCAGCCATGCATGCCCAAGCCATCACACTGCCTCCACCATGTTTTACAGATGATGTAGTATGCTTTGGATCATGAGCTGTACCATGCCTTCGCCATACTTTTCTCTTTCTATCATTCTGGTAGAGGTTGATCTTGGTTTCATCTGTCCAAAGAATGTTCTTCCAGAACTGTGCTGGCTTTTTTAGATGTTTTTTAGCAAAGTCTAGCCTTTTTATTCTTGATGTTTATGAGTGGCTTGCACCGTGCAGTGAACCCTCTGTATTTACTTTCATGCAGTCTTCTCTTTATGGTAGATTTGGATATTGATACGCCTACCTCCTGGAGAGTGTTGTTCACTTGGTTGGCTGTTGTGAAGGGGGTTCTCTTCACCATGGAGATTATTCTGCGATCATCCACCACTGTTATCTTCCGTGGGCACCCAGGTCTTTTTGCATTGATGAGTTCACCTGTGCTTTCTTTCTTTCTCAGGATGTACCAAACTGTAGATTTTGCCACTCCTAATATTGTAGCAATTTCTCAGATTGTTTTTTTCTGTTTTTGCAGCTTAAGGATTGCTTGTTTCACCTGCATGGAGAGCTCCTTTGACCGCATGTTTACTTCACACCAAAACCTTCCAAATGCAAGCACCACACCTCAAATCAACTCCAGGCCTTTTATCTGCTTAATTGAGAATGACATAGCGAAGGGATTGCCCACACCTGTCCATGAAATAGCCTTGGAGTCAATTGTCCAATTACTTTTGGTCCCTTTAAAAACAGGGTGGCACATGTTAAGGAGCTAAAACTCTTAAACCCTTCATCCAATTTGAATGTGGATACCCTCAAATGAAAGCTGAAAGTCTGAACTTCAACTCCATCTGGATTGTTTTGTTTAAAATTCATTGTGGTAATGTCTAGAACCAAAATTAGAAAAATGTTGTCTCTGTCCAAATATATATGGACCTTGCTGTATGTAGGATGTCAAGGTGTAGGTCAGAACGCAATTGATCTCCCACACACATAAGCAGAATGCTCGCAGCCAATATTAAACCTAAACCTCACGGGACACTGCACAGGAGATCTGAAGATGTGGCGAAGACCAGATAGGTTGTGGTGAGTTGTGGAGGGGCAAGAGATGTCAGAAATAAGGTGAGTATAAGAATTATTTTTTTCATATTATGTTATGTTTATTATGCTCTAGAGACTTTAAACACCCTCATCTCTTCTTGCAAACATTTTTTCCATTTTCATATGATTTGTAGGGGTGTACAAAAAAAATAATACAAAAGGCTAAAAAAAGGACTTTGCACCTTTTCAGCGGTCTGACACAAGCTAATTTCTAATTTCATTTTCTTTAAATTTTTGTAACTTTTTTAAATGAGTGTTCAGATTAGCAGCCTACATCCACCATTAAAATTAGCTCACACATATTCATTGGAAAAGGCAATATTGAATTATTTGATGGCTTTGTAAAGAGTAGAGATGAGCGGTGTTCGACTCGAACTGTTCGCCAATCTCAAATTCGAGCTGTTTTGGGCGGTGTTTGAGCCGTTCGGCGAACACGAACAATTTGTAATAAATTCGGCTGTTCGAGGTTATGTTCGATAACTGTTCGTGCACCAAAATCATAACTGGATTTTTTCTCAGTAATGCTGAAAATTAATGTTAATACGCAGTTTGAGTGTACAGCGGGGCGGGGGGAGGGGCAGGGGATGGATCTCTGCAGAAATAATGAATATCTCCATTTTTTTTTCTCTTTCCCGCATTTACAGCGGGGAGGTGCAATCTGTCAGCCTATCAGCAGCGCACACATGGAGCGAACTGCTTTTTTTCACACAATCAAGTGCATGTGTCATTGGCAGTGTATGTCTCATGTCCTTGCCCTATAAGACCCAGCCATTTTCCCCGTCGCCACCATTTTCTCACTGCTGCAGCTGCGTGTTAGACGGCACGGCTGTTGCTGTGTGCACTATACTTTGTTAATTTCAAGCCAATTTTCGCACAAATCTACAGAATGCTTGGGAATAGGGAATAGTTGTGATTGCAGTCCTTTTAAGGACTAGGTTACATCATTTCCTACGACTTTTATCAGGCAGGTCTGTGCTCTTAAATAGATAGGTGGGGAGTAAAGACTAATTGTAATTGCAGTCCTTTTCAGGGCTAGGTTACATCAGTTCCTATCACTTTTATCAGGCAGGTCTGTGCTCTTAAATAGATAGGTTGGTAGAAAAGACTAATTGTAATTGCAGTCCTTTTGAGGGCTAGGTAACATCAGTTCCTATCACTTTTTGCCAGGCAGGTCTGTGCCAGTGCTGTGCAAGTTTTTTTCACAGCATTTGGCTAAATCTAGCAAAGCAAATCCTTTTTGGCCTCTTGCAGTGTGTGTTAGTCAGTGGAGTAGCCTATCTGTGTTGCAAGCTACACCACCTGTGTATAGAATACAAATTTTTTACTGCAAATAGTGAAGTAAAACCTTTTGGGCATAGCATCATTCTATTAGTCCATCTATACTAACCTCCACCAGGTTGCAAATTCAAAATAATTTTTATCTGCATCTAGCTCTGAAAAAATATTTCGGCTTGTAGCAGTGTGTGGGACTTGTTCTATTAGTCCATCTATACTAACCTCCACCAGGTTGCAAATTCAATATAATTTTTTTCTGCATCTAGCTCTGAAAAAATATTTCGGCTTGTAGCAGTGTGTGGGACTTGTTCTATTAGTCCATCTATACTAACCTCCACCAGGTTGAAAATTCAATATATTTTTTTTCTGCATCGAGCTCTGAAAAAATATTTTGGCTTGTAGCAGTGTGTGGGACTTGTTCTATTAGTTCATCTATACTAACCTCCACCAGGTTGCAAATTCAATATAATTTTTTTCTGCATCTAGCTCTGAAAAGATATTTCGGCTTGTAGCAGTGTGTGGGACTTGTTCTATTAGTCCATCTATACTAACCTCCACCAGGTTGCAAATTCAATATCATTTTTTTCAGCATCTAGCTCTGAAAAAATATTTCGGCTTGTAGCAGTTTGTGGGACTTGTTCTATTAGTCCATCTATACTAACCTCCACCAGGTTGCAAATTCGATATAATTTTTTTCTGTATCTAGCTCTGAAAAAATATTTAGGCTTGTAGCAGTGTGTGGGACTTGTTCTAGTTGTCCATCTATACTAACCTCCACCAGGTTGCAAATTCGATATAATTTTTTTCTGCATCTAGCTCTGAAAAAAATATTTCGGCTTGTAGCAGTGTGTGGGACTTGTTCTATTAGTCCATCAATACTAACCTCCACCAGGTTGCAAATTCAATATCATTTTTTTCCGCATCTAGCTCTGAAAAAATGTTTTCGCTTGTAGCAGTGTGTGCGACTTGTTCTATTAGTCCATCTATACTAACCTCCACCAGGTTGCAAATTCAATATAATTTTTTTCAGCATCTAGCTCGAAAAAAATATTTGGGCTTGTAGCAGTGTGTGGGACTTGTTCTATTAGTCAATATATACTAACCTCCACCAGGATGCTAATTCAATATAATTTTTTTCTGCATCTAGCTCTGAAAAATATTTCGGCTTGTAGCAGTGTGTGGGACTTGTTCTATTAGTCCATCTATACTAACCTCCACCAGGTTGCAAATTCAATATAATTTTTTTCTGCATCTAGCTCGGAAAAAATATTTCGGCTATTAGCAGTGTGTGGGGCTTGTTCTATTAGTCCATCTATACTAACCTCCACCATGTTGCAAATTCAATATAATTTTTTTCTGCATCTAGTTCTGAAAATATATTTCAGCTTGTAGCAGTGTGTGGGACTTGTTCTATTAGTCCATCTATACTAACCTCCACCAGGCTTCAAATTCAATATAATTTTTTTCTGCATTTAGCTCTGAAAAAATATTTCGGCTAGTAGCAGTGTGTGGGACTTGTTCTATTAGTCCATCTATACTAACCTCCACAAGGTTGCAAATTCAATTTAATTTTTTTCTGCATCTAGCTCTGAAAAAATATTTCGGCTTGTAGCAGTGTGTGGGACTTGTTCAATTAGTCCATCTATACTAACCTCCACCAGGTTGCAAATTCAATATAATTTTTATCTGCATGTAACCCAGCCAATACTTTTGGGCTAATACCGCAGTTTGGCCACTCAGCTCTGCTCGGTTCCCATCCATTGTTTTTTGTGCAAACAACTCCAGAGTTGTGAATTAGTTAACCACCAAAATGAGTGGAAAAAGGCCTGCTGCTGGTGGAAAGGGGAATAGGCGTGTTGGGAAGGGAAAAAAAGGTTGTGTCCGTGGGGTAGTTGTTAAAGCAACAGTAACATCTGCAGAAGAAAGACCATCTTCCAGCCAAACTAAGATGTCTACTTCTTTTAGCGGACAATGTGATAAGATCCCTCTCTTACGGCCACGCCAATCACTACAATTTCCAGATGAGGCACAAAAACAGCAGGTGCTTCAACGGATATCAATTGCTCCTTTAAGTGGGCTCTACTCCACCTCAACTTCAACATCACAAATACTCCAGTCCTCAGAGGTGTCACCCCAATCGCACTTGCTTCCACACAGCTCCCAAGTCTCCAGCTGCCCGTCTGAGTATGGGGTAGAACAGATGGTTGAGTCTGCAGAGCTGTTTACTCATACTATAGCCTGGGAATCAGAGGTCGGCTCCAGAGCTTCTGTGAATCCAGTAAAGGAAATGATCTGCATTGATGACCAGAATCTTTATGTGTCAGATCCAGGACCAGACGCACAAGGTTCTGACAATAATGTAGACCCTCGTTCCCAAACTGTAACTCCTGTTGGTGGAGTCAATGAGGAAGATGATGATGAGACTCAAATACCTGATTGGAGCGACAAATTTAGTTTTTTGTCAGGGCAGGAAGAGGTTGGCTCTGAGGACGACGGGTGTGATAACACACAGGGTGATGATGACGAGGTTGGAGATCCCACTTACTCTCAACCCACAGTCTGCCAGTCGATGAGGTCAGCAGAGGAGGTGGAGGAGGATGCTAGCGACGACGAGGTCAGTTTGCGCCTTCCTGGACAGAGACGTAGTACTGGAAGCACGTCAACAACTGCATCCTCAAACATAACTCTGCCTCTGACCACAAGTTGTGGTGGCTCTTCAGGTCGCATGGGTGCTAAGCCTTGCATAGCCTGGGCATTTTTCAGATCGATAAAGATGACCCAACTCGTGTTATCTGTAACATTTGTCAGCAAAAGCTAAGTAGAGGCCAAAAAATACATAGTTTCAGTACTTCATGCATGAACCGGCACATGGATATAAAGCATAAGTTGCAGTGGGAAGCTCACTGTGCTACAATGCGGCCTAGCCGGCCGGGCCAACCACCGTCTGCCACATCCTCTTCATCCTCTGTGACTGGGGGGACAGCAGTCACACCTGTTTTGGGACGCAGACCTGCCACCTCTTTACCCGCAACAGCCAGCGTGATTGGCAGGTCATCATTTTCTTTGGAGGTGGAAACACCAGCTGGTGTTCTGCGCTGTCCGACATCGAAAGCAATACCTTTGGATCAAGGCAACCTAACATGTCCTCCTGCATCTTCCTCACAGAACGGCAGTTTGCCGGGGACACCCTTCTCAACCCTGTCTAAGCACAACAGCCAGCCATCGGTCCCTCAGATGTGGACAAGTAAAAGACCATTTCGTCCTAGCCAAGAGAAAGCTAAGGGGTTGAATTTCACCATCTGCAAGCTCTTGGCTAAAGAAATGCTTCCTTTCCGCCTGTTGTACACAGAGGATTTTTGAGACCTTATGTCCATCGCAGTGCCCCAGTACCAGATGCCCAGTCGGCACTACTTCTCAAAGAAAGGTGTGCCTGCTCTCCACCAGCATGTCGCACACAACATCACCGCTTCTTTGAGAATCTCTGTGTGTGACAGGGTGCATTTCACGACAGACACTTGGACGAGTAGGAATGGACAGGGGCGTTACATGTCGCTGACTGGGCACTGGGTAACTATGGTGACAGCAGGACCAGGGGCTGCTGTCCAAGTCTTGCCGTCCCCACGAGTTGTGCGTCAATCCTCTTTATCTCAAAGTTCCTCCACTGCTTCTGCCTCCTCAACCTCCTCTTGGTCCTCCACCTGCACCCAAAGCCTGTCTGGTCATGCCACAAGCTTTCTAACTGCGCAGAAGGGATCCTGCACACCTCCTTACTATGCTGGCAGCAGGGCTCAACGTCATCAGGCGGTTTTTACTTTGAATGTCTGGGAAATGTGAGTCACACAGCTGAGGAGTTGTGGTCAGCTCTGGAGAACCAGTTTCATGAATGGTTGTCTCCGCTGGACCTGAAACCAGGGAAGGCCGTGTGCGACAATGCTGCAAACCTGGGTGCGGCCCATCGCCGGGGCAATGTCACACACGTGCCTTGTATGGCTCACGTGTTGAACCTGGCTGTCCAGCAATTTTTAGGCCACTATCCCAGACTAGACGGCCTTCTGCAGAGGACACGGTCGCTGTGTGCTCACTTCCTCCGTTTGCATCCCCCAGCTCAGCAACTTACATCTCTACAGTAGTCGTTGGGCCTGCCACTTCACCGGCTAAAATGTGATGTGCCTACCCGGTGGAATTCAACTCTGCACATGTTGCAGCGACTGTGGCAGCACCGACAAGCCCTGGTGCAATACGTTCTGATGTATTGCTTGGGCCAACGAGATCCAGAAGTGGGGCAAATCACGCTGGAGGAGTGGTCTCAGATCAGGGACCTATGCACCCTTCTGCACAGTTTTGAAATGGTGACGAAGATGTTTAGTGCTGACGATGCCATTATCAGCATGACTATTCCGGTGATTTACATGCTGGAGCACATGTTAAACAGAATTCGGAGTCAGGTGGTGGCACAAGAGGAGGTGGAGGAAGTAGAGGAGTAGGAGTTGTATGCGGAAGGGCTAACATCTGCAAGGTCCAGACAGTCGGCAGCACCAAGGCAGGCATGTGAGGGTGGGGGATATGGTTTTACCAGGGCGCATGGTAGCAGCCAGACTAGTGAGGAAGGTGCAGGAGCCCAGGAAGAAGTGGAGGACGAACTGATGGAAGACTCAACAGATGAGGGAGAACTTGATCACATTTCTGTTGTGCGAGGTTGGGGGGAGAGGGCAGAGGAAGGAAGCATGATTGTTACCTCGCCACCAACACAACAGGGACTTGGTGCTCCAGGATGCGCAAGACACATGAGTGCCTTCTTGCTGCTCTACCTGCAACATTACCCTTGAATTGGGAGAATTAGAAATAATCCTGACTACTGGGTTGCCACACTGTTAGATCCCCGGTACAAAAGTAAATTTGCAGAAATAATTCCTGCCATAGAAAGGGATGCACGCATGCAGGAGTATCAGCAGAGACTGTTGCAGAATCTTACATGTGCTTTTCCCCAAAACACTAGTGGTGCACGTAACGTAGTGAATCTCACAGTTCCAACTTGTCAACTGTGGGACCGTCGAGTGTTCAGCACTCAAAACATAACAGAAACACAGTATCTGCTGGTAACATTTCACCACTTTTTTAGCCCATCTTTTGCAAGACCACAGGAGACAAGAAGTCTGGCACATAGTCAACGCCTAGAGACGATGGTACAGGAGTATCTCCAAGTAAACATTGAAGCCATGACTGTGTCACTGGACCCTTGCTCTTTTTGGGCTTTAAATCTGGATAAATGTCCGGAGCTCGCCACTTATGCCTTGGAGATCTTGTCATGCCCCGCAGCCAGCGTTCTGTCTGAACGTGTGCTCAGCGCTGCTGGTGGTGTGCTGACAGATAAGCGCACGCGACTCTCCACTGATAATGTAGACAGACTCACGTTCATAAAGATGAACAAATCATGGATCCGAAACGACTTTTCTACCCCTGTGTCATCCTGGGGAGAGTAAAAGCTTGATGATTTGTTAAAATCACCTCACCAACCGTTTTAAGCTTTCAAATTACTAATCATATTTATCTGTATCTTGACTGGAAAATAATTTGGGCCTTGTAGCAGTGTGCAGTACTGATTCTATTAGGCCATCTATACTAAACTCCACCAGATTTAAAATTACTAATCATGTTTATCTGTATCTTGGCTGGAAAATAATTTGGGCCTTGTAGCAGTGTGCAGTACTGATTCTATTAGGCCATCTATACTAAACTCTACCAGATTTAAAATGACTAATCATGTTTATCTGTATCTTGGCTGGAAAATAATTTGGGCCTTGTAACAGTTTGCAGTACTAATTCTATTAGGCCATCTATACTAAGATCCACCAGCTTTCAAATTAATAATAATTTTTAGCTGCATCTAGCCCGGAAAATAATTTTGGGGCTCCTAGATGCGCAAGAAACATGTGCCTTCTTGCTGCACTACCTGCAACATGACCCTCAGATTGTCAGAACTCGAAATAATCCTGACTACTGGGTTGCCACTAGAGATGAGTGGTGTTCGACTAGAACTGTTCGCCAATCTCAAATTCAAGCTGTTTTGTGCGGTGTTCGAGTCGTTCGACGAACGCGAACGATTTGTAAAACATTCGGCTGTTCGAGGTTATATTCGATAACTGTTCGTGCACCAAAAGCGTGTCCTGCATGTCTGGCGCTATTTAGAGCACCAATCATGCAGGGATTATCTGCCACTCACTGTAATGCCACAGCCATGGTGGTTGTGGCATTACAGTGGCTGCCCAAATCGATGGGAACAGTGCTCACAGTGAAACATGAAAAGCCGGCAACTCATCAGCGGCATACACCGGTACCCGACAATTTAGAACAGAAAGAATAGAGTATCACACATAGATTAGATAGATAGAAACATGTCAGTCACATATACAAGAAGTACAGTGACAGTGTTGGTTACTGTACTTGTCATTTAGCGTTAAAATAAAGGATTTATTAAAAAAAATATTAATGTTTTCATGCACCGTCTCTTTAAAAAAGCTAGCCGGCAATTCAGCATCGGTACCCGACAATTTATAACAGAAAGTATAGAGCATCACACATAGATTAGATAGATAGAAACATGTCAGTCACATATATAAGAAGTACAGTGTTAGTGTTGATTACTGTACTTGTCATTTAGTGCTAAAATAAAGGATTTATTAAAAAAAAAATTGGCGTGGGGTTCCCCGTAATTTTAGGCTCTAGCAGAGGCTAAGCAGACGGCTGGGGCAGATGTTTGAAGCCTGGGAAGGGGGTAATACCCACGGAGCTTCCCAGGCTACTAATATCAGCCCCCAGCTGAATGCCTAGCCTTTACTAGCTATTAAAATGGGGGACCCCCAAAAAAATGATGTGGGGTCCCCCCTATTTTAATAGCTAGCAAAGGCTAGGCAGACAGCTGGGGGCTGATATTAATAGCCCAGGAATGGTGCCATGAATATTTGGCCCCCTCCTAGGCTAGAAACACCAGTCGTCAGCAGCCCCAGAAATGGCGCATCCATAGCGTGGGAAAATTCTCCTGCGCATGCGGTGAGCGCTGAGAATTTTCCCACGCTGCAGGGACGTGCATGAGGTGAGCTGAGTTCATTGGACATGACCTCGGCTCATCTTTATGCCGTCACAGCCAGATACTGCAGAGCGCAAGCATGCCTGCGCTTCTCAGTGTCTGCGGCATGGCAAGCTGGATGGCAGCGTTCTGCTGCACTCCAGCCTGTCATGTGAATGTAGCAGAGCTGAACCTGTCGTGGGAACCATGGAAAGGTAAGGATGATGTTGCTTTATTATTTTACTTTTATTGCAGGAGATCGTTGGCTTCTGCTGGAATGGGCGTGATGGTAAGTATGGTTTAATTTAGAACAATAAAGAATTGTGTGTTTATTTCAATTAAAGGAATTTATTCTGGGTGTTTGTGTTTTTTTTTAACTTTGACTATGGGGTTAGTAATGGGGGTGTCTTATAGACGCCTCTCCATTACTAACCTGGGCTTGATGTCAGCTGGCATTATAAGCTGACATCAACCCCAGCCCTATTACCCCACTGCAACCGCTACAGGGCAGTGGGAAGAGCGAGGCTAAGTGCCAGAATTGGCGCATCCTATGGATGCGCCATTTCCGGGGCAGCTGACGGCTGGTGTTTCTAGCCTTGGAGGGGGCCAATATTCATGGCACCCTTCCTGGGCTATTAATATCAGCCCCCAGCTGTCTGCCTAGCCTTTGCTAGCTATTAAAATAGGGGGGACCCCACGTCATTTTCTATGGGGTCCCCCATTTTAATAGCTAGTAAAGGCTAGGTATTCAGCTGGGGGCTGATATTAGTAGCCTGGGAAGCTCCGTGGGTATTACCCCCTTCCCAGGCTTCAAACATCTGCCCCAGCCATTTGCTTAACCTCCGCTAGAGCCTAAATTTACGGGGAACACCACGCCAATTTTTTTTTTAATAAATCCTTTATTTTAACACTAAATGACAAGTACAGTAATCAACACTAACACTGTACTTCTTATATATGTGACTGACATGTTTCTATCTATCTAATCTATGTGTGATGCTCTATTCTTTCTGTTTTAAATTGTCGGATACTGATGCTGAATTGCCGGCCGGCTTTTTTAAAGAGACTGTGCTTGAAAACACTATTATTTTTTTTAAGAAATCCTTTAACACTAAATGACAAGTACAGTAAGGAACACTGTCACTGTACTTCTTATATATGTGACTGACATGTTTCTATCTATCTAATCTATGTGTGATGCTCTATTCCTTCTTGTCTAAATTGTCGGGCACCGGTGTATGTCGCTGCTGAATTGCCGGCCGGCTTTTTTTAAAGAGAGTATCTTCTGAGCAGTTTGTCAGCTTTTGGACACCTTTTAAGGTGTTTTCTATGTGTTTCTATGTGTTTTTGTTTGCCTGCCATTGGTTTTAACGGTGTTCGACAGTGTTCGGCGGTGTTCTAAGGTGTTCGACGAACAGTTCCACGAACATCCCGGTGTTCGACGAACCGAACCCGAACACTATGGGGGTGACTCAACACTAGTTACCACACTCTTAGATCCCCCACACTCTTCGATCAACCTTTTCATTTTAATAAAGAACAAAAAAATGGTTATTTTTGAAATTATAAGCACTAGCAGGTTATTAGAAACTGAAATCAAACAGTTTTCAACTCAAAACTATATTCTAGGTGATGTTACATTTGCACATAGGACCCCTTGTTCGAAAGGAGCTTCTGAACTCTCTCGTACATTGAATTTGTCAGGTTTTGGATGGTTTCTGCTTCAATTGTTTTCCATGAGGACAGAATACCCTCCCAGAGCTGTGGCTTAGATGTGAACTGCCTCTTGCCATCATAGACACTCCTTTTGATGATGCTCCAGAGGTTCTCAATGGGGTTGAGGTCAGGGGAGCATGGGGGTCACACCCTAAGTTTG
The DNA here is from genome assembly GCF_046119375.1 of Phyllobates terribilis. Lineage (NCBI taxonomy): Eukaryota > Metazoa > Chordata > Amphibia > Anura > Dendrobatidae > Phyllobates > Phyllobates terribilis. The sequence continues at coordinate 289,886,940 of NW_027362761.1, forward strand.
TCCCCTTTTATGCCCATATCAGCCAGAGATGCAGATGTGTTATGTGCAGCATGAGACGGTGCATTATCATGCATGAAAATAATCTTGCTGCGGAATACACGTTCTTCTTCTTGAACCATGACAGGAAGTGCTGTTTGAGAAACTCCACATACATTATGGAGTCCATCTTTACCCCTTCAGGGATCCTAAAGGGGCCGACAATCTCTCTCCCCATGATTCCAGCCCAAAACATTACTCCACCTCATCCTTGTTGGCGCCGTAGCCGTGTTTGCATGGGGTGTCCATCAACCTGCCATCCTCCACTCCATCCATCTGAACCATCGAGCATTGCACGGCACTCATCGGTGAACAAAACAGTTTTGAAGTCAGTCTTCATGTATTGTTTGGCCCACTGGAGCCGTTTCTGCTTGTGTACAGTGGATAGAGGAGGTCGACAGGATGGCTTACGCACAGCTGTAAACCTCTGAAGGACCCTGCATCTTGTTGTTCGGGGGACGTTGGAAGCACCAGCAGCTTCAAAAACTTGTCTGCTGCTATGACAAGGCTTTTTTGCCGCTGCTCTTTTAATCTGACGTAATTGCCTGTAGGAAAGAGTCCTCAATTTTCCCTTATCAGCACGCACACGTGTGTACTGTGAATCAGCTACATACTTCTTGATTGTGCGATGATCAGGATGAAGTGTCTTGGCAATGTTGATTGTAGTCATGCCTTGACCTAAGCACTCCACAATTTGTTGCTTCTCAGCAGCCGACACATCCTTTTTCTTTCCCATTTTGGCAGAAAATGTAGGCTGCTTAATAATGTGGGACAGCGTTCTTACGTAGTCTTGCCTTTCATTGGACACACCTGCCAAACTAATTAGCAAAGGTGTCTGCAATTGCTTACAGTGATATAAAAAGCCCTGACACACATCACCATCAATGAGTTTAACTGACAAACAAACAAATTCTTCCCTTATCACTCCTAAACACTTTTTGCATAATAATTTGGAACACAGTGTACATGTGCTTTTCCACAAAACACCAGTGGTTCACGTAGTGAATCTTACAGTTCTAACTTGCCAATCGTGGTCTGTATGGAGTTGTTCAATAAAGGGCCCAAAATTAAGATAACATAGATGGGAGAGGTCTCTATGAATACAAATTCCTAAGTATTTGATACCCTGTGAGGGCCAGGCAAAGGGAAAGTTGGACTGGATGGAATCCTGTATGGATTTGGGGAGGTAGACATCGAGGGCCTCAGACTTCGCTGCTTTGATTTTAAAATTTGACCATGTAACAAAGTGATCTATTTCAGCCATAACAGCAGGGATGGATATATGTGATTGGGTAATATATACTAGGACATCATCAGCAAATGCAGAGCACTTGTACTCGGTGCCTCCCACCTCAATCCACCTAATATTGGGGTTATGGCGAATTGATGAGAGCAGGTGCTCTGTCACTAGGATGTATAAGAGAGGGGATAGAGGACATCCCTGCCTTGTCCCATTGGTGATTATGAAAGGTGATGAAAATGTTCCATTTATCTTCAGCCTAGGTGACGTATTGCGATACAGGGCCGTGATTTTGCCTATAAAAGGGTCCGCTAGACCCCTACCCCAAGCTTTTCAAGAGAATAATATATGGCGTGCCAGGAGACTCTATGGAATGCTTTCTCAGCATCCAACGAGAGTATCTAATTACAAATTTTTAACTGCATCTAGCCCAGGAAATTCTTTGTGCCTAGTAGCAGTGTCTGCTAGTCAGCGGATTATCCCAGCTGTTAAGCAACCTACACCACCTGTAGTTTGGACACTTAATTTTTTCAAAGGAAATGGTTCGGGCCCCTGGGACACTCAGTGAAGAGCATCGGGGAGGCACCCCAAGGCACAGGGGCTGGGACTGGTGGTAGGACGCCTTGCGGTGGACCGCCAAGCTCAATCCTTATAAAAGCTTTTTAACTGCAGCAGCTTTAGCGGACGCTACTGGAGCTGGAATTACCTTGGCTGCTGGCATGAGACTTGCCCTTCAATAGATCCTTTTAAAAGGATTTAAAGTGTACTCATTCAAATTAGGGAGACAATTTAAATTAAAAAGATTAGACCTGCCTCCACCGCAGGGGGGCTCGCTCGTCCCACCAGCGGACAGGCACCAGTATTAGGAGAGGGGGGCTGGCCATCAGGGTCCACCGCGGCTCTGGCACAAACCCGGCGACACGGAGGTCGCACGGGCAGGAACAGACTGGCCGTGTCGGCTTCGCACTTTTTTGGTTTTAGAAGGGCATGACATGCCTATATCTGTGTCTCCCCCTCCTTTTACTCCTCCACCTCTTTTCTTTTCACATGACTATATGTACTTGTCACTTTTCCATGTGTTAGTTGTGTCTTCTGAGCTGTTTGTCAGCTTTTGGACACCTTTGAAGGTGTTTTTTATGTGTTTCTATGTGTTTTTGTTTGCCTGCCATTGGTTTTAAGGGTGTTGGACGGTGTTCGACGAACAGTTCGACAAACATACGGGTGTTCGACGAACCGAACTCGAACACTACGGGTGTGGCTCAACACTAGTAAAGAGTGAGTTTTCTCAAGAGGCAAATGTTTTGAAGCCAAAAAACAGTTGGTTAGAATCCTGTGTCCACTAGAGCTATAGCAGTTGCATAGAGATGGGTGGATTAATCTGTACAGAATCAAGTTTGAATCATATTTCCTGAAATTTGCAGTGTCACACACATATTAACATTTTGAGATTAGATTTGTGGTTTGCAAAAAAAATCTTGCCTAGTACCATTTCCCACACTGTTTAATCATCAGAGAGAAGGCTAATGTCCTTTTGCATTGCCAGATGTGACTTCCCATAATGCCTTACAGTTATCACATCTAGTGGATCATACCTTGGATAGTGGTGCTCAGTTATTGAGCCATCACAGATTGGCAGTTCCCATTGGAGAAAAGTTTATACAGCAAAGTCATGTTTCAGCTCCAGAGTCACTGGGTAAGTTTGTCTCTCCTGAAAATTGTAAGCTCTTATGGTCAGCAGGGTCCTCTCTGTCTATCTTGCCTGTAGATTGTAAACTCTTATATCGATGGTCTCCAACCTTTCTTACCTCGAGAATCATATTTCACTCTGAGATGATCGCGAGCCACATCCAGGCCCTCTCACCACAGTGTGACACTCAGTCCACCATTTCCAGTTTCAAGACAAAAAAAGCTTCCCAATAGAAAGCACATTGAGACATTGTGCCTATAGTATAATTACATCCAAGAGTTCCCACTTTACACTCATTCGGAATTCTCATATCAACACCCCCTACACTATCTCATCCAGCTTCAAACTTCCTTCCAACAGTATCATCCTATATATAGCTTAATATTTATTTCTCTCCTCCATACCCACAGGCCCCCTTCCACAGAAAGTATATGAACATACAGATCTACTCTTCTGTGCAGGGATAGTCATGAAAGCCTCCATGAGTTGCTATTGCACATTTGATCCTGCATAAGTTCTGCAATTGTTCTCTGCATAGTATAGTGCAAGCTCTTACGGTCAGCAGTGTTCTCTCTCCCTCCTCTCCCCCACACGTATTTTCTGAGCAATTTCAAGCTTTCCAAAATTGAGAATTGTCTAAATTTATTTGCTGCAAATCAAATTTTTAGGTAAAATTTGGCAAAGTCATTGAATTTGAATTTCAAAACATCTGCTGTTCTCTAGTTGCATGTTCTTCCCCTATGGTAGGCACACTGTGAATAGCAGCTTCATATTTAAAATATAAAAGTTAGTGGTTAATGACAAATGGTGCTCCAAAAGTGGACCAAGTGCTCGTTCTCTCAATTTATTATACTATTAGAATTTATTTTCAGTTAAAAATAATAATAATGATGAAGGGAAAAGTACATTTTAAATAGTGATATATAAATATATATATATTTATATATATATATATATATATACTGTATATACATATATATATCACCTACAAACAGAATTCTGCCTCTCACAGACCTGTTAGTTTTTCTTTAAGTAGCCCTCCTACTCTGCAATCCTTATCTGTATTAATTGCACCTTTTTTATCTCGTTACCTGTATAAAAGACACCTGTCCACACAGTTAATCAATCACACTCCATCCTCTCAACCATGGCCAAGACCAAAGAGCTGTCTAAGGACACCAAGGACAGAATTGTAGACCTGTACGAGGATGGGATGGGCTACAGGACAATAGGCAAGCAGCTTGATTAGAAGGCAACAACTGTTGGCACAATTATTAGAATGGAAGAAACAAAAGATGACTGTCAATCTTTCTCAGTCTGGGGCTCCATGCAAAATCTCACCTCGTGGGGTAAGGATGATTCTGAGAAAGGTCAGAAATCAGCCAAGAACTGTACAGGAGGACCTAGTCAATAACCTGAAGAAAGCTGGGACTATAATCTCAAACATTACGGTTAGTAACACACTACGCTGTCATGGATTAAAATCCTGCCGGGCACGCAAGGTCCCCCTGCTCACGGCAGCACATTTCCAGGCCTGTTTTAAGTTCACCAATGGTGATTTGGATGAGCCAAGGAGGTATGGAAGAAGGTCATGTGGTCAGATGAGACCAAAATAGAACTTTTTGGTGTCAACTCCACTCGCCGTGTTTGGGGGAAGAAGATGCATGAGTACAACCCCAAGAACACCGTCCCAACCATGAAGCATGATGGGGGAAAAATCATACTTTGGGGGTTGTTTTCTGCAAAGGGTACAGGACAACTGCACCATATTAAAAAGAGGATGGATGGGGTCATGTATCGCAAGATTTTGGACAACAACCTCCTTTTCTCAGTAAGAGCATTGAAGATGGGTCGTGGCTGTGTCTTCCCTCATGACAATGACTCAAAACACACAGCCAGGGCAACTAAGGAGTGTCTCCATAAGAAGAACTTCAAGCTCCTGGAGTAGCCTAGCCAGTCTCCAGACCTGAACCCAATAGAAAATCTTTTGGAGGGCGCTGAAACTCAATGTTGCCCAGTGACAGTTCCTAAACCTGAAAGATCTGGAGATCTGTATGGAGAAGTGAGCCAAAATCACTGCTGGAATGTGTGCAAACTTGGTCAAGAACTACAAGAAACGCCTGAACTCTGTAAATTGCAAACAAAGATTTCTGTACCAAATATGAAGTTCTGTTTCTCTATTGTATCAAACACTGATTTCAAGCAAAACAATGCAATTTAATTATGTAAAAATCATACAATGTGATCTTTCAAAATTTTTTTAAGATACTGTCTCTCACAGTGGAAGTGTACCTACAATGAAAATGACAAACTTCTCCAATATTTGTAGATGGGAAAGCTGGCAAAATCTGCAGTACTTATTTTCCCCACTGTATATATATATATATATATATATATATATATATATATATACATATATATAGGTATCCCGAGGGTGCTGGCTCCGTATCTTGTCAAAGATATTAAAATGTAAAAATCCAAAACAAGGGAGGCAGCACATCCAATAAAGTGAAAAAATAAGGGTCATTTATTCATCAGCTAAGTTTCAACTCTCTCTATGAAGCTTTTATTTTTCACTTTATTGAATGTGCTACCTTTTTGGGGGGATTTTTTATGTATATAAAGAGTTATTATATACAGTTCTACATAAATATGGATGTATATATACACTTTAATTGGCCCTGAATAATAAAATTAATTTTTTGGTATTGTCGCATCTAAAATGACATGTACTATAACTAGTGAAGAGAGAACGTGCTCGCCACTGCTCGGTACTCGCCCGAGCATCACGGTGCTCGACAAGCTCGGCGCTCTGCGAGTATTTCCGGGTTGCTCGGGCAAGAGCTCGGGTCCCCTCCCTGCATGTTTGGCACTCTTTAGAGAGCCAATGAACATGCAAGGATTGCCTGCCATGCACTGTAATGCCGTAGCCATGCTGGTTGTGGCATTACAGTGATTTGCTGGCTGCACAGCATAATCAGGTCTATATAAAACCTGGCACCACTATGCTCGTCACAGTCTACCCCGGAAACAGGCAGAGTAGGGTGAGGTGCAGCTGAGTCAGGGAGAGATTTGCTTGTTTATAGTTAATATAGGTATTCCACAACATCTATATATATATATATATATATCCATCTGAACTAACAGTCCTTTTGAGAACTAATCCAGCTGCATATAGTAAGTGGTAATAGCAGGAGTAAGGCAGGGAGGCAGAATATGTGGCATACTACAGTGAATATAGAGGGTCCATTGAACATTCTGTCTGCTGTTCCTGTGATAATTACAGATATTTGTAGACATAGCCCCAGATATTAGGGGCCAGGTCAATTTTTTTTTTAATCTTAATCCTGGTTATTTGCTAAAAAAGCAACCCAGAGTATACTATTTTTCTGCTGCATTTGCTTGTTAGCACTGCAGAATAAAGCCAGATCTGTTCCATATTTCAGTGATAAAAATCCAGAAATTTGAACTGAATGAAGAAAATATTGGTCTACTTTTCCATTATGTTGCAGTGTGTCGGTCAAGCTATTCACACTATGTGACTGTGAAGGATAGTATTAGTAAATTACAGGCCTCCTATTTAAAACCATGGTTCTCTGTCAGGTATATCACCTATAAGAGTGTTACAAAATCAGCCATTTCTTCCACTTTCATTTCGTTGCAGTGTGTCGGTCAAGCTGTTCACATTATGTCTCTGTGTAGAATGATATTAGTAAATTACATGCCTGATATTTAAAACTGTGGTTCTCAGTCAGACATATCACCTATATCAGTGTTCCAAAATCAGCTATTTCTTCCATTTTAATTTTGTTGCAGTGTGTCGATCAAGCTATACACACTAGGTCTTTATGTAGAATAATATTTGTAAATTACAGGCCTGCTATTTAAAACTGGGGTTTTCTGTCAGACGTATCACATATAACTGCACTTCAAAATCAGCCATATCTCGTGAACGTTGAAAATATTGTCCTCCATTTAAAATAGTCAAGGTGCGTGGCAAGGGACGGGGTAGAGGATGTGATGGTGATGGTGTACCGAGGCCAAGGATGTGTCAGAGCTTAAATTGTGCCCAAACAAACACCCACATCTTGTCGCTCAACCTTCCTGTTCCAATTACTAGGGGATCTCAGTATACCATTACTGAACACAGCGCAGTGTCAAAAGGTTGTTGGTTGGATAGCAGATAATGCATCCAGTCACTTTGCCACCACCACAACCCTGTTTTCCACATGGTCAAGTCTCAGTAGCTGTGAGTCTGGACCGCATATTCCTCATCCTGATCCTCCTTCCTCCCACCATGCTGAGTGCCCGGAGACAACTGATCCCACACTTGGACACTCCGAGCTGTTCACTTTTCCATTTGTAGATTCGTGCCTCTGGCCCGGCCAGCTTCAAGCAAGTCAAGAGGAGAACGCTTGTAGTGATGCCCAAATATTGGAGCAGCCACGGTCACACGAAGACGACGGTGGGAAAGTGCAATTACTGTCCCAGGAGGTGGATGATGTTGATGAGACACAATTGCCAGAAAGTCAGGAGGAGGACCAGGGTTCGGAAGTGGAGGACGACGTGGTGGATTATATAGTAACTGACCCAACCTGGCAGGGGGACATACAGAGCAAGCACAGCAGCATACAGGGAGGAGGGAGGCATAGCACTACAACAGGCAGGAAGAAGCATTGTGGTGGCTCCAGACACAAGGCGGCAAAGCATTCCTCGTAACGCCAACACGACTGCATTTGCCAGTACAACTGTTAGGTGTTCCCAAGTCTGGTTGCTTTATAAAAACTCTGATGATAACCCAAAAAGGCTATTTGCACCACCTTCCAGGCCAGCATCAGCAGGGGTAGCAAAACTAGCAGCCTGACCACCACCAGCATGATCAGACCCATGGCAGCAAACACCTGATTAAGTGGGCCGGACCCCAGGGTCCAGAAACAGTGTCTGTGGGTGACACCACTGCTTGTTCCGCTATTGTGCGTGCATGCCAATACCCTGTCCATGGCGCATGCAAAGATGCCTCCCGCCCTGCACCTGTCATTGCACACTCTCAACTTGCACCATCAGCAAGCATGTCCACGTACTTGTCCCAGCGCAGCATTCAGTTGTCCCTACCTCAGTCCTTGGAACGCAAGCGCAATAACACAGCCAACGCCCCCCAGGCCACAATACTAAATTCACACATTTCGCGAATGCTTGCGCTCGAAATGGTCCCTTTTTGGCTCGTGGAGACGGAAGCTTTCCGTAACCTGATGGCGGCGGCCGTCTCTCTGTACTCGGTCCCCTGCCGCCATTATTTCTCCCAGTGTGCCGTACCTGAATTACATGAGCACATGTCCCACAACATTAGCCGTGCCCTCAACAACGCAGTTACTGGGAAAGTCCACCTAACCACAGACATGTGGAAAAGTGCTTTTGGGCAGGAACATTACATCTTGCTGATGGCACACTGGGTTAATATAGTGGAAGCCGGAACCCAGTCGGACCTTGGGATGGAACATGTCCTCCCGATGCCGAGGATTGTGGGCCCTGGGTCAATTAGGGTTCCCCCACATTCTACAGCTCCTCCTCCTCCTCTTCAGCCTTCATCTCCGAAATGACCACATCAGTCGCTTGCTGGAAGCACTGCAGCACTGCCTTGGCCAAGCAGCAACAGGCTGTGCTGAAGCTAATATGCTTAAGCAACAAAGCGCACAATGCTGAAGAGTTGTTGACAGCTGTGAAAGAGCAGGCAGATCTGTCGCTGACACCGCTGACTCCACAGCCAGGCATGGTCGTGTGTGACAATGGCCAAATCCTGCTGGTGGCTCTGAGGCGAGGCGAGCTCACACACGTACAATGCCTAGCCCATGTGCTTAACCTCGTGATTCAGTGGTTTCTCAAATCCTACCCGGAGCTACCGGATCTGCTCCTTAAAGTACGCCGCCTGTGTGCCCATTTTAGAAAGTCACCGACAGCTTCCGCCCTTCTTCTTGTGCTTCAGCAGCATTTGAAGCTTCCAGCTCACCGACTGATCTGCGAGGTCCCCACGCATTGGAACTCCGCATTGCAGATGTTGGGAAGGATTTGTAAGAGAAGAGGGCAGTTGTTGACTACCAGCATCAACAAGGCCATCGGTATTCAAGTCAGACTCCACACATAAGACCTCCGGAGTGGACATAGATGTCAGACATACGTACCATCCTCCAAAACTCTGAGGACTCCACCAGGATGGTGAGCGGCAATGACGCCATAATTAGCGTCACCATTCCGCTTCTCTGTCTTCTGAAGCGCTCTCTGCTCACAATTAAAGAGGATGAATTGCAGGCAGAGCACGATGAGATGGAGCAAGGATTCATACATGGTGATTCCACACAGCCCAGCCTCATCTCATCTCAGCGTGGATTGGGTGACAATGAGGAAGAGTGGTAGTAGTAAAACATAAAAAAAATATAAAATGTGTATTATTATTAATATTATTATTTTATTGTATCGACCTGTGGAATATTTTTGTATTTAAATTAAATTAAATTGTAAACAGTGTTTTAAAAAAAGAATTGTTGCTTCATTTGTACATTCCAATCACAAAAAAGTGTAAAAAAAAAAGAAGCAATTACACCAGTGTTTTGGATCTGCGTGTCATCAGCATGTCTGTTTTTAACACCAGTGTGCCATGTGTGTTTTTCCTGAATGGATAAAAATGAATGAAATTAAAAAGCTTTTCCTATACTTTGCAATGTTAAACAAGTGCAGCACACTGATGGCACACAAATGTTTTACATGGACCCATAGACTTGTATTGGCCCTTGTCATCCGTGCTGCTGGTTAAAAATGGACATGTCTCCATGTGGTTTACATGGACACGTGGTCCAAGTAAAAACATGGACATATTCATTGCACCATAGGTTATAATGGTTACGTGTGACATCCATGAAGAAAATGAATGCCACATGTACTGAAAACACAAACATGTGAAGGGGGCCTAATAGCTCATTTAGATGGTAGTGATTTTTCTTTTACACAAAAAATGGATGGATTTTCATTAGTGTTTTGGATCAGATTTTCATCAGTGTTTTGTCAGTTTGTAACTTTAAGGTTTAAGCTAATTTTTTTTGCACACGAAAAGTTTTTCCAAACTTCTGTTTTCAAACACAGATGAAATAAGGCCACATTGATTGCTCACTGAGTAATGTATAATTATTTACTGACCCATAGACTTCCATTGGCGAGTTTGATCCATGACTCAGATAAAAAAAAAAAATTCTGTGTTTGGTTGTTGACCACTATGTCTGCAAAAATATACTCAACATGTGAACACCCCCATAGACAATAATAGGAAAAAGTTATATCCCATAAAAAATGTGAATAGAACTTATATGTGAAAAACTGAAATCTGAAATTTTTAGGGAGCTCATTATCTTGTTAGTGCCAATGCTCAAGTTATCCATGAGTTCAATGGTAGCAGCGAACTCAGTAGACTTCTAAGTCAAAGCTTGAGTAGACATCTACATCCTACCCCCTATAAACAGTATAAAAACTAAAATGGGTAAGATCTCGCAAGAATCAAATCAAATGTCTGTGTAGTGTGCATGTCCTAAAGTAACTAGGAGGGATTCCAGGGAATAATAATAATAAATATAATAATAATCTTTTTATTTATGTAGCGCCAACATATTCCACAGCGCTTTAAAATTCAGACAATTTGCAGACATTCTCAAAGACAAAATCAAAACTAAAATTAAAAATATTAAAGTGGTAGAATCAAACTGAACCATTAATGTAACCTTTTCTAATACAGCTGTGTTTTTTTAAAACAAATAAAATAAAAGTTGTTTCAATGTCTCTGTTGCTTCGGATCCCTGGATTGTATATGCTTTATCATCTTGGAGGAAAGCTGAACCAAGAAATGCGTGGAGACATAAAGGGAATCTATCACCAGATTTGTGCCCCCACATCTGATTGTGGTATAATGTAGGGGTATAGACCCTGATTCCAGCAATGAAACTTACTAAACTGCTTGCGGTTATTTTGATAAAATCACTGTTTTATCTGCTGTAGATCTAGCAATTATCTGAATGCAGTGCTCTGTATAACCCCATCACCACCACTGATTGGCAGCTTTCTGCCCATGTACAGTGTACAAAGAATCAGTGGTGGGAGGGAGTTATACAAAACTCATCAATATGCTTGATTACCTGCCAACATGTTTTTTAGCCCTCTACTAATAAAACAGTGATTTTATGAATACTACACTAAGCAGCCTAGTAAGATACACATCACTGGAATCAGGGTCTCTGTCTCTACATTATACTGCTGTCAAAAACCTGGTGACACATGTCCTTTAATAGTGGTGCCTAGGACTATTCTACAAGTCTATATAGAACACATGCATATCTAATATGTTTTCATTAAAGATACAGGATATATCAGTTGAGTGATTTAGGCTATTTGAGTCTGTATGCAATACACTCTAGTGGCAGGATAATGTAGATAAAGGTGGCAGTCTCAAATCAGGTTATTTTCTGCTGGACGTATGCGGTTCATTATTGTTTCAGTCCAGCTAGGACTTCCAGGCTTGGGTTACACTCACCGGTCAGTGCACTGTAAGCGTGCCGCCATTATGCAAATTGTCCTGAGAGTCACAACAGCTGTCTGATAGCTATTGTTAATTATTGCACTTTTTTGCATGATAGTGAAGCCATTAACAGTAAGTAATTACACACTCACTGCTCTGTGTGTCACCACCTATACTACTACTAATCACAATAAAATGGCAAACTAACTGAGAAGTACCACAGGCTATATATAATATGGATTTACCACACTTGCAGATTATCTACCAGAATAGAATTATCCTGACAGTAGTTAATGTTTTGTGACACAGCACAAATACTTGTTTCATTCTTGAGAAGGACAAGAAGGGACTCGGTGTAAATATTAAATTAGGCAATCTAACAGCTGAGAATAATTCAGTTTTCTGCTTTGTTGGTTGCGATTCAGTAGAGAATGTGAGGCGACAGAGATGTCGAATATTTACAACAAAATGAAACTATAATTCAGTTCTGATTATGGTAAATATAATTTCAAAGAAATATTGAATTCTTTAACTTTTAAAATGTCTCTCAGCACATGTTAGCTACTCTGGCTTTAGGGAAACCGTGCCATATTTAACAAAAACATTTCAGATGTAATGTAAAAATACTGTAAAGTTGAAACATTGCATCATAGCAATCATTGCCAATCAATTCTCCTATATGATTATGCAATATGGGTACAAATCAGTAAATTAAACCTTTGAAATTTTTTTTTGCAATGATTACTAATAAAATGTTGTCTAAGCCACAAACATAGAAAAACAACAAAAAAATCAAATTAATAACACACATTTGGATTGTTCATGTCTTTCATTGACCACATTGAGGAAACTCCTAGTCCACAGAGACAAATGAAGTGATAGCCGCATGTGGCATTGTGAAAAATAATCATGTAGCAATTAGTCACAGTGGTGGGTGTATTTTAGGCCACATGCAATGGTTGCGCCACTGCAAAACCATCTTCTTCTATCCTTATGTAATGATTTTTCCAAAAGCAAATTGGAAAAAAGTGTTTTAGTTAAGTAGATAAGATTGGACGTGGGGGGGTTCACAATTTTGCACATTAAGTTAAAATGTACAACTCTTGAATACTTACAAATGTGTTCTTTTAAAGAGAGATTGGTTGGCAAGGACCATGGCACAAGGCAGCTCACTTTCAGAAATAATCATAAAGATGTGTTCTTTGCCCCAAATGCAAGCACTGTAAACCCTTCAATTACCTTGAAAATATGTAAATGACGCTCTGAGGTCTTCTACAACTGTATCCAACCCCTTTCAAGTTCTTTAATGCAAACACAGCCTTAATAATGTCAAAGTGACCTTAAATGTATGGTAACTGCTCTTCACTACTGTGCTGTCACACACTATCTGTACAGTTTCTTCAGTGTTTTATAGCTTTCCCTCCCTATCTCTATGGCTATGCTGTGAACTATGACGTCTTCCAAGTATTGCCACAAAATATCTACTGCATTCCCTGCTTCTGCTTTTATGCAGGCTATGATAATCCTTCCCTATTGGCTGTGGTATACCATGTGATATAATAACTGCAAGGCATAGTTTCTTCAAAATATTAAAATATTAACATGAATTTGAATAGATTTTGATCTCTACATAGAGAAGAATCGTTGAGTGTAGATCAATATACATTTATGCAAGTTGTCTACAATGGAGAAATTCAGCACCATTGTTAAGTGTGGTTTTCCTGTTAAGGTCACTTCAATAATACAATAGGCAATCCAGGTAGAGGAAAGAAAGAAACCCAAAAGTAACAGTAAGAAACTCATTAAAGACTCTACAAAAACACAGAACAAAAATAGTGGGAATAAAAAAAAACAAAAAAAACAAAACAAAGCAAATTGCTTTTGCCCCCACAATTGTAGGAAAAAGAACACCATACAATATCGCTAAAATATTATCCCAATGAAAAAGTAAGTTGGAGGAAGCATCATGGTTTGGGGCAGCCTTTCTTATTTAGAGACAGCTGGTAATTATTAAAGGAACAGGGAATTGAAATAAGACAATAATCAAAAGGACACAAACAAATCAATGAAACAATGGCTAAAAATCAGACTGATGTTTTGCACCCTCCCCAAAATTCCAGTTTTATGCCCAAAAAATGTTTTGATCTGTAAAAAAAAAATAGGAGTAGCTAAAGACTGTGACATATTTTGATTTACTACATTTGCAAGAGCATGTACAATAACAATATATCATTATTTGACCAGCTCAAATGTTTTTTTTAAAAAAACACCAACATTGTTTTCAAATATTTTTATTGATTTACAGTACAGACCAAAAGTTTGGACACACCTTCTCATTTTAAAGATTTTTCTGTATTTTCATGACTATGAAAATTGTACATTCACACTGAAGGCATCAAAACTATGGATTAACACATGTGGAATTAAATACTGAACAAAAAAGTGTGAAACAACTGAAAATATGTCTTATATTCTAGGTTCTTAAAAGTAACAACCTTTTGCTTTGATGACTGTTTTGCACACTCTTGGCATTCTCTTGATGAGCTTCAATAGGTAGTCACCGGAAATGGTTTTCACTTCACAGGTGTGCCCTGTCTGGTTTAATAAATGTGATTTCTTGCCTTATAAATGGGGTTGGGACCATCAGTTGTGTTGTGCAAAAGTCTGGTGGATACACAGCTGATAGTCCTACTGAATAAACTGTTAGAATTTGTAGTATGGCAAGAAAAGAGTAGCTAAGTAAAGAAAAAAGAGTGGCCATCAGTAATTTAAGAAATGAAGGTCAGTCAGTCCGAAAAAATTGGGCAAACTTTGAATGTGTCCCCAAGTGCAGTTGCAAAAACCATCAAGCGCTACAAAGAAACTGGCTCACCTGAGGACCGCCCCAGGAAAGGAAAACCAAGAGTCACCTCTGCTTCTGAGGATAAGTTTATCTGAGTCACCAGCCTCAGAAATAGCAGGTTAACAGCAGCTCAGATTAAAGACCAGGTCAATGCCACACAGATTTCTAGCAGCAGACACATCTCTACAACAACTGTTAAGAGGAGACTTTGTGCAGCAGGCCTTCATGGTAAAATAGCTGCTAGGAAAGCACTGCTAAGGAGAGGCAACAAGCAGAAGAGACTTGTTTGGGCTAAAGAACACAAGGAATGGACATTAGACCAGTGGAAATCTATGCTTTGGTCTGATGAGTCCAAATTTGAGATCTTTGGTTCCAACTACCATGTCTTTGTGCGACGCAGAAAAGGTGAACGGATGGACTCTACATGCCTGGTTCCCACCGTGAAGCATGGAGGAGGAGGTGTGATGGTGTTAGGGTCCTTTGCTGGTGACACTGTTGGGAATTTATTCAAAATTGAAGGCATACTGAACCAGCATGGCTACCACAGCATCTTGCAGCGGCATGCTATTCCATCCGGTTTGCGTTTAGTTGGATCATCATTTATTTTTCAACAGGCAATGACCCCAAACACACCTCCAGGCTGTGTAAAGGCTATTTGACCAAGATGGAGAGTGATGGGGTGCTACGCCAGATGGCCTGGCCTCCACAGTCACCAGACCTGAACCCATTCGAGATCGTTTGGGGTGAGCTGGACGGCAGAGTGAAGGCAAAAGGGCCAACAAGTGCTAAATATCTCTTGGAACTCCTTCAAGATTGTTGGAAGACCATTTCCAGTGACTACATCTTGAAGCTCACCAAGAGAATTCCAAGAGTGTGCAAAGCAGTCATCAAAGCAAAAGGTGACTGTTATGCACACGCCCGGGCTGAGCGGCGTGTGCGTGTGATTGTAGTGATTCCACTGGACCGTGCCGGAGAGTGAATGCCTGGAGGGGCTTAACTAGGTATTCACCCGATCCGACCAGGGTCGCACGACGGCATAGACGCCAGTGCACCAAGGAGGAACCGAGCAAAGGGACCAGGTGCTACTCCTGGACAGACCCCGGACACGGCTGTTGACCCACACAGGGGAATACAGGAACAGACTGGTAGGCTGGCACACAGACTGGTGGGTATAGGCAGGCACGACTGGTATGCAGGCAGGCGGGTAAGCAGGCAGGGGGGTACAGGCAAGCACAGCTAGAGTGCAGACAGGGAGGCACTAGCAGGTAGGAACACAGGCGGGATAGGACCCAGTACACACTGGGACTCAGGAACAATACAGGCAGAGGGGTACAGGCAAGCACAGCTAGAGTGCAGACAGGGAGGCACTAGCAGGTAGGGACACTGGCGGGATAGGACCCAGTACACACTGGGACACAGGAACAGAGCCACAGATGTGGCGGACAAACACAGCAGAGTGAGGCCGCCCAGAGAGGTGAGCGAGAACAGGGCAGGACAAGGCCGCCTGGAGCGGTGAGCAAGAGTAGAGTAGGACAAGGCCGCCAGGAGCGGTGAACAAAGGATCAAAGCTGAGCGAGACTGCTGGAGCAGTGAGCAAGAGTAAAGCAGGACGAGGCCGCCTGGAGCGGTGAGCAAGAGTGGAGCGAGACTGCCGGAGCAGCGAGCAAAAGGGTCAGAGCGGAGCAAGGCTGCCGGAGCAGCGAGCAAAGGAGTCAGAGCAGGCTAGAACCGTCGGAGCGGTAAGCAAAGGAGTCAGAGCAGACTAGAACCGCCGGAGCGGTGAGCAAAGGAGTCAGAGCAGGCTATAACCGCCGGAGCGGTGAGTAAAGGAGTCAGAGCAGGCTAGAACCGCCGGAGCGGTGAGCAAAGGAGTCAGAGCAGGCTAGAACCGCCGGAGCGGTGAGCAAAGGAGTCAGAGCAGGCTAGAACCGCCGGAGGAGTGAGCAAAGGAGTCAGAGCAGGCAAGGCTGAGTAGGGGGGACAGGGCTCTGTTCACACGGAACAGACAGGAAGGGAAAGGCAGAGCCAGACACCCACAGGGTACTTGCAGTGAAGTAGCGAGTGGACCACAAACTCACAAACGGGAGTACAGAGACAACAGGCAGGAGTTAGGTACGAGTTCAGACTCTGCAGAAAAAGGAAAGGAACGGACATAGAGAAAAGACAGATGAAAGATAGGAGAGAGTACAGACTGGAACTGAGTGTACGGACGAGACCGACACAGGAGCGGGACACAGGAGCGGGTCTGGGAATACGGCCCCCAGAGAGGCGGGACGAACAGGCAAGGAGCGTGTTCAGACAGGACAGACGAGATACAGGAACGGATCTAGGTAATCAGCCCCTAGAAGGCGGGAGGAACAGGCTAGGAGCGTGTTCAGACAGGACAGACAAGATACAGGAACGGATCTAGGTAATCGGCCCCTAGAAGGCGGGAGGAACAGGCTAGGAGCAAGTTCAGACAGGCCTGGAAATACAGCCTCCAGGAAAGGCAGCAGGCAAGAGTACACAGACAGGACTCAGTTCAGACACGGGAACTGATACCGCAAGGCAGGAGACATAGACAGGACTCAGTTCAGACAAGGGAACTGATACCGAAAGACAGGAGACAAAGAACGGGACCTGGCATCTTCAGAGTGAAGGCACACACTGAAAGAAACACTATGCTCAGGCAGGGATAGATGGGAGCAGCTGAGCTATATACCAGGTGACAGACAGCAATAGGCTGAGGACGCACAAGGGGTGTGACCCACAGCAGGTACAAAAAGCAGGAAGTGATCGGGCGCCGCCCTTATGCAGCAGACACAGACACAGACAGCATGGAGGGAAGCCAGAGAGACATTCTGGACTGGAGATCAAGTGCGCGCTCTTGCACAGTGGGAGATGGACCACCATGCAAGGATGCCGCCAGGTATGTTACAGTACCCCCCCCTTACGCCCCCTCTTCTTCAGGCCTGCCAGATTCTTCCGCAGGGAATTCGAGGACCAGTCGTTCACTTCAAGGAGATCACTTCCACTGTCCACAGGAAAAACTGATCTCATCTGGTTAGCTAGGATGCTACCTCCTATCCAGCCATCCTCAGCAACAGACGAAACGGGTGGAGTACCAGGAACAGCACACAAGGAAGTCTCTCTCCACATATTTTCAGGTGGCACCCCAGAGGGTACAGGAGACAACTGGAAGTCCTTCACCGGGTTGGAGGGGGACAGAGACTTGGGGGTAATCTCTGCTTCGAGGTACATCTTGTCAAGCTCACAGGAAGAAATAGACGGGTTATCAGGTACATAATGAGGAAAAGTCACTGTCTCTTTGTTATCTGGTGGTACCCCGGAGGATTCAGGAAACAACTGGAGGTCCTCCGCCGGGTCAGAAGAGTGCAGAGGCTCAGAGAAAACATCTGCTTCAGAGTACACTAGGTCGGACTCACTGGACGAAGCAGGCGAGGTATCGGGTACAGAGTATAGGAAAGTCTCTGTCCATTCACCACCAGGTGGCACCCCGAAGGGTTCTGGAGACAACTGGCGGTCCTCCGCCTGGTCAGAGGGGTGTAGAGACTCACGGGTAACCTCTGCTTCAGAGTACACTAGGTCGGACTCACTGGACGAAGCAAGCGAGGTATCAGATCTAGGATATAGGAGAGTCTCTGTCCATTCACCACCAGGTGGCACCCAGAAGGGTTCTGGAGACAACTGGAGGTCCTCCGCCTGGTCGGAGGGGTGTAGAGACTCGGGAGTAACCACTGCTTCGGAGTACACTAGGTTGGACTCAGTGGACGAAGCGAGCGAGGTATCAGGTACAGAGTATAGGAGAGTCTCTGTCCTTTCACTACCAGGTAGCACCCCGAAGGGTTCTGGAGACAACTGGAGGTCCTCCGCCTGGTCGGAGGGGTGTAGAGACTCGTGAGTAACCTCTGCTTCGGAGTACACTAGGTTGGACTCACTGGACGAAGCGAGCGAGGTATCAGGTACAGAGTATAGGAGAGTCTCTGTCCTTTCGCTACCAGGTAGCACCCCGAAGGGTTCAGGAGACAACTGGAGGTCCTCCGCCTGGTCGGAGGGGTGTAGAGACTCGGGGGTAACTACCACTTTGGGGTACGCATTGTCAGGCTCACAGGACGAAGCGGACAAAGTATCGAGTACCGGGTGTAGAGAAGTCTCTCTCCATTTGTCATCGAGTGGTATCCCGGAGGATTCAGGAGGCAACAGGGGGTCCTCCACCAGGTAGTAGAGGTGCACAGACTCTGAGGTAACCACAGCTTTGGAGCATCCTTGGACATCCACACCGGTTAAAGTGGGTGAAGCATCTGATGCCGGGTGCAGGAAGTTCTCCTGTGTGGAGTCTGGATGGGCAGAAGTCTCTTCGGGCAGGAGAACTGGTGCACTACCCACGCACATTACCCGTTGGGGCTTCTCCGGGATACAGGGAGATGAAGCTTCAGTAGGGACTTCAAGGTTGGGGTCAGGAGGTCTCAGGGAGGACAGACCCTGGCGTGACGGCTTGCCTCTACGTCTAGCACGTCTGGACTGCCTCTTGAGGTTGGGAGAAGTATTCCGGAAAGCGTAGTCACCCTGTGAGGATTCTGGGTGGGCAGTAGTCTCATTGGGCTGGAGGACTATTGCGCTACCCACACACATTACCCGTCGGGGCTGCTCCGGGATATTGGGAAGTGAAGCTTCAGCAGGGGCTTCAGGGTTAGGGTCCTCGAAGACCATACGAAAGGCCACCAGGAAGGCCTGCAGGTCAAGGACGACAGGATCCCATGCTTCCCATAGGGGGGTGACCCATTTCAAGGCATCACCCGCTAGGTAGTCAATCATAAAGGCCACTTTAGCCCAATCGGAAGGAAAATAGAGAGGGTAGGCCTTAAAGTGTAGCATGCATTGCTCCACAAATGCACGACACTGTCTTGGATCCCCATAGTAACGTGGCGGATCCGCAGAAACGAGAGCTGATAGATCCATCTGGACGGTGCGTAATTCGCCTGAAACTCAGCTAAGGAAAAAAATATTTATTTATTTATTTTAATGCATGTATTCGCTGGAAAACTTCTCAGAGAGCGAAGGCCGTGGGGCTCAATGGGAACCATGGCCTGAGCATGCTGTTATGCACACGCCCGGGCTGAGCGGCGTGTGCGTGTGATTGTAGTGATTCCACTGGACCGTGCCGGAGAGTGAATGCCTGGAGGGGCTTAACTAGGTATTCACCTGATCCGACCAGGGTCGCACGACGGCATACGACGCCAGTGCACCAAGGAGGAACCGAGCAAAGGGACCAGGTGCTACTCCAGGACAGACCCCGGACACGGCTGTTGACCCACACAGGGGAATACAGGAACAGACTGGTAGGCTGGAACACAGACTGGTGGGTATAGGCAGGCACGACTGGTATGCAGGCAGGCGGGTAAGCAGGCAGGGGGGTACAGGCAAGCACAGCTAGAGTGCAGACAGGGAGGCACTAGCAGGTAGGAACACAGGCGGGATAGGACCCAGTACACACTGGGACTCAGGAACAATACAGGCAGAGGGGTACAGGCAAGCACAGCTAGAGTGCAGACAGGGAGGCACTAGCAGGTAGGGACACTGGCGGGATAGGACCCAGTACACACTGGGACACAGGAACAGAGCCACAGATGTGGCGGACAAACACAGCAGAGTGAGGCCGCCCAGAGAGGTGAGCGAGAACAGGGCAGGACAAGGCCGCCTGGAGCGGTGAGCAAGAGTAGAGCAGGACAAGGCCGCCAGGAGCGGTGAACAAAGGATCAAAGCTGAGCGAGACTGCTGGAGCAGTGAGCAAGAGTAAAGCAGGACGAGGCCGCCTGGAGCGGTGAGCAAGAGTGGAGCGAGACTGCCGGAGCAGCGAGCAAAAGGGTCAGAGCGGAGCAAGGCTGCCGGAGCAGCGAGCAAAGGAGTCAGAGCAGGCTAGAACCGCCGGAGCGGTAAGCAAAGGAGTCAGAGCAGACTAGAACCGCCGGAGCGGTGAGCAAAGGAGTCAGAGCAGGCTATAACCGCCGGAGCGGTGAGCAAAGGAGTCAGAGCAGGCTAGAACCGCCGGAGCGGTGAGCAAAGGAGTCAGAGCAGGCTAGAACCGCCGGAGCGGTGAGCAAAGGAGTCAGAGCAGGCTAGAACCGCCGGAGCAGTGAGCAAAGGAGTCAGAGCAGGCAAGGCTGAGTAGGGGGGACAGGGCTCTGTTCACACGGAACAGACAGGAAGGGAAAGGCAGAGCCAGACACCCACAGGGTACTTGCAGTGAAGTAGCGAGTGGACCACAAACTCACAAACGGGAGTACAGAGACAACAGGCAGGAGTTAGGTACGAGTTCAGACTCTGCAGAAAAAGGAAAGGAACGGACATAGAGAAAAGACAGATGAAAGATAGGAGAGAGTACAGACTGGAACTGAGTGTACGGACGAGACCGACACAGGAGCGGGACACAGGAGCGGGTCTGGGAATACGGCCCCCAGAGAGGCGGGACGAACAGGCAAGGAGCGTGTTCAGACAGGACAGACGAGATACAGGAACGGATCTAGGTAATCAGCCCCTAGAAGGCGGGAGGAACAGGCTAGGAGCGTGTTCAGACAGGACAGACAAGATACAGGAACGGATCTAGGTAATCGGCCCCTAGAAGGCGGGAGGAACAGGCTAGGAGCAAGTTCAGACAGGCCTGGAAATACAGCCTCCAGGAAAGGCAGCAGGCAAGAGTACACAGACAGGACTCAGTTCAGACACGGGAACTGATACCGCAAGGCAGGAGACATAGACAGGACTCAGTTCAGACAAGGGAACTGATACCGAAAGACAGGAGACAAAGAACGGGACCTGGCATCTTCAGAGTGAAGGCACACACTGAAAGAAACACTATGCTCAGGCAGGGATAGATGGGAGCAGCTGAGCTATATACCAGGTGACAGACAGCAATAGGCTGAGGACGCACAAGGGGTGTGACCCACAGCAGGTACAAAAAGCAGGAAGTGATCGGGCGCCGCCCTTAAGCAGCAGACACAGACACAAACAGACAGCATGGAGGGAAGCCAGAGAGACATTCTGGACTGGAGATCAAGTGCGCGCTCTTGCACAGTGGGAGATGGACCACCATGCAAGGACGCCGCCAGGTATGTTACAGTGACTACTTTGAAGAACCCAGAATATAAGACATATTTTCAGTTGTTTCACTCTTTTTTGTTAAGTATATAATTCCACATGTGTTAATTCATAGTTTTGTTGCCTTCAGTGTTAATGTACAATTATCATAGTCATGAAAATACAGAAAAATCTTTAAATGAGAAGGTGTGTCCAAACTTTTGGTCTGTACTGTATATTATATTAAGGAAAGATAAGGTAAAAATGGGGAAACATAAGAGAAAAAAATGGTAAGTTAAGGAGAATGAATATATGGGATAATAATACAGGTAGCAGTTTACATAAGTTGAAATAATCAGCATAAGAAACATATTTTTGAAACAATCTGATTATACAATTAACATTAAACAAGCTTTAATCAATTGATTTATGTATACTTAGTTTTGGAGTAAACTTATTAAACCATAAATTCCACTTTAACAAATATCTCTTAGTTTGTCTATCCCTTATTGCAAAATTGTATTCAAACGTGTTGTGTATCGAAATGCTATCTATAATTTTAGTTATATTGGGAGGGTTAGTGTCTTTCAATTTAGTTGCGATTAGATATTTATTAGAAGTATATGACAAAGTATGTGTTGAAGTTTGCTTGGTAGATCTTCAATATCTATTGAAAATAAAACTAACTGTGAAGTAAGTGGGATATTAACCCCTTTACCCCCGAGAGTGGTTTGCACGTTAATGACCAGGCCAATTTTTACAATTCTGACCACTGTCACTTTATGAGGTAATTACTCTGAAACGCTTCAACGGATTCTGAGATTGTTTTTTCGTGACATATTCTACTTCATGATAGTGGTAAAATTTCTACGATATCACTTGCGTTTATTTGTGAAAAAATTGGAAATTTGGCAAAAATTTAGAAAATTTCACAATTTTCAAAATTTTAATTTTTATTCCAATAAATCAGAGAGATATGTTACACAAAATAGTTAATAAATAAAATTTCACACATGTCTACTTTACATCAGCACAATTTTGGAACCAAAAATTTTTTTTATTAGTGCACTATGAGGGTTAAAAGTTGATCAGCGATTTCTCATTTTTCCACCAAAATTTACAAACCCATTTTTTTAGGGACCACATCATATTTGAAGTGACTTTGAGGGGCCTTTATGACAGAAAATTCCCAAAGTGACACCATTCTAAGAACTGCACCCCTCAAGGTGCTCAAAACCACATTCAAAAAGTTTATTAACCCTTCACGTGCTTCACAGGAATTTTTGGAATGGGAAAGAAAAAAATTAATATTTAACTTTTTTCACAAAAATGTTACTTTAGACCCCAATTTTTTTATTTTTGCAGGGGTAATAGGAATAAATGGACCTCAACATTTGTTGTGCAATTTCCCCTGAGTATGCAGATACCCCATACCTGGGGAAAAAACACTGTTTAGGCTCACAGCAGGGCTCAGAAGGGAAGGAATGCCATTTGACTTTATGAATGTAAAATTTGTTTGAATAATTAGAGGATGCCATGTTGCGTTTGGAGAGCCCCTGATGTGCCTAAACAGTGGAAAACCCCCACAAGTGACACCATTTTGGAAACTAGACCCCTGAGGGAACTTATCTAGATGTGTGGTGAGCACCCTTAACCCGCAGGTGCTTCACAGAAGTTTAGAACATGAAGCCATGAAAATAAAGAAATCTAACTTTTTCCACAAAAATGATCTTTTTGTCACAATTTTTTTAGTTTCACAAGGGTAAGAGGAGAAAATGGAACCTAAAAACTGTTGTGCAATTTCTCCTGAGTACGCCAACACGCCATATGTGGGGAAAATACACTGTTTGGGCGCACGTCAGGGTTCAGAAGGGAAGGAGCACTGTGTGACTTTTTGAACGCAAAATTGCCTGGAATCAAGAGCGGACGCCATGTCGCATTTCGGGAGCCCCTGAGGTGCTGAAATAGTGGAAACCCCCCACAAGTGACCCCATTTTGGAAACTAGACCCCTCAAGAATTTTATCAAGGGGTATAGTGTACATTTTGAACCCAAAGGTAGGACAGAATTTGATAACATTAGGTCATCATATTGAATAAGTTGTCATTAGTCTTGAGCGCAAGTGCTCGCTACTGGAGTTTGCATTGGGTACCCGGGTATGCACTAAGTATCGCGGGTGCTCGAATGACATGTTTGAGTCCCCGCCCCGCATGTTTCACAGTTGTTAGACACCCAAAAAAAAACATGCGGGGATTGCTCGTGCATGACAGGCGATCCCAGCAACGTTTTTTTGGGCCGCAAAGCATATGGGGCAGAGACTTGAGCATGTCACTCGAGCACCCACGATACTCAGTGCATACCCGAGTACCCGATGCAAAGTCAAGTAGCGAGCACTTGTGCTCAACACTGGTCACCATATTGTCATCATTTTTTTTTTTCTTTACATTTGAAAAAAACCCAACCCTAGCCCCATTCCTAATACAACCCCAACCCTAACCCTAGCCCAACCCTAACCCTAGCACAAACGTAACCCTAGAGTTTATTTTTTTACACCATTCCTCATGTGGTATAAGTGATTAGACTACTTTATTCTTTGGGTCGGTGTGATTACAGCAATACCAGATTCATATCGAGTTTTTATGATTGACAGCTGTCACACACTAAAATACGCTTTTTTTGCAAAGACTAGTGTTTGCATCACCATATTTTGAGAACTATAATTTTTCCATATTTTGGCCGACAGAGTCATTTGATGGCTTGTTTTTTGTGGGACAAGTTGACGTTTTTATTGGTACCAGTTTCGGGCACGTGACATTTTTTGATCGCTTTCTACTCTGATTTTTGGGAGGCAGAATAAACAAAAACCAACAATTCTGGAAGTGTTTTTTTGCAATTTTTTTTATGCCGTTCCGCGTGTGGTAAAATTAATAATGCAGCGTTATTCTTCGGGTCAGTGCATTTACAGCTGTACCACATTTATATAGTTTATTTATGTTTTGCCGCTTTTACACAATAAAAAAGATTTTCAAGAAAAAAAAAAATTTTTGTATCGCTTTATTCTGAGAGCTATAACTTTTTTTTTTTTCCGACAATGGAGCTGTGTGGTGGCTTGTTTTTTGCGGGACAAGATCACGTTTTTAGCGGTACAATTTTTATTTACATTTGTCTTTTTAATCACGTGTTATTCCATTTTTTGTTTGGCGGTATGATGATAAAGCATTGTTTTTTGCTTAGTTTTTTTTTTTTTTTTTTACCGTGTGCACTAAAGGGGTTAACTAGTGGGACAGTTTTATAGGTCCAGTCGTTCCGGACGCAGCGATACCAAATATGTGCACTTTTATTAGTTTATTTTTTTTTTTCATAATAAATAAATATTATGGGTTTAATATATTTTTATTTTTTGGGGATTATTTTTTATTTTTTTTTTTTACAATTCTTTTTTAATTTTCTTTTCACGTTTCTACTTTTTTTTTACTCTTACACATTGTCCCACTATGGGACTTTCACTTTTTGCAGCCTGATCGGCTGCATGGCATAGAGAGCCGCGGCTCCCTTTGTCATGCAGCCTGTCAGCGCTGCACACAGGGGAGACATTACTTTGGTCACGCACTACGCAGGACCAAAGTAACGTCCTGCCTCCTGGTGACCCGGATGTTGTCATGACGACATCGGGTCATCATGGCAACATCCGGAAGCCGCCGCAGACATCTCTGGATGCCGGCAGGAGAGGTGAGTATACCGATCACCTCCCCTCTTGCCCCCGCAATGCTGCGATTGACTTCGATCGCAGCATTGCGGGGGTTAATGTGTCAGGAGCGGTGCGGGACTGCTCCCAGCACCTAGCACCGGGTGTCAGCTGTGATAATCAGCTGACAGCCGGCTGCGATCGCCCCGCACCATTTGTATGCGGGCGCGATTGCAGCGTGCGTAATAATACGCAGCTGGTCCATAAGTCCCAGGGCACAGCTAAGTACTATTACTCACATGGTTGGAAAGGGGTTAACATGCGTTAATTTAAAGATAAGATCTTGAATATCTATTCACATCTTCCTCTAAACAGGACAATTCCAAAAAATATGAGATTTGTTCCCAATCTCTTCACAGTTCCTCCAGAAAAGGGGAGAATGATATATTAAACTGAGTTTTTGTGGAGTATAATACCAAAATACTTTATAATGTGTTTCTTGTGGTGTTGCAGAAGATGTGTTAGCATTAGTGATGACTGAGCATGCTCGTTACTCGAGATTTATGAGCATGCTCGGGTGGTTTCCGAGTATCTTCAGCGTGCTCGGGTGTTACGTTTGAGTCACATCGTGAGCATGATTTGCGACTGTTTGACAGATTTAATACATATGAGGAATGCCTGTTTGCTAGGCATTCCTCACATGTATTAAAGCTGTCAAACAGTTGCAAATCATGAGCACGGAGTGACTGAAACATAACACCCGAGCATGCTGAAGATACTCGGCGAGCACCCGAGCATGCTCGCCAAAAGGCTTTACAGAACATACTCGCTCATCACTAGTTAGCATATGTAATGTCGAAAGCATTTAAAAGATGGTCATTATCAAACTTAAATTCTAACTCCTTCTCCCAAGCTTGCATGTTTGAGCTTTTAACTAAAGAGGAATCTTCATTGATTGGTTGATAAATTTTTTTTGTTTCCCAGAAAACTGCAGTTAAAGGATTATTTAGAAGACTAGTAATTATTAGAGGGACTTTAAATGAGATACCTTTCTTTTTTTAAGAAAAGAGTTAATGACGTGCCAGTTACCACGAGACACCCATGGCAATGTCCTTTAAATTAGATATAACTTTTCCATGATGAAAATTTAATTTAGAGATCAATATTTCTAATACCTCTAAAGGTATAATATGTAATTGGGAAAATTGTTGTTTCCATTCCATTATGGTTGATTTTAGAAGTAGGTTTTTAGAAATGGGGAGAGATTTATCAATCAAATGGGCTATAATTAATGTTAAAAGAAGTTTATCCTCATTAAGGGAAGTATCAATTAAGCAGATATGAAAAAACGACAAAATTGTTCATCCCGCCTCAAAAAAAACTAAAATAAAAAGAGATCAAAAAGTTTTATGTGCTCCAAAATGATATCAATGAATACTACTGATTACTTTGCAAAAAAACACAATCATACTGCTCTATAAATTAAAAAATAAAAAAGTTATGGCTCTCAGAACATGATCTCAGAAATGGTGCAAATAAAAAAAGAAATATTTTTGTTAAAAAGAGATTTTCTTGCGAAAAAATAGTAAAATATAAAAAAAATTATAGTAGTTGGATATCACCTTAATTATACCGACCCACACTATAACACTATATCAATATTTATCCAGTCTGATGCATTCTGCATGAAAAAAAATATAAAAGAAATCATACCAGAATTGCTGTATTTTGCTCATCCAACCTCATAAAAAATTAATTCAAAAGTGATTCAATAAATTGTATGTACCCAAAAATGGTACCAGTGAAAATCACAGCTTCACGTAAAAGAATAAGCCCTCTCACAACCCCGTATATGGAAAAATATGGGTCTTGGAATATAGTGAACCTCTCAAAAAGTTTAAAAAATTTGTTATGTTTTGTTGGGGAAAGCAGTAAAACATAAAAAAGTATATAAATTGGATATTAATATCATATTATACTGTAGAATAAAGTACACTTCAAATGGACTATGTATTGAACAGTGTTTAAAACAAAAGCAAAACAAAATTTCAGAATGTTTTTTTCTTTTGAACATTTCACCTTAAAAAAGTGCAATAAAAAGTGATCAAAAAGTCTTATGTACCAAAAAGCATTTAAACTACATCATGCCTCACAAAAAATAAGCCCTCATACATCTCTGTTGATTAAAAATTGTAAAACGTATGGGTTTTAGAATATGGTGGCATCAAAACAAAATAATTTTTGTTAAACAGTGTATTCATTGTATCAAAGTAAATGTAAATAAAGCTATATAAATTTAATATCGCCAAAATCTTAATCTTTATTTGTGCTACATATGAATAGTAGAAAATATAAAACATCAATAAATAGTTCTGCTGTGAGTTTTTTTTTCATTTCTACCAATAAATAGATAATAAAAGTAAAGTAATAAGTTATGTGCAAAAAAAATTTTTTTGTCTTGGAATAGGACTGAAAAAAAAAACAAAAATAAATCCTTAAAGTTTTGAACTCAGAAGTTTAGCACAATACTTTGTGGTTAGTGAATTTTATTTTATTATCTGTATACATCATGCCTATCCCATTCTGATTACCAAATGTGTTGATAATGTTATTTTGGTTGATTCCATCTCTATATGTAATGAAGAAATTTTTGTACATTGTAGCATTTATTTTAACATAAAAACATTATGTGGGATAATAAGCTGATCAGTTTGTTTTTGTGCTATAACCAAGAAATAAAAAGGCTATATAAAAAGCATGTACACTTCAGACTAAGACTGTTAGATGACTTAGAAGTGTTCTTTTCCAGAGCCCTGCAGTCACATCCTTTTATAATTAAAACATAGCCAGTTACATACAGTACAAGAAATGCATGCTGAAGTGGAAAATAAATCTTGTTTATCAAGTGTAAATGAGGTACAAGTCTGCATTTTTATGTATCTGGAAAGAGAGCATTTTCCATTATACATGTGGTGCCCCAACACTGATAGGTAAAACAATATCAGAACAGACTTCTTTTCAAGTATGGCCACTAGAATATGACAAATTTAGAGTTACATACACAACATATTATAAAATAAAGTGAACCCTGCAATTTGATCGATGAAGTAAAGGCTGTGCAATTTCCGAGATTCAATTTTCTAAAGAGCTTGCTTATGGGAAAAAGCTATGTAATACTTTGTGTGTAATTGTCTAATTGGTTGTTGAAGAATAAAGTATTTATTATAACACTCAAAGTGAACACATAAAAAAGAAAAATTGCTCTCTCTGGTACCAAAACCATGACTTTATAATTATGTATCCAAAATGCAGATTTTTAAAGTGTTAAGTTTCATTTTTTTTTTCAAACTACATTTTAGCTACTAATTAGAAAAGTAGAATATGTAATCCATGTTATATTATACTAGGTATAATTTGCTAATCCAATATTAATACATCACTACAAAGAGTTACAGTCATGGCTAAAAGTGTTGGCACCCTTGAAATTGTTCCAGAAAATGAAAGCATTTCTCCTAGAAAATACACATGTTTATTTCCTTTGTGTGTATTGGAACAGCACAAAAAAACTGGAAAAAAAGAAAATTGGACATAATTTCACACAAAACCCCAGAAATGGCAGGGACAAAATTGTTGGCATTCTCAACTTAAAATTTAGTTTCACACCCTTTGGAATAAATAACTGCAATCGCTTCCTATAACCATCAAAAAGCTTCTTACACCTCTCAACTGGAGTTTTGGACCACTCTTTTGCTAACTGCTCCAGGTCTCTCAAATTTAAAGGGTGCCTTCTCCCAAAAAGCAATTTTAGGATTTCTCCACAGGTGTTCAATGGGATTTAAATCCATTCATCGTTGCAATCACTTCAGAGCTCTTCAGCACTTTGTTTCCATCCATTTCTCTGTGCTTTTTGAAGTATGTTTGGAGTCATTGTTGTGCTGCAAAACCCATTACCTTGTACGCAAACCAAGCTTTCTGATACTAGCCACTACATTGTGACCCAAAATACTTTCTTAATCTTCAGATTTCATGATGCCTTGCACAAAATCAAGGCACCCTTTGCCAGAGGCAGCAATTCAACTCCAAAACATATTTGAACCACCACCGTCTTTCATTGCAGTTACTGTGTCCTTTTCTTCGAAGGCTTCATTCCGTTTTCGGTAAACAGTAGAATGATATGCTTTACTAGTGATGAGCGAACATGCTCGCCACTGCTCTGTACTCACCCAAGCATCACTGTGCTTTTTTGAGCTCGGCACTCGGCAAGAATTTCCTGATTGCTCGGGCGGGAACTCGGGTCCCCTCCCTGCATGTTTGGCGCTCTTTAGAGAGCCAATGAACATGCAGGGATTGCCTTCCATGCACTCTAATGCCGTAGCCATTTTGGTTGTGGGCATTACAGTGATTGGCTGGCCGCACAGCGTCATCAGGTCTATATAAGACCTGGCGCCGCTATGCTTGTCACAGTGTACCCCGGAATCAGGCAGAGTAGCGAGAGCTGATGCGTCAGGGAGAGATTTTCTTCTTCATAGTTAGTATAGGTAATGCACAACATACAGTACAGACCAAAAGTTTGGACACACCTTCTCATTTAAAGATTTTTCTGTATTTTCATGACTATGAAAATTGTACATTCACACTGAATGCATCAAAACTATGAATTAACACATGTGGAATTATATATTTAACAAAAAAGTGTGAAACAACTGAAAATATGTCTTATATTCTAGGTTCGTCAAAGTAGCCACCTTTTGCTTTGATGACTGCTTTGCACACTCTTGGCATTCTATTTTAAACCATTTAAAACCATGGTTCTCTGTCAGACATAACATCTATAAGAGTGTTCCAAAAACAGACATTTCTTCCATTTTCATTCCGTTTCAGTGTGTTGGTCAAGCTATTCACACTAGGTGTCTGTGAAGGATAGTATTAGCAAATTATAAGCCTCCTAATTAAAACCGTGTTTCTTGGTCAGACATAACACCTATAAGAGTATTTCAAAATCAGACATTTCTGTCATTTTCATTCTGTTGCAGTGTATCGGTCAAGCTATTCACACTAGGTGTCTATGAAGAATAGTATTATCAAATTACAGGCTGTAACGGGTCTGGGAGGCGGAACCTCTGAGCTACTATACAAGGGGGCGGTCCTTGTAAGGGAGCGGGTGGCGACCAGGCAGGCAGTCACAGCAGGTGACCGGGACAGTCTCTGGAAGAACGGGCAGGAGATCACGACAAGTGACTGGGGCAGTCTCTGGGTGAACGGGCAGATGGTCACGGCAAGTGACCGGGACAGTCTCTGGAAGAACGGGCAGGAGATCACGGCAAGTGACTGGGGCAGTCTCTGGGTGAACGGGCAGATGGTCACGGCAAGTGACCGGGACAGTCTCTGGAAGAACGGGCAGATGGTCACGGCAAGTGACCGGGGCAGTCTCTGGGTAAAGGGTTGGTACGACCTGTGGCGGCTGATGGTAGACGTGAGCTCCCAGGTGAGCAGGCGAGAGTCTCTGGATAAACGGGTGGTCACAGCACGTGACGGCAGAGCCTCCAGGTAGGCTAACGGACAGGCAGCAGATGAGCGCTCCCAGGTGAGCGGACAGGAGTCACTGGACAGGCAGGTGGTCACAGCACGTGACGGCGGAGCCTCCAGGTAGGCTAGCAGACAGGTAGCAGATGTGCGCTCCCAGGTGAGCGGGCAAGCTGGTCCATAGACAGACTGACAGGAGTTGGAAGGCAGACCGTCGGACCTCAGGCAAGCAGGCAGGTAGCTGAAGTGCGCTCCCAGGTGAGCGGGCAAGCTGGTCCTTAGACAGACTGACAGGAGTTGTAAGGCAGACCGTCGGACCTCAGGCTAGCAGGCAGGTAGCGGAATATCAGGCAGGAATAAGACAGCAAGCTGGCAGGAATCTGGCAGGTATCTGGCAGGTAACTGGCAACGGGACCTGAGGGCTGAAGCAGAGTAGTGAACAGTGCAACAACATTGCTCGGGCACCTCCATTTTGGAGGAGGTGCCTTATATATGGTGAAGTCCTCCGGCCATTGGCCGGGGACTCCTTAGGACGGCGCGCGCGGCCCCTTTAAGAGGGAGGGAGAGCGCGCGCCCTAAGCACAGTGGCCGGGAAGGAGCGCGCGCTGCCAGCAGAGCGGGAGGAGGACGCCGGGCACGGAGCAGGGAGGTGAGGGGAACAGCGTCCCTGCCTAGCAGAGGGCAGGGACGCCGGCGCTACAGTACCCCCCCCTTTAGGCCCCCCCTTTTTTAGGCCAGACAGAAATTTAGCAAGGATAAGAGGGGCATGGATGTTCTCCCGGGGCTCCCACGTTCTCTCCTCAGGACCAAACCCCTTCCAATCTACTAGAAAAAAGGTCTTTCCTCTTACCCTTTTGGTGGCAAGAATGTTCTCTACCTCAAACTCGTCCTCAGCAGAAACCGGAGCAGGAGGCGTACCTGTAGACTTGGAAAAAGAGTTAAGTACCACAGGTTTGAGGAGAGATACATGGAAGGAGTTAGGGATCCGTAAGTTGGCCGGGAGTTTCAATTTATAGGCCACCGGGTTGATCTGACTGATGACCTCCAGGGGGTCGATGAACCGAGGCCCTAACTTGTAAGAAGGTATCTTGAGTCGGACATATTTAGATGAGAGCCAGACTTTATCTCCGTGACGAAATTGTGGAGGATCCAGGCGTTTTTTGTCAGCGTGTCTTTTCATCCGTTCGGACGACTGAAGGAGTGCAGATCGGGTACTCTCCCAAATGGAGGAAAATTTGCTAACGAGAGATTCCGCAGCCGGGTTGTCCACAGAGGTGGAGACAGGAAAAGGAATCCGAGGATGCTGACCGAAGACTACAAAAAACGGGGATTTGGAGGAGGATTCGCTCTCGTGATTGTTATAAGAGAACTCGGCCCATGGTAGGAGATCCACCCAGTCAGAATGATGGGCATTAACGAAGTGCCGGAGGTAACTGATCAGGTTCTGATTGATCCGCTCCACTTGACCATTGGACTGTGGGTGGTAAGCGGAAGAGAAGTCCAGGGTGACATCTAGCAGTTTACAAGTGGCTCTCCAGAAGCGTGAGGTGAACTGTACCCCACGATCCGACACGATGTGGAGGGGCAGGCCATGAAGACGAAAGATGTGATGAATAAAGTCTTTAGCTAGCTCGGGTGCAGACGGGAGGCCTGGCAGGGGAACGAAATGAGCCATCTTGGAGAAGCGGTCAGCGACCACCCAAATGACCGTACAACCGGCAGAGACTGGGAGGTCTGTTATAAAGTCCATTGCTATATGCTGCCAGGGGGCAGCAGGTACTGGGAGCGGAAGGAGGCGACCGGCTGGCAGATGTCTCGGAACCTTGTTGCGGGCGCAGGACACACAGGCAGAAACAAAGTCTATTACGTCCTTGTGCAGGGTAGGCCACCAGTAGTGCCGGGTAATAAGCTGGAGGGTCTTTTTCTGACCGGCATGGCCAGCTAGTTTAGACGAGTGACCCCAGTGAAGGATCTTCTCCCGATCAGGTACTGATACGAACGTCTTTCCGGGAGGGAGACGATTTAGACTCACGGGAGCCACCTGCATTACTCTGGCGGGATCGATGATGTGTTTCGGATCTTCCTCGAGATCAGAAACCAGAAAGGATCGAGACAAGGCGTCCGCCTTGACGTTTTTGTCAGCCGGGCGAAAATGAAGAACAAAATCAAAGCGAGCAAAAAACAAGGACCACCAGGCTTGGCGCGGGTTAAGTCTCTGGGCATGCTGGAGGTAAGCCAAGTTCTTGTGGTCAGTGTAAATTATTACCGGGTGAAGAGCCCCCTCGAGCAGGTAACGCCACTCCTCCAATGCCAGTTTGATGGCCAATAACTCTCGGTCTCCTATGGAATAATTGCGCTCAGAGGAGGAGAAGAGTTTAGAGAAGAAGCCGCAAGTTACCATCCTCCCGGAAGATGATTTTTGAGTAAGTACCGCTCCGGCTCCAGAGGAGGAGGCGTCAACTTCCAGGAAGAACTGCTTGTTGCCGTCCGGGCGATGCATCACCGGGGCGGAAGAGAAGGCCTGTTTTAAGGAAAGAAAGGCCTCCTCTGCTTCGTGCGGCCACTCTTTAGGATTAGTACCCTTACGGGTGAGCGCGGAAATTGGGGCAGTCCGGGAAGAGAAGTGTGGTATGAAGAGGCGGTAGTAGTTGGCGAAGCCCAGGAACCGCTGAATGGCCTTCAACCCCTCCGGTCGAGGCCATTTCTCGATGGCAGACAGTTTCTCTGGATTCATTCGTAGGCCGGTCTGAGAAATAATGTAGCCCAAAAACGGAAGCGAGGTCTGCTCAAAGAGGCACTTCTCGTATTTAGCGAAGAGGTGATTCTGCCTGAGCCTGAGCAGGACCTGACGAACGTCCCTCCGGTGAGTCTGGAGATCCGGAGAGAAGACCAAGATGTCGTCCAGGTACACCACTACGCAGGAGTAGAGAAGGTCCCGGAAGATGTCATTGACCAACTCTTGAAAGACGGCAGGAGCGTTACAGAGACCAAAGGGCATTACCAGATATTCATAGTGGCCATCCCGGGTGTTGAATGCCGTCTTCCATTCATCCCCCTGACGGATACAACCAGGTTGTACGCCCCACGGAGGTCCAGTTTGGTGAAGATTCTAGCCCCTCTCAGACGATCAAATAACTCCGGAATGAGCGGAAGGGGGTACTTATTCTTCACCGTGATCTGGTTAAGGCCTCTATAGTCTATACAGGGACGGAGAGAGCCGTCCTTCTTTTTTACGAAGAAGAAGCCTGCTCCCGCCGGGGAGGTAGATTTCCGGATGAATCCCCTGGCCAGATTCTCCTCAATATATTCGGACATCGACCGGGTCTCAGCAGCGGATAATGGATAAATACACCCACGGGGAGGAGTAGTACCGGGTAACAAGTCGATAGGGCAGTCGTATGGTCTATGAGGGGGTAGTGTCTCTGCTTCCTTTTTATTAAAGACATCAGC
Organism: Phyllobates terribilis; assembly: GCF_046119375.1. Classification (NCBI taxonomy): domain Eukaryota; kingdom Metazoa; phylum Chordata; class Amphibia; order Anura; family Dendrobatidae; genus Phyllobates; species Phyllobates terribilis. Next base: position 289,921,027 of record NW_027362761.1, read on the forward strand.
ATAAGACCAATAAGGAATCGGAAGTCCAGGTAGATTAGCTGGGGTAGCAGAAGGACGGACAGGATGGACGGGAACCAGACAGGTCTTATGGCAGTCCTGTCCCCAGCGAAGGACTTCTCCGGTCTGCCAGTCAAGCACGGGTGCATGTCTCTGGAGCCAAGGTAGACCTAGCAGGAGGGCGTGAGAGAGTCCAGGCAGAACATGAAAGGAGATACTCTCAGAATGCAGCATTCCCACCTGCAGAGTAATGGATTCGTTGATGAGTAGGATGGGGCGTGGTAAAGACCCCCATCCACGGCAGCAACAGACAAGGGTACAGCCAGAGGTTTGGTGGGGATGCGGTATTTCTCTACCAGGGACTGTGAAATAAGATTCCCGGCTGCTCCAGAGTCCAGTTGGGCTAGTTCGAAATAACGGTTCTCCCCACAGACGATTGAAACTGACAGCAGCAGAGATGGAGAGGATTTATTCTTGTCTAGGTCGACCTCTCTGAGCGAACCTAGACACAGGCGTTTCCCGACCTCTCTGGGCAGGCATGGATCCGGTGCTCCTTACTGCCACAGTAGAAGCAGCTCCCCTCGGCACGGCGTAAGTCCTGACGGGTTTTGACCATCTTGGTCTGGTCGACCTGCATAGGCTCAGGAGAGTGTACCTGGGGAGAGATGGAGGGAGTGACGGGTTTCTGAAAAGTAGGAGCTAGACGTGGAAACCTCCTCTCATGGGTGACCTCTTTGGCACGCTCCTGGAACCGTAGGTCAATCCGGGTGGCAAGAGTTATTAGGTCATCGAGAGTGGTAGGAACGTCCCGACCGGCAAGTTCATCTTTAATACGGCCGGACAGACCCTCCCAGAAGACGGATACCAGAGCGTCGTTATCCAGGCCAGCTCCGAGGCAAGGGTACGGAACCGTATGGCATATTGGCCCACGGTGAGACTTCCCTGACGGAGGCGTAGCAGAGATGATGCGGATGAGGTCTTCCGTCCGGGTTCGTCGAAGACTTTCCGGAAAGCCGTGAGGAAGGCAGGCAAGTCGGACACCAGGGGGTCTCCTCTCTCCCATAGAGGATTTAGCCAGGCCAGGGCCTCCCCGGTGAGATGGGACATGATGAAGGCAATTTTGGCCCGGTCGGAGTTAAACTGGTGGGACAATAGTTCAAAGTGCAGGGTGCACTGATTAATGAAGCCCCGAGCCTGGGCGGAGTCGCCTCCGAAGCGAGGAGGTGCAGAAAGCCGGGGTCCGGGGTAGGATACCATGGTATTGGTGGGCAGCGGAGCTGCCGGGTTGCGAGTCATGGCACTGGCAGTGGTTGCTGGTGGAGCAGTCAGAGTGTCCAGGCGAGAATTGACATTCCGCAGGTGACCCAGGATGGACTCCTGTTGGGACCTCTGACGGAACAGTTCATGACAGAGGTCCGAGAGCGAGGGAGCTTGGGTGCCACCGGGTTCCATGGCCCGAGCAAACTGTAACGGGTCTGGGAGGCGGAACCTCTGAGCTACTATACAAGGGGGCGGTCCTTGTAAGGGAGCGGGTGGTGACCAGGCAGGCAGTCACAGCAGGTGACCGGGACAGTCTCTGGAAGAACGGGCAGGAGATCACGACAAGTGACTGGGGCAGTCTCTGGGTGAACGGGCAGATGGTCACGGCAAGTGACCGGGACAGTCTCTGGAAGAACGGGCAGGAGATCACGGCAAGTGACTGGGGCAGTCTCTGGGTGAACGGGCAGATGGTCACGGCAAGTGACCGGGACAGTCTCTGGAAGAACGGGCAGATGGTCACGGCAAGTGACCGGGGCAGTCTCTGTGTAAAGGGTTGGTACGACCTGTGGCGTCTGATGGTAGACGTGAGCTCCCAGGTGAGCAGGCGAGAGTCTCTGGATAAACGGGTGGTCACAGCATGTGACGGCGGAGCCTCCAGGAAGACCAACAGACAGGCGGCAGATGAGCGCTCCCAGATGAGCGGGCGAGAGTCTCTGGATAAGCGGGTGGTCACAGCACGTGACGGCAGAGCCTCCAGGTAGGCTAACGGACAGGCAGCAGATGAGCGCTCCCAGGTGAGCGGACAGGAGTCACTGGACAGGCAGGTGGTCACAGCACGTGACGGCGGATCCTCCAGGTAGGCTAGCAGACAGGTAGCAGATGTGCGCTCCCAAGTGAGCGGGCAAGCTGGTCCATAGACAGACTGACAGGAGTTGGAAGGCAGACCGTCGGACCTCAGGCAAGCAGGCAGGTAGCTGAAGTGCGCTCCCAGGTGAGCGGGCAAGCTGGTCCTTAGACAGACTGACAGGAGTTGTAAGGCAGACCGTCGGACCTCAGGCTAGCAGGCAGGTAGTGGAATATCAGGCAGGAATAAGACAGCAAGCTGGCAGGAATCTGGCAGGTATCTGGCAGGTAACTGGCAACGGGACCTGAGGGCTGAAGCAGAGTAGTGAACAGTGCAACAACATTGCTCGGGCACCTCCATTTTGGAGGAGGTGCCTTATATATGGTGAAGTCCTCCGGCCATTGGCCGGGGACTCCTTAGGACGGCGCGCGCGGCCCCTTTAAGAGGGAGGGAGAGCGCGCGCGCGCGCCCTAAGCACAGTGGCCGGGAAGGAGCGCGCGCTGCCAGCAGAGCGGGAGGAGGACGCCGGGCACGGAGCAGGGAGGTGAGGGGAACAGCGTCCCTGCCTAGCAGAGGGCAGGGACGCCGGCGCTACACAGGCCTGCTATTTAAAATCATGGTTCTCTGTCAGACATTTCACATATAACTGCGTTCCAAAATCAGCCGGTGAAGTGGATGTGATGGTGATGGTGCATGCAGAGGCAGAGGACGTGGCCGTGGGCAAGCTGAAATTGTGCCACAACAAACACCCACATCTTGTTGCTCGACCTTCCTGTCCCAATTACTAGGGGACTGCAGAACACCACTATTGAACACAGAGGCCCAATCCAGCCCTTGTTTATTTCAAAATTCTATGTCAAAAGGTTAATGGTTGGATAGAAAATAATGCTTCCAGTCACTTAGCCACAAACACCACCACCCTGTCTTCCACATGGTCAAGTCTCAGTAGCCGTGAGTCTGGACTGCATATTCCTCACACTAATCCTCCTTCCTCCCACCATGCCGAGTATCCAGAGACAACTGATCCCACACTTGGACACTCAGAAGAGCTGTTCACTTTTCCATTTGTAGATTCGGGCCTCTCGCCCGGCCAGCTTCAAGCGAGTCAAGAGGAGAACGCGTGTAATGATGCCCAAACATTGGAGCAGCCACAGTCACACAAAGGCGAAGATGGGAAAGTGCAATTAATGCTGCAAGAGATGGAAGATGATGATGAGACACAATTGTCAGAAAGTCAGGCGGAAGACCAGGGTGCGGAAGTGGAAAAAGAGGTTGTGGATGATATAGTAACTGACCCAACCTGGCAAGGGGGACATACAGAGTGAGGACAGCAGCAGACAGAGGAAGGGAGGTGTAGCACCACAACAGGCAGGAAGAAGCAGTGTGGTGGCTGCAGACACAAGGCGGGAAAGCGTTCCTCATAACGCCAGCAGGACGAAAGTAGCAGGAGAACTGTTTAAGTCTCCCCGAGTCTGGTTATTTTTTAAAGACTCTGACGATAATCCCAAAAAGGCACCACCTGCCAGGCCAGCATCAGCAGGATTAGCAAAACTAGCAGCCTGACCACCACCAGCATGATCAGGAACTAAATGGGCCGAACCCCAAGGTCCAGAAACAATGTCTGCGGGTGACACCACTGCTTGTTCCGCTGTTGTGCAAGCTCAAATACGCAGCCAAAGCTCCACAGGCCAGAGTACTAAATTCACACATTTTGCAAATGCTTGTGCTCGAAATGTTGCCTTTTAGGCTCGTGGAGGCGGAAGCTTTCCACAACCTGATGGCGGTGGCTGTCCCTCGGTACTCGGTCCCCAGACACCACTATTTTTCCCATATTACACGAGCACATGTCCCACAACATTAGACATGTTCTCAGCAACGAAGTTACTGGGAAAGTCCACCTAACCACGGACACGTGGACAAGTGCTTGTGAGCAGGGACGTACATCTCGTTGACAGCACACTGGGTTAAAATAGTGGAAGCCAGGACCCAGTCGGACCTTGGGACGGAACACGTCCTCCCGACACAGAGGATTGTCCCCACATTCTACAGCTCCTGTACCTCCTCCTCCTCTTCAGCCTCCATCCCCAAAATTACTACATCAGTTGCAAGGTGAAAGCACTGCCTCGACCGAGCTGCAACAAGCTGTGCTGAAGATAATATGCTTATGTGACAAGCCGCACAATGCTGAAGAGTTGTGGAGAGCTCTGAATGAGCAGGCAGATCTGTGGATGACACCACTGACCCTACAGTCAGGCATGGTTGTTTGTGACAATGGCCGAAACCTGGTAGCGGCTCTGAGGTGAGGCGAGCTCACACACAAACTATGCCTGTCCCATGGGCTTAACCTCGTGGTTCAGCGGTTTCTCAATACCTACCCGGATCTGTTGGATCTGATTGTCAAAGTATGCCGCCTGGGTGTCCATTTTAGAAAGTCAGCTACAGCTTCGGCCACCCTTGCCATGCTTCTGCAGCATTTGCAGCTTCCAGCTCACTGACTGATCTGCGATGTTCCCACGCATTGGAACTCTACATCGCAGATTTTGGAAGGATTTGAGAGAAGAGGGCAGTTGTTGACTACCAGAATCAACAAGGCCTTCGGTATTCAGGTCAGACTCCACACATAAAACCTCAGGGGTGGACATGGATGTCAGACATTTTTACCATCCTCCAAAACTTTGAGGACTCCACCAAGATGGTGAGCAACGATGACGCCATAATTAGCATCACCATCCCGCTTCTCTGTCTTCTGAAATGCTCTATGCTCACAATTAAAGAGGATGCATTGCAGGCGGAACACAATGAGATGGAGCAGGGAACCATACAGGGTAACTGCACTCAGCCCAGCCTCATCTCATCCAAATGTGGATTGGGTGACAATGAGGAAGAGGAGGAGGAGGAAGAAGAACAGGAGCCAGTTTCCTGCGCTATAGACGGTACTACCTTCTCAACTGTTATACTGTCTGTTCAGCTTGAATGGCCTGAGGAGAGGAAGTAGGAGGATGAGGAGGAGGATGAGGAGGAGAACATGGTCAGTCGTACTCTTTGGGAGGACACAGAAGTCTTACCTCTTTGCAGTCTGGCACTCTTGATTGAGTTTATGTTACGCTGCCTTTCCCATGACCCTCGCATTGTCCAAATTTTGGGTGACAGTCATTACTGGTTGGTGACACTTCTAGACCCACGTTACAAGGTGAACTTTCTGTCTCTTATTCCCTTGCAGGACAGGTCTAATAACATGGGACAGTACGAGAAGGCCCTTGTTGCGGAATTATTTAAAAAATTCCCATCTGAAAACGCTGGCAGCAGAGGTCACAGTTCGTTGGACAACCAAGCAGTACAGACAAGAGAGATACAAATGCAATCCAGCAGAGGCAGGGGAACACTTTCAAAGCTTTGGGGCAGTTTTCTCAGACCCTCCCATCGCACAGGCCCTTAGGCATGGAGTATTCTCCCAAAAAAGGAAAAGTTTGAGAAGATGGTGAGGGATTACCTTGCTGACTGTACCAACATCCTCCGTGATTATTCTGTGCCTTGTAATTATTGTGTATCCAAGCTGGAAACGTGGCATGAACTGCATCTCTACGCCTTGAAGGTGCTGGCCTGCCCTGCCCCTAGCGTTTTTTCAGAGCAGGTTTTTAGTGCAGCTGGTGGAATTATATCAAATAGGCGGATCCGCCTGTCAACTGAAAATGCTGACAGGCTGACTCTTATAAAAATAAACAAGGGCTGGATTGGGCCAGACTTCTCAACACCACCGAATGACAGCAGTGTAACAAAAACTCAAATACAGTGTCGCTTTTTTGGGAAATCTAACTCTATTCCCATGCAACTCTGTCTTCACACCCAGACATGGGTATACGCTTCCTGAATTTGTCTATTTGCACTTGTCCTCCTCCTTCTCCGCATCCTCATCCTCCACCACCGTATATACCATATCAACATATCTACGTCTCTTGCAAGGGGCATTGGAGTTCCTCCAAATTTTTGGCAGCCGTTGCTTCACAGCATAAGCAAACAGTATGAGAGACACACTTCCTAATAATGGGAACATTGTTTTCAGGAGGCCCTCTGACCTCTTGCAAGGGGCATTGGAGTTCCTCCAAATTTTTGGCAGCCGTTTCTTCACTGCATAGGCAAACAGTATGGGAGACACACTTCCTAATAATGGGAACATTGTTTTCAGGAGGCCCTCCGACCTCTACATCTCTTCCTAGGGGCCATGGAGTTCCTCCATATTTTTGGCAGCCGTTGCTTCACTGCATAGGCAAACAGTATGGGAGTCAGACTTTCCAATAATGGGAGCATTTTTTGCAGGAGTCCCTCCGACCTCTACGACTCTTGCAAGGGGCATTGGAGTTTCTCCAAATTTTTGGCAGGTGTTGCTTCACTGCATAGGCAAACAGTATGGTAGACACACTTCCTAATAATGGGAACATTGTTTTCAGGAGGCCCTCCGACCTCTACATCTCTGCACGGGGCATTGGAGTCTCTCAAAATTTTTGACAACCATTGCAGTCACTGCATAGGCAAACAGTATGGAAGATCCTCTTCAAATGGGAACATGTTGTTACTGTGGCCCAGCTCTATGTGTCTTTAAATTGTTAGTTGGATTTTTCCTAACTTTTGACAGCCGTTTGACTCACTGCATACTATATAACTGAATAGCAGACACTCTCCTTTCTAATGGGAACATGTTATTACTGTGGCCCAGCTCTTTGTGTCTTTAAATTGTTATTGTGGTTTTTCCCAAATTTTGGCAGACCTTGAAGTCACAGCATGGGCATTACCACTATAGGAGACCCACTCTTTTATAATGGGAATATTTTTTTTACTGAGACCCTCCTCTATGTCTCTTCAAAGGGGTATTGGGTTGCGTCCAATTTTTTGGCAGCCCTTTCAGTCACTGCATACACAATAACAGTATAGGAGACCCACTTGTTAATAATGGGAACAACATAGCCGACTGCTGGCCCTTTAAGAATAGTAAGGGCCACCTGATGGACCTATAAAAATAGTCTTTGTGACTTTCAGAGTCCCTCCATCATAAATGAAACAGGATGTGTCTGATGATGTGTCACACACCACAAGGCCAGATAAGGTTGTAAAATGTTAAAATGACATTTCCAGGTGAATGCATTTGTTTTGGTTGAAAGCAATGCAAAAACGCTACGTGTGAATATAGCCCAAGGTGTGGAGGAGCATTTTTGTTTTTAGTTATTTATTTTGCCTTATATACAAGTCATTATCCTGGAAAGCATGTTCCTTAACATATTCCCCAGGAAAATCCATTTTGGTTTCGTTTTTGTATGCTTCATTGTGAGTCCGTAAAAGTTGCGTAATACCTCTGACAACTTTGTTGACAGCAGTGACCTAGGAGTCAGAAATGCTTCCAGGGGTCTTCCCCATGCTGTTCCCATGTCATTTGAGCACTGTTCCCATCGATTTGGGCAATTTTTAGGCCCTCTGCAGACCACCGGGGGGAGCCGCCAGATAAATGCTCAAGTTTCCCATAGACTTACATTGGGCTCGTTACTCGGTCCGAGCATTCCAATTTACTCGACTCGAACAATGAATACCCAAGCATTTTAGTGCTCGCTCATCACTATGCTTTACCAAAAAGCTCTATCTTGGTGTCATCTGTCCATAAGACACTTTCCTAGAAGGATTTTGTCTTATTCGTGTATATTTTTGCAAACTGCAGCCTAGCTTTTTTATGTCTCTTTGTCAGCAGTGGAGTCCTTCTGAGGCTCCTGCCATAGCGTTTCATTTCATTCAAATGTTGACGGATAGTTCTTGCTGACACTGATGCACCCTGAGACTGCATGACAACTTGAATTTCTTTGGAACTTGATTGAGGAAGCTTATCCACCATCTGGACTATCCTGTTTGGCAACCTTTCATCAATTTTCTCTGCTGTCCACGTCCAGGGAATTTATCTACAGTGCCATGGGTTGTAAACTTCTTGATTATGTTGCGCACCATGGACAAACGATTATCAAGATCTCTGGAGATGAACTTGTAATCTTGAGATTGTTGATATTTTTCAACAATTTATGTTCTCAAGCCCTCATACAGTTCTTTTCCCCCTTTTCTTTTCTCCATGCTTAGTGTGGCAATTATAGGAAGTTTCGCCCCCAGCAGTTCACCCCCAGCAGTTTGCCCCCAGCAGTTTGCCCCCATCACTTCGCCCCCAGGTACATTTCGCCCCCGCACATTTCGCCCCTATCATTTCGTCCCCAGGAAGATTCACCCCTGCACATTTCACCCCCGCACGTTTCGTCCCTGGACCGGGGCGAACTGGGGGCGATATGTGCGGGGGTGAAATGTGCGGGGGCAAAACATCCTTGGGGCCAAATGCTGGGGACGAAATGTGCGGGGGCAAAATGTACCCGGGGGAGAATTGCTGGGGGTGAACTGCTGGGGGCGAACTGCTGGGGGTGTACTGCTGGGGGTGAAACATTCAATTCCCCAGTGTGGCACACACAGACAAACAAAGCAAAGATTGCGTCAACTTCTCTCCTTTTTATCTGGTTTCAGGTGTGATTTTCATATTGATCACACCTGTTACTTGCCACAGGTGAGTTTAAAAGAGCATCACATGCATAAAACAAAGTTGTTTTCCCTCAATTTTGTAAAGATGCCAACAATTTTGTCCAGACCATTTTGGGGTTTTTGTGTGAAATGATGTCCAATTTGTCTTTTTTTTTTATTTTTTATTGTTTTTCCAGTACACAAAAAGTACATCGGTATAACAAAACACATGTAATTGCAATAATTTTCTGGGAGAAATACTTAATTTTCTTAAACAATTTAATGGGTGCCAACACTTTAGGCCATGACTGTATTTTAGCCCCTATATGACCTCCAATACATCTTTTTAGTGACTGGTGATCTAAAAGAATAGCATCCCCCAGATTGGTGAAAATACAGCAGCTGTCATCTGTACAATATATCTGACACTCTGCTGCATCAGCCAAGATCAGTGTTTGCAAAGACCATGGTCGTTTAAGCCCCTAGATATTGCTGTCAATAGTGACAATGGTATCTAGATGGTTAACTGAATGTGTTGGCTCATTCTTTAGCAACATAGGTACCGTCAGGTTGTGATTGTGTGATTTTGATAAATGCCAATGCAATTCAAGGTCAAGTAATAACTTTAAAGTTTGCCAGCTATCATGGTCTGTACATACAGTATTAGCAATATTTTTGTGGTTAAAACTCAGTTTTTCATTCCTGTCATCCAAAGTTGTGTTAATTACTGAAAAGCACCTGAATGGTTAATAAAATATCTGACAGTAGTTTTGAATATTCTGAGGGGTGCTGTTTTTAAAGTGATATAATTTTTGGTAATTTCTAATGTATTGTACCCACAATGTCACTGAATATGTCCCCCTAAAAATTAGCTTTTGTAAATTTTCTTTAAAAAATTAAACATTGTTGCTACATTTTTAAACCTTCTAACATCTGAAAAAATTGAAAGGACATTTGAAAAATTTTGTTGATATAAAGTGGACATGAGGTAAATGTTATTTATTAACTATTTTGTTTTGTATGACTATCTGAATTAAAGATATAAACATTTGAACTTTGAAAATAGCAATTTTTTTAAAATTTGTTTCATATGTCTGATATTTTATTTTTTTTTAAAAATAAACGCAAAACATATCAACCTAAATTTACGACTAACAAAGTATAAAGTATAATGTATAACTGTAGCGTCCCTTCGCGCTTTCCTCTTCCTCTGGCAGGAACGCTGACTAACTCACCGCTGCGGCCCCGAGTCCTGCACTTTCTCCTTCTCCTTCTGCCCCTAGTCTGCAGTGCACGGCTCACAGATCCCCAGGCACTGTGCTTAGGGCACGCACGTGCTCTCTCGCTTTCTTAAAGTGGACAGTGCATGCCATCCTTAAGTGTTCCCAGCCAGTGGCTGAGAGACACTTATTATCTAAGGGAGTCAGTAGTCTGCATGCTTGCTAGTTCTGAAGTCCCCTGTGCCTGCCAGTCAGTATACCTGCCTGTACATCAGCCATGCCATTTAGCATCTTCTTGCCTGTATATCAGCTGTGCCTGCCAGCACCTGCCTGCACCTTTATAAAAGCCATACCTGCCTGCACCTGTCAGTGCCTGCCTGTATATCAGCCATTCCTGCCAGCACCTGCTATTCCTGTGTTCCTGCCATGCCTGCCTGTACCAGCTGAGCTTACCCTTCTAGGCCATTCTAGCTCCATGCCCTTTGGGGGTCAGCTGCCTTGCTTCTGAGGTCCATCCAGGTGTAGCACCTGGTGTCGATCTGGAGCCATGTCTAATTCCACCATCAGGGGCTCTAACAAAGAGTCAGGTGTTATACCCCTTGTGGCTCCACCACCACTCCCTTTACAGTAACAAAAAAAAATTTGAATTATTGGCAGATGTGAGAACGGAAAATTTTTTCTTGGTCACTAACGAGTTAGAGTATTGTAAAAAATGGAGTGTAAATATTATTGACTTTCATATTCTGTTCCATTGCCACATTTGTATAAGACCAACAAACAGTCTATCGAGTCTTGCCTTACAAATACATGTAAGAGAGTGGGTCCTTCAAAGAGTTCACTCAATTTGAGCACGGTACTGTAATAGCATGCTACCTTTGCCATAAGTTAGTTTGTAAACGTTCTTTCTTCCTAAATATCCCATGAGCATTTGTGTGGGTATTATTAAAATGTGAAACAATTTAGAAACCACAACAACTTGCGACAGAGCTGTTTCACCAGCTGCTGATCCACATAGTGCATAAAAGTCCCCAAAACTCTAATGACTTAGTAACGCCAGAGTACCAAATCTATTTTGACATTGCTATTAGCCAAAAAACTATACACAGAGAGCTTAATGGCATGGATGTCAATGACGATGCAAGCCTTATATCATCAAGCACAATGGCAAGTATCAGATCGTATTACGACTGGACTGTAGCAGTAGAAATGTGTTATGTGTAGTGACAAAATCACACGTCTCTATCTGGCAGTCTGACAAAGACTATTGGTTTGGAAAATGTCAATAAAATGTTTCCTGCCTAACTGAACTGCGCCAACTATAAAATTTGGAGCAGGAGAAATAATTCTATGGGGCTGATTTTAGAGGTTGGCCTGAATGTTTTAGTTCCAATGAAGGGATATTTTAGTGCTTTACTATACAAAAACATTGTGGACAAATGTATGTTCCAACTTTGTGGGAAAAGTTTGAGGAAGTCCATTTTCTGTCCCAGCATGATTGTGCCCTAATGCTCAAAGCAAGGTTCATAAAGGCATGTTTGGATGAGTGGAAGAACTGACTTGTCTGCACAGGACCTTGACCTTCACTCTATTGATCACCTTTGGAATGAACTGGATTAGAAATTGCAATCTAGGCCTTCTTGCCAAAAACATTATTTGACCTCACAAGTGCTGTTTTAGTTGAATGGGTAAAGATCCACACAGTCATACTCCATGTAGAAAGCCTTCCTGAATGAGTGGAAGCTTTTTTTTAGATGCAAAAGTCAAACTAGAGACCAACTTTTTATTACTGGTACACATGATCGAATGTGGCGAGATTCAAATAGATTAGACAAAATTCAAGCATTTCATCGGGAACTTTGATTTGCAGACAACTTATTCTTCACTAATTGAATGTTCTCCATTTTATTCTGAGGTCACTTCAAAGCCCAAATCAAAATAAAAGTAACATATAAATAAATAAACAACTAATATTATTATTATTATTATTATTATTTATTATTATAGCGCCATTTATTCCATGGCGCTTTACATGTGAAAAAGGGGGTATAATACAAGAACAATTTCAATAATCTTGAACACAATGTGACAGCGACTGGTACAGGCGGAGCGAGGACCCTGCCCGCGAGGGCTCACAATCTACGAGGGATGGGTGAGGATACAGTAGGTGAGGGTAGAGCTGGTCGTGCAGCGGTATGGTGGAGCGGTGGTTACTGCAGGTTGTAGGCTTGTCGGAAGAGGTGGGTCTTCAGGTTCCTTTTGAAGGTTTCCACGGTAGGCGAGAGTCTGATACGTTGGGGTAGAGAGTTCCAGAGTAGGGCGGAAGCACGGGAGAAATCTTGTATACGGTTGTGGGAGGAGGAGATAAGAGGGGAGTAGAGCAGGAGATCTTGTGAGGATCGGAGGTTGCGTGCAGGTATGTAACGGGAGACTAGGTCGGAGATATATGGAGGAGACAGGTTGTGAATGGCTTTGTATGTCATGGTTAGGGTTTTGAACTGGAGTCTCTGAGCAATGGGGAGCCAGTGAAGAGATTGACAGAGAGGAGAGGCCGGGGAATAGCGGGGGGACAGGTGGATTAGTCGAGCAGCAGAGTTTATGATAGATTGGAGGGGTGCGAGAGTGTTAGAGGGGAGGCCACAGAGCAGGAGGTTGCAGTAGTCAAGGCGGGAGATGATGAGGGCGTGCACTAGTATTTTTGCAGATTCATGGTTTAGGAATGTGCGGATCCGGGAGATATTTTTAAGTTGGAGTCGGCAGGAAGTGGAAAGGGCTTGGATATGTGGTTTGAAGGAGAGTTCCGAGTCCAGGGTTACCCCGAGGCAGCGAGCTTGAGGGACTGGGGAGAGTGGGCAGCCATTGACTATGATGGATAGGTCAGTTGGGAGGGTTGAATGAGATGGCGGAAAGATGATGAATTCTGTTTTGTCCATGTTAAGTTTTAGAAATCTAGCAGAGAAGAAGGATGAAATAGCAGACAGACATTGTGGGATTTTGGTTAATACGGAGGTGATATCGGGTCCAGAGAGGTAGATCTGTGTGTCATCAGCATAGAGGTGATAATGAAAGCCATGAGACTCTATGAGCTGTCCCAGGCCTAAGGTGTAGATGGAGAAGAGCAGGGGTCCTAGAACTGAACCTTGGGGGACACCGACAGATAGGGGGCGAGATGAAGAGGTGGTGTGTGAGTGGGAGACACTGAATGTCCGGTCTGTTAGGTATGAGGAGATCCAGGATAGGGCCAAGTCTGTGATGCCGAGAGATGAGAGAGTCTGTAGTAAGAGGGAATGGTCCACTGTGTCAAAGGCAGATGACAGGTCTAGGAGGAGGAGGACGGAGTAGTGTCGCTTAGATTTGGCGGTTAGTAGGTCGTTTGTGACTTTAGTCAGTGCAGTTTCAGTAGAATGGTGCGGTCGGAAACCAGATTGTAGGCGGTCAAAAAGGGAGCAGGAGGAGAGGTGGGAGGACAGTTCAGAATGGACATGTTGTTCCAGTAGTTTTGAGGCATAGGGGAGAAGTGATATGGGGCGATAGCTAGACACAGAGGATGGGTCAAGGGAGGGCTTTTTGAGGATGGGTGTGATTGAGGCATGTTTGAAACATGAGGGGAAGACACCAGTTGTTAGTGACAGGTTGAAGAGGTGGGCTAGGGCTGGGATGAAGATAGTGGTAAGGTTTGGGATGAGGTGGGACGGGATTGGGTCAAGTTTACAGGTGGTGAGGTGTGATTTGGAGAGTAAGGAGGAAAGTTGATCTTCAGAAATGGTGGAGAATGTAGTTTTGGAGGAGGAGGGTTGAGTAGGTGTGGGGAGGGGCTGTGGGGGCTTTAGGCAAAAGCTTTGTCTGATGGTGTCAATCTTCTGCTTGAAGAATGAGGCAAAGTCTTCGGCTGAAATAAGAGGAGAGGGAGGAGGCACTGGGGGACGGAGGAGAGAATTGAAGGTGTTGAATAGTTGTTTGGGGTTGTGGGACAGGGAGGATATGAGAGATGTGAAGTATGTTTGTTTTGCTGCAGTGAGTGTGGACTTGAAGGTAGTGAGGGACTGTTTGAATGCGATGAAGTGCTCATGGGAGTGGGACCTTTTCCATCTACGTTCAGCAGCCCTGGAGGCCCGTCGCAGTTCTTTAGTTAGGCTGGTGTGCCAGGGTTGTCTGTTGATTGTGCGAGTCTTGGTATGCATGAGGGGGGCGACCGAATCGAGAGCTGCAGCTGTTGTGGTGTTGTACAAAGTGGCAGCAGCATCTGCATCATGTAAGGAACTAATGTCTGTAAGAGGGAGGAGGGATTCAGAGAGAGAGTGTAGGTCAAGGTGTTTGAGATTTCTACGAGGGTATTCAAGTTTGTGGAGTGGGGATTGTTGCCCCGGGGAGGAGAGAGAAGAGAATGTGAGTAGGTTGTGGTCAGAGAGAGGGAGAGGTGAGTTAGAGAGGTTAGATAGGGAACAGAGGCGGGTGAAGATGAGGTCCAGCGTGTGGCCGTCTTTGTGGGTGGGTGTGGAAGACCACTGGGTAAGACCAAAGGAGGAAGTGAGGGATAGAAGATTAGAGGCAGCTGAGAGGGAAGTATCAATGGGGATGTTAAAGTCGCCCATGAGGATAGTGGGGATGTCAACAGAGAGGAAATGAAGTAGCCAGGTGGTGAAGTGGTCAAAGAAAGTGGTGGCTGATCCTGGGGGGCGGTAGATGACAGCCAGTTGGAGGTTGGAGGGGGAGTAGATGCGCACACAGTGCACTTCAAAAGACGGGAGAGTAATTGCGGGCGGCAGTGGGATCTGGGTGAAGGAGCAGTTTTCTGAGAGGAGGAAACCTAATACTCATGTCATCGCTCACCTCTCTTGGCACACATGATTCCAAAGCTGTCGCTGCCCACCAATCTGGTCCTCAGGGCCTCTTCTTTCCATACACGTGCCAATGTCTTCACTTTATTAAAACAGGACTTTTGTCTAAGATCAGGCATCATAGGTAAATGTGCATGGTGTCACAATTTTATGATGCACTGATACCTCTGATGCCTGTTTTCTCCACTCTTTAAGTAGAATTTCAGCTGCAACCAGGTCTCGGAGGTCACTATGCATCATAACGTGACAACTTATGACACGCCGTGACCTCTGAGGCCTGGTCAAGGCCCGAAGTCCTGCTTAAGTAAGCACATGAGTGTGGAACTGTGGCAGTAAGTGGCCATGAGGACAGGACGGTGGGCAGCAGGTACTAGTGGCACAGGGAGTGTTGAGGTAGGTGAGTATTATGCTTTTTTTTTTTGGACATTTTGCTGGTCCTCTATATTTCAGCAATTTCACTGCCCCAGCAGCCACTATATTGCTTAAAGATGATGCAAGATTAATTTTATTAGGCTAGTATATACTTGTGTATATCGTTTCTTCATGTTTTTTTGGAAGAGAAGAAGGGGGATAAGGGTACCATTTAAATTTTCACTGCAGTTTGCTGAAAAGAGACTAACGTGCATTTGTGCCAAAATTTTGTGATTTTTTAAAAAGCCACAAAAAATTAATCGATTGCAAACATTTAGTTTACAAAAACCATGCACATATCAGCAAACAGAAAAAAATAGACGAACTTATAGCAAATAGATTTCAAAATAGCCACAATCTAAAAGTAGAATTTGATGGCAAACAAAAAAAAAACAGCCACAAAGCAAAAATTAGACAATAAGTGCAGATGCACTAATAAATCAGACCCTTTGTGTTTTGTGCATTTTAACCCCTTAAGCCCCGAGGGTGGTTTGCACGTTAATGACCAGGCTAATTTTTACAATTCTGACCACTGTCACTTTATGAGGTAATTACTCTGGAACGCTTCAACAGATCCCCCTGATTCTGAGACTGTTTTTTTGTGACATATTGTACTTCATGATTGTGGTAAAATTTATTCGATATCACTTGCGTTTATTTGTGAAAAAAATGGAAATTTGGAGAAAATTTTGAAAATTTTGCAATTTTCAAAATTTGAATTTTTATGCCCTTAAATCAGAGAGATATGTCACACAAAAGAGTTAATAAATAACATTTCCCACATGTCTACTTTACATCAGCACAATTTTGGAACCAAAATTTTTTTTTGTTAGGGAGCTATAAGGGTTAAAAGTTGACAAGTGATTTCTCATTTTTCCAAAAAAATTTACAAAACCATTTTTTTAGTGACCACATCACATTTGAAGTCACTTTGAGAGGTCTTTATGACAGAAAATACCCAGAAGTGACACCATTCTAAAAACTGCACCCCTTAAGATGCTCAAAACCACATTCAAGAACTTTATTTACCCTTCAGGTGCTTCACAGTAATTTTTTGAATGTGGAAGAAAAAAATGAACATTTAACTTTTTTCACAAAAATGTTACTTTAGACCCAATTTTTTTTATTTTCACAGGGGTAACAAGAAAAAATGGACCCCAAAATTTGTTGTGCAATTTCCCCTGGGCACAGAGATACCCAATATTTGGGGAAAAATCACTGTTTGGGCGCACGGCAGGGCTCGGAAGGGAAGGAGCGCCATTTGACTTTTTGATTGTAAAATTTGCTTAAATAATTAGCGGACGCCATGTTGTGTTTGGAGAGCCCCTGTGTGCCCAAACATTTGAGCTCCCCCACAAGTGACCCCATTTTGGAAACTAGACCCCCAAGGCACCTATCTAGATGCATAGTGAGCACTTGGAACCCCCAGGTGCTTCAAAAATTGATTCGTAAAAATGAAAAAGTGAAAAAAAAAACACTTTTTCATTTTTATGAATCAATTTGTGAAGCACCTGGGGGTTCCAAGTGCTCACTATGCATCTAGATAGGTGCCTTGGGGGGTCTAGTTTCCAAAATGGGGTCACTTGTGGGGGAGCTCCAATGTTTGGGCACACAGGGACTCTCCAAATGCAACATGATATCCGCTAACAAATTGTCGGCTCACATTGTTAGCGGACACCATGTTGTGTTTGGAAAGCCCCTGTGTGTCCAAACTTTGGAGCTCCCCCACAAGTGACCCCATTTTGGAAACTAGACCCCCAAAGGCACCTATATAGATGCATAGTGAGCACTTGGAACCCCTAGTTGCTTCACAAATTGATTCATAAAAATGAAAAAGTGTTTTTTTTTTCACTTTTTCATTTTTACGAATCAATTTGTGAAGCACCTAGGGGTTCCAAGTGCTCACTATGCATCTAGATAGGTGCCTTGGGGGGTCTAGTTTCCAAAATGGGGTCACTTGTGGGGGAGCTCCAATGTTTGGGCACACAGGGACTCTCCAAATGCAACATGATATCCTCTAACAAATTGTCGGCTCACATTGTTAGCGGACACAATGTTGCGTTTGGAAAGCCCCTGTGTGCCCAAACATTGGAGCTCCCCCACAAGTGACCCCATTTTGGAAACTAGACCCCCCAAGGCACCTATCTAGATGCATAGTGAGCACTTGGAACCCCCAGGTGCTTCACAAATTGATTCGTAAAAATGAAAAAGTGAAAAAAAAAACACTTTTTCATTTTTATGAATCAATTTGTGAAGCACCTGGGGGTTCCAAGTGCTCACTATGCATCTAGATAGGTGCCTTGGGGGGTCTAGTTTCCAAAATGGGGTCACTTGTGGGGGAGCTCCAATGTTTGGGCACACAGGGACTCTCCAAATGCAACATGATATCCTCTAACAAATTGAGACGATTTTCCATTCAATTTGTTAGCGGACACCATGTCGCGTTTGGAGAGCCCGTGATGTGCCTAAACAGTGGAGCTCCCCCACAAGGGACTCCATTTTGGAAACTATACCCCCCAAGGATTTTATTAAGGTGTATAGTGAACATTTTGAACCCAGAGGTGCGACACAGAATTTGTTTACATTAGGTCATCATATTGAATAAGTTGTCATTAGTCTTGAGCGCAAGTGCTCGCTACTTGAGTTTGCATCGGGTACTCAGGTATGCACCATGTACAGCGTGTGCTCGAGTGATATGCTCGAGTCCCTGCTCCGCATGTTTCACGGTTATTAGACACCCAAAAAAAAACATGCGGGGATTGCTCGTGCATGGCAGGCAATCCCCGTAAAGTTTTTTTGGCCGCGAAGCATATGGGGAAGAGACTCAAGCATGTCACTCAAATACCCATGATACTCAATGCATACCAGAGCACCCGATGCAAACTCAAGTAGCGAGCACTTGCGCTCAACACTAGTCGCCATATCGTCATCTTTTTTTCTTACTTTTGAAAAAAATCCCAACCCCATCACAACCCTAACCCCAGCCCTAACCCTAGCACAGCTCTAACCGTAGCACAACCCTAACCGTAGCACAACCCTAACCCTAGCACAACCCTAACCCTAGCACAATCCTAGCACCAAACCCAGCCCTAACCCTAGCCCAATCCTAACCCAAGAGTTTATTTTTGACGCCGTTCCTTGTGCGGTATAAGTGATTAGACGACTTTATTCTTCGGGTCGGTGTGATTACAGCAATACCAGAATCATATGGGGTTTTTATGACTGACAGCTGTCACACACTAAAAGACGCATTTTTTGTAAAATCTAGTCTTTGCATTGCCATATTTTGAGAGCTATAATTTTTCCAGATTTTGGCAGACAGTCTTGTGATGGCCCGTTTTTTGCGGGATGACTTGACGTTGTTATTGGTGCCATTTTCAGGCACGTGACATTTTTTGATCGCTTTCTATTCCGATTTTTGGGAGGCAGAATAAACAAAAACCAACAATTCAGGAAATGTTTTTTTTGGTTTTGTAAATTCTGTTCCGCGTGTGGTAAAATTGATAAGGTAGCTTTATTCTTCGGGTCAGTACATTTACAGCGGTACCACATTTATATCGTTTTTCTGTGTTTTGCACTTTTACATAATGAAAGCAATTTTATAGAAAAAAATATTTTTTAGCATCGCTTTATTCTGAGAGCTATATCTTTTTCATTTTTCGGATGATGGAGCTGTATGGTGGCTTGTTTTTTGCAGGACGAGATGACGTTTTCAGTGGTACCATTTTTATTTATATTTGTCTTTTTGATCGCATGTTATTCCATTTTTTGTTTGGCAGTATGGTGATAAAGCATTGTTTTTTGCTTCGTTTTTTTTTTTTACCGTGTTCACTGAAGGGGTTAACTAGTGAGACATTTTTATAGGTCAGGTTGTTCCGGACGTGGCGATACCAAATATGTGTACTTTTATTGTTTGTTTGTTTTTTTTTTTTTATATAATATAATAATATTTATTGATGGGTACATTATATTTTTATTTTTGGTGGATTATTTTTTTATTTTTTTTTTATATTTTTGCAATTTTTTTTTATTTTTTTTTTTCACTTTCTGGAAGCTTATATTGTTTATTACTTTGTCCCACTCTGGGACTTTCACTTTTTTTTCTCTGATCGCCTGCATGGCACAGGAATGCAGCACCATCCCTGTGCCATGCAGGCTGTCAGCGCCGGACAGGGAGAAGATTGTTTGGAGATGCACTGCGCATGTCCAAACAATCTTCCTGCTGTCTGGTGACCCGGATGTTGTCATGACAACATCAGGTCATCATGGCAACACCCGGGAAGCCTTTGCAGACAGCGCTGGAAGCCGGAAGAGGAGGTGAGTATCTGCGATCACCTCCCCTTGCCCCCGCAATGCTGCGATCGACTTCGATCGACTTCGATCGCAGCATCGCGGGGGTTAATGTGCTGGGAGTGGTGCAGGACCGCTCCCTGCACATAGTATCGGGTGTCAGCTGTGACAATCAGCTGACACCCGGCGGCGATCGCGCCCGCACAGCCTGTGTGCGCGCGCGATCGCCATGACTTACTAATACGGGTCTGGCTCTTAAGTCCCAGGGCACAGACGCGTATTAGTACGTCAGATGTTATTAAGGGGTTAAACTTCATATATTATTTTCAAGTTTTTGAATTCACTACATTTGTTACAGGATTTGGAAGGATTACCAAAGGAAATCTTATAATTCAGCATTCTAAGACTTCTGTCTTTTACGCTTCCTTCACACGTCCGTATAAAACTAGCACAAGAAAGAAAAATGTACCGTGTTATAGATCAGCGAGCCATCAGTGTGTCATCAGTGTGCCATCAGTGTTTTTTTGGTATGGCAAAAGAAAAAGACATTACAAAGCTTCTCCTACACTGTGCAATGTTAAAGACAGATGCCATCCGTGTGCTGTACATGTTTTATACGGACCCATAGACTTGTATTGGCCCTTGTCATCCGGACAAGAACATGTGCACACCAGCATAGGTTATGATGGGTATGTGTGGCTGCATATAGAAACCCTGCTAATCTTATTAACGTTCAGTGCATGCCCTCTCCTATCGATTTTCATTGTGCTTTCTGGAACGCACTGTCTCTGTGTAACAAACTAACTTACATCCATGATTTTTTCCTCTCTAATTCCCTTAACCTTCTGGCTATCACAGAAACCTGGATTCAGCAGCCAGACACCACCGCTGCAGCTGCTCTCTCGTTCGGTGGGCTGAAATTTTCACATACTGCCAGACCTGGCAACAGACAGGGTGGAGGTGTTGGTCTGCTCCTTTCCTCACAATGTTCTTTCCAGGTCATCCCCCTGGTTCCCTCACTTATGTTTCCTTCCTTTGAAGTCCACACCATCAGACTCTTTAAACCCTTCTCCCTGCGAGTGGCAGTTGTGTATCGCCCTCCAGGCTCCTCCCGCCAGTTCTTGGATCACTTTGCCACCTGGTATCCGCACTTTCTATCCTGTGGCATCCTCACCCTCATCATGGGCGACTTTAACATCCCCATCGATGATCCCCTCTCCCAATCTGCCTCTCATCTACTTTCTCTAACCTCTTCATTCCGTCTCTCACAGTTTACTAATTCTCCTACCCATGAAGACGGGAATACTCTGAACCGTTTTTTTTCCAGTCTCTGCTTGCTGGATGACTTTACCAACTCCCCTCTCCCTTCTCTGTTAAGAATTGTCTCCTCACCCGGGACACCCCCACTTACCACACTTTTAGGAATACACGTACCATTAATACC
The DNA here is from genome assembly GCF_046119375.1 of Phyllobates terribilis. Classification (NCBI taxonomy): domain Eukaryota; kingdom Metazoa; phylum Chordata; class Amphibia; order Anura; family Dendrobatidae; genus Phyllobates; species Phyllobates terribilis. The sequence goes on from NW_027362761.1 coordinate 289,941,859, forward strand.
CAGCAGCTTATGGACAATCTCCACACATCTTTAGCCCCCATCTCCTCCTTCTCCTGTCCAGACTTAGCATTGTCACACTACAATAATACACTGAAGAGTGCCCTAGATGAAGCAGCTCCTTCTACTCGCAGAAAGATCCAACACAGACAAGGGCAGCCCTGGCACACGATGCAAACACGTTTTCTTCAACGTTGCTCAAGGTGTGCTGAGCATCAGTGGAGAAAATCTCTTTTAGCAGAGGAATTCATCCATTATAAATTCATGCTCAAAACCTCTAACTCTGCCCTTCATCTGCCCAATCAATCCTACTTCACCACCCGCATCACTTCAATGTCCAACAATCCAAAACGACTAGTGTTGAGCATTCCGATACTGAAATATCAGGCATCGACCGATATTCGCAGTATCAGAGTTCCGATACTGAGTTCCGATACTTTTACAATATCAAATACCAGAATCGGAAGTTCCCATAATGCCTGCTCTCTGCCGTGTCTCTGAAGGATGACAAGCTGGATGGCAGCGCTCAGCTTACTGTACTTGTCATTTAGTGTAAAGGATTTATTAAAAAAAAATTAGTGTTTTCATGCACCGTCTCTTTAAAAAAGCAGGCCGGCAATTCAGCAGCGGTACCCGACAATTTAGAATAGAAAGAATAGAGCATCACACATAGATTAGGTACAAAGAAACATGTCAGTCACATATATAAGAAGTACAGTGATAGTGTTGATTACTGTACTTGTCATTTAGTGTTAAAATAAAGGATTTATTTAAAAAAAAATTGGCGTGGGGTTCCCCGTAATTTTAGTCTCTAGCGGAGGTTAAGCAAACAGCTGGGGCAGATGTTTGAAGCCTGGGAAGGGGGTAATACCCACAGAGCTTCCAAGGCTACTGATATCAGCCCCCAGCTGAATACCTAGCCTTTATTAGCTATTAAAATGGGGGACCCCAAAAAAAAATGACGTGGGGTCCCTCCTATTTTAATAGCTAGCAAAGGCTAGGCAGACAGCTGATATTAATAGCTCAGGAAGGGTGCCATGAATATTGGCCCACTCCCAGGCTAGAAACACCAGCCGTCAGTCGCCCCAGAAATGGCGCATCCATAGGATGCGCCAATTCTGGCACTTAGCCTCGCTCTTCCCACTGCCCTGTAGCGGTGGCAGTGGGGTAATGGGGTTGGGGTTGATGTCAGGAACGGGCTGCCCCCAACCACCAGCTGCCTATTTGTACCTGGCCGGACACAACAATATATTGAAGCCCTTTTCTTAATTATTCCATGAAGTTCATGAAATAATTAAAAAAAAAATACGTGGGGCTTCGCCCTATTTTTGTGTCCAGCCAGGTACAACTAGGCAGCTGGGGGCAGGAATCCGCAGCGCAGGGAGGCCCAAGCTTTATGAGCCCCCCCCCGCTGCAAATTGCAGTCCGCAGCCACCCCGGAAAATGGCGCGTTCATAGAAGCGCCATCTTCTGGCGCTGTACCCAACTCATCCAGGGCCCTGGTGCGGTGGCTCACTGGGTAATGAAGGGGTTAGGGCCAGCTTGGAATTATCAGCGGGCCCTAAGCCCGAAATTCATGGGGTCATGCCAATATTAGACATGACCGCCATGAATTTCTAGTAAAGTATTTTAAAAAAACACAACACCCAGAAAAAAGTCCTGAAGCACTGAGTGCAGGAGAATTTTCCCACACTGTCAGTGACGTGCATGAGGTGAGCCGAGTTCATTGGACATGACTTCGGCTCATCTGGATGCCATCACAGCCTGACACTGAGGAGCGCAAGCATGCCTGCGCTTCTCAGTCTCTGCAGGATGACAGGCTGGATGGCAGCTTTCTTCTGCGGTCCAGCCTGTCATCTCGATGTAGCAGAGCTGGAGCTGTCCTGCTAACCATCGAAAGGTAAGGATGATGTTGCTTTATTATTTTTCTTTTATTGCAGGAGATCGTTGGCTTCAGCTGGAATGTGCATGATGGTAAGTATGGTTTAATTTAGAACAATAAAGAATTGTGTCTTTATTTCAATTAAAGCACTTTATTCTGGGTGTTTGTGTTTTTTTTTTACTTTGACTATGGGATTAGTAATGGGGGTGTCTTATAGACGCCTCTCCATTACTAACCTGGGCTTGATGTCAGCTGGCATTATAAGCTGACATCAACCCCAGCCCTATTACCCCACTGCCACCGCTACAGGGCAGTGGGAAGAGCGAGGCTAAGTGCCAGAATTGGCGCATCCTATGGATGCGCCATTTCTGGGGCGGCTGACGGCTGGTGTTTCTAGCCTGGGAGGGGGCCAATATTCATGGCACCCTTCCTGGGCTATTAATATCAGCCCCCAGCTGTCTGCCTAGCCTTTGCTAGCTATTAAAATAGGGGGGACCCCACGTCATTTTTTTGGGGGGGTCCCCCATTTTAATAGCTAGTAAAGGCTAGGTATTCAGCTGGGGGCTGATATTAGTAGCCTGGGATGCTCCGTGGGTATTACCCTCTTCCCAGGCTTCAAACATCTGCCCCAGCCGTCTGCTTAACCTCCGCTAGAGACTAAAATTACGGGGAACCCCACGACAATTTTTTTTTTAATAAATCCTTTATTTTAACACTAAATGACAAGTACAGTAAGCAACACTGTCACTTTACTTCTTATATATGTCACTGACATGTTTCTATCTATCTAATCTATGTGTGATGCTCTATCTTTCTGTTATAAATTGTCGGGTACCGCTGCTGAATTGCCGGCCGGCTTTTTTAAAGAGACGGTGCACGAAAATACTATTATTTTTTTAAATAAATCCTTTACACTACATGACAAGTACAGTAAGCAACACTGTCAATGTACTTCTTACAGTATATATGTGGCTGACATGTTTCTATCTATCTAATCTATGTGTGAAGCTCTATTCTTTCTGTTCTAAATTGTCGGGTACCGGTGTATGCCGCTGATGAATTGCCGGCTTTTCATGTTTCACTGTGAGCAGTGTTCCCATCGATTTGGGCAACCACCTCCCCCAATACATTCTACATTATTGTTAGTTGTTTTCCTTCATGTAGAATTAACCTACAAGGAAAGAAGGGGTTTATTTTCATTCCGATATTTGTGTCCCATTGACTTGCATTGGTTTCCGGTATCGGAATCGGCGATATCCGATACTTTTTGAGCATCGGCCCGATCCAATCCGATCCGATATTTCCTGATATCGGAAGGTATCGCTCAACACTAAAAACGACTTTCTCGAAACCTTAAACTCCCTCCTGAAACCTAAAGCACAGGCCCCCACCACCAACCTCAGCGGGGAGGATCTGGCCACTTATTTCTTTGAAAAAATCAACCACATCCATCAGGACATCTCAGCCCAATCTCCTCAGTGCCTGGATCCCCTTCCCTGTCGCACTTCAAGCTCACTTGCCATCTTTGAGCCTGTCACAGAAGAAGAAGTTACCCAGCTGCTTGCTTCTTCTCGGCCTACAACCTGCAACAGTGACCCCATTCCTTCACATCTCCTGCAGTGCCTCTCACCAGTGGTCACCACTCACCTGACTAAAATATTTAACCTCTCTCTTTCTTCAGGTATCTTTCCCTCCTCATTTAAACATGCCATCAAAACCCCTTTACTTAAAAAGCCATCCCTGGACCAGAACTGCACTGCTAACTACAGACCTGTCTCTAATCTTCCTTTCATCTCTAAACTCCTGGAACGGTTGGTCCTCTCTCGTCAAATTCGCTTTCTCTCAGATAACTCTCTCCTTGACCCTCTACAATCTGGTTTCCGCTCCTTACACTCCACTGAAACTGCCCTCACTAAAGTCTCTAATGATCCACTAACAGCCAAATCCAAAGGTCACTGCTCCCTGCTGATTCTCCTTGAACTCTCTACAGCATTTGACACTGTGGATCACCAGCTCCTCCTCACTATGCTCTGCTCTATAGGCCTCAAGGAAACCGTTCTCTCCTGGTTCTCCTCCTACCTCTCTGACCGCTCCTTCACTGTATCTTTTGCCGGCTCCTCTTCCCCTCCTCATCCCCTTACTATCGGGGTTCTGCAGGGCTCGGTCCTAGGCCCCCTCCTCTTCTCTCTATACACTGCCCCTATTGGACAAACAATCAGCAGATTTGGGTTCCAGTATCATCTCTATGCTGACGACACCCAATTATACACTTCTTCCCCTGACATCACCCCTACCCTAATACAAAATACCAAGGATTGTTTGTCTGCTGTGTCTAGCATCATATCCTCCCTCTATCTTAAACTGAATCTCTCCAAAACTGAACTTCTTGTGTTGCCCCCCTCTACTAACCTAACTCTACCATACATCGAAATTACCTTGGAGGGTTCAACTATAACTCCCAAGCAGCACGCCCGATGCCTAGGGGTCATATTCGACACTAACCTTTCCTTTACTCCCTATATCCGATCGCTCACTCGCTCTTGTCACCTTAATCTTAAAAACATCTCCAGAATCCGATCTTTTTTCACTTTTGAAACTGCTAAAACTCTTACTGTCGCTCTTATTTTCTCTCGTCTAGACTACTGCAACTCTCTTCTGATCGGTCTCCCTCTTACAAAAATTTCCCCTCTCCAATCTGTCCTGAATGCGACAGCCAGGGTCGTATTTCTGTCCAGCCGCTTCACCGATGCCTCCACCTTGTGCCAGTCATTACACTGGTTACCCATTCGCTACAGGGTCCAATATAAACTCATTGCTCTCACCCACAAAGCTCTCCACAGTTCTGCACCACCTTATATCTCCTCTCTCATCTCAGTCTATCATCCTACACATGCCCTCCGTTCCACAAATGACCTAAGACTAACATCCCCCATAATCCGAACTTCGCACCTCCGTCTCCAAGACTTCTCTCGTGCTGCGCCAGTACTCTGGAATGCTCAACCCCAGACGATCCGATTGATGCCTAGCCCCGATGTCTTCAAGCGCGCTTTAAAAACCCATCTCTATAAATAAGCCTACCACCTCAAATACCCAGTAAACAAACTTTCCCCTGTTCCCTCCTAAATACTATTCAGAATCTGCCCCCTACTGTTCATCTGTCTCTACACCCTCCATGTACACGATAACTGCACTCGGTTATTGAGTATTGCACTTGAACATACAGGCTGAGGACTGGATCATACAGCTTTATATGATAATCCCGACTTATTATAATTGCCTGACCTGAAATAACAAGCAGTTTCTACCTATTGTGTCCCCCCATTTCCTTGTAGAATGTAAGCTTGCGAGCAGGGACCTCACTCCTGATGCAGCTGTTAAACTGTCTCACCTTGTATTGAATTTAATGTTTGTACATGTCCCCGCTTAATTGTAAAGTGCTGCGGAATATGTTGGCGCTATATAAATAAATAATTATTATTAATATTATCTGTGAAAAAAACGGACATGTGAAGGGGGCCTAAGACAAACATAAGGCGGATTTAGAAATCCTGATCGTAGCCGTTTAATAACAGACGATCTGCTACTCAAAAGCCAATAGGCAGTTATTTAATACCTGTTTAAACAGTCCTTAATATGATCGTTCTGTGCGCATAGATCAACATTGTTCTCATTGTTTAAATAGGATGATGTGCTGCTAAGATCGTGGAATATTAAGCATGCTTAAAAATCTTTTCGCCTGGTGAATGAACATTTTGCCGATTCATCAGATGATTGCCAGCATCATTCAGGATTGAGTGTTCCTAGGAAAGCTCATTGCTGATTATTGGCCAGCGTACTTTTACACAGTAATATCATAATAAATATTTTTAGTAATGCCCATTTTATCATAATCTTGCAGTTTAATCAGGCTGCCTATTGCCCAATGAGTGAGTAAAACACTTGCTAGTTGGGTGAAATGATCTTTTGTGCTGCAAACAAGTAGTTGACCATCAGTCATTTTTAGTGTCTCAAGTTGGACTATGTAATTGGGCCGTATGAATCTGTTAACTCATTGTCAATGCACAGTTTTACGAAGAACATGTCTGCTTCCCAGAACATGTAGGACTTTTTTTTCACCTGGTGCATAAATGTATGCTTTATGAATGAGACATATCAATTTTATTTTTTTTTAGCTGTGTAAATGGTCTAAGAAAGTATTTTCCATGCAGAGGCATTCAGTAAAAACATTTCCCATTTTTAACAATGAGGTTTTATAAGCAATTTATATGACTACATGCTTTTCTAGAAAAAAAATTCAAACTAAGAAAACCCTCCTCAAATGAAAGGCAAAAATGTTATGTGAACAAAGTGTTTCACATTAAAAAATAAATAACATTACTATTAAATATATTATCTAGAGTAACACATATATTTGATCAGTCCCCGGGTGTTTTGCCACAAAATATCTGTGAGTTTGGGTGAAGTACAGTGAGTGGAAAATGATCATTTCTTGGTTTGCCAGCCTGATATTACACCCATTTGTTTCTGAAAAGAATAATGTAATCAATTACATGGCGGATGTCTAAAACAATTCACACTGCAGCTCATTTGCATTTATTTCTTATGCTACAGATATGCCACAACATTTTATCTCTCGCTTCTTTCTGTTTAGTGCACTTTCTTGGATTTCATGCTCACCATTTAAGTAAATGGAAAGTAGACAGCACGTCAAAATCTGACAGTATATGACATGTTTTGATGGTGCTTCTTAATGTAATGCAAATAAACAAAGTGATTTAACAAATAAAAACAAAATATTTTTACATCTCGAAGCAGCAGTGAAAAGACTGATATAATCAGGAAACCAGATAGTTGCCTTGGTGATTGTCATTTTCTGAGAATTTTGTTTATAAGTAAAAAAACATTTGATATTACACATGTGGGATGATATCCCAGGTGGTGTACAGATCATATTGGTTGGTTTATTGCTAACACATCATCCAGTGCCATGGGCATAATCAGTAGAATACAAGCATGTGGCAACTTCAGAATTAAATGCTTCTTAAAAAAGGAAGCTGCAGAGCTGCAGAGTTCCCAAGCAGAGACTGGAGTATCTTTCCATATGACCACAATAAGCTGTACACTCCATACACTCCATAGAGGTGGCCTTTATGGAAAAGTGGGCAGAAAAAAGCCTTTACACAAAAATTGTAAGGCTCATTTTAAGTTTGTCAAAAGACATGTGGGAGACTCCCCAAATGCATGGAGGAAGGTGCTGAGGTCAGATGAAAGCAAAATGTAACTTTTTGGCCACCAAGGTAAACGCTATGTGTTGCACCAAACCAACATACCTCATCAACCCAAGCACAACATCCACACAGTGAAACATGGTGGCAGTATTATGCTTTGGGGATGTTTTTCAGCAGCAGGGACAGGGAAAATGGTCCAAGTTGAGGGGAAGATGAATGGTATAAAATACAGGGATATTCTTGAGCAAAACCTGTTTCATTCTTTCAGTAATTTGAGATTGGAACTGAGGTTCACATTTCAAGAAGACAATGACCCAAAGCATACTGCTAAAGCAGCCATTGAGTGAATTAAGGGGAAAGGTGCAAATGTTTTGGACTGGCCTAGTCAAAGTCCAGACCTAAATCCAATCGAGAATCTCTTGTCATGCTTGAAGATTGCTGTTCACCAGAGGAAACCATCTAACGTAAAGGTGCTGGAGCAGTTTTGCTTTGAGTAATGGGCAAGAATCCCAGTGGCAAGATGTGGAAAGCTCATACAGTGGGTACGGAAAGTATTCAGACCCCTTTAAATTTTTCAATCTTTGTTTTCATTGCAGACATACGGTAAATTCTAAAAAGTTCATTTTTTTCTCATTAAACTACACTCTGCATCCCATCTTGACTGAAAAAAATGTAGAAATTTTTGCAAATTTATAAAAAAAAGAAAAACTGAAATATCACATGGTCATAAGTATTCAGACCCTTTGCTCAGGCACTCATATTTAAATCAGATGCTGTCCATTTCCTTGTGATCCTCCTTGAGATGGTTATACTCTTTCATTGGAGTCCAGCTGTGTTTAATTAAACTGATAGGGCTTGATTTGGAAAGGCAAACACCTGTCTATATAAGACCTCACAGCTCACAGTGCATGTCAGACCTAATGAGAAACATGAGCTCAAAGGAACTGCCCAAGGAGCTCAGAGACAGAATTGTGGCAAGGCATAGATCTGGCCAAGGTTACAAAAGAATTTCTGCATTACTCAAGGTTCCTAAAAGCACAGTGGCCTCCCTAATACTTAAATGAAAGAAGTTTGTGACCACCAAAAGTGTTCCTAGACCTTGCCGTCCAGCCAAACTGAACAATCGTGGGAGAAGAACCTTGATGAGAGAGGTAAAGAAGAACCCCAAGATCACTGTGGCTGAGTTCCAGAGATGCAGTAGGGAAATGGGAGAAAGTTCCACAAAGTCAACTATCACTTCAGCCTTCCACCAGTTGGGTCTTTAAGGCAGAGTGGCCCAACGGAAGCCTCTCCTCAGTGCAAGACATATGAAAGCCCGCATAGAGTTTGCTCAAAAACACACGAAGGACTCCCAGACTATGAGAAATAAGATTCTCTGGTCTGATGAGACGAAGATATACATTTTTGGTAATATTTCTAAGCGGTATGTGTGGAGAAACCAGGCACTGCTCATCACCTGCCCAATACAATCCCAACAGTGAAACATGGTGGTGGCAGCATCATGCTATGGGGGTGGTTTTTAGCTGCAGAGACAGGATGACTGGTTGCAATTGAAGGAAACATAAATGCGGCTAAGTACAGAGATATCCTGGATGAAAACCTCTTCCAGAGTGCTCTGGGCCTCAGACTTGGCCGAAGGTTCACCTTCTAACAAGACAATGACCCTAAGCACACAGCTAAAATAACAAAGTAGTGGCTTAAGAACAACTCTGTGACCATTATTCACTGGCCCAGCCAGAGCCCTGACCTAAACCCAATTGAGCATCTCTGGAGAGACCTGAAAATGGCTGTTCACCAACGTTCACCATCCAACCTGATGGAACTGCAGAGGCTCTGCAAGGAAGAATGGCAGAGGATCCCCAAATCCAGGTGTGAAAAACTTGTTGCATCATTCCCAAGAAGACTCATGGCTGTACTGGCTCAAAAGGGTGCTTCTGAGCAAAGGGTCTGAATACTTTTGACCATGTGATATTTCAGTTTTTCTTTTTTAATAAATTTGCAAATATTTCTACATTTCTGTTTTTTTTTAGTTAAGTTGGGATGCAGAGTGTACTTTAATGAGAAAAAAATGAACTTTTTAGAATTTACCAAATGGCTGCAATGAAACAAAAAGTGAAAAATTTAAAGGGGTCTGAATACTTTCCGTACCCACTGTTCCAAAGCGACTTGCAGCTGTAATAGCCACAAAAGGAGGCTCTACAAAGTATGACTTTAGGGGGGTGAATAGTTATGAACACTGAAGTTTTCAGTTATTTTGTCCTATTTGTTGCTTGTTTCACAAGAAAAAAGAAAACCAAATGTTCACAGTTGTAGGCACGTTCTTTACATGAACTGATGCAGACCCTCAAAAAACTGTGAAATTCCAGGCTGTGAGGTAGCAAAACACAAAAAATGCCAAAGGGGGTGATTACTTTCGCAAACCACTGTAAGAGGGTGGTGGCATGGGGGCCCACCTGAGTATTCTTCTGTTCTCCTGTGGGTCAGGCCGAGCCTGGTAATGGAGTTATGTAATGTAGAAAGAAAGTATACTACATTCTGTTAATGTTACTAATTCTTTCAATTGATAGCGCTAGACCATCTTGCAGATTCAATGGACTACTGTAGAATTTTTTTAGATGAGAGAAGAATGAGGAGCTTAGCAGTCGCTAATAGAAATAAGGTGAGTGGCTCATTGGAGAATATAGTGGCAGACAAAGAAAGTTATTTTTTTATGTGATTGGAGACAATGTTTAACAGATATTTGAGATGAATTTTATTGTTTCAGACAAGAAAGTTTGGATGAGAGGGTATTTCTACCAGAAGTGAAGAATGGTTCCTTTTTCCATAAAACATCTCCAGAAGATATTCAGAAAAGATGGAAATCTATCTTGTGTTTTGCAGTCACGTGACCATCTGCCTATATATTCCAGCTTCGCCCTTCTGGCTTTGCTGGACTTCAGTGTTGTTTGACTGTTTTGCTAGCCTGGTGCTTCGGTGCCTATCTCTGTCAGTTTGCTTGGTCCTCTGGGACCTCTAGTACTTTTTGTCAGTTTGTCTTTTGTGTTCTACAACAATTTCTGTTTAGGAGGTGTCCCATTTTTGTCCCAGTCCTTAGTTCTTTAAGAGACCCCTCCCTTTATTCTATAGGTCTTCATTCATACTAGCCGAGGACGAAGGCAGGTCTGTTCACTAGGAACAGGCAGCCCGCTACATCGTAGGGATTCAGCTTAGTCTTACTGTAGGGACAGCTTTCCCCTATCTTTTCTTAGTTCTTGTTGCAGATCATAACAATAAGGCTTGATAGAGGGTCACTATTGACTTTTAGGATTGCTACTTCCTGTAGATGACACTAGAGTTCTGGTCCTCTTCTTCTCTGAAGAGACAGTTTGCATATTTCCCAGAGGAGCATTGCGGCTTTAAAAGTCTCCTCACCGTGACATGCTTAACAAGTCGCTCTCCGCAAGGAGAAATGTTGCCCCTTAGATACCGGTCTGATGCCTCTCACCCAGCCAAACCAGAACTCACACTTTGCACTGTTGAGCGGCAGTACCCTGCAACACAGTATCTGCAAATTGAGTTTCTGGTTCTGGCTTATATCCTACGTCATGTGATAAGGCTCGTTAAAAGGTCACTATTGACTTTTATTATTGTTACTTCCTGTAGGTGGCACTAGAGTTCTGGACCTTTTCCTCTCTGAAGAGACAATTTGCACAATCCCTTTAACACAAACACAGCCTTAATAAAGTGACCTCACTATAGAAACAAATGGTCACCTCATACTATCTAACAGACCATTTAATAACAATATACGCTGACAGACTTTTCATGTCTTTTTAATTAAAAAAATAGTCCAAAATTTATGCCTCTTAGTCATTTGTATTCAGTCAGATTATTCTGTGCAAACCATTGACTCAAACTGACAGTTTCACTGACATTATCCTTCTTTAAATGAGATGAGTGATATGCCATATATTTCATAATGCCCTTCGATTCCTCACAAATAATACACTTGCTGTAGGCAAAAGAGGTTAATTGTGACTTACATTTGGTGGAATTACTGCCTAGACAACTGATGCTTGTGGTGGTGGCTCTTCTGCTGTTGCTAGCGGATTCCATATTCTTAGCCATGGAATCTGTTTTATTATTTTATACTCCCAGTCAATTGTCACATTTCCTTTTATCATACATCCTTTTATCCCAAAAAATTATACCCTTGCCAAAAGGAATGTGTGGCACGCTAGAGGGTCTGGTTGCCACAGTGGTGGTAATACCATGTCTGGGAGCAATGACAGGGGTTTCCTGGCCAGGAACACATTACAGCAACACCTCCTGCTCCAGACCAGAAAGGGGGGGATCCTGCCCTTTATAACTGGGTCTGGAGGCGGGGTTAGTCAGTCTAAGTCTAGAGTCTAGTGTCAGGAGTCAAGTAGGACATGAAGGAGCAAGGAGCTGAGGATTGGATTTGGCAGAGCTCGTCCTAGCCGGAGTACATACAGAGATCCGGACACCGGAGTCCGAGGCTGCGGGGCTTGTATATCCAGCAGCAGAAACCGCACGGCAGGAGATTGTAGGTCTCCTGGCCCATCAGAAGCCTGGAGACTCAGCCACACGAGAGGATGAGTGCCACCACAGAGGAGCGAGGAATACATGGGATCCGAGTCGCCATCCATACGGGTGAGCACAGCACGTCACAATCTGGGACATGGGCTACAACACGACTATAAGCGGGATAGCCAAAGAGTACAGTCAGAACGGCAGGCCTACATCTCCACCTGGCAAGGAGGATTCTAGGATTGCTCCCAGACTGACCAGGCCCTCATCCCTAGCAAGTACTCCCGTTGGGGCCTATATAATTGCCACCAGTAAAAACCCTAGGACTGCACTGCAACGACTCCGTGTTGTCATTACTGATCCCGGCACCATCACCACCATCATCCATTCATGCTGCCCTGAAGCTCCACTCTTCCTGTGGGGAGTCACATCACCTTGCTGCACACACCATCAGCTTCAGTGGACTGCTCTGCAGCGGCGGTTCCCAATAACCGCATCCCACAGGTGGCGTAGTCGCACTATATATAACAGACACACATAGACTACCCTGGTTTGACCGCCCTGAGTCATGGACCAGGTCACCGCCACGGTAACTACAACCCCCAGCATCCACAAGGCCAGGCTCCGGGTACCCACGGCCCAGGGGGCGCGTCAACTTTGGCGTAGTCGGAAGGATTTCGTGCCCGCGACCACCGGGTACTGCGCGCCTTCACAGAATGTGTTGCATACCGTGGTGAACATTTCCCGCCATCTGCTGCCATTTTCCCGCCATTGTCCGCCATTTTCGGGTTGCCGCGTGGGAATAAGAGGGGCGTGATCGCTGAAAAGGCGTGAAGTACAAAGCCCCGCCCCACGCACTGACGCAGCGCCAGGTCCTGGAAGGAGCCACCGCGAACGCTGACGTCAGACACGTGCGACGCCAGGTCCTCGACAGAGACCATCGCCTGCGGAACTGCGGCCTACGGAAGAAAAGAGAAGGAAGGCAGGCCACGGTTCACTACGGGGGAGGAAGACGTTCGATATGGAGGGAACTTCAACCACCGTTGCGGCCGTTGCCGCGGTAATGCCATTCACCATGCCTTATATACCGGGGGCAGCGTGGTTGCCCCAGTATTCCGGAGAGTCGCACACCCTGAGTGACTTCAAGGAGAGACTAAGTAGTTTATTTAAAGTATACCCCCTGTCCGAGGAGCAGAAAGTGAGCATCCTAATAGGCCAGTTGATTAGTGCAGCCCAGAGAGAAGTAAAGTCCTGGTCAACCAGGGAAAAAGGGACCGTAAAAGAGATACTAGCCCGCCTAAAGGACACTTTTGACACCCGTACTACAGCAGAGATAAAAATGAAGTTTTATGGGTGCAAACAATGGGCACAAGACAGTGTATGGGACTATGCTTTAAACCTGCAGGAGGCGCTGAGGGCCATAAAACAGGTAGACCCTGAGAGTGTGCATGATGAAAACAGACTGTTAACTGAGCAATTTATTGAGGGTTTACTGTCCAGTGCCCACCGAACACAGCTGCGCATAATGGCTCTGCAAAACCCTGATTTGGACTTTGCTCAATTTAAGGACAGGGCCATCCGGGTGCTACGAGAACCAGCAGCAGGTGGCGCTACAGCTCACCACCGCCAGCTATCACCTACCACCAGGAGTTGGCACCCTTTTCCACGGAGCCTGTAGGAGCTGATGCACAAACTCTTGACAGTGCCCCGTCAACAGACCTGCACCATCAGGTCCAAGAGTTAACTAAAAGTGTAGCTGCACTAACCAAAACTGTGCAGTCCTTGCAGGTGTCTCCCAAAGGAAAGATCCAGATGGCTTCCAGTCTGGAGGATGTCCCGTGGCGCCGACAGAAGAGGATTCCACCATCCCGAGGGAGGAACAGCGACCGCTACGACCAGGACGGACAACCCATCTGCCGCCGCTGCAACCAGCCAGGACATTGTTAGTGTTGAGCCACCCCCGTAGTGTTCGAGTTCGGTTCGGTTCGTCGAACACCGGTATGTTCGCCGAACTGTTCGTCGAACTGTTCGTCGAACACCTTCGAACACAGTTAAAACCAATGGCAGGCAAACAAAAACACATAGAAACACATAGAAAACACCTTCAAAGGTGTCCAAAAGCTGACAAACTGCTCAGAAGACACAACTAACATATGGAAAAGTGACAAGTACATATAGTCATGCAAAAAGAAAAGAGGTGAAGGAGTAAAAGGAGGGGGAGACACAGATATAGGCATGTCACGCCCTTCTAAAACCAAAAAAGTGCGAAGCCAACAGGGCCAGTCCGTTCCTGCCCGTGCGACCTCCGTGTCGCCGGGTTTGTGCCAGAGCCGCGGTGGACCCTGACGGCCAGCCCCCAGCAGCGGCAAAAAAGCCTTGTCATAGCAGCAGACAAGTTTTTGAAGCTGCTGGTGCCTCCAACGTCCCCCGAACAACAAGATGCAGAGTCCTTCAGAGGTTTGCAGCTGTGCGTAAGCCATCCTGTCGACCTCCTCTATCCACTGCACACAAGCAGAAACGGCTCCAGTGGGCCAAACAATACATGAAGACTGACTTCAAAACTGTTTTGTTCACCGATGAGTGCCGTGCAACGCTCGATGGTCCAGATGGATGGAGTGGAGGATGGCTGGTTGATGGACACCCCATGCAAACACGGCTTCGGCGCCAACAAGGAGGAGGTGGAGTAATGTTTTGGGCTGGAATCATGAGGAGAGAGATTGTCGGCCCCTTTAGGAACCCTGAAGGGGTAAAGATGAACTCCATAATGTATGTGGAGTTTCTCAAACAGCACTGCCTGCCATTGTTAAAGAAGAAGAACCGTGTATTCGGCAGCAAGATCATTTTCATGCATGATAATGCACCGTCTCATGCTGCATATAACACATCTGCATCTCTGGCTGATATGGATATAAAAGGGGACAAACTTATGGTGGGACCCCCATGCTCCCCTGACCTTAACCCCATTGAGAACCTCTGGAGCATCATCAAAAGGAGTGTCTATGATGGCGGGAGGGAGTTCACATCTAAGCAACAGCTCTGTGAGGGTATTCTGTCCTCATACAAAACAGTTGAAGCACAAACCATCCAAAACCTGAAAAATTCAATGGACGAGAGAGTTCAGAAGCTCCTTTCGAACAAGGGGTCCTATGTGCAAATGTAACATCACCTACAATAAAGTTTTGAGTTGAAAACTGTTTGATTTCAGTTTCTAATAACCTGCTAATGCTTATAATTTCAAAAATGACCATTTTTTTGTTCTTTATTAAAGTGAAAAGGTTGATCGAAGAGTGTGGGGGATCTAAGAGAGTGGCAACCCAGTAGTCAGGATTACTTCGAATTCTGACAATCTGAGGGTCATGTTGCAGGTAGTGCAGCAAGAAGGCACTCATGTGTCTCGCGTATCTAGGAGCCCCAATATTATTTTCCGGGCTAGATGCAGCTAAAAATTATTATTAATTTGAAAGCTGGTGGAGATTAGTATAGATGGCCTAATAGAATCAGTACTGCAAACTGCTACAAAGCCCAAATTATTTTCCAGCCAAGATACAGATAAACATGATTAGTCATTTTAAATCTGGTGGAGTTTAGTATAGATGGCCTAATAGAATCAGTACTGCACACTGCAACAAGGCCCAAATTATTTTCCAGCCAAGATACAGATAAACATGATTAGTCATTTTAAATCTGGCGGAGTTTAGTATAGATGGCCTAATAGAATCAGTACTGCACACTGCTACAAGGCCCAAATTATTTTCCAGCCAAGATACAGATAAACATGATTAGTAATTTGAAAGCTTAAAACGGTTGGTGAGGTGATTTTAACAAATCATCAAGCTTTTACTCTCCCCAGGATGACACAGGGGTGGAAAAGTTGTTTCGGATCCATAATTTGTTCATCTTTATGAACGTGAGTCTGTCTACATTATCAGTGGAGAGCTGTGTGCGCTTATCTGTCAGCACACCACCAGCAGCGCTGAACACACGTTCAGACAGAACGCTGGCTGCGGGGCATGACAAGATCTCCAAGGTTTAAGTGGCGAGCTCCGGCCATTTATCCAGATTGGAAGCCCAGAAAGAGCAAGGGTCAATTGACACAGTCATGGCTTCAATGTTTACTTGGAGATACTCCTGTACCATCGTCTCTAGGCGTTGACTATGTGTCAGA
The DNA here is from genome assembly GCF_046119375.1 of Phyllobates terribilis. Classification (NCBI taxonomy): domain Eukaryota; kingdom Metazoa; phylum Chordata; class Amphibia; order Anura; family Dendrobatidae; genus Phyllobates; species Phyllobates terribilis. Next base: position 289,957,661 of record NW_027362761.1, read on the forward strand.
CTTCTTGTCTCCTGTGGCCTTGCAAAGGATGGGCTAAAAAAGTGGTGAAATGATTCCGCAAAATTGATGTTACCAGCAGATACTGTGTTTCTGTTACGTTTTGAGTGCTGAACACTCGACGGTCCCACGGTTGGCAAGTTGGAACTGTGAGATTCACTACGTGCACCACTAGTGTTTTGGGGAAAAGCACATGTAAGATTTTGCAACAGTCTCTGCTGATAATCCTGCATGCGTGCATCTCTTTCTATGGCAGGAATAATTTCTGCAAATTTACTTTTGTACCGGTGATCTAACAGTGTGGCAACCCAGTAGTCAGGATTATTTCTAATTCTCACAATTCGAGGGTGATGTTGCAGGTAGTGCAGCAAGAAGGCACTCATGTGTCTTGCGCATCCAGGAGCACCAAATCCCTGTTGTGTTGGTGGCGAGGTAACAATCATGCTTCCTTCCTCTACCCTCTCCCCCCAACCTCGCACAACAGAAATGTGATCAAGGTCTCTCTCATCTGATGAGTCTTCCATCAGTTCGTCCTCCACTCCTTCCTGGGCTCTTGCACCTTCCTCACTAGTTTGGCTGCTACCATGCGCCCTGGTAAAACCATCTCCCCCACCCTCACATGCCTGCCGCCTTTGTGCTGCCAACCATCTGGACCTTGCAGATGTTAGCCCTTCCGCATACAACTCTTCCTCCTCTACTTACTCCACGTCCTCTTGTGCCAACACCTGACTCCGAATTCTGCTCAACATGTGCTCCAGCATGTAAATCACCGGAATAGTCATGCTGATAATGGCATCGTCAGCACTAATCATCTTCATCGCCATTTCAAAACTATGCAGAAGGGTGCATAGGTCCCTGATCTGAGACCACTCCTCCTGCGTGATTTGCCCCACCTCTGGATCTCGTTGGCCCAGGCTATACGTCAGAACGTATTACACCAGGGCTTGTCGGTGCTGCCACAGTCTCTGCAACATGTGCAGAGTTGAATTCCACCAGGTAGGCACATCGCATTTTAGCCGGTGAAGTGGCAGGCCCAACGACTTCTGTAGAGATATAAGTCGCTGAGCTGCGGGATGCGAACGGCGGAAGTGAGCACACAGCGACCGTGCCCTCTGCAGAAAGCCATCTAGTCCGGGATAGTGGGCTAAAAATTGCTGGACAACCAGGTTCAACACGTGAGCCATACAAGGCACGTGTGTGACATTGCCCCGGCGAAGGGCTGCACCGAGGTTTGCAGCATTGTCGCACACGGCCTTCCCTGGTTTCAGGTCCAGTGGAGACAACCATTCATGAAACTGGTTCTCCAGAGCTGACCACAACTCCTCAGCTGTGTGACTCACATTTCCCAGACATTTCAAAGTAAAAACTGCCTGATGACATTGAGCCCTGCTGCCAGCATAGTAAGGAGGTGTGCAGGAGCCCTTCTGCGCAGTTAGAAAGCTTGTGGCATGACCAGACATGCTTTGGGTGCAGGTGGAGGACCGAGAGGAGGTTGAGGAGGCAGAAGCAGTGGAGGAACTTTGAGATAAAGAGGATTGATACACAACTCGTGGGGACGGCAAGACTTGGACAGCAGCCCTTTGTCCTGCTGTCACCATAGTTACCCAGTGCCCATTCAGCGACATGTAACGCCCCTGTCAATGCATACTCGTCCAAGTGTCTGTGGTGAAATGCACCCTGTCACACACAGAGTTTCTCAAAGAAACGGTGATGTTGTATGCGACATGCTGGTGGAGCACAGGCACACCTTTCTTTGAGAAGTAGTGCCGACTGGGCATCTGGTACTGGGGCACTGCGACGGACATAAGGTCTCGAAAATCCTCTGTGTCCACCAGGCGGAAAGGAAGCATTTCTGTAGCCAAGAGCTTGCAGATGGTGAAATTCAACCTCTTAGCTTTCTCATGGCTAGGAGGAAATGGTCTTTTACTTGTCCACATCTGAGGGACCAAGGGCTGGCTGTTGTGCTTAGACGGGGTTGAGAAGGGTGTCCCCGGCAAACTGCCGGTCTGTGAGGAAGATGCAGGCAGACATATTAGGTTGCCTTGATCCAAAGGTGGTGCTATCGATGTCGGATAGCGCTGAACACCAGCTGGTGTTTCCACTTCCAAAGAAAATGATGACCTGCAAATCACGCTGGCTGTTGCGGGTAAAGAGGTGGCAGGTCTGCGCCCCAAAACAGGTGTGACTGCTGTCCCCCCAGTCACAGAGGATGAAGAGGCCGCGGGTGCACAAGATGTGTATTTTTTGGCCACTACTTAGCTTTTGCTGACAAATGTTACAGATAACACGAGTTGGGTGATCTTTATCGATCTGAAAAAATGCCCAGGCTATGCAAGACTCAGCACTAATGCGACCTGAAGAGCCACCACGACTTGTGATCAGAGGCAGAGTTGTGTTTGAGGATGCAGTTGTTGACGTGCTTCCAGTACTACATCTCTGTCCAGGAAGGCGCAACCTGACCTCGTCGTCACTAGCATCCTCCTCCACCTCCTCTGCTGACCTCATCTCTTGGCTGACTGTGGGTTGACAGTAAGTGAGATCTCCAACCTCGTCATCATCACCCTGTGTGCTATCACACCCAACCTCTTCCTGCCCTGACAAAAAACTAAAGTTGTCGCTCCAATCAGGTATTTGAGTCTCATCATCATCTTCCTTATTGTCTCCACCAACTGGAGTTACAGTTTGGGAACGAGGGCCTACATTATGGTCAGAACCTTCTGCATCTGGTCCTGGATCCGACTCATAAAGATTCTGGGCATCAGTGCAGATCATTTTCTCGTCTGGATTCACAGAAGCTCTGGAGCTGACCACTGATTCCAAGGCTAAAGTATGAGTAAACAGCTCTGCAGACTTAACCATCTGTTCTACCCCATACTCAGACGGGCAGCTGGAGACTTGGGAGCTGTAAGGAAGCAAGTGCGATTGGGGTGACACCTCTGAGGACTGGAGTATTTGTGATGTTGAAGTTTAGGTGGAGGAGAGCCCACTTAAAGTAGCACTTGATATCCGTTGAAGCACCTGCTGTTTTTGTGCCTCATCTGTAATTTGTAGCGATTGGCGTGGTCGTAAGAAAGGGATCATATCACATTGTCCGCCAAAAGAAGTAGACATCTTAGTTTGGCTGAAAGATGGTCTTTCATCTGCAGATGTTACTGTTGCTTTAACACCTACCCCACGTACACAACCTTTTTTTCCCTTCCCAACGCGCCTATTCCCCTTTCCACCAGCAGCAGGCCTTTTTCCACTCATTTTGGTGGTTAACTAATTCACAACTCTGGAGTTGTTTGCACAAAAAACAATGGATGGGAACCGAGCAGAGCGGAGTGGCCAAACTGTGGTATTAGCCCAAAAGTATTGGCTGGGTTAGATGCAGATTAAAATTATTTTGAATTTGCAACCTGCTGGAGGTTAGTATAGATGGACTAATAGAACAAGTCCCACACACTGCTACAAGCCAAAATATTTTTTCAGAGCTAGATGCAGAAAACAATTATATTGAATTTGCAACCTGAAGGAGGTTAGTATAGATGGACTAATAGAAGAAGTCCCATACACTGCTACAAGCCAAAATATTTTTTCAGAGCTAGATGCAGAAAAAAATTAGATTGAATTTGCAACCTGATGGAGGTTAGTATAGATGGACTAATAGAACAAGTCCCACACACTGCTACAAGCCGAAGCCCAAATATTTTTTCAGAGCTAGATGCAGATAAAAATTATTTTGAATTTGCAACCTGCGGGAGGTTAATATCGATGTACTAATAGAAAAAGTCCCACACACTACTACAAGCCAAAATATTTTTTCAGAGCTAGATGCAGAAAAAAATTATATTGAATTTGCAACCTGATGGATGTTAGTATAGATGAACTAATAGAACAAGTCCCACACACTGCTACAAGCCAAAATATTTTTTCAGAGCTAGATGCAGAAAAAAAATATATTGAATTTGCAACCTGATGGATTTTAGTATAGATGGACTAATAGAACAAGTCCCACACACTGCTACAAGCCAAAATATTTTTTCAGAGCTAGATGCAGAAAAAAATTATATTGAATTTGCAACCTGATGGAGGTTAGTATAGATGGACTAATAGAACAAGTCCCACACACTGCTACAAGCCAAAATATTTTTTCAGAGCTAGATGCAGAAAAAAATTATATTGAATTTGCAACCTGATGGAGGTTAGTATAGATGGACTAATAGAACAAGTGCCACACACTGCTGCAAGCTGAAATATTTTTTCAGAGCTAGACGCAAAAAAAAATTATATTGAATTTGCAACCTGATGAAGGTTAGTATAGATGGACTAATAGAACAAGTCCCACACACTGCTACAATCCGAAGCCCAAATATTTTTTCAGATTTAGATGCAGATAAAAATTAATTTGAATTTGCAACCTGCTTGGAGGTTAGTATAGATGGACTAATAGAACAAGTCCCACACACTGCTACAAGCCGAAATATTTTTTCAGAGCTAGATGCAGAAAAAAATTATATTGAATTTGCAACCTGATGGAGGTTAGTATAGATGGACTAATAGAACAAGTCCCACACACTGTTACAAGCCGAAATATTTTTTCAGAGCTAGATGCAGAAAAAAATTATATTGAATTTGCAACCTGATGGATGTTAGTATAGATGGACTAATAGAACAAGTCCACAAACTGCTACAAGCCGAAGCCCAAATATTTTTTCAGAGCTAGATGCAGATAAAAATTATTTTGAATTTGCAACCTGGTGGAGGTTATTATAGATGGACTAATAGAATGCTGCTATGCCCAAAAGGTTTTACTTCACTAGGTGCAGTAAAAAAAATTGTATTCTATACACAGGTGGTGTAGCTTGCAACACAGATAGGCTTCTCCACTGACTAACACACACTGCAAGAGGACAAAAAGGATTTGCTTTGCTAGATTTAGCCAAATGCTGTGAAAAAAACTTGCACAGCACTGGCACAGACCTGCCTGGCAAAAAGTGATAGGAACTGATGTAACCTAGCCCTCAAAAGGACTGCAATTACAATTAGTCTTTACTCCCAACCTATCTATTTAAGAGCACAGACCTGCCTGATAAAAGTCGTGGGAAATGATGTAACCTAGTCCTTAAAAGGACTGCAATCACAACTCTTCCCTACTCCCAAGCTATCTGTAGATTTGTGCGAAAATTGGCTGGAAATTAACAAAGTTTAGCACACACAGCAACAGCGGTGCCGTCTAACATGCAGCTGCAGCAGTGAGAAAATGGTGGCGACGGGGAAAATGGCTGGGTCTTATAGGGCAAGGACATGTAACATACACTGCCAATGACACATGCCCTTGCTTGTGTGAAAAAAAGCAGTTCGCTCCATGTGTGCGCTGCTGATAGGCTGACAGATTGCACCTCCCCACTGTAATTGCGGTAAAGTGAAAAAAAAATGGAGATCTTCATTATTTCTGCAGAGATCCATCCCCTGCCCCTCCCCCCGCCCCGCTGTACACTGAAACTGCGTATTAACATTAATTTTCAGCATTACTGTGAAAAAATCCAGTTATGATTTTGGTGCATGAACAGTTATCGAACATAACCTCGAACAGCCGAATTTTTTATCAAATCGTTCGGGTTCGCCGAACGGCTCGAACACCGCCCAAAACAGCTTGAATTTGAGATTGGCTAACAGTTCGAGTCGAACACCACTCATCTCTAGACATTATGCAAGTTACTGTCATTTAAACGAGCAAAACCTGGGGCAGAGGGCCAACCCCGAGGCATAAGACCACCAGGTCCATCAAGCTGGCGAGACAAATATGTGGGAGGATGACCGGTTCAACCTGTAATGCTGGACGGTGTTCCAATGAGCGCGTTGCTGGACACTGGATCCCAGGTGACCACCATCCCCTACATTCTTTTAAAACGGTACTGGACTGACTCTGACATTACCCGCCGTCCAGATGAACATTTGAGCATTTATGCCAGCAATGGTCAACCCGTACCTCATCTGGGGTTCAAAAAAGTGACCATAAAGGTCGGCAAAGTCGAACTGCCAGCACAAGGACTGATCATTGTCGTCATTGATCGCCAAGAAAGTCATCCTATGATAACTTTAGGCACTAATGTCACTGAAAATTGTCTTGCAGAAATAATTGTCTTGTTACAGCAGGTTGCAGAAACCATCAGTTCCAGCCAGCAGGGGGTTTTACAAAGAGAGATCAGAGCCCTGATGAAAAGACAACAAGTAGAACTGTCTGGTGGTGAGATTGGCAGTGTTAGGATGAGTGACCCATTCCCTATTGCCATGCCCCCAAGAAGTGAAATGCTGATATGGTGCCGGGCAGCCATCGGTCTAAGGGGTAGAGATTACCAGGCCCTGGTAGAGCCCGTCTACTCTGAGAGTAGGCCCACCATTTTGACAGCCTGGGGGGTGGTTGATGTCCGCCATGGGAGAGTGCCATTCCGCATCCTGAACATTGGGGAAAAAGAAGTCCATTTGCCCGGTATGCCACCCTAGCCAAGCTATTCACCGTCAATCAAAATTCTATAAAGACAGTGGAACCCTTACCTCCATCCAAACAGGCGGAGGATAATGGCTCCAAGGGACAGATGGAGGACTGGTGTCAGAAGCTGCATGTGGGCACTGACTCCACCCCTCAACACCAAAAACAAGGAGTATACCGGGTGGTCCAGGAGTATGAGAGGGTCTTCAGTATACACCCACTCGACTTCGGGCAGGTAAAGGGGGTTAAACACCATATCCCCACGGGAGGCCATCCACCCATTAAAGAAAGGTACCGGCCTGTACCGCCAGCACACTACCAAAATGCCAAAGGGATGTTACGAGAGATGAAGGAGGCTGAGGTAATAAGAGACAGTTGTAGCCCCTTGGCAGCTCCATTAGTTCTTGTAAAGAAAAAGGATGACACAATGAGAATGTGTGTAGACTACAGGCAAATTAACCGCATAACTCATAAAGATGCATACCCGCTACCCAGGATAGAGGAGTCACTAGCTGCATTAAAATCTGCTAATTATTTCTCTACTTTGGATCTTACTAGTGGGTATTGGCAGGTTCCTGTAGCAGAGGCGGAAAAGGAAAATACCGCATTCACCACCCTGATGAGTCTCAGCGAGTTCAACTGCATGCCATTCGGGCTCTGCAACGCCTCAGGAACCTTCCAGCGGTTGATGGAGTGCTGTCTAGGACATAAGAATTTTGAGACAGTCCTCCTGTACCTGGATGATGTCATAGTATACTCCAAGACATATGAGGATCATCTGAAGCACCTGGCGGAATGTTTGAAGCCCTGGCTTGCTTTGACCTGAAGGTGAAGCCATCAAAGTGCCACCTGCTGAAGCCCAAAGTACAGTACTTAGGACATGTGGTAAGCGCTGACGGTGTAGCACCAGACCCCGACAAGATCACCGTAATCAAGGACTGGCTGAGACCTTCCAACATCAAAGAAGTGCGGCAGTTCCTCGGGTTGTTAGGCTACTACCGAAGGTTTATACCAGGCTTCACCAAAATGGCGGCACATATGCAGGACCTCCTGATAGGCCAGTCCAGAAAGGCCAAGAACCAGAAACCACCATTCAAATGGGACAAGCTGGAAGATGAGTCCTTCACTAGGCTGAAGATGGGTCTCACAGGAGACTAGGTCCTGGCCTACCCTGATTATGGACAGCCCTTCATCCTTCACACGGACGCGAGCAACGTGGGACTGGGAGCAGTGCTGTCCTAGATCCAACAAGACAGAGAAAGGGTAATAGCCTACGCCAGCAGGAAGCTCCGGCCCACAGAAAGGAACCCAGAAAACGACAGCTCCTTCAAGTTGGAGTTCCTCGCCGTGGTCTGGGCCGTGACAGAGCGCTTCAAGCATTATCTCGCCTCCTCCAAATTCACCGTCTTCACGGATAATAACCCGCTGACACACCTGGACACTGCAAAACTTGGTGCCCTGGAACAAAGATGGATGGCCCGACTGTCTAATTATGAATTCACCATCAAGTACCGGGCTGGGCACAAGAATGCAAACGCAGATGCGCTGTCCAGAATGCCTAACTTGCCAGACGAGAAGACCCAGAGGAGCTGGAAGAGATAGAGATCCCCGCTTTCCACCGCCATGGGATAAAGCAGTGCTCCCATTGTGTGGACAACAGGTGCTCTGCCAACAGAGAAGCCACGTTCAATCCATTGCCCCACCATGGATGGGCAGAAACACAAGACAGTGACCCGGCTGTTCGCCTAGTCAAAGAGTTGCTGACACGAGCTGACTCATACCCTGATTCAGATGCTCCAGAAGAGACCAAACAGCTGTGGAAAGAAAAGAGCAAGCTGTTCATCTATGAAGAGAAGCTGTGTCGATGAACTGTCAACTCCCGGACACATGAGCTGGTCTGGCAGGTGGTAGTCCCGAGGCAAGATGCGTCTATGGTCCTGGAAGCGTATCACGATGGAGCGGGACATTTTGGATGGAAGAAGCTGGATGTCCTGCTACGTGAACGGTTCTATTGGGTTGGCATGAGGAAAGCAGTCGAGAGGTGGTGTCGAGAATGCGGACCATACAACCTGAGAAGAAAAGACTGTGACAGCCAGAGGGCTCCCCTGCAGCCCATCATCACCAAGCAGCCACTCAAACTGGTAGCCCTGGACCATGTGAAGCTATCCCCGAGCAGGTCAGGCTATGTCTACGCTCTCACCATCATAGACCACTACTCCCGGTTCCTGGTAGTAGTGCCAGTCAAGGACCAGACGGCTCAGACAGCAGCCAGAGCTTTCCAACAGCACTTCTGCCGCCCCCATGATTACCCAGAACGTGTGCTAACTGACCAAGGTCCGGCCTTCGAAGCGGAGGTATTCCAGGAATTCGGCAACCTGTATGGCTGCAAGAAGATCCAGACAACGCCTTATCACCCCCAGACCAACGGGATGTGTGAAAAGATGATCCAGGTGGTGATAGACCTACTGAAGACATTGCCCCTGGAGGAACGCAGTCTGTGGCCAGAAAAGTTGCCAGACCTGGTGGACCTCTACAATCATATCCCAGTGAATTCCACCAACTGCACACCAGCAGACGTGGTAAGCTGCCTGTCGACTTCCTTGACCTCACTTTCTTTCATGACAATAAAGAAATTCACACAAGAACCTACTTTAAACCTGTAGATGCGAACAGTTATGTCCATTATCAAAGTGGACACTACACTAAATGGTTGAGGAATATCCCGCTCAACCAATACAAAAGAATTAAGAGGAACTGTAGTATGGACTTAGATTTCATCAACCAATCAAAAGTTTTATCACATAGATTTCTTGAAAGAAGTTACCCGAAAAAATTGATCCAGAGAGCATTCTCTGAAAGCAAAAAAATAGAACAGATAGATTTAATCTCTAATAATACAAAAACAAAAAAATCAGCATCCAACACTATGTTTAATTTTAATTTTATCACCACTTTTTCAGCCCAGAACAAGAGAATTCGTTTACTTCTGAAAAAACATTGGGGTATACTTCTCAATGATCCCATATTGGGGAGGCTTCTACCCAACAACCCCCTGATAACCTTCCGAAGGGCCCCGACATTAAAAAATATGTTGGCCCCAAGTCGGCTAAAGAAAAAAGAGGATTTTACTCCCTCTGTAGAAAAGCCCAGACAAGGCTCCTATAGATGTGGCATCCCGAGATGCCTATGTTGCTCCAGCATCATTCATAATGCGAAAAATTTTCCACCAGACAGTGAAAATCCCGGTGAGTTCCAAATCAAATATCATTTGACTTGCCAATCCAGTTTCGTCATCTATGTCATTATATGCGAATGTAAGAAATTATATGTGGGAAGGACAACACAACAGCTACATAAAAGAATAAACTCACACAGGTATAATATAAAAGAAGGATTTTTACAACATGGCCTTTCTAGGCATTATGCAATATATCACAATAAAAGGATCTCATTTCGGGTGATCCCCACTGACCATGTCCCCCATGAGACCTCCAACCAAGTCCAGACTCTTAACAGGAAAGAGATCTTCTGGATTCACAAGCCGAACACTATAAATCCACATGGACTCAATGAAGCAACTGATTTGTTCAATTAATTGAGATATATTTATGGACTCTGCTTTGTTCCTCTGTACAACCCACCTCCTTTTTTTCTTTGTATTTTGTAATAATGAATGTTACTGAAAAAAATCAGCTCTTTCTAGGAAGGGGTTTCATCCCTTTCAGTGTGGTTTGTCTTTGCTCCCTTTTATCTAACCCCCGTTTTTTCCATTATTTTTGACCCATCAATTGCTATGTGATTTTTATAAGGATCACCTAACTGCAATTTCTTATAAAATTGAATATCCCTTCTTTTAAACTAGTCTAAGAGCTTTGGAGCTCCTTTTATCCATTAGTATTATTATTATCATTAATATTATTTTCATTTATTTTGATTCTTGTGAAACCATTACCAAATAAAGAGATCAAATCAAATTCACCCATGGCTTACTGGTTTAAAGCAGCAGTAGCAGCAGCGTGCTGACAAAGAACAGATGGGTCAACATCATAGGTTCAAGCACACCCCTAGCTTGTAAAATTTATTTAATCATTTTTTAATGTATTAAAAAAAAAAAAAAAAAAAAACAGCAGTCATATTTTTAAATGTTTAAGCGATATATTCCATTATGCTTTATGATTGTTTTGTGTGTGCTTTACGGTGTATACATTTATTTAGTCTGATTCCCCGCCCACTGGGTGTGGTGATTTTTTTGTAAGGGATGCTTCTCCATGTGTATCCTTTTGCTATAAATAACAGACCCTGTATGTGTATGTGTATAGACTGTCCTGAGGAAGTGGTGTGATCACCACAAAACGCGTAGAAATAAAGTCTATTTTATTATTACATCGACTTGGATTCCTCTGGTACATAATTCTGACAGGCGAGCAGCGCAGTTTGATGCCCCATTCTCTTCACCCAACAAAGGATCATCGATCTGGATATGGGAGTTCTGACACCAGAGGACGCCTCACCCGATGCGGATTGGGACACTGAGCGGCAACAGCAATACCGTAAGGTACAAGAAAGTGTTGAAAGAAGTCTGTCCCAAGCAAGAGAAAGGCAAGAGAAGACTTACAATCAACATGCACCTGCTGTTCCCCTGTCACCTGGAGAGCAAGTCCTAAAGAGGAAGAGGCGACTCCACAAGATGGATTACCAGTGGGAGGAAGAGCCGTACACCATTCTACCCTCAAACCATGATAACACCAAGGTGTGCCTCATAAGTAAGGACGGAGGTGAGACAACAGCAACAGTTTCCAGAGACCACCTGAAGAAATGTCCCGAGCAGCTACAACATGCTGAAGAAGGCCAAGATATCCCTCAACCCGCTGAGGAAGTGGAATAAATGGTCAGCACAGTACTCGGAGTATGTCCACAGTCGTGGACACAAGTTTATAATGCAATAGTTGTGCCAGTCCGTACATTTCTCCAACCAGCCCCTCAGGAAACTGCAGAAGTCCCAGTAGAGTTGGAAGAACCATTGGCCCCGGAGGCAGAAGATTCCTCATCAGCAGACCAGGAGAATCTATCCTCTGCTAGTAGCAAACCAGCCGTACCCACCGTAAACCAAAGGATCCGTAGGAAGCTGCCCAACCTACCAGAGACACCTCCAAACACCTGTAATGAGGTGAACATTGAACCCGCCACACCAGGGGTAGATACAGTGGACCAAGGTAGAACACAGACAGACAGTGTGTTACGTAGGTCTACCAGAATCACCAGAGGTCAGATCCCTGCTCGATGGAGAATTTAAAGTGTAATGTATAATTGTATTATTGCAAATGTTGTATATGTGTGCACTAAATATGTTTTTCCAGTTACCCGACAGGGTCCAAAAAGACTTTCAGGTTATGGACGGTGGATAACCAAAAACTTTACCTGTAAATAGTTACACCGGTAAAGTGCCCCTTTTGTGCCAGACCACAGAACAAAAACCCGTGGAGGTGGCTGAAGACGTGGTCCAGCATCCGGATGATCAATGCCCTGTAGCCACCCCAGGGCCTCCGTGGAGGGTTTGGGACGGGTCCCTTAAACTACATCTTCAGTGGAATGGACACCTGGTTACGGATGATACCGTGACCTAAAAAGACAGTAATGCCTGTAAATATGTTCATGTATTGTTATCTGTTATATTTTTGCAAAATATGTTCAGTCCCGGAGTACTGAAATTTACTAGGGGGGAATGTGTCACCCCAGAGGGTCTGGTTGCCACAGTGGTAGTAATACCATGTCTGGGAGCAAAACATGGGTTTCCTGGCCAGGAATACATTACAAGCAACACCTCCTGCTCCAGACCAGAAAGGGGAGGATCCTGCCTTTTAAAACTGGGTCTGGAGGCTGGGTTAGTCAGTCTAAGTCTAGAGTCTAGTGTCAGGAGTCAAGTAGGACATGAAGGAGCAAGGAGCTGAGGACTGGAGCTGGCAGAGCTCATCCTAGCCGGAGTACATACAGAGAACTGGACACCGGAGTCCGAGGCTGCGGGGATTGTATATACAGCAGCAGAAACCACATGGCAGGAGATTTTAGGTCTCCAGGCCCATCAGAAGCCCGGAGGCTCAGCCACACGAGAGGATCAGTGCTGCCACAGAGGAGCGAGGAATACACGGGATCCGAGTCCCCAGCCATACGAGTGAGCATAGCACGTCACACTCAGGGACGTGGGCTACAACACGACTATAAGCGGGATAGCCAAAGAGTACAGTCAGAACGGCAGGCCTACAACTCCACCTGGCCAGGAGGATTCTAGGATTGCTCCCAGACTGACCAGGCCCTCATCCCTAGCAAGTACTCCCGTTGGGGCCTATATAATTGCCACCAGTAAAAACCCTAGGACTGCACTGCAACGACTCCATGTTGTCATTACTGATCCCGGCACTATTACCACCATCATCCATACACGCTGCCCTGAAGCTCCACTCTTCCTGTGGGGAGTCACATCACCTTGCTTCACACACCATCAGCTTCAGTGGACTGCTCCGCAGCGGCGGTTCCCAATAACCGCATCCCACAGGTGGCGTAGTCGGACTATATATAACAGACACACATAGACTACCCTGGTTTGACCGCCCTGAGTCACGGACCGGGTCACCGCCACGGTGACTACAACCCCCAGCATCCACAAGGCCCGGCTCCGTATACCCCACGGCCCAGGAGGAGCATCAAATGTAACACGAAAAGCTAGATAGGTAGGTACACGTATAAGTTTCAAAATTTGACAGCGGTCATAGTATAGATGTGGCATATACGGTTGTCAAAATGGGCTAGTAAAGTAGGGGTGCGAAAACAGACATGCCTAGTTAAATGTCTACAATTCTTTTTTTAGAACAATTCAACCTTCTCTCAAAATTATGTGATAAGTAATGCTAGATTACAGATTTTTAGGTTAAAATTATTATGCTGGTTGATGGCTTTCTAGAACTTTAAGTATAAATGAAAAAATGTCTAATAATTATTGAAATGCAGCAAGACAGATGCCAGCTACACTACATCATATCGCTGCACAATCACACTGGCACTGCTGCTGACCCCTCATCTATCCCTCTTTGTTCCCCTCTATTAATTGAATCTTCATGTTATTCACAAACTACTTCTCTCATCTTCTTCACTGCTCCAGATGTACAACACATTACTCTCTGGAGTATTTGTTCAATGTTTTAGGACTTGCTCTTCATATCTATAATGATATATGTGAGCTGTGATGTCTTCTTACTATACCAAATCACCCTAAAATGACTGCTGCATTCCATGCTTAGGCTTTTATATGTGATATGTTAGTTCTCTTGATTGGCTGTGCTATGCCATGTGAAATGTAAGTTGCAAGTCCATTGAAGTCGTGCTTGCATTCGCGTAAGCCTTTTGTGACTGATGAAATCTTCAATGTATAAAAAGGCAGAGGACAATTTTTTGGTCATTCACACATATTGAATTGCAAATTCTTCAAATTTTATTTTTTGTACTCAAATTCTATTTGCATAAACCAATTTAATTTTCACTATTTAGAGTTGTACCTAATACCTGTTATTCTGAGAAAAGAAAAAAAATAGTGATAGCAGTGTACACTCCAGAATAAACCACTGATAGTGGGATGTGTTAAAGCAGAACTTGTGCTGAGCTTTATAGTTCTACTAATGCTATACCTTTGCCACTCACCAGATCTGTCACTTAAAAAAGGAGACCCCATCCTGCCAGAAGTCAAGAAGTGAAAAAGACTTTTAAAAGAGGCAATCTTGATTGGCTTTTTCTAGTTATTTTTGCCTATTTTTTGCTCCATACATGAGTTGACAATTATATGGAGAATATACATTTTGCTGTGAAATATTAAGTGATTGATAGATTAAAAAAATGCTAAATTAATAGATCTAGAAAAAAACACATTGGGCAGGGTACTAAAAATGTCTTAAAATTAAACGGCTAAGAATTAGGCTAGATAATCCAATGCTACCACAGTAGCACTTGCTGGATGATGAATTGAAATGAAATCTGTTAGTAGAATGAACCCTTTTAAATTGTCTATATGGACATGGAGGTCATAGGAAGCTGAATAAAATGATACCTTGATATTTGTAATCCGATGTATTATTTCAGAGAAATCCACTTTTTTCCTATATGCTAATGAGTTGATTCCTATAACTTACATGCCCATATAGATGGCTTAAAAGGGTTCTCCCAACTGATAGATTTCCTTTAATACATCTTTAGATTGTCTACTGTAACTTTGACTCAATTTGGAAAGCCATAGTCATACTAACTCCCTGATATGTGTCAGGTTCAAATAGTGTCTAAATTACTTGAAGCAAACCTGTCAGCAGGATTTTGCTAAGTAAACTACAGGCAGTGTCATGTTGGGGCTGTTACATGGATTAAAATGATACCTGAGGTGAAGAAATCTGTCTTGTGGTTCTTGTTTAATCAGTGTTTGCAGTTTTGGGTTAATGATATGCTCATTGTTATGTTCTGCTACCAGAGCTAAGGAAAGAGAGGAGATCTGTCCCTACGATAGAACTCAGCTTGATCCCTACGATGTAACAGGGGACCTGATCCTGCGATCAGACCTGCTAAAGTCCTCAGCTAGTCTGTACGGAGACCTATAGATGTGGGGAAGGAATCCCTACAAGTACTAGGGACTGGAAGCAAAATGGACACCTCCTAACAGAAATAGTAGCAGACAGACGAACAAACAAAATATATAGAACACAGAGGTCCGAAGACCAAGCAAACTAACAGAGTTAGATACTGAGCACCGGCTAGCTAAAGAGTAGTAATACAATGAAGTCCAGCAAAGCCAGAAGGGCAGAGCAGGACTAAATAGGCCAACAAGGTCATGTGACCAGCAATAGAAAAAACCTAAGAGCAAGGTTCTAACAGTACCCCCCCTTCTAAGAGGATCCTCCGGATCCCCTAGGACCAGGCTTATCAGGAAATCTCCTGTGAAACGCTCTGATAAGTCTGGACGCGGAAACATCATCCGACCTCACCCATGAGTTATCCTCGGGTCCGAAACCTTTCCAGGCCACGAGATACTGCAAACTACCTCTATACCGTCTAGAATTAAGGATATGAGAAATTTCATATTCCCCGTCCTCCACCACCGGAGGAACAGAGGCAGAGGCGTCACAATCCGACACAACAGCTTTTTTCAACAGAGAGACATGAAACACCGGATTAATTCTCCAGGAGGTAGAAACCTCCAACCTAACAGCAGATTGGTTGACAACCTGAAGCACCTTAAAGGGCCCTACAAACTTGGGACCCAATTTCTTAGAAGGAATCCTCAACCGCAGATTCCTAAAGGACAACCAAACCATGTCACCAACAGCGAACAAAACCTCCTGTCGTTTCCTATCAAAGTAGTCTTTAGATTTTCTGTTAGCCTCCTGAAGATTACCACGCACATCCGTCCAAACTCTCTCCACTGTCAGTACACACATTCTCATGACCAGAAACTGACATAGCAGAGGATTTGCTCTCATTAACCCTTGCACGCAGTCTCCTATCCACCCGTATAGCTAATTGCATAGCCTGTTGCAAATCTTCAGGTGTGGGATAAGCAATTAGCAGATCTTTAACCCTTTCACTAAGCCCAGCAAGAAAAAGACTCTTCAGAGCAGAATCGTTCCACCTTATTTGAGTAGACCACCGACGGAAATGAGTACAATATTTTTCCACATTACCTGATCCCTGTCTCAAACGTCTCAACTCAGTCTCAGCAGATGAGACACGATCAGGATCATCATATAATAGCCCCAAAGCAGAAAAAAAACTATCCACTGATCTAAAGCATGTATCACTAGGTTGCAAAGAAAAGGCCCACTCCTGAGGCTCTTTGCGCAAAAGTGACATTATGAACCCTATGCGCTGGGATTCATCCCCAGAGGACCTGAGTCTCAAATGAAAATACAATAAGCAAGCATTTTTAAATGAAAAAAATTCTTGGTGTTCACCAAAAAATAAATCAGGCAAATGTACCTTAGGCTCCAAGAAATGTGCTCCAGAACAGTTACTCACGTGCTGATGGAGCTCGGCCACCTCCAGAGAGAGTCCCTGCAGGTGTTTAGCCAAATCCAGAACCGACACCATGATGGAACAGAAAAATCTTTCCTTAGAGAATTTGTGGGCTGGACTTACTGTTATGTTCTGCTACCAGAGCTAAGGAAAGAGAGGAGATCTGTCCCTACGATAGAACTCAGCTTGAACCCTACGATGTAACAGGGGACCTGATCCTGCGATCAGACCTGCTAAAGTCCTCAGCTAGTCTGTACGGAGACCTATAGATGTGGGGAAGGAATCCCTACAAGTACTAGGGACTGGAAGCAAAATGGACACCTCCTAACAGAAATAGTAGCAGACAGACGAACAAACAAAATATATAGAACACAGAGGTCCGAAGACCAAGCAAACTAACAGAGTTAGATACTGAGCACCGGCTAGCTAAAGAGTAGTAATACAATGAAGTCCAGCAAAGCCAGAAGGGTGGAGCAGGACTAAATAGGCCAACAAGGTCATGTGACCAGCAATAGAAAAAACCTAAGAGCAAGGTTCTAACACTCGTGCTCCGGGGCGTGACTGTAGGCAAGCTCTTATCCTGGTGCTCTAGTCCAGATCAGCAAGATAAGACTTGCCTACAGGCCCGCCCCGAAGAACAAGTATGTTCCTCATCATACAGACAGACACAGAGAGACAAATAGGGGTGGGCCTGTGGGCAGGTCTTTTCTTGCTGATCTGGCAATAAGCACCAGGATTACACCCTACCTGCAGTCCCGCTCCAGAGCACGGGCATATCATTAACTCAAAATTGCAAATACTAATTACACAAGAACCACAAGATGGATTTCTTCACATCAGGTCATATTAATCAGTGCAGCAGCCTCAACATGACAATGCCTGTAGTTTACTTAGCAAAATCCTGCTGACAAATTCTCTTTAAAGACGGGTGATTTTTTATTTTTTCTTCCCCTTATTCCAAGAGCCATTACTTTTTTATTTTTCCATTGATATAGCCATGTGAGGGCTTATATTTTGTTAGACAAGCTTTTTTTTTAATGATACCATTCATTTTATCATATGATGCACTGGAAAGTGGAAAAAATTCAAAGTGTGGCAAAATAGCAAAAAAAAGGGCAATTCTGCAAAGGTTTTACGAGTTTTCATTTTACAGCATTGATTTTACAATAAAACGGACCTGGCACTATGATTGTACAGGTCAGTATGATTATGCATATACCAAACATGCATAGTTTTTGTTTTAGGTAATAAAAAAAAATCAAAAATTTGTAAAAAAAAAATTACTTAAGTCGCCACATTCCAAGAGCCATTTTGAATTTTCAGAATATGGGGGTGTGTGAGGGCTTGTTTTTTGACACCTGAACCAATGTTTTTATTGACATAATTCTGGGGTAGATATGATGTTTTGATCTCTTATTACATGTTATTATTGACATAATTTTGGGGTAGATACAATGTTTTGATCACCTGCAATGTCATTTTTTTCAGTTGTTTCAATGGCTGAAAAACTGCATTTCTGGCATTTTGATTTTTTTCCTACTTTTGCCATTTACAGATCAGATTAATTTATTTTATATTTTAATAGATCAGACTTTTATGATTGCAGCGATACCAAATATGTGTATTTTTTTAAAAAATTCTTAATTTTTAATGGAGGAAAAAGGAAGTGATTTGAACATTTATATATTTTTTATTTTTCTCATATCTTTTACATTTTTTTTTACTTTTCACAGCATTTGTTAGTCCCCAAAGGGAACTTGAACCTGCGATCACCTGCTAGTGCATTGCTGTATATAGCAGAAATCATGGTCTCCTATGAAAGACAGCTACAGGCTGGTTTTCACATTAGTACCCTGATGACAGTCACAAGGGTCTTCAGTAAACTCCTGGCTGTCATGGCAACACATCGACAACCCGTGATCATGTCGTGTGAGCACTGATGAGGGGAAAGAATGGCCTGCCCCCTGCCAGTGTGTTGTTAATGTTGCTGTCACAGACTGACAGTTTTGCTCCACTCATGGCTGTTAGAGGCAGATAAAAACTGAATACTTCAGCCATTATTTGCAGGGACAGATGTGGGCTCGGTGTGTGAGCCTGCATCAAAAGCAGGAAGAAAACTTATGACAGACATAGTAAGTAGTAATGAGCAAACGTGCTTGCCACTGCTCGGTACTCACCCGAGCATCACTGCGCTCGACAAGCTCGGCGCTCGGCGAGTATTTCCGGGTTGCTTGGGTGGGAACTCGGGTCCCATTCCTGCATGTTTGGCGCTCTTTAGAGAGCCAATGAACATTCAGGGATTGCCTGCCACGCACTGTAATGCCGTAGCCATGTTGGCTGTCGCATTACAATTAATTGGCTGGCCGCACAGCATAATCAGTTCTATATAAGACCTGGCGCCGCTATGCTGGTCACAGTGTACACCAGAATCAGGCAGAGAAGGGAGAGGTGCTGCTGCGTCAGGGAGAGATTTGCTTGTTTATAGTCAGTATAGGTATTCCACAACATATATACATATATATATATATATATATACACATATATATATCCAACTGAATTAACAGTTCGTCTGAGGACTAATTGAGCTGCATATATTCAGTGGTGATAGTAGGAGTTAGGCAGGCAGGCAGGGTATGTGGCAGACTGCACTGCATGATACAGCACAAGAGGGTCCATTGAACGTCCTGTTAGTATATGTATTCCACAACATATATATCAATCTGAAATAATAGTCCTTCTGAGGATATAATCAGTGCTAGGCAGGCAGGCAGTGTATGTGGCAGACTGCAGTGTATGATACAGCACAAGAGGGTCCGCTGAACGTCCTGTCTGCTGTTGCTGTAATAATTATAGATATTTGTAGACATAGCCCCAGATATCAGGGGCCAGGGAATTTTTTTTTTATCCTGGTTACTTGCTTAAAAAGCAGTCCAGAGTACACCATTTTTCTCCTCCATTTGCTTGTTCTCACTGCAGAATAAAGCCATATCTGTTCCATATTTGAGCGATAAAAATCCAGAAATTTGAACTGAACGTGGAAAATATTGGCCTCCTTTTCCATTCTGTTGCAGTGTTTCGGTCAACCTATTCACACTAGGTGTCTGTGAAGAATAGTATTAGTAAATTACAGGCCTGCTATTTAAAACTGTGGTCCTCTGTCAGACATATCACCTATAAGAGTGTTCCAAAATCAGCCATTTCTTGCATTTTCATTTCGTTGCAGTGTGTCGGTCAAGCTATTCACACTATGTGTCTGTGTAGAATAATATTAGTAAATTACAGGCCTGCTATTTAAAACCATGGTTCTCTGTCAGACGTATCACATATAACTGCGGTTCAAATCCAGCCATTTGTAGTGAACGTGGAAAATATTGTCCTCCATTTATAGATTGTAGCAGTGGGTCAGTGTACACCATTTTACAGCTCCATTTGCTTGTTCGCAGAATACAGCCAGATTTTTATTGTTTTATTCATATTACTGTATTGTGGAAGCAGAGGAACTTTTTTCAATGATCAGACGCACGTGATCCATGACTGCCGCAATAATGCAGAAATTTTGTGGAGTCTGCCAAATATTCCACTCCTTTTAAAGTCAGCCACCTGTGTTTTGTTGAACCAATTGACACTTGGTCGCTGACAAATACCATAATAACCGTGGTCATCAGACGTTATCCCATATGACTGCCCTAATAATCCAGCAATTATTGTGAGCGTGTCAAATATTACGCTCCATTTAAAGTATTGCAGTCGAGGGTTCAAGCCTACTCTCTATGACAAATAGCATATCTATGAACAATGTTGTCAGAGTATTATGTCACTTTTGCAGACTGACAAAAATAAACATACAAAAAAGAAGCTAAAATGGAAAACATGTTAAGAAACATTGTTTCCAGGGTAATGACTTGTATATAAGGCCAAAGAAATAAAAAAAAAAATGTACGGACTGTGGAAGACATTTATGCGACCAGAATGAACACTCATGTGGTGATGATACCACCTAGCAGCAGAATCTGTTCCTATTGTAAATGCATCTGACAGCGTTATCGATAGGGAATAGAATAGATTTTAATTATTTTTGGGTAGCACCAGCAGCACGCAGTATAAGGCAATAATACCTGTCTGGATCGGTGTAATACGCTATCCATACTGCGATACCTCACCCGTAAAAGAATTTCAGATAAGACAGTTAATATTCTAGAACATAGAATCTATTTGAATTGTCCTTCCCATTATTAAGGAGTGTGTCTCCTATACTGTGATTGCATGTGCAACAATTTCAAGGGCTGCCAAAAATTAGGACGCACTCCAATACACATTTGAAGAGACGTAAAAAAAAAAATAAAATAAATAAATAACAGTAGGATCTTTCTTTAGTATAAAAACCAGACTAGCCAATGTAACCTCAATGTAATCACATTGTTCAGCTCCTGCACCTCATCCTCCGGTTTGGCCTCCATCTCCTAAATGACCACATCAGTCAGCTAGAAGCACTGCAGCACTGCTTTGGTCAAGCGGCAACAGGCTGTGCTGAAGAAAATATGCTTAATGCTTAGGTGACAAACCACCCTGCACTGCAGAGTTGTTGAAATCTGTAACACAGCAGCCTGATCTGTGGCTATCACTGCTGAGCATACAGCAAGGCATGGTCATGTGTGACAATGGGCGGAACCTGGTGGCGGAGAAATGACAGCCGGAGTAGATACGGTTTCCCTCTATGCCAGTCCTTTCACTGAGCTAAAGAATATGGCTGTGGTGAAATATAACTCTCACCGAGAAGCAGTGTCAGTGAAAAACATTGGGCCCTCCAGAGGATTTTATTTTGAGGGCCCACCTTTCTCCCCCGGTCAAGAGCCCCATAGCAGCTGCAAGGTTTGCGCTATCATGAACTCTCCTGATGGAGAAGCCAGGGCCCACCCGAGAATTCTCTGGTGGGCCCTTAAAACCCTGCCGAGAAGCAGCCCTGGCTAAGAAAAGTGTGTGGGAAGGTTCCTGGACACTCTGTGGCTGCATTTTTACTGTGGAATGGCTCCAGCAATCTATAAGATTGCAATCTAAGATCCCTTCACTGGCTCCCCATTAGCCAGAGACTTAAGTTCAAAACCGTAACCATGACATGCAAAGCCATTCACAACCTGTCTGCTTCATATATCCTAGTCTCCCGGTACATACCAGCAAGCAACCTCCAATCTTCACAAGATCTCCTTCTATACTCCAGACTTCTCTCCTCTACCCACAATCGCATACAAGATTTTTCCTGTGCATCCCTTCTACTCTTGAACTGTGTACCCCAACATATCAGACTCTCGATTACTGTTGAAACCTTTAAAAGGAAGCTGAAGACCCACCTCTTCTGACAAGCCTACAACCTGCAGTAACTCTCGCTCCACCATACCGCTTCACAACCAGCTGTACCCTCACCTACTGTATCCTCACCCATCCCTTATAGACTGTATGTGAGCCCTCACGAGCAGGGTCCTCTCTGCTCTTGTACCAGTCAGTGACTTCTTTTCACATGTAAAGTGCAATGGAATAAATGACGCTATAATAATTAATAATAATAATTATACTTCTTGTACTCTGGGTCAATTGATGGCACTTTCCTGGTGACTGCCTCTAAATTGATGTGTTTTGGCAGCTCTTGGTCCCGTTTGAAGGTGTTGTATATACGTTTGGTTTTGGCACCCATTGAATCCAATGTCATTTGGCAATGTTCGGCAAATATTCAACAATTACATTGGCGAATATTGCAAAAACGGCGATTGTAATCAAAAAGAATATTGAAATATTTGCTCGTCTCTAATCAGAAACACCCTTAAAAAAATTATGTGGATGTTTCTTCACAGTCTCCCTGGTGATATGCTGGTAGAGGATGAGGAGAAGGAGGAGGGCGACATAAAATAGAACAATTCCTGAAGGGTATACCCATGTTTGGGTGTGAAGGGGTGTATGGGAATAGTCCCCCCAAAAAATAACCACTGGATTTGAGTTTATGTTTGATGCTATCATCTGGTGGTGTTGAGAAGTCAGGCCCAATTCAGCCCTTGTTCATTTTTATAAGAGTCAGCCTGTCAGCAATTTCAGTTGACAGGCGGATGCGCCTATCAGTTTTATCAGTTATAATGCCCCTGGCGGCTTTAAAAACTATCTCTGACAAAATGCTAGTGTCCAGGACCTCCAAGGCATAGAAAGACAGTTCATGACACGTGTCCTGCTTGCATCTTCCAACACTTTTCCCTCCATGTCAGAGTACCCCATGTATCAGGGCCTGGGTGCTGGGAGAGTCTGAGAAAACTTTCTTAGACCTTTGACAGCGTTCTATTGCCTCTGCCACATCTGGTTTGTTTCTTCCTCTCTTGTACTCCTTGGTTGTCCAATGAACTGACTGACTGTGAACTCTGCTGCCAGAGCTGTCAGATGGGAATTTTTTTTTGTAATAATTCATCAACAATAGCCTGAACTTAATATCTCCCAAAATGAACCTCCCTCTACTAGCCTATCCATACCTGACTTTACAATTTCCTTTAGGTGCTGCCACCATAACTCCCACTTGGCACGCCTGATATCTTGGAGTCATATTTGACACACAACTTTTCTTTATTCAACTTGGAAAATCACTCACTCGCTCATATCACCTGTACATTAAAAACTTCTCCAGAAGTCAACCTTTTCTCACCTTTGATACTGCAAAAACTCTTACTGTCACTCTTATTCACTACTGCACCTCTCTTCTAATCGGTCTCCCTCTAAACAAAGTGTCTCCTCTCCAATCCTTTCTGAATGCAGCAGCCAGGGTCATATTTCTATTAAGCCGCTTCACTGGCGCCTCTACCCTGTGCCAGTCATTGCACCGGTTAGGTTAAACAATCACTACAGAATACAATACAAACTCATCTCTCTCACCCACCAATCTGTCCACAGTTCTGCACCGGCCAATATCTCTTCCCTCATTTCTGTGTATCACCACTCCTGTGCCCTCCATTCTGCAACTGATCTAAGACAGATATCCTCCTTAATCAGAACCTCACACCCCAGTCTCCAAGAATTCTCTCATGCCGTGCCAGTTTTCTGTAATACCCAAAATGCGTACAACACGATGGTCACGGTAAAGGCAGAGGAATATAAAGTCGGCCTTGTGTGCCAGACGGCCAACAGCCAACAATTCCCTGTTCTCACCAAGAGTGTTACTGTCTATGTTCTCTTCCTCCTCCTCATTATTAACCAATCTGTGCTGAGATGAGGCTGGGTAGCATCACCCTGTACAGTTCCTTGCTCCACCTGCAATGCCTCCTCTTTAATTGTGAGCAGTGAGCATTTCAGTAGACAGAGAAATGGGATGGTGATGCTAATTATGGCGTCGCCGCTCACCATCTTGGTGGGGTCCTCAAAGTTTTGGAGGAGGGCACAGATGTCAGACATCCATGCCGACTCATAAGCTCTTATGTGCAGAGGCTGACCTGAATGCCGACGGACGTGTTGAAACTGGTACTCAACAACTGCTCTCTGCTGCTCAAAATCATTCCAAACATCTGCAATGTTGATTTCCAATGCGTAGTCACATCGCACACTAGTCGGTGAGCTGGAAGCTGCAAACACTGTTGAAGCACTGCCAAGGTGGCGGAAGCTGTAGCTGAATTTCTGAAATGGGCACACAGGTGGCATACTTTCACAAGCAGCTCTGGCAGATCCTTGTAGATTTTGAGAAACTGAAGAACCACTAAGTTGAGAACATGGGCCAGGCATGGTACATGTGCAGGCTTGCCTAGCTTCTGAGCTGACACCAGGTTCTCGCCTAAGCATACAGTCCTGCTTATTGTTATTGCCACACATGAAGTTTAAGTAAATAATCTGGAATATGTCCTGAAATAATGAATCAAGTGATAGAGATGGAGGCTGAAGAGGAGGAGGAGGAGGTAGTGCAGGAGCTGTAGAATGTAGGGGTAACCCAGGGCCCGCAATCCTCTTCGGTCGAGAGGATGTGTTCCATCCTAGGGTCCCACTGGGTCCCGGCTTCCACAATATTAACCCAGTGGAATGAATCAGTGAGATTAACCATCCCTCGCCACATTCACTTGTCCACGTGTTTGTGGTTAGGCGGTCCTTCCCACTTAAATGCGCTGGTGAGGGCATGGGTAATGTTCTGGGATGCACTTTTGGAAGGAGGAGACGACACCAGGAGAAATAGTGGTGGCTGGGGACCGAGTATGGACACCCGGACGCAGCCGCCATGAAGTTCTGAAATGCTACTGCCTACACGAGCCTAAAGGCAACATTAAAAGTGCAAGAAGTCCAGAAATGTAGCAGTTTAGGATTGCAGCCTGTGTGTGGGTGGGTGGTTGGCTGCATACTTGCGCTTGCATTACATGTAACACAAAGCTAAAGAGACAGATGATCCAACTATCATAAATAATTTGGTCGTTGTCTAGGAGACCGAGCACAATATTAACCCAGTGACTTGCATCCGTGAGATGTACCGTCCCTGGCCACATTCACTTGTCCACGTGATTGTGGTTAGGCGGTCCTTCCCACTTAAGTGCACTGGGAAGGGCACGGGTAATTTTCTTGTCGAAGGCGGAGATGATACCAGAGAAATAGTGGCGGCTGGGGACCGAGTATGGACACCCAGCAGCCGCCATGATGTTGTGGAAAGCTTCCACCTCTTGAGCCTAAAAGGCAACATTCCAAGTGCAAGCAGTCCATAAATGTGTCAGTTTAGTATTGCGGCCTGTGGGTGGGTGGGTGTCTGGCTAGCTGCATACATGCGCTTGCATTCCAAGAACTGTGGAAGGAACAACTGAAAGCTGCAAAGGAACAAGGACTTGGATGATGATGGTTGCAAGTCTGCAATGACAGGTGCAGGGCGGGAGGCATCTTCGCATGTCCATGGACAAGGGATTGGCGTGCACTCACAACAGCGGAAGAGGCAGTGGTGTCACCAACAGACACTGTTTCTGTATCTTTGTGTTTGGCTCAGCTTGTCTGGTGCTTTGTTGTAATGTGCCCGAGCATGCTGGTGGTGGTCAGGCTGGTAGTTTTGGTGCTCTTGCTGATGCTGGCCTTTCAGATGTTGCAAATGGCCTTTTTGGGGCTATCTAAACAGTCTTTAAAAAAGAATCAGATTCAGGAAGACCTAAAAGTTGTACTGGCAACTTCCGTCATGTTGGTGTGCTGGGAGCAGGTGCCCGCCTTGTGTCTGTGGCCACCGCACTGCTTGCTCCTGCCTGTTGTGGTGCTACATCTCCCTCCCCCTGTGTGCTGCTGTCCTTGCTCTACATGTCCCCTTGCCAGGTTGGTTAGTGACTTCATCATCCACCGCTTCGTTGTCCACTTCCGCACCCTGGCCCTCCTCCAGACTTTCTGTTCATTGTGTCTCATCATTATCCGCCTCTTGCGACAGTATTTGCACTTTCCCACCGTCACCTTCGGGTGACCATGGCTCCTCAAATCGCCACATGTGATTTTCTGTTGCCGTGCTCGAAGCTGGCCGGTCAAGAGGCCCAAATATATTGATGGAAAAGTGAACAGCTGTTGGGGTAACCCTGGACTCTAATCTCTCCTTCAAACCACATATCCAAGCTCTTTCCACTTCCGAACGGACCGAGCGAGAGGCCAGGATCTATAAATGCAAAGATGAACAAAACAGCTCTTCGAAGTGTCCAAATGTGGGATCAGTTGTCTCAGGGCACTCGGAATGGTGGAAGGAAGGAGGATCAGGGTGGGGAAGATGTCGACTCCAAGTAAAAAAAATCTCAAGGATCCGAACATTCCTCAACCACGAATCTACAAAAACACTAGTGCACGCGCTCATTATCTCCCTTCTCGACGACTGCAACCTCCTTCTCTGTGGCCTCCTTTCTAACACTCTCGCATTCCTCCAATCTATCCTAAACTCTGTTGCTCGACTAATCCACCTGTCCCCTCACTATTCCCTGGCCTCTCCTCTCTGTCAATCCCTTTAATGGCTCCCCATTACCCAGAGACTCCAGTTCAAAACCCTAACCTTGGAATGCAAAACTATCCCCTATCGTGCATCCCTCCCTCTCTGGAACTCTCTACCCCACCATTTCTGACTCTCGCCTACTGTTGAAACCTTTAAAAGGAAGCTGAAGATGCACCTCTTGCGATATGCGTACAACCTGCAGTAACCCTTGCTCCACCATTCCACTGCAAGACCAGCTCTAGCCTCACCTACCATATCCTCACCCATGCCTTGTAGACTAAGCCTTCGCGGGCAGGGTCCTCTCCTGTACCAGTCGCTCTCATATTTTTGTTCAAGATTATTGTAATTATTTTTGCGATGTATATCCCTTTTTCAAATATAAATTGCCTTTGAATAAATGGCGATAAAGTAATAATAATATTGTTATCCAGACTCACATCTACTGAGACTGGACCATGTGGAACACAGGGTGGTGGTGGTAGCAAACTGACTGGAAATTTTATCTGCTATCCAACCAACAACCTTTTCACACTGCTCTGGCTTCAATAGTGGTGTTCTGCGGCCCCTAGAAATGGGGACAGGAAGGTAGTTCGACATGACGTGGGTGTTTGTTGTGCTCCCTCAGTAGGCACAGATTCATCTTGCCCACGGCCTCTGCGTGTACTTCCATCATCACTATAACATCCACTTCCCTGTCCCTTGACACACACCTTGCCAATTTTAAATGGAGTTTAAGATTTGTCACATTGCCAAAAATGTCTGTATTATTACCGCAGTAATATAGAATCACGTCTGATGAGATGACCACAGTTTTAGGCAGTGCCCTGGGAGTCAGAGATGCTTCCAGGGGTCTTTCCAATGCTGATCCCATGTCACACACCACATGTTCAGATAAGGTTCTAAAATGTTAAAATGACATTTCCCAGTGAATGCATTTGTCTTGGTAGAAAGCAATGCAAAACTGCAAAAACACATCAAAAACATAGCCCAAGGTGTGGAGGAGCATTTTTGTTCTTGTATATTTATTTTGCCTTATATACAAGTCATTATCCTGGAAAGGATGTTCCTTAACATATTTCCCAAGAAAATCCATTTTGATTTAGTTTTTGTATGTTTTATTGTGAGTCCGTAAAAGTGGCGTAATACCTCTGACAACACTGTTGACAGCAGTAACCTAGGAGTCAGAAATGCTTCCAGGGTTCTTCCCCATGCTGTTCCCATGCCATTTGAGCACTGTTCATATCAATTTGGGCAATTTTTAGGCCCTCTGCAGACTGCTGGGGGGGAGTCACCAGAGAAATGCTTACGTTTCCCTTAGACTTACATTGGGCTCATTACCCGGACCGAGCACTCGAGCATTCCAATTTGCTCGACTCGAACAATGTGTACCCGAGCATTTTAGTGCTCGCTCATCGCTAACAGTAAGTCAAAAGTCGCTAAGGAGGTTTCTAAAGGTTGTGCACAACATGTGCTCAACTTAATTGTAAATTAAATTCAACACTTTTACCTGTGGTCAACATGACCATTAGATAAGCGCAACCGGTAAGATTCATGTAAGTAGTTACAAGCTTAATTTGTGTTATTCTTTTTTTCATATTTTTGTTTTGTTATATTCCCTATGTAATCATATTTGCTGCAGAATTTGAGCACATGTCACTCTCTTATTGCATTCACATGAAAGACAGATCTTGCAGCAGATTTGTCTGTTATGTAGAATTACACAGTGTATAAATCCACCATAATGGAAACGGCTATGCAAGATGTTAAAGTTTACATAAAAAAATATTTAATTATGATCATTTTGTCTTGTTGTAACTATTAAATATGTAGCACTATAGTTTTCTTTAATTGCTATATTATATATGGACCTTAGTAATTTAGTAATTAACTTTAACACAGTCTAACTAAATAACTTTCCTTACTACTGAACCACTTTTATTATAGACAGAATTCCCAGTAATAAAAAAGTAATGCTAATTTAAGGGTTTGAAAATGAAAATGATTACTTAGCTTTTTTACAAAAAAATGGTTGTATTGCATTATTATTATCTATGGGAAAGATGAATAAAGCTAAATTACAAAAGCAGCACACATCAGTGTTGCTAATTAATTGGATTAATGAAAGGGCAGTGCGAATTAAGTCTGGCTTGACTAATTTCAATAGAAACTGAATATCAATCCCAAAAGTAATTGGAATATGGATGAAGTAAATTGAGTTAAACTAAGGAAGTGTGGAATTCATTAGCCCACCCACTCTATGTAGTAGTTAATATGCAAACTATTAACATGCAAATACATGCAAATGATACATGTATTTATTTTATTTAGATTTTATGTCTACCTATTTTAAGATTAATTTAAAATAAACTTTAATAAGGGAAAAGAGTTAAAAATTGCTTGCATAGTTCAAAAGTTTTTAAATTGTCCATCATAATTTTATTCAAAGTTAGAACTAAAGAAAACATTTTTACATTAACTAATACATATTACTCTTAAGGCTATGTTCCCCCATGAGTATTTGGTGAGTTTTTGATTTTTCTAATTTTCTGAGGCATTTTTGCACCTATTAGCTAAATTAAGTTATTGAATTTTGTTTTAATTGTATTTGTGAGTACATTTTGTTCATGCATTTTTTATGCTGCAGTTTTTATCTCTTTTTACAGTAGTATGTCATGTTTTAAATAAAGCTGCTTTGTTTTGATATTTCCTGGCATTTGTCTTTGACAAAACTTTAGTAATACCGTCAAGTTTGGATTAAATGCATTTGTGCAGTGGAAACGCACTCAAAACAAGCATGTGGATTTTACCTGTGGATTTTCCACATGTAATACAATTTGCTCAAAAAACTCAACACCAGCAAGAGAAATTGACATGGTCTGAATTTTAAAGATTCACCCCAAGTGCACTTCCCACAGCATAAAAAGGTACAGTGAGAATGAGATTTATGTAAATCCAATCCACTTTGCTGGAAAGACTGTAAGATGCTGCTTTTTTGTGCAGTGAAAAAAAAACTCAGCGTCAAAAACTCAACAAAAACACATTGTGGGAACTTAGCATAAAATAATTTAAAATAACATACATGGTCATTTATGCTTGTTATTAGGTTTTATTTAGTGATGGTGATGTTTTGTTTGCTGATGAGCAAATGTGTAAAAATTTCGAAACTTGGCAATTTTCTTGAATTTCACCAAATTGAATGTTCCTTATTATGCTTTGAGGCCTCTCCAGGTCCCAGAGCTTAAAAAAATATTGTCTTTAATCGGATCCTCTGCTTGTCCTGTGCATCCTGTTCAGCTCTTCCGTCATCTTCATATGGCACCGATGCTAGAAGAGCTAACTAGGCATTAGACATCATGATTTGTATTGCCTGAAGCTTAGGCTTGGTGCTACTTCAGATGTCACTGCCCCATTATAGATTGGGTTGTGATGGTTAGTGTGTAGAGCTGAACAAATCAATTTTAAATGAATACAATTGGAATTTCAGAAAATATGTAGATTCTAACTAACTCCAGTCTCTTTTTCACTATTCTTCAGTGTACCGACACCTGCAATGTATTAATGCACATTCTGACATAACTTTACACATAGCAATGGAGGAATCAATGAAGAGTGAAAAGGAAGTGAGTCGCAAAGCAGAGTGGGGCCTTTAGAAACCTAGTAGATGACCAGAGGGGAGTCGCGATCACAGGAAAAGGTGAGGGGCTAGGAGAGTATGATAGCTGAAACATTTTTTAACCCCCTCTCAGTCAATCTGTTTCTTATGCTTTGTGGTTGGGAGATTTCTGTGATGGAGAAGGGATAACGGAGAGGCATGGAGGACTGGATGGCAGGATGTAAGGGCTGCAAAGTAAGTGAGCGAGGAGGTTTTGAATTACCATTATTTTCTTTTTGATCATTTTCCTAATCCTCTATGGTTTAGAGAAACAGTTGCCACAATTGGCCACAATTTTACTGAATCACAAGCAGCGAATTGAAAAAAATTGAATTTTTTGTAGAATTTGAGAAAAAGTAAATTCTACTTCCATAGTTTTGCATCCATACTAGTCAGGACTCATTTAAAATATTATGTACAATTTTTGACTCCAATATATTAGTCGGACATAGCTGAAAAGAATGGATATAGAGGAGAACGATTAAGGTTATTAAGAAAAAGGGTGGCCTGGAGTACAATAGGAGCAATTCAGTTTGGAAAATTACTTCTTATTGAGATCTTATTACAATGTTTAATTACTGTATTTTTCGGACTATAAGACGCACCCCAAATTTTAGGGTGGAAAATAGGAAAAAAAATATTTTTTATAAGATGAGGACCGTCTTATAGTCTGAATAGGTATTTTACCTGGGGTTCGGTGGAGCTGGGGTCACAGGAGGCAGGGTCCTTCAGGAAGCCGGCGGAAGTGGAGGCATGCTGGTACCTGGTGGCTGGGGGCCTGGCGCTGGGGGCTTGGTGCCCTGGTACCTGGGTGCCTGGTGCCCTGGTACCTGGGGTGCTGGTGGCCTGGTACCTGGGGTGCTGTGGGCCGGGGTGCTGGTGGCCTGGTGCTGGTGGCCTGGGGTGCTGGGGGCCATGGTGCTGGGGGCCTGGTACCTGGGGTGCTGGTACCTGGGGTGCTGGGGGCCAGGGGCCTGGAACCTGGGGTACTGGTACCTGGGGTGCTGGGGGCCTGGGTGCTGGTGGCCTGGGTGCTGGTGCCTGGGGGCCGGGGTGCTGGTGGCCTGGTGCTGGTGGCCTGGGGTGCTGGAGCCTGGTACCTGGGGTGCTGGTACCTGGGGTGCTGGGGGTCGGGCTGCAGGAAGCCTGGTACCTGGGGTGCTGGTACCTGGGTGCTGGGGGCCTGGGTGCTGGTGGCCTGGTTGCTGGTGCCTGGGGGTCGGGGTGCTGGTGGCTTGGTACATGGGGTGCTGGTGCCTGGGGTACTGGTGGCCTATTGCTGGTGGCCTGGTACCTGGGGTGCTAGGGGCCAGGGTGCTGGGGACCTGGTACCTGGGTGCTGGTGCCTGGTACCTAGGGTGCTGGTGGCCGGTGGCCTGGTACCTGGGGTGCTGTTGGTCTGGTGCCCTAGTCCTGGTGGCCTCATACCTGGGGTGCTGGGGGGCCGGGATGCTGGGGGCCTGGTGCCGGTGTATTGCGGTGGTGGTGGAGCGGGATCGCAGGGTGGCGGCGGATGAAGAGGTGAGGAGGGCTTGTATCTGGCAGGGGGGCGGGCCTGGCTGGGTACCGGGGCCGGGGTATTGCTGTGAGCGGAGTGGCAGAGCAGAGTGAGTGGCTTCCGGTGGCCGCGGCCATCTTTCTGAAGCTGTGCACTACGGAAAAATGGCCGCCGACTTGGCAGAGCACATGCGTTGGCTCCGGCGGCCATTTTCCTGTACTGCACAGCTCCAGGAACATGGCCATGGCCACCGGAAGCCGCTCACTCTGCTCTGCCACTCCATTCACAGCAATACACCGGCCCCTGTACCCTGCCAAGCCTGGCCCCGGTACCCGGCCAGGCTCGGCCCCCAGCCAGATACCTGCCCGCCTCACCTATTCTTCCACCGCCGCCCTGCGATCTCGCTCCACCACCATCGGTAAGATGCGTTCAGACCATAAGACGCACCCCCCATTTTCCTCCCAAATTTGGGGGAAAAAAAGTGCGTTTTATGGTCCGAAAAATACGGTATATTAATATAGAGTACAGAGATCTTTCCAACGATCTTTTACATCTAAAGCTGCAATGATGACATGGAGCATCATCTACATCTAAAGAAAAGAAGGCTTCATCATTGCAGAGAGCCATTCTTTACTGTACATGCAGTAATACTATGAAACTCTTTGCCACACAATGTTGTGATCATCCTTGATTCATTGAATACGTTCATCGTGGACCTGGCTGTCTTTTGAAAAAATTTAATATTAACAGATTATGGGTACTAAATTTCTGCAATTGGGCATTGATCTAAGGATCTAGGGGACTAGTTTGAATTTTTTTCCTAATATGGGGAAATTAGCATCTGTCAGAAGGGGTTTTTGCCTGCCACTGAACCAATGCATTAAGATTAGAGGAGCTGTGTCTATTTTAAGATTATAGCAGCTGTTTCTATTTTAATCTTATTAACTTTGAAACTATTAAATGTTATTCATATTTGTATGTATATTTCATCTATATGCCTTATGTTTGGGAGGGTAATTATATGAATGTGTACATGAATAAAACTGAAATCAGTCTACCTGAAAAAAGAAAACTATTGTTTAACCATAACATAAGTACTCAATGTGTATCTACCAGCGTAACTATAATCTTTAAGAAGATACTTGAATGTTTATTACTATAATCAATCTTTCCAAGTGCAAGCTAACATAAAGCCCAAGTAATATTGATACATGGAAAAATAAAGGTGGCATATTCATTTAAGACCTCATTTTATTTACAAAGTAATTGCAGCCTCAAATCAAAAAAACAAAAGTTCTTTGTAACAGGGTATTGTATGGAGGCACCCTACATTATCATTAAACAGAGAAACCTATAGATCAGGATCATGAAGCTGTAAGTACTGTCTGCTCTAAAGCCTATGGTCAGGTTCACAAAATGCAGTTGTTTCATATATGCTAACAAGGTTCTTTATTTTCTAGGTCCTAAAATAGATGCAGCCTATGCTTTTAATACTGTTTTTAAAGCATATGTTTTGCTTGAAGAAGTCTAAGTTATGACTTTTCCAAATGTTTACTGCAGAAAAGTTATTCTCCGTGAATTGAATGTTTTTCTCCAGACACCAGAGCATAATAAACCTAGGAAGTAAAAATATAAAAAAAACAAAATGAATACTCACCTCACTGCTCACTGCTGACCTATTCTGTCATCTCTAGGCTAGGAACTCCAGCATGAAAAGGATTCAGAGCTCAATGTGCACCATGCATTTACTGGGGTGTTGTGACATTACAATGTCAACCATGATCTGAAGTCAAAAGAATATGGGTGGAGGTCCGGATGAAGGGCTGCAAGGATGGCAGGTCAAGTAAGTGGCTATGTAGTATTATTACTTCTTATTATTTCCTTGGCCCTTTACAGTTCAGCAAAATTGTTCACACAGCTGGCCTCCATTTTGCTCAATTTTGCATAGAGGAAAATGCAAAAAAATCTGTAACATAGAGAACAAAAGTTTTTGTAAAATTCAAGAAGAACCTAATTCCACTCAAATAAATTTGCTCATTTCTAATCAATATATAATCGTATTGCTTTCACAGTAATGTTTTAGCAATAAATTAAAAGAGAGAAAAAACAGCCATACTTGCAATACCATGTCCAGACTGCCTTATCAGGGCCCCAATGATAAAGGCTGACCAACAATGGACTAATAAGATGAAGACAATACATGAGGTATTGGTCAATTTTTTGACCAAAATACACAAGCTCGCCACTCTACTCAAGGGTCCTCACTGTGAGTACCTACACTAAATTCAGCAACTTGGGGAACATATCTAGCACCCATCACCACCTAACTTTTTCCTTTCCATTGCACTGCTTTACATGAGACTGTGTGATTCTAAAAGCAATCCGTATTTGATAAAGGCCCATGTTCTATTTAATTTAAATTCTAATACACATTATTACTTGGAGTACCGAATAGTTTACTGTACCCATACATATCATATTATCAGCAATGTATCTCTTATTTACACACGCAATGTTTTACCGAGAGCAATGATTTTTGAACCTGTCCAAAATTATCCAATTTCACCATGAAAGAGCATCCTTTTGCTAATTCATTTGGGAATTGCCAACAAAATATATGTTGCACATACATTCACACACTGTATGTTGCATAAACACATACATATACACACTATATGTTAAACATGCTCACTGTGTTATACACAGTGTGTGCTAAACACACTGTATTTTACATATAAACACCAGTATACAACACACACATCAGCATATAAAAATGACACACACTTTCTAGTATATAACGTACACATAAGTAGATAACAATTCAAGCATCAGTATATAACACACGCATCAGTATATACAGTGCTCAGCATACATGAGTACATCCTCTTTGAAAAGTAAGATTTTAATCAATATTTCATTGAATACAAGAAGAATTTCCAAAATTTTGACAAAACTGAGTTTCATAGAACATTTTTAACACATAATATGAAAGTAAAGTTAATAATATAACTTTCATTAAAAAATCTTAAATTTTCCTCAAATTAGTTAATGGAAAAATGAATACACCCAACATCAAAAACAACTACATCTAGTATTTTGTATGACCTCTAGTGATGAGCGAGCACTAAAATGCTCGGGTACTTGTTGCTCGGGTCGAGCAAATTGGAATGCTCAAGTGCTCGGTCCGAGTAATGAGCCCAATGTAAGTCTATGGGGAACTCAAGCATTTTTCTGGCAGTCCCCCCCCCCTGGCGGTCTGCAGAGGGCCTAAAAATTGCCCAAATCAATGGGAACAGTGCTTAAATGACATGCAAAAAGCATGGGGAAGACCCGTGGAAGCATTCCTGACTCCCAGGTCACTACTGTCAACAATGTTGTCAGAGTATTACACCACTTTTACGGAGTCACAATAAAACATGCAAAAATGAAACCAAAATGGATTTTCCTAGGAAATATGTTAAGGAATATCCTTTCCAGGATAATGACTTGTATATCAGGCAAAATAAATAACCAAAAACAATAATGCTCCTCCACACCTTGGGCTATGTTCATACATAGCATTTTTGATGTGTTTTTTCACTTTTGCATTGCTTTCAACCGTGACAAATCCATTCACCGGGAAATGTTAACATTAACATTTTAGAAACCTTATCTGGCCATGTGGTGTGTGAAACAGCATCAGACACATCCTGCTTCATTTATGAAGGAGTTATTGTGAAAAACACTATTTTTACAGCCTTACTATTCTTAAAGGGCCAGTAGTCAGCTATGCCTTGTTGTTCCCATTATTAAAGAGTGGGTCTCCTATACTGTTATTACATATGCAGTGAGTGCAAGGGCTGCCAAAATTTGGATGCACTCCAATACCCCTTTGAAGAGACATAGAGGAGGGTCTCAGTAAAAAAAATGTTCCATTATAAAGAAGTGTGTCTCCTATAGTGGTAATGCCCATGCTGTGACTGCAAGGGCTGCCAAAATTTGGGAAAAACTCAACTATCAATTTAAAGATACATAGAGCTGGGCCACAGTAACGAGCACGACATGTTCCCATTAGAAAGGAGAGGGTATGCTATACAGATATAGGATATGCAGTGAGTCCAACGTCTGCCAAAATTTAGGAAAATACCCACTAACAATTTAAACACACATAGAGCTGGGCCACAGTAACGACATGTTTCCATTAGAAAGGAGAGAGTCTGCTATTCAGCTATAGTGTATGCAGTGAGTCCAACGGCTGCAAAAATTTAGGAAAAATCCAGTAACAATTTAAAGACACATAGAGCTGGGCTACAGTAACGAGTATGACATGTTCCCATTAAAAAGGAGTGGGTCTCCCATACTGTTTGCCTATGGAGTGAATGCAACAGCTGCCAAAAATGAGGAGGAACTCCTAAACCCCTTGCAACAGATGTAGAGGTCAGAAAGCCTCCTGAAAATAATGTTCCCATTATTAGGAAGTGGGTCTCCCATACTGTTTGTCTATGCAGTGAATGCAATGGCTGTCAAAAATTTGAAGGCACTCCCATACCCGTTGCAACAGATGTAGAGGTCGGAGGGCCTCCTGAAAACAATGTTCCCATTATTAGAAAGAGGGTCTCCCATACTGTTTGCCTATGCAGTGAATTCAACGACTGCCAAAAATTTGGAGGCACTCCAATGCCCCTTGCAAGAGATGTAGAGGTCGGAGGGCCTCCTGAAAACAATGTTCTCATTATTAGGTAGAGGGTCCCCCATACTACTTGCCTATGCAGTGAATGCAATGGCTGGCAAAAATTTGGAGGAACTCCAATGCCCCTTGCAAGAGTCGTAGAGTTTGGAAGGCCTCCTGAAAACAATAATCCCATTATTTATAAGTGGGTCTCCCATGCTGTTTTCCTATGCAGTGAATGCAACGACTGCCAAAAATTTGAAGGTACTGTAATGCACCTAGCAATAGACGTAGAGGTCGGAGGGCCTCATGAAAACAATGTTCCCATTATTAGCAAGTTGGTCTCCCATACTGTTTGCCTATGCAGTGAATGCAAGGGCTGCCAAAAATTTGGAGGAAATCCAATGCCCCTTGCAAGAGACGTAGAGGTCGGAGGGCCTACTGATAACAATGTTCCCACTATTAGAAAGTGGGTCTCCCATACTGTTTGCCTATGCAGTGAATGCAACGGCTGCCAAAAATTTGAGGCACTCCAATCCAATGCCCCTTTCAAGAAACATAGAGGTTGGAGGGCCTCCTGTAAACAATGTTCCCATTATTAGGAAGTGGGTCTCTCATACTTTTTGACTATGCAGTGAATGCAACGGCTGCCCAAAAATTTGGAGGAACTCCAATGCTCCTTGCAAGAGACGTAGAGGTCGGAGTGCCTCCTGATAACAATGATCCCATTATTAGGAAGTGGGCCTCCCATACTGTTTGCCTATGCAGTGAATGCAACGGCGGCCAAAAATTTGGAGGCACTCCAATCCAATGCCTCTTTCAAGAGATGTAGAGGTCGGAGGGCCTCCTGAATACAATATTCCCATTATTAGGAAGTCGGTCTCTCATACTGTTTGCCTATGCAGTGAATGCAATGGCTGCCAAAAATTTGGAGGCACTCCATTGCCCCTTGCAAGAGACATAGAGGTCAGAGGGCCTCCTGAAAACAATGTTCCTAATATTTAAAGGTGGGTCCCCCATACTGTTTGCCTATGCAATGAATGCAACGGCTGCCAAAATTTGAAGGCACTCTAATGCCCCTTGCAATAGACGTAGAGGTCGGAGGGCCTCCGAAAAAAACAATGTTAACATTATTAGCAAGTTGGTCTCCCATACTGTTTGCCTATACAGTGAATGCAATAGCTGCCTAAAATTTGGAGGAAATCCAATGCCCCTTGCAAGAGATGCAGAGGTCGGAGGGCCTCCTCAAAACAATGTTCCCATTATTAGAAAGTGGGTCTCCCATACTGTTTGCCTATGCAGTGAATGCAACGGCTGCCAAAAATTTGAGGCACTCCAATCCAATGCCCCTTTCAAGAGATGTAGAGGTTGGAGGGCCTCCTGATAACAATGATGCCATTATTAGGAAGTGGGTCTCCCATACTGCTTGCCTATGCATTGAATGCAACGGCTGCCCGAAATTTGGTGGCACTCCAATACCCCTTGCAAGAGAAGTAGAGGTCGGAGGGCCTCCTGATAACAATGATCCCATTATTAGGAAGTGGGTCTCCCATACTGTTTGCCTATGCAGTGAATGCAACAGCTGCCAAAAATTTGGAGGCACTCCAATCCAATGCCTCTTTCAAGAGACGTAGAGGTCGGAGTGCATCCTGAATGCAATGTTCCTATTATTAGGAAGTGGGTCTCTCATACTGTTTGCCTATGCAGTGAATGCAATGGCTACCAAAAATTTGAAGGCACTACATTGACCCTTGCAAGAGACATAAAGGTTGGAGGGCCTCCTGAAATCAATGTTCCCATTATTAGGAAGTGGGTCTTCCATACTGTTTTCCTATGCAGTGAATTCAACGGCTGCCAAAAATTTGGAGGCACTCCAATGCCCCTTGCAAGAGATGTAGAGGTCGGAGGGCCTCCTGAACACAATGTTCCTAATATTAGGAGGTGGGTCCTCCATACTGTTTGCCTATGCAGTGAATGCAACGGCTGCCAAATATTTGGAGGAACTCCAATGCCCCTTGTAAGAGACGTAGAGGTTGGAAGGCCTCCTGAAAACAATATTCCCATTATTTAAAAGTGGGTCTCCCATAATGTTTGCCTATGCAGTGAATGCAACGACTGCCAAATATTTGAATGCACTGTAATGCCCCCTGCAATAGAGGTAGAGGTCGGAGGGCCTCCGGAAAACAATGTTCCCATTATTAGCACGTTGGTCTCCCATACTGTTTGCCTATGCAGTGAATGCAATAGCTGCCTAAAATTTGGAGGAAATCCAATGCCCCTTGCAAGAGACATAGAGGTCAGAGGCCCTCCTGATAACAATGTTCCCATTACTAGAAAGTGGGCATCCCATAATGTTTGCCTATGCAGTGAATGCACCGGTGGCCAAAAATTTGAAGCACTCCAATTCAATGCCCCTTTCAAGAGACGTAGAGGTTGGAGGGCCTCCTGAAAACAATGTTCCCATTATTAGGAAGTGGGTCTCTCATACTTTTTGCCTATGCAGTGAATGCAATAGCTGCCTAAAATTTGGAGGAAATCCAATGCCCCTTGCAAGAGAATAAAGGTCGGACGCCCTCCTGATAACAATGTTCCCATTAATAGAAAGTGGGTATCCCATACTGTTTGCCTATGCAGTGAATGCAACGGCTGCCCAAAATTTGAGGCACTCCAATTCAATGCCCTTTTCAAGAGACGTAGAGGTTGGAGGGCCACCTGAAAACAATGTTCACATTATAAGGAAGTGGGTCTCTCATAGTGTTTGACTATGCAGTGAATGCAATGGCTACCAAAAAATTTGGAGGAACTCCAATGCTCCTTGCATGAAACGTAGAGGTCAGAGGGCATCCTTAAAGCAATGTTCCCATTATTAAGAAGTGTGTCTCCCGTACTGCTTGCCTATACAGTGAATGCAACGGCTGCCAAAAATTTGGTGGCACTTCAATGCCCCCAGCAAGAGACGTAGGGGTCGGAGGGCCTCCTGAAATCAATGTTCCTATTACTAGGAGGGGGGTCCCCCATACTGTTTGCCTATGCAGTGAATGCAATGGCTGCCAAAAATTTGGAGGCACTCCAATCCAATTCCTCTTTCAAGAGACATAGAGGTTGGGGGGCCTCCTGAATACCATATTCCCATTATTAGGAAGTGGGTCTCTCATACTGTTTGCCTATACAGTGAATGCAACGGCTGCCAAAAATTTGGTGGCACTTCAATGCCCCCAGCAAGAGACGTAGGGGTCGGAGGGCCTCCTGAAATCAATGTTCCTATTACTAGGAGGGGGGTCCCCCATACTGTTTGCCTATGCAGTGAATGCAATGGCTGCCAAAAATTTGGAGGCACTCCAATCCAATTCCTCTTTCAAGAGACATAGAGGTTGGGGGGCCTCCTGAATACAATATTCCCATTATTAGGAAGTGGGTCTCTCATACTGTTTGCCTATGCAGTGAATGCAATGGCTGCCAAATATTTGGAGGAACTCCAATGCCCCTTGCAAGAGACGTAGAGGTCGGAGGGCCTCCTGAAAACAATGTTCCCAATATTAGGAAGTGGGTCTCCCATACTGCTTGCCTATGCAGTGAATGCAACGGCTGCCAAAAATTTAATGGCACTCCAATGCCCCTTGTAAGAGACGTAGGGGTCGGAGGGCCTCCTGAAAACAATGTTCCTATTATTAGGAGGGGGGTCCCCCATACTATTTGCCAATGCAGTGAATGCAGTGGCTGCCAAAAATTTGGAGACACTCCAATCCAATGCCTCTTTCAAGAGACGTAGAGGTCGGGGGGCCTCCTGAATACAATGTTCCCAATATTAGGAAGTGGGTCTCTCATACTGTTTGCCTATGCAGTGAATGCAATGGCTGCCAAATATTTGGAGGAACTCCAATGCCCCTTGCAAGAGACGTAGAGGTCGGATGGCCACCTGAAAACAATGTTCCCATTAATAGAAAGTGGGTCTCCCATACTGTTTGCCTATGCAGTGAATGCAATGGCTGCCGAAAATTTGGAGGAACTCCAATGTCCCTTGCAAGAGACGTAGATATGGTGATATGGTAGATATGGTGGTGATATGGAGGAGGATGTGGAGGATGAGTATGAGGAGAAGGAGGAGGACAAGAGCAAATAGACAAAATCAGGAAGCGTATACCCATGTCTCGGTATGAAGACAGAGATGCATGGGACTAGACTTAGACCTCCCAAAAAAAACCTGTATTTGAGTTTATGTAATGCTGCTATCATTCGGTGGTGTTGAGAAGTCTAGCCCAATCCAGCCTTTGTTCATTTGTCAGCCTGTCAGCATTTTCAGTTGACAGGTGGATGCGCCTATCAGTTATAATTCCACCGGCATCACTAAAAACCTGCTCTAACAAAATGCTAGCAGCAGGGCAGGCCAGGACCTCCAAGGCATAGAGAGCCAGTTCGTGCCACGTGTCCAGCTTGGATACCCAATAATTTTAAGGCACAGAGGAATCACGGAGGATATTGGTACAGTCGGCAAGGTACTCACTCACCATCTTACAAAACTTTTCCCTCCTTGGGAGAATACCCCACGCCTCAGTGCCTGTGCGATGGGAGGGTCTGAGAAAACTGTCCCAGAACTTTGACAGTGTTCCCCTGCCTCTGCTGGATTCCTTTTGTTTCTCTCTCGCCTGTACTCCTTGGTTGTTCAACGAACTGTGACCTCTGCCGCCAGCGTTTTGAGATGGGAATTTTTTAAATAATTCCGCAACAAGAGCCTTCTCGTACTGCACCATTTTATTAGGCCTGTTCTGCAAGGGAATAAGAGACAGAAAGTTCTCCTTGTAGAGTGGGTCTAGAAGTGTCAGAAGTGTCACCAATCATTAATGACTATCACCCAAAATTTGGACAACGCGAGGGTCACAGGAAAGGTAGCGTAACATAAACTCAGCCATGTGTGCTAGACTGCAAATAGGCAAGACTTCTGTGTTCTCACCAAGAGGATGACTTACCATGCTCTCCTCCTCATACTCTTCCTCCTCTACCTCCTGACCAGGCTCTCATCCTCCCCCTCCTCCCTGTCCTCAGGCCATCCACGCTGAACAGACGGTATGACAGTTGTACAGGTAGTACTGTCTATAGCGCAGGAAATTAGCTCCTGTTCTTCCTCCTCCTCCTCTTCCTCATTATCACCCAATCCACATTGGGATGAGATGAGGCTGGTTTGTGTGGAATCACCCTGTATGGTTCCTTGCTCAATCTCATCGTGCTCCGCTCCAGAGGTCTTATGTGTGTAGTCTGAACTGAATACCGACGGCCATGTTGATGCTGGTAGTCAACAACTGCTCTCTTCTGCTCACAAATACTTCCCAACATCTGCAATGTAGATTTCCAATGCGTGGGGACATCACAGATCAGTCGGTGAGCTGGAAGCTGCAAATGCTGCTGAAGCTTGGAAAAGGCAGCGGAATCTGTAGCAGACTTTCCAAAATGGGCACAGAGGCGGCGTACTTTGACAAGCAGATCGGTCAGACCTGGGTAGGTTTTGAGAAAATGCTGAACCACGAAGTTAAGCACATGGGCCAGGCATGGTATGTGTGTGAGCTCGCCTCGCCTCAGTGCCGCCACCAGATTCTGGCATTGTCACACACGACTGTGACATACCTGGTGGCGGGCTTGCATAGTGCACCATCTCTCACTATGCAAGATCGCAAACTTGATCATCAGTCCAGTCTGCTAGCTTGGCTTCTTTCCATGCTGTCTGTCTCTGTTGTGACTGCTTAGCGCTGCGGCCCAGGTACTTCCTGATTCTTGTAGCTGCTGTGGGCACACCCCTAATGCGTCCTCAGCCTATTGCTGTCTGTCACTGGATATTTAAACCAGCTTCACTTGGAAGCTGATGCCTGAGCAACTTTAACAATCAGTGTGCTCTTTGACTCTGAATGTGCCAAGTCCTGTTCTGTTTTCTTGCCTGCCTGTCCGCCTTACTGGAGGCTGTATTTCCAGGCCTGTCTAAACACGCTCCTAGCCTGTTCGTTTCTGCCTCTGGGGGCCGTATACCCAGGCTTGTTCTTGTATTTCGCTGCAGTAACAGTTCCTGTCTGAACTGTCTCCTAACCTGTTACTTGTTTTGTCTCTATGTCTGTTTCCTTCCTTTTGCTGCAGTGTCTGAGCCAGCACTTGGCTATACCTAGGCTCGTTCCTGTATTTCGTTGCAGTACAGTTCCTGTCTGAACTGTCTCCTAACCTGTTACCTGTTTTGTCTCTTTGTCCGTTTCCTCTCTTTTTCTGCAGAGTCTGAACCTGCACCTAACTCCTACTCATTGTCGCTGTACTTCTGTTTTTGA
Source organism: Phyllobates terribilis (assembly GCF_046119375.1). Taxonomy (NCBI): domain Eukaryota; kingdom Metazoa; phylum Chordata; class Amphibia; order Anura; family Dendrobatidae; genus Phyllobates; species Phyllobates terribilis. The sequence continues at coordinate 290,000,205 of NW_027362761.1, forward strand.
GTTTGGAGTCCACTCGCTACTTCCTTGCAAGTACCTTGTGTGTATCTGGTTCTGCCTTTCCCTTCCAGTCTGTTCCGTGTGAACAGAGCCCTGTCCCCTCTGCTCTGTCTTTGCTCAACGCTTTGGCGGTTTATCTCTGTTCTGCCTTACTTACCGCTCTGGCGGTTTCTGCCCGCTCTGCTCTGCTTTGTTCACCGCACTTGCGGTCTCGCTCTGCTAAGCCTTGTCTACCGCATCTGCGGTTTCGCTCAGCTCAGCCCTGTCCACCGCACTTGCGGTTTCGCTCTGCTCAGCCCTGTCCACTGCACTTGCGGTTTCACTCTGCTCAGCCTTGTCCACCGCTCCTGCGGTTCCGCTCTGCTCAGTCTTGTCCGCCGCATCTGCGGTTTCGCTCTGCTCAGCCTTGTCCACCGCATCTGCGGTTTCACTCTGCTCAGCCCTGTCCACCGCACTTGCGGTTTCGCTCTGCTCAGCCCTGTCCACCGCACTTGTGGTTTCGCTCTGCTCAGCCCTGTCCACCGCACTTGCGGTTTCGCTCTGCTCAGCCTTGTCCACCGCACTTGCGGTTTCGCTCTGCTCAGCCCTGTCCACCGCACTTGCGGTTTCGCTCTGCTCAGCCCTGTCCACTGCACTTGCGGTTTCGCTCTGCTCAGCCCTGTCCACCGCACGTGCGGTTTCGCTCTGCTCGGCCTTGTCCACCGCACCTGCGGTTTTGCTTTGCTCTGCTTGATTACCGCATCTGCGGCTCTGAACCCGTCTCCTAGTCTGTACTGGACCCTACCCAGACTGTGCTCTAACCTGCCTGTTCCTGTAGTCCTCGGTGTGGGTCAACAGCCGTGTCCGGGGTCTGACCTGGAGTCGCACCTGGTCCCTCTGCTCGGTTCCACCCTGGTGCACTGGTGTCATTAGCCGTCGTGCGACCTTGGTCTGATCGGGTAGATACTTAGTTACGCCCCTCCAGGCACTCTCCAGTTCATGGTCCAGTGGGATCACTAAACACGCAGACGCCAGTCAGTCCGGGCGTGTGCATAACAGTTTGCTAAGGCCATGGTTCCCGTTGAGCCCCACGGCCCTTCGCTCTCAGAGACATTTTGAATCCATGTCCATCGAATACGTGCATTAAAAAATAAATAAAAAAAAAAAATGTTTTTTCTCTAGCTATGGCCCTGGCGAATTACGCACCAGTCCAAATGGAGCCATCGGCACTCTATCCTGCGGATCCGCCACGGTACTATGGGGATCCAAAACAAAGCCGTGCGTTTGTGGAGCAATGCATGCTGCATTTCAAGTTCTACCCTCTCTATTTTCCTACCGATTGGTCTACTTGAAATGGGTCACCCCCCTATGGAAGCATGGGATGCTATCGTCCTTGACCTGCAGGCCTTCCTGGTGGCCTTTCTAATAGTCTTCGACGACCCTAATCCTGGGGACTCTGCTGAAGCAGCCCTTCCCAGTGTCCCGGAGCAGCCCCAATGGGTAATGTGTGTGGGTAGCTCACCAGTTCTCCAGCCCGAAGAGGCTGTTGCCCACCCAGAATCCACACAGGATGACTACGCTCCACAGAATACCTCTCTTCCCAACCTCAAGAGGCAGTCCAGACGTGCAAGGCATAGAGGCAAACCATCACGCCAGGTTCTGTCCTCCCAAAGACCTCTTGTTCCCCATCCTGCAGAAGCAGCTACCCGCACTGAATCCATGAAGGTTGACCATGTTCGGCAGGCAAAGCAGAGGCTGGAACTCAGTCACGAAATCGATTGCAGTCCCGCTGTGGTTGTTTTGGTCCCCCTGATGGTCTTTGTCCAGTGAAGGTTGGAGAATCTCAAGACATTAGGCCTGTAGGAGAGGCTGCACTGGGCATTGGTGTTTCCTCTCCACAGATGACCATGACTGTCTCCGTGGCAAGTGAAAGCCTCGGATTAACTGGAAGTTTCGGGCTTAAAGCCTTGAAGAGTCAGTGTCTGATTCCTGTCCGAAAACTCCAGAAGCCGGTTTGGCCATTGTCTGCAGAAGGACGAGCCCTACTCAGAAACAGTCAAAAGATGTCTGTACAAATTAAGCTCCAGATTGGAGCATTAAACTTGAAGAAGCTTTCCTTTCAGGTGCTGACTGGTTTACCCACAAGTCGTCCAGAGCCGAGAGATCTAGTGCCCGCTCAGGTCTGGAGACCTTGCATGGTGTATCGTGGGGGACTGTTAAGGTACAAGGGGTGTCCAGTCCCCATGTCTTCAGGACAGTCAGCAATGTCTTCTTCTTCTTTACCAGATCTGCTAGTCGCTGACTCGCTGTGCGCTGAAGTCTCCGAAGGAAGAGAAGTGGAGGCAATGTCCCCACACAGTCTCGACGATTGTACCAATGATCTGGCTTCAGGTACCATCCCGCCTCACAGACGTGTCATCTCTGAAACCTGTTTGAGGATGGTCCCAAAGCATGGACCCTCCATCTTTAATAAATCTGTCCTTGCGTCCATCGAGACGGTGGATACCCACAAGTCTCTTCACCCCTCCAACCAGACGAAGGACCTCCAGTTGCCTCCTGAATCCTCTGGGGTGCTACGTGATAACAAATGGAGAGAGACTTTCCTACACCCTGTACCTGATATCTCGCTCACTTCGTCCAGTGAGCTTGACCAAGTGTACCCCAAAGCAGTGGTTGACCCCGAGTCTCTGCACCCCTTCAACCAGGCAGAGAACCTCCAGTTGTCTCCTGAACCCTCCGGGTGCTACCTGATAACAAATGGACAGAGACTTTCCTACACCCTGTACCTGATACCTCGCTCACTTCGTCCAGTGAGCATGACCAAGTGTACCCCGAAGCAGTGGTTACCCCCAAGTCTCTGTACCCCTCCAATCAGGCGGAGGACCTCCAGTTGTCTCCTGAACCCTCTGGGGTGCTACCTGATAACAAATGGACAGAGACTTTCTTACACCCTGTACCTGGTACTTCACCCTGTACCTGGTACTTCACCCACTTCTTCCGTTGCTGAGGATGGCTTGATGGGAGGAAGCATCCTAGTTACCAAGATGATGAGACCAGTTTCGTTTCCTCTAGTGGACAGAAGAGGCAATCCTCTTGAAGAGAAGGACTGGCCTCCCAATTCTCTGCGGAACACTCTTGCAGGCTTGAAAAAGAGGGGGCGTAAGGAGGGGGTACTGTGACATACCTGGTGGCGGGATTGCATAGTGCACCATCTCTCACTATGCAAGATCGCAAACTTGATCATCAGTCCAGTCTGCTAGCCTGGCTTCTTTCCAAGCTGTCTGTTTGTCTCTGTTCTGACTGCTTAGGGCGGCGGCCCGGTTACTTCCTGATTCTTGTAGCTGCTGTGGGCACACCCCTAATGCGTCCTCAGCCTACTGCTGTCTGTCATTGGATGTTTAAACCAGCTTCACTTGGAAGCTGATGCCTGAGCAACTTTAACATTCATTGTGCTCTTTGACTCTGAATGTGCCAGGTCCTGTTCTGTATTCTTGCCTGCCTGTCCGCCTTCCTGGAGGCTGTATTTCCAGGCCTGTCTGAACACGCTCCTAGCCTGTTCGTTTCTGCCTCTGGGGGCCATATACCCAGGCTCGTTCCTGTATTTCGCTGCAGTAACAGTTCCTGTCTGAACTGTCTCCTAACCTGTTACTTGTTTTGTCTCTATGTCCGTTTCCTTCCTTTTGCTGCAGTGTCTGAACCAGCACTTGGCTATACCTAGGCTCGTTCCTGTAGTTCGTTGCAGTACAGTTCCTGTCTGAACTGTCTCCTAACCTGTTACCTGTTTTGTCTCTTTGTCCGTTTCCTCTCTTTTTCTGCAGAGTCTGAACCTGCACCTAACTCCTACTCGTTGTCGCTGTACTTCTGTTTTTGAGTTTGGAGTCCACTCGCTACTTCCTTGCAAGTACCTTGTGTGTATCTGGTTCTGCCTTTCCCTTCCAGTCTGTTCCATGTGAACAGAGCCCTGTCCCCTCTGCTCTGTCTTTGCTCACCGCTTTGGCGGTTTATCTCTGTTCTGCCTTACTTACCGCTCTGGTGGTTTCTGCCCGCTCTGCTCTGCTTTGTTCACCGCACTTGCAGTCTCGCTCTGCTCAGCCTTGTCCACCGCGCCTGCGGTTTCGCTCTGCTCAGCCTTGTCCACCGCATCTGCGGTTTCGCTCTGCTCAGCCCTGTCCACCGCACTTGCGGTTTCGCTCTGCTCAGCCTTGTCCACCGCATCTGCAGTTTCGCTCGGCTCAGCCCTGTCCTCTGCACTTGCGGTTTCGCTCTGCTCAGCCCTGTCCACCGCACTTGCGGTTTCGCTCTGCTCAGCCCTGTCCACTGCACTTTCCGTATCGCTCTGCTTGGCCCTGTCCACTGCACTTGCGGTTTCGCTCTGCATAGCCCAGTCCACCGCGCTTGCGGTTTCGCTCTGCTCAGCCCTGTCCACCGCACTTATGGTTTCGCTCTGCTTGGCCTTGTCCACCGCACCTGCGGTTTCGCTTTGCTCTGCTTGATTCCTGTGGCGCCCCTGAGGGTTCGACCACCACAGGGATGCCGCACTTCTCTAATGGAGTGTAGTGTTCCTCCTCTGAGGTAAGGCCAGTGTGATAGCCGTGATCTAACCTTTTGCATCCAACACCACACTTCTCCACCAGAGGGAGCTAGTATGCACTAGGTGCTGCTCCCCTGGTTACAGGGAGACTGGGGAACACAAAGTGGTAGGAACCAGTTAGTGGGTGAGGGTGGAGGACTTACAAGTTAGTTACACTTTAGATTTGACATTTAATAAAATGCCATCTTTGATCTTGGCTCTTTTGGCTGGTCCTAGTTAGTCGGTCTTTTGGGGCAACCTGGCTAGTCGGTCTTGGTGGCTTTGTGCTGTCATGTACTGTGTGATAATGTGACCTCCCTCCGGGAGCGCAGATCCTGTGTGGGCCTGCACCAGCAAGGGACACAGCCCTCGTACCCTGGCCTTGGGACGAGAGGTAGGTTGCAGACAAGGAATGTCTCAACCCGGCCAAGGACCAGGATGAAGAAGGCCCGGAGCTTAAGAGTGCGGCTCCACAGCAAATGGATCCCAGGCAGGATGCAGACGTAGTGGAGTATGCCACCTGTCCTCGCCATGCTGATATATTCAGAGGGACTCCGGCTGCAAGAGGGGTACCGGCCCCCGACACCCAACCTTGCTACTCTACGTCCTGGACGGGAAAGCCCGGTTAGGCCCAGAGGATCCCACCGGGTATCGTATGGAAAGGAATTGCCACCCGTACCCTTGTTCTGAGAGGAGCTCAGAGGGAGACCCGGCCTATTTGTACCCACACGGACAGGAAAGGTTTTGGATTGTAGTTTAGGAACACTCTGGTGTAAGGTCGCGACTGAATGCTGGACTTACTCGGAGGTTGTCGGACCCCCGTCCCTGGTGACCGCAGGACTCTGTGAGGAGCAGGGAGTCGCCTTCCTTTGCCAGCTATGTGAGTAAAGCCTTGGAAGTTCACCCCTATGGCCTCCGGACTGCTTATTCTGCGCTACACCGCGGGATGTGGTGCCCGTCTCCCTCTACTACTATCTCTCATCTATCCTGCCCCTCTGCCCTGAGGCCTTGCTCCGCCTGTGGGGAGTAGTGAGAACTTAGGCCGCCATGACACCAGGCCTCGTCGGACTGCACCAGGCACCACAGGTGGCGTAGTCATTAAAATAAGCCACTCAACCCAGACTAGCCCACAACATTTTCCTTTTCATGTGATGGCCCTGAGCACGGGTCGGGTCCGGGCCACAGCTACATCCCTTCTCTTCATTACAGGACCCAACACCGAGTCCCTCATCACCCTGGGTAAACTCAAAACTTAAAGGGCTCTTTCGAGAGATGAGGACGTCACATTACCGCATCTGCGGCTCTGAACCTGTCTCCTAGTCTGTACTGGACCCTACCCAGCCTGTGCTCTAACCTGCCTGTTCCTGTATTCCCCGGTGTGGGTCAACAGCCGTGTCTGGGGTCTGACCTGGAGTCGCACCTGGTCCCTCTGCTCGGTTCCTGCCTGGTGCACTGACATCGTTAGCCATCGTGCGGCCTTGGTCGGATCGGGTAGATACTTAGTTACGCCCCTCCAGGCACTCTCCGGTTCATGGTCCAGTGGGATCACTAAACACGCACACGCCAGTCTGTCCGGGCGTGTGCATAACAACGACCATGCCTGGCTATAGATTCAGTGGTGTCAGCCACAGATCTGACTGCTCTTTCAGAGCTGTCCACAACTCTTCAAGGTTGTGTGGTTTGTCACCTAAGCATATTAGCTTCAGCACAGCCTGTTGCTGCTTGGCCGAGGCATTGCTGTAGTGCTTCCAGCTTGCGACTGATGTGGTCATTTTGGAGATGGAGGCTGATGAGGAGGAGGAGGGGCAGGAGCTGTAGAATGTGGGGGCAACCCTGACTGACCCAGGGCCCACAATCCTCGGCATCCGGAGGACGTGTTCCATCCCAAGGTCCGACTGGGTCTTGGCTTGCACTATATTAACCCAGTGTGCCGTCAGTGAGATGTACCGTCCCTGCCCACAAGAATTTGTTCACGTGTCCATGGTTAGCTCGACTTTTTCAGTAACTGCGTTGTTGAGGGCATGGCTAATGTTGTGGGACACGTGCTCATGTAATGCGGGGATGACACACTGTGAGAAATAGTGGCAGCTGGGGACCGAGTACCGAGGGACAGCTGCTGTCATCAGGTTGCGCAAAGATTCCGTCTCCACGAGCCTAAAAGGCATAATTTCGAGTGCAAGCATTCGCAAAATGTGTGAATTGAGTAGTGTGGCCAATGGGACGTTGGCTTTCACACAGGAGGTGCAGGAGCACTCTTACTGCCATTATCCATAAGGACTCAACTCTATATGCATCCCCACAGGGATTTCTTTCATATGGTTTGTACCATCACAGCCTTCCCGAGAGCGACTATGTGAGTAATGTCCAGGAGCGGGCCGAAACGTAAAGGTCGCCTCTAAACAAAAGAACTGTATTTTGTCCGCCACTTGCACATTTTTGTATATATCATTAAAACTTTTGCATTGAATCTCCTTAGTGTGCGGTGAAAATTTCTATTCTCTAACACTGATTAAATGCAGCTGGATTAGTCCTCAGAAGGACTGTTAGTTCAGATGGATATATATATATATATATATATATATATATATATTGTGGGATACCTATACTAACTTTAAACAAGCAAATCTCTCACTGACTCAGCAGCATCTCTCCCTACTCTGCCTGGTTCCAGGGTAAACTGTGAAGAGCATAGCGGCGCAAGGTCTTATACAGACCTGATGACGTTGTGTGGCCAGCCAATCCTTGCATGTTCATTGGCTCTCTAAAGAGCGCCAAACATGCAGGGCAAGAACTCGAGTTCCCACCCGAGCAACCCAGAAATATTCGTTGAGCGCCGAGCTTGTCGAGCATCGTGATGCTCGGGCGAATACCGAGCAGTGGCGAGAATGTTCGCTCATCACTAATGACCTTCATTATTTTTAAGGACAGCACCAAGTCTTGTAGGCATGGAATGAACAAGGTGGGGACATATTGCAAAATCTATCTTTTTACATTCTTCAAGATCAACCTCTTTTAGAGCCTGGACGCTGGATGGACAGTAATGTTCAACTTGTCTCTTCAGAATTTCCCATAGGTATTTTGGTTAGCTTTAGATCAGGAGACATACTTATCCACTCAACTTTTACCCTTTTCTTCAGAAATGCAACAGATGTGTGTTTAAGATCATATTCATGTTGACAACGTGCACATCTATTAAGAACACAGATGGTAGCATCTTCCCTTTCAATAAAGAGCAGTAAATCTGTGAATTCATGATACTGTCAATGAACTGTAGCTCTCTGACTCCAGGAGCACTCATGCAACCACAGAAAAGGACAATGTCACCACCATGTTTCATTGTAGTAATCATGCATTTAGAAAAAATGCACTTCTATATTACTGCAACTGCTGTGTAATATATAACAGTGCTTCTCTTAAAGCCCCACAAAATAATATATCCTTTGTGCCCTTTAAAGGGGAAAATTGCCCCCTAGAAAATATTAATGCTCTCTTTGGATGCTTCAGAAAGTAATAGTCCTCATTAGTGATGAGCAAGCATGCTCGCTACTGCTCGGTGCTCGCCCGAGCATCTCACTACTCGAGATGCTCGGCGCTCGTCGAGTATTTCCGGAGTTGCTCGGCGGAAGCTCGGGTCCCCTCCCTACATGTTTGGCGCTCTATAGAGCCTGCCACTCACTGTAATGCCGTAGCCATGTTGGTTGTGGCATTACAGTGATTGGCTGGCCGCACAGCGTCATCAGGTCTATATCAGACTTGGCGCCGACATGATCCTCACAGTCACTACGGAATTAGACAGTAGGGAGAGGTGCTGCTGCGTCAGGGAGAGATTTGCATGTGTACTGGTAGTGGAGGGAGAAAAACCGTACATTACACATATCCATCTTAGCAAACAGTCCTTTTGAGGACTAACTAATCCATCTGCAGAGATATCAGGCAGGCAGTGTATATAGTCAGGCAGGCAGGGTATATGGCAGACTGCAGTGCATATAGCACAAGAGAGTCCATTCCAATTCTGCCTTCTGCTGCTGTTAGATATTTCTATACAAAGGCCCAGGTCTCAGGCGCTAGGAATACTTTTCTTTGGATCTTAATCCTCATTATTTGCTTAAAAAGCAATCCAGAGAACAGTTTTTCTGCGCCATTTGCTTGTTGGCACTGCAGAATACAGCCAGGTCCTTTCCATATTACAGCGCTAGAAATCCAGTTATTTAAAACTGTGTTTTCTCCGTCAAACTGATCACATATACGTTGTCAGAAAATATTGCCATTTCTGGCCTCCATTAAAAAATTCCTTTAGTGTGTCAGTGAAGTAATTCACAGCAGTTTGCTGTTCAAACTACTTATCTACAGGCCAGGTATTTAAAACTCTGTTTTCTCCGTCACACGGATCACATATAACTTCGCTCCAAACTCAGTCATTTGTAGTGAGTGTGGCAGATACTGTCCTCCATTTAAAATGGGCAAGGCACGTGGCAAGGGACGGGGAACTGGACGTGATGGTAATCATGCATGCAGAGGCTGAGGACAAGGCCGTGGGCAAGCTGAAATTGTGCCACAACAAACACCCACATCTTCTTGCCTGACCTTCCTGTCCCAGTTTCTAGGGGACCACAGCACACCACTATTGAAACCACAGCAGTGTCAAAAGGTTGTTGGTTGGATAGCGGATAATGCTTCCAGTCACTTTGCCACCACCACCACCACCCTCACCACCACATTTGGGCCTCTCGCCCGGTCAACTTGAAGCGGGACATGAGGAGATCGCGTGTAGCGATGCCCAAATATTTGAGCAGCCACGGTCACACGAAGGCGATGGTGGGAAAGTGTCACAAGACGTGGACGATGATGAGACACAATTGCCAAAAAGGCAGGAGGATGACCAGGGTGCGGAAGTGGAAGACGAGGTGGTGGATGATATAGTAACTGACCCAACGTGGCAGGAGGACATGCAGAGCAAGGACAGCAGCACGCAGGGGGAGGGAGGCAGAGCACCCCAACAGGCAGGAAGAAGCATTGTGGTGGCCGCAGACAGAAGGCAGGCAACCGTTCCCCGTAACACTACCACGAAGGAAGTTGCCAGTACAAGTGTTAGGTCTTCCAGAGTCTGGTTGTTTTTAAAGACTATGCTGATAACCCCAAAAAGGCCATTTGCACAAACTGCCAGGCCAGCTTCAGCAGGGGTGGCAAAACGACCAGCCTGACCACCACAAGCATGATCAGGCACATGGCAGCAGAGCACCCGACTTTGTGGGCCAAACCCCAGGGTCCAGGAACAGTGTCTGCATGTGGCACCATTGCTTCTTCTGCTGTTGTGCATGCAAGCCAATCCCCTGTCCATGGTGCATGCAAAGATGCCCCCTGCCCTGCACCTGTCATTGCACACTCTCAAGTAACAGCATCAGGAAGCACGTCCATGTCCTCGTCCCAGCATAGCGTTCAGTTGTCCATACCCCAGTCCTTGGAACGCAAGCGCAAATATGCAGTCAACTCCCCACAGGCCACACTATTAAATTCTCACATTTCACGACTGCTTGCGCTCAAAATATTGCCTTTTAGGCTTGTGGAGATTGAAGCATTCCGCAACCTGATGGCGGTGGCCGTCCCTCGGTACTCGGTCCCCAGCCTCCACTATTTCTCCTGGTGTGCCATCCTCGCATTACACAAGCACGTGTCCCAAAACATTTGCCATGCCCTCAACACTGTAGTTACTGGTAAAGTCCACCAACCATGGACACGTGGACAAGTGCTTGTTTGCAGGGACGGTACATCTCGCTGACGGCACACTGGGTTAACATAGTGAAAGCCGGGACCAGTCGGACCTTGGGACGGAACACGTCCTCCCGATGCCAAGGATTGCGGGCCCTGGGTCAATCAGGGTTGCTCCCACGGTCTACAGCTCCTGCACCTCATCCTCCTCATCCTCCTCCTCCTATTCAGCCTCCATCTCCGAAATGACCACATCAGTCACAAGCTGGAAGCACTGCAGCACTGCCTCGGCCAATCGGCAACAGGCTGTGCTGAAGTTAATATGCTTAGGTGAAAAAACGCACAATGCTGAAGAGTTGTGGACAGCTCTGAAAGAGCAGGCAGATCTGTGGCTCACACCGCTGAACCTACAGCCATGCATGGTCGTGTGTGAGAATGGCCGGAACCTTGTGGCGGGTCTGAGGCGAGGCGAGCTCACACACGTACCATGCTTGGCCCATGTGCTTAACCTCGTGGTCCAGCAGTTTCTCAAGTCCTACCCAGAGCTGCCGGATCTGCTTGTTAAAGTATGCCGCCTGTGTGCTCATTTTGGAAAGTCAGCTACAGCTTCCACCGCCCTTGCAGTGTTTCAGCAGGATTTGCAGCTTCCGACTCACAGACTGGTGTGTGATGTCCCCACATGTTGGAACTCTACACTGCAGATGTTGGGAAGGATTTGTGAGTAGTGTTGAGCCACCCCCGTAGTGTTCGAGTTCGGTTCGGTTTGTCGAACACCCGAATGTTCGCCGAACTGTTCGTCGAACTGTTCGTCGAACACCGTCGAACACCCTTAAAACCAATGGCAGGCAAACAAAAACACATAGAAACACATAGAAAGCACCTTCAAAGGTGTCCAAAAGCTGACAAACTGCTCAGAAGACACAACTAACACATGGAAAAGTGACAAGTACATATAGTCATGCGAAAAGAAAAGAGGTGGCGGAGTAAAAGGAGGGGGAGACACAGATATAGGCATGTCATGCCCTTCTAAATCCAAAAAAGTGTGAAGCCGACACGGCCAGTCCGTTCCTGCCCATGTGACCTCCGTGTTGCCGGGTTTGTGCAAGAGCTGCGGTGGTCCCTGACGGCCTGCCCCCTCTCCCAATACTGGTGCCTGTCCGCTGGTGGGTCGAGCGAGCCCCCCTGCGGTGGAGGCAGGTCTAAGCTTTTTAATTTAAATTGTCTCTCTAATTTGAATGAATACACTTTAAATCCTTTTACAAGGATCTATTGGAGGACAAGTCTCATGCCAGCAGCCGCGTAATTCCAGCTCCAGTAGCGTCCACTAAAGCTGCTGCAGTTAAAAAGCTTTTATAAGGATCGAGCTCGGCGGTCCACCGCAAGGCGTCCTACCGCCAGTCCCAGCCCCTATACCTTGGGGTGCCTCTCCAATGCTCTTCACTGAGTGTCCCGGGGGCCTGAACCATTTCCTTTGAAAAAATTAAGTGTCCAAACTACAGGTGGTGTAGCTTGCTTAACAGCTGGGATAATCCGCTGACTAGCAGACACTGCTACTAGGCACAAAGTATTTCCTGGGCTAGATGCAGTTAAAAATTTGTAATTAGATACTCTCGTTAGATGCTGAGAAAGCACTCCATAGAGTCTCCTGGCACGCCATATATTATTCCCTTAAAAAGCTTGGGGTAGGGGTCTAGGGGACCCTTTTATAGCCAAAATCATGGCCCTGTATCGCAATACGTCACCTAGGCTGAAGATAAATGGAACATTTTCATCACCTTTCATAATCACCAATGGGACAAGGCAGGGATGTCCTCTGTCCCCTCTCTTATACATCTTAGTGACGGAGCACCTGCTCTAATCAATTCGCCATAACCCCAATATTAGGTGGATTGAGGTGGGAGGCACCGAGTACAAGTGCTCTGCATTTTCTGAAGATGTCCTAGTATATATCACTCAACCACATATATCCATACCTGCTGTTATGGCTGAAATAGATCACTTTGTTACATGGTCAAATTTTAAAATCAATGCAGCAAAGTCTGAGGCCCTCGATGTCTCCCTCAGCAAATCCATACAGGATTCCATCCAGTCCAACTTTCTCTTTGCCTGGCCCTCACAGGGTATCAAATACTTAGGAATTCCTATTCATAGAGACCTCTCCCGTCTATGTTATCTTAATTTTGGGCCTTTTATTGAACAACTCCATATAGACCACGGTTGGCAAGTTAGAACTGTAAGATTCACTACGTGAACTACTGGTGTTTTGTGGAAAAGCACATGTACACTGTGTTCCAAATTATTATGCAAAAAGTGTTTAGGAGTAGTGTTGAGCATTCCGATACTGAAATATCGGGTATCGGCCGATATTCGCGGTATCGGAATTCCGATACTTAATTCCGATACTTTTACAATATCGAATACCGGAATCGGAAGTTCACATAATGCCTGCGCTCTGCAGTGTCTCTGAAGGATGACAAGCTGGATGGCAGCACTCAGCTGCGATCCAGCCTGTCATCAGAATGCCATCCCAGCGTGAGAGAATTCTCCTGATTGTTTAAAAGCCGGCGGGCGGTAAAAAGCCGCCAGCTTTTAAACAATCACACAGCCCCATACTGTTTCCCCGCAGCTTCCTACCCCGATCCTCCGCTCCCCTCGCCACCTCCCATCCCGATCGTAAGTTAGGACCGGGCGGGGAGCACAGCACCAAGGAACGGGGAGCGAAGGACCCGGGCGGGGAAGCCGGCAGTGAAAAGACTTCACCGCTGGCTTTCCCGTTCTGTGCTGCGCTTTCCCGCCGGTTATTTCAAATGAACAGCTGAGGTATCAGGTGATGCTGATCAGCTGTTCATTTGAAGTAGCCGCGGTGCCCTCAGAGGGTTCATGTGAGTTCATGCTTGACTGCATTGCATGAACTCACATGAACTTTCCCACGGCCGCACAGGTCAGCCTCACCTCCCAGACCATCAGACCCGTCATGATTAGTGTGTGCGCGATGTCTGCGAGTGTGTGCGAGTGTGTGCGATGTCTGCGAGTGTGTGTGGGTGTGCGCGGTGTCTGTGCGATGTCTGCGAGTGTGTGCTGTGTCTATGCGATGTCTGCGGGTGTGCGCGGTGTCTGTGCGATGTCTGGGGGGTGTGTGCGTGCAGGCAGACATAGGCCGATGTGACACTACTACTCCCATCGGCCTATGTCTGTCCCCCGTCCACTCGAGCCAGCAGGATCAGCTCGATGGGAGCAGTAGTTCCCGTCAGCCTGATCCTGCTATTTAAATTGCCCTACTGTGTCCCCAATAAATTTTAAATACATTTCATTGGTGGCCAGTGGTTACCTACAATAAATTAGTTCATACATTACCTGTCCCCGCCGATCGCCACCTAAAATAAAGTAAAAAATAAAAAACTACACCTATACTCACCTAGACACCTAATTCCCCGAAGCCATCGATCTCCTGTAATAAAATCTAAAATAATAAACCACAACCTTATCCTTACCCCTCCGTAGTAGTCCACGAGTGTCCCTCGAAGATCTCCAGTTTAGAGCAGCCACATAGAATGTGACCACTCTGAACCACTGCTGCCGCTAGAATGACGGGGCCGTAAAGCAGCCCCGTCACTGCATATGCGGGTTCGCCGGAGTTCAGGCAGCGCTGCTCCGGTTAGCTCCTTTACGGCCCTGCTGTATCGTGAGAAATTCCCACGGTACAGCAGTGCCGTAAAGGAGGTCTCCGGAGCTGCGCTGCCTGAATGCACTCTGGTGACCTCAGTCAGGGGCTCCCACTGCCGGGAGCAGACGTGTTACCGGCAGCGTGAACTTACAGCAGCCATGCACAGCTGTCACCATCTCCAGATGTGACAGCTGTGCATGGGAGATCAGCGCAGAAACGTGGACAGGTAACTATTTTTTTTTTTAGTAAACTAAGAATTAAATAAAATGGTGTGTTTTATTTCAAATAAATTATTTTTTTCTGGGTGTAGTGTTTTTTTTTCTTTTTAACACTTTGTAGATTATTAATGGGGGTGTCTTATAGACGCCCATCATTACTAACCTGGGCTTCATGGCAGCTGGCGCTGACATGAACCCCAACCCTATTACCCCCTGCCACCGCACCAGGGCAGCGTGGAAGAGCGAGGCTAAGTTCCAGAATTGGCGCATCCTATGGATGCGCCATTTCTGGGGCGGCTGACGGCTGGTGTTTCTAGCCTGGGAGGGGGCCAATATTCATGGCACCCTTCCTGGGCTATTAATATCAGCCCCCAGCTGTCTGCCTAGCCTTTGCTAGCTATTAAAATAGGGGGGACCCCATTTTAATAGCTAGTAAAGGCTAGGTATTCAGCTGGGGGCTGATATTAGTAGTCTGGGAAGCTCCGTGGGTATTACCCCCTTCCCAGGCTTCAAACATCTGCCCCAGCCGTCTGCTTAACCTCCGCTAGAGACTAAAATTATGGGGGATCCCACGCCAATTTTTTTTTAAATAAATCCTTTATTTTAACACTAAATGACATTTGAGGAGTTAATAAAGATGCAGTCCCTAAATTATTATTTATTTTTTAATTAATTTTTCCCCAAAATTTTGACGTGTGCTTTGCCATATTTTTGTATGCCAGCCAGGTACAGCATCCAGCTTCTATGAACGCGTCATTTTCCGGGGTGGCTGCGGACTGCAATTTGCAGCTGGGGGGGGCCCGGAAAGCTTGGGCCTCCCTGCGCTGCAGATTCCATCCCCCAGCTGCCTAGTTGTACCTGGCTGGACACAAAAATAGGGCGAAGCCCCACGTATTTTTTTTTAAAATTATTTCATGAAATTCATGAAATAATAAAGAAAAAAAGGGCTTCCCTATATTGTTGTGTCCAACCAGGTATAAATAGGCATCTGGTGGTTGGGGGCAGCCCGTTCCTGCCTGCTGTACCTGGCTGGACACAAATATAGGGCGAAGCCCCGCGTCAATTTTTTTTTATTTCAGGAAATTCATGAAATAATGAAAAAAAAATTGATGTGGGGCTTCGCCCAATATTTGTGTCCAGCCAGTTACAGCAGGCAGGAAAGGGCTGCCCCCAACCACCAGCTGCCTATTTGTACCTGGCCAGACACAACAATGTAGGGAAGCCCTTTTTTTTTTAAATTATTTCACGAAATAATTAAAAAAAAATTGACGTGGGGCTTCGCCCTATATTTTTGTCCAGCCAGGTACAGCAGGCAGGAACGGGCTGCCCCCAACCACCAGCTGCCTATTTGTACCTGGCCGGACACAACAATATAGGGAAGCCCTTTTTTTCTTAATTATTTCATGAATTTCATGAAATAATAAAAAAAAAAAAATATGTGGGGCTTCGCCCTATTTTTGTGTCCAGCCAGGTACAACTAGGCAGCTGGGGGCTGGAATCTGCAGCGCAGGGAGGCCCAAGCTTTCTGGGCCCCCCCCCCCCGCTGCAAATTGCAGTCCGCAGCCACCCCGGAAAATGGCGCGTTCATAGCTCTGTTCCCAACTCATCCAGGGCCCTGGTGCGGTGGCACACTGGGTAATAAAGGGGTTAGGGCCAGCTTGGCATTATCAGCTGGCCCTAAGCCCGAAATTCATGGGGTCACACCAATATTAGACATGACCGCCATGAATTTCTAGTAAAGTATTTAAAAAAAAACACAACACCCAGAATAAAGTCCTTTAATTGAAATAAAGACACAATTCTTTATTGTTCTAAATTAAACCATACTTACCATCACGCCTATTCCAGCTGAAGCCAACGATCTCCTGCAATAAAAGTAAAATAATAAAGCAACATCATCCTTACCTTTCCATGGTTCCCAGGACAGCTTCAGCTCTGCTACATTGAGATGACAGGCTGGACCTGCAGAACGCTGCCATCCAGCCTGTCATCCCGCGGACACTGAGAAGCGCAGGCATACTTGCGCTCCTCAGTGTCAGGCTGTGACGGCATCCCGATGAGCCGAGTCTCTCACGCTCACCTCATGCGCAGGAGAATTCTCCCACGCTGTCAGTGACGTGCATGAGGTGAGCTGAGTTCATTGTCGGCTCATCTAGATGCCGTCACAGCCAGACACTGAGGAGCGCAAGAATGCCTGCGCTTCTCAGTGTCCGCAGGATGACAGGTTGGATGGCTGCTTTCTGCAGGTCCAGTCTGTCATCTCTATGTAGCAGAGCTGAATCTGTCCTGGGAACCATGGAAAGGTAAGGATGATGTTGCTTTATTATTTTACTTTTATTGCAGGAGATCGTTGGCTTCAGCTGGAATGGGCGTAATGGTTAGTATGGTTTAATTTAGAACATTAAAGGAATGTGTCTTTATTTCAATTAAAGGACTTTATTCTGTGTGTTTGTGTTTTTTTTAACTTTGACTATGGGGTTAGTAATGGGGGTGTCTTATAGACGCCTCTCCATTACTAACCTGGGCTTGATGTCAGCTGGCATTATAAGCTGACATCAACCCCAACCCCATTACCCCACTGCCACCACTACAGGGCAGTGGGAAGAGCGAGGCTAAGTGCCAGAATTGGCACATCCTATGGATGCGCCATTTCTGGGGTGGCTGACAGCTGGTGTTTCTTGCCTGGGAGGGGGCCAATATTCATGGCACCCTTCCTGGGCTATTAATATCAGCCCCCAGCTGTCTGCCTAGCCTTTGCTAGCTATTAAAATAGGGGGGACCCCACGTCATTTTTTTTGGGGGGGCCCCCATTTTAATAGCTAGTAAAGGCTAGGTATTCAGCTGGGGGCTGATATTAGTAGCCTGGGGAGCTCCGTGGGTATTACCCCCTTCCCAGGCTTCAAACATCTGCCCCAGCCGTCTGCTTAACCTCTGCTAGAGACTAAAATTAGGGGGAACCCCACGCCAATTTTTTTTTTAATAAATCCTTTATTTTAACACTAAATGACAAGTACAGTAATCAACACTATCACTGTACTTCTTATATATGTGACTGACATGTTTCTATCTATCTAATCTATGTGTGATTCTCTATTCTTTCTATTCTAAATTGTCGGGTACAGATGCTGAATTGCCGGCCGGCTTTTTTAAAGAGACGGTGCATGAAAACACTAATATTTTTTTAAATAAATCCTTTACACTAAATGACAAGTACAGTAAGCAACACTGTCACTGTACTTCTTATATATGTGACTGACATGTTTCTATCTGTCTAATCTATGTGTGATTCTCTATTCTTTCTATTCCAAATTGTCGGGTACCGCTGCTGAATTGCTGGCCGGCTTTTTTAAAGAGACGGTGCATGAAAACACTAATATTTTTTTTTAATAAATCCTTTACTCTAAATGACAAGTACAGTACGCAACACTGTCACTGTACTTCATATATATGTGACTGACATGTTTCTATCAATCTAATCTGTGTGTGAAGCTCTATTCTTTCTGTTATAAATTGTCGGGTACCGGTGTATGCCGCTGCTAAATTGCCGGCTTTTCATGTTTCACTGTGAGCACTGTTCCCATCGATTTGGGCAACCACCTCCCCCAATACATTCTACATTATTGTTAGTTGTTTTCCTTCATGTAGAATTAATAGTGTTGAGCGAGCACTAAAATGCTCGGGTGCTCGAAGCTCGGGCCGAGCTCACTGTGATACTCGGGTGCTCGACCCGAGCAACGAGCCCAATGTTAGTCTATGCGGCGGCTCCCCCGGCAGTCTGTAGACAGCCTAAAAATTGCCCAAAACGATAGTGACAGTGCTCAAATGACATGGGGACAGCATGGGGATCGCCCCTGGAAGCATTTCTGACCCCCAGGTCACTGCTGTCAACAACGTGGTCAGAGGTATTAAGCCACTTTTACAGGCTCACAATAAAACGTTCAAAAACGAAAGTGAAAGTGCTTTCCTGTGAAATATGTTAACCCCTTAACGACCATGGGTCTTTCTGTTTTTGTGTTTTCCTTTTTTGCTCCCCTTCTTCCCAGAGCCAGAACTTTTTTAATTTTCGTTCAATATGGCCATGTGAGGGCTTATTTTTTGCGGGACGAGTTGTTCTTTTAAACAACATCACTGGTTTTACCATATCGTGTGCTGGAAAATGGGAAAAAAATTCCAATTGCAGTGAAACTGCAAAAAAAATGCAATTCCACAGTTGTTTTCTGGGTCCTTTTTTTACCACGTTCACAAATTGCTAAAACTGACCTGCCATCATTATTTTCCAGGTCGTTACGAGTTCATAGGCACCAAACATGTATTGGTTCTTTTTTATTTAAGTGGTGAAAAAAAAATCCAAAGCTTGCTAAAAAAAGCAAAAAAAAATGACGCCATTTTCCGAGACCCTTAGATTCTCCATTTTTCGGGATCTGGGGCCAGGTGAGGGCTTATTTTTTGTGTACCGGGCTGACGTTTCTATTGATACCATTTTGGGGTAGATCCGATGTTTTGATCGCCCGTTATTGCATTTTATTGCAAAGTTGTAGCGACCAAAAAAACTTAATTCTGGCGTTTAAATTTTTTTTCTCGTTACGCCGTTTACTGATTGTATTAATTCTTCTTTTATATTGATAGATCGGGCGATCCTGAACGCGGCGATACCAAATATGTGTATGTGTTTTTTTTTTAATATATATATATTTAATTTTGAATGGGGCGAAAGGGGGGTGACTTAAACTTTTATATATTTTTTTATTTTTTTAAAAACTTTTTTTTACACTTTCTGCTTGCTTCTATAGTCTCCATAGGAGACTAGAATCAGCAGTTGTCTGATTGCTTCTACTGCATACAAGCGATAAGCAGATCGCTTGTATGCAGGAGAAATGCTCACTTGCTATGAGCGCTGACCACTAGGTGGCGATCATAGCAATTGAGACATGACAACCACAGGCGTCTGCTGCAGACCCTGAGTTGTCATGCCCACCCATTGGTGACCCGCGATCACGTGACGGGGTCACTGATGGGCGGGGCTTAGGACTCCCGGAAGCACGAGTTAAATGCCACTGTCAGAGATTTAAGATATTAACAGCCGCGGGTGGATTGCGATTCCAATAATCAGCTGACATGTGCTCGCTTCAGTGCGGGCTCACCGCTGGAGCCCCCGCTGAACCGGCCTTCCCGACCTGGTGCGTACTATTACTGACCAGGTCGGAAAGGGGTTAAGGAACATCCTTTCCAGGGTAAAGACTTGTGTATAAGGTAAAATAAATAACCAAAAACAAAAATACTCCTCCACACCTTGGGCTATGTTCACAAGTAGCATTTTTTATGCGTTTTTGCACGTTTGTATTGCTTTCAACCGTGACAAATGCATTCACCGGGAAATGTCATTTTAACATTTTACAACCTTATCTGGCCATGTGCTGTGTGACACATGCATACAGTGCTAAAAAGACATGGGAACAGCATGCGGAAGACCCCTGGAAGCATCTCTGACACCCAGGTCACTGCCTAAAAGTATTCCCATCAGAAGTGATCCTTGCCGCATCAGAAGATGCAGACTTGCAACTATCCCCGTGCAAGTCCTTGTCCCAGGGCAGTGTTCAATTGTACCTCCCCCATAACTTGCAATACAAGCGCAAGTATGCAGCCTGCCACCCACCCACCCCCCAGGCTGCAATGCCATACTGCTAGCTTGCTTGCACTTGAAATTGGGCCTTTTAGGCATGTGGAGGTGGAATCTGGCCACCACGTCATGGCTGCGTCGGTAGCCTGGTATTCATACTCAGTCCCCAGCCGCCCGGCGGCCGGGTGTCCACGCTTGGTCCCCAGCCACCAGGGGGCGGCCGGGTGTCCATACTCAGTCCCCAGCCACCCAGCGGCCGGGTGCCCACACACAGTCCCCAGCCTCGTGGGGGTGGCCGGGTGTCCATAAACGGTCCCCAGCCGCCCCTATTTGTCCCGGTGCGCCTTATACACAAGCGCGCATACCAAAACATTACCTGTGCCCTCCCCAGTGCATTTAGCGGGAAGGACAGCCTAACCACAAACACGTGGACAAGTGAATGTGGCCAGGAATGGTCCATCTCACTGACGCCTTCACACTGGGTTAATATTGTGGAAGCCGGGACACAGTTGGACACTGGGATGCAAAACGTCCTCCAGACATCGTGGATTGCGGGTCCTGGGTCAATCAGGCTTCGACAAAAAGTCCAGAAGGTAGACAGCAGCATTGGTCGGCCACCTACACAACGAGTAAATTATTCATGATCATGAGGCCATCCACCTCCTTAGCTTTCTGTTCCTTGGAATGCAAGCGCATGTATGTAGTAGCAGCTAGGCCTGAGGTGGTCAGCGTTTTGGCGCATATTCTACCTCCTTCGAGGATTGCTGGATGTTTTTCTGCTACTATCCCAGTTCTATGACTCCCGTTAAAACAAAGCTTCAGGTGATGAATGATGGATGAGGTGGTAGCAAAGGAGAAAGAGCAGGAGGAACAGGGACCATTCACATCAATATCAGGCCAGCCAACCACACATGTCTTGTAGGATATGTTTCCGTACCAAAAGGAGCGGTTCAGTTACACAGTTATAAGGCATACAGTGAATGCAATGCCTACCAAAAATTTCGAGCCACTCCAATGCCCCTTGGAAGTGACATGGAGGTCAGAGGGC
Source organism: Phyllobates terribilis (assembly GCF_046119375.1). NCBI lineage: Eukaryota > Metazoa > Chordata > Amphibia > Anura > Dendrobatidae > Phyllobates > Phyllobates terribilis. The sequence continues at coordinate 290,021,004 of NW_027362761.1, forward strand.
CTTAACTAAACCGTTTTTTCCATTTATAGCAACTGGGTCTCCTGTACACTGTTGGCCTAAGCAGGGAATGGAAGGCTTTCCAAAAATTATTAGGCACTGCAATGCCCCTTGAAACAGACGTGGATTACAGCGTATTAAAAACCTTCTACCCATTATTGGGGAGTGGGTCTCCCTTAGTGTTCACCTATGCATTGAAAAGCAAAAGCTGACAAAAATTAGGAGGAAATGCAATGCCCGTTGCAAGAGTCGTGGAGGTTAGAGGTAATTAAAACAACATGTCAATGCCCCTTGGAAGAGCTGTGGAGTTCAGAGTGGTTTAACAAGACGGTTTTAATGCCCCTTAGAAGAGACGTGGAGTTCAGAGTGGTTTAACAAGACAGTTTTAATGCCCCTTGGAAGAGATGTGGAGGTCATAGTAGCTTAACAAGATGGTTTTAATGCCCCTTGGAAGAGACGTGGAGTTCAGAGTGGTTTAACAAGACAGTTTTAATGCCCCTTGGAAGAGTGGTGGAGGTTACAGTGGAATAAAAAGACAATATCAATGCCCCGTGGAAGAGACGTGGAGGTCACAGTAGCTTAACAAGACGGTTTTAATGCCCCTTGGAAGAGTGGTGGAGGTCGCAGAGGAATAAAAAGACAATATCAATGCCCCTTGGAAGAGTGGTGGAGGTTACAGTGGAATAAAAAGACAATATCAACGCCCTGTGGAAGAGACGTGGAGGTCACAGTAGCTTAACAAGACGCTTTTAATGCCCCTTGGAGGAGTGGTGGAGGTCGCAGTGGAATATAAAGACAATATTAACGACCCTTGGAAGAGACGTGGAGGTCACAGTAGCTTATCAAGACGATTTTAATGCCCCTTACAAGAGCCATGCAGTACAGCATATTAAAAACATTATTCCCATTATTGGAGAGTGGGTCTCCCATAGTCTTTGCCTATGCCTTCCAAGCAAAAGCTGCCAAAAATTAGGAAGGGGGAACTTGCAATGTCCCTTACAAGAGCCATGCAGTACAGCATATTAAAAACATTATTCCCATAATTGGGGATTGGGTCTCCTATAGTCTTTGCCTATGCCTTCCAAGCAAAAGCTGCCAAAAATTAGGACAGAGGAACTTGCAATGCTGGCAACATGGACCACGGTCACCCTGGTGGTATAGTGGTCGTGGAGGCTGAGGATAAGGAGAAGAACAAAAAACAGCCGAAATGAGGAAGCGTATACCCATGTGTGGGTGTGAAGCGATGCATGGGAATACACCTCCCGAAATAACACAGTGGATTTGACTTTATGTTACTCTGCTGTCATTTGGTGGTGATGAGAAGTCTGGCCCCATCCAGCCCTTGTTCATTTTGATAAGGGTCAGCTTGTCAGCATTGTCAGTTGACAGGCGAGTGCGCTTATCAGTTAGAATTCCCCCAGAGGCACTAAAAACACGCTCCGATAACACGCTAGCGACAGGGCAGGCCAGGACCTCCAAGGCATACAGAGTGAGTTCATTCCAAGTGTCCAGCTTGGATACCCAATAATTAAAAGGCACAGAGGAATCACGGAGGACGCTGGTACTCCCTCACCATCTTTTTAAACTTTCCACTCCTTGTGAGAGTACCCCGCACCTCAGGGCCTGTAAGCTGGGCAGGTCTCAGAAAACTGTCCTAGAACATTGACAGTGTTCCCCTGCCTCTGCTGGATTGGAGTTGCGTCTCTCTCGCCTGTATGCCTTAGTTGGGCAGCGAACTGTGACCTCTGCCGCTACTGTGTTCAGATGGGAATTTTTTTAATAGTTCTGCAGCAAGGGCCTTCTGGTACTGCCCCATTTTTGTAGACCTCTCGAACTCAGGAATAAGAGAGTGAAAGTTCTCCTTGTAGAGGGGGTCTAAAAGTGTCATCAACCAGTAATCACTGTCACCCAACATTTTGACAATGCGAGGGTCACGGTTAAGGCAGCGTAACATAAAGTCAGCCATGGGTGCCAGACTGGTAACGGGCAAGACTTCCGTGCCCTCACCAAGATGACGACTGATAGTGTTGAGTGATCACTAAAATGCTCGGGTGCTCAAAGCTCGGGCTGAGCTTACCGTGATACTTGGGTGCTCGACCCGAGCAACGAGCCCAATGTTAGTCTATGAGAGACCCGAGCATTTTTGCGGCAGCACCCCCGGCAGTCTGTAGAAAGCCTAAAAAGTGCCCAAAACGATAGTGACAGTGCTCAAAAGACATGGGGGCAGCATGGGGATCGCCCCTGGAAGCATTTCTGACCCCCAGGTCACTGCTGTCAACAACGTGGTCAGAGGTATTAAGCCACTTTTGCGGGCTCACAATAAAACGTTCAAAAATGAAACTGAAACGGTTTTCCTGTGAAATATGTTAAGGAATTTCCTTTCCAGGGTAAAAACTTGTGTATAAGGTAAAATAAATAACCAAAAACAAAAATACTCCTCCACACCTTGGGCTATGTTCACAAGTAGCATTTTTCATGCGTTTTTGCACTTTTGTATTGCTTTCAACCGTGACAAATGCGTTCACCGGGAAATGTCATTTTAACATTTTACAACCTTATCTGGCCATGTGCTGTGTGACACATGCATACAGTGCTGAAAAGACAAGGGATCAGCATGGGGAAGACCCCTGGAAGCATCTCTGACCCCCAGGTCACTGTCTAAAAGTGTGCCCATCAGAAGTGATCCTTGCCGCATCAGAAGATGCAGACTTGCAACTATCCCCATGCAAGTCCTTGTCCCAGGGTAGTGTTCAATTGTACCTCCCCCATTCCTTGCAATGCAAGCGAAAATATGCAGCCAACCACCCACCCACCAGCAGGCTGCAATACCATACTGCTAGCTTTCACTTGAAATGGGGCCTTTTAGTTTGGAGGAGGCCGAAGCTGGCCACTACCTCATGGCCGCTTCGGCAGCGAGGTATCCATACTCAGTCCCCAGCCGCCCGGCGGCCGGGTGTCCACGCTCGGTCCTCAGCCACCAGGTGGCGGCCAGGTGTCCATACTCGGTCCCCAGCCGCCCTGATTTCTCCTGTCACCTTCCCCCACACTTTTCTTAGCCTGGCCTGCTTTAGGGCAGCATTGGACGAGCCCACCAGAGAACCAGACTCCTCCGGTGGGCCCTGGCTTCTCCATCAGGGGAGTTGAGAGTGCCTAGGTGAGGAGCATGATGATGATGATAGAAGTTAGCATCTGCTTTGTTTTCTTGGAATGCAAGCGCATGTATGTAGTAGCGGCTAGGCCTGAGGTGGTCCGCGTTTTGGCGCATATCCTACCTCCTCCGAGGATTGCTGGATGTTTTCCTGCTACTATTCCAGTTCTATGACAAAGCTTCAGGTGATAAATGATGGATGAGGTGGTGGCAAAGGAGAAAGAGCAGGAGGAACAGATACCATTCACATCAATATCAGGCCAGTCAACCAGATATGTCTTGTAGGATATGTTTCTGTAACAAAAGGAGCGGTTCGGCTACACAGTTATAGGGCATACAGTGAGTGCAATGCCTACCAAAAATTTCGCGCCACTCCAATGCCCCTTGGAAATGACATGGAGGTCAGAGAGCGTTAACTAAACCTTTTTTTCGATTTATAGCAACTGGGTCTCCCGTGCACTGTTGGCCTAAGCAGTGAATGGAAGGCTTTCCAAAAATTATGAGGAACTGCAATGCCCCTTACAAGAGCCATGTGTGGCACCCCAGGGGTCTGGTCACCACAGTAATAGAAATATTACGTCGGAGAGCAAGTGGGAGGTTTCCTGGTCAGGATCCCTTAAACATGCAACATCCTCCTGCCCCAGTCCAGGGAGGGGAGAATTCTGTCCTTATAAACTGGATCTGGGGCGGGGTTGAGTGAGTCAGAGAACAGTCAGAGTCACAGTGAGAGCAAGGGAAAGTAACAGCAAGCAGCTCTGCAGGAGCTAGGAGCTAAAGACCAGGGGCTGGAAGCTGAGCAGAGCTCGCCCTGGCAGAAGACAATATGAACCGGACACAGGAGTCCGAAGCTGTGAGGACTTATATATCCAGCAGCAGAAACCAGCCGGCAGGGGATTTCAGGTCCTCTGGCCATAGAAGCCCGGAGGCTCAGTCACAAGCAAGGGACCAGCACCGCCGTCGTGGAGCGGAGGCTAACAGAAGGCCCCAAGTCACCAGCCATACGGGTGAGCACTACACGGTACACTCAGGGACGTGGGCTACTTCTACCCGCTTACAGCAAGGTAGCCAGGAAGAGTGCAGACAGACGGGGAGGCCTACAACTCCACCTGGCCAGGGGAACTCCTGCTTGCTCACAGACTGACCAGGCCTCTTATACTAGCCAGTACTCCCGGGAGTGTCTACCTTATAATCATCAGTAAAGACCCTGAACTGCACTGCAAAGACTCTGAGTCGTTCCTGCTGCGCTCGTGCACCATCACCCCCATCATCCACACTCACTGCCCTGAGGCTATACTCCTCCCGAGGGGAGTTATCCCATTCTATGCTGCGCACACAACACCAGCCTCAGCGGTCAGCCTCGCAGCGGTGGTACTCCCTGACCTCAATCCACGGGTGGCGCAGTCGGACAATTAACCTCAAAACCTAAGAAAGACTGCCACTGGTTTGACCAGCCTGAGCCACGGGACCGGGTCACAGCCACGGAGACTACAGACCCCAGAGACCCGGCACCGGGTATCCCACACACGTGTACACACGGCCCAGGGGGCGCGTCACATGCAGTACAGCATATTACCAACATAATTCCCATTATTGGGGAGTGGGTGTCCCATAGTATTTGCTTAGGCCTTGCAAGCAAAAGCTGCCAAAAATTAGGACGGAGCAACTTGCAATGCCCCTTACAAGAGCCATGCAGTACAGCATATTACAAACATAAGTCCCATTATTGGGGAGTGGGTCTCCCATAGTATTTGCTTATGCTTTCCCAGCAAAAGCTGCCAAAAATTAGGATGGAGCAACTTGCAATGACCCTTACAAGAGCCATGCAGTGCAGCATAATACAAACATAAGTCCCATTATTGGGGAGTGGGTGTCCCATAGTATTTGCTTATGCCTTGCAAGCAAAAGCTGCCAAAAATTAGGACGGAGCAACTTGCAATGCCCCTTACAAGAGCCATGCAGTACAGCATATTACAAATATAAGTCCCATTATTGGGGAGTGGGTCTCCCATAGTATTTGCTTATGCTTTCCCAGCAAAAGCTGCCAAAAATTAGGACAGAGCAACTTGCAATGCTCCTTACAAGAGCCATGCAGTACAGCATATTACAAACATAAGTCCCATTATTGGGGAGTGGGTCTCCCATAGTATTTGCTTATGCTTTCCCAGCAAAAGCTGCCAAAAATTAGGACAGAGCAACTTGCAATGCCCCTTACAAGAGCCATGCAGTACAGCATATTACAAACATAAGTCCCATTATTGGGGAGTGGGTGTCCCATAGTATTTGCTTATGCCTTGCAAGCAAAAGCTGCCAAAAATTAGGACGGAGCAACTTGCAATGCCCCTTACAAGAGCCATGCAGTACAGCATATTACGAACATAAGACCCATTATTGGGGAGTGGGTCTCCCATAGTATTTGCTTAGGTCTTGCAAGTAAAAGCTGCCAAAAATTAGGACGGAGCAACTTGCAATGCCCCTTACAAGAGCCATGCAGTACAGCATATTACAAACATAAGTCCCATTATTGGGGAGTGGGTCTCCCATAGTATTTGCTTATGCTTTCCCAGCAAAAGCTGAAAATAATTAGGACGGAGCAACTTGCAATGCCCCTTACAAGAGCCATGCAGTACAGCATATTACAAACATAAGTCCCATTATTGGGGAGTGGGTGTCCCATGGTATTTGCTTATGCTTTCCCAGCAAAAGCTGCCAAAAATTAGGACGGAGGAACTTGCAATGCTGGCACCCTGGTGGTATAGTGGTGGTGGAGGCTGAGGATAAGGAGAAGAAGATTAAACAGCCGAAACGAGGAAGCCTATACCCATGTGTGGGTGTGAAGCGGTGCATGTGAATACACCTCCCGAAATAACACAGTGAATTTGACTGTATGTTACTCTGCTGTCATTTGGTGGTGATGAGAAGTCTGACCCAATCCAGCCCTTGTTTATTTTGATAAGGGTCAGCTTGTCAGCATTGTCAGTTGACAGGCGAGTGCACTTATCAGTTATAATTCCCCCAGCGGCACTAAAAACACGCTCCGATAGCACGCTAGCGGCAGGGCAGGCCAGGACCTCCAAGGCGTACAGAGCGAGTTCATTCCAAGTGTCCAGCTTGGATACCCAATAATTAAAAGGCACAGAGGAATCACGGAGGACGCTGGTAAGATCGGCAAGGTACTCCCTCACCATCTTTTGAAACTTTCCACTCCTTGTGAGAGTACCCCGCGCCTCAGGGCCTGTAAGCTTGGCGCGTGTCAGAAAACTGTCCCAGAATGTTGACAGTGTTCCCCTGCCTCTGCTGGATTGGAGTTGCATCTCTCTCGCCTGTACGCCTTGGTTGGGCAATGAACTGTGACCTCTGCCGCTAGCGTGTTCAGATGGGAATTTTTTTAAGAGTTCTGCAGCAAGGGCCTTCTGGTATTGCCCCATTTTTGTAGACCTCTCCACCTCAGGAATAAGAGAGTGAAAGTTCTCCTTGTAGCGGGGGTCTACAAGTGTCACCAACCAGTAATGACTGTCACCCAACATTTTGACAACGCGAGGGTCACAGTTAAGGCAGCGTAACATAAAGTCAGCCATGCGTGCCAGACTGGTAACGGGCAAGATTTCCGTGTCCTCACCAAGATGACGACTGACCATGCTCTCCTTCTCCTCCTCCTCCTCCTCCTCTTCCTCCTCCCCCCTGTCCTCAGGCCACCCATGCTGAACCGACGGTATGACACCTGTACCGGTACTACCATCTACAACGCATGATAGCAGCTCCTGTTCTTCCTCCTCCTCCTCCTCCTCTCCCTCATTGTCCCCCAATGCACATTGGGATGAGATGAGGCTGGGCTGTGTGTAATCGCCCGCTACGGCTTCTTGATCCATCTCATCATACTCTGGCTGCAATGCCTCCTCTTTAATTCTCTGCAGAGAGCGTTGCAAAAGACAGACAAGTGGGATGTTGACACTAATGATGGCGTCATCGCCACTCACCATCTTGGTGGCCTCCTCAAAGTTTTTCAGGATGGTACATATGTCAGACATCCAGGTCCACTCCTGAGGTCTTATGTGTGGAGTCTGACCTGAATATCGACGGCCTTGTTGCAGCTGGTACTCCAGAACTGCTCTCTTCTGCTCACAAATCCTGCTGGTGCCTCCAACGTCCCCCGAACAACAAGATTCAGAGTCCTTGAGAGGTTTGCAGCTGTGCATAAACCATCCTGTCGACCTCCTCTATCCACTGCACACAAGCAGAAACGGCTCCAGTGGGCCAAACAATACATGAAGACTGACTTCAATACTGTTTTGTTCACCGATGAGTGCCGTGCAACGCTCAATGGTCCAGATGGATGGAGTGGAGGATGGCTGGTTGATAGACACCCCATGCAAACATGGCTACGGCGCCAACAAGAAGGAGGTGGAGTAATGTTTTGGGCTGGAATCATGGGGAGAGAGATTGTCGGCCCCTTTAGGATCCCTGAAGGGGTAAAGATGAACTCCATAATGTATGTGGATTTTCTCAAACAGCAGTTCCTGCCATGGTTCAAGAAGAAGAACCGTGTATTCCGCAGCAAGATCATTTTCATGCATGATAATGCACAGTCTAATGCTGCACATAACACATCTGCATCTCTGGCTGATATGGGCATAAAAGGGAACAAACTTATGGTGTGACCCCCATGCTCCCCTGACCTCAACCCCATTGAGAACCTCTGGAGCATCATCAAAAGGAGTGTCTATGATGGCGGGAGGGAGTTCACATCTAAGCAACAGCTCTGGGAGGGTATTCTGTCCTCATGCAAAACAATTGAAACAGAAACCATCCAAAACCTGACAAATTCAATGGACGAGAGAGTTCAGAAGCTCCTTTCGAACAAGGGGTCCTATGTGCAAATGTAACATCACCTAGAATAAAGTTTTGAGTTGAAAACTGTTTGATTTCAGTTTCTAATAACCTGCTAATGCTTATAACTTCAAAAATGACCATTTTTTTGTTCCTTATTAAAATGAAAAGGTTGATCGAAGAGTGTGGGGGATCTAAGAGTGTGGCAACCCAATAGTCAGGATTACTTCGAATTCTGACAATCTGAGGGTCATGTTGCAGGTAGTGCAGCAAGAAGGCACTCATGTGTCTTGCGCATCTAAATTAAAATTATTTTCCGGGCTTGATGCAGCTAAAAATTATTATTAATTTGAAAGCTGGTGGAGCTTAGTATAGATGGCCTAATTGAATCAGTACTGCAAACTGCTACAAATCCCAAATTATTTTACAGCCAAGATACAGATAAACATGATTAGTAAGTTTACATCTGGTGGAGTTTAGTATAGATGGCCTAATAGAATCAGTACTGCAAACTGCTACAAAGCCCAAATTATTTTCCAGCCAAGATACAGATAAACATGATTAGTAATTTTAAATCTGGTGGAGTTTAGTTTAGATTGCCTAATAGAATCAGTACTGCACACTGCTACAAGGCCAAAATTATTTTCCAGCCAAGATACAGAAAAACATGATTAGTAATTTTAAAGCTTAAAACGGTTGGTGAGGTGATTTTAACAAATCATCAAGCTTTTACTCTCCCCAGGATGACACAGGGGTAGAAAAGTCGTTTCGGATCCATGATTTGTTCATCTTTATGAACGTGAGTCTGTCTACATTATCAGTGGAGAGCCGCGTGCGCTTATCTGTCAGCACACCACCAGCAGCGCTGAACACACGTTCAGACAGAACGCTGTCTGCGGGGCATGACAAGATCTCCAAGGCGTAAGTGGCGAGCTCCGGCCATTTATCCAGATTGGAAGCCATAAAAGAGCTAGGGTCCAGTGACACAGTCATGGCTTCAATGTTTACTTGGAGATACTCCTGTACCATCGTCTCTAGGCGTTGACTATGTCTCAGACTTCTTGTCTCCTGTGGCCTTGCAAAGGATGGGCTAAAAAAGTGGTGAAATGATTCTGCAAAATTGATGTTACCAGCAGATACTATGTTTCTGTTACGTTTTGAGAGATGAACACTCGACGGTCCCACGGTTGGCACGTTGGAACTGTGAGATTCACTACGTGCACCACTAGTGTTTTGGGGAAAAGCACATGTAAGATTCTGCAACAGTCTCTGCTGATACTCCTGCATGCGTGCATCTCTTTCTATGGCAGGAATAATTTCTGCAAATTTACCGGTGATCTAACAGTGTGGTAACCCAGTAGTCAGGATTATTTCTAATTCTCACAGATCGAGTGTCATGTTGCAGGTAGTCAGCAAGAAGGCACTCATGTGTCTTGCGCATCCAGGAGCACCAAGTCCCTGTTGTGTTGGTGGCGAGGTAACAATCATGCTTCCTTCCTCTGCCCTCTCCCCCCAACATCGCACAACAGAAATGTGATCAAGGTCTCCCTCATCTGATGAGTCTTCCATCAGTTCGTCCTCCACTTCTTCTTGGGCTCCTGCACCTTCCTCACTAGTTTGGCTGCTACCATGCACCCTGGTAAAACCATCTCCCCCACCCTCACATGCCTGCCGCCTTGGTGCTGCCGACCGTCTGGACCTTGCAGATGTTAGCCCTTCCGCATACATCTCCTCCTCCTCTACTTCCTCCACCTCCTCTTGTGCCACCACCTGACTCCGAATTCTGTTTAACATGTGCTCCAGCATGTAAATCACCGGAATAGTCATCCTGATAATGGCATAGTCAGCACTAAACATCTTCGTCGCCATTTCAAAACTGTGCAGAAGGGTGCATAGGTCCTATGCACTCCTCCAGCGTGATTTGCCCCACCTCTGGATCTCGTTGGCCCAGGCTATACGTCAGAACGTATTGCACCAGGGCTTGTTGGTGCTGCCACAGTCGCTGCAACATGTGCAGAGTTGAATTCCACCGGGTAGGCACATCGCATTTTAGCCGGTAAAGTGGCAGGCCCAACGACTTCTGTAGAGATGAAAGTCGCTGAGCTGCGGGATGCGAACGGCGGAAGTGAGCACACAGCGACCATGCCCTCTGCAGAAGGCCATCTAGTCTGGGATAGTGGGCTAAAAATTGCTGGACAACCAGGTTCAACACGTGAGCCATACAAGGCACGTGTGTGACATTGCCCCGGCGAAGGGCCGCACCCAGGTTTGCAGCATTGTCGCACACGGCCTTCCCTGGTTTCAGGTCCAGTGGAGACAACCATTCATGAAATTGGTTCTCCAGAGCTGACCACAACTCCTCAGCTGTGTGACTCACATTTCCCAGACATTTCAATGTAAAAACCGCCTGATGACGTTGAGCCCTACTGCCAGCATAGTAAGGAGGTGTGCAGGATCCCTTCTGCGCAGTTAGAAAGCTTGTGGCATGACCAGACAGGCTTTGGGTGCAGGTGGAAGACCGAGAGGAGGTTGAGGAGGCAGAAGCAGTGGAGGAACTTTGACATAAAGAGGATTGACGCACAACTCGTGGGGACGGCAAGACTTGGACAGCAGCCCCTTGTCCTGCTGTCACCATAGTTACCCAGTGCCCAGTCAGCGACATGTAACGCCCCTGTCCATGCCTACTCGTCCAAGTGTCTGTGGTGAAATGCACCCTGTCACACACAGAGTTTCTCAAAGAAGCGGTGATGTTGTGTGCGACATGCTGGTGGAGCGCAGGCACACCTTTCTTTGAGAAGTAGTGCCGACTGGGCATCTGGTACTGGGGCACTGCGACGGACACAAGGTCTCGAAAATCCTCTGTGTCCACCAGGCGGAAAGGCAGCATTTCTGTAGCCAAGAGCTTGCAGATGGTGAAATTCAACCTCTTAGCTTTCTCATGGCTAGGAGGAAATGGTCTTTTACTTGTCCACATCTGAGGGACCGAGGGCTGGCTATTGTGCTTAGACGGGGTTGATAAGGGTGTCCCCGGCAAACTGCCGGTCTGTGAGGAAGATGCAGGCGGACATGTTAGGTTGCCTTGATCCAAAGGTGGTGCTATCGATGTCGGACAGCGCTCAACACCAGCTGCTGTTACCACCTCCAAAGAAAATGATGACCTGCCAATCACGCTGGCTGTTGCGGGTAAAGAGGTGGCAGGTCTGCGCCCCAAAACAGGTGTGACTGCTGTCCCCCCAGTCACAGAGGATGAAGAGGCCGCGGATGCACAAGATATGGCAGACGGTGGTTGGCCCGGCCGGCTAGGCCGCATTGTAGCACACTGAGCTTCCCACTGCAACTTATGCTTCATGTCCATGTGCCGGTTCATGCATGAAGTACTCAAACTATGTATTTTTTGGCCTCTACTTAGCTTTTGCTGACAAATGTTACAGATAACACGAGTTGGGTCATCTTTATCGATCTGAAAAAATGCCCAGGCTATGCAAGGCTTAGCACCCATGCGACCTGAAGAGCCACCACGACTTGTGGTGAGAGGCAGAGTTGTGTTTGAGGATGCAGTTGTTGACGTGCTTCCAGTACTACGTCTCTGTCCAGGAAGGCGCAACCTGACCTCGTCGTCACTAGCATCTTCCTCCACCTCCTCTGCTGACCTCATCTCTTGGCTGACTGTGGGTTGACAGTAAGTGGGATCTCCAACCTCATCATCATCACCCTGTGTGTTATCACACCCGTCGTCCTCAGAGCCAACCTGTTCCTGCCCTGACAAAAAACTTAAGTTGTCGCTCCAATCAGGTATTTGAGTCTTATCATCGTCTTCCTCATTGTCTCCACCAACAGGAGTTACAGTTTGGGAATGAGGGTCTACATTATGGTCAGAACCTTCTGCGTCTGGTCCTGGATCCGACTCATAAAGATTCTGGGCATCAGTGCAGATCATTTCCTCGTCTGGATTCACAGAAGCGCTGGAGTCGACCTCTGATTCCCAGGCTATAGTATGAGTAAACAGCTCTGCAGACTCAACCATCTGTTCTACCTCATACTCAGACGGGCAGCTGGAGATTTGGGAGCTGTGAGGAAGCAAGTGCGATTTGGGTGACACCTTTGAGGACTGGAGTATTTGTGATGTTGAAGTTGATGTGGAGGAGAGCCCACTTAAAGGAGCACTTGATATCCGTTGAAGCACCTGCTGTTTTTGTGCCTCATCTGGAATTTGTAGCGATTGGAGTGGCCGTAAGAAAGGGATCTTATCACATTGTCTGCCAAAAGAAGTAGACATTTTAGTTTGGCTGGAAGATGGTCTTTCTTCTGCAGATGTTACTGTTGCTTTAACACCTACCCCACGGACACAACCTTTTTTCCCCTTCCCAACACGCCTATTCCCCTTTCCACCAGCAGCAGGCCTTTTTCCACTCATTTTGGTGGTTAACTAATTCACAACTCTGGAGTTGTTTGCACAAAAAAACAATGGATTGTAACCGAGCAGAGCTGAGTGGCCAAACTGTGGTATTAGGCCAAAACTATTGGCTGGGTTAGATGCAGAAAAAAATATATTCAGTTTGCAACCTGATGGAGGTCAGTATAGATGGACTAATAGAGAAAGTCCGACACACTGCTACAAGGCCAAATATTTTTTCAGAGGTAGATGCAGAAAAAAATTATATTCAGTTTGCAACCTGATGGAGGTCTGTATAGATGGATTAATAGAACAAGACCCACACACAGCTAGAAGCCCAATATTTTTTCAGAGGTAGATGCAGAAAAAAATATATTCAGTTTGCAACCTGATGGAGGTCAGTATAGATGGACTAATACAACAAGTCCCACACACAGCTAGAAGCCCAAATATTTTTTCAGAGGTAGATGCAGAAAAAAATATATTCAGTTTGCAACCTGATGGAGGTCAGTATAGATGGACTAATACAACAAGTCCCACACACAGCTAGAAGCCCAAATATTTTTTCAGAGGTACTGTAGATGCAGATAAAAAATATTTTTAATTTGCAACCTGATGGAGGTCAGTATAGATGGACTAATACAACAAGTCCCACACACAGCTAGAAGCCCAAATATTTTTTCAGAGGTACTGTAGATGCAGATAAAAATTATTTTTAATTTGCAACCTGATGGAGGTCAGTATAGATGGACTAATAGAGAAAGTCCGACACACTGCTAGAAGGCCAAATATTTTTTCAGAGCTAGTTGCAGAAAAAAATTATATTCAGTTTGCAACCTGATGGAGGTCAGTATAGATGGATTAATAGAACAAGACCCACACACAGCTAGAAGCCCAAATATTTTTTCAGAGGTAGATGCAGAAAAAAATATATTCAGTTTGCAACCTGATGGAGGTCAGTATAGATGGACTAATACAACAAGTCCCACACACAGCTAGAAGCCCAAATATTTTTTCAGAGGTACTGTAGATGCAGATAAAAATTAGTTTTAATTTGCAACCTGATGGAGGTCAGTATAGATGGACTAATAGAATGATGCTATGCCCAAAAGATTTTACTTCACTAGGTGCAGTAAAAAAATTGGTATTCTATACACAGGTGGTATATCTTGCAGCACAGATATGCTACTACACTGACTAACACACTCTGCAATAGGCCAAAAAGGATTAGCTTTGCTAGATTCAGCCAAATGCTGTGAAAAAAACTTGCACAGCACTGGCACAGACCTGCCTGGCAAAAACTGATAGGAACTGATGTAACCTAGTCCTGAAAAGGACTCCAATTACAATTAGTCTTTACTCCCACAACCTATCTATTTAAGAGCACAGACCTCCCTGATAAAAGTCGTAGGAAATGCTGTAACCTAGTCCTTAAAAGGACTGCAATCACAACTATTCCCTACTCCCAAGCTATCTGTATATTTGTGCGAAAATTGGCTTGAAATTAACAAGGTATAGCGCACACAGCAACAGCGGTGCCGTCTAACACGCAGCTGCAGCAGTGACAAAATGGTGGCGACGGGGAAAATGGCTTGGTCTTATAGGGCAAGGACATGTGACATACACTGCCAATGACACATGCCCTTGCTTGTGTGAAAAAAAGCACTTCGCTCCGTGTGTGCGCTGCTGATAGGCTGACAGATTGCACCTCCCCACTGCAAATGCGGGAAAGAGAAAAAAAAATGGAGATCTTCATTGTTCCTGCAGAGATCCATCCCCTGCCCCTCCCCCCACCCCGCTGTACACTCAAACCGCGTATTAACATTAATTTTCATCATTACTGAGAAAAAATCCAGTTATGATTTTGGTGCACGAACAGTTATCGAACATAACCTCGAACAGCCGAATTTTTCTCAAATTGTTCGTGTTCGCCGAACGGCTCGAACACCGCCCAAAACAGCTCGAATTTGAGATTGGCGAACAGTTCGAGTAGAACAACGCTCATCTCTAAACTTAATCCTCTTATGTAACACTTGTTTAATACATTTTTGAAGTTCAATCATATTTCCTTGATCATCAAAAAAACTGTAGTCGACTCATTGTTAAAAACCTCACTGAATTCGTTAATCCAGGAATTTTCCCTGGATCTATAATCCATGCTAGCAATGGCTGCTGAATATTTGTAAAACACAGGTAAATAGATAAAGCCAATTATCAGCCTAAAAAGTTGCACACAGTATAATACACTTTTTAGAGAAGTATATTGATATTATGTATATATATATATATATGATGAATTTATATGTATTAGCTTTTGAACCCGTTCTACACCCGGGTGGTGAGCATTTTTATTTGTACATTTCCAGCACCATTATTTTTTAAGACACTTCAATAAAATGGTGCTAGAGTTTGCGGTATGCACACGCGCTGACTCATGCGCCATTTTATAGAAGTAATGTACTATAACGTCAACATAGCAGTGCACACGTGCTGGCCGTAGGGATAATGGCGATGGGCGGTGCATGTGCACTGCTATGTTGACGTTGTATTACACTATTTCAATAAAATGGCTCCGGAATCAGCGCGTGCACATACCCTGCTATCCAGTGACATTTTATTGAAGACACTGTACAAGCAAATTTGCAGACACAGGGTCTTCAAAAAAATGGCGCTGCATAGCATGCTATGTGGACACGCTGAGTCTGTTGTCATTTTATTGAAGTATTGTACTACAAAATTAAAGGGTACCTGTCACCAGAAATAACGTTGTTAACCTGCAGATATGCAGTTAATCTGCAGGTTAATAGCATTTTTCTGCTGCCTGGCACCTGTACACAGCCAAAACCAGTGGGAAGAAAAATTAACTTTGTTCTTCCCGCCAGCATTTGGTTTCAGTCATGGGGCTGGCAATAGCTGGCAATAGCTAATAGCTATCATGGGGCTGGCAATAGCTAATAGCAATAACTGAACCTGCGGTGCGCGGGTTCAGTTATTGCTATTAGCTATTGCTAAGAAAATTTTTAATGGAGGCCAGAAATGGCAGTATTTTCTGACAACGTATATGTGATCCGTTTGACGGAGAAAAGAGAGTTTTAAATACCTGGCCTGTAGGTAAGTAGTTTGAACAGCAAATTGCGGTGAATTGCGTCACTGACACACTAAAGGAAATTTTTAATGGAGGCCAGAAATGGCAGTATTTTCTGACAACACATATGTGATCCGTGTGACGGAGAAAACACAGTTTTAAATACCTGGCCTGTAGGTAAATAGTTTGAACAGCAAATTGCGGTGAATTGCTTCAATGACACAATAAAGGAAATTTTTAATGGAGGCCAGAAATGGCAGTATTTTCTGACAACGTATATGTGATCCGTGTGATGGAGAAAATAGGGTTTTAAATACCTGGCCTGTAAGTAACTAGTTTGAACAGCAAACTGGTGTGAATTGCTTCAATGAAACACTAAAGGAAATTTTTAATGGAGGCCAGAAATGGCAGTATTTTCTGACAACGTATATGTGATCCGTTTGATGGCGAAAACAGAGTTTTAAATACCTGGCCTGTACGTAAGTAGTTTGAACAGCAAACTGCTGTGAATTGCTTCAATGACACACTAAAGGAAATCTTTAATGGAGGCCAGAAATGGCAGTATGTGATCCGTTTGATGGAGAAAACACAGTTTTAAATAGCTGGATTTTTAGCGCTCTAATATGGAAAGGACCTGGCTGTATTCTGCAGTGCCAACAAGCAAATGGTGCAGAAAAAATGGTGTTCTCTGGATTGCTTTTTAAGCAAATAATGAGGATTAAGATCCAAAGAAAAGTATTCCTGGCCCCTGAGACTTGGGCCTTTGTATAGAAATATCTAACAGCAGCAGAAGGCAGAATTGGAATGGTGCCTCTTGTGCTATATGCACTGCAGTCTGCTATATACACTGCCTGCCTACACACCCTGCCTGCTTGATATCTCTGCAGATGGATTAGTCCTCAGAAGAACTGTTTGTTAAGATGGATATGTGTAATGTACGGTTTTTCTCCCTACACTACCTAATACACGATCAAATCTCTCCCTGACACAGCAGCAGCTCTCCCTACACTGTCTGATCCGGTGTAACTGTGACGAGCATGGCGGCGCCAGGTCTGATATAGACCTGATGACGCTGTGCGGCCAGCCAATCACTGTAATGCCCACAACCAACATGGCTATGGCATTACAGTGCATGGCAGGCAATCCCTGCATGTTCATTGGCTCTCTAAAGAGCGCCAAACATGCAGGGAGGGGACCCGAGTTCCCGCCCAAGCAACCAGGAAATACTTGGCGAGCGCCGAGCATCTCGAGCAGTGAGATGCTCGGGCGACCCCCGAGCAGTAGCGAGCATGCTCTTTCATCACTAATAATCTCACTAAATTGCAGCCACCTGTCTGGATCATCATCCAATAAACCATGAGTTAGACGTGGACGATAAGCTTTCCACCCAATAGATTTCAGGATTCGCATGAGAGAAGCTCATGAAATTCCCAATTCCAAAGAGTCTCTTCTTTTGGACTTTTTTGGACTCTGAACAAATGTTTCAGCAACAAGTTGTTTATTATTTTCGGTACAGACTGTTTTGGGTCGACCAGTTTTTGGAGCATTAAGGATTGAGCCAGTGGCATTGAATTTGTCACGAATGAAGTAAATGGTTTGTCTCTTTGAGGCTTGAGTTCCAAATGTTTCAACCCAATTTTCTCTGACGGTTTCAGCATTTTGAGATTTCCAATACTCTGTTAAAATCCATTTTCTTTGATCTGTATTTAAATTATTTGCCATTATGTGTTATCTGAATTATCTGAAAAGAAAACAGATTTGGGGGAGATATATCTGTGAATACTAGATCTGTGAAACTGGCTTAGTTGCCCTTAGCAACCAATCAGATTCCACCTTTCATTTTCCAAAGAGTCTGTGAGGATGGAAAAGTGGAATCTGATTGATTGCTAAGGGCAACTGAGCCAGTTTCACTTTACACCATGTTTGATAAATCTCCCCCTTCATAACCTTATTACACTTTCTGTCCACCTTCTTTTGGACAACCCTATATATAAAATATCAATATTCTTCTCTTAAGAACTTCATCATGGCAACAGCAAAAATATTTGGGGCAGTATGTAACAATAGGATCTTATTCACACAAAAAATATAGGCAAAAAAATTGCATAAGAAGGTGTAAATATTTATTAAGTGAAAAAATTAAAGGGTTAAAAAGGCAAATTGAGTTCTCACTAAGGGCAGCACATACAGATGCATCTCACAAAATTAGAATATCATCAAAAAGTTAATTTATTTCAGTTCTTCAATACAAAAAGTGAAACTCATATATTATATAGAGTCATTACAAACAGAATGACCTATTTCAAGTGTTTATTTCTGTTAATGTTGATGATTATGGCTTATAGCCAATGAAAACACAAAAGTCATTATCTCAGTGAATTAGAATACTTTATAGCAACAGCTTGAAAAATGTTTTTAAAACCCAAAATGTTGGCCTCCTGAAATGTATGTTCAGTAGTGATGAGCAAGCACTAAAATGCCAGGATACTTGTTCGCGCCGAGCAAATTGGAATGCTCGAGTGTTCAGTCCGAGTAATGAGCCCAATGTAAGTCTATGGGAAACTCAAGTATTTTTCCGGTGGCTCCCCCCGGCGGTCTGCAGAGGGCCTAAAAATTGCCCAAATTGATGGGGACAGTGCTCAAAAGATATGGGAGCAGCATGGGGAAGACCCATGGAAGCATTTCTGATTCCCAGTTCACTCCTGTCAACAATGTTATCAGAGGTATTACGCCGCTTTTACAGACTCACAATAAAACATACAAAAACTAAACCAAAATGGATTTTCCTGGGTAATATGTAAAGGAACATCCTTTCCAGGGTAATGACTTGTATATAAGGCAAAACAAATAACCAAAAACAAAAATGCTCCTCCACACCTTGAGCTATGTTCACACGTAGCATTTTTGATGCATTTTTGCACTTTTGCATTGCTTTCAACCAAGAGAAATGCATTCACCAGGAAATGTAATTTTAACATTTTACACCTTAACTGGCCATGTGGTGTGTGACATATCATCAGACAAATCCTGTTTCATTTATGATGGAGGGACTCTGAAAGTCACAAAGACTATTTTTATAGGGCCATCAGGAAGCCCTTACTATTTTTAAAGGGCCAGCAGTCGACCCTCGCTATTGCTAGAGAGTCATCAGTCGGCTATGCTTTGTTGTTCTCATTATTAACAAGTGGGTCTCCTATACTGTTACTGCGTATGCAGTGACTGCAACAGCTGCAAAAAATTTGGAGGAACTCCAATGCCCCTTGCAAGAGACGTAGAGGTCAGAGGGCCTCCTGAAAACAATGTTCCCATTATTAGGAAGTGTGTCTCCCATACTGTTTGCATATGCAGTGAAGCAACGGTGGCCAAAAATTTGGAGGAACTCCAATGCTCCTTGCAAGAGATGTAGATATGTTGATATGGTACATATGGTGGTGATATGGTGGTGGAGGATTTGGATGTGGAGAAGGAGGAGGACAAGAGCAAGTAGACAAAATCAGGAAGCGCATACCCATGTCTGGGTGTGAAGACAGACGTGCATGGGAATAGAGATAGTCCTCCCAAAAAAAAAGACACTGTATTTGAGTTTATGTTACACTGCTATCATTCGGTGGTGTTGAGAAGTATTACCCAATGCAGCCCTTGTTCAGTTTTATAAGAGTCAGCCTGTCAGCATTTTCAGTTGACAAGCGGATGCGCCTATTAGTTTTAATTCCACCAGCGGCACTAAAAACCCACTCTGACAAAATGCTAGCGGCAGGGCAGGCCAGTTCATGCCACGTGTCCAGCTTGGATACCCAATAATTATAAGGCACAGAGGAATCACGGACGGCGTTGGTACGGTCAGCAAGGTACTCCCTCACCATCTTCTGAAACCTTTCCTTCCTTGGTAGAATATCCCGCGCCTCAGGGCCTGTGCGATGGGAGGGTCGGAGAAAACTGTCCCAGAACTTTGATAGTGTTCCCCTGCCTCTGCTGGATTGAAGTTGTGTCTCTCTTGCCTGTACTCCTTGGTTGTCCAACGAACTGTGACCTCTGCCGCCAGCGTTTTCAAATGGAAATTTTTTTTAATAATTCCGCAACAAGGGCCTTCTGGTACTGCCCCAATTTAGTAGACCTGTCTGCCTCGGGAATAAGTGATAGAAAGTTTTCCTTGTAGTGTGGGTCTAGAAGTGTCACTAACCAGTAATGACTGTCACCCAAAATTTGGACAACACGAGGGTCATGGGAAAGGCAGCGTAACATAAACTCAGCCATGTGTGCCAGACTGCTAACAAGCAAGACTTCCGTGTCCTCATCAAGAGGACGACTGACCATGCTCTCATCCTCCTCTTCTTCTCTGTCCTCAGGCCATCCACGCTGAACAGATGTATGAGAGTTGTGCAGGAAGTACCATCTATACCACATGAAATTAGCTCCTGTTCTTCCTTCTCCTTTTCCTCATTGTCACCCAATCCACATTGGGATGAGATAAGGCTGGGCTGTGTAATCACTCTGTATGGTTCCTTGCTCCATCTCATCATGCTCCGCCTGCAGTGCATCCTCTTTAATTGTGAGCAGAGAGCATTTCAGGAGACAGAGAAACGAGATGGTGAACCTAATTATGGCGTCATCATCGCTCACCATCTTGGTGGAGTCTTCAGAGTTTTGGAGGATGGTACATATGTCTGACATCCATGTCCACTTCTGAGGTCTTATGTGTGGAGTCTGAACTGAATACCGACGGCCTTGTTGATGCTGGTACTCAACAACTGCCCTCTTCTGCTCAAAAATCCTTCCCAACATCTGTAATGTAGAGTTCCAATGCGTGGGGACATCACATACCAATCGGTGAGCCGGAAGCTGCAAACGCTGCTGAAGCACAGCAAGGGCGGCTGAAGCTGCAGCTGACTTTCTAAAATGGGCACAAAGGCGGCGTACTTTGGAAAGCAGATGCAGAAGATCCGGGTATGTTTTGAGAAACTGCTCAACCACGAGGTTAAGCACATGGGCCAGGCATGGTACAGGTGTGAGCTCGCCTCGCCTCAGAGCTGCCACCAGGTTCCGGCCATTGTCACACATGACCATGCCTGGCTGTAGGTTCAGCGGTGTCAGACACAGATCTACCTGCTCTTTTAGAGCTGTCCACAACTCTTCAGCATTGTACGGTCTTTCACCTAAGCATATTAACTTCAGCACAGCCAATTGCCGCTTGGCTGAGGTAGTGCTGCAGTGCTTCCAGATTGTGACTGATGTCGTCTTTTCGGAGATGGAGGCTTAAGAGGAGGAGGAGGATGAGGTGCAGGAGCTGTAGAATGTGGGGGCAACACTGATTGACCTAGGACCCGCAATCCTCGGCGTCCGGAGGACCTGTTCCATCCCAAGGTCCGACTGGGTCCCGGCTTCCATTATGTTAACCCAGTGTGCTGTCAGCAAGAAGTACAATCCCTGCCCACAAGCACTTGTCCTGGGGCAGCACGGTGGCTTAGTGGTCAGCACTGCAGCCTTGCAACACTGGGGTACTGGGTTCAAATCCCACCAAGGACAACATCTACAAGGAGTTTGTATGTTCTCCACGTGATTGTGTGGGTTTCTCCAGGGTTCTCCGGTCTCCTCCCAAACTCTAAAGATATACTGATAGGGAATTTAGATTGTAAGCCCAAACAGGGACAGCGATGATGATGTAAGTAAAGCGCTGCGGAATATGTTGGCGCTATATAAAAATAAAGATTATTATTATTAGGTGGACTTTCTCAGTAACATTGTTGAATACACAGCTAATGTTGTGGGACACGTGCTTGTGTAATGTGGCGATGGCACACCGGGAGAAATAGTGGCGGCTGGGGACCATGTACTGAGGGATGGCCGCCGCCATCAAGTTGCGGAAAGCCTCCGCCTCCACCAGTCTAAGAGGTAACATTTGGAGTGCAAGCATTCACTGCGTATTTGTGTTTGCTTTCCAAGGACTGGGGTAGGGACAACTGAACTCTGTGCTGGGACAAGGATGTGGACGTGCTAGTTGAGAGTGTGCAATGACAGGTTCCGGGTCAGGAGGCATCTTCGCATGTGCCATGGACAGGCAATTAGCGTGCACGCACAACAGTAGAAGAAGCACTGATGTTACCCGCAGACACTGTTCCTGGACCCTAGGGTTTGGCCTACTTAGTCAGGTGCTTTGCTGCCATGTGCCTGATCATGCTGGTGGTGGTCAGGCTGCTAGTTTTGCTACTCCTGCTGATGCTGGCCTGGGAGGTGGTGCAAATGGCCTTTTTGGTGTTATCGACAGAGTCTTTAAAAAATAACCAGACTCGGGAAGAACTAATAGTTGTACTGGCAACTTCCGTCGTGTTGGTGTTATGGGGAGTGGTTGCCCACTTCCCTCCCCCTGTATGCTGCTGCCCTCGCTCTGCATGTCACCTTGACAGGTTGGGTCAGTGACTTCATCGTCCACCACCTAATCTTCCACTTTCGCACCCTAGACCTCCTCCTGACTTTCTGGCAATTGTGTCTCATCATCATCCACCTCTTATGACAGTTTCCCACCATCGCCTTCATGTGACCGTGGCTGCTCAATTATTTGGGCATCGCTACATGTGATCTCCTGTTGCCCCGCTTCAAGTGGACCAGGCGAGAGGCCTGAATCTATAAATGGAAAAGTGGGAGGGAGGAAGTAAGATCAGGGTGAGGAATATGCAGTCCAGACTCACGGCTACTGAGACTTGACCGTGTGGTGGTGGTGGTGGCTAAGTGACTGGAAGCATTATCCCCTATCCAACCATCAACCTTTTGACACTCCTCTGGGTTCAATAGTGGCGTGCTGCGGTCCCCTAGTAATTGGGACAGGAAGGTTGGGCGACAAGATGTCGGTGTTTGTTGTGGCACAATTTCAGCTTGTCCACGGCCTCGTCCTCGGCATACACCAACTCATTCACTTCCCCATCCTTTGACATGCTCCTTGCCCATTTTAAATGGAGGACAATATTTTTGCACGTTCACTACAAATGGCTGGATTTGAACCGCAGTGATATGTGATACATGTGACGAAAACCACAGTTTTAAATAGCTGGCCTGTAGGTTACTATTTTTCACAGTAACCTCGTATCAATAACTTCACTGACACACTGCAACAAAATTTAAATGGAGGCCAATATTTTCCACGTTCACTACAAATTTCTGGATTTTTATAGCTGTAATATGGAAAGGATTTGGCTGTATTCTGCAGTGCCAACAAGCAAATGGAGCCGAAAAATTGTGTACTCTGGATTGTGTTTTAAGCAAATAACCAGGATTAAGAGGAAAACAAATTTTCCCTGGTCCCTGATATCTGGGGCTATGTCTACTGTAAGAACATATATCTGTAAGAACAGCAGCAGCACGAACAGCACCTACAGTCTTCCACATACACTTCCTGCCTGCCTAATTCCTGCTATCATAACTGAATATATGCAGCTGGATTAGTCATCAGAAGGACTGTTAGTTCAGATGGATATATATGTGTTGTGAAATACCTATACTAACAGGACATTCAATGGACCCTCTTGCACTTAATGCACTGCAGTCTGCCACATACACTGCCTCCCTGCCTAATTCCTGCTATCACTACTGAATATATGCAGCTGGATTAGTCCTCAGAAGGACTGTTAGTTGAGATGGATATAAATATAAGTTGTGGAATACCTATACTAACTATGAAGAAGCAAATCTCTCCCTGACGCAGCAGCAGCTCTCCCTACTCTCACTGATTCCGGGATAGACTGTGATGAGCATGGCGGCGCCCGGTCTTATATACACCTGATGATGCTGTGCTGCCAGCCAATCACTGTAATGCCCACAACCAGCATAGCTACAGCATTACAGTGCGTGGCAGGCAATCCCTGCATATTCATTGGCTCACTAAAGACTGCCAAACATGCAGGGAGGAGACCAGAGAAACACGGAAATACTCGTCGAGCGCCGAGCATCTCGAACAGTGTGATGCTCGGGCGAGTACCAAGCAGTGACGAGTACCGAGCAGTGGTGAGCACGTTGGCTCATCACTAATGTTCAGTAAATGCACTCAATACTTGATCAGGGTTCCTTTTGCATTAAATACTGCATCAATGCTGGGTGGCATAGAGGCGATCAGCCTGTGGCACTGCTGAAGTATTACGGAACCCAGGTTGCTTTGATAGCAGCCTTCAGCTCGTCTGCATTGTTGGGTCTGGTGTCTATCATCTTCCTCTTGACAATACCTCATAGATTCTCTATGGGGTTAAGGTCAGGTGAGTTTTCTGGCCAATCAAGCACAATGATATAGCTGTTTTTAAACAAGGTATTGGTATTTTTGGCAGTGTGGACAGTTGGCAAGTCCTGCTGGAGAATGAAATTTCCATCTCCAAAAGCTTGTCGACAGAGGGAAGCATGAAGTGCTCTAAAATTTCCTGGTAGACGGCTGCACTGACTTTGGTCTTGATAAAACACAGTGGACTTACACCAGCAGATGACATGGCTCCCCAAACCATGACTGATTGTGGAAAATTCAAACTAGACCTCAAGCAGCTTGGATTGTGTGCCTCTCCTCTCTTCCTCCAGACTCTGGGACCTTGATTTCCACATGAAAATTGGAACTCTGGGACCTTGTGGAGTGTGTCAATGACTGCCTTCTGGACATCTGTCAAGCCAGCAGTCTTTCCCATGATTGTTGTTCCTACTGAACCAGACTAAGGGACCTTTTTAAATGCTTAGGAAGCCTTTGCAGGTGTTTTTGGTTAATTATTTTAATTTACTGAGATAATGACTTTTGTGTTTTCATTGGCTGTAAGCCATAATCATCAACATTAACGGAAATAAACACTTGAAATAGATCACTCTGTTTGTAATGACTCTATATCATATATACAGTCATATGAAAAAGTTTGGGCACCCCTATTAATCTTAAGCTTAATGTTTTATAAAAATTGGTGTTTTTGCAACAGCTATTTCAGTTTGATATATGTAATAACTGTTGGACACAGTAATGTTTCTGCCTTGAAATGAGGTTTATTGTACTAACAGAAAATGTGCAATCTGCATTCAAACTAAATTTGACAGGTGCATAAGTATGGGCACCCTTATAATTTTCTTGTTTTAAATACTCCTACCTACTTTTCACTGACTTACTAAAGCACTTTTTTTGGTCTTGTAACCTCATTGAGATTTGAACTTCTTAGCCAGGTGTATGCAATCATGAGAAAAGCTACTTAAAGTGGCTACTTGCAAGTTGTTCTCCTGTTTGAATCTCCTCTGAAGAGTGGCATCATGGGCTCCTCAAAACAACTGTCAAATGATCTGAAAACAAAGATTATTCAACATAGTTGTTGAGGGGAAGGATACAAAAAGCTGTCTCAGAGATTTAACCTGTCAGTTTCCACTGTGACGAACATAGTAAGGAAATGGAAGAACACAGGGACAGTTCTTGTTAAGGCCAGAAGTGGCAGGCCAAGAAAAACATCAGAAAGGCAGAGAAGAAGAATGGTGAGATCAGTCAAGGACAATCCTCAGACCACCTCCAGAGAGCTGCAGCATCAACTTGCTGCAGATGGTGTCACTGTGCATCGGTCAACTATACAACGCACTTTGCACAAGGAGAAGCTGTATGGGAGAGTGATGCGAAAGAAGCCGTTTCTGCAAGCACGCCACAAACAGAGTCGGCTGAGGTATGCAAAAGCACATTTGGAGAAGCCAATTTCTTTTTGGAAGAAGGTCCTGTGGACTGATGAAACCAAGATTGAGTTGTTTGGTCATACAAAAAGGCGTTATGCATGGTGGCAAAAAAACACAGCATTCCAAGAAAAACACTTGCTACCCACAGTAAAATTTGGTGGAGGTTCCATCATGCTTTGGGGCTGTGTGGCCAATGTCGGCACTGGGAATCTTGTTAAAGTTGAGGGACTCATGGATTCCACTCAGTATCAGCAGATTCTTGACAATAATGTTCAAGAATCAGTGATAAAGTTGAAGTTACGCAGGGGATGGATCTTTCAGCAAGACAATGATCCAAAACACCGCTCCAAATCTACTCAGGCATTCATGCAGAGGAACAATTACAGTGTTCTGGAATGGCAATCCCAGTCCCCAGACCTGAATATCATTGAACATCCGTGGGATCATTTGAAGAGGGCTGTCCATGCTCGGCGACCATCAAATTTAACTGAACTGGAATTGTTTTGTAAAGAGGAATGGTCAAAAATACCTTCATCCAGGATCCAGTAACTCATTAAAAGCTACAGGAAGCGACTAGAGGCTGTTATTTTTGCAAAAGGAGGATCTACTAAATATTAATGTCACTTTTCTGGTGAGGTGCCCATACTTATGCACCTGTCAAATTTAGTTTGAATGCAGATTCCACATTTTCTGTTAGTACAATAAACCTCATTTCAAGGCAGAAACATTACTGTGTCCAACAGTTATTACATATGTCAAACTGAAATAGCTGTTGCAAAAACACCAATTTTTATAAAACATTAAGCTGAAGATTAATAGAGGTGCCCAAACTTTTTCATATGACTGTAAGTTTCAATTTTTGTATTGAAGAACTGAAATAAATTTATTTTTTGATGATAATCTAATTTTGTGAGATGCACCTGTAGCAGCAAGAGGAGATGAGGTAAGTAAATAATGTAGTTCAAATGTGTAAAGTGGGAATAAAACTGAAAGAGCAAAAGCCCATCAGTCAGTAACAATTTATAAGACTGTAAATATAATTTAAAGTATAATTATTATTAGGGCAAGCATATGCACAAACCTGTATTCATATCCTCCTGCTGGAATGGGTCAGATCCCAACATGTATTTCAGTGTTAGCATTTGTCAGTGGGCGCGGCATCAGACCAGCATGAGATGCTATATACACTGCTCAAAAAAATAAAGGGAACACTTAAACAATATAATATAACTCCAAATAAATCAAACTTCTGTGAAATGATACTATCTACTTTGGAAGCAACACTGATTGACAATCAATTTAACACGCTGTTGTGCAAATTGAATAGACAGTAGATGGAAATTATTGGCAATAATCAAGACACACTCAATAAAGGAGTGGTTCTGCAGGTGGGGAACACAGACCACATCTCAGTACCAATGCTTTCTGGCTGATGTTTTGGTCACTTTTGAATGTTGGTTGTGCTTTCACACTTGTGGTAGCATGAGACAGACTCTACAACCCACAGAAGTTGCTCAGGTAGTACAGCTCATCCAGGATGGCACATCAATGCGAGCTGTGGCAAGAAGATTTTCTGTGTCTGTCAGCGTAGTGTCCAGAGAATGGAGGCGCTACCAGGAGACAGGCCAGTACACGAGGAGACGTGGAGGGGCCGTAGGAGGGCAACAACCCAGCAGCAGGACTGCTACCTCTGCCTTTGTGCAAGGAGGAACAGGAGGAGCACTGCCAGAGCCATGCAAAATGACCTCCAGCAGGCCACAAATGTGCATGTGACTGCTCAAACGGTTAGAAACCGACTCCATGAGGGTGGTATCAGGGCCCGACGTCCACAGATGGGGGTTGTGCTCACAGCCCAACACCGTGCAGGACGCTTGTCATTTACCACAGAACACCAGGATTGGCAAAGTTGCCACTGGCGCCCTGTGACCTTCACAGATGAAAGCAGGTTCACACTGAGCACATGTGACAGACATGACAGAGTCTGGAGACACCGTGGAGAGCAATCTGCTGCCTGCAACATCCTTCAGCATGACCGGTTTGGCAGTGGGTCAGTAATGGTGTGGGGTGGCATTTCTTTGGAGGGCCAGACAGCCCTCCATGTGTTCGCAAGAGGTAGCCTGACTGCAATTAGGTACCAAGATGAGATCTTCATACCCCTTGTGAGACCATGTGCTGGTGCCGTTGGCCCTGGGTTCCTCCTAATGCAGGACAATGCCAGACCTCATATGGCAGGAGTGTGTCAGCAGTTCCTGCAAGATGAAGGCATTGAAGCTATGGACTGGCCTGCCCATTCCCCAGACCTGAATCCGATTGAGCACGTCTGGGACATCATGTCTCACTCCATCCACCAACGTCACGTTGCACCACAGACTGTCCAGTAGTTGCGGGTTGCTTTAGTCCAGGTCTGGGAGGAAATCCCACAGGAGACCATACACAACCTCATCAGGAGCATGCCCAGGCATTGCAGGGAGGTCATACAGGCACGTGGAGGCCACACACAATACTAAGCCTCATTTTGACTTCATTTAAGGACATTACATCAATGTTGGAGCAGCCTGTAGTGTGTTTTTCCACTTTAATTTTGGGGGTGACTCCAAATCATCCAGGCCTCCATTTGTTAATAAATTTGATTTACATTGATGATTTTTGTGTGATTTTGTTGTCAGCACATTCAACTTTGTACAGAACAAAGTATTCAATGAGAATATTTCATTCATTCAGATCTAGGATGTGTAATTTGAGTGTTCCCTTTATTTTTTAGAGCAGTGTATATTGACCTGGACCAATGAGTAAATGGTATGTATTAAAAGGTTGCAAACTACGAGCGGGGCACTTGACCAATCCTAAGCCCGCATGGAGTTTCACATGCCACATCATCCGAGGGGCTGGAGCGGATGACACAAGCAAACTTACAGACATGTGGCAAAACACGTGATCCGGAGTCAGTCACATGATCTGGTCCGGGCAAGGATATAGATGCTATGTGCGGCAGAATCCACAGTCCAGAAAGGCGCATTCCAGGGGAATAGAGAAAATGCATAAAGGGCAGGAATGAACCTAGAAAAAAATGAAATAACATTGAAATTGGATACACTGAGGAATATATAAGATGCTTAAATCACATTTCATAGAACAATTACAATTAGTGTGGACTCATTGTTCCTTTTTGAGCCTTGTAATTTTGTCGCTTAATAAAGATTTACACCCTCTTATCCAATTTTCTTGCTATATTTTTTGTGTGAATAGGCTCCCATACAAGAGGTTAGCATAAATTTTCTTTTTCATTTACACACTTATTTCCTTTCTTTCAGACCATGCCTCTAACATAGTATGGTGACCGCCACACAGTAGGAAGGACTCCACAGACCCACATACAGTATGTTGGCCCCAAAGTTAACATGCACAGCATGATGGCCACCACATAGTATGATTTTCATGGTTTCCGTAGCCCCACTCACAGGGTGCTGTTCACCCACAGTCATCTACACACAGCTTAATGGGCCTTCATAGATCCCCTCATACAGTATGATGGACCCCACAGTGTGATGTCCCACCCATAGTATGATGGACCTCACAGCACTCTTACAATATGATGACTGCCACAACTCTCTCACACAATATGATTGCCTCACACATAATGGACCCTACACAGTATGTAGGCCCCCAGAGCTCCCACACTTAATGATGGCCCAACACTTCCTCACACACTGTATGAACGTGCCACAGATCCTCACACAGTATTATGGCCCCACAGCCTCCCAGACACAGTATGATGGCCTCATGATATTCCCTCCACATTTATTATGATGGTCCTGAAAGCTCCTCACATAGTATGATATCCCTACAATCACTCACACACAGTGTGATGGCTTCCACATCCCTCTGCATACTTTGCTGGCCACTCTACACACTATGATGTCCAGAGTCACCCATACATAGTATGATGGCCCCCACAGGCCATCTCAAACAGTATGATAACCACTACAGTCCCACATATCCCGTATGATGACCCCATAGTATACCCCCACACACACATAGGATGATGGCCCCCACAGCTCCACACATAGAATGATGGCTACACAGCCCCCCACACAGCATTATGACCTTCACAGCCCCCCCCATACATACACATCCCACTACAAGTACTGACTTTGACTACAAGTACTGACTGGAGAGTCTGACACCATAGTCAAAGTTTCATTGAGGGCTGGAAACCATGACATCATCATGCCCACTGTGCTGTGATGCTGATGTCCTATGTATGCTCCTGACAAATTTTGCAGGCTGCATAATACCTGGCTGATATTGGCTGTGTTACATATCTGTTGTAAACTATTAAGATATAGCTGTAAATCACTGATTTAAGAGATCATGGGGAGATGATGGGTTACTATGGCACCGGGAGCTTGCGGACGACCCCCGTGGCTGTCATTTAGGTCTTTCTGGTAAACTCAGTCAGAGACTGGGCTTCATATGAGAACTGTAGTTAAACTATATACTGTAATACAGTAGATCGCGGATGATTGTGAGTTGACGTTTCCTTGGGAAACTAAAAATTAAGTATGAAAAGAAATATAGAAATTTTAAATAATATAAAGTAAAAGACATTTTTTTTCAATGTATAGATAAAAGTCCTATCAAGCAAAATATAAATTTAAAAAATAATTCAGCTGGATATTCAATGTCGAAATTTTTTTTTTATAGAATTGTGGGGGTTTTTTTAGTCGCTGCACTCATCTAAAAAAATTACAATAAAGAGCAATAAACATGTCACATAAACTCCAAAATGATATCAATAAAATGTACAGTATACCATGCAAAAAAACAAGCCCTCATATAGCTCTATGGATGCATAAAAAAATAAGTTACAGTTATTAGAAAAATATGACATATTTTTTTACCAGGTTCTGAATTTTTTATATCCACTAAAATATAAAACAAATCTAATAAATGTGATATTGCCATAATCATACATACCTATAGAATCATACTGCCAGGTTATTTTTTACTGCAGAATGAATAACATATAAAAAAAACATCCAAAGAATAGTGTAAGAATTGCATTTTTTTTCACCATTTCACAACAATTGGAATTCAGTTCATTGTGTGTTAAAATGAATGGCATCATTCAAAACTACAACTTATCCCAGAAAAAAAAATCCTCATATAGCTATGGCGACAGAAAAATAAAAGTTATGGAAGAGAAAGAAAAATGGAAAGCAGAGAAGCAAAAAATGTATGGATCTTTGAAGGGTTTAGTACCCTTTATTTTTCCAAATTAGTCATTTGTAACCCACTTGCTTAGAATTCTAAAGCACTTTTTTATAGTTGCCTTAAAGTGCATAAGGAAAATACCTCTAAATAAAGCAGCAGAAAAAGAACAAGGATAAGTTGAATTATATCTAAGTAGCTAACATATGCTTTGTCTATAGAAATGATTCACACTTTCTTAACTGTATCAGTGTAACACTGCCAGTGGCAATCAGCTGCCCAGCATCGTCCCTTCTGATCACAGCTTGATGTACTCAAGAAGCAAACTAACCCATCACTTTGTTTTGACTGAAGTCACCCCTGCTGCTTCTTCTCCTCTGTCTTTGCTGTGAATATGCAGCTTGCCTTGAGAAATTGTTCCACTCCGACTGCTCAGAACACACTAAATGAGATTACCACGCACTGCTTTCACAGTATTGCTAGACAGTTCATTTACAATTATGTAGCTTACTGTTTAACACTACTGGTTCTTCATCTTTGTGGGGATTTTATTTTTCGGCTGAGATCAAAACAGGTGGCATATGGCACTGTAACACACAAAAAGAAAGCTTTAATGGCTTTAATGACATTATAACCCAATTCTCATAATATTAAAAGTGAAAGAATTTCCTGCCAAAAATAACTTGGTTTAAAAAAAATGCCTTTGCATAAACCCTTTGATCTTCCTTGCTTTGTATAGAAATGAAAATTTGTGCCCTGTACTGGAGGCTAAAAGCTGAATGTGGCACATTGACATATTTTCCCTTTCTTTAGTATTTTAGTTTTGTGTGCTTTCACATCAACAGAGCATATGGCCATTTGATGCATGGGTTATCTGGGGCCACCTGAACAAGGAAGGAGACATAGATTGGTACTATAAGCTCATTCTGAATTGCTCCTTCAGTAAAACATAATTCTAATTCTGTAAAGCCAGTTAGAATGAAAGAATATGGTAATTTCTGAGACATATTTTTATTAGATTCATGTATTGAATTATTATTTCTTTTTAATAAATGTTAAAAAATATTAAAAAATAACATTAAGAGGAACTTAAAAGAAAAGAGAAGCAATATTTTAAATAATTATTTCCCTCTATGTCAATAGGTAGAGACAACCAAATAGATTTTAAATTGATCAAATTCATTTAGAATTTTCCAAAATTAGTTGATTAAGGAAAATCCAAATTTGGGGTCAAATCTATTGTGCAAATACAGCAAAATGGTGCTATTTTGTTGTATTCCAAGGGGCAGGATGGTGTTAAAAAAACAATAAACTCTTACACACATCTCTCCCTATACTTGGTTTACTACTGCTGCTCCAGAATCAGTCCTCTGATCGGCTTCTTTTTTGTTCTTCTTTTTGCTTTGGGTCTTTTGGTAGGAGCCGCTGATGACCAGCTTCCCATTTGATCATATGGGTTGCAACGAATGTCAATGATGTGTGTCACATTCCATATGACCACATGGAGCCTAGTTAGCAGCGGGATCTGCCAAATGACCTGTAGGTAAAACAAAAAGTAAAAGGAGTTAATTGGAGGATAAGGAGGACCGGGCCTGGAACAGTGATTGCAGACCAAGTATGGGCAGGGTTAGGGAGAGGTGAGTATAAGAGTTTGTTACACTTTTCACTCCTTCCTGGCAGATTTGATTCAAACCAAATTTATTCAATGCAAATTTAATTTCTGACAGAATTGTATGAATTTTAGAAGATTCACTCAACTATATAATTCGATAATGTAATTATTTATCTAAAAAGTTATCTGTCTTACTTTTTGTGATACAAAATAATAAATGTATTTCGTTCAAGCGGTAGCAGGCTAGTCAAACCTTCAAGATACATATATACTCTTGTCTTAAACATGATAGTCTAACCTCAAGCTACATTTACACTGCACAATTATCATGAATGAATGTTCTACAAAAATTGTTCAGTCTAAACAAGCTGTCAATCACCCAACAATCATTCTTGGGATCATCCTGTGTTGAACAGTTTGTCTGTGTAAACAGGCTATCAAGTTATATAAGATCAGCAGACAAGTAACTGATCAGCGATCATTTAGTGCCGCCAGTCAGCTAGTGTTAAAGGGATTTTAAGTTAACATACTGAATTTACACATGAATGCATTGAAATCTAGTTATCTTAGAAATGTGAGATGCATTTTTGTTTTGCAATAGATGAGAGGATAAATACTAGAAATTATTCAATATTTTTAGAAATTCAAATTTGCCGGCTTCGAAAAATTTTCCAAAAAATCTGATTTGCTGTAAATCTCGAAGGCTGCTAAGCCTATAATTGCCCAGAAAATATGTGTAACACTCTGAGGTCTTCAATGACTTTATTGAACACATTTTGAATTCTTTCACACAAACACAGACCTAATAATGCCCAAGTGACCTAAACAAATCTAGCTATGGGTAAACATCTAGTAATGGGTGGTAACCAACTGATTGTTTTATAGCATATTATGAACAGATTTCATGCTGTTTAATATTAAAAATACTGTCGAAAAATTAACCCTCTTACTCTATTGTGATCTGGCACACCATTTTGTCATTTAAATCCATAAGAACAACTGAAATTTCCTGCATGGAGGCCAACTCAGAGATTACCAGCATAGATCTGCATTTTAAGCCAAACCTTACTGACCATGAGGTTTATAAATGATGCACGCTGGGTCATGGACTTGATAAAGGCCATCCATTTTTGTCACAATAAAACTGTCTGTGTATCCAATAAACTTTGAATGGTACTTTCCATGGGTAACATGGTGTCCAGAACATGGAAAACATAGAATCAGGGCTCTATTCCTTAAGTGACCACCCTCACAATCAATGTGACAAGAAATAAAACTGCTGAATGAAGAACCTGTATTGGAGAATAGTGATGTTGTAGCTGATGAACCGGCCAAAGAGTCTCCATCACCAGAAGAATAAGACCTTACTAATGTGGAGGTTTCACCAATTTAAGATACACCAGGTAACTGCTCTCCTCCAAATTAAAGATATTCGAGTCCATGCAGAGAAGCTAATTAACCAAATCTGCTAATCTGGTTGAAAAACTTCACTCAGAGACTGAACCATGCAAATGGCATACTTTATTATGTAGACATGGGGTTAAATAGCATTCTCCTTATAGGTGGGATTAGTAAAATGTATTGCTCTTTTCTGATAATTCGGCACACTGTAATTTGTTCATCCATGTATCTTTTGACCTTAGTAACGCCTTAGGAATTCCGATGGGAGGGGGTGAGTTTGTCTCTCAGCTCCATCTTTGCCAACTCAACATGAATCTCTCTGTTATCAGCCATGCCCATGCATACGTCATTCCCAGGAAATCATTTAGTTGTTCGTGTCTACAATAAGAATAGAAGCTGTTAGTTATATACAGTTATATGAAAAAGTTTGGGCACCCCTATTAATCTTAAGCTTAATGTTTTATAAAAATTGGTGTTTTTGCAACAGCTATTTCAGTTTGATATACTTAATAACTGTTGGACACAGTAATGTTTCTGCCTTGAAATGAGGTTTAATGTACTAACAGAAAATGTGCAATCTGCATTCAAACAAAATTTGACAGGTGCATAAGTATTTGCACCCTTTTCATTTTCTTGTTTTAAATACTCCTACCTACATTTTACTGACTTACTAAAGCACTTTTTTTTGTTTTGCAACCTCATTGAGCTTTGAACTTCATAGCCAGGTGTATGCAATCATGAGAAAAGCTACTTAAAGTGGTCACTTGCAAGTTGTTCTCCTGTTTGAATCTCCTCTGAACAGTGGCATCATGGGCTCCTCAAAACAACTGTCAAATGATCTGAAAACAAAGATTATTCAACATAGTTGTTCAGGGGAAGGATACAAAAAGCTGTCTCAGCGATTTAACCTGTCAGTTTCCACTGTGAGGAACATAGTAAGGAAATGGAAGAACACAGGGACAGTTCTTGTTAAGGCCAGAAGTGGCAGGCCAAGAAAAACATCAGAAAGGCAGAGAGGAAGAATGGTGAGATCAGTCAAGAACAATCCTCAGACCACCTCCAGAGAGCTGCAGCATCAATTTGCTGCAGATGGTGTCACTGTGCATCGGTCAACTATACAACGCACTTTGCACAAGGAGAAGCTGTATGGGAGAGTGATGCAAAAGAAGCCGTTTCTGCAAGCACGCCACAAACAGAGTCGGCTGAGGTATGCAAAAGCACATTTGGAGAAGCCAATTTCTTTTTGGAATAAGGTCCTGTGGACTGATGAAACCAAGATTGAGTTGTTTGGTCAGACAAAAAGGCGTTATGCATGGCGGCAAAAAAACACAGCATTCCAAGAAAAACACTTGCTACCCACAGTAAAATTTGGTGGAGGTTCCATAATGCTTTGGGGCTGTGTGGCCAATGCCGGCATCGGGAATCTTGTTAAAGTTGAGGGACGCATGGATTCCATTCAGTATCAGCAGATTCTTGACAATCATGTTCAAGAATCAGTGACAAAGTTGAAGTTACGCAGGGGATGGATCTTTCAGCAAGACAATGATCCAAAACACCGCTCCAAATCTACTCAGGCATTCATACAGAGGAACATTTACAATGTTCTGGAATGGCCATTCCAGTCCCCATACCTGAATATCATTGAACATCTGTGAGATCATTTGAAGAGTACTGTCCATGCTTGGCAACCATCAAACTTAACTGAACTGGAATAATTTTGTAAAGAGGAATGGTCCAAAATACCTTCATCCAGGATCCAGGAAATCATTAAAAGCTACAGGAAGCGACTAGAGGTTGTTATTTTTGCAAAAGGAGGATCTACTAAATATTAATGTCACTTTTCTGGTGAGGTGCCCATACTTATGCACCTGTAAAATTTTGTTTGAATGCAGATTGCACATTTTCTGTTAGTACAATAAACCTCATTTCAAGGCAGAAACATTACTGTGTCCAACAGTTATTACATATATCAAACTGAAATAGCTGTTGCAAAAACACCAATTTTTATAAAACATTAAGCTTAAGATTAATAGGGGTGCCCAAACTTTTTCATATAACTGTATTTATTAACTATTAACATAATCCATGTGCATATACACATTTGCATACATACATACACATAGATTATTCCATCATCTCTATATTGAGTCACACTGATTAGGTAATCTATTAAAAGACACTAATTGATTTTCTATAATATATATATTTTACCTTGAAACTTATATAATTTAAATTCTGTTGAAACTGAAATTTTTGAACAAGAGGTGCCTTCTCAAGATAGCTGTTTAATATCTCCATCTATTGAAGATACACTTGTAGCTGACAGCACTGAGAAAAAAACATCTGTCTCTTCAGCTACCTAAAATTTGTTTCATAGTGAATACAGTAGCATATATAAAGAGCTTTTTATGTTTCCAGTCCTGGGCAGATGAGCAATCCCACGCATGGTTCTACATGGAAACTTCACCTGACCCCAACAAACATTATTTCTACAAATAATTAAAATTAAAAAAATATAGAGGTTACATAATACATCGATTTTTATTTGCTGTGCAACAACAACCTTTCACTGTGTGCTCTATCTTGCAAATGAGGCCATTCCTGTGCAGAATCAAACTTGCTCACCAAAATATGAATTACACTAAAAATTAGGTGGAAATGGAGACATTCCAAAAATTTTAGGCAAGGAAGCAGAAGAATTTTATTTGAAAAAATGTAGCATTTTGTGCCCAGATAAGACAGGGGCTTAATTCTGTGCACAGTCCTCCTATTTTACCCCGGATTCTGCCCCTAAAAATGTAATTTAAATTAGGAGAAAGGAGAGATGTTCAAAAAATTAGAGTCACAGAAGTCTAATAATTTTCTACCATTGTCAAAGGTTGCTCCAAGTGACATGCAGTCCTCATCACCTATCAATATCAATAGTGGATTTTGAAGACCCAGACACCGCCACCGCCACTCTCACATCAGCTATTGACTCGGTCGCCCCTCTTGTGCATGGCAGAGCACGACGAGTCAACAGGCAACCCTGGTACAACAACCTCACTAAACAGCTTTGACAAGCGGCCAGGGTTGCGGAGCGGCATTGGAAGAAAACAAATACTCAAGATGACTTCACTGCATTCAGACAAGCAATGCTCGAATTCAAATCAGCACTCACCTCTGCTAAACAGGCCTACTTCGCAATCCTCATATCCTCCCTATCCTACAACCCCAAACAGCTATTCAACACTTTTAACTCTCTCCTCTGCCCTCCACTGCCCCCTCTGACCTCCGTCATCTCTGCTGAGGAGTTTGCCACACACTTCAAAAACAAGATTGACCAAACACGGCAAGTCTTTACTGTCCGACCACCACAACCCCTTTGTTTTCCACACCATTTCCCTACCCCTATAACCTCCCTTCCCAACATCATGGAACAAGACCTTACTCATCTCCTCTCCAAATCACTCCTCACCACATGTGCACTCAACCCCATCCCATTCCACCTCCTCCCCAACCTCACCCCCACACTCGTCTCATCCCTAAACCATCTCTTCAACCTATCACTATCTTCTGGTACTTTCCCCACTGCCTTCAAACATGCCACAATCACGCCCATCCTCAAAAAGCCATCCCTCGACCCAACCGCCTTGTACAGCTATCGCCCCATATCGCTGCTCCCATTTGCCTCCAAACTCCTTAAGCAACACGTTCACGCTGAACTTTCCTCCCACTTTTCATCTAACTCTCTCTTCGACAACCGACAATCTGGCTCCCCCCCCCACCATTACACCAAAACTGCCCTTACCAAAATCACCAATGACTTACTTACAGCCAAAGCTAACAGACAATTCTCAGTACTCCTTCTTCTTGACCTGTCCTCTACTTTTGATACAGTTGACCACTGCCTCCTACTACAGATCCTCTCTTGCTTTGGCGTCAAAGACCTTGCCCTATCCTGGATCTCCTCATACCTTTCTAACCACACATTTAGCGTCTCCCACTCCCACACAACCTCCTCATCCCGCCCCCTCTCTGTTGGAGTCTCTCAAGGCTCTGTCCTAGGACCCCTTCTCTTCTCAATCTATACCCTTGGCCTGGGACAGCTCATAAAATCCCATGGCTTCCAGTACCATCTGTACACCGATGACACCCAGATCTACTTCTCTGGCCCAGATGTCACCTCTCTGCTGTCCAGAATCCCAGCATGTCTAGCAGCCATATCCTCCTTCTTCTCCTCCCGCTACCTCCAGCTCAATGTGGACAAAACTGAACTCATTATTTTTCCCCCATCTCGCATATCCTTCCCACCTGATCATTCTATCACAATAAATGACATCACTCTTTCCGCTGTACCAACAATCTGCTGCCTCGGAGTATCCCTTGACTCTGCCCTGTCCTTCAAACCCCACATCCAAGCTCTCGCCACCTCCTGTCGCCTCCAGCTCAAAAATATTTCCAGAATCCGTCCTTTCCTCAACCCTCAATCTACTAAACTACTTGTGCATGCCCTCATCATCTCCCGCCTCGACTATTGCAGCATCCTCCTCTGCGGCCTATCTGCTAACACTCTCGCACCCCTCCAGTCCATCCTCAACTCTGCTGCATGACTTGTTCATCTCTCGCCTCGCTACTCCCCTTTGCAAATCACTTCACTGGCTCCCATTCCCCCAGCGCTTCCAGTTCAAACTACTAACACTGACGTACAAAGCCATCCATAACCTCTCTCCTCCGTACATCTCTGAACTAATCTCCCGATATATTCCCTCACGTAACCTCCGGTCCTCCCAAGACCTCCTTCTCTCCTCCACACTTATCCGTTCCTCGCGCAATCGCCTCCAAGATTTCTCCCGAATATCCACTGTCCTATGGAATTCTATACCTCAACACGTCCGATTATCCACCACACTTGGATCTTTCAGACGGAACCTGAAAACCCATCTCTTCAAACAAGCTTACAGCCTGCGATGACCCCACTGCCTCCTCAACAACACCGGAGCTACTGCAACCCCTCAACCTACTGTCTCCGCCCCATTCCTGTAGAATGTAAGCCCGCAAGGGCAGGGTCCTCTTCCCTCTGTACCATTCTATCATTGTTAGTTTGTTTACTGTAAGTGATATTTGTATTTGGTATGTAACCCCTTATGTACAACGCCATGGAATCAATGGCGCTATATAAATGAATAATAATAATAATAATAAAGTAACACAAGTTCCAGTTTCTATTCTGCATAATATTTTTCAGCACCTTACAACTAGTGATGAGCGAGTATGTTCTGTTAACCCTTTCGGCGAGCATGCTCAGGTGCTCGCCGAGTATCTTCAGCGTACTCGGGTATTATGTATCAGTCACTCCGTGAGCATGATTTGCGACTATTTGACAGCTTTAATACATGTGAGGAATGCCTAACAAACAGGCATTCCTTACATGTATTAATGCAGTCAAACAGTCGCAAATCATGCGCACGGAGTGACTGAAGCATAACATCAGAGCACGGTGAAAATACTCGGAAAACACCCAAGCATGCTCGTAAATCTCGAGTAACGAGCATGCTCGCTCATCACTACTTACAACCTGATGTTGTAATACAAATGCTGCAACATATGTACTGGTGAATTTAATCACCCTGGAATTTCGTAAATCAGCTCAGTAAAAACTGGTCTGCTGAATCCTGGTGCCCATTTTTGGTTGACATGCCCACACACTCTTTTGAAAATGTGCATAACCTTGTTACAGTGGGTTTATTTATTTTTAGAAAAGATTGCACAATAAAATTGAAGGCATGTGCCATGCAGATAGCATGTGTACTTTGCCTAATTGCATAGCAGACACAATGTTTCTGGCATTGTCGCCTATTAGGTTACTTGGTTGCAGTTGAATAGGAGTCATTGTGTATGATATTTGAAAAAACTTTACACTGTATTGTTTTTGTAATGGGAAAATGTTCATTGAGGAGGGGGTGTAGGAAGTGCATAAGTGTTGCCTGATGTGGAGCTATCACCAGTAAACAACGAGCCTGGTTTTTCCTGTGCATCACCACCGTGCTAATCATGGACTCAATGAGGCCTAAAATACATGTAATGTCCCTGGCCAAAACTGCTGTTGTTGACAGTGGAGTGCAACTTGTAGCACAATGTCAATTGCAAGGAGCAAACAATAGTCTCTGCTTCACAAAAGTTTAAAGCAAAGATGGATTTATTCAAAACATTTTGGCAATTAGGTTTCTTCCAAAGTGGCAGAGTGACAGGCGATTCTTTTGCAAAAGTCGAAACAATCCAATTGGTTCTGCATTAATTGTGGTAAACTTGGATACAGGGAAATTCAGTTTCTACACAAAAAGGATGACTAAACACATGTTTATTGCCTCCCAAAAGGATAACTGACACTAAGAAAGAAGAGCAGGAAAAGTACAGAAAGCTGTAGATGAGGATGGTGAGTTTATTTTTTAAAAGCACTGCCAGAACAATGCAATTGTAGAACTATGTAGAAACTAATTACCACACCACAAGTGCTACCACATAAGAATTACTGTCACCATGCCCACCACCAGAGCTTTGAGGCACTGTTGAGCCTCCTAGAACAACCATTGATCACATCATCACCTGTTCACAAACCTATGGTAGATAAAGCAGATTGTCACCCGAGAGATATTTTAGCCAGATATCAGCCCTGCTCTTTAATACATGGGTCAAGGTGTTCTGCCTTGACCCCTGACACTAGTGAAACAGGTTTCTCTGGGCGTCTGACTGATGCTAAGCTCTTCAAGTGTTTTTCACTATTTCTGCAAACTCTCAGATGTTATAAGAACCTCAGATGTAATTAATTAGAAAGGAAGGGCTCAGTCCGATTTATAAAAATAATGTGAAGTCTATTGGTGGAACTAAAAAAAAACCATATATACAGTAGGTAGCAGGTACGAAGCTTGATTTTCACAACTTCTGTTTCACACAGAGGCAAAAACGTAACAGTTTCATGTGGCAACTAACCATTAGTGAGTAACATTTCAGCAAAACTTCATGAATGGCTTGGATACTCCATTTAATTTATCTGTCTTTCGTTGACTATAGCCCAATTCCTTGACCTGGCAAGGTCAGTATCTCTTCAATACACTTCTCAGTCTTGCTTTCATATTGCCTCAGCTCACTTTACTTGTGATATCTCAGGGTCCCCATAAACTTATAGTTCTATATTCTGGTTTCCTTTCCTTACCCACTTCAAATGAGCTCTCCTTCTGACCAGCTATTACTCTTTCTTTCCTAGATTCTTATCCTTCCACAGACCCACATTAGAGAATTGCAATAAACTATACATTATAGTAGCCATTATTGCCATACAGATAATACATCAGAACACATGAGAGCGAAACAAAAATTATTCAGGGGATTTCTAGCCGTTCTTCAGCTCCTTTACCCTGACAAATAGTTCTCAGACATTTCAGTTCTTTCAAGCGGATAGAGAAGTGTAATGTAAAAAAATTCAAATTCACATTAAAGGCTGTGTACATAGAGTGCAGCTTTATATTTTTCTTATAACTGTTGTCTTAGCTGGCAACTGTACACACTAGCTAGGAGGTGCTGGTCAGTTTTTCCATTTGTAGCAAACTTCTGTGACATGTTCTCTCCTATTCTTATCAGCTGTAGGTGGTTTTAATTAGCTGGTTCCTTCCTGCCCCATAAATTGAAGGCTTTTTAGTCCAAGAGAGGTTTCTTATCAGGACAGGGACCCAACAATAAGTTACGCTTTGACGTTAGCTGTTGGGCTAATATACATTGGCCAATTTATGTGCGAAGTATCTTCCTTCTACTGTAAATTTTTCTAAAGCAATATTGCGGTTCCATTTCTCCAAATTTCCTTATGTACATAATGTAGCACTTATCTATTTTTCATAGCAGTAACTTAGTTCCAATTGTCTAAATTTACCATTCTAGAAACCTAGAGTCAGCTCAAAGATGGACAACTAAATTATTACATATGATGGAAGATATCTCCTATATTGAGAGGTTAAAAGTTGGTCTTGCTTAGCTTCGAAAATGTATATGTTTAAATACATGTGTGGTCAATACAAATGACTGGCACATGCATTTTTCCTTTCAAGGAGCTTGTAAAGGACCAGGGGGCATTATTACCTGTGGAGGAACGGTCATTCTGACAGATAAATAGAAAAAGGTTCTTTACAGTTAGAGTAGTCAGACACATGAAAATACCAATAAAAGCACCTTGACTCACCCACTTATAAAGACACACACACTAACAAACACAAGCCACCTCTCCCCACCCCACCCCACTACCTGACCATATTAAATGTCCCTGTTCCTTAAGGGAATCAGGAATATAACACAAAGAGAGTTAGAGGCATAAGAAAGGATTACATTATAAGCAGAAGATACTGTAGAGGAGTAGAGTTTGATGCTTATGAGATCTGGGTCTGCTTGTGGTCCAGAAAGTGGTTCTTGTGGATTCTCTTCTTTCTCTGTGTGTGTTCTTGAGTCCTCTCGGAGTCTTGGGCGCTGTCAGTGTCCTAAGCTCCTTTGGTGATTAGAGCTAGTGTCTTTCTCTTGGGTTATACAGATTCATAATTCATACATATACCTATCCCAACATAATATTTATCTTATTATTTCATGGTTATATTGTTGGCATAACATTCTTACGTCTAAACACCTCATGCCAGCATTATCTGCCTGATTCATTTAGAGGCACAAGATTCTTAATGAATCAAGTGCATCTGAA
The DNA here is from genome assembly GCF_046119375.1 of Phyllobates terribilis. Lineage (NCBI taxonomy): Eukaryota > Metazoa > Chordata > Amphibia > Anura > Dendrobatidae > Phyllobates > Phyllobates terribilis. The sequence continues at coordinate 290,063,045 of NW_027362761.1, forward strand.
AAGTGGCATGCCCTTCTGTGTGCCTTACCACAAAGGGACTGGAGTAAGATTTGTGGCATCAGTGAATTTGATGAGTGGACATAGCTATGCCTCTTCACTCCCCAGTACTGCCCCAGCTTTGCCCATTTTAGCGGAGCTCTCCAAAACTTACCAAAAAACACAAAACACCAAAAGTCACAATTTTTGGCACAAACTTTGTATTGTGCAATAATTTTGCGTCTTTTCAAAGTGTTTTATGCCCAAATTCTGGCGTAATTGCTTGGATAAATTGGGGCCTTTATGTTTAAATTTGTCCCTATTTTCAATATATTTGTTTGCTGTGAGTAAATGAAAAATCCCTATATACGTAGGTGATCTGTGTATACATTATTTGCAATCTAGGTAATAATCTGTGAGCAATACCGCGAGGATTCTAGAAAGAAACATTCTAGCAAACTAACTCTTGTTTCACAGGACCAACATTCATGGTTTTAGTATTGACAGCGATGTACTGACCAGTTTTGAGTTTTTTTGACCCAATCTCCACATAATCATGGAGAAGCTTGTCTGTACATTGTACATTGTAGTTCTAACCTGGGCCATGAATATATGATGTATGAGATTTGTGTGCTGCTTGCTGATATATTTACATTGTATTGATTCTGAAATTTGATTGGTTAACTGGATTTGTTTTGTATTTTAATCAGACTTTTTCCTGTTTCTTTGACAAAATATAAACCAGGCTCTTCACTGTAAAACATATAAGTTAAAAGCTTGCTTAAATGTTGTGATACACTATATATACAATTATTATTAAGCAATTACTGTAGTATTTTTGGCGAATAACTTTATTATTGAACAACTACCATGCTGTCTGTCAATCCAAAAGATTAATAAACCTCAATATTTAAAAAGTAAAAGTTAGGCTTGGTCTGTCTTAGGTGAATATCTATATGTGCGCAAAATTATTGGCCAACTGTTAGTGTGCAGAATTATTATGCAAGTAAATGAAAAATGAAAATTTTCCCATTTCATTTGTTTATTTTCATTTGATGAAGTGAGAATAATAACCAAACAACTTAAAATGTACAAAAATACATATCTGACATTTATGAAAAAAACACCAGTGACCAGTGTTTCTTTCAGTTTTATTACACAGTTCCTGTAGTTTTTTTTAAAAAAGTTGCTGAAGTTTAGCAGAAGTCTCATGGATGGTCAATATCAGCTTTATTCATTTACTATAATTTATGCTTCAGAAAGTATCTAGAAGTCCCCATTAAAATTTCCGTTAATAACATAGGTGTTCTATATGTGATTTTCATGGATAAAACACATACCCAATAAAGTTGTATGGTGCCATATCTGTATTTATTTGCGAACTTTGTGTGCAAAAAAATCATGAAGACATGTCAGTTTTTTATCCGAGTCAGTGATCAAAAATACCCCTAGAAGTCTATTGGTCTGTGAAAATCACAGACAGCAGATGGCTGGCATCAGCATGCTATCCCTGTGCTACCTGCGATTAACAATGTAATAAAGAGAAGCTTTGAAGTTTTTTTCCAAATGAGAAAAAACGAATGCACTGACCAAATACTGATGAAAATTGTATCCAAAACACTGATGATAGTCGCTCCTTTTTTTTTTTGTATATGTAATAAATCAGTCACTGAATGTACGAATGAGAGTAGAAAAAACTGCTTATACAGACAAGTGATAAATTCACAATTTTTCGCCCAAGTGGGGTAAAATAAAGCAGAAATTTATTTTAGCTCATAGAAAAAAGCCATAATTGATTACACCCTAAGTTTAAGCTTACAAAATGTATTAATCGGTACAAAAATATTCTGAATCAACCATTTAACATTTCAACCAAAAATTAAATTTCCATCCAGAAAGTAAATTATTAATATTGCTATATGGTTGGTGCTCTTTGCATTGCACAGCCCCTAGGCCTGTTCAGTAAATGATCACCACATGACCAAGTATATCTTTTTATCCATTGGAAGTAAATAATTAAATGAATGACTGCAGGCAGAGATTTTCATAACTATGAGAAATTGATAATGACTATGTTTCCAAATAATTAAAAATATCTTAAAATAAACTAGAAACAAAAAGATCTATTTTGTCATACAACTAAAATGATTGCAAAATATAAATATGCATAGTAAATATTATTAAAATTAACCCTTATATTCAATGAATCGCCACATATAATCTACTTTTTTGGTTTTATTTCTTGACTTGGGATATTTATTTTTAAATAAAACCTAATTCTTTACAATATTTATTGCAGTATTTTTTTCTTAACATTGTGTACCCAATTTTTTTTTTATGGTAACACATTGTTAGATATTGCTAGGCTGCATTATTTTCCCAATGTCTGTCTGGTTTCCAGGCCGCCTTTGTGTAATATACAGTCATCTGGAGTTATTGAAATGCTGCATTTAGCAATGTGCCAGACTAATAATATTACACAGTAAAGAAGAGGAGAGATGTTACACCCTGTAACTCCTGCTGAGCTGAAGATGCCAAATCAGATTATAACACACAGTTGCCACATTATCCTGTCTTGAGTTCACTAACACTCATTAAGCTTTGAAAATCCTTTTTATGGTGTTTATAACACCTCCAGAGGAGTTTACTGTGTAAATATTATTCTACCATTAAATTCTGAAACAAGGCAACCATCAACAAGTAGAATTTGTAATAGGCCTGCAGAGAGGCCTCTGCTTGCAGGCCAAAAACCCTGTGAAGTGAGGCCAATGAAAGCAGCCAAGAACACAGTATGAAGTGATAAAGCACTTCATATTGATGCTTTAAATCTCCTACCACTTGGGTCTGCTTAATGTAACAAGCCCACTGAGACATCTGATTTGGGCCTACAGTCAAATAAGCAACAGGGAGCCACTTACTAAAAGCAGCCTTCCATAGACAGAAGGCATTAACAGTTTAACCCAGCTAATCTAGTGTTGATGCATATTGGGTTAAAATAAATACAGAACATGTGCCAAACTGAAGCACACAGAGACAGCAGATGGTCAGATGTAATACAATGTACCTTACTCTGTACACAAATGTTAGTTTGTCATATTGGACAATAAACATTCTTCAAAATAACTCTTTCTAATTCTAAAATAGGCATTGTTTCAGGTTCTTGTTGTTATGTACACAGTGCCCACATGTAACATACTGCAAATTATAAAATATTTCACTGAAAGAAAAAGAAACTGCAGATTCAAAAAACGTTAAATATGGTATGTCTCTATATACAGTAGATAATATATATATACAGTACAGACCAAAAGTTTGGACACGCCTTCTCATTTAAAGATTTTTCTGTATTTTCATGACTATGGAAATTGTACATTCACACTGAAGGCATCAAAACTATGAATGAACACATGTGGAATTATATACTTATCAAAAAAGTGTGAAACAACTGAAAATATGTCTTATATTCTAGGTTCTTGAAAGTAGCCACCTTTTGCTTTGATGACTGCTTTGCACACTCTTGGCATTCTCTTGACGAGCTTCAAGAGGTAGTCACCGAAAATGGTCTTCCAACAATCTTGAAGGAGTTCCCAGAGATGCTTAGCACTTGTTGGCCCTTTTGCCTTCACTCTGCGGTCCAGCTCACCCAAAACCATCTCGATTGGGTTCAGGTCTGGAGACTGTGGAGGCCAGGTCATCTGGCGTAGCACCCCATCACTCTCCTTCTTGGTCAAATAGCCCTTACACAGCCTGGAGGTGTGTTTGGGGTCATTGTCCTGTTGAAAAATAAATGATGGTCCAACTAAACGCAAACCGGATGGAAGTATGCCTTCAATTTTGAATAAATCCCCAACAGTGTCACCAGCAAAGCATCCCCACACCATCACACCTCTTCCTCCATGCTTCACGGTGGGATCCAGGCATGTAGAGTCCATCCGTTCACCTTTTCTGCGTCGCACAAAGACACGGTGGTTGGAACCAAAGATCTCAAATTTGGACTCATCATACCAAAGCACAGATTTCCACTGGTCTAATGTCCATTCCTTGTGTTCTTTAGCCCAAACAAGTCTCTTCTGCTTGTTGCCTGTCCTTAGCAGTGGTTTCCTAGCAGCTATTTTACCATGAAGGCCTGCTGCACAAAGTCCCCTCTTAACAGTTGTTGTAGAGATGTGTCTGCTGCTAGAACTCTGTGTGGCATTGACCTGGTCTCTAATCAGAGCTGCTGTTAACCTGCGATATCTGAGGCTGGTGACTCGGATAAACTTATCCTCAGAAGCAAAGCTGACTCTTGGTCTTCCTCTCCTGGGGCGGTCCTCATGTGAGCCAGTTTCTTTGTAGCGCTTGATGGTTTTTGGAACTGCACTTGGGGACACTTTCAAAGTTTTCCCAATTTTTCGCACTGACTGACCTTCATTACTTAAAGTAATGATGGCCACTCGTTTTTCTTTACTTAGCTGCTTTTTTCTTGCCATAATACAAATTCTAACAGTCTATTCAGTAGAACTATCAGCTGTGTATCCACCAGACTTCTCCAGAACACAACTGATGGTCCCAACCCCATTTATAAGGCAAGAAATCCCACTTACTAAACCTGACAGGGCACACCTGTGAAGTGAAAACCATTTCCGGTGACTACCTCTTGAAACTCATCAAGAGAATGCCAAGAGTGTGCAAAGCAGTCATCAAAGCAAAAGGTGGCTACTTTGAAGAACCTAGAATATAAGACATATTTTCAGTTGTTTCACACTTTTTTGTTAAGTATATAATTCCACATGTGTTAATTCATAGTTTTGATGCCTTCAGTGTGAATGTACAATTTTCATAGTCATGAAAATACAGAAAAATCTTTAAATGAGAAAGTGTGTCCAAACTTTTGGTCTGTACTGTATATATATCCTAATTTTGTTTAGATGATTTAAAGCACAGGGTGGGCCATTTATGTGGATACATCTAAATTAAATGGGAATGGTTGGTGATATCAACTTCCTGTTTGTGGCACATTTGTATATGGGAGGGGGCAAACTTTTCCAAATGGGCGGTGACCATGGCGGCCATTTTGAAGTCGGCAATTTTTGATCCAACTTTATTTTTTTTCAATGGGAAGAGAGTCATGTGACACATCAAACTTATTGAGAATTTCATAAGAAAAACAATGGTGTACTTGGTTTTAATGTAACTTTATTCTTTCATGAGTTTTTTACAAGTTTATGACCACTTATAAAATGTGTTCAAAGTGCTGCCCATTGTGTTGGATTGCCAATGCAACCCTCTTCTCCCACTCTTGACACACTTATAGCAACACCGCAGAATAAATGCTAGCACAGGCTTCCAGTATCCGTTGTTTCAGATGCTGAACATCTCATATCTTGATGGTTCATAATTCTTTGTGTTACAGAGAAGAATAATTAAACATGTTTGGCACACATATATATTTAGCAGATAGTGGTAAATAACATCAAAATCTAACTTTTAATCTTAATCATATAAAAGTAGTATGTCTTAAAAAAAAGCCCCACGGGACCTTAAGGGCAAAAAAAAAGTGCAGAAAGGCAGAATAATAATTACAGAAGACTATGTGGATAGTACACTAAACTCTACAGGGTCATGAGTCCTGTTCAAGCAATAGTTAGTCACACTTAATGTTAAGTCTGTATATCAAACCATACAGGACCAAGAGACATGGGCATTTAATAAGATACATAGTGGGGGGAGGTCTATATAAATACTTGAAAATATTGCTCAAAGATTTCACATTAGTAAATAATAGAACAATCTCATCGTTTTGGAATATCTGATCCCAGATCCCTCTGCCCCTCAAGGTCCCGAATGAATCCTGTATGACACCACTGTACCGAAGGTTTATGCACAGGAACATCACTCCAATCACGTTCACTCATTCAGCATTTGATCAGTATTTTACATCAGTATTTGTAAGCCAAAACCAGGAGTGGAACAATCAGAGGAAGAGTATAATAGAAACACGTCACCACTTCTGTATTTATTACCCACTTCTTATTTTGGCTTACAAATACTGATTTAAAATACTGACCAAATACTGAGAGTGTGAACGTGGCCTACTAGAAAGAATAGGAGAGAATATGCAATTATGAGTCTATGCATGGAAAGAGCACATATAAACACTTTTCTTGCATTTAAAATATCCTGCAAGTAATGAAGTGTACAAAATATCATATAGAATATATTTACCACATTTGTAATGTCCTTTTGTAGAACTTTATACTTCGTAGTCCGTAGTCCATACGGTCCTTGAAAAGTTGCTGACAATGTGACTTTCTCAGTAAACCTAAAGCATTCACAGAAAGTTAAGACAGCAAACGCTTTCCACATTACTGCTTCCTTGACTCTCCCTAGCTCTGCACACTTAGAGAATGCATGTGCAAATATGAGCAGCAAAATATCTGGACAGCTGAGAATATGATCAAGGCCATGGCCCCACTATCAGTATTTGGTCAGTATTCGGTCAGTATTTTTTCTCAGGAGTGAGAGACAAAACCTTGTGAGGAACAATCAGAGAAAAGGTATAATAGAAACAAGTCACCAATTCTGCATTTATCACCCACTCCTGGTTTTGGCTCCCAGTCCTGAGAAAAAATACTGACCGAATACTGACCAAATAATAATAATGGGGCAGTGGCCTTAATGTCTTTCCCAAGTCTCCTCTAACAGCTATACCCCTCCTGCTACAGCAAAAACAGAAATATAGTATACATCTCTTCTACAAATCATGTTTGCAATTAAAAGAAAGATTGGAGACTACAGAAAAAGGGAAGTATCATTGGCAGCTTGGAGAAGCCTCTTTTTATGATCCCCACCAGGTTTGTGTGAAATGGGCTGGCAGTCTGCTGACAAGAATGTAGATTATTATCAGTAATATAAAAAATAGTTGACTCGAGTCAGCCAAAAATGTAACCCTGTAATAACCAGGGATTTTTTTTATGTTTGTGTGCTTGCTTTTGTGTTTGCTGCAATTTTGTTATTTAACCATACTATGTACTGAAAAATCGGGAAATTTTCCAAATGAATGAAATGGATGAAATTGAAATGTGATGAAAAAGATGAACTGTTGAAAATAATGTTTGCTTGTTTTTTTATTGGGGGGGGGGTTATTTTTATGGCATTCATTGTGTAATAAAAATCATCTGAAAAAATGATTGACCAGGTCAATGTGATTGCGATGATATCAAACTTACACTGATTTTTATATTTAAGTAAGAAATGAACATTTCTTTTTGTTGACATTTACCCAGATTAGTAACATTTTTAATTCCCGATAGTGTAGTAGGGGCTTGTTTTTTTGCATAGTGATCTGTCAATTTTATTGAAATCAATTTCTGACACATATAATGATTTTGTTACACACCTGTCCCAGGCTCTGTTACCTTCACCTCGGACCACTGCCTTCTGTTGTACTCCACGTCAGGTTTTGCTGGTTGACCTACATGGCTCAGTGATGTCATCTCTTTAAACCTATTTAAAGCCCACTAAGACACAAACAGTGTTTTAGTATTAGTGTCTAGTGCTTGGTGTGCTCCACCATTTTCACTCCAACGTTCTGATTGTGCATTCACCCTTGCTTTGTTCTACTGCACTTGTGCTACTGGTGCTGAGTCCTACTTGCCTTCCTGACAGCTGCACCAATGCCTGGGGTCCGTATGCAAACCTGGAGCTTAATGAATCCACCTTACAAGGTGAGCGAAACATTTTTGAAAGCCTTTCAGTGAATTTGTTTTATGGAGGTGTGGTGACCCAAAAAATTCAGGAGTTTCATTTTTTTATATCTTTATTCAATGAGTTAATATTATATTATAATAGTTTTAAGGATGCTACAATATGAAATGTGTTTTCTTCATTTTTAACAAAGGAAATGTGGTGTGATTTGACTTTTTATATATTTTTTTATATTTTGAAAAACTTGTTTGTTTAGCTTATATAGAAGATTTGAATCTGCAATTATTGGATCGCTTATACGATATATTGCAATACCACAGTTGTCACGGGTTTGCTGCGACAGAGAGGAGCCAGAAGACTGCAGCATCTGATTCCTCCCACTCCTGCATTCATTAGAAGCCTTTCACCTTCATATAAATGGTCCAGGTTTCTTTGTGCAGGGGTTAGTCTGCTGCTGAGAATCTTCAAAGGGTGATACTCTCAGCTGTTCACTGTTACTCACTCCCATATCCTATACTGTATATTCTGGGCTCTAGCCAGCAGTCATTGTCAGAGCTAGCTTCATTGCTGCATGGTTAGGAGTTTGGTGGTTTGTTGTTTGAGAAGGCTTTTGGTGGATTTAGCTAAGACTATTGCATGGTTTTGGTTGTGTGTTAACCCCCTTCTTCTCTTACTTTTTTTTTCCCCATCCTCCACTCCCCCTGTGCTAACCTCTGTTTTTTGTGTGCGTATATTTGCATGATTGGTATTTTATTTAATCCCTGTTTTTATTACCTTGTTAGTCTGGTTTGTGTACTGCCATACACTACTACTACTCGTCCCAGGATACCTGACAACAGTATAGTGACAACAATATTCCAGTATATATGAAAAATCAAGGTTTCCTTTTGAGCTCAGTCTGCTTCACAAGAGTATGAAGATGGTAGTAACGTGCTTCAACAAGCACCGGGCTGCCATGGTAACCCATAGGTAATCTGCAATCATGTCGAGGTGGGCCGATGGGAGCTTGCAACCGTTCCTTTTAAATGCCTCTAAGAATAAGAGCTGTGGCCAAAGAAACAGATGCCAGCTATATAAAATAGTCAGCGTCTACTGTATGTGGAGGGAGCTCGGCTACTGAGCCCCTTCATATATGCGGCCCAGAATGTTTATTCACGTCCTAAAACAAGAATGGGTTAATATACATATGCCCAATTATGAGAGATATTGAGAGATAAGTGTCCCTATTATATTTGTAAGTGAAAATTTACTCAAACTTACATTTTGCATTCAGACTTTTCCCTACAAAAAGGTAACTTTGAATTGTTCATCTTTTAAAATAAATACAATAATAAAAAGCATTTGAATATAGATATAATGAATAACTTAACAGATAGTGACAAGTGAAGTACTAAAGTTATTATACATTTACATATTTTTGGTTTTAGGATGTAACAATTTTAGTGTCTACTGAACACAATATGAATACAAATAAATTCATATAGCACTCAAACATCATTATGGTAATGGACTAGAGTTCAATGTTCCACCACATAGTAAATTAATACCACATTAATACCACCATATCAAAATAGTGGAGTACTCCCAACATGATATTCAAACATAGAAAATGGAGTAACCATAAACCACCATGCTGCTGACTCGCCCCCCTGGGCCGTGGGGTACACGGCAGCCGGGCCTTATGGCTGCTTGCAGTGGGGGAATATCACTGTGGGTGGCCCAGTCTGTGACCCAAGGCGGTCAGTGCAAAGAGGGGAAATAAAGTGAATAGAAAAGTTTGTGACGCCACTTGTGGTGTCTGGTGAGGATCACCAGTGCTGCAACAGTCCTCTGAGGCAGGTGTCAGGGCAGCTATAGATGGTTCGGCACCCCACAGGTGGAGCAGGCCTCAAGGCAGTATGAAACGTGGCAGGTTGCGCTGGGCGTTGTGGTGCAGGGAGAGAACGATGGCGCAGCGGGAGTAACGGACAGAGACAGGGAATTAGCTTCATTAACTTTACTGTTACAACTATTAAGTACGGTCCAGGGTACCCCAGGTGCAGGGCGCACTTTTGGACTTCTCCCCAGGGAGCGGGTATAAGGCCTCCTGATCCATGTCTGTCTCTGTGTATGCTCCTGGCCAGCCTCCAACTGAGCCTAGATTATGTGTCCTGCTTTTACTTCACCTGTTGCTCTGAAGTAGGACCTCTGGTTGGTAACTACTTTCCCTGGACGTCGGGGCCTTTGTGGTTCCTGGTCCTGTGTGTGTCTAGCTTCAGGTTAGCCAGGGACTTGTAGTCCTCCTGGGATTCCGGTTATCCTACTGGGTATAAGGCGCCCCTGTAGGCGCGACCCGGTGTCCGGTAAATATAACGGGGTGAGCTTCCTATGCTCCTCTGCCCCCTTGGTTCCACTCTCCTTTTCTCCTCACCGTCGACCACACTCGGGGCCCTCACTAGGCTTCAGGGCTGCTGGAGGCCTAGCTTGCCTCACACAGCAGCCTGCATGCTGCTCTCTCTTCAGAGCACACTGCACTGTAACTAATCTAATCACTGAGCTGCCTGGCTCCACCTTCCCTTTATATCTCCCTATCAGGGTTCCCTCTGCTGGTATGAGGTGGAAGGTGGAGGGCCTCTTGTGGAGAAATCCATCCATGCACCCTTCTGGGTTCTGTGGCACCAATGCGCAGCAGGGGCGCTACACTGACACCTCTCCTTGCGAAAGCTACGCTAAACGCACATCGGGATAGTGCTGGCGGCCCCAAAACCGATCCTCCCTGATTATGGGTAAGAATTATCTACAATGACCTAATTGTTCAGTCTCTTTTTTACCTTGTATGGCTACTTTACCCTTTACTCTATATGTTGGTACAAGACTGTCCCTAAAGGCGTACTGTACACTGTGTTGTAGATTTCTATATTGGACCCTGTTGCTGCCTTCCTTTGCCATTTCCTCCTTGTTTGACACATGCTCATATTTTTAATGAATTAATTCAATAAATATTACATTTTTACATTTATCAGTGGCTTATGGTTACTCCATTTTCTATATTTGAATGTCTACCGAACACAATAGAGTTTGTATTAGATAATTTTTATTTTTAAACATTTTTACTCATTCATAGGATAGGTGATAACTTGCTGATCAGTGGGGCTCCAAGCACTTGGACCCCACCTTTCTTGAAAACAGAGCTCTACGGGGCTTGAATGGAGCAGTAGACGGGCATGTGAACCACTATGCCATTCATTCACTTTTAGACTTCTGTAAAAAGCCAAGTGCTGTAAAATAAATGAAGTGGTGATGTTCATGTTCCACAACCATTCCATTTAGGGCTCGCTCACACAACTGTATAACATGGCTGAGTGATATACAATGTTTCATCGGATAGCTCTCTGTCCAATGTTATACTATGGAGTACTGCAGATCTGCAGTTTATTTCATGACAATGCGGAATTAAAAAACAAAGGGAGCATGCTGCGGGTGCATCTGATAATTAAATACCATGCACCCATACAAGTCTATGGGTGCGTGTGAAACATCGGGCTGCATTCAGATGTCATCCAAGTGCAGTCACATGTACGTGGACACAAAGAATGGAGATGATGGAGAAATTAGGTTCTGTGATATGATTCTCTCACGTGAAAGAATTGGATCACAATAAGATGACACTTTGATCAAGCTCTAACAGAGTTTGATCTGAGTGACATCAGCATAATCAGCCCGATTCTCTCGCATGAATCGACAGCTGTGTGACCCCGACCTTAGTCAAACTCTACAGAGTCACATTCATGGATCAATGATAATCATTGATAAATTCATTTTATGAAACTAATAAATACTTATATTTAGGTAAAAAAACTAACAAAAAAGTACACATATTTGGTATCACCACGTTCGAAATGACCCGACCCAACTGTCACATTAGTTAACCCCTTAAGTGAACACCATAAAAAAATAAATAAAAAATGTGACAAAAAGCAATGCTTTTTCATCATACCGCCAAACAAAAATTGGAATAAAACGGGATCAAAAAGTCAAATGAAAATAAAATTGGTATAGCTGAAAATTACATCTTGTCCCGCAAAAAAAATGCACCATACATCTCTATCAGTAAAAAAATAAAAAAAAGTTAGAGCTCTCAGAGTAGAGTGATGCAAAACAAATTATTTTTTCTATAAAATAGTTTATTGTGTAAAAGCGCAAAAACATAAAAAATTATATAAATATGTCATCGCTGTAATCGTACTGACCCGAAGAATAAAGCTGCCTTATCAATTTTACCTCACGGTACATTCCTGAATTGCTGGTTTTTGTTCAGTATGCGTCCCCAAAATCTGAATAGAAAGAGCAAAAAAATAATAGCAATAAAATGTCAACTCATCCCACAAAGAGCAAAACCTCACATAACTCTGTCAGCAGAAATATGAAAAATTATAGCTCTCAAAATATGGTGATGCAAAAACATTGTTTTTTGTATAAAAAGCATCTTTTTATGTGTGTAACAGCAGCCAAACAAGAAAAAACATTATAAATCTGATAGCGCTGTAATCACACCCACACAAAGAATAAAGTATTTCTAATCACTTATACTGCATGAAGAATGGTGTAAAAAATAAATAAAACCAATTCTTGACCTGCTGCTGATTTGTTCATTCTGCCTCCTAAAGATCGCTGTAAGGCTCGGCTCACATTTATCCTGCGCTCTGCGCTGAGCGATTACACCGGGTTTTCCATGTAAATCTCGAAAACGTGATTCAGAAGGAACCCTGGTGGAAGATTCCCTATAATCAGGTAGATGTAGACACTGTGGACGCTCTCTGGTCTATAATTCGGCAATGTCTGTCTTTTTAAGCGTGCATAAAAGTGCTGATGGTCACGGTTTTGTGCACTTCTGAAAAGAAGGACACCACTGAGGAGAGGCCAGACAGAGTCCAGAGTAATTCTTCTGCCTCATTATAGTGAATGGATCAATCGGGGGTTTCATCTGAATCATATCATTCAGAGATTTAGATGGAAACACCAATGGAAGTGCTCAGCGTAGAGCAAAGGATAAATGTGATCCAAAATATTATATAAAATGTTCTCAATAAAAGCTTCAACTCCCACAAAAAACAAGTCCCTCACCTGTTAATGAAAATATAGGGGGTAGTGATGAGTTTAACCCTTTCACCGGGCACGCTCGGGTGCTTCCTGAGTATCTTCGGCATGCTCTTATATTATGTTTCAGTTCCTGCATCTGCATGATTTATGGCTGTGAGGATTCCCTAACAAACAGGCTATCCCGGAATGTGTTTAGGATGTGTAACAGCCATAAATCATGCAGACGCAGGGACTGAAACATAATATATGAGCACCCGAGTGTGCTCGGTGAAAGGGTTAAACAAGCTTGCTCGCTCATCACTAATAGGGGGCCTCCACGTTACTTCTCATATTACTAAGGCACTGAAAAATGACTTTGACTTCTCCCCCCAAAAGAAATCCAGTGAGTTCTGCACTTCCTAATCCAAATGCCCTTCTCCCTTCTGAGCCCCACAGTGTACCTAAACCACATTTAATGTCAACATGTTTGGAATTTCTGTAGCGTTAGGAGCCCACCTAACTCACGAGATGCATGTCTCGAGAAGCACAAGCTGAGCACAATGTACAGGTACTACACAGGCAGATTTGCAATTTTCGCTCAGCAACATCCATTGCTGCTTTTTTTCTGGAAAACACACATGGATTATCACTACACCTGTAGATAAATTGCCATAATTGCCCTTGAACTGTCCTCCCACCTCTCCTCCTTTTCCCTCTTCGACCACCTACAATCTGGATTCCGACCACATCACTCGACTGAAACTGCCCTGACCAAAGTCACCAACGACCCACTAGCTGCCAAATCCAAGCGACACTACTCCATCCTCCTCCTTCTGGACCTGTCATCTGCCTTCGACACAGTGGTCCATTCCCTCTTACTACAGTTTCTCTCATCTCTTGGCATCACGGACTTGGCCCTATCTTGGATCTCCTCATACTTAACAGACAGGACATTCAGCGTCTCCCACTCACGCACCACCTCCTCATCTCGCCCCCTATCTGTCGGTGTCCCCCAAGGTTCAGTTCTAGGACCTCTGCTCTTCTCCATCTACACCTTTGGCCTGGGACAGCTCATAGAGTCTCACGGCTTTCAGTATCACCTCTATGCTGATGACACACAGATCTACCTCTCTGGACCCGATATCTCCTCCCTACTAATCAAATTCCCACAATGTCTGTCCGCCATCTCATCCTTCTTCTCTGCCAGATTTCTAAAACTCTACATGGATAAAACAGAGTTCATCATCTTTCCACCCTCTCATTCATATCCCCCATCTGACCTATCCATCAACGTCAATGGCTGTTCACTATCCCCAGTCCCACAAGCTTGCTGCCTTAGGGTAACCCTGGACTCTGATCTCTCCTTCAAACCACATATCCAAGCCCTTTCCACTTCCTGCCGACTCCAACTCAAAAATATCTCCCGGATCCGTGCATTCCTCAGCAAAGACTCTGCAAAACACTAGTGCATGCCCTCATCATCTCCCGCCTCGACTACTGCAACCTCCTGCTCTGTGACCTCCCTTCCAACACTCTTGCGCCCCTCCAATCTATCCTAAACTCTGCTGCTCCACTAATCCACCTGTCTCCCCGCTATTCCCCAGCCTCCCCCCTCTGTCAATCCCTTCACTGGCTCCCCATTGCCCAGAGAATCCAGTTCAAAACCCTAACCACGGCATACAAAGCCATCCACAACCTGTCTCCTCCATACATCTGTGACCTAGTCTCCCGGTACTTACCTGCGCGCAACCTCCGATCCTCACAAGATCTCCTTCTCTACTCCCCTCTTATCTCCTCTTCCCACAATCGCATACAAGATTTCTCCCGTGCATCGCCCCTACTCTGGAACTCTGTACCCCAACACACCAGACTCTCGCCTACCATGGAAGCCTTCAAAAGAAACCTGAAGACCTACCTCTTCCGACAAGCCTACAGCCTGCAGTAACCACAGCTCCACCACATTACAGCATGACCTCCTCTACCCTCACCTACTGTATCCTCACCCATCCCTTGTAGACTGTGAGCCCTCACGGGCAGGGTCCACGCTCCTCCTGCACTAGTCGCTGACTTGTTTTGTTAAGATTATGTAAATGTTTTTGCTATGTATATCCCTATCACATGTAAAGCGCCATGGAATAAATGGTGCTATAATAATACATAATAATAATAATAATAGGGGTTTAATTTCCAAAATGGGGTCACTTGAGTTGGGATTCTATTCTTCTGGCACTTAAGTTAAGGGCTCTTTGTATGGAGTGTGCAAACTATTATAAGATAATTTGTTCTCCAAGAGTCAAATAGCACTCCTTCCCTCCCAAGTCTCACTGTGTGGCTAAAGCAGTACTGTCAGACACTTATGAGTATTGCCACGTTCAGCAGAAATTGTGTGACAAATTTTGGTGCCATTTTTACCCATTTTCCCTTGTGAAAATGTAAAATCTGGGGCTAAAACATTTTTTTTGTAGTAAAAATTTAATTATTTTTTCTTCCCTTCCCAATGGTATAAAATTCTGTGACACATGTGGTGTCAATATGATCACTGCACCCCTAGATGAATTCATTGAGAGGTATAGTTTGTAAAATGGAGTCACTTATAGAGGCTTCTGCTGTTCTGACACCTCAGGACCTCTGCCAATGTAACATGGCACCCACAGACCGTAACAGCAAAATCTGCATTTCAATATGGCGCTCCTTCCCTTCTGAGCTGCGCACTGTGTCTCAAAAGTAGTTTTCGACCACTTATGGGGTATCAGTGTACTCAGGAGAAATTGTGTAATAAATTGCACTGTTCGTTTTCTCCTATTACCCATTTCCCTTCCCCTGAGGAAGCGAGTGATGCGAAACATGCATTGGGGTAGTGAGGCAGTGTGGTGTTGGACTGTGCTATGGGTAATTACCTGCTCTGATATACCTTACATTAGATGTATAGGTGCAACTCTGCACCAGATGTGCATTTCTGGGTATTATTACAAACAGAATAACTCTATATGTACAAACACATGCTTTCACCTGTTATGTGGTTGTAGATGTTACAAGGAGCAACGACTAAATATCATGTGATTCTTTGTATAGCTAATACATTTGTATCATATGTGTGTCCTATTACAAACAGTATAACTCTATATATAAAATACACAGACCTGCACCTTTTATGTGGTTGTAGATGTTACTAGGAGCAACCACTTAATATCATGTGATTTTCTGCATTGACTGATACATTTATCGTGCTGAGAAATAGCATTGTTCAGCCAGTCATCACTGTTTCACAATTGATATGTCTGAGAACCTCAATAATTGTGATTTAATTTAATGAAATAAAATTTTAAGTTTTATTGAATTATGACTGCTTTTTCTCCTTTTTGTGGCATTTGGAAAATTACAAACTTGGGGCCAAAGCAATATTTTAGTGGAAAAAATGGTAATATTTCATGATCTCAGCCCAATTTTATACAAGCCTGTAAATCCCCTGAGGGTTAAAAATACTCACTACTCCCCTAGATGAATTCCTTGAGAGTTGTAGTTTCCAAACTGAGGTCAATTGTGGAGATTTCTGCTGTTTTGGCATGTCAGGGGCTCTTCAAATACGACATGGTGTCAGCAACCTACACTGTGTTCCAAATTATTATGCAAATAATATTTTCTCAGATTTTCCCAAATTACCTATATGAATTGTAGTCATTGTAATTTTCCAGTCAAATAACTATTAGAGTACAATTGAAAGGTTTTTGTACAAACTGCCTATGATACCAGTATATTTTTAAAAGAATAAAAAACTCAAACTGCACTCAAAATGCATGTTCCAAATTATTATGCACAGCAGAGTTTTCAACCTTTTCATTTTAATGAAGAACAAAAAATGGTCATTTTTGAAATTATAAGCATTAGCAGGTTATTACAAACTGAAATCAAACAGTTTTCAACTCAAAACTTTATTCTAGGTGATGTTACATTTGCACATAGGACTCTTTGTTCGAAAGGAGCTTCTGAACTCTCTCGTCCATTGAATTTGTCAGGTTTTGGATGGTTTCTGCTTTAATTGTTTTGCATGAGGACAGAATACCCTCTCAGAGCTGTTGCTTAGATGTGAACTGCCTCCCGCCATCATAGACACTCCTTTTGATGATGCTCCAGAGGTTCTCAATGGGGTTGAGGTCAGGGGAGCATGGGTGCCACACCATAAGTTTGTCCCCTTTTATGCCCATAGCAGCCAGAGATGCAGATGTGTTATGTGCAGCATGAGACGGGGCATTATCATGCATGAAAATGATCTTGCTGCAGAATGCACTGTTGTTCTTCTTGAACCATGGAAGGAAGTGCTGTTTGAGAAACTCAACATACATTATGGAGTTCATCTTTACCCCTTCAGGGATACTAAAAGAGCCGACAATCTCTCTCCCCATGATTCCAGCCCAAAACATTACTCTACCTCCTCCTTGTTGGCGCCGTAGCCGTGTTTGTATGGGGTGTCCATCAACCAGCCATCCTCCACTCCATCCATCTGGACCATCGAGATCATTTCATGCATGATAATGCTTCCACATTGCTTTAGTTCCTGTGAAGCACCTGAAAGATTAATAAACTTCTTGAATGTGGATTTAAGCAGTTTGAGTGGGTTTTAGCATGGTGTAACTTTTGGGTATTATCTGTCATATGAGCCCCTCAAACTCACTTCAAAAGTGATGAGGTTCTTAAAAAAATTGGTTTTATAAATTTTGTTGAAAAATGAGAAATTGCTGATCAACTTAACTTTTTTAACTTCCTAACAAAATAAAATGATGTTTTAAAAATTGGGCTCATCTAAAGTAGACATATGGGAAAGGTTATTTATTTACTATTTTGTGTGACATAACTCTCTGATTTAAAGGTATAAAAATTTAAATTTGAAAATAGCAAAATTTCAAAATTTTTCCAATTGTCTCTTCAGAGAGGAACAGGACCAGAACTCTAGTGCCACCTACAGGAAGTAGCAATCCTAAAAGTCAATAGTGACCCTTTAACGAGCCTTATCACATGACTTGGGATATAAGCAAGAACCAGAAACTCAATTTGTAAACACTGTGTTTCTGGGGTAATTCTGAGAATATTATTTTATGTCATATTGTTCTTCAAGATAGTGGTAAAAATTGTTCGATATGATGTTTATTTCTGAAAATATCAGAATTTTGGCAAAAATTTTTTTTTGCAGACACTGTGTTTTGGGGTACTGCCCCTTGCCAGTGCAAAGTGTGAGTTCTGGTTTGGCTGGGAGAGAGGCTTCAGACTGGTATCTAAGGGGTAACCTTTCTCCTCATAGAGCGACATTTTAAGCATGTCACGGTGAGGAGACTTTTAAAGCCACAATGCTCCTCTGGGAAATATGCAAATTGTCTCTTCAGAGAGGAAGATGACCAGAGCTCTGATGCCACCTACAGGAAGTAGCAATCCTAAAAGTCAATAGTGGCCCTTTAAGGAGCCTTATCACATGACTTAAAAGTCTCCTCACCATGACATGCTTAACATGTCGCTCTCCACAAGGAGAAATGTTACCCCTCAGATACCAGTCTGAAGCCTCTCTCCCAGCCATACCAGAGCTCACACTTTGCACTGACGAGGGGCAGTACCCCAAAACAGTGCCTGCAAAAAAAAAAAATTTGCCAAAATTCTGATATTTTCAGAAATAAACATCATATCGAACAATTTTTACCACTATCATGAAGAACAATATGACATAACATAATATTCTCAGAATTACTGGTATACGTGGAAGAGTTCCTTAGTTATTACTTCATAAATTGACACTGGCCAGAATTGTAAAAACTGGCCTGGTGTGAAAGGGTTAATTAAGGAAGTATTTTCTTAATTTAAGATGTCGAAATAATGGGTTATTTTTAAGTTTAAGTGTTACCATACAAAGACATGAGGTTTCTGCTGTACTACCATATATCTCTGAAGCCACTAAAGGAGACTATTTCTTACTTATTACATACTGTAGATTGTGTGCACAGGTCACAATTGTGTGCATGGGACCTTATACTGTGTTCATTTTGTGCAGTAAAACTGATTTATTACTTTACTTTTATTTGCAAGGTTGTTTCAAGTTATAAAGCTTGATGAAGGTGAAAATTTATATTTTTGGTTTCCTGGAAATAAGAATAAGACAATAGTCCCATAACAATAGCAATAAAACACTTACTTAAAATCATCTTGTCACACTTCATAAGTCTCATTTACCATCTAAACATTTTGTCATGAAGTGAGACTTTTGCAATTAAACATTTTTTCAAAGGTTTTTCTATTGAATAAAACAGGATTAGTAAACACTTCTGTTTCTAATGATACTTCTCTGTGAAATACACTGTAAGGCAAACAAGAAACAATATTAATTATTCAAGCCCTGTATCTAAATACGCAAGCCAAGCCAGGTAATGACAATTTGGGACCCCATGATACATGCCTTGCTGTCTCCTTTTGCTGTCCCTTACCTTATGATCTGACACATGTCTCACATGGTCTCATGGATATTGAAAATTGTGTATCATACTGGCTCTAGCAACATTTGCCTCTGTTATCAGATGTAGATGGCTGTGATGTGAGTGTCACTTTATGTGGTAATAACTCCGGAATGTTTCTACATGTCCCATTGATTTTAAGACTGTTTTTTATGACACATTATACTTTATGTTAATGATAAATTTAGGTCAATATGTTTTGCGTTTGTTTATAAAAATATTAGAAATTTGACAAAAATGTAAAAAAGATTGCAATTGTCCAACTTTGAATAATTATCACTTTAATCCAGACAATAATGCCACACGAAATAGTTAACGAATAACATTTCCCTCATGTCTTCTTTATATCAGTACCATTTGTAAAATGTTCTTTTAGCTTGTTAGGATGTTAGAAGGTCTAAAAATGTAGCAGCAATTTTTCATTTTTTTTCAAGGAAATTTACATAACGTATTTTTATAGGGACTTATTCCTTTTTGAGTTGACTTTGGGGGTCCTATATATTGGAAAAAAAAGACGAAAGTGATACCATCATAAAACCAACGCTCCTCAACATATTCAAAATTGTGGTCAGGCAGTTTATTAACCATTCAGGTGCCTTTCAGGAATTAATGCAAAGTGGCATGACAGGAACAAAAAATGTATTTTTACCATCTAAATGTTGCTAACATCTGAACAAGTCACTATTTCCGGCAGACTCTAAGGCTATGTGCCCACATAGCAGATTTGATGCAGAGCATTTTTGCCTCTCTCTGGCAGAAAAAAACGCATGCAGATTTACATGCATTTTTTCTGACAGAGACAAGCGTTTTTACATGCGTTTTTTCAAGCAGTTTTCCAAGCGATTTTGAGCATCACTTGGAAAAGTGCTTGACAAGTTGGTCACACAATATAAATCCATGCAACCGGCATGGATTTATAATGTGTGAACAACTGATGCTTTAAATGCAGCATCTATAGTAAAAAAAAAGAGAATTAAAAAGTAAAAAAAAAAAAAAACCTGTATACTCACCTCTCCGGTCTCCTCCGGTCTGCTCCCAGCCACGTCCTCTCTTCGACGTCCCGCAGTGTACTGTCAGGACCTGCGGTGATGTCATTTAGTCAGGTGATGGTCACGCGACCATCACCTGATCGCCGATGTCAGCGGTCGCGTGACCATCAGGTGACTAAATGACATCACCAGAGAGGTGAATATACAGGTTTTGTTTATTTTTAACTATTTTATTTCTTTTTCTCACCGCGTGGTAGCCGGGACGAAGAGAAGTTGTAATCTCCTCTTCATCCTGGGTACCACACGCACCGCGATTACACTGCAAATTCGTGGCCATTGACTTTAATTGAAATGCAGCAAATCCACATATACCTGCGGGTTTGCTGCGTTTCAATGCTCCTCAATGGCCGCGAATTTGCAGTGTGATTGCAGTAGAAATGGTCATGCTGCGTTTTGCAACGCAATGCGAATTCGGCGCGCTAATTAGTGCATCATGTGCACAGCACATCCAAATTCACATTGCTTTGCATGGCAGACTGTTTTACAAGCATTTTCGCGGCTGTAAAAAAGCTTCAAAAACGCTACGTGGGCCCATG
Organism: Phyllobates terribilis; assembly: GCF_046119375.1. Taxonomy (NCBI): domain Eukaryota; kingdom Metazoa; phylum Chordata; class Amphibia; order Anura; family Dendrobatidae; genus Phyllobates; species Phyllobates terribilis. Next base: position 290,083,838 of record NW_027362761.1, read on the forward strand.
GCCTAAGGCTATCGTTTGGCCATTAATTGCCATGCCAACCATAAAGGCTGCATAATTATGATCTCAATATGCTAAGGGGTTTAACAGTCATGGTCGGTGCCAACGCCGATCATAGCTTATGCAACAGGTTGGCAGCTTTAGTGTATACTGTTGCTGACAGATACTGCTATTCTTTTATATCTTGTCAGTAAAAATACGTATTAGTGGTCACTAAGGGTTTAAAATACATTTTATGCTTCTGGGCAGCATTTTTGTCACCCAGTTGCCTTGAAAGGGTTGTCAGTAAAAACAAGTTATCACCTATTCACAGGATTGATGATGAGTTATTGATAAGTGGGGGTACAACTTTTGTGACCCACTCTGATTGGAAAAATGGGGGATTTTTGAACCCAACAAGGCACCTTTATCCTTGTTAAAAAATGGACAAATGATGTATTACAGCTTCATTCATTCTCTTTGGGGCTGCGCTCTGCAGTCACCTAGGAAAATAATGAAATGGTGATCAAGCATGTGATTTACTGCTCCATTGTAATAGGGTGCCCCGTTCTGCTGATCAATGCAGGTTCCAGCACTGGGACTCGCATTGATCAATCATTTATCACTAGAGATTAATAAATTTACTTGAGTTCAACTGAATTCTCCTCGAATTTACAGTGATTTATATTCTCAAGAATACAGATTTTTTTTGCAATTTGCTCCTCACAAAATGGCAATCAGCAGGATTTACCATTTTGCTAAACTGTAGAAGGCCAGGCAAATGGTTGAAAAATGATAGTCACCTCACTGCTCTTCTCCTACCACTCCCCATTGTGTGCAAGCTTTTTGACCTCTTCCCTCCAGTTCATGATTTCCAGTTTGGCGAAACCTCTGACAGCACTGCACACCATGCGGTCATGGTACAAGTCGTGACATCTGATATTTCTTCAAGCAGAAATTCAGCTGAATAGGATGTGTGATGGGGGAATGGGAAAATAAGAGGTCCAGAGGACCAGACAGCAGGCTTGAGGGCAGTGGAACCAGGGAGCAGTGATGTGACTGTTAATTTTATTTTTTTTTCCATGCTCCGTTTATTAAGCTCAGACACCAGAACATAATGAGTAGCATTCAATTTGCATTGAATAATAACATTGGACAATTTGTCAACGAGAATGATGAGTTTTAAATCAAGCTTAACCAAGCTTAAAAATCAAGCAAGCTAAAAATCCTTACACCCAACGAGTATTTTGTTTGTTCAATGGGTGATTGAAGTCTGAATAGCAGTGACTTCATTGAGAAGAGGAGCGGAACAGCACTGGATCCCATAGAAGTCGGCAGTAGGTAGCTATTTTATACACAAATTTAGGAAAAGAAAAAATCTTCACGAGAGTGCTTCTTTCATAAAAGTTTTTATGAAGTTATATGTTCCTCAATATGATGCCACTTACAAACACATCTCGCCCTGAAAGTCCTCATACAATGGGCGCTGTAAAAAATAGGAAGTTACAGCTTCTGGAATGCAACAATAGAAAAGTGAATAGAAAATAGTCTGTCAGAAAATCCAAAACTGGCTGTAATGCCAAGGGGTTAATTGTCATATTCATCTGTCACTGATATCTTAAGTAAGCAAGCAACAATTTAAAGAGATCCTATCATCAGGATTTAATACCCCATACTAATCATATTAACGTAAAGGCACTTTAAGTCTGAGGCAATCTTTACTTTGGTTGTAGAAATCCATTTTTTTATTTTAGAGAAATCAATAATTTGACATTTTATGCTAATGAGTTGCAAGTGCGGTGGAGCAGACTCTGCACTAACAGCTCTCCTGTACTCTCTCCCTATTCCCAGCTGGCTGCCTGCTACTTGTCTCTGACTGACAGGTCACTAAAACATGAGTTTCTTGTCAGTCAGAGACAGAAAGCAGACAGTGGGTGGGGAATAGAGAGAGAAAAAGCAGAATCGTAAGTGCAGAGCCCGCCCCATTGTACTTAGAACTCATTATCATACAATTTCAACTCTGGATTTCTCTTAAACAGCAAACCAGATTTCTACAAGAAATGTAAGGATTAACTCAGCATTAAAGCACCTTTACATAGAGTGCATACCATTGATATGAAGAATAAAATCCTGATGACAGGTTTCTTTAATGAGAACTCTATAAGTGATAATTTCATATATCTTTCTGTGACAAGTGTATGGATTCTGCAAGACTTATAGAAATAAAAGGAATATATTAGCTAATCGTTTTGCAACAAATATGTTGCATGTGAATATACTCTTATACTTGCAGTTCTGATCTACTTCAAGTGTTGGTCTACCAAAATTTCATATTCTATATAAAGTATTGCATTGTGCAGTGTATATTTATTCTGAGGAGGTTCTGTAGAGAAATATTATGCAGGATGCCTGGACGCACATCTCAATTCATATGGACCAAATAAAGGATCGATTAGATGCACATCTAATTCATGTTGAATTTTAGAAAATTCATAGAACCTGGCAAATTCAAAGAATTTACAATATGATTCATGCAGATGGCTAAAAAAAATACCTTGTGCTATTTAACATTGTAGAAGATTGCATCAGCCATTGAAGTCTCACATGATCTCTGGCACATCCACACAGGCACTACCATAATGCCTTGTAGCTATCACATAATATAGTGAAACCAATATGGAGAGGCCATCAGAGTCTGTATAAGACAATAAGGGAATTCTGTTGCAAGTTTAGGGTGATTCAAGATAGTGAGAAGATATCAGAGCTCACAGGTCAGTAAAAGAGATACGGAGATAAAGCCATGAAATATTGGACAAATACTCGAAAGAGTAATATGTTGAATAATTACAGCAGTGAAAAAGATAATTAACAGTCTGCAAATAATGCAGAGATTAAATTGATAGGGGAGAAAGATAGACCTGACAGCAGCAGAGCCAAATTCAGTGAGATTGTTCAGTGTTATGGTGTATCTGGCATTTGCCTTGCTGAACTAGAATTTTGCATTTTATTGTCCACTCTAACTGCACTGAGAAGCAGCAGCAAGCCCCCACAATATTATTTTAGAAAAAAAATCATTATCACTAAGAGAAAGCGTCCTTGCTTGTCGCAAGCGATTGTACTGAGTTTTTGTTTTTCCTATGCAATTCATTTTGTGAAGGAGGAATAATTGTTCTTTGAAAATAAAAGAAAATTCCCCAAAATCCATATATGTAACTGCAACAGTTACCTTACAAAGTGTGCATGTCACAATCATTATTATTTTTTTTTTTTTGCACACTTGTTCTACTAGTCAAAATTTATATCTGTTGATACACACGAATATAGTGGCATGAAACTAGTGCTGGTGTTTTGGATGTGTACCTACCCAACATTTCTTGTTCATCCTTTATGGGAAAAAAAAAGGTTAAATTTTGTTGGAAAAAATAGAAATGAGAAAACAAATCTAGACATGAACTGTTTATGCCTGTTTTTGTATATCTGTTTTACTTTTCCTAATTGACAACCAACCATGTACACCAAACCTATATTTGTCTCCTTTTTTTCTTTATGTATGTGTACCTACCTACATAGTATTTCTTGTTCAGTCCTTTTTTTTGAGAAGTGGGTATGAATTTTGTTAAAGAAATACATTTTTTAATTTAAAATATAAAGATTTGACTGTGCAAATCTGTTTTCAGTTTTAAAATTACTATTTTAGACCCATCTACGCCACACCATTACAGTGGTCAGATGTTGCATTAGAGTTTTTTTTTTTTTATAAATTCCTACCTAGCATTTCTTGATACACCCTTTTTGGCAAAGGTTCAATACTTAGGGGTGAAAAGATTGTCAAAAGTTAATTATGGTAATGGACAAAATGTTTTGGTAAAAGAAGAAGTTGCAGTGGACAAGGATGGGATAGTGAAAAAGAAAATAAAAACTGTACTACTGCTAAAAATGTGGGGACTGCTCGCAGCAGCACCACATCCATACGGGTATAGTACTACCAAGCGCTGGTCATAATTGGCCAACCTTGTCTCCAGGAAGCATACTTGTGGAGTGTTATAGAATATATGGAGGGTATATTGGATGTATGGCATATCACTTGTCTCAATTACAGCCAGATGATACCTATGAGAGTGATACTATCAGTTTGAAATAATCTTTTACATTGTGGACTATCAATTCTGTCAATGACATCTCTAACTGGTCTGCTCCTTAATTTCCCTGGCACTAGGGACAGCTATTTTTGGGGGGGTTAAGGGTTTTGCACCCCATTAGATATTAATGACCTATCCTAAAGCTAGGCTAACAATATAAAACTCTTAGACAACCCATTTAAGTCTGTGGACTTCAACTTGGGTGAATTACCCTAATAGGACACAGTATTGGGAGCAGGATTGAACCCCTGCACAGGGCTAGGTACAAAAGGTAAACAGATTTTCATGGTATTCTGTGACATTACATTTCTTTAACCAGATTCTCATTTTTTGTGTTTAAACTGGTGTGAAGTTCCTTGGTAAAACATGGTGCAGGATTGGGCCCCTGGACTGGAAACATAGAAGGCCATCATCAAGTCCAGGACCTAGTGTGCATGGTTTGTTTATAAAATAGATGATCTACAAGTTTAGGCATAAATCATATTCTTAAGCAAACTAATTTCTATTTGGCCCATGCCCAGCAAATTTCAGTTGGTCTTTAGGCAGTGACAGATATGACTGCCTGATAACAAAACACTAAGAGGAATAATAGTTGGACAATTTTTTTTTTATTTCAAAACGTGTGAAAAGTCTGTCAGTGCAGTGTGTTATTAAACAGGCTATAGGTTGCTACTGGTTATCATCCATTTATACGATTAGGTCACATTCACATTAGTAAGGCTGTGACCTTTGTTAAAGCACTTGCAAGGGGTTCAATAAAGTGTATGAAACCTAAGAATGTTACACATATATTCCAGGTAATTAGAGGCTTTGCAGTGTTGTCATTTGCAACAAATTGATTATCTGCATATTAATTTTTTTTTAAAACATTTGACGAAGTGGCAAATTCAAATTTTAAAATATTCACTCACCTTTATTCCATCAGATTTTTTTTGCAGAATTTCCAGCTACTGTTCTATTTTCCTGTACAGTTCTTACAGAAATCCATGCATGTGACATGATTTTGCTCTTCATGTTGCAGAAATATTCACAAGTCTGTCATGGCTGTAATAACACACGCAGCTTTAGTAGAAAATATTTATGCCATTTTTAGAGGGAAAGGTGTGTATCAAAAATAAGAAAAAAATTTGAAGCAAAACACTAATGCTTTTAATTATTTACATATTGTATGTATTTGTCCCCCAAAAATATCAAAAAATGCCACAAAAACTCATATGATTGCAGCCAAATAATCTTTGTTGAAGCAACCTGTACAGGTATCTTGCGTATCTTGGCTAATTAATAAATTAGATTTACTGGCTCCATTTTAAGTAAAAATATTTTTTTCATGTTACATCTCTAGTAAAAAATGTGTTGTGGATTTTATAAGATAAACATCCTGTTTATCTAAAGTATGGCAAATCTTTTTCAACTACTGACTGATATATAGTATACAGGCAAGTCACTGAATATGGAGTTTTAAATGAACTTCTGTTGCAAAAGTCATATTTGTTTTACATAGCAGTATATAGAGCTGTGGCCATCATGGCTCATGGATAGAATTGTAGAAATAATGTGTTAACCTAAATTGAATAATACAATATGATTTTTACAATTCACACCGACAAAACTGTCAGAGGAGATCATGAGAAATAACTATGTCATTTCAATTTACTCTAAATGCTCCTATTGTTTAAAATGTATATACTTAATGTTGTATTGTTAAATAAATCATGCTTAGACCAGAGCTTTTACGCTAATAAATAAAATTATATTCTGGAACAATAACCTGTCTTCCTATTTACTTTTTTTTTTAAATTATTTTCCTTATCACTATATAAATCACTATATAAACATATATATTAAGAAAAAAAACTGAAACAATTTTCACACTACCCATAAAGGCTAGTATTAGGATCATATTTCCTGTTTTCTACAGGACTTTTGTACATGGACAAAGCAGCAGCAGACTGGTTGTCATTGTCTTCTACCGGAGAACTCTCTAGGCAAGCTCTAGTTTGGCCAATATCATTGTGATTGAGGTGACTTATGATCATCAAATATTATTAATGATGGATCCTGTGTTATCTACTGTATATACAGGTGTTATCTGTAATTTTTATCTTTCACAACTATAGAAAAAGACATAAACCGCAAATCCAAAAATCATACATTGATCTAATGCCGCTATGCAAAACTTTACAAAACTGAACATGAGGCTCTTAATTTTACATTCTGATCAAACTGTATGAAGCCCACTACTATGTCAGGGTGAACATTTCTGTGGGTCCATAACTAGTGATGAGCGAGTATGTTTTGTTAACCCTTTCGCTGAGTATGCTCTGCCGAGCACCGAGTATTTATAGTGTGCTCGGTGATATGTTTGAATCACTCCCATGTGCATGATTTGTGACGGTTTGACAACTTTAGTACATGTGAGGAATGTGTAAGAAATAGACATTCCTCACATGTATCAAAGCTGTCAAAAAGTCGCAAATCATGCACACGGGAGTGATTAAAACATATCACCGAGCACGCTATAAATACTCGGTGCTCGCCCGACTATACTCAGCGAAAGGGTTAACAAAACATGCTCGCTCATCACTATCCATGACCCTTAGCCTTAAAGGTGCAGTGCCGTGCACCAACTACCTCCTCAGGGAAAGTGCACCAGCAGGGTGGGAAACCTGTTGCCTCACAGCACCCATGCTGCATCCAGAACGGCCCGACCAATAAAACTGTCCCTCTAGTTAACACCTTCAATGAGCTCTGTAAAGAAATGTGGCAAAAACAATGCTTTTTTATCATACTGCCTAACACAATGTGGAATAAAATGCTATCAAAAAGGCAAATAGAAATAAAAATTGTATAGCTAAAAATGTCATCTTGTCCGGCAAAAAACAAGCCGCCATACATCTCCGTTAGTGGAGAAATAAAAAAGCTATGGCTCTCAGAATTTGGAGATTAAAAAACAATTCTTTATCTATATTTTTATTGCATTAAAGCAGCAAAATATAAAAATATACAGTTGTGCTAAAAAGTTTACATACCCCGGCAGAATTTTTCCTTTCTTGGCCTTGTTTCAGAGAATATGAATGAAAAATAAAACTTTCTCCACTCATAGTTATAGCTTGTGTGAAGCCAATTATTGTCAAACTACTGTGTTTTCTCTTTTTAAATATTAATGACAACAAAAAGCATCCAAATGACCCTGATCAAAAGTTCACATACCCTGGTGATTTTGGCCTGATAACATGCACAGAATTGGACACAAATGGGTTTGAATGGCTACAAAAAGTAACATCCTCACCTGTGACCTGTTTGCTTGTAATCAGTGTGTGTACTTAAAAGCTGAGTGAGTTTCTGGGATCCAGAGAGACTCTTGGATCTTTCATCGGGCCACTGATGTTTCTGGATTGTGAGTCATGGGGAAAGCAAAGGAATTGTCAACGGATCTACGGGAAAAGGTAGTTGAACTGTATAACACAGGAAAGGGATACAAAAAAATATCCAAGGAATTGATAATGCCAGTCTGCAGCGTTCAAACTGTGATTAACAAATGGAAAATCAGGGGCTCTGTAAAAACCAAACAACAGTCAGGTAGACCAACAAAACTTTCGGCCACAACTGCCAGGAAAATTGTTCGGGATGCAAAGAAAAACCCACAAATAACATCAGATGAAATTCAGGACTCTCTGAAAACTAGCGGTGTGGCTGTTTCAAGATGCACAATAAGGAAGCACTTGAAGGAAAATGGGCTGCATGGTTGAGTCGCCAGAAGAAAGCCGTTACTGCTCAAATGCCACAAAGTATCTCGCCTACAATACGCAAAACAGCACAGAGGCAAGCCTCAAAACTTCTGGAACAAGGTAATTTGGAGTGATGAGACCAAAATTTAACTTTTTGGCCACAACCATAAACGATACATTTGGAGAGAGTTCAACAAGGCATATGATGAAAGGAACACCATTCCTACAGTAAAGTACGGAGGTGGATTGTTGATGTTTTGGGGATGTGTAAGCTACAAATGCACAGGAAACTTGGTAAAAGTTGAAGGAAAGATGAATGCAGCATTTCATCAGCAAATACTGGAGGCAAATTTGCACTCATCAGCCAGGAAGCTGCGCATGGGATGTACTTGGACGTTCCAACATGACAACGATCCAAAACACAAGGCCAAGTCGACCTGTCATTGGCTACAGCAGAACAAAGTGAAGGTTCTGGAGTGGCCATCTCAGTCTCCTGACCTCAATATCATTGAGCCACTTTGGGGAGATCTCAAGCGCGTAGTTCATGCTAGACAGCCCAGGAATTTACAGGAACTGGAGGCTTTTTGCCAAGAAGAATTATCAGCTTTACCATCTGAGAGATTAAAGAACCTCATCCACAACTACCACAAAAGACTTCAAGGTGCCTTTGATGTTAGAGGGGTAATACATGGTATAAAGAACTGGGGTATGTGAACTTTTGATCAGAGTAATTTGGATGTTTTTGGTTGTCATTAAGATTTAAAAAGAGAAAACACAGTAGTTTGACAATAAATGGCTTCACCCAACCAATAACCATGAGTGGAGAAAGTTTTTTTGTTGTCATTCATATTCTCTGAAACTAGGCCAAGAAAGGAAAAATTCTGCTGGGGTATGTAAACTTTTGAGCACAACTGTTTATAAATTCTAATCATACTGACCCGAAGAATAAAGCTGCCATATCACTTTTATCATACAGTGAACAGAATAATAATTAAAAGAAAATCCTGAGTTACAGTACGTGTTTTTGTTCATTCTGCCTCCTAAAAATCGGAAAAGAAAGCGATCAAAAAATGTTATGTGCCCGAAAAAAATAAAAACGTCAACTCACCCCACAAAAAAAGCCGTCACATGACTCTGTTGTCAGAAATATAGAAAAAATTTAGCTTTGAAAATATGGTGATGCAGAAATAGCATTTAGTATGTGATAGCAGCCAAACATAAAAAAAAACAATATAAATTTGGTATCTCTGTAATAAAGTCATCTAATTCCTTATACCGCATGAGGAATTGCATTAAAAATAAATAAAACAGATTCATGACCTGCTTGTAATTTGTTCATTCTGCCTCCCAAAGATTGCAGTAAGTCTCGGCTCACATTTATCCTGTGCTCTAAGCTGAGCACTTACATCGGGATTTTCCGTGTAAATATCTGAAATACAGTGGGTACGGAAAGTATTCAGACCCCTTTAAATCTTTCACTCGTTGATTCATTGCAGCCATTTGGTAAATTCTAAAAAGTTCATTTTTTTTCTCATTAAAGTACACTATGCACCCCATCTTGACTGAAAAAAAACAGAAATGTAGAAATTTTTGCAAATTTATTAAAAACGAAAAACTGAAATATCACATGGTCATAAGTATTGAGACTCTTTGCTCAGACACTCATATTTTAGTCTCATGCTGTCCATTTCCTTGTGATCCTCCTTGAGGTCATTCTACTCCTTCATTGGAGTCCAGCTGTGTTTAATTAAACTAATGGGACTTGATTTGGAAAGGCACACACCTGTCTAAATAAGACCTCACACCTCACAGTGCATGTCAGACTAAATGAGAATCATGAGCTCAAAGGAACTGCCCAAGACCCACACCTCTTCCAGTACAGCCAACCCAGGCGATGGAGACTAGAGATGAGCGGTGTTTGACTAGAACTGTGTTCGAGTCATTCAACGAACGCGAACGATTTGCAAAAAATTTGGCTGTTCGAGGTTATGTTCGATAACTGTTCGTGCACCAAAAGCGTATCCTGCATGTCTGGCGCTGTTTAGAGCACCAATCATGCAGGGATTGTCTGCCACTCACTGTAATGCCACAGCCATGATAGTTGTGGCATTACAGTGGTTGCCCAAATCGATGGGAACAGTGCTCACAGTGAAACATAAAAAGCCGGCAATTCAGCAGCGGCATACACCTGTACCCGACAATTTAGAACAGAAAGAATAGAGTATCACACATAGATTAGATAGATAGAAACATGTCAGTCACATATATAGGAAGTACAGTGACAGTGTTTGTTACTGTACTTGTCATTTAGTGTTAAAGGATTTCTTAAAAAAAATATTAATGTTTTCATGCACCATCTCTTTAAAAAAGCCGGCCAGCAATTCAGTATCGGTACCAAACAATTTATAACAGAAAGAATAGAGCATCACACATAGATTAGATAGATAGAAACATGTCAGTTACATATATAAAAAGTACAGTGATAGTGTTGATTACTGTACTTGTCATTTAGTGTTAAAATAAAGGATTTATTAAAAAAAAAATTGGCGTGGGCTTCCCCGTATTTTTCGTCTCTAGCAGAGGTTAAGCAGATGGCTGGGGCAGATGTTTGAAGCCTGGGAAGGGGGTAATATCCACGGAGCTTCCCAGGCTACTACTATCAGCCCCCAGCTGAATACCTAGCCTTTACTAGCTATTAAAATGGGGGAACCCCAAAAAAATGACGTGGGGTCCCCTCTATATTAATAGCTAGGAAAGGCTAGGCAGACAGCTGGGGGCTGATATTAATAGCCCAGGAAGGGTGCCATGAATATTGGTCCCCTCCCAGGCTAGAAACACCAGCCGTCAGCCGCCCCAGAAATGGCGCATCCATAGGATGCGCCAATTCTGGCACTTAGCCTCGCTCTTCCCACTGCCCTGTAGTGGTGGCAGTGGGGTAATAGGGCTGGGGTTGATGTCAGCTTATAATGCCAGCTGACATCAAGCCCAGGTTAGTAGTGGAGAGGCGTCTATAAGACACCCGCATTACTAACCCCATAGTCAAAGTTAAAAAAAACCTCAAACACCCAGAATAAAGTCCTTTAATTGAAATAAACACACAATTCTTTATTGTTCTAAATTAAACCATACTTACCATCATGCCCATTCCAGCTGAAGCCAACGATCTCCTGCAAATAAAAATAAAATAATAAAGCAACATCATCCTTACCTTTCCATGGTTCCCAAGACAGCTTCAGCTCTGCTACATTCACATGACAGGCTGGACCGCAGCAGAACGCTGCCATCCAGCTTGCCATGCCGCAAACACTGAGAAGCGCAGGCATGCTTGCGCATCTCTGTGTCTGGCTGTGACGGCATAAAGATGAGCCGAGGTCATGCCCAATGAACTCAGCTCACCTCATGCACGTAACTGACAGCGTGGGAAAATTCTCCTCAGCATGCGGTGAGTCTAGGAGAATTTTCCCACGCTGTCAGTGACGTGCAAGAGGTGAGCTCATGTCCAATGAACTCAGCTCACCTCATGTACGTCACTGACAGCGTGGGAAAATTCTCAGCGCTCAGCTCTTCAACAGGAGAATTCTCCCACGCTGGGATGGCATTGAGATGAAAGGCTGGATAGCAGCTTAGCACTGCCATCCAGCATGCCATCCTTCATAGACACTGCAGAGCGCAGGCATGCTTACGCTCTGTTCGACGGTGTTCTAAGGTGTTCGACGAACAGTTCCACGAACATCCCGGTGTTCGACAAACCGAACCGAACCCGAACACTACGGGGGTGGCTCAACACTAATGGAGACCTAACCAGGAGTGTTCACATTGCCCTAAATGAGGGCCTAATACCACCAAAGTGGCATCAATGTCATCAGAATACAAGTAGTTTAAAGCAGACCCATGCCTGTCCCACTACAGCCAACCCAATGGATAGAGAAACAATTGAATTCTCCACATTTCCCAAAATTAGGACCTAAAACCTGCAGCAGCATCAGCAGGAGCAGGCACAGAAGCCGTATCACAGACTTCAATTTCAAGAGATCAATGCAGCACACTCAAAACGACAACATCGCCTACTCTGTACAGTCTGCAATTTGGGTGCAAAAGTCCTTGGAGATCCATGACTTGTTCATCTTGATGAAAGTTATGCAGTTTACACTTTCAGGGGACAGCCGGGTGCACTTATCCATCAAGACACTACCAGCAGCGCTGAAGACACATTCAGAGAGAATGCTGGCTCCAAGGTGTGAGAGGCGAGCTCAGGCCATTCATCCATTTTTGAAGACCAAAATGAAAAGGGTCCAAACCCTCCCTGATGGTATTGATATTGAACTATAGATACTCCTGCACCATCCTCTCCAGTCGTTCACCATGTGTCTGACTTTTATTCTGTTTTGTTGGTGCACGAGCTGGTGCAAAAAAATGTGTGAAAGGACACCCAGAAATTGCTTCTGACACTTACTCTGCTGCAGCTGCTAATGTTTTGGCGTTGACAAACTGACGTGCCGGAGGTTGAAAGACTACAGCTGCGATGCACACTCTGTGCCTCGCTTTTATCTTGGGGAAAACCTCTATTAAGGTTGCTTAAAAGCTTGTTTCCATTACTTCAACATAAGCGAGTCCCTTTCCAGGGCGAGAAGCATTTGGTAAAATTGACTCTTATAACGTGGATCTAACAGAGTGGCCACTCAGTAGTCAGCATTATTTTGAATTCTAACTATACGGGATCATGTTGCAGATAGTGCATCATGAAGGTACTCATATGTCGGGCTCTTCCAGGAGGTCCAAATCCAGGCTGTATTGTGGGCTGCGTAACACTGGTGCTTGTTTCCTCTGTCCCCTCCTGCCAACCATGTTTAAACGAGAGGGGATGATTATCCTCTTCATCCTCTGACGGCTGCTCGTCCATCACCTCTTCCTCCTCCATTAGTTCCTCGGCTCTTGCACCTTGACTAACAGTTTGCGTGGTATCAACAAACCCCCTCTATCACTGTAATCCACCATCACTTGGCATCCCCCCATGTGTTGACAGTCTGGAAATTTGAGACATTGGTATCCCTTCCGCATTCTGCTCTTCTACTGGGGCCACCACCTCCTGCCGCAGGTTATTGAAAGATTGCTCCAGCATGTACTGTATATGATCGGAATAGTGATGCTGATGACAGCATTGTCAGCGCTAACCAGTTTGGTTGCCATTTCAAAACCATGCAGAAGGGTGCAGAGGTCCTTAATCTATTCCCACTACTCAAACGTGATATGCCCCAAGTCCGTACTGCGTTTCCCCAAGCTATACATCATGACATACTGCGTCAGAGCTCGTTGCTGCTGGCATACTTGCTGCAACATGTGCAAACTGGAATTCCACTGCGTTGGCACATCGCAGATCGACCTGTTAACTGGCACAGACAAAGTCCTCTGTATCGATGCAAGTCGATGACATGAGGGGTGCAAACGGTGAAAGTGAGCATACAGCTTCCATAATTTGTGAAGCAGCTCATCCAGGCCAGAATAGTGGCGGAGAAATTGCTGTACCAACAGGTTGAGGACATGAGCCATGCAAGGCATGTGTGTGAGCTTGCCAGGTTCACACCGTTATTGCACATGGTCTTCCCTGGTTCTAGGTTCAGCGGAGACAGCCATTGCTTAAACTGAGCCTGGAGAGCTGCTCACAACTCTTCACCTGTATGACTGCGATCTCCAAGGCATATTATTTTGAAGACTGCCTGATTATGGTGAACCCTGACTGCCCAGTATAGAGGAGGTGTGTATTTGCTCGGCACCCTCGGAACCCGTGTCTCGTTAAGGCAGAGGTTGAGTGCGCAGTTGGAGGCCCTAGAGGAGGTGAAGGAGGCAGAAGCAGCGGAGGAAGTGTAAAATACAGAGGTTTCTTCTGCAAGCCTTGTGGATTCCAAGATTTGTGGAGCAGCCCCTTCCCCGCCTGCCCCCATAGGCACCAGAGTCACCCAGTGCCAAGTCAGCGAGATGTAATACCCTTGGCCATGCTTTCTCGTCCAAGTGTCTGAGGTGAAGTGCACCCTGGCACACGTAGATTTAGACAAGGAAAGGGTGATGTTGTCTGCGACATGCTGGTGTAGTGCAGGCACAGCTTTCTTAGAGAAGTAATGGCGACTGGGCAACTTGCTCTGCGGGACTTCAACGGCCATCAGTTTTCGGAAACTGTCTGGCCAACAGATTGGAGATGGTGGAGTTCAACGTCTTAGCTTTGTCATGCATAGGATAAAGCAATCTTTTACGTGACCACAACTGTGGGACCTAGGGCTGGCTAAGGTGCTGAGAGAGAGCAGAGTATGGTGAACTGGTGGAGCTTGAGTGAGGTGCAGATGTTACGATGGATTGAGAAACATGCAGTGTGCTCGGTGAAACAAACACAGCAGGCGTGTCCGCTTCTGTTACAGTTGACGGGCTGTCACTCAGCCTGACTGGAGTGGATAAAGAACCGGAGTTTCTGCGATGGGAGACCTGCGTGACAATACTTGGCATGGTAACAGAGGAGGAGGAATAAGCAGCGGATGTGCTTGATGGGGCAGCTGATGGTTGTTGAGGTGCGCTGGTCCGCATTTCAGCGCAGTAAGATTCCCAACGTAAAGAATGTTGTTTGAGCATGTGAACATTCATACATGTAGTAGTCAAATTATTGCAGTTTTTCCCCTACTGAGGTTTTTATTGCAAAGTTTGCAGATAACGTGAGTTGGCTCATCCTTTGCAGAAACAAAAAAGGTCCCTGCTAGGCAACCCTTGCTGCCCCAGCAAGCAGCAGACCCGTAACCGCTGCTGGCCACAGCTACAGTTGTGGCTAAGGATGCAGTGCTCATCGTGCTTGCATCCCCCCGTGTCTGCACCATAGGGTGGAATGTAACCTGCTCGTCTTCCTCTTCCACCTCCTTAGAGGAGCTACTCGGCTATGTGACTCTGGGTTGACACCAAGTAGGATCTTTAACCTCGTCATCATCCAATGTGTTTTCCCATTCCTCTCCTTCAGAGTGACCCCTCTCCTCTTGTTGCCCTGACAGCACAGTACAGTCCGCATGAACTTCAGGTATCTGAGTCTCATCGGTTTCACCTCCCTCCCCTGCGGTTAACGTCTGGTGACAAGGGTCAGGAACATGCTTGGACCCTACTTCGTCCTGCCCCGAATCCAAGCTAAAAAATTTTGGGCATCGGTGCAGATGCTTTCCTCCCCTTGACTCTGTGACTGTTTGGAGTACACTTCTGATGCTCATGGTATAGAATGGGTGAAGAGTTCTAAAGACTCGCCCATTTGTGGTTCGCTACAGTCAGTTGGACAGTTGGCCAGTTGTGACGCGGGGGAAGCATGGGTAATTGGGGTGTCACCTCTGTGGACTGTACTGTGTGTGATGTTGAGGTGGAGGAAGAAGAGTAGAGGGCACTGGAAGCAGAGCTTGCCATCCACTGGAACACCTGCTCTTTCTGGCCCTTATTAACAAGGAGTATCGCTGTGCGGCTGCCAAAGGAAGGGAGTGCAGTAGGCCATCCACTAACATAAGTTGTCAGTTGTCTTTGGATAGGACCTGTTTGTGTTGGTTCACTAGTGCTTTTACTAACACTACCACGTACCCCACGTACACCTTGAACACCAAGCCTATTCCCCCTTCCACCACTCCCTCTCTTTTTCCCACTCATGTTGGTCAGATACAGTGGTAGGAGCACGCAATTAACTAAAGAAAAATAGATTTTTTTCCTGTGCAATAGCTCAGCACACACCTGAATTTAATGTCTGATACTTTCATGGTTCAGGTCAACCTAGAGCAAAAACCCTTCACACTATGAGGCATCCTGTCCACAATCAATAGTTTATAAGACCTCCTTGGATTCGCTGCACCTGTGATGTGATCATTCAAGGTGAGACCTTGCTATGCAAATTAACTGTAGACTTGGATGTTTGGGACACCCCACTTTCTCCTGGGAAAGAAGTTTTGTGGGTAACCTGGAGGGATTATCTAAAGTCATTATCTGACCTGCACATACACAGGCTTTACACGCATATCTCCTCAGAGGAAGTTCTTTCTAGGAAGCTGTGTGTATTTTGTGATGCCTTAGTTAAAGTCATAGTCGCAGTTGCCTACTTGAAAACTATAGATGTTACAGGTAATGTCCACATATGGTTCATCATGAGAAAAGCCAAGCTGGCGCCATGTCCCAAATTTACCATACTCAGACTAGAACTCTGTGCTGCTGTTCTTGCCATAGAACTGGTGGACCTACAGCTTGAAGACACAGAAATCTTCACTGATAGGAAAGTAGTGCTAGGCTACATTCATAACGAAACTAGGAGATTCTACGTCTATGTAAACAACTGAGTACTCAGAATTAGGAAGTCTTCACAGCCTTCTCAGTGGAGATATGTACCGACCAACCAGAATCCTGCCGATCAAGTAAAAAGAGCGGTACCGGCATTATGCCTTAGAGACACTACCTGGCTCGTCGGGCCAGCATTTCTGTATCAACCAGTAACCACTGCTCATGAGACACATACATATGAACTCTTCGAGCCCAAATCAGATGTAGAGATCCGGCCTCAAGTTTCAACGCTTATCACAACAGTCACCAAAAAGCACCTTAATTCCAGCCGCTTCCTCAGATTCTCCACTTGGAGGTCAGCTACAGAGCCTTAGCTGGCCTGATTCATGTTGTTAGATTTTTTAACATCACACAATCAGGGTCAGTTCTATGAAAAGGCTGACATCATTGTCATAAAGCTTACTAAGCGGATGAGTTCATGCAGGCGAAACATGCTATCATCTGTTGTGTCTAGCATGAGGTTTATACCCAGACTCTAGAGTCCCTCTAAAATCACACAGATGTCCCTAAAGATAGTTACCTCGAAAAACTGGACCCTTAGGGACTGCTGAGAGTCGGTGGGATGCATTTCAAATGCAAAGCTTGAAAGTAATGATTGTACTCCAATCATTGTTCCCCACGGTCATGTTGCATCCCTGCTTGTTGAATATTACCATGCACAGGTCATCAAGGTCGCTTGATAACTGAAGGAGCCCTATGGGAAGCAGGATTCTGGGTAATAGGAGCTAAGCAACTCGTGAGGAGACTCATTTGAAAATGTATTGTTTGCCGGAAACTCCATGGTTCATGTCAATTCCAAAAAATGGCTGAACTTTCAGTAGACCGTTTGAGTATCGAACATCGTTTCCACAATAAATTAATTCATTCTGAACACATTTCATGAGTGCTAAGTGTCTTTTGCAATACAAATATCTCAAGGGCTGTTACACTGTCACACTGTAGAGGGATCAGCTGTATTCTCATTTGCAAAAGTAAGACTAGAAGCAATGGGATGAAACTGATTGTGAGAAGATACAGATTAGATATTAGAAAAAACATTTTGACAGTAAGGGTGATTAACGAGTGGAACAGGCTGCCATGAGAGGTGGTGAGTTCCCCTCCAATGGAAATCTTCAAACAGAGGATAGACAGATATCTGTCTGAGATGATTTAGTGAATCCTGCATTGAGCAGTGGGTTGGACCAGATGACCCTGGAGGTCCTTTCCAACTCTACCTTTCTATGTTTCTTTAGTGGCACTGGAGGAAGAGGAGCAGGAGGACCAGGGCCAATTTACACCATTATCAGGCCTGTCGTCCACACATGGCTTGGAGTGTGAGTTACTATCACAACAGCAGCCAGGTACCTAACTGTACAGCCAAGGGACAGTTTAAGAGGATGCTGATGATGTGGAAAAGGAGGAGGAACAACTGTGTTCAGAGCATGGTGGCATCACTAGCTCAGGGGCATCACTGGAGCATGCCTGAGTGGATACAGGGTACCCAGATGATACATCTCCCACCAAGGACCACTTGTTGTTGCCTCTGGGCCAACTGACACACATGATCCAATACATGCTGCAGTGCCTGCGCAAAGACCACTGAGTTGCCCATATTGTTACCAGTGCAGATTACTGGGTGGCCACCCTGCTGGATACCCGCTACAAGGACAGTGTGCCATTATTTCTTCCGCTACTGGTGCAGGAGCGCCAAATGTGTGAATACAGGCAGACGCTGGTAGAGAAACTAGTGATGGCTTTCCCACCTGACAGCAGTGGCAGAACAAGACAGTGGCGGAGGAGAAAATCGCCAACTCAGCTGGGGTACTGCCAGCACCTGGAAAGGCAGGATTAGCATGGCCGAATTGTGGAAAAACTTTGAGCACGCCACAGCATACAGCACCACTATGTAATAGGATCCGTATTAGCAGGAGCCAGCATGGTGGAAGAGTACATATCCACCTGTCTCCATGTACTAACAGATGGGTCTGCCCCATATATCTTCTGAGCCTCCAAATAGGACACATGGCCTGATCTTGTCCTTCATGCCTTGGAGATACTGGCCTGCCGTGTGGAAAGTGTCATGTCGGAATGTGTGTTTAGCACGGCAGGCTGTGTGATCACAGACAGGCGCATCCGCCTGTCCAAATCCAACATGTGGACCTCAAATTCCTTAAAATGAACCAGACGTGAATCCCAAAGGACTTGTCCATATCTTTAGATGACTAGACAACTAAACCAGCCGCACGGTGACAGTATTCCAATCTATTTGCTATTTGTTTAATTTGGTGGCTCCTCCCAAAATAAAAAACCCAAAAAACTGTGGTGACTTTCTCCTCCTCCACCCCTTCCAGCTATACTGCCACGTCCACCTCTTCCTCCACTAGGACCTTCACCTTGTGGATCTAGATAGCTAGTTTTAGTTTTGTTTAATCTAGGTTTTTTTAAGACCGTTCAATAAAAAAGATACAAAGAAAACACAAAAAAATACAAAAAAAATGTTTTATTACTCCTCTGTTGCCTCTTTACTCTTTACCGCCATGTCCACCTCTTCCTCCACTTGGACCTATGTCTCGTGGTTGTAGATAGTTTTAGTTTTGTTAAATGTTGGTTGTTTTAAGTCAGTTCCATAAAAAAATACAACAAAAACACAACAAAAAATGTTGGATTACTCCTCCATTGCATCTTCCACCTATACCGCCACATCCACCTCTTCCTCGACTTTGACCTACGCCTTGTGATATTAGATTGCTAGTTTTAGTTTTGTAAATTCAAGGTTGTTTAAAGTCAGTTCCATAAAAATATATAAAAAAAAAGAAAACTGTGTTGGATTTCTTCTCTCTTGACTTTACTAATTTTACTCAGTTAAATAGCACCATTAATTCCACAGTACTTTTCAGGCACTGTTCCCATTGGGACTCAATCTAATTTCCCCTAGTATTGGCATGTCTTTGGAGTGTGGGAGTAAACCCATGCAAACATAGGGAGAAGATACAAACTCCTTTTAGATGTTGTCCTTGGTGGGATTTGAACCCAGGACCCCAGTGCTGCAAAGCTTAAGTGCTAACCACTGAGCCACCGTGCTGCCCTGCCTCTTCCACCTGTACCGCCACAACTACCTCCTCATCCACTTGGACCTGTTCCTCCTGGTTCAAGATTCTTATTTTTTATTTCTGCTCTGCTTAGAGAAGAGACAGGACATAGCTGTAATAAGGGACAGTATTAGGTTTTGCGTGTGTGAAGTTTTCCAAAAACACGCTCTATGTATACTCTGCACCCATGTCTGTGATAGTACCATGCATAACCAAAAAAACCTGTGTTGGTGAGAGTGATGTGCATCTAAACATATGTTTCTACTCATATGCAACCATATCTGTGATAGTACTGTGCCAAAAGCCGCTGTGTGTATTCTTTGACCAATATCTGTGGGATTACTTTGTCAAAAGCTGCTGTGTGTAACCTTTAACCCATATCTATGGGAGTACTTTGACAAAAGCCGCTGTTTGTATCCTTTAACCCATAACTGAGGGATTACTGTGCCAAAAGCCGATGTGTGTATTCTTTAACCCATATATGTGGGAGTACTGTGCCTTTAAGCCACTCTGTGTGCTATGCAACTTGCACAGAAGAAAAATTTGATTCCAGCTCCTGTTTAAAATATAGAAAAATCTTTATTTGATCATTTAAAAAATAAATATAACGTGTTGGTACATCAAATGAAAATTGAGTTGGACAGGAGGAAAAACCATCGGCAGAGAAAACCAAACGCGTTTCCTCCTGTCCAACACAAATTTTATTGGATGTACCAAGATGTTATATTTAACTGGAGCTGGAATCAAATTTTTCTTCTGTGCAAGTTCATTCCACATTTGGCAGGAATGGGACTCTGTGCTCTAATACTGGACTACAATTGAAAAACCATAGGCAGAGAAAACCAAACGCATTTCCTCCTGTCCAACCCAATTTTTATTTGATGTACCAAGATGTTATATATATTTTTTAAATGATCAAATAAAGATTTTTTTCTATATTTTAAACTGGAGCTGGAATCAAATTTTTCTTCTGTGCAAGTTCATTCCACATTTGGCAGGAACGGGACTCTGTGCTTCAATACTGGACTACAATTGAAGTCTTAATAGGGGTGAGCTGAATGAAACCCACTTTTTGTGTACTATTAAACCCTGCCTGTGGGGGTACTGTGACCTATTGATAGTGTGTGAAATTTTGAATCAGCTTCTCTGAGGAAAATGTGAAAACATGCTCTGTGGGGGAAATTTGTTATCAGGTTTTGTGGGGGAAATGTGGAGACATGCTCTGTGGGTGAAATGTGTTATTAGCTTCTGTGGGGGTACTGTGCCCAAAATAAATTTGCTCTACCTTTGTGGCCGGGCCTAAGGCCACCACCCACTATCTATATTTGGTCAGTATTCAGTCAGTATTTTTTCTCAGGAGTGGGAGCCAAAACCAGGTGAGGAACAATCAGAGAAAAGGTATAAGCGATGGAGGTCACTGCATACGATCTGCCATGGAGAGGACTGGTGTGACGGGTGGAAACAATGACGGGATGGTGAACCCTAGGTCTGTGGCTAAACGAGCAGTGTATTCTAGGGATCATCTTCTGGAACTGCGCAGGATAAAGTCTTCTCCAGCAGTGGCAATACTGAATGTTCCACGGGAAATAAGGAGACCTTTCAGAGGCTGCAGAGCAGGCAAGAAGATCAAGTCCTGGAGGAGAAGGTTTAAACCAGTGGTCCCATCCATTATCATGGGTAACGTACGATCGCTGGGAAATAAGTCGGATGAACTGCTGGCTCTGAGTAAGACCCAGAAGGAGTTTAGGGAATGCAGTCTCATGTGCTTTACAGAAACCTGGCTGCATGAGGAGGTCCCAGATTCATGTGTCTCGGTACCAGGGTTTCAAATGGTTCGGGCTGATAGAGAGAGAGTTAGATGCGGCAAGAAAAAAGGTGGAGGAGTGATACTCTACATTAACAGCAGATGGTGCAATCAGGGGCATGTAACTGTTAAGGAGAAACATTGCTGTCCAAATATTGAACTGTTAGCAGTGAGCCTCAGGCCGTACTATCTGCCTAGAGAATTCACTCTTGTTATTGTAGTTGTGATGTATATACCACTAGTGTTGAGCCACCCCCGTAGTGTTCGAGTTCGGTTCGGTTCGTCGAACACCCGTGTGTTCGCCGAACTGTTCGTCGAACTGTTCGTCGAACACCTTCGAACACCGTTAAAACCAATGGCAGGCAAACAAAAACACATAGAAACACATAGAAAACACCTTCAAAGGTGTCCAAAAGCTGACAAACTGCTCAGAAGACATAACTAACACATAGAAAAGTGACAAGTACATATAGTCATGCGAAAATAAAAGAGGTGGAGGAGTAAAAGGAGGGGGAGACACAGATATAGGCATGTCATGCCCTTCTAAAATCCAAAAAGTGAGAAGCCGACACGGCCAGTCCGCTCCTGCCCGTGCCACCTCCGTGTCGCCGGGTTTGTGCCAGAGCCGCGGTGAAGCCTGATGGCCAGCCCCCCTCTCCCAATACTGGTGCCTGTCCGCTGGTGGGTCGAGCGAGCCCCCCTGTGGTGGAGGCAGCTCTAAGCTTTTTAATTTAAATTGTCTCTCTAATTTGAATGAATACACTTTAAATCCATTTACAAGGATCTATTGGAGGGCAAGTCTCATGCCAGCAGCCGCGTAATTCCAGCTCCAGTAGCGTCCACTAAAGCTGCTGCAGTTAAAAAGCTTTTATAAGGATCGAGCTCGGCTGTCCACCGCAAGGCATCCTACTGCCAGTCCCAGCCCCTATGCCTTGGGGTGCCTCCTGATGCTCTTCACTAAGTATCCCATGGTCCCGAAGCATTTCCTTTGAAAAAATTAAGTGTCTAAACTACAGGTGGTGTAGCTTGCTTAACAGTCGGGATAATCCGCTGACTAGCAGACACTGCTACTAGGCACAAAGTATTTCCTGGGCTAGATGCAGTTAAAAATTTGTAATTAGATACTCTCGTTGGATGCTGAGAAAGCATTCCATAGAGTCTCCTGGCACGCCATATATGATTCTCTTAAAAAGCTTGGGGTAGGGGTCTAGGGGACCCTTTTATAGCCAAAATCACGGCCCTGTATCACAATACGTCACCTAGGCTGAAGATAAATGGAACTGTAGCACCCTGAGGGCTCAGTTGCTACAGACGTATTCCACCTCACCCAGAGGTGTGATATCTCACTCTCAGGTAAGGATGGAGTGTGGATCAGGACCCGACACCTGCATGCATTACACCACATTGCCGTGGGGCAGGGCGACCAATATGCCCCTGAGATGGGCACGACAGTCCCTGTCCCTGGCTGGAGTGGGGGGAGGGAACACTGAGGAAGGGTAACCCTGTAGTGCAGGAGCAGGGAGGAAGCAGTTCCTGGGTGCATTGAGAAGGGAGTATAAAAGGTGGGCACCATCTTAGTTCAGTGCAGAGAAGTCTGAGCAGAAGTGGCAGGGAGCAGGGGCTCTGCATGAGCTCTGCTCCGGAGGCGGGCCTAGTAACAGAGGCCCAGGCCTAGAAGAGGGAGAAGGAAGGAAGAGGAGCGGAGAAGGCTCCAGGAATGAGGAATGAAGGGATCCCAGGGGTGCGGACGGGCGAGTCGCCACCGCACGCCCGAATCCACCTGCGTGGAGGGGTCAGGCCAAAGGGGGAGACCGGTCCCCGAACTAGTGGAGGCAGGAAATGACCCTCAGCTAGAAACCGGAGGCTCTGACATTTTATGTGGCGCAGCCCCTCGCTACACCCGCTAGGAAGGCACCACATAGGGTCAGGGAAACTGGCACCAAGTTTACCAAGAGGAGGCCCGAGGCAGCCAGACAGAAGTGTTGGTAAGAAAGGCCAGACAAAGGACACACAAAGGGGGTCCTGTGAAGTGCTCCAAAGTTATCTGGGAGTTGTCTGAGCCCCTCATCTGGTGAGCACAGTACGACGTGGGCAGCCGTTACCTGCAGACGTGGTCTGGATAATAAGAACTGTGAGTAAAGGCCCTGAACTGCATCACTGACTCCGTGTCGTTACTGCTGCTGCCCTGCACCATCACCCCCATCCTCCGCATACACTGCCCTGAGGCTGTACTCCTCCCGTGGGGAGTTATGCTACGCTCTGCTGCACCCACAACACCAGCCTCAGCGGTCTGCCCTGTAGCGGCGGTTCACTCTGACCGCAATCCACGGGTGGCGTAGTCGTACATTTAAACATCAAAACCACATAAATAGTTCCGCCACTGGTTTGACCGCCCTGAGCCACGGAACCGGGTCGCCGCCACGAAGACTACAACCACCAGCATCCACCAAAAAGGGTCCGGGTGTCCCAAGGCCCAGGGGGTGCGTCAGAACATTTTCATCACCTTTCACAATCACCAATGGGACAAGGCAGGGATGTCCTCTGTCCCCTCTCTTATACATCCTAGTGACGGAGCACCTGCGCTCATCAATTCGCCATAACCCCAATATTAGGTGGATTGAGGTGGGAGGCACCGAGTACAAGTGCTCTCTATTTGCTGATGATGTCCTAGTATATATCACTCAATCACATATATCCATCCATGCTGTTATGGCTGAAATAGATCCCTTTGTTACATGGTCAAATTTTAAAATCAATGCAGCGAAGTCTGAAGCCCTCGATGTCTCCCTCCCCAAATCCATATAGGATTCCATCCAGTCCAACTTTCCCTTTGCCTGGCCCTCACAGGGTATCAAATACTTAGGAATTCCTATTCATAGAGACCTCTCCCATCTATGTTATCTTAATTTTGGGCCCTTTATTGAACAACTCCATACAGACCACGGTTGGCAAGTTAGAACTGTAAGATTCACTACGTGAACCGCTGATGTTTTGTGGAAAAGCACATGTACACTGCGTTCCAAATTATTATGCAAAAAGTGTTTAGGAGTGATAAGGGAAGAATTTGTTTGTTTGTCAGTTAAACTCATTGATGGTGATGTGTGTCAGGGCTCTTTATATCACTGTAAGCAATTGCAGACACCTGTGCTAATTGTGGAGTGTTTAGGTCAAGGCATGACTACAATCAACATTGTGCGATGATCAGGATGAAGTGTCTTGGCAATCAAGAAGTATGTAGCTGATTCACAGTACACACGTGTGCGTGCTGATAAGGGCAAATTGAGGACTCTTTCCTACAGGCAATTACGTCAGGTTGAAAGAGCAGCGGCAAAAAAGCCTTGTCATAGCAGCAGACAAGTTTTTGAAGCTGCTTGTGCCTCCAACGTCCCCCGAACAACAAGATGCAGGGTCCTTCAGAGGTTTGCAGCTGTGCTTACGCCATCCTGTCGACTTCCTCTATCCACATCACACAAGCAGAAACGGCTCCAGTGGGCCAAACATTACATGAAGACTGATTTCAAAACAGTTTTGTTCACGGATGAGTGCCGTGCAGCGCTCGATAGTCCAGATGGATGGAGTGGAGGATGGCTGGTTGATGGACACCCCACGCAAACACGGCTACAGCGCCAACAAGGAGGAGGTGGAGTAATGTTTTGGGCTGGAATCATGGGAAGAGAGATTGTCGGCCCCTTTAGGATCCCTGAAGGCACTAAAGATGAACTCCATAATGTATGTGGATTTTCTCAAACAGCACTTCCTGCCATGGTTCAAGAAGAAGAACCGTGTATTTCACAGCAAGATCATTTTTCTGCATGATAATGCACCATCTCATGCTGCACATAAAACATCTGCATCTCTGGCTGATATGGGCATAAAAGGGGACAAACTTATGGTGTGACCCCCATGCTCCCCTGACCTCTACCCCATTCAGAACCTTTGGAGCATCATTAAAAGGAGTGTCTATGATGGCGGGAGGCAGTTCACATCTAAGCAACAGCTCTGGGAGGGTATTCTGTCCTCATGCAAAACAATTGAAGCAGAAACCATCCAAAACCTGACAAATTCAATGGACGAGAGAGTTCAGAAGCTCCTTTCGAACAAGGGGTCCTATGTGAAAACGTAACATCACCTAGAATAAAGTTTTGAGTTGAAAACTGTTTGATTTCAGTTTCTAACAACCTGCTAATGCTTATAATTTCAAAAATGACTATTTTTTTGGTCTTTATTAAAATGAAAAGGTTGATCGAAAAGTTTGGGGGATCTAAGAGTGTGGCAACCCAGTAGTCATGATTACTTCGAATTCTGACAATATGAGGGTCATGCTGCAGGTAGTGCAGCAAGAAGGCACTTATGTGTCTTGCGCATCTCGGAGCCCCAAAATTATTTTCCGGGCTAGATGCAGCTAAAAATTATTTTTAATTTTAAATCTGGTGAAGCTTTAGTATAGATGGCCTAATAGGATCAGTGCTGCACACTGCTACAAAGCCCAAATTATTTTCCAGTCAAGATACAGATAAACATGATTAGTAATTTGAAAGCTTAAAACGGTTGGTAGGGTGATTTTAACCAATCATCAAGCTTTTACTCTCCCCAGGATGACACAGGGGTAGAAAAGTCGTTTCGGATCCATGATTTGTTCATCTTTATGAACGTGAGTCTGTCTACATTATCAGTGGAGAGCCGCGTGCGCTTATCTGTCAGCACACCACCAGCAGCGCTGAACACACGTTCAGACAGAACGCTGGCTGCGGGGCATGACAAGATCTCCAAGGCGTAAGTGGCTAGCTCCGGCCATTTATGCAGATTGGAAGCCCAAAAAGAGCAAGGGTCCAGTGACACAGTCGTGGCTTCAATGTTTACTTGGAGATACTCCTGTACCATCGTCTCTAGGCGTTGACTATGTGTCAGACTTCTTGTCTCCTGTGGCCTTGCAAAGGATGGGCTAAAAAAGTGGTGAAATGATTCCGCAAAATTGATGTTACCAGCAGATACTGTGGTTCTGTTACGGTTTGAGTGCTGAACACTTGACGGTCCCACGGTTGGCAAGTTGGAACTGTGAGATTCACTACGTGCACCATTGGTATTTTGTGGAAAAGCACATGTAAGATTCTGCAACTGTCTCTGCTGATACTCCTGCATGCGTGCATCCCTTTCTATGGCAGGAATAATTTCTGCAAATTTACTTTTGTACCGGGGATCTAACAGTGTGGCAACCCAGTAGTCAGGATTATTTCTAATTCTCACAATTCGAGGGTCATGTTGCAGGTAGTGCAGCAAGAAGGCACTCATGTGTGTTGCGCATCCAGGAGCACCAAGTCCCTGTTGTGTTGGTGGCGAGGTAACAATCATGCTTCCTTCCTCTGTCCTCTCCCCCCAACCTCGCACAACAGAAATGTGATCAAGGTCTCCCTCATCTGATGAGTCTTCCATCAGTTCGTCCTCCACTTCTTCCTGGGCTCCTGCACCTTCCTCACTAGTTTGGCTGCTACCATGCGCCCTGGTAAAACCATCTCCCCCACCCTCACATGCCTGCCGCCTTGGTGCTGCCGACCGTCTGGACCTTGCAGATGTTAGCCCTTCCGCATACAACTCCTCCTCCTCTACTTCCTCCACCTCCTCTTGTGCCACCACCTGACTCCGAATTCTGTTTAACATGTGCTCCAGCATGTAAATCACCGGAATAGTCATGCTGATAATGGCATCGTCAGCACTAAACATCTTCGTCGCCATTTCAAAACTGTGCAGAAGGGTGCATAGGTCCCTGATCTGAGACCACTCCTCCAGCGTGATTTGCCCCACCTCTGAATCTCGTTGGCCCAGGCTATACGTCAGAACGTATTGCACCAGGGCTTGTCGGTGCTGCCACAGTCGCTGCAACATGTGCAGAGTTGAATTCCACCGGGTAGGCCCATCGCATTTTAGCCAGTGAAGTGGCAGGCCCAACGACTTCTGTAGAGATGTAAGTCGCTGAGCTGCGGGATGCGAACGGCGGAAGTGAGCACACAGCGACCGTGCCCTCTGCAGAAGGCCATCTAGTCTGGGATAGTGGGCTAAAAATTGCTGGACAACCAGGTTCAACACGTGAGCCATACAAGGCACGTGTGTGACATTGCCCCGGCGAAGGGCCGCACCCAGGTTTGCAGCATTGTCGCACACGGCCTTCCCTGGTTTCAGGTCCAGTGGAGACAACCATTCATGAAATTGGTTCTCCAGAGCTGACCACAACTCCTCAGCTGTGTGACTCACATTTCCCAGACATTTCAATGTAAAAACCGCCTGATGACGTTGAGCCCTACTGCCAGCATAGTAAGGAGGTGTGCAGGATCCCTTCTGCGCAGTTAGAAAGCTTGTGGCATGACCAGACAGGCTTTGGGTGCAGGTTGAAGATCGAGAGGAGGTTGAGGAGGCAGAAGCAGTGGAGGAACTTTGACATAAAGAGGATTGACGCACAACTCGTGGGGACGGCAAGACTTGGACAGCAGCCCCTTGTCCTGCTGTCACCATAGTTACCCAGTGCCCAGTCAGCGACATGTAACGCCCCTGTCCATGCCTACTCGTCCAAGTGTCTGTGGTGAAATGCACCCTGTCACACACAGAGTTTCTCAAAGAAGCGGTGATGTTGTGTGCGACATGCTGGTGGAGCGCAGGCACACCTTTCTTTGAGAAGTAGTGCCGACTGGGCATCTGGTACTGGGGCACTGCGACGGACATAAGGTCTCGAAAATCCTCTGTGTCCACCAAGCGGAAAGGCAGCATTTCTGTAGCCAAGAGCTTGCAGATGGTGAAATTCAACCTCTTAGCTTTCTCATGGCTAGGAGGAAATGATCTTTTACTTGTCCACATCTGAGGGACCGAGGGCTGGCTATTGTGCTTAGACGGGGTTGATAAGGGTGTCCCCGGCAAACTGCCGGTCTGTGAGGAAGATGCAGGCGGACATGTTAGGTTGCCTTGATCCAAAGGTGGTGCTATCAATGTCGGACAGCGCTCAACACCAGCTGGTGTTCCCACCTCCAAAGAAAATGATGACCTGCCAATCACGCTGGCTGTTGCGGGTAAAGAGGTGGCAGGTCTGCGCCCCAAAACAGGTGTGACTGCTGTCCCCCCAGTCACAGAGGATGAAGAGGCCGCGGATGCACAAGATATGGCAGACGGTGGTTGGCCCGTCCGGCTAGGCCGCATTGTAGCACACTGAGCTTCCCACTGCAACTTATGCTTCATGTCCATGTGCCGGTTCATGCATGAAGTACTCAAACTATGTATTTTTTGGCCTCTACTTAGCTTTTGCTGACAAATGTTACAGATAACACGAGTTGGGTCATCTTTATCGATTTGAAAAAATGCCCAGGCTATGCAAGGCTTAGCACCCATGCGACCTGAAGAGCCACCACGACTTGTGGTGAGAGGCAGAGTTGTGTTTGAGGATGCAGTTGTTGACGTGCTTCCAGTACTACGTCTCTGTCCAGGAAGGCGCAACCTGACCTCGTCGTCACTAGCATCTTCCTCCACCTCCTCTGCTGACCTCATCTCTTGGCTGACTGTGGGTTGACAGTAAGTGGGATCTCCAACCTCATCATCATCACCCTGTGTGTTATCACACCCGTCTTCCTCAGAGCCAACCTGTTCCTGCCCTGACAAAAAACTAAAGTTGTCGCTCCAATCAGGTATTTGAGTCTTATCATCGTCTTCCTCAATGTCTCCACCAACAGGAGTTACAGTTTGGGAATGAGGGTCTACATTATGGTCAGAACCTTCTGCGTCTGGTCCTGGATCTGACTCATAAAGATTCTGGGCATCAGTGCAGATCATTTCCTCGTCTGGATTCACAGAAGCGCTGGAGTCGACCTCTGATTCCCAGGCTATAGTATGAGTAAACAGCTCTGCAGACTCAACCATCTGTTCTACCTCATACTCAGACGGGCAGCTGGAGATTTGGGAGCTGTGAGGAAGCAAGTGCGATTGGGGTGACACCTTTGAGGACTGGAGTATTTGTGATGTTGAAGTTGATGTGGAGGAGAGCCCACTTAAAGGAGCACTTGATATCCGTTGAAGCACCTGCTGTTTTTGTGCCTCATCTGGAATTTGTAGCGATTGGCGTGGCCGTAAGAAAGGGATCTTATCACATTGTCCGCTAAAAGAAGTAGACATTTTAGTTTGGCTGGAAGATGGTCTTTCTTCTGCAGATGTTACTGTTGCTTTAACACCTACCCCACGGACACAACCTTTTTTCCCCTTCCCAACACGCCTATTCCCCTTTCCACCAGCAGCAGGCCTTTTTCCACTCATTTTGGTGGTTAACTAATTCACAACTCTGGATTTGTTTGCACAAAAAAACAATGGATGGCAACCGAGCAGAGCTGAGTGGCCAAACTGTGGTATTAGGCCAAAACTATTGGCTGGGTTAGATGCAGAAAAAAATTATATTCAATTTGCAACCTGATGGAGGTCAGTATAGATGGACTAATACAACAAGTCCCACACACAGCTAGAAGCCCAATATTTTTTCAGAGGTAGATGCAGAAAAAAATATATTCAGTTTGCAACCTGATGGAGGTCAGTATAGATGGACTAATACAACAAGTCCCACACACAGCTAGAAGCCCAAATATTTTTTCAGAGGTACTGTAGATGCAGATAAAAATTATTTTTAATTTGCAACCTGATGGAGGTCAGTATAGATGGACTAATAGAGAAAGTCCGACACACTGCTAGAAGGCCAAATATTTTTTCAGAGCTAGATGCAGAAAAAAATTATATTCAGTTTGCAACCTGATGGAGGTCAGTATAGATGGACTAACAGAGAAAGTCCCACACACTGCAAGAAGGCCAAATATTTTTTCAGAAATAGATGCAGAAAAAAATTATATTCAGTTTGCAACCTGATGGAGGTCTGTATAGATGGATTAATAGAACAAGACCCACACACAGCTAGAAGCCCAATATTTTTTAAGAGGTAGATGCAGAAAAAAATATAATCAGTTTGCAACCTGATGGAAGTCAGTATAGATGGACTAATACAACAAGTCCCACACACAGCTAGAAGCCCAATATTTTTTCAGAGGTAGATGCAGAAAAAAATATATTCAGTTTGCAACCTGATGGAGGTCAGTATAGATGGACTAATACAAAAAGTCCCACACACAGCTAGAAGCCCAAATATTTTTTCAGAGGTACTGTAGATGCAGATAAAAATTATTTTTAATTTGCAACCTGATGGAGGTCAGTATAGATGGACTAATAGAGAAAGTCCGACACACTGCTAGAAGGCCAAATATTTTTTCAGAGCTAGATGCAGAAAAAAATTATATTCAGTTTGCAACCTGATGGAGGTCTGTATAGATGGATTAATAGAACAAGACCCACACACAGCTAGAAGCCCAATATTTTTTCAGAGGTAGATGCAGAAAAAAATATATTCAGTTTGCAACCTGATGGAGGTCAGTATAGATGGACTAATACAACAAGTCCCACACACAGCTAGAAGCCCAATATTTTTTCAGAGGTAGATGCAGAAAAAAATATATTCAGTTTGCAACCTGATGGAGGTCAGTATACATGGACTAATACAACAAGTCCCACACACAGCTAGAAGCCCAAATATTTTTTCAGAGGTACTGTAGATGCAGATAAAAATTATTTTTAATTTGCAACCTGATGGAGGTCAGTATAGATGGACTAATAGAGAAAGTCCGACACACTGCTAGAAGGCCAAATATTTTTTCAGAGCTAGATGCAGAAAAAAATTATATTCAGTTTGCAACCTGATGGAGGTCAGTATAGATGGACTAACAGAGAAAGTCCCACACACTGCTAGAAGGCCAAATATTTTTTCAGAGCTAGATGCAGAAAAAAATTATATTCAGTTTGCAACCTGATGGAGGTCTGTATAGATGGATTAATAGAACAAGACCCACACACAGCTAGAAGCCCAATATTTTTTCAGAGGTAGATGCAGAAAAAAATATATTCAGTTTGCAACCTGATGGAGGTCAGTATAGATGGACTAATACAACAAGTCCCACACACAGCTAGAAGCCCAATATTTTTTCAGAGGTAGATGCAGAAAAAAATATTTTCAGTTTGCAACCTGATGGAGGTCAGTATAGATGGACTAATACAACAAGTCCCACACACAGCTAGAAGCCCAAATATTTTTTCAGAGGTACTGTAGATGCAGATAAAAATTATTTTTAATTTGCAACCTGATGGAGGTCAGCATAGATGGACTAATAGAGAAAGTCCGACACACAGCTAGAAGGCCAAATATTTTTTCAGAGCTAGATGCAAAAAAAAATTATATTCAGTTTGCAACCTGATGGAGGTCAGTATAGATGGACTAACAGAGAAAGTCCCACACACTGCTAGAAGGCCAAATATTTTTTCAGAGCTAGATGCAGAAAAAAATTATATTCAGTTTGCAACCTGATGGAGGTCTGTATAGATGGATTAATAGAACAAGACCCACACACAGCTAGAAGCCCAATATTTTTTCAGAGGTAGATGCAGAAAACAATATATTCAGTTTGCAACCTGATGGAGGTCAGTATAGATGGACTAATACAACAAGTCCCACACACAGCTAGAAGCCCAATATTTTTTCAGAGGTAGATGCAGAAAAAAATATATTCAGTTTGCAACCTGATGGAGGTCAGTATAGATGGACTAATACAACAAGTCCCACACACAGCTAGAAGCCCAAATATTTTTTCAGAGGTACTGTAGATGCAGATAAAAATTATTTTTAATTTGCAACCTGATGGAGGTCAGTATAGATGGACTAATAGAGAAAGTCCGACACACTGCTAGAAGGCCAAATATTTTTTCAGAGCTAGATGCAGAAAAAAATTATATTCAGTTTGCAACCTGATGGAGGTCAGTATAGATGGACTAATAGAATGATGCTATGCCCAAAAGATTTTACTTCACTAGGTGCAGTAAAAAAATTGGTATTCTATACACAGGTGGTATATCTTGCAACACAGATAGGCTACTCCACTGACTAACACACTCTGCAATAGGCCAAAAAGGATTAGCTTTGCTAGATTCAGCCAAATGCTGTGAAAAAAACTTGCACAGCACTGGCACAGACCTGCCTGGCAAAAACTGATAGGAACTGATGTAACCTAGTCCTGAAAAGGACTCCAATTACAATTAGTCTTTACTCCCACAATCTATCTATTTAAGAGCACAGACCTCCCTGATAAAAGTCGTAGGAAATGCTGTAACCTAGTCCTTAAAAGGACTGCAATCACAACTATTCCCTACTCCAAAGCTATCTGTATATTTGTGCGAAAATTGGCTTGAAATTAACAAGGTATAGCGCACACAGCAACAGCAGTGCCGTCTAACACGCAGCTGCAGCAGTGAGAAAATGGTGGCGACGGGGAAAATGGCTTGGTCTTATAGGGCAAGGACATGTGACATACACTGCCAATGACACATGCCCTTGCTTGTGTGAAAATAAGCACTTCGCTCCGTGTGTGCGCTGCTGATAGGCTGACAGATTGCACCTCCCCACTGCAAATGCGGGAAAGAGAAAAAAAAATGGAGATCTTCATTGTTCCTGCAGAGATCCATCCCCTGCCCCTCCCCCCACCCCGCTGTACACTCAAACTGCGTATTAACATTAATTTTCATCATTACTGAGAAAAAATCCAGTTATGACTTTGGTGCACGAACAGTTATCGAACATAACCTCGAACAGCCGAAGTTTTCTCAAATTGTTCGTGTTCGCCGAACGGCTCGAACACCGCCCAAAACAGCTCGAATTTGAGATTGGCAAACAGTTCGAGTAGAACAACGCTCATCTCTATATACCACCATGTGCGAACCCAGAGGCTGCTGGGGATGTGTTGTCAGGGGTGATGGCCCGGCTTCAGACTAAACACCCAAACTCTCTAACTGTAATTTCTGGGGATTTCAATCGAGTAAAGATCTCATCTGCAATACCAAAGTTCTATCAATATGTCAAATGTCCTACACGGGACAACAACACACTGGATCTCCTCTTTGCTAATGTTAAGAATGCTTATTCATCGGCTGCATTACCCCCCCTGGGGAAATCTGACCACAACCTCATACTATTGTCTCCTGCTTACCAACCAGACGTCCGCAAACAACCAGTGACAATTAAAAAGATAAGGAAGTGGTGTCCAGCAGCAGAGGAGGCGTTACAAGACTGCTTTGATTGTACAGACTGGGAGGTGTTGTGTAGCATGAAAGAGAATTGTGATGTTAATGAGATTACTGGCAGAGTTACTGATTACATCAACTTCTGTATGGACATTG
This sequence comes from Phyllobates terribilis, assembly GCF_046119375.1. Lineage (NCBI taxonomy): Eukaryota > Metazoa > Chordata > Amphibia > Anura > Dendrobatidae > Phyllobates > Phyllobates terribilis. The sequence goes on from NW_027362761.1 coordinate 290,117,169, forward strand.
TAGTACCTGTTCAAGAGATTCGGTGTTATGCAAACAATAAGCCATGGATTACAAAAGAGTTGAAACATTTACTAAACATGAAAAAACTGGCTTTTAAAAGGAAGGACAAGGAGGCATTGAAAATTATACAGCGAGACCTAAAGGGGAAAATTAAGATTGCCCGTGAGGCATTCAGAGTTAAATTAGAAAATCAATTTGCACAAAAAAGCTCCAGAGAGGTGTGGGCTGGAATGAAGCTAGTGACTGGATTTAAGGCACGGTCAGAGCAGGGGGGTGGTGGACTTAGAATGGCTAATGAAATGAATGAGTTCTTCAACAGATTCAGCAATAAAGGTGCGGTAGCAGCAGGGAAGGGGGAGGAGGCCGGGGAACAACTAGCTAAATTAACAGGGGGTGAAATAGATCATTTCTCGGTCTCCAAAAATGACGTGAGGGACCAGTTTAGTAAGCTGGCCATTGGCAAAGCAGCAGGGCCTGACGGTCTCAGTCCACGTGTCCTCAGAGTGTGTGCAAATGAGTTGTATACTGTCTTCCAGCATCTCTTTAACCAGAGCTTACAATCAAAGAGAGTACCAGTGCTATGGAAGACTTCCTGCCTGGTGCCGGTTCCCAAGACTACCTTCCCGGCTTCCCCGGGGGACTATAGACCGGTGGCCTTAACATCGCATGCGATGAAGTCCTTGGAGAGAATAGTACTTGCTCACTTGTGTCCGAGGGTGATGGCGCATACTGATGCTCTTCAGTTTGCGTACCGGCAGGGACTGGGGGTGGACGATGCTGTAGCGTCTCTGCTACAAACAGTACATTCCTTTTTGGACAATGATGGAACCACAGTGCGTGCTTTGTTCTTTGATTTCTCTAGTGCGTTCAACACATTACAGCCACTCTTACTGCGTGGAAAGTTGATTAAAATGGCGGTGGATGAAGGACTTGTGAATTGGATAATTGACTACCTGTCGGATAGGCCACAGTTTGTTTGGTGGGGGACGGCTACATCAGATAGTGTACTGAGCAGTGTCGGAGCCCCGCAGGGAACAGTGCTGTCGCCATTCCTCTTTACATTGTACACAGCTGACTTTCAGTATAAATCAGACCGTTGTCACCTCCAGAAGTACACGGATGACTCTGTGATAGTTGGCGGTATTGGGAAGGACCAGGATGAAGAGGAATATAGAAGGGTGGTTGCGGACTTTGTAGTATGGTGCCAGGCTAACCATCTAGAACTAAATGTTAAGAAAACCAGGGAGTTGGTGATGAGCTATGGAAGGTGCAAGAAGGTATGCCTACCTGTTACCATTGACGGTCAGGATGTGGAGATGTTGGACAGTTTTAAATATTTGTGGGTTTACCTGGATAGCAAGCTAGACTGGAAGTGCCACATGGAGAAGGTCTACAAGAAGGGGATGAGTAGATTGTACTTCCTAAGGAAGTTAAGGTCGTTTAATGTGTGTGGCAAAATGCTTGAGGTGTTCTACCAATCCATTGTGGCTAGTGCCACCTTTGCGGCAATAATTTGCTGGGGTAACAGTGTGCGTGTTGCTGACGCCAACAAGCTCAACAAACTTATCAAGAAGGCTAGCGAGAGGGTGGGCCTACAGCTTGGGACTTTTGAAGAGGTGGTAGAGGATAGGATTAAGAAGAAGTGCAGAGCTATAATGGGCACCAACACACACCCGCTTTATGAACTGTTTGCGAAACAGAAGAGCACATTCAGCAATCGCCTAATACAACTAAGGTGTAAAAAGGAAAAATACAGGAAATCGTTTGTTCCAACAGCTATGGGGGTGTTTAACAAATGTCTGAAAAGCAATGTCTAAAGCATTCCAAATGTTATGTTATCATATGTGTCATGTTCGAGATCTGTGTTCTGCTGCTGTGATACCGCAATTTCCTCTGGGATAAATAAAGTATATCTTATCTTATCTTATCTTATAATAGAAACAAGTGCACCAATTCTGCATTTATCACCCACTCCTGATTTTGTCTCTCACTCCTGAGAAAAAATACTGACCTAATACTAACCAAATATTGATAGTGGGGCTGTGGCCTAATGCTCATTAAAGGATTTAACTACTCATTCCATTTACAGAGCCTCTAAATTGCCATATATGGCTATTATGTCTCGCTACATCAATGGCTGACTCAGTTGAGAAGTGGTTAATTTGCTTGACTGCTGCATTCTTTGGATGTGGTACATGTTTATCAGGCTGCCTCTCTGTAATAGAACCCTCATTCTCTGTTACCTGTGTGTACTCTGCAACCCACCTGTGAAAGTACTGTGGCAAAAGTTACTGTGTGTACTCTGCAACCCTGCCTGTGGGGGTACTGTGCCCCATTGTCTGGGTATGAAATTTTTAATCAGCTTCTCTGAGGAAAATGTGAAAACACGTTCTGTCTATTCATATTCTCTTCCCTCTCCTCCCCAGGTGTACAATCCCCACTCCACAAACTTGCATACCCTTGCAGAAATCTCGAACACCTCGAGCTACTCTCATTCTCTGAATCCTTTCTCCCTCTTATAGACATAAGTTCTTTACACGATGCTGCTACTGCTTTATATAACTCCACAAAAGCTGCAGCCCTCAATTCGGTTGCTCCCTCACACATAGCAAAGCAAGCACAATCAACAAGCAACCATGGCACACCAGTCTGACTAAAGAACTGAGACGGACCTCCAAGGTTGCTGAGTGGAGATGGAAAAAGTCCCACTCCAACGAGCACTTCATCTCATTCAAACAGCCCCTCACTACTTTCAAGTCCACACTCACTGCAGCAAAACAAACTTAATTCTCATCTCTCATATCCTCCGCCTCACACAACCATAAACAGCTATTCAACACTTTCAATTCTCTCCTCTGTCCCCCAGAGCCTCCTCCCTCTCCTCTCATCTCAGCCGAAGACTTTGCCTCATTCTTCAAGCAGAAGATTGATACCATGAGACAAAGCTTTTGCTTAAGATGCCCACAGCACCTCCTCATAACTACTCAACCGTCCTCCTCCAATACCAGCTTCTCCACCATTACGAACGATCAAGTTTTCTCTTTACTCTCCAAATCACACCTCACCACCTGTGAACTTGACCCAATCCCATCCCACCTTATCACTAATCTCACCACAGTCTTCATCCCAACCCTATCCCATCTTTTCAACCTGTCACTAACTGGTGTCTTCCCGTCATGCTTCAAGCATGACTCGATCACACCCATCCTCAAAAAGACATCCCTTGACCCATTCTTCGTGTCTAGCTATCACCCCATATCACTTCTCCTTTATGCCTCCAAACTACTGGAACAACACGTCCATTCTGAACTGTCTTCCCACCTCTCCTCCTGCTCCCTCTTTGACCGCTTACAATCTGGCTTCCTAATGCACCACTTCACTGAAACTGCCCTGACTAAAGTCACCAATGACCTACTAACTGCCAAATCCAAAAGACACTAAGGCACCAGAAGGCACCAATAAAACAGATGTGTTTATAAAGAAAATAAAAGAGAGAAAAAAATAATAAGAAAATAAATAAAAATCATGTATAAGTAAATAAGTTTTCATTGAAAATATCATCTTGTCCTACAAAAAAATGAGCCTCTATACAGGTCTGTTGGTGAAAGAAATAAAAAAGATACATCTATCAGAATAACCCTATATAAATGTGGTGTCAGTGTGATTATAATATCACGATGAATAAAGTTTTCTTATCATTTTTATGGCACAGTGAAAAATAAAAAATAAAAACTATTTATAAGTTGCTGTTTTTTGTTACCAAAATATAAAAGCAAAAGAGCAATAAAGATGATGTCCGAAATGGCAACAAAAAAACCTTCAACTTATTCAGCAAAAAACATGCCTTTACACAGCTCTTATGGAGGAAAATGAAAAAAGTTATATCTCTCAGAATAGGATGATGCAAAACAAATATCTTTATGTAACTCACTGTTTTTAGTATGAAAAATACCAAATTAGAAAAATATTATGTATCCTAGCATAACTGTAATTGTACTTTTCGGAAGAATAAAATTGTATTTTCATGTTTACCACACAGCATAAATAAACATCATTTTTTTTCAGACAATTCCTCAATTATTGTTCACCTGTTCATTCGGTTTCCCAAAAATCTGAATAAAACGATACTAGACATATTAGATTTCCCGAAATTACACCAATAAAAATTTCAGCTCAACTCATCCCAAAATAAACAAACCCTTACTCAGAACCTTTGTCTGGAAAAATGGAAGTTTTTTTTATGTCACTAGTATCTCATAGACACTGAAAAAGCATCATAGCTCCAAAAAAACAAAACCAGTAAAATACAATCTTGGAAAGTCAATATGTCCAACCACAGGTAACATTAAAATGTATGGTATTTCTGCAGCGGGGAGACCCCAATTACAGGGGTTCTCCAGGTCTAATTATTCATAACTTATCCACTTGATATGTGATCAATATGACATTGATGGGGGTCCAACACCTGGCACACCCACTGAGAGGCTTAAAAAGAATCGGGTGGTGGCTGGAAGTTAATGATATATAGTTCCTGGGTTGCTGAGCGTAGATGGAAAAGTTCCCACTCCAATGAGCACTTCATCACATTCAAACAGTCCCTCACTACTTTCAAGTCCACACTCACTGCAGCAAAACAAACATACTTTTCATCTCTCCTTCACCCCCAGTGCCTCCTCCCTCTCCTCTCATCTCAGCCGAAGACTTTGCCTAATTTTTCAAGCAGAAGATAGACACCATCAGACAAAGCTTTTGCCTAAAGTCCCCGAGCCCTTCCTTACACCTACTTAATCCACCTCCTCCAAAACCAACTTCTCCACCATTAGAGAAGATCAACTTTCCTCTTTACTCTCCAAATCACACCTCACCACCTGTAAACTTGACCCAATCCCGTCCCACCTCATCCCCAACCTTACCACTATCTTCATCCCAAACCTAACCCACGTTTTCAGGCTGTCACTAACAACTGGTGTCTTCTCCTCATGCTTCAAACATGCTTCGATTACACTCATCCTCAAAAAGCTATCCCTTGACCCATCCTCTCTGACTAGCTATCACACATATCACTCCTCCCCTACGCCTCAAAACTTCTGGAACAACATGTCCACTTTGAACTGTCCTCCCACCTCTCCTCCTGCTCTCTCTTTGATTGCCTCCAATTTGGCTTCCGACCACATCATTCTAATGAAACTGCCCTGACTAAAGTCACCAATAACCTACTAACCGCTAAATCCAACCGACAGTACTCTTTTCTCCTCCTCCTTGACCTGTCATCTGCCTTCGACACAGTGGACCATTCCCTCTTACTACTGATTCTCTCATCTCTTAGCATCAAAGACTTAGCTCTATCTTTGATCTCCTCATATTTAACAGACAGGACATTCAGTGTGTCCCACTCACACACTACCTCCTCATCTCGCCCCCTATCTGTCGGTGTCCCCCAAGGTTCAGTCCTAGGATCCCTGCTCTTCTCCATCTACACCTTTGGCCTGGGACAACTAATAGAGTCTCACAGCTTTCAGTACCACCTCTGTGCTGACAACACACAAATCTACCTCTCTGGACCTGATATCTCCTCCATACTAACCAAAATCCCACAATGTCTGTCCGCTATCTCATCCTTCTTCTCTACTAGATTTCTAAAACATAACATGGATAAAACAAAATTCATCATCTTTCCACCATCTCATTCATCCTACAACCTGGCTTATCTATCAACATCATTGTCTGTTCACTCTCCCCAGTCCCTCAAGCTCACTGCCTTAGGGTAACCCTAGACTCTCATCTCTCCTTCAAACCACATATCCAAGCCCTTTCCACTTCCTGCCGACTCCAACTCAAAAATATCTCCCGGATCTGCACATTCCTCAACCACAAATCTGCAAAAACAGTAGTGCACGCCCTCATCATCTCCCGCCTTGATTACTGCAACACCTGCTCTGTGGCCGCCTCTCTAGCACTTCCACACCCCTCCAATCTATCTTAAACTCTGCTGCCCGACTAATCTACCTGTCCTCACGCTATTCCATGACCTCTCCTCTCTGTCAATCCCTTCACTGGCTCCCCATTGATCAGAGACTCCAGTTCAAAACCCTAACCATGGCATACAATGCCATCCTCAACCTGTCTCCTCCTTATATCTGTGACCTAGTCTCCCGGTACATACCTGCACGCAACCTCCTATCCTCACAAGATCTCTTGCTCTACTCACCTCTTATCTCCTCTTCCCACATTCGCATACAAGATTTCTCCTGTGCGTCCCCCCTACTCTGGAACTCTCTGCCCCAACATATCAGACTCTCACCTACCGTGGAAACCTTCAAATGGAATCTGAAGACTTACCTCTTCCGACAAGTCTACAACCGGCAGTAACCACCACTCCACCATAATGCTGCACGACCAGTTCTACCCCCACCTACTGTATCCTCACCCATCCCTTGTAGACTGTGAGCCCTCGTGGGCAGGGTCCTGGCTCCTCCTGTACCAGTCGCCATCATGTTTTTTAAAGATTACTGTAATTGTTTATGTATGTAAACCCATTTTTTCACATGTAAAGAGCCATGGAATAAATGGCGCTATAATAATAATAAATAATAATAATAATAATGGAATACACTAGCTAGTATATTGCTTATTGGGTACATATGGGTATTGTCCTTCATCTCCAAATAAAGTGATTATACTAGCAGCAGCCATCAAGCTACTCTGTTCAGCCCACATATTGTTTAGCTCGGGCCACTGCTGCAGCAGTTTTCAGCTGATCAGGTGAATGTTGGACCAACCAACCAATCTCATACTAAGATGTGTCATCAATTGTTAGGTCCTAGAGAACACATATACATTTTATGGTCCATTAACTCATATTATTTCTTGTGAAAATAAAAAAAATGAGGGCTAAAACAATATTTTAGTGGGAAAAGGTAATTTTTGCTTCCACGTCTCAGCATTATAAAATTCTGTGAATCACCTGTGAATTAAAAATGCTCAACATACCCCAAAATTAATTTCTTGAAGAATGAGGTTTCTGAAATGTGGTCAGTTTGGGGATTTCTGCTGTTCAGGCATCTTTAGGGCTTTGCAAGTGGCGCATATAAACTATCCCAGACATATTTGCACCCCAAAAGCTAAATAGTATTTCTTCCCATTTGAGTCCTGTTGTATTTCCAAACAGTAGTTTCTGACCACATATGGCTATTGCCGCATTAGGTAGAATTTGTTTTAAATAATCTCTCCAATTATTCATTGTGAAATGCAAAAATTTGAGGTTAAAATAATATGTTTGTGGAGAAAAACATATTTTAAACTTTTGTGATACACCTATGGTTTTAAAAAGAGCAATATACCACTAGATGAATTACTTGAGGATTACACTTTCAAAAATGGCATATCTTGTGGAGAGTTTCTGCTATTATGTCTTTGGGGGCTCTTCATATGTGACATAAGGTCCAAAATCAATTGCAGCTAAAATTTCACTCCAAAAGTCAAATAGTGTGCCTTACATTCTGAGCATTGCTATGTGCCCAAACAGTAGAATCCAATAACATATCAGGTAATGCATTCAGTATGAATTGCTTAATACATTTTTGGAGCTTTCTCACTTATTACCAGTGGTGTGAATGAAAATTTTGAAGCAAAATTAACATTTTTGTTAAAATAATTGCAAGTTTTCATTTTTTCATTCCACATTGCATTAATTCCTCTGAAGCACATGAACGGTTAACCAACTTCTTGAATGTTGAGTTGAATGCAATAGGGTGCAATTTTTAAGATGGTATCACTTTTGTGGGTTTGCTGATATAGAGGCTCCTCAAAATCACTTCAAATCTTAATAGGTTAGTTTGCTGCTAAACGATTAATATTTTTAATTTCCTAACAAAATGAAATAGAATTTAAGCTGATGTAAATTAGAAATATGTGAAATGTTATTTATTATCTATTTTGACTATCTGCTTTAAAGGAATAACATTTTAAAGTTTGAAAATTGCAAATTTTCCAAAAAATGTTGTCAAATTTCCAAAATTTTTAGAAATAAATGAAAATTTTATCAACCTAATTCACCACTGTCATGAAGTACCATCTGTCACAAAAGAACAGTCAGAATCACTGGGATTGGAAAAAAACATGCAAAGTGGCACATGTCAGATATAAAAAATGGAGCTTTATCAGGAAGATGAAAATAGGCTTATGATTTTAAGTGGTTAAAATCTTTCTACCTGAATATTTTCTCATTTCTCACAGCCTAGACAACAAAGTAGCTAAAACTAAGTTACTATGTAGAACTAAGTGTGATACATTTTGTGATTAATTTATACGTGAGCATTATCTCCAGTAAATGATCTACTAATAATCAAAAGGCAACAACATCTGTCAGGTTTCTGGGAAAAAATAGACAGCAGTTGGCCTTGTATTTCCCTTGTATTTCTGACTGTCATTCGTGTTCATCAACAGTGGCAACAATAATTCCTCAAAATGTATGAGCCTACTCAGTGCTTAATAATGTCATTATCCCCAAACCAATTATTTCATAACTCACTATTAGGCATTACAAATCCAGTCAAAGTAGAATCCTCCACGATTTAACTGCTTACAAATTATGATCTTACATACTCAAAGTACAAATATATATATATATACATATATATATACAGTGAGTACGGAAAGTATTCAGACACATTTAAATTTTTAACTCTTTGTTTCATTGCAGCCATTTGGTAAATTCTAAAGTTCATTTTTTTCTCATTAAAGTACACTCTGCACCCTATCTTGACTTAAAAAAAACAGAAATGTGGAAATTTTTGCAAATTTATTAAAAAAGAAAAACTGAAATATCACATGGTCATAAGTATTCAGACCCTTTGCTCAGACACTCATATTTAAGTCACATGCTGTCCATTTCCTTGTGATCCTCCTTGAGATGTTTTTACTCCTTTATTGGAGTCCAGCTGTGTTTAATTAAACTGATAGGACTTGATTTGGAAATGCACACACCTGTCTATATAAGACCTCACAGGTCACAGTGCATGTCAGACAAAATGAGAATCATGAGCTCAAAGGAACTGCCCAAGGAGCTCAGAGACAGAATTGTGGCAAGGAACAGATATAGCCAAGGTTATAAAATAATTTCTCCATTGCTCAAGGTTCCTAAGAGTACAGTGGCCTCTATAATCCTTAAAAGGAAGAAGCTTGGGACCACCAGAAGTCTTCCTGGACCTGGCCGTCTAGCCAAACTGAGCAATCATGGGAGAAGAGCCTTGGTGAGAGAGATAAAGAAGAACCCCAAGATCACTGTGGCTGAGCTCCAGAGATGCAGTAGGGAGATAGGATAAAGTGCAACAAAGTCAACTATCACTGCAACCCTCCACCAGTCGGGCCTTTATGGCAGAGTGGCCTGACGGAAGCCTCTCCTCAGTGCAAGGCATATGAAAGCCCACATAGAGCTTGCTCAAAAGCAAATGAAGGACTCCCAGACTATGAGAAATAAGATTCTCTGGTCTGATGAGACAAAGATAGAACTTTTTGGTGATAATTCTAAGAGGTACGTGTGAGAAAACCAGGCACTACTCATCACCTGCCCATTACAATCCCAACAGTGAAACATGGTGGTGGCAGCATCATGCTATGGGGGTGTTTATCAGCTGCAGGGACAGGACGACTGGTTGCAATTGAAGGAAACATGAATGCGGCCAAGTACAGAGATATGCTGGATGAAATCCTCTTCCAGAGTGCTCTGGACCTCAGACTTCAGCGAAGGTTCACCTTCCAACAAGATAATGACTCTAAGCACACAGCTAAAATAACAAAGGAGTGGCTTCAGAACAACTCTGTGACCATTCTTGACTGGCCCAGCCAGAGCCCTGAGCATCTCTGGAGAGACCTGAAAATGTCTATCCACCAATGTTCACTATCCAACCTGACGCAACTGGAGAGGATCTGCAAGAAATAATGGCAGAGGATGCCCAAATCCAGGTGTGAAAAACTTGTTGCATCATTCCCAAGAAGACTCATGGCTGTACTAGCTCAAAAGGGTGCTTCTACTCAATACTGAGCAAAGGGTCTGAATACTTATGCCCATGTGATATTTCAGTTATTCTTTATTCATAAATTTTCAAAAATGTCTACATTTCTGTTATTTTTCAGTCAAGATAGGGTGCAGAGTGTACATTAATGAGAAAAAAAAATAACTTTTTAGAATTTACCAAATAGCTGCAAGGAAACAAAGAGTGAAAATTTTAATGGGGTCTGAATACTTGAGATAGATAATTCTTCCTACGATCCCTTAAAGGAAAACCCCCACATGGAAATAAAAAAATATATATTTATACAGTACAGACCAGAAGTTTGGACACACCTTCTCATTTTTCTGTATTTTCATTACTTTGTAAATTGTACATTCATACTGAAGGCATCAAAACTATGAATTAACATATGTGGAATTATATACTTAACAAAAAAGTGTGAAACAACTGAAAATATGTCTTATATTCTAGGTTCTTCAAAGTTGCCACCTTTTGCTTTGATGACTGCTTTGCACACTCTTGGCATTCTCTTGATGAGCTTCAGAGGTAGTCACCAGAAATCGTCTTCCAACAATCTTGAAGGAGTTCCCAGAGATGCTTAGCACTTGTTGACCCTTTTGACTTCACTCTGCTGTTCAGCTCACCCAAAACCATCTCGATTGGGTTCAGGTCTGGTGACTGTGGAGGCCAGGTCATCTGGCGTAGCACCCCATCACTCTCCTTCTTGGTCAAATAGCCCTTACACAGCCTGGAGGTGTGTTTGGGGTCATTGTCCTGTTGAAAAATAAATGATGGTCCAACTAAACGCAAACCGGATGGAATAGCATGCCGCTGCAAGATGCTGTGGTAGCCATGCTGGTTCAGTATGCCTTCAGTTTTGAATAAATCCCCAACAGTGTCACCAGCAAAGCACCCCCACACCATCACACCTCCTCCTCCATGCTTCACGGTGGGAACCAGGCATGTAGAGTCCATTCATTCACCTTTTCAGCGTCGCACAAAGACATGTTGGTTGGAACCAAAGATCTCAAATTTGGACTCATCAGACCAAAGCACACATTTCCACTGGTCTAACGTCCATTCCTTGTGTTCTTTAGCTCAAACAAGTCTCTTCTGCTTGTTGCCTGTCCTTAGCAGTGGTTTCCTAGCAGCTATTTTACCATGAAGGCCTGCTGCACAAAGTCTCCTCTTAACAGTTGTTGTAGAGATGTGTCTGCTGCTAGAACTCTGTGTGGCATTGACCTGGTCTCTAATCTGAGCTGCTGTTAACCTGCGATTTTGGAGGCTTGTGACTCGGATAAACTTATCCTCAGAAGCAGAGGTGACTCTTGGTCTTCCTTTCCTGGGGCGGTCCTCATGTGAGCCAGTTTCTTTGTAGCGCTTGAAGTTTTTTTGCAACTGTACTTGTGGACACATTCTAAGTTTGCCCAATTTTTCGCACTGACTGACCTTCATTTCTTAAAGTAATGATGGCCACTCGTTTTTCTTTACTTAGCTGCTTTTTTCTTGCCATAATACAAATTCTAACCGTCTATTCAGTAGGACTAACAGCTGTGTATCCACCTGACTTCTGCACAACACAACTGATGGTTGCAACCCCATTTATAAGGCAAGAAATCCCACTTATTAAACCGGACAGGGCACACCTGTGAAGTGAAAACCATTTCCGGTGACTACCTCTTGAAGCTCATCAAGAGAATGCCAAGAGTGTGCAAAGCAGTCATCAAAGCAAAAGGTGGCTACTTTGAAGTACCTAGAATATAAGACATATTTTCAGTTGTTTCACACTTTTTGTTAACTATATAATTACACATGTATTAATTCATAGTTTTGATGCCTTCAGTGTGAATGTCCAATTTTCAAAGTCATGAAAATACAGAAAAATCTTTAAATGAGAAAATGTGTCCAAACTTTTGGTCTGTACTGTATATATTAATGATTGAGCGAGCACTAAAATGCTGGGCTACTCGTTGTTCGAGTCGAGCAAATTGGAATGCTCTGTCCGACTAATGAGCCCCATGTAAGTCTAGGGGAACATCGAGCATTTTTCCGGCGACTCCCCCCGGCGGTCTGCAGAGGGCCTAAAAATTGCCCAAATAGATGAGAACAGTGCTCAAATGACATGGGAACAGCAGGGGGAAGACCCCTAGAAGCATTTCTGACTCCCAGGTCACTGCTGTCAACAACATTATCATAGGTATTACGCCACTTTTACGGACTCACAATAAAGCATACAAAAACAGAAACAAAATTGATTTTCCTGGGAAATATGTTAAGGAACATCCTTTCCAGGATAATGACTTGTATATAAGGCAAAATAAATAACCAAAAACAAAAGTCCTCCTCCACACCTTGGGCTATGTTCACACGTAGCGTTTTTGATGCGTTCTTGGACTTTTGCATAGCTTTAAACTAAGACAAATACATTCACCGGAAAATGTCATTTTAACATTTTTCCACCTTATCTTGCCATGTGGTGTGTGAAAATTCATCAGACACATCCTGTTTCATTTATGAAGGAGGGATTGTGAAAGTCACAAACACTATTTTTACAGCCTTATTATTCTTAAAGGGCCAGGATTCGTCCCTCACTGTTGTTAGAGAGCCATCATAGTTACATAGTTACATAGTTTATAAGGCCGAAAAAAGACAAGCGTCCATCCAGTTCAGCCTATTTCTTGTGCACTGCAGCTATTCCACAGCGTTGATCCAGGGGAAGGCAAAAAAAAAACATGCGGTATAGGCCAATTTACATCATTGAGGAAAAATTCACTTCCCGACTCCAATCTGGCAGTCAGATTAAATCCCTGGATTAATTAACTATCACTAAGCATAAGATGTAATTTTATTGTTCTCAAGAAAGGTGTCCAGGCCTCTCTTGAACTCATTAAGTGAGTTGGACATCACCACTTCCTCTCCCAGAGAGTTCCAGAGTCTCACGGCTCTGACCGTAAAGAATCCCCTCCTATGCTGGTGCATGAACCTCCTTTCCTCCAGACGCATAGTGTGCCCCCTCGTCTTTGTCACCATCCTTGGTATAAACAGGTCATGGGAGAGATCTCTGTACTGCCCCCTGATGTATTTATACATGTTTATGAGGTCTCCCCTAAGCCTTCTCTTTTCCAACGTTAATAGGCCTAATTTTGACAACCTCTCTGGGTATTCTAGTCCCTCCATTCCCTTTATTACCTTAGTCGCCCTCCTTTGTACCCTCTCTAGCTCCAATATGTCTTTCCTGAGCACCGGAGCCCAGAACTGTTCACAATATTCTAAGTGCGGCCTTACCAGTGCTTTATACAGAGGAATAACAATGTTCTCTTCATATGCCCCTATTCCTCTTCTGATGCATGCCATGACTCTATTTGCCTTCGCAGCTGCTGCCTGTCACTGGGCACTCCAATTTAATTTGCTGTTAACCAAGACGCCCAGCTCCTTCTCCATGTCAGATTTCCCCAACGGTTTCCCATTTAATACTTATGGGTGACTGCTGTTTTTCTTTCCCATTTCTTTCCCATCATCCGGCTATACTTTGTTGTTCCCATTACTAACAAGTGGGTCTCTTATACTGTTATTGCGTATGCACTGACTGCAAGGGCTGCCAAAAATTTGGATGCAACCCAAATAAAAAAAGTAAAAAAAAATTCCCATTATAAAAGAGTGGGTCTCATATAGTGGTAATTCCCATGCTGTGACTGCAAGGGATGCTAAATTTTGGGAAAAACCTCACTAACAATTTAAAGACACATAGAGCTGGGTCACAGTAATGAGTATGACATGTTCCCATTAGAAAGGAGAGGGTCTGCTATAGTTATAGGGTATACAGTGAGTGCAACAGCTGCCAAAATTTAGGAAAAACCCTACTAACAATTTAAAAATGCATAGAGCTGGGCCACAGTAACGACATGTTCCCATTAGAAAGGATAGGGTCTGCTATACAGTTAAAGGGTATGCAGTGAATGTAATGGCAGCCAAAAATTTGTAGGAACCCCAATGTCCCTTGCAAGAGAAGTAGAAGTCAGAGGGCCTCCTGAAAACAATGTTCCCATTATTAGAAAGTGAGTCTCCCATACGGGTTGCCTATGCAGTGAAGCAAAGACTGCCAAAAATTTTGAGGAACTCCAATGCCCCTTGCAAGAGATGTAGAGGTCAGAGGGCCTCCTGAAAACAATGTTCACATTGTTAGGAAGTGGGTCTCCCATACGGGTTGCCTATGCAGTGAAGCAACGGTTGCCAAAAATTTGAGGGAACTCCAATGCCAATTGCAAGAGACATAGAAGTCTGAGGGCCTCCTGAAACCATGTTCCCATTATTAGGAAGTGTGTCTCCCATACTGTTTGCTTATGCAGTGAAGCAACGTCTGCCATAAATTGGGAGGAACTACAATGTCCCTTGCAATAGACGTAGATATGTTGATATGATACATATGGTGGCGATATGGTGGTGGAGGATGAGGATTCGGAAAAGGATGAGGACAAGAGCAAATAGACAAAATCAGGAAGCGTATACCCATGTCTGGGTGTGAAGACAGAGGTGCATGGGAATAGAGTTAGACCACCAAAAAAAAAGATGCCGTATTTAAGTTTATGTTACGCTGCTGCTATCATTCGATGGTGTTGAGAAGTCTTGCCCAATCTAGCCCTTGTTCATTTTTATAAGAGTCAGCCTGTCAGCATTTTCAGTTGAGAGGCGGATGTGCCTATTGGTTATAATTCCAACGATGGCACTAAAAATCAGCTATGACAAAACACTAGCGGCAGGGCAGGCCAGAACCTCCAAGGCGTACAGAGCCAGCTCATGCCACGTGTCCAGCTTGGATATCCAATAATTATAAGGCACAGAGGAATCACGGAGGACGTTGGTACGGTCGGCAAAGTATTCCTTCAGCATCTTCCACAACTTTTCCTTCCTTGAGAGAGTATCCCGTGCATCAGGGCTCGTGCGATTGGAGGGTCTGAGAAAAATGTCCAAGAACTTTGACAGTGTTCCCCTGCCTCTGCTCGATTGCATTTGTGTCTCTCTCTATTGTACTCCTTGGTTGTCCAACGAACTGTGGCCTCTGCTGCCAGTGTTTTCAGAATGAAATTTTTTTAATAATTTCACAAGGGCCTTTTAGTAATGCACCATTTTATTAGGCCTGTCCTGCAAGGGAATAAGAGAGAGAAAGTTCTCCTTGTAGCATGGGTCTAGAAGTATCACTAACCAATAATGACTGTCACCAAAAATTTGGACAATGCGAGGGTCACTGGAAAGGCAGCGTAACATAAACACAGTCATGTATGCCAGACTTTAAAGAAGCAAAACTTCCGTGTCCTCACCAAGAGAATGACTGACCATGCTCTCCTCCTCATCCTCCTCCTCTTCCTCCTCCTCCCTGTCCTCAGGCCATCCACACTGAACAGATGGTATGAGAGTTGTGCAGGTAGTACCATCGATAGTGCAGGAAACTAGCTCTTGTTCTTCCTCCTCCTCCTCCTCTTTCTCATTGTTACCCAATCCACATTGGGATGAGATGAAGCTGGGCTGTGTGCAATCACCCTGTATGGTTCCTTGCTCATTCTTTATCGTGCTCTACCTGAAATACATCCTGTTTAAACACTCTTTAAGAGAGCATTTCAGAAGACAGAGAAGTGGGATGGTGACCCTAATTATGGCATCATCACTGCTCGCTCACCATCTTGGTGGAGTCCTCAAAGTTTTGGAGGATGGTACACATGTCTGACATCCATGTCCACTCCTGAGATTTTATGTGTGGAATCTCACCTGAATACCGATGGCCTTGTTGATGCTGGTAATCAACAATTGCCCTCTTCTGCTCACAAATCCTTCCCAACATATGCCTCAGAGCCGCCACCAGATTCCGGCCATTGTCACACACGACCATACATGGCTGTAGGGTCAGCGGTGTCAGCCACAGATCTGCCTGCTGGTTCAGAGCTGTCTACAACTCTTCAGCTCTTTGCGGTTTGTCGCCTAAGCATATGAGCTTCAGCACAGTCTGCTGCTGTTTGACCGATGCAGTGCTGCAGTGCTTCCAGCTTGCGACTGATGTGGTCATTTCGGAGATGGAGGCTGAAAAGGAGGAGGAGGTGCAGGAGCTGTAGAATGTGGGGGCAACCCTGATTGACTCAGGGTCCGCAATCCTTGGCGTCCGGAGGACGTGTTCCGTCCCAAGGTCTGACTGGATCCCGGCTTCCACTATGTTATCCCAATTTCCCATCAGCGAGATATACCGTCCCTGCCCACAAGCAGTTGAACACGTGTCCGTGGTTAGGTGGACTTTCTCAGTAACTGTGTTGTTGAGGGCATGGCTAGTGTTGTGGGACACGTGCTTGAGTTATGCGGGGACGGCATACCGGGAGAAATAGTGGCGGCTGGGGACCGAGTACCGAGGGATGGCCGCCACCATCAGGTTGCGGAAAGCTCTCGTCTCCATGAGAATAAAAGGCAACATTTAGAGCCCAAGCAGTCGCAAAATGTGTGAATTTAGTAGTGTGGCCTGTGAGGGGTTTCTGTGTATTTCTACTTGCGTTCCAAGGACTGGGGTAGAGACAACTGAATACTGAGCTGGGACAAGGACATGAACCTGCTTGCTGATGGTGCTAGTTGAGAATGTTCAAAGACAGGTCCAGGGCCGGAGGCATCTTGGAATGCGCCATGGTCAGGGGATTGGCGTGCACGCACAACAGTGGAACAAGCAGTGGTGTCACCCCCAGAAACTGTTGCTGGACCCTGGGGTTCGGCCCACTTAGTCGGGTGCATTGCTATCATGTGCCTGATCATGCTGGTGGTGGTCAGGCTGCTAGTTTTGCTATGCCTGCTGATGCTGGCCTTGCAGGTGGTGCATATGGCCTTTTTGGGGTTATCTGCAGAGTCTTCAAAAAATTACCAAACTCAGGAAGACCTAACATTTGTACTGGCAACGTCCGTAGTGTTGACGTTATGAGGAACGCTTTCCTGCCTTGTGTCCATGGCCGCCACACTGCTTCTTCCTGCCTGTTGTGGTGCTACGCCTCCCTCCCCCTGTGAGCTGCTGTCCTTGCTCTGTATGTCCTCCTGCCAGGTTGGGTCAGTTACTTTATCATCCACCACCTCATCTTCCACTTCTGCACCCTGGTCCTCCTCCTGACTTTCTGGCAATTGTGTCTCATCATCATCCACCTGTTGCGACAGTAATTGCACTTTACCACCATCGCCTTCGTGTGACCATGGCTGCTCCAATATTTGGGCATCGCTACACGTGTTCTCCTCTTGACTCGCTTGAAGCTGGCCAGGCAAGAGGCCTGAATCTACAAATGGAAAAGTGAACAGCTCTTCGTAGTGTCCAAAAGTGGGATCAGTTGTCTCTGGGCATTCGGCATGGTGGGAGGAAGGAGAATCAGTGTGATGAAAATGCTGTCCAGACTCACGGCTACTGAGACTTGATCGTGTGGAAGACAGGGTGGTGGTGGTGATGGCAAAGTGACTGGAAGCATTATCTGCTATCCAACCAACAACCTTTTGACACTGCTCTGTGTTCAATAGTGGTGTTCTGCGGTCCCCTAGTAATTGGGACAGGAAGGTTGAGCGACAAGATGTGGGTGTTTGTTGTGGCACAATTTCAGCTTGCCCACAGCAAAGACCTCGCCCACAGCCTCTGCATGTACCATCACCATCACGTCCACTTCCCCGTCACTTGCCACGCACCTTGCCCATTTTTAATGGAGGACAATATTTTCCACGTTCATGAGAAATGGCTGATTTTGGAACGCAGTTATATGTGATACGTCTGACAGAGAACCACAATTTTAAATAGCATGCCTTTAAATTGCTAATACTATCCTTCACAGTCATCTTTTGTGAATATATTGACCGCCACACTGCAACGGAATGAAAATGGTAGAAATTGCTGATTTTGGAACACTGTTATAGGTGTTATGTCTGACCGAGAACCACGGTTTTAAATAGCAGGCCTGTAATTAACTAATACTATTCTACACAGAGACCTAATGTGAATAGCTTGACCGACACCCTGCAACAAAATGAAAATGGAAGAAACTGATGATTTTGGAACACTGTTATAGGTGTTATGTCTGACAGAGAACCACGGTTTTTAATATCAGGCCTGTAATTTGCTTATACTATCCTTCACAGACACCTAGTGTGAATAACTTGACCGACACATTGCAACGAAATGGAAAAGGAGGCCAATATTTTCCATGTTTAGCTTAAATTTCTTGATTTTTTTGCTGAAATATGGAACAGATCTGGCTTTATTCTGCAGTGTGAACAAGCAAATGGAGCATAAAAATTGTGTTCTGGATTGCTTTCTAAGAAAATAACCTGGATTAAGATAAAAAAAATGTTTTCCCTCATATCTGGGGCTATGTCTACAAATATGTTTAAGAACAGCAGCAGCAGGAATAATCAATGGACCCTCTTGCCTCTATATGCACTGCAGTCTGCCACATACACTGCCTGCCTGCCTAATTCCTGCTATCACCTCTCAATATATGCAGTATGTATGTGTTGTGGAATACGTATACTTACAGGATGTTAAATGGACTCTCTTGTGCTATATCATGCACTGAAGTCTGCCACATACACTGCCTGCCTGCCTAACTCACCACTGAATATATGCAGCTGGATTAGTCCTCAGAACGACTGTTAGTTCAGATGGATATATACTTTATATATGTTGTGGAATACCTATACTAATTATAAAGAAGCAAATTTCTCCCTGATGCAGCAGCACCTCTCCCTACTCTGCCTGATTCCGGGGTACACTGTGACCAGCATAGCGGCGCCAGGTCTTATATAGACCTGATGACGCTGTACGGCCAGCCAATCACTGTAATGCCCACAACCAACATGGCTACGGCATTACAGTGCATTGGCTCTCTAATGAGTGCCAAACATGCAGGAATCGGACCCGAGTTCCCGCCCATGCAACCTGGAAATACTCGCCGAGCTTGTCGAGCACAATGAAGCTCTGGCGAGTACCGAGCAGTAGTGAGCACGTTTGCTCATCACTAATATATATATACTGTATATGTCAATGTAGTGCTATATGTGCAAAGTACTGTCCAACAGAATGAGGCAGGTGTAAAAAAAATCTTGAAAGTAGGAATGCTTTAAAAAATATAGGTGTTAATAGTTTATTTTTATCAACTAAAAAATTCCAAAGTGAATGAATAAATATGAAGGAAACATGTCAGAAAAGTTGTTTACAACATGTTACATAACTAATCACAGATCTTTTGTGGTTGTAGTCTTTTGCAAATCTTTCTGTTTCTTCATGAAATCCCTAACAGACTCGATGATGTTAAGATCAGGGACTGTGGGGTCCATATCCTCATTTCCAGGACTAAATTTTCACTTCCGTGTACTTCTTTACTTTGAAGAAAGGTCTTAATGACAATCTATATTTGGTTATATTGTTCTGCTGCAGAATAAATTTGGTGCCAGTCAGATGCCTCCCTGTTGGCATTGTATGATGGATAATAGTGTTGAGCGAGCACTAAAATGCTCGGGTGCTTGAAGCTCGGGCCGAACTCGCCGTGATACTCGGGTGCTCGACCCAAGCAACGAGCCTAATGTTAGTCTATGGGAGACCCGAGCATTTTTGCGGCGGCACCCCCGGCAGTCTTTTAAAAGCCTAGCAAGTGCCCAAAACGATAGTGACAGTGCTCAAATGACATGGGGACAACATGGGGATCGCCCCAGGAAGCATTTCTGACCCCCAGGTCACTGCTGTCAACAATGTGGTCAGAGGTATTAAGCCACTTTTAAGGGCTCACAATAAAACGTTCAAAAAGGAAACTGAAACTGCTTTCCTGTGTAATATGTTAAGGAAGTTCCTTTCCAGGTTAAAGACTTGTGTATAAGGTAAAATAAATAACCAAAAAAAAAAATACTCCTCTACACCTTGTGCTATGTTCACAAGTAGCATGTTTTATGCGTTTTTGCACTTTTGTATTGCTTTCAACCGTGACAAATGCATTCACCGGGAAATGTCATTTTAACATTTTACAACCTTATCTGGCCATGTGCTGTGTGACACATGCATACAGTGCTGAAAAGACATGGGAACAGCATGGGGAAGACTCCTGAAAGCATCTCTGACACCGAGGTCACTGCCTAAAAGTATGCCCATCTGAAGTCATACTTGCCGCATCAGAAGATGCAGTCTTGCAAATATCCCCGTGCAAGTTCTTGTCCCAGGGCACTGTTCAATTGTACCTCTCCAATTCCTTGCAATGCAAGCACAAATATGCAGCCAACCACCCACCCAACCCCAGGCTGCAATACCATACTGCTTGCTTGCACTTGAAATTGGGCCTTTTAGGCATGTGGAGGCGGAATCTGGCCACCACGTCATTGCTGCGTTGGCAGCCTGGTATTCATACTCAGTCCCCAGCCGCCCGGCGGCCGGGTGTCCACACTCGGTCCCCAGCCTCCAGGGGGCGGCCGGGTGTCCATACTCGCTCCCCAGCCGCCCCGTGGCCGGGTGTCCACACACGGTCCCCAACCGCCTGGGGGCAGCCGGGTGTCCATAAACTGTCCCCAGCCGCCCCTATTTCTCCTGTCAACTTCCCCCCACACACTTTTCTTAGCCCGGCCTGCTTTAGGGCAGCATTGGACCAGCCCACCAGAGAATCAGACTCCTCCGGTGGGCTCTGGCTTCTGCATCAGGGGAGTTGAGAGTGCCAAGGTGAGGAGCATGATGATGATGATAGAAGTTAGCATCTGCTTTGTTTTCTTTTAATGCAAGCGTAAGTGTGCAGCCTGCCACCCACACACCCTCAGGCTGCAATGAATTACTGCTAGCTTGCACTTGAAATGGGGCCTTTTAGTTTGGACGAGGCCGAAGCTGGCCACTACCTCATGGCTGCTTCGGCAGCGACGTATCCATACTCAGTCCCCAGACGCCCCTTTTTGTCCCGGTGTGCCTTATACATAAGATTAAGCGCGCATACCAAAACATTACCTGTGCCCTCCCCAGTGCATTTAGTGGGAAGGACAGCCTATTCCGCTGTAGTGTGTGCATGCCAAACCCCGGTTCATGGTACATGTGAAGATGCCTCCCACCCTGCACCTGTCGTTGCAGACTTGCAACTATCCCCGGTCAAGTCCTTGTCCCAGGGCAGTGTTCAATTGTACCTCTCCCATTACTTGCAATGCAAGCGCAAGTATGAAGCCTGCCACCCACCAACCCCCAGGCTGCAATACCATACTGCATGCTTTCACTTGAAATTGGGCCTTTTAGGCATGTGGAGGCGAAATCTGGCCACCACGTCATGGCTGCTTTGGCGGACTGGTATCCATACTCAGTCCCCAGCCGCCCGGCGGCCGGGTGTCCACACTCGGTCCCCAGCTGCCAGGGGGCAACCAGGTGTCCATACTCGGTCCCCAGCCTCCCCTATTTCTCCTGTCAACTTCCCCCCACACACTTTTCTTAGCCCGGCCTGCTTTAGGGCAGCATTGGACGAGCCCACCAGAGAACCAGACTCCTCCAGTGGGCCCTGGCTTCTCCATTAGGGGAGTTGAGAGTGCCAAGGTGAGGAGCATGATGATGATGATAGAAGTTAGCATCTGCTTTGTTTTCTTGGAATGCAAGTGCATGTATGTAGTAGCGGCTAGGCCTGAGGTGGTCAGCGTTATGGCGCATATCCTACCTCCTCCGAGGATTGCTGGATGTTTTCCTGCTACTATCCCAGTTCTATGACTTCCGTTAAAACAAAACTTCAGGTGATAAAAGATAGATGAGGTAGTGGCAATGGAGAAAAAGCAGGAGGAACAGGGACCATTCACATCAATATCAGGCAAGTCAACCACATATGTCTTGTAGTATATGTTTCAGAAACAAAAGGAGTGGTTCGGCTACACAGTTATAGGGCATACAGTGAGTGCAATGCCTATCAAAAATTTTGAGGCACTCCAATGCCCCTTGGAAATGACATGGAGGTCAGAGGGCCTTAACTAAACCGTTTTTTCCATTTATAGCAACTGTGTCTACTGTACACTGTTGGTCTAAGCAGTGAATGGAAGGCTGTCCAAAAATAATGAGGAACTGCAATGCCCCTTGAAACAGACGTGGATTACAGTGTACTAAAAACCTTCTACCCATTATTGGGGAGGGGGTCTCCATTAGTTTTCGCCTTTGCATTGAAAAACAAAAGCTGACTAAAATTAGGAGGAAATGCAATGCCCGTTGGAAGAGTCGAGGAGGTTAGAGGAAATTAAAAACAACATTTCAATGCCGCTTGGAAGAGCTGTGGAGTTCAGAGTGGCTTAAGAAGATGGTTTTAATGCCCCTTTGAAGAGATGTGGAGGTCACAGTAGATTAACAAGACGGTTTTGATGCCCCTCCGAAAAGACGTGGAGGTCCCACTAGCTTAACAAGACGGTTTGAATGCCCCTTGGAAGAGACGTGGAGGTTGCAGTAGCTTAACAAGATGGTTTTAATGTCCCTTACAAGAGCCATGCAGCATCTTAAAAACATTATTCTCATTATTGCGGCGTGTGTCTCCCATAGTCTTTGCTTATGCCTTCCAAGCAAAAGCTGCCAAAAATTAGGACGGAGGAACTTGCAATGCCCCTTACAAGAGCCATGAAGTACAGCATATTACAAACATTATTCCCATTATTGGGGAGTGGGTCTCCCATAGTATTTGCTTATGCCTTCCAAGCTAAAGCTGCCAAAAATTAGGATGGAGGAACTTGCAATTCCCCTTACAAGAGCCATGAAGTACAGCATATTACAAACATTATTCCCCTTATTGGGGAGTGTGTCTCCCATAGTCTTTGCTTATGCCTTCCAAGCAAAAGCTGCCAAAAATTAAGAGGAAATGCAATGCCCGTTCGAAGAGTCGTGGAGGTTAGAATTAATTAAAAGCAACATTTCAATGAAAGAGCTGTGGAGTTCAGAGTGATTTAACAAGACGCTTTTAATGCCCCTCAGAAGAGACGTGGAGGTCCCAGTAGCTTAACAAGACGGTTTTAATGCCCCTTGAAAGAGACGTGGAGGTCCCAGTAGCTTAACAAGACGGTTTTAATGCCCTTGGAAAAGTGGTGGAGGTCGCAGTAGCTTAACAAGACGCTTTTAATGCCCCTCGGAAAAGTGGTGGAGGTCGCAGTAGCTTAACAAGGCGCATTTAATGCCCCTCAGAAGAGATTTGGAGGTCCCAGTAGCATAATAATACGGTTTTAATGCCGCTTGGAAGACACGTTGAGGTTCCAGTAGCTTAACAAGACGGTTTGAATGCCCCTCGAAAGAGACGTGGAGATCCCAGTAGCTTAACAAGACGATTTTAGTGCCCCTTGGAAAAGTGGTGGAGGTCGCAGTAGCTTAACAAGACACTTTTAATGACCCTCGGAAAAGTGGTAGAGGTCTCAGTAGCTTAACAAGACTCTTTTAATGCCCCTCAGAAGAGATGTGGAGGTTCCAGTAGCTTAACAAGACGGTTTTAATGCCCCTCGGAAAAGTGGTGGAGGTCACAGTAGCTTAACAAGACGATTTTAATGCCCCTCGGAAAAGTGGTGGAGGTTGCAATAGCTTAACAAGACTCTTTTAATGCCCCTTACAAGAGCCATACAGAACAGCATCTTAAAAATATTATTCTCATTATTGGGGAGTGGGTCTCCCACAGTCTTTGCTTATGCCTTCCAAGCAAAAGCTGAAAAAAATAAGGACGGAGGAACTTGCAATAATGGCTACACGGACCACGGTCACCCTGGTGGTATAGTGGTGGTGGAGGCTCAGGATAAGGAGAAGAACATAAAACAGCCGAAATGAGGAAGCGTATACCCATGTGTGGGTGTGAAGTGGTGCATGTGAATACACCTCCCGAAATAACACAGTGGATTTGACTCTATGTTACTCTGCTATCATTTGATGGTGATGAGAAGTCTGGCCCAATCCAGCCCTTGTTCATTTTGATAAGGGTCAGCTTGTCAGCATTGTCAGTAGACAGGCGAGTGCGCTTATCAGTTATAATTTCCCCAGCAGCACTAAAAACACGCTCCGATAACACGCTAGTGGCAGGGCAGGCCAGGACCTCCAAGGCGTACAGAGCGAGTTCATTCCAAGTGTCCAGCTTGGATACCCAATAATTAAAAGGCACAGAGGAATCACGGAGGACGTTGGTACGGTCGGTAAGGTACTCCCTCACCATCTTTTGAAACTTTCCACTCCTTGTGAGAGTACCCCGCGCCTCAGGGCCTGTAAGCTGGGTGGGTCTCAGAAAACTGTCCCAGAACGTTGACAGTGTTCCCCTGCCTCTGCTGGATTGGAGTTGCCTCTCTCTCGCTTGTACGCCTTGGTTGGTCAACGAACTGTGGCCTCTGCCGCTAGCATGTTCAGATAGGAATTTAACAGTTCTGCAGCAAGGGTCTTCTGGTACTGCCCCATTTTTGTAAACCTCTCCACTTCAGGAATAAGTGAGTGAAAGTTCTCCTTGTAGTGGGGGTCTAAAAGTGTCACCAACCAGTAATGTCACCCAACATTTTGACAACACGAGGGTCACGTTTAAGGCAGCGCAACATAAAGTCAGCCATGCGTGCCAGACTGGTAACGGGCAAGACTTCCTTGTCCTCACCAAGATGACGACTGACCATGCTCTCCTACTCCTCCTTCTCCTCCTCCCCCCTGTCCTCAGGCCACCCATGCTGAACCGACGGTATGACAGTTGTACAGGTACTACCGTCTACAGCGCATGATACAAGCTCCTGTTCTTCCTCCTCCTCCTCCTCTCCCTCATTGTCCCCCAATGCATGTTGGGATGAGATGAGGCTGGGCTGTGTGTAATCGACCGCTATGGCTTCTTGAACCATCTCATCATTCTCTGGCTGCAATGCCTCCTCTTTAATTCCCTGCATAGAGTGTTGCAAAAGACAGACAAGTGGAATGCTGATGCTAATGATGGCGTCATCGCCACTCACCATCTTGGTGGACTCCTCAAAGTTTGTCAAGATGGTACATATGTCAGACATCCAGGTCCACTCCTGAGGTCTCATGTGTGGAGTCTGACCTGAATATCGACGGCCTTTTTGCTGCTGGTACTCCACAACTGCTCTCTTCTGCTCAAAAATACTTTGCAACAAATGGAGGGTAGAGTTCCAAGATGTGGAGACATCACACACCAGTCGGTGTGATGGAAGCTGCAAACGCTGCTGCAACACAGCAAGGGCGGAGGAAGCTGTAGCAGACTTGCAAAAATGAGCTCACAGGTGACGTACTTTGACGAGCAGATCTGGCAACTTGGGGTACGATTTAAGAAACCGCTGAACCACGAGGTTAAGCACAAGAGCCAGGCATGGTACATGTGTGATCTCGCCTCGCCTCAGAGCCGCCACCAGGTTACGGCCATTGTCACACACGACCATGCCTGGATGTAGGTTCAGTGGTCTCAGCCACAGATCTGCCTGCTCTTTCACAGCTGTCCACAACTCACAACTGTCGTGAAATGTGCGAATTTTGGACTGTGGCCTTTGGGGCGTTAGGTGCGAATTTCCGCTTTCGTTCAAAGGTCTGGGATATGGACAATTGAACGCTGCGGTGGGACGTTGACGTGGACGTTGATGCTACTTCTTGAGAAACAAGTGAAGACTGAGAGGAGGGGGCATCTTTGCATGCAGTATGGACATGGGATTGCCTTGCACACACAACAGGGGGTTCTATTGCACGCACAACAGCGGAAGAAGCAGTTGTGACACCCGCTGACACTGGTCATGGACACTGGGGTTCGCCCCACAAAGTCGTGTGCTTTGCTGCCATGTGCCTGATCATGCTGGTGGTGGTCAGGCTGGTATGTCACCCCTGCTGATGCTGGCATGGTAGGTGGTACAAATGGCCTTTTTGGGGTTATCAGCAGAGTCTTTAAAAAAATTCCAGACTCTGGAAGACCTGCAGGTTGTACTGGCAACGTCCCTCATGTTGGTGTTATGGGGAACTGTTGCCCGCCTTCTGTGTGCGGCCACCACACTGCTTCTTCCTGCCTGTTGGGATACTCTGCCTCCCTCACCCTGTGTGCTGCTGGCCTCGCTCTGCATGTCCTCCTGCCATGTTGGGTCAGTTTCTAGATTATCCACCACCTCCTCCTCTTCCACTAGCGCACCACGATTCTCCTCCTGACATCCTGGCAATTGTGTCTCGTCATCGTCCACCTCTTGTGACAAATTGCCAGCGTCGACTTCCTGTGGCCGTGGCTGTTCAAATATTTGGGCATCGCTACATGGGAACTCCTCTTCCACCACTTCAAGCAGAGCAGGCGAGGGGCACAAATCTGGAAATGGACCAGTGAACAGCTCTTCAGAGTGTCCAAGCGTGGGATCAGTTGCTGTCTGACGACACTCGGCATGGTGGGTGGAAGGAGCATCAGGGTGAGGAGGAGTATGCGGTCGAGACTCACGGCTACTAAGAGTTGACCGTGTGCAAGACAAACCGGAGGTGGTGGTGCCCAGGTAACTGGAAGTATTATCTGCTTTCCAATTAATAACCTGTTCACACTGATCAGTTCGCAATACTGGTGGTGTTCTGTGCTTCCCTAGTAATTCGGTCAAGAAGTGGGAGCGAGAAGATGTGGCTGTTGGTTGTGGCACATTTTCACCTTGGCCACGGCCCCGTCCTCTGCACGTACCATCACCAGAACGTCCAGTTCCACGTCCCTTGCCACGCGCCTTGCCCATTGTAAAAGAAGTAAAATAGCTTACACTCACAGTATCAATGGAAAAAGGGTAATAAAAAGTAGAATAGAACCGTGGAAGAGGAAAACCACAGTTCTAATTCTCTGGCCTACACCCGACTCTTTTAAACAATCTGAACAATCAGGGAGAAACTATTGCTGTTTTTCTTTACAGAAAAAATACCAAAAGCTGAATAATAGAGATTTTTTACCGTCGAATGGCAAAACCACAGTTATTGTTTACTGGGGTATACCAGACAATTTTAAATAGATATATTTGCGGCTGGACAGTGAGTGACACACTCAAACAGTTTTTTCTTAAGTAAAAATGTCCCAAAAGTGGATAATACAGAGGTTTGAACCGAGGAACTGCAAAACCACACTTGTATTTCTCGAGCCTACACCAGACTATTGTCAACAGATATATTTGTGTCTGAACAATCAGGAGACACTACTGGTTTTCTTTACGGCAAAAAATGCCAAAAGAAGGATAATATAGAGATTTGACCCGTGGAACTGCAAAACCACAGT
Organism: Phyllobates terribilis; assembly: GCF_046119375.1. NCBI lineage: Eukaryota > Metazoa > Chordata > Amphibia > Anura > Dendrobatidae > Phyllobates > Phyllobates terribilis. The sequence continues at coordinate 290,144,374 of NW_027362761.1, forward strand.
TCTAGTAATCTGGCCTACACCTGACTATTTTCAACAGATATATTTGTGTCTGAACAATCAGGAGACACTACTGTTTTTCGTTACAGCAAAAAATGCCAAAAGAAGGATAATACAGAGATTTGACCCGTGGAACTGCAAAACCACAGTTTTAGTAATCTGGCCTACACCAGACTATTGTCAACAGATATATTTGTGTCTGAACAATCAGGAGACACTACTGTTTTTCTTTACAGCAAAAAATGCAAAAAAGCAGGATAATACAGAGATTTGACAGGTGGAACTGCAAAACCACATTGTTATTTCTCGGGCCTACACCAGACTATTTTCAACAGATATATTTGTGTCTGAACAATCAGGAGTCACTACTGTTTTTCTTTATGGCAAAAAATGCCAAAAGAAGGATAATATAGAGATTTGACCGGTGGAACTGCAAAACCCAGTTCTAGTAATCTGGCCTACATCAGACTATTTTCAACAGATATATTTGCGTCTGAACTATCAGGAGACACTACTGTTTTTCTTTACAGCAAAAAATGCAAAAGCAGGATAATACAGAGATTTGACCCGTGGAACTGCAAAACCACACTTGTATTTCTCGGGCCTACACCAGACTATTTTCAACAGATATATTTGTGTCTGAACAATCAGGAGACACTATGGTTTTTCTTTATGGCAAAAAATGCCAAAAGAAGGATAATACAGAGATTTGACCCGTGGAACTGCAAAACCACACTTGTATTTCTCGGGCCTACACCAGACTATTTTCAACAGATACATTTGTGTCTGAACAATCAGGAGACACTACTGTTTTTCTTTACAGCAAAAAATGCAAAAAAGCAGGATAATGCAGAGATTTGAAATGTGGAACTGCAAAACCACACTGGTATTTCTCAGGCCTACACCAGACTATTTTCAACAGATATATTTGTGACTGAACAATCAGGAGACACTACTGTTTTTTTTTCCGCAACAATTGCCAAAAGAAGGATAATACAGAGATTTGACCCGTGAAACTGCAAAACCACAGTTCTAGTAATCTGGCCTACACCAGACTATTTTCAACAGATATATTTGTGTCTGAACAATCGGGAGACACTGCTGTTTTTCTTTACAGCAAAAAATGCAAAAAAGCAGGATAATACAGAGTTTTGACCCGTGGATCTGCAAAACCACACTTGTATTTCTCGGGCCTACACCAGACTATTTTCAACAGATATATTTGTGTCTGAACAATCAGGAGACACTATTTATGTTTTACGGCAAAAAATGCCAAAAGCAGGATAATAGAGTTTTTTAACCGTGAAACAGCAAAACCACAGTTATAATTTACTGGTGTATACCAGACTTTTTTAAATACATATATTTGCGGCTGAACAGTGAGCGACACACTCAAACTGTTTTTTTTAGATACAAATGGCCCAAAAGTGGATAATACAGAGGTTTGAACCGTGGAACTGCAAAACCACACTTCTGTTTCTCTAGCCAACACCAGACTATTTTCAACAGATATTTTTTTGTCTTAAAAATCAGAGACACACTTTTATTTTTGGGGGGGGGGACACCGAAAGGTTAATAAGACGGGTGTTTGTACAGTGTGAAGGAGGAAAAAAAAAGAGGATTTAGATGAAAAAAAAAAAGATTTTCCTGCCTCTTGAGACCTGTAGCTAAGTCCAGCAATTTTAGCAACAGGAGCGCACAGGACTGTAATGCAGCGTTTGCTGGTATAACCACTGCGTCTCCTATACTGCCTGCCTGCCTGATATCTGGGATGGATATTAGTCCTGAGAAGGACTGTTTGCTTGATTTGGCAGCCTTTACAGACCCTACACTAACTAATTCGCAGTATATATCTCTCCCTAAATCAGCAGCGCTGTCCCTACACTGTCTGATCTGGAGCGACTGTGTCCAAGATGGCGGCGTCCAGTTTTAAATACTCGAGGTGACGCTGTGCGGCCAGCCAATCACTGTAATGCCCACAAACAACATGGCTGCAGAATTACAGTGACTGGCTGGCAATCCCTGCATGTTCATTGGCTCTGTAAAGAGTGCCAAACATGCAGGGCGGAGACCCGAACTCCCGCCCGAGTAACCCGGAAATGCTCGGTGCTCACTGAGCATCCCGAGTAGCGTGATGCTCGGGCGAGTACCGAGCAGTGTCGAGCATGTTCGCTCAACGCTAATGGATAAGTATCTACCTATATTTCTCAGCATTGAGGACAGAATGAAATGGAAATGTTGAGAGCCATATATGCAGTGGTCTGTCAAGGAGACTTACTTATGCTTACTTAAATCGTCCGTTTAAGATTGAAGATGTTCAATGGTGCCATAAACTCAGAACGGCAGCAACCAGTAGGAGCCTTTCAGGTTACCAGAATTCAAAGCTACCGGTACTCCCGGCAGCTGTGAAGCCTGAAAAACTCATGGGAAACATTGAGGGACATTTAAAGTTCAATGGAGTTTCCAGCAGCTGGAACACCTGGAGGCTGTGAACTAAGGTTACCTTTGGTGTGTATTATACTGTACTTGTTAATAAATAAAAAAAAAAAAAGGAAAAAAGGGCATGGGGTCCTCTGTAATTTTCATAACCAGCAGAAGGAAAGCCAACGGGTGGTGGCTGATGTTAATATTCTGGGAACGGGCCAATAGCCATAAAGGTTCCCAGGATATTAATATCAACTCACAGCTGTTTCCTTAGCCTTTACTCGTTATAGGGGAGACCCCCCAAAAATGACGTGTGTCCACCCTATATTCACTAACAAGCAAATGCTAAACAGACAGCTGTGGGCTGATATTAATAGCCTTGGAATGGGCAATGGTTGCACTGGTCAATAAATTTTAACTTTTTTTCTGTTTCCTGTTTTAAAATATTTTATCTTTATGTATTTTGAGGTGCTGATTTCAGAAATGTAATCAGAATTTCTGTAGCATGTACCATTTCTGAGATATTTTCATTTTACAATTATAATGATAAGGACTTTACATAATGCATAATAAATTGTCACTTATATTAAACTTTTTATTTCAGAACTATATTTTTGGTAGAAATAACCAATGAAATTCATATTATGGACTTATTTATAATATACAGCACTTAAGCCCTTTCCAATCATGCATTGCATTAGTTGTGCACTCTCAGGCATGCCCAGACACAACTGTCAGACTTTGGTCTATTTCCAAGTAGCAATATATAATAGCAACAGTAACGACGCTGTAGTTTTCATGTGTTTCTTCTGATTTGCAGAAAATTTCATGAGGAGCAAAACTGTTTAATAAATAACGAGTTGCAGACTGTCGCATCAATGTCGCAACAGCAGTGACCTCTTTTGTTATATATGTGGAGATGTGCAGTTGTTAAGAAGGCATATGAATTATATTTTGGAAGTAAAATTGGTGACCAAGAAAGAGCATGGGCTCCTCATATATGCTGCTTATCTTGCGCTAGGAGTTTGAGGTCTTGGCTGAAGGGTGTGCAACTATTGATGCCGTTTGCCTTTCCAATGATCTGGAGGGAGCAGAAGGACCATACAGTGCATTATGAAAGTATTTGGCCCCCTTGAACTTTTCTACCTTTTGCCACATTTCTGGCTTCAAACATAAAGATATAAAATTCTAATTTTTTTTGGAAGAATCAACAACAAGTGGGACACAATCGTGAAGTGGAATGAAATTTATTGGATATTTTAAACTTTTTTAACCAATTAAAAACTGAAAAGTGGGGCGTGCAATATTATTCGGCCCCTTTACTTTCAGTGCAGCAAACTCACTCCAGAAGTTCAGTAAAGATCTCTGAATGATCCAATGTTGTCCTAAATGACTGGTAATGATAAATAGAATCCACCTGTGTGTAATCAAGTCTCTGTATAAATGCACCTGCTCTGTGATAGTCTCAGGGTTCTGTTTCAAGTGCAGAGAGCATCATGAAGACCAAGGAACACACAAGGCAGGTCCGAGATACTGTTGTGGCGAAGTTTAAAGCCGGATTTGGATACAAAAAGATTTCTCAAGTTTTAAACATCTCAAGGAGCACTGTGCAAGCGATCATATTGAAATGGAAGGAGTTTCAGACCACTGCAAATCTACCAAGACCCGGCCGTCCCTCTAAACTTTCATCTTGAACAAGGAGAAGACTGATCAGAGATGCAGCCAAAAGGCCCATGATCACTCTGGATGAACTGCAGGGATCTGCAGCTGAGGTGGGAGAGTCTGTCCAAAGGACAACAATCATTCGTACACTGCACAAATCTGGCCTTTATGGAAGAGTAGCAAGAAGAAATCCATTTCTGAAAGATATCCATAAAAAGTCTTATTTGAAGTTTGCCACAAGCCACCTGGGAGATACACCAAACATGTGGAATAAGATGCTCTGGTCAGATGAAACCAAAGTCAAACTTTTTGGCCACAATGCAAAACGATATGTTTGGCGTAAAAGCAACACAGCTCATCACCCTCAAAACACCATCCACACTGTCAAACATGGTGATGGCAGCATCATGGTTTGGGCCTGATTTTCTTCAGCAGGGACAGGGAAGATGGTTAAAATTGATGGAAAGATGGATGGAGCCAAATACAGGACCATTCTGGAAGAAAACGTGATGGAGTCTGCAAAAGACCTGAGACTGGGACGGAGATTTATCTTCCAACAAGACAATGATCCCAAACATAAAGCAAAATTTACAATGGAATGGTTCAAAATAAACTTATCCAGGTGTTAGAATGGCCAAGTCAAAGTCCAGACCTGAATCCAATCGAGAATCTGTGGAAAGAGCTGAAAACTGCTGTTCACAAATGCCCTCCATCCAACCTCAATGAGCTCGAGCTGTTTTGCAAGCAAGAATGGGCAAGAATTTCAGCCTCTCGATGTGCAAAACTGATAGAGACATACCCCAAGCGACTTGCAGCTGTAATCGCAGCAAAAGGTGGCGCTACAAAGTATTAACTCAAGGGGGCCGAATAATATTGCACGCCCCACTTTTCAGTTTTTAATTTGTTAAAAAAGTTTAAAATATCCAATAAATTTTGTTCCACTTCACGATTGTGTCCCACTTGTTGTTGATTCTTCCCCCAAAAATTAGAATTTTATATCTTTATGTTGGAAGCCAGAAATGTGGCAAAAGGTAGAAAAGTTCAAGGGGGCCAAATACTTTCACAATGCACTGTATAACCGATTGTTACTTCTGAATGATGAATGTCTCCGGTTTTTCTTCTAAGAACAGGAGGTCTATTGAATATCCCAACCTTACTTCTGAAATTAGACCAGTGGTGCATGATGAAAGTCTGCCAGTTCAAAAACCACCTCCGGTGTGGAGAATAAAAGATGACCATGAAATGACGGTTGATTAATTAGAGATGAAAGCTGCTGCTGATTCAGATTTCGAACCACCAATATCAACTGCTCCAAATTTAATATCTCAAGCAAGACTCAATAATCTGGTCAGAGGTTTGGGTTTATCAAAGACTCAGGCAGAACTTCTTGGATCAAGGTTGCAAAGGTGGAATCTGTTGCAGCCAGGTACTAAAATGTCAGTATTTGGCAGTTGTCATGAAGATTTGACCAAATATTTCAGTCAAGCTGACAGTCTCACGTTTTGCAGTGATATAACCGGATTGTTTTCTGTCCTTGCAGTTGACCATGACCCAAGGGAATGGCGACTGTTCATTGATTCATTGGTCTTGAGTTTGAAGGCTGTCTTGCTACTCAATTGCAATGTCTACCCTTCGATACATATCAAAGAACAGGTTGAAAGCCTTTTTCAGGCCTACAAGTCAATGAAGTGCAACATGTCATTTAAAATACATTTCCTTCTTTCACACATTGACTTTTTCCCACCAAACCTCTGCACTGTAAGTGATAAACATGGTGAAAGGTTTCATCAAGACATTTCCCAGATGGAGAAACGGTACCAAGGGAGGTGGAGTCCCTTGATACTGGGTGACTATTTTGGAATCTTGTCCATGAATTATCGGACAGTGATTATAAACAAAAATCAATGGCAAAACATTTCAAAACTTGATCGCTGTTGCTGACTTTTGCATTCGGAATATCACATGCCATTACAAATTTGCCAGTATTCAATGCATACATATAATTGTATTTTTCTCAAAAATCTTATGTGATAGAGCAATTCTGAAGTTATTTATGAACTCAGCATGACAATTCCAATAGGATTCAATCAATTTCATGCAGGAAACAAAAATCTTGTTGAATAGTGTTATTGGCCCCCTCCCATACTAAAAACATCCGCTCTCAGCTGCCCCTTAAATGGCGCATCAATAAGATGCACCAATTCTGGCATTTAGCCTTGCTCTTCCCACTTGCCCTGTGGCAGTAGCAAGTGGGGTAATAGGGTTTGGGTCTCATGTCAGCCATGTATTGGCAGCTGACATGAAGCCCAGGAGTTAGTAATGGAGAGGCGTCTATAAGACGCCACCATTACTAACCCATAGTAAAAGTTGTGAAATAAAGACACAGCCAGAAAAAAATTCTTTATTTAAATAAAAAAACAGTTTTACATTTTTATTTAAAAATAACAAACAGTTATACTCACCTAACGCCCATTCCATTGAAGTAATAATGTCCAGTAAAAAACAAAAATAAAAAACAGCAATATCACTCACCTCTCCGACATACTGTCCCTCATCATAATCCATCTCTGCGATATTTGGTTTACAACCTGAACAGTGGCATTGAGGCTGTAAACCAGTACACATTGAGCTGCTGCAAGTGCAGCATCAGTGACTAGCAGTGACCTCATCAAGGATACCACTGGTCACTGTAGCTGCATACCCAGCAGGGGCTATCCAATGAACTCTTTTCACCGCAATTATGCCAGTGAGAGCGCCATGGGAAAGTTCTCACCATGCTCGCGCTGATGACATTGAGTTGAAAGTAGTTCATTGACTCTGATCTCCACTCACCTTTCTGACGACACTGTGAGCGTAAGAACTTTCTCACGCTCACAGTAACATTAGTGAGGTGAACGCCGTTCATTGGATATGAACCCTGCTCACTTCATCATTTCACTGTGAGTCACTGAGATGTGCAAGCATGCACAGCTCAGTGTCTCTGCAGGATGGCTGGATGGCAGGCTGTATAGTCGCATCATGCAACAATGCAGCCTGCCATCTAGACGTAGCAGAGTTATACCAACACGGGACAAATGGATTAATGTCTTCATGTCAGGGACAGGTGAGCATTATGTTGCTTTATTATTCTATTTTTTTACAGGAGACATGGGTTTCAGTAGAATGGGCATTATGGTAAGTATAAATGTAGATTGAATAAAGGAGTCTGTGTTTTTATTTCAAACAAAGGACTTTATTCTTGGTTTGTTTTTTATTTAACTCTTGTTTTTATTTACTCTTGTTTTAATGCTCTTGTTTGCATTTTATTTAACTATTTGACTATGGGGTTAGTAATGGGTGCATCTTATAGATGCCTCTCTCCATTAATAACCTTGGCTTAATGTCAGCTGCCAATACAAAGCTTACATCAACCCCACCTCTATTACCCCACTTGCCACTGCACCAGGGCAAGTGGGAAGTGCAGAGGCTAAGCGCCAGAATTAGAATCTTATGGATGCGCCTTTTCTGGGGTGGCTGAGAGCTGATATTTTTAGTCTGGGAGGGGGCCAATTTCCACGGCCCCTTCCTAGGCTATTAATATCAGCCCGCAGCTGTCAGCCTAGCATTTGCTGGTTAGTAATTATGGGAGGGCCCCACGTCAATTTTTTTTGGGGGTCCGCCATTTTAAAAAGCAGCGAAGGCTAAATATACAGTTGTGAGCTGATATTAAAAGCCTGGAAATCTTCATGGGTATTACTCTGTTCCCAGGCTATAAACATGAGCCCCAAATGTCCTCTTTAATTTTGCTGTTATAAATAATTGGCGGGAACCCACAGATTTTATTTTTATTCAATTCTTAATTTTATACAGATGAGGACAATGCCCATCATTGTCCCCTGCTCGCTCTGATGTCAGTGGGATCATCCGACAAAGATGTAAGCTGCTTTAAACTACCGGCGCAGAGGAACAGCACAAACTGTATTGCTGTTTCCCTGGCACTGGTACTGTGAACAAACACATCCCCCCCACTCATCATACAGCACCACAATCCTAACCAAAGTCCTCCTAACTAGTGTTGAGCGAGCACTAAAATGCTCGGGTGCTCAAAGCTCGGGCCGAGCTCACTGTGATACTCGGGTGCTCGACCCGAGCAATGAGCCCAATGTTAGTCTTGGCTCCCCCGGCAGTCTGTAGAAAGCCTAAAAAGTGCCCAAAACGATAGTGACAGTGCTCAAATGACATGGGGACAGCATGGGGATCGCCCCTGGAAGCATTTCTGACCCCCAGGTCACTGCTGTCAACAACGTGGTCAGAGGTATTAAGCCACTTTTACAGGCTCACAATAAAACGTTCAAAAACGAAAGTGAAAGTGCTTTCCTGTGAAATATGTTAACCCCTTAACGACCATGGGTCTTTCTGTTTTTGTGTTTTCCTTTTTTGCTCCCCTTCTTCCCAGAGCCAGAACTTTTTTAATTTTCGTTCAATATGGCCATGTGAGGGCTTATTTTTTGCGGGACGAGTTGTACTTTTAAACACCATCACTGGTTTTACCAAATCATGTGCTGGAAAATGGGAAAAAAATTCCAAGTGCAGTGAAACTGCAAAAAAAATGCAATTCCACAGTTGTTTTTTGGGTCCTTTTTTTACCACGTTCACAGATTGCTAAAACTGACCTGCCATCATTATTTTCCAGGTCGTTACGAGTTCATAGACACCAAACATGTATAGGTTCTTTTTTATTTAAGTGGTGAAAAAAAATCCAAAGCTTGCTAAAAAAACAAAAAAAAATGACGCCATTTTCCGAGACCCTTAGCTTCTCCATTTTTCGGGATCTGGGGCCAGGTGAGGGCTTATTTTTTGCGTGCCGGGCTGACGTTTCTATTGATAACATTTTGGGGTAGATCCGATGTTTTGATCGCCCGTTATTGCATTTTATTGCAAAGTTGTAGCGACCAAAAAAACTTAATTCTGGCGTTTAAAATTTTTTTCTCGTTACGCCGTTTTCTGATTGTATTAATTCTTCTTTTACATTGATAGATCGGGCGATTCTGAACGCGGCGATACCAAATATGTGTATGTGGTTTTTTTTTTTTATATATATATATATATTTTATTGAATGGGGCGAAAGGGGGGTGACTTAAACTTTTATATATTTTTTATTTTTTTTATTTTTTTAAAAACTTTTTTTTACACTTTCTCCTTGCTTCTATAGTCTCCAGAGGAGACTAGAAGCAGCAGTTGTCTGATTGCTTCTACTGCATACAAGCGATGAGCAGATCGCTTGTATGCAGGAGAAATGCTCACTTGCTATGAGCGCTGACCACTAGGTGGCGCTCATAGCAATTGAGACATGACAACCACAGGCGTCTGCTGCAGACCCTGAGTTGTCATGCCCACCCATTTTTGACCCGCGATCACGTGACGGGGTCACTGATGGGCGGGGCTTAGGACTCCCGCAAGAACGAGTTAAATGCCACTGTCAGAGATTTAACATGTTAACAGCCGCGGGTGGATTGCGATTCCAATGATCAGCTGACATGTGCTCTCTTCAGTGCGGGCTCACCGCCGGAGCCCCCGCTGAACCGGCCTTCCCGACCTGGTGCGTACTATTACTGATCAGGTCGGAAAGGGGTTAAGGAACATCCTTTCCAGGGTAAAGACTTGTGTATAAGGTAAAATAAATAACCAAAAACAAAAATACTCCTCCACACCTTGGGCTATAGCATTTTTCATGCGTTTTTGCACGTTTGTATTGCTTTCAACCGTGACAAATGCATTCACCGGGAAATGTCATTTTAACATTTTACAACCTTATCTGGCCATGTGCTGTGTGACACATGCATAAAGTGCTAAAAAGACATGGGAACAGCATGGGGAAGACCCCTGGAAGCATCTCTGACACCCAGGTCACTGCCTAAAAGTGTGCCCATCAGAAGTGATCCTTGCCGCATCAGAAGATGCAGACTTGCAACTATCCCCGTGCAAGTCCTTGTCCCAGGGCAGTGTTCAATCGTACCTCCCCATAACTTGCAATACAAGCGCAAGTATGCAGCCTGCCACCCACCCACCCCCAGGCTGCAATACCATACTGCTAGCTTGCTTGCACTTGAAATTGGGCCTTTTAGGCATGTGGAGGTGGAATCTGGCCACCACGTCATGGCTGCGTCGGTAGCCTGGTATTCATACTCAGTCCCCAGCCGGCCGGGTGTCCACGCTTGGTCCCCAGCCGGCAGGGGGCGGCCGGGTGTCCATACTCAGTCCCCAGCTGCCCCGCGGCCGGGTGCCCACACACAGTCCCCAGCCACGTGGGGGTGGCCGGGTGTCCATAAACGGTCCCCAGCCGCCCCTACTTGTCCCGGTGCGCCTTATACACAAGCGCGCATACCAAAACATTACCTGTGCCCTCCCCAGTGCATTTAGTGGGAAGGACAGCCTAACCACAAACACGTGGACAAGTGAATGTGGCCAGGAATGGTCCATCTCACTGACGCCTTCACACTGGGTTAATATTGTGGAAGCCGGGACACAGTTGGACACTGGGATGCAACACTTCCTCCAGACATAGAGGATTGCGGGTCCTGGGTCAATCAGGCTTCAACACAAAGTTCAGAAGGTAGACAGCAGCAGTGGTCGGCCTCCTACACAACGAGTAAATTATTCATGATCATGAGGCCATCCACCTCATTAGCTTTCTGTTCCTTGGAATGCAAGTGCATGTATGTAGTAGCAGCTAGGCCTGAGGTGGTCAGCGTTTTGGCGCCTATTCTACCTCCTTCGAGGATTGCTGTATGTTTTCCTGCTACTATCCCAGTTCTATGACTCCCGTTAAAACAAAGCTTCAGGTGATGAATGATGGATGAGGTGGTGGCAAAGGAGAAAGAGCAGGAGGAACAGGGACCATTCACATCAATATCAGGCCAGTCAACCGGATATGTCTTGTAGGATATGTTTCTGTAACAAAAGGAGCGGTTCGGCTACACAGTTATAGGGCATACAGTGAGTGCAATGCCTACCAAAAATTTTGAGCCACTCCAATGCCCCTTGGAAGTGACATGGGGGTCAGAGGGCCTTAACTAAACCGTTTTTTCCATTTATAGCAACTGGGTCTCCCGTGCACTGTTGGCCTAAGCAGTGAATGGAAGGCTTTCCAAAAATTATGAGGCACTGCAATGCCCCTTACAAGAGCCATGTGTGGCACCCCAGGGGTCTGGTCACCACAGTAATAGAGATATTACGTCGGAGAGCAAGTGGGAGGTTTCCTGGTCAGGATCCCTTAAACATGCAACATCCTCCTGCCCCAGTCCTGGGAGGGGAGAATTCTGCTCTTATAAACTGGATCTGGGGCGGGGTTGAGTGAGTCAGAGAACAGTCAGAGTCAGAGTGAGAGCAAGGGAAAGTAACAGCAAGGAGCTCTGTAGGAGCTAGGAGCTAAAGACCAGGGGCTGGAAGCTAAGCAGAGCTCGCCCTGGCAGAAGACAATAGGAACCGGACACAGGAGTCCGAAGCTGTGAGGACTTATATATCCAGCAGCAGAAACCAGCCGGCAAGGGATTTCAGGTCCTCTGGCCATAGAAGCCCGGAGGCTCAGTCACAAGCAAGGGAACAGCACCGCCGTCGTGGAGAGGAGGCTAACAGTAGGCCCCAATTCACCAGCCATACGGGTGAGCACTACACAGTACACTCAGGGACATGGGCTACTTCTACCCGCTTACAGCAAGGTAGCCAGGAAGAGTGCAGACAGACGGTGAGGCCTACAACTCCACCTGGCCAGGGGAACTCCTGCTTGCTCACAGACTGACCAGGCCTCTTATGCTAGTCAGTACTCCCGGGAGGGTCTGCCTTATAATCATCAGTAAAGACCCTGAACTGCACTGCAAAGACTCTGAGTCATTCCTGCTGCGCTCGTGCACCATCACCCCCATCATCCACACTCACTGCCCTGAGGCTATACTCCTCCCGAGGGGAGTTATCCCATTCTATGCTGCGCACACAACACCAGCCTCAGCGGTCTGCCTCGCAGCGGTGGTACTCCCTGACCGCAATCCACGGGTGGCGCAGTCGGACAATTAACCTCAAAACCTAAGAAAGACTGCCACTGGTTTGACCAGCCTGAGCCACGGGACCGGGTCACCGCCACGGAGACTACAGACCCCGGAGACCCAGCACCGGGTATCCCACACACGTGTACACATGGCCCAGGGGGCGAGTCACATGCAGTACAGCATATTACAAACATAAGTCCCATTATTGGGGAGTGGGTGTCCGATAGTATTTGCTTATGCCTTGCAAGCAAAAGCTGCCAAAAATTAGGACGGAGCAACTTGCAATGCCCCTTACAAGAGCCATGCAGTACAGCATATTACAAACATAAGTCCCATTATTGGGGAGTGGGTGTCCCATAGTATTTGCTTATGCCTTGCAAGCAAAAGCTGCCAAAAATTAGGACAGAGCAACTTGCAATGCCCCTTACAAGAGCCATGCAGTACAGCATATTACAAACATAAGTCCCATTATTGGGGAGTGGGTCTCCCATAGTATTTGCTTATGCTTTCCCAGCAAAAGCTCCCAAAAATTAGGACGGAGCAACTTACAATGCCCCTTACAAGAGCCATGCAGTACAGCATATTACAAACATAAGTCCCATTATTGGGGAGTGGGTCTCCCATAGTATTTTCTTATGCTTTCCCAGCAAAAGCTGCCAAAAAATAGGATGGAGCAACTTGCAATGCCCCTTACAAGAGCCATTCAGTACAGCATATTACAAACATAAGTCCCATTATTGGGGAGTGGGTGTCCCATAGTATTTTCTTATGCTTTCCCAGCAAAAGCTGCCAAAAATTAGGACGGAGCAACTTGCAATGCCCCTTACAAGAGCCATGCAGTACAGCATATTACAAACATAAGTCCCATTTTTGGGGAGTGGGTCTCCCATAGTATTTTCTTATGCTTTCCCAGCAAAAGCTGCCAAAAATTAGGACAGAGCAACTTGCAATGCCCTTACAAGAGCCATGCAGTACAGCATATTACAAACATAAGTCCCATTATTGGAGAGTGGGTGTCCCATAGTATTTGCTTATGCCTTGCAAGTTATAATACCCCCAGCGGCACTAAAAACACGCTCCGATAACACGCTAGCGGCAGGGCAGGCCAGGACCTCCAAGGCGTACAGAGCGAGTACATTCCAAGTGTCCAGCTTTGATACCCAATAATTAAAAGGCACAGAGGAATCACGAAGGACGCTGGTACGATCGGCAAGGTACTCCCTCACCATCTTTTGAAACTTTCCACTCCTTGTGAGAGTACCCCGCGTCTCAGGGCCTGTAAGCTGGGCGGGTCTCAGAAAACTGTCCCAGAACGTTGACAGTGTTCGCCTGCCTCTGCTGGATTGGAGTTGCATCTCTCTCACCTGTACGCCTTGGTTGGGCAACGAACTGTGACCTCTGCCGCTAGCGTGTTCAGATGGGAATTTTTTTTAAGAGTTCTGCAGCAAGGGCTTTCTGTTATTGCCCCATTTTTGTAGACCTCTCCACCTCAGGAATAAGAGAGTGAAAGTTCTCCTTGTAGCGGTGGTCTACAAGTGTCACCAACCAGTAATGACTGTCACCCAACATTTTGACAACGCGAGGGTCACGGTTAAGGCAGCGTAACATAAAGTCAGCCATGCGTGCCAGGCTGGTAACGGGCAAGATTTCCGTGTTCTCACCAAGATGATGACTGACCATGCTCTCCTCCTCCTCCTCTTCCTCCTCTTCCTCCTCCCCCCTGTCCTCAGGCCACTCACGCTGAACCGACGGTATGACACTAGTACAGGTACTACCGTCTAAAACGCATGATAGCAGCTCCTCTTCTTCCTCCTCCTCCTCCTCCTCCTCCTCTCCCTCATTGTCCCCCAATGCACATTGGGATAAGATGAGGCTGGGCTGTGTGTAATCGCCCGCTACGGCTTCTTGATCCATCTCATCATACTCTGGCTGCAATGCCTCCTCTTTAATTCTCTGCAGAGAGCGTTGCAAAAGACCGACAAGTGGGATGCTGACACTAGTGATGGCGTCATCGCCACTCACCATCTTGGTGGCCTCCTCAAAGTTTGTCAGGATGGTACATATGTCAAACATCCAGGTCCACTCCTGAGGTCTTATGTGTGGAGTCTGACCTGAATATCGACGGCCTTGTTGGGTCAGTTACTAGATCATCCACCTCCTCCTCCTCTTCTACTTGCGCACCACGATCCTCCTCCTCACTTCCTGGCAATTGTGTCTCGTCATCGTCCACCTCTTGTGACAGATTGCCAACGTCGACTTCCTGTGGCCGTGGCTGTTCAAATATTTGGGCATCGCAACATGAGATCTCCTCTCCCACCACTTCAAGCGTATCAGGCGAGGGGCCCAAATATGGAAATGGACCAGTGAACAGCTCTTCAGAGTGTCCAAGTGTGGGATCTCTTGCTGTCTGACGACACTCGGCATGGTGGGAGGAAGGAGCATCAGGGTGAGGAGGAGTATGCGGTCGAGACTCACGGCTACTAAGAGTTGACCGTGTGGAAGACAGACCGGAGGTGGTGGTGCCCAGGTAACTGGAAGTATTGTCTGCTTTCCAATTAATAACCTGTTCACACTGATCAGTTCTCAATACTGGTGTTGTTCTGTTCTTCCCTAGTAATTCGGTCAAGAAGTGGGAGCGAGAAGATGTGGCTGTTGGTTGTGGCACAATTTCACCTTGGCCACGGCCCCGTCCTCTGCACGAACCATCACCAGAATGTCCATTTCCACGTCCCTTGCCACGCGCCTTGCCCATTGTAAATGAAGTTAAATAGCTTACACTTGCGCTATCAATGGAAAAAGGGTAATAAAGAGTAGATTAGAACCGTGGAAGAGGAAAACCACAGTTATTATTTACTGAGGTATACCACACTTTTTTAAATAGAGATATTTGCGGCTGAACAGTGAGCGACACACTCAAACTGTTTTTTTTAGATACAAATGGCCCAAAAGTGGATAATACAGAGGTTTGAACCGTGAAACTGCAAAGCCACGCTTGTATTTCTCGGGCCTACACCAGACTATTTTCAACAGATATATTTGTGTCTGAAAAATCAGGGAGACACTATTATTTTTTTTTTTTACAGCAAAAAATGCAAAAAGCAGGATAATAGAGATTTTTTACCGTGGAACAGCAAAAGCACACTTCTGTCTCTCTGGCCTACACCAGACTATTTTCAACAGATATATTTGTGTCTGAAAAGTCAGGGAGACACTATTATTATTTTTATACAGCAAAAAATGCCAAAAACAGGATAATAGAGATGTTTTATCGTGGAACAGCAAAACCACAGTAATAATTTACTGGTGTATACTCAAACTGTTGTTTTTTTTAGATACAAATGGCCCATAGAACTGCAAAACCACACTTCTATTTCTATGGCCTACACCAGACTGTTTTCAACAGATATATTTGTGTCTGAAAAGTCAGAGGCCCACTTTTTTTTTTTGGGGGGGGGGGGGGGGACACCAAAGGTTAATTAGATGGGTATTTGTACATTGTGAAGGAGGAAAAAAAAAAGAAAATAAAAAAAAGGGTTTTTCCTGGCCCCCGGGACCTGGAGCTAAGTCCAGCAATTTCAGCAACAGGAGCAGCACACAGGACTGTAATGCAGCGTTTGCTGGTATAACCACTGCATCTCCTATACAGCCTGCCTGCCTGCCTGATATACCTGGGATGGATATTAGTCCTGAGAAGGACTGTTTGCTTGATCTGGCAGCCTTTACAGACCCTACACTAACTATTTTGCAGGATATGTCACTCCCTAAATCAGCAGCGCTGTCCCTACACTGTCTGATCCGGAGCGACTGTGTCCAAGATGGCGGCGCTCGGTTTTAAATACTCAAGGTGACGCTGTGCGGCCAGCCAATCACTGTAATGCCCACAAACAACATGGCTGCGGCATTACAGTGACTGGCTGGCAATCCCTGCATGTTCATTGGCTCTGTAAAGAGCGCCAAACATGCAGGGCGGAAACCCGAGCTCCCGCCCGAGTAACCCGGAAATGCTTGGTGCTCGCCGAACATCCCGAGTAGCGTGATGCTCGGGCGAGTACCGAGCAGTGTCGAGCATGTTCGCTCAACACTACTCCTAACAAAAGCATTAGTGGAAACTCGATCATTTACCGAACTGTGGCTGATTTTTGCAGATTTTGAGGAAAATGATCGGGAATCCGAGCATGAATCCGAATGTGCAATGTTCATGCCGACTTTGAGATTGGCAAACATTTTCCGAATAAGTTTGTTCATCTCTAGTCTTGAGAGACATCCAAATCTTAATATCACATTCATCAAAGTAGTCAATGTAGAAACTTATCAGGAGAATTTTTGAGCACATTAATAACCAGTAAAAATTAAATAGATATGGAGAAATATCTCCCAAAAAGAAATGTTCACTCTCACAAGCAGCCTCCTGAGATGGTTCCTGGTAGTGCACACAGAGAAGTCTTACAATACAGAGTCCAAAAGCAAAGTAAGATGGTGGCTTCTCTTTTATTCCAAAATTTCCTCTCACATCAAGCAATGAAGCCAATAATGTTGAAACTAGTAGAAATCAAATAGGCTAAAGAGTATCAGGACTTAAATCCATATACTTACATAATAACTTTCTTGGGAGGGCTTGCTACACAGATCACTTCTCAAACAGATTCTCTTAGCAAAATTTAATGCTGATAGAAGACCTGAAGAACAAATATCATTGGAGGAATGCCAGAGTTAAATTATTACCTGAGTCCTGGTAGTCCGACTCAGGTCACTCAGAAAGGTCACTATGGAACTCTTAATTGACCTCTTAAGCGTGTAGAGAGCAGACAGCATTATAATAGAAATAATACATTGAGCAATAAGAACAAAGTCCAAGGGAAATGGTGTGTGGACTGTTGATATTCACCCAGCAGCAAAAGAACACATAGAAATCCAATATGATGGAGCAGACCTAACATTTTTCCAAGCCATAATATCAGAAATGCTTTCCAAGAGTAAATAGTTGTAACTACTACTAGATGTTGTGTGACAGAACAATCTTCAGTATACCTGGTTCTTCCTCTTTGTGGTTGCTCTGATTAAAAATAAGTGCATGATGATCATCCAAACACCAAGTAATTTGGAGAAAGCTTTGCCACTTCTGAGTATTGCACCATTCTGAATCCTATACTTTTGCCAACATCTGGACTTATGGAACTTCTTGTGTATAAAATTATGTGAGAGCGCCCTCCATGACCCATATGATTTGGAATACCTCCACATCCCCTACTATTTTTGCTTTTTCTTCACCTGTTCTTGAAGTATGCTGTATTCTTGCTCCTATACTGTATCTCTTCATATCTTGAGACAAGTTAATATACAAAGTCCTTCTTACACACGTGGTCAAAATTGTTGGTACCCCTCGTTTATTGAAGGAAAAACCCACAATGGTCACAGAAATAACTTGAATCTGACAAAAGTAATAATAAATTAAAAATCTTTGAAAATGAACAAATGAAAGTCACATATTACTCTTCAACCCTGCTTCCATAGAATTTAAAAAAAAATTAAACTCATGAAATAGGCCTGGACAGAAATAATGGTAAACCTTCAAAATAATGTGACAAAAGGGACATGTTAAATGAAGTTGTGTCCACTAATTTGCATCACAGGTGTCGACAATCTTGTAATCAGTCAGTGGGCCTGTAAATAGGGCTACAGATACTCAGAGTGCTGTTTGGTGACATGGTGTGTACCACACTCAACATGGACCAGAGGAAGCAAAGGAAAGAGTTGTCTCAGGAGATTAGAAAGAAAATTATAGACAAGCATGTTAAAGGTTATAAGACCATCTCGAAGCAGCTTGATGTTCCTGTGACTACAGCTGCACATATTATTCAGAAATTGAAGATCCATTGGACTGTAGCCAACCTCCCTGGACGTGGCTGCAGGAGGAAAATTGATGACAAATCAAAGAGACGGATAACACGAATGGTAACAAAAGAGCCCAGGATAACTTCTAAAGAGATTGAAGGTGAACTTCAAGCTCAAGGAATATCAGATCGCACCATCCGTCGTTGTTTGATCCAAAGTAGACTTCATGGGAGATGACCAAGGAGAACACCATTGTTGAAAACAAATCATAAAAAAGCCAGACTGGAATTTGCCAAACTATATGTTGACAAGCCACAAAGCTTCTGGGAGAATGTCCTGTGGACAGATGAGACAAAAAAGGAAGATTTTGGCAACGCACATCAGCTCTATGTTCACAGATGGAAAAATGAAGCATATCAAGAAAATAACATTGTCCCTACTGTGAAACATGGAGGAGGCTCTGTTATGTCCTGGGGCTGCTTTGCTGCATCTGGCACAAGGTGTCTTGAATCTTTGCAGGGTACAATGAAATCTCAAGACTATCAAGGGATTCTAGAAAGAAATGTGCTGCCCAGTGTCAGAAAGCTTGGTCTCAGTCGCAGGGCATGGGTCTCGCAACAGGATAATGACCCAAAACAAGCAGCTAAAAACACCCAGGAATGGCTTAGAGGAAAACTTTGGACTATTCTTAAGGGCCTTCTATGAGCCCTGACCTAAATCCGATTGAACATCTTTGGAAAGAGTTGAAACATGCTGTCTGGAAAAGGCAACCTTCAAACATGAGAGAACTGGAGTAGTTTGCTCATGACGAGTGGGCCAAAATACCTGTCAAGAGGTGCAGAAGTCTCATTGACAGTTACAGGAATCGTTTGATTGCAGTGATTGCCTCAAAAAGTTGTTCAACAAAATATTAAGTTAAGAGTATCATCATTTCAGTCCAGGCCTATTTCATGAGTTTAATTTTTTAAACAATTCTGTGGAAGCAGGGTTTAAAAGCAATGTCTGACTTTCATTTGTTCATTTTCATAGATTTTTAATTTATTACTTTTGTCACATTCAAGTTATTTCTGTGACCATTGTGGGTTTTTCTTTCATTAAACGAGGGGTACCAACAATTTTGACCACGTGTGTACAAGCAGAAATAGAAGTATATGCAGTAAAAGGATAGCAAATCAGAAGGTAGAGATTGCTTCCCACACACAAAATACCATGCTGAAGCACAGTTTAGTAGCTCTAGAATCCTTGTACTGTCTGCCTTTGGCCTTTCACCTTCTTAACGCATCCCAATTACTCCTATTTTGAAAATCACTCTTTTATTTCACATCTTAAAGGGTTCTAATTCTGATTGTCAATATGAACTAACAAACTGCAAGCATCACTATATGAAGTTTTAACATAAAAAGATTGAATTAACCTAACAAAACGCATCACATTATACTCCTCCTCCACAAGGTAAAAGAGAACATAATGTTCCATCAGAAGACATATTTTAATGAACACAAAATTCACAGATATCCAAAAAAACATTCCATTTGATGGATACACAAATGCCTCTTGAGCCCAGTATTGAAAGGTGTCACTATTTTAATACAAACATCTTTACCCATTTGTAAGGTACTTTTGTTAAGGGCACTATCATTATTAAGATGTACATTTTAGTAAACATTTACATTGCTAACAAATTAAATCTCATAATTTCATACGACACTGAATGATTTAAAATACTTTACAGAAGGTCAGATCATATTTATCATATTTGTCACAGATGACTATTAGTAAATTGTAGAGATGACCAGGTCAATGCACTTTTAATTCACTTTGAGTCGAATTTCCTGATATTTGCAGGTCCCCGAAAATTCAAACAATTTGGTTTCCTGCGCATATCTTGCTTTGCTGTGCATGAAAAAATACAGCTATTTGCTGCACATTATAAATCAATGAAAAGTGTTGAGGCAATCATTAGAGATGAGCAGATCCTTTGAAATTTCAATTTGCCAAATTTAAAAAATTTTGGCAAAAAAGTTTTATTGCAACAAGAAATTTGCGCCAATCTCTTTACTGGAATGCTTATAGTTGCTCAGAAAATACACATGGGTAAAGTAGAGCAGGCGAGAACCCTTCTGACCATTAGAGTTTACATTTTATAGGAAAGAGAGGACCCAGCTACACTTTTCAGGCGAGAAAGAGAGAGGGAGACAGAGAGAGATGGAAAGAGAGAGGTCACCACTGACCATAAGAGCTTACACACTACAGAATAGCGAGAGATATACACAGTGACTATGGAGAGGGAAAACAACTACAAATTGTGCTCTTCTGGGAACCACTGATCTGTGATGGCCCAAATACTGACCACCATAGTAATAAATACATAAACTATTGAAACGAACTGGCAGCGTTGTACAATCTATCTAAAAAATGGTGTACTGGGAACTCCAAATGGAATCAATTAACCTACAGAGAGCACGGAGTACATTCCCATTCAAACAACAAAAAAATGTTGGTAATTAAAAACACATATTTATTCAATCATTTAAAATATACATGCAAAAAGGACAAAAGTACATATATAAAAATAGTAAGTCATTCGGGGTGAAAGTCACAAAACAGAGCCGCAAAAAGTACTCAATCCTTGTTCCCACAGTATAATGGTATATATAAAGTAGATAAAGTAGTATCAAACAAATAAATAGAGAATAATACAGTGTACAGAATTTAACAATGAATGTCACACAATCACCCATAGAGAAATACCTATAGGTAGTGAGTTACCTGGTAAAACCCCCTCCATCCAGGATCTAAAGTGTTAAAAGTGCAGTCATATTTAGATCAGAGGGGGCTTACCCATATGAGAAACAGGGATTAGCGTGCGACTCTGAAAGCCCCGACGCGTGTTTCGCGTTGCTTCTTCGGGGGGCTGTGGTTGTGGCAAACTACTTGGCATACCTAAATACAATCCCGGGATTGGTGGCAGGTGGTACCGCTGATTGAATGCAGCGCATGAGCGGTGGGCAAGTTCCCCCATGACGCGTCACAAAAGGCAAGATTCCCGGTGGGAGTGCGGGTGGGAACAATGCGTTCCAAATGACGTCACTGACCCGCACCACCATCATAACGGAAGCCTCCCAGGACGCGCCATGTAGAGGAGAGCGCAACGCATGCGCGGCACAGCGGCGGCCATCTTAAGTAAGGGACACAGAGAGGATGGATAAGTATGATTCGTACTTCACATGTAGTGGTGAATACACACCAAATGAGAAGGCGTGGATGTACAATAAATATATCCCCTCCTTCCAAAGACAATATATGTAGAGTCCCCAAATCCGTGACGTGTCTATTAGACACCATATACCAAAGGAGGGAAGGGATAAGAAACACAGTATACATAGATCCCATAGATATTATAATCGGTAAAGCCATATCACTAATACATGTTGCCAAATAGATCCTGATGATTGTCTCTAGTCCACATGTATTATGATGGATCCAAAGAGTTCCTGATTCTCTCCTCATCCTAGCGTTATATCCAGATAAGTTTGAAGTTGTCTTCCAAAGAAAAATGCCTTCTCAATGTCTAAGGACTGATGATAAATAGTCCAAATGCCAAAAAATCAAAACTCCGGGATGCATGAGTTGTATGACGTCTTGATGAACAAACTATAAGACAAATACAATAAATAAAAAAGAAAAAAACCACCCATTAAAAACAAGGAAGAATGAATGATTTCACAAGAAAGAGGCGAAACTGTTATGCTCGTTAAGGCCACGAGGAGACACCGTGTCCAGGATAGTAATCCAACGGCATTCACGCTGCGCCAGAGTACGTTTATAGTTCTCTCCTCTGATCCCCAAATGTACTCGGTCAATGCCGCAAAATTTAAGTAGGGAAGGATCACAACCATGATACAGGCGAAAATGTCAGGGGATAGTTTTAAGAATAGACATGTCCGAGACTTCCCTGGCTGCTAAAATATCCCTCACATGTTCCCTAATGCGCACACGGAACTCTCTCGAAGTAAGGCCTACATAGCTCAGGTTGCAAGGATAGATGGCCAAATAGATTACATAACTCGAGCTGCATGAGATATAGTGTGTAATCTTGAATTCCGTGTGCACGTGGGCAGATCTAAAAGTCTTAGAACGCAGGATATTCCTGCAGGCCAAACATGACCCGCAGGGATAACATCCCCATTTTTGTTTCGTAGGTCCGAAGGGAGTCGGAGTGGGGGCCACATAATGACTATGGACCAAGGAGTCTCTCAAACTCTTACCCCTCCTAGCTGTCATCAAAGGTTTATCAGGTAAGATCCTATTCAAAGTCGGTTCTGTTTTTAAAATGGACCAATGTTTATTTAAGATCTTCCTAATTGAATGCCAATGGCTGTTAAAAGTAGAGATAAATCTAATGGGTGGATTTGTCACCCGATTTTTATTCGAGGTGGCCAAGAGTAGATCACGTGGAGTACCCTTCGCACGTCGATAGCCTTATTTTATACTCCGTGCACTATATCCCCTTTCGCTAAATCTCTGGCCAAGGTCACGAGCCCGAGCCTCAAAGACTGAGTCACTAGAACAAATTCGTTTCATTCTAAGGTACTGTCCAATGGGGATGGCCTTAATAGTTGATGGTAAATGAGCCGATGTTGCATGTAGTAAGGAATTTACTGATGTTTCCTTCCTAAAGACATCAGTCTGTAGCAGGCCATCCCCCCGGACAGTAATCTTGATGTCAAGAAAATCAATCTCAGTAGCATGACACTTATACGTAAGTTTGATGTTACGATCATTAGTATTTAAACATGAGACAAAGTCTTGGAGCTCGTGTTCGGAACCCTGCCAGATAATCAGGACATCGTCTATGTACCGATACCAGCACTGCGCATGGGAGGCGGCATCCGCTCCGTCCCCGAAAATCTCCCTCTCCCAAAATTGAGTGGGAATGTACTCCGTGCTCTCTGTAGGTTAATTGATTCCATTTGGAGTTCCCAGTACACCATTTTTTAGATAGATTGTACAACGCTGCCAGTTCGGTTCAATAGTTTATGTATCTATTAATACTGTGTCTTTTCACAGCAAGTGGATCCGAGCTGATGGATCAAAGGAAACGTGAGCAGACTTGGCTCACGCAATTGAATAAGGTCTTCGGGGAGGAGTCCTCCGTGGTTTTAACTACAAGGGAGAATGATGATTTAATTTCTAAACTAAAGGTCTTGCACAACAAAAAAATTTGCCTTTGGTGGAATAAGGCTTTTCTTGAACGTTATGTCTCTAAAGGCTTAATCCCGAGGGGCCTCCGTGTCCAGGTTTTTCCTGCTTTCGATTTTGAGGATGATATATTAGTGAAGGAATGGGAAGACCTATCATCTACATGTTCAAAGGGCTTCATGGAACTCCTTATTAAATCAAAGGAATCATCTCTGCGAAGTATAGAAATAGAGATTATTCGACTACAGGAAGTGATATCCAGTAAATTGACCCCAGAAGCACTACATAAATTTAATGCGGACATGGACAATGAATTCCTCAAATGGGAAGGGGAGATAGTTGCCTCAAAAACGAAAAAATATCAGAGAGATTTATCAGATTTTAACCAAAAACGTGTATATAAATGGAGGGGCAAGAAAGGTCCCAATAGACCAGGTATGGGTAACCGATGGAACTCAGTCTCATCCATATCATCTGTGGATGAAGAACCACTCAGAAACAACCAACCTAATACCAGTTATGCGAAATTTAGTGGGTAGAAATATTCAGGACAGTGGAAATCGAAATCTTACTCCAAACGTAAACTAACTCCTCCACACTCTGTGGAAAAGAAACCTAAATCTGCTACTTTGGAGGTAATTAACCTTTCGACCCATGTCTTGACTGATGATCAAAAAAAAGTACTTTCATTTGGCCTGTCTTTTGTCCCCACTAATAAGTATGATTTCTTTGTAGTCTGAAAGGATCTTCAGTTGTTTCTGAAAAAGGTGACCTTACGGAAACTACATGCCAGACCTGGGAGTAATGATTGTTTGGATACAACTATTGAAAGACAGGCCCTAACAGCTTTGGAGGAGTTGGAGAATGAAAACGCCCCAGCCCCTACAGGTACTTTTCCTAATACGATATTGGCCAGATCCACGACCTTCCCTCCTTTCTCCCTCTGCCCACAAGTGGAGATATTTAATAAACTTGTTAGTGACGATCTGAGGGCCCTGTCTGGATATTCTAGACATGAGAACCTCACAGTTGGACAGAGAAAAGCACTTGTGGAGCTACAACATCTTACTGATGTTGTTTTTAAACCGGCGGACAAGGGAGGGAACATCGTGGTCTGGCCAATAACTAAATATGAAAAAGAAGCTTTCAGACAGCTTAGAGATCGTACTTCCTATATGTCACTGCCTTCGAACCCTTTAGTGGCCTATTCTATGGAACTTGGGGATAACTTAGAGAGGGCCTATGAACAGGGGATTATCCCGAAAAAAGTGTTTGAGGGGTTATGTGTCCAAGAACCTGTGGTTCCTACCTTTTATTTGCTCCCCAAGATTCACAAAAGTCTTGTGGAGCCCCCAGGACGTCCCATCGTCTCTGGCATTGGAGGACTTTGTGACCCAGTCTGTAAGTTCATAGAATATTATCTACATCCACTGGTAGAGACGCTCCCCTCCTATGTCAGAGATACTGGTGATGTCCTTCGGAAAATTTATGGCCTGTACTTGGATGCCGATATGGTTCTGGCGGCAATTGACGTAGAATCATTGTATACTAGTATAGGACATGATGACGGGCTACGGGCGGCAGAGTTTTTTCTTGCTACTAGTGGCCTGGAAGCCTCACTCCGTGCACTTGTCTTAGAACTACTTCAATATGTCCTTACACATAATTTCTTTACATTCAATGACAGATTCTTTTTGCAGAGGCGTGGCACTGCGATGGGCGCGGCGTGTGCTCCGTCTTACGCTAATCTCTTTCTCGGATTTTGGGAGAGGGAGTTTTTCGGGGATGGAGCGGATGCCGCCTCCCATGCGCAGTGCTGGTATCGGTACATAGACGATGTCCTGATTATCTGGCAGGGTTCCGAGCACGAGCTCCAAGACTTTGTCTCATGTTTAAATACTAATGATCGTAACATCAAACTTACGTATAAGTGTCATGCTACTGAGATTGATTTTCTTGACATCAAGATTACTGTCCGGGGGGATGGCCTGCTACAGACTGATGTCTTTAGGAAGGAAACATCAGTAAATTCCTTACTACATGCAACATCGGCTCATTTACCATCAACTATTAAGGCCATCCCCATTGGACAGTACCTTAGAAGGAAACAAATTTGTTCTAGTGACTCAGTCTTTGAGGCTCGGGCTCGTGACCTTGGCCAGAGATTTAGCGAAAGGGGATATAGTGCACGGAGTATATAAAAAAAGGCTATCGACGTGCGAAGGGTACTCCACGTGATCTACTCTTGGCCACCTCGAATAAAAA
This sequence comes from Phyllobates terribilis, assembly GCF_046119375.1. NCBI lineage: Eukaryota > Metazoa > Chordata > Amphibia > Anura > Dendrobatidae > Phyllobates > Phyllobates terribilis. Next base: position 290,169,778 of record NW_027362761.1, read on the forward strand.
TCCGGTGACAAATCCACCCATTAGATTTATCTCTACTTTTAACAGCCATTGGAATTCAATTAGGAAGATCTTAAATAAACATTGGTCCATTTTAAAAACAGAACCGACTTTGAATAGGATCTTACCTGACAAACCTTTGATGACAGCTAGGAGGGGTAAGAGTTTGAGAGACTCCTTGGTCCATAGTCATTATTTGGCCCCCACTCCGACTCCCTTCGGACCTACGAAACAAAAATGGGGATGTTATCCCTGCAGGTCATGTTTGGTCTGCAGGAATATCGTGCGTTCTAAGACTTTTAGATCTGCCCACGTGCACACGGAATTCAAGATTACACACTATATCTCATGCAGTTCGAGTTATGTAATCTATTTGGCCACCTGTCCTTGCAACCTGAGCTATGTAGGCCTTACTTCGAGAGAGTTCCGTGTGCGCGTTAGGGAACATGTGAGGGATATTTTAGCAGCCAGGGAAGTTTCGGACATGTCTATTCTTAAAACTATCCCCCGACATTTTCGGCTGTATCATGGTTGTGATCCTTCCCTACTTAAATTTTGCGGCATTGACCGAGTACATTTGGGGATCAGAGGAGGGAACTATAAACGTAATCTGGCGCAGCGTGAATGCCGTTGGATTACTATCCTGGACACGGTGTCTCCTCGTGGCCTTAACGAGCATAACAGTTTCGCCTCTTTCTTGTGAAATCGTTCATTCTTCCTTGTTTTTAATGGGTGTTTTTTTTCTTTTTTATTTATTGTATTTGTCTTATAGTTTGTTCATCATGACGTCATACAACTCATGCATCCCGGAGTTTTGATTTTTTGGCATTTGGACTATTTAACATCAGTCCTTAGACATTGAGAAAGCATTTTTCTTTGGAAGACAACTTCAAACTTATCTGGATATAACGCTAGGATGAGAAGAGAATCAGGAACTCTTTGGATCCATCATAATACATGTGGACTAGAGACAATCATCAGGATCTATTTGGCAACATGTATTAGCGATATGGCTTTACCGATTATAATATCTATGGGATCTATGTATACTGTGTTTCTTATCCCTTCCCTCCTTTGGTATATGGTGTCTAATAGACACGTCACGGATTTGGGGACTCTACATATATTGTCTTTGGAAGGAGGGGACATATTTATTGTACATCCACGCCTTCTCATTTGGTGTGTATTCACCACTACATGTGAAGTACGAATCATACTTATCCATCCTCTCTGTGTCCCTTACTTAAGATGGCCGCCGCTGTGCCGCGCATGCGTGGCGCTCTCCTCTACATGGCGCGTCCTGGGAGGCTTCCGTTATGATGGTGGTGCGGGTCAGTGACGTCATTTGGAACGCATTGTTCCCGCCTGCACTCCCACTGGGAATCTTGCCTTTTGTGACGCGTCATGGGGGAACTTGCCCGCCGCTCATGCGCTGCATTCAATCAGCGGTACCACCTGCCACCAATCCCGGGATTGTATTTAGGTATGCCAAGTAGTTTGCCACAACCACAGCCCCCCGAAGAAGCAACGCGAAATGCGTGTCGGGGCTTTCAGAGTCGCACGCTAATCCCTGTTGCTCATATGGGTAAGCCCCCTCTGATTTAAATATGACTGCACTTTTAACACTTTAGATCCTGGATGGAGGGGGGTTTTACCAGGTAACTCACTACCTATAGGTATTTCTCTATGGGTGATTGTGTGACATTCATTGTTAAATTCTGTACACTGTATTATTCTCTATTTATTTGTTTGATACTACTTTATCTACTTTATATATACCATTATACTGTGGGAACAAGGATTGAGTACTTTTTGCGGCTCTGCTTTGTGACTTTCACCCCGAATGACTTACTTTTTTTATATATGTACTTTTGTCCTTTTTGCATGTATATTTTAAATGATTGAATAAATATGTGTTTTTAATTACCAACATTTTTTTGTTGTTTGAGTGGGAATGTACTCCGCACCATAGTAATAAAGTATGATAATTTGGAAAATGTCATAGCTGTAGGGCATTATGAGGAAGCAGCCAAGAAAAATTATATTAGTCGGCTCTCTGATTTTTCAGTAGTGTGGGAAAGGCAAGGATTTTTTTAGTAACCACAAATCAAATCTCAAAATGTTTGAATTCGCTGAGAACTGCAAAATTCAGGAAATTCTCCATGGATCGATCTACTTAACTCTACTAACCATCTAACCCAGAAAAAGGAAATCCTGTGAGCTAATCTGCCTTTAAATAGTCATAATACCTATGTATCTATTGGAAATTATTAGTGATGAGAGAGCATGCTCGATACTGTTCGGTACTCGCCCGAGCATCTCACTGCTCGGTACTCGCCCGAGCATCTCACTGCTCGAGATGTTCGGCGCTCGCCAAGTATTTCCAGGGTTGCTCGGGTCCGCTTCCTGCATGTTTGGCGCTTTTTAGAGAGCCAATGAACATGCTAGGATTGTCTGCCACACACTGTAATGCCACAGCCATGTTGGTTGTGGCATTACAGTGATTGGCTGGCCACACAGCGTCATCAGGTCATTATCAGACCTGGCGCCACCATGCTCGTCACAGTCTACTCCGGAATCAGGCAGTGTAGGGAGAGCTGCTGCTGAGGTAGGGAGAGATTTGTTTGTTTCTTAAGTTAGTGTAGGTGTACCAAACTATATTAGAGACACATATCCATCTCAACAAATAGTCCTTCTGAGGACTAATCCAGCTGAATAGATATCAGTGGTGCTATGCAGGCAGGCACTGTATGTGGCAGACTGCAGTGCATATAGAAAGAGGGTCCATTCCAGTTCTGTCTGCTGGTGCTTTTACAGATATTTCTAGAAATAGCCCCAGGTATCAGGGGCTAGGAATATTTTTCTTTTTATCTTAATCCTGATTATTTGCTTAAAAAGCAATCCAGAGAACACCGTTTTTCTGCTCCATTTGCTTGTTGGCACTGCAGAATACAGCCAGATCCTTTCCATATTATAGAGCTAAAAATCCATCTATTTAAAACTGGTTTGTCCATCACACGGATCACATATAAATGCGCTGAAAATTCTGACATTTCTTGCCTCCATTGAAATTTTGTTGCAGTGTGATAGCAAAGTTATTGACACCAGTTCGCTGTTAAAAATAGTTACCTACAGGCCATCTATTTAAAACTGTGGTTTCTCAGTTACATGGATCACATATAAGTGCGCTGAAAATTCTGCCATTTCTGTCCTCCATTGAAATTTTGTTGCAGTGTGTCAGTGAAGTTATTGACACGAGGTCGCTGTTAAAAATAGTTATCTACAGGCCAGCTATTTAAAACTGTGGTTTATTTTTGGTTGGCAGGCAGAGTCCAACAAAGGTTTTTTACTGTGGCAAATTTGATACAGTCTACTAGAAGGCAGATACTATTTTAGTGGCGTTTAACTTGTCCTGGTTTCACAGTAAAAAAAAACAAACTTCTCTTACTAGGCCCAGTCCAAAAAATATTTTTTCCTGTGCCAAAAGTCATACAGTGCTATAAGCCAGCTACTACTTCAGTGGCAGTCAAATTCAGCTTGTACGCACAGTCAAACCTATATATATTTTTGGTTAGCTGGCAGAGTCCACCAAAGATTTTTTACTGTGGCAAAGTTGATCCAGTCTACTAAAAGGCAGATCCTATTTTAGCGGCGTTGAATAGTCCTGGTGTCACAGTAAAAAAAAAAAAACCTTCTCTTACTAGGCTCAGTCCAAAAATTATTACAGTGCTATAAGCCAGCTACTACGTCAGTAGCGGTCAAAGTCAGCTGTATGCAAAGCTTATGCAGAGTAACCCAAAAATATTTTTTGCTCTGAGTAAAGTGATACAGCTGGCTAGATCTGAGTTTGAAATATTTTGGAGCATGTATTCTATGTCATACTGGCCTCATCCACATTCAAATAATTGTTTTCTTCTGTTCCTAAGGTAATACAGCAGGGGACATCTCAGTTTGAAATTGTTTGGAAAATATCTCTTAGGTTTTATCAGCCTCATGCTCACTAACACATTTCTTTTGTCTGTTAGTAATGTTATACGGCAGGCCATAGCTTACCTTGTCATTTAGTGTCGCTGAAATTCAGGTGTGTGCTGAGCTATTGCACAGGAAAAAAACATATTTTTCTTTAGTTATTTGCATGCTCCTACCACTATATCTGACCAACATGAGTGGGAAAAAGAGGGCGTGGTGGAAGGGGAAATAGGCTTGGTGTTCAAGGTGTACATGGGGTATGTGGTAATGTTAGTGAAAGCATTATTGAGCCAACTCAAACAGGTCCTATCCAAAGATAACTGACAACTTATGTTAGTGGATGGCCTACTTCACTCCCTTCCTTTGGCATCTGCACAGCGATATGCCTTGGTGATAAGAGCCAGAAAGATCAGGTGCTCCAGTGGATTGCAAGCTCTGCTTCCAGTGCCCTCTCCTCTTCTTCCTCCTCCTCAACATCATAAGGCAGTACAGTCCACAGAGGTGGCACCCCAATTACCCATGCTTCCCCCCACGTCACAACTGGCCAACTGCCCAACTGACTGTAGCGAACCACAGATGGGTGAGTCTGTAGAACTCTTCATCAATTCTATACCATGGATATCAGAAGTGTACTCCAAACAGTCCCAGAGTCAAGGGGAGGAAAGCATCTGCATTGATGCCCAAAATTTTTTTAGCTTGGATTCGGAGCATGACAAAGTAGGGTCCGAGCAGGTTCCTGACCCTCGTCACCAGACGTTAACTGCAGGAGAGGGAGGTGATCCCGATGAGACTCTGATACTTGAGGCTCATGCAGACTGTACTGTGATGACAGGGCAACAAGAGTAGAAGGGTCACTCTGAGGGCAAGGAATGGGATAACACATTAGATAATGACGAGGCAGAAGATCCTACTTGGTGTGAACCCAGAGTCATGCAGCCGAGTAGCTCATCTGAGGAGGTGGAGGAAGACGAGGTTACATTTTTCCCTATGGCGCAGACACGGAGTGAAGCAAGCACGAGGAGCACTGCATCCTTAGCCACAACCGTGGCTGTGGCCAGCAGCGGTCATGTGTCTGCAGCTTGCATGGGCAGTAAGGGTTGCCTAGCATGCGCCTTTTTTGTCACTGCAAAGGATGAGCCAACTCACGTTATCTGCAAACTTTGCGATGAAAAACTCAGTAGAGGGAAAAACTGCAATAATTTGACTTCTACATGCATGAACGTTTACATGCTCAAACAACATTCTTTATTCTGGGAATCTTACCGCGCTGAAATGCGGACCAGCGCACCTGAACAACCATCAGCTGCCCCATAAAATGCATCCGCTGCTTCTTCCTCCTCCACTGTTACCGTGCCAAATATTGTCACACAGGTCTCCCATCGCAGAATTTCTGGTTCTTTACCCGCTCCAATCAGGCTGAGTGACGGCCCGTCAGCTGTAATGGAAGCCGACACGCCTGCTGTGTTTGTTTCACTGAGCACACCGCACGTTACTCAATCCACCGTAACATCTGCACCTTACTCACGCTCCACCAGTTTTTCTGGTTCACCATACTCCCCCCTCTCTCAGCACCTTAGCCAGCCCTCGGTCCCGCAGTTGTGGTCACGTAAAAGATTGTTTCATCCTGCGCATGACAAAGCTTGGTAGATACAGATGGTTTCAGAAAACTGATGGCCGTTGCGGGTCCCCAGTACCAGTTGTCCAGTCACCATTACTTCTCTAAGAAAACTGTGCCTGCACTACACCAGCATGTCGCAGACAACATCACCCGTTCTTTGTCTAAATCTATGTGTGCCAGGGTGCATTTTACCACAGTCACCTGGAAGAGTAAGCATGGCCAAGGGCGTTACATCTCATTGACTTGGCACTGGGTGACTCTGGTGGCTGGGGGGGCAGGCGGGGTTAGAACCCTCCTGTTAGTTTTTTTCTATTTTGTGGTCACGTGACCTGCTGCCTATTTATTCCAGCTCCGCCCTCCTGACTTTGCTGGACTTCAGTGTTACTTTGACTCTTAATCTTGCCAGGTGCTTTGTACCTATCTCTTTAGTTTGCTTGGTCCTTGGACCTCTAAGTACTTTTTGTCTGTTTGTCTTTTTGCTCCGCTACAACTTCTGCTAGGAGGTGTCAAATTTTGTCCCAGTCCTTAGTACTTTTAGGGACCCCTTCCTTATATCTATAGGTCTGCGTTCAGACTAGCTGAGGACGAAGGCGGGTCTGTTCACAAGGAACAGGTTGCCCGCTGCAGCATAGGGAATCAGCTTAGTCCTATTGTAGGGACAGTTTTCCTTTCTTTCCTTAGTTCATGTAGCAGATCATAACAGTAAGTCCAGCCCAATACAAAAGAAACTCTAAGGATAGAAATCCGGAGATCAGCATGGTGTCTGTTCAGGAATTGGCTCAACGCCTGCAGGGATTGTCTCTTGAGGTGGCCGATCTCCAGCAACATGTGAGTAGCTGTCCTGGAGCGCATTTTGTGGAACCGAAGGTAGGACTGTCTGATTTTTTTTATGGTAAACAACAAAAAATTTTTTCATTTAAAAATGCTTGTTTATTATATTTTTGTTTGAGACCCAAGTCCTCTGGGAATGAATCACAGCGCATTGGGTTTATCATGTCACTTCTGCACAAGGAACCACAGGGATGGGCCTTTTCTCTTCAACCTAATGATTCATGCTTTAGATCAGTGGAGGATTTTTTTTCTGCTATGGGGTTGTTGTATGACGATCCTGATCGAGTCTCATCTGCTGAGACAGAACTGAGACGTTTGAAGCAGGGGTTGGGTGATGTTGAAAATTATTGTACACACTTCAGAAGGTGGTCTTCTGAAGTGGAATGGAATGATTCGGCGTTAAAATGTTTGTTTCTTGCTGGTCTAAGTGAAAGGGTTAAGGATCTGCTGATTGCTTTTCCTGCACCTGGAACCTTGCAAGAAGCCATGCAATTAGCTATACATGTTGACTGGAGACTGCGTGCCAGGGTTAATGAGGAGAAAACTCCTGCTATAGCAGCTCCTAGTCATCAGAGGGTCTGCTCGGACGACGGAGAACCGATGGAGATTGGGGCAATGTCACTCCGCTCTCAGGAAAAAGACCGCAGGTTTTCCAAGGGATTGTGTTTTTATTGTGGTAAATCTGACCATTTTATTAAGAACTGTGAGCTTCGGTTAAACAAAGAAAAAAAAAAGGTCAGTTAGGCCAGTATTGCTTGTTTAATCTCTAAGGGAGTATTTCTTCCAGGGAGTACCTCAGTGCAGGAGGAGTTGATTGAATTTCAAGTATTTGTGGATTGTGGTTCAACACTGAATGTGATTGATAAGGGATTTTTGGAAAAACTTAAATTAGAATCCAAACCTTTGTCATCTCCTATTTCTGTGGTTGCTGTTAATAACACTCCTTTGAAATGTATTACTCACAAGGTTGCTGAATTTCCCCTCACTATTAATGGTATACACCAAGAGAATTTGGATTTGGTGGTATTGGATAATTTACCTTCTCCAGTAGTTTTAGGTTTGCCTTGGTTAAAACTGCACAATCCTTTACTAGACTGGTCTACTAATGAGATTAAGTCTTGGAGTCCTAAGTGTTATGATAAATGTTGTAACGGTCGCATTGCTGCTGTGGAAAAAGGGGAATTACCTGTACCCTTCAGGATTTTTGGAACGCTTTTTCAGAGGAGGAGTCGCAAATTTTACCTCCTCGTAGGGATTGTGATTGCACCATTGAGTTTGTTCGTGGAGCTACTCTTCCCAAGAGTCGTTTATTTAATCTGACTATCCCTGAGAGAAAGGCCTTGGAGGAATACATACAGAGGAGCATGGCTGCTGGTCACATTAGACCTTCTTAGTCACCCGTGGCTGTTGGATTTTTTTTTGTAAAAAAAAAGGACAGCGGTTTACGTCCATGTCTGGACTTTCGCAAAATTAATAAAATTACCGTACGCAATTCCTACCCACTACCGTTAATTCCTGACTTGTTTAACCAGTTAGTGGGGGCCAAGTGGTTCTCTAAAATTGATCTCCGGGGCGCATACAATTTGTTGCAAATGAAGGAGGGTGATGAATGGAAAACTGCTTTTAACACTCCGGTGGGTCATTTTGAGAATCTGGTTATGCCTTTTGGTCTTACCAATGCACCAGCGTTTTTTCAGAACCTTATTAATGACATCCTGAGACTTTTGATTGGTAAGAATGTGGTTGTGTATTTGGATGACATTTTGATTTATTCGCTGGATCTGGAGTCTCATTGGCAGAGCATACGTGAGGTATTGCAGTTATTAAGTGACAATTCACTTTTTGCTAAGCTGGATAAATGCGAGTTCGCTGTGCAGAGGATTAGTTTTTTGGGCTACATTATCTCCAGCGAGGGCTTTGAGATGGACCCGGTGAAGGTTCAGGCTGTGCAGGAATGGCCTAGGCCTATTGGTTTGAAATCGATACAGAGATTTTTGGGTTTCGCCAATTATTACAGAAAATTCATTAAGAATTTATCTATAATTGTTAAGCCACTGACCGATCTCACCAGGAAAGGTGCGAATATGGTCCAGTGGACTACTGAGGCCATTGAAGCTTTTGTGTATCTCAAGGAGAGGTTCAGTTCTGCCCCCATCCCTATGCAGCCTGATGAGACCAAGCCTTTTTTGGTCGAGGTTGATGCTTCTTCGGTGGGGGTCGGTGCGGTTTTGTCTCAGGAGAACAAGGATGGAGTTCAACCCTGTGCCTTTTTTTCGCAAAAAATTTCTGAAACCGAACTTAATTGTGATGTTGGTAATCGGGAATTGCTGGCTATAAAACTCGCATTTGAACATTGGCGTCATTTCTTGTAAGGTGCTAAATTTCCCATTCAGGTTTTCACTGATCATAAGAATCTGATCTATCTAGATGCTGCCAAGCGCTTGAATGCCCGTCAGGCTAGGTGGGCACTTTTTTTTTCGCGGTTTAATTTTTCTGTTACTTACATCCCGGGTACTAAGAATGTTAAAGCCGATGCTTTATCTCGCAGCTTTTCTCCCATAGTTGGTACCGAGGAGGAGGAGAGCATTTTACAGGAAGGAGTTGCGATAGCAGCATTGGACTCTGTTTTGGAAGATGGGATTCTGAAAGCCCAGGAGGATGCCCCATCTAACACTCCCCATGGGAGGATGCTTGTGCCTAGAACCTTTAGGAGAGATCTGTTTGTTGAGTATCATGAGTCTCGGTTGGCAGGTCATCCAGGAATTTCTGAGACTAAGAGTCTTGTAGGTCGCAGTTTTTGGTGGCCTGGGTGGCAGAAGGAAGTGGGTGCGTCAATGTACTGTGTGTGCTAGATCAAAGGCTTCACATGCTCCTGCTGCGGGGTTGCTTTGCCCTCTGGAGGTTCCTAGTGCTCCTTGGACGCATCTTGCAATGGATTTTATTACTGACCTTCCTGTGTCCGAGGGTTTCACTGTCATCTGGGTGGTCGTGGACCGTTTTAGCAAGATGTGTCACTTGGTTCCTTTCATTAAACTACCCTGCGCTAAGACACTCGCTAAGGAAATTGTCAGGCTCCATGGCGTTCCCACCGACATTGTTTCTGATTGGGGACCTCAGTTTGTGGCTCGTTTTTGGCGTGCCTTTTGTGACAGGTTGGGAGTCCATTTGTCATTTTCATCTGGGCATCATCCTGAGTCTAATGGACAGACAGAAAGAAAGAACCAGGATGTTGAGCCGTTTTTGCGTTGTTTTGTGGCAGACAATCAAGAGGGGTGGTCTGAGTTTCTGCCACTTGCTGAATTTGCTCTTAACAACCATACATCCTCTTCTGCTGGGTGTTCTCCGTTTTTTTGTTGTACAGGGAGACATCCGTCGTTTGGTTCGTTCTCCAAATTGGTGTCGGCTGTGCCGGAGGAGGAGAATTTTTCCGGTAATTTGGAGAGAGTTTGGACTGATGTACGTTGTAACCTTCAAGAGGCTAACAAAAAGTCCAAGAAGTATTTTAACAGGAAACGTCAAGAGGTTTTGTTTACGGTTGGTGACATGGTTTGGTTGTCCTCAAAGAATCTGTGGTTGAGGATTCCTTCTAAGAAATTGGGTCGGAAGTTTGTGGGATCATTTAAGGTGCTTATGGTGGTGAACCAGTCTGCTGTTAGGTTGGAGGTTCCCACCTCCTGGAAGATTAATCCGGTGTTTCATGTTTCCTTGTTGAAAAAAGCTGATGTATCGGATATGGATGCCACTGTCACAGTTCCTCCGGTGGTGGAAGACGGTGAATGCGAAATTTCTCGTATCCTGAATTCCAGAAGGCATAGAGGGAGATTGCAGTATCTCGTCGTTTTGAAAGGTTTCGGTCCTGAGGATGACTCCTGGGCAAGGGCGGATGATGTCTCTGCTCCTAAACTTATCAGAGCGTTTCACAGGAGGTTTCCTGATAGGCCTGGGCCTGGAGGATCCAGAGGATCCTCATAGAAGAGGGAGTACTGTTAGAACCCTCCTGTTAGTTTTTTTTCTAGTTTGTGGTCACGTGACCTGCTGCCTATTTATGCCAGCTCCGCCCTCCTGGCTTTGCTGGACTTCAGTGTTACTCTTAATCTAGCCAGGTGCTTTGTACCTATCTCTTTAGTTTGCTTGGTCCTTGGACCTCTAAGTACTTTTTGTCTGTTTATCTTTTTGCTCCGCTACAACTTCTGCTAGGAGGTGTCCAATTTTGTCCCTGTCCTTAGTACTTTTAGGGACCCCTTCCTTATTTCTATAGGTCTGCGTTCAGACTAGCTGAGGACGAAGGCAGGTCTGTTCACAAGGAATCAGCTTAGTCCTATTGTAGGGACATTTTTCCTTTCTATCCTTTGTTCTTGGTTTTTTGTCTTGTTTGCATTCTGTGCAATTTAAGGGTGTGGCATCCCCTTTGTTGAGCTGACTGGTATATATGTAGCTTACCACGGGCCTGGGTGGTCTGGAGTTGGGACCCGGTCCTATTTGTCTACCCTTTTATATGCAATACTTCAACTTTGATATACAGTAAGGTTTTTAATATAGGCAGTATAGGTACCGTCCCAATTTAGGGTCACCTTGCCGCTGGTGGGACGGCTTGTATACTTTTTTTGATCAAAAATAATTCACTAAGTACCCTATATTTATTATGCAACTTTGCTTTACATTTATATATAATGATGGTAGGGTATGAGATATATTTTTGTCTTTTGTCTTTTGTAGGTTTTTTTTATCCTTTGTTCTTGTAGCAGATCATAACAGGCGGGGAAGGGGCTGCTCCACAAATCTTGGAATCCCCAAGGCTTGTAGAAGAAACCTCTGTATTTCCCTCTTCCTCCGCTGCTTCTGCGTGCTCCAATTCCTCTAAGGCCTCCACCTGCGCACTCAACCTCTGCCTTAATGAGACATGCATTCCAAGGGAATACACACCACCACCATACTGCACAGTCTGGGCTCACCGTAATCAGGCAGTCTTCAAATTAATATGTCTTGGAGATCGCAGTCATACAGGTGAAGAATTGTGGGCAGCTCTCCAGGCTCAGTTTGAGCAATGGCTGTCTCCGTTGAACCTAGAGCCAGGAAAGGCCATGTGCAATAACAGTGCGAATCTGTTAGCGGCCCTAGGGCGAGGCAAGCTCACACATGTGCCTTGCATGGCTCATGTCCTTAACCTGGTGGTGCAGCGATTTCTCCGCCACTATCCTGGCCTGGATGAGCTGCTTCACAAAGTACGGAAGCTGTGTGCTCACTTCCACTGTTCACATTCCTCATGTCATCGACTTGCATCGATACAGAGGTCTTTGTCCATGCAAGTTAACAGGTTGATCTGCGATGTGTCAACACAGTGGAATTCCACTCTTCACATGTTGCAGCGACTGTGCCAGCAGCAACAAGGTCTGACGCTGCATGTCATGACGTATAGCTTGGGGCAATGCAGTACGGACTTGGGGCATATCACGTTTGCGGAGTGGGAACAGTTTAAGGACCTCTGCACCCTTCTGCATGGTTTTGACATGGCTACTAAACTGGTTAGTGCTGACGATGCCGTCATCAGTATCACTATTCCGGTCATATACATGCTGGAGCAAACTTTGAATAACGTGCGGCAGGAGGTGGTGGCCCCAGAAGAAGAGGAGGATGCGGAAGAGATACCAATGTCTCAAATTTCCAGACTGTCATCACACAGGCGGATGCCAAGTGATGGTGGATTACAGTGATCGAGGGAGTTTGGTGATACCAGGCAAACTGTTAGTGAAGGTTCAAGAGCCGAGAAACTAATGGAGGAGGAAGAGGTGATGGGCGAGCAGCTGTCAATAGACGAAGAGGATAATCATCCCCTCTCGTTTGAACTTGGTTGGCAGGGGGGGGTGGAGGAAACAAACATCAGTGTTACGCAGCCCACAATACAGCCTGGCTTTGGACTTCCTGGAAGAGCCCGACATATGAGTGTCTTCCTTATGCACTTTCTGCAACATGATCCCCGTATAGTTAGGATTCGAAATAATGCTGACTACTGGGTTGCCACTCTGTTAGATCCATGTTATAAGAGTCAATTTTGCCAGATGCTTCCCACCCTGGAAAGGCAACAGCTTATGTTGGAGTTTCGAAACAAGCTTTTAAGCAACCTTAATAGAGGTTTTCCGAAGATAACAGTGAGGCACACAGTGTGCATCTCAGCTGTAGTCTTTCAAGCTTCGGCACGTCAGTTCGTCAATGCCAAAACATTAGCAGCAACAGCAGAGTAAGTGGCAGAAGCAATTTCTGGGAGTCCTTTCACACATTTTTTGCACCAGCTCATGCACCAGGACAATAGAGTACAAGTCTGACACGTGGTGAACGACTGGAGAGGATGGTGCAGGAGTATCTATAGTTAAATATCAATACCATCAGGGAGGGTTTGGACCCTTTTCATTTTGGTCTTCAAAAATGGATGAATGGCCTGAGCTCGCCTCTCACGTCTTGGAGGTTTTATCATGCCCGGTAGCCAGCGTTCTCTCGGAACGTGTATTCAGCACTGCTGGTAGTGTCTTGACAGATAAGCGCACCCGGCTGTCCCCTGAAAGTGTAGACCACCTCCCTAACTTTCATCAAGATGAACAAGTCATGGAACTCCAAGGACTTTTGCACCCCAATTGCAGACTGTACAGAGTAGGTGATGTTGTTGTTTTGAGTGTGCTGCATTGATCTCTTAAAATTGCTGTCTGTGATATGGCTTCTGTGCCTGCTCTTGCTACTGCTGCTGCAGATTTTAGGCCCTAATTTTGGGAAATGTGGAGATTTCTGATTGGGTCTCCATCCATTGGGTTGGCTGTAGTGGGACAGGTTTGAGTCTGTGTTAAACTATTTGTATTCTGAAGAAATTCATGCCACTTCGGTGGTGTTAGGCCCTCATTTAGGGCAACGTGAACTCTCCTGGTTAGGTCTCTATCTCCTGGGTTGGCTGTACTGAAACAGGTGTGGGTCTTATTTACACTATTTCTACTGTAGTGAAATTAATTAGACATTGCTAGTGTCTGCCACTATTTTTTTGAGATGTGGAGAATCATGATTGGATCTTCATCTATTGGGTTGGCTGTAGAGTAACTGGTTTTCGCCTCCTTTGCAATACTTATACTCTAGTGAAATTGATGCCACTTCTGTGGTGTTTGTTAGGCCCTCATTTAGGGCAGTGTGAACACTCCTGGTTAAGACTCCATCTCTTGGTTGTCTGTACTGGAAGAGATGTGGGTCTCATTTGCACTATTTCTACTGTAGTGAAATTGATTACACTTTGCTGGCGTCTGCCGCTAATTTTTGGAAATGTGGGGAATCCTGAATGGGTCTACATCCATTGGGTTGACTGTAGTGGAAGAGGTTTTGGTCTCCATGCATTTCTACAGTTATAATGTAGTGAAATTAAGCATTTTTTTGCAGATATTATTCTCCCCAAATGGGTACACAAACATGATGAACTCAAAATAGATTTTCAATAAAAAAAAACATCAGCCGCCCCATCAAACACTTCTGCTCCTTCTTCTCCTCCTCTGTTACCGTGCCAAGTTGTGTTACACAGGTGTCTGACAGAACCAGCTGTATACCCGCTGCAGTTAGGCTGAGTGACAGCCCGTCAGCTTTAAGTGAAGCGGACATGCCTGCTGTGTTTGTTTTGTCTGAGCACACCACACATTTCTCAATCCACTGTAACATCTCCTGCACCTCACTCACGGTCTATCGGATTGTCCGTTTCACCGTACTCTGCCCTCTCTCAGCACTGCAGCCAGCCCTCAATCCTGCTGTTGTGGTCACAAGAAAGATTGTTTCATCCTACACATGACAAAGCTAAGAGGTTGAATTCCACCATCTCCAATCTGTTGGCCACGGAAATGGTGGTCTTAGGCCCTATTTTTTTAAATGTAAACACTTCCGATTGAGTCTGCATCTCCTAGGTTGGCTGTAGTGGGACAGGTATGGGTCTGCATTAAACTACTTGTAGTCTGATGACATTGATGCCACTTCGGTGGTGTTAGGCCCTCATTTAGGGCAATGTGAAAACTCCTGGTTAGGTCTCCATCTCCTGGGTTAGCTGTACTGGAAGTGGTTTGGGTCTTATTTATACTATCTCAGTAGTGAAATTGATGCCAATTTGCTGGCGTCTGCCACTAATTTTTTTAAATGTGGGGAAACCTGATTGGGTCTCCATCTATTGGGTTGGCTGTAGGGGAACCTTCCTGTTCTGCAGTCTAAGTTGTGTAAGGTTTCATACCTGTCCTTGCTGCACTTTGATACAGACTCTGCCTGCTGCACGCTGATACAGACTCTGCCTGCTGCACTCCTGATACAGACTCTGCCTGCCGCACTCCTAATACAGACTCTGCCTGCCGCACTCCTGATACAGACTCTGCCTGCCACACTCCTGATTCTGACTCTGCCTGCCACACTCCTAATACAGACTCTGCCTGCCGCACTCCTGATACAGACTCTGCCTGCCACACTCCTGATTCTGACTCTGCCTGCTGCACTCTTTATACAGACTCTGCCTGCTGGACTCTGATACAGACTCTGCCTTCTGCACTCTGATACAGACCCTGCCTGCTGCACCATCTAGTCTGTCCTACTGGGTCCAGCTGCTGCACATCCGTTGGTCTGTCCTGGAGTGGCACCTTGCGTTCATCAGGAGCCAAGTTTAACCTCACCATCAGAGGCTCTAGTGAACAGTCCGGTGCTTGCTTAGTCACGCCCCTCCAGGCTCTCCAGGGTCTGTGGCACAGTGGTTCCACAAACCACGTCCATGACAGTGTGCCCTCGCACGCAGGGTCCTCTCCTGTTGTACCAGTCGGTGACCCCTTTTGACATGTAAAGCGCAACTGAATAAATGTCGCTGTCACAGTAATAATAATTATAGTGCTTTTACTACCTGCACAACTGTCATACGGTCTGTTCAGCGTGGATGGCCTGAGGACAGGGAGGAGGAGGAGGAGAGCATGGTCAGTCGTCCTCTTGTTGAGGACACAGAAGTCTTACCTGTTAGCAGACTGGAACGCATGGCTGATTTTATGTTACGCTGCCTTTCCCGTGACCCTCGCGTTCTCCAAATTTTGGGTGACAGTCATTACTGGTTGGTGACACTTCTAGACCCACGCTACAAGGAGAACTTTGTGTCTCTTATTCTCGAGGCGGACAGGTCTACTAAAATGGGGCAGTACCAGAAGGCCCTTGTTGCAGAATTATTAAAAAAATTTCCATCTGAAAACGCTGGCAGCAGAGGTCACAGTTAGTGATGAATGAGCACTAAAATGCTTGGGTATTCATTGCTCAGGTCGAGCAAATTTGATGACTCTGGTGCCGACCCGAGCAACTTGCCCAATGTAAGTCTATGGGAAACTCGAGCATTTTTCAGGTGGCTCCCCCCGGCGGTCTGCAGAGGGCCTAAAAATTGTCCAAATCGATGGGAACAGTGCTCAAATGACATGGGAATAGCACGGGGAAGACCCCTGGAAGCATCTCTGACTCCCAGATCACTGCTGTCAACAACGTGGTCAGAGTATTACGCCACTTTTACGGACTCACAATAAAACATACAAAGACGAAACCAAAATGGATTTTCCTGGGAAATATGTTAAGGAACGTCCATTCCAGGGTAATGACTTGTATATAAGGCAAAATAAATAACCAAAAACAAATATACTCCTCCACACCTTGGCTTATGTTCACACATAGCGTTTTTGCACTTTTGTATTGTTTTCAACCAAGACAAATGCATTCACCAGGAAATGTCATTTTAACATTTTACAACCTTATCTGGCACTTCCCTGGTGTCTACACCTAACTTGTTGTATTTTGGCAGCTTTTGGTCCTGTTTCTAGCTCTAGGTGCTGTATATCCATTTTTTTGGTCCCCCCATTGACTCCTATGGGATTCGGAAATGTTCGAATGAACATTCGGCGAATAAATTCTGCGAATATCAATTTGTTTGGCGAACTTTTCCGAACTGAACATTGAAATGTTCGCTCATGCTTAGACGTGATGGTGATGATGGTGCATGCAGAGGATGAGGACAAGGTCGAGACCATGGGCTAGCTGAAATTGTGCCACAAGAAACACCCACATCTTCTCGCTAGACGTTCCTGTCCCAATTAATAGGGGACCGCAGAACACCACTATTGAACACAGAGCAGTGTGCAAAGGTAATTGGTTGGATAGCAGATAAAGCTTCCAGTCACTTAGCCACCACCACCACCACCTTGTCTTCCACTCGGTCAAGTCTTAGTAGCCATGAATCTGGACTGCATATTCCTCACCCTAATCCTCCTTCCTCACACCATGCCGAGTACCCAGAGACAACTAATCCCACACTTGGACACTATGAAGAACTGTTCACTTTTCCATTTATAGATTCGGGCCTCTAGCCTGGTCCACTTGAAGCAGGGAAAAAGGAGATCGCATGTAGCGATGCCCAAATATTTCAGCAGCCACGGTCACACGAAGGCGACAATGGGAAACTGTTACAAGAGGTGGACGATGATGAGACACAATTGCCAGAAAGTCAGGAGGTGGACAAAGTTGCATAAGTGGAAGACGAGGTGGTGGATGATATAGTACCTGACCCAACCTTGTAGGGAGACATACAAAGCAAGGAAAGCAGCACACAAGGGGAGGGAGTTGTAGCACCACAGCAGGCAGAAAGAAGCTGTGTGGTGACCACAGAGAGAAGGCGGGCAACCGTTGCTGTAACATCAACACAAAGGAAGTTGCCAGTACAACTGTTAGGTCTTCCCGAGTCTGGTTGCTTTTTAAAGACTCTGCCGATAACCCCAGAAAGGCCATTTGCACCGCCTGCCAGGCGAGCATCAGCAGGGGTAGCAAAACTAGCAGCCTGACCACCACCAGCATGATCAGGAACATGGCAGCAAAGAACCCGACTAAGTGGGGCGAACCCCAGGGTCCAGGAACAGTGTCTGCGGGTGGCACCACTGCTTCTTCCGCTGTTGTGCGTGCAAGCCAATCCTCTGTCCATGGTGCATGCGAAGATGCCTCTGGCCCTGCACCTGTCGCTGCACACTCTCAAGTAGCACCGTCAGCAAGCACATCCACGTCCTTGTCCTAGCGCAGCATTCAGTTGTCCCTATCCCAGTCCTTGGAACGAAAGCGCAAATACACAGCCAATGCCACACAGGCCACACTACTAAATTCACACATTTCGCAACTGATTGCGCTCGAAATGTTGCTTTTTAGGCTCGTGGAGACGGAAGTTTCCCGCAACCTTATGGTGATAGCGTCCCTCGATACTCGGTCCCCAGACGCCACTATTTCTCCCGGTGAGCCATCCCTGCATTACACGAGCACGTGCCCCACAATATTAGTCATGCCCTCAACAACATAGTTACTGGGAAACTGCACCTAAACACGGACACGTGGACAAGTGCTTGTGAGCAGGGACGGTACATCTCGCTGACCGCACACTGGGTTAAAATAGAGGAAGCCGGGACCCAGTCGGACCTTGGGACGAAACACATCCTTCCTATGCCGAGGATTGCGGGCCATGGGTCAATCAGGGTTGCCCCCACATTCTACAGCTCCTGTACCTCCTCCTCCTTTTCAGCATCCATCTCCGAAATGACCATATCAGTCTCAAGCTGGAAGCACTGCAGCACTGCCTCGGCCAAGCGACAACAGGCTGTGCAGAAGCTAATATGCTTAGGTGACAAACCACACAATGCTGTGTGCAGAAGAGGGCAGTTGTTGACTACCGGCATCAACAAGGCCGTCTGTATTCTGTTCAGACTCCACACATAAGACCTCAGGAGTGGACATGGCTGTCAGACATATCTACCATCCTCCAAAACTTTGAAGACTTCACCAAGATGGTGAGCTGCGAAGACGCCATAATTAGTGTCATCATCCTGCTTCTCTGTCTTCTGAAACGCTCTCTGCTCACAATCAAAAAGGATGCTTGCAGGCGGAGCATGATGAGATGGAGCAAGGAACCATACAGGGTGATTACTCACAGCCCAACCTCATCTCATCCCAATGTGGATTGGGTGACAATGAGGAAGAGGAGGAGGAGGAGCTAGTTTCAAGCGTTATAGATGGTACTACCTGCACAACTGTCATACGGTCTGTTCAGCGTGGATGGCCTGAGGACAGGGAGGAGGAGGAGGAGAGCATGGTCAGTCGTCCTCTTGTTGAGGACACAGAAGTCTTACCTGTTAGCAGACTGGAACGCATGGCTGATTTTATGTTACGCTGCCTTTCCCGTGACCCTCGCGTTCTCCAAATTTTGGGTGACAGTCATTACTGGTTGGTGACACTTCTAGACCCACGCTACAAGGAGAACTTTGTGTCTCTTATTCTCGAGGCGGACAGGTCTACTAAAATGGGGCAGTACCAGAAGGCCCTTGTTGCAGAATTATTAAAAAAATTTCCATCTGAAAACGCTGGCAGCAGAGGTCACAGTTAGTGATGAATGAGCACTAAAATGCTTGGGTATTCATTGCTCAGGTCGAGCAAATTTGATGACTCTGGTGCCGACCCGAGCAACTTGCCCAATGTAAGTCTATGGGAAACTCGAGCATTTTTCAGGTGGCTCCCCCCGGCGGTCTGCAGAGGGCCTAAAAATTGCCCAAATCGATGGGAACAGTGCTCAAATGACATGGGAATAGCACGGGGAAGACCCCTGGAAGCATCTCTGACTCCCAGATCACTGCTGTCAACAACGTGGTCAGAGTATTACGCCACTTTTACGGACTCACAATAAAACATACAAAGACGAAACCAAAATGGATTTTCCTGGGAAATATGTTAAGGAACGTCCATTCCAGGGTAATGACTTGTATATAAGGCAAAATAAATAACCAAAAACAAATATACTCCTCCACACCTTGGCTTATGTTCACACATAGCGTTTTTGCACTTTTGTATTGTTTTCAACCAAGACAAATGCATTCACCAGGAAATGTCATTTTAACATTTTACAACCTTATCTGGCTATGTGGTGTGTGACACATCATCAGACACATGCATACAGTGCTGAAAAGACATGGGAACAGCATGGGGAAGACCTCTGGAAGCATCTCTGACTCCCACGTCACTGCCTAAAAGTGTGCCCATCATAAGTGATCCTTGGCGCATGCGAAGATGCCTCCCGCCATGGACCTGTCATTGCAGACTTGCAACAATCACTCTTCGGACTCTGGGAGTGACACCTCTGGCTCTTGGAATCCACAACGTCCTTTTTTCATGAGAGTAAGGGGACGACAATCCATAAGAAACCGAGGAGAATTGGCCGCCACCATAGGAGGAACTACTCCAGCGATGATAACAAGATCGCAGGTACTAAGGACATGCTAGTAATTAATATTTCATCAAAGACTTTACAACCTTCACAAATAGAACTTCTACAGAAAGGTTTATCTTTTGGTATTATGTCAAAACTAAATGGTTTTTAACTAGATCTGGATTTAAATCGTTTTTTTTAGAAATATAAGGCTAAAAACGCATTTCTCCATCATGCCATCACCGGTACCAATTAGATCTATTGTAGATAAGGAGGAATGTCTGAAATTATCAGATTTAGATTTAAGAATATAAAGCGGGTTTTCACCACCCAAGATGTATCATCCGACAGAAACATATATTGGTTTTGTTACAAGGGAGGTTGAATCTTTATTGAATAGGACACAATTAGGAGTATTTTTTCATAGTAACAATTTAACCATGATTGAAAGGGAAGCCCTTAAACTTTTACAGGATGATAAGACGATAGAGATTAAGCCCGCTGATAAGGGGGGATCAATTGTAATAATGGACAGGGAAAGATATATTGGGGAGATAATGAGACAGTTATCAGATTCGGCAACCTATGAACCATTAAAAGGGAACCCATTGAAGGATATACAGGGGAAAATTGAGACAGTAGTGGATAAGTATAAATTAAGGGGCAATATTGATTCTAAGTTGGCTGAATTTTTAATTAAAGAGGATCCTATTACCCCAGTATTTTATATATTGCCGAAAGTGCATAAAACCTTGATTGATCCCCCAGGGAGGCCAATTGTGGCCTTTACGGAGTCGGTGTTATCCACTCTATCTATAACATTGGAACATATTTTGACCCCCTTAATTAAGAAAAGCAAATCTTTTTTATTAGATACAGGAGATTTTTTGCAAAAAATTAAAACTGTACATAATGTGTCTTCAGAAGCCATCATCACAGCGATAGATGTAACAAGGTTATATACGTACATCAATAGAACACCAAAAAGGATTAAACGCAGTGAGGTGGTTTCTGGAGATAAATGAATTTCCGGAAGTTCAAAGGGATATAGTGATGGAATAGTTAGAGATAGTTTTGTATGAGAACTATTTCTTGTTCCAGGACTTGTATTATGTTTTGTAATTTATGTTTATTATTATTATTATTATTATTATTATTAATTTTTTGCTTAGTTTTGTTATAGATACAGTATTTTTTGTTGGTCTTCTTTTTTATGTTAATGAGAATTGTGTCATTTCCGTGGATTTGTCTATATATATTTTGACTGAATGCATTTAACCACAATTGAAAAAAGCCTTGGACAGGCTGAAAGTCTTGTGAGTTGTGGAATAAACAAATTAATCATCAACACGTGAGTGTCGGGATTTGCTTTTCCTAGAAACACGTTTTCCACGTGCACCACCCCAGCTGTATAAAGTGCCGACTATATTCTTTTGATACTGTGCACTTGAAATGTGGCCTTTTAGGCTCGTGGAGGTGGAAGCTTTTCATAACCTCATGCCGGCTGCGGCCCGGTGTTCATACTCGGTCCCCAGCCGCCACTATATTTCCCGGTAACGCCTCCACCTTCCACAAGTGTGGGTCCAACATCATTGCCCGTGCCATCCCCAGTGCACTTACTGGGAAGGACCACTTAACCACAAACACGTGGACAGGTAAATTTCTTGAATACAGAGTTGGACAATGGCCTGATCTGTAATGAGTTTTGAGAAATAACATGCATAAGCATGGCCAATCCACATTAAAAAAGCAGCCATAGAGTGTCCGGGAACCTTCCTACACACTTTTCTTAGCCAGGGCTGCTTTTCGGCTGGGTTGGACAGGCCCATCAGAGAACCGGAGACTCCTCCAGCAGGCCCTGGCTTCTCCTTCAGGAGAGTTCATAGTTCCGAGGTGAGGCCATGATGATGAAAGAGGCCACCATCTGCTTAGTTTTCTGTTACTTGGAATGCAAGTGCAAGTATGCAGCCAGCCACCCACCCACCCACCCACAGGCCGCAACACTAAACTGCCAGATTTCTAGGCAGCTCTTTGCACTTGAAATATGGCCTTTTAAGCTCGTGCAGGTGGAACCTTTTCACAACCTCATGCCGGCGGGGCCGGGTGTCCATACTCGGTCCCCAGCCTCCACTATATTTCCCGATATCGTCTCCGCCTTCCACAAGCACGGGTCCCACAACATTACCCGTGCCCTCCCCAGTGCACTTACTGGAAAGGACCGCCTAACCACAAACATGTGGACAGGTGAATGTGGCCAGGGGCAGTACGGAGCCAGTCCACAACTTTTTTTGCTGAGAGATGTATTTAGCTCGGTGAAAGGACTGGCATAGAGGGAAACCGTATCTACTCTGCGTGTCATTTCTCCCAGGAAGTCCTCTAAAGCTGCTTGCACTTGAAATGTGGCCTGAACATTACTGCTGGTACTTCTCTGTGGGAATTTTCTTGCCTCCTATCAGCCTGGAATATTTCCAGCAAACTATGGTATGACGTCATGGTATTAGCACTGCCCCCAGTACCAGTAGCGAAGCCATCCCCAATTTCCTTCTCAGGAATTTTATTTGGTAGACTGAGTGGCTGCCCAAATACATTTTCTCACAAAGGAGCTGAAGATAGAGCGGCAGTAGGTGCAAGTTTCTCCAGCCTGTTAGATATTAGAGAGTGAACGGCAGCACATTGGATCAGTGGTTAGCACTAAAGCCTTGCAGTGCTGGGATCCTGGGTTCAAATCAAGGACAACATCTGCAAGGACTTTTTATGTTCTCCCTATGTTTGCGTGTGTTTCCTCATCAGTAAAAAAGCAGCCATAGAGTGTCCGGGAACCTTCCCACACACTTTTCTTAGCCAGGACTGCTTCTCGGCAGGGTTGGACGGTCCCACCAGAGAATCCTCTGGTGTGCCTTGGTTTCTACGTCAGGAGAGTTCATGATAGCGCTAACTTTACAGCTGCTATGGGGCTCTTGAGCGGGTGAGAAAGGTTAGCCCTCAGAATCAAATCCTCTGGTGGGCACAATGTTTTTCAATCTGAAGCATCTTCTCAGTGGAGGGATGTATTTCACCACAGCCATATTCTTTATCTCGGTGAAAGGACTGGCATAGAGGGAAACCATATCTACCCCGGCTGTCATTTCTCCGTCACCAGGTTCCGCCCATTGTCACACACGACCATGCCTGGCTGTATGATCAGCGGTGAGAGCAACAGATCAGGCTGTTGTGTTACAACTTTCAACAACTCTGCAGTGCTGGGCGGTTTGTCAGTTAAGCTTTAAGCATGTTATTTTCAGCACAGCCTGTTGCCGCTTGGCCAAGGCAGTGCTGCAGTGCTGTCAGCGTGTGACTGATGTGATCATTTCGGAGATGGAGGAGGAGGTGCATGAGCTGAACAATGTGATTACATTGAGGTTAAATTGGTGACGCTGTTTTTTATACTCTGCTCACAATTCCTTCCCAACATCTGAAGTGTAGAGTTCCAGCGTGTGGGGACATCACACACCAGTCTGTGAGTCGGAAGCTGCAAACGCTGCTGAAACACTGCAAGGGCAGCGGAAGCTGAAGCTGACTTTCTAAAATGGGTACACAGTCAGCGTACTTTAACAAGCAGATCCGGCAGCTCCAGGTAGCATTTGAGAAACCGCTGAACCACGAGGTTAAGCACATGGGCCAGGCATGGTACGTGTGTCAGCTCGCCTCGCCTCAGAGCAGCCACCAGGTTCACACACATTGTCACACATGACCATGCCTGGCTGTAGGTTCAGTGATGTGAGCCACAGATCTACCTGCTCTTTCAGAGCTATCCACAATTCTTCAGCATTGTGCGGTTTTTCACCTCAGCATATTAGCTTCAGCACAGTCTGTTGCCGGTTGGCCGAGGCAGTGCTGCAGTGCTGCCAGCATGTGACTGATCTGGTCATTTTGGAGATGGAGGCTGAAAGGAGGAGGAGGCTGAGGAGGATGAGGTGCAGGAGCTGTAGACCGTGGGGGCAACCCTGATTGACCTAGGGCCCGCAATCCTTGGCGTTGGGAGGACGTGTTCCGTCCCATGATCCGACTGGTTACCGGCTTCCAGTATGTTAACCCAGTGTGCCGTCAGCGAGATGTCCCTGCCCACAAGCACTTGTCCACGTGTCCATGGTTAGGTGGACTTTACCGGTAAATGCGTTGTTGAGAGCACGGCTAATGTTTTGGGACACGTACTTGTGTAATGCGGGGACGGCGCACCGAGAGAAATAGTGGCGGCTGGGGACCGAGTACCGAGGGACAGCCACCGCCATCAGATTGTGGAATGCTTCCATCTTCACGAGCCTAAAAGGCAACATTTCAAGAGCAAGCAGTCGTGAAATGTGAGAATTTAGTAGTGCGGCCTGTGGGGCGTTGGCTGCATATTTGCGCTTGCGTTCCAAGGACTGGGGTATGGACAACTGAACGCTGCACTGGGACAAGGACATGGATGTGCTTACTGGTGCTGCTACTTGAGAGTGTGCAACGACTGGTGCAGGGCAGGAGGCATCTTCGCATGCACCATGGACAGGGATTGGCTTGCATGCACAACAGTGGAAGAAGCAATGGTGCCACCCGCAGACACTGTTCCTGGACCCTGGGGTTCGGACCACAAAGTTGGGTGCTTTGCTGCCATGTGCCTGATCATGCTGGTGGTGGTCAGGCTGGTCGTTTTGCCACCCCTGCTGATGCTGGCCTGGTAGGTGGTGCAAATGGCCTTTTTGGGGTTATTGGCAGAGTCTTTAAAAAACAACCAGACTAGGGAAGACCTAACAGTTGTACTGGCAACTTCTTTCGTGTTGGTGTTACGGGGAATGGTTGCCTGCCTTCTGTCTGTGGCCATCACACTGCTTTTTCCCGCCTGTTGGGGTGCTCTGCCTCCCTCTCCCTGTGTGCTGCTGTCCTCGCTCTGCATGACCTCCTGCCAGGTTGGGTCAGTTACTATATCATCCACCACCTCGTCTTCCACTTCCACACCCTGGTCCTCCTCCTGACTTTCTGGCAATTGTGTCTCATCATCGTCCACCTCTTGTGACACTTTCCCACTGTTGCCTACGTGTGACCGTGGCTGCTCAAATATTTGGGCATCACACCTCTTGCCCCGCTTCAAGTGGATTGGGCGAGAGGCCCGAATCTATAAATGGAAAAGTGAACAGCTCTTCAGAGTGTCCAAGTGTGGGATCAGTTGTCTCTGGGTACTCTGCATGGTGGGAGGAAGGAGGATCAGGGTGAGGAATATGCGGTCCAGACTCACGGCTACTGAGACTTGACCGTGTGGAAGACAGGGAGGTGGTGGTAGTGGCTAAGTGACAGGAATCCTTATCCGCTATCCAACCAACAACCTTTTGACACTGCTCTGGGTTCAATAGTGGTGTGCTGTGGTCCAATAGAAATTGGGACAGGAAGGCCCGGCGAGAAGATGTGGGTGTTTGTTGTGGCATAATTTTGGCTTGGCCTTGTCCTCGGCCTCTGCATGCACCATTACCATCGCGTCCAGTTCCCCGTCCCTTGCCACGTGCCTTGCACATTTTAAATGGAGGACAGTGTCTTCCACGCTCACTACAAATGACTGAGTTTGGAGCGAACTTATATGTGATCCGTGTGACGGAGAAAACAGAGTTTTAAATACCTGGCCTGTAGGTAAGTAGTTTAAACAGCAAACTGTGGTGAATTGCTTCACTGACACACTAAAGGAAATTTTTAATGGAGGCCAGAAATGGCAGTATTTTCTGACAACGTATATGTGATCCGTGTGATGGAGAAAACAGAGTTTTAAATGCCTGGCCTGTAGGTAAATAGTTTTAACAGCAAACTCCTGTGAATTGCTTCATTGACACACTAAAGGAAATTTTTAATGGAGGTCAGAAATGGCAGTATTTTCTGACAAAGTTTATGTGATCCGTGTGACAGAGAAAACACAGTTTTAAATGCCTGGCCGGTAGGTAAGTACTTTGAACAGCAAACTGGTGTGAATTGCTTCACTGACACACTAAAGGAAATTTTTAATGGAGGCCAGAAATAACAGTATTTTCTGACAACGTATATGTGATCCGTGTGACGGAGAAAACAGAGTTTTAAATGCCTGGCCTGTAGGTAAGTAGTTTTAACAGCAAACTCCTGTGAATTGCTTCACTGACACACTAAAGGAAATGTTTAATGGAGGCCTGAAATGGCAGTATTTTCTGACAAAGTATATGTGATCCGTGTGACGGAGAAAACACAGTTTTAAATAGCTGGATTTCTAGCTCTCTAATATGGAAAGGACCTGGCTGTGTTCTGCAGTGCCAACAAGCAAATGGCGCAGAAAAAACGGTGTTCTCTGAATTGCTTTTTAAGCAAATAATGATGATTAAGATCCAAAGAAAAGTATTCCTGGCCCCTGAGACCTGGGCCTTTGTATAGAAATATCTAACAGCAGCAGAAGGCAAAATTGGAATTGAGCCTCTTGTGCTATATGCACTGCAGTCTGCTATACACACTGCCTGCCTATACACCCCACCTGCCTGATATCTCTGCAGATGGATTAGTCCTCAGAAGGACTGTTTGTTAAGATGGATATGTGTAATGTACACTTCCTAATACACAATCAAATCTCTCCCTAATGCAGCAGCAGCTCTCCCTACACTGTCTGATCCAAAGTGACTGTGAAGCCCATGGCGGCACCAGGTCTGATATAGACCTGATGACACTGTGCGGCCAGCCAATCACTGTAAAGCCCACAACCAACATGGCTACGGCATTACAGTGCATGGCAGGCAATCCCTACATGTTCATTGGCTCTCTAAAGAGCACCAAGCATGCAGGGAGGGGACCCGAGTTCCTGCCCGAGCAACCCGGAAATACAGTACAGACCAAAAGTTTGGACACACCTTCTCATTTAAAGATTTTTCTGTATTTTCATGACTATGAAAATTGTACATTCACACTGAAGGCATCAAAACTATGAATTAACACATGTGGGATTATATACTTAACAAAAAAGTGTGAAACAACTGAAAATATGTCTTATATTCTAGGTTCTTCAAAGTAGCCACCTTTTGCTTTGATGACTCCTTTGCACACTCTTGGCATTCTCTTGATGAGCTTCAAGAGGTAGTCCAATCACTTTGTAGGTAACTATATGCATTAATTCTCTACATAATGTTTTCATCTGCCTAGGTCACGTTATTACAACACATATTGACAGTCTATTAATTTATTGACCTTTTGGTTAGTGATCTAAGGTGTTGTCTTCTATCTGGACATAATAAATAGAGGATTTTTCACAGTGCCTACAAAATTTCAAGGTTTTTTGTATTGTTGGGCTATCTTTCCCATACCTCTTGTATCTGAATATTGTTTACACATGATATGTGTTTTAAGTGTTTCTAAAAAATCTGCTTGTCTGTGTATTGCTGATGTATAATTAATAAAGATTTTTTGATATTTTGCATTATATCTGGGAGTGCATGGCTTTTTGTTTTGCCCTACGTCCTTTTCTCACCTGTTGAGGGCACTTAGATATTACTAAGGTTGTGTTTGTTACAGAGCTCACAAGGGTTGAATTCAGGCTTTGGAGACTTCTTGTTACTCACACGCCCGAACTGACTGGCGTGAGCGTGGTTAGTGATCCCACTGGAACATGAACCGAGGAGTGCCTGGAGGGACTAAATATCAACTCGGTCCGACCAAGGTCGCACGGCGGCTCAGTTGACTCAGTGAACCAGGGAGGAACCGAGCAGAGGGATCAGGTGCTACTCCAGGTCAGACCCCTGTCACAGGTGTTGACCCACACCGGGGAATGCAGGAACAGGCAGGTTCGGCTGGGATACAGACAGGTAGGAACTGGCAGGCACGGCTGGTATGCAGACAGGTTAGGGACCAGTACAGACTGGGATACAGGAACAGAGCCGCAGGTGCGGTGGACAAGCAGACCAGAGCAAAACCCACAGTTGCGGTAGACAAGCAGAGCAGAGCAAAACCCGCAGGTGCGGTAGACAAGCAGAGCAGAGCAAAACCCACAGGTGCGGTAGACAAGCAGAGCAGAGCAAAACCTGCAGGTGCGGTAGACAAGCAGAGCAGAGCAAAACCCGCAGGTGCGGTAGACAAGCAGAGCAGAGCAAAACCCGCAGGTGCGGTAAACAAGCAGAGCAGAGCAAAACCCGCAAGTGTGGTAGACAAGCAGAATAGAGCAAAACCCGCAGGTTCGGTAGACAAGCAGAGCAGAGCAAAACTCGCAGGTGCGGTAGACAAGCAGAGCAGAGCAAAACCCCCAGGTGCGGTAGACAAGTAGAGCAGAGCAAAACCCGCAGGTGCGGTAGACAAGCAGGGCAGAGCAAATACACACAAGATACTTACAATGAAATAGCGAGTGGACACTAAACTCACAAACAGAAGTAGAGAGACAACGATTTGGAGTTAGGTGCAAGTTCAGAAAAAGGGAAGATACGGACATAGAGACAAACAAGTAATGGGCTAGGACACTGTACAGACAGGAACTCAACCAGGAACAAGATACAGGACCGAGCCTGGGAACTCAGCCCCCAGGGTGGCGGAAACAGACTAGAAGTCACAGATACAGGTAACAGGCCTGGGTATACAGCCCCCAGGGTGGCGGAAACAGACAAGATACAGGACAGGACCTGGCAACTCAGTTGCACAGAACACACTGAAAGTGAGCGTTGCTCAGGCACCTCCTACTGGGTGGAGGGGGTTTAAGTGTCCAGTGACTCACAGCAATAGGCTGGGGACACATTAGGACTGTGCACACAGTAACTATAATAAACAGGCAGTAACCGCGCAGCAGCCCTAAGCAATCAGACAAGAGACATGCACACAGCAGGTACCGGCGCAATGTGTGCAGCCTGGACTGATAGGTAAGATGGCGGTCTTGCATGGTGGGAGGTGGTAAGCCATGCCCGCATGCCGCCAGGGATGTTACAGTACCCCCCCTTTATGCCCCCTCTTCTTCAAGCCTGCAAGGATTTTCTGCAGAGAATTTGGAGGCCGATCCTTCTCTTCAAGAAGATTACCTCTTCTGTCCACTAGAGGGAACGAAACTGGTATCACCATCTTGGTGACTAGGATTATTCCTCCCATCGAGCCATCCTCAGCAACAGATGAAGTGAGTGAAGTACCAGGAACAAGACACAGGAAAGTCTCTCTTCATTTGTTAATATCGGGTAGCACCCCAAAGGATTCACGGGACAACTGGAAATCCTCCACCGGGTTGGAAGGGTGCAGAGACTCGGGGGTAACCACCACCTTGACGTACACTTTGCCAAGCTTACTGGATGAAGTGGGCGAAGTACCAGGTACAGGGTACAGAAAAGTCTCTCTCAATTTGCTATCAGGTAGCACCTTGGAGGATTCAGGAGGCAACTGGAGGTCCTCTGCCTGGTTGGAGGGGTGCAGAGACTTGAAGGTAGCCACCGCCTTGATGGACTTATTGCCTGATTTGTTAGAGATGGAGGATCCTTGCTTAGGGAAGAACTTCAGTCTGGTTTCTGAGATGACATGTCTGCGAGGCGGGGCGGTGCCTAAAGCCAGATCATTGGTACAATCGTCGAGACTGTATGGGGAAAATGCCTCCACTTCCCTTCCTTCGGAGACTTCAGCGCACAGCGAGTCAGCGACTAACAGATCTGGTGAAGAAGAAGAAGACACTGCTGACTGTCCTGAAGATATGGGGACTGGACACCCCTTGTACCTCAGCAGTCCCCCAGGAAACACCATACAGGATCTCCACACCTGAGCGGGCACTAGATCTCTCGGCTCTGGACGACCTGTGGGTAAACCAGCCAGCACCTGGAATGTGAACTTCTTCATGTGCAATGCTCCAATCTGGAGCTTAATTTGTACAGACATATTTTGACTGTTTCTAAGTAGGGCTCGTCCTTCCACTGACAATGCCCAAACCGGATTCTGGAGTTGTTCGACGATAATCAGACACCGACTCTTCAAGGCAATACGCCCAAAACTTCCGGTTAATCCGAGGCTTTCACTTGCCATGGATACAGTCACGGTCATCTGTGGAGAGGAAACACTAATGCCAAGGGCAGCCTCTCCTACAGGCCTAATGTCTTGGAATTCTCCAACCTTTGCAGGACAAAGACCGTCAGGGTGTCCCAAACAACCGCAGCGGGACCGCAATCCGATTTTGTGACTGAGTTCCGGCCTCTGTTTTGCCTGACGAACATGGTCATCCTTCATGGATTCTGTGCGGGTAGCTGCCTCTACAGGCTGGGGAACATGAGGTCTTTGGGAGGACAGAACCTGGCGTGACGGTTTACCTCTACGCCTAGCATGTCTGGACTGCCTGTTGAGGTTGGGAAGAGAAGAATTCTGTGGAGAATTGTCATCCTGTGTGGATTCTGTGTGGGCAGCAGCCTCTTTTGGCTGGGGAACTGGTGGGCTATCAACATGCACCACCCATCGGGACTGCTCCAGGATATTGGGAAGGGAAGCTTTAGCAGAAGCCTCAGGGTTAGGGTAATCGAAGACCATTAGAAAGGCCACCAGGAAGGCCTGTAGGTTAGAGACGATAGGATCCCATGCTTCCCATAGGGGGGTGATCCAATTCAAGGCATCACCCGCTAAGTAGGACATCATAAATGCTACTATAACCCGATCAGTGGGAAAATAGTCAGCATAGAATTTGAAATGCAGCATACATTGCTCCACAAACGCACGGCTTTTTATTGGATCCCTGTATTACCGTGGTGGATCCGCAGGAACAAGTGCTGATGGCTCCATTTGGACTGGTGCATAAATCGCCTGAACCTCAGCTTGAGAAAAAAATTTTCCTTGGTGCATATATTTGCCTGACAAGAATTCAAATGTCTCTGAGAGTGAAGGGCCGTGGGGCTCAATGGGGACCATGGCCTAAGTAAACTGTTATGCACACGCCCAAACTGACTGGCGTGAGCGTGGTTAGTGATTCCACTGGACCATGAACCGAGGAGTGCCTGGAGGGGCGTGACGAAGTATCAACTCGGTCAGACCAAGGTCGCACGGCGGCTCAGTCGACTCCGTGAACCAAGGAGGAACCAAGCAGAGGGACCAGGTGCTACTCCATGTCAGACCCCGATCATAGCTGTTGACCCACACCGGGGAATGCAAGAACAGGCAGGTTCGGCTGGCCTACAGGCAGGTGGGTAGTGGCGGGCACGGCTGGTATGCAGACAGGTGGGTACTGGCAGGCACGGCTGGTATGCAGACAGGTTAGGGACCAGTACAGACTGGGATACAGGAACTGAGCCGCAGGTGCGGTAGACAAGCAAAGCAGAGCAAAACCCACAGGTGCGGTAGACAAGCAGAGCAGGTGCGGTAGACAAGCAGAGCAGGTGCGGTAGACAAGCAGAGCAGAGCAAAACCTGCAGGTGCGGTAGACAAGCAGAGCAGAGCAATACCCGAAGGTGCGGTAGACAAGCAGAGCAGAGCAAAACCCGCAGGTGCAGTAAACAAGCAGAGCAGAGCAAAACCCGCAGGTGCGATAAACAAGCAGAGCAGAGCAAAACCCACAGGTGCGGTAGACAAGCAGAGTAGAGCAAAAGCCGCAGGTGTAGTAGACAAGCAGAGCAGAGCAAAACCCGCAGGTGCGGTAGACAAGCAGAGCAGAGCAAAACCCGCAGTTACAGTAGACAAGCAGAGCAGAGCAAAACCTGCAGGTGCGGTAGACGAGCAGAGCAAAACCCGCAGGTGCGGTAGACAAGCAGAGCAGAGCAAAACCTGCAGGTGCGGTAGACAAGCAGAGCAGAGCAAAACCCGCAGGTGCGGTAGACAAGCCGAGCAGAGCAAAACCCGCAGGTGCGGTAGACGAGCAGAGCAGAGCAAAACCCACAGTTGCGGTAGACAAGCAGAGCAGAGCAAAACCCCCAGGTGCATTATACAAGCAGAGCAGAGCAAAACCCGCAGGTGCGGTAGACAAGCAGAGCAGAGCAAATACACACAAGGTACTTACAATGAAGTAGCGAGTGGCACTAAACTCACAAACAGAAGTACAGAGACAATGAGTGGGAGTTAGGTTCAAGTTCAGACACTGCAGGAAAAGGGAAGATACGGACATAGAGACAAACAAGTAACGGGCTAGGACACTGTTCAGACAGGAACTCAACCAGGAACAAGATACAGGAACGATCCTGGGAACTCAGCCCCCAGGGTGGCGGAAACAGACTAGAAGTCACAGATACAGGTAACGAGCCTGGGTATACAGCCCCCAGGGTGGCGGAAACAGACAAGATACAGGACTGGACCTGGCAACTCAGTTGCACAGAACACACTGAAAGTGAGTGTTGCTCAGGCACCTCCTACTTGGTGAAGGGGATTTAAGTATCCAGTGACTCACAGCAATAGTCTGGGGACGCATTAGGACTGTGCACACAGTAACTATAAGAAACAGGCAGTAATCGCGTCGCCGCCCTAAGCAATCAGACAAGAGACATGCACACAGCAGGTACTGGAGCAAAGTGTGCAGCCTGGACTGATAGGTAAGATGGCGGTCTTGCATGGTGGGAAGTGGTAAGCCATGCCATCATGCCGCCAGGGATGTTACACTTCATAGTGTAATTCACATGTTTTACTGGGGATTTAGAAATTTTGCAGTATTAAATTTCTGTGAAAAGTAATTGTGATTACGCAGCATTTATTCTTAATTATGCCATACATGTTATTCAGCAGGTGAGGAGACAGTTGTTCATATCACCTGAACATTGACTCCTGAATTGATGTTTGTTGCAGCTTATTGTTCTGCTATCCTTGGAGGACAAACATGCAGGGTAAATGAACATTCGATGTTTGCTGATATGTTGATTCCCCAATGTATCAGTCCATGCAGCTTTTTGATCTACAAACATTGAAGGACAAACTATGCAGGTTTGAATAATGGCCTAAAGGACAGCTGTGAACTATAAAAGAGGGATCTTCCTCTGTTCCCAGAAAGGCTCTACATGACAGTAGCCAAGGCACCATGGCTCGAACCGGAGGAATAAAGATTTGACACACTCTACAGGATTCCAGCTTAAGGGACTACAGCCCCAGCTGGAAGAATACAGATCTGCTCCATTGACCATCACTGAACCCTCAAAGATTTTTGGAGAATCCATATAATCATAGAATATTAGGGTTGGAAGGGACCTCAAGGGTCTTGTCCAACCCAATGCTCAATGCAGGATTCACTAAACCTTCTCAGACAGGTGCCTGTCCAGCCTCGGTTTGAAGACTTCCATTGAAGGAGAACTCACCACCTCTCGTGGTAGCCTGTTCCCCTCATTAATCACTGTCAAAAAGTTTTTTCTAATATCTAATCTGTATCTTCTCCCATTCAGTTTAATCCCATTCTAGTCTTTCTATGTGCTAATGAGAATAAATTTAATCCCTCTACAGTGAGACATTCCTTCAGATATATGTAGACAGCTATTAAGTAACTCAAGGAACACTGGATTTTGGTCATTGCAGCGGAAAGGAGGACATCAGAAAAACTCATGAATTTTGACACAATCTTCATCGGTTTGACATCATATAAACATTAAACATGGAAAAGGCCAGCAGCCATTTGGTGAGATGCATTGCATGCTACATGTTCACAGACTTACCAGTGGAAAAGCCAAGCTTCACTTGCAAGAAATGCAAGCTTGGGTCACTGTTGGAGGAAAAGTTGCAAAGTCTAGTAGAGAGAATAGCTACATTGAAAATTATTAAGGAATGTGAGGAATTCTTAGACAGCAGAAGTATCTCTTCTGAATAAAGAAAAGGAACAAATTTGTAGTGTACCCGAAAAAACAGAGGAATATAGGCATGTGACCCAGAGAAGCAGGAGGTTCTGGAGGCAGTCAGCACCCATACTACTCAGGAATCAGTACCAGGCTCTCACGCAGGAGAATGATGATCAAATGTATCCAGATAAGACTTTGCCCACGAAGGACAACCTTGTAAGCACTCAGAGTCCTCTTGGATGGAGAAATAAAAATGTTGTGATGAAGAAATGGAGAGTGGTGGTCATGGGGATTCCCTGTTGAAAGGAACTGAAGCCACTATCTGCAGACCGGATATCACCTCAAGAGAAATGTGCTGTCTTCCAGGTGCAAAAATCAAAGATCTGCCTGACAGGATATCAGGACTCATCAGACCTACAGATGACTACCCATTCCTGCTAATACATGTGAGGACAAATGACCCTGCAAGAAAGAACTTGGAAAGAATCTGCTGTGATTTTGAAGACTTAGGCAGAAAAGAAAAAGAACTGGGAGTCCAGATGGTCTTCTCATCCATCCTCCCAGTGGATGACCATGGAGCAAGATTCTACAGGTGAACAACTGGCTACGTCGATGGCGCCGTCAGCAAGGATTTGGATTTCTGGATCACGGAGTGAATTACCTATAAGAAGGACTACTGGCTAAAGATTGGCTGCACCTTACCAAGACTGGAAAACACATATTTGGAAGTCGCCTTGCTACACTCATCAGGAGAGCTTTAAACTATAACATTGTGAGAAGGGAAGCAAAAGGCCAGGAAAAACCATACAATGAACAAATACTACTAAGAGCTCTGCTATTAGAAGTGGAAAGGAAGAACAAAGACAAAAAGTCAGAATAATAAAAATATTGGAGAAAGAGAAACCGATCACAAACTAAGATGTTTCTAAACAAATGCACAGAGCATGGGCAACAAACAAGAATTGGAGCTACTAATGCAAGAAAAGAAATATGATTTCATTGGCATCACTGAAACTTGGTCGGACAATGCACATGATTGGAATACAAAGCTAGAAGGATACAACTTATTTGCAAGAAAGAGACTTAATAAACGAGGAGGAGGTGTTGCATTGTATGTTAGAAAAGTATACATGTCCGCAAAGATTGAAATTTCAGAGACTGGGAGTTCTGTGGACACTGGGTAATAAGAATACAGGGAGAGAACAACGAGCAGGACTCCATGGTAGGCATTTACTATAGGCCACCTGGGCAAGCTGAAGATATTGATGAACTCTTTATGCATCAGATGGCTCAAGTTATCAAAAAATATGATGTAGTGATCATGGGAGATTTCAACTATCCAGATATTTGTTGGGAATCTCAGGCAAAAGTAACAGGTCCAGCAAACTCTTATCCTCTCTTGCTGACAACTTTATCTTCCAAAAGATAGAAGAGAGAACAATGTGATCTGCTACCTTGGATCTAATCCTCCTAAACAGGTAGGAGATGGTTGAGGAGGTAAGGTTGGCTGGCACCCTAGGAGGCAGTGATCATGCTATCATAGAATTTTGGATAATTAGAGAAGGAAGACTCCTGAAAAGTCAGACTACGAGGTTGGATTACAGAAAGGCAGATTTTAAGGGCCTCAGAAAGAGGATAGGAGGGATCCAATGGCTGGATGTCTTTAAGGACAGAAATGTCCAGTAAGGATGGGAAATTTTGAAAAATTAGATTCTCAAAGCACAATCGTTAACAATCCCTAAAAGAGGGAAGATTAGGAAGTATTTAAGGAAACCAGAATGGATGAACACAGAGCTTAAACACGTGCTAAAAAGCAACAAGGAAATGTTTATCAAATGGAAAGAGTGAGGCATATCTAAAAAAGAATATAATGCAGTCTGCAGAACCTGCAGGGCACCCATCAGATTAGCTCAAGCTGATAATAAATTAAGGCTTGCAAGAGATGTCAAAATCATTAAGAAAGGATTTGGGGGCTATGTCAAAAGTAAGAGAAAAGTCAAAGATGTTATAGGATTTTTACAGGATGTAAATGTAAAGTGGTAAAAAATAATGCTGAGAAGATGAAACTTTTAAATTCCTATTTGCTTGTGTGTTCTCTAAGAAAGTAGATGTAACATCAACTGATCTTCACTGTACTATTGAGGGAATAGAAGAATCCACATTATCTATAAACAGAGAGAGAGTGAGGGAATACTGAGCTAACATAAATGAATTCAAGTCTCCAGGTCCAGATGAATTACATCCTAGGGAACTGATGGAGATAGCAGAGGAAATAATTGAACCACTCTCCATAATCTTTGAAAATTCTTGGAGAACAGGAGAAGTCCCAGAAGACTGGAGAAGAGTGAATGTTGTCATTATTTTCAAAAAGGGGAAGAAGGTGGACCAAGGGAACTATAGGCCTATGAGTCTTACTTCTATACCAGGAAAGATCTTTGAACAAATCATTAAACAACATGTATGCAAGTACCTTTATGAGAATGAAGTGATTAAACAGAGCCAGCATGCGTTTGTAACTAATAAGTCATGTCAGACTAACTTAAGTTCCTTCTATGACAGAATCACTGTCTTGGTGGATCAAGGAAACGCAGTAGAGATAATATATCTTGACTTCAGCAAAGCATTTGGCAAAGTATCTCATATCATCCTTATTTAAAAATGACCATCTATGGAATGGACAAGGCAACTATTAGGTGGATTCATAACTGGCTTAGTGATCGGACCCAAACAGTGGTCATAAATGGTTGCACATCCAGTTGGAAAAATGTCTCAAATGGGGTACCACAAGCCTGAGCCCTATGTTGCTCAACATCTTTATCAATGATTTAAATGAAGGAATTGAGGGTAAACTGATTACATTTGCTGATGACACAAAGCTAGGAGGGATAGCTAATACTAGAGAAGAGAGGGAGGGGATTCAAAAAGATCTAAACAAACTGGAACTGTGGGTAGAAACTAACAGAATGATTTTAACAAGGAGAAATGAAAAGTCCTACATCTGGGCAAGAAAAATGAAAAAGGCGTATACAGAATGGGAGGAATAGGGCTAAGCAACAGCACATGTGAAAAAGACTTAGGTATACTAATAGATCACAGACTGAACATGAGTAAGCAGTGTGATGCAGTAGCAAAAAAGAGCAAACAATTCTGGGTTGCATTAAGAGAAGCATACAGTTTAAATCACGTGAAGTAATTATCCCCTCTGCTCCTCTTTGGTCCAGCCTCATCTGGAACACTGTGTCCAGTTCTGGGCACCACCTGTTAAAAAAGACATGAAGAAATTGGAGAAAGTTCAGAGAAGAGCGACCAGAATGGTGACCGGTCTGCAAACAATGTTGTCACGGGTGTGTCATATGTGACAGACAGTCTACCTGCAGTTGGTTGCAGAAGATCTCTTCGTTTGGCATTGCCTTCATAGATCTGTATCACTCTAAAACCCAGCGGCTATCTCCCTCCTGCTTATTGACACCCAGGCCTGCCTGTTTAAATACTTTCTGTTTGCTACAGGGAGGCACCGGTGATATTCACATGTTTCCTTGTGAAGGCTTGGAGCTACTGCAGTCTGTTTACTTCCTCTCTGTTTCTAAGAGGACGTGTGGTGTAATCTCTCTGAAGTCGGCTCAAGCTAAGCTACTTTCCCCGTGTTTGTCTCCCTTGTTGTCTTTAGTTGTTAGTAGGGACTGACTAGTGCTCACCTCCCCCTTTCCCTATCCACAGCCTAGCTCTAGGGAAATACAGGGTTTAAGTTCCTGTGCGGCGATTGGTGAGGAATCAATATAGGGACGTTAGGGGAGACAGGGTGATATCAGATCAGTCTGGGCTCCCTTCCCCTCTTTCCTTCGAGTTGCACTTAGTCTTTCCCACACCTCGCATGACAAATGTCCTATGAAGAATGGTTAGAGGATTTGGGAATGTTTAGCGTGCAAAAGAGAAGACTGAGAGGAGCTGTCTACTAATATCTGAAGGGCTGTCTCACTGTAGAGGAATCAACTTTATTTTCATTTGCACAAAGAAAGACTAGGGGTAAGGGGATGAAACTGAATGGGAGAAGATACAGATTAGATGCTAAAAAAAAATTTTTGACAGTGTCGGTGATCAATGAGTGGAACAGGCTTTCAAGAGAGGTGGTGAGTAGTGATGGACGAGCACTAGTGTTGAGCAAGCACTAAAATGCTTGGGTGCTTGAAGCTCGGGCCAAGCTCACCGTGATACGTGGGTGCTCCACCCGAGCAACGAGCCCAATGTTAGTCTATGGGAGACCAGAGCATTTTTGCGGCGGCACCCCCGGCAGTCTGTAGAAAGCCTAAAAAGTGCCTAAAACGATAGTGACAGTGCCCAAATGACATGGGGACAGCATTTCTGACCCCCATGTCACTTCTGTCAACAATGTGGCCAGAGGTATTAAGCCACTTTTATGGGCTCACAATAAAACGTTCAAAAACAAAACTGAAAGTGCTTTCCTGTGAAATATGCTAAGGAACATCCTTTCCAGGGTAAAGACTTGTGTATAAGGTAAAATAAATAACTAAAAACAAAATTACTCCTCCAAACCTTGGGCTATGTTCACAAGTAGCATTTTTTATGTGTTTTTGCACTTTTGTATTACTTTCAACTGTAACAAATGCATTCACCGGGAAATGTCATTTTAACATTTTACAACCTTATCTGGCCATGTGCTGTGTGACACATGCATACAGTGCTGAAAAGACATAGGAACAGCATGGGGAAGACCCCTGGAAGCATCTCTGACACCCAGGTCACTGCCTAAAAGTGTGCCCATCAGAAGTGATTCATACTGGCAGCTTGCTTGCACTTGAAATTGGGCCTTTTAGGCATGTGGAGGCGGAATCTGGCCACCACGTAGTGGCTGCGTCGGTGGCCTGGTATCCATACTCAGTCCCCAGCCGCCCGGCGGCCGGGTATCGATACTCGGTACCCAGCCACCCCGCGGCCGGGTGTCCACACTCGGTCCCCAGCCACCAGGGGGCGGCCGGGTGTCCATACTCGGTACCCAGCGGCCCCTATTTGTCCTGGTAACCTCCCCCACACTTTTCTTAGCCTGGCCTGCATTAGGGCAGCATCAGTCGAGCCCACCAGATAACCTGACTCCTTCGGTGGGCCCTGGCCTCTCCATCAGTGGAGTTGAGAATGCCAAGGTGAGGAGCATGATGATGATGATAGAAGTTATCCTCTGCTTTGTATTCTTGGAATGCAAGCGTAAGTGTGCAGCCTGCCACCCACCCACCCCCAGGCTGCAATACCATACTGCTAGCTTGCTTGCAATTGAAATGAGGCCTTTGAGGCTTGTGGAGGCAGACGCCGGCCACGATGTCATGGCTGCGTCGGTGGCCTGGTATCCATACTCAGTCCCCAGCCGCCCGGCGGCCTGGTGTCCACACTCGGTCTCCAGCCGCCAGGAGGCAGCTGGGTGTCCATACTCGGTCCCCAGCCGCCCCTATTTGTCCCAGTGTGCCTTATATACACAAGCGCGCATACCAAAACATTACCTGTGCCCTCCCCAGTGCATTTAGTGGGAAGGACAGCCTATTCCGCTTAAGTGTGTGCAAGCCAACCCCCTGTTCATGGCACATGTGAAGATGCCTCCCACCCTGCACCTGTCATTGCAGACTTGCAACTATCCCCATTCAAGTCCTTGTCCCAGGGCAGTATTCAATTGTACCTCCCCCATTCCTTGCAATGCAACTGCAAGTATGTAGCCTGCCACCCACCCACCCCCAGGCTGCAATACCATACTGCTGGCTTGCTTGCACTTGAAATTGGGCCTTTTAGGCATGTGGGGGCGGAATCTGGCCATCACGTCATGGCTGCGTTGGCGGCCTTGTATCCATACTCAGTCGAAAGCCGCCCGGCGGCCGAGTGCCCACGCTTGGTCCCCAGCCGCCAGGGGGCGGCCGGGTGCCCACACATGGTCCCAGCCGCCTGCAGGCGGCCAGGTGTCCATAAACGGTCCCCAGCCGCCCCTATTTGTCCCGGTGCGCCTTATACACAAGCGCGCATACCAAAACATTACCTGTGCCCTCCCCAGTGCATTTAGTGGGAAGGACAGCCTAACCACAAACACGTGGACAAGTGAAAGTGGCCAGGGATGGTCCATCTTACTGACGCCTTCACACTGGGTTAATATTGTGGAAGCCGGGACATAGTTCGACACTGGGATGCAACACGTCCTCCAGTAATAGAGCATTGTGGGTCCTGGGTCAATCAGGCTTCAACACAAAGTTCAGAAGGTAGACAGCAGGTAGAGTAAATTATTCATGATCATGAGGCCATCCATCTACTTAGCTTTCTGTTCCTTGGAATGCAAGCGCATGTATGTAGTAGCGGCTAGGCCTGAGGTGATCAGCGTTTTGGCGCATATCCTACCTCCTCCGAAGATTGCTGGATGTTTTCCTGCTACTATCCCAGTTCTATGACTCCCGTTAAAACAAAGCTTCAGGTGATGAATGATGGATGAGGTGGTGGCAAAGGAGAAAGAGCAGGAGGAACAGGGACAATTCACATCAATATCAGGCCAGTCAACCACACATGTCTTGTTGGATATGCTTCTGTACCAAAAGGAGCGGTTTGGCTACACAGTTATAGGGCATACAGTGAGTGCAATGCCTACCAAAAATTTCGAGGCACTCCAATGCCCCTTGGAAGTGACATGGAGGTCAGAGAGCCTTAACTAAACCGTTTTTTCCATTTATAGCAACTGGGTCTCCTGTACACTGTTGGCCTAAGCAGTGAATGGAAGGCTTTCCAAAAATTATGAGGAACTGCAATGCCACTTGAAACAGACGTGGATTACAGCGCACTAAAAAGCTTCTACTTCTACCCATTATTGGGGAGTGAGTCTCCTTTAGTGTTCGCCTATGCATTGAAAAGCAAAAGCTGACTAAAATAAGGAGGAAGAGTCGTGGAGGTTAGAGTTAATTAAAAACAACATTCCAATGCCCCTTGGAACAGCAGTGGAGTTCAGTGTGGTTTGACAAGACGGTTTTAATTCCCCCTGGAAGAGACGTGGAGGTCACAGTAGCTTAAAAAGACAGTTTAAATGCCCTTGGAAGAGACAAGGAGGACACAGTGGAATAAAAAGACATTATCAATGCCCCTTGGAAGAGTGGTGGGGGTCGCAGTGGAATAAAAAGATTATATCAATGCCCATTGGAAGAGTGGGGGAGGTCGCAGTAGCTTAACAAGATGGGATTTTTGCCCCTTGGAAGAGACGTGGAGGTCACAGTGGAATAAAAAGACAATATCAATGCCCCTTGGAAGAGTGATGGAGGTCACAGTAGCTTAACAAGACAGTTTAAATGCCCCTTGGAAGAGACGTGCAGGTCACAGTGGAATAAAAAGACAATATCAATGCCCCTTGGAAGTGTGGTGGAGGTCAAAGTAGCTTAAAAAGACGGTTTTAATGCCCCTTGGAAGAGTTGTGGAGGTCAAAGAGGAATAAAAAGACAATATCAATGCCCTTTGGAAGAGTGGTGGAGGTCACAGTGGAATAAAAAGACAATATTAATGCCCCTTGGAAGAGTGGTGGAGGTTACAGTAGCTTAACAAAAAGGTTTAAATGCCCCTTGGAAGAGAAGTGGAGGTCACAGTGGAATAAAAAGACAATATCAATGCCCCTTGGAAGAGTGGTGGAGGTCGCATTAGCTTAACAAGACGGTTTTAATGCCCCTTAGAAGAGTGGTGGAGGTCAAAGTGGAACAAAAAAGACAACATCAATGCCCCTTGGAAGAGTGGAGGCGGTCGCAGTAGCTTAACAAGACGGTTTTAATGCCCCTTGGAAGAGTGGTGGAGGTCACAGTGGAATAACAAGACAATATCAATGGCCCTTGGAAGAGTGGTGGAGTTCACAGAAGCTCAACAAGACAGTTTAAATGCCCCTTGGAAGAGACGTAGAGGTCACAGTAGCTTAACAAGACGGTTTAAATGCCCCTTGGAAGAGACGTGGAGGTCAAAGTGGAATAAAAAGACAATATCAATGCCCCTTGGAAGAGTGGTGGAGGTCACAGTAGCTTAACAAGATGGTTTAAATGCCCCTTGGAAGAGACGTGGAGATCACAGTAGCTTAACAAGACGGTTTAAATGCCCCTTGGAAGGGACGTGGAGGTGACAGTGGAATAAAAAGACAATATCAATGCCCCTTTGAAGAGATGTGGAGGTCACAGTAGCTTAAAAAGACGGTTTAAATGCCCCTTGGAAGAGAGATGGAGATCACAGGAGCTTAACAAGACAGTTTAAATGCCCCTTGGAAGAGACGTGGAGGTCACAGTGGAATAAAAAGACAATATCAATGCCCCTTGGAAGAGACGTGGAGGTCACAGTAGCTTAACAAGACGGTTTAAATGCCCCTTGGAAGAGACGTGGAGGTCACAGTAGCTTAACAAGAAGGTTTAAATGCCCCTTGGAAGAGACTTGGAGGCCACAGTGGAATAAAATTACAATATCAATGCCCCTTGGAAGAGTGGTGGAGGTCACAGTGGAACAAAAAAGCAATATCAATGCCCATTTGGAAGAATGGTGGAGGTCGCAGTAGCTAAACAAGACAGTTTTAATGCCCCTTGGTAGTGTGGTGGAGGTCACAGTGGAATAAAAAGACAATATCAATGCACCTTGGAAGAGAGGTGGAGGTCACAGTAGCTTAACAAGACTATTTTAATGCACCTTGGAAGAGACGTGAAGGTCACAGTAGCTAAACAAGACGGTTTAAATGCCCCTTGTAAGAGACGTGGAGTCACAGTGGAATAAAAAGACAATATCAATTCCCCTTGGAAGAGTGGTAGAGGTCACAGTAGCTTAACAACACAGTTTTAATGCCCCTTGGAAGAGACGTGGACGTCACAGAAGCTTAACAAGTCGGTTTTAATGCATTGGAAGAGACGTGGAGGTAACAGTAGCTTAACAAGACGGTTTAAATGCCCCTTGGAAGAGACATGGAGGTCACAGTAGCTTAACAATATGGTTTAAATGCCCATTGGAAGAGACGTGGAGGTCACAGTGGAATAAAAAGACAATATCAATGCCCCTTGGAAGAGTGGTGGAGGTCACAGTAGCTTAAGAAGACGGTTTTAATGCCCCTTGGAAGAGACGTGGAGGTCACAGTAGCTTAACAAGACAGGTTTAATGCACCTTGGAAGAGACGTGGAGGTCACAGTGGAATAAAAAGACAATATCAGTGCCCCTTGGAAAAGTGGTGGAGGTCGCAGTAGCTTAACAAGATGGTTTTAATGCCCCTTGGAAGAGACGTGGAGGTCACAGTAGCTTAACAAGACAGTTTAAATTCCCCTTGGAAGAGACGTGGAGGTCACAGTGCAATAAAAAGACAATATCAATGCCCCTTGGATGAGTGATGGAGGTCGCAGTAGATTTACAAGATGGTTTTATTGCCCCTTGGAAGAGTGGTGGAGTTCACAGTGGAATACAAAGACAATATCAACGCCCCTTGGAAGAGTGGTGGAGTTCTCTGTAGCTTATCAAGACGGTTTTAATGCCCCTTTGAAGAGTGGTGGAATTCACAGTGGAATAATAAGACAATGACAATGCCCCGTGGAAGAGACGTGGAGGTCACAGTAGCCTAACAGGACGATTTTAATGCCCCTTAAAAGAGCCATGCAGTACAGCATATTAAAAACATTATTGCCATTATTGGGGAGTGGGTATCCCATAGTCTTTGCCTGTGCCTTCCAAGCAAAAGCTGCCAAAAATTGGGAGGGAGAAACTTGCAATACTGGCAACACAGACCACCGTCACCCTGGTGGTTTAGTGGTGGTGGGGGCTGAGGATAAGGAGAAGAGCAAAAAACAGCCGTAATGAGGAAGCG
Organism: Phyllobates terribilis; assembly: GCF_046119375.1. NCBI lineage: Eukaryota > Metazoa > Chordata > Amphibia > Anura > Dendrobatidae > Phyllobates > Phyllobates terribilis. Next base: position 290,212,956 of record NW_027362761.1, read on the forward strand.
TAAACCCACGTGTGGGTGTGAAGCAGTGCATGGGAATACACCTCCCGAAACAACACAGTGGATTTGACTTTATGCTACTCTGCTGTTATTTTTTGGTGATGAGAAGTCTGGCCCTATCCAGCCCTTGTTCATTTTGATAAGAGTCAGCTTGTCAGCATTTCAGTTGACAGGCGAGTGCGCTTATCAGTTATAATTCCCCCAGCGGCACTAAAAACACGCACCGATAACACGCTAGTGGCAGGGCAGGCCAGGACCTCCAAGGCATACAGAGCGAGTTCATTCCAAGTGTTCAGCTTGGATACCCAATAATTAAAAGGCACAGAGAAATCACGGAGGATGCTGGTACGGTCGGCAAGGTAATCCCTCACCATCTTTTGAAACTTTCCACTCTTTGTGAGAGTACCCCGCGCCTCAGGGCCTGTAAGCTGGGCGGATCTCAGAAGTCAATATCAATGCCCCTTGGAAGAGACATGGAGGTCGCAGTAGCTTAACAAGACGGTTTTTATTCCCCTTGGAAGAGACGTGGAGGTCAGAGTAGCTTAACAAGACGGTTTAAATGCCCCTTGGAAGAAGCGTGGAGGTCGTAGTGGAATAAAAAGACAATATCAATGCCCGTTGGAAGAGTGGTGGAGGTCACAGTAGCTTAACAAGGTGGTTTAAATGCCCCTTGGAAGAGACGTGGAGGTCACAGTAACTTAACAAGACTGTTTAAATGCCCCTTGGAAGAGGGGTGGAGGTCATAGTGGAATATAAAGACAATATCAATGCCCCTTGGAAGAGTGGTGGAGGTCACAGTAGCTAAAGAAGATGGTTTTAATGCCCCTTGAAAGAGACGTGGAGGTCACAGTAGCTTAACTAGACGGTTTAAATGCCCCTTGGAAGAGACTTGGAGGTCACAGTAGCTTAACAAGACAGTTTAAATGCCCCTTAGAAGAGATGTGGAGGTCACAGTGGAATAAAAAGACAATATCCATGCCCCTTGGATGAGTGGTGGAGGTCACAGTAGCTTAAAAAGACGGTTTTAATGCCCCTTGGAAGAGAGGTGGAGGTCACAGTAGCTTAACAAGACAATTTAAATGCCCCTTGGAAGAGACGTGGGGGTCACAGTGGAATAAAAAGACAATATCAATGCCCCTTGGAAGAGAGGTGGAGGTCACAGAAGCTTAAAAAGACGGTTTTAATGCTTCGTGGAAGAGTGGTGGAGGTCACAGTGGAATAAAAAGACAATATCAATGCCCCTTGGAATAGTGGTGGAGATCAGAGTAGCTTAATAAGACTTTTTTAATGCCCCTTGGAAGAGACGTGGAGGTCACAGTAGCTTAACAAGACGGTTTTAATGCCTCTTGGAAGAGATGTGGAGGTCACAGTAGCTTAACAAGACGGTTTTAATGCCCCTTGGAAGAGACGTGGAGGTCACAGTAGCTTAACAAGATGGTTTTAATACCCCTTGGAAGAGACGTGGAGGTCACAGTGGAATAAAAGGATAATATCAATGCCCCTGGGAAGAGTGGTGGAGGTTGCAGTAGCTTAATAATACGGTTTTAATGCCCCTTGGAAGAGACGTGGAGGTCACAGTAGCTTAACAAGATGGTTTAAATGCCCTTATGAAGAGACGTGGAGGTCACAGTGGAGTAAAAAGACATTATCAATGCGAATTGGAAGAGTGGTGGAGGTCGCAGTAGCTTAACAAGACGGTTTTAATGCCCCTTGGAAGAGTGGTGGAGGTCACAGTGGAATAAAAAGACAATATCAATGCCAGTTGGAAGAGTGGTGGAGGTCGCAGTAGCTTAAGAAGACGGTTTTAATGCCCCTTGGAAGAGTGGTGGAGGTCGCAGTGGAATAAAAAGACAATAACAATGCCCCTTGGAAGAGACGTTGTCGTCACAGTAGCTTAACAAGACGATTTTAATGCCCCTTACAAGAGCCATGCAGTACAGCATATAAAAAACATTATTTCCATTATTGGGGAGTGGGTCTCCCATAGTCTTTGCCTATGCCTTCCAAGCAAAAGCTGCCAAAAATTAGGACGGAGGAACTTGCAATGCTTGCAACATGGACCACGGTCACCCTGGTGGTATAGTGGTGGTGGAGGCAGAGGATAAGGAGATGAGCAAAAATCAGCCGAAATGAGGAAGCGTATACCCATGTATGTGTGTGAAGCGGTGCATGGGAATACACCTCCCGAAACAACACAGTGGATTTGACTTTATGTTACTCTACTGTCATTTGGTGGTGATGAATAGTCTGGCCCTATCCAGCCCTTGTTCATTTTGATAAGGGTCAACTTGTCAGCATTGTCAGTTGACAGGCGAGTGCGCTTATCAGTTATAATTCCCACAGCAGCACTAAAAACACGCACCGATAACACGCTAGTGGCAGGGCAGGCCATGACCTTCAAGGCGTACAGAGCGAGTTCATTCCAAGTGTCCTGCTTGGATACCCAATGATTAAAAGGCACAGAGGAAACACGGAGGACGCTGGTACGGTCGGCAAGGTACTCCCTCACCATCTTTTGAAACTTTCCACTCCTTGTGAGAGTACCCCGCTCCTCAGGGCCTGTAAGCTGGGCGGGTCTCAGAAAACTGTAACAGAATGTTGACAGTGTTCCCCTGCCTCTGCTGGATTGGAGTTGCGTCTCTCTTGCCTGTACGCCTTGGTTGGTCAACGAACTGTGACCTCTGCCGCTAGCGTGTTCAGATGGGAATTTTTTAATAGTTCTGCAGCAAGGTCCTTCTGGTACTGCCCCATTTTTGTAGACCTCTCCACCTCAGGAATAAGAGAGTGAAAGTTCTCCTTGTAGTGGGGGTCTAAAATTGTCCCCAACCAGTAATGACTGTCACCCAACATTTTGACAATGCGAGGGTCACGGTTAAGGCAGCGTAACATAAAGTCAGCCATGCGTGCCAGACTGCTAACGGGCAAGACTTCCGTGTCCTCAGCAAGATGACGACTGACCATGCTCTCCTCCTCCTCCCCCCCCTGTCCTCAGTCCACCCACGCTGAACCGACGGTATGACAGTTGTACAGGTACTACCATGATACCAGCTCCTGTTCTTCCTCCTCCTCCTCCTCCTCTCCCTCATTGTCCCCCAATGCACGTTAGGATGAGATGAGGCTGGGCTGTGTGCAATCGCCCGCTGTGGCTTCTTGATCCATCTCCTCATACTCTGGCTGCAATGCCTCCTCTTTATTTCTCTGCAGAGAGCTTTGCAAAAGACAGACAAGTGGGATGCTGACGCTAATGATGGAATCATCGCCACTCACCATCTTGGTGGACTCCTCAAAGTTTGTCAGAATGGTACATATGTCAGACATCCAGGTCCACTCCTGAGGTCTTATGTGTGGAGTCTGACCTGAATATCGACTGCCTTGTTGCAGCTGGTACTCCACAACTGCTCTCTTCTGCTCACAAATCCTTTGCAACATGTGGAGGGTAGAGTTCCAACTTGTGGGATCATCACACACCAGTCAGTGTGCCGGAAGCTGCAAACGCTGCTGCATAGAGATGAGCGTTGTTCTACTCAAACTGTTCGCCAATCTCAAATTCGAGCTGTTTTGGGCGGTGTTCGGGCCGTTCGGCGAACACGAACGATTTGAGAAAAATACGGCTGTTCGAGGTTATGTTCGATAACTGTTCGTGCACCAAAATCATAACTGGATTTTTTCTCAGTAATGATGAAAATTAATGTTAATACGCAGTTTGAGTGTACAGCGGGGTGGGGGGAGGGGCAGGGGATGGATCTCTGCAGGAATAATGAAGATCTCCATTTTTTTTTCTCTTTCCCGCATTTACAGTGGGGAGGTGCAATCTGTCAGCCTATCAGCAGCGCACACACGGAGCGAAGTGCTTTTTTTCACACATGCAAGGGCATGTGTCATTGGCAGTGTATGTCACATGTCCTTGCCCTATAAGACCAAGCCATTTTCCCCGTCGCCACCATTTTCTCACTGCTGCAGCTGCGTGTTAGACGGCACCGCTGTTGCTGTGTGCGCTATACCTTGTTAATTTCAAGCCAATTTTCGCACAAATCTACAGATAGCTTGGGAGTAGGGAATAGTTGTGATTGCAGTCCTTTTAAGGTCTAGGTTACAGCATTTCCTACGACTTTTATCAGGCAGGTCTGTGCTCTTAAATAGATAGATTGTGGGAGTAAAGACTAATTGTAATTGCAGTCCATTTCAGGACTAGGTTACATCAGTTCCTATCAGTTTTTGCCAGGCAGGTCTGTGCCAGTGCTGTGCAAAATTTTTTCACAGCATTTGGCTGAAACTAGCAAAGCTAATCCTTTTTGGCCTATTGCAGAGTGTGTTAGTCAGTGGAGTAGCCTATCTGTGTTGCAAGATATACCACCTGTGTATAGAATACCAATTTTTTTACTGCACCTAGTGAAGTAAAATCTTTTGGGCATAGCATCATTCTATTAGTCCATCTATACTGACCTCCATCAGGTTGCAAATTGAATATAATTTTTTTCTGCATCTAGCTCTGGAAAAATATTTGGGCTTCTAGCAGTGTGTGGGACTTGTTCTATTAGTCCATCTATACTGACCTCCATCAGGTTGCAAACTGAATATAATTTTTTTCTGCATCTAGCTCTGAAAAAATATTTGGCCTTCTAGCAGTGTGTGGGACTTTCTCTATTAGTCCATCTATACTGACCTCCATCTGGTTGCAAATTAAAAATAATTTATATCTGCATCTAGCTCTTGAAAAATATTTGGCCTTCTAGCAGTGTGTGGGACTTTCTCTATTAGTCCATCTATACTGACCTCCATCAGTTTGCAAATTAAAAATAATTTTTTGTCTGCATCTAGCTCTGAAAAAATATTTGGCCTTCTAGCAGTGTGTGGGACTTTCTCTATTAGTCCATCTATACTGACCTCCATCAGGTTGCAAACTGAATATATATTTTTTGTGCATCTACCTCTGAAAAAATATTTGGCCTTCTAGCTGTGTGTGGGACTTTCTCTATTAGTCCATCTATACTGACCTCCATCAGGTTGCAAACTGAATATATTTTTTTTCTGCATCTACCTCTGAAAAAATATTTGGCCTTCTAGCTGTGTGTGGGACTTGTTCTATTAGTCCATCTATACTGACCTCCATCAGGTTGCAAACTGAATATAATTTTTTTGTGCATCTAGCTCTGAAAAAATATTTGGCCTTCTAGCAGTGTGTGGGACTTTCTCTATTAGTCCATCTATACTGACCTCCATCAGGTTGCAAATTCAAAATAATTTTTTGTCTGCATCTAGCTCTGAAAAAATATTTGGCCTTCTAGCAGTGTGTGGGACTTTCTCTATTAGTCCATCTATACTGACCTCCATCAGGCTGCAAATTAAAAATAATTTTTATCTGCATCTACCTCTGAAAAAATATTTGGCCTTCTAGCTGTATGTGGGACTTTCTCTATTAGTCCATCTATACTGACCTCCATCAGGTTGAAAATTAAAAATAATTTATATCTGCATCTAGCTCTGAAAAAATATTTGGCCTTCTAGCAGTGTGTGGGACTTTCTCTATTAGTCCATCTATACTGACCTCCATCAGGTTGCAAATTAAAAATAATTTTTTGTCTGCATCTAGCTCTGAAAAATTATTTGGCCTTCTAGCAGTGTGTGGGACTTTCTCTATTAGTCCATCTATACTGACCTCCATCAGGTTGCAAACTGAATATATTTTTTTTCTGCATCTACCTTTGAAAAAATATTGGGCTTCTAGCAGTGTGTGGGACTTTCTCTATTAGTCCATCTATACTGACCTCCATCAGGTTGCAAATTAAAAATAATTTTTTGTCTGCATCTAGCTCTGAAAAAATATTTGGCCTTCTAGCTGTGTGTGGGACTTTCTCTATTAGTCCATCTATACTGACCTCCATCAGGTTGCAAATTAAAAATAATTTTTATCTGCATCTACCTCTGAAAAAATATTTGGGCATCTAGCTGTGTGTGGGACTTGTTCTATTAGTCCATCTATACTGACCTCCATCAGGTTGCAAACTGAATATAATTTTTTTCTGCATCTAGCTCTGAAAAAATATTTGGCCTTCTAGCAGTGTGTGGGACTTTCTCTATTAGTCCATCTATACTGACCTCCATCAGGTTGCAAATTAAAAATAATTTTTATCTGCATCTAGCTCTGAAAAAATATTTGGCCTTCTAGCAGTGTGTGGGACTTTCTCTATTAGTCCATCTATACTGACCTCCATCAGGTTGCAAATTAAAAATAATTTTTTGTCTGCATCTAGCTTTGAAAAAATATTTGGCCTTCTAGCAGTGTGTGGGACTTTCTCTATTAGTCCATCTATACTGACCTCCATCAGTTTGCAAATTAAAAATAATTTTAATCTGCATCTAGCTCTGAAAAAATATTTGGCCTTCTAGCAGTGTGTGGGACTTTCTCTATTAGTCCATCTATACTGACCTCCATCAGGTTGCAAATTAAAAATAATTTTTTGTCTGCATCTAGCTCTGAAAAAATATTTGGCCTTCTAGCAGTGTGTGGGACTTTTTCTATTAGTCGATCTATACTGACCTCCATCAGGCTGCAAATTAAAAATAATTTTTATCTGCATCTACCTCTGAAAAAATATTTGGCCTTCTAGCTGTGTGTGGGACTTGTTCTATTAGTCCATATATACTGACCTCCATCAGGTTGCAAACTGAATATAATTTTTTTCTGCATCTAGCTCTGAAAAAATATTTGGCCTTCTAGCAGTGTGTGGGACTTACTCTATTAGTCCATCTATACTGACCTCCATCAGGTTGCAAACTGAATATTTTTTTTTTCTGCATCTACCTCTGAAAAAATATTGGGCTTCTAGCTGTGTGTGGGACTTGTTCTATTAATCCATCTATACAGTCCTCCATCAGGTAGCAAACTGAATATAATTTTTTTCTGCATTTGCCTCTGAAAAAATATTTGGGCTTCTAGCTGTGTGTGGGACTTGTTCTATTAGTCCATCTATACTGACCTCCATCAGGTTGCAAACTGAATATAATTTTTTTCTGCATCTAGCTCTGAAAAAATATTTGGCCTTCTAGCAGTGTGTGGGACTTTCTCTATTAGTCCATCTATACTGACCTCCATCAGGTTGCAAATTAAAAATAATTTATATCTGCATCTAGCTCTGAAAAAATATTTGACCTTCTAGCAGTGTGTGGGACTTTCTCTATTAGTCCATCTATACTGACCTCCATCAGGTTGCAAACTGAATATATTTTTTTTCTGCATCTACCTCTGAAAAAATATTTGGCCTTCTAGCTGTGTGTGGGACTTGTTCTATTAGTCCATCTATACTGACCTCCATCAGGTTGCAAACTGAATATAATTTTTTTGTGCATCTAGCTCTGAAAAAATATTTGGCCTTCTAGCAGTGTGTGGGACTTTCTCTATTAGTCCATCTATACTGACCTCCATCAGGTTGCAAATTCAAAATAATTTTTTGTCTGCATCTAGCTCTGAAAAAATATTTGGCCTTCTAGCAGTGTGTGGGACTTTCTCTATTAGTCCATCTATACTGACCTCCATCAGGCTGCAAATTAAAAATAATTTTTATCTGCATCTACCTCTGAAAAAATATTTGGCCTTCTAGCTGTATGTGGGACTTTCTCTATTAGTCCATCTATACTGACCTCCATCAGGTTGAAAATTAAAAATAATTTATATCTGCATCTAGCTCTGAAAAAATATTTGGCCTTCTAGCAGTGTGTGGGACTTTCTCTATTAGTCCATCTATACTGACCTCCATCAGGTTGCAAATTAAAAATAATTTTTTGTCTGCATCTAGCTCTGAAAAATTATTTGGCCTTCTAGCAGTGTGTGGGACTTTCTCTATTAGTCCATCTATACTGACCTCCATCAGGTTGCAAACTGAATATATTTTTTTTCTGCATCTACCTTTGAAAAAATATTGGGCTTCTAGCAGTGTGTGGGACTTTCTCTATTAGTCCATCTATACTGACCTCCATCAGGTTGCAAATTAAAAATAATTTTTTGTCTGCATCTAGCTCTGAAAAAATATTTGGCCTTCTAGCTGTGTGTGGGACTTTCTCTATTAGTCCATCTATACTGACCTCCATCAGGTTGCAAATTAAAAATAATTTTTATCTGCATCTACCTCTGAAAAAATATTTGGGCTTCTAGCTGTGTGTGGGACTTGTTCTATTAGTCCATCTATACTGACCTCCATCAGGTTGCAAACTGAATATAATTTTTTTCTGCATCTAGCTCTGAAAAAATATTTGGCCTTCTAGCAGTGTGTGGGACTTTCTCTATTAGTCCATCTATACTGACCTCCATCAGGTTGCAAATTAAAAATAATTTTTATCTGCATCTAGCTCTGAAAAAATATTTGGCCTTCTAGCAGTGTGTGGGACTTTCTCTATTAGTCCATCTATACTGACCTCCATCAGGTTGCAAATTAAAAATAATTTTTTGTCTGCATCTAGCTTTGAAAAAATATTTGGCCTTCTAGCAGTGTGTGGGACTTTCTCTATTAGTCCATCTATACTGACCTCCATCAGTTTGCAAATTAAAAATAATTTTAATCTGCATCTAGCTCTGAAAAAATATTTGGCCTTCTAGCAGTGTGTGGGACTTTCTCTATTAGTCCATCTATACTGACCTCCATCAGGTTGCAAATTAAAAATAATTTTTTGTCTGCATCTAGCTCTGAAAAAATATTTGGCCTTCTAGCAGTGTGTGGGACTTTTTCTATTAGTCGATCTATTCTGACCTCCATCAGGCTGCAAATTAAAAATAATTTTTATCTGCATCTACCTCTGAAAAAATATTTGGCCTTCTAGCTGTGTGTGGGACTTGTTCTATTAGTCCATCTATACTGACCTCCATCAGGTTGCAAACTGAATATAATTTTTTTCTGCATCTAGCTCTGAAAAAATATTTGGCCTTCTAGCAGTGTGTGGGACTTACTCTATTAGTCCATCTATACTGACCTCCATCAGGTTGCAAACTGAATATTTTTTTTTTCTGCATCTACCTCTGAAAAAATATTGGGCTTCTAGCTGTGTGTGGGACTTGTTCTATTAATCCATCTATACAGTCCTCCATCAGGTAGCAAACTGAATATAATTTTTTTCTGCATTTACCTCTGAAAAAATATTTGGGCTTCTAGCTATGTGTGGGACTTGTTCTATTAGTCCATCTATACTGACCTCGATCAGGTTGCAAACTGAATATAATTTTTTTCTGCATCTAGCTCTGAAAAAATATTTGGCCTTCTAGCAGTGTGTGGGACTTTCTCTATTAGTCCATCTATACTGACCTCCATCAGGTTGCAAATTAAAAATAATTTATATCTGCATCTAGCTCTGAAAAAATATTTGACCTTCTAGCAGTGTGTGGGACTTTCTCTATTAGTCCATCTATACTGACCTCCATCAGGTTGCAAATTCAAAATAATTTTTTGTCTGCATCTAGCTCTGAAAAAATATTTGGCCTTCTAGCAGTGTGTGGGACTTTCTCTATTAGTCCATCTATACTGACCTCCATCAGGTTGCAAACTGAATATATTTTTTTTCTGCATCTACCTCTGAAAAAATATTGGGCTTTTAACTGTGTGTGGGACTTGTTCTATTAATCCATCTATACAGACCTCCATCAGGTTGCAAACTGAATATAATTTTTTTCTGCATCTACCTCTGAAAAAATATTTGGGCTTCTAGCTGTGTGTGGGACTTGTTCTATTAGACCATCTATACTGACCTCCATCAGGTTGCAAACTGAATATAATTTTTTTCTGCATCTAGATCTGAAAAAATTTTTGGCCTTCTAGAAGTGTGTGGGACTTTCTCTATTAGTCCATCTATACTGACCTCCATCAGGTTGCAAACTGAATATATTTTTTTTCTGCATCTACCTTTGAAAAAATATTGGGCTTCTAGCAGTGTGTGGGACTTTCTCTATTAGTCCATCTATACTGACCTCCATCAGGTTGCAAATTAAAAATAACTTTTTGTCTGCATCTAGCTCTGAAAAAATATTTGGCCTTCTAGCTGTGTGTGGGACTTTCTCTATTAGTCCATCTATACTGACCTCCATAAGGTTGCAAACTGAATATATTTTTTTTCTGCATCTACCTCTGAAAAAATATTTGGCCTTCTAGCTGTGTGTGGGACTTTCTCTATTAGTCCATCTATACTGACCTCCATCAGGTTGCAAACTGAATATATTTTTTTTCTGCATCTACCTCTGAAAAAATATTTGGCCTTCTAGCTGTGTGTGGGACTTGTTCTATTAGTCCATCTATACTGACCTCCATCAGGTTGCAAACTGAGTATAATTTTTTTGTGCATCTAGCTCTGAAAAAATATTTGGCCTTCTAGCAGTGTGTGGGACTTTCTCTATTAGTCCATCTATACTGACCTCCATCAGGTTGCAAATTCAAAATAATTTTTTGTCTGCATCTAGCTCTGAAAAAATATTTGGCCTTCTAGCAGTGTGTGGGACTTTCTCTATTAGTCCATCTATACTGACCTCCATCAGGCTGCAAATTAAAAATAATTTTTATCTGCATCTACCTCTGAAAAAATATTTGGCCTTCTAGCTGTATGTGGGACTTTCTCTATTAGTCCATCTATACTGACCTCCATCAGGTTGAAAATTAAAAATAATTTATATCTGCATCTAGCTCTGAAAAAATATTTGGCCTTCTAGCAGTGTGTGGGACTTTCTCTATTAGTCCATCTATACTGACCTCCATCAGGTTGCAAATTAAAAATAATTTTTATCTGCATCTAGCTCTGAAAAAATATTTGGCCTTCTAGCAGTGTGTGGGACTTTCTCTATTAGTCCATCTATACTGACCTCCATCAGGTTGCAAATTAAAAATAATTTTTTGTCTGCATCTAGCTTTGAAAAAATATTTGGCCTTCTAGCAGTGTGTGGGACTTTCTCTATTAGTCCATCTATACTGACCTCCATCAGTTTGCAAATTAAAAATAATTTTAATCTGCATCTAGCTCTGAAAAAATATTTGGCCTTCTAGCAGTGTGTGGGACTTTCTCTATTAGTCCATCTATACTGACCTCCATCAGGTTGCAAATTAAAAATAATTTTTTGTCTGCATCTAGCTCTGAAAAAATATTTGGCCTTCTAGCAGTGTGTGGGACTTTTTCTATTAGTCGATCTATTCTGACCTCCATCAGGCTGCAAATTAAAAATAATTTTTATCTGCATCTACCTCTGAAAAAATATTTGGCCTTCTAGCTGTGTGTGGGACTTGTTCTATTAGTCCATCTATACTGACCTCCATCAGGTTGCAAACTGAATATAATTTTTTTCTGCATCTAGCTCTGAAAAAATATTTGGCCTTCTAGCAGTGTGTGGGACTTACTCTATTAGTCCATCTATACTGACCTCCATCAGGTTGCAAACTGAATATTTTTTTTTTCTGCATCTACCTCTGAAAAAATATTGGGCTTCTAGCTGTGTGTGGGACTTGTTCTATTAATCCATCTATACAGTCCTCCATCAGGTAGCAAACTGAATATAATTTTTTTCTGCATTTACCTCTGAAAAAATATTTGGGCTTCTAGCTATGTGTGGGACTTGTTCTATTAGTCCATCTATACTGACCTCGATCAGGTTGCAAACTGAATATAATTTTTTTCTGCATCTAGCTCTGAAAAAATATTTGGCCTTCTAGCAGTGTGTGGGACTTTCTCTATTAGTCCATCTATACTGACCTCCATCAGGTTGCAAATTAAAAATAATTTATATCTGCATCTAGCTCTGAAAAAATATTTGACCTTCTAGCAGTGTGTGGGACTTTCTCTATTAGTCCATCTATACTGACCTCCATCAGGTTGCAAATTCAAAATAATTTTTTGTCTGCATCTAGCTCTGAAAAAATATTTGGCCTTCTAGCAGTGTGTGGGACTTTCTCTATTAGTCCATCTATACTGACCTCCATCAGGTTGCAAACTGAATATATTTTTTTTCTGCATCTACCTCTGAAAAAATATTGGGCTTTTAACTGTGTGTGGGACTTGTTCTATTAATCCATCTATACAGACCTCCATCAGGTTGCAAACTGAATATAATTTTTTTCTGCATCTACCTCTGAAAAAATATTTGGGCTTCTAGCTGTGTGTGGGACTTGTTCTATTAGACCATCTATACTGACCTCCATCAGGTTGCAAACTGAATATAATTTTTTTCTGCATCTAGATCTGAAAAAATTTTTGGCCTTCTAGAAGTGTGTGGGACTTTCTCTATTAGTCCATCTATACTGACCTCCATCAGGTTGCAAACTGAATATATTTTTTTTCTGCATCTACCTTTGAAAAAATATTGGGCTTCTAGCAGTGTGTGGGACTTTCTCTATTAGTCCATCTATACTGACCTCCATCAGGTTGCAAATTAAAAATAACTTTTTGTCTGCATCTAGCTCTGAAAAAATATTTGGCCTTCTAGCTGTGTGTGGGACTTTCTCTATTAGTCCATCTATACTGACCTCCATAAGGTTGCAAACTGAATATATTTTTTTTCTGCATCTACCTCTGAAAAAATATTTGGCCTTCTAGCTGTGTGTGGGACTTTCTCTATTAGTCCATCTATACTGACCTCCATCAGGTTGCAAACTGAATATATTTTTTTTCTGCATCTACCTCTGAAAAAATATTTGGCCTTCTAGCTGTGTGTGGGACTTGTTCTATTAGTCCATCTATACTGACCTCCATCAGGTTGCAAACTGAGTATAATTTTTTTGTGCATCTAGCTCTGAAAAAATATTTGGCCTTCTAGCAGTGTGTGGGACTTTCTCTATTAGTCCATCTATACTGACCTCCATCAGGTTGCAAATTCAAAATAATTTTTTGTCTGCATCTAGCTCTGAAAAAATATTTGGCCTTCTAGCAGTGTGTGGGACTTTCTCTATTAGTCCATCTATACTGACCTCCATCAGGCTGCAAATTAAAAATAATTTTTATCTGCATCTACCTCTGAAAAAATATTTGGCCTTCTAGCTGTATGTGGGACTTTCTCTATTAGTCCATCTATACTGACCTCCATCAGGTTGAAAATTAAAAATAATTTATATCTGCATCTAGCTCTGAAAAAATATTTGGCCTTCTAGCAGTGTGTGGGACTTTCTCTATTAGTCCATCTATACTGACCTCCATCAGGTTGCAAATTAAAAATAATTTTTTGTCTGCATCTAGCTCTGAAAAATTATTTGGCCTTCTAGCAGTGTGTGGGACTTTCTCTATTAGTCCATCTATACTGACCTCCATCAGGTTGCAAACTGAATATATTTTTTTTCTGCATCTACCTTTGAAAAAATATTGGGCTTCTAGCAGTGTGTGGGACTTTCTCTATTAGTCCATCTATACTGACCTCCATCAGGTTGCAAATTAAAAATAATTTTTTGTCTGCATCTAGCTCTGAAAAAATATTTGGCCTTCTAGCTGTGTGTGGGACTTTCTCTATTAGTCCATCTATACTGACCTCCATAAGGTTGCAAACTGAATATATTTTTTTTCTGCATCTACCTCTGAAAAAATATTTGGCCTTCTAGCTGTGTGTGGGACTTTCTCTATTAGTCCATCTATACTGACCTCCATCAGGTTGCAAACTGAATATATTTTTTTTCTGCATCTACCTCTGAAAAAATATTTGGCCTTCTAGCTGTGTGTGGGACTTGTTCTATTAGTCCATCTATACTGACCTCCATCAGGTTGCAAACTGAATATAATTTTTTTGTGCATCTAGCTCTGAAAAAATATTTGGCCTTCTAGCAGTGTGTGGGACTTTCTCTATTAGTCCATCAATACTGACCTCCATCAGGTTGCAAATTCAAAATAATTTTTTGTCTGCATATAGCTCTGAAAAAATATTTGGCCTTCTAGCAGTGTGTGGGACTTTCTCTATTAGTCCATCTATACTGACCTCCATCAGGCTGCAAATTAAAAATAATTTTTATCTGCATCTACCTCTGAAAAAATATTTGGCCTTCTAGCTGTATGTGGGACTTTCTCTATTAGTCCATCTATACTGACCTCCATCAGGTTGAAAATTAAAAATAATTTATATCTGCATCTAGCTCTGAAAAAATATTTGGCCTTCTAGCAGTGTGTGGGACTTTCTCTATTAGTCCATCTATACTGACCTCCATCAGGTTGCAAATTAAAAATAATTTTTTGTCTGCATCTAGCTCTGAAAAATTATTTGGCCTTCTAGCAGTGTGTGGGACTTTCTCTATTAATCCATCTATACAGACCTCCATCAGGTAGCAAACTGAATATAATTTTTTTCTGCATTTACCTCTGAAAAAATATTTGGCCTTCTAGCTGTGTGTGGGACTTGTTCTATTAGTCCATCTATACTGACCTCCATCAGGTTACAAACTGAATATAATTTTTTTCTGCATCTAGCTCTGAAAAAATATTTGGCCTTCTAGCAGTGTGTGGGACTTTCTCTATTAGTCCATCTATACTGACCTCCATCAGGTTGCAAATTAAAAATAATTTATATCTGCATCTAGCTCTGAAAAAATATTTGACCTTCTAGCAGTGTGTGGGACTTTCTCTATTAGTCCATCTATACTGACCTCCATCAGGTTGCAAATTAAAAATAATTTTTTGTCTGCATCTAGCTCTGAAAAAATATTTGGCCTTCTAGAAGTGTGTGGGACTTTCTCTACTAGTCCATCTATACTGACCTCCATCAGGTTGCAAATTAAAAATAATTTTTATCTGCATCTAGCTCTGAAAAAATATTTGGCCTTCTAGCAGTGTGTGGGACTTTCTCTATTAGTCCATCTATACTGACCTCCATCAGGTTGCAAACTGAATATATTTTTTTTCTGCATCTACCTCTGAAAAAATATTGGGCTTCTAGCAGTGTGTGGGACTTTCTCTATTAGTCCATCTATACTGACCTCCATCACGCTGCAAATTCAAAATAATTTTTTGTCTGCATCTAGCTCTGAAAAAATATTTGGCCTTCTAGCTGTGTGTGGCACTTTCTCTATTAGTCCATCTATACTGACCTCCATCAGGTTGCAAATTAAAAATAATTTTTATCTGCATCTACCTCTGAAAAAATATTTGGGCTTCTAGCTGTGTGTGGGACTTGTTCTATTAGTCCATCTATACTGACCTCCATCAGGTTGCAAACTGAATATAATTTTTTTCTGCATCTAGCTCTGAAAAAATATTTGGCCTTCTAGCAGTGTGTGGGACTTTCTCTATTAGTCCATCTATACTGACCTCCATCAGGTTGCAAATTAAAAATAATTTTTATCTGCATCTAGCTCTGAAAAAATATTTGGCCTTCTAGCAGTGTGTGGGACTTTCTCTATTAGTCCATCTATACTGACCTCCATCAGGTTGCAAATTAAAAATAATTTTTTGTCTGCATCTAGCTTTGAAAAAATATTTGGCCTTCTAGCAGTGTGTGGGACTTTCTCTATTAGTCCATCTATACTGACCTCCATCAGTTTGAAAATTAAAAATAATTTTAATCTGCATCTAGCTCTGAAAAAATATTTGGCCTTCTAGCAGTGTGTGGGACTTTCTCTATTAGTCCATCTATACTGACCTCCATCAGGTTGCAAATTAAAAATAATTTTTTGTCTGCATCTAGCTCTGAAAAAATATTTGGCCTTCTAGCAGTGTGTGGGACTTTTTCTATTAGTCCATCTATACTGACCTCCATCAGGCTGCAAATTAAAAATAATTTTTATCTGCATCTACCTCTGAAAAAATATTTGGCCTTCTAGCTGTGTGTGGGACTTGTTCTATTAGTCCATCTATACTGACCTCCATCAGGTTGCAAACTGAATATAATTTTTTTCTGCATCTAGCTCTGAAAAAATATTTGGCCTTCTAGCAGTGTGTGGGACTTACTCTATTAGTCCATCTATACTGACCTCCATCAGGTTGCAAACTGAATATTTTTTTTTTCTGCATCTACCTCTGAAAAAATATTGGGCTTCTAGCTGTGTGTGGGACTTGTTCTATTAATCCATCTATACAGTCCTCCATCAGGTAGCAAACTGAATATAATTTTTTTCTGCATTTACCTCTGAAAAAATATTTGGGCTTCTAGCTGTGTGTGGGACTTGTTCTATTAGTCCATCTATACTGACCTCCATCAGGTTGCAAACTGAATATAATTTTTTTCTGCATCTAGCTCTGAAAAAATATTTGGCCTTCTAGCAGTGTGTGGGACTTTCTCTATTAGTCCATCTATACTGACCTCCATCAGGTTGCAAATTAAAAATAATTTATATCTGCATCTAGCTCTGAAAAAATATTTGACCTTCTAGCAGTGTGTGGGACTTTCTCTATTAGTCCATCTATACTGACCTCCATCAGGTTGCAAATTAAAAATAATTTTTTGTCTGCATCTAGCTCTGAAAAAATATTTGGCCTTCTAGCAGTGTGTGGGACTTTCTCTATTAGTCCATCTATACTGACCTCCATCAGGTTGCAAACTGAATATATTTTTTTTCTGCATCTACCTCTGAAAAAATATTGGGCTTTTAACTGTGTGTGGGACTTGTTCTATTAATCCATCTATACAGACCTCCATCAGGTTGCAAACTGAATATAATTTTTTTCTGCATCTACCTCTGAAAAAATATTTGGGCTTCTAGCTGTGTGTGGGACTTGTTCTATTAGACCATCTATACTGACCTCCATCAGGTTGCAAACTGAATATAATTTTTTTCTGCATCTAGATCTGAAAAAATTTTTGGCCTTCTAGAAGTGTGTGGGACTTTCTCTATTAGTCCATCTATACTGACCTCCATCAGGTTGCAAACTGAATATATTTTTTTTCTGCATCTACCTTTGAAAAAATATTGGGCTTCTAGCAGTGTGTGGGACTTTCTCTATTAGTCCATCTATACTGACCTCCATCAGGTTGCAAATTAAGAATAATTTTTTGTCTGCATCTAGCTCTGAAAAAATATTTGGCCTTCTAGCTGTGTGTGGGACTTTCTCTATTAGTCCATCTATACTGACCTCCATAAGGTTGCAAACTGAATATATTTTTTTTCTGCATCTACCTCTGAAAAAATATTTGGCCTTCTAGCTGTGTGTGGGACTTTCTCTATTAGTCCGTTTATACTGACCTCCATCAGGTTGCAAACTGAATATATTTTTTTTCTGCATCTACCTCTGAAAAAATATTTGGCCTTCTAGCTGTGTGTGGGACTTGTTCTATTAGTCCATCTATACTGACCTCCATCAGGTTGCAAACTGAATATAATTTTTTTGTGCATCTAGCTCTGAAAAAATATTTGGCCTTCTAGCAGTGTGTGGGACTTTCTCTATTAGTCCATCTATACTGACCTCCATCAGGTTGCAAATTCAAAATAATTTTTTGTCTGCATCTAGCTCTGAAAAAATATTTGGCCTTCTAGCAGTGTGTGGGACTTTCTCTATTAGTCCATCTATACTGACCTCCATCAGGCTGCAAATTAAAAATAATTTTTATCTGCATCTACCTCTGAAAAAATATTTGGCCTTCTAGCTGTATGTGGGACTTTCTCTATTAGTCCATCTATACTGACCTCCATCAGGTTGAAAATTAAAAATAATTTATATCTGCATCTAGCTCTGAAAAAATATTTGGCCTTCTAGCAGTGTGTGGGACTTTCTCTATTAGTCCATCTATACTGACCTCCATCAGGTTGCAAATTAAAAATAATTTTTTGTCTGCATCTAGCTCTGAAAAATTATTTGGCCTTCTAGCAGTGTGTGGGACTTTCTCTATTAGTCCATCTATACTGACCTCCATCAGGTTGCAAACTGAATATATTTTTTTTCTGCATCTACCTCTGAAAAAATATTTGGGCTTCTAGCTTTGTGTGGGAATTGTTCTATTAGTCCATCTATACTGACCTCCATCAGGTTGCAAACTGAATATAATTTTTTTCTGCATCTAGCTCTGAAAAAATATTTGGCCTTCTAGCAGTGTGTGGGACTTTCTCTATTAGTCCATCTATACTGACCTCCATCAGGTTGCAAATTAAAAATAATTTTTTGTCTGCATCTAGCTCTGAAAAAATATTTTACCTTCTAGCAGTGTGTGGGACTTTCTCTATTAGTCCATCTATACTGACCTCCATCAGGTTGCAAACTGAATATTTTTTTTTCTGCATCTACCTCTGAAAAAATATTTGGGCTTCTAGCTGTGTGTGGGACTTGTTCTATTAGTCCATCTATACTGACCTCCATCAGGTTGCAAACTGAATATAATTTTTTTCTGCATCTAGCTCTGAAAAAATATTTGGCCTTCTAGCAGTGTGTGGGACTTTCTCTATTAGTCCATCTATACTGACCTCCATCAGGTTGCAAATTAAAAATAATTTTTATCTGCATCTAGCTCTGAAAAAATATTTGGCCTTCTAGCAGTGTGTGGGACTTTCAATATTAGTCCATCTATACTGACCTCCATCAGGTTGCAAACTGAGTATATTTTTTTTCTTCATCTACCTCTGAAAAAATATTGGGCTTCTAGCAGTGTGTGGGACTTTCTCTATTAGTCCATCTATACTGACCTCCATCACGCTGCAAATTCAAAATAATTTTTTGTCTGCATCTAGCTCTGAAAAATTATTTGGCCTTCTAGCTGTGTGTGGGACTATCTCTATTAGTCCATCTATACTGACCTCCATCAGGTTGCAAATTAAAAATAATTTTTATCTGCATCTACCTCTGAAAAAATATTTGGGCTTCTAGCTGTGTGTGGGACTTTCTCTATTAGTCCATCTATACTGACCTCCATCAGGTTGCAAATTAAAAATAATTTTTTGTCTGCATCTAGCTCTGAAAAATTATTTGGCCTTCTAGCAGTGTGTGGGACTTTCTCTATTAGTCCATCTATACTGACCTCCATCAGGTTGCAAACTGAATATATTTTTTTTCTGCATCTACCTCTGAAAAAATATTTGGGCTTCTAGCTGTGTGTGGGACTTGTTCTATTAGTCCATCTATACTGACCTCCATCAGGTTGCAAACTGAATATAATTTTTTTCTGCATCTAGCTCTGAAAAAATATTTGGCCTTCTAGCAGTGTGTGGGACTTTCTCTATTAGTCCATCTATACTGACCTCCATCAGGTTGCAAATTAAAAATAATTTTTTGTCTGCATCTAGCTCTGAAAAAATATTTTACCTTCTAGCAGTGTGTGGGACTTTCTCTATTAGTCCATCTATACTGACCTCCATCAGGTTGCAAACTGAATATTTTTTTTTTCTGCATCTACCTCTGAAAAAATATTTGGGCTTCTAGCTGTGTGTGGGACTTGTTCTATTAGTCCATCTATACTGACCTCCATCAGGTTGCAAACTGAATATAATTTTTTTCTGCATCTAGCTCTGAAAAAATATTTGGCCTTCTAGCAGTGTGTGGGACTTTCTCTATTAGTCCATCTATACTGACCTCCATCAGGTTGCAAATTAAAAATAATTTTTATCTGCATCTAGCTCTGAAAAAATATTTGGCCTTCTAGCAGTGTGTGGGACTTTCAATATTAGTCCATCTATACTGACCTCCATCAGGTTGCAAACTGAATATATTTTTTTTCTGCATCTACCTCTGAAAAAATATTGGGCTTCTAGCAGTGTGTGGGACTTTCTCTATTAGTCCATCTATACTGACCTCCATCACGCTGCAAATTCAAAATAATTTTTTGTCTGCATCTAGCTCTGAAAAATTATTTGGCCTTCTAGCTGTGTGTGGGACTATCTCTATTAGTCCATCTATACTGACCTCCATCAGGTTGCAAATTAAAAATAATTTTTATCTGCATCTACCTCTGAAAAAATATTTGGGCTTCTAGCTGTGTGTGGGACTTGTTCTATTAGTCCATCTATACTGACCTCCATCAGGTTGCAAACTGAATATAATTTTTTTCTGCATCTACCTCTGAAAAAATATTTGGCCTTCTAGCAGTGTGTGGGACTTTCTCTATTAGTCCATCTATACTAACCTCCATCAGGTTGCAAATTAAAAATAATTTTTATCTGCATCTAGCTCTGAAAAAATATTTGGCCTTCTAGCAGTGTGTGGGACTTTCTCTATTAGTCCATCTATACTGACCTCCATCAGGTTGCAAATTAAAAATAATTTTTTGTCTGCATCTAGCTCTGAAAAAATATTTGGCCTTCTAGCAGTGTGTGGGACTTTCTCTATTAGTCCATCTATACTGACCTCCATCAGGTTGCAAATTAAAAATAATTTTAATCTGCATCTAGCTCTGAAAAAATATTTGGCCTTCTAGCAGTGTGTGGGACTTTCTCTATTAGTCCATCTATACTGACCTCCATCAGGCTGCAAATTAAAAATAATTTTTATCTGCATCTACCTCTGAAAAAATATTTGGCCTTCTAGCTGTGTGTGGGACTTGTTCTATTAGTCCATCTATACTGACCTCCATCAGGTTGCAAACTGAATATAATTTTTTTCTGCATCTATCTCTGAAAAAATATTTGGCCTTCTAGCAGTGTTTGGGACTTTCTCTGTTAGTCCATCTATACTGACCTCCATCAGGTTGCAAACTGAATATATTTTTTTTCTGCATCTACCTCTGAAAAAATATTGGGCTTCCAGCTGTGTTTGGGACTTGTTCTATTAATCCATCTATACATACCTCCATCAGGTAGCAAACTGAATATAATTTTTTTCTGCATCTACCTCTGAAAAAATATTTGGGCTTCTAGCTGTGTGTGGGACTTGTTCTATTAGTCCATCTATACTGACCTCCATCAGGTTGCAAACTGAATATAATTTTTTTCTGCATCTAGCTCTGAAAAAATATTTGGCCTTCTAGCAGTGTGTGGGACTTTCTCTATTAGTCCATCTATACTGACCTCCATCAGGTTGCAAATTAAAAATAATTTATATCTGCATCTAGCTCTGAAAAAATATTTGACCTTCTAGCAGTGTGTGGGACTTTCTCTATTAGTCCATCTATACTGACCTCCATCAGGTTGCAAATTAAAAAAAATTTTTTGTCTGCATCTAGCTCTGAAAAAATATTTGGCCTTCTAGCAGTGTGTGGGACTTTCTCTATTAGTCCATCTATACTGACCTCCATCAGGTTGCAAACTGAATATATTTTTTTTCTGCATCTACCTCTGAAAAAATATTGGGCTTTTAACTGTGTGTGGGACTTGTTCTATTTATCCATCTATACAGACCTCCATCAGGTTGCAAACTGAATATATTTTTTTTCTGCATCTACCTCTGAAAAAATATTTGGGCTTCTAGCTGTGTGTGGGACTTGTTCTATTAGTCCATCTATACTGACCTCCATCAGGTTGCAAACTGAATATAATTTTTTTCTGCATCTAGCTCTGAAAAAATATTTGGCCTTCTAGAAGTGTGTGGGACTTTCTCTATTAGTCCATCTATACTGACCTCCATCAGGTTGCAAACTGAATATATTTTTTTCTGCATCTACCTTTGAAAAAATATTGGGCTTCTAGCAGTGTGTGGGACTTTCTCTATTAGTCCATCTATACTGACCTCCATTACGCTGCAAATTCAAAATAATTTTTTGTCTGCATCTAGCTCTGAAAAAATATTTGGCCTTCTAGCAGTGTGTGGGACTTTCTCTATTAGTCCATCTATACTGACCTCCATCAGGTTGCAAATTAAAAATAATTTTTATCTGCATGTACCTCTGAAAAAATATTTGGGCTTCTAGCTGTGTGTGGGACTTGTTCTATTAGTCCATCTATACTGACCTCCATCAGGTTGCAAACTGAATATAATTTTTTTCTGCATCTAGCTCTGAAAAGATATTTGGCCTTCTAGCAGTATGTGGGACTTTCTCTATTAGTCCATCTATACTGACCTCCATCAGGTTGCAAATTAAAAATAATTTTTATCTGCATCTAGCTCTGAAAAAATATTTGGCCTTCTAGCAGTGTGTGGGACTTTCTCTATTAGTCCATCTATACTGACCTCCATCAGGTTGCAAATTAAAAATATTTTTTTGTCTGCATCTAGCTCTGAAAAAATATTTGGCCTTCTAGCAGTGTGTGGGACTTTCTCTATTAGTCCATCTATAGTGACCTCCATCAGGTTGCAAATTCAAAATAATTTTTTGTCTGCATCTAGCTCTGAAAAAAATATTTGGCCTTCTAGCAGTGTGTGGGACTTTCTCTATTAGTCCATCTATACTGACCTCCATCAGGTTGCAAATTAAAAATAATTTTTATCTGCATCTACCTATGAAAAAATATTTGGCCTCTAGCTGCGTGTGGGACTTGTTCTATTAGTCCATCTATACTGACCTCCATCAGGTTGCAAACTGAATATAATTTTTTTCTGCATCTAGCTCTGAAAAAATATTTGGCCTTCTAGCAGTGTGTGGGACTTTCTCTATTAGTCCATTTATACTGACCTCCATCAGGTTGCAAACTGAATATAATTTTTTGTCTGCATCTAGCTCTGAAAAAATATTTGGCCTTCTAGCAGTGTGTGGGACTTGTTCTATTAGTCCATCTATACTGACCTCCATCACATTGCAAATTCAAAATAATTTTTTGTCTGCATCTACCTATGAAAAAATATTTGGCCTTCTAGCAGTGTGTGGGACTTTCTCTATTAGTCCATCTATACTGACCTCCATCAGGTTGTAAATTAAAAATAATTTATATCTGCATCTAGCTCTGAAAAAATATTTGGCCTTCCAGTAGTGTGCGGGACTTTCTCTATTAGTCCATCTATACTGACCTCCATCAGGTTGCAAATAAAAATAATTTTTTGTCTGCATCTAGCTCTGAAAAAATATTTGGCCTTCTAGCAGTGTGTGGGACTTTCTCTATTAGTCCATCTATACTGACCTCCATCAGTTTGCAAACAGAATATATTTTTTTTCTGCATCTACCTCTGAAAAAATATTTGGGCTTCTAGCTGTGTGTGGGACTTGTTCTATTAGTCCATCTATACTGAGCTCCATCAGGTTGCAAACTGAATATAATTTTTTTCTGCATCTAGCTCTGAAAAAATATTTGGCCTTCTAGCAGTGTGTGGGACTTTCTCTATTAGTCCATCTATACTGACCTCCATCAGGTTGCAAACTGAATATATTTTTTTTCTGCATCTACCTCTGAAAAAATATTTGGGCTTCTAGCTGTGTGTGGGACTTGTTCTATTAGTCCATCTATACTGACCTCCATCAGGTTGCAAATTAAAAATAATTTATACCGGCATCTAGCTCTGAAAAAATATTTGGCCTTCTAGCAGTGTGTGGGACTCTCTCTATTAGTCCATCTATACTGACCTCCATCAGGTTGCAAATTAAAAATAATTTTTTGTCTGCATCTAGCTCTGAAAAAATATTTGGCCTTCTAGCAGTGTGTGGAACTCTCTCTATTAGTCCATCTATACTGACCTCCATCAGGCTGCAAATTAAAAATAATTTTTTGTCTGCATCTAGCTCTGAAAAAATATTTGGCCTTCTAGCTGTGTGTGGGACTTTCTCTATTAGTCCATCT
Source organism: Phyllobates terribilis (assembly GCF_046119375.1). Taxonomy (NCBI): domain Eukaryota; kingdom Metazoa; phylum Chordata; class Amphibia; order Anura; family Dendrobatidae; genus Phyllobates; species Phyllobates terribilis. Next base: position 290,236,442 of record NW_027362761.1, read on the forward strand.
ATACTGACCTCCATCAGGTAGCAAACTGAATATATTTTTTTTCTGCATCTACCTCTGAAAAAATATTTGGCCTTCTAGCTGTGTGTGGGACTTGTTCTATTAGTCCATCTATACTGACCTCCATCAGGTTGCAAACTGAATATAATTTTTTTCTGCATCTAGCTCTGAAAAAATATTTGGCCTTCTAGCAGTGTGTGGGACATTCTCTATTAGTACACCTATACTGACCTCCATCATGTTGCAAATTAAAAATAATTTTAATCTGCATCTAGCTCTGAAAAAATATTTGGCCTTCTAGCAGTGTGTGGGACTTTCTCTATTAGTCCATCTATACTGACCTCCATCAGGTTGCAAATTAAAAATAATTTTTTGTCTGCATCTAGCTCTGAAAAAATATTTGGCCTTCTAGCAGTGTGTGGGACTTTCTCTATTAGTCCATCTATACTGACCTCCATCAGGCTGCAAATTAAAAATAATTTTTATCTGCATCTACCTCTGAAAAAATATTTGGCCTTCTAGCTGTGTGTGGGACTTGTTCTATTAGTCCATCTATACTGACCTCCATCAGGTTGCAAACTGAATATAATTTTTTTCTGCATCTAGCTCTGAAAAAATATTTGGCCTTCTAGCAGTGTGTGGGACTTTCTCTATTAGTCCATCTATACTGACCTCCATCAGGTTGCAAACTGAATATATTTTTTTTCTGCATCTACCTCTGAAAAAATATTGGGCTTCTAGTTGTGTGTGGGACTTGTTCTATTAATCCATCTATACTGACCTCCATCAGGCTGCAAATTAAAAATAATTTTTATCTGCATCTACCTCTGAAAAAATATTTGGGCTTCTAGCTGTGTGTGGGACTTGTTCTATTAGTCCATCTATACTGACCTCCATCAGGTTGCAAACTGAATATAATTTTTTTGTGCATCTAGCTCTGAAAAAATGTTTGGCCTTCTAGCAGTGTGTGGGACTTTCTCTATTAGTCCATCTATACTGACCTCCATCACGCTGCAAATTCAAAATAATTTTTTGTCTGCATCTAGCTCTGAAAAAATATTTGGCCTTCTAGCTGTGTGTGGGACTTTCTCTATTAGTCCATCTATACTGACCTCCATCAGTTTGAAAATTAAAAATAATTTTAATCTGCATCTAGCTCTGAAAAAATATTTGGCCTTCTAGCAGTGTGTGGGACTTTCTCTATTAGTCCATCTATACTGACCTCCATCAGGTTGCAAATTAAAAATAATTTTTTGTCTGCATCTAGCTCTGAAAAAATATTTGGCCTTCTAGCAGTGTGTGGGACTTTTTCTATTAGTCCATCTATACTGACCTCCATCAGGCTGCAAATTAAAAATAATTTTTATCTGCATCTACCTCTGAAAAAATATTTGGCCTTCTAGCTGTGTGTGGGACTTGTTCTATTAGTCCATCTATACTGACCTCCATCAGGTTGCAAACTGAATATAATTTTTTTCTGCATCTAGCTCTGAAAAAATATTTGGCCTTCTAGCAGTGTGTGGGACTTACTCTATTAGTCCATCTATACTGACCTCCATCAGGTTGCAAACTGAATATTTTTTTTTTCTGCATCTACCTCTGAAAAAATATTGGGCTTCTAGCTATGTGTGGGACTTGTTCTATTAATCCATCTATACAGTCCTCCATCAGGTAGCAAACTGAATATAATTTTTTTCTGCATTTACCTCTGAAAAAATATTTGGGCTTCTAGCTGTGTGTGGGACTTGTTCTATTAGTCCATCTATACTGACCTCCATCAGGTTGCAAACTGAATATAATTTTTTTCTGCATCTAGCTCTGAAAAAATATTTGGCCTTCTAGCAGTGTGTGGGACTTTCTCTATTAGTCCATCTATACTGACCTCCATCAGGTTGCAAATTAAAAATAATTTATATCTGCATCTAGCTCTGAAAAAATATTTGACCTTCTAGCAGTGTGTGGGACTTTCTCTATTAGTCCATCTATACTGACCTCCATCAGGTTGCAAATTAAAAATAATTTTTTGTCTGCATCTAGCTCTGAAAAAATATTTGGCCTTCTAGCAGTGTGTGGGACTTTCTCTATTAGTCCATCTATACTGACCTCCATCAGGTTGCAAACTGAATATATTTTTTTTCTGCATCTACCTCTGAAAAAATATTGGGCTTTTAACTGTGTGTGGGACTTGTTCTATTAATCCATCTATACAGACCTCCATCAGGTTGCAAACTGAATATAATTTTTTTCTGCATCTACCTCTGAAAAAATATTTGGGCTTCTAGCTGTGTGTGGGACTTGTTCTATTAGACCATCTATACTGACGTCCATCAGGTTGCAAACTGAATATAATTTTTTTCTGCATCTAGATCTGAAAAAATTTTTGGCCTTCTAGAAGTGTGTGGGACTTTCTCTATTAGTCCATCTATACTGACCTCCATCAGGTTGCAAACTGAATATATTTTTTTTCTGCATCTACCTTTGAAAAAATATTGGGCTTCTAGCAGTGTGTGGGACTTTCTCTATTAGTCCATCTATACTGACCTCCATCAGGTTGCAAATTAAGAATAATTTTTTGTCTGCATCTAGCTCTGAAAAAATATTTGGCCTTCTAGCTGTGTGTGGGACTTTCTCTATTAGTCCATCTATACTGACCTCCATAAGGTTGCAAACTGAATATATTTTTTTTCTGCATCTACCTCTGAAAAAATATTTGGCCTTCTAGCTGTGTGTGGGACTTTCTCTATTAGTCCATTTATACTGACCTCCATCAGGTTGCAAACTGAATATATTTTTTTTCTGCATCTACCTCTGAAAAAATATTTGGCCTTCTAGCTGTGTGTGGGACTTGTTCTATTAGTCCATCTATACTGACCTCCATCAGGTTGCAAACTGAATATAATTTTTTTGTGCATCTAGCTCTGAAAAAATATTTGGCCTTCTAGCAGTGTGTGGGACTTTCTCTATTAGTCCATCTATACTGACCTCCATCAGGTTGCAAATTCAAAATAATTTTTTGTCTGCATCTAGCTCTGAAAAAATATTTGGCCTTCTAGCAGTGTGTGGGACTTTCTCTATTAGTCCATCTATACTGACCTCCATCAGGCTGCAAATTAAAAATAATTTTTATCTGCATCTACCTCTGAAAAAATATTTGGCCTTCTAGCTGTATGTGGGACTTTCTCTATTAGTCCATCTATACTGACCTCCATCAGGTTGAAAATTAAAAATAATTTATATCTGCATCTAGCTCTGAAAAAATATTTGGCCTTCTAGCAGTGTGTGGGACTTTCTCTATTAGTCCATCTATACTGACCTCCATCAGGTTGCAAATTAAAAATAATTTTTTGTCTGCATCTAGCTCTGAAAAATTATTTGGCCTTCTAGCAGTGTGTGGGACTTTCTCTATTAGTCCATCTATACTGACCTCCATCAGGTTGCAAACTGAATATATTTTTTTTCTGCATCTACCTCTGAAAAAATATTTGGGCTTCTAGCTTTGTGTGGGAATTGTTCTATTAGTCCATCTATACTGACCTCCATCAGGTTGCAAACTGAATATAATTTTTTTCTGCATCTAGCTCTGAAAAAATATTTGGCCTTCTAGCAGTGTGTGGGACTTTCTCTATTAGTCCATCTATACTGACCTCCATCAGGTTGCAAATTAAAAATAATTTTTTGTCTGCATCTAGCTCTGAAAAAATATTTTACCTTCTAGCAGTGTGTGGGACTTTCTCTATTAGTCCATCTATACTGACCTCCATCAGGTTGCAAACTGAATATTTTTTTTTCTGCATCTACCTCTGAAAAAATATTTGGGCTTCTAGCTGTGTGTGGGACTTGTTCTATTAGTCCATCTATACTGACCTCCATCAGGTTGCAAACTGAATATAATTTTTTTCTGCATCTAGCTCTGAAAAAATATTTGGCCTTCTAGCAGTGTGTGGGACTTTCTCTATTAGTCCATCTATACTGACCTCCATCAGGTTGCAAATTAAAAATAATTTTTATCTGCATCTAGCTCTGAAAAAATATTTGGCCTTCTAGCAGTGTGTGGGACTTTCAATATTAGTCCATCTATACTGACCTCCATCAGGTTGCAAACTGAGTATATTTTTTTTCTTCATCTACCTCTGAAAAAATATTGGGCTTCTAGCAGTGTGTGGGACTTTCTCTATTAGTCCATCTATACTGACCTCCATCACGCTGCAAATTCAAAATAATTTTTTGTCTGCATCTAGCTCTGAAAAATTATTTGGCCTTCTAGCTGTGTGTGGGACTATCTCTATTAGTCCATCTATACTGACCTCCATCAGGTTGCAAATTAAAAATAATTTTTATCTGCATCTACCTCTGAAAAAATATTTGGGCTTCTAGCTGTGTGTGGGACTTTCTCTATTAGTCCATCTATACTGACCTCCATCAGGTTGCAAATTAAAAATAATTTTTTGTCTGCATCTAGCTCTGAAAAATTATTTGGCCTTCTAGCAGTGTGTGGGACTTTCTCTATTAGTCCATCTATACTGACCTCCATCAGGTTGCAAACTGAATATATTTTTTTTCTGCATCTACCTCTGAAAAAATATTTGGGCTTCTAGCTGTGTGTGGGACTTGTTCTATTAGTCCATCTATACTGACCTCCATCAGGTTGCAAACTGAATATAATTTTTTTCTGCATCTAGCTCTGAAAAAATATTTGGCCTTCTAGCAGTGTGTGGGACTTTCTCTATTAGTCCATCTATACTGACCTCCATCAGGTTGCAAATTAAAAATAATTTTTTGTCTGCATCTAGCTCTGAAAAAATATTTTACCTTCTAGCAGTGTGTGGGACTTTCTCTATTAGTCCATCTATACTGACCTCCATCAGGTTGCAAACTGAATATTTTTTTTTTCTGCATCTACCTCTGAAAAAATATTTGGGCTTCTAGCTGTGTGTGGGACTTGTTCTATTAGTCCATCTATACTGACCTCCATCAGGTTGCAAACTGAATATAATTTTTTTCTGCATCTAGCTCTGAAAAAATATTTGGCCTTCTAGCAGTGTGTGGGACTTTCTCTATTAGTCCATCTATACTGACCTCCATCAGGTTGCAAATTAAAAATAATTTTTATCTGCATCTAGCTCTGAAAAAATATTTGGCCTTCTAGCAGTGTGTGGGACTTTCAATATTAGTCCATCTATACTGACCTCCATCAGGTTGCAAACTGAATATATTTTTTTTCTGCATCTACCTCTGAAAAAATATTGGGCTTCTAGCAGTGTGTGGGACTTTCTCTATTAGTCCATCTATACTGACCTCCATCACGCTGCAAATTCAAAATAATTTTTTGTCTGCATCTAGCTCTGAAAAATTATTTGGCCTTCTAGCTGTGTGTGGGACTATCTCTATTAGTCCATCTATACTGACCTCCATCAGGTTGCAAATTAAAAATAATTTTTATCTGCATCTACCTCTGAAAAAATATTTGGGCTTCTAGCTGTGTGTGGGACTTGTTCTATTAGTCCATCTATACTGACCTCCATCAGGTTGCAAACTGAATATAATGTTTTTCTGCATCTACCTCTGAAAAAATATTTGGCCTTCTAGCAGTGTGTGGGACTTTCTCTATTAGTCCATCTATACTAACCTCCATCAGGTTGCAAATTAAAAATAATTTTTATCTGCATCTAGCTCTGAAAAAATATTTGGCCTTCTAGCAGTGTGTGGGACTTTCTCTATTAGTCCATCTATACTGACCTCCATCAGGTTGCAAATTAAAAATAATTTTTTGTCTGCATCTAGCTCTGAAAAAATATTTGGCCTTCTAGCAGTGTGTGGGACTTTCTCTATTAGTCCATCTATACTGACCTCCATCAGGTTGCAAATTAAAAATAATTTTAATCTGCATCTAGCTCTGAAAAAATATTTGGCCTTCTAGCAGTGTGTGGGACTTTCTCTATTAGTCCATCTATACTGACCTCCATCAGGCTGCAAATTAAAAATAATTTTTATCTGCATCTACCTCTGAAAAAATATTTGGCCTTCTAGCTGTGTGTGGGACTTGTTCTATTAGTCCATCTATACTGACCTCCATCAGGTTGCAAACTGAATATAATTTTTTTCTGCATCTATCTCTGAAAAAATATTTGGCCTTCTAGCAGTGTTTGGGACTTTCTCTGTTAGTCCATCTATACTGACCTCCATCAGGTTGCAAACTGAATATATTTTTTTTCTGCATCTACCTCTGAAAAAATATTGGGCTTCCAGCTGTGTTTGGGACTTGTTCTATTAATCCATCTATACATACCTCCATCAGGTAGCAAACTGAATATAATTTTTTTCTGCATCTACCTCTGAAAAAATATTTGGGCTTCTAGCTGTGTGTGGGACTTGTTCTATTAGTCCATCTATACTGACCTCCATCAGGTTGCAAACTGAATATAATTTTTTTCTGCATCTAGCTCTGAAAAAATATTTGGCCTTCTAGCAGTGTGTGGGACTTTCTCTATTAGTCCATCTATACTGACCTCCATCAGGTTGCAAATTAAAAATAATTTATATCTGCATCTAGCTCTGAAAAAATATTTGACCTTCTAGCAGTGTGTGGGACTTTCTCTATTAGTCCATCTATACTGACCTCCATCAGGTTGCAAATTAAAAAAAATTTTTTGTCTGCATCTAGCTCTGAAAAAATATTTGGCCTTCTAGCAGTGTGTGGGACTTTCTCTATTAGTCCATCTATACTGACCTCCATCAGGTTGCAAACTGAATATATTTTTTTTCTGCATCTACCTCTGAAAAAATATTGGGCTTTTAACTGTGTGTGGGACTTGTTCTATTTATCCATCTATACAGACCTCCATCAGGTTGCAAACTGAATATATTTTTTTTCTGCATCTACCTCTGAAAAAATATTTGGGCTTCTAGCTGTGTGTGGGACTTGTTCTATTAGTCCATCTATACTGACCTCCATCAGGTTGCAAACTGAATATAATTTTTTTCTGCATCTAGCTCTGAAAAAATATTTGGCCTTCTAGAAGTGTGTGGGACTTTCTCTATTAGTCCATCTATACTGACCTCCATCAGGTTGCAAACTGAATATATTTTTTTCTGCATCTACCTTTGAAAAAATATTGGGCTTCTAGCAGTGTGTGGGACTTTCTCTATTAGTCCATCTATACTGACCTCCATTACGCTGCAAATTCAAAATAATTTTTTGTCTGCATCTAGCTCTGAAAAAATATTTGGCCTTCTAGCAGTGTGTGGGACTTTCTCTATTAGTCCATCTATACTGACCTCCATCAGGTTGCAAATTAAAAATAATTTTTATCTGCATGTACCTCTGAAAAAATATTTGGGCTTCTAGCTGTGTGTGGGACTTGTTCTATTAGTCCATCTATACTGACCTCCATCAGGTTGCAAACTGAATATAATTTTTTTCTGCATCTAGCTCTGAAAAGATATTTGGCCTTCTAGCAGTATGTGGGACTTTCTCTATTAGTCCATCTATACTGACCTCCATCAGGTTGCAAATTAAAAATAATTTTTATCTGCATCTAGCTCTGAAAAAATATTTGGCCTTCTAGCAGTGTGTGGGACTTTCTCTATTAGTCCATCTATACTGACCTCCATCAGGTTGCAAATTAAAAATATTTTTTTGTCTGCATCTAGCTCTGAAAAAATATTTGGCCTTCTAGCAGTGTGTGGGACTTTCTCTATTAGTCCATCTATAGTGACCTCCATCAGGTTGCAAATTCAAAATAATTTTTTGTCTGCATCTAGCTCTGAAAAAAATATTTGGCCTTCTAGCAGTGTGTGGGACTTTCTCTATTAGTCCATCTATACTGACCTCCATCAGGTTGCAAATTAAAAATAATTTTTATCTGCATCTACCTATGAAAAAATATTTGGCCTCTAGCTGCGTGTGGGACTTGTTCTATTAGTCCATCTATACTGACCTCCATCAGGTTGCAAACTGAATATAATTTTTTTCTGCATCTAGCTCTGAAAAAATATTTGGCCTTCTAGCAGTGTGTGGGACTTTCTCTATTAGTCCATCTATACTGACCTCCATCAGGTTGCAAACTGAATATAATTTTTTGTCTGCATCTAGCTCTGAAAAAATATTTGGCCTTCTAGCAGTGTGTGGGACTTGTTCTATTAGTCCATCTATACTGACCTCCATCACATTGCAAATTCAAAATAATTTTTTGTCTGCATCTACCTATGAAAAAATATTTGGCCTTCTAGCAGTGTGTGGGACTTTCTCTATTAGTCCATCTATACTGACCTCCATCAGGTTGTAAATTAAAAATAATTTATATCTGCATCTAGCTCTGAAAAAATATTTGGCCTTCCAGTAGTGTGCGGGACTTTCTCTATTAGTCCATCTATACTGACCTCCATCAGGTTGCAAATAAAAATAATTTTTTGTCTGCATCTAGCTCTGAAAAAATATTTGGCCTTCTAGCAGTGTGTGGGACTTTCTCTATTAGTCCATCTATACTGACCTCCATCAGTTTGCAAACAGAATATATTTTTTTTCTGCATCTACCTCTGAAAAAATATTTGGGCTTCTAGCTGTGTGTGGGACTTGTTCTATTAGTCCATCTATACGGAGCTCCATCAGGTTGCAAACTGAATATAATTTTTTTCTGCATCTAGCTCTGAAAAAATATTTGGCCTTCTAGCAGTGTGTGGGACTTTCTCTATTAGTCCATCTATACTGACCTCCATCAGGTTGCAAACTGAATATATTTTTTTTCTGCATCTACCTCTGAAAAAATATTTGGGCTTCTAGCTGTGTGTGGGACTTGTTCTATTAGTCCATCTATACTGACCTCCATCAGGTTGCAAATTAAAAATAATTTATACCGGCATCTAGCTCTGAAAAAATATTTGGCCTTCTAGCAGTGTGTGGGACTCTCTCTATTAGTCCATCTATACTGACCTCCATCAGGTTGCAAATTAAAAATAATTTTTTGTCTGCATCTAGCTCTGAAAAAATATTTGGCCTTCTAGCAGTGTGTGGAACTCTCTCTATTAGTCCATCTATACTGACCTCCATCAGGCTGCAAATTAAAAATAATTTTTTGTCTGCATCTAGCTCTGAAAAAATATTTGGCCTTCTAGCTGTGTGTGGGACTTTCTCTATTAGTCCATCTATACTGACCTCCATCAGGTAGCAAACTGAATATATTTTTTTTCTGCATCTACCTCTGAAAAAATATTTGGCCTTCTAGCTGTGTGTGGGACTTGTTCTATTAGTCCATCTATACTGACCTCCATCAGGTTGCAAACTGAATATAATTTTTTTCTGCATCTAGCTCTGAAAAAATATTTGGCCTTCTAGCAGTGTGTGGGACATTCTCTATTAGTACACCTATACTGACCTCCATCATGTTGCAAATTAAAAATAATTTTAATCTGCATCTAGCTCTGAAAAAATATTTGGCCTTCTAGCAGTGTGTGGGACTTTCTCTATTAGTCCATCTATACTGACCTCCATCAGGTTGCAAATTAAAAATAATTTTTTGTCTGCATCTAGCTCTGAAAAAATATTTGGCCTTCTAGCAGTGTGTGGGACTTTCTCTATTAGTCCATCTATACTGACCTCCATCAGGCTGCAAATTAAAAATAATTTTTATCTGCATCTACCTCTGAAAAAATATTTGGCCTTCTAGCTGTGTGTGGGACTTGTTCTATTAGTCCATCTATACTGACCTCCATCAGGTTGCAAACTGAATATAATTTTTTTCTGCATCTAGCTCTGAAAAAATATTTGGCCTTCTAGCAGTGTGTGGGACTTTCTCTATTAGTCCATCTATACTGACCTCCATCAGGTTGCAAACTGAATATATTTTTTTTCTGCATCTACCTCTGAAAAAATATTGGGCTTCTAGTTGTGTGTGGGACTTGTTCTATTAATCCATCTATACTGACCTCCATCAGGCTGCAAATTAAAAATAATTTTTATCTGCATCTACCTCTGAAAAAATATTTGGGCTTCTAGCTGTGTGTGGGACTTGTTCTATTAGTCCATCTATACTGACCTCCATCAGGTTGCAAACTGAATATAATTTTTTTGTGCATCTAGCTCTGAAAAAATGTTTGGCCTTCTAGCAGTGTGTGGGACTTTCTCTATTAGTCCATCTATACTGACCTCCATCAGGTTGCAAATTAAAAATAATTTTTTGTCTGCATCTAGCTCTGAAAAAATATTTGGCCTTCTAGCTGTGTGTGGGACTTTCTCTATTAGTCCATCTATACTGACCTCCATCAGGTTGCAAACTGAATATATTTTTTTTCTGCATCTACCTCTGAAAAAATATTTGGCCTTCTAGCTGTGTGTGGGACTTTCTCTATTAGTCCATCTATACTGACCTCCATCAGGTTGCAAACTGAATATATTTTTTTTCTGCATCTACCTCTGAAAAATATTTGGCCTTCTAGCTGTGTGAGGGACTTGTTCTATTAGTCCATCTATACTGACCTCCATCAGGTTGCAAACTGAATATAATTTTTTTCTGCATCTAGCTCTGAAAAAATATTTGGCCTTCTAGCAGTGTGTGGGACTTTCTCTATTAGTCCATCTATACTGACCTCCATCAGGTTGCAAATTAAAAATAATTTTTTGTCTGCATCTAGCTCTGAAAAAATATTTGGCCTTCTAGCACTGTGTGGGACTCTCTCTATTAGTCCATCTATACTGACCTCCATCAGGTTGCAAATTAAAAATAATTTTTTTTCTGCATCTAGCTCTGAAAAAATATTTGGCCTTCTAGCAGTGTGTGGAACTCTCTCTATTAGTCCATCTATACTGACCTCCATCAGGCTGCAAATTAAAAATAATTTTTATCTGCATCTACCTCTGAAAAAATATTTGGGCTTCTAGCTGTGTGTGGGACTTGTTCTATTAGTCCATCTATACTGACCTCCATCAGGTTGCAAACTGAATATAATTTTTTTGTGCATCTAGCTCTGAAAAAATATTTGGCCTTCTAGCAGTGTGTGGGACTTTCTCTATTAGTCCATCTATACTGACCTCCATCACGCTGCAAATTCAAAATAATTTTTTGTCTGCATCTAGCTCTGAAAAAATATTTGGCCTTCTAGCTGTGTGTGTGACTTTCTCTATTAGTCCTTCTATACTGACCTCCATCAGGTTGCAAACTGAATATATTTTTTTTCTGCATCTACCTCTGAAAAAATATTTGGCCTTCTAGCAGTGTGTGGGACTTTCTCTATTAGTCCATCTATACTGACCTCCATCAAGTTGCAAATAAAAAATAATTTTTTGTCTGCATCTAGCTCTGAAAAAATGTTTGGCCTTCTAGCAGTGTGTGGGACTTTCTCTATTAGTCCATCTATACTGACCTCCATCAGGTTGCAAACTGAATATATTTTTTTTCTGCATCTACCTCTGTAAAAATATTTGGGCTTCTAGCTGTGTGTGGGACTTGTTCTATTAGTCCATCTATACTGACCTCCATCAGGTTGCAAACTGAATATAATTTTTTTCTGCATCTAGCTCTGAAAAAATATTTGGCCTTCTAGCAGTGTGTGGGACTTTCTCTATTAGTCCATCTATACTGACCTCCATCATGTTGCAAATTAAAAATAATTTTAATCTGCATCTAGCTCTGAAAAAATATTTGGCCTTCTAGCAGTGTGTGGGACTTTCTCTATTAGTCCATCTATACTGACCTCCATCAGGTTGCAAATTAAAAATAATTTTTTGTCTGCATCTAGCTCTGAAAAAATATTTGGCCTTCTAGCAGTGTGTGGGACTTTCTCTATTAGTCCATCTATACTGACCTCCATCAGGCTGCAAATTAAAAATAATTTTTATCTGCATCTACCTCTGAAAAAATATTTGGCCTTCTAGCTGTGTGTGGGACTTGTTCTATTAGTCCATCTATACTGACCTCCATCAGGTTGCAAACTGAATATAATTTTTTTCTGCATCTAGCTCTGAAAAAATATTTGGCCTTCTAGCAGTGTGTGGGACTTTCTCTATTAGTCCATCTATACTGACCTCCATCAGGTTGCAAACTGAATATATTTTTTTTCTGCATCTACCTCTGAAAAAATATTGGGCTTTTAACTGTGTGTGGGACTTGTTCTATTAATCCATCTATACAGACCTCCATCAGGTTGCAAACTGAATATAATTTTTTTCTGCATCTACCTCTGAAAAAATATTTGGGCTTCTAGCTGTGTGTGGGACTTGTTCTATTAGACCATCTATACTGACGTCCATCAGGTTGCAAACTGAATATAATTTTTTTCTGCATCTAGATCTGAAAAAATTTTTGGCCTTCTAGAAGTGTGTGGGACTTTCTCTATTAGTCCATCTATACTGACCTCCATCAGGTTGCAAACTGAATATATTTTTTTTCTGCATCTACCTTTGAAAAAATATTGGGCTTCTAGCAGTGTGTGGGACTTTCTCTATTAGTCCATCTATACTGACCTCCATCAGGTTGCAAATTAAGAATAATTTTTTGTCTGCATCTAGCTCTGAAAAAATATTTGGCCTTCTAGCTGTGTGTGGGACTTTCTCTATTAGTCCATCTATACTGACCTCCATAAGGTTGCAAACTGAATATATTTTTTTTCTGCATCTACCTCTGAAAAAATATTTGGCCTTCTAGCTGTGTGTGGGACTTTCTCTATTAGTCCATCTATACTGACCTCCATCAGGTTGCAAACTGAATATATTTTTTTTCTGCATCTACCTCTGAAAAAATATTTGGCCTTCTAGCTGTGTGTGGGACTTGTTCTATTAGTCCATCTATACTGACCTCCATCAGGTTGCAAACTGAATATAATTTTTTTGTGCATCTAGCTCTGAAAAAATATTTGGCCTTCTAGCAGTGTGTGGGACTTTCTCTATTAGTCCATCTATACTGACCTCCATCAGGTTGCAAATTCAAAATAATTTTTTGTCTGCATCTAGCTCTGAAAAAATATTTGGCCTTCTAGCAGTGTGTGGGACTTTCTCTATTAGTCCATCTATACTGACCTCCATCAGGCTGCAAATTAAAAATAATTTTTATCTGCATCTACCTCTGAAAAAATATTTGGCCTTCTAGTTGTATGTGGGACTTTCTCTATTAGTCCATCTATACTGACCTCCATCAGGTTGAAAATTAAAAATAATTTATATCTGCATCTAGCTCTGAAAAAATATTTGGCCTTCTAGCTGTGTGTGGGACTTTCTCTATTAGTCCATCTATACTGACCTCCATCAGGTTGCAAATTAAAAATAATTTTTTGTCTGCATCTAGCTCTGAAAAATTATTTGGCCTTCTAGCAGTGTGTGGGACTTTCTCTATTAGTCCATCTATACTGACCTCCATCAGGTTGCAAACTGAATATATTTTTTTTCTGCATCTACCTCTGAAAAAATATTTGGGCTTCTAGCTTTGTGTGGGAATTGTTCTATTAGTCCATCTATACTGACCTCCATCAGGTTGCAAACTGAATATAATTTTTTTCTGCATCTAGCTCTGAAAAAATATTTGGCCTTCTAGCAGTGTGTGGGACTTTCTCTATTAGTCCATCTATACTGACCTCCATCAGGTTGCAAATTAAAAATAATTTTTTGTCTGCATCTAGCTCTGAAAAAATATTTTACCTTCTAGCAGTGTGTGGGACTTTCTCTATTAGTCCATCTATACTGACCTCCATCAGGTTGCAAACTGAATATTTTTTTTTCTGCATCTACCTCTGAAAAAATATTTGGGCTTCTAGCTGTGTGTGGGACTTGTTCTATTAGTCCATCTATACTGACCTCCATCAGGTTGCAAACTGAATATAATTTTTTTCTGCATCTAGCTCTGAAAAAATATTTGGCCTTCTAGCAGTGTGTGGGACTTTCTCTATTAGTCCATCTATACTGACCTCCATCAGGTTGCAAATTAAAAATAATTTTTATCTGCATCTAGCTCTGAAAAAATATTTGGCCTTCTAGCAGTGTGTGGGACTTTCAATATTAGTCCATCTATACTGACCTCCATCAGGTTGCAAACTGAGTATATTTTTTTTCTTCATCTACCTCTGAAAAAATATTGGGCTTCTAGCAGTGTGTGGGACTTTCTCTATTAGTCCATCTATACTGACCTCCATCACGCTGCAAATTCAAAATAATTTTTTGTCTGCATCTAGCTCTGAAAAATTATTTGGCCTTCTAGCTGTGTGTGGGACTATCTCTATTAGTCCATCTATACTGACCTCCATCAGGTTGCAAATTAAAAATAATTTTTATCTGCATCTAACTCTGAAAAAATATTTGGGCTTCTAGCTGTGTGTGGGACTTTCTCTATTAGTCCATCTATACTGACCTCCATCAGGTTGCAAATTAAAAATAATTTTTTGTCTGCATCTAGCTCTGAAAAATTATTTGGCCTTCTAGCAGTGTGTGGGACTTTCTCTATTAGTCCATCTATACTGACCTCCATCAGGTTGCAAACTGAATATATTTTTTTTCTGCATCTACCTCTGAAAAAATATTTGGGCTTCTAGCTGTGTGTGTGACTTGTTCTATTAGTCCATCTATACTGACCTCCATCAGGTTGCAAACTGAATATAATTTTTTTCTGCATCTAGCTCTGAAAAAATATTTGGCCTTCTAGCAGTGTGTGGGACTTTCTCTATTAGTCCATCTATACTGACCTCCATCAGGTTGCAAATTAAAAATAATTTTTTGTCTGCATCTAGCTCTGAAAAAATATTTTACCTTCTAGCAGTGTGTGGGACTTTCTCTATTAGTCCATCTATACTGACCTCCATCAGGTTGCAAACTGAATATTTTTTTTTTCTGCATCTACCTCTGAAAAAATATTTGGGCTTCTAGCTGTGTGTGGGACTTGTTCTATTAGTCCATCTATACTGACCTCCATCAGGTTGCAAACTGAATATAATTTTTTTCTGCATCTAGCTCTGAAAAAATATTTGGCCTTCTAGCAGTGTGTGGGACTTTCTCTATTAGTCCATCTATACTGACCTCCATCAGGTTGCAAATTAAAAATAATTTTTATCTGCATCTAGCTCTGAAAAAATATTTGGCCTTCTAGCAGTGTGTGGGACTTTCAATATTAGTCCATCTATACTGACCTCCATCAGGTTGCAAACTGAATATATTTTTTTTCTGCATCTACCTCTGAAAAAATATTGGGCTTCTAGCATTGTGTGGGACTTTCTCTATTAGTCCATCTATACTGACCTCCATCACGCTGCAAATTCAAAATAATTTTTTGTCTGCATCTAGCTCTGAAAAATTATTTGGCCTTCTAGCTGTGTGTGGGACTATCTCTATTAGTCCATCTATACTGACCTCCATCAGGTTGCAAATTAAAAATAATTTTTATCTGCATCTACCTCTGAAAAAATATTTGGGCTTCTAGCTGTGTGTGGGACTTGTTCTATTAGTCCATCTATACTGACCTCCATCAGGTTGCAAACTGAATATAATTTTTTTCTGCATCTACCTCTGAAAAAATATTTGGCCTTCTAGCAGTGTGTGGGACTTTCTCTATTAGTCCATCTATACTAACCTCCATCAGGTTGCAAATTAAAAATAATTTTTATCTGCATCTAGCTCTGAAAAAATATTTGGCCTTCTAGCAGTGTGTGGGACTTTCTCTATTAGTCCATCTATACTGACCTCCATCAGGTTGCAAATTAAAAATAATTTTTTGTCTGCATCTAGCTCTGAAAAAATATTTGGCCTTCTAGCAGTGTGTGGGACTTTCTCTATTAGTCCATCTATACTGACCTCCATCAGGTTGCAAATTAAAAATAATTTTAATCTGCATCTAGCTCTGAAAAAATATTTGGCCTTCTAGCAGTGTGTGGGACTTTCTCTATTAGTCCATCTATACTGACCTCCATCAGGCTGCAAATTAAAAATAATTTTTATCTGCATCTACCTCTGAAAAAATATTTGGCCTTCTAGCTGTGTGTGGGACTTGTTCTATTAGTCCATCTATACTGACCTCCATCAGGTTGCAAACTGAATATAATTTTTTTCTGCATCTATCTCTGAAAAAATATTTGGCCTTCTAGCAGTGTTTGGGACTTTCTCTGTTAGTCCATCTATACTGACCTCCATCAGGTTGCAAACTGAATATATTTTTTTTCTGCATCTACCTCTGAAAAAATATTGGGCTTCCAGCTGTGTGTGGGACTTGTTCTATTAATCCATCTATACATACCTCCATCAGGTAGCAAACTGAATATAATTTTTTTCTGCATCTACCTCTGAAAAAATATTTGGGCTTCTAGCTGTGTGTGGGACTTGTTCTATTAGTCCATCTATACTGACCTCCATCAGGTTGCAAACTGAATATAATTTTTTTCTGCATCTAGCTCTGAAAAAATATTTGGCCTTCTAGCAGTGTGTGGGACTTTCTCTATTAGTCCATCTATACTGACCTCCATCAGGTTGCAAATTAAAAATAATTTATATCTGCATCTAGCTCTGAAAAAATATTTGACCTTCTAGCAGTGTGTGGGACTTTCTCTATTAGTCCATCTATACTGACCTCCATCAGGTTGCAAATTAAAAAAAATTTTTTGTCTGCATCTAGCTCTGAAAAAATATTTGGCCTTCTAGCAGTGTGTGGGACTTTCTCTATTAGTCCATCTATACTGACCTCCATCAGGTTGCAAACTGAATATATTTTTTTTCTGCATCTACCTCTGAAAAAATATTGGGCTTTTAACTGTGTGTGGGACTTGTTCTATTTATCCATCTATACAGACCTCCATCAGGTTGCAAACTGAATATATTTTTTTTCTGCATCTACCTCTGAAAAAATATTTGGGCTTCTAGCTGTGTGTGGGACTTGTTCTATTAGTCCATCTATACTGACCTCCATCAGGTTGCAAACTGAATATAATTTTTTTCTGCATCTAGCTCTGAAAAAATATTTGGCCTTCTAGAAGTGTGTGGGACTTTCTCTATTAGTCCATCTATACTGACCTCCATCAGGTTGCAAACTGAATATATTTTTTTCTGCATCTACCTTTGAAAAAATATTGGGCTTCTAGCAGTGTGTGGGACTTTCTCTATTAGTCCATCTATACTGACCTCCATTACGCTGCAAATTCAAAATAATTTTTTGTCTGCATCTAGCTCTGAAAAAATATTTGGCCTTCTAGCAGTGTGTGGGACTTTCTCTATTAGTCCATCTATACTGACCTCCATCAGGTTGCAAATTAAAAATAATTTTTATCTGCATGTACCTCTGAAAAAATATTTGGGCTTCTAGCTGTGTGTGGGACTTGTTCTATTAGTCCATCTATACTGACCTCCATCAGGTTGCAAACTGAATATAATTTTTTTCTGCATCTAGCTCTGAAAAGATATTTGGCCTTCTAGCAGTATGTGGGACTTTCTCTATTAGTCCATCTATACTGACCTCCATCAGGTTGCAAATTAAAAATAATTTTTATCTGCATCTAGCTCTGAAAAAATATTTGGCCTTCTAGCAGTGTGTGGGACTTTCTCTATTAGTCCATCTATACTGACCTCCATCAGGTTGCAAATTAAAAATATTTTTTTGTCTGCATCTAGCTCTGAAAAAATATTTGGCCTTCTAGCAGTGTGTGGGTCTTTCTCTATTAGTCCATCTATAGTGACCTCCATCAGGTTGCAAATTCAAAATAATTTTTTGTCTGCATCTAGCTCTGAAAAAAATATTTGGCCTTCTAGCAGTGTGTGGGACTTTCTCTATTAGTCCATCTATACTGACCTCCATCAGGTTGCAAATTAAAAATAATTTTTATCTGCATCTACCTATGAAAAAATATTTGGCCTCTAGCTGCGTGTGGGACTTGTTCTATTAGTCCATCTATACTGACCTCCATCAGGTTGCAAACTGAATATAATTTTTTTCTGCATCTAGCTCTGAAAAAATATTTGGCCTTCTAGCAGTGTGTGGGACTTTCTCTATTAGTCCATCTATACTGACCTCCATCAGGTTGCAAACTGAATATAATTTTTTGTCTGCATCTAGCTCTGAAAAAATATTTGGCCTTCTAGCAGTGTGTGGGACTTGTTCTATTAGTCCATCTATACTGACCTCCATCACATTGCAAATTCAAAATAATTTTTTGTCTGCATCTACCTATGAAAAAATATTTGGCCTTCTAGCAGTGTGTGGGACTTTCTCTATTAGTCCATCTATACTGACCTCCATCAGGTTGTAAATTAAAAATAATTTATATCTGCATCTAGCTCTGAAAAAATATTTGGCCTTCCAGTAGTGTGCGGGACTTTCTCTATTAGTCCATCTATACTGACCTCCATCAGGTTGCAAATAAAAATAATTTTTTGTCTGCATCTAGCTCTGAAAAAATATTTGGCCTTCTAGCAGTGTGTGGGACTTTCTCTATTAGTCCATCTATACTGACCTCCATCAGTTTGCAAACAGAATATATTTTTTTTCTGCATCTACCTCTGAAAAAATATTTGGGCTTCTAGCTGTGTGTGGGACTTGTTCTATTAGTCCATCTATACTGAGCTCCATCAGGTTGCAAACTGAATATAATTTTTTTCTGCATCTAGCTCTGAAAAAATATTTGGCCTTCTAGCAGTGTGTGGGACTTTCTCTATTAGTCCATCTATACTGACCTCCATCAGGTTGCAAACTGAATATATTTTTTTTCTGCATCTACCTCTGAAAAAATATTTGGGCTTCTAGCTGTGTGTGGGACTTGTTCTATTAGTCCATCTATTCTGACCTCCATCAGGTTGCAAATTAAAAATAATTTATACCGGCATCTAGCTCTGAAAAAATATTTGGCCTTCTAGCAGTGTGTGGGACTCTCTCTATTAGTCCATCTATACTGACCTCCATCAGGTTGCAAATTAAAAATAATTTTTTGTCTGCATCTAGCTCTGAAAAAATATTTGGCCTTCTAGCAGTGTGTGGAACTCTCTCTATTAGTCCATCTATACTGACCTCCATCAGGCTGCAAATTAAAAATAATTTTTTGTCTGCATCTAGCTCTGAAAAAATATTTGGCCTTCTAGCTGTGTGTGGGACTTTCTCTATTAGTCCATCTATACTGACCTCCATCAGGTAGCAAACTGAATATATTTTTTTTCTGCATCTACCTCTGAAAAAATATTTGGCCTTCTAGCTGTGTGTGGGACTTGTTCTATTAGTCCATCTATACTGACCTCCATCAGGTTGCAAACTGAATATAATTTTTTTCTGCATCTAGCTCTGAAAAAATATTTGGCCTTCTAGCAGTGTGTGGGACATTCTCTATTAGTACACCTATACTGACCTCCATCATGTTGCAAATTAAAAATAATTTTAATCTGCATCTAGCTCTGAAAAAATATTTGGCCTTCTAGCAGTGTGTGGGACTTTCTCTATTAGTCCATCTATACTGACCTCCATCAGGTTGCAAATTAAAAATAATTTTTTGTCTGCATCTAGCTCTGAAAAAATATTTGGCCTTCTAGCAGTGTGTGGGACTTTCTCTATTAGTCCATCTATACTGACCTCCATCAGGCTGCAAATTAAAAATAATTTTTATCTGCATCTACCTCTGAAAAAATATTTGGCCTTCTAGCTGTGTGTGGGACTTGTTCTATTAGTCCATCTATACTGACCTCCATCAGGTTGCAAACTGAATATAATTTTTTTCTGCATCTAGCTCTGAAAAAATATTTGGCCTTCTAGCAGTGTGTGGGACTTTCTCTATTAGTCCATCTATACTGACCTCCATCAGGTTGCAAACTGAATATATTTTTTTTCTGCATCTACCTCTGAAAAAATATTGGGCTTCTAGTTGTGTGTGGGACTTGTTCTATTAATCCATCTATACTGACCTCCATCAGGCTGCAAATTAAAAATAATTTTTATCTGCATCTACCTCTGAAAAAATATTTGGGCTTCTAGCTGTGTGTGGGACTTGTTCTATTAGTCCATCTATACTGACCTCCATCAGGTTGCAAACTGAATATAATTTTTTTGTGCATCTAGCTCTGAAAAAATGTTTGGCCTTCTAGCAGTGTGTGGGACTTTCTCTATTAGTCCATCTATACTGACCTCCATCAGGTTGCAAATTAAAAATAATTTTTTGTCTGCATCTAGCTCTGAAAAAATATTTGGCCTTCTAGCTGTGTGTGGGACTTTCTCTATTAGTCCATCTATACTGACCTCCATCAGGTTGCAAACTGAATATATTTTTTTTCTGCATCTACCTCTGAAAAAATATTTGGCCTTCTAGCTGTGTGTGGGACTTTCTCTATTAGTCCATCTATACTGACCTCCATCAGGTTGCAAACTGAATATATTTTTTTTCTGCATCTACCTCTGAAAAATATTTGGCCTTCTAGCTGTGTGAGGGACTTGTTCTATTAGTCCATCTATACTGACCTCCATCAGGTTGCAAACTGAATATAATTTTTTTCTGCATCTAGCTCTGAAAAAATATTTGGCCTTCTAGCAGTGTGTGGGACTTTCTCTATTAGTCCATCTATACTGACCTCCATCAGGTTGCAAATTAAAAATAATTTTTTGTCTGCATCTAGCTCTGAAAAAATATTTGGCCTTCTAGCACTGTGTGGGACTCTCTCTATTAGTCCATCTATACTGACCTCCATCAGGTTGCAAATTAAAAATAATTTTTTTTCTGCATCTAGCTCTGAAAAAATATTTGGCCTTCTAGCAGTGTGTGGAACTCTCTCTATTAGTCCATCTATACTGACCTCCATCAGGCTGCAAATTAAAAATAATTTTTATCTGCATCTACCTCTGAAAAAATATTTGGGCTTCTAGCTGTGTGTGGGACTTGTTCTATTAGTCCATCTATACTGACCTCCATCAGGTTGCAAACTGAATATAATTTTTTTGTGCATCTAGCTCTGAAAAAATATTTGGCCTTCTAGCAGTGTGTGGGACTTTCTCTATTAGTCCATCTATACTGACCTCCATCACGCTGCAAATTCAAAATAATTTTTTGTCTGCATCTAGCTCTGAAAAAATATTTGGCCTTCTAGCTGTGTGTGTGACTTTCTCTATTAGTCCTTCTATACTGACCTCCATCAGGTTGCAAACTGAATATATTTTTTTTCTGCATCTACCTCTGAAAAAATATTTGGCCTTCTAGCAGTGTGTGGGACTTTCTCTATTAGTCCATCTATACTGACCTCCATCAAGTTGCAAATAAAAAATAATTTTTTGTCTGCATCTAGCTCTGAAAAAATGTTTGGCCTTCTAGCAGTGTGTGGGACTTTCTCTATTAGTCCATCTATACTGACCTCCATCAGGTTGCAAACTGAATATATTTTTTTTCTGCATCTACCTCTGTAAAAATATTTGGGCTTCTAGCTGTGTGTGGGACTTGTTCTATTAGTCCATCTATACTGACCTCCATCAGGTTGCAAACTGAATATAATTTTTTTCTGCATCTAGCTCTGAAAAAATATTTGGCCTTCTAGCAGTGTGTGGGACTTTCTCTATTAGTCCATCTATACTGACCTCCATCATGTTGCAAATTAAAAATAATTTTAATCTGCATCTAGCTCTGAAAAAATATTTGGCCTTCTAGCAGTGTGTGGGACTTTCTCTATTAGTCCATCTATACTGACCTCCATCAGGTTGCAAATTAAAAATAATTTTTTGTCTGCATCTAGCTCTGAAAAAATATTTGGCCTTCTAGCAGTGTGTGGGACTTTCTCTATTAGTCCATCTATACTGACCTCCATCAGGCTGCAAATTAAAAATAATTTTTATCTGCATCTACCTCTGAAAAAATATTTGGCCTTCTAGCTGTGTGTGGGACTTGTTCTATTAGTCCATCTATACTGACCTCCATCAGGTTGCAAACTGAATATAATTTTTTTCTGCATCTAGCTCTGAAAAAATATTTGGCCTTCTAGCAGTGTGTGGGACTTTCTCTATTAGTCCATCTATACTGACCTCCATCAGGTTGCAAACTGAATATATTTTTTTTCTGCATCTACCTCTGAAAAAATATTGGGCTTCTAGCTTTGTGTGGGACTTGTTCTATTAATCCATCTATACTGACCTCCATCAGGCTGCAAATTAAAAATAATTTTTATCTGCATCTACCTCTGAAAAAATATTTGGGCTTCTAGCTGTGTGTGGGACTTGTTCTATTAGTCCATCTATACTGACCTCCATCAGGTTGCAAACTGAATATAATTTTTTTGTGCATCTAGCTCTGAAAAAATGTTTGGCCTTCTAGCAGTGTGTGGGACTTTCTCTATTAGTCCATCTATACTGACCTCCATCAGGTTGCAAATTAAAAATAATTTTTTGTCTGCATCTAGCTCTGAAAAAATATTTGGCCTTCTAGCTGTGTGTGGGACTTTCTCTATTAGTCCATCTATACTGACCTCCATCAGGTTGCAAACTGAATATATTTTTTTTCTGCATCTACCTCTGAAAAAATATTTGGCCTTCTAGCTGTGTGTGGGACTTGTTCTATTAGTCCATCTATACTGACCTCCATCAGGTTGCAAACTGAATATAATTTTTTTGTGCATCTAGCTCTGAAAAAATATTTTTCCTTCTAGCAGTGTGTGGGACTTTCTCTATTAGTCCATCTATACTGACCTCCATCAGGTTGCAAATTAAAAATAATTTTTTGTCTGCATCTAGCTCTGAAAAAATATTTGGCCTTCTAGCAGTGTGTGGGACTCTCTCTATTAGTCCATCTATACTGACCTCCATCAGGTTGCAAATTAAAAATAATTTTTTGTCTGCATCTAGCTCTGAAAAAATATTTGGCCTTCTAGCAGTGTGTGGAACTCTCTCTATTAGTCCATCTATACTGACCTCCATCAGGCTGCAAATTAAAAATAATTTTTATCTGCATCTACCTCTGAAAAAATATTTGGGCTTCTAGCTGTGTGTGGGACTTGTTCTATTAGTCCATCTATACTGACCTCCATCAGGTTGCAAACTGAATATAATTTTTTTGTGCATCTAGCTCTGAAAAAATATTTGGCCTTCTAGCAGTGTGTGGGACTTTCTCTATTAGTCCATCTATACTGACCTCCATCACGCTGCAAATTCAAAATAATTTTTTGTCTGCATCTACCTCTGAAAAAATATTTGGCCTTCTAGCTGTGTGTGTGACTTTCTCTATTAGTCCATCTATACTGACCTCCATCAGGTTGCAAACTGAATATATTTTTTTTCTGCATCTACCTCTGAAAAAATATTTGGCCTTCTAGCAGTGTGTGGGACTTTCTCTATTAGTCCATCTATACTGACCTCCATCAGGTTGCAAATAAAAAATAATTTTTTGTCTGCATCTAGCTCTGAAAAAATATTTGGCCTTCTAGCAGTGTGTGGGACTTTCTCTATTGATTTGGATAAATATTTCATATTCTTCTAGGTGACTTTTATTAGTCCATCTATACTGACCTCCATCAGGTTGCAAACTGAATATATTTTTTTTCTGCATCTAGCTCTGAAAAAATATTTGGCCTTCTAGCAGTGTGTGGGACTTTCTCTATTAGTCCATCTATACTGACCTCCATGAAAAAATATTTGGCCTTCTAGCAGTGTGTGGGACTTTCTCTATTAGTCCATCTATACTGACCTCCATCATGTTGCAAATTAAAAATAATTTTAATCTGCATCTAGCTCTGAAAAAATATTTTTCCTTCTAGCAGTGTGTGGGACTTTCTCTATTAGTCCATCTATACTGACCTCCATCAGGTTGCAAATTAAAAATAATTTTTTGTCTGCATCTAGCTCTGAAAAAATATTTGGCCTTCTAGCAGTGTGTGGGACTTTCTCTATTAGTCCATCTATACTGACCTCCATCAGGTTGCAAACTGAATATATTTTTTTTCTGCATCTACCTCTGAAAAAATATTGGGCTTCTAGCTGTGTGTGGGACTTGTTCTATTAATCCATCTATACTGACCTCCATCAGGCTGCAAATTAAAAATAATTTTTATCTGCATCTACCTCTGAAAAAATATTTGGGCTTCTAGCTGTGTGTGGGACTTGTTCTATTAGTCCATCTATACTGACCTCCATCAGGTTGCAAACTGAATATAATTTTTTTGTGCATCTAGCTCTGAAAAAATGTTTGGCCTTCTAGCAGTGTGTGGGACTTTCTCTATTAGTCCATCTATACTGACCTCCATCAGGTTGCAAATTAAAAATAATTTTTTGTCTGCATCTAGCTCTGAAAAAATATTTGGCCTTCTAGCTGTGTGTGGGACTTTCTCTATTAGTCCATCTATACTGACCCCCATCAGGTTGCAAACTGAATATATTTTTTTTCTGCATCTACCTCTGAAAAAATATTTGGCCTTCTAGCTGTGTGTGGGACTTTCTCTATTAGTCCATCTATACTGACCTCCATCAGGTTGCAAACTGAATATATTTTTTTTCTGCATCTACCTCTGAAAAAATATTTGGGCTTCTAGCTGTGTGTGGGACTTGTTCTATTAGTCCATCTATACTGACCTCCATCAGGTTGCAAACTGAATATAATTTTTTTCTGCATCTAGCTCTGAAAAAATATTTGGCCTTCTAGCAGTGTGTGGGACCTTCTCTATTAGTCCATCTATACTGACCTCCATCATGTTGCAAATTAAAAATAATTTTAATCTGCATCTAGCTCTGAAAAAATATTTGGCCTTCTAGCAGTGTGTGGGACTTTCTCTATTAGTCCTTCTATACTGACCTCCATCAGGTTGCAAATTAAAAATAATTTTTTGTCTGCATCTAGCTCTGAAAAAATATTTGGCATTCTAGCAGTGTGTGGGACTTTCTCTATTAGTCCATCTATACTGACCTCCATCAGGTTGCAAACTGAATATATTTTTTTTCTGCATCTACCTCTGAAAAAATATTGGGCTTCTAGCTGTGTGTGGGACTTGTTCTATTAATCCATCTATACTGACCTCCATCAGGCTGCAAATTAAAAATAATTTTTATCTGCATCTACCTCTGAAAAAATATTTGGGCTTCTAGCTGTGTGTGGGACTTGTTCTATTAGTCCATCTATACTGACCTCCATCAGGTTGCAAACTGAATATAATTTTTTTGTGCATCTAGCTCTGAAAAAATATTTGGCCTTCTAGCAGTGTGTGGGACTTTCTCTATTAGTCCACCTATACTGACCTCCATCACGCTGCAAATTCAAAATAATTTTTTGTCTGCATCTAGCTCTGAAAAAATATTTGTCCTTCTAGCTGTGTGTGGGACTTTCTCTATTAGTCCATCTATACTGACCTCCATCAGGTAGCAAACTGAATATATTTTTTTTCTGCATCTACCTCTGAAAAAATATTTGGCCTTCTAGCTGTGTGTGTGACTTTCTCTATTAGTCCTTCTATACTGACCTCCATCAGGCTGCAAATTAAAAATAATTTTTATCTGCATCTACCTCTGAAAAAATATTTGGCCTTCTAGCTGTGTGTGGGACTTGTTCTATTAGTCCATCTATACTGACCTCCATCAGGTTGCAAACTGAATATAATTTTTTTCTGCATCTAGCTCTGAAAAAATATTTGGCCTTCTAGCAGTGTGTGGGACTTTCTCTATTAGTCCATCTATACTGACCTCCATCAGGTTGCAAACTGAATATATTTTTTTTCTGCATCTACCTCTGAAAAATTATTGGGCTTCTAGCTGTGTGTGGGACTTGTTCTATTAATCCATCTATACTGACCTCCATCAGGCTGCAAATTAAAAATAATTTTTATCTGCATCTACCTCTGAAAAAATATTTGGGCTTCTAGCTGTGTGTGGGACTTGTTCTATTAGTCCATCTGTACTGACCTCCATCAGGTTGCAAACTGAATATAATTTTTTTCTGCATCTAGCTCTGAAAAAATATTTGGCCTTCTAGCAGTGTGTGGGACCTTCTCTATTAGTCCATCTATACTGACCTCCATCATGTTGCAAATTAAAAATAATTTTAATCTGCATCTAGCTCTGAAAAAATATTTGGCCTTCTAGCAGTGTGTGGGACTTTCTCTATTAGTCCATCTATACTGACCTCCATCAGGTTGCAAATTAAAAATAATTTTTTGTCTGCATCTAGCTCTGAAAAAATATTTGGCCTTCTAGCAGTGTGTGGGACTTTCTCTATTAGTCCATCTATACTGACCTCCATCAGGTTGCAAACTGAATATATTTTTTTTCTGCATCTACCTCTGAAAAAATATTGGGCTTCTAGCTGTGTGTGGGACTTGTTCTATTAATCCATCTATACTGACCTCCATCAGGCTGCAAATTAAAAATAATTTTTATCTGCATCTACCTCTGAAAAAATATTTGGGCTTCTAGCTGTGTGTGGGACTTGTTCTATTAGTCCATCTATACTGACCTCCATCAGGTTGCAAACTGAATATAATTTTTTTGTGCATCTAGCTCTGAAAAAATATTTGGCCTTCTAGCAGTGTGTGGGACTTTCTCTATTAGTCCATCTATACTGACCTCCATCACGCTGCAAATTCAAAATAATTTTTTGTCTGCATCTAGCTCTGAAAAAATATTTGGCCTTCTAGCTGTGTGTGGGACTTTCTCTATTAGTCCATCTATACTGACCTCCATCAGGTAGCAAACTGAATATATTTTTTTTCTGCATCTACCTCTGAAAAAATATTTGGCCTTCTAGCTGTGTGTGTGACTTTCTCTATTAGTCCTTCTATACTGACCTCCATCAGGCTGCAAATTAAAAATAATTTTTATCTGCATCTACCTCTGAAAAAATATTTGGCCTTCTAGCTGTGTGTGGGACTTGTTCTATTAGTCCATCTATACTGACCTCCATCAGGTTGCAAACTGAATATAATTTTTTTCTGCATCTAGCTCTGAAAAAATATTTGGCCTTCAAGCAGTGTGTGGGACTTTCTCTATTAGTCCATCTATACTGACCTCCATCAGGTTGCAAACTGAATATATTTTTTTTCTGCATCTACCGCTGAAAAAATATTGGGCTTCTAGCTGTGTGTGGGACTTGTTCTATTAATCCATCTATACTGACCTCCATCAGGCTGCAAATTAAAAATAATTTTTATCTGCATCTACCTCTGAAAAAATATTTGGGCTTCTAGCTGTGTGTGGGACTTGTTCTATTAGTCCATCTATACTGACCTCCATCAGGTTGCAAACTGAATATAATTTTTTTGTGCATCTAGCTCTGAAAAAATGTTTGGCCTTCTAGCAGTGTGTGGGACTTTCTCTATTAGTCCATCTATACTGACCTCCATCAGGTTGCAAATTAAAAATAATTTTTTGTCTGCATCTAGCTCTGAAAAAATATTTGGCCTTCTAGCTGTGTGTGGGACTTTCTCTATTAGTCTATCTATACTGACCTCCATCAGGTTGCAAACTGAATATATTTTTTTTCTGCATCTACCTCTGAAAAAATATTTGGCCTTCTAGCTGTGTGTGGGACTTTCTCTATTAGTCCATCTATACTGACCTCCATCAGGTTGCAAACTGAATATATTTTTTTTCTGCATCTACCTCTGAAAAAATATTTGGCCTTCTAGCTGTGTGTGGGACTTGTTCTATTAGTCCATCTATACTGACCTCCATCAGGTTGCAAACTGAATATAATTTTTTTGTGCATCTAGCTCTGAAAAAATATTTGGCCTTCTAGCAGTGTGTGGGACTTTCTCTATTAGTCCATCTATACTGACCTCCATCAGGTTGCAAATTAAAAATAATTTTTTGTCTGCATCTAGCTCTGAAAAAATATTTGGCCTTCTAGCAGTGTGTGGGACTCTCTCTATTAGTCCATCTATACTGACTTCCATCAGGTTGCAAATTAAAAATAATTTTTATCTGCATCTACCTCTGAAAAAATATTTGGCCTTCTAGCTGTGTGTGGGACTTGTTCTATTAGTCCATCTATACTGACCTCCATCAGGTTGCAAACTGAATATAATTTTTTTGTGCATCTAGCTCTGAAAAAATATTTGGCCTTCTAGCAGTGTGTGGGACTTTCTCTATTAGTCCATCTATACTGACCTCCATCACGCTGCAAATTCAAAATAATTTTTTGTCTGCATCTAGCTCTGAAAAAATATTTGGCCTTCTAGCTGTGTGTGGGACTTTCTCTATTAGTCCATCTATACTGACCTCCATCAGGTAGCAAACTGAATATATTTTTTTTCTGCATCTACCTCTGAAAAAATATTTGGCCTTCTAGCTGTGTGTGTGACTTTCTCTATTAGTCCATCTATACTGACCTCCATCAGGTTGCAATCTGAATATATTTTTTTTCTGCATCTACCTCTGAAAAAATATTTGGCCTTCTAGCAGTGTGTGGGACTTTCTCTATTAGTCCATCTATACTGACCTCCATCAGGTTGCAAATAAAAAATAATTTTTTGTCTGCATCTAGCTCTGAAAAAATATTTGGCCTTCTAGCAGTGTGTGGGACTTTCTCTATTAGTCCATCTATACTGACCTCCATCAGGTTGCAAACTGAATATATTTTTTTTCTGCATCTGCCTCTGAAAAAATATTTGGGCTTCTAGCTGTGTGTGGGACTTGTTCTATTAGTCCATCTATACTGACCATCAGTTTGCAAACTGAATATAATTTTTTTCTGCATCTAGCTCTGAAAAAATATTTGGCCTTCTAGCAGTGTGTGGGACTTTCTCTATTAGTCCATCTATACTGACCTCCATCATGTTGCAAATTAAAAATAATTTTAATCTGCATCTAGCTCTGAAAAAATATTTTTCCTTCTAGCAGTGTGTGGGACTTTCTCTATTAGTCCATCTATACTGACCTCCATCAGGTTGCAAATTAAAAATAATTTTTTGTCTGCATCTAGCTCTGAAAAAATATTTGGCCTTCTAGCAGTGTGTGGGACTTTCTCTATTAGTCCATCTATACTGACCTCCATCAGGTTGCAAACTGAATATATTTTTTTTCTGCATCTACCTCTGAAAAAATATTGGGCTTCTAGCTGTGTGTGGGACTTGTTCTATTAATCCATCTATACTGACCTCCATCAGGCTGCAAATTAAAAATAATTTTTATCTGCATCTACCTCTGAAAAAATATTTGGGCTTCTAGCTGTGTGTGGGACTTGTTCTATTAGTCCATCTATACTGACCTCCATCAGGTTGCAAACTGAATATAATTTTTTTGTGCATCTAGCTCTGAAAAAATGTTTGGCCTTCTAGCAGTGTGTGGGACTTTCTCTATTAGTCCATCTATACTGACCTCCATCAGGTTGCAAATTAAAAATAATTTTTTGTCTGCATCTAGCTCTGAAAAAATATTTGGCCTTCTAGCTGTGTGTGGGACTTTCTCTATTAGTCCATCTATACTGACCCCCATCAGGTTGCAAACTGAATATATTTTTTTTCTGCATCTACCTCTGAAAAAATATTTGGCCTTCTAGCTGTGTGTGGGACTTTCTCTATTAGTCCATCTATACTGACCTCCATCAGGTTGCAAACTGAATATATTTTTTTTCTGCATCTACCTCTGAAAAAATATTTGGGCTTCTAGCTGTGTGTGGGACTTGTTCTATTAGTCCATCTATACTGACCTCCATCAGGTTGCAAACTGAATATAATTTTTTTCTGCATCTAGCTCTGAAAAAACATTTGGCCTTCTAGCAGTGTGTGGGACCTTCTCTATTAGTCCATCTATACTGACCTCCATCATGTTGCAAATTAAAAATAATTTTAATCTGCATCTAGCTCTGAAAAAATATTTGGCCTTCTAGCAGTGTGTGGGACTTTCTCTATTAGTCCATCTATACTGACCTCCATCAGGTTGCAAATTAAAAATAATTTTTTGTCTGCATCTAGCTCTGAAAAAATATTTGGCCTTCTAGCAGTGTGTGGGACTTTCTCTATTAGTCCATCTATACTGACCTCCATCAGGTTGCAAACTGAATATATTTTTTTCCTGCATCTACCTCTGAAAAAATATTGGGCTTCTAGCTGTGTGTGGGACTTGTTCTATTAATCCATCTATACTGACCTCCATCAGGCTGCAAATTAAAAATAATTTTTATCTGCATCTACCTCTGAAAAAATATTTGGGCTTCTAGCTGTGTGTGGGACTTGTTCTATTAGTCCATCTATACTGACCTCCATCAGGTTGCAAACTGAATATAATTTTTTTGTGCATCTAGCTCTGAAAAAATGTTTGGCCTTCTAGCAGTGTGTGGGACTTTCTCTATTAGTCCATCTATACTGACCTCCATCAGGTTGCAAATTAAAAATAATTTTTTGTCTGCATCTAGCTCTGAAAAAATATTTGGCCTTCTAGCTGTGTGTGGGACTTTCTCTATTAGTCCATCTATACTGACCCCCATCAGGTTGCAAACTGAATATATTTTTTTTCTGCATCTACCTCTGAAAAAATATTTGGCCTTCTAGCTGTGTGTGGGACTTTCTCTATTAGTCCATCTATACTGACCTCCATCAGGTTGCAAACTGAATATATTTTTTTTCTGCATCTACCTCTGAAAAAATATTTGGGCTTCTAGCTGTGTGTGGGACTTGTTCTATTAGTCCATCTATACTGACCTCCATCAGGTTGCAAACTGAATATAATTTTTTTCTGCATCTAGCTCTGAAAAAATATTTGGCCTTCTAGCAGTGTGTGGGACCTTCTCTATTAGTCCATCTATACTGACCTCCATCATGTTGCAAATTAAAAATAATTTTAATCTGCATCTAGCTCTGAAAAAATATTTGGCCTTCTAGCAGTGTGTGGGACTTTCTCTATTAGTCCTTCTATACTGACCTCCATCAGGTTGCAAATTAAAAATAATTTTTTGTCTGCATCTAGCTCTGAAAAAATATTTGGCCTTCTAGCAGTGTGTGGGACTTTCTCTATTAGTCCATCTATACTGACCTCCATCAGGTTGCAAACTGAATATATTTTTTTTCTGCATCTACCTCTGAAAAAATATTGGGCTTCTAGCTGTGTGTGGGACTTGTTCTATTAATCCATCTATACTGACCTCCATCAGGCTGCAAATTAAAAATAATTTTTATCTGCATCTACCTCTGAAAAAATATTTGGGCTTCTAGCTGTGTGTGGGACTTGTTCTATTAGTCCATCTATACTGACCTCCATCAGGTTGCAAACTGAATATAATTTTTTTGTGCATCTAGCTCTGAAAAAATATTTGGCCTTCTAGCAGTGTGTGGGACTTTCTCTATTAGTCCACCTATACTGACCTCCATCACGCTGCAAATTCAAAATAATTTTTTGTCTGCATCTAGCTCTGAAAAAATATTTGTCCTTCTAGCTGTGTGTGGGACTTTCTCTATTAGTCCATCTATACTGACCTCCATCAGGTAGCAAACTGAATATATTTTTTTTCTGCATCTACCTCTGAAAAAATATTTGGCCTTCTAGCTGTGTGTGTGACTTTCTCTATTAGTCCTTCTATACTGACCTCCATCAGGCTGCAAATTAAAAATAATTTTTATCTGCATCTACCTCTGAAAAAATATTTGGCCTTCTAGCTGTGTGTGGGACTTGTTCTATTAGTCCATCTATACTGACCTCCATCAGGTTGCAAACTGAATATAATTTTTTTCTGCATCTAGCTCTGAAAAAATATTTGGCCTTCTAGCAGTGTGTGGGACTTTCTCTATTAGTCCATCTATACTGACCTCCATCAGGTTGCAAACTGAATATATTTTTTTTCTGCATCTACCTCTGAAAAATTATTGGGCTTCTAGCTGTGTGTGGGACTTGTTCTATTAATCCATCTATACTGACCTCCATCAGGCTGCAAATTAAAAATAATTTTTATCTGCATCTACCTCTGAAAAAATATTTGGGCTTCTAGCTGTGTGTGGGACTTGTTCTATTAGTCCATCTGTACTGACCTCCATCAGGTTGCAAACTGAATATAATTTTTTTCTGCATCTAGCTCTGAAAAAATATTTGGCCTTCTAGCAGTGTGTGGGACCTTCTCTATTAGTCCATCTATACTGACCTCCATCATGTTGCAAATTAAAAATAATTTTAATCTGCATCTAGCTCTGAAAAAATATTTGGCCTTCTAGCAGTGTGTGGGACTTTCTCTATTAGTCCATCTATACTGACCTCCATCAGGTTGCAAATTAAAAATAATTCTTTGTCTGCATCTAGCTCTGAAAAAATATTTGGCCTTCTAGCAGTGTGTGGGACTTTCTCTATTAGTCCATCTATACTGACCTCCATCAGGTTGCAAACTGAATATATTTTTTTTCTGCATCTACCTCTGAAAAAATATTGGGCTTCTAGCTGTGTGTGGGACTTGTTCTATTAATCCATCTATACTGACCTCCATCAGGCTGCAAATTAAAAATAATTTTTATCTGCATCTACCTCTGAAAAAATATTTGGGCTTCTAGCTGTGTGTGGGACTTGTTCTATTAGTCCATCTATACTGACCTCCATCAGGTTGCAAACTGAATATAATTTTTTTGTGCATCTAGCTCTGAAAAAATATTTGGCCTTCTAGCAGTGTGTGGGACTTTCTCTATTAGTCCATCTATACTGACCTCCATCACGCTGCAAATTCAAAATAATTTTTTGTCTGCATCTAGCTCTGAAAAAATATTTGGCCTTCTAGCTGTGTGTGGGACTTTCTCTATTAGTCCATCTATACTGACCTCCATCAGGTAGCAAACTGAATATATTTTTTTTCTGCATCTACCTCTGAAAAAATATTTGGCCTTCTAGCTGTGTGTGTGACTTTCTCTATTAGTCCTTCTATACTGACCTCCATCAGGCTGCAAATTAAAAATAATTTTTATCTGCATCTACCTCTGAAAAAATATTTGGCCTTCTAGCTGTGTGTGGGACTTGTTCTATTAGTCCATCTATACTGACCTCCATCAGGTTGCAAACTGAATATAATTTTTTTCTGCATCTAGCTCTGAAAAAATATTTGGCCTTCAAGCAGTGTGTGGGACTTTCTCTATTAGTCCATCTATACTGACCTCCATCAGGTTGCAAACTGAATATATTTTTTTTCTGCATCTACCGCTGAAAAAATATTGGGCTTCTAGCTGTGTGTGGGACTTGTTCTATTAATCCATCTATACTGACCTCCATCAGGCTGCAAATTAAAAATAATTTTTATCTGCATCTACCTCTGAAAAAATATTTGGGCTTCTAGCTGTGTGTGGGACTTGTTCTATTAGTCCATCTATACTGACCTCCATCAGGTTGCAAACTGAATATAATTTTTTTGTGCATCTAGCTCTGAAAAAATGTTTGGCCTTCTAGCAGTGTGTGGGACTTTCTCTATTAGTCCATCTATACTGACCTCCATCAGGTTGCAAATTAAAAATAATTTTTTGTCTGCATCTAGCTCTGAAAAAATATTTGGCCTTCTAGCTGTGTGTGGGACTTTCTCTATTAGTCTATCTATACTGACCTCCATCAGGTTGCAAACTGAATATATTTTTTTTCTGCATCTACCTCTGAAAAAATATTTGGCCTTCTAGCTGTGTGTGGGACTTTCTCTATTAGTCCATCTATACTGACCTCCATCAGGTTGCAAACTGAATATATTTTTTTTCTGCATCTACCTCTGAAAAAATATTTGGCCTTCTAGCTGTGTGTGGGACTTGTTCTATTAGTCCATCTATACTGACCTCCATCAGGTTGCAAACTGAATATAATTTTTTTGTGCATCTAGCTCTGAAAAAATATTTGGCCTTCTAGCAGTGTGTGGGACTTTCTCTATTAGTCCATCTATACTGACCTCCATCAGGTTGCAAATTAAAAATAATTTTTTGTCTGCATCTAGCTCTGAAAAAATATTTGGCCTTCTAGCAGTGTGTGGGACTCTCTCTATTAGTCCATCTATACTGACTTCCATCAGGTAGCAAATTAAAAATAATTTTTATCTGCATCTACCTCTGAAAAAATATTTGGCCTTCTAGCTGTGTGTGGGACTTGTTCTATTAGTCCATCTATACTGACCTCCATCAGGTTGCAAACTGAATATAATTTTTTTGTGCATCTAGCTCTGAAAAAATATTTGGCCTTCTAGCAGTGTGTGGGACTTTCTCTATTAGTCCATCTATACTGACCTCCATCACGCTGCAAATTCAAAATAATTTTTTGTCTGCATCTAGCTCTGAAAAAATATTTGGCCTTCTAGCTGTGTGTGGGACTTTCTCTATTAGTCCATCTATACTGACCTCCATCAGGTAGCAAACTGAATATATTTTTTTTCTGCATCTACCTCTGAAAAAATATTTGGCCTTCTAGCTGTGTGTGTGACTTTCTCTATTAGTCCATCTATACTGACCTCCATCAGGTTGCAATCTGAATATATTTTTTTTCTGCATCTACCTCTGAAAAAATATTTGGCCTTCTAGCAGTGTGTGGGACTTTCTCTATTAGTCCATCTATACTGACCTCCATCAGGTTGCAAATAAAAAATAATTTTTTGTCTGCATCTAGCTCTGAAAAAATATTTGGCCTTCTAGCAGTGTGTGGGACTTTCTCTATTAGTCCATCTATACTGACCTCCATCAGGTTGCAAACTGAATATATTTTTTTTCTGCATCTGCCTCTGAAAAAATATTTGGGCTTCTAGCTGTGTGTGGGACTTGTTCTATTAGTCCATCTATACTGACCATCAGTTTGCAAACTGAATATAATTTTTTTCTGCATCTAGCTCTGAAAAAATATTTGGCCTTCTAGCAGTGTGTGGGACTTTCTCTATTAGTCCATCTATACTGACCTCCATCATGTTGCAAATTAAAAATAATTTTAATCTGCATCTAGCTCTGAAAAAATATTTTTCCTTCTAGCAGTGTGTGGGACTTTCTCTATTAGTCCATCTATACTGACCTCCATCAGGTTGCAAATTAAAAATAATTTTTTGTCTGCATCTAGCTCTGAAAAAATATTTGGCCTTCTAGCAGTGTGTGGGACTTTCTCTATTAGTCCATCTATACTGACCTCCATCAGGTTGCAAACTGAATATATTTTTTTTCTGCATCTACCTCTGAAAAAATATTGGGCTTCTAGCTGTGTGTGGGACTTGTTCTATTAATCCATCTATACTGACCTCCATCAGGCTGCAAATTAAAAATAATTTTTATCTGCATCTACCTCTGAAAAAATATTTGGGCTTCTAGCTGTGTGTGGGACTTGTTCTATTAGTCCATCTATACTGACCTCCATCAGGTTGCAAACTGAATATAATTTTTTTGTGCATCTAGCTCTGAAAAAATGTTTGGCCTTCTAGCAGTGTGTGGGACTTTCTCTATTAGTCCATCTATACTGACCTCCATCAGGTTGCAAATTAAAAATAATTTTTTGTCTGCATCTAGCTCTGAAAAAATATTTGGCCTTCTAGCTGTGTGTGGGACTTTCTCTATTAGTCCATCTATACTGACCCCCATCAGGTTGCAAACTGAATATATTTTTTTTCTGCATCTACCTCTGAAAAAATATTTGGCCTTCTAGCTGTGTGTGGGACTTTCTCTATTAGTCCATCTATACTGACCTCCATCAGGTTGCAAACTGAATATATTTTTTTTCTGCATCTACCTCTGAAAAAATATTTGGGCTTCTAGCTGTGTGTGGGACTTGTTCTATTAGTCCATCTATACTGACCTCCATCAGGTTGCAAACTGAATATAATTTTTTTCTGCATCTAGCTCTGAAAAAACATTTGGCCTTCTAGCAGTGTGTGGGACCTTCTCTATTAGTCCATCTATACTGACCTCCATCATGTTGCAAATTAAAAATAATTTTAATCTGCATCTAGCTCTGAAAAAATATTTGGCCTTCTAGCAGTGTGTGGGACTTTCTCTATTAGTCCATCTATACTGACCTCCATCAGGTTGCAAATTAAAAATAATTTTTTGTCTGCATCTAGCTCTGAAAAAATATTTGGCCTTCTAGCAGTGTGTGGGACTTTCTCTATTAGTCCATCTATACTGACCTCCATCAGGTTGCAAACTGAATATATTTTTTTTCTGCATCTACCTCTGAAAAAATATTGGGCTTCTAGCTGTGTGTGGGACTTGTTCTATTAATCCATCTATACTGACCTCCATCAGGCTGCAAATTAAAAATAATTTTTATCTGCATCTACCTCTGAAAAAATATTTGGGCTTCTAGCTGTGTGTGGGACTTGTTCTATTAGTCCATCTATACTGACCTCCATCAGGTTGCAAACTGAATATAATTTTTTTGTGCATCTAGCTCTGAAAAAATATTTGGCCTTCTAGCAGTGTGTGGGACTTTCTCTATTAGTCCATCTATAC
This sequence comes from Phyllobates terribilis, assembly GCF_046119375.1. Lineage (NCBI taxonomy): Eukaryota > Metazoa > Chordata > Amphibia > Anura > Dendrobatidae > Phyllobates > Phyllobates terribilis. The sequence goes on from NW_027362761.1 coordinate 290,272,674, forward strand.
TGACCTCCATCACGCTGCAAATTCAAAATAATTTTTTGTCTGCATCTAGCTCTGAAAAAATATTTGGCCTTCTAGCTGTGTGTGGGACTTTCTCTATTAGTCCATCTATACTGACCTCCATCAGGTAGCAAACTGAATATATTTTTTTTCTGCATCTACCTCTGAAAAAATATTTGGCCTTCTAGCTGTGTGTGTGACTTTCTCTATTAGTCCTTCTATACTGACCTCCATCAGGCTGCAAATTAAAAATAATTTTTATCTGCATCTACCTCTGAAAAAATATTTGGCCTTCTAGCTGTGTGTGGGACTTGTTCTATTAGTCCATCTATACTGACCTCCATCAGGTTGCAAACTGAATATAATTTTTTTCTGCATCTAGCTCTGAAAAAATATTTGGCCTTCTAGCAGTGTGTGGGACTTTCTCTATTAGTCCATCTATACTGACCTCCATCAGATTGCAAACTGAATATATTTTTTTTCTGCATCTACCTCTGAAAAAATATTGGGCTTCTAGCTGTGTGTGGGACTTGTTCTATTAATCCATCTATACTGACCTCCATCAGGCTGCAAATTAAAAATAATTTTTATCTGCATCTACCTCTGAAAAAATATTTGGGCTTCTAGCTGTGTGTGGGACTTGTTCTATTAGTCCATCTGTACTGACCTCCATCAGGTTGCAAACTGAATATAATTTTTTTCTGCATCTACCTCTGAAAAAATATTGGGCTTCTAGCTGTGTGTGGGACTTGTTCTATTAATCCATCTATACTGACCTCCATCAGGCTGCAAATTAAAAATAATTTTTATCTGCATCTACCTCTGAAAAAATATTTGGGCTTCTAGCTGTGTGTGGGACTTGTTCTATTAGTCCATCTATACTGACCTCCATCAGGTTGCAAACTGAATATAATTTTTTTGTGCATCTAGCTCTGAAAAAATATTTGGCCTTCTAGCAGTGTGTGGGACTTTCTCTATTAGTCCACCTATACTGACCTCCATCACGCTGCAAATTCAAAATAATTTTTTGTCTGCATCTAGCTCTGAAAAAATATTTGTCCTTCTAGCTGTGTGTGGGACTTTCTCTATTAGTCCATCTATACTGACCTCCATCAGGTAGCAAACTGAATATATTTTTTTTCTGCATCTACCTCTGAAAAAATATTTGGCCTTCTAGCTGTGTGTGTGACTTTCTCTATTAGTCCTTCTATACTGACCTCCATCAGGCTGCAAATTAAAAATAATTTTTATCTGCATCTACCTCTGAAAAAATATTTGGCCTTCTAGCTGTGTGTGGGACTTGTTCTATTAGTCCATCTATACTGACCTCCATCAGGTTGCAAACTGAATATAATTTTTTTCTGCATCTAGCTCTGAAAAAATATTTGGCCTTCTAGCAGTGTGTGGGACTTTCTCTATTAGTCCATCTATACTGACCTCCATCAGGTTGCAAACTGAATATATTTTTTTTCTGCATCTACCTCTGAAAAATTATTGGGCTTCTAGCTGTGTGTGGGACTTGTTCTATTAATCCATCTATACTGACCTCCATCAGGCTGCAAATTAAAAATAATTTTTATCTGCATCTACCTCTGAAAAAATATTTGGGCTTCTAGCTGTGTGTGGGACTTGTTCTATTAGTCCATCTGTACTGACCTCCATCAGGTTGCAAACTGAATATAATTTTTTTCTGCATCTAGCTCTGAAAAAATATTTGGCCTTCTAGCAGTGTGTGGGACCTTCTCTATTAGTCCATCTATACTGACCTCCATCATGTTGCAAATTAAAAATAATTTTAATCTGCATCTAGCTCTGAAAAAATATTTGGCCTTCTAGCAGTGTGTGGGACTTTCTCTATTAGTCCATCTATACTGACCTCCATCAGGTTGCAAATTAAAAATAATTTTTTGTCTGCATCTAGCTCTGAAAAAATATTTGGCCTTCTAGCAGTGTGTGGGACTTTCTCTATTAGTCCATCTATACTGACCTCCATCAGGTTGCAAACTGAATATATTTTTTTTCTGCATCTACCTCTGAAAAAATATTGGGCTTCTAGCTGTGTGTGGGACTTGTTCTATTAATCCATCTATACTGACCTCCATCAGGCTGCAAATTAAAAATAATTTTTATCTGCATCTACCTCTGAAAAAATATTTGGGCTTCTAGCTGTGTGTGGGACTTGTTCTATTAGTCCATCTATACTGACCTCCATCAGGTTGCAAACTGAATATAATTTTTTTGTGCATCTAGCTCTGAAAAAATATTTGGCCTTCTAGCAGTGTGTGGGACTTTCTCTATTAGTCCATCTATACTGACCTCCATCACGCTGCAAATTCAAAATAATTTTTTGTCTGCATCTAGCTCTGAAAAAATATTTGGCCTTCTAGCTGTGTGTGGGACTTTCTCTATTAGTCCATCTATACTGACCTCCATCAGGTAGCAAACTGAATATATTTTTTTTCTGCATCTACCTCTGAAAAAATATTTGGCCTTCTAGCTGTGTGTGTGACTTTCTCTATTAGTCCTTCTATACTGACCTCCATCAGGCTGCAAATTAAAAATAATTTTTATCTGCATCTACCTCTGAAAAAATATTTGGCCTTCTAGCTGTGTGTGGGACTTGTTCTATTAGTCCATCTATACTGACCTCCATCAGGTTGCAAACTGAATATATTTTTTTTCTGCATCTACCTCTGAAAAAATATTTGGCCTTCTAGCAGTGTGTGGGACTTTCTCTATTAGTCCATCTATACTGACCTCCATCAGGTTGCAAATAAAAAATAATTTTTTGTCTGCATCTAGCTCTGAAAAAATATTTGGCCTTCTAGCAGTGTGTGGGACTTTCTCTATTAGTCCATCTATACTGACCTCCATCATGTTGCAAATTAAAAATAATTTTAATCTGCATCTAGCTCTGAAAAAATATTTTTCCTTCTAGCAGTGTGTGGGACTTTCTCTATTAGTCCATCTATACTGACCTCCATCAGGTTGCAAATTAAAAATAATTTTTTGTCTGCATCTAGCTCTGAAAAAATATTTGGCCTTCTAGCAGTGTGTGGGACTTTCTCTATTAGTCCATCTATACTGACCTCCATCAGGTTGCAAACTGAATATATTTTTTTTCTGCATCTACCGCTGAAAAAATATTGGGCTTCTAGCTGTGTGTGGGACTTGTTCTATTAATCCATCTATACTGACCTCCATCAGGCTGCAAATTAAAAATAATTTTTATCTGCATCTACCTCTGAAAAAATATTTGGGCTTCTAGCTGTGTGTGGGACTTGTTCTATTAGTCCATCTATACTGACCTCCATCAGGTTGCAAACTGAATATAATTTTTTTGTGCATCTAGCTCTGAAAAAATGTTTGGCCTTCTAGCAGTGTGTGGGACTTTCTCTATTAGTCCATCTATACTGACCTCCATCAGGTTGCAAATTAAAAATAATTTTTTGTCTGCATCTAGCTCTGAAAAAATATTTGGCCTTCTAGCTGTGTGTGGGACTTTCTCTATTAGTCTATCTATACTGACCTCCATCAGGTTGCAAACTGAATATATTTTTTTTCTGCATCTACCTCTGAAAAAATATTTGGCCTTCTAGCTGTGTGTGGGACTTTCTCTATTAGTCCATCTATACTGACCTCCATCAGGTTGCAAACTGAATATATTTTTTTTCTGCATCTACCTCTGAAAAAATATTTGGCCTTCTAGCTGTGTGTGGGACTTGTTCTATTAGTCCATCTATACTGACCTCCATCAGGTTGCAAACTGAATATAATTTTTTTGTGCATCTAGCTCTGAAAAAATATTTGGCCTTCTAGCAGTGTGTGGGACTTTCTCTATTAGTCCATGTATACTGACCTCCATCAGGTTGCAAATTAAAAATAATTTTTTGTCTGCATCTAGCTCTGAAAAAATATTTGGCCTTCTAGCAGTGTGTGGGACTCTCTCTATTAGTCCATCTATACTGACCTCCATCAGGTTGCAAATTAAAAATAATTTTTTGTCTGCATCTAGCTCTGAAAAAATATTTGGCCTTCTAGCAGTGTGTGGAACTCTCTCTATTAGTCCATCTATACTGACCTCCATCAGGCTGCAAATTAAAAATAATTTTTATCTGCATCTACCTCTGAAAAAATATTTGGCCTTCTAGCTGTGTGTGGGACTTTTTCTATTAGTCCATCTATACTGACCTCCATCAGGTTGCAAACTGAATATAATTTTTTTGTGCATCTAGCTCTGAAAAAATATTTGGCCTTCTAGCAGTGTGTGGGACTTTCTCTATTAGTCCATCTATACTGACCTCCATCACGCTGCAAATTCAAAATAATTTTTTGTCTGCATCTAGCTCTGAAAAAATATTTGGCCTTCTAGCTGTGTGTGGGACTTTCTCTATTAGTCCATCTATACTGACCTCCATCAGGTAGCAAACTGAATATATTTTTTTTCTGCATCTACCTCTGAAAAAATATTTGGCCTTCTAGCTGTGTGTGTGACTTTCTCTATTAGTCCATCTATACTGACCTCCATCAGGTTGCAATCTGAATATATTTTTTTTCTGCATCTACCTCTGAAAAAATATTTGGCCTTCTAGCAGTGTGTGGGACTTTCTCTATTAGTCCATCTATACTGACCTCCATCAGGTTGCAAATAAAAAATAATTTTTTGTCTGCATCTAGCTCTGAAAAAATATTTGGCCTTCTAGCAGTGTGTGGGACTTTCTCTATTAGTCCATCTATACTGACCTCCATCATGTTGCAAATTAAAAATAATTTTAATCTGCATCTAGCTCTGAAAAAATATTTTTCCTTCTAGCAGTGTGTGGGACTTTCTCTATTAGTCCATCTATACTGACCTCCATCAGGTTGCAAATTAAAAATAATTTTTTGTCTGCATCTAGCTCTGAAAAAATATTTGGCCTTCTAGCAGTGTGTGGGACTTTCTCTATTAGTCCATCTATACTGACCTCCATCAGGTTGCAAACTGAATATATTTTTTTTCTGCATCTACCTCTGAAAAAATATTTGGCCTTCTAGCTGTGTGTGGGACTTGTTCTATTAGTCCATCTATACTGACCTCCATCAGGTTGCAAACTGAATATAATTTTTTTGTGCATCTAGCTCTGAAAAAATATTTGGCCTTCTAGCAGTGTGTGGGACTTTCTCTATTAGTCCATGTATACTGACCTCCATCAGGTTGCAAATTAAAAATAATTTTTTGTCTGCATCTAGCTCTGAAAAAATATTTGGCCTTCTAGCAGTGTGTGGGACTCTCTCTATTAGTCCATCTATACTGACCTCCATCAGGTTGCAAATTAAAAATAATTTTTTGTCTGCATCTAGCTCTGAAAAAATATTTGGCCTTCTAGCAGTGTGTGGAACTCTCTCTATTAGTCCATCTATACTGACCTCCATCAGGCTGCAAATTAAAAATAATTTTTATCTGCATCTACCTCTGAAAAAATATTTGGCCTTCTAGCTGTGTGTGGGACTTGTTCTATTAGTCCATCTATACTGACCTCCATCAGGTTGCAAACTGAATATAATTTTTTTGTGCATCTAGCTCTGAAAAAATATTTGGCCTTCTAGCTGTGTGTGGGACTTTCTCTATTAGTCCATCTATACTGACCTCCATCAGGTAGCAAACTGAATATATTTTTTTTCTGCATCTACCTCTGAAAAAATATTTGGCCTTCTAGCTGTGTGTGTGACTTTCTCTATTAGTCCATCTATACTGACCTCCATCAGGTTGCAATCTGAATATATTTTTTTTCTGCATCTACCTCTGAAAAAATATTTGGCCTTCTAGCAGTGTGTGGGACTTTCTCTATTAGTCCATCTATACTGACCTCCATCAGGTTGCAAATAAAAAATAATTTTTTGTCTGCATCTAGCTCTGAAAAAATATTTGGCCTTCTAGCAGTGTGTGGGACTTTCTCTATTAGTCCATCTATACTGACCTCCATCAGGTTGCAAACTGAATATATTTTTTTTCTGCATCTACCTCTGAAAAAATATTTGGGCTTCTAGCTGTGTGTGGGACTTGTTCTATTAGTCCATCTATACTGACCTCCATCAGTTTGCAAACTGAATATAATTTTTTTCTGCATCTAGCTCTGAAAAAATATTTGGCCTTCTAGCAGTGTGTGGGACTTTCTCTATTAGTCCATCTATACTGACCTCCATCATGTTGCAAATTAAAAATAATTTTAATCTGCATCTAGCTCTGAAAAAATATTTTTCCTTCTAGCAGTGTGTGGGACTTTCTCTATTAGTCCATCTATACTGACCTCCATCAGGTTGCAAATTAAAAATAATTTTTTGTCTGCATCTAGCTCTGAAAAAATATTTGGCCTTCTAGCAGTGTGTGGGACTTTCTCTATTAGTCCATCTATACTGACCTCCATCAGGTTGCAAACTGAATATATTTTTTTTCTGCATCTACCTCTGAAAAAATATTGGGCTTCTAGCTGTGTGTGGGACTTGTTCTATTAATCCATCTATACTGACCTCCATCAGGCTGCAAATTAAAAATAATTTTTATCTGCATCTACCTCTGAAAAAATATTTGGGCTTCTAGCTGTGTGTGGGACTTGTTCTATTAGTCCATCTATACTGACCTCCATCAGGTTGCAAACTGAATATAATTTTTTTGTGCATCTAGCTCTGAAAAAATGTTTGGCCTTCTAGCAGTGTGTGGGACTTTCTCTATTAGTCCATCTATACTGACCTCCATCAGGTTGCAAATTAAAAATAATTTTTTGTCTGCATCTAGCTCTGAAAAAATATTTGGCCTTCTAGCTGTGTGTGGGACTTTCTCTATTAGTCCATCTATACTGACCCCCATCAGGTTGCAAACTGAATATATTTTTTTTCTGCATCTACCTCTGAAAAAATATTTGGCCTTCTAGCTGTGTGTGGGACTTTCTCTATTAGTCCATCTATACTGACCTCCATCAGGTTGCAAACTGAATATATTTTTTTTCTGCATCTACCTCTGAAAAAATATTTGGGCTTCTAGCTGTGTGTGGGACTTGTTCTATTAGTCCATCTATACTGACCTCCATCAGGTTGCAAACTGAATATAATTTTTTTCTGCATCTAGCTCTGAAAAAATATTTGGCCTTCTAGCAGTGTGTGGGACCTTCTCTATTAGTCCATCTATACTGACCTCCATCATGTTGCAAATTAAAAATAATTTTAATCTGCATCTAGCTCTGAAAAAATATTTGGCCTTCTAGCAGTGTGTGGGACTTTCTCTATTAGTCCATCTATACTGACCTCATCAGGTTGCAAACTGAATATATTTTTTTTCTGCATCTACCTCTGAAAAAATATTGGGCTTCTAGCTGTGTGTGGGACTTGTTCTATTAATCCATCTATACTGACCTCCATCAGGCTGCAAATTAAAAATAATTTTTATCTGCATCTACCTCTGAAAAAATATTTGGGCTTCTAGCTGTGTGTGGGACTTGTTCTATTAGTCCATCTATACTGACCTCCATCAGGTTGCAAACTGAATATAATTTTTTTGTGCATCTAGCTCTGAAAAAATGTTTGGCCTTCTAGCAGTGTGTGGGACTTTCTCTATTAGTCCATGTATACTGACCTCCATCAGGTTGCAAATTAAAAATAATTTTTTGTCTGCATCTAGCTCTGAAAAAATATTTGGCCTTCTAGCTGTGTGTGGGACTTTCTCTATTAGTCCATCTATACTGACCTCCATCAGGTTGCAAACTCAATATATTTTTTTTCTGCATCTACCTCTGAAAAAATATTTGGCCTTCTAGCTGTGTGTGGGACTTTCTCTATTAGTCCATCTATACTGACCTCCATCAGGTTGCAAACTGAATATATTTTTTTTCTGCATCTACCTCTGAAAAAATATTTGGGCTTCTAGCTGTGTGTGGGACTTGTTCTATTAGTCCATCTATACTGACCTCCATCAGGTTGCAAACTGAATATAATTTTTTTCTGCATCTAGCTCTGAAAAAATATTTGGCCTTCTAGCAGTGTGTGGGACTTTCTCTATTAGTCCATCTATACTGACCTCCATCATGTTGCAAATTAAAAATAATTTTAATCTGCATCTAGCTCTGAAAAAATATTTGGCCTTCTAGCAGTGTGTGGGACTTTCTCTATTAGTCCATCTATACTGACCTCCATCAGGTTGCAAATTAAAAATAATTTTTTGTCTGCATCTAGCTCTGAAAAAATATTTGGCCTTCTAGCAGTGTGTGGGACTTTCTCTATTAGTCCATATATACTGACCTCCATCAGGTTGCAAACTGAATATATTTTTTTTCTGCATCTACCTCTGAAAAAATATTGGGCTTCTAGCTGTGTGTGGGACTTGTTCTATTAATCCTTCTATACTGACCTCCATCAGGCTGCAAATTAAAAATAATTTTTATCTGCATCTACCTCTGAAAAAATATTTGGGCTTCTAGCTGTGTGTGGGACTTGTTCTATTAGTCCATCTATACTGACCTCCATCAGGTTGCAAACTGATAATAATTTTTTTGTGCATCTAGCTCTGAAAAAATGTTTGGCCTTCTAGCAGTGTGTGGGACTTTCTCTATTAGTCCATCTATACTGACCTCCATCAGGTTGCAAATTAAAAATAATTTTTTGTCTGCATCTAGCTCTGAAAAAATATTTGGCCTTCTAGCTGTGTGTGTGACTTTCTCTATTAGTCCATCTATACTGACCTCCATCAGGTTGCAAACTGAATATATTTTTTTTCTGCATCTACCTCTGAAAAAATATTTGGCCTTCTAGCTGTGTGTGGGACTTTCTCTATTAGTCCATCTATACTGACCTCCATCAGGTTGCAAACTGAATATATTTTTTTTCTGCATCTACCTCTGAAAAAATATTTGGCCTTCTAGCTGTGTGTGGGACTTGTTCTATTAGTCCATCTATACTGACCTCCATCAGGTTGCAAACTGAATATAATTTTTTTGTGCATCTAGCTCTGAAAAAATATTTGGCCTTCTAGCAGTGTGTGGGACTTTCTCTATTAGTCCATCTATACTGACCTCCATCAGGTTGCAAATTCAAAATAATTTTTTGTCTGCATCTAGCTCTGAAAAAATATTTGGCCTTCTAGCAGTGTGTGGGACTTTCTCTATTAGTCCATCTATACTGACCTCCATCAGGCTGCAAATTAAAAATAATTTTTATCTGCATCTACCTCTGAAAAAATATTTGGCCTTCTAGCTGTATGTGGGACTTTCTCTATTAGTCCATCTATACTGACCTCCATCAGGTTGCAAATTAAAAATAATTTATATCTGCATCTAGCTCTGAAAAAATATTTGGCCTTCTAGCAGTGTGTGGGACTTTCTCTATTAGTCCATCTATACTGACCTCCATCAGGTTGCAAATTAAAAATAATTTTTTGTCTGCATCTAGCTCTGAAAAAATATTTGGCCTTCTAGCAGTGTGTGGGACTTTCTCTATTAGTCCATCTATACTGACCTCCATCAGGTTGCAAACTGAATATATTTTTTTTCTGCATCTACCTCTGAAAAAATATTTGGGCTTCTAGCTGTGTGTGGGACTTGTTCTATTAGTCCATCTATCCTGACCTCCATCAGGTTGCAAACTGAATATAATTTTTTTCTGCATCTAGCTCTGAAAAAATATTTGGCCTTCTAGCAGTGTGTGGGACTTTCTCTATTAGTCCATCTATACTGACCTCCATCAGGTTGCAAATTAAAAATAATTTTTTGTCTGCATCTAGCTCTGAAAAAATATTTTACCTTCTAACAGTGTGTGGGACTTTCTCTATTAGTCCATCTATACTGACCTCCATCAGGTTGCAAACTGAATATATTTTTTTTCTGCATCTACCTCTGAAAAAATATTTGGGCTTCTAGCTGTGTGTGGGACTTGTTCTATTAGTCCATCTATACTGACCTCCATCAGGTTGCAAACTGAATATAATTTTTTTCTGCATCTAGCTCTGAAAAAATATTTGGCCTTCTAGCAGTGTGTGGGACTTTCTCTATTAGTCCATCTATACTGACCTCCATCAGGTTGCAAATTAAAAATAATTTTTATCTGCATCCAGCTCTGAAAAAATATTTGGCCTTCTAGCAGTGTGTGGGACTTTCTCTATTAGTCCATCTATACTGACCTCCATCAGGTTGCAAACTGAATATATTTTTTTTCTGCATCTACCTCTGAAAAAATATTGGGCTTCTAGCAGTGTGTGGGACTTGTTCTATTAGTCCATCTATACTGACCTCCATCAGGTTGCAAACTGAATATAATTTTTTTCTGCATCTAGCTCTGAAATAATATTTGGCCTTCTAGCAGTGTGTGGGACTTTCTCTATTAGTCCATCTATACTGACCTCCATCAGGTTGCAAATTAAAAATAATTTTTTGTCTGCATCTAGCTCTGAAAAAATATTTGGCCTTCTACCTGTGTGTGGGACTTGTTCTATTAGTCCATCTATACTGACCTCCATCAGGTTGCAAACTGAATATAATTTTTTTCTGCATCTAGCTCTGAAAAAATATTTGGCCTTCTAGCAGTGTGTGGGACTTTCTCTATTAGTCCATCTATACTGACCTCCATCAGGTTGCAAACTGAATATATTTTTTTTCTGCATCTACCTCTGAAAAAATATTGGGCTTCTAGCTGTGTGTGGGACTTGTTCTATTAATCCATCTATACTGACCTCCATCAGGCTGCAAATTAAAAATAATTTTTATCTGCATCTACCTCTGAAAAAATATTTGGGCTTCTAGCTGTGTGTGGGACTTGTTCTATTAGTCCATCTATACTGACCTCCATCAGGTTGCAAACTGAATATAATTTTTTTGTGCATCTAGCTCTGAAAAAATGCTTGGCCTTCTAGCAGTGTGTGGGACTTTCTCTATTAGTCCATCTATACTGACCTCCATCAGGTTGCAAATTAAAAATAATTTTTTGTCTGCATCTAGCTCTGAAAAAATATTTGGCCTTCTAGCTGTGTGTGGGACTTTCTCTATTAGTCCATCTATACTGACCTCCATCAGGTTGCAAACTGAATATATTTTTTTTCTGCATCTACCTCTGAAAAAATATTTGGCCTTCTAGCTGTGTGTGGGACTTTCTCTATTAGTCCATCTATACTGACCTCCATCAGGTTGCAAACTGAATATATTTTTTTTCTGCATCTACCTCTGAAAAATATTTGGCCTTCTAGCTGTGTGTGGGACTTGTTCTATTAGTCCATCTATACTGACCTCCATCAGGTTGCAAACTGAATATAATTTTTTTGTGCATCTAGCTCTGAAAAAATATTTGGCCTTCTAGCAGTGTGTGGGACTTTCTCTATTAGTCCATCTATACTGACCTCCATCACGCTGCAAATTCAAAATAATTTTTTGTCTGCATCTAGCTCTGAAAAAATATTTGGCCTTCTAGCTGTGTGTGGGACTTTCTCTATTAGTCCATCTATACTGACCTCCATCAGGTTGCAATCTGAATATATTTTTTTCTGCATCTACCTCTGAAAAAATATTTGGCCTTCTAGCAGTGTGTGGGACTTTCTCTATTAGTCCATCTATACTGACCTCCATCAGGTTGCAAATAAAAAATAATTTTTTGTCTGCATCTAGCTCTGAAAAAATATTTGGCCTTCTAGCAGTGTGTGGGACTTTCTCTATTAGTCCATCTATACTGACCTCCATCAGGTTGCAAACTGAATATATTTTTTTTCTGCATCTACCTCTGAAAAAATATTTGGGCTTCTAGCTGTGTGTGGGACTTGTTCTATTAGTCCATCTATACTGACCTCCATCAGTTTGCAAACTGAATATAATTTTTTTCTGCATATAGCTCTGAAAAAATATTTGGCCTTCTAGCAGTGTGTGGGACTTTCTCTATTAGTCCATCTATACTGACCTCCATCATGTTGCAAATTAAAAATAATTTTAATCTGCATCTAGCTCTGAAAAAATATTTTTCCTTCTAGCAGTGTGTGGGACTTTCTCTATTAGTCCATCTATACTGACCTCCATCAGGTTGCAAATTAAAAATAATTTTTTGTCTGCATCTAGCTCTGAAAAAATATTTGGCCTTCTAGCAGTGTGTGGGACTTTCTCTATTAGTCCATCTATACTGACCTCCATCAGGTTGCAAACTGAATATATTTTTTTTCTGCATCTACCTCTGAAAAAATATTGGGCTTCTAGCTGTGTGTGGGACTTGTTCTATTAATCCATCTATACTGACCTCCATCAGGCTGCAAATTAAAAATAATTTTTATCTGCATCTACCTCTGAAAAAATATTTGGGCTTCTAGCTGTGTGTGGGACTTGTTCTATTAGTCCATCTATACTGACCTCCATCAGGTTGCAAACTGAATATAATTTTTTTGTGCATCTAGCTCTGAAAAAATGTTTGGCCTTCTAGCAGTGTGTGGGACTTTCTCTATTAGTCCATCTATACTGACCTCCATCAGGTTGCAAATTAAAAATAATTTTTTGTCTGCATCTAGCTCTGAAAAAATATTTGGCCTTCTAGCTGTGTGTGGGACTTTCTCTATTAGTCCATCTATACTGACCCCCATCAGGTTGCAAACTGAATATATTTTTTTTCTGCATCTACCTCTGAAAAAATATTTGGCCTTCTAGCTGTGTGTGGGACTTTCTCTATTAGTCCATCTATACTGACCTCCATCAGGTTGCAAACTGAATATATTTTTTTTCTGCATCTACCTCTGAAAAAATATTTGGGCTTCTAGCTGTGTGTGGGACTTGTTCTATTAGTCCATCTATACTGACCTCCATCAGGTTGCAAACTGAATATAATTTTTTTCTGCATCTAGCTCTGAAAAAATATTTGGCCTTCTAGCAGTGTGTGGGACCTTCTCTATTAGTCCATCTATACTGACCTCCATCATGTTGCAAATTAAAAATAATTTTAATCTGCATCTAGCTCTGAAAAAATATTTGGCCTTCTAGCAGTGTGTGGGACTTTCTCTATTAGTCCATCTATACTGACCTCCATCAGGTTGCAAATTAAAAATAATTTTTTGTCTGCATCTAGCTCTGAAAAAATATTTGGCCTTCTAGCAGTGTGTGGGACTTTCTCTATTAGTCCATCTATACTGACCTCATCAGGTTGCAAACTGAATATATTTTTTTTCTGCATCTACCTCTGAAAAAATATTGGGCTTCTAGCTGTGTCTGGGACTTGTTCTATTAATCCATCTATACTGACCTCCATCAGGCTGCAAATTAAAAATAATTTTTATCTGCATCTACCTCTGAAAAAATATTTGGGCTTCTAGCTGTGTGTGGGACTTGTTCTATTAGTCCATCTATACTGACCTCCATCAGGTTGCAAACTGAATATAATTTTTTTGTGCATCTAGATCTGAAAAAATGTTTGGCCTTCTAGCAGTGTGTGGGACTTTCTCTATTAGTCCATCTATACTGACCTCCATCAGGTTGCAAATTAAAAATAATTTTTTGTCTGCATCTAGCTCTGAAAAAATATTTGGCCTTCTAGCTGTGTGTGGGACTTTCTCTATTAGTCCATCTATACTGACCTCCATCAGGTTGCAAACTCAATATATTTTTTTTCTGCATCTACCTCTGAAAAAATATTTGGCCTTCTAGCTGTGTGTGGGACTTTCTCTATTAGTCCATCTATACTGACCTCCATCAGGTTGCAAACTGAATATATTTTTTTTCTGCATCTACCTCTGAAAAAATATTTGGGCTTCTAGCTGTGTGTGGGACTTGTTCTATTAGTCCATCTATACTGACCTCCATCAGGTTGCAAACTGAATATAATTTTTTTCTGCATCTAGCTCTGAAAAAATATTTGGCCTTCTAGCAGTGTGTGGGACTTTCTCTATTAGTCCATCTATACTGACCTCCATCATGTTGCAAATTAAAAATAATTTTAATCTGCATCTAGCTCTGAAAAAATATTTGGCCTTCTAGCAGTGTGTGGGACTTTCTCTATTAGTCCATCTATACTGACCTCCATCAGGTTGCAAATTAAAAATAATTTTTTGTCTGCATCTAGCTCTGAAAAAATATTTGGCCTTCTAGCAGTGTGTGGGACTTTCTCTATTAGTCCATATATACTGACCTCCATCAGGTTGCAAACTGAATATATTTTTTTTCTGCATCTACCTCTGAAAAAATATTGGGCTTCTAGCTGTGTGTGGGACTTGTTCTATTAATCCTTCTATACTGACCTCCATCAGGCTGCAAATTAAAAATAATTTTTATCTGCATCTACCTCTGAAAAAATATTTGGGCTTCTAGCTGTGTGTGGGACTTGTTCTATTAGTCCATCTATACTGACCTCCATCAGGTTGCAAACTGAATATAATTTTTTTGTGCATCTAGCTCTGAAAAAATGTTTGGCCTTCTAGCAGTGTGTGGGACTTTCTCTATTAGTCCATCTATACTGACCTCCATCAGGTTGCAAATTAAAAATAATTTTTTGTCTGCATCTAGCTCTGAAAAAATATTTGGCCTTCTAGCTGTGTGTGTGACTTTCTCTATTAGTCCATCTATACTGACCTCCATCAGGTTGCAAACTGAATATATTTTTTTTCTGCATCTACCTCTGAAAAAATATTTGGCCTTCTAGCTGTGTGTGGGACTTTCTCTATTAGTCCATCTATACTGACCTCCATCAGGTTGCAAACTGAATATATTTTTTTTCTGCATCTACCTCTGAAAAAATATTTGGCCTTCTAGCTGTGTGTGGGACTTGTTCTATTAGTCCATCTATACTGACCTCCATCAGGTTGCAAACTGAATATAATTTTTTTGTGCATCTAGCTCTGAAAAAATATTTGGCCTTCTAGCAGTGTGTGGGACTTTCTCTATTAGTCCATCTATACTGACCTCCATCAGGTTGCAAATTCAAAATAATTTTTTGTCTGCATCTAGCTCTGAAAAAATATTTGGCCTTCTAGCAGTGTGTGGGACTTTCTCTATTAGTCCATCTATACTGACCTCCATCAGGCTGCAAATTAAAAATAATTTTTATCTGCATCTACCTCTGAAAAAATATTTGGCCTTCTAGCTGTATGTGGGACTTTCTCTATTAGTCCATCTATACTGACCTCCATCAGGTTGCAAATTAAAAATAATTTATATCTGCATCTAGCTCTGAAAAAATATTTGGCCTTCTAGCAGTGTGTGGGACTTTCTCTATTAGTCCATCTATACTGACCTCCATCAGGTTGCAAATTAAAAATAATTTTTTGTCTGCATCTAGCTCTGAAAAAATATTTGGCCTTCTAGCAGTGTGTGGGACTTTCTCTATTAGTCCATCTATACTGACCTCCATCAGGTTGCAAACTGAATATATTTTTTTTCTGCATCTACCTCTGAAAAAATATTTGGGCTTCTAGCTGTGTGTGGGACTTGTTCTATTAGTCCATCTATCCTGACCTCCATCAGGTTGCAAACTGAATATAATTTTTTTCTGCATCTAGCTCTGAAAAAATATTTGGCCTTCTAGCAGTGTGTGGGACTTTCTCTATTAGTCCATCTATACTGACCTCCATCAGGTTGCAAATTAAAAATAATTTTTTGTCTGCATCTAGCTCTGAAAAAATATTTTACCTTCTAACAGTGTGTGGGACTTTCTCTATTAGTCCATCTATACTGACCTCCATCAGGTTGCAAACTGAATATATTTTTTTTCTGCATCTACCTCTGAAAAAATATTTGGGCTTCTAGCTGTGTGTGGGACTTGTTCTATTAGTCCATCTATACTGACCTCCATCAGGTTGCAAACTGAATATAATTTTTTTCTGCATCTAGCTCTGAAAAAATATTTGGCCTTCTAGCAGTGTGTGGGACTTTCTCTATTAGTCCATCTATACTGACCTCCATCAGGTTGCAAATTAAAAATAATTTTTATCTGCATCCAGCTCTGAAAAAATATTTGGCCTTCTAGCAGTGTGTGGGACTTTCTCTATTAGTACATCTATACTGACCTCCATCAGGTTGCAAACTGAATATATTTTTTTTCTGCATCTACCTCTGAAAAAATATTGGGCTTCTAGCAGTGTGTGGGACTTTCTCTATTAGTCCATCTATACTGACCTCCATCACGCTGCAAATTCAAAATAATTTTTTGTCTGCATCTAGCTCTGAAAAATTATTTGGCCTTCTAGCTGTGTGTGGGACTATCTCTATTAGTCCATCTATACTGACCTCCATCAGGTTGCAAATTAAAAATAATTTTTATCTGCATCTACCTCTGAAAAAATATTTGGGCTTCTAGCTGTGTGTGGGACTTGTTCTATTAGTCCATCTATACTGACCTCCATCAGGTTGCAAACTGAATATAATTTTTTTCTGCATCTAGCTCTGAAATAATATTTGGCCTTCTAGCAGTGTGTGGGACTTTATCTATTAGTCCATCTATACTGACCTCCATCAGGTTGCAAATTAAAAATAATTTTTTGTCTGCATCTAGCTCTGAAAAAATATTTGGCCTTCTAGCAATGTGTGGGACTTTCTCTATTAGTCCATCTATACTGACCTCCATCAGGTTGCAAATTAAAAATAATTTTTTGTCTGCATCTAGCTCTGAAAAAATATTTGGCCTTCTAGCAGTGTGTGGGACTTTCTCTATTAGTCCATCTATACTGACCTCCATCATGTTGCAAATTAAAAATAATTTTAATCTGCATCTAGCTCTGAAAAGATATTTGGCCTTCTAGCAGTGTGTGGGACTTTCTCTATTAGTCCATCTATACTGACCTCCATCAGGCTGCAAATTAAAAATAATTTTTATCTGCATCTACCTCTGAAAAAATATTTGGCCTTCTACCTGTGTGTGGGACTTGTTCTATTAGTCCATCTATACTGACCTCCATCAGGTTGCAAACTGAATATAATTTTTTTCTGCATCTAGCTCTGAAAAAATATTTGGCCTTCTAGCAGTGTGTGGGACTTTCTCTATTAGTCCATCTATACTGACCTCCATCAGGTTGCAAACTGAATATATTTTTTTTCTGCATCTACCTCTGAAAAAATATTGGGCTTCTAGCTGTGTGTGGGACTTGTTCTATTAATCCATCTATACTGACCTCCATCAGGCTGCAAATTAAAAATAATTTTTATCTGCATCTACCTCTGAAAAAATATTTGGGCTTCTAGCTGTGTGTGGGACTTGTTCTATTAGTCCATCTATACTGACCTCCATCAGGTTGCAAACTGAATATAATTTTTTTGTGCATCTAGCTCTGAAAAAATGCTTGGCCTTCTAGCAGTGTGTGGGACTTTCTCTATTAGTCCATCTATACTGACCTCCATCAGGTTGCAAATTAAAAATAATTTTTTGTCTGCATCTAGCTCTGAAAAAATATTTGGCCTTCTAGCTGTGTGTGGGACTTTCTCTATTAGTCCATCTATACTGACCTCCATCAGGTTGCAAACTGAATATATTTTTTTTCTGCATCTACCTCTGAAAAAATATTTGGCCTTCTAGCTGTGTGTGGGACTTTCTCTATTAGTCCATCTATACTGACCTCCATCAGGTTGCAAACTGAATATATTTTTTTTCTGCATCTACCTCTGAAAAATATTTGGCCTTCTAGCTGTGTGTGGGACTTGTTCTATTAGTCCATCTATACTGACCTCCATCAGGTTGCAAACTGAATATAATTTTTTTGTGCATCTAGCTCTGAAAAAATATTTGGCCTTCTAGCAGTGTGTGGGACTTTCTCTATTAGTCCATCTATACTGACCTCCATCACGCTGCAAATTCAAAATAATTTTTTGTCTGCATCTAGCTCTGAAAAAATATTTGGCCTTCTAGCTGTGCGTGGGACTTTCTCTATTAGTCCATCTATACTGACCTCCATCAGGTAGCAAACTGAATATATATTTTTTCTGCATCTACCTCTGAAAAAATATTTGGCCTTCTAGCTGTGTGTGTGACTTTCTCTATTAGTCCATCTATACTGACCTCCATCAGGTTGCAAACTGAATATATTTTTTTTCTGCATCTACCTCTGAAAAAATATTTGGCCTTCTAGCAGTGTGTGGGACTTTCTCTATTAGTCCATCTATACTGACCTCCATCAGGTTGCAAATAAAAAATAATTTTTTGTCTGCATCTAGCTCTGAAAAAATATTTGGCCTTCTAGCAGTGTGTGGGACTTTCTCTATTAGTCCATCTATACTGACCTCCATCAGGTTGCAAACTGAATATATTTTTTTTCTGCATCTACCTCTGAAAAAATATTTGGGCTTCTAGCTGTGTGTGGGACTTGTTCTATTAGTCCATCTATACTGACCTCCATCAGGTTGCAAACTGAATATAATTTTTTTCTGCATCTAGCTCTGAAAAAATATTTGGCCTTCTAGCAGTGTGTGGGACTTTCTCTATTAGTCCATCTATACTGACCTCCATCATGTTGCAAATTAAAAATAATTTTAATCTGCATCTAGCTCTGAAAAAATATTTGGCCTTCTAGCAGTGTGTGGGACTTTCTCTATTAGTCCATCTATACTGACCTCCATCAGGTTGAAATTAAAAATAATTTTTTGTCTGCATCTAGCTCTGAAAAAATATTTGGCCTTCTAGCAGTGTGTGGGACTTTCTCTTTTAGTCCATCTATACTGACCTCCATCAGGTTGCAAACTGAATATATTTTTTTTCTGCATCTACCTCTGAAAAAATGATGGGCTTCTAGCTGTGTGTGGGACTTGTTCTATTAATCCATCTATACTGACCTCCATCAGGCTGCAAATTAAAAATAATTTTTATCTGCATCTACCTCTGAAAAAATATTTGGGCTTCTAGCTGTGTGTGGGACTTGTTCTATTAGTCCATCTATACTGACCTCCATCAGGTTGCAAACTGAATATAATTTTTTTGTGCATCTAGCTCTGAAAAAATGTTTGGCCTTCTAGCAGTGTGTGGGACTTTCTCTATTAGTCCATCTATACTGACCTCCATCAGGTTGCAAATTAAAAATAATTTTTTGTCTGCATCTAGCTCTGAAAAAATATTTGGCCTTCTAGCTGTGTGTGGGACTTTCTCTATTAGTCCATCTATACTGACCTCCATCAGGTTGCAAACTGAATATATTTTTTTCTGCATCTTCCTCTGAAAAAATATTTGGCCTTCTAGCTGTGTGTGGGACTTTCTCTATTAGTCCATCTATACTGACCTCCATCAGGTTGCAAACTGAATATATTTTTTTTCTGCATCTACCTCTGAAAAAATATTTGGGCTTCTAGCTGTGTGTGGGACTTGTTCTATTAGTCCATCTATACTGACCTCCATCAGGTTGCAAACTGAATATAATTTTTTTCTGCATCTAGCTCTGTAAAAATATTTGGCCTTCTAGCAGTGTGTGGGACTTTCTCTATTAGTCCATCTATACTGACCTCCATCATGTTGCAAATTAAAAATAATTTTAATCTGCATCTAGCTCTGAAAAAATATTTGGCCTTCTAGCAGTGTGTGGGACTTTCTCTATTAGTCCATCTATACTGACCTCCATCAGGTTGCAAATTAAAAATGATTTTTTGTCTGCATCTAGCTCTGAAAAAATATTTGGCCTTCTAGCAGTGTGTGGGACTTTCTCTATTAGTCCATCTATACTGACCTCCATCAGGTTGCAAACTGAATATATTTTTTTTCTGCATCTACCTCTGAAAAAATATTGGGCTTCTAGCTGTGTGTGGGACTTTTTCTATTAATCCATCTATACTGACCTCCATCAGACGGCAAATTAAAAATAATTTTTATCTGCATCCACCTCTGAAAAAATATTTGGGCTTCTAGCTGTGTGTGGGACTTGTTCTATTAGTCCATCTATACTGACCTCCATCAGGTTGCAAACTGAATATAATTTTTTTGTGCATCTAGCTCTGAAAAAATGTTTGGCCTTCTAGCAGTGTGTGGGACTTTCTCTATTAGTCCATCTATACTGACCTCCATCAGGTTGCAAATTAAAAATATTTTTTTGTCTGCATCTAGCTCTGAAAAAATATTTGGCCTTCTAGCTGTGTGTGGGACTTTCTCTATTAGTCCATCTATACTGACCTCCATCAGGTTGCAAACTGAATATATATTTTTTCTGCATCTACCTCTGAAAAAATATTTGGCCTTCTAGCTGTGTGTGGGACTTTCTCTATTAGTCCATCTATACTGACCTCCATCAGGTTGCAAACTGAATATATTTTTTTTCTGCATCTACCTCTGAAAAAATATTTGTCCTTCTAGCAGTGTGTGGGACTTTCTCTATTAGTCCATCTATACTGACCTCCATCAGGTTGCAAATAAAAAATAATTTTTTGTCTGCATCTAGCTCTGAAAAAATATTTGGCCTTCTAGCAGTGTGTGGGACTTTCTCTATTAGTCCATCTATACTGACCTCCATCAGGTTGCAAACTGAATATATTTTTTTTCTGCATCTACCTCTGAAAAAATATTTGGGCTTCTAGCTGTGTGTGGGACTTGTTCTATTAGTCCATCTATACTGACCTCCATCATGTTGCAAATTAAAAATTATTTTAATCTGCATCTAGCTCTGAAAAAATATTTGGCCTTCTAGCAGTGTGTGGGACTTTCTCTATTAGTCCATCTATACTGACCTCCATCAGGTTGCAAATTAAAAATAATTTTTTGTCTGCATCTAGCTCTGAAAAAATATTTGGCCTTCTAGCAGTGTGTGGGACTTTCTCTATTAGTACATCTATACTGACCTCCATCAGGTTGCAAACTTAATATATTTTTTTTCTGCATCTACCTCTGAAAAAATATTGGGCTTCTAGCTGTGTGTGGGGCTTGTTCTATTAATCCATCTATACTGACCTCCATCAGGCTGCAAATTAAAAATAATTTTTATCTGCATCTACCTCTGAAAAAATATTTGGGCTTCTAGCTGTGTGTGGGACTTGTTCTATTAGTCCATCTATACTGACCTCCATCAGGTTGCAAACTGAATATAATTTTTTTGTGCATCTAGCTCTGAAAAAATGTTTGGCCTTCTAGCAGTGTGTGGGACTTTCTCTATTAGTCCATCTATACTGACCTCCATCAGGTTGCAAATTAAAAATAATTTTTTGTCTGCATCTAGCTCTGAAAAAATATTTGGCCTTCTAGCTGTGTGTGGGACTTTCTCTATTAGTCCATCTATACTGACCTCCATCAGGTTGCAAACTGAATATATTTTTTTTCTGCGTCTACCTCTGAAAAAATATTTGGCCTTCTAGCTGTGTGTGGGACTTTCTCTATTAGTCCATCTATACTGACCTCCATCAGGTTGCAAACTGAATATATATTTTTTCTGCATCTACCTCTGAAAAAATATTTGGGCTTCTAGCTGTGTGTGGGACTTGTTCTATTAGTCCATCTATACTGACCTCCATCAGGTTGCAAACTGAATATAATTTTTTTCTGCATCTAGCTCTGAAAAAATATTTGGCCTTCTAGCAGTGTGTGGGACTTTCTCTATTAGTCCATCTATACTGACCTCCATCATGTTGCAAATTAAAAATAATTTTAATCTGCATCTAGCTCTGAAAAAATATTTGGCCTTCTAGCAGTGTGTGGGACTTTCTCTATTAGTCCATCTATACTGACCTCCATCAGGTTGCAAATTAAAAATAATTTTTTGTCTGCATCTAGCTCTGAAAAAATATTTGGCCTTCTAGCAGTGTGTGGGACTTTCTCTATTAGTCCATCTATACTGACCTCCATCAGGTTGCAAACTGAATATATTTTTTTTCTGCATCTAACTCTGAAAAAATATTGGGCTTCTAGCTGTGTGTGGGACTTGTTCTATTAATCCATCTATACTGACCTCCATCAGGCTGCAAATTAAAAATAATTTTTATCTGAATCTACCTCTGAAAAAATATTTGGGCTTCTAGCTGTGTGTGGGACTTGTTCTATTAGTCCATCTATACTGACCTCCATCAGGTTGCAAACTGAATATATTTTTTTTCTGCATCTACCTCTGAAAAAATATTTGGCCTTCTAGCTGTGTGTGGGACTTTCTCTATTAGTCCATCTATACTGACCTCCATCAGGTTGCAAACTGAATATATTTTTTTTCTGCATCCACCTCTGAAAAAATATTTGGCCTTCTAGCTGTGTGTGGGACTTGTTCTATTAGTCCATCTATACTGACCTCCATCAGGTTGCAAACTGAAAATAATTTTTTTGTGCATCTAGCTCTGAAAAAATATTTGGCCTTCTTGCAGTGTGTGGGACTTTCTCTATTAGTCCATCTATACTGACCTCCATCAGGTTGCAAATTCAAAATAATTTTTTGTCTGCATCTAGCTCTGAAAAAATATTTGGCCTTCTAGCAGTGTGTGGGACTTTCTCTATTAGTCCATCTATACTGACCTCCATCAGGCTGCAAATTAAAAATAATTTTTATCTGCATCTACCTCTGAAAAAATATTTGGCCTTCTAGCTGTATGTGGGACTTTCTCTATTAGTCCATCTATACTGACCTCCATCAGGTTGCAAATTAAAAATAATTTATATCTGCATCTAGCTCTGAAAAAATATTTGGCCTTCTAGCAGTGTGTGTGACTTTCTCTATTAGTCCATCTATACTGACCTCCATCAGGTTGCAAATTAAAAATAATTTTTTGTCTGCATCTAGCTCTGAAAAAATATTTGGCCTTCTAGCAGTGTGTGGGACTTTCTCTATTAGTCCATCTATACTGACCTCCATCAGGTTGCAAACTGAATATATTTTTTTCTGCATCTACCTCTGAAAAAATATTTGGGCTTCTAGCTGTGTGTGGGACTTGTTCTATTAGTCCATCTATACTGACCTCCATCAGGTTGCAAACTGAATATAATTTTTTTCTGCATCTAGCTCTGAAAAAATATTTGGCCTTCTAGCAGTGTGTGGGACTTTCTCTATTAGTCCATCTATACTGACCTCCATCAGGTTGCAAATTAAAAATAATTTTTTGTCTGCATCTAGCTCCGAAAAAATATTTTACCTTCTCGCAGTGTGTGGGACTTTCTCTATTAGTCCATCTATACTGACCTCCATCAGGTTGCAAACTGAATATATTTTTTTTCTGCATCTACCTCTGAAAAAATATTTGGGCTTCTAGCTGTGTGTGGGACTTGTTCTATTAGTCCATCTATACTGACCTCCATCAGGTTGCAAACTGAATATAATTTTTTTCTGCATCTAGCTCTGAAAAAATATTTGGCCTTCTAGCAGTGTGTGGGACTTTCTCTATTAGTCCATCTATACTGACCTCCATCAGGTTGCAAATTAAAAATAATTTTTATCTGCATCCAGCTCTGAAAAAATATTTGACCTTCTAGCAGTGTGTGGGACTTTCTCTATTAGTCCATCTATACTGACCTCCATCAGGTTGCAAATTGAATATATTTTTTTTCTGCATCTACCTCTGAAAAAATATTGGGCTTCTAGCAGTGTGTGGGACTTTCTCTATTAGTCTATCTATACTGACCTCCATCACGCTGCAAATTCAAAATAATTTTTTGTCTGCATCTAGCTCTGAAAAATTATTTGGCCTTCTAGCTGTGTGTGGGACTATCTCTATTAGTCCATCTATACTGACCTCCATCAGGTTGCAAATTAAAAATAATTTTTATCTGCATCTACCTCTGAAAAAATATTTGGGCTTCTAGCTGTGTGTGGGACTTGTTCTATTAGTCCATCTATACTGACCTCCATCAGGTTGCAAATTAAAAATAATTTTTTGTCTGCATCTAGCTCTGAAAAAATATTTGGCCTCCTAGCAGTGTGTGGGACTTTCTCTATTAGTCCATCTATACTGACCTCAATCAGGTTGCAAATTAAAAATAATTTTAATCTGCATCTAGCTCTGAAAAAATATTTGGCCTTCTAGCAGTGTGTGGGACTTCTCTATTAGTCCATCTATACTGACCTCCATCAGATTGCAAACTGAATATATTTTTTTCTGCATCTACCTCTGAAAAAATATTGGGCTTCTAGCAGTGTGTGGGACTTTCTCTATTAGTCCATCTATACTGACCTCCATCACGCTGCAAATTCAAAATAATTTTTTGTCTGCATCTAGCTCTGAAAAATTATTTGGCCTTCTAGCAGTGTGTGGGACTTTCTCTATTAGTCCATCTATACTGACCTCCATCAGGTTGCAAAATAAAAATAAATTTTTGTCTGCATCTAGCTCTGAAAAAATATTTGGCCTTCTAGCAGTGTGTGGGACTTTCTCTATTAGTCCATCTATACTGACCTCCATCAGGTTGCAAATTAAAAATAATTTTTTGTCTGCATCTAGCTCTGAAAAAATATTTGGCCTTCTAGCAGTGTGTGGGACTTTCTCTATTAGTCCATCTATACTGACCTCCATCAGGTTGCAAATTAAAAATAATTTTAATCTGCATCTAGCTCTGAAAAAATATTTGGCCTTCTAGCAGTGTGTGGGACTTTCTCTATTAGTCCATCTATACTGACCTCCATCAGGTTGCAAATTAAAAACAATTTTTTGTCTGCATCTAGCTCTGAAAAAATATTTGGCCTTCTAGCAGTGTGTGGGACTTTCTCTATTAGTCCATCTATACTGACCTCCATCAGGCTGCAAATTAAAAATAATTTTTATCTGCATCTACCTCTGAAAAAATATTTGGCCTTCTAGCTGTGTGTGGGACTTTCTCTGTTAGTCCATCTATACTGACCTCCATCAGGTTGCAAACTGAATATAATTTTTTTCTGCATCTAGCTCTGAAAAAATATTTGGCCTTCTAGCAGTGTGTGGGACTTTCTCTATTAGTCCATCTATACTGACCTCCATCAGGTTGCAAACTGAATATATTTTTTTTCTGCATCTACCTCTGAAAAAATATTGGGCTTCTAGCTGTGTGTGGAACTTGTTCTATTAATCCATCTATACTGACCTCCATCAGGCTGCAAATTAAAAATAATTTTTATCTGCATCTACCTCTGAAAAAATATTTGGGCTTCTAGCTGTGTGTGGGACTTGTTCTATTAGTCCATCTATACTGACCTCCATCAGGTTGCAAACTGAATATAATTTTTTTGTGCATCTAGCTCTGAAAAAATATTTGGCCTTCTAGCAGTGTGTGGGACTTTCTCTATTAGTCCATCTATAATGACCTCCATCAGGTTGCAAATTAAAAATAATTTTTTGTCTGCATCTAGCTCTGAAAAAATATTTGGCCTTCTAGCTGTGTGTGGGACTTTCTCTATTAGTCCATCTATACTGACCTCCATCAGGTTGCAAATTGAATATATTTTTTTTCTGCATCTACCTCTGAAAAAATATTTGGCCTTCTAGCTGTGTGTGGGACTTTCTCTATTAGTCCATCTATACTGACCTCCATCAGGTTGCAAACTGAATATATTTTTTTTCTGCATCTACCTCTGAAAAAATATTTGGCCTTCTAGCTGTGTGTGGGACTTGTTCTATTAGTCCATCTATACTGACCTCCATCAGGTTGCAAACTGAATATAATTTTTTTGTGCATCTAGCTCTGAAAAAATATTTGGCCTTCTAGCAGTGTGTGGGACTTTCTCTATTAGTCCGTCTATACTGACCTCCATCAGGTTGCAAATTCAAAATAATTTTTTGTCTGCATCTAGCTCTGAAAAAATATTTGGCCTTCTAGCAGTGTGTGGGACTTTCTCTATTAGTCCATCTATACTGACCTCCATCAGGCTGCAAATTAAAAATAATTTTTATCTGCATCTACCTCTGAAAAAATATTTGGCCTTCTAGCTGTATGTGGGACTTTCTCTATTAGTCCATCTATACTGACCTCCATCAGGTTGCAAATTAAAAATAATTTATATCTGCATCTAGCTCTGAAAAAATATTTGGCCTTCTAGCAGTGTGTGGGACTTTCTCTATTAGTCCATCTATACTGACCTCCATCAGGTTGCAAATTAAAAATAATTTTTTGTCTGCATCTAGCTCTGAAAAAATATTTGGCCTTCTAGCAGTGTGTGGGACTTTCTCTATTAGTCCATCTATACTGACCTCAATCAGGTTGCAAACTGAATATATTTTTTTTCTGCATCTACCTCTGAAAAAATATTTGGGCTTCTAGCTGTGTGTGGGACTTGTTCTATTAGTCCATCTATACTGACCTCCATCAGGTTTGCAAACTGAATATAATTTTTTTCTGCATCTAGCTCTGAAAAAATATTTGGCCTTCTAGCAGTGTGTGGGACTTTCCCTATTAGTCCATCTATACTGACCTCCATCAGGTTGCAAATTAAAAATAATTTTTTGTCTGCATCTAGCTCTGAAAAAATATTTTACCTTCTAGCAGTGTGTGGGACTTTCTCTATTAGTCCATCTATACTGACCTCCATCAGGTTGCAAACTGAATATATTTTTTTTCTGCATCTACCTCTGAAAAAATATTTGGCCTTCTAGCAGTGTGTGGGACTTTCTCTATTAGTCCATCTATACTGACCTCCATCAGGTTGCAAATTAAAAATAATTTTTTGTCTGCATCTAGCTCTGAAAAAATATTTGGCCTTCTAGCAGTGTGTGGGACTTTCTCTATTGGTCCATCTATACTGACCTTCATCAGGTTGCAAATAAAAAATAATTTTAATCTGCATCTAGCTCTGAAAAAATATTTGGCCTTCTAGCAGTGTGTGGGACTTTCTCTATTAGTCCATCTATACTGACCTCCATCAGGCTGCAAATTAAAAATAATTTTTATCTGCATCTACCTTTGAAAAAATATTTGGGCTTCTAGCTGTGTGTGGGACTTTCTCTGTTAGTCCATCTATACTGACCTCCATCAGGTTGCAAACTGAATATATTTTTTTTCTGCATCTACCTCTGAAAAAATATTGGGCTTCTAGCTGTGTGTGGGACTTGTTCTATTAATCCATCTATACTGACCTCCATCAGGTTGCAAACTGAATATAATTTTTTTCTGCATCTAGCTCTGAAAAAATATTTGGCCTTCTAGCAGTGTGTGGGACTTTCTCTATTAGTCCATCTATACTGACCTCCATCAGGTTGCAAACTGAATATATTTTTTTCTGCATCTACCTCTGAAAAAATATTGGGCTTCTAGCTGTGTGTGGGACTTGTTCTATTAATCCATCTATACTGACCTCCATCAGGCTGCAATTTAAAAATAATTTTTATCTGCATCTACCTCTGAAAAAATATTTGGGCTTCTAGCTGTGTGTGGGACTTGTTCTATTAGTCCATCTATACTGACCTCCATCAGGTTGCAAACTGAATATATTTATTTTCTGCATCTACCTCTGAAAAAATATTTGGCCTTCTAGCTGTGTGTGGGACTTTCTCTATTAGTCCATCTATACTTAACTCCATCAGGTTGCAAACTGAATATATTTTTTTTCTGCATCTACCTCTGAAAAAATATTTGGCCTTCTAGCTGTGTGTGGGACTTGTTCTATTAGTCCATCTATACTGACCTCCATCAGGTTGCAAATTCAAAATAATTTTTTGTCTGCATCTAGCTCTGAAAAAATATTTGGCCTTCTAGCAGTGTGTGGGACTTTCTCTATTAGTCCATCTATACTGACCTCCATCAGGCTGCAAATTAAAAATAATTTTTATCTGCATCTACCTCTGAAAAAATATTTGGCCTTCTAGCTGTATGTGGGACTTTCTCTATTAGTCCATCTATACTGACCTCCATCAGGTTGCAAATTAAAAATAATTTATATCTGCATCTAGCTCTGAAAAAATATTTAGCCTTCTAGCAGTGTGTGGGACTTTCTCTATTAGTCCATCTATACTGACCTCAATCGGGTTGCAAACTGAATATATTTTTTTTCTGCATCTACCTCTGAAAAAATATTTGGGCTTCTAGCTGTGTGTGGGACTTGTTCTATTAGTCCATCTATACTGACCTCCATCAGGTTTGCAAACTGAATATAATTTTTTTCTGCATCTAGCTCTGAAAAAATATTTGGCCTTCTAGCAGTGTGTGGGACTTTCTCTATTAGTCCATCTATACTGACCTCCATCAGGTTACAAATTAAAAATAATTTTTTGTCTGCATCTAGCTCTGAAAAAATATTTTACCTTCTAGCAGTGTGTGGGACTTTCTCTATTAGTCCATCTATACTGACCTCCATCAGGTTGCAAACTGAATATATTTTTTTTCTGCATCTACCTCTGAAAAAATATTTGGGCTTCTAGCTGTGTGTGGGACTTGTTCTATTAGTCCATCTATACTGACCTCCATCAGGTTGCAAACTGAATATAATTATTTTCTGCATCTAGCTCTGAAAAAATATTTGGCCTTCTAGCAGTGTGTGGGACTTTCTCTATTAGTCCATCTATACTGACCTCCATCAGGTTGCAAATTAAAAATAATTTTTATCTGCATCTAGCTCTGAAAAAATATTTGGCCTTCTAGCAGTGTGTGGGACTTTCTCTATTAGTCCATCTATACTGACCTCCATCAGGTTGCAAACTGAATATATTTTTTTTCTGCATCTACCTCTGAAAAAATATTTGGCCTTCTAGCAGTGTGTGGGACTTTCTCTATTGGTCCATCTATACTGACCTCCATCAGGTTGCACATTAAAAATAATTTTAATCTGCATCTAGCTCTGAAAAAATATTTGGCCTTCTAGCAGTGTGTGGGACATTCTCTATTAGTCCATCTATACTGACCTCCATCAGGTTGCAAATTAAAAATAATTTTTTGTCTGCATCTAGCTCTGAAAAAATATTTGGCCTTCTAGCAGTGTGTGGGACTTTCTCTATTAGTCCATCTATACTGACCTCCATCAGGCTGCAAATTAAAAATAATTTTTATCTGCATCTACCTCTGAAAAAATATTTGGCCTTCTAGCTGTGTGTGGGACTTGTTCTATTAGTCCATCTATACTGACCTCCATCAGGTTGCAAACTGAATATAATTTTTTTCTGCATCTAGCTCTGAAAAAATATTTGGCCTTCTAGCAGTGTGTGGGACTTTCTCTGTTAGTCCATCTATGCTGACCTCCATCAGGTTGCAAACTGAATATATTTTTTTTCTGCATCTACCTCTGAAAAAATATTGGGCTTCTAGCTGTGTTTGGGACTTGTTCTATTAATCCATCTATACAGACCTCCATCAGGTAGCAAACTGAATATAATTTTTTTCTGCATCTACCTCTGAAAAAATATTTGACCTTCTAGCAGTGTGTGGGACTTTCTCTATTAGTCCATCTATACTGACCTCCATCAGGTTGCAAATTAAAAATAATTTTTTGTCTGCATCTAGCTCTGAAAAAATATTTGGCCTTCTAGCAGTGTGTGTGACTTTCTCTATTAGTCCATCTATACTGACCTCCATCAGGTTGCAAACTGAATATAATTTTTTTCTGCATCTAGCTCTGAAAAAATATTTGGCCTTCTAGCAGTGTGTGGGACTTTCTCTATTAGTCCATCTATACTGACCTCCATCAGGTTGCAAATTAAAAATAATTTTTTGTCTGCATCTAGCTCTGAAAAAATATTTGGCCTTCTAGCAGTGTGTGGGACTTTCTCTATTGGTCCATCTATACTGACCTCCATCAGGTTGCAAATTAAAAATAATTTTAATCTGCATCTAGCTCTGAAAAAATATTTGGCCTTCTAGCAGTGTGTGGGACTTTCTCTATTAGTCCATCTATACTGACCTCCATCAGGCTGCAAATTAAAAATAATTTTTATCTGCATCTACCTCTGAAAAAATATTTGGGCTTCTAGCTGTGTGTGGGACTTTCTCT
Source organism: Phyllobates terribilis (assembly GCF_046119375.1). NCBI lineage: Eukaryota > Metazoa > Chordata > Amphibia > Anura > Dendrobatidae > Phyllobates > Phyllobates terribilis. The sequence goes on from NW_027362761.1 coordinate 290,302,393, forward strand.
GTTAGTCCATCTATACTGACCTCCATCAGGTTGCAAACTGAATATATTTTTTTTCTGCATCTACCTCTGAAAAAATATTTGGCCTTCTAGCAGTGTGTGGGACTTTCTCTATTGGTCCATCTATACTGACCTCCATCAGGTTGCACATTAAAAATAATTTTAATCTGCATCTAGCTCTGAAAAAATATTTGGCCTTCTAGCAGTGTGTGGGACATTCTCTATTAGTCCATCTATACTGACCTCCATCAGGTTGCAAATTAAAAATAATTTTTTGTCTGCATCTAGCTCTGAAAAAATATTTGGCCTTCTAGCAGTGTGTGGGACTTTCTCTATTAGTCCATCTATACTGACCTCCATCAGGCTGCAAATTAAAAATAATTTTTATCTGCATCTACCTCTGAAAAAATATTTGGCCTTCTAGCTGTGTGTGGGACTTGTTCTATTAGTCCATCTATACTGACCTCCATCAGGTTGCAAACTGAATATAATTTTTTTCTGCATCTAGCTCTGAAAAAATATTTGGCCTTCTAGCAGTGTGTGGGACTTTCTCTGTTAGTCCATCTATGCTGACCTCCATCAGGTTGCAAACTGAATATATTTTTTTTCTGCATCTACCTCTGAAAAAATATTGGGCTTCTAGCTGTGTTTGGGACTTGTTCTATTAATCCATCTATACAGACCTCCATCAGGTAGCAAACTGAATATAATTTTTTTCTGCATCTACCTCTGAAAAAATATTTGACCTTCTAGCAGTGTGTGGGACTTTCTCTATTAGTCCATCTATACTGACCTCCATCAGGTTGCAAATTAAAAATAATTTTTTGTCTGCATCTAGCTCTGAAAAAATATTTGGCCTTCTAGCAGTGTGTGTGACTTTCTCTATTAGTCCATCTATACTGACCTCCATCAGGTTGCAAACTGAATATAATTTTTTTCTGCATCTAGCTCTGAAAAAATATTTGGCCTTCTAGCAGTGTGTGGGACTTTCTCTATTAGTCCATCTATACTGACCTCCATCAGGTTGCAAATTAAAAATAATTTTTTGTCTGCATCTAGCTCTGAAAAAATATTTGGCCTTCTAGCAGTGTGTGGGACTTTCTCTATTGGTCCATCTATACTGACCTCCATCAGGTTGCAAATTAAAAATAATTTTAATCTGCATCTAGCTCTGAAAAAATATTTGGCCTTCTAGCAGTGTGTGGGACTTTCTCTATTAGTCCATCTATACTGACCTCCATCAGGCTGCAAATTAAAAATAATTTTTATCTGCATCTACCTCTGAAAAAATATTTGGGCTTCTAGCTGTGTGTGGGACTTTCTCTGTTAGTCCATCTATACTGACCTCCATCAGGTTGCAAACTGAATATATTTTTTTTCTGCATCTACCTCTGAAAAAATATTGGGCTTCTAGCTGTGTGTGGGACTTGTTCTATTAATCCATCTATACTGACCTCCATCAGGTTGCAAACTGAATATAATTTTTTTCTGCATCTAGCTCTGAAAAAATATTTGGCCTTCTAGCAGTGTGTGGGACTTTCTCTATTAGTCCATCTATACTGACCCCCATCAGGTTGCAAACTGAATATATTTTTTTCTGCATCTACCTCTGAAAAAATATTGGGCTTCTAGCTGTGTGTGGGACTTGTTCTATTAATCCATCTATACTGACCTCCATCAGGCTGCAATTTAAAAATAATTTTTATCTGCATCTACCTCTGAAAAAATATTTGGGCTTCTAGCTGTGTGTGGGACTTGTTCTATTAGTCCATCTATACTGACCTCCATCAGGTTGCAAACTGAATATATTTATTTTCTGCATCTACCTCTGAAAAAATATTTGGCCTTCTAGCTGTGTGTGGGACTTTCTCTATTAGTCCATCTATACTGACCTCCATCAGGTTGCAAACTGAATATATTTTTTTTCTGCATCTACCTCTGAAAAAATATTTGGCCTTCTAGCTGTGTGTGGGACTTGTTCTATTAGTCCATCTATACTGACCTCCATCAGGTTGCAAACTGAATATAATTTTTTTGTGCATCTAGCTCTGAAAAAATATTTGGCCTTCTAGCAGTGTGTGGGACTTTCTCTATTAGTCCATCTATACTGACCTCCATCAGGTTGCAAATTCAAAATAATTTTTTGTCTGCATCTAGCTCTGAAAAAATATTTGGCCTTCTAGCAGTGTGTGGGACTTTCTCTATTAGTCCATCTATACTGACCTCCATCAGGCTGCAAATTAAAAATAATTTTTATCTGCATCTACCTCTGAAAAAATATTTGGCCTTCTAGCTGTATGTGGGACTTTCTCTATTAGTCCATCTATACTGACCTCCATCAGGTTGCAAATTAAAAATAATTTATATCTGCATCTAGCTCTGAAAAAATATTTGGCCTTCTAGCAGTGTGTGGGACTTTCTCTATTAGTCCATCTATACTGACCTCAATCGGGTTGCAAACTGAATATATTTTTTTTCTGCATCTACCTCTGAAAAAATATTTGGGCTTCTAGCTGTGTGTGGGACTTGTTCTATTAGTCCATCTATACTGACCTCCATCAGGTTTGCAAACTGAATATAATTTTTTTCTGCATCTAGCTCTGAAAAAATATTTGGCCTTCTAGCAGTGTGTGGGACTTTCTCTATTAGTCCATCTATACTGACCTCCATCAGGTTACAAATTAAAAATAATTTTTTGTCTGCATCTAGCTCTGAAAAAATATTTTACCTTCTAGCAGTGTGTGGGACTTTCTCTATTAGTCCATCTATACTGACCTCCATCAGGTTGCAAACTGAATATATTTTTTTTCTGCATCTACCTCTGAAAAAATATTTGGGCTTCTAGCTGTGTGTGGGACTTGTTCTATTAGTCCATCTATACTGACCTCCATCAGGTTGCAAACTGAATATAATTTTTTTCTCCATCTAGCTCTGAAAAAATATTTGGCCTTCTAGCAGTGTGTGGGACTTTCTCTATTAGTCCATCTATACTGACCTCCATCAGGTTGCAAATTAAAAATAATTTTTATCTGCATCTAGCTCTGAAAAAATATTTGGCCTTCTAGCAGTGTGTGGGACTTTCTCTATTAGTCCATCTATACTGACCTCCATCAGGTTGCAAACTGAATATATTTTTTTTCTGCATCTACCTCTGAAAAAATATTTGGCCTTCTAGCAGTGTGTGGGACTTTCTCTATTGGTCCATCTATACTGACCTCCATCAGGTTGCACATTAAAAATAATTTTAATCTGCATCTAGCTCTGAAAAAATATTTGGCCTTCTAGCAGTGTGTGGGACATTCTCTATTAGTCCATCTATACTGACCTCCATCAGGTTGCAAATTAAAAATAATTTTTTGTCTGCATCTAGCTCTGAAAAAATATTTGGCCTTCTAGCAGTGTGTGGGACTTTCTCTATTAGTCCATCTATACTGACCTCCATCAGGCTGCAAATTAAAAATAATTTTTATCTGGATCTACCTCTGAAAAAATATTTGGCCTTCTAGCTGTGTGTGGGACTTGTTCTATTAGTCCATCTATACTGACCTCCATAAGGTTGCAAACTGAATATAATTTTTTTCTGCATCTAGCTCTGAAAAAATATTTGGCCTTCTAGCAGTGTGTGGGACTTTCTCTGTTAGTCCATCTATGCTGACCTCCATCAGGTTGCAAACTGAATATATTTTTTTTCTGCATCTACCTCTGAAAAAATATTGGGCTTCTAGCTGTGTGTGGGACTTGTTCTATTAATCCATCTATACAGACCTCCATCAGGTAGCAAACTGAATATAATTTTTTTCTGCATCTACCTCTGAAAAAATATTTGACCTTCTAGCAGTGTGTGGGACTTTCTCTATTAGTCCATCTATACTGACCTCCATCAGGTTGCAAATTAAAAATAATTTTTTGTCTGCATCTAGCTCTGAAAAAATATTTGGCCTTCTAGCAGTGTGTGTGACTTTCTCTATTAGTCCATCTATACTGACCTCCATCAGGTTGCTAACTGAATATATTTTTTTTCTGCATCTACCTCTGAAAAAATATTGGGCTTTTAACTGTGTGTGGGACTTGTTCTATTAATCCATCTATACAGACCTCCATCAGGTTGCAAACTGAATATAATTTTTTTCTGCATCTACCTCTGAAAAAATATTTGGGCTTCTAGCTGTGTGTGGGACTTGTTCTATTAGTCCATCTATACTGACCTCCATCAGGTTGCAAACTGAATATAATTTTTTTCTGCATCTAGCTCTGAAAAAATATTTGGCCTTCTAGAAATGTGTGGGACTTTCTCTATTAGTCCATCTATACTGACCTCCATCAGATTGCAAACTGAATATATTTTTTTTCTGCATCTACCTTTGAAAAAATATTGGGCTTCTAGCAGTGTGTGGGACTTTCTCTATTAGTCCATCTATACTGACCTCCATCATGCTGCAAATTCAAAATAATTTTTTGTCTGCATCTAGCTCTGAAAAAATATTTGGCCTTCTAGCAGTGTGTGGGACTTTCTCTATTAGTCCATCTATACTGACCTCCATCAGGTTGCAAATTAAAAATAATTTTTTTCTGCATCTACCTCTGAAAAAATATTTGGGCTTCTAGCTGTGTGTGGGACTTGTTCTATTAGTCCATCTATACTGACCTCCATCAGGTTGCAAACTGAATATAATTTTTTTCTGCATCTAGCTCTGAAAAGATATTTGGCCTTCTAGCAGTGTGTGGGACTTTCTCTATTAGTCCATCTATACTGACCTCCATCAGGTTGCAAATTAAAAATAATTTTTATCTGCATCTAGCTCTGAAAAAATATTTGGACTTCTAGCAGTGTGTGGGACTTTCTCTATTAGTCCATCTATACTGACCTCCATCAGCTTGCAAATTAAAAATAATTTTTTGTCTGCATCCAGCTCTGAAAAAATATTTGGCCTTCTAGCAGTGTGTGGGACTTTCTCTATTAGTCCATCTATACTGACCTCCATCAGGTTGCAAATTCAAAATAATTTTTTATCTGCATCTAGCTCTGAAAAAATATTTGGCCTTCTAGCAGTGTGTGGGACTTTCTCTATTAGTCCATCTATACTGACCTCCATCATGTTGCAAATTAAAAATAATTTTTATCTGCATCTACCTATGAAAAAATATTTGGCTTTCTAGCTGTGTGTGGGACTTGTTCTATTAGTCCATCTATACTGACCTCCATCAGGTTGCAAACTGAATATAATTTCTTTCTGCATCTAGCTCTGAAAAAATATTTGGCCTTCTAGCAGTGTGTGGGACTTTCTCTATTAGTCCATCTATACTGACCTCCATCAGGTTGCAAATTAAAAATAATTTATATCTGCATCTAGCTCTGAAAAAATATTTGGCCTTCCAGTAGTGTGTGGGACATTCTCTATTAGTCCATCTATACTGACCTCCATCAGGTTGCAAATTAAAAATAATTTTTTGTCTGCATCTAGCTCTGAAAAAATATTTGGCCTTCTAGCAGTGTGTGGGACTTTCTCTATTAGTCCATCTATACTGACCTCCATCAGGTTGCAAACTGAATATATTTTTTTTCTGCATCTACCTCTGAAAAAATATTTGGGCTTCTAGCTGTGTGTGGGTCTTGTTCTATTAGTCCATCTATACTGACCTCCATCAGGTTGCAAACTGAATATAATTTTTTTCTGCATCTAGCTCTGAAAAAATATTTGGCCTTCTAGCAGTGTGTGGGACTTTCTCTATTAGTCCATCTATACTGACCTCCATCAGGTTGCAAACTGAATATATTTTTTTTCTGCATCCACCTCTGAAAAAATATTCGGCTTCTAGCTGTATGTGGGACTTGTTCTATTAATCCATCTATACAGACCTCCATCAGGTTGCAAACTGAATATAATTTTTTTCTGCATCTACCTCTGAAAAAATATTTGGGCTTCTAGCTGTGTGTGGGACTTGTTCTATTAGTCCATCTATACTGACCTCCATCAGGTTGCAAACTGAATAGAATTTTTTTCTGCATCTAGCTCTGAAAAAATATTTGGCCTTCTAGCAGTGTGGGACATTCTCTATTAGTCCATCTATACTGACCTCCATCAGGTTGCAAATTAAAAATAATTTATACCTGCATCTAGCTCTGAAAAAATATTTGGCCTTCTAGCAGTGTGTGGGACTTTCTCTATTAGTCCATCTATACTGACCTCCATCAGGTTGCAAATTAAAAATAGTTTTTTGTCTGCATCTAGCTCTGAAAAAATATTTGGCCTTCTAGCAGTGTGTGGGACTCTCTCTATTAGTCCATCTATACTGACCTCCATCAGGTTGCAAATTAAAAATAATTTTTTGTCTGCATCTAGCTCTGAAAAAATATTTGGCCTTCTAGCAGTGTGTGGGACTCTCTCTATTAGTCCATCTATACTGACCTCCATCAGGCTGCAAATTAAAAATAATTTTTATCTGCATCTACCTCTGAAAAAATATTTGGGCTTCTAGCTGTGTGTGGGACTTGTTCTATTAGTCCATCTATACTGACCTCCATCAGGTTGCAAACTGAATATAATTTTTTTGTGCATCTAGCTCTGAAAAAATATTTGGCCTTCTAGCAGTATGTGGGACTTTCTCTATTAGTCCATCTATACTGACCTCCTTCAGGTTGCAAATTAAAAATAATTTTTTGTCTGCATCTAGCTCTGAAAAAATATTTGGCCTTCTAGCTGTGTGTGGGACTTTCTATATTAGTCCATCTATACTGACCTCCATCAGGTTGCAAACTGAATATATTTTTTTTCTGCATCTACCTCTGAAAAAATATTTGGGCTTCTAGCTGTGTGTGGGACTTGTTCTATTAGTCCATCTATACTGACCTCCATCAGGTTGCAAACTGAATAGAATTTTTTTCTGCATCTAGCTCTGAAAAAATATTTGGCCTTCTAGCAGGGTGGGACATTCTCTATTAGTCCATCTATACTGACCTCCATCAGGTTGCAAATTAAAAATAATTTATACCTGCATCTAGCTCTGAAAAAATATTTGGCCTTCTAGCAGTGTGTGGGACTTTCTCTATTAGTCCATCTATACTGACCTCCATCAGGTTGCAAATTAAAAATAGTTTTTTGTCTGCATCTAGCTCTGAAAAAATATTTGGCCTTCTAGCAGTGTGTGGGACTCTCTCTATTAGTCCATCTATACTGACCTCCATCAGGTTGCAAATTAAAAATAATTTTTTGTCTGCATCTAGCTCTGAAAAAATATTTGGCCTTCTAGCAGTGTGTGGGACTCTCTCTATTAGTCCATCTATACTGACCTCCATCAGGCTGCAAATTAAAAATAATTTTTATCTGCATCTACCTCTGAAAAAATATTTGGGCTTCTAGCTGTGTGTGGGACTTGTTCTATTAGTCCATCTATACTGACCTCCATCAGGTTGCAAACTGAATATAATTTTTTTGTGCATCTAGCTCTGAAAAAATATTTGGCCTTCTAGCAGTATGTGGGACTTTCTCTATTAGTCCATCTATACTGACCTCCTTCAGGTTGCAAATTAAAAATAATTTTTTGTCTGCATCTAGCTCTGAAAAAATATTTGGCCTTCTAGCTGTGTGTGGGACTTTCTATATTAGTCCATCTATACTGACCTCCATCAGGTTGCAAACTGAATATATTTTTTTTCTGCATCTACCTCTGAAAAAATATTTGGCCTTCTAGCTGTGTGTGGGACTTTCTCTATTAGTCCATCTATACTGACCTCCATCAGGTTGCAAACTGAATATATTTTTTTTCTGCATCTACCTCTGAAAAAATAGTTGGCCTTCTAGCTGTGTGTGGGACTTGTTCTATTAGTCCATCTATACTGACCTCCATCAGGTTGCAAACTGAATATAATTTTTTTGTGCATCTAGCTCTGAAAAAATATTTGGCCTTCTAGCAGTGTGTGGGACTTTCTCTATTAGTCCATCTATACTGACCTCCATCAGGTTGCAAATTCAAAATAATTTTTTGTCTGCATCTAGCTCTGAAAAAATATTTGGCCTTCTAGCAGTGTGTGGGACTTTCTCTATTAGTCCATCTATACTGACCTCCATCAGGCTGCAAATTAAAAATAATTTTTATCTGCATCTACCTCTGAAAAAATATTTGGTCTTCTAGCTGTATGTGGGACTTTCTCTATTAGTCCATCTATACTGACCTCCATCAGGTTGCAAATTAAGAATAATTTATATCTGCATCTAGCTCTGAAAAAATATTTGGCCTTCTAGCAGTGTGTGGGACTTTCTCTATTAGTCCATCTATACTGACCTCCATCAGGTTGCAAATAAAAAATAATTTTTTGTCTGCATCTAGCTCTGAAAAAATATTTGGCCTTCTAGCAGTGTGTCGGACTTTCTCTATTAGTCCATCTATACTGACCTCCATCAGGTTGCAAACTGAATATATTTTTTTTCTGCATCTACCTCTGAAAAAATATTTGGGCTTCTAGCTGTGTGTGGGACTTGTTCTATTAGTCCATCTATACTGACCTCCATCAGGTTGCAAACTGAATATAATTTTTTTCTGCATCTAGCTCTGAAAAAATATTTGGCCTTCTAGCAGTGTGTGGGACTTTCTCTATTAGTCCATCTATACTGACCTCCATCAGGTTGCAAATTAAATATAATTTATATTTGCATCTAGCTCTGAAAAAGTATTTGGCCTTCTAGCAGTATGTGGGACTTTCTCTATTAGTCCATCTATACTGACCTCCATCAGGTTGCAAATTAAAAATAATTTTTTGTCTGCATCTAGCTCTGAAAAAATATTTGGCCTTCTAGCAGTGTGTGGGACTTTCTCTATTAGTCCATCTATACTGACCTCCATCAGGTTGCAAATTAAAAATAATTTTAATCTGCATCTAGCTCTGAAAAAATATTTGGCCTTCTAGCAGTGTGTGGGACTTTCTCTATTAGTCCATCTATACTGACCTCCATCAGGTTGCAAATTAAAAATAATTTTTTGTCTGCATCTAGCTCTGAAAAAATATTTTGCCTTCTAGCAGTGTGTAGGACTTTTTATATTAGTCCATCTATACTGACCTCCATCAGGCTGCAAATTAAAAATAATTTTTATCTGCATCTACCTCTGAAAAAATATTTGGCCTTCTAGCTGTGTGTGGGACTTGTTCTATTAGTCCATCTATACTGACCTCCATCAGGTTGCAAACTGAATATAATTTTTTTCTGCATCTAGCTCTGAAAAAATATTTGGCCTTCTAGCAGTGTGTGGGACTTTCTCTATTAGTCCATCTATACTGACCTCCATCAGGTTGCAAACTGAATATATTTTTTTTCTGCATCTACCTCTGAAAAAATATTGGGCTTTTAACTGTGTGTGGGACTTGTTCTATTAATCCATCTATACAGACCTCCATCAGGTTGCAAACTGAATATAATTTTTTTCTGCATCTACCTCTGAAAAAATATTTGGGCTTCTAGCTGTGTGTGGGACTTGTTCTATTAGTCCATCTATACTGACCTCCATCAGGTTGCAAACTGAATATAATTTTTTTCTGCATCTAGCTCTGAAAAAATATTTGGCCTTCTAGAAATGTGTGGGACTTTCTCTATTAGTCCATCTATACTGACCTCCATCAGATTGCAAACTGAATATATTTTTTTTCTGCATCTACCTTTGAAAAAATATTGGGCTTCTAGCAGTGTGTGGGACTTTCTCTATTAGTCCATCTATACTGACCTCCATCATGCTGCAAATTCAAAATAATTTTTTGTCTGCATCTAGCTCTGAAAAAATATTTGGCCTTCTAGCAGTGTGTGGGACTTTCTCTATTAGTCCATCTATACTGACCTCCATCAGGTTGCAAATTAAAAATAATTTTTTTCTGCATCTACCTCTGAAAAAATATTTGGGCTTCTAGCTGTGTGTGGGACTTGTTCTATTAGTCCATCTATACTGACCTCCATCAGGTTGCAAACTGAATATAATTTTTTTCTGCATCTAGCTCTGAAAAGATATTTGGCCTTCTAGCAGTGTGTGGGACTTTCTCTATTAGTCCATCTATACTGACCTCCATCAGGTTGCAAATTAAAAATAATTTTTATCTGCATCTAGCTCTGAAAAAATATTTGGACTTCTAGCAGTGTGTGGGACTTTCTCTATTAGTCCATCTATACTGACCTCCATCAGCTTGCAAATTAAAAATAATTTTTTGTCTGCATCCAGCTCTGAAAAAATATTTGGCCTTCTAGCAGTGTGTGGGACTTTCTCTATTAGTCCATCTATACTGACCTCCATCAGGTTGCAAATTCAAAATAATTTTTTATCTGCATCTAGCTCTGAAAAAATATTTGGCCTTCTAGCAGTGTGTGGGACTTTCTCTATTAGTCCATCTATACTGACCTCCATCATGTTGCAAATTAAAAATAATTTTTATCTGCATCTACCTATGAAAAAATATTTGGCTTTCTAGCTGTGTGTGGGACTTGTTCTATTAGTCCATCTATACTGACCTCCATCAGGTTGCAAACTGAATATAATTTCTTTCTGCATCTAGCTCTGAAAAAATATTTGGCCTTCTAGCAGTGTGTGGGACTTTCTCTATTAGTCCATCTATACTGACCTCCATCAGGTTGCAAATTAAAAATAATTTATATCTGCATCTAGCTCTGAAAAAATATTTGGCCTTCCAGTAGTGTGTGGGACATTCTCTATTAGTCCATCTATACTGACCTCCATCAGGTTGCAAATTAAAAATAATTTTTTGTCTGCATCTAGCTCTGAAAAAATATTTGGCCTTCTAGCAGTGTGTGGGACTTTCTCTATTAGTCCATCTATACTGACCTCCATCAGGTTGCAAACTGAATATATTTTTTTTCTGCATCTACCTCTGAAAAAATATTTGGGCTTCTAGCTGTGTGTGGGTCTTGTTCTATTAGTCCATCTATACTGACCTCCATCAGGTTGCAAACTGAATATAATTTTTTTCTGCATCTAGCTCTGAAAAAATATTTGGCCTTCTAGCAGTGTGTGGGACTTTCTCTATTAGTCCATCTATACTGACCTCCATCAGGTTGCAAACTGAATATATTTTTTTTCTGCATCTACCTCTGAAAAAATATTCGGCTTCTAGCTGTATGTGGGACTTGTTCTATTAATCCATCTATACAGACCTCCATCAGGTTGCAAACTGAATATAATTTTTTTCTGCATCTACCTCTGAAAAAATATTTGGGCTTCTAGCTGTGTGTGGGACTTGTTCTATTAGTCCATCTATACTGACCTCCATCAGGTTGCAAACTGAATAGAATTTTTTTCTGCATCTAGCTCTGAAAAAATATTTGGCCTTCTAGCAGTGTGGGACATTCTCTATTAGTCCATCTATACTGACCTCCATCAGGTTGCAAATTAAAAATAATTTATACCTGCATCTAGCTCTGAAAAAATATTTGGCCTTCTAGCAGTGTGTGGGACTTTCTCTATTAGTCCATCTATACTGACCTCCATCAGGTTGCAAATTAAAAATAGTTTTTTGTCTGCATCTAGCTCTGAAAAAATATTTGGCCTTCTAGCAGTGTGTGGGACTCTCTCTATTAGTCCATCTATACTGACCTCCATCAGGTTGCAAATTAAAAATAATTTTTTGTCTGTATCTAGCTCTGAAAAAATATTTGGCCTTCTAGCAGTGTGTGGGACTCTCTCTATTAGTCCATCTATACTGACCTCCATCAGGCTGCAAATTAAAAATAATTTTTATCTGCATCTACCTCTGAAAAAATATTTGGGCTTCTAGCTGTGTGTGGGACTTGTTCTATTAGTCCATCTATACTGACCTCCATCAGGTTGCAAACTGAATATAATTTTTTTGTGCATCTAGCTCTGAAAAAATATTTGGCCTTCTAGCAGTATGTGGGACTTTCTCTATTAGTCCATCTATACTGACCTCCTTCAGGTTGCAAATTAAAAATAATTTTTTGTCTGCATCTAGCTCTGAAAAAATATTTGGCCTTCTAGCTGTGTGTGGGACTTTCTATATTAGTCCATCTATACTGACCTCCATCAGGTTGCAAACTGAATATATTTTTTTTCTGCATCTACCTCTGAAAAAATATTTGGGCTTCTAGCTGTGTGTGGGACTTGTTCTATTAGTCCATCTATACTGACCTCCATCAGGTTGCAAACTGAATAGAATTTTTTTCTGCATCTAGCTCTGAAAAAATATTTGGCCTTCTAGCAGTGTGGGACATTCTCTATTAGTCCATCTATACTGACCTCCATCAGGTTGCAAATTAAAAATAATTTATACCTGCATCTAGCTCTGAAAAAATATTTGGCCTTCTAGCAGTGTGTGGGACTTTCTCTATTAGTCCATCTATACTGACCTCCATCAGGTTGCAAATTAAAAATAGTTTTTTGTCTGCATCTAGCTCTGAAAAAATATTTGGCCTTCTAGCAGTGTGTGGGACTCTCTCTATTAGTCCATCTATACTGACCTCCATCAGGTTGCAAATTAAAAATAATTTTTTGTCTGCATCTAGCTCTGAAAAAATATTTGGCCTTCTAGCAGTGTGTGGGACTCTCTCTATTAGTCCATCTATACTGACCTCCATCAGGCTGCAAATTAAAAATAATTTTTATCTGCATCTACCTCTGAAAAAATATTTGGGCTTCTAGCTGTGTGTGGGACTTGTTCTATTAGTCCATCTATACTGACCTCCATCAGGTTGCAAACTGAATATAATTTTTTTGTGCATCTAGCTCTGAAAAAATATTTGGCCTTCTAGCAGTATGTGGGACTTTCTCTATTAGTCCATCTATACTGACCTCCTTCAGGTTGCAAATTAAAAATAATTTTTTGTCTGCATCTAGCTCTGAAAAAATATTTGGCCTTCTAGCTGTGTGTGGGACTTTCTATATTAGTCCATCTATACTGACCTCCATCAGGTTGCAAACTGAATATATTTTTTTTCTGCATCTACCTCTGAAAAAATATTTGGCCTTCTAGCTGTGTGTGGGACTTTCTCTATTAGTCCATCTATACTGACCTCCATCAGGTTGCAAACTGAATATATTTTTTTTCTGCATCTACCTCTGAAAAAATAGTTGGCCTTCTAGCTGTGTGTGGGACTTGTTCTATTAGTCCATCTATACTGACCTCCATCAGGTTGCAAACTGAATATAATTTTTTTGTGCATCTAGCTCTGAAAAAATATTTGGCCTTCTAGCAGTGTGTGGGACTTTCTCTATTAGTCCATCTATACTGACCTCCATCAGGTTGCAAATTCAAAATAATTTTTTGTCTGCATCTAACTCTGAAAAAATATTTGGCCTTCTAGCAGTGTGTGGGACTTTCTCTATTAGTCCATCTATACTGACCTCCATCAGGCTGCAAATTAAAAATAATTTTTATCTGCATCTACCTCTGAAAAAATATTTGGTCTTCTAGCTGTATGTGGGACTTTCTCTATTAGTCCATCTATACTGACCTCCATCAGGTTGCAAATTAAAAATAATTTATATCTGCATCTAGCTCTGAAAAAATATTTGGCCTTCTAGCAGTGTGTGGGACTTTCTCTATTAGTCCATCTATACTGACCTCCATCAGGTTGCAAATAAAAAATAATTTTTTGTCTGCATCTAGCTCTGAAAAAATATTTGGCCTTCTAGCAGTGTGTGGGACTTTCTCTATTAGTCCATCTATACTGACCTCCATCAGGTTGCAAACTGAATATATTTTTTTTCTGCATCTACCTCTGAAAAAATATTTGGGCTTCTAGCTGTGTGTGGGACTTGTTCTATTAGTCCATCTATACTGACCTCCATCAGGTTGCAAACTGAATATAATTTTTTTCTGCATCTAGCTCTGAAAAAATATTTGGCCTTCTAGCAGTGTGTGGGACTTTCTCTATTAGTCCATCTATACTGACCTCCATCAGGTTGCAAATTAAATATAATTTATATTTGCATCTAGCTCTGAAAAAGTATTTGGCCTTCTAGCAGTATGTGGGACTTTCTCTATTAGTCCATCTATACTGACCTCCATCAGGTTGCAAATTAAAAATAATTTTTTGTCTGCATCTAGCTCTGAAAAAATATTTGGCCTTCTAGCAGTGTGTGGGACTTTCTCTATTAGTCCATCTATACTGACCTCCATCAGGTTGCAAATTAAAAATAATTTTAATCTGCATCTAGCTCTGAAAAAATATTTGGCCTTCTAGCAGTGTGTGGGACTTTCTCTATTAGTCCATCTATACTGACCTCCATCAGGTTGCAAATTAAAAATAATTTTTTGTCTGCATCTAGCTCTGAAAAAATATTTTGCCTTCTAGCAGTGTGTAGGACTTTTTATATTAGTCCATCTATACTGACCTCCATCAGGCTGCAAATTAAAAATAATTTTTATCTGCATCTACCTCTGAAAAAATATTTGGCCTTCTAGCTGTGTGTGGGACTTGTTCTATTAGTCCATCTATACTGACCTCCATCAGGTTGCAAACTGAATATAATTTTTTTCTGCATCTAGCTCTGAAAAAATATTTGGCCTTCTAGCAGTGTGTGGGACTTTCTCTATTAGTCCATCTATACTGACCTCCATCAGGTTGCAAACTGAATATATTTTTTTTCTGCATCTACCTCTGAAAAAATATTGGGCTTCTAGCTGTGTGTGGGACTTGTTCTATTAATCCATCTATATAGACCTCCATCAGGTAGCAAACTGAATATAATTTTTTTCTGCATCTACCTCTGAAAAAATATTTGGGCTTCTAGCTGTGTGTGGGATTGTTCTATTAGTCCATCTATACTGACCTCCATCAGGTTGCAAACTGAATATAATTTTTTTCTGCATCTAGCTCTGAAAAAATATTTGGCCTTCTAGAAGTGTGTGGGACTTTCTCTATTAGTCCATCTATACTGACCTCCATCAGGTTGCAAACTGAATATATTTTTTTTCTGCATCTACCTTTGAAAAAATATTGTGCTTCTAGCAGTGTGTGGGACTTTCTCTATTAGTCCATCTATACTGACCTCCATCACGCTGCAAATTCAAAATAATTTTTTGTCTGCATCTAGCTCTGAAAAAATATTTGGCCTTCTAGCAGTGTGTGGGACTTTCTCTATTAGTCCATCTATACTGACCTCCATCAGGTTGCAAATTAAAAATAATTTTTATCTGCATCTACCTCTGAAAAAATATTTGGGCTTCTAGCTGTGTGTGGGACTTGTTCTATTAGTCCATCTATACTGACCTCCATCAGGTTGCAAACTGAATATAATTTTTTTCTGCATCTAGCTCTGAAAAGATATTTGGCCTTCTAGCAGTGTGTGGGACTTTCTCTATTAGTCCATCTATACTGACCTCCATCAGGTTGTAAATTAAAAATAATTTTTATCTGCATCTAGCTCTGAAAAAATATTTGGCCTTCTAGCAGTGTGTGGGACTATCTCTATTAGTCCATCTATACTGACCTCCATCATCTTGCAAACTGAATATATTTTTTTTCTGCATCTACCTCTGAAAAAATATTGGGCTTCTAGCTGTGTGTGGGACTTGTTCTATTAATCCATCTATACAGACCTCCATCAGGTAGCAAACTGAATATAATTTTTTTCTGCATCTACCTCTGAAAAAATATTTAGGCTTCTAGCTGTGTGTGGGACTTGTTCTATTAGTCCATCTATACTGACCTCTATCAGGTTGCAAACTGAATATAATTTTTTTCTGCATCTAGCTCTGAAAAAATATTTGGCCTTCTAGCAGTGTGTGGGACTTTCTCTATTAGTCCATCTATACTGACCTCCATCAGGTTGCAAATTAAAAATTATTTATATCTGCATCTAGCTCTGAAAAAATATTTGACCTTCTAGCAGTGTGTGGGACTTTCTCTATTAGACCATCTATACTGACCTCCATCAGGTTGCAAATTCAAAATAATTTTTTGTCTGCATGTAGCTCTGAAAAAATATTTGGCCTTCTAGCAGTGTGTGGGACTTTCTCTATTAGTCCATCTAAACTGACCTCCATCAGGTTGCAAATTAAAAATAATTTTTATCTGCATCTACCTATGAAAAAATATTTGGCCTTCTAGCTGTGTGTGGGACTTGTTCTATTAGTCCATCTATACTGACCTCCATCAGGTTGCAAACTGAATATAATTTTTTTCTGCATCTAGCTCTGAAAAAATATTTGGCCTTCTAGCAGTGTGTGGGACTTTCTCTATCAGTCCATCTATACTGACCTCCATCAGGTTGCAAATTAAAAATAATTTATATCTGCATCTAGCTCTGAAAAAATATTTGGCCTTCCAGTAGTGTGTGGGACTTTCTCTATTAGTCCATCTATACTGATCTCCATCAGGTTGCAAATTAAAAATAATTTTTATCTGCATCTACCTCTGAAAAAATATTTGGGCTTCTAGCTGTGTGTGGGACTTGTTCTATTAGTCCATCTATACTGACCTCCATCAGGTTGCAAACTGAATATAATTTTTTTCTGCATCTAGCTCTGAAAAGATATTTGGCCTTCTAGCAGTGTGTGGGACTTTCTCTATTAGTCCATCTATACTGACCTCCATCAGGTTGCAAATTAAAAATAATTTTTATCTGCATCTAGCTCTGAAAAAATATTTGGACTTCTAGCAGTGTGTGGGACTTTCTCTATTAGTCCATCTATACTGACCTCCATCAGCTTGCAAATTAAAAATAATTTTTTGTCTGCATCCAGCTCTGAAAAAATATTTGGCCTTCTAGCAGTGTGTGGGACTTTCTCTATTAGTCCATCTATACTGACCTCCATCAGCTTGCAAATTAAAAATAATTTTTTGTCTGCATCCAGCTCTGAAAAAATATTTGGCCTTCTAGCAGTGTGTGGGACTTTCTCTATTAGTCCATCTATACTGACCTCCATCAGGTTGCAAATTAAATATAATTTATATTTGCATCTAGCTCTGAAAAAGTATTTGGCCTTCTAGCAGTATGTGGGACTTTCTCTATTAGTCCATCTATACTGACCTCCATCAGGTTGCAAATTAAAAATAATTTTTTGTCTGCATCTAGCTCTGAAAAAATATTTGGCCTTCTAGCAGTGTGTGGGACTTTCTCTATTAGTCCATCTATACTGACCTCCATCAGGTTGCAAATTAAAAATAATTTTAATCTGCATCTAGCTCTGAAAAAATATTTGGCCTTCTAGCAGTGTGTGGGACTTTCTCTATTAGTCCATCTATACTGACCTCCATCAGGTTGCAAATTAAAAATAATTTTTTGTCTGCATCTAGCTCTGAAAAAATATTTTGCCTTCTAGCAGTGTGTAGGACTTTTTATATTAGTCCATCTATACTGACCTCCATCAGGCTGCAAATTAAAAATAATTTTTATCTGCATCTACCTCTGAAAAAATATTTGGCCTTCTAGCTGTGTGTGGGACTTGTTCTATTAGTCCATCTATACTGACCTCCATCAGGTTGCAAACTGAATATAATTTTTTTCTGCATCTAGCTCTGAAAAAATATTTGGCCTTCTAGCAGTGTGTGGGACTTTCTCTATTAGTCCATCTATACTGACCTCCATCAGGTTGCAAACTGAATATATTTTTTTTCTGCATCTACCTCTGAAAAAATATTGGGCTTCTAGCTGTGTGTGGGACTTGTTCTATTAATCCATCTATATAGACCTCCATCAGGTAGCAAACTGAATATAATTTTTTTCTGCATCTACCTCTGAAAAAATATTTGGGCTTCTAGCTGTGTGTGGGATTGTTCTATTAGTCCATCTATACTGACCTCCATCAGGTTGCAAACTGAATATAATTTTTTTCTGCATCTAGCTCTGAAAAAATATTTGGCCTTCTAGAAGTGTGTGGGACTTTCTCTATTAGTCCATCTATACTGACCTCCATCAGGTTGCAAACTGAATATATTTTTTTTCTGCATCTACCTTTGAAAAAATATTGTGCTTCTAGCAGTGTGTGGGACTTTCTCTATTAGTCCATCTATACTGACCTCCATCACGCTGCAAATTCAAAATAATTTTTTGTCTGCATCTAGCTCTGAAAAAATATTTGGCCTTCTAGCAGTGTGTGGGACTTTCTCTATTAGTCCATCTATACTGACCTCCATCAGGTTGCAAATTAAAAATAATTTTTATCTGCATCTACCTCTGAAAAAATATTTGGGCTTCTAGCTGTGTGTGGGACTTGTTCTATTAGTCCATCTATACTGACCTCCATCAGGTTGCAAACTGAATATAATTTTTTTCTGCATCTAGCTCTGAAAAGATATTTGGCCTTCTAGCAGTGTGTGGGACTTTCTCTATTAGTCCATCTATACTGACCTCCATCAGGCTGCAAATTAAAAATAATTTTTATCTGCATCTACCTCTGAAAAAATATTTGGTCTTCTAGCTGTATGTGGGACTTTCTCTATTAGTCCATCTATACTGACCTCCATCAGGTTGCAAATTAAAAATAATTTATATCTGCATCTAGCTCTGAAAAAATATTTGGCCTTCTAGCAGTGTGTGGGACTTTCTCTATTAGTCCATCTATACTGACCTCCATCAGGTTGCAAATAAAAAATAATTTTTTGTCTGCATCTAGCTCTGAAAAAATATTTGGCCTTCTAGCAGTGTGTGGGACTTTCTCTATTAGTCCATCTATACTGACCTCCATCAGGTTGCAAACTGAATATATTTTTTTTCTGCATCTACCTCTGAAAAAATATTTGGGCTTCTAGCTGTGTGTGGGACTTGTTCTATTAGTCCATCTATACTGACCTCCATCAGGTTGCAAACTGAATATAATTTTTTTCTGCATCTAGCTCTGAAAAAATATTTGGCCTTCTAGCAGTGTGTGGGACTTTCTCTATTAGTCCATCTATACTGACCTCCATCAGGTTGCAAATTAAATATAATTTATATTTGCATCTAGCTCTGAAAAAGTATTTGGCCTTCTAGCAGTATGTGGGACTTTCTCTATTAGTCCATCTATACTGACCTCCATCAGGTTGCAAATTAAAAATAATTTTTTGTCTGCATCTAGCTCTGAAAAAATATTTGGCCTTCTAGCAGTGTGTGGGACTTTCTCTATTAGTCCATCTATACTGACCTCCATCAGGTTGCAAATTAAAAATAATTTTAATCTGCATCTAGCTCTGAAAAAATATTTGGCCTTCTAGCAGTGTGTGGGACTTTCTCTATTAGTCCATCTATACTGACCTCCATCAGGTTGCAAATTAAAAATAATTTTTTGTCTGCATCTAGCTCTGAAAAAATATTTTGCCTTCTAGCAGTGTGTAGGACTTTTTATATTAGTCCATCTATACTGACCTCCATCAGGCTGCAAATTAAAAATAATTTTTATCTGCATCTACCTCTGAAAAAATATTTGGCCTTCTAGCTGTGTGTGGGACTTGTTCTATTAGTCCATCTATACTGACCTCCATCAGGTTGCAAACTGAATATAATTTTTTTCTGCATCTAGCTCTGAAAAAATATTTGGCCTTCTAGCAGTGTGTGGGACTTTCTCTATTAGTCCATCTATACTGACCTCCATCAGGTTGCAAACTGAATATATTTTTTTTCTGCATCTACCTCTGAAAAAATATTGGGCTTCTAGCTGTGTGTGGGACTTGTTCTATTAATCCATCTATATAGACCTCCATCAGGTAGCAAACTGAATATAATTTTTTTCTGCATCTACCTCTGAAAAAATATTTGGGCTTCTAGCTGTGTGTGGGATTGTTCTATTAGTCCATCTATACTGACCTCCATCAGGTTGCAAACTGAATATAATTTTTTTCTGCATCTAGCTCTGAAAAAATATTTGGCCTTCTAGAAGTGTGTGGGACTTTCTCTATTAGTCCATCTATACTGACCTCCATCAGGTTGCAAACTGAATATATTTTTTTTCTGCATCTACCTTTGAAAAAATATTGTGCTTCTAGCAGTGTGTGGGACTTTCTCTATTAGTCCATCTATACTGACCTCCATCACGCTGCAAATTCAAAATAATTTTTTGTCTGCATCTAGCTCTGAAAAAATATTTGGCCTTCTAGCAGTGTGTGGGACTTTCTCTATTAGTCCATCTATACTGACCTCCATCAGGTTGCAAATTAAAAATAATTTTTATCTGCATCTACCTCTGAAAAAATATTTGGGCTTCTAGCTGTGTGTGGGACTTGTTCTATTAGTCCATCTATACTGACCTCCATCAGGTTGCAAACTGAATATAATTTTTTTCTGCATCTAGCTCTGAAAAGATATTTGGCCTTCTAGCAGTGTGTGGGACTTTCTCTATTAGTCCATCTATACTGACCTCCATCAGGTTGTAAATTAAAAATAATTTTTATCTGCATCTAGCTCTGAAAAAATATTTGGCCTTCTAGCAGTGTGTGGGACTATCTCTATTAGTCCATCTATACTGACCTCCATCATCTTGCAAACTGAATATATTTTTTTTCTGCATCTACCTCTGAAAAAATATTGGGCTTCTAGCTGTGTGTGGGACTTGTTCTATTAATCCATCTATACAGACCTCCATCAGGTAGCAAACTGAATATAATTTTTTTCTGCATCTACCTCTGAAAAAATATTTAGGCTTCTAGCTGTGTGTGGGACTTGTTCTATTAGTCCATCTATACTGACCTCTATCAGGTTGCAAACTGAATATAATTTTTTTCTGCATCTAGCTCTGAAAAAATATTTGGCCTTCTAGCAGTGTGTGGGACTTTCTCTATTAGTCCATCTATACTGACCTCCATCAGGTTGCAAATTAAAAATTATTTATATCTGCATCTAGCTCTGAAAAAATATTTGACCTTCTAGCAGTGTGTGGGACTTTCTCTATTAGACCATCTATACTGACCTCCATCAGGTTGCAAATTCAAAATAATTTTTTGTCTGCATGTAGCTCTGAAAAAATATTTGGCCTTCTAGCAGTGTGTGGGACTTTCTCTATTAGTCCATCTAAACTGACCTCCATCAGGTTGCAAATTAAAAATAATTTTTATCTGCATCTACCTATGAAAAAATATTTGGCCTTCTAGCTGTGTGTGGGACTTGTTCTATTAGTCCATCTATACTGACCTCCATCAGGTTGCAAACTGAATATAATTTTTTTCTGCATCTAGCTCTGAAAAAATATTTGGCCTTCTAGCAGTGTGTGGGACTTTCTCTATCAGTCCATCTATACTGACCTCCATCAGGTTGCAAATTAAAAATAATTTATATCTGCATCTAGCTCTGAAAAAATATTTGGCCTTCCAGTAGTGTGTGGGACTTTCTCTATTAGTCCATCTATACTGATCTCCATCAGGTTGCAAATTAAAAATAATTTTTATCTGCATCTACCTCTGAAAAAATATTTGGGCTTCTAGCTGTGTGTGGGACTTGTTCTATTAGTCCATCTATACTGACCTCCATCAGGTTGCAAACTGAATATAATTTTTTTCTGCATCTAGCTCTGAAAAGATATTTGGCCTTCTAGCAGTGTGTGGGACTTTCTCTATTAGTCCATCTATACTGACCTCCATCAGGTTGCAAATTAAAAATAATTTTTATCTGCATCTAGCTCTGAAAAAATATTTGGACTTCTAGCAGTGTGTGGGACTTTCTCTATTAGTCCATCTATACTGACCTCCATCAGCTTGCAAATTAAAAATAATTTTTTGTCTGCATCCAGCTCTGAAAAAATATTTGGCCTTCTAGCAGTGTGTGGGACTTTCTCTATTAGTCCATCTATACTGACCTCCATCAGGTTGCAAATTCAAAATAATTTTTTATCTGCATCTAGCTCTGAAAAAATATTTGGCCTTCTAGCAGTGTGTGGGACTTTCTCTATTAGTCCATCTATACTGACCTCCATCATGTTGCAAATTAAAAATAATTTTTATCTGCATCTACCTATGAAAAAATATTTGGCTTTCTAGCTGTGTGTGGGACTTGTTCTATTAGTCCATCTATACTGACCTCCATCAGGTTGCAAACTGAATATAATTTCTTTCTGCATCTAGCTCTGAAAAAATATTTGGCCTTCTAGCAGTGTGTGGGACTTTCTCTATTAGTCCATCTATACTGACCTCCATCAGGTTGCAAATTAAAAATAATTTATATCTGCATCTAGCTCTGAAAAAATATTTGGCCTTCCAGTAGTGTGTGGGACATTCTCTATTAGTCCATCTATACTGACCTCCATCAGGTTGCAAATTAAAAATAATTTTTTGTCTGCATCTAGCTCTGAAAAAATATTTGGCCTTCTAGCAGTGTGTGGGACTTTCTCTATTAGTCCATCTATACTGACCTCCATCAGGTTGCAAACTGAATATATTTTTTTTCTGTATCTACCTCTGAAAAAATATTTGGGCTTCTAGCTGTGTGTGGGACTTGTTCTATTAGTCCATCTATACTGACCTCCATCAGGTTGCAAACTGAATATAATTTTTTTCTGCATCTAGCTCTGAAAAAATATTTGGCCTTCTAGCAGTGTGTGGGACTTTCTCTATTAGTCCATCTATACTGACCTCCATCAGGTTGCAAATTCAAAATAATTTTTTGTCTGCATCTAGCTCTGAAAAAATATTTGGCCTTCTAGCAGTGTGTGGGACTTTCTCTATTAGTCCATCTATACTGACCTCCATCAGGTTGCAAATTAAAAATAATTTTAATCTGCATCTAGCTCTGAAAAAATATTTGGCCTTCTAGCAGTGTGTGGGACTTTCTCTATTAGTCCATCTATACTGACCTCCATCAGGTTGCAAATTAAAAATAATTTTTTGTCTGCATCTAGCTCTGAAAAAATATTTTGCCTTCTAGCAGTGTGTAGGACTTTTTATATTAGTCCATCTATACTGACCTCCATCAGGCTGCAAATTAAAAATAATTTTTATCTGCATCTACCTCTGAAAAAATATTTGGCCTTCTAGCTGTGTGTGGGACTTGTTCTATTAGTCCATCTATACTGACCTCCATCAGGTTGCAAACTGAATATAATTTTTTTCTGCATCTAGCTCTGAAAAAATATTTGGCCTTCTAGCAGTGTGTGGGACTTTCTCTATTAGTCCATCTATACTGACCTCCATCAGGTTGCAAACTGAATATATTTTTTTTCTGCATCTACCTCTGAAAAAATATTGGGCTTCTAGCTGTGTGTGGGACTTGTTCTATTAATCCATCTATATAGACCTCCATCAGGTAGCAAACTGAATATAATTTTTTTCTGCATCTACCTCTGAAAAAATATTTGGGCTTCTAGCTGTGTGTGGGATTGTTCTATTAGTCCATCTATACTGACCTCCATCAGGTTGCAAACTGAATATAATTTTTTTCTGCATCTAGCTCTGAAAAAATATTTGGCCTTCTAGAAGTGTGTGGGACTTTCTCTATTAGTCCATCTATACTGACCTCCATCAGGTTGCAAACTGAATATATTTTTTTTCTGCATCTACCTTTGAAAAAATATTGTGCTTCTAGCAGTGTGTGGGACTTTCTCTATTAGTCCATCTATACTGACCTCCATCACGCTGCAAATTCAAAATAATTTTTTGTCTGCATCTAGCTCTGAAAAAATATTTGGCCTTCTAGCAGTGTGTGGGACTTTCTCTATTAGTCCATCTATACTGACCTCCATCAGGTTGCAAATTAAAAATAATTTTTATCTGCATCTACCTCTGAAAAAATATTTGGGCTTCTAGCTGTGTGTGGGACTTGTTCTATTAGTCCATCTATACTGACCTCCATCAGGTTGCAAACTGAATATAATTTTTTTCTGCATCTAGCTCTGAAAAGATATTTGGCCTTCTAGCAGTGTGTGGGACTTTCTCTATTAGTCCATCTATACTGATCTCCATCAGGTTGTAAATTAAAAATAATTTTTATCTGCATCTAGCTCTGAAAAAATATTTGGCCTTCTAGCAGTGTGTGGGACTATCTCTATTAGTCCATCTATACTGACCTCCATCATCTTGCAAACTGAATATATTTTTTTTCTGCATCTACCTCTGAAAAAATATTGGGCTTCTAGCTGTGTGTGGGACTTGTTCTATTAATCCATCTATACAGACCTCCATCAGGTAGCAAACTGAATATAATTTTTTTCTGCATCTACCTCTGAAAAAATATTTAGGCTTCTAGCTGTGTGTGGGACTTGTTCTATTAGTCCATCTATACTGACCTCTATCAGGTTGCAAACTGAATATAATTTTTTTCTGCATCTAGCTCTGAAAAAATATTTGGCCTTCTAGCAGTGTGTGGGACTTTCTCTATTAGTCCATCTATACTGACCTCCATCAGGTTGCAAATTAAAAATTATTTATATCTGCATCTAGCTCTGAAAAAATATTTGACCTTCTAGCAGTGTGTGGGACTTTCTCTATTAGACCATCTATACTGACCTCCATCAGGTTGCAAATTCAAAATAATTTTTTGTCTGCATGTAGCTCTGAAAAAATATTTGGCCTTCTAGCAGTGTGTGGGACTTTCTCTATTAGTCCATCTAAACTGACCTCCATCAGGTTGCAAATTAAAAATAATTTTTATCTGCATCTACCTATGAAAAAATATTTGGCCTTCTAGCTGTGTGTGGGACTTGTTCTATTAGTCCATCTATACTGACCTCCATCAGGTTGCAAACTGAATATAATTTTTTTCTGCATCTAGCTCTGAAAAAATATTTGGCCTTCTAGCAGTGTGTGGGACTTTCTCTATTAGTCCATCTATACTGACCTCCATCAGGTTGCAAATTAAAAATAATTTATATCTGCATCTAGCTCTGAAAAAATATTTGGCCTTCCAGTAGTGTGTGGGACTTTCTCTATTAGTCCATCTATACTGATCTCCATCAGGTTGCAAATTAAAAATAATTTTTATCTGCATCTACCTCTGAAAAAATATTTGGGCTTCTAGCTGTGTGTGGGACTTGTTCTATTAGTCCATCTATACTGACCTCCATCAGGTTGCAAACTGAATATAATTTTTTTCTGCATCTAGCTCTGAAAAGATATTTGGCCTTCTAGCAGTGTGTGGGACTTTCTCTATTAGTCCATCTATACTGACCTCCATCAGGTTGCAAATTAAAAATAATTTTTATCTGCATCTAGCTCTGAAAAAATATTTGGACTTCTAGCAGTGTGTGGGACTTTCTCTATTAGTCCATCTATACTGACCTCCATCAGCTTGCAAATTAAAAATAATTTTTTGTCTGCATCCAGCTCTGAAAAAATATTTGGCCTTCTAGCAGTGTGTGGGACTTTCTCTATTAGTCCATCTATACTGACCTCCATCAGGTTGCAAATTCAAAATAATTTTTTATCTTCATCTAGCTCTGAAAAAATATTTGGCCTTCTAGCAGTGTGTGGGACTTTCTCTATTAGTCCATCTATACTGACCTCCATCATGTTGCAAATTAAAAATAATTTTTATCTGCATCTACCTATGAAAAAATATTTGGCTTTCTAGCTGTGTGTGGGACTTGTTCTATTAGTCCATCTATACTGACCTCCATCAGGTTGCAAACTGAATATAATTTCTTTCTGCATCTAGCTCTGAAAAAATATTTGGCCTTCTAGCAGTGTGTGGGACTTTCTCTATTAGTCCATCTATACTGACCTCCATCAGGTTGCAAATTAAAAATAATTTATATCTGCATCTAGCTCTGAAAAAATATTTGGCCTTCCAGTAGTGTGTGGGACATTCTCTATTAGTCCATCTATACTGACCTCCATCAGGTTGCAAATTAAAAATAATTTTTTGTCTGCATCTAGCTCTGAAAAAATATTTGGCCTTCTAGCAGTGTGTGGGACTTTCTCTATTAGTCCATCTATACTGACCTCCATCAGGTTGCAAACTGAATATATTTTTTTTCTGTATCTACCTCTGAAAAAATATTTGGGCTTCTAGCTGTGTGTGGGACTTGTTCTATTAGTCCATCTATACTGACCTCCATCAGGTTGCAAACTGAATATAATTTTTTTCTGCATCTAGCTCTGAAAAAATATTTGGCCTTCTAGCAGTGTGTGGGACTTTCTCTATTAGTCCATCTATACTGACCTCCATCAGGTTGCAAATTCAAAATAATTTTTTGTCTGCATCTAGCTCTGAAAAAATATTTGGCCTTCTAGCAGTGTGTGGGACTTTCTCTATTAGTCCATCTATACTGACCTCCATCAGGCTGCAAATTAAAAATAATTTTTATCTGCATCTACCTCTGAAAAAATATTTGGCCCTCTAGCTGTATGTGGGACTTTCTCTATTAGTCCATCTATACTGACCTCCATCAGGTTGCAAATTAAAAATAATTTATATCTGCATCTAGCTCTGAAAAAATATTTGGCCTTCTAGCAGTGTGTGGGACTTTCTCTATTAGTCCATCTATACTGACCTCCATCAGGTTGCAAATAAAAAATAATTTTTTGTCTGCATCTAGCTCTGAAAAAATATTTGGCCTTCTAGCAGTGTGTGGGACTTTCTCTATTAGTCCATCTATACTGACCTCCATCAGGTTGCAAACTGAATATATTTTTTTTCTGCATCTACCTCTGAAAAAATATTTGGGCTTCTAGCTGTGTGTGGGACTTGTTCTATTAGTCCATCTATACTGACCTCCATCAGGTTGCAAACTGAATATAATTTTTTTCTGCATCTAGCTCTGAAAAAATATTTGGCCTTCTAGCAGTGTGTGGGACTTTCTCTATTAGTCCATCTATACTGACCTCCATCAGGTTGCAAATTAAATATAATTTATATTTGCATCTAGCTCTGAAAAAGTATTTGGCCTTCTAGCAGTGTGTGGGACTTTCTCTATTAGTCCATCTATACTGACCTCCATCAGGTTGCAAATTAAAAATAATTTTTTGTCTGCATCTAGCTCTGAAAAAATATTTGGCCTTCTAGCAGTGTGTGGGACTTTCTCTATTAGTCCATCTATACTGACCTCCATCAGGTTGCAAATTAAAAATAATTTTAATCTGCATCTAGCTCTGAAAAAATATTTGGCCTTCTAGCAGTGTGTGGGACTTTCTCTATTAGTCCATCTATACTGACCTCCATCAGGTTGCAAATTAAAAATAATTTTTTGTCTGCATCTAGCTCTGAAAAAATATTTGGCCTTCTAGCAGTGTGTAGGACTTTTTATATTAGTCCATCTATACTGACCTCCATCAGGCTGCAAATTAAAAATAATTTTTATCTGCATCTACCTCTGAAAAAATATTTGGCCTTCTAGCTGTGTGTGGGACTTGTTCTATTAGTCCATCTATACTGACCTCCATCAGGTTGCAAACTGAATATAATTTTTTTCTGCATCTAGCTCTGAAAAAATATTTGGCCTTCTAGCAGTGTGTGGGACTTTCTCTATTAGTCCATCTACACTGACCTCCATCAGGTTGCAAACTGAATATATTTTTTTTCTGCATCTACCTCTGAAAAAATATTGGGCTTCTAGCTGTGTGTGGGACTTGTTCTATTAATCCATCTATATAGACCTCCATCAGGTAGCAAACTGAATATAATTTTTTTCTGCATCTACCTCTGAAAAAATATTTGGGCTTCTAGCTGTGTGTGGGATTGTTCTATTAGTCCATCTATACTGACCTCCATCAGGTTGCAAACTGAATATAATTTTTTTCTGCATCTAGCTCTGAAAAAATATTTGGCCTTCTAGCAGTGTGTGGGACTTTCTCTATTAGTCCATGTATACTGACCTCCATCAGGTTGCAAATTAAAAATAATTTATATCTGCATCTAGCTCTGAAAAAATATTTGACCTTCTAGCAGTGTGTGGGACTTTCTCTATTAGTCCATCTATACTGACCTCCATCAGGTTGCAAATTAAAAATAATTTTTTGTCTGCATCTAGCTCTGAAAAAATATTTGGCCTTCTAGCAGTGTGTGGGACTTTCTCTATTAGTCCATCTATACTGACCTCCATCAGGTTGCAAACTGAATATATTTTTTTTCTGCATCTACCTCTGAAAAAATATTGGGCTTTTAACTGTGTGTGGGACTTGTTCTATTAGTCCATCTATACTGACCTCCATCAGGTTGCAAACTGAATATAATTTTTTTCTGCATCTAGCTCTGAAAAAATATTTGGCCTTCTAGAAGTGTGTGGGACTTTCTCTATTAGTCCATCTATACTGACCTCCATCAGGTTGCAAACTGAATATATTTTTTTTCTGCATCTACCTTTGAAAAAATATTGTGCTTCTAGCAGTGTGTGGGACTTTCTCTATTAGTCCATCTATACTGACCTCCATCACGCTGCAAATTCAAAATAATTTTTTGTCTGCATCTAGCTCTGAAAAAATATTTGGCCTTCTAGCAGTGTGTGGGACTTTCTCTATTAGTCCATCTATACTGACCTCCATCAGGTTGCAAATTAAAAATAATTTTTATCTACATCTACCTCTGAAAAAATATTTGGGCTTCTAGCTGTGTGTGGGACTTGTTCTATTAGTCCATCTATACTGACCTCCATCAGGTTGCAAACTGAATATAATTTTTTTCTGCATCTAGCTCTGAAAAGATATTTGGCCTTCTAGCAGTGTGTGGGACTTTCTCTATTAGTCCATCTATACTGACCTCCATCAGGTTGTAAATTAAAAATAATTTTTATCTGCATCTAGCTCTGAAAAAATATTTGGCCTTCTAGCAGTGTGTGGGACTTTCTCTATTAGTCCATGTATACTGACCTCCATCAGGTTGCAAACTGAATATATTTTTTTTCTGCATCTACCTCTGAAAAAATATTGGGCTTCTAGCTGTGTGTGGGACTTGTTCTATTAATCCATCTATACAGACCTCCATCAGGTAGCAAACTGAATATAATTTTTTTCTGCATCTACCTCTGAAAAAATATTTGGGCTTCTAGCTGTGTGTGGGACTTGTTCTATTAGTCCATCTATACTGACCTCTATCAGGTTGCAAACTGAATATAATTTTTTTCTGCATCTAGCTCTGAATAAATATTTGGCCTTCTAGCAGTGTGTGGGACTTTCTCTATTAGTCCATCTATACTGACCTCCATCAGGTTGCAAATTAAAAATAATTTATATCTGCATCTAGCTCTGAAAAAATATTTGACCTTCTAGCAGTGTGTGGGACTTTCTCTATTAGACCATCTATACTGACCTCCATCAGGTTGCAAATTCAAAATAATTTTTTGTCTGCATGTAGCTCTGAAAAAATATTTGGCCTTCTAGCAGTGTGTGGGACTTTCTCTATTAGTCCATCTATACTGACCTCCATCAGGTTGCAAATTAAAAATAATTTTTATCTGCATCTACCTATGAAAAAATATTTGGCCTTCTAGCTGTGTGTGGGACTTGTTCTATTAGTCCATCTATACTGACCTCCATCAGGTTGCAAACTGAATATAATTTTTTTCTGCATCTAGCTCTGAAAAAATATTTGGCCTTCTAGCAGTGTGTGGGACTTTCTCTATTAGTCCATCTATACTGACCTCCATCAGGTTGCAAATTAAAAATAATTTATATCTGCATCTAGCTCTGAAAAAATATTTGGCCTTCCAGTAGTGTGTGGGACTTTCTCTATTAGTCCATCTATACTGACCTCCATCAGGTTGCAAATTAAAAATAATTTTTTGTCTGCATCTAGCTCTGAAAAAATATTTGGCCTTCTAGCAGTGTGTGGGACTTTCTCTATTAGTCCATCGATACTGACCTCCATCAGGTTGCAAACTGAATATATTTTTTTTCTGCATCTACCTCTGAAAAAATATTGGGCTTTTAACTGTGTGTGGGACTTGTTCTATTAATCCATCTATACAGACCTCCATCAGGTTGCAAACTGAATATAATTTTTTTCTGCATCTACCTCTGAAAAAATATTTGGGCTTCTAGCTGTGTGTGGGACTTGTTCTATTAGTCCATCTATACTGACCTCCATCAGGTTGCAAACTGAATATATTTTTTTTCTGCATCTACCTCTGAAAAAATATTGGGCTTTTAACTGTGTGTGGGACTTGTTCTATTAGTCCATCTATACTGACCTCCATCAGGTTGCAAACTGAATATAATTTTTTTCTGCATCTAGCTCTGAAAAAATATTTGGCCTTCTAGAAGTGTGTGGGACTTTCTCTATTAGTCCATCTATACTGACCTCCATCAGGTTGCAAACTGAATATATTTTTTTTCTGCATCTACCTTTGAAAAAATATTGTGCTTCTAGCAGTGTGTGGGACTTTCTCTATTAGTCCATCTATACTGACCTCCATCACGCTGCAAATTCAAAATAATTTTTTGTCTGCATCTAGCTCTGAAAAAATATTTGGCCTTCTAGCAGTGTGTGGGACTTTCTCTATTAGTCCATCTATACTGACCTCCATCAGGTTGCAAATTAAAAATAATTTTTATCTGCATCTACCTCTGAAAAAATATTTGGGCTTCTAGCTGTGTGTGGGACTTGTTCTATTAGTCCATCTATACTGACCTCCATCAGGTTGCAAACTGAATATAATTTTTTTCTGCATCTAGCTCTGAAAAGATATTTGGCCTTCTAGCAGTGTGTGGGACTTTCTCTATTAGTCCATCTATACTGACCTCCATCAGGTTGTAAATTAAAAATAATTTTTATCTGCATCTAGCTCTGAAAAAATATTTGGCCTTCTAGCAGTGTGTGGGACTATCTCTATTAGTCCATCTATACTGACCTCCATCAGGTTGCAAACTGAATATATTTTTTTTCTGCATCTACCTCTGAAAAAATATTGGGCTTCTAGCTGTGTGTGGGACTTGTTCTATTAATCCATCTATACAGACCTCCATCAGGTAGCAAACTGAATATAATTTTTTTCTGCATCTACCTCTGAAAAAATATTTAGGCTTCTAGCTGTGTGTGGGACTTGTTCTATTAGTCCATCTATACTGACCTCTATCAGGTTGCAAACTGAATATAATTTTTTTCTGCATCTAGCTCTGAAAAAATATTTGGCCTTCTAGCAGTGTGTGGGACTTTCTCTATTAGTCCATCTATACTGACCTCCATCAGGTTGCAAATTAAAAATTATTTATATCTGCATCTAGCTCTGAAAAAATATTTGACCTTCTAGCAGTGTGTGGGACTTTCTCTATTAGACCATCTATACTGACCTCCATCAGGTTGCAAATTCAAAATAATTTTTTGTCTGCATGTAGCTCTGAAAAAATATTTGGCCTTCTAGCAGTGTGTGGGACTTTCTCTATTAGTCCATCTATACTGACCTCCATCAGGTTGCAAATTAAAAATAATTTTTATCTGCATCTACCTATGAAAAAATATTTGGCCTTCTAGCTGTGTGTGGGACTTGTTCTATTAGTCCATCTATACTGACCTCCATCAGGTTGCAAACTGAATATAATTTTTTTCTGCATCTAGCTCTGAAAAAATATTTGGCCTTCTAGCAGTGTGTGGGACTTTCTCTATTAGTCCATCTATACTGACCTCCATCAGGTTGCAAATTAAAAATAATTTATATCTGCATCTAGCTCTGAAAAAATATTTGGCCTTCCAGTAGTGTGTGGGACTTTCTCTATTAGTCCATCTATACTGACCTCCATCAGGTTGCAAATTAAAAATAATTTTTTGTCTGCATCTAGCTCTGAAAAAATATTTGGCCTTCTAGCAGTGTGTGGGACTTTCTCTATTAGTCCATCGATACTGACCTCCATCAGGTTGCAAACTGAATATATTTTTTTTCTGCATCTACCTCTGAAAAAATATTGGGCTTTTAACTGTGTGTGGGACTTGTTCTATTAATCCATCTATACAGACCTCCATCAGGTTGCAAACTGAATATAATTTTTTTCTGCATCTACCTCTGAAAAAATATTTGGGCTTCTAGCTGTGTGTGGGACTTGTTCTATTAGTCCATCTATACTGACCTCCATCAGGTTGCAAACTGAATATATTTTTTTTCTGCATCTACCTCTGAAAAAATATTGGGCTTTTAACTGTGTGTGGGACTTGTTCTATTAGTCCATCTATACTGACCTCCATCAGGTTGCAAACTGAATATAATTTTTTTCTGCATCTAGCTCTGAAAAAATATTTGGCCTTCTAGAAGTGTGTGGGACTTTCTCTATTAGTCCATCTATACTGACCTCCATCAGGTTGCAAACTGAATATATTTTTTTTCTGCATCTACCTTTGAAAAAATATTGTGCTTCTAGCAGTGTGTGGGACTTTCTCTATTAGTCCATCTATACTGACCTCCATCACGCTGCAAATTCAAAATAATTTTTTGTCTGCATCTAGCTCTGAAAAAATATTTGGCCTTCTAGCAGTGTGTGGGACTTTCTCTATTAGTCCATCTATACTGACCTCCATCAGGTTGCAAATTAAAAATAATTTTTATCTGCATCTACCTCTGAAAAAATATTTGGGCTTCTAGCTGTGTGTGGGACTTGTTCTATTAGTCCATCTATACTGACCTCCATCAGGTTGCAAACTGAATATAATTTTTTTCTGCATCTAGCTCTGAAAAGATATTTGGCCTTCTAGCAGTGTGTGGGACTTTCTCTATTAGTCCATCTATACTGACCTCCATCAGGTTGTAAATTAAAAATAATTTTTATCTGCATCTAGCTCTGAAAAAATATTTGGCCTTCTAGCAGTGTGTGGGACTATCTCTATTAGTCCATCTATACTGACCTCCATCAGGTTGCAAACTGAATATATTTTTTTTCTGCATCTACCTCTGAAAAAATATTGGGCTTCTAGCTGTGTGTGGGACTTGTTCTATTAATCCATCTATACAGACCTCCATCAGGTAGCAAACTGAATATAATTTTTTTCTGCATCTACCTCTGAAAAAATATTTAGGCTTCTAGCTGTGTGTGGGACTTGTTCTATTAGTCCATCTATACTGACCTCTATCAGGTTGCAAACTGAATATAATTTTTTTCTGCATCTAGCTCTGAAAAAATATTTGGCCTTCTAGCAGTGTGTGGGACTTTCTCTATTAGTCCATCTATACTGACCTCCATCAGGTTGCAAATTAAAAATTATTTATATCTGCATCTAGCTCTGAAAAAATATTTGACCTTCTAGCAGTGTGTGGGACTTTCTCTATTAGACCATCTATACTGACCTCCATCAGGTTGCAAATTCAAAATAATTTTTTGTCTGCATGTAGCTCTGAAAAAATATTTGGCCTTCTAGCAGTGTGTGGGACTTTCTCTATTAGTCCATCTATACTGACCTCCATCAGGTTGCAAATTAAAAATAATTTTTATCTGCATCTACCTATGAAAAAATATTTGGCCTTCTAGCTGTATGTGGGACTTGTTCTATTAGTCCATCTATACTGACCTCCATCAGGTTGCAAACTGAATATAATTTTTTTCTGCATCTAGCTCTGAAAAAATATTTGGCCTTCTAGCAGTGTGTGGGACTTTCTCTATTAGTCCATCTATACTGACCTCCATCAGGTTGCAAATGAAAAATAATTTATATCTGCATCTAGCTCTGAAAAAATATTTGGCCTTCCAGTAGTGTGTGGGACTTTCTCTATTAGTCCATCTATACTGACCTCCATCAGGTTGCAAATTAAAAATAATTTTTATCTGCATCTACCTCTGAAAAAATATTTGGGCTTCTAGCTGTGTGTGGGACTTGTTCTATTAGTCCATCTATACTGACCTCCATCAGGTTGCAAACTGAATATAATTTTTTTCTGCATCTAGCTCTGAAAAGATATTTGGCCTTCTAGCAGTGTGTGGGACTTTCTCTATTAGTCCATCTATACTGACCTCCATCAGGTTGCAAATTAAAAATAATTTTTATCTGCATCTAGCTCTGAAAAAATATTTGGACTTCTAGCAGTGTGTGGGACTTTCTCTATTAGTCCATCTATACTGACCTCCATCAGCTTGCAAATTAAAAATAATTTTTTGTCTGCATCCAGCTCTGAAAAAATATTTGGCCTTCTAGCAGTGTGTGGGACTTTCTCTATTAGTCCATCTATACTGACCTCCATCAGGTTGCAAATTCAAAATAATTTTTTATCTGCATCTAGCTCTGAAAAAATATTTGGCCTTCTAGCAGTGTGTGGGACTTTCTCTATTAGTCCATCTATACTGACCTCCATCATGTTGCAAATTAAAAATAATTTTTATCTGCATCTACCTATGAAAAAATATTTGGCTTTCTAGCTGTGTGTGGGACTTGTTCTATTAGTCCATCTATACTGACCTCCATCAGGTTGCAAACTGAATATAATTTCTTTCTGCATCTAGCTCTGAAAAAATATTTGGCCTTCTAGCAGTGTGTGGGACTTTCTCTATTAGTCCATCTATACTGACCTCCATCAGGTTGCAAATTAAAAATAATTTATATCTGCATCTAGCTCTGAAAAAATATTTGGCCTTCCAGTAGTGTGTGGGACATTCTCTATTAGTCCATCTATACTGACCTCCATCAGGTTGCAAATTAAAAATAATTTTTTGTCTGCATCTAGCTCTGAAAAAATATTTGGCCTTCTAGCAGTGTGTGGGACTTTCTCTATTAGTCCATCTATACTGACCTCCATCAGGTTGCAAACTGAATATATTTTTTTTCTGTATCTACCTCTGAAAAAATATTTGGGCTTCTAGCTGTGTGTGGGACTTGTTCTATTAGTCCATCTATACTGACCTCCATCAGGTTGCAAACTGAATATAATTTTTTTCTGCATCTAGCTCTGAAAAAATATTTGGCCTTCTAGCAGTGTGTGGGACTTTCTCTATTAGTCCATCTATACTGACCTCCATCAGGTTGCAAACTGAATATATTTTTTTTCTGCATCTACCTCTGAAAAAATATTCGGCTTCTAGCTGTATGTGGGACTTGTTCAATTAATCCATCTATACAGACCTCCATCAGGTTGCAAACTGAATATAATTTTTTTCTGCATCTACCTCTGAAAAAATATTTGGGCTTCTAGCTGTGTGTGGGACTTGTTCTATTAGTCCATCTATACTGACCTCCATCAGGTTGCAAACTGAATAGAATTTTTTTCTGCATCTAGCTCTGAAAAAATATTTGGCCTTCTAGCAGTGTGGGACATTCTCTATTAGTCCATCTATACTGACCTCCATCAGGTTGCAAATTAAAAATAATTTATACCTGCATCTAGCTCTGAAAAAATATTTGGCCTTCTAGCAGTGTGTGGGACTTTCTCTATTAGTCCATCTATACTGACCTCCATCAGGTTGCAAATTAAAAATAATTTTTTGTCTGCATCTAGCTCTGAAAAAATATTTGGCCTTCTAGCAGTGTGTGGGACTCTCTCTATTAGTCCATCTATACTGACCTCCATCAGGTTGCAAATTAAAAATAATTTTTTGTCTGCATCTAGCTCTGAAAAAATATTTGGCCTTCTAGCAGTGTGTGGGACTCTCTCTATTAGTCCATCTATACTGACCTCCATCAGGCTGCAAATTAAAAATAATTTTTATCTGCATCTACCTCTGAAAAAATATTTGGGCTTCTAGCTGTGTGTGGGACTTGTTCTATTAGTCCATCTATACTGACCTCCATCAGGTTGCAAACTGAATATAATTTTTTTGTGCATCTAGCTCTGAAAAAATATTTGGCCTTCTAGCAGTATGTGGGACTTTCTCTATTAGTCCATCTATACTGACCTCCTTCAGGTTGCAAATTAAAAATAATTTTTTGTCTGCATCTAGCTCTGAAAAAATATTTGGCCTTCTAGCTGTGTGTGGGACTTTCTATATTAGTCCATCTATACTGACCTCCATCAGGTTGCAAACTGAATATATTTTTTTTCTGCATCTACCTCTGAAAAAATATTTGGCCTTCTAGCTGTGTGTGGGACTTTCTCTATTAGTCCATCTATACTGACCTCCATCAGGTTGCAAACTGAATATATTTTTTTTCTGCATCTACCTCTGAAAAAATAGTTGGCCTTCTAGCTGTGTGTGGGACTTG
The DNA here is from genome assembly GCF_046119375.1 of Phyllobates terribilis. NCBI lineage: Eukaryota > Metazoa > Chordata > Amphibia > Anura > Dendrobatidae > Phyllobates > Phyllobates terribilis. The sequence goes on from NW_027362761.1 coordinate 290,338,276, forward strand.
TTCTATTAGTCCATCTATACTGACCTCCATCAGGTTGCAAACTGAATATAATTTTTTTGTGCATCTAGCTCTGAAAAAATATTTGGCCTTCTAGCAGTGTGTGGGACTTTCTCTATTAGTCCATCTATACTGACCTCCATCAGGTTGCAAATTCAAAATAATTTTTTGTCTGCATCTAGCTCTGAAAAAATATTTGGCCTTCTAGCAGTGTGTGGGACTTTCTCTATTAGTCCATCTATACTGACCTCCATCAGGCTGCAAATTAAAAATAATTTTTATCTGCATCTACCTCTGAAAAAATATTTGGCCTTCTAGCTGTATGTGGGACTTTCTCTATTAGTCCATCTATACTGACCTCCATCAGGTTGCAAACTGAATATATTTTTTTTCTGTATCTACCTCTGAAAAAATATTTGGGCTTCTAGCTGTGTGTGGGACTTGTTCTATTAGTCCATCTATACTGACCTCCATCAGGTTGCAAACTGAATATAATTTTTTTCTGCATCTAGCTCTGAAAAAATATTTGGCCTTCTAGCAGTGTGTGGGACTTTCTCTATTAGTCCATCTATACTGACCTCCATCAGGTTGCAAACTGAATATATTTTTTTTCTGCATCTACCTCTGAAAAAATATTCGGCTTCTAGCTGTATGTGGGACTTGTTCTATTAATCCATCTATACAGACCTCCATCAGGTTGCAAACTGAATATAATTTTTTTCTGCATCTACCTCTGAAAAAATATTTGGGCTTCTAGCTGTGTGTGGGACTTGTTCTATTAGTCCATCTATACTGACCTCCATCAGGTTGCAAACTGAATAGAATTTTTTTCTGCATCTAGCTCTGAAAAAATATTTGGCCTTCTAGCAGTGTGGGACATTCTCTATTAGTCCATCTATACTGACCTCCATCAGGTTGCAAATTAAAAATAATATATACCTGCATCTAGCTCTGAAAAAATATTTGGCCTTCTAGCAGTGTGTGGGACTTTCTCTATTAGTCCATCTATACTGACCTCCATCAGGTTGCAAATTAAAAATAATTTTTTGTCTGCATCTAGCTCTGAAAAAATATTTGGCCTTCTAGCAGTGTGTGGGACTCTCTCTATTAGTCCATCTATACTGACCTCCATCAGGTTGCAAATTAAAAATAATTTTTTGTCTGCATCTAGCTCTGAAAAAATATTTGGCCTTGTAGCAGTGTGTGGGACTCTCTCTATTAGTCCATCTATACTGACCTCCATCAGGCTGCAAATTAAAAATAATTTTTATCTGCATCTACCTCTGAAAAAATATTTGGGCTTCTAGCTGTGTGTGGGACTTGTTCTATTAGTCCATCTATACTGACCTCCATCAGGTTGCAAACTGAATATAATTTTTTTGTGCATCTAGCTCTGAAAAAATATTTGGCCTTCTAGCAGTATGTGGGACTTTCTCTATTAGTCCATCTATACTGACCTCCTTCAGGTTGCAAATTAAAAATAATTTTTTGTCTGCATCTAGCTCTGAAAAATATTTGGCCTTCTAGCTGTGTGTGGGACTTTCTATATTAGTCCATCTATACTGACCTCCATCAGGTTGCAAACTGAATATATTTTTTTTCTGCATCTACCTCTGAAAAAATATTTGGCCTTCTAGCTGTGTGTGGGACTTTCTCTATTAGTCCATCTATACTGACCTCCATCAGGTTGCAAACTGAATATATTTTTTTTCTGCATCTACCTCTGAAAAAATAGTTGGCCTTCTAGCTGTGTGTGGGACTTGTTCTATTAGTCCATCTATACTGACCTCCATCAGGTTGCAAACTGAATATAATTTTTTTGTGCATCTAGCTCTGAAAAAATATTTGGCCTTCTAGCAGTGTGTGGGACTTTCTCTATTAGTCCATCTATACTGACCTCCATCAGGTTGCAAATTCAAAATAATTTTTTGTCTGCATCTAGCTCTGAAAAAATATTTGGCCTTCTAGCAGTGTGTGGGACTTTCTCTATTAGTCCATCTATACTGACCTCCATCAGGCTGCAAATTAAAAATAATTTTTATCTGCATCTACCTCTGAAAAAATATTTGGCCTTCTAGCTGTATGTGGGACTTTCTCTATTAGTCCATCTATACTGACCTCCATCAGGTTGCAAATTAAAAATAATTTATATCTGCATCTAGCTCTGAAAAAATATTTGGCCTTCTAGCAGTGTGTGGGACTTTCTCTATTAGTCCATCTATACTGACCTCCATCAGGTTGCAAATAAAAAATAATTTTTTGTCTGCATCTAGCTCTGAAAAAATATTTGGCCTTCTAGCAGTGTGTGGGACTTTCTCTATTAGTCCATCTATACTGACCTCCATCAGGTTGCAAACTGAATATATTTTTTTTCTGCATCTACCTCTGAAAAAATATTTGGGCTTCTAGCTGTGTGTGGGACTTGTTCTATTAGTCCATCTATACTGACCTCCATCAGGTTGCAAACTGAATATAATTTTTTTCTGCATCTAGCTCTGAAAAAATATTTGGCCTTCTAGCAGTGTGTGGGACTTTCTCTATTAGTCCATCTATACTGACCTCCATCAGGTTGCAAATTAAATATAATTTATATTTGCATCTAGCTCTGAAAAAGTATTTGGCCTTCTAGCAGTGTGTGGGACTTTCTCTATTAGTCCATCTATACTGACCTCCATCAGGTTGCAAATTAAAAATAATTTTTTGTCTGCATCTAGCTCTGAAAAAATATTTGGCCTTCTAGCAGTGTGTGGGACTTTCTCTATTAGTCCATCTATACTGACCTCCATCAGGTTGCAAATTAAAAATAATTTTAATCTGCATCTAGCTCTGAAAAAATATTTGGTCTTCTAGCAGTGTGTGGGACTTTCTCTATTAGTCCATCTATACTGACCTCCATCAGGTTGCAAATTAAAAATAATTTTTTGTCTGCATCTAGCTCTGAAAAAATATTTGGCCTTCTAGCAGTGTGTAGGACTTTTTATATTAGTCCATCTATACTGACCTCCATCAGGCTGCAAATTAAAAATAATTTTTATCTGCATCTACCTCTGAAAAAATATTTGGCCTTCTAGCTGTGTGTGGGACTTGTTCTATTAGTCCATCTATACTGACCTCCATCAGGTTGCAAACTGAATATAATTTTTTTCTGCATCTAGCTCTGAAAAAATATTTGGCCTTCTAGCAGTGTGTGGGACTTTCTCTATTAGTCCATCTACACTGACCTCCATCAGGTTGCAAACTGAATATATTTTTTTTCTGCATCTACCTCTGAAAAAATATTGGGCTTCTAGCTGTGTGTGGGACTTGTTCTATTAATCCATCTATATAGACCTCCATCAGGTAGCAAACTGAATATAATTTTTTTCTGCATCTACCTCTGAAAAAATATTTGGGCTTCTAGCTGTGTGTGGGATTGTTCTATTAGTCCATCTATACTGACCTCCATCAGGTTGCAAACTGAATATAATTTTTTTCTGCATCTAGCTCTGAAAAAATATTTGGCCTTCTAGCAGTGTGTGGGACTTTCTCTATTAGTCCATGTATACTGACCTCCATCAGGTTGCAAATTAAAAATAATTTATATCTGCATCTAGCTCTGAAAAAATATTTGACCTTCTAGCAGTGTGTGGGACTTTCTCTATTAGTCCATCTATACTGACCTCCATCAGGTTGCAAATTAAAAATAATTTTTTGTCTGCATCTAGCTCTGAAAAAATATTTGGCCTTCTAGCAGTGTGTGGGACTTTCTCTATTAGTCCATCTATACTGACCTCCATCAGGTTGCAAACTGAATATATTTTTTTTCTGCATCTACCTCTGAAAAAATATTGGGCTTTTAACTGTGTGTGGGACTTGTTCTATTAGTCCATCTATACTGACCTCCATCAGGTTGCAAACTGAATATAATTTTTTTCTGCATCTAGCTCTGAAAAAATATTTGGCCTTCTAGAAGTGTGTGGGACTTTCTCTATTAGTCCATCTATACTGACCTCCATCAGGTTGCAAACTGAATATATTTTTTTTCTGCATCTACCTTTGAAAAAATATTGTGCTTCTAGCAGTGTGTGGGACTTTCTCTATTAGTCCATCTATACTGACCTCCATCACGCTGCAAATTCAAAATAATTTTTTGTCTGCATCTAGCTCTGAAAAAATATTTGGCCTTCTAGCAGTGTGTGGGACTTTCTCTATTAGTCCATCTATACTGACCTCCATCAGGTTGCAAATTAAAAATAATTTTTATCTACATCTACCTCTGAAAAAATATTTGGGCTTCTAGCTGTGTGTGGGACTTGTTCTATTAGTCCATCTATACTGACCTCCATCAGGTTGCAAACTGAATATAATTTTTTTCTGCATCTAGCTCTGAAAAGATATTTGGCCTTCTAGCAGTGTGTGGGACTTTCTCTATTAGTCCATCTATACTGACCTCCATCAGGTTGTAAATTAAAAATAATTTTTATCTGCATCTAGCTCTGAAAAAATATTTGGCCTTCTAGCAGTGTGTGGGACTTTCTCTATTAGTCCATGTATACTGACCTCCATCAGGTTGCAAACTGAATATATTTTTTTTCTGCATCTACCTCTGAAAAAATATTGGGCTTCTAGCTGTGTGTGGGACTTGTTCTATTAATCCATCTATACAGACCTCCATCAGGTAGCAAACTGAATATAATTTTTTTCTGCATCTACCTCTGAATAAATATTTGGGCTTCTAGCTGTGTGTGGGACTTGTTCTATTAGTCCATCTATACTGACCTCTGTCAGGTTGCAAACTGAATATAATTTTTTTCTGCATCTAGCTCTGAAAAAATATTTGGCCTTCTAGCAGTGTGTGGGACTTTCTCTATTAGTCCATCTATACTGACCTCCATCAGGTTGCAAATTAAAAATAATTTATATCTGCATCTAGCTCTGAAAAAATATGTGACCTTCTAGCAGTGTGTGGGACTTTCTCTATTAGACCATCTATACTGACCTCCATCAGGTTGCAAATTCAAAATAATTTTTTGTCTGCATGTAGCTCTGAAAAAATATTTGGCCTTCTAGCAGTGTGTGGGACTTTCTCTATTAGTCCATCTATACTGACCTCCATCAGGTTGCAAATTAAAAATAATTTTTATCTGCATCTACCTATGAAAAAATATTTGGCCTTCTAGCTGTGTGTGGGACTTGTTCTATTAGTCCATCTATACTGACCTCCATCAGGTTGCAAACTGAATATAATTTTTTTCTGCATCTAGCTCTGAAAAAATATTTGGCCTTCTAGCAGTGTGTGGGACTTTCTCTATTAGTCCATCTATACTGACCTCCATCAGGTTGCAAATTAAAAATAATTTATATCTGCATCTAGCTCTGAAAAAATATTTGGCCTTCCAGTAGTGTGTGGGACTTTCTCTATTAGTCCATCTATACTGACCTCCATCAGGTTGCAAATTAAAAATAATTTTTTGTCTGCATCTAGCTCTGAAAAAATATTTGGCCTTCTAGCAGTGTGTGGGACTTTCTCTATTAGTCCATCGATACTGACCTCCATCAGGTTGCAAACTGAATATATTTTTTTTCTGCATCTACCTCTGAAAAAATATTGGGCTTTTAACTGTGTGTGGGACTTGTTCTATTAATCCATCTATACAGACCTCCATCAGGTTGCAAACTGAATATAATTTTTTTCTGCATCTACCTCTGAAAAAATATTTGGGCTTCTAGCTGTGTGTGGGACTTGTTCTATTAGTCCATCTATACTGACCTCCATCAGGTTGCAAACTGAATATAATTTTTTTCTGCATCTAGCTCTGAAAAAATATTTGGCCTTCTAGAAGTGTGTGGGACTTTCTCTATTAGTCCATCTATACTGACCTCCATCAGGTTGCAAACTGAATATATTTTTTTTCTGCATCTACCTTTGAAAAAATATTGGGCTTCTAGCAGTGTGTGGGACTTTCTCTATTAGTCCATCTGTACTGACCTCCATCACGCTGCAAATTCAAAATAATTTGTTGTCTGCATCTAGCTCTGAAAAAATATTTGGCCTTCTAGCAGTGTGTGGGACTTTCTCTATTAGTCCATCTATACTGACCTCCATCAGGTTGCAAATTAAAAATAATTTTTATCTGCATCTACCTCTGAAAAAATATTTGGGCTTCTAGCTGTGTGTGGGACTTGTTCTATTAGTCCATCTATACTGACCTCCATCAGGTTGCAAACTGAATATAATTTTTTTCTGCATCTAGCTCTGAAAAGATATTTGGTCTTCTAGCAGTGTGTGGGACTTTCTCTTTTAGTCAATCTATACTGACCTCCATCAGGTTGCAAATTAAAAATAATTTTTATCTGCATCTAGCTCTGAAAAAATATTTGGCCTTCTAGCAGTGTGTGGGACTTTCTCTATTAGTCCATCTATACTGACCTCCATCAGCTTGCAAATTAAAAATAATTTTTTGTCTGCATCTAGCTGTGAAAAAATATTTGGCCTTCTAGCAGTGTGTGGGACTTTCTCTATTAGTCCATCTATACTGACCTCCATCTGGTTGCAAATTCAAAATAATTTTTTGTCTGCATCTAGCTCTGAAAAAATATTTGGCCTTCTAGCAGTGTGTGTGACTTTCTCTATTAGTCCATCTATACTGACCTCCATCAGGTTGCAAATTAAAAATAATTTTTATCTGCATCTAACTATGAAAAAATATTTGGCCTTCTAGCTGTGTGTGAGACTTGTTCTATTAGTCCATCTATACTGACCTCCATCAGGTTGCAAACTGAATATAATTTTTTTCTGCATCTAGCTCTGAAAAAATATTTGGCCTTCTAGCAGTGTGTGGGACTTTCTCTATTAGTCCATCTATACTGACCTCCATCAGGTTGCAAATTAAAAATAATTTATATCTGCATCTAGCTCTGAAAAAATATTTGGCCTTCCAGTAGTGTGTGGGACTTTCTCTATTAGTCCATCTATACTGACCTCCATCAGGTTGCAAATTAAAAATAATTTTTTGTCTGCATCTAGCTCTCAAAAAATATTTGGCCTTCTAGCAGTGTGTGGGACTTTCTCTATTAGTCAATCTATACTGACCTCCATCAGGTTGCAAACTGAATATATTTTTTTTCTGCATCTACCTCTGAAAAAATATTTGGGCTTCTAGCTGTGTGTGGGACTTGTTCTATTAGTCCATCTATACTGACCTCCATCAGGTTGCAAACTGAATATAATTTTTTTCTGCATCTAGCTCTGAAAAAATATTTGGCCTTCTAGCAGTGTGTGGGACTTTCTCTATTAGTCCATCTATACTGACCTCCATCAGGTTGCAAATTAAAAATAATTTTTTGTCTGCATCTAGCTCTGAAAATATATTTGGCCTTCTAGCAGTGTGTGGGACTTTCTCTATTAGTCCATCTATACTGACCTCCATCAGGTTGCAAACTGAATATTTTTTTTTCTGCATCTACCTCTGAAAAAATATTGGGCTTCTAGCTGTATGTGGGACTTGTTCTATTAATCCATCTATACAGACCTCCATCAGGTTGCAAACTGAATATAATTTTTTTCTGCATCTACCTCTGAAAAAATATTTGGTCTTCTAGCTGTGTGTGGGACTTGTTCTATTAGTCCATCTATACTGACCTCCATCAGGTTGCAAACTGAATATAATTTTTTTCTGCATGTAGCTCTGAAAAAATATTTGGCCTTCTAGCAGTGTGGGACTTTCTCTATTAGTCCATCTATACTGACCTCCATCAGGTTGCAAATTAAAAATAATTTATATCTGCATCTAGCTCTGAAAAAATATTTGGCCTTCTAGCAGTGTGTGGGACTTTCTCTATTATTCCATCTATACTGACCTCCATCAGGTTGCAAATTAAAAATATTTTTTTGTCTGCATCTAGCTCTGAAAAAATACTTGGCCTTCTAGCAGTGTGTGGGACTTTCTATATTAGTCCATCTATACTGACCTCCATCAGGCTGCAAATTCAAAATAATTTTTTGTCTGCATCTAGCTCTGAAAAAATATTTGGCCTTCTAGCAGTGTGTGGGACTTTCTCTATTAGTTCATCTATACTGACCTCCATCAGGTTGCAAATTAAAAATAATTTTTATCTGCATCTACCTATGAAAAAATATTTGGCCTTCTAGCTGTGTGTGGGACTTGTTCTATTAGTCCATCTATACTGACCTCCATCAGGTTGCAAACTGAATATAATTTTTTTCTGCATCTAGCTCTGAAAAAATATTTGGCCTTCTAGCAGTGTGTGGGACTTTCTCTATTAGTCCATCTATACTGACCTCCATAAGGTTGCAAATTAAAAATAATTTACATCTGCATCTAGCTCTGAAAAAATATTTGGCCTTCCAGTAGTGTGTGGGACTTTCTCTATTAGTCCATCTATACTGACCTCCATCAGGTTGCAAATTAAAAATAATTTTTTGTCTGCATCTAGCTCTGAAAAAATATTTGGCCTTCAAGCAGTGTGTGGGACTTTCTCTATTAGTCCATCTATAATGACCTCCATCAGGTTGCAAACTGAATATATTTTTTTTCTGCATCTACCTCTGAAAAAATATTTGGGCTTCTAGCTGTGTGTGAGACTTGTTCTATTAGTCCATCTATTCTGACCTCCATCAGGTTGCAAACTGAATATAATTTTTTTCTGCATCTAGCTCTGAAAAAATATTTGGCCTTCTAGCAGTGTGTGGGACTTTCTCTATTAGTCCATCTATACTGACCTCCATCAGGTTGCAAATTAAAAATAATTTATATCTGCATCTAGCTCTGAAAAAATATTTGGCCTTCTAGCAGTGTGTGGGACTTTCTCTATTAGTCCATCTATACTGACCTCCATCAGGTTGCAAATTAAAAATAATTTTTTGTCTGCACCTAGCTCTGAAAAAATATTTGGACTTCTAGTAGTGTGTGGGACTTTCTCTATTAGTCCATCTATACTGACCTCCATCAGGTTGCAAACTGAATATATTTTATTTTCTGCATCTACCTCTGAAAAAATATTGGGCTTCTAGCTGTGTGTGGGACTTGTTCTATTAATCCATCTATACAGACCTCCATCAGGTAGCAAACTGAATATAATTTTTTTCTGCATCTACCTCTGAAAAAATATTTGGGCTTCTAGCTGTGTGTGGGACTTGTTCTATTAGTCCATCTATACTGACCTCCATCAGGTTGCAAACTGAATATAATTTTTTTCTGCATCTAGCTCTGAAAAAATATTTGGCCTTCTAGCAGTGTGTGGGACTTTCTCTATTAGTCCATCTATACTGACCTCCATCAGGTTGCAAATTAAAAATAATTTATATCTGCATCTAGCTCTGAAAAAATATTTGACCTTCTAGCAGTGTGTGGGACTTTCTCTATTAGTCCATCTATACTGACCTCCATCAGGCTGCAAATTAAAAATAATTTTTTGTCTGCATCTAGCTCTGAAAAAATATTTGGCCTTCTAGCAGTGTGTGGGACTTTCTCTATTAGTCCATCTATACTGACCTCCATCAGGTTGCAAACTGAATATATTTTTTTTCTGCATCTACCTTTGAAAAAATATTGGGCTTCTAGCAGTGTGTGGGACTTTCTCTATTAGTCCATCTATACTGACCTCCATCACGCTGCAAATTCAAAATAATTTTTTGTCTGCATCTAGCTCTGAAAAAATATTTGGCCTTCTAGCAGTGTGTCGGACTTTCTCTATTAGTCCATCTATACTGACCTTCATAAGGTTGCAAATTAAAAATAATTTTTATCTGCATCTACCTCTGAAAAAATATTTGGGCTTCTAGCTGTGTGTGGGACTTGTTCTATTAGTCCATCTATACTGACCTCCATCAGGTTGCAAACTGAATATAATTTTTTTCTGCATCTAGCTCTGAAAAGATATTTGGCCTTCTAGCAGTGTGTGGGACTTTCTCTATTAGTCCATCTATACTGACCTCCATCAGGTTGCAAATTAAAAATAATTTTTATCTGCATCTAGCTCTGAAAAAATATTTGGCCTTCTAGCAGTGTGTGGGACTTTCTCTATTAGTCCATCTATACTGACCTCCATCAGCTTGCAAATTAAAAATAATTTTTTGTCTGCATCTAGCTGTGAAAAAATATTTGGCATTCTAGCAGTGTGTGGGACTTTCTCTATTAGTCCATCTATACTGACCTCCATCAGGTTGCAAATTAAAAATAATTTTTATCTGCATCTAACTATGAAAAAATATTTGGCCTTCTAGCTGTGTGTGGGACTTGTTCTATTAGTCCATCTATACTGACCTCCATCAGGTTGCAAACTGAATATAATTTTTTTCTGCATCTAGCTCTGAAAAAATATTTGGCCTTCTAGCACTGTGTGGGACTTTCTCTATTAGTCCATCTATACTGACCTCCATCAGGTTGCAAATTAAAAATATTTTATATCTGCATCTAGCTCTGAAAAAATATTTGGCCTTCCAGTAGTGTGTGGGACTTTCTCTATTAGTCCATCTATACTGACCTCCATCAGGTTGCAAATTAAAAATAATTTTTTGTCTGCATCTAGCTCTGAAAAAATATTTGGCCTTCTAGCAGTGTGTGGGACTTTCTCTATTAGTCCATCTATACTGACCTCCATCAGGTTGCAAACTGAATATATTTTTTTTCTGCATCTACCTCTGAAAAAATATTTGGGCTTCTAGCTGTGTGCGGGACTTGTTCTATTATTCCATCTATACTGACCTCCATCAGGTTGCAAACTGAATATAATTTTTTTCTGCATCTAGCTCTGAAAAAATATTTGGCCTTCTAGCAGTGTGTGGGACTTTCTCTATTAGTCCATCTATACTGACCTCCATCAGGTTGCAAATTAAAAATAATTTTTTGTCTGCATCTAGCTCTGAAAATATATTTGGCCTTCTAGCAGTGTGTGGGACTTTCTCTATTAGTCCATCTATACTGACCTCCATCAGGTTGCAAACTGAATATTTTTTTTTCTGCATCTACCTCTGAAAAAATATTGGGCTTCTAGCTGTATGTGGGACTTGTTCTATTAATCCATCTATACAGACCTCCATCAGGTTGCAAACTGAATATAATTTTTTTCTGCATCTACCTCTGAAAAAATATTTGGGCTTCTAGCTGTGTGTGGGACTTGTTCTATTAGTCCATCTATACTGACCTCCATCAGGTTGCAAACTGAATATAATTTTTTTCTGCATCTAGCTCTGAAAAAATATTTGGCCTTCTAGCAGTGTGTGGGACTTTCTCTATTAGTCCATCTATACTGACCTCCATCAGGTTGCAAATTAAAAATATTTTTTGTCTGCATCTAGCTCTGAAAAAATATTTGGCCTTCTAGCAGTGTGTGGGACTTTCTCTATTAGTCCATCTATACTGACCTCCATCAGGTTGCAAACTGAATATACTTTTTTTCTGCATCTACCTCTGAAAAAATATTGGGCTTCTAGCTGTATGTGGGACTTGTTCTATTAATCCATCTATACAGACCTCCATCAGGGTTCAAACTGAATATAATTTTTTTCTGCATCTACCTCTGAAAAAATATTTGGTCTTCTAGCTTTGTGTGGGACTTGTTCTATTAGTCCATCTATACTGACCTCCATCAGGTTGCAAACTGAATATAATTTTTTTCTGCATCGAGCTCTGAAAAAATATTTGGCCTTCTAGCAGTGTGGGACTTTCTCTATTAGTCCATCTATACTGACCTCCATCAGGTTGCAAATTAAAAATAATTTATATCTGCATCTTGCTCTGAAAAAATATTTGGCCTTCTAGCAGTGTGTGGGACTTTCTCTATTATTCCATCTATACTGACCTCCATCAGGTTGCAAATTAAAAATATTTTTTTGTCTGCATCTAGCTCTGAAAAAATATTTGGCCTTCTAGCAGTGTGTGGGACTTTCTCTATTAGTCCATCTATACTGACCTCCATCAGGCTGCAAATTCAAAATAATTTTTTGTCTGCATCTAGCTCTGAAAAAATATTTGGCCTTCTAGCAGTGTGTGGGACTTTCTCTATTAGTTCATCTATACTGACCTCCATCAGGTTGCAAATTAAAAATATTTTTTATCTGCATCTACCTATGAAAAAATATTTGGCCTTCTAGCTGTGTGTGGGACTTGTTCTATTAGTCCATCTATACTGACCTCCATCAGGTTGCAAACTGAATATAATTTTTTTCTGCATCTAGCTCTGAAAAAACATTTGGCCTTCTAGCAGTGTGTGGGACTTTCTCTATTAGTCCATCTATACTGACCTCCATCAGGTTGCAAATTAAAAATAATTTATATCTGCATCTAGCTCTGAAAAAATATTTGGCCTTCCAGTAGTGTGTGGGACTTTCTCTATTAGTCCATCTATACTGACCTCCATCAGGTTGCAAATTAAAAATAATTTTTTGTCTGCATCTAGCTCTGAAAAAATATTTGGCCTTCTAGCAGTGTGTGGGACTTTCTCTATTAGTCCATCTATAATGACCTCCATCAGGTTGCAAACTGAATATATTTTTTTTCTGCATCTACCTCTGAAAAAATATTTGGGCTTCTAGCTGTGTGTGAGACTTGTTCTATTAGTCCATCTATTCTGACCTCCATCAGGTTGCAAACTGAATATAATTTTTTTCTGCATCTAGCTCTGAAAAAATATTTGGCCTTCTAGCAGTGTGTGGGACTTTCTCTATTAGTCCATCTATACTGACCTCCATCAGGTTGCAAATTAAAAATAATTTATATCTGCATCTAGCTCTGAAAAAATATTTGACCTTCTAGCAGTGTGTGGGACTTTCTCTATTAGTCCATCTATACTGACCTCCATCAGGCTGCAAATTAAAAATAATTTTTTGTCTGCATCTAGCTCTGAAAAAATATTTGGCCTTCTAGCAGTGTGTGGGACTTTCTCTATTAGTCCATCTATACTGACCTCCATCAGGTTGCAAACTGAATATATTTTTTTTCTGCATCTACCTCTGAAAAAATATTGGGCTTTTAAATGTGTGTGGGACTTGTTCTATTAATCCATCTATACAGACCTCCATCAGGTTGCAAACTGAATATATTTTTTTTCTGCATCTACCTTTGAAAAAATATTGGGCTTCTAGCAGTGTGTGGGACTTTCTCTATTAGTCCATCTATACTGACCTCCATCACGCTGCAAATTCAAAATAATTTTTTGTCTGCATCTAGCTCTGAAAAAATATTTGGCCTTCTAGCAGTGTGTCGGACTTTCTCTATTAGTCCATCTATACTGACCTTCATCAGGTTGCAAATTAAAAATAATTTTTATCTGCATCTACCTCTGAAAAAATATTTGGGCTTCTAGCTGTGTGTGGGTCTTGTTCTATTAGTCCATCTATACTGACCTCCATCAGGTTGCAAACTGAATATAATTTTTTTCTGCATCTAGCTCTGAAAAGATATTTTGGCTTCTAGCAGTGTGTGGGACTTTCTCTTTTAGTCCATCTATACTGACCTCCATCAGGTTGCAAATTAAAAATAATTTTTATCTGCATCTAGCTCTGAAAAAATATTTGGCCTTCTAGCAGTGTGTGGGACTTTCTCTATTAGTCCATCTATACTGACCTCCATCAGCTTGCAAATTAAAAATAATTTTTTGTCTGCATCTAGCTGTGAAAAAATATTTGGCCTTCTAGCAGTGTGTGGGACTTTCTCTATTAGTCCATCTATACTGACCTCCATCAGGTTGCAAATTCAAAATATTTTTTTGTCTGCATCTAGCTCTGAAAAAATATTTGGCCTTCTAGCAGTGTGTGGGACTTTCTCTATTAGTCCATCTATACTGACCTCCATCAGGTTGCAAATTAAAAATAATTTTTATCTGCATCTAACTATGAAAAAATATTTGGCCTTCTAGCTGTGTGTGGGACTTGTTCTATTAGTCCATCTATACTGACCTCCATCAGGTTGCAAACTGAATATAATTTTTTTCTGCATCTAGCTCTGAAAAAATATTTGGCCTTCTGCAGTGTGTGGGACTTTCTCTATTAGTCCATCTATACTGACCTCCATCAGGTTGCAAATTAAAAATAATTTATATCTGCATCTAGCTCTGAAAAAATATTTGGCCTTCCAGTAGTGTGTGGGACTTTCTCTATTAGTCCATCTATACTGACCTCCATCAGGTTGCAAATTAAAAATAATTTTTTGTCTGCATCTAGCTCTGAAAAAATATTTGGCCTTCTAGCAGTGTGTGGGACTTTCTCTATTAGTCCATCTATACTGACCTCCATCAGGTTGCAAACTGAATATAATTTTTTTCTGCATCTAGCTCTGAAAAAATATTTGGCCTTCTAGCAGTGTGTGGGACTTTCTCTATTAGTCCATCTATAGTGACCTCCATCAGGTTGCAAATTAAAAATAATTTTTTGTCTGCATCTAGCTCTGAAAAAATATTTGGCCTTCTAGCAGTGTGTGGGACTTTCTCTATTAGTCCATCTATACTGACCTCCATCAGGTTGCAAATTAAAAATAATTTTTTGTCTGCATCTAGCTCTGAAAAAATATTTGGCCTTCTAGCAGTGTGTGGGACTTTCTCTATTAGTCCATCTATACTGACCTCCATCGGGTTGCAAACTGAATATACTTTTTTTCTGCATCTACCTCTGAAAAAATATTGGGCTTCTAGCTGTATGTGGGACTTGTTCTATTAATCCATCTATACAGACCTCCATCAGGTTGCAAACTGAAAATAATTTTTTTCTGCATCTACCTCTGAAAAAATATTTGGGCTTCTAGCTGTGTGTGGGACTTGTTCTATTAGTCCATCTATACTGACCTCCATCAGGTTGCAAACTGAATATAATTTTTTTCTGCATCTAGCTCTGAAAAAATATTTGGCCTTCTAGCAGTGTGGGACTTTCTCTATAAGTCCATCTATACTGACCTCCATCAGGTTGCAAATTAAAAATAATTTATATCTGCATCTAGCTCTGAAAAAATATTTGGCTTTCTAGCAGTGTGTGGGACTTTCTCTATTAGTCCATCTATACTGACCTCCATCAGGTTGCAAATTAAAAATAATTTTTTGTCTGCATCTAGCTCTGAAAAAATATTTGGCCTTCTAGCAGTGTGTGGGACTCTCTCTATTAGTCCATCTATACTGACCTCCATCAGGTTGCAAATTAAAAATAATTTTTTGTCTGCATCTAGCTCTGAAAAAATATTTGGCCTTCTAGCAGTGTGTGGGACTCTCTCTATTAGTCCATCTATACTGACCTCCATCAGGCTGCAAATTAAAAATAATTTTTATCTGCATCTACCTCTGAAAAAATATTTGGGCTTCTAGCAGTGTGTGGGACTTGTTCTATTAGTCCATCTATACTGACCTCCATCAGGTTGCAAACTGAATATATTTTTTTTCTGCATCTACCTCTGAAAAAATATTTGGGCTTCTAGCTGTGTGTGGGACTTGTTCTATTAGTCCATCTATACTGACCTCCATCAGGTTGCAAACTGATTATAATTTTTTTCTGCATCTAGCTCTGAAAAAATATTTGGCCTTCTAGCAGTGTGTGGGACTTTCTCTATTAGTCCATCTATACTGACCTCCATCAGGTTGCAAACTGAATATATATTTTTTCTGCATCTACCTCTGAAAAAATATTTGGGCTTCTAGCTGTGTGTGGGACTTGTTCTATTAGTCCATCTATACTGACCTCCATCAGGTTGCAAACTGAATATAATTTTTTTCTGCATCTAGCTCTGAAAAAATATTTGGCCTTCTAGCAGTGTGTGGGACTTTCTCTATTAGTCCATCTATACTGACCTCCATCAGGTTGCAAATTAAAAATAATTTTTTGTCTGCATCTAGCTCTGAAAAAATATTTGGCCTTCTAGCAGTGTGTGGGACTTTCTCTATTAGTCAATCTATACTGACCTCCATCAGGTTGCAAATTAAAAATAATTTTTTGTCTGCATCTAGCTCTGAAAAAATATTTGGCCTTCTAGCAGTGTGTGGGACTTTCTCTATTAGTCCATCTATACTGACCTCCATCAGGTTGCAAACTGAATATACTTTTTTTCTGCATCTACCTCTGAAAAAATATTGGGCTTCTAGCTGTATGTGGGACTTGTTCTATTAGTCCATCTATACTGACCTCCATCAGGTTGCAAACTGAATATCATTTTTTTCTGCATCTAGCTCTGAAAAAATATTTGGCCTTCTAGCAGTGTGGGACTTTCTGTATAAGTCCATCTATACTGACCTCCATCAGGTTGCAAATTAAAAATAATTTATATCTGCATCTAGCTCTGAAAAAATATTTGGCTTTCTAGCAGTGTGTGGGACTTTCTCTATTAGTCCATCTATACTGACCTCCATCAGGTTGCAAATTAAAAATAATTTTTTGTCTGCATCTAGCTCTGAAAAAATATTTGGCCTTCTAGCAGTGTGTGGGACTCTCTCTATTAGTCCATCTACACTGACCTCCATCAGGTTGCAAATTAAAAATAATTTTTTGTCTGCATCTAGCTCTGAAAAAATATTTGGCCTTCTAGCAGTGTGTGGGACTCTCTCTATTAGTCCATCTATACTGACCTCCATCAGGCTGCAAATTAAAAATAATTTTTATCTGCATCTACCTCTGAAAAAATATTTGGGCTTCTAGCAGTGTGTGGGACTTGTTCTATTAGTCCATCTATACTGACCTCCATCAGGTTGCAAACTGAATATATTTTTTTTCTGCATCTACCTCTGAAAAAATATTTGGGCTTCTAGCTGTGTGTGGGACTTGTTCTATTAGTCCATCTATACTGACCTCCATCAGGTTGCAAACTGAATATAATTTTTTTCTGCATCTAGCTCTGAAAAAATATTTGGCCTTCTAGCACTGTGTGGGACTTTCTCTATTAGTCCATCTAAACTGACGTCCATCAGGTTGCAAATTAAAAATAATTTTTTGTCTGCATCTAGATCTGAAAAAATATTTGGCCTTCTAGCAGTGTGTGGGACTTTCTCTATTAGTCCATCTATACTGACCTCCATCAGGTTGCAAACTGAATATATTTTTTTTCTGCATCTACCTCTGAAAAAATATTGGGCTTCTAGCTGTATGTGGGACTTGTTCTATTAATCCATCTATACAGACCTCCATCAGGTTGCAAACTGAATATAATTTTTTTCTGCATCTACCTCTGAAAAAATATTTGGGCTTCTAGCTGTGTGTGGGACTTGTTCTATTAGTCCATCTATACTGACCTCCATCAGGTTGCAAACTGATTATAATTTTTTTCTGCATCTAGCTCTGAAAAAATATTTGGCCTTCTAGCAGTGTGTGGGACTTTCTCTATTAGTCCATCTATACTGACCTCCATCAGGTTGCAAACTGAATATATTTTTTTTCTGCATCTACCTCTGAAAAAATATTTGGGCTTCTAGCTGTGTGTGGGACTTTTTCTATTAGTCCATCTATACTGACCTCCATCAGGTTGCAAACTGAATATAATTTTTTTCTGCATCTAGCTCTGAAAATATATTTGGCCTTCTAGCAGTGTGTGGGACTTTCTCTATTAGTCCATCTATACTGACCTCCATCAGGTTGCAAATTAAAAATAATTTTTTGTCTGCATCTAGCTCTGAAAAAATATTTGGCCTTCTAGCAGTGTGTGGGACTTTCTCTATTAGTCCATCTATACTGACCTCCATCAGGTTGCAAATTAAAAATAATTTTTTGTCTGCATCTAGCTCTGAAAAAATATTTGGCCTTCTAGCAGTGTGTGGGACTTTCTCTATTAGTCCATCTATACTGACCTCCATCAGGTTGCAAACTGAATATACTTTTTTTCTGCATCTACCTCTGAAAAAATATTGGGCTTCTAGCTGTATGTGGGACTTGTTCTATTAATCCATCTATACAGACCTCCATCAGGTTGCAAACTGAAAATAATTTTTTTCTGCATCTAGCTCTGAAAAAATATTTGGCCTTCTAGCAGTGTGGGACTTTCTCTATAAGTCCATCTATACTGACCTCCATCAGGTTGCAAACTGAATATAATTTTTTTCTGCATCTAGCTCTGAAAAGATATTTGGGCTTCTAGCAGTGTGTGGGACTTTCTCTTTTAGTCCATCTATACTGACCTCCATCAGGTTGCAAATTAAAAATAATTTTTATCTGCATCTAGCTCTGAAAAAATATTTGGCCTTCTAGCAGTGTGTGGGACTTTCTCTATTAGTCCATCTATACTGACCTCCATCAGGTTGCAAATTAAAAATAATTTTTTGTCTGCATCTAGCTGTGAAAAAATATTTGGCCTTCTAGCAGTGTGGGGGACTTTCTCTATTAGTCCATCTATACTGACCTCCATCAGGTTGCAAATTCAAAATATTTTTTTGTCTGCATCTAGCTCTGAAAAAATATTTGGCCTTCTAGCAGTGTGTGGGACTTTCTCTATTAGTCCATCTATACTGACCTCCATCAGGTTGCAAATTAAAAATAATTTTTTTCTGCATCTACCTCTGAAAAAATATTTGGGCTTCTAGCTGTGTGTGGGACTTGTTCTATTAGTCCATCTATACTGACCTCCATCAGGTTGCAAACTGAATATAATTTTTTTCTGCATCTAGCTCTGAAAAAATATTTGGCCTTCTAGCAGTGTGGGACTTTCTCTATAAGTCCATCTATACTGACCTCCATCAGGTTGCAAATTAAAAATAATTTATATCTGCATCTAGCTCTGAAAAAATATTTGGCTTTCTAGCAGTGTGTGGGACTTTCTCTATTAGTCCATCTATACTGACCTCCATCAGGTTGCAAATTAAAAATAATTTTTTGTCTGCATCTAGCTCTGAAAAAATATTTGGCCTTCTAGCAGTGTGTGGGACTCTCTCTATTAGTCCATCTATACTGACCTCCATCAGGTTGCAAATTAAAAATAATTTTTTGTCTGCATCTAGCTCTGAAAAAATATTTGGCCTTCTAGCAGTGTGTGGGACTCTCTCTATTAGTCCATCTATACTGACCTCCATCAGGCTGCAAATTAAAAATAATTTTTATCTGCATCTACCTCTGAAAAAATATTTGGGCTTCTAGCAGTGTGTGGGACTTGTTCTATTAGTCCATCTATACTGACCTCCATCAGGTTGCAAACTGAATATATTTTTTTTCTGCATCTACCTCTGAAAAAATATTTGGGCTTCTAGCTGTGTGTGGGACTTGTTCTATTAGTCCATCTATACTGACCTCCATCAGGTTGCAAACTGATTATAATTTTTTTCTGCATCTAGCTCTGAAAAAATATTTGGCCTTCTAGCAGTGTGTGGGACTTTCTCTATTAGTCCATCTATACTGACCTCCATCAGGTTGCAAACTGAATATATATTTTTTCTGCATCTACCTCTGAAAAAATATTTGGGCTTCTAGCTGTGTGTGGGACTTGTTCTATTAGTCCATCTATACTGACCTCCATCAGGTTGCAAACTGAATATAATTTTTTTCTGCATCTAGCTCTGAAAAAATATTTGGCCTTCTAGCAGTGTGTGGGACTTTCTCTATTAGTCCATCTATACTGACCTCCATCAGGTTGCAAATTAAAAATAATTTTTTGTCTGCATCTAGCTCTGAAAAAATATTTGGCCTTCTAGTAGTGTGTGGGACTTTCTCTATTAGTCAATCTATACTGACCTCCATCAGGTTGCAAATTAAAAATAATTTTTTGTCTGCATCTAGCTCTGAAAAAATATTTGGCCTTCTAGCAGTGTGTGGGACTTTCTCTATTAGTCCATCTATACTGACCTCCATCAGGTTGCAAACTGAATATACTTTTTTTCTGCATCTACCTCTGAAAAAATATTGGGCTTCTAGCTGTATGTGGGACTTGTTCTATTAGTCCATCTATACTGACCTCCATCAGGTTGCAAACTGAATATAATTTTTTTCTGCATCTAGCTCTGAAAAAATATTTGGCCTTCTAGCAGTGTGGGACTTTCTGTATAAGTCCATCTATACTGACCTCC
The DNA here is from genome assembly GCF_046119375.1 of Phyllobates terribilis. Taxonomy (NCBI): domain Eukaryota; kingdom Metazoa; phylum Chordata; class Amphibia; order Anura; family Dendrobatidae; genus Phyllobates; species Phyllobates terribilis. The sequence continues at coordinate 290,358,226 of NW_027362761.1, forward strand.
ATCAGGTTGCAAATTAAAAATAATTTATATCTGCATCTAGCTCTGAAAAAATATTTGGCTTTCTAGCAGTGTGTGGGACTTTCTCTATTAGTCCATCTATACTGACCTCCATCAGGTTGCAAATTAAAAATAATTTTTTGTCTGCATCTAGCTCTGAAAAAATATTTGGCCTTCTAGCAGTGTGTGGGACTCTCTCTATTAGTCCATCTACACTGACCTCCATCAGGTTGCAAATTAAAAATAATTTTTTGTCTGCATCTAGCTCTGAAAAAATATTTGGCCTTCTAGCAGTGTGTGGGACTCTCTCTATTAGTCCATCTATACTGACCTCCATCAGGCTGCAAATTAAAAATAATTTTTATCTGCATCTACCTCTGAAAAAATATTTGGGCTTCTAGCAGTGTGTGGGACTTGTTCTATTAGTCCATCTATACTGACCTCCATCAGGTTGCAAACTGAATATATTTTTTTTCTGCATCTACCTCTGAAAAAATATTTGGGCTTCTAGCTGTGTGTGGGACTTGTTCTATTAGTCCATCTATACTGACCTCCATCAGGTTGCAAACTGAATATAATTTTTTTCTGCATCTAGCTCTGAAAAAATATTTGGCCTTCTAGCACTGTGTGGGACTTTCTCTATTAGTCCATCTAAACTGACGTCCATCAGGTTGCAAATTAAAAATAATTTTTTGTCTGCATCTAGATCTGAAAAAATATTTGGCCTTCTAGCAGTGTGTGGGACTTTCTCTATTAGTCCATCTATACTGACCTCCATCAGGTTGCAAACTGAATATATTTTTTTTCTGCATCTACCTCTGAAAAAATATTGGGCTTCTAGCTGTATGTGGGACTTGTTCTATTAATCCATCTATACAGACCTCCATCAGGTTGCAAACTGAATATAATTTTTTTCTGCATCTACCTCTGAAAAAATATTTGGGCTTCTAGCTGTGTGTGGGACTTGTTCTATTAGTCCATCTATACTGACCTCCATCAGGTTGCAAACTGATTATAATTTTTTTCTGCATCTAGCTCTGGAAAAATATTTGGCCTTCTAGCAGTGTGTGGGACTTTCTCTATTAGTCCATCTATACTGACCTCCATCAGGTTGCAAACTGAATATATTTTTTTTCTGCATCTACCTCTGAAAAAATATTTGGGCTTCTAGCTGTGTGTGGGACTTTTTCTATTAGTCCATCTATACTGACCTCCATCAGGTTGCAAACTGAATATAATTTTTTTCTGCATCTAGCTCTGAAAATATATTTGGCCTTCTAGCAGTGTGTGGGACTTTCTCTATTAGTCCATCTATACTGACCTCCATCAGGTTGCAAATTAAAAATAATTTTTTGTCTGCATCTAGCTCTGAAAAAATATTTGGCCTTCTAGCAGTGTGTGGGACTTTCTCTATTAGTCCATCTATACTGACCTCCATCAGGTTGCAAATTAAAAATAATTTTTTGTCTGCATCTAGCTCTGAAAAAATATTTGGCCTTCTAGCAGTGTGTGGGACTTTCTCTATTAGTCCATCTATACTGACCTCCATCAGGTTGCAAACTGAATATACTTTTTTTCTGCATCTACCTCTGAAAAAATATTGGGCTTCTAGCTGTATGTGGGACTTGTTCTATTAATCCATCTATACAGACCTCCATCAGGTTGCAAACTGAAAATAATTTTTTTCTGCATCTAGCTCTGAAAAAATATTTGGCCTTCTAGCAGTGTGGGACTTTCTCTATAAGTCCATCTATACTGACCTCCATCAGGTTGCAAACTGAATATAATTTTTTTCTGCATCTAGCTCTGAAAAGATATTTGGGCTTCTAGCAGTGTGTGGGACTTTCTCTTTTAGTCCATCTATACTGACCTCCATCAGGTTGCAAATTAAAAATAATTTTTATCTGCATCTAGCTCTGAAAAAATATTTGGCCTTCTAGCAGTGTGTGGGACTTTCTCTATTAGTCCATCTATACTGACCTCCATCAGCTTGCAAATTAAAAATAATTTTTTGTCTGCATCTAGCTGTGAAAAAATATTTGGCCTTCTAGCAGTGTGGGGGACTTTCTCTATTAGTCCATCTATACTGACCTCCATCAGGTTGCAAATTCAAAATATTTTTTTGTCTGCATCTAGCTCTGAAAAAATATTTGGCCTTCTAGCAGTGTGTGGGACTTTCTCTATTAGTCCATCTATACTGACCTCCATCAGGTTGCAAATTAAAAATAATTTTTATCTGCATCTAACTATGAAAAAATATTTGGCCTTCTAGCTGTGTGTGGGCCTTGTTCTATTAGTCCATCTATACTGACCTCCATCAGGTTGCAAACTGAATATAATTTTTTTCTGCATCTAGCTCTGAAAAAATATTTGGCCTTCTAGCAGTGTGTGGGACTTTCTCTATTAGTCCATCTATACTGACCTCCATCAGGTTGCAAATTAAAAATAATTTATATCTGCATCTAGCTCTGAAAAAATATTTGGCCTTCCAGTAGTGTGTGGGACTTTCTCTATTAGTCCATCTATACTGACCTCCATCAGGTTGCAAATTAAAAATAATTTTTTGTCTGCATCTAGCTCTGAAAAAATATTTGGCCTTCTAGCAGTGTGTGGGACTTTCTCTATTAGTCCATCTATACTGACCTCCATCAGGTTGCAAACTGAATATATTTTTTTTCTGCATCTACCTCTGAAAAAATATTTGGGCTTCTAGCTGTGTGTGGGACTTGTTCTATTAGTCCATCTATACTGACCTCCATCAGGTTGCAAACTGAATATAATTTTTTTCTGCATCTAGCTCTGAAAAAATATTTGGCCTTCTAGCAGTGTGTGGGACTTTCTCTATTAGTCCATCTATACTGACCTCCATCAGGTTGCAAATTAAAAATAATTTTTTGTCTGCATCTAGCTCTGAAAAAATATTTGGCCTTCTAGCAGTGTGTGGGACTTTCTCTATTAGTCCATCTATACTGACCTCCATCAGGTTGCAAATTAAAAATAATTTTTTGTCTGCATCTAGCTCTGAAAAAATATTTGGCCTTCTAGCAGTGTGTGGGACTTTCTCTATTAGTCCATCTATACTGACCTCCATCAGGTTGCAAATTAAAAATAATTTTTTTCTGCATCTACCTCTGAAAAAATATTTGGGCTTCTAGCTGTGTGTGGGACTTGTTCTATTAGTCCATCTATACTGACCTCCATCAGGTTGCAAACTGAATATAATTTTTTTCTGCATCTAGCTCTGAAAAAATATTTGGCCTTCTAGCAGTGTGGGACTTTCTCTATAAGTCCATCTATACTGACCTCCATCAGGTTGCAAATTAAAAATAATTTATATCTGCATCTAGCTCTGAAAAAATATTTGGCCTTCTAGCAGTGTGTGGGACTCTCTCTATTAGTCCATCTATACTGACCTCCATCAGGTTGCAAATTAAAAATAATTTTTTGTCTGCATCTAGCTCTGAAAAAATATTTGGCCTTCTAGCAGTGTGTGGGACTCTCTCTATTAGTCCATCTATACTGACCTCCATCAGGCTGCAAATTAAAAATAATTTTTATCTGCATCTACCTCTGAAAAAATATTTGGGCTTCTAGCAGTGTGTGGGACTTGTTCTATTAGTCCATCTATACTGACCTCCATCAGGTTGCAAACTGAATATATTTTTTTTCTGCATCTACCTCTGAAAAAATATTTGGGCTTCTAGCTGTGTGTGGGACTTGTTCTATTAGTCCATCTATACTGACCTCCATCAGGTTGCAAACTGTTTATAATTTTTTTCTGCATCTAGCTCTGAAAAAATATTTGGCCTTCTAGCAGTGTGTGGGACTTTCTCTATTAGTCCATCTATACTGACCTCCATCAGGTTGCAAACTGAATATATATTTTTTCTGCATCTACCTCTGAAAAAATATTTGGGCTTCTAGCTGTGTGTGGGACTTGTTCTATTAGTCCATCTATACTGACCTCCATCAGGTTGCAAACTGAATATAATTTTTTTCTGCATCTAGCTCTGAAAAAATATTTGGCCTTCTAGCAGTGTGTGGGACTTTCTCTATTAGTCCATCTATACTGACCTCCATCAGGTTGCAAATTAAAAATAATTTTTTGTCTGCATCTAGCTCTGAAAAAATATTTGGCCTTCTAGCAGTGTGTGGGACTTTCTCTATTAGTCAATCTATACTGACCTCCATCAGGTTGCAAATTAAAAATAATTTTTTGTCTGCATCTAGCTCTGAAAAAATATTTGGCCTTCTAGCAGTGTGTGGGACTTTCTCTATTAGTCCATCTATTCTGACCTCCATCAGGTTGCAAACTGAATATACTTTTTTTCTGCATTTACCTCTGAAAAAATATTGGGCTTCTAGCTGTATGTGGGACTTGTTCTATTAGTCCATCTATACTGACCTCCATCAGGTTGCAAACTGAATATAATTTTTTTCTGCATTTAGCTCTGAAAAAATATTTGGCCTTCTAGCAGTGTGGGACTTTCTCTATAAGTCCATCTATACTGACCTCCATCAGGTTGCAAATTAAAAATAATTTATATCTGCATCTAGCTCTGAAAAAATATTTGGCTTTCTAGCAGTGTGTGGGACTTTCTCTATTAGTCCATCTATACTGACCTCCATCAGGTTGCAAACTGAATATATTTTTTTTCTGCATCTACCTCTGAAAAAATATTTGGGCTTCTAGCTGTGTGTGGGACTTGTTCTATTAGTCCATCTATACTGACCTCCATCAGGTTGCAAACTGAATATAATTTTTTTCTGCATCTAGCTCTGAAAAAATATTTGGCCTTCTAGCAGTGTGTGGGACTTTCTCTATTAGTCCATCTATACTGACCTCCATCAGGTTGCAAATTAAAAATAATTTTTTGTCTGCATCTAGCTCTGAAAAAATATTTGGCCTTCTAGCAGTGTGTGGGACTTTCTCTATTAGTCCATCTATACTGACCTCCATCAGGTTGCAAATTAAAAATAATTTTTTGTCTGCATCTAGCTCTGAAAAAATATTTGGCCTTCTAGCAGTGTGTGGGACTTTCTCTATTAGTCCATCTATACTGACCTCCATCAGGTTGCAAATTAAAAATAATTTTTTTCTGCATCTACCTCTGAAAAAATATTTGGGCTTCTAGCTGTGTGTGGGACTTGTTCTATTAGTCCATCTATACTGACCTCCATCAGGTTGCAAACTGAATATAATTTTTTTCTGCATCTAGCTCTGAAAAAATATTTGGCCTTCTAGCAGTGTGGGACTTTCTCTATAAGTCCATCTATACTGACCTCCATCAGGTTGCAAATTAAAAATAATTTATATCTGCATCTAGCTCTGAAAAAATATTTGGCCTTCTAGCAGTGTGTGGGACTCTCTCTATTAGTCCATCTATACTGACCTCCATCAGGTTGCAAATTAAAAATAATTTTTTGTCTGCATCTAGCTCTGAAAAAATATTTGGCCTTCTAGCAGTGTGTGGGACTCTCTCTATTAGTCCATCTATACTGACCTCCATCAGGCTGCAAATTAAAAATAATTTTTATCTGCATCTACCTCTGAAAAAATATTTGGGCTTCTAGCAGTGTGTGGGACTTGTTCTATTAGTCCATCTATACTGACCTCCATCAGGTTGCAAACTGAATATATTTTTTTTCTGCATCTACCTCTGAAAAAATATTTGGGCTTCTAGCTGTGTGTGGGACTTGTTCTATTAGTCCATCTATACTGACCTCCATCAGGTTGCAAACTGTTTATAATTTTTTTCTGCATCTAGCTCTGAAAAAATATTTGGCCTTCTAGCAGTGTGTGGGACTTTCTCTATTAGTCCATCTATACTGACCTCCATCAGGTTGCAAACTGAATATATATTTTTTCTGCATCTACCTCTGAAAAAATATTTGGGCTTCTAGCTGTGTGTGGGACTTGTTCTATTAGTCCATCTATACTGACCTCCATCAGGTTGCAAACTGAATATAATTTTTTTCTGCATCTAGCTCTGAAAAAATATTTGGCCTTCTAGCAGTGTGTGGGACTTTCTCTATTAGTCCATCTATACTGACCTCCATCAGGTTGCAAATTAAAAATAATTTTTTGTCTGCATCTAGCTCTGAAAAAATATTTGGCCTTCTAGCAGTGTGTGGGACTTTCTCTATTAGTCAATCTATACTGACCTCCATCAGGTTGCAAATTAAAAATAATTTTTTGTCTGCATCTAGCTCTGAAAAAATATTTGGCCTTCTAGCAGTGTGTGGGACTTTCTCTATTAGTCCATCTATTCTGACCTCCATCAGGTTGCAAACTGAATATACTTTTTTTCTGCATTTACCTCTGAAAAAATATTGGGCTTCTAGCTGTATGTGGGACTTGTTCTATTAGTCCATCTATACTGACCTCCATCAGGTTGCAAACTGAATATAATTTTTTTCTGCATTTAGCTCTGAAAAAATATTTGGCCTTCTAGCAGTGTGGGACTTTCTCTATAAGTCCATCTATACTGACCTCCATCAGGTTGCAAATTAAAAATAATTTATATCTGCATCTAGCTCTGAAAAAATATTTGGCTTTCTAGCAGTGTGTGGGACTTTCTCTATTAGTCCATCTATACTGACCTCCATCAGGTTGCAAATTAAAAATAATTTTTTGTCTGCATCTAGCTCTGAAAAAATATTTGGCCTTCTAGCAGTGTGTGGGACTCTCTCTATTAGTCCATCTACACTGACCTCCATCAGGTTGCAAATTAAAAATAATTTTTTGTCTGCATTTAGCTCTGAAAAAATATTTGGCCTTCTAGCAGTGTGTGGGACTCTCTCTATTAGTCCATCTATACTGACCTCCATCAGGCTGCAAATTAAAAATAATTTTTATCTGCATCTACCTCTGAAAAAATATTTGGGCTTCTAGCAGTGTGTGGGACTTGTTCTATTAGTCCATCTATACTGACCTCCATCAGGTTGCAAACTGAATATATTTTTTTTCTGCATCTACCTCTGAAAAAATATTTGGGCTTCTAGCTGTGTGTGGGACTTGTTCTATTAGTCCATCTATACTGACCTCCATCAGGTTGCAAACTGAATATAATTTTTTTCTGCATCTAGCTCTGAAAAAATATTTGGCCTTCTAGCACTGTGTGGGACTTTCTCTATTAGTCCATCTATACTGACCTCCATCAGGTTGCAAATTAAAAATAATTTTTTGTCTGCATCTAGATCTGAAAAAATATTTGGCCTTCTAGCAGTGTGTGGGACTTTCTCTATTAGTCCATCTATACTGACCTCCATCAGGTTGCAAACTGAATATATTTTTTTTCTGCATCTACCTCTGAAAAAATATTGGGCTTCTAGCTGTATGTGGGACTTGTTCTATTAATCCATCTATACAGACCTCCATCAGGTTGCAAACTGAATATAATTTTTTTCTGCATCTACCTCTGAAAAAATATTTGGGCTTCTAGCTGTGTGTGGGACTTGTTCTATTAGTCCATCTATACTGACCTCCATCAGGTTGCAAAATGATTATAATTTTTTTCTGCATCTAGCTCTGAAAAAATATTTGGCCTTCTAGCAGTGTGTGGGACTTTCTCTATTAGTCCATCTATACTGACCTCCATCAGGTTGCAAACTGAATATATTTTTTTTCTGCATCTACCTCTGAAAAAATATTTGGGCTTCTAGCTGTGTGTGGGACTTGTTCTATTAGTCCATCTATACTGACCTCCATCAGGTTGCAAACTGAATATAATTTTTTTCTGCATCTAGCTCTGAAAATATATTTGGCCTTCTAGCAGTGTGTGGGACTTTCTCTATTAGTCCATCTATACTGACCTCCATCAGGTTGCAAATTAAAAATAATTTTTTGTCTGCATTAGCTCTGAAAAAATATTTGGCCTTCTAGCAGTGTGTGGGACTTTCTCTATTAGTCCATCTATACTGACCTCCATCAGGTTGCAAATTAAAAATAATTTTTTGTCTGCATCTAGCTCTGAAAAAATATTTGGCCTTCTAGCAGTGTGTGGGACTTTCTCTATTAGTCCATCTATACTGACCTCCATCAGGTTGCAAACTGAATATACTTTTTTTCTGCATCTACCTCTGAAAAAATATTGGGCTTCTAGCTGTATGTGGGACTTGTTCTATTAATCCATCTATACAGACCTCCATCAGGTTGCAAACTGAAAATAATTTTTTTCTGCATCTACCTCTGAAAAAATATTTGGGCTTCTAGCTGTGTGTGGGACTTGTTCTATTAGTCCATCTATACTGACCTCCATCAGGTTGCAAACTGAATATAATTTTTTTCTGCATCTAGCTCTGAAAAAATATTTGGCCTTCTAGCAGTGTGGGACTTTCTCTATAAGTCCATCTATACTGACCTCCATCAGGTTGCAAATTAAAAATAATTTATATCTGCATCTAGCTCTGAAAAAATATTTGGCTTTCTAGCAGTGTGTGGGACTTTCTCTATTAGTCCATCTATACTGACCTCCATCAGGTTGCAAATTAAAAATAATTTTTTGTCTGCATCTAGCTCTGAAAAAATATTTGGCCTTCTAGCAGTGTGTGGGACTCTCTCTATTAGTCCATCTATACTGACCTCCATCAGGTTGCAAATTAAAAATAATTTTTTGTCTGCATCTAGCTCTGAAAAAATATTTGGCCTTCTAGCAGTGTGTGGGACTCTCTCTATTAGTCCATCTATACTGACCTCCATCAGGCTGCAAATTAAAAATAATTTTTATCTGCATCTACCTCTGAAAAAATATTTGGGCTTCTAGCAGTGTGTGGGACTTGTTCTATTAGTCCATCTATACTGACCTCCATCAGGTTGCAAACTGAATATATTTTTATTCTGCATCTACCTCTGAAAAAATATTTGGGCTTCTAGCTGTGTGTGGGACTTGTTCTATTAGCACATCTATACTGACCTCCATCAGGTTGCAAACTGATTATAATTTTTTTCTGCATCTAGCTCTGAAAAAATATTTGGCCTTCTAGCAGTGTGTGGGACTTTCTCTATTAGTCCATCTATACTGACCTCCATCAGGTTGCAAACTGAATATATATTTTTTCTGCATCTACCTCTGAAAAAATATTTGGGCTTCTAGCAGTGTGTGGGACTTGTTCTATTAGTCCATCTATACTGACCTCCATCAGGTTGCAAACTGAATATAATTTTTTTCTGCATCTAGCTCTGAAAAAATATTTGGCCTTCTAGCAGTGTGTGGGACTTTCTCTATTAGTCCATCTATACTGACCTCCATCAGGTTGCAAATGAAAAATAATTTTTTGTCTGCATCTAGCTCTGAAAAAATATTTGGCCTTCTAGCAGTGTGTGGGACTTTCTCTATTAGTCCATCTATACTGACCTCCATCAGGTTGCAAATTAAAAATAATTTTTTGTCTGCATCTAGCTCTGAAAAAATATTTGGCCTTCTAGCAGTGTGTGGGACTTTCTCTATTAGTCCATCTATACTGACCTCCATCAGGTTGCAAATTAAAAATAATTTTTTTCTGCATCTACCTCTGAAAAAATATTTGGGCTTCTAGCTGTGTGTGGGACTTGTTCTATTAGTCCATCTATACTGACCTCCATCAGGTTGCAAACTGAATATAATTTTTTTCTGCATCTAGCTCTGAAAAAATATTTGGCCTTCTAGCAGTGTGGGACTTTCTCTATAAGTCCATCTATACTGACCTCCATCAGGTTGCAAATTAAAAATAATTTATATCTGCATCTAGCTCTGAAAAAATATTTGGCTTTCTAGCAGTGTGTGGGACTTTCTCTATTAGTCCATCTATACTGACCTCCATCAGGTTGCAAATTAAAAATAATTTTTTGTCTGCATCTAGCTCTGAAAAAATATTTGGCCTTCTAGCAGTGTGTGGGACTCTCTCTATTAGTCCATCTATACTGACCTCCATCAGGTTGCAAATTAAAAATAATTTTTTGTCTGCATCTAGCTCTGAAAAAATATTTGGCCTTCTAGCAGTGTGTGGGACTCTCTCTATTAGTCCATCTATACTGACCTCCATCAGGCTGCAAATTAAAAATAATTTTTATCTGCATCTACCTCTGAAAAAATATTTGGGCTTCTAGCAGTGTGTGGGACTTGTTCTATTAGTCCATCTATACTGACCTCCATCAGGTTGCAAACTGAATATATTTTTTTTCTGCATCTACCTCTGAAAAAATATTTGGGCTTCTAGCTGTGTGTGGGACTTGTTCTATTAGTCCATCTATACTGACCTCCATCAGGTTGCAAACTGTTTATAATTTTTTTCTGCATCTAGCTCTGAAAAAATATTTGGCCTTCTAGCAGTGTGTGGGACTTTCTCTATTAGTCCATCTATACTGACCTCCATCAGGTTGCAAACTGAATATATATTTTTTCTGCATCTACCTCTGAAAAAATATTTGGGCTTCTAGCTGTGTGTGGGACTTGTTCTATTAGTCCATCTATACTGACCTCCATCAGGTTGCAAACTGAATATAATTTTTTTCTGCATCTAGCTCTGAAAAAATATTTGGCCTTCTAGCAGTGTGTGGGACTTTCTCTATTAGTCCATCTATACTGACCTCCATCAGGTTGCAAATTAAAAATAATTTTTTGTCTGCATCTAGCTCTGAAAAAATATTTGGCCTTCTAGCAGTGTGTGGGACTTTCTCTATTAGTCAATCTATACTGACCTCCATCAGGTTGCAAATTAAAAATAATTTTTTGTCTGCATCTAGCTCTGAAAAAATATTTGGCCTTCTAGCAGTGTGTGGGACTTTCTCTATTAGTCCATCTATTCTGACCTCCATCAGGTTGCAAACTGAATATACTTTTTTTCTGCATTTACCTCTGAAAAAATATTGGGCTTCTAGCTGTATGTGGGACTTGTTCTATTAGTCCATCTATACTGACCTCCATCAGGTTGCAAACTGAATATAATTTTTTTCTGCATTTAGCTCTGAAAAAATATTTGGCCTTCTAGCAGTGTGGGACTTTCTCTATAAGTCCATCTATACTGACCTCCATCAGGTTGCAAATTAAAAATAATTTATATCTGCATCTAGCTCTGAAAAAATATTTGGCTTTCTAGCAGTGTGTGGGACTTTCTCTATTAGTCCATCTATACTGACCTCCATCAGGTTGCAAATTAAAAATAATTTTTTGTCTGCATCTAGCTCTGAAAAAATATTTGGCCTTCTAGCAGTGTGTGGGACTCTCTCTATTAGTCCATCTACACTGACCTCCATCAGGTTGCAAATTAAAAATAATTTTTTGTCTGCATTTAGCTCTGAAAAAATATTTGGCCTTCTAGCAGTGTGTGGGACTCTCTCTATTAGTCCATCTATACTGACCTCCATCAGGCTGCAAATTAAAAATAATTTTTATCTGCATCTACCTCTGAAAAAATATTTGGGCTTCTAGCAGTGTGTGGGACTTGTTCTATTAGTCCATCTATACTGACCTCCATCAGGTTGCAAACTGAATATATTTTTTTTCTGCATCTACCTCTGAAAAAATATTTGGGCTTCTAGCTGTGTGTGGGACTTGTTCTATTAGTCCATCTATACTGACCTCCATCAGGTTGCAAACTGAATATAATTTTTTTCTGCATCTAGCTCTGAAAAAATATTTGGCCTTCTAGCACTGTGTGGGACTTTCTCTATTAGTCCATCTATACTGACCTCCATCAGGTTGCAAATTAAAAATAATTTTTTGTCTGCATCTAGATCTGAAAAAATATTTGGCCTTCTAGCAGTGTGTGGGACTTTCTCTATTAGTCCATCTATACTGACCTCCATCAGGTTGCAAACTGAATATATTTTTTTTCTGCATCTACCTCTGAAAAAATATTGGGCTTCTAGCTGTATGTGGGACTTGTTCTATTAATCCATCTATACAGACCTCCATCAGGTTGCAAACTGAATATAATTTTTTTCTGCATCTACCTCTGAAAAAATATTTGGGCTTCTAGCTGTGTGTGGGACTTGTTCTATTAGTCCATCTATACTGACCTCCATCAGGTTGCAAAATGATTATAATTTTTTTCTGCATCTAGCTCTGAAAAAATATTTGGCCTTCTAGCAGTGTGTGGGACTTTCTCTATTAGTCCATCTATACTGACCTCCATCAGGTTGCAAACTGAATATATTTTTTTTCTGCATCTACCTCTGAAAAAATATTTGGGCTTCTAGCTGTGTGTGGGACTTGTTCTATTAGTCCATCTATACTGACCTCCATCAGGTTGCAAACTGAATATAATTTTTTTCTGCATCTAGCTCTGAAAATATATTTGGCCTTCTAGCAGTGTGTGGGACTTTCTCTATTAGTCCATCTATACTGACCTCCATCAGGTTGCAAATTAAAAATAATTTTTTGTCTGCATCTAGCTCTGAAAAAATATTTGGCCTTCTAGCAGTGTGTGGGACTTTCTCTATTAGTCCATCTATACTGACCTCCATCAGGTTGCAAATTAAAAATAATTTTTTGTCTGCATCTAGCTCTGAAAAAATATTTGGCCTTCTAGCAGTGTGTGGGACTTTCTCTATTAGTCCATCTATACTGACCTCCATCAGGTTGCAAACTGAATATACTTTTTTTCTGCATCTACCTCTGAAAAAATATTGGGCTTCTAGCTGTATGTGGGACTTGTTCTATTAATCCATCTATACAGACCTCCATCAGGTTGCAAACTGAAAATAATTTTTTTCTGCATCTACCTCTGAAAAAATATTTGGGCTTCTAGCTGTGTGTGGGACTTGTTCTATTAGTCCATCTATACTGACCTCCATCAGGTTGCAAACTGAATATAATTTTTTTCTGCATCTAGCTCTGAAAAAATATTTGGCCTTCTAGCAGTGTGGGACTTTCTCTATAAGTCCATCTATACTGACCTCCATCAGGTTGCAAATTAAAAATAATTTATATCTGCATCTAGCTCTGAAAAAATATTTGGCTTTCTAGCAGTGTGTGGGACTTTCTCTATTAGTCCATCTATACTGACCTCCATCAGGTTGCAAATTAAAAATAATTTTTTGTCTGCATCTAGCTCTGAAAAAATATTTGGCCTTCTAGCAGTGTGTGGGACTCTCTCTATTAGTCCATCTATACTGACCTCCATCAGGTTGCAAATTAAAAATAATTTTTTGTCTGCATCTAGCTCTGAAAAAATATTTGGCCTTCTAGCAGTGTGTGGGACTCTCTCTATTAGTCCATCTATACTGACCTCCATCAGGCTGCAAATTAAAAATAATTTTTATCTGCATCTACCTCTGAAAAAATATTTGGGCTTCTAGCAGTGTGTGGGACTTGTTCTATTAGTCCATCTATACTGACCTCCATCAGGTTGCAAACTGAATATATTTTTATTCTGCATCTACCTCTGAAAAAATATTTGGGCTTCTAGCTGTGTGTGGGACTTGTTCTATTAGCACATCTATACTGACCTCCATCAGGTTGCAAACTGATTATAATTTTTTTCTGCATCTAGCTCTGAAAAAATATTTGGCCTTCTAGCAGTGTGTGGGACTTTCTCTATTAGTCCATCTATACTGACCTCCATCAGGTTGCAAACTGAATATATATTTTTTCTGCATCTACCTCTGAAAAAATATTTGGGCTTCTAGCAGTGTGTGGGACTTGTTCTATTAGTCCATCTATACTGACCTCCATCAGGTTGCAAACTGAATATAATTTTTTTCTGCATCTAGCTCTGAAAAAATATTTGGCCTTCTAGCAGTGTGTGGGACTTTCTCTATTAGTCCATCTATACTGACCTCCATCAGGTTGCAAATGAAAAATAATTTTTTGTCTGCATCTAGCTCTGAAAAAATATTTGGCCTTCTAGCAGTGTGTGGGACTTTCTCTATTAGTCCATCTATACTGACCTCCATCAGGTTGCAAACTGAATATACTTTTTTTCTGCATCTACCTCTGAAAAAATATTGGGCTTCTAGCTGTATGTGGGACTGGTTCTATTAATCCATCTATACAGACCTCCATCAGGTTGCAAACTGAAAATAATTTTTTTCTGCATCTACCTCTGAAAAAATATTTGGGCTTCTAGCTGTGTGTGGGACTTGTTCTATTAGTCCATCTATACTGACCTCCATCAGGTTGCAAACTGAATATAATTTTTTTCTGCATCAAGCTCTGAAAAAATATTTGGCCTTCTAGCAGTGTGGGACTTTCTCTATAAGTCCATCTATACTGACCTCCATCAGGTTGCAAATTAAAAATAATTTATATCTGCATCTAGCTCTGAAAAAATATTTGGCTTTCTAGCAGTGTGTGGGACTTTCTCTATTAGTCCATCTATACTGACCTCCATCAGGTTGCAAATTAAAAATATTTTTTTGTCTGCATCTAGCTCTGAAAAAATATTTGGCCTTCTAGCAGTGTGTGGGACTCTCTCTATTAGTCCATCTATACTGACCTCCATCAGGTTGCAAATTAAAAATAATTTTTTGTCTGCATCTAGCTCTGAAAAAATATTTGGCCTTCTAGCAGTGTGTGGGACTCTCTCTATTAGTCCATCTATACTGACCTCCATCAGGCTGCAAATTAAAAATAATTTTTATCTGCATCTACCTCTGAAAAAATATTTGGGCTTCTAGCAGTGTGTGGGACTTGTTCTATTAGTCCATCTATAATGACCTCCATCAGGTTGCAAACTGAATATATTTTTTTTCTGCATCTACCTCTGAAAAAATATTTGGGCTTCTAGCTGTGTGTGGGACTTGTTCTATTAGTCCATCTATACTGACCTCCATCAGGTTGCAAACTGAATATAATTTTTTTCTGCATCTAGCTCTGAAAAAATATTTGGCCTTCTAGCACTGTGTGGGACTTTCTCTATTAGTCCATCTATACTGACCTCCATCAGGTTGCAAATTAAAAATAATTTTTTGTCTGCATCTAGATCTGAAAAAATATTTGGCCTTCTAGCAGTGTGTGGGACTTTCTCTATTAGTCCATCTATACTGACCTCCATCAGGTTGCAAACTGAATATATTTTTTTTCTGCATCTACCTCCGAAAAAATATTGGGCTTCTAGCTGTATGTGGGACTTGTTCTATTAATCCATCTATACAGACCTCCATCAGGTTGCAAACTGAATATAATTTTTTTCTGCATGTACCTCTGAAAAAATATTTGGGCTTCTAGCTGTGTGTGGGACTTGTTCTATTAGTCCATCTATACTGACCTCCATCAGGTTGCAAACTGAATATAATTTTTTTCTGCATCTAGCTCTGAAAAAATATTTGGCCTTCTAGCAGTGTGTGGGACTCTCTCTATTAGTCCATCTATACTGACCTCCATCAGGTTGCAAATTAAAAATAATTTTTTGTCTGCATCTAGCTCTGAAAAAATATTTGGCCTTCTAGCAGTGTGTGGGACTCTCTCTATTAGTCCATCTATACTGACCTCCATCAGGCTGCAAATTAAAAATAATTTTTATCTGCATCTACCTCTGAAAAAATATTTGGGCTTCTAGCAGTGTGTGGGACTTGTTCTATTAGTCCATCTATACTGACCTCCATCAGGTTGCAAACTGAATATATTTTTATTCTGCATCTACCTCTGAAAAAATATTTGGGCTTCTAGCTGTGTGTGGGACTTGTTCTATTAGCCCATCTATACTGACCTCCATCAGGTTGCAAACTGATTATAATTTTTTTCTGCATCTAGCTCTGAAAAAATATTTGGCCTTCTAGCATTGTGTGGGACTTTCTCTATTAGTCCATCTATACTGACCTCCATCAGGTTGCAAACTGAATATATATTTTTTCTGCATCTACCTCTGAAAAAATATTTGGGCTTCTAGCTCTGTGTGGGACTTGTTCTATTAGTCCATCTATACTGACCTCCATCAGGTTGCAAACTGAATATAATTTTTTTCTGCATCTAGCTCTGAAAAAATATTTGGCCTTCTAGCAGTGTGTGGGACTTTCTCTATTAGTCCATCTATACTGACCTCCATCAGGTTGCAAATTAAAAATAATTTTTTGTCTGCATCTAGCTCTGAAAAAATATTTGGCCTTCTAGCAGTGTGTGGGACTTTCTCTATTAGTCCATCTATACTGACCTCCATCAGGTTGCAAATTAAAAATAATTTTTTGTCTGCATCTAGCTCTGAAAAAATATTTGGCCTTCTAGCAGTGTGTGGGACTTTCTCTATTAGTCCATCTATACTGACCTCCATCAGGTTGCAAACTGAATATACTTTTTTTCTGCATCTACCTCTGAAAAAATATTGGGCTTCTAGCTGTATGTGGGACTTGTTCTATTAATCCATCTATACAGACCTCCTTCAGGTTGCAAACTGAAAATATTTTTTTTCTGCATCTACCTCTGAAAAAATATTTGGGCTTCTAGCTGTGTGTGGGACTTGTTCTATTAGTCCATCTATACTGACCTCCATCAGGTTGCAAACTGAATATAATTTTTTTCTGCATCTAGCTCTGAAAAAATATTTGGCCTTCTAGCAGTGTGGGACTTTCTCTATAAGTCCATCTATACTGACCTCCATCAGGTTGCAAATTAAAAATAATTTATATCTGCATCTAACTCTGAAAAAATATTTGGCTTTCTAGCTGTGTGTGGGACTTTCTCTATTAGTCCATCTATACTGACCTCCATCAGGTTGCAAATTAAAAATAATTTTTTGTCTGCATCTAGCTCTGAAAAAATATTTGGCCTTCTAGCAGTGTGTGGGACTCTCTCTATTAGTCCATCTATACTGACCTCCATCAGGCTGCAAATTAAAAATAATTTTTATCTGCATCTACCTCTGAAAAAATATTTGGGCTTCTAGCAGTGTGTGGGACTTGTTCTATTAGTCCATCTATACTGACCTCCATCAGGTTGCAAACTGAATATATTTTTATTCTGCATCTACCTCTGAAAAAATATTTGGGCTTCTAGCTGTGTGTGGGACTTGTTCTATTAGCACATCTATACTGACCTCCATCAGGTTGCAAACTGATTATAATTTTTTTCTGCATCTAGCTCTGAAAAAATATTTGGCCTTCTAGCAGTGTGTGGGACTTTCTCTATTAGTCCATCTATACTGACCTCCATCAGGTTGCAAACTGAATATATATTTTTTCTGCATCTACCTCTGAAAAAATATTTGGGCTTCTAGCTGTGTGTGGGACTTGTTCTATTAGTCCATCTATACTGACCTCCATCAGGTTGCAAACTGAATATAATTTTTTTCTGCATCTAGCTCTGAAAAAATATTTGGCCTTCTAGCAGTGTGTGGGACTTTCTCTATTAGTCCATCTATACTGACCTCCATCAGGTTGCAAATTAAAAATAATTTTTTGTCTGCATCTAGCTCTGAAAAAATATTTGGCCTTCTAGCAGTGTGTGGGACTTTCTCTATTAGTCCATCTATACTGACCTCCATCAGGTTGCAAATTAAAAATAATTTTTTGTCTGCATCTAGCTCTGAAAAAATATTTGGCCTTCTAGCAGTGTGTGGGACTTTCTCTATTAGTCCATCTATACTGACCTCCATCAGGTTGCAAACTGAATATACTTTTTTTCTGCATCTACCTCTGAAAAAATATTGGGCTTCTAGCTGTATGTGGGACTTGTTCTATTAATCCATCTATACAGACCTCCATCAGGTTGCAAACTGAAAATAATTTTTTTCTGCATCTACCTCTGAAAAAATATTTGGGCTTCTAGCTGTGTGTGGGACTTGTTCTATTAGTCCATCTATACTGACCTCCATCAGGTTGCAAACTGAATATAATTTTTTTCTGCATCTAGCTCTGAAAAAATATTTGGCCTTCTAGCAGTGTGGGACTTTCTCTATAAGTCCATCTATACTGACCTCCATCAGGTTGCAAATTAAAAATAATTTATATCTGCATCTAGCTCTGAAAAAATATTTGGCTTTCTAGCAGTGTGTGGGACTTTCTCTATTAGTCCATCTATACTGACCTCCATCAGGTTGCAAATTAAAAATATTTTTTTGTCTGCATCTAGCTCTGAAAAAATATTTGGCCTTCTAGCAGTGTGTGGGACTCTCTCTATTAGTCCATCTATACTGACCTCCATCAGGTTGCAAATTAAAAATAATTTTTTGTCTGCATCTAGCTCTGAAAAAATATTTGGCCTTCTAGCAGTGTGTGGGACTCTCTCTATTAGTCCATCTATACTGACCTCCATCAGGCTGCAAATTAAAAATAATTTTTATCTGCATCTACCTCTGAAAAAATATTTGGGCTTCTAGCAGTGTGTGGGACTTGTTCTATTAGTCCATCTATACTGACCTCCATCAGGTTGCAAACTGAATATATTTTTTTTCTGCATCTACCTCTGAAAAAATATTTGGGCTTCTAGCTGTGTGTGGGATTTGTTCTATTAGTCCATCTATACTGACCTCCATCAGGTTGCAAACTGAATATAATTTTTTTCTGCATCTAGCTCTGAAAAAATATTTGGCCTTCTAGCACTGTGTGGGACTTTCTCTATTAGTCCATCTATACTGACCTCCATCAGGTTGCAAATTAAAAATAATTTTTTGTCTGCATCTAGATCTGAAAAAATATTTGGCCTTCTAGCAGTGTGTGGGACTTTCTCTATTAGTCCATCTATACTGACCTCCATCAGGTTGCAAACTGAATATATTTTTTTTCTGCATCTACCTCCGAAAAAATATTGGGCTTCTAGCTGTATGTGGGACTTGTTCTATTAATCCATCTATACAGACCTCCATCAGGTTGCAAACTGAATATAATTTTTTTCTGCATCTACCTCTGAAAAAATATTTGGGCTTCTAGCTGTGTGTGGGACTTGTTCTATTAGTCCATCTATACTGACCTCCATCAGGTTGCAAACTGAATATAATTTTTTTCTGCATCTAGCTCTGAAAAAATATTTGGCCTTCTAGCAGTGTGTGGGACTCTCTCTATTAGTCCATCTATACTGACCTCCATCAGGTTGCAAATTAAAAATAATTTTTTGTCTGCATCTAGCTCTGAAAAAATATTTGGCCTTCTAGCAGTGTGTGGGACTCTCTCTATTAGTCCATCTATACTGACCTCCATCAGGCTGCAAATTAAAAATAATTTTTATCTGCATCTACCTCTGAAAAAATATTTGGGCTTCTAGCAGTGTGTGGGACTTGTTCTATTAGTCCATCTATACTGACCTCCATCAGGTTGCAAACTGAATATATTTTTATTCTGCATCTACCTCTGAAAAAATATTTGGGCTTCTAGCTGTGTGTGGGACTTGTTCTATTAGCCCATCTATACTGACCTCCATCAGGTTGCAAACTGATTATAATTTTTTTCTGCATCTAGCTCTGAAAAAATATTTGGCCTTCTAGCAGTGTGTGGGACTTTCTCTATTAGTCCATCTATACTGACCTCCATCAGGTTGCAAACTGAATATATATTTTTTCTGCATCTACCTCTGAAAAAATATTTGGGCTTCTAGCTCTGTGTGGGACTTGTTCTATTAGTCCATCTATACTGACCTCCATCAGGTTGCAAACTGAATATAATTTTTTTCTGCATCTAGCTCTGAAAAAATATTTGGCCTTCTAGCAGTGTGTGGGACTTTCTCTATTAGTCCATCTATACTGACCTCCATCAGGTTGCAAATTAAAAATAATTTTTTGTCTGCATCTAGCTCTGAAAAAATATTTGGCCTTCTAGCAGTGTGTGGGACTTTCTCTATTAGTCCATCTATACTGACCTCCATCAGGTTGCAAATTAAAAATAATTTTTTGTCTGCATCTAGCTCTGAAAAAATATTTGGCCTTCTAGCAGTGTGTGGGACTTTCTCTATTAGTCCATCTATACTGACCTCCATCAGGTTGCAAACTGAATATACTTTTTTTCTGCATCTACCTCTGAAAAAATATTGGGCTTCTAGCTGTATGTGGGACTTGTTCTATTAATCCATCTATACAGACCTCCATCAGGTTGCAAACTGAAAATAATTTTTTTCTGCATCTACCTCTGAAAAAATATTTGGGCTTCTAGCTGTGTGTGGGACTTGTTCTATTAGTCCATCTATACTGACCTCCATCAGGTTGCAAACTGAATATAATTTTTTTCTGCATCTAGCTCTGAAAAAATATTTGGCCTTCTAGCAGTGTGGGACTTTCTCTATAAGTCCATCTATACTGACCTCCATCAGGTTGCAAATTAAAAATAATTTATATCTGCATCTAGCTCTGAAAAAATATTTGGCTTTCTAGCAGTGTGTGGGACTTTCTCTATTAGTCCATCTATACTGACCTCCATCAGGTTGCAAATTAAAAATATTTTTTTGTCTGCATCTAGCTCTGAAAAAATATTTGGCCTTCTAGCAGTGTGTGGGACTCTCTCTATTAGTCCATCTATACTGACCTCCATCAGGTTGCAAATTAAAAATAATTTTTATCTGCATCTACCTCTGAAAAAATATTTGGGCTTCTAGCTGTGTGTGGGACTTGTTCTATTAGTCCATCTATACTGACCTCCATCAGGTTGCAAACTGAATATAATTTTTTTCTGCATCTAGCTCTGAAAAAATATTTGGCCTTCTAGCACTGTGTGGGACTTTCTCTATTAGTCCATCTATACTGACCTCCATCAGGTTGCAAATTAAAAATAATTTTTTGTCTGCATCTAGATCTGAAAAAATATTTGGCCTTCTAGCAGTGTGTGGGACTTTCTCTATTAGTCCATCTATACTGACCTCCATCAGGTTGCAAACTGAATATATTTTTTTTCTGCATCTACCTCCGAAAAAATATTGGGCTTCTAGCTGTATGTGGGACTTGTTCTATTAATCCATCTATACAGACCTCCATCAGGTTGCAAACTGAATATAATTTTTTTCTGCATCTACCTCTGAAAAAATATTTGGGCTTCTAGCTGTGTGTGGGACTTGTTCTATTAGTCCATCTATACTGACCTCCATCAGGTTGCAAACTGAATATAATTTTTTTCTGCATCTAGCTCTGAAAAAATATTTGGCCTTCTAGCAGTGTGTGGGACTCTCTCTATTAGTCCATCTATACTGACCTCCATCAGGTTGCAAATTAAAAATAATTTTTTGTCTGCATCTAGCTCTGAAAAAATATTTGGCCTTCTAGCAGTGTGTGGGACTCTCTCTATTAGTCCATCTATACTGACCTCCATCAGGCTGCAAATTAAAAATAATTTTTATCTGCATCTACCTCTGAAAAAATATTTGGGCTTCTAGCAGTGTGTGGGACTTGTTCTATTAGTCCATCTATATTGACCTCCATCAGGTTGCAAACTGAATATATTTTTATTCTGCATCTACCTCTGAAAAAATATTTGGGCTTCTAGCTGTGTGTGGGACTTGTTCTATTAGCCCATCTATACTGACCTCCATCAGGTTGCAAACTGATTATAATTTTTTTCTGCATCTAGCTCTGAAAAAATATTTGGCCTTCTAGCAGTGTGTGGGACTTTCTCTATTAGTCCATCTATACTGACCTCCATCAGGTTGCAAACTGAATATATATTTTTTCTGCATCTACCTCTGAAAAAATATTTGGGCTTCTAGCTCTGTGTGGGACTTGTTCTATTAGTCCATCTATACTGACCTCCATCAGGTTGCAAACTGAATATATATTTTTTCTGCATCTACCTCTGAAAAAATATTTGGGCTTCTAGCTCTGTGTGGGACTTGTTCTATTAGTCCATCTATACTGACCTCCATCAGGTTGCAAACTGAATATAATTTTTTTCTGCATCTAGCTCTGAAAAAATATTTGGCCTTCTAGCAGTGTGTGGGACTTTCTCTATTAGTCCATCTATACTGACCTCCATCAGGTTGCAAATTAAAAATAATTTTTTGTCTGCATCTAGCTCTGAAAAAATATTTGGCCTTCTAGCAGTGTGTGGGACTTTCTCTATTAGTCCATCTATACTGACCTCCATCAGGTTGCAAATTAAAAATAATTTTTTGTCTGCATCTAGCTCTGAAAAAATATTTGGCCTTCTAGCAGTGTGTGGGACTTTCTCTATTAGTCCATCTATACTGACCTCCATCAGGTTGCAAACTGAATATACTTTTTTTCTGCATCTACCTCTGAAAAAATATTGGGCTTCTAGCTGTATGTGGGACTTGTTCTATTAATCCATCTATACAGACCTCCATCAGGTTGCAAACTGAAAATAATTTTTTTCTGCATCTACCTCTGAAAAAATATTTGGGCTTCTAGCTGTGTGTGGGACTTGTTCTATTAGTCCATCTATACTGACCTCCATCAGGTTGCAAACTGAATATAATTTTTTTCTGCATCTAGCTCTGAAAAAATATTTGGCCTTCTAGCAGTGTGGGACTTTCTCTATAAGTCCATCTATACTGACCTCCATCAGGTTGCAAATTAAAAATAATTTATATCTGCATCTAGCTCTGAAAAAATATTTGGCTTTCTAGCAGTGTGTGGGACTTTCTCTATTAGTCCATCTATACTGACCTCCATCAGGTTGCAAATTAAAAATATTTTTTTGTCTGCATCTAGCTCTGAAAAAATATTTGGCCTTCTAGCAGTGTGTGGGACTCTCTCTATTAGTCCATCTATACTGACCTCCATGAGGTTGCAAATTAAAAATAATTTTTTGTCTGCATCTAGCTCTGAAAAAATATTTGGCCTTCTAGCAGTGTGTGGGACTCTCTCTATTAGTCCATCTATACTGACCTCCATCAGGCTGCAAATTAAAAATAATTTTTATCTGCATCTACCTCTGAAAAAATATTTGGGCTTCTAGCAGTGTGTGGGACTTGTTCTATTAGTCCATCTATACTGACCTGCATCAGGTTGCAAACTGAATATATTTTTTTTCTGCATCTACCTCTGAAAAAATATTTGGGCTTCTAGCTGTGTGTGGGACTTGTTCTATTAGTCCATCTATACTGACCTCCATCAGGTTGCAAACTGAATATAATTTGTTTCTGCATCTAGCTCTGAAAAAATATTTGGCCTTCTAGCACTGTGTGGGACTTTCTCTATTAGTCCATCTATACTGACCTCCATCAGGTTGCAAATTAAAAATAATTTTTTTTCTGCATCTAGCTCTGAAAAAATATTTGGCCTTCTAGCAGTGTGTGGGACTTTCTCTATTAGTCCATCTATACTGACCTCCATCAGGTTGCAAACTGAATATATTTTTTTTCTGCATCTACCTCCGAAAAAATATTGGGCTTCTAGCTGTATGTGGGACTTGTTCTATTAATCCATCTATACAGACCTCCATCAGGTTGCAAACTGAATATAATTTTTTTCTGCATCTACCTCTGAAAAAATATTTGGGCTTCTAGCTGTGTGTGGGACTTGTTCTATTAGTCCATCTATACTGACCTCCATCAGGTTGCAAACTGAATATAATTTTTTTCTGCATCTATCTCTGAAAAAATATTTGGCCTTCTAGCAGTGTGGGACTTTCTGTTTTAGTCCATCTATACTGACCTCCATCAGGTTTCAAATTAAAAATAATTTATTTCTGCATCTAGCTCTGAAAAAATATTTGACCTTCTAGCAGTGTGTGGGACTTTCTCTATTAGTCCATCTATACTGACCTCCATCAGGTTGCAAATTAAAAATAATTTTTTGTCTGCATCTAGCTCTGAAAAAATATTTGGCCTTCTAGCAGTGTGTGGGACTCTCTCTATTAGTCCATCTATACTGACCTCTATCAGGCTGCAAATTAAAAATAATTTTTATCTGCATCTACCTCTGAAAAAATATTTGGGCTTCCAGCTGTGTGTGGGACTTGTTCTATTAGTCCATCTATACTGACCTCCATCAGGTTGCAAACTGAATATAATTTTTTTGTGCATCTAGCTCTGAAAAAATATTTGGCCTTCTAGCAGTGTGTGGGACTTTCTCTATTAGTCCATCTATACTGACCTCCATCAGGTTGCAAATTAAAGATAATTTTTTGTCTGCATCTAGCTCTGAAAAAATATTTGGCCTTCTAGCTGTGTGTGGGACTTTCTCTATTAGTCCATCTATACTGACCTCCATCAGGTTGCAAACTGAATATATTTTTTTTCTGCATCTACCTCTGAAAAAATATTTGGCCTTCTAGCTGTGTGTGGGACTTTCTCTATTAGTCCATCTATACTGACCTCCATCAGGTTGCAAACTGAATTTATTTTTTTTCTGCATCTACCTCTGAAAAAATATTTGGCCTTCTAGCTAGGTGTGGGACTTGTTCTATTAGTCCATCTATACTGACCTCCATCAGGTTGCAAACTGAATATAATTTTTTTGTGCATCTAGCTCTGAAAAAATATTTGGCCTTCTAGCAGTGTGTGGGACTTTCTCTATTAGTCCATCTATACTGACCTCCATCAGGTTGCAAATTCAAAATAATTTTTTGTCTGCATCTAGCTCTGAAAAAATATTTGGCCTTCTAGCAGTGTGTGGGACTTTCTCTATTAGTCCATCTATACTGACCTCCATCAGGCTGCAAATTAAAAATAATTTTTATCTGCATCTACCTCTGAAAAAATATTTGGCCTTCTAGCTGTATGTGGGACTTTCTCTATTAGTCCATCTATACTGACCTCCATCAGGTTGCAAATTAAAAATAATTTATATCTGCATCTAGCTCTGAAAAATATTTGGCCTTCTAGCAGTGTGTGGGACTTTCTCTATTAGTCCATCTATACTGACCTCCATCAGGTTGCAAATTAAAAATAATTTTTTGTCTGCATCTAGCTCTGAAAAAATATTTGGCCTTCTAGCAGTGTGTGGGACTTTCTCTATTATTCCATCTATACTGACCTCCATCAGGTTGCAAACTGAATATATTTTTTTTCTGCATCTACCTCTGAAAAAATATTTGGGCTTCTAGCTGTGTGTGGGACTTGTTCTATTAGTCCATCTATACTGACCTCCATCAGGTTGCAAACTGAATATAATTTTTTGTCTGCATCTAGCTCTGAAAAAATATTTGGCCTTCTAGCAGTGTGTGGGACTCTCTCTATTAGTCCATCTATACTGACCTCCATCAGGCTGCAAATTAAAAATAATTTTTATCTGCATCTACCTCTGAAAAAATATTTGGGCTTCCTGCTGTGTGTGGGACTTGTTCTATTAGTCCATCTATACTGACCTCCATCAGGTTGCAAACTGAATATAATTTTTTTGTGCATCTAGCTCTGAAAAAATATTTGGCCTTCTAGCAGTGTGTGGGACTTTCTCTATTAGTCCATCTATACTGACCTCCATCAGGTTGCAAATTAAAAATAATTTTTTGTCTGCATCTAGCTCTGAAAAAATATTTGGCCTTCTAGCAGTGTGTGGGACTTTCTCTATTAGTCCATCTATACTGACCTCCATCAGGTTGCAAACTGAATAT
Source organism: Phyllobates terribilis (assembly GCF_046119375.1). Taxonomy (NCBI): domain Eukaryota; kingdom Metazoa; phylum Chordata; class Amphibia; order Anura; family Dendrobatidae; genus Phyllobates; species Phyllobates terribilis. Next base: position 290,383,565 of record NW_027362761.1, read on the forward strand.
ATTTTTTTTCTGCATCTACCTCTGAAAAAATATTTGGCCTTCTAGCTATGTGTGGGACTTGTTCTATTAGTCCATCTATACTGACCTCCATCAGGTTGCAAACTGAATATAATTTTTTTGTGCATCTAGCTCTGAAAAAATATTTGGCCTTCTAGCAGTGTGTGGGACTTTCTCTATTAGTCCATCTATACTGACCTCCATCAGGTTGCAAATTCAAAATAATTTTTTGTCTGCATCTAGCTCTGAAAAAATATTTGGCCTTCTAGCAGTGTGTGGGACTTTCTCTATTAGTCCATCTATACTGACCTCCATCAGGCTGCAAATTAAAAATAATTTTTATCTGCATCTACCTCTGAAAAAATATTTGGCCTTCTAGCTGTATGTGGGACTTTCTCTATTAGTCCATCTATACTGACCTCCATCAGGTTGCAAATTAAATATAATTTATATTTGCATCTAGCTCTGAAAAAATATTTGGCCTTCTAGCAGTGTGAGGGACTTTCTCTATTAGTCCATCTATACTGACCTCCATCAGGTTGCAAATTAAAAATAATTTTTTGTCTGCATCTAGCTCTGAAAAAATATTTGGCCTTCTAGCAGTGTGTGGGACTTTCTCTATTAGTCCATCTATACTGACCTCCATCAGGTTGCAAACTGAATATATTTTTTTTCTGCATCTACCTCTGAAAAAATATTGGGCTTTTAGCTGTGTGTGGGACTTGTTCTATTAATCCATCTATACTGACCTTCCTCAGGTTGCAAACTGAATATAATTTTTTTCTGCATCTAGCTCTGAAAAAATATTTGGCCTTCTAGCAGTGTGTGGGACTTTCTCTATTAGTCCATCTATACTGACCTCCATCAGGTTGCAAATTAAAAATAATTTATATCTGCATCTAGCTCTGAAAAAATATTTGGCCTTTTAGCAGTGTGTGGGACTTTCTCTATTAGTCCATCTATACTGACCTCCATCAGGTTGCAAATTAAAAATAATTTTTATCTGCATCTAGCTCTGAAAAAATATTTGGCCTTCCATCAGTGTGTGGGACTTTCTCTATTAGTCCATCTATACTGACCTCCATCAGGTTGCAAATTAAAAATAATTTTTTGTCTGCATCTACAGTACCTCTGAAAAAATATTTGGGCTTCTAGCAGTGTGTGGGACTTTCTCTATTAGTCCATCTATACTGACCTGCATCAGGTTGCAAATTAAAAATAATTTTTTGTCTGCATCTAGCTCTGAAAAAATATTTGGCCTTCTAGCAGCGTGTGGGACTTTCTCTATTTGTCCATCTATACTGACCTCCATCAGGTTGCAAATTAAAAATAATTTTTTGTCTGCATCTAGCTCTGAAAAAATATTTGGCCTTCTAGCAGTGTGTGGGACTTTCTCTATTAGTCCATCTATACTGACCTCCATCAGGTTGCAAACTGAATATATTTTTTATCTGCATCTACCTCTGAAAAAATATTGGGCTTCTAGCTGTGTGTGGGACTTGTTCTATTAATCCATCTATACAGATCTCCATCAGGTTGCAAACTGAATAAAATTTTTTTCTGCATCTACCTCTGAAAAAATATTTGGGCTTCTAGCTGTGTGTGGGACTTGTTCTATTAGTCCATCTATACTGACCTCCATCTGTTTGCAAACTGAATATAATTTTTTTCTGTATCTAGCTCTGAAAAAATATTTGGCCTTCTAGCAGTGTGTGGGACTTTCTCTATTAGTCCATCTATACTGACCTCCATCAGGTTGCAAATTAAAAATAATTTATATCTGCATCTAGCTCTGAAAAAATATTTGGCCTTCTAGCAGTGTGTGGGACTTTCTCTATTAGTCCATCTATACTGACCTCCATCAGGTTGCAAATTAAAAATAATTTTTTGTCTGCATCTAGCTCTGAAAAAATATTTGGCCTTCAAGCAGTGTGTGGGACTTTCTCTATTAGTCCATCTATACTGACCTCCATCAGGTTGCAAACTGAATATATATTTTTTCTGCATCTACCTCTGAAAAAATATTGGGCTTCTAGCTCTGTGTGGGACTTGTTCTATTAATCCATCTATACAGACCTCCATCAGGTTGCAAACTGAATATAATTTTTTTCTGCATCTACCTCTGAAAAAATATTTGGGCTTCTAGCTGTGTGTGGGACTTGTTCTATTAGTCCATCTATACTGACCTCCATCAGGTTGCAAACTGAATATAATTTTTTTCTGCATCTAGCTCTGAAAAAATATTTGGCCTTCTAGCAGTGTGTGGGACTTTCTCTATTAGTCCATCTATACTGACCTCCATCAGGTTGCAAATTAAAAATAATTTTTATCTGCATCTAGCTCTGAAAAAATATTTGGCCTTCTAGCAGTGTGTGGGACTTTCTCTATTAGTCCATCTATACTGACCTCCATCAGGTTGCAAATTAAAAATAATTTTTTGTCTGCATCTAGCTCTGAAAAAATATTTGGCCTTCTAGCAGTGTGTGGGACTTTCTCTATTAGTCCATCTATACTGACCTCCATCAGGTTGCAAATTCAAAATAATTTTTTGTCTGCATCTAGCTCTGAAAACATATTTGGCCTTCTAGCAGTGTGTGGGACTTTCTCTATTAGTCCATCTATACTGACCTCCTTCAGGCTGCAAATTAAAAATAATTTTTATCTGCATCTACCTCTGAAAAAATATTTGGCCTTCTAGCTGTGTGTGGGACTTGTTCTATTAGTCCATCTATACTGACCTCCATCAGGTTGCAAACTGAATATAATTTTTTTCTGCATCTAGCTCTGAAAAAATATTTGGCCTTCTAGCAGTGTGTGGGACTTTCTCTATTAGTCCATCTATACTGACCTCCATCAGGTTGCAAATTAAAAATATTTTTTTGTCTGCATCTAGCTCTGAAAAAATAATTGGCCTTCTAGCAGTGTGTGGGACTTTCTCTATTAGTCCATCTATACTGACCTCCATCAGGTTGCAAACTGAATATATATTTTTTTCTGCATCTACCTCTGAAAAAATATTTGGGCTTCTAGCTGTGTGTAGGACTTGTTCTATTAGTCCATCTATACTGACCTCCATCAGGTTGCAAACTGAATACAATTTTTTTCTGCATCTACCTCTGAAAAAATATTTGGGCTTCTAGCTGTGTGTGGGACTTGTTCTATTAGTCCATCTATACTGACCTCCATCAGGTTGCAAATTGAATATAATTTTTTTCTGCATCTAACCCAGCCAATAGTTTTGGCCTAATACCACAGTTTGGCCACTCAGCTCTGCTCGGTTCCCATCCATTGTTTTCTTGTGCAAACAACTCCAGAGTTGTGAATTAGTTAACCACCAAAATGAGTGGAAAAAGGCCTGCTGCTGGTGGAAAGGGGAATAGGCGTGTTGGGAAGGGGAAAAAAGGTTGTGTCCGTGGGGTAGGTGTTAAAGCAACAGTAACATCTGCAGAAGAAAGACCATCTTCCAGCCAAACTAAAATGTCTACTTCTTTTAGCGGACAATGTGATAAGATCCCTTTCTTACGGCCACGCCAATCGCTACAAATTCCAGATGAGGCACAAAAACAGCAGGTGCTTCAACGGATATCAAGTGCTCCTTTAAGTGGGCTCTCCTCCACATCAACTTCAACATCACAAATACTCCAGTCCTCAAAGGTGTCACCCAAATCGCACTTGCTTCCTCACAGCTCCCAAATCTCCAGCTGCCCGTCTGAGTATGAGGTAGAACAGATGGTTGAGTCTGCAGAGCTGTTTACTCATACTATAGCCTGGGAATCAGAGGTCGACTCCAGCGCTTCTGTGAATCCAGACGAGGAAATGATCTGCACTGATGCCCAGAATCTTTATGAGTCGGATCCAGGACCAGACGCAGAAGGTTCTGACCATAATGTAGACCCTCATTCCCAAACTGTAACTCCTGTTGGTGGAGACAATGAGGAAGACGATGATGAGACTCAAATACCTGATTGGAGCGACAACTTTAGTTTTTTGTCAGGGCAGGAACAGGTTGGCTCTGAGGACGACGGGTGTGATAACGCACAGGGTGATGATGATGATGTTGGAGATCCCACTTACTGTCAACCCACAGTCAGCCAAGAGATGAGGTCAGCAGAGGAGGTGGAGGAAGATGCTAGTGACGACAAGGTCAGGTTGCGCCTTCCTGGACAGAGACGTAGTACTGGAAGCGCGTCAACAACTGCATCCTCAAACACAACTCTGCCTCTCAACACAAGTCGTGGTGGCTCTTCAGGTCGCATGGGTGCTAAGCCTTGCATAGCCTGGGCATTTTTTCCGATCGATAAAGATGACCCAACTCGTGTTATCTGTAACATTTGTCAGCAAAAGCTAAGTAGAGGCCAAAAAATACATAGTTTGAGTACTTCATGCATGAACCGGCACATGGACATGAAGCATAAGTTGCAGTGGGAAGCTCAGTGTGCTACAATGCGGCCTAGCCGGCCGGGCCACCCACCGTCTGCCATATCTTGTGCATCCGCGGCCTCTTCATCCTCTGTGACTGGGGGGACAGCAGTCACACCTGTTTTTGGGCGCAGACCTGCCACCTCTTTTCCCGCAACAGCCAGCGTGATTGGCAGGTCATCATTTTCTTTGGAGGTGGTAACACCAGCTGGTGTTGAGCGCTGTCCGACATCGATAGCACCACCTTTGGATCAAGGCAACCTAACATGTCCGCCTGCATCTTCCTCACAGACCGGCAGTTTGCCGGGGACACCCTTATCAACCCCGTCTAAGCACAATAGCCAGCCCTCGGTCCCTCAGATGTGGACAAGTAAAAGACCATTTCCTCCTAGCCATGAGAAAGCTAAGAGGTTGAATTTCACCATCTGCAAGCTCTTGGCTGCAGAAATGCTGCCTTTCCGCCTGGTGGACACAGAGGATTTTCGAGACCTTATGTCCGTCGCAGTGCCCCAGTACCAGATGCCCAGTTGGCACTACTTCTCAAAGAAAGGTGTGCCTGCGCTCCACCAGCATGCCGCACACAACATCACCGCTTCTTTGAGAAACTATGTGTGTGACAGGGTGCATTTTACCACAGACACTTGGACGAGTAGGCATGGACAGGGGCGTTACATGTCGCTGACTGGGCACTGGGTAACTATGGTGACAGCAGGACAAGGGGCTGCTGTCCAAGTCTTGCCGTCCCCATGAGTTGTGCGTCAATCCTCTTTATGTCAAAGTTTCTCCACTGCTTCTGCCTCCTCAACCTCCTCTCGGTCTTCCACCTGCACCCAAAGCCTGTCTGGTCATGCCACAAGCTTTCTAACTGCGCAGAAGGGATCCTGCACACCTCCTTACTATGCTGGCAGTAGGGCACAACGTCATCAGGCGGTTTTTACTTTGAAATGTCTGGGAAATGTGAGTCACACAGCTGAGGAGTTGTGGTCAGCTCTGGAGAACCAATTTCATGAATGGTTGTCTCCACTGGACCTGAAACCAGGGAAGGCCGTGTGCGACAATGCTGCAAACCTGGGTGCGGCCCTTCGCCGGGGCAATGTCACACACGTGCCTTGTATGGCTCACGTGTTGAACCTGGTTGTCCAGCAATTTTTAGCCCACTATCCCAGACTAGATGGCCTTCTGCAGAGGGCACGGTCGCTGTGTGCTCACTTCCGCCATTCGCATCCAGCAGCTCAGCGACTTACATCTCTACAGAAGTCATTGGGCCTGCCACTTCACCGGCTAAAATGCGATGTGCCTACCCGGTGGAATTCAACTCTGCACATGTTGCAGCGACTGTGGCAGCACCGACAAGCCCTGGTGCAATACGTTCTGATGTATAGCCTGGGCCAACGAGATCCAGAGGTGGGGCAAATCACGCTGGAGGAGTGGTCTCAGATCAGGGACCTATGCACCCTTCTGCACAGTTTTGAAATGGCGACGAAGATGTTTAGTGCTGACGATGCCATTATCAGCATGACTATTCCGGTGATTTACATGCTGGAGCACATGTTAAACAGAATTCGGAGTCAGGTGGTGGGACAAGAGGAGGTGGAGGAAGTAGAGGAGGAGGAGTTGTATGCGGAAGGGCTAACATCTGCAAGGTCCAGACGGTCGGCAGCACCAAGGCGGCAGGCATGTGAGGGTGGGGGAGATGGTTTTACCAGGGCGCATGGTAGCAGCCAAACTAGTGAGGAAGGTGCAGGAGCCCAGGAAGAAGTGGAGGACGAACTGATGGAAGACTCATCAGATGAGGGAGACCTTGATCACATTTCTGTTGTGCGAGGTTGGGTGGAGAGGGCAGAGGAAGGGAGCATGATTGTTACCTCGCCACCAACACAACAGGGACTTGGTGCTCCTGGATGCGCAACACACATGAGTGCCTTCTTGCTGCACTACCTGCAACATGACCCTCGAATTGGGAGAATTAGAAATAATCCTGACTACTGGGTTGCCACACTGTTAGATCCCCGGTACAAAAGTAAATTTGCAGAAATTATTCCTGCCATAGAAAGGGATGCACGCATGCAGGAGTATCAGCAGAGACTGTTGCAGAATCTTACATGTGCTTTTCCACAAAACACCAGTGGTGCCCGTAGTGAATCTCACAGTTCCAACTTGCCAACCGTGGGACCGTCAAGTGTTCAGCACTCAAACCGTAACAGAACCACAGTATCTGCTGGTAACATCAATTTTGCGGAATCATTTCACCACTTTTTTAGCCCATCCTTTGCAAGGCCACAGGAGACAAGAAGTCTGACACATAGTCAACGCCTAGAGACGATGGTACAGGAGTATCTCCAAGTAAACATTGAAGCCATGACTGTGTCACTGGACCCTTGCTCTTTTTGGGCTTCTAATCTGGATAAATGGCCGGAGCTAGCCACTTACGCCTTGGAGATCTTGTCATGCCCCGCAGCCAGCGTTCTGTCTGAACGTGTGTTCAGCACTGCTCTTGGTGTGCTGACAGTTAAGCGCACGCGGCTCTCCACTGATAATGTAGACAGACTCACGTTCATAAAGATGAACAAATCATGGATCCGAAACGACTTTTTTACCCCTGTGTCATCCTGGGGAGAGTAAAAGCTTGATGATTGGTTAAAATCACCCTACCAACCGTTTTAAGCTTTCAAATTACTAATCATGTTTATCTGTATCTTGGCTGGAAAATAATTTGGGCTTTGTAGCAGGGTGCAGCACTGATTCTATTAGGCCATCTATAATAAGCTCCACCAGATTTAAAATTACTAATCATGTTTATCTGTATCTTGACTGGAAAATAATTTGGGCTTTGTAGCAGTGTGCAGCACTGATCCTATTAGGCCATCTATACTAAGCTCCACCAGATTTAAAAGTAATAATAATTTTTAGCTGCATCTAGCCCGGAAAATAATTTTGGGGCTCCGAGATGCGCAAGACACATAAGTGCCTTCTTGCTGCACTACCTGCAACATGACCCTCATATTGTCAGAATTCGAAGTAATCATGACTACTGGGTTGCTACACTCTTAGATCCCCCAAACTTTTCGATCAACCTTTTCATTTTAATAAAGACCAAAAAAATTGTCATTTTTGAAATTATAAGCATTAGCAGGTTATTAGAAACTGAAATAAAACAGTTTTCAACTCAAAACTTTATTCTAGGTGATGTTACATTTTCACATAGGACCCCTTGTTCGAAAGGAGCTTCTGAACTCTCTCGTCCATTGAATTTGTCAGGTTTTGGATGGTTTCTGCTTCAATTGTTTTGCATGAGGACAGAATACCCTCCCAGAGCTGTTTCTTAGATGTGAACTGCCTCCCGCCATCATAGACACTCCTTTTGATGATGCTCCAGAGGTTCTGAATGGGGTAGAGGTCAGGGGAGCATGGGGGTCACACCATAAGTTTGTCCCCTTTTATGCCCATATCAGCCAGAGATGCAGATGTTTTATGTGCAGCATGAGATGGTGCATTATCATGCAAAAAAATGATCTTGCTGTGAAATACACGGTTCTTCTTTTTGAACCATGGCAGGAAGTGCTGTTTGAGAAAATCCACATACATTATGGAGTTCATCTTTAGCGCCTTCAGGGATCCTAAAGGGGCCGACAATCTCTCTCCCCATGATTCCAGCCCAAAACATTACTCCACCTCCTCCTTGTTGGCGCTGTAACCGTGTTTGCGTGGGGTGTCCATCAACCAGCCATCCTCCACTCCATCCATCTGGACCATCGAGCGCTGCACGGTACTCATCCGTGAACAAAACAGTTTTGAAATCAGTCTTCATGTAATGTTTGGCCCACTGGAGCCGTTTCTGCTTGTGTGAAATGGATAGAGGAGGTCGACAGGATGGCGTATGCACAGCTGCAAACCTCTGAAGGACCCTGCATCTTGTTGTTCGGGGGACGTTGGAGGCACCAGCAGCTTCAAAAACTTGTCTGCTGCTATGACAAGGCTTTTTTGCCGCTGCTCTTTTAACCTGACGTAATTGCCTGTAGGAAAGAGTCCTCAATTTGCCCTTATCAGCACGCACACGTGTGTACTGTGAATCAGCTACATACTTCTTGATTGCCAAGACACTTCATCCTGATCATCGCACAATGTTGATTGCAGTCATGCCTTGACCTAAACACTCCACAATTTGTTGCTTCTCAGCAGCCGACACATCCTTTTTCTTTCCCATTTTGGCAGAAAATGTAGGCTGCTTAATAATGTGAGACAGCCTTCTTAAGTAGTCTTGCCTTTCATTGGACACACCTGCCAAACTAATTAGCACAGGTGTCTGCAATTGCTTACAGTGATATAAAGAGCCCTGACACACATCACCATCAATGAGTTTAACTGACAAACAAACAAATTCTTCCCTTATCACTCCTAAACACTTTTTGCATAATAATTTGGAACACAGTGTACATGTGCTTTTCCACAAAACACCAGTGGTTCACGTAGTGAATCTTACATTTCTAACTTGCCAACCGTGGTCTGTATGGAGTTGTTCAATAAAGGGCCCAAAATTAAGATAACATAGATGGGAGAGGTCTCTATGAATAGGAATTCCTAAGTATTTGATACCCTGTGAGGGCCAGGCAAAGGGAAAGTTGGACTGGATGGAATCCTATATGGATTTGGGGAGGGAGACATCGAGGGCCTCAGACTTCGCTGCACTGATTTTAAAATTTGACCATGTAACAAAGTGATCTATTTCAGCCATAACAGCATGGATGGATATATGTGATTGAGTGATATATACTAGGACATCATCAGCAAATAGAGAGCACTTGTACTTGGTGCCTCCCACCTCAATCCACCTAATATTGGGGTTATGGCGAATTGATGAGAGCAGGTGCTCCGTCACTAGGATGTATAAGAGAGGGGACAGAGGACATCCCTGCCTTGTCCCATTGGTGATTGTGAAAGGTGATGAAAATGTTCTGATGCACCCCCTGGGCCTTGGGACACCCGGAGCCGGACCCTTTTTGGTGGATGCTGGTGGTTGTAGTCTTCGTGGCGGCGACCCGGTTCCGTGGCTCAGGGTGGTAAAACCAGTGGCGGAACTATTTATGTGGTTTTGATGTTTAAATGTCCGACTACGCCACCCGTGGATTGCGGTCAGAGTGAACCGCCGCTGCAGGGCAGACCGCTGAGGCTGGTGCTGTGGGTGCAGCAGAGCGTAGCATAAATCCCCACGGGAGGAGTATAGCCTCAGGGCAGTGTATGCGGAGGATGGGGGTAATGGTGCAGGGCAGCAGCAGTAACGACACGGAGTCAGTGATGCAGTCCAGGGCCTTTACTCACAGTTCTTATTATCCAGACCACGTCTGCAGGTAACGGCTGCCCACGTCGTACTGTGCTCACCAGGTGAGGGGCTCAAACAACTCCCAGATAACTTTGGAGCGCTTCACAGGACCCCCTTTGTGTGTCCTTTGTCTGGCCTTTCTTACCAACCCTTCTGTCCGGCTGCTTCGGGCCTCCTCTTGGTAAACTTGGCGCCAGTTTCCCTGACCCTATGTGGTGCCTTCCTAGCGGGTGTAGCGAGGGACTGCGCCACATAAAATGTCACAGCCTCCGGTTTCTAGCTGAGGGTCGTTTCCTCCCTTCACTAGTTTCGGGGACCGGTCTCCCCCTTTGGCCTGACCCCTCCACGCAGGTGGATTCGGGCGTGCGGTGGTGACTCGCCCGTCCGCACCCCTGGGATCCCTTCATTCCTCGTTCCTGGAGCCTTCTCCGCTCCTCTTCCTTCCTTCTCCCTCTTCCAGGCCTGGGCCTCTGTTACTAGGCCCGCCTCCGGAGCAGAGCTCATGCAGAGCCCCTGCTCCCTGCCACTTCTGCTCAGACTTCTCTGCACTGAACTAAGATGGTGCCCACCTTTTATACTCCCTTCTCAATGCACCCAGGAACTGCTTTCTCCCTGCTCCTGCACTACAGGGTTCCCCTTCCTCAGTGTTCCCTCCCCCCACTCCAGCCAGGGACAGGTACTGTCGTGCCCATCTCAGAGGCATATTGGTCGCCCTGCCCCACGGCAATGTGGTGTAATGCATGCAGGTGTCGGGTCCTGATCCACACTCCATCCTTACCTGAGAGTGAGATATTACACCTCTGGGTGAGGTGCAATACCTCTGTAGCAACCGAGCCCTCAGGGTGCTACAGTTCCATTCATCTTCAGCCTAGGTGACGTATTGTGATACTGGGCCGTGATTTTGGCTATAAAAGGGTCCCCTAGACCCCTACCCCAAGCTTTTTAAGAGAATCATATATGGCGTGCCAGGAGACTCTATGGAATGCTTTCTCAGCATCCAACGAGAGTATCTAATTACAAATTTTTAACTGCATCTAGCCCAGGAAATACTTTGTGCCTAGTAGCAGTGTCTACAAGTCAGCGGATTATCCCGGCTGTTAAGCAAGCTACACCACCTGTAGTTTGGACACTTAATTTTTTCAAAGGAAATGCTTCGGGACCACGGGATACTCAGTGAAGAGCATCAGGAGGCACCCCAAGGCATAGGGGCTGGGACTGGCAGTAGGATGCCTTGCGGTGGACAGCCGAGCTCGATCCTTATAAAAGCTTTTTAACTGCAGCAGCTTTAGTGGACGCTACTGGAGCTGGAATTACGCGGCTGCTGGCATGAGACTTGCCCTCCAATAGATCCTTGTAAATGGATTTAAAGTGTATTCATTCAAATTAGAGAGACAATTTAAATTAAAAAGCTTAGAGCTGCCTCCACCACAGGGGGGCTCGCTCGACCCACCAGCGGACAGGCACCAGTATTGGAAGAGGGGGGCTGGCCGTCAGGGTTCACCGCGGCTCTGGCACAAACCCGGCAACACGGAGGTGGCACTGGCAGGAGCGGACTGAACGTGTCGGCTTCTCACTTTTTGGATTTTAGAAGGGCATGACATGCCTATATCTGTGTCTCCCCCTCCTTTTACTCCTCCACCTCTTTTCTTTTCTCATAACTATATGTACTTGTCACTTTTCCATGTGTTAGTTGTGTCTTCTGAGCAGTTTGTCAGCTTTTGGACACCTTTGAAGGTGTTTTTTATGTGTTTCTATGTGTTTTTGTTTGCCTGCCATTGGTTTTAACGGTGTTCAAAGGTGTTCGACGAACAGTTAGACGAACAGTTCGGCGAACACACGGGTGTTCGACGAACCGAACCGAACTCAAACACTACGGGGGTGGTTCAACACTACTGCTGCAACACAGCAAGGGCGGCGGAAGCTGTAGCCGACTTCCGAAAATGAGCTGTCAGGCGGCGTACTTTGACGAGCAGATCTGGCAACTCGGGGAACGATTTAAGAAACCACTGAACCACGAGGTTAAGCACATGAGCCAGGCATGATACGTGTGTGATCTCGCCTCGCCTCAGAGCCGCCACCAGGTTACGGCCATTGTCACACACGACCATGCCTGGATGTAGGTTCAGCGGTCTCAGCCACAGATCTGCCTGCTCTTTCACAGCTGTCCACAGCTGACAAGCAGTGTGCGGTTTATCACCTAAGCTTATGAGTTTCAGCACAGCCTGCTGTCGCATGGCTGAGGCAGTACTGCAGTGCTTCCAGCTTGTAGCTGATGTGGTGATATCTGAGATGGAGGCTGAACATGAGGAGGAAGATCATGCGCAGGAGCTGTACACTGTGGGGGCAACTCTGACTGACATAGGGCCCGCAATCCTCGGTGTGGGGAGGATGTGTTCCGTCCCAAGGTCCGACTGGGTCCCGGCTTCCACTATGTTTACCCAGTGTGCCGTCAGGGAGATGTACCATCCCAGGCCACAAGCACTTGTCCTCGTGTCCATTGTCAGGTGGAATCTCCCAGTAACTGCATTGTTGAGGGCACGGCAGATGCTTTGGGACACGTGCTTGTGTAGTGCGGGGATGGCACACCGGGCAAAATAGTGTCGGCTGGGGACCGAGTACCGAGGGACGGCCACCACCATAAGGTTGCGGAAGCATTCCGTCTCCACCAGCCTAAAAGCCAGCATTTCCAACGCAAGCAGTCATGAAATGTGAAAATTTAGGACTGTGAATTGTGGGGCAATGGATGCGAATTTGCGCTTTCATTCAAAGCTCTGGGATAAGGACAATTGAACGCTGCGGTGGGATGTGGACGTGGACGTTGATGCTGTTTCTTGAGAAACTGCCATAACAAATGAAGACTGAGAGGAGGGGGCATCTTTGCATGCAGTATGGACAGGGGTTAGCCTTGCACGCACAACAGGGGGTTCTCTTACACGCACAACAGCGGTAGAAGCAGTGGTGACACCCGGTGACACGGGTCGTGGCCCGGGGGTTCGCCCCACAAAGTCGTGTGCTTTGCTGCCATGTGCCTGATCATGCTAGTGGTGGTCAGGCTGGTAGTTTTGTCACCCCTGCTGATGCTGTCCAGGCATTTGGTACAAATGGCTCTTTTGGAGTTATCAGCAGAGTTTTTAAAAAAATTCCAGTCTCTGGAAGACCTACCGGTTGTACTGGCAACGTCCCTCGTGTTGGTGTTATGGGGAACGGTTGCCCGCCTTCTGTCTGCGGCCACCACACTGCTTCTTCCTGCCTGTTGGGGTATTCTGCCTTCCTCCCCCTGTGTGCTGCTGGCCTCCCTCTGCATGTCCTCATGCCATGTTGGGTCAGTTACTAGATCATCCACCACCTCCTCCTCTTCCACTTCCGCACCACGGTCCACCTCCTCACTTTGTGGCAATTGTGTCTCGTCATCGTCCACCTCTTGTGACAAATTGCCAGCGTCGCCTTCCTGTGGCCGTGGCTGTTCAATTATTTGGCCATCGCTACATGGGATCTCCTCTTCCACCACTTCAAGCGGAGCAGGCGAGGGGTCCAAATATGGAAATGGACCAGTGAACAGCTCTTCAGAGTGTCCAACTGTGGGATTAGTTGCTGTCTGACGACACTCGCCATGGTGGGAGGAAGGAGCATCAGGGTGTGGAGGAGTAGGCAGTCGAGACTCACGGCTACTAACACTTGACCGTGTGGAAGACAGACCGGAGGTGGTGGTGCCCAGGTGACTGGAAGTATTATCTGCTATCCAATTAATAACCTGTTCACACTGATCAGTTCGCAATAGTGGTGCTGTTGTGTGCTTCCCTAGTAATTCGGTCAAGAACTGGGAGCGAGAATATGTGGCAGTTGGTTGTGGCACATTTTCACCTTGGCCACTGTCCCATCTTCTGCACGCACCATCACCAGAACGTCCAGTTCCACGTCCCTTGCCACACGACTTGCCCACTGTAAATTAAGTAAAATAGCTTACACTCGCACTATCAATGGCAAAAGGGTAATAAAAAGGAGATTTGAACTGTGGAAGAGGAAAACAACAGTTCTAGTTCTCTGGCCTACACCAGACTCTTTCAAACAGATATAATGTTTTCTGAACAGTCAGCAAGACACTGAAAATGTTTTTTTTTTATGCAAAAAACACAAAAAAGTGGATAATGCAGAGATTTGAACCGTGGAACTGTACAACCACAGTTATTTTTTCCTGGTGTATACCAGACTCGTTAAAATAGATATATTGGTGTCTGAACAGTCAGCGACACACTCAAACTGGTCTTTTTTTTTATGGAAAAAGGGCAAGCAGGTTGATAACACCCAGATTTGAACCGTGGAAGAGGAAAACAACAGTTCTAGTTCTCTGGCCTACACCTGACTCTTTTAAACAGATATATTGGTGTCTGAACAGTCAGCGAGACACTGAAAATGTTTTTATTATGCAAAAAACACAAAAAAGTGGATATTACAGAGATCTGAACCTTGGAACTGCAAAACCACAGTTATAATTTCCTGGTGTATACCAGATTTGTTTAAATAGATATATAGGTGTCTGAACATTCAGCGAGACACTGAAAATGTTTTTTTTTTATGCAAAAAGCACAAAAAAGTGTACACTACAGAGATTTGAACTGTGGAACTGCAAAACCACAGTTATAATTTCCTGGTGTATACCAGACTTGTTAAAATAGATATATTTGTGTCTCAACAGTCAGCGACACACTCAGAAAAAAAAGAAAAATACCAAAAGGTTAATAAGACGGGTATTTGTACAGTCTGACTGAGGGAAAAAAACAGGATTTAGGTGAAAAAAAAGGATTTTTCCTGGCCCCTGAGACCTGGGGCTAAGTCTAGAAATTTGAACAGCAGGAGCACACAGGACTGTAATGCAGTGTTTGTTGGTATAACCACTGCGTCTCCCATACAGCCTGGCAGCCTGATATCTGGGATGGATATTAGTCCTGAGAAGGAGTGTTTGTTTGATTTGGCAGCCTTTAGAGACCATACACTAACTATTTATTTCACAGTATAAATCTCTCCCTAGCTCTGCAGCACTGACCCTACACTGTCTGATCCGGAGCGACTGTGTCCAAGATGGCGGCGCCTAGTTTTAAATACTCGAGGTGACGCTGTGCGGCCAGCCAATCACTGTAATGCCCACAACCAACATGGCTGTGGCATTACATTGACTGACTGGCAATCCCTGCATGTTCATTGGCTCTGTCAAGAGCTCCAAACGTGCAGGGTGGAGACCCGACCTCCCACCCGAGTAACCCGGAAATGCTCGGTGCTCGCCGAACATCCCAAGTAGTGAGATGCTCGGGCGAGCAACGAGCAGTATCAAGCATGCTCTCTCAACACTAACGAGCACTAAAATGCTCGGGTCGAGCAAATTGGAATACTCGGGCACTCGACCCGAGCAACGAGCCAAATGTAAGTCTATCGGAAACTCGAGCATTTTTCATGCGGCCCCCCCTGGCGGTCTGCAGAGGGCCTAAAAATTGCCAGAATCGATGAGAACAGTGCTCAAATGACATGGGAACAGCATGGGGAAGACTCTGACTCCCAGGTCACTGCTGTGAACAACATTGTCAGAGGTATTATGCCAGTTTTACGGACTCACAATAAAACATACAAAAACAAATCCAAAATGGATCTTCCTGGGAAATATGTTAATGAACATCCTTTCCAGGGAAATGACTTGTATATAAGGCAAAATAAATAACCAAAAGCAAAAATATTCGTCCACACCTTGGGCTATGTTCACCAGTAGCATTTTTGATGCGTTTCTGCACTTTTGTGTTGCATTCAACCAAAACAAATGCATTCACTGGGATATGTCATTTTAACATTTTACAACCTTATCTGGCCATGTGGTGTGTGACACATCATCAGATACATGTATACAGTGCTGAAAAGACATGGGAACAGCATGGGGAAGACCTCTGGAAGCATCTCTGATTCCCAGGTCGTTGCCTAAAAGTGTGCCCATCATAAGTGATCCTTGACGCATGCGAAGATGCCTCCCGCCATGCACCTGTCATGCAGACTTGCAACAATCACTGTCCATTTCTTTGTCCCAGTGCAGCGTTCAGTTGTCCTTACCCCATTCCTTGGAATGCAAGCACAAGTATGCAGCCAGGCACCCACCCACCCACAGGCTAATACTATACTACCAAATTTTTGACAGCTGCTTGCACTTGAAATGTGGCGTTTTAGGCTCCTGGAGGCAGAAGCTTTTCACAACCTCATGCCGGGTTTCCATACTTCGTCCCCAGTCGTCACTATTTCTAAGCTATAGGTGACTTTCTAAAATGGGCACACAGGCGGCGTACTTTAACAAGCAGATCCGGCAGCTCCAGGTAGGATTTCAGAAACCGCTGAACCATGAGGTTAAGCACATAGGCCAGGCATGGTACGTGTGTGAGCTCGTCTCGCCTCAGAGCCGCCACCAGATTCCGGCCACTGTCACACACGACCATGCCTGGCTGTAGGTTCAGTGGTGTGAGCCACAGATCTGTCTGCTCTTTCAAAGCTGTCCACAACTCTTCAGCATTGTGCAATTTGTCACCTAAGCATATTAGCTTCAGCACAGCCTGTTGCCGCTTGGCTGAGGCAGTGCTGCAGTGCTTCCAGCTTGTGACTGATATGGTCATTTCGGAGATGGAGGCTGAAAAGGAGGAGGAGGCTGAGGTGCAGGAGCTGTAGACTCTGGGGGCCCACAATCTTTGGCATCGGGAGGAAGTGTTCCGTCCCAAGGTCTGACTGGGTCCTGGCTTCCACTATGTTAACCCAGTGTGCCGTCAGCAAGATGCACCATCCCTACCCACAAGCACTTGTCCACGTGTCAATGTTTAGGTGGACTTTCCCGGTAACTGCGTTGTTGAGGGCACTGCTAATGTTTTGGGACATGTGCTTGTGTAATGTGGGGATGGCACACCGGGAGAAATAGTGGCGGCTGGAGACCGAATACCAAGGGACGGCCGCCGTCATCAGTTTGCGGCATGCTTCCATCTCTACAAACCTAAAAGACAACATTCCTAACACAAGCAGTCTCGAAATGTGGGAATTTAGTAATGTGGCCTGTGAGGCATCGGCTGTGCATTTGCGCTTGCGTTCCAAGGACTGGAGTATGGACAACTGAAGGCTGCGCTGGGATAAGGACGTAGATGTACTTCCTGATGCTGCTACTAGAGAGTGTGCAATGACAGGTGCAAGGTGGGAGGCATCTTCACATGCACCATGGACAGGGGATTGGCTTGTGTGCACAATAGCGGAAGAAGCAGTGGTGCCACCGGCAGACACTGTTCCTGGACCCTGGGGTTCAGCCCACAAATTCGGGTGCTTTGCTGCCATGTGCCTGATCATGCTGGTGGTGGTCAGGCTTGTCGTTTTGCCACTCCTGCTGATGCTGGCCTGGCAGGTGGTGCAAATGGCCTTTTTGGGGTTATCGGCAGAGTCTTTAAAAAACAACCTGGAAGACCTAACAGTTGTACTGGCAACTTCCCTCCTGTTTGTGTTACAGGGAAAGGTTGCCTGCTTTCTTTCTGCGACCACCACACTGCTTTTTCCTGCCTGTTGGGGTGCTCAGCCTCCCTCCCCCTGTGTGCTGCTGTCCTAGCTCTGCATGTCCTCCTGCCAGGTTGGGTCAGTTACTATATCATCCACCACCTCGTCTTCCACTTCCGCACTCTTGTGACACTTTCCCACCGTCGCCTTCATGTGACCGTGGCTGCTCAAATATTTGGGCATCGCTACATGCGATCTTCTCTTGCCCCGCTTCAAGTGGACCAGGCGAGAGGCCCGAATCTATAAATGGAATAGTGAATAGCTCTTCGGAGTATCCAAGTATGGGATCATTTGTATCTGGGCATTCGGCTTGGTGGGAGGAAGGAGGTTCAGGGTGAGGAATATGCGGTCCAGACATCAAAAAGGAGGAAACACAGCGTCTGGTGATGTCCATGAGTTCAAGACTTCAGGCAGTCATTGCCAACAAAGGGTTTTCAACCAAGTGCTAGAAATGAACATTTTATTTACAATTATTTAATGTGTCCAATTACTTTTGATCCCTTTAAAAACAGGGTGGCACATGTTAAGGAGCTGAAACTACTAAACCCTTCATCCAATTTTAATGTGGAAACCCTCAAATGAAAGCTGAAAGTCTGA
This sequence comes from Phyllobates terribilis, assembly GCF_046119375.1. Classification (NCBI taxonomy): domain Eukaryota; kingdom Metazoa; phylum Chordata; class Amphibia; order Anura; family Dendrobatidae; genus Phyllobates; species Phyllobates terribilis. The sequence goes on from NW_027362761.1 coordinate 290,401,446, forward strand.
ACTTCAACTGCATCTGAATTGTTTTGTTTAAAATTCATTGTGGTAATGTCTAGAGCCAAAATTAGAAAAATGGCATCTCTGTCCAAATATATATGGACCTAACTGTATCTTACAGCAGCAGCAGACAGAACTGGAATGGAGCCTCTTGTGCTATATGCACTGCAGTATGCTATATACACTGCCTGCCTGCCTACATACACTGCCTGCCTTATATCTCTGCAGATGGATAAGTCCTCAGAAGACCTTTTTGTTGAGATGGAGCACCAAACATGCAGGGAGGAGATCCGAGCTCCCACCGAGCAACCTCAGAAATGCTCGGCGAGCGCCAAGCATCTCGAGCAGTGAGATGCTCAGGTGAGCACTGAGCAGTAGCGAGCATGCTCGCTCATCACTAGTGGTGAGTTCTCCTTCAAAGGAAGTCTTCAAACAAAGCCTGAATAGACAACTGTCTTAGATGGTTTAGTGAATCCTGCACTGTGAATTGGTTTGGACCAGATGACCCAGGAGGTCACCTCCAACTCTAACATTTTATGATTCTATGAAATATGACCTTCCTCTAATCTCTGGGATAGGAAGAAATAATTTGATCAAAACGTACATCTTACCCAAAACAACGTCTCACAAATAGTTTCCAACTTACTATCATAATCTTTTTTCCAGTCTATCAAAAGTCTCTTTCCAATTATATTTAGATCAGAGAAAAACACCACTGACTCATAAAGACTCATGAACTATTCAAAGTAATCCAAAAAAAAAATTGGGGGAACTTGGCTTCTCAGATGTTTACTACAATAAAGCTCAAAAGAAGGATGAAACAAATAAATCAGAGCAAAAATCAGATGATATTCTTAACAAAAACTTCAAAGAATTTTTTTTTCTAAGACCACACCCCAAAAATACAGAAAAAAACAATTTTAACCTATTGCTAAATGGACCCAGCAAAGCATGGTATAATTGCTCCTCGCAGTTAGCCCCTCTTAATTTTCCACTTTCAGATTTGAGTGTTATTTCTTTCAGTGTACTGAATGGAGACCAAGACCACTCCAATACCCTAGACTTTCACAGCTCAACAAGCATCCATAACGTACTAAAAATTATGCTTGCATTGTCCTTATTATTTCTGCAAAAGCTGCTAATATAAAAACACTACAACTCAAAACTCACTTTTCTACATTACCCACTCTTCAAAAAAAAGCATTCGGCTCTCATCCTAAGCAAATATATGCCCACAACACCTTGTTTTGGAAAATAAAATTTCTACCTCAAAAAAAAAATTTACAAGCTAAATCATAATTTAGTAAACAGTAGTGTTGAGCGAACATGCTCGACACTGCTCGGTACTCGCCCGAGCATTAAGCTACTCAGGATGTTCGGCGAGCAACGAGCATTTCCGGGTTACTCAGGTGGGAACTCGGGTCTCCGCCCTGCATGTTTGGCGCTCTTCACAGAGATAATGAACATGCAGGGATTGCCAGCCAGTAACTGTAATGTCGCAGCCATGTTGGTTGAGGGCATTACATTGATTGGCTGGCCGCACAGAGTCACCTCGAATATTTAAAACTGGGCGCCACCATCTTGGACACAGACGGCTGGGATCAGACTGTGTAGGGACAGTGCTGCTGATTTAGGGAGAGATATATACTGCGAAATAGTTAGTGTAGGGTCTGTAAAGGCATCCAGATCAATCAAACAGTCCTTCTCAGGACTAATATCCATCCCAGATATCAGGCAGGCAGGCAGGCTGTATAGGAGACGCAGTGGTAATACCAGCAAACGCTGCATTACAGTCCTGTGTGCTTCTGTTGCTGAAATTGCTGGACTTAGCTCCAGGTCTCGGGGGCCAGGAAAAATACCTTTTTTTTCATCTAAATCCTCTTTTTTTTTCCTCCTTCACACTGTAGAAATACCCGTCTAATTAACCTTTTTGTGCCCCCCCCCCCCCCAAAAAAAAAAAATGTGTGTCTGGCAGTTCAGACACGAATATATCTGTTTAAAATAGTCTGGTGTAGGCCAGAGAAACAGAAGTGTGGTTTTGCAGTTCCACAGTTCAAACCTCTGTATTATCCACTTTTGGGCCACTTGTATCTAAAAAAAAACAGTTTGAGTGTATCGCTCACTGTTCAGCCGAAAATATATATATTTAAAAAAGTCTGGTATACACCAGTAAATTATAACTGTGGTTTTGCTGTTCCACGGTAAAAAATCTCTATTATTCTGCTTTTGGCATTTTTTGCCGTAAAAAAAAACTGTAATAGTGTCTCCCTGATTGTTCAGACACAAATATATCTGTTTAAAATAGTCTGGTGTAGGCCAGAGAAACAGAAGTGTGGTTTTGAAGTTCCACAGTTTAAACCTCTGTATTATTCACTTTTGGGCCATTTGTATCTAAAAAAAACAGTTTGAGTGTGTCGCTCACTGTTCAGCCGCAAATATATATATTTTAAAAAGTCTGGTATACACCAGTAAATTAAAACTGTGGTTTTGCTGTTCCACGGTAAAAAATCTCTATTATCCTGCTTTTGACATTTTTTGCCGTAAAAAAAAACTGTAATAGTGTCTCCCTGATTGTTCAGACACAAATATATCTGTTGAAAATAGTCTGGTGTAGGGCCGAGAAAAAGAACTGAGGTTTTGCAGTTCCACGGGTTAAATATCTGTATTATCCTGCTTTTGGCGTTTTTTGCCGTAAAGAAAAACAGTAATAGTGTCTCCTGATTGTTCAGACACCAATATATCTGTTTAAAAGAGTCTGGTATACACCTGTAAATTATAACTGTGGTTTTGCCATCCCACAGTAAAAAATTTCTATTATCCAGCTTTTAGTATTTTTTCCGCAAAGAAAAACAGTAATAGTTTCTCCCTGATTGTTCAGATTGTTTAAAAGAGTCGGGTGTAGGCCAGAGAAATAGAACTGTGGTTTTCCTCTTCCTAGTTTCTAATGTACTTTTTATTACCCTTTTTCCATTGATAGTGCGAGTGTAAGCTATTTTACTTCCTTTACAATGGGCGAGGCGCGTGGCAAGGGACGTGGAACTGGACATTCTGGTGATGGTGCGTGCAGAGGACGGGGCCGTAGCCAAGGTGAAAATGTGCCACAACCAACAGCCACATCTTCTCGCTCCCACTTCTTGACTGAATTACTAGGGAAGCACAGAACAACACCAGTATTGCGAACTGATCAGTGTGAACAGGTTATTAATTGGATAGCAGATAATACTTCCAGTTACATGGGCACCACCACCTCCAGTCTGTCTTCCACACGGTAAAATCTTAGTAGCCGTGAGTCTTGACCGCATACTCCTCCTCACCCTGATGCTCCTTCCTCCCACCATGCCGAGTGTCGTCAGACAGCAACTGATCCCACACTTGGACACTCTGAAGAGCTGTTCACTGGTCCATTTCCTGATTTGTGACCCCTCGCCTACTCCGCTTGAAGTGGTGGAAGAGGAGATCCCATGTAGCGATGCCAAATATTTGAACAGCCACAGCCACAGGAAGTCGACGCTGGCAATTTGTCACAAGAGGTGGACGATGACAAGACACAATTGCCAGGAAGTGAGGAGGAGGATCGTGGTGCGCAAGTGGAAGAGGAGGAAGTGGTGGAGGATCTAGTAACTGAACAAACGTGGCAGAAGGACATGCAGAGTGAGGCCAGCAGCACACAGGGTGAGGGAGGCAGAGTACCCCAACAGGCAGGAAGAAGCAGTGTGGTGGCCGTACACAGAAGGCGGGCAACCGTTCCCCGTAACACCAACACGAGGGACGTTGCCAGTACAACCTGTAGGTCTTCCAGAGTCTGCAATTTTTTTAAAGACTCTGCTGATAACCCCAAAAAGGCCATTTGTACCACCTGCCATGCCAGCATCAGCAGGGGTGACAAAACTACCAGCCTGACCACCACCAGCAAGATCAGGCTCATGGCAGCAAAGCACCCGACTTTGTGGGGCAAACCCGAGGGTCCACGACCAGTGTCAGCGGGTGTCACCACAGCTTCTTCTGCTGTTGTGCGCGCAACAGAACTCCCTCTTGTGTGTGCAAGGCAATCCCCTGTCCATACTGCATGCAAAGATGCACCCTCCTCTCAGTCTTCACTTGTTATTGCAGTTTCTCAAGAAACAGCATCAACGTCCTCGTCCATGTCCCACCGCAGCGTTCAATTGTCCATATCCCAGACCTTTGAACGAAAGCGGAAATTTGCAGCTAATGCCCCACAGGCCACAGTCCTAAATTCGCACATTTCACGACTGCTTGATTTGGAAATGCTGCCTTTTAGGCTGGTGGAGACGGAATCCTTCCTCAACCTTATGGCGGTGGCCGTCCTTCGGTACTCGGTCCCCAGCCGACACTATTTTACCCGGTGTGCTATCCCCGCACTACACAAGCACGTGTCCCAAAACATCTTCCGTGCCCTCAACAACGCAGTTACTGGGAGAGTCCACCTGACAACGGACACGTGGACAAGTGCTTGTGGCCAGGGACGGTACATCTCCCTGATGGCACACTGGGTAAACATAGTGGAAGCCAGGACCCAGTCGGACCTTGGGACGGAACACATCCTCCCCACACCGAGGATTGCGGGCCCTATGTCAGTCAGAGTTGCCCCAACAGTGTACAGCTCCTGTGCATCATCCTCCTCCTCCTCCTCATGTTCAGCCTCCATCTCAGATATCACCACAGCAGTTACAAGCTGGAAGCACTGCAGTACTGCCTCCGCCAAGCGACAACAGGCTGTGCTGAAACTCATACGCTTAGGTGAGAAACCTCACACTGCTTGTGAGTTGTGGACAGCTGTGAAAGAGCAGGCAGATCTGTGGCTGACACCGCTGAACCTACATCCAGGAATGGTCGTGTGTGACAATGGCCGTAACCTGGTGGCGGCTCTGAGGCGAGGCGAGATCACACACGTACCATGCCTGGCTCATGTGCTTAACCTCGTGGTTCAGCGGTTTCTTAAATCGTTCCCCGAGTTGCCAGATCTGTTCGTCAAAGTACGCCGCCTGTCAGCTCATTTTCGGAAGTCGGCTACAGCTTCTCTTGCTGTGTTGCAGCAGCGTTTTCAGCTTCCGTCACATCGACTGGTGTGTGATGTCCCCACACGTTGGAACTCTACCCTCCACATGTTGCAAAGGATTTGTGAGCAGAAGAGAGCAGTCGTGGACTACCAGCTGCAACAAGGCCGTCGATATTCACGTCAGACTCCACACATTAGACCTCAGGAGTGGACCTGGATGTCTGACATATGTACCATCTTGCCAAACTTTGAGGAGTCCACCAAGATGGTGAGTGGCGATGACGCCATCATTAGCGTCAGCATTCCACTTGTCTGTCTTTTGCAACGCTCTCTGCAGAGAATTAAAGAGGAGGCATTGCAGCCAGAGTATGATGAGATGGATCAAGAAGCCATAGCGGTCGATTACACACAGCCCAGCCTCATCTCATCCCAACGTGCATTGGGGGACAATGAGGGAGAGGAGGAGGAGGAGGAGGAGGAAGAACAGGAGCTTGTATCATGCGCTGTAGACGGTAGTACCTGTACAACTGTCATAAAGTCGGTTCAGCGTGGGTTGCCTGAGGACAGGGGGGAGGAGGAGGAGGAGGAGAGCATGGTCAGTCGTCATCTTGGTGAGGACTAGAGATGAGCGGTGTTCGACTAGAACTGTTCGCCAATCTCAAATTCGAGCTGTTTTGGGCGGTGTTCGAGTTGTTCGACGAACCCGAACGATTTGCAAAAAATTCGGCTGTTCGAGGTTATGTTCGATAACTGTTCGTGCACCAAAAGCTTGTCCTGCATGTCTGGCGCTATTTAGAGCACCAATCATGCAGGGATTGTCTGCCACTCACTGTAATGCCACAGCCATGGTGGTTGTGGCATTACAGTGATTGCCCAAATCCATGGGAACAGTGCCAACAGTGAAACATGAAAAGCCGGCAATTCAGCAGCGGCATACACTGGTACCCGACAATTTAGAACCGAAAGAATAGAGCTTCACACATAGATTAGATAGATAGAAACATGTCAGCCACATATATATGAAGTACAGTGACAGTGTTGCTTACTGTACTTGTCATTTAGTGTAAAGGATTTATCAAAAAAAATTTGAGGAGCGCAAGCATGCCTGTGCTTCTCAGTGTCTGCGGGATGACAGGCTGGATGGCAGCGTTCTGCTGTGGTCCAGCCTGTCATCTCGCTGTAGCAGAGCTGAAGCTGTCTGGGAACCATGGAAAGGTAAGGATGAGGTTGCTTTATTATTTTACTTTTATTGCAGGAGATCGTTGGCTTCAGCTGGAATGGGCATGACGGTAAGTATGGTTTAATTTAGAACAATAAAGAATTGTGTGTTTATTTCAATTAAAGGACTTTATTCTGGGTGTTTGTGTTTTTTTTAACTTTCACTATGGGGTTAGTAATGGGGGTGTCTTATAGACGCCTCTCCATTACTAACCTGGGCTTGATGTCAGCTGGCATTATAAGCTGACATCAACCCCAGCCCTATTACCCCACTGCCACCGCTACAGGGCAGTGGGAAGAGCGAGGCTAAGTGCCAGAATTGTCGCATCCTATGGATGCGCCATTTCTGGGGCGGCTGACGGCTGGTGTTTCTAGCCTGGGAGGGGGCCAATATTCATGGCACCCTTCCTGGGCTATTAATATCAGCCCCCAGCTGTCAGCCTAGCCTTTGCTAGCTATTAAAATAGGGGGGACCCCACGTCATTTTTTTTGGGGGGTCCCCCATTTTAATAGCTAGTAAAGGCTAGGTATTCAGCTGGGGGCTGATATTAGTAGCCTGGGAAGCTCCGTGGGTGTTACCCCCTTCCCAGGCTTCAAACATCTGCCCCAGCCGTCTGCTTAACCTCCGCTAGAGCCTAAAATTACGGGGAACCCCACGCCAATTTTTTTTTAAATAAATCCTTTATTTTAACACTAAATGACAAGTACAGTAATCAACACTGTCACTGTACTTCATATATATGTGACTGACATGTTTCTATCTATCTAATCTATGTGTGATGCTCTATTCTTTCTGTTATAAATTGTCGGGTACAGATGCTGAATTGCCGGCCGGCTTTTTTAAAGAGACGGTGCATGAAAACACTATTATTTTTTTAAATAAATCCTTTACACTAAATGACAAGTACAGTAAGCAACACTGTCACTGTGCTTCTTGTATGTGTGACTGACATGTTTCTATCTATCTAATCTATGTGTGAGGCTCTATTCCTTCTTGTCTAAATTGTCGGGTACCGGTGTATGCCGCTGCTGAATTGACGGCCGGCTTTTTTAAAGAGAGCGTCTTCTGAGCAGTTTGTCAGCTTTTGGACACCTTTGAAGGTGTTTTCTATATGTTTCTATGTGTTTTTGTTTGCCTGCCATTGGTTTTAACGGTGTTCGACGGTGTTCTAAGGTGTTCGACGAACAGTTCCTCGAACATCCCGGTGTTCGATGAACCGAACCGAACCCGAACACTACCGGGGTGGCTCAACACTAGTGAGGACACGGAAGTCTTGCCCATTACTAGTCTGGCACGCATGGCTGACTTTATGTTACGCTGCCTTAACCGTGACCCTCGCGTTGTCAAAATGTTGGGTGACAGTCATTACTGGTTGGTGAAACTTTTATACCCCCGTTACAAGGAGAACTTTCACTCTCTTATTCCTGAGGTGGAGAGGTCTTCAAAAATGGGGTAGTACCAGAAGGCCCTTGCTGCAGAACTGTTAAAAAAATTCCCATCTGAACGCGCTAGCGGCAGAGGTCACAGTTCGTTGCCCAAACAAGGCGTACATGCGAGTGAGACACAACTCCAATGCAGCAGAGGCAGGGGAACACTGTCAACGTTCTGGGACAGTTTTCTCAGACCCTCCCTTCGGACAGAACCTGAGGCGCGGGGTACTCTCACAAGGAGTGGAAAGTTTCAAAAGATGGTGAGGGAGTGCCTTGCCGACCGTACCAGCGTCCTCCGTGATTCCTCTGTGCCTTTTAATTATTGGGTATCCAAGCTGGACACTTGGAATGAACTCGCACTGTACGCCTTGGAGGTCCTGTCCTGCCCTGCCGCTAGCGTGTTATCGGAGCGTGTTTTTAGTGCCGCTGGGGGAATTATAACTGATAAGCGCACTCGCCTGTCAACTGACAATGCTGACAAGCTGAACCTTATCAAAATTAGCAAGGGCTGGATTGGGTCAGAATTCTCATAACCACCAAATGACAGCAGAGTGACATAAATAGAGATGAGCGTTGTTCTACTCGAACTGTTCGCCAATCTCAAATTCGAGCTGTTTTGGGCGGTGTTCGAGCCGGTCGGCGAACACGAACAATTTGAGAAAAATCCGGCTGTTCGAGGTTATGTTCGATAACTGTTCGTGCACCAAAATCATAACTGGATTTTTTCTCAGTAATGATGAAAATTAATGTTAATACGCAGTTTGAGTGTACAGCGGGGCGGGGGGAGGGGCAGGGGATGGATCTCTGCAGGAACAATGAAGATCTCCATTTTTTTTTCTCTTTCCCGCATTTGCAGTGGGGAGGTGCAATCTGTCAGCCTATCAGCAGCGCACACACGGAGCGAAGTGCTTTTTTTCACACAAGCAAGGGCATGTGTGATTGGCAGTGTATGTCACATGTCCTTGCCCTATAAGACCAAGCCATTTTCCCCGTCGCCACCATTTTCTCACTGCTGCAGCTGCGTGTTAGACGGCACCGCTGTTGCTGTGTGCGCTATACCTTGTTAATTTCAAGCCAATTTTCGCACAAATATACAGATAGCTTGGGAGTAGGGAATAGTTGTGATTGCAGTCCTTTTAAGGACTAGGTTACAGCATTTCCTACGACTTTTATCAGGCAGGTCTGTGCTCTTAAATAGATAGATTGTGGGAGTAAAGACTAATTGTAATTGGAGTCCTTTTCAGGACTAGGTTACATCAGTTCCTATCAGTTTTTGCCAGGCAGGTCTGTGCCAGTGCTGTGCAAGTTTTTTTCACAGCATTTGGCTGAATCTAGCAAAGCTAATCCTTTTTGGCCTATTGCAGAGTGTGTTAGTCAGTGGAGTAGCCTATCTGTGTTGCAAGATATACCACCTGTGTATAGAATACCAATTTTTTTACTGCACCTAGTGAAGTAAAATCTTTTGGGCATAGCATCATTCTATTAGTCCATCTATACTGACCTCCATCAGGTTGCAAACTGAATATAATTTTTTTCTGCATCTAGCTCTGAAAAAATATTTGGGCTTCTAGCAGTGTGTGGGACTTGGTCTATTAGTCCATCTATACTGACCTCCATCAGGTTGCAAATTAAAAATAATTTTTTTCTTCATTTAGCTCTGAAAAAATATTTGGGCTTCTAGCAGCATGTGGGACTTGTTCTATTAGTCCATCTATACTGACCTCCAACAGGTTGCAAATTAAAAATAATTTTTTTCTGCATCTAGCTCTGAAAAAATATTTGGGCTTCTAGCAGTGTGTGGGACTTGGTCTATTAGTCCATCTATACTGACCTCCATCAGGTTGCAAATTAAAAATAATTTTTTTCTGCATCTAGCTCTGAAAAAATATTTGGGCTTCTAGCAGTGTGTGGGACTTGGTCTATTAGTCCATCTATACTGACCTCCATCAGGTTGCAAATTGAATAAAAAAATTTTCTGCATCTAGCTCTGAAAAAATATTTGGGCTTCTAGCGGTGTGTGGGACTTGGTCTATTAGTCCATCTATACTGACCTCCATCAGGTTGCAAATTAAAAATAATTTTTTTCTGCATCTAGCTCTGAAAAAATATTTGGGCTTCTAGCAGTGTGTGGGACTTGGTCTATTAGTCCATCTATACTGACCTCCATCAGGTTGCAAATTAAAAATAATTTTTTTCTTCATTTAGCTCTGAAAAAATATTTGGGCTTCTAGCAGTGTGTGGGACTTGTTCTATTAGTCCTTCTATACTGACCTCCAGCAGGGTGCAAATTGAATATAATTTTTTTCTGCATCTAGCTCTGAAAAAATATTTGGGCTTCTAGCGGTGTGTGGGACTTGGTCTATTAGTCCATCTATACTGACCTCCATCAGGTTGCAAATTAAAAATAATTTTTTTCTGCATCTAGCTCTGAAAAAATATTTGGGCTTCTAGCAGTGTGTGGGACTTGGTCTATTAGTCCATCTATACTGACCTCCATCAGGTTGCAAATTAAAAATAATTTTTTTCTGCATCTAGCTCTGAAAAAATATTTGGGCTTCTAGCAGTGTGTGGGACTTGGTCTATTAGTCCATCTATACTGACCTCCATCAGGTTGCAAATTGAATAAAAAAAATTTCTGCATCTAGCTCTGAAAAAATATTTGGGCTTCTAGCGGTGTGTGGGACTTGGTCTATTAGTCCATCTATACTGACCTCCATCAGGTTGCAAATTAAAAATAATTTTTTTCTGCATCTAACCCAGCCAATAGTTTTGGCCTAATACCACAGTTTGGCCACTCAGCTCTGCTCGGTTACCATCCATTGTTTTTTTGTGCAAACAACTCCAGAGTTGTGAATTAGTTAACCACCAAAATGAGTGGAAAATGGCCTGCTGCTGGTGGAAAGGGGAATAGGCGTGTTGGGAAGGGGAAAAAAGGTTGTGTCCGTGGGGTAGGTGCAGAAGAAAGACCATCTTCCAGCCAAACTAAAATGTCTACTTCTTTTAGCGGACAATGTGATAAGATCCCTTTCTTACGGCCACGCCAATCGCTACAAATTCCAGATGAGGCACAAAAACAGCAGGTGCTTCAACGGATATCAAGTGCTCCTTTAAGTGGGCTCTCCTCCACATCAACTTCAACATCACAAATACTCCAGTCCTCAAAGGTGTCACCCAAATCGCACTTGCTTCCTCACAGCTCCCAAATCTCCAGCTGCCCGTCTGAGTATGAGGTAGAACAGATGGTTGAGTCTGCAGAGCTGTTTACTCATACTATAGCCTGGGAATCAGAGGTCGACTCCAGCGCTTCTGTGAATCCAGACGAGGAAATGATCTGCACTGATGCCCAGAATCTTTATGAGTCGGATCCAGGACCAGACGCAGAAGGTTCTGACCATAATGTAGACCCTCATTCCCAAACTGTAACTCCTGTTGGTGGAGACAATGAGGAAGACGATGATAAGACTCAAATACCTGATTGGAGCGACAACTTTAGTTTTTTGTCAGGGCAGGAACAGGTTGGCTCTGAGGACGACGGGTGTGATAACGCACAGGGTGATGATGATGAGGTCGGAGATCCCACTTACTGTCAACCCACAGTCAGCCAAGAGATGAGGTCAGCAGAGGAGGTGGAGGAAGATGCTAGTGACAACGAGGTCAGGTTGCGCCTTCCTGGACAGAGACGTAGTACTGGAAGCACGTCAACAACTGCATCCTCAAACACAACTCTGCCTCTCACCACAAGTCGTGGTGGCTCTTCAGGTCGCATGGGTGCTAAGCCTTGCATAGCCTGGGCATTTTTTCAGATCGATAAAGATGACCCAACTCGTGTTATCTGTAACATTTGTCAGCAAAAGCTAAGTAGAGGCCAAAAAATACATAGTTTGAGTACTTCATGCATGAACCGGCACATGGACATGAAGCATAAGTTGCAGTGGGAAGCTCAGTGTGCTACAATGCGGTCTAGCCAGCCGGGCCAACCACCGTCTGCCATATCTTGTGCATCCGCGGCCTCTTCATCCTCTGTGACTGGGGGGACAGCAGTCACACCTGTTTTGGGGCGCAGACCTGCCACCTCTTTACCCGCAACAGCCAGCGTGATTGGCAGGTCATCATTTTCTTTGGAGGTGGTAACACCAGCTGGTCTTGAGCGCTGTCCGACATCGATAGCACCACCTTTGGATCAAGGCAACCTAACATGTCCGCCTGCATCTTCCTCACAGACCGGCAGTTTGCCGGGGACACCCTTATCAACCCCGTCTAAGCACAATAGCCAGCCCTCGGTCCCTCAGATGTGGACAAGTAAAAGACCATTTCCTCCTAGCCATGAGAAAGCTAAGAGGTTGAATTTCACCATCTGCAAGCTCTTGGCTACAGAAATGCTGCCTTTCCGCCTGGTGGACACAGAGGATTTTCGAGACCTTATGTCCGTCGCAGTGCCCCAGTACCAGATGCCCAGTCGGCACTACTTCTCAAAGAAAGGTGTGCCTGCGCTCCACCAGCATGTCGCACACAACATCACCGCTTCTTTGAGAAACTCTGTGTGTGACAGGGTGCATTTCACCACAGACACTTGGACGAGTAGGCATGGACAGGGGCGTTACATGTCGCTGACTGGGCACTGGGTAACTATGGTGACAGCAGGACAAGGGGCTGCTGTCCAAGTCTTGCCGTCCCCACGAGTTGTGCGTCAATCCTCTTTATGTCATTTTTCCTCCACTGCTTCTGCCTCCTCAACCTCCTCTCGGTCTTCCACCTGCACCCAAAGCCTGTCTGGTCATGCCACAAGCTTTCTAACTGCGCAGAAGGGATCCTGCACACCTCCTTACTATGCTGGCAGTAGGGCTCAACGTCATCAGGCGGTTTTTACATTGAAATGTCTGGGAAATGTGAGTCACACAGCTGAGGAGTTGTGGTCAGCTCTGGAGAACCAATTTCATGAATGGTTGTCTCCACTGGACCTGAAACCAGGGAAGGCCGTGTGCGACAATGCTGCAAACCTGGGTGCGGCCCTTCGCCGGGGCAATGTCACACACGTGCCTTGTATGGCTCACGTGTTGAACCTGGTTGTCCAGCAATTTTTAGCCCACTATCCCAGACTAGATGGCCTTCTGCAGAGGGCACGGTCGCTGTGTGCTCACTTCCGCCGTTCGCATCCCGCAGCTCAGCGACTTACATCTCTACAGAAGTCGTTGGGCCTGCCACTTCACCGGCTAAAATGCGATGTGCCTACCCGGTGGAATTCAACTCTGCACATGTTGCAGCGACTGTGGCAGCACCGACAAGCCCTGGTGCAATACGTTCTGACGTATAGCCTGGGCCAACGAGATTCAGAGGTGGGGCAAATCACGCTGGAGGAGTGGTCTCAGATCAGGGACCTATGCACCCTTCTGCACAGTTTTGAAATGGCGACGAAGATGTTTAGTGCTGACGATGCCATTATCAGCATGACTATTCCGGTGATTTACATGCTGGAGCACATGTTAAACAGAATTCGGAGTCAGGTGGTGGCACAAGAGGAGGTGGAGGAAGTAGAGGAGGAGGAGTTGTATGCGGAAGGGCTAACATCTGCATGGTCCAGACGGTCGGCAGCACCAAGGCGGCAGGCATGTGAGGGTGGGGGAGATGGTTTTACCAGGGCGCATGGTAGCAGCCAAACTAGTGAGGAAGGTGCAGGAGCCCAGGAAGAAGTGGAGGACGAACTGATGAAAGACTCATCAGATGAGGGAGACCTTGATCACATTTCTGTTGTGCGAGGTTGGGGGGAGAGGACAGAGGAAGGAAGCATGATTGCTACCTCGCCACCAACACAACAGGGACTTGGTGCTCCTGGATGCGCAACACACATGAGTGCCTTCTTGCTGCACTACCTGCAACATGACCCTCGAATTGTGAGAATTAGAAATAATCCTGACTACTGGGTTGCCACACTGTTAGATCCCCGGTACAAAAGTAAATTTGCAGAAATTATTCCTGCCATAGAAAGGGATGCACGCATGCAGGAGTATCAGCAGAGACTGTTGCAGAATCTTACATGTGCTTTTCCACAAAATACCAGTGGTGCACGTAGTGAATCTCACAGTTCCAACTTGCCAACCGTGGGACCGTCAAGTGTTCAGCACTCAAACCGTAACAGAACCACAGTATCTGCTGGTAACATCAATTTTGCGGAATCATTTCACCACTTTTTTAGCCCATCCTTTGCAAGGCCACAGGAGACAAGAAGTCTGACACATAGTCAACGCCTAGAGACGATGGTACAGGAGTATCTCCAAGTAAACATTGAAGCCACGACTGTGTCACTGGACCCTTGCTCTTTTTGGGCTTCCAATCTGGATAAATGGCCGGAGCTAGCCACTTACGCCTTGGAGATCTTGTCATGCCCCGCAGCCAGCGTTCTGTCTGAACGTGTGTTCAGCGCTGCTGGTGGTGTGTTGACAGATAAGCGCACGCGGCTCTCCACTGATAATGTAGACAGACTCACGTTCATAAAGATGAACAAATCATGGATCCGAAACGACTTTTCTACCCCTGTGTCATCCTGGGGAGAGTAAAAGCTTGATGATTGGTTAAAATCACCCTACCAACCGTTTTAAGCTTTCAAATTACTAATCATGTTTATCTGTATCTTGACTGGAAAATAATTTGGGCTTTGTAGCAGTGTGCAGCACTGATCCTATTAGGCCATCTATAATAAGCTTCACCAGATTTAAAATTAAAAATAATTTTTAGCTGCATCTAGCCCGGAAAATAATTTTGGGGCTCCGAGATGCGCAAGACACATAAGTGCCTTCTTGCTGCACTACCTGCAGCATGACCCTCATATTGTCAGAATTCGAAGTAATCATGACTACTGGGTTGCCACACTCTTAGATCCCCCAAACTTTTCGATCAACCTTTTCATTTTAATAAAGACCAAAAAAATGGTCATTTTTGAAATTATAAGCATTAGCAGGTTGTTAGAAACTGAAATCAAACAGTTTTCAACTCAAAACTTTATTCTAGGTGATGATACATTTTCACATAGGACCCCTTGTTCGAAAGGAGCTTCTGAACTCTCTCGTCCATTGAATTTGTCAGGTTTTGGATGGTTTCTGCTTCAATTGTTTTGCATGAGGACAGAATACCCTCCCAGAGCTGTTGCTTAGATGTGAACTGCCTCCCGCCATCATAGACACTCCTTTTAATGATGCTCCAAAGGTTCTGAATGGGGTAGAGGTCAGGGGAGCATGGGGGTCACACCATAAGTTTGTCCCGTTTTATGCCCATATCAGCCAGAGATGCAGATGTTTTATGTGCAGCATGAGATGGTGCATTATCATGCAGAAAAATGATCTTGCTGTGAAATACACGGTTCTTCTTCTTGAACCATGGCAGGAAGTGCTGTTTGAGAAAATCCACATACATTATGGAGTTCATCTTTAGCGCCTTCAGGGATCCTAAAGGGGCCGACAATCTCTCTCCCCATGATTCCAGCCCAAAACATTACTCCACCTCCTCCTTGTTGGCGCTGTAGCCGTGTTTGCGTGGGGTGTCCATCAACCAGCCATCCTCCACTCCATTCATCTGGACCATCGAGCGCTGCACGGCACTCATCCGTGAACAAAACAGTTTTGAAATCAGTCTTAATGTAATGTTTGGCCCACTGGAGCCGTTTCTGCTTGTGTGAAGTGGATAGAGGAGGTCGACAGGATGGCATATGCACAGATGCAAACCTCTGAAGGACCCTGCATCTTGTTGTTCGGGGGACGTTGGAGGCACAAGCAGCTTCAAAAACTTGTCTGCTGCTATGACAAGGCTTTTTTGCCGCTGCTGTTTCAACCTGACGTAATTGCCTGTAGGAAAGAGTCCTCAATTTGCCCTTATCAGCACGCACACGTGTGTACTGTGAATCAGCTACATACTTCTTGATTGCCAAGACACTTCATCCTGATCATCGCACAATGTTGATTGTAGTCATGCCTTGACCTAAACACTCCACAATTTGTTGCTTCTCAGCAGCCGACACATCCTTTTTCTTTCCCATTTTGGCAGAAAATGTAGGCTGCTTAATAATGTGAGAGAGCCTTCTTAAGTAGTCTTGCCTTTCATTGGACACACCTGCCAAACTAATTAGCACAGGTGTCTGCAATTGCTTACAGTGATATAAAGAGCCCTGACACACATCACCATCAATGAGTTTAACTGACAAACAAACAAATTCTTCCCTTATCACTCCTAAACACTTTTTGCATAATAATTTGGAACGCGGTGTACATGTGCTTTTCCACAAAACACCAGTGGTTCACGTAGTGAATCTTACAGTTCTAACTTGCCAACCGTGGTCTGTATGGAATTGTTCAATAAAGGGCCCAAAATTAAGATAACATAGATGGGAGAGGTCTCTATGAATAGGAATTCCTAAGTATTTGATACCCTGTGAGGGCCAGGCAAAGGGAAAGTTGGACTGGATGGAATCCTATATGGATTTAGGGAGGGAGACATCGAGGGCCTCAGACTTCGCTGCATTGATTTTAAAATTTTACCATGTAACAAAGTGATCTATTTCAGCCATAACAGCAGGGATGGATATATGTGATTGAGTGATATATACTAGGACATCATCAGCAAATAGAGAGCACTTGTACTCGGTGCCTCCCACCTCAATCCACCTAATATTGGGGTTATGGCGAATTGATGAGAGCAGGTGCTCCGTCACTAGGATGTATAAGAGAGGGGACAGAGGACATCCCTGACTTGTCCCATTGGTGATTGTGAAAGGTGATGAAAATGTTCTGACGCACCCCCTGGGCCTTGGGACACCCGGAGCCGGACCCTTTTTGGTGGATGCTGGTGGTTGTAGTCTTCGTGGCGGCGATCCGGTTCCGTGGCTCAGGGCGGTCAAACCAGTGGCGGAACTATTTATGTGGTTTTGATGTTTAAATGTCCGACTACGCCACCCGTGGATTGCGGTCAGAGTGAACCGCCGCTACAGGGCAGACCGCTAAGGCTGGTGTTGTGGGTGCAGCAGAGCGTAGCATAACTCCCCACGGGAGGAGTATAGCCTCAGGGCAGTGTATGCGGAGGATGGGGGTGATGGTGCAGGGCAGCAGCAGTAACGACACGGAGTCAGTGATGCAGTTCAGGGCCTTTACTCACAGTTCTTATTATCCAGACCACGTCTGCAGGTAACGGCTGCCCACGTCGTACTGTGCTCACCAGGTAAGGCACTCAGACAACTCCCAGATAACTTTGGAGCGCTTCACAGGACCCCCTTTGTGTGTCCTTTGTCTGGCCTTTCTTACCAACACTTCTGTCCGGCTGCCTTGGGCCTCCTCTTGGTAAACTTGGCGCCAGTTTCCCTGACCCTATGTGGTGCCTTCCTAGCGGGTGGAGCAAGGGGCTGCGCCACATAAAATGTCAGAGCCTCCGGTTTCTAGCTGAGGGTCGTTTCCTGCCTCCACTAGTTCGGGGACCGGTCTCCCCCTTTGGCCTGACCACTCCACGCAGGTGGATTCGGGCGTGCTGGTGGCGACTCGCCCGTCCGCACCCCTGGGATCCCTTCATTCCTCGTTCCTGGAGCCTTCTCCGCTCCTCTTCCTTCCTTCTCCCTCTTGCAGGCCTGGGCCTCTGTTACTAGGCCCGCCTCCGGAGCAGAGCTCATGCAGAGCCCCTGCTCCCTGCCACTTCTGCTCAGACTTCTCTGCACTGAACTAAGATGGTGCCCACCTTTTATACTCCCTTCTCAATGCACCCAGGAACTGCTTCCTCCCTGCTCCTGCACTGCAGGGTTCCCCTTCCTCAGTGTTCCCTCCCCCCACTCCAGCCAGGGACAGGGACTGTCGTGCCCATCTCAGGGGCATATTGGTCGCCCTGCCCCACGGCAATGTGGTGTAATGCATGCAGGTGTCGGGTCCTGATCCACACTCCATCCTTATCTGAGAGTGAGATATCACACCTCTGGGTGAGGTGCAATACGTCTGTAGCAACCGAGCCCTCGGTGCTACAGTTCCATTTATCTTCAGCCTAGGTGACGTATTGTGATACAGGGCCGTGATTTTGGCTATAAAAGGGTCCCCTAGACCCCTACCCCAAGCTTTTTAAGAGAATCATATATGGCGTGCCAGGAGACTCTATAGAATGCTTTCTCAGCATTCAACGAGAGTATCTACTTACAAATTTTTAACTGCATCTAGCCCAGGAAATACTTTGTGCCTAGTAGCAGTGTCTGCTAGTCAGCGGATTATCCCGGCTGTTAAGCAAGCTACACCACCTGTAGTTTGGACACTTAATTTTTTCAAAGGAAATGCTTCGGGACCACGGGATACTTAGTGAAGAGCATCAGGAGGCACCCCAAGGCATAGGGGCTGGGACTGGCACTAGGATGCCTTGCGGTGGACAGCCGAGCTCGATCCTTATAAAAGCTTTTTAACTGCAGCAGCTTTAGTGGACGCTACTGGAGCTGGAATTACGCGGCTGCTGGCATGAGACTTGCCCTCCAATAGATCCTTGTAAATGGATTTAAAGTGTACTCATTCACATTAGATGGACAATTTAAATTAAAAAGCTTAGAGCTGCCTCCACCACAGGGGGGCTCTCTCGACCCACCAGCGGACAGGCACCAGTATTGGGAGAGGGGGGCTGGCCGTCAGGGTTCACCGCGGCTCTGGCACAAACCCGGCGACACGGAGGTGGCACGGGCAGGAGCGGACTGGCCGTCTCGGCTTCTCACCTTTTGGATTTTAGAAGGGCATGACATGCCTATATCTGTGTCTCCCCCTCCTTTTACTCCTCCACCTCTTTTCTTTTCGCATGACTATATGTACTTGTCACTTTTCCATGTGTTAGTTGTGTCTTCTGAGCAGTTTGTCAGCTTTTGGACACCTTTGAAGGTGTTTTCTATGTGTTTCTATGTGCTTTTGTTTGCCTGCCATTGGTTTTAACGGTGTTCGAAGGTGTTCGACGAACAGTTCGACGAACAGTTCGGCGAACACACGGGTGTTCGACGAACCGAACCGAACTCGAACACTACGGGGGTGGCTCAACACTAGTCATAAAGTCAAATCCACTGTGTTGTTTCGGGAGGTGTATTCACATGCTCCGCTTCACACCCACACATGGGTATACGCTTCCTCATTTCGGCTGTTTTTTGTTCTTCTCCTTATCCTCAGCCTCCACCACCACTATACCACCAGGGTGACCGTAGTCCCTGTTGCTATTATTGAAAGTTCCTCCATCCTTATTTTTGTCAGCTTTTGCTTGGAAGGCATAGGAAAAGTCTATGGGAGACCCACTCCCCAATAATGGGAATAATGTTTGTAATATGCTGTACTGCATGGCTCTTGTAAGGGGCATTGCAAGTTCCTCCGTCCTAATTTTTGGCAGCTTTTGCTTGGAAGGCATAGGAAAAGACTATGGGAGAGCCACTCCCCAATAATGGGAATAATGTTTGTAATATGCTGTACTGCATGGCTCTTGTAAGGGGCATTGCAATTTCCTCCGTCCTAATTTTTGGCAGCTTTTGCTTGGAAGGCATAGGCAAAGACTCTGGGAGACCCACTCCCCAATAATGGGAATAATGCTTGTAATATGCTGTACTGCATGTCTCTTGTAAGGGGCATTGCAAGTTCCTCCATCCTAATTTTGGCAGCTTTTGCTTGGAAGGCATAGGCAAAGACTATGGGAGACCCACTCCCCAATAATGGGAATAATGTTTGTAATATGCTGTACTGCATGGCTCTTGTAAGGGGCATTGCAAGTTCCTCTGTCCTAATTTTTGGCAGCTTTTGCTTGGAAGGCATAGGCAAAGACTATGGGAGACCCACTCCCCAATAATAGGAATAATGTTTGTAATATGCTGTACTGCATGGCTCTTGTAAGGGGCATTGCAAGTTCTTCCGTCCTAATTTTTGGCAGCTTTTGCTTGGAAGGCATAGGCAAAGACTATGGGAGACCCACTCCCCATTAAAGGGAATAATGTTTGTAATATGCTGTACTGTATGGCTCTTGTAAGGGGTATTAAAACCATCTTGCTAAGCTACTGGTACCTCCACATCTTTTCCAAGGGGCATTAAAACCATCTATCTTGTTAAGCTACTGGGACCTCCACGTCTCTTCCAAGGGGCATTAAACCGTCTTGTTAAGCTACTGGGACCTCCATGTCTCTTCCGAGGGGCATTAAAAGCATCTTGTTAAACGACTCTGAACTCCACAGCTCTTCCAAGGGGCATTGAAATGTTGTTTTTAATTAACTCTAACCTCCACGACTAGTGTTGAGCGATACCTTCCGATATCGGGAAATATCGGATCGGATTGGATCGGACCGATACCGAAAAAGTATCGGATATCGCCGATTCCGATACCGGAAACCAATGCAAGTCAATGGGACATAAATATCGGAATTAAAATAAACCCTTTCTTTCCTTGTAGGTTATTTCTACATGAAGGAAAACAACTAAGAATAATGTAGAATGTATTGGGGGAGGTGGGGGAGACAATAAAGGCATAGAGGTTTAGCCCAGTCAAATGGAATAGCAGGAATTAATATTTTTTTATTATGTTCTGAGTTACGGAAATATTAACTATGTTAAGTATTTTTATATTTTGTCAGATATTTATGTTTCACTACTTCCATGCTCTTCACCTTCTTTTTTACTTCTCCCACACTTTCTCCTTCATCATCCTCAGCATCTTTTTCATCCACTTCTTCTTCACCTTCTTCTTCTTCACCTTCTTCGTATTATTCTTTTTTTTACATTCTTCATATTCTACTTCTTCATCTTCTTCATATTCTTCTTCTTCATCATATTCTTATTTGTGACAGGCATTCCTGTAGTTGTTATCTATAAAAGGTTGGACATTACACCTTTCGTTCTGCCCGTCACAAAAGATTTACAACAGGATTTGTCCGCGTTCAGTTTGGCCTGCAGCAGCAGGTCTTTTCCAGGGGCACCACGAGGAGGAACGGACTCACCCCCATACACTGCTTAGTCATCTTCTGCTTATAATTTAGATATTATCTTTTGCTCTGATTTTTAGTCTTATGCTTAATGTTCTTCCGCTTTTTGTTCTGCAGCTTCTTGTATTTCTGCTTCTTGGTTTTCTGTCTCTTGTTTTTCTGTATCTTGGTGCTTGTCTTCTCTTCTTTGTCTTCTTGGTCAACTTCTTCAGGGTCATCTTCTTGGTCTTCTTCGGGGTGGTCTTCAGGGTCGTCGTCTTCGGGGGTCCTCGTCTTCGGGGTCCTCGTCTTCTTCGGGTTGGTCTTCTGGGTCCTCGTCTTCGGGGTCCTCGTCTTCTTCGGGGTGGTCTTCAGGGTCCTCGTCTTCTTCGGGGTGGTCTTCAGGGTCCTCGTCTTCTTCGGGGTGGTCTTCAGGGTCCTCGTCTTCAGGGTCATTGTCTTCGGGGTCCTCGTCTTCTTAGGGTTGGTCTTCAGGGTCCTCGTCTTCAGGGTCCTCGTCAGGGAGATCCAGAGTGATTACCAAGAACCATTTCAAAAAGCTTGAACTTGGAAATGTAGCAGAAGGTACAAGAAAGCTGAGGAACTACCGAGGACCAGCTGACGGTACTGGAACCCGGATGGATAGCAGAAGGTACAAGAGCCAATGGAACTACCGAGGACCAGCTGATGTTACTGGAACTCGGTTACTAAGCAGGAGGTACCTGTGCCAGAAAGCACTACCAAGGACCAGCAGACGTTGGTGGAACTTGGATACCGAGAAGGAGGCACCTAATCCAAAGGCACTGCCGAGAACCAGCTGACGGTACTGGAACCCGGATGGGTAGCAGAAGATACAAGAGCAAATGGAACTACCGAGGACCAGCTGACGGTACTGGAACCCGGATGGGTAGCAGAAGGTACAAGAGCCAATGGAACTACCGAGGACCAGCTGATGTTACTGGAACTCGGTTACTAAGCAGGAGGTACCTGTGCCAGAAAGCACTACCAAGGACCAGCAGACGTTGGTGGAACTTGGATACCGAGAAGGAGGCACCTAATCCAAAGGCACTGCCGAGAACCAGCTGACGGTACTGGAACCCGGATGGGTAGCAGAAGGTACCCATGTAAAAAAAAAGTTCAAGGCCGCGAGCCGGCCGCAGTTACCAAAACCCACAGTCCTACAGAGGGTGCTTGTCCTATTGGCACTATGGAACCAGCCTTCATTGCCAGATCCCGCAGCCCACATAGGAGTCACCTAAACTGCAGGCACCATAGAGTCGGCTAACCCGACCGCAACACGACAGGACAACGCATTGGAGGCAAAGTGACGTTGACACTACCCGGAAACAGCTGGCGTGCTGGAACCAGGCTGGGCAGGAGGGAGTACCCGTGCCAAAGACACTGCCGAGAACCAGCTGACGGTACTGGAACCCGGATGGGTAGCAGAAGGTACAAGAGCCAATGGAACTGCCGAGAACCAGCTGGCGGTGCTGGAGCCCAGGGTAAATACTAAAAACAGAAGAGCCAGAGGTGTATTTGGAGGAGGTTTTAAATCCGTACTACAGTGGATGTGGACAAAGCAGGAGAATTTGCCGGACACACAGCTGGGGATCAGCTGACGTTACTGAATCCCAATAACACTGGAGCAAGCGTTGACTGTGCAGACGGCACTTCTGAGCAGCAACTAGCGGTATTGGAGCCCAGGGTAAATACTAAAAACGGAGGAGCCAGAGGTGTAATTGGAGCAAGTTTTAAATAAGTAGCACAGTGAATATGGACAGAGCAGGAGAAATTGCCGTGAACACAGCAGGGGAACAGCTGACGTTACTGAACCCCAATAACATGGTAGCAAGTGTTGACTGTGCAGACGGCACTTCCGAGCGCCAACTGGCGGTGCTGGAGCCCAGGGATAAGAATGAAAACAGAGGAGCCAGAGGTGTAATTCGAGCAACTTTAAAATGTGTAGTACAGTGGATGTGGACAAAGCAGGAGAAATTGCCGTCCGCACAGCAGGAGAACAGCTGACGTTACTGAACCCCAATAACACGGCAGCAAGTGTTGACTGTGCAGACGGCACTTCCGAGCGCCAACTGGCGGTGCTGGAGCCCAGGGATAAGAATGAAAACAGAGGAGCCAGAGGTGTAATTCGAGCAACTTTAAAATGTGTAGTACAGTGGATGTGGACAAAGCAGGAGAAATTGCCGTCCGCACAGCAGGAGAACAGCTGACGTTACTGAACCCCAATAACACGGCAGCAAGTGTTGACTATGCAGACGGCACTTCCGAGCGCCAACTGGCGGTGCTGGAGCCCAGGGATAAGAATGAAAACAGAGGAGCCAGAGGTGTAATTCGAGCAACTTTAAAATGTGTAGTACAGTGGATTTGGACAAAGCAGGAGAAATTGCCGTCCGCACAGCAGGAGAACAGCTGACGTTACTGAACCCCAATAACACGGCAGCAAGTGTTGACTGTGCAGACGGCACTTCCGTGCGCCAACTGGCGGTGTTGGAGCTCAGGGATAATACTGAAAACAGAGGAGCCAGAGGTGTAATTGGAGCAACTTTAAAATCTGTAGTAGTGAGAATGTGGACAGAGCAGGAGAAATTGCCGTCCGCACAGCAGGGGAACAGCTGACGTTACTGAACCCCAATAACATGGTAGCAAGTGTTGACTGTGCAGACAGCACTTCCGAGCGCCAACTGGCGGTGCTGGAGCCCAGGGATAAGAATGAAAACAGAGGAGCCAGAGGAGTAATTGGAGCAACTTTAAAATGTGTAGTACAGTGGATGTGGACAAATCAGGAGAAATTGCCGTCCGCACAGCAGGAGAACAGCTGACGTTACTGAACCCCAATAACACGGCAGCAAGTGTTGACTGTGCAGACGGCACTTCCGAGCGCCAACTGGCGGTGCTGGAGCCCAGGGATAAGAATGAAAACAGAGGAGCCAGAGGTGTAATTGGAGCAACTTTAAAATCTGTAGTAGTGAGAATGTGGACAGAGCAGGAGAAATTGCCGTCCGCACAGCAGGGGAACAGCTGACGTTACTGAACCCCAATAACATGGTAGCAAGTGTTGACTGTGCAGACAGCACTTCCGAGCGCCAACTGGCGGTGCTGGAGCCCAGGGATAAGAATGAAAACAGAGGAGCCAGAGGTGTAATTGGAGCAACTTTAAAATCTGTAGTAGTGAGAATGTGGACAGAGCAGGAGAAATTGCCGTCCGCACAGCAGGGGAACAGCTGACGTTACTGAACCCCAATAACACGGCAGCAAGTGTTGACTGTGCAGACAGCACTTCCGAGCGCCAACTGGCGGTGTTGGAGCCCAGGGTAAATACTAAAAACGGAGGAGCCAGAGGTGTAATTGGAGCAAGTTTTAAATAAGTAGCACAGTGAATATGGACAGAGCAGGAGAAATTGCCGTGAACACAGCAGGGGAACAGCTGACGTTACTGAACCCCAATAACATGGTAGCAAGTGTTGACTGTGCAGACGGCACTTCCGAGCGCCAACTGGCGGTGCTGGAGCCCAGGGATAAGAATGAAAACAGAGGAGCCAGAGGTGTAATTCGAGCAACTTTAAAATGTGTAGTACAGTGGATGTGGACAAAGCAGGAGAAATTGCCGTCCGCACAGCAGGAGAACAGCTGACGTTACTGAACCCCAATAACACGGCAGCAAGTGTTGACTGTGCAGACGGCACTTCCGAGCGCCAACTGGCGGTGCTGGAGCCCAGGGATAAGAATGAAAACAGAGGAGCCAGAGGTGTAATTCGAGCAACTTTAAAATGTGTAGTACAGTGGATTTGGACAAAGCAGGAGAAATTGCCGTCCGCACAGCAGGAGAACAGCTGACGTTACTGAACCACAATAACACGGCAGCAAGTGTTGACTGTGCAGACGGCACTTCCGTGCGCCAACTGGCGGTGTTGGAGCTCAGGGATAATACTGAAAACAGAGGAGCCAGAGGTGTAATTGGAGCAACTTTAAAATCTGTAGTAGTGAGAATGTGGACAGAGCAGGAGAAATTGCCGTCCGCACAGCAGGGGAACAGCTGACGTTACTGAACCCCAATAACATGGTAGCAAGTGTTGACTGTGCAGACAGCACTTCCGAGCGCCAACTGGCGGTGCTGGAGCCCAGGGATAAGAATGAAAACAGAGGAGCCAGAGGAGTAATTGGAGCAACTTTAAAATGTGTAGTACAGTGGATGTGGACAAATCAGGAGAAATTGCCGTCCGCACAGCAGGAGAACAGCTGACGTTACTGAACCCCAATAACACGGCAGCAAGTGTTGACTGTGCAGACGGCACTTCCGAGCGCCAACTGGCGGTGTTGGAGCTCAGGGATTACAGTTCAGGTGGTAGAAACATGAACAGAACAGGAGACCTGGATACTGTTGCCAACCAATTATTTATTCTGGAAGAGGACTGGCAAATTCATGAGAGATCCAGGCCTTGTTCATTTTGAGAAAAGTAAGCCGGTCAACGTTATCGGAGGATAGTCGCATGCGACGGTCTGTTAGTACACCACCTGCGGCACTAAAGACGCGTTCCGATAATACACTAGCAGCAGGGCAAGCTAGCACCTCCAGTGCATACTGACTAAGCTCTGGCCATGTATCCAGCTTACAGACCCAAAACTTGAAGGGAGAAGAGCCGTCTGGGAGTACACTAAGAGGGCAAGACATGTAGTCTGTCACCATCTGACGGAAACGTTGCCTCCTGCTGACTGGAGCTGTCTGTGATGGTGTAGACATTTGTGGCGGCGGGGACACAAAACTTTGCCACATTTCGGCCATACTGGTCTTGCCTTGTGCTGAGGCGCTGCTTCTGCTCCCTCTTTGTGCAGAGCTTCCTCCACTGCCTCGACGCACTGAGCTGCTTTGTAAAGCACTAGCAGCACTGCTCTCGGTTGGAATGGAGAACATGATGGAATGCACCAGTGCGTCTTGGTACTCCCGCATTTTACGCTCCCGGTTCAATGGTGTTATGAGGCTTTGTAAGTTGTCCCGGTAGCGAGGATCTAGGAGGGTGGACACCCAATAATCAGCCGTGTTGAGAATGTGGGCGATGCGGCGGTCGTTTCTGAGGCACTGCAGCATGAAATCAACCATGTGCTGCAGACTGCCAACTGGCCAAGAAACGCTGTCCCCTGCTTGAGGCGTGATCTCTGCCTGCTCTGCATCACCCCACCCTCGCTCTAGATACTGACTACTAGAGCATTGTGTACCTCCCTCCTCTGGACAGATGTCTTCCTCATCCATTGACTCCTCCTCATCCTCCTCACAAAGTGTCCCCTGCCTAGGCCTTTGTGAGGAACCACGTTGCGCAGACTGTAGAGAAGCAGATGGCATTTGTGACTCCTCATCCTCCACCTCTTCCAAAACCTCGTCCCTTAGTGCTTGCAGTGTTTTTTCAAGCAGGCAGATAAGGGGGATAGTCATGCTGACTAGTGCATCATCTGCACTCGCCATCCGCGTGGAATAATCGAAGGCACGCAAAACGTGGCAAATGTCCTTCATAGAGGCCCACTCAGTGGTGGTGAAGTGTGAACGGCGCGCACTGCGACTTGTTTGCGCCTGCTGCAGCTGGTACTCCATTACTGCTGCCTGCTGCTCACACAACCTCTCCAACATATGTAACGTTGAATTCCACCTGGTGGGTAGGTCACATATGATGC
This sequence comes from Phyllobates terribilis, assembly GCF_046119375.1. Taxonomy (NCBI): domain Eukaryota; kingdom Metazoa; phylum Chordata; class Amphibia; order Anura; family Dendrobatidae; genus Phyllobates; species Phyllobates terribilis. The sequence goes on from NW_027362761.1 coordinate 290,427,698, forward strand.
GATGTTCCGGAAGACATAATCGGCGCTGCAGAGCTGCAATGCGTGATCTTGCATTGCTGGAACGCCGCAAGTGAGCGCACTCTATGCGGACCTTGTGAAGCAGTGCATCAAGATCCGGATAGTCCCTCAAAAAACTCTGCACGACCAAGTTGAGCACATGTGCCAGACATGGGATGTGAGTGAGGTTGCCTAGGCCCAGAGCTGCCACCAGATTTCGGCCATTGTCACACACTACCATGCCTGGCTGGAGATTCGCTGGCACAAACCACACGTCACTCTGCTGCTTGATGGCATTCCAGAGCTCCTGCGCTGTGTGGCTTCGATTCCCCAAAGAAATTAATTTTAATACGGCCTGTTGACGTTTGGCCACGGCTGTGCTCATATCGGTCATCATAACAGGTAACCGTTCACGGGTCGATGTGGAGGTAGACCGTGACGGCTCCTGCAGCGCTGATTCAGAGGAACTGGAGTATGAGGAGGAGTCAATGTGTACAGACTGGATTCCTGCAATCCTTGGAGTTGGCAGAACACGTACAGCGCCACTCTCAAGATCTGTACCCGGCTCCACAACATTTACCCAATGGGCAGTGAGGGAAAGGTATCGTCCCTGTCCATGCTTACTGGTCCACGCATCAGTGGTCAGGTGGACCTTGCTACTGACGGCGTTTTGTAGCGCATGTTTAATTTTTCCCTCCACATGATGTTGCAGGGCAGGGACGGCTTGCCTGCTGAAATAAAAGCGGCTGGGCACGTTGTATTGTGGGACTGCCAATGCCATAAAGTTACGGAATGTGTCAGTCTCCACCAGCCTGAATGATAGCATTTCAAGGGCCAGTAGTTTAGCAATGCCAGCATTCAGAGCCTGTGCTCGGGGGTGGTTTGCCGAGTATGGGCGCCTTTTCTCCCATGCCTGTGCTAACGATGGCTGTAGACTGGCCTGGGAGTGTGAGGATGACTGGGAAAGTGGTGCTGTGGGTGGAATTACACTGTGTCTCTGTACAACAGTGCCAGAGATTCTTCCATGGCGATCCTGTGAGGAAGCCGAACCAGCTGTGTGTGAGCTGGAGGAAGAGGCTACAACACGAGCTGAAGAGGTGGTAGGTGGCGCTGTAGGTTGGCCTAGGTCTTCAGTGTGTTTGTGTAACTCCACCACGTGCTTGGTCCGCACATGTTTCCACATATTTGTGGTATTGAGGTTGCTGACACTTTTCCCTCTTTTCACCTTCTGATTACACAGCTTGCATTTGACAAAGCAAATGTCATCTGCAACTGTGTCAAAAAAGGACCAGGCACTGCAAGTCTTGGGAGCGCCCGCTTTGGATTTTGGAAGAGCCATGCTCCTAATGGGTGCCGAAGTGGAGGCTACAGGCAACCAAGTCTGCCCCCTCCCTCTCCCTCCTTTTTGGGCCGTTCGGGGAATCTCTTCCTCAGAGCTGCTCCCACCACCTTCCTGTCCCTCACGCCATGATGGGTCAAGGACCTCATCATCTACACCACCCTCTTCAAACAACTGCTTCTCCTGGGTAGTCTCGACAGCACAGTACGCACCAGAAAGTGGCACCTGAGTCTCATCATCAGATGCGTACTGAGGTGTGCTGCTGACCATAGGCACTGGCCCACCCGCCTCTTCAGATTCAGAGAGACAAAACGGTTGCGCATCACTGCATACTACCTCTTCTTCAAATTCTCGAATTCTGCTTGGCTGGCCCCCTCTTTCCAAGCCAAGAGATTCAGAGAACAGAAGTAGAGATGGCTCCTGTCCAGGGCTCTCTGACTGCCTGGGCAATTTGGCAGGTGGTGAAGAGACAGATGGGTGCTCTTCAGTGCTCAGGACCTGAGAGGATCTGGAACTAATTGAAGTCGATGCGTTAGCTGCCATCCATCCGACAACGGCTTCAATTTGGTCCTCGCGCAGCAGTGGGGTACGGCTAGCTCCTACAAAGCTGCGCATAAAGGACTGTTCCCTGGTAAAACTGGGGGATGCTGAGTCACTGGTGCCCGCAGCAGGCACAGAATCCCCACGTCCTCTCCCTGCAGGCACAGAATCCTCACGTCCTCTCCCTGCAGAAACTCCACGCCCACGCCCACGACCACGACCACATGCCTTACTCCCTGCCTTCTTCATCTTGGTAGACTGATAAAGATAGGCAGAAAAGTACTAAGGGCTTAGTGTGCTTATTCCTGAACAGCTGCTAACAGGTATAAGAAACACTAATTTTATAAAGTGTGGACTAGACTTTAATATGAGCTAATGTGGCCTACACAACTGTAAAGTGGAGTGTTTGGTGAACTTTATTTAGGTTTTTTTTGTCACAAAAAGACACTGGATGTGCCTAAAGATGTAATAACGATAGTATCACAAACTTTTTGTAGCTATTACAATGTAGGAAGGTAACCTACAATGCAATAGATGAGGCTGCAAAAAATAGGCTAATACTAATCTGGCTGGGGCTGCAGGGCCCAATGCTGCAGAAAGGCTCCTCTATCTACTCCTATATAGTGTGTTTGGAATCAATTTAGCTGTATATGGATGGAACCACCACACTAATAGGAGATATCAGGAAAAATTATGAATTGGCAATAAAGGACAATATATGAGGCAGTGACACACACTGAGTGCACTACAACCAGACGGGGTTGAAGCACACACTACAGGGTGAGCTGCACTCACACACCAGACCTTGCAGACAGCGGTGAACAGTACAGATGCAGAGCACTGTGCACTAGTGCTGCAAGACGGAAAAAAATTTCTCTATCTACTCCTATATAGTGTGTTTGGAACCAATTTAGCTGAATACAGATGGAACCACCACACTAATAGGAGATATCAGGAAAAATTATGAATTGGCAAAAAAGGACAATGTATGAGGCAGTGACACACACTGAGTGCACTACAACCAGACTTGGCTGAAGCACACACTACAGGGTGAGCTGCACTCACACACACAGACCTTGCAGATAGCGGTGAACAGCACAGGGAACTGTGCACTAGCACTGCAAGGCACAGTGATTTAGAAAGTAGCTTGGGTAAAGCAGTATAGAGCAAATAGGTAGCTAAAACTGTCCCTCAGAACAACAGCGTCCTATCCCTAACTGAATTCACAGCAGAGTGAGCTCAAAATGGCGGCGGTGGCTTTTATAGTGCATCATGACATCATTTCAGCAGCCAATCACAGCCATGCCATTAGTTAAGATGCCTACATGCCTAACAGGATGTGCCCACACTTCTTAGGATCCTCATTGGCTGAATAAAATGAAAATGTCTCATTGCATTATGGGAACTTCCGATTCCGGTATACGATATTGCAATAGTATCGGAATTAAGTATCGGAATTCCGATACCGCGAATATCGGCCGATACCCGATATTTCAGTATCGGAATGCTCAACACTATCCACGACTCTTCGAACGGGCATTGCATTTCCTCCTAATTTTTGGCAGCTTTTACTTGGAAGGCATAGGCAAAGACTATCCGAGATCCACTCCCCAATAATGGGAATAATGCTTTTAATATGCTGTACTGTATGGCTCTTGTAAGGGGCATTAAAACCGTCTTGTTAAGCTACTGGAACCTCCACGTCTCTTCCAAGGGGCATTAAAACCGTCTTCTTAAGCTATTGGGACCTCCACGTTTCTTCCGAGGGGCATTAAAACCATCTTGTTAAGCTACTGGGACCTCCACGTCTCTTCGGAGGGGCATTAAAACCAACTTGTTAAGCTACTGTGACCTCCACCACTTTTCCAAGGGGCATTAAAACCATCTTGCTAAGCTACTGGGACCTCCACCACTTCTCCAAGGGGCATTAAAACCGTCTTGTTAAGCTACTGCGACCTCCACCACTTTTACAAGGGGCATTAAAACCGTCTTGTTAAGCTACTGCGACCTCCACGTCTCTTCCAAGGGGCATTAAAACCGTCTTGTTAAACCATTCTGAACTCCACAGCTCTTCCAAGGGGCATTGAAATGTTGTTTTTAATTAACTCTAACCTCCATGACTCTTCCAACGGGCATTGCATTTCCTCCTAATTTTTGTCAGCTTTTGCTTTTCAATGCATAGGCGAACACTGAGGGAGACCCACTCCCCAATAATGGGTGGAAGATTTTTAGTATGCTGTAATCCACGTCTGTTTCAAGGGCCAATGCAGTTCCTCATAATTTTTGGAAAGCCTTCCATTCACTGCTTAGGCCAACAGTGCACAGGAGACCCAGTTGCTATAAATGGAATAAACGGTTTAGTTAAGGCCCTCTGACCTCCATGTCACTTCCAAGGGGCATTGGACTGCCTCGAAATTTTTGGTAGGCATTGCACTCACTGTATGCCCTATAACTGTGTAGCCGAACCGCTCCTTTTGGTACAGAAACATATCCTACAAGACATGTGTCGTTGACTGGCCTGATATTGATGTGAATGGTCCCTGTTCCTCCTGCTCTTTCTCCTTTGCCACCACCTCATCCATCATTCATCACCTGAAGCTTTGTTTTAATGGGAGTCGTAGAACTGGGATAGTAGCAGGAAAACATCCAGCAATCTTAGGAGGAGGTAGGATATGCGCCAAAACGCTGACCACCTCAGGCCTAGCCGCTACTACTGTACATACATGTGCTTGCATTCCAAGGAACAGAAAGCTAAGGAGATGGATGGCCTCATGATCATGAATAATTTACTCGTTGTGTAGGAGGCTGACCACTGCTGCTGTCTACCTTTTGAACTTTGTGTTCAAGCCAGATTGACCCAGGACCGGCAATCCTCTATGTCTGGAGGACGTGTTGCATCCCAGTGTCCAACTGTGTCCCGGCTTCCACAATATTAACCCAGTGTGAAGGCGTGAGATGGACTATCCCTGGCCACATTCACTTGTCCACGTGTTTGTGGTTAGGCTGTCCTTCAAATAGGGGCTGCTGGGGACCATTTAAGGACATCCGGCTGCCCCCAGGCGGCTGGGGACCGTGTGTGGACACCCGGCCACGGGGTGGCTGGGGACCGAGTATGGACACCGGGCCGCCCCCTGGCGGCTGGGGACCGAGCGTGGACACCCGGCCGCCGGGCGGCTGGGGACTGAGTATGGATACCAGGCCACCGACGCAGCCATAACGTGGTGGCCAGATTCCGCCTCCACATGCCTAAAAGGCCCAATTTGAAGTGCAAGCAAGTTAGCAATATGGTATTGCAGCCTGGGGGTGGGTGGGTGGCAGGTTGCAAACTTACGCTTGCATTCCAAGAAAATAAAGCAGATGCTAACTTCTATCATCATCATGCTCCTCACCTTGTCACTCTCAACTCCCCTGATGGAGAAGCCAGGGCCCACCGGAGGAGTCTGATTCTCTGGTGGGCTCGTCCAATGCTGCCCTAAAGCAGGCCGGGCTAAGAACAGTGTGTGTGGGGAAGTTGTCAGGAGAAATAGGGGCGGCTGGGGACCATTTATGGACACCCGGCTGCCCCTAGGCAGCTGGGGACCGAGTATGGACACCCGGCCGCCCCCTGGCGGCTGGGGACTGAGCGTGGACCCTCGTCCGCCGGGCAGCTGGGGACTGAGTATGAATACCAGGCCGCCGACACAGCCATGACGTGGTGGCCAGATTCCGCCTCCACATGCCTAAAAGGCCCAATTTCAAGTGCAAGCAATCTAGCAGTATGGTATTGCAGCCTGGGGGTGGGTGGGTGGCAGGCTGCACACTTACGCTTGCATTCCAAGAAAACAAAGCAGATGCTAACTTCTATTATCATCATGCTCCTCCACTTGGCACTCTCAACTGCCCTGATGGAGAAGCCAGGGCCCACCGGAGGAGTCTGGTTCTCTGGTGGGCTCGTCCAATGCTGCCCTAAAGCAGGCCAGGCTTAGAAAAGTGTGGGGGAAGTTCAGCGGAGAAATAGGGGCGACTGGGGACTGAGTATGGATACCAGGCCGCTGACGCAGCCATGACATGGTGGCCAGCGTCTGCCTCCACATGCGTAAGCAAGCTAGCAGTATGCTATTGCAGCCTGGGGGTGGGTGGGTGGCAGGCTGCATACTTGCGTTTGCATTGCAAGGAATGGGGGAGGTACAATTGAACACTGCTCTGGAAGAAAGATTTGCACGGGGATAGTTGCAAGTCTGCATCTTCTGATGTGGCAAGGATCACTTCTGATGGGCACACTTTTAGGCAGTGACCTGGGTGTCAGAGATGCTTCCAGGGGTCTTCCCCATGCTGTTCCCATGTATTTTCAGCATTGTATGCATGTGTCACACAGCACATGGCCAGATAAGGTTGTAAAATGTTAAAATGACATTTCCCAGTGAATGCATTTGTCACGGTTGAAAGCAATATAGAAGTGCAAAAACGCATAAAAATGCTACTTGTGAACATAGCCCAAGGTGTGGAGGAGTATTTTTGTTTTTAGTTATTTATTTTACCTTATACACAAGTCTTTACCCTAGAAAGGAAGTTCCTTAACATATTTCACAGGAAAGCACTTTCAATTTCGTTTTTGAACGTTTTCTTGTGACCCCAGAAAAGTGGCTTAATACCTCTGACCACGTTGTTGACAGCAGTGACCTGGGGGTCAGAAATGCTTCCTGGGGCGATGCCCATGCTGTCCCCGTGTCTTTTGAGCACTGTCAATATCGTTTTGGGCACTTTTTAGGCTTTCTACAGACTGCCGGGGGTGCCGCCGCAAAAATGCTCGGGTCTCCCATAGACTAACATTGTGCTCGTTGCTGGGGTCAAGCACCCGAGTATCACGGCGAGCTCAGCCCGACCTTCGAACACCCGAGCATTTTAGTGCTCGCTCAAGTTTTTGCAAAGCTTTCAACCAAGACAAATTCATTCACTGGGACATGTCATTTTAACATTTTACAACCTTATCTTAGAACACATAGAGCTGGGCCACAGTAATGACATGTTCCCATTAGAAAGGAGAGGGTCTGCTATACAGTTTTAGGGTATGCCGTGAGTCCAATGGCTGTCAAAATTTAGGAAAGACCCCACTAACAATTTAAAGACACATAAAGCTGTCCACAGTAACGAGTACGACATGTTCCCTTTAGAAAGGAGAGGGTCTGCTATACAGTTATAGGGTATGCAGTGAGTCCAACGGCTGACAAAATTTAGGAAAAACCACACTAACAATTTAAAGACAAATAGAGCAGGGCCACAGTAACGAGTATGACATATTCCCATTAGAAAGGAGGGGGTCTGCTATACAGTTATAGGCTATGTGCCCACGATGCAGAAATGAAGCAGAAATTTTCCTGACCATTTCTGCATCTCTTTCCCAGAAAAACACATGTGGATTTTAGATGCGTTTTTGAACACAAATAAAGTTAGGTGAAAAAAAAATGCCACATGAACTGCAGCCCCTGCGTCTCAGTCAACCATACATGTTCCTTTTGCTGCTGACTGAGATAAATCTCCGGAATCACTACAGCGAGCAGGTAAGATAAATCTAAGTAGATGGTTAATATTGTATGTAGTGTGTACTAACCAATTATTCTTCCATAGGAGCGGTCTAGGAGGAGGAGGAGAAGACCCAAAAAGCTGTGGGTGCACCCTATCGTGCAGGAGCGGGTGAACAAGGGGCACTTCAATGTGCTGTACCAGGATTTAAGGAGGTAAGATATATGGGAAAAAAGGATATTGTCATCCATGTGTATCTAATGTATTTTTTAAATGAGTTGTTGTTATCTTATGGTAAAAAATGATATTTTATTCTATTTAAATCCGTGAAACTAATATTTATTTTGAACTTTTTTACAGATATCCCGAAAAATTCCAGCAGTTTTGTTGGCTCACCATTGCTGCCTTTGATCGGCTGCTGGGTCTTCTTTCTCCCGACCTGGACTACAGTGACACCATAATGAGAAGGGCCATCTCTGCTGAGGAAAGGCTGCTCATCACCTTGCGTTAAGTTAAATATTTTAATATGTATGTATACATATATGTATATATATATTTTTTTAAACGTAATCAACATATGCTGCCTCGTCCCCACTGAAAGTATTTTCTCAGTATTCGGACAGTATATTTGGATACAAAACCACGTGAGGAACAAGGAGAGAAATTAAATAGAAACTCTTCACTAATTCTGCATTTATCATCCACTCCTGGTTTTGACTCACACTGTTTAAGAAAAATACTGACGGAATACTGACTGTATGGCTGGTTTCACACATACAGATATCTCCAGCACCATACGTACCAGAAATATCCTAGCCCCGTGTGCCTGTTTGTGTTTTGGTCATATGTGTTGTGGTCGTATGTGTTACATGTGCTGCACCTCGATCACATAGACGGACTTCTGGGAGTCAGCAGTACAATTATCGCTATTCCGTGTAGTCATTGCTGAAAGCTGCCCTCATCATGGTTCTCTGCTGGCGCTTTGATCAGCACCAGCAGGGACCATGATGAGGGGGTTTGTAGTGTGGCCCCACCTGTAAAATTAAGAATGAAATAATAACTATCATTACGTCTATTGTCTGTGGTACGTCTGGAAACTGTCACCACTCGTACCGGAGAAGCATTGGCAAATTGAAAATAAAAAATCTGTCCTACAGACAATTATCCACTCGTTGTCTTTTCAAACTGCCATGATTAGTTACACCACCCATGAATGGGCACAACAGCTCACCCCTCCCTTCAGGTTTACCTTGGTGAGTCAGCATCTGGTGACTGCTCCTCTGTGTCTAATGTTTTCGTGTACATAAGATTTGCTGGGTCATAGCAAGGTGATAGTGATAAAGTCACTGAATATAATTGATATATGTGACCTGAAGAGCAAACAATGGTGGCAAACACAGCAAATGACAACTGACTACAAATGTGTGAACTCACGAGCAAATAAACGACGAAAAAGCACCTAGCAAATGTCCAACCAAACAACAACAAAAAAAATTAAATGTGCACTCAGTGCTGGAATAGTATTTTGTAATAAGTCAATATTTTTTTTTCCATAGTATTTACAAGTGTGGGATTATAATGTTGTCTTGTATTTCTTTTCTTTTTTGTGTCTTTTCTAATTTTATATTTTTCCTTTTCAGGCCACAGGAGAGCGCTATACATCACTGCACCTCCAATTTAGGGTTGGTAAATCCACCATTTCCAGAATTGTGAGGTGCACATGTACCGTCATCTGGCAGAAGTTGTAGCCCATCGTGATACCTTCCCCAACTGAGGAGATTTGGCTGCAGGTCGCGGCAGGCTTTCAAACTGTGGCCAATTTCCCCAACTGCATAGGTGCTGTCGATGGAAAACATGTGAGAGTTCTGCAGCCACCACGATCAGGATCACGCTTCTTTAATTATAAGAAGTATTTTTCTGTGGTCCTGATGGTGGTGGCTGATGCACATTACAAATTTGTTGCCATCGACGTTGGAGCTTATGGTAGTACTGGGGACTCTCGGGTGTTGCGATCATTACAGATTGGGCTGCAAATTCTTCAAGATGGCGGAATGCTCCCAGCCCCAAGACCTTTGCCGGGTTCCACACATCCAGTCCCCTTTGTCATGGTATCGAATGAGGCATTTCCCTTAATGACCAACCTGCTGTGCCCATACCCACGAAGGGCACTGAATGACCTGCGGAGGATTTTTAATTATCGGCTGAGTCGTGCACGCAGATATGTGGAATGCACCTTCGGAATCATGTGTAGTCAGTGGAGGATCTTTCACACTGCCATCCAATTGGATACGGAGACAGTTGACACTGTAATTAAGGCATGCTGTGTACTCCACAACTATGCTCGTGAATACAGCACTGAGCAAGACGAGGAGTCACAGCTGTCTGAATTAATTCCAGTGGTCAACTTGGCTACGGTTAGGCAATCCAACTCAGGTGGCAGGGTGCGAGAAACCTTCGCTGACTACTTCATGAGTCCTGAAGGTGCCGTGCACTGGCAATACTCCTATGTCGGTGTTGTGCAGCTTGACCAGCAGAGAAGATCTGATGCCCAATAAAAAAAGAACTTCAAGAAAAGTTATTATTTACAAAATTGCAAAAACCTTTTAAACCCCTTTAAAGCCCATCATGTACTAATACACATCTGTGCACTGGGACTTAAGAGCCTGACCCGTATTAGTACGTCATGGCGATCGCGCGCGCACACAGGCTGTGCGGGCGCGATTGCCGCTGGTTGTCAGCTGATTGTCACAGCTGACACCCGGTACTATGTGCAGGGAGTGGTCCCGCACCGCTCCGAGCACATTAACCCCCGCAATGCTGCGATCGAAGTCGATCGCAGCATTGCGGTGGCAAAGGGGAGGTGATCGGGATACTCACCTCCTCTTCCGGCCTCCAGCGCTGTCTGCCGCGGCTTCCCGGATGTTGTCATGATGACCCGATGTCGTCATGACAACATCCGGGTCACCAGACAGCGATAAGATCATTTGGTCATGCGCAGTACATGACCAAACGATCTTCTCACTGTGCAGCGCTGACTGCCTACATGGCACAGGGATGGTGCTCCATCCCTATGCTATGCAGGCGATCAGAATAAAAAAGTGAAAGTCCCATAGTGGGACAAAGTAAACAAATAAAAAAACTGTCAGAAAGTGAAAAAAAAAAAAAATTGTAAAAATATTAAAAAATAAATAAAAAAAAGAATCCACCAAAAATAAAAATATAATGTACCCATCAATAAATATTAATATGAAAAAGAAAACAACAAACAATAAAAGTGCACTTATTTGGTATCGCCACGTCCGGAATGACCTGACCTATAAAACTGTCCCACTAGTTAACTCCTTCAGTGAACACGGTAAAAAAAATAAATAAAAAACAAAGCAAAAAACAATGCTTTATCATCAAACTGCCAAACAAAAAATGGAATAACACATGATCAGAAAGACTGATTTAAATAAAAATGGTACCGCTGAACATGTCATCTCGTCCTGGAAAAAACAAGCTGCAATACAGCTCCATGAGACGAAAAATACAAAAGTTATAGCTCTCAGAATAAAGCAATGCAAAAAAATATTTTTTTCTATAAAATAGCTTTTATTGTGTAAAAGCACCAAAACATAGAAAAACTATAAAAATATGGTGCCGCTGTAAACTTCCTGACCCGAAGAATAAAGCTGCCTTATCAATTTTATCACACGCGGAGCAGAATAAAAAAAAAAAAAAACAATTCCTGAATTGTTGGTTTTTGTTTATTCTGCCTCCCAAAAATCGGAATAGAAAGCGATCAAAAAATGTCACGTGCCCGAAAATGATACCAATAAAAACGTCAACTTGTCCTGCAAAAAACAAGCCATCACATGACTCTCTCAGCCAAAATTTAGAAAAATTATAGCTCTCAAAATGTGGCGATGCAAAAGCTAGATTTTACAAAATATGTGTCTTTTATTGTGTGACAGCTGTCATAAAAACCCGATATGATTCTGGTATCGCTGTAATCGCACCAACCCGAAGAATAAATTAGTCTAATCACTTATACCGCACTAGGAACGGCGTAAAAAATAAACGCTAGGGCTGGGGTTGGGGTTGGTGTTAGAGTTAGGGTTGGGCTAGGGTTAGGGTTGGGGTTGGGGTTAGGGTTAGGGTTGGGCTTAGGTTTGGGGTTAGAGTTGTTTTTCCTTTTCAAAAGTAAAAAAAAAAAAAAAAAAAGATGTCGATATGGCGACTAGTGTTGAGAGCAAGTGCTCGCTGCTTGAGTTTGCATCGGGTGCTCGGGTATGCACTGAGTATCGCGGGTGCTCAAGTGACATGCTCGAGTCTCTGCCCCATATACCTCGAGGCCAAAAAAATGTCGCTGGGATTGCCTGCCATGCATGAGCGATCCCTGCATGTTTTTTTTTGGGGTGTCTAATAACCATGAAACATGTGGGCAGGAACTCGAGCATGGTGCATACCTGAGTACCCGATGCAAACTCAAGTAGCGAGCACTTGCGCTCAAGACTAATGACAACTTATTCAATATGATGACCTATTGTTATCAAATTCTGTGTCGTACCTCTGGGTTCAAAATGTTCACTATACCCCTTGATAAAATCCTTGAGGGGTGTCGTTTCCAAAATGGGGTCACTTGTGGGGGGTTTCTAGTATTTAGGCCCATCACGGGCTCTCCAAACGCGACATGGCGTCCACTCTCGATTCCAGCCGATTTTGAGTTCAAAAAGTCACACAGTGCTTCTTCCCTTCTGAACTCTGCCGTGCGCCCAAACACTGTATTTTCCCCACATATGGGGGGTATTGGTGTACTCAGGAGAAATTGCACAAAAGTTTTTGGGGTCCATTTTCTCCTCTTACCCTTGTGAAAATAAAAAATATTGGGGCTATATTTTTTTAATTTCACGGCTCCATGTTATAAACTTCTGTAAAGGACTTGGGGGTCCAAGGTGCTCACCTCACATTTAGATAAGTTTCCTGAGGGGTCTAGTTTTCAAAATGGTGTCACTTGTGGCGGGGTTTCCACTGTTTAGGCACATCAGGGGCTCCCCAAATGCAACATGGCGTCCGCTAATTATTCAAGCAAATTTTACATTGAAAAAGTCAAATGGCGCTCCTTCCCTTCCGAACCCTGCCGTGCGCCCAAACAGTGTTTTTCCCCCACATATTGGGTATCTGCGTGCCCATGGGAAATTTCACAACAAATTTTGGGGTCCATTTTTTCCTGTTACTCTTGCTAAAATAAAAAAAAATTGGGTCTAAAGTAACATTTTTGTGAAAAAAGTTAAATGTTAATTTTTTTCTTCCACATTCCAAAAATTCCTGTGAAGCACCTGAAGGGTTAATAAAGTTCTTGAATGTGGTTTTGAGTACCTTGAGGGGTGCAGTTTTTAGAATGGTGTCACTTTTGGGTATTTTCTGTCATAAAGACCCCGCAAAGTGACTTCAAATATGATGTGGTCCCTAAAAAAATGGTTTTGTAAATTTTATTGGAAAAATGAGAAATCACTGGTCAACTTTTAACCCTTATAGCTCCCTAATAAAAAAATATGTTGGTTCCAAATTGTGCTGATGTAAAGTAGACATGTGGGAAATGTTATTTATTAACTATTTTGTGTGACATATCTCTCTGATCTCTCTTCTCCATTGCTTATCTTTGTAGACTTCGCTTGCCTGGTCCCATAACTCAGGATACTTCTCCACCTACAATGTGTTAACATTACATCAGTGAATTAATAAATTGAAAAGGGTGTAATTAAGATAAAAAAATATATATATAAACACAAACACACATGCAAAAGCTATGCAGATATGTACGCATGTGTGTGTACAAGGGCACACATACACACACCACAACAACCCCCCCTCCCCCAATATCCAATTACGGCTCTTTCACACGTCAGAATCTCTGGTACGAGTGGTGATGACTTTTTCCACACATACCGGAAACACACACAGACCCATTTCAATGTATGCTTGGTTACGCATATCTGCAGTAACGTAGATATGCGGATGTGAGAAACTGCCCTTCCAGCTTATGCAGGAGCTTTCTGTGAATGAACCTACATACGCTGTACAATAATCTTACATTTCAATGTATTTAAAAAAAAAAATTGGGTGGGCTCCCTGCGTAATTTTAATAACCAGCAGAGGGAAAGCAGATGGCTGAGGGCTGATATTATAGTATGGGAAGTAGCCAATAATCATGGCCCCTTCCCTTGCTATTATTACCAGGCCGCAGCAGTTAGCTTAGCCTTTACTGCCCATTCTACAGGGGGACCCCCCAAAAAAAAATGACATTGGGTCCCCCTATAAATTGTAGCCAGCAAAGGCTAGGCTGACTGCTGCGAACTGATATTAATAGCCTAGAAAGGGGCCATGGTTATAAGCCCCCTCCCAGGCTATAATATCAGCCCTCAGCCGCCCCAGATTTGGCATATCATATTTGTGGTCCAAATCTGGCGCTTAACCTCGCTCTTCCACTCTGCACTGGTGCGGTGGCAGGGGATAATAGCAGTGGGGTTCATGTCAGCGCCAGCTGCCATGAAGCTCAGGTTAGTAATGAGGGGCGTCTATAAGACACCCCCATTACTAAATCTAGAAAGAGTTAAAAAATGTAAAAAAATAAACACACACACAGAAAAATATAATTTAATTGAAATAAACCACACAATTTTATTAAATTTACTAAAAAAAATAATTACCTGTCCACATTCCTGCCCTGATCTCCCATGCACAGCTGTCACATCTGGAGATGTGACAGCTGTGCATGTCTTCTGTAAGCTCACATTGCCGAGAACACATCCACTCCCGGCAGCGTGAGCCCCTGACTAAGGTCACCGGAGTGCATTCAGTCTGCGCAGCTCCGGTGACCTCCCTTACGGCCCTGCTGTACCGTGGGAATTTCTCACTGTCAGCGGGGCCATAAAGGAGCTCACTGGAGTAGCGCTAGCTGAACTCCGGTGACCTCGCTTATGCAATGACGGGGCAGCGGTGGTTTAGAGCGGTCACATTTTATGTGGCTGCTCTAAACTGGAGATCTTCGTGGGACACTCGTGGACTACTACGGAGGGGTAAGGATACGGTTGTGGTTTATTATTTTATTTTTTATTACAGGAGATCAATGGCTTCGGGGCATTAGGTGTCTAGGTGAGTATAGGTGTATTTTTTTATTTTTTATTTTATTTTAGGTGGCGATCGGCGGGGACAGGTAATGTATGAACTAATTTATTGTAGGTAACCGCTGGCCACCAATTAAATGTATTTGTTTGGGACCAAAAAAAAATGGGGACAATAAATTAATAAAAAATTAAGTTGACAAAAAATAAAAAATAATATGGGGGCATAAAAAAAATGTATGGGGGCAAAAATATAAGCATATGGGGGCAATGTATGGGGCACATTAGGGCACTTTTAACAGCAGGATCAGGCTGATGGGAACTACTGCTCCCATCGAAATGATCCTGCTGGCACTAGTGGACGGGGGACAGACATAGGCCGATGGGAGTAGTAGTGTCACATCAGGCTATGTCTGCCTGCACACAGACCCCACACAGACCCCACGCAGACCACACACAGACCACATGCAGACACACACAGACACTTACCACACTAATTATGACAGGGACATTCAGGTCCATCCGCTTGTACCATCCCAGGTGCACTGTGGAAACACTTAAAAAACACATCATGGGCACGCAGCCATAGGGTATGCAGTGAGTCCAATGGCTGCCAAAATTTAGGAAAAACCCCACTAACAATTTAAAGACACATAGAGGTGGGCCTTGGTAGCGACATATTCCCATTAGAAAGGAGAGGGTCTCCCATACTATTTGCCTATGCAGTGAAGCAATGGCTGCCAAATATCTGGAGGAACTCCAATGCCCCTGGCAAGATATGTAGAGGTTGGAGGGCCACCTGAAAACAATGTTCCCATTATTAGGAAGTGGGTCTCCCATACTGTTTGCCTATGCAGTGAAGCAACAGCTGCCAAATATCTGGAGGAACTCCAATGCCCCTTTGCAAGAGATGTAGAGGTCGGAGGGCTTCCTGAAAACAATGTTCCCATTTATAGCAAGTGGGTCTCCCATACTGTTTGCCTATGCAGTGAAGCAAATGCTGCCAAAAAATTGGAGGAACTCCAGTACCCCTTGCAAGAGACATAGAGGTCAGAGGGCCTCCTGATAACAATGTTCCCATTCTTAGGATGTCTGTCTCCCATACTGTTTGCCTATGCTGTGAAGCAACAGCTGCCCAAAATTTGGAGGAACTCCAATGTCCCTTGCGAGATGTAGATATGTTGATATGGTACATATGATGGTGATATGGTGGTGGAGGATGAGGATGCAGAGAAGGAAGAGGACAACAGAAAATAGACAAAATCAGGAAGCGTATACTCATGTCTGGGTGTGAAGACAGAGGTGCATGGGAATAGAGTTAGACCTCCCCAGAAAAAGACACTGTATTTCAGTTTATATTACGCAGCTATCATTCGGTGGTGTTGACAAGTCTGGCCAAATCCAGTCAACCTGTCAGCATTTTCAGTTGACAGGCGGATGCGTCTATCGATTATAATTCCACCAGCGGCACTAAAAACCCTCCGTGACAAAAATCTAGTGGCAGGGCAGGCCAGGACCTCCAAGTCATAGAGAGTCAGTTCATGCGAGGTGTCCAGCTTGGATACCCAGTAATTATAAGGCACAGAGGAATCACGGAGATCATTGGTATGGTCGGGAAGGTACTCCCTCTACCGAAACTTGTCCCTCCTTGTGAGAGTACCCTGTGCATCAGGGTTTGTGTGATGGGAGGGTCTGAGAAAACTGTCCTAGAACTTTGACAGTGTTCCCCTGCCTCTGCTGGATTGCATTTGTGTCTCTCTTGCCTGTACTCCTTGGTTGTCCAATGAACTGTGACCTCTGCTGCCAGCATTTTCAGGTGGGAATTTTTTTAATAATTCCGCTACAAGGTCCTTCTGGTACTGCCCCATTTTATAATGTCTGTCCAGCATGGGAATAGGAGACAGAAAGTTTTCCTTGCAGCGTGGGTCTAGAAATGTCACCAAACAGTAATGATTGTTACCTAAAATTTGGACAAAGCAATGGTCACGGGAAAGGCAGCGTAACATAAACTGACCATGCTCTCCTCCTCATCTGCCTTCTCTTCCTCCTCCTCCATGTCCTAAGGCCATCCATGCTGAATAGACGGTATGACAGTTGTTCAGGTAGTACTGTCCATAGCACAGGAAACTAGCTCCTGTTCTTCCTCCCCCTCCTCCTCTTCCTCTTTGTCACCCAATCCATGTTGGGATGAGATGAGGCTGGGCTGTGTGGAATCACCCTGTATGGTTCCTTGCTTCATCTCATTGTGCTCCACCTGCAATGCATCCTCTCTAATTGTGAACAGAGAGCATTTCAGAAGACAGAGAAGCGGGATGGTGAACCTAATTATGGCGTCATCGCTACTCACCATCTTGGTGGAGTCTTCAAAGTTTTGGAGGATGGTACATATGTCTGACATCCATTTCCACTCTTGAGGTCTTATATGTGGAGTCTGAACTGAATACCGAATGCCTTGTTGATGCTGGTAGTCAACAACTGCCCGCTTCTGCTCACAAATCCTTCCCAACATCTGCAATGTAGAGTTCCAATGCGTGGGGACATCTCAGATCAGTCAGTGAGCTGGAAGCTGTAAAAGCTACTGAAGCACGGCAAGGGGGGGTGGAATCTGTAGCTGACTTTCTATAATGGGTACACTTGCAGCGTACTTTGACAAGCAGATCTGGCAGATCCGGGTAGATTTGATAAACCGCTGAACCAGGAGGTTAAGCACATAGGCCAGGCATAGTTGGTGTGTGAGCTCGTCTCACCTCAGAGCCGCCACCAGGTTCCAGACATTGTCACACACGACCATGCCTGGCTGTAAGGTCAGCATTGTCAGCCACAGATCTGTCTGCTCTTTCAGAGCTGTCCACTACTTTGCTGCTTTGTGCAGTTTGTCACTTAAGCATATTAGCTTCAACACAACCTGTTGCCCCTTGACCGAGGCAGTGCTGCAGTGTTTCCAGTTTGAGACTGATGTGGTCATTTCAGAGATGGAGGCTGAAGAAGAGGAGGAGGAGGTGCAGGAGCTGTCGAATGTGGTGGCAACCCTGATTGACCCAGGGCCCGCAATCCTCTTTGTCGTCAGGAGGATGTGTTCCGTCCCAAGGTCCGATTTTGGCCCGTCTTCCACTATATTAACTCAGTGTGTCGTTAGCGAGATGTACTGTCCCTACACACAAGCACTTGTCCATGTGTCCGTTGTTAGGTGGAATTTCCCAGTAACTGCATTGTTAAGGGCACATCTAATGTTGTGGGGCACGTGCTCGTGTAATGCGGGGACTGCACACTGGGAGAAATAGTGGCGGCTGGGGACCGAGTACTGAGGGACGGCCACCGCCATCAGGTTGCGGAAAGATTTAGTCTCCATGAGCCTAAAAGGCAACATTTCGAGTGCAAGCATTCACGAAATGTGTGAATTTAGTAGTTTGGCCTGTGGGGCGTTGGCTGTGTATTTGCGCTTGCGTTACAAGGACTTGGGTAAGGACAACTGAACGCTGCGCTGGGACAAGGACGTGAACGTGCTTGTTGATGGTGCTAGTTGAGACTGTTCAATGACAGGTGCAGGGCGCGAGGCATCTTGACATGCGCCATGGACAGGGGATTGAACAGCAGAACAAGCAGTGGCGTCACCCGCAGACACTGTTGCTGGACCATGGGGTTCGGCCCACTTAGTCGGGTGCTTTGCTGCCGTGTGCCTGATCATGCTGATGGTGGTTAGACTGCTAGTTTTGCTACCCCTGCTGATGCTGGCCTGGCAGGTGGTGAAAATGGCCTTTTTGGTGTTATCTGCAGAGCCTTTAAAAAATAACCAGACTCGGGAAGACCTAGCAGTTGTACTGGCAACTTTCGTCATGCTGGTGTTATGAGGAACGCTTTCCCCCTCATGTCTGTGGCCACCACATTCCTTCTTCCTGCCTGTTGTGGTGCTACGCCTCACTCCCCCTGTGTGCTGCTGTCCTTGCTCTGTATGTCCTCCTGCCAGGTTGGGTCAGTTACTATATCATCCACCACCTCGTCTTCCACTTCCGCACCTTGGTCCTCCTCCTGACTTTCTGGCAATTGTTTCTTGTCATCATCATCATCCACCTCTTGCGACCGCAATTGCACTTTACCACCGTCGCCTTTGTGTGACCATGGTTGCTCCAATATTTGGGCATCGCTACACGCGTTTTCCTCTTGACTTGCTTGAAGCTGGCCAGAAGAGAGGCCCAAATCTATGAATGGAAAAGTGAACAGCTCTTCAGAGTGTCCAATTGTGGTAACAGTTGTCTCCAGGCACTCGGCATGATGGGAGGAAGGAGTATCAGGGTATAAGCGATCCAGACTCATGGCTACTGAGACTTGACTGTGTGGAAGACAGGGTGGTGGTGGTGGCAAAGTGACTGGAAGCATTATCTGCTATCCAACCAACAACCTTTTGATACTGCTCTGGGTTCAATAGTCATGTACTGTGGTCTCCTAGTAATTGGGACAGGAAGGTCGAGCTACAAAATGTGGGTGTTTGTTGTGGCACAATTTCAGCTTGTCTTGTCCACGTCCACATCCTCAGCCTCTGCATGCACCATCACCATCGCGTCCACTACCCCATCCCTAGCTATGCACCTTGCCCATTTTTAATGGAGGACAATATTTTCCATGTTCACGAGAAATGGCTGATTTTGGAACGCAGGTATATGTGATACGTCTGACAGAGAACCACGATTTTAAATAGCAGGCCTATAATTTACCAATATTATTCTACACAGAGACCTATTGTGAATAGCTTGACCGACACACTGCAACAGAATGGAAATGGAAGAAATGTCTGATTTTGAAACAGTCTTATAGGTGATACAGTACAGACCAAAAGTTTGGACACACCTTCTCATTTAAAGATTTTTCTGTATTTTCATGACTTTGAAAATTGTACATTCACACTGAAGGCATCAAAACTATGAATTAACACATGCGGAATTATATACTTTACAAAAAAGTGTGAAACAACTGAAAATATGTCTTATATTCTAGGTTCTTCAAAGTAGCCACCTTATGCTTTGATAACTGCTTTGCACACTCTTGGCATGATGAGCTTCAATAGGTAGTCACCGGAAATGGTCTTCCAACAATCTTGAAGGAGTTCCAGAGATGCTTAGCACTTGTTGGTCCCTTTTCCTTCACTCTGTGGTCCAGCTCACCCCAACCCATCTCGATTGGGTTCAGGTCTGGTGACTGTGGATGCCAGGTCATCTGGCGTAGCACCCCATCACTCTCCTTCTTGGTCAAATAGCTCTTACACAGCCTGGAGGTGTGTTTGGGGTCATTGTCCTGTTGAAAAATAAATGATGGTCCAGCTAAACGCAAACCGGATGGAATAGCATGCTGCTGCAAGATGCTGTGGTAGCCATGCTAGTTCAGTATGCCTTCAATTTTGAATAAATCCCCAACAGTGTCACCAGCAAAGCACCCCCACACCATCACACCTCCTCCTCCATGCTTCACGGTGGGAACCAGGCATGTAAAGTCCATCCGTTCACCTTTTCTGCGTTGCACAAAGACACGGTGGTTGGAACCAAAGATCTCAAATTTGGACTCATCAGACCAAAGCACAGATTTCCACTGGTCTAATGTCCATTCCTTGTGTTCTTTAGCCCAAACAAGTCTCTTCTGCTTGTTGCCTGTCCTTAGCTGTGGTTTCCTAGCAGCTATTTTACCATGAAGGCCTGCTGCACAAAGTCTCCTCTTAACAGTTGTTGTAGAGTTGTGTCTGCTGCTAGAACTCTGTGTGGCATTGACCTGGTCTCTAATCTGAGCTGCTGTTAACCTGCGATTTCTGAGGCTGGTGAGTCGGACAAACTTATCCTCAGAAGCAGAGGTGACTCTTGGTCTTCCTTTCCTGGGGAGGTCCTCATGTGAGCCAGTTTCTTTGTAGCACTTGATGGCTTTTGCAACTGCACTTGGGGACACTTTCAAAGTTTGCCCAATTTTTGGGACTGACTGACCTTCATTTCTTAAAGTAATGATGGCCACTTGTTTTTCTTTACTTAGCTGCTTTTTTTCACAACTGATGGCCCCAACCCCTTTTATAAGGCAAGAAATCCCACTTATTAAACCTGACAGGGCACACCTGTGAAGTGAAAACCATTTCCGGTGACTACCTCTTGAAGCTCATCAAGAGAATGCCAAGAGTGTGCAAAGCAGTCATCAAAGCAAAAGGTGGCTACTTTGAAGAACCTAGAATATAAGACATATTTTCAGTTGTTTCACATTTTTTTGTTAAGTATATAATTTCACATGTGTTAATTCATAGTTTTGATGCCTTCAGTGTGAATGTACAATTTTCATAGTCATGAAAATACAGAAAAATCTTTAAATGAGAAGGTGTGTCCAAACTTTTGGTCTGTACTGAATATATGTTGTAGATTACCTTCTCCTCTACCATTTCCAACACAGCCAATGCATCAAAGAGTGGGCTAATGTCATTTTGCTTGGTCACGTGGGTTTCCCTATAATGCCTTGCAGCTATGACATTTTATGGATTATTATTTCTTTTACTGTTGTGGTCAGTACCGGGGCCATCACAGAACAGAGGTTCCCAGTTGTGCACAGTTTGAATGGCAGAGTTGTTTTCCATCACCAGAGTCACTGGGTAAGACTCTCTTCTGTAGTGTGTAAACTCTTAAGGTCAGCAGGGCACACGCTCTCTCTTCTGTACAGTGTAAGCTTTTCTGATCTGAATGGTCCTTTCTCTTTCTTCTATAAAGTGTAAGCTCTTCTGGTCAGCGGGGTCCTCTCTTTCTTTCTCCTGTAGAGAGGAAGCTCTTATTGTCAGTAGGGTCCTCTCTTTCCTCTCCCTCACATGTATTTTTTGAACAAATAAAAGCTTTCCAGAATTGAGATTCACTTGAACTTATTTGCCGCAAATCACATTTTTAAAAAAAAATTTGGTGAAGTTGATGAATTTTAATTTAAAAAAATGCATACATCTTTAAGGATGACTATTAGACAAACCAATGACAGTACTGCTACATCTGTGTAGTAACATCATATAACCTTTCCTAATATCATTTGAAAACTCTACTAGCTTGAGTGTTCACCACTATTCTTTCCTGTGCCTTATTAGTGATGCTTAATATATTGCACACTGTTTAATCATGTATGTAAATATTTTTCTCATATTCGCCATATGCTTTTGGCTATGCTTACACATTCTTGGATTTACATAGTTACATAGTTAGTAAAGCCGAATAAAGACTTGCGTCCATCAAGTTCGACCTGTTAGTTCTGTAATTGCTAAAGTTGATCCAGAGGAGGGCAAAAACCCCAAATGATTTAGCCAATCTTCACCTGAGGAAAAATTCCCTCCCGACTCTGAAACCAGCAGTCAGAATAAATCCCTGTATCAACCTACTATTTTATTCTATTTTTAAGTATATGCAGAAATCTGCCTGGTATCTAGAAATGCATCCAGTCCCCGCTTGAACTGGTGTAGTGAATCCGACATTACCGTCTCCTCACTCAGTGAATTCCATATTCTCACTGCTCTTACCGTAAAGAACCCCTTCCTATGCTGGTGCTGAAACCTTTTCTCTTCCAGTCTTAGTGAATGCCCTCTTGTTACCGTAATATCCCTCCTTTTGAACAAATCCCGGGCAAGATCTCTATACTGTCCCCTAACATATTTGTACACATTTATTATGTCCCCCCTCAACCTTCTCTTTTCCAGGCTGAATAGTCCTAGTTTTGCCAACCTCTCTGGGTATTGCAGTCCCTCCATTCCCCTTATTAATTTTGTTGCCCTCCTTTGTACCTTTTCAAGCTCATTTATATCCTTTCTATATATTGGGGCCCATAACTGAGCACAGTATTCCAAGTGTGGTCTGACCAGTGCTTTGTACAGTGGAAGAACAATGTTCTCATCCTTTGCAGCTATACCTCTTCTGATACATCCCATTACCCTGTTTGCCCTTACAGCAGCGGCCTGACTTTGGGCACTCCAATTTAGTTTGCTATCAATCAAGATGCCCAAGTCCTTCTCCATCTCTGAATTCCCCAATGATTTCCCATTCAGTGAGTACTGGTGACTTCCATTTTTCCTTCCCATATGTATGACCTTACATTTCTCCTCGTTAAACCTCATTTGCCATTTAATGCTCCACCTACCCAGCTTATCCAAATCCCTCTGTAGGTCTTCACTATCCTCTTTTGTATTAATTGTTTTACATAACTTTGTGTAATCTGCAAATATTGATATTTTACTATTTATCCCGTTGACTATGTCGTTAATAAAGATATTAAATAACATTGGGCCTAGTACAGACCCCTGTGGTACCCCACTAGTGACGCTTACCCAATCTGAGTATATTCCATTTATAACCACCCTCTGTCTTCTATCCTTTAGCCAGTTAGCTACCCACTTGCAGACATTTTCCCCCAGCCCCATCATTCTCATTTTGTATACCAACCTATTATGTGGCACGCTATCGAACGCTTTTGAGAAGTCGAGATACACGACATCCAATGGTTCCCCCTGATCTACTTGAGAGCTAACCTCCTCGTAGAAGTCAATCAGGTTTGTTTGGCAGGAGCGATTCCTCATGAATCCATGTTGGTTCGGGGTTAATAGATTATTAGCATCAAGATGCTCCGTAATTGCCTCATTAATAAAGCCTTCAAAAATTTTGCCCACAACGGACGTCAGACTCACCGGCCGATAGTTTCCGGTGTTACTTTTTGCTCCCTTTTTGAATATTGGCACTACATTCGCCTGTCGCCAATCAAGTGGTACAGACCGAGTCTCAACAGAGTCCTTAAATATAAGATATAACGGTCTGTCTATCACATTACTTAGTTCCCTTAGTACCCGTGGGTGTATGCCATCAGGTCCTGGTGATTTGTTTATTTTAATGTTACTGAGGCGTTTCTGTACCCCAGCTTGGTTTAGATTAGTCATACTTAGTGGAGGATTAAGTTTGTCACTTCTCATTTCGCCTGTTAGTTCTTTTTCCTTTGTGAAAGTTGACGAAAAAAAATGATTTAATAGATTAGCTTTATCCTCATCTTTCTCTATGATTTTGCCTTCATCACTTTTTATCGGTCCAATATTATTCAATTTAATCCTTTTACTATTTATATACGTAAAGAACAGTTTGGGATTTGATCTACTTTCCCTAGCAATACGTCTCTCTGTTTCCTCCTTTGCTATTTTTATTTGTTTTTTGCAGGTTCTCGTTTTTTCCTTGTAACACATTAGTGCCTCCTTGCTGTTTTCCTGTTTTAATCTCTTGAATGCCTCTTTTTTGCTATTTAACGCCCCTTTTACGTTCTTATTCAACCATATTGGTTTCCTCTTATTTCGGGCCCTTTTATTCCCATACGGTATATACCTCTCGCACTGAGTATTCAGAATTCTTTTGAAGGTTTCCCATTTACTATTCGTATTTCCTTGATTAAGAACTTTGTCCCAGTCTATAAGTTGAAGGTTTTCTTTCAGCTGATCAAACTTCGCCCTCCTAAAGTTTAATGTTTTAGTTGTTCCCTTATTGATAACCCTACTGAAGGGCATTTTGAAATTGATAATATTATGATCGCTATTACCTAGGTGCCCCCCTATCTGTACCTCAGTTATTCTATCAGGCCTATTAGTCAATATTAAGTCCAAAACTTGTTTTCTGTTTTGCTACTTGTTAAATTTTCAATAACAGAAAATTGCAAAAGAATTATTTAACCTGTCTAAGCATGCTTTTGACTTACTTAAAATTTGACTTACTAAAACCTAAAAGCAGAAAGAACAAAAAAGAAACTGAAGACAGCTGCAGTACAAATTTGCCTTCAAAGCAACTCAAGAGAGGAAGTATTTGGTTATTTTCATGACCTCCACTCTTCAGGATATCAATGACTGCAAAGTATCAGTGTTATTTTCAAATGGGCAAAGATCCTTTTACTTTTTATATGAAATATTTTATAGATCTTTTTATAGATCACTAGAATTTGTTCATCACCTAAACTGCCATCAGTGCTTTAAATTGCAGGAGAATGGGTTGATAAACTTATTCATATCCCTATTTTTTGTTGCTGCAATAACTAATACTGGAGCTTTTAACCGAGCATGTCTCATGAAAATTACCTTTAGAGAGTCATGGTGGTGGAGTCATAGACCACTCCTCTGTAGAGTCACACTTGCTTCAATATAAATAAGGATGCATTTACAAACATTTCCCCTTTTCATAACAAGGCAGTTGTTGTGGTTTAGGGGTGCAATTTACAATGACAGGTTCTTGCTAATAGTATTTCACAAGCTTTCTCTTGTACATAGAAAATGAGAATGACAAAGATAAGGAACGCCCATTCTCACATTCTCTCTTAGAGTCTCCAAAAAAGATTTACTAGAAAAGCTGAAAGTTGCTTAAGTCAGCCAACATCCCGTTTTCATTAAATGGAAGCATTCAAGGAGGTCTTCTGGAAGCATTTATCTGGATTTTTACCCTTCTGATACTGTTTATAAGAGTAGTATCTGGCACTATTTATGGGGAGGAGCATAATCAATTTGCTATCAATGTATCTCACATCTCAGCTGTTAGCTAAAAGTGGACAGTTATGATTATTTATGATAATGGTCATTATTATTATCATTATTATTACAACTAAACCTCAAAACATGAATTAGTGTTAGAGAAGTAAAAGATGTTTCTATCTGAAAACTCTGTCATAACTATTGCTAATAGAATTTGCCACTTTAAGGTCATAATAGAGGAGTAGGTTAATGTTAACAGACATTTAGTTAAAAAGTGCACTTTCCCTATATTTGTTGAAATAATGATTTATGGGCAGACTTTTTGCTCATGCAAGAAAAGTATTTGATTGTGCTATAAAATGTTTTATTGCAAATGAGTAAAAAAGCCCTTGGCCATGGAAATGGTGATATTGCTTGGTAGTAAATGAGTTAAATGTTCTTTTATTTGAAATTGCTTCAAGAATGTAGACTGAGCTTCTTCTGAACACATGATAATGTTTAGTTCAAACTAACTTCCTACATGTTGTAGGGATAGTTACTTTTCATATATATTATTTAGAGGAAAAAAGTTATAAAAAAAATCCCATTATTCTGCAACAATGGGATCAAAGACGTGCTGGACTACCAATAATTTGAAATTATTGGATTCATAGATAGGTATTGAAAAAATTGTAAGGTAAAAGACATTTAAGAAAAAATTCTGAATGAAAATGCTATCACAATATCTGCTTATTTTACACATTAAAAGTTCTGATGGCTTCCTTTGTAGTGATGAGCAAGAACTGAAATGCTAGGATACTCGTTACTCGGGTCCAGCAAATCGTAATGCTCAGGTGCTCGACCCAAGTAACAAGTATAAAGGAAGTCAATGGGAAACTAGAGCATTTTTCCAGCGGCCCCCCTCGGAGGTCTGGAGGGGTCTAAAAATTGCTCAAATCAATAGCTCTGAAATGGCATGGGAACAGCGTGGGGAAGACTCCCGGAAGCATCTCTGAATTCCAGGTTGCTGCTGTGAACAATGTTGTCAGAATATTACGCCTCTTTTACGAACTGACAATAAAACATTCAAAAATGAAGATAAAAAGGATTTTCCTGGAAAAAAATGTTAAGAAACATTCTTTCCAGGAGAATGACTTGTGTATAAGAGAAAAAAAATGCTCCTCCACACCTTAGGCTATGTTTGCACGTAGTGTTTTTGATGTGTTTTTGCACGTTCACATTGCTATCAAAGATGAAAAATACCATTGACTCTGAAAAGTCCCATTTTTTTTTCAAGGCCATCAGGCGGCCCTCAATAATTGTAGAGGACCATCAGTCGGCCCTTACTATTATTAAAGGGACAGCATTCAGTCCTCATTATTGTTAGAGGGCCAGCTGGCAGCCCTCACTATTGTTAGAGGACCAGCAAGCGGCCCTCACTATTGTTAGAGGGACATCCAGCAGCCCTCACTCAAATTTTACAGGTCCAGCAGCCGGCCCTCACTCAAAATTTTTAAAGGGCCAGCAGCCAACCCTCACTAAACATTTTTGGAGGACCAGCTTTTCATAGCCGTATGTTGCTACTGCAATATAATGTATCCATCTGAGGTAGACAAATTTTCTTCTTCGTATTAATACTGTAAAGTTTGAAACTTGGAAGGCCAGCAGTTGGCCCTCACAATTTATAGAGTGCCAGAGGGTGGTCCACACTATTTTTAGAGGGCAAGCAGGTGTCTTGTAGACAAATAGGAGAAAGATGGAGCTGTTTTATTAAAGCACATCATTCAACTGTTTACTGTAAATGGAATGAGGCACTACAAATAAAGATACAGGCTGCATTGACTGTGTACAAGGCATAATGAAATGTGAAGATTCCCAAAGGATTTTGGATTGCCATGTAGTGCCCAGTGTAAGAAACCTGAGTTTGCATCATAGGTCATGGGTCTTACAGCAGGACAATGACCCCAAATGTACTTCAAGAAACACCCGAAATGGATGTAAACAAAGCACTGGAGAGTTCTGAAGTGATAATTCCAACTCCAGTAGCGTAGTTTCCCACCACTACCTCTTACATACAAACGCTGAAGAGAAACTGCGAATGACTCATTAAATCATTAAATTTTGTAAACTTTGATGAATTTCTGTCAACTTTGATTAATTTCTGTCAAATTTGACAAATTTCTATCAAGTTCGATGAATTATTGTCAAATTTGATACATTTCTGTAAACTTCGATGAAGTTCTGTCAACTTTGAAAAATTTCTGTCAACTTTAATGAATTTCTGCAAATTTTGATGAATTTCTGAGTACAGATCACCATAAAAATGATGAATCAGTCAACGAGTTTATGGAAAAAATCAATCAAAATATGGAGAGAGATGAGTGAACTTGTTTGGAAAACATTCGCCAATCTCAAATTCGGCATGAATATTGCACATTTGGATTCGTGTTTGTACCCCTGAGCGTTTTTGCTTAAAATCGGCACAGTTTGTTAAATGATCGCGTTTCCAATAATGCTTTTTTTAGAAGTTTGGCTAGGATAGTGCTGCTGTATGATGAGCGGGGGACATGTTTGATGAGGGGAGGAGGTGGGTAGAGGTCAGAAGAGCGGCGGACTGTTTTTGTTTTCTTAATATAATGATTGGAAATTCCAGAAGCCAATCAGGGTGCAGGAACCATCCACAACGTCGAGACACAAGGGCTTGTGTCATTGGCTGCTGGAGTCACATGTCCCTCTCAAAATAAAGAGCGGATATGTTGTTTTGGTGCCATTTTGTCAGTGTAACAATGCAGGGAGTCTGCTCCTGCTGCTACTGGATAGTGAGATAGTTAGCTAAGCGGTTCCTTGTCAGTCAGCTAGTTTAGATAGATAGGATCATGTGTGGTTGTGAAATCGACCTTCCAGGAGATCAATCCTTTTTGATCATAGTGTGGTCCAAAGACACCAGGTCACATTTCATCATATAACTGTGTTGTGCTGCTAATATTGTGCTCCATGCAACTCTAAATTCTTTCTGCTAATACCCTAGTCCTAAAACAAGGCCACATTTGTGCATAGAAAGATTTTGTGCTGGTATTTTTTTGGCTAGTAAGAGTTCACATTAGAAAATCTACATTCATTCTGCTAATAGCATGCCGCTGAAACAAGGCCACATTTGTGCATAGAAAGATTTGGTGCTGGAAATTTATTTGGCCAGGAAGGAGTTCACATTTGAAAATCTAAAATTTGTGTCGGGTACTACCGTGATACATAAACAAGGCCACACCTGAGGTTATAATTCTTTTGTGCTGATATTCTGCTCCATCCAGGGGTCCACATTAGAAAATCTAAATTTGTCTGGTACTACAGTTCTACAGATATAAGGCCACATTTGAGCTTTTAATTATTTTGTTTTTATGGTAAATTATGGTACATTGTGTGGTAAAAATGACTTGGCAATATGATTTTTCTCATCATTACAATTATGATGATACCAAACTTGTACAGTTTTTTATTATTTTAAAAAGCCATAAAATTTGAGAATAGATTTTTTTCATTGTGTCGCCATATTCCAAGACCAATAATGATTTTATTTTTTGGTTGGAGTCCTGTGTGATGGCTTATTTTTTGTGGGGAGAGATTATGTTTTTATTGATACCATTTTGGGGTAGATAGGACATTTTTATCACTTTTTACAGGATATTTTGCGGTATTAAAAAAATACAAGTTTTGCGTTTTTATGTTTTTTCTGTTCATGGTGTTTACCGAATTTTTTTAAAATTTTGATAAATCAGATTTTTTTTAATTTGTTTCATACTATTTAAAACTTTTTTTTTAACTGTTCACTATATTGATGAGCCCCCCAAGGGGACTGAACCTGTGATTGTCAGGTCACTGGTACTATATAGTGCAATATCGCAGTACTGCTGCGTATAGTAAAAGTCTCCTTTAAAGCCCGGCCACAAGCTGGATTTCAAAGGAGCTCCGTAATGATATGCACAGAGGTCTTTAACAGACTCCAGGTAGTCATTGCAACCTATCGGCACTGTGCTATCTCATCACGGGTGTGCTGATGGATGATGTTAATGTCGCTGTTAGAGATTGACAGGATAATAAATGCAGCTAATAGAGACAAGTCATGACTGTAATACACAGTCATTATTTGCTGAGTATGGAGCGAGCTCAACCCATGAGCCCACTCCATACACCAGCTACTGACTTACAGTGGGTACGGAAAGTATTCAGACCCCTTTAACCCCTTTACAACCTGGGACTTATTAGTACGCACCGTTTCAGTGAGGGATCCGTCGCTGAGCCCACACTGATCTGGGCACATGTCAGCTGATTATTACAGCTAACATGTGCCTGCAACAGCCGCAGGTG
Organism: Phyllobates terribilis; assembly: GCF_046119375.1. Classification (NCBI taxonomy): domain Eukaryota; kingdom Metazoa; phylum Chordata; class Amphibia; order Anura; family Dendrobatidae; genus Phyllobates; species Phyllobates terribilis. The sequence continues at coordinate 290,456,991 of NW_027362761.1, forward strand.
GAATCGGGTTCCACCCGCGGCTGTTAACATGTTAAATGCCGCTTTCAATCTCTGACAGCGGCATTTAACATCGCCGCGCTGGAAGCACGTCACTTACCCCGCCCATTGGTGACCCCGTCACATAATCGCGGGTCACTGATGTGTGGGCATGACAACCCTGGGTCTGCAGCAGACTCCAGTGGTTGTCATGTGCTGATCGCTATGAGCGCCACCTAGTGGTCGGCGCTCATAGCACAGGAACATTTCTACTACATAGAGGTAATCTGCTAATCACCTCTATGTAGCAGAGACAATCAGAAAAGTGCTGCTTCAAGTCTCCTATGGAGACTATTGAAGCAAGCAAAAAGTGAAAAAAATGTTTTTAAAAATATTTAAAAAATTTAAAAAATATAAAAGTTTAAATCACCCCCTTTCGCCCCATTCAAAATAAAATAATAAAAAAAAAACACATACACATATTTGGTATTGCTGCATTCAGAATTGCCCAATCTATCAACATAAAAAAAATTAATCCGATCGGTAAACGTCGTAACGAGAAAAAAATTCTAAACGCCAGAATTACGTTTTTTTGTCGCCACAACATTGCAATAAAATGCAATAACGGGCGATCAAAACATGGGATCTACCCAAAAATGTCAATAAAAACGTCAGCTCGGCGCGCAAAAAATAAGCCCTCATCTGGCCCCAGATCCCGAAAAATGGAGACGCTACGGGTCTTGGAAAATGCCGCCATTTTTTTATATTTTTTTTTTAGCAAAGTTTGGAATTTTTTTGACCACTTAAATAAAAAATAACCTATACATATTTGGTGTCTACAAACTCGTAGTGACCTGGAGAATAATAATGGCAGGTCAGTTTTAGCATTCAGTGAACGTGGTAAATTAAAATAAAAAAAAAAACATTTTTTTTTGCATTTTCACCGCACTTGGAATTTGTTTCCCGTTTTCCCATACATGATATGGTAAAGCCAGTAATGTCGTTCAAAAGTTCCACTTGTCCCGCAAAAAATAAGCCCTCACATGGCCATATTGATCAAAAAATAAAAACGCTATGGCTCTAGGAACAAGGGGAGCAAAAAACGAAAATGCAAAAACGGAAAATCCCAGGGTTGCAAAGGGGTTAAATTTTTCACTCTTTGTTTCATTGCAGCCATTTGGTAAACTCTAAAAAGTTCATTTTTTTCTCATTAAAGTATACTCTGCACCCCATCTTGACAGAAAAAAACAGAAATGTAGAAATTTTTGCAAATTTATTAAAAAAGAAAAACTGAAATATCACATGGTCATAAATTTTCAGAACCTTTGCTCAGACACTCATATTTAAGTCACATGCTGTCCATTTCCTTGTGATCCTCCTTGAGATGTTTCTACTCCTTCATTGGAGTCCAGCTGTGTTTAAATAAACAGACAGGACTTGATTTGGAAAGGCACACACCTGTCTATATAAGACCTCACAGCTCGCAGTGCATTTTAGACCAAATGAGAATCATGAGCTCAAAGGAACTTCCCAAGGAGCTCAGAGACAGAATTGTGACAATGCACAGATCTGGCCAAGGTTACAAAATAATTTCTGCATTTCTTAAAGTTCCTAAAAGCACAGTGGCCTCTATAATCCTTAAATGGAAGAAGTTTGGGACCACCAGAAGTCTTCCTAGACCTGGTCGTGAGGCCAAACTGAGCAATTGTGGGAGAAGAGCTTTGGTGAGAGAGGTAAAGAAGAACCCCAAGATCACTGTGGCTGAGCTCCAGAGATGCATTAGGGAGATGGGAGAAAGTTCCACAAAGTCAACTATCACTGCAGCCCTCCACCAGTTGGGCTTTTATGGCAGAGTGGCCTGATGGAAGCCTCTCCTCTCCAAATGGCACTTTTTACTGAAAAAATATAAAAGTCATGGCTCTTGAAAATATGGGAAGAAAGAATGCAAACATAAAAACTAAGTTTGGCTAAGAAGGCAAAAGGTGTGAACATGGTCACTTTTAGATTGGTTGACAGAAATATACAGTATTTCTAGGTCAGCAGTCAATGTAGACAAGCTTCAAATACTGGGCATACTTTTGCCTAACACTAGTTATGATAATTTCTTGAATTGCCACCTATTTGTTTCCTTTTACTAAATGAAAAGCCTGTACTGAATCTGATTAACACAAACAGTATTTTTTTGCAATAGCAGAAAATATGAAATGTAAAAGTAAAATGTGCTCTAGTGTGAGTAATCACTTTCTCATGGAACCTTATGTAAGTCCAAAAAAGACCAAAACAAACTGTACTATTCAGACGTTCTGATGTCCACACTTAGTTGTGAAAATATGCAAGTCAGTATGTTTTCAATTATATTTTGTGATAGCTATAGTAACACAGACAGCAAGAGTTTAAAACAGTGAAAATCAATATGGGTAAAAAGTGTATCATGCCTTGGAAATCATAATCCTTTTGCAATTTTTTCCAAGGACATGCTGCTATGAGCATTAGAAAATATTAAATATTGGGACAAAACGAAAGGAGCTGATATTTTTTTATCCCTCCTTTTAATTAGACCACTCTTTAGATGTGATCACCCTTGCCAAGTGTTCTTTTTTAAATTCTGGAAAAATATCTCACGCAGTCATCGTAATGCTTCACATTTTAGCCAAAAAATCTGTTTTAACTTTGGATTATATTACGATTTTCTCCTATGGTGTTTAAACTTGGCATACGCTATGAGTGTTGATGCAGGAGGTCATTTATTCTAGCAATAGTTTGTTCTAAAATGAAAATCTTAATACTTCATGAAAAGCTGTAGGAAATTAAGAAATTGAACTACTCAATAGATAGTAAAACATTGCTATTCTTAAATAATTGATATAAAAATATTATATGTAAGTGATCAAGAAAGACTTTATTATCACTAGTAAACTATAGACATATTTTACTAATTGAATTGATAATTTTTACCTGGCGAATGCTTCAATGGGCCTCCCTTGCTTACTGTTGGTAAGAAAAGTGACAAGATATTTAATAAGAAAAAAAATCAGATTGATGATCAAACAGTTTACTAAAATTTTTATGCTGTCATTGTACTGTTTGTGTTGAATACTACTTACAATTTTACTCCTCTTAGAGTATTTCAAGGGTAAATGTTACTAAAAAAAAAGCTGGGAATCCTCCTAGCATGGATCCCAACAACACAATTAGTCAGACTAAGTGCAGGTGCAGACGATTGTATGTTTTCAATCCAAAAAAAATTCTCTGATTATGCTAATCACACTCTGAACAGACTCTGTTCAGAGTCTGATCAAACTGTGATCTGATTTTCCCAGATGATGAGAAGATGGAAATAAAAATTCTTCCATCTTTTCCATTCTGTCTGTCTGTGAAAATCGGACCAAACTAGGATGTTGTCTGTGTACGGTCTGATGTTTTCCACGGACCCATGTGCCATCCTATTATCCGAGGCAAATTGTGCAAGCTGCAATTTTTTTTACTCTATGCAAAGGCGCCGATTTATTCACTGCCCGGCCCTCGGCGCAGTCCCTGGCGCACTCCTGCTCCTGCTTCCTGAGTCTTGTCTATGCGTCACAGTTGCTGGCAGCATCTAGTGCATACTCATGCTCCCCTGCTCTTAAAGGACTGGTGTGCGCATATGCTAAATGCTCTCAGCTTCTTGCTGAGAGGCATTTAGCATAAACATTTCACCTGCAAGATGGCTCCCAGCCAATAGATGGGCGGCATCTTGTATAAAAGACTCCCTCTCCCCTAAGGAGTTGCCAAGCAATGAGTTAAATCATTAGTTAGTAAGGTATACTGCTAGTGAGTTGTGAGGTCCTCACGGTCCCATTGTGTCCAGAGTCCTGTGTCCAAATCCCTGGTCCAGGAGTGGCCAGAGTCTTGAGTCCATAGTCCCCTTGTCCTGGTGTGACCAGAGGCCTGTACCCAAGTCCCTGGTCCTGAAGTGGCTAGTCCTGTGTCCCTAGTACCCTTGTCCCGGAGCGGTCAGTGACTGAACCCTCGTCCCCTGGTCTGGTAGTGTCCAGTGCCTGAATATTGTCCCATAGTCCTGGTGCAGCCAGCCCTGTCCCTTAAGATCATGTCCCTTGGTCCTGATGTGGCTAGTCCTGTTGCCGAAGTCCCCTGGTCCCGGTGTGGCTAATATCTGAACGTTCCCCTATCCAAGTTCCCGTGTCAGTGATCCTGCACTGTATCTACTGAGTCTGAATGGAGACCAAGTCAGTGTCAGCTAACCTGACCTCTGGGTTCAGCAGCTACTGCCGGACAACACCCTGGAGTGGTACCTGGCAGCTACCTGCCACATAAGCCTGACCTCACCACCAGTGGCTCAAATGATCACCAAGGTAGCTGCTTAGTTACGCCCCTCCAAGGTAGGCCCAGTCCGTGTCACAGTTGATCCACTAATCCACATGCGCCATCGATGGGCGTAACAGTTTGCTAATTCACCAAGTGGTCAGAAGCCTGTTTACACTTCGTATCTTAAAAATGGCCATTTCTAAGATTGCTTGTTCACAATTATCTTTTAGTGTAAATAATGTAAGTGGCTAATGTAATATATGGTAGTTTGATACACTTACATTTCAGATGCTTTTCATTTGATTTATCACCTACCCATAAGGTCTTTATGAAAGTTATGATCTTGCAATAGTTTTTTAAAAATCAAATGAGATGATGATTATTCGTTACTTGGATAAAATACAGATAAGGGCCAAATTAGCTTTCATGCTAAGGCAGAAGAGTTTAAGTTGATTAGTACATTTAAGGTCATAAGAGACTTGGGTCTGGTAGCCTAGTCATCAGATGCAATTCCATAGATTTTAAAATGCATGAAGCATGAATTCCCCTATGTTTCTAGCTAGTGGACTTCATGAAGATATTAATCATGAACACTTTTAAACTTGTTTAGGTTTGCATGTTTTGGAGCATAAGTTCTAAGGAGTCTGGAATGAGCTACAGTTTAAACTCTCATCATTTCTAAAGAAGATGAGAGTGGTGTGCAAGGCCTTGTAACATTTCTAGAGAGGACAGAAATCAGTCATGCTAATTAACAGATATCCTAAAAATTAAGAAATGGGTAAATGTCAAAGATTAAGTAGCGGTTTACATCGAAGATGATATTTTGCGTCAAAATTTTAATTTTAGCATAAAAATAATGTTATTGGTACATTTTGGAAAACTTGGCATAATTTACAATACATTCTTCATATTTTTATTGTTTCTCTATGTTTATTACTAAGAAATCATACAACATTACACTGAAGACTAGAACTCTATGATCTGTGTCAGTTAAAAAAAATAAAAAACTAAACACATCCATATACCTAAAAGATAAAGTTATAGTTAAGAGACCACAAAATAATTTTATCATGTGACATTGTAACAGTGCTAAGAATCAGGAAACGGAACAATATAGCTACAGTGAATTTGAGGGTTGGCTCATGCGTAAAATGTTTTGGACAGTTTAAGTTTGATGGCTAAGTTCAGTCTGTGTGCGGCAGTGAGCACACATGAGCAAAGAGCAGATAAAGCAACATTGAAAACAAAGACCGGTACCCGCGTATACCTCATTGAGTAGATTTTATCTCTGCAAATGCTTAGAACACACTAAAGTGATCGAGCCTGATCTTAATATATCACAAATAGTGATGAGCGAACATGCTCGCCACTGCTCGGTACGAGCATCACTGTGCTTGACGAACTCGGCACTCGACAAGTATTTCCGAGGTGCTCGGGCAGGAACTTGGGTCCCCTCCTTATATGTATTGCGCTCTTTAGAGAGCCAATGAACATGCAGGGATTGCCTGCCATGCACTGTAATGCCGAAGCCATGTTGGTTGTGGGCATTACAGTGATTGGCTGGCCGCACAGCATCATCAGGTGTATATAAGACCGGGCGCCGCCATGCTCGTCACAGTCTACCCCGGAATCAGGCAGAGAAGGGAGAGGTGCTGCTGCATCAGGGAGAGATTTGCTTGTTTATAGTTAGTATAGGTATTCCACAACATATATCTATATACATCTGAACAAACAGTTCTTCTGAGGACTAATCCAGCTGCATATAATCCATGCTAGGCAGGCAGGCAGTGTATGTGGCAGACTGCAGTGCATGATACAGCACAAGAGGGTCCATTGAACATCCTGTTAGTATAGGTATTCCACAACATATATCTATATCCATCTGAACTAACAGTCCTTCTGAGAACTAATCCAGCTGCATATAATCAGTGCTAGGCAGGCAGGCAGTGTATGTGGCAGACTGCAGTGTATGATACAGCACAAGAGGGTCCATTGAACATCCTGTTTGCTGTTGCTGTAATAATTACAGATATTTCTAGACACAGAAAGGAACTTTTTTTATCTTAATCCTGGCTATTTGCTTAAAAAGCAATCCAGAGTACACCATTTTTCTGCTCACTGCAGAATAAAGTCAGATCTGTTCCATATTTCAGTGATAAAAGTCCAGAAACTTTATCTGAACGTGGAAAATATTGGCCTCCTTTTCCATTCTGTTGCAGTGTGTCGATCAAGCTATTCACACTAGATGTCTGTGAAGAATAGTGTTAGTAAATTACAAGCCTACAATTTAAAGCCGTGGTTCTCTGTCAAACATATCACCTAAAAGACTGTTCAAAAATCATACATTTCTTCCATTATTATCCTGTTGCTGTGTGTCGGTGAAGCTATTCACACTAGGTCTCCGTGTAGAATAATATTAGTAAATTACAGGCCTACAATTTAAAGCCGTGGTTCTCTTTCAGACATATCACCGAAAAGACTTCAAAAATCAAACATTTCTTCCATTTTCATTACATTGCAGTGTGTCAGTGAAGCTATTCACACTGCTCCATGTAGAATAATATTAGTAAATTAAAGGCCTGCTATTTAAAATCGTGGTTCTCTCTCAGATGTATTACATATAACAGCATTCCAAAATCAGCCATTTCTCAAGAACGTGGAAAATATTGTCATCCATTTAAAATGGGCAAGGTGTGTGGCAAGGGACGGGAAGGTGGACGTGATGGTGATGGTGCATGCAGAGGCCGAGGACATGGCCGTGGGCAAGGTGAAATTGTGCCACAATAAACACCCACCTCATGTTGCTCGACCTTCCTGTCCCAATTACTAGGGGACCGCAGAGCACTACTATTGAACACAGAGCAGTATGAAAAGGTTATTGGTTGGATAACAGATAATGCTTCCAGTCACTTGGCCACCACCACCTCCACCCTGGCTTCAACACAATCAAGTCTCAGTAGCCGTGAGTCTGGTCCGCATATTCCTCACCATGATCCTCCTTCCTCCCACCATGCCGAGTGGGCATTACAGTGCCGGAGACAACTGATTCCACACTTGGACACTCAGAAGAGTTGTTTACTTTTCCATTTGTAGATTCGGGCCTCTTGCCCGGCCAGCTTAAAGTGAGTCAAGAGGAAAACGCGTGTAGTGATGCTCAAATATTGGAGCAGCCACAGTCACACAAAGATGACGGTGGTAAAGTGCAATTACTGTTGCAAGAGGTGGACGATGATGATAAAACACAATTGCCGGAAAGTCTGGAGGAGGTCCAGGGTGCGACAGTGGGAAAGTGTCACAAGAGGTGGACGATGATGAGACACAATTGCCAGAATGTCAGGAGGAGGACCAGGGTTCGGAAGTGGAAGACCATGTGGTGGATGATATAGTAACTGATCCAACCTGCCAGGGGGACATACAGAGCGAGGATAGCAGCACACAGGGTAAGGGGGGCATAGCACCACAACAGGCAGGACGAAGCAGTGTGGTGGCCTCAGACAGAAGGCGAGAAAGATTTCCTCGTAACGCCAACACGACGGAAGTTGCCAGTACAACTGTTGGGTCTTCCCGAGTCTTGTTATTTTCTGAAGACTCTGCAGATAACCCCAAAAAGGCCATTTGCACCACCTGACATTCCAGCATCAGCAGGGGTAGCTATACTGGCAGCGTGACCACCACCAGCATGATCAGGCACATGGTAGCAAAGCACCCGACTAAGTGGGACGAACCCCAGGGTCCAGCAAAAGTGTCTGCGGGTGACACCACTGCTTGTTCCGCTGTTGTGCATGCACGCTAATTCCCTGTCCACAGCGCATGCCAAGATGCCTCCCGTCCACCTATCATTGAACATTCTCAACTAGCACCATCAGCAAGCTCTCCAGTCCTTGTAACGCAAGCGCAAATATGCAGCCAATGCCCCACAGGCCACACTTCTAAATTCACACATTTTGCGAATGCTTGCACTCGAAATGTTGCCTTTTAGGCTCATGGCGATGGATGCTTTCCACAACCTGATGACGACGGCAGTCCCTCGGTATTCGGTCCCCAGCCGCCACTATTTGTCCCGGTGTGCCATCCCCGCATTACACGAGCATGTGTCCTACAATATTAGCAGTGCCCTCAACAACGCAGTTACTGGGAAAGTCCACCTAACCACGGACACGTGGACAAGTGCTTGTGGGAATGGACAGTACATCTCCCTGATGGCACAATGGCTTAATTTATTGGAAGCCGGGACCCAGTCGGACCTTGGGATGAAACACATCCTCCCAACACCGACGATTGCGTGTCCTGTGTCAAACAGGGTTGCCCCCACATTCTACAGCTCCTGCACCTCCTCATCCCCCTCTTCCTCTTCAGCCTCCATCTCCGAAATGACCATATCAGTCGCAAGCTGGAAGCACTGCAGCACTGCCTCGGCCAAGCAGCAACAGCCTGTGCTGAAGCTAATATGCTTACAGTGGGTACGGAAAGTGTTCAGACCCCTTTAAATTTATCACTCTTTGCTTCTTTGCAGCTATTTTGTAAATTCTAAAAAGTTCAATTTTTTTCTCATTAAAGTGCACTCTGCACCCCATCTTGACTGAAAAAAAGTAGACAGGTAGAAATTTTTGCAAATTTATTAAAAAAGAAAAACTGAAATATCACATGGTCATAAGTATTCAGACCCTTTGCACAGACACTCATATTTAAGTCACATGCTGTCCATTTCCTTGTGATCCTCCTTGGGATGTTTCTACTCCTTCATTGGAGTCCAGCTATGTTTAATAAAAGTGATAGGACTTGATTTGGAAAGGCACACACCTGTCTATTTAAGACCTCACAGCTCATAGTGCATGTCAGACCAAATGAGAATCATGAGCTCAAAGGAAGTGCCCAAGGAGCTCAGAAACAGAATTGTGACAAGGCACAGATCTGGCCAAGGTTACAGAAGAATTTCTGTATTACTCAAGGTTCCTAAGAGCACAGTGGCCTCCATAATCCTTAAATGGAAGAAGTTTAGGACCACCAGAATTCTTCCTAGACCTGGCCGTCCAGCCAAACTGAGCAATCATGGGAGAAGAGCCTTGGTGAGAGAGGTAAAGAAGAACCCCAAGATCACTGTGGCTGAGCTCCAGAGATGCAGTAGGGAGAGAGGAGAGAGTTCCACAAAGTCAATCACTGCAGCCCTACACCAGTCGGGTCTTTATGGCAAAGTAGCCCGAAGGAAGCCTCTCCTCAGTGCAAGACATATGAAAGCCTGCATAGAGATTGCACAAAAACACATGAAGGACTCCCAGACTATGAGAAATAATACTCTATGGTCTGATGAGACGAAGATAGAACTTTTTGGTGATAATTCTAAGCGGTATATGTGGAGAAAACCACTCACTGCTCATCACCTGCCCAATACAATCCCAACAGTGAAACATGGTGGTGGCAGCATAATGCTATGGGGGTGTTTTTCAGCTGCAAGGACAGGATGACTGGTTTCAATTGAAGGAAAAATGAATGCAGCCAAGTACTGAGATATCCTGGATAAAAACCTCATCAGAGTGCTCTGGACCTCGGACTTGGCCAAAGGTTCTCCTTCCAACAAGACAATGACCCTAAGCAGAACAACTCTGTGGCCATTCTTGATTGGCCCAGCCAGAGCCTTGACCTAAACCCCATTGAGCATCTCTGGAAAGACCTGAAAATGGCTGTCCACCAACGTTCACCATCCAACCTGACGGAACTGGAGAGGATCTGCAAGAAAGAATGGCAGAGGATCCCCAAATCCAGGTGTGAAAAACTTGTTGCATCATTCCCAAGAAGACTCATGGCTGTACTAGCTCAAAAGGGTGCTTCTATTCAACACTGAGCAAAGGGTCTGAATACTTATGCCCATGTGATATTTCTGTTTTTCTTTTTTAATAAATTTGCAAAAATTTCTACATTTCTGTTTTTTTCTTGTCAAGATGGGGTGCAGAGTGTACTTTAATGAGAAAAAAACTGAACTTTGAAGAATTTACCAAATGGCTGCAATGAAAAAAAGAGTGAAAAATTTAAAGAGGTCTGAATACTTTCCGTACCCACTGTAGGTGACAAACCACACAACGCTGAAGAGTTGTGGACAGCTTTGAAAGAGCAGGCAAATCTGTGGCTGACACCGCTGGCCCTACACCACCCGTGTGCAAATTTTAGAAAGTCAGCTACAGTTTGCGCCGCACTTACCGAGCTTCTACAGCGTTTGCAGCTTCCAGCTCACTGATTGATCTGCGATGTCTCCACGCATTGGAATTCTAGATTGCAGATTTTGGGAAGGATTTGTGAGTAGAGTTGTGCCACCCCCGTAGTGTTCAAGTTCGGTTCGGTTCGTCGAACACCCGTATGTTCGCTGAACTGTTCGTCGAACTGCTCGTTTAACACTGTCGAACACCGTTAAAACCTATGGCAGGCAAACAAAAACACATAGAAACACATAGAAAACACCTTCAAAGGTGTCCAAAAGTTGACAAACTGCTCAGAAGACACAACTAACACATGGAAAAGTGACAAGTACATATAGTCATGCGAAAAGAAAAGAGGTGGAGGAGTAAAAGGAGGGGGAGACACAGATATAGGCATGTCATGCCCTTCTAAAACCAAAAAAGTGCGAAGCTGACACAGCCAGTCCGTTCCTGCCCGTGCGACCTCCGTGTCACCGGGTTTGTGCCAGAGCTGCGGTGGACCGTGATGGCCAGCCCCCCTCTCCCAATACTGGTGCCTGTCCGCTGGTGGGTCGAGCGAGCCCCCCTGCGGTGGAGGCAGGTCTAAGCTTTTTAATTTAAATTGTCTCTGTAATTTGAATAAGTACACTTTAAATCCTTTTACAATGATCTATTGGAGGGCAAGTCTCATGCCAGCAGCCGCGGGAATTCCAGCTCCAGTAGCGTCCACTAAAGCTGCTGCAGTTAAAAAGCGTTTTTAAGGATCGATCTTGGCAGTCCACCGCAAGGCGTCCTACCGCCAGTCCCAGCCCCTGTGCCTTGGGGTGCCTCCCCGATGCTCTTCACTGAGTGTCCCGGGGGCCCGAAGCATTTCCTTTGAAAAAATTAAGTGTCCAAACTACAGGTGGTGTAGCTTGCTTAAAAAGTGGGATAATCCGCTGACTAGCAGACACTGCTACTAGATCCAAAGTATTTCCTGGGCTAGATGCAGTTAAAAATTTGTAATTAGATCTACAGGCGGTGGCTACTCCGCTGACTAGCAGACACTGCTACTAGGCCCAAAGTATTGCCTGGCTAGATGCAGTTAAAAATTTGTTATTAGATACTCTCTTTGGATGCTGAGAAAGCATTCCATAGAGTCTCCTGGCACGCCATATATTATTCTCTTAAAAAGCTTGGGGTAGGGGTCTAGGGGACCCTTTTATAGCCAAAATCATGGCCCTGTATCGCAATCCGTCAGCTAGGCTGAAGATAAATGGAACATTTTCATCACCTTTCATAATCACCAATGGGACAAGGCAGGGATGTCCCCTGTCCCCTCTCTTATACATCCTAGTGATGGAGCACCTGCTCTCATCAATTCGCAATAACCCCAATATTAGGTGGATTGAGGTGGGAGGCACCGAGTACAAGTGCTCTCTATTTGCTGATGATGTCCTAGTATATATCACTCAATCACATATATCCATCCCTGCTGTTATGGCTGAAATAGATCACTTTGTTACATGGTCAAATTTTAAAATCAATGCAGCGAAGTCTGAGGCCCTCAATGTCTCCCTCCCCAAATCCATACCGGATTCCATCCAGTCCAACTTTTCTTTGCCTGGCCCTCACAGGGTATCAAATACTTAGGAATTCTTATTCATAGAGAACTCTCCCAACTATTTTATCTTAATTTTGGACCCTTTATTGAACAACTCCATAAAGATCTTACTTCTTGGACGGTGAAGGATTTTTCCTGGTTCTGCAGAATAAGTATTCTAAAAATGAACATCCAACCTAAACTCTTATACCTCTTCCAAACCATTCCCGTGGTAATTCCCTCAAATTTTTGGAAAAGACTACGCAGTAGCTTTTAGTCTCCCCAGGATGACACAGGTGGGGCAGATGGTGGTTGTCCCGGCCCGCTAGGCCGCATTGTAGCACAGTGAGCTTCGCACTGCAACTTATGCTTCATATCCATGTGACGGTTCATACATGAAGTACTCAAACTATGTATTTTTTGGCCTCTACTTAGCTTTTGGTGACAAATGTTACAGATAACACGAGTTGGGTCATCCTTAGCAATCTGAAAAAATGCACAGACTATGCAAGGTTTAGAGCCCATGCGACTCTGCTACTAGCAATACTATCAAATGATTGGCTGGGTTAGATGCAGAGCGTCTGGGTTTGGTTGGGGGTCCCCCCAGTCTGCCTAGGCTAGATGCAGTTAAAAATTCTCATTAGATACAGAGGCGGTGCAGCTTGCTTCGCAGCTGGTCTAATACGCTCAAAGTATTGGTAGACTCTATACTAAATAAGGAGGGATTCACTGACTGTGGTGGCCCCTCCGTGGGCCGTGGCGATTGGTGGAGATTTGGTGGATGATTATAGGAAAAAGCTCCGTAATAGAGAAAGTTGGTGGATTTATACTTTAAATACACGTGTACCAGCGGGTTTAAACATCAGACATGATTTAATGTATCATTATGAGTGATCATTTATAGATTATTATTATATATATGTTCCTTTTTTCTTCTTTTCTTTTTCTTTTTGATTATTTACATTTATATGCATTGTTTCTATGCTATATGATTTTAACATGGTATGTGTGTTTAAATTTCTGATTAACTCAGCCTTGAACAGGTGCATAGCAGGACATAACATATAAATACCACTTCCTTCTGTTTTCTTGCTATGCAATGATTAAGAACTCGTATATATATTGTGCAGAAAGAAGGGTGAAAGTCCGCCCAGGCGGGAGGAAATTGAAGTTTCATAACACATATTTGAACTGGAGAGGTATTAGAGGCCTGCAATGGCCACAGGTACTAATGGAGGTAATCAAGGTAGGGAGAGAGGCAAGAGGTCCGGTCATCTTAGTTATACAGGCCGGGGGAAACGACATAGCTTATCACAAGAGTGCATAACTAATGACAATAATGAAACTAGACACTGAGCGCTTCAGAGAATTTTTCACAAAACTAACTATAGTATGGTCAGAGATTGTGCCGAGAACGGTATGGCAAGGTGCGTGAGACATCACGGCCATCGAATGGACAAGGCAGGTAATAAATATTCGGATGGCAAAATTTATAAGAGACAGAGGCTGTGTAGTGATACGACACCGACAACTGGAAGGAGATAAAGCAGGCCTCATACGGCCCGACGGTGTTCACTTAATGGATATTGGACTGGACATATTACTGTCAGGACTCCAGGACGGAGTGGAACAAGCGTTAAGAGTGATGGATGGGGGTCGGGGTCCTGCATACGAGTAAGCAGGATCCTCCGTGGCCTGGAAATAGAAAGGACATGTTGGAGAGTTACACTTGTTGGCCAACTTGCCGTTGTGGAGACTGGAGACACAGGGCATGCTGTAACAAGCTGAATTATTTTAGAAATAAAATGCATTTCTAATGGAATGAGTATAAACAGTTAATAAAGCTGTGACCGATCCTCACCCATCCAGTTGTAAGAGTTACATGATTGTATTGTCAACAAAAGGAGGGCATTAGGGGGCTAAGCGTCTGGGTTTGGATAGGGGTCCCCACAGTCTGCCTAGGCTAGATGCATTTAAAAATCATTATTAGATATACAGGTGGTGCAGCTTGCTTCGCCGCTGGGTTACTACGCTGACTAGCAGACACTGAAGCTTTGGAGCAGACCTCTGAGTAAACAGCTCTTCAGACTCAACCATCTGTGTTACCCCAAGCCATAGAGTATGTGTTTTCTTACGGTTAAAGGGGGGGGGGGAGACCCAACCCACCTCTAATTGACGATGGCAACGTCACGTAAAACAAAACAAGGGGACTCCAAAAAGAGTCTCCATTTTTTCCAAAAATTTGTGGCACAGACACCACTTAAGTGGCATCAATTGCCCCAGAGTTGCTTAAAACGGTTGGTTAGAATGAGTACCACACACTGCTACTATGCCCAAAATTATTTTCCAGACAAGATGCAGCTAAAAATTATTTGTAATTTGCAAGCTGGTGGAGCTTAGTATAGATGGCATAATAGAATGAGTACCGCACACTGCTACAGGCCCAAAATTATTTTCCAGACAAGATGCAGCTAAAAATTATTTGTAATTTGCAAGCTTGTGGAGCTTAGTATAGATGGCATAATAGAATGAGTACCACACACTGCTACTATGCCTAAAATTATTTTCCAGACAAGATGCAGCTAAATATTATTTGTAATTTGCAAGCTGCTGGAGCTTAGTATAGATGGCCTAATAGAATGAGTACCACACACTGTTACTATGCCCAAAATTATTTTCCGAACTAGATGCAGCTAAAAATTATTTGTAATTTGCAAGCTGGTGGAGCTTAGTATAGATGGACTAATAGAATAAGTCCCACACACTGCTACAATCCCAAAATTATTTTCCGAGCTAGATGCAGCTAAAAATTATTTGTAATTTGCAAGCTCGTGGAACTTAGTATAGATGGCCTAATAGAATGAGTACCACACACTGCTACTATGCCCAAAATTATTTTCCAGACAAGATGCAGCTAAAAATTATTTGTAATTTGCAAGCTGGTGGAGCTTAGTATAGATGGACTAATAGAATAAGTCCCACACACTGCTACAAGCCCAAAATTATTTTCTGAGCTAGATGCAGATGAAAATTATTAGTAATTTGCAAGCTGGTGCAGCTTAGTATAGATGACCTAATAGAATGATGCTATGCCCAAAAGGTTTTACTTGGCTAGGTGCAGTAAAAAAAATTGGTATTCTATACACAGGTGGTGTAGCTTGCAACACAGATACGCTACTCCACTGACTAACACACACTGCAAGAGGCCAAAAAGGATTTGCTTAGCTAGTTTTAGCCAAATGCTGTGAAAAACACTTGCACAGCACTGGCACAGACCTGCCTGGCAAAATGTCCTAGGAAATTCTGTAACCTAGTACTCAAAAGGACTGCAATTACATCTAGTCCCTAATCCCAAGCTGTCTATTTAAGGGCACAGACCTGCTTGATAAAAGTCATAGGAAATGCTGTAACCTAGTCCTCAACAGGACTGCAATTACAAGTAGACCCTACTCCCAACCTATCTATTTAAGAGCACAGACCTGCCTGCTAAAAGTCGTAGGAAATGCTGTAACCTATTCCTCAAAAGGACTGCAATCACAACTATTCCCTACTCCCAAGCTATCTGTATATTTCTGAGAAAATTGGCTTGAAATTAACACTGAAAGTATAGCGCACACAACAACAGCGGTGGCGTCTAACACGCAGCTGCAGCAGTGAGAAAATGGTGGCGACGGGGAAAATGGCTGGGTCTTATAGGGCAAGGACATGTGACATACACAGCCAATGACACATGCCCTTGCTTGTGTGAAAAAAAGCAGTTCGCTCCGTGTGTGCGCTGCTGATAGGCTGACAGATTGCACCTCCCCACTGTAAATGCGGGAAAGAGAAAAAAAAATGGAGATCTTCATTATTTATGCAGAGATCCATCCCATGCCCCTCCACCCGCCCCGCTGTACACTCAAACTGCGTATTAACATTGATTATCAGTAGAGATGAGCGTTGTTCTACTCGAACTGTTCGCCAATCTCAAATTCGAGCTGTTTTGGGCGGTGTTCGAGCCGGTCGGCGAACACGAACAATTTGAGAAAAATTCGGCTGTTCGAGGTTATGTTCGATAACTGTTCGTGCACCAAAATCATAACTGGATTTTTTCTCAGTAATGATGAAAATTAATGTTAATACGCAGTTTGAGTGTACAGCGGGGCGGGGGGAGGGGCAGGGGATGGATCTCTGCAGGAACAATGAAGATCTCCATTTTTTTTTCTCTTTCCCGCATTTGCAGTGGGGAGGTGCAATCTGTCAGCCTATCAGCAGCGCACACACGGAACGAAGTGCTTTTTTTCACACAAGCAAGGGCATGTGTGATTGGCAGTGTATGTCACATGTCCTTGCCCTATAAGACCAAGCCATTTTCCCCGTCGCCACCATTTTCTCACTGCTGCAGCTGCGTGTTAGACGGCACCGCTGTTGCTGTGTGCGCTATACCTTGTTAATTTCAAGCCAATTTTCGCACAAATATACAGATAGCTTGGGAGTAGGGAATAGTTGTAATTGCAGTCCTTTTAAGGACTAGGTTACAGCATTTCCTACGACTTTTATCAGGCAGGTCTGTGCTCTTAAATAGATAGATTGTGGGAGTAAAGACTAATTGTAATTGGAGTCCTTTTCAGGACTAGGTTACATCAGTTCCTATCAGTTTTTGCCAGGCAGGTCTTTGCCAGTGCTGTGCAAGTTTTTTTCACAGCATTTGGCTGAATCTAGCAAAGCTAATCCTTTTTGGCCTATTGCAGAGTGTGTTAGTCAGTGGAGTAGCCTATCTGTGTTGCAAGATATACCACCTGTGTATAGAATACCAATTTTTTTACTGCACCTAGTGAAGTAAAATCTTTTGGGCATAGCATCATTCTATTAGTCCATCTATACTGACCTCCATCAGGTTGCAAACTGAATATAATTTTTTTCTGCATCTAGCTCTGAAAAAATATTTGGGCTTCTAGCAGTGTGTGGGACTTGGTCTATTAGTCCATCTATACTGACCTCCATCAGGTTGCAAATTAAAAATAATTTTTTTCTTCATTTAGCTCTGAAAAAATATTTGGGCTTCTAGCAGTGTGTGGGACTTGTTCTATTAGTCCTTCTATACTGACCTCCAGCAGGTTGCAAATTGAATATAATTTTTTTCTGCATCTAGCTCTGAAAAAATATTTGGGCTTCTAGCGGTGTGTGGGACTTGGTCTATTAGTCCATCTATACTGACCTCCATCAGGTTGCAAATTAAAAATAATTTTTTTCTGCATCTAGCTCTGAAAAAATATTTGGGCTTCTAGCAGTGTGTGGGACTTGGTCTATTAGTCCATCTATACTGACCTCCATCAGGTTGCAAATTAAAAATAATTTTTTTCTTCATTTATCTCTGAAAAAATATTTGGGCTTCTAGCAGCGTGTGGGACTTGTTCTATTAATCCATCTATACTGACCTCCATCAGGTTGCAAATTAAAAATAATTTTTTTCTGCATCTAGCTCTGAAAAAATATTTGGGCTTCTAGCAGTGTGTGGGACTTGGTCTATTAGTCCATCTATACTGACCTCCATCAGGTTGCAAATTAAAAATAATTTTTTTCTGCATCTAGCTCTGAAAAAATATTTGGGCTTCTAGCAGTGTGTGGGACTTGGTCTATTAGTCCATCTATACTGACCTCCATCAGGTTGCAAATTGAATAAAAAAATTTTCTGTATCTAGCTCTGAAAAAATATTTGGGCTTCTAGCGGTGTGTGGGACTTGGTCTATTAGTCCATCTATACTGACCTCCATCAGGTTGCAAATTAAAAATAATTTTTTTCTGCATCTAGCTCTGAAAAAATATTTGGGCTTCTAGCAGTGTGTGGGACTTGGTCTATTAGTCCATCTATGCTGACCTCCATCAGGTTGCAAATTAAAAATAATTTTTTTCTTCATTTAGCTCTGAAAAAATATTTGGGCTTCTAGCAGTGTGTGGGACTTGTTCTATTAGTCCTTCTATACTGACGTCCAGCAGGTTGCAAATTGAATATAATTTTTTTCTGCATCTAGCTCTGAAAAAATATTTGGGCTTCTAGCGGTGTGTGGGACTTGGTCTATTAGTCCATCTATACTGACCTCCATCAGGTTGCAAATTAAAAATAATTTTTTTCTGCATCTAGCTCTGAAAAAATATTTGGGCTTCTAGCAGTGTGTGGGACTTGGTCTATTAGTCCATCTATACTGACCTCCATCAGGTTGCAAATTAAAAATAATTTTTTTCTGCATCTAGCTCTGAAAAAATATTTGGGCTTCTAGCAGTGTGTGGGACTTGGTCTATTAGTCTATCTATACTGACCTCCATCAGGTTGCAAATTAAAAATAATTTTTTTCTTCATTTAGCTCTGAAAAAATATTTGGGCTTCTAGCAGTGTGTGGGACTTGTTCTATTAGTCCTTCTATACTGACCTCCAGCAGGTTGCAAATTGAATATAATTTTTTTCTGCATCTAGCTCTGAAAAAATATTTGGGCTTCTAGCGGTGTGTGGGACTTGGTCTATTAGTCCATCTATACTGACCTCCATCAGGTTGCAAATTAAAAATAATTTTTTTCTGCATCTAACCCAGCCAATAGTTTTGGCCTAATACCACAGTTTGGCCGCTCAGCTCTGCTCGGTTACCATCCATTGTTTTTTTGTGCAAACAACTCCAGAGTTGTGAATTAGTTAACCACCAAAATGAGTGGAAAAAGGCCTGCTGCTGGTGGAAAGGGGAATAGGCGTGTTGGGAAGGGGAAAAAAGGTTGTGTCCGTGGGGTAGGTGCAGAAGAAAGACCATCTTCCAGCCAAACTAAAATGTCTACTTCTTTTAGCGGACAATGTGATAAGATCCCTTTCTTACGGCCACGCCAATCGCTACAAATTCCAGATGAGGCACAAAAACAGCAGGTGCTTCAACGGATATCAAGTGCTCCTTTAAGTGGGCTCTCCTCCACATCAACTTCAACATCACAAATACTCCAGTCCTCAAAGGTGTCACCCAAATCGCACTTGCTTCCTCACAGCTCCCAAATCTCCAGCTGCCCGTCTGAGTATGAGGTAGAACAGATGGTTGAGTCTGCAGAGCTGTTTACTCATACTATAGCCTGGGAATCAGAGGTCGACTCCAGCGCTTCTGTGAATCCAGACGAGGAAATGATCTGCATTGATGCCCAGAATCTTTATGAGTCGGATCCAGGACCAGACGCAGAAGGTTCTGACCATAATGTAGACCCTCATTCCCAAACTGTAACTCCTGTTGGTGGAGACAATGAGGAAGACGATGATAAGACTCAAATACCTGATTGGAGCGACAACTTTAGTTTTTTGTCAGGGCAGGAACAGGTTGGCTCTGAGGACGACGGGTGTGATAACGCACAGGGTGATGATGATGAGGTCGGAGATCCCACTTACTGTCAACCCACAGTCAGCCAAGAGATGAGGTCAGCAGAGGAGGTGGAGGAAGATGCTAGTGATGACGAGGTCAGGTTGCGCCTTCCTGGACAGAGACGTAGTACTGGAAGCACGTCAACAACTGCATCCTCAAACACAACTCTGCCTCTCACCACAAGTCGTGGTGGCTCTTCAGGTCGCATGGGTGCTAAGCCTTGCATAGCCTGGGCATTTTTTCAGATCGATAAAGATGACCCAACTCGTGTTATCTGTAACATTTGTCAGCAAAAGCTAAGTAGAGGCCAAAAAATACATAGTTTGAGTACTTCATGCATGAACCGGCACATGGACATGAAGCATAAGTTGCAGTGGGAAGCTCAGTGTGCTACAATGCGGTCTAGCCGGCCGGGCCAACCACCGTCTGCCATATCTTGTGCATCCGCGGCCTCTTCATCCTCTGTGACTGGGGGGACAGCAGTCACACCTGTTTTGGGGCGCAGACCTGCCACCTCTTTACCCGCAACAGCCAGCGTGATTGGCAGGTCATCATTTTCTTTGGAGGTGGTAACACCAGCTGGTCTTGAGCGCTGTCCGACATCGATAGCACCACCTTTGGATCAAGGCAACCTAACATGTCCGCCTGCATCTTCCTCACAGACCGGCAGTTTGCCGGGGACACCCTTATCAACCCCGTCTAAGCACAATAGCCAGCCCTCGGTCCCTCAGATGTGGACAAGTAAAAGACCATTTCCTCCTAGCCATGAGAAAGCTAAGAGGTTGAATTTCACCATCTGCAAGCTCTTGGCTACAGAAATGCTGCCTTTCCGCCTGGTGGACACAGAGGATTTTCGAGACCTTATGTCCGTCGCAGTGCCCCAGTACCAGATGCCCAGTCGGCACTACTTCTCAAAGAAAGGTGTGCCTGCGCTCCACCAGCATGTCGCACACAACATCACCGCTTCTTTGAGAAACTCTGTGTGTGACAGGGTGCATTTCACCACAGACACTTGGACGAGTAGGCATGGACAGGGGCGTTACATGTCGCTGACTGGGCACTGGGTAACTATGGTGACAGCAGGACAAGGGGCTGCTGTCCAAGTCTTGCCGTCCCCACGAGTTGTGCGTCAATCCTCTTTATGTCATTTTTCCTCCACTGCTTCTGCCTCCTCAACCTCCTCTCGGTCTTCCACCTGCACCCAAAGCCTGTCTGGTCATGCCACAAGCTTTCTAACTGCGCAGAAGGGATCCTGCACACCTCCTTACTATGCTGGCAGTAGGGCTCAACGTCATCAGGCGGTTTTTACATTGAAATGTCTGGGAAATGTGAGTCACACAGCTGAGGAGTTGTGGTCAGCTCTGGAGAACCAATTTCATGAATGGTTGTCTCCACTGGACCTGAAACCAGGGAAGGCCGTGTGCGACAATGCTGCAAACCTGGGTGCGGCCCTTCGCCGGGGCAATGTCACACACGTGCCTTGTATGGCTCACGTGTTGAACCTGGTTGTCCAGCAATTTTTAGCCCACTATCCCAGACTAGATGGCCTTCTGCAGAGGGCACGGTCGCTGTGTGCTCACTTCCGCCGTTCGCATCCCGCAGCTCAGCGACTTACATCTCTACAGAAGTCGTTGGGCCTGCCACTTCACCGGCTAAAATGCGATGTGCCTACCTGGTGGAATTCAACTCTGCACATGTTGCAGCGACTGTGGCAGCACCGACAAGCCCTGGTGCAATACGTTCTGACGTATAGCCTGGGCCAACGAGATTCAGAGGTGGGGCAAATCACGCTGGAGGAGTGGTCTCAGATCAGGGACCTATGCACCCTTCTGCACAGTTTTGAAATGGCGACGAAGATGTTTAGTGCTGACGATGCCATTATCAGCATGACTATTCCGGTGATTTACATGCTGGAGCACATGTTAAACAGAATTCGGAGTCAGGTGGTGGCACAAGAGGAGGTGGAGGAAGTAGAGGAGGAGGAGTTGTATGCGGAAGGGCTAACATCTGCAAGGTCCAGACGGTCGGCAGCACCAGGGCGGCAGGCATGTGAGGGTGGGGGAGATGATTTTACCAGGGCGCATGGTAGCAGCCAAACTAGTGAGGAAGGTGCAGGAGCCCAGGAAGAAGTGGAGGACGAACTGATGGAAGACTCATCAGATGAGGGAGACCTTGATCACATTTCTGTTGTGCGAGGTTGGGGGGAGAGGACAGAGGAAGGAAGCATGATTGTTACCTCGCCACCAACACAACAGGGACTTGGTGCTCCTGGATGCGCAACACACGGAGCTAGCCACTTACGCCTTGGAGATCTTGTCATGCCCCGCAGCCAGCGTTCTGTCTGAACGTGTGTTCAGTGCTGCTGGTGGTGTGCTGACAGATAAGCGCACGCGGCTCTCCACTGATAATGTAGACAGACTCACGTTCATAAAGATGAACAAATCATGGATCCGAAACGACTTTTCTACCCCTGTGTCATCCTGGGGAGAGTAAAAGCTTGATGATTGGTTAAAATCACCCTACCAACCGTTTTAAGCTTTCAAATTACTAATCATGTTTATCTGTATCTTGACTGGAAAATAATTTGGGCTTTGTAGCAGTGTGCAGCACTGATCCTATTAGGCCATCTATAATAAGCTTCACCAGATTTAAAATTAAAAATAATTTTTAGCTGCATCTAGCCCGGAAAATAATTTTGGGGCTCCGAGATGCGCAAGACACATAAGTGCCTTCTTGCTGCACTACCTGCAGCATGACCCACATATTGTCAGAATTCGAAGTAATCATGACTACTGGGTTGCCACACTCTTAGATCCCCCAAACTTTTCGATCAACCTTTTCATTTTAATAAAGACCAAAAAAATGGTCATTTTTGAAATTATAAGCATTAGCAGGTTGTTAGAAACTGAAATCAAACAGTTTTCAACTCAAAACTTTATTCTAGGTGATGTTACATTTTCACATAGGACCCCTTGTTCGAAAGGAGCTTCTGAACTCTCTCGTCCATTGAATTTGTCAGGTTTTGGATGGTTTCTGCTTCAATTGTTTTGCATGAGGACAGAATACCCTCCCAGAGCTGTTGCTTAGATGTGAACTGCCTCCCGCCATCATAGACACTCCTTTTAATGATGCTCCAAAGGTTCTGAATGGGGTAGAGGTCAGGGGAGCATGGGGGTCACACCATAAGTTTGTCCCCTTTTATGCCCATATCAGCCAGAGATGCAGATGTTTTATGTGCAGCATGAGATGGTGCATTATCATGCAGAAAAATGATCTTGCTGTGAAATACACGGTTCTTCTTCTTGAACCATGGCAGGAAGTGCTGTTTGAGAAAATCCACATACATTATGGAGTTCATCTTTAGCGCCTTCAGGGATCCTAAAGGGGCCGACAATCTCTCTCCCCATGATTCCAGCCCAAAACATTACTCCACCTCCTCCTTGTTGGCGCTGTAGCCGTGTTTGCGTGGGGTGTCCATCAACCAGCCATCCTCCACTCCATTCATCTGGACCATCGAGCGCTGCACGGCACTCATCCGTGAACAAAACAGTTTTGAAATCAGTCTTCATGTAATGTTTGGCCCACTGGAGCCGTTTCTGCTTGTGTGAAGTGGATAGAGGAGGTCGACAGGATGGCGTATGCACAGCTGCAAACCTCTGAAGGACCCTGCATCTTGTTGTTCGGGGGACGTTGGAGGCACAAGCAGCTTCAAAAACTTGTCTGCTGCTATGACAAGGCTTTTTTGCCGCTGCTCTTTCAACCTGACGTAATTGCCTGTAGGAAAGAGTCCTCAATTTGCCCTTATCAGCACGCACACGTGTGTACTGTGAATCAGCTACATACTTCTTGATTGCCAAGACACTTCATCCTGATCATCGCACAATGTTGATTGTAGTCATGCCTTGACCTAAACACTCCACAATTTGTTGCTTCTCAGCAGCCGACACATCCTTTTTCTTTCCCATTTTGGCAGAAAATGTAGGCTGCTTAATAATGTGAGAGAGCCTTCTTAAGTAGTCTTGCCTTTCATTGGACACACCTGCCAAACTAATTAGCACAGGTGTCTGCAATTGCTTACAGTGATATAAAGAGCCCTGACACACATCACCATCAATGAGTTTAACTGACAAACAAACAAATTCTTCCCTTATCACTCCTAAACACTTTTTGCATAATAATTTGGAACGCGGTGTACATGTGCTTTTCCACAAAACACCAGTGGTTCACGTAGTGAATCTTACAGTTCTAACTTGCCAACCGTGGTCTGTATGGAATTGTTCAATAAAGGGCCCAAAATTAAGATAACATAGATGGGAGAGGTCTCTATGAATAGGAATTCCTAAGTATTTGATACCCTGTGAGGGCCAGGCAAAGGGAAAGTTGGACTGGATGGAATCCTATATGGATTTAGGGAGGGAGACATCGAGGGCCTCAGACTTCGCTGCATTGATTTTAAAATTTTACCATGTAACAAAGTGATCTATTTCAGCCATAACAGCAGGGATGGATATATGTGATTGAGTGATATATACTAGGACATCATCAGCAAATAGAGAGCACTTGTACTCGGTGCCTCCCACCTCAATCCACCTAATATTGGGGTTATGGCGAATTGATGAGAGCAGGTGCTCCGTCACTAGGATGTATAAGAGAGGGGACAGAGGACATCCCTGCCTTGTCCCATTGGTGATTGTGAAAGGTGATGAAAATGTTCTGACGCACCCCCTGGGCCTTGGGACACCCGGAGCCGGACCCTTTTTGGTGGATGCTGGTGGTTGTAGTCTTCGTGGCGGCGATCCGGTTCCGTGGCTCAGGGCGGTCAAACCAGTGGCGGAACTATTTATGTGGTTTTGATGTTTAAATGTCCGACTACGCCACCCGTGGATTGCGGTCAGAGTGAACCGCCGCTACAGGGCAGACTGCTAAGGCTGGTGTTGTGGGTGCAGCAGAGCGTAGCATAACTCCCCACGGGAGGAGTATAGCCTCAGGGCAGTGTATGCGGAGGATGGGGGTGATGGTGCAGGGCAGCAGCAGTAACGACACGGAGTCAGTGATGCAGTTCAGGGCCTTTACTCTCAGTTCTTATTATCCAGACCACGTCTGCAGGTAACGGCTGCCCACGTCGTACTGTGCTCACCAGGTGAGGGGCTCAGACAACTCCCAGATAACTTTGGAGCGCTTCACAGGACCCCCTTTGTGTGTCCTTTGTCTGGCCTTTCTTACCAACACTTCTGTCCGGCTGCCTCGGGCCTCCTCTTGGTAAACTTGGCGCCAGTTTCCCTGACCCTATGTGGTGCCTTCCTAGCGGGTGGAGCAAGGGGCTGCGCCACATAAAATGTCAGAGCCTCCGGTTTCTAGCTGAGGGTCATTTCCTGCCTCCACTAGTTCGGGGACCGGTCTCCCCCTTTGGCCTGACCCCTCCACGCAGGTGGATTCGGGCGTGCGGTGGCGACTCGCCCGTCCGCACCCCTGGGATCCCTTCATTCCTCGTTCCTGGAGCCTTCTCCGCTCCTCTTCCTTCCTTCTCCCTCTTGCAGGCCTGGGCCTCTGTTACTAGGCCCGCCTCCGGAGCAGAGCTCATGCAGAGCCCCTGCTCCCTGCCACTTCTGCTCAGACTTCTCTGCACTGAACTAAGATGGTGCCCACCTTTTATACTCCCTTCTCAATGCACCCAGGAACTGCTTCCTCCCTGCTCCTGCACTGCAGGGTTCCCCTTCCTCAGTGTTCCCTCCCCCCACTCCAGCCAGGGACAGGGACTGTCGTGCCCATCTCAGGGGCATATTGGTCGCCCTGCCCCACGGCAATGTGGTGTAATGCATGCAGGTGTCGGGTCCTGATCCACACTCCATCCTTATCTGAGAGTGAGATATCACACCTCTGGGTGAGGTGCAATACGTCTGTAGCAACCGAGCCCTCGGTGCTACAGTTCCATTTATCTTCAGCCTAGGTGACGTATTGTGATACAGGGCCGTGATTTTGGCTATAAAAGGGTCCCCTAGACCCCTACCCCAAGCTTTTTAAGAGAATCATATATGGCGTGCCAGGAGACTCTATGGAATGCTTTCTCAGCATCCAACGAGAGTATCTACTTACAAATTTTTAACTGCATCTAGCCCAGGAAATACTTTGTGCCTAGTAGCAGTGTCTGCTAGTCAGCGGATTATCCCGGCTGTTAAGCAAGCTACACCACCTGTAGTTTGGACACTTAATTTTTTCAAAGGAAATGCTTCGGGACCACGGGATACTTAGTGAAGAGCATCAGGAGGCACCCCAAGGCATAGGGGCTGGGACTGGCACTAGGATGCCTTGCGGTGGACAGCCGAGCTCGATCCTTATAAAAGCTTTTTAACTGCAGCAGCTTTAGTGGACGCTACTGGAGCTGGAATTACGCGGCTGCTGGCATGAGACTTGCCCTCCAATAGATCCTTGTAAATGGATTTAAAGTGTATTCATTCAAATTAGAGGGACAATTTAAATTAAAAAGCTTAGAGCTGCCTCCACCACATGGGGGCTCTCTCGACCCACCAGCGGACAGGCACCAGTATTCGGAGAGGGGGGCTGGCCGTCAGGGTTCACCGCGGCTCTGGCACAAACCCGGCGACACGGAGGTGGCACGGGCAGGAGCGGACTGGCCGTCTCGGCTTCTC
Organism: Phyllobates terribilis; assembly: GCF_046119375.1. NCBI lineage: Eukaryota > Metazoa > Chordata > Amphibia > Anura > Dendrobatidae > Phyllobates > Phyllobates terribilis. The sequence goes on from NW_027362761.1 coordinate 290,483,032, forward strand.
ACTTTTTGGATTTTAGAAGGGCATGACATGCCTATATCTGTGTCTCCCCCTCCTTTTACTCCTCCACCTCTTTTCTTTTCGCATGACTATATGTACTTGTCACTTTTCCATGTGTTAGTTGTGTCTTCTGAGCAGTTTGTCAGCTTTTGGACACCTTTGAAGGTGTTTTCTATGTGTTTCTATGTGTTTTTGTTTGCCTGCCATTGGTTTTAACGGTGTTCGAAGGTGTTCGACGAACAGTTCGACGAACAGTTCGGCGAACACACGGGTGTTCGACGAACCGAACCGAACTCGAACACTACGGGGGTGGCTCAACACTAATTATCAGCATTACTGTGAAAAAATCCAGTTATGATTTTGGTGCACGAACAGTTATCGAACATAACCTCGAACAGCTGGATTTTTTTCAAATCGTTCGTGTTCGTCGAACGGCTCGAACACCGCTCAAAACAGCTCGAATTTGAGATTGGCGAACAGTTCGATTCGCACACCGCTCATCTCTATTTGTGAGCAGAAAAGTGAATTTGTTGATTTCCAGCATCAACAATGCCGCTGGTATTCAGGTCAAACTCCACACATAAAACCTCAAGAATGGATGTCAGACATCTGTACCATCCTCCAAAACTTTGAGGACTCCACCAAGATGGTGAGTAGCGATGATGCCATAATTAGTGTCACCATCCCACTTCTCTGTCTTCTGAAATGCTCTCTGCTCACAATTAAAGAGGATGCATTGCTGGCGGATCATGATGAGATGGAGCAAGAAACCATACAGAGTAATTACACACAGCCCAGCCTCATCTCATCCCAACGTCGATTGGGTGACAATGAGGAAGAAGAGGAAGAATAGGAGCTAGTTTCCTGCACTATAGACTTTACTACTTGCACAACCTGTCATACCGTCTGTTCAGAGAGGATGGCCTGAGGACAGGGAGGAGGCGATGAGGAGGAGATCATGGTCAGTCATCCTCTTGGTGAGGACACGGAAGTGTTATCTCTTTGCAGTCTGGCACACATTGCTGAGTTTATGTTACACTGCCTTTCCTGTGACCTTCGCATTGTCCAAATTTTGGGTGACAGTCACTACTGGTTTGTGACGCTTCCAGACCCACACTACATGGAGAACTTTCTGTCTCTTATTCTCTTGCAGGACAGGCCTAATGAAATGGTGCAGTACGAGAAGGCCCTTGTTGTGGAATTATTAAAAAAAATTCCCATCTGAAAACGCTGGTGGCAGAGGTCACAGTTCGTTGGACAACCAAGGAGTAGAGGCAAGAGAGCCACAAATGCAATTAAGCAGAGGCAGGGGAACGCTGTAAAAGTTCTGGGACAGTTTTCTCAGACCCTCCCATCGCACAGGCCCTGAGGCGCGGGGTACTCTCCTAAGGAGTGCAAAGTTTCGGAAGATGGTGAGGGAGTACCTTGCCGGCTGTACCAACATCCTCCGTGATTCCTCTGTGCCTTATAATTATTGGGTATCCAAGCTGGACTCATGGCGTGAACTGGCTCTCTATGCCTTGGAGGTCCTGGCCTGCCCTGCCGCTAGCATTTTGTCAGAGCAGGTTTTTAGTGCCGCTGGTGGAATTATAACCTGCTGACAGGCTGACTCTTATAAAAATGAACAAGGGCTGGATTGGGCCAGACTTCTCAACACCATCGAAAGATAGCAGCATAACATAAACTCAAATACAGTTTTTTTTTGGGAAGTCTAACTCTTCCAATGCACTTCTGTCTTCACACCCAGACATGTGTATACGCTTCCTGATTTTGTCTATTTGCTCTTGTCCTTCTCCTTCTTCGCATCCTCATCCTCCACCACCATATGTACCATATCTACATATCTACATCTCTTGCAAGGGGCATTGGAGTTCCTTCAAATTTTTGGCAGCCGTTGCTTCAGTGCATAGGCAAACAGTATGGGAGACCCACTTCCTAATACTGGGAAAATTGTTTTCAGGAGGCCCTCCGACCTCTACGTCTCTTGCAAGGGGCATTGGAGTTCCTCCAAATTTTTGGCACCCGTTGCTTCACTGCATAGGCAAACAGTATATGAGACACACTTCCTAATAATGGGATCATTATTTTCAGGAGGCCCTCCTACCTCTACATCTCTCGCAAGGGGCATTGGAGTACATCCAAATTTTTGGCAGCCGTTGCATTCACTGCATACACTTTAACTGCAAACCTTCTCCTTTCCAATGGGAACATGTCGTTACTGTGGCACAGCTCTATGTGTCTTTAAATTGTTAGTGGGGTTTTTCCCAAATTTTAGCAGCCCTTGCAGTCACAGCATGGGCATTACCATTATAGGAGACCCGCTCCTTTATGATGGGAACAATTTTTTACTGAGACCCTCTTCTATGTCTCTTTAAAAGGGTATTGGCAAATTTTTAGAAGCCCTTGCAGTCACTGCATACGCATATAACAGTATAGGAGACCCACTTTTTAATAATGGGAACAACAAAGCATAGCCGGCAGATGGCTCTCTATCAATAGCAAGGGCCGACTGCTGGCCCTTTTAGAATAGTAAGGGCCGCCTGATGACCCTATAAAAATAGGCTTTGTGACTTTCAGAGTCGCTCCATCATAAATGAAACAGGATGTATCCGATGAAGTTTCACACATCACATGGCCAGATAAGGTTGTAAAATGTAAAATGACATTTGAAATGACAAAAGAAAAACAGTAAGATCTTTGTTTAGTATAAAAACCAGATTCATCATCGTAACCTCAATGTAATCACATTGTTCAGCTCCTGCACCTCCTCCTCCAGTTCGGCCTCCATCTCCGAAATGACCACATCAGTCACAAGCTGAAAGCACTGCAACACTGCCTTGGTGAAGCAGCAACAGTCTGTGATGAAGATAACATGCTTAATGCTTAGATGACAAACCGCCCAACCGCTTCAGAGTTGTTGAAAGCTGTAACACAGCAGTCTGATCTGTGGCTCTCACCACTGAACATACAGCCAGGCATGGTTGTGTATGACAGTGGGTGGAACCTGGTGGTCATGGAGAAATGACAGTGGGAGTATATACAGTTTCCCTCTATGCCAGTTTCATTGAGCTAAAGTATATGGCTGTGGTGAAATACAACTCCCACTGAGAAGCAGTTTCAAACTGAAAAACATTGGGCCCACCTGAGGATTTGATTCTGAGGGCTCAACTTTCTCCCCCACTCAAGAGCCCCATAGCTGCTGCAACGTTTGCGCTTTCATGAACTCTCCTGATGGAGAAGCCAGGGCCCACCCGAGGGTTCTCAGGTGGGCCCGTCCAACCCTGTTGAGAAGCAGCCCTGGCTAACAAATGTGTTTGGAAAGGTTCCCGGACACTCTATGACTGCATTTTTAAAGTGGACTGGCTCCGCACCGTCCCTGGCCACATTCACCTGTCCACGTGTTTGTGGTTAGGCGGTACTTCCCACCTACGTGCACTGGGGAGGGCACGGGTAATGTTGTGGGACCCGTGTTTGTGGAAGGCGGAGACAACACCGGGAGAAATAGTGGCGGCTGGGGACCAAGTATGGACACCTGACCGCCGACATGAGGTTGTGGACAGCTTCTGCCACCATGAGCCTAAAAGGCCACATTTCAAGTGCAAGCAGCTGTCAAAAATTTGGCAGTATAGTATTTGCCTTATATGCAAGTCATTACCCTGGAAAGGATGGTCTTTAACATATTTCCCAGGAAAATCCATTTTGGTTTCGCTTTTGCATGTTTTATTGTGAGTCCGTAAATGTGGCATAATACGTCTGACAACATTGTTGACAACAGTGACCTGGGAGTCAGAAATGCTTCCAGGGGTCCTCCCCATGCTGTTCCCATGTCATTTCAGCACTGTTCCCATCGATTTGGGTAATTTTTAAGCCCTCTGCCGACCGCCGCGGGGAGGCGCCTGAAAAATGCTTGAGTTTCCGGTAGACTTACATTGGGCTCGTTACTCGGACCGAGCACTCGAGCATTCCAATTTGCTCGACTCGAACATAGAGTACCCGAGCATTTTAGTGCTCGCTCATCACTAATCACAAAGTATTTGTAAGTACAGTATATGCTATATTATTGTTTAATATATATCTCTTGTTGTTTCTACTAATTTTCTTATGTATTAAATTAAATAGAGGTTCCCCTATGTTGCATTTGCGCAAGCGCATACTAACAGCTTCTTTTTAATGTATTTAGATCAGGCTCGATCACTTCAATGTGTTCCTCTCATGTGCCATGTTGTAACTCTAATTACTCAATGTGATCTATGCAAGCACTGATCTTTGTGATGACCCTCAAATTTAATGTAACTTTATTGTTCAATCAATTTGGGCATGCACAGTACCGCTTATTAACCAAGGTGGTATGCATGCGCGATGTACACTTTCAACAAACTTTATGTTTCTACTTTGCACGAAAGCCATGTCCACAGCTTGATGCTAACCTAGCGTTTCACTTACAAACTGCTATTCCTTCCATGTGGAAACTAATTTATTGATTATTATTACTAATTTGTTGCGTATATAAAGGACCTGCCCTCACTTCATTCCTGATGAAGTCACAGACGTAGTGATGATACCTGTGAGGCTTTTTCCTCCCTCCTTTTTTCTCCCTTTTACTGTCTCTTCCATGCCCATTATCTGATGGTCATCAGAGGAGATTAGTCAGTCGATTTATGTTGCCCAAACCACAGGCAGCATAATTCAGAAACTGGCTGTACAATTGCAGTCAGGTATGTTTTTTATGAAATACTCTAGTGTTTCAGATAAAACATAATTTAAAGATCCAACCAGGGACCATAGAGAGAAAACCACTCCTGTTCACACCAGACATCTTCTCCTCACACAGCTACAGGTGAATGACAGGTCTCCCCTGATGCCCACACATGGATGAGATTTTTCAATTAACTAGAAACTAGAAAAGTGTGTAAAGAAGCCGGCATGAGTGGCGTAGGACTGGTCTCTTGATAAAATGACAAAAACTTTCAGAGAAAAACATGCCTGCCTGCAATTGTGAAGCCAAGCTCTGATTCAGGCCACATGTGGAATGTCACATGCTTGATTCCCCAGACAACTGTCTCTGATAAAAAGTTTATACCCTATGCTTATTAGAATGTGAAGGGTGAAATAATTACAAATATGTACTCAATATTTTGCCAAATTTAAGATAAAACAATACTTCCCACAACTATGTATTTTGTACAACACCTAGATTTACAACCTAACTTTTAATAATTTTACTATTAGAGCAAGTATAAGATTAAAACCACCAGGAAAAAAGACTATTCTATTAATAAGGTGTACTTGCAAAATTTGTAAATGCATAACTTGCGCTGTAACTTGCGCTGTATAAGCAGTTATATTGAATTTAACAAAATAGAGGAGGTTCAGGCACATTCTGGTCTCTGCATTCTGAATAAATTTTCACTGTAAGGCTTGGTGCCCACGATACGTTTTTTAAGCGTTTCCGCAGCGGCAAAAACGCTGCAGAAACGCTTAAAAAATGCATGGTAGAAGGCCTGCCATGTTCCCCAATGATAATCCGCATGTGCTGTGCACATGCTGCGGAAATTTCCGCTGCAGATTATCATTGTGGAAAAAAACGCAGCACTACCAATTATTTTGCGGAAGTGCTGCGTTTTCGCCTCCATTGACTTGCATTGGAACGCATGGATTCCGCATCACTGTATATGTAGATGCACATTCCATGCATTCCAATGTGCGGATTGTACCGGGGTATGGAGGAGAGGAGACTCTCCTCCGGACCCGGGTACTATAGAACCTGTGAAAAAAAGAATGAAATAAAAAATAAATGTTATATGTACCATCTGACTGCCCCCGCTCTCCTTGTCTTCACTTGCCGGCAGCTCGCAATCGACTGAAGGACCTGCGCTGACATCATAGTCATGTGACGGATCATGCGATGCTGACGTCGGCAGGTCCTTCAGTGTAGCGCGATCTGCCGGCAGTCAGCACCAAGCGAAGCAAGACACCGGGGTCGGAAGGTAAGTATAGATTTATTTATTTATTTTTAACCATTCTTTGGGGTCACACTATATAAATCCATGCCTTTTGCATGGATTTATATAGTGTGACCAAGTTGACAAGCACTTTCCAAGTCATGCTAAAATCGATTGGAAAGCGCTTGTCAACCCGCATGCGGAAATGCATGTGAAGAATGCTTCACATCCGCATGTCCCTAGCAGGAAAAACTCATGTACAATCCCCATGCATTTTTTCTGCCAGGGAGATGCAGAAACGCTCAGGAAAAATCTGGAGCATTTCTGCATCGTGGGCACATAGCCTTAGGCTGCGTGCTCATGAAGCATTTTCCAAGCGTTTATGCTTGGGAAACGCTTGGTAATCCGCCCCCCATGGTCCCTAATGACAAGCTGCAATGTCAATGCTCATGCTGCGGTGTTTTGTCTGCTCCGTCCGGTCTCTTGCATTGCTTGCGCTGTTGTGAAGGACCTGCCATGTCGTCATTGAGTCATGTGACCTGACACATGACTGAATGAAGTCACCGCAGGTCCTTCACAACAGCGCGAGCAATGCAAGACACCGGACGCAGCGGAGATAACACTGGGAGGACACCGGAAGGTGAGTGTAATATTTTTTTTATTATTTTTTACCATTCTTATTCTTTTTTTTAACTAACTTGGTCACACTTCTATAAATCCATGCCGGCTGCATGGATTTATATTGTGTGAACAAGTTGTCAAGCACTTTTCCACGTGATGCTAAAATCGCTTGGAAAAGCGCTTGATAACCCACATGCAGAAATGCATGCAAAAACGCTTGACAAACGCTTCTACCTGGCGGGAAAAACGCATGTAAAAACCTCATGCATTTTTCCTGCGAGGGAGAAGCGTAAAAAATATGCAGTATTTCTGCACCGTGGGCACATAGCCTTAGTCTGTCAAGCCTAATGTCCACATTTTATAAATCTAACCATAGCCCCCTCAAACATTCACCGGTAGCACTGGCTTCCTCAGTGGAAATTAGGGCAATATAGGCGAATCATATTGGTGTCATAGTCTATCTCTGTGAATGTTATTGCCTTGCATATAATAAACCATCCTGCTCTCAACTAACAAGGGGGCGGGTTGAGTGGTGTGATTTGCACCCTTTAAAATCTCTCAAGAAGGGTCATACCCAGGGAATGCAATCAAAATTGTACTTTAGATTAGTCCAAATTTCAGTAGCTCTAATCTATGTCAGATTTTTACCAACCTAGACATGCAAACATAATTATAACACCTACATAATTTTTCTCGCTTATACATTTTTTGGAGTTCCCTAATGCCAAAAATGCTTGAAACAAAATAAGTTCTTGAAGTAAAATAAGTGGTACATTTCCTTTACCCCATGTATGTATACATATATAAGTACATGTGTGTGTTATTATTGGATAATGACAGGCATGGCAATGAAATATTACGTTTTCCATCGTACCAATTTTGAGAAACATGGTGAGGTCTGGAGAAAGGCAGTCTACATCAGGGGCATTCACCTTTATCAACTCCTTCGTACATTTTAGCTAACTGGAGAGAGCACAGAAAATACATTTTAGTCTTCTGGTAGACTTTAGACTGTATTTCATAATGTTGCTATCTCTATTTTTGAGAACAAACTGCTAATTATAAATTTACATCTTTTGGAGATATCTTAATTGTATTTTGATTCACATAACACTTAACAGTCTGTTGGCCACAGACTTATTTTTCCATTTTCCTCCCCCACCCATTTTTCCTTAAATGAGCAGTTCACTTTCCCTAACAAGTATCATCTATATAAAATTATTCAACATGTAAATGTTCCCCAGGATGCAGATGATTATCCAAAATCTTAAATTATAAAGGACAATTAGAAAAAAAAATAAAAACAAGGAAAAAAAATATTTATTTTTTGTTTTCTTAATTTAAAATAATATGATGTGATGGTTATATCGCATTTCATGGTTATCACTTTTTGCTAAAAATATTTAATTCTTTAGCAATTCATCTTTATTTCCACATACATTTTTGAGAAGACTTTTTAATTTATCAAAAATCTTATTTATAGTTTGGAGTGTATCTCTAGCTACCAATCATAGTCTATAAGAGACAATTTTTTAGCCATCCATTCCTCCATACTACATCAGAGACGGACAAACCATTGATGCAACCTGTGCAGCCACACAGGGGCCAATTATTATTATTATTATTATTATTATTATTTATTATTTATTATTATAGCGCCATTTATTCCATGGCGCTTTACATGTGAAAAAGGGGTATAATACAAGAACCATTACAATAATCTTGAACACAATGTGACAGCGACTGGTACAGGAGGAGAGAGGACCCTGCCCGTGAGGGCTCACAATCTACGAGGGATGGGTGAGGATACAGTAGGTGAGGGTAGAGCTGGTCGTGCAGCGGTATGGTGGAGCGGTGGTTACTGCAGGTTGTAGGCTTGTCGGAAGAGGTGGGTCTTCAGGTTCCTTTTGAAGGTTTCCACGGTAGGCGAGAGTCTGATACGTTGGGTTAGAGAGTTCCAGAGTAGGGAGGAAGCATGGGAGAAATCTTGTATATGGTTGTGGGAGGAGGAGATAAGAGGGGAGTAGAGCAGGAGATCTTGTGAGGATCGGAGGTTGCGTGCAGGTATGTAACGGGAGACTAGGTCGGAGATATATGGAGGAGACAGGTTGTGAATGGCTTTGTATGTCATGGTTAGGGTTTTGAACTGGAGTCTCTGAGCAATGGGGAGCCAGTGAAGAGATTGATAGAGAGGAGAGGCTGGGGAATAGCGGGGGGACAGGTTGATTAGTCGAGCAGCAGAGTTTAGGATAGATTGGAGGGGTGCGAGAGTGTTAGAGGGGAGGCCACAGACCAGGAGGTTGCAGTAGTCAAGGCGGGAGATGATGAGGGCGTGCACTAGTGTTTTTGCAGATTCATGGTTTAGGAATGTGCGGATCCGGGAGATATTTTTGAGTTGGAGTCGGCAGGAAGTCTAAAGGGCTTGGATATGTTGTTTGAAGGAGAGTTCCGAGTCCAGGGTTACCCCAAGGCAGCGAGCTTGAGGGACTGGGGAGAGTGGGCAGCCATTGACGTTGATAGATAGGTCAGTTGGGAGGGTTGAATGAGATGGCGGAAAGATGATGAATTCCGTTTTGTCCATGTTAAGTTTTAGAAATCTGGCAGAGAAGAAGGATGAAATAGCGGACAGACATTGTGGGATTTTGGTTAGTAAGGAGGTGATATCGGGTCCAGAGAGGTAGATCTGTGTGTCATCAGCATAGAGGTGATAGTGAAAGCCATGAGACTCTATGAGCTGTCTCAGGCCCAAGGTGTAGATGGAGAAGAGCAGGGGTCCTAGAACTGAACCTTGGGGGACACCGACAGATAGGGGGCGAGATGAGGAGGTGGTCTGTGAGTGGGAGACACTGAATGTCCGGTCTGTTAGGAATGAGGAGATCCAGGATAGGGCCAAGTCTGTGATGCCGAGAGATGAGAGAGTCTGGAGTAAGAGGGAATGGTCCACTGTGTCAAAGGCAGATGACTGGTCTAGGAGGAGGAGGACAGAATAGTGTCGCTTAGATTTGGCGGTTAGTAGGTCGTTTGTGACTTTAGTCAGTGCAGTTTCAGTAGAATGGTGCGGTCGGAAACCAGATTGAAGGCGGTCAAAGAGGGAGCAGGAGGAGAGGTGGGAGGAAAGTTCAGAATGGACGTGTTGTTCCAGTAGTTTTGAGGCATAGGGGAGAAGTGATATGGGGCGATAGCTAGACACGGAGGATGGGTCAAGGGAGGGCTATTTGAGGATGTGGAACAATTATACCTTCAAAGCAGGTGGAATTGTGCATTATAAAGAGCTATTGCATTGGAAAGGGCCCAGTAATTGTTCTTGCACAGGGGCCCTCTTCTATGTCTGCTCCTGTACTATCACATAAAACATCCTTCAACATGGTAAGTGTAGAATCAGTTACTGTATGTTTTGGACTATAAGACGCACCAGACCATAAGAGGCACCTAGGTTTTAGAGGAGGAAAATACAAAAAAAAGTAAGCACTGACACTGTTATAAGGGTAATATCCCCCAATTCTGTTAATATCCCCCATCCTTGTATATATGGCCATCTCCTTCCTGTTATATGTGGCCCTCATCCCCATCCTGATATGCATGACACCTCTCATCCCCATCCTGGTATGCATGGCACCCCTCATCCCCATCCTGGTATGCATGGCATCCCTCATCCCCATCTTGGTATGCATGGCCCCCCTCATCCCCATCCTGGTATGTAAGGCACCCTTCATCCCTCATCCTGGTATGTATGGCACCCTTCATCCCTCTTCCTGGTATGTATGGTCCCCCTCATCCCTCTTCCTGGTATGCCTGGCACCCCTCATCCCTATTCCTGGCATGCTTGACACCCCTCATCCTGCTATGTATGTATGGCCCCTCATCCCTCTTCCTGGTATGTATGGTACCACTCATCCCTCTTCCTGGTATGCCTGGCACCCTTCATCCCTCTTCCTGGTATGCTTGACACCCCTCATCCTGATATGTATGTATGGCCCCCCTCATCCCTCTTCCTGGTATGCTTGGCACCCCTCATCCTGGTATGTATGGTCTCCCTTATCCCTCTTCCTTGTATGCTTGGCACCCCTTCATCCTGGTATGCCTGGCACCCCTCATCCCTATTCCTGGCATGCTTGACACCCCTCATCCTGCTATATATGTATGGCCCCTCATCCCTCTTCCTGGTATGTATGGTCCCACTCATCCCTCTTCCTGGTATGCCTGGCACCCTTCATCCCTCTTCCTGGTATGCTTGACACCCCTCATCCTGATATGTATGTATGGCCCCCCTCATCCCTCTTCCTGGTATGCTTGGCACCCCTCATCCTGGTATGTATGGTCTCCCTCATCCCTCTTCCTTGTATGCTTGGCACCCCTTCATCCTGGTATGCTTGACACCCCTCATCCTGGTACGTATGTATGGTCCCCCTCATCCCTCTTCCTTGTATGTTTGGCACCCCTCTATCCTGGTATGCTTGGCACCCCCTGATCCCCATCACGCTGCACAAAAAAAAAAAACAATTATACTCACCTCTTCTCTCCTCCAGTGCTGCATCCTGCTCGGCTGCCAACATGGATCTCACTGTTTGAGCCACTCATGGCGTAACTGCCATGCGCCCTCACACTGTGAGATGCTGTGCCGGAATAATCACTGCTCCCCATGCTGGGACTCTGTGCGCGGGGAGCAGTGACCATTCACTCACCTTAATAGTGAGCTCTGCGGCATGTGTGCCCGCTATTAAAGACCATGTATATTAACTACAACCCATGGGAGTGGGTGGGATGAGGGGTGCCAAGCATAAAAGGAAGAGGCATGAGGGGGACCATACATACCAGGAAGATGGATGAGGGGTGCCATTTATACCAGGAAGTGGGATGAGAGGTGCCATACATACCAGGGAGAGGAATGAAGGGTGCAATACATACCAGGAGCCGCACTGCAGGTACAGTGTGCGCGCTATTAAGGAAAATTAATATTCACTGCTCCCCACTCCCATGGGTGTGGGGAGTAGTGAATATTCATTTTTTTTAGTAGCGGGCACAATGTAGGCTGCAGCAGGTGGCTCCTGCCTCCGGTGCCCCGCTCGTCCACCGCTTCCGCTCCCCCCACACCTACCGACAGCCACAGTACAGTATATATATATATATATATATATATATATATGTGGGACTATAAGATACACACCCCACTTTCCACCAAAATTTTAAAGGAAAAAGGTGCGTCTTATAGTCGGAAAAATACGGTATATATGTGTTATAACTAGTGTTGAGCGAGCACTAAAATGCTCGGGTGCTCGAAGCTCGGGCCGAGCTCTCCGTGATTCTCGGGTGCTCGACCCGAGCAACGAGCCCAATGTTAGTCTATGGGAGACTCAAGCATTTTTGCGGTGGCACCCCCGGCAGTCTTTTAAAAGCCTAACAAGTGCCCAAAACGATAGTGACAGTGCTCAAATGACATGGGGACAGCATGGGGATCGCCCCAGGAAGCATTTCTGACCCCCAGGTCACTGCTGTCAACAACGTGGTCAGAGGTATTAAGCCACTTTTACAGGCTCACAATAAAACGTTCAAAAACGAAAGTGAAACTTTTTTCCTGTGAAATATGTTAAGGAACATCCTTTCCAGGGTTAAGACTTGTGTATAAGTTAAAATAAATGACCAAAAACAAAAATACTCCTCCACACCTTTGGCTATGTTCACAAGTAGCATTTTTTATGCGTTTTTGCACTTTTGTATTGCTTTCAACTATGACAAATGCATTCACCGTGAAATGTCATTTTAACATTTTACAACCTTATCTGGCCATGTGCTGTGTGACACATGCATAAAGTGCTGAAAAGACAAGGGAACAGCATGGGGAAGACCCCTAGAAGCATCTCTGACTCCCAGGTCACTGTCTAAAAGTGTGCCCATCATAAGTGATCCTTACCGCATCAGAAGATGCAGACTTGCAACTATCCCCATGCAAGTTCTAGTCCCAGGGCAGTGTTCAATTCTACCACCCCCATTCCTTGAAATACAAGCTCAAGAATGCAGCCTGCCACCCACCCACCCCCAGGCTGCAATACCATACTGCTTGCTTGCTTGAACTTGAAATTGGGCCTTTTAGGCATGTGGAGGCGGAATCTGGCCACCACTTCATGGCTGTGTTGGCGGCCTAGAATCCATACTCAGTCCCCAGCCGCCGGGCGGCCGGGTGTCCATGCTCGGTCCCCAGCCGCCCCACGGCCGGGTGTCCACACACGGTCCCCAGCCGCCTGGGGGCAGCCGGGTGTCCATAAACGGTCCCCAGCCGCCCCTATTTCTCCTTGGAACATCCCCCCACACACTTTTCTTAGCCCGGCCTGCTTTAGGCAGCATTGGACGAGCCCACCAGAGAAACAGACTCCTCCGGTGGGCCCTGACTTCTCCATCGGTGGAGTTGAGAGTGCCAAGGAGAGGAGCATGATGATGATAACAGAAGTTAGCATCTGCTATGTTTTCTTTTAATGCAAGTGTAAGTGTGCAGCCTGACACCCACCCACCCCCAGACTGCAATTCCATACAAGTAGCTTGCACTTGAAATGGGGCCTTTTAGTCTGGAGGAGGCCGAAGCTGGCCACTACCTCATGGCTGCTTCGGCAGCGAGTTATCCATACTCAGTCCCCAGCCGCCCATATTTGTCCTGGTGTGCCTTATACATAAGATTAAGCGCGTATACCAAAACATTACCTGTGCCCTCCCCAGTGCATTTAGTGGGAAGGAGAGCGTATTCCGCTGTAGTGTGTGCATGCCAAACCCCTGTTCATGGTACATGCGAAGATGCCTCCCACCTTGCACCTATCGTTGCAGACTTGCAACTATCCCCATTCAAGTCCTTGTCCCAGGGCAGTGTTCAATTGTACCTCTCCCATTCCTTGCAATGCAAGCGCAAGTATGCAGCCTGCCACCCACCCACCCCCAGTCTGCAATACCATACTGCTTGCTTGCTTGAACTTGAAATTGGGCCTTTTAGGCATGTGGAGGCGGAATCTGGCCACCACGCCATGGCTGTGTCCGCGGCCAGGTATCCATACTCAGTCCTCAGCCGCCTGGTGGCCGGGTGTCCACGCTTGCTCCCCAGCCTCCAGAGGGTGGCCGGGTGTCCATACTCGGTCCCCAGCCACCCCTATTTGTCCCGGTAACCTTTCCCACACTTTTCTTAGTCTGGCCTGCTTTAGGGCAGCATTGGCCGAGCCCACCGGACTATCAGACTCCTCCGGTGGGCCCTGGCTTCTCCATCAGGGGAGTTGAGAGTGCCAAGGTGAGGAGCATGATGAGGATGATAGAAGTTAGCATCTGCTTTGTTTTGTTGTAATGCAAGCGCATGTATGTAGTAGCGGCTAGGCCTGAGGTGGTCAGCGTTTTGGCGCATATCCTACCTCCTCTGAGGATTGCTGGATGTTTTCCTGCTACTATCCAAGTTCTATGACTCCCGTTAAAACAAAGCTTCAGGTGATAAATGATGGATCAGGTAGTGGCAAAGGAGAAAGAGCAGGAGGAACAGGGACCATTCACATCAATATCAGGCCAGTCAACCAGATATGTCTTGTAGGATATGTTTCTGTAACAAAAGGAGCGGTTCGGCTACACAGTTATAGGGCATACAGTGAGTGCAATGCCTACCAAAAATTTCGAGCCACTCCAATGCCCCTTGGAAATGACATGGAGGTCAGAGGGCGTTAAATAAACCTTTTTTTTTCATTTATAGCAACTGGGTCTCCCGTGCACTGTTGGCCTAAGCAGTGAATGGAAGGCTTTCCAAAAATTATGAGGAACTGCAATGTCCCTTACAAGAGCCATGTGTGGCACCCCAGGGGTCTTGTCACCACAGTAATAGAGATATTACGTCGGTGAGCAAGTGGGAGGTTTCCTGGTCAGGATCCCTTAAACATGCAACATCCTCCTGCCCTAATCCCGGGAGGGGAGAATTCTGCCCTTATAAACTGGATCTGGGGCGGGGTTGAGTGAGTCAGAGAACAGTCAGAGTCAGAGTGAGAGCAAGGGAAAGTAACAGCAAGGAGCTCTGTAGGAGCTAGGAGCTTAAGACCAGGGGCTGGAAGCAGAGCAGAGCTCGCCCTGGCAGAAGACAATAGGAACCGGACACAGGAGTCCGAAGCGGTGAGGACTTATATATCCAGCAGCGGAAACCAGCCGGCAGGGGATTTCAGGTCCTCTGGCCATAGAAGCCCGGAGGCTCAGTCACAAGCAAGGGACCAGCACTGCCGTCGTGGAGCGGAGGCTAACAGAAGGCCCCAAGTCACCAGCCATACGGGTGAGCACTACACGGTACACTCAGGGACGTGGGCTACTTCTACCCGCTTACAGCAAGGTAGCCAGGAAGAGTGCAGACAGACTGGGAGGCCTACAACTCCACCTGGCCAGGGGAACTCCTGCTTGCTCACAGACTTACCAGGCCTCTTATGCTAGCCAGTACTCCCAGGAGGGTCTACCTTATAATCATCAGTAAAGACCCTGAACTGCACTGCAAAGACTCTGAGTCATTCCTGCTGCGCTCGTGCACCATCACCCCCATCATCCACACTCACTGCCCTGAGGCTATACTCCTCCCGAGGGGAGTTATCCCATTCTATGCTGCGCACACAACACCAGCCTCAGCGGTCTGCCTCGCAGCGGTGGTACTCCCTGACCGCAATCCACGGGTGGCGCAGTCGGACAATTAACCTCAAAACCTAAGAAAGACTGCCACTGGTTTGACCAGCCTGAGCCACGGGACCGGGTCACCGCCACGTAGACTACAGACCCAGAGACAAGGCACCGGGTATCCCACACACGTGTACACACGGCCCAGGGGGCGAGTCACATGCAGTACAGCATATTACAAACATAAGTCCCATTATTGGGGAGTGGGTGTCCCATGGTATTTGCTTATGCTTTCCAAGCAAAAGCTGCCAAAAATTAGGACGGAGCAACTTGCAATGCCCCTTACAAGAGCCATGCAGTACAGCATATTGCAAACATAAGTCCCATTATTGGGGAGTGGGTGTCCCATAGTATTTGCTTATGCTTTCCAAGCAAAAGCTGCCAAAAATTAGGACGGAGCAACTTGCAATGCCCCTTACAAGAGCCATGCAGTACAGCATATTACAAACATAAGTCCCATTATTGGGGAGTGGGTGTCCCATAGTATTTGCTTATGCTTTCCCAGCAAAAGCTGCCAAAAATTAGGACGGAGCAACTTGCAATGCCCCTTACAAGAGCCATGCAGTACAGCATATTACAAACATAAGTCCCATTATTGGGGAGTGGGTGTCCCATAGTATTTGCTTATGCTTTCCCAGCAAAAGCTGCCAAAAATTAGGACGGAGCAACTTGCAATGCCTCTTACAAGAGCCATGCAGTACAGCATATTACAAACATAAGTCCCATTATTGGGGAGTGGGTGTCCCATAGTATTTGCTTATGCTTTCCCAGCAAAAGCTGCCAAAAATTAGGACGGAGCAATTTGCAATGCCCCTTACAAGAGCCATGCAGTACAGCATATTACAAACATAAGTCCCATTATTGGGGAGTGGGTGTCCCATAGTATTTGCTTATGCTTTCCCAGCAAAAGCTGCCAAAAATTAGGACGGAGCAACTTGCAATGCCCCTTACAAGAGCCATGCAGTACAGCATATTACAAACATAAGTCCCATTATTGGGGAGTGGGTGTCCCATAGTATTTGCTTATGCTTTCCCAGCAAAAGCTGCCAAAAATTAGGATGGAGCAACCTGCAATGCCCCTTACAAGAGCCATGAAGTACAGCATATTACAAAACATAAGTCCCATTATTTTTTGGAGTGGGTGTCCCATAGTATTTGCTTATGCTTTCCCAGCAAAAGCTGCCAAAAATTAGGACAGAGCATCTTGAAATGCCCCTTACAAGAGCCATGCAGTACAGCATATTACAAACATAAGTCCCATTATTGGGGAGTGGGTGTCCCATAGTATTTGCTTATGCCTTGCAAGCAAAAGCTGCCAAAAATTAGGATGGAGCAACTTGCAATGCCCCTTACAAGAGCCATGCAGTACAGCATATTACAAACATAAGTCCCATTATTGAGGAGTGGGTGTCCCATAGTATTTGCTTATGCCTTGCAAGCAAAAGCTGCCAAAAATAAGGACGGAGGAACTTGCAATGCTGGCACCCTGGTGGTATAGTGGTGGTGGAGGCTGAGGATAAGGAGAAGAAGATTAAACAGCCGAAACGAGGAAACGTATACCCATGTGTGGGTGTGAAGCGGTGCATGTGAATACACCTCCCGAAATAACACAGTGTATTTGACTGTATGTTACTCTGCTGTCATTTGGTGGCGATGAGAAGTCTGGCCCAATCCAGCCCTTGTTCATTTTGATAAGGGTCAGCTTGTCAGCATTGTCAGTTGACAGGCGAGTGCGCTTATCAGTTATAATTCCCCCAACGGCACTAAAAACACGCTCCGATAACACGCTAGCAGCAGGGCAGGCCAGGACCTCCAAGGCGTACAGAGTTAGTTCATTCCAAGTGTCCAGCTTGGATACCCAATAATTAAAAGACACAGAGGAATCACGGAGGACGCTGGTACGATCGGCAAGGTACTCCCTCACCATCTTTTGAAACTTTCCACTCCTTGTGAGATTACCCCGCGCCTCAGGGCCTGTAAGCTGGGCGTGTGTCAGAAAACTGTCCCAGAATGTTGACAGTGTTCCCCTGCCTCTGCTGGATTGGAGTTGCATCTCTCTCGCCTGTACGCCTTGATTGGGCAACGAACTGTGACCTCTGCCGCTAGCGTGTTCAGATGGGAATTTTTTTAAGAGTTCTGCAGCAAGGGCCTTCTGTTATTGCCCCTTTTTTGTAGACCTCTCCACCTCAGGAATAAGAGAGTGAAAGTTCTCCTTGTAGCGGGGGTCTACAAGTGTCACCAGCCAGTAATGACTGTCACCCAACATTTTGACAACGCGAGGGTCACGGTTAAGGCAGCGTAACATAAAGTCAGCCATGCGTGCCAGACTGGTAACGGGCAAGATTTCCGTGTCCTCACCAATATGACGACTGACCATGCTCTCCTCCTCCTCCTCCTCCTCCCCCCTGTCCTCAGGCCACAAACGCTGAACCGACGGTATGACACTTTTACAGGTACTACTGTCTACAACGCATGATAGCAGCTCCTGTTCTTCCTCCTCCTCCTCCTCCTCCTCCTCCTCCTCTCCCTCATTGTCCCCCAATGCACGTTGGGATGAGATGAGGCTGGGCTGTGTGCAATCGCCCGCTACGTCTTCTTGATCCATCTCATCATACTCTGGCTGCAATGCCTCCTCTTTAATTCTCTGCAGAGAGCGTTGCAAAAGACAGACAAGTGGGATGCTGACACTAATGATGGCGTCATCGCCACTCACCATCTTGGTGGCCTCCTCAAAGTTTGTCAGGATGGTACATATGTCAGACATCCAGGTCCACTCCTGAGGTCTTATGTGTGAAGTCTGACCTGAATATCGACGGCCTTGTTGCAGCTGGTACTCCACAACTGCTCTCTTCTGCTCACAAATCCTTTGCAACATGTGGAGGGTAGAGTTACAATGTGTGGGGACATCACACACCAGTCGGTGTGCCGTAAGCTGCAAACTCTGCTGCAACACAGCAAGGGCGGCGGAAGCTGTAGCAGACTTGCGAAAATGAGCTGACAGGCGGCGTACTTTCACGAGCAGATCTGGCAACGCGGGGTACGATTTAAGAAACCGCTGAACCACGAGGTTAAGCACATGAGCCAGGCATGGTACGTGTGTGATCTCACCTCGCCTCAGAGCCGCCACCAGGTTACGGCCATTGTCACACACGACCATGCCGGGATGTAGGTTCAGCGGTCTCAGCCACAGATCTGCCTGCTCTTTCACAGCTGTCCACAACTCACAAGCAGTGTGAGGTTTATCACCTAAGCTTATGAGTTTCAGCACAGCCTGTTGTCGCTTGGCGGAGGCAGTACTGCAATGCTTCCAGCTTGTAACTGATGTGGTGATATCTGAAATGGAGGCTGAACATGAGGAGGAGGAGGAGGAGGATGCGCAGGAGCTGTACACTGTGGGGGCAACTCTGACTGACATAGGGCCCACAATCCTCAGTGTGGGGAGGATGTGTTCCATCCCAAGGTCCGACTGGGTCATGGCTTCCACTATGTTTACCCAGTGTGCCGTCAGAGAGATGTACCGTCCCTGGCCACAAGCACTTGTCCACTTGTCCGTTGTCAGGTGGACTCTCCCAGTAACTGCGTTGTGAAGGGCACGTCAGATGCTTTGGGACACGTGCTTGTGTAGTGCGGGGATGGCACACCGGGCAAAATAGTGTCGGCTGGGGACCGAGTACCGAGGGACGGCCACCGCCATAAGATTGCGGAAGGATTCCGTCTCCACCAGCCTAAAAGGCAGCATTTCCAATGCAAGCAGTCGTGAAATGTGCGAATTTAGGACTGTGGCCTGAGGGGCGTTAGCTGCGAATTTCCGCTTTCGTTCAAAGGTCTGGGATATGGACAATTGAACGCTGTGGTGGGACGTGGACGTGGACGTTGATGCTGTTTCTTGAGAAACAGCCATAACAAGTGAAGACTGAGAGGAGGGGGCAACTTTACATGCAGTATGGACAGGGGATTGCCTTGCACACACAACAGGGGGTTATATTGCACGCACACCAGTGGAAGAAGCAGTGGTGACACCCGCTGACACTGGTCGTGGACCCTGGGTTTCGCCCCACAAAGTCGGGTGCTTTGCTGCCATGGGCCTGATCATGCTGGTGGTGGTCAGGCTGGTAGTTTTGTCACCCCTGCTGATGCTGGAATGGCAGGTGGAACATATGGCCTTTTTGGGGTTATCAGCAGAGTCTTTAAAAAAATTCCAGACTCTGGAAGACCTACCGCTTGTACTGGCAACGTCCCTCGTGTTGGTGTTACGGGGAACGGTTGCCTGCCTTCTGTCTGCGGCCACCACACTGCTTCTTCCTGCCTTTTGGGGTACTCTGCCTCCCTCCCCCTGTGTGCTGCTGGCCTCACTCTGCATGTCCTCCTTCCACGTTGGGTCAGTTACTAGATCATCCACCACCTCCTCCTCTTCCACTTGCGCACCACGATCCTCCTCCTCACTTCCTGGCAATTGTGTCTTGTCATCGTCCACCTCTTGTGACAGATTGCCAACGTCGACTTCCTGTGGCCATGGCTGTTCAAATATTTGGGCATCGCAACATGGGATCTCCTCTTCCACCACTTCAAGCATTTCAGGCGAGGGGCCCAAATATGGAAATGGACCAGTGAACAGCTCTTCAGAGTGTCCAAGTGTGGGATCACTTGCTGTCTGACGTCACTCGGCATGGTGGGAGGAAGGAGCATCAGGGTGAGGAGGAGTATGCGGTCGAGACTCACGGCTACTAAGAGTTGACCGTGTGGAAGACAGACCGGAGGTGGTGGTGCCCAGATAACTGGAAGTATTATCTGCTATCCAATTAATAACCTGTTCACACTGATCAGTTCTCAATGCTGGTGTTGTTCTGTGCTTCCCTAGTAATTCGGTCAAGAAGTGGGAGCGAGAAGATTTGGCTGTTGGTTGTAGCACATTTTCACCTTGGCCACGGCCCCATCCTCTGCACGAACCATCAACAGAATGTCCACTTCCACGTCCCTTGCCACGCGACTTGCCCATTGTAAATGAAGTAAAATAGCTTACACTTGCACTATCAATGGAAAAAGGGTAATAAAGAGTAGATTAGAACCGTGGAAGAGTAAAACCACAGTTATTGTTTACTGGGGTATACCACACTTTTTTAAATAGAGATATTTGCGGCTGAACAGTGAGCGACACACTCAAACTGCTTTTTCTTTAGATACCAAAGGCCCAAAACTGGATAGTACAGCGATTTGACACGTGGAACTGCGAAACCACACTGGGATGTCGGGCCTACACAAGACTATTTTCAACAGATATACTTTTGTGTCACAACAGTCAGGAGACACTACTGTTTTTCTTTATGGAAAAAACTACCAAAACCTGAATAATAGAGATTTTTTACCGTGGGATGGCAAAACCACAGTTATTGTTTACTGGGGTATACCACACTTTTTTAAATAGAGATATTTGCGGCTTAACAGTGAGCGACACACTCAAACTGATTTTTTTTTAGATACCAAAGGCCCAAAACTGGATAGTACAGCGATTTGACCCGTGGAACTGCGAAACCACACTGGGATGTTGGGCCTACACAAGACTATTTTCAACAGATATATTTTTGTGTCACAACAGTCAGGAGACACTACTGTTTTTCTTTACGGAAAAAAATACCAAAACCTGAATAATAGAGATTTTTTACCGTGGGATGGCAAAACCACAGTTATTGTTTACTGGGGTATACCATACTTTTTTAAATAGAGATATTTGCGGCTGAACAGTGAGCGACACACTCAAACTGCTTTTTTTTTAGATACCAAAGGCCCAAAACTGGATAGTACAGCGATTTGACCCGTGGAACTGCGAAACCACACTGGGATGTCGGGCCTACACAAGACTATTTTCAACAGATATATTTTTGTGTCACAACAGTCAGGAGACACTACTGTTTTTCTTTACGGAAAAAACTACCAAAACCTGAATAATAGAGATTTTTTACCGTGGGATGGCAAAACCACAGTTATTGTTTACTGGGGTATACCACACTTTTTTAAATAGAGATATTTGCGGCTGAACAGTGAGCGACACACTCAAACTGTTTGTTTTTTTTAGATACAAATGGCCCAAAATGGATAATACAGAGGTGTGAACCGTGGAAGTGCAAAACAACACTTCTGTTTCTCTAGCCTACACCAGACTATTTTCAACAGTTATATTTGTGTCTGAAAAATCAGAGACACGCTTTTTTGGGGGTGGAGGGGGGGGACACACCAAAAGGTTAATAAGACGGGTATTTGTACAGTGTGAAGGAGGAAAAAAAAAGGAGGATTTAGATGAAAAAAAAATGGATTTTTCCTGGCCCCCGACACCTGGTGCTAAGTCCAGCAATTTCAGCAACAGGAGCACACAGGACTGTAATGCAGCGTTTGCTGGTATAACCACTGTGTCTCCTATACAGCCTTCCTGCCTGGTATCTGGGATGGTTATTAGTCCTGAAAAGGACTGTTTGTTTGTTCTGCCAGCCTTTACAGACCCTACACTAACTAATTCGCAGTTTATATCTCTCCCTAAATCAGCAGCGCTGTCCCTACACTGTCTAATCCAGAGCGACTGTGTCCAAGAAGGCGGCGCCCCGTTTTAAATACTCGAGGTGACGCTGTGCGGCCAGCCAATCACTGTAATGCCCACAATCAACATGGCTGCAGCATTACAGTGACTGGCTGGCAATCCCTGCATGTTCATTGGCTCTGTAAAGAGCGCCAAACATGCAGGGCGGAGACCCGAGCTCCCGCCCGAGTAACCCGGAAATGCTCAGTGCTCGCCGAACATCCCGAGTAGCGTGATGCTCGGGCGAGTACCGAGCAGTGTCGAGCATGTTCGCTCAACACTAGTTATAACACTTAATGGAACATAACAACATCAAATGCAATCAATGCAGGAATAACAGGCTACAGGCAAAGACTGAGCTGATCTAATATGTAATGAGAGGCTACTTTTATTTATATAGCATGTCCCATCACTGACATACAGCTGACACAGATGCTGTGCTAAGCTGGCTTTCATTCCTTGCGGACCTTCTTACAGTTGTCATTAGCAGTGTTGTGAGCAGTGACTATAATTGCTCTGGGCACTACTGTATGACTGAAATCTGGCAGCAGGGAGAAATAAAGTTTATTTTCTCCTGGGTGTAGCACATTCACTACTTCGGGCAGGGCACTTTCATAACGTTATTGACCTGCAAATTGACCTTACATCTGCAGGTCAATAGCATTATATTCTTTTTAATTAGTATGGGTTCTATTTATTGCAGAGATAATTTAAAGTACATATATATCTAAAAGCAGCATGGTGGCTCAGTGGTTACCACACTTGCTTTGCAGCGCTGGGATCCTGGGTACAAATTCCACCAAGGACAACATCTGTAAGGAGTTTGCATGTTCTCCCCGTGTTTTTGTGGGTTTTCTCCCGTACTCCAAAAACATTCTGATAGGGAATGTAGAATGTGAGCAATGGGAACTGTGATGTCTGTAAAGCACTAAGGAATATGATGGCGCTATATAAGTGAGTAAAAAAGACAAAAGCAGAAGTGATCAAAAGGAAGTGGAGGGATTGGGATTATTGGGATTCTAAAATCATGTGAAGTTGCAAAAAGATGGACCTACAAAAGTCAGTCAGGTGTCAATGGGCATGCCTCCACCACAATATGTGTCTGCTATTATTAGTGTTTGAGAAAAAAAAATCCTTTATATCAATTTTCAGTTTAACAAAACAAAAAAAATCTTTTTTTCAAATATACTAATTTTACTATGTGACCCCATTTTTGCAGCAAAACTCAATACAAAAACTATTTGAATTTTTGTCTATGTAAGTCTTATATGACTGGAAATTTTATAAAATCGTTTACACAGTGCATTGTAAAGCAGCTTAGACATTGCCCGCCTGTTACTTTAAAAGGAACCAGAACTAAAATAGATAATAAAGCAGGTAGAAAATAACTGTTCAGAATAATTACAAATTACAGTCTAATGATGAGTTATCTCTACACAACCACTCTTTGATTTATAAAGATCACACTCTCCAAATCCACTGTCTATAGCTCATGGGCAAACATTTAAAGAATAACAATATAACAAATGCATTCAAATTAATGCTATAATAGAAGACCAGCTAAAGACTTTCAGAAAAAAAGTTTCCCATTTGCAAAATATGCCAATACCATGTGATAATGAAATTGACCTAGATAGTACCTAATAGTGAATGCAAAAGAACATACTCAATTTCTTTTGTACCCACTTTTAATTGCTATCCACAAAGGTCAATTCTATTAACTGGAGGCATTGACAGTGTGTATATCTAACTTCTTTGCCTCAGCACATAATGTATTTTTCTAAACATGCCGCATTGATATTTTTATTGAACTGAAACAAACGGTAATGGGCTTGGTAACATGGAATTTGCAAAATAAGGTAGCACTGAGATTGCAAGAACATGCTTGCCTTTCTATTTAGCTGCATATTGAAATAAAATGTTCACATTTTTGCCATTATTGGTAAAGGTAATTTGCAGTTATTGTAATTCTTAAAGGCAAATGTTATACATATTAATCCAATGTTACATTTTTTAATCACTTAGTTGATAATCTATTCTATTTGATAATTTTGCCCAGTTTCTACTCAATGTGTTGGCTCTGATATACCTCATTTGTCCCAAAAAAAGTAAGATGGCAGAATTTTTGCATCTAAAATAAAATATTTTTTTTTTGTAGCTAAAAATAAAGATGCATGCAAGAAAATATACAAATTGTTAATGGCAATGAAATATTCAGTTTTATGAAATGAAATGTGTAAATGAAAAAAGATCTCTAAAATTAGGACTTAAGTTGTGTATCTTTTGTGACATCTTCAAACATATTGTTATAATTAACCAACTGTCACAGTAAGATAAATTAGAAAAGGTTAAAGTATATTAATAAAAAACATTTCAACATCTGCTACCTTTTGAGGTAGAACAAATTGAAAAGGGCAAGTCAGCCAAAACTGGTTGCAGCCATGTTGCAAAACCATGAGACATTGACTCTTCTTAACTTTAGTTGTTTGGCGAGCAGTGCAGCCTAGACCTGGTTTCTTAGATACCTGTACTAATAAAAAGGAAAATCTATACAGATAGATAGATAAAGAGTAGTGATGGGTAAGCACTAAAATGCTTGGGTACTCGTTGCTCGGGTTGAGCAAATTGGAATACTCGGGTGCTCGACCCGAGTAATGAGCCCAATGTAAGTCTATGGGAAACTCAAGCATTTTGCAGGCTCCCCCGGTGGTCTGCAGAGGGCCTAAAAATTGCCCAAATCGATGGGAACAGTGCTCAAATGACATGGGAACAGCATGGGGAAGACCCCTGGAAGCATTTATGACTCCCAAGTCACTGCTGTCAATAACGTTGTCATAGGTATTACGCCACTTTTACGGACTCACAATAAAACATACAAAAACAAAACCAAATTGGATTTTCCTGGGAAATATGTTAAGGAACATCCTTTCCAGGGTAATGACTTGTATATAAGGCAAAATAAATAACCAAAAACAAAAATGCTCCTCCACACCTTGCACTATTTATGATGGAGGGATTCTGAAAGTCACAAAGCCTTTTTTTATAGAACCATCAGGCGCCCCTTGCTATTTTTAAAGGGCCAGCAGTTGGCCCTCACTATTTTTAGAGAGTCATCAGCCAGCTATGCTTTGTTGTTCCCATTATTAACGAGTGGGTCTCCTATACTGTTATTGCAAGAGACGTAGAGGTCAGAGAGCCTCCTAAAAACAATGTTTCTATTATTAGGAAGTGGATCTCTCATAGTGTTTGCCTATGCAGTGAATGCAAAAGCTGCCAAAAATTTGGAGGCACTCCAATGCCCCTTGGAAGAGATGTAGAGATCAGAGAGCCTCCTAAAAACAATGTTCCCATTATTAGGAAGTGGCTCTCCCATAGTGTTTGCCTATGTAGTGAATGCAAAAGCTGCCAAAAATTTGGAGGCACTCCAAAGCCCCTTGGAAAAGAAGTAGAGGGCCTCATAAAAAAATGTTCCCAGTTTTAGGAAGTGGGTCTCCCATAGTGTTTGCCTATTCAGTAAATGCAAAAGCTGCTAATAATTTGGAAGAGCTCCATTGCTTCTTGTAAGACACGTAGAGGAGGTAATATGGTAAATATGGTGGTGAATGATATGGTGATAGAGGATGAGGAGAAGGAGGAGGACAAGAGCAAATAGACAAAATAAGGAAGCGTATACCCATGTGTAGGTGTGAAGAGTTGCATGGGAATAGACCTCCCCAAAAACACACTGGATTTGAGTTTATGTTACGCTGCTATCATTCAGTGGTGTTGAGAAGTCTGGCCCAATCCAGCCCTTGTTCATTTTTATAAGAGTCAGCCTGTCAGCACTTTCAGTTGACAGGTGGATGCGCTTATCAGTTATAATTCCACCAGCGGCACTAATAACCCGCTTTGACAAAACGCTAGTGACATGGCAGGCCAGGACCTCCTAGGCGTAGAGAGACAATTCATTTCACATTTCCAGCTTGGATACCCAATATTTATAAGGCACAGAGGAATCACGGAGGATGTTGGTATGGTCGGCAAGATACTCCCTCACCATCGTCCCAAACATTGCACTCTTTGTGAGTGTACCCCACGCCTCAGGGCCTGTAAGATGGGAGGGTCTGAGAAAACTGTCCCAGAACTTTGACAATGTTCCCCTGCCTCTGCTGGATTTGAGTTGTGTCTCTGTCGCCTGTACTCCTTGGTTGTTCAACGAACTGAGACCTCTGCCGCCAGTGTTTTCAGATGGGAATGTTTTTAATAATTCCGCAACAAGGGCCTTCTGGTACTGCCCCATTTTAGTAGAGCTGTCTGCCTCAGGAATAAGAAATAGAATGTTCTCCTTGTAGCGTGAGTCTAGAAGTGTCACCAACCAGTAATGACTGTCTCCAAAAATTTGGGTCACGGGAAAGGCAGCGTAACATAAACTCAACCATGCATGCCAAACTGCTAACAGGTTGGAGTTCTGTGCAATCACCTAAAGGACGACTGACCATGCTCTCCTCCTCCTTCCTGTTCTCAGGCCATCCACTCTGAACAGATGGTATGACAGTTGTGCAGGAAGTACCGTCTTTTGCGCATGTAACTAGCTCCTCCTCCTCCTCTTTCTCATTTTCACCCAATCCACGTTGGGATGAGATGAGGCTGAGCTGTGTGTAATCACCCTGTATGGTTCCTTGCTCCATCTCATCATGCTCTGCCTGCAATGCATCCTCTTTGATTGTGAGCAGAGAGCATTTCAGAAGAAAGAGAAGCAGGATGGTGACACTAATTATGGCGTCATCGCCGCTCACCATCTTGGTGAAGTCCTCAAAGTTTTGGAGGATGGTACAAATATCTGACATCCATGTCCACTCCTGAGGTCTTATGTGTGGAGTCTGAACTGAATACCGATGGCCTTGTTGATGCTGGTAGTCAACAACTACCCTCTTCTGCTCACAAATCCTTCCCAACATCTGCAATGTAGAGGTCCAATGCGTGGGGACTTCACACACCAGTCGGTGAGCTGGAAGCTGCAAACTGAAACACGGCAAGGGCGGCGGAATCTATAGGTGACTTTCTAAAATGGGAACACAGGTGGCGTACTTTTACAAGCAGATCCAGCAGCTCTGGGTAGGTTTTGATAAACCGCTAAACCACGAGGTTAAGCACATGGGCCAGGCATGGTACGTGTGTGAGCTCACCTCGCTTCAAATCCACTACCAGGTTCCGGCAATTGTCTCACACGACCATGACTGACTTTACGGTCAGCGGCGTCAGCCAAAGATCACCTGCATTTTCAGAGCTGTCCACAACTCTTCAGCATTGTGTGGTTTGTCTCCTAAGCATATTAACTACAGCACAGCCTGCTGCCGCTTTACCGAGGCAGTGCTGCAGTGCTTCCAGCTTGTGACTGATGTGGTCATTTCGCAGATGCATGCTGAAGAGGAGGAGGAGGTACAGGAGCTGTAGAATGTGAAGGGCAACCCTGATTGACCCAGGGCTCTCAATCCTCGGCGTCAGGAGGATGTGTTCCGTCCCAAGGTCTGACTGAGTCCCGGCTTCCACTACTTTAACCCAGTGTGCCATCAGCGAGATGTACCGTCCCTGCCCACAAGCACTTGTCAATGTGTCCGTGATTAGGTGGAATTTCCCAGCAACTGCGTTGTTGAGGGCACGGCTAATGTTATTGGACACGTGCTCGTGTAATGCGGGGACGGCACACCGGGAGAAGTAGTGGCGGCTGAGGACCGAGTACCAAAGGACAGCTGCCGCCATAAGGTTGTGGAAAGCTTCCGTCTCAGTGAGCCTAAAAGGCAACATTCCGAGCACAAGCAGTCATGAAATGTGTGAATTTAGTAGTGTGGCCTGTGGGGCATTGGCTGCGTATTTGCGCTTACGTTCCAAGGACTGGGGTAGGGATAACTGAACACTGCACTGGGACAAGGATATGGACGTGCTTGCTGATGGTGCTACTTGAGAGTGTTCAACGACAGGTGAAGGGCAAGGGGCATCTTTGCATGCACCATGGACAGAGGATTGGCTTGCACGCACAACAGAGGAAGAAGCAGTGGTGCCACCTGCAGACACTGTTCCTGGACCCTGGGGTTTGGCCCACTTAGTCAGGTGCTTTGCTGCCATATGCCTGATCATGCTGGTGGTGGTCAGGCTGGTAGTTTTGGTCTTTTTGGGGTTATCGGCAGAGTCTTTAAAACACAACCAGACTCAGAAAGCCTTAACAGTTGTACTGTCAACTTCCATCTTGTTCATATTACAGGGAACGGTTTCCCGCCTTCTATCTGTAGCCACCACACTGCGTCTTCCTGCCTGTTGTAGTGCTACACCTCCCTCCCCCTGTGTGCTACTGTCCTCGCACTGTATGTCCCCCTGCCCGGTGGGGTCTGTTACTATATCATCCACCACCTTGTCTTCCACTTCCGCACCCTGGTCCTCCTCCTGACTTTCTGCCAATTGTGTCTCATCATCGTCCACCTCTAGTGACAGTTTTCCACCGTCGCCATCGTGTGACCATGGCTGCTCAAATATTTGGGTATCGCTTCATGCAATCTGCTCTTGCCCCGCTTCAAGTGGACCGGACAAGAGGCCCGAATCTATAAATGGAAATGTGAACAGCTCTTCAGAGTGTCCAAGTGTGGGATCAGTTGTCTCCGGGCACTCGGCAAGGAGGGAGGAGGAGGATCAGGGTGAGGAATATGCAGTCCATATTCACGGCTACTGAGACTTGACCGTGTGGAAGACAGGGTGGTGGTGATGGTAGCTAAGTGACTGGAAGCATTATCTGCTATCCAACCAATAACCTTTTCACACTGCTTTTTGTTCAATAATGGTGTTCTGCGGTCTACAGGAAGGTCGAGCGAGATGTGGGTGTTTGTTGTGGCATAATTTCAGCTAGCCCAAGGCCTCAGCCTCGTACTCTGCATACACCATTATCACCATCACGTCCACTTCCCGATCCCTTACCATGCGCCTTGCCCATTTTAAATGGAGGACAATATTTCTCGCGTTCACTACAAATGGCTGGATTTGAACCACAGTTATATGTGATACGTGTGACGGAAAACTACAGTTTTAAATAGCTGACCTGTAGGTAACTAATTTTAACAGAGACCTCGTGTCAATAACTTCACTGACTCACTGCAACAAAATTTCAATGGAGGCCAGAAATGGCAGAATTTTCAGCGCACTTAGATGTGATCCGTGCTTTGTGTCAATAACTTCACTGACACACTGCAGCAAAATTTCAATGGAGGCCAGAAATGGCAGAATTTTCAGCGCACTTATATGTGATCCGTGTGACAGACAAACCACAGTTTTAAATAGCTGGCCTGTAGGTAACTATTTTTAACAGCGACCTTGTGTCAATAACTTCACTGACACACTGCAATAAACTTCAATGGAGGCCAGAAATGGCAGAATTTTCAGCGCACTTATATGTGATCCGTGTGATAGACAAACCATAGTTTTAAATAGCTTGCTTGTAGGTAACTATTTTTAACAGCGACCTTGTGTCAATAACTTCACTGACACAATGCAACAAAATTTCAATGGAAGCCAGTAATGGCAGAATTTTCAGCGCACTTATATATGATCCGTGTGTGGCCAGCCAGTCACTGTAATGCCACAACCAACATGGCTGTGGCATTACAGTGTGTGGCAGATTACCCCTGCATGTTCATTGGCACTCTAAAGAGCGCCAAACATGCAGGGAGGGGACCCAAGCTCCCGCCGAATAACCCTGGAAATACTCAGCGAGCGCCGAGCATCTCGAGCAGTGAGATGCTCGGGCGAGCACCGAGCATTAGCGAGCATGCTCGCTCATCACTAATAAAGAGACAACATAGCAAACATCTAAAAAAAAACACATTATGGTATTCATTACATATAAAACTTTAAGGAATTGACCCTATTATAAAAAGTTTCCCTGAAAACTCTGTTAGCTGTAAAAATAAAACAAAGTGTGCTTAGCTCACCCTGCCTGTGAGCACATTGACAGTACTGCACACAATTGAGCTCTTCACCTCTGTCGATATACTGTATCGCACAAGGTGATCATAGCCACTAAGCTCACTGATTGGCTGGACCCAGGCAAGGTAATTAAGGCACATATTTTTTTTACTTCTAATGGAGCTTAAAAGAAAAAATGTTTAGAAAGGAAACTTGCCCTTTAAGATGCCTATACATCTTAAAGGGAACCTGATGGGTAATACATTGTGCCCAAACCATTGGAATCATGTATCAGCCACTGGTTGTATGATCACAGCCATGTATGTTTGATTCTGAAATATAAGCATAGACGCAGAGACTTATCAGTCACTGTCAGCGAGCGGGGAGAAGCCACCAGGGACCCACCAGTATGACTAGTGCACAATGCGGCTAGGTCCCCGGCAGCTATTAAAAGTATGTTTTTTTTCTGAAATGCTTCAGATACAAACATACATGGCTGTGATCATACGGTGAGTGGTTTGGGTAGAATGGATCATCAGTCAGGTTCCCTGTAATTAGCTGTTGGCCAAACAGCTCTCGATTTGCTGTACACATGAACGCTTGGTAAAGACAAGAGCTCTCTTGTTTTTAAAGGGAGAGATGAGAAGGAAACTTCAAGCATTCAGAAGACCAAATACTGAATAAGATTTAACTCAATCAGCAATAGAAAGTGCTATATCTGGGCTAAAGAAGGCAACAAGCTCAAAAAGTAAACAATGATAACACAACAATAATAATAATAATAATAATAATAATAAATATAGACATTTAAGTAAAAAAGAAAAATTCCTAAAAGGTGTCTATATTCAGAGTCAATTTTATCCTTCATGACAGCTCAAATTTTTGAAATTTGACCAGTGTCACTTCATGTGGTAATAAGTCTGGAACGCTTCAATGTATCCAAGTGATTCCGAGATTAATTTTTCATGACACATTGTACTTAATGTTAATAGTAAATTTTGGTCGATAAGTTTTGTGTTTATTTGTGAAAATATCTGACTTTTGCCGAAAATTGTGAAAAATTTGCAATTTTCAAACTTTCAATCTTTATATCCATAAACCAGTTAGTCATGCTGAACAAAATAATTAATAAAAAATATTTCCCATATGTCTACTTAACATATGCATCATTTTTCAAATATCATATTATTCTGTTAGGAAGTTAGAAGGGTTAACACTTGTGATGAGCGAGCACTAAAATGCTCGGGTGCTCGAAGCTCAGGCCGAGCACATCGTGATACTTGGGTGCTTGACCCGAGCAACGAGCCCAATGTAAGTATATGGGAAACTCGAGCATTTTTCCGGCGGTCTGGAGAAGGTCAAAAATTGCCCAAATCGATGGGAACAGTGCTCAATGAAACATGTCAGGCAGGCAGGCAGAATATATAGGCAGACAGGCAGGGTATATAGGAGGGTGCATGAAAAACATAGCAGGGCACTCGGAACACACTAGTGCCCTCCGACTTTCACGCACTCGTCTCTTTTAAAAAGCCGGCAATTCAGTAGCCACATACAGTTATAACATCGGTACCCGACAATTTGGAACAGAAAGAATAGAGCATCACACACAGATTAGATAGATAGAAACATGTCAGTCACATATATATATATATATATATATATATATATAAGTAGAGTGACAGGGTTGGTTACTGTACTTGTCATTTAGTGTTAAAATAAAGGATTTATTTAAAAAAAAAATGGCGTGGGGTCCACCGTAATTTTAGTCTCTAGCGGAGGTTAGGCAGACAGCTGGGGGCTGATATTAATAGCTCAGGAAGGGCCCCCAGCTATCTGCCTAGCCTTTGCTAGCTATTAAAATAGGGGGACCCCGCATCATTTTTTTGGGGGTCACCCATTTTAATAGGTAGTAAAGGCTAGGTATTCAGCTGGGGACAGATATTAGTATCCTGGGAAGCTCTGCCCCAGCCGTCTGCTTAACCTCCGCTAGAGACTAAAATTACAGGGGACCCCATGCCAAATTTTGTTTTTAATAAATCCTTTTTTTTTAACACTAAATGACAATTACAGTAGCCAACACTGTCGCTGTACTTATTAGATATGTGACTGACATGTTTCTGTCTATCTAATCTATGTGTGATGCTCTATTCTTTCTGTTCTAAATTGTCGGGCACCGATGTTATAACTGTATGCTGCTGATGAATTGCCGGCTTTTCATGTTTCACTGAGCACTAGTGTTGAGCGAGTATGTTCTATTAACCCTTTCGCCAAGTATGCTCGGGCCGAGATCCGATTATTTACAACTGCTTGGTGATATGTTTGAATCGCTCCCGTGTGCATGATTTGCGAGTGTTTGACAGTTTTATTACATGTGAGGAATGTCTATTTCTTACACATTCCTGACATGTAATAAAGCTGTTAAACAGTTGCAAATCTTGCACACAGGAGCGATTCAACCATATCACCGAGCAGCTATAAATCCTCGGAGCTCGCACGAGCATACTCGGACAGAACATACTCGCTCAACACTACTGAGCACTGTTCCCATCGATTTGGGCAATCACTGTAATGCCACAACCACCATAGCTGCGCCATTACAGTGAGTGGCAGTCAATCCCTGCATGTTGATTGGTGCTCTAAATAGCACCAAACATGCAGTGAGGAGACCTGACTCCCGCCCGAGCATCGCGCAAGTACTCGGCGAGCCCTGAGCATCTCGAGTACTGAGATGTTCGGGTGAGTACCGAGCAGTGGCGAGTATGCTCGCTCATCACTTGTTAACATTTTTATAGCAGTTTCTAATTTTTTCAAGAAATTTCTAAAACCTGTTTCAATAAGAGATCTATAGGAATAACACAAGAAAATGTACCCTCCAATTTGTTGCCTGGTTTTGTATGAGCATGCTGATACCCCACATGTGGCTAGGAACCCCTGTTTGCAAAAACGGCAGGGCTTGTAAGGGAAGGAGCACAATTTGAATTTTGAAACACAAATTTGGCTGAAATAGAAAGCGGGAACCATTTTGCATTGCAGTGCTCCTAAGGTGCCCAAACAGCAGAAAACCCCCACAAGTGACCCCATTTTGAAAACTTCAACCCTCATGGATTTTATCCAGAAATATAATTAGCATTTTGAACTCACATGTAGTACACAGAAGTTAGCAAATTTTGCACTTTTGCAAGAGGTAACATGAAAAAGTGGATCACAAAGTTTGTTTTTCACCTTATTCTGAGCGTGGTAATACCCCACATGTAGTCAAAAACTTTTGTTTGGACACACAGCAGGGCTCTGAAGTGAAGAAGTAACATTTGGTATTGTAAATTTGAAGGGAATAGATTACCGACACCATGTCATATTTGCAGAGCCATTGAGGTACAAAAACAGCAGAAACCTCCAAAAGTGACTCAATTAAGGAAATTAGACCCATCTAGGGGGGTGTTTAGCTTGTTGAACCCATAGGTGCTTCACAGAATGTTTTAAAATGTGGATGTGAAAACGAACATTTGTTTTTTTCTGCTAAAATGATGTTTTACCCCAAATTTGAAATTTTCACAATAGATAGTAAGAATAAACAGACCTCATAATTTGTTATGCAATTTCTTCCGAACATGAAGATACCCCATACATGGTCAAAAGCTGCTGTTTGGGCACATGGTGGGGCTTGGAAAGTAAATAGCGCTATATGATTTTTGGAGCAAAATTTGTCTGGAATAGATTGTGAATATAATGTCGCATTTTCAGAGCCCCTGACATGACAAAACAGCAAAAAAAACACAAGTGACCCCATTTTGGAAACTAGACCCCCTCAAGGAATTAATCTAGTATGAGCATTTTTAACCTACATGTGATTCATGAAACTTTATAACATTTAGATGTAAAATCAAAAAATGACATCTTTTCCACTAAATACTACTATAGCAGCAAATTTAACATTTCCATGAGGGGTAATAGGAGAAAATGGACCCCATAGTTTGTTATGCAATTTTTTCTGCATGTGGCAGTACCACATATGTGATTGTGCATTACTCTTTGAGCTCACAGCAGGGATCGGATGGGAAGGAGTGCTACTCATCTTTTAGAACACAGATTCCATTTGAATAGATTGTGGGCTCGATTAGCCAAGCCCCTGAAGTCCCAGATCATTAGAAACCCCCCCTGGTGACCACATATTGAAAAATTTACTGATTAAGGATTTCATCTGGGGTGTATTGAGTATTTTTAACCCATAGGTGCATCGCAGAATTTTATAACATTTGGGCTTGGAAATGCAACATTTTAGTGGTAAAACGTAATTTTTTCATTTGCTGCAAATTTGTCAGTTTTACAAGGGTTAAAAGCTAAAACTCGACTCAACAATTTATTGCGCAATTTCTCCAGAACACATCAGGGCTGAGAAAGAAGGAGTGATATTTAGCTTTTGGAGCACAGTTTTGCTAGAATAGTTTACCGGCAACATTTGCAGAACCTCTAATGTGCCAGAACAGCAGAAAAACTCCAAAAGTGACCCCATTGTAGAAATTGCACCTTTCAATGAATTAATCTCTGGCTGCAGTGATTATTTTGTAACTGTTATGTTCTGCTACCAGAGCTAAGGAAAGAGAGGAGATCTGTCCCTACGATAGAACTCAGCTTAATCCCTACGATGTAACAGGGGACCTGATCCTGCGATCAGACCTGCTAAAGTCCTAAGCTAGTCTGTACGGAGACCTATAGATGTGGGGAAGGAATCCCTACAAGTACTAAGGACTGGGAGGAATATGGGACACCTCCTAACAGAAATAGTAGCAGACAGACGAACAAACAAAATATATAGAACATAGAGGTCAGTAGACCAAGCAAACTAACAGAGCAAGACACAGAGCACAGGCTAGCTAGAAAGTAGATATACAATTAAGTCCAGCAAAGCCAGAAGGGCGGAGCAGGCTTAAATAGGCCAACAAGGTCATGTGACCAGCAAAGGAAAAAAAACCTAAGAGCAAGGTTCTAACAGTAACAAGCACAAGTGGATTTATTCTGGAGAATTTCAATTATGCAAGTTTAGTGCCCGTATATTTTGTCCCCCTACAGTGTAGTGCCCCCATATATTGTACTGCCCCTATACATTGTGTCCAGCTTGTGCTTCTTGCAACATGCACACCATAAATTGTTAACTAGGTTCTCACTGCTACAGTAATGCCAAACATGTGGCCGCTTAGTGTGATTAAAGCACAGTGGTGCTCAGGAGGAGGGGGCATTTGTATTTGGGAGCTCAGATTTCACTGGATTTTATTTGAGGGGGTGATGGAGACTTGTCCTCTTTCCAGACTCTCTGTTTTACCAGTAACGTGGGAACTATATTTTCAGTGACAAATGATGGACTTGAGTGGGGGCTGGTCTTGTTTGGGTTAAATTAGGGTTTTTATTGGTAACATTTTGGTGTACATAACATTTTTTGATCGCTTCCAGTATAAGGCTGAAATCAGTTTTTTGTGTTGTACTCTCAGCACTTATGTCAGGATTTCCATGTAAATCCCACAAAAATAATATTCAGAAAAAAACCCTAATAGAGCCACCCACCATAAAGAGGCAGATGGAGACATTTTGCATTCCGTTTGGTGCTGAATGGTATTCATCTTTTTAGGCATTCACAAAACTGTGGTCAACCACACTTGTGCGCTAAAAAGACATCTAAAATGATGAGACATTGCCAGAACAGAGACCATAAGTGAGTGGTTCCATCAAGGTTATTTCTGAATCATGGTTTTGGAGATTTACACAGAAACACTGATGTAAGCGCTCAGCGGAGAACACAGGATAAATGTGAGTTGAGCCTTGTTCTGATTTTTTGAGAGGTGAAATTATTGAATAGACAGCAGTACAAGAATAGTTATTTTTATTTTTGCGCAGTTCACCATGCGGTATTAGTGATTAGACGGCTTTATTATGCAGGTCTGTATATCAGTATGATGAAAAAGTGACATTTTTGGAGTTTTTTTATTATAATTTTTTACGGTATTCGTCGTACTGAATAAATGAAGTGCAGTATTATAGATCAGGTTCTTCCAGATGCGGCATTACGAATTATGTGAACTATTTTTTGCATATTTTTTTATATTATAAACACTGCATTTTTAGTGGCAAAATAGCTTTTCTTGATTTTTGTGCTTTTTTTTTATTTTTTAAACACATTTTATTTTACTTTTTTTAAATAATTCACTAAGTCCCACTGTGGGACATGTATATTTTTTACTCTGATCATTGGTCTCATGCATTGCAATACTCTGTGCTGCAGTGCGTGAAACCTGTCAGTGAGTCACTAACTGTGCCCATTAGACCCTGCTTATAGCTAGATCTCACAGGTCATGGTATCAGGTGCCATAGCGATGATCGGCACCCACGATTACAATCGCAAGGGGTCAATCCTGCCATAGGGGGTCTTTTAAACCCCTTTTAACCACTTAGATATGGCTGTCATGATTGACAGTGGAATTTAAGGGGTTAATCGGCTCCAATCAGCTCCAAAAGTGTCTAGGGCTGAAACTGCAGGGTGTCAGCTATCATGTACATCTGTCACCAGTGGGAATTTCAGCATAGGGCAGTGCTATTCTCTTATTCCCGATCACCATTTTAAAACGGTGATGAGGGACAAAGCCCATTAACAGCCGCTGTTTTTATGTGTATCAGCTGTCATTAAGGGGTTAAAAGGAACCTCCTGTCCCCATGACAATGCAGTCCAATCAGCAGGCACCATGTTATAGAACAGGTGGAGCTGAGTAGATTGATATATGGTTATACTTAGTAGAACCTGTGTTTAATCATTTAATCCTCTGTTGTTTCTGGGATTTTCAGTCTTTGTATAACAGTGCACACATAGATAGATGTCAGTCACTGATAGGAGTGCTCACTGAACCAAAAATACAAGAAGGTGCAGACGTTAACATGGATAAAACATAGGTTGCACTGAATATTTATTTACAAAGCTATATATCGATCTGCTCAGCTCCCCCTTCTCTATAACATGACTCCTGCATATTCGATTTCATGGTGATATGTTCTCTTTAAAGGTAATCTGTTAGGATTTAGGAGGTTATTGCTCTGTAATCTGAGAGCAACAGAATGCAGGGACAGAGACCCTTATTACAGTAATGTGTCACTTATGGGGTTGCTTGGTGCAATTTTCTTACAAGCATGAACTTTGCTGCAGATCTACCAGTTCTCTGAATGCAAAGCTCTGTATAAGCCCACCCACACCACTGATTGACAGATTTCCATGTACATTGTACATTGGAAGAAAGCTACCTATCAATAGTAAGGTGGGGCTACACTAAGCAGGAGGACTAAATGGCATGAGACAACTAGTTCACTTGTAATAAGCTCCTGACCAGAAGGTGAAAAAACAAATACTTAAATGAATCTGTCAGCAAGATCTACCACCCCTACTTTTTTCTCCAAAACTGCATATATGATCGTGCTGATCTCTGAAAGATATTATTTTAACATATTAATTAAAGATGAGCTGATCTGGCTAGATTCAAATTTGCCAGGACATATGAGTGGTGTGGTAGATCTGCTCACTCGGTTGCACGTGGAGGTAGACACGGAACACTGTCTCTTTAAATTTTCAGTTGGTTTATTAAACAGCATAAACCAATGCAAAGTTCATAAAAATAAATACAGTCCATCTGGCACAGCGGCAAAACAAGATAACAAAATGTCCAGCAAAGTCTTTGCACTGGCTGTGATCCAGCCGCTCAGGATTAGCAAAAACACACAGTTCAGATTAGCACAAACAAACAGGAGCTCCTCTCTCTGAAGCTGGCCTCCAGGTCCTGAACCACACCTGAGTCACAAGGCTGGCTATTTAAAACCCAGACCACTTCCTGGGGGTGGAGAAAGGGTGAATAGCAATCCGCCCGCACTTAGCTGTTCACCAATAAAACATGCCCCTTTAAACATGGCTGCTTAACCCTCTCTGCACCTACTATGCAGGAGAAGACTTCCATGTTTCACATCACTGAAGCCACCAGTGACACATATCTCCCCTCCAGTATTCTGCCAGTGACTTTGTCACAGTGATTAGGAGAGTATTTTATTTTTTAAACTTATACTGGTCATCTACAATTCAGCAAAATGGCCACCACAGCTGTACACCATTTTGCGGAATTCACAAATGAGCAAATTACCAAAAATCCATATTCTGTAGAATAGGATTTTTGTAAAATTTAAGTAGAATTGTATTCCACTCAAATAAATTTGCCCATCTGTAATCTTAACACATTCTTTTATATTGATGATTAGCCCGGTAACTGGGTCTGGCATATTAGCAGAGCAGAGCTGACTGGATCTTCTAGCTCTTGTTATATCCTTATAGCCAGAGATCACATGATCATTGAGTTAATAACCCATCTATGTCGATTAGCGCAAGTACATAGCTAACTTTATTTTGCATATAACCAGTGACAAGTGATTTACCACATTATTTGCTGCTTGTAGAATAGGCAGTTTTTAGCGCCATTGTGGTCATTTAACTATTAATAATATATACTGGCATATTTTAATTTTCTAAGTTTTGAGGACATGCTTTTTTTTAAAGCTCGGACCATCATGCCCTTTAACTCTAAATCAGTCATGCAAATAATCTCTGCTGACCTTATAGTAAATAATTTAGTTATAACAAGATTGTACTTTGTGTATTTTTAAAAGACTGTGAGTACAAATGGTCCTTTTCAAGAAGCTTAAATGGTGTTATGAGCATATTAGAAAGAATAATTTTGTTTAAGTCATACTTGCTTTTCATAACAGTAAATATAAGGCTCGAAGACAAGTACAAACATATTATGTATGTGTATCAATGCCAGAAAATACTTTGTACACTTTGGAATACTTTGCGCTAAGACAAAGAGTTTGTACTTTTAAAATGAAAAGTTAGAAAAAAATTAGAGAATAAGAAACTCTTTTTGTTCATTACTTTGCACATATATTTAATGCAACGCTCTGTGAAACTAAGTTTGGAGGTTCATGGCCACTTGTTGCAGTGAAGGTGTTAATGTTCTGTGCAAGACTACATTTATTTCTGTTGTGTATTTAGGCCCTTACATCATGGCTGTGTTATGAAGCTTGGCAGAATGCCATGTTTTATAGCTGCTCGCTCTGTGTAATTTTTGGCAACGGGGAAGGAAACTTCATTCATGGAATTTGAGGCAGATCAATGTGCTACAAAATGCAACTCCCTTCGCTTCAGACACAGCAGGAAGGAGCGGTGGAGCGCAACTCCTATCCTGGGATTTAAGGGATTATAGAAAATAAATCCCATGCACTGAATGTTTGATTAACCCATTACCTGTTCAAATTCAGGCAGTGAAAGCAGTCATTTATTATAGTATTGATTTTCCATTACATACAAATACATTCTGCAATATCAAAAAAAAATTAAAAAGTCTCTTAACAGTATGCTAGCTCACTAAGACACGGCATTAATGCTGTAAGGAGTTCATGTTACTTGTGTATGACATGGCTCTTCGGGATGTGAGAAGTTGGTGTAAAGTATATGTTAGAGAGACAGAGGTGTGAGGGTGGATAATATATTTTATTACACATCTTCAGACATCAGTGAGGTGTTTGTTTCTATCTTTTCATCAACAGACACTCGGCACAGACATTTACATGTTAGAGGTCTGAGAGGATTATTTTCCAATGTCTGAAATGAGAGAAAATATGTATAGGATTATGATATTAATGAGACAAACGTTTTAAGTGACTCTTTCCTATAGGTGGTGCTACATGCATAACATGTTGTGGTCCTGAAAAGTTCTTTTGTTTGCCTAAAATTTGAAGGAGAATATTATCTTCTACAACAAATTATATTGATACATATGATAGCACTTGGAAAGGAGTTGATTTTTTTTTTATTTCAGTTTAAATTTGCAAATACAGAGTATGATTTTGCTTTGCCTAGCTATGAATCAATATCAATATTTAAGAGTATGCTAATTTTGGGGTAAAAAAGTTTTGATCAATTAAGGAGATGTTAAATTTGTTTGGTTTTGCTACAATTACCTTTTTAAAAAAAAAAAAAAGTACCAGTAGAAAATGCAACTATGCTTGTTACCAGTTTTTAAATAATTTGTCAGAAATTTAAATTAGTATTGATACTTTAAATTACATTCTGTACTCAGTATACACTGTTGTTAAAAAGTATGTACCCCT
Organism: Phyllobates terribilis; assembly: GCF_046119375.1. Classification (NCBI taxonomy): domain Eukaryota; kingdom Metazoa; phylum Chordata; class Amphibia; order Anura; family Dendrobatidae; genus Phyllobates; species Phyllobates terribilis. The sequence continues at coordinate 290,522,929 of NW_027362761.1, forward strand.
CACCAGATTTCTTCTAATTTTGCTAATTTGTCACATTTAAATATTGCAGATCATGCAGATCTGTCTATAAAATGATCATTAAATGTATTTAATATAAATATTTACTCAATATAAAGATTCATTTAAAACCTCTATCACCCATATGAAAAAGTGGTGACAATTTTAACCTAGTAATAACTGATTGTTCCACACTTGACAGTTACCACTGGAATTAAAAATTTGCAATATCTCTTGATGAATCTTTTAACCCCTTCCTGACATATGACATATCTGTATGTAATTACCAGGAAAGGGTTCCTGCAAATTGAAGTACAGTTACGTCATGGTTCTTATGCAAGCACATAAGCTGTGCTCACATGATCACCACTGGAACCTCATCTTAAGTGATGGGTGAGCTCCGGCTGTAACAGCCAGAGCTGGTTCCTACTGATATCTTTAATGAATTGCAATAGATCTGTATTGCACTGCATTACAGCAGAGATCAGAGAAGTAAAATATGAAGACTCATAGTCATTTTTTTATAAAAATATAAAAAAGAAAACACAAAATAAAGAACAGAAAAATTGTCAAAAATGTTATACCAATAAATATGCATTTTTCTGTAAAAACAAAAAATAAATGAAAAGAGTACACATATTTGGTATTGCCGCGTCCGGAACAACCTGTGTTATGAACGTGTACACACTCACACATGGTAAATGCCACACTTACACCCAACTGGTACAGACCAGAAGGCCCTAGCCACACAACTAAAAACACCACCTCGGGCATAACTCCCTAATAGGCCGTTGAGGGGTTTCTCGCACCTCCTGAGGAACAAGACTAGAGACTGCAACACACTGTCAACAAGGAGAAAGGAAAGTGCGAAGTAAGTTAGAAAAATGAAGGTGGGAAACTAAAACACATTCATATAGGGATAAAGATGGAAAGCTTAGGAGAACCAAAATAGAAAGGAACAAGTATAACCTGCCAGAAACCTAACAGTGGTAAAAGGAAAAGATGCTGGGAGGGAAAGCAAACAGACTCACAGCAAGAATACAACTGGAGTTTACAAAACAAGGTAACCCCCTTAGCTGAAGGGCTGGAACTCTTGAACACAAATCCATCAACAGGTATAGCAAGCAAGGAAATGCAGTTAAGCGTGAACATATAAAACCCTACCCAGCATGTGAAAATGAGAAAATGAGAAACACCTGAAGAGGAACAAACCAAGAATAGAAAACAAAGTCAATAGAAATTATCAGCATATGGACAGGTAAGAAAGTGCAATAGCTCAGCAAACAGAGGAACGGACCACGCAACAACAGGTGACCAGATTGAATTCCCAAACTGAGCTATGGCAACTAGTGATGACCGAGCATACTCGCAAGTACTCGGTACTCGCCCGAGCATCTCAGTAATCGAGATGCTCGGAGCTCGCTGAGTACTTCCGAGATACTCGGGCCGATGCTCGGGTCCCCTCCCTGCCTGCTTGGTGCTCTTTAGAGTGCCAAACAACATGCAGGGATTGTATGCCACACACTGTAATGCCGCAGCCATGTTGGTTGTGGCATTACAGTGATTGGCTGGCTGCACAGCGTCATCAGGTCTATATCTGACCTGGCGCCGCCGTGCTCGTCAGTCTTCTCCGCAATCAGGCAGTGTACAGAGAGGTGCTGCTGAGCTAGGGAGAGATTTGGTTGTTACTAGTTAGTGTAGGTATTCCACAAGATTCTCTACACATATCCATCTCAACTAACAGTCCTTCTGAGGACAAATCCAGCTGCAGAGATATCAGTGCTAGGCAGGCAGGCAGGGTATATAGCAGACTGTAGTGCATATAGCAAGAGGGTCCATTTCAGTTCTGTCTTCTGGGGCTTTTACAGATATTTGTAGAAATAGCCCCGGGAATCAGGGGCCAGGAATATATTTTTTTTATCTTAATCCTGATTATTTGCTTAAAAAGCAATCCAGAGAACACAGTTTTTCTGCGCCATTTGCTTGTTGGTACTGCAGAATTCAGCCAGGTCCTTTCTATATTAATGCGCTAAAAATCCAGCTATTTAAAACTGTGGTTTGTCAGTCACGCAGATCACATATAAGTTCGCTTAAAATTCTGCCATTTCTGGCCCCCATTAAAATTTTGTTTCAGTGTGTAAGTGAAGTTATTGACACCAGTTTGCTGTTAAAAATAGTTGCCTACAGGCCAGCTATATTAAACTGTAGTTTGTCTATCACACGGATCACATATAAGTTTGCTGAAAATTCTGCTATTTCTGGCCTCCATTAAAATTTTGTTTCAGTGTGTCAGTGAAGTTATTGACACCAGTTCACTGTTAAAAATAGTTAACTACACGCTAGCTAATTAAAACTGTGGTTTGTCTGTCACACAGATCACATATAAGTTCGCTCCAAATTCAGCCATTTGTAGTGAGCATGGAAGATATTGTCCTCCATTTAAAATGGGCAAGGTGCATGGCAAGGGATAGGGAACTGGACGTGATTGTGATGGTGCATGCAGAGACCGAGGCTGTGGGCAAGCTGAAATTGTGCCACAACAAACACCCACATCTTCTCACCCAACCTTCCTGTCCCAAGTACTAGAGGACCGCAGCACACCACTATTGAACCCAGAGCAGTGTCAAAAGTTTGTTGATTGGATAGCGGATAATGCTTCCAGTCACTTTGCCACTACCACCACCACCCTGTCTTCCACACGGTCAAGTCTCAGTAGCCGTGAGTCTGGACCGCATATTCCTCACCCTGATCCTCCTTTCTCCCACCATGCCGAGTGCCCAGAGACAACTGATCCCACACTTAGACACTCTGAAGAGCTGTTCACTTTTCCATTTGTAGATTTGGGCCTCTCGCCTCTACTTGAAGCGGGGCAAGAGGAGATCACATGTAGCGATGCCCAAATATTTGAGCAGCCACGGTCATACGAAGGGGAAGGTGGGAAAGTGTCACAAGAGGTGGACGATGATGAGACACAATTGTCAGAAAGTCAGGAGGAGGACCCTGGTGCAGAAGTGGAAGACGAGGTGGTGGATGATAAAGTAACTGACCCAACCTGGCAGGAGGACATGCAGAGCGAGGACAGCAGCACACAGGGGGAGGGAGGTAGAGCACTACAACAGGCAGGAAGAAGCAGTGTGGTGGCCGCAGACAGAAGGAGGGCAACCATTCCTCATAACACCAACACGATGGAAGTTGCCAGTACAACTATTAGGTCTTCACGAGTCTGGTTGTTTTTTAAAGACTCTGCCAATAACCCCAAAAATTTCATTAGCGCCACCTGTCAGGCCAGCATCAGACCACCACCAGCATGATCAGGCACATGGCAGCAAAGCACCCGACTTTGTGGGCTGAACCCCAGGGTCCAGGAACAGCGTCTGTGGGTGACACCACTGCTTCTTCCTCTGTTGTGCGTGCAAGCCAATCCACTGTCCATAGCACATGCGAAGATGCCTCCTGCCCTGCACCTGTTGTTTCACACTCTTAACTAGCACCATCAACATGCACGCACTTGTCCAAGCGCAGCATTCAGTTTTTCCTACCCCAGTCCTTGGAACACAAGCACAAATACGCAGCCAATGCTCCACATGCCACACTGCTAAATCCCACAATTCGTGACTGCTTGCACTCGAAATGTTGCCTTTTAAGCTCATGGAGATGGAAGCTTTCCGCAGCCTGATGGTGGTGGCCGTGCCTCGGTACTTGGTCCCCAACCGACACTATTTCTCCCGTTATGCCATCCCCACATTACACAAGCACATGTCCCACAACATTAGTCGTGCCCTCAACAATGCAGTTACTGGTAAAGTCCACCTAACCATGGACATGTGGACAAGTGCTTGTGGGCATGGATGGTACATCTCGCTGACGGCACACTGGGTTAACATAGTGCAAGCTGGGACCCAGTCAGATCTTGGGACGGATAACACATCTTCCCGACACCGAGGATTGCTGGCCCTGGGTCAATCATGGTTGCCCCCACTTTCTACAGCTCCTGTACCTCCACCTTCTCCTCCTCTTCAGCCTCCATCTTCAAAATGACCACATCAGTCACAAGATGGAAGCACTGCAGCACTGCCTCAGCCAGGCGGCAACAGGCTGTGCTGAAGATAATATGCTTAGGTGACAAACCAGACAATGCTGAAGAGTTGTGGACAGCTCTGAAAGAACAGGCAGATCTTTTGCTGACACAGTTGAACCAACAGCCAGGCATGGTTGTGTGAGACAATGGCCGGAACATGGTGGTGGCTCTAAGTGGAGGCGAGCTCACACATGTACCATGCCTGGCCCATGTGCTTAACCTCATCATTCAGTGGTTTCTCAAAACCTACCCGGAGCTGCTGGATTTGCTTGTCAAAGTACGCCGCCTGTGTGCCCATTTTAGAAGGTCAGCTACAGCTTCCACTGCCCTTGCCGTGCTTCAGCATCATTTGCAGCTTCCGGCTCACCGACTAGTGTGTGATGTCCCCACGCATTGGAACTCTACACTGCAGATGTTGGAAAGGATTTGTGGGCAGATGAGGGCAGTTGTTGACTACCAGCATCAACCAGGGCATTGGTATTCAGTTCAGATTCCACACATAAGACCTCAGGAGTGGACATGGATGTCAGACATCTGTACCATGCTACAAAACTTTGAGGAGTCCACCAAGATGGTGAGCGGCGATGACGCCATAATTAGCGTCACCATCCTGCTTCTCTGTCTTCTGTAACACTCTCTGCTCAGAATCAAAGAGGATACATTGCAGGCTTAGCACGATTAGATGGAGCAAGGAACCATTCAGGGTGATTACACACAGCCTAGCCTCATCTCATCCCAATGTGGATTGGGTGACAATGAGGAAGTGTTATGTTCTGCAACTAGAAACTAAGTAATAGGAGGGAAATGCTGTTCCTGCACTGAAACTCAGCTTCAACCCTAAGCTGCAGTGGATGCCCTATTCCTTGTAATAGCCCCAACGACACTCCTGCACTGAACTCAAACGAAGACCTGAAGGAAGGGGAAAGGGTGTCCCTAAAATATCTAAGGACTGGGAGCAAAAACAGGAGACCTCCTAAAAGAAAAGTTAGTTGCAAAAACGAAGATAAAAGGAAGCAAAACTGGTGGAATAAGAAGTCCCAAGATATCAATTGTCCTAAGCACAAAGAACTAACAAGGCAACTTAGCCAGAGCACAAGCGTAACAACACTGATGTCCAGCGAGGGATGGGAGACAGGTGCTGAGTAATAAAGAGTGAGGAGATCACGTGACCAAGACACCCAGCACCAGAGGAAAAGACTAGAAGCCAGCAAACCACAACAAGATGGCCGAAAAGTAAAACAACATAGATTCTAACAGGAAGAGGCGGAGGAGGAGGAAGAACAATAGCTAGTTTCATGCGCTATAGATGGTACTACCTGCACTACTGTCATATCGTCTATTCAGTGTGGATGGCCTGAGGACTTGGATGAGGAGGAGGAGAGCATGGTCAGTCGTCCACTGGCTGAGCACATGGAAGTCTTGCCTGTTAGCAGTCTGGCACGCATGGCTGAGTTTATGTTACGCTGCCTTTCCCGTAACCCTCGCGTTGTCCAAATTTTGGGTGACAGTCAATACTGGTTGGTGACACTTCTAGACCGACGGCTACAAGGAGAACTTTCTATCTCTTATTCCTGAGGCGGACAGATCTACAAAAATGGGGCAGTACCAGAAGACCCTTGTTGCGGAACTATTAAAAAAATTCCCATCTGAAAACACTGGTAGCAGAGGTCACAGTTCGTTGGACAAGCAAGGAGTACAGGCGAGAGAGAGACACAACTCCAATCCAGCAGAGGCAGGGGAACACTGTCAAAGTTCTGGGACAGTTTTCTCAGACCCTCCCATTGCACAGGCCCTGAGGCGGGTGTACTCTCACAAGGAGTGCAAAGTTTGGGAAGATGCAGAGGGAGTACCTTGCCGAACGTACCAATGTCCTCCGTGATTCCTCTATGCCTTATAATTATTGGGTATCAAAGCTGGAAATGTGGAATGAACTGGCTCTCTAATAGAGATGAGTGGTGTTTGACTCGAACTGTTCGCCAATCTCAAATTCGAGGTGTTTTGGGAGGTGTTCGAGTCGTTCGATGAACCCGAACGATTTGCAAAAAATCCAGCTCTTCGAGGTTATGTTCGATTACTGTTCGTGCACCAAAATCGTAACTGGATTTTTTCATAGTAATACTGTTAATCAATGTTAATAGACAGTTTAATTGTAGAGTGGGCGGGGGGAGGGGCAGGGGATGGATCTCTGCAGAAATAATGTCGATCTCCTTTTTTTTTTTTTTCCCAGCATTTACAGTGGGGAGGTGCAGTCTGTCAGCCTATCAGCAGCGCACACACGCAGCAAAGTGCTTTTTTTTCACACAAGCAAGGGCATGTGTCATTGGCTGTGTATGTCACATGTCCTTGCCCTATAAGACCCAGCCATTTTCCCCGTCGACACCATTTTCTCACTGCTGCAGCTGAGTGTTAGACAGCACCGCTGCTGCTGTGGGTGCTATACTTTGTAACTGTGTGAATTGCAAGTGAATTTGCTCTTAAATAGACAGATAGGTAGGGACTAGTTGTAATTGCAGCCCTTTTGAGGGCTAGGTTGCAGCAGTTCCTAGCACTTTTTGCCAGGCAGGTCTGTGCCAGTGCTGTGCAATTGTTTTTCACAGCTTTTGGCTAAATCTAGGTAAGCCAATCATTTTGGGCCTCTAGCAGTGTGTGTTAGACAGTGGAGTAGCCTATCTGTGCTGCAAGCTACACCACCTGTGTATCTAATAACAATTTTTTACCTCATCTAGCCAAGTAAAACCTTTTGGGCATAGTAGCAGTGTCTGTTACTCATTGGAGTAGCCCATCTGTACCAAGCTACACCACCTTTGTATTTAATAACAATTTTTTACTGCTTCTAGCCCAGTAAATACTTTTGGGCCTGTAGCAGTGTCTGTTACTCATTGTAGTAGCCCATCTGTACCAAGCTACACCACCTTTGTATTTAATAATAATTTTTTACTGCATCTAGCCAAGTAAAACCTTTTGGGCATAGTAGCAGTGTCTGGTAGTCAGTGGAGTAGTCCATCTGTACCAAGCAGCACCACCTTTGCATTTAATAACAATTTTTTACTGCATCTAGCCCAGTAAATACTTTTTGGCATGTAGCAGAGTCAATTACTCATTGTAGTAGCCCATATGTACCAAGCTACACCACCCGTGTATCTAATAAAATTGTTTTACTGCATCTAACCCAGCCAATCCTTTTGGGCTAGTACCACAGTTTGGCCACTCAGCTCTGCTCGGTTTCATTCCATTGTTTTTTGTGCAAACAACTACAGAGTTGTCAATTATTTAACCACCAAAATGAGTGGCAAAAGGCCTGCTGCTGGTGGAAAGGGGAATAGGCATGTTGGAAAGGGAAAAAAAAGTTGTGCCCGTGGGGTAGGTGTTAAAGCAACATGGACAATGTGATACGATCCCTTTCTTACGGACACGCCCATCGCTACAAATTCCAGATGAGGCACAAAAACAGCAGGTGCTTCAATGGATATTAAGTGCTCCTTCAAGTGGGCTCTCCTCCACCTCAACTTCAACATCACAAATACTCCAGTCCTCAGAGGTGTCATCCCAATCGCACTTGCTTCCTCACAGCTCCCAAGTCCCCAGCTGCCCGTCTGAGTATGGGGTTACACAGATGGTTTAGTCTGCAGAGCTGTTTACTCATACTATAGCCTGGGAAACGGAGGTCTGATCCAGAGCTTCTGTTAATCCAGACGAGGAAATGATCTGCACTGATGCCCAGAATCTTTATGAGTCAGATCCAGGACCAGATGAAGAAGGCTCTGAGCATAATGTAGACCCTCGTTCCCAAACTAACTCCTGTTGGTGGAGACAATGATGAAGACGATGATGAGACTCAAATACCTGATTGGAGCGACAACTTGACTTTTCGGTCAGGGCACGAAGAGGTTGGCTCTGAGGACGACGGGTGTGAGAACACACAGGGTGACGATGACGAGGTTGGAGATCCCACTTACTGTCAACCCACAGTCAGCCAGTCGATGAGGTCAGCAGAGGAGGTGGAGGAGGATGCTATTGACGACGAGGTTAGGTTGCGCCTACCTGGACAGAGACGGAGTACTGGAAGCACGTCAACAACTGCATCCTCAACCACAACTCTCCCTCTGACCACAAGTTGTGGTGGCTCTTCAGGTCGCATGGGCTCTAAGCTTTGCATAGCCTGGGCATTTTTTCAGATCGATAAGGATGACCCAACTGGAGTTATCTGTATTATGTGTCACCAAAAGCTAAGAAGAGGCCAAAAAATCCATAGTTTGAGTACTTCATGCATGAACTGTCACATGGATATGAAGCATAACTTGCAGTGGGAAGCTCACTGTGCTACAATGTGGCCCGCGGGTCGGGCCAACCACTGTCTGCCCATCTTGTGCATCCACGGCCTCTTCATCCTCTGTGACTGGGGGGACAGCAGTCACATGTTTTTGGACGCTGACCTGCCACCTCTTTACCCGCAACAGCCAGTGTGATTGGCAGGTCATCATTTCATTTGGAAGTGGAAACACCAGCTGATGTTGAGTTCTCTCCAACATCGAGAGCACCACCTTTGGATCAAGGCAACCTAACTTTTCCGCCTGCATCTTCCTCACAGACTGGCAGTTTGCCAGAGACACCCTACTCAGCCCCGTCTAAGCACAGCAGCCAGCTCCCGGTTCCTTAGATGTGGACAAGTAAAAGACCATGTCCTCCTAGCCATGACAAAGCTAAGAGGTTGAATTTCACCATCTGTAAGTTGTTGGCTACAGAAATGCTGCCTTTCCGCCTGGTGGACAGAGAGGATTTTCGAGACCTTATGTCTGTCGCAGTGCCCCAGTACCAGATGCCCAGTTGGCACTACTTCTCAAAGAAAGGTGTGCCTGCGCTACACCAGCATGTCGCACGCAACATCACCGCTTCTTTGAGAAACTCTGTGTGTGACAGGGTGCATTTCACCACAGACACTTGGACGAGTACGCATGTACAGGGGCATTACATGTCGCTGACTGGGCACTGGGTAACTATGGTGACAGCAGGACAAGGGGCTGCTGTCCAAGTCTTGCCATCCCCACGAGTTGTGCGTCAATCCTCTTTATCTAGAAGTACCTCCACTGATTCTGCATCCTCAACCTCCTCTCGGTCCTCCACCTGCACCCAAAGCTTGTCTGGTAATGCCACCCGCTTTCTATCTGCGCAGAAGGAATCCTGCACAAATCCTTACTATGCTGGCAGCAGGGCTCAACGATATCAGGCAGTTTTTACTTTGAAATGTCTGGGAAATGTGAGTCACACAGCTGAGGAGTTGTGGTCAGCTCTGGAGACCCAGTTTCATGAATGGTTGTCTCCACTGGAACAGCAACCAGGGAAGGCCATGTGCGACAATGCTGCAAACCTGGGTGCGGCCCTTCGCCGGGGCAATGTCACACACGTGCCTTGTATGGCTCACGTGTTGAACGTGGTTGTCCAGCAATTTTTAGCCCACTATCCCGGACTAGATGGCCTTCTGCAGAGGGCACGGTCGCTGTGTGCTCACTTCCGCCGTTCGCATCCCGCAGCTCAACGACTTACATCTCTACAGAAGGCGTTGGGCCTGCCAGTTCACTGGCTGAAATGCGATGTGCCGACACCGTGGAATTCAACTCTGCACATGTTGCAGCGACTGTGGCAGCTCCGACAAGCCCTGGTGCAATACGTTCTGACATATAGCCTGGGCCAATGAGATCCAGAGATCGGGCAAATCAAGCTGCAGGAGTGGTCTCAGATCACGGACCTATGCACCCTTCTGCACAGTTTTGAAATGGCGACGAAGATGTTTAGTGCTGACGATGCCATTATCAGCATGACTATTCCAGTGATTTACATGCTGGAGCACATGTTAACCAGAAGTCAGGTGGTGGGACAAGAGGAGGTGGAGGAAGTAGAGGAGGAGTCGTATACGGAAGGGATAACATCTCCAAGGTCCAGACGGTTGGCAGCACCAAGGTGGCAGGCATGTGATGGTGGGGGAGAGGGATTAACCAGGGTGTATGGTAGCAGCCAAACTGTTGAGGAAGGTGCAGGAGCCGAGGAAGAAGTGGAGGACGAACTGGCGATGGGCATGGAAGACTCATCAGATGAGGGAGACCTTGATCACATTTCTGTTGTGCGAGGTTGGGGGAGAGGGCAGAGGAAGGAAGCATGATTCTCACCTCACTACCAACACAACAACGACTTGGTCCTCCTGAATGCGCAAAACACATGAGTGGCTTCTTGCTGCACTACCTGCAACATGACCCTCGGATTGTCAGAATTCGAAGTAATCCCGACTACTCGGTTGCCACACTCTTAGATCCCCGGCTGTCCACTGAGAATGTAGACAGACTCACGTTCATAAAGATGAACAAATCAAGGATCCGCAAGGACTTTTCTACCCCTGTGTCATCCTGGGGAGACTAAAAGCTTGAGGATTTGGAAAAACCACCTCACCAACCGTTTTAAGCAACTCTGGGTCAATTGATGCCACTTAAGTGGTGTCTGTGCCACAATTTTTGGAAAAAATGGGGACTCTTTTTGGAGTCCCCTTGCTGTGTTTTACGTGACGGTGGCATCGTCAATTCCAGGTGGGTCGGGTCTCCCCCCCCCCTTTTAACCGTAAGAAACTACATACACTATGGCTTGGGGTAACACAGAAGGTTGAGTCTGAAGAGCTGTTTATTCATACTATAGCCTGGGAATCAGAGGACTGCTCCAAAGCTTTAGTGTCTGCTAGTCAGCGGAGTAGCCACCGCCTGTAGATCTAATTACAAATTTTTAACTGCATCTAGCCCAGGCAATACTTTGGGCCTAGTAGAAGTGTCTGCTAGTCAGCGGAGTATCCCAGCTGTCAAGCAAGCTACACCACCTGTGGTTTGCCCCCTAATTTTTTCAAAGGAAATGCTTCGGGCCCCCGGGACACTCAGTTTAGAGCATCGGGGAGGCGCCCCAAGTCAAAGGGGCTGGGACTGGCGGTAGCACGCCTTGCGGTGGACCACCAAGCTCGATCCTTATAAAAGCTTTTTAACTGCAGCAGCTTTAGTGGACGCTACTGGATCTGGAATTACCGTGGCTGCTGGCATCAGACTTGCCCTCCAATAGATCCTGGTAAAAGGATTTAAAGTGTTCTCATTCAAATTACAGAGCCAATTTAAATTACAGAGCTTAGACCTGCCTCCACCGCGGGGGGGCTTGACCCACCAGAGGAAAGGCAACAGTATTGGGAGAGGGGGGCTGGCCGTCAGGGTCCACCGCGGCTCTGGCACAAACCCGGCGACACGGAGGTCACACAGGCAGGAATGGACTGGCCGTGTCGGCTTCGCACTCCAGCGTAGTCCCTCTGCCCGCTCGCGCCCGTAACAAAGGGATGCGCAAGCGGCTTTTCTTCCCAGGGCTGTTCCCCGCCCAGCAGGAACGTGGGGGAGCTCAGGTCAGCCTTCCACTGTACTCCCTTACCTCCCTCGCCCTCTTTCCTTCTTCCGTTCTCCATCTAACCCCTCGGCTCTGTGGTGTCCGCTCTCCCTCCAGCTCTCTCTTTCTCACAGGTGGACTACCACGTGTATTCACACTGTGGCGAATCTTTTGGGCCCAGGCATAAGAAGTTGTCGAGGTAATGGATAATATGTGCCCCCTTAGAAACGTCCATTACAACCCATTTGAGGAAGGCAACTAAACGCCTCAAATAGTGAGCAGGATCTGGACCACTCCATGGGCAAACAGCGATCTATATAGTATGCTCCTTCCCAGAAGCAGCCCAATAGGTGGACACTATTCGGAGGCACAGGTAGTAAGTAACCGGAACGCCGCAGCAATGTCTGTTTTGGCCATTAGGGTGACCCTTCCCAACTTATTGTTCCGCCTGATTGCCTTGTCAAAGGATGTACAGTATATACTGCTGTACTTGGTTCCGCGTCGATGTTGTCGTTTACTGACCTGACCCTTGGATATGACAAATGGTGGATTAGTCCGAATGTATTGGGTTCCGTTTTTGGCACAACTCACAACGGGGATACCACTACGTCTTTGTAAGGAAAGTGTTCTGAATGGAATCGCCATTCTACCTAAAGATATTTCTTTTTTTAATTTTCTTGTCACGACGTCTGGGTGTTGGTAGGCAGATTTTAGAATTTTACTCCAGCCTTTCTTGATTTTAGAAGGGCATGACATGCCTATATCTGTGTCTCCCCCTCCTTTTATTCCTCCACCTCTTTTCTTTTCGCATGACTATATGTACTTGTCACTTTTCCATGTGTTAGTTGTGTCTTCTGAGCAGTTTGTCAGCTTTTGGACACCTTTGAAGGTGTTTTCTATGTGTTTCTATGTGTTTTTGTTTGCCTGCCATTGGTTTTAACGGTGTTCGACGGTGTTCAACGAACAGTTCGGCGAACACACAGGTGTTCGACGAACCGAACCCGAACGCTACCGGGGTGCCTCAACTCTACTCTCTACACCTTGGAGGTCCTGGCCTGCCCTTTCCGCTTGCATTTTATCACAGCAGGTTTTTAGTGCCGCTGGTGGAATTATAACTGATAAGTGCATCCACCTGTCAACTGAAAATTCTGACAGGCTGACTCTTATAAAAATGAACAAGGGCTGGATTGGGCCAGACTTCTCAACACCACCGAATGATAGCCGTGTAACATAAACTCAAATCCAGTGTCTTTTTTGGGAGGTGTATTGCCATACACCTTTTCACACCCACACATAGGTATGCGCTTCCTGATTTTGGCTATTTGCTCTTGTCCTCCACCTTCTCCTCATCCTCATCCTCCACCACCATATCACCAGGGTGACTGTGGTCCGTGATGCAACACCCACATCATTTTTTTAAAGGGTGTTTATAATGCCCGTAAAAAAAAAAAATTATACAGTATGTTCATGTATACCCCCCAGGGGTAAATATTTGTCAGCCAATTCACTTAGTGCATGGGCATTACAAGTATAGGAGACCAGCTCCTTACTAATGGGAACATTTTTTTATGAGGCCCCCCTCCATGTCTTTTTCAAGGTGCATTTGAGTGCCTCCCAATTTTTGGCAGCCCTTGCATTCACTGCATAGGCCAACACTATGGGAGACTCACTTCCTAATAATGGGAACATTTTTTCATGAGGCCCTCTACCTCTCTTTCAAGGGGCAATGGAGTGCCTCCCAATTTTTGGCAGCCCTTGCATTCACTGCATAGGCCAACACTATGGGAGACCCACTTCCTAATAATGGGAACATTGTTTTCAGGAGGCCATCTACCTCTCTTCCAAGGGGCATTGGAGTGCCTCCCAATTTTTGGCATCTCTTGCATTCACTGCATAGGCCAACACTATAGGAAACCCACTTCCTAATAATGGGAACATTTTTTCATGAGGCACTCTACGTCTCTTCCAAGGGGCAATGGAGTGCCTCCCAATTTTTGGCAGCCCTTGAATTCACTGCATAGGCCAACACTATGGGAGACCCACTTCTTAATAATGGAAACATTTTTTCATAAGGCCCTCTACGTCTCTTCCAAGGTGCATTGGAGTGCCTCTCAATTTTTTCTTCAGTCCTTGCATTCACTGCATAGGCCAACACTATGGGAGACCCACTTCCTAATAATGGGAAAATTGTTTTCAGGAGGCCCTCTGACCTCCACCTCTCTTCCAAGGGGCATTGGAGTGCCTCCAAATTTTAGGCAACCCTTGCATTCACTGCATAGGCAAACACAATGGGAAACCCACTTCCTAATAGTTTTGTGCACCTCTGAAAAGATGGACCCCGTTGAACCGAGGCCAGACAGAATTCAGAGTAACTCTGCCTGATTCAATAGTGAATGAATCAATCGGGGATTTCATCTGAATCACGAATTTCAAAGATTTTGATGGAAACCCTGATATATGTGCTCAATATAGAGCATAAGATAAATTATGAACTTATCCAAAATGCTACCTAGCCCAAAATGCTGCCAACGAAAGCTTCATCTCAAACCACAAAGAAACAAGTTCCCACTCAGGTCCATCATCTGTTAATGGAAATGTGGAGAGTTTCATTGTCACTGGTAGTACAAAGACTCTGGAAAAGCACCATGCCTAACTCCCAAAAGAAATCCAGTGACATCTGTGCTTCCAAATCCAAATGCTCCTTTCCCTTCTGAGCCCCACAGTGTACCCAAACTACAATTAGCAACCAAATGTTTGCCAATGCTGTAGTAAGGAAAGCCTGTACAATTTACAGGGTGCTTGTGTCCAGAAGCACAAGCTGGAAACAATGTGTTCGACTCTACATTGTACTGTGCACTTCAATGGCATATTTGCATTTTCACTTTGCAATTTCCACTGTGTACTTGTTTCTGGAAAACATCCATGTAGTCAAAATCATCACTACACCTGTAGATGAATTCATAGAGGGGTGTAATTTCGATAATGGGGTCACTTGAAGTGGGTTTCTGCTGTTCCTGCACTTGGGGGGCTTTACATATGGAGTTCAAAAACTATTCTATCTGCATGTTAAAAGTGAAATAGCACTGCTTCCCTCCCGAGCCCTACCATGTGGCCAAACAGTATTGTACAGACACAAATGGGATATAGCCAAATTCAGAAGAAATTGTGTAACAAACTGTGGGGCCATTTTTACCTACTTCCCCTTGTGAAAATGAAAATTCTGAAGCTGAAATTATATTTTAGTGGTAAAAATTTCATTAATATTTCTTTATCATGCAATAGTAAAAATATTGTGTCAATCTGCTTACTAGATGTATTCACTAAGGGGTGTAATTTATAAAATGGGGTCACTTATTGTCCAATAGCATAAAATTTTATGACACAATTATCAATATCATTGGACCCCTAGATAAATTTATTAAGGGCTGTAGTTTCTACAATGGGATCACTTATTGGGGTGTCTGCTATTCTGGCATCACTGGGCTTTATCCAAGTGACATGGCACCCGCAAACCATTCCATCAAAATCTGTATTCCATTTTTTCCTTTCTTTCTGAGCTTTGCTCTGTGCCTGAAAAGTAGTTTCCAACCACATATAGGGTATTGGTATACACATACAAATTGCATCATAACAAATTTTGTCGTCCATTTTCTCCTATTCGTCCTTTTCAAAATTAAAAACTTGGGGTTAAAACATCATGTTCGTGGAAAAAAATAAATTTTTCATTTCCACAGCCAAATGTTACACAATTCTGCTAATCATCTTAGGTTTAAAATGCGCAATACAAATTCTGAAAGAGTGGATATAAGTAAATGCACGTGTTTCTATTATACTTTTCCTCTGATTGTAAACCAACACCAGGAATGCAACAAATACTGATGTAAAATACTGACCAAATACTGGACGTGTGAACATGGCCTTAGTGAGTTTTCGATGTTGCACATTTTATGCAGGATTTCTGCATCTATTGTGTAAATTAGGTTACTTGCATTTTTTTTAGTTGCGTTTATGAGTGCTTTTTTACATGTGCTTTAATCACGTTTCATATTATCATGCTATATAATGTTTTAAACACTCCTGCATGTTTTTGATACTTCCTGGTAATTGGCTTTGTCAAAACTTTACTGATAAAGTGATATGCGATTTACACACACTTTGGACGTTTTTCCACCATGGAAACACATTAAAAATGTACATGCATTTTTTAACTGCAGATTTTTTCGCAATTAATGCAATTCTCTGGGAGAAATCTACACCTACGAGACAAATTTTACACGTTACGGATTTGAAACATTCACCACAGGTCAGTTTACTCTGAGTATAAAAAAAGCACAGTGGGCAATAGATTTCTATAAATTTCATCCACTTTGATGTAACTGTAAGATGCTGCATTTTTGATGCAGCAAAAATATCAAGCATCAAAAACTCACTAAAAACTCATCATGGCCAGCCAGTGTTTTTGGTGTGTCATGTTTTAAATATACCTGCTTTGTTTTTGATACTTCCTGACATTTGGCTTTGACAAAATGTTTGTTGATTGCATGCCTTTTAATTGCATTTCTGCAGCAGAAATGCACTGAAAAGGCATGTGCGTTTTTTACCTGCTGATTTTCCGCATCTAAGCAATTCTATGGGAAAAATCCGGACAGAAAACTCAGCTTGCTTGCAAGAGAAATTGACATAATGCGGATATGAAACACACACTTTAATTAAGTTTATGTGAAGCTAAAAAAATCACAGTGGGCTCAAGATTTCCATATTTCCCATTCACTTTGTTGAAACTGTAAGAAGCTGCATTTTTTCGCTTATCAAAAATATGTAACATCAAAGACTCGCCTAAAGCCCATTATGGGATTTTAACCTAACTGAGGCAAATGACAGCTTCAGCTAGGTGTTCATCTTTTGTAACCTCCTGGATGAGTCATTGATGTGTTCTTAGTGAAATTATGGTGGGTCAGAATTATTGTGAAAAAAAAACCTCAAAACTGTTTCAAGTTTTCTCCATTAGTGGAGAATGGCTCTCACTGTGGTTCAATGAAATCCCAGAACCTTGTCAATGGTTTACTTGAATTTCTGTAAAATGTGCTTAACATTTTACAGACAGGTTCTCTTTCAGTGATGTTTAGCAGGTCTGGTAGTAATCATGGCTGGGTATGAATTCAACCCGATTGTCAATTGAATTTGTTAACTGCTTAAACTAGTAACCAAGAAGGTTTTTACTTTTTCACATTGGGTCAGGTCGAGGTGAACAGCATTTTTTCTTCAATACATGAAAACTTAATTCAAAAAAGAAAATTGTGCTTACTTGAGTCATCTGTGTCTAATATTAAAAGTAAAAATAGAAATATTAACTTGTGCTGGACCTAGGTCCAGAGATGAGGAGGAGGCTATAGGTAAATGCAAAGGTTTGTTTATTATTTAATAATATTAAAATTATAAAAATAATATAAATAATAATGGTATTACTAAAGCATCCCTGATGAAGAAAATGGCTTCAGTTTCCAAAATGCATTGGTTTTGGTCCCACTAGGCTTCCGTACAAGCTTGTACCACATGTACGTCACATGCTCTGACTCATAGCAGGTCCTTTCCTGACCTGTTACTACCGCATGCTGAGGCAGACCTTGGAGTATCCGAGTCACTGTCCAGGGCTCTTCTCCTGTCTCCCTCTTTTCTTAATCTCAAATCAGACCACATACAGAGGGTCTGCAACGCTGCACAGCCGCCAAAGATAGTCAGAAATCTGACCATCGCTTCTTTGGAGTCCGACTTCTGAAGTCCACCAGCCGGCACACCCCTACTACCATCATCACGTGGATCAGGTACCCCGGCGCACCACTCATCAGAGGCAGACAGAAACAGGGTTTTGCAGCACCGATATCACCCCTTCAGCCCCTGCCACTACCGCTGTGCTACACAGAATCCGCTGCACTGAATAGCTCAGGCACACCGGCAACGTATCTCCACATGCTACGGGCTCTTCTTACCAGTGAGTAACAATTACCAAGCGCTACCCCTGCCATCGGCACTACTCCTCCTCCTATTCCCACAGCAGGACCCCCCACCTAGGCTCTTCAATATTCACCCCCATGTTTTCAGCTTTTGCATTTTAACCCTTTATATTTCTCCTGATACAGGCATCAATTTTAGAGCCCCACGGGGACTGGGCCACTCCTACCCAATCAACCAGGACAACACCTCACCCTCAATAGGGACCTTAACCAGCCTCATATTTATTTATTATCTCTCACCAGAGGTAGCATCCACCTTTATCCAATTAAAGCTTTTAAATTCCTCCAGTATTGCATAACTATTTTTCCCCTTTTGGCCCTATTCACCCAGTTGCCCTTACTCTATTATAGAGCCATAGAGTCTCACCAACTCAGCTACGAAGGTCACGTCAGGACTAAGGTGATACACCCCTCTACAATCTCTAAACGACGTCTGACCGACTTGCCTCCATTAAGGAGGACTACGCATTGACCCCAGGAACATCTACAGTAGGTAGCTTATCTTGCACCTTATAACAACATTTTTTTAAAATATTTATATTAATAAAACCACTTTATCTTTAAGCCTCATCTCATCAAAGATGATCCACACAACTACATTGGATCATCCTATGCATCTGCCTCTCATCATATAGGTAATTAGTATACCTTGGATATTTCATTAGCAACATCTACCCTGCACAGTGCTTCACTGCTGATTTAATTTTACTATTAAAACTCTTCCCCTTATCAGGACTTACCACCTCTTGGGATCCAACATCCACAGAATTCCTTCCAACCACTAACTGGAAACATCACTCCTTATCAGCCCTCCCACCATCCAGCCTATGGAGAACCATCCTCTTCCATCCCAACTTCCTTCCCTCCCCCTTATAATTTAGTAATACCTTTATTAATTTTAAAATTTTAATATTATTAAACAATAAACAAACCTTTGCTTTTACCTATAGCCTCCTCCTCACTTCTAGACTTAGGTCCAGCACAAGTTAATATTTCTATTTTTATTTTTTATTTCTTCACCTCCTTGACACATTGTGGTGCCTGTCTAACTTGCTGCAGGACCAATTAGGCAGACCTACTAGCGCCACTGAATACCAATATCTTAATATTAAAAGTAGTTTGGTAAAGTGTGTGTTTGGCAATATTCAAAGAAACTGGGAAAATATTTTTCACAACACTGTAAATGACAAATGGCACCCATAACAATAATGTGTATGTGTACAGATGATTTTATTAAATAAGCTAATATACCAAAAATACCTCTTATTAACAGGATCACAGTTTATGATATGGTTAATTAGTCATATTAAATCTATTCATAGAGCACCAATATATTTGCAGCGTTTATAATTCACAAGGTGTATGCACAAATTACAAAGTAACAAACTATTAACAATTCAAACAAGAAGAGTGAGAGGCCTGCTCAAGTTTATAATCTTAATCCATATTTTATCACAAAACACAGCAGTTTATCTCACTTTATTCCTCAGATGGCTCAGCTTTGTGCTTACAATATCTCTCCTTTCTCTTCCCTTCCTTTCCCTTTCCTTTTCCTTTCCTTTCCCTTCCCTACCATTCTCTTCCATATTTTAGAATGTAAACTCACTGGAGCAAATAAGAAGCAATAACGTTTTTCTTATTTATATAAATTTGTTAGTACACATTTAAAACATATAAATTATTACCTTTCCGACATATGATGTACTGGTATGACATATGTCGGCTTTTTTTCTTTCATGGGCTCAGGAACTTAGCCTGCATCTTCTTTACCAGTAGATGATGGTTGTAATGTTCATCCATCATCTGCCTCTAACAGCTACCAGTGTGGCTGAGCTCTGCCCATGAGTATTAAACTATAAAATGTCGCTGTCAATTTGTGACAGCGGCATTTACAGCGCACATCCCGTGGATTGCTGTGACAGCAAGGGGTCTGCTGAAGACCCCGTTCCTATCAATATGGTACTTCAACCTTTGACTGGTGTTCATAGGAGACAGTGACTTTCCCTATATACACCAATACTATAGTATTGCTGTAAATAGCACAAGTCATTAGATGATCACAGGTTAAAGTCCTCTAAGGTGACTATAAAATACAGTAAAAAGTAAAAAAAATGTTTTTTAAAAATAATAAATGTATAAAAATTCAAATCACCCCTCTATTTTCCCCATTAAAAATGAAGAAGAAAAAATACATATGTGGTTTTGCTACATCTGTGAAAGTCCAATTTATCAAAATATGAAATTAATTAACCTCATCAGTAAAAGGCGCAATGAGAAAAAAATCAAAACAGAAGAACTGTGTTTTTGGCAGTCACAAAAGGACAAGAGAAATGCAATAAGAGGCATCATATCTATCCCAAATGGTGTTAATAAAAGCGTAAAAACGTTGGCACATGGTGCAGAAAACAAGCTCTCACACACCTCCATCACCCGAAAAGTGAAATATAACGACAAAAGTAAAAAGTTTATTTTTTTTACAAATTTCTGATTTTTTTCACCACGTAATTAGAAATAAAACTATGCATTTTTTGGTATCACCATAATCATATTGTCCTGGAGAATCATATTTCCATGTAATTTTTACCATATAATAAACAATCTGCGGAATTGCGCTTTTCCGCTATTTAGCGACACTTGGATATTTTAGTTCATACTTTCCAGTACATTACATAAGAAAAATGGATTGTGTCTTTCAAAAGTACAGCTCGTTCTGCAAAAAACAAGCCCTCATGAAGCTATGTCAATAGAAAAATAAAAAGTTATGGCTCTTGGAAGAAGGGGAGGAACTTAAAGCGCAAAACCAGAAAATCGCCATGTCAGGGTGGGCTTAAGGAAGCACTCTCAAGAAATTTTTTATTCCCAAACTTGCCTGAATGAGTATGTAATGTAGAGTAAGTGCAATAAAATACTTACCGATCAGCCTTGTTCTGAGTCTCATAAGTTTACATTGTAAAAGCGACTTCAAGTTCACACATAATCCCTTGTGTGATTCGGCAAGTCAGAATTGAAGTCACATGAGACAGAAGAGGACTGAAACTGCGCTGGAAGCCGGTGAAGATTGTGATGGGTAAGTATTTTATTGCACTTACACTACATTACATACACACAGGTTTGGGGAATAAAAAATTTATTGGGAGTACTTTTATATTACATTTTAATTATAGGAGTTTTCTACTTTTAAAAAAGTGGACCCAACTGAATATATAGTAGTAAAATAACAAATGGAGATAATACTCAACCTCCTTCGGTCCAGCACAAACGCTGTGCTGTTGCTCAGGTGTGTTTTGACTGATGCGAGGCCATCATAAACACAGCTCACATCACAACTGCAGCCAATCAGTGATCTCTGCGGCTCATGCCTCCAACAACAGCAGAGACACTGAGCTCAGTGATTGACTGCTCAGGGGATGCACGCTGTAGTCATGACATCAACGCTGCAACCAAAACACAGACAGACAGCACAGCAGCAGTGGGAGCCAATGCTGCACCAAGGGCAGGTGATTACTATCTATATTTGTTTTTTAACTACTACTTGTTTAGTTGGTGGGTCCACTTTTCTAAAAGTGAAAAACCCATTTAAGACGAGTCAACGAAATAAAAATAGTTTACTTTGTTTACTGTGGTAGTAAATTAAACAAATGTATTTGATTTTGCTTACATTTTATTGAAATGTTGCAAAAGGTGCGTTGCTTCTGTTTTAATTTTGTAGCTCAGTGTAGTGGCATCCAGAACCAAACTTTTTTGAACTTTTTTAAAAAGTTGCATTACATAAATATGACTATAAATGTACCATGGCATTAGCAAAGCCCACTTGGCTAGCGTAAATTACAATATACATATATTATTTATATACCAAGCACATTAAATATATCATTATTTCCATAAAAATATATAAGGCTAAAAATTGTCACAAAAAATTGATACATTTGGATCCAAGTGAATTTGATGAAGGTTATTAATCTAATACACTGCAACATGAAATCCCTCATATTGGACATTGTGCTCCCAGAGATATCACTGACTAGTTCTCAGGATAGTACAGTATAGTGAACTCACTTCACCTTTTCTATGCATTTGAGAATATATTTTTTTCCTCAATAGAGTTCTGACATCAAATCCTTATCTAATATACCACAATCTTTCATTTGTTTGATTCTTTGTATCCTAGCACTTCCCAAAAAATGTGGTCACACAAATCATTAAAGTCAATGGCAGCACAAGACAGAAGACCCAAAAATGTCTGAAAGAAGAGGAAGGTCAAAGAGGAGCCAATTTTAAGCCAGGGGAGTGATGGGACATTGGGGTGAAATGTGGAAACTCCTTCCTGGCAGGTTCTATTCATGCCAAATTTATTTGATGCAAATCAAATCTCCTACCCCTTGAATTCAGTGAACCTCCCACCTCAGACCTCAGAGTCAATTGTAGATTAAAGAAAGGCAGAAGGGAAAACTGTTGAAAATGTAGTTTATAAGTCACATTACGGCCAGAAATAGCATTATACGTCAGTACATACAAACAACAGTTTATTCTAAAAAGTTACATGAAAGTATAGTTTCCCTTTAAATAAAAACACTAGTACAATCACTACAGGTCAGTATTTTAAAAATGAAATATCTGTTTTTATTTGGAATAATAAAATAGTAAGAATATTCAATTATATCAAAGGCTCTCATCTTCAAGGCTAGGTTCAGATGGTGGCAAATCAATTCCCTAAATCCGGACCATCAATGCATCTACAGAAAAAATGTATCCTCTATTACATGAGAATGTGGTTTGAGCTACACTTCTTGAAAATCCAACCAACTGTATTGTGCAGTAAATTGCTGTAGATTTGTGGTACAGAATCAGCACTGGAAATCTGCAGTAAACCTGTCACGTCTGGACCTACCCCAACTTTCTAATTAGAAATGTTTCTAGATAAATTACCTCTACTCAGTATTCTGCTTCTGGTCTCTTTTAATTCACCTTTCGTTGCAGTTGTTTGCTGCAAACAAATGATAGATTATTAGAGTTTCTGATAAAACTCAATGATTGGAACATAGAAAAAAATCTTAATAATAGTAAAGAGAAATATAATAATATAATACATATTGTAATATTTTGAACAGTTATGTTGTATTAGCATTGACATTGTTTTACCCACTCAAATGATGAATGAAATATATACTATTCTTAGCATTAAATGTATAAATAGATGCAGTAAATCTTGATTTAAACTTAGCACTAAATACACAACTCCATAAACTATGTGAACAGAGCTATTTATATTTGTATAGCATACCAGGAAGAAATAACTTCAATTTCTAGCACAGGTTTCCACTAAAATTATTAAGACAGTTCTTACCAACATGAGCCAAGACAAAAATATGCTAAAATCTAATAGGCTTAAATTTGTATTTGCTGCACGTTAGAGATGGCTTTAATCAGTTAAACATTGTGTATGTACCAATGTTGTAGTTGACATTTCCAATTTTCTGAGTTTGGGCTCTTTAAACCTTTAGTCAGTAGGAACATTGGATTCTCTTCTCAGTTAATGGGTTAAGATAAGGTCTATTTAAACTTTAAAGCCCCGAACAGCATTCTTATTAAGTTTAACTGAGCTTAGGAGTTTCTTGGCTCCATGTTCAGAATCTTGAAATATAATCTTGTTTCAGATACTTGATGCCTTCTTCATGCGACAAAGACACCTTTGAATCTTCAGCAGCTCATAGTACAATGCAATTTAACCTGCAGCTATATATTTATTGCAGCATGTAAAATGCACACAAGAGCCTAACGTTAATTCCATTGTTCGGATACTGTAAAGAACATGAATTAAATTAAACAGAGTGCAATGCAGAATTTGTCTTATTATGTTGAAAGATTTTTCACAATTCATACCACTATGACATTTATCTTACAATATACCTAGATACAAGTTTATCCTCGGATTTTCTTAATTTTTCTGGATGTCTTGATTCTAAGCTCACTGTGTACAGTATATAAATAGGATCTATCTTTCTGTTCATTTTATGCCAAATTCACTCTGTATTACAAAAAGTAGAACAAAATATTAAGCACAACCACTGAAAAAAGTTTTGTTCTTTAATAGTGATGAGCGAGCACTAAAATGCTCGGGTACACGTTGTTCGGATTGAGCAAATTGGAATGCTCGAGTGCTCGGACTGAGTAACAAGCCCATTGTAAGTCTATGGGAAACTCGAGCATTTTTCCGGCGGCTACCCACGGCGTTCTGCAGAGTGCCTAAAAATTGCCCAAATCGACGGGAACAGTGTTCAAATGACATGAGAACAGCATGGGGAAGACCCCAGGAAGCATTTCTGACTCCCAGGTAACTGCTGTCATCAATGTTGTGAGGGGTATTATGCCACTTTTACGGACTCCCAATAAAACATGCAAAAACGAAACCAAAATGGATTTTCCTGGGAAATATGTTAAGGAACATCCTTTCCAGGGTAAAGACTTGTATATAAGGCAAAATAAATATACGAAAGCAAAAATACTCCTCCACACCTTGGGCTATGTTTACACGTAGCGTTTTTGATGCTTTTGCATTGCTTTCAACCAAGACAAATGCATTCACTGGGAAATGTCATTTTAACATTTTACCACCTTATCTGGCTATGTGGTGTGTGACACATCATCAAACACATGCATACAGGACTGAAAAGACATGGGAACAGCATGGTGAAGACGCCTGGAAGCATCTCTGACTCCAAGGTCACTGCCTAGGTGTGTCCATCATAAGTTATCCTTGGTGCATGCGAAGATGCCTCCCGCCATGCACCTGTCGTTGCAGACTTGCAACAATCACCGTCCATGTCCTTGTCCTAGCGCAGCGTTCAGTTGTCCCTACCCCATTCCTTGGAATGCAAGTGCAAGTATGCAGTCAGCCAGCCACCCACCCACCCACAGGCTGCATTACTAAACTGCCAAATTTTTGACAGCTGCTTTCACTTGAAATGTGGCCTTTTAGACTCGTTGTAGCATCGGCGTCTCTGCCCCCTGCCAGGCAGAGACGTCATCTCACTCACATCCTCGCTCCCCGCGCTCCCCGCTCTGCATTCACCAGCGCTCCTTTTCCTGCTGCCGGCATGCGCAGCTTCCCGGGCACTGTGCTTAGGGTGTGCGCGTGCTCCCTCCCTCTTAAAGGGGCCGCGCGCGCCGTCCTAAGGAGTCCCCGGCGAATAGCCGAGGGTCCTCCCATATATAAGGCACCTCCTCCAAAATCGAGGTGCCCAAGCAAAAGTTGTTGCACAGTGTTTCTGACCTCTGCTTCAGCCCTCAGGTCCCGCTGCTAGCCTGACTACCTGCCGTGCCTGCCAGCCCGCTCACCTGGGAGCACTTGCCTGTTGCCTGCCTGTTACCTGCCGTGCCTGCCAGTCCGCTCAACTGGGAGCACTTGTCTGTTGCCTGCCTGTTACCTGCCGTGCCTGCCAGTCCACTCACCTGGGAGCACTTGCCTGTGACCTGCCTGTTACGTGCTTGTTACCTGCCGTTCCTTCCCGGAGGCTTCTGCCGTCACTTGCCATAACCACCTAGAGACTCCTGCCGTCACTTGCCGTGACCACCTGCCAGCCCACCTAGAGTCTCCTGCCGTCACTTGCCGTGTCTACCTGATAGCCTACCTGGAGGCTTCTGCTCGCCAGCCTGCCTGCTGAGCCTACCTGCTATTCCGGTCAGTCCCTGCCATCTGTACCGTGGAAGTCACCTGCTCCCTTACAAGGTCGTCCCCAGAGTAGCATCTGGTCCCTCGGCTCAGTCCCTCCCTGGTCACGGAGTCGTTTGCCGCCGTACAACCAGGGTCAGTTCAGGTTGATACTTAGTTACGCCCCTCTGGGTCCCTCCTTGCACCGTAGCACAGAGGTTCCACCTCCCTGACCCGTAACACTCGTGGAGGCGGAAGCTGTCCACAACCTCATGGCGGCGGTGGTGGCCGGGTGTCCATACTCGGTCTCCAGTCGCAACTATTTCTCTTCGTGTCGTCTCCGCCTTCCACAAGCACGGGTCCCACAACATTACTCGTGCCCTCCCCAGTGCACTTCCTGGGATGGACTGCCTAATCACAAACACGTGGTCAAGTGAATGTGGCCAGGGATGGTACAGAGCCAGTCCACAGCTTTTTTTCTGAGAGTTGTATGTCACCACAGCCATATTCTTTAGCTTGGTGAAAGGACTTGGGAAACTGTATCTACTCCAGCTCTCATTTCTCCCAGGAAGTCCTATAATGCAGCTTGTCACATAAGCAATGGCAGCCCATCCAACATTAGCTCGCACATGTCGGTGGTGTTTCGACACACAAACATCTTTCTTTGCCCTTTAATTTCTTGACTACAAAGTTGGGCAATGGCCTGATCTTCAATGTGGCTTCAGAAATAACATGCATAAACATGTCCAATCCACATTAAAAAAACAGCCATAGAGTGTCCGGGAACCTTCCCACACCCACACACTTTTCTTAGCCAGGGCTGCTTCTTGGCAGGGTTGGACGGGCCCACCAGAGAACCGGAGACTCCTCCAGTGGGCCCTAGCTTCTCCTTCAGGAGAGTTCATAGTGCTGAGGTGAGGCCATGATGATGACAGAGACCACCATTTGCTTAGTTTTCTGTTACTTGGAATGCAAGAGAAATATTGCAGCCAGCCAACCACCAACCCACCCACAGGCTGCAATACTATTCTGCCAAATTGTTGACTGATGCTTGCACTTGAAATGTGGCCTTTTAGGCTCATGGAGGCGGAAGTTGTCCACAACCTTATGGCGGCGGCCGGGTGTCCATACTCAGTCCCCAGCCGTCACTATTTGTCCCGTTGTCGTCTCCGCCTTTCACAAGCACGGGTTTTACAACATTATCCATGCCCTCCCCAGTGCACTTACTGGGAAGGACCACCTAACCACAAACACATGGTCAAGTGAATGTGGTCAGGGACGGTACAGAGCCAGTTCACAGCTTTTTTTCTAAGAGTTGTATGTCACCACAGCCATATTCTTTAGCTTGGTGAAAGGACTTGAGAAACCGTATCTACTCCAGCAGTCATTTCTCCCAGGAAGTCCTCTAAAGCTGCTTGCACTTGAAATGTGGCCTTTTAGGCTCGTGGAGGCGGAAGCTGTCCACAACCTTATGGCGGTGGCCGGGTGTCCATACTCGGTCCCCAGCCACCACTATTTGTCCCAATGTCGTCTCCGCCTTCCACAAGCACCGGTCCTACCACATTACCCGTACCCTCCCCAGTGTGCTTACTGGGAAGGACCGCCTAACCACAAACACGTGATCAAGTGAATGTGGCCAGGGACAGTATGGAGGGAGTCCACGGCTTGTCCGTGTGTTGTATATCATCACAGCCATATTTTTTAGCTCGGTGAAAGGACTGACTTTTGGGAAACCGTATCTACTCCGGCTGTCATCTCTCTGTCACCAGGTTCCGCCCATTGTCAAACACGACCATGCCTGGCTGTATGTTCAGCGGTGAGAGCCACAGATCAGGCTGCTGTGTTACAGTTTTTAACAGTTCTGCAGCGGGAAGTGGTTTGGCATTAAGCATTAAGCATGTTATCTTCAGCATAGCCTGTTGCCATTTTACCAAGGCAGTGCTGCAGTACTTTCAGCTTGTGACTGATGTGGTCTTTCAGATATGGAGGCTGAACTGCTGAACTGGAGGAGGAGGTGCAGGAGCTGAACAATGTAATTACATTGAGGTTACATTGACGACTCTGGTTTTTATACAAAAGAAAGATCCTATCGTGTATTTTAATGTATTCACCGGGAAATGTCATTTTAACATTTTACAACCTAGTCTGGCCATATGGTGTGTGACACATCATGAGACACATCCTGTTTCATTTATGATGGAGGGACTCTGAAAGTCACAAACCTATTTTTATATGACCTTCAGATGGCCCTTACTATTCTTAAAGGGCCAGCAGTGGGTCCTCGCTATTGTTAGAGAGCCATCAGTCGGCTATGCTTTGTTGTTCCCATTATTAACGAGTGGGTCTCCTATACTGTTATTGCGTATGCAGTGACTGCAAGGGCTGCCAAAAATTTGGAGGAACTCAAAAGCCCCTTGCAAGAGATGTAGAGGTCAGAGAGCCTCCTAAAAACAATGTTCTCATTATTAGGAAGTGGGTGTCCCAAAGTGTTTGCCTATGCAGTAAATCAATGGCTGCCAAAAATTTGGAGGAATTCCAATGCCACTTGCAAGAGATGTAAAGGTCAGAGAGCCTCCTAAAAACAATGTTACCATTATTAGGAAGTCGGTCTCCCATAGTGCTTGCCTTTGCAGTGAAGCAATGGCTGCCCAAAATTTGGAGGCACTCCAATGCCCCTTGCATGAGACATTGATATGTTGATATGGTACATATAGTGGTGATATGGTGGTGGAGGATGAGGATGCAGAGAAGGAGGAGGACAAGAGCAAATAGACAAATAAGGAAGCTTGGGTGTGAAGACAGAGGTGCATGGGAATACAGTTAGACCTCCCCAAAAAAAGACACGGTATTTGAGTTTATGTTACGCTGCTATGATTCGGTGGTGTTGAGAAATCTGGCCGAATCCAGCCCTTGTTCATTTTTAATAACAGTCAGCCTGTCAGCATTTTCAGATGAGAGGCGAATGCGATATCATTTATAATTCCACCGAAGGCACTAAACACCCGCTCTGAAAAACGCTAGCGGCAGAGCAGGCAAGGACATCCAAGGAGTAGAGAGCCAGTTCATGCCTCGTGTCCAGCTTGGATACCCAGTAATTATAATGCACAGAGGAATCACAGAGGACGTTGGTAAGGTCGGCAAGGTACTCCCTCACCATCTTCCGAAACTCTGCACTCCTTGTGAGAGTACACCCGCCTCAGGGCCTCTGCAATGGGAGGGTCTGAGAAAACTGTCCCAGAACTTTGACAGTGTTCCCCTGCCTCTGCTGGATTGCATTTGTGGTTCTCTCGCCTGTACTCCTCAGTTGTCCAACAAACTGTGACCTCTGCTGCCAGCGTTTTCAGATGGGAAATTATTTAATAATTCCGCAACAAGAGCTTTCTCGTACTGCACCATTTTATTAGTCATTGCACCATTTGTTCTGCAAAGGAATAAGTTCTCCCTGTAGTGTGGGTCTAGAAGCGTCACCAACCAGTAATGACTGTCACTCAAAATTTGGACAATGCGAGGGCCACGGGAAAGGCAGTGTAACATACACTCAGTCATGTGTGCCAGACTGCAAAGAGGCAAGACTTCCGTGTCCTCACCAAGAGGATGACTGACCATATTCTACTCTTCATCCTCCTCCTCCTCCTCCCTGGTCTCAGGCCATCCACGCTGAACAGACGGTATGACAGCTGTGCAGGTAGTACCGTTTATAGTGCAGGAAACTAGCTCTTCCTCCTCCTCTTCCTCATTGTCACCCAATCCACGTTGGGAGGAGATGAGGCTGTGTGGAATCACCCTGTATGGCTCCTTGCTTCATGTCATCGTGCTTTGCCTGCAATGCATCCTCTTTAATTTAGAACAGAGAGCGCTTCAGAAGACAGAGAAGCAGGATGGAGACGCTAATTATGGCGTCATCGCCACTCACCATCTTGGTGAACTCCTCAAAGTTTTGAAGGATGGTACAGATGTCTGACATCCATGTCCACACCTGAGGATTTATGTGTGGAGTCTGACCTGAATACCGATGGCCTTGTTGATGCAGGTAGTCAACAACTGCTCTCTTCTACTCACAAATCCTTCCCAACATCTGCAATGTAGAGTTCCAACGCGTGGGGACATCACACACCAGTCGGTGAGCCGGAAGCTGCAAAAGCTGCTAAAGCATGGCAAGAGCGGCAGAAGCTGTAGCTGACTTTCTAAAATGGGCACACAGGCGACGTACTTTGTCAAGCAGATCCGACACATCCGGGTAGGTTTTGAGATTATGCTGAACCACAAGGTTAAGCACATGGGCCAAGCATGGTACGTGTGTGAGCTCGCCTCGCCTCAGAGCGGCCTCCATGTTCCGACCATTGTCATACACGACCATGCCTGGCTGTTGGTTCAGCAGTGTCAGCCATAGATCTGCCTGCTCTTTCACAGCTGTCCCAAACTTTTCAGTATTGTGTGGTTTGTCACCTAAGCATATTAGTTCAGCACAGTCTGTTGCCGCTTGGCCGAGGCAGTGCTGCAGTGCTTCCAGCTTGCGACTGATGTGGTCATTTCGGAGATGAATGCTGAAGAGGAAGAGGAGGTGCAGGCCTGTAGAATGTGGGGGCAACCATGATTGACCCAGGGCACGCAATCCTCTGCGATGGGAGGACGTGTTCCAACCCAAGGTCTGACTGGCTTCCACTATCTTAACTCAGTGTGCTGTCAGCAAGATGTACCGTCCCTGCCAATGTGTCCGTGGTTAGGTGGTCTTTCCCAGTAACTGTGTTGCTGAGGGCATGGCTAACGTTGTTGTGCTCGTGTTATGCGGGGACGGCACACCGGGAGAAATAGTGGCAGCTGGGGACCGAGTACCGAGGAACGGCCGCCGCCATCAGGTTGTGGAAAGCTTCTGTCTCCACGAGCCTAAAAGGCAACATTTAGAGCGCAAGCAGTCGCGAAATGTGTGAATTTAGTTGTGTGGAATCTGGGGCATTTCCTGCATATTTTCACTTGCATTCCAAGGACTGGGCTAGGGACAACTGAACGCTGCGCTGGAACAAGGATATGGACGTGCTTGCTCGTGGTGCAGGGTAGGAGACATCTTCGCATGCACCATGGACAGAGGATTTGCTTGCACGCACAACAGCGGAAGAAGCAGTGGTGCCACCCGCAGACACTGTTCCTGGACCCTGGGGTTCAGCCCACTTAGTCGGTTGCTTTGCTGCCGTGTGCCTGATCATGTTGGTGGTGGTCAGGCTGGTCGTTTTGCTACCCCTGCTGATGCTAGCCTGGCAGGTGGTGCAAATGGCCTTTCTGGGGTTATCGGCGGAGTTTTTAAAAAAACCATCAGACTCGGGAAGACCTAACAGTTGTACTGGCAACTTCCTTCGTGTTGATATTACGGGGATCGGTTGCCCGCCTTCTGTCTGCGGCTACCACACTGCTTCTTCCTGCCTGTTGTGGTGCTACGCCTCCCTCCCACTGTGTGCTGCTGTCCTCGCTCTGTATGTCCCCCTACCAGGTTTGGTCAGTTACTATATCATCCACCACCTCGTCTTCCACTTCTGCACCCTGGTCCTCCTCCTGACTTTCCCACCGTTGCCTTCATGTGACCGTGGCTGCTCAAATATTTGGGCATTGCTAAAGGAGATCACCTCTTGCCCCGCTTCAAATGGACCAGGCGAGAGGCCCCAATCTATAAATGGAAACGTGAACAGCTCTTCAGAGTGTCCAAGAGTGGGATCAGTTGTCTCCATGAACTCGGCATGGTGCGAAGAAGGAGGATCAGGGTGAGGAATATGCGGACCAGACTCACGGCTACTGAGACTTGACTGTGTGGAAGACAGGGTGGTGGTGGTGGCTAAGTGACTGGAAGCATTATCTGCTATCCAACCAATAACCTTTTGACACTGCTCTATGTTCAATAGTGGTGTTCTGGGGTCCCCTATTAATTGGGACAGGAAGGTCGAGCGAGATGATGTGGGTGTTTGTTGTGGCACAATTTCAGCTTACCCACAGCCTGGGCCACATCCTCTGCATGCACCATTAATCACCATCTCGTCCAGTTCCCCGTCCCTTGCCACGCGCCTTGCCCATTTTAAATGGAGGACAATATTTTCCACATTCACTACAAATGGCCGGATTTGAACCGCAGTGATATGTGATACGTGTGATGGAAAACCACAGTTTTAAATACCTGGCCTGTAGGTAACTATTTTTAACAACCTCGTGTCAATAATTTCGCTGACACACTGCAACAAAATTTCAATGGAGGCAATAAATGGCAGAATTTTCAGGGCACTTATACACCTATATGTGATCCATGGGATGGACAAACCACAGTTTTAAATAGATGGATTTTTAGCGCTGTAATATGGAAAGAATCTGGCTGTATTCTGCAGTGCAAACAAGCAAATGGAGCAGAAAAACGGTGTTCTCTGGATTGCTTTTTACGCAAATAATCAGGATTAAGATCCAATAAAAAAATGTATTCCTGGCCCCTGATACCTGGGGCTATTTCTACAAATATCTGTAAAAGCACCAGCAGACAGAACTGGAATGTACCCTCTTGCTATATGCATTGCAGTCTGCCACATACACTGCCTGCCTGCATAGCACTGATATTTCTGCAGCTGGATTAGTGCTCAGAAGGACTGTTAGTTGAGATGGATATGTGAATAATATATGATGGTATACCTACACTAAGAAACAAGCAAATCTCTCCCTAGCTCAGCAGCACCTCTCCCTACACTGCCTGATTCCGGAGTAGACTGTGACGAGCATGGCAGCTCCAGCTCTGATATAGACCTGATGATGCAGTGCGGCCAGCCAATCACTTTAATGCCACAACCAACATGGCTACAGTATGACAGTGTGTGGCAGACAATCCCTGCATGTTTATTGGCGCTCTAAACAGCGCCAAACAAACAGGGAGGGGACCTGAGCTCCCCCCAAGCAACCCCAGAAATGCTCGGTGAGCGCTGAGCATCTCGAGCAGTGAGATCCTCGGGCGAGCAGCGAGCAGTAGCGAGCATGCTCACTCATCACTACGTGTGACGTAAAACCACAGTTTTAAATAGCTGGCCTGTAGGTTACTATTTTTCACAGCGACCTCGTGTCAATAACTTCACTGACACACTGCAACAAAATTTAAATGGAGGCCTGAAATGCCTGAATTTGGAGCACACTTACATGTGATACGTGTGACAGAAAACCACAGTTTTAAATAGCTGGACTGTAGGTTACTATTTTTCACAGCGACCTTGTGTCAATAGCTTCACTGACACACTGCATCAAAATTTAAATGGAGGCCAATATCTTCCACGTTTTGGATTTTTATTGCTGTAATATGGAAAGAATCTGGGTGTATTCTGCTGTGGCATCCAACAAATGGAGCAGAGAAACGATGTTCTTTGGATTGCTTTTTAACCAAATAATCAGGATTTTGATCAAAAAAATAATTATCCCTGGCCCCTGATACCTGGGGCTATTTGTAGAAATATCTGTAACAGAAGCAGCAGACAGAACTGGAAAGGAGCCTCTTATGCTAAATGCACTGCAGTCTGCCACATACACTGCCTGCCTAGCTCTGATACATATATACAGTACAGACCAAAAGTTTGGACACACCTTCTCATTTAAAGATTTTTCTGTATTTTCATGACTATGAAAATTGTGCATTCACACTGAAGGCATCAAAACTATGAATTAACACATGTGGAATTATATACTGTATATATACATACAGTACAGACCAAAAGTTTGGACACACCTTCTCATTTAAAGATTTTTCTGTATTTTCATGACTATGTAAATTGTACATTCCCACTGAAGGCATCAAAACTATGAATTAATACATGTGGAATTATATACTTAACAAAAAAGTGTGAAACAACTGAAAATACGTCTTATATTCTTGGTTCTTCAAAGTAGCCACTTTTTGCTTTGATGACTGCTTTGCATACTCTTGGCATTCTCTTGATGAGCTTCAAGAGGTAGTCACCGGAAATGGTCTTCCAACAATCTTGAAGAAGTTCCCAGAGATGCTTAGCACTTGTTGGCCCTTTTGCCTTCACTCTGCAGTCCAGCTCACCCCAAACCATCTCGATTGGGTTCAGGTCTGGTGACTGTGGAGGCCAGGTCATCTGGTGTAGCACCCCATCACTCTCCTTCTTGGTCAAATAGCTCTTACACAGCCTGGAGGTGTGTTTGGGGTCATTGTACTGTTGAAAAATAAATGATGGTCCAACTAAACGCAAACTGGATGGAATAGCATGCCGCTGTAAGATGCTGTGGTAGCCATGCTGGTTCAGCATGCCTTCAGTTTTGAATAAATCCCCAACAGTGTCACCAGCAAAGCACCCCAACACCATCACACCTCCTCCTCCATGCTTCACGGTGGGAACCAGGCATGTAGAGTCCATCCGTTCACCTTTTCTGTGTCGCACAAAGACACGGTGGTTGGAACCAAAGATCTCAAATTTGGACTCATCAGACCAAAGCACAGATTTCCACTGG
Organism: Phyllobates terribilis; assembly: GCF_046119375.1. Classification (NCBI taxonomy): domain Eukaryota; kingdom Metazoa; phylum Chordata; class Amphibia; order Anura; family Dendrobatidae; genus Phyllobates; species Phyllobates terribilis. The sequence continues at coordinate 290,556,536 of NW_027362761.1, forward strand.
TCTAACGTCCATTTCTTGTGTTCTTTAGCCCAAAAAAGTCTCTTCTGCTTGTTGCCTGTCCTTAGCAGTGGTTTCCTAGCAGCTATTTTACCATGAAGGCCTGCTGCACAAAGTCTCCTCTTAACAGTTGTTGTAGAGATGTGTCTGCTGCTAGAACTCTGTGTGGCATTGACCTGGTCTCTAATCTGAGCTGCTGTTAACCTGCGATTTCTGAGGCTGGTGACTCGGATAAACTTATCCTCAGAAGCAGAGGTGACCCTTGGTCTTCCTTTCCTGGGGAGGTCCTCATGTGAGCCAGTTTCTTTTTAGCGCTTGATGGTTTTGCATTTGGGGACACTTTCAAAGTTTTCCCAATTTTTCCCACTGACTGACCTTCATTTCTTAAAGTAATGATGGCCACTCGTTTTTCTTTACTTATCTGCTTTTTTCTTGCCATAATACAAATTCTAACAGTGTATTCAGTAGTACTTTCAGCTGTGTATCCACCTGACTTCTGCACAACACAACTGATGGTCCCAACCCCATTTATAAGGCAAGAAATCCCAGTTATTAAACCTGACAGGGCACACCTGTGAAGTGAAAACCATTTACGGTGACTACCTCTTGAAGCTCATCAAGAGAATGCCAAGAGTGTGCAAAGCAGTCATCAAAGCAAAAGGTGGCTACTTTGAAGAACCTAGAATATAAGACATATTTTCAGTTGTTTCACACTTTTTTGTTAAGTATATAATTCCACATGTGTTAATTCATAGTTTTGATGCCTTCAGTGTGAATGTACAATTTTCATAGTCATGAAAATAAAGAAAAATCTTTAAATGAGAAGGTGTGTCCAAACTTTTGGTCTGTACAGTATATTGTGGAATACCTAAACTAACAGGACGTTCAATGGACCCTCTTGTTACATGCACTGCAGTCTGCCACATACACTGCCTGCCTGCCTAATTCCTGCTATCACCACGGATTATATGCAGCTGGATTAGTCCTCAGAAGGACTGTTAGTTCAGATGGATATTATAGATATATGTTGTGGAATACCTTTACTAACTATAAACAAGCAAACATCTTTATGACGCAGTAGCAGCTCTCTCCACTCTGCCTGATTCCAGGGTAGACTGTGATAATAATGGCAGCGTCCAGTCTTATATACACCTGATGATGCTGTGCGGCCAGCCAATCACTGTAATGCCAAAACCAACATGGCTACGGCATTACAGTGCATGGCAGGTAATCCCTGCATGTTCATTGGATCTGTAAAGAGCGCCAAACATGCAGGGAGGAGACCTGAGCTCCCGCCCGAGCAACCATGAAATACTCGCAGAGCGCCGAGCATCTTGTGCAGTGAGATGCTCGGGCGAGTACCGAGCAGTGGCAAGCATGTTTGCTCATCACTATTCTTTAACTTAAATTGACACTTTCTGAAAACTATAAACTAATGATTTTACTAGAAAGGTTTTCATGGTAAAGATGAACGTCGCTGAAGATGCCAGGAACCGTAAAAATGCACTGCACCAGACAGAAGAGGCTGCACTGGACTGAAGGAAACCACAAAACTGAAGCAGGGCTTTATAGTGGAACAGGAGAGGGCCAGGTGAGTATAATTTTTTTATTTTGCTGTGCTTATGTTTATTATGCTTTACGGTCTGATGAGATCTCAGATTACAATAATTTACATTATTATTAATATTATTATTATTTATTATTATAGTGCCAGTTATTCCATGGCACTTTACATGTGAAAAGGGGTATACATAATAAAAACATGTACAATAATCTTTAAAAATACAAGTCACTGACTGGTACAAGAGGAGAGAAGACCCTGCCCTCGAGGGCTCACAGTTTACAAAATATGTCAAATAAGTTCAAAGCAAATCAAATTCCTGGGGCTAATTAAAGTGAACCTGACAAATTTTAATTTTGGCAGATTTATTCATCCTTATTAATAATCAAAAAAATGGTATTTACTGTGACTCGGTGTACAAATATGAACTCAAACTTTAAACTAACTGTCCACAATTTGAAAGATATGGCTGCTTTCTTTCCACTGCCAGACGTACCTGTAATGTCACACCTAGCCTGTGGCCAGGAGTGGCACTGTGTTTAAAACAAATCATACATCAGAAGGGCTTTTAAAATGTAGTAGCACTGCATTACTTTAACCTGTCCTTGACTGAGCAATTTTCCATTTTAGCACTTTCATTTTTTCCTCCCCTTCTTAGAAGAGCTAAAACTTTTTAATTCTCTGCACATATAGCCGTATAAAGGCTTGTTTATTGCGGGTTGAATAGTACTTTTGAATTACACCATTTATTTTATCATGTGATGTACTGCAAAGCGGGAAAAAAATCCAAGTGCAGTGAAATGGTGAAAAAAGAGCAATTCTGCAATTGTTTTTAATTTTGTAATTTACCATATTCACTATTCCACTTTCCACATGCTATCTCACAGACAAAGATAAAGTGAGACATAAACTTTAGCTGTAAGATTTGTTCATCCTTGTCTTTTCTTTAAGACACATTTTAAGCAGGTTTATGGACATTTGAGGAACAAATAAATGCAGAAAAGGGTGTATCACCATTAGTGATGAGCGAGTATGTTCGGTTAACCCTTTTGGCGAGTATACTTGTGCGAGTACCGAGTATCTTCAGAGTGCTCGGTGACATGTTTGAATCGCTCCCGTGTGCATGATTTGTGACTGTTTGACAGCTTTAATACATGTGAGGAATGCTTGTTTCTTTCGCATTCCTCACATGTATTAAAGCTGTCCAACAGTCGCAAATTATGCACATGGGAGTGATTCAAACATATCACAGAGCACGCTGAAGATGCTCGGTACTCGCATGAGTATACTCGCCGAAAGGGTTTACCAAACATACTCGCTCATCACTAATCACCATATAAGTTGCAGAAAGGTGAAGAAGACATCACTTCTCCAATCTTATTTAGCTTATGCTTATCTGTTAAGTCAGGTAGAGACAAATATAAGAGAAGGTGGACAATATAATAAAACTATAATAGAAAATCAGCAGTGTTGACTGCCAAGTATTGAAATGTTACATTTTCCCAGTTTTCACACCATGAAATGCAGCCATATGTATTGCACAGTTAAACTAATCGCCATAAGCATCTTTTGTAACCTAGTCCTATCTGAGGCATTCAATGCTCAAAATCAGCAATTAAATAGCAGTAGTGGAAAATGGTAAAAAAGATTGTGGTTACCTTTGAAAAAGAAGAAAGATATCCTAATTTAGACTATATGACATTAAAGTTCACTTTTATGCATAAATAATTTAGCAAATGACATCATAGTGTTTATCTTGCGATCAGCCCTTTCCCGAAATGTAAATCATTGTTCTGTAATATGTGAAGTTTAAAAATATTTCCCATTACAGAAAGCGGCATATCTTAAACAAATGCCATTGTAACATGCAACATACAGGGTATACAGTGGTGGCCAAAAGTATTGGCACCCCTGCAATTCTGTCAGATAATACTCAGTTTCTTCCTGAAAATGATTGTAATCACAAATTCTTTGGTATAATTATCGTCATTTAATTTGTCTTCAATGAAAAAAACACAAAAAGAATTGTCCTAAAGCCAAATTGGATACAATTCCACACCAAACCAAAAAAAGGGGGTGGACAAAAGTATTGGGACTGTTTGAAAAATCATGTGATGCTTCTCTAATTCGTGTAATTAACAGCACCTGTAACTTATCTGTGGCACCTAACAGATGTTGGCAATAACTAAATCACACTTGCAGCCAGTTAGCATGGATTAAAGTTCACTCAACCTCTGTCCTGTGTCCTTGTGTGTACCACATTGAGCATGGAGAAAAGAAAGAAGACCAAAGAACTGTCTGAGGACTTGAGAAACCAAATTGTGAGGAAGCATGAGCAATCTCACGGCTACACGTCCATCTCCAAAGACTTGAATGTTCCTGTGACTTCCGTGCGCAGTGTCATCAAGAAGTTTAAAGCCCATGGCACTGTGGCTAACCTCCCTAGATGTGGACGGAAAAGAAAAATTGACGAGAGATTTCAACGCAAGATTGTGCGGATGGTGGATAAAGAACCTCGACTAACATCCAAACAAGTTCAAGCTGCCCTGCAGTCCGAGGGTACAACAGTGTCAACCCATACTATCCATCGGCGTCTGAATGAAAAGGGACTGTATGGTAGGATACCCAGGAAGACCCCACTTCTTACCCCGAGACAAAAAAAGCCAGGCTGGAGTTTGCCAAAACTTACCTGAGAAAGACTAAAACGTTTTGGAAGAATGTTCTCTGGTCAGATGAGACAAATGTAGAGCATTTTTGGAAAAAACATCAACATAGAGTGTACAGGAAAAAAATAGAGGCATTCATAGAAAAGAACACGGTCCCTACAGTCAAACATGGCGGAGGTTCCCTGATGTTTTGGGATGGCTTTGCTGCCTCTGGCACTGGACTGCTTGACCGTGTGCATGGTATTATGAAGTCTGAAGACTACCAACAAATTTGGCAGCATAATGTAAGGTCCAGTGTGAGAAAGCTGGGTCTCCCTCAGAGGTCATGGGTCTTCCAGCAAGACAATGACCCAAAACACACTTCCAAAAGCACTATAAAATGTTTTGAGAGAAAGCACTGGAGACTTCTAAGGTGGCCAGCAATGAGTCCAGACCTGAATCCCATAGAACATCTGTGGAGAGATCTCAAAATGGCAGTTTGGAGAAGGCACCCTTCAAATAAAAGGGACCTGGTGAAGTTTGCCAAAGAAGAATGGTCTACAATTCCAGCAGAGCATTGTAAGAAACTCATTGATGGTTACCGGAAGTGGTTGTTCGCAGTTATTTTGGCTAAAGGTTGTGCAACCAAGTATTAGGCTGAGGGTGCCAATACTTTTGTCTGGCCCATTTTTGGAGTTTTGTGTGAAATGATCAATGATTTGATTATTGCTTCATTCTCTTTTGTGTTTTTTCCTTGCAAGCAAATTAAATGAAGATAATAAGACCAAAGAATTTGTGATTGCAATCATTTTCAGGAAGAAACTGAGTATTATCTGACAGAATTGCAGGGGTGCCAATACTTTTGGCCACCACTGTATATGGATACTTCAAATGTAATGGAGAAGCTATATTATACTTGATGATAATATTAATGCAAGTGGTATGCCACAGGTGTGCAGCATGAATGCGTAAGCAAATGTCACTAATAAAATTTACAATATTCACCAAAAAAAATTATATTTGGTTACCCTAAAAGGAATGACTTTTCATGGTTACAAATCAACAAGACGTAAAAAGCTAAATTGAGGATCAGATACTTAGGGCCAGTTCAAATCAATGTAATTTTGGTCTCTGTGTTGTCCATGTGCACTCTTGACTAAAAATGGATAGCATAGTGGTTTGTTATTCACCTGGTTTTGCTTTGTGAGTGTACAGGGCTCCATTTTGTGTACATGAGTATACAATGACAAAGAACAAGGTGACTGGCAGTATGCCTAGATGAGCTAGTAATGATTATGTTGTTGACATATGCAACAGATTAGGACTTATTATAAGTGAAAGGAGGACTTTATACTAACCAGACAGCAGATGGCGATAATGTGTAAAGTTATATGCTTGCTGTAATGTGGGGAGGGAAGCTCTCAATTGTTGGTTGTTTTTTTTTACTTCCTGTTTTTCTTTCCTGAATGTGTTAGGTCAGCAGCACACGGACTGTGTGACACTGAATTGCATCTCATGCTTATCCAGTATGAAGTAAATACTGTTTACTCAAGATATCTTGCTGATTGAAGCTCTCGTAAGTACAGTGGTGACTGTAAGAAGATGCACTCTGTGACGGGTTATGGGCCCAGACCCTACAGGCCCGCACTACAAGCCCAGGCAGCAGGATCCCGGTTTATAACCCCAGATAATGGAGCACACAGATAAGCTCTGTAAACAGAAGGAAATAAATCCAGATACAGAGTGAGAGAGGAATTCATGATCCCAGGAGCTGGATATAATTACAGAGAATTCAACACAGGCAGGACATACAGGAACTATCAAGAAGAAAAAAAACAGGAGAATATCTTCAGTACAACGCTCTAAACAAATAAGACTATATAAAGAAGATGAGTAAAACAGAACTGAAATTCACAGAAGCAAAACTGAATAGTGAAAAGTATCAATTATGGAAATTCAAAGTAGAGATGTTATTATCTATGGATGATTTATGGGAAGTAATTGTTACAGAAAGACCAGATCAAGATAATCAGACATGGGATAAGCGAGAGCCACCATTAGCTTATCAGTGGATGATGCTCAATTAATACATATAAGAAATGAAGAAACAGCGAAAGGAATGTGGGACGCATTATGAAAACTGTATGAAAGACCTAGCTTGAATCACAAGTTATTTTTATTAAGTAAGCTTTACAGTATGAGATTGAGTGCAAATGACGACATGCAGAAGCACATATTCTCAATGATGGAAGTGATATCACAGCTAAGATCTATTAGTGAAGACATTAAAGAAAGTCATGTAGCAGCTATATTATTGTGCAGTTTACCAGATTCATATACAGCCTTGATAAATACCCTTGAGACGAGACCAGAAACTGACATTACATTTCATTAGATTTTGTGAAAACAAGACTAATAGATGAATATCAGAGAAGAAAAGAACAAAGAAATGATTCTTCTACTGAAAAGGACAGTATAAACGCTCTTAAAGCTACAGAATTTAAAAAACCCTATAATAAAGAGACAAGAGAATGCTTCAGATGTAAGAAAAAAGGTCATTTAAAGAAAGACTGTACCATATGGAAAACAGAACAACAAAAATTACAACATAAAAAGCATACACAGAAAGTAAAAAACACAATTTCCGATTCATGTGAGAATAATTGGAATGGCACATTTAAAGTAACAGACAAGAAATCATCACTTGGTTGTTTATTGATTTAGGAGCAATGAGTCATATGACAAGTGACAAGAATTTCTTTACTGATCTTGATTTAGATAAGAAAGAAGCCATTTATCTTGCAGATGGAAGCAAATTAATCGCAGAAGGTATCGGACAAGGTATGCTAAATTGTTCAAACAAGTTCGGACAAGATTCAAAGATACTTGTACAGGATGTGTTGTATGTTCCAAAATTGGAAGGCGGATTATTATCTGTGAAACGTTTAACAGCAAAAGGACTTACAGTAAAATTCAAAGACAATGAGTGTGCAATTATTGCAGGAAACAAGGTGATAACCAAAGTCAAGGCAGATGAACAATTATATCATTTTGACACACCAAAGGAACAGATGAAGGTATGTACACATGATCACAAAAACTGTATTCACATGTGGCATAGACGTCTAGGACATAGACACCCTGACAGTATAAGGGAACTACAGAGAAAATAATTGACAATAGATTTAAAGATATCAGATTGCTAAATTACCGTAAGATGTGAATGTTGTATAAAATCCAAAGCCACAAGGATATCTATTCCTAAAGAAAGTGAGATGAAAAGCGAAAGACCACTTGATTTGGTGCATACTGATGTATGTGGACCCATGAAAGTGACTACATCAGGAGGCAATAGATACATGTTGACTTTTATAGACGACTACTCAAGATACACAATCACATACTTAATTAAAAACAAAAGTGAAGTTTTTTATATACTTGTAGACTATGTAACAAGATCATGGAACAAATTTCAAAGGAAGCCAATTGTCATCAGAAGTGATAATGGAGGTGAATTTACAGGTCACAGAATAGACTACTTAAGACAAAATGGAATAGAACACAAGAAAACTGTTCCATACACACATGAACAAAATGGAGTAGCAGAAAGGAAAAACAGAACTCTAACAGAAATGATAAGATATATGCTGACGGATTCCAAACTACCAGAGAAATATTGGGGTGAGGAAGCAATGACAGCTACATATCTACAGAACCGACTTTTTTCCAGAAAACTGACAAAAACTCCATATGAACTGTGGCAAGGTATGAAACCAAGTGTCAATCATTTAAAAGTTTTTGGATGTAAAGTTTTTATATTCATTCCAACAGAAAAAACGTTCCAAACTTCAAAACAGATCCATGGAAGGAATATTTGTTGGATATAGTGAAAATTGCAAAGGATATAGAATCCTAGATCCCAAAACAGACAGAGTTACGGTGAGTAACAGTGTGACATTCATTGAAGATTTAAATGAAGACATTATGATTTCAGTTGAAATAAAAAATGAGAAAAACAATAGTGACATAAATGAAGAAACATCTGATGAGAAGAAGTAGAAATTAATGAAGAACAAAATACTGAAAGTGAAGAATCACAACTACAAACAGACACAGAACCAAGACGTTCAATGAGAGAGAACAAAGGAAAAACACCAAAACGTCTCTCATACAAGACAAGCATAAGAAAAATCTATGAGCCTACCTCTTGGGAAGACATATCTAAACTTCCTGAAGAAGAAGAAGCTAATAAATGGATAGAAGCAACAGAAACAGAAATTAAATCCATGCATTATTCAAATACATGGACACTAACAGATTTACCAGAAGGAAGAAAAACCATAGGATGTAAATGGATTTTTAAAGTAAAATACCAAACAGATGGCACAGCTGAAAGATACAGAGCAAGACTCGTAGCTAAAGGGTATTCTCAAAAATATGGAGAAGACTATGATGAGACATTTGCTCCAGTTATCAAACACACAACAATAAGAACTTTACTTACAGTTGCAGCAATGAAACAGATGGAACTGAGACATCTGGATATAAAGACAGCTTTTCTGAGATTTAACAGAACATATAAATGCAACAACCTCCAGGATTCAAAGATGAAAGAAATTCAAAGTTTGCAAACTACAGAAAAGCATATATGGTTTAAAGCAAGCAGCTAAAGTGTGGAATGACAAAATCACGGAAGTACTTACAAATGAAAAATTTCAAAGAAGCAAAGCTGATCCATGCTTATGCACAAAAAGGCTGATTAATAGATGGATTTATGTACTCATATATGTAGATGACATTTTGATTTGTTTTAAACAAGAAAGGGATAAAGAAAACATTCTAAAAATCCTGAAGCAACATTTCGAAATCAAACACTTGGGAAATGTGAAACAGTACCTAGGAATACAGGTAGAAAGAGAAGAAGACGGAAGTTTCCTACTGAATCAAAATCACATGATTCAAGACATAACAGAAAAATTTGGATTAAAGGATGAAAAAACAGTACAGTCTCCCATGAAAACTAATTATCTCAAAGAGATGAACAGTGAAAAAAATATGCTACCAAATAATGAAGAATACAGAACAGCAATAGGAAAACTACTGTATCTAGCGACCGCTACAAGACCAGACATCGCAGCAGCAGTAGGAATCCTGAGTAGAAAGGTATCAAAACCAAATAAAGCTGATTGGAATGCCATGAAGAGAGTAATGCGTTATTTGAAAGGAACTAGCAATGTTAAGGTGAAATTACCCACAAGTGATAATTGCATTTTAACAGGATATGTTGATGCAGATTGGGCTGGAGATCCAACTGACAGAAGATCTACCAGTGGACATATTTTTTTTCTCTCAGGTGGACAAATAAGTTGGACAAGTAAGAAACAGTCAATTGTGACACTGTCTTCAACAGAAGCAGAATATGTTGCTGCAGCACATGCGAGTCAAGAAGTACTGTGGTTAAGGCAATTGTTGACAGAATTAGGACAACCACAGTTGGAACCAACAAAACTGAAAGAGGACAATCAAGGATGTCTTGTTCTTGCTCAGATGGAAAGAGTCAATCCAAGAACCAAGCATATTGATGTGAAATATCATTTCTTGAGAGATCATCAGGAACAAGGAGTCTTAAAGTTAGAGTATTGTCCTACTGAAGAAATGAAAGCAGACATGTTCAAGAAGGCTTTGAATGCTGATAAATACCAGAGACTAATAAAAAAGTTGGGTTTGATTGAATAAGCCCTTACTATTGAGAAAGGGTGTTGGCATATGCAACAGATTAGGACTTATTATAAGTGAAAGGGGGACTTTATACTAACCAGACAGCAGATGGCGATAGTGTGTAAAGTTATATGCTTGCTGTAATGTGGGGAGGGAAGCTCTCAATTGTTGGTTGTTTTATTACTTCCTGTTTTTCTTTCCTGAATGTGTTACAGTGGTGACCAAAAGTATTGGCACCCCTGCAATTCTGTCAGATAATACTTAGTTTCTTCCTGAAAATGAATGCGATCACAAATTCTTTGGTATTATTATCTTCATTTAATTTGTCTTCAATGAAAAAACACAAAAAGAATTGTCCTAAAGCCAAATTGGATGTAATTCCACACCACACCTAAAAAAGGGAGTGGACAAAAGTATTGGCACTGTTTGAAAAATCATGTGATGCTTCTCTAATTCGTGTAATTAACAGCACCTGTAACTAACCTGTGGCACCTAACAGGTGTTGGCAATAACTAAATCACACTTGCAGCCAGTTAACATGGATTAAAGTTCACTCAACCTCTGTCCTGTGTCCTTGTGTGTACCACATTGAGCAAGGAGAAAAGAAAGAAGACCAAAGAACTGTCTGAGGACTTGAGAAACCAAATTGTGAGGAAGCATGAGCAATCTCAAGGCTACAAGTCCATCTCCAAAGACCTGAATGTTCCTGTGTCTTCCGTGCGCAGTGTCATCAAGAAGTTTAAAGCCCATGGCACTGTGGCTAACCTCCCTAGATGTGGACGGAAAAGAAAAATTGACGAGAGATTTCAACGCAAGATTGTGCGGATGGTGGATAAAGAACCTCGACTAACATCCAAACAAGTTCAAGCTGCCCTGCAGTCCGAGGGTACAACAGTGTCAAACCATACTATCCGTCGGCGTCTGAATGAAAAGGGACTGTATGGTAGGATACCCAGGAAGACCCCACTTCTTACCCCGAGACATAAAAAAGCCAGGCTGGAGTTTGCCAAAACTTACCTGAGAAAGACTAAAACGTTTTGGAAGAATGTTCTCTGGTCAGATGAGACAAAAGTAGAGCTTTTTGGGAAAAAGCATCAACATAGAGTGTACAGGAAAAAAAAAGAGGCATTCAAAGAAAAGAACACGGTCCCTACAGTCAAACATGGCGGAGGTTCCCTGATGTTTTGGGGTTGCCTTGCTGCCTCTGGCACTGGACTGCTTGACCATGTGCATGGCATTATGAAGTCTGAAGACTACCAACAAATTTTTCAGCATAATGTAGGGCCCAGTGTGAGAAAGCTGGGTCTCCCTCAGAGGTCATGGGTATTACAGCAGAACAATGACCCAAAACCCACTTCCAAAAGCACTATAAAATGGTTTGAGAGAAAGCACTGGAGACTTCTAAGGTGGCCAGCAATGAGTCCAGACCTGAATCCCATAGAACACCTGTGGAGAGATCTCAAAACGGCAGTTTGGAGAAGGCACCCTTCAAATATCAGGGACCTGGAGCAGTTTTCCAAAGAAGAATGGTCTACAATTCCAGCAGAGCATTGTAAGAAACTCATTGATGGTTACCAGAAGCAGTTGTTTGCAGTTATTTTGGCTAAAGGTTGTGCAGCCAAGTATTAGGCTGAGGGTGCCAATACTTTTGTCTGGCCCATTTTTGGAGTTTTGTGTGAAATGATCAATGATTTGATTTTTGCTTCATTCTCTTTTGTGTTTTTTCCTTGCAAGCAAATTAAATGAAGATAATAAGACCAAAGAATTTGTGATTGCAATCATTTTCAGTAAGAAACTGAGTATTATCTGACAGAATTGCAGGGGTGCCAATACTTTTGGCCACCACTGTATGTCAGCAGCACACAGACTGTGTGACACTGAAATGTATCTCATGTTTATACAGTATGAAGTAAATACTGTTTACTCAAGATATCTTGCTGATTGAAGCTCTCGTAAGTACAGTGGTGACTGTAAGAAGATGCACTCTGCGACATATGTAACCTCCACCCTATTTGTAGTAATGATTTTTAGCCTAGATACAAGAATAAAATTGAAGGTACTGATTCAATCAGCTGATTGGATGTGTGTATTTTCCAGAATTGTATAATAAACTCCTGGGAAGATGCTTTGCAAGTATAAACTCTGTTTGTTACTCTATCAGCTTCCTTCCATTATGACCAGTTCCTTCCGTGGTAGCCGGTCAAACACCAATGAATTGATCAAACAATTACTAAGGCCAGGTGAGTGTTATGGAAATATAGTAAGCTGCTACCTCGTACTTTCCTGGAGTTAGCCTCATTTTCTTCATGACTCCTCTCCAGCCAGGTGTCTATCTTCCCAGCTTTTCCTGTCTGCAGCTAGTTACTACTTTCATACTCAGTTCAGAAATTTCTGGTGCTATTACAATAACAACTCTGCTGTTTCAAGTTGTGTCAACAAGTTTGTCTCTGCTATTATAATGCTGTCTACATTTGATGCTCTACGTGTGTGAATAACTCCATCTCTGTGAGTAAGTTACCAGTTTGCCTATACATTTCTGCTATTCCTGTGTGTAACTGCATTTCTGGAAGCAAATTAAGAGCTTCCTTTTAGATCTCTGTTATTCCTGTGTGCAACCACTTCTCTTCAAGCAAGTCAAAAATGTGTCTATTCAGTTCTGCTATTTTTGTGTGTAACTACACTTCTGCAAGCAAGAAAGCAGTTTACCTATACATCTCTGCTGTTCCTGTTCAATCCACACATTTGGTTCTGGTGATCTAGCGCTTCCAACTCCGCTTTCCCATCTGCCATCCTCCATACTATGCTATTCTGGACTTGTAATCCATTGGCAATTCAGCAAGTTTAGCTCCACGGCTTCATCACCTCTGTTCCACACTGCTACCCCTGATACTTGGCTTAAATAATTCACTTCACCATTTGAGCCCTCAGCAATAAGTCATTGTGCAAATGTGTAAAAAAAAAATCACAGCATGCACTCATTTAGTCCATTTTACAAACAAGACAGTGCTACTTTCAGTAACACATAGCTTCAGCACCAGTATTCGATGTGGAAGAGAGCACAAAGTATGGGGGCGGTCTTCGCCTCTTCATACGCTAACCTCTTCCTGGGGCTGTGGGAGAGAGACCTCTCCCTGTCAGATCTAGGGTCGTCGATGGACCGTGTCCTCTTTTGGGCACGCTACATCGACGACATCTTCCTGATCTGGCAGGGCTCACAGCAATGCTTAATTGAATTTATGGACAAACTCAATTGCAATAACGTAAATATCCACGTTACATATCAGTGTGATCCCAACAGGGCTGAATTTCTGGACGTGACTCTTAATAGAGAAGTGAATCAGAGCATTAAGACCAATATATTCAGGAAACCCACATCCACCAATACATTGCTGCATGCATCGTCATCCCACCCACAACACATGATAAGGTCGGTTCCGGTGGGCCAATTTCTGCGTTTAAGACGGCTCTGCTCAACGGACAGTGATTTTCTCGCTCAGTCCAGGGAGTTAATGGAGAGGTTTTATGCCTGTGGTTATAGCCGTAGATCTGTGAAAAAGGCCTTAAATAGGGCTAAATACTCTGCACGAGATGATCTCTTATATAGGTTAAGAGATGATACCAACACTGAGATCGTTAGGTTCATCACTAAGTACCACACTCAAGCACCGGCTATGAGGAGAGCACTAGAGAAAGCATGGCCGGTGCTCATGAATGACCCGATTCTAACGAGATATGTGTCTGAAAAACCATGCATAACTTTCAGACGCGCTAAAAATTTAAGGGATCATCTTGTGCGGAGTCATTATGAGGGGGTACCCCGACAGACTTTTTTGAGTGGTGTGGGTGGTGTACGGCGTGGATGTAGTCCGTGTGGCCGGTGTGTTGCCTGTCCCAACATTGATCGAAGTAATGAATTTTGGGACTCTGACGGTAATAGATTTCCGATCACTAGTTACATCACCTGCCAAACACGGTACGTGATATACCATGCAACCTGCCCGTGTGGTCTCATATATGTGGGCATGACTACTCGTCATTTTAAAACACGGGTAAGGGAACACGTACTGGGCATAGAGGCGGCACTTGGCCACACTGATGCATCCACCCTCAAGACCATCCCACGCCACTTCAAATTATACCATGGATGTGACTCCACTGGGCTGAGAGTGAGAGGTATAGACAATATAGTTGTAGGTATCCGTGGTGGTCGAGTGACCCAGAGGTTGGCCCAGCTGGAGTCTAAATGGATATGGGCACTTAAAACCCTGCAACCGAAGGGGTTGAACGAGAGTATTAGCTTCGTCCCATTTCTTTAATTTCCGGTCTGCATGTGATGTCCTCAGTTGTTTTTATATTCTTTTTTGCATTTCATATTTTATCATTGTTCTTATTTTAATGCTGCACATTGACTCTCCACTAGATTGTTGCCCGTGAAATATTGTCTGCCCTGTTACCAGTGATGAGTGAGTTGCCCTTACCTGCCGGTTCTCCATTGTTTGACATCATGCAGCTATCTACCTGGATTCCATGGAGGATGGTGATGATGTAGTCTTGCAGACACCATGAGAAGATGATTGCATAATCCACTGATATAGCATATATTGAGAGATATGTGTGGTTTTTGCTGTTACATCAATGAATTTTTTTTTTTTTTCTTATGAGACGAATCTGCAGAAGATTGTATTGTACAATGCTCTAATGGGATTGATATTTATGTACTCTATATTGTATGTACTGATATGGATATAGGTTTACAGTTTTGGGTATATATATGTCTTCCACCTATTATGGTAATACTTTTGATTGCAGCACTTATTTGTATACACATTTCCTATTTGCTCCCTTTCTTGTCTGCCTCCTATGTTCCACCTGAGTCAATTTTGTCCTCTCCTCCTTCTCCTTTTAATCCTTTCTTTCTTTCGTTCCCTTTCTTTGTCTTCTGCCAGCTGTCAGGTGCCTTAGTGGTGGCTCCGGTGCACGCCATCGCTGTCCGGCCGGTACGCGGTCCCTCCGCTTCGCGCATCCGCCCAGTGGCTCTCGACGTCCTTGTGATGCCGACGCCGCTGAGCGCCTGCGGTGCGGCGGGGGTTCCGCGTCATTTTTGGCCGGGCAGCGGTGGTGTTTATATCCCATGATCATGGGGGTGGCACCTTGGGCTTGATCATGTGAAGCGAGGGGGCGGAACTTGGAGCCACATGACAGGGCTGTTGATGCCTCTCCATGGATACGCAGTGAATGTGGCAGGAAGTCAGTCACATGCAGTGAGTGAGACAGGAAGCCAGTTACTCGGGCTTGATCATGTGAAGTGAGGGGGTGGAACTTGGAGCCACATGATAGGGCTGTTTATGCCTCTCCATGGAGACGTAATGAATGTGGCAGGAAGTCAGTTACAAGCAGTGAGTGAGACAGGAAGTCAGTTACTTGGGCTTGATCATGTGAAGCGAGGGGGTGGAACCTGGAGCCACATGACAGGGCTGTTGACGCCTCTCCATGGAGACGCTGTGAGTGAGGCAGGAAGTCAGTTACATGCAGTGAGTGAAACAGGAAGTCAGTTACACGGCACTTCCGCTTTACTGTGCAACATGTACACTCTGCAGATATGGATGTGTGGGTATAAAAGGTGGATGGTTGGTGTGCAGTATTACCCCTTGAAAAAGGTTTTCGTACCAAAACGTGCGTCTCGGTGACAGTAGCAGAGCCTGTCTGGTGACCTTACCCAGGTACATAGCTATTTTTGCTTATTTATGACCAATTGTTTGTATTACTTCCATCTGTATAAGGGTTTTAACCCTTTTGTTTCTGGGTATTTTGATTGTGATGGGATATTATTGTTTTGGGGGTACAATTTGGAAAAGGTATTCTTGATGGGTGGTATATATTTATTAATACATGTGACCCTGTTGCTGTCCCCCTTATATTTCCACTTGCTATATAGGCTGACCTTTCGGGCGCTGTGTCACAGTTTTTAACATTGTTTTATTCATGTGGATCCAGCACTCTGTGTCCACCCTGTCGTCCGCATTTATCTTTGTAATTTGTGTTTACTACATGTGTTAATAAAGGAATTTTCTTACTTTTTTACAATTTTTGTTTCTCTGCTTCACAGAGGAACAATCCCCCCTTTCCAGGTCTGAAATATGGCAAAACTGGTGGCGAATGTCATCTTGGCAGCTTCACGCTTGATTTTACTCAATTCATGGGAAGTTATTTTGCGCCTTTTTTGGCCAACACGCTTCTTGCAACCCTGTTGGCTATTTGACATGAAACGCTTGATCGTTCGGTGATCACGCTTCAAATGTTTGGAAATTTCAAGACTGCTGCATCCCTCTGCAAGACATCTCTCAATTTTGGACTTTTCAGAGTCCGTCAAATCTCTCTTCTGACCCATATTGTCAAAGGAAAGGAAGTTGCCTAATAATTAAGCACACCGTATATAGGGGTGTTGATGTCATTAGTCAACAACCCTCCTCATTACAGAGATGCACATCACCAGATTTACTTAATTGGTAGTTGGCTCTCAAGCCTATGCAGTTTGGGGTAGGCCAACATGTATAAGAAGTATCATGTGATCAAAATGCTAATTTGCCTAATAATTCGGCACACAGTGTTTAGTAAAAGGCCAAAGATTTCACTTATTTCTTACATTACATGGGTGATATCTATTTTAAATTCTACAATAGCTCAGAAACCTGTGAATCCTCGCAGCGCACAGTGCTGACCAGACAATATAGTCCTCCGTACAGAATGCTGGTCCCCCATATAATGTACTCCATACAGAATGCTGGGCCCCCATATAACGTCCTCCATGCAGAATGCTTGGCACCCATATAACACCCCCATGCAGAATGCTGAGCCCCCAAATAACGCCCCCATGCAGAATGCTGGGCCACCATATAATGCCCCCATGCAGAATACTGGTGGGCCTTAAAAAAAAAAATCAAATATCTCACCTGCTGCCGCTGCTCTGCTCCAGACTCCTAAGCTGAGTCACCGTCTTCCCGCTCTCTGCCCTGCGACTGCTCAGCAGAGGGCACGGAAAGACGTCATCGTGCCCTCTGACAAGAGACATCACAGTCAGGAGCCGTGGAAGATACAGGGCCTGCTGCAAAGGCACGGGGAGAGATAAGTATTGTGCCAGGGCCTTGTTGCAAGCGGGGGGGCCCAGTCGTGGGTGCTGGCATCGGACTCCTCAGCTCACGGGTCCATAGAGCACCGGGGTGCCCGACGGCGAGAGGGCCCCCCCCACCTGCTCTCGGCCCCGGCACTTGCCCGTGTGCGCCATGTGCTGATGCTGAGCCTGCCAGTATCACCCAAAAAAGCTCAAAGCTATGCAAAAATGAACTTTTTAACAAATACATCTCCAAATTAGTTACAATGGTGAGACAATAGTGTAAAATACAATTATTTGGAATATACTATCTATTCTAATGCTCACAGAGTAAAGGGATTTTTAGCTAATGCAAGCATAAGACTATCTTCACCTCATTTTTGGAACTTGTTAAAAGCATTATGAATTTCATTATTTTTTTCAAGAGTTTTTGGTGGATTTATGGTTTACACAATTTAAAAACAATTTTTACATTAGTCTATGGAAAAAAACACGTGAAGAAAACATCAAAAACATCCAATATATAGCCACAACATATTTTTATGCAGCTAAAACAGCATCACAATTGATGATCAGCAAAAAATTAGTTTTGTTATTGATCTCTTTTCACAATAGCAATTATTATAATTGGCAAGTGTACATGTGTCTTTATTTAGGGCATGTTTAGGTTTAATGACTATGGTAACATGAGCTGTGAATGCAGCCCTATCTATAGCTTTACCACTGAACACAAGACACAGCAGTGTTTTTAAGCAAAATAATTAGAAATAAATATTTGCATAAAATTGTTCACCAGAGTATCTTTATTAGATAGTCCCACATTCATAGCTCATTCAGCCTTCAGTTTTGTCACGTAGGACGTTCTATCTATGTTTTTAATGAATAGAACTCATATCTGTTAGACTTTATTAGGATATTCACATGTCCATATATTTTTGCCGTCCAAGTGATCCACACCAAAGCCCAGAAACGCTTCCTATTTTGATTGTAATCACAGATCAAACTCGTCAATACAAGTCCATGGCCACATGAAAAAAAATAGAAAGAAAGAGAAAATTAGAATGAAATGGCAAAAAATCAAAAGTGTAGCAAAATTAAAAATGTATATCTATTGTTTAATTCATGAACCAAAACAAAAATCAAATTATTTTTTGTAGATCATAAAGATATTTCAAAAGTAAATTTAGAAGTGGTTAATTACTTTTAGCTACTTTCCTCCACATAGCCAGAAGAAATCTACAGTATATAGTTATTCTTGGTTACTTTTTATACCTGCATATTCTTTCATTCATGTATGGACGTTCCTTCCTATAACTGTATGCTTGTCCTAGAACAAACAAATACTTTATAATTCTTTCATGTAGACTGGAAAAGCTGAAAATATTTTTAACTAGGCTCTAGGGATTCTGACGGCTTTCAGACAGTTCATGATATGAGAGTTTCATAAGTTTTTAAGGATACCTAAAAGAGAGAAACAGTTGGCATGGGAACTATGGTATTTAAAATGGGTTGGCACTGAGCTAGACAGTCAAAACAATCTTTGGACTACCTACCTTAAGATATTATGAGATACCATATAGTGCCCAATTATGCAGTATAAATAATAATAGCATACAATGATTACCTCATGATACTCACTAGAAAAGAGAGAATCTCCCAAAATGTTTATGGGGATATATGATCAAGATTCAATTCAAATTAATCAGCAGATAAAATTCATTACAAATAAAATCAAAGTGACCTGATTAAGACGACAACATCCAAAGAATAATTTATGGAGAAAGGGACTTATTTATATTTACACCTCCTCCTTCCTGGTTCTCCTCCTTGGAACTTCTGGCGGACCCTTCCAGCACTAAGGCCAGTGATTGGCCTCATATGGTCACATAGAGTGGGTGGGGTGGTGATGGATGTCATTGACATAACTGAAGGCACTGTTAATCCCTCCCTGGCCATGGGGACTGCCTTAATGCCCAACTAGTCAGAAATGTCTTTGCCCTGAACCAAGAAATACTGTTCAGAAGTTTTAATTAAATTAATATGAATTGAAAACTTGTATATATGCACACAGCCTACAATACCTACAACAGTGATTCCTTCTCAATAGTGAATAGTACTTATTGTGAACCAGGTAAAATAGGATCCTGCTGCAATAGGAGATCATGGGATTTTCCTTTTACTACATATACTGTAGCTTTAGGTACATAACAACGGGACAGTATAAAACAGTAAAATAGGTATGTACTCATAAAAAACATGTGATGTAGATTAATTTGCTTAGATGAAAGCATTTATTTCATAGAGTAAGATACAGGATAGGAATAAAGACACAACCAATATTTTGAGAATAGCCATTTGACTTAATCGTACCTAGTTCCCTGTGAGCAATATCAATAATACAAATGATGTAAACTAATACTGGAAACATACAGAACAAGCAACCACAATAGATTTTATGCTTGCAGCATTCTATGGAATTCTTTCATGTCCGCAGGAAGTATTAAAGTACATCTGTTCTTGGCTACTTTTCCTAGCAAGTCCCAAAGGCACTTGTTACAAACTGAATCAGTTATCAGCTAGTTAGGCTGGCAGTTTCCAGTGTTATTGCATGAATACTGATAGAGGACTATGCATTATTCAGTGAAAAGAGCAGAAGAAAATGAGCAACACATCCAAAACAAGAACAGCAGTGGCAGTAAGGGTATAATTAGAGAGCTGTCACTTGTCCCTGTCAGTATTCCCTGCCTCAACACATTGAGGGGAAAAAATGTAAGATCATTGTAGATGCTCTGCTCTTAAAGTGGAGCTAGTGGTGTGCAGTACAATAATAAAGAAAATGCACTTTTATCATGGCATACAATAAAGACTTCACTACAGCTATAGAAAATGATTTATTTTGATTTCTCACACTTTCTGATAAGAAATGTAATAGTGTACAGAACATAAGAGTCTAATGTTCAGTAATATCACTATTTTTATTTCTCTGGTAATAATTATCAGCTCAATTTACTTACATTAATTTTAAGAGGTTTTGCTGAACTCCCCCAAAAGCAAGGTCAAACATTGACAGTGAAGGGTCACTGTGAAAGACTTGTGTCTACCCCCAGGCTCCCCTCCATCAGGCCTCACCTTTATATACACAAGCACATTTTCATGCATATTCACATTATGCACACATACAGAAAGTAAGCACATGCTAATATATTGTGCCTCTATATGCATATGCATAGTACAAACATGCACACAAGTATATAAAAATTTGCATGTACATATCCATTTACAAAATGTAATTTTCCTGATGTATTTACTCAGATTTCTTGATTTTTTTTGTTAATTCATTGATGTAACAGCCATCATTTTTTTTACACAAGTGTCACTATATGAGATTTTGATTTTTATCTGAGATAAGCTTTAGTTTATTTTAAGCTCCATTTTGACAAACATATGCAAGCTTTATATTTTAATTAACTTTTGCATTGATTTCATGAAGAAATAAAAACAATTACTCAGTTTTTTAAATTATTTGTTTATCCATCTTCGTAATTAATCCAATCACTGTATTTTATTTGTTACAATGAAGGGATACTAAATATGTCTTTGTTATTTAATGGTTTATGACATTTATTTTTAAAAAGTGTGTTAAAATATGATTATTTTAATTGTTTTTCAGTCAATTTTTAGTAATTTTACAGAAAAATAATCCTGACTTTTATTTCACCATAATTTACAGCTATATAGAGATATACTAGTATATAGAAATATATCTCTATATACCATACAATTTGCCTGTAATGAAGGAGAATACTATTTCGATCAGTGCTTCCCAAACTCCAGTCCTCATGGCCCCCAACATGTCGTTTTCAAGATTTCCTTAGTATTGTACATGTGATGGAATTATTATCAAGGCATCAGAACGTGCCACAGGTTTTATCACCTGTGCAATACTAAGGAAATCATGAAAAACATCTCCAAGATCCTATCCCAATATGTAGTAGGTGTAATAATAATAATATTAGCAAATAATTCCAATTAGGAATGTAGTATAGTTTTTCTGATTCAATATGTCTCTTTCCTTATGTGAAGACCTAAAGCATTCATGCTTACAGCCACTAGCAATTAGCTAACTAACTGTCACTATATCAGTGGTACACTGCAGTACCAGACTTTTTAGGCTATCTAAATTGAATAAATGATCTAAAAATAGACCTTTTGGTGGTGTAGATTCAAGCATTATTGTTGTTTAGACAGGTGGTGCAAACAGAAAAAATCATAGCATTTTCACATGGTTGGATGCAACTATTATCCTTATTTGAAGAGTTTAAAGAACTTTTCAATTTTCAAAGCGAAGAAGCAATAGTTTTTTTATAAACCAACCAAAAATGTTCTCCTTAACCCCTCCCTGCACAAGCAATTTTCCATTTTTGTGTTTTCATTTTTCCCTCTTCTTTTTCCAAGAGCCATAACTTTTTTATTTTAACATTGAAATAGCTATATGATGGCTTATTTATGCTGGAGGAGTAGTATTTTTGAATGACACTATCCATTTTATCATGTAATGCATTAGAAAATGGGGAAAAAAATCCAAGTGCGGCGAAATTGGGAAAAAAATGCAATTCCACAATTGTTTTTTGTTTTCAATAATGCAGCGAAGTAGAGAAGAACGGGGTGGCACTCTGTATGAGGTACAATTCTTTTTTATTCACACGACTTTAAAATCATGGATGCGGGGTAGCGGGTCACAAGTCAGACATTCAGACGACGACTGTTTCGCGTGGTAAACATGCTAACATGGGTAACCCGTGTTTTTTGTTTTCTATTTTATTTACCATATTCAACATATGGTAAAAATGACCTAGCCTTATGATTCTCCTGGTTAGTACAATTACGTAAATATTTAGGTGACAACATTTTTTTGGGAAATTTGAAAAAAAAAAATTTTGTTTATGTCCCATTTTCCAAGACCTTTAAAGGAAGCCTGTCACCTGGTTTGGCCGATATGAGATACAGCCACCACCTTTCAACCCTCATATACAGCATTCTATGAAGCTGTATATAACCCCCGATCCGACCTGCAAGACAAGAAAAAGAGCTTTCATTATACTCACCTGGGGAGCAGTCTGGTCTGAGGGGCATCACTAGTCTTGGTCCCGGCACCTCCCTTTTTCTTGTCTTGCAGGTCAGATCGGGGGCATATATACAGCATTAGAGAATGCTGAATATCAGGGCTGAACGGTGGTGGCCATATCTCATATCGGTCAAACCTGGTGACAGGTTTGCTTTAACATTTTCAATTTTTGGTCGAGCTGTGTAAGGGCTTATTTTTTACACTCTGAGCTGATGTCTTTAATAATACCGTTTGGGATAGATAAGATGCTTTGATTGCCTTATATTGCATTTTTTTGCAGTCTTGCAGTGTCCAAACAACTGCAATTATGACATTTAGATCTTTTGTATGATTATACCAGTTAACAATTAGGTTAATTAAATATGTGTATACAGCCCACACCAAATTCAGGGAGCCGACATATGATGTAAGTGTACATCATATGTCGGTTAATTAGAGACAAAGCAGGTGAACTATACTGTTTTGAATGTAAAGAGGTAATTGTTTCTTAACTAGAAGTGAAAAAAAGTGTTCCTTTTTGGAGGCTTTCCACTGGTTTGCTAATTACAAAATCATTAGGTAATTATAAATCCACTGTTGCACTGTTTTGAAAGTGAAAAAGATATGGCTTGTTGTCACTAAGACTTTACAAAAATAAGCCCTATTTTGAGAGCTGTTTTTTGAGGGTATAAAAACATGAATGTAATTTTCCTAGCATCAGTAGTATAGTCAAGCACTATAAACTACAGTGGGTAGCGGGGCTGTGCATAGCTGTTCAGTGACTTAAGCAGGAGCAGCACGGTAGAGAGTTAATATAGTGAAGGCAAGGAGATGCTTAGCCACTTAGGACCAGCAACGGCAGCCCAGGCAGCAGCAGTACAGTCTAGCTAGAAACAGAATGGGCATTCAGGAAGTGTGTCTGGCATAGCTATACAGTGATGGCAGCAGGAACAGAATGATAGAGACTCAAGACCGGGCATGAAAGAAGATGCTTGGCAATTCAGGGCCAGAAACGGCAGCCTGGCAGCAGTAGCACTACTGTTGAGATTGCATGATGGATTGTGAGTAGATGCTCCATCGCCACTGCGGAAAGTAGAACGCTCTAGATGACAGTTAACTGACAGTTCAGCAGGTAAACCGATGGTACGGCCAATTTATTTATTGGCATCAGCCAACAGTGCATGAAGGTCTACACTGATCCATGCCTGATTCATTTTGACAAATATTAGTTCTTTCATACTAGTAGCTGATAATCTGGTTTGTTTTGGTGTGACAAATCCACTGGCCATGTTGAACCCTTTGTCTTACATTAAACTGGAGGAATGACATGATAGTATGCCCATAGCAAACTGGGCCAGTTCTTGCAACAATATTTTAACCAAGAAATCCATGGGATCATTCTTGCCACAATTTGTTAACCTATAAATCCATGGGATAGAGGCTCAGTGTTTATGTTTGAGAAAGGTCACAGTTTTAGTAGGACTAAAACTTGATGTTCAGGTGATGAAACACTATTTGCTAATGTGCACCGATAGATAAAATATCTGGGGTTCCATGTCATATATATTGTAATTGGTGGTACAGTTGCCCAAGATATTTGTAAAATTGTTAATTTTGTGAAAGAAAATTGCACTTATAGAATTCAAAGAATTTGAAAATTTTAAACAATTTGGTCTATACTGATAACTTTTTTTTTTCTGACCTGTCATGCACAGAGACTGAACAGTCACGGAAGTTTTAATTTTTGGAGGGAGAGCAACATAGTGGTCACCTGGTCTTACATGCAATCAGCAACCATCCACTGAGGAAAAGTTCACCAATTGGAGAATTCATATTTTGCTGGTAATATGTCAATTTCCTGGCTCCAAAACCTTCTCAACAATTTTGGAAAAAATTGGTTATTTTTTGTCAGAAAATTCCATTTGAGGAATTCATGGAATTTTGGCTTAATAATTTTAAACAATTTATTCCTTTCTGACCTACTCTGTGCAGAGAAGTGTTTGTGGCATATTATTTCACCTGGCCATACATGCTGTTGGCAACTGTTGCTTGTGCAAAAGATTAGGCAACAAAGATTTTCCTGCTAATATGTGAATTCCATTGCCTCAAAAATTTCTAAACAATTTTAGAAAAAAAAATATAATTTTGGTAGAAAAAATTTCAGTTAATGAAGTCAAAGAATTTTTGCTTGATAATTTTCCAAAAATTTGCCCTTTCTGACAATTTTTCTATTTCTGACCTGCTTAGCACACATGGAAGTGTTGACTTTGTAGGTAGTGGAAAGAGATCTCCTGGTCAGACATACAGTCATGGCCGAAAGTGCTGATACCCGAACATTCTACTACCCGAACAGAACCTTTCTTTAAATGTTCATCCGAACCCGACTGACCCAAACATCCATGTGTCCGCCCATCACTACTTGAGAAACAACAGTGTTGAAAAATAGCAACAATCTCAAGGTTACAAGTCCATCTCTAGAGATCTTGATGTTCCTTTGTCCACGGTGCGCAACATAATTAAGAAGTTTACAACCCATGGCACTGTAGGTAATCTCCCTGGATGTGGATGGCAGATAAAAATTGATGAAAGATTCCAAAGACATTTAAGCTTTCGTGCAGGCTCAAGGTGCATCAGTGTAGAACAATCCATCACATATGAATGAAATGAAATGCAGAAGACACAGGAGGACCCTACTGCTAACATAGAGACATAAGCTAGACTGCAGTTTGCCAAAATGTATGTGAGTAAGCAAAATCCTTCTGGGAAAGTATCTTGTTTATAGATGAGACCAAGATAGAGCTATTTGGTAAAGCACATCATTCTACTGTTTCCTGAAAATGGAATGAGGCCTACAGATAAAAGAACAAAGTGTCAAATATGGGGAGGATCACAGATGTTTTGGAGTTGTTTCGCTGTCTCTGGAGAAATACTTCATTTTCTGGAACAATTTCAAGGGTGCCAAAAATTATATATATATACACTGTGTGCAGAATTATTAGGCAAATGAGTATTTTGATCACATGATACTTTTTATACATGTTATCCTACTCCAAGCTGCATAGGCTTGAGAGCCAACTACCAATTAAGTAAATCTGGTGATGTGCATCTCTGTAATGAGGAGGGGTGTTGACTAATGACATCAACACCCTAAATAAGGTGTGCTTAATTATTAGGCAACTTCCTTTCCTTTGGCAAATTGGGTCAGAAGAGAGATTTGACGGGCTCTGAAAAGTAAAAAATTGTGATATGTCTTGCAGAGGGATGCAGCAGTCTTGAAATTTCCAAACTTTTGAAGCGTGATCACCGAACAATCAAGTGTTTCATGGCAAATAGCCAACAGGGTCGCAAGAAGCGTGTTGGCCAAAAAAGGCGCAAAATAAATGCCCATGAATTGAGGAAAATCAAGAGTGAAGCTGCCAAGATGCCATTCGCCACCAGTTTTGCCATATTTCAGAGCTGCAACGTTACTGGAGTTTTAAAAAGCACAAGGTGTGCAATACTCAGGGACATGGCTAATGTAAGAAAGGCTGAAAAACGACCACCTTTGAACAAGAAACATAAGATAAAACGTCAGGAATGGGCCAAGAAATATCTTAAGACTGATTTTTCAAATGTTTTATGGACATATGAAATGAGAGTGACTCTTGATGGGCCAGATGGATGGGCCAGTAAAGGGCAGAGAGCTCCACTCCGACTCAGACGCCAGCAAGGTGGAGGTGGGGTACTGGTATGGGCTGGTATAATCAAAGATGAACTTGTGGGACCTTTTCGGGTTGAGGATGGAGTGAAGCTCAACTCCCAGACCTACTGCCAGTTTCTGGAAGACAACTTCTTCAAGCAGTGCTACAGGAAGAAGTCGGTATCGTTCAAGAAAAACATGATTTTCATGCAGGACAATGCTCCATCACATGCATCCAACTACTTCACAG
This sequence comes from Phyllobates terribilis, assembly GCF_046119375.1. Lineage (NCBI taxonomy): Eukaryota > Metazoa > Chordata > Amphibia > Anura > Dendrobatidae > Phyllobates > Phyllobates terribilis. The sequence goes on from NW_027362761.1 coordinate 290,582,598, forward strand.
CGTGACTGGCCAGTAAAGGTCTAAAAGAAGAAAAAATAAAGACATGGCCCCCTTGTTCACCTGATCTGAACCCCATAGAGAACCTGTGGTCCATTATAAAATGTGAGATCTACAGGGAGGGAAAACAGTACACCTCTTGGAACAGTGTCTGGGAGGCTGTGGTGGCTGCTGCATGCAATTTTGATCGAAAATAGATCAAGCAACTGACAGAATCTATGGATGGAAGGCTGTTGAGTGTCATCATAAAGAAAGGTATCTATATTGATCACTAATTTTTTTGATTTTTGTTTTTGCATGTCAGAAATGTTTATTTCTAAATTTGGTGCACTGATATTGGTTTACCTGATGAAAATAAACAAGTGAGATGGGATTAAATTTGGTTTTTATTAAGTTGCCTAATAATTCTGCACAGTAATAGTTACCTGGACAAACAGATATCCTCCTAAGATAGCCAAATGTAAAAAAAAAAAACACTCCAACTTCCAAAAATATTAAGCTTGGACATTTATGAGTTTTTTGGGTTGATTGAGAACATAGTTGCTGATCAATAATAAAAATAATCCTCTAAAATACCACTTGCCTAATAATTCTGCACACAGTGTATATATATGTGTGTATAAATATATGTAAAATTTATACTCTACTGTATATATAATATATATTCATTTTACCTATGAAGTGAAAAACATTTTGTTTGGATAATTTCCAAGAGTCTTGCTATTTCTCACAATCCTGATCAGGGTGCTACCAGAAAAATTAAACACACATGCAGTCAAAATAACATATAATTTTAAACAGTTAGACAGAACATGAGATTGTTGTCTTAATAAATGTATGTACATAATGTACCATCGACGTCCCTGCCTCCTGCTAGGCAGGGACGCTGTTCCCCTCACCTCTCTGCTCCGTGCCGGCGGCTTCCTCCCGCTCTGCTGCCAGCGCTCGCTGCTTCCCGGCCACGGAGCTTAGGGCGTGTGCGCGCTCCCCCTCTCTTAAATGGGCCGCGCGCGCCGTCCTAAGGAGTCCCCGGCCAATGGCCGGAGGATCTCTCCATATAAAAGGCACCTCCTCCAAAATGGAGGTGCCCGAGCAATGTTGCAAAGCCTTCACTCTGCTTCAGCCCTCAGGTCTCGTTACCAGTTACCTGCCAGTCACCTGCCAGATTCCTGCTTGTTACCTGCCAGTCACCTGCCAGATTCCTGCTTGTTACCTGCCAGTCACCTGCCAGATTCCTCCCTGTTACCTGCCAGTCACCTGCCAGATTCCTGCTTGATACCTGCCTGATATCCGCTTACCTGCTTGCAAGCCTGCGGTCCGACGGTCTGCCTTCTGACACCTGTCAGTCTGTCTATAGACCAGCCTGCCCACTCACCTGGGAGCGCTCACCTGCTACCTGCCTGCTAGCCTACCTGGAGGCTCTGCCATCACTTGCCGTGACCACCTGCCCGTCCAGAGACTCTTGCCCGCTCACCTGGGAGCGTCCACCTGCTACCTGTCAGCTAGTCTACCCAGAGACTGTCCCTGTCACTTGCCGTGACTACCTGCCCTTCTACCCAGAGACTGTCCCTGTCACTTGCTGTGACTACCTGCCCTTCTACCCAGAGACTGTCCCTGTCACTTGCCGTGACTACCTGTTCTTCTACCCAGAGACTGTCCCTGTCACTTGCCGTGACTACCTGCCCGTCTTCCCTGGGAGCCACCCGCTGCCTTACAAGGACCGCCCCCTTGTATAGTTGCTCAGAGGTTCCGCCTCCCAGACCCGTTACAGTTTGCTCGGGCCATGGAACCCGGTGGCACCCAAGCTCCCTCGCTCTCGGACCTATGTCATGAACTTTCCCGTCAGAGGTCCCAACAGGAGTCCATCCTGAGTCACCTGCGTGGAGTTAACTCTATCCTGGACACTCTGACTGCTCCACCAGCAACCACCGCTAGTGTCATAACTCGCAACCCGCAGCGCCGCTGCTCAACAATACCATGGTATCCTGCCCCGGACCCTGGATTTCTGCACCTCCTCGCTTCGGAGGCGATCCCGCTCAAGCCCGGGGCTTCATAAAGCAGTGCACCCTGCATTTTGAACTCCTGTCCCACCAGTTTATCTCTGACCGGGCCAAAGTAGCCTTCATTATGTCCCATCTCACGGGGGAGGCACTGGCTTGGCTAAATCCTCTATGGGAGAGAGGAGACCCCCTTGTGTCCGACCTGCCAGCTTTTCTCATGGCTTTCCGGAAAGTCTTCGACGAACCCGGACGGAAGACCTCATCCGCATCATCTCTGCTACGCCTTCATCAAGGAAATCTCACCGTGGGCCAATATGCCATACGGTTCCGTACCCTGGCTTCGGAGCTGGCCTGGGATAACGACGCCCTGGTGTCTGTCTTTTGGGAGGGTCTGTCCGGCCGTATTAAAGATGAACTCGCTGGTCCGGACATTCCTACCACTCTCGATGACTTAATAACTCTTGCCACCCGGATTGACATCCGGTTCCAGGAGCGCGCCAAAGAGGTCACCCGTGAGAGGAGGTTTCCACGTCTAGCTCCTACCTTTCAGAAACCCACCTCTTCTCCCGCTACTCCCCAGGCGCACTCACCCGAACCTATGCAAGTTGACCAGACCAAGATGGTCAAAACCCGTCTAGAGTTACGCCGAGCTGAGGGGAGCTGCTTCTACTGTGGCAGTAAGGAGTACCGGATCCGTACCTTCCCGGAGAGGTCGGGAGAAGCCTGTGTCTAGGATCACTCAGAGAGGTCATCCTAGACAAGAATAAACCCTCTCCATCTCTGCTGCTGTCGGTCTCTATCATCTGCGGGGAGAACCGTTATTTTGAACTAGCCCAACTTGACTCTGGAGCTGCCGGGAATCTCATTTCTCAGTCCCTGGTAGAAAAATACCGCATTCCCACCAAACCTCTGGCTGTACCCTTATCTGTCGCTGCCGTGGATGGGGGCCTCTTACCACATCCCATCCAACTCATCACCGAATCCATTACTCTGCAGGTGGGAATGCTGCACTCTGAGAGCATCTTCTTTCATGTTCTGCCTGGACTCTCTCACGCCCTCTTGCTAGGCCTACCTTGGCTTCAGAGACATGCACCGTGCTTGATTGGCAGACCGGAGAAGTCCTTCGCTGGGGACAGGACTGCCATAAGACTTGTTTAGTTCCCGTCCATCCTGTCCGCCCTTCTCCTACCCCAGCTAATCTACCTGGACTTACGATTCCTTATTGGTCTTATGCGGACATCTTTAATAAAAAGGAGGCAGAGACATTACCCCCTCATAGACCATACGACTGCCCAATCGACCTGTTACCCGGCACTACTCCTCCCCGTGGACGTATTTACCCGTTGTCCGCTGCTGAGACTCGGTCTGTGTCTGAATATATTGAGGAGAATCTGGCTCGGGGATTTATCCAGAAATCTACCTCCCCGGCGGGAGCAGGCTTCTTCGTTAAAAAGAAGGACGGCTCTCTCCGTCCCTGTATAGACTATAGAGGCCTTAACCAGATCACGGTGAAGAATAAATACCCCCTTCCGCTCATTCCGGAATTGTTTGACCGTCTGAGGGGGGCTAGAATCTTCACCAAGCTGGACCTCCGTGTGGCCTATAACCTGGTCCTTATCCATCAGGGGGATGAATGGAAGACGGCATTCAACACCCGGGACGGCCACTATGAATATCTGGTAATGCCCTTTGGTCTCTGTAACGCTCCCGCCGTCTTTCAAGAGTTGGTCAATGACATCTTCCGGGACCTTCTCTACTCCTGCGTAGTGGTGTACCTGGATGACATCTTGGTCTTCTCTCCGGATCTCCAGACTCACCGGAGGGATGTTCGTCAGGTTCTGCTCAGGCTCAGGCAGAACCACCTCTACGCTAAATATGAGAAGTGCCTCTTTGAGCAGACCTCGCTTCCGTTTTTGGGCTACATAATTTCTCAGACCGGCCTACGAATGGATCCTGAGAAACTGTCTGCCATCGAGAAGTGGCCTCGACCAGAGGGGTTGAAGCGAGAGGGGTTGAAGGCTATTCAGCGGTTCCTGGGCTTCGCCAACTACTACCGCCTCTTCATACCGCACTTCTCTTCCCGGACTGCCCCAATCTCTGCGCTCACCCGTAAGGGCACTAATCCCAGAGAATGGCCGCCCTAAGCAGAGGAAGCCTTTCTTTCCTTAAAACAGGCTTTCTCTTCCGCCCCGGTGCTGCATCGCCTGGACGGCAACAAGCAATTCTTCCTGGAAGTTGACGCCTCCTCCTCTGGAGCCGGAGCGGTACTTACCCAAAAATCGTCTTCCGGGAGAATGGTAACTTGCGGCTTCTTCTCCAAACTCCTCTCCTCTTCTGAGCGCAACTATTCTATAGGAGACCGAGAGTTATTGGCCATTAAGCTGGCATTGGAGGAGTGGCGTTACCTGCTCGAGGGGGCTCTTCACCCGGTAATAATTTACACGGACCACAAGAACTTGGCTTACCTCCAGAGTGCCCAGAGACTTAACCTGCGCCAAGCCCGGTGGTCCTTGTTTTTTGCTCGCTTTGATTTTGGTCTTCATTTTCGCCCGGCTGACAAAAACATCAAAGCTGACGCCTTGTCCCGATCCTTTCTGGTGTCTGATCTTGAGGAGGAACCTAAACACATCATCGATCCCGCCAGAGTAATGCAGGTGGCCCCCGTGAGTCTAAATCGTCTCCCTCCCGGTAAGACGTTCGTAGCGGTACCTGATCAGGAGAAGATCCTACACTGGAGTCACTCGTCTAAGCTAGCTGGCCACGCTGGTCAAAAAAAGACCCTCCAGCTTATCACCCGGCACTACTGGTGGCCTACCCTGCACAAGGACGTAATAGACTTTGTTTCTGCCTGTGTGTTCTGCACCCACAACAAGGTTCCGAGACACCTGCCAGCCGGTCACCTCCTTCCTCTTCCAGTACCTGCTGCTCCCTGGCAGCATATAGCTATGGACTTCATAACAGATCTTACTGTCTCTGCCGGTTGTACGGTCATTTGGGTGGTCGCTGACCGCTTTTCCAAAATGGCTCATTTCATTCCCCTGCCAGGCCTCCCGTCTGCATCCGAGCTGGCTAAAGACTTTATCCGCCACATCTTCCGTCTTCATGGCCTGCCCCTCCACATCGTGTCGGATCGTGGGTTCAGTTCACCTCACGCTTCTGGAGAGCCACATGTAAGCTGCTAGACGTCACCCTGGACTTCTCCTCCGCATACCACCCACAGTCCAATGGTCAAGTGGAGCGGATCAATCAGATCCTGACCAGTTACCTCGGGCACTTCGTTAAAGCCCACCATTCAGACTGGGTGGATCTCCTGCCATGGGCCGAATTCTCTTACAATAATCACGAGAGCGAATCTTCCTCCAAATCCCCGTTTTTTGTAGTCTTCGGTCAGCATCCTCAGATACCATTTCCCGTCTCCACCTCGGTGGACAATCCGGCTGCGGAATCTCTCGTTAGCAAATTTTCCTCCATTTGGGAGAGTACCCGATCCGCACTCCTTCAGTCGTCCGAGCGGATGAAAAAACACGCTGACAAAAAACGCCTGGATCCTCCACAATTCCGTCCTGGAGATAAAGTCTGGCTCTCGTCCAAGTATGTCCGGCTCAAGGTTCCTTCCTACAAGTTAGGGCCTCGGTTCATCGGCCCACTGGAGGTTATCAAACAGATCAACCCGGTGGCCTATAAATTGAAACTCCCGGCCAACTTGCGGATCCTTAATTCCTTCCATGTATCTCTCCTCAAACCCGTGGTACTTAACTCTTTTTCCAAGTCTACAGGTACGCCTCCTGCTCCGGTTTCCGCTGAAAACGAGTATGAGGTAGAGAACATTCTGGCCACCAAAAGGGTAAGAGGAAAGACCTTTTTTCTAGTAGATTGGAAGGGGTTTGGTCCTGAGGAGAGAACGTGGGAGCCCCGGGAGAACATCCATGCCCCTATCATCCTTGGTAAATTTCTGTCTGGCCTAAAAAAGGGGGGGCCTAAAGGGGGGGGTACTGTAGCGTTGGCATCCCTGCCTCCTGCTAGGCAGGGACGCTGTTCCCATCACCTCTCCGCTCCGTGCCCGGCGTCTTCCTCCCGCTCTGCTGGCAGTGCACGCTCCTTCCCGGCCACTGTGCTTAGGGCGCGCGCTCCCCCTCTCTTAAAGGGGCCGCGCGCGCCGTCCTAAGGAGTCCCCGGCCAATGGCCGGAGGATCTCTCCATATATAAGGCACCTCCTCCAAAATGCAATGTTGTTGCAAAGCCTTCACTCTGCTTCAGCCCTCAGGTCCCGTTACCAGTTACCTGCCAGTCACCTGCCAGATTCCTGCTTGTTACCTGCCAGTCACCTGCCAGATTCTTGCTTGTTACCTGCCAGTCACCTGCCAGATTCCTGCCTGTTACCTGCCAGTCACCTGCAAGATTCCTGCTTGATACCTGCCTGATATCCGCTTACCTGCTTGCAAGCCTGCGGTCCGACGGTCTGCCTTCCGACATCTGTCAGTCTATCTATGGACCAGCCTGCCCGCTCACCTGGGAGAGCTCACCTGCTACCTGCCTGCTAGCCTACCTGGAGGCTCTGTCGTCACTTGCCCTGACCACCTGCCAGTCCAGAGACTCTTGCCCGCTCATCTGGGAGCGCTCACCTGCTACCTGCCTGCTAGCCTACCTGGAGGCTCTGCCGTCACTTGCCGTGACCACCTGCCTGTCCAGAAACTCTTGCCCGCTCAACTGGGAGCGCTCACCTGCTACCTGCCTGCTAGCCTACCTGGAGGCTCTGCCGTCACTTGCCGTGACCACCTGCCAGTCCAGAGACTCTTGCCCGCTCACCTGGGAGCGCTCACCTGCTACCTGCCTGCTAGCCTACCTGGAGGCTCTGCCATCACTTGCCGTGACCACCTGCCTGTCCAGAGACTCTTGCCCGCTCACCTGGGAGCGCTCACCTGCTACCTGCCTGCTAGCCTACCTGGAGGCTCTGCCGTCACTTGCTGTGACCACCTGCCAGTCCAGAGACTCTTGCCCGCTCACCTGGGAGCGTCCACCTGCTACCTGTCAGCTAGTCTACCGAGAGACTGTCCCTGTCACTTGTTGTGACTACCTGCCCTTCTACCGAGAGACTGTCCCTGTCACTTGCTGTGACTACCTGCCCTTCTACCCAGAGACTGTCCCTGTCACTTGCCGTGACTACCTGCCCTTCTACCCAGAGACTGTCCCTGTCACTTGCCGTGACTACCTGCCTGTCTTCCCTGGGAGCCACCTGCTTCCTTACAAGGACCGCCCCCTTGTATAGTTGCTCAGAGGTTCCGCCTCCCAGACCCGTTACACATAATATGATACATTTTGGTTTAGACATGTTGCATTTTGTGCTCAAATCTGGTATGGAAGGCTTTTTTGTAGAATGATACTGACGGCAAGGTAATTTCTGTTGAGCCTGACTGCAAGCAATTCTTTAGCAAAGGCAATACAGTCCAGGGGTCTAGTAACAATTGTGGGGAACTTAGACACATAGAAATACAATTTCAATAAAATTGGACAATTAAGAGTATTCTTCTTTGTTACACAATAGAACTGATGATGCATTGGCGGTAGAGAAGGAAGTGTATAGAAAGTAGTAGTAGATGAGGATGATGATGGGGTTGATAACAATGATAATACACTGCTTGCAGGTGGAGACAGATTAACAGATGGATGATCATGAGGAGAGGAAGGAGGGCAGCTTGAGCCTGGCTAATCTTGCTGGCTAATTTGCTTTCTTCACATGAGCATGTACCAACTCATGTGCTGATGGAGTAATATAGTTCCTATTCGATGTGTACCTGGCTTCTTTTCCAATAGCACTGCCTGCGAAATGCAGTAGGTCTTCTGGCAACGTGGAAAAGGATTACCACACATGAGAAGTCTGCATGTACAACTCAACACCATCCTGAGCAGACCTTTCAGACACTGTTGAACCTCCTCCAACAACAACATGTGTAGTATTAACTTCTCCATAATTGACGGCACGTAAAGCTGATTTGGCCCCAGATGATGTTTTTGATTCACGTCCCCTACACTTTGTTTTGGTAATGCCATCAGCCTCCTCCTCTGATGGCCTCAAATCCTCACCAAACATGTCTGTTTCCCAGGTTTTGTCCAATACATAATTATCATTAATCTTCAACGTCATACATGGTTAAGGTACAGTTGCCTCTGTTTGTTGAATGGTCAGTGCTCCTTGCCTCTACTCTTTCCTGATTTCCACCCCAGGTTTGCCCTGACACAGAGTAATACTGCCATGGGCAGTGTCCCTATCACCTCAGCTACCAGAGCCTGTAACAAAGATTGGCATTAGAATAATTTTCCATCTCCTTTGGCACCATTTTTTTCTGAGAACAGAGGCTGGTTGTTCATGTCTTCCAAAATATCAACTGGGAGAAGTTTTTATGTTGCAGTATATTCCTTAGCCGCCAGGGTACTGTGTGTTAGGGGACTTTGAGGCAAAATAGAAACAGGAGGCCAAATATGACTAGCGATTGGTAACACTACTGGCAGAACGATTGCTGCCAGAGCTATTACTGTTGGTAGAGATACTGCTAGCGGCAACCACATTCTTATCCATGATATTAGTGTTATTTGTCTATCACCCTGACATACCTGTTGAATGTGCCATGTTTGGATTTATGATGCATATTGGCCAAAAGTAAAACATTTAATTTGTTTGTAAACTTTGCTAACAAACTTAACCTTTTTTTATTTTAAAATTCTTCCATCCTTGACAAAAAAGACAGCCCTAAATAAAGAGGTTGCTACTTAAGTTTACACTTGGAAATTAATTTGGGCAACAGCCAGCAGTATTGAACCTACGATTGGTAAATGTAACTAGTCAAACTGTTGCAAAACCATAACTTCTCATTGTTGTTGTTTTTTTTTTTTTTTTTTTTTTTTAATATTTTTTTAATAAAGATGTTTAACCAAAATAAAATGTATTTAATAAAACCTAAAATGGTAGGTTGTGAAGTTGCTACATGTAAGTTCACAACTAGTGTTGAGCGATACCAGGGGAGGAGTCCTGAGGAGATAATTTGCATATTCCCACTGCATTTTGGGGTAAGTGAAGAGTCTCCGCGAGCTCAAAGAACACTGGATTTTGGCTGTTGGAGCTGAAAAGAGGACATCGGTAAACCAGGGGAGGAGTCCTGAGGAGATAATTTGCATATTCCCGCTGCATTTTGGGGTAAGTGAAGAGTCTCCGCGAGCTCAAAGAACACTGGATTTTGGCTGTTGGAGCTGAAAAGAGGACATCGGTAAACCGCGCGCATTTTGAAGCTTTTTTCACTGTTTTCAGAACATTAACAGTAAGAACATGGAAGAGTCCAGGAGCCATTTGGTGAGCTGCATATCCTGCTACATGTTCACAGACTTGCCAGTGGAAAAGCCAAACTTCACATGCCAGAAATGCAAGCTTGTGTCCCTGTTGGAGGAAAAGTTGCGAAATCTAGAAAAGAGGTTAACTACCTTGAAAATCATTAAGGAAGGTGAAGAGTTCTTAGACAGAGCAGAATTATCTCTTCATGATTCAGAAAGAGAAGAAACAGAGGAATGGAAGCATGTGACCCAGAGAAGCAGGAGGATCGAGAGGCAGTCAGCACCCATACTGCTCAGGAACCAGTACCAGGCTCTCACGCAGGAGAACCATGAAGAAATACAGCAAGATAAGACTTTGCCAGCAATGAATAACCTTGTAAGCCCTCAGAATCCTCCTGGATGGAGAAAGAAGAATGTTGTGAAGAAAAAACGGAGAGTGGTGGTCATGGGGGATTCCCTGTTAAGAGGAACAGAGGCTGCTATCTGCAGACCAGACATAACCTCAAGAGAAATGTGCTGTCTTCCAGGAGCAAAAATTAAAGATGTGTCTGACAGGATATCAAGACTCTTCAGACCTACAGATCACTACCCATTCCTGCTAATACATGTGGGGACAAATGACACCGCAAGAAAGGACCTGGAAACCATCTGCAGTGACTTTGAAGACTTAGGCAAGAAAGTGAAAGAATTGGGAGCGCAGGTGGTCTTCTCATCCATCCTCCCAGTGGATGGCCATGGAACAATGAGGTGGAATAAGATTCTACAGGTGAACAACTGGCTACGTCGATGGTGCCGTCAACAAGGATTTGGATTTCTGGATCACGGAATGAATTACCTATACGATGGACTACTTGCTAGAGATGGGGTGCACCTTACAAAGACTGGAAAACATGTATTTGGAAGTCGCCTTGCTACACTCATCAGGAGAGCTTTAAACTAGAACAATGTGGGAAGGGAAGCAAAAGGCCAGAAAAAGCCATACAGCTGACAAATACTATTGAGATCTCTGCTACTGGAAGTGGAAAGGAAGAACAAAGACAAAACAATTTAAATAATAAAAATATGGGAGGAAGAGAAACCAATCACAAACTAAAATGTTTTTATACAAATGCACAAAGCATGGGCAACAAACAAGGAGAATTGGAACTACTAATGCAGGAAAAGAAATATGATGTCATTGGAATCACTGAAACTTGGTGGGACGATACACATGATTGGAATAAAAGGCTAAAAGGATACAACTTATTTGCAAGAAACAGACTTGATAAACGAGGAGGAGGTGTCGCATTGTATGTTAGAAAAGCGTATATCTGCACAGAGATTGAAGCTTCAGAGACTGGGAGTTCTGTGGAAACTGTTTGGGTAAGAATACAAGGAGAGAACAACGGAAAGGACACCATTGTAGGCATTTACTACAGGCCACCTGGGCAAGCTGAAGATATGGATGAACTCTTTATGTATCAAATGACCAAGTTCTCAAAAAAATATGACGTAGTGGTCATGGGAGATTTCAACTATCCAGACATTTGTTGGGAATCTCTCTCAAGTAAAACTAACAGGTCAAGCAAATTCTTATCCTCTCTTGCTGACAACTTTATCTTCCAAAAGGTAGGGGAGAAAACAAGGGGATCTGCTACTTTGGATCTAATCCTTATAAACAGGGATGAAATGGTTGAGGAGGTAAAGGTGGCTGGGACCCTAGGAGGCAGCGATCATGCTATTATAGAATTTTCGATAACTAGAGGAGGAAGACATGTGAAGACTCAAACTTCAAGGTTAGATTTTAGAAAGGCAGATTTTAAGAGACTCAGAAAGAGAATAGGAGGGAACCAATGGCTGGATGTCCTTAAGGACAAAAATGTCCAGGAAGGATGGGAAATTTTTAAAACTGAGATTCTCAAAGCACAATCGTTAACAATCCCGAAAAGTAGGAAGAATGGGAAGCATTTAAGGAAACCAGGATGGATGAACATAGAACTTAAACACATGCTAAAAAGAAAGAAAGAAATGTTTATTAAATGGAAAGAGGGAGGCATATCTAAAGAAGATTATAATGCAGTCTGCAGATCCTGTAGGGCACGTATCAGGTTAGCTAAAGCTGACAATGAATTAAGGCTTGCAAGAGATGTCAAAAGCAACAAAAAAGGATTTTGGGGGTATGTCAAAAGTAAAAGAAAAGTCAAAGATGCTATAGGATTTTTACAGGATGAAAATGGAGAAATGGTAAGAGAGGATGTTGAGAAGGCCGAACTTTTTAATTCCTATTTTGCATCTGTTTTCTCTCAGAAAGAAAATGTATCATCAACTGATCTTCACTGTCGTTTTAAAGGAATAGAAGAATCCAAATTATCTGTAAACAGAAAGATTGTGAGGGAATATTTAGCTAACATAAATGAGTTCAAGTCTCCAGGTCCAGATGAATTACACCCCAGAGTACTGAAGGAGATCGTAGAAGAAATTTTAGAACCACTCTCCATAATCTTTGAAAATTCTTGGAGAACAGGAGAAGTCCCAGAAGACTGGAGAAGAGCAAATGTTGTTCCTATCTTCAAAAAGGGGAAGAAGGTGGACCCAGGGAACTATAGGCCGGTGAGTCTGACTTCTATACCAGGAAAGATCTTTGAACAAATTATTAAACAACATGTAGGTAAGTACATGGATAAGAATGAAGTGATTAACCAGAGTCAGCATGGGTTTGTAACTAACAAGTCATGTCAGACTAACTTAATTTCCTTCTATGACAGAATCACTGACTGGGTGGATCAGGGAAATGCTGTAGATATAGTATATCTTGACTTCAGCAAAGCATTTGACAAAGTATCTCACACCATCCTTATTGAAAAAATGACCAAGTATGCAATGGACCAGGCAACTGTTAGGTGGATTCATAACTGGCTTAGTGATCGGACTCAAAGGGTGGTTGTAAATGGCTTCACATCCAGCTGGATGAATGTCTCAAGTGGGGTACCACAGGGCTCCGTCCTGGGACCTGTATTGTTCAACATCTTTATCAATGATTTAGATGAAGGAATTGAGGGTAAACTGATTAAATTTGCTGATGACACAAAGCTAGGAGGGATAGCTAATACTAGAGAAGAGAGAGAGAGGATTCAAAAAGACCTAAATAAACTGGAGCAGTGGGCAGCAACAAACAGAATGGTTTTTAACAGGGAAAAATGCAAAGTACTACATCTGGGCAATAAAAATGAAAAAAGCATATACAGAATGGGAGGAATAGAGCTAAGCAACAGTACATGTGAAAAAGACTTAGGTATACTAATAGATCATAGACTGAACATGAGTCAACAGTGTGATGCAGCAGCAAAAAAGGCAAATACAATTCTGGGATGTATTAACAGAAGCATACAGTCTAGATCACGTGAAGTCATTATCGGACTTTACTCCTCTTTGGTCAGACCTCATCTGAAATACTGTGTACAGTTTTGGGCACCACATTTTAAAAAAGACATAGACAAACTGGAGCAAGTTCAGAGAAGAGCGACCAGAATGGTGACTGGTCTGCAAACCATGTCCTATGAGGAACGGTTGCAGGATTTGGGAATGTTTAGCTTGCAAAAAAGAAGACTGAGAGGAGACTTAATAGCTGTCTACAAATATGTCAAGGGCTGTCACATTGTAGAAGGATCATCTTTATTCTCATTTGCACAAGGAAAGACTAGAAGCAATGGGATGAAACTAAATAGGAGGAGACACAGATTAGATATTAGAAAAAACTTTTTGACAGTGAGGGTGATCAATGAGTGGAACAGGCTACCACGAGAGGTGGTGAGTTCCCCTTCAATGGACGTCTTCAAACAGAGGCTGGACAGACATCTGTTTGAGATGATTTAGTGAATCCTGCTTTGAGCAGGGGGTTGGACCAGATGACCCAGGATGTCCCTTCCAACTCTACATTCTATGATTCTATGATTCTATGATTCTATGATACCTTCCGATATCAGGAAATATCGTATCGGATTGGATCGGGCCGATACCCAAAAAGTATCGGATATCGCCGATTCCGATACCGGAAACCAATGCAAGTCAATGGGACACAAATACCGGAATGAAAATAAACCCTTTCTTTCCTTGTAGGTTAATTCTACATGAAGTAAAACAACTAAGAATAATGTAGAATGACATGAAAAGCCGGCAATTCATCAGCGGCATTCACCGGTACCCGACAATTTACAACAGAAAGAATAGAGCTTCACACATAGATTAGGTAGATAGAACCATGTCAGTCACATATATATGAAGTACAGTGACAGTGTTGCTTACTGTACTTGTCATTTAGTGTAAAGGATTTATTTAAAAAAATATTAGTGTTTTCGTGCACCGTCTCTTTAAAAAAGCCGGCCGGCAATTCAGCAGCGGTACCCGACAATTTATAACAGACAGAATAGAGCTTCACACATAGATTAGATAGATAGAAACATGTCAGTCACATATATATGAAGTACAATGACAGTGTTGATTACTGTACTTGTCATTTAGTGTTAAAATAAAGGATTTATTTTAAAAAAAATTGGCGTGGGGTTCCCCTTAATTTTAGGCTCTAGCGGAGGTTAAGCAGACAGCTGGGGCAAATGTTTGAAGCCTGGGAAGGGGGTAATACCCATGGAGCTTCCCAGGCTACTAATATCAGCCCCCAGCTGAATACCTAGCCTTTACTAGCTATTAAAATGGGGGAACCCCCCCAAAAAAATAACGTGGGGTCCCCCCTAATTTAATAGCTAGCACAGGCTAGGCAGACAGCTGGGGGCTCATATTAATAGCCCAGGAAGGGTGCCATGAATATTGGCCCCCTCCCAGGCTAGAAACACCAGCCGTCAGCCGCCCCAGAAATGGCGCATCCATAGGATGCGCCAATTCTGGCACTTAGCCTCGCTCTTCCCACTGCCCTGTAGCGGTGGCAGTGGGGTAATGGGGTTGGGGTTGATGTCAGCTTATAATGCCAGCTGACATCAAGCCCAGGTTAGTAATAGAGAGGCGTCTATAAGACACCCCCATTACTAACCCCATAGTCAAAGTTAAAGAAAAACCCAAACACCCAGAATAAAGTCCTTTAATTGAAATAAACACACAATTCTTTATTGTGGATGAGGTTGCTTTATTATTTTACTTTTATTGCAGAAGACATTGGCTTCAGCTGGAATGGGCGTGACGGTAAGTATGGTTTAATTTAGAACAATAAAGAATTGTGTGTTTATTTCAATTAAAGGACTTTTTTCTGGGTTTTTGTTTTTTTAAATACTTTACTAGAAATTCATGGTGGTCATGTCTAATATTGGCATGACCCCATGAATTTCGGGCTTAGGGCCAGCTGATAATGCCAAGCTGGCCTTAACCCCTTTATTACCGAGTGAGCCACCGCACCAGGGCCCTGGATGAGTTGGGTACAGCGCCAGAAGATGGCGCTTCTATGAACGCGCCATTTTCTGGGGCGGCTGCGGACTGCAATTTGCAGCGGGGGTGGCCCAGAAAGCTTGGGTCTCCCTGCGCTGCGGATTCCAGCCCCCAGCTGCCTAGTTGTATCTGGCTGGGCACAAAAATAGGGCGAAGCCCCACGCATTTTTTTTTTTAATTATTTCATGAAATTCATGGAATAATTAAGAAAAAAAGGGCTTCCCTATATTGTTGTGTCCAACCAGGTACAAATAGGCAGCTGGTGGTTGGGGGCAGCCCATTCCTGCCTGCTGTACCTGGCTGGACACAAATATAGTGCGAAGCCCCACGTCAATTTTTTTTTAATTATTTCATGAAATAATTTTTTTAAAAAAGGGCTTCCCTATATTGTTGTGTCCGGCCAGGTACAAATAGGCAGCTGGTGGTTGGGGGCAGCCTGTTCCTGCCTGCTGTACCTGGCTGGACAAAAATATAGGGCGAAGCCCCACATCAATTTTTTTTAAAATAAATCCTTTATTTTAACACTAAATGACATTTGAGGAGTTAATAAAGATGCAGTCCCTAAATTATTATTTATTTTTTAATTAATTTTTCCCAAAACTTTTAACGTGGGCTTCGCCATATTTTTGTATGCCAGCCAGGTACAGCATCCAGCTTCTATGAACGCGCCATTTTCCGGGGTGGCTGCGGACTGCAATTTTCAGCGGGGGGGGGCAGAAAGCTTGGGCCTCCCTGCGCTGCAGATTCCATCCCCCAGCTGCCTAGTTGTACCTGGCTGGACACAAAAATAGGGAGAAGCTTCACGTATTTTTTTTTTAAAATTATTTCATGAAATTCATGAAATAATTAAGAAAAAAAGGGCTTCCCTATATTGTTGTGTCCAACCAGGTACAAATAGGCAGCTGGTGGTTGGGGCTAGCCCGTTCATGCCTGCTGTACCTGGCTGGACACAAATATAGTGCGAAGCCCCACGTCAATTTTTTTTAAACCATTTCAGGAAATTCATGAAATAATTAAAAAAAATTGATGTGGGGCTTCGCCCTATATTTGTGTCCAGTCAGGTACAGCAGGCAGGAACGGGCTGCCCCCAACCACCAGCTGCCTATTTGTACCTAGCCGGACACAACAATATAGGGAAGCCCTTTTTTTCTTAATTATTCCATGAATTTCATGAATTTAAAAAAAAAATACGTGGAGCTTCGCCCTATTTTTGTGTCCAGCCAGGTACAACTAGGCAGCTGGGGTCTGGAATCTGCAGCGCAGGGAGGCCCAAGCTTTCTGGGCCCCACCCGCTGCAAATTGCAGTCCGCAGCCGCCCCGGAAAATGGCGCGTTCATAGAAGCGCCATCTTCTGGCGCTGTACCCAACTCATCCAGGGCCCTGGTGCGGTGGCTCACTGGGTAATAAAGGGGTTAAGGCCAGCTTGGCATTATCAGCTGGCCCTAAGCCCGAAATTCATGGGGTCACGCCAATATTAGACATGACCACCATGAATTTCTAGTAAAGTATTTAAAAAAAACACAAACACCCAGAAAAAAGTCCTTTAATTGAAATAAACACACAATACTTTATTGTTCTAAATTAAACCATACTTACCATCACGCCCATTCCAGCTGAAGCCAACGATCTCCTGCAATAAAAGAAAAATAATAAAGCAACATCATTTTTACCTTTCCATGGTTCCCACGACGGCTCCAGCTCTGCTACATCGAGATGACAGGCTAGACCGCAGCAGAACGCTGCCATCCAGCCTGTCATCCCGCGGACACTGAGAAGCGCAGGCATGCTTGCGCTCCTCAGTGTCTGGCTGTGATGGCATCCAGATGAGCCGAGGTCATGTCCAATGAACTCGGCGCACCTCATGCACGTCACTGACAGCGTGGGAGAATTCTCACGCTGAAGCGCTGAGTGCAGTAGAATTTTCCCACGCTGTCAGTGACGTGCATGAGGTGAGCTGAGTTCATTGGACATGACCTCGGCTCATCTGGATGCCGTCACAGCGAGACACTGAGGAGCGCAAGCATGCCTGCGCTTCTCAGTGTCTGCGGGATGACAGGCTGGATGGCAGCGTTCTGCTGCGGTCCAGCCTGTCATCTCGATGTAGCAGAGCTGGAGCCGTCCTGGGAACCATGGAAAGGTAAGGATGATGTTGGTTTATTATTTTTCTTTTATTGCAGGAGATCGTTGGCTTCAGCTGGAATGGGCGTGACTGTAAGTACGGTTTAATTTAGAACAATAAAGAATTGTGTCTTTATTTCAATTAAAGGACTTTTTTCTGGGTGTTTGTGTTTTTTTTAAATACTTTACTAGAAATTCATGGTGGTCATGTCTAATATTGGCGTGACCCCATGAATTTCGGGCTTAGGGCCAACTGATAATGCCAAGCTGGCCTTAACCCCTTTATTACCCAGTGAGCCACCGCACCAGGGCCCTGGATGAGTTGGGTACAGCGCCAGAAGATGGCGCTTCTATGAACGCGCCATTTTCCGGGGCGGCTGCGGACTGCAATTTGCAGCGGGTGGGGCCCAGAAAGCTTGGGCCTCCCTGCACTGCGGATTCCAGCCCC
This sequence comes from Phyllobates terribilis, assembly GCF_046119375.1. Taxonomy (NCBI): domain Eukaryota; kingdom Metazoa; phylum Chordata; class Amphibia; order Anura; family Dendrobatidae; genus Phyllobates; species Phyllobates terribilis. Next base: position 290,599,890 of record NW_027362761.1, read on the forward strand.
CAGCTGCCTTGTTGTACCTGGCTGGACACAAAAATAGGGCGAAGCCCCATGTATTTTTTTTTTTTAATTATTTCATGAAATTCATGGAATAATTAAGAAAAAAAGGGCTTCCCTATATTGTTGTGTCCGGCTAGGTACAAATAGGCAGCTGGTGGTTGGGGGCAGCCCATTCCTGCCTGCTGTACCTGACTGGACACAAATATAGGGCGAAGCCCCACATAATTTTTTTTTAATTATTTCATGAATTTCCTGAAATAATTAAAAAAAAATTGACGTGGGGCTTTGCACTATATTTGGGTCCAGCCAGGTACAGCAGGCAGGAACGGGCTGCCCCCAACCACCAGCTGCCTATTTGTACCTGGTTGGACACAACAATATAGGGAAGCCCTTTTTTTCTTAATTATTCCATGAATTTCATGAAATAATTAAAAAAAACAAAACATGGAGCTTCTCCCTATTTTTGTGTCCAGCCAGGTACAACTAGGCAGCTGGGGGGTTGGAATCTGCAGCGCAGGGAGGCCCAAGCTTTCTGCCCCCCCCCCACTGAAAATTGCAGTCCGCAGCCGCCCCGGAAAATGGCGCGTTCATAGAAGCTGGATGCTGTACCTGGCTGGCATACAAAAATATGGCGAAGCCCACGTCAAAAGTTTGGGAAAAATTAATTAAAAAATAAATAATAATTTAGGGACTGCATCTTTATTAACTCCTCAAATGTCAGTTAGTGTTAAAATAAAGGATTTATTTAAAAAAAAAATGGCTTGGGATCCCCCATAATTTTAGTCTCTAGCGGAGGTTAAGCAGACGGCTGGGGCAGATGTTTGAAGCCTGGGAAGGGGGTAAAACCCACGGAGCTTCCCAGGCTACTAATATCAGCCCCCAGCTGAATACCTAGCCTTTACTAGCTATTAAAATGGGGGACCCCCCCCAAAAAAATGACGTGGGGTCCCCCCTATTTTAATAGCTAGCAAAGGCTAGGCAGACAGCTGGGGGCTGATATTAATAGCCCAGGAAGGGTGCCATGAATAATGGCCCCCTCCCAGGCTAGAAACACCAGCCATCAGCCGCCCCAGAAATGGCGCATCCATAGGATGCGCCAATTCTCTCACTTAGCCTCGCTCTTCCACGCTGCCCTGGTGCGGTGGCAGGGGGTAATAGGGTTGGGGTTCATGTCAGCGGCAGCTGCCATGAAGCCCAGGTTAGTAATGATGGGCGTCTATAAGACACCCCCATTACTAACCTACAAAGTGTTAAAAAGAAAAAACACACTACACCCAGAAAAAAATTATTTATTTGAAATAAAACACACAATTTTATTTAATTCTTAGTTTACTAAAAATAATAGTTACCTGTCCACGTTCCTGCGCTGATCTCCCATGCACAGCTGTCACATCTGGAGATGGTGACAGCTGTCATGGCTGCTGTAAGCTCACGCTGCCGGGAACACGTCCGCTCCCGGCAGCGGGAGCCACTGACTGAGGTCACCGGAGTGCATTCAGTCAGCGCAGCTCCGGAGACCTCCTTTACGGCACTGCTGTACCGTGGGAATTTCTCACGATACAGCAGGGCCGTAAAGGAGCTAACCGGAGCAGCGCTGCCTGAACTCCGGTGAACCCTTACGGCCCCGTCATTCTAGCGGCGGCAGCGGTTCAGAGTGGTCACATTCTATGTGGCTGCTCTGAACTGGAGATCTTCGTGGGACACTCGTGGACTGCTACGGAGGGGTAAGGATAAGGTTGTGGTTTATTATTTTATATTTTATTACAGGAGATCGATGGCTTCGGGGAATTAGGTGTCTTGGTGAGTATAGGTGTAGTTTTTTATTTTTTACTTTATTTTAGGTGGCGATCGGCGGGGACAGGTAATGTATGAACTAATTTCTTTTAGGTAACCACTGGCCACCAATGACATGTATTTAACATTTATTGGGGACACAGTAGGGCAATTTAAATAGCAGGATCAGGCTGATGGGAACTACTGCTCCCATCGAGCTGATCCTGCTGGCACGAGTGGACGGGAGACAGACATAGGCCGATGGGAGTAGTAGTGTCACATCGGCCTATGTCTGCCTGCACGCACACACCCGCACACATCGCACAGACACCGCGCACACACCCCGCACACACACCCCGCACACACACTAATCATGACGGGTCTGGGAGGTGAGGCTGACCTGTGCGGCCGTGGGAAAGTTCATGTGAGTTCATGCAGTCAAGCATGAACTCACATGAACCCTCTGAGGGCACCGCGGCGACTTCAAATGAACAGCTGATCGGCATCACCTGATACCTCAGCTGTTCATTTGAAATAACCGGCGGGAAAGCGCAGCACAGAACGGGAAAGCCGGCGGTGAAGTCTTTTCACTGCCGGCTTCCCCGCCCGGGTCCTTCGCTCCCCGCTCCTTGGTGCTGCGCTCCCCGCCCGGTCCTAATTTACGATTGGGATGGGAGGTGGCGAGGGGAGCGGAGGATCGGGGTGGGAGGCTGCTGGGAAGCAGTATGGGGCTGTGTGATTGTTTAAAAGCCAGCGGCTTTTTACCGCGCGCCGGCTTTTAAACAATCAGGAGAATTCTCCCCCGCTGGGATGGCATTCTGATGACAGGCTGGATCGCGCTGCCATCCAACTTGTCATCCTTCACAGACACTGCAGAGCGCAGGCATTATGGGAACTTCCGATTCCGGTATCCGATATTGTAAAAGTATCGGAATTAAGTATCGGATTTCCGATACCGCGAATATCGGCCGATACCCGATATTACAGTATCGGAATGCTCAACACTATTCACAACCAGTAACAAACTTGAGGCAACAATGGCAGTATGGTCGTGGGGTTTATGGTATTTAGAGTAGACAATTTAAACAGATTTTCAAAAAATAAAAAGAGAACTTTGATATTAAAGATGAAGGAAAAAAAATGCCCACATGCCTTTAAAAATAGGACAAGACCAGAAAATGTAGGTGGATTCACTTCCCACAAGTAAGTTCGTGCAACTGGACGCTGTGTTTAGATGGTGTGTATATGCGTCTAATATTAGGTATAAGAGCAATGAAGCAGGTTCAAAAAATTATTTAAAACAATGAGCATAGTTTGGTATATATACACTTGTGTTTAGGTTTCATGATCATGTAGTGTTCTCTTAAAAAAAAAAATGTTAAACATTTTTTTAAAAATGCCACGTGCCTTTACCAAGTAGCATGAGACCATAAAATGTAGGTACAATCACGTTCCAGTTGCAAGCACATGCAACTAACAGATGTATTCAGGTGGCTTGTATGCACATCTAATATTAGACTATTGGAGCCATGAAGTGGACTCAAAAATGTATTTTAAACTCGCAAACTTTAGGTAAACGATTGTGTTTAAATTTCAGGACTCAGGAGATTTCTCTTAGAAAAAAGGGTACTCTCCAAAAACAGAGAGTACCCTTCCATTTTCAAATAGAAACAAGCCTTGAATTTCGAATTTGGATTTAGTTACAAAATCTACACTTGGTGGTGTAATACTAGCCTTGCTTGCTGGCACTCTTTGAAAAAACAAAAAAAACAAAGCTGCAATTAAGGTGTTGTTAAAGTATATCACAGTTCACCGGAAATCACTTGCATGATAGATTTCTATTCACAGACTGAGAACATACAGCAGTCCTAACATTAAAACTTTGCTGCTTCTTTTCAGAGTTAATCTTTTTGAAAATTAAATTCTGAACAGTTTACGGCTGTCATATACAGTGTGTACAGAAAGTATTCAGACCCCTTTACATTTTGCACTCTTTGTTTCATTGCAGCCATTTGGTAAATTCTAAAAAGTTCATTTTTTTTCCTCATTAAAGTACACTCTGCACCCCATCTTGACTGAAAAAAAACCCCCAGAAATGTAGAAATTTTTGCAAATTTATTAAAAAAGAAAAACTGAAATATCACATATTTAATATGCATTTAATTTGCATTAATATTCAAATGTCAACATTATGTTCTAGTATGCTATGCCATGTGTAATAATCTGCTATATTATGACTACTCTGTACAACCAACAAAATTCACTTGCTATATATTACCCTTCTGATATACAGTCTGTTAAGCCTTACTTATTTATTATTATGCTTATTATTGACTTAGATTAATTGATTGCTGTGACTGCGTTGTGACAGATGTGTGACAAATCGAAGTGAGATGCTGCATGAGTGATGTAAGTAAATGGTAACACTGGAGTCAAATCCTAGTATGGTAGAAACTGAAGTGCCGACCATATGGATACATGATTTTGAGTTGCTGTAGACAGAGGGCAGCATGGAGTTAACTACATAATCACTTTCACTTCCTCTAATAGCATGGCAAAGCACAAAAAGCATCTTGTATCCTAAAAACAGATGCCTGACACACACAGACTTTTCAGATAATCATGAGTAGGAAAACAGTAGCTGCAAACAATGCCTGAGTTATAGCTAGCTTGCAAGTGGGTGTGAGTAGCATTCACTTTAAAGTGTACTGTATCAGGGTTTAGTAAGAGTTGAAAAGAAAAATCTAAAAAAAACTTTAGACTGAGCTTCAGTTAGTATAGTTTGTCAAAAATGAAGGAGACCAACTGAACTGCATGGAATTTCTGCCATTAGGAAAAAGGTGAGAATTACCCCTATAGAAGTGAGCTTTTATATGCACAGAGTACATCCACTGATAGGGCAAAGACTTTCTGTCAACAGAGTAAAGAGACTGTGAGTGTGGGCAACTGAGGGGTGGAAACTGTGTGATTATGCTTGAAGAGAACACAAATTGCCATTGAATTTATTTGTGGACATTGCTGCCACAAAATAATCGGGTTGTGACAAACACAGCGTACGCTAAGTTTCCTTGATAGTAACACAGACTGTGTTGAATTTGAGGAGGAGCTTCTAAAAAGATTTCCATAAAGCTGTTTCAAGTGCTAGCTCAGTATATTACTGTAATGTTTCAAGAGTCAGCCCATGGGTAGCATGGTGGCTTAGTGGTGGTTGTTGCTTTTGCAGCACTGGAGTCCTGGGTTTAAATCCCACCAAGGACAAAATGTCATGCTAGGTATGGGAAGGACCCAGCATATGACGATGGGAAAAGGGGGGAAGCACAAAAACTAGGGAAAGGGAGAGTGGATACCCCTAGGCAGATCTAACAATGCCCTAACTCCCCTATCGTCCCTAAATAGGTTCCGCACCTATCGCCGAGCAGGATACCTAATCCCTGACTGACCCTAGAGATAAGCCCTAGATAGGGAGGGGAAGGGGTGAGCACTAGTCAGCCCCATTACAACTAAAGACAAACAAGGCAAACAGACAAGGGGATACGCTTAGCTTTGAGAAGACACCAACGAGATCACGACAACAATCCACCAAGGAACTCCAAGAAGAAACTAGCCAACTGCTAGAACTCCAGGCTTGATCAGAGGAAAATACTTCTATCACCGGCGACTCTCTGGAGACACTGAGGGTTTTTAAAGATCAAGCAAGGTTGTGTTAATTAGCAGCAGAAGGTGGAGATCACCACTGGGTCCTATTGAGAGAAAGATGATAAATGATCAAGAAGGTGTCTGCAAGGCCAAACGCAGTGACCTTCTACAGCCGGATCCAGAACGACTGTCTATCAAACCTGATATACTCGTGACACAACATGTGCAAGGAGTTTGTATGATTTCTTTGTGTTTGAGTGGGTTTTCTCCTGCTTCCTCACGTATTACAAAAAAATACGGATAGGGAATTTAGATTGTGAGCCTAAATGGGTACAGCAATGATAATATCTGTAAAGTCCTGCAGAATATGATTGCGCAATAGTAATTAAGTATAATAAATAAATGTTTTTCTCAATTCAAAATATTGATTTTAGTGAGGCTGTTCAAAACTCCTAGTTCATTTCCTAATGTGTGTAAGTTTGCTGAATTGTCATGTGTATATGCCTTCCTACCTTTTACCAAAAAAGATTAGGCCCTAAAACTTACATTTTTTAAAAAAGACAAATCACTATCCAGCAGCCCTTACATATTGTCACACTTGCTGCATAAGATAGAAGTTTCTGTTACTGGACAAGCATGTCTATAGCTGTCCATTATCCAAAGGGGCATAGCTCTCAAATGAGCACATCTACCTTTTTATTCTAATAAATGGTGGGATGTTAGGGCACAGACCTTTAGCTTAGGGTTGTATGGTGAATAGTACCACTAAAAAGATATTCATCTTACTAAATATCAACACATTTTTAAATCAGTGTTATAAGTGAAGAAACTAAAGCAAAAAGTTGGGTAAGATGATACTTTAAAATCAATCTTGAACGATATAAAGAAGAAGACTTTGTAATGGACTAGTAGTAGTGTTCTGTTAGATGGCCACAAGAAGCATTAGTATGCAGTAATTTTTGCCAAAGGGGATGTAACTTAGTATTCACTGACTTGATGACTCAAATTTTCAGAAATATATTGTATATATTTTTTAAAGAACTAAAGCACTGAGTGTGCCACATTCATAATTAATGGCAAGTAACAAAGTACAATATCCATAAAGATTGTCGTAAGGAATATTACATAATATCTGGACATGGAGATCATTAGTCATACTAAACTCTTAGCAACAATTAATTCAACTACATAATGTAAAGTTTCTTTATAACATCAACCAAATATAAGATCTCAGCCAAGAGAGAAGCAGATAGGAGAAAAGAGAAAGATAAAACAGTAGAGAAGACACAACGGAAGAAGGGCAGGGGGGGTGTTAATCAGACAAATTCTGTTCTTTGTTCAGTGATCCTCTATATACAGTATATCTAGATCTACTACAACCAGCTGCCTGCTCTTCATCTCATCTCCACTGATGCAAGTTGCAATCCACACACTCACTTGGGACCCTTCATACAATGTTTGTAAGGAATTTCAATATGTACAATGTCATGTCTATGCGCAACATATACACCTACAGTTAGATCCAGAAATATTTGGATGGGGACACAAGTTTTGGCTAGCAATGAGCAAACGTGCTCGCCACTGCTCAGTACTTGCCCGAGCATCACTGTGCTCGACAAGCTTGGTGCTCTCTGAGTATTTCCGAGTTGCACGAGCAGGAACTTGGGTCCCCTCCCTGCATGTTTGGCGCTCTTTCTTCCATTTCCATTCTGTTGCAGTGTGTCGGTCAAGCTATTCACATTGGGATTCTGTATAGAATAATATTAGCAAATTACCGGACTGCTATTTAAAACCGTGGTTCTCTGTCAGACATATCACCTATAAGACTATTCCAAAATCAGACATTTCTTCCATTTCCATTCTGTTGCAGTGTGTCAGTCAAACTATTCACACTAGGTCTCTGTGTAGAATAAAATTAGTATATTACAGGCCTGCTATTTAAAACCGTGGTTGTCTGTCAGACATATCACTTTTAAGGCTGTTCAAAAATAAGACATTTCTTCCATTTCCATTCTGTTTCAATGTGTCGGTCAAGCTATTCACACTAGGTCTCTGTGTAGAATAATATTAGTAAATTACAGGCCTGCTATTTAAAACGGTGGTTCTCTCTAAGGCGTATCTGATATAACTGCGGTTCAAATCCAGCCATTTGTAGTGGACATGGAAAATATTGTCCTCCATTTATAGATTGTAGCAGTTTGTCAGTGTACACTATTTTACAGCTCCATTTGCATGTTTGCAGAATACAGCCTGCTTTTTTTACTTTTATTCATATTACTGTATTGTGGAAGCAGAGGAACTTTTTTTCAATGATCAGACGCACGTGATCCATATGACTGCTGTAATAATACAGAAATTTTGTGGAGCGTGCCAAATATTCCACTCATTTTAAAGTCAGCCACCTGTGTTTTGTTGAACCAATTGACACTTGGTCGCTGACAAATGCCATACTATTAGGAGACTGTCTGAAACCGTGGCCATCAGATATTATCCCATAAGACTGCCTTAAAAATCCAGCAATTATTGTGAGGGTGTCAAATATTACACTCCATTTAAAGTATTGCAGTTGAGAGTTCAAACTTATTCTCAGTTGGCTGCTGACAAATAGCATATCTGTGAACAATGTATTATGCATTTTGCCACTTTTGCGGACTGACAAAAAAAATATAAAAAAATCAAGCTAAAATGGAAAAAATGTTAAGAATCATTCTTTCCAGGGTAGTGAATAGTATATAAGGACAAATAAATAAAAGAAAAATAAAGTTATGGACTGTGGAAGACATTTATGCGACCAGAATGAACACTCATCTGTAGCACATGTTCCTATTGTCAATACATCTAAAAGCATTCTCGATAGGTAATAGAATAGATTTAAATTTTTTTTGGGCCGCACATACAGCACGCAGTATAAGGCAATAATACCTGGATGGATCAGTGTAATGCGCTATTCATACGCACTCCAATACACATTTGAAGAGACGTAAAAAAAAAAATAATAATAAAACAAGAACACAGATGAACCGTCCCTGGCCACATTCACTTGTCCACATGTTTGTGGTTAGGCGGTCCATCCCACTTAAGTGCACTGGGGAGGGCATGGGTAATGTTCTTGGACCTGCGCTTGTGGAAGGCGGAGATGATAGAAATAGTGGTGGCTAGGGACTGAGTATGGACACCTGGCCACCGCGATGAAGTTGTGGAAAGCTTCCGCCTCCACGAGCCTAAAAGTCCACATTTCAAGTGCAAGAAGTTGCCCAGAAATCTGGCAGTTTACTACTGCGGCCTGTGGTTGGGTGGCTGGCTGCATACTTGCACTTGCATTCCAAGGAATAGGGTAAGGACAACTAAACGCTGCACTGGGACCAGGATGTGGATGGTGATTGTTGCAAGTCTGCAATGACAGGTGCATGGCGGGAGGCATCTTCGCATGCGCCAAGGATCAATTCTGATGGACACACTTTTAGGCTGTGACCTGGGAGTCAGAGATGCTTCCAGGGGTCTTCCCCTTGCTGTTCCCATGTATTTGAGGCACTGTATGCATGTGTCTAATCATGTCTCACACACCACATGGCCAGATAAAGTTTTAAAATGATAAAATTACATTTCCAGGTGAATGCATTTGTCTTGGTTGAAAGCAATGCAAAAGTGCAAAAACGCATCAAAAACGATACGTGTGAACATAGCCCAAGGTGTGGAGGAGTATTTTTGTTTTGTATATTTATTTTGCCTTATATACAAGTCATTACCCTGGAAAGGATGTTCCTTAACATATTTCCCAGGAAAATCCATTTTTGGTTTTGTTTTTGTATGTTTTACTGTGAGTCCGTAAAAGTGGCAAAATACCTCTGACAACATTGTTGACAGCATTGACCTGGGAGTCAGAAATGCTTCCAGGGGTCTTCCCCATGCTGTTTCCATGTCATTTGAGTACTTTTCCCATCAATTTGGGCAATTTTTAGGCCCTCTGCAGACCACCAGGGGGGGGGGGGTGCCGGAAAAATGGTTCTCATAGACTTACGTTGGGCTTGTTACTCGGACCGAGCACACGAGCATTCCAATTTGGTCTACCCGAGCAACGAGTACCCAAGCATTTTAGTGCAGTAGTTTTGTCATTTTAGCTGTTTATTAAAACATTTTTAAGATACAGCTATATAATAAACATGTGCTTAAAGTGCACTTACTGGGAAGGACCGCCTAACCACAAACACGTGGACAGGTGAATAAGGCCAGGGATGGTACAGAGCCAGTCCACAGCTTTTTTTGCTGAGAGTTGTATTTCACCACAGCCATATTCTTTAGCTCGGTGAAAGGACTGGCATAGAGGGAAACCGTATCTTCTCTGGGTGTCCTTTCTCCCAGAAAGTCCTCTAATGCAGCTTGTTGCAGAAGCAATGGCAGCCCGTCCAACATCAGCTCGCACTTGTGGGTGGTGCTTCGACACACAAACATATTTTTTTGCGCCTTTAATTAAATGACTGCAGAGTTGGGCAATGGCAAGATCTGCAATCCGGTTTGAGAAATAACATGCATAAGCACGTCTGATCAACATTAATAAAGCAGCCAAAGAGTGTCCAGGAAACTTCCCACACACTTTTTTTAGCCAGGGCTGCTTCTCTGCAGGGATAGACAGGTCCACCAGAGAACCGGAGACTCCTCCGGTGGGCCCTGGCTTCTCCTTCAGGAGAGTTCATAGTGCCAAGGTGAGGCCATGATGATGATAGAGGCCACCATCTGCTTAGTTTTCTGTGACCTGGAATGCAAGAGCAAGTATGCAGCCAGCCACCCACACACCCACAGGCAGCAATACTAAACTGCCAGATTTCTGGGCAGCTGCTTGCACTTGAAATGTAGCCTTTTAGGCTCGTGGAGGCAGAAACTTTTCACAACCTCATGCCGGTGGCGGCCGGGTGTCCATACTCAGTCCCCAGCCGCCACTGTTTCTCCCGGTATTGTCTCCGTCTTCTACAAGCATGGGTCCCTGAACATTACTGCTGGTATTTTTCTCTGGAAATCTGCTTGCCTCCTACCAGCCTGGAATATTTCCAGCAAACTATGGTACAACGCCATGGTATTAGCACTGCCCCCAGTACCAGTAGTGAAGCCATTCCCAATTTCCTTCTCAGAAATTTTATTTTTGGTAATGCCCATGTTGTGACTGCAGTGGCTGCCAAAATTAGGGAAAAACCCCACAAAGAATTTAAAGACACAGAGCAGGGCCACAGTAACGAGTACGACATGTTCCCATTAGAAAGGAGAGGGTCTGCTATACAGTTAAAGGGTATGCAGTGAGTCCAACGGCTGAACAAATTTAGGAAAAACCCCAATAACAATTTAAAGGCACATAGAGCAGGGCCGCAGTAACGAGTACGACATGTTCCCATTAGAAAGGAGAGGGTCTGCTATACAGTTATAGGGTATGCAGTGAGTCCAACGGCTGACCAAATTTTGGAAAAACCCCACTAAGAATTTAAAGACACATAGAGCAGGGCCACAGTAACGAGTACGACATGTTTCTATTAGAAAGGAGAGGGTCTGCTATACACTTATAGGGTATGCAGTGAGTCCAATGGCTGACCAAATTTAGGAAAAACCCCACTAACAATTTAAAGACACAGCGAGCAGGGCCACAGTAACGAGTACGACATGTTCCAATTAGAAAGGAGAGGGTTTTCTATACAGTTATAGGGTATGCAGTGAGTCCAACAGCTGACCAAATTAAGGAAAAACCCCACTAACAATTTAAAGACAGATAGAGCAGGGCCACAGTAATGACAAATTCCCATTAGAAAGGAGCGGGTCTCCCATAGTGTTGCCAAAAATTGGGGGCACTCCAATGCCCCTTGGAGGAGACGTAGAGGGCCTCATGAAAAAATGTTCCCATTATTAGGAAGTAGGTCTCCCATGGTGTTGGCCTATGCCATGAATGCAATGGCTAAAAAAAAAAGTTGGGAGGCACTCCAATGCCCCTTGGAAGAGACTTAGAGGGCCTCATAAAAAAATGTTCCCATTAGAAAGCAGCGGGTCTCCAATACTTGTAATGCCCATGCACTAAATGTATGGGCTGACAAACATTTACCCCTGGGGGGTATACATGAACATACTGTATAATAAACACCTTTTAATAAAATATTGTGGGTGTTGCATCACGGAGCACGGTCACCCTGGTGATATGGTGGTGGAGGATGAGGATGAGGAGAAGGAGGAGGACAAGAGCAAATAGCCAAAATCAGGAAGCTTCTACAAATGTCTGGGTGTGAATAGGTGCATGGAAATACACCTCCAAAAAAAAGACACTGGATTTGAGTTTATGTTACGCCGCTATCTTTCGGTGGTGTTGAGAAGTCTGGCCCAATCCAGCCCTTGTTCAAATTTATAAGAGTCAGCCTGTCAGCATTTTCAGTTGACAGGCAGATGCACTTATCAGTTATAATTCCACCAGCGGCACTAAAAACCTGCTCTGATAAAACGATAGCGGCAGGGCAGGCCAGGACCTCCAAGACGTAGAGAGCCAGTTAATTCCACGTATCCACCTTGGATACCCAATAATTATAAGGCACAGAGGAATCACGGAGGATGTTGGTACGGTCGGCAAGGTACTCCCTCAGCATCTTCCCAAACTTTGCACTCCTTGTGAGAGTACCCGGAGCCTCAGGGCTTGTGCGATGGGAGGGGCTGAGAAAATTCTCCCAGAACTTTGACAGTGTTCCCCTAACTCTGCAGGACTTGATTTGTGTCTCTCTCGCCTGTAGTCCTTAGTTGTCCAACGAACTATGACCTCTGCCTACAGCGTTTTCAGATGGGAATTTTTTTAATAGTTCCGCAACAAGGGCCTTCTGGTACAGCCCCATTTTTCTTATAGACCTGTCTGCCTCAGGAATAAGAGAAATAAAGTTCTGTTTGTAGAGTGGGTCTAGAAGTGTCACCAACCAGTAATGACTGTCATCCAAAATTTTGAGAACGCGAGTGTCATGGGAAAGGTAGCGTAACATAAACTCAGCAATGCGTGCCAGACTGCTAACAGACAAGACTTTCGTGTTGTCACCAAGAGGACTAGTGACCATGCTCTCCTCCTCCTCTCTGTCCTCAGGCCATCCACACTGAACAAACGGTATGACAGATGTGCTGGTAGTACCATCTATAGCGCATGACACTAGCTCCTGTTCTTCCTCCTCCTCCTTGTCTTTCTCATTGTCACCCAATCCACGTTGGGATGGGATGAGGCTGGGCTGTGTTTAATCACCCTGTATGGTTCCTTGCTCCATCTCATCGTGCTCCGCCTGTAATGCATCCTCTTTGATTGTGAGCAGAGAGCATTTCAGAAGACAGAGAAGCGGGATGGTGACACAAATTATGGCGTCATCGCCGCTCACCATCTTGGTGGAGTCCTCAAAGTTTTGGAGGATGGTACATATGTCAGACATCCATGTCCACTCCTGAGGTCTTATGTGTGGAGTCTGAACTGAATACTGAAGGCATTGTTGATGCTGGTACTCAACAACTGCCCTCTTCTGCTCACAAATCCTTCCAAACAAGTGAAGAGTTCAAACGCGTGTGGACATCACACACCATTCTGTGAGCCGGAAGCTGCAAATGCTGTTGAAACACGGCAAGGGCGGCGGAAGCTGTAGGTGACATTCTAAAATGGGCACTCTGGCGGCTCACTTTAACAAGCTGATCCGGCTGCTCCGGGTAGGTTTTGAGAACTTGCTGAACCACAAGGTTTTGCACATGGGCCAGGCATGGTATGTGTGTGAGCTCGCCTCGCCTCAGAGCTGCCAGCAGGTTCCCGCCATTGTCACACACGACCATGCCTTTGCTGTAGGTTCAGCGGTGTGAGCCACAGATCTGCCTGCTCTTTTAGAGCTGTCCACAACTCTTCAGTAGAGATGAGCGTTGTTCTACTCGAACTGTTCGCCAATCTCAAATTCGAGCTGTTTTGGGCGGCGTTCGAGCCGGTCGGCGAACACGAACAATTTGAGAAAAATTCGGCTGTTCGAGGTTATGTTCGATAACTGTTCGTGCACCAAAATCATAACTGGATTTTTTCTCAGTAATGATGAAAATTAATGTTAATACGCAGTTTGAGTGTACAGCGGGGCGGGGGGAGGGGCAGGGGATGGATCTCTGCAGGAACAATGAAGATCTCCATTTTTTTTTCTCTTTCCCGCATTTGCAGTGGGGAGGTGCAATCTGTCAGCCTATCAGCAGCGCACACACGGAGCGAAGTGCTTTTTTTCACACAAGCAAGGGCATGTGTGATTGGCAGTGTATGTCACATGTCCTTGCCCTATAAGACCAAGCCATTTTCCCCGTCGCCACCATTTTCTCACTGCTGCAGCTGCGTGTTAGACGGCACCGCTGTTGCTGTGTGCGCTATACCTTGTTAATTTCAAGCCAATTTTCGCACAAATATACAGATAGCTTGGGAGTAGGGAATAGTTGTGATTGCAGTCCTTTTAAGGACTAGGTTACAGCATTTCCTACGACTTTTATCAGGCAGGTCTGTGCTCTTAAATAGATAGATTGTGGGAGTAAAGACTAATTGTAATTGGAGTCCTTTTCAGGACTAGGTTACATCAGTTCCTATCAGTTTTTGCCAGGCAGGTCTGTGCCAGTGCTGTGCAAGTTTTTTTCACAGCATTTGGCTGAATCTAGCAAAGCTAATCCTTTTTGGCCTATTGCAGAGTGTGTTAGTCAGTGGAGTAGCCTATCTGTGTTGCAAGATATACCACCTGTGTATAGAATACCAATTTTTTTACTGCACCTAGTGAAGTAAAATCTTTTGGGCATAGCATCATTCTATTAGTCCATCTATACTGACCTCCATCATGTTGCAAACTGAATATAATTTTTTTCTGCATCTAGCTCTGAAAAAATATTTGGGCTTCTAGCAGTGTGTGGGACTTGGTCTATTAGTCCATCTATACTGACCTCCATCAGGTTGCAAATTAAAAATAATTTTTTTCTTCATTTAGCTCTGAAAAAATATTTGGGCTTCTAGCAGTGTGTGGGACTTGTTCTATTAGTCCTTCTATACTGACCTCCAGCAGGTTGCAAATTGAATATAATTTTTTTCTGCATCTAGCTCTGAAAAAATATTTGGGCTTCTAGCGGTGTGTGGGACTTGTTGTATTAGTCCATCTATACTGACCTCCATCAGGTTGCAAATTAAAAATAATTTTTTTCTGCATCTAGCTCTGAAAAAATATTTGGGCTTCTAGCAGTGTGTGGGACTTGGTCTATTAGTCCATCTATACTGACCTCCATCAGGTTGCAAATTGAATAAAAAAATTTTCTGCATCTAGCTCTGAAAAAATATTTGGGCTTCTAGCGGTGTGTGGGACTTGGTCTATTAGTCCATCTATACTGACCTCCGTCAGGTTGCAAATTAAAAATAATTTTTTTCTGCATCTAGCTCTGAAAAAATATTTGGGCTTCTAGCAGTGTCTGGGACTTGGTCTATTAGTCCATCTATACTGACCTCCATCAGGTTGCAAATTAAAAATAATTTTTTTCTTCATTTAGCTCTGAAAAAATATTTGGGCTTCTAGCAGTGTGTGGGACTTGTTCTATTAGTCCTTCTATACTGACGTCCAGCAGGTTGCAAATTGAATATAATTTTTTTCTGCATCTAGCTCTGAAAAAATATTTGGGCTTCTAGCGGTGTGTGGGACTTGGTCTATTAGTCCATCTATACTGACCTCCATCAGGTTGCAAATTAAAAATAATTTTTTTCTGCATCTAGCTCTGAAAAAATATTTGGGCTTCTAGCAGTGTGTGGGACTTGGTCTATTAGTCCATCTATACTGACCTCCATCAGGTTGCAAATTAAAAATAATTTTTTTCTGCATCTAGCTCTGAAAAAATATTTGGGCTTCTAGCAGTGTGTGGGACTTGGTCTATTAGTCTATCTATACTGACCTCCATCAGGTTGCAAATTAAAAATAATTTTTTTCTTCATTTAGCTCTGAAAAAATATTTGGGCTTCTAGCAGTGTGTGGGACTTGTTCTATTAGTCCTTCTATACTGACCTCCAGCAGGTTGCAAATTGAATATAATTTTTTTCTGCATCTAGCTCTGAAAAAATATCTGGGCTTCTAGCGGTGTGTGGGACTTGGTCTATTAGTCCATCTATACTGACCTCCATCAGGTTGCAAATTAAAAATAATTTTTTTCTGCATCTAGCTCTGAAAAAATATTTGGGCTTCTAGCGGTGTGTGGGACTTGGTCTATTAGTCCATCTATACTGACCTCCATCAGGTTGCAAATTAAAAATATTTTTTTTCTGCATCTAGCTCTGAAAAAATATTTGGGCTTCTAGCAGTGTGTGGGACTTGGTCTATTAGTCCATCTATACTGACCTCCATCAGGTTGCAAATTGAATAAAAAAATTTTCTGCATCTAGCTCTGAAAAAATATTTGGGCTTCTAGCGGTGTGTGGGACTTGGTCTATTAGTCCATCTATACTGACCTCTATCAGGTTGCAAATTAAAAATAATTTTTTTCTGCATCTAACCCAGCCAATAGTTTTGTCCTAATACCACAGTTTGGCCACTCAGCTCTGCTCGGTTACCATCCATTGTTTTTTTGTGCAAACAACTCCAGAGTTGTGAATTAGTTAACCACCAAAATGAGTGGAAAAAGGCCTGCTGCTGGTGGAAAGGGGAATAGGCGTGTTGGGAAGGGGAAAAAAGGTTGTGTCCGTGGGGTAGGTGCAGAAGAAAGACCATCTTCCAGCCAAACTAAAATGTCTACTTCTTTTAGCGGACAATGTGATAAGATCCCTTTCTTACGGCCACGCCAATCGCTACAAATTCCAGATGAGGCACAAAAACAGCAGGTGCTTCAACGGATATCAAGTGCTCCTTTAAGTGGGCTCTCCTCCACATCAACTTCAACATCACAAATACTCCAGTCCTCAAAGGTGTCACCCAAATCGCACTTGCTTCCTCACAGCTCCCAAATCTCCAGCTGCCCGTCTGAGTATGAGGTAGAACAGATGGTTGAGTCTGCAGAGCTGTTTACTCATACTATAGCCTGGGAATCAGAGGTCGACTCCAGCGCTTCTGTGAATCCAGACGAGGAAATGATCTGCACTGATGCCCAGAATCTTTATGAGTCGGATCCAGGACCAGACGCAGAAGGTTCTGACCATAATGTAGACCCTCATTCCCAAACTGTAACTCCTGTTGGTGGAGACAATGAGGAAGACGATGATAAGACTCAAATACCTGATTGGAGCGACAACTTTAGTTTTTTGTCAGGGCAGGAACAGGTTGGCTCTGAGGACGACGGGTGTGATAACGCACAGGGTGATGATGATGAGGTCGGAGATCCCACTTACTGTCAACCCACAGTCAGCCAAGAGATGAGGTCAGCAGAGGAGGTGGAGGAAGATGCTAGTGACGACGAGGTCAGGTTGCGCCTTCCTGGACAGAGACGTAGTACTGGAAGCACGTCAACAACTGCATCCTCAAACACAACTCTGCCTCTCACCACAAGTCGTGGTGGCTCTTCAGGTCGCATGGGTGCTAAGCCTTGCATAGCCTGGGCATTTTTTCAGATCGATAAAGATGACCCAACTCGTGTTATCTGTAACATTTGTCAGCAAAAGCTAAGTAGAGGCCAAAAAATACATAGTTTGAGTACTTCATGCATGAACCGGCACATGGACATGAAGCATAAGTTGCAGTGGGAAGCTCAGTGTGCTACAATGCGGTCTAGCCGGCCGGGCCAACCACCGTCTGCCATATCTTGTGCATCCGCGGCCTCTTCATCCTCTGTGACTGGGGGGACAGCAGTCACACCTGTTTTGGGGCGCAGACCTGCCACCTCTTTACCCGCAACAGCCAGCGTGATTGGCAGGTCATCATTTTCTTTGGAGGTGGTAACACCAGCTGGTCTTGAGCGCTGTCCGACATCGATAGCACCACCTTTGGATCAAGGCAACCTAACATGTCCGCCTGCATCTTCCTCACAGACCGCCAGTTTGCCGGGGACACCCTTATCAACCCCGTCTAAGCACAATAGCCAGCCCTCGGTCCCTCAGATGTGGACAAGTAAAAGACCATTTCCTCCTAGCCATGAGAAAGCTAAGAGGTTGAATTTCACCATCTGCAAGCTCTTGGCTACAGAAATGCTGCCTTTCCGCCTGGTGGACACAGAGGATTTTCGAGACCTTATGTCCGTCGCAGTGCCCCAGTACCAGATGCCCAGTCGGCACTACTTCTCAAAGAAAGGTGTGCCTGCGCTCCACCAGCATGTCGCACACAACATCACCGCTTCTTTGAGAAACTCTGTGTGTGACAGGGTGCATTTCACCACAGACACTTGGACGAGTAGGCATGGACAGGGGCGTTACATGTCGCTGACTGGGCACTGGGTAACTATGGTGACAGCAGGACAAGGGGCTGCTGTCCAAGTCTTGCCGTCCCCACGAGTTGTGCGTCAATCCTCTTTATGTCATTTTTCCTCCACTGCTTCTGCCTCCTCAACCTCCTCTCGGTCTTCCACCTGCACCCAAAGCCTGTCTGGTCATGCCACAAGCTTTCTAACTGTGCAGAAGGGATCCTGCACACCTCCTTACTATGCTGGCAGTAGGGCTCAACGTCATCAGGCGGTTTTTACATTGAAATGTCTGGGAAATGTGAGTCACACAGCTGAGGAGTTGTGGTCAGCTCTGGAGAACCAATTTCATGAATGGTTGTCTCCACTGGACCTGAAACCAGGGAAGGCCGTGTGCGACAATGCTGCAAACCTGGGTGCGGCCCTTCGCCGGGGCAATGTCACACACGTGCCTTGTATGGCTCACGTGTTGAACCTGGTTGTCCAGCAATTTTTAGCCCACTATCCCAGACTAGATGGCCTTCTGCAGAGGGCACGGTCGCTGTGTGCTCACTTCCGCCGTTCGCATCCCGCAGCTCAGCGACTTACATCTCTACAGAAGTCGTTGGGCCTGCCACTTCACCGGCTAAAATGCGATGTGCCTACCCGGTGGAATTCAACTCTGCACATGTTGCAGCGACTGTGGCAGCACCGACAAGCCCTGGTGCAATACGTTCTGACGTATAGCCTGGGCCAACGAGATTCAGAGGTGGGGCAAATCACGCTGGAGGAGTGGTCTCAGATGAGGGACCTATGCACCCTTCTGCACAGTTTTGAAATGGCGACGAAGATGTTTAGTGCTGACGATGCCATTATCAGCATGACTATTCCGGTGATTTACATGCTGGAGCACATGTTAAACAGAATTCGGAGTCAGGTGGTGGCACAAGAGGAGGTGGAGGAAGTAGAGGAGGAGGAGTTGTATGCGGAAGGGCTAACATCTGCAAGGTCCAGACGGTCGGCAGCACCAGGGCGGCAGGCATGTGAGGGTGGGGGAGATGATTTTACCAGGGCGCATGGTAGCAGCCAAACTAGTGAGGAAGGTGCAGGAGCCCAGGAAGAAGTGGAGGACGAACTGATGGAAGACTCATCAGATGAGGGAGACCTTAATCACATTTCTGTTGTGTGAGGTTGGGGGGAGAGGACAGAGGAAGGAAGCATGATTGTTACCTCGCCACCAACACAACAGGGACTTGGTGCTCCTGGATGCGCAACACACATGAGTGCCTTCTTGCTGCACTACCTGCAACCTGACCCTCGAATTGTGAGAATTAGAAATAATCCTGACTACTGGGTTGCCACACTGTTAGATCCCCGGTACAAAAGTAAATTTGCAGAAATTATTCCTGCCATAGAAAGGGATGCACGCATGCAGGAGTATCAGCAGAGACTGTTGCAGAATCTTACATGTGCTTTTCCACAAAATACCAGTGGTGCACGTAGTGAATCTCACAGTTCCAACTTGCCAACCGTGGGACCGTCAAGTGTTCAGCACTCAAACCGTAACAGAACCACAGTATCTGCTGGTAACATCAATTTTGCGGAATCATTTCACCACTTTTGTAGCCCATCCTTTGCAAGGCCACAGGAGACAAGAAGTCTGACACATAGTCAACGCCTAGAGACGATGGTACAGGAGTATCTCCAAGTAAACATTGAAGCCACGACCCTTGCTCTTTTTGGGCTTCCAATCTGGATAAATGGCCGGAGCTAGCCACTTACGCCTTTTAGATCTTGTCATGCCCCGCAGCCAGCGTTCTGTCTGTGTGTTCAGCGCTGCTGGTGGTGTGCTGACAGGTAAGCGCACGCGGCTCTCCACTGATAATGTAGACAGACTCACGTTCATAAAGATGAACAAATCATGGATCCGAAACGACTTTTCTACCCCTGTGTCTTCCTGGGGAGAGTAAAAGCTTGATGATTGGTTAAAATCACCCTACCAACCGTTTTAAGCTTTCAAATTACTAATCATGTTTATCTGTATCTTGACTGGAAAATAATTTGGGCTTTGTAGCAGTGTGCAGCACTGATCCTATTAGGCCATCTATAATAAGCTTCACCAGATTTAAAATTAAAAATAATTTTTAGCTGCATCTAGCCCGGAAAATAATTTTGGGGCTCCGAGATGCGCAAGACACATAAGTGCCTTCTTGCTGCACTACCTGCAGCATGACCCTCATATTGTCAGAATTCGAAGTAATCATGACTACTGGGTTGCCACACTCTTAGATCCCCCAAACTTTTCGATCAACCTTTTCATTTTAATAAAGACCAAAAAAATGGTCATTTTTGAAATTATAAGTATTAGCAGGTTGTTAGAAACTGAAATCAAACAGTTTTCAACTCAAAACTTTATTCTAGGTGATGTTACATTTTCACATAGGACCCCTTGTTCGAAAGGAGCTTCTGAACTCTCTCGTCCATTGAATTTGTCAGGTTTTGGATGGTTTCTGCTTCAATTGTTTTGCATGAGGACAGAATACCCTCCCAGAGCTGTTGCTTAGATGTGAACTGCCTCCCGCCATCATAGACACTCCTTTTAATGATGCTCCAAAGGTTCTGAATGGGGTAGAGGTCAGGGGAGCATGGGGGTCACACCATAAGTTTGTCCCCTTTTATGCCCATATCAGCCAGAGATGCAGAGATGCAGATGTTTTATGTGCAGCATGAGATGGTGCATTATCATGCAGAAAAATGATCTTGCTGTGAAATACACGGTTCTTCTTCTTGAACCATGGCAGGAAGTGCTGTTTGAGAAAATCCACATACATTATGGAGTTCATCTTTAGCGCCTTCAGGGATCCTAAAGGGGCCGACAATCTCTCTCCCCATGATTCCAGCCCAAAACATTACTCCACCTCCTCCTTGTTGGCGCTGTAGCCGTGTTTGCGTGGGGTGTCCATCAACCAGCCATCCTCCACTCCATTCATCTGGACCATCGAGCGCTGCACGGCACTCATCCGTGAACAAAACAGTTTTGAAATCAGTCTTCATGTAATGTTTGGCCCACTGGAGCCGTTTCTGCTTGTGTGAAGTGGATAGAGGAGGTCGACAGGATGGCGTATGCACAGCTGCAAACCTCTGAAGGACCCTGCATCTTGTTGTTCGGGGGACGTTGGAGGCACAAGCAGCTTCAAAAACTTGTCTGCTGCTATGACAAGGCTTTTTTGCCGCTGCTCTTTCAACCTGACGTAATTGCCTGTAGGAAAGAGTCCTCAATTTGCCCTTATCAGCACGCACACGTGTGTACTGTGAATCAGCTACATACTTGATTGCCAAGACACTTCATCCTGATCATCGCACAATGTTGATTGTAGTCATGCCTTGACCTAAACACTCCACAATTTGTTGCTTCTCAGCAGCCGACACATCCTTTTTCTTTCCCATTTTGGCAGAAAATGTAGGCTGCTTAATAATGTGAGAGAGCCTTCTTAAGTAGTCTTGCCTTTCATTGGACACACCTGCCAAACTAATTAGCACAGGTGTCTGCAATTGCTTACAGTGATATAAAGAGCCCTGACACACATCACCATCAATGAGTTTAACTGACAAACAAACAAATTCTTCCCTTATCACTCCTAAACACTTTTTGCATAATAATTTGGAACGCGGTGTACATGTGCTTTTCCACAAAACACCAGTGGTTCACGTAGTGAATCTTACAGTTCTAACTTGCCAACCGTGGTCTGTATGGAATTGTTCAATAAAGGGCCCAAAATGAAGATAACATAGATGGGAGAGGTCTCTATGAATAGGAATTCCTAAGTATTTGATACCCTGTGAGGGCCAGGCAAAGGGAAAGTTGGACTGGATGGAATCCTATATGGATTTAGGGAGGGAGACATCGAGGGCCTCAGACTTCGCTGCATTGATTTTAAAATTTTACCATGTAACAAAGTGATCTATTTCAGCCATAACAGCAGGGATGGATATATGTGATTGAGTGATATATACTAGGACATCATCAGCAAATAGAGAGCACTTGTACTCGGTGCCTCCCACCTCAATCCACCTAATATTGGGGTTATGGCGAATTGATGAGAGCAGGTGCTCCGTCACTAGGATGTATAAGAGAGGGGACAGAGGACATCCCTGCCTTGTCCCATTGGTGATTGTGAAAGGTGATGAAAATGTTCTGACGCACCCCCTGGGCCTTGGGACACCCGGAGCCGGACCCTTTTTGGTGGATGCTGGTGGTTGTAGTCTTCGTGGTGGCGATCCGGTTCCGTGGCTCAGGGCGGTCAAACCAGTGGCGGAACTATTTATGTGGTTTTGATGTTTAAATGTCCGACTACGCCACCCGTGGATTGCGGTCAGAGTGAACCGCCGCTACAGGGCAGACCGCTAAGGCTGGTGTTGTGGGTGCAGCAGAGCGTAGCATAACTCCCCACGGGAGGAGTATAGCCTCAGGGCAGTGTATGCGGAGGATGGGGGTGATGGTGCAGGGCAGCAGCAGTAACGACACGGAGTCAGTGATGCAGTTCAGGGCCTTTACTCACAGTTCTTATTATCCAGACCACGTCTGCAGGTAACGGCTGCCCACGTCGTACTGTGCTCACCAGGTGAGGGGCTCAGACAACTCCCAGATAACTTTGGAGCGCTTCACAGGACCCCCTTTGTGTGTCCTTTGTCTGGCCTTTCTTACCAACACTTCTGTCCGGCTGCCTCGGGCCTCCTCTTGGTAAACTTGGTGCCAGTTTCCCTGACCCTATGTGGTGCCTTCCTAGCAGGTGGAGCAAGGGGCTGCGCCACATAAAATGTCAGAGGCTCCGGTTTCTAGCTGAGGGTCGTTTCCTGCCTCCACTAGTTCGGGGACCGGTCTCCCCCTTTGGCCTGACCCCTTCACGCAGGTGGATTCGGGTGTGCGGTGGCGACTCGCCCGTCCGCACCCCTGGGATCCCTTCATTCCTCGTTCCTGGAGCCTTCTCTGCTCCTCTTCCTTCCTTCTCCCTCTTGCAGGCCTGGGCCTCTGTTACTAGGCCCGCCTCCGGAGCAGAGCTCATGCAGAGCCCCTGCTCCCTGCCACTTCTGCTCAGACTTCTCTGCACTGAACTAAGATGGTGCCCACCTTTTATACTCCCTTCTCAATGCACCCAGGAACTGCTTCCTCCCTGCTCCTGCACTGCAGGGTTCCCCTTCCTCAGTGTTCCCTCCCCCCACTCCAGCCAGGGACAGGGACTGTCGTGCCCATCTCAGGGGCATATTGGTCGCCCTGCCCCACGGCAATGTGGTGTAATGCATGCAGGTGTCGGGTCCTGATCCACACTCCATCCTTATCTGAGAGTGAGATATCACACCTCTGGGTGAGGTGCAATACGTCTGTAGCAACCGAGCCCTCGGTGCTACAGTTCCATTTATCTTCAGCCTAGGTGACGTATTGTGATACAGGGCCGTGATTTTGGCTATAAAAGGGTCCCCTAGACCCCTACCCCAAGCTTTTTAAGAGAATCATATATGGCGTGCCAGGAGACTCTATGGAATGCTTTCTCAGCATCCAACGAGAGTATCTACTTACAAATTTTTAACTGCATCTAGCCCAGGAAATACTTTGTGCCTAGTAGCAGTGTCTGCTAGTCAGCGGATTATCCCGGCTGTTAAGCAAGCTACACCACCTGTAGTTTGGACACTTAATTTTTTCAAAGGAAATGCTTCGGGACCACGGGATACTTAGTGAAGAGCATCAGGAGGCACCCCAAGGCATAGGGGCTGGGACTGGCACTAGGATGCCTTGCGGTGGACAGCCGAGCTCGATCCTTATAAAAGCTTTTTAACTGCAGCAGCTTTAGTGGACGCTACTGGAGCTGGAATTACGCGGCTGCTGTCATGAGACTTGCCCTCCAATAGATCCTTGTAAATGGATTTAAAGTGTATTCATTCAAATTAGAGGGACAATTTAAATTAAAAAGCTTAGAGCTGCCTCCACCACAGGGGGGCTCTCTCGACCCACCAGCGGACAGGCACCAGTATTGGGAGAGGGGGGCTGGCCGTCAGGGTTCACCGCGGCTCTGGCACAAACCCGGCGACACGGAGGTGGCACGGGCAGGAGCGGACTGGCCGTCTCGGCTTCTCACTTTTTGGATTTTAGAAGGGCATGACATGCCTATATCTGTGTCTCCCCCTCCTTTTACTCCTCCACCTCTTTTCTTTTCGCATGACTATATGCACTTGTCACTTTTCCATGTGTTAGTTGTGTCTTCTGAGCAGTTTGTCAGCTTTTGGACACCTTTGAAGGTGTTTTCTATGTGTTTCTATGTGTTTTTGTTTGCCTGCCATTGGTTTTAACGGTGTTCGAAGGTGTTCGACGAACAGTTCGACGAACAGTTCGGCGAACACACGGGTGTTCGACGAACCGAACCGAACTCGAACACTACGGGGGTGGCTCAACACTACTCTTCAGCATTGTGCGGTTTGTCACCTAAGCATATTAGCTTCAACACAGCTGCTTGGCTGAGGCAATGCTACAGTGCTTCCAGCTTGTGACTGATGTGGTCATTTCGGAGATGGAGGCTGAAGAGAAGGAGGAGGCTGTGGAGGATGATGTGCAGGATCTGTAGACTGTGGGGGCAACCCTGATTGACCTTGGGTCTGCGATCCTTGGCGTCGGGAGGACGTGTTCCGTCCCAAGGTCCGACTTGGTCCAGACTTCCACTATGTTAACCCAGGGTGCTGTCAGCGAGATGTACCATCCCTGCCCACAAGCACTTGTCCACGTGTCCGTGGTTAGGTGGATTTTCCCGCTTACTGCGTTCTTGAGGGCACGGCTAATGTTTTGGGACACGTGCTTGTGTAATGCGGGGACTGCACACTGGGAGAAATAGTGGGGGCTGGGGACCGAGTACCGAGGAACGGCCGCCACCATCAGGTTGCTGAATGCTTCCGCCTCCACGAGCCTAAAAGGCAAATTTCAAGCGCAAGCAGTCGCGAAATGTGGGAATTTAGTAGTGTGTCTTGTGGGGCGTTGGCTGCATATTTGGGCTTGCGTTCCAAAGACTGGGGTATGGACAACTGAATGCTGCGCTGGGGCAAGGATATGGACGTGCTTCCTGATGCTGCTACTTGAGAGTTTGCAATGATAGGTGCAGGGCAGGAGGCATCTTTGCATGCACCAAGGTTCATTCTGCCTCTCAGGTCCATGCTTCTACTAAGAGTTCAATCTCTCTGCCCTTATCCATATGTATGTCACTTGACAAATGGTAAGGTTTTAATATTAGAGATAGGACTGTCCCATAAGGGTTGGCATGACTTGTCAGGATGGCTTTTACATTATTTTGATCAAAATTTATGTTAACTAAATACCCTTTATTATTTATCCTTATTTACATGCACTGTGCGATTTATCCATTTACTTTTAGGCATTAGTGTATTTTGCTTTTGTCTTTGTTTTTTTCTATCTAATGGACTTAGGCATTTACATTTTGCATGCACATCAATAGACGCTTCAGTTCTGACTCCCAGGTTTTTTCTTCATGGACAGGGGATTGGCTTACATGTACTACAGCGGAAGAAGCAGTGGTGCCACCCGCAGACACTGTTCTTGGACCCTGGGGTTCAGCCCAAAAGTCGGGTGCTTTGCTGCCATGTGCCTGATCATGCTGGTGTTGGTTAGGCTGGTCGTTTTGCCACCCCTGTTGATGCTGGCCTGGCAGGTGGTGCAAATGGCCTTTTTGGGGTTATCAGCAGAGTCTTTAAAAAACAACTAGACTCTGGAAGACCTAACAGTTGAACTGGCAACTTTCTTCATGTTGGTGTTACGGGGAATGGTTGCCTGCCTTCTTTCTGCGGCCACCACACTGCTTCTTCCTCCCTGTTGGGGTGCTCTGCCTCCATCCCCATGTGTGCTGCTCTCCTCGCTCTGCATGTCCTCCTGCCAGGTTGGGTCAGTTACTATATCATCCACTACCTCATCTTCCACTTCCGCACTCTGGTCCTCCTCCTTACTTTCTGGCAATTGTGTCTCATCATCATCCACCTCTTGTGACACTTTCCTACCGTCGCCTTTGTGTGATTGTGGCTGCTCAAATATTTGGGCATCGCTACATGCGATCTCCTCTTGCCCCGCTTCAAATGGACCGGGCGAGAGGCCCGAATCTATAAATGGAAAAGTGAACAGCTCTTCGGAGTGTCCAAGTGTGGGATCAGTTGTCTCCGGCCATTTGGCATGGTGGGAGGAAAGAGATTCAGGGAGAGGAATATGCGGTCCAGACTCACAGCTACTGAGAATTGACTGTGTGGAAGACAAGGTGGTGGTGGTGGCTAAGTGACTGGAAGCATTATCTGCTATCCAACCAATAACCTTTTGATACTGCTCTATGTTCAATAGTGGTGTTCTGCGGTCCCCTATTAATTGGGACAGGAAGGTCGAGCGAGAAGATGTGGGTGTTTGTTGTGGCAAAATTTCAGCTTGCCCACGGCCTTGGCCTCTGCATGCACCATAACCATCACTTCCAGTTCCCCGTCCCTTGCCACATGCCTTGCCCATTTTAAATGGAGGACAATATCTTCCACGCTCACTACAAATGACTGAAGTTAGAGCGAACTTATATGTGATCCGTGTGACGGACAAACCACAGTTTAAAATAGCTGGATTTTTAGCGCTGTAATATGGAAAGGACCTGGCTGTATTCTGCAGTGCCAACAAGCAAATGGCGCAGAAAAAGGTGTTCTCTGGATTGCTTTTTAAGCAAATAATGAGGATTAAGATCCAAGAAAAAATTATTCCTGGTCCCTGAGACCTGGGCCTATTTCTAGAAATATTTAGCAGCAGCAGCAGACAAAACTAGAATGGAGCCTCTTGTGCTATGTGCTCTGCAGTCTGCTATATACCCTGCCTGCCTATATACACTGCCTGCCTGAAATCTCAGAAGGTCTGTTTGTTGAGATGGATATGTGTCTCTAATTTAGTTTGGTACACCTACACTAACTAGAAACAAGCAAATCTCTCCCTACACTGTCTGATTCCAGAGTGACTGTGACGAGCATGGCGGCGCCAGGTCTGATATAGACCTGATGACGCTGTGTGGCCAGCCAATCACTGTAATGCCACAACCACCATGGCTGCGGCATTACAGTGTGTGGCAGGCAATCCCTGCACGTTCTTTTGCTCTGTAAAGAGCACCAAACATGCAGGGAGGGGACTTGAGCTCCCGCCGAGCAACCCCGGAAATACTCGGTGAGCGCCAAGCATCTCGAGCAATGAGATGGTCGGGCAAGCACCGAGCAGTAGCGAGCATGCTCGCTCATCACTAATGTATACCTCTTTTTTACATGTAAAGCACCAAGGAATAAAAGGGGCTATAATAATAAATAATAATAATAATTTAGGTGCTTTTCTGTTTGACAGAAGCTTTATTGCATCAACAACTTCATCTTTCAGGATGCTCAGCTACCTATCATTTCCAGTCTCAGTTTCTTCCATTATTACTGAGTCATCCTTGTAGAGTTGCTCAGTCTACTTTTTCCATCTTTCCCTTACTTGTCCTGGCTCAGTTAGTTTGTTCCCATTGGCATCTTTCAACATGCCCACTCTTGGTTTAAAATTTCATTGTATCTCTTGATCTTTAGGTTTGTCATCCTGGTCTTGCCCTTCAGATGTTCTCTTTCAATCAATGTACATATTTTTTGCTAATAAAGTTCTTTGTCTGCTCAAATGTCTCTCTTTAGACTTGTACTGGTGTTGTCTGCATCCTGCTTGTTACATTTTGTGATTCATCTTTCTTCGATGATCTTTAGGGTCTGTTAACCATGGCTTCAGGAGTCTCTTCTGCTTCTTGTTTATTTTCTTAATGGCTTCTTCCGTGATAATAGTCTTTATATGTGGCCATAATTCCTCAAGCTTTCTTTCATCCATGTCCAGTGATGTAAATCTGTTGTGCAGACCGTTCCAACAAACTTCAGGTATGTTGGTCAAATCGAAGTTAGAAATGGCCTGTTGTCTAGTCCATTTGCGCATCTTAACTCTAATCTTTGCTGTCAGAAGTTTATGATCAGTTACAAAGTCAGCTCCTGGCCTTATTTTCACTGTAATGATTGATGGCCTGCATCTTTGGTGAGCACGTATGAAGTCAATCTGATTCTTATAGACCCCATTCGGTGATGTCTATATGTAGAGTCTTCATTTGTGATTTTAGAAGATGTTCATGATGGACAGTTGATTTGTATTACAAAAGTTAATGAATCTTCCTTTAGCATTGTTTTGTTCCTCAAGGTCAAAGTTTCCAACAATGGTTCCGTGTTTGCCATGGCCCAATTTGGTATTTAAGTCTCCCATGATAATGAGTAAGTCTTGTTTTGGCACCTTGATGATTTCTTCTTGAACTTGATCATAGAATATTTCCACTTCCTCCTCCTCTGCATCTGTTGTTGGTGAGCAGACTTATGTAACTGTGACATGGATTGGTGATACTTGTAAGCATGCGAGATGACTCTATCACTGACTGCATTGTACTTCAGGACAGCGATTGCCAATCTTTGGTTGAGAATAAAAGCAACACCATTTCATTTTGAGTTGTCATTGCCAGAATAGTAGACCCAATGTTAGTTTGACTGGAATTTTCCGGATTGAGGCCATTTTAATTCGTTCATTCCGAGTAAGGTCTGTTCTGTCCATTTAGACTTTGACAATGTTGAATTTGCCTTGGTCCATGGTTCGTACATTCCAAATTTCAAACTTTGTGATATTTCTGCAGCTTTTAATTTTCCCTTTTGACCAAGCAATATCAGCACCAAGATGTCTTTGCAGTTTTTAATCCTAGGGCATCATGAGCATTGATCATACTCCAGTTGACCATCGACTCTTCCCTGGTAGCTTGTTGAGTGCCTTCCGACCGAGGGGTGCATCTTTCAGAACTATATCTAATTCCATTACTTGTTCTCTCCATCTAGTTTTTTCCATTACTTGTTCTCTCCATCTAGTTTTCTTGGAATAATACGTAAGTAGATTTCCAGGCCTGCCTTCTGCGGAGTAGTATGCCAACCTTGAAGGTGATACACTGAATCAGCATTATATAGAGGGTACGGAAAGTATTCAGACCCCTTTAAATTTTTCACTCTTTGTTTCATTGCAGACATTTGGTAAATTCAAAAAAGCTCATTTTCTTTTCTCATTAAAGTATACTCTGCACCCCATCTTGACTGAAATAAAACAGAAAAGTAGAAATTTTTGCAAATTTATTAAAAAAGAAAAACTGAAATATCACATGGTCATAAGTATTCAGACCCTTTGCTCAGACATTCATATTTAAGTCACATGCTGTCAATTTCCTTGTGATTCTCCTTGAGATGGTTCTACTCCTTCATTGGAGTCCAGCTATGTTTAATTAAACTGGTAGAACTTGATTTGGAAAGGCACACACCTGTCTATATAAGACCTCACAGCTCACAGTGCATGTCGGACCAAATGAGAATCATGAGCTCAAAGGAACTGCCCAAGGAGCTCAGAGATGGAATTGTGGCAAGATACATATCTGGTCAAGGTTCCAAAAAAATTTCTGCATTACTCAAGGTTCCTAAGAGCACAGTGGCCTCCATAATCCTTAAATGGAAGAAGTTTGGGACCACCAGAAGTCCTCCTAGACCTGGCCATCCAGCCAAACTGATCAATCATGGGAGAAGAGCCTTGGTGACAGAGGTAAAGAAGAACCCCAAGATCACTGCGGCTGAGCTCCAGAGATGCAGTAGGGAGAAGGGAGAAAGTTCCACAAAGTCAACTCTCACTGCAGCCCTCCACCAGTCGGGCCTTTATGGCACAGTGGTCCTACAGAAGCCTCTCCTCAGTGCAAGACATATGAAAGCCCGCATAGAGTTTGCTCAAAAGCACATGAAGGACTCCCAGACTATGAGAAATAAGATTCTCTGGTCTGATGAGACAAAGATAGAACTTTTTGGTGATAATTCTAAGCGGTATGTGTGGAGAAAACCAGGCATTCCCAAGAAGACTCATGGCTGTACTTGCTCAAAAGGGTGCTTCTACTCAATACTGAGCAAAGGGTCTGAATACTTATGTCCATGTGATATTTCAGTTTTTCTTTTTTAATAAATTTGCAAAAATGTCTACATTTCTGTTTTTTTTTTCAGTCAAGATGGGGTGCAGAGTGTACTTTAATGAGAAAAAAAATGAACTTTTTAGAATTTACCAAATGGCTGCAATGAAACAAAGAGTGAAAAATTTTAAGGGGTCTGAATACTTTCCGTACCCACTGTATATTATGAATACAAACTTCATCATGTAAATGGCTATCTTTACCCATTTTCTATTTGGAACTCGATCATAAGCAGTGCTGTGTCTTTCAGTAGGGCTCCTCTCAGTGTAGCTCTGGTATGTATCCACCTCTGAAATAGAGTGTAGTCTACCTTTAGAATTCATCTTATGCTTCTGTACATTGTATGCTACTGTACAGTAACATGCATGGACGATTTTATCTTCTGCCATATGCATCAATAGAATAAAAAATGCATATTCTCATTAGAGATCTGTCAGCAGCAAGCAACATTGCTCAGCTTTGCACTGCCTAGAGGTGTGTAGGAAAGTTAAGCTCTGTGACAAACAAGATAAGAATGACGTCAAACGCATGCAGTTTTACAGATGTAAAAGGCAGAAGATAAAATTGTTCAATCAGGAAACTGTACAGGAGCAGAGAATGTACAGAAGCATATAAAGATCTTTACTGTTGGATTAGCTTGTTGATAACTTAGAGCAAGTGGGGCTAGTCAGGAACAAACATGAGAAGGAGTGATGTGCAGCACTGAGAAACAAAGTGCTGTGGGAAATAAAGTTTTAGAAATTTAAGAAAACAATCGCCTATTCAGCTATAAGACGTTAGATGCACTGAAAAGCAAATATACTGTAGATGAAAAAAGACACACAGATACAAGAAAGAAAGTTTATGTTGTTATCAGTCTGTATATTAACATTAAGCATGCATTCACAGTGCCTTGTGAAAAATAATATGATTGTGGGAATAATCCTTGAACAACCAGTTACCCTATTTAATCACTTTTTGACAGTCACAAGATATTGGAAAGATATAGAACTGTGATGTGAAGAAAGTTGAACATTGCTATGCTTCTGCATTCTGTAGATCAGTCATGCTTTATGATCTCTGCCATTGCTGTTTTGAAAGTGAACGTGAGAGATTTCTGTCCCTAGCATATACCCCTGATGATAAGATATGATATAGTATCAGAAAAAATTGTTCTTCAATTCTAGTTTTAAAAACTTTATAACAAAACTAAAAGCAACACATTCCTTAATACAGTATATCCTCTGAGAAAAACATTAAATAAAAAAAAAATCAACATTCTCTTGCTACCATGGTTTTAAATGAATCCAAATGTGTTTTGTCTACTTCTATCAGTAGTCTGCTTCAATTTGACTACAAAAGCAAGTATATTTCAATGAGGCATCACATTTTTTGCATGCTGAATTAAACACAGATGAAGTATGTCTTAAACATGGAATGCTCACTGTTTTGTATGTCAGATTTTGGCAAAATCCATAGGCCAAAGTAAATTCCACCAATCATTTTGTATACAGTTGTTCAGTATAACTTGGCAAAAGTCATGGGTTTATCATGCATACATTTATGTATGTAAATTACATGGCAAATGGAAAATCTATTTGTCTCAAATTACTCAAATCTAAAATACAAATATATATTGTAAATTAAAATGACAGCTATAGAAGTATAGTCATCTTTAACATTGCTATTATAGAAATGTATATGAAATCCCATGCTTACTCCATATTAGAAAGAGGTGGCAAGATACTTAGCAAGGTTTCTGAGCAGGAAAATCGACTTTATAAAAGAAGAAAAAAGGCTTAATCTAAATAGTAATCTTGATCCTGCATAATATTTAGAATTGAGCTGCTGGATTTTTTTCTTCTCTGCTATGTTCCTCTTTCACTTTACTTTTTCAGTCCAGAGGATCATTTTTCAGACAGCCCTAGTTTTCTACCCTGCAGTCAGACTGTTTAGTCTGGCTTTGGTGACCCTGTCTGACAGTCAGAAAATATGCTCTCAGGTTACTTTACTTCTGCAGGCACCATTCTGTTTTATCAATATAATAATGTCTTTTTTTTTGATTATAGGGGCATTCTGTGAATCAAAAAAGTTCTATGAATTGGTGGCTTGTGATAGAAAAGCCATACGTGTTGTCACAGCTAGAGCAATGTTTGCTACCTAACAATAAACAGAATTTCTCATGATTGGAGTGCTGTCACTTTGTATACATGGTGCCGTTTAAATAAGACAAGGTGTAAATGTTCAGATTCAAGCTTGATCAGTAGCTCAAGGCATTGGCACAACTCCCAGTAGAATCTAACAATTCAGTATGCAACATACAGTTTTAAAAGATAACTACCCTCAAAGAAATCCAATCATGATTGACTAAAATGAGTACCTGTGATAATAATGTAACTTTGCAGGTTTTACTGTGGCCAGTGTATTGTTCAAAATATAAAAGATGCTGTACATAACACTGCTAAAATGTAAAATTAAAATGATGTAAAATGTAAATGTCACTGCGTTTAGTGCAAACTAATAATTCACCTATTTCTAGAGATGAGTGGATCAGTCGAAATTCAAATTCACCTGTTCACATGTTTTTTCCCTGGAAATTTGATTTGCGGAGAAGTTATATTGCTGACGTTTTATTTCAGTGAAATGTGCGTTTTTATTATATGTAAATGACAACCTTTTCCAGGCTATGGGGAGGATGTTGCCTGCAAGATATAGTAACTCTTTCTCCAGAGCTTATTTTATATAAAAGGTGACGTTACCAGTGTGAGACAAGTAACTAACACAGAACAGGAGAAATTAAATTTGTCTTCTTGCAAACACATTTTCTGCTTCTCTCTCAGCTCTGCTGTATTTCAAAAATATTAAAACCCTGTCTGCCTGTGAGCTGGAAGCTGGAAGCTGGAGCAGAGAGGAATCTGTAGATGTGTCAGGTATAAATACACACAGCTCTGCAGTGAGAACAGGAGATCAGAGAGCGCTCATTCCTCATCACACTGGTAACTCCCCCTTCATATAAAATAAGCTCTGTAGGCAGAGTTATCTTCCGGGCAGCATCCCGCCCATAGCCTGGAAGAGGTCAATTATATAAAATCATAAAAGATGATTTATCAACAACAAGGCATCTGATATGAGATATACACGTATCACTCTCATCAGCAGTCTATAACCTGTATGCCCATATTAATCATTTACCTAGATCAATTGTGGTGACAGATTCTTTTTAATCTCCCTTATTATACTCTGGGCCTCCTCAGACCCTAGAGCAAAATGACTGTAATATGTAAAAATTAATAAAAATCTTTATGCTTACCTCAGCACTTATCTCTCCGGCACCGCCACTACTCATGTCCATCCATCCGGGCCTTGTTGCATCTTCGGATCGGTGTCGGCAGTACTGAAATCCCTGTAGCCTCGGTCGCTAGGTCTAGGCTTCCGGATTTGCTAGGCCTTGGAGGGTTTTGTGCATGTGCCCAAAAAAGTAATAGCGCACATCATGATGTTATGGGCAGCGACCTTTGCATGTGCATGCACAAAACTCTCTTGGACCTAGAAGAACTGGAAATCTTGGTCTAGCAACCAAGGCCCCAGGGATTTATGCTCAGCTGACGCCAATCTGAAGATTCTTCGAGGGCCGATAAAGTGGCAGTGAGTAGTGGATAAGAGGGGAGTATAAGAGGTTTTTTTTAAATGATCTTTTAACATTTTGATAACCTTTAAAGGTTATGTGGCTGCTATTTTGTTGAATCCGTGTGGAAACTAATTACAAAAAATCTGCATTTTGGCATATGCGGATTTTTCTAAAATTTCGATTAGAATTCAATTCCATTTGAATTTGTTCATACTCATGTCTACATATTTCAAATGCAGTGTAATATATACATTTATAAAAATATTAAATAGTTACTTACAGTAGGTTGAAAATAATTTTTACCTGCCTCAGAACATCTATATATCATTCAGCTCTATGTTATTGATAGCCTTTAATTCCATTACATAAGCATGAAGACTGAGCTGAACTGATCCTTTGTTATTCAAATTCACTGGCTTCACCATTTTCTTTAAATTCAGTTGTAATTCCTCAGAAAATACATGTGGGTTAGAGGAGAAAAAGTGAGACCTGCTAACCATAAGAGCTTACACTCTATAAGAGAAAGAGGACCCTCCTGACCATAAGATCTACACTCTATAGGAGAGAGAGGACCATACATGTTTACAAACTACAGAGAGAGAGAAAACCTGCTAATCATAAGAGCTTATGCTCTACAGAAGAGCGTGAGGACCTTGATGACTTTAAGAGATTACACTTTACAGAAGAGAGAGATTTACCCAGTGACTCTGGAGATGGTAAACATCTCTGAGATACGACTGTGCTCCATTGGGAACCACTGATCTGTGATGGCTGTGGTACTAACTAATAATATACAAGGTATGATAATCCGATAGGTGCGTTAGCTGCTATGGGAAAGTTCATGAGACCACACAAACAAACATTAACATGCTCTCTGACAAGCAAGCTTTATTTTTTTGTTGAATCACGAATCTCAAGGTGGTCGAATGCACTTGAAAGCTAAAGTTTCAGGAAATTAAACTCAAAATTGATCCTCTTTTCTCTAATGAAGACCCATTTTGAATGCTTTCATTACTACCTCTCAGGGTAAACAAAAAAAAGATTAAAGAGATTTACCAAGATAGGTGTTTCATTTACCTATCCTCCTTGCTGGTCTTCTGTTTACCTTGGCTGTGGCTGCAGCAGTGATGTCCTGCAGAACCCATATGGCCGATGCAACCAAATACTTTCCTCAGAAGTAATTGTTAGTTAATGGCATTTACCAGATTTTATATTACAAATAAGTATTCATAATTTCATAATTATTTCACAAAATAGGATCATAAAATGATATTATTATATATTTAAACACAATATTTTTATGTCATATATATACATATATGCATATATATATATACAGTATACAGTGGGTACAGAAAGAATTCAGACCCCTTTAAATTTTTCACTCTTTGTTTCATTGCAGTCATTTGGTAAATTCTAAAAAGTTATTTTTTTTTCTCATTAAAGTACACTCTGAACCCCATCTTGACTGAAAAAAAAACAGAAATGTAGAAATTTTTGCATATTTATTAAAAAATAAAAACTGAAATATCACATGGACATAAGTATTCAGACCCTTTGCTCAGTATTGAGTAGAAGCACCCTTTTGAGCTAGTACAGCCATGAGTCTTTTTGGGAATCATGCAACAAGTTTTTCACACCTGGATTTGGGGATCCTCTACCATTCTTCCTTGCAGATCCTCTCCAGTTCCGTCAGGTTGGATGGTGAACGTTGGTGGACAGCCATTTTCAGGTCTCTCCAGAGATGCTCAATTGGGTTTAGGTCAGTGCTCTGGCTGGGCCAGTCAAGCATGGTCACAAAGTTGTTCTGAAGCCACTCCTTTGTTATTTTAGCTGTGTGCTTAGGGTCATTGTCTTGTTGGAAGGTGAACCTTCGGCCATGTCTGAGGTCCAGAGCACTCTGGAAGAGGTTTTCATCCAGGATATCCCTGCATTTGGCCGCATTCATGTTTCCTTCAATTGCAACCAGTTATCCTGTCCATGCAGGTGAACCCCCAAACACCCCCATAGCATGATGCTGCCACCACCATGTTTCACTGTTAGGATTGTATTGGACAGGAGATGAGCATTGCCTGGTTTTCTCCACACATACCGCTTCGAATTATCACCAAAAAGTTCTATCTTTGTCTCATCAGACAAGAGAATTTTATTTATCATAGTCTGGGAGTCCTTCATGTGTTTTTGAGCAAACTCTATGCAGGCTTTCATATGTCTTGCACTGAGGAGAGGCTTCCGTCAGGCCACTCTGCCATAAAGGCCCAACTGGTGGAGGGCTGCAGTGATAGTTGACTTTGTGGAACTTTCTCCCATCACCGTACTGCATCTCTGGAGCTCAGCCACAGTGATCTTGGGGTTCTTCTTTACCTCTCTCGCCAAGGCTCTTCTCCCACAATTGATCAGTTTGTCTGGACGGCCAAGTCTAGGAAGACTTCTGGTGGTCCCAAACGTCTTCCATTTAAGGTTTATGGAGGCCACTGTGCTCTTAGGAACCTTGAGTAATGCAGAAATTTTTTGTAACCTTGGCCAGATCTGTGCCTTGCCACAATTCTGTCTCTGAGCTCCTAGGGCAGTTCCTTTGAGTTCACGATTCTCATTTGGTCTGACATGCACTGTGAGCTGTTAGGTCTTATATAGACAGATGTGTGCCTTTCCAAATCAAGTCCTATCAGTTTAATTAAATACAGCTGGACTCCAATGAAGGAGTAGAACCATCTCAAAGAGGATCACAAGGAAATGGACAGCATGCGATTTAAATATAAGCATCTGAGCAAATGGTCTGAATACTTATGACCATGTGATATTTCAGTTTTTCTTTTTTAATAAATTTGCAAAAATTTCTACATTTCTGTTTTTTTCAGTCAAGATGGGGTGTAGAGTAGTGTTGAGCCACCCCCATAGTGTTCGGGTTCGGTTCGTCGAACACCGGTATGTTCGCCGAACTGTTCTAATTGTTATTAGATACACAGGTGGTGTAGCTTGCTTCAGATGGGCTACTCCGCTGACTACCAGATACTGCTACAGGCTCAAAAGGATTGGCTGGCTTAGATGCAGTAAAAAATTGGTATTAGATACACAGGTGGTGTAGCTTGCAACACAGATAGGCTACTCCAATGACTAACAGACACTGCTACAGGCCCAAAAGGATTGGATTAGCTACATTTAGCCAAATGCTGTAAAAAACACTTGCACAGCACTGGCACAGACCTGCCTGGCAAAAAGTGCTAGGAACTGCTGTAACCTAGCCCTCAAAAGGGCTGCAATTACAACTCGTCCCTACTCCCTAAACCTATATCTCTATTTAACTGCAAATTCGCTCGCAATTCATACAGTTATAATGTATAGCGCCCACAGCAGCAGCGGTGCCGTCTAACACGCAGCTGCAGTAGTGAGAAAATGGTGGCTACGGGGAAAATGGCTGGGTCTTATAGGGCAAGGACATGTGACATACACAGCCAATGACACATGCCCTTGCTTGTGTGAAAAAAAGCACTTCGCTGCGCGTGTGCACTGCTGATAGGCTGACAGACTGCACCACCCCACTGTAAATGCGGGAAGGAAAAAAAAAATGGAGATCGGCATTATTTCTGCAGAGATCCATCCCCTGCCCCTCCCCCCACCCACTCTACTCTGAAACTGTCTATTAACATTGCTTAACAGTATTACTGTGAAAAAATCAAGTTACGCTTTTGGTGCATGACCAGTTATCGAACATAACCTCGAACAGCCGAATTTTTTGCAAATTGTTCGGGTTCGTCGAACAGCTTGAACACCGCCAAAAACAGCTCGAATTTGAGATTGGCGAACAGTTCGAGTCGAACACCGCTCATTTCTAGTGTAGAGTGTACTTTAATGAGAAATAAAAATGAACTTTTTAGAATTTACCAAATCACTGCAGTGAAACAAAGAGTGAAAAATTTATAGGAGTCTGATTACTTTCCGTACCCATTGTATATATATATATATCATCACAATGAAGAAAGCATGAACGTAGCACTCACCGACTCTTCTGAAATGTATCCTTTATTACTGCCAACAAAACATGTCAGCGTGTGGCATAGGACGGAGACCCCAAAGGGTGTGTGGGGGAGGGGTGAAACAGAGGACGATGGACGTTTTGTTGCCTTCCGGCGCTTCAACAGGTCCAAAGTCACATGAAGGGTTGCCATGTATATCCGGATGAGGGACCCTGTATACCAGGATGAGGTGCCTTGTATACAAGGAAGGGGTGCCATGTATACCAGGATGGGGATGAGGGACCATGTATGCCAGGGTGGGGATGAGGGACCATGTTTGCCAGGATGGGGATGGGGGGCCATGTATACCAGGATGGGGATAGGGGCCATGTATATCAGGATTGGGATGGGGAACCATGTATACCAGAATGGGGATGGGGGCCATGTATTCAAGGATAGGGTAGGGGACAATGTATACCAGGATGGGGTGCCATGTATACTAGGATGGGGTACCATGTATACCAGGAAGGGGTACCATGTATACCAGGATGGGGTGCCTTGTATACCAGGAAGAGGGGCCATGTATACCATGATGGGAGGCAATGTATATCAGGATGGGGATGGGGATGAGGTGGACCATTTATATCAGAATGGGGGACCATGTACTCCAGGATGAGGATGAGAAGCCATGTATACCAGGATGGGGATGGGGGACAGAAAGGGGGGCCATGTATACCAGGATGGGGTGCCTGGTATACCAGGAAGGGGGGCCATGTATACCATAATGGGGATAGGGGCCATGTATACAAGGATGGGGATAGGGGACCACGTCTACCAGGATGGGGTGCCATATATACCAGGATGGGGTGCCATGTATACCAGGAAGGGGTGCCATGTATACCCGGATGGGGGGCTATGTATAACAGGATGGGGTGTCTTGTATGCAAGGAAGGGGAGCCATGTATACTACGATGGGGGACCATGTATACCAGGATAGGGATGAGAGACCAAGTATACCAGGATGGGGATGGGGCACCATGTATACCAGGATGGGGATAGGGGACCATGTATAAAAGGATGGGGATGAGGGACCATGTATACCAAGATTGGGATGGGGGCCATGTATACCAGGATAGGGTAGAGGACCATGTATATCAGGATGGGGTGCCATGTATACTAGGATGGGGTGCCATGTACACCAGGAAGGGGTGCCATGTATACCAGGATAGGGGGCCATGTATACCTGGATGGGGTGACTGGTATATCATGAAGAGGAGCCATGTATATCATGATGGGAGGCAATGTATACCAGGATGGAGATGGAGATGGGGTGGACCATTTATATCAGGATGGGGGACCATGTATTCCAGGTTGGGGATGAGGGACCATGTATACCAGGATGGGGATGGGGGACCAGGAAGGGGGGCCATGTATACTTGGATGGGGGGCCATGTATATCAGGATGGAGGGGCCATATATACCAGGATGGGAGATATTAGTACAGAATTAGGGGACATTATCCCTATAGCAGATCCCCTCATAACAGTGCATCATGACACCATTTTTTGCTTCAATTTTTTTTCTATTTTCCTCCTCTAAAACTTAGGTGCGTCTTATGGTCCCGTACGTCTTATAGTCCGAAAAATGTGGAACTTATATGCTAAAGTAGATTTAACATGATAACTTTCAATTTTTTTCTGTATATTTGAACAAAAAAGCAATTAAATATTCCAAAACCCTGCACAAAGATAAGACTAATAATATTAAAAAACAAATTCCTATTTTTGTCATTAAAATAAAATTAAAACTTAAAATATAAGCAAATGAACCAAAATAATGATCCATTATTTAGTAGAATTCTCAAAGTCATATAAATCAGTACAGTATGTCAGCTTGTTCCTTGTATTTGAAATTTATGTACCAGAAACTTAGATTGTTATTTGATCTTATTAAGCCATTAAGCCAAAAAGAAAATGTTTGTGATTTCTTAAGTGATTCAATGAAATATAATCTCTTCATCTTTCTACAACCACCTTGAAATTTTTTCAAGTGGAGGTGCCTGAAGCTAAAACAATAAACACCTCAACCACAACCTGTGCCTCATTTGCATAGCAGCAGCTTTAATTTTGATGAAATATGCAAATATATGCAAAATGAAATTCATCTTCTAATGACACAAGACGATTAAACAATTTTTATGCTTAAATATTCTGTTTAATGAAATCAAACAGACCTGTGCGTGTGTGACAAATTCGACTCAGCGTGGCTGAAATTAAGGGATATCAAAAACTAAAGCAGAATCACAAGCACTTTTCCTGATGTGATAGGCATTTAAATGCACTTGCCTTGTAAAAATAAACCAAATTTTTGTTAATTAAATGATCTCGGCATGCATTATTAAATATATAACTTAATGTTAGTATATCCATATGTTTTATCTCACAAGCCTGATATGTACTCAGCCAACATAATATAATTTCATCAAATTTTGTTTGATATTTTATGCACATATGTACATAGCTACATCATACATTTTAGGCTAAAAATTCTATATTTCTAAATATTTTATTTGTATTGGGACCTCTGTTCCTTTTTTTCTAAAATTGACCTCCATATTTTTGCATACACCCTGGTCAGCCATAAAACGTAAACCACTTTCCTAATATTGCGTACGTTCCACTTGCGTGACGTAAACAGCACTGACTCATTAAGGCACAGACTCCAGAAGAACTCTGAAGGAAAAGTTAACAGCAGGTGCCTGAAATCTTGTAAATTTTTAAGTGGACCCTCCATAAATTGCACTTGTTTTTCCAGCACATCCCAATGATGGTTGTTGGATTGAGGTCTGATCAATTTGAAGATAATTTGTCATGTTCCTCAAATAATTCCTGAATCATTTTTTGCAGTGTGGCAGGATGCAATATCCAGCTAAAAAATACTCTACAATTGGGGAATACCAGGGGCATAATGGTCTGAAACTATGCTTAAAGGGGTTTTCCAATGAACAAAAGTTAATTTTAATCAATAGATCTTTGAATAATAATAAGTTCCACAATTGAATATATTTATATAAAATGTTCATGTGTTGAATAATCTTATAAATGTTCCGCTGTATAATGGCTGTGTCTGACCATGCAGGAACACGGTCTGGTCATACCACTTCTCATAGGCAGGGGAGAAAGCAAAAGAGTATACAAACTTTTCAGCAGGGAATAGCAGCTGATTCTTTGGTCCATTGAACGTCCTGTTAGTATAGGTATTCCACAACGTATAAATATACAGTTATATGAAAAAGTTTGGGCACCCCTATTAATCTTAAGCTTAATGTTTTTTAAAAATTGGTGTTTTTGCAACAGCTATTTCAGTTTGATATATGTAATAACTGTTGGACACGGTAATGTTTCTGCCTTGAAATGAGGTTTATTGTACTAACAGAAAATGTGCAATCTGCTTTCAAACAAAATTTGACAGGTGCATAAGTATGGGCACCTCACCAGAAAAGTGACATTAATATTTAGTAGATCCTCCTTTTGCAAAAATAACAGCCTCTAGTCGCTTCCTGTAGCTTTTAATGAGTTCCTGGATCCTGAATGAAGGTATTTTTGACCATTCCTCTTTACAAAACAATTCCAGTTCAGTTAAGTTTGATGGTTGCCGAGCATGGACAGCCCTCTTCAAATGATCCCACAGATGTTCAATGATATTCAGGTCTGGGGACTGGGATGGCCATTCCAGATCATTGTAATTTTTCCTCTGCATGAATGCCTGAGTAGATTTGGAGCGGTGTTTTGGATCATTGTCTTGCTGAAAGATCCATCCCCTGCGTAACTTCAACTTTGTCACTGATCCTTGAACATTATTGTCAAGAATCTGCTGATACTGAGTGGAATCCATGCGTCCCTCAACTTTAACAAGATTCCCGGTGCCGGCATTGGCCACACAGCCCAAAAGCATGATGGAACCTCCACCAAATTTTACTGTGGGTAGCAAGTGTTTTTCTTGGAATGCTGTGTTTTTTGGCCGCCATGTATAATGCCTTTTTGTATGACCCAACAACTCAATCTTGGTTTCATTAGTCCACAGGACATTCTTCCAAAAAGAAATTGGCTTCTCCAAATGTGCTTTTGCATACCTCAGCCGACTCTGTTTGTGGTGTGCTTGCAGAAATGGCTTCTTTCGCATCACTCTCCCATACTGCTTCTCCTTGTGCAAAGTGCGTTGTATAGTTGACCGATGCACAGTGACACCATCTGCAGCAAGTTGATGCTGCAGCTCTCTGGAGGTGGTCTGAGGATTGTCCTTGACTGATCTCACCATTCTTCTTCTCTGCCTTTCTGATGTTTTTCTTGGCCTGCCACTTCTGGCCTTAACAAGAACTGTCCCTGTGTTCTTCCATTTCCTTACTATGTTCCTCACAGTGGAAACTGACAGGTTAAATCTCTGAGACAGCTTTTTGTATCCTTCCCCTGAACAACTATGTTGAATAATCTTTGTTTTCAGATCATTTGACAGTTGTTTTGAGGAGCCCATGATGCCACTCTTCAGATGAGATTCAAACAGGAGAACAACTTGCAAGTGGCCACTTTAAGTAGCTTTTCTCATGATTGCATACACAAAATCAAAAAAAGTGCTTTAGTACGTCAGTAAAAAGTAGGTAGGAGTATTTAAAACAAGAAAATGATAAGGGTGCCCATACTTATGCAACTGTCAAATTTTGTTTGAATACAGATTGCACATTTTCTGTTAGTACAATAAACCTCATTTCAAGGCAGAAACATTACTGTGTCCAACAGTTATTACATATATCAAACTGAAATAGCCGTTGCAAAAACATCAATTTTTATAAAACATTAAGCTTAAGATTAATAAGGGTGCCCAAACTTTTTCATATAACAGTATATATATATATATATATATTACGGTATATAAATCCATCTGAACTAACAGTCCTTCTAAGAACTAATCCAGCTGCATATAATCAGTGCTAGGCAGGCAGTGTATGTGGCAGACTGCAATGTATGATACAGCACAAGAAGGTTCATTGAACGTCCTGCCTGTTGCTGCTGTAATAATTACAGATATTTGTACACAAAGGCCAGGGCAAATTGTTTTTTTACCTGGCCTCCACAGTCACCAGACCTGAACCCAATCGAGATGGTTTGGGGTGAGCTAGACCGCAAAGTGAAGGCAAAAGGGCCAACAAGTGCTAAGCATCTCTGGGAACTCTTTCAAGATTGTTGGAAGACCATTTCCGATGACTACCTCTTGAAGCTCATCAAGAGAATGCCAAGAGTGTGCAAAGCGGTCATCAAAGCAAAAGGTGGCTACTTTGAAGAACCTAGAATATAAGACATAT
Source organism: Phyllobates terribilis (assembly GCF_046119375.1). Lineage (NCBI taxonomy): Eukaryota > Metazoa > Chordata > Amphibia > Anura > Dendrobatidae > Phyllobates > Phyllobates terribilis. The sequence goes on from NW_027362761.1 coordinate 290,642,634, forward strand.
TTTCAGCTGTTTCACACTTTTTTGTTAAGTCTATAATTCTACATGTGTTAATTCATACTTTTGATGCCTTCAGTGTGAATGTACAATTTTCAAAGTCATGAAAATACAGAAAAATCTTTAAATGAGAAGGTGTGTCCAAACTTTTGGTCTGTACTGTATATATATATATATATATATATATATATATATATATATATATATATATATAGTACTGTGTTAGCCAGTAGATAGAAAAATATTTACATTTTAGAATACTCAGTGGTTGATACCTTTTAATGGCTAACTGAAAAGTTGGTAACAGATTGCAAGCTTTCGAGACTACTCAGGTCTCTTCATCATGCTAGTATAACCCAAAATCTGAAGAGTCACATATTTATACACAAAAGGACACAGAAATAATGCTATAGATAAGACAGATGATGAAAAGCAGAGCTATTACTATGGGAGAGAAAAACATTTCTGGCTGTAAATATTTTAGCACTTCATAGATAAGGCCTGCTATTTAAAACCGTGGTTCTCTGTCAGACATATCACCTGTTCCAAGACTGTTCCAAAATCAGACATTTCTTCAATTTCAATTCTGTTGCAGTGTGTCGGTCAAGCTATTCACACTAGCTGTCTTTGAAGAATAGTATTAATAAATTACAGGCCTGCTATTTAAAATCATGCTTCTCAGTGAGACATATCACCTATAAGACTGTTCCGAAATCAAACATTTCTTCCATTTTCATTCTGTTGCAGTGTGTCGGTCAAGCTATTCTCATTAGGTGTCTGTGAAGAATAGTATTAGTAAATTAAAGGCCTGCTATTTTAAACCGTGGTTCTCTGTCAGACATATCACCTATAAGACTGTTCCAAAATCAAATATTTCTTCCATTTTCATTTTGTTGCAGTGTGTTGGTCAAGCTATTCACACTAGGTGTCTGTGAAGAATAGTATTAGTAAATTACAGGCCTGCTATTTAAAATTGTGGTTCTCTGTCAGACGTATCTCATATAGCTGCGTTCCAAAATCAGGTATTTCTCGTGACCATGGAAAATATTGTCCTCTATTAAAAATGGGCAAGGTGCGTGGCAAGGGACAGGAAAGTGAACGTAATGGAGATGGTGCACGCAGAGGCCGAGGACTTCGCCGTGGGCAAGCTGAAATTGTGCAACAAAAAACACCCACATCTTGTCGCTCGACCTTCATGGTTCAATTACTAAGAGACCGCAGATCACCACTATTGAACACTGAGCAGTGTCAAAAGGTTGTTGGTTAGATAGCAGATCATGCTTCCAGTCACTTTGATACCACCACTTGACCACTGTCTTCCACATGGTCAAGTCTCAGTAGCCATGAGTCTGGACCGCATATTCTTCACCCTGATCCTCCATTCTCCCACCATGCCGAGTGCCCGGAGACAACTGATTCCACACATGGACACTCTGAAGAGCTGTTCACTTTTCCATTTGTACATTCAGGCCTCTCGCCTGGCCAGCTTCAAGCGAGTCAAGAGGAGAACGCGTGTAGCGATGCCAAATATTAGAGCAGCCACGGTCACACGAAGGTGATGGTGGGAAAGTGCAATTACTGTCACAAGAGGTGAATGATGATGAGACACAATTGCCAGAAAGTCAGGAGGAAGACCAGGTTGCGGAAGTGGAAGAAGAGGTGGTGGATAATATAGTAACTGACCCAACCTGCAAGGGGATATACAGAGCGAGGACAGCAGCACCCAGGGGGAGGGAGGTGTAGCACCACAACAGGCAGGACGAAGCAGTGTGGTGGCTGCAGACACAAGGCGAGAAAGCGTTCCTCATAACACCAACACGACGGAAGTTGCCAGTACAGCTGTTAGGTCTTCCTGAGACTGGTTATTTTTTAAATACTCTACAGATAAACACAAAAGGGCCATTTGCACCACCTGCCAGGCCAGCATCAGCAGGGGTAGCAAAACTAGCAGCCTGACCACCACAAGCATGATCAGGCACATGGCAGCAAAGCATCCGACTTTGTGGGCCGAACCCAATGGTCTAGCAACAGTGTCGGCGGGTGACACCACTGCTTGTTCTGCTGTTGTGTGTGCATGCCAATCCCCTGTCCATGGCGCATGCCAAGATGCCTCCCACCCTGCACCTGTCATTGAACACTCTCAACTAGCACCATCAGAAAGCACATCCACGTCCCTACACTAGTCCTTTTCACACATTTCGCAAATGCTTGAGCTCAAAATGTTGCCTTTTGGGCTTGTGGAGATGGAAGCTTTCCACAACCTGATGGCGGCAGCCATCCATCAGTACTCGTTCCCCAGCCACCACTATTTCTCCCGGTGTGCCGTCCCCGCATTACATAAGCACGTGTCCCACAACATTAGACGTGCCCTCAATAACGCAGTTACTGGAAAGGTCCAGCTAACCACGGATACATGGACAAGTGCTTGTGGCCAGGGACGATACATCTCTCTGACGGCACACTGGGATAATATAGTGGAAGCCGGGACCCAGTCGGACCTTGGGACGGATCACGTCCTCCCGACGCCAAGGATTGCGGGCCCTGGGTCAATCTTGGTTGCCCCCACATTCTACAGCTCCTGCACCTCGTCCTCTTCCTCCTCCTCTTTAACCTCCATCTACAAAATGAAAGCATCAGTCGCAAGCTGGAAGCACTGCAGCACTGCCTCGTCCAAGCGGCAACAGGCTGTGCTTAAGGTAATGTGCTTAAGTGACAAATCGCACAACGCTGATGAGTTGTTGACAGCTCTGAAAGAGCAGCCAGATCTGTGGCTGACACCGCTGAACCTACAGCCAGGCATGGTCGTGTGTGACAATGGCCGGAACCTGGTGGCAGCTCTGAGGCGAGGCTAGCTCACTCACATACCATGCCTGGCCCATGTGCTTAACCTCGTGGTTCAGCGGTTTCTCAAAACCTTCCCGGATCTGTCAGATCTGCTTGTTAAAGTACGCCGCCTGTGTGCTGATTTGAAAAAGTCAGCTACAGCTTCAGCCGCCCTTGACGTGCTTCAGCAGCGTTCGCAGCTTCCAGCTCACCAACTGATTTATGAAGTCCCTACGCATTGGAACTCTACATTGCATATGTTGGGAAGGATTTGTGAGCAGAAGAGGGCAGTTGTTGACTACCAGCATCAACAAGGCCGTCGATATTCAGGTCAGATTCCACACATAAAACTTTAGGAGTGGACATGGATGTCAGACATATGTACCATCCTCCAAAACTTTGAAGACTCCACCAAGATGGTGAGCGGTGATGACGCCATAATTAGCATCACCATCCCGCTTCTCTGTCTTCTGAAACGCTCTCTGCTCACAATTAAAGAGGATGCATTGCAGGCGGAGAAGGATGAGATGGAGCAAGGAACCACACAAGGTGATTACACACAGCCCAGCTTCATCTCATCCCAACGTGGATTGGGTAACAATGAGGAAGAGGAGAAGGAAGAACAGAACCTAGTCTCCTGCGCTATAGATGGTACTACCTGCACAACTGTCATACAGTCTGTTCAGCGTGGATGTCCTGAGGACAGAGAGGAGGAAAAAGAGTAGGAGGATAAGGAGGAGAGCATGGTCAGTCGTCCTCTTGGTGAGGACACGGAAGTCTTGCCTCTTTGCAGTCTTTCTCACACCCTCCCATTGCACAAGCCCTGATGCACGGGGAACTCTCACAAGGAGGGAAAAGTTGCGGAAGATGCTGAGGTAGTACAGTACCTTGCCGACCATACCATTGTCCTCCATGATTCCTCTGTGCCTCTGGTGGAATTATAACCGATAGGTGCATCCGACTGTCAGCTGAAAATGCTGACAGGCAGACTCTTATAAAAATGAATGAGGGCTGGATTGGGCCAGACTTCTCAACACCACTGAATAATAGCAGCGTAACATAAACTCAAATATAGTGTCTTTTTTTTTGTTTTTTGGGAGGTCTAATTCTATTCCCATGCACCTCTGTCTTCACACCCAGACATGGGTATACGCTTCCTGATTTTGTCTATTTGCTCATGTCCTCCTCCTTCTCCGCATCCTCATCCTCCACCATATCACCACCATATGTACCATATTAACACGTCTCTTGCAAGGGACATTGGAGTTCCTCCAATTTTTTGGCAGTCATTGCTTCACTGCATAGGCAAACAGTATGGGAGACCCACTTCCTAATAATGGGAACATTGTTTTTAGGAGGCCATCTGACCTCTTTGTCTCCTGCAAGGGGCATTGGAGTGCCTCCAGATTTTTGATAGCTATTTCAGTCACTGCATAGGCAAACAGTATAGGAGACCCTCTCCTTTCTAATGGGAATATGTCATTACTGAGGCCTTCCTCTATGTGTCTTTAAATTGTTAGTGGGGTTTTTCCTACATTTTATCAGCCGTTGGACTCACTGCATACCCTATAACTGTATAGCAGACCCTCTCTATTCTAATAGGAACATGTCGTTTCTGTGGCCCAGCTCTATGTGTCTTTAAGTTGTTAGTAGGGTTTTTCCTAAATTTTGGCAGCTGTTGCACTCACTGCATACCCTGTAACTGAATAGCAGTCCCTCTACTTTCTAAAGGAAACATGTCGTACTCGTTACTGTGGCCCAGCTGTATGTGTCTTTAAATTGCTAGTGGGGTTTTTCCTAAATTTTGGCAGCCGTTGGACCCACTGCATACCCTAAAACTACTTAGCAGACCCTCTCCTTTCTAATGGGAGCATGTCGTTACTGAGGCCCAGTTCTATGTGTCTTTAAATTGTTAGTAGGGTTTTTCCTAAATTTTGGCAGCCGTTGGACTCACTGCATTCCCTATAAGTGAATAGCAGACCCTCTCCTTTCTAATGGGAACATGTCGATGCTGTGGCCCTGCTCTATGTGTCTTTAAATTGTTAGTGGGGTTTTTCTCAAATTTTGGCAGCCCTTGCAGTCATATCATGGGCAATACAGCTATAGGAGACCCCTTTATAATGGGAAATTTTTTTTTTACAGAGACCATCCTCTATGTCTCTTCAAAGGGGTATTTTATTGCGTCCAAATTTTTGGCAGCCCTTGAAGTCACTGCATACTCAATAAAATTATAGGAGACCCACTCGTTAATAATGGGAACAACAAAGCATAGCCAGCTGATGGCTCTCTAACAATAGCGAGGACCCACTGCTGGCCCTTTAAGAATAGTGAGGGCCACCTGATGGCCCTATTAAAATAGGCTTTGTGACTTTCAGAGTCCCTCCATCATAAATGAAACAAGATGTGTCTGATGATGTGTCACACACCACAATGCCAGATAAGGTTGTAAAATGTTAAATTTCCTGGTGAATGCATTTGTCTTGGTTGAAAGCAATGCAAAAGTGCAAAAACGCATCAAAAACGCTACGTGTGAACATAGCCCAAGGTGTGGAGGAGCATTTTTGTATATTTATTTTGCCTTATATAAAAGTCATTACCCTGGAAAGTGTAACATCCCTGGTGGCATGCTTGCATGGTGCACCACCTCCCACCATGCAAGACCGCAATCTTACCTGTCAGTCCATGCTACACTGTTTGCTCCAGTACCTGCTGTGTCCATGTCTCTTGTCTGATTGCTTAGGCTGTCGGCGCGGCTTTCTGCTTGTTTCTTATAGCTACTGTGTGCACAGTCCTAATGCGTCCCCAGCCTATTGCTGTGAGTCACTGGATACTTAACCCCCCTCCACCCAGTGGGAGGTGCCTGAGCAACATTTTCACTCAGTTTGTCTTTTGCAACTGAGGTGCCAGGTCCTGTCCTGACTCTAGTCTGTCTGACTCCCTGGGGGCTGAGTACCCAGGGCCTTTTCCTGTACCTGTGACTTCTAGTCTGTTTCCGCCACCCTGGGGGCCGAGTACCCAGGGCCATTACCTGTATCTCTGACTTCTAATCTGTTTCCGCCACCCTGGGGGCTGAGTTCCCAAGCTCGTTCCTGTATCTTGTTCCCGGTTCAGTTCCTGTCTGAACAGTGTCCTAGCCCATTACTTGTTTCTCTCTATGTCCATACCTTCCCTTTGCCTGCAGTGTCAGAACCTGCACCTAACTCCAACTCGTTGTCTCCGTACTTCTGTTTGTGAGTTTTGTGTCCACTCGCTACTTCATTGTAAGTACCTTGTGTGTATCTGGTTCTGCTTGTCCCCTTTCCCTGCCTCCGTATCAACCTCCTGTGTTCTAACCATCTTCCTGTATTTTCCAGTCTGATCCATGTGAACAGAGCCTTGTCCTGTCTGCCTTCACCTTCTGCTCTGTTCTGCTCTGCTTGTTCACCGCTCTGGCGGTTCCGCTCTGCTCCGCTTGTTTACCGCACCTGTGGTTCTGTTCTGCTCTGCTTGTTCACCGCTCTGGCGGTTCCGCTCTGCTCCGCTTGTTTACCGCACCTGTGGTTCTGTTCTGTTCTGCTTGTTCATCGCTCCGGCGGTTCCGCTCTGCTTCGCTTGTTTACTGCACCTGCGGTTCTGCTCCGCTCTGCTTGTTCTCCGCACCTGCAGTTTTGCTCCACTCTGCTTGTTCACTGCTCCGGTGGTTCCGCTCTGCTTCGCTTGTTCACCCCACCTGCGGTTTTGCTCCGCTCTGCTTGTTCACCGCACCTGCGGTTTTGCTCCACTCTGCTTGTTCACCACACTTGCGGTTTTGCTCCGTTCTGCTTGCTCACCGCACCTGCGGTTTTGCTCTGCTCTGCTTGTTCACCGCACCAGCGGTTTTGCTCCGCTCTGCTTTTTCACCGCACCTGCAGTTTTGCTCCGCTCTGCTTGCTCACCACACCGGCGGTTTTGCTCCCCTCTGCTTGTTCACCGCTCCTGCGGTTTTGCTCCGCTCTGCTTGTTCACCGCACCTGCGGTTTTGCTCCGCTCTGTTGTTCACCGCTCCTGCGGTTTTGCTCTGCTAGTCCACCGCACCTGCGGCTCTGTTCCTGTATCCCAGTCTGTACTGGTCACTATCCAGCCTGCGTTCATACCTGCCAGTATCTGCTTGTTTGCATTTCAGCCGTGCCTGTCAGCACCCGCCTGTCTGCATACCAGCCGCGCCTGCCAGTATCCACCTGCCTACATACCAGCCGTGCCTGCTAAGTACCTACCTGCCGTCATACCAGCCGTGCCTGCCAGTACCCACCTGACTGCATACCAGCTAACCTGCCTGTTCCTGAATTCCTCGGTGTGGGTCAACAGCTGTGACCGGGGTCTGACCTGGAGTAGCACCTGGTCCCTCTGCTCGGTTCCTCCCTGGTTCACGGAATCAACTGAGCCGCCGTGCGACCTTGGTCGGACCGGGTTGATACTTAGTTACGCCCCTCCAGGCACTCCTCGGTTCATGGTACAGTGGGATCAATAATCACGCTCACGCCTGTCAGTCCTGGCGCGAGCGTAACAGAAAGGATGTTCCTTAACACATTTCCCAGGAAAATCCATTGTTGTTTGGTTTTTGTATGTTTTATTGTGAGTCCGTAAAAGTGGCGTGGCAATGCTACCAGCAACCATCCCAGCGGTAGCAGTATCAAAAACACAGGTAAAGCATGGTCTCCTTTGCTTCTAGTAAATATATTATTTGGGAGGAGGCAGAGGGCATAATGGGCTATACAGTGGTGTTCAACATAATAGCAGTCCAATATGACTAACCAGATTAATCACTGTTTTTGGTACAAACTATATTACCATATGTCAACCAAGTTACCAGTTGGTGCAGTAGATTCCAAGAAAAGCAAGAGACTCAGCGTTCATGATCTGCATGTTTTTTAGTGTGTATTTGAATAATTAATTGAAAGGGGGTGTGGAGTTAAATTAGTGAGGTCAATCATTCTGTGAAGAAACAGGTGTGGATCAGGTGGTCCTTATTTGAGTGTAAAGCCAGCACATATTGTACATGCATTTCTCCTTGAAAGCCTGAGAAATATGGGTTGTTCGAGACATTGTTCAAAAGAACAGTGCACCTTGATTAAAATGTTGATTGGAGAGGGTAAAACTAATAAAGACGTGCAGACAATGATAGTCTGTTCAGCAAAAATGATCTCCAATGTTTTAAAATGGAAAGCAAAACCAGAGAGATAGGAAGAAAATTGAATACTACCTTTCGAATGAATTGAAAAATAGCCATAATGGCAAAGGCTCAGCCAATGATCAGCTCCAGGATGATCAAAGACAGTCTCAAGTTACCTGTGAGTACTATGACAGTTAGAAGACACCAGTGTGAAGCTAATCTCTTAGCAAGAAGTCCACGCAAAGTCCCACTGTTAATAAAAAGACATGTACTGAAGTGGATACAATTTGCCATAGAACACATCAACTGTCCTAAAGAGAAATGGAGAAACATTTTGTGGACTGATGAAATTGCTCTTTTAGAGTCCAAGGGCCGCAGACAGTTTGTCAGAAGAACCCCAAACTCTGCATTCAAACCACACAACTCTCTGAAGACAGTGAATCATTTTGGTGCAAGCATCATGATATGGGCATGTTTCTCTTACTATGGTGCCGGACCTATTTATCGCATACCAGGGATCATGGACCAGTTTGCATATATTAAAATACTTGAATAGGTCATGTTGCCTTACGCTGAAGAGGATATACCCTTGAAATTGGTGTTTCAACAAGACAACGATTCTAAACACACCAGTAAATGAGCTAAATCTTGGTTCCAGTCCAGCAAAATTGAAGTTATGGAGTGACCAGCTCAATTCCCGGACCTAATCCGATAGAACACTTGTGAGGTGACATCAAAAATGCCGTTTCTGAGGCAAAGCCAAAAAATGGCAAAAAATTGTGGGATGTAATCAAAGCATCCTGGGCTGGAATTACAGTTGAGAGGTGCCAAAAGTTGAATGACTCTATGCAACATAAATATGAAGCAGTTCTAAAAAACTGTGGGTATACAACTAAATATTAGGTTAGTGATTCACAGGAATGCTAAATCCTCAAAATAAAAGAGTACACATTGTGAGTTTGTAAAGACAAATGCAGACATTGCTATTTTTTAGTACAGCGCCATTGTTCATTTTTTGTTATTTTCTGTAAAGTACTTAAAAATGATATGCAAATTGCCTCTTAAGGGAAAAAGAGAACTTGAGCTCTATAGTGCCACCTATTGGAAGCAGCAAACCAACAAGTCACAATCAACCCTTTAACGAGTTGTGCAATATGACTTAGGACTTAGTATAGAATTAAAAATTATATACATTTCTCTTAATCTTTTGAATTAGAAAACAGTGTGCAAAGTTGCCAATGCATGGAAATAAAACTAGAATAAAAATTTTGTGCTTATGTTTATTAAACACACTGCTATTATTTTGAACACTACTGTATGTCACATCACTTGACTCAGTCACAGCAAAATCATGAAACCTCTGACAGCAACACCATCAGATTGAATCCATGTATTGTTCGGTACACCTCCTCTGTCGTCATAACGCTATCGTTAATGACACCTGTTTCTGGTCTGTTTCTTGGTCCACAAACCCATAGAAGTGCTAGGGGCCTAAGGAAGTCACTTCACCAGAATCATTTCTTCCAATTGATTTATTGGCATAGATGATCTGTCAGCTTTTGCACTCAGATGATATAGGGTCAGAGGAGATTAATGTTTCTATTCTAATTGCAAGCTGTGTTCATCACTCTGCAAGTCTCGGTGATAGGGTCATAGGCAGTGGCAGTAACACTCTGAGTCAGGATAAATCTGAAGGAGGAATTTAAATGGAGGGGCAAGGAGCTCAAGTAATTTCTCACAGAGGTAACTGTCATCTGAATCAGAGATGACAATGATGATAGTGTCTCTGTGGTGAAAAAGACTTAAGAATCAGACATGGGTGATGAGGAGTTTATGCCATCAAAGAAGGAGTTGGCTTGTCTCTGTTATACACCGTTCAGGTGATTTGTGGCTAAAAAAATCCTCTGGGTTAAATTCTGCTTTTTCTGCAGTCAGCTCTGGAGCAGATGATAACATGTCAGTTGTTGGTGTTGGAGGCTCAACAGTGCCTGAAAGCTATGGTGGTGGCAATTCCCAAGTGTGCGCATCTTTGGTGTAAAATTATTTTCCATGTTGATGGAGGACCAATTTATTGCAGTGTACAGGCTGGGCTGTTTGAAAATGAGCCATATACATCCTGGCACACATTAACAAGGAACTACATCACTCCATCAGCACAAGTAGCAGCATCACCTGCTCATGTCGGGAAAGCCAAGCGACCTGCAAGATAAGTAAGGCTCAAGATGTCCTCTATCTTCTCATGATTGTCCCCGTGGTAACCAGTCTGCACCTGCAAGTAATGACTTGTCATTGTCATTCTTATTACAATCATCATTCTCATCTATTGCTATCCATATTCTTCCTCCTCTAACTCCAATGCATTGTCAGATAGCCTTTAGTGTGCCCAAGAAACATTGAGCCAATCGACTGTTTGTGTCAAATCTCAACTCTAACATGTCTAAGTTCACCACAATTGATGCCAAACAACCTGGATTGTACTGCCTGCTATGAGGGAATCACGTGCTCAGCCGTAATGCAAGATACCTAGCCGTCGTTTCATTTTTTTAAAAAGCCTGTCCTGCTAGGTCTCAGTACAGAGTGCTATTTTTTCTCCAAAACAAATTTTATTGTGTTCCGTGCAACAAATTTTCAATATACAGCGACGAGTAAAAGGGTAACAATGCTTTGAACTTTTGACTTTCAGGCTCCATATCTCACCATCCACTACTGTTTTGAACAAGAGACAGCCAAGATGATTGTCTATAAAATGATGGCAGTCTCATACATAAATTTGACTTGCAACTATTTAGAAATGTTTAGATATATTGTGGTTCAATAGCCCACACTCGTAATGTTATGTTTGTGCTTGTTCATTTTATTGTGGGCAATATTGTGAGCCCACAACTACATTTGAGTAGATAAAGTAGATGAGTTACTATTTAAAAATTGGATGTTATGAAAGAAATCACTAGTGGTTCTTTAATGAAAGTTTTTACATGCATGTGGAACCATCGCAAAACATAAACATTTACATACATATATATATATATATATATATATATATATATATATGTTACTGTAAAAGTCAGAAGGCCGGTAAAACCTAGGATTTACCGGTCAATCTGGACATTTACCGAGGCCGTCGGTAAAAGCTCAAAATGAAAAGTAAAATTGGACTTTTACCTGGGAAGTCGTGGTAAATGTTAACATTTACCGTCGAGCGTGGTAAAAGTCAGAAATATCAGGTGTGAAGATGGAACATCTGACTTTAACCAAACGCAGTTGGTATATGTGCACATTTACCACGGTTTCTTGGTAAATGTAGCTGAGAAGGGTGTAATAAAACGTGTAAGCCACCGCGGGAAAGGTGTCTGATTAGGCAGATACGGCGAGGAAATGGAGGACACAGTGGGAAAGGTGTACAAATATGTTAGGGGACAGTATAGAGACCTTGCCCGGGATTTGTTCAAAAGGAGGGATATTACGGTAACAAGAGGGCATTCACTAAGACTGGAAGAGAAAAGGTTTCAGCACCAGCATAGGAAGGGGTTCTTTACGGTAAGAGCAGTGAGAATATGGAATTCACTGAGTGAGGAGACGGTAATGTCGGATTCACTAAACCAGTTCAAGCGGGGACTGGATGCTTTTCTAGATACCAGGCAGATTTCTGCATATACTTAAAAATAGAATAAAATAGTAGGTTGATACAGGGATTTATTCTGACTGCTGGTTTCAGAGTCGGGAGGGAATTTTTCCTCAGGTGAAGATTGGCTAAATCATTTGGGGTTTTTGCCCTCCTCTGGATCAACTTTAGCAATTACAGAACTAACAGGTCGAACTTGATGGACGCAAGTCTTTATTCGGCTTTACTAACTATGTAACTATGTAACTATGATTATGCAGATACGGCGAGGAAATGGAGGACACAGTGTTCAAAGTTTTTATAAATGTAATAAGAGTAAATGGGGAAAATATGGTAATATCAATGAACATAATCTGCTACCCTGTAAGGTATCTGCTACCCTGTAACGTATGTACGTTCTATATATACAGATGTCAATCCTGACTATCCTTAACGTATGTACATTCTATATACACAGATGTCAATCCTGACTATCCTATGATTATTGTTCCGATCATACAAAAAGTGCCCACTTCCCGCTAACATACAACCACTAACCCCACACTAAAATACGCAAAAGAGAGCGTCCTATGAATCTTAAGATATCAGTGTTCCGCAGCACCCTCTCACAAAAAGTTACAAGAAGTACACACGCTGCCGGTGTAGTAGTGTATAAATTGTCCTGTACTTAGCTTCCTGTAGAGCGCAGAGTCCAAAGTCTTTCCAAGGGCCCCTTGCAAGGTGGATGATAACACCGCTCACACGATTTACCATTGCCGCGCCAATGTGGTAGAACCAGAAGATATGCAGATAAGCTCTGAGCCGGAGTTGCTGGGTGCCATGAACGGTCTGTTCCACCCGAGCACCGTAGTCTCTGATCAGGGGAATCGGAAGCTAGCGCATTCCAAGAAAAGGCTGGAAGGAAACAGCGCAACAGCCCTGTCTGGGCTCAGTCTAGTCAGCACAGCACCAGTCCTCTCGCTCTCCCTAAAATAGCTCCTGCCTTAAGTCCTAGTTTCCTGGGGTTCTCTTCTTAGATTGCTGCCCAATCACTGCCTGAAGAAAATCACTAACTCATCAATGGCAGTGTTAGACCAGTAGATGGTGCTGTTGTACAGTCTTTCACACAATGCTGAGTAACCCTATTACAAAAGAACATGGGATTCTTGCCAAGCAGTGTGGGTAAATGGGCGTACTTCCTGTTTGTGTCCTCATGCTGGACGACTGCCTGAGTGTTTTGCAAGCTGCACATACTGCTCAAAGCTGCATAGCCGACTGCCTGTCAAAGCTGCACAGGCACTAGCTGATTTTCAGATCATGAGTAAGGAAATGAAAGATTGTTTTTCGGAGCTCTTGAATGAAGTGGTGGAGAAAAAGCGAGATAATAATTTTTATCTCATGGACGATAAATACGAGAATATATTGAAAGGAGGCTAAGGTGGCGGTACCTAAACAGAGTATTCACTACAGGCGTTTGAAGAGGTACGACATCATGACCGTCGGAAGTGATGAAAAGTTAATTGCACCAATGTCGTGTGAAAAAGACAATGTGTTGCATTGCGTTCGGTGAGCAGAACTCTTTAGTGTCATTCATAATGCGCACATCAGTACCGGCCACGGAGGGCGGACCAGGATCCTAAAGGAGGTGAACCGTAAGTTCAAAAATGTCACAACGGAGTCAATAGTTATTTATCTGTGACTCTGCCAGCCATGCCAGAAAAAACAGAAGATTACCAAAAAAGGCCTTGTTGTGAAACCCATCCTACACAGTGAAATGAATTCTCGTGCTCAAGTCGATCTCATTGACATGCAATCCAATTGTGCTAATGATTTCAAGTTCATATTCGTCTATCAAGACCACGTCACTAAATTTGCTCTTCTACGTGCTTTATGCACTAAAAGAGCAGAAGAGGTTGCGTACCACCTCCTTGACATTTTTTCCACCATTGGTGACCCGTGTATTCTGCATTCTGATAATGGGAGGGAATTTTGTAACAAGGTCATACAGAGTTTGTGCTCGATGTGGCCTGATATGAAAATAGTGCATGGTAAACCAAGACACAGCCAGTCCCAAGGCTCCATGGAAAGAGCAAATCAAAACATTGAAAACATGTTGTCAACGTGGATGGAAACAAATAAGACACCCAAGTGGTCTGAGGGCCTTCGCATTGTACAAGCAATGAAATATATCGCATACCATGAGGGAATAAAATGCTCGCCCTATGAAGCTATGTTCGGAGTACCAATGCAGATGGGTCTAGCTACCTCCAAAATTCCTAGTGATGGGATCAGAAATCTCTCTTCAGAAGAAGATCTTGAAAAAATGTTTGTTGGTTTGCAAGAGTAACCTAGTGATCCGACATCACCAACAGAAGCCGAAGGGTCAGATGAATCTAACTTTCATCACACGTCAGCACCGACAGCAGCAGAAGCTTCGGATGAGTCCAACTGTCATCAGCTGTTCACAACGGAAGGAGAAGCTTTGGACTTATCCAACTGTCCGCACACTCTAACAGCATATGAAACTCCACCAATTTTACCATCCAAGAATAATGAAGACCTAAAAGAAAAAAGTGTTGAGTCAAAGCCTTCTAAGAAAGATGGAGAACTTCATGATGATCAGCAACCTGACGTTTTGATTTCGCATACAATCAATAGAAGAATTGGTGCGGTCAGGAGAGTTCGAAAAGCTGCAAGAGAAGGACTTGAAACACAGGCCAAGAAAATGTTGAAACGTTCCAGTCAAAAATTACCCGAACCTAACATTGGATAGAACATCAGAATCAGAATTCCAGACGTCGACCGTTCAAAAATGGACCCTAAGTCGATCATTGCGATTATTATAAAAAAAGAAGATGACTTCTACCAAGTGGGGACTACCGCTGGGATCCTAAATGCATTATATTATCACAATCAGTTCACCATCTGTCATGAAAATTTCATAGGATTGCAGGATGTGAAAAAAGTTCAGATCAGCCTTCGCACGGCGGTTTCCCAACAATCGCTGGTGGGAGGTCAGGGATTGAAGAAATGCAACTGTTTAAAGAAGTGCCTAAACAAGAAATGTAGGCTGGCAAAAATGAAGTGCCATTCAAAGTGTCACAATTCCCAACCGTGTTGCAACAAACAGGTCCTCTTTTGTGTTTGTTGTATGTCTTTTTCATTGAGATGAAAAATTAAGTGCAATTTAACGGGTCACAATTAGAGTTGAGTGGATAGCTGGATATCCGTCTATCCGTACCGATAAGACCGAGATCCGAGTGGATCCGGATCCTATCCATGTCCCATATAAGTCTATGGGACAACTTTCCATGTGCAGGGACATCCCTCCTGCGTCACCAGTGATGTGGGGGAGACTCCCTGCACGCCGGTGGGCATCCCTGCCGTCACCAGTGATGGTGGGGACTCGGCCGGGGCATACCAGAGCAATGGGATCCTCACTGCGTCACTGCAGTAGGAACTCCCCGCCCACTAGTGTCATCCCGCCCTCTGGCCGGACCCCCCTTCTCCGCCACTTAAAGATCACTACTTACCGGAGTCTACCAGAGGCTTCCCAGGTCTCGTCGGCCAGCCGCATCCTCCTTCTTCCGGGTCACATGACTGCATACGTCACCAAGAAAGTGACAGGTGCATAAGTCATGTGACACGAGTTGTGTCACATGACTTACGCATGCGTCACTTGCGTGGTGACGTATGCAGTCATGTGACCCGGAAGGAGAACGCGGACGACGAGACCTGGGAAACCTCCGGTAAGTAGCAATTTAGCTTTATACCTGTCTGCCCTGCACACTCGCACCATCCATGCCTTCCGATGATGCATGAAACATGCATTATCGGAAGGCACGGATATATCCGACAGATATTGGGATTATCCGTATCCGTACAGCCCATTATCCGCTCGGATAACGGGTCTTGACGGATCTATCCGCTTATCCCTAGTCACAATTACAGAATTACATAGTTTTGAAGTTGCGTTATTCTTGTATTTGCGGTAATTTGTCATTTTTTGAGAAGTATTTTCCTACATAAATGTTTTCTATTTGCATTTTCCTATTTGTATTTGTTCATTTGCATTTGCATTTTGAAGAATAAAAATATTTCTAATGATTAAGGCCTTCATCAGAGTCGGAAATTGCGTTTAGTTAACATTTACCACCATCATTTGCTGGTAAGTGTCAGAATTCTGTGACTCAAAGTTACTTTTACCAACACATGCTGGTAAATGTAAAGATTTACCAATTCGCCCAGGTAAAAGTCCAAAATCGTTTGTTTATATGGAATATATCTGACTTTTACCAACGCTGTTGTGAAATGTTAAGATATACCAAGACTTCACCGGTAAAAGTCCAATTTTACTTTTCATTTTGATCTTTTACCGACGGCCTCTGTAAATGTCCAGATTGACCGGTAAGTCCTAGGTTTTACCGGCCTTCTGACATTTACCAAGAAGACGTGGTAAATGTGCACATTTACCAACTACGCTTGGTTAAAGTCTGATGTTCCATCTTCACACCTGATATTTCTGACTTTTACCACGCTCGACGGTAAATGTTAACATTTACCAAGACTTCACAGGTAAAAGTCCAATTTTACTTTTCATTTTGAGCTTTTACTGACGGCATCGGTAAATGTCCAGATTGACCGGTAAATCCTAGGTTTTACCGGCCTTCTGACTTTTACAGTAACATATATATCCCTATCAATTCAGAAAACAGGGTATACTGACCAGTTTGTGAGTTCACTACTTTCTTACTGATGCGGCTAGGTGCAACAAAATTCTTCAAGTTTCTATTCTTTAGAAACACAATATTGGGGATTGCTGAAGAGCACAGACCATTAGTGTTGAGCGAGCACTAAAATGCTCGGGTGCTCGAAGCTCGGGCCGAGCTCGCCGTGATACTCGGGTGCTCGACCCGAGCAACGAGCCCAAAGTTAGTCTATGGGAGACTCGAGCATTTTTGCGGTGGCACCACCGGCAGTCTTTTAAAAGCCTAACAAGTGCCCAAAACGATAGTGACAGTGTTCAAATGACATGGGGACAGCATGGGGATCGCCCCAGGAAGCATTTCTGACCCCCAGGTCACTGCTGTCAACAACGTGGTCAGAGGTATTAAGCCACTTTTACGGGCTCACAATAAAACGTTCAAAAACGAAAGTGAAACTTTTTTCCTGTGAAATATGTTAAGGAACATCCTTTCCAGGGAAAAGACTTGTGTATAAGTTAAAATAAATGACCAAAAACAAAAATACTCCTCCACACCTTCGGCTATGTTCACAAGTAGCATTTTTTATGCGTTTTTGCACTTTTGTATTGCTTTCAACTATGACAAATGCATTCACCGGGAAATGTCATTTTAACATTTTACAACCTTATCTGGCCATGTGCTGTGTGACACATGCAAAAAGTGCTGAAAAGACATGGGAACATCATGGGGAAGACCCCTGGAAGCATCTCTGACTCCCAGGTCACTGTCTAAAAGTGTGCCCATCATAAGTGATCCTTGCCGCATCAGAAGATGCAGACTTGCAACTATCCCCATGCAAGTTCTAGTCCCAGGGCAGTGTTCAATTGTACCTCCCCCATTCCTTGCAATACAAGCGCAAGTATGCAGCCTGCCACCCAACCACCCCCAGGCTCCAATACCATACTGCTTGCTTGAACTTGAAATTGGGCCTTTTAGGCATGTGGAGGCGGAATCTGGCCACCACGTCATGGCTGTGTTGGCCGCCTGGAATCCATACTCAGTCCCCAGCCGCCCGGCGGCCGGGTGTTCACACACGGTACCCAGCCGCCTTCGGGCAGCCGGGTGTCCATAAACGGTCCCCAGCCGCCCCTATTTCTCCTTGGAACATCCCCCCACACACTTTTCTTAGCCCGGCCTGCTTTAGGCAGCATTGGACGAGCCCACCAGAGAACCAGACTCCTCCGGTGGGCCCTGACTTCTCCATCGGTGGAGTTGAGAGTGCCAAGGTGAGGACCATGATGATGATGACAGAAGTTAGCATCTGCTATGTTTTCTTTTAATGCAAGTGTAAGTGTGCAGCCTGCCACCCACCCACCCCCAGGCTGCAATTCCATACTGCTAGCTTGCACTTGAAATGGGGCCTTTTAGTTTGGAGGAGGCCGAAGCTGGCCACTACCTCATAGCTGCTTCGGCAGCGAGGTATCCATACTCAGTCCCCAGCCGCCCCTATTTGTCCTGGTGTGCCTTATACATAAGATTAAGACCGTATACCAAAACATTACCTGTGCCCTCCCCAGTGCATTTAGTGGGAAGGAGAGCCTATTCCGATGTAGTGTGTGCATGCCAATCCCCTGTTCATGGCACATGCAAAGATGCCTCCCACCTTGCACCTGTCGTTGCAGACTTGCAAATATCCCTATTCAAGTCCTTGTCCCAGGGCAGTGTTCAATTGTACCTCTCCCATTCTTTGCAATGCAAAAGCAAGTATGCAGCCTGCCACCCACCCACCCCCTGGCTGCAATACCATACTGCTTGCTTGCTTGCACTTTAAATTGGGCCTTTTTGGCATGTGGAGGCGGAATCTGGCCACCACGCCATGGCTGTGTCGGCGGCCTGGTATCCATACTCAGTCCCCAGCCGCCTGGTGGCCGGGTGTCCCCGCTTGCTCCCCAGCCTCCAGGGGGTGGCCGGGTGTCCATACTCGGTCCCTAGCCACCCCTATTTGTCCAGGTAACCTTTCCCACACTTTTCTTAGCCTGGCCTGCTTTAGGGCAGCATTGGCCGAGCCCACCGGACCATCAGACTCCTCCGGTGGGCCCTGGCTTCTCCATAAGGGGAGTTGAGAGTGCCAAGGTGAGTAGCATGATGAGGATGATAGAAGTTAGCATCTGCTTTGTTTTGTTGTAATGCAAGCGCATGTATGTAGTAGTGGCTAGGCCTGAGGTGGTCAGCGTTTTGGCGAATATCCTACCTCCTCCGAGGATTGCTGGATGTTTTCCTGCTACTATCCAAGTTCTATGACTCCTGACAAAACAAAGCTTCAGGTGATAAATGATGGATGAGGTAGTGGCAAAGGAGAAAGAGCAGGAGGAACAGATACCATTCATATCAATATCAGGCCAGTCAAGCAGATATGTCATGTAGGATATGTTTCTGTAACAAAAGGAGCGGTTCGGCTACACAGTTATAGGGCATACAGAGAGTGCAAAGCCTACCAAAAATTTTGAGGCACTCCAATGCCCCTTGGAAATGACATGGAGGTCAGAGGGTGTTAACTAAACCTTTTTTTCCATTTATAACAACTGGGTCTCCTTGCACTGTTGGCCTAAGCAGTGAATGGAAGGCTTTCCAAAAATTATGAGGAAATGCAGTGCCTCTTACAAGAGCCATGTGTGGCACCCCAGGGGTCTGGTCACCACAGTAATAGAGATATTACATCGGAGAGCAAGTGGGAGGTTTCCTGGTCAGGATCCCTTAAACATGCAACATCCTCCTGCCCCAGTCATGGGAGGGGAGAATTCTGCCCTTATAAACTGGATCTGGGGCGGGGTTGAGTGAGTCAGAGAACAGAGAACAGTAAGAGTCAGAGTGAGAGCAAGGGAAAGTAACAGCAAGGAGCTCTGTAGGAGCTAGGAGCTAAAGACCAGGGGCTGGAAGCTGAGCAGAGCTCGCCCTGGCCGAAGACAATAGGAACCGGACACAGGAGTCCGAGGCTGTGAGGACTTATATATCCAGCAGCAGAAACCAGCCGGCAGGGGATTTCAGGTCCTCTGGCCATAGAAGCCCGGAGGCTCAGTCACAAGCAAGGGACCAGCACCGCCGTCATGGAGTGGAGGCTAAAAGAAGGCCCGAAGTCACCAGCCATACAGGGGAGCAATACACGGTACACTCAGGGACGTGGGCTACTTCTACCCGCTTACAGCAAGGTAGCCAGGAAGAGTGCAGACAGACGGGGAGGCCTACAACTCCACCTGGCCATGGGAACTCCTGCTTGCTCACAGACTGACCAGGCCTCTTATGCTAGCCAGTACTCCCGGGAGGGTCTACCTTATAATCATCAGTAAAGACCCTGAACTGCACTGCAAAGATTCTGAGTCGTTCCTGCTGTGCTCGTGCACCATCACCCCCATCAATCACACTCACTGCCCTGAGGCTATACTTCTCCCATGGAGAGTTATCCCATTCTCTGCTGCACACACAACACCAGCCTCAGCGGTCTGCCTCGCAGCGGTGGTACTCCCTGACCGCAATCCACGGGTGGCGCAGTCGGACAATTAACCTCAAAACCTAAGAAAGACTGCCACTGGTTTGACCAGCCTGAGCCACGGGACCGGGTCACCGCCACGGAGACTACAGACCCTAGAGACCCGGCACCGGGTATCCCACACACGTGTACAGACGGCCCAGGGGGCGCGTCACATGCAGTACAGCATATTACAAACATGAGTCCCATTATTGGAGAGTGGGTCTCCCATAGTATTTGCTTATGCCTTGCAAGCAAAAGCTGCCAAAAATTAGGACGGAGCAACTTGCAATGCCCCTTACAAGAGCCATGCAGTACAGCATATTACAAACATAAGTCCCATTATTGGGGAGTGGGTCTCCCATAGTATTTGCTTATGCCTTGCAAGCAAAAGCTGCCAAAAATTAGGACGGAGCAACTTGCAATGCCCCTTACAAGAGCCATGCAGTACAGCATATTACAAACATAAGTCCCATTATTGGGGAGTGGGTCTCCAATAGTATTTGCTTATGCCTTGCAAGCAAAAGCTGCCAAAAATTAGGACGGAGGAACTTGCAATGCTGGCACCCTGGTGGTATAGTGGTGGTGGAGGCTGAGGATAAGGAGAAGAAGATAAAACAGCCGAAACGAGGAAGCGTATACCCATGTGTGGGTGTGAAGCGGTGCATGTGAATACACCTCCCGAAATAACACAGTGGATTTGACTTTATGTTACTCTGCTGTCATTTGGTGGTGATGAGAAGTCTGGCCCAATCCAGCCCTTGTTCATTTTGATAAGGGTCAGCTTGTCAGCATTGTCAGTTGACAGGCGAGTGCGCTTATCAGTTATAATTCCCCCCAGCGGCACTAAAAACACGCTCCGATAACACGCTAGCGGCAGGGCAGGCCAGGACCTCCAAGGCGTACAGAGCGAGTTCATTCCAAGTGTCCAGCTTGGATACCCAATAATTAAAAGGCACAGAGGAATCACGGAGGACGCTGGTAGAGTCGGCAAGGTACTCCCTCACCATCTTTTGAAACTTTCCACTCCTTGTGAGAGTACCCCGCGCCTCAGGGCCTGTAAGCTGAGCGGGTGTCAAAAAACTGTCCAAGAACGTTGACAGTGTTCCCCTGCCTCTGCTGGATTGGAGTTGCATCTCTCTCGCCTGTACGCCTTGGTTGGGCAACGAACTGTGACCTCTGCCGCTAGCGTGTTCAGATGGGAATTTTTTTAAGAGTTCTGCAGCAAGGGCCTTCTGGTACTGCCCCATTTTTGTAGACCTCTCCACCTCAGGAATAATAGAGTGAAAGTTCTCCTTGTAGCGGAGGTCTACAAATGTCACCAACCAGTAATGACTGTCACCCAACATTTTGACAACGCGAGGGTCACAGTTAAGGCAGCGTAACATAAAGTCAGCCATGCGTGCCAGACTGGTAACGGGCAAGATTTCCGTGTCCTCACCAAGATGACGACTGACCATGCTCTCCTCCTCCTCCTCCTCCTCCTCTTCCTCCTCCCCCCTGTCCTCAGGCCACCCACGCTGAACCGACGGTATGACACTTGCACAGGTACTACCATCTACAATGCATGATTGCAGCTCCTGTTCTTCCTCTTCCTCCTCCTCCTCCTCCTCTCCCTCATTGTCCCCCAATGCATGTTGGGATGAGATGAGGCTGGGCTGTGTGTAATCGCCCGCTACGGCTTCTTGATCCATCTCATCATACACTGGCTGCAATGCCTCCTCTTTAATTCTCTGCAGAGAGCGTTGCAAAAGACAGACAAGTGGGATGCTGACACTAATGATGGCGTCATCACCACTCACCATCTTGGTGGCCTCC
The DNA here is from genome assembly GCF_046119375.1 of Phyllobates terribilis. Classification (NCBI taxonomy): domain Eukaryota; kingdom Metazoa; phylum Chordata; class Amphibia; order Anura; family Dendrobatidae; genus Phyllobates; species Phyllobates terribilis. The sequence continues at coordinate 290,664,206 of NW_027362761.1, forward strand.
TCAAAGTTTGTCAGGATGGTACATATGTCAGACATCCAGGTCCACTCCTGAGGTCTTATGTGTGGAGTCTGATCTGAATATCGATGGCCTTGTTGCAGCTGGTACTCCACAACTGCTCTCTTTTGCTCACAAATCCTTTGCAACATGTGGAGGGTAGAATTCCAAGGTGTGGGGACATCACACACCAGTCGGTGTGCCGGAAGCTGCAAACGCTGCTGCAGCACAGCAAGGGCGGCGGAAGCTGTAGCCGACTTGTGAAAATGAGCTGACAGGCGGCGTACTTTCACAAGCAGATCTGGCAACTCGGGGTACGATTTAAGAAACCGCTGAACCACGAGGTTAAGCACATGAGCCAGGCATGGTACCTGTGTGATCTCACCTCGCCTCAGAGCCGCCACCAGGTTACGGCCATTGTCACACACGACCATGCCGGGATGTAGGTTCAGCGGTCACAGCCACAGATCTGCCTGCTCTTTCACAGCTGTCCACAACTCACAAGCAGTGTGAGGTTTATCACCTAAGCTTATGAGTTTCAGCGCAGCCTGTTGCCGCTTGGCGGAGGCAGTACTGCAATGCTTCCAGCTTGTAACTGATGCGGTGATATCTGAGATGGAGGCTGAACATGAGGAGGAGGAGGATGCGCAGGAGCTGTACACTGTGGGGGCAACTCTGACTGACATAGGGCCCGCAATCCTCGGTGTGGGGAGGATGTGTTCCGTTCCAAGGTCCGACTGGGTCCCGGCTTCCACTATGTTTACCCAGTGTGCCGTCAGGGAGATGTACCGCCCCTGGCCACAAGCACTTGTCCACGTGTCCGTTGTCAGGTGGACTCTCCCAGTAACTGCGTTGTTGAGGGCACGGCAGATGCTTTGGGACAAGTGCTTGTGTAGTGCGGGGATGGCACACCGGGCAAAATAGTGTCGGCTGGGGACCGAATACCGAGGGACGGCCACCGCCATAGGATTGCGGAAGGATTCCGTCTCCACCAGCCTAAAAGGCAGCATTTCCAATCCAAGCAGTCGTGAAATGTGCGAATTTAGGACTGTGGCCTGTGGGGCGTTAGCTACGAATTTCCGCTTTCGTTCAAAGGTCTGGGATATGGACAATTGAACGCTGCGGTGGGACGTGGACGTTGATGCTGTTTCTTGAGAAACTGCCATAACAAGTGAAGACTGAGAGGAGGGGGCATCTTTACATGCAGTATGGACAGGGGATTGCCTTGCACACACAACAGGGGGTTCTATTGCACGCACAACAGTGGAAGAAGCAGTGGTGACACCCGCTGACACTGGTCGTGGACCCTGGGTTTCGCCCCACAAAGTCGGGTGCTTTGCTGCCATGTGCCTGATCATGCTGGTGGTGGTCAGGCTGGTAGTTTTGTCACCCCTGCTGATGCTGGCATGGCAGGAGGAACATATGGCCTTTTTGGGGTTATCAGCAGAGTCTTTAAAAAAATTCCAGACTCTGGAAGACCTACTGCTTGTACTGGCAACATCCCTCGTGTTGGTGTTACGGGGAACGGTTGCCTGCCTTCTGTCTGCGGCCACCACACTGCTTCTTCCTGCCTGTTGGGGTACTCTGCCTCCCCCCCCCTGTGTGCTGCTGGCCTCACTCTGCATGTCCTCCTTCCACGTTGGGTCAGTTACTAGATCATCCACCACCTCCTCCTCTTCCACTTGCGCACCACGATCCTCCTCCTCATTTCCTGGCAATTGTGTCTCGTCATCGTCCACCTCTTGTGACAGATTGCCAAAGTCGACTTACTGTGGCCATAGCTGTTCAAATATTTGGGCATCGCAACATGGGATCTCCTCTTTCACCACTTCAAGCGTATCAGGCGAGGGGCCCAAATAAGGAAATGGACCAGTGAACAGCTCTTCAGAGTGTCCAAGTGTGGGATCACTTGCTGTCTGACGACACTCGGCATGGTGGGAGGAAGGAGCATCAGGGTGAGGAGCAGTATGCGGTCGAGACTCACGGCTACTAAGAGTTGACCATTTGGAAGACAGACCGGAGGTGGTGGTGCCCAGGTAACTGGAAGTATTATCTGCTATCCAATTAATAACCTGTTCACACTGATCAGTTCTCATCACTGGTGTTGTTCTGTGCTTTCCTAGTAATTCGGTCAAGAAGTGGGAGCGAGAAGATGTAGCTGTTGTTGTGGCACATTTTCACCTTGGCCACGGCCCCGTCCTCTGCAAGAACCATCACCAGAAGGTCCACTTCCACGTCCCTTGCCACGCGCCTTGCCCATTGTAAATGAAGTAAAATAGCTTACACTTGCACTATCAATGGAAAAAGGGTTAATAGAGTAGATTAGAACCGTGGAAGAGGAAAACCACAGTTATTGTTTACTGGGGTATACCACACTTTTTTAAATAGAGATATTTGTGGCTGAACAGTGAGCGACACACTCAAACTGCTTTTTTTTTAGATACCAAAGGCCCAAAACTGGATAGTACAGCGATTTGACCCATGTAACTGTGAAACCACACTGGGATGTCGGGCCTACACAAGACTATTTTCAACAGATATATTTTTGTGTCACAAAAGTCAGGAGACACTACTGTTTTTCTTTACGGAAAAAACTACCGAAAGCTGAATAATAGAGATTTTTAACCGTGGGATGGCAAAACCACAGTTATTGTTTCCTGGGGTATACCACACTTTTTTAAATATAGATATTTGCGGCTGAACAGTGAGCGATACACTCAAACTGCTTTTTTTTAGATACCAAAGGCCCAAAACTGGATAGTACTGCGATTTAACCCATGGAACTGCGAAACCACACTGGGATGTCGGGCCTACACAAGACTATTTTCAACAGATATATTTTTGTGTCACAACAGTCAGGAGACACTACGGTTTTTCTTTACGGAAAATATACCAAAACCTGAATAATAGACATTTTATTACCGTGGGATGGTAAATCCACAGTTATTGTTTACTGGGGTATACCACAATTTTTTAAAAAGAGATATTTGCGGCTGAACAGTGAGCGACACACTCAAACTGCTTTTTTTTTAGATACCAAAGGCCCAAAACTGGATAGTACAGCGATTTGACCCGTGGAACTGCGAAACCAAACTGGGATGTAGAGCTTACACAAGACTGTTTTCATCAGATATATTTTTGTGTCACAACAGTCAGGAGAAACTACTGTTTTTCTTTACGGAAAATATACCAAAACCTGAATAATAGAGATTTTTTACCGTGGGATGGCAAAACCACAGTTATTGTTTACAGGGGTATACCACACTTTTTTAAATAGAGTTATTTGCAGCTGAACAGTGAGCGACACACTCAAACTGCATTTTTTTTAGATACCAAAGGCCCAAAACTGGATAGTACAGCGATTTGAACCATGGAACTGCGAAACCACACTGGGATGTCGGGCCTACACAAGACTATTTTCAACAGATATATTTTTGCGTCACAACAGCCAGGAGACACTACTGTTTTTCTTTACGGAAAAAACTACCAAAACCTGAATAATAGAGATTTTTTACCGTGGGATGGCAAAACCACAGTTATTGTTTACTGGGGTATACCACACTTCTTTAAATAGAGATATTTGCAGCTGAACAGTGAGCGACACACTCAAACTGCTTTTTTTTTTAGATACCAAAGGCCCAAAACTCGATAGTACAGCGATTTGACCCGTGGAACTGCGAAACCACACTAGGATGTCGGGCCTACACAAGACTATTTTCAACAGATATATTTTTGTGTCACAACAGTCAGGAGACACTACTGTTTTTTCTTTATGGAAAATATACCAAAACCGGAATAATAGAGATTTTTTACCGTGGGATGGCAAAACCACAGTTATTGTTTACTGGGGTATACCACACTTTTTAAATAGAGATATTTGCGGCTGAACAGTGAGCGGCACACTCAAACTGCTTTTTTTTTAGATACCAAAGGCCCTAAACTGGATAGTACAGCGATTTGAACCGTGGAACTGCGAAAACACACTGGGATGTCGGGCCTACACAAGACTATTTTCAACAGATATATTTTTGTGTCACAACAGTCAGGAGACCCTACTGTTTTTCTTTACGGAAAAAAACACCAAAAGCTGAATAATAGAGATCTTTTACCATGGGATGGCAAAACTACAGTTATTGTTTACTGGGGAATACCACACTTTTTTAAATAGAGATATTTGCGGCTGAACAGTGAGCGACACACTCAAACTGCTTTTTTTTAGATACCAAAGGCCCAAAACCGGATAGTACAGCGATTTGACCCGTGGAACTGCGAAACCACACAGGGATGTCGGGCCTACACAAGACTATTTTCAACAGATATATTTTTGTGTCTCAACAGTCAGGAGACACTACTGTTTTTCTTTACGGAAAAAACTACCAAAAGCTGAATAATTGAGATTTTTTACCGTGGTATGGTAAAACCACAGTTATTGTTTACTGGGGTATACCACACTTTTTTAAATAGAGATATTTGCGGCTGAACAGGGAGTGTCACACTCAAACTGCTTTTTTTTTAGATACCAAAGGCCCAAAACTGGATAGTACAGCGATTTGACCCATGGAACTGCGAAACCACACTGGGATGTCGGGCCTACACAAGACTATTTTCAACAGATATATTTTTGTGTCACAACAGCCAGGAGACACTACTGTTTTTCTTTACGGAAAAAACTACCAAAACCTGAATAATAGAGATTTTTTACCGTGGGATGGCAAAACCACAGTTATTGTTTACATGTGTATACCACACTTTTTTAAATAGAGATATTTGTGGCTGAACAGTGAGCGACACACTCAAACTGCTTTTTTTTTAGATACCAAAGGCCCAAAACTGGATAGTACAGCGATTTGACCCGTGGAACTGCGAAACCACACTGGGATGTCGGGCCTACACAAGAGTATTTTCAACAGATATATTTTTGTGTCACAACAGTCAGGAGACTCTACTGTTTTTTCTTTACGGAAAATATACCAAAACCGGAATAATAGAGATTTTTTACCGTGGGATGGCAAAACCACCGTTATTGTTTACTGGGGTATACCAGACTTTTTTAAATAGAGATATTTGCGGCTGAACAGTGAGCGACACACTCAATCTGCTTTTTTTTTTAGATACCAAAGGCCCAAAACTGGATATTACAGCGATTTGACCCATGGAACTGCGAAACCGCACTGGGATGTCGGGCCTACACAAGACTATTTTCCACAGATATATTTTTGTGTCACAACAGTCAGGAGACACTACTGTTTTTCTTTACGGAAAATATACCAAAACCTGAATAATGGGGATTTTTTACTGTGGGATGGCAAAACCACAGTTATTGTTTACTGGGGTATACCAGACTTTTTTAAATAGATAGATTTGCGGCTGAACAGTGAGCGACACACTCAAACTGTTTTTTTTTTAGATAACAAAGGCCCTAAACTGGATAGTACAGCGATTTGACCTGTGGAATTGCGAAACCACACTGGGATGTCGGGTCTACACAAGACTATTTTCAACAGATATATTTTTGTGTCACAACAGTCAGGAGACACTACTGTTTTTCTTTACGGAAAATATACCAAAACCGGAATAATAGAGATTTTTTACCGTGGGATGGCAAAACCACAGTTATTGTTTACTGGAGTATACCAGACTTTTTTAAATATATAGATTTGCGGCTGAACAGTGAGCGACACACTCAAACTGTTTTTTTTTTAGATACAAATGGCCCAAAATGGATAATACAGAGGTTTGAAGCGTGGAAGTGCAAAACAACACTTCTGTTTCTCTAGCCTACACCAGACTATTTTCAACAGTTATATTTGTGTCTGAAAAATCAGAGACACGCTTTTTTTTGGGGGGGGGGGGGACACACACCAAAAGGTTAATAAGACGGGTATTTGTACAGTGTGAAGGAGGAAAAAAAAAGGAGGATTTAGATGAAAAAAAAAGGATTTTTCCTGGCCCCCGAAACCTGGTGTTACGTCCAGCAATTTCAGCAACAGGAGCACACAGGACTGTAATGCAACGTTTGCTGGTATAACCACTGTGTCTCCTATACAACCTGCCTGCCTGGTATCTGGGATGGATATTAGTCCTGAAAAGGACTGTTTGTTTGTTCTGGCAGCCTTTACAGACCCTACACTAACTATTTCACAGTTTATATCTCTCCCTAAATCAGCAGCGCTGTCCCTACACTGTCTAATCCGGAGCGACTGTGTCCAAGATGGCGGCGCCCTGTTTTAAATACTCGAGGTGACGCTGTGCGGCCAGCCAATCACTGTAATTCCCACAACCAACATGGCTGCAGCATTACAGTTACTGGCTGGCAATCCCTGCATGTTCATTGGCTCTGTAAAGAGCGCCAAACATGCAGGGCGAAGACCCGAGCTCCCGCCCGAGTAACCCGGAAATGCTCGGTGCTCGCCGAACATCCCGAGTAGCGTGATGCTCGGGCGAGTGCCGAGCAGTGTCGAGCATGTTCGCTCAACACTACAGACCATCCTTAAAACTCATAGCCAATTAAACAGTTTAATTGCCTGGAGCTGGCTTGTCAGTGTGTTCTTCCTGTGCAGCACCCGGACGATAACGCTTCCTGTTTCTTCATTCTCCATTTGTGCAGGGTAAGATATATAAGGAAAAATTGTTGTAAATTATCAAATACAAATTCTTTGAATTATTAAACTCAACTTTCTTTCACAAAATTCAAAAATTCTAAATTTTGTGTGTTCTTTGCTTAGTGAAGTTTTTGCAGAGCGGATGGCTACTGACCGTAAGTCTGACAATCATTACACTCTACCACGTATGCCAGCACTACAACTACAATAAAAAACTATGGCAGCAGCACCAATTACAGCATATATCAAATGATGGACCAGATGTTTTATCTTATGCTGCACAACCTGATGCACATCAGCAAACAGAGTCACACTGCCTGAACAGCCAGGTTCAGTCATACCTGTATTGTGTCATTTTTCCAGCAGATACCCTTAGCTCTGATTTCATGAACTTCTAGCTCAGCAGATTGGACCAGGGGCAAGAAGTGACAGAATTTGAAATTGGCGTAATATCAGGTTTAGCCTCCATTGTACTGCCATAGAGGGGATTTAGCTTGAAAGTGGCTTTGTCACGCCCAAACAAACCAGTTATCTTTTTCAAGGTAGAAAAACTTCACATATATCAAAATTAGAGATGAGCATTGTTCTACTCGAACTGTTCGCCAATCTCAAATTCGAGCTGTTTTGGGCGGTGTTCGAGCCGGTCGGCGAACACGAACAATTTGAGAAAAATTCGGCTGTTCGAGGTTATGTTCGATAACTGTTCGTGCACCAAAATCATAACTGGATTTTTTCTCAGTAATGATGAAAATTAATGTTAATACGCAGTTTGAGTGTACAGCGGGGCGGGGGGAGGGGCAGGGGATGGATCTCTGCAGGAACAATGAAGATCTCCATTTTTTTTTCTCTTTCCCGCATTTGCAGTGGGGAGGTGCAATCTGTCAGCCTATCAGCAGCGCACACACGGAGCGAAGTGCTTTTTTTCACACAAGCAAGGGCATGTGTGATTGGCAGTGTATGTCACATGTCCTTGCCCTATAAGACCAAGCCATTTTCCCCGTCGCCACCATTTTCTCACTGCTGCAGCTGCGTGTTAGACGGCACCGCTGTTGCTGTGTGCGCTATACCTTGTTAATTTCAAGCCAATTTTCGCACAAATATACAGATAGCTTGGGAGTAGGGAATAGTTGTGATTGCAGTCCTTTTAAGGACTAGGTTACAGCATTTCCTACGACTTTTATCAGGCAGGTCTGTGCTCTTAAATAGATAGATTGTGGGAGTAAAGACTAATTGTAATTGGAGTCCTTTTCAGGACTAGGTTACATCAGTTCCTATCAGTTTTTGCCAGGCAGGTCTGTGCCAGTGCTGTGCAAGTTTTTTTCACAGCATTTGGCTGAATCTAGCAAAGCTAATCCTTTTTGGCCTATTGCAGAGTGTGTTAGTCAGTGGAGTAGCCTATCTGTGTTGCAAGATATACCACATGTGTATAGAATACCAATTTTTTTACTGCACCTAGTGAAGTAAAATCTTTTGGGCATAGCATCATTCTATTAGTCCATCTATACTGACCTCCATCAGGTTGCAAACTGAAAATAATTTTTTTCTGCATCTAGCTCTGAAAAAATATTTGGGCTTCGGTTACCATCCATTGTTTTTTTGTGCAAACAACTCCAGAGTTGTGAATTAGTTAACCACCAAAATGAGTGGAAAAAGGCCTGCTGCTGGTGGAAAGGGGAATAGGCGTGTTGGGAAGGGGAAAAAAGGTTGTGTCCGTGGGGTAGGTGCAGAAGAAAGACCATCTTCCAGCCAAACTAAAATGTCTACTTCTTTTAGCGGACAATGTGATAAGATCCCTTTCTTACGGCCACGCCAATCGCTACAAATTCCAGATGAGGCACAAAAACAGCAGGTGCTTCAACGGATATCAAGTGCTCCTTTAAGTGGGCTCTCCTCCACATCAACTTCAACATCACAAATACTCCAGTCCTCAAAGGTGTCACCCAAATCGCACTTGCTTCCTCACAGCTCCCAAATCTCCAGCTGCCCGTCTGAGTATGAGGTAGAACAGATGGTTGAGTCTGCAGAGCTGTTTACTCATACTATAGCCTGGGAATCAGAGGTCGACTCCAGCGCTTCTGTGAATCCAGACGAGGAAATGATCTGCACTGATGCCCAGAATCTTTATGAGTCGGATCCAGGACCAGACGCAGAAGGTTCTGACCATAATGTAGACCCTCATTCCCAAACTGTAACTCCTGTTGGTGGAGACAATGAGGAAGACGATGATAAGACTCAAATACCTGATTGGAGCGACAACTTTAGTTTTTTGTCAGGGCAGGAACAGGTTGGCTCTGAGGACGACGGGTGTGATAACGCACAGGGTGATGATGATGAGGTCGGAGATCCCACTTACTGTCAACCCACAGTCAGCCAAGAGATGAGGTCAGCAGAGGAGGTGGAGGAAGATGCTAGTGACGACGAGGTCAGGTTGCGCCTTCCTGGACAGAGACGTAGTACTGGAAGCACGTCAACAACTGCATCCTCAAACACAACTCTGCCTCTCACCACAAGTCGTGGTGGCTCTTCAGGTCGCATGGGTGCTAAGCCTTGCATAGCCTGGGCATTTTTTCAGATCGATAAAGATGACCCAACTCGTGTTATCTGTAACATTTGTCAGCAAAAGCTAAGTAGAGGCCAAAAAATACATAGTTTGAGTACTTCATGCATGAACCGGCACATGGACATGAAGCATAAGTTGCAGTGGGAAGCTCAGTGTGCTACAATGCGGCCTAGCCGGCCGGGCCAACCACCGTCTGCCATATCTTGTGCATCCGCGGCCTCTTCATCCTCTGTGACTGGGGGGACAGCAGTCACACCTGTTTTGGGGCGCAGACCTGCCACCTCTTTACCCGCAACAGCCAGCGTGATTGGCAGGTCATCATTTTCTTTGGAGGTGGTAACACCAGCTGGTGTTGAGCGCTGTCCGACATCGATAGCACCACCTTTGGATGAAGGCAACCTAACATGTCCGCCTGCATCTTCCTCACAGACCGGCAGTTTGCCGGGGACACCCTTATCAACCCCGTCTAAGCACAATAGCCAGCCCTCGGTCCCTCACATGTGGACAAGTAAAAGACCATTTCCTCCTAGCCATGAGAAAGCTAAGAGGTTGAATTTCACCATCTGCAAGCTCTTGGCTACAGAAATGCTGCCTTTCCGCCTGGTGGACACAGAGGATTTTCGAGACCTTATGTCCGTCGCAGTGCCCCAGTACCAGATGCCCAGTCGGCACTACTTCTCAAAGAAAGGTGTGCCTGCGCTACACCAGCAAGTCGCACACAACATCACCGCTTCTTTGAGAAACTCTGTGTGTGACAGGGTGCATTTCACCACAGACACTTGGACGAGTAGGCATGGACAGGGGCGTTACATGTCGCTGACTGGGCACTGGGTAACTATGGTGACAGCAGGACAAGGGGCTGCTGTCCAAGTCTTGCCGTCCCCACGAGTTGTGCGTCAATCCTCTTTATGTCAAAGTTCCTCCACTGCTTCTGCCTCCTCAACCTCCTCTCGGTCTTCCACCTGCACCCAAAGCCTGTCTGGTCATGCCACAAGCTTTCTAACTGCGCAGAAGGGATCCTGCACACCTCCTTACTATGCTGGCAGTAGGGCTCAACGTCATCAGGCGGTTTTTACATTGAAATTTCTGGGAAATGTGAGTCACACAGCTGAGGAGTTGTGGTCAGCTCTGGAGAACCAATTTCATGAATGGTTGTCTCCACTGGACCTGAAACCAGGGAAGGCCGTGTGCGACAATGCTGCAAACCTGGGTGCGGCCCTTCGCCGGGGCAATGTCACACACGTGCCTTGTATGGCTCACGTGTTGAACCTGGTTGTCCAGCAATTTTTAGCCCACTATCCCAGACTAGATGGCCTTCTGCAGAGGGCACGGTCGCTGTGTGCTCACTTCCGCCGTTCGCATCCCGCAGCTCAGCGACTTACATCTCTACAGAAGTCGTTGGGCCTGCCACTTCACCAGCTAAAATGCGATGTGCCTATCCGGTGGAATTCAACTCTGCACATGTTGCAGCGACTGTGGCAGCACCGACAAGCCCTGGTGCAATACGTTCTGACGTATAGCCTGGGCCAACGAGATTCGGAGGTGGGGCAAATCACGCTGGAGGAGTGGTCTCAGATCAGGAACCTATGCACCCTTCTGCACAGTTTTGAAATGGCGACGAAGATGTTTAGTGCTGACGATGCCATTATCAGCATGACTATTCCGGTGATTTACATGCTGGAGCACATGTTAAACAGAATTCGGAGTCAGGTGGTGGCACAAGAGGAGGTGGAGGAAGTAGAGGAGGAGGAGTTGTATGCGGAAGGGCTAACATCTGCAAGGTCCAGACGGTCGGCAGCACCAAGGCGGCAGGCATGTGGGGGTGGGGGAGATGGTTTTACCAGGGCGCATGGTAGCAGCCAAACTAGTGAGGAAGGTGCAGGAGCCCAGGAAGAAGTGGAGGACGAACTGATGGAAGACTCATCAGATGAGGGAGACCTTGATCACATTTCTGTTGTGCGAGGTTGGGGGGAGAGGACAGAGGAAGGAAGCATGATTGTTACCTCGCCACCAACACAACAGGGACTTGGTGCTCCTGGATGCGCAACACACATGAGTGCCTTCTTGCTGCACTACCTGCAACATGACCCTCGAATTGTGAGAATTAGAAATAATCCTGACTACTGGGTTGCCACACTGTTAGATCCCCGGTACAAAAGTAAATTTGCAGAAATTATTCCTGCCATAGAAAGGGATGCACGCATGCAGGAGTATCAGCAGAGACTGTTGCAGAATCTTACATGTGCTTTTCCACAAAATACCAGTGGTGCACGTAGTGAATCTCACAGTTCCAACTTGCCAACCGTGGGACCGTCAAGTGTTCAGCACTCAAACCGTAACAGAACCACAGTATCTGCTGGTAACATCAATTTTGCGGAATCATTTCACCACTTTTTTAGCCCATCCTTTGCAAGGCCACAGGAGACAAGAAGTCTGACACATAGTCAACGCCTAGAGACGATGGTACAGGAGTATCTCCAAGTAAACATTGAAGCCACGACTGTGTCACTGGACCCTTGCTCTTTTTGGGCTTCCAATCTGGATAAATGGCCGGAGCTAGCCACTTACGCCTTGGAGATCTTGTCATGCCCCGCAGCCAGCGTTCTGTCTGAACGTGTGTTCAGCGCTGCTGGTGGTGTGCTGACAGATAAGCGCACGCGGCTCTCCACTGATAATGTAGACAGACTCACGTTCATAAAGATGAACAAATCATGGATCCGAAACGACTTTTCTACCCCTGTGTCATCCTGGGGAGAGTAAAAGCTTGATGATTGGTTAAAATCACCCTACCAACCGTTTTAAGCTTTCAAATTACTAATCATGTTTATCTGTATCTTGACTGGAAAATAATTTGGGCTTTGTAGCAGTGTGCAGCACTGATCCTATTAGGCCATCTATAATAAGCTTCACCAGATTTAAAATTAAAAATAATTTTTAGCTGCATCTAGCCCGGAAAATAATTTTGGGGCTCCGAGATGCGCAAGACACATAAGTGCCTTCTTGCTGCACTACCTGCAGCATGACCCTCATATTGTCAGAATTCGAAGTAATCATGACTACTGGGTTGCCACACTCTTAGATCCCCCAAACTTTTCGATCAACCTTTTCATTTTAATAAAGACCAAAAAAATGGTCATTTTTGAAATTATAAGCATTAGCAGGTTGTTAGAAACTGAAATCAAACAGTTTTCAACTCAAAACTTTATTGTAGGTGATGTTACATTTTCACATAGGACCCCTTGTTCGAAAGGAGCTTCTGAACTCTCTCGTCCATTGAATTTGTCAGGTTTTGGATGGTTTCTGCTTCAATTGTTTTGCATGAGGACAGAATACCCTCCCAGAGCTGTTGCTTAGATGTGAACTGCCTCCCGCCATCATAGACACTCCTTTTAATGATGCTCCAAAGGTTCTGAATGGGGTAGAGGTCAGGGGAGCATGGGGGTCACACCATAAGTTTGTCCCCTTTTATGCCCATATCAGCCAGAGATGCAGATGTTTTATGTGCAGCATGAGATGGTGCATTATCATGCAGAAAAATGATCTTGCTGTGAAATACACGGTTCTTCTTCTTGAACCATGGCAGGAAGTGCTGTTTGAGAAAATCCACATACATTATGGAGTTCATCTTTAGCGCCTTTAGGGATCCTAAAGGGGCCAACAATCTCTCTCCCCATGATTCCAGCCCAAAACATTACTCCACCTCCTCCTTGTTGGCGCTGTAGCCGTGTTTGCGTGTGGTGTCCATCAACCAGCCATCCTCCACTCCATTCATCTGGACCATCGAGCGCTGCACGGCACTCATCCGTGAACAAAACAGTTTTGAAATCAGTCTTCATGTAATGTTTGGCCCACTGGAGCCGTTTCTGCTTGTGTGAAGTGGATAGAGGAGGTCGACAGGATGGCATATGCACAGCTGCAAACCTCTGAAGGACCCTGCATCTTGTTGTTCGGGGGACGTTGGAGGCACAAGCAGCTTCAAAAACTTGTCTGCTGCTATGACAAGGCTTTTTTGCCGCTGCTGTTTCAACCTGACGTAATTGCCTGTAGGAAAGAGTCCTCAATTTGCCCTTATCAGCACGCACACGTGTGTACTGTGAATCAGCTACATACTTCTTGATTGCCAAGACACTTCATCCTGATCATCGCACAATGTTGATTGTAGTCATGCCTTGACCTAAACACTCCACAATTTGTTGCTTCTCAGCAGCCGACACATCCTTTTTCTTTCCCATTTTGGCAGAAAATGTAGGCTGCTTAATAATGTGAGAGAGCCTTCTTAAGTAGTCTTGCATTTCATTGGACACACCTGCCAAACTAATTAGCACAGGTGTCTGCAATTGCTTACAGTGATATAAAGAGCCCTGACACACATCACCATCAATGAGTTTAACTGACAAACAAACAAATTCTTCCCTTATCACTCCTAAACACTTTTTGCATAATAATTTGGAACGCGGTGTACATGTGCTTTTCCACAAAACACCAGTGGTTCACGTAGTGAATCTTACAGTTCTAACTTGCCAACCGTGGTCTGTATGGAATTGTTCAATAAAGGGCCCAAAATTAAGATAACATAGATGGGAGAGGTCTCTATGAATAGGAATTCCTAAGTATTTGATACCCTGTGAGGGCCAGGCAAAGGGAAAGTTGGACTGGATGGAATCCTATATGGATTTAGGGAGGGAGACATCGAGGGCCTCAGACTTCGCTGCATTGATTTTAAAATTTTACCATGTAACAAAGTGATCTATTTCAGCCATAACAGCAGGGATGGATATATGTGATTGAGTGATATATACTAGGACATCATCAGCAAATAGAGAGCACTTGTACTCGGTGCCTCCCACCTCAATCCACCTAATATTGGGGTTATGGCGAATTGATGAGAGCAGGTGCTCCGTCACTAGGATGTATAAGAGAGGGGACAGAGGACATCCCTGCCTTGTCCCATTGGTGATTGTGAAAGGTGATGAAAATGTTCTGATGCACCACCTGGGCCTTGGGACACCCGGAGCCGGACACTTTTTGGTGGATGCTGGCGGTTGTAGTCTTCGTGGCGGCGATCCGGTTCCGTGGCTCAGGGCGGTCAAACCAGTGGCGGAACTATTTATGTGGTTTTGATGTTTAAATGTCCGACTACGCCACCCGTGGATTGCGGTCAGAGTGAACCGCCGCTACAGGGCAGACCGCTAAGGCTGGTGTTGTGGGTGCAGCAGAGCGTAGCATAACTCCCCACGGGAGGAGTATAGCCTCAGGGCAGTGTATGCGGAGGATAGGGGTGATGGTGCAGGGCAGCAGCAGTAACGACACGGAGTCAGTGATGCAGTTCAGGGCCTTTACTCACAGTTCTTATTATCCAGACCACGTCTGCAGGTAACGGCTGCCCACGTCGTACTGTGCTCACCAGGTGAGGGGCTCAGACAACTCCCAGATAACTTTGGAGCGCTTCACAGGACCCCCTTTGTGTGTCCTTTGTCTGGCCTTTCTTACCAACACTTCTGTCCGGCTGCCTCGGGCCTCCTCTTGGTAAACTTGGCGCCAGTTTCCCTGACCCTATGTGGTGCCTTCCTAGCGGGTGGAGCAAGGGGCTGCGCCACATAAAATGTCAGAGCCTCCGGTTTCTAGCTGAGGGTCGTTTCCTGCCTCCACTAGTTCGGGGACCGGTCTCCCCCTTTGGCCTGACCCCTCCACGCAGGTGGATTCGGGCGTGCGGTGGCGACTCGCCCGTCCGCACCCCTGGGATCCCTTCATTCCTCGTTCCTGGAGCCTTCTCCGCTCCTCTTCCTTCCTTCTCCCTCTTGCAGGCCTGGGCCTCTGTTACTAGGCCCGCCTCCGGAGCAGAGCTCATGCAGAGCCCCTGCTCCCTGCCACTTCTGCTCAGACTTCTCTGCACTGAACTAAGATGGTGCCCACCTTTTATACTCCCTTCTCAATGCACCCAGGAACTGCTTCCTCCCTGCTCCTGCACTGCAGGGTTCCCTTTCCTCAGTGTTCCCTCCCCCCACTCCAGCCAAGGACAGGGACTGTCGTGCCCATCTCAGGGGCATATTGGTCGCCCTGCCCCACGGCAATGTGGTGTAATGCATGCAGGTGTCGGGTCCTGATCCACACTCCATCCTTATCTGAGAGTGAGATATCACACCTCTGGGTGAGGTGCAATACGTCTGTAGCAACCGAGCCCTCGGTGCTACAGTTCCATTTATCTTCAGCCTAGGTGACGTATTGTGATACAGGGCCGTGATTTTGGCTATAAAAGGGTCCCCTAGACCCCTACCCCAAGCTTTTTAAGAGAATCATATATGGCGTGCCAGGAGACTCTATGGAATGCTTTCTCAGCATCCAACGAGAGTATCTACTTACAAATTTTTAACTGCATCTAGCCCAGGAAATACTTTGTGCCTAGTAGCAGTGTCTGCTAGTCAGCGGATTATCCCGGCTGTTAAGCAAGCTACACCACCTGTAGTTTGGACACTTAATTTTTTCAAAGGAAATGCTTCGGGACCACGGGATACTTAGTGAAGAGCATCAGGAGGCACCCCAAGGCATAGGGGCTGGGACTGGCACTAGGATGCCTTGCGGTGGACAGCCGAGCTCGATCCTTATAAAAGCTTTTTAACTGCAGCAGCTTTAGTGGACGCTACTGGAGCTGGAATTACGCGGCTGCTGGCATGAGACTTGCCCTCCAATAGATCCTTGTAAATGGATTTAAAGTGTATTCATTCAAATTAGAGGGACAATTTAAATTAAAAAGCTTAGAGCTGCCTCCACCACAGGGGGGCTCTCTCGACCCACCAGCGGACAGGCACCAGTATTGGGAGAGGGGGGCTGGCCGTCAGGGTTCACCGCGGCTCTGGCACAAACCCGGCGACACGGAGGTGGCACGGGCAGGAGCGGACTGGCCGTCTCGGCTTCTCACTTTTTGGATTTTAGAAGGGCATGACATGCCTATATCTGTGTCTCCCCCTCCTTTTACTCCTCCACCTCTTTTCTTTTCGCATGACTATATGTACTTGTCACTTTTCCATGTGTTAGTTGTGTCTTCTGAGCAGTTTGTCAGCTTTTAGACACCTTTGAAGGTGTTTTCTATGTGTTTCTATGTGTTTTTGTTTGCCTGCCATTGGTTTTAACGGTGTTCGAAGGTGTTCGACGAACAGTTCGACGAACAGTTCGGCGAACACACGGGTGTTCGACGAACCGAACCGAACTCGAACACTACGGGGGTGGCTCAACACTAATCAAAATGTATTAAGCATGGAAAAGTGCCATCTATGGATGATGCCAATGATTACATCAGCTTTAACACCTGCCTGTCTTACTGTTGCCTGTCTTCAACACAGTTCTGCTGCTGCCAGTGCAAATGGCCACACTCAGCCAAGCATTGTGACATCCGCACTTGTCCCACCTACTCCTGCTTTACTCTCAGCTGATGCAGAGTGACTATTCAGTAGCCCTGTTTTTTCCTGTGACTTCTGGCTCTTGCCAGTCCAGAAGCTATGGGGTTAATTCTATTCTGTTGGGTTTCTTCTTGCTGTTATCACTAGATGTTGCAGATTTGGCTGCTCTCTATTTTAATCCTTGAGAATCAGTTCACACTGCCAGTCAATAGCTCTGCTATCTTGGAATATACTTCTGTGCTGTGCTCCTGTGTTTTGTCCTTATTTTTGCATTCTTTGACCTCGGCTTGACATTTGATTTCCTGCTTGCTTTACAATTTTTTCCCTGCTATTATCTCCTGGTTCTGACCTGACTATCCCAGCTATACTTCTTGCTAGCTTTCACCAACGAACAGCAGCTAACTCCATGGCCCAGCCCAGGGGACCCTTGCGCAAGTCCAGATCCCTGCATAGGAGTTAAAGGGTAAAGGCCATGGCAACCCCATGGTTCTGGAAAACTAAGTAGCTGGTGCCATGTCTGTTCGTGGTAGCCATTTTGGAGCTGCCAGGTGACCATGAACAGTGACTACATGACAAGCATCTACTCCTTGCCAATCCATGTTATCTTTACTGTAGTACTGCTGCAGCCAGGGCAGCCATTGTTGACCCTACACTGCCATCATCCCATTGCCTTCTCCATCCTATTTTCATACCATATGGCTTCTACCATTGCCACTGTCATGTCACAGCCATGCCAGCTACACATTTTCTAGCTGCTCATAGGCTTTTATAGTTGTGCTCTATCGTTGCTGGGAATCATATTCTTTTGGAAAAGAAAGTTTGGGAAAGAGTTACTTAGTTCCATCGATAAACTATGCTTCTCTCAAGCAGTCCACTCAGCCACTAATCTAAAGGGTCACATTCTGGATTTAATATTCTACACAAGGCTGGAGAGTGAGTCCTCAAATGCAGCAGTAAATCCATGGTCTGATCATCACACTATGGATTTCTCATTCAACTTTCCAGTTTGAAGTACCAAAACAAAGAACTCACAAAACACGGAGTTCTTAAATGATGATCTCCCCAAGATATTTGGAACAACCTCAATTTCAAGGGACAGACTGATACTTTTTCAGACCCAAACTACCCAGTACAGTAATATAACAAAGCTGTGCCCTCTGCTTTTGATGTCATTGCTCCCTTGTGTAACAAAAATGTCACCCCCAAACACAATGCATCCAGATTTTGCCAACCCATAAAGGAGCTTAAGAAAAGGGGCTGAAGATTGAATTCCAATGAAGAAGACATAAGTCCTCAGAGGTCAAAAACATATTGGACCTCAATCTCAGCAACTACCAATCAACCATGAGCAAGAAAAAAATCCATATTTCTGTCACAAAAGATGGCAAATACAAGCAACAGGCCAGCACACCTGTTTTGCACAGTAAATAGACTCTGAAACCATGACTGCCTAAGACCTACTATACCATCATCACAATAACTCTGTGAAATTTCACAGCCTGCCTTTCAAAAAACATAAAAAAATTACAGTGATGGCAATATTAAAACCCTCAACTCGATGGTCGAAATTTGATCTGCTGGGTGAACCAGAGATCACAACAATTTTCTAGTGTTTGGAGCTTCCTAACCTACTTGTTCAGGCAATAATAAATATAGTTAACTGTTATTTGCATTGTTGCATCTTCACTGATCTATTGAAAGAAACAGTTATTAAGCCTCTTAAAGAAGCACTCCAGGGACCCAGATGCTATGAAATCCAGATGCTTTGAAACCTGTTTCTAACTAGAGATGAGCGTTGTTCTACTCGAACTGTTCGCCAATCTCAAATTCGAGCTGTTTTGGGCGGTGTTCGAGCCGGTCGGCGAACACGAACAATTTGAGAAAAATTCGGCTGTTCGAGGTTATGTTCGATAACTGTTCGTGCACCAAAATCATAACTGGATTTTTTCTCAGTAATGATGAAAATTAATGTTAATACGCAGTTTGAGTGTACAGCGGGGCGGGGGGAGGGGCAGGGGATGGATCTCTGCAGGAACAATGAAGATCTCCATTTTTTTTCTCTTTCCCGCATTTGCAGTGGGGAGGTGCAATCTGTCAGCCTATCAGCAGCGCACACACGGAGCGAAGTGCTTTTTTTCACACAAGCAAGGGCATGTGTGATTGGCAGTGTATGTCACATGTCCTTGCCCTATAAGACCAAGCCATTTTCCCCGTCGCCACCATTTTCTCACTGCTGCAGCTGCGTGTTAGACGGCACCGCTGTTGCTGTGTGCGCTATACCTTGTTAATTTCAAGCCAATTTTCGCACAAATATACAGATAGCTTGGGAGTAGGGAATAGTTGTGATTGCAGTCCTTTTAAGGACTAGGTTACAGCATTTCCTACGACTTTTATCAGGCAGGTCTGTGCTCTTAAATAGATAGATTGTGGGAGTAAAGACTAATTGTAATTGGAGTCCTTTTCAGGACTAGGTTACATCAGTTCCTATCAGTTTTTGCCAGGCAGGTCTGTGCCAGTGCTGTGCAAGTTTTTTTCACAGCATTTGGCTGAATCTAGCAAAGCTAATCCTTTTTGGCCTATTGCAGAGTGTGTTAGTCAGTGGAGTAGCCTATCTGTGTTGCAAGATATACCACCTGTGTATAGAATACCAATTTTTTTACTGCACCTAGTGAAGTAAAATCTTTTGGGCATAGCATCATTCTATTAGTCCATCTATACTGACCTCCATCAGGTTGCAAACTGAATATAATTTTTTTCTGCATCTAGCTCTAAAAAAATATTTGGGCTTCTAGCGGTGTGTGGGACTTGGTCTATTAGTCCATCTATACTGACCTCCATCAGGTTGCAAATTAAAAATAATTTTTTTCTTCATTTATCTCTGAAAAAATATTTGGGCTTCTAGCAGCGTGTGGGACTTGGTCTATTAGTCCTTCTATACTGACCTCCATCAGGTTGCAAATTAAAAATAATTTTTTTCTGCATCTAGCTCTGAAAAAATATTTGAGCTTCTAGCAGTGTGTGGGACTTGGTCTATTAGTCCATCTATACTGACCTCCATCAGGTTGCAAATTAAAAATAATTTTTTTCTGCATCTAGCTCTGAAAAAATATTTGGGCTTCTAGCGGTGTGTGGGACTTGGTCTATTAGTCCATCTATACTGACCTCCATCAGGTTGCAAATTAAAAATAATTTTTTTCTGCATCTAGCTCTGAAAAAATATTTGGGCTTCTAGCAGTGTGTGGGACTTGGTCTATTAGTCCATCTATACTGACCTCCATCAGGTTGCAAATTAAAAATAATTTTTTTCTGCATCTAGCTCTGAAAAAATATTTGGGCTTCTAGCAGTGTGTGGGACTTGGTCTATTAGTCCATCTATACTGACCTCCATCAGGTTGCAAATTAAAAATAATTTTTTTCTTCATTTATCTCTGAAAAAATATTTGGGCTTCTAGCAGCGTGTGGGACTTGTTCTATTAGTCCATCTATACTGACCTCCATCAGGTTGCAAATTAAAAATAATTTTTTTCTGCATCTAGCCCAGCCAATAGTTTTGGCCTAATACCACAGTTTGGCCACTCAGCTCTGCTCGGTTACCATCCATTGTTTTTTTGTGCAAACAACTCCAGAGTTGTGAATTAGTTAACCACCAAAATGAGTGGAAAAAGGCCTGCTGCTGGTGGAAAGGGGAATAGGCGTGTTGGGAAGGGGAAAAAAGGTTGTGTCCGTGGGGTAGGTGCAGAAGAAAGACCATCTTCCAGCCAAACTAAAATGTCTACTTCTTTTAGCGGACAATGTGATAAGATCCCTTTCTTACGGCCACGCCAATCGCTACAAATTCCAGATGAGGCACAAAAACAGCAGGTGCTTCAACGGATATCAAGTGCTCCTTTAAGTGGGCTCTCCTCCACATCAACTTTAACATCACAAATACTCCAGTCCTCAAAGGTGTCACCCAAATCGCACTTGCTTCCTCACAGCTCCCAAATCTCCAGCTGCCCGTCTGAGTATGAGGTAGAACAGATGGTTGAGTCTGCAGAGCTGTTTACTCATACTATAGCCTGGGAATCAGAGGTCGACTCCAGCGCTTCTGTGAATCCAGACGAGGAAATGATCTGCACTGATGCCCAGAATCTTTATGAGTCGGATCCAGGACCAGACGCAGAAGGTTCTGACCATAATGTAGACCCTCATTCCCAAACTGTAACTCCTGTTGGTGGAGACAATGAGGAAGACGATGATAAGACTCAAATACCTGATTGGAGCGACAACTTTAGTTTTTTGTCAGGGCAGGAACAGGTTGGCTCTGAGGACGACGGGTGTGATAACGCACAGGGTGATGATGATGAGGTCGGAGATCCCACTTACTGTCAACCCACAGTCAGCCAAGAGATGAGGTCAGCAGAGGAGGTGGAGGAAGATGCTAGTGACGACGAGGTCAGGTTGCGCCTTCCTGGACAGAGACGTAGTACTGGAAGCACGTCAACAACTGCATCCTCAAACACAACTCTGCCTCTCACCACAAGTCGTGGTGGCTCTTCAGGTCGCATGGGTGCTAAGCCTTGCATAGCCTGGGCATTTTTTCAGATCGATAAAGATGACCCAACTCGTGTTATCTGTAATATTTGTCAGCAAAAGCTAAGTAGAGGCCAAAAAATACATAGTTTGAGTACTTCATGCATGAACCGGCACATGGACATGAAGCATAAGTTGCAGTGGGAAGCTCAGTGTGCTACAATGCGGCCTAGCCGGCTGGGCCAATCACCGTCTGCCATATCTTGTGCATCCGCGGCCTCTTCATCCTCTGTGACTGGGGGGACAGCAGTCACACCTGTTTTGGGGCGCAGACCTGCCACCTCTTTACCCGCAACAGCCAGCGTGATTGGCAGGTCATCATTTTCTTTGGAGGTGGTAACACCAGCTGGTGTTGAGCGCTGTCCGACATCGATAGCACCACCTTTGGATCAAGGCAACCTAACATGTCCGCCTGCATCTTCCTCACAGACCGGCAGTTTGCCGGGGACACCCTTATCAACCCCGTCTAAGCACAATAGCCAGCCCTCGGTCCCTCAGATGTGGACAAGTAAAAGACCATTTCCTCCTAGCCATGAGAAAGCTAAGAGGTTGAATTTCACCATCTGCAAGCTCTTGGCTACAGAAATGCTGCCTTTCCGCCTGGTGGACACAGAGGATTTTCGAGACCTTATGTCCGTCGCAGTGCCCCAGTACCAGATGCCCAGTCGGCACTACTTCTCAAAGAAAGGTGTGCCTGCGCTCCACCAGCATGTCGCACACAACATCACCGCTTCTTTGAGAAACTCTGTGTGTGACAGGGTGCATTTCACCACAGACACTTGGACGAGTAGGCATGGACAGGGGCGTTACATGTCGCTGACTGGGCACTGGGTAACTATGGTGACAGCAGGACAAGGGGCTGCTGTCCAAGTCTTGCCGTCCCCACGAGTTGTGCGTTAATCCTCTTTATGTCAAAGTTCCTCCACTGCTTCTGCCTCCTCAACCTCCTCTCGGTCTTCCACCTGCACCCAAAGCCTGTCTGGTCATGCCACAAGCTTTCTAACTGCGCAGAAGGGATCCTGCACACCTCCTTACTATGCTGGCAGTAGGGCTCAACGTCATCAGGCGGTTTTTACATTGAAATGTCTGGGAAATGTGAGTCACACAGCTGAGGAGTTGTGGTCAGCTCTGGAGAACCAATTTCATGAATGGTTGTCTCCACTGGACCTGAAACCAGGGAAGGCCGTGTGCGACAATGCTGCAAACCTGGGTGCGGCCCTTCGCCGGGGCAATGTCACACACGTGCCTTGTATGGCTCACGTGTTGAACCTGGTTGTCCAGCAATTTTTAGCCCACTATCCCAGACTAGATGGCCTTCTGCAGAGGGCACGGTCGCTGTGTGCTCACTTCCGCCGTTCGCATCCCGCAGCTCAGCGACTTACATCTCTACAGAAGTCGTTGGGCCTGCCACTTCACCGGCTAAAATGCGATGTGCCTACCCGGTGGAATTCAACTCTGCACATGTTGCAGCGACTGTGGCAGCACCGACAAGCCCTGGTGCAATACGTTCTGACGTATAGCCTGGGCCAACGAGATTCAGAGGTGGGGCAAATCACGCTGGAGGAGTGGTCTCAGATCAGGAACCTATGCACCCTTCTGCACAGTTTTGAAATGGCGACGAAGATGTTTAGTGCTGACGATGCCATTATCAGCATGACTATTCCGGTGATTTACATGCTGGAGCACATGTTAAACAGAATTCGGAGTCAGGTGGTGGCACAAGAGGAGGTGGAGGAAGTAGAGGAGGAGGAGTTGTATGCGGAAGGGCTAACATCTGCAAGGTCCAGACGGTCGGCAGCACCAAGGCGGCAGGCATGTGAGGGTGGGGGAGATGGTTTTACCAGGGCGCATGGTAGCAGCCAAACTAGTGAGGAAGGTGCAGGAGCCCAGGAAGAAGTGGAGGACGAACTGATGGAAGACTCATCAGATGAGGGAGACCTTGATCACATTTCTGTTGTGCGAGGTTGGGGGGAGAGGACAGAGGAAGGAAGCATGATTGTTACCTCGCCACCAACACAACAGGGACTTGGTGCTCCTGGATGCGCAACACACATGAGTGCCTTCTTGCTGCACTACCTGCAACATGACCCTCGAATTGTGAGAATTAGAAATAATCCTGACTACTGGGTTGCCACACTGTTAGATCCCCGGTACAAAAGTAAATTTGCAGAAATTATTCCTGCCATAGAAAGGGATGCACGCATGCAGGAGTATCAGCAGAGACTGTTGCAGAATCTTACATGTGCTTTTCCACAAAATACCAGTGGTGCACGTAGTGAATCTCACAGTTCCAACTTGCCAACCGTGGGACCGTCAAGTGTTCAGCACTCAAACCGTAACAGAACCACAGTATCTGCTGGTAACATCAATTTTGCGGAATCATTTCACCACTTTTTTAGCCCATCCTTTGCAAGGCCACAGGAGACAAGAAGTCTGACACATAGTCAACGCCTAGAGACGATGGTACAGGAGTATCTCCAAGTAAACATTGAAGCCACGACTGTGTCACTGGACCCTTGCTCTTTTTGGGCTTCCAATCTGGATAAATGGCCGGAGCTAGCCACTTACGCCTTGGAGATCTTGTCATGCCCCGCAGCCAGCGTTCTGTCTGAACGTGTGTTCAGCGCTGCTGGTGGTGTGCTGACAGATAAGCGCACGCGGCTCTCCACTGATAATGTAGACAGACTCACGTTCATAAAGATGAACAAATCATGGATCCGAAACGACTTTTCTACCCCTGTGTCATCCTGGGGAGAGTAAAAGCTTGATGATTGGTTAAAATCACCCTACCAACCGTTTTAAGCTTTCAAATTACTAATCATGTTTATCTGTATCTTGACTGGAAAATAATTTGGGCTTTGTAGCAGTGTGCAGCACTGATCCTATTAGGCCATCTATAATAAGCTTCACCAGATTTAAAATTAAAAATAATTTTTAGCTGCATCTAGCCCGGAAAATAATTTTGGGGCTCCGAGATGCGCAAGACACATAAGTGCCTTCTTGCTGCACTACCTGCAGCATGACCCTCATATTGTCAGAATTCGAAGTAATCATGACTACTGGGTTGCCACACTCTTAGATCCCCCAAACTTTTCGATCAACCTTTTCATTTTAATAAAGACCAAAAAAATGGTCATTTTTGAAATTATAAGCATTAGCAGGTTGTTAGAAACTGAAATCAAACAGTTTTCAACTCAAAACTTTATTCTAGGTGATGTTACATTTTCACATAGGACCCCTTGTTCGAAAGGAGCTTCTGAACTCTCTCGTCCATTGAATTTGTCAGGTTTTGGATGGTTTCTGCTTCAATTGTTTTGCATGAGGACAGAATACCCTCCCAGAGCTGTTGCTTAGATGTGAACTGCCTCCCGCCATCATAGACACTCCTTTTAATGATGCTCCAAAGGTTCTGAATGGGGTAGAGGTCAGGGGAGCATGGGGGTCACACCATAAGTTTGTCCCCTTTTATGCCCATATCAGCCAGAGATGCAGATGTTTTATGTGCAGCATGAGATGGTGCATTATCATGCAGAAAAATGATCTTGCTGTGAAATACACGGTTCTTCTTCTTGAACCATGGCAGGAAGTGCTGTTTGAGAAAATCCACATACATTATGGAGTTCATCTTTAGCGCCTTCAGGGATCCTAAAGGGGCAGACAATCTCTCTCCCCATGATTCCAGCCCAAAACATTACTCCACCTCCTCCTTGTTGGCGCTGTAGCCGTGTTTGCGTGGGGTGTCCATCAACCAGCCATCCTCCACTCCATTCATCTGGACCATCGAGCGCTGCACGGCACTCATCCGTGAACAAAACAGTTTTGAAATCAGTCTTCATGTAATGTTTGGCCCACTGGAGCCGTTTCTGCTTGTGTAAAGTGGATAGAGGAGGTCGACAGGATGGCATATGCACAGCTGCAAACCTCTGAAGGACCCTGCATCTTGTTGTTCGGGGGACGTTGGAGGCACAAGCAGCTTCAAAAACTTGTCTGCTGCTATGACAAGGCTTTTTTGCCGCTGCTGTTTCAACCTGACGTAATTGCCTGTAGGAAAGAGTCCTCAATTTGCCCTTATCAGCACGCACACGTGTGTACTGTGAATCAGCTACATACTTCTTGATTGCCAAGACACTTCATCCTGATAATCGCACAATGTTGATTGTAGTCATGCCTTGACCTAAACACTCCACAATTTGTTGCTTCTCAGCAGCCGACACATCCTTTTTCTTTCCCATTTTGGCAGAAAATGTAGGCTGCTTAATAATGTGAGAGAGCCTTCTTCAGTAGTCTTGCCTTTCATTGGACACACCTGCCAAACTAATTAGCACAGGTGTCTGCAATTGCTTACAGTGATATAAAGAGCCCTGACACACATCACCATCAATGAGTTTAACTGACAAACAAACAAATTCTTCCCTTATCACTTCTAAACACTTTTTGCATAATAATTTGGAACGCGGTGTACATGTGCTTTTCCACAAAACACCAGTGGTTCACGTAGTGAATCTTACAGTTCTAACTTGCCAACCGTGGTCTGTATGGAATTGTTCAATAAAGGGCCCAAAATTAAGATAACATAGATGGGAGAGGTCTCTATGAATAGGAATTCCTAAGTATTTGATACCCTGTGAGGGCCAGGCAAAGGGAAAGTTGGACTGGATGGAATCCTATATGGATTTAGGGAGGGAGACATCGAGGGCCTCAGACTTCGCTGCATTGATTTTAAAATTTTACCATGTAACAAAGTGATCTATTTCAGCCATAACAGCAGGGATGGATATATGTGATTGAGTGATATATACTAGGACATCATCAGCAAATAGAGAGCACTTGTACTCGGTGCCTCCCACCTCAATCCACCTAATATTGGGGTTATGGCGAATTGATGAGAGCAGGTGCTCCGTCACTAGGATGTATAAGAGAGGGGACAGAGGACATCCCTGCCTTGTCCCATTGGTGATTGTGAAAGGTGATGAAAATGTTCTGACGCACCCCCTGGGCCTTGGGACACCCGGAGCCGGACACTTTTTGGTGGATGCTGGTGGTTGTAGTCTTCGTGGCGGCGATCCGGTTCCGTGGCTCAGGGCGGTCAAACCAGTGGCGGAACTATTTATGTGGTTTTGATGTTTAAATGTCCGACTACGCCACCCGTGGATTGCGGTCAGAGTGAACCGCCGCTACAGGGCAGACCGCTAAGGCTGGTGTTGTGGGTGCAGCAGAGCGTAGCATAACTCCCCACGGGAGGAGTATAGCCTCAGGGCAGTGTATGCGGAGGATGGGGGTGATGGTGCAGGGCAGCAGCAGTAACGACACGGAGTCAGTGATGCAGTTCAGGGCCTTTACTCACAGTTCTTATTATCCAGACCACGTCTGCAGGTAATGGCTGCCCACGTCGTACTGTGCTCACCAGGTGAGGGGCTCAGACAACTCCCAGATAACTTTGGAGCGCTTCACAGGACCCCCTTTGTGTGTCCTTTGTCTGGCCTTTCTTACCAACACTTCTGTCCGGCTGCCTCGGGCCTCCTCTTGGTAAACTTGGCGCCAGTTTCCCTGACCCTATGTGGTGCCTTCCTAGCGGGTGGAGCAAGGGGCTGCGCCACATAAAATGTCAGAGCCTCCGGTTTCTAGCTGAGGGTCGTTTCCTGCCTCCACTAGTTCGGGGACCGGTCTCCCCCTTTGGCCTGACCCCTCCACGCAGGTGGATTCGGGCGTGCGGTGGCGACTCGCCCGTCCGCACCCCTGGGATCCCTTCATTCCTCGTTCCTGGAGCCTTCTCCGCTCCTCTTCCTTCCTTCTCCCTCTTGCAGGCCTGGGCCTCTGTTACTAGGCCCGCCTCCGGAGCAGAGCTCATGCAGAGCCCCTGCTCCCTGCCACTTCTGCTCAGACTTCTCTGCACTGAACTAAGATGGTGCCCACCTTTTATACTCCCTTCTCAATGCACCCAGGAACTGCTTCCTCCCTGCTCCTGCACTGCAGGGTTCCCCTTCCTCAGTGTTCCCTCCCCCCACTCCAGCCAGGGACAGGGACTGTCGTGCCCATCTCAGGGGCATATTGGTCGCCCTGCCCCACGGCAATGTGGTGTAATGCATGCAGGTGTCGGGTCCTGATCCACACTCCATCCTTATCTGAGAGTGAGATATCACACCTCTGGGTGAGGTGCAATACGTCTGTAGCAACCGAGCCCTCGGTGCTACAGTTCCATTTATCTTCAGCCTAGGTGACGTATTGTGATACAGGGCCGTGATTTTGGCTATAAAAGGGTCCCCTAGACCCCTACCCCAAGCTTTTTAAGAGAATCATATATGGCGTGCCAGGAGACTCTATGGAATGCTTTCTCAGCATCCAACGAGAGTATCTACTTACAAATTTTTAACTGCATCTAGCCCAGGAAATACTTTGTGCCTAGTAGCAGTGTCTGCTAGTCAGCGGATTATCCCGGCTGTTAAGCAAGCTACACCACCTGTAGTTTGGACACTTAATTTTTTCAAAGGAAATGCTTCGGGACCACGGGATACTTAGTGAAGAGCATCAGGAGGCACCCCAAGGCATAGGGGCTGGGACTGGCACTAGGATGCCTTGCGGTGGACAGCCGAGCTCGATCCTTATAAAAGCTTTTTAACTGCAGCAGCTTTAGTGGACGCTACTGGAGCTGGAATTACGCGGCTGCTGGCATGAGACTTGCCCTCCAATAGATCCTTGTAAATGGATTTAAAGTGTATTCATTCAAATTAGAGGGACAATTTAAATTAAAAAGCTTAGAGCTGCCTCCACCACAGGGGGGCTCTCTCGACCCACCAGCGGACAGGCACCAGTATTGGGAGAGGGGGGCTGGCCGTCAGGGTTCACCGCGGCTCTGGCACAAACCCGGCGACACGGAGGTGGCACGGGCAGGAGCGGACTGGCCGTCTCGGCTTCTCACTTTTTGGATTTTAGAAGGGCATGACATGCCTATATCTGTGTCTCCCCCTCCTTTTACTCCTCCACCTCTTTTCTTTTCGCATGACTATATGTACTTGTCACTTTTCCATGTGTTAGTTGTGTCTTCTGAGCAGTTTGTCAGCTTTTGGACACCTTTGAAGGTGTTTTCTATGTGTTTCTATGTGTTTTTGTTTGCCTGCCATTGGTTTTAACGGTGTTCGAAGGTGTTCGACGAACAGTTCGACGAACAGTTCGGCGAACACACGGGTGTTCGACGAACCGAACCGAACTCGAACACTACGGGGGTGGCTCAACACTATTTCTAACCTGCCTTTCATGCAGAAAGTCATAGAAAAAGCCATAGCTATCCAACTAAATTCCAGACTGTCAGGTGATTGCATTTATGACCTTTTCCAGTCCAGCTTCTGGAAGGAAACATAGCTCTAAATTAGCACTTACATCAGTAATAAGTGATTGGATCAAGGCAAGAGACAAGACTGAGTGCACTAGATCTTTATGCAATTTTCGATACATTTGACTATGATATCCTAATTCACAAAATTAAGGAATTCTGCAAAATTGATGACACAGTTCTCCAATGGTTCAGTTCATTCCTGGCTGGAAGGCCAAAGAGAGTATCTACTGATTCCTCTTTCTCCAAGCCAGTCCTCTCAAAATAAGGAGTACCACAGGTCTCTGCTCTATCTCAAATGCTGTTTGCAATTTACATGTTGCATTTACATCATTAGGCAGAATAATTCATGGTCTGGCATACCACTGTGCCAATAATACACAAAGGACCCAGACAAAACAGAGATTCTTTTGGTTGGAGGTCAGCTCTAGTGATGTGCGAACGTGCTCGGATGAGGTGTTATCCATGCATGCTCGGGTCCTAACCTAGTAGCGTTGGCGTGCTCGAATGCTATGTTTGAGTCACTGCAGCTGCATATCTCGCAGCTGTTCGACAGCCGCAACACATGCAGGAATTGCCTATTTATTAAGCAATCCCTGCATGTGTTGCGGCTGTCGAACAACCAGGTTTATAAGCCATAGTTCTTTTCTCATTATTTCCTCTCAGCTGATTTAAGACCAGATCAAATTTAAGTTAAACTGCTATTGACAGCTGTGGAGAATGGTTATAGAATGGTTACATACTCTGCACTGGCAATAGCTCACTTATGGATTCACAGTTAACTCAATTGGATCTGCACCGGAGCCTCAGGTGATCGCCTATGACCCCGGCACTTCAGGGCCGATCCCCAATCCACCGCGAGGATGCACTACAGGCTCAGCCACTGCGCTAAAGAATACTCAATGTCACGCTGACCTGAGTGGGATAAAGAAAATAATTTATCATAAGGAACTTTTACAGGCTATGGCCTTCTGGCAGGATTTTCGGGCCCTCTGTTTAAATTGGGATTTGGAAGATGTAGATAGCGTTTGCACCACTTCCACCCATTCCAGTACCACCGTGTGGGGCAACACTGAATGGGAGGGCTCAGAGCAGGAAGAGGCCTTTGCGTACCATACCACCGAGACCACCCAGGCCTCAGCGCCATCTTCCCTACTCCCTCCACTGCCTTACCAGGAGGTAGAGACTTAAGACTCGCCCACTGGGTTAGTCGCAGGACCGTTGCCATCTACCTCTACTGCTCCCTGCCAAGCCACAAACAATGCTACATTCATCATCGAGCCAGTCGCAGGCCTCAAGCCAGAAGTCACGCCCCTTGCGTCGCACTGGGATGACATAGTCGCATCCACAGCCATTGGACCACTTACATATGACTTACCAGCATACAAATTGTACCATCAATCCCGGAGAGGCCTTACCAGGTCTAGCCAGGAGGCTACTCAAAGGAGCCCCCTACGCCTCCTTGACGAAAAATTCTACGAGGACGCCGACAACGAGAAGTAGCATTCAGAA
This sequence comes from Phyllobates terribilis, assembly GCF_046119375.1. NCBI lineage: Eukaryota > Metazoa > Chordata > Amphibia > Anura > Dendrobatidae > Phyllobates > Phyllobates terribilis. Next base: position 290,694,167 of record NW_027362761.1, read on the forward strand.
CTCTTTGTCAGGGTCTGGTTTGCTGGACCGTATGCCGACTCCCTGGAAAGAGACCAGACAACTGGGCTTGTCCACTAATTTGACAAGACAAAAGGATATAGGTTCATAATCGAGCAAGGTACCGGTCAGCATTTCTACGTGAACAGGATGTCAGTGAACAGGATTATCTACCCCAGCGGTTGCACAACCTACATCCTGGAGGGGTATTCCAGTTCTTGAAGTTACCCAGCTGGAGAGGCGGGTACGCTGTTGCAGTCACCAGGCCCTGCACTGCCTCTGATGTGGAGTCCTGGAAAAAGGAAAGCGATCCAGAGAGGGAAGCCCGCCATCTCTATTTGAAGTCAAGAAACAACAGGCACTCTGGGCCCCCATTGCAAGAAGCTGAGAAGCCCTTACCATATTCAGTGCCATCTCCAACTACAGCTACCATCAGAATGACCGCTACTTCTACAACCTCCGTACACTTTCCTGCTACTCCTTCCTTCCTGACTGTACAAGGTACTGTAAATCATGTGTCTATAGTCTACCTGTCTGCCTCTTCCTGTTTTACTAGATGTGCCGCACGTTTATCCAAAGCCTACAGAAAGTGAATCATCTAATAAGTGAGCCGTTAACATCAAAGAGAGACTGCCCCTGAAGAAAAAGTTGTGTTTGTTTCAGCATAACTCTTTTACAGAGATAGTTCCCAATCTCTCCACACAAGGCACTGTTGTTCTTTCTAGGCTCAAAGAAAAAACATGTGTTTACAGAATCTACCTTGACAGGCTGCAAAAGCCACTATTCTACTGTTTTATTTGTTTGCATTATGAGGGACTGTTAATGTGTAGATACCCTCTAAGGCCGAGATAGGCCATAATACTACTTGAACTGCTGAACAAGCTGCACTTTTATTTCTTATTTTTATTTATTTACTCCCGTTGTGCCCTTTTCTGCTGAATGGGCAGGCACCTAAGCAAAGGAGAATCTGCTATTCTCATGGACTGTGCCTTATCCATCCGTAGAACTGTTACCTGTGCATTATTAATGGACTTTTCACTAATCAAAAGAAAAAAATGGTGCTTCTTCCCCATTTGCACTTAATGCAGAAAATGGACTATGTTTCCCCGTTGTTACAAAGACTGCACTTCTTAATTTTTCTAGGGACTTTATCTAGAAAAGAGTAAAGAGGCTGCGACGAAGAAGGACCTACCTCAAGAATATTGCTGTTGTGTTTGTATATATATTCTGCTTTTATATTGCAGGTTTAAAGTAAAGACTGGGCAGCACGGTGGCTCAGTGGATAGCACTGCAGCCTTGCAGTGCTGGGGTCCTTGGTTCACATCACACCAAGTCCGACATCTGCAAGGAGTTTGTATGCTCTCCCCGTGTTTGCGTGGGTTTCCTCCGGGGTCTCTGGTTTCCTCCCACAGTGCAAAGACATACTGATAGGGAATGTAGATTGTGAGCCCCAATGGGGACAGTGCCAATAATTTCTGAATTGTAAAGCGCTGCGTAATATGTTGGCACTATACAAATAAAAATATTATTATCATTATTATTGAGTTTTACACTAACTTTTATAATTTTATATATGCTAATGTTTATTATGTTTGTCTGAGCTAATGCATATTATCACTCCTAAAGGCATTCCTACTTATGTCCCATGCCTGGGGACAAGCATGCTAAAGGAAGGGAAGTATGTAATACCCCAGAGTTGGGTATTCCTAAAATAACTCTCTATAGGTTAAATGTATATTAATGTTTTAGTGATTCAGCACTTTTCATACTAACTTGTACAGAAACAGTTAATATACACACCAACAGGTTGCCAAGAGAACAGTAGTGGGTGGAGTTTTATAGTAGAAAAACTCAGACACATATTTTAGTTAGTTATTTAGTCTAGTCTGTATCTGAAAGTAGTTGGAGGGAGCTAGAGAGAACATGTAGAGAATAGGGAGGAAAAGAGGAGGAAGAGAAAGTCCACAATGGGAGTTTAGAAGAGACACTAAGTGAGCACAACCACAGCCATGGTCAAGTATGTGATAAAAAGTCTTCCCTGTTCCTATCAGGCTGCAAACGGAGCAGCTAACTTGAGGAGAAAAACATGAGGGAGCACCAACGTCTGCCAATTGAGATGAGTGATCGCCTGGTTCTACAGAGCACACACCTGTCTATTGCTGTTGTAAGTGTGCCAGAACTACATTCAGCCATTTGGTGGTTACTCATAGAAGACTATGGTGATAACTTTACTCGATTTCACTTTAAGTCATATGATAGTTAGTGAGGATGGGACAAGAAGGCCATACCTGGATAAATAATCTAACATGGAAACTATGGTGTCAGCACTGGGCACCAGACATTAGACTTGCTGACTTGAAGGGACTTGCTGACATTGCTCTTCATTTCTTACCCATTACTCTGCCTCCGCTGCCAGATGTTTGTCTGTAATATGGAACTGTTTTACCATCAGCACGTGCATGCCTGTACTGTACCCCTCTTTAGCTGTGAGCTCCTCTTGGGCTGTGAAGGAGTAAAGTTACTTCTGTTTTACCATTTACCAAAGTCACCTGAATTCAATATCTCTCTCCCTGCAAAACTCTTCCTAAACCCTGTCTGCCTCCTGCACAAAACACCATGGGGAACATCGACCACATTTCACAACACCATGAGGAACAGTAGCAATGATGTTTAACCCCCGCAGCCCTGTATGTATGTGTCAATTATAATCTGACCTCCGCAGCGCCAGGCGTTGGGCACAGCTACTACCGACCTTGCAACTGGGGACCCGCAGAGAGGATCCGACCCATGCCTGGCGTACTGGAGAGCCTGTGCCCAGTGCTTTTGGGATACCACATCATGGCTGTGTCTGACTATACAGGAGCATGGTCTGATCATACCTCAGCATTAGTGTTGAGCGATACCTTCCGATATCGGGAAATATCGGATCGGATTGGATCGGACCGATACCCAAAAAATATCGGATATCGCCGATTCCGATACCGGAAACCCATGCCAGTCAATGGGACACAAATATCGGAATGAAAATAAACCCTTTCTTTCCTTGTAGGTTAATTCTACATGAAGGAAAACACTTAAGAATAATGTCGAATGTATTGGGGGAGGTGGAGGAGACAATAAAGGCATAGAGCTTTAGCCCAATCAAATGGAATAGCCAGAATTAATATTTTTTTTAAGAAGTTCTGAGTTACAAAAATATTGACTATGTTAAGTTTTTTTATATTTTGTCAGATATTTATGTTTCTCTACTTCCATGCTCTTCACTTTCTTTTTTATTTCTCCCACACTTTCTCCTTCATCATCCTCAGCATCAGCATCTTTTTCATCAACTTCTTCTTCACCTTCTTCATCTTCTTCTTCGTCACCTTCTTCGTATTATTCTTTTTTTTTACATTCTTCATATTCTTCTTATTCAACTATTATTATTCTTCATCTTCTACTTCTTCATCTTCTTCTTCTTCATCATATACTTATTTGTGACAGGCATTCCTGTAGTTGTTATCTATAAAACTTTGAAGATTACACCTTTTGTTCTGCCTGTTACAAAATATTTACAACAGGATCTGTCCGCATTCAGTTTGGCCTCCAGCAGCAGGTCTTTTCCATGGGCACCATGAGGAGGAACGGACTCACCCCCATACACTGCTTAGTCTTCTTCTGCTTATAATTTAGATAATATCTTTTAATCTGATTTTTAGTCTTATGCTTAATGTTCTTCTGCTTTTTGTTCTGCAGCTTTTTGTTCTTCCGCTTCTTGGTTTTCTGTCTCTTGTTCTTCTGTATCTTGGTGGTTGTCTTCTTGTTCTTTGTCCTCTTGGTCATCTTCTTCAGGGTCATCTTCTTGGTCTTCTTCGGGGTGGTCTTTAGGGTCGTCGTCTTCAGGGTCGTCGTCTTTGGGGTCCTCGTCTTCTTCGGGGTGGTCTTCAAGGTCCTCATCTTCAGGGTCCTCGTCTTCAGGGTCCTTGTCTTCTTCGGGGTGGTCTTCAGAGTCATCGCCTTCAGGGTCGTCGTCTTCGGGGTCCTCGTCTTCTTCGGGGTGGTCTTCAGGGTCCTCGTCTTCAGGGTCGTCGTCAGGGAGATCCAGAGTGATTACCAAAAGCCATTTCAAAAAGCTTGAACTTGGAAATGTAGCAGAAGGTACAAGAAGGCTGAGGAACTGACGAGAACCAGCTGACGGTACTGGAACCCGGATGTGTAGCAGAAGGTACTCATGAAAAAAAAAGTTGCAAGGCCGTGAGCCGGCCTGAGTTACCGAAACCCACAGTCCTACAGGGGGTGCTTGTCCTATTGGCACTATGGAACCAGCCTTCATTGCCAGATCCCGCAGCCCACATAGGAGTCACCTAAACTGCAGGCACCATAGAGTCGGCAAACCAGACTGCAACACGACAGGACAACGAATTGGAGGCAAAGTGACGTTGACACTACCCGGAAAAAGCTGGCGTGCTGGAACCAGGCTGGGCAGGAGGGAGTACCCGTGCCAAAGACACTGCCAGGAAACAGCTGACGGTACTGGAAGCCAGATGGGTAGCAGAAGGTACTAGGCACAATGGAATTACCGAGGACCAGCTGACGGTACTGGAACCCGGTTACTAAGCAGGAGGTACCTGTGCCAGAAAGCACTACCAAGGACCAGCAGACATTGGTGGAACTTGGATACCGAGAAGGAGGCACCTAAGCAAAAGGCACTGCCGAGAACCAGCTGACAGTACTGGAACCCGGATGGGTAGCAGAAGGTATAAGAGCAAATGGAAATACCGAAGACCAGCTGACGGTACTGGAACCCGGTTACTAAGCAGGAGGTACCTGTGCCAGAAAGCACTACCAAGGACCAGCAGACATTGGTGGAACTTGGATACCGAGAAGGAGGGACCTAAGCCAAAGGCACTGCCGAGAACCAGCTGATGGTACTGGAACCCGGATGGGTAGCAGAAGGTACAAGAGTCAATGGAACTACCGAGGACCAGCTGATGGTACTGGAACCCGGTTACTAAGCAGGAGGTACCTGTGCCAGAAAGCACTACCAAGGACCAGCAGACGTTGGTAGAACTTGGATACCGAGAAGGAGGCACCTAAGCCAAAGGCACTGCCGAGAACCAGCTGACGGTACTGGAACCCGGATGGGTAGCAGAAGGTACACATGAAAAAAAAAGTTGCAAGGCCACGAGCCGGCCTGAGTTACCGAAACCCACAGTCCTACAGGGGGTGCTTGTCCTATTGGCACTATGGAACCAGCCTTCATTGCCAGATCCCGCAGCCCACATAGGAGTCACCTAAAGTGCAGGCACCATAGAGTTGGCTAACCAGACTGCAACACGACAGGACAACGTATTGGAGGCAAAGTGACGTTGACACTACCCGGAAACTGCTGGCGTGCTGGAACCAGGCTGGGCAGGAGGGAGTACCCGTGCCAAAGACACTGCCGGGAAACAGCTGACAGTACTGGAACCCGGATGGGTAGCAGAAGGTACTAGAGCCAATGGAACTACCGAGGACCAGATGACGGTACTGGAACCCGGTTACTAAGAAGGAGGTACCTGTGCCAGAAAGCACTACCAAGGACCAGCAGACATTGGTGGAACTTGGATACCGAGAAGGAGGCACCTAAGCCAAATGCACTGCTGAGAACCAGCTGACGGTACTGGAACCCGGATGGGTAGCAGAAGATATAAGAGCAAATGGAAATACCGAGGACCAGCTAACGGTACTGGAACCCGGTTACTAAGCAGGAGGTACCTGTGCCAGAAAGCACTTCAAAGGACCAGCAGACGTTGGAGGAACTTGGATACCGAGAAGGAGGCACCTAAGCCAAAGGCACTGTCGAGAACCAGCTGACGGTACTGGAACTCGGATGGGTAGCAGAAGGTACACATGAAAAAAAAAGTTGTAAGGCTGCAAGCCGGCCTGAGTTACCGAAACCCACAGTCCTACAGGGGGTGCTTGTCCTATTGGCACTATGGAACCAGCCTTCATTGCCAGATCCCGCAGCCCACATAGGAGTCACCTAAACTGCAGGCACGATAGAGTCGGCTAACCCGACCGCAACACGACAGGATAACGTATTGGAGGCAAAGAGACGTTGACACTACCCGGAAACAGCTGGCGTGCTGGAACCAGGCTGGGCAGGAGGGAGAACCCGTGCCAAAGACACTGCCGGGAAAGAGCTGGCGGGGCTGTAACCCAGGGTAAATACTGAAAAAAGAGTGAAGCCAGAGGTGTAATTGGAGCAAGTTTTATATCTGTAGTAGTAGTGAGAATGTGGACAGAGCAGGAGAATTTGCCGGACACACAGCTGGGGATCAGCTGACGTTACTGAACCCCAATAACACGGCAGCAAGTGTTGACTGTGCAGACGGCACTTCTGAGCAGCAACTGGCGGTGTTGGGGCTCAGGGATAATACTGAAAACAGAAAGGAGCCAGAGGTGTAATTGGAGCAAGTTTTAAATTAGTAGAAGAGTGGATGTGGACAGAGCAGTAGAATTTGCCGACACACAGCAGGGGATCAGCTGACGTTACTGAACCCCAATAACACTGAACCAAGCATTGACTGTGCAGATGGCACTTCTGAGCAGCAACTGGCGGTGTTGGAGCTCAGGGATAATACTGAAAACAGAGAGGAGCCAGAGGTGTATTTGGAGCAAGTTTTAAATCTGTAGTAGTAGTGAGAATGTGGACAGAGCAGGAGAATTTTCCGGACACACAGCTGGGGATCAGCTGACGTTACTGAACCCCAATAACACTGGACCAAGTGTTGACTGTGCAGACAGCACTTCTGAGCAGCAACTGGCGGTGTTGGAGCTCAGGGATAATACTGAAAACAGAGAAGAGCCAGAGGTGTAATTGGAGCAAGTTGTAAACTAGTAGTAGACTGGATGTGGACAGAGCAGGAGAATTTGCCGGACACACAGCAGGGGATCAGCTGACGTTTCTGAACCCCAATAACACTGAACCAAGTGTTAACTGTGCAGACAGCACTTCTGAGCAGCAACTGGCGGTGTTGGACCTCAGGGATAATACTGAAAACAGAGAGGAGCCAGAGTTGTAATTGGAGCAAGTTTTAAATCTGTAGTAGAGTGGATGCGGACAGAGCAGGAGATATTGCCGGACACACGGCTGGGGATCAGCTGACGTTACTGAACCCCAATAACACTGAACCAAGCGTTGACTGTGCAGACGGCACTTCTGAGCAGCAACTGGCGGTGTTGGAGCCCAGGTATTACAGTTCAGGTGATAGGAACATGAACACAACAGGAGACCTGGATACTGTTGCCAACCAATTATTTATTCTGGAAGAGGACTGGCAAATTCATGCGAGATCCAGGCGTTGTTCATTTTCAGAAAAGTAAGCCGGTCAATGTTATCAGAGGATAGTCGCATGCGACGGTCTGTTAGTACACCACCTGCGGCACTAAAGACTAGTGTTGAGCCACCCCCGTAGTGTTCGAGTTCGGTTCGGTTCGTCGAACACCCGTGTGTTCGCCGAACTGTTCGTCGAACTGTTCGTCGAACACCTTCGAACACCGTTAAAACCAATGGCAGGCAAACAAAAACACATAGAAACACATAGAAAACACCTTCAAAGGTGTCCAAAAGCTGACAAACTGCTCAGAAGACATAACTAACACATGGAAAAGTGACAAGTACATATAGTCATGCGAAAATAAAAGAGGTGGAGGAGTAAAAGGAGGGGGAGACACAGATATAGGCATGTCATGCCCTTCTAAAATCCAAAAAGTGAGAAGCCGACACGGCCAGTCCGCTCCTGCCCGTGCCACCTCCGTGTCGCCGGGTTTGTGCCAGAGCCGCGGTGAACCCTGACGGCCAGCCCCCCTCTCCCAATACTGGTGCCTGTCCGCTGGTGGGTCGAGAGAGCCCCCCTGTGGTGGAGGCAGCTCTAAGCTTTTTAATTTAAATTGTCTCTCTAATTTGAATGAATACACTTTAAATCCATTTACAAGGATCTATTGGAGGGCAAGTCTCATGCCAGCAGCCGCGGTAATTCCAGCTCCAGTAGCGTCCACTAAAGCTGCTGCAGTTAAAAAGCTTTTATAAGGATCGAGCTCGGCTGTCCACCGCAAGGCATCCTACTGCCAGTCCCAGCGCCTATGCCTTGGGGTGCCTCCTGATGCTCTTCACTAAGTATCCCATGGTCCCGAAGCATTTCCTTTGAAAAAATTAAGTGTCTAAACTACAGGTGGTGTAGCTTGCTTAACAGCCGGGATAATCCGCTGACTAGCAGACACTGCTACTAGGCACAAAGTATTTCCTGGGCTAGATGCAGTTAAAAATTTGTAATTAGATACTCTCGTTGGATGCTGAGAAAGCATTCCATAGAGTATCCTGGCACGCCATATATGATTCTCTTAAAAAGCTTGGGGTAGGGGTCTAGGGGACCCTTTTATAGCCAAAATCACGGCCCTGTATCGCAATACGTCACCTAGGCTGAAGATAAATGGAACTGTAGCACCCTGAGGGCTCGGTTGCTACAGACGTATTGCACCTCACCCAGAGGTGTGATATCTCACTCTCAGGTAAGGATGGAGTGTGGATCAGGAGCCGACACCTGCATGCATTACACCACATTGCCGTGGGGCAGGGCGACCAATATGCCCCTGAGATGGGCACGACAGTCCCTGTCCCTGGCTGGAGTGGGGGGAGGGAACACTGAGGAAGGGGAACCCTGTAGTGCAGGAGCAGGGAGGAAGCAGTTCCTGGGTGCATTGAGAAGGGAGTATAAAAGGTGGGCACCATCTTAGTTCAGTGCAGAGAAGTCTGAGCAGAAGTGGCAGGGAGCAGGGGCTCTGCATGAGCTCTGCTCCGGAGACGGGCCTAGTAACAGAGGCCCAGGCCTGGAAGAGGGAGAAGGAAGGAAGAGGAGCGGAGAAGGCTCCAGGAACGAGGAATGAAGGGATCCCAGGGGTGCGGACGGGCGAGTCGCCACCGCACGCCCGAATCCACCTGCGTGGAGGGGTCAGGCCAAAGGGAGAGACCGGTCCCCGAACTAGTGGAGGCAGGAAACGACCCTCAGCTAGAAACCGGAGGCTCTGACATTTTATGTGGCGCAGCCCCTCGCTACACCCGCTAGGAAGGCACCACATAGGGTCAGGGAAACTGGCGCCAAGTTTACCAAGAGGAGGCCCGAGGCAGCCGGACAGAAGTGTTGGTAAGAAAGGCTAGACAAAGGACACACAAAGTGGGTCCTGTGAAGTGCTCCAAAGTTATCTGGGAGTTGTCTGAGCCCCTCACCTGGTGAGCACAGTACGACGTGGGCAGCCGTTGCCTGCAGACGTGGTCTGGATAATAAGAACTGTGAGTAAAGGCCCTGGACTGCATCACTGACTCCGTGTAATTACTGCTGCTGCCCTGCACCATCACCCCCATCCTCCGCACACACTGCCCTGAGGCTATACTCCTCCCGTGGGGAGTTATGCTACGCTCTGCTGCACCCACAACACCAGCCTCAGCGGTCTGCCCTGGAGCGGCGGTTCACTCTGACCGCAATCCACGGGTGGCGTAGTCGGACATTTAAACATCAAAACCACATAAATAGTTCCGCCACTGGTTTGACCGCCCTGAGCCACGGAACCGGGTCGCCGCCACGAAGACTACAACCACCAGCATCCACCAAAAAGGGTCAGGCTCCGGGTGTCCCAAGGCCCAGGGGGTGCGTCAGAACATTTTCATCACCTTTCACAATCACCAATGGGACAAGGCAGGGATGTCCTCTGTCCCCTCTCTTATACATCCTAGTGACGGAGCACCTGCTCTCATCAATTCGCCATAACCCCAATATTAGGTGGATTGAGGTGGGAGGCACCGAGTACAAGTGCTCTCTATTTGCTGATGATGTCCTAGTATATATCACTCAATCACATATAACCATCCCTGCTGTTATGGCTGAAATAGATCACTTTGTTACATGGTAAAATTTTAAAATCAATGCAGCGACGTCTGAGGCCCTCGATGTCTCCCTCCCCAAATCCATATAGGATTCCATCCAGTCCAACTTTCCCTTTGCCTGGCCCTCACAGGGTATCAAATACTTAGGAATTCCTATTCATAGAGACCTCTCCCATCTATGTTATCTTAATTTTGGGCCCTTTATTGAACAATTCCATACAGACCACGGTTGGCAAGTTAGAACTGTAAGATTCACTACGTGAACCACTGGTGTTTTGTGGAAAAGCACATGTACACTGCGTTCCAAATTATTATGCAAAAAGTGTTTAGGAGTGATAAGGGAAGAATTTGTTTGTTTGTCAGTTAAACTCATTGATGGTGATGTGTGTCAGGGCTCTTTATATCACTGTAAGCAATTGCAGACACCTGTGCTAATTAGTTTGGCAGGTGTGTCCAATGAAAGGCAAGACTACTTAAGAAGGCTCTCTCACATTATTAAGCAGCCTACATTTTCTGCCAAAATGGGAAAGAAAAAGGATGTGTCGGCTGCTGAGAAGCAACAAATTGTGGAGTGTTTAGGTCAAGGCATGACTACAATCAACATTGTGCGATGATCAGGATGAAGTGTCTTGGCAATCAAGAAGTATGTAGCTGATTCACAGTACACACGTGTGCGTGCTGATAAGGGCAAATTGAGGACTCTTTCCTACAGGCAATTACGTCAGGTTAAAAGAGCAGCGGCAAGAAAGCCTTGTCATAGCAGCAGACAAGTTTTTGAAGCTGCTGGTGCCTCCAACGTCCCCCGAACAACAAGATGCAGGGTCCTTCAGAGGTTTGCAGCTGTGCATACGCCATCCTGTCGACCTCCTCTATTCACTTCACACAAGCAGAAACGGCTCCAGTGGGCCAAACATTACATGAAGACTGATTTCAAAACTGTTTTGTTCACGGATGAGTGCCGTGCAGCGCTCGATGGTCCAGATGGATGGAGTGGAGGATGGCTGGTTGATGGACACCCCACGCAAACACGGCTACAGCGCCAACAAGGAGGAGGTGGAGTAATGTTTTGGGCTGGAATCATGGGGAGAGAGATTGTCGGCCCCTTTAGGATCCCTGAAGGCGCTAAAGATGAACTCCATAATGTATGTGGATTTTCTCAAACAGCAGTTCCTGCCATGGTTCAAGAAGAAGAACCGTGTATTTCACAGCAAGATCATTTTTCTGCATGATAATGCACCATCTCATGCTGCACATAAAACATCTGCATCTCTGGCTGATATGGGCATAAAAGGGGACAAACTTATGGTGTGACCCCCATGCTCCCCTGACCTCTACCCCATTCAGAACCTTTGGAGCATCATTAAAAGGAGTGTCTATGATGGCGGGAGGCAGTTCACATCTAAGCAACAGCTCTGGGAGGGTATTCTGTCCTCATGCAAAACAATTGAAGCAGAAACCATCCAAAACCTGACAAATTCAATGGACGAGAGAGTTCAGAAGCTCCTTTCGAACAAGGGGTCCTATGTGAAAATGTAACATCACCTAGAATAAAGTTTTGAGTTGAAAACTGTTTGATTTCAGTTTCTAACAACCTGCTAATGCTTATAATTTCAAAAATGACCATTTTTTTGGTCTTTATTAAAATGAAAAGGTTGATCGAAAAGTTTGGGGGATCTAAGAGTGTGGCAACCCAGTAGTCATGATTACTTCGAATTCTGACAATATGAGGGTCATGCTGCAGGTAGTGCAGCAAGAAGGCACTTATGTGTCTTGCGCATCTCGGAGCCCCAAAATTATTTTCCGGGCTAGATGCAGCTAAAAATTATTTTTAATTTTAAATCTGGTGGAGCTTATTATAGATGGCCTAATAGGATCAGTGCTGCACACTGCTACAAAGCCCAAATTATTTTCCAGTCAAGATGCAGATAAACATGATTAGTAATTTGAAAGCTTAAAACGGTTGGTAGGGTGATTTTAACCAATCATCAAGCTTTTACTCTCCCCAGGATGACACAGGGGTAGAAAAGTCGTTTCGGATCCATGATTTGTTCATCTTTATGAACGTGAGCCTGTCTACATTATCAGTGGAGAGCCGCGTGCGCTTATCTGTCAGCACACCACCAGCAGCGCTGAACACACGTTCAGACAGAACGCTGGCTGCGGGGCATGACAAGATCTCCAAGGCGTAAGTGGCTAGCTCCGGCCATTTATCCAGATTGGAAGCCCAAAAAGAGCAAGGGTCCAGTGACACAGTCGTGGCTTCAATGTTTACTTGGAGATACTCCTGTACCATCGTCTCTAGGCGTTGACTATGTGTCAGACTTCTTGTCTCCTGTGGCCTTGCAAAGGATGGGCTAAAAAAGTGGTGAAATGATTCCGCAAAATTGATGTTACCAGCAGATACTGTGGTTCTGTTACGGTTTGAGTGCTGAACACTTGACGGTCCCACGGTTGGCAAGTTGGAACTGTGAGATTCACTACGTGCACCACTGGTATTTTGTGGAAAAGCACATGTAAGATTCTGCAACAGTCTCTGCTGATACTCCTGCATGCGTGCATCCCTTTCTATGGCAGGAATAATTTCTGCAAATTTACTTTTGTACCGAGGATCTAACAATGTGGCAACCCAGTAGTCAGGATTATTTCTAATTCTCACAATTCGAGGGTCATGTTGCAGGTAGTGCAGCAAGAAGGCACTCATGTGTGTTGCGCATCCAGGAGCACCAAGTCCCTGTTGTGTTGGTGGCGAGGTAACAATCATGCTTCCTTCCTCTGTCCTCTCCCCCCAACCTCGCACAACAGAAATGTGATCAAGGTCTCCCTCATCTGATGAGTCTTCCATCAGTTCGTCCTCCACTTCTTCCTGGGCTCCTGCACCTTCCTCACTAGTTTGGCTGCTACCATGCGCCCTGGTAAAACCATCTCCCCCACCCTCACATGCCTGCCGCCTTGGTGCTGCCGACCGTCTGGACCTTGCAGATGTTAGCCCTTCCGCATACAACTCCTCCTCCTCTACTTCCTCCACCTCCTCTTGTGCCACCACCTGACTCCAAATTCTGTTTAACATGTGCTCCAGCATGTAAATCACCGGAATAGTCATGCTGATAATGGCATCGTCAGCACTAAACATCTTCGTCGCCATTTCAAAACTGTGCAGAAGGGTGCATAGGTCCCTGATCTGAGACCACTCCTCCAGCGTGATTTGCCCCACCTCTGAATCTCGTTGGCCCAGGCTATACGTCAGAACGTATTGCACCAGGGCTTGTCGGTGCTGCCACAGTCGCTGCAACATGTGCAGAGTTGAATTCCACCGGGTAGGCACAACGCATTTTAGCCGGTGAAGTGGCAGGCCCAACGACTTCTGTAGAGATGTAAGTCGCTGAGCTGCGGGATGCGAACGGCGGAAGTGAGCACACAGCAACCGTGCCCTCTGCAGAAGGCCATCTAGTCTGGGATAGTGGGCTAAAAATTGCTGGACAACCAGGTTCAACACGTGAGCCATACAAGGCACGTGTGTGACATTGCCCCGGCGAAGGGCCGCAGCCAGGTTTGCAGCATTGTCGCACACGGCCTTCCCTGGTTTCAGGTCCAGTGGAGACAACCATTCATGAAATTGGTTCTCCAGAGCTGACCACAACTCCTCAGCTGTGTGACTCACATTTCCCAGACATTTCAAAGTAAAAACCGCCTGATGACGTTGAGCCCTACTGCCAGCATAGTAAGGAGGTGTGCAGGATCCCTTCTGCGCAGTTAGAAAGCTTGTGGCATGAGCAGACAGGCTTTGGGTGCAGGTGGAAGACCGAGAGGAGGTTGAGGAGGCAGAAGCAGTGGAGGAACTTTGACATAAAGAGGATTGACGCACAACTCGTGGGGACGGCAAGACTTGGACAGCAGCCCCTTGTCCTGCTGTCACCATAGTTACCCAGTGCCCAGTCAGCGACATGTAACGCCCCTGTCCATGCCTACTCGTCCAAGTGTCTGTGGTGAAATGCACCCTGTCACACACAGAGTTTCTCAAAGAAGCGGTGATGTTGTGTGCGACATGCTGGTGGAGCGCAGGCACACCTTTCTTTGAGAAGTAGTGCCGACTGGGCATCTGGTACTGGGGCACTGCGACGGACATAAGGTCTCGAAAATCCTCTGTGTCCACCAGGCGGAAAGGCAGCATTTCTGTAGCCAAGAGCTTGCAGATGGTGAAATTCAACCTCTTAGCTTTCTCATGGCTAGGAGGAAATGGTCTTTTACTTGTCCACATCTGAGGGACCGAGGGCTGGCTATTGTGCTTAGACGGGGTTGATAAGGGTGTCCCCGGAAAACTGCCGGTCTGTGAGGAAGATGCAGGCGGACATGTTAGGTTGCCTTGATCCAAAGGTGGTGCTATCGATGTCGGACAGCGCTCAACACCAGCTGGTGTTACCACCTGCAAAGAAAATGATGACCTGCCAATCACGCTGGCTGTTGCGGGTAAAGAGGTGGCAGGTCTGCGCCCCAAAACAGGTGTGACTGCTGTCCCCCCAGTCACAGAGGATGAAGAGTCCGCGGATGCACAAGATATGGCAGACGGTGGTTGGCCCGGCCGGCTAGGCCGCATTGTAGCACACTGAGCTTCCCACTAGAGATGAGCGTTGTTCTACTCGAACTGTTCGCCAATCTCAAATTCGAGCTGTTTTGGGCGGTGTTCGAGCCGGTCGGCGAACACGAACAATTTGAGAAAAATTCGGCTGTTCGAGGTTATGTTCGATAACTGTTCGTGCACCAAAATCATAACTGGATTTTTTCTCAGTAATGATGAAAATTAATGTTAATACGCAGTTTGAGTGTACAGCGGGGCGGGGGGAGGGGCAGGGGATGGATCTCTGCAGGAACAATGAAGATCTCCATTTTTTTTTCTCTTTCCCGCATTTGCAGTGGGGAGGTGCAATCTGTCAGCCTATCAGCAGCGCACACACGGAGCGAAGTGCTTTTTTTCACACAAGCAAGGGCATGTGTGATTGGCAGTGTATGTCACATGTCCTTGCCCTATAAGACCAAGCCATTTTCCCCGTCGCCACCATTTTCTCACTGCTGCAGCTGCATGTTAGACGGCACCGCTGTTGCTGTGTGCGCTATACCTTGTTAATTTCAAGCCAATTTTCGCACAAATATACAGATAGCTTGGGAGTAGGGAATAGTTGTGATTGCAGTCCTTTTAAGGACTAGGTTACAGCATTTCCTACGACTTTTATCAGGCAGGTCTGTGCTCTTAAATAGATAGATTGTGGGAGTAAAGACTAATTGTAATTGGAGTCCTTTTCAGGACTAGGTTACATCAGTTCCTATCAGTTTTTGCCAGGCAGGTCTGTGCCAGTGCTGTGCAAGTTTTTTTCACAGCATTTGGCTGAATCTAGCAAAGCTAATCCTTTTTGGCCTATTGCAGAGTGTGTTAGTCAGTGGAGTAGCCTATCTGTGTTGCAAGATATACCACCTGTGTATAGAATACCAATTTTTTTACTGCACCTAGTGAAGTAAAATCTTTTGGGCATAGCATCATTCTATTAGTCCATCTATACTGACCTCCATCAGGTTGCAAACTGAATATAATTTTTTTCTGCATCTAGCTCTGAAAAAATATTTGGGCTTCTAGCGGTGTGTGGGACTTGGTCTATTAGTCCATCTATACTGACCTCCATCAGGTTGCAAATTAAAAATAATTTTTTTTCTGCATCTAGCTCTGAAAAAATATTTGGGCTTCTAGCAGTGTGTGGGACTTGGTCTATTAGTCCATCTATACTGACCTCCATCAGGTTGCAAATTAAAAATAATTTTTTTCTTCATTTATCTCTGAAAAAATATTTGGGCTTCTAGCAGCGTGTGGGACTTGTTCTATTAGTCCATCTATACTGACCTCCATCAGGTTGCAAATTAAAAATAATTTTTTTCTGCATCTAGCTCTGAAAAAATATTTGGGCTTCTAGCAGTGTGTGGGACTTGGTCTATTAGTCCATCTATACTGACTTCCATCAGGTTGCAAATTAAAAATAATTTTTTTCTGCATCTAGCTCTGAAAAAATATTTGGGCTTCTAGCAGTGTGTGGGACTTGGTCTATTAGTCCATCTATACTGACCTCCATCAGGTTGCAAATTAAAAATAATTTTTTTCTGCATCTAGCTCTGAAAAAATATTTGGGCTTCTAGCAGTGTGTGGGACTTGGTCTATTAGTCCATCTATACTGACCTCCATCAGGTTGCAAATTAAAAATAATTTTTTTCTTCATTTATCTCTGAAAAAATATTTGGACTTCTAGCAGCGTGTGGGACTTGTTCTATTAGTCCATCTATACTGACCTCCATCAGGTTGCAAATTAAAAATAATTTTTTTCTGCATCTAGCTCTGAAAAAATATTTGGGCTTCTAGCAGTGTGTGGGACTTTTTCTATTAGTCCATCTATACTGACCTCCATCAGGTTGCAAATTAAAAATAATTTTTTTCTGCATCTAGCTCTGAAAAAATATTTGGGCTTCTAGCAGTGTGTGGGACTTGGTCTATTAGTCCATCTATACTGACCTCCATCAGGTTGCAAATTGAATAAAAAAAATTTCTGCATCTAGCTCTGAAAAAATATTTGGGCTTCTAGCGGTGTGTGGGACTTGGTCTATTAGTCCATCTATACTGACCTCCATCAGGTTGCAAATTAAAAATAATTTTTTTCTGCATCTAGCTCTGAAAAAATATTTGGGCTTCTAGCAGTGTGTGGGACTTGGTCTATTAGTCCATCTATACTGACCTCCATCAGGTTGCAAATTAAAAATAATTTTTTTCTTCATTTATCTCTGAAAAAATATTTGGGCTTCTAGCAGCGTGTGGGACTTGTTCTATTAGTCCATCTATACTGACCTCCATCAGGTTGCAAATTAAAAATAATTTTTTTCTGCATCTAGCTCTGAAAAAATATTTGGGCTTCTAGCAGTGTGTGGGACTTGGTCTATTAGTCCATCTATACTGACTTCCATCAGGTTGCAAATTAAAAATAATTTTTTTCTGCATCTAGCTCTGAAAAAATATTTGGGCTTCTAGCAGTGTGTGGGACTTGGTCTATTAGTCCATCTATACTGACCTCCATCAGGTTGCAAATTAAAAATAATTTTTTTCTGCATCTAGCTCTGAAAAAATATTTGGGCTTCTAGCAGTGTGTGGGACTTGGTCTATTAGTCCATCTATACTGACCTCCATCAGGTTGCAAATTAAAAATAATTTTTTTCTTCATTTATCTCTGAAAAAATATTTGGGCTTCTAGCAGCGTGTGGGACTTGTTCTATTAGTCCATCTATACTGACCTCCATCAGGTTGCAAATTAAAAATAATTTTTTTCTGCATCTAGCTCTGAAAAAATATTTGGGCTTCTAGCAGTGTGTGAGACTTTTTCTATTAGTCCATCTATACTGACCTCCATCAGGTTGCAAATTAAAAATAATTTTTTTCTGCATCTAGCTCTGAAAAAATATTTGGGCTTCTAGCAGTGTGTGGGACTTGGTCTATTAGTCCATCTATACTGACCTCCATCAGGTTGCAAATTGAATAAAAAAAATTTCTGCATCTAGCTCTGAAAAAATATTTGGGCTTCTAGCGGTGTGTGGGACTTGGTCTATTAGTCCATCTATACTGACCTCCATCAGGTTGCAAATTAAAAATAATTTTTTTCTGCATCTAGCTCTGAAAAAATATTTGGGCTTCTAGCAGTGTGTGGGACTTGGTCTATTAGTCCATCTATACTGACCTCCATCAGGTTGCAAATTAAAAATAATTTTTTTCTGCATCTAGCTCTGAAAAAATATTTGGGCTTCTAGCAGTGTGTGGGACTTGGTCTATTAGTCCATCTATACTGACCTCCATCAGGTTGCAAATTGAATAAAAAAATTTTCTGCATCTAGCTCTGAAAAAATATTTGGGCTTCTAGCGGTGTGTGGGACTTGGTCTATTAGTCCATCTATACTGACCTCCATCAGGTTGCAAATTAAAAATAATTTTTTTCTGCATCTAACCCAGCCAATAGTTTTGGCCTAATACCACAGTTTGGCCACTCAGCTCTGCTCGGTTACCATCCATTGTTTTTTTGTGCAAACAACTCCAGAGTTGTGAATTAGTTAACCACCAAAATGAGTGGAAAAAGGCCTGCTGCTGGTGGAAAGGGGAATAGGCGTGTTGGGAAGGGGAAAAAAGGTTGTGTCCGTGGGGTAGGTGCAGAAGAAAGACCATCTTCCAGCCAAACTAAAATGTCTACTTCTTTTAGCGGACAATGTGATAAGATCCCTTTCTTACGGCCACGCCAATCGCTACAAATTCCAGATGAGGCACAAAAACAGCAGGTGCTTCAACGGATATCAAGTGCTCCTTTAAGTGGGCTCTCCTCCACATCAACTTCAACATCACAAATACTCCAGTCCTCAAAGGTGTCACCCAAATCGCACTTGCTTCCTCACAGCTCCCAAATCTCCAGCTGCCCGTCTGAGTATGAGGTAGAACAGATGGTTGAGTCTGCAGAGCTGTTTACTCATACTATAGCCTGGGAATCAGAGGTCGACTCCAGCGCTTCTGTGAATCCAGACGAGGAAATGATCTGCACTGATGCCCAGAATCTTTATGAGTCGGATCCAGGACCAGACGCAGAAGGTTCTGACCATAATGTAGACCCTCATTCCCAAACTGTAACTCCTGTTGGTGGAGACAATGAGGAAGACGATGATAAGACTCAAATACCTGATTGGAGCGACAACTTTAGTTTTTTGTCAGGGCAGGAACAGGTTGGCTCTGAGGACGACGGGTGTGATAACGCACAGGGTGATGATGATGAGGTCGGAGATCCCACTTACTGTCAACCCACAGTCAGCCAAGAGATGAGGTCAGCAGAGGAGGTGGAGGAAGATGCTAGTGATGACGAGGTCAGGTTGCGCCTTCCTGGACAGAGACGTAGTACTGGAAGCACATCAACAACTGCATCCTCAAACACAACTCTGCCTCTCACCACAAGTCGTGGTGGCTCTTCAGGTCGAATGGGTGCTAAGCCTTGCATAGCCTGGGCATTTTTTCAGATCGATAAAGATGACCCAACTCGTGTTATCTGTAACATTTGTCAGCAAAAGCTAAGTAGAGGCCAAAAAATACATAGTTTGAGTACTTCATGCATGAACCGGCACATGGACATGAAGCATAAGTTGCAGTGGGAAGCTCAGTGTGCTACAATGCGGCCTAGCCGGCCGGGCCAATCACCGTCTGCCATATCTTGTGCATCCGCGGCCTCTTCATCCTCTGTGACTGGGGGGACAGCAGTCACACCTGTTTTGGGGCGCAGACCTGCCACCTCTTTACCCGCAACAGCCAGCGTGATTGGCAGGTCATCATTTTCTTTGGAGGTGGTAACACCAGCTGGTGTTGAGCGCTGTCCGACATCGATAGCACCACCTTTGGATCAAGGCAACCTAACATGTCCTCCTGCATCTTCCTCACAGACCGGCAGTTTGCCGGGGACACCCTTATCAACCCCGTCTAAGCACAATAGCCAGCCCTCGGTCCCTCAGATGTGGACAAGTAAAAGACCATTTCCTCCTAGCCATGAGAAAGCTAAGAGGTTGAATTTCACCATCTGCAAGCTCTTGGCTACAGAAATGCTGCCTTTCCGCCTGGTGGACACAGAGGATTTTCGAGACCTTATGTCCGTCGCAGTGCCCCAGTACCAGATGCCTAGTCGGCACTACTTCTCAAAGAAAGGTGTGCCTGCGCTCCACCAGCATGTCGCACACAACATCACCGCTTCTTTGAGAAACTCTGTGTGTGACAGGGTGCATTTCACCACAGACACTTGGACGAGTAGGCATGGACAGGGGCGTTACATGTCGCTGACTGGGCACTGGGTAACTATGGTGACAGCAGGACAAGGGGCTGCTGTCCAAGTCTTGCCGTCCCCACGAGTTGTGCGTCAATCCTCTTTATGTCAAAGTTCCTCCACTGCTTCTGCCTCCTCAACCTCCTCTCGGTCTTCCACCTGCACCCAAAGCCTGTCTGGTCATGCCACAAGCTTTCTAACTGCGCAGAAGGGATCCTGCACACCTCCTTACTATGCTGGCAGTAGGGCTCAACGTCATCAGGCGGTTTTTACATTGAAATGTCTGGGAAATGTGAGTCACACAGCTGAGGAGTTGTGGTCAGCTCTGGAGAACCAATTTCATGAATGGTTGTCTCCACTGGACCTGAAACCAGGGAAGGCCGTGTGCGACAATGCTGCAAACCTGGCTGCGGCCCTTCGCCGGGGCAATGTCACACACGTGCCTTGTATGGCTCACGTGCTGAACCTGGTTGTCCAGCAATTTTTAGCCCACTATCCCAGACTAGATGGCCTTCTGCAGAGGGCACGGTCGCTGTGTGCTCACTTCCGCCGTTCGCATCCCGCAGCTCAGCGACTTACATCTCTACAGAAGTCGTTGGGCCTGCCACTTCACCGGCTAAAATGCGATGTGCCTACCCGGTGGAATTCAACTCTGCACATGTTGCAGCGACTGTGGCAGCACCGACAAGCCCTGGTGCAATACGTTCTGACGTATAGCCTGGGCCAACGAGATTCAGAGGTGGGGCAAATCACGCTGGAGGAGTGGTCTCAGATCAGGAACCTATGCACCCTTCTGCACAGTTTTGAAATGGCGACGAAGATGTTTAGTGCTGACAATGCCATTATCAGCATGGCTATTCCAGTGAATTACATGCTGGAGCACATGTTAAACAGAATTCGGAGTCAGGTGGTGGCACAAGAGGAGGTGGAGGAAGTAGAGGAGGAGGAGTTGTATGCGGAAGGGCTAACATCTGCAAGGTCCAGACGGTCGGCAGCACCAAGGCGGCAGGCATGTGAGGGTGGGGGAGATGGTTTTACCAGGGCGCATGGTAGCAGCCAAACTAGTGAGGAAGGTGCAGGAGCCCAGGAAGGAGTGGAGGACGAACTGATGGAAGACTCATCAGATGAGGGAGACCTTGATCACATTTCTGTTGTGCGAGGTTGGGGGAAGAGGACAGAGGAAGGAAGCATGATTGTTACCTCGCCACCAACACAACAGGGACTTGGTGCTCCTGGATGCGCAACACACATGAGTGCCTTCTTGCTGCACTACCTGCAACATGACCCTCGAATTGTGAGAATTAGAAATAATCCTGACTACTGGGTTGCCACATTGTTAGATCCCCGGTACAAAAGTAAATTTGCAGAAATTATTCCTGCCATAGAAAGGGATGCACGCATGCAGGAGTATCAGCAGAGACTGTTGCAGAATCTTACATGTGCTTTTCCACAAAATACCAGTGGTGCACGTAGTGAATATCACAGTTCCAACTTGCCAACCGTGGGACCGTCAAGTGTTCAGCACTCAAACCGTAACAGAACCACAGTATCTGCTGGTAACATCAATTTTGCGGAATCATTTCACCACTTTTTTAGCCCATCCTTTGCAAGGCCACAGGAGACAAGAAGTCTGACACATAGTCAACGCCTAGAGACGATGGTACAGGAGTATCTCCAAGTAAACATTGAAGCCACGACTGTGTCATTGGACCCTTGCTCTTTTTGGGCTTCCAATCTGGATAAATGGCCGGAGCTAGCCACTTACGCCTTGGAGATCTTGTCATGCCCCGCAGCCAGCGTTCTGTCTGAACGTGTGTTCAGCGCTGCTGGTGGTGTGCTGACAGATAAGCGCACGCGGCTCTCCACTGATAATGTAGACAGACTCACGTTCATAAAGATGAACAAATCATGGATCCGAAACGACTTTTCTACCCCTGTGTCATCCTGGGGAGAGTAAAAGCTTGATGATTGGTTAAAATCACCCTACCAACCGTTTTAAGCTTTCAAATTACTAATCATGTTTATCTGTATCTTGACTGGAAAATAATTTGGGCTTTGTAGCAGTGTGCAGCACTGATCCTATTAGGCCATCTATAATAAGCTTCACCAGATTTAAAATTAAAAATAATTTTTAGCTGCATCTAGCCCGGAAAATAATTTTGGGGCTCCGAGATGCGCAAGACACATAAGTGCCTTCTTGCTGCACTACCTGCAGCATGACCCTCATATTGTCAGAATTCGAAGTAATCATGACTACTGGGTTGCCACACTCTTAGATCCCCCAAACTTTTCGATCAACCTTTTCATTTTAATAAAGACCAAAAAAATGGTCATTTTTGAAATTATAAGCATTAGCAGGTTGTTAGAAACTGAAATCAAACAGTTTTCAACTCAAAACTTTATTCTAGGTGATGTTACATTTTCACATAGGACCCCTTGTTCGAAAGGAGCTTCTGAACTCTCTCGTCCATTGAATTTGTCAGGTTTTGGAGGGTTTCTGCTTCAATTGTTTTGCATGAGGACAGAATACCCTCCCAGAGCTGTTGCTTAGATGTGAACTGCCTCCCGCCATCATAGACACTCCTTTTAATGATGCTCCAAAGGTTCTGAATGGGGTAGAGGTCAGGGGAGCATGGGGGTCACACCATAAGTTTGTCCCCTTTTATGCCCATATCAGCCAGAGATGCAGATGTTTTATGTGCAGCATGAGATGGTGCATTATCATGCAGAAAAATGATCTTGCTGTGAAATACACGGTTCTTCTTCTTGAACCATGGCAGGAAGTGCTGTTTGAGAAAATCCACATACATTATGGAGTTCATCTTTAGCGCCTTCAGGGATCCTAAAGGGGCCGACAATCTCTCTCCCCATGATTCCAGCCCAAAACATTACTCCACCTCCTCCTTGTTGGCGCTGTAGCCGTGTTTGCGTGGGGTGTCCATCAACCAGCCATCCTCCACTCCATTCATCTGGACCATCGAGCGCTGCACGGCACTCATCCGTGAACAAAACAGTTTTGAAATCAGTCTTCATGTAATGTTTGGCCCACTGGAGCCGTTTCTGCTTGTGTGAAGTGGATAGAGGAGGTCGACAGGATGGCATATGCACAGCTGCAAACCTCTGAAGGACCCTGCATCTTGTTGTTCGGGGGACGTTGGAGGCACAAGCAGCTTCAAAAACTTGTCTGCTGCTATGACAAGGCTTTTTTGCCGCTGCTGTTTCAACCTGACGTAATTGCCTGTAGGAAAGAGTCCTCAATTTGCCCTTTTCAGCACGCACACGTGTGTACTGTGAATCAGCTACATACTTCTTGATTGCCAAGACACTTCATCCTGATCATCGCACAATGTTGATTGTAGTCATGCCTTGACCTAAACACTCCACAATTTGTTGCTTCTCAGCAGCCGACACATCCTTTTTCTTTCCCATTTTGGCAGAAAATGTAGGCTGCTTAATAATGTGAGAGAGCCTTCTTAAGTAGTCTTGCCTTTCATTGGACACACCTGCCAAACTAATTAGCACAGGTGTCTGCAATTGCTTACAGTGATATAAAGAGCCCTGACACACATCACCATCAATGAGTTTAACTGACAAACAAACAAATTCTTCCCTTATCACTCCTAAACACTTTTTGCATAATAATTTGGAACGCGGTGTACATGTGATTTTCCACAAAACACCAGTGGTTCACGTAGTGAATCTTACAGTTCTAACTTGCCAACCGTGGTCTGTATGGAATTGTTCAATAAAGGGCCCAAAATTAAGATAACATAGATGGGAGAGGTCTCTATGAATAGGAATTCCTAAGTATTTGATACCCTGTGAGGGCCAGGCAAAGGGAAAGTTGGACTGGATGGAATCCTATATGGATTTAGGGAGGGAGACATCGAGGGCCTCAGACTTCGCTGCATTGATTTTAAAATTTTACCATGTAACAAAGTGATCTATTTCAGCCATAACAGCAGGGATGGATATATGTGATTGAGTGATATATACTAGGACATCATCAGCAAATCGAGAGCACTTGTACTCGGTGCCTCCCACCTCAATCCACCTAATATTGGGGTTATGGCGAATTGATGAGAGCAGGTGCTCCGTCACTAGGATGTATAAGAGAGGGGACAGAGGACATCCCTGCCTTGTCCCATTGGTGATTGTGAAAGGTGATGAAAATGTTCTGACGCACCCCCTGGGCCTTGGGACACCCGGAGCCGGACCCTTTTTGGTGGCTGCTGGTGGTTGTAGTCTTCGTGGCGGCGATCCGGTTCCGTGGCTCAGGGCGGTCAAACCAGTGGCGGAACTATTTATGTGGTTTTGATGTTTAAATGTCCGACTACGCCACCCGTGGATTGCGGTCAGAGTGAACCGCCGCTACAGGGCAGACCGCTAAGGCTGGTGTTGTGGGTGCAGCAGAGCGTAGCATAACTCCCCACGGGAGGAGTATAGCCTCAGGGCAGTGTATGCGGAGGATGGGGGTGATGGTGCAGGGCAGCAGCAGTAACGACACGGAGTCAGTGATGCAGTTCAGGGCCTTTACTCACAGTTCTTATTATCCAGACCACGTCTGCAGGTAACGGCTGCCCACGTCGTACTGTGCTCACCAGGTGAGGGGCTCAGACAACTCCCAGATAACTTTGGAGCGCTTCACAGGACCCCCTTTGTGTGTCCTTTGTCTGGCCTTTCTTACCAACACTTCTGTCCGGCTGCCTCGGGCCTCCTCTTGGTAAACTTGGCGCCAGTTTCCCTGACCCTATGTGGTGCCTTCCTAGCGGGTAGAGCAAGGGGCTGCGCCACATAAAATGTCAGAGCCTCCGGTTTCTAGCTGAGGGTCGTTTCCTGCCTCCACTAGTTCGGGGACCGGTCTCCCCCTTTGGCCTGACCCCTCCACGCAGGTGGATTCGGGCGTGCGGTGGCGACTCGCCCGTCCGCACCCCTGGGATCCCTTCATTCCTCGTTCCTGGAGCCTTCTCCGCTCCTCTTCCTTCCTTCTCCCTCTTGCAGGCCTGGGCCTCTGTTACTAGGCCCGCCTCCGGAGCAGAGCTCATGCAGAGCCCCTGCTCCCTGCCACTTCTGCTCAGACTTCTCTGCACTGAACTAAGATGGTGCCCACCTTTTATACTCCCTTCTCAATGCACCCAGGAACTGCTTCCATCCTGCTCCTGCACTGCAGGGTTCCCCTTCCTCAGTATTCCCTCCCCCCACTCCAGCCAGGGACAGGGACTGTCGTGCCCATCTCAGGGGCATATTCGTCGCCCTGCCCCACGGCAATGTGGTGTAATGCATGCAGGTGTCGGGTTCTGATCCACACTCCATCCTTATCTGAGAGTGAGATATCACACCTCTGGGTGAGGTGCAGTACGTCTGTAGCAACCGAGCCCTCGGTGCTATAGTTCCATTTATCTTCAGCCTAGGTGACGTATTGTGATACAGGGCCATGATTTTGGCTATAAAAGGGTCCCCTAGACCCCTACCCCAAGCTTTTTAAGAGAATCATATATGGCGTGCCAGGAGACTCTATGGAATGCTTTCTCAGCATCCAACGAGAGTATCTACTTACAAATTTTTAACTGCATCTAGCCCAGGAAATACTTTGTGCCTAGTAGCAGTGTCTGCTAGTCAGCGGATTATCCCGGCTGTTAAGCAAGCTACACCACCTGTAGTTTGGACACTTAATTTTTTCAAAGGAAATGCTTCGGGACCACGGGATACTTAGTGAAGAGCATCAGGAGGCACCCCAAGGCATAGGGGCTGGGACTGGCACTAGGATGCCTTGCGGTGGACAGCCGAGCTCGATCCTTATAAAAGCTTTTTAACTGCAGCAGCTTTAGTGGACGCTACTGGAGCTGGAATTACGCGGCTGCTGGCATGAGACTTGCCCTCCAATAGATCCTTGTAAATGGATTTAAAGTGTATTCATTCAAATTAGAGGGACAATTTAAATTAAAAAGCTTAGAGCTGCCTCCACCACAGGGGGGCTCTCTCGACCCACCAGCGGACAGGCACCAGTATTGGGAGAGGGGGGCTGGCCGTCAGGGTTCACCGCGGCTCTGGCAAAAACCCGGCGACACGGAGGTGGCACGGGCAGGAGCGGACTGGCCGTCTCGGCTTCTCACTTTTTGGATTTTAGAAGGGCATGACATGCCTATATCTGTGTCTCCCCCTCCTTTTACTCCTCCACCTCTTTTCTTTTCGCATGACTATATGTACTTGTCACTTTTCCATGTGTTAGTTGTGTCTTCTGAGCAGTTTGTCAGCTTTTGGACACCTTTGAAGGTGTTTTCTATGTGTTTCTATGTGTTTTTGTTTGCCTGCCATTGGTTTTAACGGTGTTCGAAGGTGTTCGACGAACAGTTCGACGAACAGTTCGGCGAACACACGGGTGTTCGACGAACCGAACCAAACTCGAACACTACGGGGGTGGCTCAACACTACTTCCCACTGCAACTTATGCTTCATGTCCATGTGCCGGTTCATGCATGAAGTACTCAAACTATGTATTTTTTGGCCTCTACTTAGCTTTTGCTGACAAATGTTACAGATAACACGAGTTGGGTCATCTTTATCGATCTGAAAAAATGCCCAGGCTATGCAAGGCTTAGCACCCATGCGACCTGAAGAGCCACCACGACTTGTGGTGAGAGGCAGAGTTGTGTTTGAGGATGCAGTTGTTGACGTGCTTCCAGTACTACGTCTCTGTCCAGGAAGGCGCAACCTGACCTCGTCGTCACTAGCATCTTCCTCCACCTCCTCTGCTGACCTCATCTCTTGGCTGACTGTGGGTTGACAGTAAGTGGGATCTCCAACCTCATCATCATCACCCTGTGTGTTATCACACCCGTCGTCCTCAGAGCCAACCTGTTCCTGCCCTGACAAAAAACTAAAGTTGTCGCTCCAATCAGGTATTTGAGTCTTATCATCGTCTTCCTCATTGTCTCCACCAACAGGAGTTACAGTTTGGGAATGAGGGTCTACATTATGGTCAGAACCTTCTGCGTCTGGTCCTGGATCCGACTCATAAAGATTCTGGGCATCAGTGCAGATCATTTCCTCGTCTGGATTCACAGAAGCGCTGGAGTCGACCTCTGATTCCCAGGCTATAGTATGAGTAAACAGCTCTGCAGACTCAACCATCTGTTCTACCTCATACTCAGACGGGCAGCTGGAGATTTGGGAGCTGTGAGGAAGCAAGTGCGATTTGGGTGACACCTTTGAGGACTGGAGTATTTGTGATGTTGAAGTTGATGTGGAGGAGAGCCCACTTAAAGGAGCACTTGATATCCGTTGAAGCACCTGCTGTTTTTGTGCCTCATCTGGAATTTGTAGCGATTGGCGTGGCCGTAAGAAAGGGATCTTATCACATTGTCCGCTAAAAGAAGTAGACATTTTAGTTTGGCTGGAAGATGGTCTTTCTTCTGCAGATGTTACTGTTGCTTTAACACCTACCCCACGGACACAACCTTTTTTCCCCTTCCCAACACGCCTATTCCCCTTTCTACCAGCAGCAGGCCTTTTTCCACTCATTTTGGTGGTTAACTAATTCACAACTCTGGAGTTGTTTGCACAAAAAAACAATGGATGGTAACCGAGCAGAGCTGAGTGGCCAAACTGTGGTATTAGGCCAAAACTATTGGCTGGGTTAGATGCAGAAAAAAATTAAATTCAATTTGCAACCTGATGGAGGTCAGTATAGATGGACTAATACAACAAGTCCCACACACAGCTAGAAGCCCAATATTTTTTCAGAGGTAGATGCAGAAAAAAATATATTCAGTTTGCAACCTGATGGAGGTCAGTATAGATGGACTAATACAACAAGTCCCACACACAGCTAGAAGCCCAAATATTTTTTCAGAGGTACTGTAGATGCAGATAAAAATTATTTTTAATTTGCAACCTGATGGAGGTCAGTATAGATGGACTAATAGAGAAAGTCCGACACACTGCTAGAAGGCCAAATATTTTTTCAGAGCTAGATGCAGAAAAAAATTAGATTCAGTTTGCAACCTGATGGAGGTCTGTATAGATGGATTAATAGAACAAGACCCACACACAGCTAGAAGCCCAATATTTTTTCAGAGGTAGATGCAGAAAAAAATATATTCAGTTTGCAACCTGATGGAGGTCAGTATAGATGGACTAATACAACAAGTCCCACACACAGCTAGAAGCCCAATATTTTTTCAGAGGTAGATGCAGAAAAAAATATATTCAGTTTGCAACCTGATGGAGGTCAGTATAGATGGACTAATACAACAAGTCCCACACACAGCTAGAAGCCCAAATATTTTTTCAGAGGTACTGTAGATGCAGATAAAAAATATTTTTAATTTGCAACCTGATGGAGGTCAGTATAGATGGACTAATAGAGAAAGTCCCACACACTGCTAGAAGGCCAAATATTTTTTCAGAGCTAGATGCAGAAAAAAATATATTCAGTTTGCAACCTGATGGAGGTCAGTATAGATGGACTAATACAACAAGTCCCACACACAGCTACAAGCCCAATATTTTTTCAGAGGCAGATGCAGAAAAAAATATATTCAGTTTGCAACCTGATGGAGGTCTGTATAGATGGATAAATAGAACAAGTCCCACACACAGCTAGAAGCCCAATATTTTTTCAGAGGTAGATGCAGAAAAAAATATATTCAGTTTGCAACCTGATGGAGGTCTGTATAGATGGATTAATAGAACAAGTCCCACACACAGCTAGAAGCCCAATATTTTTTCAGAGGTAGATGCAGAAAAAAATATATTCAGTTTGCAACCTGATGGAGGTCAGTATAGATGGACTAATACAACAAGTCCCACACACAGCTAGAAGCCCAAATATTTTTTCAGAGGTACTGTAGATGCAGATAAAAATTATTTTTAATTTGCAACCTGATGGAGGTCAGTATAGATGGACTAATAGAGAAAGTCCGACACACTGCTAGAAGGCCAAATATTTTTTCAGAGCTAGATGCAGAAAAAAATTAGATTCAGTTTGCAACCTGATGGAGGTCTGTATAGATGGATTAATAGAACAAGACCCACACACAGCTAGAAGCCCAATATTTTTTCAGAGGTAGATGCAGAAAAAAATATATTCAGTTTGCAACCTGATGGAGGTCAGTATAGATGGACTAATACAACAAGTCCCACACACAGCTAGAAGCCCAATATTTTTTCAGAGGTAGATGCAGAAAAAAATATATTCAGTTTGCAACCTGATGGAGGTCAGTATAGATGGACTAATACAACAAATCCCACACACAGCTAGAAGCCCAAATATTTTTTCAGAGGTACTGTAGATGCAGATAAAAATTATTTTTAATTTGCAACCTGATGGAGGTCAGTATAGATGGACTAATAGAGAAAGTCCCACACACTGCTAGAAGGCCAAATATTTTTTCAGAGCTAGATGCATACAAAAAATTATTTTGAATTTGCAACCTGGTGGAGGTCAGTATAGGTGGACTAATAGAACAAGTCCCACACACTGCTAGAAGGCCAAATATTTTTTCAGAGCTAGATGCAGAAAAAAATTATATTCAGTTTGCAACCTGATGGAGGTCTGTATAGATGGATTAATAGAACAAGACCCACACACAGCTAGAAGCCCAATATTTTTTCAGAGGTAGATGCAGAAAAAAATATATTCAGTTTGCAACCTGATGGAGGTCAGTATAGATGGACTAATACAACAAGTCCCACACACAGCTAGAAGCCCAATATTTTTTCAGAGGTAGATGCAGAAAAAAATATATTCAGTTTGCAACCTGATGGAGGTCAGTATAGATGGACTAATACAACAAGTCCCACACACAGCTAGAAGCCCAATATTTTTTCAGAGGTAGATGCGGAAAAAAATATATTCAGTTTGCAACCTGATGGAGGTCAGTATAGATGGACTAATACAACAAGTCCCACACACAGCTAGAAGGCCAAATATTTTTTCAGAGGTACTGTAGATGCAGATACAAATTATTTTTAATTTGCAACCTGATGGAGGTCAGTATAGATGGACTAATAGAGAAAGTCCGACACACTACTAGAAGGCCAAATATTTTTTCAGAGCTAGATGCAGAAAAAAATTATATTCAGTTTGCAAACTGATGGAGGTCAGTATAGATGTATTAATAGAACAAGACCCACACACAGCTAGAAGCCCAATATTTTTTCAGAGGTAGATGCAGAAAAAAATATATTCAGTTTGCAACCTGATGGAGGTCAGTATAGATGGACTAACAGAGAAAGTCTCACACACTACTAGAAGGCCAAATATTTTTTCAGAGCTAGATGCAGAAAAAAATTATATTCAGTTTGCAACCTGATGGAGGTCTGTATAGATGGATTAATAGAACAAGACCCACACACAGCTAGAAGCCCAATATTTTTTCAGAGGTAGATGCAGAAAAAAATATATTCAGTTTGCAACCTGATGGAGGTCAGTATAGATGGACTAATACAACAAGTCCCACACACAGCTAGAAGCCCAAATATTTTTTCAGAGGTACTGTAGATGCAGATAAAAATTATTTTGAATTTGCAACCTGATGGAGGTCAGTATAGATGGACTAATAGAGAAAGTCCGACACACTGCTAGAAGGCCAAATATTTTTTCAGAGCTAGATGCAGAAAAAAATTAGATTCAGTTTGCAACCTGATGGAGGTCAGTATAGATGGACTAATAGAATGATGCTATGCCCAAAAGATTTTACTTCACTAGGTGCATTAAAAAAATTGGTATTCTATACACAGGTGGTATATCTTGCAACACAGATAGGCTACTCCACTGACTAACACACTCTGCAATAGGCCAAAAAGGATTAGCTTTGCTAGATTCCGCCAAATGCTGTGAAAAAAACTTGCACAGCACTGGCACAGACCTGCCTGGCAAAAACTGATAGGAACTGATGTAACCTAGTCCTGAAAAGGACTCCAATTACAATTAGTCTTTACTCCCACAACCTATCTATTTAAGAGCACAGACCAGCCTGATAAAAGTCGTAGGAAATGCTGTAACCTAGTCCTTAAAAGGACTGCAATCACAACTATTCCCTACTCCCAAGCTATCTGTATATTTGTGCGAAAATTGGCTTGAAATTAACAAGGTATAGGGCACACAGCAACAGCGGTGCCGTCTAACACGCAGCTGCAGCAGTGAGAAAATGGTGGCGACGGGGAAAATGGCTTGGTCTTATAGGGCAAGGACATGTGACATACACTGCCAATGACACATGCCCTTGCTTGTGTGAAAAAAATCACTTCGCTCCGTGTGTGCGCTGCTGATAGGCTGACAGATTGCACCTCCCCACTGTAAATGCGGGAAAGAGAAAAAAAAATGGAGATCTTCATTGTTCCTGCAGAGATCCATCCCCTGCCCCTCCCCCCACCCCGCTGTACACTCAAACTGCGTATTAACATTAATTTTCATCATTACTGAGAAAAAATCCAGTTATGATTTTGGTGCACGAACAGTTATCGAACATAACCTCGAACAGCCGAATTTTTCTCAAATTGTTCGTGTTCGCCGAACGGCTCGAACACCGCCCAAAACAGCTCGAATTTGAGATTGGCGAACAGTTCGAGTAGAACAACGCTCATCTCTACTAAAGACGCGTTCCGATAATACACTAGCAGCAGGGCGAGCCAGCACCTCCAATGCATACTGGCTAAGCTCTGGCCATGTATTCAGCTTAGAGACCCAAAACTTGAAAGGGGAAGAGCCGTCTGGGAGTACACTGAGAGGGCAAGACATGTAGTCTGTCACCATCTGACGGAAACGTTGCCTTCTGCTGACTGGAGCCGTCTGTGATGGTGTAGACATTTGTGGCGGGGACACAAAACATTGCCACATTTGGGCCATACTGGTCTTGCCTTGTGCTGAGGCCATGCTTCTGCTCCCTCTTTGTGCAGAGCTTCCTCCACTGACTCGACGCACTGAGATGCTTTGTAAAGCACTAGCAGCACTGCTCTCGGGTGGAATGGAGAACATGATGGAATGCACCAGGGTATCTTGGTACTCCCGCATTTTACGCTCCCGGTTCAACGGTGTTATGAGGCTTTGTAAGTTGTCCTGGTAGCGAGGATCAAGGAGAGTGGACACCCAATAATCAGCCGTCTTGAGAATGTGGGCGATGCGGCGGTCGTTTCTCAGGCACTGCAGCATGAAATCAACCATGTGCTGTAGACTGCCAACTGGCCAAGAAACGCTGTCCCCTGCTTGAGGCGTGATCTCTGCCTGCTCTGCATCACCCCACCCTGGCTCCAGATACTGACTACTAGAGCATTGTGTACCTCCCTCCTCTGGACATATGTCTTCCTCCTCCATTGACTCCTCCTCATCCTCCTCACAAAGTGTCCCCTGCCTAGGCATTTGTGACTCCTCATCATCCACCTCTTCCAAAACCTCCTCCCTTAGTGCTTGCAGTGTTTATTCAAGCAGGCAGATAAGGGGGATAGTCATGCTGACTACTGCATCATCTGCACTCACCATCCACGTGGAATAATCGAAGGCACGCAAAACGTGGCAAATGTCCTTCATAGAGGCCCACTCAGTGGTGGTGAAGTGTGAACGGCGTGCCCTGCGACTTGTTTGCACCTGCTGCAGCTGGTACTCCATTACTGCTGCCTGCTGCTCACAGAACCTCTCCAACATATGCAACGTTGAATTCCACCTGGTGGGTAGGTCACATATGAGCAAGTGAGCGCACTCTATACGGACCTTGTGCAGCAGTGCATCAAGATCCGGATAGTCCCTCCAAAAACTCTGCACAACCAAGTTGAGCACATGTGCCAGACATGGGATGTGAGTGAGGTTGCCTAGGCCCAGAGCTGCCACCAGATTTCGACCATTGTCACACACTACCATGCCTGGCTGTAGATTCGCTGGCACAAACCACACGTCGCTCTGCTGCTTGATGGCATTCCAGAGCTCCTGTGCTGTGTGGCTTCGATTCCCCAAAAAAATTAATTTTAATACGGCCTGTTGACGTTTGGCCACGGCTGTGCTCATATCGGTCGTAACAGGTTCACGTTCACGGGTCGATGTGGAGGTAGACTGTGACGGCTCCTGCAGCGCTGATTCAGAGGAACTGAAGTATGAGGAGGTGTCAATGTGTACAGACTGGATTCCTGCAATCCTTGGAGTTGGCAGAACACGTACAGCGCCACTCTCAAGATCTGTACCCGGCTCCACAACTTTTACCCAATGGGCAGTGAGGGAAAGGTATCGTCCCTGTACATGCTTAATGATCCACGCATCGGTGGTCAGGTGGACCTTGCTACTGACGGCGATTTGTAGCGCATGTTTAATTTTTCCCTCCACATGCTGTTGCAGGGCAGGGACGGCTTGCCTGCTGAAATAAAAGCGGCTGGGCACGTTGTAATGTGGGACTGCCAATGCCATCAAGTTACAGAAGGTGTCAGTCTCCACCAGCCTGAATGATAGCATTTCAAGGGCCACTAGTTTTGCAATGCCAGCATTCAGAACCTGTGCTCGGGGGTGGTTTGCTGAGTATGGGCACCTTTTCTCCCATGCCTGTGCTAACGATGGCTGCAGACTGGCCTGGGAGTGTGAGGATGACAGGGAACGTGGTGCTGTGGAGGGAATGACAACAGTGCCAAAGGTTCTTCCATGGCGATCCTGTGAGGAAGCCGAACAAGCTGTGTGTGAGCTGGAGGAAGAGGCTACAACACGAGCTGAAGAGTTGGTAGGTGGCGCTGTAGGTTGGCCTAGGTCTTCAGTGTGTCTTTGTAACTCCACCACGTGCTTGGTCCGCACATGTTTCCACATACTTGTGGTATTGAGGTTGCTGACACTTTTCACCTTCTGATTACACAGCTTGCATTTGACAAAGCAAATGTCATCTGCAACTGTGTCAAAAAAGGACCAGGCACTGCAAGTCTTGGGAGCACCCGCTTTGGGTTTTGGAAGAGCCATGCTCCTAATGGGTGCCGAAGTGGAGGCTACAGGCAACCAAGTCTGCCCCCTCCCTCTCCCTCCTTTTTGGGCTGTTCGGGGAATCTCTTCCTCAGAGCTGCTCCCACCACCTTCCTGTCCCTCACGCCATGATGGGTCAAGGACCTCATCATCTACACCACGCTCTTCAAACAACTGCTTCTCCTGGGTAGTCTCGACAGCACAGTATGCACTAGAAAGTGGCACCTGAGTCTCGTCATCAGATGCGTACTGAGGTGTGCTGCTGACCATAGGCACTGGCCCACCCGCCTCTTCAGATTCAGAGAGACAAAACGATTGCGCATCACTGAATACTACCTCTTGTTCAAATTCTCGAATTCTGCTTGGCTGGCCCCCTCTTTCCAAGCCAAGAGATTCAGAGAACAGAAGTAGAGATGGCTCCTGTCCAGGGCTTTCTGACTGCCTGGGCAATTTGGCAGGTGGTGAAGAGACAGATGAGTGCTCTTCAGTGCTCAGGATCTGAGGGGATCTGGAATTAATTGAAGTCTATGCGTTAGCTGCCATCCATCCGACAACGGCTTCAATTTGGTCCTCCCGTAGCAGTGGCGTACGGCTAGCTCCTATAAAGCTGCGCATAAAGGACTGTTCCCTGGTAAAACTGGGGGATGCTGAGTCACTGGTGCCCACAGCAGGCACAGAATCCCCACGTCCTCTCCCTGCAGGCACAGAATCCTCACGTCCTCTCCCTGCAGAAACTCCACGCCCACGACCACATGCCTTAATTCCTGCCTTCTTCATCTTGGTAGACTGATAAAGATAGGCAGAAAAGTACTAAGGGCTTAGTGTGCTTATTCCTGAACAGCTGCTAACAGGTATAAGAAACACTAATTTTATAAAGTGTGGACTAGACTTTAATATGAGCTAATGTGGCCTACACAACTGTAAAGTGGAGTGTTTGGTGAACTTTATTTAGTTTTTTTTTGTCACAAAAAGACACTGGATGTGCCCAAAGATGTAATACCGATAGTATCACAAACTTTCTGTAGCTATTACAATGCAGGAAGGTAACTTACAATGCAATAGATGAGGCTACAAAAAATAGGCTAATACTAATCTGGCTGGGGCTGCAGGGCACAAGGCTGCAGAATGGCTCCTCTATCTACTCCTATATAGTGTGTTTGGAAGCAATCTAGCTGGATACGGATGGAACCACACTAATAGGAGAAATCAGGAAAAATGAGCAGCACTAATTCAAAAAAGGACAATATATGAGGCAGTGACGCACACTGAGCGCACTACAACCAGACGTGGCTGAAGCACACACTACAGCATGAGCTGCACTCACACACAGAGACCTTGCAGACAGCCGTGAACAGCACAGAGAACTGTGCACTAGCGCTGCAAGGCACAGCGGTTTATAAAGTAGCTTGGGTAAAGCAGAATAGAGCAAATAGGTAGCTAAAACTGTCCCTCAGATCAGCAGCTTCCTTTCCCTAACTGAATTCACAGCCGAGTGAGCTCAAAATGGCGGCGGCGGCTTTTATTGTGCATCATGACATAATTTCTGCAGCCAATCACAGCCATGCCATTAGTTAACATGCCTACATGCCTAACAGGATGTGCCCACACTTCTTAGGATCCTCATTGGCTGAATAAAATGAAACTGGCTCATTGCATTATGGGAACTTCCGATTCCGGTTTCCGATATTGTAAAAGTATCGGAACTGAGTATCGGAATTCCGATACCGCGAATATTGGCCGATACCCGATATTTAAGAATCGGAATGCTCAGCACTACTCTGCATGGTACCACATACCATAGCAATAGCTGATAGGTAGATTAGCACTCACCTGGTAGTGGCTCTCATGAACTTTTTGTATTCTACAGGGTGGGCCATTTATATGGATACACCTAAATTAAATGAGAATGGTTGGTGATATCAACTTCCTGTTTGTGGCGCATTAATATATGGGAGGGAGAAAACTTTTTCCAGATGGGTGGTGACCATAGCGGCCATTTTGAAGTCGGCCATTTTTATTTATTTTTTTCAATGGGAAGAGGGTCATGTGACACATCAAACTTATTTGATGTGTGAGTGGGAGAAGAGGGTTGCATTGACAATCCAGCACAATGGGGAGCACTTTGAACACATTTTATAAGTGGTCATTAACTTGTAAAAAACTCATGAAAGAATAAAACCAAGCACACCATTGTTTTTCTTATGAAATTCTCAATAAGTTTGATGTGTCACATGACCCTCTTCCCATTGAAAAAAATAAAGTTGTATCCAAAATGACCGACTTCAAAATGGCCGCCATGGTCACCACCCATCTGGAAAAGTTTCCCCCCTCCCATATACTAATGTGCCACAAACAGGAAGTTGATATCACCAACCATTCCCATTTAATTTAGGTGTTTCCATATAAATGGCCCACCCTATACATTTCAGGGTCAGCAATACTGTCTTACAAATGTTCTCTGTCTTGTCCATCTGATTGCTCTATTGATAGCACTTAGGAAATTGTATTTCCTTTGGCAGCAGCTGCCTGACACTGATCACTAAAGTGAAGTTTGCCATCCACCTATATGTCCAAATCTTTTTAGTGACAGTTTTACCCAGTGTTTTATCATTTAATACTTAATTATATATTTTCTTGTCTGGTCTATCACAGTACTTAATTCCAGCAGGACTTGGAAGTGTATGCCATCGTGAGAGCGGGAGGCAGCTGCTGGCACCCATCAGCTGTTCCTGGGTAGTTGTCTCTTCTGGAACAAATATATATTAATAACTTGATCTGTTATTCA
This sequence comes from Phyllobates terribilis, assembly GCF_046119375.1. NCBI lineage: Eukaryota > Metazoa > Chordata > Amphibia > Anura > Dendrobatidae > Phyllobates > Phyllobates terribilis. The sequence goes on from NW_027362761.1 coordinate 290,730,634, forward strand.
GATTTCTATAACGATTTAAGAATTATTATACAGAGAGATTAACAAGATGTTCATCATTAGGATACTGGTTGGCAGTTTTCAATAAAGGTTATGAGTACAATCATGCTCGGACTGGCCCACAGGAGAACAGAAGAATCCTCCGGTAGGCCCCTGTGAAGGACTGCTAATAGGTAGTGCTATTATACTTGATTCACAATTTGCAGAAAAAGGTATAATCTAATTATTCGTTAAACAAGCTAGCCAAATTAATATTTAAATATAGGCAAAAATAAATCTGTACTAGGGTCAGGTTATTTTTGCATGTAACTGAAGAGTGGACCCCAAGAATCCAACGCCAATTGCCAACCCAGTCCAACGATGAGTACAATTAGTAATTTAAGTTGTATTCATACTGCAGCAAGTGATTGCCATAATGTACAGTGTGTCCGCTCTGGCTGGTGCTGCACAATAGATAAAACTCCAACTGAGAAGTGCCCAGGCCAGTAGGAAGTTATCACCACATTTCCCACTAAGTATACCCACATGTACCCTTTTCACTGTAGATAACAATTTATTTACAAACTATTAGAATGGCTACATCATAGTTTAGAATATTTAAAAATATTATTTCTTGATATATATGAACAACTGTAAGTTAGAAATGTCATATCACATAAATTGATATGTGTTTTTGCTAGTGTTCCAATTACAATGTATAAATTCCATATTCATTACTAAAATAATATTTATTATGCAGCAAACTGGCCCATCTTGGAACCAATTCAAGTATTTTAGAGTTCTACAATTGGAAAATTAGCTACTATTTGCCTTTTTGCTGTTATAAAATCTAAACTATGCTATGATGTCCATATACAGTAGTAATAGAGCGGTCCTTACAAGCAGAAAGAGCGTGGAAAGAAACACAATAAGGGCTCAGTCCATGGAAAAAGTCTATATAAGGTTTTCTTGGAAATAGCGGAGCAAAATAACGTTCTCACACTAATGTTATTGTTGTTGTGTATGATTTTGGTTCTGTTTAAAGCCAAAAGACATGGTGCAGAAAATCATTTTTCACAGTTTTCCCATGACTTACTAAGATGTATCATTCAAGCATCAAAACATAAGTGAAGTTTAAACTGCCAAAGGTGTTCACTCACCCTTTGTGTCCCAGCATCATAAAGAATGTCTTGCCAGTTCTTGGCATTTCCCCAAATGAGAATGGGATCTCTAATGTTTCAGGAGACAGTAAAAAGTGGTGAAAGGCAAAGATGCAGCAGAGCGAATGGGATTTTTCTTCTTGAGAGCGAGAAGGTCACAGCTCTTTAAATCAAGTTGCACGGTTGGCAAATTCCTTTATTAATATGTGCCTCAGTCTGGATTTAAGGGGGTACCATCAAGTATTCATTTGAAATCTTGACATCAGAAATAGCATTACTGGCCACATGCTGTGTAACCACAGGATAATGTATTTTTGTTGTCAGCCAGTTTCTTATACTGAACATTTATACTGTAATTCCACAGACCTCTTTGTTCCCAAATTGTGACAAGTAAGAGGATGAGTTGCTTATTAGAAAAACTAAAGATTTATATTTATGATTAGGTTGGCCTGTGGATATTCTGGAAAGGATAAGATTTTTGGTGTTTGTTATCTAAAGTTTGATAAAAGCTTTTTGTCTCTATATGCAAGAAGTCCATGCAGTTAGAGTAAAGATCCTGTTTGGAGCAACATTGCTTTATATATCATAGGTTTGCTTAAGTTACAGTTCCCCATGATATACCATGGTTATTACTAGACTCATACAAACTTCCATAGTGCATTTTACAGAAGCAAGTATTTTATAAAGATCATGCTGACATAGATTGTCATTAGTGAAAGGAATTACAGTAGCTGCATTGCATTGAATAGAAACTAGGCTAGATTTTCTTTTGCCTGGAGAAAAGATTCAGTTTGATGTAAATTCTTTAAAAAGTAAAATATCCACATCCCTATATGCGTGAATGTATAGATTTGATGGTTACACTGCATTTCAAATTATTATGCAAATGCTATTTGAGTCAGCAAAATGTTTGAATCATCAACCGTTAGAGTATAAATCAAATATTTTATTGAGCAAACCTCCCAATGATAATAGATAATAATGCACTGTTCCAAATTATGCACAACAGAGTTTCCAAACATTTCAGGCAATAACTAAGAGGTATTATTTGCAGCATGAGATGGTGCATTGTCATGCATGAAAATGATTTGGTATGGATGGCACGGTTCTTCTTTTTGTACCTTGGAAGAAAGTGGTCAGTCAGAAACTCTATATACTGTTCACGCCTTCATGGACTCTAAAGAGGCCTACCAGCTTTGTCTCCTTGATTATGACCCAAAACATGACTCCGCCATATCCTTGCTGATGTTGCAGACTTGTTGGAATATAGTAGCCATACACTAACCATCCATTACTCCATCCATCTGGACCATCCAGGGTTGCACAGCGCTCACCAGCAAACAAGACTGTTATAAAATTAGTCTTCATGCATGTCTGGGCCCACTGCAATCATTTCTTCTTTTGTGAGCACTGAATGATAGTAGGTTTATGCACAACTACAAGCCTCTGGAGGATCCTACACCATGAGGTTTGCGGTACTCTAGAGGCACCAGTAGATTGAAATACCTGTTTGCTGTATTTTAGTAGCTGTTCTCTTAATCCGATGTATTTGTCTGGCAGAAACCGTCCTCATTATACCTTTATCTGCACAAACCCATCTGTGCTCTATATCAGCCACAAATCTATCCACAGTATGATGATCATGCTTAAAGTTTTCATGAAATAGCTATTATTTTCTTTCCTTGTCTAAGACATTGCATTACTTGATGCTTTTCAGCAGCAGAGAGATCTTTTTTCTTTCCTATATTACTTAAAACTTGTGGCCTGCTTAGTAATGTGGAACATCCTTCTTAAGCAGATATCCTTTAATTGGTTTCACCTGGCAAACAAATTATCGCCGGTTTTTGAGATTGATTTCTGATATCCAAATGCCATGCCAGTAAGACACAATGCAATGCATGAATTTATTTGAAAAAAACAAAAAATTACATCTTTATGACACTTAAATCAAATTTACATAATAATTTGGAACGCAGTTAATGGGAATCTGTCAGCAGTTTTTTGCTATTTAATCTAAGAGCAGCATAATATAGAGGCAAAGAGCCTGATTCCATGGATGTGTCATGTGCTGTAGTTTCAATACAATGAGTGTTTTATTAGCATGAGAGTATCACTAGATTAATAAATATCTTGTGCTGGCCAGTCCAGCAATCAATATCTAGTGCTGGCCAGACCACTAATCTGTATAACCCCATCACTCATTGGCAGATTGCTGACAATATACAGTTTACACAAGAAGCTGCCATTCAGGGAAGTCAGCCTTAGGTCTGTTACATCTACGTCAAACAAAACAGGAATTCTATCAAAACTGTACCAAGCCGTCCAATAAGTGATGAATAGCTGGAATCAGGCTCTACATTATACAAAATGTAATTTATTTAATCATCTGTTATGTCAAAGTGGCTCTCATTTAAGTACCTTAAAGTGATCTCCCTTAAACCTTAAATACAAGAAAACTCCAAAACTTTGATTTGTTAGCTCACAAACTTAGCATTGGAGAATTTCTAAAAGATTTAGTAACAATTTGATCCAAGTGATGAAAACATTTTCATTGACTGTAAACTGGAACAAACCAGGAGAAAGATTGAGATTAGTGATGAGCAAGTGTATTCGTTACTATTCGCTATTTGCATGAATAGTACGGTATTCAGGTTAATCGTTATTCGGCGAGTATTTGTGTACTCGCCTCGCTATATTCGGACGTCCCGCCCTGCAGTTTTGGCGCCTCCTTTGCGGCCACTAAACATGCTAGGGTTCTTAACCAATCACAGTAAAGCCGCAGACATCTTGATTGTGGCATTACTGTGATTGGCTGGCTGCCCAGCGTCATAGGGTCTATTTAAGCTTTGCCGCAGCCATTTTGTATGCATGGCGTCTGGAGCCTGTGTTCTATAAGCATAGGGAGAGATCGCTGAGCTGCTAGGGAGAGTGTTTAGGGCTCTTGATAAAACAAAAGCCCTTGTAAGGGCTACCTGCAGTGTATACTAGTTCTGTGTTTAAAGGAGCCGCTCACTAGCTCCATAACACCACCAAAAAATAACTCTTTCCAGAGCTGAAGGCACACAACAAAGTCAGAGTACAGGGAGGGAGAGATTGTGTATGAGGTAGGGAGAGGATAAAGTATTTTTCCAGTGTCCATCTTAAAGCAGCTCTTGTCAGAGGCAAAGCGATATTTTTCCTGCACACACAGAATTAGCATTGTGTGCTGCCTTTTTTTTTTTTAGCACTCTATTTTCCCTGCTGTTTTAGGGGTCAGAGCCTGCCTTCTGTCCATATTAGTGTACGTAAAAAATCTTTAATTGCCCTGTACAAAGCAGTAGTCCAAACATTTCCTACTGCCTGCTACAAACAAGCACCAGGCCATTTAAACCACTATTTTGAGTTGTCAGCCTGCCTTCTAAAAACCAGGGCAGGAGTCCTGAGGAGATAATTTGCATATTCCCACTGCATTTTGGGGTAAGTGAAGAGTCTCCGCGAGCTCAAAGAACTCTGGATTTTGGCTGTTGGAGCTGAAAAGAGGACATCGGTAAACCAGGGGAGGAGTCCTGAGGAGATAATTTGCATATTCCCACTGCATTTTGGGGTAAGTGAAGAGTCTCCACGAGTAGAGATGAGCGTTGTTCTACTCGAACTGTTCGCCAATCTCAAATCCGAGCTGTTTTGGGCGGTGTTCGAGCCGTTCGGCGAACACGAACAATTTGAGAAAAATTCGGCTGTTCGAGGTTATGTTCGATAACTGTTCGTGCACCAAAATCATAACTGGATTTTTTCTCAGTAATGATGAAAATTAATGTTAATACGCAGTTTGAGTGTACAGTGGGGTGGGGGGAGGGGCAGGGGATGGATCTCTGCAGGAACAATGAAGATCTCCATTTTTTTTTTCTCTTTCCCGCATTTACAGTGGGGAGGTGCAATCTGTCAGCCTATCAGCAGCGCACACACGGAGCGAAGTGCTTTTTTTCACACAAGCAAGGGCATGTGTCATTGGCAGTGTATGTCACATGTCCTTGCCCTATAAGACCAAGCCATTTTCCCCGTCGCCACCATTTTCTCACTGCTGCAGCTGCGTGTTAGACGGCACCGCTGTTGCTGTGTGCGCTATACCTTGTTAATTTCAAGCCAATTTTCGCACAAATCTACAGATAGCTTGGGAGTAGGGAATAGTTGTGATTGCAGTCCTTTTAAGGACTAAGTTACAGCATTTCCTACGACTTTTATCAGGCAGGTCTGTGCTCTTAAATAGATAGATTGTGGGAGTAAAGACTAATTGTAATTGGAGTCCTTTTCAGGACTAAGTTACATCAGTTCCTATCAGTTTTTGCCAGGCAGGTCTGTGCCAGTGCTGTGCAAGTTTTTTTCACAGCATTTGGCTGAATCTAGCAAAGCTAATCCTTTTTGGCCTATTGCAGAGTGTGTTAGTCAGTGGAGTAGCCTATCTGTGTTGCAAGATATACCACCTGTGTATAGAATACCAATTTTTTTACTGCACCTAGTGAAGTAAAATCTTTTGGGCATAGCATCATTCTATTAGTCCATCTATACTGACCTCCATCAGGTTGCAAATTGAATATAATTTTTTTCTGCATCTAGCTCTGAAAAAATATTGGGCTTCTAGCTGTGTGTGGGACTTGTTGTATTAGTCCATCTATACTGACCTCCATCAGGTTGCAAACTGCATATATTTTTTTCTTCATCTACCTCTGAAAAAATATTGGGCTTCTAGCTGTGTGTGGGACTTGTTTTATTAATCCATCTATACAGACCTCCATCAGGTTGCAAACTGAATATATTTTTTTCTGCATCTACCTCTCAAAAAATATTGGGCTTCTAGCTGTGTGTGGGACTTGTTGTATTAGTCCATCTATACTGACCTCCATCAGGTTGCAAACTGAATATATTTTTTTCTGCTTCTACCTCTGAAAAAATATTGGGCTTCTAGCTGTGTGTGGGACTTGTTGTATTAGTCCATCTATACAGACCTCCATCAGGTTGCAAACTGAATATTTTTTTTTCTGCATCTACCTCTGAAAAAATATTGGGCTTCTAGCTGTGTGTGGGACTTGTTGTATTAGTCCATCTATACTGACCTCCATCAGGTTGCAAACTGAATATATTTTTTTCTGCATCTACCTCTGAAAAAATATTGGGCTTCTAGCTGTGTGTGGGACTTGTTCTATTAATCCATCTATACAGACCTCCATCAGGTTGCAAACTGAATATATTTTTTTCTGCATCTACCTCTGAAAAAATATTGGGCTTCTAGCTGTGTGTGGGACTTGTTCTATTAATCCATCTATACAGACCTCCATCAGGTTGCAAACTGAATATATTTTTTTCTGCATCTACCTCTGAAAAAATATTTGGCCTTCTAGCAGTGTGTGGGACTTTCTCTATTAGTCCATCTATACTGACCTCCATCAGGTTGCAAATTAAAAATAATTTTTATCTGCATCTAGCTCTGAAAAAATATTTGGCCTTCTAGCAGTGTGTGGGACTTTCTCTATTATTACATCTATACTGACCTCCATCAGGTTGCAAATTAAAAATAATTTTTATCTGCATCTAGCTCTGAAAAAATATTTTGCCTTCTAGCAGTGTGTGGGACTTTCTCTATTAGTCCATCTATACTGACCTCCATCAGGTTGCAAATTGAATATAATTTTTTTCTGCATCTAACCCAGGCAATAGTTTTGGCCTAATACCACAGTTTGGCCACTCAGCTCTGCTCGGTTCCCATCCATTGTTTTTTTGTGCAAACAACTCCAGAGTTGTTAATTAGTTAACCACCAAAATGAGTGGAAAAATGCCTGCTGCTGGTGGAAAGCGGAATAGGCGTGTTGGGAAGGGGAAAAAAGGTTGTGTCCGTGGGGTAGGTGTTAAAGCAACAGTAACATCTGCAGAAGAAAGACCATCTTCCAGCCAAACTAAAATGTCTACTTCTTTTAGCGGACAATGTGATAAGATCCCTTTCTTATGGCCACGCCAATCGCTACAAATTCCAGATGAGGCACAAAAACAGCAGGTGCTTCAATGGATATCAAGTGCTCCTTTAAGTGGGCTCTCCTCCACATCAACTTCAACATCACAAATACTCCAGTCCTCAAAGGTGTCACCCCAATCGCACTTGCTTCCTCACAGCTCCCAAATCTCCAGCTGCCCGTCTGAGTGTGAGGTAGAACAGATGGTTGAGTCTGCAGAGCTGTTTACTCATACTATAGCCTGGGAATCAGAGGTCGACTCCAGCGCTTCTGTGAATCCAGACGAGGAAATGATCTGCACTGATGCCCAGAATCTTTATGAGTCGGATCCAGGACCAGACGCAGAAGGTTCTGACCATAATGTAGACCCTCATTCCCAAACTGTAACTCCTGTTGGTGGAGACAATGAGGAAGATGATGATGAGACTCAAATACCTGATTGGAGCGACAACTTTAGTTTTTTGTCAGGGCAGGAACAGGTTGGCTCTGAGGACGACGGGTGTGATAACGCACAGGGTGATGATGATGAGGTTGGAGATCCCACTTACTGTCAACCCACAGTCAGCCAAGAGATGAGGTCAGCAGAGGAGGTGGAGGAAGATGCTAGTGACGACGAGGTCAGGTTGCGCCTTCCTGGACAGAGACGTAGTACTGGAAGCACGTCAACAACTGCATCCTCAAACACAACTCTGCCTCTCACCACAAGTCGTGGTGGCTCTTCAGGTCGCATGGGTGCTAAGCCTTGCATAGCCTGGGCATTTTTTCAGATCGATAAAGATGGCCCAACTCGTGTTATCTGTAACATTTGTCAGCAAAAGCTAAGTAGAGGCCAAAAAATACATAGTTTGAGTACTTCATGCATGAACCGGCACATGGACATGAAGCATAAGTTGCAGTGCGAAGCTCAGTGTGCTACAATGCGGCCTAGCCGGCCGGGCCAACCACCGAAACAGGGAAGGCCGTGTGTGACAGTGCTGCAAACCTGGGTGCGGCCCTTCGCCAGGGCAATGTCACACACGTGCCTTGTATGGCTCACGTGTTGAACCTGGTTGTCCAGCAATTTTTAGCCCACTATCCCAGACTAGATGGCCTTCTGCAGAGGGCACGGTCGCTGTGTGCTCACTTCCGCCGTTCGCATCCCGCAGCTCAGCGACTTACATCTCTACAGAAGTCGTTGGGCCTGCCACTTCACCGGCTAAAATGCGATGTGCCTACCCGGTGGAATTCAACTCTGCACATGTTGCAGCAACTGTGGCAGCACCGACAAGCCCTGGTGCAATACGTTCTGACGTATAGCCTGGGCCAACGAGATCCAGAGGTGGGGCAAATCACGCTGGAGGAGTGGTCTCAGATCAGGGACCTATGCACCCTTCTGCACAGTTTTGAAATGGCGACGAAGATGTTTAGTGCTGATGATGCCATTATCAGCATGACTATTCCGGTGATTTACATGCTGGAGCACATGTTAAACTGAATTCAGAGTCAGGTGGTGGCACAAGAGGAGGTGAAGGAAGTAGAGGAGGAGGAGTTGTATGCGGAAGGGCTAACATCTGCAAGGTCCAGACGGTCGGCAGCACCAAGGCAGCAGGCATGTGAGGGTGGGGGAGATGGTTTTACCAGGGCGCATGGTAGCAGCCAAACTAGTGAGGAAGGTGCAGGAGCCCAGGAAGAAGTGGAGGACGAACTGATGCAAGACTCATCAGATGAGGGAGACCTTGATCACATTTCTGTTGTGCGAGGTTGGGGGGAGAGGACAGAGGAAGGAAGCATGATTGTTACCTCGCCACCAACACAACAGGGACTTGGTGCTCCTGGATGCGCAACACACATGAGTGCCTTCTTGCTGCACTACCTGCAACATGACCCTCGAATTGTGAGAATTAGAAATAATCCTGACTACTGGGTTGCCACACTGTTAGATCCCCGGTACAAAAGTAAATTTGCAGAAATTATTCCTGCCATAGAAAGGGATGCACGCATGCAGGAGTATCAGCAGAGAGTGTTGCAGAATCTTACATGTGCTTTTCCACAAAATACCAGTGGTGCACGTAGTGAATCTCACAGTTCCAACTTGCCAACCGTGTTACCGTCAAGTGTTCAGCACTCAAACCGTAACAGAACCACAGTATCAGCTGGTAACATCAATTTTGCGGAATCATTTCACCACTTTTTTAGCCCATCCTTTGCAAGGCCACAGGAGACAAGAAGTCTGACACATAGTCAACGCCTAGAGACGATGGTACAGGAGTATCTCCAAGTAAACATTGAAGCCATGACTGTGTCACTGGACCCTTGCTCTTTTTGGGCTTCCAATCTGGATAAATGGCCGGAGCTAGCCTCTTACGCCTTGGAGATCTTGTCATGCCCCGCAGCCAGCGTTCTGTCTGAACGTGTGTTCAGCGCTGCTGTTTGTGTGCTGACAGATAAGCGCACGCGGCTCTCCACTGATAATGTAGACAGACTCACGTTCATAAAGATGAACAAATCATGGATCCGAAACGACTTTTCTACCCCTGTGTCATCCTGGGGAGAGTAAAAGCTTGATGATTGGTAAAAATCACCCTACCAACCATTTTAAGCTTTCAAATTACTAATCATGTTTATCTGTATCTTGGCTGGAAAATAATTTGGGCTTTGTAGCAGTGTGCAGCACTGATTCTATTAGGCCATCTATAATAAGCTCCACCAGATTTAAAATTACTAATCATGTTTATCTGTATCTTGACTGGAAAATAATTTGGGCTTTGTAGCAGTGTGCAGCACTGATCCTATTAGGCCATCTATACTAAAGCTTCACCAGATTTAAAATTAATAATAATTTTTAGCTGCATCTAGCCCGGAAAATAATTTTGGGGCTCCGAGGTGCGCAGGACACATAAGTGCCTTCTTGCTGCACTACCTGCAGTATGACCCTCATATTGTCAGAATTCGAAGTAATCATGACTACTGGGTTGCCACACTCTTAGATCCCCCAAACTTTTCGATCAACCTTTTCATTTTAATAAAGACCAAAAAAATGGTCATTTTTGAAATTATAAGCATTAGCAGGTTGTTAGAAACTGAAATCAAACAGTTTTCAACTCAAAACTTTATTCTAGGTGATGTTACATTTTCACATAGGACCCCTTGTTCGAAAGGAGCTTCTGAACTCTCTCGTCCATTGAATTTGTCAGGTTTTGGATGGTTTCTGCTTCAATTGTTTTGCATGAGGACAGAATACCCTCCCAGAGCTGTTGCTTAGATGTGAACTGCCTCCCGCCATCATAGACACTCCTTTTAATGATGCTCCAAAGGTTCTGAATGGGGTAGAGGTCAGGGGAGCATGGGGGTCACACCATAAGTTTGTCCCCTTTTATGCCCATATCAGCCAGAGATGCAGATGTTTTATGTGCAGCATGAGATGGTGCATTATCATGCAAAAAAATGATCTTGCTGTGAAATACACGGTTCTTCTTCTTGAACCATGGCAGGAAGTGCTGTTTGAGAAAATGCAGATACATTATGGAGTTCATCTTTAGCGCCTTCAGGGATCCTAAAGGGGCCGACAATCTCTCTCCCCATGATTCCAGCCCAAAACATTACTCCACCTCCTCCTTGTTGGCGCTGTAGCCGTGTTTGCGTGGGGTGTCCATCAACCAGCCATCCTCCACTCCATCCATCTGGACCATCGAGCGCTGCACGGCACTCATCCGTGAACAAGACAGTTTTGAAATCAGTCTTCATGTAATGTTTGGCCCACTGGAGCCATTTCTGCTTGTGTGAAGTGGATACAGGAGGTCGACAGGATGGCGTATGCACAGCTGCAAACCTCTGAAGGACCCTGGATCTTGTTGTTCGGGGGACGTTGGAGGCACCAGCAGCTTCAAAAACTTGTCTGCTGCTATGACAAGGCTTTTTTGCCGCTGCTCTTTCAACCTGACGTAATTGCCTGTAGGAAAGAGTCCTCAATTTGCCCTTATCAGCACGCACACGTGTGTACTGTGAATCAGCTACATACTTCTTGATTGCCAAGACACTTCATCCTGATCATCGCACAATGTTGATTCTAGTCATGCCTTGACCTAAACACTCCACAATTTGTTGCTTCTCAGCAGCCGACACATCCTTTTTCTTTCCCATTTTGGCAGAAAATGTAGGCTGCTTAATAATGTGAGACAGCCTTCTTAAGTAGTCTTGCCTTTCATTGGACACACCTGCCAAACTAATTAGCACAGGTGTCTGCAATTGCTTACAGTGATATAAAGAGCCCTGACACACATCACCATCAATGAGTTTAACTGACAAACAAACAAATTCTTCCCTTATCACTCCTAAACACTTTTTGCATAATAATTTGGAACACAGTGTACATGTGCTTTTCCACAAAACACCAGTGGTTCACGTAGTGAATCTTACAGTTCTAACTTGCCAACCGTGGTCTGTATGGAGTTGTTCAATAAAGGGCCCAAAATTAAGATAACATAGATGGGAGAGGTCTCTATGAATAGGAATTCCTAAGTATTTGATACCCTGTGAGGGCGAGGCAAAGGGAAAGTTGGACTGGATGGAATCCTATATGGATTTGGGGAGGGAGACATCGAGGGCCTCAGACTTCGCTGCATTGATTTTAAAATTTGACCATGTAACAAAGTGATCTATTTCAGCCATAACAGCATGGATGGATATATGTGATTGAGTGATATATACTAGGACATCAACAGCAAATAAAGAGCACTTGTACTCGGTGCCTCCCACCTCAATCCACCAAATATTGGGGTTATGGCGAATTGATGAGAGCAGGTGCTCCGTCACTAGGATGTATAAGAGAGGGGAAAGAGAACATCCCTGCCTTGTCCCATTGGTGATTGTGAAAGGTGATGAAAATGTTCTGACGCGCCCCCTGGGCCTTGGGACACCCGGAGCCGGACCCTTTTTGGTGGATGCTGGTGGTTGTAGTCTCCGTGGCGGCGACCCGGTTCCGTGGCTCAGGGCGGTCAAACCAGTGGCGGAACTATTTATGTGGTTTTGATGTTTAAATGTACGACTACGCCACCCGTGGATTGCGGTCAGAGTGAACCGCCGCTCCAGGGCAGACCGCTGAGGCTGGTGTTGTGGGTGCAGCAGAGCGTAGCATAACTCCCCACGGGAGGAGTATAGCCTCAGGGCAGTGTATGCGGAGGATGGGGGTGATGGTGCAGGGCAGCAGCAGTAACGACACGGAGTCAGTGATGCAGTCCAGGGCCTTTACTCACAGTTCTTATTATCCAGACCACGTCTGCAGGTAACGGCTGCCCACGTCGTACTGTGCTCACCAGGTGAGGGGCTCAGACAACTCCCAGACAACTTTGGAGCGCTTCACAGGACCCCCTTTGTGTGTCCTTTGTCTGGCCTTTCTTACCAACCCTTCTGTCCGGCTGCCTCGGGCCTCCTCTTGGTAAACTTGGCGCCAGTTTCCCTGACCCTATGTGGTGCCTTCCTAGCGGGTGTAGCGAGGGGCTGCGCCACATAAAATGTCACAGCCTCCTGTTTCTAGCTGAGGGTCGTTTCCTGCCTCCACTAGTTTCGGGGACCGGTCTCCCCCTTTGGCCTGACCCCTCCACGCAGGTGGATTCGGGCGTGCGGTGGCGACTCGCCCGTCCGCACCCCTGGGATCCCTTCGTTCCTCGTTCCTGGAGCCTTCTCCGCTCCTCTTCCTTCCTTCTCCCTCTTCCAGGCCTGGGCCTCTGTTACTAGGCCTGCCTCCGGAGCAGAGCTCATGCAGAGCCCCTGCTCCCTGCCACTTCTGCTCAGACTTCTCTGCACTGAACTAAGATGGTGCCCACCTTTTATACTCCCTTCCCAATGCACCCAGGAACTGCTTCCTCCCTGCTCCTGCACTACAGGGTTCCCCTTCCTCAGTGTTCCCTCCCCCCACTCCAGCCAGGGACAGGGACTGTCGTGCCCATCTCAGGGGCATATTGGTCGCCCTGCCCCACGGCAATGTGGTGTAATGCATGCAGGTGTCGGGTCCTGATCCACACTACATCCTTACCTGAGAGTGAGATATCACACCTCTGGGTGAGGTGCAATACCTCTGTAGCAACCGAGCCCTCAGGGTGCTACAGTTCCATTTATCTTCAGCCTAGGTGACGTATTGCGATACAGGGCCGTGATTTTGGCTATAAAAGGGTCCCCTAGACCCCTACCCCAAGCTTTTTAAGAGAATCATATATGGCGTGCCAGGAGACTCTATGGAATGCTTTCTCAGCATCCAACGAGAGTATCTAATTACAAATTTTTAACTGCATCTAGCCCAGGAAATACTTTTTGCCTAGTAGCAGTGTCTGCTAGTCAGCGGATTATCCCGGCTGTTAAGCAAGCTACACCACCTGTAGTTTGGACACTTAATTTTTTCAAAGGAAATGCTTCGGGACCACGGGATACTCAGTGAAGAGCATCAGGAGGCACCCCAAGGCATAGGGGCTGGGACTGGCAGTAGGATGCCTTGTGGTGGACAGCCGAGCTCGATCCTTATAAAAGCTTTTTAACTGCAGCAGCTTTAGTGGACGCTACTGGAGCTGGAATTACGCGGCTGCTGGCATGAGACTTGCCCTCCAATGGATCCTTGTAAATGGATTTAAAGTGTATTCATTCAAATTAGAGAGACAATTTAAATTAAAAAGCTTAGAGCTGCCTCCACCACAGGGGGGCTCGCTCGACCCACCAGCGGACAGGCACCAGTATTGGAAGAGGGGGGCTGGCCGTCAGGGTTCACCGCGGCTCTGGCACAAACCCGGCGACGCGGAGGTGGCACGGGCAGGAGCGGACTGAACATGTCGGCTTCTCACTTTTTGGATTTTAGAAGGGCATGACATGCCTATATCTGTGTCTCCCCCTCCTTTTACTCCTCCACCTCTTTTCTTTTCGCATGACAATATGTACTTGTCACTTTTCCATGTGTTAGTTGTGTCTTCTGAGCAGTTTGTCAGCTTTTGGACACCTTTGAAGGTGTTTTCTATGTGTTTCTATGTGTTTTTGTTTGCCTGCCATTGGTTTTAACGGTGTTCGAAGGTGTTCGACGAACAGTTCGACGAACAGTTCGGCGAACACACGGGTGTTCGACAAACCGAACCGAACTCGAACACTACGGGGGTGGCTCAACACTATCCGCGAGCTCAAAGAACACTGGATTTTGGCTGTTGGAGCTGAAAAGAGGACATCACATTTTTAAGCTTTTTTTTACTGTTTTCAGAACATTAAGAGTAAGAACATGGAAGAGTCCAGGAGCCATTTGGTGAGCTGCATATCCTGCTACATGTTCACAGACTTGCCAGTGGAAAAGCCAAACTTCACATGCCAGAAATGCAAGCTTGTGTCCCTGTTGGAGGAAAAGTTGTGAAATCTAGAAGAGAGGTTAACTACCTTGAAAATCATTAAGGAAGGTGAAGAGTTCTTAGACAGAGCAGAATTATCTCTTCATGATTCAGAAAGAGAAGAAATTCGAACTGCACCTGATGAAACAGAGGAATGGAAGCATGTGACCCACAGAAGCAGGAGGATCGAGAGGCAGTCAGCACCCATACTGCTCAGGAACCAGTACCAGGCTCTCACGCAGGAGAACCATGAAGAAATACAGCAAAATAAGACTTTGCCAGCAATGAATAACCTTGTAAGCCCTCAGAATCCTCCTGGATGGAAAAAGAAGAATGTTGTGAAGAAAAAACGGAGAGTGGTGGTCATGGGGGATTCCCTGTTAAGAGGAACAGAGGCCGCTATCTGCAGACCAGACATAACCTCAAGAGAAATGTGCTGTCTTCCAGGAGCAAAAATTAAAGATGTGTCTGACAGGATATCAAGACTCTTCAGACCTACAGATCACTACCCATTCCTGCTAATACATGTGGGGACAAATGACACCACAAGAAAGGACCTGGAAACCATCTGCAGTGACTTTGAAGACTTAGGCAAGAAAGTGAAAGAATTGGGAGCGCAGGTGGTCTTCTCATCCATCCTCCCAGTGGATGGCCATGGAACAATGAGGTGGAATAAGATTCTACAGGTGAGCAACTGGCTACGTCGATCGTGCCGTCAACAAGGATTTGGATTTCTGGATCACGGAATGAATTACCTATACGAGAGACTACTTGCTAGAGCTGGGGTGCACCTTACGAAGATTGGAAAACATGTATTTGGAAGTCGCCTTGCTACACTCATCAGGAGAGCTTTAAACTAGAACAATGTGGGAAGGGAAGCAAAAGGCCAGAAAAAGCCATACAGCTGACAAATACTATTGAGATTTCTGCTACTGGAAGTGGAAAGGAAGAACAAAGACAAAACAATTTAAATAATAAAAATATGGGAGGAAGAGAAACCAATCACAAACTAAAATGTTTTTATACAAATGCACAAAGCATGGGCAACAAACAAGGAGAATTGGAACTACTAATGCAGGAAAAGAAATATGATGTCATTGGAATCACTGAAACTTGGTGGGACGATACACATGATTGGAATAAAAGGCTAAAAGGATACAACTTATTTGCAAGAAACAGACTTGATAAACGAGGAGGAGGTGTCGCATTGTATGTTAGAAAAGCGTATATCTGCACAGAGATTGAAGCTTCAGAGACTGGGAGTTCTGTGGAAATTGTTTGGGTAAGAATACAAGGAGAGAACAACGGAAAGCACACCATTGTAGGCATTTACTACAGGCCACCTGGGCAAGCTGAAGATATGGATGAACTCTTTATGTATCAAATGACCAAGTTCTCCAAAAAATATGACGTAGTGGTCATGGGAGATTTCAACTATCCAGACATTTGTTGGGAATCTCTCTCAAGTAAAACTAACAGGTCAAGCAAATTCTTATCCTCTCTTGCTGACAACTTTATCTTCCAAAAGGTAGGGGAGAAAACAAGGGGATCTGCTACTTTGGATCTAATCCTTATAAACAGGGAGGAAATGGTTGAGGAGGTAAAGGTGGCTGGGACCCTAGGAGGCAGCGATCATGCTATTATAGAATTTTGGATAACTAGAGGAGGAAGACATGTGAAGACTCAAACCTCAAGGTTAGATTTTAGAAAGGCAGATTTTAAGAGACTCAGAAAGAGAATAGGAGGGATCCAATGGCTGGATGTCCTTAAGGACAAAAATGTCCAGGAAGGATGGGAAATTTTTAAAAATGAGATTCTCAAAGCACAATCGTTAACAATCCCGAAAAGTAGGAAGAATGGGAAGCATTTAAGGAAACCAGGATGGATGAACACAGAACTTAAACACATGCTAAAAAGAAAGAAAGAAATGTTTATTAAATGGAAAGAGGGAGGCATATCTAAAGAAGATTATAATGCAGTCTGCAGATCCTGCAGGGCACGTATCAGGTTAGCTAAAGCTGACAATGAATTAAGGCTTGCAAGAGATGTCAAAAGCAATAAAAAAGGATTTTGGGGGTATGTCAAAAGTAAAAAACAAGTCAAAGATGCTATAGGATTTTTACAGGATGAAAATGGAGAAATGGTAAGAGAGGATGTTGAGAAGGCCAAACTTTTTAACTCCTATTTTGCATCTGTTTTCTCTCAGAAAGAAAATGTAACATCAACTGATCTTCACTGTCCTTTTAAAGGAATAGAGGAATCCAAGTTATCTGTAAACAGAAAGATTGTGAGGGAATATTTAACTAACATAAATGAGTTCAAGTCTCCAGGTCCAGATGAATTACACCCCAGAGTACTGAAGGAGATCGTAGAAGAAATTTTAGAACCACTCTCCATAATCTTTGAAAATTCTTGGAGAACAGGAGAAGTCCCAGAAGACTGGAGAAGAGCAAATGTTGTTCCTATCTTCAAAAAGGGGAAGAAGGTGGACCCAGGGAACTATAGGCCGGTGAGTCTGACTTCTATACCAGGAAAGATCTTTGAACAAATTATTAAACAACATGTATGTAAGTACATGGATAAGAATGAAGTGATTAACCAGAGTCAGCATGGGTTTGTAACTAACGAGTCATGTCAGACTAACTTAATTTCCTTCTATGACAGAATCACTGACTGGGTGGATCAGGGAAATGCTGTAGATATAGTATATCTTGACTTCAGCAAAGCATTTGACAAAGTATCTCACACCATCCTTATTGAAAAAATGACCAAGTATGCAATGGACCAGGCAACTGTTAGGTGGATTCATAACTGGCTTAGTGATCGGACTCAAAGGGTGGTTGTAAATGGCTTCACATCCAGCTGGATGAATGTCTCAAGTGGGGTACCACAGGGCCCCGTCCTGGGACCTGTATTGTTCAACATATTTATCAATGATTTAGATGAAGGAATTGAGGGTAAACTGATTAAATTTGCTGATGACACAAAGCTAGGAGGGATAGCTAATACTAGAGAAGAGAGAGAGAGGATTCAAAAAGACCTAAATAATCTGGAGCAGTGGGCAGCAACCAACAGAATGGTTTTTAACAGGGAAAAATGCAAAGTACTACATCTGGGCAATAAAAATGAAAAAAGCATATACAGAATGGGAGGAATAGAGCTAAGCAACAGTACATGTGAAAAAGACTTAGGTATACTAATAGATCATAGACTGAACATGAGTCAACAGTGTGATGCAGCAGCAAAAAAGGCAAATACAATTCTGGGATGTATTAACAGAAGCATACAGTCTAGATCACGTGAAGTCATTATCGATCTTTACTCCTCTTTGGTCAGACCTCATCTGGAATACTGTGTACAGTTTTGGGCACCACATTTTAAAAAAGACATAGACAAACTGGAGCAAGTTCAGAGAAGAGCGACCAGAATGGTGACTGGTCTGCAAACCATGTCCTATGAGGAACGGTTGCAGGATTTGGGAATGTTTAGCTTGTAAAAAAGAAGACTGAGAGGAGACTTAATAGCTGTCTACAAATATGTCAAGGGCTGTCACATTGTAGAAGGATCATCTTTATTCTCATTTGCACAAGGAAAGACTAGAAGCAATGGGATGAAACTAAATGGGAGGAGACACAGATTAGATATTAGAAAAAACTTTTTCACAGTTAGGGTGATTAATGAGTGGAACAGGCTGCCACGAGAGGTGGTGAGTTCCCCTTCAATGGACGTCTTCAAACAGAGGCTGGACAAACATCTGTCTGAGATGATTTAGTGAATCCTGCTTTGAGCAGGGGGTTGGACCAGATGACCCAGGAGGTCCCTTCCAACTCTACCATTCTATGATTCTATGATTCTATGATTCTGTCCATATTAGTCTATGTAAAAAATCGTTGATTGCCCTACACAAAGTAGTAGCCCAAACATTTTCTACTGCCTGCTACAAACAAGCATCAGGCCATTTTAACCACTATTTTGTGGTGTCAGCCTGCCTTCAGTCCATATTAGTCTACGTAAAAAATCTTTGATTGCCCTGCATAAAGCAGTCGTCTAACATTTCCTACTGTCTGCTACAAACAAGCACCAGGCCATTTTAACCACTATTTTGGAAGCCACTATCCCAAGGGCCACCAATCACAAATAGTAGTTAAGCTGGAGTAGGAATACTGTCCTGGTTTGTCCACTGCACAATCTGCGTAAGGTTTGTAAAAATTAGCCCTGTGGGCTGAGTCATAGTTGACGCAGGAAGCCACCATTCCAAGGGCCTCCAATCACAAATAATAGTTAGGCTGGAATAGGAATACTGTCCTGGTTTGTCCACTGTACAATGTGCATAGGGCTTCTAAAAATTAGCCCTGTGGGCTGAGTCATGGTTGACGAAGGAAGGAAACGCGTTCTTATGGGAATGGGGTGACGTTAACACAGTAGCATGAATCTGCATTTTTGGGGAATTTAGGTTGGCTTGCTCTCATCTGGAGGTATTACATACTGTGGAGATATCCAGTTCTTGTTGAATTTAATCAGAGTAAGTCTGTCTGCATTTTCCGTGGAGAGGCGTGTGTGTCTATCAGTGATGATTGCCCCAGCCGAACTGAAAACACGCTCAGACACCACACTAGCAGCCGGGCAGGCCAGCACCTCCAAGGCATATAAGGAGAGGTCAGGCCAAGTGTTCAGCTTAGACACCCAATAATTAAAGGGAACTGAAGCATCAGAAAGGACGCACGCATGTATGGTCACTTAAGTACCCCTTGACCATGTTCTGCAACTTATTCATCCTTGGCATTGTTACAGGCACAGATAGCCTTTACTGTTGTGCTGGTCTATTGAAAATTTCCCAATTTGTGCACATATTCCCATCACCTCTGTTGGAGCTGGTGTTCTTGTCTCTCCCCATTATCCTTTGGTGTTGAAAAGAGCTGGTACCTTTGCCACCAGTATTGTCTGAGGGTGATGTTTTCAGCAACTGATCTACAACGGACCTCTTGAACAATTCAATTGTAAAACTCTTTGTTGACTCCAAAGGGAGAGAAGGAAATTTCTCCTTGTACCGTGGATCGAGAAAGGTGGCCAACCAGTATAGGTCGCTCTTGTCACCTGCACCTTAAAAACATCTCCAAAATCTGACCTTTTCTCACCTTTGAAACTGCTAAAACTCTTACTACAACTCTCTTCTGATCGAGCAAGCAAAGATGTCTCCAGCAGGACCAAGGTTGTATATATCTTGTTAAAACTTCACTTTTAATTTCAAATTGTAAAAGCCAAGGATGAGTTACAAAATGAGCAATATAGCGGCTCTTAGGTACAGCACATTCCAACGCGTTTCGGTTAAACCTTATTCATGGAATAATGTGAGAACTAAGCCTACTAGCTGAAGTTTCTCTTCTGATCGGTCTCCCTCTTACCAAACTTTCTTCACTTCAATCCTTCCTGAATGCGGCAGCCAGGGTCGTATTTCTTTCCAGCCGCTTCACCGATGCCTCCATCTTGTGCCTGTCATTACACTGGTTGCCCATTTGCTACAGGGTCCAATATAAACTCATCACTCTCACCCACAAAGCTCTCCACAGTTCACCACTGCCTTATATCTCTTCTCTCATCTCTGTCTATCGTCCTACACATGCCCTCCGTTCTACAAATGACCTAAGACTAACATCCCCCATAATCCGAACCTCGCATCTCCATCTCCAAAACTTCTCTCGTTCTGCACCAGTTCTCTGGAATGCTCTACCGCAGACAATCCGATGTTGTTATGTGTGGTGGCTGACTCTCAGTCTGATCGGCATGCTGAAGCTGATATTCACCTACTGCCCTCTGCTGTTCACTAATCCTCGCCAACATATGATAGGTGGAGTTCCAGCGCGTGGGTACGTCGCAAATGAGCCGGTGACTTAGCAAATTCAAGCACTTTTGCAGCGTTATAAAATCAGCGAAAGCAGTAGAGGAATGGTGGAAATGGGCGCTAATACGGCACACCTTCTCAAGTAGGTACTGCAAGTCACAGAAAGTTTTCAGAAATTTCTAAACAACTAGGTTCAGCACGTGAGCCATGCATGGCACGTGTACCAGCTTGCTGATCTTTAAAGCCACCACCAGGTTACACCCATTATGGCAGATGACCAGACCGGGTTGGAGGTGCAACGGGGAGAGACACTGATTGGTCTGTTGTTTTAAAGCTTGCCACAGCTCTGTTGCAATGTGTGCTTTCTGACCTAAACAGATCAGCTTCAGCAGAGCGTCTTGCCACTTTGCCGATGTGCTGCTGCACAGGTCCCAGCTTGGCAGTGATGGGGAGGGTATTTCAGCAGAGGATGAGGAGCAGGAGAAGGTGAGAGAGGAAGGGGAATATGAAGAGGTGGAGACCCTGACAGCAATTGGGCCTGCTATTCTTAGCGTGGGTGGGATGTGTGATGTTCTAGTTTGCACCTTTGTCCCACCCTCCTCCAGGTTCCCCCAGTGTGCCAGGACTAGTGTTGAGCATTCCGATACTGAAATATCGGGTATCGGCCGATATTCGCGGTATCGGAATTCCGATACTTAATACCGATACTTTTACAATATCGAATACCGGAATCGGAAGTTCCCATAATGCCTGCGCTCTGCAGTGTCTCTGAAGGATGACAAGCTGGATGGCAGCGCTCAGTTGCGATCCAGCCTGTCATCAGAATGCCATCCCAGAGTGGGAGAATTCTCCTGATT
This sequence comes from Phyllobates terribilis, assembly GCF_046119375.1. Taxonomy (NCBI): domain Eukaryota; kingdom Metazoa; phylum Chordata; class Amphibia; order Anura; family Dendrobatidae; genus Phyllobates; species Phyllobates terribilis. The sequence goes on from NW_027362761.1 coordinate 290,751,775, forward strand.
GTTTTAAAGCCGGCGGGCGGTAAAAAGCCGCCGACTTTTAAACAATCACACAGCCCCATACTGCTTCCCCGCAGCCTCCCACGCCGATCCTCAGCTCCCCCCATCCTGATTGTAAGTTAGGACCGGGTGGGGAGTGCAGCACCAAGGAGCGGGGAGCGAAGGACCCGGGCGGGGAAGCCGGCAGTGAAAAGACTTCACCGCCGGCTTTCCCGTTCTGTGCTGCGCTCTCCCGCCGGTTATTTCAAATGAACAGCTGAGGTATCAGGTGATGCCGATCAGCTGTTCATTTGAAGTAGCCGCGGTGCCCTCAGAGGGTTCATGTGAGTTCATGCTTCACTGCATTGCATGAACTCACATGAACTTTCCCACGGCCGCACAGGTCATCCTCACCTTCCAGACGATCAGCCCATCATGATTAGTGTGTGCGGTGTGTCTGTGCGATGTCTGCGGGTGTGCGCGGTGTCTGTGCGATGTCTGCGGGTGTGTGCGGGGTGTCTGTGCGATGTCTGCGGGTATGTGCGCGGTGTCTGTGCGATGTCTGCGAGTGTGTGCGGGTGTGTGCGTGCAGGCAGACATAGGCCGATGTGACACTACTACTCCCATCAGCCTATGTCTGTCCCCCGTCCACTCGTGCCAGCAGGATCAGCTCGATGGGAGCAGTAGTTCCCATCAGCCTGATCCTGCTATTTAAATTGCCCTACTGTGTCCTCAATAAATTCTAAATACATTTCACTGGTGGACAGTGGTTACCTACAATAAATTAGTTTATACATTACCTGTCCCCGCCGATCGCCACCTAAAATAAAGTAAAAAATAAAAAACTACACCTATATTCACCTAGACACTAGTGTTGAGCCACCCCCGTAGTGTTCGAGTTCGGTTCGGATCGTCGAACACCCGTGTGTTCGCCGAACTGTTCGTCGAACTGTTCGTCGAACACCTTCGAACACCGTTAAAACCAATGGCAGGCAAACAAAAACACATAGAAACACATAGAAAACACCTTCAAAGGTGTCCAAAAGCTGACAAACTGCTCAGAAGACATAACTAACACATGGAAAAGTGACAAGTACATATAGTCATGCGAAAAGAAAAGAGGTGGAGGAGTAAAAGGAGGGGGAGACACAGATATAGGCATGTCATGCCCTTCTAAAATCCAAAAAGTGAGAAGCCGACACGGCCAGTTCGTTCCTGCCCGTGCCACCTCCGTGTCGCCGGGTTTGTGCCAGAGCCGCGGTGGACCCTGACGGCCAGCCCCCCTCTCCCAATACTGGTGCCTGTCCGCTGGTGGGTCGAGCCCCCCCGCAGTAGGGGGGGGGGTAACATCTGCAGAAGAAAGACCATCTTCCAGCCAAGCTAAGATGTCGACTTCTTTTCGTGGACAATGTGATACGATCCCTTTCTTACGGACACGCCAATCGCTACAAATTCCAGATGAGGCACAAAAACAGCAGGTGCTTCAGCGGATATCAAGTGCTCCTTCAAGTGGGCACTCCTCCACCTCAATTTCAACATCACAAATATTCCAGTCCTCAGAGGTGTCACCCCAATCGCACTTGCTTCCTCACAGCTCCCAAGTCTCCAGCTGCCCGTCTGAGTATGGGGTAACACAGATGGTTGAGTCTGCAGAGCTGTTTACTCATACTATAGCCTGGGAAACGTAAGTCTGCTCCAGAGCTTCTGTTAATCCAGACGAGGAAATGATCTGCACTGATGCCCAGAATCTTTATAAGTCGGATCCAGGACCAGATGAAGAAGGTTCTGAGCATAATGTAGACCCTCGTACCCAAACTGTCACTCCTGTTAGTGGAGACAATGATGAAGACGATGATGAGACTCAAATACCTGATTGGAGCGACAACTTGACTTTTCGGTCAGGGTAGGAAGAGGTTGGCTTTGAGGACGACGGGTGTGATAACACACAGGGTGATGATGACGAGGTTGGAGATCCCACTTACTGTCAACCCACAGTCAGCCAGTCGGTGAGGTCAACGGAGGAGGTGGAGGAGGATGTGACTAGCCCAGGGGATGGTGATGACTCGGTACCCGGGCCTTTGCCTGGCCTTGGGGATGTCGCGGTGATCGGCTCCCTGGCCTGTACCCTGGGGTCACTCTTTAAAAGAGTGGATAATTGTTAATTTTATAAGAGTTTGTGACACCACCTGTGGTATCTGGTGAGAAGCACCAGCGCTGCAGCAGTCCACTGAGACCCGTGATAAGGCTGCTCGATGGTATAGCTCCCCACAGGTGGAGCTAGGTCTCAGGGCAGCGTATGCAGGGGGAATGCAGGACAGGCGAGACCCAGCTGGGTCAGAGCAAGAACGGGAACGGACACGGTAGTCACTTCAGTACCTTTTACTGGAGGAAATTCAGGCACATCCCGGAGCACTGTAGGGTGAAGGGTGAATATCAGGATCCTCCCCAATGAGCGGGTGTAGGGCCTCCTGTTTCTTGCCTCTGCGTAGTAAGTTTCTGACCTGCCTGGAGCTAGGCCTAACTTTGTCTCTGTCCTGCGCTGGCTGACCTTGTGGTAGGGCCTTCTCTTGGAGTTCACGCTCCCACTATGCGGGGCCTAAGCATCTCCTGGCTCTGTTACGTATCAGCACCTTAGCCATCCTGGGACTTGTAGTTCTCCAGGGATTCCGGTTATGCCTTACTGAATCTAGTTAGCAGGAGCCTCGTGCTCCACTGCTGAACTATTAACTGAGTTCTCTAGACTAGACTGAGCTCCACTGCAGACTGACCTCTCTTAGGCTTCTCTACTGCAGGAACTCTTCAGAGGAACTGAACTGCCTAGCTCCACCTTCCCTATTTATATCCCTAACGGACTCCCTCTGCTGGTCTGAGGTGGAAGGTGGAGATGTGTGAATGTTTATGGGGGCCTCTTGTGAAGGATTCCATCAATACACTCTTCTAGGATATGTGATACCAAGCACACCGGGGCGTCACAGATGCTATTGACGACGAGGTTAGGTTGCGCCTTCCTGGACACAGATGGAGTACTGGAAGCACGTCAACAACTGCATCCTCAACCACAACTCTGCCTCTGACCACAAGTCGTAGTGGCTCTTCAGGTCGCATGGGCTCTAAGCCTTGCATAGCCTGGGCATTTATTCAGAATGATAAGGATGACCCAACTCGTGTTATCTGTAATATTTGTAACCAAAACATAAGTAGAGGCCAAAAAATCCATAGTTTGAGTACTTCATACATGAACCGGCACATGGATATGAACCATAAGTTGCAGTGGAAAGCTCACTGTGCTACAATGCGGCCTAGCAGGCTGGGCCAACCACCGTCTGCCCCATCTTGTGCATCCGAGGCCTCTTCATCCTCTGTGACTGGGGGGACAGCAGTCACACATGTTTTTGGACGCAGACCTGCCACCTCTTTACCTGCAACAGTCAGTGTGATTGGCAGGTCATCAGTTCATTGGGAAGTGGAAACACCTGCTGGTGTTGAGCGCTCTCTGACATCGAGAGCACCAGCTTTGGATCAAGGCAACCTAACATGTCCGCCTGCATCTTCCTCACAGACCGGCAGTTTGCCGGGGACATCCTACTCAACCCCGTCTAAGCACAACAGCCAGCCCTCGGTCCCTCAGATGTGGAAAAGTAAAAGACCATTTCCTCCTAGCCATGAGAAAGCTAAGAGGTTGAATTTCACCATCTGCAAGCTCTTGGCTACAGAAATGCTGCCTTTCCGCCTGGAGGACACAGTTGATTTTCGAGACCTTATGTCCGTCTCAGTGCCCCAGTACCAGATGCTCAGTCGGCACTACTTCTCAAAGAAAGGTGTGCCTGCGCTACACCAGCATGTCGCACACAACATCACCGCTTCTTTGAGAAACTCTGTGTGTGACAGGGTGCATTTCACCACAGACACTTGGACGAGTAGGCATGGACAGGGGCGTTACATGTCGCTGACTGGGCACTGGGTAACTATGGTGACAGCAGGACAAGGGGCTGCTGTCCAAGTCTTACCGTCCCCACGATTTGTGCGTCAATCCTCTTTATCTCGAAGTTCCTCCACTGCTTCTGCCTCCTCAACCTCCTCTCGGTCCTCCACCTGCACCCAAAGCCTGTCTGGTAATGCCACCTGCATTCTAACTGCGCAGAAGGAATCCTGCACACCTCCTTACTATGCTGGCAGCAGGGCTCAAGGCATCAGTGTTTACTTTGAAATGTCTGGGAAATGTGAGTCACACAGCTGAGGAGTTGTGGTCAGCTCTGGAGACCCAGTTTCATGAATGGTTGTCTCCACTGGACCTGCAACCAGGGAAGGCCGTGTGCGACAATGCTGCATCGCCGGGGCAATGTCACACACGTGCCTTGTATGGCTCACGTGTTGAACCTGGTTGTCCATAAATTGTTAGCCCACTATCCCGGACTAGATGGCCTTCTGCAGGGGGCACGGTCGCTGTTTGCTCACTTCCACCGTTCGCATCCCGCAGCTCAATGACTTACATCTCTACAGAAGTCTTTGGGCCTGCCAGTTCACCGGCTGAAATGCGATGTGCCGACACGGTGGAATTCAACTCTGACCATGTTGCAGCGACTGTGGCAGCACCGACAAGCCCTGGTGCAATACGTTCTGACGTATAGCCTGGGCCAGCGAGATCCAGAGGTGGGGCAAATCACGCTGCAGGAGTGGTCTCAGATCAGGGACCTATGAAGTTGACGCGCCCCCTGGGCCGTGGGGTACCCTGAGCCGGGCCGGTAGACGCTGGGGGTTGTAGTCACTGTGGCGGTGACCCGGTCCGTGATCCAGGGCGGTCAATCCAAGGGTAATTTGTATATATGGGTTTTATAATGTCCGACTACGCCACCTCTGGAGTGGGGCAAAAGGGCCACCGCTGCGGAACAGTCCTCTGAAGCTGGTGGTTTTGCAGCAATGGTATTATTACTCACCACAGGAAGAGTGTAGCTTGAGGGCAGAGTGGGTGGATGATGGTGGTTGTAGTGCAGGGAGTCAGTAATGAACACAGAGTCCGTGTGATGCAGTCCCAAGATCTTTACTCACAGTTGTTGCAGTCCAGATTACAGGTACCAGAGCAATCTCACCCGTCGTGCTGAGCGTACTCAGTGAGGGGCTCAGTCCACCCCCAGATAGCTTCGGAATACTTAGCAGGACCCCCTTCTGTGTGTCCTTTCTCTGGCCTTCTACCTGCACCTCACACCCAGTGACACTTCTATCCGGTATCCTCGGGCCTTGGCGGGCGACTTGTGTTTCGTCCCCTGGGTCCTATGTGGCTACCTTCTTAGTGAGACTGGTGTGGACTTTTACCTGCAGTACATGAAATGCTGCAGCCTCCGGTTTCTAGTTGAGCCTTGCTGTTTCTCCGCTAGTTGAGGGACCGGTTCCCCTTATCTGGTCTGACCCCTCTACCTCCTGGTAGCAGCAGGAGTACGGGTGGCCTTCTGCACGGCCCATAGCCCTAGGGTCCCTTCGGTTCCTGGAGCCTTCCTGCTCCCACTCCTCTCTTCTCTCCTTCAGTCCTGGGCCTCCCAGGCTAGGCCCGCCTCTGGAGCAGAGCTCATGCCGAGCCTCTGCTCCTGTCACTTTTCCTCCTCTGACTGGCTTGCTCTTTCTAAGATAGCTTCCTATTTATACTCTCCCTGTCATGTGCTCCGCTAAGCTGCTCCCCTAAGCACCCACTACATAGGACCCTTCCACCAGCTAGGGACCTGGGACTGTGCTCTCCCTTAGGAGCAATCTTGCCCTACCCCCACTGCGGGTATGTGTTGGATGCAGGTGTTATGGTCCCGAGCCATATGCCTTCCTTACCTGAGGGTGAGATACCACACCTCTGGGTGAGATGCAGTAACTCTGTGGCGACTGAACCCTCAGGGGCGCCACACACCCTTCTGCACAGTTTTGAAATGGCGACGAAGATGTTTAGTGCTGACGACGATGCCATTATCAGCATGACTATTCCGGTGATTTACATGCTGGAGCACACACTAAACAGAATTCAGAGTCAGGTGGTGGGACAAGAGGAGGTGGAGGAAGTAGAGGAGGAGTCGTATGCGGAAGGGATAACATCTCCAAGGTCCAGACGGTTGGCAGCACCAAGGCGGCAGGCATGGGAGGGTGGGGGAGAGGGATTAACCAGGGTGCATGGTAGCAGCCAAACTGTTGAGGAAGGTGCAGGAGCCGAGGAAGAAGTGGAGGACGAACTGGCGATGAGCATGGAAGACTCATCAGATGAGGGAGACCTTGATCACATTTCTGTTGTGCGAGGTTGAGGGGAGAGGGCAGAGGAAGGAAGCATGATTCTTACCTCGCTACCAACACAACAAGGACTTGGTCCTCCTGGATGCGCAAGACTCATGAGTGCCTTCTTGCTGCACTACCTGCAACATGACCCTCAGATTGTCAGAATTCAAAGTAATCCCGACTACTGGGTTGCCACACTCTTAGATCCCCGGTACAAAAGTAAATTTGCCGAAATAATTCCTGCCATAAAAAGGGATTGACGCATGCAGGAGTATCTGTAGACGCTGTTGCAGAATCTTACATGTGCTTTTCCACAAAACACCAGTGGTGCACGTAGTGAATCTCACAGTTCTAACTTGCCAACCGTGGGACTGTCGAGTCTTCATCACTCAAACCGTAACAGTAACACAGTATCTGCTGGTAACAGCAATTTTGTGGAATCGTTTCACCACTTTTTAAGCCCATCCTTTGCAAGGCCACAGGAGACAAGAAGTCTGACACATAGTCAACGCCTAGAGAGGATGGTGCAGGAGTATCTCCAAGTGAACATCGAAGCCATGACTGTGTCACTGGACCCTTGCTCATTTTGGTATTCCAATCTGGAAAAATGGCCGGAGCTCGCCACTCACGCCTTGGAGATCTCGTCATGCCCTGCAGCCAGTGTTCTCTCTGAACGTGTGTTCAGCGCTGCTGGTGGTGTGCTGACAGATAAGCGCACGCGTCTGTCCACTGAGAATGTAGACAGACTCACGTTCATAAAGATGAACAAATCATGGATTCGCAAGGACTTTTCTACCCCTGTGTTATCCTTGGGAGACTAAAACCTTGAGGATTTGGTAAAATCACCTCACCAACCGTTTTAAGCAACTGTGGGGCAATTGATGCCACTTAACCCTAGAACGCATGACCATAAAAATCTACACTTTCATATACCTGGGGCCTTTTAGGCTCGTGTGCAAATAACATGGAATAACTCAAACTCAAATGACAAACAACTATATACATGAAGAATACCTAGAGTTTCAAAATTCTAACTAAAGTAATCTTGCAGAAAATAGAAAACAATTAACAGGGCGGGCCTGCGAGGCCCCAGGTATGCGTTCTAGGGTTACGTGGTGTCTGTGACACAATTTTGAGAAAAAATGGAGACTCTTTTTGGAGTCCCCTTTCTGTGTCTTACGTGACGTTGGCATCGTTAATTCCAGGTGGGTTGGGTCGCTCCCCCCCTTTTTAACTGTAAGAAACTAGATACACTATGGCTTGGGGTAACACAGATGGTTGAGTCTGAAGAGCTCAGAGGTCTGCTCCAAATCTTCAGTGTCTGCTAGTCAGCGTAGAATTTTTAACTGCATCTAGCCTAGGCAATACTTTGGGCGTAGTAGCCCAGCTGCGAAGCAAGCTGCACCGCCTGTGTATCTAATAAGAAATTTTAAATGCATCTAGCCTAGGCAGACTGTGGGGACCCCCAACCAAACCCAGACGCTCAGCCCCCCTACCGCCCCCCTTTCCTTGACAATACAATAATGTAACTCTTACAACTGGATGGGTGAGGATCGGTCACAGCTTTATTAACTCTTTATACTCATTCCATTAGAAAGGCATTTTATTTCTAAAATAATTCAGCTTGTTGCAGCATGCCCTGGGTCTCCACTCCGGCAACTTGGCCAACAAGTGTAACTCTCCAACATGTCCTTTCTATTTCCAGGCCACGGAGGATCCTGCGTACTCGTATGGAGGACTCTGACCCCCACCCATCACTCTTAACGCTTGTTCCACTCCGTCCTGGAGTCCTGACAGGAATATGTCCAGTTCAATATTCATTAAGTGAACAACGTCGGGCCGTATGAGGCCTGCTTTATCTCCTTCCAGTTGTCGGTGTCGTACCACTACACCGCCTCTGTCTCTTCTAAATTTTGCCATCCGAATATTTATTACCCGCCTTGTCCGTTCGATGGCCGTGATGTCTCGCGCACCTTGCCATACCGCTATCGGCACAATCTCTGACCATACTATCGCTAGTTTTGTGAAAAATTCTCTGAAGCGCTCAGTGTCTAGTTTCATTATTGCCATTAGTTATGCGCTGTTATGATGACCTAGGTTGTTTCCCCCGGCCTGTATAACTAAGATGACCGGACATCTTGCCTCTCTCCCTACCTTGATTACCTCCATTAGTACCTGTGGCCATAGCAGGCCTCTAATACCTCTCTAGTTGAAATATGTGTTATGAAACTCTAATTTCCTCCTGCCTGGGCAGACTTTCGCCCTTTTTTCTACCCAATACATATACAAGTGGCCTATCACCCACACTGTTGGCTTAGCGTCACCTGTAAAAGAAACAAACCACATTAGGATAACAAGTCCGGTCTTATGTATCTTGCCAAACACGTGGATCGCCATCTCCCTATCCTCTGAACTTCCGTTTCTGACAGTCCTGCTCTTGCTGCTTCCGTGGCTGCGCCTATGCGGAATGAGTGTGTCCCGTAATCTTTGGGGTGGTTCCCTGCCGATGTTATGCATTTATTAAATATAGCTTGGAACTGGTATCTTGATAATGGCATTCCATCAATGTGTGATAGGAAGAAATTACTTTGTGATCTGATGGTTAGATATGTTTTTACTATTGTTACCCAACTCAGTGTACCGTTTGTGGGTTGTAGAAGTACCCAAGTGCCCCTGCCCGCTGGAACCGTTTTCGATTTGTGTATGCGTAGACGTATTGCATTATTGGCTATGACTACGTCCTGGTGTAATAAGCCTCCACCGGTGGTAATTTTGGATTGAGGGACTAATTCGCTTATGCATAGCGCCCCGAAGAAGGCGATCACAAATGCAGTAGACAGTAGTGTTGCTTCAAATTGTGAGTGTCATATTAATGGTGTTAGGGATATGATGTGAGAAATCAGTTTTAGTGACACGGGACGGGACGTCTACACTCCTGACTTGGCTGACCCCTTTTCCATCCTTTTATGGATTGTCTGATGATGAACCTTTGTCACATCTCCCCAATTCAGTAGTTGGAAGTGAAATGCTACTCCGGTCAGACACCGCTGCGCTGACGCCCCTGATATGCCCCTCATAATTAGCTGGTGGAGAAATTCTATGGTGACTTGTGATCTGGCTTGTTCACATTGGTCAACCCGTCTGCCTGCTACTAGTCGTGTCCACTCTTCCCATGCCTTACCGTATGCTTGCCACGTCGACGGGGCAACTGACGCTCTGATTAATGGCATCAACTATTCGCCACTAGATCCCATAGGGAAGGTGGGCAACTGTTGCCCGATGGGTGGGCGTTGTGGAAGAGCTCTGTGAAAATCTGCCAATTGAATTGTTATAAAGCGTTAGCAGCAGCTTTAGACACCTCAGCATAGTGGCTAGCGCGGACCCATACATTGTGTTTTAGGCACAGGAATGCTAGCCTGGGTAGTAGGCCTAGCACTGGGGGAGACGATGATGCCATCTTATTAATGCAGTGCGCTAGGCTGGTGTTTTTTGTTATGAAGCGTATATTTTTGTAAGCCAGGCGCGCGCCCCATATTTCTATTGCTACCACTATTGGGAAGAAAAATTATTTTCAGGGCTAGATGCAGCTAAAAATTATTATTAATTTAAAAGCTGGTGGAGCTTGGTATAGATGGATTAATACAATGAGTCCCACACACTGCTAGAAGGCCAAATATTTTTTCAGAGCTAGATGCAGATAAAAATTATTTTTCATTTGCAACCTGATGGAGGTCAGTATAGATGGACTAATAGACCAAGTCCCACACACAGCTAGAAGGCAAAATATTTTTTCAGAGCTAGATGCAGATAAAAATTATTTTTAATTTGCAACCTGATGGAGGTCAGTATAGATGGAGTAATAGAGAAAGTCCCACACACTGCTAGAAGGCCAAATATTTTTTCAAAGCTAGATGCAGACAAAAAATTATTTTGAATTTGCAACCTGATGGAGGTCAGTATAGATGGACTAATAGAGAAAGTCCCACACACTGCTAGAAGGCCAAATATTTTTTCAGAGCTAGATGCAGATAAAAATTATTTTTAATTTGCAACCTGATGGAGGTCAGTATAGATGGACTAATAGAGAAAGTCCCACACACTGCTAGAAGGCCAAATATATTTTCAGAGCTGGATGCAGATAAAAATTATTTTTAATTTGCAACCTGATGGAGGTCAGTATAGATGGACTAATAGAGAAAGTCCCACACACTGCTAGAAGGCCAAATATTTTTTCAGAGCTAGATGCAGAAAAAAATTATATTCAGTTTGCAACCTGATGGAGGTCAGTATAGATGGACTAATAGAACAAGTCCCACACACAGCTAGAAGCCCAAATATTTTTTCAGAGGTAGATGCAGAAAAAAATTATATTCAGTTTGCAACCTGATGGAGGTCTGTATAGATGGATTAATAGAACAAGTCCCACACACAGCTAGAAGCCCAATATTTTTTCAGAGGTAGATGCAGAAAAAAAATATATTCAGTTTGCAACCTGATGGAGGTCAGTATAGATGGACTAATAGAGAAAGTCCCACACACTGCTAGAAGGCCAAATATTTTTTCAGAGCTAGATGCAGACAAAAAATTATTTTTAATTTGCAACCTGATGGAGGTCAGTATAGATGGACTAATAGAGAAAGTCCCACACACAGCTAGAAGCCCAAATATTTTTTCAGAGGTAGATGCAGAAAAAAATTATATTCAGTTTGCAACCTGATGGAGGTCTGTATAGATGGATTAATAGAACAAGTCCCACACACTGCTAGAAGGCCAAATATTTTTTCAGAGCTAGATGCAGAAAAAAATTATATTCAGTTTGCAACCTGATGGAGGTCAGTATAGATGGACTAATAGAACAAGTCCCACACACAGCTAGAAGCCCAAATATTTTTTCAGAGGTAGATGCAGAAAAAAATTATATTCAGTTTGCAACCTGATGGAGGTCAGTATAGATGGACTAATAGAGAAAGTCCCACACACAGCTAGAAGGCCAAATATTTTTTCAGAGATAGATGCAGAAAAAAATTATATTCAGTTTGCAACCTGATGGAGGTCTGTATAGATGGATTAATAGAACAAGTCCCACACACTGCTAGAAGGCCAAATATTTTTTCAGAGCTAGATGCAGAAAAAAATTATATTCAGTTTGCAACCTGATAGAGGTCAGTATAGATGGACTAATAGAACAAGTCCCACACAGAGCTAGAAGCCCAAATATTTTTTCAGAGGTAGATGCAGATAAAAATTATATTTAATTTGCAACCTGATGGAGGTCAGTATAGATGGACTAATAGAACAAGTCCCACACACAGCTAGAAGCCCAAATATTTTTTCAGAGGTAGATGCAGAAAAAAATATATTCAGTTTGCAACCTGATGGAGGTCTGTATAGATGGAATAATAGAACAAGTCCCACACAGAGCTAGAAGCCCAATATTTTTTCAGAGGTAGATGCAGAAAAAAAATATATTCAGTTTGCAACCTGATGGAGGTCAGTATAGATGGACTAATAGAGAAAGTCCCACACACTGCTAGAAGGCCAAATATTTTTTCAGAGCTAGATGCAGAAAAAATTATATTCAGTTTGCAACCTGATGGAGGTCAGTATAGATGGACCAACAGAACAAGTCCCACACACTGCTAGAAGCCCAAATATTTTTTCAGAGCTAGATGCAGAAAAAAATTATATTCAATTTGCAACCTGATGGAGGTCAGTATAGATGGACTAATAGAATGATGCTATGCCCAAAAGATTTTACTTCACTAGGTGCAGTAAAAAAAATTGGTATTCTATACACAGGTGGCATATCTTGCAACACAGATAGGCTACTCCACTGACTAACACACTCTGCAATAGGCCAAAAAGGATTAGCTTTGCTAGATTCAGCCAAATGCTGTGAAAAAAACTTGCACAGCACTGGCACAGACCTGCCTGGCAAAAACTGATAGGAACTGATGTAACCTAGTCCTGAAATGGACTGCAATTACAATTAGTCTTTACTCCCACAATCTATCTCTTTAAGAGCACAGACCTGCCTGATAAAAGTCGTAGGAAATGCTGTAACCTAGTCCTTAAAAGGACTGCAATCACAACTATTCCCTACTCCCAAGCTATCTGTAGATTTGTGCGAAAATTGGCTTGAAATTAACAAGGTATAGCGCACACAGCAACAGCGGTGCCGTCTAACACACAGCTGCAGCAGTGAGAAAATCGTGGCGACGGGGAAAATATCTTGGTCTTATAGGGCAAGGACATGTGACATACACTGCCAATGACACATGCCCTTGCTTGTGTGAAAAAAGCACTTCGCTCCGTGTGTGCGCTGCTGATAGGCTGACAGATTGCACCTCCCCACTGTAAATGCGGGAAAGAGAAAAAAAAATGGAGATCTTCATTATTCCTGCAGAGATCCATCCCCTGCCCCTCCCCCCACCCCGCTGTACACTCAAACTGCGTATTAACATTAATTTTCATCATTACTGAGAAAAAATCCAGTTATGATTTTGGTGCACGAACAGTTATCGAACATAACCTCGAACAGCCGAATTTTTCTCAAATCGTTCGTGTTCGCCGAACGGCTCGAACACCGCCAAAACAGCTCGAATTTGAGATTGGCGAACAGTTCGAGTAGAACAACGCTCATCTCTACTAGACACCTAATTCCCCGAAGCCATCGATCTCCTGTAATAAAATCTAAAATAATAAACCACAACCTTATCCTTACCCCTCCGTAGTAGTCCACGAGTGTCCCACGATGATCTCCAGTTTAGAGCAGCCACATAGAATGTGACCGCTCTGAACTAGTGTTGAGCCACCCCCGTAGTGTTCGGGTTCGGTTCGGTTCGTCGAACACCGGGATGTTCGAGGAACTGTTCGTCGAACTGTTCGTCGAACACCTTAGAACACCTTCGAACACCGTTAAAACCAATGGCAGGCAAACAAAAACACATAGAAACACATAGAAAACACCTTCAAAGGTGTCCAAAAGCTGACAAACTGCTCAGAAGACGCTTTCTTTAAAAAAGCCGGCCGGCAATTCAGCAGCGGCATACACCGCTACCCGACAATTTAGACAAGAAGGAATAGAGCCTCACACATAGATTAGATAGATAGAAACATGTCAGTCACATATATATGAAGTACAGTGACAGTGTTGCTTACTGTACTTGTCATTTAGTGTAAAGGATTTATTAAAAAATATAATAGTGTTTTCATGCACTGTCTCTTTAAAAAAGCCGGCCGGCAATTCAGCATCTGTACCCGACAATTTATAACAGACAGAATAGAGCTTCACACATAGATTAGATAGATAGAAACATGTCAGTCACATATATATGAAGTACAGTGATAGTGTTGGTTACTGTACTTGTCATTTAGTATTAAAATAAAGGATTTATTATTAAAAAAAATTGGCGTGGGGTTCCCCTTAATTTTAGTCTCTAGCGGAGGTTAAGCAGACAGCTGGGGCAGATGTTTGAAGCCTGGGAAGGGGGTAATACCCACGGAGCTTCCCAGGCTACTAATATGAGCCCCCAGCTGAATACATAGTCTTTACTAGCTATTAAAATGGGGGACCCCCCAAAAAAAATGACGTGGGGTCCCCCCTAATTTAATAGCTAGCAAAGGCTAGGCAGACAGCTGGGGGCTGATATTAATAGCCCAGGAAGGGAGCCATGAATATTGGCCCCCTCCCAGGCTAGAAACACCAGCCGTCAGCCGCCCCAGAAATGGCGCATTCATAGGATGCGCCAATTCTGGCACTTAGCCTCGCTCTTCCACGCTGCCCTGGTGCGGTGGCAGGGGGTAATAGGGCTGGGGTTGATGTCAGCTTATAATGCCAGCTGACATCAAGCCCAGGTTAGTAATGGAGAGGCGTCTATAAGACACCCCCATTACTAACCCCATAGTCAAAGTTAAAAGAAAACACAAACACCCAGAATAAAGTCCTTTAATTGAAATAAAGACACAATCCTTTATTGTTCTAAATTAAACCATACTTACCATCACGCCCATTCCAACTGAAGCCAACGATCTCCTGCAATAAAAGAAAAATAATAAAGCAACATCATCCTTACCTTTCCATGGTTCCCACGACAGCTTCAGCTCTGCTACATCGAGATAACAGGCTGGACCTCAGCAGAAAGCTGCCATCCAGCCTGTCATCCCGCAGACACTGAGAAGCGCAGGCATGCTTGCGCTCTGCAGTGTCTGGCTGTGACGGCATAAAGATGAGACGAGTTCATGTCCAATGAACTCGGCGCACCTCATGCACGTCACCAACAGCGTGGGAAAATTCTCACGCTGAAGCGCTGAGTGCAGGAGAATTCTCCCACGCTGTCAGTGACATGCATAAGGTGAGCTCATGTCCAATGAACTCAGCTCACCTCCTGCACGTCACTGACAGCGTGGGAGAATTCTCCTGCACTCAGCGCTTCAGCGTGAGAATTCTCCCACGCTGAAGCGCTGAGTGCAGGAGAATTTTCCCACGCTGTCAGTGACGTGCATAAGGTGAGCTCATGTCCAATGAACTCAGCTCACCTCCTGCACGTGACTGACAGCGTGGGAGAATTCTCCTGCACTCAGCGCTTCAGTGTGAGAATTCTCCCACGCTGAAGCGCTGAGTGCAGGAGAATTTTCCCACCCTGTCAGTGACGTGCATGAGGTGAGCCGAGTTCATTGGACATTAACTCGGCTCATCTGGATGCCGTCACAGCCAGACACTGTGGAGCGCAAGCAAGCCTGCGCTTCTCAGTGTCTGCGGGATGACAGGCTGGATGGCAGCGTTCTGCTGCGGTCCAGCCTGTCATCTCGATGTAGCAGAGCTGAAGCTGTCGTGGGAACCATGGAAAGGTAAGGATGAGGTTGCTTTATTATTTTTCTTTTATTTCAGGAGATCGTTGGCTTCAGCTGGAATGGGCGTGACGGTAAGTATGGTTTAATTTAGAACAATAAAGAATTGTGTGTTTATTTCAATTAAAGGACTTTTTTCTGGGTGTTGTGTTTTTTTAAAATACTTTACTAGAAATTCATGGTGGTCATGTCTAATATTGGCGTGACCCCATGAATTTTGGGCTTGGGGCCAGCTGATAATGCCAAGCTGGCCCTATCCCCTTTATTACCCAGTGAGCCACCGCATCAGGGCCCTGGATGAGTTGGGTACAGCGCCAGAAGATGGCGCTTCTATGAACGCGCCATTTTCCGGGGTGGCTGCGGACTGCAATTTGCAGCGGGGGTGGCCCAGAAAGCTTGGGCCTCCCTGCGCTGCGGATTCCAGCCCCCAGCTGCCTAGTTGTACCTGGCTGGACACAAAAACAGGGCGAAGCCCCACGTCAATTTTCTTTAAATTATTTCATGAAATAATTAAGAAAAAAAGGGCTTCCCTATATTGTTGTGTCCGGCCAGGTACAAATAGGCAGCTGGTGGTTGGGGGCAGCCCGTTCCTGCCTGCTGCACCTGACTGGACACAAATATAGTGCGAAGCCCCACGTCAATTTTTTTTTAATTATTTCATGAATTTCCTGAAATAATTTAAAAAAATTGAAGTGGGGCTTCGCACTATATTTGTGTCCAGCCAGGTACAGCAGGCAGG
The DNA here is from genome assembly GCF_046119375.1 of Phyllobates terribilis. Classification (NCBI taxonomy): domain Eukaryota; kingdom Metazoa; phylum Chordata; class Amphibia; order Anura; family Dendrobatidae; genus Phyllobates; species Phyllobates terribilis. The sequence goes on from NW_027362761.1 coordinate 290,767,583, forward strand.
AATGGGCTGCCCCCAACCACCAGCTGCCTATTTGTACCTGGCCGGACACAACAATATAGGGAAGGCCTTTTTTTCTTAATTATTTCATGAATTTCATGAAATAATTAAAAAAAATTGAAGTGGGGCTTCGCACTATATTTGTGTCCAGCCAGGTACAGCAGGCAGGAACGGGCTGCCCCCAACCACCAGCTGACTATTTGTACCTGGCCGGACACAACAATATAGGGAAGGCCTTTTTTTCTTAATTATTTCATGAATTTCATGAAATAATTAAAAAAAAAAATACGTGGGGCTTCGCCCTATTTTTGTGTCCAGCCAGGTACAACTAGGCAGCTGGGGGCTGGAATCTGCAGCGCAGGGAGGCCCAAGCTTTCTGGGCCCCCCCCGCTGCAAATTGCAGTCCGCAGCCACCCCAGAAAATGGCGCGTTCATAGAAGCGCCATCTTCTGGCGCTGTACCCAACTCATCCAGGGCCCTGGTGCAGTGGCTCACTGGGTAATAAAGGGGTTAGGGCCAGCTTGGTATTATCAGCTGGCCCCAAGCCCAAAATTCATGGGGTCACGCCAGTATTAGACATGACCGCCATGAATTTCTAGTAAAGTATTTAAAAAAAACACAACACCCAGAATAAAGTCCTTTAATTGAAATAAACACACAATTCTTTATTGTTCTAAATTAAACTATACTTACCATCACGCCCATTCCAGCTGAAGCCAACGATCTCCTGAAATAAAAGAAAAATAATAAACCAACCTCATCCTTACCTTTCCATGGCTCCCACGACAGCTTCAGCTCTGCTACATCGAGATGACAGGCTGGACCGCAGCAGAACGCTGCCATCCAGCCTGTCATGCCGCAGACACTGAGAAGAGCAGGCATGCTTGCGCTCCTCAGTGTCTCGCTGTGACGGCATCCAGATGAGCCGAGGTCATGTCCAATGAACTCGGCTCACCTCATGCACGTCACTGACAGCGTGGGAAAATTCTCACGCTAAAGTGCTGAGTGCAGGAGAATTCTCCCACGCTGTCAGTGACGTGCATGAGGTGAGCTCATGTCCAATGAACTCAGCTCACCTCCTGCACCTCACTGACAGCGTGGGAAAATTCTCCTGCACTCAGCGCTTCAGCGTGAGAATTCTCCCACGCTGTAAGTGACGTGCATGAGGTGAGCCGAGTTCATTGGACATGACCTCGGCTCATCTTTATGCCGTCACAGAGAGACAATGTGGAGCGCAAGCAAGCCTGCTCTTCTCAGTGTGTGCGGCATGGCAAGCTGGATGGCAGCGTTCTGCTGCGGTCCAGCCTGTCATCTGGATGTAGCAGAGCTGAAGCTGTCATGTGAACCATGGAAAGGTAAGGATGAGGTTGCTTTATTATTTTATTTTTATTGCAGGAGATCGTTGGCTTCAGCTGGAATGGGCGTGATGGTAAGTATAGTTTAATTTAGAACAATAAAGAATTGTGTGTTTATTTCAATTAAAGGACTTTATTCTGGGTGTTTGTGTTTTTTTTAACTTTGACTATGGGGTTAGTAATGGGGGTGTCTTATAGACGCCTCTCCATTACTAACCTGGGCTTGATGTCAGCTGGCATTATAAGCTGACATCAACCCCAGCCCTATTACCCCCTGCCACCGCACCAGGGCAGCGTGGAAGAGCGAGGCTAAGTGCCAGAATTGGCGCATCCTATGAATGCGCCATTTCTGGGGCGGCTGACGGCTGGTGTTTCTAGCCTGGGAGGGGGCCAATATTCATGGCTCCCTTCCTGGGCTATTAATATCAGCCCCCAGCTGTCTGCCTAGCCTTTGCTAGCTATTAAATTAGGGGGGACCCCACGTCATTTTTTTGGGGGGGTCCCCCATTTTAATAGCTAGTAAAGGCTATGTATTCAGCTGGGGGCTGATATTAGTAGCCTGGGAAGCTCAGTGGGTATTACCCCCTTCCCAGGCTTCAAACATCTGCCCCAGCTGTCTGCTTAACCTCCGCTAGAGCCTAAAATTAAGGGGAACCCCACGCCAATTTTTTTAATAATAAATCCTTTATTTTAATACTAAATGACAAGTACAGTAACCAACACTATCACTGTACTTCATATATATGTGACTGACATGTTTCTATCTATCTAATCTTTGTGTGAAGCTCTATTCTGTCTGTTATAAATTGTTGGGTACAGATGCTGAATTGCCGGCCGGCTTTCTTAAAGAGACGGTGCATGAAAACACTATTATGTTTTTTAATAAATCCTTTACACTAAATGACAAGTACAGTAAGCAACACTGTCACTGTACTTCATATATATGTGACTGACATGTTTCTATCTATCTAATCTATGTGTGATTCTCTATTCCTTCTATTCTAAATTGTCGGGTACCGCTGCTAAATTGCCGGCCGGCTTTTTTAAAGGAACGGTGCATGAAAACACTATTATTTTTTTTGATAAATCCTTTACGCTGAATGACAAGTACAGTAAGCAACACTGTCACTGTACTTCATATATATGTGGCTGACATGTTTCTATCTATCTAATCTATGTGTGATTCTCTATTCCTTCTATTCTAAATTGTCGGGTACCGCTGCTGAATTGCCGGCCGGCTTTTTTAAAGAGACGGTGCATGAAAACACTATTATTTTTTTTGATAAATCCTTTACGCTAAATGACAAGTACAGTAAGCAACACTGTCACTGTACTTCATATATATGTGGCTGACATGTTTCTATCTAATCTATGTGTGATTCTCTATTCCTTCTATTCTAAATTGTCGGGTACCGCTGCTGAATTGCCGGCCGGCTTTTTTAAAGAGACGGTGCATGAAAACACTATTATTTTTTTTGATAAATCCTTTACGCTAAATGACAAGTACAGTAACCAACACTTTCACTGTGCTTCGTATATATGTGGCTGACATGTTTATATCTATCTAATCTATGTGTGATGCTCTATTCTTTCTGTTCTAAATTGTCGGGTACCGGTGTATGCCGCTGCTGAATTGCCGGCTTTTCATGTTTCACTGCTGGCACTGTTTCCATCGATTTGGGCAACCACTGTAATGCCACAACCACCATGGCTGTGGCATTACAGTGAGTGGCAGACAATCCCTGCATGATTGGTGCTCTAAATAGCACCAGACATGCAGAACACGCTTTTGGTGCACGAACAGTTATCGAACATAACCTCGAACAGCCGAATTTTTTGCAAATCGTTCGGGTTCATCGAACAACTCGAACACCGCCCAAAACAGCTCGAATTTGAGATTGGCGAACAGTTCTAGTCGAACACCGCTCATCTCTACTCTGAACCGCTGCCGCCGCTAGAATGACGGGGCCGTAAAGCATCCCCGTCATTGCATAAGCGGGTTCGCCGGAGTTCAGGCAGCGCTGCTCCGGTCAGCTCCTTTACGGCCCTGCTGTACCGTGAGAAATTCCCACGGTACAGCAGTGCCGTAAAGGAGGCCTGCGGAGCTGCGCTGCCTGAATGCACTCCGGTGACCTCAGTCAGTGGCTCCCGCTGCCGGGAGCGGACGTGTTCCCGACAGTGTGAGCTTACAGCAGCCATGCACAGCTGTCACCATCTCCAGATGTGACAGCTGTGCATGGGAGATCAGCACAGGAACGTGGACTGGTAACTATTTTTTTTTTTAGTAAACTAAGAATTAAATAAAATGGTGTGTTTTATTTAAAATAAATTATTTTTTTTCTGGGTGTAGTGTGTTTTTTCTTTTTAACACTTTGTAGGTTAGTAATGGGGGTGTCTTATAGACGCCCATCATTACTAACCTGGGCTTCATGGCAGCTGGCGCAGACATGAACCCCACCACTATTACCCCACTGCCACCGCACTAGGGCAGCGTGGAAGAGCGAGGCTAAGAGCCAGAATTGGCGCATCCTATGGATGTGCCATTTCTGGGGCGGCGGACGGCTGGTGTTTCTAGTCTGGGAGGGGGCCAATATTCATGGCACCCTTCCTGGGCTCATCTGGATGCCGTCACAGCCAGACACTGAGGAGCGCAAGCATGCCTGCGCTTCTCAGTGTCCTCGGGATGACAGGCTGGATGGCTGTGTTCTGCTGTGGTCCAGCCTGTCATCTCGATTTAGCAGAGCTGAAGCTGTCCTGGGAACCATGGAAAGGTAAGGATGATGTTGCTTTATTATTTTTCTTTTATTGCAGGAGATCGTTGGCTTCAGCTGGAATGGGCGTGATGGTAAGTATGGTTTAATTTAGAACAATAAAGAATTGTGTGTTTATTTCAATTAAAGGATTTTATTCTGGGTGTTTGTGTTTTTTTTTAACTTTGACTATGGGGTTAGTAATGGGGGTGTCTTATAGACACCTCTCCATTACTAACCTGGGCTTGATGTCAGCTGGCATTATAAGCTGACATCAACCCCAACCCTATTACCCCACTGCCACCGCTACAGGGCAGTGGGAAGAGCGAGGCTAAGTGTCAGAATTGGCGCATCCTATGGATGCGCCATTTCTGGGGCGGCTGACGGCTGGTGTTTCTAGCCTGGGAGGGGGGCAATATTCATGGCACCCTTCCTGGGCTATTAATATCAGCCCCCAGCTGTCTGCCTAGCCTTTGCTAGCTATTAAAATAGGGGGGACCCCACGTAATTTTTTGGGGAGGTCCCCCATTTTAATAGCTAGTAAAGTCTAGGTATTCAGCTGGGGGCTGATATCAGTAGCCTGGGAAGCTCCGTGGGCATTACCCCCTTCCCAGGCTTCAAACATCTGCCCCAGCTGTCTGCTTAACCTCCGCTAGAGACTAAAATTACGGGGAACCCCACGCCAATTTTTTTTTTAATAAATCCTTTATTTTAACACTAAATGACAAGTACAGTAATCAACACTATCACTGTACTTCATATATATGTGACTGACATGTTTCTATTTATCTAATCTATGTGTGATTCTCTATTCTCTCTATTCTAAATTGTCGGGTACAGATGCTGAATTGCCGGCCGGCTTTTTTAAAGAGACGGTGCATGAAAACACTATTATTTTTTTTAATAAATCCTTTACACTAAATGACAAGTACAGTAATCAACACTGTCACTGTACTTCATATATATGTGACTGACATGTTTCTATCTATCTAATCTATGTGTGAAGCTCTATTCTTTCTGTTATAAATTGTCGGGTACCGGTGTATGCCGCTGCTGAATTGCCAGCTTTTCATGTTTCACTTTGAGAACTATTCCCATCGATTTGGGAAACCACCTCCCCCAATACATTCTACATTATTGTTAGTTGTTTTCCTTCATGTAGAATTAACCTACAAGGAAAGAAAGGTTTTATTTTCATTCCGATATTTGTGTCCCATTGACTTGCATTGGTTACCGGTATCGGAATCGGCGATATCCGATACTTTTTGGGTATCGGCCCGATCCAATCCGATCCGATATTTCCTGATATCGGAAGGTATCGCTCAACACTAGCCATGACAGAAATGTATCGTCCTTGTACACAACAATTTGTCCAGGTGTCTGTTGTTAGGTGGAACTTCGGGGTTATGGTGTTGGTGAGAGCACGGTTCAGATTGTTTAACACAGGGACGGCACACCGGGCAAAATAGTGGCAGCTGTGAACACTGTATTGTGGGGCAGCCATAGCCAAGAGATCACGGAAGACTGTGCTCCCACAAGCCTAAATGGCAACATCTCCACAGGTTGCAATTTGGCAATGTGCGAGTTTAGTATTTGTGCCTGTGGGTGCATGGCTGGGTATTTATGTTTTTTTTCCAAGCTTTCAGGTATGGGCAATTTGCTGGCACAAGGAAGTGGATGTGGTTGATGTTTGTTGTGTGTGAGCAACCGCAGCTTGTGGGCAGGAGGTATGAGCGCCTGCTTCTTGAACAGCAGATTCTGAAGGACATAGCCCAGGCGACATGACATACGGTTAGGTCCATATATATTTGGATAGAGACAACATTTTTCTAATTTTGGTTCTAGACATTACCACAATGAATTTTAAACAAAACAATTCAGATGCAGTTGAAGTTCAGACTTTCAGCTTTCATTTGAGGGTATCCACATTAAAATTAGATGAAGGGTTTAGGAGTTTCAGCTCCTTAACATGTGCCACCCTGTTTTTAAAGGGACCAAAAGTAATTGGACAATTGACTCTTAGGCTATTTCATGGACAGGTGTGGGAAATCCCTTCTTTATGTCATTCTCAATTAAGCAAATAAAAGGCCTGGAGTTGATTTGAGGTGTGGTGCTTTCATTTGGAAGGTTTTGCTGTGAAGTAAACATGCGGTCAAAGGAGCTCTCCATGCAGGTGAAACAAGCCATCCTTAAGCTGCAAAAACAGAAAAAACCCATCCGAGAAATTGCTACAATATTAGGAGTGGCAAAATCTACAGTTTGGTACATCCTGAGAGAGAAAGAAAGCACTGGTGAACTCATCAATGCAAAAAGACCTGGGCACCCACGGAAGACAACAGTGGTGGATGATTGCAGAATAACCCCTTCACAACAGCCAACCAAGTGAACAACACTCTCCAGAAGGTAGGCGTATCAATATCCAAATCTGCCATAAAGAGAAGACTGCATGAAAGTAAATACAGAGGGTTCACTGCACGGTGGAAGCCACTCATAAGCATCAAGAATAAAAAGGCTAGACTGGACTTTGCTAAAAAAATATCTAAAAAAGCCAGCATAGTTCTGGAAGAACATTCTTTGGACAGATGAAACCAAGATCAACCTCTACCAGAATGATGGAAAGAGAAAAGTATGGCGAAGGCGTTGTACAGCTCATGATCCAAAGCATACCACATCATCTGTAAAACATGGCGGAGGCAGTGTGATGGCTTGGGCATGCATGGCTGCCAGTGGCACTGGGTCACTAGTGTTTATTGATGATGTGACACAGGACAGAAGCAGCCGAATGAATTCTGATGTATTCAGAGCCATACTGTGTGCTCAGATCCAGCCAAATGCAGCCAAACTGATTGGTCATCGTTTCATACTACAGATGGACAATGACCCAAAACATAAAGCCAAAGCAACCCAGGAGTTTATTAAAGCAAAGAACTGGAATATTCTTGAATGGCCAAGTCAGTCACCTGATCTCAACCCAAATGAGCATGCATTTCACTTGATAAAGACTAAACTTCAGACAGAAAGTCGCACGAGCAAACAGAAACTGAAAACCACCACAGTGAAAGCCTGGCAGAGCATCAAAAAGGAGGAAACAGCGTGTGGTGATGTCCATGACTTCAAGACTTCAGGCAGTCATTGCCAAAAAAGGGTTTTCAACCAAGTACTAGAAATGAACATTTTATTTACAATTATTTAATCTGTCCAATTACTTTTGGTCCCTTTAAAAAACAGGGTGGCACATGTTAAGGAGCTGAAACTCCTAAACCCTTCATCCAATTTTAATGTGGATACCCTCAAATGAAAGCTGAAAGTCTGAACTTCAACTGCATCTGAATTGTTTTGTTTAAAATTCATTGTGGTAATGTCTAGAACCAAAATTAGAAAAATGTTGTCTCTATCCAAATATATATGGACCTAACTGTAAGTCTCCACTGAACCCAAAACCACTTGCAGATACTGGCTGGTGATGAGCTCATGCAGCCTTTATCTATCCCTCATCCTCTCGAGACGGCTGTCACCCGCACCTCATTGTAGATCATAAGCTCTTACGAGCAGGGTCGTCATTATTTTTGCTTTAATTATTGTATTATCTTTAGCTATGTTACTTATGACTGTTGAATATGAACCTCTGAATTGTAAAGCGCTGCGGAATAGGTTGGTGCTATATAAATAAAGAGTATTATTATTATTACTATTGGTTTGACCCGCAGATACAGATTTGGTACCCTGGTGTTCCGCCCACCTACTGGGGTGCTGGGCTGCCATGTGGTTTCTCATACTGGTGGTGCTCAGGTTGCCTTTGCCATGACCTCTGCTCAACTTGGTATGGCAGATGCTACAGACAACAATGTTTTTCTCTGAAGGACTTTTAGAAAAAAAATTCCACACAGCAGCTGAACGCCCCCTAGCCCTGACTTGGCGCAAAGCGGGGGTGCTCATGGGAACAGTTGACCCAGTTCTCACTCTGGGCAAACCATGACCCCTTGGTGCCTGTGTTGGTGCTACATATCTATCTCACTCTTTGTTGCTGTCATGGCTATGCTTGCCAATGGTCCAGTTCGGATCAGTGGACTCATCATCGACCACCTCGTCTTCTATCTCATCCCCCTTCCCAGTTGACATTGTAGGCTGACCTGATGGCAACTGTGTCTCATCATCATAAACCTCCACCTCTGGAGACAGTAAATGACGTTCCTCCAAGTGGCTTTCTTCTGGCCATAGGTCCTCAAATACTTGAGCATCAATGCACACCACTTCCTCTTGTCCCTCTTCAATGCTGCACGTTGATAGGCCAGAGCCAACCAAAGGATACATACCAAACAGATCCTCGGAGTGGCCAAGCTTGGGGTCATATGTCTCCTGTGACTGATAATGGCGGGAGGAAGGAGAACCAGCTTCAGGTTTGGAAGGGCCAGACTTCTTTGTATCCACAGTAGACTGTGTGGTCGTGGAAGACTTGTTGCTGCTTGACAAATGCGTAGAGGCCTTGTCTGCTATCCATGACAGAATCTGCTCTCATTCTTCTGGCTTCCACACGCGTTTACGTTCCAGACCGGGAAGTTTTTCCAGGAACATAGTGGATGCATCAAGCTTCTTCTGACCTGACACAGACTGAGTGCCTTCTCACGCACCACTGACAACACCACATCCACGTCCCTTAACAACAGACTTTTTTGGCATTTTGGGTTTTGTTGACCGATTTTCGGATGTTGATGGCACAAACCAAGCTAGCTGCCACAGGCACAGCCAAAATAGTGAGTCAACCATGACACAGCCCATAGGGCTAATTTTTACAAATCCTATGCACATTGTGCAGAGGACAAACCAGGGCAGTATTTCTACTCCAGCCTAACTACTATTTGTGATTGGAGGCCCTTTGGATTGTGGCTTCTTGCGTCAACCATGACTTAGCTCATAGGGCTAGTTTTCACAAACCCTATGCAAATTGTGCAGTGGACATATCTGGAATGTACAGTAGTCCTACCAAACTAATATTTGTCATTGGAGGCCCTTGTCACAGGTTGTGCCACATTGTGAATGAGATAGGGGATAAATATTTAATAGAAATTTACACTGACTGTTGATGACCGACTGATGGCCCTCTGAAAACTTGAATTGAGGGCCACAAGTACCACAGTACTCCATTGAGATAATTTTTGTCAAGGGAGGCCCTTGTCATGGAATCTTCCTGCACCTATGACACAGCCCCCAGGCCCAGGAGTAATTTTTGGAAATACGATGCACATTCTGCACTGGACAAAGTATCAAGAAGTCTTTTTTTGCTATATAATCTGGGGAATATTGACAATCAAAATCACTAAGCCATTTGGAGAAGCTTCTCCAACCCATCCTTTGGGGGAGGGCACCATATATCCTTTGTCCATTGACTTGCACAAGTGATATGTTTGAGCTTGTCATCCCGTTGACTAGTGCAGCTTTATTTTTCCAGTTCACAGAGTTAAGCCAAACCTGAGGATCGCAGGCCGCACTCACTGCGACCTTCTAGTACTCCATGTCTCTTCGCCATTCTCTCTGTAGTCTCTGCCCTTAAATGAGTTAAATAATAGTGAGGGCCTTAGAGCATGAATAAGTGAGGGCACTCTCAAATGCACACAATAGGAACCTCCAAAATTTCTAGAGGAAGGCACTTCAAAATGTATGTTACAGGGCCACACGAGGGCTCTCAGAAAACTCAGCTTTACTGCCTACTGAAGGCCCTCTGAACATTTGAATTTAGGGCCACAGTATCACATGGTGGTGGAGGAGGAGGAGGAGGGTCAAGCCCAATGCTACAATGGGCACATTGTAAACTGCTATGGAATATGTATTCCACTATCTGAGCGTCAATGATGGAGGGATCGCCCAAATGTCAAAGTCACAGCTGTTCCTCCAAAACGCTTGTTACAGAGCCACCTGAGGCCTCTCAGGTCAAAGATCAACATACCTACTGGTGCGTTCTAGCTGTGCTTGTAAAGTGCTGGGGAATAGCGAACTAAAAATGATGTATGAGAGAGGGACCTACAAAATGTATAAATCAGGGCCCATCCAATTGTAAAAGGTGATTGTAAAAAATCCACAACAGTATGGGTGAACAAAGGTTAAAAGGGACATTTTTTTGGTTTCACTGGTTTATTTAGTCTTATATACAAGTGATTATGCAGGAAAAACTGTTTCTTAACCTTTTTGGCTTAAATGCAATTTAGGTAAGGTTTGGTAGTTGTTCTTGTGTGTCTGTAAAAGTGGCGTAATACTGCAACAAACTTATTTCCAGAAACCATATGTGAGTCAGAAATGCATGCAGGCACATTCTCCAGTCTCTTCCCATTCTGTTTCATCGCTTTCCCATTCATTTCTGCCTTTTCCTCAGGCCCTCAGAACCCTTTGTAGGGTCCAGCAGAAAATTACTCGCATTTCCCATTGACTTACATTGTACTCTCTATTCGGAACGAATACGCGATTATTACAAAGTACTCGTTACGAGTATAGCGATTACGAATATTACGGTACTCGCTCACCACTAAATGAGATGTTTTATAAACTCTGCACAATATCTCATTAGGTTCTGCTATTTTGCAACCAAACAGTATGCTCTCACATCTGAAAGTGCAATCTCTCAATACAATAATGCAAGGGAAAGCAGCTTCAAACTAATTCCCCAACACCAAATCACTTAATGTTAAAAATGCATTAGGGATTATGATAGGAGTATAATGTAGAATACAAACAACATGTTGTAATAACACAATTTTTACAATTCTATCTTTTTAAAGTACTGAGATCTGGAGGTGTCTCCATCTCTTCAGATTAATCCTTATTTCCTTCATTTAACTTGTCATCCATTCTTAAATACTTGAACTAACCTGGAATATATTTTCCAATCCCTTGCACCTCAAATATTTCAGGGCAAAATTACTTTGTGCACTCCAAGAGTATAAGCATATTGTCTGCAATAAGTATGCATTTCTCCCCCTGGATCCATATCTAAATCTCTCTATGTTTGGCCTAGATTTAATATTGTACATAAAAGGATCCACCACCAGGATAAAAAGTAATGGACACATGGACACCCTTGCCTTGTATTGTGTTGAAGAGAGAGCAATTACGTCACTTTGTCACTAAAGGAATGGTCTAGGATCAAGAAAAATAGGCCCAGAGAGGGTGGTAAATGCTATAAAATAAAAATAAGAAGTTTACCCACTTGTTAACCCCTTCCTAATCTTGGAAGTACTCAATACGTCCTGGTTGGGAAGTGCTTCCTGACCTTGGACGTACTAAGTATATCCAGGTGATTTTGCATGCATAGAGACTGTGCACATGATCACCGCCAGGTGTAAGCTGATTCTGACAGCTGACACCCAGTTCTCAGTGCCAGGAGCGATGTATATACATTTGTAATTTCATGTTAAAAAAATATATTTGGTATCGTTGTGTCCACAAAGACCTTCCCCATAAAACTGTCACAGTAGTTAACCCCTTCAGTAAACACCGTAAAAAAAAAAAAACGGAGCAAAAAACGGTGCTTTATCATCATACCACTAAACAAAAAGTGCAATAAAACACTATCAAAAAGATGAATGTAAATAAAAATGGTGTCTATGAAAACGTCATCTTGTCCTGCAAAAAACAAGCTGCCATTTAGCTCCAGCAGCCAAAAAATAAAAAAGTTACAGCTCTCAGAATAAAGCAATGCAAAAAATTTTTTTTCTATAAAATAGTTTTCGTGTAAAAGCGCCAAAACATAAAAAAAATATGAATGTGGTATTGCTGTAATTGTACCGATCCAACGAATAAAGCTGCATTATCAATTTTACCACGCATGGAACAGCATAAAAAATACCTCAAAAAAACAACTCCTGAATTCATGAGTTTTGTTAATTTTGCCTCCCAAAAATCAGAACAGAAAGTGATCAAAAAATGTCATGTGCCCGACAATGGTACCAATAAAAACATCAACTCATTCTGCAAAAAGCAAGCCATCACTGGATACTGACAGCCAAAATATGGAAAAGTTATAGATCTCAAAGTACGGCGAGGAAAAAATTAACTTTTGCAAATAAAGCGTCTTTTAGTGTGTAATACCTGCCAAACAAAAAAAAACAATATAAATCTGATATCGCTGTAATCGCACCGATAGAATACATTTACCTAATCACTTTTACTGCACGAGGAGTGGCTTAAAAAATAAATAAAACCAATTATTCACCTGCTGTTGATTTGTTTATTTTGCCTCCCAAAGATTGCAGTATGGATTGGCGCACATTTATCCTGTGCTCTGCGCTGAGTGCTTACATCGGGGTTTCTGTGTAAATCTCTGAAATACATGATTCAGACGGAAGCCCGGCAGAAGATTTCTTATAATGAGGCAGATGGAAGCACTATGGACACCGTCTTGCCTGTGATCTGACGGTGTCCTGAGTAAGGCCGGTTTCACACGTCCTGATATTTCCAGTACCGAGTCCAGTGTAACTCTGCTTCCTCTTTATATTTGGCTTACAATAAAAGCTTTGACTCAATGCACAAAAAAGGCAAGTCCCCACTCAGGTACGTCATCAGTTAACGGAAATATAGGGGGCTTCCAAGTTACTAGTAGCACAAAGGCTCTGGAAAAGCAAAATGGCCCTTGCCCCCAAAAGAAATTCAGCAAATTCTGTGCTCCCAAATTCAAATGCCCCCTCCCTTCTGATCCCCACAGTGTGCCTAAACGGCAGTTAGCATCCTCATGTTTGGCATTTCTGTAGCGATGAGAGCCTGCCTAATTTACGGGTGCATGTCTCCAGAAGCATGAGCTTGGCAAAATGTACTGGTCACTGCAACGTACTAGTCATTACAATTTACAGGCACTACAATGGCAGTTTTCAATTTTCACTCTCACAACATCCACTGCTGCTTGTTTCTGGAAAACTCCCATGGAGTCAAAATACTCACCACACCTGTAGGTGAATTCCAAAAGGGGTATAATTTCCAAAGTGGGGTCACTTGAGGGGGGAATCTGCTTTTCAAGTAATTACGGTCTCTGTATATTGAGTCCACAAACTATTCTAGGAAAATCTGCTCTCCAGTAGGCAAATAACACCCCATCCCTCTAGCCGTGTGGCTAACCAATACTGTACAGCAACATATGGGGTATTTCTACATTCAGCAGAAATTGTGTGCCAATTTTGGTGTCATTTTTAAACAAAACGTTGGTGGTAAAATTGTAATTATTCTTTCTTCACTGCCCAGTGGTGTAAAATTCTGTGAGGCACATGTGATGTCAACATACTCACTGCACACCTAGATGAATTCATTGAGAAATGTAGTTTGTAAAATGGGGTTTCTTATGGGGGTTTCTGCTGTTCTGGCATCTTAGGGGCTTTGCCAATGTGACATGCCAATGTGGCACCGTCAAACCAGTCCAGCAAAATATGAACTCCAATATGGCGCTCCTTCCCATCTGAACTTTCCCATGTGCCTGAAAAGTAGTTTTTGACCACATATGAGGTATCAGCATACTCAGGAGAAATTGCACATCTAATTTTATGGTCCATTTTCTCTTGCTATCCTTGTGAAAATTAAAAAAATTGGGGCTAAAACAACATTTTTGTGGGAAAAATATATATTTTTCATCTTCACAGATCAACGTTGTAAAATTCTGTGAAGCACCTGAGGGTTCAAGGTGCTCACCACATATCTAGATAAAATTCTTTAGGGGCCCAGTTTCCAAAATGGGGTCATTTGTTGGGCTTTTCCACTGTTTAGACACATCAGGGGTTCTCCAAATGCGACATGACACCCGAAGACTATTCCATCAAAGTCCGCGTTCCAAACCGCCACTCCTTTTCTGAGCTCTTCCATGGACCATCATTTATTTTTTAACAGGACAATGACCCCAAACACACCTCCAGGCTGTGTAAGGGCTATTTGACCAAGAAGGAGAGTGATGGGGGGGCTACGCCAGATGACCTGGCCCCCACAGTCACAAGACCTGAACCTTATCGAGATGGTTTGGGGTGAGCTGGACCGCAGAGTGAAGGCAAAAGGGCCAACAAGTGCTAAGCATCTCTGGGAACTCCTTCAAGATTGTTGGAAGACCATTTCCAGTGACTACCTCTTGAAGCTCATCAAGAGAATGCCAAGAGTGTGCAAAGCAGTCATCAAAGCAAAAGGTTTGAAGAACCTAGAATATAAGACATATTTTCAGTCGTTTCACACTTTTTTGTTAAGTATATAATTCCACATGTGTTAATTCATAGTTTTGATGCCTTCAGTGTAAATGTACAATTTTCATAGTCATGAAAATACAGAACAATCTTTAAGTGAGAAGGTGTGTCCAAACTTTTGGTCTGTACTGTACATAACATAGGAAACCCTTGGACTGGTGTAAATGCATCACAAAGGTTGCTCAGTCTGCTACTGTATATGCATTACGTAAGAGACACTGGGACTACTGCTATCATCAATGGGATGGGAGCCTTGAGGGCCCTAACTCTGCCCACAAAGAACATCCTGCAGCTGGCACTGGCCAGGGTCAGGACATAATCCTTTGTTGCGTACTATGCAGAATTCAGTAGTGAACAGTACAATGCATGTGTGTGCTTGCAGTCTAGGGAGGAATTCAAGGGCCAGTGGCCAGCAAACCGGGGCCAGTTGCTCAAGAACTGCAGCCCCTGGGCATCTGCCAAAAGAAAATAAAAACCCGGGCCACAAACAGTCTGCGGGCCAGATGTTCCTCACCTCTGTATTAAATAATGAAAGCTATATTTTTGCCACTCACATACAGTATGTGTGATGTAAGATAATTTTACTTATTTAACAAATGAGAAAGTCAAATATATTTTACTAATTTGTTTGATTTGGTTCCCTTTATTTACTTTTAGGACTTGTATGAAACTCTGGTGGACTTTTAGGTCAAATGTATTTAGAAATAAATGTTAAAGATTCACAAATAGAGATGATTTAATCTTTTGAAATTCAAGTTCACCAGTTTCAACAAATGTTAGTCAAAAATTTGACTCACTGTGAATTATAATACTGCACAGCTTCCAATTCCATTAAAAAAACACGGGTAACAGTGTAAAGGTCTCCTAGGACTGTATTCAACCCCTTTCAAGCTCCTTAAAGTAAACATAGCCTTAGAAATGTTAAAGTGACCTCACCATAGAAATATATGGTAACCCGGTAATATGACAGAGCACTGACAGTCTTTTCATATTTTTTTGTTAAAAATTGGTCGAAAAATAATCCCTTTTATGCATTTGTAATCATACAGATTATGCCTTGCAGAATACTAATTCAAACTGATAATTTTGCTGTCAGATGTAACATCATCCTGCAGTGACTGATGAGTGACATATACCATAAATTCCATAACATCCTCTGCCTCATCTTTACTGATACACTTGCCAGAGGCAAAGTTGACTAGCTTTGACAGGCTTTTGGTAGTTCTACTTTCCTGACGAATCTTGCCAATGTGGGGTGATGCTTCTGATGTGACTAGTGGATCCAACCTTCCTAAAGTGGTATGGGTTTCTTGTTTTACATTATTCTCTCCATTGCCATCCCCACTCTTTTAAGTACCATTCATTTTGTACCACAGTTGTTAACTTTTAACAATCTTTCCAACATCAATTATTCTAACCTTGTCAAAAAGGATGTAGCAACAAATGATAGGTAGGTAGTAACAGGAACAGAAAGGAAATTGTGGCAGTAGGCCCCGTATAGGAGTGCCATGTGTGGTTGTCAATGGACTAGTAAAACAGTTGTGCAAAAACAAACATGCACAGTTAAATGTGTCCTTTTTTAAAAAAATATTTCCTTTTCAATTTATTAAACAAAATGTAACCTCCTTCCCAAAAATGATGTGATAAGAAATGCTAGGTAGGTACACATCCAAAAAGTCAACACCTGCAACAGATGTAGAATTTGAATATTGGAAAAGATTTGCAAAAAGAAAAAATAACTTGCGAAACGCACATGTTATTTCACATTAAACCGATTTGCTTATCTCTATTCACACCAAGCACTTTCAAGCACCAGTGTAATTGTTGGGTGTTTTTATTTTTATGTGCTTTAGCTGACTTTAATCATGTGAATCTGTGATTGTAATATAGGATTATGAGGTAACCCATTTTAATTTAATTCTGAGGTTCTCTGTAGGTGGGGACGCAATGCACTTTTAAACGGAACCAGTCACCATAAAAAACGCTATTAACCTGCTGATATGGGGTTATGCTACAGGTTATTAGTGTTATTAACCTTCCCTGAGTCTGCACTTAACCGAACACTGCGAGGAGAAAATTAACTTTATTCCCCCAGGCAGCATTCGGGTTTCAGTCACAGGGGCGAGTCCAGCCCTTATTCAGTCTCCACTCTGACTAAAACCCGAATGCTTTGGGTGGAATAAAGTTAATTTCCTCCAAGTAGCGTTCCAGCTAAGTGCGGGCGCCAGGAAAATTAATAACGCTATTAACCTGCAGATTAACCACATATCTGCAGGTTAATAATGTTTTGTGGACCCTGTTGGAAAAGTAAGCTAGGTTGAATATTCACGAACCATGATCCCAGGTAATAAGGGTAACTGGTGGATAAGGTTGATGAGATTGGACTATTGGGAGACAGTAGTACTACTAAGACAAGTGAATCCTTCCAACTTAAAACTCTAACAAGTTGGGATTAATCCAACATTTTATGTATGGGAGGCTTCACCAACGAGAATTACGGTACCCTGCTATGGATCTAGTTTGAGAAAAGAATGGTGAATATGCAATAAAATGTATGAAGAAAGAGATAAACAATGGATGCAAGGACAGGAGAGGAGGGTAAAGGTTGGCCTTTTCTTACCAATCCTTCCTCTCATTGTCCTTCTTGTTCAAAGACAGCTCACAAATCAGGGCCCAGGGACCTCAAGACTAGTGTACAAGTACTGTACGAGGAGGTACACTCTCAGCGTGAGCATTAGGACCAGCTGATGCATGCATCAATGTGGTGTCCACCCAGCTGCAGGATCTGTTCACCGCAATGTCCTCCTTGTCTTCTGCTTCTACCATGTCTGGCCAACCCTCTTCTGGACAGTCAGCTTCTCTGAGGGAACCCCCTAATGCTCTAGTTTCTGGTGGAATCGCTAAGCTCCAGCTTCCACTTCCATCCCGTTATGATGGAGATCCCAAAGAGAGCAACTGCTTTAATAATCAGTGACAGTTCCACTTCACACTCCATGCTCACCTCTTTTCTTTGGACCAGACCAATATAGCAATCATGGTCTCTCTGAATAAGTCATGAGCTGGGCAAACCCCATTTTGGAGCATGGTAGTTCGGAGACCCATGATATTGGGAGGTTCCTGGAGATGTTCCATGCGGTATTTGAGGTTCCAGGCAGCACCTTCTCAGCTGCTTCATTACTTTTGCCCTTAAGGCAGAGCATGGACACCATGGACCAGTATGCCCCATGCATCCATCTCCGCTTCAAGGAGCAAGCTCAGGAACAAACTTTGGTGTCTCCTCATACCAGACTGGCCCCAATTTTCCAGTTCCCTTTGCTACCACAAGTCACACCATCAGCCACTGAGCTGATGCAGATTGAGCTGGCGAAACTTTTGTTATGATCTGCAACAAAACTAAGGAAAGATAAGGAAAGCTGTCCCTACAATAGACTAAGCTGAAATCCTACGATGTAGCGGGCTGCCTGTTCCTTGTGAACAGACCCGCCTTTGTCCTCGGCTAGTCTGAACGGAGACCGATAGAATTAAGGGAGGGGTCCCTAAAAGAACTAAGGACTGGGACAAAAATGGGACACCTCCTAAACAGAAGTTGTTGCAGAGCAAAAAAGGACAAAAAGACAAAAAGTACTAATGGTCCCAGATGACCAAGAACTGACAGAGATAGGCACCGAAGCACCTGGCTAGAGAGACAGTCAAAACAACACTGAAGTCCAGCAAAGCCAGAAGGGCGGAGCTGGAATATATAGGCAGCTGGTCATGTGATCGCAAAACACAAGATAGCAAAAACTAACAGGAGGGTTCTAACAACTTTCTGTGCAGGAATAACAGTGGCGGTACAGGGATAACATTTGTATGTACTGTGGAGGCAAGGGACATTTTGTTAGACAATGCTCTGTGAGACCGGGAAACTCCAGCATCTAGGTTTGGTTGTAAAGATGTCTAGGTAAGATGTCTAGGTAAGAGTAATTGCTCTCAAAATCTTCTCACCAAACTTACTCTGGCCTAGCAGGAGAGGTCGCTCTCTGCTATTGACCATCTCGATTCTGGCTTTGCAGGTAACTTCATTCATTTGGATTTGGTCCATGGAGTTCAGCTCTCTACTCAACTGCTGGATCACACCCTGACTATTGCCTACATTGAGGGACTACTAATGGCAGAACCTATTCAATTTATCATGCTGACAGGCTGCGGACTAAAGTCCTGCATGCTGAGAAGATTTCCTTCTACGTGCTACTCAGAACTGTGAATTCTATTTTCTTGGGATTTCCATGGCTGTGTCTACATGCAGCTGTTATTGAATGGTCCTCCAGTCAGGTACTTCATTGGGGACCATATTGTGCTTCCAACTGCTCAGCCAAGGACACACCCAAGACTCCACCTCCTGTGCATTCGAACCTTGCTTCTCTGTCCATCCAGTATAGTGCCTATGCTGACATCTTTTTTGATAAGAAAGCAGAGGTCTTGCCACCCCAGAGACCTTACGATTGTCCTATTGATTTGCAGCCTGCCACCTCTCCACCCCAAGGTTGGATGTATTTGCTACCATTGCCAAAGACTCATGCTATGTTGGAATACATCCAGGAAAACCTAGCTAAGGGATTCATCTGTAAGTCTTCTTCTCCTGCCGGTGCTGTTTTATTGTTCGTGACAAATAAGGATGGTTGCCTACATCCCTGCATTGATAATTGGGGTCTTAAGGGGAACCTGTCACTAGAAAAAATGCTATTAACCTGCAGATACAGGGTTAATCTGCAGTCTAATAGTGTTGTGAACCTACCTGGTGCCCACACTTACCCAAATGCTTTGGGGAGAAAATTAACTTTATTCCTGTCGACAGCTGGCCCTGATACACATCTCGTTAATTACATCTTTCGGGATCTCCTCTATGTTTCTATGGTTGTCTATCTGGATGATATCCTGATAATCTTGCCTGATATACCCACTCATAGAAGACACGTCCGTCAAGTTTTGTAGCATTTGTTTGCCAATTTGTTTGCCAAATTGTCCAAATGTGTTTTCGAAAAAACCTCCTTGCTTTTCCTCAGTAACATCGCTTCCAACCAGGGTGTCGACATCGATCCAGAGAAGATTTCTATTGTTTTCTCTTGGCCTTGTCCTCAATTTTTGCATGCCATTCAGCGCTTCATGGGTTTCATAAACTGGAAGTGGATGCCTCCTCTTTCGGTGGTGAAGCAGTCCTTCTGCATAGGAACTTCTCCTGTGCATTTTTCTCTAAGCTGTTCTCTTCAGCCAAACAAAACTGTACAATTGAGGATCACGAACTACTGGCCATTAAGATGGTGGTTAAATAATGGAGACATCTATTGGATGATGCCAGCTCTCCAGTGATAATTTACATGGATCATAAGAATTTAACCTTCCTACAGTCCATCCAATGATTAAATCCTTGCCAAGCCATGTGGGTGCTTTTCTTCACTCAGTTCATCTTTGACTTGCATTTCCATCCTGCGGAGAAGAATGTGAAAGCAGATGCCATGTCTTGGTCCTTTGATGTGTGATTCTGAGGAGGAACCAAGGCACATAATAAACCCGGCTAAGAATGTCGAAGTGGCTCTATTTTTTTTAAAAGACATTCCTCCAGGTAAAACCTTTGTCCCTTCCTTTTAGAGGAAGAGAATTCTGTTCTAGGGACACAAATCCAAGCTGGCTGGCCATATGAGCATATGATGGTTCACTGAGCTGATTGCTTGTCACTTCTGGTGGCCTTTGCTGGTCAAGGATGTTCGGGACTTTGTAACTGCTTGTCCACAGTGCACCAGATACAGGACCTCCAGGACCAAGCTTGCTGATTTCCTTCAGCCTCTGTCAGTTCCTTCTACTCCCCGGCAACACATAGCCATGGATTTCTTCAGGAACCTGCCTCTCTCACAGGGTTGCAACACCATTTGGGTCATGGTGGATCAGTTTTCCAAGATTGCTCACATCACTCTTCTGATCAGCCTTCCCTCAGCTTCCAAACTTTTTACGCAGTTCTTTCAAGATTTGTTTTATCCTCTCCACATTGTCTCAGATTGAGGGGTTCAATTCACTTCCAAATTCTGGAGAGCTCTGTTCAAGTTGATTTATATCCAGCTATAATTTTCCTCAGCGTATCATCCGCAGACCAATGGGCAAGTGGAACAGGATAATCAGACTCTTGAGACCTACCTTCACCATTTTATCTCTGCCCTTCAGGATGACTGGGTACAGCTACTCCCTGGGGTGGAATTTTCCTATAACAACCACATTGAAGAGTCTTCTGGAGCATTTCCATTCTTCGTGATATATGCCCAAAATCATCAAGTGCCCTCTTCAATGTCTGCTTCCTCCGGAGTACCAGTGGCTGATACCTCATACGGCGACTTCCTTCAGATCTGGCAGTAGACCCAGTCTTCCCATCTTAAAGACTTGTCTTCTACGGATAAGAAGAGATGTTCTCCACCTCAGCATTATCCTGGAGATAAAAGTCTGGTTGTCATTCCAAAGTATTTGCCTGAAGGTTCCTTAATACAAGTTACTCAGTCCATACAAAATCCTCAGGCAACTTATTCCAATGACCTACCGTTTTCAACTCCATACTAATCTACGGATCCCAAATGCTTTTCATATCTCGCTCCTGAAGCTGATGGTCTTGAATCGTTTCTCCAAGGTCCATATTCTTGCCTCTACTTCCATTCCTGAGGGGCCATCGGATGTGTTTGAGGTTAAAGACATTCTCCATTCCAAGAGGGTCCGAGGAAAGACTTTCTATTTATTTGATATGAAGGGCTTTGGTCCAGAGGAGAGATATTGGGAGCCTGCAGAGAACATCTACTATCCTTGAAAGATTTCTCCATCGGTATAGCAGAAAAAAAGGAGGGGGTTTAAGGTGGGTACTATTACAACTCGCAAGCCTTCCAAGCATCACCCTACTCACCGTGTGCTTCGCTCTGCTCCACCCAGTACGTGACCATTGGTCTAAGCTGCATTGAGCACTTCTCTTAAAGGTCTGATGCTTGTGAGTTATATTGGGTCGCAGTTGAACCCTGCAGGCATCTGTATCCATTCTGTCCTGCAGAGATCTGCTTCCCTGGCCTATCACCTGCCAGCAGGTGATACGTCAGGTGACTCTACTCTCCTTTTCTTGTCTGAACTTAGATTCTAGTAGCTCAGTCTCTAGCTTCCTGCATTGGCATATTCCTGTTTTATCTCACTTGTTATGGGTCTTGCCCTCTCATTTATCTTGATCTCTCCATTCCTGACCTTGGCTATGAATTCTGAACCTGTGCTGCCTGCCCCGAATTTGGCCAATCTGACTACGCTTTTGTCACGCCCACCTATACCCCGTACCTGAGTCTCTAACCCTCCGGACAGCGGCTGCAGTCCTTGGGACTGCTTTGCATTGGCGCCTGATGTCTACCAGCGGCCCAGCATATCCTCACTATTAGAGGCTCTAGTGAGTACCCAGTAACGACTTAGTCACGTCCCTCCAGGGTAAGCCCGGCCCGTTGATCAGTGTATCCACACTGCAGTTGATGTTGATGTGTGTTTGTGACAGAATGGTTGTGTTATGCGCACTGTGAAGCGGAAATGCCTGAAAATGATTTTTAGGAAATAAATAACATTTGAGTGAGTGGTTTATAGTGAATTATGGATGGTATAATGATTACTTGTAGTCCAGCCAAAAGATAATGGGTTGTACATGTAGAAAAGGAACTGTAATGTGACTAGTTAACAGTCTGACAGAATGGAATGTGTTCACTGGCATATATGGTGATTAGTGTTGAGCCACCCCCGTAGTGTTCGAGTTCGGTTCGGTTCGTCGAACACCCGTGTGTTCGCCGAACTGTTCGTCGAACTGTTCGTCGAACACCTTCGAACACCGTTAAAACCAATGGCAGGCAAACAAAAACACATAGAAACACATAGAAAACACCTTCAAAGGTGTCCAAAAGCTGACAAACTGCTCAGAAGACACAACTAACACATGGAAAAGTGACAAGTACATATAGTCATGAGAAAAGAAAAGAGGTGGAGGAGTAAAAGGAGGGGGAGACACAGATATAGGCATGTCATGCCCTTCTAAAATCCAAAAAGTGAGAAGCCGACACGTTCAGTCCGCTCCTGCCCGTGCCACCTCCGTGTCGCCGGGTTTGTGCCAGAGCCGCGGTGAACCCTGACGGCCAGCCCCCCTCTCCCAATACTGGTGCCTGTCCGCTGGTGGGTCGAGCGAGCCCCCCTGTGGTGGAGGCAGCTCTAAGCTTTTTAATTTAAATTGTCTCTCTAATTTCAATGAATACACTTTAAATCCATTTACAATGATCTATTGGAGGGCAAGTCTCATGCCAGCAGCCGCGTAATTCCAGCTCCAGTAGCGTCCACTAAAGCTGCTGCAGTTAAAAAGCTTTTATAAGGATCGAGCTCGGCTGTCCACCGCAAGGCATCCTACTGCCAGTCCCAGCCCCTATGCCTTGGGGTGCCTCCTGATGCTCTTCACTGAGTATCCCGTGGTCCCGAAGCATTTCCTTTGAAAAAATTAAGTGTCCAAACTACAGGTGGTGTAGCTTGCTTAACAGCCGGGATAATCCGCTGACTAGCAGACACTGCTACTAGGCACAAAGTATTTCCTGGGCTAGAGGCAGTTAAAAATTTGTAATTAGATACTCTCGTTGGATGCTGAGAAAGCATTCCATAGAGTCTCCTGGCACGCCATATATGATTCTCTTAAAAAGCTTGGGGTAGGGGTCTAGGGACCCTTTTATAGCCAAAATCTCGGCCCTGTATCGCAATACGTCACCTAGGCTGAAGATAAATGGAACTGTAGCACCCTGAGGGCTCGGTTGCTACAGAGGTATTGCACCTCACCCAGAGGTGTGATATCTCACTCTCAGGTAAGGATGGAGTGTGGATCAGGACCCGACACCTGCATGCATTACACCACATTGCCGTGGGGCAGGGCGACCAATATGCCCCTGAGATGGGCACGACAGTCCCTGTCCCTGTCTGGAGTGGGGGGAGGGAACACTGAGGAAGGGGAACCCTGTAGTGCAGGAGCAGGGAGGAAGCAGTTCCTGGGTGCATTGAGAAGGGAGTATAAAAGGTGGGCACCATCTTAGTTCAGTGCAAAGAAGTCTGAGCAGAAGTGGCAGGGAGCAGGGGCTCTGCATGAGCTCTGATCCGGAGGCGGGCCTAGTAACACAGGCCCAGGCCTGGAAGAGGGAGAAGGAAGGAAGAGGAGCGGAGAAGGCTCCAGGAACGAGGAACGAAGGGATCCCAGGGGTGCGGACGGGCGAGTCGCCACCGCACGCCCGAATCCACCTGCATGGAGGGGTCAGGCCAAACAGGGAGACCGGTCCCCAAAACTAGTGGAGGCAGGAAACGACCCTCAGCTAGAAACAGAAGGCTGTGACATTTTATGTGGCGCAGCCCCTCGCTACACCCGCTAGGAGGGCAGCACATAGGGTCAGGGAAACTGGCACCAAGTTTACCAAGAGGAGGCCCGAGGCAGCCGGACAGAAGGGTTAGTAAGAAAGGCCAGACAAAGGACATACAAAGGGGGTCCTGTGAAGCGCTCCAAAGTTATCTGGGAGTTGTCTGAGCCCCTCACCTGGTGAGCACAGTACGACGTGGGTAGCCGTTACCTGCAGACGTGGTCTGGATAATAAGAACTGTGAGTAAAGGCCCTGGACTGCATCACTGACTCCGTGTCGTTACTGCTGCTGCCCTGCACCATCACCCCCATCCTCCGCATACACTGCCCTGAGGCTATACTCCTCCCTTGGGGAGTTATGCTACGCTCTGCTGCACCCACAACACCAGCCTCAGCGGTCTGCCCTGCAGCGGCGGTTCACTCTGACCGCAATCCACGGGTGGCGTAGTCGGACATTTAAACATCAAAACCACATAAATAGTTCCGCCACTGGTTTGACCACCCTGAGCCACGGAACCGGGTCGCCGCCACGAAGACTACAACCACCAGCATCCACCAAAAAGGGTCCGGCTCCGGGTGTCCTAAGGCCCAGGGGGTGCATCAGAACATTTTCATCACCTTTCACAATCACCAATGGGACAAGGCAGGGATGTCCTCTGTCCCCTCTCTTATACATCCTAGTGACGGAGCACCTGCTCTCATCAATTCGCCATAACCCCAATATTAGGTGGATTGAGGTGGGAGGCACCGAGTACAAGTGCTCTCTATTTGCTGATGATGTACTAGTATATATCACTCAATCACATATATCCATCCATGCTGTTATGGCTGAAATAGATCACTTTGTTACATGGTCAAATTGTAAAATCAATGCAGCGAAGTCTGAGGCCCTCGATGTCTCCCTCCCCAAATCCATATAGGATTCCATCCAGTCCAACTTTCCCTTTGCCTGGCCCTCACAGGGTATCAAATACTTAGGAATTCCTATTCATAGAGACCTCTCCCATCTATGTTATCTTAATTTTGGGCCCTTTATTGAACAACTCCATACAGACCACGGTTGGCAAGTTAGAACTGTAAGATTCACTACGTGAACCACTGGTGTTTTGTGGAAAAGCACATGTACACTGTGTTCCAAATTATTATGCAAAAAGTGTTTAGGAGTGATAAGGGAAGAATTTGTTTGTTTGTCAGTTAAACTCATTGATGGTGATGTGTGTCAGGGCTCTTTATATCACTGTAAGCAATTGCAGACACCTGTGCTAATTAGTTTGGCAGGTGTGTCCAATGAAAGGCAAGACTACTTAAGAAGGCTGTCTCACATTATTAAGCAGCCTACATTTTCTGCCAAAATGGGAAAGAAAAAGGATGTGTCGGCTGCTGAGAAGCAACAAATTGTGGAGTGTTTAGGTCAAGGCATGACTACAATCAACATTGTGCGATGATCAGGATGAAGTGTCTTGGCAATCAAGAAGTATGTAGCTGATTCACAGTACACACGTGTGCATGCTGATAAGGACAAATTGAGGACTCTTTCCTACAGGCAATTACGTCAGGTTAAAAGAGCAGCGGCAAAAAAGCCTTGTCATAGCAGCAGACAAGTTTTTTGAAGCTGCTGCTGCCTCCAACGTCCCCCGAACAACAAGATGCAGGGTCCTTCAGAGGTTTGCAGCTGTGCATATGCCATCCTGTCGACCTCCTCTTTCCACTTCACACAAGCAGAAACGGCTCCAGTGGGCCAAACATTACATGGAGACTGATTTCAAAACTGTTTTGTTCACGGATGAGTGCCGTGCAGCGCTCGATGGTCCAGATGGATGGAGTGGAGGATGGCTGGTTGATGGACACCCCACGCAAACACGGCTACAGCGCCAACAAGGAGGAGGTGGAGAAATGTTTTGGGCTGAAATCATGGGGAGAGAGATTGTCGGCCCCTTTAGGATCCCTGAAGGCGCTAAAGATGAACTCCATAATGTATGTGGATTTTCTCAAACAGCACTTCCTGCCATGGTTCAAGAAGAAGAACCATGTATTTCACAGCAAGATCATTTTTTTGCATGATAATGCACCATCTCATGCTGCACATAAAACATCTGCATCTCTGGCTGATATGGGCATAAAAGGGGACAAACTTATGGTGTGACCCCCATGCTCCCCTGACCTCTACCCCATTCAGAACCTCTGGAGCATCATCAAAAGGAGTGTCTATGATGGCGGGAGGCAGTTCACATCTAAGCAACAGCTCTGGGAGGGTATTCTGTCCTCATGCAAAACAATTGAAGCAGAAACCATCCAAAACCTGACAAATTCAATGGACGAGAGAGTTCAGAAGCTCCTTTCGAACAAGGGGTCCTATGTGAAAATGTAACATCACCTAGAATAAAGTTTTGAGTTGAAAACTGTTTGATTTCAGTTTCTAATAACCTGCTAATGCTTATAATTTCAAAAATGACCATTTTTTTGGTCTTTATTAAAATGAAAAGGTTGATCGAAAAGTTTGGGGGATCTAAGAGTGTGGCAACCCAGTAGTCATGATTACTTCGAATTCTGACAATATGAGGGTCATGTTGCAGGTAGTGCAGCAAGAAGGCACTTATGTGTCTTGCGCATCTCGGAGCCCCAAAATTATTTTCCGGGCTAGATGCAGCTACAAATTATTATTAATTTTAAATCTGGTGGAGCTTAGTATAGATGGGCTAATAGGATCAGTGCTGCACACTGCTACAAAGCCCAAATTATTTTCCAGTCAAGATACAGATAAACATGATTAGTAATTTGAAAGCTTAAAACGGTTGGTAGGGTGATTTTAACCAATCATCAAGCTTTTACTCTCCCCAGGATGACACAGGGGTAGAAAAGTCGTTTCGGATCCATGATTTGTTCATCTTTATTAACGTGAGTCTGTCTACATTATCAGTGGAGAGCCGCGTGCGCTTATCTGTCAGCACACCACCAGCAGCGCTGAACACACGTTCAGACAGAACGCTGGCTGCGGGGCATGACAAGATCTCCAAGGCGTAAGTGGCTAGCTCCGGCCATTTATCCAGATTGGAAGCCCAAAAAGAGCAAGGGTCCAGTGACACAGTCATGGCTTCAATGTTTACTTGGAGATACTCCTGTACCATCGTCTCTAGGCGTTGACTATGTGTCAGACTTCTTGTCTCCTGTGGCCTTGCAAAGGATGGGCTTAAAAAGTGGTGAAATGATTCCGCAAAATTGAGGTTACCAGCAGATACTGTGGTTCTGTTACGGTTTGAGTGCTGAACACTTGACGGTCCCACGGTTGGCAAGTTGGAACTGTGAGATTCACTACGTGCACCACTGGTGTTTTGTGGAAAAGCACATGTAAGATTCTGCAACAGTCTCTGCTGATACTCCTGCATGCGTGCATCCCTTTCTATGGCAGGAATAATTTCTGCAAATTTACTTTTGTACCGGGGATCTAACAGTGTGGCAACCCAGTAGTCAGGATTATTTCTAATTCTCACAATTCGAGGGTCATGTTGCAGGTAGTGCAGCAAGAAGGCACTCATGTGTGTTGCGCATCCAGGAGCACCAAGTCCCTGTTGTGTTGGTGGCGAGGTAACAATCATGCTTCCTTCCTCTGTCCTCTCCCCCCAACCTCGCACAACAGAAATGTGATCAAGGTCTCCCTCATCTGATGAGTCTTCCATCAGTTCGTCCTCCACTTCTTCCTGGGCTCCTGCACCTTCCTCACTAGTTTGGCTGCTACCATGCGCCCTTGTAAAACCATCTCCCCCACCCTCACATGCCTGCCGCCTTGGTGCTGCCGACCGTCTGGACCTTGCAGATGTTAGCCCTTCCGCATACAACTCCTCCTCCTCTACTTCCTCCACATCCTCTTGTGCCACCACCTGACTCCGAATTCTGTTTAACATGTGCTCCAGCATGTAATTCACTGGAATAGCCATGCTGATAATGGCATTGTCAGCACTAAACATCTTCGTCGCCATTTCAAAACTGTGCAGAAGGGTGCATAGGTCCCTGATCTGAGACCACTCCTCCAGCGTGATTTGCCCCACGTCTGGATCTTGTTGGCCCATACTATACGTCAGAATGTATTGCACCAGGGCTTGTCGGTGCTGCCACAGTCGCTGCAACATGTGCAGAGTTGAATTCCACCGGGTAGGCACATCGCATTTTAGCCGGTGAAGTGGCAGGCCCAACGACTTCTGTAGAGATGTAAGTCGCTGAGCTGCGGGATGCGAACGGCAGAAGTGAGCACACAGCGACCGTGCACTCTGCAGAAGGCCATCTAGTCTGGGATAGTGGGCTAAAAATTGCTGGACAACCAGGTTCAACACGTGAGCCATACAAGGCACGTGTGTGACATTGCCCCGGCGAAGGGCCGCACCCAGGTTTGCAGCATTGTCGCACACGGCCTTCCCTGGTTTCAGGTCCAGTGGAGGCAACCATTCATGAAATTGGTTCTCCAGAGCTGACCACAACTCCTCAGCTGTGTGACTCACATTTCCCAGACATTTCAAAGTAAAAACCGCCTGATGACGTTGAGCCCTACTGCCTAGTAAGGAGGTGTGCAGGATCCCTTCTGCGCAGTTAGAAAGCTTGTGGCATGACCAGACAGGCTTTGGGTGCAGGTGGAAGACCGAGAGGGGGTTGAGGAGGCAGAAGCAGTGGAGGAACTTTGACATAAAGAGGATTGACACACAACTCGTGTGGACGGCAAGACTTGGACAGCAGCCCCTTGTCCTGCTGTCACCATAGTTACCCAGTGCCCAGTCAGCGACATGTAACGCCCCTGTCCATGCCTACTCGTCCAAGTGTCTGTGGTGAAATGCACCCTGTCACACACAGAGTTTCTCAAAGAAGCGGTGATGTTGTGTGCGACATGCTGGTGGAGCGCAGGCACACCTTTCTTTGAGAAGTAGTGCCGACTGGGCATCTGGTACTGGGGCACTGCGACGGACATAAGGTCTCGAAAATCCTCTGTGTCCACCAGGCGGAAAGGCAGCATTTCTGTAGCCAAGAGCTTGCAGATGGTGAAATTCAACCTCTTAGCTTTCTCATGGCTAGGAGGAAATGGTCTTTTACTTGTCCACATCTGAGGGACCGAGGGCTGGCTATTGTGCTTAGACGGGGTTGATAAGGGTGTCCCCGGCAAACTGCCAGTCTGTGAGGAAGATGCAGGCAGACATGTTAGGTTGCCTTGATCCAAAGGTGGTGCTATCGATGTCGGACAGCGCTCAACACCAGCTGGTGTTACCACCTCCAAAGAAAATGATGACCTGCCAATCACGCTGGCTGTTGCGGGTAAAGAGGTGGCAGGTCTGCGCCCCAAAACAGGTGTGACTGCTGTCCCCCCAGTCACAGAGGATGAAGAGGCCGCGGATGCACAAGATATGTCAGACGGTGGTTGGCCCGGCTGGCTAGGCCGCATTGTAGCACACTGAGCTTCCCACTGCAACTTATGCTTCATGTCCATGTGCCGGTTCATGCATGAAGTAACCTAACTATGTATTTTTTGGCCTCTACTTAGCTTTTGCTGACAAATGTTACAGATAACACGAGTTGGGTCATCTTTATCGATCTGAAAAAATGCCCAAGCTATGCAAGGACTAGCACCCATGCGACCTGAAGAGCCACCACGACTTGTGGTGAGAGGCAGAGTTGTGTTTGAGGATGCAGTTGTTGACGTGCTTCCAGTACTACGTCTCTGTCCAGGAAGGCCCAACCTGACCTCGTCGTCACTAGCATCTTCCTCCACCTCCTCTGCTGACCTCATCTCTTGGCTGACTGTGGGTTGACAGTAAGTGGGATCTCCAACCTCATCATCATCACCCTGTGCGTTATCACACCCGTCGTCCTCAGAGCCAACCTGTTCCTGCCCTGACAAAAAACTAAAGTTGTCGCTCCAATCAGGTATTTGAGTCTCATCATCGTCTTCCTCATTGTCTCCACCAACAGGAGTTACAGTTTGGGAATGAGGGTCTACATTATGGTCAGAACCTTCTGCGTCTGGTCCTGGATCCGATTCATAAAGATTCTGGGCATCAGTGCAGATCATTTCCTCGTCTGGATTCACAGAAGCGCTGGAGTCGACCTCTGATTCCCAGGCTATAGTATGAGTAAACAGCTCTGCAGACTCAACCATCTGTTTTACCTCATACTCAGATGGGCAGCTGGAGATTTGGGAGCTGTGAGGAAGCAAGTGCGATTGGGATGACACCTTTGAGGACTGGAGTATTTGTGATGTTGAAGTTGATGTGGAGGAGAGCCCACTTAAAGGAGCACTTGATATCCGTTGAAGCACCTGCTGTTTTTGTGCCTCATCTGGAATTTGTAGCGATTGGCGTGGCCGTAAGAAAGGGATCTTATCACATTGTCCGCTAAAAGAAGTAGACATTTTAGTTTGGCTGGAAGATGGTCTTTCTTCTGCAGATGTTACTGTTGCTTTAACACCTACCCCACGGACACAACCTTTTTTCCCCTTCCCAACACGCCTATTCCCCTTTCCACCAGCAGCAGGCCTTTTTCCACTCATTTTGGTGGTTAACTAATTCACAACTCTGGAGTTGTTTGCACAAAAAAACAATGGATGGGAACCGAGCAGAGCTGAGTGGCCAAACTGTGGTATTAGGCCAAAACTAATGGCTGGGTTAGATGCAGAAAAAAATTATATTCAATTTGCAACCTGATGGAGGTCAGTATAGATGGACTAATAGAGAAAGTCCCACACACAGCTAGAAGCCCAAATATTTTTTCAGAGGTAGATGCAGAAAAAAAATATATTCAGTTTGTAACCTGATGGAGGTCAGTATAGATGGACTAATAGAGAAAGTCCCACACACTGCTAGAAGGCCAAATATTTTTTCAGAGGTAGATGCAGAAAAAAATTATATTCAGTTTGCAACCTGATGGAGGTCAGTATAGATGGACTAATAGAACAAGTCCCACACACATCTAGAAGCCCAAATATTTTTTCAGAGGTAGATGCAGATAAAAATTATTTTTAATTTGCAACCTGATGGAGGTCAGTATAGATGGACTAATAGAGAAAGTCCCACACACTGCTAGAAGGCCAAATATTTTTTCAGAGCTAGATGCAGACAAAAAATTATTTTCAGTTTGCAACCTGATGGAGGTCAGTATAGATGGACTAATAGAACAAGTCCCACACACAGCTAGAAGTCCAAATATTTTTTCAGAGGTAGATGCAGAAAAAAATTATATTCAGTTTGCAACCTGATGGAGGTCTGTATAGATGGATTAATAGAACAAGTCCCACACACAGCTAGAAGCCCAATATTTTTTCAGAGGTAGATGCAGAAAAAAAATATATTCAGTTTGCAACCTGATGGAGGTCAGTATAGATCGACTAATAGAGAAAGTCCCACACACTGCTAGAAGGCCAAATATTTTTTCAGAGCTAGATGCAGACAAAAAATTATTTTTAATTTGCAACCTAATGGAGGTCAGTATAGATGGACTAATAGAGAAAGTCCCACACACTGCTAGAAGGCCAAATATTTTTTCAGAGCTGGATGCAGATAAAAATTATTTTTAATTTGCAACCTGATGGAGGTCAGTATAGATGGACTAATAGAACAAGTCCCACACACAGCTAGAAGCCCAAATATTTTTTCAGAGGTAGATGCAGATAAAAATTATTTTTAAATTGCAACGTGATGGAGGTCAGTATAGATGGACTAATAGAGAAAGTCCCACACACTGCTAGAAGGCCAAATATTTTTTCAGAGCTAGATGCAGACAAAATATTATTTTCAGTTTGCAACATGATGGAGGGTTAGTATAGATGGACTAATAGAACAAGTCCCACACACAGCTAGAAGCCCAAATATTTTTTCAGAGGTAGATGCAGAAAAAAATTATATTCAGTTTGCAACCTGATGGAGGTCTGTATAGATGGATTAATAGAACAAGTCCCACACACAGCTAGAAGCCCAATATTTTTTCAGAGGTAGATGCAGAAAAAAAATATATTCAGTTTGCAACCTGATGGAGGTCAGTATCGACGCACTAATAGAGAAAGTCCCACACACTGCTAGAAGGCCAAATATTTTTTCAGAGCTAGATGC
Organism: Phyllobates terribilis; assembly: GCF_046119375.1. Taxonomy (NCBI): domain Eukaryota; kingdom Metazoa; phylum Chordata; class Amphibia; order Anura; family Dendrobatidae; genus Phyllobates; species Phyllobates terribilis. Next base: position 290,799,365 of record NW_027362761.1, read on the forward strand.
AGAAAAAAATTATATTCAGTTTGCAACCTGATGGAGGTCAGTATAGATGGATTAATAGAACAAGTCCCACACACAGCTAGAAGCCCAATATTTTTTCAGAGGTAGATGCAGAAAAAAAATATATTCAGTTTGCAACCTGATGGAGGTCAGTATAGATGGACTAATATTGAAAGTCCCACACACTGCTAGAAGGCCAAATATTTTTTCAGAGCTAGATGCAGACAAAACATTTTTTTTAATTTGCAACCTGATGGAGGTCAGTATAGATGGACTAATAGAGAAAGTCCCACACACTGCTAGAAGGCCAAATATTTTTTCAGAGCTGGATGCATATAAAAATTATTTTTAATTTGCAACCTGATGGAGGTCAGTATAGATGGACTAATAGAGAAAGTCCCACACACTGCTAGAAGGCCAAATATTTTTTCAGAGCTAGATGCAGACAAAAAATTATTTTTAATTTGCAACCTGATGGAGGTCAGTATAGATGGACTAATAGAGAAAGTCCCACACACTGCTAGAAGGCCAAATATTTTTTCAGAGCTGGATGCAGATAAAAATTATTTTTAATTTGCAACCTGATGGAGGTCAGTATAGATGGACTAATAGAGAAAGTCCCACACACTGCTAGAAGGCCAAATATTTTTTCAGAGGTAGATGCAGAAAAAAATTATATTCAGTTTGCAACCTGATGGAGGTCAGTATAGATGGAATAATAGAACAAGTCCCACCCACAGCTAGAAGCCCAAATATTTTTTCAGAGGTAGATGCAGATAAAAATTATTTTTAATTTGCAACCTGATGGAGGTCAGTATAGATGGACTAATAGAGAAAGTCCCACACACTGCTAGAAGGCCAAATATTTTTTCAGAGCTAGATGCAGACAAAAAATTATTTTCAGTTTGCAACCTGATGGAGGTCAGTATAGATGGACTAAAAGAACAAGTCCCACACACAGCTAGAAGCCCAAATATTTTTTCAGAGGTAGATGCAGAAAAAATTTTTATTCAGTTTGCAACCTGATGGTGGTCTGTATAGATGGATTAATAGAACAAGTCCCACACACAGCTAGAAGCCCAATATTTTTTCAGAGGTAGATGCAGAAAAAAAATATATTCAGTTTGCAACCTGATGGAGGTCAGTATCGACGCACTAATAGAGAAAGTCCCACACACTGCTAGAAGGCCAAATATTTTTTCAGAGCTAGATGCAGAAAAAAATTATATTCAGTTTGCAACCTGATGGAGGTCAGTGTAGATGGATTAATAGAACAAGTCCCACACACAGCTAGAAGCCCAATATTTTTTCAGAGGTAGATGCAGAAAAAAAATATATTCAGTTTGCAACCTGATGGAGGTCAGTATAGATGGACTAATATTGAAAGTCCCACACACTGCTAGAAGGCCAAATATTTTTTCAGAGCTAGATGCAGACAAAAAATTTTTTTTAATTTGCAACCTGATGGAGGTCAGTATAGATGGACTAATAGAGAAAGTCCCACACACTGCTAGAAGGCCAAATATTTTTTCAGAGCTGGATGCATATAAAAATTATTTTTAATTTGCAACCTGATGGAGGTCAGTATAGATGGACTAATAGAGAAAGTCCCACACACTGCTAGAAGGCCAAATCTTTTTTCAGAGCTAGATGCAGAAAAAAATTATATTCAGTTTGCAACCTGATGGAGGTCAGTATAGATGGACTAATAGAGAAAGTCCCACACACTGCTAGAAGGCCAAATATTTTTTCAGAGCTGGATGCAGATAAAAATTATTTTTAATTTGCAACCTGATGGAGGTCAGTATAGATGGACTAATAGAGAAAGTCCCACACACTGCTAGAAGGCCAAATATTTTTTCAGAGGTAGATGCAGAAAAAAATTATATTCAGTTTGCAACCTGATGGAGGTCAGTATAGATGGACTAATAGAACAAGTCCCACACACAGCTAGAAGCCCAAATATTTTTTCAGAGGTAGATGCAGATAAAAATTATTTTTAATTTGCAACCTGATGGAGGTCAGTATAGATGGACTAATAGAGAAAGTCCCACACACTGCTAGAAGGCCAAATATTTTTTCAGAGCTAGATGCAGACAAAAAATTATTTTCAGTTTGCAACCTGATGGAGGTCAGTATAGATGGACTAATAGAACAAGTCCCACACACAGCTAGAAGCCCAAATATTTTTTCAGAGGTAGATGCAGAAAAAAATTATATTCAGTTTGCAACCTGATGGAGGTCTGTATAGATGGATTAATAGAACAAGTCCCACACACAGCTAGAAGCCCAATATTTTTTCAGAGGTAGATGCAGAAAAAAATATATTCAGTTTGCAACCTGATGGAGGTCAGTATAGATGGACTAATAGAGAAAGTCCCACACACTGCTAGAAGGCCAAATATTTTTTCAGAGCTAGATGCAGAAAAAAATTATATTCAGTTTGCAACCTGATGGAGGTCAGTATAGATGGACTAATGGAACAAGTCCCACACACTGCTAGAAGCCCAAATATTTTTTCAGAGCTAGATGCAGACAAAAAATTATATTCAATTTGCAACCTGATGGAGGTCAGTATAGATGGACTAATAGAATGATGCTATGCCCAAAAGATTTTACTTCACTAGGTGCAGTAAAAAAATTGGTATTCTATACACAGGTGGCATATCTTGCAACACAGATAGGCTACTCCACTGACTAACACACTCTGCAATAGGCCAAAAAGGATTAGCTTTGCTAGATTCAGCCAAATGCTGTGAAAAAAACTTGCACAGCACTGGCACAGACCTGCCTGGCAAAAACTGATAGGAACTGATGTAACCTAGTCCTGAAAAGGACTGCAATTACAATTAGTCTTTACTCCCACAATCTATCTATTTAAGAGCACAGACCTGCCTGATAAAAGTCGTAGGAAATGCTGTAACCTAGTCCTTAAAAGGACTGCAATCACAACTATTCCCTACTCCCAAGCTATCTGTAGATTTGTGCGAAAATTGGCTTGAAATTAACAAGGTATAGCGCACACAGCAACAGCGGTGCCATCTAACATGCAGCTGCAGCAGTGAGAAAATGGTGGCGAAGGCGAAAATGGCTTGGTCTTATAGGGCAAGGACATGTGACATACACTGCCAATGACACATGCCCTTGCTTGTGTGAAAAAAGCACTTCGCTCCGTGTGTGCGCTGCTGATAGGCTGACAGATTGCACCTCCCCACTGTAAATGCGGGAAAGAGAAAAAAAAATGGAGATCTTCATTATTCCTGCAGAGATCCATCCCCTGCCCCTCCCCCCACCCCGCTGTACACTCAAACTGCATATTAACATTAATTTTCATCATTACTGAGAAAAAATCCAGTTTTGATTTTGGTGCACGAACAGTTATCGAACATAACCTCGAACAGCCGAATTTATCTCAAATCGTTCGTGTTCGCCGAACGGCTCGAACACCGCCCAAAACAGCTCGAATTTGAGATTGGCGAACAGTTCGAGTAGAACAACGCTCATCTCTAATGGTGATGTTCACTATGAATTGATAAAAAATCGAATGAAATGTATAATACTGTGGGAAAGTAGTCAGACCTCTTTAAATTTTTCACTCTTTGTTTCATTTCAGCCATTTGGTAAGTTCTAAAAAGTTCATTTTTGCTCATTAAAGTACACTTTGCACCCCATCTTGACTGAAAAAAACAGAAATGTAGAAATTTTTGCAAATTTATTAAAAAAGAAAAACTGAAATATCACATGGTCATAAGTATTCAGACCCTTTGCTCAGACACTCATATTTACAGTGGTGGCCAAAAGTATTGGCACCCCTGCAATTCTGTCAGATAATACTGAGTTTCTTCCTGAAAATGATTGCAATCACAAATTCTTTGGTTTTATTATCTTCATTTAATTTGTCTTCAATGAAAAAAACACAAAAAGAATTGTCCTAAAGCCAAATTGGATATAATTCCACACCAAACCTAAAAAAGGGGGTGGACAAAAGTATTGGCACTGTTTGAAAAATCATGTGATGCTTCGCTAATTCGTGCACCTGTAACTTACCTGTGGCACCTAACAGGTGTTGGCAATAACTAAATCACACTTGCAGCCATTTAACATGGATTAAAGTTGAGTCAACCTATGTCCTGTGTCCTTGTGTGTACCACATTGAGCATGGAGAAAAGAAAGAAGACCAAAGGACTGTCTGAGGACTTGAGAAACCAAATTGTGAGGAAGCATGAGCAATCTCAAGGCTATAAGTCCATCTCAAAAGACCTGAATGTTCCTGTGTCTTCCGTGCGCAGTGTCATCAAGAAGTTTAAAGCCCATGGCACTGTGGCTAACCTCCCTACGTGTGGACGGAAAAGAAAAATTGACGAGAGATTTCAACGCAAGATTGTGCGGATGGTGGATAAAGAACCTTGACTAATATCCAAACAAGTTCAAGCTGCCCTGCAGTCCGAGGGTACAACAGTGTCAACCTGTACTATCCGTCGGCGTCTGAATGAAAAGGGACTGTATGGTAGGATACCCAGGAAGACCCCGCTTCTTACCCCGAGACATAAAAAAGCCAGGCTGCAGTTTGCCAAAACTTACCTGAGAAAGCCTAAAACGTTTTGGAAGAATGTTCTATGGTCAGATGAGACAAAAGTAGAGCTTTTTGGGAAAAAGCATCAACATAGAGTGTACAGGATAAAAAAAGAGGCATTCAAAGAAAAGAATACGGTCCCTACAGTCAAACATGGCGGAGGTTCCTTGATGTTTTGGGGTTGCTTTGCTGCCTCTGGTACTGGACGGCATTATGAAGTCTGAAGACTACCAACAAATTTTGCAGCATAATGTATGGCCCAGTGTGAGAAAGCTGGGTCTCCCTCAGAGGTCATGGGTCTTCCAGCAGGACAATGACCCAAAACACACTTCCAAAGCACTATAAACTGATTTGAGAGAAAGCACTGGAGACTTCTAAGGTGGCCATCAATGAGTCCAGATCTGAATCCCATAGAACACCTGTGGAGAGATCTCAAAATGGCAGTTTGGAGAAGGCACCCTTCAAATATCAGGGACCTGGAGCAGTTTGCCAAAGAAGAGTGGTCTACAATTCCAGAAGAGCATTGTAAGAAACTCATTGATGGTTATCGGAAGCGGTTGTTCGCAGTTATTTTGGCTAAAGGTTGTACAACCAAGTATTAGGCTGAGGGTGCCAATTCTTTTGTCTGGCCCATTTTTGGAGTTTTGTGTGAAATGATCAATGATTTGATTTTTGCTTCATTCTCTTTTGTGTTTTTTTCCTTGCAAGCAAATTAAATGAAGATAATAATACCAAAGAATTTGTGATTGCAATCATTTTCAGGAAGAAACTGAGTATTATCTGACAGAATTGCACCACCACTGTAAGTCACATGCTGTCCATTTCCTTGTGATCCTCCTTGAGATGGCTCTACTCCTTCATTGGAGTCAAGCTGTGTTTAATTAAACTGGTCTTCATAATCCTTAAATGGAAGCAGTTTGGGACCACCAGAAGTCTTCCTAGACCTGGCCATCCAGCCAAACTGTGCAATTGTGTGAGAAGAGCCTTGGTGAGAGAGGTAAAGAAGAACTCCAAGATCACTGTGTCTGAGCTCCAGAGATGCAGTAGGGAGATGTGAGAAAGTTCCACAAAGTCAACAATCACTGCAGCCCTCCACCAGTTGGGCCTTTATGACAGAGTGGCCCGACGGAAGCCTCTCCTCAGTGCAAGACATATGAAAGCCCGCATACAGTTTGCTCAAAAACACATGAAGGACTCCCAGACTATGAGAAATAAGATTCTCTGGTCTGATGAGACGAAGATAGTGTTATGAACTGCTACAAGCACTAAGGAAAGATAGGAAAACTGTCCCTACAATAGGACTAAGCTGATTCCCTGCGATGCAGCGGGGGACCTGTTCCTTGTGAACAGACCCACCTAAGTCCTCGGCTAGTCTGAACGCAGACCTATAGATATAAGGGAGGGGTCCCTACAAGAACTAAGGACTGGGATATAGTAGGACACCTCCTAGCAGAAATTGTAGCAGAGCAAAGACAAACAAACAAAAAGTACTAGTGGTCCAAAGACCAAGCAAACTACAGAGTTAGGTACAAGGCCCCTGGCTAGCTTAAGAGTAAAGGTAACACTGAAGTCCAGCAAGGCCAGAAAGGTGGAGCTGGATTATATAGGCAGTGTCACAAAAGGCACACCAAAAATGAGCCACAAACTGAGGTCCCCTATCGGAAACAATGTCGGTAGGAACGCCATGGAGTCTGACAATTTCCTTAACAAAAGCCTTAGCGAGTGTCTTAGCGCAGGGCAGTTTGATGAAAGGAACCAAGTGACACATCTTGCTAAAACGGTCCATGACCACCCAGATGACAGTCAAACCCTCAGAGGCAGGAAGGTCAGTAATAAAATTATAGCAAGATACGTCCAAGGTGCACTAGGAACCTCCAGAGGGCAAAGCAACTCCGCAGCAGGAGCATGTGAAGACTTAGATCTAGCACACACAGTACATTGACGCACCCACTTAATGACTTCCTTCTGCCACCCAGGCCACCAAAAACTGCGACCTACAAGTCTCTTAGTCTCAGAAATTCCTGGATGACCTGCCAACCGAGACTCATGACACTCCATAAACAAATCTATTCTAAAGTTCCTAGGCACAAACAACCTCCCATAGGGAGTGTTAGACGGGGCATCCTCCTGGGCTTTCAGAATCTCATCTTCCAAAACGGAGTCCAATGCTGCTATTACAACACCTTCCTGTAAAATGCTCTCCTCCTCCTCGGTACCAACCATGGGAGAAAATCTGCGAGATAAAGCATCAGCTTTTACAAACTTGGTACCCGGGATGTAAGTAACAGAAAAATTAAACCGCGAAAGAAAAAGTGCCCACCTAGCCTGACGGGCATTCAAGCGCTTGGCAGCATCAAGATAGATCAGATTCTTATGATCAGTGAAAACCTGAATGGGAAATTTAGCACCTTCCAAGAGATGACGCCAATGTTCAAATGCGAGTTTAATAGCCAGCAATTACCAACATCGTAATTAAGTTCGGTCTCAGAAATTTTTTTTGAAAAAAAGGCACAGGGATGTACTCCATCCTTGTTTTCCTGAGACAAAACAGCCCCGACCCCCACCGAAGAAGCATCAACCTCGCCCAAAAAAGGCTTGGTCTCATAACGCTGCATAAGAATGGGGGCAGAACTGAACCACTCCTTGAGATACACAAAAGCTTCAATGGCCTCCGTAGTCCACTGAACCGTATTCGCACCTTTCCTGGTGAGATCAGTCAGCGGATTAACAATTATAGAAAAATTCTTAATGAATTTTCTGTAATAATTGGCGAAAGCCAAAAATCTCTGTATCGATTTCAAACCAATAGGCCTAGGCCATTCCTGCACCGCCTGAACCTTCACCGGGTGCATCTCAAAGCCCTCGCTGGAGATAATGTAGCCCAAAAAACTGATTCTCTGCACAGCGAACTCACATTTTTCCAGCTTATCAAAAAGCGAATTGTCACTTAACAGCTGAAATACCTCACGTATGCTCTGCCAATGAGACTCCAGATCCGGCGAATAAATCAAAATGTCATCCAAATACACCACCACATTCTTACCGATCAACAGTCTTAGGATGTCATTAATAAGGTTCTGAAAAAACGCTGGTGCATTGGTAAGACCAAAAGGCATAACCAGATTCTCAAAATGACCCACCGGAGTGTTAAAAGCAGTTTTCCATTCATCACCTTCCTTCATACGTAACAAATTGTATGCCCACCGGAGATCAATTTTAGAGAACCACTTGGCCCCCACTAACTGGTTGAACAAGTCAGGAATTAATGGCAGTGGGTAGGAATTGCGTACGGTAATTTTATTAATTTCGCGAAAGTCCAGACATGGACGTAAACCGCCGTCCTTTTTTTTTTACAAAAAAAACTCCAACAGCCACAGGAGACTTAGAAGGTCTAATGTGACCGGCCGCCAAGCTTGTCTGTATGTATTCCTCCAAAGCCTTTCTCTCAGGGATTGTCAGATTAAATAAGCGACTCTTGGGAAGACTAGCTCCAGGAACAAACTCAATGGTGCAATCATAGTCCCTATAAGGAGGCAAAACTTGCGGCTCCTCCTCAGAAAAAAACTTCCAAAAATCCTGAATAGGTACAGGTAATTCCCCTCTTTCCACAGCAGCAATGCAACCATTACAACATTTATCATGACACTTAGGACTCTAAGACTTAATTTCATGGGTAGACCGGTCCAGTACAGGATTGTGCAATTTTAACCAAGGTAACCCCAAAACCACTGGAGAAGGCAAATTATTTAGTACCGCCAAATCCAAATTCTCTTGGTGAATACCATTAATGGTGAGGGGAAATTCAAAAACCTTGTGAGTAATACATCGCAAGGGAGAGCCATCAACAGCAATCACAGAAATAGGAGTTGACAAAAGTTTTCATTCTAATTTAAATTTTTCCAAAAATCCCTTATCAATCACATTGAGTTTAGAACCACAATCCACAAATACCCGAAATTCAATCAACTCCTCCTGGAATGAGGTGCTTCCAGAAAGAAATACTCCTTTTGAGTTTAAACAAGCTATACGGGTGTAACTGACCTCTTTTTTTTTTTCTTTGTTCAAACGAAGCACACAGTTCTTAATAAAGTGGTCAGATTTTCCGCAATAAAAACACAATCCCTTAGCAAACCTGTGGTCTTTTTCCTGAGAGTGGGGTGACATCGCCCCAATCTCCATCGGTTCTCCACATTCCGAGCAGACCCTCTGAAAACTAGGAGCTGCCATAGAAGTAGATTTCTCCTCATTAATCCTAGCACGCAGTCTCCTGTCCACACGTATAGCTAACTGCATTGCCTCCTGCAAGGTTTTAGGCTTTGGGAAGGCAATCAGCAGATCCTTAACCCTTCCACCTAGACCAGCAAGAAACAGACATTTTAATGCTGAGTCATTCCATTCCACTTTGGCCGACCATCTTCTGAAGTATGTACAATAATTTTCTACATCACCTGATCCCTGCTTCAAACGTCTTAATTCCGTTTCAGCAGATGAGACTCGATCAGGATCATCATACAACAACCCCATAGCAGAAAAAAAATCTTCCACAGATCTAAAACACGGATCATTAAGTTGTAGAGAAAAGGCCCATCCCTGTGGTTCTTTACGCAAAAGTGACATTATAAACCCAATGCACTGTGATTCATTCCCCGAGGATCTGGGTCTTAAACGAAAATATAATAAACAAGCGTTTTTAAAGGAAAAAAAATCTTGCTGTTTACCATAAAAAAATCTGGCAGTCCTACCTTCGGTTCGACAAAATGTGCTCCAGGACAGCTACTCACGTGTTGCTGGAGCTCGGCCACCTCCAAAGACAGTCCCTGCAGGCGTTGAGCCAACTCCTGAACCGACACCATGCTGAATTCTGGATTACTTTCCTTAGAGTGTTTTATTTTGGGCTGGACTTACTGTTATGAACTGCTACAAGCACTAAGGAAAGATAGGAAAACTGTCCCTACAATAGGACTAAGCTGATTCCCTGCGATGCAGCGTGGGACCTGTTCCTTGTGAACAGACCTGTCTAAGTCCTCGGCTAGTCTGAACGCAGACCTATAGATATAAGGGAGGGGTCCCTACAAGAACTAAGGACTGGGATATAGTTGGACACCTCCTAGCAGAAATTGTAGCAGAGCAAAGACAAACAAACAAAAAATACTAGTGGTCCAAAAACCAAGCAAACTACAGAGTTAGGTACAAGGCACCTGGCTAGCTTAAGAGTAAATGTAGCACTGAAGTCCAGCAAGGCCAGAAAGGCGGAGCTGGATTATATAGGCAGAAAGTCATGTGACCAACAAAATAGAAAAAGAACTAACAGGAGGGTTCTAACAGATAGAACTTTTTGGCGATAATTGTAAGCGGTATGTGTGGAGAAAACCAGGCACTGCTCATCACCTGCCCAATACAATCTCAACAGTGAAACAAAGTGGTGTCAGCATCATGCTATGGGGGTGTTTTTCAGCTGCAGGAACAGGACGACTGGTTGCAATTGAAGGAAGCATGAATGCGGCCAAGTACAGAGATATCCTGGATGAAAACCTCTTCTAGAGTGCTCTGGACCTCAGACTTGCCAGAAGGATTACCTTCCAACAAGACAATGATCCTAAGCACACAGCTAAAATAACAAAGGAGTGGCTTCAGAACAACTTTGTGACCATTCTGGAGTGGCTCAGCCAGAGCCTTGACCTAAACCCAATTGAGCATCCCTGGAGAGGCCTGAAAATGGCTGTCCACCAACGTTCACCATCCAACCTGACGGAACTGGAGAGGATCTGCAAGGAAGAATGGCAGAGGATCCCCAAATCCAGGTGTGAAAAACTTGTTGCATCATTCCTAAGAAGACTCATAGCTGTACTAGCTCAAAAGGGTGCTTCTACTCAATACTGAGCAAAGGGTCTGAATACTTATGACCATGTGATATTTCATTTTTTTTTTAATAAATTTGCAAAAATTTCTACATTTCTGTTTTTTTTTTTAGTCAAGATGGGGTGCAGAGTGTTTAGAATTTACCAAATGACTGCAATGAAGCAAAGAGTGAAAAATTTAAAGGGGTCTGAATACTTTCCATACCCACTGTATGTTTGTTATCAACATAATCATTGTATTTGGGGTTGGCATGTATATTGTAGATTGTGACCAGGCATCGGACAGCATGTACAGGGTTATACTGTAATTAAAGAAGTTAAGGAGGAACCAGAAGCCGGTTTATTTAGCCTGTGGGATCCTGGGCAATGCTGTGGATAAACAAGGTGGAACAGAGAAAGAAATGTAAACGCTGCATCATTTGCATACAATCGGCAGCATAAATAATAAAAGAAAGTGTGAACTGTCATGAACTGTACTATCTTATATATCTTCTGATGATACAATGGCATTTTCAGTAGTGATGGGCGAACCCGAACGGTAAAGGGGTATTTCTACATTCAACAGAAATCGTGCGACAAATTTTGGTGTCATTTTTACCCATTTCCCAGTGGGAAAATGTAAAATCTGGGGCTAAAACTAAATTTTGGTGAGAAAAATTTAATTATTTTTTCTTCACTGCCTAAAGGTATAAATTCTGTGACACAGCTGTTGTGTCGATATGATCACTGCATTTTCAGATTAATTCATTGAGAGTTGTAGTTTGCAAAATAGAGTCACTTTTATGGGGTTTGGCTGTTATGTCAGCTCAGGGGCTCTACCAATGTGACATGGCACCCTCAAACCAGTTCAGCAAAATCGGAACTTCAATATGGCATTTCTTCCCTTCTGAGCTTTGCACTGTGCCTCAAAAGTAGTTTTCGACCACATATGGGTATCTGCATAGTCAGGAGAAATTGCACAACATATTTTGGGGTCATTTTCTCCTGTTAGCCTTCTGAAAATGCAAAATTTGTGGCAAAAAAACATTTTAGTGAGAAAAATAGATTTTTTTTATTTTCACGGCTCAATGTTATAAACTTCTGTGATGCACCTGGGGGTTCTAGGTGCTCACCAAACATCTAGATTAGACCCCTCAGGAAACTTGTTTCCAAAATGGTGTCACTTGTGGGGAGTTTCCACTGTTTAGGCACATCAGGCACTCTCTAAACACCACATAGAGTCTGCTAATTATTGCAGCAAATTTTGCATTCAAAAAGTCAAGTGGCCCTCCTTCCCTTCCAAGCCCTGCAGTGCGCCCAAACTGTAGTTTTCCTCCACATATTTGGTATCGGCGTACTCAGGAGTAGAGCTTAGCGAACCTTCCAAGGTTCAATTCGGTTCAGATTGGCTGAATTTTCCAATGTTCGCTGAATGGTTCGTCAAACAGTTCGTCGAACATTTCTGAATCAAATCGGATTCAATGGGAGGTTAAACCAAATGCATAGACAGCACCTTCAAAGGGGCCCAAATGCTGCCAAAATAGCTCAAATTAGGACCAGACACAAGGAAAAGTGCTATCAATTGACCCAGAGTACAAATAGTATAATTATTTTTATTTATTATTATAGCGCCATTTATTCCATGGTGCTTTACATGTGAAAAGGGGTATACATAGCAAACAACAAGTACAAAAATCTTGAACAAAAACGAGTCACCGACTGGTAAAGGAGGAGAGGGACCCTGCCCGTGAGGACTCACAATCTACAAGGGATGTGTGAGGATTCAATAGGTGAGCGTAAAGCTGGTCATGCAGCAGTATGGTGGAGCGAGAGTTACTGCAGGTTAATCGCTTGTCAAAAGAGGTAGATCTTCAGGTTCAGGTTTGCAGGTTTTCATGGTAGGTGAGAGCTTGATATGTTGGGGTAGAGAATTCCAAAGTAAGGGAGATACACGGGACAAATCTTGTATGTGATTGTGGGAAGAGGAGAAAAGAGGAGAGTAGAGAAGGAGATCTTGTAAGGATCAGAGGTTGCGTGCAGGTAAGTACCAGAAGACTAGGTCACAGATGTATGGAGGAGACAGGTTTTGGATGGCTTTTTATGCCAAAGTTAGGGTTTTGAACTGGAGTCTCTGGGCAACGGGAAGCCAGTGTAGGAATTGACAGATGGGAGAAGCCAGGGAATAGCGGGGTGACTGGTGGATTTGTCAGCCAGCAGAGTTTAGGATAGATTGGAGGGGCACGAGAGTGTTAGAAAGGAGACCACAGAGCAGGAGCTTACAGTAGTCGAGGGGGGAGATAATGAGGGCATTCACTAGTCTTTTTGAAGATTTATGGTTGAGGAATGTGCAGATCTGGGAGATAATTTGGAGTTGGAGTCGGCAGGAAGTAGAAAGGGCTTGGATCTGACGTTTGAAGGACAGATCAGAGTCAAGTTTGCGGGACTGAGGAGAGTGAGCAACCATTGACTTTGATGGATAAGTCAGTTTGGGGGGGTTGAATGAGATGGTGGAAAGATGATGAATTAAGTCATTTTAAGTTTTAGAAATTTAGCAGAGAAGAAATAAAATAGTGGACATCATTGTGGGATTCTGGTTAGTAAGGAGGTGATATCAGGTCTAGAGAGATAGATCTGTGTGTCATCAGCATAAAGGTGATACTGAAAGCCATGAGACTCTATGAGCTGTCCCACACCGAAGGTGTTGATGGAGAAGAGCAGGGGTACTAGAACTGAACCTTGGGGTACACTGACACATATGGGGCGATATGAGGAGATGGTGTGTGAGTGGGAGACACTGTATGTCCTGTGTGTTACTTATGAGTAGATCCAAGATACAGCCAAGTCTGTGAAGAGATCAGAGTCTGTAGTAAGAGGGAATGGTCCACTGTTGTAAGCAGATGCCAGGTCCAGGAGGAGGAGAACAAACTAGTGTTGCTTAGATTTGTTGTTTAGTAGGTTATTGTTGACTTTAGTCAGAGCAGTTTCAGTGGAATGATGCGGCTGGAAGCCAGATATTAGAGGGAGCAAGAGGAGAGGTGGGAGGACATTTCAAAATTAACATGTAGTTCCAGTAGTTTTGAGGCATGGGGGACAAGTGAAAAGGGGTGATAGCTAGACACAGAGAATGGGTCAAGATAGGGCTTTTTGAGGATGGGTTGGATCGAGGTATGTTTGAAGCATGAGAGGAAGACACCAGTTGTTAAAGACAGGTTGTAGAGATGGGTTAGGGTTGTGATGAAGACTGTGGTAAGGTTTGAAATAAAGGTGGGATGGGATTGGGTCGAGTTCACAGGTGGTGAGATGTGATTTGGAGAGTAAAGAGGAAAGGTGAACTTCCGTGATGATGGAGAAGCTGGTTTTGGAGAAGGATGGTTCAGTAGTTATGAGGAGGGGCTGTGGGGACTTTAAGCAAAAAAAATGCCTTACGTTGTCAATCTTCTGCTTGAAGTATGAGGCAAAGTCTTCAGCTGAGATGAGAGGAGAGGGGGGTGGAGCTGGTGGATGGAGGAGAGAATTGAAAGTACTGAATAACTGTTTACTGTTGTGAGACAGGGATGATTTGAAAAATGAGAAATAGGTTTGTTTTGCTGCAGTGATTAATTGCACAGAATTTTGACAACTTCTGTTACTGGACTGGCTACTGTACTCCCTTTCTTTAACAGCTGCACTGCGGTATTCCTTGTAGATAGGGGCCAGAAAGAGCATGTGCTCCAGTGGATGGCAGGTGCTGCATCAAGTGGCCTCTCCTCTTCCTCCACCTTAACATCACACACAGTACAGTCCTCAGAGGTGGCACCCCAAATACGCTTGTTTACCCTCACGTCACAACTCTCCAACCGCCCAACTGACTGTGGGAAACCATAGATGGGCGAGTCGGCAGAGTTTTTCTCACATTCTATTCCATGGGCATCAGAAGTCTGCTCCAAAGATTCACAGACTCAAGAGGAGGAAAGCATTTGCAGCAATGCACAATTTTTTTTTCAGCTGAATCCGGGGCCGTATGAAGTAGAGTCCAAGCAGAATCCAGACCCTTGTCACCAGACGTTAACCACAAGTAGTAGAGATGATTCTGAAGAGACAGAGATACCTGGGGCTCACACGGACTGCACTGTGCTGTCAGGGCAAGAAGAGGAGAAGGGAGACTCTCAGGGCGAGGAGTGGGAGAACAGAGAGGATGACGATGAGGTTTTATATCCCACTTGGTGTGTACCCAGAGGCACGCAGCTGAGTAGCTCAGCAGAGCAGGTGGAAGATGAGGAGGTTACGGTGCAGTTTCCCGCACAGACACGGAGTGATGCAACCACAACAAGCACTGCATCCTCAGCTACAACTGTGGTTGCCTTGCCTTGGTCTTTTTGGAGACCGCAAAGGATGACACAGCTCACGTTTTCTGACAATTTTATTAAAAATGAATGAGTAAAGGCAAAAATTTCAATAATTTGACTACTACATGCATGAACTGGCACATGCGCGTGATCAAAATACATTAGTCTTTTACTCAAGGGTGAGGAATAGTGATGAGCGAGCACTAAAATGCTCAAGAACTCGTTGCTCGGGTCGAGCAAATTGGAATACTCGGGTGCTTGACCCGAGCAACGAACCCAATGTAAGTCTAAGGGAAACTCGCACATTTTTCAGGCGGCTCCCACCAGCGGTCTGCAGAGGGCCTAAAAATTGCCCAAATTGATGGGAACAGTGCTCAAATGACATGGGAACAGCATGGGGAAGACCCCTGGAAGCATCTCTGACTCCCAGATCACTACTGTCAACAACATGGTCAGAGTATTATGCCACTTTTATGGACTAACAATAAAACATACAAAAACGAAACCAAAATGGATTTTCCTGGGAAATATGTTAAGGAACATCCTTTCCAGGGTAATGACTTGTATATAAGGCAAAATAAATAACCAAAAACAAAAATACTCCTCCACACCTTGGGCTATGTTCACACGTAGCGTTTTTTATGCCTTTTTTGCACTTTTGCATTGCTTTCAACCAAGACAAATGCATTCACCAGGAAATGTCATTTTAACATTTTACAACTTTATCTGGCCATGTGGTGTGTGACACATCATCAGACACATGCATACAGTGCTGAAAAGACATGGGAACAGCATGGGGAAGACCTCTGGAAGCATCTCTGACTCCCAGGTCACTGCCTAAAAGTGTGCTCATCATAAGTGATCCTTGGCGCATGCGAAGATGCCTCCCGCCATGCACCTGTTGTTGCAGACAATCACCGGCCACGTCCTTGTCCCACTGCAGCGTTCAGTTGTCCCTACCCCATTCCTTGGAATGAAAGCGCAAGTATGCAGGCAGTCACACACCAACCCACAGGCTGCAATACTATACCGCCAA
This sequence comes from Phyllobates terribilis, assembly GCF_046119375.1. NCBI lineage: Eukaryota > Metazoa > Chordata > Amphibia > Anura > Dendrobatidae > Phyllobates > Phyllobates terribilis. The sequence goes on from NW_027362761.1 coordinate 290,815,133, forward strand.
ATTTTTGACAGCTGCTTGCACTTGAAATGTGGCCTTTTAGGCTCGTGGAGGCGGAAGCTTTTCATAACCTCATGCCGGTGGCGGCCGGGTGTCCATACTCGGTCCCCAGCCGCCACTGTATTTCCCGGTATCGCCTCTGCCTTCTACAAGCACGGGTCCCACATTACCCGTGCCCTCCCCAGTGCACTTACTGGGAAGGACCGCATAACCACAAATACATGGACAGTTGAATGTGGCCAGGGGCGGTACGGAGCCAGTCTACATCTTTTTTTGCTAAGAGTTGTATTTAGCTCGGTGAAAGGACTGGCATAGAGGGAAACCGTATCTACCCTGCATGTCATTTCTCCCAGGAAGTCCTGTAATTGAGCTTGTTACAGAAGCAATGGCAGCCCATCCAACATCAACTCGCACTTGTCGGTGGTGCTTTGACACACACACATCTTTCTTTGCGCATTTAATTTTTTGAATACAGATTTGGACATTGGCCTGATCTGTAATGCATTTTGAGAAATAACATGCATAAGCATGGCCGATCCACATTAAAAAAGCAGCCATAGAGTGTCCGGGAACCTTCCCCCACACTGTTCTTAGCCAGGGCTGCTTTTCGGCAGGGTTGGACGGGCTCACCAGAGAACCGGAGACTCCTCCGGCGGGCCATGGCTTCTCCTTCAGGAGAGTTCGTAGTGCCGAGGAGAGGCCATGATGATGATATAGGCCACCATCTGCTTAGTTTTCTGTCACTTGGAATGCAAGTGCAGGTGATTGAGGCCAGGGATGGTACGGAGCCAGTCCACAACTTTTTTTGCTGAGAGTTGTATTTAGCTTGGTGAAAGGACTGGCATAGAGGGAAACCGTATCTACCCTGTGTGTCATTTCTCCCAGGAAGTCCTCTAAAGCTGCTTGCACTTGAAATGTGGCTTGAACATTACTGCTGGTACTTTTCTGTGGGAATTTGCTTGCCTCCTACCAGCCTGGAATATTTCCAGCAAACTATGGTACGACGACATGGTATTAGCACTGCCCCCAGTACCAGTAGCAAAGCCATCCCCAATTTCCTTCTCAGGAATTTTATTTGGTAGACTGAGTGGCTGTCCAAATACATTTTCTCACAAAGGAGCAGAAGATAGAGTGGCAGTAGGTGCAAGTTTCTCTAGTTAGATATTAGAGGGTGAATGGCAGCACATTGGATCAGTGGTTAGCACAGAAGCTTTGCAGCGCTGGTATCCTGGGTTTAAATCCCAGCAAGGACAACATCTGCAAGGACTTTGCATGTCCTCCCCGTGTTTGCGTGTGTTTCCTCCTCAGTAAAAATATAGTGTCCAGGAACCTTCCCACACACTTTACTTAGCCAGGACTGCTACTCAGCAGGGTTGGACGGTCCCACCAGAGAATCCTCTTGTGTGCCTTGGCTTCTACCTCAGGAGAGTTCATGATAGCACTAGCTTTGCAGCTGCTATGGGGCTCTTGAGCGGGTGAGCAAGGTTAGCCCTCAGAATCAAATCCTCTGGTGAGCACAATGTTTTTCAATCTGAAAAAGCTTCTCAGTTGGAATTGTATTTCACCACAGCCATATTCTTAATCTCGGTGAAAGGACTGGAATAGAGGGAAACCGTATCTACCCCGGCTGTCATTTCTCCATCACCAGGTTCCGCCCATTGTCACACACGACCATGCCTGGTTGTATGTTCAGTGGTGAGAGCCACAGATCAGGCTGCTGTGTTACAGCTTTCAACAACTCTGCAGCGCTGGGCGGTTTGTCAATTAAGCATTAAGCATGTTATCTTCAGCACAGCCTGTTGATGCTTGGCCAAGGCAGTGCTGCAGTTCTGTCAGCTTGTGACTGATGTAGTCATTTCGGAGATGGAGGAGGAGGTGCATGAGCTGAACAATGTGATTACATTGAGGTTAAATTGGTGACTCTGTTTTTTATACTAAAGAAAGATCCTATTGTTTTGTTTTATTTACGTTATTTTTTAAGACAAATGGATTCAACGGGAAATGTCATTTTAACATTTTACAACCATATCTGGCAATGTGGTGTGTGACACATCATCAGACACATCCTGTTTTATTTATGATGGAGGGACTCTGAAAGTCATAAAGCCTATTTTTATAGGGCCATCAGAAAGCCCTTACTATTCTTAAAAGGCCAGCAGTTGGCCCTCGCTATTGTTAGAGAGCCATCAGCCGGCTATGCTTTGTTGTTCCCATTATTAACAAGTGGGTCTCCTATACTGTTATTGCGTATCCAGTGACTGCAAGGGCTGCCAAAAATTTGGATGCAACCCAATACCCCTTTGACGGGACATAGAGGAGGGTTTCAGTAAAAAAATTGTTCCCATTATAAAGGAGCGGGTCTCCTATAGTGGTAATGCCCATGGTGTGACTGCAAGGGCTGGCAAAAATTGGGAAAAAACACACTAAGAATTTAAAGACACATAGAGCAGGGCCACAGTAACAAGTACGACATGATCCCATTAGAAAGGAGAGGGTCTGCTATACAGTTATATGGTATGCAGTGAGTCCAACGGCTGACCAATTTTAGGAAAACCCCCACTAAGAATTTAAAGACACAGAGCAGGGACACAGTAACAATTACGACATGTTCCCATTAGAAAGGAGAGGGTCTGCTATACAGTTATAGGGTATGCAGTGAGTCCAACGGCTGACCAATTTTAGGAAAAACCCCACTAAGAGTTTAAAGACACATAGAGCAGGGCCACAGTAACTACAAATTCCCATTAGAAAGGAGAGAGTCTCCCATAGTGTTGGCCTATACAGTGAATGCAAGGGCTGCCAAAAATTTGGAGGCACTTCAATGACCCTTGGAAGAGACGTTGAGGAGGACCTCATAAAAAAATGTTCCCATTAGAAAGGATCGGGCCTCGTATACTTGTAATGCCCATGCACTAAATGTATGGGCTGACAAACATTTACTCCTGGTGGGTATACATGAACATACTGTATAAAAAATTTTTTTTACGGGCATCATAAACACCCTATAAAAAATTATGTGAGTGTTGCATCATGGACCACGGTCACCCTAGTGATATGGTGGTGGAGGATGAGGAGAAGGAGGAGAACAAGAGCAAATAGCCAAAATCAGGAAGCGTATACCCATGATTGGGTGTGAAAAGGTGCATGGGAATACACCTCCCAAGAAAAGACACTGGATTTGAGTTTATGTTATGCTGCTATCATTCGGTGGTGTTGAGAAGTCTAGCCCAATCCAGCCCTTGTTCATTTTTATAAGAGTCAGCCTGTCAGCATTTTCAGTTGACAGGCGGATGCGCTTATGAGTTATAATTCCACCAGCGCCACTAAAAACCCGCTCTGATAAAATGCGGGCAGCAGGGCAGGCCAGGACCTCCAAGGCATAGAGAGCCAGTTTATTCCATGTATCCAGCTTGGATACCTAATAATTATAAGACACAGCGGAATCACGGATGACGTTGGTACGGTCGGCAAGGTTCTCCCTCAGTATCTTCCCAAACTTTGCACTCCTTGTGAGAGTACCCCACGCCCCTGGGCATGTGCGATGGGAGGGTCTGAGAAAAAATTGTCCCAGAACTTTGACAGTGTTCCCCTGCCTCTGCTGGATTGAAGTTGTGTCTCTCTCGCCTGTACTCCTTGGTTGTCCAACGAAGTGTGCCGTCTGCCGCCAGCATTTTCAGATGGGAATTTCTTTAATAGTTCCGCAACAAGGGCCTTCTGGTACAGCCCCATTTTGTAGACCAGTCCGCCTCAGGAATAAGAGAAAGAAAGTACTCCATGTAGCGTGGTTCTAGAAGTGTCACCAACCAGTAATGACTGTCACGCAAAATTTTGAGAATGCGAGAGTCATAGGAAACGCAGCGTAACATAAACTCAGCCATGCGTGCCAGACTACTAACAGGCAAGACTTTCGTGTCCTCACCAAGAGGATGACTGACCATGCTCTCCTCCTCTTTGTCCTCTGGCCATCCACGCTGAACAGACGGCTGTGCAGGTCGTACCGTCTATAGTGCATGAAACTAGCTCCGGTCCTTCCTCCTCCTCCTTCTCTTCCTCATTGTCACCCAATCCATGTTGGGATGAGTTGAGGCTTGGCTGTGTGTAATCACTCTGTATGGTTCCTTGCTCCTTCTCATCGTGCTCCTTGTGCAATGCATCCTTTTTGATTATGAGCAGAGAGCGTTTCAGAAGACAGAGAAGCGGGATGGTGAAGCTAATTATGGCGTCATCGCTGCTCACCATCTTGATGGAGTCCTCAAAGTTTTGGAGGATGGTACATATGTCTGACATCCATGTTCACTCCTGAGGTCTTATGTGTGGAGTCTGAACTGAATACCAAAGGCCTTGATGATGCTGGTACTCAACAACTGCCCTCTTCTGCTCACAAATCTTTCCCAACATCTGCAGTGTAGAGTTCCAACGCGTGGGGACATCACACACCAGTCTGTGAGCCAGAAGCTGCAAACGCTGCTGAAACACTGCAAGGGTAGCGGAAGCTGTAGCTGACTTTCTAAAATGGGCACACAGGCAGTGTACTTTAACAAGCAGATACAGAAGCTGCGGGTAGGATTTGAGAAACCACTGAACCACGAGGTTAAGCACATGGGCCAGGCATGGTACGTGTGTGAGCTCGCCTCGCCTCCGAGCCGCCACCAGGTTCCGGCCATTGTCACACATGACCATGCCTGGCTGTAGGTTCAGCGATGTGAGCTACAGATCTGCCTGCTCTTTCATAGCTGTCCACAACTCTTCAGCATTGTGCGGTTTTTCACTTAAGCATATTTGCTTCAGCACAGCCTGTTGCCGCTTGGCCGAGGCAGTGCTGCAGTTCTTCCAGCTTGTGACTGATGTGGTTATTTGAGAGATGGAGGCTGATGAGGAGGAGGAGTCTGAGGAGGATGATGTGTGGGAGCTGTAGACCGGGGGGCCAACCCTGATTGACCTAGGGCCCGCAATCCTTGGCGTCGGGAGGACGTGTTCCGTCGCAAGGTCCGACTGGGTCCCCGCTTCTACTATGTTAACCCAGTGTGCCGTCAACGAGATGTATGGTCCCTGCCCACAATCACTTGTCCACGTGTCTGTGGTTAGGTGGACTTTGCCGGCCACTGCATTGTTGAGAGCACGGCTAATGTTTTGGGACACGTGCTTGTGAAATGCGGGGATGGCACACCAGGAGAAATAGTGGCGGCTGGGTACCGTGTACCGAGAGATGGCCGCCGCCATCAGGTTGTGAATTGCTTCCGTCTCTACGAGCCAAAAAGGCAACATTTCGAGCGAAAGCAGTCGTGAAATGTGAGAATTTAGTAGTGTGGCCTGTGGGGCGTTGGCTGTATATTTGCGCTTGCGTTCCAAGGACTGAGGTATGGACAACTGAATGCTGCGCTTGGAAAAGGACATGGACATGCTTCCTGATGCTGCTACTTGAGAGTGTGCAACGACTGGTGCAGGGCAGGAGGAGTCTTCACATGCACCATGGACAGGGGATTGGCTTGCATGTACAACAGCGGAAGAAGCAATGGTGTTACCCGCAGACACTGTTCCTGGACCCTGGGGTTCGGCCAACAAAGTCGGGTGCTTTGCTGCTATGTGCTTGGTCATGCTGGTGGTGGTCAGGCTGGTCGTTTTGCTACCCCTGCTGATGCTGGCCTGGCAGGTGGTGCAAATGGCCTTTTTGGGATTATCGGCAGACTCTTTAAAAAACAACCAGACTCGTGAAGACAAAACAGTTGTACTGGCAGCTTCCTTTGTGTTGGTGTTACAGGGAACGGTTGCCCGCCTTCTTTCTGCGGCCACCACACTGCTTCTTCCTGCCTGTTGGGGTGCTCTGCCTTCCTCCCCCTGTGTGCTGCTGTCCTCGCTCTGCATGTCCTCCAGCCAGGTTGGGTCAGTAACGATATCATCCAACACCTCGTCTTCCACTTCCGCACCCTGGTCCTCCTCCTGACTTTCTGGCAATTGTGTCTCATCATCGTCCACCTCTTGTGACACTTTCCCACCGTCGCCTTCGTGTGACTGTGGCTGCTCAAATATTTGGGCATCGCTACACGCGATCTCCTCTTGCCCCGCTTCAAGTGGACCGGGCGAGAGGCCTGAATCTATAAATGGAAAAGTGAACAGCTCTTCAGAGTGTCCAAGTGTGGGATCAGTTGTCTCTGGGTACTCGGCATGGTGGGAGGAAGGAGGATCAGGGTGAGGAATATGCGGTGCAGTCTCATGGCTACTGAGACTTGACCATGTGGAAGACATGGTGGTGGTGGTGGTGGCTAAGTGACTGGAAGCATTATCCGCTCTCCAACCAACAACCTTTTGAGACTGCTCTGGGTTCAATAGTGGTGTGCTGCGGTCCCCTAGAAATTGGGACAGGAAGGTCAGGCGAGAAGATGTGGGTGTTTGTTGCGCCACAATTTCAGCTTGCCCACGGCCTTGTCCTCGGCCTCTGCATGCACCATTACCATCACGTCCAGTTCCCCGTCTCTTGCCACATGCCTTGCCCATTTTAAATGGAGGACAGTATATTCCACGCTTACTACAAATGACTGAGTTTGGAGCGAACTTATATGTGATCTGTGTGATGGATAAAACAGAGTTTTAAATACCTGGCCTGTAGGTAAGTAGTTTGAACAGCAAACTGCGGTGAATTGCTTCACTGACACTAAAGGAAATTTTTAATGGAGGCCTGACATGGCAGTATTTTCTGACAACATATATGTGATACATGTGACGAAGAAAACAGAGTTTTAAATAGCTGGATTTCTAGCGCTCTAATATAGAAAGGACCTGGCTGTATTCTGCAGTGCCAACAAACAAATGGCGCAGAAAAAACGGTGTTCTCTGGATTACTTTTTGAGCAAATAATGAGGATTAAGATCCAAAGAAGAGTATTCCTGACCCCTGAGACCTAGGCCTTTGTATTGAAATATCTAACAGCAGCAGAAGGCAGAATTGGAATGGAGCCTCTTGTGCTATGTGCACTGCAGCCTGCCATATACACTGCCTTCCTATACACCCTGCCTGCCTGATATCTCTGCAGATGGATTAGTCCTCAGAAGGACTGATTTTTAAGATGGATATGTGTAATGTACATTATTTCTCCCTACACTACCTAATACACAATCAAAACTCTCCTTGACGCAGCAGCAGCTCTCCCTACACTGTCTGATCCAGAGTGACAGTGACGAGCATGGCGGCGCCAGGTCTGATATAGACCTGATGATGCTGTGCGGCCAGCCAATCACTGCGATGCCCACAACCAACATGGCTACGGCATTACAGTGCATGGCAGGCAATCCCTGCATGTTCATTGGCTCTCTAAAGAGTGCCAAACATGCTGGGAGGGGACCCGAGTTCCCGCCCAAGCAACCCGGAAATACTCGGCGAGCGCCAAGCATCTCGAGCAGTGAGATGCTCGGGCGAGCACCATGCAGTAGCGAGCATGCTCGCTCATCACTAGTGAGGAACCATACAGGGTGATGCCACACAGCCCTGCCTCATCTCATCCCAATGCGAATTGGTTGATAATGAAGAGGAGGAAGAGGAGGAGGAACAGGAGCTGTTTTCCTGTGCTACAGACTGTACTACCCACACAACTGTCATACGGTCTGTTCAGCATGGATGGCCTGAGGAGAGGGAGAACGAGGAGGAGGAGGATGAGGAGGAGAGCATGCATACTCTTCCTCTTGCTCAGGACAGGGAAGTCTTCCCTGATGACATTCTGGCACACATGGCTGAGTTTATGTTCTGCTGCCTTTCCCGTGACCCTCGCATTGTACACCTTTTGGGTACCAGTAATTACTGACTGGTCACACTTCTAAATCCACTCTACAAGAAGAACTTTCTATCTCTCCTTCCCGTGGTGGAGAGGTCTGCAATATGTTGCAGTGGCAGAAGGCCATGGTTGTGGAATTATTTAAAAAATTCCCATCTGAAAATGCTGAGGTCACAGTTCCTTGGACAACCAAGGAGTACAGGTGAGAGACACACAAATATGATGCAGCAGAATCAGGGGTATACTGTCAAAGGTCTGGGACAATTTTCTCAGCCCCTCCCAGCGCCCAAGCCCTAATGCGCGTCATACTCTCACAAAGAGGAAAACGTTTTGGAAGATGCTGAAGGAGTACCTTGCCGATCGTACAAGCATCCTCCATGATCCCTCTGTGCCTTATAACTATTGGGTACCCAAGCTGAACACGTGGCAAGAACTGTCTCTCTATGCTTTGTAGGTCCTGGCCTGCCCTGCCACTAGCGTTTTGTGAGCTGGGGTTTTTAGTTTCGCCGGGGTCATTATAACTGATAAGTGCATTCGCCTGTCAACTGAAAATGCTTTCAGGCTGCATCTTATAAAATGAACAAGTGCTGGATTGGGCCAGACTTTTCAACACCAGCAGCAGAACATTAAGTCAAATCCAGTGTTTTTTTTTGGGGGGAGGTCAATTCCCATGCACCTCTTCACACCCAGACATGGGTATACGCTTCCTGATTTTGTCTATTTTCTGTTGTCCTCCTCCTTCTCCTTCTCCTCATCCTCCACCACCATATCACCAGAGTGACCGTGAAGCAACACCCACATAATTTTTTTAAGGGTGTTGGAGTGTGTGTAAATTTTTGGCAGCCCTTGCAGTCACTGCATGCACAATAACAGTATAGGAGACTCACTCCTTTATAATGGGAACATTTTTATTACGGAGGCCCTCCTCTATGTCTCTTCAAAGGGATATTAGAGTGCGTCAAAATTGTTGGCAGCCCTTGAAGTCACTGCATACACAATAACAGTATAGGAGACCAACTTTTTAATAATGGGAACAGCAAAGCATAGCCCACTCATGGCCCTCTAACGATAGTGAGGGCCGACTGCTGGCCTTTTAACAATAGTAAGTTCCACCTGATGGCCCTGTAAAAATAGGCTTTGTGACTTTTAGAGTCCCTCATTCATACAAAATACAGGATGTGTCTGATCATTTATCACACACCACATGGGCAGATAAGGTAGTAAAATGTTAAAATGACATTTAAAGGTGAATGTATTTTTCACCATTGAAAGCAATCAAAAAGTGCAAAAACGCATCAAAAACACTACGTGTGAACATAGCCCAAGGTGTGAAGGAGCATTTTTTTTGTCTTATATACAAGTCATTACCCTGGAAAAAAAATTTTCCTTAACGTTTTTTCCAGGAAAATTCATTTTGGCTTCATTTCTGTATGTTTTATTGTCAGTCCGTAAAAGTGGCATAATACTCTGACAACATTGTTGACAGCTGTGACCTGGGAGTCAGAGATGCTTCCAGAGGTCTTCCCCATGCTGTTCCTATGTAATTTCAGCACTGTTCCCATCGATTTGTGCAATTTTTAAGTCCCCTGCAGACCTCTGGGGGGTGGCCGCCGGAAAAATGCTCGTTTCCCATTGACTTACATTGGGCTCTTTGCTCGGGTCATGCACCCAAACGTTATAATTTGCACGACAAGAGCAATGAGCACCCATGCATTTTAGTGCTCACTCATCACTATTAGATTCCAAAGTTACTGCAGTAGCCAAACAAGTTGTCACCATGCTGTCATACATAGAGGCATGCACCACAACTAGAATCCACATCAGGTTCTAGAGGAGCAGCCACCAGATACATTTCATAAACACAGCTCAAGTGTTCAGTACCGTGACATAGTAAGATCTCTCCAGTAGACCCCTAGTGTATAATTTACCATCAACTATTTCTTTTTTTTACCTGTTTTATTTCATATGGTTTTTCAAAGAACCTGATTTCTTATTGACAAAATTGTTCATGTGTTGTGTTTAATTGATATTAATATACTCACACAACATTACATACTTATATACACACATTTAATGAAACAAAATCTATATAGGAGTGAACACACTGTTAATAAATTATCACATTTTATAGCTTCTCTTTGTCATATATCCTCTTTAATAAATAATTTTTTAAACTGTTTAACGAGGTCTGAAAATTACCTCCAGTCACTGGCATCAACAGTATAAAGCTCTAGATGACTGAGGCCAATAATTGGCTGCAATAGCCACATGGAGTACATGGGATATCGTCACTGCATCCAGGTAGACAGATGAGGAACGGCAGTAAATAAATCAGTAAGTAGAGCTCTTTTTATTATTTGATTATCATTGCTGGTTATTTGTCATTATTTAAAAAAGACTTTAGTTTTAAAGAACTTTATGACATCCCCTTTAAGCGGTGTTTCACTCATTTATTTTACACAAAGGTTCAAATATATGAATATGTAGGAACTATAAATATTATTGTTCGTGAATTGATCAATATTACCCATGTGATCTGCAGTAGCATCATGTTTTCCTCAAGATTAATGGAGAAATTGCAGTAAACTAAAGCTGTTTAAAAGGAGAAATGTAAATGATGAGGGCAATTATTTTTGAATCATCATAATGTACAATGTCCCAAATGCATAATACTGAAGTGTAATCTAGATTAGATGTACCCAAATCACTCCAGACAAAATTATTTACTTCCCAGTATACTTGTATCCTTGTGTTTTAATTAAGTCACAAACTTCCCATTGCTGTTACTCATTCCACTCCACTAATTATAATGGCTTAGCATTACAGGCTTTGATTTAAGCGCGCCTGAGGATGAGGCACTGGAGGGCACTTACTGTACGTAAAGCTGAAAAGACAGCAATGCACAGAAGGCATTGGCATTCAGTACTTATACCCCTCTTCATCTGTTATCTAAAATCATCCCCTACTTAATCTAGTATCATAACAGACAGTTAATATGATCATTATGATCATTTGTGCACAGGAAAACCTGTGCCTTTTTAATTTTCTTTTAGGGGTGACAAAAAGTCTATTTTGTTAATTTTTCCTTTGCTAGGAACTGAAGCATTTCCTTGCATACAATATATTCAAATAAACATTTTTTTACCACTTATTTTCCTTTAATGCTTAAATATAGAATATTTTTTCTTGCAAAATCTGAAAAAATCTGAATAGTATAAATATTAGTAAAAGCAGTTACAGAGTTAGCTACCGAGTGATGGAGCCCTCCGCAGTATGTGCGCATGATCTGAAGTTCTTGATAAACTTCATAAACTTCAGCTCTTCCAGCCCAACTGCTGCTTATTAACAACTTTCTCTCTATGCATAGCAGTCAGTCAGTGATGGAAAAATGGCAGAGCCACAGCTACATATCAACTATCATCATGAAAAGTAACACAGCCCTAGAAGTGGAGTCAAAGTCATTACTTTATGCTGCCCTCTGGAAGGAAGGCGTAGACCTAGTGAAAATGTACCATTATATAGCTCATTTATTTTACTTACTTTTTTAGTGCCATCTTATTCCACAGCGCTTTACAGACATTATCATCATTGTCCCCATTGGGACTTAAATTACAAATTCCCTCTAAGTATTTCTCCGGAGTGTGGGAGGAAACCCATGCAGACATGGGAAGAAAATACAAACTTTGAACCCTGTATGCCAGTGCTGCAAAGCAACAGTGCTAATCACTGAGCCACCTTGCTGTCTTTAAGTTCCTTTTATCATCTCTACATTTATCAAGTCAATAATATATTTGCGCATTTTGGGCTTCTTGGATTTCTTTTAAGGTATTTTTAAAAATACTGTTTTATAAATGTACAAAATATTTCTTGTTTTAATTTTCACCAGTAACCAATCATTAGAGTGGAAAAAACTTAAATGACCTACAGAGATTAATGCCAATGTTGGTCTATGGGGCCATGCGCATGTACAATTTTTTCCTCGGACAATGTCTGACCAAGGAAAATATTACTGCATGTCTGAGTTTGATCCCATATTTGGATCGCACTCAGCCATGCAAGTCAATGAATGGAGAACATTGGACTGCAATCAGATGATATCAAAGTGCAGTCCGATTTCCCACACTGACACAATGAAGAAGATGAAGAAATTGTGTTATGTCCATCTTCTCCTCACAGTGTGCTCCAATTCTTTCAGATCACACTTTATTGACTCTGATCGGAGTTTGATCTGAGTGTCATTTGCATAATGGGCCTGATTCTCTTGGATGAGACAATATACGGCTGTCTGACTGCAGCCTTGCAATCATTACTACATCATAGCTCGGACTGGATACACTGTTTTTGTGTTGTGTTCACTGATACACTGTCATCTGAAATTCTAAAAATACTGTTAAACTTATTTGAATAGCAGAGTATTTTAATAAATCCTATTAGTCATAAGTCTAATGTTCAGAAATATCAACATTCAATGATCCGCAATATAGGTAGGTCCCACAGAATATTTGAAGGTCTTTGATGGCTGACAGTCCACCTTGCCCAGATGTGCTAGTTTTAAAAAAAAAAAATTGTGAGCAGATGGAGTTTTCCAGTTCACTAATGTAGATTTTGGATTAGACTTAGACAACAGAAGAATGTGATACAAGAACAATAAAGAGGCTACACAATATACAATCTTTTGATGGCATATATGGTAGCCGACTTCAGCACATGTATGTGTTAGGAGGGCGGTTGCAGACAACTTTAATATAATGGAACACAACCGACCCCGGGGTCCGCGATGCAGCCTGGTGGACTGCTGCCGAACACTTTCCGGGTGGAAAGGAAAGCAACCAACTTAAATGTAAAACCCTTCCATGTTTCTGCACACTGGAACGGGTATAGCAAATCGCACTATCTCCGTTAGCAGCACGAGAGATAGGCGGAGAAAAACTATCTGTAGTCCTGTTACAGCACAGGGACTACACTGGCGGTGCTAGGATGCGTGTGTGACTACGCCGACGGGTACACGTGCCTCCAGCCGGCATGCTACCGGACTGAAGGGTACTATTCCACGTGGCTGACAGGCGCTAGCCGTGGATAGGACGTCTGCTGGCTGCTCGGGGTGTTAGGCGACCCCTTTGGCAGAGCCAGACTGCTGGACGAAACTACCTGCCTCTATGGAACTAGCCTGCCTGACAGAAGCTACGTGGATCACAGTCGTCCACACACAGCAACACTTGCTCAATGATCAGAGCGCGCCGCCATGTTTGTGGGCGGGCCTTTTAAAGACTAAGCCCTGCCCACCGATGCGCCATTGGTGACGCCACCCGTGGACCAATCAGGCGGTGCCAGGTCACCGAGTCAGGTGGGTGCCAAACCACCAATCACGATCCGCCAGGTCACGGGCATGCTCAGTGCGGTGAATCCTGGACTTAGACTCCAAACGCCCTGTTTCCCTCTGCAATCCATGCTTAACATTGCTAGGTACCAATACACAGGAGACAATCTGTATGTCTCATGGACCAGCTAGGTGTTGGGGCTGATGATGATGCTGATCAGCATCAGCCCTGGCTGGACTGAAATGGGAGACTACAGAAGGTCCTGGACCAATTTTGAATCCAGCCACAGACCGATGCCTAGCAGTATGATGTTACATCCAGAAGAAACAGTTGTGTTTTCATGGCAGTTTTTCTAGCTGAAACCTACCTGATGTCACAGCTACTTACTTGAGTAAAGCACAGTTATGATAGGCTGAAACTAGTAATGTTACCTCAGCTTACCTAACCGTTTCTGATCTCACTGCATGCTACCTGCCAGAAATCCTATGGTAAAATTAGAATTTAATACCTGATTGAAACAAATTTATAATGTCACAGAAGCCTACTAAATCCCAATTATGATGTTAAAATAACCTAGTAGAATAAATCACAGCAGTTTACCAGATTGAAACATATTGAGATTGAAGCAGCAGTCTTAACAGCAACTAACATTTATGCCACAGACTTAAATCCATTTGTGATGTTACTGCAGCTTGAATGACATGAAAAACAATTGTGATGTCACAGCTACCTACCAGACGGACACACACTTGTGATATCACTAGCATAATTCTCATCATGTGTGATTTTAATATCTCCATTGATAATCCAATCTCCACAATTTCCTTTCATTTTCAATCTTTATCCTCTTCTTAAGGCTCCTCTAACAATTACATCAATTAGCAACTACTCTCTTCTAATTCTGGATCTCTCTGCAGTGTTTGCCCTTCATAGATCACTACCTCACTATGCTCTTCTCTATCCAACTTAAAGATATTAGCCATTTATTTTATTATATTTTTTTAATCCGTTGGTTTCCTGTACATAAAAAATCATTGGCACTTGTACTTGTCCACTGGGACTCCAGCACTGACTCTTTGCTGCATCCTGTCTTTGTTCTTGTGGCTGTAGCAGTGCAGCCATGTTGACATCATATGACTTCTGCAGCCAATCAACAGTCTGCTGCCATCTTTATCACCATTATCACTGAGACTTGTGGTTGACTTGAGTAGTTTTGTGATGTCACCACTGAAGCCAAACCAACAAAAGTCATGGACACAGTAGGAAGGTGGTGCTGAAGTGGCATAGGGTAAAAACAGCTGTATTTATTATTTTCATGCACAGAAAAATTATTTAAAAATATATTCAAATGGTTAACCCCCTTCGGAATACCACTGTCTCTAGCTTCTCCTCCTACCTCTCCAACTTTTTTTAGTTGATCACTTGCCAGTTCTTCTTCGTCTCCTCTTCACCTTACTGTCAGGGTTTCTTAAGGCTTAGTCCTAGGTCTCACCCTCTTTTAACTCTACACCAGAAATATCTAGCAAACTATCAGCAGATATGACTTTCAGTTTCATCTCTACACTGAAGAGACTTAATTATACATGTATTCTTCTGACATCACCCCTAGAGATGAGCGAACTTGTTTAGAAAACGTTTGCCAATCTCAAAGTCGGCACGAACTTTGCACATTCGGATTTGTGGGTGAATTCCCAAGCATTTTCCTCAAAATTGGCAAAATTCGGCTAAAGTTTGGTAAATAATTGAATCTACTCTAATGCTTTTGTTAGGACTTTGGTTATGATAGTGGTGCTGTATGATGATCGGGGGAGGACGTGGTTGATGAGGGGAGAGGGTGGGGAGAAGTCAGAGAAGCAGCAGACTGGTATTCTTTTTTTATGAACTTAATGTGTGAAGATTCTGGCAGTCAATCAGGGTGCAGACACCATCCACAATTTCCAGACACAAGGGCTTGTGTCATTGGCTGCCAAAGTCACATGTCCCTCTCCATATAAAAGCAGACATATGGCTTCGGCACCATTTTCAGTGTAACAGCATAGTGAGGCTTGAGGCTTACCACACAGACATGGAGTAATGCAACCATAACAAGCACTGCATCCTCAGCCACAACTCTGGCTATGGCCAGCAGTGGTCGCAGGTCTGCAGTTCGCAGGAGCGGCAAGGGTTGCCTAGCAGGGTCTTTTTTGAGACAGCAAAAGATGACCCAACTCACGTTATCTACCAACTTTGTAAAAAATGACTCAATAGAGGAAAAAATTCCAATAATTTGATTACTACATGCATGAATTTGCTTATGCGAGATCAACATGCATTTGTCTGGGAATCTCACTGTGCTAAAATGTCGATTAATCTCCTCGCCAACCCCCGGCTGCCCCATCTATCGCATCTGCTGCTTCTTCCTTCTTCGGCACCATGGCAAGTTTTCTCACACAGGTCTCTGACTGCAGAACCTCCACTTGTTTACCCACTACAGTCGCGGTGAGTGAGAGTCTGTCAGCTGCTACAGAAGTGGACATGCCTCTTGTTTTTGACCAATCTCAGACACCGAGTAAACCACATCTTTCTTAATCCATCATAACATCTACAACTGCACCTCAATAACAGTCAAGAAGTTTTTCATGTTGACTATACTACACCCTCCATCACCAAAGCAGCCAGCCTTTGGTCCCACAGTTGTGGTCATGTAAAACATTGTTTCTTCCTACACATACCAAAACTAAGAGCTTAAAGAGCTTAATCTCCACCATCTCCAATCTGTTGGCCACGAAAATGCTGCCTTTCCGTCTTGTGGATACAGACGGTTTCTGAAATCTGATGGCCATCACAGTCCCCCAGTATCAGTTGCCCAGTCACCACTACTTCTCTAAAAAAGCCGTGTCTGCGCTACACCAGCATGTCGCAGACAACATCACCGTTCCTTGAAAAATTATATCATTGACAGGGTGCATTTCACCACTGAAACCTGTACGAGTAATCATGGCCAGGTGCATTACATCTAGCTGACAGGGCACTGGGTGTCTCCGGTGGCTGTGGGGGCAGGTGGGGAAGGGGCTGCTCCACAAGTCTTGGAATCCTCAAGGTTATGGGTCAAACCTGTGTATCTAACACTTCCTCCACTGCTTCTGCCTCCTCCCTCTTCTCTAGGGCCTCCACCTGCGCCTTAAATCTCTCTCTTAATGAGACACGGAATCCAACAATGCAAAGAGAATCCCCCCCACCTCCTGCGTACTGCACAGCCAGGGCTCACCGCAATTAGGCATTGTTTAAATTAATATGCCCTGGAGATTGCAATCACACAGCTCAAGAGATGAGGACAGCTATGCTGGCTGAGTTTCAGCAATGGCTGTCTCCACTGAACCTGGAGCCAGGGAAGGCCATGTGCGATAATGGCGCAAAGCTGGTGGCGGCCCTATCCCGGGTGAAAAACTCACATATGTGCCCCTCTCTGCTCACCGGGTCCCATGGCGGCACTGCTGGCAGTGATATATTGAGCTCTGTGGATAGACATTGTTATGTAGGCCCTCTGGAATCTGTGTTACTAAGGATATCACTGTTTTGAGGATACTCTGGCGCTTTTATGCGATGGCTGGCAATGTTATGTTTTCTGGGGATCAGCAATAAAGTGATGTGTCATGATCTAGGGGAAATAGATCAGTGTATTTTGGGGATACGGTCTATACTTCTAGGAGTTAGTCTTGTTTCTAAATAATGCTGTTATTTTTTTCTTTTCTTTCTCTTGTTGGAAAGCTTTTTGGGATTGATGATACTAATATAGCACTCTCGCAAAATATTGTGCAGCATCTTTTTTGCCCAAGTTATCTTTCCATCTGTATAAGCTTTAAATGTTATTAGTCAAAATATAATAAAATTATAAATAATCCATGTTTGGTTATTATTTATCCTGATTCTGTGAGTGATTCAATATTTTTATCATTATCCATAAATAGCTGTCTACAAATATGTCAAGGGCTGTCACATTGTAGAAGGATCATCTTTATTCTCATTTGCACAAGGAAAGACTAGAAGCAATGGGATGAAACTAAATGGGAGGACACACAGATTAGATATTAGAAAAAACTTTTTGACAGTTAGGGTGATTAATGAGTGGAACAGGCTGCCACGAGAGGTGGTGAGTTCCCCTTCAATGGACGTCTTCAAACAGAGGCTGGACAGACATCTGTCTGAGATGATCTAGTGAATCCTGCTTTGAGCAGGGGGTTGGACCAGATGACCCAGGAGGTCCCTTCCAACTCTACCATTCTATGATTCTATGATTCTATGAAATTACACTCTTCAGCCCTGGTATGTTTGGAGCTAGAATAGGGCAACCATTGGCTTTTATTAAGCCATACTGTACATTTAAAAGCTTCCAATTTAATAGAGGTATTTACTGTCAAATTCCATATACACTTCTCTGAATGTCATATTACAAAGACATTTCTATTCTAGAGCAATGTAAAGGCACAGTGCTATCAAAGCAAAATTTATATTTTAATTCATTCACTCTATGTTATTTGGGTAACATGATAACTCCAAGTTAAGATAACCCAGTAGATATATTCGTAGTCCAGTAAACCTCCAGTTAACACTTCAATATTATCATGAGTGGTGCTGAATGATAGCCTCAGATCTGTTACATTTGTAACAACCGGTATCACATCAACCTTTTTTGTTCATTTTCAGAAATCTTGTACATTAAGAAATAAACTCCGTGACACAGAACAAAATGAGCTCTAGTACAGGTTTTTCTTTTCAGAAGCTCTTTTTTGAGTGAAAAAAAATATATAAAAATACTATTTGCATAAAAATACAAATGTGTTCTTTTTATTTCTTTTATACCAACAGTGCTTTGGGGAAAGAGTGTAAAGTAGAAGAGATCTTAAAAGTATAATTTCCAGGATTTAATTTAATAAACTCAGGATGCAAAATTTAAGATTGCCAAGTATGCATTAGCTTATAAATGCCCAACTATGATCAATTTCTAATCAGCATATCCATTCTATTATTTTTTTCACTTTCTGGCTGCGGTCACACGAGCGATGATTCTCTCATGCTAGATAATAAGGCTGATTATGCTAATGACACTCAGCTTAAACTCTGATCAGTATCATGCTACTGTGCTCTGATCCTCTAGCATGAGAGAATCACAGCACAGGTGCGAAGATGGACGATTTCTCCATTTTCTGCATTGTCTGGATGACATCCGAGTGCAGTCCGATTTTTCACATAGACCCATAGATTTGAATGGGTACACATGATCCGATTATCGAATGTACTCGCAGTATGGAGTGATTTTTTTTTCACATGCTGTGAATGCAATGCAGACCTGCACTGTTCCATAGCATAACATTGGTCCGAGTGCTATCTGATAAAACATCGGGTAGCACTCGTCCGAGATATACGCTCGTGTGAGCGAGTCCTTATTCTGCAAGGGTCTGTTTTTCTATGCGTTGCTTAAAAAAGTCGAAGACCAATCTGTACTCCTGTAGAACAGGTGAAAGAATTCTATACTCACATGTAGTAAAAGTGCATAGTTTCTCACAGACCCAAATGTGTCAGCACCTTCCCAATTAAGAATCAAATGTGATCAAAAACCCAGTCAACAGTTTGTGATGCTTGTTAGTTTATGTGGGTTCCCTGATGTGGTTGTTGAATTCCTGAGCAAACTTGGGTGAGGCTTAAATTTCTTTATTCTGGCACCAGCAATGAATGTTGAAAGTGTACAATGTTTTTACAATTTACATACAATCTATATTTCAAGTTTGCTTGTTTTTTTACTGGTTTGGGGTTAAGAAGATCAATTTGTTTGGTTTTTAGCAATAGTTTATAAACCAAACGACCACAGCAATTATAAAAATGATACATCCTTTATCTGTAAATCAATAGTTAAATAACATAACACTTCTTTTAATTGTTGATTTACAAATAAAGGATTTAGAATGTTTATAATTGCTGTGGTTGTTTGGTTTATAAACTGTTATTAAAAACCAAACCAAATGATCTTATCATATCTATATGCATAACAACGCTTAGCGTGCTACTTAAGGACATTATTTGCTGATTATAACTCTGGTTTGGGGTTAGTTAGACTTTGAGGTAAGTAAGAATTTTTATTATAGCTTTTGAGATTCTAAAGATTTTCATGTAACTAACTTTATTCTGCATAACTTAATTAAAAATATGTGCACACATTAATTAGATCAGATTGCACTTGTAGATTACACTGGGTACAATTCAAACTCTGCAATAGTCACTGGCTCTGATGACAGTATGTTTCCATTCATTCAGTATTTCACATGAGCTATACGTGTATTTGACTTTTTATGCAGATAATCTGTATATGAAATGTGTCTTAGTGGCATTGACAATATTGTTATTATAACTATTATTAAAGAGATTCTGTCAGTAGGATCAACCCCTCTATATGGTGTGGTAAAGCGACTTGCTCAGCTCTCCAGAGGCAGACACCGGACACATGGTTTGGGTTAACTTCCTGCTGGTTTATTCAGTAGCATAAACTCCAGAAGCGTCCCATAAAAATAAACAGTCCCTCTCGAGGTTAACGGGAAAAAACAAAAAGATAAGGTATGACAGAGTCCAATGGTAAGTGAGGCTCTGCTCGCTGCAGGTAGCACAGTGAACTCTTCAGCAACACCAGTCCTCCGGTGTTGCTCTCTGGTTTCACTCAGACAAGGGAGAAAAAGAAGGTGCATATGTAAAAATGCGCACACCTCAATACAATAATAAATAAAATTACAAGCTTTATTAGACTCCTTTAAAAACACTAAAAAAGCACACACATGATTTCCAAATTCAAAATACACAATCGGTGATACAAACAATATATATATTCTCCTCTAATAAATAGCATAGGTCCTTACATTATCTTCGTATAAATGTCATATATAGATATCTCACAAGAAGTATATAGGAGTCACCGTGATGACTCTCTTTATCTTAGCTAGCATGCAACTGGGTCATACCATCAATACTTGATTAATATATTAGAGTGGGTATGCACATCATATACCGATGTTCAGCTACATCACAGAACATGTTATATAAATCCAATTCTTATCATCAATATATGACTAAGATATTTAGGGCTACTCATGCCCTTAATATGCTAATGTCCTGCTGAAATGCATGTTGTGCACTCCTAGTCAGTGCCATTGTTATATATCAGCCTGTGCCAAAACCCAAACCTAGTATATGAAAGTATTTTACATGACCTAAGTGGAAAAAAACGCAAACAGATCATGACATGCCAATAGCCATATTACCCCCCAAAAAAACTTGTGCGGATCTGGTGACAAACCCACCATAATAAATTCGCCTGTACAAAAACTCAGGACTAGTATATGAGAGATATCTTACATGACTTAAATAATTAATGCCACAATCAAATCATAGCACACCAATAGCTAAATCACCCCCAAGAGATCATGTGTGGATCCAATGACAAACCCACGCGTATCGCTGTGAAAACACAGCTTCATCAGGGAAAGTCTGTATGAAATGAGTGATATGCCAGGTATATAAGCCCATAAAATCAAAGGAAATGAATTACCAGTGGTTGCATCGACATGCTGAAAGCACAGGAGAACTTTCGTCCAGTGCCATAATAGACGCCCGGGCATGCTTATTACACATAGGAAATGACGTCACAGCCCATCCGGATCGTAACCAAGAATACCAATTCCCAGCCCTTCATCTCAATCACAGAAGCACTGCCCACAGTACTCATGCGCACTGCAAACAAGAGCTATTCTCTCCCGAGAAATTTCTTAAGAGATGCCATGGACATCAGTCTCTGATAGCACAGTAAGTATGCAGGAAAAACAAGATCTCATCATGCTTGTGATAAATGTTTGTGTATAGATCCCTGAGTATGCAAATTTTTTTTTATGTTGCAACATAAATATGAATGCATGCTTTGGTTTCACCCAAACACAGCCTGGAGACTTCCCTCTCCAGATCACACACGTCACAGAAACAAAGCTGACTGAGCATTTAAGCCTGCTCAGCCACACCCTGAGTGGGAGGTATGGGGAATGACTTTCCTCCCATCTCTATGTCATTCCCATAAAACCACACCCTTTTAAAGAGGTAACCCCCAGCATATAACATGCTGGCAGAAATTCCGTTGGTCTTAGATGAGACAGGAGAGCATCCTGAGTGACACATACCTCCCCTCGCATATAAAACCAGTGACTCTGTCACAATGGGCATGTAGATCATAAGAAGCTGAATAAAATGATACCTTCATATCTGCAATCTGATGTCTTATTTAACATAAATCCATGTTTTTCTTATATGCAAATGAGCTGTTCCAGGCTATGGACGAGACACTGATCTGCATGAGAATCAGTCTCCAGAGATTGTTTTAAATAAACGGGGACATTACCAGTGTGAAACATGTAGCTGATATAGAACAGGTGAATTAAATATTGTCTTTTTACAAACATTATTTGGAGCTCTCTGAGCTCTGCTGTATTGCAACAATATTTCAACCCTGTCTGCCTGTGAGATGGAAGCTGAAGCTAAGAGGAGCCTGCAGATATGTTAGGTATAATGACACACAGCTCTGCAGTGAGATCAGCATGGCAGAGAGCGGCCATTACATATCAAATTGGTAATGCCTCCTTTTATTTAATACAACCTCTGGATGCAGATTCTCATGCAGATCAGTGTTCGGCCCATAGATCTTGACAGCTTATTTACATATAAGAAAAATGTGGATTTCTCTTGAATAAGACATCATATCACAGATATCAAGGTATCATTATATTAAGCTTCCTATGACCTACATGCCCATATAGATAGCTTAGGAGGGTTTATTCTACTGACAGATTCCTTTTAAAGAAGATGTCCCAGTTTTTTTTCCCCAATACCTCAAATTTGTGTGTCAGTAATATATTTGTAAGTTTATTAAAATGCTTACCATTCACTATTTTCCCCAGTTATCAGTTAAACTCCATTCTTCTTCTAGCCTGCAAGACATTTCTTCTGCTTTGCTGGTTCAGACTGTTTGGCAGGGGAAAGGGAGCTTATTCAGTCTAAGTCTAGGTGACTATTTATGAGGCTTCAAAGAGAATTGAGAAAATGACTTCCGGTCTACACATAAACCCCTCTGTGAATCAGATAATCTGATTTCCGGTCACATGTGCTAGAAGAGGACCAAAGTAGTGCCATTAAAAACTGGGAAACAGGTGTAACAATCTCGGTCACAGAGGGTGCAACCGCCAAGAGGCCCTGGTGGGACATCCACCATCGTCCGCGGCTATTTCAGCTGAAAAGTATTGCAGTGCAGAGACTCGCCGGCTCCCTGCGCTGCAATACATGCTGCTGGACAAACAGAGTCCAGAAACTGAAATCATTGTGCCAGCCACGAGTGGTGCATTGTAGTGACATCAGGCACTGCCTGTCGCCTTTATGCTGAAGTCATTTGCTGGCTTCCACGCTGGCTATAGAAGAGGAAGCCTCACAGCATGGGAGCAGAGGAAGGTAAGAAGAATGGAGGACATTATACCAGGAAAGGGAGACATTATAACAAGAAGGGCCAAGGATGGGTGACATTATACCAGGAAAGGGCCAGCATAGAAGACCTTATACCAGGAAAAGGAGACATTATAGCAGGATGGAGGATATTATACCCGGATGGGGAACATTATACCAGTGAAGGGATACATAATAGGAGGAATGGGCCCCCGGATGGAGGACATTATACTAGGAGAGGGAGACATTATACCAAGAAGGGGCCTAGGATGGAGGACATTTTACCAGTATGGGGGACATGATTTCTGGAAGGGACCCAGGATAGTGGACATTATCACAGGAAGGTGCCCATGATGGGGGACATTATACCTAGAAGAAGCCAAGGATTCTGGATATTAAACCAGGATAGGGAATATTATATTTGGAAGAGGTCAGGGTAGAGGACATTATATCAGGAAGAGGCCAAGGATGGGGGACATAATAACAGGAATGAATAGATGAAAACTACCGCACTCCTGGGGTGATGGTGGTGCCCAGGTAGGGTTACAAGCCCGTAATCATGTAGAGAAGTAAACTGGCACTCAGAAGACTCATGGGTTCTTTTATAACTTTTAATAAAGTAGTGTAGAAAATAAACAACAGACGTTTCGGTCACATTAGACCTTCATCGGTGTACTACAAAAATTAAAATGGCAGTAAGTATCATATAGACATATATAAACAATACGGATGTGACCAAACATGATCAAATCAAACCAATTTGTCATACAAAAGTGCTTAAAGGGAATACAAGATGGGAAAGACAGGATGGGAAGGGAAGGAGGATGAGGAGGGGGATTGGTGGCAGAGCCTGAATACTTGTAGAAAGGAACCTACCAGTATGCAGAAATGGATATATTAAAGCAGTAGCCTATTAGGTTCTGTAAGCTGTGGGGATAAAAATAAAGGCATAAATGCCATGGACTAAGGCTATTGCTAGAGTGGAGAGTAAAGGCATGGTCCCTGTGAAGTTACCTGGAGATGTGTGGTAGCCGGACACGGTGTCCACCGTTTGTCTGGAGGTCCTATGAGGGACTCAGGACCTATTGGGTCTTAAATAGGTGGTTGAGAGGGTTAAGGGTCACTCACTGGGCTAATCATTAGAAAGAAATACAACCGAAGAAGAGGAGGACGAGGAGAGGCAGCACCAACAGGAGGCGACAGGAGCTTCGTCAGGGTCACACACTCCCAGGTATGACCCCATTAGTTGTGAACATTTCGTCACGATCCCTCAGCTTAGCGGAACTATCGGTGTTACAGAAAGTCCTGTCTTTCTGCCCGTCTTACAAGTGTAATACTTTTGGTTTAGAGATGGATTTACAGAGATTTTTCAGATCCATTATACTCAAGGCTCACTTTTCTCAGGAGGTCATTTCCAACACCACCACACCTATCATCAATCCTGTCAGCATCACAGCGGCTAGCTTTGGATTAAAGAATAAAAGTACCTATCGACCCCCTCAGAACTACCATGCTGCAGAAACTTTCATCGATTTAATTAAACAATCCTTCCAAAAATTACGATCAGATATTGATCTAGGCCGGTTACATTACCAACAGAATCTGTCCTCTTTGGACAGACAAGCACTAAAAACACTCCAATCTGATTCTTCCATTATCATCAAATCAGCAGACAAGGGCGGGGCGATAGTGGTAATGGACAAATTTACCTATCTGAGAGAGATCCATAGACAACTAGACGACAACTCAGTGTATGAGAGACTTACACACGACTCCACATCCACTATTAGGGAGGCTATCTCCAAAACCCTGGAACACCATTGCGTCCAGGGAACAATTGACAATAAAACCCGGGAATTTTTAACCAATACCTTCCCAGTCACTCCAGTGTTTTACACCTTACCGAAAATTCACAAGGATCTCGAAAACCCCCTGGGCCGTCCTATAGTCGCTGCCACTAATTCCATTCTATCACCTTTAGCGATTTTCTTGGAAAAAATATTGACCCCTTTGGTTAAACAGACCACATCCTTCATCCTTGACACAGGAGCCTTCCTTGCCATTATTAAAGAGATTGCACAGATCCACCCAGAGTCCCTACTAGTCACCCTTGATGTCAATAATCTTTATACCTCCATCCCACATGAGAAAGGAATCACTTGTGTAAAAAACCTACTGGAAATTTCCCATACACCACCAGATATCAGCTGCCTCTGCTTAGATATTTTAAACTTGGTCCTGTCTAAAAATTTCTTCTTATTCCAGGACACCTTTTACCTACAGAAACAGGGTACCGTGATGGGGTCCAATGTAGCCCCCCCGTATGCTAACTGCTTCAAGTCAACATTTGAGGAAGAGGTAGTATACACGAATTCATTATTTAAGACCCACTCTAGGTTATGGAAGCGATTCATAGATGATGTATTTTGGCTGTTGGAGCTGAAAAGAGGACATCGGTAAACCAGGGGAGGAGTCCTGAGGAGATAATTTGCATATTCCCACTGCATTTTGGGGTAAGTGAAGAGTCTCCGCGAGCTCAAAGAACACTGCATTTTGGCTGTTGGAGCTGAAAAGAGGACATCGGTAAACCAGGGGAGGAGTCCTGAGGAGATAATTTGCATATTCCCACTGCATTTTGGGGTAAGTGAAGAGTCTCCGCGAGCTCAAAGAACACTGGATTTTGGCTGTTGGAGCTGAAAAGAGGACATCGGTAAACCAGGGGAGGAGTCCTGAGGAGATAATTTGCATATTCCCACTGCATTTTTGGGTAAGTGAAGAGTCTCCGCGAGCTCAAAGAACACTGGATTTTGGCTGTTGGAGCTGAAAAGAGGACATCGGTAAACCAGGGGAGGAGTCCTGAGGAGATTATTTGCATATTCCCACTGCATTTTGGGGTAAGTGAAGAGTCTCCGCGAGCTCAAAGAACACTGGATTTTGGCTGTTGGAGCTGAAAAGAGGACATCGGTAAACCAGGGGAGGAGTCCTGAGGAGATAATTTGCATATTCCCACTGCATTTTGGGGTAAGTGAAGAGTCTCCGCGAGCTCAAAGAACACTGGATTTTGGCTGTTGGAGCTGAAAAGAGGACATCGGTAAACCAGGCGAGGAGTCCTGAGGAGATAATTTGCATATTCCCACTGCATTTTGGGTAAGTGAAGAGTCTCCGCGAGCTCAAAGAACACTGGATTTTGGCTTTTGGAGCTGCAAAGAGGACATCGGTAAACCAGGGGAGGAGTCCTGAGGAGATAATTTGCATATTCCCACTGCATTTTGGGGTAAGTGAAGAGTCTCCGCGAGCTCAAAGAACACTGGATTTTGGCTGTTGGAGCTGAAAAGAGGACATCGGTAAACCAGGGGAGGAGTCCTGAGGAGATTATTTGCATATTCCCACTGCATTTTGGGGTAAGTGAAGAGTCTCCGCGAGCTCAAAGAACACTGGATTTTGGCTGTTGGAGCTGAAAAAAGGACATCGGTAAACCAGGGGAGGAGTCCTGAGGAGATAATTTTCATATTCCCACTGCATTTTGGGGTAAGTGAAGAGTCTCCGCGAGCTCAAAGAACACTGCATTTTGGCTGTTGGAGCTGAAAAGAGGACATCGGTAAACCAGGGGAGGAGTCCTGAGGAGATAATTTGCATATTCCCACTGCATTTTGGGGTAAGTGAAGAGTCTCCGCGAGCTCAAAGAACACTGGATTTTGGCTGTTGGAGCTGAAAAGAGGACATCGGTAAACCAGGGGAGGAGTCCTGAGGAGATAATTTGCATATTCCCACTGCATTTTTGGGTAAGTGAAGAGTCTCCGCGAGCTCAAAGAACACTGGATTTTGGCTGTTGGAGCTGAAAAGAGGACATCGGTAAACCAGGGGAGGAGTCCTGAGGAGATTATTTGCATATTCCCACTGCATTTTGGGGTAAGTGAAGAGTCTCCGCGAGCTCAAAGAACACTGGATTTTGGCTGTTGGAGCTGAAAAGAGGACATCGGTAAACCAGGGGAGGAGTCCTGAGGAGATAATTTGCATATTCCCACTGCATTTTGGGGTAAGTGAGGAGTCTCCGCGAGCTCAAAGAACACTGGATTTTGGCTGTTGGAGCTGTAAAGAGGACATCGGTAAACCAGGGGAGGAGTCCTGAGGAGATAATTTGCATATTCCCACTGCATTTTGGGGTAAGTGAAGAGTCTCCGCGAGCTCAAAGAACACTGGATTTTGGCTGTTGGAGCTGAAAAGAGGACATCGGTAAACCAGGGGAGGAGTCCTGAGGAGATAATTTGCATATTCCCACTGCATTTTGGGGTAAGTGAAGAGTCTCCGCGAGCTCAAAGAACACTGGATTTTGGCTGTTGGAGCTGAAAAGAGGACATCGGTAAACCGCGTGCCGCATTTTGAAGCATTTTTCACTGTTTTCAGAACATTAACAGTAAGAACATGGAAGAGTCCAGGAGCCATTTGGTGAGCTGCATATCCTGCTACATGTTCACAGACTTGCCAGTGGAAAAGCCAAACTTCACATGCCAGAAATGCAAGCTTGTGTCCCTGTTGGAGGAAAAGTTGCGAAATCTAGAAGAGAGGTTAACTACCTTGAAAATCATTAAGGAAGGTGAAGAGTTCTTAGACAGAGCAGAATTATCTCTTCATGATTCAGAAAGAGAAGAAATTCGAACTGCACCTGATGAAACAGAGGAATGGAAGCATGTGACCCACAGAAGCAGGAGGATCGAGAGGCAGTCAGCACCCATACTGCTCAGGAACCAGTACCAGGCTCTCATGCAGGAGAACCATGAAGAAATACAGCAAAATAAGACTTTGTCAGCAATGAATAACCTTGTAAGCCCTCAGAATCCTCCTGGATGGAAAAAGAAGAGTGTTGTGAAGAAAAAACGGAGAGTGGTGGTCATGGGGGATTCCCTGTTAAGAGGAACAGAGGCCGCTATCTGCAGACCAGACATAACCTCAAGAGAAATGTGCTGTCTTCCAGGAGCAAAAATTAAAGATTTGTCTGACAGGATATCAAGACTCTTCAGACCTACAGATCACTACCCATTCCTGCTAGTACATGTGGGGACAAATGACACCGCAAGAAAGGACCTGGAAACCATCAGCAGTGACTTTGAAGACTTAGGCAAGAAAGTGAAAGATTTGGGAGCGCAGGTGGTCTTCTCATCCATCCTCCCAGTGGATGGCCATGGAACAATGAGGTGGAATAAGATTCTACAGGTGAACAATAGAGATGAGCGTTGTTCTACTCGAACTGTTCGCCAATCTCAAATTCGAGCTGTTTTGGGCGGTGTTCGAGCCGTTCGGCGAACACGAACAATTTGAGGTTATGTTTGATAACTGTTCGTGCACCAAAATCATAACTGGATTTTTTTCTCAGTAATGATGAAAATTAATGTTAATACGCAGTTTGAGTGTACAGCGGGGTGGGGGGAGGGGCAGGGGATGGATCTCTGCAGGAACAATGAAGATCTCCATTTTTTTTCTCTTTCCCGCATTTGCAGTGGGGAGGTGCAATCTGTCAGCCTATCAGCAGCGCACACACGGAGCGAAGTGCTTTTTTTCACACAAGCAAGGGCATATGTCATTGGCAGTGTATGTCACATGTCCTTGCCCTATAAGACCAAGCCATTTTCCCCGTCGCCACCATTTTCTCACTGCTGCAGCTGCGTGTTAGACGGCACCGCTGTTGCTGTGTGCGCTATACCTTGTTAATTTCAAGCCAATTTTCGCACAAATCTACAGATAGCTTGGGAGTAGGGAATAGTTGTGATTGCAGTCCTTTTAAGGACTAGGTTACAGCATTTCCTACGACTTTTATCAGGGAGGTCTGTGCTCTTAAATAGATAGGTTGTGGGAGTAAAGACTAATTGTAATTGGAGTCCTTTTCAGGACTAGGTTACATGAGTTCCTATCAGTTTTTGCCAGGCAGGTCTGTGCCAGTGCTGTGCAAGTTTTTTTCACAGCATTTGGCTGAATCTAGCAAAGCTAATCCTTTTTGGCCTATTGCAGAGTGTGTTAGTCAGTGGAGTAGCCTATCTGTGTTGCAAGATATAACACCTGTGTATAGAATACCAATTTTTTTACTGTACCTAGTGAAGTAAAATCTTTTGGGCATAGCATCATTCTATTAGTCCATCTATACTGACCTCCATCAGGTTGCAAACTGAATATAATTTTTTTCTGCATCTAGCTCTGAAAAAATATTTGGGCTTCTAGCAGTGTGTGGGACTTGGTCTATTAGTCCATCTATACTGACCTCCATCAGGTTGCAAATTAAAAATAATTTTTTTCTTCATTTAGCTTTGAAAAAATATTTGGGCTTCTAGCAGTGTGTGGGACTTGTTCTATTAGTCCTTCTATACTGACCTCCAGCAGGTTGCAAATTGAATATAATTTTTTTCTGCATCTAGCTCTGAAAAAATAGTTGGGCTTCTAGCGGTGTGTGGGACTTGGTCTATTAGTCCATCTATACTGACCTCCATCAGGTTGCAAATTAAAAATAATTTTTTTCTGCATCTAGCTCTGAAAAAATATTTGGGCTTCTAGCAGTGTGTGGGACTTGGTCTATTAGTCCATCTATACTGACCTCCATCAGGTTGCAAATTAAAAATAATTTTTTTCTGCATCTAGCTCTGAAAAAATATTTGGGCTTCTAGCAGTGTGTGGGACTTGGTCTATTAGTCCATCTATACTGACCTCCATCAGGTTGCAAATTAAAAATAATTTTTTTCTGCATCTAGCTCTGAAAAAATATTTGGGCTTCTAGCAGTGTGTGGGACTTGGTCTATTAGTCCATCTATACTGACCTCCATCAGGTTGCAAATTAAAAATATTTTTTTTCTTCATTTAGCTCTGAAAAAATATTTGGGCTTCTAGCAGTGTGTGGGACTTGTTCTATTAGTCCTTCTATACTGACCTCCAGCAGGTTGCAAATTGAATATAATTTTTTTCTGCATCTAGCTCTGAAAAAATAGTTGGGCTTCTAGCGGTGTGTGGGACTTGGTCTATTAGTCCATCTATACTGACCTCCATCAGGTTGCAAATTAAAAATATTTTTTTTCTGCATCTAGCTCTGAAAAAATATTTGGGCTTCTAGCAGTGTGTGGGACTTGGTCTATTAGTCCATCTATACTGACCTCCATCAGGTTGCAAATTAAAAATAATTTTTTTCTGCATCTAGCTCTGAAAAAATATTTGGGCTTCTAGCGGTGTGTGGGACTTGGTCTATTAGTCCATCTATACTGACCTCCATCAGGTTGCAAATTAAAAATAATTTTTTTCTGCATCTAGCTCTGAAAAAATATTTGGGCTTCTAGCAGTGTGTGGGACTTGGTCTATTAGTCCATCTATACTGACCTCCATCAGGTTGCAAATTAAAAATAATTTTTTTCTGCATCTAGCTCTGAAAAAATATTTGGGCTTCTAGCGGTGTGTGGGACTTGGTCTATTAGTCCATCTATACTGACCTCCATCAGGTTGCAAATTAAAAATAATTTTTTTCTGCATCTAGCTCTGAAAAAATATTTGGGCTTCTAGCAGTGTGTGGGACTTGGTCTATTAGTCCATCTATACTGACCTCCATCAGGTTGCAAATTAAAAATAATTTTTTTCTTCATTTAGCTCTGAAAAAATATTTGGGCTTCTAGCAGTGTGTGGGACTTGTTCTATTAGTCCTTCTATACTGACCTCCAGCAGGTTGCAAATTGAATATAATTTTTTTCTGCATCTAGCTCTGAAAAAATAGTTGGGCTTCTAGCGGTGTGTGGGACTTGGTCTATTAGTCCATCTATACTGACCTCCATCAGGTTGCAAATTAAAAATAATTTTTTTCTGCATCTAGCTCTGAAAAAATATTTGGGCTTCTAGCAGTGTGTGGGACTTGGTCTATTAGTCCATCTATACTGACCTCCATCAGGTTGCAAATTAAAAATAATTTTTATCTGCATCTACAGTACCTCTGAAAAAATATTTGGGCTTCTAGCAGTGTGTGGGACTATTTGTATTAGTCCATCTATACTGACCTCCATCAGGTTGCAAATTCAAAATAATTTTTTTCTGCATCTAACCCAGCCAATAGTTTTGGCCTAATACCACAGTTTGGCCACTCAGCTCTGCTCGGTTACCATCCATTGTTTTTTTGTGCAAACAACTCCAGAGTTGTGAATTAGTTAACCACCAAAATGAGTGGAAAAAGGCCTGCTGCTGGTGGAAAGGGGAATAGGCGTGTTGGGAAGGGGAAAAAAGGTTGTGTCCGTGGGGTAGGTGTTAAAGCAACAGTAACATCTGCAGAAGAAAGACCATCTTCCAGCCAAACTAAAATGTCTACTTCTTTTAGCGGACAATGTGATAAGATCCCTTTCTTACGGCCACGCCAATCGCTACAAATTCCAGATGAGGCACAAAAACAGCAGGTGCTTCAACGGATATCAAGTGCTCCTTTAAGTGGGCTCTCCTCCACATCAACTTCAACATCACAAATACTCCAGTCCTCAAAGGTGTCACCCAAATCGCACTTGCTTCCTCACAGCTCCCAAATCTCCAGCTGCCCGTCTGAGTATGAGGTAGAACAGATGGTTGAGTCTGCAGAGCTGTTTACTCATACTATAGCCTGGGAATCAGAGGTCGACTCCAGCGCTTCTGTGAATCCAGACGAGGAAATGATCTGCACTGATGCCCAGAATCTTTATGAGTCGGATCCAGGACCAGAAGCAGAAGGTTCTGACCATAATGTAGACCCTCATTCCCAAACTGTAACTCCTGTTGGTGGAGACAATGAGGAAGACGATGATAAGACTCAAATACCTGATTGGAGCGACAACTTTAGTTTTTTGTCAGGGCAGGAACAGGTTGGCTCTGAGGACGACGGGTGTGATAACGCACAGGGTGATGATGATGAGGTCGGAGATCCCACTTACTGTCAACCCACAGTCAGCCAAGAGATGAGGTCAGCAGAGGAGGTGGAGGAAGATGCTAGTGACGACGAGGTCAGGTTGCGCCTTCCTGGACAGAGACGTAGTACTGGAAGCACGTCAACAACTGCATCCTCAAACACAACTCTGCCTCTCACCACAAGTCGTGGTGGCTCTTCAGGTCGCATGGGTGCTAAGCCTTGCATAGCCTGGGCATTTTTTCAGATCGATAAAGATGACCCAACTCGTGTTATCTGTAACATTTGTCAGCAAAAGCTAAGTAGAGGCCAAAAAATACATAGTTTGAGTACTTCATGCATGAACCGGCACATGGACATGAAGCATAAGTTGCAGTGGGAAGCTCAGTGTGCTACAATGCGGCCTAGCCGGCCGGGCCAATCACCGTCTGCCATATCTTGTGCATCCGCGGCCTCTTCATCCTCTGTGACTGGGGGGACAGCAGTCACACCTGTTTTGGGGCGCAGACCTGCCACCTCTTTACCCGCAACAGCCAGCGTGATTGGCAGGTCATCATTTTCTTTGGAGGTGGTAACACCAGCTGGTGTTGAGCGCTGTCCGACATCGATAGCACCACCTTTGGATCAAGGCAACCTAACATGTCCGCCTGCATCTTCCTCACAGACCGGCAGTTTGCCGGGGACACCCTTATCAACCCCGTCTAAGCACAATAGCCAGCCCTCGGTCCCTCAGATGTGGACAAGTAAAAGACCATTTCCTCCTAGCCATGAGAAAGCTAAGAGGTTGAATTTCACCATCTGCAAGCTCTTGGCTACAGAAATGCTGCCTTTCCGCCTGGTGGACACAGAGGATTTTCGAGACCTTATGTCCGTCGCAGTGCCCCAGTACCAGATGCCCAGTCGGCACTACTTCTCAAAGAAAGGTGTGCCTGCGCTCCACCAGCATGTCGCACACAACATCACCGCTTCTTTGAGAAACTCTGTGTGTGACAGGGTGCATTTCACCACAGACACTTGGACGAGTAGGCATGGACAGGGGCGTTACATGTCGCTGACTGGGCACTGGGTAACTATGGTGACAGCAGGACAAGGGGCTGCTGTCCAAGTCTTGCCGTCCCCACGAGTTGTGCATCAATCCTCTTTATGTCAAAGTTCCTCCACTGCTTCTGCCTCCTCAACCTCCTCTCGGTCTTCCACCTGCACCCAAAGCCTGTCTGCTCATGCCACAAGCTTTCTAACTGCGCAGAAGGGATCCTGCACACCTCCTTACTATGCTGGCAGTAGGGCTCAACGTCATCAGGCGGTTTTTACATTGAAATGTCTGGGAAATGTGAGTCACACAGCTGAGGAGTTGTGGTCAGCTCTGGAGAACCAATTTCATGAATGGTTGTCTCCACTGGACCTGAAACCAGGGAAGGCCGTGTGCGACAATGCTGCAAACCTGGGTGCGGCCCTTCACCGGGGCAATGTCACACACGTGCCTTGTATGGCTCATGTGTTGAACCTGGTTGTCCAGCAATTTTTAGCCCACTATCCCAGACTAGATGGCCTTCTGCAGAGGGCACGGTCGCTGTGTGCTCACTTCCGCCGTTCGCATCCCGCAGCTCAGCGACTTACATCTCTACAGAAGTCGTTGGGCCTGCCACTTCACCGGCTAAAATGCGATGTGCCTACCCGGTGGAATTCAACTCTGCACATGTTGCAGCGACTGTGGCAGCACCGACAAGCCCTGGTGCAATACGTTCTGACGTATAGCCTGGGCCAACGAGATTCAGAGGTGGGGCAAATCACGCTGGAGGAGTGGTCTCAGATCAGGGACCTATGCACCCTTCTGCACAGTTTTGAAATGGCGACGAAGATGTTTAGTGCTGACGATGCCATTATCAGCATGACTATTCCGGTGATTTACATGCTGGAGCACATGTTAAACAGAATTCGGAGTCAGGTGGTGGCACAAGAGGAGGTGGAGGAAGTAGAGGAGGAGGAGTTGTATGCGGAAGGGCTAACATCTGCAAGGTCCAGACGGTCGGCAGCACCAAGGCGGCAGGCATGTGAGGGTGGGGGAGATGGTTTAACCAGGGCGCATGGTAGCAGCCAAACTAGTGAGGAAGGTGCAGGAGCCCAGGAAGAAGTGGAGGACGAACTGATGGAAGACTCATCAGATGAGGGAGACCTTGATCACATTTCTGTTGTGCGAGGTTGGGGGGAGAGGACAGAGGAAGGAAGCATGATTGTTACCTCGCCACCAACACAACAGGGACTTTTTGCTCCTTGATTGCGTAACACACATGAGTGCCTTCTTGCTGCACTACCTGCAACATGACCCTCGAATTGTGAGAATTAGAAATAATCCTGACTACTGGGTTGCCACACTGTTAGATCCCCGGTACAAAAGTAAATTTGCAGAAATTATTCCTGCCATAGAAAGGGATGCACGCATGCAGGAGTATCAGCAGAGACTGTTGCAGAATCTTACATGTGCTTTTCCACAAAATACCAGTGGTGCACGTAGTGAATCTCACAGTTCCAACTTGCCAACCGTGGGACCGTCAAGTGTTCAGCACTCAAACCGTAACAGAACCACAGTATCTGCTGGTAACATCAATTTTGCGGAATCATTTCACCACTTTTTTAGCCCATCCTTTGCAAGGCCACAGGAGACAAGAAGTCTGACACATAGTCAACGCCTAGAGACGATGGTACAGGAGTATCTCCAAGTAAACATTGAAGCCACGACTGTGTCACTGGACCCTTGCTCTTTTTGGGCTTCCAATCTGGATAAATGGCCGGAGCTAGCCACTTACGCCTTGGAGATCTTGTCATGCCCCGCAGCCAGCGTTCTGTCTGAACGTGTGTTCAGCGCTGCTGGTGGTGTGCTGACAGATAAGCGCACGCGGCTCTCCACTGATAATGTAGACAGACTCACGTTCATAAAGATGAACAAATCATGGATCCGAAACGACTTTTCTACCCCTGTGTCATCCTGGGGAGAGTAAAAGCTTGATGATTGGTTAAAATCACCCTACCAACCGTTTTAAGCTTTCAAATTACTAATCATGTTTATCTGTATCTTGACTGGAAAATAATTTGGGCTTTGTAGCAGTGTGCAGCACTGATCCTATTAGGCCATCTATACTAAAGCTTCACCAGATTTAAAATTAAAAATAATTTTTAGCTGTATCTAGCCCGGAAAATAATTGTGGGGCTCCGAGATGCGCAAGGCACATAAGTGCCTTCTTGCTGCACTACCTGCAGCATGACCCTCATATTGTCAGAATTCGAAGTAATCATGACTACTGGGTTGCCACACTCTTAGATCCCCCAAACTTTTCGATCAACCTTTTCATTTTAATAAAGACCAAAAAAATGGTCATTTTTGAAATTATAAGCATTAGCAGGTTGTTAGAAACTGAAATCAAACAGTTTTCAACTCAAAACTTTATTCTAGGTGATGTTACATTTTCACATAGGACCCCTTGTTCGAAAGGAGCTTCTGAACTCTCTCGTCCATTGAATTTGTCAGGTTTTGGATGGTTTCTGCTTCAATTGTTTTGCATGAGGACAGAATACCCTCCCAGAGCTGTTGCTTAGATGTGAACTGCCTCCCGCCATCATAGACACTCCTTTTAATGATGCTCCAAAGGTTCTGAATGGGGTAGAGGTCAGGGGAGCATGGGGGTCACACCATAAGTTTGTCCCCTTTTATGCCCATATCAGCCAGAGATGCAGATGTTTTATGTGCAGCATGAGATGGTGCATTATCATGCAGAAAAATGATCTTGCTGTGAAATACACGGTTCTTCTTCTTGAACCATGGCAGGAAGTGCTGTTTGAGAAAATCCACATACATTATGGAATTCATCTTTAGCGCCTTCAGGGATCCTAAAGGGGCCGACAATCTCTCTCCCCATGATTCCAGCCCAAAACATTACTCCACCTCCTCCTTGTTGGCGCTGTAGCCGTGTTTGCGTGGGGTGTCCATCAACCAGCCATCCTCCACTCCATCCATCTGGACCATCGAGCGCTGCACGGCACTCATCCGTGAACAAAACAGTTTTGAAATCAGTCTTCATGTAATGTTTGGCCCACTGGAGCCGTTTCTGCTTGTGTGAAGTGGATAGAGGAGGTCGACAGGATGGCGCATGCACAGCTGCAAACCTCTGAAGGACCCTGCATCTTGTTGTTCGGGGGACGTTGGAGGCACAAGCAGCTTCAAAAACTTGTCTGCTGCTATGACAAGGCTTTTTTGCCGCTGCTCTTTCAACCTGACGTAATTGCCTGTAGGAAAGAGTCCTCAATTTGCCCTTATCAGCACGCACACGTGTGTACTGTGAATCAGCTACATACTTCTTGATTGCCAAGACACTTCATCCTGATCATCGCACAATGTTGATTGTAGTCATGCCTTGACCTAAACACTCCACAATTTGTTGCTTCTCAGCAGCCGACACATCCTTTTTCTTTCCCATTTTGGCAGAAAATGTAGGCTGCTTAATAATGTGAGAGAGCCTTCTTAAGTAGTCTTGCCTTTCATTGGACACACCTGCCAAACTAATTAGCACAGGTGTCTGCAATTGCTTACAGTGATATAAAGAGCCCTGACACACATCACCATCAATGAGTTTAACTGACAAACAAACAAATTCTTCCCTTATCACTCCTAAACACTTTTTGTATAATAATTTGGAACGCAGTGTACATGTGCTTTTCCACAAAACACCAGTGGTTCACGTAGTGAATCTTACAGTTCTAACTTGCCAACCGTGGTCTGTATGGAGTTGTTCAATAAAGGGCCCAAAATTAAGATAACATAGATGGGAGAGGTCTCTATGAATAGGAATTCCTAAGTATTTGATACCCTGTGAGGGCCAGGCAAAGGGAAAGTTGGACTGGATGGAATCCTATATGGATTTGGGGAGGGAGACATCGAGGGCCTCAGACTTCGCTGCATTGATTTTAAAATTTTACCATGTAACAAAGTGATCTATTTCAGCCATAACAGCATGGATGGATATATGTGATTGAGTGATATATACTAGGACTTCATCAGCAAATAGAGAGCACTTGTACTCGGTGCCTCCCACCTCAATCCACCTAATATTGGGGTTATGGCGAATTGATGAGAGCAGGTGCTCCGTCACTAGGATGTATAAGAGAGGGGACAGAGGACATCACTGCCTTGTCCCATTGGTGATTGTGAAAGGTGATGAAAATGTTCTGATGCACCCCCTGGGCCTTGGGACACCCGGAGCCGGACCCTTTTTGGTGGATGCTGGTGGTTGTAGTCTTCGTGGCGGCGACCCAGTTCCGTGGCTCAGGGCGGTCAAACCAGTGGCGGAACTATTTATGTGATTTTCATGTTTAAATGTCTACACCACCCGTGGATTGCGGTCAGAGTGAACCGCCGCTACAGGGCAGACCACTGAGGCTGGTGTTGTGGGTGCAGCAGAGCGTAGCATAACTCCCCACGGGAGGAGTATAGCCTCAGTGCAGTGTATGCGGAGGATGGGGGTGATGGTGCAGGGCAGCAGCAGTAACGACACGGAGTCAGTGATGCAGTTCAGGGCCTTTACTCACAGTTCTTATTATCCAGACCACGTCTGCAGGTAACGGCTGCCCACGTCGTACTGTGCTCACCAGGTGAGGGGCTCAGACAACTCCCAGATAACTTTGGAGCACTTCACAGGACCCCCTTTGTGTGTCCTTTGTCTGGCCTTTCTTACCAACACTTCTGTCCGGCTGCCTCGGGCCTCCTCTTGGTAAACTTGGCGCCAGTTTCCCTGACCCTATGTGGTGCTTTCCTAGCGGCTGTAGCGAGGGGCTGCGCCACATAAAATGTCAGAGCCTCCGGTTTCTAGCTGAGGGTCGTTTCCTGCCTCCACTAGTTCGGGGACCGGTCTCCCCCTTTGGCCTGACCCCTCCACGCAGGTGGATTCGGGCGTGCGGTGGCGACTCGCCCGTCCGCACCCCTGGGATCCCTTCATTCCTCGTTCCTGGAGCCTTCTCCGCTCCTCTTCCTTCCTTCTCCCTCTTCCAGGCCTGGGCCTCTGTTACTAGGCCCGCCTCCGGAGCAGAGCTCATGCAGAGCCCCTGCTCCCTGCCACTTCTGCTCAGACTTCTCTGCACTGAACTAAGATGGTGCCCACCTTTTATACTCCCTTCTCAATGCACCCAGGAACTGCTTCCTCCCTGCTCCTGCACTACAGGGTTCCCCTTCCTCAGTGTTCCCTCCCCCCACTCCAGCCAGGGACAGGGACTGTCGTGCCCATCTCAGGGGCATATTGGTCGCCCTGCCCCACAGCAATGTGGTGTAATGCATGCAGGTGTCGGGTCCTGATCCACACTCCATCCTTACCTGAGAGTGAGATATCACACCTCTGGGTGAGGTGCAATACGTCTGTAGCAACCGAGCCCTCAGGGTGCTACAGTTCCATTTATCTTCAGCCTAGGTGACGTATTGCGATACAGGGCCGTGATTTTGGCTATAAAAGGGTCCCCTAGACCCCTACCCCAAGCTTTTTAAGAGAATCATATATGGCGTGCCAGGAGACTCTATGGAATGCTTTCTCAGCATCCAACGAGAGTATCTAATTACAAATTTTTAACTGCATCTAGCCCAGGAAATACTCTGTGCCTAGTAGCAGTGTCTGCTAGTGAGCGGATTATCCCGGCTGTTAAGCAAGCTGCACCACCTGTAGTTTAGACACTTAATTTTTTCAAAGGAAATGCTTCGGGACCATGGGATACTTAGTGAAGAGCATCAGGAGGCACCCCAAGGCATAGGGGCTGGGACTGGCAGTAGGATGCCTTGCGGTGGACAGCCGAGCTCGATCCTTATAAAAGCTTTTTAACTGCAGCAGCTTTAGTGGACGCTACTGGAGCTGGAATTACCGCGACTGCTGGCATGAGACTTGCCCTCCAATAGATCCTTGTAAATGGATTTAAAGTGTATTCATTCAAATTAGAGAGACAATTTAAATTAAAAAGCTTAGAGCTGCCTCCACCACAGGGGGGCTCGCTCGACCCACCAGCGGACAGGCACCAGTATTGGGAGAGGGGGGCTGGCCGTCAGGGTTCACCGCGGCTCTGGCACAAACCCGGCGACACGGAGGTGGCACGGGCAGGAGCGGACTGGCCGTGTCGGCTTCTCACTTTTTGGATTTTAGAAGGGCATGACATGCCTATATCTGTGTCTCCCCCTCCTTTTACTCCTCCACCTCTTTTATTTTCACATGACTATATGTACTTGTCACTTTTCCATGTGTTATTTATGTCTTCTGAGCAGTTTGTCAGCTTTTGGACACCTTTGAAGGTGTTTTCTATGTGTTTCTATGTGTTTTTGTTTGCCTGCCATTGGTTTTAACGGTGTTCGAAGGTGTTCGACGAACAGTTCGACGAACAGTTCGGCGAACACACGGGTGTTCGACGAACCGAACCGAACTCGAACACTACGGGGGTGGCTCAACACTAGTGAACAACTGGCTACGTCGATGGTGCCGTCAACAAGGATTTGGATTTCTGGATCACGGAATGAATTACCTATACGATGGACTACTTGCTAGAGATGGGGTGCACCTTACGAAGACTGGAAAACATGTATTTGGAAGTCGCCTTGCTACACTCATCAGGAGAGCTTTAAACTAGAACAATGTGGGAAGGGAAGCAAAAGGCCAGAAAAAGCCATACAGCTGACAAATACTATTGAGATCTCTGCTACTGGAAGTGGAAAGGAAGAACAAAGACAAAACAATTTAACTAATAAAAATATGGGAGGAAGAGAAACCAATCACAAACTAAAATGTTTTTATACAAATGCACAAAGCATGGGCAACAAACAAGGAGAATTGGAACTACTAATGCAGGAAAAGAAATATGATGTCATTGGAATCACTGAACCTTGGTGGGACGATACACATGATTGGAATAAAAGGCTAAAAGGATACAACTTATTTGCAAGAAACAGACTTGATAAACGAGGAGGAGGTGTCGCATTGTATGTTAGAAAAGCGTATATCTGCACAGAGATTGAAGCTTCAGAGACTGGAGGTTCTGTGGAAACTGTTTGGGTAAGAATACAAGGAGAGAACAACGGAAAGGACACCATTGTAGGCATTTACTACAGGCCACCTGGGCAAGCTGAAGATATGGATGAACTCTTTATGTATCAAATGACCAAGTTCTCCAAAAAATATGACGTAGTGGTCATGGGAGATTTCAACTATCCAGACATTTGTTGGGAATCTCTCTCAAGTAAAACTAACAGGTCAAGCAAATTCTTATCCTCTCTTGCTGACAACTTTATCTACCAAAAGGTAGGGGAGAAAACAAGGGGATCTGCTACTTTGGATCTAATCCTTATAAACAGGGAGGAAATGGTTGAGGAGGTAAAGGTGGCTGGGA
Organism: Phyllobates terribilis; assembly: GCF_046119375.1. Lineage (NCBI taxonomy): Eukaryota > Metazoa > Chordata > Amphibia > Anura > Dendrobatidae > Phyllobates > Phyllobates terribilis. The sequence goes on from NW_027362761.1 coordinate 290,854,989, forward strand.
CCCTAGGAGGCAGCGATCATGCTATTATAGAATTTTGGATAACTAGAGGAGGAAGACATGTGAAGACTCAAACTTCAAGGTTAGATTTTAGAAAGGCAGATTTTAAGAGACTCAGAAAGAGAATAGGAGGGATCCAATGGCTGGATGTCCTTAAGGACAAAAATGTCCAGGAAGGATGGGAAATTTTTAAAAATGAGATTCTCAAAGCACAATCGTTAACAATCCCGAAAAGTAGGAAGAATGGGAAGCATTTAAGGAAACCAGGATGGATGAACACAGAACTTAAACACATGCTAAAAAGAAAGAAAGAAATGTTTATTAAATGGAAAGAGGGAGGCATATCTAAAGAAGATTATAATGCAGTCTGCAGATCCTGCAGGGCACGTATCAGGTTAGCTAAAGCTGACAATGAATTAAGGCTTGCAAGAGATTTCAAAAGCAGTAAAAAAGGATTTTGGGCGTATGCCAAAAGTAAAAGAAAAGTCAAAGATGCTATAGGATTTTTACAGGATGAAAATGGAGAAATGGTAAGAGATGATGTTGAGAAGGCCAAACTTTTTAACTCATATTTTGCATCTGTTTTCTCTCAGAAAGAAAATGTAACATCAACTGATCTTCACTGTCCTTTTAAAGGAATAGAGGAATCCAAGTTATCTGTAAACAGAAAGATTGTGAGGGAATATTTAGCTAACATAAATGAGTTCAAGTCTCCAGGTCCAGATGAATTACACCCCAGAGTACTGAAGGAGATCGTAGAAGAAATTTTAGAACCACTCTCCATAATCTTTGAAAATTCTTGGAGAACAGGAGAAGTCCCAGAAGACTGGAGAAGAGCAAATGTTGTTCCTATCTTCAAAAAGGGGAAGAAGGTGGACCCAGGGAACTATAGGCCGGTGAGTCTGACTTCTATACCAGGAAAGATCTTTGAGCAAATTATTAAACAACATGTATGTAAGTACATGGATAAGAATGAAGTGATTAACCAGAGTCAGCATGGGTTTGTAACTAACAAGTCATGTCAGACTAACTTAATTTCCTTCTATGACAGAATTACTGACTGGGTGGATGAGGGAAATGCTGTAGATATAGTATATCTTGACTTCAGCAAAGCATTTGACAAAGTATCTCACACCATCCTTATTGAAAAAATGACCAAGTATGCAATGGACCAGGCAACTGTTAGGTGGATTCATAACTGGCTTAGTGATCGGACTCAAAGGGTGTTTGTAAATGGCTTCACATCCAGCTGGATGAATGTCTCAAGTGGGGTGCCACAGGGCTCTGTCCTGGGACCTGTATTGTTCAACATCTTTATCAATGATTTAGATGAAGGAATTGAGGGTAAACTGATTAAATTTGCTGATGACACAAAGCTAGGAGGGATAGCTAATACTAGAGAAGAGAGAGAGAGGATTCAAAAAGACCTAAATAAACTGGAGCAGTGGGCAGCAACCAACAGAATGGTTTTTAACAGGGAAAAATGCAAAGTACTACATCTGGGCAATAAAAATGAAAAAAGCATATACAGAATGGGAGGAATAGAGCTAAGCAACAGTACATGTGAAAAAGACTTAGGTATACTAATAGATCATAGACTGAACATGAGTCAACAGTGTGATGCAGCAGCAAAAAAGGCAAATACAATTCTGGGATGTATTAACAGAAGCATACAGTCTAGATCACGTGAAGTCATTATCGGTCTTTACTCCTCTTTGGTCAGACCTCATCTGGAATACTGTGTACAGTTTTGGGCACCACATTTTAAAAAAGACATAGACAAACTGGAGCAAGTTCAGAGAAGAGCGACCAGAATGGTGACTGGTCTGCAAACCATGTCCTATGAGGAACGGTTGCAGGATTTGGGAATGTTTAGCTTGCAAAAAAGAAGACTGAGAGGAGACTTAATAGCTGTCTACAAATATGTCAAGGGCTGTCACATTGTAGAAGGATCATCTTTATTCTCATTTGCACAAGGAAAGACTAGAAGCAATGGGATGAAACTAAATGGGAGGAGACAGATTAGATATTAGAAAAAACTTTTCGACAGTTAGGGTGATTAATGAGTGGAACAGGCTGCCACGAGAGGTGGTGAGTTCCCCTTCAATGGACGTCTTCAAACAGAGGCTGGACAGACATCTGTCTGAGATGATTTAGTGAATCCTGCTTTGAGCAGGGGGTTGGACCAGATGACCCAGGAGGTCCCTTCCAACTCTATCATTCTATGATTCTATGACATTTTCTGCATTTGGACAAGGCCAATGGAGACCATGACACAATTTTTTGAAATTCTGAACTCATCCTGGGATGGTCTTGGCTTTACCATGTCTTCCAGTAGACAATCTATTCATTTCCTCGACACTACTATAATCAAAGATGAGCTGGGCTTCCTATCTACCGACTTGTATGTGAAACCCACAGACAGAAATAGCCTTTTACACTACACTAGCCTTCACCCGAAATCCATCTTTACCTCAGTACCCAGATCCCAGTTCCACCGGGTTCAACGCATTGTTAGTAATCCCTCTATACAGGATGTCAGGATCACTGAGATGAGGGAGAAATTTCTTGACAGAGGTTATCCACCAGCCATGTTATCTCGAGCCCTAGAGCCCACTACAAGCACTCGTCTTACTTCCAACAAACGCATACCTTTCGTCCATACTTACCATCCTATGGTTTCAATACTACATAAAAAGATCAGACAACACTGGAACATATTGAAAACAGCTTACCCCACAGTTCCGGAATTCAAGGTCCCGTTCTTACCATGTTACAAAAGATCCACTAACCTCCGTGACCAACTCGTCCATTCAGACATCGGTACTACTAACACCCAACCAAGACAGAGATTCCTATCCACACCGAAGCATGGGACCTTTCCATGTTTACAATGTCACCAATGCAATAATATTATCCGGGGAGATACTATATATCACCCACAATCAGGCAAACAGTATAAAATTAAGGATTATTTCACGTGCAACTCTTCCTACGTGGTTTACATTTTAAAATGCCCTTGTGGCCTGATCTATGTGGGTGAGACTACTCAATGTGTCAAAGATAGAATCTCTAAGCATAAATCAACAATACGTTGCAAAAATTTACTCTTACTAGTTCCCTTACATTTTGTGACAGCCGGACATCTGGTGACACAACTCAAACTTCAGGTGATTGAGCATGTCCCCCCTCCAAGACGGGGAGGAGACCGAATCCGTTTACTAAAACGCAGAGAGTCTTTTTGGATCCATGAGCTACAATCATTATCCCCCAAACGACTCAATAAAGAATATGATCTGAGCTCATTCACATAGTTATCAATGAGCTCATGCAATCATATTGGACATGGAATTAACTATGATGTTTAACAGGGACCTTTGATAATATAATTTATCCAGGGACTGCTAACTCAGATGTCATTATCATATGTCATCATCATATTGACCTATATGTGATACCCTGTTATTGTAATCATTACTCTGATTTTCTGATGTTTTGCAATATGCGATGCCTTGCTGATATGATCTATATTATTCTATGTTGGTCTAATGATGCATACTATGATCTTGTTATTTATACCCTTTTTCTCATTTTCTATAGATCCCATCCTAATTGGTTTTCCTCCCTCCTGATCCCCTACCTTCCTGGACTCCTATCCTGATCCTATAACATCTCTCCATCCTATCTAACAGTCTCCAGCGCTACACATATGCAGTGGAACGCATACAACATAGCGTGGAAAGCACTCGCGCGTCACTTCCGGTCACGTGACCGGCCTTTCTCGTTGTAGGTCCTTAAGAAACGTCATATGACGCTACTTCCGGTTTTCAGGTCCTTCAGATTGCCACATGCGCGCTCTAATCCCACTGCTACCAATGATTAGCCCAGTGAGTGACCCTTAACCCTCTCAACTACCTATTTAAGACCCAATAGGTCCTGAGTCCCTCATAGCACCTCCAGACAAACGGTGGACACCGTGTCCGGCTACCACACATCTCCAGGTAACTTCACAGGGACCATGCCTTAACTCTCCACTCTAGCAATAGCCTTAGTCCATGGCATTTATGTCTTTATTTTTATCCCCACAGCTTACAGAACCTAATAGGCTACTGCTGTAATATATCCATTTCTGCATACTGGTAGGTTCCTTTCTACAAGTTTTCAGGCTCTGCCACCAATCCCCCTCCTCATCCTCCTTCCCTTCCCATCCTGTCTTTCCCATGTTGTATTCCCTTTAAGCACTTTTGCATGACAAATTGGTTTGATTTGATCATGTTTGGTCACATCTGTATTGTTTATATATGTCTATATGATACTTACTGCCATTTTTATTTTTGTAGTACACCGATGAAGGTCTAATGTGACCGAAACGTCTGTTGTTTATTTTCTACACTACTTTATTAAAAATTATAAAAAAAAACATGAGTCTTCTGAGTGCCAGGTTACTTCTCTACATAATTACAGGAATGGGCCTGGATTAGGGACATTATTACATCATGAAGGACATTATTACATGGGGGGCGAACTAGTATCTCGTCACAGGATTTGGAATGCTAAAAGGGACCATACATCTGCCAAACATACAGGTGGGGCCCTCGGGCTGGGGCCTGTACCGGGCTGAGGCTGGTGCCTCGCGCTGGGGCCTGTACCGAGCTGAGGCCAGGGCCTCGGGATGGGGCCTGTACCGGACTGAGCCCGGTGCCTCGGACTGGGGCCTGTACTGTGCTGAGGCCGGGACCTCGGGCTTGGGCCTGTACCGGGCTGTGGCAGGTGCTGGGCAGTGAGCGGCGTTGGTCGGCGAATCAGTGCAGCCTGCGCAGGTTTCCGGAGCTGTGATCTACAGGAAAATGGCCACCGGAGCTACCGGTCTGCGCATGCGCCTACTCGGGAAGCCATTTTCCTGTAGATCACAGCTCTAAGAAGATGGCTGCGCACACCGGAAACCTGCGCAGGCCACACTGCTTCGCTGCACGACGCCGCTCACAGCCCGACACCGGCCCCAGCCCCTGTACCGGCCGGGCACAGGTCCCGGTCCCGGACCCAGCCGCTCTGGCTCACCTCTGCTGCCGCCGCTACCACCACCGCAATCCTGAAGGGCCCTGCAATCCCACTTCACCACCACCGCAGGTAACGTTAGGACCATAAGACGCACCCCCTATTTTCCTCCCAAATATTGGGGAAAAAAAGTGCATCTTATGGTCCGAAAAATACGGTAATTAATAAAACAGCAAACTGATTGACCTTTCATGCTTTTTAAAATTTAAAAACCTCCCTCCACTTTCTCCTTACTAGTACACTTGCTTCAGTGAAAGGGGGCCAATTGTGACCAATTTCCACTTGTAGTACTATTGACCAAACGCTGGTGCCAGTTGTGGTGGTGATCCTGTTACTGTTAGCAGCTCCCACATTCTTAGCTATGCTATCATGATATGCTTTATTTTTCTTTTACACTGCCATGTCCATTGCTATTGCTACTTTTCTTTTATGATACATTTTATGCAACATTATAATTAACTTTTGACAATTTTTTCAAACCCAACCATCTACCCTGTGCCAAAAAGGATGTAACAAGAAATTCTAAGTACACATACAGAAAGCAAATTATAACATCAGGTTATAGTATAGGAGGTGTTGCATCTCCTCCAGTTATCAGATTGGACTAGTAAACTAGGTGTGCAAACACATCAATGACAATCAAATGTATATAACATTTTCTATTTTTTTTAACAAAATTCAACCCTCTTCCAAAAATCACATAATAAGCAATGCTAGGTAGGTACATGTCCGAAAAGCCAGAACCTGCAATAGAGCTCAGTATTGATGTAGTATAGTATATATGGATGTACAATTTGATTAATAAAACAGAAATGCCCAAACATTTTTTTACATATATCTAGATTTTGAGGAATTTTCTTTTGTATATTTAAACAAGAAATATCCCACCTTCACAAACAGGAGTGCTCAAACAAAAATTAAAACTCAGTACAGTCACTTGTGACTAGCAAGCACATCATCTCTGACTAACTGTTTGATTTTTTTTTACTCTCAATAATATTGTGCTGGCTTTCTGCATTATAGTGCGATAAAAAAGAGGAAAAAAAGTATAATTGTATATTAAATACAGTAAGTCCAAGGCCAACTAGGCAGCTAAAACTTACCACTGAGCAATCTCAATGCTTGAAAGTGCTGCTAAAAATTCTCCTATTTTCTCTTCTCTTATCAATTGAATATCTGTATTAATTGCAGACAACTAAAGTTATCTTGGTCTGTGATGCAAATATACGTCCTATTATTATATAGAGTTTTGTCCAACATTCTTGGGCTTTTTATTTCTATCTCTGTTGATGAGCTGTGAGCTCTAACATCCTTTTATCATCTAAAATCACCCTAAGATGGCAGCTGCATTCCCTGCCTTGGATTTTATACACTCTGAAAGTCCCTCTGTATAGGCTGTTCTTTACTATGTGATGTGATAGCTGCGAGGCATTATAACGAAGCCCCAGCAGTCATGCCCTATTGTAGTCAATGTTATGTGGCAGATGTAATCTTCTGACATTTTTATTATGCAAGTTGGAATTTTTTAGAGAATTGTGTGAATCCAATTGCAAATTGTTCAAAAGCGTCAGGACCTGAGAATTTCATAAAGAGAACATATCATAGACATGTATATAGTTTATTGGCAATCACCAGACTTCATTGCAGCTTCACAGTCTGCAAAAAATAAATATGCAAAGCATTGGTCATTTACATAACTTACACTCTATTTTAAAGGTACAGGAAATATTTGCTTACAAGAAAAAATAAACTAAATTATCATTAATTCTGACACTTCTTGTTGACCAGTATGGAAATATAATTCCATATGTTCAAAACTTTCACATACAAATTATGGCCTTTCCTTTCCTATAATAAATACTGAGCAATTACAGTCTATTTTTTCCAAAGTGCGATTCCAGCTCTGAACATTTTCATCCTTCTGTCACCTTCCATGCCATAAACAGATTTGTAAAAACTGCTTTTGACGCCCCAGCTGCCATTAGCCACTTAAAATCCCATAATTATCATCCTATCACGGGCCTGTTAATGAGCAGTAAAAATAAGGCCATTGAATATGGTAATTTATTCGTGAATTAGTCTAATGAGAATAGGTTTCCGTTACTGTTTACTTTCAAGCTGCTTATTCCAATGCAGTGCAAACAGCCTACACAAGGATGGAAAACCTGTTTATTAAGTTCTACAATCTTCTACTAACTTCTTCACAGTTTTCTTAATTGAGAGGATTTGTTAAATTAAGTCAGTTTAAGGATTTACATTTTAGTGTCTAGAACTTTTAGTCTAAGGCATGATTCTTCCTTATTTATTGATTTCCTCCAGCTAAATTATATATGAACGTATACTACTTATCTAAATAAGTTAATAATTATGTCATTGGCAATGTTTCATATGTATTGCAAATTAAAGGCATTTTATCTTGACTTTGCAAAAGTTGGCAACTACCGTAGGTGTATAAGATGTTTTAGTAGTTGTCTAAATGTTGTGTTTTTGTCACATAGACAGGCAGCACTATTGGCAATATCTTGTATTGTGACTCAAAATTATTGGCACCCTTGACTATTAAGAATATTGTTTAATATATCTACTGAAATAAAATGTTTAGTGAAATCTGCATGGATACATAAAAACTGATATGTTTCATGAAAAACGCACTAAGGGGTAATGCTTTTCCTTCTTAGAGTGACATGTCAGACATGCCAGTGTAAGGAGACTTATGGGCCATGCAATATTCCTCTAAGAAATTTAATATGCAAATTTCCTCTTCGGAGGGGCAGAGGAGTTGAGCTATAGCGTCACCTATTGGAAGTAAAAATCCTAAAGGGTCGACATTGATATATCATATCCAAGAGAAATGTTTAAGCTATGCACACAGTTTGCACTGTACTACCTGGTAACAGATCTGCTTTAAAAGGACCAGTTTTATTCCCTGTTCCTTGTTCACAATGAAAAAGACAATTGTGAACTAAAAAGTTCACTTTTTTTTTTGTCTGAGCAAACCAAAAAGGTACCATGCAGAAATTAAAGAGCTTGAGAGGATTGCAGTGGCAAAGTAGAAGAAGCTACCAGCACAAAATCACAAGTAGCTCACAGTAAACTGGGGCCTATATAATGTGAAGGGATCTCAGTATTATTCATCAATATCTTATCCTTTTATTAGGCTCTTAAAATTGAACATTTATTTTTTGCAAAGCAAATGGTGACATACTGTAACTGCTGCAGCGCTAAATGTAAAATTATTAAATAGGTATTAGCTAGAGACTAGTGGAGCGATCTGCAGAGGATTGACTTAGAGTCGAATTTCCTCAAATTAACAGATCGAATCACGCCAAAGATTACAAAAAATAACTATGCACAGTGCCATTTCACAGCTTCCCCATAATATCTGGGGGCTATCACAGCACATGGCCTAGCACAGCCAAACAGATTGGACTATCACAGCATTACAAAAGAGGAGAGCCGACCTAGCAGCACCATTTTAGGACATTACAGCATAGGGATAGCAGCTCAGAGAGCACAGTTCATTCACAGAGGGATAGAAAAAGGCCTAGATTTGAATGTGGTGTAGTACTAATGCAGCATTGATGTACATTGAAAATAGCAATGGTAGTCTTAGTTTGTGGATAATAATTCTGCATAGTTTTTCTGAATTGATTGATCTGTGATATACAGGAGTAAAAGCATTCTAATGACCACATTTTTATTTTTTTACATACTGAATTCAAGAAGGCAGTTTAATATGGTCAAGACATTATTTTTAGTAATTTAAATTTTTTAAGACTAAATGAAAATTTCTACAGTCGTGAACTATCACCTCAAAAAGCGTGTACTGTAAAAAAAAAATTTAGCACACCAATATTAAATCCTTACATGTGAACCAAATACTGCTGTTGACACTGGTTACTATCCTTTACTCCCTAGCCAGATAGGTTGAGGTCACTAGAATATTCATAAAGCTTTGTTTGTGATAAATAGCTAAAAAAAGATTAAATACACTCCTAGGAGACATCAGAGTGTTATACACATCTTTTCCTGACTATTAGAGGATTTGCGATTTAGAGTTCCACTCAAATTTATTCACCACAAATCAAATTTTTGGGGGAAAATTCATGAAAGCTAGTGAATTTGAATTTCAAGTGATTCAGTCATCCTTAGTATTAGTTATCATCATTACCAGTAACTTTGATGTTATTCAATTATATAATCTATAGCGGTGCTCTGTGTAATCAAGTTATCACCTATCTACTTCAGAATAAAAGATAATTTGGTGAGGGTTCCACCAGTATCATCTTCACATATCAGCAGAATCAGGGACTTGTGCCTACAATGAACCCCTGGTTCTCCTTTAGCAGCAAGATCTAGCCAGAAAGAGTTGAATGGAGTGGTAGGTCACTCTTGCTTCCTGCCTCTTCATTTAGCTCTTTAGCGCTCATATAGATAGTCAAGAACAATATAGCATTTGGCTAGCTATGTATACTTAGAGCCATGGACCACTGAATAGAGGTGCAGGGCACAGCAAAGGAAGAGTTAGGGAAGATGGGGGATATAAAATTCAATTTTGGTGATTATTTGGAGTCCTGAACGAACACATAATCAACACTATCCTAATGCATGTTATTTTACATTTTTCATAAGTTCCAATGCAAGTCCACTCTTTAATGCAAGGTATTGTATCTTGAACAACTTTGCAGACATTTGTATTTTACTTAAATGCTTGAAACTTGGCCATATAATAAATTTTATATTAAGGTTCATTAAAATTTAACTGAAGAGATGAGATCATTTGAATCTCAAATTTACCAGCTTCGCTGAATTTTCCAAAGAAATTTGATTTGCAGGAAATTTGCGTTTCTATAAAGCCTCTACTTGCCCAGAAAGTACATGAATAACACTCTGAGGTCTCCTAGGACTGTACTGAACATATTTACATCTTATTACTGCAAATTGATCTTATTAATATCCAAGTGATATCACTTCTGGTCTTTGTGGTACACACAGGAGTGGCAGAGGTTCGGTAGTGAGGGATTTGACAAGTAATACAATACAAGTAATACTTTCTTCTGTATTTTATAAGATTCCATTGCTGTGCCAAATTTTGAAAAATTTTGTAAAACCCATTTAACAGCTTAAGATATTCCACTAATCGCATTCTGTGCTAGAAGTGTGCATTAAGTGTTTCCAAGTACAAATTGCACATACGTATATTTTTTCATTTATAGACTAAATCTATCTTTGACAAAGAAACAAATATTTGTTTTACAATAGCTATCTTGAGTTAAATGTTCAGGCAGCAGTCTTCATTCCTAACTCATTTTTAAATACCCTAATATTGAGTTTACAACCTGTTCCTTGTTTTAGATTTTTCCCATCTGGGAGTATCTTTTACAGTACCGTCTTCTGGATGTGAGGTCTTTTCATCTGGGATGTTACTTTATTCACTAGCCTTGCTTGCAGATTCTTGCCTGGATGTTCTCTGTGTTTATCTCCCACACAGACTGTGTATGTGTTCTCACCCCTCTCACCCTGCTGATTCTGCAGTGTTTTTCACACTATACATAGCCTGTGTGATCGCTCCAAAAAAGTATGAAACATTTTCCAGCATGCTTAACATTAAGATATTTTTATTGAAATTTCAATGGCTTTGTAAGTGTTAACATTCTATGCTTCTGTAAGAATGTCTGTAATTTTATAAATACTTAAAATAAAAATATTTCATTTTAAGCTATAGAGTGCTGGATTATTTATCATGCTTTACTAAGTAAGGCCACAGCTCAATTATCAGTATTTGGTCAATATTCGATCTGTATTTTTTCTCAGGAGTGAGAGACAAAACCTGGTGAGGAACAATCAGAGAAAAGGTATATTGGAAAAAAGTCACCAATTCTGCATTTATCACCCACTCCTGGTTTTGGCTCACACTCCTGAGAATAAATACTGACCGACCAAATACTGATAGTGGGGCCATGGCCTTAGACTGGAACTCTGAAGTATCCATGTGACACCTGCTACTTCAAAAATCTTGATATCTGGTGAGCTGGACTACTTATTTTTTATACTTCTAATGTATAATGTGATACGCTGGGTGGATATTTTAATTAAGGAATTTTCTTTAGAAACTAGAGAGTATAGGATAATAATATAGAGAATAGAGGATGTCAACTCTGCCAACAGCAGGTAGAAGCAGTGTGCTATTAGACTTATACAAGAAGCAGCAGCAAATCCAGCCATGTATAGGAGTTGCACAGAATTTACAACAAAATGGTAGAAATACTTTAATAAAGACTTGCTTAATTTTATATTTTCTAAGCAAATGAGACATAACAAGCATTTTCAGTGTAAAGGTGTCTATAACCTATAACTTTATAAATATGCAGGGTTTTTGGAGTAGCTATCAGAAAAAGATAAGCTTCTGCTGCCATAAAAATACATGCACACCCATTTATATTACATAAAGACAAAAATTTGATGAAAGATGAACATTCTTGGTAAAATTTTGAAATAATATGTTAAATGATATGATGTTGTGTTTGAGTTATGTCATTTATAGTTGATGTTTTCTATACATTTTTAAATTCCTTATGCAGTTTTGTTTTTGCTGCCAGTTCCCCCTTGATCCTAACATTGAAGAGCACAAAATGCTACGTCAACTAATCTTATGCTTTACAACGTTACTAGACACATGATACAGCACAACCCCACTAAGAAAAAAGTGATGGTATTTTCTCACGTTATGTAATTACTTTCTGTGATAGGGATAACCCTTTCGGAAACTGAATTTATCATCATGAAGTTCATGTCACAAGGTAGTATTGCATGAAAGGTTGATATCAAGTTACTGTAGAAGTTTAGAGTGAAAAGATAGGCAGGTGGCAAATGTATCTCTAATAATAGGGCTGATTATGGTTATTTTCTTGAGTGTGTCTTTGTCAGCAAATAGTAAAGATCTCAAGGGAATTCATAAGAGTGCTTTTTCGGATATTAAATCCCATTTGCTGTCATTGGCTTTCAGCCAGTTGGCAGCCCTAGTCGGTTGACTAGATTTACGGTAAATACTGATATTTTGAGGCCTTATTCCTCCAGAGGGGGGCAGTCTTGTCAGTGTCTTGTATCCTCTATTTTGGTTTCTTGCCTTTTTACACAAAGGTGATTATAATCCTTCCTATGTTTTTATAAAATGAGTTTAGAAGTTAGATATGGACATATGGACAAATTGGAATGGTTTTAAGAGTTTGGAATAGATAACAGTTTCAATTAGCAGACAAGAAATGTCTCATAAACATACCAATAGTGCATATATCTCTAAATTATTGCATGAGGTTGTGGAGCAGTAGTAAGGGGCTCCTTTCATTTACAGTTTTTTGTAATATGCATGAATTAAGAAAGAAATCAACCACACTTTCCAAAACCAGAATTATTTTCAAATATGCAGCACAATATTTCCCAATGCCACAAAGTAGTTATGGTCCAAAAAGTATATTCTGTATTATTAAATAGCATTTTGTGTTGTAAAATTTAATTTATGTTATGTTTATTAAACAGTGTACAGTACAATATCTATGGGGTATGGTCACAGGCTTCCATGTAGCAGATATAAGATAAGATAAGATAAGATATACTTTATTTATCCCGGAGGAAATTGCGTTATCACAGCAGCAGAACACAGATCTCGAACATGACACATATGATAACATAACATTTGGAATGCTTTAGACATTGCTTTTCAGACATTTGTTAAACACCCCCATAGCTGTTGGAACAAACGATTTCCTGTATTTTTCCTTTTTACACCTTAGTTGTATTAGGCGATTGCTGAATGTGCTCTTCTGTTTCGCAAACAGTTCATAAAGCGGGTGTGTGTTGTTGCCCATTATAGCTCTGCACTTCTTCTTAATCCTATCCTCTACCACCTCTTCAAAAGTCCCAAGCTGTAGGCCCACTGTCGCGCTAGCCTTCTTGATAAGTTTGTTGAGCTTGTTGGCGTCAGCAACACGCACACTGTTACCCCAGCAAATTATTGCCGCAAAGGTGGCACTAGCCACAATGGATTGGTAGAACACCTCAAGCATTTTGCCACACGCATTAAATGACCTTAACTTCCTTAGGAAGTACAATCTACTCATCCCCTTCTTGTAGACCTTCTCCATGTGGCACTTCCAGTCTAGCTTGCTATCCAGGTAAACCCCCAAATATTTGAAACTGTCCACCATCTCCACATCCTGACCGTCAATGGTAACAGGTAGGCATACCTTCTTGCACCTTCCATAGCTCATCACCAACTCCCTGGTTTTCTTAACATTTAGTTCTAGATGGTTAGCCTGGCACCATACTACAAAGTCCGCAACCACGCTTCTATATTCCTCTTCATCCTGGTCCTTCCCAATACCGCCAACTATCACAGAGTCATCCGAGTACTTCTGGAGGTGACAACGGTCTGATTTATACTGAAAGTCAGCTGTGTACAATGTAAAGAGGAATGGCGACAGCACTGTTCCCTGCGGGGCTCCGACACTGCTCAGTACACTATCTGATGTAGCCGTCCCTCACCTAACAAACTGTGGCCTATCCGACAGGTAGTCAATTATCCAATTCACAAGTCCCTCATCCACCGCCATTTTAATCAACTTTCCACGCAGTAAGAGTGGCTGTAATGTGTTGAACGCACTAGAGAAATCAAAGAACAAAGCACGCACTGTGGTTCCATCATTGTCCAAAAAGGAATGTACTGTTTGTAGCAGAGACGCTACAGCATCGTCCACCCCCAGTCCCTGCTGGTACGCAAACTGAAGAGCATCAGTATGCGCCATCACCCTCGGACACAAGTGAGCAAGTACTATTCTCTCCAAGGACTTCATCGCATGCGATGTTAAGGCCACCGGTCTATAGTCCCCCGGGGAAGCCGGGAAGGTAGTCTTGGGAACCGGCACCAGGCAGGAAGTCTTCCATAGCACTGGTACTCTCTTTGATTGTAAGCTCTGGTTAAAGAGATGCTGGAAGACAGTACACAACTCATTTGCACACACTCTGAGGACACGTGGACTGAGACCGTCAGGCCCTGCTGCTTTGCCAATGGCCAGCTTACTAAACTGGTCCCTCACGTCATTTTTGGAGACCGAGAAATGATCTATTTCACCCCCTGTTAATTTAGCTAGTTGTTCCCTGGCCTCCTCCCCCTTCCCTGCTGCTACCGCACCTTTATTGCTGAATCCCAAACGTATTTATTATTCTTTAATAAACATAACATTAGAGATTAGAGCAAGGTTGCCAAATGTCCTGAAATTTCAGGATGGTCAGTAAAAATAGGTCACTTTTTTGCTTTGTCCGTAAAAAAAATTAACGTGTCTGTGATTTTTTTGAAGCTGAAGATATTTATACAGATTATTTTGACTGTAATTATCATCATTTTACAGTTCACAGAGAATGCAGTTCATGTGTTCATATCCATGGGCGTGGGGAGGGGGTGAATATTCATGCCCATTAATAGTGGGCACACGCGATCACCTGGCAGCAGCAGGAGCCTGCCGGCTATTAAGGAGCATGAAGTCACTGCTCCCCGCGCACACAGTCCCGGCGTGGGGAGCAGTGACTTTCGGCAGCTGATCTCTCCTTGTGAGCCGCGCATGGCAGTGACGTCATGCGCGGCTCACATGGAGAGATCAGTTCAGGCAGACAGGACGCAGCGCTGGAGGAGAAAGAAAAAATGTGGGTAGGAGTGTTTCTTTTTTTATGTGCAGCGTGATGGGGATTAGGGGGACCATGCATGCCAGGATAAGGATGAGGGGGCCATACATACCAGGATAACGATAAGGGGGCCATGCATACTAAGATAGGGATGAGGGGTGCCATGCATATGAGGATGGAGGGGTGCCATGCATATCTGGATGGAGGGATGCCACGCATACCAGGATGGGGATGGGGGCCACGTAAAATAAGAAGGTGGGGCATATATACTAGGATGGGGGATATTATCAGAATTGGGGGACATTTCCCCTATACCAGTGTCAGCAGCAGACCCCATCTTCCTTAACAGTGCATTGTGACCACATTTTTTACTTACATATTTTTTCTATTTTCCTCCTCCAAAACCTATGTGTGTCTTATGGTCGGTGCGTCTTATAGTCCGAAAAATACGGTAATTAATATTGCCTAATAAAATATTCATCATCTATTTTGGAGTGCCGAGTATCTCACTATATTTATTACTTGTTAGACCTCTTGGAACCCTTGCTAGAGCACCCACATTTCTTGTTCTTTTGAGTGGTGCATATCTTCCCATATTTGCTTATCATAAGGGCTTATACTTTATAGGTGAGAGAGAGAGAGGACTCCACTGACCATAGGAGCTTATACTCTACAAAAGAGACAGGAACCCGCTGACTATAAAAGTTTAAACTCTACAGAAGTGAGACAGTAAGAGAGTGAGAGAGATAACCCCATTGATCATAAGGGCTTATACTCTACAGTAGAGAGAAACTTACCCAGTGACTATGGGGATGGAAAACGACTCTGCAGTACAAACTGTGCTCCACTAGGAACCGCTGATCTCTGGTGGCCCAAATATTGACCACCACTGTACAATGTGTGATAATCCGTAAGCTGTCATAGCTGCAAGACATTATGGGGAGACCTGCATGGCAATGCAAAATTATGATTGTCTGCTCTCTGATGCTTTAGAAATATGGGAAATGGTTTTGGTCAACATATTATTTTGCAAACTACGAATCAAATCTCAAAAATGTTTGAATTTGCATAAAACCACAAATTTCATGAAATTCGACTCAAGCTCAATCCTTCTCTAATCTCTACATGCCAAGTGTGAAGATATTTTTAATCAGTTTTGTTTGACCAATCATATCTGTTTGTATGTCCAATTTAAACCACAGAGATATATGAATACATTTGCTGCCTTATAATAACAGTTTTCTTTTCAAATGACCACTGATATACCTATTTTGGTTATAATTCCTAAAAACATTAAGGCCTGATTCCTTATTGCATTTGGGCCTTATTTTTTTTTAGTTTTTCCTTATTTTAATCCTGTTTTAATTACTTTGCACCAATTTCTTTTTTTAAGTTATTTTTAATTGTTTATTTTTTTGTGACTATGGTAAAAATTCTAATTATCAAAAACCTTTAAAAACTATACATTTTTTTATTAGATATACAGTACTTTAAAATAGAAAAAAATCCAAAACAAACAAACATATAGATAGAAGGATAATATTCAATAATTTTCCACCCTAAAAATACCCTAGGTAGCTCTATCCTCTGGATCTACCTTGCCGCGGAGGTTAGTACCCTAGATAATACTACAAATGTCTCCCCCACTCCTCGACGGCTATCACTGTATATCCCTACATATTCCCATATCTGGGTCCAGGGTTAATGGGAGGAATCAATACACCATATACAAATGAGGGGGTGGAACAACAATAAATTCCTCTTATTCCTGATATGAATAATCTGTAATGCAAGCACTATATATATATATACAGCACACAAAAAATATAAATATCTTGCAGAAAAAGGTATATTATAGGCACGGTACAAGTAACAAGGTACCAAGATAGGAAAATATGAAGATACAAACAACAATCTAGGGTGCCAACCTCTGCAGCAAGGTAAACACAGAGGATAGGGCTACCTAGGGTGGACAATTATTGATTATTATCCTTCTGTCTATATGTTTGTTTGTTTTGAATTTTTATTTTATTTTAAAGTATATACAGTGCCTACAAGTAGTATTCAACCCCCTGCAGATTTAGCTGGTTTGATAAGATGCAAATAAGTTAGAGCCTTCAAACTGCAAACGAGAGTAGGTTTTATGAACAGAAGCATAAATCTTACAAATCAAAAAGTTATGTTGCTCAGTTGAATTTTATTAAATTTTAAACATAAAAGTGTGGGTCAATTATTATACAACCCCTATGTTTAATATTTTGTGGAATAACCCTTGTTTGCAATTACAGCTAATAATCGTCTTTTATAAGACCTGATCAGGCCGGCACAGGTCTGTGGAGTTATCTTGGCCCACTCCTCCATGCAGATCTTCTCCAAGTTATCTAGGTTCTTTGGGTGTCTCATGTGGACTTTATTCTTGAGCTCCTTCCACAAGTTTTCAATTGGGTTAAGGTCAGGAGACTGACTAGGCCAATCCAACACCTTGACTTTTTCCCTATTGAACCAGGCCTTGGTTTTCTTGGCTGTGTGCTTTGGGTCGTTGTCTTGTTGGAAGATGAAATTACGACCCATTTTAAGATCCTTGATGGAGGAGCGGAGGTTCTTGGCCAAAATCTCCAGGTAGGCCGTGCTATCCATCTTCCCATGGATGCGGACCAGATGGCCAAGCCCCTTGGCAGAGAAACAGCCCCACAGCATGATGCTGCCACCACCATGCTTGACTGTAGGGATGGTATTCTTGGGGTCGTATGCAGTGCCATCCAGTCTCCAAACGTCAAGTGTGTGGTTGGCACCAAGATCTCGATCTTGGTCTCATCAGACCATAGAACCTTGAACCATTCTGTCTCAGAGTCCTCCAAGTGATCATGAGCAAACTGTAGACGAGCCTTGACATGACGCTTTGAAAGTAAAGGCACCTTACGGGCTCGTCTGGAACGGAGACCATTGCGGTGGAGTACGTTACTTATGGTATTGACTGAAACCAATGTCCCCACTGCCATGAGATCTTCCCGGAGCTCCTTCCTTGTTGTCCTTGGGTTAGCCTTGACTCTTCGGACAAGCCTGGCCTCGGCACGGGAGGACACTTTCAAAGGCTGTCCTGGCCGTGGAAGGCTAACAGTAGTTCCATAAGCCTTCCACTTACGGATGATGCTCCCAACAGTGGAGACAGGTAGGCCCAACTCCTTGGAAAGGGTTTTGTACCCCTTGCCAGCCTTGTGACCCTCCACGATCTTGTCTCTGATGGCCTTGGAATGCTCCTTTGTCTTTCCCATGTTGACCATGTCTGAGTGCTGTTCACAAGTTTGGGGAGGGTCTTAAATAGTCAGAAAAGGCTGGCAAAAGAGATCTTTAATCCACACATGTGAAGCTCATTATTCTTGGTGCCTGAACTACTTCTTAATACTTTAGGGGGACCAAACAGAATTCTTGTGGTTTGAGGGGTTGAATAATAAATGACACTCTGAATTAACTTTTTACGTTTTAAAAAAAAAAAAAAAAAAATTTGCTGCAGTGCATTTCCCACTTCCAGGCTGATCTACAGTACAAATGTCACAATGCCAAGTTAATTCCGCATGTGTCAACCAGCTAAATCTGCAGGGGGTTGAATACTACTTGTAGGCACTGTATAATAAGAAATGTACAATTTTTAAAGCTTTTTGATGATTTAGATATTTGATGACCTTAGACTATATACACTCTTTTTTGACTAAGGTAAAAATTCACAACATTTTTGCACAAATGTACTACAGTACCCATTTGAATTTTTTACACAAATGTATGCAACATTTTAACAGATTATGTTCCTTTTTGCTCTAATAGGCTTTGAAAAGTAAAAAACAAAACTAAAAAAGTTAAAAGACACAATTTTGCTCAAACTTCATAAATGACAATAAATACAAGAAACAGTGACTTTAAAAAATGTAATTGATTAATCAGACCCTTAAAATCCTTCTAAATAATTAGAAGCCAGAAAAAGTCTATAAATATTTAAAATTACAAAAGAAGATGTTATAGAGCTGATTTTTTCTTGCACAGTTACTGGAGGGCTATATCTACTTGCAAGTGTGCAGCATGGCCTATTGAATGAAAGTTTGTGGTACACCGAGCGTCATTTCAATTCTACAATATCTTTGTAATGACTACTAAAATAAATACTTTCCTTATAGAGATGGAAAAAAAAGTATTGCCACAATAAAAATGAAGAGTCACCTTTCGCATTAAGATCTTGCCTGCCATACCAGCTGGAAAAGTTGATATTATTTTATGATTGGCCAAGCTAGCAATCTACTATTTAATATGTTCCTTTCTCACTATTCATAAGTTATGCCATTCATACCTTACTTTACAGGGCTTACTATTGAAATATGATTAGTCACACTAGCATGGTCTGTAACTGATTGTTGTTCAGTGAATGTAAAGTATTTTCAAATGTCACAATATACCATTTCTTTTAATTTTCTCAAACATATTATTATTTTGTGACAGAAGAACTTCATTATATTATATAGAATAGCATTTTGTTAGAATAATATAATTTGGAACATATGATGGTTTGGAGAAATAAGCTGTGTTTTATAGCATTTAAAATAATTATGTAGCATATAAATTAAAGGCACATTCTTGGGCTGTCCTAATTGTGCCATTTGGGCATTGTTGGGCTTATCCTTTTTTATTTTATTTTGGATCTTTATTATGTTACTTATTGCTGTTTCATTAATGCACATAGTTACTATTATTCTGCATACATTACACAGTGTGCAAGGCACTGATAAGTTGTCTTTTTTGATGCAAGTCACTCTTCAACGGGTAAAAGATTTAAAATAAATCAGTTAAATACAATGAAAAGATTTTTAGACAACCTCTAATTTTTAGAGAGGCACAATACACAGATTGCAAACCTCCAATTCCTGATGCCCGTTGCAATCCGCTGTTATCTGTAGGGAATCCAGGCTGAGGGCACTCAATTTTTTCAGGCGTGCAATCACAGGGGAAATTTAGTATACTGAACACTAATCATTTATTCATAGGGTGGGTGGAAAATGTCTGATTGCTGGGGATTCCGCTGCTGGGACCCCTACCAATCTTGAGAATAAGGATTTGTGAATAGCAGCTGTCTATTCCAATAGGGGACATGGGAGCCCCAATCTTATGATTGGTAATCATCTCATCTATGGGCATGTCCATTTTACTAAAAATATAGCGGAGCATTCGTTTATAGTAATTGCAGGCCTTTACTTTTAAAGTTATTAACCTGCAGATAATAATAGCGTTTTGAACCTGCCCGGCATCCACACTTTGAGCCCCACTGCCGTGAGGAAATTAACTTTATTCCTCCTATTAGCATTCTGGTTTCAGTCACGAGGGGTGGCGCCGCCACAGATTCAGTCACCACTCTGTATATAAAGAGCGGCGGTTCTAACTGCCCCCCTGGAACTGACTGACAACAACTCAGCATTTTGGCCGGCTGTCAGTCAATGCTAGGGGCGCAGTTAGAGCCGCTACTCTGTACACAGATTAACAAAAAAACAAGCAATGTGAACTGAGGTCTAAGATGGTAGACATGCAAGAAATAGGAGCATGTTCACACTAGCAAAAAGAAGCAAAACCTACAAAAGACAAAAATATATCTCATACCCTACCATCATTATATATAAATGTAAAGCAAAGTTGCATAATAAATATAGGGTACTTAGTGAACTATTTTTGATCAAAAAAAGTATACAAGCCGTCCCACCAGCGGCAAGGTGACCCTAAATTGGGACGGTACCTATACTGCCTATATTAAAAACCTTACTATATATGAAAGTTGAAGTAATGCATATAAAAGGGTAGACAAATAGGACCGGGACCCAACTCCAGACCACCTAGGCCCGTGGTAAGCTACATATATACTAATCAGCTCAACAAAGGGGATGCCACACCCTTAAATTGCACAGAATGCAAACAAGACAAAAAAACAAGCAATGTGAACTGAGGTCTAAGATGGTAGACATGCAAGAAATAGGAGCATGTTCACACTAGCAAAAAGAAGCAAAACCTACAAAAGACAAAAATATATCTCATACCCTACCATCATTATATATAAATGTAAAGCAAAGCTGCATAATAAATATAGGGTACTTAGTGAACTATTTTTGATCAAAAAAAGTATACAAGCCGTCCCACCAGCGGCAAGGTGACCCTAAATTGGGACGGTACCTATACTGCCTATATTAAAAACCTTACTGTATATCAAAGTTGAAGTAATGCATATAAAAGGGTAGACAAATAGGACCGGGTCCCAACTCCAGACCACCTAGGCCCGTGGTAAGCTACATATATACTAATCAGCTCAACAAAGGGGATGCCACACCCTTAAATTGCACAGAATGCAAACAAGACAAAAAAACAAGCAATGTGAACTGAGGTCTAAGATGGTAGACATGCAAGAAATAGGAGCATGTTCACACTAGCAAAAAGAAGCAAAACCTACAAAAGACAAAAATATATCTCATACCCTACCATCATTATATATAAATGTAAAGCAAAGTTGCATAATAAATATAGGGTACTTAGTGAACTATTTTTGATCAAAAAAAGTATACAAGCCGTCCCACCAGCGGCAAGGTGACCCTAAATTGGGACGGTACCTATACTGCCTATATTAAAAACCTTACTGTATATCAAAGTTGAAGTAATGCATATAAAAGGGTAGACAAATAGGACCGGGTCCCAACTCCAGACCACCTAGGCCCGTGGTAAGCTACATATATACTAATCAGCTCAACAAAGGGAATGCCACACCCTTAAATTGCACAGAATGCAAACAAGACAAAAAAACAAGCAATGTGAACTGAGGTCTAAGATGGTAGACATGTAAGAAATAGGAGCATGTTCACACTAGCAAAAAGAAGCAAAACCTACAAAAGACAAAAATATATCTCATACCCTACCATCATTATATATAA
Source organism: Phyllobates terribilis (assembly GCF_046119375.1). Taxonomy (NCBI): domain Eukaryota; kingdom Metazoa; phylum Chordata; class Amphibia; order Anura; family Dendrobatidae; genus Phyllobates; species Phyllobates terribilis. Next base: position 290,876,663 of record NW_027362761.1, read on the forward strand.
ATGTAAAGCAAAGTTGCATAATAAATATAGGGTACTTAGTGAACTATTTTTGATCAAAAAAAGTATACAAGCCGTCCCACCAGCGGCAAGGTGACCCTAAATTGGGACGGTACCTATACTGCCTATATTAAAAACCTTACTGTATATCAAAGTTGAAGTAATGCATATAAAAGGGTAGACAAATAGGACCGGGTCCCAACTCCAGACCACCTAGGCCCGTGGTAAGCTACATATATACTAATCAGCTCAACAAAGGGGATGCCACACCCTTAAATTGCACAGAATGCAAACAAGACAAAAAAGCAAGCAATGTGAACTGAGGTCTAAGATGGTAGACATGCAAGAAATAGGAGCATGTTCACACTATCAAAAAGAAGCAAAACCTACAAAAGACAAAAATATATCTCATACCCTACCATCATTATATATAAATATAAAGCAAAGTTGCATAATAAATATAGGGTACTTAGTGAACTATTTTTGATCAAAAAAAGTATACAAGCCGTCCCACCAGCGGCAAGGTGACCCTAAATTGGGACGGTACCTATACTGCCTATATTAAAAACCTTACTGTATATCAAAGTTGAAGTAATGCATATAAAAGGGTAGACAAATAGGACCGGGTCCCAACTCCAGACCACCTAGGCCCGTGGTAAGCTACATATATACTAATCAGCTCAACAAAGGGGATGCCACACCCTTAAATTGCACAGAATGCAAAGAAGACAAAAAAACAAGCAATGTGAACTGAGGTCTAAGATGGTAGACATGCAAGAAATAGGAGCATGTTCACACTAGCAAAAAGAAGCAAAACCTACAAAAGACAAAAATATATCTCATACCCTACCATCATTATATATAAATGTAAAGCAAAGTTGCATAATAAATATAGGGTACTTAGTGAACTATTTTTGATCAAAAAAAGTATACAAGCCGTCCCACCAGCGGCAAGGTGACCCTAAATTGGGACAGTACCTATACTGCCTATATTAAAAACCTTACTGTATATCAAAGTTGAAGTAATGCATATAAAAGGGTAGACAAATAGGACCGGGTCCCAACTCCAGACCACCTAGGCCCGTGGTAAGCTACATATATACTAATCAGCTCAACAAAGGGGATGCCACACCCTTAAATTGCACAGAATGCAAAGAAGACAAAAAAACAAGCAATGTGAACTGAGGTCTAAGATGGTAGACATGCAAGAAATAGGAGCATGTTCACACTAGCAAAAAGAAGCAAAACCTACAAAAGACAAAAATATATCTCATACCCTACCATCATTATATATAAATGTAAAGCAAAGTTGCATAATAAATATAGGGTACTTAGTGAACTATTTTTGATCAAAAAAAGTATACAAGCCGTCCCACCAGCGGCAAGGTGACCCTAAATTGGGACGGTACCTATACTGCCTATATTAAAAACCTTACTGTATATCAAAGTTGAAGTAATGCATATAAAAGGGTAGACAAATAGGACCGGGTCCCAACTCCAGACCACCTAGGCCTGTGGTAAGCTACATATATACTAATCAGCTCAACAAAGGGGATGCCACACCCTTAAATTGCACAGAATGCAAACAAGACAAAAAAACAAGCAATGTGAACTGAGGTCTAAGATGGTAGACATGCAAGAAATAGGAGCATGTTCACACTATCAAAAAGAAGCAAAACCTACAAAAGACAAAAATATATCTCATACCCTACCATCATTATATATAAATGTAAAGCAAAGTTGCATGATAAATATAGGGTACTTAGTGAACTATTTTTGATCAAAAAAAGTATACAAGCCGTCCCACCAGCGGCAAGGTGACCCTAAATTGGGACGGTACCTATACTGCCTATATTAAAAACCTTACTGTATATCAAAGTTGAAGTAATGCATATAAAAGGGTAGACAAATAGGACCGGGTCCCAACTCCAGACCACCTAGGCCCGTGGTAAGCTACATATATACTAATCAGCTCAACAAAGGGGATGCCACACCCTTAAATTGCACAGAATGCAAACAAGACAAAAAAACAAGCAATGTGAACTGAGGTCTAAGATGGTAGACATGCAAGAAATAGGAGCATGTTCACACTAGCAAAAAGAAGCAAAACCTACAAAAGACAAAAATATATCTCATACCCTACCATCATTATATATAAATGTAAAGCAAAGTTGCATAATAAATATAGGGTACTTAGTGAACTATTTTTGATCAAAAAAAGTATACAAGCCGTCCCACCAGCGGCAAGGTGACCCTAAATGGGACGGTACCTATACTGCCTATATTAAAAACCTTACTGTATATCAAAGTTGAAGTAATGCATATAAAAGGGTGGACAAATAGGACCGGGTCCCAACTCCAGACCACCTAGGCCCGTGGTAAGCTACATATATACTAATCAGCTCAACAAAGGGGATGCCACACCCTTAAATTGCACAGAATGCAAAGAAGACAAAAAAACAAGCAATGTGAACTGAGGTCTAAGATGGTAGACATGCAAGAAATAGGAGCATGTTCACACTATCAAAAAGAAGCAAAACCTACAAAAGACAAAAATATATCTCATACCCTACCATCATTATATATAAATGTAAAGCAAAGTTGCATAATAAATATAGGGTACTTAGTGAACTATTTTTGATCAAAAAAAGTATACAAGCCGTCCCACCAGCGGCAAGGTGACCTTAAATTGGGACGGTACCTATACTGCCTATATTAAAAACCTTACTGTATATCAAAGTTGAAGTAATGCATATAAAAGGGTAGACAAATAGGACCCGGTCCCAACTCCAGACCACCTAGGCCCGTGGTAAGCTACATATATACTAATCAGCTCAACAAAGGGGATGCCACACCCTTAAATTGCACAGAATGCAAACAAGACAAAAAAACAAGCAATGTGAACTGAGGTCTAAGATGGTAGACATGCAAGAAATAGGAGCATGTTCACACTAGCAAAAAGAAGCAAAACCTACAAAAGACAAAAATATATCTCATACCCTACCATCATTATATATAAATGTAAAGCAAAGTTGCATAATAAATATAGGGTACTTAGTGAACTATTTTTGATCAAAAAAAGTATACAAGCCGTCCCACCAGCGGCAAGGTGACCCTAAATTGGGACGGTACCTATACTGCCTATATTAAAAACCTTACTGTATATCAAAGTTGAAGTAATGCATATAAAAGGGTAGACAAATAGGACCGGGTCCCAACTCCAGACCACCTAGGCCCGTGGTAAGCTACATATATACTAATCAGCTCAACAAAGGGGATGCCACACCCTTAAATTGCACAGAATGCAAAGAAGACAAAAAAACAAGCAATGTGAACTGAGGTCTAAGATGGTAGACATGCAAGAAATAGGAGCATGTTCACACTAGCAAAAAGAAGCAAAACCTACAAAAGACAAAAATATATCTCATACCCTACCATCATTATATATAAATGTAAAGCAAAGTTGATTAATAAATATAGGGTACTTAGTGAACTATTTTTGATCAAAAAAAGTATACAAGCCGTCCCACCAGCGGCAAGGTGACCCTAAATTGGGACGGTACCTATACTGCCTATATTAAAAACCTTACTGTATATCAAAGTTGAAGTAATGCATATAAAAGGGTAGACAAATAGGACCGGGTCCCAACTCCAGACCACCTAGGCCCGTGGTAAGCTACATATATACTAATCAGCTCAACAAAGGGGATGCCACACCCTTAAATTGCACAGAATGCAAAGAAGACAAAAAAACAAGCAATGTGAACTGAGGTCTAAGATGGTAGACATGCAAGAAATAGGAGCATGTTCACACTAGCAAAAAGAAGCAAAACCTACAAAAGACAAAAATATATCTCATACCCTACCATCATTATATATAAATGTAAAGCAAAGTTGCATAATAAATATAGGGTACTTAGTGAACTATTTTTGATCAAAAAAAGTATACAAGCCGTCCCACCAGCGGCAAGGTGACCCTAAATTGGGACGGTACCTATACTGCCTATATTAAAAACCTTACTGTATATCAAAGTTGAAGTAATGCATATAAAAGGGTAGACAAATAGGACCGGGTCCCAACTCCAGACCACCTAGGCCCGTGGTAAGCTACATATATACTAATCAGCTCAACAAAGGGGATGCCACACCCTTAAATTGCACAGAATGCAAACAAGACAAAAAAACAAGCAATGTGAACTGAGGTCTAAGATGGTAGACATGCAAGAAATAGGAGCATGTTCACACTATCAAAAAAAGCAAAACCTACAAAAGAAAAAAATATATCTCATACCCTACCATCATTATATATAAATGTAAAGCAAAGTTGCATAATAAATATAGGGTACTTAGTGAACTATTTTTGATCAAAAAAAGTATACAAGCCGTCCCACCAGTGGCAAGGTGACCCTAAATTGGGACGGTACCTATACTGCCTATATTAAAAACCTTACTGTATATCAAAGTTGAAGTAATGCATATAAAAGGGTAGACAAATAGGACCGGGTCCCAACTCCAGACCACCTAGGCCCGTGGTAAGCTACATATATACTAATCAGCTCAACAAAGGGGATGCCACACCATTAAATTGCACAGAATGCAAACAAGACAAAAAAACAAGCAATGTGAACTGAGGTCTAAGATGGTAGACATGCAAGAAATAGGAGCATGTTCACACTAGCAAAAAGAAGCAAAACCTACAAAAGACAAAAATATATCTCATACCCTACCATCATTATATATAAATGTAAAGCAAAGTTGCATAATAAATATAGGGTACTTAGTGAACTATTTTTGATCAAAAAAAGTATACAAGCCGTCCCACCAGCGGCAAGGTGACCCTAAATTGGGACGGTACCTATACTGCCTATATTAAAAACCTTACTGTATATCAAAGTTGAAGTAATGCATATAAAAGGGTAGACAAATAGGACCGGGTCCCAACTCCAGACCACCTAGGCCCGTGGTAAGCTACATATATACTAATCAGCTCAACAAAGGGGATGCCATACCCTTAAATTGCACAGAATGCAAACAAGACAAAAAAACAAGCAATGTGAACTGAGGTCTAAGATGGTAGACATGCAAGAAATAGGAGCATGTTCACACTAGCAAAAAGAAGCAAAACCTACAAAAGACAAAAATATATCTCATACCCTACCATCATTATATATAAATGTAAAGCAAAGTTGCATAATAAATATAGGGTACTTAGTGAACTATTTTTGATCAAAAAAAGTATACAAGCCATCCCACCAGCGGCAAGGTGACCCTAAATTGGGACGGTACCTATACTGCCTATATTAAAAACCTTACTGTATATCAAAGTTGAAGTAATGCATATAAAAGGGTAGACAAATAGGACCGGGTCCCAACTCCAGACCACCTAGGCCCGTGGTAAGCTACATATATACTAATCAGCTCAACAAAGGGGATGCCACACCCTTAAATTGCACAGAATGCAAAGAAGACAAAAAAACAAGCAATGTGAACTGAGGTCTAAGATGGTAGACATGCAAGAAATAGGAGCATGTTCACACTAGCAAAAAGAAGCAAAACCTACAAAAGACAAAAATATATCTCATACCCTACCATCATTATATATAAATGTAAAGCAAAGTTGATTAATAAATATAGGGTACTTAGTGAACTATTTTTGATCAAAAAAAGTATACAAGCCGTCCCACCAGCGGCAAGGTGACCCTAAATTGGGACGGTACCTATACTGCCTATATTAAAAACCTTACTGTATATCAAAGTTGAAGTAATGCATATAAAAGGGTAGACAAATAGGACCGGGTCCCAACTCCAGACCACCTAGGCCCGTGGTAAGCTACATATATACTAATCAGCTCAACAAAGGGGATGCCACACCCTTAAATTGCACAGAATGCAAAGAAGACAAAAAAACAAGCAATGTGAACTGAGGTCTAAGATGGTAGACATGCAAGAAATAGGAGCATGTTCACACTAGCAAAAAGAAGCAAAACCTACAAAAGACAAAAATATATCTCATACCCTACCATCATTATATATAAATGTAAAGCAAAGTTGCATAATAAATATAGGGTACTTAGTGAACTATTTTTGATCAAAAAAAGTATACAAGCCGTCCCACCAGCGGCAAGGTGACCCTAAATTGGGACGGTACCTATACTGCCTATATTAAAAACCTTACTGTATATCAAAGTTGAAGTAATGCATATAAAAGGGTAGACAAATAGGACCGGGTCCCAACTCCAGACCACCTAGGCCCGTGGTAAGCTACATATATACTAATCAGCTCAACAAAGGGGATGCCACACCCTTAAATTGCACAGAATGCAAACAAGACAAAAAAACAAGCAATGTGAACTGAGGTCTAAGATGGTAGACATGCAAGAAATAGGAGCATGTTCACACTATCAAAAAGAAGCAAAACCTACAAAAGAAAAAAATATATCTCATACCCTACCATCATTATATATAAATGTAAAGCAAAGTTGCATAATAAATATAGGGTACTTAGTGAACTATTTTTGATCAAAAAAAGTATACAAGCCGTCCCACCAGTGGCAAGGTGACCCTAAATTGGGACGGTACCTATACTGCCTATATTAAAAACCTTACTGTATATCAAAGTTGAAGTAATGCATATAAAAGGGTAGACAAATAGGACCGGGTCCCAACTCCAGACCACCTAGGCCCGTGGTAAGCTACATATATACTAATCAGCTCAACAAAGGGGATGCCACACCATTAAATTGCACAGAATGCAAACAAGACAAAAAAACAAGCAATGTGAACTGAGGTCTAAGATGGTAGACATGCAAGAAATAGGAGCATGTTCACACTAGCAAAAAGAAGCAAAACCTACAAAAGACAAAAATATATCTCATACCCTACCATCATTATATATAAATGTAAAGAAAAGTTGCATAATAAATATAGGGTACTTAGTGAACTATTTTTGATCAAAAAAAGTATACAAGCCGTCCCACCAGCGGCAAGGTGACCCTAAATTGGGACGGTACCTATACTGCCTATATTAAAAACCTTACTGTATATCAAAGTTGAAGTAATGCATATAAAAGGGTAGACAAATAGGACCGGGTCCCAACTCCAGACCACCTAGGCCCGTGGTAAGCTACATATATACTAATCAGCTCAACAAAGGGGATGCCATACCCTTAAATTGCACAGAATGCAAACAAGACAAAAAAACAAGCAATGTGAACTGAGGTCTAAGATGGTAGACATGCAAGAAATAGGAGCATGTTCACACTAGCAAAAAGAAGCAAAACCTACAAAAGACAAAAATATATCTCATACCCTACCATCATTATATATAAATGTAAAGCAAAGTTGCATAATAAATATAGGGTACTTAGTGAACTATTTTTGATCAAAAAAAGTATACAAGCCATCCCACCAGCGGCAAGGTGACCCTAAATTGGGACGGTACCTATACTGCCTATATTAAAAACCTTACTGTATATCAAAGTTGAAGTAATGCATATAAAAGGGTAGACAAATAGGACCGGGTCCCAACTCCAGACCACCTAGGCCCGTGGTAAGCTACATATATACTAATCAGCTCAACAAAGGGGATGCCACACCCTTAAATTGCACAGAATGCAAACAAGACAAAAAAACAAGCAATGTGAACTGAGGTCTAAGATGGTAGACATGCAAGAAATAGGAGCATGTTCACAATAGCAAAAAGAAGCAAAACCTACAAAAGACAAAAATATATCTCATACCCTACCATCATTATATATAAATGTAAAGCAAAGTTGCATAATAAATATAGGGTACTTAGTGAACTATTTTTGATCAAAAAAAGTATACAAGCCGTCCCACCAGCGGCAAGGTGACCCTAAATTGGGATGGTACCTATACTGCCAATATTAAAAACCTTACTGTATATCAAAGTTGAAGTAATGCATATAAAAGGGTAGACAAATAGGACCGGGTCCCAACACCAGACCACCTAGGCCCGTGGTAAGCTACATATATACTAATCAGCTCAACAAAGGGGATGCCACACCCTTAAATTGCACAGAATGCCAACAAGACAAAAAAACAAGCAATGTGAACTGAGGTCTAAGATGGTAGACATGCAAGAAATAGGAGCATGTTCACACTAGCAAAAAGAAGCAAAACCTACAAAAGACAAAAATATATCTCATACCCTACCATCATTATTTATAAATGTAAAGCAAAGTTGCATAATAAATATAGGGTACTTAGTGAACTATTTTTGATCAAAAAAAGTATACAAGCCGTCCCACCAGCGGCAAGGTGACCCTAAATTGGGACGGTACCTATACTGCCTTTATTAAAAACCTTACTGTATATCAAAGTTGAAGTAATGCATATAAAAGGGTAGACAAATAGGACCGGGTCCCAACTCCAGACCACCTAGGCCCGTGGTAAGCTACATATATACTAATCAGCTCAACAAAGGGGATGCCACACCCTTAAATTGCACAGAATGCAAAGAAGACAAAAAAACAAGCAATGTGAACTGAGGTCTAAGATGGTAGACATGCAAGAAATAGGAGCATGTTCACACTAGCAAAAAGAAGCAAAACCTACAAAAGACAAAAATATATCTCATACCCTACCATCATTATATATAAATGTAAAGCAAAGTTGCATAATAAATATAGGGTACTTAGTGAACTATTTTTGATCAAAAAAAGTATACAAGCCGTCCCACCAGCGGCAAGGTGACCCTAAATTGGGACGGTACCTATACTGCCTATATTAAAAACCTTACTGTATATCAAAGTTGAAGTAATGCATATAAAAGGGTAGACAAATAGGACCGGGTCCCAATTCCAGACCACCTAGGCCCGTGGTAAGCTACATATATACTAATCAGCTCAACAAAGGGGATGCCACACCCTTAAATTGCACAGAATGCAAAGAAGACAAAAAAACAAGCAATGTGAACTGAGGTCTAAGATGGTAGACATGCAAGAAATAGGAGCATGTTCACACTAGCAAAAAGAAGCAAAACCTACAAAAGACAAAAATATATCTCATACCCTACCATCATTATATATAAATGTAAAGCAAAGTTGCATAATAAATATAGGGTACTTAGTGAACTATTTTTGATCAAAAAAAGTATACAAGCCGTCCCACCAGCGGCAAGGTGACCCTAAATTGGGACGGTACCTATACTGCCTATATTAAAAACCTTACTGTATATCAAAGTTGAAGTAATGCATATAAAAGGGTAGACAAATAGGACCGGGTCCCAACTCCAGACCACCTAGGCCCGTGGTAAGCTACATATATACTAATCAGCTCAAAAAAGGGGATGCCACACCCTTAAATTGCACAGAATGCAAACAAGACAAAAAAACAAGCAATGTGAACTGAGGTCTAAGATGGTAGACATGCAAGAAATAGGAGCATGTTCACACTATCAAAAAGAAGCAAAACCTACAAAAGAAAAAAATATATCTCATACCCTACCATCATTATATATAAATGTAAAGCAAAGTTGCATAATAAATATAGGGTACTTAGTGAACTATTTTTGATCAAAAAAAGTATACAAGCCGTCCCACCAGTGGCAAGGTGACCCTAAATTGGGACGGTACCTATACTGCCTATATTAAAAACCTTACTGTATATCAAAGTTGAAGTAATGCATATAAAAGGGTAGACAAATAGGACCGGGTCCCAACTCCAGACCACCTAGGCCCGTGGTAAGCTACATATATACTAATCAGCTCAACAAAGGGGATGCCACACCATTAAATTGCACAGAATGCAAACAAGACAAAAAAACAAGCAATGTGAACTGAGGTCTAAGATGGTAGACATGCAAGAAATAGGAGCATGTTCACACTAGCAAAAAGAAGCAAAACCTACAAAAGACAAAAATATATCTCATACCCTACCATCATTATATATAAATGTAAAGCAAAGTTGCATAATAAATATAGGGTACTTAGTGAACTATTTTTGATCAAAAAAAGTATACAAGCCGTCCCACCAGCGGCAAGGTGACCCTAAATTGGGACGGTACCTATACTGCCTATATTAAAAACCTTACTGTATATCAAAGTTGAAGTAATGCATATAAAAGGGTAGACAAATAGGACCGGGTCCCAACTCCAGACCACCTAGGCCCGTGGTAAGCTACATATATACTAATCAGCTCAACAAAGGGAATGCCACACCCTTAAATTGCACAGAATGCAAACAAGACAAAAAAACAAGCAATGTGAACTGAGGTCTAAGATGGTAGACATGCAAGAAATAGGAGCATGTTCACACTAGCAAAAAGAAGCAAAACCTACAAAAGACAAAAATATATCTCATACCCTACCATCATTATATATAAATGTAAAGCAAAGTTGCATAATAAATATAGGGTACTTAGTGAACTATTTTTGATCAAAAAAAGTATACAAGCCGTCCCACCAGCGGCAAGGTGACCCTAAATTGGGACAGTACCTATACTGCCTATATTAAAAACCTTACTGTATATCAAAGTTGAAGTAATGCATATAAAAGGGTAGACAAATTGGACCGGGTCCCAACTCCAGACCACCTAGGCCCGTGGTAAGCTACATATATACTAATCAGCTCAACAAAGGGGATGCCACACCCTTAAATTGCACAGAATGCAAACAAGACAAAAAAACAAGCAATGTGAACTGAGGTCTAAGATGGTAGACATGCAAGAAATAGGAGCATGTTCACACTAGCAAAAAGAAGCAAAACCTACAAAAGACAAAAATATATCTCATACCCTACCATCATTATATATAAATGTAAAGCAAAGTTGCATAATAAATATAGGGTACTTAGTGAACTATTTTTGATCAAAAAAAGTATACAAGCCGTCCCACCAGCGGCAAGGTGACCCTAAATTGGGACGGTACCTATACTGCCTATATTAAAAACCTTACTGTATATCAAAGTTGAAGTAATGCATATAAAAGGGTAGACAAATAGGACCGGGTCCCAACTCCAGACCACCTAGGCCCGTGGTAAGCTACATATATACTAATCAGCTCAACAAAGGGGATGTCATACCCTTAAATTGCACAGAATGCAAACAAGACAAAAAAACAAGCAATGTGAACTGAGTTCTAAGATGGTAGACATGCAAGAAATAGGAGCATGTTCACACTAGCAAAAAGAAGCAAAACCTACAAAAGACAAAAATATATCTCATACCCTACCATCATTATATATAAATGTAAAGCAAAGTTGCATAATAAATATAGGGTACTTAGTGAACTATTTTTGATCAAAAAAAGTATACAAGCCATCCCACCAGCGGCAAGGTGACCCTAAATTGGGACGGTACCTATACTGCCTATATTAAAAACCTTACTGTATATCAAAGTTGAAGTAATGCATATAAAAGGGTAGACAAATAGGACCGGGTCCCAACTCCAGACCACCTAGGCCCGTGGTAAGCTACATATATACTAATCAGCTCAACAAAGGGGATGCCACACCCTTAAATTGCACAGAATGCAAACAAGACAAAAAAACAAGCAATGTGAACTGAGGTCTAAGATGGTAGACATGCAAGAAATAGGAGCATGTTCACACTAGCAAAAAGAAGCAAAACCTACAAAAGACAAAAATATATCTCATACCCTACCATCATTATATATAAATGTAAAGCAAAGTTGCATAATAAATATAGGGTACTTAGTGAACTATTTTTGATCAAAAAAAGTATACAAGCCGTCCCACCAGCGGCAAGGTGACCCTAAATTGGGACGGTACCTATACTGCCTATATTAAAAACCTTACTGTATATCAAAGTTGAAGTAATGCATATAAAAGGGTAGACAAATAGGACCGGGTCCCAACTCCAGACCACCTAGGCCCGTGGTAAGCTACATATATACTAATCAGCTCAACAAAGGGGATGCCACACCCTTAAATTGCACAGAATGCAAAGAAGACAAAAAAACAAGCAATGTGAACTGAGGTCTAAGATGGTAGACATGCAAGAAATAGGAGCATGTTCACACTAGCAAAAAGAAGCAAAACCTACAAAAGACAAAAATATATCTCATACCCTACCATCATTATATATAAATGTAAAGCAAAGTTGCATGATAAATATAGGGTACTTAGTGAACTATTTTTGATCAAAAAAAGTATACAAGCCGTCCCACCAGCGGCAAGGTGACCCTAAATTGGGACGGTACCTATACTGCCTATATTAAAAACCTTACTGTATATCAAAGTTGAAGTAATGCATATAAAAGGGTAGACAAATAGGACCGGGTCCCAAATCCAGACCACCTAGGCCCGTGGTAAGCTACATATATACTAATCAGCTCAACAAAGGGGATGCCACACCCTTAAATTGCACAGAATGCAAAGAAGACAAAAAAACAAGCAATGTGAACTGAGGTCTAAGATGGTAGACATGCAAGAAATAGGAGCATGTTCACACTATCAAAAAGAAGCAAAACCTACAAAAGACAAAAATATATCTCATACCCTACCATCATTATATATAAATGTAAAGCAAAGTTGCATGATAAATATAGGGTACTTAGTGAACTATTTTTGATCAAAAAAAGTATACAAGCCGTCCCACCAGCGGCAAGGTGACCCTAAATTGGGACGGTACCTATACTGCCTATATTAAAAACCTTACTGTATATCAAAGTTGAAGTAATGCATATAAAAGGGTAGACAAATAGGACCGGGTCCCAACTCCAGACCACCTAGGCCCGTGGTAAGCTACATATATACTAATCAGCTCAACAAAGGGGATGCCACACCCTTAAATTGCACAGAATGCAAACAAGACAAAAAAACAAGCAATGTGAACTGAGGTCTAAGATGGTAGACATGCAAGAAATAGGAGCATGTTCACACTAGCAAAAAGAAGCAAAACCTACAAAAGACAAAAATATATCTCATACCCTACCATCATTATATATAAATGTAAAGCAAAGTTGCATAATAAATATAGGGTACTTAGTGAACTATTTTTGATCAAAAAAAGTATACAAGCCGTCCCACCAGCGGCAAGGTGACCCTAAATGGGACGGTACCTATACTGCCTATATTAAAAACCTTACTGTATATCAAAGTTGAAGTAATGCATATAAAAGGGTGGACAAATAGGACCGGGTCCCAACTCCAGACCACCTAGGCCCGTGGTAAGCTACATATATACTAATCAGCTCAACAAAGGGGATGCCACACCCTTAAATTGCACAGAATGCAAAGAAGACAAAAAAACAAGCAATGTGAACTGAGGTCTAAGATGGTAGACATGCAAGAAATAGGAGCATGTTCACACTATCAAAAAGAAGCAAAACCTACAAAAGACAAAAATATATCTCATACCCTACCATCATTATATATAAATGTAAAGCAAAGTTGCATAATAAATATAGGGTACTTAGTGAACTATTTTTGATCAAAAAAAGTATACAAGCCGTCCCACCAGCGGCAAGGTGACCTTAAATTGGGACGGTACCTATACTGCCTATATTAAAAACCTTACTGTATATCAAAGTTGAAGTAATGCATATAAAAGGGTAGACAAATAGGACCCGGTCCCAACTCCAGACCACCTAGGCCCGTGGTAAGCTACATATATACTAATCAGCTCAACAAAGGGGATGCCACACCCTTAAATTGCACAGAATGCAAACAAGACAAAAAAACAAGCAATGTGAACTGAGGTCTAAGATGGTAGACATGCAAGAAATAGGAGCATGTTCACACTAGCAAAAAGAAGCAAAACCTACAAAAGACAAAAATATATCTCATACCCTACCATCATTATATATAAATGTAAAGCAAAGTTGCATAATAAATATAGGGTACTTAGTGAACTATTTTTGATCAAAAAAAGTATACAAGCCGTCCCACCAGCGGCAAGGTGACCCTAAATTGGGACGGTACCTATACTGCCTATATTAAAAACCTTACTGTATATCAAAGTTGAAGTAATGCATATAAAAGGGTAGACAAATAGGACCGGGTCCCAACTCCAGACCACCTAGGCCCGTGGTAAGCTACATATATACTAATCAGCTCAACAAAGGGGATGCCACACCCTTAAATTGCACAGAATGCAAAGAAGACAAAAAAACAAGCAATGTGAACTGAGGTCTAAGATGGTAGACATGCAAGAAATAGGAGCATGTTCACACTAGCAAAAAGAAGCAAAACCTACAAAAGACAAAAATATATCTCATACCCTACCATCATTATATATAAATGTAAAGCAAAGTTGATTAATAAATATAGGGTACTTAGTGAACTATTTTTGATCAAAAAAAGTATACAAGCCGTCCCACCAGCGGCAAGGTGACCCTAAATTGGGACGGTACCTATACTGCCTATATTAAAAACCTTACTGTATATCAAAGTTGAAGTAATGCATATAAAAGGGTAGACAAATAGGACCGGGTCCCAACTCCAGACCACCTAGGCCCGTGGTAAGCTACATATATACTAATCAGCTCAACAAAGGGGATGCCACACCCTTAAATTGCACAGAATGCAAAGAAGACAAAAAAACAAGTAATGTGAACTGAGGTCTAAGATGGTAGACATGCAAGAAATAGGAGCATGTTCACACTAGCAAAAAGAAGCAAAACCTACAAAAGACAAAAATATATCTCATACCCTACCATCATTATATATAAATGTAAAGCAAAGTTGCATAATAAATATAGGGTACTTAGTGAACTATTTTTGATCAAAAAAAGTATACAAGCCGTCCCACCAGCGGCAAGGTGACCCTAAATTGGGACGGTACCTATACTGCCTATATTAAAAACCTTACTGTATATCAAAGTTGAAGTAATGCATATAAAAGGGTAGACAAATAGGACCGGGTCCCAACTCCAGACCACCTAGGCCCGTGGTAAGCTACATATATACTAATCAGCTCAACAAAGGGGATGCCACACCCTTAAATTGCACAGAATGCAAACAAGACAAAAAAACAAGCAATGTGAACTGAGGTCTAAGATGGTAGACATGCAAGAAATAGGAGCATGTTCACACTATCAAAAAGAAGCAAAACCTACAAAAGAAAAAAATATATCTCATACCCTACCATCATTATATATAAATGTAAAGCAAAGTTGCATAATAAATATAGGGTACTTAGTGAACTATTTTTGATCAAAAAAAGTATACAAGCCGTCCCACCAGTGGCAAGGTGACCCTAAATTGGGACGGTACCTATACTGCCTATATTAAAAACCTTACTGTATATCAAAGTTGAAGTAATGCATATAAAAGGGTAGACAAATAGGACCGGGTCCCAACTCCAGACCACCTAGGCCCGTGGTAAGCTACATATATACTAATCAGCTCAACAAAGGGGATGCCACACCATTAAATTGCACAGAATGCAAACAAGACAAAAAAACAAGCAATGTGAACTGAGGTCTAAGATGGTAGACATGCAAGAAATAGGAGCATGTTCACACTAGCAAAAAGAAGCAAAACCTACAAAAGACAAAAATATATCTCATACCCTACCATCATTATATATAAATGTAAAGCAAAGTTGCATAATAAATATAGGGTACTTAGTGAACTATTTTTGATCAAAAAAAGTATACAAGCCGTCCCACCAGCGGCAAGGTGACCCTAAATTGGGACGGTACCTATACTGCCTATATTAAAAACCTTACTGTATATCAAAGTTGAAGTAATGCATATAAAAGGGTAGACAAATAGGACCGGGTCCCAACTCCAGACCACCTAGGCCCCTGGTAAGCTACATATATACTAATCAGCTCAACAAAGGGGATGCCATACCCTTAAATTGCACAGAATGCAAACAAGACAAAAAAACAAGCAATGTGAACTGAGGTCTAAGATGGTAGACATGCAAGAAATAGGAGCATGTTCACACTAGCAAAAAGAAGCAAAACCTACAAAAGACAAAAATATATCTCATACCCTACCATCATTATATATAAATGTAAAGCAAAGTTGCATAATAAATATAGGGTACTTAGTGAACTATTTTTGATCAAAAAAAGTATACAAGCCATCCCACCAGCGGCAAGGTGACCCTAAATTGGGACGGTACCTATACTGCCTATATTAAAAACCTTACTGTATATCAAAGTTGAAGTAATGCATATAAAAGGGTAGACAAATAGGACCGGGTCCCAACTCCAGACCACCTAGGCCCGTGGTAAGCTACATATATACTAATCAGCTCAACAAAGGGGATGCCACACCCTTAAATTGCACAGAATGCAAACAAGACAAAAAAACAAGCAATGTGAACTGAGGTCTAAGATGGTAGACATGCAAGAAATAGGAGCATGTTCACAATAGCAAAAAGAAGCAAAACCTACAAAAGACAAAAATATATCTCATACCCTACCATCATTATATATAAATGTAAAGCAAAGTTGCATAATAAATATAGGGTACTTAGTGAACTATTTTTGATCAAAAAAAGTATACAAGCCGTCCCACCAGCGGCAAGGTGACCCTAAATTGGGATGGTACCTATACTGCCTATATTAAAAACCTTACTGTATATCAAAGTTGAAGTAATGCATATAAAAGGGTAGACAAATAGGACCGGGTCCCAACACCAGACCACCTAGGCCCGTGGTAAGCTACATATATACTAATCAGCTCAACAAAGGGGATGCCACACCCTTAAATTGCACAGAATGCCAACAAGACAAAAAAACAAGCAATGTGAACTGAGGTCTAAGATGGTAGACATGCAAGAAATAGGAGCATGTTCACACTAGCAAAAAGAAGCAAAACCTACAAAAGACAAAAATATATCTCATACCCTACCATCATTATTTATAAATGTAAAGCAAAGTTGCATAATAAATATAGGGTACTTAGTGAACTATTTTTGATCAAAAAAAGTATACAAGCCGTCCCACCAGCGGCAAGGTGACCCTAAATTGGGACGGTACCTATACTGCCTTTATTAAAAACCTTACTGTATATCAAAGTTGAAGTAATGCATATAAAAGGGTAGACAAATAGGACCGGGTCCCAACTCCAGACCACCTAGGCCCGTGGTAAGCTACATATATACTAATCAGCTCAACAAAGGGGATGCCACACCCTTAAATTGCACAGAATGCAAAGAAGACAAAAAAACAAGCAATGTGAACTGAGGTCTAAGATGGTAGACATGCAAGAAATAGGAGCATGTTCACACTAGCAAAAAGAAGCAAAACCTACAAAAGACAAAAATATATCTCATACCCTACCATCATTATATATAAATGTAAAGCAAAGTTGCATAATAAATATAGGGTACTTAGTGAACTATTTTTGATCAAAAAAAGTATACAAGCCGTCCCACCAGCGGCAAGGTGACCCTAAATTGGGACGGTACCTATACTGCCTATATTAAAAACCTTACTGTATATCAAAGTTGAAGTAATGCATATAAAAGGGTAGACAAATAGGACCGGGTCCCAATTCCAGACCACCTAGGCCCGTGGTAAGCTACATATATACTAATCAGCTCAACAAAGGGGATGCCACACCCTTAAATTGCACAGAATGCAAAGAAGACAAAAAAACAAGCAATGTGAACTGAGGTCTAAGATGGTAGACATGCAAGAAATAGGAGCATGTTCACACTAGCAAAAAGAAGCAAAACCTACAAAAGACAAAAATATATCTCATACCCTACCATCATTATATATAAATGTAAAGCAAAGTTGCATAATAAATATAGGGTACTTAGTGAACTATTTTTGATCAAAAAAAGTATACAAGCCGTCCCACCAGCGGCAAGGTGACCCTAAATTGGGACGGTACCTATACTGCCTATATTAAAAACCTTACTGTATATCAAAGTTGAAGTAATGCATATAAAAGGGTAGACAAATAGGACCGGGTCCCAACTCCAGACCACCTAGGCCCGTGGTAAGCTACATATATACTAATCAGCTCAACAAAGGGGATGCCACACCATTAAATTGCACAGAATGCAAAGAAGACAAAAAAACAAGCAATGTGAACTGAGGTCTAAGATGGTAGACATGCAAGAAATAGGAGCATGTTCACACTAGCAAAAAGAAGCAAAACCTACAAAAGACAAAAATATATCTCATACCCTACCATCATTATATATAAATGTAAAGCAAAGTTGCATAATAAATATAGGGTACTTAGTGAACTATTTTTGATCAAAAAAAGTATACAAGCCGTCCCACCAGCGGCAAGGTGACCCTAAATTGGGACGGTACCTATACTGCCTATATTAAAAACCTTACTGTATATCAAAGTTGAAGTAATGCATATTAAAGGGTAGACAAATAGGACCGGGTCCCAACTCCAGACCACCTAGGCCCGTGGTAAGCTACATATATACTAATCAGCTCAACAAAGGGGATGCCACACCCTTAAATTGCACAGAATGCAAACAAGACAAAAAAACAAGCAATGTGAACTGAGGTCTAAGATGGTAGACATGCAAGAAATAGGAGCATGTTCACACTAGCAAAAAGAAGCAAAACCTACAAAAGACAAAAATATATCTCATACCCTACCATCATTATATATAAATGTAAAGCAAAGTTGCATAATAAATATAGGGTACTTAGTGAACTATTTTTGATCAAAAAAAGTATACAAGCCGTCCCACCAGCGGCAAGGTGACCCTAAATTGGGACAGTACCTATACTGCCTATATTAAAAACCTTACTGTATATCAAAGTTGAAGTAATGCATATAAAAGGGTAGACAAATTGGACCGGGTCCCAACTCCAGACCACCTAGGCCCGTGGTAAGCTACATATATACTAATCAGCTCAACAAAGGGGATGCCACACCCTTAAATTGCACAGAATGCAAACAAGACAAAAAAACAAGCAATGTGAACTGAGGTCTAAGATGGTAGACATGCAAGAAATAGGAGCATGTTCACACTAGCAAAAAGAAGCAAAACCTACAAAAGACAAAAATATATCTCATACCCTACCATCATTATTTATAAATGTAAAGCAAAGTTGCATAATAAATATAGGGTACTTAGTGAACTATTTTTGATCAAAAAAAGTATACAAGCCGTCCCACCAGCGGCAAGGTGACCCTAAATTGGGACGGTACCTATACTGCCTATATTAAAAACCTTACTGTATATCAAAGTTGAAGTAATGCATATAAAAGGGTAGACAAATAGGACCGGGTCCCAACTCCAGACCACCTAGGCCCGTGGTAAGCTACATATATACTAATCAGCTCAACAAAGGGGATGTCATACCCTTAAATTGCACAGAATGCAAACAAGACAAAAAAACAAGCAATGTGAACTGAGTTCTAAGATGGTAGACATGCAAGAAATAGGAGCATGTTCACACTAGCAAAAAGAAGCAAAACCTACAAAAGACAAAAATATATCTCATACCCTACCATCATTATATATAAATGTAAAGCAAAGTTGCATAATAAATATAGGGTACTTAGTGAACTATTTTTGATCAAAAAAAGTATACAAGCCATCCCACCAGCGGCAAGGTGACCCTAAATTGGGACGGTACCTATACTGCCTATATTAAAAACCTTACTGTATATCAAAGTTGAAGTAATGCATATAAAAGGGTAGACAAATAGGACCGGGTCCCAACTCCAGACCACCTAGGCCCGTGGTAAGCTACATATATACTAATCAGCTCAACAAAGGGGATGCCACACCCTTAAATTGCACAGAATGCAAACAAGACAAAAAAACAAGCAATGTGAACTGAGGTCTAAGATGGTAGACATGCAAGAAATAGGAGCATGTTCACACTAGCAAAAAGAAGCAAAACCTACAAAAGACAAAAATATATCTCATACCCTACCATCATTATATATAAATGTAAAGCAAAGTTGCATAATAAATATAGGGTACTTAGTGAACTATTTTTGATCAAAAAAAGTATACAAGCCGTCCCACCAGCGGCAAGGTGACCCTAAATTGGGACGGTACCTATACTGCCTATATTAAAAACCTTACTGTATATCAAAGTTGAAGTAATGCATATAAAAGGGTAGACAAATAGGACCGGGTCCCAACTCCAGACCACCTAGGCCCGTGGTAAGCTACATATATACTAATCAGCTCAACAAAGGGGATGCCACACCCTTAAATTGCACAGAATGCCAACAAGACAAAAAAACAAGCAATGTGAACTGAGGTCTAAGATGGTAGACATGCAAGAAATAGGAGCATGTTCACACTAGCAAAAAGAAGCAAAACCTACAAAAGACAAAAATATATCTCATACCCTACCATCATTATTTATAAATGTAAAGCAAAGTTGCATAATAAATATAGGGTACTTAGTGAACTATTTTTGATCAAAAAAAGTATACAAGCCGTCCCACCAGCGGCAAGGTGACCCTAAATTGGGACGGTACCTATACTGCCTTTATTAAAAACCTTACTGTATATCAAAGTTGAAGTAATGCATATAAAAGGGTAGACAAATAGGACCAGGTCCCAACTCCAGACCACCTAGGCCCGTGGTAAGCTACATATATACTAATCAGCTCAACAAAGGGGATGCCACACCCTTAAATTGCACAGAATGCAAACAAGACAAAAAAACAAGCAATGTGAACTGAGGTCTAAGATGGTAGACATGCAAGAAATAGGAGCATGTTCACACTAGCAAAAAGAAGCAAAACCTACAAAAGACAAAAATATATCTCATACCCTACCATCATTATATATAAATGTAAAGCAAAGTTGCATAATAAATATAGGGTACTTAGTGAACTATTTTTGATCAAAAAAAGTATACAAGCCGTCCCACCAGCGGCAAGGTGACCCTAAATTGGGACGGTACCTATACTGCCTATATTAAAAACCTTACTGTATATCAAAGTTGAAGTAATGCATATAAAAGGGTAGACAAATAGGACCGGGTCCCAACTCCAGACCACCTAGGCCCGTGGTAAGCTACATATATACTAATCAGCTCAACAAAGGGGATGCCACACCCTTAAATTTCACAGAATGCAAACAAGACAAAAAAACAAGCAATGTGAACTGAGGTCTAAGATGGTAGACATGCAAGAAATAGGAGCATGTTCACACTAGCAAAAAGAAGCAAAACCTACAAAAGACAAAAATATATCTCATACCCTACCATCATTATATATAAATGTAAAGCAAAGTTGCATAATAAATATAGGGTACTTAGTGAACTATTTTTGATCAAAAAAAGTATACAAGCCGTCCCACCAGCGGCAAGGTGACCCTAAATTGGGACGGTACCTATACTGCCTATATTAAAAACCTTACTGTATATCAAAGTTGAAGTAATGCATATAAAAGGGTAGACAAATAGGACCGGGTCCCAACTCCAGACCACCTAGGCCCGTGGTAAGCTACATATATACTAATCAGCTCAACAAAGGGGATGCCACACCCTTAAATTGCACAGAATGCAAACAAGACAAAAAAACAAGCAATGTGAACTGAGGTCTAAGATGGTAGACATGCAAGAAATAGGAGCATGTTCACACTAGCAAAAAGAAGCAAAACCTACAAAAGACAAAAATATATCTCATACCCTACCATCATTATATATAAATGTAAAGCAAAGTTGCATAATAAATATAGGGTACTTAGTGAACTATTTTTGATCAAAAAAAGTATACAAGCCGTCCCACCAGCGGCAAGGTGACCCTAAATTGGGACGGTACCTATACTGCCTATATTAAAAACCTTACTGTATATCAAAGTTGAAGTAATGCATATAAAAGGGTAGACAAATAGGACCGGGTCCCAACTCCAGACCACCTAGGCCCGTGGTAAGCTACATATATACTAATCAGCTCAACAAAGGGGATGCCACACCCTTAAATTGCACAGAATGCAAAGAAGACAAAAAAACAAGCAATGTGAACTGAGGTCTAAGATGGTAGACATGCAAGAAATAGGAGCATGTTCACACTAGCAAAAAGAAGCAAAACCTACAAAAGACAAAAATATATCTCATACCCTACCATCATTATATATAAATGTAAAGCAAAGTTGCATAATAAATATAGGGTACTTAGTGAACTATTTTTGATCAAAAAAAGTATACAAGCCGTCCCACCAGCGGCAAGGTGACCCTAAATTGGGACGGTACCTATACTGCCTATATTAAAAACCTTACTGTATATCAAAGTTGAAGTAATGCATATAAAAGGGTAGACAAATAGGACCGGGTCCCAACTCCAGACCACCTAGGCCCGTGGTAAGCTACATATATACTAATCAGCTCAACAAAGGGGATGCCACACCCTTAAATTGCACAGAATGCAAAGAAGACAAAAAAACAAGCAATGTGAACTGAGGTCTAAGATGGTAGACATGCAAGAAATAGGAGCATGTTCACACTAGCAAAAAGAAGCAAAACCTACAAAAGACAAAAATATATCTCATACCCTACCATCATTATATATAAATGTAAAGCAAAGTTGCATAATAAATATAGGGTACTTAGTGAACTATTTTTGATCAAAAAAAGTATACAAGCCGTCCCACCAGCGGCAAGGTGACCCTAAATTGGGATGGTACCTATACTGCCTATATTAAAAACCTTACTGTATATCAAAGTTGAAGTAATGCATATAAAAGGGTAGACAAATAGGACCGGGTCCCAACTCCAGACCACCTAGGCCCGTGGTAAGCTACATATATACTAATCAGCTCAAAAAAGGGGATGCCACACCCTTAAATTGCACAGAATGCAAAGAAGACAAAAAAACAAGCAATGTGAACTGAGGTCTAAGATGGTAGACATGCAAGAAATAGGAGCATGTTCACAATAGCAAAAAGAAGCAAAACCTACAAAAGACAAAAATATATCTCATACCCTACCATCATTATATATAAATGTAAAGCAAAGTTGCATAATAAATATAGGGTACTTAGTGAACTATTTTTGATCAAAAAAAGTATACAAGCCGTCCCACCAGCGGCAAGGTGACCCTAAATTGGGACGGTACCTATACTGCCTATATTAAAAACCTTACTGTATATCAAAGTTGAAGTAATGCATATAAAAGGGTAGACAAATAGGACCGGGTCCCAACTCCAGACCACCTAGGCCCGTGGTAAGCTACATATATACTAATCAGCTCAACAAAGGGGATGCCACACCCTTAAATTGCACAGAATGCAAACAAGACAAAAAAACAAGCAATGTGAACTGAGGTCTAAGATGGTAGACATGCAAGAAATAGGAGCATGTTCACACTAGCAAAAAGAAGCAAAACCTACAAAAGACAAAAATATATCTCATACCCTACCATCATTATATATAAATGTAAAGCAAAGTTGCATAATAAATATAGGGTACTTAGTGAACTATTTTTGATCAAAAAAAGTATACAAGCCGTCCCACCAGCGGCAAGGTGACCCTAAATTGGGACAGTACCTATACTGCCTATATTAAAAACCTTACTGTATATCAAAGTTGAAGTAATGCATATAAAAGGGTAGACAAATTGGACCGGGTCCCAACTCCAGACCACCTAGGCCCGTGGTAAGCTACATATATACTAATCAGCTCAACAAAGGGGATGCCACACCCTTAAATTGCACAGAATGCAAACAAGACAAAAAAACAAGCAATGTGAACTGAGGTCTAAGATGGTAGACATGCAAGAAATAGGAGCATGTTCACACTAGCAAAAAGAAGCAAAACATACAAAAGACAAAAATATATCTCATACCCTACCATCATTATATATAAATGTAAAGCAAAGTTGCATAATAAATATAGGGTACTTAGTGAACTATTTTTGATCAAAAAAAGTATACAAGCCATCCCACCAGCGGCAAGGTGACCCTCAATTGGGACGGTACCTATACTGCCTATATTAAAAACCTTACTGTATATCAAAGTTGAAGTAATGCATATAAAAGGGTAGACAAATAGGACCGGGTCCCAACTCCAGACCACCTAGGCCCGTGGTAAGCTACATATATACTAATCAGCTCAACAAAGGGGATGCCACACCCTTAAATTGCACAGAATGCAAACAAGACAAAAAAACAAGCAATGTGAACTGAGGTCTAAGATGGTAGACATGCAAGAAATAGGAGCATGTTCACACTATCAAAAAGAAGCAAAACCTACAAAAGAAAAAAATATATCTCATACCCTACCATCATTATATATAAATGTAAAGCAAAGTTGCATAATAAATATAGGGTACTTAGTGAACTATTTTTGATCAAAAAAAGTATACAAGCCGTCCCACCAGTGGCAAGGTGACCCTAAATTGGGACGGTACCTATACTGCCTATATTAAAAGCCTTACTGTATATCAAAGTTGAAGTAATGCATATAAAAGGGTAGACAAATAGGACCGGGTCCCAACTCCAGACCACCTAGGCCCGTTGTAAGCTACATATATACTAATCAGCTCAACAAAGGGGATGCCACACCATTAAATTGCACAGAATGCAAACAAGACAAAAAAACAAGCAATGTGAACTGAGGTCTAAGATGGTAGACATGCAAGAAATAGGAGCATGTTCACACTAGCAAAAAGAAGCAAAACCTACAAAAGACAAAAATATATCTCATACCCTACCATCATTATATATAAATGTAAAGCAAAGTTGCATAATAAATATAGGGTACTTAGTGAACTATTTTTGATCAAAAAAAGTATACAAGCCGTCCCACCAGCGGCAAGGTGACCCTAAATTGGGACGGTACCTATACTGCCTATATTAAAAACCTTTCTGTATATCAAAGTTGAAGTAATGCATATAAAAGGGTAGACAAATAGGACCGGGTCCCAACTCCAGACCACCTAGGCCCGTGGTAAGCTACATATATACTAATCAGCTCAACAAAGGGGATGCCACACCCTTAAATTGCACAGAATGCAAACAAGACAAAAAAACAAGCAATGTGAACTGAGATCTAAGATGGTAGACATGCAAGAAATAGGAGCATGTTCACACTAGCAAAAAGAAGCAAAACCTACAAAAGACAAAAATATATCTCATACCCTACCATCATTATATATAAATGTAAAGCAAAGTTGCATAATAAATATAGGGTACTTAGTGAACTATTTTTGATCAAAAAAAGTATACAAGCCGTCCCACCAGCGGCAAGGTGACCCTAAATTGGGACAGTACCTATACTGCCTATATTAAAAACCTTACTGTATATCAAAGTTGAAGTAATGCATATAAAAGGGTAGACAAATTGGACCGGGTCCCAACTCCAGACCACCTAGGCCCGTGGTAAGCTACATATATACTAATCAGCTCAACAAAGGGGATGCCACACCCTTAAATTGCACAGAATGCAAACAAGACAAAAAAACAAGCAATGTGAACTGAGGTCTAAGATGGTAGACATGCAAGAAATAGGAGCATGTTCACACTAGCAAAAAGAAGCAAAACCTACAAAAGACAAAAATATATCTCATACCCTACCATCATTATATATAAATGTAAAGCAAAGTTGCATAATAAATATAGGGTACTTAGTGAACTATTTTTGATCAAAAAAAGTATACAAGCCGTCCCACCAGCGGCAAGGTGACCCTAAATTGGGACAGTACCTATACTGCCTATATTAAAAACCTTACTGTATATCAAAGTTGAAGTAATGCATATAAAAGGGTAGACAAATTGGACCGGGTCCCAACTCCAGACCACCTAGGCCCGTGGTAAGCTACATATATACTAATCAGCTCAACAAAGGGGATGCCACACCCTTAAATTGCACAGAATGCAAACAAGACAAAAAAACAAGCAATGTGAACTGAGGTCTAAGATGGTAGACATGCAAGAAATAGGAGCATGTTCACACTAGCAAAAAGAAGCAAAACCTACAAAAGACAAAAATATATCTCATACCCTACCATCATTATATATAAATGTAAAGCAAAGTTGCATAATAAATATAGGGTACTTAGTGAACTATTTTTGATCAAAAAAAGTATACAAGCCGTCCCACCAGCGGCAAGGTGACCCTAAATTGGGACGGTACCTATACTGCCTATATTAAAAACCTTACTGTATATCAAAGTTGAAGTAATGCATATAAAAGGGTAGACAAATAGGACCGGGTCCCAACTCCAGACCACCTAGGCCCGTGGTAAGCTACATATATACTAATCAGCTCAACAAAGGGGATGCCACACCCTTAAATTGCACAGAATGCAAAGAAGACAAAAAAACAAGCAATGTGAACTGAGGTCTAAGATGGTAGACATGCAAGAAATAGGAGCATGTTCACACTAGCAAAAAGAAGCAAAACCTACAAAAGACAAAAATATATCTCATACCCTACCATCATTATATATAAATGTAAAGCAAAGTTGCATAATAAATATAGGGTACTTAGTGAACTATTTTTGATCAAAAAAAGTATACAAGCCGTCCCACCAGCGGCAAGGTGACCCTAAATTGGGACGGTACCTATACTGCCTATATTAAAAACCTTACTGTATATCAAAGTTGAAGTAATGCATATAAAAGGGTAGACAAATAGGACCGGGTCCCAACTCCAGACCACCTAGGCCCGTGGTAAGCTACATATATACTAATCAGCTCAACAAAGGGGATGCCACACCCTTAAATTGCACAGAATGCAAAGAAGACAAAAAAACAAGCAATGTGAACTGAGGTCTAAGATGGTAGACATGCAAGAAATAGGAGCATGTTCACACTAGCAAAAAGAAGCAAAACCTACAAAAGACAAAAATATATCTCATACCCTACCATCATTATATATAAATGTAAAGCAAAGTTGCATAATAAATATAGGGTACTTAGTGAACTATTTTTGATCAAAAAAAGTATACAAGCCGTCCCACCAGCGGCAAGGTGACCCTAAATTGGGATGGTACCTATACTGCCTATATTAAAAACCTTACTGTATATCAAAGTTGAAGTAATGCATATAAAAGGGTAGACAAATAGGACCGGGTCCCAACTCCAGACCACCTAGGCCCGTGGTAAGCTACATATATACTAATCAGCTCAAAAAAGGGGATGCCACACCCTTAAATTGCACAGAATGCAAAGAAGACAAAAAAACAAGCAATGTGAACTGAGGTCTAAGATGGTAGACATGCAAGAAATAGGAGCATGTTCACAATAGCAAAAAGAAGCAAAACCTACAAAAGACAAAAATATATCTCATACCCTACCATCATTATATATAAATGTAAAGCAAAGTTGCATAATAAATATAGGGTACTTAGTGAACTATTTTTGATCAAAAAAAGTATACAAGCCGTCCCACCAGCGGCAAGGTGACCCTAAATTGGGACGGTACCTATACTGCCTATATTAAAAACCTTACTGTATATCAAAGTTGAAGTAATGCATATAAAAGGGTAGACAAATAGGACCGGGTCCCAACTCCAGACCACCTAGGCCCGTGGTAAGCTACATATATACTAATCAGCTCAACAAAGGGGATGCCACACCCTTAAATTGCACAGAATGCAAACAAGACAAAAAAACAAGCAATGTGAACTGAGGTCTAAGATGGTAGACATGCAAGAAATAGGAGCATGTTCACACTAGCAAAAAGAAGCAAAACCTACAAAAGACAAAAATATATCTCATACCCTACCATCATTATATATAAATGTAAAGCAAAGTTGCATAATAAATATAGGGTACTTAGTGAACTATTTTTGATCAAAAAAAGTATACAAGCCGTCCCACCAGCGGCAAGGTGACCCTAAATTGGGACAGTACCTATACTGCCTATATTAAAAACCTTACTGTATATCAAAGTTGAAGTAATGCATATAAAAGGGTAGACAAATTGGACCGGGTCCCAACTCCAGACCACCTAGGCCCGTGGTAAGCTACATATATACTAATCAGCTCAACAAAGGGGATGCCACACCCTTAAATTGCACAGAATGCAAACAAGACAAAAAAACAAGCAATGTGAACTGAGGTCTAAGATGGTAGACATGCAAGAAATAGGAGCATGTTCACACTAGCAAAAAGAAGCAAAACATACAAAAGACAAAAATATATCTCATACCCTACCATCATTATATATAAATGTAAAGCAAAGTTGCATAATAAATATAGGGTACTTAGTGAACTATTTTTGATCAAAAAAAGTATACAAGCCATCCCACCAGCGGCAAGGTGACCCTCAATTGGGACGGTACCTATACTGCCTATATTAAAAACCTTACTGTATATCAAAGTTGAAGTAATGCATATAAAAGGGTAGACAAATAGGACCGGGTCCCAACTCCAGACCACCTAGGCCCGTGGTAAGCTACATATATACTAATCAGCTCAACAAAGGGGATGCCACACCCTTAAATTGCACAGAATGCAAACAAGACAAAAAAACAAGCAATGTGAACTGAGGTCTAAGATGGTAGACATGCAAGAAATAGGAGCATGTTCACACTATCAAAAAGAAGCAAAACCTACAAAAGAAAAAAATATATCTCATACCCTACCATCATTATATATAAATGTAAAGCAAAGTTGCATAATAAATATAGGGTACTTAGTGAACTATTTTTGATCAAAAAAAGTATACAAGCCGTCCCACCAGTGGCAAGGTGACCCTAAATTGGGACGGTACCTATACTGCCTATATTAAAAGCCTTACTGTATATCAAAGTTGAAGTAAAGCATATAAAAGGGTAGACAAATAGGACCGGGTCCCAACTCCAGACCACCTAGGCCCGTTGTAAGCTACATATATACTAATCAGCTCAACAAAGGGGATGCCACACCATTAAATTGCACAGAATGCAAACAAGACAAAAAAACAAGCAATGTGAACTGAGGTCTAAGATGGTAGACATGCAAGAAATAGGAGCATGTTCACACTAGCAAAAAGAAGCAAAACCTACAAAAGACAAAAATATATCTCATACCCTACCATCATTATATATAAATGTAAAGCAAAGTTGCATAATAAATATAGGGTACTTAGTGAACTATTTTTGATCAAAAAAAGTATACAAGCCGTCCCACCAGCGGCAAGGTGACCCTAAATTGGGACGGTACCTATACTGCCTATATTAAAAACCTTTCTGTATATCAAAGTTGAAGTAATGCATATAAAAGGGTAGACAAATAGGACCGGGTCCCAACTCCAGACCACCTAGGCCCGTGGTAAGCTACATATATACTAATCAGCTCAACAAAGGGGATGCCACACCCTTAAATTGCACAGAATGCAAACAAGACAAAAAAACAAGCAATGTGAACTGAGATCTAAGATGGTAGACATGCAAGAAATAGGAGCATGTTCACACTAGCAAAAAGAAGCAAAACCTACAAAAGACAAAAATATATCTCATACCCTACCATCATTATATATAAATGTAAAGCAAAGTTGCATAATAAATATAGGGTACTTAGTGAACTATTTTTGATCAAAAAAAGTATACAAGCCGTCCCACCAGCGGCAAGGTGACCCTAAATTGGGACAGTACCTATACTGCCTATATTAAAAACCTTACTGTATATCAAAGTTGAAGTAATGCATATAAAAGGGTAGACAAATTGGACCGGGTCCCAACTCCAGACCACCTAGGACCGTGGTAAGCTACATATATACTAATCAACTCAACAAAGGGGATGCCACACCCTTAAATTGCACAGAATGCAAACAAGACAAAAAAACAAGCAATGTGAACTGAGGTCTAAGATGGTAGACATGCAAGAAATAGGAGCATGTTCACACTAGCAAAAAGAAGCAAAACCTACAAAAGACAAAAATATATCTCATACCCTACCATCATTATATATAAATGTAAAGCAAAGTTGCATAATAAATATAGGGTACTTAGTGAACTATTTTTGATCAAAAAAAGTATACAAGCCATCCCACCAGCGGCAAGGTGACCCTCAATTGGGACGGTACCTATACTGCCTATATTAAAAACCTTACTGTATATCAAAGTTGAAGTAATGCATATAAAAGGGTAGACAAATAGGACCGGGTCCCAACTCCAGACCACCTAGGCCCGTGGTAAGCTACATATATACTAATCAGCTCAACAAAGGGGATGCCACACCCTTAAATTGCACAGAATGCAAACAAGACAAAAAAACAAGCAATGTGAACTGAGGTCTAAGATGGTAGACATGCAAGAAATAGGAGCATGTTCACACTAGCAAAAAGAAGCAAAACCTACAAAAGACAAAAATATATCTCATACCCTACCATCATTATATATAAATGTAAAGCAAAGTTGCATAATAAATATAGGGTACTTAGTGAACTATTTTTGATCAAAAAAAGTATACAAGCCGTCCCACCAGCGGCAAGGTGACCCTAAATTGGGACGGTACCTATACTGCCTATATTAAAAACCTTACTGTATATCAAAGTTGAAGTAATGCATATAAAAGGGTAGACAAATAGGACCGGGTCCCAACTCCAGACCACCTAGGCCCGTGGTAAGCTACATATATACTAATCAGCTCAACAAAGGGGATGCCACACCCTTAAATTGCACAGAATGCAAACAAGACAAAAAAACAAGCAATGTGAACTGAGGTCTAAGATGGTAGACATGCAAGAAATAGGAGCATGTTCACACTAGCAAAAAGAAGCAAAACCTACAAAAGACAAAAATATATCTCATACCCTACCATCATTATATATAAATGTAAAGCAAAGTTGCATAATAAATATAGGGTACTTAGTGAACTATTTTTGATCAAAAAAAGTATACAAGCCGTCCCACCAGCGGCAAGGTGACCCTAAATTGGGACGGTACCTATACTGCCTATATTAAAAACCTTACTGTATATCAAAGTTGAAGTAATGCATATAAAAGGGTAGACAAATAGGACCGGGTCCCAACTCCAGACCACCTAGGCCCGTGGTAAGCTACATATATACTAATCAGCTCAACAAAGGGGATGCCACACCCTTAAATTGCACAGAATGCAAAGAAGACAAAAAAACAAGCAATGTGAACTGAGGTCTAAGATGGTAGACATGCAAGAAATAGGAGCATGTTCACACTAGCAAAAAGAAGCAAAACCTACAAAAGACAAAAATATATCTCATACCCTACCATCATTATATATAAATGTAAAGCAAAGTTGCATAATAAATATAGGGTACTTAGTGAACTATTTTTGATCAAAAAAAGTATACAAGCCGTCCCACCAGCGGCAAGGTGACCCTAAATTGGGACGGTACCTATACTGCCTATATTAAAAACCTTACTGTATATCAAAGTTGAAGTAATGCATATAAAAGGGTAGACAAATAGGACCGGGTCCCAACTCCAGACCACCTAGGCCCGTGGTAAGCTACATATATACTAATCAGCTCAACAAAGGGGATGCCACACCCTTAAATTGCACAGAATGCAAACAAGACAAAAAAACAAGCAATGTGAACTGAGGTCTAAGATGGTAGACATGCAAGAAATAGGAGCATGTTCACACTAGCAAAAAGAAGCAAAACCTACAAAAGACAAAAATATATCTCATACCCTACCATCATTATATATAAATGTAAAGCAAAGTTGGATAATAAATATAGGGTACTTAGTGAACTAATTTTGATCAAAAAAAGTATACAAGCCGTCCCACCAGCGGCAAGGTGACCCTAAATTGGGACGGTACCTATACTGCCTATATTAAAAACCTTACTGTATATCAAAGTTGAAGTAATGCATATAAAAGGGTAGACAAATAGGACCGGGTCCCAACTCCAGACCACCTAGGCCTGTGGTAAGCTACATATATACTAATCAGCTCAACAAAGGGGATGCCACACCCTTAAATTGCACAGAATGCAAACAAGACAAAAAAACAAGCAATGTGAACTGAGGTCTAAGATGGTAGACATGCAAGAAATAGGAGCATGTTCACACTAGCAAAAAGAAGCAAAACCTACAAAAGACAAAAATATATCTCATACCCTACCATCATTATATATAAATGTAAAACAAAGTTGCATAATAAATATAGCGTACTTAGTGAACTATTTTTGATCAAAAAAAGTTTACAAGCCGTCCCACCAGTGGCAAGGTGACCCTAAATTGGGACGGTACCTATACTGCCTATATTAAAAACCTTACTGTATATCAAAGTTGAAGTAATGCATATAAAAGGGTAGACAAATAGGACCAGGTCCCAACTCCAGACCACCTAGGCCCGTGGTAAGCTACATATATACTAATCGGCTCAACAAAGGGGATGCCACACCCTTAAATTGCACAGAATGCAAACAAGACAAAAAAATAAGCAATGTGAACTGAGGTCTAAGATGGTAGACATGCAAGAAATAGGAGCATGTTCACACTAGCAAAAAGAAGCAAAACCTACAAAAGACAAAAATATATCTCATACCCTACCATCATTATATATAAATGTAAAGCAAAGTTGCATAATAAATATAGGGTACTTAGTGAACTATTTTTGATCAAAAAAAGTATACAAGCCATCCCACCAGCGGCAAGGTGACCCTCAATTGGGACGGTACCTATACTGCCTATATTAAAAACCTTACTGTATATCAAAGTTGAAGTAATGCATATAAAAGGGTAGACAAATAGGACCGGGTCCCAACTCCAGACCACCTAGGCCCGTGGTAAGCTACATATATACTAATCAGCTCAACAAAGGGGATGCCACACCCTTAAATTGCACAGAATGCAAACAAGACAAAAAAACAAGCAATGTGAACTGAGGTCTAAGATGGTAGACATGCAAGAAATAGGAGCATGTTCACACTAGCAAAAAGAAGCAAAACCTACAAAAGACAAAAATATATCTCATACCCTACCATCATTATATATAAATGTAAAGCAAAGTTGCATAATAAATATAGGGTACTTAGTGAACTATTTTTGATCAAAAAAAGTATACAAGCCGTCCCACCAGCGGCAAGGTGACCCTAAATTGGGACGGTACCTATACTGCCTATATTAAAAACCTTACTGTATATCAAAGTTGAAGTAATGCATATAAAAGGGTAGACAAATAGGACCGGGTCCCAACTCCAGACCACCTAGGCCCGTGGTAAGCTACATATATACTAATCAGCTCAACAAAGGGGATGCCACACCCTTAAATTGCACAGAATGCAAACAAGACAAAAAAACAAGCAATGTGAACTGAGGTCTAAGATGGTAGACATGCAAGAAATAGGAGCATGTTCACACTAGCAAAAAGAAGCAAAACCTACAAAAGACAAAAATATATCTCATACCCTACCATCATTATATATAAATGTAAAGCAAAGTTGCATAATAAATATAGGGTACTTAGTGAACTATTTTTGATCAAAAAAAGTATACAAGCCGTCCCACCAGCGGCAAGGTGACCCTAAATTGGGACGGTACCTATACTGCCTATATTAAAAACCTTACTGTATATCAAAGTTGAAGTAATGCATATAAAAGGGTAGACAAATAGGACCGGGTACCAACTCCAGACCACCTAGGCCCGTGGTAAGCTACATATATACTAATCAGCTCAACAAAGGGGATGCCACACCCTTAAATTGCACAGAATGCAAAGAAGACAAAAAAACAAGCAATGTGAACTGAGGTCTAAGATGGTAGACATGCAAGAAATAGGAGCATGTTCACACTAGCAAAAAGAAGCAAAACCTACAAAAGACAAAAATATATCTCATACCCTACCATCATTATATATAAATGTAAAGCAAAGTTGCATAATAAATATAGGGTACTTAGTGAACTATTTTTGATCAAAAAAAGTATACAAGCCGTCCCACCAGCGGCAAGGTGACCCTAAATTGGGACGGTACCTATACTGCCTATATTAAAAACCTTACTGTATATCAAAGTTGAAGTAATGCATATAAAAGGGTAGACAAATAGGACCGGGTCCCAACTCCAGACCACCTAGGCCCGTGGTAAGCTACATATATACTAATCAGCTCAACAAAGGGGATGCCACACCCTTAAATTGCACAGAATGCAAACAAGACAAAAAAACAAGCAATGTGAACTGAGGTCTAAGATGGTAGACATGCAAGAAATAGGAGCATGTTCACACTAGCAAAAAGAAGCAAAACCTACAAAAGACAAAAATATATCTCATACCCTACCATCATTATATATAAATGTAAAGCAAAGTTGGATAATAAATATAGGGTACTTAGTGAACTAATTTTGATCAAAAAAAGTATACAAGCCGTCCCACCAGCGGCAAGGTGACCCTAAATTGGGACGGTACCTATACTGCCTATATTAAAAACCTTACTGTATATCAAAGTTGAAGTAATGCATATAAAAGGGTAGACAAATAGGACCGGGTCCCAACTCCAGACCACCTAGGCCTGTGGTAAGCTACATATATACTAATCAGCTCAACAAAGGGGATGCCACACCCTTAAATTGCACAGAATGCAAACAAGACAAAAAAACAAGCAATGTGAACTGAGGTCTAAGATGGTAGACATGCAAGAAATAGGAGCATGTTCACACTAGCAAAAAGAAGCAAAACCTACAAAAGACAAAAATATATCTCATACCCTACCATCATTATATATAAATGTAAAACAAAGTTGCATAATAAATATAGCGTACTTAGTGAACTATTTTTGATCAAAAAAAGTTTACAAGCCGTCCCACCAGTGGCAAGGTGACCCTAAATTGGGACGGTACCTATACTGCCTATATTAAAAACCTTACTGTATATCAAAGTTGAAGTAATGCATATAAAAGGGTAGACAAATAGGACCAGGTCCCAACTCCAGACCACCTAGGCCCGTGGTAAGCTACATATATACTAATCGGCTCAACAAAGGGGATGCCACACCCTTAAATTGCACAGAATGCAAACAAGACAAAAAAATAAGCAATGTGAACTGAGGTCTAAGATGGTAGACATGCAAGAAATAGGAGCATGTTCACACTAGCAAAAAGAAGCAAAACCTACAAAAGACAAAAATATATCTCATACCCTACCATCATTATATATAAATGTAAAGCAAAGTTGCATAATAAATATAGGGTACTTAGTGAACTATTTTTGATCAAAAAAAGTATACAAGCCGTCCCACCAGCGGCAAGGTGACCCTAAATTGGGATGGTACCTATACTGCCTATATTAAAAACCTTACTGTATATCAAAGTTGAAGTATTGCATATAAAAGGGTAGACAAATAGGACCGGGTCCCAACTCCAGACCACCTAGGCCCGTGGTAAGCTACATATATACTAATCAGCTCAACAAAGGGGATGCCACACCCTTAAATTGCACAGAATGCAAAGAAGACAAAAAAACAAGCAATGTGAACTGAGGTCTAAGATGGTAGACATGCAAGAAATAGGAGCATGTTCACACTAGCAAAAAGAAGCAAAACCTACAAAAGACAAAAATATATCTCATACCCTACCATCATTATATATAAATGTAAAGCAAAGTTGCATAATAAATATAGGGTACTTAGTGAACTATTTTTGATCAAAAAAAGTATACAAGCCGTCCCACCAGCGGCAAGTTGACCCTAAATTGGGACGGTACCTATACTGCCTATATTAAAAACCTTACTGTATATCAAAGTTGAAGTAATGCATATAAAAGGGTAGACAAATAGGACCGGGTCCCAACTCCAGACCACCTAGGCCCGTGGTAAGCTACATATATACTAATCAGCTCAACAAAGGGGATGCCACACCCTTAAATTGCACAGAATGCAAACAAGACAAAAAAACAAGCAATGTGAACTGAGGTCTAAGATGGTAGACATGCAAGAAATAGGAGCATGTTCACACTAGCAAAAAGAAGCAAAACCTACAAAAGACAAAAATATATCTCATACCCTACCATCATTATATATAAATGTAAAGCAAAGTTGCATAATAAATATAGGGTACTTAGTGAACTATTTTTGATCAAAAAAAGTATACAAGCCGTCCCACCAGCGGCAAGGTGACCCTAAATTGGGACGGTACCTATACTGCCTATATTAAAAACCTTACTGTATATCAAAGTTGAAGTAATGCATATAAAAGGGTAGACAAATAGGACCGGGTCCCAACTCCAGACCACCTAGGCCCGTGGTAAGCTACATATATACTAATCAGCTCAACAAAGGGGATGCCACACCCTTAAATTGCACAGAATGCAAACAAGACAAAAAAACAAGCAATGTGAACTGAGGTCTAAGATGGTAGACATGCAAGAAATAGGAGCATGTTCACACTAGCAAAAAGAAGCAAAACCTACAAAAGACAAAAATATATCTCATACCCTACCATCATTATATATAAATGTAAAGCAAAGTTGCATAATAAATATAGGGTACTTAGTGAACTATTTTTGATCAAAAAAAGTATACAAGCCGTCCCACCAGCGGCAAGGTGACCCTAAATTGGGACGGTACCTATACTGCCTATATTAAAAACCTTACTGTATATCAAAGTTGAAGTAATGCATATAAAAGGGTAGACAAATAGGACCGGGTCCCAACTCCAGACCACCTAGGCCCGTGGTAAGCTACATATATACTAATCAGCTCAACAAAGGGGATGCCACACCCTTAAATTGCACAGAATGCAAAGAAGACAAAAAAACAAGCAATGTGAACTGAGGTCTAAGATGGTAGACATGCAAGAAATAGGAGCATGTTCACACTAGCAAAAAGAAGCAAAACCTACAAAAGACAAAAATATATCTCATACCCTACCATCATTATATATAAATGTAAAGCAAAGTTGCATAATAAATATAGGGTACTTAGTGAACTATTTTTGATCAAAAAAAGTATACAAGCCGTCCCACCAGCGGCAAGGTGACCCTAAATTGGGACGGTACCTATACTGCCTATATTAAAAACCTTACTGTATATCAAAGTTGAAGTAATGCATATAAAAGGGTAGACAAATAGGACCGGGTCCCAACTCCAGACCACCTAGGCCCGTGGTAAGCTACATATATACTAATCAGCTCAACAAAGGGGATGCCACACCCTTAAATTGCACAGAATGCAAAGAAGACAAAAAAACAAGCAATGTGAACTGAGGTCTAAGATGGTAGACATGCAAGAAATAGGAGCATGTTCACACTAGCAAAAAGAAGCAAAACCTACAAAAGACAAAAATATATCTCATACCCTACCATCATTATATATAAATGTAAAGCAAAGTTGCATAATAAATATAGGGTACTTAGTGAACTATTTTTGATCAAAAAAAGTATACAAGCCGTCCCACCAGCGGCAAGGTGACCCTAAATTGGGACGGTACCTATACTGCCTATATTAAAAACCTTACTGTATATCAAAGTTGAAGTAATGCATATAAAAGGGTAGACAAATAGGACCGGGTCCCAACTCCAGACCACCTAGGCCCGTGGTAAGCTACATATATACTAATCAGCTCAACAAAGGGGATGCCACACCCTTAAATTGCACAGAATGCAAACAAGACAAAAAAACAAGCAATGTGAACTGAGGTCTAAGATGGTAGACATGCAAGAAATAGGAGCATGTTCACACTAGCAAAAAGAAGCAAAACCTACAAAAGACAAAAATATATCTCATACCCTACCATCATTATATATAAATGTAAAGCAAAGTTGGATAATAAATATAGGGTACTTAGTGAACTAATTTTGATCAAAAAAAGTATACAAGCCGTCCCACCAGCGGCAAGGTGACCCTAAATTGGGACGGTACCTATACTGCCTATATTAAAAACCTTACTGTATATCAAAGTTGAAGTAATGCATATAAAAGGGTAGACAAATAGGACCGGGTCCCAACTCCAGACCACCTAGGCCTGTGGTAAGCTACATATATACTAATCAGCTCAACAAAGGGGATGCCACACCCTTAAATTGCACAGAATGCAAACAAGACAAAAAAACAAGCAATGTGAACTGAGGTCTAAGATGGTAGACATGCAAGAAATAGGAGCATGTTCACACTAGCAAAAAGAAGCAAAACCTACAAAAGACAAAAATATATCTCATACCCTACCATCATTATATATAAATGTAAAACAAAGTTGCATAATAAATATAGCGTACTTAGTGAACTATTTTTGATCAAAAAAAGTTTACAAGCCGTCCCACCAGTGGCAAGGTGACCCTAAATTGGGACGGTACCTATACTGCCTATATTAAAAACCTTACTGTATATCAAAGTTGAAGTAATGCATATAAAAGGGTAGACAAATAGGACCAGGTCCCAACTCCAGACCACCTAGGCCCGTGGTAAGCTACATATATACTAATCGGCTCAACAAAGGGGATGCCACACCCTTAAATTGCACAGAATGCAAACAAGACAAAAAAATAAGCAATGTGAACTGAGGTCTAAGATGGTAGACATGCAAGAAATAGGAGCATGTTCACACTAGCAAAAAGAAGCAAAACCTACAAAAGACAAAAATATATCTCATACCCTACCATCATTATATATAAATGTAAAGCAAAGTTGCATAATAAATATAGGGTACTTAGTGAACTATTTTTGATCAAAAAAAGTATACAAGCCGTCCCACCAGCGGCAAGGTGACCCTAAATTGGGATGGTACCTATACTGCCTATATTAAAAACCTTACTGTATATCAAAGTTGAAGTATTGCATATAAAAGGGTAGACAAATAGGACCGGGTCCCAACTCCAGACCACCTAGGCCCGTGGTAAGCTACATATATACTAATCAGCTCAACAAAGGGGATGCCACACCCTTAAATTGCACAGAATGCAAAGAAGACAAAAAAACAAGCAATGTGAACTGAGGTCTAAGATGGTAGACATGCAAGAAATAGGAGCATGTTCACACTAGCAAAAAGAAGCAAAACCTACAAAAGACAAAAATATATCTCATACCCTACCATCATTATATATAAATGTAAAGCAAAGTTGCATAATAAATATAGGGTACTTAGTGAACTATTTTTGATCAAAAAAAGTATACAAGCCGTCCCACCAGCGGCAAGTTGACCCTAAATTGGGACGGTACCTATACTGCCTATATTAAAAACCTTACTGTATATCAAAGTTGAAGTAATGCATATAAAAGGGTAGACAAATAGGACCGGGTCCCAACTCCAGACCACCTAGGCCCGTGGTAAGCTACATATATACTAATCAGCTCAACAAAGGGGATGCCACACCCTTAAATTGCACAGAATGCAAACAAGACAAAAAAACAAGCAATGTGAACTGAGGTCTAAGATGGTAGACATGCAAGAAATAGGAGCATGTTCACACTAGCAAAAAGAAGCAAAACCTACAAAAGACAAAAATATATCTCATACCCTACCATCATTATATATAAATGTAAAGCAAAGTTGCATAATAAATATAGGGTACTTAGTGAACTATTTTTGATCAAAAAAAGTATACAAGCCGTCCCACCAGCGGCAAGGTGACCCTAAATTGGGACGGTACCTATACTGCCTATATTAAAAACCTTACTGTATATCAAAGTTGAAGTAATGCATATAAAAGGGTAGACAAATAGGACCGGGTCCCAACTCCAGACCACCTAGGCCCGTGGTAAGCTACATATATACTAATCAGCTCAACAAAGGGGATGCCACACCCTTAAATTGCACAGAATGCAAACAAGACAAAAAAACAAGCAATGTGAACTGAGGTCTAAGATGGTAGACATGCAAGAAATAGGAGCATGTTCACACTAGCAAAAAGAAGCAAAACCTACAAAAGACAAAAATATATCTCATACCCTACCATCATTATATATAAATGTAAAGCAAAGTTGCATAATAAATATAGGGTACTTAGTGAACTATTTTTGATCAAAAAAAGTATACAAGCCGTCCCACCAGCGGCAAGGTGACCCTAAATTGGGACGGTACCTATACTGCCTATATTAAAAACCTTACTGTATATCAAAGTTGAAGTAATGCATATAAAAGGGTAGACAAATAGGACCGGGTCCCAACTCCAGACCACCTAGGCCCGTGGTAAGCTACATATATACTAATCAGCTCAACAAAGGGGATGCCACACCCTTAAATTGCACAGAATGCAAAGAAGACAAAAAAACAAGCAATGTGAACTGAGGTCTAAGATGGTAGACATGCAAGAAATAGGAGCATGTTCACACTAGCAAAAAGAAGCAAAACCTACAAAAGACAAAAATATATCTCATACCCTACCATCATTATATATAAATGTAAAGCAAAGTTGCATAATAAATATAGGGTACTTAGTGAACTATTTTTGATCAAAAAAAGTATACAAGCCGTCCCACCAGCGGCAAGGTGACCCTAAATTGGGACGGTACCTATACTGCCTATATTAAAAACCTTACTGTATATCAAAGTTGAAGTAATGCATATAAAAGGGTAGACAAATAGGACCGGGTCCCAACTCCAGACCACCTAGGCCCGTGGTAAGCTACATATATACTAATCAGCTCAACAAAGGGGATGCCACACCCTTAAATTGCACAGAATGCAAAGAAGACAAAAAAACAAGCAATGTGAACTGAGGTCTAAGATGGTAGACATGCAAGAAATAGGAGCATGTTCACACTAGCAAAAAGAAGCAAAACCTACAAAAGACAAAAATATATCTCATACCCTACCATCATTATATATAAATGTAAAGCAAAGTTGCATAATAAATATAGGGTACTTAGTGAACTATTTTTGATCAAAAAAAGTATACAAGCCGTCCCACCAGCGGCAAGGTGACCCTAAATTGGGACGGTACCTATACTGCCTATATTAAAAACCTTACTGTATATCAAAGTTGAAGTAATGCATATAAAAGGGTAGACAAATAGGACCGGGTCCCAACTCCAGACCACCTAGGCCCGTGGTAAGCTACATATATACTAATCAGCTCAACAAAGGGGATGCCACACCCTTAAATTGCACAGAATGCAAAGAAGACAAAAAAACAAGCAATGTGAACTGAGGTCTAAGATGGTAGACATGCAAGAAATAGGAGCATGTTCACACTAGCAAAAAGAAGCAAAACCTACAAAAGACAAAAATATATCTCATACCCTACCATCATTATATATAAATGTAAAGCAAAGTTGCATAATAAATATAGGGTACTTAGTGAACTATTTTTGATCAAAAAAAGTATACAAGCCGTCCCACCAGCGGCAAGGTGACCCTAAATTGGGACGGTACCTATACTGCCTATATTAAAAACCTTACTGTATATCAAAGTTGAAGTAATGCATATAAAAGGGTAGACAAATAGGACCGGGTCCCAACTCCAGACCACCTAGGCCCGTGGTAAGCTACATATATACTAATCAGCTCAACAAAGGGGATGCCACACCCTTAAATTGCACAGAATGCAAACAAGACAAAAAAACAAGCAATGTGAACTGAGGTCTAAGATGGTAGACATGCAAGAAATAGGAGCATGTTCACACTAGCAGAAAGAAGCAAAACCTACAAAAGACAAAAATATATCTCATACCCTACCATCATTATATATAAATGTAAAGCAAAGTTGGATAATAAATATAGGGTACTTAGTGAACTAATTTTGATCAAAAAAAGTATACAAGCCGTCCCACCAGCGGCAAGGTGACCCTAAATTGGGACGGTACCTATACTGCCTATATTAAAAACCTTACTGTACACAGATTGGTGACAGAACCAGCGCCTGCACCAACCTTAGAGACTGAAACCCGAACGCTACCGGGAGGAATAAAGATCTTTTCCTCCTGGCAGCGGGGGTGTAAGTGCCGGTGCTGGGTAGATTCAAAATGCTATTATCATGCAGATTAACTCCATATTTGCAGGTTAATAGTGTTTTTTCATGTGACAGGTTCCTTTTAAAACCCGCATCCTGACCATGAATGATTTTACTAGATGACAATAAAATAAGTACATTTTCCATGCTACTAAATTTTGCTGATATACTTCAAATTTAACATTATTCTTACTACTATCAAATGAAATAAAGAAACTCATGAAAGACAGTAGAGAGTATTATCTACCAAAGCCCCATACAATCTGTGCGCCTGTATAGAGAGTGACAGGGTGAACTTCTAATCAGACTTAGTGTTCTTTTCCAACTCTCGTTATCTGTTGGAATTATTTCAGACTAGTTGACTGGGCATGAATTTGAAGCCTTACATTTTTTACACATTTACATGTGTCAGAAAAATGGCTCAGAGGCTACATAAATATGGCGTTTTACCCTAACACCAAATTTTCTCTTATATTTACGTCTGACTTAACATATTGATAAATCTAAAGTACATCATAATGTATATCTATATTTTAAAAATACATAATGTACTTTACATAACATATCCGCCGCACGTTAATTATTCAATCCAATGATACACATATACTGTATTTATAGTGACACCCAGCCTATACTGTACAATATATCCTCAGTGGGACAAAAATGCATAATGTAATGTATAATTTAAAACTAATATGGCTTAGTAGCTTTGCTCTTTATGTGTGACATTAAGGTTCAGCTTCTGGATTTGTAAAAGCTTCTTTTCCAGAGTAAAACAGAAAGGACTGCTCTTCTGCTAAACATGCTGTTAATGAACAGTATTTCAAAGTAGTACTCAGCTTGATTCACAGTATGAGAACAGTGGAGGTCAGAAGATGCAGTCAACCTACCTGTCGAGGCAAGCATATTCCTCATACAATGACATGGAATTTAATGGTAGAG
This sequence comes from Phyllobates terribilis, assembly GCF_046119375.1. Taxonomy (NCBI): domain Eukaryota; kingdom Metazoa; phylum Chordata; class Amphibia; order Anura; family Dendrobatidae; genus Phyllobates; species Phyllobates terribilis. Next base: position 290,919,237 of record NW_027362761.1, read on the forward strand.
AGGTCACCTCTATAAGAAGAAATCACAGCTGCCTGCAAGCTAGTGCCAAATGACAGCCTTTAAAAATATTAATATGAAACTCAAAGAAAATAGGTCCCCTGACTATAAATTGTTAGCGAAAGAATTGACCTTGTTTCTGTCCACTTAAGAGATATTTAATGTACACTGCTTAACCTGTTCATTTCATGACATATGCCTGTAACAATCCAATGTAACACTGCAGATCTTATTTTAACGTCTATAGCAAATTATTGAAAAGTCTACATTCATGAAATATGGGGGGGGGGGTTGCATTATTGTTGTGTTTTTGGAGTTGGCTTTATTTTCAAAACTCAGCATGGCTTAGGCATGGCATTTTTTCTGGAGCTCATCTCATACATTTCTCTGTAGGAGTTAAAAATGATGTTACAAATGTAACTCAAGGAAAAAAAAAAAATGTACATTTTTGTTAAAAAATATGAACAAAATATGTGAAATATATGACTTTTTATTTTAAGTCCTTAAAAATGCAGTGTGAAAAAGCACTGAATGTTCATCTGTTTTGCCTAGTTGATATAAGATTGATGCAGCAATTGGTGTCACTATGTTAGGAGGGTTGTGCTTTACTGTATAATTGCATTGTACCCCGGCTTTGCTCTTATTAGGCAAGAATCAGATGGCTTTATAATGCGGACGAGGGTCACAACTCAATGCTCAGACTTGCTGGCGGCTCTCCCGACAGGAGCGAGACAGTGTGTATTTCTATGCAGCTGTCATGCTCAGGTCGGGAAAGTCGCCGGCCAAACCGAGCATTGTGTTGCGACTACGGTTGAGCGAGTATGTTCTGTCCGAGTATGCTCGGGCCAAGCTCCGAGTATTTACAGCTGCTCGGTGATAAGGTTAAATCGCTCCTGTGTGCATGATTTGCAACTGTTTGACAGCTTTATTACATGTCAGGAATGTGTAAGAAATAGACATTCCTCACATGTAGTAAAACTGTCAAACAGTTGCAAATCATGCACACGGGAGCGATTTAACCTTATCACCGAGCAGCTGTAAATACTCGGAGCTCGGCCCGAGCATACTCGGCGAAAGGGTTAATAGAACATACTCGCTCAACACTAGTTGCGACCCTCGTCCGCGTTATGTGGCCGTCTGACTCTTCCCTTAGATTTATCCTGTTTTTAGGCATTTAGGTGAAATTTTTTTGCACTTTAAAATGCAAAAAAAAAGACGACAAACAAATTAATTTTGAGCAGTGACATTTTAATATGTTTAAGAAGCATTTTGTGGAATTTTTAAGTAATTTTAGGGTTTTTTGGTGCATTATTAGTATATCAGGGCCATGACAGTGGGAATATTAACCCCTTTATGGCCTGGGCCGTATTAGAACACCCCAGGCCATCACCCCCGGTTCAGTGAGGGCTCCGGCGCTGAGCCCACACTGAACAGGGCACATATCAGCTGATCTGTACAGCTGACATGTGCCCGCAACAGCCGCGGATGCAATCGCGATCCACCCGCGGCTGTTAACCAGTTAAATGCCGCTGTCAATCTCTGACAGCGGCATTTAGCAGCACCACGCCGGAAGCGCGTCACTTACCCCGCCCATCGGTGACCCCATCACGTGATCTTGGGTCATCGATGGGTGGGCATGGCAACCCGGGGTCTGCAGCAGACCCCTGTGGTTGTCATGTAAAGATCTATATGAGCGCCACCTAGTGGTCGGTGCTCATAGCACAGGAGCATTTCTGCTACATAGAGGTGATCTGTTCATTACCTCTATACAGCAGAGGCGATCAGACAGTTGCTTCTTCTAGTCTCCTTTGGAAGTGTAAAAAAAATGCTTTTAAAAATATAAAAAAAATATAAAAGTTTAAATCACCTACCTTTTGCTTCATTCAAAATAAAATAATAAAAAATAAACCCCACATACACATATTTGGTATTGCCGCTTTCAGAATAGCCCGATCTATCAATATAAAAAAATAATTAATCCGATCTGTAAACGGCGTAACGAGAAAAAAATTCCAAACGCCAGAATTACATTATTTTGGTCGATGCAACATTGCAATAAAATGCAATAATGGGCGATCAAAACATCATATAAACCCCAAAATAGTAGCAATAAAAATGTCAGCTCAGCGGGCAAAAAATAAGCTTTTATGCGGTACCAGATCCCGAAAAATGGAGACGCTACGGGTCTCGGAAAATGGAACCATTTGTTTAAATATTTTTTTAGCAAACTTTGTTTTTTTTTTCACCACTTAAATAAAAAAGAACCTATGCATGTTTGGTGTCTACGTACTTGTAATGACATGGAGAATAATAATGGCAGGTCAGTTTTAGCATCCAGTGAACGTGGAAAGAAAAAAAAACAAAAAATAACTGTGTAATTGCATTTTTTTTTGCAGTTTCACCCCACTTGAATTTTTTTTCCCATTTTCCAGTACATGATATGGTAAAACTAGTAATGGCGTTTAAAAGTACAACTCATACTGCAAAAAATAAGTCCTGACATGGCTATATTGCCCAAAAAATAAAAACGCTATGGCTCTGGGAACAAGGGGAGCAAAAAATGAAAATGCAAAAACGGAAAATCCCAAGGTCGCGAAGGGTTAATGTGGGGTTACAAGTGGTGTTATTATTAATATATAGGGCCCAAAAAAGTGGGCAATCATTAATATATTGGAACCACAAAGGGTGGGGTTATTAATATATGGAGCCACAAAGGTGGGCATTATTAATATGTGGTAATATTGTGGCTGTATTATTTCTCCATTGTATAGTGGTATTATTGGTATACTGGTCTTGTATAGTGGGTTTTGTTCAGTAACTGTATTGTGAATAATATTTGTTACTTGATAACTGTATGTCTGTATTATTTAGATACTTAGTTACTAAGTATCTAAATCTAAGTTACTTAATATCTTAGTTACTAAGTATCTATCTTCTTAGTTACTAAGAAAATGATCTTATTGCTGAATTTTCTGTTTGACCTTTACATTATATTTGTTTTATTTTTATTCATTTTCTTTTTAAAGGTGCAAACATTGTTCTTCATAGCAGCGCTGCTATGGTCACTTTTCTAAGCATAAGCTGGTATTGATGGGGGGCCCAGGTCCAAATTTTGCTCTTAGGCACATAGGACTCTACTTATGCTACTTTCACCACATCTCTGTACATTAATTAGTGGGCACTGCCGAGTAATGCAAGTTGCAGTAGGGCAGTCTATCTCTCATGCAAGGACCAATAAACTTTACAACAGATGATTGCCAGAGCATATATGAGCTAATCACTTATTAGGTAACAGGTAATGAACCCCTACTCATCTCATATTGATTACTTATCATACAGTTAGGTAATCAATAGTTTAGTCTCAGACAATCCATTTAAAACACAAATGTATAATGCATCTAAAAATTAATAATTCTTACATATTTTTTTATATTTTATATTATGGTGATTATAATTATTACCACTACATTATTTTCCAGAATTGCTGTAATTTCCTTTGTTTGCATATTAAGTCTTGATCATTGGTTGTTCTACCTGGCTACCTGATATCTTTTGTCCTTTTGTTAGATGGTGCACTTGCAAAGTTTGTTCTCATGTATCTCAATCAACATCTAAGTGTTCTTAGGTTCAATTCACACTGCAAAATGCATATGCCAAAGGCCCATGAATTTTAATGGCCAATGATATGCCAAAAGGACATCAAGATCCAACAGCCCCAAATGAGTTCAGTCGACTGTAGCATACTGTTCTTGTTTTATGACAAATATTCCACAGTTTACTCAAACACTTGTATATTTATGTAGCAAATACACTGTATGCCCCTGTTTTAAATATTTAACATTGCAACTAATAATGAAGTATTCATCACAATGCATATATTGTTCCTTACTTCTAGAAAAAAAGATTGATATTTTTAATCATGTAATACAGTACAAACTATTTAAAAATAATCGATCTACTCAATATTGGTCTTTTTTGTTCAGATTTATTTGACCGCCATAAACACAAAGCAAATTCTTATTAGCCAATTTGTAATTTCGCACATTTAAAATGCTAAAAAGTAGTTGATGACTGATTACAAAATTTACTTATTGCAACATAATATCATTTTCATGGCTTTAATCTCTATGTTTTTGCGTTGAGCTAATTAGTAGTGATTCTTAAATGAAAGCGACTTTGTCTTTTCCCCAGGTTTTATGACTTTACAACTTACCACATAAACCTGATTCCTATAACCATAAAACAAAACCGAAACAAGTTGGACATGTACCAGCAGAGAGAAAAAGAAATAGCCAGAGGGAACTCTCAACTGTGCAGTAATGTATATCCATGTGGATTTGTGCGTCTGTTAGTCTCTCGGAAACTTAATATTCCAATCAGCTACTGAGCTACTACATTAAGAGCCAGCAAGCGCATCAGTGCCCCTATAGCTGAGGGAATATTACTCACTGGGTCATGGTCGACTGAGTAAAATACAACCCTCATATATCATCATAACTGCCAGCAAATGACAATTATAATTGAGACGGCAATAACTAGGAAAGAGTTCTTTAATTTAACATCCAATTATTACAAGTTATCACTCCTTAATAAATGTAATATAACAGACAATCAATGTTGCATGTGACGGTCCAGGCAGCACTGGGATGGGAAATTTATTTCCTGCGGAAAGATATACTGTATGTGCATTCTCTCTTTAAAAAGTCTGCAGCGCTTGTGATAAGTGTAGCACAAACCACAGCTATAAATAGCTATCTTCTTTTAATTTGCATCAGTACAAAAGCTGTGAGCTCAGGTGGGGGTAGGATATTATTCTGTGCCTTTGAAAAGAAGAATTAATGAAGAAACCTTTTTTTTTTTATTTTGCCCATGATGGTATGAGATTATAGAAATAACATGGCCAAATCAGATAAGCCTATCAAATAAGAAGAGTTGCTTAGATATACTTTAATAATATAATATATTAGATCCTTTATCCCAAAATGAAAATGGTGATTATTTTTTCAATTTTAATACATATTTTCATTGCAATATAGGTAAATGAATGCAAATTGTGTAGGCTGTTTAAACAAAAATATAAATAAATTCTGGAGGATGCATATAGACATATGGGGACACAGAAACAAGAAGAAGCCATCATGTGCACTGTTTTACACATATCAATATACACTAACTCAATTTATCCTACGGTCTTAAAAAAAGCATGGGGAATTTCAATTGATGGCCTATTCCGATAATACAATGTATTATTGAAGAGATCCAGAGGTTGTATTAACTATAACTAGCAAGCAGGGTGTGGCGCTGTCCCATACTTCCAGACTGGATAGCACCATACTAGCCTCTGTGATTGGACAAAGCCTATATCACCCAGAGATTTTAGTCTGGTCATCTCCTCCATAACCAATAGAATGAATACAGCAGTGCCTTTTGACAGAAGTAGACTTCGCAGGATCAGGTCCATGTGCAGATGTAACAGTAACCGACTTCCTTTAAAAGGGGCTTTCAGGAACAACAGATAAAACCTCCTGATAATGTGGCTGGCTTTCATGCGACTTGCCAGAATCCACAATCTCTTCTCTCTGTCGTAAATTCTCCAATGTACCAGATAGTGTAATCACCTCTTCACCACATGAGAATCAATCATTTTCTTTACCTCATACTTCAAGTTGCCTTTAATTATTAGAGAAAGTGAGTAGGAGAACAATATGTCTTGAGCATGGTCTTGTGAAATACATTAGGAATCTTAACCCCTTCACACCCAAGCCTGTTTTCACCTTTATGCCCAGGCCAAATTTTAGAATTCTGACCAGTGTCATTTTATGTGATAATAACTCTGGAATGCTTCAATGGATCCCACTGAATCTGAGGTTGTTTTTTTCATAACACATTATACTTCATGATAGTGGTAAAATTTGTTCAATATGACTTGCGTTTATTTGTGAAAAAAATGGAAATTTGGTGTCAATTTTGAAAATTTTACAATTTTCAACCATTTTATTTTTATACGTTTAAATCAGAGTTATATCACACAAATATTTAATAACATTTCCCACATGTCTACTTTTCATCAGCACAATTTTTTAAGCACAATTTATTTTTGTTAGGAAGTTAGAAGGGTTAAAAGTTGGCCAGCAATTTCTCATTTTTACAACAAAATTTACAAAACCATCTTTTTTAGGGACTACATCAAATTTTAAGTGACTTTGAGGGCTCTGTATGACAGAAAATACCCAAAAGTGACACCATTCTAAAAACTGCACCCCTCAAGGTGCTCAAAACCACATTAAAGAAGTTTATTCACCCTTCAGGTGCTACACTGGAATTTTTGGAATATGGAAAAAAAATGAACAATTAACTTTTTTTCAGAAAAATATTACTTTAAACCCAATTTTTTTTATTTTTAAAAGTGTAATAGGAGAAAATGGACCACAAAATTTGTTGTGCAATTTCTCCTGAGCACGCCGATACCCCATATGTGGGGGAAAACTACTGTTTGGGCACACGGCAGGGCTTCGAAGGGAAAGAGCGCCATTTGACTTTTTGAATGCAAAATTTGATGGAATTATTAGGTGATGCCATGTCTTGTTTCGAGAGCCCTAATGTGCATAAACAGTGGAAAACCCCACAAGTGACCCCATTTTGGAAACTAGACCCCTAAAGGAACTTATATAGATGTGTGGTGAGCATCCTGAAACCCCAGGTGCTTCACAGAAGTTTCTAACATCAAGATGTGAAAATAAAAAAATCACATTTTTCCCATAAAAATGTTCTTTTAGCCCCAACTTTTGCATTTTCATAAGGATAACTGGAAAAGTTGTACCATAAAATTGGTTGTGCAAGTTCTCCTGAGTGTGCTGATACCCCATATGTGTGGGAAATTTGCTTTCTGGGTGCACGGCAGGGCTCGGAAGGGAAGGAGTCCATTTGCCTTTTTGTATGCAAAATTTGCTGGAATAATTAGCGGACGTCATCTCACATTTGGAGAGCCACTGATGTGCCTAAACAGTGGAAACTCCATAAAAGTGACCCCATTTTGGAAACTAGACCCTCAAGGAACTTACCTAGATGTGTGGTGAGAACCTTGATTTTCCAGGTACTTCACAGAAGTTTATAACATTGATCAGTGAAACAAAATCACATTTTCCCCTCAAAAAATATTTTTTAGCCCCATTTATTTTATTTTCACAAGGGTAACAGGAGAAAATGGACTGAATTTTTTTGTGCAATTCCTCCTGAGTAGATTGATAGCCCATAAGTGGTCAAAAACTATTGTTTTGACGCATGGCAGGGCTTTGAATGAAAGGAGTGACGTTTTGGAACGCAGACTTTGATTGAATAGTTTGCGGGTGTCATGTTGCATTTGGAGAGCTCCTGATGTGCCCAAACAGTGGAAGTGTCCCATTTTGGAAAATAGACCGCTCAACGAATTTATAGAGATGTGTGGTGAGTACCTTGAACCCCCAGATGCTTCACAGAATTTTACAATGTTGATCTGTGAAAATGAAGAAAAAACTATTTTTCCCACAAAAATGTTGTTTTAGCCCTAATTTTTTTCATTTTCAAAAGGATAGCAGGAGAAAAGAGACCCCAAAAGTTGTTTCTCCTGAGTACACTGATATCCCATATGTGGTTGACAACTACTTTTGATGCACTCAATGAATTCATCTAAGGTTGAAGTGGTCATATTGACTTCACAGGTGTGTCACAGAATTTTAGTGAAGAAACAATAATTACATTTTTACCACCAAAACTTTGTTTTTGGGCCAGATTTTACATTTTCACACTGGGAAATGGGTAAAAATGGCACCAAAAATTTGTCCCACAATTTCTGCTGATTGTAGAAATACCCCATATGTGGCTTTACAGCACTGCTTAGCCATACGGCGAGACTTGGGAGGGACGCATCGTTATTTGCCTCCTCGTGCGCAGATTTTTCTAGAATAGTTTGAGGATTCCATATACAGAGCCCATAATTCCTAGAATTGCAGAATTCCCCCTTATGCAACCCTATTTTAGAAATTATACCCCTTTAGGAATTTATCTACAGTTGTAGTGACCTAGTCTCCCGGAACTTACCCGCACGCAATCTCACAAGATCTCCTTCTTCACTCCCCTTTTATTTCTTAATCTCCTCTTACCACAATCACATACAAGATTTTTCCCATGTATCCCCCTTACTCTGGAACTCTCTACCAAAACAAATCAGACTCTCTGCTTCTGTGGAAACCTTCAAAAGGAATGTGAATATGTTGGCGCTATATAAATAAAAATTATTAATATTACCTCTTCCGACAAGACTACAACCTGCAATAACCCTCGTTCCACTATATTGCTGCACAACCACCTCTACGCTCATCTACTGAATCCTCACCCAACCTGTTAGGAGGGAGGTTGCAAACAACTTTATTATAATGGAACGCAACCGACCCCGGGGTCCGCGATGCAGCCTGGTGGACTGCTGCCAAACACTTTCCGGGTGAAAAGGAAAGCAACCGACTTAAATGATAAACCCTTCCGTGTTACTGCACACAGGAACGGGTATAGCAATTCGCACAATCTCCGTTAGCAGCACGAGAGATGTGCGGTGAAAAACTATCTGTAGACTTGTTACTGCACAGGGACTACACTGGCGGTGCAAGGATACGTGTGTGACTACGCCGACGGGTACACGTGCCTCCAGCCGGCGAGCTACCGGACTGAAGGGTACTACTCCACGTGGCTGACAGGCGATAGCCGTGGATAGGACGTCTGCAGGCTGCTCGGGGTGTTAGGCGACCCCTTTGGCAGAGCCAGACTGCAAGGTGAAGCTACCTGCCTATTTCCACTAAACCTGCCTTTGGAAACTATGTGGAACAAGTCGTCCACACAACAGCATCACATGCTCTACGATCAGAGAGCACCGCCATGTTTGTGGGCGGGCCTTTTAAAGACTAAGCCCTGCCCACCATCGCACCATTGGTGACGCCAGCCGTGGACCAATCAGGCGGTGCCAGGTCACCGGGTCAGGTGGGTGCCAAACCACCAATCACGGTCCGCCAGGTCACGGGCCTGCTCAGTGCGGCGAATCCTGGACTTAGACTCCAAGAGCCCTGTCTCTCTCCACAACCTATGCTTAACATTGCTAGGCACAAATACTCAAGAGACAATCTGTGCATCTCGTGGACCAGGTAGGCGTTTAGGCTGATGATGATGCTGAGCAGCATCAACCTCAGCTGGACCAGAATGGGAGACCACAGAAGGTTCAGAACCCATTTCAAATCCAGCAACAGCCTAACACAACCTTTGCAGACTGAGTCCTCACGGGCAGGATCATCTCTCCTCCTGTACAAGTCGGTGACTTGTATTGTTCAAGATTATTGTATTTGTTTTTTATTATGTATACCCCTTTCACATGTGAAGCACCATGGAATAAATGGTGCTAAAGTGGTAAATAATAATAATGATAATAATTTTGGTTCTGTCTTAGGTTTTGTCTGTTTAATGGCCAATGTGAATATGCTACTATTTTGCATACTAATTTATACTCTTGTTAATTTTTTACGGTTTACGTTTAGACACATTGGCATGAACAAAATTTGCAATGGAACTGCAATTAATAAAGGGAACTTGCCATTCAGATTTACTTTTAGAAGATATTGGGAGCGCTTTATGAGCCTCATAATACCCTCTGCTCATGTCTCCTAATACCTCTGCTGATGCCTAGATTAGCTCTAAATGCTAAATATAAGTGTTATAAACTATGTTTAATTGTCCTTGCTCTCCATACATTTGGTCACTAGATTAGTCTTACACCGCTGTCAATCAATGTTGCTACATGGAGAGTGCAACTGACATTCCAGTGTGTGCTGGGGGATCAGGATGGAGTAGAAGAGGGATGGCTTCTTCTCCTTTCTGCTCTACCAGCCCATGCCAGGATGTCAGCTACATTGCTGCGGGTGTATTTCCACTATGCAGTGGCATTGATTGACAATGGTCCAAGACTAGTCTGGCGACTGTAGGCAGAGAGGGCAAAGACAAATTAAACTTAGTTTTTAAACACTTATATTTAGCATTCAGAGCTAATACAAACATCATTAAAAAAGAGTATTAGGTGTCTGGTAAAGCACTCTTATTACTTTATAAAGTTAAATCCTTATGACAGATTCCCTCTAAGCCATACAGATTTTTTACATAAGTTAAACTAACAGGGAGTAATAATTTTGAAGAATCATAAGGAAATTCCTGTGTCTCTGTGGACATCCTTGGACTCAAATGGATGCTGTTGCTTCTCTGGCAATGGACTTGGGCAAAAACGTTTCGGATGACCAGACTCTCGACAATAGCTATAGTGATCCATTTTAGGTAGCATGATCATTTGTTGATGGCACTGAACCAACCCAATCTGCATGGGCTCCTCATTAAGTGCAGTCAGTACAGGAGACTTAGATGAAGATGCAGGGTCAGATGTGCACTTCTATCTGCATTCCTGCAACTGTCTATCAAGACAGATTGAAAGTCACATGGCAAGTCAAGAGAATATTAACAAAGGAAATGTAATAACATGTTTTTGATTTGGTTAGAATGTCTAATATGAAAATGATGATGAGGAGCCCAATTTATTCACTATGATTCTGTGGCCCTGCACAGAAACATAGTACAGTGCTCCTCAGCAGTATATCACCTTTGGTGTAGGACTGTTAATTTACTTTTTGTGAAAGCTACTCAGCCAAGATCATCCTATAGTATTAGAGAAGAGAAAATTGATTTGTAGGACTCTGGTCTAGCGTTCATGTCAGTAGTACTAGGCAGCTACGCCAGAGGCCCGCAAATCTTTTTTATTTTAGCTTCCCCAGCTCGGCATTTGATTTGTCAGGGCTAGAGTTATGTCACATAGATGACATCATGCCAGCCCTGGCCAATCAAATACTGCACTCGGGACATCGGAATGTAAGAGATTTGCAGGCCTCCCATCTAACCGCTAACTTCCACTGAGCTGGACATTAGACTGGAGTCTCGCAAATTGAACCATCAGCTCTATAAAAAACTTTTGAAAAAAAGTTACACTAACCAAGCAGTGTTTGTTAGATGGTAGATGATGTGTGTGAATATATTGGGTTCAGAAAAAAAACTGGCCAGCACTTCTGAACAGAATAAAGCAAGTGTGAACAGATGCAAGCTGTCATGACTGCATAATATACAAAGAAAATAATTCAGCAGCACTCTGTAATTACTAAGATGCATGCAAGCATTAAATATATGAAGTTTGGACTGCATTACTGCTATTTAGAATATACTTATATAATGAAGATACCTAGCACACAAATTGGCCAATTCATGAGAGCTCACCAGTCCATGGAATGTACAGTGAGTGCATATTAACACACTCACGCTACATACCATATACAGATACACACATTTAATGAAGAACATTTTTCATGGGAATGGTTCCTAATTGTTCAACATTTCTGTAAGAAATAAGCTCATTTTAGGAACATGATCGCTATTAGTGTCTCGCGAGCTTGCTCGGATAACACCTTATCAGTTGTGATTTTCATTTACCTAGAATTAATGTCAAAGATTAGATTGCCTAACCATCTGACTGTCTGGTGTCTTCTACAGTGTTCTGCAACCATAAGTATCAATGGTCCCTGACCAGCTAAGCATTTACTCCCTGCCCATGATGTAATCTATACTGTACTGCTGCTTCAAGGGCTGCCATTGCTGGCCCCACACTGCCATACATCTCCTTGCCTGCCCCATTTTATTTTTCTACTTTGAAACTTCTGCCATTTCCACTGCTGCTAGATGCCATCACATACAGTACAGACCAAAAGTTTGGACACACCATCTCATTTAATGATTTTTCTGTATTTTCATGACTACGAAAATTGTACATTCACACTGAAGGCATCAAAATAATGAATTAACACATGTGGAATTATATAGTTAACAAAAAAGTGTGAAACAACTGAAAATATGTCTTATATTCTAGCTTCTTCATATTAGCCACCTTTTGCTTTGATGACTGCTTTGCACACTCTTGGCATTCTCTTGATGAGCTTCAAGACGTAGTCACTGGAAATGGTCTTCCAACAATCTTGAAGGAGTTCCCAGAGAAGCTTAGCACTTGTTGGCCCTTTTGCCTTCATTCTGCGGTCCAGCTCACCCCAAACCATCTTGATTGGGTTCAGGTCTGGTGACTGTGGAGGCCAGCTCATCTGGCGTAGAACCCCATCACTCTCCTTCTTGGTCAAATAGCCCTAACACACCCTGGAGGTGTGTTTGGGGTCATTGTACTGTTGAAAAATAAATGATGGTCCAACTAAATGCAAACCGGATGGAATAGCATGCCGCTGCAAGATGCTGTGGTAGCCATGCTGGTTCAGTATGCCTTCAATTTTCAATAAATCCCCAAACAGTGTCACCAGCAAAGCACCCCCACACCATTACACCTCCTCCTCCATGCTTCACGGTGGGAACCAGGCATGTAGAGTCCATCCGTTCACCTTTTCTGGGTCGCACAAAGACACGGTGGTTGGAACCAAAGATCTCAAATTTGGACTCATCAGACCAAAGCACAGATATCCACTGGTCTAATGTCCATTCCTTGTGTTCTTTAGCCCAAACAAGTCTCTTCGGCTTGTTGACTGTCCTTAGCAGTGGTTTCCTAGCAGCTATTTTACCATGAAGGCCTGCTGCACAAAGTCTCCTCTTAAAAGTTGTTGTAGAGATGTGTCTGCTGCTAGAACTCTGTGTGGCATTGACCTGGTCTCTAATCTGAGCTGCTGTTAACCTGCGATTTCTGAGGCTGGTGACTCGGATAAACTTATCCTCAGAAGCAGAGGTGGCTCTTGGTCTTCCTTTCCTTGGGCGGTCCTCATGTGAACCAGTTTCTTTGTAGCGCTTGATGGTTTTTGCAACTGCACTTGGGGACACTTTCAAAGTTTGCCCATTTTTTCAGACTGACTGACCTTCATTTCTTAAAGTAATGAAGGCCACTCGTTTTTCTTTACTTACTACTTTTTTCTTGCCATAATACAAATTCAAACAGTCTATTCAGTAGGACTATCAGCTGTGTATCCACCTGACTTCTGCACAACACAACTGATGGTCCCAACCCCATTTATAAGGCAAGAATTCCCACTTGTTAAACCTGACAGGGCACACCTGTGAAGTGAAAACCAATTCCGGTGACTACCTCTTGAAGCTCATCAAAAGAATGCCAAGAGTGTGCAGAGCAGTCATCAAAGCAAAAGGTGGCTACTTTGAAGAACCTAGAATATAAGACATATTTTCAGTTGTTTCACACTTTTTTGTTAAGTATATAATTCCACATGTGTTAATTCATAGTTTTGATGCCTTCAGTGTGAATGTACAATTTTCATATTCATGAAAATACAGAAAAATCTTTAAATGACAAGGTGTGTCCAAACTTTTGGTCTGTACTGTATCTCTTGCACTTGACAAGTGTATAGCTATACTGTACTGCTGCTGTGGGAAAAGTATCTTCAATCAAAATGCACAATCATGCCTTCCAAAAATAGTAATATTTTTTTACCGTCTTATTGAATAACTATTGCTTCTTCACTTTGAAAGTGGCTCATTTAATCCTGTTCTTTAAAAAAAGAGATACTTTTTTGACCCCCTTGATAAAAATCCATTGTAATTGTTAGTTATTTTGAAAATTACAAGCCTGTTGCAGATCCCAAAAATAGAGTATTTTTCACTTCTAGTTGAGAAACTATTGCTTTCAAACGGCACACCTTTTTCTGCTCTCTAATTAAAGTCATAATTTTTGATGGCTTGTAAAAAAGCTATTACTTATTCATTTAGAAAAGAGCATAGCTCTTGATATTACTTCAACAGGGATCATTTTTCATAGCTTATTCTTCTGTTGTACTATCTGTGTATTAACACCAACAAAGCATATACAGTATAAATATTATTTTTACAATTTAGGTGGATAAAAATGTCTCTTTGTAGAATGTGCTGTTAAATGGATTATTAACTACTACTTGTCACCATCTATTTTTATTTGGCCTTATATGCTGAGGTCATTTAGACATTAGTAAGGCTCTATTTTCATTAAAAAAAACTCAAAAGGAGGTCAATACTGCTTTATGAGACCTCGGCGATTTCTATACGACTTTTCAGTGCAATTAGACTAACTGCAATTAATGGCAAATTTATTTGCTGCTAATCAAATTTTTGAGAAAAGTTTGTCCAAGCCAGGGAATTTTAATATAAAAAGATTTGATCCTTTCTAGCAAATACACACCTGTATGCCACAAATACAAGAAAAAAACACTTTTGTATGAAAAGAACTTAAGAAGACTACAGAGGTGTAACAAGATGTACACTTCACAAAATCCTGAAGAACTGCTATTATCTTTCTATTCACAATAATATAATATGCACATATCCAACAGACAGATGATCAAATCAATCAAAAAGTCCCACAAGGTACTATCAGTATAACCTGGAATACCAACAAGGATAATTTTGTGTGCCAACTCTACAAAAAAATTCCCATCTCAGCATTTCAATCTGAACATCCCCTCACTTAACTAGAGTGTATTAGAGAGCGTCTCAGGGACCCTTAGAGAACTTATCAATTTTTCCATTTTGCCCCATTTCCTGGTAACCACCAAGTTTAGTGCTTGAGTTGTGTAAACAACAACCATCAATACCTCTTTTGTGAAATACATCTTTTCATCCCAGTTTCCTCTTTCCTATTGCCCCATTCTTTAAACTGGACCTCTCGATTGCCACTTCAATTTTGACCATCTTAAACTGGCATGGGAGCACGGTTTGTCCCTTTAGTCAACACTTATAATCTTTAAGCTCATTAATCATATGAAATTGTCATCATAGCTATTTTCTTTTATAATGTGGATGTTGTCACTCAGAGTACTTACATCTCACTGGTTGAAAAGCTCCACCTATGAAATTACATAGGTGTCCTTGTGGTAATCTCATGTGGTGTATGGCAGGGGTTTGTACTACTGGCATTATACAATGTATCTCGCTGTGGCCAGTTTTCTGTCAGGAGAAGAGTCCTCTCTTCTCAAATTACACACCCACATAAAACTCCACAATATAATGTTTTTTCCAGTAAATGCCTCCAGGTAGAGGGTGATGATGGTGGTAGTAGTCTGTGCACCCGAGCCCCAGTCATAAAGAAGCCTTAAGAACTTAAACAGAAGTTTCTTTACTGAGGATAATGGGGCAAATTCTTATTCACAAACGGTAAAGAACTGAGGTACCAGATTACACTCACGGTTGAAGACTGCGGTGTACCTGCAGACAGGCAGATCTTGGCAACCTCTGGTTTCATCAAATCTGAATATTCCTTCCTCAGCACTGTGCTCTGTTTCTACCCTGAGGTAATTCTTCCTCCTAGAGGTGCAATTCTAATCTTCCTAATATGAGGACTATCAGTTCTCCTTGTTGTGTCTGTCCCCTTTTCAAGCACAGCAGTCAAGGAGAAGGTAGGTAACTCCTTCACCTAAAAAATGGCTTCCTCTTCTCAAAATGTCTGGCCACCAACTGCCACTTCAATCCTTATCTACCTCACAGGATTTAGCTCCTCCCACTCCCATGTGACTGTTAGAGCTGCAGTCATTGGCTGACTGCCCCGAGGCGTTTTTCCAGAAGCTTCTGCATATCAAACAGAGCTGGGTCACATGATCAAGCCTGTCAGCAGGTCTCACAATGTATTTAAAATGCACAGTTTACACATAAAAACAGCATTTACCTGAAACACACTATATATCGGGTATCCCATAGAAATGGCCACTTTGTGGGATACCACATGTCTCCCCTCTTGAAGTGTGTAGTCCTCAACACATTCGTATCTGTAAAAAAAAATGAAACAGCATACATGTATGCATATTCAGTCCATACAGTTGCTTAAAATATTCTTGGTTTCCTGGGTACCTGTGAAGAAACATAAAACTATGCAACATCTGAATAGTGATGAGCGAGCACTAAATTGCTTGGGTACTCGTTGCTCGGGTCGAGCACATTGGAATACTCTGGTGCTCGACCCAAGCACCGAGCTCAATGTAAGTCTATTGGAAACTCGAGCATTTTTCAGGCGGCTCCCCTCAGACGGTCTGCAGAGGGCCTAAAAATTGCCCAAATCGATGGGAACAGTGCTCAAATGACATGGAAACAGCATGGGGAAGACCCCTGGAAGCATTTCTGACTCCAAGGTCACTGCTGTCAACAACGTTGTCAGAGTATTACGCCACTTTTACGGACTCACAATAAAACATACAAAAATGAAACCAAAATGGAATTTCCTGGGAAATATGTTAAGGAACATCCTTTCCAGGGTAATGACTTGTATATAAGGCAAAATAAATAGCCAAAAACAAAAATGTTCCTCCACATCTTGGAATATGTTGACACATAGCGTTTTTGATGCGTTTTTGCACTTTTGCATTGCTTTCAACAAAGACAAATGCATTCACCAGGAAATGTCATTTTAACATTTTATAGCCTTATCTGGCCATGTGGTGTGTGACACATTATCAGACACATGCATACAGTACTGAAAAGACATGGGAACAGTATGGGGAAGACTTCTGGAAGCATCTCTGACTCCCAGGTCACTATCTAAAAGTGTGCCCATCATAAGTGATCCTTGGTGCATGCGAAGATGCCTCCCGCCATGCAACTGTTGTTGCAGACTTGCAGCAATCACCGTCCACATCCTTGTCCCAGTGCAGCGTTCAGTTGTCCCTACCCCATTCCTTGGAATGCAAGCACAAGTATGCAGCCAGCCACTCACCAACCCACAGGCTGCAATACTATACTGTCAAATTTTTGACAGCTGCTTGCACTTGAAATGTGGCCTTTTAGGCTCGTGGAGGTGGAAGCTGTTACACAATCTTATGGCGGCGGCGACTGGGTATCCATACTCTGTCCCCAGCCGCCAATATTTGTCCCGGTGTTGTCTCCGCCTTCCACAAGCACGGGTGTCACAACATTACCCATGCCCTCCCCAGTGCACTTACTGGGAAGGACCGCCTAACCACAAACACGTGGACAGCTGAATGTGGCCAGGAATGGTACGGAGCCAGTCCACAGCTTTTTTTTGCTGAATTGTGATTCACCACAGCCATGTTCTTTAGCTTGGTGAAAGGACTTGGGAAACCATATCTACCCAGCTGTCAGTTCTCCCAGAAAGTTCTCTAAAGCTGCTTTCACTTGAAATGTGGCCTTTTAGGCTCGTGGAGGCGGAAGCTTTTCATAACCTCATGCCGGCGGCGGCCTGGTGTCCATACTTTGTTCCCAGCCGCCACTGTTTCTCCCGGTATCGTCTCCGCCTTCCACAAGCACGGGTCCCACAACATTACCCGTGCCCTCCCCAGTGCACTTACTGGGAAGGACCGCCTTGCCACAAACACATGGACAGATGAATGCGGCCAGGGACGGTACGGAGCCAGTCCACAGCTTTTTTTGCTGAGAGTTGTATTTCACCACAGCCATATTCTTTAGCTCGGTGAAAGAACTGGCATAGAGGGAAACCGTATCCACTCTGGGTGTCATTTCTCTCAGGAAGTCCTCTAAAGCGGCTTTTGCAGAAGCAGTGGTAGTCCGTCCAACATCAACTCGCACTTCTCGGTGGTGCTTTGACACACAAACATCTTTCTTTGCGCATTTAATTTCATGACTGCAGAGTTGGGCAATGGCCTGATCTTCAATCCGGTTTGAGAAATAACATGCATAAGCACGTCCGATCCACATTAAAAAAACAGCCATAGTATCCGGGAACCTTCCCCCACACTTTCCTTAGCCAGGACTGCTTCTCGGCAGCGTTGGACTGACCCACCAGAAAACCGGAGACTCCTCCGGTGGGCCCTGGCTTCTGCTTCAGGAGAGTTCATAGTTCTGAGGAGAGGCCATGATGATGATAGAGGCCACCATCTGCTTAGTTTTCTTTTACTTGGAATGCAAGCGCAAGCATGCAGCCAGCCACCCACCCACAGGCTACAATACTAAACTGCCAGATTTCTGGGCAGCTGCTTGCACTTGAAATTTGGCCTTTTAGGCTCATGGAGGCGGAAGCTTTTCACAATCTCATGACTCATGCCTCGTATCCATACTCGGTCCCCAACCATCACTATTTCTCCCGGTATTGTCTCTGCGTTCTACAAGTGCGGGTCCCTGAACATTACTGCTTGAACTTTTCTGTGGTAATTTTCTTGCCTCCTACCAGCCTGGAATATTTCCAGTAAACTATGGTACAACGCCATGGTATTAGCATTGCCCCCAGTAACAGTAGCGAAGCCATCCCCAATTTCCTTCTCAGGAATTAGATTGAGTGGCTGTCCAAATACATTAGTTTCTCACAAAGTAGCTGAAGATGGAGTGGCAGTAAGTGCAAATTTCCCCAGCCTGTTAGATATTAGAGAGTGAACGGCAGCACATTGGATCAGTGGTTAGCACTGAAGCCTTGCAGCGCTGGGATCCTGGGTTCAAATGCCAGCAAGGACAACATCTGCAAGGACTTTGTATGTTCTCCCCATGTTTGCGTGGGTTTCCACCTCAGTAAAAAAGCAGCCATAGAGTGTCCGAGAACCTTCCCACACACTTTTCTTAGCCTGGACTGCTTCTCGGCAGGGTTGGACGGTCCCACCAGAGAATCCTCTGGTGTGCTTTGGCTTCTACATCAGGAGAGTTCATGATAGCGCTAACTTTGCAGCTGCTATGGGGCTCTTGTGTGGGGGAGAAAGGTGAGCCCTCAGAATCAAATCCTCTGGTGGGCACAATGTTTTTCAATCTGAAACAGCTTCTCAGTGGGAGTTGTATTTCACCACAGCCATATTCTTTAGCTCGGTGAAAGGACTGGCATAGAGGGAAACCATATCTACTCCGGCTGTCATTTCTCCATCACCAGGTTCTGCCCATTGTCACAGATGACGATGTCTGGCTGTATGTTCAACGGTGAGAGCCACAGATCAAGCTGCTGTGTTACAGCTTTCAACAACTCTGCAGCGCTGGGTGGTTTGTCACCTAAGCTTTAAGCATGTTATCTTCAGCACAGCCTGTTGCCGCTTGGCCAAGGCAGTGCTGCAGTGCTTTCAGCTTGTGACTGATGTGGTCATTTCGGAGATGGTGGAGGAGGTGCAGGAGCTGAACAATGTAATTACATTGAGGTTACATTGGCGATTCTGTTTTTATACTAAAGAAAGATTCTACAGTTTTTTTTTTTACGTCATATTTAAGGCAAATGCATTCACCGGGAAATGTCATTTTAACATTTTACAACCTTATCTAGCAATGTGGTGTGTGACACATCATCAGACACATCCTATTTCATGGATAATGGAGGGACTCTGAAAGACACATAGACCAGGGCCACAGTAACGAGTACGACATGTTCCCATTAGAAAGGAGAGAGTCTGCTATACAGTTATAGGGTATGCAGTGAGTTCAACGGCTGACCAAATTTAGAAAAAAAAACACTAAGAATTTAAAGACACATACTGTAGACCAGGGCCACAGTAACGAGTATGACATTTTTCCATTAGAAAGGAGAGAGTCTGTTATACAGTTATAGGGTATGCAGTGACTCCAACGGCTGACCAAATTTAGAAAAAAAAACACTAAGAATTTAAAGACACATAGATCAGGGTCACAGTAATGAGTACGACATGTTCCCATTAGAAAGGAGAGGGTCTGCTATACAGTTATAGGGTATGCAGTGAGTCCAATGGCTGACCAAATTTAGGAAAAACCCCACTAAGAAATTAAAGACACATAGAACAGGGCCACAGAAACGACAAATTTCCATTAGAAAGGAGAGAGTCTGCTATACAGTTATAGAGTATGCAGTGAATCCAACGGCTGACCAAATTGAGGAAAAACCCCACTAAGAAATTAAAGACACATAGAGCAGGGCCACAATAACGACAAATTCCCATTAGAAAGGAGAGGGTCTGCTATACAGTTATAGAGTATGCAGTGAGACCAATGGCTGACCAAATTTAGGTAAAACCTCACTAACAATTTAAAGAGACATAGAGCAGGGTCACAGTAACGACAAATTCCCATTAGAAAGGAGAGAGTCTCCCATAGTGTTGGCCTATGCAGTGAATGCAAGGGCTGCCAAAAATTTGGAGGCACTTCAATGCCCCTTGGAAGAGACATGGAGGTCAGAGGGCCTCCTCAAAACAATGTTCCCATTATTAGGAAGTGGATCTCCCAAAGTGTTGGCCTATACAGTGAATGCAAGGGTTGCCCAAAATTTGGAGGCACTTCAATGCCCCTTGGAAGAGACCTGGAGTAGGGCCTCATAAAAAAATGTTCCCATTAGAAAGGAGTGGGTCTGACAAACATTTACCCCTGGGGGTTATACATGTACATCATAAACAACCTTTAAAAAAATTATGTGGGTGTTGCATCATGGACCACGGTCACCCTTGTGATATGGTGGTGGAGGATGAGGAGAAAAAGGAAGACAAGTGCAAATAGCCAAAATCAGAAAGCGTATACCCATGTGTGGGTGTGAAAAGGTGCATGGGAATACACCTCCCAAGAAAAGACACTGGACTTGAGTTTATGTTATGCTGCTATCATTCGGTGGTGTTGAGAAGTTTGGCCCAATCCAGCCCTTGTTCATTTTTATAAGAGTCAGGCTGTCAGCATTTTCATTTGACAGGCAGATGCGCTTATCAGTTATAATTCCACCAGTGGCACTAAAAACCCGCTGTGAGAAGATGCTGGCAGCAGGGCTGGCCAAGACCTCCAAGGCATAGAGAGCCAGTTCATTCCACGTTTCCAGCTTGGATACCCAATAATTATAAGGCACAGAGGAATCACGGAGGACATTGGTACGGTTGGCAAGGTACTCCCTCAGCATCTTCCCTAACTTTGCACTCCTTGTGAGAGAACCCCGTGCCTCAGGGCCTGTGCGATGGGAGGGGTTGAAAAAACTCTCCCAGAACTTTGACAGTGTTCCCCTCCCTCTGCTGGATTGAAGTTGTGTCTCTCTCGCCTGTGCCCCTTGTTTGTCAAACGAAGTGTGCCCTCTGCCGCCAGCATTTTCAGATGGGAATTTTTTTAATAGTTACGCAGCAAGGGCCTACCGGTACAGCCACATTTTTGTAGACCTGTCCACCTCAGCAATAAGAGATATAAAGTTCTCCTTGTAGCGTGGGTCTAGAAGTGTCACCAACCAGAAATGACTGTCACCCAGAATTTTCAGAACGCGAGGGTCATGGGAAAATCAGCGTAACATAAACTCAGCCATGCGTGCCAGACTGCTAACAATCAAGACTTCCGTGTCCTCAACAAGAGGATGATTGACCATGCTCTCCTCCTCCTCCTCCTCCACGCTGAACAGACGGTATGACAGCTGTGCAGGTAGTACAGTCTATAGCGCATGAAACTAGATCCTGTCCTTCTTCCTCATTGTCACCCAATCCACATTGGGATGAGATGAGGCTGGGCTGTGTGTAATCACCCTGTATGGTTCCTTGCTTCATCTCATCGTGCTCCGCCTGCAATGCATCCTCTTTGATTGTGAGCAGAGAGCATTTCAGAAGACAGAGGAGCGGGATGGTGACGCTAATTATGGCGTCTTCGCCGCTCACCATCTTGGTTGAGTCCTCAAAGTTTTGGAGGATGGTACATATATCTGACATCCATGTCCACTCCTTAGGTCTTATGTGTGGAGTCTGAACTGAATACTGACGGTCTTGTTGAAGCTGGTATTCAACAACGGCCCTCTTCTGCTCACAAATCCTTCCCAACATCTGCAGGGTAGAGTTCCAACGCGTGGGGACCTTACACACCAGTCTGTGAGCCGGAAGCTGCAATGCTGCTGAAACACAGCAAGGGCGGCGGAAGCTGTAGCTGAATTTCTAAAATGGGCACACATGCGGTGTACTTTAGCAAGCAGATCCAGCAGCTCCAGGTAGGATTTGAGAAACCGCTGAACCACAAGGTTAAGTACATGGACCAGGCATGGTACGTGTGTGAGCTCGCCTCTAGTGTTGAGCCACCCCCGTAGAGTTCGGGTTCGGTTCGTCGAACACCGGGATGTTCGTGGAACTGTTCGTCGAACACCTTAGAGCACTGTTGAACACCGTCGAACACCGTTAAAACCAATGGCAGGCAAATAAAAACACATAGAAAACACCTTCAAAGGTGTCCAAAAGCTGACAAACTGCTCAGAAGACACTCTCTGTAAAAAAGCCGGCCGGCAATTCAGCAGCAGTACCCGACAATTTAGAACAGAAAGAATAGAGCATCACACATCGATTAGATAGATAGAAACATGTCAGTCACATATATAAGAAGTACAGTGACAGTGTTGGTTACTGTACTTGTCAGATAGTGTTAAAGGATTTATTTAAAAAAATAATAGTGTTTTCATGCACCGTCTCTTTAAAAAAGCCGGCCGGCAATTCAGCATCGGTACCCGACAATTTAGAATAGAAAGAATAGAGTATCACACATAGATTAGATAGATTGTACTTATTATATATGTGACTGACATGTTTCTATCTATCTAATCAATGTGTGATGCTCTATTCTTTCTATTCTAAATTGTCGGGTACCGATGCTGAATTGCCGGCCGGCTTTTTTAAAGAGACGGTGCATGAAAACACTATTATTTTTTTAAATAAATCCTTTAACACTATATGACAAGTACAGTAACCAACACTATCACTGTACTTATTATATATGTGACTGACATGTTTCTGTGACAGTGTTGATTATGTGACTGACATGTTTCCATCTATCTAATCTATGCGTGATGCTCCATTCTTTCTGTTCTAAATTGTCGGGTGCCAGTGTATGCCGCTGCTGAATTGCCAGTTTTTCATGTTTCACTGTGAGCACTGTTCCCATCGATTTGGGCAATCACTGTAATGCCACAACCACCATGGCTGTGGATTTACAGTGAGTGGCAGACAATCCCTGCATGATGTGAAAAAATCCAGTTACGCTTTTGGTGCATGAACAGTTATCGAACATAACCTCGAACAGCCGAATTTTTTGCAAATCGTTTGTGTTCGTCGAACGACTCGAACACCGCCCAAAACAGCTCGAATTTGAGATTGGCGAACAGTTCGAGTCGAACACCGCTCATCTCTACTCGCCTCGCCTCAAAGCCGCCACCAGGTTCTGGCCATTGTCACACACAACCATGCCTGGCTGTAGGTTCAACGGCGTTAGATACAGATCTGCCTGCTCTTTCAGAGCTGTCCACAACTGTTCAGCATTGTGCGGTTTTTCACCTAATCATCTTAGTTTCAGCACAGCCTGTTGCCACTTGGCCGAGGCAGAGCTGCAGTGCTTCCAGCTTGTGACTGATGTGGTCATTTCGGAGATGGAGGCTGAAGAGGCGGAGGCCGAGGAGGATGAGATGCAGGAGCTGTAGACCGTGGGGGCAACGCTGATTGACCTAGGGCCTGCAATCCTTGGGGTCGGGAGGACATGTTTCGTCTCAAGGTCCGACTGGGTCCCGGCTTCCACTATGTTAACCCAGTGTGCAATCAGCGAGATGTACCGTCCCTGCCCACAAGCACTTGTCCACGTGTCCGTGGTTAGGTGGATTTGGGCGTGCCTCCTGATGCTGCTACTTGAGAGTGTGCAATGACAGGTGCAGGGCAGGAGGCAACTTCGCATGCACCATGGACAGGGGATTGACTTGCATGCACAACAGCGGAAGAAACAATGGTGCCACCTGCAGACACTATTCCTGGACCCTGGGGTTCGGCCCACAAAGTCGGGTGCTTTGCTACCATGTGCCTGATCATGCTGGTGGTGGTCAGGCTGATTGTTTTGCCATCCCTGCTGATGTTGGCCTGGCAGGTGGTGCAAATGGCCTTTTTGGGATTATCGGCAGAGTCTTTAAAAAACATCCAGACTCGGGAAGACATAACAGTTGTACTGGCAACTTTCTTCATGTTGGTGTTACGGGGAATGGTTGCCTGCCTTCTGTCTGTGGCCACCACACTGCTTCTTCCTGCCTGTTGGGGTGCTCTGCCTCCCTCCCTCTGTGTGTTGCTGTCCTCGCTCTACATGTCCTCCTGCCAGGTTGGGTCAGTTACTATATCATCCATCACCTCATCTTCCACTTCCGCACCCTGGTCCTCCTCCTGACTTTCTGGCAATTGTGTCTCATCATCGTCCACCTCTTCTTACACTTTCCCATCGTCGCCTTCGTATGACTGTGGCTGCTCACATATTTGTGCATCGCTTCACGTGATCTCCTCTTGCTCCTCTTCAAGTGGACAGGGCGAGAGGCCCGAATCTATAAATGGAAAAGTGAACAGCTCTTCAGAGTGTCCAAGTGTGGGATCAGTTGTCTCTGGGCACTCGGCATGATGGGGGGAAGGAGGATCAGGGTGAGGAATATGCAGTCCAGACTCACGGCTGCTGAAACATGACCATGTGGAAGACAGGGTGATGATGGTGGTGGTGGCTAAGTGACTGGAAGCATTATCCGCTATCCAACCAACAACCTTTTGTCACTGCTCTGGGTTCAATAGTGGTGTGCTGCGGTCCCCTAGGAATTGGGACAGGAAGGTCAGGCGAGAAGATGTGGGTGTTTGTTGTGGCACAATTTCAGCTTGCCCATTGCCTTGTCCTCGGCCTCTGCATGCGCCATCACCATCACGTCCAGTTCCCCGTCCCTTGCCATGTGCCTTGCCCATTTTAAATGGAGGAAAGTATCTTCCAAGCTCACTACAAATTACTGAGTTTGGAGCGAACTTATATGTGATCTGTGTGACAGAGAAAGAAGAGTTTTATATACCAGGCCTGTAGGTAACAAGTTTGAACAGCAAACTGTGGTGAATTACTTCACTTAAACACCGAAGGAAATTTTTAATGGAAGCCAGAAATGGCAGTATTTTCTGACAACATATATGTAATCCGTGTGACAGAGAAAACAGAGGTTTAAATATCTGGTCTTTAGGTAACTACGTAGTTTGAACAGCAAACTGGTGTAAATTGCTTCACTGACGCACTGAAGGAAATTTTTAATGGAGGCCAGAAATGGCAGTATTTTCTGACAACGTATATGTGATCCGTAAGACGGAGAAAACAGAGTTTTAAATACCTGGCCTGTAGGTAACTATTTTGAACAGCAAACTGGTGTAAATTGCTTCACTGACACACTGAAAGAAATTTTACATGGAGGCCAGAAATGGCAGTATTTTCTGACAACGTACATGTGATCCTTGTGATGGAGAAAACAGAGTTTTAAATACCTGGCCTGTAGGTAACTAGTTTGAACAGCAAACTGTTGTGAATTGCTTCACTTAAACACCGAAGGAAATTTTTAATGGAGGCCAGAAATGGCAGTATTTTCTGACAACGTATATGTGATTCATGTGACAGAGAAAACGGAGTTTAAATACCTGGCCTGTAGGTAACTTCTTTGAACAGCAAACCGGTGTCAAAAACTTCGCTGACACAGTGAAAAAAAATTGGAATGGAGGCCAAAAATGCAAGTATTTTCTGAAAACGTATATGTGATCCGTGTGATGGAGAAAACACAGTTTTAAATAGCTGGATTTCTAGCGCTGTAATATGGAAGGACCTGGCTGGATTCTGCAGTGCCAACAAGCAAATGGCGCAGAAAAACAGTGTTCTCTGAATTGCTTTTTAAGCAAATAATGAGGATTAAGATCCCAAAAAAGTATTCCTGGCTCTTGATACCTGGGCCTTTGTATAGAAATATCTAACAGTAGCAGAAGGCAGAATTGGAATGGAGCCTCTTGTGCTATATGCACTGCAGTCTGCTATATACACTGCCTGCCTATATACCCTGCTTGCCTGATATCTCTGCAGATGGATTAGTTAGTCCTCAAAAGGACTGTTTGCTAATATGGATATGTGTAATGTACGGTTTTTCTCCCTACACTACCTAATACACAAGTAAATCTCTCCCTGACGCAGCAGCACCTCTCCCCTACTCTGCCTGATTCCGGAGCGACTGTGACGAGCATAGCGGTGCAAGGTCTGATATAGACCTGATGACGCTGTGCGGCCAGCCTGTCACTCAATTCCGGGGTTGCTTGAGCTCCTGCCGAGCAACTGCCGGAAATACTCGCCGAGCATCTCGAGCAGTGAGATGCTCGGGCGAGTTGCGAGCATGCTCGCTCATCACTTCATCTGAATGCTAAGGTAAAACAACAAACGTAAAACAACATGTTAACGTAATAAAAGAGTCCTTTTGGTCCTGGAGTAGGTCCTTGCAAGAACAACCCCCACCTAAGTGGGGAACGGAATAACAGCTAACCCGTTATAACTTCTTTGCTTCGTCCCCAGGTGCAGTCGGGGCACAAAGACCATATAGAAACTTTCTGCACCAGCTGTTTTTGGGAGGGTTAGGAAACAGTATGGCAGTAATAAGGCTCTCATAAGCCATGGAGTCTTTTCTATTACGTAGTACAAATACATCTCTATCGGAGCCACACATGCAAAATTCCTCCCATTTAGATAAGTAGTGACCAACTAGTCCTGATAACGAGCGGGTAACTGTCCGTGGTCGCTCGTTCGGATCTCCGAAGAGCAGGCACTTCATCTTTCTTCTTGAGTTGATGCAGGAGCTATGTCCAAATACTCTAAGGGAGAATGAGGCACTTGCAGCACAAACTGAAAACAGGGCGCATGAAGGATGGTGGGGGTTCGGGAAGTCTATTCTGGTGCAATAGGGTTAGAAACTGGCGGGACTAGAACTTCCAGGGGTATGTAAATCTTGATCTGGCTACGATGGACTTTTCTTGCTGAATGTCCTCTCTGACAATTTTATACACTTCCACCCTTGGGAACGGGATACTGGTGATGACGTAAGGGGATGCTTCCCACTGGTCATCCAGTTTGTGGGAGCGGTGGTTCTTTTTAGCCCAAACTCTTTCTCCTACTTGTAAGGGTTTCGTCTTAGCCCTTGCATTGAAATCATCCTCCTGCCTTTGGCAGACAGCTTTCATTCGGTCTTCCACAATTTCGTTAGCTTCTTGGAGACATCTTTGGTGGTCTACAACCCAATCCGACTGTGTTAGGGAATTAGAATGATCTTCCACTTGAACATTTAGCTGAAAGTCTGCAGGCAGTTTCCCTGGATGGCCAAACATCAGGTAATATGGAGTGTAACAGGTGGAACAGTGGGGGGTACTATCCTTTCACATAGTCCATTGCATTGGGGATGGTACGCAGTTGTGTGAAGTTTCTTGCAGCCATAGATTGCACACAGTTCTTGGAATAACTCTGACTCAAATGCGGGACCTTGATCTGTAAGGATCTGCTCGGGGTATCCATAAGGCCTTACAAAATGTTTCCAAAATATTGTGACAGTGGTCTGGGCAGTCTGATCTCTGACAGGCACAGCCACAACAAATTTAGTGTAGTGGTCGATAATGGTCAGAGCACAGAGGTATCCAGTACGACTGGGTTGCAGTTTCACATGGTCAAGAGCAACAAGCTCCTGAGGATGTTGAGTTTCAATGGGATGCAGTGGGACTCTTTGTTCCATACCTTCTCGGCTACTTAGAGTACATGAAACAGATTTTCTGCACTATTTCTCAATGACTTGGTGCATTCCTATCCAATAGAAGTGTTCTCAGATGGTCATCGCAGTCTTTTGGCAGCCAAACTGTCCTGATTGGTTGTGGTAGGCCTCTAGGATGAGGATGGCATCTTGTCTGGGTACGACTACTTGAATCAGTCTCTCGTGAGTGTGATGGTTCATGGTGCGTCGAACAAGCACTCCCTTGTGGAACTGCAGACGTTTTTTCTATCGCCATAATCAACAAAGTTCTGGGTCAGATTGTTTGTAGCCCATGGGAAGATTTGGGGGTCTAGAGTCTAGCAACTTCCGTAGAGTTCTGAAAGTTCTGCTTTCTTTCTGGATTTCAGCCCAATTGCGACTCACCGTGGATTTGGGGCTAGGTTCTGAAACTGGGTTTCTTTTGAGTCTCTGCACATTCTGTTTGGCGACATAGGAGTAGAAGGTAGGCATTTCTACTTCTTCCCACTCGTCTTCGTTATAACGGGGTGTTTCTGTTGTGGGCAACCTGGACAGGGCATCAGCATTGGCATTTGATCGGCCTGCGCGGTACTTCAGGATAAATTGGTAGTTGGCCAGGCGAGAGGCCCATCTCTGCTCAAGGGCTCCAAGTTTAGCAGTCTGTAACTGGGACAATGGGTTATTGTCAGTGAAAGCGATGAAGGGGGTTGCAGCCAAGTAATACTTAAATTTTTCAGTGACGACCCACACTAATGCAAGGAATTCCAACTTAAATGAACTGTAGTTCTGATCATTTTTCTCGGTTGGCCGTAGGGATCTACTGGCATAAGTTATAACTTTTTCTTTGTCATCTTGGACCTGAGCTAGCACTGCACCTAGTCCCATATGGCTGGCTTCTGTATACAGATGGAAGGGGGTATTGTAGTCCATATAGGCAAGGATTGGGGCTTCAGTTAACTTCATCTTAAGTTCTTGGAAGGACTGTTCTAGCTCTGGAGTCCATTGAATGGAGGGGCTTTTGTATGTCTTCCGGCACAGTTGTCCTTTTAGGAGGTCTTGAAAGGGGGTAGCAATCCGAGTAAAGTTTTTGATGAATCTTCTGTAGTAGCTAGCAAATCCGAGGAATCCGCGGACTTCTTTAATGGTAATTGGGATAGGCCAGTCTTTTCCCACAGCAATCATCTCTGGATCTGGAATAACTCCTTCCGCACTAACTACATGCCCTAGGTATTGGACCTTGGATTTTAGAAGGTGGCACTTGGACAGTTTGACTTTCAGGCCATGCTCATCTAGGACTTCAAAGACCTCAGCAAGATGCTGGAGATGTTCCTTGTAGGTTTTGGAATAGATGATTACATCACCTAAATACAGTAGCACAGTTTCAAAATTCTTGTGACCTAAGCAGCATTCCATGAGTCTCTGGAAGCTTCCCAGAGTACTGCACAGGACATGCAGTTAAAATCAAACAAACCCATGGGTGTAGTGAATGCAGTCTTCTCTTGGTCCTCTGGGGCCACTAGTACTTGCCAGTACCTGCTGGTGAGATCTAGGGTGGAGAAATAGGCTGCCGATTTCATGGCAATCAATGATTCCTCTATTCTGGGCAGGGGGTATGCATCTTTGTGGGTAATGTTGTTAAGTTTTGCGATAATCCACACAAAAATGAATACTCCCATCCTTCTTTTTGACAAGAACAATTGGTGTGGCCCAAGGAATGCGACTGATCTTAATCACATCAGCATCCTTCATTTCTTGTATCATCTTCATTACTGGCTGGTACATAGATAGGTCAGTACTTCTCTTTGATTGAAGAATGGAAACTAGTGGAAATGGAGTGTTCGACTGTACAGACTCTCCTGAAGTCAAAGGCAAACTTGCTGAATATATGTTGATATTCTTTGGCAACTCTAAGTACTCCATATTTTTGCTCAAGGGGGGTCTCTTCAGTGCCAGTGTCGAGTGCGTGCCACCACCCCTTCTTAGTTTCTGCACTTGGGGAAGATTTCACTTAGATAGAGCATTGGGACTCTTGGAGCATATCCTGATAATTGAGTCTACTCAGTTTTTCTACAATGGTATGTTTATGCAGGGTCACAGCTTGGTCCTCGCAATTTATGAGATCTTGGTAACCTCTGGTTTCATCAAATATGAATATTTCTTCCTCAGCACTGTGCTCTGAGGTAATTCTTCCTCCTAGATGTGCAATTGTAATCTTCCTAATATGAAGACTATCAGTTCCCCTTATTGTGTCTGTCCCCTTTTCAAGCACAGCAGTCAGGGAGAAGGTAGGTAACTCCTTCACCTACAAAATGACTTCCTCTTCTCAAAATGTCTGGCCACCAACTGCCACTTCAATCCTAAACTACCTCACAGGATTTAGCTCCTCCCACTCCCATGTTACTGTTAGAGCTGCAGTCATTGGCTGACTGCCCCGAGGCGTTTTTCCAGAAGCTTCTGCATATTAAACAGCTGGGTCACATGATCAAGCCTGTCAGCAGGTCTCACAATGTATTTAAAATGCACAGTTTACACAAAAAATAGCATTTTTATGAAACACACTATATATCCGGTATCCCATAGAAATGGCCACTTTGTGGGATACCACATCCTTATATCGTCAAGTGGAAAGATGAATGCTCAGCCATCAAACCATCTTCTTTAAATTAAAAAATGTGCTGTTTTTTTTAGAGAGAATTTCCATATCTTCTTGTATGGTATATTAAGTTACTATTATTTAATATGTAGTCATAAAAATATTTGATCAATACCAAATGTACTGTTTATAATTTTTGTTTACTGTTACGTGCATTAAAAATCATTACAATTTTCAATACCTATGCACTGAATAATCGAAAATATGGTTAAAAGGGTTGTCTAATTTTTGTTTATCCCAATGCCTTTGTCAGGGAAATGATTTTGTATCCATTACTAATATACAGGGAGATCCAAAAGTAGGTGGACAGAAAATAATAAAATTTATTTTGATTTATATATAAAATTATATTTACTAACACAAGCATAACATTGACAATTAAATTTTATTCTGAACAATAATACAAAAGCCCTTAAATTTTATCAATGCAGGTGCTCAAACTGTTTTCCATTATAATTTGCACAGCTTTGAAGTCTGCCTCTTACGCTTCGACAAACTTTTTTGCACAAGTCTCTTTGGGTAATAATTTCTTGAAATGCATCTCTTATGTAATTTTTCAAATCGCTGATACTTTTTGGTTTTCGACTATAAACTTTGTCCTTGAGTATTCCCCAAAAGAAAAAATCCATTGGTGTCAAGTCTGGTGAACGTGCCGGCCAATCAAGTGGGCATCTTCGGCTAATCCATTTATTAGGAAATGTTTCATCAAGATACTCGCGGACTACTCTTGAATAATGTGGAGGGGCCCTGTCTTGTTGGAAATAAAGGTCATTTGAATTAGGCTTTTGCTGTAACTGGCAAACAAGTTGATTCATTAGAATTTCGAGATACTTATCTCCTGTGACTGTTCCATCAAAAAATATTGGTCCTAAAACACCAAAACTTGAAAAACCACCCCAAACATTGACACCAGGCTCATTTAGTTGTTGCTCTAATGTTAAAAGCATGCTCTCATTATACCAGTAAATACAATTATGTCTGTTAATATGGCCGGATAATTGGAAAGAAGCTTCATCACTCCACATAATGTTATCTAAAATTACTGGATTTTGTTTGATAAATCTCCCCCTTCATAACCTTATTACACTTTCTGTCCACCTACTTTTGGACCACCCTGTATAAGTATTACACTTTTTCTTGTGAAGTGCCATCTGCTTGTTAGTGCAGCCTTCTTCACAGACTACTGAGCTCTTCTCAAAATGGCTAATTATAGAGCAGTATGTGTCCACCATTTTTCCCCAATTGAAAAACATTTTTCCAGTGTACAGGGTCTTCAAATGGAGGAGGGTGAAGCACGGGTCTGGTCACATGCAATAGTGCCATGCAGTCTGTGAGGATGCCTGGATTAGCAAAGTGTCAAATCACAAAGGAGTAAAACCTATAATACTTATATATTTATAAGTCAAAAATCATATCCTCAACATATTTGTCAAAAGTTAAACTGGTCAATACAAATTTTCACATTCTGCATAGAGATTATTTATGCTATTATTTACAAGTAGAGAAAAAAATGTCATTTTTGGGATTCATATTATTTCCACATTGTTATAGGGGGCTAGCATAGATGGAACAATAAACAGGTTGTCTGGCTTTATTAAAAAAAATCAACTAAAGCTGCTTATGCTGCAAAGTTCATAAAAATAGGCATTACTTAACTACGGGAGCCTTTGCAGCTGAAAAAAAAAATACATTAGAACCGGTTTGGTGTTTTACTTTCCTTTTTAGCTTCCATAATGTCCAATATTATATATATGAAGTGGATTTTCATTAAATGGATTTTATCCTAATTGGTTGAAGGGTAATAGCATGTACTTCAGAAGTCCTTACATTGGCTTTATGTGTATTTCAAGTGTCTGACCTTCACTGACTTCACTGAGCTATTGAGAATTTTAAAGAAAAACCTTTGTATCAGAAGTCTTCCTTCATTCCTCATACTCATCTTTATTGCTGTCAGTAAATTTCTGTGATGCTTTACCCAAATAATATCATCAAAGACCCTCCAAACAGCTAGTTATTGAGTGATGTAACTGGTGAACAGGTGTTGTTAAAGTGACTTATTCATTTAATGATAAAGACTAAAATGAACAATTTTTAAGACTAATATTCCACATTGGGATGTGTACCATGTATCTGTGCTTGTATACAGAGGCTGAGTTAAATGGGTTGTCAAATATAATGTAATCAACCTCTGTGCCTACTTTTCTGATTCTGGAGAGAGACTTGCTTTTAATGGTGCATTACTAAATTAATAGATAAAATACACTGAATACATTGTACTTGTCTAAACTTTATTCTTCATCTACATTGTGATTTATTGCCAAGTACAGTATTTGCTTTCTTACTTAATGAATTTGTGTTATTTGCTTAAAAGCTCAGTGGGAAATGTTAACATTGTAATATTAGTGTAGACATAAAGGCAAAAGCTAAGCTTGATTCATAAATATCCTTTGAACCAACAGCAACTAATCATCTATTGTGTCCTTTAGACTTCACTATAAATGTCTCAAAAAGATGACTTATTTAGAGCTGAGAGTTTAAATTGATCTTTTTCAGAAGCCTTAAAATGCACTCTTATAAAATTGCTTGGCTAATATCTATAAAAAAAAAAATTTCCATGATGCTCAGTAGGCAACGCAAATCTATACCTATCAAAAAGGTGCATTATATTGAAACATATTCATGTCGAATCTACAAATTATTTAAAAAATTTAGATTAGCGCACAATATTTAATAAGATTTTAAGTAAAAACAAATCACAACTTTACAGTTGTTATTAATACATCCACACTGCAGCATACTGCCACATTTTACTTTCTGGATGTTTACCTACCTACCTAGAATTTATTTTTGCATTCTTTTTGGCAAAGGTTGAATAATTGAGGTTAAAAAGATTGTGGAAAGTTAAATATAAAGTGTATAAAGCAAATAGTAAAAGAAAAAGTGGCAATAGAAATGGATGGGGTAGTGTAAGAAAAATCACACAATGGTTTAAAAATGTGGCAGCAGCTCGCAGCAGCAGAAGCACCATCACCACCAGTTGCACTAGCCATCCAGGACGTATAACTATCATACACAGGCCACAATTGGCCGCCATTGCCTCTGGAAAGTCTATTAGTTGGTAGGCAGTGGAGAACGTTATGAAATATGTGGCAAAACCACTCACCTTATTTACAGCAGAATGATGTTACATCTGACAGTAACACCATCAGTTTAAGTCAATGTTCTGCGCAGAATTGTCTGCTTGATCACAAATAACTAAGAGGAATAATTTTTTGGACTGTTCTTTTAATTGAAAAAAAACATGAAAAGTCTATCAGTGCACTGTGCTATAAAATGAGATGTTGTTTAGTACTGGGTTACCATTAGTTTCTATTGTGAGATCACTTTGACTTTACTAAGGCTGCGTTTGTGTTAAAGTGCTTAAAGCAGGATGTATATAGCCCTCGGAGACCTCAGAGTGTTAGACAAGCCATTTATGAGCAACTGGAGGCTTTTCAAAAGTGGTAATTCACATTAAATGTATGCCTACCTTTTGATAGAGAAAGAAATAGAATTTTATTAGATGTGTATTGTAAAAAACAGAACAACATTTACAATATTAAGACATTTGAAAACCAAGTAACTACAGCACAATCACAGGAATCTTGGGGTTGGAAGATGATACTCTCCTACAATGAGGAATACCATGCATAGTGACCCTTATTTATTAACCATAAGGGTATACAACACAGTACATCATGCAAAAGGAAAGAATCCAAGAGACAATATGAATCACATACAATTAAAAACAAGTGATATGTGACCATATCATGTGCAATGTGGTATAAACAGAAAAACAAACGTGAAAGCCAAAAAGTATTAAGCTGCACAAAAGCCTAATAAGGAGAAAAGAGACACTGCATATAGTTGTGCACACCTCATACAATATACAATACAAAAAAAGTTTATTGAAATCACAGAAAACAACATTAAAAACATTTAAAAACCAACAAATGGTACATTGAGCATCCTCAAGCCACATTTATCCACATAATATATTGCAGTCTCCATGAGCCAATAATATGGTAAGCAGAGATCCCAGATATGTAGACATATGAACAACAATGGCTATTGTACCACCATGGAATAAAGCAGATACACTACCGTTCAAAAGTTTGGGGTCATTTAGAAATTTCACTATTTTTGAAAGAAAAGCACATTTTTTTCAATGAAGCTAACATTAAATTAATCAGAACTACACTCTATACATTGTTAATATGGTAAATGACTATTCTAGCTGCAAACGTCTTGCTTTTTTTTGCAATATCTACATAGGTGTATAGAGGCCCAATTCCAACAACCACTCCAGTGTTTTAATGATACATTTTGTTTGCTAACTGTGTAAGAAGGCTAATGTATGTTTAGAAAACCCTAGAAAACCCTTGCACAAGTTTGTTAGCCCAGCTGAAAATGGTTTGGCTGATTTGAGAAGTTATAAAATTGACCTTCCTTTGAGTTACTTGAGACTCTGGAGCATTACATTTGTTTGTTCTATGAAACTCTCAAAATGGCCAGAAAAAGAGAACTTTCATGTGAAACTTGACAGTCTATTCTTGATCTTAGACATGAAGGCTATACCATGAGAGAAATTGCCAAGAAACTGAATAATTCCTACAACAGTGTGAACTACTCCCTTCAGAGGAGAGCACAAACAGGCTCTAACCAGAGTAGAAAGAGAAGTGGGAGACCCCGCTGCACAACTGAGCAACAAGACAAGTACATTAGAGTCTCTAGTTTAAGAAATCGACGCCTCACAGCTCCTCAACTGGCAGCTTCATTAAATAGTACACGCAAAACGCCAGTGTCAACGTCTACAGTGAAGAGGCGACTCCGGATACAGGCCTTCAGGGCAAAGTGGCAAAGAAAAATCCATATCTGAGACTGGCTAATAAAAGGAAAAGATTAATATGGGCAAAAGAACACAGACATTGGACAGAGGAAGATTGGAAAAAAGTTTTATGGATAGGCGAATCAAAGTTTGAGTTGTTTAGATCACACAGAAGAAAATTTGTGAGATGCAGAACAACTGAAGAGATGTTGGAAGAGTGCCTGACGCCATCTATCAAGCATGGTGGAGGTAATGTGATGGTCTGGGGTTGCTTTGGTCCTGGTAAAGTGGGAGATTTGTGCTAGGTAAATGGGATTTTGAATAAGGAAGGCTATCACTCCATTTTACAATGATATGCCATACCCTGTGGACAGCGCTTGATTGGAGACAAATTCATCCTACACCAGGACAATGACCCAAAGCACACCTTCAAATTATGCATGAACTATTTAGGGAAGAATCAGGCAGCTGGCATTCTACAGTCATATGAAAAAGTTTGGGCACCCCTATTAATCTTAAGCTTAATGTTTTATAAAAATTGGTGTTTTTGCAACAGCTATTTCAGTTTGATATATGTAATAACTGTTGGACACAGTAATGTTTCTGCCTTGAAATGAGGTTTATTGTACTAACAGAAAATGTGCAATCTGCATTCAAACAAAATTTGAAAGGTGCATAAGTATGGGCACCCTTATCATTTTCTTGTTTTAAATACTCCTACCTACTTTTTACTGACTTACTAAAGCACTTTTTTTTTGGTTTTGTAACCTCATGGAGCTTTGAACTTTATAGCCAGGTGTATGCAATCATGAGAAAAGCTACTTAAAGTGGCCACTTGCAAGTTGTTCTCCTGTTTGAATCTCCTCTGAAGAGTGGCATCATGTGCTCCTCAAAACAACTGTCAAATGATCTGAAAACAAAGATTATTCAACATAGTTGTTCAGGGGAAGTATACAAAAAGCTGTCTCAGAGATTTAACCTGTCAGTTTCCACTCTGAGGAACATAGTAAGGAAATGGAAGAACACAGGGACAGTTCTTGTTAAGGCCAGAAGTGGCAGGCCAAGAAAAACATCAGAAAGGCAGAGAAGAAGAATGGTGAGATCAGTCAAGGACAATCCTCAGACCACCTCCAGAGAGCTGCAGCATCAACTTGCTGCAGATGGTGTCACTGTGCATCGGTCAACTATACAAGGCACTTTGCACAAGGAGAAGCTGTATGGGAGAGTGATGCGAAAGAAGCCGTTTCTTCAAGCACGCCACAAACAGAGTTGGCTGAGGTATGCAAAAGCACATTTGGAGAAGCCAATTTCTTTTTGGAAGAAGGTCCTGTGGACTGATGAAATCAAGATTGAGTTATTTGGTCATACAAAAAGGCGTTATGCATGGTGGCAAAAAAACACAGCATTCCAAGAAAAACACTTGCTACCCACAGTAAAATTTGGTGGAGGTTCCATCATGCTTTGGGGCTGTGTGGTCAATGCTGGCACTGGGAATCTTGTTAAAGTTGAGGGACGCATGGATTCCACTCAGTATCAGCAGATTCTTGACAATAGTGTTCAAGAATCAGTGATAAATATGAAGTTACAAAGTGGATGGATCTTTCAGCAAGACAATGATCCAAAACACCGCTCCAAATCTACTCAGGCATTCATGCAGAGGAACAACTACAATGTTCTGGAATGGCCATCCCAGTCCCCAGACCTGAATATCATTGAACATCTGTGGGATCATTTGAAGAGGGCTGTCCATGCTCGGCGACCATCAAACTTAACTGAACTGGAATTGTTTTGTAAAGAGGAATGGTCAAAAATACCTTCATCCAGGATCCAGGAACTCATTAAAAGCTACAGGAAGCGACTAGAGGCTGTTATTTTTGCAAAAGGAGGATCTACTAACTATTAATGTCACTTTTCTGGTGAGGTGCCCATACTTATGCACCTGTCAAATTTTGTTTGAATGCAGATTGCACATTTTCTGTTAGTACAATGAACCTCATTTCAAGGCAGAAACATTACTGTATCCAACAGTTATTACATATATCAAACTGAAATAGCTGTTTCAAAAACACCAATTTTTATAGAACATTAAGCTTAAGATTAATAGGGGTGCCCAAACTTTTTCATATGACTGTATATGTAATGGAGTGGCCACCGCAGTCGCCAGATCTCAACCCCATTGAGCTGTTGTGGGAGCAGCTTGACCGTATGGTACGCAAAAAGTGCCCAACAAGCCAATCCAACTTGTGGGAGGGGCTTCAGGAAGTATGGGGTGAAATTTCTCAAGATTATGTCAGCAAATTAACAGCTAGAATGCCAAAGGTCTGCAATGCTGTAATTGCTGCAAAGGGAGCATTCTTTGATGAAAGCAACGTTTGAAGGAGAAAATTATTTTTTCTAATAAAAATCATTATTTCTAACCTTGTCAATGTCTGGACTATATTTTCGATTCATTTTGCAACTCATTTGATAAATAAAAGTATTAGTTTTCATGGAAAACACAAAATTGTTTGGGTGACCCAAAACTTTTGAACGGTAGTGTATGTTGCAGGAATGGACAGTGTCTGCTATAGCCACATTAATCCACCAAATATATCGCAGCCTCCATGAGCCAATAATATGGTGCACAAAGAGAGTTCATATGTGAACATATGAGCAGCAATAGTTGTTATACCACCATGAAATAAAGCAGATATAAAGGGTAAGCCATTTATATGGATACACCAAAATAAAATGGGAATGGTTGGTGATATCAACTTCCTGTTTGTGGAACATTGGTATATGGGAGGGGGAAAACATTTCCAGATGGGCGGTGACCATGGTGGCCATTTTGAAGTTAGCCATTTTGGATCCAACGTTATTTTTTTTCAATGGGAAGAGGGTCATGTGATGCATCAAACTTATTGAGAATTTCATAAGAAAAACAATGGTGTGCTTGGTTTTAATATTACTTTATTCTTTCATGAGTTATTTACAAGTTTCTCTTTGTTTACAGCCATTGACATGTCGCAGAGGTTAACACATGAGGATCGTATAGAAATCGTGTTGATGTCTGGCAGTACCCGGGTCATTGCAGCAGATTTCAATGCAAGATACCCTACAAAACCACCCATCTCCCATGCTACATTTAGCAAACTGCTTGCCAAATTTTGTGAAACAGGTTCAGTGTTGGATTTGGCAAAATGTGGATGCAAGAAAACTGTCACTAATGAAGAAACATCAGTGGCTGTCCTAGCTTCATTCAGTAAGAGCCCACAGTGTAGCACTCGCCGCATGACACTGGAGAGTGGCATCAGTCGAACATCCCTTCGGCTGATGACCCAGATCGGCGCACTGAATTAGCAGAATGGGCAAAACAAAAATTGGAACAGGACCCTCAGTTTACACAGAACATTATGTTCAGTGATGAGGCAAACTTTTTTGTGAATGGTGAAGTTAACAAACAAAACCACTGCTATTGTTCTGACACTAACCCACAATGGATAGATCCCTCCAAGATTGTTGGAACACAAAAATTGATGGTATGGTGTGGTTTATGGGGTACAAAGATAGTGGGGCCATTCTTCATCAACGGAAACCTCAATGCCACTGGATATCTGAAATTGCTACATGATGATGTGTTGCCCTCTTTATGCACTGAAGATGGCATGTTCCCTGAGTTTTTCCAACAAGATGGTGCACCATCACATTATGCGTGTCAGGTCCGAGCATTCCTACATGAACAGTTTCCTGTAATGTGGATTGGTCATCGTTGGCCAGTTGAATGGCCACCAAGGTCTCCCGATCTGACCCCCTCAGACTTTTATTTTGGGGTCATCTGAAGGCAATTGTCTATGCTGTGAAGATACGAGATATGCAGCATCTGAAATGACGGATACTGGAAGTCTGTGCTAGCATTTCTTCTGCGGTGTTGCTATCAGTGTGTCAAGAGTGGGAGAAGAGGGTTGCATTGGCAATCCAACACAATGGGAAGCACTTTGAACACATTTTATAAGTGGTCATAAACTTGTAAATAACTCATGAAAGAATAAAGTTACGTTAAAGGCAAGCACACCATTGTTTTTCTTATGAAACTCTCAACAAGTTTGATGTGTCACATGACCCTCTTCCCATTGAAAAAAATTAAGTTGGATCCAAAATGACTGACTTCAAAATGGCCATCATGGTCACCACCCATCTGGAAAAGTTTCCCCCTCCCATACACTAATATGCCACAAACAGGAAGTTGATATCACCAACCATTCCCATTTTATTTAGGTGTATTCATATAAATGGCTCACCCTGTATTACAGGAATAGCGTTATCTTCTGATCAGAACAGGAAGTTCCTCTCTTCATAGCAATTGAATAGAGATTAAAGAGTTTGGCCACTACCTTTTTATTGATAGCCTTGACTTACAGTGGCGACTAAAAGTTTAGCATTTTTTTTAAAAGTGTAATTACTTCTGTCTGGTTGTTGTGATGCCATTTCCCTGATTATGAATTGAAAGTTCATGAAGTTGTCATCATGCAAGACCTTAATTTTAACCAAAATGCTTTTGAATATAGGTATGGTCATTTAATTAAAGAAAACTGACTGCCAAGGTTGTGCATATACTATTTATTGATCACAAAATAGAGAGTAATTCATTGCTTACAATGCCATAACTTAGTATTTTGTAGCATAACCTCTTGCTTTAATTATCGTACCACACCGACGGGGCATTGAAGCCACTAGGATATTCAAGACATCTTGAGGGATCTTGCTTCATTCCTTTTGCAAATCTGCAAACAATTCATCTTTATTGCTATGGGTATGGGCCCAACTCGTCTCCATAACTCATCCCAAATGTGCTCTATTAAATTAGGTTATTTGCTTGGCCATTGCAACAGGCAAACATTTTTCTTTGCTAAACAATTTTTGACTAAATTGGATGTGTGCTTAGGATCAATGTCTTGCTGGAATTTCCATCTCCTGCCTACTTTGGTTTAACCATGTGGCAGCATTACATTCTCCAGTAC
Source organism: Phyllobates terribilis (assembly GCF_046119375.1). NCBI lineage: Eukaryota > Metazoa > Chordata > Amphibia > Anura > Dendrobatidae > Phyllobates > Phyllobates terribilis. The sequence goes on from NW_027362761.1 coordinate 290,959,232, forward strand.
AGTGAGTACGGAAAGTATTCAGACCCCTTTAAATTTTTCACTCTTTATTTCATTGCAGCCATTTGGTAAATTCTAAAAAGTTCTTTTTTTTTCTCATTAAAGTACACTCTGCACCCCATGTTGACTGAAAAAAAAACAGAAATGTAGAATTTTTTGCAAATTTGTTATAAAAGAAAAACTGAAATATCACATGGTCATAAGTATTCAGACCCTTTGCTCAATATTGAGTAGAAGCACCCTTTTGAGCTAGTACAGCCATGAGTCTTCTTGAGAATGATGCAACAAGTTTTTCACACCTGGATTTGGGAATCATCTGCCATTCTTCCTTGCAGATCCTCTTTAATTCAGTCAGGTTGGATGGTGAACATTGGTGGCCAGCTATTTTCAGGTCTCTCCAGAGTGCTCAATTGGGTTTAAGTCAGGGCTCTGGCTGGGCCAGTCAAGAATGGTCAGAGAGTTGTTCTGAAGCCACTCCTTTGTTATTTTAGCTGTGTGCTTAGGGTCATTGTCTTGTTGGAATGTGAACCTTCAGCCAAGTCTGAGGTCCAGAGCACTCTGGAAGAGGTTTTTATCCAGGATATCTCTGTACTTGGCTGCATTCATGTTTCCTTCAATTGCAACCAGTCTTCCTGTCCCTGCAGCTGAAAAACACCCCCCATAGCATGATGCTGCGAACACCATGTTTCACTGTTAGGATTGAATTAGGCAGGTGATGAGCAATGCCTGGTTTTCTCCACACATACCGCTTAGAATTATCACCAAAAAGTTCTATCTTCGTCTCATCAGACCAGAGAATCTTATTTCTCATAGACTGGGAGTCCTTCATGTGTTTTTGAGCAAACTCTATGAAGGCTTTCATATGTCATGCATTGAGGAGAGGCTTCCGTAGGGCTAGTCTGCCATAAAGGCCCGACTGGAGGAGGGCTGCAGTGACAGTTGACTTTGTGGAACTTTCTCCCTTCTCCCTACTGCATCTCTGGAGCTCAGCCACAGTGATCTTGGGGTTCTTCTTTACCTCTCTCACCAAGGCTCTTCTCCCATGATTGCTCAGTCTGACTGGATGACCAGGTCTAGGAAGACTTCTAGTGGTCCCAAACTTCTTTCATTTAAGGATTATGGAGGCCACTGTGCTCTTAGGAACCTTGAGTAATGCAGAATTTTTTTTGAAATCTTGACCAGATCTGTATCTTGCCACAATTCTGTTTCTGACCTCCTTTGGCAGTTCCTTTGAGCTCATGATTCTCATTTGGTCTGACATGAACTGTGAGCTGTGAGGTCTTATATAGACAGGTGTGTGCCTTTCCAAATCAAGTTCTATCAGTTTAATTAAACACAGCTGGACTCCAATGAAGGAGTAGAACCATCGCAAGGAGAATCACAAGGAAATGGACAGCATGTGACTTAAAAATGAATGTCTGAGCAAATGGTCTGAATACTTATGACCATGTGATATTTCAGTTTTTCTTTTTTAATAAATTTGCAAAAATTTCTACATTTCTTTTTTTTTTTCAGTCAAGATGGGGTGCAGAGTGTACTTTAATGAGAAAAGAAAATGAACTTTTTAGAATTTACCAAATGTCTGCAATGAAACAAAGAGTGAAAAATGTAAAGTGGTCTGAATACTTTCTGTACCCACTGTATATCCTTTTACTTGGTAGCATTCATATTTCCATAAATTCTATGTAGAGAGCTAATAGCAGATGTATTAAAGCAGCCTGAAACCATGACATTGCCATCACCATGTTTTACTGTAGGTGTTTAGTACCTGACATCATTACTTTTTCCAATTGCGCGGTATATATAGTGCTTGTAATCACAACAAAACAGATTGAACTTGGATTCATCCGACCACAACACCTTAGATCAATCGGTCTCTTTCCATTGGCTGTGTTCTTTGGCAAACTCAAGTCAGACCTACCAGTTCTTTGCAGAGATGAAAGGCTTCTTAACTGGAACTCGTGTATTCAACCCTACTGCTCTTAGGCATCGCACCACAGTTTGGCAATTCACTTTGACCCCATATTCTTCTTTCATTTTGTGCAAAATCTGTATAGCACTTTTATGGACATCAGATACTGACGTTTTCTTAATAATATGATCAATTCTTGAGGAACTTTTATGTGGTTATCCACTTCTAGGTTTGTCAGCTGTTCCATAACCTTCTTTTTCATTTTGTAATATCCGTGGCACTTGACTCTGAGAACAGTTGAATTTCATAGCTACCTTTTTTTTCCTTTTCCCTGACTTCACTCTCAGAATAATAAGCTTCATGACTTCTGGTGATAAATTTGGCCTTGTCTTTGCTATGTTTTAACCTAAAAACACAGATAAAAGAAATAAAATTTTAGGCAAAAGTTGACTACCCATGGCAAAATATGCAAAACATTTGGCCCAGCAAATGTTGAACACTAACACATAATGAAATGAAACTATGTGAAACACAATTTTCGTCCCTATAGCGGGCAACCATTTCCTTCCGGTTTATTAAAATCACCAGGAAAATGGCATCACAACAACCAGACAGAAATAATCACACTTTAAAAAAAATGCTAAACTTTTGGTCACCACTGTAGGATAGGCCAGTAATATTTTATCGATTAGATATGCAAAGTGTATCACGCCTTGGGATTAAATATGCAAAGTATATTCCAAACTAGGATTAGATATGCGGAGTGTTTCCTACACAGGGATTAGATACATTGGCTGTATTCCTTCCAGGGATAGATACGCGGACTGTATCTCACGCAGGTATTAGATACGAAGCTCAGAGTAAGTCATTCCTCGCTGCGCATTAGAGTTGCAGAATGCATCACACACATGGATCACATACACAGATCAGAGGAGTGCATTCTTTGCTGGGCATTAAATACACTGACTGTATCTTGCACGGGAAATGGATACAGGATTGCATCACGTGCAGGGATTAGATATGCAAGTCAGAGGAGTGTATTCCTTGCTTTGGATTAAATATGCAAACTGTATCACATGTTAGGATTAGATGCACAATTGAGCAAAACGTATCATACATGATGGGATTAGATGCACTGCTCAGCGGGCCTTATCACACATAATGGTAATAAATGTCTGCCTCAGCAAACTGTATCAAACATGATGAGATTAGATGCATTGAATGACAATAGGGAACCTGTAAGTAGCATTTGTGCTAAGCAAGCAGAGATAGCACAGGATAAGGCATTGTGAAACATTTCCAAGGATACCTATTTTTAACAATCTAATGCTTCTTTCAAATTTTATTCATATGCAAATTAGGTTTGAAAGTGAACTGGTTTGCATTTGAGTGGACTTGCATTCTATGGCTCCTCTTTGCTTCTCCTCAATTGCAATGAAGACAGAGGCTCAACAGCATGATTTCACCTTTGCTCTTCACTGTCAATCAAGAAGTGGAGGGTAGCACTGGCATGGAAAAGCAAAAAGGAGATAAAGACTGCAACAAAATTGATATACCCAACAGTTCAATTGCAAACCGCATATCAGTAAAAAAAGCAGATTTGCTGAAACAAAGCACCAGATCGCAGCAAAAAAGGCATCATCAAAAATATTTTACACTGGCCTATTCTACACTACTTTTGCTTGCTTAGTAAAAATCTTGCTGACATAATATCTTTAAATCATCTTTACTCTCCAAATCGCATCTCACCAACTGTGAACTTGACCTAATATTATCCCACCTCATTCCAAACAGTACCACAGTCTTCATCCCAAGCCTAACCTTCCTCTTCAACCTGTCACTAACAACTGGTGTCTTCCCCTTATGATTCAAACATACCTCGATCACACCCATCCTCCAAAAGCCCTCCCTTGACCCATCCTATGTTTAGCTATCGCCCCATCCCACTTCTCCCCTATGCCTCCAAACTACTGGATCAACACGTCTATTTTTAATTGTCCTCCCACCTCTCCTCCTACTCCCTCTTTGACTGCTTACAATTTGTCTCACCTCACCATTCCACTGAAACTGCCCTGACTAAAGTCACCAACGACCTACTAGCTGCCAGATCCAAGCAAGACTACTCTGTCTTCCTCCTCCTAGACTTGTCATCTGCATTCGACACAGTAGACCATACCCTCTTACTACAGACTCTCATCTCTTGGCATCACAGACTTGGACCTGTCTTGGATCTTTTCATACCTAACCAACAGGATATTCAGTGTCTCCCACTCACAGACCACCTCCTCATCTCTCCCCTTATGTGTCGGTGTCCCGCAAGGTTCAGTTCTAGAACCCAGGCTCTTCTCTATCTATACATTCGGCCTGGGACAGCTCATAGTATCACGGCTTTCAGTATCACTTCTAGGCTGATGACACACAAATCTATCTCTCTGGACCTGATATCACCTCCTTACTAACTAGAATCCCACAATGTGTGTCCAGTATTTCATCTTTCTTCTCTGATAGATTTGTAAAAATTAACATGAATAAAACAGAATGCATCATCTTTCCACCATCTCATTCACCCCCCCCCCAACTAACCTATCCATCAAAGTGAATGGCTGCCCACTCTCCCCAGTCCTGCAAGCTTGACTCTGGTCTGTCCTTCAAACGTCAGATCCAAGCCCTTTCCACTTGCTGCTGACTCCAACTCCAAAGTTTCTAAGGGATCCGCACATTCCTCAACCATGAATCTAGAAAAACACCAGTGCACGCCCTCATCATCTCCCGCCTCAGCTACTACAAGCTCCTGCTCTCTGGCCTCCCTTCTACCACTCTCGCACCCCTCCAATCTATCCTAAACTGTGTGTGGGGCAGCATGGTGGCTCAGTGGGTAGCACTGCAGCATTGCAGCACTGGGGTCCTGGGTTCAAATCCCACCAAGGACAATATCTGCAAGGAGTTTGTATGTTAACCCCGTGTTTGTATGGGTTTCTTCTGGGTTCTCCGGTTTCCTCCCACATTCCGAAGACATTCTGATAGGGAATAGCACAACAAGCTAACAATGAAAAACAAGACCTCATGAATAATGAGGGGCATACCACTAAAACATTAGGTAAGCAAAAGAAGGACCATAAGTGTTCCAAAAACCCCAGAATAAGATACACATAGTATAAATTTCATGTATTAACAGACATAACATGGGCAGATGAGGCAACAGAGGGTAGATAGAGACACAGTTGGTATCAAATTTACATTAGACCTATAATAGGTCACATAGTCCAACCCATACAATCTATTGATAGCAAAAGTGTGCAAAGATATGATATGATACAGGTCATGTGACCTGTATCAGGTCAAATGTAAGCAATCATCAAAATCCTGCAACACGCAGAAAATACAAGTATCACATGGATAAGGTTAAATAAGACAAACTTAGTAGAGGTAAAAGAATAACCAATAGTGACAGGGGAAGCCCCAACACGTGTTTCCATACTTCCTCAGGGGGCAGTGGTGGGGTGTGTGTGGATACAGGGCCTCTTTTATATGTGAGTCCTATAGAGAACAGGTGGATACTGATTAATAGTAGCATATAACGCCGCACAGCAGCGGACATTGGTGACAGCGGCGCGGTCTCAGGTGGCATCCAGGAAGAGGGTATCTCCCCCACTGACGTCACATTTTCCGGGATGCCGCCCATCCGAGACTGCGTCATAGTCACATGACCGTGGCATCCGGCGCATGCGCACAAGATCAGCCCGCAAATGACAGTCATAGACATGCAGAGGATAGATATGGAGCAAAACAAGAACTGCTCCACAGAAAAGGATAAACAAATATCATACATAATCGCAATGTGACCGTGTCACTCAGCTCGCAATGTATATTTTAAACAACACATAAGATGCACAGCAAATCACATTCCAATGAATATCCATAATATGAGTAAATGTCCATGTCCACTTGTTTTCCTTAAAGGAGAAGAGATCCTTTCAAATCCAAGTAGGTTGTTAACCAAAAAGCAATCGGGTTCTCCTCCAACTATTAACAGAGCTCCAAATATAAAAAGAGGCCGGGGGAATAAGTGAGCTAAAACAAGAATAAAAGATAACAAACACACACTATTAAAAAACAACAAACTGAAAAGAGAGATATGGGACAGAAACATAGAGATAAATCGATCAAAATAAATTAATCATACTTAAAACAGTATGTACGGGGGAGGTCACCGGGAGATCAAAGCATCCAGATAAGGGAATTTATAAAGATCATATAATGGGCAATCACAAAGAGAAGTCAAACAACCGCAATTAGCCTGATCAATATGTCCCATGAATAAACATATATCAAGGGACATGGGTCGTATCATGAGGGTACCCGCGTCCAGAGAAAAAGGGAGGAGAGGAAAGAGCAGGTAACCGCCACATGGTTAGAGGAAGAGGGAGAAGCTTAATCGTTCATTCAGGCCCGCTGGTGACATAGTTCCCAGTCTATAGATCCAACGGCATTCTAATTTGGCCAATGCCTTCTTTGCATCACCTCCTCTTAGGCCCAAATGTACCTGATCAATGCCACGGACCTGCAGACTCTTGGGATCGCAATGATGATATTGCTTAAAATGTCTTGGCAGGGTCCGAAGTGATGATATGTCCTCCACCTCCCCGTCCCCCAGAATATCGAACACATGCTCCCTCACGCGTCTCCTCAATTCCCTAGACGTGAGCCCCACATAGATGAGCCCACATCCACAGGTAGCATGATAAATGACCCCGACACTGCTGCAGGAGATGTATTGCCTAATGTCAAAAACTCTTTTGCCATCCGAATTGTGAAATATTTTAGTTCTGACTATATTTCTGCAGGAGAGGCAGGATCCGCTAGGATAACAGCCTCATTTGGTGTTACCGATATTAAAGGGCAAAACACCCTGGTGCACATAATGACTGTGCACCAGAGTATCTCTGAGGCTCCTGCCCCTCCTCGAAGTCATAAGAGGACGATCAGGTAGAAACTCCCAGAGGATTGGATCGGTTTTTAGGACCTGCCAGTGTCTGTCGAGGATGCCCCTGATGGCGTGCCACTAATTGTTAAATGTGGATATAAATCTCACCACGGGTCGACTTGTAGGTCCTGGAGGTGGCTTAGGTACAAGTAGTTCTTGTCTGGAGGGTCGCTTTGCCCTCTGGTAACCCCTCTGAATGCTATGATTGCTGTAGCCTCTCGAGACAAATCTCTCCCGCACATCTGCCGCACACTCATCAAAATCCACCTCATCAGACCAAATGCGTCTAAGACGTAAACATTTTCCTGTTGGTACTGCGCTAATTGTAGACCTTGTGTGTGCGGATGAGGCATTCAGGAGAGAATTGACCGAGGTCTCCTTCCTGAATATGGTCGTACCTACTAGTGTTGAGCCACCCCCGTAGTGTTCGAGTTCGGTTCGGTTCGTCGAACACCCGTGTGTTCGCCGAACTGTTCGTCCAACTGTTCGTCGAACACCTTCGAACACCGTTAAAACCAATGGCAGGCAAACAAAAACACATAGAAACACATAGAAAACACCTTCAAAGGTGTCCAAAAGCTGACAAACTGCTCAGAAGACATAACTAACACATGGAAAAGTGACAAGTACATATAGTCATGCGAAAATAAAAGAGGTGGAGGAGTAAAAGGAGGGGGAGACACAGATATAGGCATGTCATGCCCTTCTAAAATCCAAAAAGTGAGAAGCCGACACGGCCAGTCCGCTCCTGCCCGTGCCACCTCCGTGTCGCCGGGTTTGTGCCAGAGCCGCGGTGAACCCTGACGGCCAGCCCCCCTCTCCCAATACTGGTGCCTGTCCGCTGGTGGGTCGAGCGAGCCCCCCTGTGGTGGAAGCAGCTCTAAGCTTTTTAATTTAAATTGTCTCTCTAATTTGAATGAATACACTTTAAATCCATTTACAAGGATCTATTGGAGGGCAAGTCTCATGCCAGCAGCCGCGGAAATTCCAGCTCCAGTAGCGTCCACTAAAGCTGCTGCAGTTAAAAAGCTTTTATAAGGATCGAGCTCGGCTGTCCACCGCAAGGCATCCTACTGCCAGTCCCAGCCCCTATGCCTTGGGGTGCCTCCTGATGCTCTTCACTAAGTATCCCATGGTCCCGAAGCATTTCCTTTGAAAAAATTAAGTGTCTAAACTACAGGTGGTGTAGCTTGCTTAACAGCCGGGATAATCCGCTGATTAGCAGACACTGCTACTAGGCACAAAGTATTTCCTGGGCTAGATGCAGTTAAAAATTTGTAATTAGATACTCTCGTTGGATGCTGAGAAAGCATTCCATAGAGTCTCCTGGCACGCCATATATGATTCTCTTAAAAAGCTTGGGATAGGGGTCTAGGGGACACTTTTATAGCCAAAATCACGGCCCTGTATCGCAATACGTCACCTAGGCTGAAGATAAATGGAACTGTAGCACCCTGAGGGCTCGGTTGCTACAGACGTATTGCACCTCACCCAGAGGTGTGATATCTCACTCTCAGGTAAGGATGGAGTGTGGATCAGGACCCGACACCTGCATGCATTACACCACATTGCCGTGGGGCAGGGCGACCAATATGCCCCTGAGATGGGCACGACAGTCCCTGTCCCTGGCTGGAGTGGGGGGAGGGAACACTGAGGAAGGGGAACCCTGTAGTACAGGAGCAGGGAGGAAGCAGTTCCTGGGTGCATTGAGAAGGGAGTATAAAAGGTGGGCACCATCTTAGTTCAGTGCAGAGAAGTCTGAGCAGAAGTGGCAGGGAGCAGGGGCTCTGCATGAGCTCTGCTCCGGAGGCGGGCCTAGTAACAGAGGCCCAGGCCTGGAAGAGGGAGAAGGAAGGAAGAGGAGCGGAGAAGGCTCCAGGAACGAGGAATGAAGGGATCCCAGGGGTGCGGACGGGCGAGTCGCCACCGCACGCCCGAATCCACCTGCGTGGAGGGGTCAGGCCAAAGGGGGAGACCGGTCCCCGAACTAGTGGAGGCAGGAAATTACCCTCAGCTAGAAACCGGAGGCGCTGACATTTTATGTGGCGCAGCCCCTCGCTACACCCGCTAGGAAGGCACCACATAGGGTCAGGGAAACTGGTGCCAAGTTTACCAAGAGGAGGCCCGAGGCAGCCGGACAGAAGTGTTGGAAAGAAAGGCCAGACAAAGGACACACAAAGGGGGTCCTGTGAAGTGCTCCAAATTATCTGGGAGTTGTCTGAGCCCCTCACCTGGTGAGCACAGTACGACGTGGGCAGCCGTTACCTGCAGACGTGGTCTGGATAATAAGAACTGTGAGTAAAGGCCCTGGACTGCATCACTGACTCCGTGTTGTTACTGCTGCTGCCCTGCACCATCACCCCCATCCTCCGCATACACTGCCCTGAGGCTATACTCCTCCCGTGGGGAGTTATGCTACGCTCTGCTGCACCCACAACACCAGCCTCAGCGGTCTGCCCTGTAGCGGCGGTTCACTCTGACCGCAATCCACGGGTGGTGTAGTCGGACATTTAAACATCAAAACCACATAAATAGTTCCGCCACTGGTTTGACGGCCCTGAGCCACGGAACCGGGTCGCCGCCACGAAGACTACAACCACAAGCATCCACCAAAAAGGGTCCGGCTCCGGGTGTCCCAAGGCACAGGGGGTGCGTCAGAACATTTTCATCACCTTTCACAATCACCAATGGGACAAGGCAGGGATGTCCTCTGTCCCCTCTCTTATACATCCTAGTGACGGAGCACCTGCTCTCATCAATTCACCATAACCCCAATATTAGGTGGATTGAGGTGGGAGGCACCGAGTACAAGTGCTCTCTATTTGCTGATGATGTCCTAGTATATATCACTCAATCACATATATCCATCCCTGCTGTTATGGCTGAAATAGATCACTTTGTTACATGGTAAAATTTTATAATCAATGCAGCGAAGTCTGAGGCCCTCGATGTCTCCCTCCCCAAATCCATATAGGATTCCATCCAGTCCAACTTTCCCTTTGCCTGGCCCTCACAGGGTATCAAATACTTAGGAATTCCTATTCATAGAGACCTCTCCCATCTATGTTATCTTAATTTTGGGCCCTTTATTGAACAATTCCATACAGACCACGGTTGCAAAGTTAGAACTGTAAGATTCACTACGTGAACCACTGGTGTTTTGTGGAAAAGCACATGTACACTGCGTTCCAAATTATTATGCAAAAAGTGTTTAGGAGTGATAAGGGAAGAATTTGTTTGTTTGTCAGTTAAACTCATTCATGGTGATGTGCGTCAGGGCTCTTTATATCACTGTAAGCAATTGCAGACACCTGTGCTAATTAGTTTGGCAGGTGTGTCCAATGAAAGGCAAGACTACTTAAGAAGGCTCTCTCACATTATTAAGCAGCCTACATTTTCTGCCAAAATGGGAAAGAAAAAGGATGTGTCGGCTGCTGAGAAGCAACAAATTGTGGAGTGTTTAGGTCAAGGCATGACTACAATCAACATTGTGCGATGATCAGGATGAAGTGTCTTGGCAATCAAGAAGTATGTAGCTGATTCACAGTACACACGTGTGCGTGCTGATAAGGGCAAATTGAGGACTCTTTCCTACAGGCAATTAGGTCAGGTTAAAAGAGCAGCGGCAAAAAAGCCTTGTCATAGCAGCAGACAAGTTTTTGAAGCTGCTGGTGCCTCCAACGTCCCCCGAACAACAAGATGCAGGGTCCTTCAGAGGTTTGCAGCTGTGCATATGCCATCCTGTCGACCTCCTCTATCCACTTCACACAAGCAGAAACGGCTCCAGTGGGCCAAACATTACATGAAGACTGATTTCAAAACTGTTTTGTTCACGGATGAGTGCCGTGCAGCGCTCGATGGTCCAGGTGGATGGAGTGGAGGATGGCTGGTTGATGGACACCCCACGCAAACACGGCTACAGCGCCAACAAGGAGGAGGTGGAGTAATGTTTTGGGCTGGAATCATGGGGAGAGAGATTGTCGGCCCCTTTAGGATCCCTGAAGGCGCTAAAGATGAACTCCATAATGTATGTGGATTTTCTCAAACAGCACTTCCTGCCATGGTTCAAGAAGAAGAACCATGTATTTCACAGCAAGATCATTTTTCTGCATGATAATGCACCATCTCATGCTGCACATAAAACATCTGCATCTCTGGCTGATATGGGCATAAAAGGGGACAAACTTATGGTGTGACCCCCATGCTCCCCTGACCTCTACCCCATTCAGAACCTTTGGAGCATCATTAAAAGGAGTGTCTATGATGGCGGGAGGCAGTTCACATCTAAGCAACAGCTCTGGGAGGGTATTCTGTCCTCATGCAAAACAATTGAAGCAGAAACCATCCAAAACCTGACAAATTCAATGGACGAGAGAGTTCAGAAACTCCTTTCGAACAAGGGGTCCTATGTGAAAATGTAACATCACCTACAATAAAGTTTTGAGTTGAAAACTGTTTGATTTCAGTTTCTAACAACCTGCTAATGCTTATAATTTCAAAAATGACCATTTTTTTGGTCTTTATTAAAATGAAAAGGTTGATCGAAAAGTTTGGGGGATCTAAGAGTGTGGCAACCCAGTAGTCATGATTACTTCGAATTCTGACAATATGAGGGTCATGCTGCAGGTAGTGCAGCAAGAAGGCACTTATGTGTCTTGCGCATCTCGGAGCCCCAAAATTATTTTCCGGGCTAGATGCAGCTAAAAATTATTTTTAATTTTAAATTTGGTGGAGCTTATTATAGATGGCACAATAGGATCAGTGTTGCACACTGCTACAAAGACCAAATTATTTTCCAGTCAAGATACAGATAAACATGATTAGTAATTTGAAAGCTTAAAACGGTTGGTAGGGTGATTTTAAACAATCATCAAGCTTTTACTCTCCCCAGGATGACACAGGGGTAGAAAAGTCGTTTCGGATCCATGATTTGTTCATCTTTATGAACGTGAGTCTGTCTACATTATCAGTGGAGAGCCGCGTGCGCTTATCTGTCAGCACACCACCAGCAGCGCTGAACACACATTCAGACAGAACGCTGGCTGCGGTGCATGACAAGATCTCCAAGGCGTAAGTGGCTAGCTCCGGCCATTTATCCAGATTGGAAGCCCAAAAAGAGCAAGGGTCCAGTGACACAGTCGTGGCTTCAATGTTTACTTGGAGATACTCCTGTACCATCGTCTCTAGGCGTTGACTATGTGTCAGACTTCTTGTCTCCTGTGGCCTTGCAAAGGATGGGCTAAAAAAGTGGTGAAATGATTCCGCAAAATTGATGTTACCAGCAGATACTGTGGTTCTGTTACGGTTTGAGTGCTGAACACTTGACGGTCCCACGGTTGGCAAGTTGAAACTGTGAGATTCACTACGTGCACCACTGGTATTTTGTGGAAAAGCACATGTAAGATTCTGCAACAGTCTCTGCTGATACTCCTGCATGCGTGAATCCCTTTCTATGGCAGGAATAATTTCTGCAAATTTACTTTTGTACCGGGGATCTAACAGTGTGGCAACCCAGTAGTCAGGATTATTTCTAATTCTCACAATTCGAGGGTCATGTTGCAGGTAGTGCAGCAAGAAGGCACTCATGTGTGTTGCGCATCCAGGAGCACCAAGTCCCTGTTGTGTTGGTGGCGAGGTAACAATCATGCTTCCTTCCTCTGTCCTCTCCCCCCAACCTCGCACAACAGAAATGTGATCAAGGTCTCCCTCATCTGATGAGTCTTCCATCAGTTCGTCCTCCACTTCTTCCTGGGCTCCTGCACCTTCCTCACTAGTTTGGCTGCTACCATGCGCCCTGGTAAAACCATCTCCCCCACCCTCACATGCCTGCCGCCTTGGTGCGGCCGACCGTCTGGACCTTGCAGATGTTAGCCCTTCCGCATACAACTCCTCCTCCTCTACTTCCTCCACCTCCTCTTGTGCCACCACCTGACTCCGAATTCTGTTTAACATGTGCTCCAGCATGTAAATCACCGGAATAGTCATGCTGATAATGGCATCGTCAGCACTAAACATCTTCGTCGCCATTTCAAAACTGTGCAGAAGGGTGCATAGGTCCCTGATCTGAGACCACTCCTCCAGCGTGATTTGCCCCACCTCTGAATCTCGTTGGCCCAGGCTATACGTCAGAACGTATTGCACCAGGGCTTGTCGGAGCTGCCACAGTCGCTGCAACATGTGCAGACTTGAATTCCACCGGGTAGGCACATCGCATTTTAGCCGGTGAAGTGGCAGGCCCAACGACTTCTGTAGAGATGTAAGTCGCTGAGCTGCGGGATGCGAACGGCGGAAGTGAGCACACAGCGACCGTGCCCTCTGCAGAAGGCCATCTAGTCTGGGATAGTGGGCTAAAAATTGCTGGACAACCAGGTTCAACACGTGAGCCATACAAGGCACGTGTGTGACATTGCCCCGGCGAAGGGCCGCACCCAGGTTTGCAGCATTGTCGCACACGGCCTTCCCTGGTTTCAGGTCCAGTGGAGACAACCATTCATGAAATTGGTTCTCCAGAGCTGACCACAACTCCTCAGCTGTGTGACTCACATTTCCCAGACATTTCAAAGTAAAAACCGCCTGATGACGTTGAGCCCTACTGCCAGCATAGTAAGGAGGTGTGCAGGATCCCTTCTGCGCAGTTAGAAAGCTTGTGGCATGAGCAGACAGGCTTTGGGTGCAGGTGGAAGACCGAGAGGAGGTTGAGGAGGCAGAAGCAGTGGAGGAACTTTGACATAAAGAGGATTGACGCACAACTCGTGGGGACGGCAAGACTTGGACAGCAGCCCCTTGTCCTGCTGTCACCATAGTTACCCAGTGCCCAGTCAGCGACATGTAACGCCCCTGTCCATGCCTACTCGTCCAAGTGTCTGTGGTGAAATGCACCCTGTCACACACAGAGTTTCTCAAAGAAGCGGTGATGTTGTGTGCGACATGCTGGTGGAGCGCAGGCACACCTTTCTTTGAGAAGTAGTGCCGACTGGGCATCTGGTACTGGGGCACTGCGACGGACATAAGGTCTCGAAAATCCTCTGTGTCCACCAGGCGGAAAGGCAGCATTTCTGTAGCCAAGAGCTTGCAGATGGTGAAATTCAACCTCTTAGCTTTCTCATGGCTAGGAGGAAATGGTCTTTTACTTGTCCACTAGTGTTGAGCCACCCCCGTAGTGTTCGAGTTCGGTTCGGTTCGTCGAACACCCGTGTGTTCGCCGAAATGTTCGTCGAACTGTTCGTCGAACACCTTCGAACACCGTTAAAACCAATGGCAGGCAAACAAAAACACATAGAAACACATAGAAAACACCTTCAAAGGTGTCCAAAAGCTGACAAACTGCTCAGAAGACACAACTAACACATGGAAAAGTGACAAGTACATATAGTCATGCGAAAAGAAAAGAGGTGGAGGAGTAAAAGGAGGGGGAGACACAGATATAGGCATGTCATGCCCTTCTAAAATCCAAAAAGTGAGAAGCCGAGACGGCCAGTCCGCTCCTGCCCGTGCCACCTCCGTGTCGCCGGGTTTGTGCCAGAGCCGCGGTGAACCCTGACGGCCAGCCCCCCTCTCCCAATACTGGTGCCTGTCCGCTGGTGGGTCGAGAGAGCCCCCCTGTGGTGGAGGCAGCTCTAAGCTTTTTAATTTAAATTGTCCCTCTAATTTGAATGAATACACTTTAAATCCATTTACAAGGATCTATTGGAGGGCAAGTCTCATGCCAGCAGCCGCGTAATTCCAGCTCCAGTAGCGTCCACTAAAGCTGCTGCAGTTAAAAAGCTTTTATAAGGATCGAGCTCGGCTGTCCACCGCAAGGCATCCTAGTGCCAGTCCCAGCCCCTATGCCTTGGGGTGCCTCCTGATGCTCTTCACTAAGTATCCTGTGGTCCCGAAGCATTTCCTTTGAAAAAATTAAGTGTCCAAACTACAGGTGGTGTAGCTTGCTTAACAGCCGGGATAATCCGCTGACTAGCAGACACTGCTACTAGGCACAAAGTATTTCCTGGGCTAGATGCAGTTAAAAATTTGTAAGTAGATACTCTCGTTGGATGCTGAGAAAGCATTCCATAGAGTCTCCTGGCACGCCATATATGATTCTCTTAAAAAGCTTGGGGTAGGGGTCTAGGGGACCCTTTTATAGCCAAACTCACGGCCCTGTATCACAATACGTCACCTAGGCTGAAGATAAATGGAACTGTAGCACCGAGGGCTCGGTTGCTACAAACGTATTGCACCTCACCCAGAGGTGTGATATCTCACTCTCAGATAAGGATGGAGTGTGGATCAGGACCCGACACCTGCATGCATTACACCACATTGCCGTGGGGCAGGGCGACCAATATGCCCCTGAGATGGGCACGACAGTCCCTGTCCCTGGCTGGAGTGGGGGGAGGGAACACTGAGGAAGGGGAACCCTGCAGTGCAGGAGCAGGGAGGAAGCAGTTCCTGGGTGCATTGAGAAGGGAGTATAAAAGGTGGGCACCATCTTAGTTCAGTGCAGAGAAGTCTGAGCAGAAGTGGCAGGGAGCAGGGGCTCTGCATGAGCTCTGCTCCAGAGGCGGGCCTAGTAACAGAGGCCCAGGCCTGCAAGAGGGAGAAGGAAGGAAGAGGAGCGGAGAAGGCTCCAGGAACGAGGAATGAAGGGATCCCAGGGGTGCGGACGGGCGAGTCGCCACCGCACGCCCGAATCCACCTGCGTGGAGGGGTCAGGCCAAAGGGGGAGACCGGTCCCCGAACTAGTGGAGGCAGGAAACGACCCTCAGCTAGAAACCGGAGGCTCTGACATTTTATGTGGCGCAGCCCCTTGCTCCACCCGCTAGGAAGGCACCACATAGGGTCAGGGAAACTGGCGCCAAGTTTACCAAGAGGAGGCCCGAGGCAGCCGGACAGAAGTGTTGGTAAGAAAGGCCAGACAAAGGACACACAAAGGGGGTCCTGTGAAGCGCTCCAAAGTTATCTGGGAGTTGTCTGAGCCCCTCACCTGGTGAGCACAGTACGACGTGGGCAGCCGTTACCTGCAGACGTGGTCTGGATAATAAGAACTGTGAGTAAAGGCCCTGAACTGCATCACTGACTCTGTGTCGTTACTGCTGCTGCCCTGCACCATCACCCCCATCCTCCGCATACACTTCCCTGAGGCTATACTCCTCCCGTGGGGAGTTATGCTACGCTCTGCTGCACCCACAACACCAGCCTTAGCGGTCTGCCCTGTAGCGGCGGTTCACTCTGACCGCAATCCACGGGTGGCGTAGTCGGACATTTAAACATCAAAACCACATAAATAGTTCCGCCACTGGTTTGACCGCCCTGAGCCACGGAACCGGATCGCCGCCACGAAGACTACAACCACCAGCATCCACCAAAAAGGGTCCGGCTCCGGGTGTCCCAAGGCCCAGGGGGTGCGTCAGAACATTTTCATCACCTTTCACAATCACCAATGGGACAAGGCAGGGATGTCCTCTGTCCCCTCTCTTATACATCCTAGTGACGGAGCACCTGCTCTCATCAATTCGCCATAACCCCAATATTAGGTGGATTGAGGTGGGAGGCACCGAGTACAAGTGCTCTCTATTTGCTGATGATGTCCTAGTATATATCACTCAATCACATATATCCATCCCTGCTGTTATGGCTGAAATAGATCACTTTGTTACATGGTAAAATTTTAAAATCAATGCAGCGAAGTCTGAGGCCCTCGATGTCTCCCTCCCTAAATCCATATAGGATTCCATCCAGTCCAACTTTCCCTTTGCCTGGCCCTCACAGGGTATCAAATACTTAGGAATTCCTATTCATAGAGACCTCTCCCATCTATGTTATCTTAATTTTGGGCCCTTTATTGAACAATTCCATACAGACCACGGTTGGCAAATTAGAACTGTAAGATTCACTACGTGAACCACTGGTGTTTTGTGGAAAAGCACATGTACACCGCGTTCCAAATTATTATGCAAAAAGTGTTTAGGAGTGATAAGGGAAGAATTTGTTTGTTTGTCAGTTAAACTCATTGATGGTGATGTGTGTCAGGGCTCTTTATATCACTGTAAGCAATTGCAGACACCTGTGCTAATTAGTTTGGCAGGTGTGTCCAATGAAAGGCAAGACTACTTAAGAAGGCTCTCTCACATTATTAAGCAGCCTACATTTTCTGCCAAAATGGGAAAGAAAAAGGATGTGTCGGCTGCTGAGAAGCAACAAATTGTGGAGTGTTTAGGTCAAGGCATGACTACAATCAACATTGTGCGATGATCAGGATGAAGTGTCTTGGCAATCAAGAAGTATGTAGCTGATTCACAGTACACACGTGTGCGTGCTGATAAGGGCAAATTGAGGACTCTTTCCTACAGGCAATTACGTCAGGTTGAAAGAGCAGCGGCAAAAAAGCCTTGTCATAGCAGCAGACAAGTTTTTGAAGCTGCTTGTGCCTCCAACGTCCCCCGAACAACAAGATGCAGGGTCCTTCAGAGGTTTGCAGCTGTGCATACGCCATCCTGTCGACCTCCTCTATCCACTTCACACAAGCAGAAACGGCTCCAGTGGGCCAAACATTACATGAAGACTGATTTCAAAACTGTTTTGTTCACGGATGAGTGCCGTGCAGCGCTCGATGGTCCAGATGAATGGAGTGGAGGATGGCTGGTTGATGGACAGCCCACGCAAACACGGCTACAGCGCCAACAAGGAGGAGGTGGAGTAATGTTTTTGGCTGGAATCATGGGGAGAGAGATTGTCGGCCCCTTTAGGATCCCTGAAGGCGCTAAAGATGAACTCCATAATGTATGTGGATTTTCTCAAACAGCACTTCCTGCCATGGTTCAAGAAGAAGAACCGTGTATTTCACAGCAAGATCATTTTTCTGCATGATAATGCACCATCTCATGCTGCACATAAAACATCTGCATCTCTGGCTGATATGGGCATAAAAGGGGACAAACTTATGGTGTGACCCCCATGCTCCCCTGACCTCTACCCCATTCAGAACCTTTGGAGCATCATTAAAAGGAGTGTCTATGATGGCGGGAGGCAGTTCACATCTAAGCAACAGCTCTGGGAGGGTATTCTGTCCTCATGCAAAACAATTGAAGCAGAAACCATCCAAAACCTGACAAATTCAATGGACGAGAGAGTTCAGAAGCTCCTTTCGAACAAGGGGTCCTATGTGAAAATGTAACATCACCTAGAATAAAGTTTTGAGTTGAAAACTGTTTGATTTCAGTTTCTAACAACCTGCTAATGCTTATAATTTCAAAAATGACCATTTTTTTGGTCTTTATTAAAATGAAAAGGTTGATCGAAAAGTTTGGGGGATCTAAGAGTGTGGCAACCCAGTAGTCATGATTACTTCGAATTCTGACAATATGAGGGTCATGCTGCAGGTAGTGCAGCAAGAAGGCACTTATGTGTCTTGCGCATCTCGGAGCCCCAAAATTATTTTCCGGGCTAGATGCAGCTAAAAATTATTTTTAATTTTAAATCTGGTGAAGCTTATTATAGATGGCCTAATAGGATCAGTGCTGCACACTGCTACAAAGCCCAAATTATTTTCCAGTCAAGATACAGATAAACATGATTAGTAATTTGAAAGCTTAAAACGGTTGGTAGGGTGATTTTAAACAATCATCAAGCTTTTACTCTCCCCAGGATGACACAGGGGTAGAAAAGTCGTTTCGGATCCATGATTTGTTCATCTTTATGAACGTGAGTCTGTCTACATTATCAGTGGAGAGCCGCGTGCGCTTATCTGTCAGCACACCACCAGCAGCGCTGAACACACGTTCAGACAGAACGCTGGCTGCGGGGCATGACAAGATCTCCAAGGCGTAAGTGGCTAGCTCCGGCCATTTATCCAGATTGGAAGCCCAAAAAGAGCAAGGGTCCAGTGACACAGTCGTGGCTTCAATGTTTACTTGGAGATACTCCTGTACCATCGTCTCTAGGCGTTGACTATGTGTCAGACTTCTTGTCTCCTGTGGCCTTGCAAAGGATGGGCTAAAAAAGTGGTGAAATGATTCCGCAAAATTGATGTTACCAGCAGATACTGTGGTTCTGTTACGGTTTGAGTGCTGAACACTTGACGGTCCCACGGTTGGCAAGTTGGAACTGTGAGATTCACTACGTGCACCACTGGTATTTTGTGGAAAAGCACATGTAAGATTCTGCAACAGTCTCTGCTGATACTCCTGCATGCGTGCATCCCTTTCTATGGCAGGAATAATTTCTGCAAATTTACTTTTGTACCGGGGATCTAACAGTGTGGCAACCCAGTAGTCAGGATTATTTCTAATTCTCACAATTCGAGGGTCATGTTGCAGGTAGTGCAGCAAGAAGGCACTCATGTGTGTTGCGCATCCAGGAGCACCAAGTCCCTGTTGTGTTGGTGGCGAGGTAACAATCATGCTTCCTTCCTCTGTCCTCTCCCCCCAACCTCGCACAACAGAAATGTGATCAAGGTCTCCCTCATCTGATGAGTCTTCCATCAGTTCGTCCTCCACTTCTTCCTGGGCTCCTGCACCTTCCTCACTAGTTTGGCTGCTACCATGCGCCCTGGTAAAATCATCTCCCCCACCCTCACATGCCTGCCGCCCTGGTGCTGCCGACCGTCTGGACCTTGCAGATGTTAGCCCTTCCGCATACAACTCCTCCTCCTCTACTTCCTCCACCTCCTCTTGTGCCACCACCTGACTCCGAATTCTGTTTAACATGTGCTCCAGCATGTAAATCACCGGAATAGTCATGCTGATAATGGCATCGTCAGCACTAAACATCTTCGTCGCCATTTCAAAACTGTGCAGAAGGGTACATAGGTCCCTGATCTGAGACCACTCCTCCAGCGTGATTTGCCCCACCTCTGAATCTCGTTGGCCCAGGCTATACGTCAGAACGTATTGCACCAGGGCTTGTCGGTGCTGCCACAGTCGCTGCAACATGTGCAGAGTTGAATTCCACCGGGTAGGCACATCGCATTTTAGCCGGTGAAGTGGCAGGCCCAACGACTTCTGTAGAGATGTAAGTCGCTGAGCTGCGGGATGCGAACGGCGGAAGTGAGCACACAGCGACCGTGCCCTCTGCAGAAGGCCATCTAGTCTGGGATAGTGGGCTAAAAATTGCTGGACAACCAGGTTCAACACGTGAGCCATACAAGGCACGTGTGTGACATTGCCCCGGCGAAGGGCCGCACCTAGGTTTGCAGCATTGTCGCACACGGCCTTCCCTGGTTTCAGGTCCAGTGGAGACAACCATTCATGAAATTGGTTCTCCAGAGCTGACCACAACTCCTCAGCTGTGTGACTCACATTTCCCAGACATTTCAAAGTAAAAACCGCCTGATGACGTTGAGCCCTACTGCCAGCATAGTAAGGAGGTGTGCAGGATCCCTTCTGCGCAGTTAGAAAGCTTGTGGCATGACCAGACAGGCTTTGGGTGCAGGTGGAAGACCGAGAGGAGGTTGAGGAGGCAGAAGCAGTGGAGGAAAAATGACATAAAGAGGATTGACGCACAACTCGTGGGGACGGCAAGACTTGGACAGCAGCCCCTTGTCCTGCTGTAACCATAGTTACCCAGTGCCCAGTCAGCGACATGTAACGCCCCTGTCCATGCCTACTCATCCAAGTGTCTGTGGTGAAATGCACCCTGTCACACACAGAGTTTCTCAAAGAAGCGGTGATGTTGTGTGCGACATGCTGGTGGAGCGCAGGCACACCTTTCTTTGAGAAGTAGTGCCGACTGGGCATCTGGTACTGGGGCACTGCGACGGACATAAGGTCTCGAAAATCCTCTGTGTCCACCAGGCGGAAAGGCAGCATTTCTGTAGCCAAGAGCTTGCAGATGGTGAAATTCAACCTCTTAGCTTTCTCATGGCTAGGAGGAAATGGTCTTTTACTTGTCCACATCTGAGGGACCGAGGGCTGGCTATTGTGCTTAGACGGGGTTGATAAGGGTGTCCCCGGCAAACTGCCGGTCTGTGAGGAAGATGCAGGCGGACATGTTAGGTTGCCTTGATCCAAAGGTGGTGCTATCGATGTCGGACAGCGCTCAAGACCAGCTGGTGTTACCACCTCCAAAGAAAATGATGACCTGCCAATCACGCTGGCTGTTGCGGGTAAAGAGGTGGCAGGTCTGCGCCCCAAAACAGGTGTGACTGCTGTCCCCCCAGTCACAGAGGATGAAGAGGCCGCGGATGCACAAGATATGGCAGATGGTGGTTGGCCCGGCCGGCTAGACCGCATTGTAGCACACTGAGCTTCCCACTGCAACTTATGCTTCATGTCCATGTGCCGGTTCATGCATGAAGTACTCAAACTATGTATTTTTTGGCCTCTACTTAGCTTTTGCTGACAAATGTTACAGATAACACGAGTTGGGTCATCTTTATCGATCTGAAAAAATGCCCAGGCTATGCAAGGCTTAGCACCCATGCGACCTGAAGAGCCACCACGACTTGTGGTGAGAGGCAGAGTTGTGTTTGAGGATGCAGTTGTTGACGCGCTTCCAGTACTACGTCTCTGTCCAGGAAGGCGCAACCTGACCTCATCGTCACTAGCATCTTCCTCCACCTCCTCTGTTGACCTCATCTCTTGGCTGACTGTGGGTTGACAGTAAGTGGGATCTCCGACCTCATCATCATCACCCTGTGCGTTATCACACCCGTCGTCCTCAGAGCCAACCTGTTCCTGCCCTGACAAAAAACTAAAGTTGTCGCTCCAATCAGGTATTTGAGTCTTATCATCGTCTTCCTCATTGTCTCCACCAACAGGAGTTACAGTTTGGGAATGAGGGTCTACATTATGGTCAGAACCTTCTGCGTCTGGTCCTGGATCCGACTCATAAAGATTCTGGGCATCAGTGCAGATCATTTCCTCGTCTGGATTCACAGAAGCGCTGGAGTCGACCTCTGATTCCCAGGCTATAGTATGAGTAAACAGCTCTGCAGACTCAACCATCTGTTCTACCTCATACTCAGACGGGCAGCTGGAGATTTGGGAGCTGTGAGGAAGCAAGTGCGATTTGGGTGACACCTTTGAGGACTGGAGTATTTGTGATGTTGAAGTTGATGTGGAGGAGAGCCCACTTAAAGGAGCACTTGATATCCGTTGAAGCACCTGCTGTTTTTGTGCCTCATCTGGAATTTGTAGCGATTGGCGTGGCCGTAAGAAAGGGATCTTATCACATTGTCCGCTAAAAGAAGTAGACATTTTAGTTTGGCTGGAAGATGGTCTTTCTTCTGCACCTACCCCACGGACACAACCTTTTTTCCCCTTCCCAACACGCCTATTCCCCTTTCCACCAGCAGCAGGATTTTTTCCACTCATTTTGGTGGTTAACTAATTCACAACTCTGGAGTTGTTTGCACAAAAAAACAATGGATGGTAACCGAGCAGAGCTGAGTGGCCAAACTGTGGTATTAGGCCAAAACTATTGGCTGGGTTAGATGCAGAAAAAAATTATTTTTAATTTGCAACCTGATGGAGGTCAGTATAGATGGACTAATAGACCAAGTCCCACACACCGCTAGAAGCCCAAATATTTTTTCAGAGCTAGATGCAGAAAATTTTTTTATTCAATTTGCAACCTGATGGAGGTCAGTATAGATGGACTAATAGACCAAGTCCCACACACTGCTAGAAGCCCAAATATTTTTTCAGAGCTAGATGCAGAAAAAAATTATTTTTAATTTGCAACCTGATGGAGGTCAGTATAGATGGACTAATAGACCAAGTCCCACACACCGCTAGAAGCCCAAATATTTTTTCAGAGCTAGATGCAGAAAAAAATTATTTTTAATTTCCAACCTGATGGAGGTCAGTATAGATGGATTAATAGACCAAGTCCCACACACCGCTAGAAGCCCAAATATTTTTTCAGAGCTAGATGCAGAAAAAAATTATATTCAATTTGCAACCTGCTGGAGGTCAGTATAGAAGGACTAATAGAACAAGTCCCACACACTGCTAGAAGCCCAAATATTTTTTCAGAGCTAAATGAAGAAAAAAATTATTTTTAATTTGCAACCTGATGGAGGTCAGTATAGATGGACTAATAGACCAAGTCCCACACACTGCTAGAAGCCCAAATATTTTTTCAGAGCTAGATGCAGAAAAAAATTATTTTTAATTTGCAACCTGATGGAGGTCAGTATAGATGGACTAATAGAACAAGTCCCACACGCTGCTAGAAGCCCAAATATTTTTTCAGAGATAAATGAAGAAAAAAATTATTTTTAATTTGCAACCTGATGGAGGTCAGTATAGATGGACTAATAGACCAAGTCCCACACACTGCTAGAAGCCCAAATATTTTTTCAGAGCTAGATGCAGAAAAAAATTATTTTTAATTTTCAACCTGATGGAGGTCAGTATAGATGGACTAATAGACCAAGTCCCACACACCGCTAGAAGCCCAAATATTTTTTCAGAGCTAGATGCAGAAAAAAATTATATTCAGTTTGCAACCTGATGGAGGTCAGTATAGATGGACTAATAGAATGATGCTATGCCCAAAAGATTTTACTTCACTAGGTGCAGTAAAAAAATTGGTATTCTATACACAGATGGTATATCTTGCAACACAGATAGGCTACTCCACTGACTAACACACTCTGCAATAGGCCAAAAAGGATTAGCTTTGCTAGATTCAGCCAAATGCTGTGAAAAAAACTTGCACAGCACTGTCACAGACCTGCCTGGCAAAAACTGATAGGAACTGATGTAACCTAGTCCTGAAAAGGACTCCAATTACAATTAGTCTTTACTCCCACAACCTATCTATTTAAGAGCACAGACCTGCCTGATAAAAGTCGTAGGAAATGCTGTAACCTAGTCCTTAAAAGGACTGCAATCACAACTATTCCCTACTCCCAAGCTATCTGTATATTTGTGCGAAAATTGGCTTGAAATTAACAAGGTATAGCGCACACAGCAACAGCGGTGCCGTCTAACACGCAGCTGCAGCAGTGAGAAAATGGTGGCGACGGGGAAAATGGCTTGGTCTTATAGGGCAAGGACATGTGACATACACTGCCAATCACACATGCCCTTGCTTGTGTGAAAAAAAGCACTTCGCTCCGTGTGTGCGCTGCTGATAGGCTGACAGATTGCACCTCCCCACTGCAAATGCGGGAAAGAGAAAAAAAAATGGAGATCTTCATTGTTCCTGCAGAGATCCATCCCCTGCCCCTCCCCCCGCCCCGCTGTACACTCAAACTGCGTATTAACATTAATTTTCATCATTACTGAGAAAAAATCCAGTTATGATTTTGGTGCACGAACAGTTATCGAACATAACCTCGAACAGCCGAATTTTTCTCAAATTGTTCGTGTTCGCCGACCGGCTCGAACACCGCCCAAAACAGCTCGAATTTGAGATTGGCGAACAGTTCGAGTAGAACAACGCTCATCTCTATTGTCCACATCTGAGGGACCGAGGACTGGCTATTGTGCTTAGACGGGGTTGATAAGGGTGTCCCCGGCAAACTGCCGGTCTGTGAGGAAGATGCAGGCGGACATGTTAGGTTGCCTTGATCCAAAGGTGGTGCTATCGATGTCGGACAGCGCTCAACACCAGCTGGTGTTACCACCTGCAAAGAAAATTATGACCTGCCAATCACGCTGGCTGTTGCGGGTAAAGAGGTGGCAGGTCTGCGCCCCAAAACAGGTGTGACTGCTGTCCCCCCAGTCACAGAGGATGAAGAGGCCGCGGATGCACAAGATATGGCAGACGGTGGTTGGCCCGGCCGGCTAGGCCGCATTGTAGCACACTGAGCTTCCCACTGCAACTTATGCTTCATGTCCATGTGCCGGTTCATGCATGAAGTACTCAAACTATGTATTTTTTGGCCTCTACTTAGCTTTTGCTGACAAATGTTACAGATAACACGAGTTGGGTCATCTTTATCGATCTGAAAAAATGCCCAGGCTATGCAAGGCTTAGCACCCATGCGACCTGAAGAGCCACCACGACTTGTGGTGAGAGGCAGAGTTGTGTTTGAGGATGCAGTTGTTGACCTGCTTCCAGTACTACGTCTCTGTCCAGGAAGGCGCAACCTGACCTCGTCGTCACTAGCATCTTCCTCCACCTCCTCTGCTGACCTCATCTCTTGGCTGACTGTGGGTTGACAGTAAGTGGGATCTCCAACCTCATCATCATCACCCTGTGTGTTATCACACCCGTCGTCCTCAGAGCCAACCTGTTCCTGCCCTGACAAAAAACTAAAGTTGTCGCTCCAATCAGGTATTTGAGTCTTATCATCGTCTTCCTCATTGTCTCCACCAACAGGAGTTACAGTTTGGGAATGAGGGTCTACACTATGGTCAGAACCTTCTGCGTCTGGTCCTGGATCCGACTCATAAAGATTCTGGGCATCAGTGCAGATCATTTACTCGTCTGGATTCACAGAAGCGCTGGAGTCGACCTCTGATTCCCAGGCTATAGTATGAGTAAACAGCTCTGCAGACTCAACCATCTGTTCTACCTCATACTCAGACGGGCAGCTGGAGATTTGGGAGCTGTGAGGAAGCAAGTGCGATTTGGGTGACACCTTTGAGGACTGGAGTATTTGTGATGTTGAAGTTGATGTGGAGGAGAGCCCACTTAAAGGAGCACTTGATATCCGTTGAAGCACCTGCTGTTTTTGTGCCTCATCTGGAATTTGTAGCGATTGGCGTGGCCGTAAGAAAGGGATCTTATCACATTGTCCGCTAAAAGAAGTAGACATTTTAGTTTGGCTGGAAGATGGTCTTTCTTCTGCAGATGTTACTGTTGCTTTAACACCTACCCCACGGACACAACCTTTTTTCCCCTTCCCAACATGCCTATTCCCCTTTCCACCAGCAGCAGGCCATTTTCCACTCATTTTGGTGGTTAACTAATTCACAACTCTGGAGTTGTTTGCACAAAAAAACAATGGATAGTAAACGAGCAGAGCTGAGTGGCCAAACTGTGGTATTAGGCCAAAACTATTGGCTGGGTTAGATGCAGAAAAAAATTATATTCAATTTGCAACCTGATGGAGGTCAGTATAGATGGACTAATACAACAAGTCCCACACACAGCTAGAAGCCCAATATTTTTTCAGAGGTAGATGCAGAAAAAAATATATTCAGTTTGCAACCTGATGGAGGTCAGTATAGATGGACTAATACAACAAGTCCCACACACAGCTAGAAGCCCAAATATTTTTTCAGAGGTACTGTAGATGCAGATAAAAATTATTTTTAATTTGCAACCTGATGGAGGTCAGTATAGATGGACTAATAGAGAAAGTCCGAAACACTGCTAGAAGGCCAAATATTTTTTCAGAGCTAGATGCAGAAAAAAATTAGATTCAGTTTGCAACCTGATGGAGGTCTGTATAGATGGATTAATAGAACAAGACCCACACACAGCTAGAAGCCCAATATTTTTTCAGAGGTAGATGCAGAAAAAAATATATTCAGTTTGCAACCTGATGGAGGTCAGTATAGATGGACTAATACAACAAGTCCCACACACAGCTAGAAGCCCAATATTTTTTCAGAGGTAGATGCAGAAAAAAATATATTCAGTTTGCAACCTGATGGAGGTCAGTATAGATGGACTAATACAACAAGTCCCACACACAGCTAGAAGCCCAATATTTTTTCAGAGGTAGATGCAGAAAAAAATATATTCAGTTTGCAACCTGATGGAGGTCAGTATAGATGGACTAATACAACAAGTCCCACACACAGCTAGAAGCCCAATATTTTTTCAGAGGTAGATGCAGAAAAAAATATATTCAGTTTGCAACCTGATGGAGGTCAGTATAGATGGACTAATACAACAAGTCCCACACACAGCTAGAAGCCCAAATATTTTTTTAGAGGTACTGTAGATGCAGATAAAAATTATTTTTAATTTGCAACCTGATGGAGGTCAGTATAGATGGACTAATAGAGAAAGTCCGACACACTACTAGAAGGCCAAATATTTTTTCAGAGCTAGATGCAGAAAAAAATTATATTCAGTTTGCAACCTGATGGAGGTCAGTATAGATGGATTAATAGAACAAGACCCACACACAGCTAGAAGCCCAATATTTTTTCAGAGGTAGATGCAGAAAAAAATATATTCAGTTTGCAACCTGATGGAGGTCAGTATAGATGGACTAACAGAGAAAGTCCCACACACTACTAGAAGGCCAAATATTTTTTCAGAGCTAGATGCAGAAAAAAATTATATTCAGTTTGCAACCTGATGGAGGTCTGTATAGATGGATTAATAGAACAAGACCCACACACAGCTAGAAGCCCAATATTTTTTCAGAGGTAGATGCAGAAAAAAATATATTCAGTTTGCAACCTGATGGAGGTCAGTATAGATGGACTAACAGAGAAAGTCCCACACACTACTAGAAGGCCAAATATTTTTTCAGAGCTAGATGCAGAAAAAAATTATATTCAGTTTGCAACCTGATGGAGGTCTGTATAGATGGATTAATAGAACAAGACCCACACACAGCTAGAAGCCCAATATTTTTTCAGAGGTAGATGCAGAAAAAAATATATTCAGTTTGCAACCTGATGGAGGTCAGTATAGATGGACTAATACAACAAGTCCCACACACAGCTAGAAGCCCAAATATTTTTTCAGAGGTACTGTAGATGCAGATAAAAATTATTTTGAATTTGCAACCTGATGGAGGTCAGTATAGATGGACTAATAGAGAAAGTCTGACACACTGCTAGAAGGCCAAATATTTTTTCAGAGGTACTGTAGATGCAGATAAAAATTATTTTTAATTTGCAACCTGATGGAGGTCAGTATAGATGGACTAATAGAGAAAGTCCGACACACTACTAGAAGGCCAAATATTTTTTCAGAGCTAGATGCAGAAAAAAATTATATTCAGTTTGCAACCTGATGGAGGTCAGTATAGATGGACTAATACAACAAGTCCCACACACAGCTAGAAGCCCAATATTTTTTCAGAGCTAGATGCAGAAAAAAATATATTCAGTTTGCAACCTGATGGAGGTCAGTATAGATGGACTAATACAACAAGTCCCACACACAGCTAGAAGCCCAATATTTTTTCAGAGGTAGATGCAGAAAAAAATATATTCAGTTTGCAACCTGATGGAGGTCAGTATAGATGGACTATCAGAGAAAGTCCCACACACTACTAGAAGGCCAAATATTTTTTCAGAGGTAGATGCAGAAAAAAATTATATTCAGTTTGCAACCTGATGGAGGTCTGTATAGATGGATTAATAGAACAAGACCCACACACAGCTAGAAGCCCAATGTTTTTTCAGAGGTAGATGCAGAAAAAAATATATTCAGTTTGCAACCTGATGGAGGTCAGTATAGATGGACTAATACAACAAGTCCCACACACAGCTAGAAGCCCAAATATTTTTTCAGAGGTACTGTAGATGCAGCTAAAAATTATTTTGAATATGCAACCTGATGGAGGTCAGTATAGATGGACTAATAGAGAAAGTCCGACACACTGCTAGAAGGCCAAATATTTTTTCAGAGGTACTGTAGATGCAGATAAAAATTATTTTTAATTTGCAACCTGATGGAGGTCAGTATAGATGGACTAATAGAGAAAGTCCGAAACACTGCTAGAAGGCCAAATATTTTTTCAGAGCTAGATGCAGAAAAAAATTAGATTCAGTTTGCAACCTGATGGAGGTCTGTATAGATGGATTAATAGAACAAGACCCACACACAGCTAGAAGCCCAATATTTTTTCAGAGGTAGATGCAGAAAAAAATATATTCAGTTTGCAACCTGATGGAGGTCAGTATAGATGGACTAATACAACAAGTCCCACACACAGCTAGAAGCCCAATATTTTTTCAGAGGTAGATGCAGAAAAAAATATATTCAGTTTGCAACCTGATGGAGGTCAGTATAGATGGACTAATACAACAAGTCCCACACACAGCTAGAAGCCCAATATTTTTTCAGAGGTAGATGCAGAAAAAAATATATTCAGTTTGCAACCTGATGGAGGTCAGTATAGATGGACTAATACAACAAGTCCCACACACAGCTAGAAGCCCAAATATTTTTTTAGAGGTATTGTAGATGCAGATAAAAATTATTTT
This sequence comes from Phyllobates terribilis, assembly GCF_046119375.1. Lineage (NCBI taxonomy): Eukaryota > Metazoa > Chordata > Amphibia > Anura > Dendrobatidae > Phyllobates > Phyllobates terribilis. Next base: position 290,988,183 of record NW_027362761.1, read on the forward strand.
TAATTTGCAACCTGATGGAGGTCAGTATAGATGGACTAATAGAGAAAGTCCGACACACTACTAGAAGGCCAAATATTTTTTCAGAGCTAGATGCAGAAAAAAATTATATTCAGTTTGCAACCTGATGGAGGTCAGTATAGATGGATTAATAGAACAAGACCCACACACAGCTAGAAGCCCAATATTTTTTCAGAGGTAGATGCAGAAAAAAATATATTCAGTTTGCAACCTGATGGAGGTCAGTATAGATGGACTAACAGAGAAAGTCCCACACACTACTAGAAGGCCAAATATTTTTTCAGAGCTAGATGCAGAAAAAAATTATATTCAGTTTGCAACCTGATGGAGGTCTGTATAGATGGATTAATAGAACAAGACCCACACACAGCTAGAAGCCCAATATTTTTTCAGAGGTAGATGCAGAAAAAAATATATTCAGTTTGCAACCTGATGGAGGTCAGTATAGATGGACTAACAGAGAAAGTCCCACACACTACTAGAAGGCCAAATATTTTTTCAGAGCTAGATGCAGAAAAAAATTATATTCAGTTTGCAACCTGATGGAGGTCTGTATAGATGGATTAATAGAACAAGACCCACACACAGCTAGAAGCCCAATATTTTTTCAGAGGTAGATGCAGAAAAAAATATATTCAGTTTGCAACCTGATGGAGGTCAGTATAGATGGACTAATACAACAAGTCCCACACACAGCTAGAAGCCCAAATATTTTTTTAGAGGTACTGTAGATGCAGATAAAAATTATTTTGAATTTGCAACCTGATGGAGGTCAGTATAGATGGACTAATAGAGAAAGTCCGACACACTGCTAGAAGGCCAAATATTTTTTCAGAGGTACTGTAGATGCAGATAAAAATTATTTTTAATTTGCAACCTGATGGAGGTCAGTATAGATGGACTAATAGAGAAAGTCCGACACACTACTAGAAGGCCAAATATTTTTTCAGAGCTAGATGCAGAAAAAAATTATATTCAGTTTGCAACCTGATGGAGGTCTGTATAGATGGATAAATAGAACAAGACCCACACACAGCTAGAAGCCCAATATTTTTTCAGAGGTAGATGCAGAAAAAAATATATTCAGTTTGCAACCTGATGGAGGTCAGTATAGATGGACTAATACAACAAGTCCCACACACAGCTAGAAGCCCAAATATTTTTTCAGAGGTACTGTAGATGCAGATAAAAATTATTTTGAATTTGCAACCTGATGGAGGTCAGTATAGATGGACTAATAGAGAAAGTCCGACACACTGCTAGAAGGCCAAATATTTTTTCAGAGGTACTGTAGATGCAGATAAAAATTATTTTTAATTTGCAACCTGATGGAGGTCAGTATAGATGGACTAATACAATAAGTCCCACACACAGCTAGAAGCCCAATATTTTTTCAGAGCTAGATGCAGAAAAAAATATATTCAGTTTGCAACCTGATGGAGGTCAGTATAGATGGACTAATACAACAAGTCCAACACACAGCTAGAAGCCCAATATTTTTTCAGAGGTAGATGCAGAAAAAAATATATTCAGTTTGCAACCTGATGGAGGTCAGTATAGATGGACTATCAGAGAAAGTCCCACACACTACTAGAAGGCCAAATATTTTTTCAGAGCTAGATGCAGAAAAAAATTATATTTAGTTTGCAACCTGATGGAGGTCTGTATAGATGGATTAATAGAACAAGACCCACACACAGCTAGAAGCCCAATGTTTTTTCAGAGGTAGATGCAGAAAAAAATATATTCAGTTTGCAACCTGATGGAGGTCAGTATAGATGGACTAATACAACAAGTCCCACACACAGCTAGAAGCCCAAATATTTTTTCAGAGGTACTGTAGATGCAGCTAAAAATTATTTTGTATATGCAACCTGATGGAGGTCAGTATAGATGGACTAATAGAGAAAGTCCGACACACTGCTAGAAGGCCAAATATTTTTTCAGAGGTACTGTAGATGCAGATAAAAATTATTTTTAATTTGCAACCTGATGGAGGTCAGTATAGATGGACTAATAGAGAAAGTCCGACACACTACTAGAAGGCCAAATATTTTTTCAGAGCTAGATGCAGAAAAAAATTATATTCAGTTTGCAACCTGATGGAGGTCAGTATGGATGGATTAATAGAACAAGACCCACACACAGCTAGAAGCCCAATATTTTTTCAGAGGTAGATGCAGAAAAAAATATATTCAGTTTGCAACCTGATGGAGGTCAGTATAGATGGACTAACAGAGAAAGTCCCACACACTACTAGAAGGCCAAATATTTTTTCAGAGCTAGATGCAGAAATAAATTTATTCAGTTTGCAACCTGATGGAGGTCAGTATAGATGGACTAATACAACAAGTCCCACACACAGCTAGAAGCCCAAATATTTTTTCAGAGGTACTGTAGATGCAGATAAAAATTATTTTGAATTTGCAACCTGATGGAGGGCAGTATAGATGGACTAATAAAGAAAGTCCGACACACTGCTAGAAGGCCAAATATTTTTTCAGAGCTAGATGCAGAAAAAAATATATTCAGTTTGCAACCTGATGGAAGTCAGTATAGATGGACTAATACAACAAGTCCCACACACAGCTAGAAGCCCAATATTTTTTTCAGAGCTAGATGCAGAAAAAAATTATATTCAATTTTCAACCTGATGGAGGTCAGTATAGATGGACTAATAGAATGATGCTATGCCCAAAAGATTTTACTTCACTAGGTGCAGTAAAATAATTGGTATTCTATACACAGGTGGTATATCTTGCAACACAGATAGGCTACTCCACTGACTAACACACTCTGCAATAGGCCAAAAAGGATTAGCTTTGCTAGATTCAGCCAAATGCTGTGAAAAAAACTTGCACAGCACTGTCACAGACCTGCCTGGCAAAAACTGATAGGAACTGATGTAACCTAGTCCTGAAAAGGACTCCAATTACAATTAGTCTTTACTCCCACAACCTATCTATTTAAGAGCACAGACCTGCCTGATAAAAGTCGTAGGAAATGCTGTAACCTAGTCCTTAAAAGGACTGCAATCACAACTATTCCCTACTCCCAAGCTATCTGTATATTTGTGCGAAAATTGGCTTGAAATTAACAAGGTATAGCGCACACAGCAACAGCGGTGCCGTCTAACACGCAGCTGCAGCAGTGAGAAAATGGTGGCGACGGGGAAAATGGCTTGGTCTTATAGGGCAAGGTAATGTGACATACACTGCCAATGACACATGCCCTTGCTTGTGTGAAAAAAAGCACTTCGCTCCGTGTGTGCGCTGCTGATAGGCTCACAGATTGCACCTCCCCACTGTAAATGCGGGAAAGAGAAAAAAAAATGGAGATCTTCATTGTTCCTGCAGAGATCCATCCCCTGCCCCTCCCCCCACCCCGCTGTACACTCAAACTGCGTATTAACATTAATTTTCATCATTACTGAGAAAAAATCCAGTTATGATTTTGGTGCACGAACAGTTATCGAACATAACCTCGAACAGCCGAATTTTTCTCAAATTGTTCGTGTTCGCCGAATGGCTCGAACACCGCCCAAAACAGCTCGAATTTGAGATTGGCGAACAGTTCGAGTAGAACAACGCTCATCTCTAGTACCTACCCCACCATCCTCTTGAATTGAATTCTTGATATCCAAGAAGTCAATGCTTTGCAAATGCTGTTTATAGGTGAGGTTGATGTTAGAGTCGTTCACACTCAGGAAGGAGATAAATTCCTCCAGCCATCGGACCGATCCGTCCCAAATAATGAGAATGTGATCAATATAACAAAGCCAGCACTGCGCATGGGCTGCGGCCGGAGCCCCGCCACCGAAAACCTCCCTCTCCCGAAAACTGAGAAAAAAGTTTGCGTATGACGGGGCGCAGGCCGCGTCCATCACAGTGCCCCTTCTCTGTAGGTAGAACCGGTCCCCGAACAGGAAGAAGTTATGCTTAAGTACAAACTCTAATAGGGTAAGGACCAGAGAGCAAAGCGATGCCTCCAGACTACTCATCTCCAAGAAGTGCTTCACCGCCCTCAGTCCGTGATGATGTTCAATACTGGTGTAGAGGGCCTCCACGTCAATGGCAAGCAGCGATACCCCACCCTCCAATGTAAGCTCATCTAACAACCGCAGGACTTCCTAGGTGTCCCTGACATAGGAGGGCAGCGTCTCAACGAGTGGGTGTAGATAATATTCAATAAACCTACATGTCATATCGCACAGCCCTCCAATGTCAGAGACAATCGGGCGACCCGGTGGAGTCAGTGGGTTTTTATGGATCTTTGGTAATAGATAGAAGGTGGGGATCACCGGGGCCTTGACAAGGAGGCCCTCCAAAATCTTTTTAGTAATGACACCCCTATCGAGGGCATCCTCGAGAACACAGGCAAGTTCCATAGAAAACGAGATCATGGGATTGGAATGGAGTCGTTCCTAATATGATTTATTGCGCAATTGGCGCATCACCTCTTTCTCATACATATCCGACGGCAAAATGACGACGTTTTCCCCTTTATCGGCGGGCATGATAACAACCCCCCTTAAATCTCGCAACTCCCGAAGAGCCTCCCTTTGTTTGAAGGAGAGGTTAAATCTGGAATTGCGGGTATTCAGTTTTTCAAGGTCTCTAAGGACCAGCGTATTAAAGATTTCTACTTGGGGACATATCGACAAGGGGGGGGAACGTCGCTGACCTTGGATATACAGTACAGAACAAAAGTTTGGACACACCTTCTCATTTAAAGATTTTTCTGTATTTTCATGACTATGAAAGTTGTACATTCACACTGAAGGCATCAAAACTATGAAATAACACATGTGGAATTATATAGTTAACAAAAAAGTGTTAAACAACTGAAAATATGTCTTATATTCTAGGTTTTTCAAAGTAGCCACCTTTTGCTTTGATGACTACTTTGCACACTCTTGGCATTCACTTGATGAGCTTAAAGAGGTAGTCACCAGAAATGGTTTTCACTACACAGGTGTGCCCTGTCAGGTTTAATAAGTGGGGTTTCTTGCATTATAAATGGGGTTGGGACCATCAGTTGTGCTGTGCAGAAGTCTGGTGGATACACAGCTGATAGTCCTACTGAATAGACTGTTAGAATTTGTATTATGGCAAGAAAAAAGCAGCTAAGTAAAGAAAAACGAGTGGCCATCATTACTTTAAGAAATGAAGGTCATTCAGTCCGAAAAATTGGGAAAACTTCGAAAGTGTCCCCAAGTGCAGTTGCAAAAACCATCAAGCGCTACAAAGAAACAGGCTCACATGAGGACCGCCCCAGGAAAGGAAGACCAAGAGTCACCTCTGCTTCTGAGGATAAGTTTATCCGAGTCACCAGCCTCAGAAATCACAGGTTAACAGCCGCTCAGATTGGAGACCAGGTCAATGCCACACAGAGTTCTAGCAGCAGACACATCTCTTCAACAACTGTTAAGAGGAGACTTTGTGCAGCAGGCCTTCATGGTAAAATAGCTGCTAGGAAACCACTGCTAAGGAAAGGCAACAGGCAACAAGCAGAAGAGACTTGTTTGGGCTAAAGAACACAAGGAATGGACATTAGACCAGTGGAAATCTGTGCTTTGGTCTGATGAGTACAAATTTGAGATCTTTGGTTCCAACCACCTTGTCTTTGTGTGACGCAGAAAAGGTGAACGGATAGAATCTACATGCCTGGTTCCCACCGTGAAGCATGGAGGAGGAGGTGTGATGGTGTGGGGGTGCTTTGCTGGTGACACTGTTGGGGATTTATTCAAAATTGAAGGCATACTGAACCAGCATGGCTACCATAGCATCTTGCAGCGGCATGCTATTCCATCCAGTTTGCGTTTAGTTGGACCATCATTTATTTTTCAACAGGACAATGGCCCCAAACACACCTCCAGGCTGTGTAAGGGCTAATTGACCAAGAAGGAGAGTGATGAGGTGCTACGCCAGATGACCTGGCCTCCACAGTCACCAGACCTGAACCCAATTGAGATGGTTTGGGGTGAGCTGGACCGCAGAGTGAAGGCAAAAGGGCCAACAAGTGCTAAGCATCTCTGGGAACTCCTTCATGATTGTTGGAAGACCATTTCCGGTGACTACCTCTGGAAGCTCATCAAGAGAATGCCAAGAGTATGCAAAGCAGTCATCAAAGCAAAAATTGGCTACTTTGAAGAACCTTTAATATAAGACATATTTTCAGTCGTTTCACACTTTTTTGTTAAGTATATAATTCCACATGTGTTAATTCATAGTTTTGATGCCTTCAGTGTGAATGTACAATTTTCAAAGTCATGAAAATACAGAAAAATCTTTAAATGAGAAGGTGTGTCCAAACTTTTGGTCTGTACTGTACATGCTGCGGAAATTTACCTTTATTAGTAGAGTTCGACTCTTTCACCAATTCCTCCAAGGTTGACAATGCCTCTGCCTCAATCTGGGAAGAAGGCGTAGGGGCAGAAGCTGAAATAGTCGGGCGTCTAGTATGCAGCTCATGTAGTGTAAGTTTCCGAAGGAACAGGCTAAGATCCTTGGCTACAGTAAAAGAGTCAATATTAGAGCTGGGGGCAAAAGTAAAGCCAAGTTTCAATACCTCAATCTGAGGTCTAGTTAGAGTCAGATTTGACAAATTAATTACCTCCAACTGGTTCGCCTTCTGTGTAAAACGAGGTGTCAATTGGCCTTTTTTGGGTGTATCTCTAGAACCCTTGCTCATAATTGACCCAGCTCTAGTCAAAGGTCTGTTTCCACCCTCTTCACCCCCTGATGGTTCTTTGTCAAGGGAGGATAGTGATGATGCTGGAGGGCCTAATGGTACCAGTTCAGCAGGTAGGGTTTTCCTCTTTTTTCCAACAATACCTCTCCATCTGTATACACGACCATTCCTAAAATCAGCAATGTCCCTCTGATATTTTTTAGTTTTAGTTTCTCCCATTTGGCAAATTCTCGATCCAACGTCTCAGTCATCTTAGTCTGTTCCTCTTGCAAGAGCTGCGAGGAAAGCGTCTCTTGTATCTTTCCAATCTCTGATTCAATATCAATAATCGACTTCTCATTATGATCAATTAAAAGGCCCATGAAGCTATGGGAGCAGGTGAGTGCCACTGTCCACAACATTAAATGAAGGGAATACCTGGATGCGTAACCCCCGGGGTACCAACCCCCCTATATCTCTGCATGAAGGCCTTATTCCACCATGTCCACCGCTTCTTTTGGTGTAGCAGGGCCTTCATGTTGTCAATCTGTTCAGCCGCCATCCTCTTATCAGCTGTTCATACCACATCTCCCTCGTTGCAAAACACCTGCTCCAATTTAGAGAGCCAGAGTTTTTCTCTGGCTCGGTGGTCCATAATCCACTGAATAAAGCTGTGAATAAACACAGAATAATTATAGCACAACAAGGTAACAATGAAAAACAAGACCTCATAAATAATGAGGGACATACCACTAAAACATGGATTGTATGGGTTGGACTACATGACCTATTATAGGTCCAATGTAAATTTGATACCAACTGTGTCTCTATATACCCTCTGTTGCCTCATCTGCCCATGTTATGTCTGTTAATACATGAAATTTATACTATGTGTGTCTTCTTAAATATTTAAATAAAGTGTTGTACTTTTTTAGTCATCACATTGTGTTCTAACCACGTCTTATTCTGGGGTTTTTGAAACACTTATGGTCCTTCTCTTGCTTATATACTGATAGGGAATGTAGATTGTGAGCCCCTATGGGGACAGTGCCCATAATGTCTGTAAAGCGCTATGGAATTAATGGCGCTATATAAGTGAGTAAAATAAATAAATAAATAAACTCTGCTGGCTGATAAATTCTCCCCACTATTCCCAGGCTTCTCCGCTCTGTCAATCCCTGCGCTGGCTCCCTGTTGCCCAGAGACTCCAGTTGAAAAGCCTAACTTTGGAATACCAAGCCAACGAAAACCTATCTCCTCCATACATGTGTGACCTAGTCTCCCTATGCTAGTTACCTGCATGCAACCTCCCATCCTTGCAAGATCTCCTACTCTACTTCCCTCTTATCTCTTCTTCACAATCGCGTACAAGATTTGTGCTGTGCATCTCACCTACTGTGTAAGCCTTGCTCCAGCATACCACTGTACGACTAGCTGTACCCTGACCTTCTGTACTCTCACCCATCCCTTGTACATTGTTTGTGCTCCCTTGCGGGCAGGGTCCTCTCTCCTCTTGTACCAGTCGGTGACTTCTTTTCACATGTAACGCACCACGGAATAAATGTCACTGTAATATTAATAATAATAATTATTTACTTCGGTACTCTGAGTCAATTTATGGCACTTTACTGGTGTCTACCCCTTATTTGATGTGTTTTGGCAGCTTTTGGGCCCATTTGAAGGTGTTGCATATGCTTTTTTTTGTCCCCCCATTGAATCCTATGGCATTCAGATATGCTCTACAAACATTCGACGAATAAAAATTCGGCGAACATTTCCGAACCGAACATGGAAATGTTCGCTCATCTCTAGTTTTTAGTGCCGCTGGGGGTATTATAACTGCTAGGTGCACCCACCTGTCAACTGAAAATGCTAACAGGCTGACTCTTATAAAAATGAACAAGGGCTGGATTGGGCCAAACTTCTCAACACCACCAGATGATAGCAGTGGAACGTAAAGTCAAATCCAGTGGCTTTTTTTGAGAGGTCTATTCCCATGAACATCTTCACACCCAGACATGGGTATACATTTCCTGATTTTGGCTATTTTCTGTTGTCCTACTCCTTCTGCGCATCCTCAACCACCATATCACCAGGGTGACCATGATGCAACACCCACATAATTTTTTTAAGGGTGTTTATGATGCCCTTAGGAATTTTTTTAGACTCCTACCTCCAACATTCTGTATGATATACAGTTTGTTCATGTATACCACCCAGAAGTAAATGTTTTATTAGCCCATGCACTTAGTGCATGGGCATTACCAGTATAGGAGACCCATTCTTTAACAATGGTAACAATTTTTTAATTCTCTATGTTTCTTCAAAGAGGTATTGGAGTGTGACCATTTTTTTGCCTGCCCTTGCAGTCACTTCATGGGCATTACCAGTATAGGAGACCCGCTCCTTTATAATGGGAATATTTCTTTTACTGAGGCCTTTCTCTATGTGTCTTTAAATTGGTATTGGGGTTTTTACAAAATTTGGGCAGCCCTTTCAGTCACTGCATACGCAATAACAGTATAAAAGACCAGCTCCTTAATAATGGGAAATTCGTTTTTTTAAATCAGGCCCTCTATGTCTCTTCAAAGGGGTATTGGGGTTTTTCCAAATTTTGGGCAGCCCTTTCAGTCATTGCATACGCAATAACAGCATAAAAGACCTGCTCCTTAATAATTGGAGCAAAAAAATCATAGCCAGCAGATGAGCCTCTAACAATAGTAATAGCCAGCCACCTCATGGCCCTATAAAAAAAGGCTTTGTGACTTTCAGAGTTCCTCCTTCATAAATAAAACAGGATGTGTCTGATCATATATTACACACCACATGGCCAGATAAGGTAGTAAAATGTTAAAATGACATTTACTGGTAAATGTATTTTTCACCGTTGAAAGCAATGTAAAAGTGCAAAAACACATCAAAAACACTACGTGTCAACATAGTCCAAGGTGTGGAGGATTATTTTTGTTTTTGGTTATTTATTTTGCCTTACATACAAGTCATTACCCTGGAAAGGATGTTCCTTAACATTTTTCCCAGGAAAATCTGTTTTGGTTTCGTTTTTGTATGTTTTATTGTGTGCCTTAAAAGTGGCGTAATACTCTGACAACATTGTTCACAGCAGTGACCTGGGAGTCAGAGATGCTTCCAGTGGTCTTCCACATGCTGTTCCCATGTCATTTGAGTACTGTTCCCATCGATTTGGGCAATATTTAGGCCCCCTGCAGACCTCTGGGGGGGCCGCCGGAAAAATCGTCGAGTTTCCCATGAACTTACATTGGGCTCGTTGCCTGAGTCGAGCACCCGAGCATTCTAATTTGCTCGACCCATGCAGCAATCACCTGAGAATTTTAGTGCTCGCTCATCACCAGTGGTAATGCGGAGGAGGATGAACAGGAGCTGTTTTCCTGCGCTACAGATGATACTACCCACACAACAGTCATACTGTTTGTTCAGCGTGACTGGCCTGAGGAGAGGGAGAAGGAGGAAGAGGACCGTAAGAAGGATGAGGAGGAGGAGAGCATGGACAGTCATCCTTTTGGTCAGGACAGGGAAGTCTTGGCTGTTTGCAGTCTGGCACACATGGCTGACTTTATGTTCCTCTGCCTTTCCCGTGACCCTCACTTTGTACACATTTTGGGCAACAGTAATTACTGGTTGGTAACACTTCTAGACCCATGCTACAAGGAGAACATTCTATCTCTCCTTCCCATGACAGAGAGGTCTAATAAAATGTGGCAGTACCAGTTGGCCCTTGTTGAAGAATTATTAAAAAAATTTCCATCTGAAAAAGCTGGCGGCAGAGGTCACAGTTTGTTGGAAAACCAAGGAGTACAGGCGAGGGAGACATAAATACGATGCAGCAGAGGCAGGGGAACACTGTAAAAGATGTGGGACACTTTTCTCAGACCTACATCCACGGTTATTCCTCTGTGCTTTATAACTATTGGGTATCCAAGCTGGACATGTGGCATGAACTTGCTCTCTACGCCTTGGAGGTCCTGGCCTGCCCTGCCACAAGAGTTTTTTCAGAGCAGGTATTTAGTGTCGCCTGGGGAATTACAACTGATAGGCTCATCCACCCATCAACTGAAAATGCTGACAGGCTGACTCCTGTAAAAATGAACAAGGTCTGGATTGGGCCAGATTTCTCAACACCACCGAATGATAGCAGCGGATCATAAGCTCAAATCCAGTGTTTTTTTGGAGGGGTCTATTCCCATGCACCTTTTTACACCCAGACAAGGGTACACGCCTCCTTTATTTTTCTATTTTATGTCACCCTCCTCCTTCTCCTTATCCTACACCACCAAATCAACAGGGTGACCATCATGCAACACCCATATAATTTTTTTTAAGGGCGTTTATGATGCCCAGAGGAAATTATTTAAGAGGCCTACCTCCAACATGCTGTATGTTATATAGTATGTTCATGTATACCCCCCGGGGTTTAATGTTTTTCAGCCCTTGCAGTCACTGCATGGGCTTTACCAGCATAGGAGACCCACTTCTTAATAATGGGAACAATTTTATTTAATGAGGACCTCCTCTACGTCTCTTCAAAGGGGTATTGGAGTGCGTCCAAATTTTTGGCAGCCCTTGCAGCCACTGCATATGCAATAACAGTATAGGAGACCCACGCCTTAATAATGGGAACAACAAAGAATAGCCAGCTGATGGCCCTCTAACAGTGAGGGAAGACTGCTGGCCTTCTAACAATAGTAAGGGCCGCCTGATGGCCTTGTAAAAATAGGCTTAGTGACTTTCAAAGTCCCTCCATCATAAATGAAACAGGATGTGTCTGATCATGTCTCACACAACACTTGGCCAGATAAGGTAGTAAAATGTTAAAATTATATTTATGGTTGAATGTACTTTTCACCATTGAAAGCAATGCAAAAGTGCATGCATCAAAAATGCTACATGTGAACATAGCACAAGGTGTGGATCATTTTTGTTTTTGGATATTCATTTTGCTAGATAGATCTGTGTCGGGCTGCTGTAAGGTTCTCTCTCAGTGACTGGGAAGATGCTTGCACTTTTTAGCAAGATGTGTTCTCAAAAAAAAGTGTGTATCATAGTTAAAATAATACTTTATCTTCAATATAAAAATTACAATATCAAGAAGGAAAAGTTGTAGAATTATGGAAATCACAGGATGGATAGACATGTTACTGATATTTAAATGATTAAAAAATAGCAAGAAATGTTCAAAACATCTTGATTTATTTAGTATCAAGCAGAAATAAATATATTTACCCACCTTGGCTACTATAAATGAGGTTATAAATGCTTGACTGAGGAATGTTCTGTTACACTGAATGTACGTGGGCACGAAAATCATCAAGTTCCGCTGCTGGAAGCTCCTTTTGCATTCATGGCTAATGATGTACCAAATGTGTGTGATAGGAAACATGTTCAGAGACATTGCATGCCATGGTAGCACAGTTTGGCTACTCGGATGCTTACTGTAGCACAAGTAACATACGACCTGGTGTTGTAGTGTTGAAAAATGGCTCCTGGTACACTTTGCTCCATAATTGAGACTAAGGGAAATGTTACCTGATACTAGTTTATCAGTTACCATTCCTTGGACCACCTTTGATAGGTACTAACTACTGCAAACTTAGAACACCCCACAATACCTGCCGTTTTGGATATGTTCTGAAGACATAATTTAGCAGTCAAAATTTGTCCCTTGCCAAAGTTGCTCATATTCTTACAGTTCCCCATTATTCCATCCATTCCATCCATTTATAACACTTCTACATCAACAACTGACTGTTCACTTGCTGCCTTATATATCCCACTCCTTCACATGTGCCATTGTCACAATATAATCAATGACATTAACTTCACCTGGTTTTAATGATTTGGCTGATCAACGTAAATGTTTATTGCTGTTTGGCTGATCTAATACGTAAATCCAGAATTACACATGCACAGCGACTTGGCACATCTTAGATCTGATGACAGGCATCTCTTCTATTGACCTTCTTGCGTCTAAAACGAATGTCAGCATGAGACGAGAATCTTAAAATTTCAAAAAAATCTTTGTGACACTATTTTTTTAAATTTTACTAACGGAATGTCCATAATAAAAAAAATTTTTAAATCTTATAATCATATTTTCTGCGCGTAGCAAAAAAATACATCCATTGAAGTTAAAAAAAAAAAGAAGATAAAAACTAAAAATAAAAGCAACCTTAAATAAATGCATTTAAAATATGGATGTCTCTATTACATATATATTTTTTTTAATAAGCTTAGAAGTAGATCCTTTAAATTCAATATTTTTTCTTCCCAGAGCATTGCATCTTGTTCAATTGCTTCCTTGTCAAAGAGACTCCAACACTGTTTCAATTGGATTCCAAAAATAACCTCTTTATTCACACTGCTTATGCTATTATATTGTTGCACAGCTCGGGCAGGCGAGGGGTCATTCCATTATCCAGAAACGAGATAACTGAGTATTAGGGCAGCCAAGCTCTTTGACTTTCTGCCCTGTGGTAATGGGTCTTTTTTTAAGGCCTTTAACCAATGTTTCTACTTGGTATTTGACAAAAGAAAAGGTAACATTCCCACCTAATCCTTTATCTTCCTCCATCTGCGGACAGTTTGGTAAAAAGGCATTCCTGTTTTCATTAAAACTGCACCGTGTTCATGTGAAGCCAGCATTTGCTCTCCCTGTAAATTTAAACACCATAAGAAATAATAGCCGAGACCGAGTCTCTATTTTACGTGTGCTCGCAATAGTTTCAACTAAATTGAAAGTGCTTGATAGGATTTAAAGATAAGGTAGGGGGAAAAAAAATCAGATGCGCATATATATGCGACTCAATTGCCTTTTTAAATTTATAGCGGCTGCAGTCAATAAGATGCTCTAAGAAACATCTTGTTATTTTTTCAAACAAGGAAAGGACAGAAATGATAAGCAAGTATACATGTAAAAAATGAATGGGGAGATGATGTTTTGTAAGAAGCAGTTCAATATTTTTTTTTACACATAAAGGTATCTTTTATGGTATTGTACATTTTTCTGTACCAGTCTAATACATGTGAAAAAAAAGAGTCATCTACCCGTTTTTTTCTCTCTCTCTAGCTTATTTTTTAAAATATCTATTTTTATGAAACAAAAACATAAACTTTATAAATAATATATTGATACAAATCAGAATACTTATTGATAACTATTGGGAGTAATGAAAATGTGTGCAAAACGCTGCAGAACATATTGGGCCTAGAGAATATTGAATCTTTTGAAATTTGAATTTGCCAGGTTTGCCAAACATTTTCCAAAAATTTGATTAGCAAGGTATCGAATCACTGCGAATTGCAAAATTACAAAACTCTCAAAAGACATATGAAACACTCTGAGGTCTTCTAGGAGTATATCCAGCCCATTTTAAGCTCTTTAACAATAAGACAGCCTTAGGGCAGGTTCAGAAGACCATGTATTCTCTCATCCGAGAGAATTAGGACGATTATGCAAATCACACTCTGATCAGAGTTTGATCAGAGTGTGATCTGATTCTCTCGAATGAGAAGATGGAGAAAAAAATGTCTCCTTCCTCTCTATTCTGTGAGTCTGTGGAAATCGAAATGCAGTCCAATGGCTTCCATGTACTCAGTGATTTGCATGGCTGAATATTAATCCGTATATCATATCAAACTTGGGCATGCAACGAAATTTGCTGGTCCAAGGAAAAGATCGGACATGTGCATGGCCCCATAGCATAACATGATGTAATCAGGTCCGGGTGCAATCCAATGTTTTGTCGGATCGCACTCAGACGGATAATATCGGCAAAAACCCTTAGGGCATGTTCACACGTTAAGTATTTGCTGCTGACATTTCTGCATCAAAATATAGAACCTACACAAAGAATAAGGGAGTAATAAAGATGAGGAAATATTTAAGAAAGATAATTTATTAAATATAATGCAAAAAACAATAGAATACAATGCATGTAATATGAAGAAAGGAGAGAGATGCCCACCTTGAGGCCAAAGGACCACTGTATGACACAAAGAAAAAAAAAGTATAAAGGTGTCTCTGATCGATCAAACATCGGCAAAAAAAACTAAAATTGTAAATATGTATATTAGTATACAAAAAGTATATAAACTAGATAAACATAGCTTAATATGGCATAGTTCCAATTAAATATAAATCTATGGATATACAATGCAAAGCTAAATAACTCAGAGGACAATGTAAATTTACCAATATGTCACTAAGCCCACAAGAGATAGAAATAAAGCATCAAATGTATATATTTGTTCAAAAAAATAAAGGGAACACTCAAATAACACATCCTAGATCTGAATGAATGAATTATTCTCATTGAATACTTTGTTCTGTACAAAGTTAAATGTGCTGACAACAAAATCACACAAAAATCATCAATGGAAATCAAATTTATTAACCATTGGAGGCCTGGATTTGGAGTCACCCCCAAAATTAAAGTGGAAAAACACACTACAGGCTGATCCAACCATGATGTAATGTCCTTAAAACAAGTCAAAATGAGGCTCAGTATTGTGTGTGGCCTCCACGTGCCTGTATGACCTCCCTACATGCTCCTGATGAGGTTGCGGATTGTCTCCTGTGGGATCTCCTCCCAGACCCGGACTAAAGCATCTGCCAACTCCTAGACAGTCTGTGGTGCAACGTGATGTTGGTGGAAGGAGCGAGACATGATGTCCCAGATGTGCTCAATCGGATTCAGGTCTGGGGAACAGGCGGGCCAGTCCATAGCTTCAATGCCTTCATCTTGCAGGAACTGCTGACACACTCTAGCCACATGAGGTCTGGCATTGTTCTGCATTAGGAGGAACCCAGGGCCAACCGCACCAGCATATGGTCTCACAAGTGGTCTGAAGTTCTCATATCTGTACCTAATGGCAGTCAGGCTACTCCTGGCAAACACATGGAGGGCTGTGCGGCCCTCCAAAGAAATGCCAGCCCACACCATTACTGGCCAACTGCCAAACCGGTCAAGCTGAAAGATGTTGCAGGCAGCAGATCGCTCTCCACGGCATCTCCAGACTCTGTCACGTCTGTCACATGTGCTCAGTGTAAACCTGCTTTATCTGTGTAGAGCACAGGGCGCTAGTGGAGAATTTGCCAATCCTGGTGTTCTGTGGCAAATGCCAAGCGTCCTGCACGGTGTTGGGCTGTGAGCACAACCCCCATCTGTGGACATCGGGCCCTCACACTACCCTCATGGAGTCTGTTTCTAACCGTTTGTGCAGACACATGCACATTTGTGGCCTGCTGGAGGTCATTTTGCAGGGCTCTGGCAGTGCTCCTCCTGTTCCTCCTTGCACAAAGGTGGAGGTAGCGGTCCTGCTGCTGGGTTGTTACCCTTCTACGGCCCCCTCCACGTCTCCTGGTGTACTGGCATGTCTCCTGGTAGCGCCTTCAGCCTCTGGACACTACGCTGACAGACACAGCAAACCTTCTTGCCACAGCTCGAATTGATGTGCCATCCTGGATGAGCTGCACTACCTGAGCAAATTCTGTGGGTTGTAGAGTCCGTCTAATGCTACCACGAGTGTGAAAGCACAACCAACATTCAAATGTGACCAAAACATCAGCCAGAAAGCATTGGTACTTAGATGTGGTCTGTGGTCCCCACCTGCAGAACCACTCCTTTATTGAGTGTGTCTTGATAATTGCCAATAATTTCCATCTATTGTCTATTCCATTTGCACAACAGCTTGTGAAATTGATTGTCAATCAATGTTGCTTCCTAAGTGGACAGTTTGATTTCACAGACGTTTGATATACATGGAGTTATATTCTTTTGTTTAAGTGTTCCCTTTATTTTTTTGAGCAGTGTATATATGACCAATTTTAAAACTAGATATCTCTATGGGCATACAATACAAGGCTAGATTACTAATAGCACAATGTGAATATATTTGTATATTACTACCACATATTGGAGCAGATTTTGGTGAATATGTTGGTATATGTCTAACTACACATGTGAGGCAATAAAAATGAAAATGGTTAACAAAAAACACCTGTAGCCATGATAATGGACATGGGACAGTAACCTCAGAACCCCACCTCAATGCACGCTTCACCTACACCTGTGGTTTCGTCAGGAGGTAATGGGGCACATGTCTTTAGGGTTTATTTATCCACTGCAAAATAAAAACGCAGGAAGTGACCCAAATCTTGTTATCAGGAGGCCGTGCACAGCAAAAGTGTCATCAGATCACATGACCGAGTGAGGGAATCACGCTGTTAGTACTCCAGAAATGAGTGCAGAGTAAAGAAAAACTATCAGGTCTGTGAGAACCAGAATTCTTGCTGGTTGGTAGGTGATCAAATACTTATTTAATGCCATAAAATACAATTTAATTATTTAAAAATCATACAATGTGATTTTCTGTCTTTTCTTTTTTTTATTCTCCCACAGTTGAAGTGTACCTACGATAAAAATTACAGACCTCTCCATTCTTTGTAGGTGGGAAAACTTGTAAAATTGGCAGTGTATCAAATACTTATTTTCCCCACTGTACTTAACATGTGCACATAACTTAAATATTGTCAAATTGACCTTACCAAAAAACAGATGGTAGACTGAAAGTAACCAACAAACTATTTGATAACTCAGTACATTGACAGACTTATCATGTTTTTAAAAAAATAAAGTTATCCTTCATGATCATTTATGATCAGGCAAACCATTCTGTTGAGACACTGATTCAAACTGAAATGATCTGTCAGAAGTAACATCATCCTGTTGTGAGCCAGACGAATGACTGCCATATATTCCATAGCGCCTGCCACTTCCTCCCAATTAACACGCTTGCTGGTGGCATAGCATGCCAATTGTGAGCTGCATTTGGTAGTATTACTACTAAATGACTGCTGCCAATGGTGGTGGTGCTTCTATTGTTACTAGTGGCCTCCATATTCTTAGCCACGCTTTTTTTATCATTATTGTTCATCACCGTGTCCATTGCCATCGCCACTTTTTTCTTTCACCATAATAATAATCTTTATAAGAGCTTACGATCTACAATGAGGTGGGGGTGATACAAAGTACAGGGGCTTATTTACAATGATGGTCCAGCCATCTTGAGGAGATGAGGGATAGATAAAGGCAGCATGAGCTCGTCACCAGCCATTATTTGTAGTGCTTTTGCGTACGGTGGAGTTTGGTGGAGACTTATGTTTGGAGAAATAGTTTATGGTCTATATATAAAAGGACTTAGATTAGGGAACGTGATAGGCCGCTCTAAACAGATTTGCTTTTAGGGAGAGCCTAAAACTGTGTAAGTTGTGATTAGTCCTAATTTCTTGGGGAAGAGCATACTTTTTGACTTTTGACAATCTCTTCAACCCTAATTATTCAACCATTGTCAAAAATGATACAACAATAAATGCTAGGTAGGTAACTGCATGTACAGAAAGCAAGTGTTGCAGCATGCCACAGTATATGTGTGGTGTGCACCATTGTCAAACTAGTCTAGTACAACAGGCTTGTAAAATGGACATTTACATTGTATTTTTTTCACATTTTTTTTTTACAAAATTCAATCAGCTTCCCAAAAATGACAAAATTAATGCTTGGTAAGTACACATACAAAAAGCCAGCATGTGCAACAGGAAGCTGTATAGGTGTGGCATATATGGATATAAAATTTGACAAATGAAATAGTTTGCGCCATGCATACTTTGCGAGGTAGACAGTTGCAGTTAGCTGTCTGGATTAGGGCAATTTTCTTTCGTATTTTTTAAAGACAATTATTCTACCATCGCAAAAAGTATTGCACAAGAAATATAAAAACTCAGCACACTTGCTTATGACAAGCAAGCACTACTTCTCTGACTGACAATGATATCAGATTTTTATTTCTATAAAAATATTGTGCTGGATTGCTGCTGCTTTCTATTGCATTATCAATGAAGGAAAATGTGCAATTGTAATGTTTTGAGATGCTAGGTATCGTGGACATAAATTGATCACCAATTTTCTGCTGAAAAAAAGTTTCCAATTTTGGTGCATGCCTGCTTGCAGAGCAATAAATAAATACATAAATTTCAGTCTTTTTTATTTGATGCAGTTCTTGTCACTTTCTTTTAAACAAAATTTAGCGGCAGTGGGTAAGGTCAAGCACAGTTATCAAATATATGTCAGAAATTGGTGAATATTATTGGCGAAATTTACATCAGCTATTTCAGTTTGTGTACCAACAGCCCAAAGATACACCTCTTAATTGATTGATCCACTCACCTATAATGCTAATTTGAGGAGCAACTATCATTCTCGCAATCTTGGTAAAACATGTTCTACAGTTAACTGTGTCAATGGTCAGCCATGTGATACATAAATGGGACCTGTCTTCCATTGTGAAGCCCATATTACTCAAAACCTTTCAGGTGCAAGGGGGGTGGATTATGATGTTTATAGGCATATGGAAAAAGGCTGTCATCAAGGGCTGATGCCTGACAACTATGGAATCTAGAGAGTCAAAAAGGTGCCTTAATTAAAATTTATCAAAAACATTTATTTGTGGTAAATTTATTCTCTGCAAATTGCTGGTAATTTAATTGTGCTAAAATTATGTGGCTAACAGTGTGAGATTTCATTTTAGTATATGCTGCTTGTTCTAATATATTTAAGTGGTCTCATTAAAGATATCTTCACACACGTTGCGTTTTGCTGCGTATTTTGCAGCAGATTGTTATGCAAAATTTCAGCTGAGTCTAGCAGTACCAGCAAAGTCTCTGAGAAACCAGAATTCTCTGGTCACACATGTTGCTTTTTGTTTGTTGCATATTTTCTGCCTTGCTTACATATTTTCAAAATAGAGTAGGTCACTTCTTTCAGCATTTTTGCTGTGTATTTGCTGCATTTTTTCACCCACAGGAAGTAATGGGTCGTTAAAAATATGCCGCAAATACGCAGCAAAAAATGCAACAAATACGCAGCAAATACTCGTGAGTTTTATCCAGCTGTTTTCCTGCTAGAGAAAATTTAGCAGCAGATTTGCAGCAGAAAAAAACATGTGTGTGAACATAGCCTAAGTTTTAAGTGGAATGTGAAAGAGAGAGAGAGAGACAGAGGGAGAGAGATAGTCATAGTTCTAGCTCAGGACAATATGTGGTAGTCATGACAATGCTTATGCCCATGTGAATCCTGTGTCTGCTCGCCATCATGAAGCAAAATTAATGACTTTTTATATAACTTAAAACTAGCTATAAGAGGAATGATAAGTGGAAAAAACAGGTGCAGAAGAGACATGATAAAAGGTGTTAGTATGAATTGGGCTTTGAGTTAGGGTTGACTTTGAGTTGTGTTACCTAATTCTTATGAGAAAGACAGAGATGTTGGGAAAGCCCATACTGCAGACTGTGACAGATACAATCTACTACAATGTGTAAAATGGTGAGGGATGTTTTATGGCGATTCACATGAATCAAATCAGGAATTTCAATTTGAATTCAAATTCCATCAAATCAATTTGATCATCTCTACTGGCCATGTGATACACAAATGGGACATGTCTTCTTCTGTGTAAACCAATCTTACTCACTAGCTCTTCATTGTAGTTCATAGAGAGGATTCTAAGGTTTACATTCATATAGAAAATGGTCATCAACATGAAGCAATTTCTACCTGGTCCACCTGACATCTATGACATTTAGAGAGTCACCTAGGTGCCATATAACATTAATACATTATATACCGCTGAAAAATGTTATTATATGTAAGCTGCAAATAAACCAATATATATAACTCCGAAACATCTCTGAGTCCTCTGTAGTGAAAGAAAATCAACATTTTTCACTTGGCCTTTGTAATGGAAATGTAATCATATTTTGGCATTAAGCTGAGTTTAATGGTTGAACTTAGCTCCCAGGACTCACTGCATTCAGTAAAACCCTAGTAGTTGGTGAGATTAAATCAAGAGGGGGACAGCAAAACTGTTTTAGCACTTGTCCAATGTATAAGCACTGAGAAGAAAGAGAATGATGTTCTGATACAGGAGATGTGGTAGAGAAGAGCTGCCAAAAAGGAATGCGAAAACTGCCATGAAGAATCAATTGTGTGATGTGAATTGATTATGTTCAACACAATTTCTACACTATGTCTTAATTAGAGAAGAGCGAACCCGAAATGTAAAGTACAGGGTTCGTATCAGTCCGGTGCTCAACACCGAGCGCAAACTTCTCCCTTTTAGTGTTCAGATTTCTGGGAGAAGTCCGGGGAGAGGGAAAAAGACTCTTTTAGCCGCCCCCTATTCCTTACTACAACTATTTTACAGCACAAAAAAAAATTGAGTCCCTATTAACTTCTATGTGGTTCTGATTCTGGTTAATGTTTGGGTACAGTTCGGACACCTGAACCGAACTTTGGACTAAAGTTCGGTCTAACCGGACAAATCCGAACTTCCACTGGTCCGCTCATCCCTAGTCTTTACATAATTTGATTATTCAATTCAATTATTACCTGATTGTTTGAATCAGGTGCTTGTTATTCGACAGTGTGGCCAGCAGGGTATGTTTGAGGCTTACCTGTACACAATCCCGAAACAATGGCAGAGATTTATCAAAGCTAGCGCAAGACTAAAATGAATGGTCTGCCCATAAAAAAACAATCTGTTTATATATTTCATTTTTCAAAGTACATTTGAAAAATAGAAACACTTTATTTTGCCCTTTAACGGTCATGTTCATACCATTGCATATGAACATAGTCCACAAAGATGACTTAGTGTTAATCTAAATTTATACTTTATGAACAATTCTACAGTGACTTAATGTATTTTTAACTATTTTATAAAGAATTACCCATTTTATTGTAGTATTCAGATGCTTTCTTAAATGTGTATAGCTTTGTATGAGGAAATTACCACCTTTCAATTTAATACATATTTTTATTTCACAACTCACCACAATGGACTGGAAATCCTTTACAAAGACATCATTTATGTGATTAATTTGAAATATATTGTCGCTTACATTTTGTTATACTCTGCAATCATCAATTTCATTATAGAGCGGTGAACAAAATGTAATTTTATTATATCAACGTACAGCATTAGAACGTTTTCATAGATGACTTTCTAATGTTACATTTCAAGCTGGGGGAAGTAAATAAACCTTATCATATTAATATCCAAATAAAAATTAATAGCTGCATATTAATCAATTGACATGCTACATTTCAGTAATTCATTTTTATTTTCTGGGAAACATGAAGCATTTTTGATTTCTAATTTGAAGTGAAGCCACTGGAACAAATCAAGGGTGAACTTGAAAGCTCAAAGTTATCACAAAATAAAAATGCCTTTGGTTGGATTGAACATACACTACTAAACGACCAAAGCCTGTGAGCTAGAAATTGAAATGATCTGCCAATAGAGCCATATCTAACAATACAAGATCTTCCAAGCTGCAAAGCTTCAAAGTGGTACAAACAGCACTCTCTTTCTAGCACGTGTGCTGGGTCCCAGTGACATGGTGGTTAGCCTCCAAACTGATGCATGCAGGGGTACAAAAAAGGCATTTTAATCCATGAGCAATATATATGACACCATTTTTGTATGTGGATGAGCTCAAAAAGTGCATAGCAGAAGACATTGATGTAGTAAATTCTACACATCTGAAATATGGCCAGTAGAGGTCTTAATGATGGTCTGGACCAGATGAACATTAAAAGAAAGAAAATGACTCCAATAAAAGAAAATTTCACCAATAATTCAATGAATGTAATTATTAATACTGGCGTGTCTGACCAGAACTCTAGTAACTCATGTGATCAAGAGTGTGATGATGGGTTGTAATGGTAGAATTCTTGTTTGTGAAAAACTCATAGCAAACAACTCCCTTATAGAGAAGATTGAAACTTTTGAAATTCGAATTTGCCAGGTTCGGTGTATTTATCCCAAAAATTCAATTAGTTGCAAAAATCGTAAGTTGTCCAAACGCTCTGAAAAGCGGTGTAGAATATTTTGCAGTCGTTTATGAGTATATCCAATCTGTTTTGTATATAAATAATGGAGAGAGGCGTTAGTATTTTGGAAGGGGCAATAGGAGATGGAGAGGAAGGAAGGAGGGAGAAGGAGAGAGACCCACAGAACATCTGACTCTGATTTTATGATTTTTCATTCCAAACTATTGTACTGCTTATTGCTGCAAAAAAGTGGAAATAAAAGGAGTAATTCAAATATAAAAGTAGCAGAATGGATACCAGATACTCCATATGTTTAATGAATTACACTGGCACTGCTGCTGCCACCTGCCCTATCTCTTTCTCTCTCTCCCCCATCGACTAGAACTCCATATCACAGACTATTTCACTCATCTTCTTACATTTATTCTAATAATACTCACTGTAATTTTGTTTGTTCAAACTTGTAAGGATGGTTTTTCTGTCTCTAATACTCTACTTCTTTTCACTAGTCTAAAATCACCCTAAAGTGGATGCTTAATTTCCTGTTTAGACTTTTATACAGGCTATGATGGTTTGTCTTGATTGGCTGTGCTATACCATATGCTGTGATAACTGCAATGCATTAGGGGGAATCCTACACAGTTGCGCCTGGGTCCTTGTTAGTCTTCTGTGATTGTTACAATCTTCTGCATCTGATGCAATCTTCAGCACGTAGGTACCTTGTTGTTAAAATTTGAATCTCACCCTTGCCGTCATGTCCTATAAATAAAACTTCCCTTCTTCAGCATATAGTCTGAAGTGTACATCAAGTGGGGGCTCAATAAAATAATATGGTTTCGTGGTCAAGTTGTTGTTTAAGTCTACATTCTATTTCAGCTGGTGAGATGGATCTTCATAGGCTCTGGTTCAGATGAGTAGATTGTAAGCAGCACAAACAGGCGGCACTGGTGCATCAGGTCAGATGAGTCTGTACTCCACCTTGTCAAAGATGTAGTGAAAAGAGGGAGATAAATCAAACTGATGACACAGAGATGATCAGTGGAACTAGAGTAGTGCAGACTTGAAATAAATCAGGAAGAGTAGAGTTATTGTAGTAGAGAGCTGATGTAGCATAGCTGGAATAGCAAAGTTTCTACAGTGGAGACCAAATACCACAGAGCTAGAACATGGAGCTGTTGTAGTGGAGGCCTGATGTAGCAGAGCTAAAACAATAAAGCTGTTCTAATGGAGAACAGATGTAGAAAGCTTGAGCAGCCGTGAAGACCAGATGTAGCAGAGATGTTACAGTAGAGATGATATAAAGGAGACCAGATGCAGCAAAGACAGGACTTTAAAGACATTATGGTTGCAGCAGAGATGGAGCAGAGCTGATAGTTTGTGATTAGAAGAGCAATGCAATGGTAGTAAGGTCAATTGCCCAGCAGAACATCATCAGAATGTGTCAGGTTGCAGTAGCCACCCAATATGCAGAAGAATAGACAGGACCAGCCTGAGGAGAGGAATGATGCATATTTAGGGCTAGAAGCGGAACAGGTGAGTAATAGTCATCGTCAAGTGTTGCCTATTTGTCTATTTGCTTTTACATAATGACTAGATAATCATCAAACATAAGGCATGTGGTGCAGGCTTGACAGCCTGCCTGCAGGAATAAACTCTGCTATTCAGTTCAAACATAAGAACCCTGTGATTATTGATTAACTGTCTACTATTACCTATTACGTACCTTATTTAAACACCATGGCATCGATTCATCAAAACCAGCAATTTTCTTTCTGGTCTTTATGAGGGGGCTTGTAGAAATTAGACCCTCATGATTCATTATGAGGCTCACGACTCTTAATAAATCAGGAGTGTCTGATGAGAGACATCAACTCTGTGCCCCAATCCTGTTCCAGTTTCACCCATTTTGACAGTGCTTGGAGAAACTGGTTTGAAAACCAAAAATGCTGCTTCATTTTTGTGCAACTCTGAATTGTACAACAATGTTGTGAATATTTAAATCAATTTACCCCAGAATTCTAGCAAAATTGCTTTGATGAAATGGGGCCAATGTGCACAGAATTATATTAAGTTACTGGGAGTATTCAATATATCAGTAGAAGTGAGTCCTCTCGAGGGTACTTGCTTTTATTCCAGGAGCCTTATACATACATTAGCACCACTTATTTTGACAAATGGTGGTAAGTATGAGCAGAGCGGAAATAAGTAGCACTAATGTACATATCAGGCACCTGGATTAAATTCAGGTATTAAAGAAGGGCTGACTTGCACTGATAAAACAAATACCTCTAGTAGCTCATCAAGGTACTGATTCTATAACAAAAAAAAACTATTAAAAAATGAGTAATTATTAATTTTAAAATACAGTATAAATTAGATCACCATATAAAAGGTAAGTAAACAGCAAGGATAGGGTAGTCACCTCTTTTATTTTAAGGTGAATGTTTTTATTAATAGTCCTTTTTATTATAAAAAAAATCATAGAATCATAGAATGGTAGAGTTGTAAGGGACCTCCTGGGTCATCTGGTCCAACCCCCTGCTCAAAGCAGGATTCACTAAATCATCCCAGACAGATATCTGTCCAGCCTCTGTTTGAAGACATCCATTGAAGGGGAACTCACCACCTCTCGTGAAAGCCTGTTCCACTCATTGATCACCCTAACTGTCAAAAAGTTTTTTCTAATATCTAATCAGTGTCTCCTCCCATTCAGTTTCATACCATTGCTTCTAGTCTTTCCTTGTGCAAATGAGAATAAAGATGATCCTTCTACAATGTGACAGCCCTTGAGATATTTGTAGACAGCTATTAAGTCTCCTCTCAGTCTTCTTTTTTGCAAGCTAAACATTCCCAAATCCTGTAACTGTTCCTCATAGGACATGGTTTGCAGACCTGTCACCATTCTGGTCGCTCTTCTCTGAACTTGCTCCAGTTTGTCAATGTCTTTTTTAAAATGTGGTGCCCAAAACTGGACACAGTATTCCAGATGAGGTCTGACCCAAAAGGAGTAAAGTGCGATAATGACTTCACGTGATCTAGGCTGTATGCCTCTGTTAATACATCCCATAATTGTATTTGGCTTTTTTGCTGCTGCTTCACACTGTTGACTCATGTTCAGTCTATGATCTATTAGTATACCTAAGTCTTTTTTACATGTACTGTTGCTTAGCTCCATTCCTCCCATTCTGTATATGCTTTCTTAATTTTTATTGCCCAGATGTAGTACTT
The DNA here is from genome assembly GCF_046119375.1 of Phyllobates terribilis. Classification (NCBI taxonomy): domain Eukaryota; kingdom Metazoa; phylum Chordata; class Amphibia; order Anura; family Dendrobatidae; genus Phyllobates; species Phyllobates terribilis. Next base: position 291,014,027 of record NW_027362761.1, read on the forward strand.
TGCATTTTTCCCTGTTAAAAACCATTCTGTTAGTTGCTGCCCACTGCTCCATTTTATTTTGGTCTTTTTGAATCCTCTCTCTCTTCTCTAGCATCAGCTATCCCTCCTAGCTTTGTGTCACCAGCAAATTTTATCAGTTTACCCTCAATTCCTTCATCTAAATCATTGATAAAGATGTTGAACAATACAGGTCCCAGAACAGAGCCCTGTGGTACCCCACTTGAGACATTCATCCAACTGGATGTGAAGCCATTTACGACCACTCTTTGAGTCTGATCACTAAGCCAGTTATGAATCAACCTAACAGTTGCCTGGTCCATTCCATGCTTCGTCATTTTTTCAATAAGGATGGTGTGAGATACTTTGTCAAATGCTTTGCTGAAGTCAAGATATACTATATCTACAGCATTTCCCTGATCCACCGAGTCAGTGATTCTGTCATAGAAGGAAATTAAGTAAGTCTGACATGACTTGCTAGTTACAAACTCATGCTGACTCTGGTTAATGACTTCATTCTTATCCAGGTACTTACATACATGTTCTTCAATAATTTGTTCAAAGATCTTTCCTGGTATAGAAGTCAGACTTACCGGCCTATTGTTCCCTGGGTCCACCTTCTTCCCCTTTTTGAAGATAGGAACAACATTTTCTCTTCTCCAGTCTTCTGGGACTTTTCCTGTTCTCTATGAATTTTCAAAGATTATGGAGAGTGGTTCTAAAATTTCTTCTATGATCTCCTTCAGTTCTCTGGGGTGTAATTCATCTGGACCTGGAGACTTTAACTCATTTATGTTAGCTAAATATTACCTCACAATCTTTCTGTTTACAGTTAACCTGAATTCTTCTATTACTTTAATAGGACAGTGAATATCAGTTGATGTTACATTTTCTTTCTGAGAGCAAACAGCTGCAAAATAGGAATTAAAACGTTCAGCCTTCTCAACATCCTTTCTTACCATTTCACCATTTTCATCCTGTAAAAATCCTATAGCATCTTTGACTTCTCTTTTACTTTTGACATACCCCCAAAATCCTTTTTATTGCTTTTGACATCTCTTACAAGCCTTAATTCATTGTCAGCTTTAGCTAACCTGATACGCGCCCTACAGGTTCTGCAGACTGCATTATAATCTTCTTTAGATTTGCCTCCCTCTTTCCATTTTATAAACATTTCTTTCTTTGTTTTTAGCATGAGTTTAAGTTCTGTGTTCATCCATGGTGGTTTCCTTAAATGCTTCCCATTCTTCCTACTTTTCGGGATAAAATCTTATATTTTATTTCTGTATTTGCATAAGATACATATGATCCAACACATTTTCCTCAGAGATTTAAAGTTCATCAGATGTGCATAAAGGATACATACTAAGGATCATATACCAAGTGTCATGTAGTATAAAAAGGAGCAAATACAAAGAGGAACTCAGTGATTTGTAAGCTCTATTTGCTAACATATTTACTGACGTGTTACTCTAATCTTTCAACAACATGACAGAGGAAAAGCAATTGGTATATCCCAACATATGTGTAAACATACGTTCAGCAGTCTGTTGTGTAAGCCTCCAGCTAAGGTTACAATAAATGTAGCAATTGTTTATGTTAATACATTTTTTACAAGTTCAATAGCCATTGAAATTAGAAAACTAAACTGATTCATTCAGGATTAGAGATGAGCAGATCAATTGAAATTAGAATTCACTAACTTAACTGAATTTTCCCAACAAATTTGATTTGTGGCTAACATTACGGAAAAGCCTCGAATTGCCTTGAAAATGCATATATAATATTCTGAGGTCTCCTAATACGTCATAATCAGATTAAGCCTTTTTCTCTCCCTAGGTTGAATGGGCTGTGCTTTCTGACTTCCTATCCCTACACTGCACAAGCATAAAATTGCATTGGCTAACCCCCCTCTTTTATACTGTCTGTGATAGTCCCCATGATTGGCTGACCATGTGATGTGTTAAAGCTTACATTGCTGCACCTAATGCCATTGGCCCGCTCTCTGAGTTTTCAGCATTGTATGGTATTTTTTTCTGATCCTCACAAATTACATGGCAGAGTATTTGACTTCATGGGGACCTGTAAATTTCAGGAAATTTGACATAAAGTTGATCCTCCTCATATCAATCTGCTCATTTCCATTCATGACCACTTCGGCATGCTAACTATTTTATGTGCACAATAATAAGGTGATCTTTTGCAGTAATTTCAATGTACTTCAAAATGCATGTATGTTTCACAGCTTGTAAGTGTGTGTAAATATACACTTCTCAATAATAAAATTACAACACCAAGAAGGAAAAGTCATGGAGTTATGAAAACCACATGGTCAATAGACATGTTAATGATATGGAAATGACCAAAAAATGGAAAGAAAACTTTAAAAACATCTTGATTTATTCAGTATCCTTTGTGGTCTTGCAATTTCAATGTTGAGCAGTGTATACATGTTTATATGTGTGTCACAGAGAGTGTACAGTATGTTCTTTTGTGTACACTATGCAACTCATAGCTGTGAAACCCCTCCTCTAAATGAACCCAGCAAATACCCCAGTATAAGTTTATAAATAATCCTGAACAGAAGTAGATTTTTTACAGTTTTTTGCATAGAGGGACTCCAAAAAATACATATCTCCTATAAACATATGAAGTCACAGACCTCCAAGTGTGAATAAAATAACAATATTGGCATAAAGAATTACAAAACACAACATCAAAAAGAAATGTAAGTATAGTATATTCATTCATCTTTATGAGCCTGACCATTTTTGCCTCTTTATTTAATGCTTGCAGACCATTTTTTGTCATTGCATATTAACTGCTTTCATACTTCTGTTCCTCTCCTCCTTTTTGAGTCTTCACTGCGGGCCTTATAGTGTTTTATTTTTTATACATGAGTTGTACTTAAATTTGATATTGTGTTTTTAATTCTTTATGCCAATAAAAATTATTGTTATTTTTACTCACGTTTGGAGGCCTATGACTTCATATGCTTATAGGAGATATACCCCTGTATAAGTGTAGCAATGTTGCAACATCTTATTAGGGTGTTTGCAGAAAAAGTAGACAAAAATGCTTCTGTGTCCACTCATCTAAAATAAAATTATTTAAAAAACACTTAAATAAATAACATATCTGCAGATGCATTTTTTAATAAACAGATTTTCTATAAAATGTATGAATTGATTAGTCAAAAAAAATTGATTATATCAGTAAATAGTTGTCTTTCCTGGCATTTCTAATGGCAACTAAAAACTATTTTTTAAAACTATATTGTAGTTCTTACTAAAAGTGGCGTAACTAGAGAAATGGGTCTTGATGCAAAATTTTGACCAGGGCCCCCCACCTGCATGCTGGTCAGATGTATGGGCCCTTGTAGCATTCTAGATTCTATAAAGATGTGTATTTGCCTCTCAGGTAATAATGTCCCCCTTTCCTGGCTCCTTCCTGTAATAATCTCCCCCACCCTGGCCCTTACTTATAATAATGTCACCCATCCTGGACTTCTTCCAGTAATAATGTCAATGATTCCGGACTACTTTCAGTAATAATTTCTCCATCATGGTTCCTTCCAATAACAACACTTCCTATCCTGGGTCCCATGTTATAACATCCTGGATCCCCTTCCAGGTATAATGTCACCCATTCTTGGCCCCTTCATGGTATAATGTTTCTCATCATATAATAATGTCCCCTATCCTTGGCCCTTTATTTAATAATATCCCCCATCCTGGGCACCTTCCTGTAATAATGTCCTCTATCCTGGGCAACTTTCAGTAATGATATCAAATCCTGGGCCCTTTACTTTCTGAAGCAGAGCTGAGAAAGCTAACTCCACCTACACCACAGCTTTCTATGTACTTTGTATAATGAAAGTGAGCTACTTGTCAGAGTAGGGGGTGGAATCGGACTAGAAGTCGCATGCCTTCAAATCTTGCAGTGATAATCTCCTAGTGATAAAACCTTCATTATAGGTAAAAAACAGCACACAGCTTGGCAAGTGACACATCGCTGAAATCTGTGTTTAGTTTCTATCTCCTGCTGTCTTCAGATTACATAGCAAAAACCTGCTGACAAATTCCCTTTAAATTATTCATTGCAGATTTTGCAACTAAATCTAAATTCAACTTTTTTTAATGGAGAAATCTTCCAAATCATGAAACTTAAACAAAAGTGTTTACATAACAAAATGTGCACATTGTTTAAAATATTTTTTGTCTTCTTCATTGTTCCAATAGTCTAATATTAGTACACACATCAACGAAATACAGAAACCAATTGCACATGTTTGCTATTAGGTCATGATTCTACAAGGATTTCCTTATCCCATCCTATTTGGTAAAAGCACATGGATGTTTAATAATTTATTTATTGATCCAGGTGAGGAAATTGGCATGGCCATTCTTGCACCTTCATTTTCTTTCTCTGAAACCAATTGAGAGTTAGTTTCCTTGGCTGTGTGTTTGGGGTCATTGTCTTGCTGAAATGTCCACCCTCCAGTGGCGTACCGCCAATGGCGGCAGACCACGCCACTGCTATGGGGCCCGTGGCCGGAGGGGACCCGTGAGGGCCCCAAGCAGAGTGGTAATGAGGAGGATAGGTGAGTAGGACGTTGCGGCGGCAGAGGAGCGGGTTGCGGCAGTGAAGGAGCGAGCACACGAGGTAGCCGCTGCTGCAGCTATCACGTGTGCCCGCTGCTAAAGGGACAAGAATATTCCCTCTTCTCCACTCCCATGGGCGTGGAGAAGACAGAATATTCATTCTCTTTAGTAGCGGGCATGGAGGAGCGCTGAACCGCGGCTCCTGCTGTCAGTGCAGAGGAGTGAATGTGCCGGCAGCAGCAGCAGCTCATCTCGGCTTCTGTGAGAGCGCGCTGCTCAGATGCCGACATGAGCTGCTGCAGACAGGACGCAGCGCTGGAGCAGAGGGGAGGAAGGAAGGTGAGTATAAGTGCTTATTGTTTTATGTGCAGTGATTGGGGGGGATGAGGAAGCCACACATACCAGGATACTTGGATTAAGGAGGCCACACATACAAGGAATGGGGGATTAAGGAGGCCACACGTACCAGGATATTTGGATTAAGGAGGCCACACATACCAGGATTTGGGGATTAAGGAGGCCACACATACCAGGATTTGGGGATTAAGGAGGCCACACGTACCAGGATTGGGGGATTGAGGAGGCCACACGTACCAGGATTGGAGGGGGGTTGAGGAGGCCACACGTACCAGGATTTGGGGATTGAGGAGGCCACACATACCAGGATTGGGGGGTTGAGGGGGCCACACATACCAGGGATTGTGAGATTGAGGGGGCCCCACATACCAGGGATTGGGGGATTGAGGAGGCTACACATACCAGGGATTGTGGGGGCCACACATACCAGGGATTGTAGGATTGAGGGGCCACACCTACGAGGATGGGGAAATTTACCAGTAGCTGCTGCATTTCCCACCCTGGGCTTATACTCAAGTCAATAGGTTTTCCCATTTTTATGTGGTAAAATTAGGGGCCTCGGCTTATATTCGGGTCGGCTTATTTAAAATATACGGTATTTTAAAATCAGTGAGTACGTGGTGCCCATAATACTGCAGGACTGTGGCGTGCATTATACTATATGGGGGCTGCATTTTACCCTATGGGGTGTGTAATATACTGTATGGAGGACTATGGGGAGTGCATTATATTCTATGGAGGACCATGGGAAGTTCATTATACTATATGGAGGATTATGGATGGCGCATTATACTATATGGAGGTTTATGGGGGGAGCATTATACTATATGGAGGATTATGGGGGCGCATTATACTATATGGAAGATTATTGGTTTTGCATTATACTATATGGAAGGCTATGTGGGGCCATTATAATATTTTGAGGGCTATGTGGGGGGCCATTATACTGTATGAAAGCAATTATACAGTGTGAAGGTTTGTGTGGGGTCCATTATACTGTTTGGAGGGCTGTGTGGGGGCCATTATACTGTTTGGGGGGCTGTGGGGGGGCCATGAGAGTGTATGGAGGGCTCTGTGGGGTTCACAGTTGGGGGATTATACTGTGTTAGGGTCACCATACTTTGCCGTGGGAGTTGAAGTGGGGTACAATAAGGTCATTATACTGTGCATGTGGAGGAATGCACCATAGGGGTATCATACTGTTTGGGGGGAACTTTTGTTGGCATCATACTTTATGGGGGCAATGAAGGCAGAATCTACGACTTCAGAAGGAGGTAAATTACTATGTAAAGGCTGGAAAGTTATGAGATCTGCTCTTCTGTGACACAGACAAATATTTTTTTTTTGTGGGGGGGGGGGCAATTAGAGCTTCTGCTATGGGGCCCCATGACTTCTATGTACGCCCCTGCCACCCTCGTTTCTTTCATCTTCATCATCCTGGTAGATGGCAGCAGATTTATCTCAAGGATGTCTTGATACATTTGTCCATTCATCCTTCCTTCAACTATATGAAGTTTTCTATGCTGAAAAACAATGTCACATCATGATGTTCCCATCTCCAAACTTCACTGCTTGGCATCTAAAGAGTTCAATTATGGTCTCATTTGACCAGACTATATTCTCCCAGTATTTCACAGACTTCTCTAAATGTTATTGAGCAAACATTATACTAGCTTGAGCATTTTTTTGTTCAACAATGGAGTCTTGCGTGGAGAACATATATACAGGTCAGGTAATTGAGTGCAGTACTTATTATTTTCTTTGAAAGAGTTGTAGCTGCTGATTGCAGGTCTTTCTGTAGCTCTCCACAGGTGGTCCTTGACACTTGGACCACTCTTCTGCCAAATCTTTTCATTCCTGTGTCTAAAATCCACATGGTTGTGGCTGGCTTATGGTGAAACTATGTTCTTTCCACTTCCGAATTATGACCCCAACAGTGTTCACTGGATCCTTCAGTAGTTTAGAAATTCTTCTGTAACCAATGCCATGAGAATGTTTTGCAACAATAAGGCTGTGTGGCACCATGATAATGAGACACCTTTTTATATCCTATCAGCTGATATTATTTTTCACTAAGTAGCAGGATTGCTTTCTTATTACTGATAGATTTCAGCTTTTGTCATAACTTTCCATGGTATTTTACACCGCTCTTTCTTCATGTATTCAATACTTTTTCCCTGTGTCATTCCTCATAATTACACACTAGATGGTGGCCCGATTCTAACGCATCGGGTATTCTAGAATATGTATGCGGCCGATCGGGCGCGACTAATCAGCGAAGCAGTGTTTAAATGGGTTGTGCACTACTTTAAATTAACCCCCCAATGTATCCCCCCGGGGCCCCTAATGAATTTTGTAATTACGTCATATTGCCAATACTGCTTGTGACAACATCGCTGACCACGCGGCAAGTGTGAAGGGAGGACCGGGGAGCGAGGCCGCCGGTCGGGGTACTTCTGCTGCGAGCAGCCAGGAGATGACCGGCTAGCACCGGTCATCTCCCGACTGCGTCGCTGCTGATCTCCCAATGGTGGCCTGCATGTTTCAAATCCGGCACCAATTCGCGGGCGGGCTGCGCCAGTCGGTGTTTTAAATTTCACGCCAATATCGCTGATTGGTCGCGGCCAGGCGGGTGCGACCAATCAGCGAAGCGTGTTTCAAATCCGGCGCCATTCAAATCCGGCGCCAATTCGTGGCCGGACTGCGATCGTTGATGATTGGTGGCGGCCACCGGCCACGACCAATCAGGACAGCGGTGTTTTAAATTTCGCGCCAATATCGCTGATTGGTCGCAGCCGCCAGCCGTGGCCAATCAGCGAACCGTGTTAGTGAGGACAGGGGAGCGGCGCTGCCTGTGCGGGTACTTCCGCTGCGAGCAGCCGATGATCTCCCAGCTGCATCGCCACTGACCTCCATGCGGCCTCCATCGGGAGATCAGCGGCTAGGGCCGCTGATCTCCCGACGGCAAGTGTGAAGGGAGGACCGGGGAGGGGCGCCGCCTAGGCCACCGGTCGGGGTACTTCAGCTGCGAGCTGCCAAGAGATGACCGGCTAGCACCGGTCATCTCCCGGCTGCATCGCCGCTGACCTCCGTGCGGCAGATGAGCCGCTAATGGCCGCCATCTTGTTCTGAAATCCTGCGTCGCTGATTGGCCGCGGCCGGACCAATCAGCGACGCGGGATTTCCTGGACGGACAGACAGACGGGATAAGCCGATTATATAGTAGATAACTTAATTTATGGACATCTATGGTTTGATTCCTTTGCCTGTGTGGATTGGATGGGTTGTTACCGACATCTGGTCAATAGCACCTTTAGAAAAATATTTACGCAGAAAATCGGTGATGTTTTCAATACCTATTTCACTTGCTGTGTATATGATATAGATATCAGCCATCTAGTAGCATTTTGGACCTCCTTTATAATAGCAACAATTTGTCATGGCATAGATTCTAGTATGTTTTCAAATTGTCCTGCTATTGACCCATGCAGACAGCATGACTGTTCATAAATGATCATTAGATGTTAAGAATTTGCCTTGAGAGTTTTATTTTTCACTTGAAAAAGTTTACTGTGGATACTAATGCTGCATGGGATTGCCAATAAGTAAGCTAAAAAAATTGACTTGAGAGTGTATTTTTGCTAACTTGAAACAATAATTGATTTGAAAAAAAGTAAGTGAGTGTATATATACATATATATATATATATATATATATATATATATATATATATATATATATCAACCTTTAAATTCATAAATTCTTTTACAGAAATAATTGTGAATATTCTGTTTCCCTGTTACTTAGAGAGAATAAAAGAACGCCCATGACATTTGTTTAATGAGAGGCAGAAATAACAATGCACTTGTAGTGATGTGTCTAATTATTAGGATATTTTCAGGATTTTTTTTTCCCAGAGTCTCTTTATGTAGGAGCTGCCAAATTACATGTCACCTTGGAGGGCATATTTTCTGTACTTCACAGCTTCTACAATAGCAAACTCATGAATATTTACTGTGCTGATCAGATATGCAGCAGTGAGAACAAATAAAAAATGCTAGTATTTGCATATTCGGTAGCTATTAGGCATGCAATGGACAGAGAAAAGCGAAATTGGAGATATCTTTCCATAGGGATACTGAAGAAAATATTTCTGTATAATAAGTATGACTATTAATAAAAACATTGACTTTTAAATTGAAAGAGGTGAATACTTTACCCCATTCTTGCTGTTTACTACTTATGAGCTTGGCTAGTTTTTAATGGAGTTGAAAAGTAATAATCAGTTATTTTTTAATTAGAATATATTTAAATAATTGGATAAAATGGCAAACTATTTGGAAAATAATCATTAGAAAACATCGCATCACTTACGCCTGGGCCTAGAAAATCATAGAGAACTTTTCTCAGACCACCAAAATGAGAAAATGTATTCCAATTACACACAGTAAATATAACGAATCTCATAGGCAATGTCATGAGACTTCATATTAGGTTTCATTGACATGTACTTTTGTAACCCTAAGTATTCTATGCCTCGTCAGGTGGTGCTTTGTGCAGCACTGCATTATGGAAATGTTTTCTATTGGAAATAGTATGTAACTGAGCTCTCCATCCTCCTCCTCTAGCAGCCAGCTATCTCTACTTCCCCCTGCACATCAGGCTATCATTGTAACCTGATGGACCCCTCTGAAATCAGCTTCTAGGACTCCTAGGCCAGCTTGGGTTGTCTTTGGTCATCATGGCACTACCATATACTGCTTTCTCACACCAGATGTGCATTTAGAAATATGAAATACTCAAATCTGCTATGTTGCTGGCATCTGCTGCATCACCACTAGCCTTCTTCCTGACATACTTCCTGCTGATCAGCTATGCTACATCAACAAGACTACCCTGCCATTGTCATGACTCATTGGTCTTCCTATGCTACCATCCTGCCTTTAGATTATCTGTTCTTCCACATGCCATCCCACTTTTTTAGCCTTTGTTGCTCCAAATGGTTCATACCACTGCATTAACATCATCAGTCCATTTTGCATTTTATCTGCTTATCTATGTAAAGAGCTTTGAGGATCCACCTCACCATGTGAAACATAACATAATACAGCTTGGAGGATGTCAGGTGCTGTAATACACCTGGCAATCTCCTGCTGGAACTCAGATCTTCAGAAAAAAATAATACCCTAAATCCTTTACATCCTTGTATATAGTAAGCAGGGGAGTGACAATCATAGTCACAGAGGGTGCGATCGGGCTCGGATGGGAGGGGGCCCCGCCGATATCAGTGCCAATCTCCTGGATGTGAGTCCTCAGATGCACATTTAGATGAAATGTACAGGGTGGGCCATTTATATGGATACACCTAAATAAAATGGGAATGGTTGGTGATATCAACTTCCTATTTGCGGCACATTAGTATATGGGAGGGGAAAAACTTTTCAAGATGCGTGGTGACCATGGTGGCCATTTTGAAGTTGACCATTTTGGATCCAACTTTATTTTTTTCAATGGGAAGAGGGTCATGTGACACATCAAACTTATTGAGAATTTAATAAGAAAAACAATGGTGTGCTTAGCTTTAACGTAACTTTATTCTTTCATGAGTTATGTACAAGTTTATGACCACTTATAAAATGTGTTCAAAGTGCTGCCTATTGTGTTGGATTGTCAATGCAACCCTCTTCTCCCACTCTTGACACACTGATAGCAACACTGCAGAAGAAATGCTAGCAAAGGCTTTCAGTATCCGTTGTTTCAGATGCTGCATATCTCGTATCTTCACAGCATACCCCAAAGATAAAAGTCTAAGGGGGTCAGAACAGGAGACCTTGGTGGCCATTCAACTTGCCCACGATGAACAATCCACTTTCCAGGAAACTGTTCATGTAGGAATGCTCGGACCTGACACCCATAATGTGGTGGTGCACCATCTTGTTTGAAAAACTCAGGGAATGTGCCATCTTCAGTGCATAAAGAGGGCAACACATCATCATGTAGCAATTTCAGATATCCAGGGCAATTGAGGTTTCCATTGACGAAGAATGGCCCCACTATCTTTGTACCCCATATACCACACCATACCATCAATTTTTGTGTTCCAATAGTCTTGGAAGGATCTATCCACTGTGGGTTAGTGTCAGACCAATAGCGGTGGTTTTGTTTGCTAACTTCACCATTTACAAAAAAGTCTGCCTCATCACTGAACATAATGTTCTGTGTAAACTGAGGGTCCTGTTCCAATTTTTGTTTGGCCCTCTCTGCAAATTCAGTTTGCCAATCTGGGTCATCCTCGATGAGATGCTGCAGCAGCTGGATTTTGTAAGGGTGCCATTTGTGAGTAGCTAATATCCGCCGAAGGGATGTTCGACTGATGCCACTCTCTAGTCACATGTGGCGAGTGTGACACTGTGGGCTCTTGCTGAATGAAGCTAGGACAGCCGCTGATGTTTCTTCATTAGTGACAGTTTTCTTGCGTCCACATTTTGGCAAATCCAACACTGAGCCTGTTTCATGAAATTTGGCAAGCAGTTTGCTAACTGTAGCATGGGAGATGGGTGGTCTCATAGGATGTCTTGCATTGAAATCTGCTGCAATGACACGGGTACTGCGTTCACCAAACATCAACACAATTTCTCTCTGCTTCTCACGTGTTAACCTCTGCGACATGTCAATGGCTGTAAACAAAGAGAACCTTGTAAATAACTAATAAAATAATAAAGTTACGTTAAAATCAAGCACACCATTGTTTTTCTTATGAAATTCTCAATAAGTTTGATGTGTCACATGACCCTCTTCCCATTGAAATAAATAATGTTGGATCCAAAATGGACAACTTCAAAATGGCCGCCATGGTCACCACCCATCTGGAAAAGTTTTCCCCCTCCAATATACTAATGTGCCACAAACAGGAAGTTGATATCACCAAACATTCCCATTTTATTTTGGTGTATCCAAATAAATGGCCCACCCTGTATTGCAATGAAAGGACCCGCTGGCTCCTTGCACTGCAGTGCACGCTGCTGACCAATCAGAGGCTGGCTGCAGACTTTGGCTTGCCCCTGACAGACTATGCATAGCAGTGACATCATGCACTGCCAGTGCCGACGCACCAAAGTCAGCTGTCGGCTTCTGCATCAGCTATAGAAGAAGACTGCACATCATGGGTAAAGAGAAAATGTATGGGGACTCTTTTGTTTCTTTCTAAAATATGCTGGAGAAGAAAGTAAAGGGCCCAGGATGGAGGATATGCAAAAGCAGCAAAATCGCGTCCATTGACTTCCATTGAACGGCATAATATCCGCATGTATACATGCGGTTGTTATGCGGTTCAATGAGCGGATGGTACCCTAGTATGGAGAAGAAGAGACTTTCCTCCAACCCGGGTACCATTGTACCTACAAGTTAGAAAAGAATTATAAAGTAAAAAATTAAAAAAAATATTCATAGTCACCTCTCCGGCGGCCCCTGGTCTCCTCCCGGCCGCGTCCTCTCTCCTCGGCGTCCCGCTGTGAACTGGCAGGACCTGCAGTGACATCATTTAGTCAGCTGAAGGTCACATGATCGCTGATGTCAGCGGTCAGGTGATGGTCGCGTGACCATCACCTGACTAACTGACGTCACCGCAGGTCCTGCCAGTACACCACGCGACGCTATGGAGAGAGGATGCGGGCGGGAGGAGACCGGGGGCCGCCGGAGAGGTGAATATAAGGTTTTCTATTTCTTTTTACTTTTTAATTCTTTTTTTTACTTTACATGCAGCATTTGATAGTAGAAAATTCCTCTAAGTTGGTCACACAATATAAATCCATGCCAAGCCCTTTTCCAAGTGATGCTCAAAATTGCTTGGAAAAACTCTTGGAAAAAAAAGCATCCATAAATGCATGTAAAAAAGCTGAAAAAATGCATGTAAAATCCGCATGCGTTTTTTCTGCTAAGGAGATGCAGAAATGCTCAGGAAATTTCTGCTTCAAATCTGCATTGAGGGCACATAGCCTCGCTGTTCCCATTGGGGCTCACAATCTAAATTCCCTATCAATATGTCTTTGGAATGTAGGAGGAAACCCAGGCAGACTCCTTGCAGATGATGTCCTTGGTAGGATTTGAACCCTGGACCCCAGCACTGCAATGCTAACCACTGAGCCACCGTGGTTACCATCCTTTTTGTCCTAGCCAGATAGGTGAAAATCATTCGCAAAATAGAAAATGCTATGTTTCCTGTACAGAGCACAAAACATGTTCAATTGACCTTAAGGGAAACTTACAGTGTTCTACACATATTTTCCAGGCAATTAGAGGTTTTGTAAATATGCGATTCATGAAAATTTACTTACCACAAAACATAATTTTGGGGGAAATTCATTGAAACTGGTGAATTTGAATATTAAAAATTCTACTCCAGTATTAAATGCTCATTAATAATCAAATCCCAATTTCAGTTTAGGTCACTACAATCATTATTGATGTAAAGTCTTGTAACTCAGTTCAGCAATGATATATACTCTTATGTTATAATAGATCTATTCTAGATTTTAGCTGGTTTACAATAATATTCTACTGCTTTTCTCTTTTTCAGTTTTAAGAATTATATGCTGTTATTGCAGGTTGATCAGTTTATTCGATTTCATGAAACCTAAGCCTATTAGCATTGCAATTCATATTATTGTTCCTATTGCCTTTGGTGAATAGAACCATAATTAGAGTGTGCAGCAAGTGACCTTAACAAAAGCGCTAATCAATGCTACCCTTGAGTTAATGTAGGCCATTAATGATAGTGTTTCTGTTTTAGTACTAATTAAATGGTAGGCAATGAGAAGGAGCACTATAGACCAAATATAATATTCAGGATAGATTAGAATACACTTTTAAGGGAAAGGCTATGCTGTTTACATTTGTTACTTTGTACATTTCAACTTAGCGTACAAATTAAACACTTCAAAATCAATAGAAATTTAAATAATCTTTCTTAATGTCATGTATCACAGCACATAGGGTCTTCATGGGTTGATAACATGGTCTCAAAGCCACGACACACCACTATATTAGCTTTTATAAGGTTAACATAGTCTCTCCTAATGTTTTTAGGGAAGAATATCTCTTTAAAGGGAATATGTCGGCAGGATTTGACACTACAACCTCTATTCACATAAAGCTCTTTCAAAGATAAGCCTAGCAATATGTTTAAATGACCAGTCTGTTTATCTGTTACTGAGAAATCAGCATTTGAATAAATTGTTATATCACGCCATCCCTGCTGACAGTCAGCACTGCCTTCACTCTCCCACTTTTGGATGAATCACATACATTCAGAGAAAGTGATTAGAGCAGCATATTTCAACCATTCATCAGTTTTAATTGCTATTCCTTGCCTATCCACAGGGTTTGCTGTGAAAGAAAGCACAACCCTTCAAACATTTTGATTCATGCACATGCATCATGGCTTTGTAATGCACCACCTAGTGGTAAAAATATTGTGATTAATTTCAGACGTTGTTCATATTTTATTTAACAATTTTTTTTCATAATATGTATATTTCAGAGCCTAACATTTATGTAAATTCCTCAACAGTATTCACTTAAAAAATAGCTCAATATTTAAATATATAGGGTGGTGCTAAAAGAGATTGTTCACCACCCTGACTCATTTACTGGATTTGCCATAAGTGCTTAAGGATAATACACCTAAATAACTCCATATACATTTTATGACAAGTTTAATATTGTGTTATGCCTTTCTGTGCACTGGCACCAGCTCTGTTGTCATTGCGATCACTTCCTCATCAGAATCTTCTGCTCCTTTCTTACTACATTTCTCATCATTCCTTGTTCTGGCTGCAAGCCAGCATTGAGCACATGGAGCAACTGCTGTGTGAAGTTGCTGGATATTGGCAGAAACTTGAACACCCTGTCGTATATGTCGATCCAAAGAATCCCAAACATGCTCAATGGGTGACATGTACGGTGAGTATGCTGGGATGTTTTCAGCTTCCAGGATTTGTGTACAGATCCTTGCAACATGGGGCCGTGCATTATCATGCTGCAACATGAGATATGGTAGTGGATGAATGACAACAATGGGCCTCAGGATATCGTCATGGTATCTCTGTGCATTCAAAATGGCTTCAATAAAATGCACCTCTGTTCGTTGTCCATAACATACACCAGTCCATACTATAATTCCAATGGCATCATGGGCCACTCAATTCACAACATTAACATCAACACACCGTTCACCCACACGATGACATACACGCAGTCTGCTATGTGCCCGATACAGTAAAAAACATGATTCATCCATGAAGAGAACACCTCTACAACGTGGCAGACGCCATTGAATGTGAGCGTTTACCCACTCAAGTCGTATGCGACGACAAACTGCAGCCAGGTGGAGACTCTTATGAGGACAACAAGCATGCAGATGAACTTCCCTGAGATGGTTTCTCACAGTTTGTGCACTCTTTGTTTATGCAAACCGATTGTTGCAGCAGCTGTCTGGATGGCTGGTCTCAGACAATCTTGGAGGTGAAGATGTTGGATGTTGAGGTCCTGGTCTTTTGTGGTTACACGTGGTATGCAATTGTGAGCATGATTGGATGTACTTCCATATTCTCTGAAACGCCTTTGGAGATGGCTTATGGTAGAGAAATTAACAATCAATTCACAGGCAACAGCACTGGTGGACATTCCTACAGTCAGCATGCCAATTGCACGCTCCCTAAAAACTTGCGCCATCTGTGGCATTGTGCAGTGTGATAAAACTGCACATTTTAAAGTGGCCTTTTGTTGCGGACAGCCTAAGGCACACCTGTGCAATAATCATGCTGTCTAATCACCATTTTGATATGCCACACCCAGGGGTGGATTAAGAGAAGCCAGCACCCCGGGCAGTTTAGAAGGTGTGACCCCCCATCCCTAAGTACCCGATGTATCATGTGATATGACTACCAACAACAACCGTCAAACATGTGTCTTTCCCTTTATATCTGAGAGTAATAAATACACACATGCCCGACAACAGACACAGGACAGGGAATGCTAATGGAGGACTATGGTCCATGGAGGCTTGCTGGGGGTGAAACACTGGCTTCCAGTGCTGTAAAGCCTCTGACATCCCTTTGCGCCGTGTCATCGTGGCACATATCAAGACATCTTGACATGCAGCCCCTGAAGCACTGACTGGGCATCTGACATCAGATTTCTATTATTATAGCGCCATTTATTCCATGGCGCTTTACATATGAAAAAGGGGTATACATAGCAGAAACACTTACAATAATCTTGAACAAAGCGAGTCAGTGACTGGTACAGGAGGAGAGAGGACCCTGCCCATGAAGGCTCACAATCTACAAGAGATGAGCAAGGATACAGTAGGTGAGGGTAGAGCTGGTCGCACAGCGGTATAGTGGAGAGGTGGTTACAGCAGGTTGTAGGCTTGTCGGAAGAGGTGGGTCTTCAGGTTCCTTTTGAAGGTTTCCACGGAGGGAGAGAGTCTGATGTGTTGGGGTAGAGAGTTCCAGAGTAGGGGGGATGCACAGGAGAAATCTTGTATGCGATTGTGGGAAGAGGAGATAAGAGGGGAGTAGAGAAGGAGATCTTGTGAAGATCGGAGGTTGCTTGTAGGTAAGTACCGGGATACTAGGTCACAGATGTATGGTGAAAACAGGTTGTGGATGGCTTTGTATGCCAGAGTTGGGGTCTTGAACTTAAGTCTCTTGGTAATGGGGAGCCAGTGAAGGGATTGACCAAGGGGAGAGGCCAAGGAGTAGCGGGGGGACAAGTGAATTAGTCGAGTTGCTGAGTTTAGGATAGATTGGAGGGGTGCGAGAGTGTTAGAGTGGAGGCCACAGAGCAGGAGGTTGCAGTAGTCAAGGCAGGAGATGATGAGGGCATACACTAGAGTTTTTGCAGAGTCTTTGCTGAGGAATGTGTGGATCCGGGAGATATTTTTGAGTTGGAGTCGGCAGAAAGTGGAAAAGATTTGGATATGTGGTTTGAAGGAGAGGTCAGAGTCCAGGGTTACCCAGAGGCAGCGAGCTTTTGGGACTAGGGAGAGTGGGCAGCCATTAACTTTGATGGATAGGTCAGATGGGGGGTTCAGTGAAGTGGTGGAAAGATGATGAATTCAGTTTTATCCACGTTAAGTTTTAGAAATATAGCAGAGAAGAAGGATAAAATAGAGGACATTGTGGAATTCTGGTTAGTAAGTTGACACAAAATGATGGTGCACAAAATATGATGACAAATTAAAATAAGTACAATTTAACAACATAATGTTGTTAATAAGAATACTATTTCAACTTTATAGTGCTTATTGAATGCTTATATTCAATCGGCAGACCAAAGTAATAATGATTATGAATCTAATATATGAGTTAGAATGCTCATTGGTTATTCCAGAAACTGAGAAGAATGAAGAAAAGAAAAATAAACATCAGCATGCAAATTACCTAAAAAAAATTATTTGAACTGGTTCTAATTGATTCAAATGATTTGATATAATTGAAACTATATTCACTCAAATGTAACTCACTGTGTAATGCAAAAAAAATATGATGAATTAACAAACAGAAGAAAAAAAGATCTCTTCAAGTCTTCATACTTTGTTGGGCATAGCATACAGTAGCTGTTGCAAGAACATGGGTTATTTTCAGATCCACCATTTGCAACTGATGAGGGATGCATGACACTTACTGAAGCTCCAAAATTTGCCAGGGACATCTGTGGTTTCAACAGTGTCATCCTCCTCATATTTGTTTATCATGGATATGAAACACTGAACAGACAGCAAAAAATGCAGGAAGAATAGCATTTTGAACATGATCATCACCAACCTGTGTTTGTTGGGGACTTTCAACATCCATGTTACAGGAGAAGGAGAAAGAGGAGAAGGATAAAATGCAGTAGCAGATGGATTTGGAGAGGGACATAGAGTCTACATAGGCAAGAGATGAGGCTGACAGAGTGAAAATTATGACAATGAAGAAGCTTGCTTTTCAGGCAGATACCCTAAGTCACGTTCCAAAGGACTTCTGTTTCAGCAGATTGTACCAGCAACAAGAACTGGCCTAGTTTTCCAAGAGTGACCAGCCTCTAGTGAACTGTTAGAAGAGATTTTCAGCATGGCTAGTGGCTTTGTCTCATACAAGTGAATAAATGTGGAAATATTACTTTTGTCAAAATAAATCAGGTGTGGATCAGTGCTGACTTTAATTCACCTGTGCCTAATACCAATTCTACTACTCCATTCTGCTGCTTTTAGTGCTAATGGCCCACACCCAGTTGGGCACCTATTCCCTGTCTATCATGTCATCAATGTAAATGATCATCAATTAAATGAAGATAATGAAGCTGGCCATGACAACCAACCATTACAGTGGGGTGATGATAGTGAACCAGCCCTTTGTCATGCTGTATGCTGGAATGCTTGTGGAATGATAGGCATATTGTTACCATTAAGCAAAGAGATTACAATTGGATGACCATGTTTTTAGATCCTTACTTTAAAAGCACAACAGAGTAATATTTTTCCAGCTTCTGAAAAGAAGCCCAATTGCTGTACAACTAACCAGGAGTCTATGATTTCCATTGACACATTGTCGGGGGCGTAGCAAGGGGTTCAGCTCAAGGCCCCACATAAAAATGCCCACCATGGTGTCCATTACATGGTAATAATGCCTCCTTTGTGCCCTCGAGATGTTAAAATTGCCCCCTAGAAAATATTAATGCACTGTACAAATGCCCTAGAAAACAGTGTTCACATTTTGCCACTTTGAAGGCCACAATACTCTGAGTGCCCCTATAATGATAATCCTTCTTAAATGCCCACTTAACATTAAATAATGTCCACTGAGCCACCCATTTTACAGCTCCTCTCTACACAGTATGGTGGGCCAACAGCTCCCTTATACAGAATATGATGTCCCCACAGCTCCCTTATACACAGTATGGTGGGCCAACAGTTCCCTTATACTGAATATGATGTCCCCACAACTGCCCTATACACAGTATTAAGTGCCCACAGCTCCACTATGCACAGTATGATACCCCCACAGCTCCTTCAAAATACAGTATAATGAGCCCTATTGAAGCCCTCACACTGTATAATGGGCACCCCCAGTAGAACCCCCACTGTATAATGGCCCTGGCACTGTATTATGTCCTCCACAGTAGTCCCCACACTAGCTCCCACACTGTATAATATCCCACACAGTAAGCCCCAAACAGTATAATAGCCCCTACTTTAGCTCTCATACTGTATAATGGTTTTCTCAATTTTTGAAGATCTCCACAGATGTCAATACAATGTATGGGAGCCCCCCCCCACACTGTATGAGGGCCACCCATAGCAGTTCCCACAATATTTTATTGCCCTCACGGTAAGCCTCAAACTGTATGATGGCCGCCACATTAGACCCCAAAATTAATTATTGCCCTCACATTAGTCCCCAAACA
The DNA here is from genome assembly GCF_046119375.1 of Phyllobates terribilis. Lineage (NCBI taxonomy): Eukaryota > Metazoa > Chordata > Amphibia > Anura > Dendrobatidae > Phyllobates > Phyllobates terribilis. The sequence goes on from NW_027362761.1 coordinate 291,033,436, forward strand.
GTATAATTGTCCCGGTATTAGCCCCCAAACTGTGTAATTACCCCGCATTAGCCCTCAAATTGTACAATGGCCACTGCATTAGCTTCCATGCTGTATATTGGCCCCCACATTAGCCCCCAAACTATATAATTGCTCCCACATTAGCCCACAAATTGTATTATGGCCCTCACATTAGCCCCTGTCATCGCCACATATTGTGGGACGTTCTGGGATGGTGTGTCTACTCCAGATTAAATTGTAAAATCCAAGTACATGTACAAAGAGAGAGAACCACGCTGATACACTTAGTATCAGAACAGAACTCTTTTATTACATCATTAGTCATGGTTTATATAGGTTTCTTACTGGACATACATTGTAACAATATAATTGACTAAGCTTATCTCTGCATATGTGCTGGCATTAGCATACATACATCTACTTGGCTAAAGTTAACACCATCGACAACCAGTTTTAGGGTCTAGGTGTGGCTCTATTTTGTTTACTTTCACTTCTCCATAGACAAAGAAATTCCTGAGACCCCATTAAACAAAGAAATTCCCGAGACCCCATTATCTAAACATATGTAGATCTAAATGTGAGGAACAGAGCACACAATAGGGTGATACCCTGTGGAGGCAGAGTAGGTACATTCTGGTTACACTCACCTGATGGAGTTGTGACAGGCACAACTCCTATGAAGGCGTTAAGAAAAACAGCTGCTGCTGCCCTGTGGCTGGAAGAGAAATCCTCCAGGAGATATTGGATCCAGTTGGATGAGCACGTAAGTGGGCTGCCCTGCTGAAGTAAATCAGTGCTTCAGAGATGATGATGATGAAAAGGCTTTTTATTAACAACGCGTTTCAACGCCGTACTGGCGTCTTTTTCAAGTAAAAAAAAATAATGTTTTTTATGGAAATGCCAACTGATTCCATTATCTAAATATAGACTCAATTTTGCAAGCAAGGTGATGCAAGTAGAATAACCAAAATAGAGTCAGGATAGATAAATATCTCTTGTTCTCACACCCCCAAACTGCATAATTGCTCCCCTATTAGCCTCCAAACTATTTCATTTCCCCCAACACTTTATAAGGGGACCCATAATAGCCTCTATAATGCATGAGTCACCCCTTCCCTATATGTTATATCTGCCATTGCACCATCCTGATGCATTTCAGCAAATAAAGACACACCAGCTGAACAGGTTTAATATACCTAGACTTTATCCTTTCTCAGCCATTTACTCTAAGCCCCATCTCCTCATGGACTTCTGTCCCAAGTTTACTTTTTGGCGTACATGTCCAGCCTCCTGTGTAATGACATAGAGGGCATTTCATACAACCAATGGCATTGTCACACCCAATCAGGCCAGGTAATCCACCGCAAGTTTGAAAAACCTTAGATTTGGCAAAATTAATCAGTGCTGACTTTCAATCACCTTTGGCTGATGCCAATGACAATATCGGATCTGATTATCTGTTGTATGGTATTGGCTTACAAATGCTGATGTAAAATACTGAGTGGTGTGTGGGGGGTGGGGGGGACTTAATTGGTGAGGAGGAGACCACAGCTTCTTGTAATATGATTGAGTCAGCTGCTTGAAGGAGAAATTACTCCTGGTCGCTGCCTTCAAAAGGAGAGCAAAGAAGGAATCACAGACAAAACTTGTCATTGCTTTTTAGCTCCTTGCTCTATAGTAGTAGCGAGTGGACAGGCAGCTAAAAAAAAAACACAAGTTCTCCCACCACAGCCTTTGAGATCACATGGGATTAGTGATGAGTGAGCACTAAAATGCTCGGGAACTCGTTGTTCGAGTCGAGCAAATTGGAATGCTCGAGTGCTCGGACCGAGAAACGAGCCCAATGTAAGTCTATGGGAAACTCGAGCATTTTTCCGGCGGCCCCCCCGGCGGTCTGCAGAGGGCCTAAAAATTGCCAAAATCGATGGGAACAGTGCTCAAATGACATGTGAACAGCATGGGGAAGAACCGTGGAAGCATTTCTGACTCCCAGGTCACTGCTGTGAACAACATTGTCAGAGGTATTACGCCACTTTTACGGACTCACAATAAAGCATATAAAAACGAAACCAGAATGGATTTTCCTGGGAACTATGTTAAGGAACATCATTTCCAGGGTAATGACTTGTATATAAGGCAAAATAAATAAATAACCAACAACAAAAATACTCTTCCACACCTTGGGCTATGTTCACATGTAGCGTTTTTGATGTGTTTCTGCACTTTTGCATTGCTTTCAACCGTGACAAATGCATTCACCGAGAAATGTCATTTTAACATTTCACAACCTTATCTGGTCATGTGATGTGTGAGACATGATCAGACACATCCTGTTTCATTTATGAAGGAGGGATTTTGAAAGTCACAAATCATATTTTTATAGGGCCATCAGGCAGCCTTTACTATTCTTAAAGGGCCATCAGTGTGCCCTCGCTATTCAGTGTGCCCATTATTAGGAAGTGGGCCTCCCATATTGTTGGCCTATGCAGTGAATGCAAAGGCTGAAAAAAATTGGGAGGCACTCCAATGCCTCTTGGAAGAGACGTAGAGGGCCTCATGAAAAAATGTTCCCATTATTAGGAAGTGGGTCTCCCATAGTGTTGACCTATGCAGTGAATGCAAGGGCTGCCAAAAATTGGGAGGCACTCCAATGCACCTTGGAAGAGACGTGGAAGTCAGAGGGCCTCCTGAAAACAATGTTCCCATTATTAGGAAGTGGGTCTCCCATTGTGTTTGCCTATGTAGTGACTGCAAGGGCTGCCAAAAATTGGGAAGCACTCCAATGCCCCTTGTAAAAGACGAGGAGGAGGGCCTCATAAAAAAATGTTCCCATTAGAAAGTAGCGGGTGTCCTATACTTGTAATGCCCATGCACTAAGTGTATGGGCTGACAAACATTTACCCCTAGGGGTATACATGAACATAATGTTTAAAAAATTTTTTTTACGGCCATCATAAACACCCTGTAAAAAAATGATGTGGATGTTGCATCATGGACCACGGCCACCCTGGTGATATGGTGGTGGAGGATGAGGATGAGGAGAGGAGGATGACAAGAGCTATAGCCAAAATCAGGAAGCGTATACCCATGTGTGGGTGTGAAAAGGTGCATGGGAATACACCTTCCAAAAAAGACACTGGATTTGAGTTTATGTTATGCTGCTATCATTCAGTGGTGTTGAAAAGTCTGGCCCAATTCAGCCCTTGTTCATTTTTATAAGAGTCAGCCTGTCAGCATTTTCAGTTGACAGGCGGATGCGCTTATCAGTTATAATTCCACCAGCGGCACTAAAAACCCGCGCTGACAAAACGCTAGTGGCAGGGCAGGCCAGGCCCTCCAAGGCATAGAGAGCCAGATCATTCCACGTGTCCAGCTTGGATACCCAATAATTGTAAGGCACAGAGGAATCACAGAGGACTTTGATATGGTCGGCAAGGTATTCCCTCAGCATCTTCCCAAACTTTGCACTCCTTTGAGAATATCCCACGCCTCAGGGCCTGTGCGATGGAAGGGCTGAGAAAACTCTCCCAGAACTTTGACTGTGTTCCCCAACCTCTGCTGGATTGAAGCTGTGTCTCTCTCGCCTGTACTCCTTGGTTGTCCAACGAACTGTGACCTCTGCCACAAGCGCTTTCAGATGGGAATTTTTTTAATAGTTCCGCAACAAGGGCCTTCTGGTGCTGCCTCATTTTTGTAGACTTGTCTGCCTCAGGAAAAAGAGATATAAAGTTCTCCTTATAGCATGGGTCTAGAAGTGTCACCAACCAGTAATGACTGTCACACAAAATTTTGAGAACGTGAGGGTCACGGGAAAGGCAGCGTAACATAAACTCAGTCATGCGTGTCAGACTGCTAACAGGCAAGACTTCCATGTCCTCACCAAGAGGATGACTGACCATGCTCTCCTCCTCCTCCTTGTCCTCAGGCCATCCATGCTGACAGTTGTGCAGGTAGTACCGTCTATAGCGCAGGAAACTAGCTCCTGTTCTTCCTCCTCCTCCTCTTCCTCATTTTCACACAATCCATGTTGGGATGAGATGAGGCTGGGCTGTGTGTAATCACCCTGTATAGTTCCTTGCTCCATCTTATCGTGCTCCGCCTGCATGGCATCCTCTTTGATTGTGAGCAGAGAGGAATTCAGAAGACAGAAAAGCGGGATGGTGACGCTAATTATGGCGTCATCGTCGCTCACCATCTTGATGGAGTCCTCAAAGTTTTGGAGGATGGTACAGATGTCTTACATCCATGTCCACTCCTGAGGTCTTATGTGTGGAGTCTGAATTGAATACTGACAGCCTTGTTGATGCTGGTAGTCAACAACTGCCCTCTTCTGCTCACAAATGCTTCCCAACATATGCAGTGTAAAGTTCCAATGCGTGGGGGCATCACACACCAGTCTCTGAGCCGGAAGCTGCAAACGCTGCTGAATTACACGTCCTCGGCCCCTGTATGCACCATCACAATGATGTCCACTTCCCCGTCCCTTGCCACGCATCTTGCCTATTTTTAATGGAGGACAATATTTTCCATGTTCACAAGAAATGGCTGATTTTGGAACGCAGTTATATGTGATACATCTGACAGAGAACCACAATTTTAAATAGCAGGCCTGTAATTTGCTAATACTATCCTTCACAGACACCTAGTGTGAATAGCTTGACTGACACACTGCAACGAAATGAAAATGGAAAAAATGTCTGGTTTTCGAACACTCTTATAGGTGTTACGTCTGACAGAGAACCACGGTTTTAAATAGCAGGCCTGTTATTTGCTAATACTATCCTTCACAGACACATAGTGTGAATAGCTTGACTGACACACTGCAACAGAATGGAAAAGGAGGCCAATACTTTCCACATTCAGTTTAGATTTCTGGAATTTTATCGCTGAAATATGGAACATATCTGGCTTTATTCCACAGTGAGAACAAACAAATGGAGCAGAAAACTGATGTACTCTGGATTGCTTTTTAAGCAAATAACCAGGATTAAGATCAAAACATTTTTTTCCCTGACCCCTGATATCTGGGGCTTTGTCTACAAATATCTGTAAGAACAACAGCAGCAGGAAAGCTCAATGGACCCTCTTGCACTATATGCACTGCAGTCTGCCACATGCACTGTCTGCCTACCTAATTCCTGCTATCACCACTGAATATATGCAGCTGGATTAGTCCTCAGAAGGACTGTTAGTTCAGTTGGATATATATATATAAAGTATGTTGTGGAATACCTATCCTAACTATGAAGAAGCAAATCTCTCTCTGATTCAGCAGAACCTCTCTCTACTCTGCCTGGTTCTGGAGTAGACTGTGACGAGCATGGCGGCCCCCGGTCTTATATACACCTGATGATGCTGTGCGGCTAGCCAATCACTGTAATGCACACAACCAACATGGCTACGGCATTACAGAGCATGGCAGGCAATCCCTGAATGTTCATTGGCTCTCTAAAGAGAGCCAAACATGCAGACCCGCGTTCCCAGCTGAGCAACCCGGATGTATTCGCCGAGAAACAAGCTCGTTGAGCACAGTAATGCTCGGGCGAGTACCGAGTAGTGGCGAGCACGTTCGCTCATCACTACATGGGATTAAATAGAATTGTGACTGCAAGTATTTGGTGGGGAAGTGGCAAAGCCATTACCCACAGCAGTGTGCACATAGAAATGACACAGGGGCTCTGTTACAGCAAAGATTGGCAAATGCAGCCCATCAGGAAGAGCCGAAGGTAAAGATTTGGTGATTATAGTATGCATCCCAACTATTTATGTCTGTCTTTCAGTAACATGGTGAATTCCCCTAATATAATTCTCCTTTTTCCCATTACAATGACTGGACAAATTTGATATAATCCATAATGACTAGTGATGAGCGAACGTGCTCGCCACTTCTCGGTACTCGCCTGAGCATCACTGTGCTCGACGAGCTCGGCGAGAATTTCCGGGTTGTTTGGGTGGGAACTCGGGTCCCCTCCCTGCATGTTTGGTGCTCTTTAGAGAGCCAATGAATATGCAGGGATTTCCTGCCACACACTGTAATGTCGTAGCCATGTTGGTTATGGCATTACAGTGATTGGCTGGCCGCACAGCATCATCGGGTCTATATAAAACCTGGCAACGCTATGCTCATCATAGTGTACCCCGGAATCAGGAAGAGTAGAGGTGCTGGTGCGTCAGGGAGAGATTTGCTTCTTCACAGTTAGCATAGGTATTCCACAACATACAGTACAGACCAAAAGTTTGGACACACCTTCTCATTTAAAGATTTTTCTGTATTTTCATTATTCTAACAATTTTACATTCACACTGAAGGCATCAAACCTATGAATTAACACATGTGGAATTATATACTTAACAAAAAAGTGTGAAACAACAGAAAATATGTCTTATATTCTAGGTTCTTCAAAGTAGCCACTTTTTGCTTTGATGACTGCTTTGCACACTCTTGGCATTCCCTTGTTGAGCTTCAAGAGGTAGTCACCGGAAATGGTCTTCCAACAATCTTGAAGGAGTTCCCAGAGATGCTTAGCACTTGTTGGCCCTTTTGCCTTAACTCTGCGGTCCAGCTCACCCCAAACCATCTCGATTGGGTTCAGGTCTGGTGACTGTGGAGGCTAGGTCATCTGGCGATGCACCCAATCACTCTCCTACTTGGTCAAATAGCCCTTACACAGCCTGGAGGTGTGTTTGGGGTCATTGTCCTGTTTAAAAATAAATGATGGTCCAATTAAACGCAAACCGGATGGAATAGCATGCCGCTGCAAATGCTGTGGTAGCCATGCTGGTTCAGTATGCCTTCAATTTTGAATAAATCCCCAACAGTGTCACCAGCAAAGCACCCTCACACCATCACACCTCTTCGTCCATGCTTCACGGTGGGAACCAGGCATGTAGAGTCCATCCGTTCACCTTTTCTGCGTCACACAAAGTCACGGTGGTTGGAACCAAAGATCTCAAATTTGGATTCATCAGACCAAAGCACAGATTTCCACTGGTCTAATATCCATTCCTTGTGTTCTTTAGCCCAAACAAGTCTCTTCTGCTTGTTGCCTGTCCTTAGCAGTGGTTTCCTAGCAGCTATTTTACCAAGAAGGCCTGCTGCACAAAGTCTCCTCTTAACAGTTGTTGAAAAGATGTTTCTGCTGCTAGAATTCTGTGCAGCATTGTCCTGGTCTCTCATCTGAGCTGCTGTTAACCTGCGATTTCTGAGGCTGGTGACTCGGATAAACTTATCCTCAGAAGCTGAGATGACTCTTGGTCTTCATTTCCTGGGGCGGTCCTCATGTGAGCCAGTTTCTTTGTGGCGCTTGATGGTTTTTGGCAACTGCACTTGTGGACCCTTTCAAAGTTTTCCCAATTTTTTCGGACTGACTGACCTTCATTTCTTAAAGTAATGATGGGCACTCATTTTTCTTTACTTAGCTGCTTTTTTCTTGCCATAATACAAATTCTAACAGTCTATTCAGTAGGACTATCAGCTGTGTATCAACCAGACTTCTGCACAACACAACTGATGGTCCCAACCCCATTTATAAGGCAAGAAATCCCACTTATTAAACCTGATAGGGCACACCTGTGAAGTGAAAACCATTTCTGGTGACTACCTCTTGAAGCTCATCAAGAGAATGCCAAGAGTGTGCAAAGCAGTCATCAAAGCAAAAGGTGGCTACTTTGAAGAACCTAGAATATAAGACATATTTTCAGTTGTTTTTAGTTAAGTATATGACTCCACATGTGTTAATTCATAGTTTTGATGCCTTCAGTGTGAATGTACAATTTTCATAGTTATGAAAATACAGAAAAATCTTTAAATGAGGTGTGTCCAAACTTTTGGTCTGTACTGTATATACAGTATATATCAATCTGAACTAACAGTCCTTCTGAGGACTAATGCAGCTGCATATATTCAGTGGTGATAGCAGGAGTTAGTCAGGCATGCAGTGTATGTGGAAGACTGCAGTGCATATAGTGCAAGAGGGTCCATTGAACGTCCTGTTAGTATAGGTATTCCACAACATATAAATATATATATATATATATATATATATATATATATGTATATATACTGAATGTTTATATATTCATCTGAACTAACAGTCCCTCTGAGGACTAATCCAGCTGCATGTAATCAGTGCTAGGCAGGCAGGCAGTGTATGTGGAAGACTACAGTGTATGATACAGCACAAGAGGGTCCAATGAACGTCCTGTCTGCTGCTGCTGTAATAATTACAGATATTTGTAGACATAGCCCCAGATATCAGGCACCAGGGCAAATTTTTTTTTTATCTTAATCCTGGTTTGCTTAAAAAGCAATCCCGAGTACACCATTTTTCTACTCCATTTGCTTGTTCTCAATACAGAATTTAGCCAGATCTATTCCATATTTCAGACTCTGCAGATAACCCCAAAAAGGCCATTTGCACCACCTGCCAGGCCAGCATCAGCAGGCGTAGCAAAACTATCAGTCTGACCACCAGCAGCATGGCAGCACATGGCAGCAAAGCAACCGACTAAGTGGGCCGAACCCCAAGGTCCAGCAACAGTGTCTGCGAGTGACACCACTGCTTGTTCCGCTGTTGTGCATGCACGCCAATCCCCTGTCCATGGCACATGCTAAGATACCTCCCGTCCTGCACCTATTGTTGAACACTCTCAACTACCACCATCAGCAAGCATGCCCACATCCTTGTCCCAGTGCAGCGTTCAGTTGTACCTACCCCAGTTCTTGGAGCGTAAGCGCAAATATGCAGCCAACGCCAGACAGGCCACACTGCTAAATTCACACATTTCACAAATGTTTGCACTCAACATGTTGCCTTTTAGGTTCATGGAGACTGAAGCTTTCTGCAGCCTGATGGCAGCGGCCGTCCCTCGGTACTCGGTCCCCAGCCACCACGATTTCTCTCGGTTTGACGTCCCTGCATTACATGAGCATGTGTCCCACAACATTAGACGTGCCCTCAACAACGCAGTTACTGGGACAGTCCACCTAACCATGGACACGTGGACAAGTGCTTGTGGGCATGGATGATGCATCTCGCTGATGGCACACTGGGTTAAAATAGTGGAAGCCAGAAACCAGTCAAACCTTGGGAAAGAACACGTCCTCCCAATGTCAAGGATTGCAGGCCCTGGGTCAATCAGGGTTGCCCCCACATTCTACAGCTCCTGCTTCTCCTCCTCTTCAGCCTCCATCTTCGAAATGACCACATCAGTCGCAAGCTGGAAGCACTGCAGCACTGCCTCGGCAAAGAGGCAACAGGCTGTGCAGAAGCTAGAAGACAAACTGCACAACGCTGAAGAGTTTTGGACAGCTGTGAAAGAGCAGTCAGATCTGTGGCTGGCACCGCTGACACTACAATCAGGCATGGTCGTGTGTGACAATGGCTGGAACCTGGTGGCGAGGCGAGCTCACACACGTACCATGCCTGGCCCATGTGCTTAACCTCGTGGTTCAGCGGTTTCTCAAAACCTACCCGGATCTATCGGATCTGCTTGTCAAAGTATGCCGCCTGTGTTCCCATTTTAGAAAGTCAACTACAGCTTTTACCGCTCTTGCCATGCTTCAGCATCATTTGCAGCTTCCAGCTCACCGACTGATCTGCGATGTCCCCACATGGTGGAACTCTACATTGCAGATGTTGGGAAGGATTTGTGAGCAGAAGAGGGCAGTTGTTGACTACCAGCATCAACAAGGCTGTCGGTATTCAGGTCAGACTCCACACATAAAACCTCAGGAGTGGACATGGATGTTAGACATATGTACCATCCTCCAAAACTTTGAGGACTCCACCAAGATCGTGAGCGGCGAAGACGCCATAATTAACGTCATCATCCCGCTTCTCTGTCTTCTGAAAATGCTCTTTGCTCACAATTAAAGAGGATGCATTGCTGGCAGAGCACGATGAGATGGAGCAAAGAACCATACAGGGTGATACCACACAGCCCAACGTGGATTGGGTGACAATGAGGAAGAGGAGGAGGAGGAAGAAGAACAGGAGCTAGTTTCCTGCGCTATAGACGGTTCTACCTGCACAACTGTCATACCGTCTGTTCAGCGTCGATGGCCTGAGGACAGACAGGAGAAGGAAGAGGAGGAGGATGAGGAGGAGAGCATGGTCATTCGTCCTCCTGGTGAGGAAACGGAAGTCTTGCCACTTTGCAGTCTGGCACACATGGCTGAGTTTATGTTAAGCTGCCTTTGCTGTGACCCTCGCGCTATCCAAATTTTGGGTGACAGTCATTATTGGTTGGTGACACTTCTAGACCAACACTACAAGGAGAACTTTCTGTCTCTTATTCCCACGCAGGACAGGCCTAACAAAATGGGGCAGTACGAGAAGGCTCTTGTTGCGGAATTATTAAAAAAATTCCCGTCTGAAAACACTGGTGGCAGAGGTCACAGTTCATTGGACAACCAAGGAGAACAGGCGAGAGAGACACAAATGCAATCCAGCAGAGGCAGAGGAACACTGTCAAAGTTCTGGGACAGTTTTCTCAGACCCTCCCATCGCACAGGCCCTGATGCGCGGGGTACTCTCCCAAGGAGGGAAAAATTGCAGAAGATACTGAGGGAGTACCTTGCTGACCATGCCAATGTCCTCTGTGATTCCTCTGTGCCTTATAATTATTAGGTATCCAAGCCGAACACGTGGCATGAACTGGCTCTCTACCCCTTGGAGGTCCTGGCCTTCCCTGATGCTAGCGTTTTGTCAGAGCGGGTTTTTAGTGCCACCGGTGGAATTATAACTGATAGGCGCATCCGCCTGTCAACTGAAAATGATGACAGGTTGACTCCTATAAAACCACACCGAATGACAGCAGCGTGTCTTTTTTTGGGAGGTCTCACTCTATTCCCATGCACCTCAGTCTTCACACCCAGACATGGGTATACACTTACTGATTTTGTCTATTTGCTCTTGTCCTCCTCCTTCTCCGCATTCTCATCCTCCACTACCATATCACCCCCATAAGCACCATATCAACATATCTATGTCTCTTGCAAGGGACATTCGACTTCGAGTTCCTCCAATTTTTTGGCAGCCGTTGCTTCACTGGATAGGCAAACAGTATGTGAGACACACTTCCTAATAATTGGGAACATAGAGGTCAGAGGGCCTCCTGAAAACAATGTCTCTTGCAAGGGGCATTGGAGTTCCTACAAATTTTTGGCAGCCGTTGCTTCAATGCATAGGCAAACAGTATGGGAGACCCTCTTTTTTCCAATGGGAATATGTCGTTACTGAGGCCCACCTCTATGTGTCTTTAAATTGTTAGTGGGGTTTTTCCTAAATTTTGGCAGCCGTTGGATTCACTGCATACCCTATAACTGAATAGCAGAACCTCTCCTTTCTAATGTGAACATGTCGTACTCGTTATTGTGGCCCAGCTCTATGTGTCTTTAAATTGTTAGTGGAGTTTTTCCCAAATTTTGGCAGCCCTTGCAGTCACAGCATGGGCATTACCACTATAGGAGACCCGCTCCTTTATAATGGGAACATTTTTATCACTGAGACCCTCCTCTATGTCTCTTCAAAGGGGTATTGGGTTGCGTCCAAATTTTTGGCAGCCCTTGCAGTCACTGCATACGCAATAAAAGTATAGGAGACCCACTTTTTAATAATGGGAACAACAAAGCATAGCCGACTGCTGGCCCTTTAAGAATAGTAAGGCTGTAAAAATAGTGTTTGTAACTTTCACAATCCCTCCTTCATAAATGAAACAGGATGTGTTTGATGATGTTTCACACACCACATGGCCAGATAAGGTTGTAAATTATTAAAATGATATTTCCTGGTGAATGCATTTGTCTTGGTTGAAAGCAATGCAAAAGTGCAAAAACGCATGAAAAACGCTACATGTGAACATAGCCCAAGGTGTGGAGGAGCATTTTTGTTTTTGGTTGTTTTTTCTGCCTTATATACAGTACAAGTCATCCATGCTGTTCCAATGTCATTTGAGCACTGTTCCCATCAATTTGGGCAATTTTTAGTCCCTCTGCAGACCGCCGGGGGGAGCCGCCGGAAAAATACTCGAGTTTCCCATAGACTTACATTGGGCTCGTTACTCGGACCGAGCACTCGAGCATTCCAATTTGCTCGACTCGAACAACGAGTACCCGAGCATTTTAGTGCTTGCTCATCATTAATAATGACCTGTACTATAATACTCATTTGTAATTTATGACAAAAAATATGAGGGCACTATTTAAATGGGAGCAAACAGACGCATACTGTGTAAGGACCATACAAACAAAGAAAAAAAGAAGTATGCAAATCTGTGAATCAATATATGCACAATAAATAGAAACATAATATTGATCAGTAAACAATAACCATAGATATGTCCCTTTCAGGGAAATAATGTTCCGAGAAATGCCACAAATATGGACCAATGCTATATAGCAAATGAGGCCTTCTAATAAACCCAAAACATAAGGTAAAGGATTAACACAGAAAGGCCCAGAACACATACAGAATGACTGTAAAAGAATATGTACAAAATGCATATAAGAGGAACCTGAAAATAGAGGCAATATGTAGTGGAGGAGAAAAGAACCCCAAACGTATCGCCACCCAATCTGTGGCTTCCTCAGGGGTAAAGGTCATTTGTATCATCAGTATTTGTGTCTGTCTTTCTGTAACATGGTGAAGTCACCTAATAGTATACCCCTTTTCCCCATTAACATGTCTGCACAAATTTGATATAATCAACAATGACCTGTACAATAATAACTGTAATATATCCCAGAATTGCTGATTGTTTGTTCATCTCACATAGTCAAAAACAGAACAAAAAACAGTCAAAACGGTACCAATGAACACTACAGCTAATCCTCCAAAACAAGCTCTCAGCTCAGTTAACGGAATAAAAAATATACTGGTAGCTCTCAACTAGTGTTGAGCGAGTATGTTCTGTTAACCCTTTCGGCGAGTAAGCTCGAGCCGAGCTCCGAGTATTTACAGCTGCTCGGTGATAAAGTTAATTCGCTCCCGTGTGCATGATTTACAACTGTTTGACAGCTTTATTACATGTGAGGAATGTCTATTTCTTACACATTCCTCCCATGGAATAAAGCTGTCAAACAGTTGCAAATCATGCACAAGGGAGTGATTTAACCTTATCAATGAGCAGCTGTAAATACTCGGAGCTCGGCCCGAGCATACTCAGACAGAACATACTCGCTCAACACTACTCTCAACCTACGGAAACAGAAAACAAATGATGGAGTTTTATATATGTCAAATAGTGAAACATTAAAATTAGTGATGAGCGAGCACTAAAATGCTCGGGTGCTCGAAGCTCGGGTCGAGCACATTGGAATACTCGGGTGCTCGACCTGAGCAACGAGCCCAATGTAAGTCTATGGAAAACTCGAGCATTTTTCTGGCGGTCCCCCCCAGCGGTCTGCAGAAGGTCAAAAATTGCAGAAATCGATGGGAACAGTGCTCAATTAAACGTCAGGCAGGCAGAATATATAGGCAGACAGGCAGGCAGGGTATATAGGAGGGTACTTGAAAACCACAGCAAGGCACTTGGAACACACTAGTGCCCTGCGATTTTCATGCACCCTCTCTCTTTAACCCCTAAACAACATCTGATGTACTAATACGCGTCTGTGCCCTGGGACTTAAGAGCCAGACCCGTGTTAGTACGTCATGGCGATCGTGCGCGCACACAGGCTGTGCGGGCGCGATCGCCGCCCGGTGTCAGCTGATTGTCACTGCTGACACCCGATACTATGTGCAGGGAGCGGCCCTGCACCGCTCCCAGCACATTAACCCCCGCGATGCTGCGATCGAAGTCGATCGAAGCCGATCGCAGCATTGCGGGGGCAAGGGGAGGTGATCGCAGATACTCACCTCCTCTTCCGGCTTCCAGCGCTGTCTGCAAAGGCTTCCCAGGTGTTGCCATGATGACCCGATGTCGTCATGACAACATCCGGGTCACCAGGCAGCAGGAAGATTGTTTGGACATGCGCAGTGCATCTCCAAACAATCTGATTCCCGTCCAGCGCTGACAGCCTGCATGACACAGGGATGGTGCTGCATTCCTGTGCCATGCAGGCGATCAGAGAAAAAAAAATGAAAGTCCCAGAGTGGGACAGAGTAAAAAAGTGTAAAAACACCCAGAAAGTGAAAAAAAAAAAAAAAAATAGCAAAAAAAAAAAAAATAATAATCCACCAAAAATAAAAATATAATGTACCCATCAATAAATATTATTATAAAAAAAAACAAAAAAAACAATAAAAGTACACATATTTGTTATCGCCGCATCTGGAACAACCTGACCTATAAAATTGTTCCACTAGTTAACCCCTTCAGTGAACACGGTAAAAAAAAAAAAAAAAAACGAGGCAAAAAACAATGCTTTATCACCATACCGCCAAACAAAAAATGGAATAACACGCGATCAAAAAGACAAATATAAATAAAAATGGTACCGCTGAAAACATCATCTCGTCACGCAAAAAACAAGCCAAGACACAGCTCGATCAGCCAAAAAATAAAAAAGTTATAGCTCTCAGAATAAAGCTATGCTAAAAAATATTTTTTTCTATAAAATTGCTTTTATTGTGTAAAAGTGCAAAACATAGAAAACCTATATAAATGTGGTACCGCTGTAAACGTACTGACCCAAAGAATAAAGCTGCCTTATCAATTTTACCACACGCGGAACAGAATAAAAAAAAACAAAAAAAACACAATTCCTGAATTGTTGGTTTTTGTTTATTCTGCCTCCCAAAAATCGGAATAGAAAGCGATCAAAAAATGTCACGTGCCTGAAAATGGCATCAATAACAACGTCAACTCATCCCGCAAAAAACAAGCCATCACATGACTGTCTGCCAAAATATGGAAAAATTATAGCTCTCAAAATATGGCGAAGCAAAAAATAGATTTTACAAAAAATGCATCTTTTAGTGTGTGACAGCTGTCAGTCATAAAAACCCCATATGATTCTGGTACTGCTGTAATCACATCGACCCGAAGAATAAAGTCGTCTAATCACTTATACAGCACGAGGGTGAGGATTGGGCTAGGGTTAGGGCTGGGTTAAGGGTTAGGGTTGTGCTAGGGTTAGGGTTGTGCTAGGGTTAGGGTTGTGCTAGGGTTAGGGTTCTGCTAGGGTTAGGGTTGTGCTAGGGTTAGAGTTGTGCTACGGTTAGGGCTGGGGTTGGGGTTAGGTTTGGGGTTAGGGTTGTGATGGGGTTGGGATTTTTTTCAAAAGAAAAAAAGATGACGATATGGCGACTAGTGTTGAGCGCAAGTGCTCGCTACTTGAGTTTGCATCGGGTGCTCTGGTATGCATTGAGTATCGTGGGTATTTGAGTGACATGCTCGAGTCTCTGCGCCATAGGCTTCGTGGCCCAAAAAACTTTACAGGGATTGCCTGCCATGCACGAGCGATCCCCGCATGTTTTTTTTTGGGTGTCTAATAACCGTGAAACATGCGGAGCAGGGACTCGAGCATGCCACTCGAGCACACGCTGTACATGGTGCATACCTGAGTACCCGATGCAAACTCAAGTAGTGAGCACTTGCGCTCAAGACCAATGACAACTTATTCAATATGATGACCTAATGTAAACAAATTCTGTGTCGTACCTCTGGGTTCAAAATGTTCACTATACACCTTAATAAAATCCTTGAGGGGTATAGTTTCCAAAATCGTGTCACTTGTGGGGAGCTCCACTGTTTAGGCACATCACGGGCTCTCCAAACGCGACATGGTGTCCGCTAACAAATTGAATGGAAAATCGGCTCAAATTGTTAGCGGACGCCATGTTGCGTTTGGAGAGCCCCTGCGTGCCCAAACTTTGGAGCTCCCCCACAAGTGACCACATTTTGGAAACTAGACCCCCCAAGGCACCTATCCAGATGCATAGTGAGCACTTGGAACCCCCAGGTGCTTCACAAATTGATTCATAAAAATGAAAAAGTGTTTTTTTTTTCACTTTTTCATTTTTACGAATCAATTTGTGAAGCACCTGGGGGTTCCAAGTGCTCACTATGCATCTAGATAGGTGCCTTGGGGGGTCTAGTTTCCAAAATGGGGTCATTTGTGGGGGAGCTCCACTGTTTAGGCACATCAGGTGCTCTCCAAACTCAACATGGTGTCCGCTAACAATTTGAGCCGACAATTTGTTAGCGGATACCATGTTGCATTTGAAGAGTCCCTGTGTGCCCAAACATTGGAGCTCCCCCACAAGTGACCCCATTTTGGAAACTAGACCCCCCAAGGCACCTATCTAGATGCATGGTGAGCACTTGGAACCCCCAGGTGCTTCACAAATTGATTCATAAAAATGAAAAAGTGTTTTTTTTTTCACTTTTTCATTTTTACGAATCAAAATAAAAAAAATTGTGAAAATAAAAAAAATTGGGTCTAAAATAACATTTTTGTGAAAAAGTTAAATGTTCATTTTTTTCTTCCACATTCAAAAAATTCCTGTGAAGCACCTGAAGGGTTAATAAAGTTCTTGAATGTGGTTTTGAGCACCTTGAGGGGTGCAGTTTTTAGAATGGTGTCACTTTTGGGTATTTTCTGTCATAAAGACCTCTCAAAGTGACTTCAAATGTGATGTGGTCCCTAAAAAAATGGTTTTGTAAATTTTGTTGGAAAAATGAGAAATCGCTGGTCAACTTTTAACCCTTATAGCTCCCTAACAAAAAAAAATTTTGGTTCCAAAATTGTGCTGATGTAAAGTAGACATGTGGGAAATGTTATTTATTAACTCGTTTGTGTGACATATCTCTCGGATTTAAAGGCATAAAAATTAAAATTTTGAAAATTGCAAAATTTTGAAAATTTTCGCCAAATTTCCATTTTTTTCACAAATAAACGCAAGTGATATCGAAAAAATTTTACCACAATCATGAAGTACAATATGTCACGATAAAACAATCTCAGAATCAGGGGGATCCGTTGAAGCGTTCCAGAGTAATTACCTCAAAAAGTGACAAGTGGTCAGAGTTGTAAAAATTGGCCTGGTCATTAACATGCAAACCACCCTCGGGGCTTAAGGGGTTAAAAAAGCCGACAATTCATCAGCGACATACACCGGTACCCGACAATGTAGAACAGAAAGAATTAAGCATCACACATAGATTAGATAGATAGAAACATGTCAGTCACATATATAATAAGTACAGTGACAATGTTGGTTACTGTACTTGTTATTTAGTGTTAAATTAAAGGATTTATTAAAAAAATAATAATAATACTGTTTTCAATGCACCCGTCTCTTTAAAAAAGGCGGCCGGCAATTCATCAGCGGCTTACTTCTGTACCCGACAATTTAGAACAGAAAGAATAGAGCATCACACATAGATTAGATACATAGAAACATGTCAGTCACATATATAATAAGTACAGTGATAGTGTTGGTTACTGTACTTGTCATTTAGTGTTAAAATAAAGGATTTTTTAAAAAAAAAACAGGCGTGGGGTTCCCAATAATTTTTGTCTCTAGCGGAGGTTAAGCAGATGGCTGGGGCAGATGTTTGAAGCCTGGGAAGGGGGTAATACCCACGGAGCTTCCCAGGCTACTAATATCAGCCCCCAACTGAATACTTAGGCTTTACCAGCTATTAAAATGACGTGGGGTCCCCCCTATTTTAATAGCTAGCAAAGGCTAGGCAGACAGCTGGGGGCTGATATTAATAGCCCAGGAAGGGTGCCGTGAATATAGGCCCCCTCCGAGGCTAGAAACACCAGCCGTCAGCCGCCCCAGAAATGGCACATCCATAGGCCAATTCTGGCACTTAGCCTTGCTATTCCCTCTGCCCTGTAGTGGTGGCAGTGGGGTAATAGGGTTGAAGTTGATGTCAGCTTATAATGCCAGCTGACATCAAGCCCAGGTTAGTAATGGAGAGGCGTCTATAAGACACCCCCATTACTAACCCCATATTCAAAGTTAAAAAAAACACAAACACCCAGAATAAAGTCCTTTAATTGAAAAAAGCACACAATTCTTTAATGTTCTAAATTAAACCATACTTACCATCACGCCCATTCCAGCTAAAGCCAATGTCTTCTGCAATAAAAGTAAAATAATAAACCAACATCATCCTTACCTTTCCATGGTTCCCACGACGGCTCCAGCTCTTCTACATTCACATAACAGGCTGGATCACAGCTGAAAGCTACCATGCAGCTTGCCATCCTGCAGACACTGAGAAGCGCTGGCATGCTTGCGCTCCTCAGTGTCTGGCTGTGACGGCATCCAGATGAGCCGAGGTCAAGTCCAATGAACTCAGCTCACCTCATGCACGTCACTGACAGTGTGGGAAAATTCTCCGGCTTTTCATGTTTCACTCTGAGCACTGTTCCCATCGATTTGGGCAATCACTGTAATGCCACAACCACCATGGCTGTGACATTACAGTGAGTGGCAGACAATCCCTGCATGATTGGTGCTCTAAATAGCGCCAAACATGCAGGACGGGGACCCTTGCTCCCGCCCGAGCATCGCGCAAGTACTCGGCGAGCTCTGAGCATCTCGAGTACTGAGATGCTCGGGTGAGTACCGAGCAGTGGCGAGCATGCTCGCTCATCACTAATTAAAACAAATCAAATAAATCAGCCATCACCAGAGTATCTATGAATGGGAAAGTACAAAGAGTGAGTGACTGGGTTCAGATGTCTGTATAAAAAAAGTCTTCCACAAATTGCAGATGTGTAGGAGCTTGTGTTCATTTATGTAAATGGTGGATAAGTGCATGAGCTGTTTCCATTGATATGCCCTAGTATTGTCTGTGAAATGCTGCTATTGAAAATCAAAATAATGGTCTGCAATTGTACATATAGGATCAGTGTACTGTCATTTGTACACATGGACAACACACTGATTGAAAATACAGCAGTGTGAACGAAGCTATAGAACAAGTGTTTCACTATCTACTATATAAAGGATATGGGCACTTTTAATATGACTTAACAATATGGGGAGTGACCTAGAGATGAGCGGTGTTCGACTAGAACTGTTCGCCAATCTCAAATTCGAGCTGTTTTGGGCGGTGTTCGAGTCGTTTAACGAACGCGAACGATTTGCAAAGAAGTCGGCTGTTCGAGGTTATGTTCGATAACTGTTCATGCACCAATAGCGTGTCCTGCATGTCTGGCGCTATTTAGAGCACCAATCATGCAGGGATTGTCTGCCACTCACTGTAATGCCACAGCCATGGTGGTTGTGGCATTACAGTGGTTGCCAAATCGATGGGTACAGTGCTCACAGTGAAACATGAAAAGCCGGCAATTCAGCAGCGGCATACACCGGTACCCGACAATTTAGAACAAAAAGAATAGAGCATCACACATAGATTAGATAGATAGAAACATGTCAGTCACATATATAAGAAGTACAGTGACAGTGTTGGTTACTGTACTTGTCATTTAGTGTTAAAGGATTTATTAAAAAAAAATAATAGTGTTTTCATGCACCTGTCTCTTTAAAAAAGCTGGCCGACAATTCAGCATCTGTACCCGACAATTTAGAATAGAAAGAATAGAGCATCACACATAGATTAGATAGATAGAAACATATCAGTCACATATATAATAAGTACAGTGACAGTGTTGATTACTGTACTTGTCACTTAGTGTTAAAATAAAGGATTTATTAAAAAAAAAATTGGCGTGGGGTTCCCCGTAATTTTAGTCTCTAGCGGAGGTTAAGCAGACGGCTGGGGCAGATGTTTGAATTCTGGGAAGGGGGTAATACCCACGGAACTTCCCAGCCCCCAGCTGAATACCTAACCTTTACTAGCTATTAAAATGTGGGACCCCCCAAAAAAATGACGTGGGGTTCCCCCTATTTTAATAGCTAGCAAAGGCTAGGCAGACAGCTGGGGGCTGATATTAAAAGCCCAGGAAGGGTGCCATGAATATTGGCCCCCTCCCAGGCTAGAAACACCAGCCGGCAGCTGCCCCTGAAATGGCACCCCTGAAACGGCTCCAGCTCTGCTACATTCACATGACGGGCTGGATCGCAGCCGAAAGCTGCCATTCAGCTTGCCATGCCGCAGACACTGAGAAGCGCAGGCATGCTTGCGCTCCTCAGTGTCTGGCTGTGACGGCATAAATATGAGCCGAGGTCATGTCCAATGAACTCAGCTCACCTCATGCATGTCACTGACAGCGTGGAAAATTCTCCTGCGCTTGAAGTGAGCGTGAGAGAATTCTCCTGCTGAAGCGCTGAGCGCAGGAGAATTTTCCCACGCTGTCAGTGACGTGCATGAGGTAAGCTCATGTCCAATGAACTCAGCTCACCTCATGCACGTCACTGACAGCGTGGGAGAATTCTCCTGCCATCAGCGCTTGAGCAGGAGAATTCTCCCATGCTGGGATGGCATTGAGATGACAGGCTGGATCGCAGCTGAACGCTGCCATCCAGCTTGTCATCCTTCAGAGACACTGCAGATCGCAAAAATGCCCCCGCTCTGCAGTGTCTATGAAGGACAGCATGCTTTTTTTAGGGAAAAATTAATTAAAAAATAATAAAAAAAATTAATAATTTAGGGACTGCATCTTTATTAACCCCTCACGTGGAGGGGTTAATAAAGATGCAGTCCCTAAATGTGTTTTTTAAAAAAATAAAATTATTGAATTTTTCACCAAAAATTTGATGTGGCCTTTCCCATATTTTTGTGTCCAGCCAGGTACAGCAGGCAGGAACGGGCTGCCCCCAACCCCCAGATGCCTATCTGTACCTGGATGGAAACAAAAATACAGGGAATCCCTTTTTTTAATTATTTCATGAATTTCATGAAATAATTAAAAAAAATTGCCCTGGGGCTTCGCCCTATTTTTGTGTCCAGCCAGGTACAGCAGGCAGGAACCGGCTGCCCCCAACCACCAGCTGACTATTTGTACCTGGCCGGACACAACTGTTATGTTCTGCTACCAGAGCTAAGGAAAGAGAGGAGATCTGTCCCTACGATAGAACTCAGCTGAATCCCTACGATGTAACAGGGAACCTGATCCTGCGATCAGACCTGCTAAAGTCCTAAGCTAGTCTGTACGAAGACCTATAGATGTGGGGGAGGAATCCCTACAAGTACTAAGGACTGGGAGGAATATGGGACACCTCCTAACTGAAATAGTAGCAGACAGACGAACAAACAAAATATAAAGAACATAGAGGTCAGTAAACCAAGCAAACTAACAGAGCAAGACACAGAGCACAGGCTAGCTAGAAAGTAGAAATACAATGAAGTCCAGCAAAGCCAGAAGGGCGGAGCAGGATAAATAGGCCAACAAGGTCATGTGACCAGCAAAGGAAAAAAAACCTAACAGCAAGGTTCTAACAGTACCCCCCCCTTCTAAGAGGATCCTCCGGATCCCCTAGGACCAGGCTTATCAGGAAATCTCCTGTGAAACGCTCTGATAAGTCTGGACGCGGAAACATCATCTGACCTCACCCAAGAGTTATCCTCGGGTCCAAAACCTTTCCAGGCCACAAGATACTGCAAACTACCTCTATACCGTCTAGAGTCAAGGATGCGAGAAATTTCATATTCCCCGTCCTCCACCACCGGAGGAACAGAGGCAGAGGCGTCACCATCCGACACAACAGCTTTTTTTAACAGAGAGACATGAAAGACCGGATTAATTCTCCAGGAGGTAGGAACCTCCAACCTAACAGCAGATTGGTTGACAACCTGAAGCACCTTAAAGGGCCCTACAAACTTGGGACCCAATTTCTTAGAAGGAATCCTCAACCGCAGATTCCTAGAGGACAACCAAACCATGTCACCAACAGCGAACAAAACCTCCTGTCGTTTCCTATCAAAGTAGTCTTTAGATTTTCTGTTGGCCTCCTGAAGATTACCACGCACATCCGTCCAAACTCTTTCCAAATCACCGGAAAAATTCTCCTCCTCAGGCACGGCAGATCCCAACTTGGAGAACGACCCAAACGACGGATGTCTCCCAGAACAACAAAAAAAAGGCGAACAACCAGCAGAAGAAGATGTATGATTGTTCAGAGCAAATTCGGCAAGTGGCAGAAACTCAGACCACCCCTCTTGATTGTCTGCCACAAAACAACGCAAGAACTGCTCAACATCCTGGTTTTTCCTTTCTGTCTGGCCATTAGATTCAGGATGATATCCGGACGAAAACGACAAATGAATTCCCAACCTGTCACAAAAGGCACGCCAAAAACGAGCCACGAACTGAGGACCCCTATCAGAAACAATGTCAGTAGGAACGCCATGAAGTCTGACAATTTCCTTGACAAAGGCCTTAGCGAGAGTTTTAGCGCAGGGCAGTTTGATGAAGGGAACCAAGTGACACATCTTACTAAAACGGTCCACGACCACCCAGATGACAGTAAAACCCTCAGAGGGGGGAAGGTCAGTTATAAAGTCCATAGCCAAATGTGTCCAAGGAGCACTGGGGACCTCCAAAGGACAAAGCAACCCCGCAGCAGGAGTATGTGAGGACTTAGATCTAGCACATACAGTACATTGGCGTACCCACTTAATGACTTCCTTCTGCCATCCAGGCCACCAAAAACTGCGACCCACCAGTCTCTTGGTCTCAGAGATTCCGGGATGACCTGCCAACCGAGATTCGTGACACTCAACAAACAAATCTCTCCTAAAGGTCCCAGGCACAAACAACCTCCCATGAGGAGTGTTAGATGGGGCATTCTCCTGAGCTTTAAGAATCTCATCTTCCAAAACGGAGTCTAAAGCAGCTATCACAACACCTTCTTGTAAAATGTTTTCCTCTTTCTCAGCACCGACTATGGGAGAAAAACTGCGAGACAAGGCATCCGCCTTAACATTCTTAGTACCAGGGATGTAAGTAACGGAGAAATTAAACCGCGAGAAAAACAGTGCCCACCTAGCCTGACGGGCATTCAGGCGCTTGGCAGCGTCAAGATATATCAGATTTTTATGATCCGTAAGAACCTGAACGGGAAATTCCGCACCTTCCAAGAAGTGGCGCCAGTGTTCAAATGCGAGTTTAATAGCCAATAATTCCCGATTACCAATATCGTAATTCAATTCAGTCTCCGAAAATTTTTTTGAAAAAAAGGCACAGGGATGTAATCCATCCCCGTTATCCTGAGACAATACTGCGCCAACCCCCACAGAGGAAGCATCAACCTCAACCAAAAACGGCCTAGTAACATCAGGCTGCATAAGGATGGGAGCAGAGGTGAACCTCTCCTTGAGATACACAAAAGCTTCAATGGCCTCAGAAGACCACTGAACCGCATCAGCACCTTTCCTGGTGAGATCAGTCAGAGGTTTGACAATACTAGAAAATTTTTTTATGAATTTTCTATAGTAATTGGCGAAACCCAAAAACCTCTGTATCGATTTCAAACCAATAGGCCTAGGCCATTCCTGCACAGCCTGAACCTTAACCGGATCCATCTCAAAACCTTTGCTGGAGATAATGTAGCCCAAAAAACTAATTCTCTGTACAGCGAACTCACATTTCTCCAGCTTAGCAAAAAGCGAATTGTCCATTAATAACTGTAATACCTCACGCACGCTCCGCCAATGAGACTCCAGATCTGGCGAATAAATCAAAATGTCATCCAAATACACAACCACATTTTTACCGATCAAAGGTCTAAGGATGTCATTAATCAGATTCTGAAAAAATGCAGGAGCATTAGTAAGACCAAAAGGCATAACCAGATTCTCAAAATGACCCACAGGAGTGTTAAAAGCAGTCTTCCATTCATCACCCTCCTTCATGCGCAACAGATTGTATGCCCCCTTAAGGTCAATTTTAGAGAACCACTTGGCCCCCAATAACTGGTTAAACAGATCAGGAATCAATGGCAGTGGGTAAGGATTGCATACCGTAATTTTGTTAATCTCACGAAAATCCAGACAAGGACGTAAACCGCCGTCCTTTTTTTTTACAAAAAAAAATCCAACCGCCACAGGAGACTTAGAGGGCCTAATGTGACCGGCGGCCAAGCTTGTCTGTATGTATTCCTCCAAAGCCTTCCTCTCGGGAATAGTAAGGTTAAATAAACGACTTTTAGGAAGAGTCGCTCCAGGGACAAATTCAATAGAACAATCATAGTCTCTATGGGGAGGCAAAACCTGCGATTCCTTCTCAGAAAAAACTCTCCAAAAATCCTGAATAGGAACAGGCAATTCTCCCCTATCCAAAGCTGCAATACGCCCGTTACAACACTTGTCATAACATTTATGGCTCCAGGATTTAATTTCACTGGTAGACCAATCCAGTACAGGATTGTGACATTTTAACCAAGGCAATCCCAATATTACTGGAGAAGGCAAGTTATTCAACACTACCAAATCCAATTTCTCATGGTGAACACCATTAATAGTGAGAGGAAATTCACAGACCTTGAGAGTAATATTCTTCAAAGGGGAGCCATCCACAGAAACCACAGCAATGGGGGATGATAAAGGTTCAGGTTTTAAATTGAGTTTTTCCACGAATCCCCCATCAATTACATTCAGTGTAGACCCGCAATCAACAAACACCCGAAATTCCATTAATTTTTCCTGAGCAATCGTGGAAGCAGCTAAAAATATACCCTTGGAATTTAAACAGGCAATACGGGCGTGACTGACCATTTTTTTTTCTTTCTTCATACGAAGCTCACAGCCTTTAATCAAATGACCAGATTTTCCGCAATAGAAGCACAAGCCTTTCGAAAAACGACGGTCTTTTTCTTGAGAGCGAGGTGCCACCGATCCAATCTCCATCGGTTCACCACTGTTAGTACACACATTATCATAACCAGAAACTGACATAGCAGAGGATTTGCTCTCATTAACCCTAGCACGCAGTCTTCTATCCACCCGTATAGCTAATTGCATAGCCTGTTGCAAATCCTCAGGTGTAGGATAAGCAATTAGCAGGTCTTTAACCCTTTCACTGAGCCCAGCAAGAAATAGACTTTTCAGAGCAGAATCGTTCCACCCTGTTTGAGTGGACCAACGACGAAAATGTGTACAATATTTTTCGACATTACCTGATCCTTGTTTTAAACGTCTCAACTCAGTCTCAGCTGATGCGACACGGTCAGGATCATCATATAATAGTCCTAAAGCAGTAAAAAAACTATCCACTGATCTGAAGCATGAATCACTAGGTTGCAAAGAAAAGGCCCACTCCTGAGGCTCTTTGCGCAAAAGTGACATTATAAACCCTACACGCTGGGATTCATCCCCAGAGGACTTGGGTCTCAAACGAAAATACAATAAGCAAGCATTTTTAAATGAAAAAAATTCTCGATGTTCACCAAAAAATAAATCCGGCAAACATACCTTAGGCTCCAAGAAATGTGCTCCAGAACAGTTACTCACGTGCTGACGGAGCTCGGTCACTTCCAGAGAGAGTCCCTGCAGGCGATGAGCCAAATCCTGAACCGACACCATGATGGAACAGAAAAATCTTTCCTTAGAGAATTTGCTGGCTGGACTTACTGTTATGTTCTGCTACCAGAGCTAAGGAAAGAGAGGAGATCTGTCCCTACGATAGAACTCAGCTGAATCCCTACGATGTAACAGGGAACCTGATCCTGCGATCAGACCTGCTAAAGTCCTAAGCTAGTCTGTACGAAGACCTATAGATGTGGGGGAGGAATCCCTACAAGTACTAAGGACTGGGAGGAATATGGGACACCTCCTAACTGAAATAGTAGCAGACAGACGAACAAACAAAATATAAAGAACATAGAGGTCAGTAAACCAAGCAAACTAACAGAGCAAGACACAGAGCACAGGCTAGCTAGAAAGTAGAAATACAATGAAGTCCAGCAAAGCCAGAAGGGCAGAGCAGGATAAATAGGCCAACAAGGTCATGTGACCAGCAAAGGAAAAAAAACCTAACAGCAAGGTTCTAACAACAACAATATAGGGAAGCCCTTTTTTCTTAAATTATTTCATGAATTTCATGAAATAATTAAAAAAAAAATACATGGGGCTTCGCCCTATTTTTGTGTCCAGCCAGGTACATCTAGGCAGCTGGGGGCTGGAATCCGCAGTGCAGGGAGGCCCAAGCTTTCTGGGCCCCCCCGCTGCAAATTGCTGTCTGCAGCCACCCCACAAAATGTCGCGTTCATAGAAGAGTCATCTTCTGGTGCTGTACCCAACTCATCCAGGGCCCTGGTGCGGTGGCTCACTGGGTAATAAAGGGGTTAGAACCAGCTTAGCATTATCAGCTGGCCCTAAGCCCGAAATTCATGGGGTCACGCCAATATTGGACATGACCGCCATGAATTTCTAATAAAGTATTTAAAGAAACACAGCACCCAGAATAAAGTTCTTTAATTGAAATAAACACACAATTTTTTAATGTTCTAAATTAAACCATACTTACCATCACGCCCATTTCAGCTGAAGCCAATGTCTTCGGCAATAAAAGTAAAATAATAAACCAACATCATCCATACCTTTCCATGGTTCCCACGACGGCTCCAGCTCTGCTACATTCACATGACAGGCTGGATCGCAGCAGAAAGCTGACATGCAGCTTGCCTTGCCGCAGACACTGAGTAGCACAGGCATGGATGCGCCATTTCTGGGGTAGCTGACGGCTGGTGTTTCTTGCCTGGGAGGGGGCAAATATTCATGGCACCCTTCCTGGGCTATTAATATCAGCCCCCAGCTGTCTGCCTAGCCTTTGCTAGCTATTAAAATAGGGGGGACCCCAAGTCATTTTTTTGGGGGTCCCCCATTTTAATAGCTAGTAAAGGCTAGGTATTCAGCTGGGGGCTGAAATTAGTAGCCTGGGAAGCTCCGTGGGTATTACCCCCTTCCCAGGCTTCAAACATCTGCCCCAGCCGTCTGCTTAACCTCCGCAAGAGACTAAAATTACGGGGAACCCCACGCCAATTTTTTTTTAATAAATCCTTTATTTTAACATTAAATGACAAGTACAGTAATCAACACTATCACTGTACTTCTTATATATGTGACTGACATGTTTCTATGTATCTAATCTATGTGTGATGCTTTATTCTTTCTATTCTAAATTGTCGGGTACCGATGCTGAATTGCCGGCCGGCTTTTTTAAAGAGACGGTGCATGAAAACACTATTATTTTTTTTAATAAATCCTTTAACACTAAATGACAAGTACAGTAAGCAACACTGTCTCTGTACTTCTTATATATGTGACTGACATGTTTCTGTCTAATCTATGTGTGATGCTCTATTCTTTCTGTTCTAAATTGTCGGGTACCGGTGTATGCCGCTGCTGAATTGCCGGCCGGCTTTTTTAAAGAGAGTGTCTTCTGAGCAGTTTGTAAGCTGTTGGACACCTTTGAAGGTGTTTTCTATGTGTTTCTATGTGTTTTTGTTTGCCTGCCATTGGTTTTAAGGGTGTTCGACGGTTTTCTAAGGTGTTCGACGAACAGTTCCACGAACATCCCGGTGTTCGACGAACTGAACCGAACCCGAACACTACGGGGGTGGCTCAACACTAGTGTGACCACTAAAAACTACCTAAGGAAGCATTAATGTCAAATATGGTCCTGTGTCTAATCAGCGCTGTATTCTCCTTTTTCCCCTAGTCTGTAGTGTGATATTACTCTGAGGACCATCTGTATAGACCTGTCACTGCCACTGTAGCATCACTTTGCGATGGTATAATTGATTAAATTAGTGCTTGGATAATGGAAGCCTACACTTGTACTATCAATAAGAAGAAGCATACTCCTCCCATTTACCACACAATTATTTCTATGTTTCACTTTTGTTTTCTTTTCCCTTTTCTCTTAATACTGTGATTCACATATTTAAAGTGAACCTGTCACACAATTTTTGCTACCTCATCTTAAAGCAGAATGATATAGGGGCGGATGCTGATTCCAGCAATGTATGACTTACTTGGCTGTTTGTTGTAATTTTGATAAGATCACTGTTTTATCTGCTACAGATTTACCAGTTCTCTGAGTGCTGAGCTCTGTATAACCCCACCTACACCACTGATTGGCAGATTTCTGTGTGCACTGTGCATAACTAGAAGTCAGCCAATTAGTGGGGGGGCATGGTTGTTCTAGTCCTCTAGTAATAATCTCCTCTTGATAAAACAATGATTATACAAAAACTACAACAAGCAAACCAGTTAGTGTCACATTGTTAGAATCAGAGGGTTCTCTGGCCTTACATCATGCTGCTCTCAGATTAGGTAGCAAAATTCTAGTGACAGATTCCCTTTAAGGCTATGTGCCCACGATGCAGAAATGCTCCGGATTTTTTCCTGAGCGTTTCTGCATCTCCCTGGCAGAAAAAACGCATGCGGATTGTACATGCGGATTGTACATGGGTATTGTACATGCGTTTTTCCAGCCAAGGACAAGCGGATGTGAAGCGTTCTTCACATGCATTTCCGCATGCGGGTTGACAAGTGCTTTCCAAATGATTTTAACATCACTTGGAAAGTGCTTGACAACTTTGTCACCCTATATAAATCCATGCAACCGGCATGGATTCATATAGTGTGACCGTAAAGAATGTTAAAAAATAAAAAATAAATATATACTTACCTTCTGATGGCCCCCGAAGTCTTTATTTGATCCGTCCTGGCTTGCCGGCAGCTCGCGGTACACTGAAAGGACCTGCCGACGTCAGCGTTGCGTGTCCCGTCACATGTCTAAATGATGTCAGCGCAGGTCCTTCAGTCCACCGCGATCTGTCGGCAAGCAAAGACAAGCACACCGCGGGCCATCAGAAGGTAAGTATCATATTTATTTTTTATTTTATTCTTTTTTTTACAGGTACCATGGTACCCGGGTCCGGAGGAGAGTCTCCTCTCCTCCAGACCCGGGTACTATCCACACATTGAAATGCATGTAATCCGCAAGTACATATCCTGCGATGCGGATTATATGCATTCCAATGAAAGTCAATGGCGGCGAAAACGCAGCGTTTCCGCAAAATAATTGGTAGCACTGCGTTTTTTTCCGCAATGATAATCCGCAGCGGAAATTTCCGCAGCATGTGCACAGCACATGCGGATTATCATTGGGGAACAAGGCAGGCCTTCTACCAAGCGTTTTTTAAGCATTTCTGCAGCGGTATTGCCACTGCAAAAACGCTTAAAAACGCATCGTGGGCACACAGCCTAATGGGGTATTCTCAAGTTATTCAATTGCTTTAGTTAGTCAAAATGAAAATAAGCTAGTTTTCAATTGACTTGGTTTTTCTATCTGCTTTCATTCTCCTGCCATGAGCGTCTTTATTTTTCATAGTGTACAACTGATTTCCATGTAGCTCGGCCAATGCTTAACTCTCTCTCCCTCCCTCTCAGATCCTGACAATCTGCTTTTATAAAACTTGCAAAATCTCCATTCTGCGGCATTGGCATCTCTGAGAGAAGGTCTCCTAATCGGTGCTTTCATTGTTGAGCATTGTGCTTGTTTAACACCTTAGAGACTAAGCTAATTTTGACCTTAATGACCAGGCCAAATTTTAGAAATCTGACTTGTGTTTATTTGTGAAAATATCACAATTTCGGCAAAAATTTTGAAAAAAATTCTTCACTTCACACTTCTTCACACTTTAAATCTGCATATCCTTAAACCAGTTCATCATGCTGTACAAAATAATTAATAAACAACATTTCCCATATGTCTGCATAACATCTGCACCATTTTCAACATTTTATTTTGTTAGGATGTTAGAGGTGTAAATGTTTAGCAGCAATTTTTCATTTTTTTCAAAAAATTTACAAAACCGTGTAAATGTTTAGCAGCAATTTTTCTTTTTTTCAAAAAATTTACAAAACCTGTTTCTTTTGGGGCTTACTCAGATTTCAATGGACTTTGAGGATCCAATATATTGGAAACTCCTCAAAAGTGATACTGTTTCAAAAACCGTACCCCTCAAAGATTTCAAAACTGTTGTCAGGAAAAAAATGTAACCCTTTATGTGCTACACAGGAAATAATGCAAAGTGGAATGAAAACAAATAAATTTAAATTCTATGCTAAAACGTTTGTTTAGCCCAAATTTTTTCATTATTGCAAGAGATAAAACCAAAAAGTGGGTTACCCACTTTCTTATGAGCATGGCGATACCCCACATGAAGTAAGAACGTTATGTATGGACAAAAGACAAGGCTGAGGACAGAAGGAGCAATATTTGAATTTTCGAATACAAATTTGTCTGAAAGAGATTGCGGGCACCATGTTGCATTTGCAGACCTCCTAAGGTGTCTAATAGAGATGAGCGTTGTTCGACTCGAACTGTTCGCCAATCTCAAATTCGAGCTGTTTTGGGTGGTGTTCGAGCCGTTCGGCGAACACGAACGATTTGAGAAAAATTCGGCTGTTCGAGGTTATGTTCGATAACTGTTCGTGCACCAAAATCATAACTGGATTTTTTCTCAGTAATGATGAAAATTAATGTTAATACGCAGTTTGAGTGTACAGCGGGGCGGGGGGAGGGGCAGGGGATGGATCTCTGCAGGAATAATGAAGATCTCCATTTTTTTTTCTCTTTCCCGCATTTACAGTGGGGAGGTGCAATCTGTCAGCCTATCAGCAGCGCACACACGGAGCGAAGTGCTTTTTTTCACACAAGCAAGGGCATGTGTCATTGGCAGTGTATGTCACATGTCCTTGCCATATAAGACCAAGCCATTTTCCCCGTCGCCACCATTTTCTCACTGCTGCAGCTGCATATTAGACGGCACCGCTGTTGCTGTGTGCGCTATACCTTGTTAATTTCAAGCCAATTTTCGCAGAAATCTACAGATAGCTTGGGAGTAGGGAATAGTTGTGATTGCAGTCCTTTTAAGGACTAGGTTACAGCATTTCCTACGACTTTTATCAGGCAGATCTGTGCTCTTAAATAGATAGGTTGTGGGAGTAAAGACTAATTGTAATTGCAGTCCTTTTCAGGACTAGGTTACATCAGTTCCTATCAGTTTTTGCCTGGCTGGTCTCTGCCAGTGCTGTGCAAGTTTTTTTCACAGCATTTGGCTGAATCTAGCAAAGCTAATCCTTTTTGGCCTATTGCAGAGTGTGTTAGTCAGTGGAGTAGCCTATCTGTGTTGCAAGATATACCACCTGTGTATAGAATACCAATTTTTTTACTGCACCTAGTGAAGTAAAATCTTTTGGGCATAGCATCATTCTATTAGTCCATCTATACTGACCTCCATCAGGTTGCAAACTGAATATATTTTTTTTCTGCATCTACCTCTGAAAAAATATTTGGGCTTCTAGCTGTGTGTGGGACTTGTTCTATTAGTCCATCTATACTGACCTCCATCAGGTTGCAAACTGAATATAATTTTTTTCTGCATCTAGCTCTGAAAAAATATTTGGCCTTCTTGCAGTGTGTGGGACTTGTTCTATTAGTCCATCTATACTGACCTCCATCAGGTTGCAAACTGAATATAATTTTTTTTGCATCTAGCTCTGAAAAAATATTTGGCATTCTAGCAGTGTGTGGGACTTTCTCTATTAGTCCATCTATACAGACCTGCATCAGGTTGCAAATTAAAAATAATTTTTATCTGCATCTAGCTCTGAAAAAATATTTGGCTTCTAGCAGTGTGTGGGACTTTCTCTATTAGTCCATCTATACTGACCTCCATCAGGTTGCAAATTAAAATAAATTTTTATCTGCATCTACCTCTGAAAAAATATTTGGGCTTCTAGCTGTGTGTGGGACTTGTTCTATTAGTCCATCTATACTGACCTCCATCAGGTTGCAAACTGAATATAATTTTTTTCTGCATCTAGCTCTGAAAAAATATTTGGCCTTCTAGCAGTGTGTGGGACTTTCTCTATTAGTCCATCTATACTGACCTCCATCAGATTGCAAATTAAAAATAATTTTTATCTGCATCTAGCTCTGAAAAAATATTTGGCCTTCTAGCAGTGTGTGGGACTTTCTCTATTAGTCCATCTATACTGACCTCCATCAGGTTGCAAATTAAAAATAATTTTTTGTCTGCATCTAGCTCTGAAAAAATATTTGGGCTTCTAGCTGTGTGTGGGACTTGTTCAATTAGTCCATCTATACTGACCTCCATCATTTTGCAAACTGAATATAATTTTTTTCTGCATCTACCTCTGAAAAAATATTTGGGCTTCTAGCTGTGTGTGGGACTTGTTCTATTAGTCCATCTATACTGACCTCCATCAGGTTGCAAACTGAATATAATTTTTTTCTGCATCTAGCTCTGAAAAAATATTTGGCCTTCTAGCAGTGTGTGGGACTTTCTCTATTAGTCCATCTATACTGACCTCCATCAGGTTGCAAATTAAAAATAATTTTTATCTGCATCTAGCTCTGAAAAAATATTTGGCCTTCTAGCAGTGTGTGGGACTTTCTCTATTAGTCCATCTACAGTACAGACCAAAAGTTTGGACACACCTTCTCATTTAAAGATTTTTCTGTATTTTCATGACTTTGAAAATTGTACATTCACACTGAAGGCATCAAAACTATGAATTAACACATGTGGAATTATATACTTAACAAAAAGTGTGAAACAACTGAAAATATGTCTTATATTCTAGGTTCTTCAAACTTGCCACCTTTTGCTTTGATGACTGCTTTGCACATTCTTGGCATTCTCTTGATGAGCTTCAAGAGGTAGCCACCGGAAATGGTTTTCACTTCACAGGTGTGCCCTGTCAGGTTTAATAAGTGGGATTTCTTGCCATATAAATGGGGTTGGGACCATCAGTTGTGTTGTGCAGAAGTCTGGTGGATACACAACTGATAGTCCTACTGAATAGACTGATAGCTGCTTTTTCTTGCGATAATACAAATTCTAAGTAAAGAAAATCGAGTGGCCATCATTACTTTAAGAAATGAAGGTCAGTCAGTGCGAAAAATTGGGCAAACTTTGAAAATGTCCTCAAGTGCAGTTGCAAAAACCATCAAGCGCTGCAAAGAAGCTGGCTCACATGAGGACCGCCCCAAGAAAGGAAGACCAAGAGTCATCTCTGCTTCTGAGGATAAGTTTATCCGAGTCACCAGCCTCAGAAATCGCAGGTTAACAGCAGCTCAGATTAGAGACCAGGTTAATGCCACACAGAGTTCTAGCAGCAGACACATCTCTTCAACAACTGTTAAGAGGAGACTTTGTGCAGCAGGCCTTCATGGTAAAATAGCTGCTAGTAAACCACTGCTAAGGACAGGCAACAAGCAAAGAGACTTGTTTGAGCTAAAGAACATTAGGAATGGACATTAGACCAGTGGAAATCTGTGCTTTGGTCTGGTGAGTCTAAATTTGAGATCTTTGGTTCCAACCACTGTGTCTTTTTGCGACGCAGAAAAGGTGAACGGATGGACTCTACATGCCTGGTTTCCACTGTGAAGCATAGAGGAGGAGGTGTGATGTTGTGGGGGTGCTTTGCTGATGACACTGTTGGGGATTTATTCAAAATTGAAGGCATACTGAACCAGCATGGCTACCACAGCATCTTGCAGCGGCATGCTATTCCATCCGCTTTGCGTTTAGTTGGACCATCATTTATTTTTCAACAAGACAATGACCCCAAACACACCTCCAGGCTGTGTAAGGGCCATTTGACCAGGAAGGAGAGTGATGGGGTGCTACGCCAGATGACCTGGCCTCCACAGTCACCAGACCTGAACCCAATCGAGATGATTTGGGGTGAGCTGGACCGCAGAGTGAAGGCAAAAGGGCCAACAAGTGCTAAGCATCTCTGGGAACTCCTTCAAGATTTTTGGAAGACTATTTCCAGTGACTACCTCTTGAAGCTCATCAAGAGAATGCCAAGAGTGTGCAAAGCAGTCATCAAAGCAAAAGGTGGCTACTTTGAAGAATCTAGAATATAAGACATATTTTCAGTTGTTTCACACTTTTTTGTTAAGTATATAATTCCACATGTGTTAATTCATAGTTCTGATGCCTTCGTTGTGAATGTACAATTTTCATAGTCATGAAAATACAGAAAAATCTTTACATGAGAAGGTGTGTCCAAACTTTTGGTCTGTACTGTATACTGACCTCCATCAGGTTGCAAATTAAAAATATTTTTTTGTCTGCATCTAGCTCTGAAAAAATATTTGGGCTTCTAGCTGTGTGTGGGACTTGTTCTATTAGTCCATCTATACTGACCTCCATCAGGTTGCAAACTGAATATAATTTTTTTCTGCATCTACCTCTGAAAAAATATTTGGGCTTCTAGTTGTGTGTGGGAGTTGTTCTATTAGTCCATCTATACTGACCTCCATCAGGTTGCAAACTGAATATAATTTTTTTCTGCATCTAGCTCTGAAAAAATATTTGGCCTTCTAGCAGTGTGTGGGACTTGTTCTATTAGTCCATCTATACTGACCTCCATCAGGTTGCAAATTCAAAATAATTTTTTGTCTGCATCTAGCTCTGAAAAAATATTTGGCCTTCTAGCAGTGTGTGGGACTTTCTCTATTAGTCCATCTATACTGACCTCCTTCAGGTTTCAAATTGAATATAATTTTTTTCTGCATCTAGCTCTGAAAAAATATTTGGGCCTCTAGCAGTGTGTGGGACTTGTTCTATTAGTCCATCTATACTGACCTCCATCAGGTTGCAAACTGAATATAATTTTTTTCTGCATCTAGCTCTGAAAAAATATTTGGCATTCTAGCAGTGTGTGGGACTTGTTCTATTAGTCCATCTATACTGACCTCCATCACGTTGCAAATTTAAAATAATTTTTTGTCTGCATCTAGCTCTGAAAAAATATTTGGCCTTCTAGCAGTGTGTGGGACTTTCTCTATTAGTCCATCTATACTGACCTCCATCAGGTTGCAAATTAAAAATAATTTTTATCTGCATCTACCTCTGAAAAAATATTTGGCCTTCTAGCTGTGTGTGGGACTTGTTCTATTAGTCCATCTATACTGACCTCCATCAGGTTGCAAATTGAATATAATTTTTTTCTGCATCTCACCCAGCCAATAGTTTTGGCCTCATACCACAGTTTGGCCACTCAGCTCTGCTCTGTTCCCATCCATTGTTTATTTTTGCAAACAACTCCAGAGTTGTGAATCAGTTAACCACCAAAATGAGTGGAAAAAGACCTGATGCTGGTGGAAAGGGGAATAGGCATGCTGGGAAGGGGAAAAAAGGTTGTGTCCGTGGGGTAGGTGTTAAAGCAACAGTAACATCTGCAGAAGAAAGACCATCTTCCAGCCAAACAAAAATGTCTACTTCTTTTAGCGGACAATGTGATAAGATCCCTTTCTTACGGCCATGCCAATCGTTACAAATTCCAGATGAGGCACAAAAACAGCAGGTGCATCAACGGATATCAAGTGTTCCTTTAAGTGGGCTCTCCTCCACATCAACTTCAACATCACAAATACTCCAGTCCTCAAAGGTGTCACCCCAATCGCACTTGCTTCATCACAGCTCACAAATCTCCAGCTGCATGTCTGAGTATGAGGTAGAATAGATGGTTGAGTCTGCAGAGCTGTTTACTCATACTATAGCCTGGGAATCAGAGGTCAATACAAAAAAAATCACTGCACCCCCTAAAGTGGTACTCAAGAAGGGACCGTGTCCTGTCTCATGCGAAAATTACCTTGGCACTCGAAAAAATTCTGCTTAAGAAAATTTATTGCAGTCCATATTAATATACAGTGAACAATACGTTAACGTTTCGGTCTACACGACCTTCTTCAGTTGACTGAAAAATGGACAAATAAAGAAAATATAAACAAAAGAATACAGAAAATCTCTGTTGAAAAACTGTATATAAACATATGCAAAAGACATACAATGTTACAAATCTACGGAGGACAGGGTAATGGGGGATAGGGGAATAGGGAGACAAATAGAGGGCAACACAAAAGGAGGGAGGAAGAGGGAAAGGCCATTTTAAGTGTAGGACCTACCCGTATATTCGTATCAATGATATAAGGAAAGATAAGCTGGAAGAGTCAACTAGGACAGCCTGGAGGGAGAACAGTAAATATGTGTGATACTAGGGTAAAAGCCATGTTGGAGGCAGCGCGATAAAACATATATATAGAGAAAGCATATAAAGCAAATGGCCAGTTTAGGAAGAAAGACCCGAATTGGTTTCCTCTGCATTATAGGAGAATGTGGAAGAGGACATATCCCCTTAGGGGTGCCAGCGGACCGGTATAGCAGTAAATACAAAAAAATCACCGCACACCCTAAAGTGGTGCTCAAGAAGGGACCGTGCCCTGTCACGTGCGAAAATAATCTTGGCACTCGAAAAAATTCTGCTTAAGAAAATTTATTGCAGTCCATATTAATACACAGTGAACAATACGTTAACGTTTCAGTCTACACGACCTTCTTCAGTTGACTGAAAAATGGACAAATAAAGAAAATATAAACAAAAGAATACAGAAAATCTCTGTTGAAAAACCGTATATAAACATATGCAAAAGACATACAATGTTACATATCTACAAATTTCTCTATATATATGTTTTATCGCGCTGCCTCCAACATGGCTTTTACCCTAGTATCACACATATTTACTGTTCTCCCTCCAGGCTGTCCTAGTTGACTCCTCCAGCTTATCTTTCCTTATATCATTGATACGAATATACGGGTAGGTCCTACACTTACAATGGCCTTTCCCTCTTCCTCCCTCCTTTTGTGTTGCCCTCTATTTGTCTCCCTATTCCCCTATACCCCATTACCCTGTCCTCCGTAGATTTGTAACATTGTATGTCTTTAGCATATGTTTATATACGGTTTTTCAACAGAGATTTTCTGTATTCTTTTGTTTATATTTTCTTTAATTGTCCATTTTTCAGTCAACTGAAGAAGGTCGTGTAGACCGAAACGTTAACGTATTGTTCACTGTATATTAATATGGACTGCAATAAATTTTCTTAAGCAGAATTTTTTCCAGTGCCAACGTTATTTTCGCATGTGACAGGGCACGGTCCCTTCTTGAGCACCACTTTAGGGTGTGCAGTGATTTTTTTGTATTTACTGCTATACCGGTCCGCTGGCACCCCTAAGGGGATATGTCCTCTTCCACATTCTCCTATAATGCAGAGCAAACCAAATCGGGTCTTTCTTCCTAAACTGGCCATTTGCTTTATATGCTTTCTCTATATATATGTTTTATCGCGCTGCCTCCAACATGGCTTTTACCCTAGTATCACACATATTTACTGTTCTCCCTCCAGACTGTCCTAGTTGACTCCTCCAGCTTATCTTTCCTTATATCATTGATACGAATATACGGGTAGGTCCTACACTTAAAATGTCCTTTCCCTCTTCCTCCCTCCTTTTGTGTTGCCCTCTATTTGTCTCCCTATTCCCCTATACCCCATTACCCTGTCCTCCGTAGATTTGTAACATTGTATGTCTTTTGCATATGTTTATATACGGTTTTTCAACAGAGATTTTCTGTATTCTTTTGTTTATATTTTCTTTATTTGTCCACTTTTCAGTCAACTGAAGAAGGTCGTGTAGACCGAAGCGTTAACATATTGTTCACTGTATATTAATATGGACTGCAATAAATTTTTTTAAGCAGAATTTTTTCGAGTGCCAAGGTTATTTTCGCATGTGAAAGGGCACGGTCCCTTCTTGAGCACCACTTTAGGGTGTGCAGTGATTTTTTTGTATTTACTGCTATACCGGTCCGCTGGCACCCCTAAGGGGATATGTCCTCTTCCACATTCTCCTATAATGCAGAGGAAACCAATTCGGGTCTTTCTTCCTAAACTGGCCATTTGCTTTATATGCTTTCTCTATATATATGTTTTATCGCGCTGCCTCCAACATGGCTTTTACCCTAGTATCACACATATTTACTGTTCTCCCTCCAGGCTGTCCTAGTTGACTCCTCCAGCTTATCTTTCCTTATATCATTGATACGAATATACGGGTAGGTCCTACACTTAAAATGGCCTTTCCCTCTTCCTCCCTCCTTTTGTGTTGCCCTCTATTTGTCTCCCTATTCCCCTATACCCCATTACCCTGTCCTCCGTAGATTTGTAACATTGTATGTCTTTTGCATATGTTTATATACGGTTTTTCAACAGAGATTTTCTGTATTCTTTTGTTTATATTTTCTTTATTTGTCCATTTTTCAGTCAACTGAAGAAGGTCGTGTAGACCGAAACGTTAACGTATTGTTCACTGTATATTAATATGGACTGCAATAAATTTTCTTAAGCAGAATTTTTTCGAGTGCCAAGGTTATTTTCGCATGTGATAGGGCACGGTCCCTTCTTGAGCACCACTTTAGGGTGTGCAGTGATTTTTTTTGTATTTACTGCTATACCGGTCCGCTGGCACCCCTAATGGGATATGTCCTCTTCCACATTCTCCTATAATGCAGAGGAAACCAATTCGGGTCTTTCTTCCTAAACTGGCCATTTGCTTTATATGCTTTCTCTATATATATGTTTTATCGCGCTGCCTCCAACATGGCTTTTACCCTAGTATCACACATATTTACTGTTCTCCCTCCAGGCTGTCCTAGTTGACTCCTCCAGCTTATCTTTCCTTATATCATTGATACGAATATACGGGTAGGTCCTACACTTAAAATGGCCTTTCCCTCTTCCTCCCTCCTTTTGTGTTGCCCTCTATTTGTCTCCCTATTCCCCTATACCCCATTACCCTGTCCTCCGTAGATTTGTAACATTGTATGTCTTTTGCATATGTTTATATACGGTTTTTCAACAGAGATTTTCTGTATTCTTTTGTTTATATTTTCTTTATTTGTCCATTTTTCAGTCAACTGAAGAAGGTCGTGTAGACCGAAACGTTAACGTATTGTTCACTGTATATTAATATGGACTGCAATAAATTTTCTTAAGCAGAATTTTTTTGAGTGCCAAGGTTATTTTCGCATGGGAATCAGAGGTCGACTCCAGCGCTTCTGTGAATCCAGACGAGGAATTTATCTGCACTGATGCCCAGAATCTTTATGAGTCGGATCCAGGACCAGACGCAGATGGTTCTGACCATAATGTAGACTCTCATTCCCAAACTGTAACTCCTGTTGGTGGAGACAATAAGGAAGACGATGATGAGACTCAAATACCTGATTGGAGCGACAACTTTAGTTTTTTGTCAGGGCAGGAACAGGTTGGCTCTGAGGACGACGGGTGTGATAACGCACAGGGTGATGATGATGAGGTTGGAGATCCCACTTACTGTCAACCCACAGTCAGCCAAGAGATGAGGTCAGCAGAGGAGGTGGAGGAGGATGCTAGTGACGACGAGGTCAGGTTGCGCCTTCCTGGACAGAGACGTAGTACTGGAAGCACGTCAACAACTGCATCCTCAAACACAACTCTGCCTCTCACCACAAGTCGTGGTGGCTCTTCAGGTCGCATGGGTGCTAAGCCTTGCATAGCCTGGGCATTTTTTCAGATCGATAAAGATGACCCAACTCGTGTTATCTGTAACTTTTGTCAGCAAAAGCTAAGTAGAGGCCAAAAAATACATAGTTTGAGTACTTCATGCATGAACCGGCACATGGACATGAAGCATAAGTTGCAGTGGGAAGCTCACTGTGCTACAATGCGGCCTAGCCGGCCGGGCCAACCACCGTCTGCCATATCTTGTGCATCCGCGGCCTCTTCATCCTCTGTGACTGGGGGGACAGCAGTCACACCTGTTTTGGGGCGCAGACCTGCCACCTCTTTACCATCAACAGCCAGCGTGATTGGCAGGTCATAATTTTCTTTGGAGGTGGTAACACCAGCAGGTGTTGAGCGCTGTCCGACATCGATAGCACCACCTTTGGATCAAGGCAACCTAACATGTCCGCCAGCATCTTCCTCACAAACCGGCAGTTTGCCGGGGACACCCTTATCAACCTCATCTAAGCACAATAGCCAGCCCTCGGTCCCTCAGATGTGGACAAGTAAAAGACCATTTCCTCCTAGCCATGAGAAAGCTAAGAGGTTGAATTTCACCATCTGCAAGCTCTTGGCTACAGAAATGCTGCCTTTCCGCCTGGTGGACACAGAGGATTTTCGAGACCTCATGTCCGTCGCAGTGCCCCAGTACCAGATGCCCAGTCGGCACTACTTCTCAATGAAAGGTGTGCCTGCCCTCCACCAGCATGTCGCTCACAACATCACCGCTTCTTTGAGAAACTCTGTGTGTGACAGGGTGCATTTCACCACAGACACATGGACGAGTAGGCATGGACAGGGGCGTTACATGTCGCTGACTGGGCACTGGGTAACTATGGTGACAGCAGGACAAGGGCCTGCTGTCCAAGTCTTGCCGTCCCCACGAGTTGTGCGTCAATCCTCTTTATGTCAAAGTTCCTCCACTGCTTCTGCCTCCTCAACCTCCTCTCGGTCCTCCACCTGCACCCAAAGCCTGTCTGGTCATGCCACAAGCTTTCTAACTGCGCAGAAGTGATCCTGCACACCTACTTACTATGCTGGCAGTAGGGCTCAATGTCATCAGGCGGTTTTTACTTTGAAATGTCTGGGAAATGTGAGTCACACAGCTGAGGAGTTGTGGTCAGCTCTGGAGAACCAATTTCATGAATGGTTGTCTCCACTGGACCTGAAACCAGGGAAGGCCGTGTGCGACAATGCTGCAAACCTGGGTGCGGCCCTTCGCCATTGCAATGTCACACACGTGCCTTGTATGGCTCACGTGTTGAACCTGGTTGTCCAGCAATTTTTAGCCCACTATCCCGGACTAGATGGCCTTCTGCAGAGGGCACGGTCGCTGTGTGCTCACTTCCGCCGTTCGCATCCCGCAGCTCAGCGACTTACATCTCTACAGAAGTCGTTGGGCCTGCCACTTCATCGGCTAAAATGCGATGTGCCTACCCGGTGGAATTCAGCTCTGCACATGTTGCAGCGACTGTGGCAGCACCGACAAGCCCTGGAGCAATACGTTCTGACGTATAGCCTGGGCCAACGAGATCCAGAGGTGGGGCAAATCAGGCTGGAGGAGTGGTCTCAGATCAGGGACCTATGCACCCTTCTGCACAGTTATGAAATGGCAACGAAGATGTTTAGTGCTGACGATGCCATTATCAGCATGACTATTCCGGTGATTTACATGCTGGAGCACATGTTAAACAGAATTCGGAGTCAGGTGGTGGCACAAGAGGAGGTGGAGGAAGTAGAGGAGGAGGAGTTGTAT
Organism: Phyllobates terribilis; assembly: GCF_046119375.1. Lineage (NCBI taxonomy): Eukaryota > Metazoa > Chordata > Amphibia > Anura > Dendrobatidae > Phyllobates > Phyllobates terribilis. Next base: position 291,074,499 of record NW_027362761.1, read on the forward strand.
GCGGAAGGGCTAACATCTGCAAGGTCCAGACGGTCGGCAGCACCAAGGCGGCAGGCATGTGAGGGTGGGGGAGATGGTTTTACCAGGGCGCATGGTAGGAGCCAAACTAGTGAGGAAGGTGCAGGAGCCCAGGAAGAAGTGGAGGACGAACTGATAAAAGACTCATCAGATGAGGGAGACCTTGATCACATTTCTGTTGTGTGAGGTTGGGGGGAGAGGACAGAGGAAGGAAGCATGATTGTTACCTCGCCACCAACACAACAGGGACTTGGTGCTCCTGGATGCGCAACACACATGAGTGCCTTCTTGCTGCACTACCTGCAACATGACCCTCGAATTGTGAGAATTAGAAATAATCCTGACTACTGGGTTGCCACACTGTTAGATCCCCGGTACAAAAGTAAATTTGCAGAAATTATTCCTGCCATACAAAGGGATGCACGCATGCAGGAGTATCAGCAGAGACTGTTGCAGAATCTTACATGTGCTTTTCCACAAAACACCAGTGGTGCACGTAGTGAATCTCACAGTTCCAACTTGCCAACCGTGGGACCGTCGAGTGTTCAGCACTCCAACCGTAACAGAACCACAGTATCTGCTGGTAAAATCAATTTTGCAGAATCATTTCACCACTTTTTTTGCCCATCCTTTGCAAGGCCACAGGAGACAAGAAGTCTGACACATAGTCAACGCCTAGAGACGATGGTACAGGAGTATCTCCAAGTAAACATTGAAGCCATGACTGTGTCACTGTACCCTTGCTCTTTTTGGGCTTCCAATCTGGATAAATGGCCGGAGCTAGCCACTTACGCCTTGGAGATCTTGTCATGCCCCGCAGCCAGCGTTCTGTCTGAACGTGTGTTCAGCGCTGCTGGTGGTGTGCTGACAGATAAGCGCACACGGCTCTCCACTGATAATGTAGACAGACTCACGTTCATAAAGATGAACAAATCATGGATCCGAAACGACTTTTCTACCCCTGTGTCATCCTGGGGAGAGTAAAAGCTTGATGATTGGTTAAAATCACCTCACCAACCATTTTAAGCTTTCAAATTACTAATCATGTTTATCTGTATCTTGGCTGGAAAATAATTTGGGCTTTGTAGCAGTGTGCAGCACTGATTCTATTAGGCCATCTATAATAAGCTCCACCAGATTTAAAATTACTAATCATGTTTATCTATATCTTGGCTGGAAAATAATTTGGGCTTTGTAGCAGTGTGCAGTACTGATTCTATTAGGCCATCTATACTAAGCTCCACCACATTTAAAATTACTAATCATGTTTATCTGTACCTTGGCTGGAAAATAATTTGGGTTTTGCAGCAGTGTGCAGCACTGATTCTATTAGGCCATCTATACTAAGCTCCACCAGATTTAAAATTAATAATAATCTTTAGCTGCATCTAGCCCGGAAAATAAATTTGGGGCTCCGAGATGCGCAAGACACATAAGTGCCTTCTTGCTGCACTACCTGCAACATGACCCTCATATTGTCAGAATTCGAAGTAATCCTGACTACTGGGTTGCCACACTCTTAGATCCCCCAAACTTTTCGATCAACCTTTTCATTTTAATAAAGACCAAAAAAATGGTCATTTTTGAAATTATAAGCATTAGCAGGTTATTAGAAACTGAAATCAAACAGTTTTCAACTCAAAACTTTATTCTAGGTGATGTTACATTTTCACATAGGACCCCTTGTTCGAAAGGAGCTTCTGAACTCTCTCGTCCATTGAATTTGTCAGGTTTTGGATGGTTTCTGCTTCAATTGTTTTGCATAAGGACAGAATACCCTCCCAGAGCTGTTGCTTAGATGTGAACTGCCTCCCGCCATCATAGACACTCCTTTTGATGATGCTCCAGAGGTTCTGAATGGGGTAGAGGTCAGGGGAGCATGGGGGTCACACCATAAGTTTGTCCCCTTTTATGCCCATATCAGCCAGAGATGCAGATGTTTTATGTGCAGCATGAGATGGTGCATTATCATGCATAAAAATGATCTTGCTGTGGAATACACGGTTCTTCTTCTTGAACCATGGCAGGAAGTGCTGTTTGAGAAACTCCACATACATTATGGAGTTCATCTTTACCCCTTCAGGGATCCTAAAGGGGCCGACAATCTCTCTCCCCATGATTCCAGCCCAAAACATTACTCCACCTCCTCCTTGTTGGCGCTGTAGCCGTGTTTGCGTGGGGTGTCCATCAACCAGCCATCCTCCACTCCATCCATCTGGACCATCGAGCGTTGCACGGCACTCATCCGTGAACAAAACAGTTTTGAAATCAGTCTTCATGTAATGTTTTGCCCACTGGAGCCGTTTCTGCTTGTGTGAAGTGGATAGAGGAGGTCGACAGCATGGCGTATGCACAGCTGCAAACCTCTGAAGGACCCTGCATCTTGTTGTTCGGGGGACGTTAGAGGCACCAGCAGCTTCAAAAACTTGTCTGCTGCTATGACAAGGCTTTTTTGCCGCTGCTCTTTTAACCTGACGTAATTGCCTGTAGCAAAGAGTCCTCAATTTGCCCTTATCAGCACGCACATGAGTGTACTGTGAATCAGCTACATACTTCTTGATTGCCAAGACACTTCATCCTGATCTCGCACAATGTTGATTGTAGTCATGCCTTGACCTAAACACTCCACAATTTGTTGCTTCTCAGCAGCCGACACATCCTTTTTCTTTCCCATTTTGGCAGAAAATGTAGGCTGCTTAATAATGTGGGACAGCCTTCTTAAGTAGTCTTGCCTTTCATTGGACACACCTGCCAAACTAATTAGCACAGGTGTCTGCAATTGCTTACAGTGATATAAAGAGCCCTGACACACATCACCATCAATGAGTTTAACTGACAAACAAACAAATTCTTCCCTTATCACTCCTAAACACTTTTTGCATAATAATTTGGAACACAGTGTACATGTGCTTTTCCACAAAACACCAGTGGTTCACGTAGTGAATCTTACAGTTCTAACTTGCCAACCGTGGTCTGTATGGAGTTGTTCAATAAAGGGCCCAAAATTAAGATAACATAGATGGGAGAGGTCTCTATGAATAGGAATTCCTAAGTATTTGATACCCTGTGAGGGCCAGGCAAAGGGAAAGTTGGACTGGATGGAATCCTGTATGGATTTTGGGAGGGAGACATCGAGGGCCTCAGACTTCGCTGCATTGATTTTAAAATTTGACCATGTAACAAAGTGATCTATTTCAGCCATAACAGCATGGATGGATATATGTGATTGAGTGATATATACTAGGACATCATCAGCAAATAGAGAGCACTTGTACTCGGTGCCTCCCACCTCAATCCACCTAATATTGGGGTTATGGCGAATTGATGAGAGCAGGTGCTCCGTCACTAGGATGTATAAGAGAGGGGACAGAGGACATCCCTGCCTTGTCCCATTGGTGATTGTGAAAGGTGATGAAAATGTTCTGATGCACCCCCTGGGCCTTGGGACACCCGGAGCAGGACCCTTTTTGGTGGATGCTGGTGGTTGTAGTCTCCGTGGCGGCGACCCGGTTCCGTAGCTCAGGGCGGTCAAACCAGTGGCGGAACTATTTATGTGGTTTTGATGTTTAAATGTCCGACTACGCCACCCGTGGATTGCGGTCAGAGTGAACCGCCGCTGCAGGGCAGACCGCTGAGGCTGGTGTTGTGGGTGCAGCAGAGCGTAGCATAACTCCCCACGGGAGGAGTATAGCCTCAGGGCAGTGTATGCGGAGGATGGGGGTGATGGTGCAGGGCAGCAGCAGTAACGACACGGAGTCAGTGATGCAGTCCAGGGCCTTTACTCACAGTTCTTATTATCCAGACCACGTCTGCAGGTAACGGCTGCCCACGTCGTACTGTGCTCACCAGGTGAGGGGCTCAGACAACTCCCAGATAACTTTGGAGCACTTCACAGGACCCCCTTTGTGTGTCTTTTGTCTGGCCTTTCTTACCAACCCTTTTGTCCGGCTGCCTCGGGCCTCCTCTTGGTAAACTTGGCGCCAGTTTCCCTGACCCTATGTGGTGCCTTCCTAGCGGGTGTAGCGAGGGCTGCGCCACATAAAATTTCACAGCCTCCGGTTTCTAGCTGAGGGTCGTTTCCTGCCTCCACTAGTTTCGGGGACCGGTCTCCCCCTTTGGCCTGACCCCTCCACGCAGGTGGATTCGGGCGTGCGGTGGCGACTCGCCCGTCCGCACCCCTGGGATCCCTTCGTTCCTCGTTCCTTGAGCCTTCTCCTCCCCTCTTCCTTCCTTCTCCCTATTCCAGGCCTGGGCCTCTGTTACTAGGCCCGCCTCCGGAGCAGAGCTCATGCAGAGCCCCTGCTCCCTGTCACCCTGCTCACCCTGTCTGCTTCGACTTCTCTGCACTGAACTAAGATGGTGCCCACCTTTTATACTCCCTTCTCAATGCACCCAGGAACTGCATCCTCCCTGCTCCTGCACTACAGGGTTCCCCTTCCTCAGTGTTCCCTCCCCCCACTCCAGCCAGGGACAGGGACTGTCGTGCCCATCTCAGGGGCATATTGGTCGCCCTGCCCCACGGCAATGTGGTTTAATGCATGCAGGTGTCGGGTCCTGATCCACACTCCATCCTTACCTGAGAGTGAGATATCACACCTCTGGGTGAGGTGCAATACCTCTGTAGCAACCGAGCCCTCAGGGTGCTACAGTTCCATTTATCTTCAGCCTAAGTGACGTATTGCGATACAGGGCCGTGATTTTGGCTATAAAAGGGTCCCCTAGACCCCTACCCCAAGCTTTTTAAGAGAATCATATATGGCATGCCAGGAGACTCTATGGAATGCTTTCTCAGCATCCAACGAGAGTATCTAATTACAAATTTTTAACTGCATCTAGCCCAGGAAATACTTTGTGCCTAGTAGCAGTGTCTGCTAGTCAGCGTATTATCCCGGCTGTTAAGCAAGCTACACCACCTGTAGTTTGGACACTTAATTTTTTCAAAGGAAATGCTTCGGGACCACGGGATACTCAGTGAAGAGCATCAGGAGGCACCCCAAGGCATAGGGGCTGGGACTGGCAGTAGGATGCCTTGCGGTGGACAGCCGAGCTCGATCCTTATAAAAGCTTTTTAACTGCAGCAGCTTTAGTGGACGCTACTGGAGCTGGAATTACACGGCTGCTGGCATGAGACTTGCCCTCCAATAGATCCTTGTAAATGGATTTAAAGTGTATTCATTCAAATTAGAGAGACAATTTAAATTGAAAAGCTTAGAGCTGCCTCCACCACAGGGGGGCTCGCTCGACCCACCAGCGGACAGGCACCAGTATTGGGAGAGGGGGGCTGGCCGTCAGGGTTCACCGCGGCTCTGGCACAAACCCGGCGACACGGAGGTGGCACGGGCAGGAGCGGACTGGCCGTGTCGGCTTCTCACTTTTTGGATTTTAGAAGGGCATGACATGCCTATATCTGTGTCTCCCCCTCCTTTTACTCCTCCACCTCTTTTCTTTTCGCATGACTATATGTACTTGTCACTTTTCCATGTGTTAGTTGTGTCTTCTGAGCAGTTTGTCAGCTTTTGAACACCTTTGAAGGTGTTTTCTATGTGTTTCTATGTGTTTTTGTTTGCCTGCCATTGGTTTTAACGGTGTTCGAAGGTGTTCGACGAACAGTTCGGTGAACACACGGGTGTTCGACGAACCGAACCGAACTCGAACACTACGGGGGTGGCTCAACACTAGTGTCTAACAGCAGAAATCCCCCACAACTGACCCCATTTTGGAAACTACACCTCCTCAATAATTTTATTAAGGGGTATAGTGAGCATTTTGAACCCACAGGTACTGCACAGAATTTGATAACATTAGGCCATCATACTGAAAATGTTCATTTTTTTCACAAAAATCTTGTCTTAGCCTCAAATTTTTCACTTTTACAAAAGGTAACACCAAAAAGTGGATTCCAACGTCTGTTACCCACTTTCTTATGAGCACGGCAATACCCCACATATAGTCACAAAGTTTTGTTTGGACAAACGGCAGGGCTTGAAATGGAAGGGGCACAATTTGAATTTTAGATCACAAATTTGGCTCTATTTGCAATAGATTGTCATATTTACAGAGCCTGTGTGGATCATGAACAACAGAAATTCCCCTTAAATGTATTTTTTTGTAATTATATCCTCTAATGTATTTATCTAAAGAGGTAGTGCTTAGTTTGACACTGCCATTTTTTATGCAGTTGATTCAACACAAGTTTGAAAATTTACAATTTGCATTTTTTTAACTGTCACTTTTATGAATCTTTTTTGTAAGTTCTGAGGAACACACCTCAATTTTTATTACATTAGTTTTTCAGTATTCAGAAATACATCCAATGTGAGTACTGGATACATGACTGTATCAATAGATGGCACTGATATTTTTATGCATATCAGCAGTCGTTAAGCGGTTAAATGTCTTGTTATTTCTATATTTAAATCCAGTGATAGCAGTGTGGACTCCTGGACAAACACTAATAGCTAAATGTGTTACAGCAGAACTTGTGCAGAGCTTTAAATATACACTATTACTAGAGTTCTGTTAATCATTAGAAGTGTCACTCAAGTAAGTGCCCACCCTGCCAGAATCAAGAAAGTAAAGAGACTTCTGAGGGACTGAGAAACTGCTTTAAGGAAGTGACGACAGATATTGCTGTAGTTCACATTGTTATTTTTTATTTTAAGAGAGGTGGCAATATTGTATGTGGACTGGAGAGATTTCTGTGCCAGGTCTGCTTCTAAGTGCAAGTCCAGCCTTAGTTTGTTTCAATGGACAAATGAGGACGAGACAAAGAGCTGACTGTTCAATATTTTTCCTATCTTCTACCCTAGTTTACCAAATTTAATGTCAATGAACGTCTATCCCTTCTTTAAAGGGAGTATGCCAGCAGGTTTTGGCTACCTCATCTGAAAACAACATGATGTAGGCAAATAGACCCTGAATCCAATGATGTATCACTTAGTTTACTGGGTGGTGCAGTTCTGATACAACCAGAGTTTTAAGATTTAGCAATACAGCAGAGCTGAGAAAGCTAACGCCGCCAAACCAGGCTCTTTGTGTATATATTGTCTATTGACAGTGAGCTGTTTGTCAGAGGAGGGGCGGAGTCGGACTTGCAAGCTCAGGCCAGCAAGTCACAGCAAAAAAATCAGGTGATTAAACCTTCAGTATAAGTAAACAACAGCACACAGCCTGATAAGTGACACATCTTTGAATTCCGTGAATTCATGCTGTCCTCAAATCACATAACAAAAACCTACTGACAGATTCCCTTTAACTAGTAGAGAAGTTTGAATCACATTTTTTTTAAACATGGGTTGTATCTCTAAATTGTACAGTACTATATACCTGTATTTACATATACTATGTAAATGTTACATGTTAAATATGCAAACAAAATGTATTGTGTAGAATCTTAATAAATTAAATATTAATTTTTAATAAAATGATAGTAAACTAAGCCAAAATGGTCATGTTTTCAAACTTCTTTATGTGCATATGCAGCAGAAAAAGTGATTTAATAATTGGCTATAATCGTGTTATGTGAGTATATTAATTTTATGCAAATTATGTTGAATCCTAAAGACATAGCCTTGTGTGGTATTTCTTAGTACACCTATTTTCATCTGCTGGGAATTTAATAATTTCACACCAACTCTTCCATGTTTAATTAAGCTGTGGAGAGCTGATGATATGCAAAGCAGTTGTAGTGTGACCACAATTTAAGAATTGTCTATGGCCCATTGTCTATCATTTTCCTAAGCTCAAAATCCCTTGGTCTATTTTTCCAACATGCTTTCCAACATCCCTTTCAACCTGAGCTTTTGCAAAATACATCTGCTCCTGAAATTAAAACATAAAATTGTTCAGTAAAAACAAATAAGAAAATACATTAACAAATTACAAAAATAATTGTATCAAAAATGCATAAGAAATTATGCCCAATATTGCTGTTACGTCCTAATGAATGTGCATGTAATAGGAAAAGGCTGTTTGGTCCAAGCCTGGCCCCACACTTCATATTCCGAGATTAAAAATGGAACAGCTGTGATGATTTAATTTACATGTTAATAACAAACAGTCCTCCAGAAACCAGCAAGTAAATGCCTTTTATTGCCAGCATATCTTTTCCAGTATAGCTTGAGTGAAAACTCTGGTAATTAATTGTTTTAAGTGATTCTATTAAAATTTGTCTGGAAGAAGTATACTGTTTGCTGAATGGTTATTTGAGCTTGCCACCATGCAAAATGCAAACACTAAAATAGACTAATTTGAAATTATAAAGGTTTGTTTTCTTTTAGAACAGAAATGTTTTTATGTGCTTTGTTGTATGAGCTGTGCATTTGGATAACACTTTGTGTTTCTCCTATGTAAAAATACCCTTCGTTATTTATTTATACTGTAACATTTTACAATAGTGATGAGCGGATCTGATAACATTTAAATTTGCCCAAAGGTGTGGACTTTACTGGGAAATTTGATTTGTAGCCAAGTTATTTTCTGTGAATTAAATGTTCCCTTTTAGGCTCTCAAGTCCCTTCAGACCCCAGAACATAATGAACATAACATGTAATAAATAGAAAAAAAATTAATACCTTACATCTCACTTGTCCCGTTACCCCTGCTGCCTCAAGTGCCAACTACCTGCTTGCCTCGTCCTCTTGGCCTCTTTTCTCCACTGTTACACACCAGTGTCTTCATTCTAGAACAGAACTTCTGGCCATAACCAGGTCTTGAAGATTATCATGCGCTGTGATGACACAACAATAAGATGCGCTGTGACCTCCGAGGCCTGATGTCTTCCGTGTAGAACAGGATTTCCGTACACGAACATGTCTAGTAGGTCATAGCGCTTCATAACATTATGATGTTAGAACAAACTGTGACCACCTAAGCCTGGTGTCTTTACTCTAGAACAGAACTTCCGGTCATCATCAGGCCTTGGAGGTCATGGTGTATCATGCTGTCACAATGTTATAATTAGAGATGAGCGTTGTTCTACTCGAACTGTTCGCCAATCTCAAATTCGAGCTGTTTTGGGCGGTGTTCGAGCCGGTCGGCGAACACGAACAATTTGAGAAAAATTCGGCTGTTCGAGGTTATGTTCGATAACTGTTCGTGCACCAAAATCATAACTAGATTTTTTCTCAGTAATGATGAAAATTAATGTTAATACGCAGTTTGAGTGTACAGCGGGGCGGGGGGAGGGGCAGGGGATGGATCTCTGCAGGAACAATGAAGATCTCCATTTTTTTTTCTCTTTCCCGCATTTGCAGTGGGGAGGTGCAATCTGTCAGCCTATCAGCAGCGCACACACGGAGCGAAGTGCTTTTTTTCACACAAGCAAGGGCATGTGTGATTGGCAGTGTATGTCACATGTCCTTGCCCTATAAGACCAAGCCATTTTCCCCGTCGCCACCATTTTCTCACTGCTGCAGCTGCGTGTTAGACGGCACCGCTGTTGCTGTGTGCGCTATACCTTGTTAATTTCAAGCCAATTTTTGCACAAATATACAGATAGCTTGGGAGTAGGGAATAGTTGTGATTGCAGTCCTTTTAAGGACTAGGTTACAGCATTTCCTACGACTTTTATCAAGCAGGTCTGTGCTCTTAAATAGATAGATTGTGGGAGTAAAGACTAATTGTAATTGGAGTCCTTTTCAGGACTAGGTTACATCAGTTCCTATCAGTTTTTGCCAGGCAGGTCTGTGCCAGTGCTGTGCAAGTTTTTTTCACAGCATTTGGCTGAATCTAGCAAAGCTAATCCTTTTTGGCCTATTGCAGAGTGTGTTAGTCAGTGGAGTAGCCTATCTGTGTTGCAAGATATACCACCTGTGTATAGAATACCAATTTTTTTACTGCACCTAGTGAAGTAAAATCTTTTGGGCATAGCATCATTCTATTAGTCCATCTATACTGACCTCCATCAGGTTGCAAACTGAATATCATTTTTTTCTGCATGTAGCTCTGAAAAAATATTTGGGCTTCTAGCAGTGTGTGGGACTTGGTCTATTAGTCCTTCTATACTGACCTCCAGCAGGTTGCAAATTGAATATAATTTTTTTCTTCATTTATCTCTGAAAAAATATTTGGGCTTCTAGCATTGTGTGGGACTTGTTCTATTAGTCCTTCTATACTGACCTCCAGCAGGTTGCAAATTGAATATAATTTTTTTCTGCATCCAGCTCTGAAAAAATATTTGGGCTTCTAGCAGTGTGTGGGACTTGGTCTATTAGTCCATCTATACTGACCTCCATCAGGTTGCAAATTAAAAATAATTTTTTTCTGCATCTAGCTCTGAAAAAATATTTGGGCTTCTAGCAGTGTGTGGGACTTGGTCTATTAGTCCATCTATACTGACCTCCATCAGGTTGCAAATTAAAAATAATTTTTTTCTTCATTTAGCTCTGAAAAAATATTTGGGCTTCTAGCAGCGTGTGGGACTTGTTCTATTAGTCCATCTATACTGACCTCCATCAGGTTGCAAATTAAAAATAATTTTTTTCTGCATCTAGCTCTGAAAAAATATTTGGGCTTCTAGCAGTGTGTGGGACTTGGTCTATTAGTCCATCTATACTGACCTCCATCAGGTTGCAAATTAAAAATAATTTTTTTCTTCATTTAGCTCTGAAAAAATATTTGGGCTTCTAGCAGTGTGTGGGACTTGTTCTATTAGTCCTTCTATACTGACCTCCAGCAGGTTGCAAATTGAATATAATTTTTTTCTGCATCTAGCTCTGAAAAAATATTTGGGCTTCTAGCGGTGTGTGGGACTTGGTCTATTAGTCCATCTATACTGACCTCCATCAGGTTGCAAATTAAAAATAATTTTTTTCTGCATCTAGCTCTGAAAAAATATTTGGGCTTCTAGCAGTGTGTGGGACTTGGTCTATTAGTCCATCTATACTGACCTCCATCAGGTTGCAAATTGAATAAAAAAATTTTCTGCATCTAGCTCTGAAAAAATATTTGGGCTTCTAGCGGTGTGTGGGACTTGGTCTATTAGTCCATCTATACTGACCTCCATCAGGTTGCAAATTAAAAATAATTTTTTTCTGCATCTAACCCAGCCAATAGTTTTGGCCTAATACCACAGTTTGGCCACTCAGCTCTGCTCGGTTACCATCCATTGTTTTTTTGTGCAAACAACTCCAGAGTTGTGAATTAGTTAACCACCAAAATGAGTGGAAAAAGGCCTGCTGCTGGTGGAAAGGGGAATAGGCGTGTTGGGAAGGGGAAAAAAGGTTGTGTCCGTGGGGTAGGTGCAGAAGAAAGACCATCTTCCAGCCAAACTAAAATGTCTACTTCTTTTAGCGGACAATGTGATAAGATCCCTTTCTTACGGCCACGCCAATCGCTACAAATTCCAGATGAGGCACAAAAACAGCAGGTGCTTCAACGGATATCAAGTGCTCCTTTAAGTGGGCTCTCCTCCACATCAACTTCAACATCACAAATACTCCAGTCCTCAAAGGTGTCACCCAAATCGCACGTGCTTCCTCACAGCTCCCAAATCTCCAGCTGCCCGTCTGAATATGAGGTAGAACAGATGGTTGAGTCTGCAGAGCTGTTTACTCAAACTATAGCCTGGGAATCAGAGGTCGACTCCAGCGCTTCTGTGAATCCAGATGAGGAAATGATCTGCACTGATGCCCAGAATCTTTATGAGTCGGATCCAGGACCAGACGCAGAAGGTTCTGACCATAATGTAGACCCTCATTCCCAAACTGTAACTCCTGTTGGTGGAGACAATGAGGAAGACGATGATAAGACTCAAATACCTGATTGGAGCGACAACTTTAGTTTTTTGTCAGGGCAGGAACAGGTTGGCTCTGAGGACGACGGGTGTGATAACGCACAGGGTGATGATGATGAGGTCGGAGATCCCACTTACTGTCAACCCACAGTCAGCCAAGAGATGAGGTCAGCAGAGGAGGTGGAGGAAGATGCTAGTGACGACGAGGTCAGGTTGCGCCTTCCTGGACAGAGACGTAGTACTGGAAGCACGTCAACAACTGCATCCTCAAACACAACTCTGCCTCTCACCACAAGTCGTGGTGGCTCTTCAGGTCGCATGGGTGCTAAGCCTTGCATAGCCTGGGCATTTTTTCAGATCGATAAAGATGACCCAACTCGTGTTATCTGTAACATTTGTCAGCAAAAGCTAAGTAGAGGCCAAAAAATACATAGTTTGTTTACTTCATGCATGAACCGGCACATGGACATGAAGCATAAGTTGCAGTGGGAAGCTCAGTGTGCTACAATGCGGCCTAGCCGGCCGGGCCAACCACCGTCTGCCATATCTTGTGCATCCGCGGCCTCTTCATCCTCTGTGACTGGGGGGACAGCAGTCACACCTGTTTTGGGGCGCAGACCTGCCACCTCTTTACCCGCAACAGCCAGCGTGATTGGCAGGTCATCATTTTCTTTGGAGGTGGTAACACCAGCTGGTCTTGAGCGCTGTCCGACATCGATAGCACCACCTTTGGATCAAGGCAACCTAACATGTCCGCCTGCATCTTCCTCACAGACCGGCAGTTTGCCGGGGACACCCTTATCAACCCCGTCTAAGCACAATAGCCAGCCCTCGGTCCCTCAGATGTGGACAAGTAAAAGACCATTTCCTCCTAGCCATGAGAAAGCTAAGAGGTTGAATTTCACCATCTGCAAGCTCTTGGCTACAGAAATGCTGCCTTTCCGCCTGGTGGACACAGAGGATTTTCGAGACTTTATGTCCGTCGCAGTGCCCCAGTACCAGATGCCCAGTCGGCACTACTTCTCAAAGAAAGGTGTGCCTGCGCTCCACCAGCATGTCGCACACAACATCACCGCTTCTTTGAGAAACTCTGTGTGTGACAGGGTGCATTTCACCACAGACACTTGGACGAGTAGGCATGGACAGGGGCGTTACATGTCGCTGACTGGGCACTGGGTAACTATGGTGACAGCAGGACAAGGGGCTGCTGTCCAAGTCTTGCCGTCCCCACGAGTTGTGCGTCAATCCTCTTTATGTCAAAGTTCCTCCACTGCTTCTGCCTCCTCAACCTCCTCTCGGTCTTCCACCTGCACCCAAAGCCTGTCTGGTCATGCCACAAGCTTTCTAACTGCGCAGAAGGGATCCTCCACACCTCCTTACTATGCTGGCAGTAGGGCTCAACGTCATCAGGCGGTTTTTACATTGAAATGTCTGGGAAATGTGAGTCACACAGCTGAGGAGTTGTGGTCAGCTCTGGAGAACCAATTTCATGAATGGTTGTCTCCACTGGACCTGAAACCAGGGAAGGCCGTGTGCGACAATGCTGCAAACCTGGGTGCGGCCCTTCGCCGGGGCAATGTCACACACGTGCCTTGTATGGCTCACGTGTTGAACCTGGTTGTCCAGCAATTTTTAGCCCACTATCCCAGACTAGATTGCCTTCTGCAGAGGGCACGGTCGCTGTGTGCTCACTTCCGCCGTTCGCATCCCGCAGCTCAGCGACTTACATCTCTACAGAAGTCGTTGGGCCTGCCACTTCACCGGATAAAATGCGATGTGCCTACCCGGTGGAATTCAACTCTGCACATGTTGCAGCAACTGTGGCAGCACCGACAAGCCCTGGTGCAATACGTTCTGACGTATAGCCTGGGCCAACGAGATTCAGAGGTGGGGCAAATCACGCTGGAGGAGTGGTCTCAGATCAGGGACCTATGCACCCTTCTGCACAGTTTTGAAATGGCGACGAAGATGTTTAGTGCTGACGATGCCATTATCAGCATGACTATTCCGGTGATTTACATGCTGGAGCACATGTTAAACAGAATTTGGAGTCAGGTGGTGGCACAAGAGGAGGTGGAGGAAGTAGAGGAGGAGGAGTTGTATGCGGAAGGGCTAACATCTGCAAGGTCCAGACGGTCGGCAGCACCAAGGCGGCAGGCATGTGAGGGTGGGGGAGATGATTTTACCAGGGCGCATGGTAGCAGCCAAACTAGTGAGGAAGGTGCAGGAGCCCAGGAAGAAGTGGAGGACGAACTGAAGGAAGACTCATCAGATGAGGGAGACCTTGATCACATTTCTGTTGTGCGAGGTTGGGGGGAGAGGACAGAGGAAGGAAGCATGATTGTTACCTCGCCACCAACACAACAGGGACTTGGTGCTCCTGGATGCGCAACACACATGAGTGACTTCTTGCTGCACTACCTGCAACATGACCCTCGAATTGTGAGAATTAGAAATAATCCTGACTACTGGGTTGCCACACTGTTAGATCCCCGGTACAAAAGTAAATTTGCAGAAATTATTCCTGCCATAGAAAGGGATGCACGCATGCAGGAGTATCAGCAGAGACTGTTGCAGAATCTTACATGTGCTTTTCCACAAAATACCAGTGGTGCACGTAGTGAATCTCACAGTTCCAACTTGCCAACCGTGGGACCGTCAAGTGTTCAGCACTCAAACCGGAACAGAACCACAGTATCTGCTGGTAACATCAATTTTGAGGAATCATTTCACCACTTTTTTAGCCCATCCTTTGCAAGGCCACAGGAGACAAGAAGTCTGACACATAGTCAACGCCTAGAGACGATGGTACAGGAGTATCTCCAAGTAAACATTGAAGCCACGACTGTGTCACTGGACCCTTGCTCTTTTTGGGCTTCCAATCTGGATAAATGGCCGGAGCTAGCCACTTACGCCTTGGAGATCTTGTCATGCCCCGCAGCCAGCGTTCTGTCTGAACGTGTGTTCAGCGCTGCTGGTGGTGTGCTGACAGATAAGCGCACGCGGCTCTCCACTGATAATGTAGACAGACTCACGTTCATAAAGATGAACAAATCATGGATCCGAAACGACTTTTCTACCCCTGTGTCATCCTGGGGAGAGTAAAAGCTTGATGATTGGTTAAAATCACCCTACCAACCGTTTTAAGCTTTCAAATTACTAATCATGTTTATCTGTATCTTGACTGGAAAATAATTTGGGCTTTGTAGCAGTGTGCAGCACTGATCCTATTAGGCCATCTATAATAAGCTTCACCAGATTTAAAATTAAAAATAATTTTTAGCTGCATCTAGCCCGGAAAATAATTTTGGGGCTCCGAGATGCGCAAGACACATAAGTGCCTTCTTGCTGCACTACCTGCAGCATGACCCTCATATTGTCAGAATTCGAAGTAATCATGACTACTGGGTTGCCACACTCTTAGATCCCCCAAACTTTTCGATCAACCTTTTCATTTTAATAAAGACCAAAAAAATGGTCATTTTTGAAATTATAAGCATTAGCAGGTTGTTAGAAACTGAAATCAAACAGTTTTCAACTCAAAACTTTATTCTAGGTGATGTTACATTTTCACATAGGACCCCTTGTTCGAAAGGAGCTTCTGAACTCTCTCGTCCATTGAATTTGTCAGGTTTTGGATGGTTTCTGCTTCAATTGTTTTGCATGAGGACAGAATACCCTCCCAGAGCTGTTGCTTAGATGTGAACTGCCTCCCGCCATCATAGACACTCCTTTTAATGATGCTCCAAAGGTTCTGAATGGGGTAGAGGTCAGGGGAGCATGGGGGTCACATCATAAGTTTGTCCCCTTTTATGCCCATATCAGCCAGAGATGCAGATGTTTTATGTGCAGCATGAGATGGTGCATTATCATGCAGAAAAATGATCTTGCTGTGAAATACACGGTTCTTCTTCTTGAACCATGGCAGGAAGTGCTGTTTGAGAAAATCCACATACATTATGGAGTTCATCTTTAGCGCCTTCAGGGATCCTAAAGGGGCCGACAATCTCTCTCCCCATGATTCCAGCCCAAAACATTACTCCACCTCCTCCTTGTTGGCGCTGTAGCTGTGTTTGCGTGGGGTGTCCATCAACCAGCCATCCTCCACTCCATTCATCTGGACCATCGAGCGCTGCACGGCACTCATCCGTGAACAAAACAGTTTTGAAATCAGTCTTCATGTAATGTTTGGCCCACTGGAGCCGTTTCTGCTTGTGTGAAGTGGATAGAGGAGGTCGACAGGATGGCGTATGCACAGCTGCAAACCTCTGAAGGACCCTGCATCTTGTTGTTCGGGGGACGTTGGAGGCACAAGCAGCTTCAAAAACTTGTCTGCTGCTATGACAAGGCTTTTTTGCCGCTGCTCTTTCAACCTGACGTAATTGCCTGTAGGAAAGAGTCCTCAATTTGCCCTTATCAGCACGCACACGTGTGTACTGTGAATCAGCTACATACTTCTTGATTGCCAAGACACTTCATCCTGATCATCGCACAATGTTGATTGTAGTCATGCCTTGACCTAAACACTCCACAATTTGTTGCTTCTCAGCAGCCGACACATCCTTTTTCTTTCCCATTTTGGCAGAAAATGTAGGCTGCTTAATAATGTGAGAGAGCCTTCTTAAGTAGTCTTGCCTTTCATTGGACACACCTGCCAAACTAATTAGCACAGGTGTCTGCAATTGCTTACAGTGATATAAAGAGCACTGACACACATCACCATCAATGAGTTTAACTGACAAACAAACAAATTCTTCCCTTATCACTCCTAAACACTTTTTGCATAATAATTTGGAACGCGGTGTACATGTGCTTTTCCACAAAACACCAGTGGTTCACGTAGTGAATCTTACAGTTCTAACTTGCCAACCGTGGTCTGTATGGAATTGTTCAATAAAGGGCCCAAAATTAAGATAACATAGATGGGAGAGGTCTCTATGAATAGGAATTCCTAAGTATTTGATACCCTGTGAGGGCCAGGCAAAGGGAAAGTTGGACTGGATGGAATCCTATATGGATTTAGGGAGGGAGACATCGAGGGCCTCAGACTTTGCTGCATTGATTTTAAAATTTTACCATGTAACAAAGTGATCTATTTCAGCCATAACAGCAGGGATGGATATATGTGATTGAGTGATATATACTAGGACATCATCAGCAAATAGAGAGCACTTGTACTCGGTGCCTCCCACCTCAATCCACCTAATATTGGGGTTATGGCGAATTGATGAGAGCAGGTGCTCTGTCACTAGGATGTATAAGAGAGGGGACAGAGGACATCCCTGCCTTGTCCCATTGGTGATTGTGAAAGGTGATGAAAATGTTCTGACGCACCCCCTGGGCCTTGGGACACCCGGAGCCGGACCCTTTTTGGTGGATGCTGGTGGTTGTAGTCTTCGTGGCGGCGATCCGGTTCCATGGCTCAGGGCGGTCAAACCAGTGGCGGAACTATTTATGTGGTTTTGTTGTTTAAATGTCCGACTACGCCACCCGTGGATTGCGGTCAGAGTGAACCGCCGCTACAGGGCAGACCGCTAAGGCTGGTGTTGTGGGTGCAGCAGAGCGTAGCATAACTCCCCACGGGAGGAGTATAGCCTCAGGGCAGTGTATGCGGAGGATGGGGGTGATGGTGCAGGGCAGCAGCAGTAACGACACGGAGTCAGTGATGCAGTTCAGGGCCTTTACTCACAGTTCTTATTATCCAGACCACGTCTGCAGGTAACGGCTGCCCACGTCGTACTGTGCTCACCAGGTGAGGGGCTCAGACAACTCCCAGATAACTTTGGAGCGCTTCACAGGACCCCCTTTGTGTGTCCTTTGTCTGGCCTTTCTTACCAACACTTCTGTCCGGCTGCCTCGGGCCTTCTCTTGGTAAACTTGGCGCCAGTTTCCCTGACCCTATGTGGTGCCTTCCTAGCGGGTGGAGCAAGGGGCTGCGCCACATAAAATGTCAGAGCCTCCGGTTTCTAGCTGAGGGTCGTTTCCTGCCTCCACTAGTTCGGGGACTGGTCTCCCCCTTTGGTCTGACCCCTCCACGCAGGTGGATTCGGGCGTGCGGTGGCGACTCGCCCGTCCGCACCCCTGGGATCCCTTCATTCCTCGTTCCTGGAGCCTTCTCCGCTCCTCTTCCTTGCTTCTCCCTCTTGCAGGCCTGGGCCTCTGTTACTAGGCCCGCCTCCGGAGCAGAGCTCATGCAGAGCCCCTGCTCCCTGCCACTTCTGCTCAGACTTCTCTGCACTGAACTAAGATGGTGCCCACCTTTTATACTCCCTTCTCAATGCACCCAGGAACTGCTTCCTCCCTGCTCCTGCACTGCAGGGTTCCCCTTCCTCAGTGTTCCCTCCCCCCACTCCAGCCAGGGACAGGGACTGTCGTGCCCATCTCAGGGGCATATTGGTCGCCCTGCCCCACGGCAATGTGGTGTAATGCATGCAGGTTTTGGGTCCTGATCCACACTCCATCCTTATCTGAGAGTGAGATATCACACCTCTGGGTGAGGTGCAATACGTCTGTAGCAACCGAGCCCTCGGTGCTACAGTTCCATTTATCTTCAGCCTAGGTGACGTATTGTGATACAGGGCCGTGATTTTGGCTATAAAAGGGTCCCCTAGACCCCTACCCCAAGCTTTTTAAGAGAATCATATATGGCGTGCCAGGAGACTCTATGGAATGCTTTCTCAGCATCCAACGAGAGTATCTACTTACAAATTTTTAACTGCATCTAGCCCAGGAAATACTTTGTGCCTAGTAGCAGTGTCTGCTAGTCAGCGGATTATCCCGGCTGTTAAGCAAGCTACACCACCTGTAGTTTGGACACTTAATTTTTTCAAAGGAAATGCTTCGGGACCACGGGATACACAGTGAAGAGCATCAGGAGGCACCCCAAGGCATAGGGGCTGGGACTGGCACTAGGATGCCTTGCGGTGGACAGCCGAGCTCGATCCTTATAAAAGCTTTTTAACTGCAGCAGCTTTAGTGGACGCTACTGGAGCTGGAATTACGCGGCTGCTGGCATGAGACTTGCCCTCCAATAGATCCTTGTAAATGGATTTAAAGTGTATTCATTCAAATTAGAGGGACAATTTAAATTAAAAAGCTTAGAGCTGCCTCCACCACAGGGGGGCTCTCTCGACCCACCAGCGGACAGGCACCAGTATTGGGAGAGGGGGGCTGGCCGTCAGGGTTCACCGCGGCTCTGGCACAAACCCGGCGACACGGAGGTGGCACGGGCAGGAGCGGACTGGCCGTCTCGGCTTCTCACTTTTTGGATTTTAGAAGGGCATGACATGCCTATATCTGTGTCTCCCCCTCCTTTTACTCCTCCACCTCTTTTCTTTTCGCATGACTATATGTACTTGTCACTTTTCCATGTGTTAGTTGTGTCTTCTGAGCAGTTTGTCAGCTTTTGGACACCTTTGAAGGTGTTTTCTATGTGTTTCTATGTGTTTTTGTTTGCCTGCCATTGGTTTTAACGGTGTTCGAAGGTGTTCGACGAACAGTTCGACGAACAGTTCGGCGAACACACGGGTGTTCGACGAACCGAACCGAACTCGAACACTACGGGGGTGGCTCAACACTAGTTATAATGTGTCATCATTTCCAAGGTCATAGCCTGAAGTCATTGATGCTTGACTGCAGAAGAAGAGGCCCTGAAAACTGGACGGCAGATAGCAGGTAGCAGCAGCAACATGGTGTTGGGGGAGGTGAGTATTATGTTTTTTTTCTCTATTTTAACTTTTTATGGGCCCTCCAACGTTTTCTAAAGAGTACAAATTTTTGTAAATTCTAGTAGAAGTCAGTCCCAGTTGAATATCTCTGTTCATCTCTAATTTACAGCATTACAAATAATGTTACATGAAAAATATATCCTGTTTCCCTATAGACCCTTCCTTTCTTATAGTAGTTAGAAATAGCAATGAGTGAATCTGTCGCAATTCAAATTCACTAAATTTGCTCAAATTGTTTTTCAACAAATGAATCAATGCAAGTCAAATTACTGGTAGAAGACAATTATTATGCTCTGAGGTCTCTCCAGCCAGCAGAGAAGCACTGAGTGGAAAGTTGTGGCATGAACATGGTGAAAATAATGCTTTTTTGAACTTTTATCCCCAACTCAGGATATAAAAGAATAATGAAACATCTTTCTTGGACCCCATTTAAAATTATTTACATGCATAATTTGGCAAATAGAAATTTTCTTGAGAAATTTGAAGCAAATTTGATTCACCTGGAAGTGATTCGCTGATCTATACTTACAAGTTCTAAAGCATTTCATAAACAAGGACAAGATCAATTGACCACTGTCTTAATACTACTATAGTCATATATTATGTCAGCCATTTCTGCACCTATTAAGTAATTTAGGTTACTTTATTATTGCATTTTTTTATTTTTTTTTTTATATGCATTTTTATTGCATTTTCGATGCTGCGATTTTTGTTTCTTTTTGGTGTGTCATGCTTTAAATAAAGCTGCCTTGTATTTAATATTTCCTTTTATTTGACTTTGACATAACTTTATTGATATAGTCATATACAGTGCCTACAAGTAGTATTCAACCTCCTGCAGATTTAGCTGGTTGACACATGCGGAATTAACTTAGCATTGTGACATTTGTACTGTAGATCAGCCTGGAAGTGGGAAATGCACTGCAGCAAATTTTTTTTTTTTTTTTTTTTTTAAACGGAAAAAGTTAATTCAGAGTGTCATTTATTATTCAACCCCTCAAACCACAAGAATTCTGTTTGGTCCCCCTAAAGTATTAAGAAGTAGTTCAGGCACCAAGAATAATGAGCTTCACATGTGTGGATTAAAGATCTCTTTTGCCAGCCTTTTCTGACTATTTAAGACCCTCCCCAAACTTGTGAACAGCACTCAGACATGGTCAACATGGGAAAGACAAAGGAGCATTCCAAGGTCATCAGAGACAAGATCGTGGAAGGTAACAAGGCTGGCAAGGGGTACAAAACCCTTTCCAAGGAGCTGGGCCTACCTGTCTCCACTGTTGGGAGCATCATCTGTAAGTGGAAGGCTTATGGAACTACTGTTAGCCTTCCACGGCCAGGACAGCCTTTGAAAGTGTCCTCCTGTGCCGAGGCCAGGCTTGTCCGAAGAGTCAAGGCTAACCCAAGGACAACAAGGAAGGAGCTCCGGGAAGATCTCATGGCAGTGGGGACATTGGTTTCAGTCAATACCATAAGTAACGTACTCCACCGCAATGGTCTCCGTTCCAGACGAGCCCGTAAGGTACCTTTACTTTCAAAGCGTCATGTCAAGGCTCGTCTACAGTTTGCTCATGATCACTTGGAGGACTCTGAGACAGACTGGTTCAAGGTTCTATGGTCTGATGAGACCAAGATCGAGATCTTTGGTGCCAACCACACACGTGACGTTTGGAGACTGGATGGCACTGCATACGACCCCAAGAATACCATCCCTACAGTCAAGCATGGTGGTGGCAGCATCATGCTGTGGGGCTGTTTCTCTGCCAAGGGGCCTGGCCATCTGGTCCGCATCCATGGGAAGATGGATAGCACGGCCTACCTGGAGATTTTGGCCAAGAACCTCCGCTCCTCCATCAAGGATCTTAAGATGGGTCGTAATTTCATCTTCCAACAAGACAACGACCCAAAGCACACAGCCAAGAAAACCAAGGCCTGGTTCAATAGGGAAAAAGTCAAGGTGTTGGAGTGGCCTAGTCAGTCTCCTGACCTTAACCCAATTGAAAACTTGTGGAAGGAGCTCAAGAATAAAGTCCACATGAGACACCCAAAGAACCTAGATAACTTGGAGAAGATCTGCATGGAGGAGTGGGCCAAGATAACTCCACAGACCTGTGCCGGCCTGATCAGGTCTTATAAAAGACGATTATTAGCTGTAATTGCAAACGAGGGTTATTCCACAAAATATTAAATATAGGGGTTGTATAATAATTGACCCACACTTTTATGTTTAAAATTTAATAAAATTCAACTGAGCAACATAACTTTTTGGTTTGTAAGATTTATGCTTCTGTTCATAAAACCTACTCTCGTTTGCAGTTTAAAGGCTCTAACTTATTTGCATCTTATCAAACCAGCTAAATCTGCAGGGGGTTGAATACTACTTGTAGGCACTGTATATATACGCATTATATGTCTGTTTACGTAAAAGAAAATGAACTAAAAATGCATATGTGCTTTTTAACTGTAAATTATCTGCATCTAATGCAATTCTATAGGGAAATTCTGCACAATAAATTCAGCATACTCATAAGAGAAAATTACATGTTTGGAATTTAAAACACACCCTTTATGGTCTGTAGAAAAAAAGCACAATGGGCATGTGATTTCTATAAATCTTATCCACTTTGCTGAAACTGTAAGACACTGTGTTTTTAACACACCAAAAATACACAGAGTCTAAAACTCACTAACACTCATTGTGAGAATACAGACTAAAAGGGAGGGTTTTTTTAAATTTGAAAGCAGCAAGATTATGTTCTTGAACAAAAAAATGTGGGGGTACAGCAACTTACCCCCGACTGCTTTCTCTGAAAGTTTTATATGCAGAATGACTTTGCAAATAAAAATGAGAGAAAATAAGTTCCAGTGGTAAGAAAGTGATCTTGAGACTGCATTCCTCTTATCTCTATTTCTTTTTAGTATTGTCAGCATTTTGTAGGATTTTTTAACACCTTATTAACCAAGACCAATTTTGGTTCTTAATGACCAAGTTATATTTTTCAAATACGACATCTGTCATTTTATCTGGCGATAACTCTGAAATACTTCAACATATTCCATACACTTTTGGTACTGGTAGTACTTCTGAAAACATCACCTTGCAGCTTCTAAACTTTAGCTTCTATTCTAGCTACCTGAAATAATTTTTAACCACCTTGCATCTCCCTCATTGGTACCAATATGTACCATGACAGCTGGGTTTTCCCTAACTCCACCCAGAAACCTGTTTATCCAATCCGCAGTATGCCACAACCAAGCAACAAGTAGACAACACACTGTCTGGCATTAATGGTCTCAGTGGCACTTACTCCTATATTTTCACCTAAATATAAAGTCCCCTGTCACCATCATTAGTCTGGCCTTAGCTACACTCCTATTTTCTTCATTCTAACTGAATTAATTTTTTTTATAGCAATGCCTTCATCCTTCATCCTGCAGTAGTGCCTAATATCAGCTAAACAGACATATTTAGTAGGTTTGCCAGTTCAAGATGGCCCTTTTCCCTCTACTTCTTCTTCTTCATGATGTCCAGCTATCTTCAACTGTGTCCTAATCTTACCTACCTCCACATCACTGGCCCACAGCCAAGTTTGTAATGCCCCTGATTGGTTCAAGATGCATATTTAGATACATTACCTGGGCTTCAAGTACACAACATGCCGGTAGCCAGTACTGAGAAATGTACCCTCAAATGGCCCCATTGTCCATAGAGCACATATTAGATGAAGATAAACTAAACAGACATTATCAGCAATTCAAAAACACATAAATGAAAACACCAATCCTAAGTTGTTGAACTATGTTATTGTGATGCACTATGCATTTAGTTTCTTCTTCGCACTGAAATGAAATCCTCACTTGCACTCAACAAAAGCAAGAAAAATTAAAATGAATGTATGCAGAAGGGGTTGAGAATGTTTTGCAGGAAAGCTGCCAAGACAGTTGCTAACTATGTAGATCTGACTTATTAAACCCCACTATAGTACCTTGTAGTAATGTGTTCAAAGGTCTTAATTACATATTACAGGTATTGTGGTGATTCCTTCTAGTTTCTTCTAAATAGATATTGCAATTTCTAAAACATTTATGCAGACAGTGGTTTTATTATACAATGTAATGGTAATAAGTAAAATACTGTACTAGAAAAGTTGCAAATACTTCAGATGGATACAATGAGTATGTTATATTATCTACATAAAGGCTGGTATGGAAAAAATGTTTCATTAAGTCTCCTTGTCTATCATATGAAAAATCTGATACCATCAATGCCATATTTAAAAAGTCAGCTGTCAATCAAACACTTTGCTTGTTGGGTAAAAATAACTTTAGAAAATGTTCTTTAATGAGAAATAAGTAGAAAGAGTTATAATAATCAAGAGGTTCTGCTGCAGCAACTATAATATTTCAGTATTAAACTAAAAAAAATAATGTACCACATAGCAATACATAAAGATTTGCTTAAAAGTGTTAAGAATTGATACAAATTCTAAGAATATTAGTACACATTATCATAATAATAAAGGGTCATCATTTTCTAAAAGTGGCTCTAGGAAGGAAAATTCCTTTAAGTTGAGTAGGATACCAATGCAGGTTAGTTAACAAATTAGTCATTTTTCCATATGTTATAAATAGCATGGATTTTCCCTGAAAATTTGATTCACAAAGACGTTTTTCTCAGCAAATTAATTATATCTTATTATGCTCGGGAATTTTTCCAGATCCCAGAGCATAGTAGGCATAAGATGTAAAAAATAAAAAAAATACTTACCCTCACCTTACTGCTCACCTCTCCAGTCCCTTCACTCCTCACCATCACATGTTCAGTTCTCAGCACATCTCATAATCGCCACCATGAGCACTTAATTCTCAGTAATCTTCACGCTAGGCCTGAGACTGTGCCATGCAAGTAAGCTTCATAACATCAGATTTTGCATGCGCAAAGTCATCCATTTGGCAAATGCTGATTTTTTTTTATAATATTCAAGTAAGATTTAATTCCACTTGAATATATTCGCTCATCTCTAATGTGCAGGCTTCCCCATTTTGCTTTTCAATTATCACATCATATGGTATAGCACAGCCAATCAGGATGGAAGTTGTGTTAAAAAAATATAAAAGAGAAGTAAAAATAAATACAGTCATTTAACTCTTGACTGCCTCACAAAATGTGCTTGTCACAAATAGTACTTATTTTTGCATTAATAATTTCTTAATCTAAATTGATGTACATATGCAATTGTGTTAGAAAATAGAAGAGATCTAAAAAAAAAAACTTAACTCTCACTGCATTGAAAAGTATGCATCACACACTTTAATGATTAATTGCACACCTGTTTTATAAATTTATTTTGAAGTATTTTTACTCATTTCAGTAATAATAGGATGATGTAACCTCTGACAGTGACACCTTCAGTTTATGTCAGTATTCCTCCTCCTCCATCACTTTAATATTTAAACTTTTTGAATGTGAAAATTTAATTCCATCAATGACATCTCTGCCTGATCTTACTTCTAGTTAGGTGTCTTGCTCCCTAAGCCACAACATTTGTTGCATCCACTCCCCGCACTTCAATATTTTACTTGTTGCAAACTGACACTGATGTCATGGAAATGTAATAATTTTGTAAGCAAACGGGTTTATTGAGAAAAATTAATGTGTGGACTGTTTGCTTTAAACACTAAGTCTGGGAATTGTATGTTTTTGAAATTAAGCATCAAAACCAATAGCTTAATAGTACAGCATCAACAGGAGAAATAAAAGGGAATAGGACCCAGGTCATACAGTGACATCACAGGATAGGGAAATTGTGATGCTAGTCACTAACTCACGGAGCGACCGTGAGGAAGATAGTCAGACATTCTGGGGTCAATACAAAGAGAGCACATAGATACCAAGGGAAAAGAGAGAGGCATAGTCCGGTCACAGTCCAGGGTCAATACCAGAAGAAAGCAGAACAAAGCCAAAGGACAAGACAGGGGGGAAGTCAGAACATGGTCTAAAGGGTCAGGCAGCAGAAAATTAGAACACAGAACACTAGGCACAGAGAAAAAACCTCACACAAGCTAAATGTACATCTGGCAGAGGTCTGGGAGAAATGGCTCAGTTAAGTAGCCTGGCAATCACCTGGAACAATGAACACCAGGAAATAGCTAGTGCCTCCCCATCCCAGATTGGACAGCCGAGCTGTCAATCAACACAGTGGCAGCTTCAGAATGCCCCTGTACCAGATTGGATGGTCAAGCTGTCAATCACAGTACTGACAGCTCCAGCACTCCCCCGCACCAGAGTGGACGGCTGAGCTGTCAGTAACTGCATCCCAGACACACTGAGGAGTGGAACTGTGACAGGAATGAGCACTAAAAGACCACCTAGTTTTAAAATATGAGTAAGACTTTGGAAGTTAATCAGTTTTTGCAGATTTTTAATAATGAGTTTTAACCAGGATTTTTTTTTGTTTTAGGAGATTTGTTTGCAACTATTTTTCTGTTTTTCATTTACTATCTTCTTTTAATATTGATAAAGCAGTGTAATTGTTTTTGTCATATTAAACTACATTCCACAAATGGCAAAAACATGGAACAGTGGTGAATCTTCTCAGGAGTGGCTGGCCCACCAAAATTACACCAAGAGCTCAACGACGACTCACCCAAGAGGTCACAAAAGACCCCACAACAACATTTAAAGAACTGCAGGCCTCAATTTCCTCAGTTAAGGTCAATGTTCTTGACTCCACCATAAGAAAGAGACTGGGCAAAAATGGCATGCATGACAAAGTTGCATGACAAAAACCACTGCTGAGCAAAAAGAACATAAAGGCTCGTCTCAGTTTTGCCAGAAAACATCTTGATGATCTCCAAGACTTTTGGGAGAATACTCTGTGGACTGATGAGACAAAAGTTGAAGTTTTTGGGAGGTGTATGTCCCATTAAATCATGCATAGAAGTAATACAGCATTTCAGAAAAGGAACATCATACCAACAGTAAAATGTGGTGGTAGTGTGATTGCCTGTGGCTGTTTTGCTGCTTCAGGACCTGGGAGGCTTGCTGTGGTAAATTGAACTTTGAACTTTTTTGACTACCAAAAAATCCTGAAGGAGATGTCCAGCCATCTGTTTGTGACCTCAAACTGAAGTGCACTGGGGTTATGCAGCACCACAATGATCCAAAACAAGCCAGCAAGTCCACTCCTGAATGGCTTAAGAAAAACAAAATTAAGACTTTGGAGAGGCCTAGTCAAAGTCCTGATTTTAATCAGATTGAGATACTGCGGCATTACCTTAGAAAGGTGGCTCATGCTCAGAACCCCTCCAATGTGGCTGAATTACAACAATTTTACAAAGATGAGTAGGTCAAAATTCCTTCAGAGCTTTGTAAAAGACTCATTGCCAGCTATCCCAAACACTTGATTGCAGTTTTTGCTGCTAAGGGTGGCCCAACCAGTTATTAGGTTTAGGGGGCAATCACTTTTTCACACAGGGCCCTGTAAGTTTGGATTTCTTTCCCTTAATAATAAAGACCTTCATTTAAAAACTACAATTTGTGTTTACTTGTGTGATCTTTGTCTAATATTTAAATTTGTTTTGTGATCTGAAACATTTAAGTGTGACAAACATGCAAAATAAAAAGAAATCAGGAAAGGGGCAAACACCTTTTCATACCTCTTTTTGGCTTCATGGGATCCTGTTCCTTTAAATCAAATTTTTGGGATCCTGTTACTTCAGAAAAATATATTTACCTGCATATATGGGGCTAATCTGCAGTTAAATTTTCTTACTAAGTTGACTGGCTGCCTTCCTGAAGGCGATAACAGTGGAAAAATGACTTATTTTCTCCTGAAAGCCAACAGTTTGCCGTGTATGGAGCAGTTATAGTCACAGTTCACAGTCTTATGGCTGTAAGCACTTTGACAGCTTGTTCGGTACATACATGTTGCATATCTGGCAGGCAATTAAAGTGCTTACAGCTGCTGGTCATAGTATGGTGAGTGATGCTGTGTGCGGTGATTGTAATCATTCTGTTTATGCCCATATGACAGAAAGCTGGTGGCTCCCAAGAGGAAAGAAGTTATTTTTCTTCCAGTAGCTGAACTTTCACTAAGGCATTCGGGAAGCATTCTAATGCTACTTACCTGCAGATTAGCCACATATCTGCAGGTAAATAGCATTTCTGAAGTGACAGTATGCTAATTGTTTTACAGACATATATCAACTTGAAGAAGGTGTTGTCCATAGCCAGGTGAGTGGACATTTAAACTTTACTTAAATGGCAAAGCAAGGCATCCAGACACAGAAAAGCAATTGTCTACCTGAGAGTCACCTAATTCATAAATTCGAGTGTCTGCACCTTAATTGATTTTAGGCCCTTTTAAGTTTAGTTGGGAGAGTATGTAATAGTAAATAGACATAGTTCAAATATATTACCTTATTTATTAAATCAGATTTTTTTTTTATTTTAGTGCTCAATGTACCTTTGCAATGGTACAGCATTATGTAATGGATAAAGAATTATTGTAATTGCTATTGCTCTTTGACCCCATTTAGGCCAGTGCTACTACTACAAAACATAATGAAAAATGTTGAGAAAACTGCATGTCCCAATTACTTGCATAAAAACATCCAAATTTTATTCCATCTTGATTATAAAAAAACAGGATATTGCATTATTGCATATACTCCATAGAAAACATTTGACATGTTTCCAGTATGCAGCCTCCCTTAGTCATAGTGAAAGTATGGTAGAAAGCCCAGTTTTTTTCATGTTTTACGCAAAAAAGTCAATGTGTTGACATCGATTAAAGAATATATGACAAGATGGATCAGATGTTTTATCAATAACAGCACCAATCCTACGCACATCAGAAAACATGCAGATGCATATTTGCAAAAACACCACCATAACAACCAGATTTATACTTGGACTGAACCTGGACTGTATTCATACCTGGACGGCATCCTTTCTCTGACAGGCTGAATCCTAACCCTTTTGGGTCAGCAAATTAGACCAGTGCCAAGAACTGGCCCAGTTTATCTTTGGTGTATTGTATTGTTCAGTCTCCAGTCTATGATCAGAGAGGGTATTCAAGTGACAGATAGCTTTCTCATGCTCAAGTGGGCAAGCTTGCTATGCACAAGTGTGGCGGACCTTAGACTTGTGAAAATAAACCAGGTATGGATCAATTAGAATTTTCATTCACCCAAGGCCAAAGCACCTGCCTGCCTGTCCGCTATGCTTTGTACTGTTTTGTTATTGCCAGTGTTGATTCCCCTATACAGTTGGACTTTTCTTGGCTGTCCATCATGTTCTGTTTATACTGCGTTGCTGATACTGACATGGATGCCAGTGTTGGACCTACAGGGCTGTGCATCTCCTTCTTGTCCATTAGGTTTTGTAACATGATGTTGCTGCCTTTGCCACTGCCAACGGACAAGTACACATTTCCTGCCTGTCCATTGGGTTCTACACCTATATTGTATATTAAATATAAAAAAATCTGATACTGTTTCCCAAATTAGGGACAATTTTTTTATAAAGCCATTGTTTTTTTATTTTCCAAACACAGACCTGTTGCTGATCCCAAAAATGGATAATTTTTGGATTGCTTGTTTAAAAGCCTTATTTTTGGGCTTTTAAAACAACAAACCTGTTCGGAAACAAATAATAAACAGAATAATTTTTGGATGGCTTGTTAAAAGCCATGGCAGACCATATTGCATTTGTGCAGTGGACAAGAAATTTTAAAACTTTCAGAACAAAAATATTTTTGCTACCAACAATTTTTTTAAGCTTGTTTTCTTGGCTGAAATTAGCCATAGATTCTTCATCCTCTTGATTTTATTAACTTCATCCTTTTTATTCCAGGCAAGGAAAAAATGTAACAAAACTTTTATTTCTGCACAAAATTAAAATGATTTTGTCAAAGGATCACAACTGCAACCATAATAATTAATTTATTTTTCATGGGCTATACTCTCTTGGATCTGCACTGGTGCTTCATATTGCTATATTGCTTCTTCATGGCACATACTTCTCTATGCTCTTTTGCCTACTCATTTCTTATTGACTTTATTGGAATATTTTAGTAAAAATCCTTAAATTTTTAATTTCATGGTTAAAACCTAAAAAAAATTCTGTGATGTAGATTGTGGATTAAAAATTCTCATTGCCCCCAAGATGACTTTCCTGTGGGGTATAGTCTGAAAAATGGGATCACTTGTTAGTGTTTCTGCTATTTTTGGCACCTCAGGGGTTCTTTAACTGCAACATAGCATCCAAATTTGCGCTCCAAAAATCAAAAAGCGGTGTTTCCATTTAAAAGCCATTCCTGTGCCCCAAATTAGTTTTTTACCGCATAAAGAGTTCCACTGCATTCAGAAGAAATTGTTTAACAAATTAAGTGATCCATTTTTTCCTATTACCCTCTTTGAAAATGTTAAACTGGAGGCTTCTACCATATTCTACAAGAAAGTAGAATAATTTTTGTTTTCATATCTAAATGTTATAAAGTTGAAGTATGTGAAGCGATTATGGGCTTAATATGTTCTACACTGCTAGATGAATTCCTTAAAGGGCTTGTCTGGTCAAAAGTGATAAGCCTGCAGTCACTCTGTGTGACTGCAGACCTAGGAATCCACCCAGCGCAGGCACTGTGTGCTGCGGGGATTCGCCGGTATGAAACCCGGGACCGGAGGCTATGTATATGTTATAGATACCCCCGGCCATTCAGTATGGATAGAGGCCACGTCCCACCTAGTGATGTGAATGACCAGTGGGCGTGTCTGACTAGAAGGCGCAGCCTTGCTAAATACAAGTGTATGGAGAGCGAGACCCTGCCCACTTGCCAGGGGTATGTATAATGCATACATAATCTCCACTACCGGGTCTCATACTGATGAATCCCCGCAGCGCACAGTGCCAGCGCTGGGGGGATTCATAAGTCTGCAGTCAAACAGAATGACTGCAGACTTATAATTTTTTACCGGACAACCCCTTTAAAAAGTCTAGTTTCTAATATGATTTCAATTGTGCGGAGTTTCTCCTGTTATGACATGTTAAGACTTTGCAAATGTGACATGGCATCAACAATCTATTCCAACCAAATTTGCTCTCTAAAAATAGCACTGTTTCTTTTCCAAGCCCTGTGATGTGCCTAAACATTAGTTTATGACCGTATACAGAGTATTACCACATTCTGGAGAAGCACCGTAATCAACTATGAGGTCCATTTTCTCCTATTATCGCTTGTAAAAATTCACAAACTTGGCGCTAAAACAATATTTTACTGGAAAAAAATACATCATTTTTTATTTTCGCATCAAAATGTTATAAAGTTTTGTGAAGTATCTGCATCTTCAAAATACTCCACATACTCTAGATTAATTCCTTGAAGAGTCTAGTTTCCAAAATGGGGTCACATGTAGGGGTTTCTGCTGTTGTAGAACCTCAGGGGCCCTGCAAATGCAAAATGATGTCTACAATCTATTCCAGCGTAATCTGAGCTCCAAAATGTATGTACATTGCTCATTTTATTTCAAGCCATGTCTTGTGCTCATATATTGTTTTTTGATCACATATGGGGTATCACTACATTCACAAGAAATTGCTTAACAAATTTTTATGGTTCATTTTTTTTCCTCATGCCCCTTGAGAAAATTTCATTCTTGGGGTTAAAACTAAATTTTATTGGAAAAAAATAAATTTTTCATTTTCATGTCCAATTTGTTGTAAAGTTTTGTGAAGAACTTGTAAGTACAAAATTGTCAACACACAACTAGATTAATTTTTTGAAGGGTCTAGTTCCCTAAATGGAGTCACTTCTGTTTCTTTTTTTTCTCTTTTGGTATCTCTAGGGTTCAGGTAAATGGGGTTGGGATACAATATCTGATTTAGTGTTCGCTCAAAATGGCATTTAATTCAGAGGAGTGCAATGATAGAAAATCTCGCATTGCACTCTGACCAGTGTTTTTTAATTACACAGAGCAGATCTGTGATTTTTTTCTCATGCCATATCTCACATGGTATACACCCATTCAAGGCAATGGGTGCATACAAAACATCGGACTGCACTCGGAAGTTATGCGAGTGTTGTCCGATATAAGCCGGGACAGGCAATGGAGAAGATGAAGAGATAAATCGCTCCTTCTTCCCCTCACCTGTGATCCAATTCTTGCATGCAAGAGGATCGGATCACAGTAAAATAACACTCTGCTCACACTCGCAGCAGAGTGTCAGATGTTATATGCATATTTGAGCCCAGCCTTAGACTATGGCCAAGAGTAGAATACTAGTAACAAAAAATATTTATACTTATTCCAATCAAACTCCCTAATCAAGACTGTCTTGCTTTGAAAATAAAATATCTAGTAGAAAATGTAGACTCATTTACTTATGTTTAGAAAAATGTTTCAATCCCACAATGAGACTTTTTTCCAAGCTATATGATGAGACTGAAACATATGTGAAGTAAACATTTCTATTGTGCTCTACTTTGCCAGCAACTTTGGTGTAGAATCCATGTCAGAAATCAGCAGCTAGATTCTCGTCACCATCCAGCTTGTCTAAGTTGACACAATCGTGTAAAAAAATCATCCAATTTTCATCCAGAAAAAATGAACAATTTTTCATTCGTATTGTCATCTGTATGGCATCAAATGTTATACATTAACAGTGAACAAAATATACAAGGCCAAAAAACAGTTTCTAATAGCTTAATAGTTAATAATAGCAATTTACTTGAAAACAATTTTATGCAATAAGGTTACTGTGTATAAGGTGTGATTTTCTTTTTTTTTTGCACTTCCATAGATATTAATAGGCGAGTCTCATCCAAAACACAAATTTTTTTCATGCAGAAATTTAGTCCATGTAAAAAACATGGGCATCTGACTATCCCAATTTATTGGTCCAAGTACTGTCAGTTTTTTTCTGTGGACAGCACTCAGACAAAAAATACGGTTGTATGAATTTAGCCTAAGGCTATGACCCCACTATTAGTATTTGGTTAATATTTTACAGCAGTATTTGTAAGCCAAAACCAGGTGTGGAACAATCAGAGAAAAGGTCTTAGGCCACGGCCCCACTATCAGTATTTGGTCAGTATTCGGTCAGTATTCTTTCTCTGGAGTGGGAGCCAAAACCAGGAGTGGGTGATAAATGCAGAATTGGTGACTTGTTTCTATTATACATTTTCTCTGATTGTTGCTCACCTGGTTTTGGCTCCCACTCCTGAAAAAAAATACTGACTGAATACTGACCAAATACTGATAGTGGGGCCGTGGCCTAATAGAAACAAGTGCACCAATTCTGCATTTTTGACCTACTCTTGGTTTTGGCTTACAAATACTGAGGATAAATACTGACCGAATACTGACCAAATACTGATAGTGGGGCCTTGGCCTAATACTAATTGTATGGGACCAAGTTCTTAATGGTTGTTCTGTAGACAGATTTATTAGAAAATATAAGTAGGCAAACCATGTTTTACATGACGCAAAAGCAGCAAATATACTGTTAACAATCATCAGCACCTTTTCTTAGCATGAGCTTTCTAAAAAATACTCCTTTTGGCAACACATGAAGAAATAAGTACTTTTGGATCTAAGCAGATAATGCAAGTAATTAAGATAATTAACCACCCTGAAGAGAAAAATGTACTGCAATAAATGTTCTAGTTAGGTTCACATGGTAACATCCCAGCTGCTGATCCTCTTAATATACATCAAGAATCTTGCATGATGTCTGTACAATTTTCTTAGAAGAAAAGGGCATCATAATTGCATTCAATAAAATTCACAGAACAATAAAGTAAATACTTTGAGAAAACTTCTAATATTACCATAGAATGTTAAAAATGCCTAAATTCCTGTTGGGAAATAATAATCATCGTATGAAACAATCGTGAAATGTTAATATCATTTTAACATAATTATTTGACAAAAGAAAAATAATCTAATCAGATAAATAGTGAATATGTCATTCATAAGAGCTGGATGCCATGCAGTACTTAATTCAGCTAGGTCACAAATTCAACTAATTGAAGAAAAATTCTACTGTTAATTAGAAAAGTAACATCCCCTGAGTTAATTATGTTTTGTTATTATTTTTTTGTGATAATATCAAAGACAAGGTGCACAGTTTAATAAACTACTACCTTTATCAGGGTCTGTTTAGATTAGCTTACTATACGTTTCTGTGTTGTCTCTATGTAAAGCTGATAGTATATAGATCAATGCTAGTCAATGGTGCAGCTCACATATACAGGTGCATTACAATAAATTAGAATATCATCAAAAAGTTAATTTATTTAAGTTCTTCAATACAAAAAGTGAAACTCTTATATAGAGTCATTAAAAACAGAGTGATCTATTTCAAGTGTTTATTTCTGTTAATGTTGATGATTATGGCTTACAGCCAATGAAAACACAAAAGTCATTATCTCAGTAAATTAGAATACTTTATAACACTAGTTTGAAAAATGTCTTTAAAATCCGAAATGTTGGCATACTGAAATGTATGTTCAGTAAATGCACTCAATACTTGGTCGGGGCTTCTTTTGCATTAATTACTGCATCAATGCGGCGTGGCATGGAGGCGATCAGCCTGTGGCACTGCTGAGGTGTTATGGAAGCTCAGGTTGCTTTGATAGTAGCCTTCAGCTCTTCTGCATTGTTGGGTCTGGTGTCTCTCATCTTTCTTTTGATAATACCCCATAGATTCTCTGTGGGGTTAAGGTCAGGCGAGTTTGCTGGCCTATCAAGCACAGAGATACTGTTGTTTTTAAACTAGGTATTGGTACTTTTGGCAGTGTGGACAGGTGCTAAGTCCTGCTGGAGAATGAAATTTCCATCTCCAAAAAGCTTGTTGGCAGAGGGAAGCATGAAGTGCTCTAAAATTTCCTGGTAGACGGCTGCGCTGACTTTGGTCTTGATAAAACACAGTGGACCTACACCAGCAGATGACATGGCTCCCCAAACCATCACTGATTGTGGAAACGTCACACTAGACCTCAAGCAGCTTGGATTGTGTGCCTCTCCTCTCTTACTCCAGACTCTGGGACCTTGATTTCCAAATGAAATGCAAAATGTACTTTCATCTGAAAACAACACCTTGGCCCACTGAGCAACAGTCAAGGTCATTTTTTCCTTGGTCCAGGTAAGACACTTCTGGAGTTGTCTATTGGTCATGAGTGGCTTGACACAAGGAATGCGACACCTGGATACGTCTGTGTGTGGTGGCTCTTGAAGCAATAACTCCAGCAACAGTCCACTCCTTGTGAATCTCTCCCAAATTTTTGAATGGCCTTTTCTTAACAATCCTTCAAGGCTGCAGTTATCCCAGTTGCTTGTGCACCTTTTTCTACCACACTTTTTCCTTCCACTCAGCTTTCCATTAATATGCTTGGATACAGCACTCTGTGAACAGCCAACTTCTTTAGCAATGACCTTTTGTAGCTTACCCTCCTTGCGGAGTGTGTCAATGACTGCTTTCTTGACATCTGTCAAGTCTGCAGTGTTCCCCATGATTGTGGAGCCTACTGAAACAGACTAAGGGACCTTTTTAAATGCTTAGGAAGCCTTTGCAGTTGTTTTCTGTTAATTATTCTAATTTACTGAGATAATGACTTTTGTGTTTTCATTGGCTGTAAACATTAACAGAAATAAACACTTGAAATAGATCACTCTGTTTGTAATGACTCTATATAATATATGAGTTTCACTTTTTGCATTGAAGAACTGAAATAAATTAACTTTTTGATGATATTCTAATTTTCTGAGATGCACCTGTATTGTAATCTTTTATGTATGTTGTCTATAGAATTTTTAACACAGCCATGCACAAAAAGAAAGACAAAACTGACCTAAATATTGCAACAAAACACCACCAAGCAAAGTAGAATGCTCTTCTTCGAGAATCTCAAATGGCTGATATACAATTTGTTTTTCATGTCGTATTTCAAAGAAAACTCATTACATAACTTCAGAGGCATACATAGTTACAGCAAAGGTCATCTATACGTAAATGGAAGATGTTATTATCAAGGCGTTATTCAAAGTAAAGCCATAATACAGTAGCATGCATGAAATTGTATGGAATGCACTGAAATTTTCTGCACATTTTTATGAAAATTCAAACCATATAAACGAGAGGAAGTTTATGAGCTCTCCTGAGCAGAGACTGATATATGCGCATTGTCTGTATAGTACTTTGAAATAGGTTGATAGACATGTTTGCCAGTAGGTATTTTAACCCCTTTACCCCCGAGGGTGGTTTGCACATTAATGACCGGGCCAATTTTTACAAATCTGACCACTGTCACTTTATGAGGTAATACCTCTGGTACGCTTCAACAGATCCCGCTGATTCTGAGATTGTTTTTTGTGACATATTGTGCTTCATGATAGTGGTAAAATTTCTTTGATATCACTTGCGTTTACTTGTGAAAAAATCGGAAATTTGGCGAACATTTTTAAAATTTTGCAATTTTCAAAATTTTAATTTTTATGCCTTTAAATCAGAGATATGTCACTTAAAATAGTTAATAAATACCATTTCCCACATGTCTACTTTACATCAGCACAATTTTGGAACCAATTTTTTTTTATTATTAGGGAGCTATAAGGGTTAAAAGTTGACCAGTGATTTCTCATGTTTACAACAAAATTTACAAAACCATTTTTTAAGGGACCACATCACATTTGAAGTGACTTTGAGGGGCCTATATGACAGAAAATACCCAAAAGTGACACCATTCTAAAAACTGCACCCCTCAAGGTGCTCAAAACCACATTCAAGAATTTTATTAACCCTTATGGTGCCTAACAGGAATTTTTGGAATGGGGAAGAAAAAAATTAACATTTAACTTTTTTCACAAAAATGTTACTTTAGACCCCAATTTTTTTATTTTTGCAGGGGTAACAGGAAAAAATGGACCCCAAAATTTGTTGTTCAATTTCCCCTGAGAACTCAGATACCACATACATGGGGAAAAAAACACTGTTTGGGCACACGGCAGGGCTCAGAAGGGAAGGAGCGCCATTTGACTTTTTGAATGTAAAATTTGCTTGAATAATTAGCGGATGCCATTTTGTGTTTGGAGTGCCCCTGATGTGCCTAAACAGTGGAAACCCCAAACAAGTGATAACACTTTGGAAACTAGACCCTTCAGGGAACTTATCTAGATGTGTGGCGAGCACCTTCAAACCCCAGGTGCTTCACAGAATTTTATAACATGGAGCGGTGAAGATAACATTTTCACATTTTTCCCACAAAAATGTTTTTCAGCCCCCAGTTTTGCATTTTCATAAGGGTAGCAGGAGAAATTGCACCATGAAACTTGTTGCGCAATTTCTCCTGAGTAAGCCGATACCCGATATGTTGGGAAAAACTACTGCTTGGGCGCACGGCAGGGTTCAGAAGGGAAGGAGCGTCATTTGACTTTTTGGATGTAAAATTTGCTTGAATAATTAGTGGACGCCATGTTGCGTTTGGACAGCCCCTGATGTGCCTAAACAGTGGAAACCCCCCACAAGTGACACCATTTAGGAAACTAGACCTCTCAGGGAACTTATATAGATGTGTTATGAGCACCCTTAACCCCCAGGTGCTTCACAGAAGTTTATAACAAGGAGCCGTGAAAATAAAAAAATCTAACTTTTTCCACAAAAATTATCTTTTAGCCACAAAATTGTTTATTTTCACAAGGGTAAGAGGAGAAAATGGAACTGAAAAACTGTTGTGCAATTTCTCCTGAGTACGTCAATACCCCATATGTGGGGTAAATACACTGTTTGGGCGCACGTCATGGTTCAGAAGGGAAGGGGCACTGTGTGACTTTTTGAACGCAAAATTGGCTGGAATCAAGAGCGGACGCCATGTCGCATTTCGGAAGCCCCTGAGGTGCCTAAATAGTGGAAACCCCCCACAATTGACTCCATTTTGGAAACTAGACCCCTCAAGAATTTTATCAAGGGGTATAGTGTACATTTTGAACCCAGAGGTATGACAGAATTTGATAACATTAGTTCATCATATTAAATAAGTTGTCATTAGTCTTGAGCGCAAGTGTTTGCTACTTGAGTTTGCATCGGGTACTCGGTTATGCACCATGTATCACGGGTGCTCTAGGGATATGTTTGAGTCCCCGACGCCGCATTTTTCATGGTTGTTAGACACCGAAAAAAATGCAAAGATCGCTCGTGCAGGGCAGGTGATCCCAGTAATGTTATGTTTGGCCGCAAAGCATATGGGGCAGAGACTCAAGCATGTCACTCAAACACCCGCAATACTCAGTGTATACCTAAGCAACTGATGCAAACTCTAGTAGCGAGCACTTGCGCTCAACACTGGTCGCCATATCGTCATCATATTTTTTTTTTTACTTTTGAAAAAATCCCAACCCTAATACAACCCCAACCCTAACCCTAGCCCAACCCCAACCCTAGCCATACTCTAACCCTAGCACAACCCTAACCCCAACCCTAACCCTAGCCCAACCCTCGCACAATCCGAACCCTAACCCTAGCCCAACCCTAACCCTAGCCCAACCCTAACCTAACCCTAACCCTAGCGCAACCCTAACCCTAGCCCAACCCCAACCCTAGCCCAACTCTAACCCTAGCACAACCCTAACCCCAACCCTAACCCTAGCCCAACCCTAACCCTAGCCCAACCCTAACCCTAGCACAATCCAAACTCTAACCCTAGCCCAACCCTAACCCTAGCCCAACCCTAACCCAACCCTAACCTTAGCCCAACCCTAACCCTAGCGCAACCCTAACCCAACCCTAACTCTAGTGCAACCCTAACCCTAGCCCAACCCTAACCCTAACACAACCCTAACATTAACCCTAGCCCAACCCTAACCCTAGCCCAAACCTAACCTAACCCTAACCCTAGCGCAACCCTAACACTAGCCCAACCCCAACCCTAGCCCAACTCTAACCCTAGCACAACCCTAACCCCAACCCTAACCCTAGCCCAACCCTAACCCTAGCACAATCCAAACCCTAACCCTAGCCAAACCCTAACCCTAGCCCAACCCTAATCCAACCCTAACCTTAGCCCAACCCTAACCCTAGCGCAACCCTAACCCAACCCTAACTCTAGTGCAACCCTAACCCTAGCCCAACCCTAACCCTAACGCAACCCTAACATTAACCCTAGCACAGCCCTAACCCTAACCCTAGAGTTTATTTTTTACGCTGTTGCTCGTGCGGTATAAGTGATTAGATGACTTTATTCTTCAGGTCAGTGAGTTACAGCGATACCAGATTCATATCGAGTTTTAATTATTGACAGCTGTCACACACTAAAAGACGCTTTGCTTGCAAAGACTAGTTTTTGCATCGTGATATTTTGAGAACTATAATTTTTCCATATTTTGGTCGACAGAGTCATCTAAGGGCTTGTTTTTTGTGGGACAAGTTGACATTTTTATTGGTACCATTTTCGGGTACGTGATATTTTTTGATCGCTTTCTATTCCGATTTTTGGGAAGCAGAATAAACAAAAAACGGCAATTCCGTAATTGTTTTTTTTGTGTTTTTTTTAAGCCGTTCCACGTGTGGTAAAATTGATAAGGCAGCTTTACTCTTCGGGTCAGTACTTTTACAGCGGTACCACAATTATATCTTTTTTTTATGTTTTGGCGCTTTTACACAATAAAAACTAATTTCTAGAAAAAATAATTTTTTTGAATCGCTTTATTCTGAGAGCTATAACTTTTTTATTTTTAAGATGATGGAGCTTTATGGAGGCTTGTTTTTTGTGGGACAAGATGACATTTTCGGCGGTACCATTTTTATTTACATTTGCCTTTTTGATCACGTGTTATTCTATTTTTTGTTTGGCGGTATGATGATACTTTTTGCTTCTTTTTTTTTTTTTTTTTACCGTGTTCACTAAAGGGGTTAACTAGTGGGACAGTTTTATAGGTCAGGTCATTCTGGATGCGGCGATACCAAATATGTGCACTTTATTATTTTTTTGTTTTTTTCATAATAAATAAATATTATGGGTACAATATATTTTTATTTTTTGAGGATTATTTTTTTCATTTTTTTTCATATTTTTACATTTTTTTTTCATTTTCCTACACCTTTTTTTACTATGAGACTTTCACTTTTTCCAGCCTGATTGGCTATAAAGCACCGAGAGCAGCAGCTCCCTATGCCATGCAGCCTGTCAGCGCTGCACACAGGGAGATGTTACTTTGGTCATGCACTGTGCATGACCAAAGTAACTTCCTGCCTCCTGGTGACCCGGATGTTGTCATGATGACATTGGGTCGTCATGACAACATGCGGGAGCCACCGCAGACATCTCTGGACGCAGGAGAGGAGGTGAGTACCGGCGCTTACCTCCCCCCTTGCCGCCGCAATGCTGCGATCGACTTCGATAGCAGCATTTTGGGGGTTAATGCGCCAGGAAAGGTGCAGGACCACTCATGGCACATAGCACCAGGTGTCAGCTGTGACAATCAGATGACACCCAGCGGCGATCGCCCGGCACCACTTGTGTGCGGGGGCGATCGCAGCGCATGTAATGGTACGTAGCTGGTCCATAAGTCCAAGGGCA
Source organism: Phyllobates terribilis (assembly GCF_046119375.1). Taxonomy (NCBI): domain Eukaryota; kingdom Metazoa; phylum Chordata; class Amphibia; order Anura; family Dendrobatidae; genus Phyllobates; species Phyllobates terribilis. Next base: position 291,114,548 of record NW_027362761.1, read on the forward strand.
CAGCTACGTACTATTACTGACTTGGTCGTAAAGGGGTTAATTATGTAAACAGTCGAAAGCGAACTATTTGTGGTCATATTTCAGCCTAAGACCTCCTTCATATAATTTATGCTTCTACCTAAAATTTTTGGGGTTGTAAAATTGTCATTTTTGAAGCATTTTTTTACTAAACCTTACTTACTTTGTTTACTGATATTTTTAATTGAAAATGTATTACCTGTTTTAGGGCCTATATAGGAGCCTATGGAAAAATGCATAATAAAACTGAGCTGTTTTTTAAAAGAGAAATCTATCCTACCCTCTTCCAGTGAGTTAAGAAAAGTGAGAGAAGAGATTCACTAAAGAGTAAACTTTTTGCAGTGCGTATTTACCTAAGGAGGCCTTATGTTTACTTTCATCTGAATACGTGAAGAAGCATCTTTAACTCAATGATGTATGATTCTACAAGTTGAGCAAGAATTTTTAAGCTTAGACTTCAAGAAGAAAAGATGCAGAGTAATAACTTTATTGTACTTTTTTTGATGGCATCATACCATTAAAATATTCATGAATTTGTCACTCAAACAATCAATTATTTGGTGATTATTTTTGACATTTATAAAGTTGCTTTCTGTGAATTTGACCCATTGCACATGTTTTCTAGGAATATCAGTCAATTACATGTTGTGAGAAGGGAGTATTAACAAATTTACTATGTAAATAAGCATTGCAAGGGTCATCTAAGCTTTGCAACTGAAGCATTTTTCATTTACTGATATAAATAAGACAAAATATTGTATCTTGTACTAAGGATTTGAAAATACCTTGCATATAACTAATAATACCAATGTACAATTTTTACATTTGGGGTGAAGTTCACACAGGGCATTTGATGCTTTTTAAGCATAGACTTACTTTTTTCTTTTTTCCTATTATCATTTATGTACTCAGTGAACTGTGTATACATTTGATAATATAAATGTAGCATGCACTAAATGATGGTTGCACACAATTGACTGGACATGCTTTCATAATTTGTAGCTGGCAAATCTTGCAAATAGTGCTGCATGTCACTGTTCAAAGAGAAGGCTTTCCTGGTGCAAGAAAAGTTTTTTGACTTGCTACATCAGCATCAATTTTAGTTTGCACAAAGCAGTTTAAATGAATTTTTAGATCATGATGCTGTTAGTTTCAGGTAGGGCTATTTAATTGTCCAACTAAACACCTAAAAAATAAAAATAATGGTAATATGAGAAGACAGTGTACACATGGGTTCCATATGGCATGCTTAATCTACTTATAGAAAAAACATAATTATCAGAATAAGAAAATAGATAGTGACAATGACATAGCTCTAGTAATGAGCGAATCAATTCAATGCAAATCAAATTAATATTGCATTTTTTAACTTTCAGGACCCTGCGGAATCTAGCATTTTCGATTTACTGGAGTATGCAAAATAAGATTTTAAACAATGCGGAGATTGCAAAAGCAAGAGAAGGCTCACATGACCCAAACCATGGCCTAATGAGCTTCTTCTTAAAGCCTTTGAGCTGTACATCACATAGCACAACCAATCAAGAGGGACTGTCATAGCTTGAATTAAAGAAAAGGGAACAACTAATTTGAGTTGAATCCAGGTAGTGAGAGGATATCAAAGCTCACAGCTTAGCAATACAGATATGGAGAGAAAGCCATAAAACAATTGACAAACAATACCGACATTGTGTGTTGTGCAAATGCAGCACTAAAGAAGATTACTGCAGTAGTTTAATAATTACTTAGTTAAATAATATAGAAATTCAATTGATAAGTTGAGAGCGAGAAGTGCTGGCATCAGTTGTGCCAGTAATTAATCAAACCATGAATTAGTGTAGCTTTCATCTGCTGTATTTCAATTATACATATTTTTTTTATTCTTCATGCAGAAGAAAGCTGAAAGCCAACACAATATTTCCCAAAGAAGAAAAATCTATCTATATTATGCAGACGTTTAACTGCAACTGGCTACCTTTACAAAAGTATGTGTCTTAATTTCATGTTTTATGTACACCTATTTTAATAAAAAATGTCATCAATATATGTCAAATTTGGTATCCATACATGTCACATCCAATACTGATGCTTATTGCCGCTACTGGCTTTTAGGACAGGTAGATACTATTTCTTGATCAGAGCTTTTTTTGGTGATATTCTACTAAAAGAAAAAATGGCAAAGACAATGGATTAGATAATGTAAAATACAGTATATATATAAAAATAAAAAAACAAGAATACCAAGATATTTGACAATAAAGATTTGAATGCCCCAAGTTGCTGCTAGCAGGTTTTTGCATGTATCTAGATATCTTTTTGTTTCCAGTTTGATACACAAGCACCTGTTGAACCATTTTTATATACTTTGTGAGCTAGCACACTATTTATTAACTTTCCTTTTAATTTTATCTAAAATTATCAGGGAAAATTAGGCCATTTAGAGAGTCGACAATGAGTGGAGGTGCCATGTCGCATTGCTAGGGTGCCAGTCTCTGTGTGTACGTAGGTACACATAGTAGGGAGTTTAATCGGGATATTTTTTTTATCAATCACTCTACTGAATTCTTGGTGCACTTTTGAACTGGCCATAACAGCTTTGCAAAAAGGAAACTGCCAAAGCACCACATGATTTCTAATACTGCCACACAGTGTTGCATATATTGGAGTTTATGTATTAGCATTGTAAAACAAAGACTGATTACTATGCTGCAGGCAAACTGGAGCTTGGATTGCTTAAAAAATTAGGCATTCTGAGCTGATGAGAAATGTCTGTCATTTACTGAGGCCATTCAAAAGAGCTACCAAATTTTTCAGAAAGGTCAGCTGTGTCATCAACAATGCCATTCATCTAGTACTTGTAAAAGAAAAAAAAACACAAGGATGCTACAGGGGATGGAGGAAGAACAGCAATTTCAACAGGATCATAACTTCTCTGGAGCTGTGGGGGACCTTCAAGAACAATGTTACATGCAAAAGTATATGAATGAGAGAAAGGAGGAGGAGCAGCAGGTAGATGTGTAGGAGTACATTGAATTACCCAGGTATAGGCAAGAGATGAGCCTGATGGTCTGTGTAAAATGAATGATGTGAATGACAATGACTACACTGGCTCTGACAACCAAAAGTCACAGCATGGTGCAGAAAGGAAACCACTTGGGTCCTTAGTCATGCTGACTATAATGGCAAGCTGCATGCTCAATTGCTTGTTGGATATCAAGCATATCATTAAATGCAAGCGATGGAGTAACTCTCACTATAAAAGCAAAATGCTAGATTTTTTTCTGCCATCTAAAAAAGTGTGAAACTTGGAAGATTATTAGGATATTCTGTATTTCCTGCATAGTGAAGCTTTCACTGAGAAGACACCTGCCGGCTGCATGTTTGTCCAGAAGATGCCTACATCATTCCCCAGCATGTGCCAGCAGTATGGCTATATCAAGTACCTGAGGCAGAAGCAGTGATTATAGTTTGACATTATGGAGCATATAAGTAATTTACCACTGCATCAACTTGAAGCACATCAACATTTCCTGAACAACGAGATTTAGTCATACTAGGACTGTGTCCTTTCTCCAGCAGATACCCTGTATCCTGACCCCATGGATTTCTTGGTCAGCACATTGGACGAATGGAAAGAACTATTCCAGTTTGCCATGTGCCTGCTGTCTTGTCAAAGCTTCTTGTGTAATATTAGAGAAAATATTCATTGCAGAAGGTGGTTTTGTCATGCCCAGGTGGACCTGATTGTCCTCTGCAAATGTGGCAAAACTTACATTTGTCAAAATGAATATGGCATGGATCAGTGCCAGCTTTCATTCACCAATGGCAGATGTCAACGATAAGATTTGTTTATGCATCTGACCACTTTTCCAATAATTTTTATACTGCTCTGTTGCTCCCAGTGCCAGTTCTCCTACACAGATAAGCATCTCCTGACTGTCCATCATTTAATTTCTATACTGTTTTGCTGCCAGGACTGTCAGTGCTGGTCAACACAGCCAAACATCTTGTTGTCTGTCCCATTATATTTTACAGACAGCCACACATCTCTTACCTGTCCATTATGTACTTATCTATACTGTTTTGCTGCTGCCTGTACCAATGTCCACATATAACCGGGCATTTCTTGCCTGCTCAGCATTTTATATCTATACTGTACATTTGCCGGGACTGTCAGTGCTGATCTTACACAGTTGGAAACTCCTCTTTGCTTGTCTCATATTATATAGATTGTTACATATCTCCAGCTTATCCAGTGTGTTCTGGAATTGCCGCTGCGGAAACGCTTAAAAAACGCATAGTGGGTGTAACGGGTCTGGGAGGCGGAACCTCTGAGCTACTATACAAGGGGGCGGTCCTTGTAAGGGAGCGGGTGGCGACCAGGCAGGCAGTCACAGCAGGTGACCGGGACAGTCTCTAGAAGAACTGGTAGGAGGTCACGGCAAGTGACCGGGGCAGTCTCTGGATGAACGGGCAGATGGTCACGGCAAGTGACCGGGGCAGTCTCTGGGTGAACGGGCAGATGGTCACGGCAAGTGACCGGGGCAGTCTCTGGGTGAACGGGCATATGGTCACGGCAAGTGACCGGGGCAGTCTCTGGGTAAAGGGTTGGTACGACCTGTGGCGGCTGATGGTAGACGTGAGCTCCCAGGTGAGCAGGCGAGAGTCTCTGGATAAACGGGTGTTCACAGCATGTGACGGCGGAGCCTCCAGGAAGACCAACAGACAGGCGGCAGATGAGCGCTCCCAGGTGAGCGGGCAGAAGTCTCTGGACAGGCGGGTGGTCACAGCACGTGACGGCAGAGCCTCCAGGTAGGCTAGCAGACAGGCAGCAGATGAGCGCTCCCAGGTGAGCGGGCAGGAGTCACTGGACAGGCAGGTGGTCACAGCACGTGACGGCAGAGCCTCCAGGTAGGCTAGCAGGCAGGGAGTTGATGTGCGCTCCCAGGTGAGCGGGCAAGCTGGTCCTTAGACAGACTGACAGGAGTAGTAAGGCAGACCGTCGGACCTCAGGCTAGCAGGCAGGTAGTTGATGTGCGCTCCCAGGTGAGCGGGCAAGCTGGTCCTTAGACAGACTGACAGGAGTAGTAAGGCAGACCGTCGGACCTCAGGCTAGCAGGCAGGTAGCAGAATATCAGGCAGGAATAAGACAGCAAGCTGGCAGGAATCTGGCAGGTATCTGGCAGGTAACTGGCAATGGGACCTGAGGGCTGAAGCAGAGTAGTGAACAGCGCAACAACATTGCTCGGGCACCTCCATTTTGGAGGAGGTGCCTTATATATGGTGAAGTCCTCCGGCCATTGGCCGGGGACTCCTTAGGACGGTGCGCGCGGCCCCTTTAAGAGGGAGGGAGAGCGCGCGCGCGCGCCCTAAGCACAGTGGCCGGGAAGGAGCACGCGCTGCCAGCAGAGCGGGAGGAGGACGCCGGGCACGGAGCAGAGAGGTGAGGGGAACAGCGTCCCTGCCTAGCAGAGGGCAGGGACGCCGGCGCTACAGTACCCCCCCCTTTAGGCCCCCCCTTTTTTAGGCCAGACAGAAATTTAGCAAGGATGAGCGGGGCATGGATGTTCTCCCGGGGCTCCCACGTTCTCTCCTCAGGACCAAACCCCTTCCAATCTACTAGAAAAAAGGTCTTTCCTCTTACCCTTTTGGTGGCAAGAATGTTCTCTACCTCAAACTCGTCCTCAGCAGAAACCGGAGCAGGAGGCGTACCTGTAGACTTGGAAAAAGAGTTAAGTACCACAGGTTTGAGGAGAGATACATGGAAGGAGTTAGGGATCCGTAAGTTGGCCGGGAGTTTCAATTTATAGGCCACCGGGTTGATCTGACTGATGACCTCCAGAGGACCGATGAACCGAGGCCCTAACTTGTAAGAAGGTATCTTGAGTCGGACATATTTAGATGAGAGCCAGACTTTATCTCCAGGACGAAATTGTGGAGGATCCAGGCGTTTTTTGTCAGCGCGTCTTTTCATCTGTTCGGACGACTGAAGGAGTGCGGATCGGGTACTCTCCCAAATGGAGGAAAATTTGCTAACGAGAGATTCCGCAGCCGGGTTGTCCACAGAGGTGGAGACAGGAAAAGGAATCCGAGGATGCTGACCGAAGACTACAAAAACGGGGATTTGGAGGAGGATTCGCTCTCGTGATTGTTATAAGAGAACTCGGCCCATGGTAGGAGATCCACCCAGTCTGAATGATGGGCATTAACGAAGTGCCGGAGGTAACTGGTCAGGTTCTGATTGATCCGCTCCACTTGACCATTGGACTGTGGGTGGTAAGCGGAAGAGAAGTCCAGGGTGACGTCTAGCAGTTTACAAGTGGCTCTCCAGAAGCGTGAGGTGAACTGTACCCCACGATCCGACACGATGTGGAGGGGCAGGCCATGAAGACGAAAGATGTGACGAATAAAGTCTTTAGCTAGCTCGGGTGCAGACGGGAGGCCTGGCAGGGGAACGAAATGAGCCATCTTGGAGAAGCGGTCAGCGACCACCCAAATGACCGTACAACCGGCAGAGACTGGGAGGTCAGTTATAAAGTCCATTGCTATATGCTGCCAGGGGGCAGCAGGTACAGAAAGCGGAAGGAGGCGACCGGCTGGCAGATGTCTCGGAACCTTGTTGCGGGCGCAGGACACACAGGCAGAAACAAAGTCTATTACGTCCTTGTGCAGGGTAGGCCACCAGTAGTGCCGGGTAATAAGCTGGAGGGTCTTTTTCTGACTGGCGTGGCCAGCCAGTTTAGACGAGTGACCCCAGTGAAGGATCTTCTCCCGATCAGGTACTGATACGAACGTCTTTCCGGGAGGGAGACGATTTAGACTCACGGGAGCCACCTGCATTACTCTGGCGGGATCGATGATGTGTTTCGGATCTTCCTCGAGATCAGACACCAGAAAGGATCGAGACAAGGCGTCCGCCTTGATGTTTTTGTCAGCCGGGCGAAAATGAAGAACAAAATCAAAGCGAGCAAAAACAAGGACCACCGGGCTTGGCGCGGGTTAAGTCTCTGGGCATGCTGGAGGTAAGCCAAGTTCTTGTGGTCAGTGTAAATTATTAACGGGTGAAGAGCCCCCTCAAGCAGGTAACGCCACTCCTCCAATGCCAGTTTGATGGCCAATAACTCTCGGTCTCCTATGGAATAATTGCGCTCTGAGGAGGAGAAGAGTTTAGAGAAGAAGCCGCAAGTTACCATCCTCCCGGAAGATGATTTTTGAGTAAGTACCGCTCCGGCTCCAGAGGAGGAGGCGTCAACTTCCAGGAAGAACTGCTTGTTGAGGTCCGGGCGATGCAGCACCGGGGCGGAAGAGAAGGCATGTTTTAAGGAAAGAAAGGCCTCCTCTGCTTCGGGCGGCCACTCTTTGGGATTAGTACCCTTACGGGTGAGCGCGGAAATTGGGGCAGTCCGGGAAGAGAAGTGCGGTATGAAGAGGCGGTAGTAGTTGGCGAAGCCCAGGAACCGCTGAATGGCCTTCAACCCCTCCGGTCGAGGCCATTTCTCGATGGCAGACAGTTTCTCTGGATCCATTCGTAGGCCGGTCTGAGAAATAATGTAGCCCAAAAAGGAAGCGAGGTCTGCTCAAAGAGGCACTTCTCGTATTTAGCGAAGAGGTGATTCTGCCTGAGCCTGAGCAGGACCTGACGAACGTCCCTCCGGTGAGTCTGGAGATCCGGAGAGAAGACCAAGATGTCGTCCAGGTACACCACTACGCAGGAGTAGAGAAGGTCCCGGAAGATGTCATTGACCAACTCTTGAAAGACGGCAGGAGCGTTACAGAGACCAAAAGGCATTACCAGATATTCATAGTGGCCGTCCCGGGTGTTGAATGCCGTCTTCCATTCATCCCCCTGACGGATACGAACTAGGTTGTACGCCCCACAGAGGTCCAGTTTGGTGAAGATTCTAGGCCCCCTCAGACGATCAAATAACTCCGGAATGACCGGAAGGGGGTACTTATTCTTCACCGTGATCTGGTTAAGGCCTCTATAGTCTATACAGGGACGGAGAGAGCCGTCCTTCTTTTTGACGAAAAAGAAGCCTGCTCCCGCCGGGGAGGTAGATTTCCGGATGAATCCCCTGGCCAGATTCTCCTCAATATATTCGGACATCGACCGGGTCTCAGCAGCGGATAATGGATAAATACGCCCACGGGGAGGAGTAGTACCAGGTAACAGGTCGATAGGGCAGTCGTATGGTCTATGAGGGGGTAGTGTCTCTGCCTCCTTTTTATTAAAGACATCAGCATAAGACCTATAAGGAATCAGAAGTCCAGGTAGATTAGCTGGGGTAGGAGAAGGACGGACGGGATGGACGGGAACCAGACAGGTCTTATGGCAGTCCTGTCCCCAGCGAAGGACTTCTCCGGTCTGCCAGTCAAGCAGAGGTGCATGTCTCTGGAGCCAAGGTAGACCTAGCAAGAGGGCGTGAGAGAGTCCAGGCAGAACATGAAAGGAGATACTCTCGGAATGCAGCATTCCCACCTGCAGAGTAATGGATTCGGTGATGAGTTGGATGTGGCGTGGTAAGAGACCCCCATCCACGGCAGCAACAGACAAGGGTACAGCCAGAGGTTTGGTGGGGATGCGGTATTTCTCTACCAGGGACTATGAAATAAGATTCCCGGCTGCTCCAGAGTCAAGTTGGGCTAGTTCGAAATAACGGTTCTCCCCGCAGACGATTGAGACTGACAGCAGCAGAGATGGAGAGGATTTATTCTTGTCTAGGTCGACCTCTCTAAGCGAACCTAGACACAGGCGTTTCCCGACCTCTCCGGGCAGGCACGGATCCGGTGCTCTTTACTGCCACAGTAGAAGCAGCTCCCCTCGGCACGGCGTAAGTCCTGACGGGTTTTGACCATCTTGGTCTGGTCGACCTGCATAGGCTCAGGAGAGTGTACCTGGGGAGAGACGGATTTCTGAAAAGTAGGAGCTAGACGTGAAAACCTCCTCTCACGGGTGACCTCTTTGGCACGCTCCTGGAACCGTAGGTCAATCCGGGTGGCAAGAGTTATTAGGTCATCGAGAGTGGTAGGAATGTCCCGACCGGCAAGTTCATCTTTAATACGGCCGGACAGACCCTCCCAGAAGACGGATACCAGAGCGTCGTTATCCCAGGCCAGCTCCGAGGCAAGGGTACGGAACCGTATGGCATATTGGCCCACAGTGAGACTTCCCTGACGGAGGCGTAGCAGTGATGATGCGGATGAGGTCTTCCGTCCGGGTTCGTCGAAGACTTTCCGAAAAGCCATGAGAAAGGCAGGCAAGTCGGACACCAGGGGGTCTCCTCTCTCCCATAGAGGATTTAGCCAGGCCAGGGCCTCCCCGGTGAGATGGGACATGATGAAGGAAATTTTGGCCCGGTCGAAGTTAAACTGGTGGGACAGGAGTTCAAAGTGCAGGGTGCACTGATTTATGAAGCCCCGAGCCTGGGCGGAGTCGCCTCCGAAGCGAGGAGGTGCAGAAAGCCGGGGTCCGGGGTAGGATACCATGGTATTAGTGGACAGCGGAGCTGCCGGATTGCGAGTCATGGCACTGGCGGAGGTTGCTGGCGGAGCAGTCAGAGTGTCCAGGCGAGAATTGACATTCCGCAGGTTACCCAGGATGGACTCCTGTTGGGACCTCTGACGGGACAGTTCATGACACAGGTCCGAGAGCGAGGGATCTTGGGTGCCACCGGGTTCCATGGCCCGAGCAAACTGTAACGAGTCTGGGAGGCGGAACCTCTGAGCTACTATACAAGGGGGCGGTCCTTGTAAGGGAGCGGGTGGCGACCAGGCAGGCAGTCACAGCAGGTGACCGGGACAGTCTCTAGAAGAACGGGCAGGAGGTCACGGCAAGTGACCGGGGCAGTCTCTGGGTGAACGGGCAGATGGTCACGGCAAGTGACCAGGGCAGTCTCTGGGTGAACGGCCAGATGGTCACGGCAAGTGACCGGGGCAGTCTCTGGGTAAAGGGTTGGTACGACCTGTGGCGGCTGATGGTAGACGTGAGCTCCCAGGTGAGCAGGCGAGAGTCTCTGGATAAACGGGTGGTCACAGCATGTAACGGCGGAGCCTCCAGGAAGACCAACAGACAGGCGGCAGATGAGCGCTCCCAGGTGAGCGGGCAGAAGTCTCTGGACAGGCGGGTGGTCACAGCACGTGACAGCAGAGCCTCCAGGTAGGCTAGCAGACAGGCAGCAGATGAGCGCTCCCAGGTGAGCGGGCAGGAGTCACTGGACAGGCAGGTGGTCACAGCACGTGACGGCAGAGCCTCCAGGTAGGCTAGCAGGCAGGAAGTTGATGTGCGCTCCCAGGTGAGCGGGCAAGCTGGTCCTTAGACAGACTGACAGGAGTAGTAAGGCAGACCGTCGGACCTCAGGCTAGCAGGCAGGTAGTTGATGTGCGCTCCCAGGTGAGCGGGCAAGCTGGTCCTTAGACAGACTGACAGGAGTAGTAAGGCAGACCGTCGGACCTCAGGCTAGCAGGCAGGTAGCAGAATATCAGGCAGGAATAAGACAGCAAGCTGGCAGGAATCTGGCAGGTATCTGGCAGGTAACTGGCAACGGGACCTGAGGGCTGAAGCAGAGTAGTGAACAGTGCAACAACATTGCTCGGGCACCTCCATTTTGGAGGAGGTGCCTTATATATGGTGAAGTCCTCCGGCCATTGGCCGGGGACTCCTTAGGACGGCGCACGCGGCCCCTTTAAGAGGGAGGGAGAGTGCGCGCACCCTAAGCACAGTGGCCGGGAAGGAGCACGCGCTGCCAGCAGAGCGGGAGGAGGACGCCGGGCACGGAGCAGAGAGGTGAGGGGAACAGCGTCCCTGCCTAGCAGAGGGCAGGGACGCCGGCGCTACAGTGGGCACACAGCCTTATGCTGTTGTGAGATGAGGTAGCAAAAACCTGGGGACAGATTCCCTTTAAGATTGTTTTGAATCAATTTAAAGCTCTTTTATACTGGCACAGGATAGTTTATGCCCAGTTGACCTCAATCTTTCTAGTTATGATAAACAGATTTATCTGGTGGTAACAAACAGCATATTTAACAACAAATTGCAGTATTAGACTTTTTAGGCTACTTATATTGTAAAAACAGTCCAACATTTTGGGTGCAGATGCCTGCCTTACTATTTTACACAATCAGTGCAAATGGAAGAAGCCATGGCTTTCTCACACAAGGGGTGCAAATATTATCTCTGTTTGGGGAGTATCAAAAGAAATGGCTTCTCAACTAGTAGTGAAAAATGATCTATTTTTATTAAGATCCGCAGCAGGTTTACTATTCTCAAAATTATTAACCAATTGCAAAGGTTTTTGATATATATGTATAAAATATATCCCTGTTTTACGGAGCATAAACCCATTAGCACTATTCTTCATGAAAGTCATGGTTTGTCAACAAGTCTTTAAAAATATTTTGGGAGCTGTTTCATGTTTATTTACCCTCAAAAAAGTATATCTTCAAGGATCTAGCACTATAGCACACAGTGGGTAGCCAGATGAGTGGCTGACATGGCTGTATAGTGAAAGGGGCAGCAGCAGAAGTCGCACAGTAGACTGTTGTGATGGGACACACAATGGAATGACTTGCAATGTAGGCTCAGCAATAGTGGCGACAGCAGTACAGTATGGCACTGTAAAACAGGGCTGTCAGGAGATACGAGGCTGACATAGCTGTGCAGTGGCAGTGCCAGTGCCAGAAATTGAACAGTAGAAAAGTATGGTAGATCAGACAAAGAGCTATGTGACAGTGTATGTCCAGCAACTACATTCTCGTCAGCAGCAGAACCGTCTAGCACTATGAAACACAGTGGGCAGCCAGGAGATGTGTGACTGGCATGGCTATGTAATGGCAGTGCTAGAAGTCTAGCAGTAGAGAATTAGTACGTGGTCAAGGAGATGTGTGGTAGAGTCAGCCAAGCAACGATACTTATGGCAGCAGCAGCAGTACTGCAGCACAGATAACATGATGGACACGGAATACATGTTGAGTTTGGGGAAATGGCACTGTCGGCAGAAAAACAGTGTATAAGGCAGATAATGGACAATCAGACAGGAATATGGTTTCACCAATTTAATCTTTAACTTCTTTTGTAGGTGAATGAAAGTCGGCACTCAGCCTTGCTTGACATTTTGACGAATGTAAGGCTTTCTTTGCTTGTGGTAGGCTGGTAGCCTAGAGTGTGACAAAACCATCGGTCATGCTGAATAGCCTCTTTGACATTACACTAGAGGTTGGCAATGACAGTACATCCATAGCAAACAGGCCCAGTTCTTATCATTGGTTCAATCTGCTGAACCAGAAGTCCATGAGATAGAGGGGTGTGAGGTTGCCACAATTTCAGATAAAACTTTTGGTACATCATGATAAGTATACTGTAGCTGTTACTGTTGATGTGTCAGCTATTTGTTGCAGACATAACACTGTCATAGGCAGAAAGCATTGTGTCTGCACAAATTGCAGAAGGGTATGCTGGTCAGTTTTCAAGGTGGCAGGCATCTGCTCAGCAAAAGTTTTTCAGAGCAGGTAACACAGCTTATTGTTGTAATAAGCCTATTTAGACACCCCATGGAAGCTGGAAAAAAATCTCCATTTTACTTTTACAGCAAGGGTCTGAAAGCATGGCGATCCAATAGTCATGCCTTTTCTTGATGTTAACATTATGCCTATCATAGCCTAGCACAACCGAGAGCCCTGTTGGTTAATTTTCAACATCCCACTGCGACGGATAATAGTCATATCCAGCTACGAATGTCATTGTCATTTTCAATCTGTTAGTCACAGCTCTTTCTTGTGCCTACTATATTTCCCTTCCTCATCCACCTGATGGTGCTGCTGCTTCTCTTCCAAATCGTGCAGCATTTAACATGGTCTCTGAGGTTCCCTAACAGACACTTAATGGCAATGATCACGTCCATGTTACAGTTTTTTCTCTATCACCTCTTGTATCCTGGTGAATGTTTTTCAACAGGATAATTCCAATATGTGTATTAAGGGGATGACATTTTTGGTTCCACAGTTGTCCCTACTGACAAATTTTACAGCCTCTTCGAAGAGCTTTAGTAGGTGACACGTCTTCCTTACAAGCTTCCGATGGTGCATCTTAAAGTATTTAACCCTAGAACGCATGACCATGAAAATCTACTTTTTCACATACCTGGGGCCTTTTAGGCACGTGTGCAAATAACATGGAATAACTCAAACAAAAATGATAAACAACTATATACCTGAGGAATACCTAGAGTTTCAAAATTCTAACTAAAATAATCTTGCAGAAAATAGAAAACAATTAACAGGGCGGGCCTGCGAGGCCCCAGGTATGTGTTCTAGGGTTAATGTGACGCCCAGCTGCGCTTGGCATCACAGGTCCTGGAAGAGTGCATTGATGGAATCCTCCACAAGAGGCCCCCATAACCATTCACACATCTTCACGTTCCACCTCAGACCTGCAGAGGGAGCCCGTTAGGGATAGATAAATAGGGAAGGTGGAGCCAGGCAGTTCAGTTCCTGCAGAGTGAGACACAGAAACAGGTCAGTCTGCAGTGGAGCTCAGTGATTCAGCAGTTCCTCTGGAGAGTTCAGTTAGTGCAAATCTGAATACAGAGTCGAGTTCAGTTGAGTCATAGCTCAGAATAGTGAGCTTTAGGTGTGGCGGCGCCATAAGATCGGTGAAGCGCGGCAAGCTGCCGTTAGTGTGAGTAGCCTAGTGAGGGCCCGAGTAGGCCGAAGATGAGTGGAGAGTTAGTACATAGGGGGCAGAGAAGCTAAACTAGCTCACTCCAAAGAATTTACCGAACACTGGGTCCGAAGCTTACCGGGATCTCCACGACCCAGTAAGATATAACCGGAATCCCTGGAGAACTACAAGTCCCAGGATCGCTATAGTGCTGATATGTAACAGAGCCAGGAGACACATAGGCCCGCAGCTAAGGTGCGTGTACTCCAAGAAAAGGCCCAACCACAAGGTCAGCCAGCGCAGGACAGAGACCAAGTTAGGCCTAGCTCCAGGCAGGTCAGACAATTAATACGCAGAAGCAAGAAACAGGAGGCCCAAAACCCACTCATTGTGGAGGATCCTGACATGCACCCTACAGTGCTCCGGGACGTGCCTGAATTTCCATCAGTAAAAGGTACTGAAGTGACTATCGTGTCTGTCCCTGTTCTTGCTCGGACCCGGCTGGGTCTCGCCTGTCCTGCATTCCCCTTCATACACTGCCCTGACGCCTAGCTCCACCTGTGGGGAGCCACACCATTGAGCTGCCTTATCACTGGCCTCAGTAAACTGCGCAGCGCTGGTGATCCTCACCAGAAGCCACAGGTGGCGTCACAAACTCTTTTATAAAATAAACAACTATTAACGCATTTAAAGAGGGAGCCCAGGGTACGGGCCCGGGAGCCGACCACCGCGACATCCCCAAGGCAAAGGCCCGGGTACCGAGTCATCCCCATTCCCCTGGGCTAGTCATCTCCAACTGGCGTCACGAACAGGATTTCGTGCCCGCTGCAACGATGGAGTGTTGTGCCCGTTGCCCGGGTACTGTACGCCTTTATTCTGAACTGTGTACGTAAAGTTTTGGTGAAGATTGCCACCATTGTTGGGTCGCTGAGCGAGAAGAAGGGCGTAACCGCTGGGAAAATTAGGGGCATACCTGCAAAAGAGCGCGAAGTCCCGGACACGACCCACGCCTCGACGTCAAAGCGAGAAGTGCCAGGTCCTGTAAGGAGCGTCGCTGAACGTGCTGACGTAGGACGCAAGCGACGCAAGGTCCTGAAGATGACCGTCACCTGCGGAGCTGCGGCCTACCAGAAGAAAAGAAAAGAAGGTAGGCCACGGTTAACTAGGTGGGCGCCAAGATGTCCGACGAACAGCACAACGCCGACATGCCGGCCAACCCACGCCCGAGGATGAGCAGGCCGAAGCCGCCACTCCACCAGCAGCACCAGTAACCCCTGTCATTCCCATGACTCTGCCGTACATCCCTGGAGCAAAGTGGCTCCCCCAGTACAACGGCAAACCAGATACCCTGTCCAGATTCAAACGGAAGATATGTGGTAGCTTAGGCATGTACTCTATGACCGGTAAACAAAGAACCGCCGTTGTATTGGGACAACTGACTGGTGCTGCGGAATGGGAAGTGGAAACATGGTCGGCCGCAGACCAGGAGTCAGTGTCCGCAATTTTTCAAAAACTACAGACTGTCTTTGAGGACCTTACTGAGGCGGACCTCCAGAGGTTCTACAGCTGTTCTCAGCAGCCGAAGGACAATGTTCGGTACTACACCTGGCGTCTCCAAGGGTTCCTGCGGGCTCTGAACCAGGTTAGTCCAACCAGCATTGAGAATGAGAACAAAATGCTGAAGGAACAGTTCGTCCGGGGACTGAGGTCTCCAGAGGAGAGCAGGATTGTGCGTTGGTAGTCCCTGGATCATCCAGATGCCACCTTTGATAATCTTAAGGACATGGCTATAAAAGGACTGCAGCCACTGGAAACAAATGCCATCCAATGTTACCAGGGTGGGGCTACCCCAGTGCCTGCTACACCCACCTTTTCCCCAGTGGCTGCTGAAGCTAAGGTTCCAGCAACGTCCCCTAAAGAACTGGACAGTTTGCGCTCTGAGGTGCGTCAGTTGAGCAAAACCCTGACCACCGTGCTGAGTGCTCTGCAGTAGAGATGAGCGTTGTTTGACTCGAACTGTTCGCCAATCTCAAATTCGAGCTGTTTTGGGCGGTGTTCGAGCCGTTCGGCGAACACGAACGATTTGAGAAAAATTCGGCTGTTCGAGGTTATGTTCGATAACTGTTCGTGCACCAAAATCATAACTGAATGTTTTCTCAGTAATGATGAAAATTAATGTTAATACGAAGTTTGAGTGTACAGCGGGGTGGGGGGAGGGGCAGGGGATGGATCTCTGCAGGAATAATGAAGATCTCCATTTTTTTTTCTCTTTCCCGCGTTTACAGTGGGGAGGTGCAATCTGTCAGCCTATCAGCAGCGCACACACGGAGCGAAGTGCTTTTTTTCACACAAGCAAGGGAATGTGTCATTGGCAGTGTATGTCACATGTCCTTGCCCTATAAGACCAAGCCATTTTCCCCGTCGCCACCATTTTCTCACTGCTGCAGCTGCGTGTTAGACGGCACCGCTGTTGCTGTGTGCGATATACCTTGTTAATTTCAAGCCAATTTTCGCACAAATCTACAGATAGCTTGGGAGTAGGGAATAGTTGTGATTGCAGTCCTTTTAAGGACTAGGTTACAGCATTTCCTACGACTTTTATCAGGCAGGTCTGTGCTCTTAAATAGATAGATTGTGGGAGTAAAGACTAATTGTAATTGCAGTCCTTTTCAGGACTAGGTTACATCAGTTCCTATCAGTTTTTGCCAGGCAGGTCTGTGCCAGTGCTATGCAAGTTTTTTTCACAGCATTTGGCTGAATCTAGCAAAGCTAATCCTTTTTGGCCTATTGCAGAGTGTGTTAGTCAGTGGAGTAGCCTATCTGTGTTGCAAGATATACCACCTGTGTATAGAATACCAATTTTTTTACTGCACCTAGTGAAGTAAAATCTTTTGGGCATAGCATCATTCTATTAGTCCATCTATACTGACCTCCATCAGGTTGCAAATTGAAAATAATTTTTTTCTGCATCTAGCTCTGAAAAAATATTTGGGCTTCTAGCAGTGTGTGGGACTTGTTCTATTAGTCCATCTATATTGACCTCCATCAGGTTGCAAACTGAATATAATTTTTTTCTGCATCTAGCTCTGAAAAAATATTTGGCCTTCTAGCAGTGTGTGGGACTTGTTCTATTAGTCCATCTATACTGACCTCCATCACGCTGCAAATTCAAAATAATTTTTTGTCTGCATCTAGCTCTGAAAAAATATTTGGCCTTCTAGCAGTGTGTGGGACTTTCTCTATTAGTCCATCTATACTGACCTCCATCAGGTTGCAAATTAAAAATAATTTTTATCTGCATCTACCTCTGAAAAAATATTTGGGCTTCTAGCTGTGTGTGGGACTTGTTCTATTAGTCCATCTATACTGACCTCCATCAGGTTGCAAACTGAATATATTTTTTTTCTGCATCTACCTCTGAAAAAATATTGGGCTTCTAGCTGTGTGTGGGACTTGTTCTATTAATCCATCTATACAGACCTCCATCAGGTTGCAAACTGAATATAATTTTTTTCTGCATCTACCTCTGAAAAAATATTTGGGCTTCTAGCTGTGTGTGGGATTTGTTCTATTAGTCCATCTATACTGACCTCCATCAGGTTGCAAACTGAATATAATTTTTTTCTGCATCTAGCTCTGAAAAAATATTTGGCCTTCTAGCAGTGTGTGGGACTTTCTCTATTAGTCCATCTATACTGACCTCCATCAGGTTGCAAATTAAAAATAATTTTTATCTGCATTTAGCTCTGAAAAAATATTTGGCCTTCTAGCAGTGTGTGGGACTTTCTCTATTAGTCCATCTATACTGACCTCCATCAGGTTGCAAATTAAAAATAATTTATATCTGCATCTAGCTCTGAAAAAATATTTGGCCTTCTAGCCGTGTGTGGGACTTTCTCTATTAGTCCATCTATACTGACCTCCATCAGGTTGCAAATTCAAAATAATTTTTTGTCTGCATCTAGCTCTGAAAAAATATTTGGCCTTCTAGCAGTGTGTGGGACTTTCTCTATTAGTCCATCTATACTGACCTCCATCAGGTTGCAAACTGAATATAATTTTTTTCTGCATCTAGCTCTGAAAAAATATTTGGCCTTCTAGCAGTGTGTGGGACTTTCTCTATTAGTCCCTCTATACTGACCTCCATCAGGTTGCAAATTAAAAATAATTTATATCTGCATCTAGCTCTGAAAAAATATTTGGCCTTCTAGCAGTTTGTGGGACTTTCTCTAATAGTCCATCTATACTGACCTCCATCAGGTTGCAAATTAAAAATAATTTTTATCTGCATCTAGCTCTGAAAAAATATTTGGCCTTCTAGCAGTGTGTGGGACTTTCTCTATTAGTCCATCTATACTGACCTCCATCAGGTTGCAAACTGAATATATTTTTTTTCTGCATCTACCTCTGAAAAAATATTTAGGCTTCTAGCTGTGTGTAGGACTTGTTCTATTAGTCCATCTATACTGACCTCCATCAGGTTGCAAACTGAATACAATTTTTTTCTGCATCTACCTCTGAAAAAATATTTGGGCTTCTAGCTGTGTGTGGGACTTGTTCTATTAGTCCATCTATACTGACCTCCATCAGGTTGCAAATTGAATATAATTTTTTTCTGCATCTAACCCAGCCAATAGTTTTGGCCTAATACCACAGTTTGGCCACTCAGCTCTGCTCGGTTCCCATCCATTGTTTTTTTGTGCAAACAACTCCAGAGTTGTGAATTAGTTAACCACCAAAATGAGAGGAAAAAGGCCTGCTGCTCGTGGAAAGGGGCATAGGCGTGTTGGGAAGGGGAAAAAAGGTTGTGTCCGTGGGGTAGGTGTTAAAGCAACAGTAACATCTGCAGAAGAAAGACCATCTTCCAGCCAAACTAAAATGTCTACTTCTTTTAGCGGACAATGTGATAAGATCCCTTTCATACGGCCACGCCAATCGCTACAAATTCCAGATGAGGCACAAAAACAGCAGGTGCTTCAACGGATATCAAGTGCTCCTTTAAGTTGGCTCTCCTCCACATCAACTTCAACATCACAAATACTCCAGTCCTCAAAGGTGTCAACCCAATCGCACTTGCTTCCTCACAGCTCCCAAATCTCCAGCTGCCCATCTGAGTATGAGGTAGAACAGATGGTTGAGTCTGCAGAGCTGTTTACTCATACTATAGCCTGGGAATCAGAGGTCGACTCCAGCGCTTCTGTGAATCCAGACGAGGAAATGATCTGCACTGATGCCCAGAATCTTTATGAGTCGGATCCAGGACCAGACGCAGAAGGTTCTGACCATAATGTAGACCCTCGTTCCCAAACTGTAACTCCTGTTGGTGGAGACAATGAGGAAGACGATGATGAGACTCAAATACCTGATTGGAGCGACAACTTTAATTTTTTGTCAGGGCAGGAACAGGTTGGCTCTGAGGACGACGGGTGTGATAACGCACAGGGTGATGATGATGAGGTTGGAGATCCCACTTACTGTCAACCCACAGTCAGCCAAGAGATGAGGTCAGCAGAGGAGGTGCAGGAATATGCTAGTGACGACGAGGTCAGGTTGCGCCTGCCTGGACAGAGATGTAGTACTGGAAGCACGTCAACAACTGCATCCTCAAACACAACTCTGCCTCTCACCACAAGTCGCGGTGGCTCTTCAGGTCGCATGGGTGCTAAGCCTTGCATAGCCTGGGCATTTTTTCAGATCGATAAAGATGACCCAACTCGTGTTATCTGTAACATTTGTCAGCAAAAGCGAAGTAGAGGCCAAAAAATACATAGTTTGAGTAATTCATGCATGAACCGGCACATGGACATGAAGCATAAGTTGCAGTGGGATGCTCAGTGCGCTACAATGCGGCCTAGCCGGCCGGGCCAACCACCGTCTGCCATATCTTGTGCATCCGCGGCCTCTTCATCCTCTGTGACTGGGGGGACAGCAGTCACACCTGTTTTGGGGCGCAGACCTGCCACCTCTTTACCCGCAACAGCCAGCGTGATTGGCAGGTCATCATTTTCTTTGGAGGTGGTAACACCAGCTGGTGTTGAGCGCTGTCCAACATCGATAGCAACACCTTTGGATCAAGGCAACCTAACATGTCCGCCTGCATCTTCCTCACAGACCGGCAGTTTGCCGGGGACACCCTTATCAATCCCGTCTAAGCACAATAGCCAGCCCTCGGTCCCTCAGATGTGGACAAGTAAAAGACCATTTCCTCCTAGCCATGAGAAAGCTAAGAGGTTGAATTTCACCATCTGCAAGCTCTTGGCTACAGAAATGCTGCCTTTCCGCCTGGTGGACACAGAGGATTTTCGAGACCTTATGTCCGTCGCAGTGCCCCAGTACCAGATGCCCAGTCGGCACTACTTCTCAAAGAAAGGTGTGCCTGCGCTCCACCAGCATGTCGCACACAACATCACCGCTTCTTTGAGAAACTCTGTATGTGACAGGGTGCATTTCACCACAGACACTTGGACGAGTAGGCATGGACAGGGGCGTTACATGTCGCTGACTGGGCACTGGGTAACTATGGTGACAGCAGGACAAGGGGCTGCTGTCCAAGTCTTGCCGTCCCCACGAGTTGTGCGTCAATCCTCTTTATGTCAAAGTTCCTCCACTGCTTCTGCCTCCTCAACCTCCTGTCGGTCTTCCACCTGCACCCAAAGCCTGTCTGTTCACGCCACAAGCTTTCTAACTGCGCAGAAGGGATCCTGCACACCTCCTTACTATGCTGGCAGTAGGGCTCAACGTCATCAGGCGGTTTTTACTTTGAAATGTCTGGGAAATGTGAGTCACACAGCTGAGGAGTTGTGGTCAGCTCTGGAGAACCAATTTCATGAATGGTTGTCTCCACTGGACCTGAAACCAGGGAAGGCCGTGTGCGACAATGCTGCAAACCTGGGTGCGGCCCTTCGCCGGGGCAATGTCACACACGTGCCTTGTATGGCTCACGTGTTGAACCTGGTTGTCCAGCAATTTTTAGCCCACTATCCCAGACTAGATGGCCTTCTGCAGAGGGCACGGTCGCTGTGTGCTCACTTCCGCCGTTCGCATCCCGCAGCTCAGCGACTTACATCTCTACAGAAGTCGTTGGGCCTGCCACTTCACCGGCTAAAATGCGATGTGCCTACCCGGTGGAATTCAACTCTGCACATGTTGCAGCGACTGTGGCAGCACCGACAAGCCCTGGTGCAATACGTTCTGACGTATAGCCTGGGCCAACGAGATCCAGAGGTGGGGCAAATCACGCTGGAGGAGTGGTCTCAGATCAGGGACCTATGCACCCTTCTGCACAGTTTTGAAATGGCGACGAAGATGTTTAGTGCTGACGATGCCATTATCAGCATGACTATTCCGGTGATTTACATGCTGGAGCACATGTTAAACAGAATTCGGAGTCAGGTGGTGGCACAAGAGGAGGTGGAGGAAGTAGAGGAGGAGGAGTTGTATGCGGAAGGGCTAACATCTGCAAGGTCCAGACGGTCGGCAGCACCAAGGCGGCAGGCATGTGAGGGTGGGGGAGATGGTTTTACCATGGCGCATGGTAGCAGCCAAACTAGTGAGGAAGGTGCAGGAGCCCAGGAAGAAGTGGAGGACGAACTGATGGAAGACTCATCAGATGAGGGAGACCTTGATCACTTTCTGTTGTGCGAGGTTGGGGGGAGAGGACAGAGGAAGGAAGCATGATTGTTACTTCGCCACCAACACAACAGGGACTTGGTGCTCCTGGATGCGCAACACACATGAGTGCCTTCTTGCTGCACTACCTGCAACATGACCCTCGAATTGTGAGAATTAGAAATAATCCTGACTATTGGGTTGCCACACTGTTAGATCCCCAGTACAAAAGTAAATTTGCAGAAATTATTCCTGCCATAGAAAGGGATGCACGCATGCAGGAGTATCAGCAGAGACTGTTGCAGAATCTTACATGTGCTTTTCCACAAAACACCAGTGGTGCACGTAGTGAATCTCACATTACCAACTTGCCAACCGTGGGACCGTCAAGTGTTCAGCACTCAAACCGTAACAGAACCACAGTATCTGCTGGTAACATCAATTTTGCGGAATCATTTCACCACTTTTGTAGCCCATCCTTTGCAAGGCCACAGGAGACAAGAAGTCTGACACATAGTCAACGCCTGGAGACGATGGTACAGGAGTATCTCCAAGTAAACATTGAAGCCTTGACTGTGTCACTGGACCCTTGCTCTTTTTGGGCTTCCAATCTTGATAAATGTCCGGAGCTAGCCACTTACGCCTTGGAGATCTTGTCATGCCCCGCAGCCAGCGTTCTGTCTGAACGTGTGTTCAGCGCTGCTGGTGGTGTGCTGACAGATAAGCGCACGCGGCTCTCCACTGATAATGTAGACAGACTCACGTTCATAAAGATGAACAAATCATGGATCCGAAATGACTTTTCTACCCCTGTGTCATCAAGGGGAGAGTAAAAGCTTGATGATTGGTTAAAATCACCCTACCAACCGTTTTAAGCTTTCAAATTACTAATCATGTTTATCTGTATCTTGGCTGGAAAATAATTTGGGCTTTGTAGCAGTGTGCAGCACTGATTCTATTAGGCCATCTATAATAAGCTCCACCAGATTTAAAATTACTAATCATCTTTATCTGTATCTTGACTGGAAAATAATTTGGGCTTTATAGCAGTGTGCAGCACTGATCCTATTAGGCCATCTATACTAAGCTCCACCAGATTTAAAATTAATAATAATTTTTAGCTGCATCTAGCCCGGAAAATAATTTTGGGGCTCCGAGATGCGGAAGACACATAAGTGCCTTCTTGCTGCACTACCTGCAACATGACCCTCATATTGTCAGAATTCGAAGTAATCATGACTACTGGGTTGCCACACTCTTAGATCCCCCAAACTTTTCGATCAACCTTTTCATTTTAATAAAGACCAAAAAAATGGTCATTTTTGAAATTATAAGCATTAGCAGGTTATTAGAAACTGAAATCAAACAGTTTTCAACTCAAAACTTTATTCTAGGTGATGTTACATTTTCACATAGGACCCCTTGTTCGAAAGGAGCTTCTGAACTCTCTCGTCCATTGAATTTGTCAGGTTTTGGATGGTTTCTGCTTCAATTGTTTGCATGAGGACAGAATACCCTCCCAGAGCTGTTGCTTAGATGTGAACTGCCTCCCGCCATCATAGACACTCCTTTTGATGATGCTCCAGAGGTTCTGAATGGGGTAGAGGTCAGGGGAGCATGGGGGTCACACCATAAGTTTGTCCCCTTTTATGCCCATATCAGCCAGAGATGCAGATGTTTTATGTGCAGCATGAGATGGTGCATTATCATGCAAAAAAATGATCTTGCTGTGAAATACACGGTTCTTCTTCTTGAACCATGGCAGGAAGTGCTGTTTGAGAAATCCACATACATTATGGAGTTCATCTTTAGCGCCTTCAGGGATCCTAAAGAGGCCGACAATCTCTCTCCCCATGATTCCAGCCCAAAACATTACTCCACCTCCTCCTTGTTGGCGCTGTAGCCGTGTTTGCGTGGGGCGTCCATCAACCAGCCATCCTCCACTCCATCCATCTGGACCATGGAGCGCTGCACGGCACTCATCCGTGAACAAAACAGTTTTGAAATCAGTCTTCATGTAATGTTTGGCCCACTGGAGCCGTTTCTGCTTGTGTGAAGTGGATAGAGGAGGTCAACAGGATGGCGTATGCACAGCTGCAAACCTCTGAAGGACCCTGCATCTTGTTGTTCGGGGGACGTTGGAGGCACCAGCAGCTTCAAAAACTTGTCTGCTGCTATGACAAGGCTTTTTTGCCGCTGCTCTTTTAACCTGACGTAATTGCCTGTAGGAAAGAGTCCTCAATTTGCCCTTATCAGCACGCACACGTGTGTACTGTGAATCAGCTACATACTTCTTGATTGCCAAGACACTTCATCCTGATCATCGCACAATGTTGATTGTAGTCATGCCCTGACCTAAACACTCCACAATTTGTTGCTTCTCAGCAGCCGACACATCCTTTTTCTTTCCCATTTTGGCAGAAAATGTAGGCTGCTTAATAATGTGAGACAGCCTTCTTAAGTAGTCTTGCCTTTCATTGGACACACGTGCCAAACTAATTAGCACAGGTGTCTGCAATTGCTTACAGTGATATAAAGAGCCCTGACACACATCACCATCAATGAGTTTAACTGACAAACAAACAAATTCTTCCCTTATCACTCCTAAACACTTTTGGCATAATAGTTTGGAACACAGTGTACATGTGCTTTTCCACAAAACACCAGTGGTTCACGTAGTGAATCTTAGAGTTCTAACTTGCCAACCGTGGTCTGTATGGAGTTGTTCAATAAAGGGCCCAAAATTAAGATACCATAGATGGGAGAGGTCTCTATGAATAGGAATTCCTAAGTATTTGATACCCTGTGAGGGCCAGGCAAAGGGAAAGTTGGACTGGATGGAATCCTATATGGATTTGGGGAGGGAGACATCGAGGGCCTCAGACTTCGCTGCATTGATTTTAAAATTTGACCATGTAACAAAGTGATCTATTTCAGCCATAACAGCATGGATGGATATATGTGATTGAGTGATATATACTAGGACATCATCAGCAAATAGAGAGCACTTGTACTCGGTGCCTCCCACCTCAATCCACCTAATATTGGGGTTATGGCGAATTGATGAGAGCAGGTGCTCCGTCACTAGGATGTATAAGAGAGGGGACAGAGGACATCCCTGCCTTGTCCCATTGGTGATTGTGAAAGGTGATGAAAATGTTCTGATGCACCCCCTGGGCCTTGGGACACCCGGAGCCGGACACTTTTTCGTGGATGCTGGTGGTTGTAGTCTTCGTGGCGGCGACCCGGTTCCGTGGCTCAGGGTGGTCAAACCAGTGGCGGAACTATTTATGTGGTTTTGATGTTTAAATGTCCGACTACGCCACCCGTGGATTGCGGTCAGAATGAACCGCCGCTGCAGGGCAGACCGCTGAGGCTGGGGTTGTGGGTACAGCAGTGCGTAGCATAACTCCCCATGGGAGGAGTATAGCCTCAGGGCAGTGTATGCGGAGGATGGGGGTGATGGTGCAGGGCAGCAGCAGTAACGACACGGAGTCAGTGATGCAGTCCAGGGCCTTTATTCACAGTTCTTATTATCCAGACCACGTCTGCAGGTAACGGCTGCCGACGACGTACTGTGCTCCTTAGGTGAGGGGCTCAGACAACTCCCAGATAACTTTGGAGCGCTTCACAGGACCCCATTTGTGTGTCCTTTGTCTGGCCTTTCTTACCAACCCTTCTGTCAGGCTGCCTCGGGCCTCCTCTTGGTAAACTTGGCGCCAGTTTCCCTGACCCTATGTGGTGCCTTCCTAGCGGGTGTAGCGAGGGGCTGCGCCACATAAAATGTCACAGCCTCCGGTTTCTAGCTGAGGGTCGTTTCCTGCCTCCACTAGTTTCGGGGACCGGTCTCCCCCTTTGGCCTGACCCCTCCACGCAGGTGGATTCGGGCGTGCGGTGGCGACTCGCCCATCTGCACCCCTGGGATCCCTTCATTCCTCATTCCTGGAGCCTTCTCCGCTCCTCTTACTTCCTTCTCCCTATTCCAGGCCTGGGCCTCTGTTACTAGGCCCGCCTCCGGAGCAGAGCTCATGCAGAGCCCCTGCTCCCTGTCACTTCTGCTCCGACTTCTCTGCACTGAACTAAGATGGTGCCCACCTTTTATACTCCCTTCTCAATGCACCCAGGAACTGCTTCCTCCCTGCTCCTGCACTACAGGGTTCCCCTTCCTCAGTGTTCCCTCGCCCCACTCCAGCCAGGGACAGGGACTGTCGTGCCCATCTCAGGGGCATATTGGTCGCCCTGCCCCACGGCAATGTGGTTTAATGCATGCAGGTGTCGGGTCCTGATCCACACTCCATCCTTAACTGAGAGTGAGATATCACACCTCTGGGTGAGGTGCAATACCTCTGTAGCAACCGAGCCCTCAGGGTGCTACAGTTCCATTTATCTTCAGCCTAGGTGACGTATTGTGAAACAGGGCCGTGATTTTGGCTATAAAAGGGTCCCCTAGACCCCTACCCCAAGCTTTTTAAGAGAATCATATATGGCGTGCCAGGAGACTCTATGGAATGCTTTCTCAGCATCCAACGAGAGTATCTAATTACAAATTTTTAACTGCATCTAGCCCAGGAAATACTTTGTGCCTAGTAGCAGTGTCTTCTAGTCAGCGGCTTATCCCGGCTGTTAAGCAAGCTACACCACCTGTAGTTTGGACACTTAATTTTTTCAAAGGAAATGCTTCGGGACCACGGGATACTCAGTGATGAGCATCAGGAGGCACCCCAAGGCATAGGGGCTGGGACTAGCAGTAGGATGCCTTGCGGTGGACAGCCGAGCTCGATCCTTATAAAAGCTTTTTAACTGCAGCAGCTTTAGTGGATGCTACTGGAGCTGGAATTACGCGGCTGCTGGCATGAGACTTGCCCTCCAATAGATCCTTGTAAATGGATTTAAAGTGTATTCATTCAAATTAGAGAGACAATTTAAATTAAAAAGCTTAGAGCTGCCTCCACCACAGGGGGGCTCGCTTGACCCACCAGCGGACAGGCACCAGTATTGGGAGAGGGGGGCTGGCCGTCAGGGTTCACCGCGGCTCTGGCACAAACCCGGCGACACGGAGGTGGCACGGGCAGGAGCGGACTGAACGTGTCGGCTTCTCACTTTTTGGATTTTAGAAGGGCATGACATGCCTATATCTGTGTCTCCCCCTCCTTTTACTCCTCCACCTCTTTTCTTTTCGCATGACTATATGTACTTGTCACTTTTCCATGTGTTAGTTGTGTCTTCTGAGCAGTTTGTCAGCTTTTGGACACCTTTGAAGGTGTTTTCTATGTGTTTCTATGTGTTTTTGTTTGCCTGCCATTGGTTTTAACGGTGTTCGAAGGTGTTCGACGAACAGTTCGACGAACAGTTCGGCGAACACTTGGGTGTTCGACGAACCGAACCGAACTCGAACACTACGGGGGTGGCTCAACACTACTCTGCAGCTGCGGACGGAGCCCGAGGAAGGAGGGAAGATCCTGTTAGCTGATAGCCCTGAGGATGTCCCCTGGATGAAGAGGAGGCCAACATCTCCCTCGCCAAGGACCAGTGACCAGCGCCGTCCACAGAATGACCCTGCCTGCTACCGCTGCCGCAAGACCGGACACATCGCCCAGAATTGTCCTTTAAACGAGAAAACCCTGGGTCCGAGGGCCGACACCCTGGAGTAAACACACCAGGCCCATCAGACTGGTACAACAGGTTCGTCGGAGGAAGACCTTTCCTGTCCATTGTGCTGGACGGGATCCCAACGCATGCTCTGCTGGACACAGGATCTCAGGTAACCATCATGCCTGACGTCCTCTACAAGAGGTTCTGGTCCATGGACGACCTACGTCCGCCAACTCCAAATCTTTCTGTATATGGCTCAAATGGACTCCCCTTTAACCTACTCGGGGTTAAGAATGTGACTGTAAAGGTGGGAAGAGTGGAGCTGAAGGACCAGCGACTAATTGTAGTAGAAACTAATCCTGATGACACCAATCCGTATATGGTATTAGGCACTAACATTGTTGGTAACTGTTTG
This sequence comes from Phyllobates terribilis, assembly GCF_046119375.1. NCBI lineage: Eukaryota > Metazoa > Chordata > Amphibia > Anura > Dendrobatidae > Phyllobates > Phyllobates terribilis. The sequence goes on from NW_027362761.1 coordinate 291,141,832, forward strand.
GAAGAGGTTGTGTTCTTACTCCAACAGATTGCCGACACTGCCAGGTCGAGACAGAGGAGGGCACTGCAAAGGGAGATCCAAGTCCTGATGTATCAACAGCAAGTAAGGTTAACAGACGGTGAAATCGGTAACGTGCGCTTAACAGACCCCATACCCATTGTCATCCCCCCAATGAGTGAAATGCTCATCTGGTGTAGAGTTGCCATAGGTCTTAGAGGACAGAGCTACCAGGCGGTAGTAGAACCCCTTTGCTCCGAGCACAGATCCATGCTCTTAACCGCCATGGGAGTGGTAGATGTACGTAATGGGAGGGTGCCCGTCCGTCTTCTCAACTTAGGGGAAGATGATGTCAGACTGCCACGTTACGCAACTGTTGCCAAATTACATGCTGTCAATAACAACTGCATACATGAGGCGGAGTCCTTAACCTCACCAGATGAAGTAGAGGATAATGACCCTGCAACCCAGGTGGAGGATTGGTGTCAACAGCTCCATGTTGGGACAGACACCACTCCTGCCCATCAAAAACAGGGTGTACACCGGGTGGTTCAAGAATACTTGCAGGTGTTCAGTAAATATCCACTTGACTTCGGGAGGGTTAAGGGGGTTCAACATCATATCCCCACAGGCAACCATTGCCCAATCAAAGAACGTTATAGGCCTATACCCCCAGCTCACTACCAGAAGGCAAAAGAAATGCTGCATGACATGAGGAAGGCGGGAGTAATAAGGGATAGTTGTAGTCCCTGGGCAGCTCCCCTAGTGCTGGTTAGGAAAAAGGACGGGAGCATGAGAATGTGTATAGATTACCGTCAAGTAAATCGCATTACACATAAAGATGCATACCCTTGACCACGCATAGAGGAGTCCATAGCTGCCTTAAAGTCTGCAAATTACTTTTCTACCCTTGACCTCACTAGTGGGTACTGGCAAGTAGCTGTGGCTGAGGAGGATCGGGAGAAGACGGCCTTCACTACCCCGATGGGACTCAGCGAGTTCAACAGTATGCCGTTTGGACTCTGCAATGCCCCTGGAACGTTCCAGAGGTTGATGAAGTGCTGCCTGGGACACCGCAACTTCGAGACTGTGTTACTTTACCTGGACAATGTAGTTGTGTACTCCAGAACGTACGAGGACCACTTGAAACACCTGGCAGAGGTATTTGAGTCACTGTCCCGGTACAGGATGAAGTTGAAGCCCTCAAAGTGCCACCTGCTCAAGAGAAAGGTACAGAACCTGGGGCACATTGTCAGTCCGGAAGGGGTAGCACCAGACCCGGAGAAAGTCACAGCCATCCAGAAGTGGCCGGAGTCGAAGAACCTCAAGGAGGTGCGTCAGTTCCTGGGACTAGTAGGATACTACCGGAGGTTCGTAAAGGATTACACTAAGAAAGCAGCTCCTCTGCAAGACCTCCTGGTAGGACAGTACCTCAAAGGCAGGAATCCCCCATTCCACTGGGGTAAGGAGCAAGCCGAGTCGTTTCAGGAGATAAAGGAGATCCTGTCAGGCGATGAGATCCTAGCCTACCCTGACTACAGCCAATCGTTCCTGCTGTATACAGATGCCAGCAATGAAGGCCTGGGAGCTGTCTTAAGTCAGAAGCAGAATGGGCAAGAGAAAGTGATCACATACACAAGCAGGAAGCTCCGCCCGACTGAGAGGAACCCAGAGAACTATAGCAGCTTTAAGTTGGAGTTCCTGGCCTTGGACTGGGCCATCACTGAAAGGTTTAAGCACTACCAGGCCTCCAGCAAGTTCACTGCCTTTACTGATAACAATCCCTTGACCCATCTTGAAACAGCTAAGTTGGGGGCACTGGAACAACGATGGATGGCTCGGCTGTCAAACTACCAATTTACAATCAAATACCGGGCGGGCCGCAAGAACGCCAACGCCGATGCCCTGTCTAGGATGCCTCACCAGTCAGACACAGAAGAAGAAGTGGATGACCTGGAAGAGATTGAGGTACCTGCCTTTCATCGGAGTGGGATGATCCATGAGCAACGAGCCTCCAGGAAGCAGCGTGGAAAGACGTTAAACCCCCTGCCTCACCACAGCTGGAAAGAGACCCAGGACAGTGACCCGGTTGTCAGCAATATCAAGGAGCTGATAACCGAAGAAGGTGCCTCCGTGGAAAAGGATGCATCTCTCCAAGCAAAGCAGCTGTGGAACGAGAGAAGCCGGCTGTTTATCTACCGTGAGAAGCTGTGCCGGAGGTACGTTAATCCAAGAACTCATGAGTAGTGTTGAGCCACCCCCGTAGTGTTCGAGTTCGGTTCGGTTCGTCGAACACCCGTGTGTTCGCCGAACTGTTCGTCGAACTGTTCGTCGAACACCTTCGAACACCGTTAAAACCAATGGCAGGCAAACAAAAACACATAGAAACACATAGAAAACACCTTCAAAGGTGTCCAAAAGCTGACAAACTGCTCAGAAGACATAACTAACACATGGAAAAGTGACAAGTACATATAGTCATGCGAAAATAAAAGAGGTGGAGGAGTAAAAGGAGGGGGAGACACAGATATAGGCATGTCATGCCCTTCTAAAATCCAAAAAGTGAGAAGCCGACACGGCCAGTCCGCTCCTGCCCGTGCCACCTCCGTGTCGCCGGGTTTGTGCCAGAGCCGCGGTGAACCCTGACGGCCAGCCCCCCTCTCCCAATACTGGTGCCTGTCCGCTGGTGGGTCGAGCGAGCCCCCCTGTGGTGGAGGCAGCTCTAAGCTTTTTAATTTAAATTGTCTCTCTAATTTGAATGAATACACTTTAAATCCATTTACAAGGATCTATTGGAGGGCAAGTCTCATGCCAGCAGCCGCGTAATTCCAGCTCCAGTAGCGTCCACTAAAGCTGCTGCAGTTAAAAAGCTTTTATAAGGATCGAGCTCGGCTGTCCACCGCAAGGCATCCTAATGCCAGTCCCAGCCCCTATGCCTTGGGGTGCCTCCTGATGCTCTTCACTAAGTATCCCATGGTCCCGAATCATTTCCTTTGAAAAAATTAAGTGTCTAAACTACAGGTGGTGTAGCTTGCTTAACAGCCGGGATAATCCGCGGACTAGCAGACACTGCTACTAGGCACAAAGTATTTCCTGGGCTAGATGCAGTTAAAAATTTGTAATTAGATACTCTCGTTGGATGCTGAGAAAGCATTCCATAGAGTCTCCTGGCACGCCATATATGATTCTCTTAAAAAGCTTGGGGTAGGGGTCTAGGGGACCCTTTTATAGCCAAAATCACGGCCCTGTATCGCAATACGTCACCTAGGCTGAAGATAAATGGAACTGTAGCACCCTGAGGGCTCGGTTGCTACAGACGTATTGCACCTCACCCAGAGGTGTGATATCTCACCCTCAGGTAAGGATGGAGTGTGGATCAGGACCCGACACCTGCATGCATTACACCACATTGCCGTGGGGCAGGGCGACCAATATGCCCCTGAGATGGGCACGACAGTCCCTGTCCCTGGCTGGAGTGGGGGGAGGGAACACTGAGGAAGGGGAACCCTGTAGTGCAGGAGCAGGGAGGAAGCAGTTCCTGGGTGCATTGAGAAGGGAGTATAAAAGGTGGGCACCATCTTAGTTCAGTGCAGAGAAGTCTGAGCAGAAGTGGCAGGGAGCAGGGGCTCTGCATGAGCTCTGCTCCGGAGGCGGGCCTAGTAACAGAGGCCCAGGCCTGGAAGAGGGAGAAGGAAGGAAGAGGAGCGGAGAAGGCTCCAGGAACGAGGAATGAAGGGATCCCAGGGGTGCAGACGGGCGAGTCGCCACCGCACGCCCGAATCCACCTGCGTGGAGGGGTCAGGCCAAAGGGGGAGACCGGTCCCCGAACTAGTGGAGGCAGGAAACGACCCTCAGCTAGAAACCGGAGGCTCTGACATTTTATGTGGCGCAGCCCCTCGCTACACCCGCTAGGAAGGCACCACATAGGGTCAGGGAAACTGGCGCCAAGTTTACCAAGAGGAGGCCCGAGGCAGCCGGACAGAAGGGTTGGTAAGAAAGGCCAGACAAAGGACACACAAAGGGGGTCCTGTGAAGTGCTCCAAAGTTATCTGGGAGTTGTCTGAGACCCTCACCTTGTGAGCACAGTACGACGTGGGCAGCCGTTACCTGCAGACGTGGTCTGGATAATAAGAACTGTGAGTAAAGGCCCTGGACTGCATCACTGACTCCGTGTCGTTACTGCTGCTGCCCTGCACCATCACCCCCATCCTCCGCATACACTGCCCTGAGGCTATACTCCTCCCGTGGGGAGTTATGCTACGCTCTGCTGCACCCACAACACCAGCCTCAGCGGTCTGCCCTGGAGCGGCGGTTCACTCTGACCGCAATCCACGGGTGGCGTAGTCGGACATTTAAACATCAAAACCACATAAATAGTTCCGCCACTGGTTTGACCGCCCTGAGCCACGGAACCGAGTTGCCGCCACGGAGACTACAACCACCAGCATCCACCAAAAAGGGTCCGGCTCCGGGTGTCCCAAGGCCCAGGGGGCGCGTCAGAACATTTTCATCACCTTTCACAATCACCAATGGGACAAGGCAGGGATGTTCTCTGTCCCCTCTCTTATACATCCTAGTGACGGAGCACCTGCTCTCATCAATTCGCCATAACCCCAATATTAGGTGGATTGAGGTGGGAGGCACCGAGTACAAGTGCTCTCTATTTGCTGATGATGTCCTAGTATATATCACTCAATCACATATATCCATCCCTGCTGTTATGGCTGAAATAGATCACTTTGTTACATGGTCAAATTTTAAAATCAATGCAGCGAAGTCTGAGGCCCTCGATGTCTCCCTCCCCAAATCCATATAGGATTCCATCCAGTCCAACTTTCCCTTTGCCTGTCCCTCACAGGGTATCAAATACTTAGGAATTCCTATTCATAGAGACCTCTCCCATCTATGTTATCTTAATTTTGGGCCCTTTATTGAACAACTCCATACAGACCACGGTTGGCAAGTTAGAACTGTAAGATTCACTACGTGAACCGCTGGTGTTTTGTGGAAAAGCACATGTACACTGCGTTCCAAATTATTATGCAAAAAGTGTTTAGGAGTGATAAGGGAAGAATTTGTTTGTTTGTCAGTTAAACTCATTGATGGTGATGTGTCTCAGGGCTCTTTATATCACTGTAAGCAATTGCAGACACCTGTGCTAATTAGTTTGGCAGGTGTGTCCAATGAAAGGCAAGACTACTTAAGAAGGCTCTCTCACATTATTAAGCAGCCTACATTTTCTGCCAAAATGGGAAAGAAAAAGGATGTGTCGGCTGCTGAGAAGCAACAAATTGTGGAGTGTTTAGGTCAAGGCATGACTACAATCAACATTGTGCGATGATCAGGATGAAGTGTCTTGGCAATCAAGAAGTATGTAGCTGATTCACAGTACACACGTGTGCGTGCTGATAAGGGCAAATTGAGGACTCTTTCCTACAGGCAATTACGTCAGGTTGAAAGAGCAGCGGCCAAAAAGCCTTGTCATAGCAGCAGACAAGTTTTTGAAGCTGCTTGTGCCTCCAACGTCCCCCGAACAACAAGATGCAGGGTCCTTCAGAGGTTTGCAGCTGTGCATACGCCATCCTGTCGACCTCCTCTATCCACTTCACACAAGCAGAAACGGCTCCAGTGGGCCAAACATTACATGAAGACTGATTTCAAAACTGTTTTGTTCACGGATGAGTGCCGTGCAGCGCTCGATGGTCCAGATGGATGGAGTGGAGGATGGCTGGTTGATGGACACCCCACGCAAACACGGCTACAGCACCAACAAGGAGGAGGTGGAGTAATGTTTTGGGCTGGAATCATGGGGAGAGAGATTGTCGGCCCCTTTAGGATCCCTGAAGGCGCTAAAGATGAACTCCATAATGTATGTGGATTTTCTCAAACAGCACTTCCTGCCATGGTTCAAGAAGAAGAACCGTGTATTTCACAGCAAGATCATTTTTCTGCATGATAATACACCATCTCATGCTGCACATAAAACATCTGCATCTCTGGCTGATATGGGCATAAAAGGGGACAAACTTATGGTGTGACCCCCATGCTCCCCTGACCTCTACCCCATTCAGAACCTTTGGAGCATCATTAAAAGGAGTGTCTATGATGGCGGGAGGCAGTTCACATCTATGCAACAGCTCTGGGAGGGTATTCTGTCCTCATGCAAAACAATTGAAGCAGAAACCATCCAAAACCTGACAAATTCAATGGACGAGAGAGTTCAGAAGCTCCTTTCGAACAAGGGGTCCTTTGTGAAAATGTAACATCACCTAGAATAAAGTTTTGAGTTGAAAACTGTGTGATTTCAGTTTCTAACAACCTGCTAATGCTTATAATTACAAAAATGACCATTTTTTTGGTCTTTATTAAAATGAAAAGGTTGATCGAAAAGTTTGGGGGATCTAAGAGTGTGGCAACCCAGTAGTCATGATTACTTCGAATTCTGACAATATGAGGGTCATGCTGCAGGTAGTGCAGCAAGAAGGCACTTATGTGTCTTGCGCATCTGGGAGCCCCAAAATTATTTTCCGGGCTAGATGCAGCTAAAAATTATTTTAAATTTTAAATCTGGTGAAGCTTTAGTATAGATGGCCTAATAGGATCAGTGCTGCACACTGCTACAAAGCCCAAATTATTTTCCAGTCAAGATACAGATAAACATGATTAGTAATTTGAAAGCTTAAAACGGTTGGTAGGGTGATTTTAACCAATCATCAAGCTTTTACTCTCCCCAGGATGACACAGGGGTAGAAAAGTCGTTTCGGATCCATGATTTGTTCATCTTTATGAACGTGAGTCTGTCTACATTATCAGTGGAGAGCCGCGTGCGCTTATCTGTCAGCACACCACCAGCAGCGCTGAACACACGTTCAGACAGAACGCTGGCTGCGGGGCATGACAAGATCTCCAAGGCGTAAGTGGCTAGCTCCGGCCATTTATCCAGATTGGAAGCCCAAAAAGAGCAAGGGTCCAGTGACACAGTCGTGGCTTCAATGTTTACTTGGAGATACTCCTGTACCATCGTCTCTAGGCGTTGACTATGTGTCAGACTTCTTGTCTCCTGTGGCCTTGCAAAGGATGGGCTAAAAAAGTGGTGAAATGATTCCGCAAAATTGATGTTACCAGCAGATACTGTGGTTCTGTTACGGTTTGAGTGCTGAACACTTGACGGTCCCACGGTTGGCAAGTTGGAACTGTGAGATTCACTACGTGCACCACTGGTATTTTGTGGAAAAGCACATGTAAGATTCTGCAACAGTCTCTGCTGATACTCCTGCATGCGTGCATCCCTTTCTATGGCAGGAATAATTTCTGCAAATTTACTTTTGTACCGGGGATCTAACAGTGTGGCAACCCAGTAGTCAGGATTATTTCTAATTCTCACAATTCGAGGGTCATGTTGCAGGTAGTGCAGCAAGAAGGCACTCATGTGTGTTGCGCATCCAGGAGCACCAAGTCCCTGTTGTGTTGGTGGCGAGGTAACAATCATGCTTCCTTCCTCTGTCCTCTCCCCCCAACCTCGCACAACAGAAATGTGATCAAGGTCTCCCTCATCTGATGAGTCTTCCATCAGTTCGTCCTCCACTTCTTCCTGGGCTCCTGCACCTTCCTCACTAGTTTGGCTGCTACCATGCGCCCTGGTAAAACCATCTCCCCCACCCTCACATGCCTGCCGCCTTGGTGCTGCCGACCGTCTGGACCTTGCAGATGTTAGCCCTTCCGCATACAACTCCTCCTCCTCTACTTCCTCCACCTCCTCTTGTGCCACCACCTGACTCCGAATTCTGTTTAACATGTGCTCCAGCATGTAAATCACCGGAATAGTCATGCTGATAATGGCATCGTCAGCACTAAACATCTTCGTCGCCATTTCAAAACTGTGCAGAAGGGTGCATAGGTCCCTGATCTGAGACCACTCCTCCAGCGTGATTTGCCCCACCTCTGAATCTCGTTGGCCCAGGCTATACGTCAGAACGTATTGCACCAGGGCTTGTCGGTGCTGCCACAGTCGAAGCAACATGTGCAGAGTTGAATTCCACCGGGTAGGCACATCGCATTTTAGCCGGTGAAGTGGCAGGCCCAACGACTTCTGTAGAGATGTAAGTCGCTGAGCTGCAGGATGCGAACGGCGGAAGTGAGCACACAGCGACCGTGCCCTCTGCAGAAGGCCATCTAGTCTGGGATAGTGGGCTAAAAATTGCTGGACAACCAGGTTCAACACGTGAGCCATACAAGGCACGTGTGTGACATTGCCCCGGCAAAGGGCTGCACCCAGGTTTGCAGCATTGTCGCACACGGCCTTCCCTGGTTTCAGGTCCAGTGGAGACAACCATTCATGAAATTGGTTCTCCAGAGCTGACCACAACTCCTCAGCTGTGTGACTCACATTTCCCAGACATTTCAATGTAAAAACCGCCTGATGACGTTGAGCCCTACTGCCAGCATAGTAAGGAGGTGTGTTGGATCCCTTCTGCGCAGTTAGAAAGCTTGTGGCATGACCAGACAGGCTTTGGGTGGAAGACCGAGAGGAGGTTGAGGAGGCAGAAGCAGTGGAGGAACTTTGACATAAAGAGGATTGACGCACAACTCGTGGGGACGGCAAGACTTGGACAGCAGCCCCTTGTCCTGCTGTCACCATAGTTACCCAGTGCCCAGTCAGTGACATGTAACGCCCCTGTCCATGCCTACTCGTCCAAGTGTCTGTGGTGAAATGCACCCTGTCACACACAGAGTTTCTCAAAGAAGCGGTGATGTTGTGTGCGACATGCTGGTGGAGCGCAGGCACACCTTACTTTGAGAAGTAGTGCCGACTGGGCATCTGGTACTGGGGCACTGCGACGGACATAAGGTCTCGAAAATCCTCTGTGTCCACCAGGCGGAAAGGCATCATTTCTGTAGCCAAGAGCTTGCAGATGGTGAAATTCAACCTCTTAGCTTTCTCATGGCTAGGAGGAAATGGTCTTTTACTTGTCCACATCTGAGGGACCGAGGGCTGGCTATTGTGCTTAGACGGGGTTGATAAGGGTGTCCCCGGCAAACTGCCGGTCTGTGAGGAAGATGCAGGCGGACATGTTAGCTTGCCTTGATCCAAAGGTGGTGCTATCGATGTCGGACAGCGCTCAACACCAGCTGGTGTTCCCACCTCCAAAGAAAATGATGACCTGCCAATCACGCTGGCTGTTGCGGGTAAAGAGGTGGCAGGTCTGCGCCCCAAAACAGGTGTGACTGCTGTCCCCCCAGTCACAGAGGATGAAGAGGCCGCGGATGCACAAGATATGGCAGATGGTGGTTGGCCCGGCCGGCTAGGCCGCATTGTAGCACACTGAGCTTCCCACTGCAACTTATGCTTCATGTCCATGTGCCGGTTCATGCATGAAGTACTCAAACTATGTATTTTTTGGCCTCTACTTAGCTTTTGCTGACAAATTTTAAAGATAACACGAGTTGGGTCATCTTTATCCATCTGAAAAAATGCCCAGGCTATGCAAGGCTTAGCACCCATGCGACCTGAAGAGCCACCACGACTTGTGGTGAGAGGCAGAGTTGTGTTTCAGGATGCAGTTGTTGACGTGCTTCCAGTACTACGTCTCTGTCCAGGAAGGCGCAACCTGACCTCGTCGTCACTAGCATCTTCCTCCACCTCCTCTGCTGACCTCATCTCTTGGCTGACTGTGGGTTGACAGTAAGTGGGATCTCCAACCTCATCATCATCACCCTGTGTGTTATCACACCCGTCGTCCTCAGAGCCAACCTGTTCCTGCCCTGACAAAAAACTAAAGTTGTCGCTCCAATCAGGTATTTGAGTCTTATCATCGTCTTCCTCATTGTCTCCACCAACAGGAGTTACAGTTTGGGAATGAGGGTCTACATTATGGTCAGAACTTTCTGCGTCTGGTCCTGGATCCGACTCATAAAGATTCTGGGCATCAGTGCAGATCATTTCCTCGTCTGGATTCACAGAAGCGCTGGAGTCGACCTCTGATTCCCAGGCTATAGTATGAGTAAACAGCTCTGCAGACTCAACCATCTGTTCTACCTCATACTCAGACGGGCAGCTGGAGATTTGGGAGCTGTGAGGAAGCAAGTGCGATTTGGGTGACACCTTTGAGGACTGGAGTATTTGTGATGTTGAAGTTGATGTGGAGGAGAGCCCACTTAAAGGAGCACTTGATATCCGTTGAAGCACCTGCTGTTTTTGTGCCTCATCTGGAATTTGTAGCGATTGGCGTGGCCGTAAGAAAGGGATCTTCTCACATTGTCCGCTAAAAGAAGTAGACATTTTAGTTTGTCTGGAAGATGGTCTTTCTTCTGCAGATGTTACTGTTGCTTTAACACCTACCCCACGGACACAACCTTTTTTCCCCTTCCCAACACGCCTATTCCCCTTTCCACCAGCAGCAGGCCTTTTTCCACTCATTTTGGTGGTTAACTAATTCACAACTCTGGAATTGTTTGCACAAAAAAACAATGGATGGTAAACGAGCAGAGCTGAGTGGCCAAACTGTGGTATTAGGACAAAACTATTGGCTGGGTTAGATGCAGAAAAAAATTATATTCAATTTGCAACCTGATGGAGGTCAGTATAGATGGACTAATACAACAAGTCCCACACACAGCTAGAAGCCCAATATTTTTTCAGAGGTAGATGCAGAAAAAAATATATTCAGTTTGCAACCTGATGGAGGTCAGTATAGGTGGACTAATAGAACAAGTCCCACACACTGCTAGAAGGCCAAATATTTTTTCAGAGCTAGATGCAGAAAAATTTTTTATTCAGTTTGCAACCTGATGGAGGTCAGTATAGATGGATTAATAGAACAAGACCCACACACAGCTAGAAGCCCAATATTTTTTCAGAGCTAGATGCAGAAAAAAATTATATTCAGTTTGCAACCTGATGGAGGTCAGTATAGATGGATTAATAGAACAAGACCCACACACAGCTAGAAGCCCAATATTTTTTCAGAGCTAGATGCAGAAAAAAATTATATTCAGTTTGCAACCTGATGGAGGTCAGTATAGATGGATTAATAGAACAAGACCCACACACAGCTAGAAGCCCAATATTTTTTCAGAGCTAGATGCAGAAAAAAATTATATTCAGTTTGCAACCTGATGGAGGTCAGTATAGATGGATTAATAGAACAAGACCCACACACAGCTAGAAGCCCAATATTTTTTCAGAGCTAGATGCAGAAAAAAATTATATTCAGTTTGCAACCTGATGGAGGTCAGTATAGATGGATTAATAGAACAAGACCCACACACAGCTAGAAGCCCAATATTTTTTCAGAGCTAGATGCAGAAAAAAATTATATTCAGTTTGCAACCTGATGGAGGTCAGTATAGATGGATTAATAGAACAAAACCCACACACAGCTAGAAGCCCAATATTTTTTCAGAGCTAGATGCAGAAAAAAATTATATTCAGTTTGCAACCTGATGGAGGTCAGTATAGATTGATTAATAGAACAAGACCCACACACAGCTAGAAGCCCAATATTTTTTCAGAGCTAGATGCAGAAAAAAATTAGATTCAGTTTGCAACCTGATGGAGGTCAGTATAGATGGATTAATAGAACAAGACCCACACACAGCTAGAAGCCCAATATTTTTTCAGAGGTAGATGCAGAAAAAAATATATTCAGTTTGCAACCTGATGGAGGTCAGTATAGATGGACTAATACAACAAGTCCCACACACAGCTAGAAGCCCAATATTTTTTCAGAGCTAGATGCAGAAAAAAATTATATTCAGTTTGCAACCTGATGGAGGTCAGTATAGATGGATTAATAGAACAAGACCCACACACAGCTAGAAGCCCAATATTTTTTCAGAGGTAGATGCAGAAAAAAATATATTCAGTTTGCAACCTGATGGAGGTCAGTATAGATGGACTAATACAACAAGTCCCACACACAGCTAGAAGCCCAATATTTTTTCAGAGGTAGATGCAGAAAAAAATATATTCAGTTTGCAACCTGATGGAGGTCAGTATAGGTGGACTAATAGAACAAGTCCCACACACTGCTAGAAGGCCAAATATTTTTTCAGAGCTAGATGCAGAAAATTTTTTTATTCAGTTTGCAACCTGATGGAGGTCAGTATAGATGGATTAATAGAACAAGACCCACACACAGCTAGAAGCCCAATATTTTTTCAGAGCTAGATGCAGAAAAAAATTAGATTCAGTTTGCAACCTGATGGAGGTCAGTATAGATGGATTAATAGAACAAGACCCACACACAGCTAGAAGCCCAATATTTTTTCAGAGCTAGATGCAGAAAAAAATTATATTCAGTTTGCAACCTGATGGAGGTCAGTATAGATGGATTAATAGAACAAGACCCACACACAGCTAGAAGCCCAATATTTTTTCAGAGCTAGATGCAGAAAAAAATTATATTCAGTTTGCAACCTGATGGAGGTCAGTATAGATGGATTAATAGAACAAGACCCACACACAGCTAGAAGCCCAATATTTTTTCAGAGCTAGATGCAGAAAAAAATTATATTCAGTTTGCAACCTGATGGAGGTCAGTATAGATGGATTAATAGAACAAGACCCACACACAGCTAGAAGCCCAATATTTTTTCAGAGCTAGATGCAGAAAAAAATTAGATTCAGTTTGCAACCTGATGGAGGTCAGTATAGATGGACTAATAGAATGATGCTATGCCCAAAAGATTTTACTTCACTAGGTGCAGTAAAAAAATTGGTATTCTATACACAGGTGTTATATCTTGCAACACAGATAGGCTACTCCACTGACTAACACACTCTGCAATAGGCCAAAAAGGATTAGCTTTGCTAGATTCAGCCAAATGCTGTGAAAAAATCTTGCACAGCACTGGCACAGACCTGCCTGGCAAAAACTTATAGGAACTGATGTAACCTAGTCCTGAAAAGGACTCCAATTACAATTAGTCTTTACTCCCACAACCTATCTATTTAAGAGCACAGACCTGCCTGATAAAAGTCGTAGGAAATGCTGTAACCTAGTCCTTAAAAGGACTGCAATCACAACTATTCCCTACTCCCAAGCTATCTGTATATTTGTGCGAAAATTGGCTTGAAATTAACAAGGTATAGCGCACACAGCAACAGCGGTGCCGTCTAACACGCAGCTGCAGCAGTGAGAAAATGGTGGCGACGGGGAAAATGGCTTGGTCTTATAGGGCAAGGACATATGAAATACACTGCCAATGACACATGCCCTTGCTTGTGTGAAAAAAAGCACTTCGCTCCGTGTCTGCGCTGCTGATAGGCTGACAGATTGCACCTCCCCACTGTAAATGCGGGAAAGAGAAAAAAAAATGGAGATCTTCATTGTTCCTGCAGAGATCCATCCCCTGCCCCTCCCCCCACCCCGCTGTACACTCAAACTGCGTATTAACATTAATTTTCATCATTACTGAGAAAAAATCCAGTTATGATTTTGGTGCACGAACAGTTATCGAACATAACCTCGAACAGCCGAATTTTTCTCAAATTGTTCGTGTTCGCCGAACGGCTCGAACACCGCCCAAAACAGCTCGAATTTGAGATTGGCGAACAGTTCGAGTAGAACAACGCTCATCTCTACTCATGAGATGGTATGGCAGATAGTGGTCCCGAAGACAGACATTCAGATGGTATTAGAAGCTTACCATGATCAGGTGGGGCACTTTGGCTGGAAAAACTAGAGATCCTGCTGAAGTATCGATTTTACTGGGTAGGAAAGCGCAGCTCCATTGAGAGGTGGTGCCGGGACTGTGGACCCTGTGGCATAAGAAGAAAAGACTTCAGCAGCCAGAAGGCACCCCTGCAACACATCAAGATGATTTGACCCCTGGAGATCGTGGCCCTGGACTATGTCAAGCTCTCCCCCAGCAGGTCAGGGTACTCCTATGCTCTGACCATGGTGGATTACGTTTCCTGGTTGTCGCCCCTGTCAAAGACCTGATGGCAGAGACAGCAGCAAAGATGTTCCAAGCATATTTCTGTAGACCCCATGGATACCCTAAGCAGGTGCTGACGGACCAAGGCCCGGCCTTCGAGGCAGAGTTGTTCAAGGAGTTCTGCCATCTCTATGGGTGTAAGAAGATAAGAACTACACCGTACCACCCACAAAGCAACGGTCTCTGCAAAAAGATGAACAACATCATCATCGACCTGCTAAAGACCATACCACTTGAGAAAAGAAACCAGTGGCCAGACCTACTACCTGACCTAGTGGATCTGTACAATCATATACCAGTAAGTTCCACCAACTGTACTCCAGCATACCTCATGCGGGCAAGGCCAGGGAAGCTGCCCATGGATCTGGAGCTTGGTGTTGTTGAGCCTGAAGCTGATATGACCACTGAGGACTGCGACACCACCAGACAAGAGCAGTACAGAAGAGTACAAGCTTGTGTCGAGGACAGTCTTACTCGGGTGAGAGAAAATCAGGAGGCGCACTACAATAAAAACGCACCCGCAGAACCCTTCACACCTGGTGAAACAGTATTGAAAAGGAAGAGACGTAACCACAAACTTGATGACCAGTGGGAAAAAGAACCCTACACTGTGATACCGTCAAGGTTTGACAATAAGAAGACATGCATAATCAGTCGAGATGGAGGGAGAACATCTGCTACAGTGTCCAGGGACCACTTAAAGTTGTGTCCAGACTTACTGAAACCCCAAGAAAAAGTGCCTCTCACCAAACCGGAAGAACCTAAAGAAGCAGTGATCTACACTGACTTAGGAGACTTCCCAGCAGATTGGCCCCAACTAGGAGGAGCAGTAGTCATCCCTGTAATTACCTACAACCCACAGCAAGAGGAACCTATGAGTGCTGCAGAAGTGCCTGCTCAAGCTGAATTCCCGGAAGAAGGATCCCCGATAGGAAGAGAGCAAGAAGGCCCAGCCAATGGTATGCTTGCTAGCCCAGTAGTGAGGTCAATACAGTCATATAGCCCCTCCACACCTAGTACTGACACATTGGGAGGTAGTGCACCGACTAGTACATCACGCATTCCAGTACTACGCAGATCAGCACGTAGCATGAGAGGTAAAACCCCTGTCAGGTACACTTAATAAAATAGTTAAAACTTCTGACAAGTGTAGATAGTTACCCCTGGGGTATTGTGTATTTAAATTGAAATGTACTGTAATATTGTGTGCTTTCTTTTATGTATGTTTTTTCATTAATATGTGCTTTACCCTACTAATTTCTTTATTGCCTACATAATGAACTTCGTGGCTGAGGACTGTGTGCAGCCCAAAAACTGTTTTTTTATAAATAATTGCGCTCCCTGGAGTGCTCCTTTTAGGTGACCTCAGAAGAAAAACTTGTCTGGAGTGGCTCTATTGGAGGTCCAACTCGGGATCTTCATGCCCTGCAGCCACCCCAGGGCCTACGTTGGGGGTTTAGGACAGGTCCCTCAAAACCACCAAATACTCTACCCTGTGAGATGGACATCCTGTATGGGGACCTCACCACAAGAGACTTGAGTTCTGAGGACGCTTTGTATTTGTTATTGTAATGCAATGTTTAAGATTCGTGCCTCCCATAAAGGGAAGATTGTTCTTGTATTGCTTATGATTCCTATTGTTATTGTTTTTTAAAAATGTACTTCAGCTCGGGAGTGCTGAGCTTAACTAGGGGGGAATGTGACGCCCAGCTGCGCTTGGTATCACAGGTACTGGAAGAGTGCATTGATGGAATCCTCCACAAGAGGCCCCCATAACCATTCACACATCTTCACCTTCCACCTCAGACCAGCAGAGGGAGCCCATCAGGGATTGATAAATAGGGAAGGTGGAGCCAGGCAGTTCAGTTCCTGCAGAGTGAGACACAGAAACAGGTCAGTCTGCAGTGGAGCTCAGTGATTCAGCAGTTCCTCTGGAGAGTTCAGTTAGTGCAAATCTGAATACAGAGTCGAGTTCAGTTGAGTCGTAGCTCAGAATAGTGAGCTTTAGGTGTGCCGGTGCCATAAGATAGGTGAAGCGCGGCAAGCTGCCGTTAGTGTGAGTAGGTGAGAAAATTAATACGCAGAAGCAAGAAACAGGAGGCCCAAAACCCGCTCATTGGGGAGGATCCTGACATGCACCCTTCACCCTACAGTGCTCCGGGACGTGCCTGAATTTCCATCAGTAAAAGGTACTGAAGTGACTATCGTGTCTGTCCCTGTTCTTGCTTAGACCCGGCTCGGCCTCGCCTGTCCTGCATTCGCCTTCATACACTGCCCTGAGGCCTAGCTCCACCTGTGGGGAGCCACACCATCGAGCTGCCTTATCACCGGCCTCAGTGGACTGAGCAGCGCTGGTGATCCTCACCATAAGCCACAGGTGGCGTCACAAACTCTTTTATAAAATAATCAACTATTAACGCTTTAAAAGAGGGACCCCAGGGTACGGGCCCGGGAGCCGACCACCGCGACATCCCCAAGGCAAAGGCCCGGGTACCAAGTAATCCCCATTCCCCTGGGCTAGTCATTTAACACTCTAGTTTACCTGCTTTATGATGTAGATGGTCACTGCTTTATGCTGCTCATTAAGACAATATGTAATGTTGAATTTCAGAAGGTTTTGATGTCACAAATCAGGCAGCGCTCTGGCAGACTCTTCTGTTTTTCAAAGCCAAAAGGGCATGCATTTTTACATAAGATTTTTTGAAATGAGCTCACACTTTCCTGATCATGGTCACAAACTTTCTCAAGCTTGTATATTTCTGAAAGAAATGTTGCATAATTAAATTCAGGATGCACACCATGCAAGTGTGAGTTACTCTGCCCAACAATATGGCAGCCAGAATGCTCCAGGCATTGTTGTTCTTGATAATACTAAGCTACAGTTCATGGGGAGCTATTCAGCATGGTAATTGCTGCTTGATGCACAGCAGCAACCTATCCCCTATATAGCTTATACCAATGCTTTAAGTTATAAAACTTATAGCAGACCCTTAACTTGTATGAGCGAAAAGAATAAGGTCAGTTTGTGGAATCAACACTGGGCCCTGTGGTTATTTTGAATGGGATCATGCCTGGTGAGTACAATTCAGTGGAGATGGAGGAGACAGATAAATGCTGTCTAGCAGTGGAAACAGACATAGCTCGCACACTTAGAAGTAGTGTTGAGCCACCCCCGTAGTGTTCGAGTTCGGTTCGGTTCGTCGAACACCCGTGTGTTCGCCGAACTGTTCATCGAACTGTTCGTCGAACACCTTCGAACACCGTTAAAACCAATGGCAGGCAAACAAAAACACATAGAAACACATAGAAAACACCTTCAAAGGTGTCCAAAAGCTGACAAACTGCTCAGAAAACACAACTAACACATGGAAAAGTGACAAGTACATATAGTCATGCGAAAAGAAAAGAGGTGGAGGAGTAAAAGGAGGGGGATACACAGATATAGGCATGTCATGCCCTTCTAAAATCCAAAAAGTGAGAAGCCGACACGGCCAGTCCGCTCCTGCCCGTGCCACCTCCGTGTCGCCGGGTTTGTGCCAAAGCCGCGGTGAACCCTGACGGCCAGCCCCCCTCTCCCAATACTGGTGCCTGTCCGCTGGTGGGTCGAGCGAGCCCCCCTGTGGTGGAGGCAGCTCCAAGCTTTTTAATTTAAATTGTCTCTCTAATTTGAATGAATACACTTTAAATCCATTTACAAGGATCTATTGGAGGGCAAGTCTCATGCCAGCAGCCGCGTAATTCCAGATCCAGTAGCGTCCACTAAGGCTGCTGCAGTTAAAAAGCTTTTATAAGGATCGAGCTTGGCTGTCCACTGCAAGGCATCCTACCGCCAGTCCCAGCCCCTATGCCTTGGGGTGCCTCCTGATGCTCTTCACTGAGTATCCCGTGGTCCCGAAGCATTTCCTTTGAAAAAATTAAGTGTCCAAACTACAGGTGGTGTAGCTTGCTTAACAGCCGGGATAATCCGCTGACTAGCAGACACTGCTACTAGGCACAAAGTATTTCCTGGGCTAGATGCAGTTAAAAATTTGTAATTAGATACTCTCGTTGGATGCTGAGAAAGCATTCCATAGAGTCTCCTGGCACGCCATATATGATTCTCTTAAAAAGCTCGGGGTAGGGGTCTAGGGGACCCTTTTATAGCCAAAATCACGGCCCTGTATCGCAATATGTCACCTAGGCTGAAGATAAATGGAACTGTAGCACCCTGAGGGCTCGGTTGCTACAGAGGTATTGCACCTCACCCAGAGGTGTGATATCTCACTCTCAGGTAAGGATGGAGTGTGGATCAGGACCCGACACCTGCATGCATTACACCACATTGCCGTGGGGCAGGGTGACCAATATGCCCCTGAGATGGGCATGACAGTCCCTGTCCCTGGCTGGAGTGGGGGGAGGGAACACTGAGGAAGAGGAACCCTGTAGTGCAGGAGCAGGGAGGAAGCAGTTCCATGAGTATAAAATGTGGGCACCATCTTAGTTCAGTGCAGAGAAGTCTGAGCAGAAGTGACAGGGAGCAGGGGCTCTGCATGAGCTCTGCTCCGGAGGCGGGCCTAGTAACAGAGGCCCAGGCCTGGAAGAGGGAGAAGGAAGGAAGAGGAGCGGAGAAGGCTCCAGGAACGAGGAACGAAGGGATCCCAGGGGTGCGGACGGGCGAGTCGCCACCGCACGCCCGAATCCACCTGCGTGGAGGGGTCAGGCCAAAGGGGGAGACCGGTCCCCGAAACTAGTGGAGGCAGGAAACGACCCTCAGCTAGAAACCGGAGGCTGTGACATTTTATGTGGCGCAGCCCCTCGCTACACCCACTAGGAAGGCACCACATAGGGTCAGGGAAACTGGCGCCAAGTTTACCAAGAGGAGGCCCGAGGCAGCCGGACAGAAGGGTTGGTAAGAAAGGCCAGACTAAGGACACACAAAGGGGGTCCTGTGAAGCGCTCCAAAGTTTTCTGGGAGTTGTCTGAGCCCCTCACCTGGTGAGCACAGTATGAAGTGGGCAGCCGTTACCTGCAGACGTGGTCTGGATAATAAGAACTGTGAGTAAAGGGGCCCTGGACTGCATCAAACTGCATGAGGTGGGAGGCACAGAGTACAAGTGCTCTCTATTTGCTGATGATGTCCTAGTATATATCACTCAATCACATATATCCATCCATGCTGTTATGGCTGAAATAGATCACTTTGCTACATGGTCAAATTTTAAAATCAATGCAGCGAAGTCTGAGGCCCTCGATGTCTCCCTCCCCAAATCCATACAGGATTCCATGGAGTCCAACTTTCCCTTTGCCTGGCCCTCACAGGGTATCAAATACTTAGGAATTCCTATTCATAGAGACTTCTCCCATCTATGTTATCTTAATTTTGGGCCCTTTATTGAACAACTCCATACAGACCACGGTTGGCAAGTTAGAACTGTAAGATTCACTACGTGAACCACTGGTGTTTTGTGGAAAAGCACATGTACACTGTGTTCCAAATTATTATGCAAAAAGTGTTTAGGAGTGATAAGGGAAGAATTTGTTTGTTTGTCAGTTAAACTCATTGATAGTGTTGAGCCACCCCCGTAGTGTTCGAGTTCGGTTCGGTTCGTCGAACACCCGTGTGTTCGCCGAACTGTTCGTCGAACTGTTCGTCGAACACCTTCGAACACCGTTAAAACCAATGGCAGGCAAACAAAAACACATAGAAACACATAGAAAACATCTTCAAAGGTGTCCAAAAGCTGACAAACTGCTCAGAAGACACAACTAACACATGGAAAAGTGACAAGTACATATAGTCATGCGAAAAGAAAAGAGGTGGAGGAGTAAAAGGAGGGGGAGACACAGATATAGGCATGTCATGCCCTTCTAAAATCCAAAAAGTGCGAAGCCGAGACGGCCAGTCCGCTCCTGCCCGTGCCACCTCCGTGTCGCCGGGTTTGTGCCAGAGCCGCGGTGAACCCTGACGGCCAGCCCCCCTCTCCCAATACTGGTGCCTGTCCGCTGGTGGGTCGAGAGAGCCCCCCTGTGGTGGAGGCAGCTCTAAGCTTTTTAATTTAAATTGTCCCTCTAATTTGAATGAATACACTTTAAATCCATTTACAAGGATCTATTGGAGGGCAAGTCTCATGCCAGCAGCCACGTAATTCCAGCTCCAGTAGCGTCCACTAAAGCTGCTGCAGTTAAAAAGCTTTTATAAGGATCGAGCTCGGCTGTCCACCGCAAGGCATCCTAGTGCCAGTCCCAGCCCCTATGCCTTGGGGTGCCTCCTGATGCTCTTCACTAAGTATCCCGTGGTCCCGAAGCATTTCCTTTGAAAAAATTAAGTGTCCAAACTACAGGTGGTGTAGCTTGCTTAACAGCCGGGATAATCCGCTGACTAGCAGACACTGCTACTAGGCACAAAGTATTTCCTGGGCTAGATGCAGTTAAAAATTTGTAATTAGATACTCTCGTTGGATGCTGAGAAAGCATTCCATAGAGTCTCCTGGCACGCCATATATGATTCTCTTAAAAAGCTCGGTGTAGGGGTCTAGGGGACCCTTTTATAGCCAAAATCACGGCCCTGTACCGCAATATGTCACCTAGGCTGAAGATAAATGGAACTGTAGCACCCTGAGGGCTCGGTTGCTACAGAGGTATTGCACCTCACCCAGAGGTGTGATATCTCACTCTCAGGTAAGGATGGAGTGTGGATCAGGACCCGACACCTGCATGCATTACACCACATTGCCGTGGGGCAGGGTGACCAATATGCCCCTGAGATGGGCACGACAGTCCCTGTCCCTGGCTGGAGTGGGGGGAGGGAACACTGAGGAAGAGGAACCCTGTAGTGCAGGAGCAGGGAGGAAGCAGTTCCATGAGTATAAAATGTGGGCACCATCTTAGTTCAGTGCAGAGAAGTCTGAGCAGAAGTGACAGGGAGCAGGGGCTCTGCATGAGCTCTGCTCCGGAGGCGGGCCTAGTAACAGAGGCCCAGGCCTGGAAGAGGGAGAAGGAAGGAAGAGGAGCGGAGAAGGCTCCAGGAACGAGGAACGAAGGGATCCCAGGGGTGCGGACGGGCGAGTCGCCACCGCACGCCCGAATCCACCTGCGTGGAGGGGTCAGGCCAAAGGGGGAGACCGGTCCCCGAAACTAGTGGAGGCAGGAAACGACCCTCAGCTAGAAACCGGAGGCTGTGACATTTTATGTGGCGCAGCCCCTCGCTACACCCACTAGGAAGGCACCACATAGGGTGAGGGAAACTGGCGCCAAGTTTACCAAGAGGAGGCCCGAGGCAGCCGGACAGAAGGGTTGGTAAGAAAGGCCAGACTAAGGACACACAAAGGGGGTCCTGTGAAGCGCTCCAAAGTTTTCTGGGAGTTGTCTGAGCCCCTCACCTGGTGAGCACAGTATGAAGTGGGCAGCCGTTACCTGCAGACGTGGTCTGGATAATAAGAACTGTGAGTAAAGGGGCCCTGGACTGCATCAAACTGCATGAGGTGGGAGGCACAGAGTACAAGTGCTCTCTATTTGCTGATGATGTCCTAGTATATATCACTCAATCACATATATCCATCCATGCTGTTATGGCTGAAATAGATCACTTTGCTACATGGTCAAATTTTAAAATCAATGCAGCGAAGTCTGAGGCCCTCGATGTCTCCCTCCCCAAATCCATACAGGATTCCATGGAGTCCAACTTTCCCTTTGCCTGGCCCTCACAGGGTATCAAATACTTAGGAATTCCTATTCATAGAGACTTCTCCCATCTATGTTATCTTAATTTTGGGCCCTTTATTGAACAACTCCATACAGACCACGGTTGGCATGTTAGAACTGTAAGATTCACTACGTGAACCACTGGTGTTTTGTGGAAAAGCACATGTACACTGTGTTCCAAATTATTATGCAAAAAGTGTTTAGGAGTGATAAGGGAAGAATTTGTTTGTTTGTCAGTTAAACTCATTGATAGTGTTGAGCCACCCCCGTAGTGTTCGAGTTCGGTTCGGTTCGTCGAACACCCGTGTGTTCGCCGAACTGTTCGTCGAACTGTTCGTCGAACACCTTCGAACACCGTTAAAACCAATGGCAGGCAAACAAAAACACATAGAAACACATAGAAAACACCTTCAAAGGTGTCCAAAAGCTGACAAACTGCTCAGAAGACACAACTAACACATGGAAAAGTGACAACTACATATAGTCATGCGAAAAGAAAAGAGGTGGAGGAGTAAAAGGAGGGGGAGACACAGATATAGGCATGTCATGCCCTTCTAAAATCCAAAAAGTGCGAAGCCGAGACGGCCAGTCCGCTCCTGCCCGTGCCACCTCCGTGTCGCCGGGTTTGTGCCAGAGCCGCGGTGAACCCTGACGGCCAGCCCCCCTCTCCCAATACTGGTGCCTGTCCGCTGGTGGGTCGAGAGAGCCCCCCTGTGGTGGAGGCAGCTCTAAGCTTTTTAATTTAAATTGTCCCTCTAATTTGAATGAATACACTTTAAATCCATTTACAAGGATCTATTGGAGGGCAAGTCTCATGCCAGCAGCCACGTAATTCCAGCTCCAGTAGCGTCCACTAAAGCTGCTGCAGTTAAAAAGCTTTTATAAGGATCGAGCTCGGCTGTCCACCACAAGGCATCCTAGTGCCAGTCCCAGCCCCTATGCCTTGGGGTGCCTCCTGATGCTCTTCACTAAGTATCCCGTGGTCCCGAAGCATTTCCTTTGAAAAAATTAAGTGTCCAAACTACAGGTGGTGTAGCTTGCTTAACAGCCGGGATAATCCGCTGACTAGCAGACACTGCTACTAGGCACAAAGTATTTCCTGGGCTAGATGCAGTTAAAAATTTGTAAGTAGATACTCTCGTTGGATGCTGAGAAAGCATTCCATAGAGTCTCCTGGCACGCCATATATGATTCTCTTAAAAAGCTTGGGGTAGGGGTCTAGGGGACCCTTTTATAGCCAAAATCACGGCCCTGTATCACAATACGTCACCTAGGCTGAAGATAAATGGAACTGTAGCACCGAGGGCTCGGTTGCTACAGACGTATTGCACCTCACCCAGAGGTGTGATATCTCACTCTCAGATAAGGATGGAGTGTGGATCAGGACCCGACACCTGCATGCATTACACCACATTGCCGTGGGGCAGGGCGACCAATATGCCCCTGAGATGGGCACGACAGTCCCTGTCCCTGGCTGGAGTGGGGGGAGGGAACACTGAGGAAGGGGAACCCTGCAGTGCAGGAGCAGGGAGGAAGCAGTTCCTGGGTGCCTTGAGTAGGGAGTATAAAAGGTGGGCACCATCTTAGTTCAGTGCAGAGAAGTCTGAGCAGAAGTGGCAGGGAGCAGGGGCTCTGCATGAGCTCTGCTCCGGAGGCGGGCCTAGTAACAGAGGCCCAGGCCTGCAAGAGGGAGAAGGAAGGAAGAGGAGCGGAGAAGGCTCCAGGAACGAGGAATGAAGGGATCCCAGGGGTGCAGACGGGCGAGTCGCCACCGCACGCCCGAATCCACCTGCGTGGAGGGGTCAGGCCAAAGGGGGAGACCGGTCCCCGAACTAGTGGAGGCAGGAAACGACCCTCAGCTAGAAACCGGAGGCTCTGACATTTTATGTGGCGCAGCCCCTTGCTCCACCCGCTAGGAAGGCACCACATAGGGTCAGGGAAACTGGCGCCAAGTTTACCAAGAGGAGGCCCGAGGCAGCCGGACAGAAGTGTTGGTAAGAAAGGCCAGACAAAGGACACACAAAGGGGGTCCTGTGAAGCGCTCCAAAGTTATCTGGGAGTTGTCTGAGCCCCTCACCTGGTGAGCACAGTACGACGTGGGCAGCCGTTACCTGCAGACGTGGTCTGGATAATAAGAACTGTGAGTAAAGGCCCTGAATTGCATCACTGACTTCGTGTCGTTACTGCTGCTGCCCTGCACCATCACCCCCATCCTCCGCATACACTGCCCTGAGGCTATACTCCTCCCGTGGGGAGTTATGCTACGCTCTGCTGCACCCACAACACCAGCCTTAGCGGTCTGCCCTGTAGCGGCGGTTCACTCTGACCGCAATCCACGGGTGGCGTAGTCGGACATTTAAACATCAAAACCACATAAATAGTTCCGCCACTGGTTTGACCGCCCTGAGCCACGGAACCGGATCGCCGCCACGAAGACTACAACCACCAGCATCCACCAAAAAGGGTCCGGCTCCGGGTGTCCCAAGGCCCAGGGGGTGCGTCAGAACATTTTCATCACCTTTCACAATCACCAATGGGACAAGGCAGGGATGTCCTCTGTCCCCTCTCTTATACATCCTAGTGACGGAGCACCTGCTCTCATCAGTTCGCCATAACCCCAATATTAGGTGGATTGAGGTGGGAGGCACCGAGTACAAGTGCTCTCTATTTGCTGATGATGTCCTAGTATATATCACTCAATCACATATATCCATCCCTGCTGTTATGGCTGAAATAGATCACTTTGTTACATGGTAAAATTTTAAAATCAATGCAGCGAAGTCTGAGGCCCTCGATGTCTCCCTCCCTAAATCCATATAGGATTCCATCCAGTCCAACTTTCCCTTTGCCTGGCCCTCACAGGGTATCAAATACTTAGGAATTCCTATTCATAGAGACCTCTCCCATCTATGTTATCTTAATTTTGGGCCCTTTATTGAACAATTCCATACAGACCACGGTTGGCAAGTTAGAACTGTAAGATTCACTACGTGAACCACTGGTGTTTTGTGGAAAAGCACATGTACACCGCGTTCCAAATTATTATGCAAAAAGTGTTTAGGAGTGATAAGGGAAGAATTTGTTTTTTTGTCAGTTAAACTCATTGATGGTGATGTGTGTCAGGGCTCTTTATATCACTGTAAGCAATTGCAGACACCTGTGCTAATTAGTTTGGCAGGTGTGTCCAATGAAAGGCAAGACTACTTAAGAAGGCTCTCTCACATTATTAAGCAGCCTACATTTTCTGCCAAAATGGGAAAGAAAATGGATGTGTCGGCTGCTGAGAAGCAACAAATTGTGGAGTGTTTAGGTCAAGGCATGACTACAATCAACATTGTGCGATGATCAGGATGAAGTGTCTTGGCAATCAAGAAGTATGTAGCTGATTCACAGTACACACGTGTGCGTGCTGATAAGGGCAAATTGAGGACTCTTTCCTACAGGCAATTACGTCAGGTTGAAAGAGCAGCGGCAAAAAAGCCTTGTCATAGCAGCAGACAAGTTTTTGAAGCTGCTTGTGCCTCCAACGTCCCCCGAACAACAAGATGCAGGGTCCTTCAGAGGTTTGCAGCTGTGCATATGCCATCCTGTCGACCTCCTCTATCCACTTCACACAAGCAGAAACGGCTCCAGTGGGCCAAACATTACATGAAGACTGATTTCAAAACTGTTTTGTTCACGGATGAGTGCCGTGCAGCGCTCGATCGTCCAGATGAATGGAGTGGAGGATGGCTGGTTGATGGACACCCCACGCAAACACGGCTACAGCGCCAACAAGGAGGAGGTGGAGTAATGTTTTGGGCTGGAATCATGGGGAGAGAGATTGTCGGCCCCTTTAGGATCCCTGAAGGCGCTAAAGATGAACTCCATAATGTATGTGGATTTTCTCAAACAGCACTTCCTGCCATGGTTCAAGAAGAAGAACCGTGTATTTCACAGCAAGATCATTTTTCTGCATGATAATGCACCATCTCATGCTGCACATAAAACATCTGCATCTCTGGCTGATATGGGCATAAAAGGGGACAAACTTATGGTGTGACCCCAATGCTCCCCTGACCTCTACCCCATTCAGAACCTTTGGAGCATCATTAAAAGGAGTGTCTATGATGGCGGGAGGCAGTTCACATCTAAGCAACAGCTCTGGGAGGGTATTCTGTCCTCATGCAAAACAATTGAAGCAGAAACCATCCAAAACCTGACAAATTCAATGGACGAGAGAGTTCAGAAGCTCCTTTCGAACAAGGGGTCCTATGTGAAAATGTAACATCACCTAGAATAAAGTTTTGAGTTGAAAACTGTTTGATTTCAGTTTCTAACAACCTGCTAATGCTTATAATTTCAAAAATGACCATTTTTTTGGTCTTTATTAAAATGAAAAGGTTGATCGAAAAGTTTGGGGGATCTAAGAGTGTGGCAACCCAGTAGTCATGATTACTTCGAATTCTGACAATATGAGGGTCATGCTGCAGGTAGTGCAGCAAGAAGGCACTTATGTGTCTTGCGCATCTCGGAGCCCCAAAATTATTTTCCGGGCTAGATGCAGCTAAAAATTATTTTTAATTTTAAATCTGGTGAAGCTTGTTATAGATGGCCTAATAGGATCAGTGCTGCACACTGCTACAAAGCCCAAATTATTTTCCAGTCAAGATACAGATAAACATGATTAGTAATTTGAAAGCTTAAAACGGTTGGTAGGGTGATTTTAACCAATCATCAAGCTTTTACTCTCCCCAGGATGACACAGGGGTAGAAAAGTCGTTTCGGATCCATGATTTGTTCATCTTTATGAACGTGAGTCTGTCTACATTATCAGTGGAGAGCCGCGTGCGCTTATCTGTCAGCACACCACCAGCAGCGCTGAACACACGTTCAGACAGAACGCTGGCTGCGGGGCATGACAAGATCTCCAAGGCGTAAGTGGCTAGCTCCGGCCATTTATCCAGATTGGAAGCCCAAAAAGAGCAAGGGTCCAGTGACACAGTCGTGGCTTCAATGTTTACTTGGAGATACTCCTGTACCATCGTCTCTAGGCGTTGACTATGTGTCAGACTTCTTGTCTCCTGTGGCCTTGCAAAGGATGGGCTAAAAAAGTGGTGAAATGATTCCGCAAAATTGATGTTACCAGCAGATACTGTGGTTCTGTTACGGTTTGAGTGCTGAACACTTGACGGTCCCACGGTTGGCAAGTTGGAACTGTGAGATTCACTACGTGCACCACTGGTATTTTGTGGAAAAGCACATGTAAGATTCTGCAACAGTCTCTGCTGATACTCCTGCATGCGTGCATCCCTTTCTATGGCAGGAATAATTTCTGCAAATTTACTTTTGTACCGGGGATCTAACAGTGTGGCAACCCAGTAGTCAGGATTATTTCTAATTCTCACAATTCGAGGGTCATGTTGCAGGTAGTGCAGCAAGAAGGCACTCATGTGTGTTGCGCATCCAGGAGCACCAAGTCCCTGTTGTGTTGGTGGCGAGGTAGCAATCATGCTTCCTTCCTCTGTCCTCTCCCCCCAACCTCGCACAACAGAAATGTGATCAAGGTCTCCCTCATCTGATGAGTCTTCCATCAGTTCGTCCTCCACTTCTTCCTGGGCTCCTGCACCTTCCTCACTAGTTTGGCTGCTACCATGCGCCCTGGTAAAATCATCTCCCCCACCCTCACATGCCTGCCGCCTTGGTGCTGCCGACCGTCTGGACCTTGCAGATGTTAGCCCTTCCGCATACAACTCCTCCTCCTCTACTTCCTCCACCTCCTCTTGTGCCACCACCTGACTCCGAATTCTGTTTAACATGTGCTCCAGCATGTAAATCACCGGAATAGTCATGCTGATAATGGCATCGTCAGCACTAAACATCTTCGTCGCCATTTCAAAACTGTGCAGAAGGGTGCATAGGTCCCTGATCTGAGACCACTCCTCCAGCGTGATTTGCCCCACCTCTGAATCTCGTTGGCCCAGGCTATACGTCAGAACGTATTGCACCAGGGCTTGTCGGTGCTGCCACAGTCGCTGCAACATGTGCAGAGTTGAATTCCACCGGGTAGGCACATCGCATTTTAGCCGGTGAAGTGGCAGGCCCAACGACTTCTGTAGAGATGTAAGTCGCTGAGCTGCGGGATGCGAACGGCAGAAGTGAGCACACAGCGACCGTGCCCTCTGCAGAAGGCCATCTAGTCCGGGATAGTGGGCTAAAAATTGCTGGACAACCAGGTTCAAAACGTGAGCCATACAAGGCACGTGTGTGACATTGCCCCGGCGAAGGGCCGCACCCAGGTTTGCAGCATTGTCGCACACGGCCTTCCCTGGTTTCAGGTCCAGTGGAGACAACCATTCATGAAATTGGTTCTCCAGAGCTGACCACAACTCCTCAGCTGTGTGACTCACATTTCCCAGACATTTCAATGTAAAAACCGCCTGATGACGTTGAGCCCTACTGCCAGCATAGTAAGGAGGTGTGCAGGATCCCTTCTGCGCAGTTAGAAAGCTTGTGGCATGACCAGACAGGCTTTGGGTGCAGGTGGAAGACCGAGAGGAGGTTGAGGAGGCAGAAGCAGTGGAGGAAAAATGACATAAAGAGGATTGACGCACAACTCGTGGGGACGGCAAGACTTGGACAGCAGCCCCTTGTCCTGCTGTCACCATAGTTACCCAGTGCCCAGTCAGCGACATGTAACGCCCCTGTCCATGCCTACTCGTCCAAGTGTCTGTGGTGAAATGCACCCTGTCACACACAGAGTTTTTCAAAGAAGCGGTGATGTTGTGTGCGACATGCTGGTGGAGCGCAGGCACACCTTTCTTTGAGAAGTAGTGCCGACTGGGCATCTGGTACTGGGGCACTGCGACGGACATAAGGTCTCGAAAATCCTCTGTGTCCACCAGGCGGAAAGGCATCATTTCTGTAGCCAAGAGCTTGCAGATGGTGAAATTCAACCTCTTAGCTTTCTCATGGCTAGGAGGAAATGGTCTTTTACTTGTCCACATCTGAGGGACCGAGGGCTGGCTATTGTGCTTAGACGGGGTTGATAAGGGTGTCCCCGGCAAACTGCCGGTCTGTGAGGAAGATGCAGGCGGACATGTTAGGTTGCCTTGATCCAAAGGTGGTGCTATCGATGTCGGACAGCGCTCAAGACCAGCTGGTGTTACCACCTCCAAAGAAAATGATGACCTGCCAATCACGCTGGCTGTTGCGGGTAAAGAGGTGGCAGGTCTGCGCCCCAAAACAGGTGTGACTGCTGTCCCCCCAGTCACAGAGGATGAAGAGGCCGCGGATGCACAAGATATGGCAGACGGTGGTTGGCCCGGCCGGCTAGACCGCATTGTAGCACACTGAGCTTCCCACTGCAACTTATGCTTCATGTCCATGTGCCGGTTCATGCATGAAGTACTCAAACTATGTATTTTTTGGCCTCTACTTAGCTTTTGCTGACAAATGTTACAAATAACACGAGTTGGGTCATCTTTATCGATCTGAAAAAATGCCCAGGCTATGCAAGGCTTAGCACCCATGCGACCTGAAGAGCCACCACGACTTGTGGTGAGAGGCAGAGTTGTGTTTGAGGATGCAGTTGTTGACGTGCTTCCAGTACTACGTCTCTGTCCAGGAAGGCGCAACCTGACCTCGTCGTCACTAGCATCTTCCTCCACCTCCTCTGCTGACCTCATCTCTTGGCTGACTGTGGGTTGACAGTAAGTGGGATCTCCGACCTCATCATCATCACCCTGTGCGTTATCACACCCGTCGTCCTCAGAGCCAACCTGTTCCTGCCCTGACAAAAAACTAAAGTTGTCGCTCCAATCAGGTATTTGAGTCTTATCATCGTCTTCCTCATTGTCTCCACCAACAGGAGTTACAGTTTGGGAATGAGGGTCTACATTATGGTCAGAACCTTCTGCGTCTGGTCCTGGATCCGACTCATAAAGATTCTGGGCATCAGTGCAGATCATTTCCTCGTCTGGATTCACAGAAGCGCTGGAGTCGACCTCTGATTCCCAGGCTATAGTATGAGTAAACAGCTCTGCAGACTCAACCATCTGTTCTACCTCATACTCAGACGGGCAGCTGGAGATTTGGGAGCTGTGAGGAAGCAAGTGCGATTTGGGTGACACCTTTGAGGACTGGAGTATTTGTGATGTTGAAGTTGATGTGGAGGAGAGCCCACTTAAAGGAGCACTTGATATCCGTTGAAGCACCTGCTGTTTTTGTGCCTCATCTGGAATTTGTAGCGATTGGCGTGGCCGTAAGAAAGGGATCTTATCACATTGTCCGCTATAAGAAGTAGCCATTTTAGTTTGGCTGGAAGATGGTCTTTCTTCTGCACCTACTCCACGGACACAACCTTTTTTCCCCTTCCCAACACGCCTATTCCCCTTTTCACCAGCAGCAGGCCTTTTTCCACTCATTTTGGTGGTTAACTAATTCACAACTCTGGAGTTGTTTGCACAAAAAAACAATGGATGGTAACCGAGCAGAGCTGAGTGGCCAAACTGTGGTATTAGGCCAAAACTATTGGCTGGGTTAGATGCAGAAAAAAATTATTTTTAATTTGCAACCTGATGGAGGTCAGTATAGATGGACTAATAGACCAAGTCCCACACACCGCTAGAAGCCCAAATATTTTTTCAGAGCTAGATGCAGAAAATT
The DNA here is from genome assembly GCF_046119375.1 of Phyllobates terribilis. Classification (NCBI taxonomy): domain Eukaryota; kingdom Metazoa; phylum Chordata; class Amphibia; order Anura; family Dendrobatidae; genus Phyllobates; species Phyllobates terribilis. Next base: position 291,172,096 of record NW_027362761.1, read on the forward strand.
TTTTTATTCAATTTGCAACCTGATGGAGGTCAGTATAGATGGACTAATAGACCAAGTCCCACACACTGCTAGAAGCCCAAATATTTTTTCAGCGCTAGATGCAGAAAAAAATTATTTTTAATTTGCAACCTGATGGAGGTCAGTATAGATGGACTAATAGACCAAGTCCCACACACCGCTAGAAGCCCAAATATTTTTTCAGAGCTAGATGCAGAAAAAAATTATTTTTAATTTGCAACCTGATGGAGGTCAGTATAGATGGACTAATAGACCAAGTCCCACACACCGCTAGAAGCCCAAATATTTTTTCAGAGCTAGATGCAGAAAAAAATTATATTCAATTTGCAACCTGCTGGAGGTCAGTATAGAAGGACTAATAGAACAAGTCCCACACACTGCTAGAAGCCCAAATATTTTTTCAGAGCTAAATGAAGAAAAAAATTATTTTTAATTTGCAACCTGATGGAGGTCAGTATAGATGGACTAATAGACCAAGTCCCACACACTGCTAGAAGCCCAAATATTTTTTCAGAGCTAGATGCAGAAAAAAATTATTTTTAATTTGCAACCTGATGGAGGTCAGTATAGATGGACTAATAGACCAAGTCCCACACACCGCTAGAAGCCCAAATATTTTTTCAGAGCTAGATGCAGAAAAAAATTATATTCAATTTGCAACCTGCTGGACGTCAGTATAGAAGGACTAATAGAACAAGTCCCACACACTGCTAGAAGCCCAAATATTTTTTCAGAGCTAAATGAAGAAAAAAAATATTTTTAATTTGCAACCTGATGGAGGTCAGTATAGATGGACTAATAGACCAAGTCCCACACACTGCTAGAAGCCCAAATATTTTTTCAGAGCTAGATGCAGAAAAAAATTATATTCAGTTTGCAACCTGATGGAGGTCAGTATAGATGGACTAATAGAATGATGCTATGCCCAAAAGATTTTACTTCACTAGGTGCAGTAAAAAAATTGGTATTCTATACACAGGTGGTATATCTTGCAACACAGATAGGCTACTCCACTGACTAACACACTCTGCAATAGGCCAAAAAGGATTAGCTTTGCTAGATTCAGCCAAATGCTGTGAAAAAAACTTGCACAGCACTGGCACAGACCTGCCTGGCAAAAACTGATAGGAACTGATGTAACCTAGTCCTGAAAAGGACTCCAATTACAATTAGTCTTTACTCCCACAATCTATCTATTTAAGAGCACAGACCTGCCTGATAAAAGTCGTAGGAAATGCTGTAACCTAGTCCTTAAAAGGACTGCAATCACAACTATTCCCTACTCCCAAGCTATCTGTATATTTGTGCGAAAATTGGCTTGAAATTAACAAGGTATAGCGCACACAGCAACAGCGGTGCCGTCTAACACGCAGCTGCAGCAGTGAGAAAATGGTGGCGACGGGGAAAATGGCTTGGTCTTATAGGGCAAGGACATGTGACATACACTGCCAATCACACATGCCCTTGCTTGTGTGAAAAAAAGCACTTCGCTCCGTGTGTGCGCTGCTGATAGGCTGACAGATTGCACCTCCCCACTGCAAATGCGGGAAAGAGAAAAAAAAATGGAGATCTTCATTGTTCCTGCAGAGATCCATCCCCTGCCCCTCCCCCCGCCCCGCTGTACACTCAAACTGCGTATTAACATTAATTTTCATCATTACTGAGAAAAAATCCAGTTATGATTTTGGTGCACGAACAGTTATCGAACATAACCTCGAACAGCCGAATTTTTCTCAAATTGTTCGTGTTCGCCGACCGGCTCGAACACCGCCCAAAACAGCTCGAATTTGAGATTGGCGAACAGTTCGAGTAGAACAACGCTCATCTCTACTCATTGATGGTGATGTGTGTCAGGGCTCTTTATATCACTGTAAGCAATTGCAGACAACTGTGCTAATTAGTTTGGCAGGTGTGTCCAATGAAAGGCAAGACTACTTAAGAAGGCTGTCCCACATTATTAAGCAGCCTACATTTCTGCCAAAATGGGAAAGAAAAAGGATGTGTCGGCTGCTGAGAAGCAACAAATTGTGGAGTGTTTAGGTCAAGGCATGACTACAATCAACATTGTGCGATGATCAGGATGAAGTGTCTTGGCAATCAAGAAGTATGTAGCTGATTCACAGTACACACGTGTGCATGCTGATAAGGGCAAATTGAGGACTCTTTCCTACAGGCAATTACGTCAGGTTAAAAGATCAGCGGCAAAAAAGCCTTGTCATAGCAGCAGACAAGTTTTTGAAGCTGCTGGTGCCTCCAACGTCCCCCGAACAACAAGATGCAGGGTCCTTCAGAGGTTTGCAGCTGTGCATACGCCATCCTGTCGACCTCCTCTATCCACTTCACACAAGCAGAAACGGCTCCAGTGGGCCAAACATTACATGAAGACTGATTTCAAAACTGTTTTGTTCACGGATGAGTGCCGTGCAACGCTCGATGGTCCAGATGGATGGAGTGGAGGATGGCTGGTTGATGGACACCCCACGCAAACACGGCTACAGCGCCAACAAGGACGAGGTGGAGTAATGTTTTGGGCTGGAATCATGGGGAGAGAGATTGTCGGCCCCTTTAGGATCCCTGAAGGGGTAAAGATGAACTCCATAATGAATGTGGAGTTTCTCAAACAGCACTTCCTGCCATGGTTCAAGAAGAAGAACCGTGTATTCCACAGCAAGATCATTTTTTTGCATGATAATGCACCATCTCATGCTACACATAAAACATCTGCATCTCTGGCTGATATGGGCATAAAAGGGGACAAACTTATGGTGTGACCCCCATGCTCCCCTGACCTCTACCCCATTCAGAACCTCTGGAGCATCATCAAAAGGAGTGTCTATGATGGCGGGAGGAAGTTCACATCTAAGCAACAGCTCTTGGATGGTATTCTGTCCTCATGCAAAACAATTGAAGCAGAAACCATCCAAAACCTGACAAATTCAATGGATGAGAGGGTTCAGAAGCTCCTTTCGAACAAGGGGTCCTATGTGAAAATGTAACATCACCTAGAATAAAGTTTTGAGTTGAAAACTGTTTGATTTCAGTTTCTAATAACCTGCTAATGCTTATAATTTCAAAAATGACCATTTTTTTGGTCTTTATTAAAATGAAAAGGTTGATCGAAAAGTTTGGGGGATCTAAGAGTGTGGCAACCCACTAGTCAGGATTACTTCGAATTCTGACAATATGAGGGTCATGTTGCAGGTAGTGCAGCAAGGAGGCACTTATGTGTCTTGCGCATCTCGGAGCCCCAAAATTATTTTCCGGGCTAGATGCAGCTAAAAATTATTATTAATTTTAAATCTGGTGGAGCTTAGTATAGATGGGCTAATAGAATCAGAGCTGCACACTGCTACAAAGCCCAAATTATTTTCCAGCCAAGGTACAGATAAACATGATTAGTAATTTTAAATCTGGTGGAGCTTAGTATAGATGGCCTAATAGAATCAGTATTGCACACTGCCACAAAGCCCAAATTATTTTCCAGCCAAGATACAGATAAACATGATTAGTAATTTTAAATCTGGTGGAGCTTATTATAGATGGCCTAATAGAATAAGTGCTGCACACTGCTACAAAGCCCAAATTATTTTCCAGCCAAGATACAGATAAACATGATTAGTAATTTGAAAGCTTAAAGCGGTTGGTGAGGTGATTTTAACCAATCATCAAGCTTTTACTCTCCCCAGGATGACACAGGGGTAGAAAAGTCGTTTCGGACCCATGATGTGTTCATCTTTATGAACGTGAGTCTGTCTACATTATCAGTGGAGAGCCGCGTGCGCTTAACTGTCAGCACACCACCAGCAGCGCTGAACACACGTTCAGACAGAACGCTGGCTGCGGGGCATGACAAGAACTCCAAGGCGTAAGTGGCTAGCTCCGGCCATTTATCCAGATTGGAAGCCCAAAAAGAGCAAGGGTCCAGTAACACAGTCATGGCTTCAATGTTTACTTGGAGATAATCCTGTACCATCGTCTCTAGGCGTTGACTACGTGTCAGACTTCATGTCTCCTGTGGCCTTGCAAAGGATGGGCTAAAAAAGTGGTGAAATGATTCCGCAAAATTGATGTTACCAGCAGATACTGTGGTACTGTTACGGTTTGAGTGCTGAACACTTGACGGTCCAACAGTTGGCAAGTTGGAACTGTGAGATTCACTACGTGCACCACTGGTGTTTTGTGGAAAAGCACATGTAAGATTCTGCAACAGTCTCTGCTGATACTCCTGCATGCGTGCATCCCTTTCTATGGCAGGAATAATTTCTGCAAATTTACTTTTGTACCGGGGATCTAACAGTGTGGCAACCCAGTAGTCAGGATTATTTCTAATTCTCACAATTCGAGGGTCATGTTGCAGGTAGTGCAGCAAGAAGGCACTCATGTGTGTTGCGCATCCAGGAGCACCAAGTCCCTGTTGTGTTGGTGGCGAGGTAACAATCATGCTTCCTTCCTCTGTTCTCTCACCCCAACCTCGCACAACAAAAATGTGATCAAGGTCTCCCTCATCTGATGAGTCTTCCATCAGTTCGTCCTCCTCTTCTTCCTGGGCTCCTGCACCTTCCTCACTAGTTTGGCTGCTACCATGCGCCCTGGTAAAACCATCTCCCCCACCCTCACATGCCTGCCGCCTTGGTGCTGCCGACCGTCTGGACCTTGCAGATGTTAGCCCTTCCGCATACAACTCCTCCTCCTCTACTTCCTCCACCTCTTCTTGTGCCACCATCTGACTCCGAATTCTGTTTAACATGAGCTCCAGCATGTAAATCACCTGAATATTCTTGCTGATAATGGCATCGTCAGCACTAAACATCTTCGTCGCCATTTCAAAACTGTGCAGAGGGGTGCATAGGTCCCTGATCTGAGACCACTCCTCCAGTGTGATTTGCCCCACCTCTGGATCTCGTTGGCCCAGGCTATACGTCAGAACGTATTGCACCAGGGCTTGTCGGTGCTGCCACAGTCGCTGCAACATGTGCAGAGTTGAATTCCACCGGGTAGGCACATCGCATTTTAGCCGTTGAAGTGGCAGGCCCAACGACTTCTGTAGAGATGTAAGTCGCTGAGCTGCGGGATGCGAACAGCGGAAGTGAGCACACAGCGACCGTGCCCTCTGCAGAAGGCCATCTAGTCCGGGATAGTGGGCTAAAAATTGCTGGACAACCAGGTTCAACACGTGAGCCATACAAGGCACGTGTGTGACATTGCCCCGGCGAAGGGCCGCACCCAGGTTTGCAGCATTGTCGCACACGGCCTTCTCTGGTTTTAGGTCCAGTGGAGACAACCATTCATGAAATTGGTTCTCCAGAGCTGACCACAAGTCCTCAGCTGTGTGACTCACATTTCCCAGACATTTCAAAGTAAAAACCGCCTGATGACGTTGAGCCCTATTGCCAGCATAGTAAGGAGGTGTGGAGGATCCCTTCTGCGCAGTTAGAAAGCTTGTGGCATGACCAGACAGGCTTTGGGTGCAGGTGGAGGACCAAGAGGAGGTTGAGGAGGCAGAAGCAGTGGAGGAACTTTGAGATAAAGAGGATTGACGCACAACTCGTGGGGACGGCAAGACTTGGACAGCAGCCCCTTGTCCTGCTGTCACCATAGTTACCCAGTGCCCAGTCAGCGACATGTAACGCCCCTGTCCATGCCTACTCGTCCAAGTGTCTGTGGTGAAATGCACCCTGTCACATACAGAGTTTCTCAAAGAAGCGGTGATGTTGTGTGCGACATGCTGGTAGAGTGCAGGTACACCTTTCTTTGAGAAGTAGTGCCGACTGGGCATCTGGTACTGGGGCACTGTGACGGACATAAGGTCTCGAAAATCCTCTGTGTCCACCAGACGGAAAGGCAGCATTTCTGTAGCCAAGAGCTTGCAGATGGTGAAATTCAACCTCTTAGCTTTCTCATGGCTAGGAGGAAATGGTGTTTTACTTGTCCACATCTGAGGGACCGGGGGCTGGCTATTGTGCTTAGACGGGGTTGATAAGGGTGTCCCCGGCAAACTGCCGGTCTGTGAGGATGATGCAGGCGGACATGTTAGGTTGCCTTGATCCAAAGGTGGTGCTATCGATGTCGGACAGCGCTCAACACCAGCTGGTGTTACCACCTTCAAAGAAAATGATGACCTGCCAATCACGCTGGCTGTTGCGGGTAAAGAGGTGGCAGGTCTGCGCCCCAAAACAGGTGTGACTGCTGTCCCCCCAGTCACAGAGGATGAAGAGGCCACGGATGCACAAGATATGGCAGACGGTGGTTGGCCCGGCCGGCTAGGCCGCATTGTAGCACAGTGAGCTTCCCACTGCAACTTATGCTTCATGTGTCACGGGTGTGTCACCACGAAGATCGTCACGATTACACAGCCTGACTTCTCGCAGCTGACTTTTTGGTGCTTTGTGTTTTTCGGCAGTGAGGGAGTTAATTCTCTCTCTCTCTGTGCTAGACGAGGTCCAGCCTCGCCCAGCTGCAATCAATGCTGCTGTAGTGAGACTCCTTCAAATGCCTGCTGGTCTGTTAGGGAAGTGTCGGTGAAAGCATTTCATGCAGACTAACAGAGCGGATCGTGGTGTTTTGGAGTTTCAGAGCTAAGTGTATTTGGTTTGATTTTTCCCTTCCTCGCTTTATCATTTATCTCCTTTCCCGTTGGTGTTCCCTCTGTTGTAGTTGTGTAGTCTTTGTATGCAAGGTGGTTTTGGTTTTTCCCTTGTACTGTCTCGTTCGTCTTAGTACTGTGTGTGGGCATATTATTACTTGTCCCCTTTTGTTGTGATCGGGGTCCTTCTCAGGACTAGATTACTTAGGTGCAGGGATCCTCAGGAGGTAGGGGTTACGCTGGCGGCCTGGACCTCTGTACCTTTAACAGTACCTCCAGGTTGAGGGATTAGTCAGGGCCCCAGCTTAGGGTCAGCTTAGGCCCCCTACCTCCAGTATACAGAGACAGCGTGACATCATGTCCATGTGCCGGTTCATGCATGAAGTACTCAAACTATGTATTTTTTGGCCTCTACTTAGCTTTTGCTGACAAATGTTACAGATAACATGAGTTGGGTCATCTTTATCGATCTGAAAAAATGCCCAGGCTATGCAAGGCTTAGCACCCATGCGACCTGAAGAGCCACCACGACTTGTGGTGAGAGGCAGAGTTGTGTTTGAGGATGCAGTTGTTGACGTGCTTCCAGTACTACGTCTCTGTCCAGGAAGGCGCAACCTGACCTCGTCGTCACTAGCATCCTCCTCCACCTCCTCTGCTGACCTCATCTCTTGGCTGACTGTGGGTTGACAGTAAGTGGGATCTCCAACCTCATCATCATCACCCTGTGCGTTATCACACCCGTCGTCCTCAGAGCCAACCTGTTCCTGCCCTGACAAAAAACTAAAGTTGTCGCTCCAATCAGGTATTTGAGTCTCATCATCGTCTTCCTCATTGTCTCCACCAACAGGAGTTACAGTTTGGGAATGAGGGTCTACATTATGGTCAGAACCTTCTGCGTCTGGTCCTGGATCCGACTCATAAAGATTCTGGGCATCAGTGCAGATCATTTCCTCGTCTGGATTCACCGAAGTGCTGGAGTCGACCTCTGATTCCCAGGCTATAGTATGAGTAAACAGCTCTGCAGACTCAACCATCTGTTCTACCTCATACTCAGATGGGCAGCTGGAGATTTGGGAGCTGTGAGGAAGCAAGTGCGATTGGGGTGACACCTTTGAGGACTGGAGTATTTGTGATGTTGAAGTTGATGTGGAGGAGAGCACACTTAAAGGAACACTTGATATCCGTTGAAGCACCTGCTGTTTTTGTGCCTCATCTGGAATTTGTAGCGATTGGCGTGGCCGTAAGAAAGGGATCTTATCACATTATCCGCTAAAAGAAGTAGACATTTTAGTTTGACTGGAAGATGGTCTTTCTTCTGCAGATGTTACTGTGGCTTTAACACCTACCCCACGGACACAACCTTTTTTCCCCTTCCCAACACGCCTATTCCCCTTTCCACCAGCAGCAGGCCTTTTTCCACTCATTTTGGTGGTTAACTAATTAACAACTCTGGAGTTGTTTGCACAAAAAAAACAATGGATGGTAACCGAGCAGAGCTGAGTGGCCAAACTGTGGTATTAGGCCAAAACTATTGGCTGGGTTAGATGCAGAAAAAAATTATATTCAATTTGCAACCTGATGGAGGTCAGTATAGATGGACTAATAGAGAAAGTCCCACACACTGCTAGAAGGCCAAATATTTTTTCAGAGCTAGATGCAGAAAAAAATATATTCAGTTTGCAACCTGATGGAGGTCTGTATAGATGGATTAATAGAACAAGTCCCACACACAGCTAAAAGCCCAATATTTTTTCAGAGGTAGATGCAGAAAAAAATATATTCAGTTTGCAACCTGATGGAGGTCAGTATAGATGGACTAATACAACAAGTCCCACACACAGGTAGAAGCCCAATATTTTTTCAGAGGTAGATGCAGAAAAAAATATCTTCAGTTTGCAACCTGATGGAGGTCTGTATAGATGGATTAATAGAACAAGTCCCACACACAGCTAGAAGCCCAATATTTTTTCAGAGGTAGATGCAGAAAAAAATATATTCATTTTGCAACCTAATGGAAGTCAGTATAGATGGACTAATACAACAAGTCCCACACACAGCTAGAAGCCCAATATTTTTTCAGAGCTAGATGCAGAAAAAAATATATTCAGTTTGCAACCTGATGGAGGTCTGTATAGATGGATTAATAGAACAAGTCCCACACACAGCTAGAAGCCCAATATTTTTTCAGAGGTAGATGCAGAAAAAAATATATTCAGTTTGCAACCTGATGGAGGTCTCTATAGATGGATTAATAGAACAAGTCCCACACACAGCTAGAAGCCCAATATTTTTTCAGAGGTAGATGAAGAAAAAAATATATTCAGTTTGCAAACTGATGGAGGTCAGAATAGATGGACTAATACAACAAGTCCCACACACAGCTAGAAGCCCAATATTTTTTCAGAGCTAGATGCAGAAAAAAATTATATTCAATTTGCAACCTGATGGAGGTCAGTATAGATGGACTAATAGAATGATGCTATGCCCAAAAGATTTTACTTCACTAGGTGCAGTAAAAAAATTGGTATTCTATACACAGGTGGTATATCTTGCAACACAGATAGGCTACTCCACTGACTAACACACTCTGCAATAGGCCAAAAAGGATTAGCTTTGCTAGATTCAGCCAAATGCTGTGAAAAAAACTTGCACAGCACTGGCACAGACCTGCCTGGCAAAAACTGATAGGAACTGATGTAACCTAGTCCTGAAAAGGACTCCAATTACAATTAGTCTTTACTCCCACAATCTATCTATTTAAGAGCACAGATCTGCCTGATAAAAGTCGTAGGAAATGCTGTAACCTAGTCCTTAAAAGGACTGCAATCACAACTATTCCCTACTCCCAAGCTATCTGTAGATTTGTGCGAAAATTGGCTTGAAATTAACAAGGTATAGCGCACACAGCAACAGCGGTGCCGTCTAACACGCAGCTGCAGCAGTGAGAAAATGGTGGCGACGGGGAAAATGGCTTGGTCTTATAGGGCAAGGACATGTGACATACACTGCCAATGACACATGCCCTTGCTTGTGTGAGAAAAAGCACTTCGCTCCATGTGTGCGCTGCTGATAGGCTGACAGATTGCACCTCCCCACTGTAAATGCGGGAAAGAGAAAAAAAAAATGGAGATCTTCATTGTTCCTGCAGAGATCCATCCCCTGCATATATGGACTAATAGAACAAGTCCCACACACTGCTAGAAGGCCAAATATTTTTTCAGAGCTAGATGCAGAAAAAAACTATATTCAGTTTGCAACCTGATGGAAGTCAGTATAGATGGACTAATAGAACAAGTCCCACACACTGCTAGAAGCCCAAATATTTTTTCAGAGCTAGATGCAGAAAAAAATTATATTCAATTAGCAACCTGATGGAGGTCAGTATAGATGGACTAATAGAATGATGCTATGCCCAAAAGATTTTACTTCACTAGGTGCAGTAAAAAAATTGGTATTCTACACACAGGTGGTATATCTTGCAACACAGATAGGCTACTCCACTGACTAACACACTCTGCAATAGGCCAAAAAGAATTAGCTTTGCTAGATTCAGCCAAATTCTGTGAAAAAAAACTTGCACAGCACTGGCACAGACCTGCCTGGCAAAATCTGATAGGAACTGATGTAACCTAGTCCTGAAAAGGACTGCAATTACAATTAGTCTTTACTCCCACAACCTATCTATTTAAGAGCACAGACCTGCCTGATAAAAGTCGTAGGAAATGCTGTAACCTAGTCCTTAAAAGGACTGCAATCACAACTATTCCCTACTCCCAAGCTATCTGTAGATTTGTGCGAAAATTGGCTTGAAATTAACAAGGTATAGCGCACACAGCAACAGCGGTGCCGTCTAACACGCAGCTGCAGCAGTGAGAAAATGGTGGCGACGGGGAAAATGGCTTGGTCTTATAGGGCAAGGACATGTGACATACACTGCCAATGACACATGCCCTTGCTTGTGTGAAAAAAAGCACTTCGCTCTGTGTGTGCGCTGCTGATAGGCTGACAGATTGCACCTCCCCACTGTAAATGCGGGAAAGAGAAAAAAAAATGGAGATCTTCATTATTCCTGCAGAGATCCATCCCCTGCCCCTCCCCCCACCCCGCTGTACACTCAAACTGCGTATTAACATTAATTTTCATCATTACTGAGAAAAAATCCAGTTATGATTTTGGTGCACGAACAGTTATCGAACATAACCTCGAACAGCCAAATTTTTCTCAAATCGTTCATGTTCGCCGAACGGCTCAAACACCGCCCAAAACATCTTGAATTTGAGATTGGCGAACAGTTCGAGTCGAACAACGCTCATCTCTACTTAGAAGATTCACCAGCTATCCTAGTTTCATTAGTGCATTCATCCATTGATCTCTATAACTTATGTATTGGCCCTGCTTATAATTGGTGCTCCAGGTACCTATGTTGAAGTGCACTTAAAAGCTCAAAGACAAGTTGAGAGAGTAGCCTATGTTCTTCTGCACAAGAGATCAGAGAGCAGGCTCTCGAAAGGCAGCCTACTCCACATAATGGTATGTCAGCATCTGAACCACCAGCAAGTTAACAAGTTGAGAGTTTAGTTGGCAAACCAAAGGATGACATGGAGTGTATACTTTTTCCTTGACACATAATCAGAGATGGTTATTTGCTGGTGTATCAAAAAAAGAGGAGATGACTTAATTTAAGTAGAACAAGAAGTAGTAGTGTTTGATAATGATGATGATCATGATCACACTGATCAGATATTACTTGATGGTGCTGACTGGCGGACATCAGTTTGAGCATGGCTAAAAGGGGTTGGATGACAACTGGGAATTTGCTCATTTGCTTTCCCAAATGAACAGGTGATGTTGCTTTGTGTGCTTATGAAGAACCATAATTCCTAGGCTGTGTCATGGGAGGCTTAATTTTCTCCTGCAGAGCCTGCAGACTACAATAGAATCATCTGGCCGTAACGTGCAACAGAATTCCCACATCACCTGATCTGGAGCTCACTGCAGAATAGCCAATTTTGCTGCAGATTATCTTTTAGCCACTTGTCGTTATGTATCGCTAATGCCAATACCCTCCTCTAATAACATCTCTTCCTCAGTATCTCTGTCAGGTTCCTAGGTGTTGCCCACCAGAGAATCATCATGATCATCGTCATCCCTGATTTGGCTGACAGTTGCTTCTGTGCGGGCTTGGGCTTCTTGCTCTCCTGCCTGAATCCTTCCTTGAGATATGCCTTGGATCTAACACTACCAGTACACCTACCACAATGACACGCAGAGCCAGCAAAATAGATTGGTGTCATAATCATTTCCCTCATCTTCTCCAGTATTATTTTATCCAAGTACAAAGATTAACTGTTCATTTCTTCCAATAAATCAACTGGAAAAAATTGTTCATGTGTAGTTTGTTCTTTGCCCTCAAGGTGCTGTGAGTTAAGGCAGTGTTCCCCAACTCCAGTCCACAAGAAACAACAACAGATCATGTTTTCCTGATTTCCTTAGTTTCATTGCCCAGTTGATAATTCCATCACATGTGTAATACAAAGAAAATCCTGAAAATATGATATGTTGGTGACTCTAGAGGATCGGCATTGGGGAAAACTGGGTTAGAACATAATGGGACAGAATAAATACAGGTGTTATTTACAAAATGGAAATTCTGCTATGACCAACATTAAGTGTTAAGGCAGATGAGGTGGGCTGAGCAGAACAGTGACTCAAGCTGATGGTGTCACTGTCAGTGGCGGCTGTGACTGAGTCAAGTAATGTGATATATATTCCAGCAAACTCTGTGCTTCCCTTCACTGATACGCTTTTCAGAGACAAAGGAAGCCTAGTTTGACCTGCGTCTGGTATTACTACTGCCATGACAGTTGCTGCCAGTAGTGCAAGCGGTGATACTTCTATCAGCTCTCACATTTTTAGCCATGGTGTGACTTGTTTTTCTTTTACTCTACCACTATTTTTGACAGTGCCACATTTTGAATTAACATACATTTTGGACAAAAATATAATGTTTAAGTCATTTCCAAAACTTTGCTACCACAGTTAGTCAACCCTGGAAAAATAAGCAATCAATCAGATATGCTAGGCAAGATTCACCAGACGGCCTAAAAGTCTAATGCAACATCAGCCTGCCCATAGTATCAGTTTGGGTGTACAAGACTCTAATTTGCCAAAACAGGCCTGCACAATTAAATTTCTCAATTTACCATAACAATTTTTTTGCAGGTAAAGCAGATAACTTCCCTCTGCCAAAAAAAATTACAAGACAGCAAATGCAAGAAGATAAGAACACAGCTTAAAAATGTTGCAACAGTCCACAGTATTGTTGTGAGGTGCACATTTTCCAAATTGGAAAATTAAAACAGCTATGCAAAAAGTAAAATGTGTATATGTTTTAAAAACGCATTTTTTTTAAATGCTATTACGTTACCCTGACAAAAAAATGTAATCTAGAATGCTATATTGATTAGTAGGTACAGTATATGCATGTAAAGGACCTTGTGGCAACAAAAACAAAATTTACATGTATGCTTGTTTAATTTGTCCAGTAAAAAAGTTGCCAAACTTTATCTTTATTTAGAATTTTATTTTATTAATTTATTACATTTTGTATCCCCACTTAAAAAAATATATAACTCAATCCTAAATTGGTACATTGCAAAGTAGCAACAAGTGTGTTCATGACTAGAAATGAACGTGCGACAACAGCATGCAAAAAGGTTGTGGGGTGTAAGGTTGCACTTGGTAAAATGTTCAACTAAAACAGATATTAACTAGTGATGAGCAAGTATGTTCGGTTAACCCTTTCGGCGAGTATGCTCGGGCGAGTACCAAGAATCTTCAGGGTACTCGGTGACATGTTTGAATCACTCTCGTGTGCATGATTTGCGACTGTTTGACAGCTTTAATACATGTGAGGAATGCTTGTTGCTCAAGGTACTCGCCCGAGCATACTCGCTGAAAGGGTTAACCGAACATACTCTCTCATCACTAATATTAACATCTTCACAACCTATGACATGTCCCTCCTTTTGATGTGGACTCCGGCGCTGAGCCCGCATCTTTCCTAGCTCATGACAGCTGATTAGATCAGCTGTCATGTGCCCCTAACAGCCGCAGGTAGAATTGTGATGGCATGGTAAAAAAAAAAAAAAAACAATTGTGGAATTGCACTTTTTTTGCAATTTCACCACACTTGGAATTTTTTTCCCATTTTCCAGTATACAATATAGTAAAATCAATGGTGTCATTCAAAAGTACAAAAAACAAGCCCTCACATGCCCATGTTGATGGAAGAATGAAAAAATAAGATAAAAAAGTTATGGCTCAAGAGAATGCCAAGAGTGTGCAAAGCAGTCATCAAAGCAAAAGGTGGCTACTTTGAAGAACCTAGAATATAAGACATATTTTCAGTTGTTTCACACTTTTTTGTTAAGTATATAATTCCACATGTGTTAATTCATAGTTTTAATGCCTTCAGTGTGAATGTACAATTTTCATTGTCATGAAAATACAAAAAAATCTTTAACTGAAAAGGTGTGTCCAAACTTTTGGTCTGTACTGTACATATACTGTATATACTTTGGTATCTCTCAATTCACAGTCACATTGCATGCATATGCAGGTACAGAAACCTATATATGAATTCAAACTGTAGATTATTATTCACAGACTGAGACTACCACTAGCCTATTTATTGTGCCTTAACACTGCAGTAGTACATCACAGTTAGATTAGGCTTTTTGTTACGCAATGTAGAATGAGCTGTGCTCTCTGACCTTTTATACCTTAGCTAGAAAGCCTAAAATGTTGCTTAGCCTGCACCCAACTTTTACACTGTCTGTCATAGTCCCCCATGATTAGCTGGGCTGTAACATTTACAAAGCATATTGTGAAGCTCGTGCACCCTCGCTTGACGACGTTAGCCCACTCTCCGTGTCTTCAGCAGCGTAAGAAATGGCGGAGGGCATTATTTTTGGTGATCTGTGCAAATCAATTCGTAAAGTGTTCAAATTCATTTGGACCTGTTAATTTGAGGAGATTTGACTCCATGGATCAATCTTTCATCTATAGTAAGGAGTGAATATGCTGAAATTTGAATTTTACAGTTTCACAAAAAATTTGCCTGGAAAATTTGATTTACATTGAATTTCTTAGTTGTGGATTGAATTTGCCAATTAAAAACATTTATTATATTATGAGGTTTCTCCAGACCACATAACATAAAAGAGAAGGGATAAAAAAATATATAGCATACTCACCTCTCCCCAGCCCTCGCCTGTCCTGCCGTGCAGTGCTTTCTTGCTCCATTCGCTCTTCACAACCTTCCGCACTAACTATGCCATGCAACATCTTAAGAGCGGCGCACGTCATGGCATTGCGTGATGCCTAGTCATTTATTTTTTTTTTACCTCTTACCAGCCCTAAAATGAATCCAGCAAAACTAAAAAAATATATATTGTAAATAATCCAGAGAACCTAAAAAAAAAAAAAAAATTTCCATGTTCCATACGATGCTATTTTACAGCGTTACCGGAGAAAACCTCTATTCTAAAGAAAAAGGGAAAGTCTATGGTTTCTTTGTTACGGCCCCAAACAAATTTAAACTGTAATAGCCATAACACATATGTGTGCCGAATACCTACTGTAATTCCATCTCTCTTTAGAAAAATTCCTTTTTCTTTCTGATAAAAAGACATTACATATAAATATGTAAAATAAATAAATCAATATTAACAATATACAATTATTATTGTTTCTAAAGGTTTAAAGACTAAAGTTATTAAAAAAGCAATCTTCACAAATAAAATGTTTTACATGATTAATACATTATTATTATTTTAAAACAATAATAAGACATTTTAGATACTTCCAAAAAAAAAGGACACTTTTACAGTAAATTTTCCGTGCTCTGTTGTCATAGATTCATTTAGTGTGAACAGTTTAATGGTCTCAGACAACTATGAAGTGACAAACATCACAGGGAGTACAATATATTGTACTGCCATTAGAATCATGCCTAAAAAAAGAAATAATGCTCGAGTAATGCCACATCTCACTCATGATTTATAACATAGTTCACAGTGGTTACAAAAATATAGTTTCTGCCCTGCAGATGGACAAATGCTGGAGATCAAAATGGAAGACAGGCTGCATGAGCGAGTAAATCCTTAAGCACCTACGGCTGTAATTTTTCTTGAAACAATAGTAGAGAGGATGTGCTATTTAGAAATCAATTTACTTTTGACAAACGTGTAAAGGTAATCTTCTTTTGTTTCATATTTGTCAGCATGCAAAAAACAACATTTTTAAAAGATACATTTTTAAACATTTTGAGCTAATTAATTAATAGAATTCATCTAAAATATAATTATTGTACTTTCCTTTACAATACAATATACCTTCCTAATTAATTATGTATATACTCTCCTGAACTTTGACATTGCTACACCAAGAAGAAAAAGTCACGGAGTTCTGGAAATCACAGGATCGATAAACAATTTAGTTATATGCAAATGATGAAAAAATGGAAACAAATTTTTAAAAACATCTTGACTTATTCAGCCTCCCGTATGATCACCAGAAATATTGGTTGCTTGAGGAATGTTCTGCCACAAGAAGGCCTTTTCATTGCCTTTTCACCTATGTGGTCTTCAGACTAATTTATAGTTACCATTGCATTTAAGACAAAAGCGGGACTCATGGCTTAAGAGGATAGACTTTCATCCTCCATTGCTGTGCTGCTCTGCACTATGATAGCTTTTCAACCTTTGAGTGGGAGTGTGTGAGGTCAATGAAGAGGTTTTCACAAGGGAACATTAAACTACACTATACTCCACTGGCCCTAATGCCTCGGATATGGCGCAGGGTGATATAATGTATGGTAGCCAGACCCTTCTAGTCTTCATTCCAGTTATGGTAACAGCTCAGTGCTACAGTGATTTAGTCATGGAACCAGTCACATATCCTTGTGCTTGTTCCAAAGTGTCCAAGAAGTGATTTTTCAACAGGGCAATGCTAGGCTGCATGTTGCAAGTGCTACTGTGAGCAACCTGCATGGTTTAAATGTGTAACCATGGCCTGCAGTGTCTCCAGACTTCTCTTCTTTTAAGCACACCTAAGATGTCATTGGTCAGCAATTACAAAGGGAGCTGCCAGCAGCAGATCTTGATGATTTGCATCATCAAGTGCATTTAGTGTTTAGAACATTTCTCAGACAATCATGAATAACCTCGCTAATAACATGCCAAGGTGTGTAAGTGAGTGTATTTCTATGTGTGTGCTCATTCTTGATACCGGAAAAATTGAGATGTTTTAAAAATGTTGCTTCCATTTCTTTTTAGCATTTGCATATCATTATCGTGTCTATAGGTCATATGAATTTCATAATTTCATGACTTTTCCTGTTTGGCTTTGTAATTTCAATGTTGAGGAATGTATTCACAAGGAAACAAGTAATGCTCTACCAATCACACTTCCTTTGAGTTGTGACATTAAGGCCTCAATTCGCACCTTGTTTGGACATTATATTTGGAGCGCCCCAGACATGCAATTTTAATGTTCATAATGTCCAAGCATCTGAAACACACACATATATAAAGCATCATCACTTACAGCAAAACATGAAATTACAAATTAAAAAAGCAATTTTAAAGTCCATGTGACACCATCATGTACTGTGATGTAAATCAGAAACCAATATCACCAAAATACATCAAAGTTATCAAGCAGTATGATCTACTCTGATGAATAAAAAAGACTGTCTTGTTAAGGTTTACACAACCAAAAACGTACACAGTTTTGATAAATATGCTCCTGTGTGTAGCTAATCTTATGTGTCCTTACAAATTTTAACCCCTTACTGACAAATGACATACTGGATATGTCATATGCCAGCTCCCTGACTTTGATGCAAGCAGAGCTCACATCTTTGCCAGCAGATGATGGCTGTGATAATCAGCTCATGGCTGACAACTGTTAAATGCCATTGTCAATATATGACAGTGGCATTTACAGCTCGCCGGCAGGGGATGCATCATTCAATGCAGCCATTGATACCCCTGTGATGTGATTGCGGAGGGCTGATGTGTTGCCATGTCGGAGAGGGGTCTGCTGAAGACCACTCTGCCTGTCATGAGCGTACTCCTGTGAAAGCCAGTCCATGGCTTGCATTCATGGAAGACCGTGATTTTTTGCTACACACATCAACACTGTGGCATTAAAAATTAAGAACTAACAAAGTAGCACTCTGCAATGCAAAGTTTGTGAGCATGAAATATATGAAATTTGAATAGCATTACTGCTCTAGAAAATAGAAATAAATGAGAAATCTTAGTGCATAAATTGGCCAATTCATGTGTACCTGGTAGCCACGATAAGGCGTTTCTCATTATACCAGGACCCTGCCAATGTGAAATCCTCTCAGACAAAGCCTATACATATAAATAGAAAAAACTGACCAGCAGATCAAAAACAAGAAATAGTTGTGTACTGGTAAATGTTTGTATACTTAGCATTGCAGAGTGCTGCTTTGTTAGTGATACATGGAGGTAGCTGCTCCTAGTAAGTTCCTGTACACACCTATTTCTTGTTTTTGATGTTCCAGTCAGTTTTTTCTATTTATATAGAAAATAAGTTATTGCATTTGGGAAACATTTTCAACATATTCCCTTCACATTTTTTTTTTTATTTTTAAACACTTTTACATACTAAAAAAAATGTTCAAGTTTGAAAAATAATAAAAAAGCATTTTCACACTGTTCTAAAGAAAAATGTATAACATTTTGATAGTTTCCAAAGAAATAGTGTACATTCATTACACCTGTTTATCTTATAGGCTAGAAGTGTCTTCAGCCCAGTTTATCCTATGAAGCCCAAGAGAAGAAAAAAATCCAAAATACCAAAAGATAATAATGTTTATCAAAAAATAATGGGTTGAAAAGTTTTCATTTATTCTTAAAAGTAGCCAATATAAGATTTTTAAATGGTAGAAAGCTAAAGTTGGGCAAAAGATTTGCAGGACCTAGTATATACGGGGAACAAGATATATTGTTTCACACTGGTAACAAACACAAAAGGTATTATGGTAAATAAAATCTTATTATGGGTAGACACAATCAGATGCACATAGAAAAATACAAATGTATTTTAATATTCCATGAAAAAATATATTACTGATCATTAACTGTTTTTACTCAATAATTCATGGATCTGATAGAAATAAATCAGTACACAGTTGAGCCCTAAAGGCAAAAATTAGACCTGGTCTATTTTTCCAGGTGTTCAATGATTAGGATTAAGTGGTTTTGCACTTGTGTGGCTCTCTATGAGATGTTAAAATAAGAGCCTGGTATAACGTCTCAATATTTAATAGTTTATGATTGTATTTTTGCACCGACGCAATGGATGCAGGTGTCTAACTGGCAAAGTTGAGGGATAGCCTAACATTAAAATTAGTGTATTTTTATGTAATTGTTGTTAACTATATATATATATATATATATATATATATATATATATATATATATATATATACTGCTCAAAAAAAAATAGAAAAAATAGAGGGAACACTCAAATAACACATCCTAGATCTGAATGAATTAAATATTCTCATTGAATACTTTGTTCTGTACAAAGTTGAATGTGCTGACAACAAAATCACACAAAAATCATCAATGGAAATCAAATTTATTAACCATTGGAGGCCTGGATTTGGAGTCACCCCCAAAATTAAAGTGGAAAAACACACTACAGTCTGATCCAACTTTGACATAATGTCCTTAAAACAAGTCAAAATTAGGCTCAGCATTGTGTGTGCATTTTGCAGGGCTCTTTCAGTGCTCCTCCTGTTCCTCCTTGCACAAAGGAGGAGGTAACGGTCCTGCTGCTGGGTTGTTGCCCTTCTACAACCTCCTCCACATCTCCTGGTATCTGCTCCATGCTCTGGGCACTGTGCTGACAGACACAGCTACCCTTCTTGCCACAGCTCTCACTGATGTGCCATTCTGGATGAACTGCACTACCTGAGCAACTTCTGTGGGTTGTACTGTAGACACCGCCTGATGCTACTGTACCTCTAGGGGTGAGAGCAATGGCAAAATGAAAAAGTGACCAAAACAATAGCCAAAAAGGATGAGAACAGAGAAATGGTCTGTGGTCACCACCTGCAGAAACACTCCTTTATAGGGGGTATCTTGATAATTGCTGATCATTTCTACCAGTTGTCTGTTCCATTTGCACAACAGCAGGAGAAATTGATTCACAATCAGTGCTGCTTCATAACTGGACAGGTAGATTTCACAGAAGTGTTATTGACTTGGAGCTACATTGTGCTGTTTAAGTGTTCCCTTTATTTTTTTGAGCAGTATATATATATGTATATATATATTATATATGTATGTATGTATATATACACACTCATATATTTATGTATTTATATACAGTATATTTTTACTTTTTAAAAAGAGAACATTTACATTTATATATTTTATACACACATATTTAAATAAACGCACAGCAGTGCTGTGACAAAATTTTAGGCAGGTGCGAAAAAAGAGTTGCTAAGTAAGAATGCTTTAAAAATGAGAAATTTTAATAGTCTGTTTTTATCATTTGAAAAATTCAAAGTGAACAAACAAAAGAAAAATCTAAATCAAATCAATATTTGATGAGACCACCATTTGCTTTCAAAACAGCATCAAAGCAGCAATTCTTATAGGTACATAGGCTTTTGCAAATTCTTCTGTGAACGTCTGTTCATGTAATCCCAGACAGACTTGATGGTGAGATTAGGGCATTTTGGAGGCCATGTCATCACTTCCTGGACTCCTTGTTCTTCTTAACACTAAAGATAGTTCTTAATGACATTGGCTGTATATTTGAAGTTGTTGTCCTGCAGAATAAATTTGGGGCCAGTCAGATGCCTCCATAATGGTATTGCATGATGGGTAAGTATCTGCCTCTATCTCTCAGCATTAAGAACAGCATTAAGAACACCATTAATCTAGACTAAATTCCTAGCTCCACTTTGCTGTGGCACTGATTCAGTGTTGCCCGTAGACACTCATTATTATACCACTCTCCAGCCCTTTGGCATCAAACTGCCATTTGTTACAACCAAATATTTCACATTTTGATTCATCAATCCAGCTCACCTGCTGTCATTTTTCTGCACACAAACTTCTATGTACTGCTGCACTGCATAGTTGAGTTGATTTGCATTGCTTCCATGTTGAAGGTATAGCTTTTGGACACATTTTTTCAATGAAGATCACTTCTGTCCAGTTTTCTCAAACAGTAGATGGGTATAGCTGGATCCCACTGGTTGCTGCCAGTTCTGAGCTAGTTACATAAAAAGAAAGAGCAGATGGGTTGTTCTGGACTGCCATGAAAAAATGGAGAATACTAATCCAGTTGTAAGTGGTTTAAACATCAATGCATTTCAAAGCATACAACTTCTTCACCAGGAAAACCATGAATGCGGATCATGGTTGATCACGGCAGCGCAGAGCAACCCATTAGTTCTTTCCTTTTATGTATTCATCTCATCGTGGGTCTGCAGCAGCTTTAAGCGCTATCAATGGTTGTGTGCACCCAACCCAATTAGGTGAGCACATTTTGTGCATATCTGTTAATATTGTTACCCAGTTAAGACCCTATTGGCGCTTTGTCTCCTTCCAGCTATCTCTTTCTCGTAGTTCTGAGCTGATAGCACTACTGGACATTTCAAAAGGAATTAATCATGTTTTTTATTCTTCTGCACTATTTCTTTGGACAAACATTGCATTTATAGTTTTCAATGTTACAAATTTCAAGATGTCCTCAGTGGTAAGATAGACACTTTTCCATAATGCATTATCATCAGGGAGGCGTGTGATTGGCTCACAATATATTCTGTAACTGAACATTGACCCCGAACATACAGCCAATGTTACTGAAAATTATCTTTTGCATAAAGAAGAAGAAGGTGTCGTGGAGGTGATGATATGGCTCCCACAGAGCCCTAATCTCAACATCATTGAGTCTGTCTATGATTACATGCAGAGATAGAAAGATACCAACTTCCACAGAAAACTGTGGTTCGTTCTCTAAGATGTTTGTAACAAACTCTTTCCTGAGTTCCTTCAAGATCTGTGTGCAAGCGCACCCATAAGAATTGATGCTTTGTTGCTGTTTGGAGGGCAACATGTGGTCACTGGTCACAACAAGTATTGATTTTGTTTAGACCTTTACTCTGCTGTATAATATATATATATATATATATATATATATATATATATACAGTACAGACCAAAAGTTTGGACACACCTTCTCATTTAAAGATGTTTCTGTTTTTTCATGACTATGAAAATTGTACATTCACACTGAGGGCATCAAAACTATGAATTAACACATGTGGAATTATATACTTAACAAAAAAGTGTGAAACAACTGAAAATATGTCTTATATCCTAGGTTCTTCAAAGTAGCCACCTTTTGCTTTGATGACTGCTTTTGCACACTCTTGGCATTCTCTTGATGACATTCAAGAGGTAGTTACCGGAAATGGTCTTCCAACAATCTTGAAGGAGTTCCCAGAGATGCTTAGCACTTGTTGGCCCTTTTGCCTTCACTCTGCGGTCCAGCTCTCCCCAAACCATCTGTACTGTATATATATTAGAATATCCAAAAAAAATCAAGAAAATCACATTGTATAAATTAGACACATTTTTGCATTTTGCAGTGAGAAATAAGCATTTGATTCCCTACAAACCATTATGAATTCTCCTACAGACCAGTTAGATGCTCCTAATCAACTTGTTACGTGCATTAAAGACAGCTGTCTTACATAGTCACCTGTATAAAAGACTCCTGTCCACAGACTCAATTAATCAGTCAGACTCTAACCTCCACAACATGGGCAAGACAAAAGAGCTTTCTAAGGATGTCAAGGACAAGATCATAGACCTGCACATAGCTGGAATGCGCTACAAAACCATAAGTAAGACACTGGGTGAGGAGGAGACAACTGTTGGTGCAATAGTAAGAAAATGCAAGAAATACAAAATGACTGTCAATCGACATCGATCTGGGGTACCATACAAAATCTCACCTCATGGGGTATCCTACATCATGAGGAAGGTGAGAGATCAGCCTAAAACTACACGGGGGGAACTTGTTAATGATCTCCAGGCAGCTAGGACCACAGCCACCAAACCATTGGTAACACATTATGCCTTAAAAGTTTAAAATCCTGCAATGCCCGCAAGGTCCCCCTGCTCAAGAAGACACATGTGCAGGCCCTTCAGAAGTTTGCCAATGAACACCTGGATGATTCTGTGAGTTATTGGGAGAAGGTGCTGTGGTCAGATGAGACAAAAATTGAGCTCTTTGACATTAACTCAACTCGCCGTGTTTGGAGGAAGAAGAACGGTGAGTACAAACCTGAGAACATCGTCCCAATCGTGAAGCATGGTGGGTGAAACATTATACTTTGGGGGTGCTTTTCTGCAAAGGGGACATGATGACTGCACCATAATAATAATAATCTTTATTTATATAGCGCCAACATATTCCACAGCGCTTTAAAATTTGGAGGTTCATATTCAACAGTCATAAGTAACATAGCTAAAGATAATACAATAATTAAAGCAACAATAATGACAACCCTGCTCGTAAGAGCTTACAATCTACAATGAGGTGGGGGTGACACAAAGTACAGTGGCTTATTTACAATGATGGTCCAGCCATCTTGAGGAGATGAGGGATAGATAAAGGCTGCATGAGCTCATCACCAGCCAGTATTTGTAGTGCTTTTGGTTTTGGTGGGACTTAAGTTTGGAGAAATAGGGGATGGGCTATAAGAATATAAAAGGACTTCGATTAGGCAACGTGATAGGCCGCCCTAAACAGGTGTGTTTTTAGGGGGCGCCTAAAACTGTGTAAGTTGTGGTTCGTCCTAATTTCTTGGGGTAGAGCATTCCAAAGAATAGGTGCAGCTCGGGAAAAGTCTTGAATCCGGGAGTGGGAGGTACGGATTAGTACAGATGTTAGTCAAAAGTCACTTGTGGAGGGTAGACAATGGGTAGGCCGATAAACAGAAATGAGGGAAGAGATGTAGGGGGGTGCCACACTGTGGAGAGCTTTGTGGGTGAAAACAAGCAATTTAAATTGGATCCTATAATTCATGGGCAGCCAGTCCAATGACTGGCACAGAGAGGAGGAGTCGGAGTAACGGTTAGCCAAATAGATGACTCTGGCTGCAGCATTAAGGATGGACTGGAGAGGGGAAAGTCGAGTGAGCGGGAGGCCAATTAATAGAGAGTTACAGTAGTCAAGGCGGGAGTGGCAACAGCGAGAGTTTTTGTTGTTTCCAAGGTGAGAAAGGGGTGGATTCAAGAGATGTTCTTCAGGTGCAAGCAACAAGAGCGGGCAAAAGATTGTATATGGAAGGTGAAGGAAAGATTGGTGTCAAACACAACGCCCAGACAATGTGCCAGATCGCTTGGGGTTATTGTGGTGCCACACACGGAGAGAGAGATGTCAGATTTAGGGAGGTGAGTAGACGGCAGGAGCAGAAGAAGTTCAGTTTTGGAAAGGTTGAGTTTCAGATAGAGAGTGGACATGATGTTAGAAACTGCGGCCAGACAGTCACTGGTGTTCTGTAGTACAGTAGGGGTAAGGGCAGGGGATGAGGTGTATAGTTGTGTGTCATCAGCATAAAAATGGAACTGAAAACCAAATTTGCTGATGGTCTGTCCAATTGAGGCTGTGTAGAGAAAGAAGTGGGGCAAGGACTGAACCCTGAGGAACCCCAATAGTGAGAGGAAGGGGGGAAGAAGTGGAGCCAGCGAACGATACACTGAAAGAGCAGTCAGATCAGTGGGACGAGAACCAGGAGAGAGCAGAGTCCTTTATGCCAATTGAGTGGAGCATAGAGAGTAGGAGGTGTTGGTTAACGGTGTCAAAAGCTGCAGAGAGGCCAAGAAGAATGAGCAGAGAGTAATCACCATTCCGTTTTGCTGTCAGGAGGTCATTGGTTACTTTGATGAGTGCAGTTTCTGTAGAATGTAGGGGGCGGAAGACGGACTGTGATGGGTCTAGAAAAGAGTATGTGGAGAGGTAACTGGTAAGGTGGTAGTAGACCAGGCGCGCCAAAAGTTTAGAGAGGAAGGGAAGATTGGAGACTGGTCTATAGTTGTTTGTGCAGGAAGGGTCAAGGAAAGTTTTTTTTTAATAATGGAGTAATGAGGAAGGAGGGGAAGATACCAGAAGAGAGGGAGAGGTTGAAGATTTTAGTTAGGTGAGCAGTGACGACTGAAGAAAGAGACTGGAGTAGATGTGAGGGGATGGGGTCAGTGATGCATGCAGTGGGATGAGGAGAGGAGCCTGGAGACTTCTTCTTCTGTGACTGGGTCAAATGTGGAGAGTGATCCAGAGGGGATGTGGGGAGGGATGGGAGTCATGGCACTTGGTGGCTGGGAGCTGATTTCCTGACAGATGATATCTATTTTCTCTGTGAAGAAGGAGGCCAAGTCCTCAGCACAAATGTCCGTGATGGGGGCCTGGGCTTTAGGACTGAAGAGGGAGTGAAAGGTGTCGAAGAGTTTTTTTGGGTTTTTGGATAGTGAGGAGATCAGGTTGGTGAAGTAGGTCTGTTTGGCGAGGTGAAGAGCAGAGTTATATGTTTTTAGCATAAATTTATAGTGGATAAAGTTTTCTAGTGTGCGAGTTTTCCTCCATAGGCGTTCAGCACTTCTAGAGCATCGCTGGAGAAATCGGGTTTGCGGTGTGAGCCAGGAATGTTTTACTCTGTGTTTAGAGGTTCTGAGGGTGAGGGGCACTACTTGGTCCAGCGTGCTTCTGAGAGTGTCACTGTAGTGGTTTACAGCCAGATCAGGACAGGACAGAACGGAGATTGGAGACAGTGATGAGTGAAGGGAGTCTGTAAGTGTATGAGGGTTAATGGCTTGTAGATTTCTGAATGTGTGATAGGTAGGAGTGTGCTGGGGCGGGCGAGGATTTGTGAGCGTGAAGGAGAGAATGTTATGATCAGAGAGGGGAAGAAGGGAGTTATGTAGGTGGGGTATTGAACAAAGCCGGACAAAGACCAGATCAAGGGTGTTTCCGTCTTTGTGTGTCTCAGAAGTTGAAACCTGTGAGAGGCCAAGAGAAGTGGTTAAAGATAGAAGTTGGGATGCGGATGAGGAGGTGGGGCTGTTTATGGGGATGTTGAAGTCTCACAGGATAAGGGTTGGTAAATCTGAGGACATGAAGTATGGCAGCCAGGCAGAAAAATGGTTTAGGAACTGGGTAGGTGAGCCTGGGGGACGGTATACGACTGCTACTGAATGGAAGATGGATGGGGTCATGTATCGTGAGATTTTGGCCAACAACCTCCTTCCCTCAGTAAGAGCATTGAAGAAGGGTCATGGCTGGGTCTTCCAGCAAGACAATGACCCAAAACATACAGACAAGGCAACAAAGGAGTGGCTCAAAAAGAAGCACAGTAAGGTCATGGAGTGGCCTAGCCAGTCTGCACACCTTAATCCCATAGAAAATTTATGGAGGGAGTTGAAGCTACGAGTTGCCAAGCGACAGCCTCAAAATCTTAATGATTTAGAGATTATCTGCAAAGAGGAGTGGACCAAAATTCCTTCCGACATGTGCGCAAACCTCATCATCAACTACAAAAAAAAGTCTGACTGCTGTTTTGCCACCAAGTATTCAGTGCTGTTTGCCGGAAGGATCAAATACTTATTTCTCACTGCAAAATGCAAATAAATTTATCTAATTTATACAAAGTGACTTTCTTGATTTTTTTGGGATATTCTATCTCTCAATGTCAAAATTAACCTACCCTTAAAATTATAGACTGTTCATGTCTTTGACAGTGGGTAAACTTACAAAAACAGCAAGGGATCAAATACTTATTTCCCCCTCTATATATTTAGTATGCACTGAACAAAAATATAAATGCAACACTTTTGTTTTTGCTCCCATTTTTCATGAGCTGAACTTAAAGTAAATAATGAGTAAATATTACTAATATAGTAATATTGTATAGTAGATATTCAAAATATCGTTCACGCTCCCTCAAAACTAGAGTGGCCTTTTATTGTGGCCAGCCTAATGCACATCTGTGCAATAATCATGCTATCTAATCAGCATCTGGATATTCCACACCTGTGAGGTGGATGGATTATCTTGGCAAGATACATGCTGCTGTGCCTGCGCAGTGACTGCCAAGTTGCCTGTATTCTTACAAGTGCTAATTACTGGGAGGCCACCCTGCTGGATCCCCGCTACAAGGACAACGTGCCATCCATACTTCCATCACTGGAGGGTGATCAAAAAATGCACGAATACAAGCTCACGCTGTTAGATGCAGTACTGACGGTGTCACCACCTGACAGCGAGGGCTCAGTGGAAACACAAGTCAGAGAAGGAGGACCAAGTCGCCAACCCAGCTGGAGCACCGGCAGCACCTCAGGAGGGAGGGTTAGCATGGCCGAAATGTGGAAAACCTTCCTCAGCCCACCACAACATCCAGCACCCCCATTTGTTATGGTCCGTATTAGCAGGAGGCTGAATTTCTTTTATGACTGTAGCAACTCACTCGGGGTTAATAGGTTATTCACTAAAAAAACGCAATTATCCCTACCAGTTTCAGTACAAACTACAGTCATGGCCAAAAGTTTTGAGAATGACACCAAAATTATATTTTCACATGATCTGGTGGCCTCTAGTTTTTATTAGTGTTTGTCAGATGTTTATATCACATACAGAAATATGATTGCAATCATATTATGAGTACCAATAGGTTATATTGACAGTTAGAATGAGTTATTGCAGCAAGTCAATATTTGCAGTGTTGCCCCTTCTTCTTCAAGACCTCTGTAATTCTCCCTGGCATGCTCTCAATCAACTTTTGGACCAAATCCTGACTGATAGCAGTCCATTCATGCATAATCAATGCTTGCATTCTGCCAGAATTTGTTGGTTTTTGTTTGTCCACCCGTCTCTTGATGATTGAACACAAGTTCTCAATGGGATTAAGATCTGGGGAGTTTCCAGGCCATGGACCCAAAATCTCTATGTTTTGTTCCATGAGCCATTTAGTTATCACCTTTGCTTTATGGCAAGGTGCTCCATCAAGCTGGAAAAGGCATTGTTGGGTGCCAAACTGCTCTTGGACGGTTGGGAGAAGTTGCTCTTGGAGGACATTCTGGTACCATTCTTTATTCATGGCTGTGTTTTTAGGCAAGACTGTGAGTGAGCCGATTCCCTTGGCTGAGAAGCAACCTCACACATGAATGGTTTCAGGATGCTTTACAGTTGGCATGAGACAAGACTGGTGGTAGCGCTCACCTCTTCTTCTCCGAATAAGCTGTTTTCCAGATGTCCCAAACAATCGAAAAGGGGATTCATCAGAGAAAATGACTTTGCCCCAGTCCTCAGCAGTCCACTCCCCGGACCTTTTGCAGAATATCAGTTGGTCCCTGATGTTTTTTCTGGAGAGAAGTGGCTTCTTTGCTGCCCTCCTTGAAACCAGCCCTTGCTCAAAGAGTCTCCGCCTCACAGTGCGTGCAGAAGCACTCACACCAGCCTGCTGCCATTCCTGAGCAAGCTCGGCACTGCTGGTAGTCCGATCCCGCAGCTGAAACAGTTTTAAGATACGGTCCTGGCGCTTGCTGGTCTTTCTTGGGCGCCCTGGTGCCTTTTTGACAACAGTGGAAGCTCTCTCCTTGAAGTTCTTGATGATGCGATAGATTGTTGACTGAGGTGCAATCTTTGTAGCTGCGATACTCTTCCCTGTTAGGCCATTTTTTTGCAGTGCAATGATGGCTGCACGTGTTTCTTTAGAGATAACCATGGTTAACTGAAGAGAAACAATGATACCAAGAACCAGCCTCCTTTTAAAGTGTCCAGTGATGTCATTCTTACTTAATCATGACTGATTGATCGCCAGCCCTGTCCTCATCAACACCCACACCTGTGTTAATGGATCAATCACTAAAACGATGTCAGCTGCTCCTTTTAAGGCAGGACTGCAATGTTGTTGAAATGTGTTTTAGGGGTTAAAGTTCGTTTTCTGGGCAAATATTGAATTTGCAAGTACAATAATTGCTGTTAAGCTGATCACTCTTTGACATCCAGGAGTATATGCAAATTGTCATTACAAAAAATGAAGCAATATACTTTGGAAAAATTACTATTTGTCTTATTCTCAATACTTTTGGCCATGACTGTAAATATCCTGACACTGCAGTCACTAGTGGTGCTTGCGGGTACAGAGACAGCCCTAACTACAGAACTAGGAGATGGCAACCTGGACCTAACTTGCCTAAACGGCCCTTGAGTTGCTTCATGTTCCTTCTAAAGAACTGGAGGGCAGAGCAGAGTGTAAATTACCTTCAAGAGGAGAAGAGTGCTGAACAAAGCTGAACAAAGGAAAGACGTCAGAGTGAGTAAAGTAAATAACGAAATACCAAACAAAGAATAAAGCAAGTACTGTTAACAAATATACTGCCTACTTCCTAAAGATAAACAGAAGATAGGTGCAAAGTGTAGCAAAGAATCAGCAAGGTGAAAATCCTTAACTGAAAGCTAACAGACTGGCTTCAAAAATCAATACAATGTCAGAACATCTAAATGAATCTATCACCAGATGGAAACACCCGCTGGGTGACAGAGTATAAAACTGTACCCAAAAGGTGATGGGTGGACAAATGAAAACACCTTTGTTAAGCTAGACAGACTGCAGACAGAAAACAGAATTCAAGCACCCAGACAAAAGGTGTGTCTCCCGTGGCTTGACTGAAAGAGAAGCCTACCACAGAATACAAGCTCAAGAGATGTATGTGACTAAAAGGAACATTAATTTCCTTTAGATGATACTGACATTTGATAACGAGAAATTCAAGATGGGACAAAGCAAGTACTTGAGTTTTTGAGACAATTTAAAAAAAATTATGAATTGGATTGGAAAAAGATTTGAAGATGAGACACTCTCCCATGACTACCGCATACACATGGATGGTACAGTGAACCTGCGAATGGTCATTAAATCAATACATTTTGCTTGCTGTTGTGAGGACATCTGCAAGTAATTTGTATGTTCTCCCAGTGTTTCCTCCCACACTTCAAAGTCATACTGATAGTGAATCTAGATTGTGAGCCTCGAAGGGGACAGTGATGGTAATATATATAAAGCGCTGTAGAATTAATGGCGCTTTATAAGTAAAATAAATTAATTAATTTCTGTCTACAGATGACCATGAACTGCCTGAATCTGTCAATGAATGCATGGAAAGAAGCTATCATGTTGTTGCCTGTGGAAGAAATTTATGTGACCAGAAGGAACACTCATTTTCATCAGATTATACTCATTTGGGACAACGAGAAACAGAACAAGATGGCAAATGCAAGATTTTGATTTGAGCTGGTTGAGTGGCTAGTAATTCACTGTATTATGGGTACGCTGCACCAGGCTGTATTACATCACTCTTCACCAGGCTGTAGTAGGTCACTGTGCACCAGGCTGTATTAGGCTATTCTGTACCAGGTTGTATTAGGTCACTGTGCGCCTGGCTGTATTAGGTCACTGTGCACCAGGATGTATTACTTGTACTCTGCACCAGACTGTATTAGGTCACTGTGCAGCAGGCTATATTACGGGTACTGTGCACCAGGCTGAATTAGGTTACTCTGCACAAGGCTACATTAGATCACTGTGTAAGAGGCTGTATTAGGTCACTGTGCACCAGGCTATATAATGGGTAGTGTGCACCAGGCTGTATTAGGGCACTGTGCACCAGGCTGTATTAGGTCACTGTGTACCAGGCTATATTACAGATATTGTGCACCAGGCTGTATTAGGGCATTGTATACCAGGCTGTATTAGGTCACTGTCAACCAGGCTATTTTATGGGTATTGTGCTCCAGGCTGTATTAGGGCACTGTGCACCAGGTTGCATTAGGGCACTGTGCACCAGTCTGTATTACGAGTACTCTGCACCAGGCTGAGGCTGTATTAGGTCACTGTGCACCAGGCTGTATTAGGGTACTCTGCACCAGGCTACATTAGATCACGGTGTCCCAGGCTGTATTAGGTCATTGTGCACCAGGCTATATTACGGGTATTGTGCACCAGGCTGTATTAGGGCACTTTGCACTAGGCTGTATTACATGCACTCTTCACCAGGCTGTATTAGTTTACTGTGCACCAGGCTGTATTACAGGTACTCTGCACCAGGCTGTATTAGGGCACTGTGCACCAGGCTGTATTACGAGTACTGTGCACCAGACTGAGGCTGTATTAGGTCACTGTGCACCAGGCTGTATTATTATTATTATTTATTTATATAGCACCATTGATTCCATGGTGCTGTGCATGAGAAAGGGATACATACAAAATACAGATATCACTTACAGTAAAAAAACTAACAATGATATTGCTAGAACTCTCATGGTAGGTTTTTTCTATCTTGCTGGTCACATGACCTTTTTTGCCTATTTAGTCCTGCTCCGCCCTCCTGGCCTTGCTGGACTTCATTGTAATTTTTACTCTTAAGCTTGCCTGGTGCTTAGTTACCTTTCTCTGTCAGTTTAGCTATGTCTTCGGACCTTTATGTTTTATGTTGTGTGTTTGTCTTTTACTGCTACAATTTCTGCTAGGAGGTGTCCAACTTTATCCCAGTCCCTAGTTCTTGTAGGGATCCTTCCCTTGCATCTATAGGTCTTCGTACAGACTAGCCGAGGACTTTAGCGGGTCTGATCGCAGGATCAGGTTCCCCGTTACATCGTAGGGATCTAGCTTAGTTCTATTGTAGGGACAGATCTCCTTTCTTTCCTTAGTGCTTGTAGCAGATCATAACAGTAAGTCCAGCCCAAAAATAACTCTAAGGAAAGACTTCCAGTTTCCATCAGGGTGTCGGTTCAGGATTTGGCTCAAAGCCTGCAGGGACCTTCTCTGGAGGTGGCCGAGCTCCAACAACACGTGAGTAGCTGTTCTGGAGCACATTTTGTGGAGCCAAAGGTACGTTTGCCTGATTTATTTTTTGGTGATCAACAAGAACTTTTTTCTTTAAAAATGCTTGTTTGTTGTATTTTCGTTTGAGACCCAGATCCTCTGGTGATGAATCACATAGGGTTCATAATGTCACTTTTGCGCAAAGAATCTCAAGGATGGGCCTTTTCTCTCCAACCTAGTGATCCATGCTTTAGATCAGTGGATAGTTTTTTTTCTGCTATGGGTTTGTTGTATGATGATCCTGATCGTGTCTCATCAGCTGAGACTGAATTGAGACGTTTGAGACAGGGATCAGGTAATGTGGAAAAATATTGTTCTCACTTCCGTCGGTGGTCTGCCCAGGTGGGGTGGAACGATTCAGCTTTGAAAAGCTTGCTTCTTGTGGAGCTAGGTGAAAGGGTGAAGGATTTGCTGATTGCTTATCCCACACCTGGAAACTTGCAGGAGGCAATGCAATTAGCTATACGGGTGGACAGGAGACTGCGTGCAAGGGTTAATGAGAGTAAATCCTCTGCCATGTCAGCTCCGAGTCTTGAGAGGGTCTGTACTGACATTGGAGAGCCGATGGAGATTGGGGCGATGGCACCCCGCTCTCA
Source organism: Phyllobates terribilis (assembly GCF_046119375.1). NCBI lineage: Eukaryota > Metazoa > Chordata > Amphibia > Anura > Dendrobatidae > Phyllobates > Phyllobates terribilis. Next base: position 291,204,302 of record NW_027362761.1, read on the forward strand.
GGAAAAAGACCGCAGGTCTTCTGAAGGTTTGTGCTTTTATTGCGGGAAATCTGACAATTTTATTAAGAACTGTGTGCTTCATATGGACAAAGAAAAAAAAAGGGTCAGTTACGCCCGAATAGCCTGTTTAAATACTAAGGGTGTATTTCTTTCTGCTACTACTGCTGCTCAGGAAGAATTAATTGAATTTCGGGTACTTGTGGATTGTGGTTCTACTCTGAATGTGATTGATGGGGGATTCTTGGAAAAACTTAAATTAAAACCCAAACCTTTGTCATCCCCTATTGCTGTGGTTTCTGTCAATGGCTCTCCCTTGAAGAGTGTTACTCACAAGGTCTGTGAATTTCCCCTCACTATTAATGGTGTTCACCAAGAGAATTTGGATTTGGTAGTATTAAATAATTTGCCTTCTCCAGTAGTCTTGGGGTTGCCCTGGTTAAAACTGCACAATCCTGTACTGGATTGATCTACCAATGAAATTAAGTCCTGGAGCCCTAAGTGTTATGACAAGTGTTGTAACGGACATATTGCTGCGGTGGAAAAAGGGGAATTACCTGTACCTATTCAGGATATTTGGAGAGTTTTTTCTGAAGAGGAGTCACAAATTCTGCCTCCCCATAGAGACTATGATTGTACCATTGAATTTGTCCCTGGAGCGACTCTTCCTAAAAGTCGTTTATTTAATCTTACTATTCCTGAGAGAAAGGCTTTGGAGGAATACATACAGACAAGCTTGGCCGCCGGTCACATTAGGCCTTCCAAGTCTCCTGTGGCTGTTGGATTTTTTTTCGTTAAAAAAAGGGACGGCGGTTTACGTCCTTGTCTGGATTTTCGTGAGATTAATAAAATTACTGTACGCAATCCTTACCCACTGCCATTGATTCCTGATTTGTTTAACCAGTTAGTGGGGGCCAAGTGGTTCTCTAAAATTGTTCTCCGGGGGGCATACAATTTGTTGCGCATGAAGGAGGGTGATGAATGGAAGACTGCTTTTAACACTCCTGTGGGTCATTTTGAGAATCTGGTTATGCCTTTTGGTCTTACCAATGCTCCAGCATATTTTCAGAATCTTATTAATGACATCCTTAGACCTTTGATCGGCAAAAATGTGGTTGTGTATTTGGATGACATTTTGATTTATTCACCGGATCTGGAGTCTCATTGGCGGAGCATGCGTGAGGTATTACAGTTATTAATTGACAATTCGCTTTTTGCTAAGCTGGAGAAATGTGAGTTCGCTGTACAGAGAATTAGTTTTTTGGGCTACATTATCTCCAGCGAGGGCTTTGAGATGGACCCGGTGAAAGTTCAAGCTGTGCAGGAATGGCCAAGGCCTATTGGTTTGAAATCGATACAGAGGTATTTGGGTTTCGCCAATTATTACAGAAAATTCATTAAAAATTTTTCTATTGTTGTCAAACCACTGACCGATCTCACTAGGAAAGGTGCTAATGCCGTTCAGTGGACTACTGAGGCCATTGAAGATTTTGTGCTTCTAAAGGAGAGGTTCAGCTCTGCTCCCATCCTTATGCAGCCTGATGTGACTAAGCCGTTTTTGGTTGAGGTTGATGCTTCTTCGGTAGGGGTCGGTGCGGTGTTGTCTCAGAAAAACAAGGATGGAGTATATCCCTGTGCCTTTTTTTCAAAAAAAATTTCTGAGACTGAACTTAATTACGATATTGGTAATCGGGAATTGCTGGCTATTAAACTCGCATTTGAACACTGGCATCATCTCTTGGAAGGTGCTGAATTTCCCATTCAGGTTTTCACTGATCATAAAAATCTGATCTATCTTGATGCTGCCAAGCGCTTGAATACCCGTCAGGCTAGGTGGCCACTTTTTTTCTGGCGGTTTAATTTTTCCGTTACTTACATCCCGGGTACCAAGAATGTTAACGCTGATGCTTTGTCTCGCAGCTTTTCTCCCATGATCGGTGCTGAGGAGGAGGAGAGCATTTTACAAGAAGGTGTTGTGATTGCTGCTTTGAACTCTGTTTTGGAAGATGAGATTCTTAAAGCGCAGGTGAATGCCCCATCTAACACTCCCCATGGGAGGTTGTTTGTGCCTAGGACCTTTAGGAGAGATTTGTTTTTTGAGTGTCATGAGTCTCGGTTGGCAGGTCATCCAGGAATTTCTGAGACCAAGAGACTTGTGGGTCGCAGTTTTTGGTGGCCTGGATGGCAGAAGGAAGTCATTAAGTGGGTGCATCAATGTACGGTGTGTGCTAGATCTAAGTCTTCACATTCTCCTGCAGCGGGGTTGCTTTGCCCTCTGGAGGTTCCTAGTGCACCTTGGTCACATCTGGCTATGGACTTTATTACTGACCTTCCCTCCTCTGAGGGTTTCACGGTCATCTGGGTGGTCGTGGACCGTTTTAGCAAGATGTGTCACTTGGTTCCTTTCATCAAACTGCCCTGCGCTAAGACACTCGCTAAAGCCTTTGTCAAGGAAATTGTCAGACTACATGGCATTCCTATTGACATTGTTTCGGACAGGGGACTTCAGTTCGTGGCTCATTTTTGGCGTGCTTTTTGTGAGAGGTTGGGAGTTCATTTGTCGTTTTCATCCGGATATCATCCTGAGTCTAATGGCCAGACAGAAAGGAAGAATCTGGATGTTGAGCAGTTCTTGCGCTGTTTTGTGGCAGACAATCAGGAGGGGTGGTCTGAGTTTCTGCCACTTGCTGAGTTTGCTCTTAACAACCATACATCCTTTTCTGCTGGTTGTTCGCCTTTTTTTGGTTGTTCTGGAAGACATCAGTCTTTTGGGTCATTCTCCAAATAGGTATTGGCTGTGCCTGAGGAGGAGAGTTTTTCCGGTGATTTGGAGAGAGTTTGGACGGATGTGCGTGGTAATCTTCAGGAGGCTAACAAAAAATCTAAGAGGTACTTTGATAGGAAACGGCAAGAGGTTTTGTTTGCTATTGGTGACATGGTTTGGTTGTCCTCTAAGAATCTGCGGTTGAGGAATCCTTCTAAAAAATTGGGTCCCAAGTTTGTGGGGCCCTTTAAGGTGCTTCAGGTAGTTAACCGATCTGCTGTTAGGTTGGAGGTTCCTACCTCCTGGAAGATTAATCCGGTGTTTCATGTTTCTCTGTTGAAAAGAGCTTATGTGTCAGATGGAGACACCTCTGCCACTGTTCCTCCAGTGGTGGAGGACAGGGAATACGAAATTTCCCGCATCCTAAATTCTAGACTGTATAGAGGGAGTTTGCAGTATCTCGTCGCTTGGAAGGGTTTCGGACCCGAGGATAACTCGTGGGTGAGGGCGGATGATGTTTCTGCTTCCAGACATGTCAGAGCGTTTCACAGGAGGTTTCCTGATAGGCCTGGGCCTAGGGGATCCGGAGGATCCTCATAGAAGAGGGGGTACTGTTAGAACTCTCCTGTTAGGTTTTTTCTATCTTGCTGGTCACATGACCTTTTTTGCCTATTTAGTCCTGCTCCGCCCTCCAGGCCTTGCTAGACTTCATTGTAATTTCTACTCTTAAGCTAGCCTGGTGCTTAGTTACCTTTCTCTGTCAGTTTAGCTAGGTCTTCAGACCTTTATGTTCTATGTTGTGTGTTTGTCTTTTACTGCTACAATTTCTGCTAGGAGGTGTCCAACTTTATCCCAGTCCCTAGTTCTTGTAGGGATCCCTCCCTTGCATCTATAGGCCTTCGTACAGACTAGCCGAGGACTTTAGCGGGTCTGATCGCAGGATCAGGTTCCCCGTTACATCGTAGGGATCTAGCTTAGTTCTATTGTAGGGACAGATCTCCTTTCTTTCCTTAGTGCTTGTAGCAGATCATAACAGATATACTGGTACAGAGGGAAGAGGACTCGGCCCTTGCGGGCTTACATTCCACAGAATGATGGGGAAAGAGCTATGGATATTCTTCACCAGGCTGTATTAGGTCACTGTACACCAGGCTATTTTAGATCACTGTCTACCAGGCTGTATTACGAGTTCTCTGAACCAGGCTGAATAAGGTAGATCGGCACCAGGCTCTGTTAAAGCACCCTGCATCCCTCCCTTCCCCTACTTATTTATTTTTTTCTCTACTTTATTAACCACTTTACCTTCTCTGTGTGAACACCTTCCTTTTTTTTTTCTCTTTCCAATTTTTTTTCTTTTTCCTTGCTTCCTCCCCCTCCCCTCTAGGGGTGTTCCATATGCTTTTTGGAGCCATTTTCTCCTATTTAAAGCCTTCTGTTGTTGTATCCTGATCATTTGGTTTTTGTACCTTGAGAAATGCTCCGGTCTGGCGCAGAAACGCGTTGGTATTAATAAAAACCGTTGTGGAATCCCAAGGCTCTTCATTCCCACAGTGCAGCCCGTCTAAACGTGCCAGCTTCCATTTTTGCCAACACTCTGCACTAGGCTCTGTAAGGGTATCAGACTCAAAATGGAATGGTGACAACACCTCTGATCTGGCATTTATACAGGCCGAGTCACGTGGTACGCCAGACAATCACGGCCATGCTGTGATGGCTCCAGAATTGCCTTCTGCCTAAAAACCTGTTCATTGGCTGTTCATAAACAAACTTTATTCGGCATTCGAACCTGAACAGTAAAATGAACTTTCGGTAAAAAGTCTGTGTGCAGACACCGGACACATTATGAACCCCCAACTTTACAGTTTGTGTTTTCTCATCTCTAGCAGGTACCATATACAATAGTTGACATCTTCTCTGATTGAAGTCATTCTCCTTTATTAACTTTCCATTTTATCCAGATGCCATGATGAGATTTCATGCTCAAAGCCCATCTTTGCAGATTTACCTCTTCTCTATCCTCAGCAGCACTTCCCAACATGGTGCCCTTAAAAATAAAAGTATCACTATGTTGCTCCATAAATAATTGTGCTTCCTACAAAAAATATCCCCCCACACTGCCCTTCTCCATAATGTCCCCCCACACTGCCCCTCTGTCAATAATATCCCTCACCCACGCTGCCCCTCACTGGAATATTGCCTCCACTCTGCCCAGCTCCATAGTATCCATCCACACTGTCCATCTGCATAATATTCCCTCTCACAAACACTGCCACTCTCCATAATATCCCCCCCACTGCTATCCTCCAAAGTATCATTCCAAACTGCCCCTCTCCATATATCTCCCACATGGCCTCTCTGCATAATGTCTTTCCCACCCCACTGCCCTATACTATGCCCCCTTTTACAATCCTTCAATTGCCTCATAATGTCCTTCATTGCCCAATAATGTGTCCTCAAAGTAACACCAACACACCTCTCCCCCTGGCCCTCTCATCTAAAATGAAACCACATTTAATCTTTAGCTCCTCCGTAGAGGGCGTACCAGTGCCTGCTATCTCCACTGCCTCACCACTGGTGGAGGCAGTAGCAGTGTGATGAAGTCAACAATGTGCTGTCCTCATCACACCCCTGTATGCAAGAGGTCGGGGCTGACAAGCACTCCTCTGCCCCAGTACTGGTGCCCAAGTTTTTAAATGTATTTGCATCTAAAAGATGCATATACATTTGAAAATAGGAAAAAGGGTACCAGCATCTCCCAGACTGCTCCACGTGCCACAACAAACCCTTTAGCTCCTCAAAAGGTTACATAAATTACACATCAATTTTAAAGTAACCCAATACAGAGCTAAAAAAAGATAAAAATGTTTCTGAATAAAACAAAGTTTCATACAACAATGTGAATGAAAAGCAAACTAGCTACTCTGTCTGGTTAACTGCAAACCTTTGTAATGCAAGTGTTATAACCATTTGAAACTTTAAAATAGTTGTCCCAACTTGTAAACTGACCCTTCCTTTCTTAAGATTGGTGGAGGTCTTAGAGGTTGAACCCTTCCCTAGTGATATGCCATCACTTTTTAAGAGATGGAAAACTCTTTAAAAGAAGTGATAACATATGTCTGAAATATACACTATAACCTACCATATACAGTTAGGTCCATATATATTTGGACAGAGACAACATTTTTCTAATTTTGGTTCTAGACATTACCACTATGAATTTTAAACAAAACAATTCAGATGCAGTTGAAGTTCAGACTTTCAGCTTTCATTTGAGGGTATCCACATTAAAATTGGATGAAGGGTTTATGAATATCAGCTCCTTAATATGTGCCACCCTGTTTTTAAAGGGACCAAAAGTAATTGGACATATTAAATAATTGTAAATAAAGTGTTCATTCCTAGTACTTGGTTGAAAACCCTTTGTTGGCAATGACTGTCTGAAGTCTTGAACTCATGGACATCACCAGACGCTGTGTTTCCTCCTTTTTGATGCTCTGCCAGGCCTTCACTGCGGTGGTTTTCAGTTGCTGTTTGCTTGTGGGCCTTTCTGTCCGAAGTTTAGTCTTTAACAAGTGAAATGCATGCTCAATTGGGTTGAGATCAGGTGACTGACTTGGCCATTCAAGAATATTCCACTTCTTTGTTTAATAAACTCCTGGGTTGCTTTGGCTTTATGTTTTAGATCATTGTCCATCTGTAGTATGAAACGACGACCAATCAGTTTGGCTGCATTTGGCTGGATCTGAGCACACAGTATGGCTCTGAATACATCAGAATTCATTCGGCTGCTTCTGTCCTATGTCACAACATCAATAAACACTAGTGACCCAGTGCCACTGGCAGCCATGCATGCCCAAGCCATCACACTGCCTCCACCGTGTTTTACAGATGATGTGGTATGCTTTGGATCATGAGCTGTACCACGCCTTCGCCATACTTTTCTCTTTCCATCATTCTGGTAGAGGTTGATCTTGGTTTCATCTGTCCAAAGAATGTTCTTCCAGAACTGTGCTGGCTTTTTTAGATGTTTTTTAGCAAAGTCCAGTCTTGCCTTTTTATTCTTGATGCTTATGAGTGGCTTGCACCGTGCAGTGAACCCTCTGTAGTTACTTTCATGCAGTCTTCTCTTTATGGTAGATTTGGATATTGATATGCCTACCTCCTGGAGAGTGTTGTTCACTTGGTTGGCACGTCACTGATAGCGTGGGAAAATTCTCCTGCGCATGCGGTGAGCGTGAGAGAATTCCCTCACGCTCACTGCAAGCGCAAGCGCAGGAGAATTTTCCCACGCTGTCAGTGACGTGCATGAGGTGAGCTGAGTTCATTGGACTTGATCTCGGCTCATCTGGATGCTGTCACAGCCAGACACGGAGGAGCGCAAGCATGCCTGCGCTTCTCAGTGTCTGCGGCATGGCAAGCTGGATGGCAGCTTTCGGCTGCGATCCAGCCTGTCATGTGAATGTAGCAGAGCTGGAGCCATCCTGGGAACCATGGAAAGGTAAGGATGAGGTTGGTTTATTATTTTACTTTTATTGCAGAAGACATTCCTGCATGCTGTACCTGGCTGGACACAAAAATAGGGCGAAGCCCCACGTCCTATGGATGCGCCATTACTGGGGCAGCTGACAGCTGGTGTTTCTAGCCTGGGAGGGGGCCAATATTCTTGGCACCCTTCCTGGGCTATTAATATCAGCCCCCAGCTGTCTGCCTAGCCTTTGCTAGCTATTAAAATAGGGGGGACCCCGCGTCATTTTTTTGGGGGTCCCCCATTTTAATAGCTAGTAAAGGCTAGGTCCGCATTCAGTTTGGCCTGCAGCAGAAGGTATTTTCCAGGGGCACCACGAGGAGGAAAGGACTCACCCCCATACACTGCTTAGTCTTCTTCTGCTTATAATTTAGATAATATCTTTTGCTCTGATTTTTAGTCATATGCTTATTGTTCTTCTGCTTTTTGTTCTGCAGCTTCTTGATCTTCTGCTTCTTGGTCTTCTGTCTCTTGTTCTTCTGTATCTTGGTGGTTGTCTTCTTGTTCTTTGTCCTCTTGGTCATCATCTTCAGGGTCATCTTCTGGGTCTTCTTTGGGGTGGTCTTCAGGGTCGTCATCTTCGGGGTCGTCGTCTTCTTCGGGGTGGTCTTCAGGGTCGTCGTCTTCAGGGTCGTCTTCTTCGGGGTGGTCATCAGGGTCGTCGTCTTCAGGGTCGTCGTCTTCGGGGTCCTCGTCTTCTTCGGGGTGGTCTTCAGGGTCGTTGTCTTCAGGGTCGTCATCTTCGGGGTCCTCGTCTTCTTCGGGGTTGTCTTCAGGGTCGTCGTCTTCAGGGTCGTCGTCAGGGAGATCCAGAGTGATTACCAAAAACCATTTCTAAAAGCTTGAACTTGGAAATGTAGCAGAAGGTACAAGAAGGCTGAGGAACTGCCGAGAACCAGCTGATGGTACTGGAACCTGGATGGGTAGCAGAAGGTACAAGAGCCAATGGAACTACTGAAGACCAGCTGATGGTATTGGGACCCGGTTACTAAGCAGGAGGTACCTGTGCCAGAAAGCACTACCAAGGACCAGCAGACGTTGGTGGAACTCGGATACTGAGAAGGAGGCACCTAAGCCAAAGGCACTGCCTGGAACCAGCTGATGTTAGTGGAACCCAGAGGGACATATTCAAGATTGACTTCCAAAGAACCAGCTAATGGTACTGGAATTCAGATAGGCAGCAGAAGGTACACATGAAAAAAAAAGTTTCAAGGTCGCGAGCCGGCCGGAGTTACCAAAACCCACAGTCCTACAGGGGGTGCTTGTCCTATTGGCACTATGGAACCAGCCTTCATTGCCAGATCCCGCAGTCCATATAGGAGTCACCAAAACTGCAGGCACCATAGAGTCGACTAACCCGAACGCAGCACGACAGGACAACGTATTGGAGGCAAAGTGACGTTGATACTACCCGGAAACAGCTGGTGTGCTGGAACCAGGCTGTGCAGGAGGGAGTACCCGTGCCAAATACACTGCTGGGAAACAGCTGGCGGTGCTGGAACCCAGGGTAAATACTAAAAACAGAGAGGAGCCAGAGGCCTAATTGGAGAAAGTTTAAAATCAGTAGTAGTGTGAATGTGGACAGAGCAGAAGAAATTGCCGGGCACACAGCAGGGGATCAGCTGACGTTACTGAACCCCAATAACACTGGAGAAAGTGATGACTGTGCAGACGGCACTTCTGAGCAGCAACTGGTGGTGTTGGAGCCCAGGGTAAATACTGAAAACAGAGAGGAGCCAGAGGCCTAATTGGAGCAAGTGTAAAATCAGTAGTAGTGTCAATATGGACAGAGCAGGAGAAATTGCCGGACACACAGCAGGGGATCAGCTGACGTTACTGAACCCCAATAACACTGGAGCAAGTGTTCACTGTGCAGACGGCACTTCTGAGCAGCAACTGGCGGTGTTGGAGCCCAGGGATTACAGTTCAGGTGGTAGAAACATGAACACAACAGGAGACCTGGATACTGTTGCCAACCAATTATTTAATCTGGAAGAGGACTGGCAAATTCATGCGAGATCCAGACCTTGTTTATTTTCAGAAAAGTAAGCTGGTCAAGGGAATCGGAGGATAGTCGGATGCGACGGACTTTACAGAAGCAGATGGCATTTGTGACTCCTCATCCTCCACCTCTTCCAAAATCTCCTCCCTTAGTGCTTGCAGTGTTTCTTCAAGCAGGCAGATAAGGGGAATAGTCATGCTGACTAGTGCATCATCTGCACTCTCCATCTGCGTAGAATAATTGAAGGCACGCAAAACGTGGCAGATGTCCTTCATAGAGGCCCACTCAGTGGTGGTGAAGTGTGAACGGCGTGCAGTGCGACTTGTTTGTGCCTGCTGCAGCTGGTACTCCATTACTGCTGCCTGCTGCTCACACAACCTCTCCAACATATGTAACGTTGAATTCCACTTGGTGGGTAGGTCACATATGATGCGATGTTCCGGAAGGCGTAATCGGCGCTGCAGAGCTGCAATGCGCGATCTTGCATTGCTGGAACGCCGCAAGTGAGCGCACTCTATGCGGACCTTGTGAAGCAGTGCATCAAGATCCGGATAGTCTCTCAAAAAACTCTGCACAACCAAGTTGAGCACATGTGCCAGACATGGGATGTGAGTGAGGTTGCCTAGGCCAAGAGCTGTCACCAGATTTCGGCCATTGTCACACACTACCATGCCTGGCTGGAGATTTGCTGGCACAAACCACATGTCGTTCTGCTGCTTGATGGCATTCCAGAGCTCCTGCTCTGTGTGGCTTCGATTCCCCAAAGAAATTAATTTCAATACGGCCTGTTGATGTTTGGCCACGGCTGTGCTCATATCCGTCGTAACAGGTAACCGTTCAGGGGTCGTTGTGGAGGTAGACCGTGACGGCTCCTGTAGCGCTGATTCAGAGGAACTGGAGTATGAGGAGGAGTCAATGTGTACAGACTGGATTCCTGCAATCCTTGGAGTTGGCAGAACACGTACAGCGCCACTCTCAAGATCTGTACCCTGCTCCACAACATTTACCCAATGGGCAGTGAGGGAAAGGTATTGTCCCTGTCCTTGCTTACTGGTCCACGCATCGGTGGTCAGGTGGACCTTGCTACTGAAGGCATTTTGTAGCGCATGTTTAATTTTTCCCTCCACATGCAGTTGCAGGGCAGGGACGGCTTGCCTGCTGAAATAAAAGCGGCTGGGCACATTGTATTGTGGGACTGCCAATGCCAGCAAGTTACGGAAGGTGTCAATCTCCACCAGCCTGAATGATAGCATTTCAAGGGACAGTCGTTTTGCAATGCCAGCATTCAGAGCCTGTGCTCGGGGGTGGTTTGCTGAGTTTGGGCACCTTTTCTCCCATGCCTGTGCTAACAATGGCTGTAGACTGGCCTGGGAGTGTGAGGATGACAGGGAACGTGGTGCTGTGGGTGGAATAACACTGTGTCTCTGTACAACAGTGCCAGAGGTTCTGCCATGGCGATCCTGTGAGGAAGCCGAATCATCTGTGTGTGAGCTGGAGGAAGAGGCTACAACACAAGCTGAAGAGGTGGTAGGTGGCGCTGTATGTTGGCCTAGGTCTTCAGTGTGTCTTTGTAACTCCACCACGTGCTTGGTCTGCACATGTTTCCACATATTTGTGGTATTGAGGTTGCTGACACTTTTCCCTCTTTTCACTTTCTGAATACACAGCTGGCATTTGGCAAAGCAAATGTCATCTGCAACGGTGTCAAAAAAGGACCTGGCACTGCAAGTCTTGGGAGCGCCCGTTTTGGGTTTTGGAAGATGCATGCTCCTAATGGGTGCCGAAGTGGAGGCTACAGGCAACCAAGTCTGCCCCCTCCCTCTCCCTCCTTTTTGGGCCATTTGGGGAATCTCTTCCTCAGAGCTGCTCCCACCACCTTCCTGTACCTCACGCCATGATGGGTCAAGGACCTCATCATCTACACTACCCTCTTCAAACAACTGCTTCTCCTGGGTAGTCTCGAGAACACAGTACGCACCAGAAAGTGGCACCTGAGTCTCATCATTAGATGCGTACTGAGGTGTGCTGACCATAAGCACTGGCCCACCCGCCTCTTCAGATTCAGAGAGACAAAGCGGTTGCGCATCACTGCATACTACCTCTTCTTCAAATTCTAGAATTCTGCTTGGCTGGCCCCATCTTTCCAAGCAAAGAGATTCAGAGAACAGAAGTAGAGATGGCTCCTGTCCAGGGCTCTCTGACTGCCTGGGCAATTTGGCAGGTGGTGAAGAGACAGATGGGCGCTCTTCAGTGCTCAGGACCTGAGAGGATCTGGAACTAATTGAAGTCAATGCATTAGCTACCATCCATCCGACAACGGCTTCAATTTGGTCCTCCCGCAGCAGTGGGGTACGGCGAGCTCCTACAAAGTTGCGCATAAAGGACTGTCCCCTTGTAAAACTGGGGGATGCTGAGTCACTGGTGACCGCAGCAGGCACAGAATCCCCACATCCTCTCCCTGCAGAAACTCCACGCCCACGACCACGTGCCTTACTCCCTGCCTTCTTCATCTTGGTAGACAGAAAAGGATAGGCAGAAAAGTACTAAGGGCTTAGTGTGCTTGTTCCTGAACAGCTGCTAACAGGTATAAGAAACACTAATTTTATAAAGTGTGGACTAGACTTTAATATGAGCTAATGTGGCCTACACAACTATAAAGTGGAGTGTTTGGTGAACTTTATTTACATTTTTTTTCACAAAAAGACACTGGATGTGCCCAAAGATGTAAAACCGATAGCATCACAAACTTTTTGTAGCTATTACAATGCAGGAAGGTAACCTACAATGCAGTAGATGAGGCTACAAAAAATAGGCTAATACTTATCTGGCGGGGGCTGCAGGGCACAAGGCTGCAGAAATGCTCCTCTATCTACTCCTATATAGTTTGTTTGCAAGCAATCTAGCTGGATACGGATGGACCCACACTAATAGGAGAAATCAAGAAAAATGAGCAGCACTAATGCACAAAAGGACAATGTATGAGGCAGTGACGCATGCTGAGCGGACTACAACTGGACGTGGCTGCAGAACACACTACAGCGTGAGCTGCACTCACACACAGAGACCTCGCAGACAGCCGTGAACAGTGCAGAGAACTGTGCACTAGCGCTGCAAGGCAAAAGAAAGCTTCTCTATTTACTCCTATATAGTGTGTTTGGAAGCAATCTAGCTGGATACAGATGGAACCACACTAATAGGAGAAATCAGGAAAAATGAGCAGCACTAATTCAAAAAAGGACAATGTATGAGGCAGTGACGCACGCTGAGCGGACTACAACTGGACGTGGCTGCAGAAGACACTACAGCATGAGCTGCACTCACACACAGAGACCTCGCAGACAGCCGTGAACAGTGCAGAGAACTGTGCACTATCGCTGCAAGGCAAAAGAAAGCTTCTCGCACAGCGGTTTTTAAAGTAGCCTGGGTAAAGCACAATAAAGCAAATCGCTAGCTCAAACTGTCCCTCAGAACAGCAGCGTCCTGTCCCTAACTGAATTTACAGCAGAGTGAACCCAAAATGGGGGCGGCGGCTTTTATATTGCATCATGACATCATTTCAGCAGCCAATCACAGGCATGCCATTAGTTAACATGCCTAACATGCCTTACAGGATGTGCCCACACTTCTTAGGATCCTCATTGGCTGAATAAAATCAAACTGGCTCATTGCATTATGGGAACTTCCGATTCCGGTATTCGATATTCTAAAAGTATCGAAACTCAGTATCGGAACTCCGATACAGCGAATATCGGTCGATACCCGCTATTTCAGTATCGGAATGCTCAACGCTACCTGTGACCCAATCGCAGGATGGCAATTGGTTGACATGACAGCCATGGGTCTGCTGAAGACTCTTGTGTTTGTCATCACGGTATGTATGAATAGCATAAGCGATCAGATGATCACGGTTTCAAGTCCTCTAAGTAGACTAAGGAATAGAGTAAAAAGTGAAAAAAAAGTTTTAAAAAATATGAAAAAAAATATATATAAAAGTTCAAATCAACCCCCTTTTACAATATAAAAAAAAAATAAGAAAGAAAATGTTTTAAAAACGCACATATTTGGTATGACTGCATTTGAAAAAATCTGATCTATCAACATATAAAGTAAATTAATCAGATAGATGAACAGTGTAATAAGAAAAAAATTGCAAAGCTCAGAAAAAAATACAATACGAGCTGATAAAAACATCGTATATACAACAAAATTGTATCAGTAAAAACATCGGCTAGAGGCAAAAAAAAAACAAGCTTTCACATAGCTCCATATGCCGAAAATTGAAAACGTTCCTTATGGCTCTTAGAAAGTGGCAACACAAGCAAAATGTTTTGTTTTTCTTTACAAATTTCGGCAATTTTTTTTCACCATATAATAAAACAAAAACTGTGCCTGTTTGTATCTGCATGATCATACTCACTTGGAGAATCATATTGCCAGGTCATTTTTAAAGTAAAATGAATGCTGTAAATAAAAAAGCCTCAAAACAAATGCGGAATTGCACTTTTTTTTGCTATTTCGCAACACTTGCAATTTTTTTCTTGCTTTCCATTACATGATATGATAAAATGAATGGTGTCATTCAAAAGTACAAATTGTTCAACAAAAAAACAAGCCTTCACACGGCTATGTGGAAAAAAAAGTTATGGCTCTTGGAATAAGGGGAGGAAAAAACAAAAGGTCAAAAACAAAAAAATCGCTGGGTCCTTAAGGGTTTAAACTCTAAGCGCAAAGGGTCATTGACAACTTGAACAGTTAATCTGCCCAGCACTGATTCCACCTACCGACTGCACACACAAAAGTGAGGATTGAAAAGAGACCTGGCAGTTGGATGCCCACTAGACAGGAAATATGCTATATACTAGCAGAAAAACACAATTAAGACTTAAATTTAGATCAGACTTAATTTTTCGAAGTATATTCAAGTATGCTAATATCAATTATGCTTTTCATATTTTCTGAAAAATACTTATAATGATGGGGATAAAAGAGAACCTATAACAAAAACAAGTCTTGTCCTAAAACACTTTTAAATAGACAGACAGCTTTTATACCCTGATATATAAAGGGTATTTTCAGACAATTCACACTATAATAGAAAAAGACAAATATTAATATTTATAAGTGAAAATGTTATTTCTTGAAAATATAAAAGCAGCAATAAATTCTTCACACCATACCATTTCTTTAAACATACCACTGGAATTTATTTATTGTAATTCCTGTATAATAGTAATACATATAAAATAAAATGTATATATTGTACAGTGTATAATAAATGTTTTCTAGTTTTCAATACTGTGAATTGAAACTCCATGATCCTATCATGATTTGTTTAACAGTTCAGAATGTAGTTCAGAATGGGATATTTGAGCTAAAAGTATTGCATTTCAATAAAAATATGGAATTATCTCACTGGAAATAGGCTTCTTTTTTCCTACAAGCTGGTCTACAGCACTTATAAAGTACTTATACAAAGCAATCTATAAGCCTGTTGGGAAATAGTAAATCCGCTCACTTTACTTAACTATTTCATTGCCAATTGCTTCAGGTTTAAATGTAACATTTGTATTTTTCATTATTTCAAGATTAGTATCTGGTAAATACATAACCAAATTGGGGGCTTCTGTAAAATTGAGCATGGTTTCCAATTAAGTTTTTAAAATGCAGAAAATGCCATCTGTAAGTCATTGATTTGTTTTGTCTACCAGACTTAAAAATAGATGACAGAACTGAGGATTTAACATTACACAGTGGATACAATATCTTACTAAGACATTGTAACAAGGCATTCCCTATAGTTACATGGTTATTTAACTGTATTCTTTCCTAAATAGAGCTTCAAGATTTGGCAATGACTTCTCATGAATGATTATCATTACTAAGGTATTTCCTGTGTTTAGAGCCAAGCAATGATGTGGACATTATGTACTTCTCTATAGAGCAATTATGCATTTCTGTTTATTTCAAATTTCCATTAAATGCATTGAGTAATGGCTTATTATAATAGAGACATCATACTTAAACTTGACCGTGAGTAGATGTGTTTATTAAATTAGTAATTTAAATTATGTTATTTTTTAGGTGATTGAGATAAGAAAAAGGGTCCGGATTCTATCTTTTTCAAGAAACAGCACCACTCTTTTCCATGGGCTGTGGAGAATAATAGCAGATTCATTTTTCTAATATCATACAATTCACTTAAAGACAGGACGAGCTCTTTCATATGCTCTGTGAGGGACCTCCCTTCATGAGCCCAAGCCATCAACAACTCCTCGCATAGAGGTATTCTCATGCACCCATGTGTTACTCAAATGACCACTCATGGCAACATCTGACAGTAAATATTTCATGTAGCAAACAACACAACCAATGAGCATCTAATGATGACTTCAAATGGAGGAAATGCAAATTAAGATCAGCTAGTATAGGTGTTGTCTGTGATGAGGTAGTCCCTAAAGGTATCATGCTGTTTATTGACATTTTGAAAAAGTAACATGTTTTTTTTGGTTATGTATTTTAAATAAAGAAAACCATTTAGTCAAATAACAACCAAGTGCCATAAAATTACAGATCTTGGTTCTGGACTTTAAAGGATATTTTTTATTTTAGCTGTTTTTTGCTATTTAATCCGAGGACAGCATGAGGTAGGGATTAAAACACTGAACTCAACAATGTTTTTTTTCAAGCTGTTGTTATAAAGTATTCTAATTTACTGAGATAATGACTTTTGTGTTTTCATTGGCTGTAAGCCATAATCTTCAACATTAACAGAAATAAACTTTTGAAATAGATCACTCTGTTTGTAATGACTCTATATAATATATGAGTTTCACTTTTTGCATTGAAGAACTGAAATAAATTAACTTTTTGATATTCTAATTTTATGAGAAACACCTGTATATAAGAGACAGAAACGTTTATTAACATTAAAAAAAGTAAAAAAATCTTTTTTTTTTTGGGTTATGTATTTTAAATAATGAAAACCATTTAGCCAAATAACAACCAAGTGCCATAATATTACAGACCTTGGTTCTGGGCTTTAAAGGATATTTGTCCTTTTAGTTGTTTTTTGCCATTTAATCTGAGGACAGCATGAGGTAGGGGTTAAAACACTGAACTCAAGGATGTGTCACTTATCAAGCTATGTGCTGCTGTTTATTCACGGTGAAGATTTTATTACCAGGATATTATCATTGTTTAGACTAGCTTGCACTCATTTGCTAGTTCGACTCCACCCCCTCCTGTTATAAGCAGCTCACTGTCAATAGACTATGTACATAGATAGCCTGGTGTGTGGGTGTTTAGCTTTCATAGCACTGCTGCATTCTACATCTAAAAACTCTGATTGTGTCAGAACTGCTCCATCCATTAAATTAAGTGATACATCATTAGATTCAGTTTCTCTTTGCCTACATTATTTTGCTTTCAGATGAAGTAGCAAAAACCTACTGACAGATTTTCTTTAACATCATTGTAAATGTATGGCACTTGGTATATTCTAAGAGGAACAGGTCCGTTTCCTGGGTGTCAGTCACAGCTGTGGACCCTGGAGAGAAGATAAAAGGGGTTTATTACTGCTTCTGTGTTTTCCTTTGCTGTCTGCATAGTGCTCAATTAACAGAATGTCAATAAAAATATAGCTCTTTTTTGTAGCAATGAACTTAAAGGGAACCTGTTGAACATATTATAGAGCAGATTGCGCTGATCAGATTAAATTGACAAGGTTTAGTAAGTAAAGTTTTAGGTTTGCACAGAAGGAAGCCATGTAGTCCATAATTTATTAAAAAGCGCTCTGATATAAACAAGATTGATGTTGATTCTTTCATACAACATAATTCTATTGATGATATTAATTTAATAGTCTTAGAGATAAAAATATGGTTGGTTTTGGTCTTCTTTTAATTTCATTGTTTTTTTTATCTTTACCTCCAAAAAACTATGTTTTCATTTTAATATCATGATTTTTTCTTATAGAATGATAATTTCTGAAATCAATCAAGTACTTTATTGCAAATAGTAGTTAAATGCTTGCTGTTACAAATACTAATATGAATGTCATTACCTTCTAATACAGCCTTTCCAACATAAAAGTGTATCCTAGGTACAGTATCATCATAATGTAGGTAAAGAAATTAACACGTTTGCTAAACTGTAATTTCAGAGCCTTCAGGATATTTGAAAGGAGAAAAGATGGTATGTAAAACATGTTTCTACATTCCAAGACCCTTTTTTATTTGTAAAAAAATCAAAAGCTATCTTCTAAAAAATGTTATGATGAAACTATCAATTGCTTAAATGTACAGATGCTTCTCACAAAATTAGAATATCATCAAAAAGTTAATTTATTTCAGTTCTTCAATACAAAAAGTAAAGCTCATATATATTATATAGAGTCATTACAAACAGAGTGATCTATTTCAAGTGTTTATTTCTGTTAATGACTTTTGTGTTTTCATTGGCTGTAAGCCATAATCCTCAACATTAACAGAAATAAACACTTGAAATAGATCACTCTGTTTGTAATGACTCTATATAATATATGAGTTTTACTTTTTGTATTGAAGAACTGAAATAAATTAACTTTTTGATGATATTCTAATTTTGCGAGAAGCATATAAGAGACAGAAAGTTGTTGGTCCCTTTAAATTGGATGTTAGAGGAGTATCTGATTGTCAGACAGTAGGTCAGCTGATTGGCTATCACATTCCAAGGGAACAACGGTAGCAGAAAACAGGTTTGTAGACCAGGTAAGGCAGAATTTATAACTGGCAGTGAGAAAAAGGGTTTCAGGAGTTTCTATATTGAGTAGCCCCTCCCAGGGTTCACAGTAGGGAGTTAATACTAAGCAAAGATCGAAATTTACCAAACTCACTACATGAATGGCATTACAAATTCCAGAGGATTAAACAGGATTGCCACATTGTTCCTCTGTGTCAATGAGACACAGGTACTTTAGATGCAGTGACACAGAAACACAGAGCAGCCAGTACAGGGTTAATAAACAAGGGGAATTTATTGTAACAGGGTCAATCTCCACACAGGGAGTAACAGGGAAAATATCGGGACAACAAGGGAAGTAGCAAGTAAAATGTTATAACCGTCAATCCACAGTTTGGCTAGATGTAGCAGAGTCAAAACGGTTGTAATCGACAGTTTTACACTTAGCTGACTCTTGCTCCTCACAAGGCATTTGCCGGCTGATGCCGGTGTTCCTTTCTTCTGGCTTCCCCGCCTAAACAATGCTCCGTCTTCTGGCGCCAGCGGGCGGTCTCCGGTTTGACCCGCTGAGCCCCTAGTCCATAACAGTGCACCTCACTTGCTCGGTTCCAGGCACCCTGCGTCTCTTCTACCTCTAGTGGGGCTTGACTACAACTGTCAACAGCCTGCTTTCCCATGCAAAAACTCCTTTTCCACCCTCTTCCTAGACACGACCCCAGCAGCAGGGTCAACTCACTCCTCAGCTCTCTCTCAGGACACACCCCCAGCTTCCCGGTCACATGACTCCTCTCTCGCAGTCTGTCTTCCCCCTGCAACAAGAGGCACGGCCCCGGCAGTTCCAGATCCCTTGTTCTGAAAGTACTTACACCCCGGTCTTCCCCCTTGCATCAACAGCGAAGGTGAAATAGAAGTAGTAGGTATTACAGTATCCACTCTCTTAAGAATGGCCTCTGGACTCTTATAAAATGGCTTAGTAAGGAAAGGCCAATGAAACCCCCTGATAAGATTGATTTTATTAGTGGATACCCAAGATTTTTTGTCTCACCTTTCCAATGTGCAATTTATTGAAAGTACCCCCCTTACAATCTCGCAATCATGGAATTTCTTATCTTCACAACTCAAACTGCCTTGTATTAGCACAAGAGGAGGGGAAATTTATTAAGTTGATGCAAAGGCAAACAGTATGTTTTAAGCAAGGATTGTGAAAAATATTGGAAACCCGAATGGAGGAGGGACGTTTTACACAGATATTTGCTGGACAGATAACCTCAATCATCTCTAATGGACCAAAAACCTTGGTCCTAGCTAGTGGAGGGGATATTTTTGGTTTATAACTACATCTTGTCCTCAGCAGCAAAGCTTCGTCCATCTGTCAGCTTCTTTTTAGCAGAAGAGATCTGTCTACCCTGTGACAAGTTTTCTATGACCTCAAACCAAACAATCTTCAACCTGTCTATGGATTTTCCAGTCTCTGGAGTATCCAATTCAGAGACTTAAAAAGAAAAAAATGAGAATGAAAGCCATAATTACAGTAGAACGAAAATGTTTTAACAGACTCTTGATATTATTAATGGCAAACTCAGCTAAAGGCAAGTGTTCAACCAAGAAAAAACCTAGAAGTCTGAACTGAAACATAAATTGATGTGCATGAAAAATGTGAATGCATTTTCACACAAGGCCACTAGACAAAGAAAAACTAAAGACAAGCAAAATACCCAAGTAACTGGAAGTAAATGGGTAAATCGCACAGTGCAAAAATAATAAATAATGAAGGGTATTTAGTTAACATAATTTTGATCAAAATAATGTAAAAGCTATTCCGCCACTTCACGGCAACCCTTATGGGACAGTCCTTATTCTAATATTAAAACCTTACCATTTGTCAAGTGATGTACATATGGATAAGGGCAGAGAGACTGACCCCCTAGTAGAAGCATAGACCTGAGGCAGAATGAACATTTCAGCTCAGACAAAGGGCGGCCACACCCTTATATGTACTAAAGCACACTGAACTACAAAGAAAAAACCTAGAAGTCTGAACTGAAACATAAATTGATGTGCATGCAAAATGTAAATCAAAATGTAAATGCATGCTCACACAAGGCCACTAGACAAAGAAAAACCAAAGACAAGCAAAATACCCAAGTAACTGGAAGTAAATGGGTAAATCGCACAGTGCAAAAATAATAAATAATGAAGGGTATTGAGTTAACATAATTTTGATCAAAATAATGTAAAAGCTATCCCGCTACTTCACAGCAACCCTTATGGGACAGTCCTAACTCTAATATTAAAACCTTACCATTTGTCAAGTGATGTACATATGGATAAGGGCAGAGAGACTGACCCCCTAGTAGAAGCATAGACCTGAGGCAGAATGAATATTTCAGCTCAGACAAAGGGCAGCCACACCCTTATATGTACTAAAGCACACTGAACTACAAAGAAAAAACCTAGAAGTCTGAACTGAAGCATAAATTGATGTGCATGCAAAATGTAAATGCATGCTCACACAAAGCCACTAGACAAAGAAAAACCAAAGACAAGCAAAATACCCAAGTAACTGGAAGTAAATGGGTAAATCGCACAGTGCAAAAATAATAATAAATAATGAAGGGTATTTAGTTAACATAATTTTGATCAAAATAATGTAAAACCTATCCCGCAACTTCACGGCAACCCTTATGGGACAGTCCTAACTCTAATATTAAAACCTTACCATTTGTCAAGTGATGTACATATGGATAAGGGCAGAGAGACTGACACCCTAGTAGAAGCATAGACCTGATGCAGAACCAAGTCTGACTGTTGATTAGAGATACAACACCGAAGATATTGTTTGAGTGTCTTATTGACTAACTCTTGAGATGTACCGTTATCTTCAACCAGATCCAGAGAAACTGAGGATACATCTACACTCTCAGAAAGAATGAGAACTACTTCACAGTCCTTGGTATGAGATGGATAAAACCTAAGGGGATAGAGCAATGACTTGCTAATGCTTTTAGTGCCAGGTCTGAACATCACCAAGAGATTGAAAAGATTGTAGACAGAATGTTTTTGGTCACCACAAAAAGATCTGGTAAATTTACCTTAGCTTTTGAAATAGTTGGTAACGCTTCAGTAGCTTGGGCCTGAGTGACTTCATGATGCTGAATCATATCTGGAAGATCTTTAACCAACTTGGACAGGATCTGCATTTAGTAGATTACACCTGGGAATCGATCCATAATTTTTATGGACAGGTATACTGTATACTGTCTCTGTATTTTGTCATCTGTCAGCTTTAAACCGAGCTTCCATAGAGAGGTTTTACGTTAACTACTCCATCTATTGGGACTCAGGGAATCCTGGCCTTCATCCTTTGCTGTTGTATAGGGATGTGGACTTACATAAGGTCCCTGGCTTGATTCAACAGAGTAAGTGCTGGCTGCTGGAGCATATTAGTAGAAATGGTCAGATAGCATTGTCAGAAGCAATAAGGTCAGATAAGGGACAAAATTGGCAGGCAGAAAATGAGGAAATGTCTTAAACAGGAATAATCAGCAGGACAGGAGCAGAGAACAGAGGTGTGGACCAAGTAAGGTAGAAGTTTTAACTGACAGTATAAGACAGCGATTAAGGAATTTATATAGTGGGCAGACACTCATACTATAAAAATATAGGAATTAACCCCCAAAATCCTTGACTGGATGGAACCACAAGTCCCAGAGAATTAAACAATACTACTTCAATCAGTCTAGTTCCCTGTATCAACATCTCAACACATAATGTATTACCCACAATCTGCAATATTTTATTTTTCAAGAAAAGCATCCAGGCCCTCTATAAACTTTTGTTGTGAATCAGCCATCACAACATAATGTAGCAGAGAGTTCCATAATCGCACTACTCTTACAGTATAGAATCGTCTCTTGTGATTAGGATTAAACCGTCTTTCCTCTAGATGAAAGGTACCCCATTTGTTATAGTTGCAGGCCTAGGAGTAAAAAAATCATTAGAAAAATCTTTGCACTGTCCCTACATATTCAGCATTTGTACATTGTAATAACATCACCCCTAAACCTTAATTTTTCCAAACGAAATAACCCCAAGCTTGATAACCTGTTTTGGTACTACAATTTGCCCATTCCCTTAGTAACCTTGGTTTCTCTGTTAGAGATTGTTGAACTCTATACACGGCTGTTTCTAGCCATTGTAGAGGCAAAGAATGGAACAATAATTAGCATGTAGGATGGAACAGTAATGTACATGTGCGATCGTTGTTCCATTCAAGTGTGTTATTCCTAAGCTCCATTCTAAGTATCAGTGGGTGTTCCAATTGTTGAAATGTACTTAAACAGGTTTGCCAATTGCCTTATTACTATTTTATCCATGACTTTTTGGCTGTGTGCCAACGATGCGTTTTTGGTGCGTATTTTGGTGCGTATTTGCATCGCGTAAACGCTCCAGAAACACATTGCATACCTTATCCCATGACATTCTGCAAGTTCTGTGCACATGGTCCGTATTTTTTCTGCGCAGATTTTACTCGCAGAAAAAATACGGACATGACCAATTCTTGTGCGTTTCTGCATGCGTATCTGCCTATACAATGCATTGGAAAAACACATGGCAAATACGAATGCAAATACGCATCAAATACGTGTCAAAAACGCATGTAAAAACCGCATGCGTTTTTCTGCCAAGGAGATGCAGAAATGCTCAGGAAAATTTCTGCTTCATTTCTGCATCGTGGGCACTGAGCCTTTCCAAGCTAGGTGGACATGCAAGTCCATTGATCCATTCAAATGGGACTCTCAAGAGCTCTATGAATAAATGATAACTTGTATTTATAGTACAACCCCTTTTGAAAGAAACATAAAATGACTATCTATCTGGTATATTGCAGGCGAGAGTACAGTTCATCAAGAAAGTTTGGGACTGCAGTGAAAAAATCTCACCAATCACATTGACTCTGGGGGCACATTGTTCAGCTACGTGAAATATTTCCTGACTCTTGTTCACAAATTTGTCTGTGCTTCTATATAATAATAAACTGGGCAGTTTGTTAAATGAAATATTAGATTCAGCTTTTGTTTGTACATGCAGTTTTAAATATAATGTGCTTACTACTACTCATACAATTGCACAGGGGCCTTCTGGGGGGAATGTTCTTGTCCTCCTATTGGCCTGTCTGCTGTATCTGAGAAGGCTTGGATTCTTCTAATGGCCATTTTGTGGCCATCTTGATACGGAGGAGCAGCCATGTGGCAGCTTTAAGTTCAGTCCTTGGGATTTTGTAATCATATTCTGTACTATCTTATTAAAACTAAAATCATCCATAATCCGAACTTCCCACTCCCGTCACCAAGATTTCTCACGTGCTGCACCAATTCTTTGGAATGCACTACCCAGGACAGTTCGATTAATTCCCAATACCCTCAGTTTCAAGCGGACCCTAAAAACACATTTCTTTAGACTGGCGTATCGCCTAAGCACACTATCTGTCCGTCCCAGTTTTCTCCCATATTAAAATCTTCTTCAATTTCAGGTTCATACCAACCATGCACTTAATAGCCTTGGTCATTACTGTACACATACTGGCTGGCGACCAGTCCATGTATTATTTTTTATCCTATTTAGTATATCAAGGCTGCATTATACAATATATGTACATTCTACCTTTTGAGTCTCCCCCATTTCCTCATAGACTACAAGCTTGTGAGCAGGGCCCTCACTCCTTTTGATTTGAGATATGCTTATTCTTTATTGTCTGTATAAGTCCCCCCTAAAATTGTAAAGTGCTGCGGAATATGTTGGCGCTATAAAAATAAAAAATTATTATTATTATTACTATTGATTAATTTGATTTTTGCATGTAAAAAATGAAATACAGCTTGCTTTTCTGGCTTATGTTCAGGGCAAACTTAAAGACAATGCTAATTTTACTTCAATTTTATACAGGAAAAGAGGATATTACTCTTATGCTCTGTCTGTTCTTCTAAGCTACAAAATGTTCTTTTGCCCTTGGCATGCTCTCCCCATTTTTGTTTTTAGTATAACCTTTCCCAGTAATAAAAAGCATGTGTCACAAATCAATGCAATCACATATCAAACAAAAATCAACAAAAGTAACTACTTTTTTCAAATTTAACAAAAAAAAGTTCCAGCATGTATAAAATTAGATTTTTACTGTGTACATTTTTTCGTCTCTTGGAAAGAGACCACAATATTCAGTTCAAAATTCGAACCTCAGTATGTGAGAATTATAATAACGATCATAGTTATCTTGGAACAGAGCATCATTACAAATGTTTGTTTCTTATATCTCTGGTTGAACCATTTTTTTAACAAGGTTTACACTGTTTTATCAAAGTTGTATTCATTTTTTTCAATGCTTGTCTGGTAAAATATAATTTCCTTTCTTAATTTTATTGGCTGTGTCGATTACTAATCTAATGAAACACTGCTTAACGGAGTTGCCCACCTTTGACGACAATTTTTTATTCTACTTAAATGAATAGATTTCATGCTAGAAATCATTTTTGCAATTAGGTTTCATTAAATATTTTGCACTGTTTGGCTTTGAAAGCTTCTTTATTTACCTGCTCATTTAAGTTTAAATCATAGAATGACAGTGCAAATCAAGTACAGGCGCCTGGTGCACCCTTGGCATGGCCAAACATTTTTAAGTGCACATTCCCACCTACTTGTTATCCCTCTATCTCTCCCTACTTCACCTTTAATTGACAGCTCTGAAGAACAAACATGAAAATAAGCAGGTAGGAAAGTGCATTTAAATATTTGGCCACACCAAGGGTGCGCTGAACACCTGTACTTGGTTAGAACATTCTGTGCTTACACACTTCATTTAATTGGTCTCTGGTCATAAATCAGCCAAAAAAATCTCAGAAAAAGAAAGAGTTGTAATCTTTCCAGTAGACCATCAAAACAAGCTTGCTAACGGATGCTCAGTTAACTCATTCTGCAGCCAGTAATAGAGAAAATCCAGTGAGCCCACAAAAAACAAGGACAAACAAATACCCCAATACACTATAATGTTTAAAGTAAAGAAGTAAAAGCAATAGTGCATATAATTAACATATGGAACTTAGTAAACACCGTTTTTTTTATCAAAAAAGCGTAAAAGCCATCCCATCAGCATCAAGGTGTACCCAAATCAGGATCTGCCAGGGTCAAGCTGTATTCAAATTGGGATTGAATACATGCTAAGGTATTAAAACCTTACCATGTGTCAAAGTTACATCAATGTGAATTCACATTGACGTCACTTTGACACATTTTAAGATTTAATACCTTAACATGTATTCAATCCCGATTTGAATACACCTTGACGCTGGCAGATGGCTTGTTTATGCTTTTTTTTTTAAATAAAAAAATGGTGATTACCATGTTATTTATATGAATTATTGCTTTTACTTATTTACTTACAGCAGGGTATATGTTCAATTTTTATTATTCATTTTCTGCATTAGTATTTGCCTATTTAATGGCCAGTGTGAACTTGCTCCTATTTTGCATGCATACCATTTTATACTCCAGTACATTTTTGGGGTTAAAATTAAACCCAGGCATAGAGTGATTGATTGAATACAATAACAGAATTTGTCCTCTAAGGATGATTGCTCTCCTGGTGGTACACTATATCTCCACTGAAGGCTTAATTTTTTTCATGGTTTTCCTAGATAGGAATCTATGTGGGACATATGTTATTGGGCTATTTAATACATATAAACTCTAAGTATCAAAATTCCATTACATCTGGAAAAAGGTCCCAAAATATAAATACATTTTTGAGGTCCTTTACAAAAGCTGGTTGTAATGAGGCTCTGTCAGTGATCACCTGGCAGCTTTAAAAATGGCTACCATCGACAAGCTTAGCACAAGCTACTCCATTTACCAGATCGTAGGGGTTGTCCTAGCATTCATCCTTTAATCCCTGAATAGGGATCTGGACATACACAGGTGTTTCTGGGCTGGGGCCATGAAGTTAACTGCTGGTCGGTGGTGCAGGTTAGCAGCAATGGTCAGATAGCCAAGACAGAGCCAGGAAGGCAGAGAAGGTACAAAATAAGAAGACACAAGTATAGTCATTAAACAATATATTGGCAAAACAGGAAACATATACACGAGACAAGAGCTCAGCAAACAGGCCTGAATTAGAGAAGAACAAGGCTATATATGGCAGCTTTAGCAATACGCTGGGAACTCTAGTAAAGTGTGGTGCTTTCCGTGCTTTCCATTTGGCTAAAGCAAGAAGCTGATTACTCCAGCCGTACACTACACCCATACTGCCACACTGGACAGGTATGGGTACTACAAGTCCCAGCCATCCTTACTGCAGCCCGAGGTGACAGAAGTATACAGGTCACAAGAGGAGGTCCTGGAAGAGATGTGATACTTGCTTACATACAGTACAGACCAAAAGTTTGGACACACCTTCTCATTTAAAGATTTTTCTGTATTTTCATAACTATGAAAATTGAACATTCACACTGAAGGCATCAAAACTATGAATTAACACATGTGGAATTATATAGTTAACAAAAAAGTGTGAAACAACTTAAAATATGTCTTATATTCTAGGTTCTTCAAAGTAGCCACCTTTTGCTTTGATGACTGCTTTGCATACTCTTGGCATTCTCTTGATGAGCTTCAAGAGGTAGTCACCGGAAATGGTCTTCCAACAATCTTGAAGGAGTTCCCAGAGATGCTAAGCACTTGTTGGCCCTTTTGCCTTCACTCTGCGGTCCAGCTCACCCCAAACCAACTCGATTGGGTTCAGGTCTGGTGACTGTGGAGGCCAGGTCATCTGGCGTAGCACCCCATCACACTCCCTCTTGGTCAAATAGCCCTTACACAGCCTAAGGGTGTTTTTGGGGTCATTGTCCTGTTGAAAAATAAATGATGGTCCAACTAAACGCAAACCGGATGGAATAGCATGCCGCTGCAAGATGCTGTGGTAGCCATGCAGGTTCAGTATGTCTTCAATTTTGAATAAATCCCCAACAGTGTCACCAGCAAAGCACCCCCACACCATCACACCTCCTCCTCCATGCTTCACGGTGGGAACCAGGCATGTAGAGTCCATCCGTTCACCTTTTCTGCGTTGCACAAAGACACGGTGGTAGGAACCAAAGATCTCAAATTTGGACTCATCAGATCAAAGCACAGATTTCCACTGGTCTAATGTCCATTCCTTGTGCTCTTTAGCCCAATAAAGTCTCTTCTGCTTGTTGCCGGTCCTTAGCAGTGGTTTCAAACAGCAGCTATTTTACCATAAAGGCCTGCTGCATAAAGTCTCCTCTTAACAGTTGTTGTAGAGATGTGTCTGCTGCTAGAACTCTGTGTGGCATTGACCTGGTCTCTAATCTGAGCTGCTGTTAACCTGCGATTTTTCTGAGGCTGGTGACTCGGATAAACTTATCCTCAGAAGCAGAGGTGACTCTAGGTCTTCCTTTCCTGGGGTGGTCCTCATGTGAGCCAGTTTCTTTGTAGCGCTTGATGGTTTTTGCAACTGCACTTGGGGACACTTTCAAAGTTTGCCCAATTTTTTGGACTGACTGACTAGTGTTGAGCCACCCCCGTAGTGTTCGAGTTCGGTTCGGTTCGTCGAACACCTGTGTGTTCGCCGAACTGTTCGTCGAACTGTTCGTCGAACACCTTCGAACACCGTTAAAACCAATGGCAGGCAAACAAAAACACATAGAAACATATAGAAAACACCTTCAAAGGTGTCCAAAAGCTGACAAACTGCTCAGAAGACATAACTAACACATGGAAAAGTGACAAGTACATATAGTCATGCGAAAATAAAAGAGGTGGAGGAGTAAAAGGAGGGGGAGACACAGATATAGGCATGTCATGCCCTTCTAAAATCCAAAAAGTGAGAAGCCGACACGGCCAGTCCGTTCCTGCCCGTGCCACCTCCGTGTCGCCGGGTTTGTGCCAGAGCCGCGGTGGACCCTGACGGCCAGCCCCCCTCTCCTAATACTGGTGCCTGTCCGCTGGTGGGTCGAGCCCCCCGCGGTGGGGGGGGAGTAACATCTGCAGAAGAAAGACCATCTTCCAGCCAAATTAACATGTCGAATTCTTTTCGTGGACAATGTGATACGATCCCTTTGTTACGGACACGCCCATCGCTACAAATTCCAGATGAGGCACAAAAACAGCAGGTGCTTCAGCGGATATCAAGTGCTCCTTCAAGTGGGCTCTCCTCCACCCCAACTTCAACATCACAAATACTCCAGTCCTCAGAGGTGTCACCCCAATCGCACTTGCTTCCTCACAGCTCCCAAGTCTCCAGCTGCCCGTCTGAGTATGGGGTTACACAGATGGTTGAGTCTGCACAGCTGTTTACTCATACTATAGCCTGGGAAACGGAGGTCTGCTCCAGAGCTTCTGTTAATCCAGACGAGGAAATGATCTGCACTGATGCCCAGAATCTTTATAAGTCGGATCCAGGACCAGATGAAGAAGGTTCTGAGCATAATGTAGACCCTCGTTCCCAAACTGTAACTCCTGTTGGTGGAGACAATGATGAAGATGATGATGAGACTCAAATACCTGATTGGAGCGACAACTTGACTTTTCGGTCAGGGCAGGAAGAGGTTGGCTTTGAGGATGACGGGTGTGATAACACACAGGGTGATGATGACAAGGTTGGAGATCCCACTTACTGTCAACCCACAGTCAGCCAGTCGATGAGGTCACCCGGGCCTTTGCCTGGCCTTTGGGATGTCGCGGTGGTCAGCTCCCTGGCCCGTACCCTGGGGTCACTCTTTAAAAGGGTGGATAATTGTTAATTTTATAAGAGTTTGTGACACCACCTGTGGTATCTGGTGAGAAGCACCAGCGCTGCAGCAGTCCACTGAGGCCCGTGATAAGGCAGCTCGATGGTATAGCTCCCCACAGGTGAAGCTAGGTCTCAGGGCAGCGTATGTAGGGGGAATGCAGGACAGGCGAGACCCAGCTGGGTCAGAGCAAGAACGGAAACGGACACGGTAGTCACTTCAGTACCTTTTACTGGAGGAAATTCAAGCACATCCTGGAGCACTGTAGGGTGAAGGGTGCATATCAGGATCCTCCCCAATGAGCGGGTGTAGGGCCTCCTGTTTCTTGCCTCTGCGCAGTAAGTTTCTGACCTGCCTGGAGCTAGGTCTAACTTTGTCTCTGTCCTGCGCTGGCTGACCTTGTGGTAGGGCCTTCTCTTGAAGTTCACGCTCCCAGTATGCGGGGCCTAAGCGTCTCCTGGCTCTGTTACGTATCAGCACCTTAGCGATCCTGGGACTTGTAGTTCTCCAGGGATTCCGGTTATGCCTTACTGGGTCATAGAGATCCCGGTAAGCTCGGATCCGGTGTCCGGTAAATGCTACGGGGTGAGCTGGTTAAGCTCCTCTGCCCCTTATGTACTAACTCGCCACTCGCCTTCGGCCTACTCGGGCCCTCAATAGGCTATACACACTAACGGCAGCTTGCCGCGCTTCACCGATCTTATGACGCCGGCACACCTTAAGCTCTATCTGGGCTCCCTGAATCTAGCTAGCAGGAGCCTCGTGCTCCACTGCTGAACTATTAACTGAGTTCTCTAGACTAGACTGAGCTCCACTGCAGACTGACCTCTCTTAGGCTTCTCTACTGCAGGAACTCTTCAGAGGAACTGAACTGCCTAGCTCCACCTTCCCTATTTATATCCCTAACGGGCTCCCTCTGCTGGTCTGAGGTGGAAGGTGGAGATGTGTGAATGTTTATGGGGGCCTCT
This sequence comes from Phyllobates terribilis, assembly GCF_046119375.1. NCBI lineage: Eukaryota > Metazoa > Chordata > Amphibia > Anura > Dendrobatidae > Phyllobates > Phyllobates terribilis. Next base: position 291,234,072 of record NW_027362761.1, read on the forward strand.
TGTGGAGGATTCCATCAATACACTCTTCTAGGATCTGTGATACCAAGCGCAGCGGGGCGTCACAGATGCTATTGACGACGAGGTTAGGTTGCGCCTTCCTGGACAGAGACGGAGTACTGGAAGCACGTCAACAACTGCATCCTCAACCACAACTCCGCCTCTGACCACAAGTCGTAGTGGCTCTTCAGGTCGCATGGGCTCTAAGCCTTGCATAGCCTGGGCATTTATTCAGATCGATAAGGATGACCCAACTCGTGTTATCTGTAATATTTGTCACCAAAAGCTAAGTAGAGGCCAAAAAATCCATAGTTTGAGTACTTCATGCATGTACCGTCACATGGATATGAAGCATAAGTTGCAGTGGGAAGCTCACTGTGCTACAATGCGGCCTAGCAGGCTGGGCCAACCACCGTCTGCCCCATCTTGTGCATCCGCGGCCTCTTCATCCTCTGTGACTGGGGGGACAGCAGTCACACATGTTTTTGGACGCAGACCTGCCACCTCTTTACCTGCAACAGCCAGTGTGATTGGCAGGTCGTCAGTTCATTGGGAAGTGGAAACACCTGCTGGTGTTGAGAGCTCTCTGACATCGAGAGCACCACCTTTGGATCAAGGCAACCTAACATGTCCGCCTGCATCTTCCTCACAGACCGGCAGTTTGCCAGGGACACCCTACTCAACCCCGTCAAAGCACAACAGCCAGCCCTCGGTCCCTCAGATGTGGACAAGTTAAAGACCATTTTCTCCTAGCCATGAGAAAGCTAAGAGGTTGAATTTCACCATCTGCAAGCTGTTGGCTACAGAAATGCTGCCTTTCCGCCTGGAGGACACAGTGGATTTTTGAGACCTTATGTCCGTCGCAGTGCCCCAGTACCAGATGCCCAGTCGGCACTACTTCTCAAAGAAAGGTGTGCCTGCGCTTCACCAGCATGTCGCACACAACATCACCGCTTCTTTGAGAAACTCTGTGTGTGACAGGGTGCATTTCACCACAGACACGTGGACGAGTAGGCATGGACAGGGGCGTTACATGTCGCTGACAGGGCACTGGGTAACTATGGTGACAGCAGGACAAGGGGCTGCTGTCCAAGTCTTGCCGTCCCCGCGAGTTGTACTTCAATCCTCTTTATCTAGAAGTTCCTCCACTGCTTCTGCCTCCTCAACCTCCTCTCAGTCCTCCACCTGCACCCAAAGCCTGTCTGGTAATGCCACCTGCTTTCTAACTGCGCACCACCTTACTATGCTGGCAGCAGGGCTCAACGGCATCAGTGTTTACTTTGAAATGTCTGGGAAATGTGAGTCACACAGCTGAGGACTTGTGGTCAGCTCTGGAGACCCAGTTTCATGAATGGTTGTCTCCACTGGACCTGCAACCAGGGAAGGCCGTGTGCGACAATGCTGCAAACCTGGGTGCGGCCCTTCGCCGGGGCAATGTTACACACGTGCCCTGTATGGCTCACGTGTTGAACCTGGTTGTCCATAAATTTTTAGCCCACTATCCCGGACTAGATGGCCTTCTGCAGAGGGCACGGTCGCTGTGTGCTCACTTCCGCCGTTCGCATCCCGCATCTCAACGACTTACATCTCTACAGAAGTCGTTGGGCCTGCCAGTTCACCGGCTGAAATGCGATGTGCCGACACGGTGGAATTCAACTCTGCACATGTTGCAGCAACTGTGGCAGCACCGACAAGCCCTGGTGCAATAGTTTCTGACATATAGCCTGGGCCAACGAGATCCAGAGGTGGGGCAAATCACACAGCAGGAGTGGTCTCAGATCAGGGACCTATGAAGTTGACACGCCCCCTGGGCCGTGGGGTACCCGGAGCCGGGCCGGTAGACGCTGGGGGTTGTAGTCACTGTGGCGGTGACCCGGTCCGTGACCCAGGGCGGTCAATCCAACGGTAATTTGTATATATGGATTTTATAATGTCCGACTACGCCACCTGTGGAGTGCGGCCAAAGGGGCCGCCGCTGCGGAACAGTCCTCTGAAGCTGGTGGTTTTGCTGCAATGGTATTATTACTCACCACAGGAAGAGTGTAGCTTCAGGGCAGTGTGGGTGGATGATGGTGGTTGTAGTGCAGGGAGTCAGTAATGAACACAGAGTCCGTGTGATGCAGTCCCAAGATCTTTACTCACAGTTGTTGCAGTCCAGATTACAGGTACCAGAGCTATCTCACCCGTCGTTCTGTGCGTACTCAGTGAGGGGCTCAGTCCACCCCCAGATAGCTCCGGAGTACTTAGCAGGACCCCCTTCTGTGTGTCCTTTCTCTGGCCTTCTCCCTGCACCTCACACCCAGTGACACTTCTATCCGGTATCCTCGGGCCTTGGCGGGCGACTTGTGTTCCGTCCCCTGGGTCCTATGTGGCTACCTTCTTAGTGAGACTGGTGTGGACTTTTGCCTGCAGTACATGAAATGCTGCAGCCTCCGGTTTCTAGTTGAGCCTTGCTGTTTCTCCTCTAGTTGAGGGACCGGTTCACCTTATCTGGCCTGACCCCTCTACCTCCTGGTAGCAGAGGGAGTACAGGTGGCCTTCTGCACGGTCCGTAGCCCTAGGGTCCCTTCGGTTCCTGGAGCCTTCCTGCTCCCACTCCTCTCTTCTCTCCTTCAGTCCTGGGCCTCCCAGGCTAGGCCCGCCTCCGGAGCAGAGCTCATGCCGAGCCTCTGCTCCTGTCACTTTTCCTCCTCTGACTGGCTTGCTCTTTCTAAGATGGCTTCCTATTTATACTCTCCCTGTCATGTGCTCCCCTAAGCTGCTCCCCTAAGCACCCACTACATAGGATCCTCCCACCAGCTAGGGACCTGGGACTGTGCTCTCCCTTAGGAGCAATCTCGCCCTAACCCCACTGCGGGTATGTGTTGGATGCAGGTGTTAGGGTCCCGAGCCATACGCCTTCCTTACCTGAGGGTGAGATACCACACCTCTGGGTGAGATGCAGTAACTCTGTGGTGACTGCACCCTCAGGGGCGCCACACACCTTTCTGCACAGTTTTGAAATGGCGACGAAGATGTTTAGTGCTGACGACGATGCCATTATCAGCATAACTATCCCGGTGATTTACATGCTGGAGCACACATTAAACAGAATTCAGAGTCAGGTGGTCAGACAAGAGGAGGCGGAGGAAGTAGAGGAGGAGTCGTATGCGGAAGGGATAACATCTCCAAGGTCCAGACGGTTGGCAGCACCAAGGAGGCAGGCATGGGAGGGTGGGGGAGAGGGATTAAACAGGGTGCATGGTAGCAGCCAAACTGTTGAGGAAGGTGCAGGAGCCGAGGAAGAAGTGGAGGATGAACTGGCGATGGGCATGGAAGACTCATCAGATGAGGGAGACCTTGATCACATTTCTGTTGTGCGAGGTTGGGGGGATAGGGCAGAGGAAAGAAGCATGATTCTTACCTCGCTACCAACACAACAAGGACTTGGTCCTATTGGATGCGCAAGACACATGAGTGCCTTCTTGCTGCACTACCTGCAACATGACCCTCAGATTGCAGAATTCGAAGTAATCTCGACTACTGGGTTGCCACACTCTTAGATTCCCTGTACAAAAGTAAATTTGCCGAAATAATTCCTGCCATAAAAAGGGATTGACGCATGCAGGAGTATCTGCAGACGCTGTTGCAGAATCTTACATGTGCTTTTCCACAAAACACCAGTGGTGCACGAAGTGAATCTCACAGTTCTAACTTGCCAACCGCGGGACTGTTGAGTCTTCATCACTCAAACCGTAACAGTAACACAGTATCTGCTGGTAACAGCAATTTTGTGAAATCGTTTCACCACTTTTTTAGACCATCCTTTGCAAGGCCACAGGAGACAAGAAGTCTGACACATAGTCAATGCCTAGAGAGGATGGTGCAGGAGTATCTCCAAGTGAACATCGAAGCCATGACTGTGTCACTGGACCCTTGCTCATTTTGGTATTCCAATCTGGAAAAATGGCCGGAGCTCGCCACTCACGCCTTGGAGATCTTGTCATGCCCTGCAGCCAGTGTTCTCTCTGAACGTGTGTTCAGCGCTGCTGATGGTGTGCTGACAGATAAGCGCACGCGGCTGTCCACTGAGAATGTAGACAGACTCACGTTCATAAAGATGAACAAATCATGGATTCGCAAGGAATTTTCTAATCCTGTGTTATCCTTGGGAGGCTAAAAGCTTGAGGATTTGGTAATATCACCTCACCAACCGTTTTAAGCAACTGTGGGGCAATTGATGCCACTTAACCCTAGAACGCATGACCATAAAAATCTACACTTTCATATACCTGGGGCCTTTTAGGCCCGTGTGCAAATAACATTGAATAACTCAAACTCAAATGACAAACAACTATATACATGAAGAATACCTAGAGTTTCAAAATTCTAACTAAAGTAATCTTGCAGAAAATAGAAAACAATTAACAGGGCGGGACTGCGAGGCCCCAGGTATGCGTTCTAGGGTTAAGTGGTGTCTGTGCCACAATTTTGGGAAAAAATGGAAACTCTTTTTGGAGTCCCCTTGCTGTGTCTTACGTGACGTTGGCATCGTCAATTCCAGGTGGGTTGGGTCGCTCCCCCCCCCCTTTTAACTGTAAGAAACTACATACACTATGGCTTGGGGTAACACAGATGATTGAGTCTGAAGAGCTGTTTACTCAGAGGTCTGCTCCAAATCTTCAGTGTCTGCTAGTCAGCGTAGAATTTTTAACTGCATCTAGCCTAGGCAATACTTTGGGCGTAGTAGCCCAGCTGCGAAGCAAGCTGCACCGCCTGTGTATCTAATAAGAATTTTTAAATGCATCTAGCCTAGGCAGACTGTGGGGACCCCCAACCAAACCCAGACGCTCAGCCCCCCTACCGCCCCCCTTTCCTTGACAATACAATAATGTAACTCTTACAACTGGATGGGTGAGGATCGGTCACAGCTTTATTAACTCTTTATACTCATTCCATTAGAAAGACATTTTATTTCTAAAATAATTCAGCTTGTTGCAGCATGCCCTGGGTCTCCACTCCGGCAACTTGGCCAACAAGTGTAACTCTCCAACATGTCCTTTCTATTTCCAGGCCACGGAGGATCCTGCGTACTCGTATGCAGGACTCTGACCCCCACCCATCACTCTTAAAGCTTGTTCCACTCCGTCCTGGAGTCCTGACAGGAATATGTCCAGTCCAATATCCATTAAGTGAACACCGTCGGGCCGTATGAGGCCTGCTTTATCTCCTGCCAGTTGTCGGTGTCGTACCACTACACCGCCTCTGTCTCTTCTAAATTTTGCCATCCGAATATTTATTACCCGCCTTGTCCGTTCGATGGCCGTGATGTCTCGCGCACCTTGCCATACCGCTATCGGCACAATCTCTGACCATACTATAGCTAGTTTTGTGAAAAATTCTCTGAAGCGCTCAGTGTCTAGTTTCATTATTGCCATTAGTTATGCGCTCTTGTGATGACCTAGGTTGTTTCCCCCGGCCTGTATAACTAAGATGACCAGACATCTTGCCTCTCTCCCTACCTTGATTACCTCCATTAGTACCTGTGGCCATAGCAGGCCTCTAATACCTCTCCAGTTGAAATATGTGTTATGAAACTCTAATTTCCTCCCACCTGGGCGGACTTTCGCCCTTTAATCTGCCCAATATATATACGAGTGGCCTATCACCCACACTGTTGGCTTAGCGTCACCTGTAAAAGAAACAAACCACGTTAGGATAACAAGTCCGGTCTTATGTATCTTGCCAAACACGTGGATCACCATCTCTCTATCCTCTGAACTTCGGTTTCTGACAGTCCTGCTCTTGCTGCTTCTGTGGCCGCGCCTATGCGGAATGAGTGTGTCCCGTAATCTTTGGGGTGGTTCCCTGCTGATGTTATGCATTTATTAAATATAGCTTGGAACTGGTATCTTGATAATGGCGTCCCATCAATGTGTGATAGGAACAAATTACTTTGTGATCTGATGGTTAGATATGGTTTTACTATTGTTACCCGACTCAGTGTACAGTTTGTGGGTTGTAGAAGTACCCAAGTGCTCCTGCCCGCTGGAACCATTTTCGATTTGTGTATGCGTAGACGTATTGCATTATTGCCTATGACTACGTCCTGGTGTAATAAGCCTCCACTGGTGCTAATTTTGGATTGAGGGACTAATTCGCTTATGCATAGCGCCCCGTAGAAGGCGATCACAAATGCAGTAGACAGTAGTGTTGCTTCAAATTGTGAGTGTCATGTTAATGGTGTTAGGGATATGATGTGAGAAATCAGTTTTAGTGACACGGGACGGGACGTCTACACTCCTGACTTGGCTGACCCCTTTTCCACCCTTTTATGGATTGTCTGATGATGAATCTTTGTCACATCTCCCCAATTCAGTAGTTGGAAGTGAAATGCTACTCCGGTCAGACACCGCTGCGCTGACGCCCCTGATATGCCCCTTATCATTAGCTGGTGGAGAAATTCTATGGTGACTTGTCATCTGGCTTGTTCACATTAGTCAACCCGTCTGCCTGCTACTAGTCGTGTCCACTCTTCCCATGCCTTACCGTATGCTTGCCACATCGACGGGGCAACTGACGCTCTGATTAATGGCATCAACTATTCGCCACTAGATCCCATAGGGAAGGTTGGCAACTGTTGTCCCGATGGGTGGGCATTGTGGAAGAGCTCTGTGAAAATCTGCCAATTGAATTGTTATAAAGCGTTAGCAGCAGCTTTAGACCCCTCAGCATAGTGGCTAGCGCGGACCCATACATTGTGTTTTAGGCACAGGAATGCTAGCCTGGGTAGTAGGCCTAGCACTGGGAGAGACGATGATGCCATCTTATTAATGCAGTGCGCTAAGCTGGTGTTTTTTGTTATGAAGCGTATATTTTTGTAAGCCAGGAGCGCGCCCCATATTTCTATTGCTACCACTATTGGGAAGAAAAATTATTTTCAGGGCTAGATGCAGCGAAAAATTATTATTAATTGAAAAGCTGGTGGAGCTTGGTATAGATGGCCTAATAAAATTGAGACCCACACACTGCTAGAAGGCCAAATATTTTTTCAGAGTTAGATGCAGAAAAAAATTATATTCAGTTTGCAACCTGATGGAGGTCAGTATAGATGGACTAATAGAACAAGTCCCACACACTGCTAGAAGGCCAAATATTTTTTCAGAGGTAGATGCAGACAAAAAATTATTTTGAATTTGCAACCTGATGGAGGTCAGTATAGATGACTAATAGAACAAGTCCCACACACTGCTAGAAGGCCAAATATTTTTTCAGTGCTAGATGCAGAAAAAAATTATATTCAGTTTGCAACCTTATGGAGGTCAGTATAGATGGACTAATAGAACAAGTACCACACACTGCTAGAAGGCCAAATATTTTTTCAGAGGTAGATGCAGAAAAAAATTATATTAAATTATATTCAGTTTGCAACCTGATGGAGGTCAGTATAGATGGACTAATAGAACAAGTCCCACACACTGCTAGAAGGCCAAATATTTTTTCAGAGGTAGATGCAGACAAAAAATTATTTTGAATTTGCAACCTGATGGAGGTCAGTATAGATGGACTAATAGAACAAGTCCCACACACTGCTAGAAGGCCAAACATTTTTTCAGAGCTAGATGCAGAAAAATATTATATTCAATTTGCAACCTGATGGAGGTCAGTATAGATGGACTAATAGAACAAGTCCCACACACAGCTAGAAGGCCAAATATTTTTTCAGAGGTAGATGCAGAAAAAAATTATATTCAGTTTGCAACCTTATGGAGGTCAGTATAGATGGACTAATAGAACAAGTCCCACACACAGCTAGAAGCCCAAATATTTTTTCAGAGGTAGATGCAGAAAAAAATTATATTCAGTTTGCAACCTTATGGAGGTCAGTATAGATGGACTAATAGAACAAGTCCCACACACAGCTAGAAGCCCAAATATTTTTTCAGAGGTAGATGCAGAAAAAAATTATATTCAGTTTGCAACCTGATGGAGGTCAGTATAGATGGACTAATAGAACAAGTCCCACACACTGCTAGAAGGCCAAATATTTTTTCAGAGCTAGATGGAGACAAAAAATTATTTTGAATTTGCAACCTGATGGAGGTCAGTATAGATGGAATAATAGAACAAGTCCCACACACTGCTAGAAGGCCAAATATTTTTTCAGAGCTAGATGCAGACAAAAAATTATTTTGAATTTGCAACCTGATGGAGGTCTGTATAGATGGACTAATAGAACAAGTCCCACACACAGATAGAAGGCCAAATATTTTTTTAGAGCTAGATGCAGACAAAAATATATTCAGTTTGCAACCTGATGGAGGTAAGTATAGATGGACTAATACAACAAGTCCCACACACAGCTAGAAGCCCAATATTTTTTCAGAGGTAGATGCAGAAAAATATATATTCAGTTTGCAACCTGATGGAGGTCTGTATAGATGGATTAATAGAACAAGTCCCACACACAGCTAGAAGCCCAATATTTTTTCAGAGGTAGATGCAGAAAAAAATATATTCAGTTTGCAACCTGATGGAGATCTGTATAGATGGATTAATAGAACAAGTCCCACACACAGCTAGAAGCCCAATATTTTTTCAGAGGTAGATGCAGAAAAAAATATATTCAGTTTGCAACCTGATGGAGGTCAGTATAGATGGACTAATACAACAAGTCCCACACACAGCTAGAAGCCCAATATTTTTTCAGAGGTAGATGCAGAAAAAAATATATTCAGTTTGCAACCTGAGGGAGGTCTGTATAGATGGATTAATAGAACAAGTCCCACACACAGCTAGAAGCCCAATATTTTTTCAGAGGTAGATGCAGAAAAAAATATATTCAGTTTGCAACCTGATGGAGGTCTGTATAGATGGATTAATAGAACAAGTCCCACACACAGCTAGAAGCCCAATATTTTATCAGAGCTAGATGCAGAAAAAAATTATATTCAATTTGCAACCTGATGGAGGTCAGTATAGATGGACTAATAGAATGATGCTATGCCCAAAAGATTTTACTTCACTAGGTGCAGTAAAAAAATTGGTATTCTATACACAGGTGGTATATCTTGCAACACAGATAGGCTACTCCACTGACTAACACACTCTGCAATAGGCCAAAAAGGATTAGCTTTGCTAGATTCAGCCAAATGCTGTGAAAAAAACTTGCACAGCACTGGCACAGACCTGCCTGGCAAAAACTGATAGGAACTCATGTAACCTAGTCCTGAAAAGGACTCCAATTACAATTAGTCTTTACTCCCACAATCTATCTATTTAAGAGCACAGACCTGTCTGATAAAAGTCATAGGAAATGCTGTAACCTAGTCCTTAAAAGGACTGCAATCACAACTATTCCCTACTCCCAAGCTATCTGTAGATTTGTGCGAAAATTGGCTTGAAATTAACAAGGTATAGCGCACACAGCAACAGCGGTGCCGTCTAACACGCAGCTGCAGCAGTGAGAAAATGGTGGCGACGGGGAAAATGGCTTGGTCTTATAGGGCAAGGACATGTGACATACACTGCCAATGACACATGCCCTTGCTTGTGTGAAAAAAAGCACTTCGCTCAGTGTGTGCGCTGCTGATAGGCTGACAGATTGCACCTCCCCATGCAAATGCGGGAAAGAGAAAAAAAAATGGAGATCTTCATTGTTCCTGCAGAGATCCATCCCCTGCCCCTCCCCCCACCCCGCTGTACACTCAAACTGCGTATTAACATTAATTTTCATCATTACTGAGAAAAAATCCAGTTATGATTTTGGTGCACGAACAGTTATCGAACATAACCTCGAACAGCCGAATTTTTGTCAAATTGTTCGTGTTCGCCGAATGGCTCGAACACCGCCCAAAACAGCTCGAATTTGAGATTGGCGAACAGTTCGAGTAGAACAATGCTCATCTCTATGACTGACCTTCATTTCTTAAAGTAATGATGGCCACTCATTTTTCTTTACTTAGCTGCTTTTTTCTTGCCATAATACAAATTCTAACAGTCTATTCAGTAGGACTATCAGCTGTGTATCCTCCTGACTTCTGCACAACACAACTGATGGTCCCAACCCCATTTATAAGGCAAGAAATCCCACTTATTAAACCTGACAGGGCACACCTGTGAAGTGAAAACCATTTCTGGTGACTACCTCTTGAAGCTCATCAAGAGAATGCCAAGAGTGTGCAAAGCAGTCATCAAAGCAGAAGGTGGCTACTTTGAAGAACCTAGAATATAAGACATATTTTCAGTTGTTTCACACTTTTTTGTTAAGTATATAATTCCACATGTGTTAATTCATAGTTTTGATGCCTTCAGTGTGAATGAGAAGGTGTGTCCAAACTTTTTGTCTGTACTGTATATAACTGGCAGATTTAAAATAAACAAAAACTGGATTATTCGGGTGAGCAGTGGTAATAAAATATCAGCAAAAACTGGCCCCTGTGACCTGATGACAATTCCCTTTTAAGTACAGGTACAGACAATAATTAGGTACTCCAAAGAACATGAAGATAATAATTTCTTTATTGAGGTAAGCAATGATTGTATATTAGAATAGAATCCATTGAATAGTAATGTGTAAATGTATAGAATGTAGCCAATAATTAAAGAAAAATGCTTCATGCAGCATATGACGCTTTTCAGAAATAGCCCCTAGGGAACCAAACTGTTGAGCTGCAGTATTGTCTCGAAGGAAACAAACAGCTAATGCTTGAGATTGGAAATCCTAAGGGACAGCAGAATATAAAGGGAAAATGGAAAACATATCAATGTCAACTTGGGTTTTAAATGGGCCACAATTAAAGATGCATCTCAAAATCATTTTGTCTATTTCTCTTAAGCTTTGGCAGTTGATTGTTTCTCTCTCTCTCCTTCACCCAATTTATTTGGTTGAGATAAGAGTTTTGTTTTCTCATGCTTAGCCTATGCTCATGTTGTGAAACTTGTCAGAAATTGATAGGCAGCTGTTACAGATATAGTTCTCTGTGAATTGTTTTATGTAAAGAAGAGATTCAATTCTTTTATGGCTATGGTAGATTTTTGTAATTGCAGTACATATAAATGTAATATACAATATACAATAAATATACTGTATATATATGTGTATGCTGTATATATATACAGTATATACAACCCCTGGCAAAAATTATGGAATCACCGGGCTCGGAGGATGTTCATTCAGTTGTTTAATGATGTTGAAAAAAAGCAAATCACAGACATGGCACAAAACTAAATTCATTTCAAATGGCAACTTTATGGTTTTAAGAAATACTAAAACAAATCAAGAAAAAAAATGAGGTACTCAGTAAGGGTAATTTTTTTAACACCAATCAGAGGGAAAAAAAATATGGAATCACTCAATTCTGAGGAAAAAATTATGGAATCCTGAAAAAGAAACACACAAAAGAACATTCCAATACATCACTTTTATTTTTTTGCACTGCCTCTGGCTTTAATAACAGCTTGGTTGAGAATAGCCAAATTCTAAAAGCTGAGTTTCTTGAAGACTGTTTCACATCAAAAGTCATACATCATGGCAAGACTACAGAGGTAGTTACACTGCATCAGCAAGGTTTTTCCCAGACAAAGATTTCAAAACAGACTGTGGTTTCAAGATGTACTGTCCAAGCACTTTTAAAGAAAAATAAAGAAATAGGCAATGTTAATAATTTGGAGTGAATCAGATGGATTTATGAAAGTATTGTATGATGGATAGGTTGGATAGGTGTCTGCCTGTATTTCGCAGCATTATGCAACCAAGAAATGGGCATCAATGAGAATCATAGAAGCAATGATTGGCCAGGGAAAAAGTGCAGCAGGAGAAAGACACATCAAACTAACTTCCCTTTGACATTGGAAGATGTCTAGCAGTACCATCAGCTAGAAACTGTCAGCAACCAATGGGACCTAGCTACACCCATGTATTGTTTAGTGAAGTCTGGTCAGAATTGGTATTCATGAAAGCATTGCGTCCAAAAGCTATACCTTAGAAATGTAAACAAGCCCAGACTCAACTGTACATAAAAATGTAGGAACTGGGGAAGGAAAAAAAAGGCAGCAGGTGCTCTGGACTAGAACCATCATAAGTACCTGAATATATCACCAAAACCACCATCAGCACAAAAATACATCAGCAGAAATATAACAGTACAATAGCGATGATCGAGCATGCTCGTTACTCAAGATTTACGAGCATGCTCGGGCGAGCACTTTTTATCTTTAGCGTGCTCGGGCATTAAGTTTTCGTCGCTCCCTGAACATGATTTGCGACTGTTTGACAGCTTTAATACATGTGAGGAATGCTTGTTTTTCTAGCATTCCTCACATGTATTAAAGCTGTCAAACATTCGCAAATCATGTTCAGGGAGCGACGAAAACATAACGCCCGAGCACGCTAAAGATAACAAATGCTCGCCCGAGCATGCTCGTAAATCTCGAGCAACGAGCATGCTCGATCATCACTACAGTACAGACATACAGCATCGCAACCACGATCAGTACTCTGCTGACCATAAGAGCTTACACTTGACAGGAAAGAGGAGACCTCGCTGACCATATCAGCTTTCACTCAATAGGAGAGAAAGAGAGGACTCTGCTGACCATAAGAACTTAAACTTTACAGGAAAAAGAGAGAGGATCACATTGACCATAAGAGCTGATGATCGATCTGCTCATCTCTAATCTTTTCTGATTGTAGTCATTCTCTTTCTATTCTTCTTCATTTGGCCCATATGCCATGAAGACTTTTCCTATTTGCAGCTTATTCACTGCAGACTACCATCTTCTCCGGTCTTCTGCAGAACATCCTGACATGGTGCCCTTAAAAATAATAGTGTGATTAGAATGAATCCTGAATAAAAAAATATGCCCTATGCTGTATCCCTGAATCATTGCCACTTACTCTGCTCCCTGCACAAAATATGTCCCCCACACTACAGTCTCATATAAAATATTGCATCCACGCCGTAATCCCGCGAATGCGCCCTGCACTCGTGTGGTTATGAGTACATTATCCACCCATCTATGGGCAGTGTCTTCATCCTATTTCTGCGCAGGTGCGTCACTGTGCAGAATTGAAGCTATTGTATTAATTTAGTCTTCACTTTTCGTCATTCAATTTGCATTTTGTCAAATGAGAAAAAACTATTAACAACTCTATTTTTAAAACCTCGTAAACAGGTTATAGTACTTTCAGGTGATGAGAGAGCTAATAGGGCCATTATGGGTTCAGGTTTATAGAAACGACTATAAGAGATGGGTAGGACTAATCGTTCCTACCCTCAAATCCAGCAGATGCAGCTGATATGGAAAGGGCAGCAAAGCTTCTCACAATTGTCTGGGAGCAGAGGTGGAAGCATCTCTGATACTTGTGTCTGAGAGGGATGATGGTTAGTGATGATTGAGCACTAAAATGCTCGGGTGCTCATTACTCGTAATTGTAATGCTCGGGTGCTCGACCCGAGTAACGAGCCCAATGTAAGTCAATGTGAAAGTCGAGCATTTTTCAGGCGGGCACCCCTCAGAGGTCTTGAGGGGGCCTAAAAATTGCCCAAATCAATGGGAACAGTGCTAAAATGATATGAGAAATGCATGGCGAAGACCACTGGAAGCATCTCTGACTACCAGGTCACTGCTGTGAACAATATTGTCAGAGTATTGCGGACTCACAATAAAACATACAAAAATGAAACCGAAATGGATTTTCCTGGAAAAAATGTTAAGGAACATTCTTTCCACGTTAATGACTTTATATAAGGCAGAATAAATAGCCAAAAACAAAAATGCTCCTTCACACCTTTGTGTCACGGGTGTATCAGAGGTGACAGACAGTCGCCCTGCAGTGGTTTGCAGGAGATCTCCACGTTTGGCAATGCAGTTAGGACCCAGTGACTACCTTCCTTTAGTCTGGGTGTATATATACCTGGTGTGTCTAGGTGGGCGTCGCCGGTTATACTCATTTCTACTTGGAACTTGGCTGTAGCAGCATCACGGCCTCTCTAGAGTCTTGAGGCCATGAGCCCAGTTGGAGTTCTTCTAAAGCTGAGTTTTTGTTCCCCTGTGTTGTCTTCCCCTTTTGTCCTTAGAGTGCTAGCGGAGGTTGATTAGTGGTCATCTCCTTCAACCCCCAGCTATAGCTTTATGCCAGGGATAGTAGGGCAAGGCACGTGATCGGCAACTGCTGCAAAGGCTGTATAGGGACGTTAGAGGAAGACAGGGTGATGCTAGTCCAGATTAGGAGGTCACCTCGTCCCCCTTTCCCTAGTGTCTGGGCTCAATTTCCCTTTCCCCTCTATGTTGCACTCACACCTGGCGTGACACTTGGCCTATGTTCAAACAAACCGTTTTTGATGCATTTTTGCACTTTTGCATTGCTTTCAACTGTGAAAAATACATTCACCAGTAAATGTCATTTTAATATTTTATTACCTTATATCGCCATGTGGTGTGTGAGACATGATCAAACAAATCCTGTTTCATTTATGAAGGAGGGACTGTGAAAGTCACAAAGCCTATTTTTAAAAGGCCATCAGGCAGGCCAAAACTATTTTTAGAGGGCCAGCAGTCGTCCCTCACTATTGTTAGAGGGCCATCAGCGGGCTATGCTTTGTTGTTACCATTATTAAGGAGTGGGTCTCCTATACTGTTATTATGTATGCAGTGACTGAAAGGGCTGCCAAAAATTAGTACGCACTCCAATACCCCTTTGAAGAGACGTCGAGGAGGGCCTCATTAAAAAAATTGTTCCCATTATTAAGAAGTGGGTCTCCAATAGTGGTAATGCCCATGCAGTGACTGCAAGGGATGCCAAAACATTGAATGTGAAGCGTATACCTATGTCTGGATGTGAAGAGGTGCATGGGAATAGACGCCCAAAAAAAATCACTGGATTTGACTCTATGTTCCGATGCTATCATCCGGTGTTGTCGAGAAGTTTGGCCCAATCCAGCCCTTGTTCATTTTGATAGAGTCAGCCTGCCAGCTTTTTCAGTTGTCAGGTGAATGCGCCTATCAGTAATAATGCACCCAGTGGTGCTAAAGACCCGCTCTGACAAAACGCTAGCAGCAGGGCAGGCCAGAACCTCCAAGGCATAGAGAGCCAGTTCATGCCACATGTCCAGCTTGGATACCCAATAATTATAAGGCACAGAGGAATCACGGAAAACGTTGGTAAGGTCGACAAGGTACTCCTTCAGCATCTTCCAAAACGTTTCCCTCCTTGTCAGAGTACCCCACGCTTCAGGGCCCGGGCGCTGGGAGGGTCTAAGAAAACTGTCCCACACCTTTGACAGTGATCCCTTGCCTCTGATGCATCGTATTTGTGTCTCCCTCGCCTGAACTCCTTGATTGTCCAACGAACTGTGAGCTCTGCCACCAGCGCTTTCAGATGGGAACTTTTTTAATAATTCCTCAACAAGGGCCTTCTGATACTGCAACATTTTATTAGACCTCTCAACCACGGGAAGGAGAATGTCATGCAAGGTGTGGTAAAGACTAAGTGCAACATGAAGGGAAGAGGGAAGGGAGCCTAGACACTAGGGAAAGGAGGAGTGGAGAATTCCTAGGCTGATCTGAAATCACCCTGTCTCCCCTAACGTCCCTGTATTTCCCTAGAGCTTGGCTCTGGATAGGGAAGGGGGATGAGCACTAGTCAGTCCCCACTAACAACTAAAGATAACAAGGGAGAAAAACACGGGGGAAAGTAACTTAGCTTGAGCCGACTTCAGAAAGATTACACCACATATCCTCCTAGCACCAGAGAGGAAGTAAACAGACTGCAGTAGCTCCAAGCCTTCAAAAGAAACATGTGAATATCATCGGCACCTCCCTGTAGCAAACAAAGTATTTAAACACCCAGGTCTGGGTGTCAGTTAGCAGGGGGGAGAGGTAGCCTCTGCGTCCTAGAGTGATACAGATCTAAGAAGGTGTCTGTAATGCCAAATGAAGAGATTCTCTGCAACCAACTGCAGGGAGACTGTCACATCGGATACCCCCGTGACAGTATCCCTCCTCTACGAGTGGCCTCCGGACACTCAGGACCAGGTTTCTCAGGATAAGAGGTGTGTAATAAATGAACAAACCTGGGAGAGTTCACCTCTGATACTGAAACCCACATCCTCTCTTCTGGACCATAACCCTTCCAGTGCACCAAGTATTGTAGGGAATGACGTTGGAGACGAGAATCTACAATCCTCGAAATCTGAAACTCCAGATTACCATCAATAATTATTGGGGGCTACGGTAGGGGTGAGGGTTCTAGAGATTCCACATATTTCTTGAGTAAGGACCTGTGGAAAACATTGTGGACCTTATGTGCCTGAGGAAGCTCAAGACAAAACGCTGCTGGGTTAATGATGGCGGTTATTTTATAGGACCAATAAACCTAGGTCCCAGCTTCCAAGAAGGGACTATAACCCCTTTCTGGCCCAGGGCATACTAATACGTATCTGTGCCCTGAGCCTTATGGGCCTGATACGTATTAGTACGCCCTGGCGATTTCGCCCGCACACAAGCAGTGCGGGCAAGATCGCTGCCGGGTGTCAGCTGATTGTTACAACTGACACCTGGTGCTATGTGCAGGGAGCGGTCCCGCACTGCTCCCTGCACATTAACCCCCGAAATGCTGCAATTGAAATCGATCGCAGCATTCCGGTGGCAAGAGGAGGTAAGTGCTATACTTACCTTCTCTGCTGGCGTCCCGCGGTGTCTGTGTCCGGTCCCGGATGTTGCCATGGTGACCCGATGTCATCATGACAACATCCGGGTCACCAGGAGGCAGGAAGTTGCTTTGGTCATGCGTAGTGCACAACCAAAGTAACTTTTCCCTGTGCAGCGCTGACAGGCTGCATGGCATAGGGAGCTGCTGCTCTCTATGCTATACAGCCGATCAGGCTGCAAAAAGTCCCATAGTGGGACAAAGTTTAAAAGTAATAAAAATGTCAGAAAGTGAAAAAAAAATATAAAAAAATTGTAAATATATATATATATATATATATATATATATATATATATATATATATATTGTACCAATAAATAAATAATCTTATGAATAAATAAACCAATAAAAGTACACATATTTTGTATTGTCGCATCCAGAACGACCTGACCTATAAAACTGTCCTGCTAGTTAACCCCTTCAGTGAACACGGTATAAAAATAAATAAAAAACAAAACATAAAGCGATGTTTTATCATCATACCGCCAAACAAAAAATGGAATAAAACGCGATCAAAAAGACGAATGTAAATAAAAATGGTACCATTGAAAACGTCATCTTGTCCCGCCATACAGCTCCAATGGCCGAAAAATAAAAAAGGTATATCTCTCAGAGTAAAGCGATGCAAAAACAATTCTTTTTCTATAAAATAGTTTTTATTCTGTAAAAGTGCCAAAATATAAAAAGAATATATAAATACGGTACCGCTGTAAACGTACTGACCCGAAGAATAAAGCTGCCTTATCAATTTTACCACATGCAGAACGGCATAAAAAAAAAAAAATCCCTGAATTGTTCGTTTTGTTTATTCTGCCTTCTAAAAATCAGAATAGAAAGCGATCAAAAAATGTCATGTGCCCGAAAATGGTAGCAATAAAACGTCAACTTATCCCGCAAAAAACAAGCCATCACATGACTCTGTCGACCGAAATATGGAAATATGGCAAAATTATAGCTCTCAAAATATGGCGATGCAAAAACTAGTCTTTGCAAAAAATGCGTCTTTTAGTGTGTGACAGCTGTCAATCATAAAAACCCGATATGAATCTGGCATCGCTGTAATTGCACCGACCCGAATAATAAAGACGTCTAATCACTTATACCGCACGAGGAACGGCGTAAAAAATTAACTTTAGGGTTAGGATTGTGCTAGGGTTAGGGTTGTGCTGGGGTTAGGGTTAGGTTTGTGCTAGGGTTAGGGTTGTGCTAGGGTTAGGGTTAGGGTTCTGCTAGGGTTAGGGTTGGGCTAGGTTTAGGGTTGTGCTAGGGTTAGGGTTGGGCTAGGGTTAGGGTTGTGCTAGGGTTACGGTTGTGCTAAGGTTAGGGTTGTGCTAGGGTAAGTCTAGGGTTAGGGTTAGGCTAGGGTTAGGCTAAGGTTAGGGTTAGGTTAGGGTTAGGCTAGGGTTAGAGTTGGGCAAGGGTTGGGCTAGGATTAGGGTAGGATTAAGGTTAGGGTTGGGGTTGGGATTTTTTCAGAAATAAAGAAAAAAAATGGCGACGATATGGCGACTAATGTTGAGCGCAAGTGCTCGCTACTTGAGTTTGCATTGGGTGCTTGGGTATGCACCGAGTATAGCGGGTGCTCGAGTGACATGCTTGAGTCTCCATCCCAAATGTTTTGCAGCTGTTATACAGCCAAAAAAAACTCACGGGGATTGTCTGCCATGCACGAGCGATCCCCGCAAGTTTTTTTGGGGGTGTCTAATAACTGTGAAACATGCGGGGCAGGGACTCGAGCATGTCACTTGAGCACCCATGATACTAGGAGTATACTCGAGTACCCGACGCAAACTCATATAGCGTGCACTTGCACTTAAGACTAATGACAACTTATTCAATATGATGACCTAATGTTATCAAATTCTATGTCTTACCTCTGGGTTCAAAATGTTCACTATACCCCTTGATAAAATCCTGGAGGGGTGTAGCTTCCAAAATGGAGTTACTGGGGGGGGGGTGGTTTCCACTATTTAGGCACATCAGGGTCTCCCCAAATGCAACATGGCGTCCGCTAATTTTTCAAGCAAATTTAACATTCAAGAAGTCAAATGGCACTCAGGAGAAATTGAAAAACAAATTCCATGGTGCAATTTCTCCTACTACCCTTATGAAAATGCAAAATTGGGGGCTGAAAAACATTTCTGTTGAAAAAATGTGAAAATTTTATTTTTACGGTTCAATGTTATAAACTTCTGTGAAGCACATGCGGGTTCAGGGTGCTCAACACACATCTAGATAAGTTCCCTAAGGGGTCTAGTTTCCAAAATGGGTTCACTTGTGGGGGGTTTTCACTGTTTAGGCACATCAGGGGCTCCCCAAACGCAACATGGCGTCCGCTAATTATTCAAGCAAATTTTACATTCAAGAAGTCAAATGGCACTCCTTCCCTTCCGAACCCTGCCGTGCCCCCAAACAGTGGTTTTCCCCCACATATGGGGTATCAGCTTACTCAGGAGAAATTGCACAACAAATTTCATGCTGCAATTTCTCCTGTTACCCTTGTGAAAATGCAAAATTGGGGGCTGAAAAACATTTTTGTTGGAAAAATGTGAAAATTTTATTTTTACGGCTCAATATTATAAACTTCTATGAAGCACCTGGGGGTTCAAGGTGCTCACAACACATCTAGATAAGTTCCCTGGGGGGTCTAGTTTCCAAAATGGTGTCACTTGTGGGGGGTGTCCACTGTTTAGGCACATCAGGGGCTCCCCAAACGCAACATGGTGTCCGCTAATTATTCAAGCAAATTTTACATTCAAAAAGTCAAATGGCGCTCCTTCTCTTCCGAACCCTGTTGTGTGCCCAAAGAGTGGTTTTTCCTCACATATGGGGTATCTTCATGCTCACGGGAAAATGCACAACAAATTTTGGGGTCCATTTTTTACCTGCTACCCCTGTGAAAAGAAAAAAATTTGGGTCTAAAGTAACATTTTTGTGAAAAAAGTTAAATGTTCATTTTTTTCTTCCACTTTCCAAAAATTCTTGTGAAGCACCTGAAGGGTTAATAAACATCTTGAATGTGGTTTTGAGCACCTTGAGGGGTGCATTTTTTAGAATGGTGTTACTTTTGGGTATTTTCTGTCATAAAGGCCCCTCAAAGTCATGTCAAATGTGATGTGGTCTCTAAAAAAATGGTTTTGGAAATTTTGTTGTAAAAATGAGAAATCGCTAGTCAATTTTAACCCTACTAAAAAAAAATGTTGGTTCCAAAATTGTGCTGATGTAAAGTAGACATGTGGCAAATGTTATTTATTAACTATCTTGTGTAACATATCTCTCTGATTTAAGGGCATAAAAATTAAAATTTTGAAAATTGCTAAATTTTCAAAATTTTCGCCAAATTTCCATTTTTTTCAAAAATAAACGCAAGTGATATCGAATAAATTTTTACCACTATAATGAAGTACAATATGTCATGAAAAAACAGTCTCAGAATCAGAGGGGTCCGTTGAAGCATTCCAGAGTAATTACCTCATAAATTGACAGTGATCACAATTGTAAAAATTGGCCCGGTCATTGACGTGCAAACCACCCTTGGGGTAAAGGGGTTAAACTTGATATTCCTGGTAGACAACCACACAAAGTCATTCATATTCAGATCCGGACCTGGCAAGCGCTTTCTGTCAGCAATACGTTTATACCTGTCTCCCATGATCTTTAAATTACTCTGAATCCCCGTCACACCGAGGAGAGCTATGAAGCAAAATGTTCCTCCTCTGTAACTCCTGATGCTCCTCCCACTCTAAAGTTACCAAACTGTGGATGGCAACCATATGCACCAAAAAACAGTGACCTGCCAGTAGATTTTTGATGATGATTATTAATGCCAAATTCTGCCAGCGGTAAGTAGGAAGCCCAATCCTCCTGATTTTTGGAGAAGAAACACCTGAGGTAGGTCTCCAAATTCTAATTCATGTGCTCGGTCTGTCCATTCGACTGAGGGTGGAAGGCAGAGGAAAAGGACAGCTGCACCCCCAGTCGAGAACAGAATGATTTCCAGGACAGGACTTGGAAATAAACTGGATCCCCCGAACTGACAACACATCAGAGGGAACCCCGTGAAGCTTCACAATCTCATTTATAAAAATCTGAGCAAGTATCTTGGCATTTGGAAGTGCAGGTAATGTGACGAGGTGAACCATTTTACTGAATCTATCTACAACCACCAAAACCATCATTTTGCCTGCAGAAACCGGTAGGTCAGTAATAAAATCCATGAACAAGTGTGTCCGTGGCCTGTTAGGGATAGGTAGCGGAAGAAGAGTACCAGACGAATGGGTATGCAAAACCTTAGAACGTGCGCAAATACTACAAGCAGATATGTGTTCAATCACATCCCAATGCAACAAAAACAACAAGAGAGGAGGACCATGGTTTCCTTACCACCTGGATGACCAGCAAGCACAGAGTTGTGATGTTCCTTAATTATTTTGCGGTACACATTAGATGGTACAAATAACCTTCCTGAAGGGCAGGAGGGAGGGGTGTCCCCCTGTGCCTCCCTCCAGTTCAGGATAAAGTGCCGAATTGACTACCCTTTCTGTAATATCGGGGAAGGGTTCACATGGTCACCACCACCAGGGAAGCTCCGGGACAAAGCATCAGCCTTGACATTTTTGACCCCTGGACGAAAAGTGACAACAAAATTGAACCTAGTAAAAAAGAGGGACCATCTGGCTTGCCTAGGGTTGAGACATTTAACTGATTGGAGATATGACAGGTTCTTATGGTCAGTAATAACAGTAATAGGATGGACAGCCCCATCCAACCAACGTTACCATTCTTTGAATGCAATTATGCCACGTTATAATTTCTCTCAGCCAAAGACAATTTTTTAGAAAAGAAAGTGCAAGGACGGCATTTACCAGGGGACGGACCCTGAGACAACACAGCCCCAACCCCCACATCTGACGCATCAACTTCAACAATAATGGGTTGCGAAACATCGGGTTGACTGAGTATAGGTGCCGTGGCAAAACAATTCTTAAAGGAAGAAAAAGCCTGGTGGGAGGCATCCGACCATTTGGAAAAATCAGACCCCTTCCTAATTATGTCAGTAAGGGGTTTCACGATTACTGAGTAATTTTGGATGAATTTCCTGTAAAAGTTAGTAAAGCCCAGAAAACGTTGCAGAACCTTCAGGTTCTCGGGATGGTCCCAATCAAGAACTGCACGGAAGTTCTACGGATCCATCCGAAAACCCGAAGATGACAACAGGTACCCCAAAAACTGCACCTCCTGAATGGCAAAAACACAATTTTTCAGTTTGGCATATAGTTTGTTATCCCTTAATATCTGAAGCACCAGCTTAACATGCCCCGGATGTGTCTCCAAATCAGGTGAGTAAACCAAAATATCATCCAGATAGACCACCACAAACCTCCCCAACAAATGATGGAAAATATCATTCATGAAATGCTGGAACACTGCAGGTGCATTGGTCAAACCGAAAGGCATAACCAGACTCTCAAAATGACCTTCAGGGATATTGAACGCTGTTTTCTATTCATCCCTTTCTCTGATTCTAACCAGATTGTAGGCTCCCCGTAAATCCAACTTGGAGAATACTTTAGCTGCCACAACCTGGCTAAACAAATCTGGAATCAGAGGAAGAGGGTATGGATCACGGATCGTAATTTGATTTAATTCCCGGAAATCTAAACAGGGACGTAGCCCGCCATATTTTTTCTTCACGAAGAAGAACCCTGCCACCACGGGTGAAGATGAGGGCCTGATGTGTCCCTTCTCCAGACTTTCTGCAATGAAATCATTCATGGCTTGTCTCTCAGGGCCAGAAAGATTATACAGTCTGGACTTTGGTAGTTTAGCTCCAGGGGTCAGGTTAATAGGATAGTCATATTCCTGATGAGGAGGCAAATCCTGACACCCCTCTCAAAACAAATGTCCTCAAAACCATACAGAAAAGCAGGTAATATTTCCAAAGAGACTGTAGCAAGGGAAATATCTAAACAGGTCTCATGGCAGTACACTTTCCATTCAATAATCTCCTTGGCTTGCCAAACTACCAACGGATTATGTTTCTCCAACCAGTGAAGACCCAAAACAATTGGGTTAGAAGACCATCCAGGACATAGCAAGGGATTATTTCACAATGAACCGACTACCATAATGCAGTTTTACATTATGAACAATCTGAGTTCATGCTTTCTGTGCAAGTGGCGCTGAGTTGATGGCGAAGATGGGAATAGGCTTAGCTAAAGTACAGCAAGCAAGACCATGAGTTTTCACAAACTCAGCGTTAACCATGCTGACTCCAGATCCACTGTCAACAAACACTGAAATTTTCTCCATTTTGCTCTCTGCTGTCAGAACGAACTGGGAACTGCAGGTTATTGAAAAATGCACCCCTTGCTTATCCAACTCCAGATTACCAAGGGTTAATCGAGTTTTCTTTTGCTTAGGAATCAAAGGACAGACCCCAATAAAATGTCACCTTTTCCCACAAAAAAAACATACTTTTTTTCTTGCAAATTTCTGGGGAAATGTATGATGCAGATGCACCCCCTAACTGAATGGGTTCCTCCTTCTCCCCAGTACTGGTTCACCGCCACACCGCTCCCCCGGCAGAGGTACAAAACCCTGACAAGAAGACCCCGGAGAAGGTGGTCTCACCCGCCTATCCCGAAGGCATCTATCAATACGTATAGCCACTGACATGGCAGCCTCCAAGGACTCAGGGGTTTCATACACTGCCAAAGCATCTTTCAAATTTTCAGTAAGGCCCTCACAAAATTCACTTCTAAGAGCAGAGTCATTCCACTTTAAATCTGTTGCCCATCTACGGAATTCAGAGCTGTATGTCTCCACTGACCAATTCCCCTACTGAAGGCGATGTAGCCTAGACTCAGCTAAGGCGACTCGGTCAGGGTCATCATAGATGATGGCCAGGGCCCCAAAAAAACCTCCACAGACTGAAGACAAACCGATTCCTCCGGTAAAGAAAACGCCCAGGATTGAGGATCTCCCTGCAGCAGTGAGATCACAATTCACACCTGTTGCTTCTTACTTCCGGACAAGTAAGGATGAAGTTTAAAGTACAGTTTGTGTGCCTCCTTGAGCACAAAAATCTGGTCCCTACCTCCTGAAAACCTGTCCGGGAGGGCAACCTTGGGTTCAGGCTGGACGGGTCTACCTGCAGAGACCCCGACATTAGCGCCTGTAGCCGCTGATGCTGTT
Source organism: Phyllobates terribilis (assembly GCF_046119375.1). Classification (NCBI taxonomy): domain Eukaryota; kingdom Metazoa; phylum Chordata; class Amphibia; order Anura; family Dendrobatidae; genus Phyllobates; species Phyllobates terribilis. The sequence continues at coordinate 291,257,956 of NW_027362761.1, forward strand.
GCTGAACCTCAGAGCAGAGGTCATTCACCTCCAGAGACAAACCGCGCAGCCGCTTTGCGAGCTCTGCAACTGAACCCATACCAAGGGAGAAAGGAAAAAAAAACATGTCCAAAAAAACCACACAAATAAGCCAAGAGTCAGTTTTTTTTCTCAAAATGTGCACGGCCGGTGATAATGTCACGCAAGGTGTGGGAAAGACTAAGTGAAAAATAAAGGGAAGAGGAAAGGGAGCCCAGACAAAAGGGAAAGGGGGAGTGGAGACCTCTTGGGCTGATCTGCTATCACCCTCTCTCCCCTCACGTCCCTATATTGGTTCCTCACCAATCACCGAACAGGAACTTAAACCCTGTATTTCCCTGGATAGGAAAGGGAGGGATGAGTGCTAGTCAGTCCCCACTAACAACAAAAGAAATCAAAGGAGACAAACATGGGAGAAAGTAACTTAGCTTGAGCCAACTTCAGAGAGATTACACCACACGTCCTCCTAGCACCAGAGAGGAAGTAAACAGACTGCTGTAGCTCTAAGCCTTCACAAGAAACATTTGAATATCACTGGTGTCTCCCTGTAGCAAACAGAAAGTATTTAAACACCCAGGTCTGGTTATCATTTTGCAGGAGGGAGGTTGCCGCTGGGTCCTAGAGTGATACAGATCTAAGAAGGCGTCTATAATGCCAAACGAAGAGATCTTCTGCAACCAATTGCAGGGAGACTGTCTGTCACATCTGACACACCCGTGTCAGATATATAGAAAGTTCTCCTTTGAGCATGGGTCTAGAAGTGTGACCAACCAGTAAATACTGTTGTCCAAAATGCATACAACTCAAGAGGCACAGAAAAGGCAGTGGAACATAAACTCAGCCATGTGTGCCAGACTACCAACAGCCAAGACTTCCCTGTTCTGAACAAGAAGACTACTGTCCATGCTCTCCTCCTCATCCTCTTCCTGGTCCTCCTCCTCTTTCTCCCTCTCCTCAGGCCATCCACGCTGAACAGACGGTATGAATGTTGTGTGGGTAGTACCATCTGTAGCGCAACCAGCTCCTGTTCCTCCTTCTCTTCCTCCTCATTATCACCCTGCATAGTTCCTTGCTCCATCTCATCGTGCTCCACCTGCAATGCCTTCTCTTTAATCGCCGCTCACCATCTTGGTGGAGTCCTCAAAGTTTTAGAGGACAGCACAAATGTCAGACATCCATACCCACTCATCAGCTCTTATGTGCGGAGGATGACCTGAATACTGAAGGCGTGTTGAAGCTGATACTCAACAACTGCCCTCTGCTGCTCACAAATCCTTGCCAACATATGCAAGGTTGAGTTCCACCGCATGGTGACATCACACACCAGACAGTTAGCTGGACGCTGCAAATGCTGCTGAAGCACGGCGAGGGCAGAGGAAGCTGTAGCTGACTTTCTGAAATTAGCAGACACACAGCATACTTTGACAAGCAGCTCAGGCAGATCCAGGTATGTTTTGAGAAAAAGCTGAACCATGAGGCTGAGCACATGGGCCAGGCATGGTACATGTGCGAGCTTGCCTAGCTTCACAGCCACCACCAGGTTCCAGCCATTGTCACACATGACCATGCCTGGCTGTAGTTTTAACGGTGACAGCCTCAAATCTGCCTGCTCAGTTACAGCTGTCAACAACTCTTCATTTGTGTGCGGTTTGTCAACTAAGCATATTAGCTTCAGCACAGCCTGTTGCCGCTTGGCCGAGGCAGTGCTGTAGTGCTTATAGCTTGTGACTGATGTGGTCATTTTGGAAATGGAGACTGAAGATGAGGAGAAGGTGAAGGAGCTGTAGAATGTCGGGCGACCCTGATTGACCCATAGTCCGCAATCCTCGGCATCCAGGAGGACGTGTTCCATCCCAGAGTCCAACTGGGTCCCGGGTTCCACTATATTATACACCAGTGTGCCATCAGCGAGATGTGTCCACGGTTGTCCATGTGTCCATGGTTAGGTTGACCTTCCTATTAACTGTGGTGTTGAGGGCACTGGTAATGTTCTGGGACACGTGCTTGTGTAAGGTGGGGACGACACACCTGGAGAAATAGTAGTGACTTGGGACCAAGTACCGAGGGACAGCCGCCGCCATGAGGTTGTGGAAAGATTCCATCTCCACGAGCCTAAAAGGCAACATTTCAAGTAAAAGCAGTCTAGAAATGTGGCAGTTTAGCTCTGTGTGTTATGATCTGCTACAAGAACTAAGGAAAGATAGGAAAACGGTCCCTACAATAGGACTAAGCTGATTCCCTACGATGCAGCGGGCAACCTGTTCCTTGTGAACAGACCTGCCTTCGACCTCAGCTAGTCTGAACGCAGACCTATAGATATAAGGGAGGGGTCCCTAAAAGTACTAAGGACTGGGACAAAATTGGACACCTCCTAGTAGAAGTTGTAGCGGAGCAAAAAGACAAAAATACTTAGAAGTCCAATGACCAAGCAAACTATAGAGATAGGTACAAAGTACCTGGCTAGATTAAGAGTCAAACTAACACTGAAGTCCAGCAAAGCCAGAAGGGCGAAGCTAGAATAAATAAGCAGCAGGTCACGTGACCACAAAATAGAAAAAAAACTAACAGGAGGGTTCTAACACTGTGGACTGTGGGTGGTTTCCTGTGTATTTGCGCTTGCGTTCAAAGGACTGGGGTAGGGACGTGTACATGGTTGCTGATGGTGGTGATTGCAAGTGTGCAACGACAGGTGCAAGGCAGGAGGCATCTTCACCTTCTCCATGGACAGAGGATTGGCGTGCACACACAACAGTGGAACAGGCAGTGGTGTCTCCCACAGACACTAATTGTGAACCCAAGCGTTCATCCCACCTAGTTGAGTGCTTTGCTGTCCTGTGCCTGAGCATGCTGGTGGTGGTCAGGCTGGTAGTTTTTCTGCCCCTGCTGATGAGGGCATGGCAAATGTTGCAAATGGCATTTTTGGGGTTATCTGGACAGTCTTTAAAAAAGAGCCAGACTCTGGAAGACTCAACAGTTGGAGTGGCAACTTCCTTCGTGTTAATGTTCCAGTAAACAGTTTCCTGCCTTGTGTCTGTGGCCACCCCACTGCTTGTTCCTGCCTGTTGTGGTGCTACGCCTCCCTCACCCTCTGTACTGCTGTCCTCACTATGCATGTCACCTTGCCAGGTTGGGTCAGTGACTTCATCGTCCACCATCTCGTCTTCCACGTACGCACCCTGGGCCTCCTCCTGACTTGTTGTCTCATCATCATCATTCACCTCTTGCGATAGTAATTGCACTTTCCCACCTTTGCCTTCATATGACCGTGGCTGCTCAAATATTTGGGCATTGCTACATGAGATCTCCTCTGGACCCACTTGAAGCTGTCGGGGCAAAAGGCACGAATCTATAAATTGGAAAGTGAACAGCTCTTCGGCGTGTCTAAGTGTGGGATCACTTGTCTCCGGGCACTCAGCATGGTGGGAGGAAGGAGGATCAGGGTGAAGAATATGTGGTCCAGACTCACGGCTACTGAGACTGGACCATGTGGATGACAGGGTGGTGCTGGTGGCAAACTGACTGGAAGCATTATCTGCTATCCAACCAACAACCTTTACACTGCTCTGGCTTTAAGAGTGGTGTTCTGCGACCCCCTAGAAATTGGGGCAGGAAGGTAGTTCGACATGATGTGGGTGATTGTTGTGCTCCTTCAGCAGGCACAGTTTCATCTTGCCCATGGCCTCGGCCTCTGCGTGCACCATCAGCATCAAGTCCACTTCCCCGTCACTTGCCACGTGCCTTGCCCATTTTAACTGGAGTGTAATATTTGGCACGCTCTAAAAAATGTGACTATTATTACCGCAGTAATATCGGGTCAAGTCTGATAACCACGGTTTTAGGCGGTGGCCTTATAGATGTGATATTGGTCAGCGATTACGCGTGAATAGGCTGAACAACACTCATCTGGCAGACTTTAACTGGAGTGTAATGTTTGGCACGCACCAAAACATGTGATGATTATTACCGCAGTAATATCGGATCACGTCTGATGACCACGGTTTTAGGCAGTGGCCTTATAGATGTGGTATTGGTCAGCGACCAAGTGTGAATAGGTTGAACAACACACAACTGGCAGACTTAAACTGGAGTGTAATATTTGGCACGCTCCAAAAAATGTGACAATTATTGCCGCAATAATACAGGATCACGTCTGATGACCACGGTTTTAGGCTGTGGTCTTGTAGATGTGGTATTGGTCAGCGACCAAGTGTGAATAGGTTGAACAACACACAACTGGCAGACTTTAAGTGGAGTGTAATATTTGGCACGCTCCAAAAAATGTCACCATTATCACCGCAGTAATATCGGATCACATCTTATGATGGACAAGTTTCTCTGCTTTCACAAAACAGCAATGCAAATAAAATAAAAAAAATCTGGCTGTATTCTGCTAACACAGCAAATGGAGCAGTAAAATGGTGTACTGTATTGCTATTTAAGCAAATAATCAGGATTAAGAGCAATAAAAAAAAATTAGACCTTTTATCTAGGGCTATGGATATCTGTAACAGCAGCAGAGAGACAGAATGTGCAATGGACCCTATTCTGCTCATACACTTTCCACAAACTCCTCCTGCCTAACTCCTGCTACCACCAGGATTAATAATATAAGCAGCTGGATTAGTCCTTACAAGGACTGTTAATTCAGATTTGAATATTTAGCTGTGGAATACCTAATACCTCACTAATAAACCGCCAATTCTCTCCCTAGCTTAGCAGCAGCTCTCCCTACTCAGCCTGTCTGAAGGGTAGACTGTGACGAGCATAGGGTCACTGGTAGTGATGAGCAAGTATATTCTTTACTATTCGCTATTCTCACGAATAGTACGGTATTCAGGTTAATCGTTATTCGGCGAGTATTTGTGTACTCGCCTCGCTATATTCGGATGTCCCGCCCTGAAGTTTTGGCGCCTCCTTTGCGGCCACTAAACATGCTGGGCTTCTTAACCAATCACAGTAAAGCCGCAGAGATCTTGATTGTGGCATTACTGTGATTGGCTGGCCGCCCAGCGTCATAGGGTCTATTTAAGTCCTGCCGCCGCCATTTTGTGCACATTGTGTCTGGAGCCTGTGTTCTATAAGCATAGGGAGAGATCGCTGAGCTGGTAGGGAGAGTGTTTAGGCCTCTTGATCAAACAAAAGCCCTTGTAAGGGCTACCGGCAGTGTGTACTAGTTCTGTGTTTAAAGGAACCGCTCACAAGCTCCATAATACCACCAAAAAATAGCTCTTTTCAGAGCTTAACACACACAACAAAGTCAGAGTACAGGGGTGAGCTTGTGTATTAGCTAGGGAGAGGATAAAGTATTCTTCCAGTGTCCATCTTAAAAAAGCTCTTGTCAGAGGCAAAGCAATATTTTTCCTGCACACACAGAATTAGCATTGTTTGCTGCCTTTTTTTTTTTTTTTAGCACTGGTCTGTTTTCCCTGCTGTTTTAGGGGTCAGAGCCTGGATTCTGTCCATATTCGTGTACGTAAAAAATCGCAAAAGCAGTAGTCCAAACATTTCCTACTACCCGCTACAAGCAAGCACGAGGCAATTTTAACCACTATTTTGGGGTGTCAGCCTGCCTTCTGTCCATATTTGTGTATGTAAAAAATCTTTGATTTCCCTGCGCAAAGCAGTAGTCCAAACATTTCCTACTGCCTGCTACAAGCAAGCATCAGGCCATTTTAACCACTATTTTGGGGTGTCAGCCTGCCTTCTGTCCATATTAGACTACGTAAAAAATCTTTGATTGCCCTGCACAAAGCAGTAGTCCAAACATTTCCTACTGCCTGCTGCAAACAAGCACCAGGCCATTTTAACCACTATTTTGGGGTGTCAGCCTGCCTTCTGTCCATATTAGTCTAAGTAAAAAATATTTGATTGCCCTGCACAAAGCAGTAGTCCAAACATTTCCTACTGCCTGCTACAAAGCAAGCACCAGGCCATTTTAACCACTATTTTGAAAGCCAACATCCCAAGGGCCACTAATCACAAATAGTAATTAGGCTGGAGTAGAAATACTGTCCTGGTTTGTCCACTGCAAATTCTGCGTAGGGTTTGTAAAAATTAGCTCTATGGGATGAGTCATGGTTGATACAGGAAGCCACCATCCCATCTGCATTTTTGGTGAATTTAGGTTGGCTTGCTCTCATCTGGAGGGATTAGAAACTGTGGAGATATCCAGTGCTTGTTGAATTTAATCAGAGGAACTGAAAACACGCTCAGACACCACACTAGCAGCCGGGCAGGCCAGCACCTCCATGGCATATAAGGAGAGGTCAGGCCAAGTGTTCAACCCAATAATTAATGGGAACTGAAGCGTCAGGAAGGACGCACGTATGGTCACTTATGTACTCCTTGACCATGTTCTGCAACTTATCTCTTCTTGGCATTGTTACAGGCACAGATAGACTTTACTGTTGTGCTGGTCTATAGAAAATTGCCCAATTTGTGCACATTTTCCCCCCACCTCTGTTGGAGCTGGTGTTCTTGTCTCTCCCCATTATCCCTTGGTGTTGAAAAGAGCCAGTACCTCTGCCACCAGCATTGTCTGAGGGTGATGCTTTCATCAACTGATCTACAACTGCCCTCTTGAACACTTCAATTGTAAAACTCTTTGTTGACTCCAAAAGGAGAAAAGGAAACATCTCCTTGTACCGTGGATCGAGAAAGGTGGCCAACCAGTATAGGTCGCTCTTGTCACCTGTACCTTAAAAATATCTCCCGAATCCGGCCTTTTCTCGCCTTTGATACTGCTAAAACTCTTACTGTCGGTCTTATTCACTCTCGTCTGGACTACTGCAACTCTCTTCTGATCGGTCTCCTTCTTACCAAACTTTCTTCACTTCAATACATCCTGAATGCGGCAGCTAGGGTCGTATTTCTGTCCAACCGCTTCACCGATACCTCCATCTTGTGCCAGTGCCATGAACTCATCACTCTCACCCACAAAGCTCTCCACAGTTCTGCACCGCCTTATATCTCCTCTCTTATCTCTGTCTATACACGTTCTACAAATGACCTAAAACTAACATCCCCATAATCCAAACGTTGCACTTCCATCTTCTAGACTTCTCTCTTGCAGCACCAGTTTTCTGGAATGCTCTACCCCAGATGATCCAACTAATGCCTAGCCACCACGTCTTCAAGTGCGCTTTAAAAACCTATCTCTTTAAACAAGCCTACCACCTCAACTACTCAGTAAACTGACTTCCCCCTGTTCCCTCCTTCTAAATATTATTCTGAATCTGCACCCTACTATTCATCTGTCTCCACACCCTCCATGCACATGATAACTACACTCGATACTTAATTGCACTTAAACATACTGTCTGATGACTAGATCATGCAGTCTTATATGAAAATCTCTACTTATTATAATTGCCTGACCTGAAATAACAAGCACTTTTCACCTTTTGTGTCCACCCATTGCCTTGTTGAATGTAAGCTTGCGAGCAGGGACCTCACTCCTAATGTAACTGTTTAAACTGAATTTATTGTATGTACAGGTCACCGCTTGTAAAGTGCTGAGGAATATGTTGGCACTATATAAATAAAAATTATTATTAGTATTATTACTGTTGGATAAAATGTGTATCACGCAAGGGTCTTGCCACAGACATTTACACATGAACGGTGCCATGTGGGTGAAGCTGCAAAAAGGCAAATGTTCTGTGTCCCCAACAGTAGAAACAGTACCCTTCCTCTCATCACACTAACTCGCCTCCTCCTCCTCCTCCACCTCCTCCTCTCCAGCCCATCCAGGCTGGACAGACATGAAGCTTGGGTTGGGTGTCCCCTCTGTAGCATTACGAGTTCCCTCGGTAGCACAGAAAAACAAGTCCTCTCCCTCCTCATCTTCCTCCTCATCACCCAATGTTGCCTCAGAATATTGGCTAGGCTGGGTAGTATCACCCATTGGGAAATCTGGCTTCATACCAACATGCTGGGCACTCAAATCTTCCTCTTTGAGAGTATGCAGTGATTGTTTCAAGAGACACAGCAGCGGGATGGTTACGCTGATAATAGCCTGATCACCGCTCACAAGGTTGGTGCAGTACTCAAAGTTCTCAAGAACCTCACAAATGTCAGCGATCCACACCCACTCGACAGTTGTTATGTGTGGTGGCTGACTCTCAGACTGACCGGCATGCTGAAGCTGGTATTCAGCTACTGCCCTCTGCTGTTCACTAATCCTTGCCAACATATGATAGGTGGAGTTCCACCGCGTGGGCAGGTCACAAATGAGTCGGTGACTTGACAAATTCAAGTGCTTTTGCAGAGCTGTAAAAGCAGCAAAAGCTGTAGAGGAATGGTGGAAATTGTCGCTAATATGGCGCACCTTCTCAAGTAGGTATGGCAAGTCACGGAAAGTTTTCAGAAATTTCTAAATAACTAGGTTCAGCATGTGAGCCATGCATGACACGTGTATCAGCTTGCCGATCTTTAAAGCCACCACCAGGTTACGCCCATTATTGAAGACTACCAGACCGAGTTGGAGGTGCAGCGAGGAGAGCCACTGATTGTTCTGTTGTTTTAAATCTTGCCACAGCTCTGTTGCAGTGTGTGCTTTCTGACCTAAACAGATCAGCTTCAGCAGAGTGTCTTGCCACTTTGCCGATGAGCTGCTGCACAGGTCCCAGCTTGACAGTGATGGGGAGGGTAATTCAACAGAGGATGAGGAGCAGGAGAAGGGGAGGGAGGAAGTGGAATATGAAGAGGTGAAAACCCTGACAGAAGTTGGGCCTGCTATTTTTAGCGTGGGTGGGATGTGTGATGTTCCAGTTTGCGCCTTTGTCCCACCCTCCACCAGGTTCTCCCAGTGTGCCATAACAGAAATGTATTATCCCTGTACACAACAATTTGTCCAGGTGTCTGTTGTTAGGTGGAACTTCCGGGTTACAGCGTTGGTGAGAGCACGGTTCAGATTGTTTAACACGTGCTTGTGTAACGCAGGGACGGCACACTGGGCAAAATAGTGGCGACTGGGAACACTGTATCATGGGGCAGCTACAGGCAAGAGATCACGGAAGCCTAAATGGCAACATCTCCAAAGCTAGCAATTTGGCAATGTGCGAGTTTAGTATTTGTGCCTGTGGGTGCGTGGCTCGGAATTTACGCTTTCTTTCCAAGCTCTCAGGCACGGAAAATTGGACACTTTGCTGGCACAAGGAAGTGGATGTGGTTGATGTTTGATGTGTGTGAGTAACCGCAGCTTGTGGGCAGGAGGTATTAGCGTCTGCTTCTTGAACAGCAGATTCTGAAGGACCTAGCCCAGGCGACATGGCATAAGTTTCCACAAAACCCAAAAGCACTACAGATACTGGCTGGTGATGAGCTCATGCAGCCTTTATCTATCCCTCATCCTCTCAAGATGGCTGGATCACCATTGTAAATAAGCCCCTGTCCTTTGTGTCACCCCCACCTCATTGTAGCTCGCAAGCTCTAACGAGCAGGGTCGTCATTATTTTTGCTTTAATTATTGTATTATCTTTAGCTATGTTACTTATGACTGTTGAATATGAACCTCTGAATTGTAAAGCACTGTGGAATAGGTTGGCGCTATATAAATAAAGAGTATTATTATTATTATTATTATTATTATTCTTATTGGTTTGACCAGCAGTCGCAGATTTGGTACCCTGTTGTTCCGCCCACCTACTGGGGTGCTTGGCTGCCATTTTGTTTCTCATACTGGTGGTGCTTAGGTTGCCTTTGCCCTGGCCTCTGCTCAATTTGGTATGGCAGATGCTACAGACAACAATTTTTTTCTCTGAAGGACTTTCAGAAAAAAAAATTCCACACAGCAGCTGAATGCCCCCTAGCCCTGACTTGGCACACAGCGAGGGTGCTCTTGGGAACATTTGACCCAGTTCTCACTCTGGGCAAACCACGACCCCTTGGTGCCTGTGTTGTTGCTGCATATCCATCTTCCTCTGTATTGCTGTCATGGCTATGTGTGCCAACGGTCCAGGTCAGATCAGTGGACTCATCATCGACCACCTCATCTTCTATCTCATCCTCCTTCCCAGTTAACATTGTAGGCTGACCTGATGGCAACTGTGTTTCATCATCATCAGCCTCCACCTCTGGAGACAGTAAATGACGTTCCTCCAAGTGGCTTTCTTCAGGCCGTAGGTCCTCAAATACTTGAGCATCAATGCCCGCCACCTCCTCTTGTCCCTCTTCAATGCTGCATGGTGATAGGCCAGAGCCAACCAAAGTATACATACCAAACAGATCCTCGGAGTGGCCAAGCTTGGGGTCATATGTCTCCTGTGACTGATAATGGCAGGAGGAAGGAGAACCAGCTTCAGGATTGGAAGGGCCAGCCTTCTGTGTATCCACAGTAGACTGTGTGGTCGTGGAAGATTTGTTGCTGGATGACAAATGCGTAGAGGCCTTGTCTGCTGTCCAAGACAGAATCTGCTCTCACTCATCTGGCTTCCACACACGTTTCCAGACCGGGAAATTTTTCCAGGAACATAGTGGATGCATCAAGCTTCTTCTAACCAGACACAGACTGAGTGCCTTCTCGCGCACGACTGACAACACCACGTCCACGTCCCTTAACAACAGGCTTTTTTGGCATTTTGGGTTTTGTTGACAGATTTTCAGATGTTGATGGCACAAGCCAAGCTAGCTGTCACAGGCACAGCCAAAATAGTGAGTCAATCCTGACACAGCACATAGGGCTAATTTTTACAAATCCTATGCACATTGTGCAGTGGACAAACCAGGTCAGTATTCCTATTCCAGCCTAACTACTATTTGAGATTGGAGGCCCTTGGGATGGTGGCTTCCCGCGTCAACCATGACTCAGCCCATAGGGCTAATTTTCACAAACCCTATGCACATTGTGCAGTGGACAAATCTGGAATGTACAGTAGTCCTACCAAGCTAATATTTGTCATTGAAGTCCTTGTCACAGGTTGTGCCACATTGTGACTGAGATAGGGGATACATATTCAATAGAAATTTACACTGACTGTTGATGACCGACTGATGGCCCTCTGAAAACTGGAATTGAGGGCCACAACTACAACAGTACTCCATCGTAGATAATGTTTGTCAAGGGAGGCCCTTGTCATTGAATCTTCCTGCACATATGATACAGCCCCCAGCCCCAGGAGTAATTTTTGGAAATACGATGCACATTCTGCACTGGACCAAGTAGTACAGTATCAAGAAGTCTTCTCTTGCTATATAATCTGGGGAATATTGACAATCAAAATCTCTAAGCCATTTGGAACACATCCTGGAGGGGGGCACCATATATCCTTTGTTCATTGACCTGCACAAGTGATATATCTGAGCTCGTCATCCAGTTGACTAGTGCAGCTTTATTTTTCCAGTTCACAGAGTCCAGCCATAACTGAGGATCGTAGGCCGCACTCACTTCTACCTTCTAGTACTCCATGTCTCTTGGCCATTTTCTCTGTTGTCTCTGCCCTTAAATGAGTTAAATAATAGTGAGGGCCCTACAATATGAATAAGTGAGGGCACTCTCAAATGTACGCAAGAGGCACCTCCAAAATTTCTAGAGGAGGGCACTTCAAAATGTATGTTACAGGGCCACACGAGGGCACTCACAAACTCAGCTTTCCTGCCTACTGCAGGCCCTCTGAGCATTTGAATTCAGGGCCGCAGTATCACATGGTGGTAGAGGAAGAGGAGGAGGAGGGTCAAGCCCAACCCTACAATGGGCACATTGTAAACTGCTATGGAATATGTATTCCACTATCTTAGCTTCAATGATGAAGGGAAAGCCAAAATGTCTAAGTAACAGCTGTCCCTCCAAAACGCATGTTACAGAGCCACCTGAGGCCTCTCAGGTCAAAGATCAACATACCTACTGGTGCGTTCTAGCTGTGCTTGTAAAGTGCGGGGGAATAGCGAACTAAAAATTATGTATGACAGAGGGACCTACAAAATGTATAAGTCAGGGCCCTCCCAATTGTAAATGGCGATTGTAAAAAAGCCACAACAGTATGTATGACCAAAAGCTAAAAGGGATATTTTTTGGATTCTCTGGTTTATTTAGCTTAATATACAAGTGATTATGCAGGAAAAACTGTTTCTTAACCTTTTTGGCCTGTTAAATGCAATTAAGTAAGGTTTGGTAGTTTGTCTTGTGTATCTGTAAAAGTGGCGTAATACTGCGACAAACTTATTCCCAGAAACCATATGTGAGTCAGAAAGGCATGTAGGCACATTCTCCAGGCTCTTACCATTCTGTTTCATCACTTTCCCATCCATTTCAGCCTTTTCCTCAGGCCCCCAGACCCCTTTGTAGGGTCCAGCAGAAAATTACTCGCATTTCCCATTGACTTACATTGCGCTCGCTATTAGGAACGAATATGCGATTATTACAAAGTACTCCTTACGAGTATAGCGATTACGAATATTACGGTACTCACTCATCACTAGTCACTGGGTCTAATATAGACCCGATGATGCTAGGTGGCCAGCCAATCACTGTAATGCCACAACCAACATGGCTACGGCATTACAGTGACTGTCAGGCAATCCCTACATGTTAATTGGCTGCCTAAAAAGTGGCAAACATGCAGGGTGGGGACTTGAGCTCCCGCCCGAACATCCCGGAAGTACTCGCCGAACGACGAGCTTCTCGAGCAGTGAGATGCTCGGGTGAGTATAGAACAGGAGCGAGCATGCTCACTCATCACTAATGGTGGTATATGTTGCTTAGTCTCAGCCAGAGGCTGGAAGAGCAGGACTAAGATTTAAACAGTTCAGCTCGTACCTTCTATGGGACTGTTTATTGTTATTTTATACATTTTTGCTGGAGAAATGACTGTTTTACTTTCTGTTAGAAGTTCATGGACTTAATAAACCTTCCTGTTTGCACAAGAAAATGCCTGCCTGTGTGAATGCTGCTGACTGTCAAAGAGCTGATTCCCTATAATTGGTGATTGAAGTGAGGGCAGGAATCCCAAGGAGCACAAGTGATTGCTGGCTAAAACTGTAAGTCCTGGGTGAAGCTACAAAGGTGAAAACACAGTCTGGAAACATGAAAGAGCTGATTAAGCAGCTGGTCCAGGTTAATCTGCAGCAGCAATTGCAGTTACAGCAACAGCAGCAACTGCAGGTGACCCAACATGAAACCAACAAACTCCTGATGCAGCAGCAACAGTTTTAGCAGCAAATAGCTCTCCTGAGAAAACTGTCCACCTTAGTTAACACGCACCACCCCCAAACTGAGGTGACAATACCCAGCTAAGGAAAATGGTAAGAGGTGCATAGCAGAAAATGACTGTGAGTGAGGATGTTGAGGTGTATCTGACCATGTTAGGGTGGCGGACAAAGAGAGACTGCTTCCGTAGCAGTGGGCAGAGCTCCTGGTGCCGGATCTTACTGGGGAACTGCAGAAGTTATATTATAACCTTACCCTGCAGTATTACAAGGAGTGAGGCAAGCTGAAGGCAGAGATTCTGGTACATTTGGGCATAACCCATTAGAGTGCAATGAGTACGCCTCTGGTGCTACCAAAGGGACTACCTCCCCAGTCCCAGATGTGTGATTTGTTACACCTAGTCCAGAAATGGCTACAGCATGAGACTTGCTCACCATAACAAATGATGGAAAGAGTGGTAGTGGACAGATTTATACACTCACTACCTAAATCCAAACAAAACTGAGTTGCCCTTTGAGATCCCCAGGACGCATATGATCTAGTGAGCCTGGAAAAGTTATTTGGCCGCAGAGAACACCGTGAACAGTCAAAGGAGCCTAAGTTCACCTTTTAGGAACTCTCAAAATAAGGTGTCCCAGATCACCTCTGAGGGGAACCCAGGGTCCCAGGGGGGGTAAGAGTCAGATTCAAGGGGTACATCTTGAAACACTTTCTGGGTGAGGTGTTGTGCCCAAAGTCAAATATCAGCCGATCTTCCTTTGACCTCAGAGCCGTAGGACTGCAGCATAGGCCGGCGCTGCTCCTACTTCCCCTAGCCTACCTGCAGCACTGTTCCTCATCCTGGTGAGGGGCCTCAGGCATTCCAGGTGACTGTGAACAGTGTCCTAGTGACAGGACTTCTGGACCCTGATAGGGGCCACATTTTCACATATACCAATCCCTGAAAAGGTGGTGGGCATCAGGTGTATTCATGGAGATGCCAAAAACTTTCCGGTGGCTCCATTCAACATTGACACAGACTGTGGTTCCGTGACCCACAAAGTAGGAGTGGTCTAAACTTTGTCACATCCTATAATTCAGTCATGATTTTCCTCTGTTTCGGGATTTATGGGGAAAAGTGGTACCGCCTGGTAGCTGGGCTGACATCCAGATTACGGCGATAAAAACCACGTCACATGTCGTGGCCGACGAGTTGTCATTCTCTTTACGTGTTTGCAATAAGGGTGTGGAAGCATCCTCTAAAGTCAATATCTCTGAGATGGAAGTGCCCAGGAAAACTTTGGAACCACCCAATTCAGGGACTTAACTTTAACCCCTTTACCTCCCAAGCCTGTTTGCACCTTCATGACCAGGCCAAATTTAACAATTCTGTTCGGTGTCAATTTATGAGGTAATAGCTCTGGAACGCTTCAACAGATACCACTTATTCTGAGATTGTTTCTACATGACATATTGTACTTCATTAGTGATGGGTGAGCACTAAAATGCTCGGGTGTTCGATGCTCGGGTCGAGCTCATTGGAAAACTCGGGTGCTCGACCCGAGCAACGAGACCAATGTAAGTCTATGGGAGACTCGAACATTTTTCCGGTGGCTCCCCCCGGTGGTCTGCAGAGGGCCTAAATATTGCCCAAATCAATGAGAGCAGTGCTCAAATGACATGTGAACCGCATGGAGAAGACCCTTGGAAGCATTTCTGACTCCAATGTCACTTTTGTCAACAACGTTGTCAGAGGTATTACGCCACTTTTACCGACTCACAATAAAACATACAAAAACGAAACCAAAATGGATTTTCCTGGGAAATATGTTAAGTAACATACTTTCCAGGGTAATGACTTGTATATAAAGCAAAATAAATAACCAAAAACAAAAACGTTCCTCCACACTTTGGGCTATGATCACACGTAGCGTTTTTGATGTGTTTTTGCGCTTTTGCATTGCTTTCAACCGTGACAAATGCTTTCACTGGGAAATGTCATTTTAACATTTTACAACCTTATCTGGCCATGTGGTGTGTGAGATATCATCAGACACATCGTGTTTCATTTATGAAGGAGGGACTCTGAAAGTCACAAAGCCTATTTTTATAGGGCCATCAGGCGGCCTTTACTATTCTTAAAGGGCCATAAGTCGGCCCTCGCTATTCTTAGAGAGCCATCCGCCCGCTATGTTTTATTGTTCCCATTACTAAAGAGTGGGTCTCCAATACTGTTATTCAGTATGCAGTGAGTGGCAGGGCTGCCCAAAATTTGGACGCACCCCAATACCACTTTAAAAATTTGGACGCACCGCAATATCCCTTTGTTTTCATGTTTCCATTATTAGGAAGTAGGTCTCCCATTGTGTTTACCTATGCAGTGAATACAAGGGTTGCCAAAAATTTGGAGGCATTCCAATGCCCCTTCGAAGAGAAGTGGAGGTCAGAGGGCCTCCTGAAAACAATGTTCCCATTATGAGGAAGTGGGTCTTCCATTGTGTTTGCCTATGCAATGAATGCAAGGGTTGTCAAAAATTTGGAGGCACTCCAATGCCCCTTTTAAGAGATGTGGGGGTCTGAGGGCCTCCTAAAAACAATGTTTCCATTATTAGGAAGTGGGTCTCCCATTATGTTTGCCTATGCAGTGAATGCAAGAGTTGCCAAAAATTTGGAGGCACTCCAATGCCCCTTGGAAGAGACGTGGAGGTCAGAGGGCCTCCTGAAAACAATGCTCCCATTATTAGGAAGTGGGTCTCCCATTGTGTTTGCCTATGCAGTGACTGCAAGGGTTGTCAAAAATTTGGAGGCACTCAAATGCCCCTTGGAAGAGACATGGAGGTCAGAGGGCCTCCTGAAAACAATGTTCCCATTATTAGGAAGTGGGTCTCCCATTGTGTTTGCCTATGCAGTGAATGCAAGGGCTGCCAAAAATTGGGAGGCACTTCAATGCCCCTTGGAAGAGACGTGGAGGAGGGCCTCATAAAAAAATATTCCCACTAGAAAGGAGTGGGTCTCCTATACTTGAAATGCCCATGCACTAAGTGTATGGGCTGACAAACATTTACCCCTGGAGGGTATACATGAATATACTGTATAAAAATTTTTTTTAACGGGCATCATAAACACCCTTTAAAAAAATTTTGTGGGTGTTGCATCACGGACCACGGTCACCCTGGTGATATGGTGGTGGAGGATGAGGATGAGGAGAAGGAGGAGGACAAGAGCAAATAGCTAAAATCAGGAAGCGTATACCCATGTGTGGATGTGAAGAGGTGCATGGGAATACACCTCCCAAAAAAAGGCACAGGATTTGAGTTTATGTTACGCTGCTATCATTCTTGGTGTTGAGAAGTCTGCCCCAATCCAGCCCTTGTTCATTTTTATAAGAGTCAGCCTGTCAGCATTTTCAGTTGACAGGCGGATGTGCTTATCAGTTATAATTCCAACAGCGGCACTAAAAACCCGCTCTGAAAAAACGCTGGCAGCAAGGCAGGCCAGGACCTCCATGGCATAGAGAGCCAGTTCATTCCACGTATCCAGCTTGGATACCCAATAATTATAAGGCACAGAGGAATCACGAAGGACATTTCTACGGTCTGCAAACTTTGCACTCCATGTGCCATGGGAGGGGCTGCGAAAATTCTCCCAGAACTTTGACAGTGTTACCCTGCCTCTGCTTGATTGAAGCTGTGTCTCTCTCGCCTGTACACCTTGGTTGTCAAACGAAGTGTGCCCTCTGCCGCCAGCGTTTTCAGATGGGAATTTTTTTAATACTTCCACAACAAGGGCCTTCTGGTACTGCCCCATTTTTGTAGACCTGTCCGCCTCAGGAATAAGAGATAGAAAGTTCTCCTTGTAACAAAGGTCTAGAAGTTTCAACAACCAGTAATGACTGAAACCCAAAAATTTGAGAAAGCGAGGGTCATGGGAAAGGCAGCATAACATAAACTCAGCCATGCGTGCCAGACTGCTAACAGGCAAGACTTTCAAGTCCTCAGCAAGAGGATGGCTGACCATGCTCTCCTCCTCCTCCTCTCTGTCCTCTGGCCATCCACGCTGAACAGACGGTATGACAGTTGTGCAGGTAGTACCATCTATAGCACATGAAACTAGCTCTTGTTTTTCTTCCTCCTCCTCCTCTTCCTCATTGTCACCCAATCCACGTTGGGATGAGATGAGGCTGGGCTGTGTGTAATCAATAGAGATGAGCGGTGTTCGACTTGAACTGTTCGCCAATCTCAAATTCGAGCTGTTTTGGGCGGTGTTCGAGTCCTTCCACGAACTCGAACGATTTGCAAAAAATTCGGCTGTTCGAGGTTATGTTCGATAACTGTTCGTGCACCAAAAGCGGTGGTGGTGATTGTGGCAATACAGTGGTTGCCCAAATCGATGGGAACAGTGCTCACAGTGAAACATGAAAAGCCGGCAATTCAGCAGCGGCATACACCGGTATCCGACAATTTAGCACAGAAAGAATAGACCATCACACATAGATTAGATAGATAGAAACATGTCAGTCACATATATAATAAGTACAGTGATAGTGTTGATTACTGTACTTGTCATTTAGTGTTAAAATAAAGGATTTATTAAAAAAAAAATTGGCGTGGGGTTCCCCGTAACTTTAGTCTCTAGCGGAGGTTAAGCAGATGGCTGGGGCAGATGTTTGAAGCCTGGGAAGGGGGTAATACCCACGGAGCTTCCCAGGCTACTAATATCAGTCCCCAGCTGAATACCTAGCCTTTATCAGCTATTAAAATGGGGGACCCAAAAAAAAAATGACGTGGGGTCCCCCCTATTTTAATAGCTAGCAAAGGCTAGGCAGACAGCTGGGGGCTGATATTAATAGCCCAGGAAGGGTGCCATGAATATTGGCCCCCTCGAAGGCTAGAAACACCAGCCGTCAGCCGCCCTAGAAATGGCGCATCCATAGGATGCGCCAATTCTGGCACTTAGCCTCGCTCTTCCCACTGCCCTGTAGCGGTGGCAGTGGGGTAATATGGTTCGGGTTGATGTCAGCTTATAATGCCAGCTGACATCAAGCCTTGGTTAGTAATGGAGAGGCGTCTATAAGACACCCCCATTACCAACCCCATAGTCAAAGTTAAAAAAAGCACAAACACCCAGAATAAAGTCCTTTAATTGAAATAAAGACACATTCCTTTAATGTTCTAAATTAAACCCTACTTACCGTATCGCCCATTCCAGCTGAAGCCAATGTCTTCTGCAATAAAAGTAAAATAATAAACCAACCTCATCCTTACCTTTCCATGGTTCCCAGGACAGCTTCACCTCTGCTACATTGACATGACAGGCTGGATCGTAGCAGAACGCTGCCATCCAGCTTGCCATGCTGCAGACACTGAGAAGCTCCTCAGTGAAGCTCCTCAGAGTCTCGCTGTGACGGCATCCGGCGTCAGAGATACTTGCGCTCTGCAGTGTCTCTGAAGGATGACAAGCTGGATGGTAGCGCTCTGCTGTGATTTTTTTTGGGTCCCCCATTTTAATAGCTAGTAAAGGCTAGGTATTCAGCTGGGGCCTGATATAAGTAGCCTGGGAAGCTCCGTGGGTATTACCCCCTTCTCAGGCTTCAAACATCTGCCCCAGCCGTCTGCTTAACCTCCGCTAGAAACTAAAATTACGGGGAACCCCATGCCAATTTATTTTTTAATAAATCCTTTATTTTAACACTAAATGACAAGTACAGTAATCAACATTATCACTGTACTTATTATACAGTTATATGAAAAAGTTTGGGCACCCCTATTAATCTTAAGCTTAATGTTTTATAAAAATTGGTGTTTTTGCAACAGCTATTTCAGTTTGATATATGTAATAACTGTTGGACACAGTAATGTTTCTGTCTTGAAATGAGGTTTATTGTACTAACAGAAAATGTGAAATCTGCATTCAAACAAAATTTGACAGGTGCATAAGTATGGGCACCCTTATTATTTTCTTGTTTTAAATACTCCTACCTACTTTTTACTGACTTACTAAAGCACTTTTTTTGGTTTTGTAACCTCATTGAGCTTTGAACTTCATAGCCAGGTGTATGGAATCATGAGAAAAGCTACTTAAAGTGGCCACTTACAAGTTGTTCTCCTGTTTGAATCTCCTCTGAAGAGTGGCATCATGGGCTCCTCAAAACAGCTGTCAAATGATCTGAAAACAAAGATTATTCAACATAGTTGTTCAGGGGAAGGATACAAAAATCTGTCTCATAGATTTAACCTGTCAGTTTCCACTGTGAGGAACATAGTAAGGAAATGGAAGAACACAGGGACAGTTCTTGTTAAGGCCAGAAGTGGCAGGCCAAGAAGAACATCAGAAAGGCAGAGAAGAAGAATGGTGAGATCAGTCAAGGACAATCCACAGACCACCTCCAGAGAGCTGCAGCATCAACTTGCTGCAGATGGTGTCACTGTGCATCGGTCAACTATACAACGCACTTTGCACAAGGAGAAGCTGTATGGGAGAGTGATGCGAAAGAAGCCGTTTCTGCAAGCACGCCACAAACAGAGTCGGCTGAGGTATGCAAAAGCACATTTGGAGAAGCCAATTTCTTTTTGGAAGAAGGTCCTGTGGACTGATGAAACCAAGATTGAGTTGTTTGGTCATACAAAAAGGCGTTATGCATGGCGGCAAAAAATACAGCATTCCAAGAAAAACACTTGCTACCCACAGTAAAATTTGGTGGAAGTTCCATCATGCTTTGGGGCTGTGTGGGCAATGCCGGCACCGGGAATCTTGTTAAAGTTGAGGGACGCATGGATTCCACTTAGTATCAGCAGATTCTTGACAATAATGTTCAAGAATCAGTGATAAAGTTGAAGTTACGCAGGGGATGGATCTTTCAGCAAGGCAATGATCCAAAACACCGCTCCAAATCTACTCAGGCATTCATGCAGAGGAACAATTACAATGTTCTGGAATGACCATCCCAGTCCCCAGACCTGAATATCATTGAACATCTGTGGAATCATTTGAAGAGGGCTGTCCATGCTCGGCGACCATCAAACTTAACTGAACTGGAATTGTTTTGTAAAGAGGAATGGTCAAACAAACCTTCATCCAGGATCCAGGAACTCATTAAAAGCTACAGGAAGCGACTAGAGGCTGTTATTTTTGCAAAAGGAGGATCTACTAAATATTAATGTCACTTTTCTGGTGAGGTGCCCATACTTATGCACCTGTCAAATTTTGTTTGAATGCAGATTGCACATTTTCTATTAGTACAATAAACCTCATTTCAAGGCAGAAACATTACTGTGTCCAACAGTTATTACATATATCAAACTGAAATAGCTGTTGCAAAAACACCAATTTTTATAAAACATTAAGCTTAAGATTAATAGGGGTGCCCAAACTTTTTCATATAACTGTATATGTGACTGACATGTTTCTATCTATCTAATCTATGTGTGATGCTCTATTCTTTCTGTTCTAAATTGTCGGGTACCTGTGAATGCCGCTGCTGAATTGCCGGCTTTTCATGTTTCACTGTGAGCACTGTTCCCATCGATTTGGGCAACCACTGTAATGCCACAACCACCATGGCTGTGGCATTACAGTGAGTGGCAGACAATCACTGCCATTTTTTTTAACGGTGTTCGACAGTGTTCGACGGTGTTCGACGAACCGTTCGACAAACATGCCGGTGTTCGACGAACCGAAGCCGAACCCTACGAGGGTAGCTCAACGCTAGTAATCACCCTGTATGGTTCCTTGCTCCATCTCATCGTGCTCCGCATCCAATGAATCCTCATTGATTGTGAGCAGAGAGCATTTCAGAAGACAGAGAAGCAGGATGGTGACGCTAATTGTGGCATCATCGTCGCTCACCATCTTGGTGGAGTCCTCAAAGTTTTGGAGGATGGTACATATGTCTGACATCCATGTCCACTCCTGAGGTCTTATGTGTGGAGTCTGAACTGAATACCGATGGCCTTGTTGATGCTGGTACTCAACAACTACCCTCTTCTGCTCACAAATCCTTCCCAAATTCTGCAGTGTAGAGTTCCAATGCGTGGGGACATCACACATCAGTCTGTGAGCCGGAAGCTGCAAATGCTGCTGAAACACGGCAAGGGCGGCGGAAGCTGTAGGTGACTTTCTAAAATGGGCACACAGGCGGCGTACTTTAACAAGCAGATCCGGCAGCTCGATTAGGATTTGAGAAACTGCTGAACCATGAGGTTAAGCACATGGGCCCTGCATGGTACGTGTGTGAGCTCGCCTTGCCTCAGAGCAGCCACCAGGTTCCGGCCATTGTCACAGACCACCATTCCTGGCTGAAGGTTCAGCGGTGTGAGCCACAGATCTGCCTGCCCTTTCAGAGCAATCCACAACTCTTCAGCATTGTGCGGTTTGTCAACTAAGAATATTAGCTTCAGCACAGCCTGTTACCACTTGACCGAGGCAGTGCTGCAGTGCTGCCAGCTTGTGACTGATGTGGTCATTTCGGAGATGCAGGCTGAAGAGGAGGGGGAGGCTGAGGAGGATGAGGTGCAGGAGCTGTAGACCGTGGGGGCAACCCTGATTGACCTAGGGCCCGCAATCCTTGGTGTCGGGAGGATGTGTTCTGTCTCAAGGGCCGACTGGGTCCTGGCTTCCACTATGTTAACCCAGTGTGCCGTCAACGAGATGTACCGTCCCAGACCACAATCACTTTTACACGTGTCCGTGGTTAGGTGGACTTTCCCGGTAACTGCATTGTTGAGGGCTAATGTTTTGGGATATGTGCTTGTGTAATGAGGAGACGGCACACCTGGAGAAATAGTGGTTATTGGGGACCGAGTACTAAGGGACGGCCGCCGACATCAGGCTGCGGAATGCTTCCGTCTCCACGAGCCTAAAAGGCAACATTTTGTGAAATGTGGGAATTTAGTAGTGTGGCCTGTGGGGCATTGGCTGCGTATTTGCACTTGCGTTCCAAGGACTGGGGTATGGAAAACTGAATGCTGCACTGGGACTAGGACCTGGACGTGCTTCCTGATGCTGCT
Source organism: Phyllobates terribilis (assembly GCF_046119375.1). Lineage (NCBI taxonomy): Eukaryota > Metazoa > Chordata > Amphibia > Anura > Dendrobatidae > Phyllobates > Phyllobates terribilis. The sequence goes on from NW_027362761.1 coordinate 291,280,102, forward strand.
ACTTGAGAGTGTGCAATGACAGGTGCAGGGCAGGAGGCATCTTCGCATGCACCATGGACAGGGGATTGGCTTGCATGCACAATAGCGGAAGAAGCAATGGTGCCACCCGCAGACACAGTTCCTGGACCCTGGGCTTCGGACCACAAAGTCAGGTGCTTTGCTGCCATGTGCCTGATCATGCTGGTGGTGGTCAGGCTGCTTGTTTTGCCACCCCTGCTGATGTTGGCCTGGCAGGTTGTGCAAATGGCCTTTTTGGGGTTATCAGCAGAGTCTTTAAAAAACAACCAGACTCGGGAAGACCTAACAGTTGTACTGGCAACTTGCTTCGTGTTGGTGTTACGGGGAACGGTTGCCTGCTTTCTGTCTGCAGCCACCACACTGCTTCTTCCTGCCTGTTGGGGTACTCTGTCTCCCTCCCCCTGTTTGCTGCTGTCCTCGCTCTGCTTGTCCTCCTGACAGGTTGGGTCAGTTACTATATCATCCACCACCTCATCCTCCACTTCCGCACCCTGGTCCTCCTCCTGACTTTCTGGCAATTGTGTCTCATCATCGTCCACCTCTTGTAACACTTTCCAACCGTCGCCTTCGTGTAACCGTGGCTGCTCAAATATTTGGGCATTGCTACATGCGATATCCTCTTGTCCTGCTTCAAGTGGACCGGGCGAGAGGCCCGAATCTATAAATGGAAAAGTGAACAGCTCTTCGGAGTGTCCAATTGTGGGATCAGTTGCCTCCGGCCACTCAGCATGGTGGGAGGAAGGAGGATCAGGGTGAGGAATATGCAGTTTAGACTCACGGCTACTGAGACTTGACCGTGTGGAAAACAGGGTGGTGGTGGTGGTGTTGGCTAAGTGACTGGAAGCATTTTCGGCTATCCAACCAACAACCTTTTGACACTCCTCTGGGTTCAATAGTGGTGTGCTGCGGTCCAGTAGGAATTGGGACAGGAAGGTCTGGTGAGAAGATGTGGGTGTTTGTTGTGGAACAATTTCAGCTTGCCCACGGCCTCACCCTCAGCCTCTGCATGCACCATCACCATCACCATCAGGTCCATTTTTTCCATCCCTTGCCACACACCTTGCCCATTTTAAATGGAGGACAATATCTTCCACGCTCACTACAAATGGCTGAATTTGGAGCCAAGTTATTTGTAATCCATGTGATGGGGAAACCACAGTTTTAAATACTTGGCCTGTAGGTAACTATTTTGAACAGCAAACCAGTGTCAAAAACTTTGCTGACATACTGAAAAAAATTTTTAGTGGAGGCCAAAAATGGCAGTATTTTAAGACCAATTATATGTGATCCGTGTGACGGAGAAACCACAGTATTAAATACCTGGCCTGTAGGTAACTATTTTGAACAGCAAACCGGTGTCAAAAACTTTGCTGACACACTGAAAAAAAATTTGAATGGAGACTAAAAATGGCAGCGTTTTCAGCGCAATTATATGTGATCCGTGTGATGGACAAACCACAGTTTTAAATAGCTGGAATTTAACGCTGTAATATGGAAAGGACCTGGCTGTATTCTGCAGTGCCAACAAGCAAATGGCACAGAAAAACGGTGTTCTCTGGATTACTTTTTAAGCAAATAATGAGGCTTAAGATCCAAAAAAAATATTCCTGGCCCCTGAGACCTGGGCCTTTGTCTAGAAATATCTAACAGCAGCAGGAGGCAGAACTGGAATGGAGCCTCTTGTGCTATATGCACTGCAGTCTGCTATATACACTGCCTAATACACAACCAAATATCTCCCTAGCTCAGAAGCACCTCTCTCTACACTGCCTGATTGTGGAGTAGACTGACGAGCACAGCGGCGCTAGGTCTGATATAGATCTATTGACGCTGTGCGGCCACCCAATCACTGTAATGCCACAACCAACATGGCTGCGGCATTACAGTGAGTGGCAGGCAATCCCTGCATGTTGATTGGCGCACTAAAGAGTGCCAAACATGCAGGGAGGAGACCCGAGCATCCGCCCGAGCATCTCGCAAGTACTCGGCGAGCTCCGAGCATCTTGAGTACTGAGATGCTCGGGCGAGTACTGAGTTCTTGCAAGTATGCTCGCTCATAACTATACTTCAAGATAGTGGTAAATTTTTTCGATATGACTTGTATTTATTTGAGAAAGGAAAGGAAATTCGGGGAAAAATTTAGCAATTTTCAATATTTTAATTCTTATGTCCTTAAACCAGAGAGTTATATCACACAAAATAGTTAATAAACCACATTTTCCACATGTCTACTTTACACAGCACAATTTTTTAAATATATTTTTTTTTTGTTAGGAAGTTATAAGGGTTAAAAATTTCTCATTTTTCTAAAAAAATTTACAAAACCATATTTTAAGGGATCACATCATACTTGGAGTGAATTTGAGAGGTTTATATGACAGAAAAAAACAAAAAAGTGAAACCATCCTAAAAACTGTACCCCTCAAGATTCTCAAAATTACATTCAAGAAGTTTATTAACCCTTCAGGTGCTTCACAGGAACTTTTGGAATGTGGAAAAAAAAGAACATTTAACTTTTTTTCACAAAAATTTTACTTTAGAGACAATTTTTTTTTATTTTTGCAAGGGTAACAGGAAAAAATGGACCACAAAGTTTGTTGTGCAATTTCTCATGAGCATGCTGATACCCCATATATGTTATGTTCTGCTACCAAAGCTAAGGAAAGAGAGGAGATCTGTCCCTACTATAGGACTCAGCTGAATCCCTACGATGTAACAGGGAACCTGATCCTGCGATCAGACCTGCTAAAGTCCTAATCTAGTCTGTACGGAGACCTATAGATGTGGGGAGGGAATCCCTACAAGTACTAAGGACTGGGAGGAATATGGGACACCTCCTAACAGAAATAGTAGCAGACAGACGAACAAACAAAATAGATAGAACATAGAGGTCCGTAGACCAAGCAAACTAACAGAGCTAGATACAGAGCACAGGCTAGCTAGAAAGTAGATATACAATGAAGTCCAGCAAAGCCAGAAGGGCAGAGCAGGATTAAATAGGCCAACAAGGTCATGTGACCAGCAAAGGAAAAAAAAACCTAACAGCAAGGTTCTAACAGTACCCCCCCTTCTAAGAGGATCCTCCGGATCCCCTAGGACCAGGCTTATCAGGAAATCTCCTGTGAAACGCTCTGATAAGTCTGGACGAGGAAACATCATCTGACCTCACCCAAGAGTTATCCTCGGGTCCGAAACCTTTCCAGGCCACAAGATACTGCAAACTACCTCTATACCGTCTAGAGTCAAGGATGCGAGAAATTTCGTATTCCCCGTCCTCCACCACCGGAGGAACAGAGGCAGAGGCGTCACCATCCGACACAACAGCTTTTTTTAACAGAGAGACATGAAAGACCGGATTAATTCTCCAGGAGGTAGGAACCTCCAACCTAACAGCAGATTGGTTGACAACCTGAAGCACCTTAAAGGGCCCTACAAACTTGGGACCCAATTTCTTAGAAGGAATCCTCAACCGCAGATTCCTAGAGGACAACCAAACCATGTCACCAACAGCGAACAAAACCTCCTGTCGTTTCCTATCAAAGTAGTCTTTAGATTTTCTGTTGGCCTCCTGAAGATTACCACGCACATCCGTCCAAACTCTTTCCAAATCACCGGAAAAATTCTCCTCCTCAGGCACGGCAGATCCCAACTTGGAGAACGACCCAAACGACGGATGTCTCCCAGAACAACAAAAAAAAGGCGAACAACCAGCAGAAGAAGATGTATGATTGTTCAGAGCAAATTCGGCAAGTGGCAGAAACTCAGACCACCCCTCTTGATTGTCTGCCACAAAACAACGCAAGAACTGCTCAACATCCTGGTTTTTCCTTTCTGTCTGGCCATTAGATTCAGGATGATATCCGGACGAAAACGACAAATGAATTCCCAACCTGTCACAAAAGGCACGCCAAAAACGAGCCACGAACTGAGGACCCCTATCAGAAACAATGTCAGTAGGAACGCCATGAAGTCTGACAATTTCCTTGACAAAGGCCTTAGCGAGAGTTTTAGCGCAGGGCAGTTTGACGAAGGGAACCAAGTGACACATCTTGCTAAAACGGTCCACGACCACCCAGATGACAGTAAAACCCTCAGAGGGGGGAAGGTCAGTTATAAAGTCCATAGCCAAATGTGTCCAAGGAGCACTGGGGACCTCCAAAGGACAAAGTAACCCCGCAGCAGGAGTATGTGAGGACTTAGATCTAGCACATATAGTACATTGGCGCACCCACTTAATGACTTCCTTCTGCCATCCAGGCCACCAAAAACTGCGACCCACCAGTCTCTTGGTCTCAGAGATTCCGGGTAGTGTTGAGCCACCCCCGTAGTGTTCGGGTTCGGTTCGGTTCGTCGAACACCGGGATGTTCGAGGAACTGTTCGTCGAACTGTTCGTCGAACACCTTAGAACACCGTCGAACACCGTTAAAACCAATGGCAGGAAAACAAAAACACATAGAAACACATAGAAAACACCTGCAAAGGTGTCCAAAAGCTGACAAACTGCTCAGAAGACACTCTCTTTAAAAAAGCCGGCCGGCAAATTCAGCAGCGGCATACACCGGTACCCGACAATTTAGACAAGAAGGAATAGAGCATCACACATAGATTAGATAGATAGAAACATGTCAGTCACACATATAAGAAGCACAGTGACAGTGTTGGTTACTGCACTTGTCATTTAGTGTAAAGGATTTATTAAAAAAAATATTAGTGTTTTCATGCACCGTCTCTTTAAAAAAGCCGGCCGGCAATTCAGCATCTGTACCCGACAATTTAGAACAGAAAGAATAGAGCTTCACACATAGATTAGATAGATAGAAACATGTCAGTCACATATATAATAAGTACAGTGATAGTGTTGCTTACTGTACTTGTCATTTAGTGTAAAGGATTTATTTAAAAAAATAATAGTGTTTTCATGCACTGTCTCTTTAAAAAAGCCAGCCGGCAATTCAGCATCTGTACCCGACAATTTAGAACAGAAAGATAGAGCATCACACATAGATTAGACAGATAGAAACATGTCAGTCACATATATATGAAGTACAGTGATAGTGTTGGTTACTGTACTTGTCATTTAGTATTAAAATAAAGGATTTATTATTAAAAAAATTGGCGTGGGGTTCCCCTTAATTTTAGGCTCTAGCGGAGGTTAAGCAGACGGCTGGGGCAGATGTTTGAAGACTGGGAAGGGGGTAATACCCACGGAGCTTCCCAGGCTACTAATATCAGCCCCCAGCTGAATACATAGCCTTTACTAGCTATTAAAATGGGGGACCCCCCAAAAAAAATGACGTGGGGTCCCCCCTAATTTAATAGCTAGCAAAGGCTAGGCAGACAGCTGGGGGCTGATATTAATAGCCCAGGAAGGGAGCCATGAATATTGGCCCCCTCCCAGGCTAGAAACACCAGCCGTCAGCCGCCCCAGAAATGGCGCATCCTTAGGATGCGCCAATTCTGGCACTTAGCCTCGCTCTTCCACGCTGCCCTGGTGCGGTGGCAGGGGGTAATAGGGTTGGGGTTGATGTCAGCTTATAATGCCAGCTGACATCAAGCCCAGGTTAGTAATGGAGAGGCGTCTATAAGACACCCCCATTACTAACCCCATAGTCAAAGTTAAAAAAAACACAAACACCCAGAATAAAGTCCTTTAATTGAAATAAAGACAAAATCCTTTATTGTTCTAAATTAAACCATACTTACCATCACGCCCATTCCAGCTGAAGCCAACGATCTCCTGCAATAAAAGAAAAATAATAAAGCAACCTCATCCTTACCTTTCCATGGTTCCCACGACAGCTTCAGCTCTGCTACATCGAGATGACAGGCTGGACCGCAGCAGAACGCTGCCATCCAGCCTGTCATCCCGCAGACACTGAGAAGCGCAGGCTTGCTTGCGCTGCTCAGCGTCTCTCTGTGACGACATCCAGATGAGCCGAGTTCATGTCCAATGAACTCGGCTCACCTCATGCACGTCACTGACAGCGTGGGAAAATTCTCACGCTGAAGCGCTGATTGCAGGAGAATTTTCCCACGCTGTCAGTGACGTGCAGGAGGTGAGCTGAGTTCATTGGACATGAGCTCACCTCATGCACATCACTGACAGCGTGGGAGAATTCTCCTGCACTCAGCACTTCAGCGTGAGAATTTTCCCACGCTGTCAGTGACGTGCATGAGGTGAGCCGAGTTCATTGGACATGACCTCGGCTCATCTGGATGCCGTCACAGCGAGACAGTGAGGAGCGCAAGCATGCCTGCGCTTCTCAGTGTCTTCGGGATGACAGACTGGATGGCAGCGTTCTGCTGCGGTCCAGCCAGTCATCTCGATGTAGCAGAGCTGAAGCTGTCGTGGGAACCATGGAAAGGTAAGGATGAGGTTGGTTTATTATTTTTCTTTTATTGCAGGAGATCGTTGGCTTCAGCTGGAATGGGTGTGATGGTAAGTATGGTTTAATTTAGAACAATAAAGAATTGTGTCTTTATTTCAATTAAAGGACTTTATTCTGGGTGTTGTGTTTTTTTTAAATACTTTACTAGAAATTCATGGCGGTCATGTCTAATACTGGCGTGACCCCATGAATTTTGGGCTTGGGGCCAGCTGATAATACCAAGCTGGCCCTAACCCCTTTATTACCCAGTGAGCCACCGCACCAGGGCCCTGGATGAGTTGGGTACAGCGCCAGAAGATGGCGCTTCTATGAACGCGCCATTTTCCGGGGTGGCTGCGGACTGCAATTTGTAGCGGGGGGGGGCCCAGAAAGCTTGGGCCTCCCTGCGCTGCAGATTCCAGCCCCCAGCTGCCTAGTTGTACCTGGCTGGACACAAAAATAGGGCGAAGCCCCACGTACTTTTTTTTTAATTATTTCATGAAATTCATGAAATAATTAAGAAAAAAAGGCCTTCCCTATATTGTTGTGTCCGGCCAGGTACAAATAGGCAGCTGGTGGTTGGGGGCAGCCCGTTCCTGCCTGCTGTACCTGGCTGGACCCAAATATAGTGCGAAGCCCCACTTCAATTTTTTTTAATTATTTCATGAAATTCATGAAATAATTAAGAAAAAAAGGGCTTCCCTATATTGTTGTGTCCGGCCAGGTACAAATAGGCAGCTGGTGGTTGGGGGCAGCCCGTTCCTGCCTGCTGTACCTGGCTGGACCCAAATATAGTGCGAAGCCCCACTTCAATTTTTTTTAATTATTTCATGAAATTCATGAAATAATTAAGAAAAAAAGGGCTTCCCTATATTGTTGTGTCCGGCCAGGTACAAATAGGCAGCTGGTGGATGGGGGCAGCCCGTTCCTGCCTGCTGTACCTGGCTGGACACAAATATAGTGCGAAGCCCCACTTCAATTTTTTTAAATTATTTCAGGAAATTCATGAAATAATTTAAAAAAAATTGACGTGGGGCTTCGCACTATATTTGTGTCCAGCCAGGTACAGCAGGCAGGAACGGGCTGCCCCCAACCACCAGCTGCCTATTTGTACCTGGCCGGACACAACAATATAGGGAAGCCCTTTTTTTCTTAATTATTTCATGAAATAATTTAAAGAAAATTGACGTGGGGCTTCGCCCTGTTTTTGTGTCCAGCCAGGTACAACTAGGCAGCTGGGGGCTGGAATCCGCAGCGCAGGGAGACCCAAGCTTTCTGGGCCACCCCCGCTGCAAATTGCAGTCCGCAGCCACCCCGGAAAATGGCGCGTTCATAGAAGCGCCATCTTCTGGCGCTGTACCCAACTCATCCAGGGCCCTGATGCGGTGGCTCACTGGGTAATAAAGGGGTTAGGGCCAGCTTGGCATTATCAGCTGGCCCTAAGCCCGAAATTCATGGGGTCACGCCAATATTAGACATGACCACCATGAATTTCTAGTAAAGTATTTAAAAAAAACACAACACCCAGAAAAAAGTCCTTTAATTGAAATAAACACACAATTCTTTATTGTTCTAAATTAAACCATACTTACCATCACGCCCATTCCAGCTGAAGCCAACGATCTCCTGAAATAAAAGAAAAATAATAAAGCAACATCATCCTTACCTTTCCATGGTTCCCACGACAGCTTCAGCTCTGCTACATCGAGATGACAGGCTGGACCGCAGCAGAACGCTGCCATCCAGCCTGTCATCCCGCAGACACTGAGAAGCGCAGGCTTGCTTGCGCTCCACAGTGTCTCTCTGTGAGGGCATCCAGATGAGCCGAGTTAATGTCCAATGAACTCGGCTCACCTCATGCACGTCACTGACAGCGTGGGAAAATTCTCCTGCACTCAGCGCTTCAGCGTGGGAGAATTCTCACACTGAAGCGCTGAGTGCAGGAGAATTCTCCCACGCTGTCAGTGAAGTGCAGGAGGTGAGCTGAGTTCATTGGACATGAGCTCACCTTATGCACGTCACTGACAGCGTGGGAAAATTCTCCTGCACTCAGCGCTTCAGCGGGAGAATTCTCACGCTGAAGCGCTGAGTGCAGGAGAATTCTCCCACGCTGTCAGTGACGTGCAGGAGGTGAGCTGAGTTCATTGGACATGAGCTCACCTTATGCACGTCACTGACAGCGTGGGAGAATTCTCCTGCACTCACCGCTTCAGCTTGAGAATTTTCCCACGCTGTCAGTGACGTGCATGAGGTGAGCCGAGTTCATTGGACATGAACTCGGCTCATCTGGATGTCGTCACAGAGAGACGCTGAGCAGCGCAAGCAAGCCTGCGCTTCTCAGTGTCTGCGGGATGAGAGGCTGGATGGCAGCGTTCTGCTGCGGTCCAGCCTGTCATCTCGATGTAGCAGAGCTGAAGCTGTCGTGGGAACCATGGAAAGGTAAGGATGATGTTGCTTTATTATTTTTCTTTTATTGCAGGAGATCGTTGGCTTCAGCTGGAATGGGCGTGACGGTAAGTATGGTTTAATTTAGAACAATAAAGGATTGTGTCTTTATTTCAATTAAAGGACTTTATTCTGGGTGTTTGTGTTTTTTTTAACTTTGACTATGGGGTTAGTAATGGGGGTGTCTTATAGACGCCTCTCCATTACTAACCTGGGCTTGATGTCAGCTGGCATTATAAGCTGACATCAACCCCAACCCTATTACCCCCTGCCACCGCACCAGGGCAGCGTGGAAGAGCGAGGCTAAGTGCCAGAATTGGCGCATCCTATGAATGCGCCATTTCTGGGGCGGCTGACGGCTGGTGTTTCTAGCCTGGGAGGGGGCCAATATTCATGGCTCCCTTCCTGGGCTATTAATATCAGCCCCCAGCTGTCTGCCTAGCCTTTGCTAGCTATTAAATTAGGGGGGACGCCACGTCATTTTTTTGGGGGGGTCCCCCATTTTAATAGCTAGTAAAGGCTATGTATTCAGCTGGGGGCTGATATTAGTAGCCTGGGAAGCTCCGTGGGTATTACCCCCTTCCCAGGCTTCAAACATCTGCCCCAGCTGTCTGCTTAACCTCCGCTAGAGCCTAAAATTAAGGGGAACCCCACGCCAATTTTTTTAATAATAAATCCTTTATTTTAATACTAAATGACAAGTACAGTAACCAACACTGTCACTGTACTTCATATATATTTGACTGACATGTTTCTATCTATCTAATCTATGTGTGAAGCTCTATTCTGTCTGTTATAAATTGTCGGGTACCGCTGCTGAATTGCCGGCCGGCTTTTTTAAAGAGACAGTGCATGAAAACACTATTATTTTTTTTGATAAATCCTTTACGCTAAATGACAAGTACAGTAAGCAACACTATCACTGTACTTCGTATATATGTGGCTGACATGTTTCTATCTATCTAATCTATGTATGATGCTCTATTCTGTCTGTTATAAATTGTCGGGTACCGCTGCTGAATTGCCGGCCGGCTTTTTTAAAGAGACGGTGCATGAAAACACTATTTTTTAAAATAAATCCTTTACACTAAATGACAAGTACAGTAATCAACACTGTCACTGCACTTCTTATATATGTGACTGACATGTTTCTATCTATCTAATCTATGTGTGATTCTCTATTCCTTCTATTCTAAATTGTCGGGTACCGCTGCTGAATTGCCGGCCGGCTTTTTTAAAGAGACGGTGCATGAAAACACTATTATTTTTTTTGATAAATCCTTTACGCTAAATGACAAGTACAGTAAGCAACACTGTCACTGTACTTCATATATATGTGACTGACATGTTTATATCTATCTAATCTATGTGTGAAGCTCTATTCTTTCGGTTCTAAATTGTCGGGTACAGGTGTATGCCGCTGCTGAATTGCCGGCTTTTCATGTTTCACTGTTGGCACTGTTCCCATCGATTTGGGCAATCACTGTAATGCCACAACCACCATGGCTGTGGCATTACAGTGAGTGGCAAACAATCCCTGCATGATTGGTGCTCTAAATAGCGCCAGACATGCAGGACACGCTTTTGGTGCACGAACAGTTATCGAACATAACCTCGAACAGCCGAATTTTTTGCAAATCGTTCGGGTTCGTCGAACAACTCGAACACCGCCCAAAACAGCTCGAATTTGAGATTGGCGAACAGTTCTAGTCGAACACCGCTCATCTCTAATTCCGGGATGACCTGCCAACCGAGATTCGTGACACTCAACAAACAAATCTCTCCTAAAGGTCCCAGGCACAAACAACCTCCCATGAGGAGTGTTAGATGGGGCATTCTCCTGAGCTTTAAGAATCTCATCTTCCAAAACGGAGTCTAAAGCAGCTATCACAACACCTTCTTGTAAAATGTTTTCCTCTTTCTCAGCACCGACTATGGGAGAAAAACTGCGAGACAAGGCATCCGCCTTAACATTCTTAGTACCAGGGATGTAAGTAACGGAGAAATTAAACCGCGAGAAAAACAGTGCCCACCTAGCCTGACGGGCATTCAGGCGCTTGGCAGCATCAAGATATATCAGATTTTTATGATCCGTAAGAACCTGAACGGGAAATTCCGCACCTTCCAAGAAGTGGCGCCAGTGTTCAAATGCGAGTTTAATAGCCAATAATTCCCGATTACCAATATCGTAATTCAATTCAGTCTCCGAAAATTTTTTTGAAAAAAAGGCACAGGGATGTAATCCATCCCCGTTATCCTGAGACAATACTGCGCCAACCCCCACAGAGGAAGCATCAACCTCAACCAAAAACGGCCTAGTAACATCAGGCTGCATAAGGATGGGAGCAGAGGTGAACCTCTCCTTGAGATACACAAAAGCTTCAATGGCCTCAGAAGACCACTGAACCGCATCAGCACCTTTCCTGGTGAGATCAGTCAGAGGTTTGACAATACTAGAAAATTTTTTTATGAATTTTCTATAGTAATTGGCGAAACCCAAAAACCTCTGTATCGATTTCAAACCAATAGGCCTAGGCCATTCCTGCACAGCCTGAACCTTAACCGGATCCATCTCAAAACCTTTGCTGGAGATAATGTAGCCCAAAAAACTAATTCTCTGTACAGCGAACTCACATTTCTCCAGCTTAGCAAAAAGCGAATTGTCCATTAATAACTGTAATACCTCACGCACGCTCCGCCAATGAGACTCCAGATCTGGCGAATAAATCAAAATGTCATCCAAATACACAACCACATTTTTACCGATCAAAGGTCTAAGGATGTCATTAATCAGATTCTGAAAAATTGCAGGAGCATTAGTAAGACCAAAAGGCATAACCAGATTCTCAAAATGACCCACAGGAGTGTTAAAAGCAGTCTTCCATTCATCACCCTCCTTCATGCGCAACAGATTGTATGCCCCCTTAAGGTCAATTTTAGAGAACCACTTGGCCCCCAATAACTGGTTAAACAGATCAGGAATCAATGGCAGTGGGTAAGGATTGCGTACCGTAATTTTGTTAATCTCACGAAAATCCAGACAAGGACGTAAACCGCCGTCCTTTTTTTTTACAAAAAAAAATCCAACCGCCACAGGAGACTTAGAGGGCCTAATGTGACCGGCGGCCAAACTTGTCTGTATGTATTCCTCCAAAGCCTTCCTCTCAGGAATAGTAAGGTTAAATAAACGACTTTTAGGAAGAATCGCTCCAGGGACAAATTCAATAGAACAATCATAGTCTCTATGGGGAGGCAAAACCTGCGATTCTTTCTCAGAAAAAACTCTCCAAAAATCCTGAATAGGAACAGGCAATTCTCCCCTATCCAAAGCTGCAATACGCCCGTTACAACACTTGTCATAACATTTATGGCTCCAGGATTTAATTTCACTGGTAGACCAATCCAGTACAGGATTGTGAAATTTTAACCAGGGCAAACCCAATATTACTGGAGAAGGCAAGTTATTCAACACTACCAAATCCAATTTCTCATGGTGAACACCATTAATGGTGAGAGGAAATTCACTGACCTTGAGAGTAATATTCTTCAAAGGGGAGCCATCCACAGAAACCACAGCAATGGGGGATGATAAAGGTTCAGGTTTTAAATTGAGTTTTTCCACGAATCCCCCATCAATTACATTCAGTGTAGACCCGCAATCAACAAACACCCGAAATTCCATTAATTTTTCCTGAGCAATCGTGGAAGCAGCTAAAAATATACCCTTGGAATTTAAACAGGCAATACGGGCGTGACTGACCATTTTTTTTTCTTTCTTCATACGAAGCTCACAGCCTTTAATCAAATGACCAGATTTTCCGCAATAGAAACACAAGCCTTCCGAAAAACGACGGTCTTTTTCTTGAGAGCGAGGTGCCACCGATCCAATCTCCATCGGTTCACCACTGTTAGTACACACATTATCATAACCAGAAACTGACATAGCAGAGGATTTGCTCTCATTAACCCTAGCACGCAGTCTTCTATCCACCCGTATAGCTAATTGCATAGCCTGTTGCAAATCCTCAGGTGTAGGATAAGCAATTAGCAGGTCTTTAACCCTTTCACTGAGCCCAGCAAGAAATAGACTTTTCAGAGCAGAATCGTTCCACCCTGTTTGAGTGGACCAACGACGAAAATGAGTACAATATTTTTCCACATTACCTGATCCTTGTTTTAAACGTCTCAACTCAGTCTCAGCTGATGCCACACGGTCAGGATCATCATATAATAATCCTAAAGCAGAAAAAAAACTATCCACTGATCTGAAGCATGTATCACTAGGTTGCAAAGAAAAGGCCCACTCCTGAGGCTCTTTGCGCAAAAGTGACATTATGAACCCTACGCGCTGGGATTCATCCCCAGAGGACTTGGGTCTCAAACGAAAATACAATAAGCAAGCATTTTTAAATGAAAAAAATTCTCGATGTTCACCAAAAAATAAATCCGGCAAACATACCTTAGGCTCCAAGAAATATGCTCCAGGACAGTTACTCACGTGCTGACGGAGCTCGGCCACTTCCAGAGAGAGTCCCTGCAGGTGTTTAGCCAAATCCTGAACCGACACCATGATGGAACGAAAAAAAAAAAAATCTTTCCTTAGAGAATTTGCAGGCTGGACTTACTGTTATGTTCTGCTACCAAAGCTAAGGAAAGAGAGGAGATCTGTCCCTACTATAGGACTCAGCTGAATCCCTACGATGTAACAGGGAACCTGATCCTGCGATCAGACCTGCTAAAGTCCTAATCTAGTCTGTACGGAGACCTATAGATGTGGGGAGGGTATCCCTACAAGTACTAAGGACTGGGAGGAATATGGGACACCTCCTAACAGAAATAGTAGCAGACAGACGAACAAACAAAATAGATAGAACATAGAGGTCCGTAGACCAAGCAAACTAACAGAGCTAGATACAGAGCACAGGCTAGCTAGAAAGTAGATATACAATGAAGTCCAGCAAAGCCAGAAGGGCGGAGCAGGATTAAATAGGCCAACAAGGTCATGTGACCAGCAAAGGAAAAAAACCTAACAGCAAGGTTCTAACAATATATAGGGAAAAACAACTGATTGGGCGCATGGACTTTTTGAATGCAAAATTTTCTGGAACAATTAGCGAACATCATGTTGCATTTGGAGAGCCCCTGATGTGCCTTAAGAGTGGAAATCCCCACAAATGACACTATTTTGGAAACTAGATATCTCAATGAACTTATCTAGATGTGTGGTGAGCACCTTGAACTCCCAGGTGCTTCACAAAATTTTACAACTACAACCCCTGACAAAAATTATGGAATCACCGGGCTCGGAGGATGTTCATTCAATTGTTTAATGTTGTTGAAAAAAAGCAGATCACAGACATGGCACAAAATTAAAGTCATTTCAAATGGCAACTTTAGGGCTTTAAGAAACACTAAAAGAAATCAAGATTAAAAATGTGGTACTCAGTAAGGGTAATTTTTTTCAGACCAAGCAGAGGGAAAACATTATGGAATCACTCAATTCTGAGGAAAAAATTATGGAATCACCCTGTAAATTTTCATCTCCAATACTAACACCTGCATCAAATTAGAGCTGCATCTAAAAAGGAGTGATCACACCTTGGAGAGCTGTTGCACCAAGTGGACTGACATAAATCATGGCTCCAACACGAGAGATGTCAATTGAAACAAAGGAGAGCATTATCAAACTCATAAAAGAAGGTAAATCATCATGCAATGTTGCAAAAGATGTTGGTTGTTCACAGTCAGCTGTGTCTAAAATCTGGACCAAATACAAACAACATGGGAAGGTTGTTAAAGGCAAACATACTGGTAGACCAAGGAAGACATCAAAGTGTCAAGACCTGAAACTCAGAGCAATATGTCTCCAAAACAAGAAATGCACAACAAAACAAATGAGGAACGAATGGGAGGAAACTGGAGTCAATGTCTGTGACTGAACTGTAAGAAACCACCTAAAGGAAATGGGATTTACATACAGAAAAGCTAAGCATAAGCCATCATTAACACCTAAACAGAAAAAAAGAAGGTTACAATGGGCTAAGGAAAAGCAATTGTGGACTGTGGATGACTCGATGAAAGTCATATTCAGTGATGAATCCCGAATCTGCATTGGGCAAAAGTGATGATGCTGGAACTTTTGTTTGGTGCCGTTCCAATGAGATTTATAAAGATGACTGCATGAAGAGAACATGCAAATTTCCACAGTCATTGATTATATGGGGCTGCATGTCAGGTAAAGGCACTGGGGAGATGGCTGTCATTACATCTTCAATAAATGCCCAAGTTTACATTGATATTTTGGACAGTTTTCTTATCCCATCAATTGAAAGGATGTTTGGGGATGATGACATAATTTTTCAAGATGATAATGCATCCTGCCATAGAGCAAAAACTGTGAAAACATTCCTTGAAAGAAGACACATAAGGTCAATGTCATGGACTGCAAATAGTCCAGATCTCAATCCAATTGAAAATCTTTGGTGGAAGGTGAAAAAAATGGTCCATGACAAGGCTCCAACCTGCAAAGCTGATCTGGAAACAGCAATCAGAGAAAGTTGGAGCCAGACTGATGAAGAGTACTGTTTGTCACTCATTAAGTCCATGCCTCAGAGACTGCAAGCTGTTATTAAAGCCAGAGGTGGTGCAACAAAATACCAGTGATGTATTGGAGTGTTCTTTTGTGTGTTTGTTTTTCATGATTCCATATTTTTTTCCTCAGAATTGAGTGATTCCAAATTTTTTTCCCTCTGCTTGCTCTGAAAAAAATTACCCTTACTGAGTATTACATTTTTAATCTTGATTTCTTTTAGTGTTTCTTAAAGCCCTAAAGTTGCCATTTGAAATGACTTTAGTTTTGTGACATGTCTGTGATCTGCCTATTTTCAACAACATTAAACAACTGAATGAACATCCTCCGAACCCGGTAATTCCATAATTTTTGCCAGGGGTTGTATGATCTGTGGAAGTGAAGATATATATATTTTTTCCCACAAAAATTTTGTTTTACCCAAATGTTAGCAGTAGAAAATGGACCCCAAAATTAGTTGTGCAATTTCTCCTGAGTACATTGATACACCATATGTGGTCAAAAAATACTTTTAAGGCTCAACTGCAAAGCTCAGAAGGGGAGAAGCGCCATATTGGAGTCCAGATTTTGCTGGAATGGTTTGATGGTACCATGTCACATTAGCAGAGTCCCTGAGCTTCCAGAACAACAGAAATCCCCCATATGTGACCTAATTTTACAAACTACATCCCCACTGAATTCATCTAGGGGTGCAGTGATCATTTTAACAACACATGTGCCTCATAGAATTTTATACCATTGGGCGGTGAAGAAAGAATAAACTACATTTTTACCACTACCATGTTGTTTTAGCCCAAAGTTTTTAATTTTTCTAATGGCTAATAGGAGAAATTTTTATAACAAACTGAAGTACATTTTTCCTGAGTGCGCCAATACCCTACATTTAATGGGGAAATATTTTTCAGGCACAGTGTAAACCTCAGAAAGGAAGGAGCGCCATATTATAGTGCAGATTTTACTATTATGGTTTGCGGGTGCCATGACCCACTGGGAGAGCCCCTAAGGTGCCAGAACAGCAGAACTCCCAATAAGTGACTCCATTTTACAAACTACACCTCTCAATGAATTCATCTAGAGGTGCAGTGAACATATTGACACCACTGGTGTGTCACAGAATTTTATACATTTATAATAATAATAATAATAATTTTTATTATAATAGCGCCAACATATTCCGCTGCACTTTACAAATTTTAGGGGGGACTTATACAGACAATACAGAATAAGCATATCTCATATCAAAAGGAGTGAGGGCCCTGCTTGCAAGCTTACAGTCTATGAGGAAATGGGGGAGACACAAAAGGTAGAATGTACATATATTGCATAATGCAGCCTTGATATACTAAATAGGATAAATAATACATGGACTGGTCGCCTGCCAGTATGTGTACAGTCCTGACCGAGGCTATTAAGTGCATGGTTGGTATGAACCTGAAATTGAAGAAGATTTTAATATGGGGGAGAACTGGGAGGGACAGATAGTGTGTGGAGGTGATACGCCAGTCTAAAGAAATGGGTTTTTAGGGTCCGCTTGAAACTGTCGGTATTGAGAATTAATCAAACTGTCCTGGGTAGTACATTCCAAAGAATTGGCGCAGCACGCGAGAAATCCTGGCGATGGGAGTGGGAAGTTTGGATTATGGAGGATTTTAGTTTTAAGTCATTGGCAGAACGGAGGGCACGTGTAGGGTGGTAGACTGAGACAAGTGAGGAGATGTAGGGGGGTACTGAAGCATGGAGTGCTTTGTGGGTAAGCGTGATAAGGTGATAAGTTTAAATTGAACTCTATATTGGATGGGAAACCAATGCAATGACTGGCACAGGGAAGAGGCATCGGTGTAGCGGTTGGCGAGGAATATGATCCTGGCTACATTTGGGCAGTGAAGAAAAAATAATTACATTTTTACCACCAAAATTTTGTTTTAGCCCCAGATTTAATATTTTCACACAGGGAAGTTGGTAAAAGTGCACCAAAATTTGTCTCACAATATCTGCTAAATGGGGCAATTAGAGATGAGTGAACATGTTCTTTTTTTTCAAATTCGGCACGAACATTGTCCTTTCAATTCGTGATCAGACACATGGGCGTTCTTACTGAAAATCGTCCCAATTCAGCAAAAGTGAGGAAAATAATCATTTTTTCACTACTAGATTTATTAGGATTCTGTCTAGTGTAGTGGTGCTGTATGATGACCGGGGGGGGATGTGTTTGATGAGGGGAGGGGGTTGGAGCATTCAGAGTAGCAGCGGGCTGTTTTTTTTTTCCCTTAACTTAATGTGTGCAGATTCTGGAAAGCCAATCAGGGTGCAGGAACCATCCACAACGTCCAGACACAAGGGCTTCTGTCATTGGCTGCTGAAGTCACATGTCTCTCTCCATATAAAGAGCAGACATGATGTTTTAGCACCATTTTGTCAGTCTAACAGCGCAGAGAGGCAACTCCTGATGTTGGTCCTGGATACTGAGAGATTTGAGATAGTTAGCTAGGCGGGTGCTTCTAAGTCAGATTGTTTAGATAGATAGGATCCTGTGTCGCTGTGAAATCAACCTTCCAGCAGATCAATCATTTTTTCTTTTAGTGTGGTCCAGAGAGAGACAGCAGGCCACATTTCAGCATAGAACTCTGTTGTCCACTGCTGATCTTGTGCTGCATGCAGAAATACTCCTATTAAATTCTATTTTTTTCTGTTACTACCATGCTGCATACAGCAGGCCACATCTCAACTTGTATTTTTTTGCTGTGAATTTCAGCTGTATCCAGAGCTCGTCCACAGTAAAAAAAAATCTAATTTCTTCTATTACTAACATGAGACAACAAGCCACATCTCAGCTTCAAATTTTCTGTCAGTGAAATTCAGCTGTATCCAGAGCTCGTCCACAGTAAAAAAAATAAATTTATTCGGTTACTAATGTGATACAGAAGGCCAAATCTCAGATTGAAATTTTTTGTCGCATATATTCTGCTGTATACAGACCTCGTCCACAGTAAACAAAAAAAATCTATTTTTTTGTTGCTAATAGCGTGCTCCAATCACACTATCTGATCAACATGAGTGGGAAAAAGCAAGGTCATGGTGGAAGGGGGAATAGGCTTGGTGTTCAAGGTGTACGTGGGGTAGGTGGTAATGTTAATGAAAGCATAAGTGAGCAAACACCGTCATGTCCTATCCAAAGACAAGTGACAACTTCTGTTACTGGATGGGCTACTCCACTCTTTTTCTTTGGCAGCTGCACAGTGATACGCCTTGTTGATAAGGGCCAGAAAGAGCAGGTGCTCCAGTGGATGGCAAGTGCTGCATTCTCCTCTTCCGCCACCTCAACATCACACACAGTACAGTCCTCAAAGGTGACTCCCCAATTACCCTTGTTTCCCCCCGCTTCACAACTGTCCAACAGCGCAACTGACTGTAGGATGGGAGAGTCTGCAGAGCTGTTCATACATTCTATGCCATGGGCATCAGAGGTCTCTTCCAAAGATTCACAGACTGAAGAGGAGGAAAGCATCTGCACCGATGCTCAAATTTTTTTAATGTTGAATCCGGGGCAAGACGAAGTAGGGTCGAAGTGGAATCCTGACCTTCATCCCCAGATGTTAACCTCCGTGGGGGGAGATGATCCTAATGAGACTCAGATACCAGAGGCACACGCAGACTGTACTGTGCTGTCAGGGCAGGAAGAGGAGGAGGGTGACTTTAAGGGCAAGGAATGGGAAAACAGAGAGGATGATGATGAGGTTGTAGATCCAATTTGGTGTGAACCCAGAGGCATGCAGCTGAGTAGCTCATCTGAGGAGGTGGAGGAGGAGAAAGATGAGGTTACGTTGCGGCCTACCGCAAGGACATAGAGTGATGCAACCACACAGAGCACTGCATCCTCAGCCACAACCTTGGCTGTGGCCAGCAGCAGTCGCAGGTCTGATGGTCGCAGGGGTGGCAAGGGTTGCATAGCCTGGGCCTTTTTTGAGACCGTAAAGGATGGCCCAACTCATGATATCTGCCAACTTTGCAAAAAAAGGCTCAGTAGAGGGGAAAATTGCAATAATTTGACTATTACATGCATGAACTGTAACATGTGAGATTAACATGTGTAAGTCTGGGAATCTCACTGCGATAAAATGCAGACCAGCTGGCCTCACTAACCATCGGCCACCTCATCAACCGCATCTGCTGCTTCTTCCTTCTCCGTCACCATGCCAAGTGTTTTCACACAGGTCTCGAGCAGCAGAACCTCCACTTGTTTACCCATTCCAGTCAGGCTAAGTGAGAGATTGTCAGCTGTAATGGAAGTGGACATGCCTGCTGTTTTTTGGTTCACCGAGCACACCACATCTTTCTCAATCCACTGTAATATCTCCTCCGCCTTCATCTCACTCACGGTCCAGCAGTTTGTCGTGTTCACTCAGCCCTCTCTCAGTACAGCAGTCAGCCCTGGGTCCCGCAGTTGTGGTCACGTAAAATATTGTTTCCTCCTACACATGACAAAGCTAAAAGGTTGAACTCCACCATCTCCAATCTGTTGGCCACGGAAATGCTGCCTTTCTGCCTGGTGGATACAGATGGTTTCTGAAAGCAGATGGCCATCGCAGTCCCCCAATACCAGTTGCCCAGTCGCCATTACTTCTCTAAGAAAGATGTGCCTGCGCTACACCAGCATGATGCAGACAGCATCACCCGTTCCTTGACTAAATGTATGTTTGCCAGCGTGCATTTCACCACAGACACCTGGAAGAGTAAGCATGGCCAGAGGCATTACACTTCTCTGACTCGGCACTGGGTGACTCTGGTGGCTGTGTAGGCGGGTAAAGGGCTGCTCCACAAGTCTTGTAATCCCCAAGACTTTAGGAACAAAGCTCTGTAACGAAAACTTCCTCTACTGCTTCTGCCTCCTCCACCTCCTTCAGGATCTCCACCGGTGCCCTCAACCTCTGCCTTAATGAGACACGCGTTCCAACAGTGCAGAGCAAATCCCCACCACCTATGTACTGCGCAGCCAGGGCTCAACGTAATCAGGCAGTGTTAAAATTAATATGTCTTGGAGATTGCAGTCACACAGGTGAAGAGTTGTGGACAGCTATCCAGGCTGAGTTTCAGCACTGGCTGTCTCCGCTGAATCTGGAGCCTGGAAAGGCCATATGCGTTAACAGTGCGTACCTGGTGGCGGCGCTATGCCAGGGCAACCTCACACACGTGCCTTGCTTGGCTCATGCCCTCAACCTGGTGGTACAGCAATTTATCTGCCACTATCCCAACCTGGATGCGCTGCTGCAGAAAGCACGGTTACTGTGTGCTTGCTTCCGCTGATCGCACCCTAAGGGTCATCGACTTGCATCGCTACAGACGTCTTTCATCCTACCGGTTAACCGGTTGATATGCGATGTGCCGACATGGTGGAATTCCACTCTGCCTTGATGCAGTATCTCATGTCATATACAGCTCTGGCAAAAATTAAGAGACCACTGCAAAATTTTCAGTTTCTTTGATTTTTCTGTTTATAAGTATATTTTTGAGTAAAATGTACATTGCTGTTTTCATCTATAAACTACTGTCTCCGAAATTCAAAGCTAAAAATTTTGTATTTATTTGCAGCAAATGATAAAGCGTCAAAATACTAAAAGAGAAACAGTGCTTTCAGACCTCAAATTACTCATGTGTTAACTCAGGAACAATTCAGAAATCAATATTTGGTGGACTAACCATGATTTTTAATCACAGCTTTAATGTGTATTGGCATGCTTTCCACCGGTCTTTCCATGCTTTCCATTATAAAACTGTTCAGTGGTCTCTTAATTTTTGTCAGAGCTGTAGCTTGGGCCAACGCAGTATGAGTGTGGAGAAAATCATGTTTGCGGAATGGGTAACTTCTGCACAGTTTTGAAATGGCTACTAAGATGGTTAGCGCTGATGAAGCCATCATCAGCATCACTATTCCGGGCAGACTTTGAATAACCTGCAGGAGGAGGTGATGGTCCCAGAGGAAGAGGAGAAAGCAGAAGAGGATGCAGAAGGGATAACAATGTCTCTAAATTCCACACTTTCGTCATATAGGTGGGTGCCATGGGAAGGTGGATTACATCAATCAAGGGGGGCTCGTGTTACCAGACAAACTGTTAGTGAAGGTGCAGGAGCCAAGGAAAAAATAGAGAAGGACGAGGACAAAGAGGTGATGGGCAAGCAACAGTCAGGAGATGAAGAGGATAATGATCCCCTCTCTGTTGTCCGTGGTTTGCGGTAGGGGATGGAGGAAACAAGGATCAGTATTACCCAGCCACCAATACAACTTGGGCTTGGACCTCGTGAAAGAGCCAGACACATGAGCGCCTTCTTGCTGCACTGCAACATGATTCCCGTATTGTTAGGATTCGAAATAGTGCTGACAACTGGGTTGCCACTCTGTTAGATCCACGTAACAAGAGTAAATTTGGTCAGATTTTTCCCACCACAGAAAGGGACCCACGCATGATGGAGTATCGAAACATGCTTTTAGACAACCTTAAGAGAGGTTTTCCCCAAGACAGCAGTGAGGCACACAATGTGCATTGCAGCTCTAGACTTCTAACCTCTGGAACGTCAATTCGTCAACGCAAAAACATTAGCAGCAGCAGTGCAAGTGGCAGAGGCAATTTCTGTGAGTTGTTTAACACAGTTTTTAATCAAGTTCCACCAGCACAACAGAGTACAAGTCGTCTGACACGTGGTGAATGACTGGAGAGGATGGTGCAGGAGGAGTATCTCGAGCTGAACATCAATACCATCAGGGAGGGTTTGGACCATTTTACATTTTGGTTTTCAAAAATGGAAGAGTGGCTTGAGGTTGCCTGTCCCGCCTTGGTGGTTTTATCATGCCCGGCAGCCAGCGTTCTCTAAGAACATGGCTTCAGTGCTGCTGGTGGTGTCTTGATGGATAAGCACAGCCCGCTGTCCCCTGAAAGTGTTGACCGCCTAACTTTCATAAAGGCGAACAAGACATGGATCTCCAAGGACTTTTGCACCCCAATCGCAGACTGTGCAGACTAGACGATGGTGTAGTTTTTAGTGTGCTGCATTAATCTCACTTTATTTCAGTCTATGATATCTTTGTTGTGGCTTCTCTGCCTTCTATTGCTGCTGCTGATGTTAACACTATTTTTTTGAAATGTGGAGACTCCTTATTGGGTCTCCATCTGCTGAGTTGGCTGTTGTGGAATGGGTGTCAGTGGCCCATTATACTAGTTCTACTCGGGTAAAATTGATGCCACTTTGGGGGTGTCTGGCCCTAATTTTTGGAAATGTGGAGACTCCTGATTGAGTCTTCATCTGCTGCATTGGCTGTAGTGTAAGGTGTGTCAGTTGCTCATTATACTAGTTCTACTCTAGTGAAATTGATGCCACTTTGGTGGTGTCGAGCCCTAATTTTTGGAAATGTGGAGACTCCTGATTGGGTCTTCTTCATGTGTGTTGCCTTTACCAGCAGGCCTGCACTTACTTTCAGTCAACTACCTGTGTTACTATCCTTAAATTATTCTAGCAATAGTTGTCTACTAGTGACGAGCGAGTATGTTTTGTTAACGCTTTCGCCGAGTATGCTCGGCTGAGCACCGAGTATTTATAGCGTGCTCTGTGATATGTTTGAATCACTCCCGTGTGCATGATTTGCGACTTTTTGACAGCTTTGATACATGTGAGGAATGTCTGCTTCTTACACATTCCTCAAATGTATTAAAGCTGTCAAACCATCGCAAATCATGCACACGGGAGTGATTCAAACATATCACCGAGCACGCTATAAATACTCGGTGCTCGGCCGAGCATACTCGGCGAAAGGGTTAACAAAACATACTTGCTCATCACTATTGTCTACAAAGCTGACATTTGAGCTACTTAAGTGTAGCTGAGCAAAACATCAGCTTGAGCTGTTGCATGTGGTATCAGGGCTCCCAGCACAGCAGGCCTACAATGATCCCTCACCAACCTGGTCTTAATTTTAAGTTAAATTCAGAGATGTAAGGAGCACTGATATGCTTTGTAACTGTCAGTTTTGCACTGACACAAGTTAGTTAGATAATACACTGCGCATGACCCGGATGTCATCATGATGACATCAGGTCCCCATGGCAACGATAGAGCCCCCGCAATAACATCATGGGGGCGCCGATCAGAGTGCAGAGGGGGCCCCCCTCTCTGTATTTAGGGGGTTAAGGTGCCGGGAGCGGTGCAGGCACCAGTCCTGGCAATGAGAGCCTGGTATCAGCCGTCAGAATCAGCACAAGCACAGCCCCTGTGAGTGTAAAATTGCCTGGAAGATCGCAAGGTCAGGAAGCACTTCCCAACCAGGATGTATGGAGTATGTCTAATGTTGGAAGGGGGTGGCAAGGTCCTCAGTAAATGGTAAGGGGATTAATTGTTTTCCCTCGGTGTCGGGGTTAGATAAGCAGGCTTCACACTTGGCTAGTTAAAATATTCTTTTATGTCGAGAGTAGTGTTGAGAGAGCACTAAAATGCTCGGGTGCTCGAAGCTCGGGCCGAGCTCACCGTGATACTCGGGTGCTCGACCCGAGCAACGAGCCCAACGTTAGTTTATGGGAGACCAGAGCATTTTTGCCGCGGCACCCCCGGCAGTCTGTAGAAAGCCTAAAAAGTGCCCAAAACAATAGTGACAGTGTTCAAATGACATGGGGACAGCATGGGGATTGTCCCAGGAAGCATTTCTGACCCCCAGGTCACTGCTGTCAACAACGTGGTCAGAGGTATTAAACCACTTTTACGGGCTCACAATAAAACTTTCAAAAACGAAACTGAAACGGTTAAAGAACTTCCTTTCCAGGGTAAAGACTTGTGTATAAGGTAAAATATATAACCAAAAACAAAAATACTCCTCCACACCTTGGGCTATGTTCACAAGTAGCATTTTTTATGCGTTTTTGCACTTTTGTATTGCTTTCAACTGTGACAAATGCATTCACCGGGATATGTCATTTTAACATTTTACAATCTTATCTGGCCATGTGCTGTGTGCCATGCATACAGTGCTGAAAAGACATGGGAACAGCATGGGGAAGACCCCTGGAAGCATCTCTGACACCCAGATCACTGCCTAAAAGTGTGCCCATCAGAAGTGATCCTTGCCGCATCAGAAGATGCAGACTTGCAACTATCCCCGTTCAAGTCCTTGTCCCAGGGCAGTGTTCAATTGTACCTACCCCATTCCTTGCAATGCAAGCACAAGTATGCAGCCTGCAACCCACCCACCCCCAGGCTGCAATACCATACTGCAAGCTTGCACTTGAAATGAGGCCTTTTAGTTTAGAGGAGGCCGAAGCTGGCCACTACCTCATGGCTGCATGAGCAGGAGGTATCCATACTCAGTCCCAAGCCGCCCGGCGGCCGGGTGTCCATGCTCGATCCCCTCACTCCCCGCGGCAGGGTGTCCACACACGGTCCACGCACGGTCCCCAGCCGCCTGGGGGCGGCCGGGTGTCCATAAACCATCCCCAGCTGCCCCTATTTCTCCTGTCAACTTCCCCCACACTTTTCTTAGCCTGGCCTGCTTTAGGGCAGCATTGGACGAGCCCACCAGAGAACCTGACTCCTCCGGTGGGCCCTGGCTTCTCCATCAGGGGAGTTGAGAGTGCCAAGGTGAGGAGCATGATGATGATGATAGAAGTTAGCATCTGCTTTGTTTTCTTGGAATGCAAGCGTAAGTGTGCAACCTGCCACCCACCCACCCCCAGGCTGCAATACCATACTGCTAGCTTGATTGCACTTGAAATTGGGCCTTTTAGGCATGTGGAGGCAGACGTCGGCCACCATGTCATGGCTGAGTCGGCGGCCTGGTATCCATACTCCGTCCCCAGTCGCCCGGCGGCCGGGTGTCCACGCTCGGTCCCCAGACGCCAGGGGGCGGCCGAGTGTCCATACTCGGTCCCCAGCCGCCCCGTGGCCGGTTGTCAGCACACGGTACCCAGCACCCATGGGGACGCCTGGTGTCCATAAACGGTCCCCAGCTGCCCCTATTTCTCCTGTCAACTTCCCCCACACTTTTCTTAGCCTGGCCTGCTTTAGGGCAGCATTGGACTAGCCCACCAGATAACCAGACTCCTCCGGTGTGCCCTGGCTTCTCCATCAGGGGAGTTGAGAGTGCCAAGGTAAGGAGCATGATGATGATGATAGAAGTTAGCATCTGCTTTGTTTTCTTGGAATGCAAGCGCATGTATGTAGCAGGGGCTAGGCCTGAGGTGGTCAGCGTTTTGGCGCATATCCTACCTCCTCCGAGGATTGCTGGATGTTTTCCTGCTACTATCCCAGTTCTATGACTCCCGTTAAAACAAAGCTTCAGGTGATGAATGATGGATGAGGTGGTGGCAAAGGAGAAAGAGCAGGAGGAATAGGGACCATTCACATCAATATCAGGCCAGTCAACCACACATGTCTTGTAGGATATGTTTCTGTACCAAAAGGAGCGGTTCGGCTACACAGTTATAGGGCATACAGTGAGTGCAATGCCTACCAAAAATTTCGAGGCACTCCAATGCTACTTGGAAGTGACATGGAGGTCAGAGGGCCTTAACTATACAGTTTTTTCCATTTATAGCAACTGGGTCTCCTGTGCACTATTGGCCTAAGCAGTGAATGGAAGGCTTTCGAAAAATTATGAGGAACTGCAATGCCCCTTGAAACAGACGTGGATTACAGCATACTAAAAACCTTCTACCCATTATTGGGGAGTGGGTCTCCCTTAGTGTTCGCCTATGCATTGAAAAGCAAAAGCTGACTAAATTAGGTGGAAATGCATTGCCCGTTGGAAGAGTCATGGAGGTTAGAGTTAATTAAAAACAACATTTCAATGACCCTTGGAAGAGCTGTGGAGTTCAGAGTGGTTTAACAAGACGGTTTTAATGCCCCTTGGAAGAGACGTGGAGGTCGCAGTAGCTTAACAAGATGGATTTAATGCCCCTTGGAAGAGACGTGGAGGTCGCAGTAGCTTAACAAGATGGTTTTAATGCCCCTTAGAAGAATGGTGGAGGTTGCAGTAGCTTAACAAGACGGTTTTAATGCCCCTGGGAAGAATGGTGGAGGTCGCAGTAGCTTAACAAGATGGTTTTAATGCCCCTTGGAAGAATTGTGGAGTTCGCAGTGGAATAAAAAGACAATATCAATGCCACTTGGAAAAGTGGTGGAGGTCGCAGTAGCTTAACAAGACGATTTTAATGCCCCTTGGAAAATTGGTGAAGGTCGCAGTAGCTTAACAAGACGGTTTTAATGCCCCTTGGAAAAATGGTGGAGGTCACAGTAGCTTAACAATATGGTTTTAATGCCCCTTGGAAGAGACGTGGAGGTCGCAGTAGCTTAACAAGACAGTTGTAATGCCCCTTGGAAGAGACGTGGAGGTTGCGTTAGCTTAACAAGACGGTTTTAATGCCCCTTGGAAGAGACGTGGTGGTCGCAGAAGCTTAGCAAGATGGTTTTAATGCCCCTTGAAAGAATGGTGGAGGTCGCAGTGGACAAAAAGACAATATCAATGCCACTTGGAAAAGTGGTGGAGGTCGCAGTAGCTTAACAAGACGGTTTCAATGCCCCTTGGAAGAATGGTGGAGGTCGCAGTGGAATAAAAAGACAATATCAATGCCCCTTGGAAAAGTGGTGAAGGTCGCAGTAGCTTAACAAGATGGTTTTAATGCCCCTTGGAAGAGACGCGGAGGTCGCAGTAGCTTAACAAGACAGTTTTAATGCCCCTTGGAAAAGACGTGGAGGTCGCAGTAGCTTAACAAGACGGATTTAATGCCCCTTGGAAGAGACGTGGAGGTCGCAGTGGAAAAAAAAGACAATATCAATGCCCCTTGGAAAAGTGGTGGAGGTCGCAGTAGCTTAGCAAGATGGTTTTAATACCCCTTGGAAAAGTGTTGGAGGTCTCAGTAGCTTAGCAAGATGGTTTTAATACCCCTTGGAAAAGTGTTGGAGGTCTCAGTAGCTTAATAAGACGGATTTAATGCCCCTTGGAAGAGACGTGGAGGTCGCAGTAGCTTAGCAAGACAGTTTTAATGCCCCTTGGAAGACTGGTGAAGGTCGCAGTGGAATAATAAGACAATATCAATGCCCCTTCGAAAAGTGGTGGAGGTCGCAGTAGCTTAACAACACGGTTTTAATGCCCCTTGGAAAAGTGATGGAGGTCGCAGTAGCTTAACAAGACGGTTTTAATGCCCCTTGGAAGAGACGTGGAGGTCGCAGTAGCTTAACAAGATGGTTTTAGTCTTTGCCTATGCCTTCCAAGTCAAAGATGCCAAAAATTAGGACGGAGGAACTTGCAATGCTGGCAAACAAGAGCCATGCAGTACAGCATATTAAAAACATTATTCCCATTATTGGGGAGTGGGTCTCCCATAGTCTTTGCCTATGCCTTCCAAGCAAAAGCTGCAAAAAATTAGGACAGAGGAATTTGCAATGCTGGCAAGATGGACCCCGCTCATCCTGGTGGTATAGTGGTGGTGGAGGCTGAGGATAAGGAGAAGAGCAAATTACAGCCGAAATGAAGAAGCGTATACGCATGTGTGGGTGTGAAGCGGTGCATGGGAATACACCGTCCAAAATAACACAGTGGATTTAACTTTATGTTACTCTGCTGTCATTTAGTGGTGTTTAGTGATGAGCGAGCATGCTCGGCACTGCTCGGTACTCGCCCGAGCATCTCAATACTCGAGATGCTCGGAGCTCGGCGAGTACTTTCGAGATGCTCGGGCGGGAGCTCGGGTCCCCTCACTGAATGTCTGGTGCTATTTAGAGCACCAATCATGAAGGGATTGTCTGCCACTCACTGTAATGTCACAGCCATTGTGGTTGTGGCATTACAGTGATTGCCCAAATCGATGGGAACAGTGCTCACAGTGAAACATGAAAAGCCGGCAATTCAGCAGCGGCATACACCGGTACCCGACAATTTAGAATAGAAAGAATAGAGCATCACACATAGATTAGATAGATAGAAACATGTCAGTCACATATATAAGAAGTATAGTGACAGTGTTGGTTACTGTACTTGTCATTTAGGGTTAAAGGATTTATTAAAAAAAAATAATAGTGTTTTCATGCACCCGTCTCTTTAAAAAAGTCGGCCGGCAATTCAGCATCGGTACCCGACAATTTAGAACAGAAAGAATAGAGCATCACACATAGATTAGATAGATAGAAACATGTCAGTCACATATATAAGAAGTATAGTGACAGTGTTGGTTACTGTACTTGTCATTTAGTGTTAAAGGATTTAATAAAAAAAAATAACAGTGTTTTCATGCACCCGTCTCTTTAAAAAAGCCGGCCGGCAATTCAGCAACGGTACAGACAATTTAGAACAGAAAGAATAGAGCATCACACATAGATTAGATAGATAGAAACATGTCAGTCACATATATAAGAAGTACAGTGACAGTGTTGGATACTGTACTTGTCATTTAGTGTTAAGGGATTTATTAAAAAAAAATATTAATGTTTTCATGCACCCGTCTCTTTAAAAAAGCCGGCAGGCAATTCAGCATCGGTACTCGACAATTTAGAACAGAAAGAATAGAGCATCATACATAGATTAGATAGATAGAAACAAGTCAGTCACATATATAATAAGTACAGTGATAGTGTTGATTACTGTACTTGTCATTTAGTGTTAAAATAAAGGATTTATTAAAAAAAAAATTGGCGTGGGGTTCCACCTAATTTTAGTCTCTAGCGGAGGTTAAGAAGACGGCTTGGGCAGATGTTGGAAGCCTAGGAAGGGGGTAATACCCACGAAGCTTCCCAGGCTACTAATATCAGCCCCCAGCTGAATACCTAGCCTTTACTAGCTATTAAAATGGGGGACCCCCAAAAAAAATGACGTGGGGTCCCCCTTATTTTAATAGCTAGCAAAGGCTAGGCAGACAGCTGGGGGCTGATATTAATAGCCCAAGAAGGGTGCCATGAATATTTGCCCCCTCCCAGGCTAGAAACACCAGCTGTCAGCCGCCCCAGAAATGGGGCATCCATAGGATGCGCCAATTCTGGCTCTTAGCCTCGCTCTTCCCACATCCCTGTAGTGGTAGCAGTGGGGTAATAGGGCTGGGGTTGATGTCAGCTTATAATGCCAGCTGACATCAAGCCCAGGTTAGTAATGGAGAGGCGTCTATAAGACAGCCCCATTGCTAACCCCATAGTCTAAGTTAAAAAAAAACACAAACACCAAGAATAAAGTCCTTCAATTGAAATAAACACACAATTCTTTAATGTTCTAATTTAAACCATACTTACTGTATCGCCCATTCCAGCTGAAGCCAATGTCTTCTGCAATAAAAGTAAAATAATAAACCAACCTCATCCTTACCTTTCCATGGTTCCCAGGACAGCTTCAGCTCTGCTACATTCACATGACAGGCTGGATCGCAGCCGAAAGTTGCTATCCAGCTTGCCATGCCGCAGACACTGAGAAGCGCGTTCTTTGACGAGCAGATCTGGCAACTCGGGGTACGATTTAAGAAACCGCTGAACCACGATGTTAAGCACATGAGCCAGGCATGGTACGTGTGTGATGTCGCCTCGCCTCAGAGCAGCCACCAGGTTACGGTCATTGTCACACACGACCATGCCTGGATGTAGGTTCAGCGGTCTCAGCCACATATCTGCCTGCTCTTTCACAGCTGTCCACAACTCACAAGCAGTATGAGGTTTATCACCTATTTTTCTGGCCTACATTAGACTCTTTTAAACAGATATATTTGCGTCTGAACAGTCAGGGAGAAACTATTACTGTTTTTTTTACGGCAAAAAATGCCAAAAGCTGGATAATACAGAGATTTGACCCGTGGAAGAGGAAAACCACAGTTCTATTTCTCTGGCCTACACCAGACTCTTTTAAACAGATATATTTGTGTCTGAACAGTCAGGGAGACACTATTACTATTTTTTTTACGGTAAATAATACCAAAAGCAGGATAATACAGAGATTTGATCCGTGGAACTACAAAACCACAGTTCTATTTCTCTGGCATACACCAGACTCTTTTAGACAGATATATTGGGGTCTGAACAGTCAGGAAGACACTATTACTGTTTTTTTTTACGGCAAAAAATGCCAAAAGCAGGATAATACAGAGATTTGACCCATGGAACTGCAAAACCACAGTTCTATTTTTCTGGCCTACATTAGACTCTTTTAAACAGATATATTTGTGTCTGAACAGTCAGGGAGAAACTATTACTGTTTTTTTACGGCAAAAAATGCCAAAAGCAGGATAATACAGAGATATGACCTGTGGAACTGCAAAACCACAGTTTTGTTTCTCTGGCCTACACCAGACTCTTTTAAACAGATATATTTATGTCTGAACAGTCAGGGAGACACTATTACTGTTTTTTTTTTCGGCAAAAAATGCCAAAAGCAGGATAATACAGAGATTTGACCCGTGAAACTGAAAAACCACAGTTCTATTTCTCTGGCCTACACCAGACACTTTTAAACAGATATATTTGTGTCTGAACAGTCAGGGAGAAACTATTACTGTTTTTTTTACGGCAAAAAATGCCAAAAGCAGGATAATACAGAGATTTGACCTGTGGAACTGCAAAACCACAGTTCTGTTTTTCTGGCCTACATTAGACTCTTTTAAACAGATATATTTATGTCTAAACAGTCAGGGAGACACTATTACAGTTTTTTTTTACGGCAAAAAATGCCAAAAGCACGATAATACAGAGATTTGACCCATGGAACTGCAAAACCACAGTTCTATTTCTCTGGCCTACACCAGACTCTTTTAAACCGATATATGTGTGTCTGAACAGTCAGGGAGACACGATTACTGTTTTTTTTTACGGCAAAAAATGCCAAAAGCAGGATAATACAGAGATTTGACATGTGGAACTGCAAAACCACAGTTCTGTTTCTCTTGCCTACACCAGACTCTTTTAAACAGATATATTTATGTCTGAGCTGTCAGGGAGACACTATTACAGTTTTTTTTACGGCAAAAAATGCCAAAAGCACGATAATACAGAGATTTGACCCATGGAACTGCAAAACCACAGTTCTATTTCTCTGGCCTACACCAGACTCTTTTAAACCGATATATTTGTGTCTGAACAGTCAGGGAGACACTATTACTGTTTTTTTTTACGGCAAAAAATGCCAAAAGCACGATAATACAGAGATTTGACCCGTGGAACTGCAAAACCACAGTTCTATTTCTCTGGCCTACACCAGACTCTTTTGAAAAGATATATTTGTGTCTGAACAGTCAGGGAGAAACTATTACTGTTTTTTTTATGGCAAAAAATGCCAAAAGCAGGATAATACAGAGATTTGACCTGTGGAACTGCAAAACCACAGTTCTGTTTCTCTGGCCTATACCAGACTCTTTTAAACAGATATATTTGTGTCTGAACAGTCAGGGAGACACTATTACAGTTTTTTTTTTAAGGCAAAAAATGCCAAAAGCAGGATAATACAGAGATTTTACCCGTGGAACTTCAAAACCACAGTTCAGTTTCTCTGGCCTACACAGACTCTTTTAAACAGACATATTTGTGTCTGAACAGTTAGGGAAACACCATTACAGTTTTTTTTTTAAGGCAAAAAATGCCAAAAGCAGGATAATACAGAGATTTGACCCGTGAAGCTGCAAAAATACAGTTCAATTTCTCTGGCCTACACCAGACTCTTTTAAATAGATATATTTGTGTATGAACAGTCAGGGAGACACTATTACAGTTTTTTTTTTACGGAAAAAATGCCAAAAGCTGGATAATACAGAGATGTGAACCGTGGAAGTGAAAAACCACAGTTCTATTTCTCTGGCCTACACAAGACTCTTTTAAACAGATATATTGGTGTCTGAACAGTCACAGACACACAAAATTTTTTTTTTTTTTGGGGGGGGGGGGGAATACCAAAAGGTTAATAAGATGCGTATTTGTACAGTCTAACTGAGAAAAAAAAAATACAGGATTTAGATGAAAAAAAAAAAAAAATTTCCTGGCCCCTGAGACCGGGGGATAAGTCTAGCAATTTTACCAACAGGAGCACACAGGACTGTAATGCAGCGTTTTCTGGTATAACCACTGCGTCTCCTATACAGCCTGCCTGCCTGCCTGCCTGATATCTGGGATGGATATTAGTCCTGAAAAGGACTGTTTGTTTGATTTGGCAGGCTTTAGAGACCCTACACTACCTATTTTGCACTATATATCTCTCCCTAACTCAGCAGCACTCTCCCTACACTGTCTGATCCCGGGCGACAGTGTCCAAGATGGCGGCGCCCGGTTTTAATTACTCGAGATGACGCTGTGCGGCCAGCCAATCACTGTAATGCCCACAAATAACATGGCTGCAGCATTACAGTGACTGGCTGGCAATCCCTGCATGTTCATTGGCTCTGTAAAGAGCGCCAAACGTGCAGGGCGGAGACCCGAGCTCCCGCCCGTGTAACCCTGAAATGCTTGGTGCTCTCCGAACATCCCGAGTAGTGAGATGCTCGGGCGAGTACCGAGCAGTGTCGAGCATGCTCGCTCAACACTAGTCGAGAGACCAAAGTGAAGGATTAGTTAAAAGAGTGCCTCCTAAAGGCTCAAGTAAGACAATTGAAACCTGGGGATCATGTATTTGTGATGAGTCCCAATGTAGGGAGCAAGGTCCTTACCAAAAGGCAGTGATCCCATGAAATGATCACAGAAGATGCTCATCCCACGGCTTTACACAGAGGGGGAGAGTATGTAGGCAAGCAGCTGGCAGATCTGTGTATCACCAAGGTGGCAAGCATCAGGGGTCTGAAACCTAGTAAGCAGGCTCCATCACTAATAAATGCTGAGAGTTAATAGGACCAGAATGTGTTCAGGTTTTTAGGAAGGATTAGATGAGATGGGTGGGACTAGTCATTCCCACCCTCCAATCCAGCAGGTGCAGCTAATTTGAAAAGGGCAGAAAAGCTCCTCATAATGGCCTAGAAGAAGTGATGAAAACACCTCTGTTAATTTTGTCTGAGAGTAAATGTGAAAAGACCTGGTATACGTTGCTCAGTCTCTACCAGAGGTAGAGCAGGACTGGTATTTAAATGAGTAAGCTCGTACCTTCAATGGGACTTTCTTGTTAGCTTATACCTTTTTGCTGGTGAAAAGACTGTTTTACTTTCTGTTGGAAGTTTATGGACTCAAAAAACCTTCCTGTTTGCACAAGAAACTGTTTGCCTGTGTGAATGCTGCCGACTGTCAAAGAGCTGATTCCCTGCAATAGATTTCTATATACATTTATATATAAATGCGCAAAATATATTTTTTGGTACTGTGTTGGTGGGTAGATAGAAAAATATTTAGATTTGAGAGTCCTCAGTGGTTGATACCTTTTAATGGCTAACTGAAAAGATGGTAATAAGTTGCAAGCTTTTGAGACTATTCAGGTCTCTTCATCCGGCATAATATAACACAAAATCTGAAGAGTCACATATTTATGCACAATAGGGTACAAAAATAATACAATAGATGAGACAGGCGACGTAAAGCAGAGCTATTACTATGGGAGAGAGATAAACAGTTCCGGCTGTAAATAATTTAGCAGTTCATAGATAAGGAATCTGAAAGTTTTATTGCCCTGTGACTAAAGTCTGGACCAGGGTTGTGATGACCCCACAGTTCTGAGGACCACATTCTTTAGTTGATGTAGAATGACATAAATCCTTGCGACACATAAATTCCTGCTCTGAAGGTGTCAACGGTCACCATGAATTTATATTCCCAAACTTTTCTGTTTCTCTGAGATTTGAAATTACCTTTTAATTCCAATAATTTCATGTCTGTGATGCTGTGAACAGGGAAACAAAAATGCTTGGCCATAGGTAGATCTATTCTTTTTTCATTTATTGTGTGGCGATTGTGATTCATCCTTGTCCTAAGTTTTTGCCCTGTCTCCCCTTCATACAGACCCCCAGCTGGACATTTGGTACATATAATTAAGCACACTACATTAGATGTGATACAGCTGAAAGTACCTGGGATCTTGTAGTCCTGATTTAAATTGGTTAAATTGGGGATCTTTATCTTGGCTGTGGTCATTATAAACGGACAGGTTTTACATTTTTTCTGGTTGCAGGGAAAGATACATATAGCTGGTGGAGATGTCAGTGAGCTTCTGACAATGATGCTTCTTAAATTTGGGGGCTGCCTGAAACACAGAAGTGGGAGGTCAGGAAATATGGATTGTAATCGGGCATCTTTTTGTAGTAAGGGTAATAGTTTCCGTGCAGTTCTTCTTCTTGAACCCAGAGGGAGGTACGACACAGAAATTGATAACATTAGGTTATCATATTGAATAAGTTGTCTTTAGTCTTGAGCGCAAGTGCTCGCTACTTCAGTTTGCATCGGGTACTCGGGTATGCACCAAGTATCGCGGGTGCTCAAATGACACGATCAAGTCAACGGCCCGAATGTTTCACGGTTGTTAGACACCCAAGAAGAAACATACGGGGATCGCTCGTGCATGGCAGGCAATCCCCGTGAGTTTTTTTTGGCTGTATAACAGCTGCAAAACATATGGGGCGGGGACTCGAGCATGTCATTCGAGCACCCGCGATAGTCGGTGCATACCCGAGCACCAGATGCAAACTCAAGTATCGAGCACTTGTGCTCAACACTAGTCGTCATATCGTCGTCATTTTCTTTACTTTTGAAAAAATCCCAACACAACCCTAACAAAACCCTAACCCTAACCCTAGCCTAACCCTAACCCTAGCATAACCCTAACCCTAACACAACCGTAGCATAACCCTAACCCTAGCGTTTATTTTTTACTCCGTTCCTCGTGTGGTATAAGTGATTGGACGACTCTATTCTTTGGGTCGGTGCGATTACAGCGATACCAGATTCATATCGGCTTTTTATGATTGACAGCTGTCACACACTAAAAAAAACATTTTTTTTTCAAAGACTAGTTTTTACATCGCCATATTTTAAGAGCTATAAGTTTTCCATATTTCGGCCAACAGAGTCATATGACGGCTTGTTTTTTGCGGGACTAGTTGACTTTTTTATTGGTACCATTTTCGGGTTCGTGACATTTTTTCATCGCTTTCTATTCCGATTTTTGGGAGGCAGAATAAACAAAAACCAACAATTTCGGAATTGTTTTTTTTATTATTTTTTATGCCGTTCCGCGTGGAGCAAAATTGATAAGGCAGCTTTATTGTTCGGGTCACTACATTTACAATGGTACCACATTTAAATTTTTTTTATGTTTTGGCGCTTTTACACATAAAAACTATTTTACAGAAAAAATATTTTTTTGTTTCGCTTTATTCTGAGAGCTATAACTTTTTTATTTTTCGGCTGGTGGAGCTGTATGGCAGCTTGTTTTTTGTGGGACAAGATGAAGTTTTCAGCATTTTTTTTTTTCAGAATAATTTATGGGTACAGTATATTTTTATTTATTTTGGATTATTTTTTCATATTTTTTTTATATTTTTACAGTTTTTTTTTTTTTTCACTTTCTGGGTCTTTTTTTTTATTTTACACATTGACCCACTATGGGACTTTCACTTTTTTAACCCTGATCGCTTGCATCATAGAAATGCTGCAGCAGCATCTCTATGCTATGCAGGCTGCAGCCCCTGCACATAAGTTAGTTAGACCACTCACTGAACGGAATCTACTTAACTTCCTGCTGTCTGGTAACCTGGATGTCATCATGACGACATCGGATCACCATGACAACATGCTAGACCCGGCACAGACAGTGCGGGATGCCGGAGAAGAGGTGAGTAAGCAGCGCTTACCTCCCTTTGCCACCGGAATACTGCGATTGACTTCGATCACAGCATTTCAGGGGCTAATGTGCTGGGAGCCGTGCGGGACTGCTCCCAGCACATAGCACCGGGTGTCAGCTGTGACAATCAGCTAACATCCGGCGGCAATTGCCCCACACCGATTGTGTGCAGGCGCGATCGCATCATGCATAATAGTACATAGCTGGTCCATAAGGTCCAGGGTGCAGCTACATATTATTACTGACATCATCGTAAATGGGTTAAAAACAACAGTATCCCTGTGCTTGAATGGCCAGCAAACTCGCCTGACCTTAACCCTATATGGGGTATTGTCAAGAGGAAGATGAGAGACACCGGACCCAATAATGCAGATGAGCTGAAGGCTGCTAACAAAGCAACCTGGGCTTCCATAACATCTCAGCAGTTCCACGGGCTGATCGCCTCCATGGCACGCCGCATTGATGCAGTAATTGATGCAAAAGGAGCCCCGACCAAGTATTGAGTGCATTTACTGAACATACATTTCAGTAGGCCAACATTTCAGATTTTCAAAACATTTTTTAAGCTGTTGTTATAAAGTATTCTAATTTTCTGAGATAATGACTTTTGTGTTTTCATTGGCTGTAAGCCATAGTCATCAACATTAACAGAAATAAGCACTTGAAATAGATCACTCTGTTTGTAATGACTCTATATAACATATGAGTTTCACTTTTTGTATTGAAGAACTGAAATAAATTAACTTTTTGATGATATTCTAATTTAGTGAGATGCACCTGTATATTATTATTATTATTTATTATTATAGCGCCATTTATTCCATGGCGCTTTACATGTGATAGCGATATACATAACAAAAGCATTTACATAATCTTAACAAAACGAGTCAGCGACTGCTACAGAAGAAGCGAGGACCCTGCCCGCGAGGGCTCACATTCTTGAAGGGATGGGTGAGGATACATTAGGTGCCCCTTTATGTCATTTATAAGAAAAATAGATCCCTAAAAAAATAGGTGTTGTAAATTTCTTTGAAAATTAAAAATTGCTGCTAAATATTTAAGCCTTGTAACGCCCTTCCACTCCAAAAAAGTATGTTTTAAATATGATTCTGATGTAAAGAAGACACATAGAAAATGTTATTTATTATTTTTTTATGTGGTATGACTATCTGGGCTAAAAGTATAAAAATTCAAAGCTTGAAAATTGTAAATTTTTCAAGATTTTTCATTAAGTTTCAGATAAATTCATAAATAAAAGTAAAAAAAATAAACATATTATTAGCATTAGCATAACATACAATGTATCACAAAAAAAATAATCTCAGAACAACTAGGATATGTAGAAGCATTCCAAAGTTATCACCACAGAAGATAAAGGTGGTGTGTTATCTGTATTTGACAGAAGGCAACTGTACAGGATTCAGATCAGGAGAGAAACTAAACACAGATCAGATAAACTCCCTGAACTAA
Organism: Phyllobates terribilis; assembly: GCF_046119375.1. NCBI lineage: Eukaryota > Metazoa > Chordata > Amphibia > Anura > Dendrobatidae > Phyllobates > Phyllobates terribilis. Next base: position 291,317,733 of record NW_027362761.1, read on the forward strand.
CAGTGCAGAGTATTATAGGGCAGGAAGATAAGGACTGAAAGGAATTGTGTCACAGGGATCATCTCCCTCATAAAACCCTCCCCTTCCTCCATCTCCATGCAGGACACAGAATTCTGTGTACTATTGTGTCCTTGTGAAGGAAAAGCCTGTGGTTGTGTATACATAAAAGTGTGCTGCTAAGAGATCTAATCTCTGCTGAATTATGCTACTGAAGAGACTGTAATACTGTGCCTTGTGAAGAAACTACTCTATTGTTACTGGAGCCGGTTGCTCAAGAAACTCAGACTGTACTGTAATGAAGATTGTTGCTGTAATCTCCCTGAATTGCACTGGCCGTGCGTCAGATTAAATTCCACTGATAAACTGTTGAAAAAGACTCTTGTTAGATGTGTCTGGTCAGTAATTGAATCTATTGTGTGCCTGAGAGAAGCTGCAGCCTATGATCGCCATGAGTAATGTTTACCCCAGGATTCCAAAGAATTCATGAAACCCGTCTCCCTCTATCTGAACCTAGCGGCATGTGTGTAACCGTACGGGGAATTCTGAGTGGGAATTAGCATGTAGAAGGAGAAGAGGAAAAGTGTTTGGAAAAACACAGCAGCACAGCACCTCAATTCAACTCTGCTACACCATTTAATGGACCATCCCTATAAAACCTCACTAGCAGCAATGGTTGTGAAAATACAAATGGACAGAATTAGTGAGCTGCTTCTTCAGTTAACCTGTGAAGAATTGAGAACAGTAGCAGAACTTATAAAGATGTCAGAAGAACAGATTTCTAAAGCACATAACCGCAGGCAAGTGTTAGCTGCCATTAATGCAAAAATAGATAAGCTGGGGAAGAAAGAAGCTGAAGACATCATGAGGATGTTCCTCCAGGAGCTAACACAATTTCTAACCAGGTTTAAGTTGGAGGATGGAGGGGAGGCACCAATTACCAAAAGCTGGAATCTCCGTCCGCAGACAGAACTACAGGAATTGAAAGAACAATTCAAAGGCCTAACAACAGCCCTGCAAGAATCGACCAAAACCTCTGAACGGGTGACAGACTCAGACAGAACCTTTACCCTGCTCGGGTTACATAAATCAGGAAGACAGTCCTCTCTAACACCACAAATCACCATAAGGAAAGAATTCAAGATCCTGGGACAGATTGGAGAGTGTGAACAAAAATAGAAACTGTCTTATATGAACTTGTTGCACTAGATCAATGCAGGCATACAGAAAGGCTACCAGCCAGATGAGATCGTCGAGGGGGTGGTGAAAGCGATCAGCCCAGGACAGAACTTCCGTAGTATGCTAGAAATGAAGAGTCAAGTGACCTTGCAACAGCTGAAGATGATTTTAAAAGGGCATTGTAAAGAAAAGAGTACTTCAGAATATTTTCACCGACTCATTAAACTTTAACCGTAAAATAATGAATCACCCCAAAGTTTATTGTTCAGAGCAATTGAACTGAAGGATAGACTTTTTATTTGCATCCAGAGATGTAGAAGCAGAGGAGAAGTTTGATGCTGGACTAGTCCAAAAGAAGTTCTTCAGATCAGTGGGAACGGGGTTAATCAGCAAAGACATCAAGTTGCAGCTGAAACAGTACCTGGAAGATCCTGGCATTCTTGATGAAGTCCTAATTGAAAAAATGAATGAGGCAGCTAGTTTGGAGTCAGAGAGCAAACAGAAGTTAAAGAAAGGCTCTGCTCCTAAAATCACGAAAATAAATCAGCTGAAGTTGGAGACCCCCTGTGACCAGTCCAAAGATCATCATGGAGACCCTCCAGTGCCACCTCCGAGAGGGAACCTTAAATCACCAACAAAAGAGGGGACCGCCAGCACTGACTGGGAGGAAGAAATAGGAGAACAGCGAGCCGAGTTGATTAAGGTAAAAAAGTTGATTCGTTCCAGGCCAGAACCTGTATCCCTGAGACCCAGGAGTGGGTTCCAAAACAGAAGATATTCGGCTTGTGAAGCGTGCCATTCATCAAATCAGAGCACGTTGTGTGTCCACTGTCTAAGATGTGGTGAGGAAGGACATTATGCCAAGGATGACAATGGTCACGGTCATTTGGGTTAAAAGACAGGAGGTTGCAAGTGCGAGGCGACTGGTAACCGCGACATGGAGGAGGCCCCAGAAGCAAATCCAAATCTCACCAAACCCCAGAACGGCGCATGACATAAAACGACTGCGTCAGTACTATCCCCAAGTGTGTTCCCATCTACAATAGCTGCAAAAAAGACCGGGGCATCAGTTACTTAATTCCCAGTGCGGAGGTCAAACGATGTACTCCTGGGAGGAGGATTCCTCGGTCAGTAAAGATAGCCTCATCAGCCTAATCAGTGAAACGTGCTTTATACCTTTATACAGTGCCAGCTAGATGGACTCCTGGTAAAAACACTGTGGGACACAGGAGCCCAAGAGAGCCTATGAAATGAAGAATGGAGAAGGCGCTACCTGCCGCATACTTGCCTTCGATCGCTAAAAGAACTCTTAGGACCAGTGGACCTCCACAGCAAAGCTGTCAACCAGACCAAAATCCCTTTCATAGGCTGGGTGGAAGTGACTTTCCAACAGAGGGCCACAAAGAACAGCAACACCATTGAGCTTTTGGTACCTTTTCTCGTGACCAGTGATCAGAACGTGGCAGAGGATCCTATCCTGGGTTATAATGTAATCAGTGAGGTCATCATGAAACACAAGTCAGGGAAGCTGGTGGTGGATGCAATAGCCACATCACTTGCCATACCCAATGCCGTGGTGGAAAATGCGATTTATAGAGTAAAGAAAGCACAGAATACAATGGACCTAAAAGAAGTCAAGGTAGACTGGCGCCCAACCATCATCACTGCAAACCAACTGGTGGGGGTGAGGTGTGGAGTCCGGGTAGAACCGGGAAGAAAAGTCAAGAAAAGACTGTTCATGCCAAAAGACTCCTCAGAACTTCTGGAAGGCCTAGTTCAAGGTGAGACTGTGCTTACAATTCCAACTGGTGAGTTTGCTCGAGTGACAGTACCGGTGATGAATACTATGAAATACGAAATTAGACTGGATCCAAAGACTGTTAGGTCACATTTAAACCATTAAAACGGTATATCCAGCCAGTGTCAGACCTGCCCAGAGGTCTACCGTGAATTCAGTCTCCCCACCAAGGAACAGGAGTTGCCCAGGGGAGGAAATTGCATGACCCACCTCAGGGTCCTGGGATGCCCCAGTATCCCTAGAACACTTGTGTGCTGAAGATATAGCGATAGCAAAATAGATGCTGAGAGAATAGTGTCATGCATTTTCTAGAGATGACTCTGATATAGGCTTTATCATGTCATTGCAATTGAAAATCAATTTGAAAGACACGACCCCAGAAGACAGAAGTTACATGTCTGTGCCGAAACCATTACACCGTGAAGTCAAAGAGAATTTACAAGATCTAATTAACAGAGTTTGGGTCCAAAACTTGAAGTCATCTTATTCCTCTCCTATTGTTTGTGTTAGGAAGAGGGACGGTACGTTAAGACTCTGCTGTGATTACTGGGAAAGTCAGTACCTGATCGGCACCCGATACCAAAGATTCAAGATATGCTGGATAGCCTATCAGGAAGTACTTGGTTCTCTGTCCTCGATCAGGGTAAAGCATACCATTAAGGGTTTCTTGAAGAGTACAGTAGACCCTTGACAGCATTCATCACACTGTGGGGGTTATATGAGTGGATCCGCATATCGTTTGGGCTCAGCTCAGCTCCAGAAGAATTTCAGAGGAGCATGGAGACCTATTTGGAGGATTGAGGGACGATATCTGCCAGCCGTACTTGGAGAACAATGTGGTACACAGCAAAACCCTCTGGGAGCATGTTGAACATGTGAGGACTGTATTACAGTGGTATCAACAACACGGAGTTAAGTTGACCCCAAAGAAGTGTGAACTGTTCAAAAGGCAAGTCCGATTTTTAGGGAAAATTGTGTCCGGAGAAGGATATACCATGGACCCAGGAGAATTCGCTCTGGTACTGGCCTTAAAAGACATGCTGCCCTTTACTATCGGGGAGATCTTAGGATTCCTCTCCTACTATCATACCTACATTCAGAACTTCTCCAGGATTGCCGCCCCACTATACCTCCTTTTGGGGGGGATGACAGAGTCAACAACACCCACAGAGAAAAAAAAGAACGCGGGTAGGACTGGGCTTAAAAGAAACAATGCTGTTTCATGCCAACAGCCCATTCTCTGGACAGCAGACCACTAGGAGGTATTGGAAGAACTAGTAGACTACCTGGTAAAACCACCCATCTTGGGATATCCTAATTTCAATTTACCATTTGTTCTTCATTGTGATGCTTCTCAAGTTGGACTGGGAGCTGCCCTGTATCAGTATCAAGATGGATCAGTTACGGTTCTAGAACATTGACAGACGCTGAGAAGAATTACTATCTACATTCTGGAAAATTGGAGTTCCTGGCATTGAAATGGGCTACCTCTACTACAGCAAAGAGTTTGAGGTATACACTGACAACAACCCTTTGACCTATGTCCTCACTACAGCCAAACTGAATGCAACGGGTCAGAGATGGGTCGCTGAACTAGCTGACTTCAGCATCAAGTTCAGGCCAGGAAAATGCAATGTGGATGCTGACGAATTATCAAGAATGCCACTAGAGCCTGAGGAGTTCATGCAAGAATGCTCGGAGGAAGTCAGTCTGGAAGCAATTGAGAGCACGACCCAAGCAGTGCAAGCTTATCAAGAGGAAGACACACCACTGTGGTGTCCGTTGATGGTGGAAACCACCATAAAAGTGAGAGAACAAGATCACCCCCTGTCCATTCAACAACTGTCAAAAGGAAAAATCCATAGAGCACAATGGGAAGATCAAATAATTGGTAGAATACTACTTTATGTGGACCAAAATTGGTTTCCAAGTAAACGGGAAAGAGATAATGAGTCACCTGCAGTATCTGTTTTAGTTAAAGAAATGACGAAGCTCTTCTTCGGTGAAAACGGTATCCTGTATTGTAAAGGAGGACAAAACCGGCAGTTGGTACTACCCAGAGTATTCCGTAAGTTGGACTTCAAAGAACTCCATGAAAACATAGGACACCTGGGAGTGGAAAGGACAACCAACTTGATCAGGAAAAATTGCTTCTGGCCGTACATGCAGAGAGCTATTGAGAGGTACGTGACCAGGGAGTGTGGGTGTCTGAAACATAAACGTCCCAACACATCAACCCGGGCACCTATGGAAACATCCAAACTACGTATCCGTTTGAGATGGTCTCAATAGACCTTCTACATCTCGAGACGTGTAAGGGTGGTTACGAATACATATTGCTGGTGATGGACCATTTTACTTGATTTGCCCAAGCATATGCCACCACCAATAAAGCTGGTTGAACAGCGGCAGGGAAGATCTTCAATGATTTTGCTTTGAGGTTTGGGTTCCCTACGAGGTTACACCACGACCAAGGAAGAGAATTTGAGAACCAGCTCTTTGTCAAGCTAGGAAAGTACTGTAGAATTCAGAGATCCCACACATCGCCCTATCACCCAGAGGGTAATGGACAAGTGGAACATTTTTACCAGACATTATTGTCGATGTTGCGCACTTTAACAGCTGACGAGAAGAAAGACTGGAAGAGTTCTCTGTCAAAAGTGGTACATGCCTATAACTGTACGAAGAGCGATGCAACAGGTTACTCACCCTTCTTCCTATTGTATGGACGATCGCCAAGACTGCCAATCGACATCATGTTCGATATTCCGGTGTCAGAGACTTGCAGAATGTATCCTGAGTATGTTCAAAAATGGAAGGAACGAATGCAAGAGGAATGCAACATAGCATCCAACGTGGTTACGCAAGGACAGAGCAAGAGTAAGGAGTACTATGATCGAAAATATTATGGAGCAGAATTGGCACTGGGAAGCCAGGTGCTAGTCAAGAACACACGTGAGAAAGGTGGTCCAGGAAAACTTAGTTTGTACTGGGAAGACAAGGTGTATGTGGTTATAAAGAGGAAAGCCAATGACAGTCCAGTGTATGAAATTTGATTGGAAAGAGGGGACAAGAAAACCAGAATAGTCCATTGGAATATATTACTACCCTGTGATTATATCCCACCACAACAAGACTTCCCAGAAGCAGACCAACATCGACCGAGATCGACTAAGGTACCACCACAGACTGAAGTTCCGGAGGTGGAGAGTGACCTTGAAAGTTCCAATGAGGAAGAGCACACAGTTCTATTTCTCAGACCGGCAAGGAGAGGGACGTACCATCCTCAAGATAGTGAACTAAGTCCCGAGGCTCCAGAGTTTGTACCAAGGAGTACAGATGAAGTCCAATTCAGATCTGATAATTGAACACCGGTCACTGAAGAGACCGATCAACAATTAGGAGTAGCAGAATTACCAGACTAGGTGGAAACGGATAATTCAAGAGAAGTACAGGAACTTACAGAGGCAGTTCCAAGATCATCTGAGGAAGTACAAGAAATGAGTGCGGCAGAAGAAACTCCTGTAACTGAAGAACCCATGGTATCTGAGGAACAACCCACCACGAGGATGTCGACTCGAGAAGTGAGGAGGCCCGTGATGCTGATGTACGAGACCTTTGGAGAACCGAGTCAAGTGCCAAGGACTGTCGACTGGAAAGAGGTATCTCTGCCTGTGGACCAGGTAAGCCCACTTGAGTGGTATTCACCGAGAGACAGTATGGACAATGTTACTTGGTGGAAAAACTTGTTTTGGCCTAGTGAGAGAGAGCTGATTGAAGACATATGAAAAGCTCCAGTGGAAGAGATGCTGATTGTTTTAATTGTGTTAAGTGTTTATTTCTTACAGGATCCTACAAGAAAATGGTCATAATAATAGGTTGTTATCAATGTTTATAAATGTTATACCAATTTGACAATGACACATTTCAATATATAGTTACTAAGCTTTCACTACTGTCTCAGAATTGGTCAGATTGACCAATTAAGATGAATGTCGAGGACGACATTCAAAAAGGAGGGAAGAGTGTGACATGCAGAAATAGTGCTGTTGTTTCCAAAGCATCCAGCAACTGTTACAAATAACACAAACACAGGAGACAGGAAGTGTTGTGCTTCAGAAGCATCCAGCAACTAGAGGAGTTAACACAGTCACAGGAGACAGGAACTGTTTTAGCAGAGCCCCAGAGGGATTGTGGGGAACTTGTTATTGTAGTCTGGCAGAAGCCGAAGAGAAAGGTAGTGTGCTATCTGTATCTGACAGAAGGCAACTGAACAGGATTCATATCAGGAGAGAAACTAAACACAGGTCAGAGAAATTCCCTGAACTAACAGCGCATAGTATTATAGGGCAGGAAGATAAGGACTGGAAGGAATCCCATGCAGTCATTACATGTCTCACACTGACAATGCCCCCTTTCATTTAAAATTAGTTTTGAAGGCAGATTCTCAGGGAGATCTATGTTCAGCCAATGGATCTTAACCGCTATTTTAAATTTAAGAAAAATGTGGATTACGATGGAATAAGACGTAGGACTGCATTTATCAAGGTATCATTTTATTCATCTTTCTATGACCTCCATGCCCATATAGATGGCTTTTGAGGGTAGACTCTACTGAAAGATTCCTTTTAATACTCAGTCATACATATAGAAAAGTAGCAAAACAAATAAATGTTGCTTTTTTTCACTATTTTTATCTTTAGAAAGCAGTTTAAAAAATAAATAAATAACATGTAATCAAATTAAAAAAGGTGTTTAAACTTGTATTTAAACATGTGAGAGAAGCCCTTTCTTACTTGCAAGGATTTTGCTTAAAGTATTGCAATAGTTAAAATATAAAAAACATAAAGATTGGAAAATTAATAAATAATAAAAATGTGTGAAACTGAAATGAAATCATGTGAAAGAACTGCTTTTTACAAATAGAAATTACCCCCAGACCTCCCCAATGTTAAAACTTTGCAGAATAAATACATTTTTGAAGTATGTCGTAATCTCGTATGGCGGCCCTCTATAATCTCATGGGAAGCCTTGTGTTGCTCCATACAGTTTTGCTTCTCCTAAAAACGAATCCTAACAACCCGGCACATCTTTTGCTTTCTCACAGATGTGAACCATTAGAAAACTCCTAAAGCGTAACATTATATTGCCAGCGTCAACGTAGCATAACAATTTTTCTGCAGCCATCTTAAAAAGCAGTTAGTAAATGTGTGAAATTCATGTAGCTAAAACACCTGTATATCAATTTTTTATGCTAGTTAATAAACAAATGTTCCCACTGTGACAATTTTCTATTCCAATCCATTTGAAAAAGTAAATGCCTATGTATTATTTATAGAATTATTTACAGAACATTTCACTCAATAAAAGAAAAATTAAGACAAACTGAATTATGATTCAAGTGTTTTACTGACAGGTCAGTTTTTAAGTTAGTCCTTACGGAAGTTCAAGCAGTGATTTATAAGTGATCAACTTATTGAAAACATATAGGCAACTACAACAGAAGAGCATCATAATTTCTCCATTTTCAAGTTATTTTATGAATACATTGAGAGATGTACTCTTTTTCTCTGCTGATTTGGAAAAAATAATAATTCTTCTCCACTTTATAAAGTTTTAGGTGTTGGGCGTTTACTGGATTTGAAATGGGTCCAGAACCTTCTGTGATCTCCCATGCTGGTCCAGCTGGGGCTGATGCTGCTCAGCATCGTCATCAGTCCCAACACCTAGCTGGTCCATGAGACGTACAGGTTGTCTCTTAGGTCTTTGTTCCTAGCAACATGAAGGATAGGTTGCGGAGGAAGAAAGGGCTGTTAAGGCCTAAGTCCAGGATTCTCTGTACTGAGCATGCCCGTGACATGGCGGACCGTGATTGATGGTTTGGGAGTCAGCTGATCCGGTGACCTGGCACCACCTGATTGGTCATGGGTGACGTCACCAATGGTGCGACGGTGGGCAGGGCTTAATCTTTAAAAAGCCTGCCCACAAACATGGCGGCGCGCTCTGATCATTGAGCTGTGATGGTGTTGTGTGGATGCTTGGCCTCTTGGGCTCCACGTGTGCTTTAGTTTCCGGCAGGCAGGTTTAGTGGAAATAGGCAGGCTTAGATGAAATAGGCAGGTAGCTTCATCTGACAGTCTGGCTCCAACAAAGGGGTCGTCTTACACCCCAAGCAGTCTGCAGACACCCTATTCCCGTTACCACCTGTAAGCCACGTGGAGAGATTCTCCTCAGTCCGGTAGCACGCCGGCTGGGAGCACGTATTCGCCGGCGTGAGTCACACACGCATCCTAGCGCCAACTGTGTAGTCCCTGTGCTGCAACAGGACTACAGATACATTATTTATCGCACATCTCTCGTGCAGTTAACGGAGATAGTGCGAATCCCTATTCCCGCTCCGGTGTGCTGTAACACGGAGGGGATTGTTATTTAAGTTGGTTGTTTTACCTTCTCACCCGGAAGGTGTTCGGCCGCAGTCCACCAGGCTGCATCGCGGACCCCGGGTTCGGTTGCTTTCCATTATTTAATAAAGTTGTTTGCAACCGTCCCTTTAACACAGCAGCATCGGCCGATTGGTGTACACCTCTGTGTGCCTCATTACAAATTCTACTCCAGTCCCTGCTTGAGTAGGATTTTTGGCATAGCAGATGTAGCTGCTCATCATGAGTTTGACGAGCAGCGGTCAACACTACCCCCTCCTGTACCATATCCATGCACTTTGTCGGAGCTGGTCAAAATTATTGTATTCCTATGGCTGCACGAAATTTTCGTGCAACCTCAGGTTGTGCCAACATTTTGCAACACTTCAAAGCTTTTTAAGCCAGAATATTGGTGTAAAAGCTTTAATGAATCATGCCCTAACTCTTTAGAGTCCTTCATCTAACAAGTATTTTTAAATTTGTTTCAGCATGGGCTATAACAGTTAAATAAGGCCTAATCACATTTAATAATCTATCAGAGACCCCAGATGCTGAACCCTAGCATCAGTAAACACTTTTTGTTCTGCAATAACAATAGAGTATATGACATAGACCTAGACATACTTGAGGTGGGCACCACGTCAATATAATTAGGTTTTGTGCACTTTGGGATGCTGCTTAAAATTGGAAGTATTTTGTAGTGATAAAAACTCATTTTAGGGCTCATGCACATGGAAGTGCATAGAAATGATTCAACATTAGCAGCATGGAACAAATGTAAGTACAAAACTTCTGTTTTTCAAGTAGTAATATATTCTTCACACAAGTACAATTCTTTCTATATCAACTACAGTAAATAGAATAGCACCCTCCATGCCATGGATAGAAGTGGAAGTATAACATGAATGTCATATGGACACTGTTCTTGGTCACTTGGCAGATCCAAAATGGCTTCCACAAACAGGCTTAGTACTAGCTACTACATTTTCCAGATCCCAAGAGATCCCCTGGCCTTCACGCAATAACTCCTGTACAGAGTTTCAGACTCACACAGGGTCCCCTTGGCTGGGCTACAGAGTCAGCTGCTGTTTAGTGGTGTAGTCTGACAAGAAGACTAGCTGGGTAAGAAACAGGAGGTATGTGAGGTACAAAATCGTCAAGCAGGAGAAAAGTCAAGAACTGAGAACAGAATAAATCAGGATGAAACAACAGAATCTCAGTATAAATGTAAGCCATTTGGCTGACAGTGGGAACTGACTCTCACGAGTTTATATCATGAGCAGCGCCACCCACTGCTGACAGCATGAAGAAATCTAAACTAACAGAATTAACCCTGTAGCTTCTGGACTGGCCGGAGCCACATGTCCAGGAATAAAACAGGGATACTGAACACTGTGAACAGACATTCTGCGTCAGCTGATGAGCAAAGTAGGTGTAGAGGGGATAGGCACCGACACAGATATCACAATGGATAAATAACAAAAAAGTAAAGTTCTAGTGATGTTCGTCAGATGTATTCATAAATTCATTGGACGATCTAGACAATATTAGTCCTTGGAGGTTAACCAGCAAGCTGGATAAGATGCACAGACTTTACATGTTCTGTTATACAGGCTCCTTTGGGTGTTGTAGATATAGAAATTTTGTCTCCTTAAAGCACTTACTTTCTCATTCATATTAAGTTTAACCTCAATAGTAACTTCAGGACGAATTATCCCTTAAAACAGGTTTTGGAATCTAAACCACCAAAAGTTTCCAACCAAGTTGCGTGGCATCAGAGTGACTGCAGGTTACACAGTGTATCCTAAGTTTTCTACCAATGGTATCTGACTTGCTTCCCTCTAACAGAGAACCTTCCATGTCAAGTAAAAATAAACACCAGGGTGCACCAGCCTCCTAAGGTCATCAGGACAACTATGTTGTATCTTTTATAGATCACAACCTATCCCATACAGCAAGTTTCTAGCATACATGTCATACATACAGATGTATACATACACTATGCGTAAGCAGACTGCGATAAATGAATATACACTGCTCAAAAAAATAAAGGGAACACTCAAATAACACATTATATATCTGAATGAATGAAATATTCTCATTAAATACTTTGTTCTGTACAAAGTTGAATGTGCTGACAATAAAATCACACAAAAATCATCAATAGAAATCAAATTTATTAACCAATGGAGGCCTGGATTTGGAGTCACCCCCAAAATTAAAGTGGAAAAACACACTACAGGTTGATCCAACTTTGATGCAATGTCCTTAAAACAAGTCAAAATGAGGCTCAGTATTGTTTGTGGCCTCCACGTGCCTGTATGACCTCCCTACAATGCCTGGGCATGCTCCTGATGAGGTTGCGGATGGTCTCCTGTGGGAGCATCCGCCAACTCCTGGACAGTCTGTGGTGCAACGTGACGTTGGTGGATGGAGCGAGACATGATGTCCCAGATGTGCTCAATCGGATTCAGGTCTGGGGAATGGGCGGGCCAGTCCATAGCTTCAATGCCTTCTTCTTGCAGGAACTGCTGGCACACTCCAACCACATGAAGTCTGGCATTGTCCTGCATTAGGATGAACCCAGGGCCAATCACAGCAGCATATGGTCTCACAAGGGGTCTGAGGATCTTATCTCAGTACCTAATGGCAGTCAGGCTACCTCTGGCGAGCACATGGAGGGCAGTGCGGCCCTCCAAAGAAATACCACCCCACACCATTACTGACCCACTGCCAAACCAGTCATGCTGAGGGATGTTGCAAGCAGCAGATCGCTCTCCACAGCGTCTCCAGACTCTGTCACGTCTGTCACATGTGCTCAGTGTGAACCTGCTTTCATCATGAAGAGCACAGGGCGCCAGTGGCGACTTTGCCAATCCTGGTGTTCTGTGGCAAATGCCAAGCATCCTGCACAGTGTTGGGCTTGTGAACACAACCCCCATCGGTGGAAGTCGGACCCTCATACCACCCTCATGGAGTCAGTTTCTAACCATTTGTGCAGACACATGCACATTTGTGGCCTGCTGTAGGTAATTTTGCAGGGCTCTGGCAGTGCTCCTCCAGTTCCAGTCCTGCTGCTGGGTTGTTGCCCTCCTACGGCCCCCTCCACATCTCCTGGTGTACTGGCCTGTCTCCTGATAGCGCCTCCAGCCTCTATACACTACGCTGACAGACACAGCAAACCTTCTTGCCACAGCTCGCATTGATGTGCCATCCTGGATGAGCTGCACTATCTGAGCAACTTCTGTGGGTTGTAGAGTCCGTCTCATGCTACCACGAGTGTGAAAGCACAACCAACATTTAAAAGTGACGAAAACATCAGCCATAAAGCATTGGTACTGAGATGTGGTCTGTGGTCCCCACCTGGAGAACCACTCCTTTATTGAGGGTGTCTTGATAATTGCCAATAGTTTCCATCTATTTTCTATTCCATTTGCACAATAGCATGTGAAATTGATTGTCAATCAGTGTTGCTTCCTAAGTGGACAGTTTGATTTCACAGAAGTTTGATTTACTTGGAGTTATATTCTGTTGTTTAAGTGTTCCCTTTATTTTTTTGAGCAGTGTATAAACTCCTCTATTGCTGTAAACGTTAAAACCGTAAGATACTTAGCGTTTTTAGTTTAAAGAGCACAGAAGTCATCAAACCATGTTAAGATGTACCTATATATGGATGGCCACCATCACTAATGTTCTATCTCTCCATGTGCCAAACCAGGCTTCCTCAGAATGTGAAAGTGAATGAAAAAGAGGCACACGGCTCACAATTAAAATATTGTCTGAGAAGGATGTACTGTATAGAATAAGGGTGCTGAGCCCAGTAGAGGGCTACATCTCCCAATACTACAAGAAAAATATATATGACTGACAAAATATTCATATAGCACATATAGCAAATATATTTCCATGTTGAGAGCATACCAATGTCTAAGGTTCCCTTTAACAATAAGAATTGTTTACGGAGAAGTGGAGGAATAATAATAAAATAATAATTTTATTTCTATAGCGCCAACATATTCCACAGCACTTTACATTTTATAGGGAACTTGTACAGACAATAAAAAACATTACAGAATAACAATAATCATATAAATCAACAGAAGCCAAAAGTGGTGAGGGTCCTGTTCGCAAGCTTAAAATCTACAAGCTTACAATCTATGAGGAAGTCATACCATTATATACCCAAGAAAACTACTATTGGTATATCCATAAATCACAAAGAAAAGTTAAAATATATACATTTTATTGGAAAAATATTTAAAAGAATATACCTATGTACAGATAGCAATGGTCTAATAAGGAGGAAAAAAGTACAGGAGGAAATTCAAAAACCCAAGGTAAATCAGGGTTAAAGCGAATTACATTTAATTAATAAAAGTAAAATTATGGACATTGAACAGAAAATCCTATTATAACAATTAGTGAATGCCCATATGTGTCACATGGATAAATTACTATCTAGTGCATAGGTTACCCATGGTGACCAGAAGAATAATGAGTAGTGTTGAGTCACCCCCATAGTGTTCGAGTTCGGTTCAGTTCGTCGAACAGTTCGTCGAACACTGTCGAACACCGTTAAAACCAATGGCAGGCAAACAAAAACACATAGAAACACATAGAAAACACCTTCAAAGGTGTCCAAAAGCTGACAAACTGCTCCGAAGACACAACTAACACATGGAAAAGTGACAAGTACATATAGTCATGCGAACAGAAAAGAGGTGGAGGAGGAAAAGGAGGGGGAGACACAGATATAGGCATGTCATGCCCTTCTAAAACCAAAATAGTGCGAAGCCGACACGGCCAATCCGTTCCTGCCCGTGCGACCTCCATGTCACTGGGTTTGTGCCAGAGCCGCGGTGGACCCTGACGGCCAGCCCCCCTCTCCCAATACTGGTGCCTGTCCGCTGGTTGGTCGAGCGAGCCCCCCTGCGGTGGAGGCAGGTCTAATCTTTTTAATTTAAATTGTCTCTCTAATTTGAATGAGTACACTTAAAATCCTTTTACAAGAATCTATTGGAGGGCAAGTCTCATGCCAGTAGCCGGGAAATTCCAGCTCCAGTAGCGTCCACTAAAGCTGCTGCAGTTAAAAAGCTTTTATAAGGATCGAGCTTGGCGGTCCACCCCAAGGCGTCCTACCACCAGTCCCAGCCCCTGTGCCTTGGGGTGCCTCCCTGATGCTCTTCACTGAGTGTCCCGGGGGCCCGAATCATTTCCTTTGAAAAAATTAAGTGTCCAAACTCCATGTGATGTAGCTTGCTTAACAGCTGGGATATTCCGATGACTAGCAGACACTGCTACTAGGCACAAAGTATTTCCTGGGCTAGATGCAGTTAAAAATTTGTAATTAGATACTCACATTGGATGCTGAGAAAGCATTCCATAGAGTCTCCTGGAACGCCATATATTATTCTCTTAAAAAGATTGGGGTAGGGGTCTAGGGGACCCTTTTAAAGGCAAAATCACGGCCCTGTATCGCAATACGTCACCTAGGCTGAAGATAAATGGAACATTTTCATCACCTTTCATAATCACCAATGGGACAAGGCAGGGATGTCCTCTGTTCCCTCTCTTATACATCCTAGTGACGGAGCACCTGCTCTCATCAATTTGCCATAACCACAATATTAGGTGGATTGAGGTGGGAGGCACCGAGTACAAGTGCTCTGCATTTGCTGATGATGTCCTAATATATATCACTCAATCACATATATCCATCCCTGCTGTTATGGCTGAAATAGATCACTTTGTTACATGGTCAAATTTTAAAATCAATGCAGGGAAGTCTGAGGCCCTCGATGTCTCCCTACCCAAATCCATACAGGATTCCATCCAGTCCAACTTTCCCATTGCCTGGCCATCACAGGGTATCAAATACTTAGGACTTCCTATTCATAGAGACCTCCCCGTCTATGTTATCTTAATTTTGGGCCCTTTATTGAACAACTCCATACAGACCACGGTTGGCAAGTTAGAACTGTAAGATTCACTACGTGAATCACTGGTGTTTTGTGGAAAAGCACATGTACACTGTGTTCCAAATAATTATGCAAAAAGTGTTTAGGAGTGATAAGGTAAGAATTTTTTTGTTTGTCAGTTAAACTCATTGATGGTGGTGTGTGTCAGGGCTCTTTATATCACTGTAAGCAATTGCAGACACCTGTGCTAATTAGTTTGGCAGGTGTGTCCAATGAAAGGCAAGACTACTTAAGAAGGCTGTCCCACATTATTAAGCAGCCTACATTTTCTGCCAAAATGGAAAAGAAAAAGGATGTGTCGGCTGCTGAGAAGCAACAAATTGTGGAGTGTTTAGGTCAAGGCATGACTACAATCAACATTGCCAAGACACTTCATCCTGATCATCGCACAATCAAGAAGTATGTAGCTGATTCACAGTACACACGTGTGCGTGCTGATAAGGGAAAATTGAGGACTCTTTCCTACAGGCAATTACGTCAGGTTAAAAGAGCAGCGGCAAAAAAGCCTTGTCATAGCAGCAGACAAGTTTTTGAAGCTGCTGGTGCCTCCATCGTCCCCCGAACAACAAGATGCAGGGTCCTTCAGAGGTTTGCAGCTGTGCATAAGCCATCCTGTCGACCTCCTCTATCCACTGCACACAAGCAGAAGCGGCTCCAGTGGACCAAACAATACATTAAGACTGACTTCAAAACTGTTTTGTTCACCGATGAGTGCCATGCAACGCTCGATGGTCCAGATGGATGGAGTGGAGGATGGCTGGTTGTTGGACACCCCATGCAAACATGGCTACGGCGCCAACAAGGAGGAGGTGGAGTAATGTTTTGGGTTGGAATCATGGTGAGAGAGATTGTCGGCCCCTTTAGGATCCCTGAAGGGGTAAAGATGAACTCCATAATGTATGTGTAGTTTCTCAAACAGCACTTCCTGCCATGGTTCAAGAAGAAGAACCGTATACCTTCCTCACTAGTTTAGCTGCTACCATACGCCCTGGTAAATCCATCTCCCCCACCCTCACATGCCTGCCGCCTTGGTGCTGTTGACCGTCTGGACCTTGCAGATGTTAGCCCTTCCGCATACAACTCCTCCTCCTCTACTTCCTCCACCTCCTCTTGTGCCACCACCTGACTCCGAATTCTGTTTAACATGTGCTCCAGCATGTAAATCACCGGAATAGTCATGCTGATAATGGCATCGTCAGCACTAAACATCTTCGTCGCCATTTCAAAACTGTGCAAAAGGGTGCATAGGTCCCTGATCTGAGACCACTCCTCCAGCGTGATTTGCCCCACCTCTGGATCCCGTTGGTCCAGGCTATACGTCAGAACGTATTGCACTAGGGCTTGTCGGTGCTGCCACAGTCGCTGAAACATGTGCAGAGTTGAATTCCACCGGTTAGGCACATCGCATTATAGCCGGTGAAGTGGCAGGCCCAACGACTTCTGTAGAGATGTAAGTCTCTGAGCTGCGGGATGCGAACGGCGGAAGTGAGCACACAGCGACCGTGCCCTCTGCAGAAGGCTAGAAATTGCTGGACAACCAGGTTCAACACGTGAGCCATACAAGGCACGTGTGTGACATTGCCCCGGCGAAGCGCCGCACCCAGTTTTGCAGCATTGTCGCACACGGCCTTCCCTGGTTTCAGGTCCAGTGGAGACAACCATTCATGAAACTGGTTCTCCAGAGCTGACCACGACTCCTCAGCTGTGTGACTCACATTTCCCAGACATTTCAAAGTAAAAACCGCCTGATGACGTTGAGCCCTGCTGCCAGCATAGTAAGGAGGTGTGCAGGATCCCTTCTGCGCAGTTAGAAAGCTTGTGGCATGACCAGACAGGCTTTGGGTGCAGGTGGAGGACCGAGATGAGGTTGATGAGGCAGAAGCAGTGGAGGAACTTTGAGATAAAGAGGATTGACGCACAACTCGTGGGGACGGCAAGACTTGGACAGCAGCCCCTTGGTCCTGCTGTCACCATAGGAACCCAGTGCCCAGTCAGCGACATGTAACGCCCCTGTCCATGCCTACTCGTCCAAGTGTCTGTGGTGAAATGCACCCTGTCACACACAGAGTTTCTCAAAGAAGCAGTGATGTTGTGTGCAACATGCTGGTGGAGCGCAGGCACACCTTTCTTTGAGAAGTAGTGCCGACTGGGCATCTGGTACTGGGGCACTGCGACGGACAAAAAGTCTCGAAAATCCTCTGTGTCCACCAGGCGGAAAGGCAGCATTTCTGTAGCCAAGAGCTTGCAGATGGTGAAATTCAACCTCTTAGCTTTCTCATGGCTAGGAGGAAATGGTCTTTTACTTGTCCACATCGGAGGGACCGAGGGCTGGCTGTTGTGCTTAGACGGGGTTGAGAAGGGTGTCCCCGGCAAACTTCCGGTCTGTGAGGAAGATGCAGGCGGACATGTTAGGTTGCCTTGATCCAAAGGTGGTGCTATCGATGTCAGACAGCGCTGAACACCAGCTGGTGTTTCCACCTCCACCGAAAATGATGACCTGCCAATCACGCTGGCTGTTGCGGGTAAAGAGGTGGCATGTCTGCGTCAAAAAACAGGTGTGACTGCTGTCCCCCCAGTCACAGAGGATGAAGAGGCCGCAGATGCACAAGATGTAGCAGACGGTGGTCGGCCCGGCCTGCTAGGCCGCATTGTAGCACAGTGAGCTTTCCACTGCAACTTATGCTTCATATCCATGTGCCGGTTCATGCATGAAGTACTCAAACTATGTATTTGGCCTCTACTTAGCTTTTGCTGACAAATGTTACAGATAACACGAGTTGGGTCATCCTTATCGATCTGAAAAAATGCCCAGGCTATGCAAGGCTTAGCACCTATGCGACCTTAAGAGCCACTACGACTTGTGGTCATAGGCAGAGTTGTGTTTGAGGATGCAGTTGTTGACGTGCTTCCAATACTACGTCTCTGTCCAGGAAGGCGCAACCTGACCTCGTCGTCACTAGCATCCTCCTCCACCTCCTCTGCTGACCTCATCGACTGGCTGACTCTGGGTTGACAGTAAGTGGGATCTCCAACCTCGTAATCATCACCCTGTGTGTTATCACACCCGTCGTCCTCAGAGCCAACCTCTTCCTGCCCTGACAAAAAACGTAAGTTGTCGCTCCAATCAGGTATTTGAGTCTCATCATCATCTTCCTCATTGTCTCCACCAACAGTAGTTACAGTTTGGGAATGAGGGTCTTCATTATGGTCAGAACCTTCTGCGTCTGGTCCTGGATCCAACTCATGAAGATTCTGGGCATCAGTGCAGATCATTTCCTCGTCTGGATTCACAGAAGCTCTGGAGCCAACCTCTGATTCCCAGACTACAGTATGAGTAAACAGCTCTGCAGACTCAACCATCTGTTCTACCCCATACTCAGACGGGGAGCTGGAGACTTGGGAGCTGTGAGGAAGCAAGTGCGATTGGGGTGACACCTCTGAGGACTGGAGTATTTGTGATGTTGAAGTTGAGGTGGAGGAGAGCCCACTTAAAGGAGCACTTGATATCCGTTGAAGCACCTGCTGTTTTTGTGCCTCATCTTGAATTTGTAGCGATTGGCGTGGCCGTAAGAAAGGGATCTTATCACATTGTCTGCTAAAAGAAGTAGACAACTTAGTTTGGCAGGAAGATGGTGTTTCTTCTGCAGATGTTACTGTTGCTTTAACACCTACCCCACGGACATAACCTTTTTTTCCCTTCCCTACACGCCTATTCCCCTTTCAACCAGCTGCAGGCCTTTTTCGACTCATTTTGGTGGTTAACTAATTGACAACTCGGGAGTTGTTTGCACAAAAAACAATGGATGGGAACCGAGCAGAGCTGAGTGGCCAAACTGTGGTATTAGCCCTAAAGCATTGGCTGGAATAGATGCAGATAAAAATTATTTTGAATTTGCAACCTGGTGGAGTTTAGTATAGATGGACTAATAGAACAAGTCGAACACACTGCTACAAGCCGAAATATTTTTTCAGAGTTAGATGCAGATAAAAATTATATTGAATTTGCAACCTGGTGGAGGTTAGTATAGATGGACTAATAGAACAAGTCCCACACACTGCTAAAAGCTGAAATATTTTTTCAGAGCTAGATGCAGATAAAAATTATATTAAATTTGCAACCTGGTGGAGGTTAGTATAGATGGACTAAGAGAACAAGTCCCACACACTGCTAAAAGCTGAAATATTTTTTCAGAGCTAGATGCAGATAAAAATTATATTGAATTTGCAACCTGGTGGAGGTTAGAATAGAGGGACTAATAGAACAAGTCCCACACACTGCTACAAGCCGAAATATTTTTTCAGAGCTAGATGCAGATAAAAATTATATTGAATTTGCAACCTGGTGGAGGTTAGTATAGATGGACTAATAGAACAAGTCCCACACACTGCTAAAAGCTGAAATATTTTTTCAGAGCTAGATGCAGATAAAAATTATATTGAATTTGCAACCTGGTGGAGGTTAGTATAGATGGACTAATAGAACAAGTCCCACACACTGCTAAAAGCTGAAATATTTTTTCAGAGCTAGATGCAGATAAAAATTATATTGAATTTGCAACCTGGTGGAGGTTAGTATAGATGGACTAATAGAACAAGTCCCACACACTGCTAAAAGCTGAAATATTTTTTCAGAGCTAGATGCAGATAAAAATTATATTGAATTTGCAACCTGGTGGAGGTTAGAATAGATGGACTAATAGAACAAGTCCCACTAACTGCTACAAGCCGAAATATTTTTTCAGAGCTAGATGCAGATAAAAATTATATTGAATTTGCAACCTGGTGGAGGTTAGTATAGATGGACTAATAGAACAAGTCCCACACACTGCTACAAGCCAAAATATTTTTTCAGAGCTAGATGCAGATAAAAATTATATTGAATTTGCAACCTGGTGGAAGTTAGTATAGATGGACTATTAGAACAAGTCCCACACACTGCTACAAGCCGAAATATTTTTTCAGAGCTAGATGCAGAAAAAAATTATATAGAATTTGCAACCTGGTGGAGGTTAGTATAGATGGACTAATAGAACAAGTCCCACACACTGCTACAAGCTGAAATATTTTTTCAGAGCTAGATGCAGAAAAAAATTATATTGAATTTGCAAGCTGGTGGAGGTTAGTATAGATGGACTAATAGAACATGTCCCACACACTGCTACAAGCCGAAATATTTTTTCAGAGCTAGATGCAGATAAAAATTATATTGAATTTGCAACCTGATGGAGGTTAGTATAGATGAACTAATAGAACAAGTCCCACACACTGCTACAAGACAAAATATTTTTTCAGAGCTAGATGCAGAAAAAAATTATATTGAATTTGCAACCTGTTGGAGGTTAGTATAGATGGACTAATAGGACAAGTCCCACACACTGCTACAAGCCGAAATATTTTTTCAGAGCTAGATGCAGATAATAATTATATTGAATTTGCAACCTGGTTGAGGTTAGTATAGATGGACTAATAGAAAAAATCCCACACACTGCTGCAAGCCGAAATATTTTTTCAGAGCTAGATGGAGATAAAAATTATATTGAATTTGCAACCTGGTGGAGGTTAGTATATATGGACTAATAGAACAAGTCCAACACACTGCTACAAGCCAAAATATTTTTTCAGAGCTAGATGCAGAAAAAAATTATATTGAATTTGCAACCTGGTGGAGGTTAGTATAGATGGACTAATAGAACAAGTCCCACACACTGCTACAAGATAAAATATTTTTTCAGAGCTAGATGCAGATAAAAATTATATTGAATTTGCAACCTGGTGGAGGTTAGTATAAATAGACTAATAGAACAAGTCCCACACACTGCTACAAGCCGAAATATTTTTTCAGAGCTAGATGCAGATAAAAATTATATTGAATTTGCAAGCTGGTGGAGGGTAGTATAGATGGACTAATAGCACAAGTCCCACACACTGCTACAAGCCGAAATATTTTTTCAGAGCTAGATGCAGATAAAAATTAGATTGAATTTGCAACCTGGTGGAGGTTAGTATAGATGGACTAATAGAACAAGTCCCACACACTGCTACAAGCCAAAATATTTTTTCAGAGCTAGATGCAGATAAAAATTATATTGAATTTGCAACCTGGTGGAGGTTAGTATAGATGGACTAATAGAACAAGTCCCACACACTGCTAAAAGCTGAAATATTTTTTCAGAGCTAGATGCAGATAAAAATTATATTGAATTTGCAACCTGGTGGAGGTTAGTATAGATGGACTAATAGAACAAGTCCCACACACTGCTAAAAGCTGAAATATTTTTTCAGAGCTAGATGCAGATAAAAATTATATTGAATTTGCAACCTGGTGGAGGTTAGAATAGATGGACTAATAGAACAAGTCCCACACACTGCTACAAGCCGAAATATTTTTTCAGAGCTAGATGCAGATAAAAATTATATTGAATTTGCAACCTGGTGGAGGTTAGTATAGATGGACTAATAGAACAAGTCCCACACACTGCTACAAGATAAAATATTTTTTCAGAGCTAGATGCAGATAAAAATTATATTGAATTTGCAACCTGGTGGAGGTTAGTATAGATGGACTATTAGAACAAGTCCCACACACTGCTACAAGCCGAAATATTTTTTCAGAGCTAGATGCAGAAAAAAATTATATTGAATTTGCAACCTGGTGGAGGTTAGTATAGATGGACTAATAGAACAAGTCCCACACACTGCTACAAGCTGAAATATTTTTTCAGAGCTAGATGCAGAAAATTTTTTTATTGAATTTGCAAGCTGGTGGAGGTTAGTATAGATGGACTAATAGAACATGTCCCACACACTGTTACAAGCCGAAATATTTTTTCAGAGCTAGATGCAGAAAAAAATTATATTGAATTTGCAACCTGGTTGAGGTTAGTATAGATGGACTCATAGAACAAGTCCCACACACTGCTACAAGACGAAATATTTTTTCAGAGCTAGACGCAGATAAAAATTATATTGAATTTGCAACCTGGTGGAGGTTAGCATAGATGGACTAATAGAACAAGTCCCACACATTGCTACAAGCTGAAATATTTTTTCAGAGCTAGATGCAGATAAAAATTATATTGAATTTGCAACCTGATGGAGGTTAGTATAGATGGACTAAGAGAACAAGTCCCACACACTGCTACAAGACAAAATATTTTTTCAGAGCTAGATGCAGAAAAATATTATATTGAATTTGCAACCTGTTGGAGGTTAGTATAGATGGACTAATAGAACAAGTCCCACACACTGCTACAAGCCGAAATATTTTTTCAGAGCTAGATGCAGATAATAATTATATTGAATTTGCAACCTGGTGGAGGTTAGTATAGATGGACTAATAGAAAAAGTCCCACACACTGCTGCAAGCCGAAATATTTTTTCAGAGCTAGATGCAGATAAAAATTATATTAAATTTGCAACCTGGTGGAGGTTAGTATATATGGACTAATAGAACAAGTCCAACACACTGCTACAAGCCAAAATATTTTTTCAGAGCTAGATGCAGAAAAAAATTATATTGAATTTGCAACCTGGTGGAGGTTAGTATAGATCGACTAATAGAACAAGTCCCACACACTTCTACAAGCCAAAATATTTTTTCAGAGCTAGATGCAGAAAAAAATTATATTGAATTTGCAACCTGGTGGAGGTTAGTATAGATGGACTAATAGAACAAGTCCCACACACTGCTACAAGCCGAAATATTTTTTCAGAGCTAGATGCAGATAAAAATTATATTGAATTTGCAAGGTGGTGGAGGTTAGTATAGATGGACTAATAGCACAAGTCCCACACACTGCTACAAGCTGAAATATATTTTCAGAGCTAGATGCAGATAAAAATTATTTTGAATTTGCAACCTGGTGGAGGTTAGTATAGATGGACTAATAGAATGATGCTATGCCCAAAAGGTTTACTTCACTATGTGCAGTAAAAAAATTGTATTCTATACACAGGTGGTGTAGCTTGCAACACAGATAGGCTACTCCACTGACTAACACACACTGCAAGAGGCCAAAAAGGATTTAGCCAAATGCTGTGAAAAAAGCTTGCACAGCACTGGCACAGACCTGCCTGGCAAAAAGTGATAGGAACTGATGTAACCTAGCCCTCAAAAGGGCTGCAATACAATTAGTCTTTACTCCCAACCTATCTATTTAAGAGCACAGACCTGCCTGATAAAAGTCGTAGGAAATGATGTAACGTAGTCCTCAAAAGGACTGCAATCACAACTATTCCCTACTCCCAAGCTATCTGTAGATTTGTGCGAAAATTGGCTTGAAATTAACAAGGTATAGCGCACACAGCAACAGCGGTGCCGTCTAACACGCAGCTGCAGCAGTGAGAAAATGGTGGCGACGGGGAAAATGGCTGGGTCTTATAGGGCAAGGACATGTGACATACACTGCCAATGACACATGCCCTTGCTTGTGTGAAAAAAAGCACTTCGCTCCGTGTGTGCGCTGCTGATAGGCTGACAGATTGCACCTCCCCACTGTAAATGCGGGAAAGAGAAAAAAAAAAGGAGATCTTCATTATTTCTGCAGAGATCCATCCCCTGCCCCTCCCCCCATCCCGCTGTACACTCAAACTGCGTATTAACATTAATTTTCAGCATTACTGAGAAAAAATCCAGTTATGATTTTGGTGCACGAACAGTTATCGAACATAACCTCGAACAGCCGAATTTTTTTCAAATTGTTCGTGTTCGCCGAACGGCTCGAACACCGCCCAAAACAGCTCGAATTTGAGATTGGCGAACAGTTCGAGTCGAACACCGCTCATCTCTAATAATGAGCCCGACACGCTACCCCGATGCGCCTTTCGCATGTTGCTTTCTCAAGGGGAAGTGTGGTGAATGAATACGTAAACTTCACTATTGCTGTAAATGTTAAAAATGTAAGGTATTTCACATGTTTAGTTTAAGAAGCGTGGAAGCCATCAAACCTTCTCAAGGTGTACCTAAATATGGATGGTCCCTATCATTAATGTCCTACCTCTCCATGTTCCAAACAAAGGCTTCTCAAAATGGGGGAGTGAATGAAAAACAAATCTAACAAAGTGTGTTCACACCACTATAGGGATAACGCATAGCAATTACCATATTACCCAGAGGTGTAAATGAACCCTAGTTTAGGGGTGCGTTAAAAGATAACTTTTATTTTATAATTCCTAAAAAATCTGTGATAAAAAATTAAAAACACACTAGCGTGTCAGTGTTTCCTCTGTCTTATTTTTTATCAATATGATCTATCCCTAGAGCAAACTAATTCAGGTGCTATATAATCATATATTCATCATGACTGCAACTCAATTATAGCTAAACTCAGTTGAATCACTGTTGCTGACACACAATGGCACCACTAGTGCTATTTAAGAATATGATCACATAGCCACCCCAACAAGTTTCACCACAAGGGCTTTTAATTCTTTACCACAGATTTTTTGGGAATTCTAAAATAAAAGTAATGTTTTAATGCATCCCTAAACCAGGGTATTTACCCCTCTGGGTAATATTGTAATTGAATGAAAAACAAGCACACAGCTCACAATTTAAAAATTGTCTACGAAGGATGTGTATAGGGCTACAGCACACCAAAGCATACTGCAAAAAATATATATACCTAAAACACCTTCAGTTTTAAATTAATGTACAGGTGAACAAGTACGCAATGTGGCCAATATACAAAAATGTACAGAACTGTTAGGAATCATGGTTTTGTGCTCCCACCTGGGAGTGAAGCAAGTCAGGTGCTACACTACTCCGGACGTAGGCACCGCCATTGTCCTGACCCTGGAGGTGGAGCTTCGATGCATGCAGGGAAACTATCCCAATTTTATGGAGCATCGAGCTCTGGCACTCTGGTGTTGTAGGATGTGCTAGGACGTGGGACGCAGTGTCTCTCACTGATTTCTCTGCCCGGGGAAGATGGCATGCTGTCCTTCCCGGTTGCCAGGCAAAGAAGGTCGCTGCTATGTCTGGCAATAGGCAGTGGTGGGATTGTTTACATTCTGCTCTGCAAACTAGCCAGGAGTGGCTGTCTGGGGATGATTGGGAGGTATGCAACATCTGATCATAGTGGTGAGTGGTGCTAGCAGTACATTTTGCTATCTTTTCAGTGGTTTTCTCTTTTTTTTCTGGTTACACATCCTGGGGTTCTTGCAGAGGTACTCACCTGGTCCTGGACTAGGCACAAGCTGTCTGGAAACAATGGGCCTGGGAAGGGCTCTGCCAAAGTCCCCCTTCCATTTACTGGGAGCTGAGTGAAGAGTACTCCCAGCTCTCAAGGACTCGCTTTGCTGGACAGCTTGTGCCAAGTGCATCTGTGGCTGCGCCTTTGCTGGTTTGGTGCCAGTCTTGCTGGGTCCTTCTGCACAGCGCATAACAAGTATACATGCTTAGCATATGTAATAGTGGGGAAGGACGTAGCCTTCCTTTGGCACTGAAGTAGTTAAAGAAAGTGTTCCCGTAGTTGGACCTCTCTGAACTGTTGTTAGACCAAGCTAAGGGGTTAGCTTTAGTGGTCCAGTCAGTAGAGTGGAGGGGGAACTTAGTGCCCTGATCAAGCCTTGAGTGATATAGAGCTTGTTCCTGACATAATTACTTGTGGGCTGCAGTACCTGTAAACAGCCACAAGATGCCACTGTCCTGGGTGCAGATGTCAGGTTGAGTCTGCCAGCAGTGTTACAGACAGTGATGGGTTAATACTGAGTGATGACAGCTCACAGAGGGTGGGCACTTTAAGAAAATCCCTGCTTAGTCTCCAGAAGCAGGAAGTGATGTCCAGTTAGAGATAGGACAGTGAACTGTGCGGGCAGCCTGACTATATAGTGGCTGCTAGGGTAGACGGGAGCTCCATACCCTCAGACTGTGGGATCACCAGTGTGAAAATCTTCCTTCGCAAGAGCAAGAGTCCTATTAGCCGGCCGGAGAAACTCAAAGGAAGTATTGAGGACCAGGGGCACTTCTAGTCTGCAGGAAGCAGAGTAAGATAAATAGGTCTCCAGGCTAAGACGGTGGGAGAGATCGGATCCAGATCACTGTTGGTATTGCAGAAGAGTCTCTTGTGCTAGAGATTAGAGTCACAGAGATGCTTCACTTAAAGAGGGAACCAGGGCTGAAGATGTTGCCAGCACCTGTGAGAGAGATAATAACCTGTCGGGCCTTATCCATTATATCTGCCTCTAAATATTGTACATATTCCTCTTCCCCAAGTAAAGTTCAAGTTCTGGTTAAGAACATCGTGTCCTCTGAATTTATTGCTGCCCTGGTCCCAGAAGAGAAATGCCTGGAGACAGCCGCGATCGGATGGTTTGAAGTAAGTGGAGAGCACCACATACACAGCCACACATCAGAGGGAGGACACAAATTATCTGTAGGGTGCCAGAGCAAGAGGGGCTACAGCTCGCCCACGACTACCTCGCTGGGGCACCTTACATTTGGCGTTGTCGGCAGGATGCGAACTCCTCGCATGAAGAATGCGGGGAAGAGCCGACGCAGAACACTGAGGAGAAAGTGTTGGAAGGCAGGCGGCCCAGGATGGTGGCCCGAGGCATAGATTCCAAGATGATGACAGTGGCAGTAAAGTCTGGGAGAAGAACCGCCTATCGTGGGAGTGGACGACACCGGAGAGCGTGAAAAGATGTCCAGCCCCTGCGAGTTCCGGCCCAAAGAAGGATGGGCCCAGCAGTGAAGATGCGTCCCAGGATGGGACGCCCAGTGAGGAAGAGGGCGCGGCGTAAAGTGAAGTCCGGCCCCGTGAGTATCAGCGCGCACAGAGAAGGGGCACGACTGAAGGTGGAGCTGCCGAGAGTGATGAGTGACGCGGCGGTCACGTCAGAAAGCCGGCCCAGGTAGAGGAGGAGTTGGACGCGCAGTACGCGCGTCACTGGTAACAACCAGCACCATTTTCTGTCCAGCACACCAGAGGAAGGAGGTGCTGTGGTGGACGCTCTGAGAGAATGGTGACCGGAGGATTGGATGACCTGTCCGGAATGAACGCCGAGGAAGAAATCTTAGAGCTGAGTACCCCAGGGGCTGCAACCGAAAGTCGCTCACCCGCGGATGCTGCCCATGAGTCCTTGCCCCCAGTGGCTGTCTAGTGGTCCACTAGGCCCGATCCGGAGCTTGGCCTGCTCGTCCATGAGTTCCGTATGTGGTGCTGGAGCCGGATGCCGGAAGACCCGTCCCCCTCGGCCGAAGGTGGAGAACATCCCAGTGGGGCCGGAGCAACAACTGCAGCGGGGCTTGATGGTGGTGAGCAGCCTATACCCCAGTGGCCGGTTTCGCCTGCGGCGCCTGCCGCGACAGCTTCCACGGCGACAGGGGCCCCTAGGTCTGAAAGGAGTGGTGCGGAGGTGAGGCCTCCCAGAAAGAGGGCCCCGCAAGAGAGTTTTTGGCAGTTGGCATTGGAGGCTGTAATGCACACGCCCGGGCTGAGCGGCGTGTGCGTGTGATTGTAGTGATTCCACTGGACCGTGCCGGAGAGTGAATGCCTGGAGGGGCTTAACTAGGTATTCACCCGATCCGACCAGGGTCGCACGACGGCATACGACGCCAGTGCACCAAGGAGGAACCGAGCAGAGGGACCAGGTGCTACTCCAGGACAGACCCCGGACACGGCTGTTGACCCACACAGGGGAATACAGGAACAGACTGGTAGGTATAGGCAGGCACGACTGGTATGCAGGCAGGCGGGTATGCAGGCAGGGGGGTACAGGCAAGCACAGCTAGAGTGCAGACAGGGAGGCACTAGCAGGTAGGAACACAGGCGGGATAGGACCCAGTACACACTGGGACTCAGGAACAATACAGGCAGAGGGGGACAGGCAAGCACAGCTAGAGTGCAGACAGGGAGGCACTAGCAGGTAGGGACACTGGTAGGATAGGACCCAGTACACACTGGGACTCAGAAACAGAACCACAGATGTGGCGGACAAACACAGCAGAGTGAGGCCGCCCAGAGAGGTGAGCGAGAACAGGGCAGGACAAGGCCGCCTGGAGCGGTGAGCAAGAGTAGAGCAGGACAAGGCCGCCAGGAGCGGTGAACATAGGGTCAGAGCTGAGCGAGACTGCCGGAGCAGTGAGCAAGAGTAAAGCAGGATGAGGCCGCCTGGAGCGGTGAGCAAGAGTGGAGCGAGACTGCCGGAGCAGCAAGCAAAAGGGTCAGAGCGGAGCAAGGTTGCCGGAGCAGCGAGCAAAGGAGTCAGAGCAGGCTAGAACCGCCGGAGCGGTAAGCAAAGGAGTCAGAGCAGACTAGAACCGCCGGAGCGGTGAGCAAAGGAGTCAGAGCAGACTAGAACCGCCGGAGCGGTGAGCAAAGGAGTCAGAGCAGACTAGAACCGCCGGAGCGGTGAGCAAAGGAGTCAGAGCAGACTAGAACCGCCGGAGCGGTGAGCAAAGGAGTCAGAGCAGACTAGAACCGCCGGAGCGGTGAGCAAAGGAGTCAGAGCAGGCAAGGCTGAGTAGGGGGGACAGGGCTCTGTTCACACGGAACAGACAGGAAGGGAAAGGCAGAGCCAGACACCCACAGGGTACTTGCAGTGAAGTAGCGAGGGGACCACAAACTCACAAACGGGAGTACAGAGACAACAGGCAGGAGTTAGGTACGAGTTCAGACTCTGCAGAAAAAGGAAGGGAACGGACATAGAGAAAAGACAGATGAAAGATAGGAGAGAGTACAGACTGGAACTGAGTGTACGGACGAGACCGACACTGCAGCGGGACACAGGAGCGGGTCTGGGAATACGGCCCCCAGAGAGGCGGGACGAACAGGCAAGGAGCGTGTTCAGACAGGACAGACAAGATACAGGAGCAGGTCTGGGTAATCGGCCCCTAGAAGGCGGGAGGAACAGGCTAGGAGCGTGTTCAGACAGGCCTGGAAATACAGCCTCCAGGAAAGGCAGCAGGCAAGAGTACACAGACAGGACTCAGCTCAGACACGGGAACTGATACCGCAAGGCAGGAGACATAGACAGGACTCAGTTCAGACATGGGAACTGATACCGCAAGGCAGGAGACATAGACAGGACTCAGTTCAGACACGGGAACTGATACCGCAAGACAGGAGACAAAGAACGGGACCTGGCACCTTCAGAGTGAAAGCACACACTGAATGAAACACTATGCTCAGGCAGGGATAGATGGGAGCAGCTGAGCTATATACCAGGTGACAGACAGCAATAGGCTGAGGACGCACAAGGGGTGTGACCCACAGCAGGTACAAAAAGCAGGAAGTGATTGGGCGCCGCCCTTAAGCAGCAGAAACAGACACAAACAGACAGCATGGAGGGAAGCCAGAGAGACATTCTGGATTGGAGATCAAGTGCGCGCTCTTGCACAGTGGGAGATGGACCACCATGCAAGGACGCCACCAGGTATGTTACAGTACCCCCCCCCCTTACGCCCCCTCTTTTTCAGGCCTGCCAGAATCTTCCGCAGGGAATTCGAGGACCAGTCGTTCACTTCAAGGAGATCACTTCCACTGTCCACAGAAAAAATTGATCCCATCTGGTTAGCTAGGATGCTACCTCCTATCCTGCCATCCTTAGCAACAGACGAAACGGGTGGAGTACCAGGAACAGCACACAAGGAAGTCTCTCTCCACATATTTTCAGGTGGCACCCCAGAGGGTACAGGAGACAACTGGAAGTCCTTCACCGGGTTGGAGGGGGACAGAGACTTGGGGGTAATCTCTGCTTCGAGGTACATCTTGTCAAGCTCACAGGAAGAAATAGACGGGTTATCAGGTACATAATGAGGAAAAGTCACTGTCTCTTTGTTATCTGGTGGTACCCCGGAGAATTCAGGAAACAACTGGAGGTCCTTCGCCGGGTCAGAAGAGTGCAGAGGCTCAGAGAAAACATCTGCTTCAGAGTACACAAGGTCGGACTCACTGGAGGAAGCAGGCGAGGTATCGGGTACCGAGTATAGGAAAGTCTCTATCCATTCACCACCAGGTGGCACCCCAAAGGGTTCTGGAGACAACTGGAGGTCCTCCGCCTGGTCAGAGGAGTGTAGAGACTCATGGGTAACCTCTGCTTCAGAGTACACTAGGTCGGACTCACTGGACGAAGCAAGCGAGGTATCAGATCCAGGATATAGGAAAGTCTCTGTCCATTCACCACCAGGTGGCACCCCGAAGGGTTCTGGAGACAACTGGAGGTCCTCCGCCTGGTCGGAGGGGTGTAGAGACTCGGGAGTAACCTCTGCTTCGGAGTACACTAGGTTGGACTCACTGGACGAAGCGAGCGAGGTATCAGGTACAGAGTATAGGAGAGTCTCTGTCCTTTCGCTACCAGGTAGCACCCCGTAGGGTTCTGGAGACAACTGGAGGTCCTCCGCCTGGTCGGAGGGGTGTAGAGACTCGGGAGTAACCTCTGCTTCGGAGTACACTAGGTTGGACTCACTGGACGAAGCGAGCGAGGTATCAGGTACAGAGTATAGGAGAGTCTCTGTCCTTTCGCTACCAGGTAGCACCCCGAAGGGTTCTGGAGACAACTGGAGGTCCTCCGCCTGGTCGGAGGGGTGTAGAGACTCGGGGGTAACTACCACTTTGGGGTACCCATTGTCAGGCTCACAGGACGAAGCGGACAAAGTATCGAGTACCGAGTGTAGAGAAGTCTCACTCCATTTGTCATCGAGTGGTATCCCGGAGGATTCAGGAGGCAACAGGGGGTCCTCCGCCAGGTAGTAGGGGTGCACAGACTCTGAGGTAACCACAGCTTTGGAGCATCCTTGGACATGCACACCGGTTAAAGTGGGTGAAGCATCTGATGCCGGGTGCAGGAAGTTCTCCTGTGTGGAGTCTGGATGGGCAGAAGTCCCTTCGGGCAGGAGAACCGGTGCACTACCCACGCACATTACCCATTGGGGCTTCTCCGGGATACAGGGAGATCAAGCTTCAGTAGGGACTTCAAGGTTGGGGTCAGGAGGTCTCAGGGAGGACAGACCCTGGCGTGACGGCTTGCCTCTACGTCTAGCACGTCTGGACTGCCTCTTGAGGTTGGGAGAAGTATTCCGGAAAGCGTAGTCACCCTGTGAGGATTCTGGGTGGGCAGTAGTCTCATTGGGCTGGAGGACTATTGCGCTACCCACACACATTACCCATCGGGGCTGCTCCGGGATATTGGGAAGTGAAGCTTCAGCAGGAGCCTCCGGGTTAGGATCATCGAAGACCATACGAAAGGCCACCAGGAAGGCCTGCAGGTCAAGGACGACAGGATCCCATGCTTCCCATAGGGGGGTGACCCATTTCAAGGCATCACCCGCTAGGTAGTCAATCATAAAGGCCACTTTAGCCCAATCGGAAGGAAAATAGAGAGGGTAGGCCTTGAAGTGTAGCATGCATTGCTCCACAAATGCACGACTTTG
Organism: Phyllobates terribilis; assembly: GCF_046119375.1. Classification (NCBI taxonomy): domain Eukaryota; kingdom Metazoa; phylum Chordata; class Amphibia; order Anura; family Dendrobatidae; genus Phyllobates; species Phyllobates terribilis. The sequence continues at coordinate 291,349,476 of NW_027362761.1, forward strand.
TTTTGGATCCCCAAAGTACGGTGGCGGATCCGCAGGAACGAGTGCAGAAAGATCCATCTGGACGGGTGCTTACTTCGCCTGGAACTAGCTAAGGAAAAAAAAATTTATTTATTTTTAATGCACGTATTCGCTGGAAAACATCTCAGAGAGCGAAGGCCGTGGGGCTCAATGGGAACCATGGCCTGAGCATGCTGTAATGCACACGCCCGGGCTGAGCGGCGTGTGCGTGTGATTGTAGTGATTCCACTGGACTGTGCCGGAGAGTGAATGCCTGGAGGGGCTTAACTAGGTATTCACCCGATCCGACCAGGGTCGCACGACGGCATACGACGCCAGTGCACCAAGGAGGAACCGAGCAGAGGGACCAGGTGCTACTCCAGGACAGACCCCGGACACGGCTGATGACCCACACAGGGGAATACAGGAACAGACTGGTAGGTATAGGCAGGCACGACTGGTATGCAGGCAGGCGGGTATGCAGGCAGGGGGGTACAGGCAAGCACAGCTAGAGTGCAGACAGGGAGGCACTAGCAGGTAGGAACACAGGCGGGATAGGACCCAGTACACACTGGGACTCAGGAACAATACAGGCAGAGGGGGACAGGCAAGCACAGCTAGAGTGCAGACAGGGAGGCACTAGCAGGTAGGGACATTGGTGGGATAGGACCCAGTACACACTGGGACTCAGAAACAGAACCACAGATGTGGCGGACATACACAGCAGAGTGAGGCCGCCCAGAGAGGTGAGCGAGAACAGGGCAGGACAAGGCCGCCTGGAGCGGTGAGCAAGAGTAGAGCAGGACAAGGCCGCCAGGAGCGGTGAACATAGGATTAGAGCTGAGCGAGACTGCCGGAGCAGTGAGCAAGAGTAAAGCAGGACGAGGCCGCCTGGAGCGGTGAGCAAGAGTGGAGCGAGACTGCCGGAGCAGCGAGCAAAAGGGTCAGAGCAGAGCAAGGTTGCCGGAGCAGCGAGCAAAGGAGTCAGAGCAGGCTAGAACCGCCGGAGCGGTAAGCAAAGGAGTCAGAGCAGACTAGAACCGCCGGAGCGGTGAGCAAAGGAGTCAGAGCAGACTAGAACCGCCGGAGCGGTGAGCAAAGGAGTCAGAGCAGACTAGAACCGCCGGAGCGGTGAGCAAAGGAGTCAGAGCAGACTAGAACCGCCGGAGCGGTGAGCAAAGGAGTCAGAGCAGACTAGAACCGCCGGAGCGGTGAGCAAAGGAGTCAGAGCAGACTAGAACCGCCGGAGCGGTGAGCAAAGGAGTCAGAGCAGGCAAGGCTGAGTAGGGGGGACAGGGCTCTGTTCACACGGAACAGACAGGAAGGGAAAGGCAGAGCCAGACACCCACAGGGTACTTGCAGTGAAGAAGCGAGGGGACCACAAACTCACAAACGGGAGTACAGAGACAACAGGCAGGAGTTAGGTACGAGTTCAGACTCTGCAGAAAAAGGAAGGGAACGGACATAGAGAAAAGACAGATGAAAGATAGGAGAGAGTACAGACTGGAACTGAGTGTACGGACGAGACCGACACTGCAGCGGGACACAGGAGCGGGTCTGGGAATACGGCCCCCAGAGAGGCGGGACGAACAGGCAAGGAGCGTGTTCAGACAGCACAGACAAGATACAGGAGCAGGTCTGGGTAATCGGCCCCTAGAAGGCGGGAGGAACAGGCTAGGAGCGTGTTCAGACAGGCCTGGAAATACAGCCTCCAGGAAAGGCAGCAGGCAAGAGTACACAGACAGGACTCAGCTCAGACACGGGAACTGATACCGCAAGGCAGGAGACATAGACAGGACTCAGTTCAGACATGGGAACTGATACCGCAAGGCAGGAGACATAAACAGGACTCAGTTCAGACACGGGAACTGATACCGCAAGACAGGAGACAAAGAACGGGACCTGGCACCTTCAGAGTGAAAGCACACACTGAATGAAACACTATGCTCAGGCAGGGATAGATGGGAGCAGCTGAGCTATATACCAGGTGACAGACAGCAATAGGCTGAGGACGCACAAGGGGTGTGACCCACAGCAGGTACAAAAAGCAGGAAGTGATTGGGCGCCGCCCTTAAGCAGCAGAAACAGACACAAACAGACAGCATGGAGGGAAGCCAGAGAGACATTCTGGATTGGAGATCAAGTGCGCGCTCTTGCACAGTGGGAGATGGACCACCATGCAAGGACGCCGCCAGGTATGTTACAGAGGCCATCAATGCCCCTTCGGCGAAGTGTTACGCCGAGCTCGGTAGTCTGAAGTGGACTACCCACAACCCCCTGATGACGCCACGGGAGCAGCGGCGATGGACTGACACCTTCCTGAGAGGCTGGCTGGAAGGGTCCAACGCGGCGTGGAGAGAGTCGGTGGAGGCCACCCAGACTCGGGGATGGGTTCTTGAGTTCCACATCCGTGAGGGGTACGGATTCCTGGAGGAAGAGTGGACCGGGCATGAGGTGTTCGTTACTCGCGAGGTAATTAAGCGAGAATATCTGCCTGATCGCCTTCACAATCTGCGTGTGGGGGACATAGTGCACTTCGTTAAGTGCGAGTGTTCCAGAGGGTGGTACGCGGCTGCGCTCACCCGACCGTATGAATGGAAAGATGTCCTGGAAAAGGACGAAAAGGTCTTCAGAAGGAGGGCTAAGAGGGAGGCTAAGCAGCGCTGGGCTAGGGAAGCCCCTAAAGGCTTTCTGCCCCCACCTAAGGCCAGTGCTCCGCCAGCAGAGGAGCCTAGGAGGCGGCAGTGGGGGGAGATTGTGAGCGATGAGGAGGGAGAACTCGCAAGTGGCAAGGAAGCTGATTTCCCTAGTGAGGTGCCAGAGGAGGAGTCGGTGCCACAATACCAAGGAGGGGCTGAGAGAGCTGTCGGGGAAATCCAAGCTGGTGCCAGTAATGTCGTCCACAGCTTTACAGTGACCAGCTACGGCCCTACCCAGGTTGACAGTGGCAGTGCTACATCCTCGGACGAGGACCCTGGGCCTACTAAGTACCCCGATCAGCCTTGGAGGTGGAAGAAGCCAACTTCATCTGCAGCATGGGCTGCCTTCATGAAGGAACGGGGGGAGGCCCGGAAGAAGTGAGCTGGCTAAAAGGTCCGTTGACCTTTCACCTCTTCTTTTACTAGGACCCACCAGCTGTGGTCCTGTTTCTTGGACTGTTTCCCAATGGGGGCGGAGTGCCCCATGTTGAATTAAGTTAAAAGAATATATATGGAGGACTGTTCCCCTACCCCCCAGGCCAGGAAGGCCTTAAGCAACACTAAAGTTGTGTGCCCAGGAGAGCTGCTCTTTTTGTTTTTACTTTTTATTTTTATTTTTGTTGCGCTTGTTGCGCCTTTTTCTGCTGGAATTTAAAACACTGAGGCACACCTTGAGAATGGATATCCTCCAAATCTAAGAGACTTGCGGCCTAGCGGGAAGAACCAGTGACCCCCGCTAGGGCCAAGAAGAAAGAGATTCATGGGGTGTTACGTGTGACTGTGTGCCTCAGAATACAGCCCATGAAGGAGATTGGGGGCTATTGAGGTGTTGGCCTGCCTTAAAAATATTGACATGGACACTGTGTTTCCAGGGTCCTTACCAAGAAGGACCGGTACCTCTGAGAAGTTTTGAAAAGTTGATAATGGACTGTCCTGAATTGCTGTTCCGGGGCCCTTAACCGAGAAGGGCCGGTCTCCCATCCAAGAAGACAACGTCAGGACCAGTCGTGTACTAAAATGTTTTAGTAAATATAGTATGTGATATGATGTCATAGCTGCTGATCTGTGTTGATTGTTTAGTGTGGTCGGGGGCGATCAACATTAAAGTGTCGGGGAATGTAATAGTGGGGAAGGAGGTAGCCTTCCTTTGGCACTGAAGTAGTTAAAGAAAGTGTTCCCATAGTTGGACCTCTCAGAACTGTTGGTAGACCAAGCTAAGGGGTTAGTTTTAGTGGTCCAGTCAGTAGAGTGGAGGGGGAACTTAGTGCCCTGATGAAGCCTTGAGTGATATAGAGCTTGTTCCTAACATAATTCCTTGTGGGCTGCAGTACCTGTAAACAGCCACAAGATGCCACTGTCCTGGGTGCAGATGTCAGGTTGAGTCTGCCAGCAGTGTTACAGACAGTGATGGGTTAATACTGAGTGATGACAGCTCACAGAGGGTGGGCACTTTAAGAAAATCCCTGCTTAGTCTCCAGAAGCAGGAAGTGATGTCCAGTTAGAGATAGGACAGTGAACTGTGCAGGCAGCCTGACTATATAGTGGCTGCTAGGGTAGATGGGAGCTCCATACCCTCAGACAGTGGGATCACCAGTGTGAAAGTCTCCCTACGCAAGAGCAAGAGTCCTGTTAGCCGGACGGAGAAACTCAAAGGATGTATTGAGGACCCGGGGCACTTCTAGTCTCCTGGATGCAGAGGAAGATAAATAGGACTCCAGGATAAGATGTGGGGGAGAGATCGGATCCAGATCACATTTGGTATTGCAGAAGAGTCTCTTGGGCTAGAGATTAGAGTCACAGAGATGCTTCACTTAAAGAGGGAACCAGGGCTGAAGATGTTACCAGCACCTGTGAGAGAGATAATAACTAGAGATGAGCGGTGTTCGACTAGAACTGTTCGCCAATCTCAAATTCGAGCTGTTTTGGGCGGTGTTCGAGTTGTTCGACGAACCCGAACGATTTGCAAAAAATTCGGCTGTTCGAGGTTATGTTCGATAACTGTTCGTGCACCAAAAGCGTGTCCTGCATGTCTGGCGCTATTTAGAGCACCAATCATGCAGGGATTGTCTGCCACTCACTGTAATGACACAGCCATGGTGGTTGTGGCATTACAGTGATTGCCCAAATCGATGGGAACAGTGCTCACACTGAAACATGAAAAGCCGGCAATTCAGCAGCGGCATACACCGGTACCCGACAATTTAGAACCGAAAGAATAGAGCTTCACACATAGATTAGATAGATAGAAACATGTCAGTCACACATATAAGAAGCACAGTGACAGTGTTGCTTACTGTACTTGTCATTTAGTGTAAAGTATTTATCAAAAAAAATAATAGTGTTTTCATGCACCGTCTCTTTAAAAAAGCTGGCCGGCAATTCAGCAGCGGTACCCGACAATTTATAACAGACAGAATAGAGCTTCACACATAGATTAGATAGATAGAAACATGTCAGTCACATATATATGAAGTACAGTGACAGTGTTGATTACTGTACTTGTCATTTAGTGTAAAGGATTTATTAAAAAAAATAATAGTGTTTTCATGCACTGTCTCTTTAAAAAAGCCGGCCGGCAATTCAGCATCTGTACCCGACAATTTAGAATAGAAGGAATAGAGAATCACACATAGATTAGATAGATAGAAACATGTCAGTCACATATATATGAAGTACAGTGACAGTGTTGCTTACTGTACTTGTCATTTAGTGTAAAGGATTTATTAAAAAAAAATAATAGTGTTTTCATGCACTGTCTCTTTAAAAAAGCCGGCCGGCAATTTAGCATCTGTACCCGACAATTTAGAATAGAAGGAATAGAGAATCACACATAGATTAGATACATAGTAGAGATGAACGTTGTTCTACTCGAACTGTTCGCCAATCTCAAATTCGAGCTGTTTTGGGCGGTGTTCGAGCCAGTCGGCGAACACGAACAATTTGAGAAAAATTCGGCTGTTCGAGGTTATGTTCGATAACTGTTCGTGCACCAAAATCATAACTGGATTTTTTCTCAGTAATGATGAAAATTAATGTTAATACGCAGTTTGAGTGTACAGCGGGGCGGGGGGAGGGGCAGGGGATGGATCTCTGCAGGAACAATGAAGATCTCCATTTTTTTTTCTCTTTCCCGCATTTGCAGTGGGGAGGTGCAATCTGTCAGCCTATCAGCAGCGCACACACGGAGCGAAGTGCTTTTTTTCACACAAGCAAGGGCATGTGTCATTGGCAGTGTATGTCACATGTCCTTGCCCTATAAGACCAAGCCATTTTCCCCGTCGCCACCATTTTCTCACTGCTGCAGCTGCGTGTTAGACGGCACCGCTGTTGCTGTGTGCGCTATACCTTGTTAATTTCAAGCCAATTTTCGCACAAATATACAGATAGCTTGGGAGTAGGGAATAGTTGTGATTGCAGTCCTTTTAAGGACTAGGTTACAGCATTTCCTACGACTTTTATCAGGCAGGTCTGTGCTCTTAAATAGATAGATTGTGGGAGTAAAGACTAATTGTAATTGGAGTCCTTTTCAGGACTAGGTTACATCAGTTCCTATCAGTTTTTGCCAGGCAGGTCTGTGCCAGTGCTGTGCAAGTTTTTTTCACAGCATTTGGCTGAATCTAGCAAAGCTAATCCTTTTTGGCCTATTGCAGAGTGTGTTAGTCAGTGGAGTAGCCTATCTGTGTTGCAAGATATACCACCTGTGTATAGAATACCAATTTTTTTACTGCACCTAGTGAAGTAAAATCTTTTGGGCATAGCATCATTCTATTAGTCCATCTATACTGACCTCCATCAGGTTGCAAACTGAATATATTTTTTTCTGCATCTACCTCTGAAAAAATATTTGGGCTTCTAGCGGTGTGTGGGACTTGGTCTATTAGTCCATCTATACTGACCTCCATCAGGTTGCAAATTAAAAATAATTTTTTTCTGCATCTAGCTCTGAAAAAATATTTGGGCTTCTAGCAGTGTGTGGGACTTGGTCTATTAGTCCATCTATACTGACCTCCATCAGGTTGCAAATTAAAAATAATTTTTTTCTGCATCTAGCTCTGAAAAAATATTTGGGCTTCTAGCAGTGTGTGGGACTTGGTCTATTAGTCCATCTATACTGACCTCCATCAGGTTGCAAATTAAAAATAATTTTTTTCTTCATTTATCTCTGAAAAAATATTTGGGCTTCTAGCAGCGTGTGGGACTTGTTCTATTAGTCCATCTATACTGACCTCCATCAGGTTGCAAATTAAAAATAATTTTTTTCTGCATCTAGCTCTGAAAAAATATTTGGGCTTCTAGCAGTGTGTGGGACTTGGTCTATTAGTCCATCTATACTGACCTCCATCAGGTTGCAAATTAAAAATAATTTTTTTCTGCATCTAGCTCTGAAAAAATATTTGGGCTTCTAGCAGTGTGTGGGACTTGGTCTATTAGTCCATCTATACTGACCTCCATCAGGTTGCAAATTAAAAATAATTTTTTTCTTCATTTATCTCTGAAAAAATATTTGGGCTTCTAGCAGCGTGTGGGACTTGTTCTATTAGTCCATCTATACTGACCTCCATCAGGTTGCAAATTAAAAATAATTTTTTTCTGCATCTAGCTCTGAAAAAATATTTGGGCTTCTAGCAGTGTGTGGGACTTGGTCTATTAGTCCATCTATACTGACCTCCATCAGGTTGCAAATTAAAAATAATTTTTTTCTGCATCTAGCTCTGAAAAAATATTTGGGCTTCTAGCAGTGTGTGGGACTTGGTCTATTAGTCCATCTATACTGACCTCCATCAGGTTGCAAATTAAAAATAATTTTTTTCTTCATTTATCTCTGAAAAAATATTTGGGCTTCTAGCAGCGTGTGGGACTTGTTCTATTAGTCCATCTATACTGACCTCCATCAGGTTGCAAATTAAAAATAATTTTTTTCTGCATCTAGCTCTGAAAAAATATTTGGGCTTCTAGCAGTGTGTGGGACTTGGTCTATTAGTCCATCTATACTGACCTCCATCAGGTTGCAAATTAAAAATAATTTTTTTCTGCATCTAGCTCTGAAAAAATATTTGGGCTTCTAGCAGTGTGTGGGACTTGGTCTATTAGTCCATCTATACTGACCTCCATCAGGTTGCAAATTAAAAATAATTTTTTTCTTCATTTATCTCTGAAAAAATATTTGGGCTTCTAGCAGCGTGTGGGACTTGTTCTATTAGTCCATCTATACTGACCTCCATCAGGTTGCAAATTAAAAATAATTTTTTTCTGCATGTAGCTCTGAAAAAATATTTGGGCTTCTAGCAGTGTGTGGGACTTGGTCTATTAGTCCATCTATACTGACCTCCATCAGGTTGCAAATTAAAAATAATTTTTTTCTGCATCTAGCCCAGCCAATAGTTTTGGCCTAATACCACAGTTTGGCCACTCAGCTCTGCTCGGTTACCATCCATTGTTTTTTTGTGCAAACAACTCCAGAGTTGTGAATTAGTTAACCACCAAAATGAGTGGAAAAAGGCCTGCTGCTGGTGGAAAGGGGAATAGGCGTGTTGGGAAGGGGAAAAAAGGTTGTGTCCGTGGGGTAGGTGCAGAAGAAAGACCATCTTCCAGCCAAACTAAAATGTCTACTTCTTTTAGCGGACAATGTGATAAGATCCCTTTCTTACGGCCACGCCAATCGCTACAAATTCCAGATGAGGCACAAAAACAGCAGGTGCTTCAACGGATGTCAAGTGCTCCTTTAAGTGGGCTCTCCTCCACATCAACTTCAACATCACAAATACTCCAGTCCTCAAAGGTGTCACCCAAATCGCACTTGCTTCCTCACAGCTCCCAAATCTCCAGCTGCCCGTCTGAGTATGAGGTAGAACAGATGGTTGAGTCTGCAGAGCTGTTTACTCATACTATAGCCTGGGAATCAGAAGTCGACTCCAGCGCTTCTGTGAATCCAGACGAGGAAATGATCTGCACTGATGCCCAGAATCTTTATGAGTCGGATCCAGGACCAGACGCAGAAGGTTCTGACCATAATGTAGACCCTCATTCCCAAACTGTAACTCCTGTTGGTGGAGACAATGAGGAAGACGATGATAAGACTCAAATACCTGATTGGAGCGACAACTTTAGTTTTTTGTCAGGGCAGGAACAGGTTGGCTCTGAGGACGACGGGTGTGATAACGCACAGGGTGATGATGATGAGGTCGGAGATCCCACTTACTGTCAACCCACAGTCAGCCAAGAGATGAGGTCAGCAGAGGAGGTGGAGGAAGATGCTAGTGACGACGAGGTCAGGTTGCGCCTTCCTGGACAGAGACGTAGTACTGGAAGCACGTCAACAACTGCATCCTCAAACACAACTCTGCCTCTCACCACAAGTCGTGGTGGCTCTTCAGGTCGCATGGGTGCTAAGCCTTGCATAGCCTGGGCATTTTTTCAGATCGATAAAGATGACCCAACTCGTGTTATCTGTAACATTTGTCAGCAAAAGCTAAGTAGAGGCCAAAAAATACATAGTTTGAGTACTTCATGCATGAACCGGCACATGGACATGAAGCATAAGTTGCAGTGGTAAGCTCAGTGTGCTACAATGCGGCCTAGCCGGCCGGGCCAATCACCGTCTGCCATATCTTGTGCATCCGCGGCCTCTTCATCCTCTGTGACTGGGGGGACAGCAGTCACACCTGTTTTGGGGCGCAGACCTGCCACCTCTTTACCCGCAACAGCCAGCGTGATTGGCAGGTCATCATTTTCTTTGGAGGTGGTAACACCAGCTGGTGTTGAGCGCTGTCCGACATCGATAGCACCACCTTTGGATCAAGGCAACCTAACATGTCCGCCTGCATCTTCCTCACAGACCGGCAGTTTGCCGGGGACACCCTTATCAACCCCGTCTAAGCACAATAGCCAGCCCTCGGTCCCTCAGATGTGGACAAGTAAAAGACCATTTCCTCCTAGCCATGAGAAAGCTAAGAGGTTGAATTTCACCATCTGCAAGCTCTTGGCTACAGAAATGCTGCCTTTCCGCCTGGTGGACACAGAGGATTTTCGAGACCTTATGTCCGTCGCAGTGCCCCAGTTCCAGATGCCCAGTCGGCACTACTTCTCAAAGAAAGGTGTGCCTGCGCTCCACCAGCATGTCGCACACAACATCACCGCTTCTTTGAGAAACTCTGTGTGTGACAGGGTGCATTTCACCACAGACACTTGGACGAGTAGGTATGGACAGGGGCGTTACATGTCGCTGACTGGGCACTGGGTAACTATGGTGACAGCAGGACAAGGGGCTGCTGTCCAAGTCTTGCCGTCCCCACGAGTTGTGCGTCAATCCTCTTTATGTCAAAGTTCCTCCACTGCTTCTGCCTCCTCAACCTCCTCTCGGTCTTCCACCTGCACCCAAAGCCTGTCTGGTCATGCCACAAGCTTTCTAACTGCGCAGAAGGGATCCTGCACACCTCCTTACTATGCTGGCAGTAGGGCTCAACGTCATCAGGCGGTTTTTAAATTGAAATGTCTGGGAAATGTGAGTCACACAGTTGAGGAGTTGTGGTCAGCTCTGGAGAACCAATTTCATGAATGGTTGTCTCCACTGGACCTGAAACCAGGGAAGGCCGTGTGCGACAATGCTGCAAACCTGGGTGCGGCCCTTCGCCGGGGCAATGTCACACACGTGCCTTGTATGGCTCACGTGTTGAACCTGGTTGTCCAGCAATTTTTAGCCCACTATCCCAGACTAGATGGCCTTCTGCAGAGGGCACGGTCGCTGTGTGCTCACTTCCGCCGTTCGCATCCCGCAGCTCAGCGACTTACATCTCTACAGAAGTCGTTGGGCCTGCCACTTCACCGGCTAAAATGCGATGTGCCTACCCGGTGGAATTCAACTCTGCACATGTTGCAGCGACTGTGGCAGCACCGACAAGCCCTGGTGCAATACGTTCTGATGTATAGCCTGGGCCAACGAGATTCAGAGGTGGGGCAAATCATGCTGGAGGAGTGGTCTCAGATCAGGAACCTATGCACCCTTCTGCACAGTTTTGAAATGGCGACGAAGATGTTTAGTGCTGACGATGCCATTATCAGCATGACTATTCCGGTGATTTACATGCTGGAGCACATGTTAAACAGAATTCGGAGTCAGGTGGTGGCACAAGAGGAGGTGGAGGAAGTAGAGGAGGAGGAGTTGTATGCGGAAGGGCTAACATCTGCAAGGTCCAGACGGTCGGCAGCACCAAGGCGGCAGGCATGTGAGGGTGGGGGAGATGGTTTTACCAGGGCGCATGGTAGCAGCCAAACTAGTGAGGAAGGTGCAGGAGCCCAGGAAGAAGTGGAGGACGAACTGATGGAAGACTCATCAGATGAGGGAGACCTTGATCACATTTCTGTTGTGCGAGGTTGGGGGGAGAGGACAGAGGAAGGAAGCATGATTGTTACCTCGCCACCAACACAACAGGGACTTGGTGCTCCTGGATGCGCAACACACATGAGTGCCTTCTTGCTGCACTACCTGCAACATGACCCTCGAATTGTGAGAATTAGAAATAATCCTGACTACTGGGTTGCCACACTGTTAGATCCCCGGTACAAAAGTAAATTTGCAGAAATTATTCCTGCCATAGAAAGGGATGCACGCATGCAGGAGTATCAGCAGAGACTGTTGCAGAATCTTACATGTGCTTTTCCACAAAATACCAGTGGTGCACGTAGTGAATCTCACAGTTCCAACTTGCCAACCGTGGGACCGTCAAGTGTTCAGCACTCAAACCGTAACAGAACCACAGTATCTGCTGGTAACATCAATTTTGCGGAATCATTTCACCACTTTTTTAGCCCATCCTTTGCAAGGCCACAGGAGACAAGAAGTCTGACACATAGTCAACGCCTAGAGACGATGGTACAGGAGTATCTCCAAGTAAACATTGAAGCCACGACTGTGTCACTGGACCCTTGCTCTTTTTGGGCTTCCAATCTGGATAAATGGCCGGAGCTAGCCACTTACGCCTTGGAGATCTTGTCATGCCCCGCAGCCAGCGTTCTGTCTGAATGTGTGTTCAGCGCTGCTGGTGGTGTGCTGACAGATAAGCGCACGCGGCTCTCCACTGATAATGTAGACAGACTCACGTTCATAAAGATGAACAAATCATGGATCCGAAACGACTTTTCTACCCCTGTGTCATCCTGGGGAGAGTAAAAGCTTGATGATTGGTTAAAATCACCCTACCAACCGTTTTAAGCTTTCAAATTACTAATCATGTTTATCTGTATCTTGACTGGAAAATAATTTGGGCTTTGTAGCAGTGTGCAGCACTGATCCTATTAGGCCATCTATAATAAGCTTCACCAGATTTAAAATTAAAAATAATTTTTAGCTGCATCTAGCCCGGAAAATAATTTTGGGGCTCCGAGATGCGCAAGACACATAAGTGCCTTCTTGCTGCACTACCTGCAGCATGACCCTCATATTGTCAGAATTCGAAGTAATCATGACTACTGGGTTGCCACACTCTTAGATCCCCCAAACTTTTCGATCAACCTTTTCATTTTAATAAAGACCAAAAAAATGGTCATTTTTGAAATTATAAGCATTAGCAGGTTGTTAGAAACTGAAATCAAACAGTTTTCAACTCAAAACTTTATTCTAGGTGATGTTACATTTTCACATAGGACCCCTTGTTCGAAAGGAGCTTCTGAACTCTCTCGTCCATTGAATTTGTCAGGTTTTGGATGGTTTCTGCTTCAATTGTTTTGCATGAGGACAGAATACCCTCCCAGAGCTGTTGCTTAGATGTGAACTGCCTCCCGCCATCATAGACACTCCTTTTAATGATGCTCCAAAGGTTCTGAATGGGGTAGAGGTCAGGGGAGCATGGGGGTCACACCATAAGTTTGTCCCCTTTTATGCCCATATCAGCCAGAGATGCAGATGTTTTATGTGCAGCATGAGATGGTGCATTATCATGCAGAAAAATGATCTTGCTGTGAAATACACGGTTCTTCTTCTTGAACCATGGCAGGAAGTGCTGTTTGAGAAAATCCACATACATTATGGAGTTCATCTTTAGCGCCTTCAGGGATCCTAAAGGGGCCGACAATCTCTCTCCCCATGATTCCAGCCCAAAACATTACTCCACCTCCTCCTTGTTGGCGCTGTAGCCGTGTTTGCGTGGGGTGTCCATCAACCAGCCATCCTCCACTCCATTCATCTGGACCATCGAGCGCTGCACGGCACTCATCCGTGAACAAAACAGTTTTGAAATCAGTCATGTAATGTTTGGCCCACTGGAGCCGTTTCTGCTTGTGTGAAGTGGATAGAGGAGGTCGACAGGATGGCGTATGCACAGCTGCAAACCTCTGAAGGACCCTGCCTCTTGTTGTTCGGGGGACGTTGGAGGCACAAGCAGCTTCAAAAACTTGTCTGCTGCTATGACAAGGCTTTTTTGCCGCTGCTATTTCAACCTGACGTAATTGCCTGTAGGAAAGAGTCCTCAATTTGCCCTTATCAGCACGCATACTTCTTGATTGCCAAGACACTTCATCCTGATCATCGCACAATGTTGATTGTAGTCATGCCTTGACCTAAACATACTAGTTTACGCAACGGGTGATAAACTCACATAGTGTCCCATTCATGGAAAATGTGGGGATTAAACCATATATCAATATATATAGACCTATAGCAAAGAAATGGTATACCCCTAGAAGAGTGCAATTAATGCAGACAAATAAATTTTAAAAGGTATAAATTTATTAGAATATGTTAAAAAATATATATATACTGCAAAATGTAAGGTACATATCAAATGGGTACAAAGGTGAAGAATACATGAAAAGAACGATCACCAGGGGGCATAGGGGCTCAATAGACAATGCATGAAAAATCTACCATGTAAGTAAACACAAGAGAGACAGTGTAAATCATTTAAGTATGCAAACATGCATTGGCCCATACAGCAGTACCAATGTACTACATATAAATGCCAGTGTGAATTGAGCTACTAATATATGGGTATATTTATGCCAATGTAATCAGACATATAGATCAATATGAATCAGGCTTACCCATATCTGTCCGCTGTGATCGTGCCCCGACGCGCGTTTCGCGTGGTGGGCTTCCTCGGGGGGCGGTGTGGTGTGTATGTTGTCCCATGTCTCTATATATATTGCATCTTGTCGCAGCCATTGGTAGCGGCGCACGCGGGCGGGATCCCGGTATCCACCTATCATTTCCGGCTATCCTGATGACGGCGCGGGTCAGGAAAGCATTTCCTGTGACCTCACTTCCCGCATCGCATCATATGGATGCCATAGATGGTAGTGCTATTACAGGGACCCGTTGCGCGTGCGCACATCCATTCGGCCATCTTTCTTATGGGTATAGGAAGGGCACAACTTAAAACCCATTCACCAGAAACCAATATAATAAAATATTTGGGGAAGAGGGCCGAAGGGGGAGCGTGAGAACATAGCAAATAAAACAGTCACAGTCCGTGTGGGGGGAGGAAACATATACATCTCATTACATAGGACAGCATTCAAGTATATATCGGCAGATGTAGTCCCAAAGGGGATGGTCCCATATTTCTTCTACATTTCCAGACATGTGACTATATTTTTGCTTTTATGTAGGTGCTCCAGTCATCACAAGGATAAGGTCGCGTCCATCAATAGATGAAGCACATAAATAGAGACATCAGGTATGATCATATCCAACTATAAGGGATGAAAGGACATATAAATAAAAAATATATATATATGATAAATACTAAAAACATAACATACACTTAAAAAACACAAATAGGAGAGAGAGGGGAATATTAAGAAATGCGGATAAATTATTAGTTTAAAGAAAATTATTTTGAATTTTAAAGAAAGGGTGAGAATGATAGCTTTTCATTAAGTCCAGAGGGGGACATGGTGTTCAAGGTAAAAATCCAACGACATTCTCGTTGGGCTAAGATTTTCTTTTTGTCACCACCCCTGATACCACAAAATACTCTATCTATTCCAATGAATTTAATTTCATCAATATTACACTTATGATGTTGCCTAAAGTGTTTCGGGATAGTTTTTAATGTAGAGATGTCCTCAGCTGTACTCGCAGCTTTAATGTCCCTAATATGTTCTCTCACCCGTATGCGGAACTCACGGGATGTGAGTCCCACATAATGGAGGTTACAGGTACAAGTGGCCCGGTAGATAATGTAACTTGTACTACAAGAAATGTAGTGAGTAATCCGGTAGTCCCTACTCCCATCAGAGGATGTGAAATTAGTGGCTCTAACAATATTTCTGCATGCCATGCAGGATCCACATGGGAAGCAGCCCCATCTCTGCAGACCAGCACCGAACGGGTTCGGAGGATTTGCCACATAGTGGCTCCTTACCAGAATATCCTTCAGATTTGGACTCTTCCTTGCAGTGAGCAATGGAAAATCAGAGAGAATTCTCCTCAGAGTTGGTTCTGAGGTCAGTATTGACCAATGTTTTTGTAATGTTTGTCTCATCCTTACCCATTGATTATTATAAGTTGAAATAAATCTTAAGGGGGGATCTTTTCTTTCATTTTTGCTTTTATTCATTAGTAATAAATCTCTCGGTGTTTGTTTGGCACGGTGGTAACCCCGCTTAACGGCTCTCCTACTGTATCCACGCTCAAGGAATCGATCTGACAGGTCCCGAGCCTGAGCCTCAAAAACCTCCTCTGAAGAACATATGCGCTTCATTCTAAGAAATTGACCAATTGGTACAGCACGGATTGTGTGCACAGTATGTGCCGACGTTGCATGCAGAAGGGAATTGACAGATGTCTCCTTCCGATAAACATCCGTCTGGAGTGCACCATTGTTCTGCATTTTAATTTTTACATCCAAAAAGTCAATTTCTTTCCTTGAACATTTATAGGTAAGTTTAATATTCTTTTTCTTTTTATTAAGTTCATTCATGAAGTCATGGAGCCCAGACTCGGGACCCTGCCAGATAATAAAGAGATCGTCTATGTATCGGTACCAGCACTGCACATGGGGGGAGGCACCTGCACCGTCCATGACAACCTCCCTCTCCCAAAAACCCAGAAAGAGGTTGGCATAGGACGGCGCGCACGCCGCCCCCATCGCAGTACCCCGTCTCTGTAAGAAGAACCGATCCCTGAACGTGAAAAAATTATGCGTTAAAATAAATTGCAGGAGTTCCAGAACAAGGTGCCATAGTGCCGAATCTAAATTGCTCATGTTCAGGAAGAATTCTACTGCCTCTAATCCATCCGAATGATCGATGCTGGTATACAGGGACTCGACATCTGCAGTAACAAGAATCATATCTGAATCCAGATATAAACCGTCAATTTTCCTAAGGACGTCCGTAGTGTCCCTGACATAGGAGGGCAGAGTTTCGACCAGAGGGTGCAGGTAATGGTCAATAAACCTGCACACAGGGTCACAGAGCCCTCCGATGCCAGAGACAATTGGACGCCCCGGGGGCTCAAGAGAATTTTTGTGTATTTTGGGTAGTAAGTAGAATGTAGGGACCACCGGATATTGTACCACCAAACCATCAAATATTTTTTTGGGGATAATCCCCTGTGCAAACGCTCGTTCCAAGATATCAATTAGGCTATACGAGTAATCTCTCAAGGGATTTTGAGTAAGAGGAATATATGCCTCCCGATCCCTCAGCTGTCTAAAGGCCTCCCTCTCATACCTCGGGGCCACAATTTGTTGCTTCTCAGCAGCCGACACATCCTTTTTCTTTCCCATTTTGGCAGAAAATGTAGGCTGCTTAATAATGTGAGAGAGCCTTCTTAAGTAGTCTTGCCTTTCATTCGACACACCTGCCAAATTAATTAGCACAGGTGTCTGCAATTGCTTACAGTGATATAAAGAGCCCTGACACACATCACCATCAATGAGTTTAACTGACAAACAAACAAATTCTTCCCTTATCACTCCTAAACACTTTTTGCATAATAATTTGGAACGCGGTGTACATGTGCTTTTCCACAAAACACCAGTGGTTCACGTAGTGAATCTTACAGTTCTAACTTGCCAACCGTGGTCTGTATGGAATTGTTCAATAAAGGGCCCAAAATTAAGATAACATAGATGGGAGAGGTCTCTATGAATAGGAATTCCTAAGTATTTGATACCCTGTGAGGGCCAGGCAAAGGGAAAGTTGGACTGGATGGAATCCTATATGGATTTAGGGAGGGAGACATCGAGGGCCTCAGACTTCGCTGCATTGATTTTAAAATTTTACCATGTAACAAAGTGATCTATTTCAGCCATAACAGCAGGGATGGATATATGTGATTGAGTGATATATACTAGGACATCATCAGCAAATAGAGAGCACTTGTACTCGGTGCCTCCCACCTCAATCCACCTAATATTGGGGTTATGGCGAATTGATGAGAGCAGGTGCTCCGTCACTAGGATGTATAAGAGAGGGGACAGAGGACATCCCTGCCTTGTCCCATTGGTGATTGTGAAAGGTGATGAAAATGTTCTGACGCACCCCCTGGGCCTTGGGACACCCGGAGCCGGACCCTTTTTGGTGGATGCTGGTGGTTGTAGTCTTCGTGGCGGTGATCCGGTTCCGTGGCTCAGGGCGGTCAAACCAGTGGCGGAACTATTTATGTGGTTTTGATGTTTAAATGTCCGACTACGCCACCCGTGGATTGCGGTCAGAGTGAACCGCCGCTACAGGGCAGACCGCTAAGGCTGGTGTTGTGGGTGCAGCAGAGCGTAGCATAACTCCCCACGGGAGGAGTATAGCCTCAGGGCAGTGTATGCGGAGGATGGGGGTGATGGTGCAGGGCAGCAGCAGTAACGACATGGAGTCAGTGATGCAGTTCAGGGCCTTTACTCACAGTTCTTATTATCCAGACCACGTCTGCAGGTAACGGCTGCCCACGTCGTACTGTGCTCACCAGGTGAGGGGCTCAGACAACTCCCAGATAACTTTGGAGCGCTTCACAGGACCCCCTTTGTGTGTCCTTTGTCTGGCCTTTCTTACCAACACTTCTGTCCGGCTGCCTCGGGCCTCCTCTTGGTAAACTTGGCGCCAGTTTCCCTAACCCTATGTGGTGCCTTCCTAGCGGGTGGAGCAAGGGGCTGCGCCACATAAAATGTCAGAGCCTCCGGTTTCTAGCTGAGGGTCGTTTCCTGCCTCCACTAGTTCGGGGACCGGTCTCCCCCTTTGGCCTGACCCCTCCACGCAGGTGGATTCGGGCGTGCGGTGGCGACTCGCCCGTCCGCACCCCTGGGATCCCTTCATTCCTCGTTCCTGGAGCCTTCTCCGCTCCTCTTCCTTCCTTCTCCCTCTTGCAGGCCTGGGCCTCTGTTACTAGGCCCGCCTCCGGAGCAGAGCTCATGCAGAGCCCCTGCTCCCTGCCACTTCTGCTCAGACTTCTCTGCACTGAACTAAGATGGTGCCACCTTTTATACTCCCTTCTCAATGCACCCAGGAACTGCTTCCTCCCTGCTCCTGCACTGCAGGGTTCCCCTTCCTCAGTGTTCCCTCCCCCCACTCCAGCCAGGGACAGGGACTGTCGTGCCCATCTCAGGGGCATATTGGTCGCCCTGCCCCACGGCAATGTGGTGTAATGCATGCAGGTGTCGGGTCCTGATCCACACTCCATCCTTATCTGAGAGTGAGATATCACACCTCTGGGTGAGGTGCAATACGTCTGTAGCAACCGAGCCCTCGGTGCTACAGTTCCATTTATCTTCAGCCTAGGTGACATATTGTGATACAGGGCCGTGATTTTGGCTATAAAAGGGTCCCCTAGACCCCTACCCCAAGCTTTTTAAGAGAATCATATATGGCGTGCCAGGAGACTCTATGGAATGCTTTCTCAGCATCCAACGAGAGTATCTACTTACAAATTTTTAACTGCATCTAGCCCAGGAAATACTTTGTGCCTAGTAGCAGTGTCTGCTAGTCAGCGGATTATCCCGGCTGTTAAGCAAGCTACACCACCTGTAGTTTGGACACTTAATTTTTTCAAAGGAAATGCTTCGGGACCACGGGATACTTAGTGAAGAGCATCAGGAGGCACCCCAAGGCATAGGGGCTGGGACTGGCACTAGGATGCCTTGCGGTGGACAGCCGAGCTCGATCCTTATAAAAGCTTTTTAACTGCAGCAGCTTTAGTGGACGCTACTGGAGCTGGAATTATGCGGCTGCTGGCATGAGACTTGCCCTCCAATAGATCCTTGTAAATGGATTTAAAGTGTATTCATTCAAATTAGAGGGACAATTTAAATTAAAAAGCTTAGAGCTGCCTCCACCACAGGGGGGCTCTCTCGACCCACCAGCGGACAGGCACCAGTATTGGGAGAGGGGGGCTGGCCGTCAGGGTTCACCGCGGCTCTGGCACAAACCCGGCGACACGGAGGTGGCACGGGCAGGAGCGGACTGGCCGTCTCGGCTTCTCACTTTTTGGATTTTAGAAGGGCATGACATGCCTATATCTGTGTCTCCCCCTCCTTTTACTCCTCCACCTCTTTTCTTTTCGCATGACTATATGTACTTGTCACTTTTCCATGTGTTAGTTGTGTCTTCTGGGCAGTTTGTCAGCTTTTGGACACCTTTGAAGGTGTTTTCTATGTGTTTCTATGTGTTTTTGTTTGCCTGCCATTGGTTTTAATGGTGTTCGAAGGTGTTCGATGAACAGTTCGACGAACAGTTCGGCGAACACACGGGTGTTCGACGAACCGAACTCGAACACTACGGGGGTGGCTCAACACTAATAGATAGAAACATGTCAGTCACATATATATGAAGTACAGTGACAGTGTTGCTTACTGTACTTGTCATTTAGTGTAAAGGATTTATTAAAAAAAAATAAGTGTTTTCATGCACTGTCTCTTTAAAAAAGTCGGCCGGCATTTCAGCATCTGTACCCGACAATTTAGAATAGAAGGAATAGAGAATCACACATAGATTAGATAGATAGAAACATGTCAGTCACATATATATGAAGTACAGTGACAGTGTTGATTACTGTACTTGTCATTTAGTGTTAAAATAAAGGATTTATTTAAAAAAAAATTGGCGTGGGGATCCCCATAATTTTAGGCTCTAGCGGAGGTTAACCAGATGGCTGGGGCAGATGTTTGAAGCCTGGGAAGGGGGTAATACCCACGGAGCTTCCCAGGCTACTAATATCAGCCCCCAGCGGAATACCTAGCCTTTACTAGCTATTAAAATGGGGGACCCCCCAAAAAAATGACGTGGGGTCCCCCCTATTTTAATAGCTAGCAAAGGCTAGGCAGACAGCTGGGGGCTGATATTAATAGCCCAGGAAGGGTTCCATGAATATTGGCCCCCTCCCAGGCTAGAAACACCAGCCATCAGCCGCCCCAGAAATGGCGCATCCTTAGGATGCGCCAATTCTGGCACTTAGCCTCGCTCTTCCACGCTGCCCTGGTGCGGTGGCAGGGGGTAATAGGGCTGGGGTTGATGTCAGCTTATAATGCCAGCTGACATCAAGCCCAGGTTAGTAATGGAGAGGCGTCTATAAGACACCCCCATTACTAACCCCATAGTCAAAGTTAAAAGAAAACACAAACACCCAGAATAAAGTCCTTTAATTGAAATAAAGACACAATCCTTTATTGTTCTAAATTAAACCATACTTACCACCACGCCCATTCCAGCTGAAGCCAACGATCTCCTGCAATAAAAGAAAAATAATAAAGCAACCTCATCCTTACCTTTCCATGGTTCCCACGACAGCTTCAGCTCTGCTACATCGAGATGACAGGCTGGACCGCAGCAGAACGCTGCCATCCAGCCTGTCATCCCGCAGACACTGAGAAGCGCAGGCATGCTTGCGCTCTGCAGTGTCTGGCTGTGACCGCATAAAGATGAGACGAGTTCATGTCCAATGAACTCGGCGCACCTCATGCAGGTCACTGACAGCGTGGGAGAATTCTCCTGCACTCAGCACTTCAGCGTGAGAATTCTCCCACGCTGTCAGTGACGTACATGAGGTCAGCTGAGTTCATTGGACATGAATGAGCTCACCTCATGCACGTCACTGACAGCGTGGGAGAATTCTCACGCTGTAGCGCTGAGTGCAGGAGAATTTTCCCACGCTGTCAGTGACGTGCATGAGGTGAGCCGAGTTCATTGGACCTGAACTTGTCTCATCTTTATGCCGTCACAGCGAGACACTGAGGAGCGCAAGCATGCCTGCGCTTCTCAGTGTCCGCGGGATGACAGGCTGGATGGCAGCTTTCTGCTGCGGTCCAGCCTGTCATCTCGATGTAGCAGAGCTGAAGCTGTCGTGGGAACCATGGAAAGGTAAGGATGAGGTTACTTAATTATTTTACTTTTATTGCAGAAGACATTGGCTTCAGCTGGAATGGGTGTGATGGTAAGTATGGTTTAATTTAGAACAATAAAGGAATGTGTGTTTATTTCAATTAAAGGACTTTATTCTGGGTGTTTGTGTTTATTTAAATACTTTACTAGAAATTCATGGTGGTCATGTCTAATATTGGCGTGACCCCATGAATTTCGGGCTTAGGGCCAGCTGATAATGCCAAGCTGGCCTTAACCCCTTTATTACCCAGTGAGCCACCGCACCAGGGCCCTGGATGAGTTGGGTACAGCGCCAGAAGATGGCGCTTCTATGAACGCGCCATTTTCTGGGGCGGCTGCGGACTGCAATTTGCAGCGGGTGGGGCCCAGAAAGCTTGGGCCTCCCTGCGCTGCAGATTCCAGCCCCCAGCTGCCTAGTTGTACCTGGCTGGGGACAAAAATAGGGCGAAGCCCCACGCATTTTTTTTTTTAATTATTTCATGAAATTCATGGAATAATTAAGAAAAAAAAGGGCTTCCCTATATTGTTGTGTCCAACCAGGTACAAATAGGCAGCTGGTGGTTGGGGGCAGCCCGTCCCTGCCTGCTGTACCTGGCTGGACACAAATATAGTGCGAAGCCCCATGTCAATTTTTTTTTAATTATTTCATGAAATAATTTTTTTAAAAAAGGGCTTCCCTATATTGTTGTGTCTGGCCAGGTACAAATAGGCAGCTGGTGGTTGGGGGCAGCCCGTTCCTGCCTGCTGTACCTGACTGGACACAAATATAGGGCGAAGCCCCACATCAATTTTTTTTAAATTATTTCAGGAAATTCATGAAATAATGAAAAAAAAATTGATGTGGGGCTTCGCCCTATATTTGTGTCCAGTCAGGTACAGCAGGCAGGAACGGGCTGCTCCCAACCACCAGCTGCCTATTTGTACCTAGCCGGACACAACAATATAGGGAAGCCCTTTTTTTCTTAATTATTCTATGAATTTCATGAATTTAAAAAAAAAATACGTGGAGCTTCGCCCTATTTTTGTGTCCAGCCAGGTACAACTAGGCAGCTGGGGGCTGGAATCTGCAGCGCAGGGAGGCCCAAGCTTTCTGGGCCCCACCCGCTGCAAATTGCAGTCCACAGCCGCCCCGGAAAATGGCGCGTTCATAGAAGCGCCATCTTCTGGCGCTGTACCCAACTCATCCAGGGCCCTGGTGCGGTGGCTCACTGGGTAATAAAGGGGTTAAGGCCAGCTTGGCATTATCAGCTGGCCCTAAGCCCGAAATTCATGGGGTCACGCCAATATTAGACATGACCACCATGAATTTCTAGTAAAGTATTTAAAAAAAACACAAACACCCAGAAAAAAGTCCTTTAATTGAAATAAACACACAATTCTTTATTGTTCTAAATTAAATCATACTTACAATCACGCCCATTCCAGCTGAAGCCAATGATCTCCTGCAATAAAAGTAAAATAATAAAACAACATCATCCTTACCTTTCCATGGCTCCCACGACAGCTTCAGCTCTGCTACATCGAGATGACAGGCTGGACCGCAGCAGAACGCTGCCATCCAGCCTGTCATCCCGCAGACACTGAGAAGCGCAGGCATGCTTGCGCTACTCAGTGTCTGGCTGTGACGGCATCCAGATGAGCCGAGGTCATGTCCAATGAACTCGGCTCACCTCATGCACGTCACTGACAGCGTGGGAAAATTCTCACGCTGAAGCGCTGAGTGCAGGAGAATTTTCCCACGCTGTCAGTGACGTACATGAGGTGAGCCGAGTTCATTGTCGGCTCATCTGGATGCCGTCACAGTCAGACACTGAGGAGCGCAAGCATGCCTGCGCTTCTCAGTGTCTGCGGGATGACAGGCTGGATGGCAGCGTTCTGCTGCGGTCCAGCCTGTCATCTCGATGTAGCAGAGCTGAAGCTGTCCTGGGAACCATGGAAAGGTAAGGATGAGGTTGCTTTATTATTTTTCTTTTATTGCAGGAGATCGTTGGCTTCAGCTGGAATGGGCGTGATGGTAAGTATGGTTTAATTTAGAACAATAAAGAATTGTGTCTTTATTTCAATTAAAGGACTTTATTCTGGGTGTTTGTGTTTTTTTTTTAACTTTGACTATGGGGTTAGTAATGGGGGTGTCTTATAGACGCCTCTCCATTACTAACCTGGGCTTGATGTCAGCTGGCATTATAAGCTGACATCAACCCCAACCCTATTACCCCCTGCCACCGCACCAGGGCAGCGTGGAAGAGCGAGGCTAAGTGCCAGAATTGGCGCATCCTATGGATGCGCCATTTCTGGGGCGGCTGACGGCTGGTGTTTCTAGCCTGGGAGGGGGCCAATATTCATGGCTCCCTTCCTGGGCTATTAATATCAGCCCCCAGCTGTCTGCCTAGCCTTTGCTAGCTATTAAATTAGGGGGGACCCCACGTCATTTTTTTGGGGGGGGTCCTCCATTTTAATAGCTAGTAAAGGCTAGGTATTCAGCTGGGGGCTGATATTAGTAGCCTGGGAAGCTCCGTGGGTATTACCCCCTTCCCAGGCTTCAAACATCTGCCCCAGCTGTCTGCTTAACCTCCGCTAGAGACTAAAATTACGGGGAACCCCACGCCAATTTTTTTTAATAATAAATCCTTTATTTTAATACTAAATGACAAGTACAGTAACCAACACTATCACTGTACTTATTATATATGTGACTGACATGTTTCTATCTATCTAATCTATGTGTGAAGCTCTATTCTGTCTGTTATAAATTGTCGGGTACAGATGCTGAATTGCCGGCCGGCTTTTTTAAAGAGACAGTGCATGAAAACACTAATATTTTTTTTGATAAATCCTTTACACTAAATGACAATTACAGTAAGCAACACTGTCACTGTACTTCGTATATATGTGGCTGACATGTTTCTATCTATCTAATCTATGTGTGATTCTCTATTCCTTCTATTCTAAATTGTCGGGTACAGATGCTGAATTGCCAGCCGGCTTTTTTAAAGAGACGGTGCATGAAAACACTAATATTTTTTTTAATAAATCCTTTGCAGTAAATGACAAGTACAGTAAGCAACACTGTCACAGTACTTCATATATATGTGACTGACATGTTTCTATCTATCTAATCTATGTGTGAAGCTCTATTCTGTCTGTTATAATTTGTCGGTTACAGATGCTGAATTGCCGGCCGGCTTTTTTAAAGAGACAGTGCATGAAAACACTAATATTTTTTTTGATAAATCCTTTACACTAAATGACAATTACAGTAAGCAACACTGTCACTGTACTTCGTATATATGTGGCTGACATGTTTCTATCTATCTAATCTATGTGTGATTCTCTATTCCTTCTATTCTAAATTGTCGGGTACAGATGCTGAATTGCCAGCCGGCCGGCTTTTTTAAAGAGACGGTGCATGAAAACACTATTATTTTTTTTTAATAAATCCTTTGCAGTAAATGACAAGTACAGTAAGCAACACTGTCACAGTACTTCATATATATGTGACTGACATGTTTCTATCTATCTAATCTATGTGTGAAGCTCTATTCTGTCTGTTATAAATTGTCGGGTACAGATGCTGAATTGCCGGCCGGCTTTTTTAAAGAGACGGTGCATGAAAACACTATTATATTTTTTAATAAATCCTTTACACTAAATGACAAGTACAGTAAGCAACACTGTCACTGTGCTTCTTATATGTGTGACTGACATGTTTCTATCTATCTAATCTATGTGTGATGCTCTATTCCTTCATGTCTAAATTGTCGGGTACCGGTGTATGCCGCTGCTGAATTGCCGGTCGGCTTTTTTAAAGAAAGCGTCTTCTGAGCAGTTTGTGAGCTTTTGGACACCTTTGAAGGTGTTTTCTATGTGTTCCTATGTGTTTTTGTTTGCCTGCCATTGGTTTTAATGGTGTTCGACGGTGTTCTAAGGTGTTCGACGAACAGTTCCTCGAACATCCCGGTGTTCGACGAACCGAACCGAACCCGAACACTACGGGGGTGGCTCAACACTAATAATAACCTGTCGGGCCTTATCCATTATATCTGCCTGTAAATATTGTACATATTCCTCTTCCCCAAGTAAAGTTCAAGTTCTGGTTAAGAACCTCATGTCCTCTGAATTTATTGCTGCCCTGGTCCCAGAAGAGAAATGCCTGGAGACAGCCGCAATCGGATGGTTTGAAGTAAGTGGAGAGCACCATATACACAACCACACATCAGAGGGAGGACACGAATTGTCTGTAGGGTGCCAGAGCGAGAGGGGGCTACAGCTCACCCACGACTACCTCGCTGGGGCACCTTACACATACACACGTATTCTTCCTTACTTGGCAATCGTACAGCCTTCCTCAGTCAATGAAAATAATTAATCGATCTCACATCAGCACTGCTTCTCAGCTGAGAGGGTATGTGTTCTTTTGACGATAGCTCCTCCTAACAGTGAAGATCTCAAGCTGTTTCATCGGCTTGCTGCACATTACTTGGATGGCTGCAGTTTGAATTAAGTCAATGTTTATCACTTTCTCGTAAAACTCCTTTAAATGACAAAAAATACTTTTGACTATATCAGGAGTGGGTAACCTTTTTTCTACTTAAGGCATTTGGATGTTTATACCATCCTTTTGAGACCGTACTAAATTATCAACTTGAAAATTACCCTACTGTGTTTGGTAAAAAAATTAACTCACCCTTAATGTGATGACTAGAGCTGCTTCTCTGTGATGAGACTGTTATGTTAAATGGTAATGATCATGTTGCTACTTGTAATTGCTTTTCCATGTTTGTATCGGTCTGGAGCCCAGTCAACTTTTTGTGATAAGTTTGTAAAAAACTTGCAACAGTAAGTTGTTCTGAACACAGTTTTATATAAACCGCATGTTTCCTCAATGTAGAAAATTCATCACTGCTCATATTACATTTAAAGAACTCAAGTAGTGGGAGGTCTTCAGACTGATGTGGGAAATCTGAGACTGATGTATAAATTACATAGGAGACACCGAGACTGCTGTATATATATAACATAGAAGACAATGGGGCTGGAGCATATACATAACATAGGAGGACACTGGGAATGGGGAATATACAACACATAGGAGACATTAGGTCTGCAGCATATACATCACATAGAATATGCTGGCGCTGGAACGTTAACATCAAATAGGAGACATTGGAGCTAGAGTAAATACATCACAGCAGGCATTGGGGCTGGAGCCTATAAATAACAGGAGATATTGGGGCTGGAGCACAAAAGAACACATAGGAGACACTGGGGCTGGAGCATGTACGTCACAGGAGACATTGGGGTTATAGCTTATACAATCATGGCCGAAAGTGTTGGCAATCATGAAATTGTTCCAGAGAAGGAAATATTTCTCCCAGAAAATTATTGCAATTACACGTGTTTTGTTATACACATGTTTATTTACTTTGTATGTATTGAAAGAAACAAAAAGACAGAGAAAAAAAAGGCAAATTAGAAATAATTTCACACAAAAACTCAAAAATGTATAGGACAAAATTATTGGCACCTTTCCAAAATTGTAGGTAAACAACTTTGTTTCAAGCATGTAATGCTTGTTCAAACTAACCTGTAGCAAGTAACAGGTGTGGGCAATATGAAAATCACACCTGAAACCAGATAAAAAGGGGAGAAGTTAACTAAACCTTTGAATTGTGTGTCTGTGTGTGAATCACTGAGCATGGATAACAGAAAAATGAGAAGAGAACTGTCTGAGGATTTGAGAACCAAAATTGTTGAACAATATAAAAAAATCTCAAGGTCCATGGTGCCTAACATAATCAAGAAGTTTACAACCAATAGTACTGTAACTAATCTCCCTGGATGTAGATGGCAGAGAAAAATTTATGAACAGTTGCAATGCAGGATAGTCCGGATGGTGGATAAGCATCCCCAATCAAGTTACAAAGACGTTTAAGCAGTCCTGCAGACTCAGGGTGCATCAGTGTCAGCACAAACTATCAGTTGATATTTGAATGAAATGAAATGCTATGACAGGAGATCCAGGAGGACCCCACTGCTGACACAGAGGCAAAAAAAGCTAGACTGCAGCAAACATGAGTAAGCCAAAATCCTCCTGGGAAAGTATCTTGTGGACAGATGAAACTAAGATACAGCTTTTTGTTAAAGCACATCATTCTACTGTTTGCTGAAAATGTAATGAGAAAAGAACACAGTATCTACAGTCAAATATGGTGGAGGTTCAAAGATGTTTTGAGGTTGTTTTGCTGCCTTTGGCACTGAGTGCCTTAGCTGTGTGTAAGGAACAATTGAAATCTGAAGATTGCCAAAGGATTTTGGGTTATAATATAGTGAACTGTGGCAGAAAGCTGGGATTGTGTCCTAGGATAAGGGTCTTTCAGCAGGACAATGACCCCAATCATACTTCAAGAAGCCCCCAAAAATAGATGGAAACAAAGTGCTGGAAGGTTCTGAAGTGGCCAGCAATGAGTCTGGATCTAAATCCCATTGAACACCTGTGGAGAGAACTTAAAAATTGCTGTTTGGAGAAGTTATCCCTTCAAATATGAGAGACCTGGGGGCAGTTTGCAAAAAAAGAGAGGTCCGAAATTCCAGTTGAGAGGTGTATGAAGCTTGTTGATGGTTATAGAAAACGATTGATTGCAGTTATTAATTCCAAAGGGTGTGCAACCAAATATTAAGTTGAAAGTGTCAACAATTTTGTCCGGCTCATTTTTGGAATTTTGTGTAAAATTATGTCCAATTTGCCATTTTTTCTCTGTTTTTTTACGTTGTTCCAATGCACACAAAGGAAATAAACGTGTAATTGCAATAATTTTCTGGGAGAACTACTTAATTTTCTGGAACAATTTCGGCAATGACTGTACATCGAAAGAGACTTTGGGGCTGGAGCATATAAATTAAAGGAGACATTGGTGCTGGAGCATGTAGAACACAAGAGACATGGAGGCTAGAGCATATACATTACAGGAGAAACTGGATCTGGAGCATATAGATCACAGGAAACACGGCTGCTGTAGTTTTCATTTGTGGGACGGCAGCGCATAGCATGCTAACTCCACCCACAAAGTCCATCCACTACATAATCGTTAATTGCATGCGCTACAGAATTCAGTAATGAACGTTACGTGCGCATGCTTGTAGTGCAAGATGGAATTAAGGGGCTAGCTGCCAGCAAAGTGCGGGCGAAGACCCAAGCACTACATTACCCGGGAATCTGACTGGGAGCTGAAGAAAAGGTTTGAGGTTCCCCAACCTGGTCTATTGTATATAGTGTATTTGTGTATAGAAATTTAGTAATTTGGGTTCTTCTAGGTGTGTATATTAACAATGACTGAAGTTCAGATCTTACAATTTTATCATGAGAATCACTATTTAGACATTTGGTTTGTTTCAGAAAATAATCATATGCTAACACAAATGTAAGTTACTAAATGCAGTTTTTACAGGTCAACTAAAGAGCTGATTTATTCCTTTAGTCTGGTAAGACTTACTTAATAGTGATGAGCGAGCATACTCGCAAGTACTCGGTACTCGCCCGAGCATCTCAGTACTCGAGATGCTCGGAGCTCGCCAAGTACTTGCAAGATGCTCGGGCGGATGCTCGGGTGCCCTCCCTGCATGTTTGGCGCTCTTTAGTGCGCCAATCAACATGCAGGGATTGCCTGCCACTCATTGTAATGCCCAGCCATGGTTGTTGTGGTATTACAGTGATTGGATGGCCGCACAGCGTCATCAGGTCTTTATCAGACTTGGCGCCACCATGCTCGTCACACGCACTCCGGAATCAGGCAGAGTAGGGAGAGGTGCTGCTGCGTCAGGGAGAGATTTGCATGTGTATTATGAAGCATAGGGAGAAAAACCGTACATTACACATATCCATCTTAACAAACAGTCCTTCTAAGGACTAATCCATCTGCAGAGATATCAGGCAGGCAGGGTATATAGGCAGGCAGTGTATATAGCAGATTGCAATGCATATAGCACAAGAGGCTCCATTCCAATTCTGCCTTCTGCTGCTGTTAGATATTTCTATACAAAGGCCCAGGTCTCAGGGGCCAGGAATACTTTTTTTTAGATCTTAATCCTCATTATTTGCTTAAAAAGCAATCCAGAGAACACCATTTTTCTGCGCTATTTGCTTGTTGGCACTGCAGAATACAGCCAGGTCCTTTCCATATTACAGCGCTATAAATCCTGCTATTTAAAACTGTGCTTTCTCTGTCACACGGATCACACATGCATGTTCAGAACATAATGCCATTTTTGGCCTCCATTCCAATTTTTTTTCACTGTGTCAGCGAAGTTTTTGACACCGGTTTGCTGCCATTTCTGGCCTCCATTAAAAATTTCTTGCAGTTTGTCAGTGAAGTAATTCACACCAGTTTGCTGTTCAAACTAGCTACCTACAGGCCAGGTATTTAAAACTCTGTTTTCTCCGTCACACGTAACACATATAAGTTCGCTCAAAACTCAGTCATTGGTAGTGAGCGTGGAAGATACTGTCCTCCATTTAAAATGGGCAAGGCACGTGGAAAGGGATGGGGAACTGTACGTGATGGTGATGGTGCATGCAGAGGCCGAGGACAAGGCCATGGGCAAGCTGAAATTGTGCCACAACAAACACCCACCGTGAGTCTGGACCGCATATTCCTCACCCTGATCCTCCTTCCTCCCACCAGGCGGAGTGCCTGGAGACAACTGATCCCACACTTGGACACTCTGAAGAGCTGTTCAATTTTCCATTTATAGATTCGGGCCTCTCGCCTGGTCCACTTGAAGCGGGGCAAGAGGAGATAGCATGTAGCAATGCACAAATATTTGAGCAGCCATGGTTACACGAAGGAGACGGTGGGAAAGTGTCACAAGAGGTGGACGATGATGAGACACAATTGGCCGAAAGTCAGGAGGAGGACTAGGGTGCGGAAGTGGAAGATGAGGTGGTGGATGATATAGTAACTGGCCCAATCTGGCAGGAGGACATGCAGAGCAGGGACAGCAGCACACAGGGGAGGGAGGCAGAGCACCCCAACAGGCAGGAAGAAGCAGTGTGGTGGCCACAGACAGAAGGCAGGCAACCGTTCCCCGTAACACCAACACGATGGAAGTTGCCTGTACAACTGTTAGGTCTTCCCGATAGCCTCAAAAAGGCCATTTGCACAACTTGCCAGGCCAGCATCAGCACTGGTGGCAAAACGACCAGCCTGACCACCACCAGCATGATCAGGCACATGGGAGCAAAGCACCTGACTTTGTGGGCCGAACCCCAGGGTCCAGGAACTGTGTCTGCGGGTGGCACCATTGCTTCTTCAGCTGTTGTGCATGCAAGCCAATCCCCTGTCCACGGTGCATGCGAAGATGCCTTCTGCCCTGCACCTGTCGTTGCACACTCTCAAGTAGCAGCATCAGGAAGCACGTCCATGTCCTCGTCCCAGCGCAGCGTTCAGTTGTCCATACCCCAGTCTTTGGAACGCAAGCACAAATATGCAGCCAACTCCCCACAGGCCACACTAATAAATTCTCACATTTCACGACTGCTTGCACTCGAAATGTTGCCTCTTAGGCTCGTGGAGATGGAAGCATTCCGCAACCTGATGGTGGCGGCCGTCCCTCGGCACTCGGTCCCCAGCCGCCACTATTTCTTCCGGTGTGCTGTCCCCGCATTACACAAGCACGTGTCCAAAAACATTAGCCGTAACCCTCAACAACGCAGTTACTGGGTAAGTCCACCTAACCACGGACATGTGGACAAGTGCTTGTGGGCAGGGACGGTACATCTCGCTGATGGCACACTGATTAACATAGTGGAATCCGGGACCCAGTCAGACTTTGGGACGGAACACGTCCTCCCGACACCAAGGATTGCGGGCCCTAGGTCAATCAGGGTGGCCCCAACGGTCTACAGCTCCTGCACCTCATCCACCTCAGCCACCTCCTCCTCTTCAGTCTCCATCTCCGAAATTACCACATCAGTCACAAGCTGAAAGCACTGCAGCACTGCCACGGCCAAGTGGCAACAGGCTGTGCTGAAGCTAATATGCTTAGGTGACCAACCGCACAATGCTGAAGAGTTGTGGACAGCTCTGAAAGAGCAGGCAGATCTGTGGCTCACACCGCTGAACCTACAGCCAGGCATGGTTGTGTGTGACAATGGACGGAACCTGGTGGTGGCTCTGAGGCAGAGTGAGCTCACACACGTACCATGCCTGGCCCATGTGCTTAACCTCGTGGTTAAGCGGTTTCTCAAATCCTACCCGGAGCTGTCGGATCTGCTTGTTAAAGTACGCCGCCTGTGTGCCCATTTTAGAAATTAAGATACTGCTTCGGCCGCCCCTTTCCGCCTTTCAGCAGTGTTTGTTTGTGAGCAGAAGAGGGCAGTTGTTGAGTACCAGCATCAACAAGGCCGTAGGTATTCAGTTCAGACTCCACACATAAGACCTCAGGAGTGGACATGGATGTCAGACATACCGTATTTTTCGGACTATAAGACACACCGGACCATAAGACGCACCTAGGTTTTAGAGGAGGAAAATAAAAAAATAAAAATTTAAGCAAAAAATGTGGTCATGATGCACTTTTAATGGGGAGGGGGTCTTCTGCTGACACTGGTATAGGGGTAATGTCCCCCAATTCTGACAATATCCCCCATCTTGGTATATATGCCGCCCCCCTTCCTTTTATATGTGGTCCCCATCCTGGTATACCTGGCATCCCTCCATCCTGGTATGCATGGCACCCCTCATCCTTATCCTGGTATGCATGGCACCCCTCATACCTATCCTGATATGCACGGCACCCATCATTCCTGTCCTGGTATGCATGGCACCCCTCATCCCTGTCCTGGTATGCTTGGCACCCCTAATCCCTGTCCTTGTATGCATGGCACCCCTAATCCCTGTCCTGGTATGCATGGCACCCCTAATCCCTGTCCTAGTATGCATGGTCCCCCTAATCCCCATGAGACTGCACATTAAAAAAAAAATAAACACTCCTACTCAACTCTCTTTTCTCTCCTCCAGCGCTGCATCCGGTCTGCCTGCCAGAAGGCCCTTGTTGCGGAACTATTAAAAAAATTTCCATCTAAAATTGCTGGTGGCAGAGGTCACAGTTCGTTGGACAACAAAGGAGTACAGGCGAGAGAGACACAACTTCAATCCAGCAGAGGCAGGGGAACAATGTCAAAGTTCTGGGAGAATTTTCTCAGACCCTCCCATCGCACAGGCCTTGAGGCGCGGGGTACTATCACAAGGAGTGCAAAGTTTGGGAAGATGCTGAAGGAGTACCTTGCCGACCGTACCAATGTCCTCCGTGATTCCTCTGTGCCTTATAATTATTGGGTATCCAAGCTGGATACGTGGAATGAACTGGCTCTCTATTCCTTGGAGGTCCTGGCCTGCCCTGCCACCAGCATTTTATCAGAGCGGGATTTTAGTGCCGCTGGTGGAATTATAACTGATAAGCTCATCCGCCTGTCAACTGAAAATGCTGACAGGCTAACTCTTATAAAAATGAACACGGGCTGGTTTGGGCCAGACTTCTCAACACCATCGAATGATAACAGCGTAACATAAACTCAAATCCAGTGTCTTTTCTTGGGAGGTGTATTCCTATGCACCTTTTCACACCCAGACATGGGTATACGCTTTCTGATTTTGGCTATTTGCTCTTGGCCTCCTCCTTCTCCTCATCCTCCACCACCATATCACCAGAGTGACCGTGGTCCATGATGCAACACCCACATAATTTTTTTAAAGGGTGTTCATGATGCCCGTAAAAAAATTTTTTTACAGTATGTTCATGTATACCCCCCAGAGGTAAATGTTTGTCAGCCCATCCACTTAGTGCATGGGCATTAGAAGTATAGGAGGCCCGCTCCTTTCTAATGGGAACATTTTTTTATGAGGCCCTCCTCCACGTCTCTTCCAAGGAGCATTGGAGTGCCTCCCAATTTTTGTCAGCCCTTGCATTCACTGCATAAGTCCAACACTATGGAAGACCCACTTCCTAATAATGGGAATATTTTTTATGAGGCCCGCTACGTCTCTTCCAAGGGGCATTGGAGTGCCTCCAAATTTTTGGCAACCCTTGCATTCACTGCATAGGCAAACACAATAGGAGACCTACTTCCTAATAATGGGAATATTGTTTTCAGGAGGCCCTCCTCTAAGTCTTTTCAAAGTGGTATTGGGGTGCGTCCAAATTTTGGGCAGCCCTGGCACTCACTGCATACGCAATAACAGCATAGGAGACCCACTCTTTAGTAATGGGAACGTTGCTCGGGTCGAGCACCCGAGTATACCAATGTGCTCGACCCGAGCATCGAGCACCTGAGCATTTTAGTGCTCGCTCATTACTATTAGTTCAGTTTTATTTTCAATGGAATAATTGTACTTTATACAATCCTCTGTTAGTATTATGTATTATATATACTACATCTTGACTGCACAATTTCTGTACTGTATATGTTAGTTGTGGGCTATATTTCCAATCTCATATTCATGTCCTATTCCTATTCTAACAGAAGAAACAGTTATTGTGATAAATCAATTGTAATTTAAATGGAGTCAGTCACTCTCAAATGCATTTTAAATTTCCTATACAGTGTTGTAGGGGACTGTTACTGGTACAGTGCCTGAGCAAATAGCTTTTAATTCAAATACAAATGAGAATTAGGTGAACTGCTATACCTCAACATTTGCATATTGGGAGCCTTTATCAGCTTCTGATTGATACAGTGCTAGCATGGTTGCTATAGGGCATAAGTCACCAAAACACTATATAGAACATTTAACTCCTTAAAGACCAGGGATCGATTCTTAGTACATTATGTACGTTAATGACCAAGCCTCATTTTACAAATCTGAACAGCGTTATTTTATGAGGTAGTAACTCTTCGATGCTTCCACACATCCCAGTGATTCAGAGATTGTTTTTGTGACACATTGTACTTCATGTTAATGGTAAAATTTGGTTGCTATTATTTATGTTTATTTATGAAAATAACGAACAATTTACAAAAAAAATTAATATTTAGCTATTTTCAAATTTATATTTTAAATGCCCTTAACCAGATAGCTAAATCACACAAAATAGTTAATAAATAACATTTACCACATGTCTACTTTACAAAAGAATAATTTTTAAAATGTAATTTTTTTGTTAGGAAGTTATAAGGGTTAAAAGTTGATGAGTAATTTCAAATTTTTTCAACAAAATTTACAAAACCAATTTTTGAGAGACCACATCACGTTTTAAGTGACTTTGAGGGACAGAAGAAAATACCCAAAAGTGACACCATTTTAAAAACTGCTTTCCTCAATGTGCTCAAAACCACATTTAAGAAGATTATTAACCCATAAGGTGCTTCACAGAAATTAAAGCAATGTGGAAGGAAAAAATCAACATTTTAATTTTTCCCACAAAAATGTTGCTTTAGCTCCAAACTTTTAATTTTCACAGTAAAAAATGAACCATATATTTTTTTGTGCAATTTCTCCTGATTACGCCAATGCCCCATATGTGGGGAAAAACGACTGCTTGTGCACACGGCAGGTCTCTGAACAGAGGAAGCACCATTTGACTTTTGGAAAAATGGCTTTAATTGAAAGGGGATGGCATGTCTCATTTGCAGAGCCATTGATGTGCCTAATCAGTGGAAAAACCCCAAAAGTGACCCCATTTTGGAATTTTATAACATTGGGGTGTGAAAATGAAAAAAAAAAATTCCCTTAAAAATGTTGCTTTAAGCCCCCGTGTCACATAGCGATATGGCTAGCGATATCGCTGCTGAGTCACGGTTTTGGTGACTCACCAGCGACCTCACCAGCGATGTTGCTGTGTGTGACACTTTGCAACGATCAGGCCCCTGCTGTGAGGTCGCTGATCGTTGGAAAGTGTCCTGGACCATTTTTTGGTCGCTGGCCTCCCGCTGGCCAGCACACATCGCTGTGTGTGACAAGCGGGACCAACGATCTGGCTGGTAACTATGGTAAACATCGGGTTACTAGGGGCACGCGCGCACTTAGTAACCCGCTGTTTAACATGGATACCACTCTGGTACTGTGCGCAGAGACTCCCGCGCACCGTAGCAGAGTGGTATCCATGGTAAACAGCGGGTTACTAGGGGCACACGCGCACTTAG
Organism: Phyllobates terribilis; assembly: GCF_046119375.1. NCBI lineage: Eukaryota > Metazoa > Chordata > Amphibia > Anura > Dendrobatidae > Phyllobates > Phyllobates terribilis. Next base: position 291,384,612 of record NW_027362761.1, read on the forward strand.
TAACCCGATGTTTACCATAGTTACCAGCCTGCTCCTGCTTGCAGCAGGCTGGTAACGGGAGCAGGACATCGTGGAACGATTCTTTCCACGATATCGCTGCTCCCCTGATCGCTGGTGAGCCTGCCTGTTTGACAGCTCACCAGCGATGTATTAGCGATGCAGCAACGATCCCTGACAGGTCGTATCGTTGTCGGGATCGCTGCTGCATCGCTTAGTGTGACGGGGCCCTTAGCCCCAAATTTTTCATTGTCACAAATTTAACAGGAGAAAATAGAATATACAATTTATTGTGCAATTTCTCCTGAGTACACTGATAATTCATATGTGATGGAAAACTACTATTTGGGCACACACCTGGGCTCTGAAGGGAAGAAGCACCATTTGACTTTTGGAGTGCAAAATTGTCTGGAATAAATTGCAAATGCCATATCGTGTTTACAGAGCCCCTGATGTGCCTAAACAGTAGAAACCCCAGCAAGAGACCCCATTTTCCATACTACAACCCTCACAGAATTTATCTAGAGGTGTAGTGAGCATTTGGAAATCACAGATGCTTCACGAAATTTTAAAATATTGGACCGTGACAATTAAAAATTATGTTTTTCCCCAATAATGTTGTTTTAGCCCAAAATTTTTTTCATTTTCACAAAGGTAAGAGGAGAGAATGGACTACAAAATTTGCTGTGCAATTTTTTCTAAGTACAGGGATACCCTACATGTACTCAGAAACTGTTGTTTGGGCAAACAGCGGGGCTACGAAGGGAAAGAGCACTATTTTGATTTTTGGAGTGCAAGATTGTCTGGAAAAGATGCCATGTCGAATTTGGAAAGTCACCAAGATTCCAGACCAAAAAAATATCACCACAAGTGACTGCATTTTATAAACTACACAGAAGGGAAGAATGCCATATCAGAGTGCAGATTTGTCTGGAATGATTTGCGGGAGCCATGTCACATTGGCAGAGTCTCTGAGATGTCTGGAGAGCAGTACCCCCCATAAGTGACCCTATTTTACAAACTACATCTGTTAATGAAATCATCTAGGGGTGCAGTGAGCATATTGACACCACATGTGTTTCAGAAAATTTTATACCATTGAGCGGTGAAGAAAAAACAATTACATTTTTACCACTATAATGATGTTTTAGCCTCAGATTTTCACAAGGGAAAATAGGTAAAAATGACAAAATAATTTGGTAATAATTTCTCGTGAACGTGGAAACACCCCATTTGACTCTTGGAGAACACATTTTCGGAGAATAGTTTGCGGACTCCATATTCAGAGCTCCTAAGTGCAAGAATAGCAGAATCCTCCCCCTCAAGTGACCCTATTTTGGAAATTACACCCCTCTGGGAATTTATCCTGTTTGTAATTTGTGGAGCCAGTTGGACTTTGGTTGAGATTTAACATCAAATGTAAAATGACTATGAACTAAATGTTCCCGTAATTTTGGACATTCTATGGTAAGTTACCGATGGTGTTATGCCAATCACCTCCTTCAAGTCTGGATCTGCTCTGAGAATTGGCCAAAATATTTTAAGGATATTTACAGCTTCTGTCGCTTGCCTATTGAATGTACCGATTAATCTGATTGCCGGATTCTCTTTTTTCTTTTTCTCTCCTTGATCCAATAAGGTATCTCTATCAGTTGCTTTTGCTCTATTAAATGCCCTCTATAACACTGTTTTAGGGTATCCCCTTGGCACAAAGCATTTAAAGAGATTACCACATTCTCTACTGAAACTTTCGCTGTCCAAATAGTTCCGGCGAGCTCTCAGGTACTGTCCTAAAGGTATCCCTGCCTTAAAGGGCGGGGGGTGCCAGCTATTCCAGTGAAGGAAGCCAGTTGTTATCTGATCAGATTACTGATATTACTAACCTTATTTACTGGTTATATAAGATCAAAAACCAGTATGAATGAGATTGATGCTGAAGGAGATATTAATTACTACAAAGAGCTCAGTGCTAAATTCATGTGAGACATTTGTCCATTAGGAGATATTTCATAGCAATAATATCTATCTCCATCTCTGGCTGTGAGTTTCCCCAACAGATAGGCTAATAGAAGTTTAACTAAAAGCTTTAACCCAGTATTTGAAAATTGTTTCAAGGTAGGACTAACAAAAACTTGTGTTTTTATACTGCACAAACTGATAAGGTGATAAATAGATAATAAAGATTACCTTTTTAATAATCACAGAACCTTTAGTTATGGCTTATTTGCCTTATGGCAATTTGTAAATACAGATTTTAAAAAAGACATAGAAAAACTGGAGCAAGTTTAGAGAAGAGCTACCAGGATGGTAAGCAGATTGCAAACTATGTCCTACAAGGAACGGTGAAAGGATATGGGAAACTTTAGCTTGCAAAAAATAAGGCTAAGAGGAGACTTAATAGCTGTCTATAAATATCTGAAGGGATGTCACAATGTACAGGGATCATCCTTAATTTCATTTGCACATGGATACATGATAAGCAATGGAATGAAACTGAATGGGAGAAGATACAGATTAGATATTAAAAAAACTTTTTGACAGGGGGGATGATCAATGAGTGGAACAGGCTGCCACAATATGTGGTGAATTCTCCTTCAGTGGAAGTCTTCAAACAGAGGCTGGACAGACATCAGTCTGAGATGGTTTAGTGAATCATGCATTGAGCAATGGTTGGACGCGATGACCCTGCAGGTCCCTTCCAACTCTAACATTGTATGATTTTATGACTCTATGTTGCTAAGTGAAAATGCAAATATTCCATTGTAATGCTCATACATTGTAATGCCCATACATTGTGCCCAGCTCGTGATTCTGGAGACAGGCACCCTGTACACTAAGTGGACACTTCTCACTACAGTAATGCCAAACATGTGGGCACTAACTGCAGTTTTGGCAAACTGGGTCTCAGGAGAAGGGGTATTTGGATTTTGGATCCCAGATTTCGCTGGATTTCTTTTGGTGGGAGCCACGTCACTTTTCTAGAGCCTTTGTGCTACCTGTAATGTGGACATCTCCTATATTTCTGTTAACAGATGATGAACCTAAGTGGAGACTTCTTTTTTGTGAGTTGAGTAGAATCTTTCATTGGTGGTCTTTTGGGGTACAAAACATTTTGGATCAGTTCACATTTATCCTGTGATCTACGCCTAGCACTTTCATCAGGGTTTCCATCTAAATTTACAAAATATGTGATTCAAATGAAGCCATCCCAAGGATCCATTCACTAAAGAGGCAGCAGTGATATTCTGGACTATGTGTGACTTCTGTTCTGTCTGTCTTTTAAGAGGTGCACAAAACTATGGCTGATTACGCTTTTATGCACAATTAAAAAGATGGGCACTGACGGATCAGAGGCCAGGCAGAGTCAACAATGACTCCAACTGCCTCATAATAGTGAATCTTCCTCCCGAGGTTCTGTCTGAGTTATGTATTTCAGAGATTTACACAGAAATCCCGGTGTAAGCGCTCAGAGCTTACTATGATAATTGGGAGGCAGAATGAAAAAATCCGCAGCAGGTGAAGAATTGTTTTTATTTCTTTTTTACGCCATTCACAGTGTGGTATAAGCGATTAGATGACTTTATTATTTGGGTCGGTGTGATTACAGCGATACCAGATTTATATAATTTTTTTATGTTTGGCTGCTATTACACAATAAACAAAAACTATTTTTTATTACAAAAAAAAGGTTTTGCATCTCCATATTTTGAGAGTTATAATTTTTTCATATTTCTGCTGACAGAGCCATATGAGGGCTTATATTTTGCGGGATGAGTTAAATTTTTTTGATCGCTTTCTATTTAGATTTTTGGGAGGCCAAAGGAACAAAAACAAGCACCTCAGGGATTGTTTGTTAGGGTTTTTTTTTATGCCGTTCACCGTGTGGTAAAAGTGACATCTTTTTTCTTCGGATAAGTACGATTACAGTAAAACCACATTTATATTGTTTTCTTATATTTTGTTGCTTTTTATAGAAAAAAAATATTGTTTTTGCATCGTTATATTTTGAGAGCTGTACATTTTTACATCTTTTTTTTACTTTTTACCTTCGTTCCTTTATGGGACTTTAACTTTTAATAGCTGATCACTGGTCTAATGCATTGCAATGCAGGTGTACCGCTCTTGATCGCGGCATCTGGACAGTTAATCGGCAAGGGTCGGTGCTGGAACCTGCCCTTGCTGTTATCGCAGGAGCTCGGTTGTCAGCTGAGGTGAGCTCCTGGTGGTGATCATGCTGATAAGTGTTGATATTTCAACACTTTCCTGTGATCACATGCTGTGATTGGATAGTCAGATTGACTGACCAATTGCAGCAATCAGAGAGTGGGAACCACTGAAATGGGTCCCCACATCCCTAGCCGGGCTGCTCAGCTATCATTTACCACTGTCGGCATGGAGCTGTCACTGTGTGTTTTCACACAGTGACAGCTTAAAAACATGACCTGTGTGACACCTGCTCATGACATGCTTTGGTTGTTAAAGGGTTAAAATGCATTTTTGGGGTGATAGACTCCCTTGAATCATAAATGTTTTCAGGCCTTTCATAAAATGATATTGTTTGATATTATGCTTTTTACATGGAAACATTAAAAAAGCATCTTAACAGCTACTTGATTCATTTTCATCAGGTATAAAGTGAATGGTAAATATCATTTATTGTAGTATAACAGAAACATATTTAGAAATTCTCCCACTACAGCAGTATGTATCCCACAAACAGAGCTGAATATAGAAAACGACTTTAATAGTGCATTCTCTGTTGTTGCTTATTTTTAACAGTTAAATATGTGATCATATATTTTACTCTGCATTGTAAATGGTCAAAAGTTCCCTTCATTCTGAAAGTCTCCATACAACTCAGATGGCCATGGGTCTTTTGATTCACCTATCAACATGAACACTCAGGCAGCGGCTTATCTTCCTGGTGAGCAAAACAAATGGGCATTTGAATTCAAACCACTTGATCCTTATCTCCCCTGATATAATCTGTTGGATGAGAGTCGGGAAATCCCCATACACATTAAATAGTCAGTAGGTCCTTTTGAAAAGAGTGACTTTTGCTGATTAGAATCTTATTTATATGAGGATCACATGGTCTCAGTCAGAGATGAGCAAATTTTAGTGAAAAATTTGATTTGCATCTAATATATTTTCCACAATTTGAATGTTTCTTATGCTGAGGTCTGGAGTCACCCCAGGGCATAATAAATCTGAGATAAAAAAAAAAAAGAAAAAACAACTAATACCTCATCAATCACCTCCGCCACTCATTGTCTCCCATACAGTCCTTGGCAACTCTCTTTACCGCTGGAACCCAGAAATCTTTACGCTAAACCAGGGTTTCCATCCGTGTTATGCCCTTTGAGCATGCACTGAGATGCCCTGGGCCATCTGAGATGTATTGGGTTTTGTTCTGGTCAGATCTCCTGTCCTAGAGTGCACATCCACAGTTTGCAGTTAGTGTTGAGCGAGCATGCTCGACACTGCTCGGTACTAGCCCGAGCATCACGCTACTCGGGATGTTCGGCGAGCACCGAGCATTTCCGGGTTACTCGGGCGGGAGCTCGGGTCTCTGCCCTGAATGTTTGGCGCTCTGTACAGAGCCAATGAACAGGCAGGGATTGCCAGCCAGTCACTGTAATGCCGCAGCCATGTTGTTTGTGGGCATTACAGTGATTGGCTGGCCGCACAGCGTCACCTCGAGTATTTAAAACCGGGCGCCGCCATCTTGGACACAGTCGCTTCGGATTAGACAGTGTAGGGACAGCGCTGCTGAGCTAGGAGAGATTTATCCTGCAAAATAGTTAGTGTAGGGTCTGTAAAGGCTGCCAGAATAAACAAACATGCCTTCTCAGGACTAATATCCATCCCAGACATCAGGCAGGCAGGCAGGCAGGCTGTATAGGAGACGCAGTGGTTATACCAGCAAACGCTGCATTACAGTCCTGTGTGCTCCTGTTTCGGAAATTGCTGGACTTAGCTCCAGGTCTCGGGGGCCAGTAAAAATCCTTTTTTTTCATCTAAATCCTCTTTTTTTTCCTCCTTCACACTGTACAAATACCCGTCTTATTAACCTATTGGTATCCCCCCCCCCCCAAAGAAAAGTGTGTCTCTGATTTTTCAGACACAAATGTATTTGTTGAAAAGAGTCTGGTATAAGCCACAGAAACAGAAGTGTGGTTTTATAGTTCCACGGGTCAAATCTCTGTACTATCCAGTTTTGGGCCTTTTGCATCTAAAAAAAAGCAGTTTGAGTGTGTTGCTCACAGTTCAGCCGCAAATATATATATTTAAAAAAGTCTGGTATACACCAGTAAATTATAACTGTGGGTTTGCTGTTCCACGGTAAAAAAATCTCTATTATCCTGATTTTTGCATTTTTTGCAGTAAAAAAAAAATTTAATCGTGTCTCCCTGATTGTCCAGACACAAAAATATATCTGTTGAAAATAGTCTGTTGTAGGCCCGACAAATCCCAGTGTGGTTTTGCAGTTCCACGGGTCAAATCTCTGTAGTATCCAGTTTTGGGCCTTTTGAATCTAAAAAAAAACAGTTTGATTGTGTCGTTCACTGTTCAGCCGCAAATATATATATATTTACAGTTATATGAAAAAGTTTGGGCACCCCTATTAATCTTAAGCTTAATGTTTTATAAAAATTGGTGTTTTTGCAACAGCTATTTCAGTTTGATATATGTAATAACTGTTGGACACAGTAATGTTTCTGCCTTGAAATTAGGTTTATTGTACTAACAGAAAATGTGCAATCTGCATTCAAACAAAATTTGACTGGTGCATAAGTATGGGCACCCTTATCATTTTCTTGTTTTAAATACTCCTACCTACTTTTTACTGACTTACTAAAGCACTTTTTTGGGTTTTGTAACCTCATTGAGCTTTGAACTTCATAGCCAGGTGTATGCAATCATGAGAAAAGCTACTTAAAGTGGCCACTTGCAAGTTGTTCTCCTGTTTGAATCTCCTCTGAAGAGTGGCATCATGGGCTCCTCAAAACAACTGTCAAATGATCTGAAAACAAAGATTATTCAACATAGTTGTTCAGGGGAAGGATACAAAAAGCTGTCTCAGAGATTTAACCTGTCAGTTTCCACTGTGAGGAACATAGTAAGGAAATGGAAGAACACAGGGACAGTTCTTGTTAAGGCCAGAAGTGGAAGGCCAAGAAAAACATCAGAAAGGCAGAGAAGAAGAATGGTGAGATAAGTCAAGACAATCCTTAGACCACCTCCAGAGAGCTGCAGCATCAACTTGCTGCAGATGGTGTCACTGTGCATCGGTCAACTATACAACGCACTTTGCACAAGGAGAAGCTGTATGGGAGAGTGATGCGAAAGAAGCCGTTTCTGCAAGCACGCCACAAACAGAGTCGGCTGAGGTATGCAAAAGCACATTTGGAGAAGCCAATTTCTTTTTGGAAGAAGGTCCTGTGGACTGATGAAACCAAGATTGAGTTGTTTGGTCATACAAAAAGGCGTTATGCATGGTGGCAAAAAAACACAGCATTCCAAGAAAAACACTTGCTACCCACAGGAAAATTTGGTGGAGGTTTCATAATGCTTTGGGGCTGTGTGGCCAATGCTGGCACCGGGAATCTTGTTAAAGTTGAGGGACGCATGGATTCCACTCAGTATCAGCAGATTCTTGACAATAATGTTCAAGAATCAGTGACAAAGTTGAAGTTACGCAGAGGATGGATCTTTCAGCAAGACAATGATCCAAAACACTGCTCCAAATCTACTCAGGCATTCATGCAGAGGAACAATTACAATGTTCTGGAATGTCCATCCCAGTCCCCAGACCTGAATGTCATTGAACATCTGTGGGATCATTTGAAGAGGGCTGTCCATACTCGACGACCATCAAACTTAACTGAACTGGAATTGTTTTGTAAAGAGGAATGGTCAAAAATACCTTCATCCAGGATCCAGGAACTCATTAAAAGCTACAGGAAGTGACTAGAGGCTGTTATTTTTGCAAAAGGAAGATCTACTAAATATTAATGTCACTTTTCTGGTGAGGTGCCCATACTTATGCACCTGTCAAATTTTGTTTGAATGCAGATTGCACATTTTCTGTTAGTACAATAAACCTCATTTCAAGGCAGAAACATTACTGTGTCCAACAGTTATTACATATATCAAACTGAAATAGCTGTTGCAAAAACACCAATTTTTATAAAACATTAACCTTAAGATTAATAGGGGTGCCCAAACTTTTTCATATAACTGTAAATAAAGTCTGGTATACACCACTAAATTATAACTGTGGCTTTGCTGTTCCACGGTAAAAAATCTCTATTATCCTGTTTTTTGCTTTTTTTGCCTTAAAAAAAAAGTAGTGTCTCCTGACTGTTCTGGCACAAAAATATATCTGTTGAAAATAGTCTGTTGTAGGCCCGACAAATCCCAGTGTGGTTTTGCAGTTCCATGGGTCAAATCTCTGTATTATCCAGTTTTAGGCCTTTTGTATCTAATAAAAAACAGTTTGAGTGTGTCGCTCACTGTTCAGCCGCAAATGTATTTATTTAAAAAAGTCTGGTATACAACAGTAAATTATAACTGCGGTTTTGCTGTTCTACGGTAAAAAATCTATATTATCCTGTTTTTCGCATTTTTTGCCTTAAAAAAAACAGTAGTGTCTCCTGACTGTTCTGACACAAAAATATATCTGTTGAAAATAGTCTGTTGTGGGCCCGACAAATCCCAGTGTGGTTTTGCAGTTCCACGGGTCAAATCTCTGTATTATCCAGTTTTAGGCCTTTTGTATCTAATAAAAAACAGTTTGAGTGTGTCGCTCACTGTTCAGCCGTAAATGTATTTATTTAAAAAAGTCTGGTATACAACAGTAAATTATAACTGCGGTTTTGCTGTTCCACGGTAAAAAATCTCTATTATCCTGTTTTTCGCATTTTTTGCCTTAAAAAAAAACAGTAGTGACTCCTAACTGTTCTGACACAAAAATATATCTGTTGAAAATAGTCTGTTGTAGGCCTGACAAATCCCAGTGTGGTTTTGCAGTTCCACGGGTCAAATCTCTGTAGTATCCAGTTTTGGGACTTTTGAATCTAAAAAAAACAGCTTGAGTGTTGCTCACTGTTCAGCCGCAAATCTATATATTTAAAAAAAAGTCTGGTATACACCTGTAAATTAAAACTGTGGTTTTGCTGTTCCACGGTAAAAAATCTCTATAATCCTGTTTTTGCGCATTTTTTGCGTTAAAAAAAACAGTAGTGTCTCCTGACACAAAAATATATTTGTTGAAAATAGTCTGTTGTAGGCCCGACAAATCCCAGTGTGGTTTTGCAGTTCCACGGGTCAAATCTCTGTATTATCCAGTTTTTGGGCCTTTTGTATCATAAAAAAAACAGTTTGAGTGTGTCGCTCACTGTTCAGCCGCAAATATATATATTTAACATTTTATGGTATACCCCAGTAAACAATAACTGTGGTTTTGCCATTCCATGGTAAAAAATCTCTATTATTCAGGTTTTGGTATTTTTTCCGTAAAGAAAAACAGTAATAGTTTCTCGGTGATTGTTCTGATTGATTAAAAGAGTCGGGTGTAGGCCAGAGAAATAGAACTGTGGCATTCCTCTTCCACGGTTGTAATCTACTTTTTATTACCCTTTTTCCATTGATAGTGCGAGTGTAAGCTATTTTACTTCCTTTGCAATGGGCAAGGCGCGTGACAAGGGACGTGGAAGTGGACGTTCTGGTGATGGTGCGTGCAGGAGGACGGGGCCGTGGCCAAGGTGAAAATGTGCCACAACTAACAGCCACATCTTCTCGCTCCCACTTCTTGACCGAATTACTAGGGAATCACAGAACAACACCAGTATTTTGAACTGATCAGTGTGAACAGGTTATTAATTGGATAGCTGATAATTCTTCCGGTTACCTGAGCACCACCACCTCCGGTCTGTCTTCCACACGGCCAACTCTTTGTAGCCATGAGTCTCGACCGCATCCTTCTACTCACCCTGATGCTCCTTCCTCCCACCATGCCGAGTGTCATCAGACAGCAACTGATCCGACACTTGGACACTCTGAAGAGCTGTTCACTGGTCCATTTCCATATTTGTGCCCCTCGCCTGCTCCGTTTGAAGTGGTGGAAGAGGAGATCCCATGTAGCGATGCCCAAATATTTGAACAGCCACAGCCACAGGAAGTCAACGCTGGCAATTTGTCACAAGAGGGGGACGATGACGAGACACAATTGCCAGGAAGTGAGGAGGAGGATCGTTGTGCGCAAGTGGAAGAGGAGGGGGTGGTGGATGATCTAGTAACTGACCGAACGAGGCAGGAGGACATGCAGAGTGAGGCCAGCAGCACACAGGGTGAGGGAGGCAGAGTACTCCAACAGGCAGGAAGAAGCAGTGTGTTGGCCGCACACAGAAGGCAGGCAACAGTTCCCCGTAACACCAACACGAGGGACGTTGCCAGTACAACTTGTAGGTCTTCCAGAGTCTGAAATTTTTTTAAAGACTCTGCTGATAACCCCAAAAAGGCCATTTGCACCACCTGCCATGCCAGCATCAGCAGGAATGACAAAACTACCAGCCTGACCACCACCAGCATGATCTGGCACATGGCAGCAAAGCACCCGACTTTGTGGGGCGAACCCCAGGGTCCACGACCAATGTCAGCGGGTGTCACCACTGCTTCTTCCGCTGTTGTGCATGCAATAGAACCCCCTGTTGTGTGTGCAAGGCAATCCCTGTCCATACTGCATGTAAAGATGCCCCCTCCTCTCAGTCTTCACTTGTTATGGCAGTTTCTCAAGAAACAGCATCAACGTCCACGTCACACCGCAGCGTTCAATTGTCCATATCCCAGGCCTTTGAACGAAAGCGGAATTTCTCAGCTAACGCCCCACAGGCCACAGTCCTAAATTCGCACACTTCACGACTGCTTGCGTTGGAAATGCTGCCTTTTAGGCTGGTGGTGACGGAATCCTTCCGCAACCTTATGGCGGTGGCCGTCCCTCGATACTCGGTCCCCAGCCGACACTATTTTGCCCGGTGTGCCATCCCCGCACTACACAAGCACATGTCACAAAACATCTGCCGTGCCCTCAACAACGCAGTTACTGGGAGAGTCCACCTGACAACGGACACGTGGACAAGTGCTTGTGGCCAGGGATGGTACATCTCCCTGACGGCACACTGGGTAAACATAGTGGAAGCCGGGACCCAGTTGGACCTTGGGACGGAACACATCCTCCCCACATCGAGGATTGCGGGCCCTTTGTCAGTCAGAGTTGCTCCCACAGTGTACAGCTCCTGCGCATCATCCTCCTCCTCCTCCTCCTCATGTTCAGCCTCCATCTCAGATATCACCACATCAGTTACAAGCTAAAAGCACTGCAGTACTGCCTCAGCCAAGCGGCAACAGGCTGAGCTGAAACTCATAGGCTTAGGTGATAAACCTCACACTGCTTGTGAGTTGTGGACAGCTGTGAAAGAGCAGGCAGATCTGTGGCTGAGACCGCTGAACCTACATCCAGGCATGGTCATGTGTGACAATGGCCGTAACCTGGTGGCGGCTCTGAGGTGAGGCAAGATCACACACGCACCATGCCTGGCTCATGTGCTTAACCTCGTGGTTCAGCGGTTTCTTAAATCATACCCCAAGTTGCCAGATCTGCTCTTGAAAGTATGCCGCCTGTCAGCTCATTTTCGCAAGTCGGCTACAGCTTCCGCCGCCCTTGCTGTGTTGCAACACCGACTGGTGTGTGATGGAACTCTACCCTCCACATGTTGCTAAGGATTTGTGAGCAGAAGAGAGCAGTTGTGGAGTACCAGCTACTACAAGGCCGTCGATATTCAGGTAAGACTCCACACATAAGACCTCAGGAGTGGACCTGGATGTCTGACATATGTATCATCCTGACAAACTTTGAGGAGGCGACCAAGATGGTGAGTGGCGATAATGCCATCATTAGTGTCAGCATCCCACTTGGCTGTCTTTTGCAACGCTCACTGCAGAGAATTAAAGATGAGGCATTGCAGCCAGAGTATGATGAGATGGATCAAGAAGCCGTAACAGGCGATTACACACAGCCCAGACTCATCTCATCCCAACGTGCATTGGGGGACAATGAGGGAGAGGAGGAGGAGGAGGAGGAGGAAGAACAGGAGCTGGAATCATGCGCTGTAGACGGTAGTACCTCTACAACTGTCATACCGTCGGTTCAGCGTGGGTGGCCTGAGGACAGGGGGGAGGAGGAGGAGGAGAGCATGGTCAGTTGTCATCTTGGTGAGGACACGGAAATCTTGCCCGTTACCAGTCTGGCACGCATGGCTGACTTTATGTTACGCTGCCTTAACCGTGACCCTCGCGTTGTCAAAATGTTGGGTGACAGTCATTACTGGTTGGTGACACTTGTAGACCCCCGCTACAAGGAGAACTTTCACTCTCTTATTCCTGAGGTGGAGAGGTCTACAACAATGGGGCAGTACCAGAAGGCCCTTGCTGCAGAACTCTTAAAAAAATTCCCATCTGAACACGCTAGCGGCAGAGGTCACAGTTCATTGTTGCCCAACCAAGGCGTACATGCAAGATTGACGCAAATCCAATCCAGCAGAGGCAGGGGAACACTGTCAACGTTCTGGGACAGTTTTCTCAGACCCTCCCTTCGGACAGACCCTGAGGCGCGGGGTACTCTCACAAGGAGTGGAAAGTTTCAAAAGATGGTGAGAGAGTACCTTGCCGACCGTACCAGCGTCCTCCGTGATTCCTCTGTGCCTTTTAATTATTGGGTATCCAAGCTGGACACTTGGAATGAACTCGTTCTGTATGTCTTGGAGGTCCTGGCCTGCCCTGTCACTAGCGTGTTATCGGAGCGTGTTTTTAGTACCGCTGGGGGAATTATAACTGATAAGCGCACTCGCCTGTGAACTGACAATGCTGACAAGCTGACCCTTATCAAAATGAACAAGGGCTGGATTGGGCCAGACTTCTCATCACCACCAAATGACAGCAGAGTAACATAAAGTCAAATCCACTGTGTTATTTCGGGAGGTGTATTCACATGCACCGCTTCACACCCACACATGGGTATAAGCTTCCTCATTTCGGCTGTTTTATGCTCTTCTCCTTATCCTCAGCCTCCACCACCACTATACCACCAGGGTGACCGTGGTCCATGTTGCCATTATTGAAAGTTCCTTCATCCTGATTTTTGTCAGCTTTTGCTTGGAAGGCATAAGAAAAAACTGTGGGAGACCCACTCCCCAATAATGGGAATAATATTTTTAAGATGCTGCACTGTATGGCTCTTCCAATAGGCATTAAAAGCATCTTGTTAAACCACTCTGACCTCCTCGTCTCTTCTGAGGGGCATTAAAAGAGTCTTGTTATACCACTCTGACCTCCACGTCTCTTCCAAGGGGCATTAAAAGTGTCTTGTTATACCACTCTGTCCTCCACGTGCCTTCCGAGGGGCATTAAAAGCGTCTTGCTATACCACTCTGATCTCCATGTCTCCTCTGAGGGACATTAAAACCATCTTGCTATAGCACTCTGATCTCCATGTCTCCTCTGAGGGACATTAAAAGCGTCTTGTTATACCACTCTGACCTCCACGTCTCTTCTGAGGGGCATTAAAAGCATCTTGTTATACCACTCTGACCTCCACGTCTCTTCTGAGGGGCATTAAAAGCGTCTTCTTATACCACTCTGACCTCCACGTCTCTTCTGAGGGGCATTAAAAGCATCTTGTTATACCACTCTGACCTCCACGTCTCTTCCAAGGGGCAATAAAACCGTCTTTTTAAACCACTCTTACCTCCACGTCTCTTCTGAGGGGCATTAAAAGCGTCTTGTTATACCACTCTGACCTCCACGTCTCTTCTGAGGAGCATTAAAAGCATATTGTTATACCACTCTGACCTCCACGTCTCTTTTAAGGGGCAGTAAAAGCGTCTTGTTAAACCACTCTGACCTCCACGTCTCTTCTGAGGGGCATTAAAAGCATCTTGTTATACCACTCTGACCTCCACGTCTCTTCTGAGGGGCATTAAAAGCATCTTGTTATACCACTCTGACCTCCACGTGCCTTCCGAGGGGCATTAAAATCATCTTTCTATACCACTCTGACCTCCAAGTCTCTTCTGAGGGGCATTAAAAGCGTCTTGTTATACCACTCTGACCTCCACGTCTCTTCTGAGGGGCATTAAGAGCATCTTGTTATACCACTCTGACCTCTACGTCTCTCGTAAGGAGCATTAAAACTGTCTTGTTATACCACTCGGACCTCCACGTCTCTTCTGAGGGGCATTAAAAGCATCTTGTTATACCACTCTGACCTCCACGTCTCTTCCAAGGGGCATTAAACCCATCTTGTTATACCACTCTGACCTCCACGTCTCTTCTGAGGGGCATTAAAAGCATCTTGTTATACCACTCTGACCTCCACGTCTCTTCCAAGGGGCATTAAAACCATCTTGTTATACCACTCTGACCTCCACGTCTCTTCTGAGGGGCATTAAAACCATCTTGTCATACCACTCTGACCCCCACGTCTCTTCTGAGGGGCATTAAAACCGTCTTGTTATACCACTCTGACTTCCACGTCTCTTCTGAGGGGCATTAAAAGCATCTTGTTAAGCTACTGGGACCTCCACGACTTTTCGAACGGGCATTGCATTTCCTCATAAATTTTGGAAGCTTTTGCTTGGAAGGCATAAGCAAATACTATGGGAGACTGACTCCCCAATAATGGGAATAATGTTTGTAATATACTGTACAGCATGGCTCTTGTAAGAGGCATTGCAAGTTGCTCTGTCCTAATTTTTGGAACTTTTCCTTGGAAGGCATAAACAAATACTATGGGAGACCCACTACCCAATAATGGGAATAATGTTTGTAATATGCTGTACTGTATGGCTCTTGTAAGGGGCATTAAAACCGTCTTGTTAAGCTACTGCGACCTCCACCACTTTTCCGAGGGGCATTAAAACTGTCTTGTTAAGCTACTTTGACCTCCACGTCTCTTCAAAGGGGCATTAGAAGCGTCTTCTTAAGCCACTCTGAACTCCACAGCTCTTCCAAGGGGCATTGAAATGTTTTTATTAATTACCTCTTATCTCCACGACTCTTCCAACGGGCATTGCATTTCCTCCTAATTTTAGTCAGCTTTTGCTTTTCATTGCAAAGGCGAAAACTAAGGGAGATACACTCCCCAATAATGAGTAGAAGATTTTTAGTACGCTGTAATCCACGTCTTTTTCAAGGGGCATTGCAGTTCCTCATAATTTTTGGAAAGCCTTCCATTCACTGCTTAGGCCAACAGTGCACAGGAGACCCAGTTGCTATAAATGGAAAAAAAGGTTTAGTTAAGGCCCTCTGACCTCCATGTCATTTTGGTAGGCATTGCACTCACTGTATGCCCTATAACTGTGTAGCCGAACCGCTCCTTTTGTTACAGAAACATATCCTACAAGAAATATGTGGTTGACTGGCCTGATATTGATGTGAATGGTCCCTGTTCCTCCTGCTCTTTCTCCTTTGCCCTACCTCATCCATCATTTATCACCTGAAGCTTTGTTTTAACGGGAGTCATAGAACTTGGATAGTAGCAGGAAAACATCCAGCAATCCTCGGAGGAGCTAGGATATGCACCAAAACGCTGACCACCTCAGGCCTAGCCGCTACTACATACATGCGCTTGCATTCCTTGAAAACAAAGCAGATGCTAACTTCTATCATCCTCATCATGCTCCTCACCTTGGCACTCTCAACTCCCCTGATGGAGAAGCCAGGGCCCACCGGAAGAGTCTGGTTCTCTGGTGGGCTCGTCCAATGCATCCCTAAAGCAGGCCAGGCTAAGAAAAGTATGTTGTGGGATGTTCCAAGGAGAAATAGGGGCGGTTGGGGACCGTGTGTGGACACCCGGCTGCGGGGTGGCTGGGGACCGAGTATGGACACCCTGCCGCCCCCTGGCGGCTGGCGACCGAGTGTGGACACCCGGCCTCTGGGCGGCTGGGGACTGAGTATGGATTCCAGGTCGCCAAGGCAGCCATGACATGGTGGCCAGATTCCGCCTCCACATGCCTAAAAGGCCCAATTTCAAGTGCAAGCAAGCAGTATGGTATTGCAGCCTGGGGGTGGGTGGGTGGTTGGCTGCATATTTGCATTGCAAGGAATGGGGGAGGTACAATTGAACACTGCCCTGGGACAAGAACTTGCACAGGGATAGTTACAAGTCTGCATCTTCTGATGCGGCAAGGATGACTTCTGAAGGGCACACTTTTAGGCAGTGACCTGGATGTCAGAGATGCTTCCAGGGGTCTTCCCCATGCTGTTCCCATGTCTTTTCAGCACTGTATGCATGTGTCACACAGCACATGGCCAGATAAGGATTGTAAAATGTTAAAATGACATTTCCCGGTGAAAGCATTTGTCTCGGTTGAAAGCAATACAGAAGTGCAAAAACGCATAAAAAATGCTACTTGTGAACATAGCCCAAGGTGTGGAAGAGTATTTTTTTGGGGGGTTATTTATTTTACCTTATACACAAGTCTTTACCCTGGAAAGGAACTTCCTTAACATATTTCACAGGAAAGCAGTTTCAGTTTTGTTTTTGAACGTCTTATTGGGAGCCCTTATAAGTGGCTTAATACCTCTGACCACGTTGTTGACAGCACTGACCTGGGGGTCAGAAATGCTTCCTTGGGCGATCCCCATGCTGTCCCCATGTCATTTGAGCACTGTCACTATCGTTTTGGGCACTTGTTAGGCTTTTAGGAGACTGCCGGAGGTGCCGCTGCAAAAATGCTCGGGTCCCCCATAGACTAACATTGGGCTCGTTGCTCGGGTCGAGCACCCGAGTATCACGGCGAGCTCGGCCCGAGCTTCGAGCACCCGAACATTTTAGTGCTCGCTCAACACTATTTGCAGTGCATTCCTGGCTGGGACTCCCATATCAACATGTTGGGCCTCTTCATTGCCGGAAGTCTGGACCTATTGTGTAGATGCCAAGAGTTTCAGAGCACAGTGGCGGTAAGAAGAGGCCCAAAGGACCAAAAGAGGCAGAGTGAAATGCGGAGGTGGTCAGAGAGATGAGCAGTGGGACGATTATTATAATTATTTTTTTTCAATCTATTGCTGTCTCTTTACGGTTTAGGAAATAATCTCCAGTTTACTGATTTCACAGAAAGCAAACTATAAAAAAAATCTGCGTTCTGGAGAATACGTATTTTTGTAAAATCAAGTACAATTCAATTCCACTCAGTTCCACTCAAATAAATGTATTCAACTCTAGTCTCAGTCCTTATTATGGATATTTATATATCAGAGCATTGTTTAGCAAATCCTGTTCTCACGGCCCCTTAACAAATCATGTTTTCAGAATTTCATTAGTATTGCACAGGTGATGGAATTATTATTATCAAGTCATCAGACATTGCCATTCATTCTTTTATCTATGTTATACTAAGGAAATCCCGAAAACATGATGTGCTGCGTGTCCACGAGGACTCGATTTGGAACATACTATATTTGAGCAATCATAAAATAAAAGGGTTCATGTTTCCTCCATACTGTATACCTTGAGTTTCATTTGAGTTCATAAAGTCTTTGAGAGACTAAATTGTAAGATAACATTTGGCATGTCACATAAATGTTATCAATGCAGTGCTTAAAAAAAGAGAAAACCCTATATACTGAATCTATATAAAACTCTATATATTTACATAGAGAATGTTTGCCCCCCCAACCACAGATTCTGAGTCTGATCCATAGAGAGGCGCTAGCGGTCATAAATACTGTTATTACTCATGTAAAAACAAATGATAATTTGTTCCAAAAATTCACTTGATTTTTTAAATATTCTTTCGTTGTTTAATCTTGTCTACTTTTATAATCTTTAAAATGTACTTACATGGAAGAATAAATTATAAAATGTGGTAAAGAGTGGTCGAAAATGTAAAAGAAGCCCCTAGGATGAATTGCTTTTGAAGGTGTATTGATCACCTGTGAATCATACGGACTTTTTCAAACAGAAATGTCTCCTAACATAACAGAAGCATTAATATGTATTTTAAAACTCCAACTCCTTAATTACCCCAGGATTACGTAAAACATCCTCATGGAGCATATCTACAAAAAAAATAATTACACAGTTTGCAATAATATCAGAGCTGGATTTAAAACCTTTGCTGCCAGTTGTCAAGAAGAGCTAGACAAGGCAGCTTTGTTGAAAAGCAATAAAAAAGCCTTACTCTAGACGTTGCTATCTCATTAGCATATTCTTGGTATAATTCTCATAGGGCATGCAAATGTATGCAAAAAAAACAATCCACAGAAAGTCAAAAATAGCAATGAACATTAAAATCACCCCGCTTGAATATTGTTTTATGCAAAAGATATATTCACTATGTAGTTTATTTAAATCGACCAACTTTGGGTATTTCTGTTAATATTTCATAGAATGAGAATAGAACAAAAAGACAGTGAATTTTAATGAGCATTCTGATGAGAATCAAACCATACTTAAAGTGTAAATTCAAGATTTCTTTTTAGTTATTCCAGCATTATTATGCATCTGACAAGTCTAATCTCAGTCCACTTTTTTTAGATTATTATATATATTTTCTTTTAGCACTTAAAACTACTCTGGTGTAAAGGTGATCTCAGAGATCATGTTGGTGTTTTTAAGTTACCACAGTTTGTATTCAGGCCCATTATTCAGTTTGATGTATTATTCTTCCACTAGTCCTATAAGTTTGTGGGTCTATTTTGGGGTGAATTCAACTTGTTACTCAGTGCAGTTGCTCAGAATAAATTTTTATTTTTTACAGATGAGTGAATCAATTCTAAATTAACTTAATTTATTTAGAGTTTCCTAAATTTGTGGATTCAGGTGAATCTAAATTTTAGGCAATTTACTTTGAGTGAAACCAGGAGAATGGTGACTGGTATTACAGGAGGATTTGTGATGGATCAGGCGATGTCAGGAAGATTAATGACCCAAGTTACTATGGACAGGGGGTGGTGGACTGCTGCCTACACCTGTTGATGTGAATTCTCCTGGATTTTAATCAATGTTGAATCTTTAAAGTGATATTAGACCACTGACTAATCATAGTTGCTTACATGGGAACAATTACAGAAAATACTCTGGATTAATAAAGTGATCTGAGAAGTGACAATTAGACGTGAGCTTGTTAACCCTGTAACTACCAGTGCTATTTGTAAAACTTTAAAGGGTTACCCCACATCCATGTATAGCCTCCTTCACATTATGGGATTAACCAAAGGCTGCAGAGTCCAATTATTGAGAATCTAAATCCTTAATTTCGTCAACACTGAGGTCCCAGGGGTCCCAGGTAACCCTTTCAGCGAGCACGCTCGGGTGCTTATCGAGTACCTTTGGCATGCTTGTATATTATGTTCAAGTCCCTGCGTCTGCATAATTTACGGCTGTGAGACAGCTTCAACACATGCAGGGATTGCTTGTTTGTTAGGGCATCCTGACATATTTTGAGGCTGTCTAACAGCCACAAATCATACAGACGCAGGGACTCAAACATAATAAACGAGCATGCTGAAGATACTCGGTAAGTGCCCGAGCATGCTCGGTTAACGGGTTAAACAAGCACGCTCAATCATCACCAGTCACAATCAATTTGGTGCAGAAATCAATCTCAAATTCAGAATATTGGATCCAAAGTAGCCAGGGGTTTTTAAAATATGATAGCTTTGTCTTGAAGTTTCTCATTTGTAATAATAAATGAGAGTTTTAGCTTTACTCGAACAGGGATAATCAAATGAGTTTCCCAAGCCCCTACAATTGCAATTCTGATGACCAGAAACATAAATTAGAGCAGTTTTGGGCTTCTTTTAGAGATGTTGAGAATGGGTCTGTTCAATAGTACCTTCACAGTATACCAGTTTAGAGAGATATGAGTGACTGACTGTATAAGATAATAAAAGCAATCTACCCTGGCATGGGACCACTACAGTATATGTTATAATGAGCCCTCAGCACCAACCCCAAATGCAATGGGGGAGGATTACAGAAAGATCCATCTCTAATATGTGAATTAAGGAGTTTACATTCAGTTTCAACCAGAACAATGTTTATGGAGAGTTTGGCTATGGTTTCAGTCACTTTTTCTCAATCTCTTAAGGACAAGTATTCCCTGTGATCCTTCTCCTAGCGCAACATATAAGAAGGTTTATTTGATGGAAAGATCCCCTTCAGGCCAACTTGAATTCAACATTTAGTTTGAGCAATTTACTATTCACTAGAATGGTGAGATTAAAATTGACAGCTTGAGATTTGACATTATTTACTTTATGGCCAGAAATCTGACCAAATATATAAAAAATCCTAAAATTAAAGGACTAAAGAACCTTTTGGAACATAAGTGGTTAGAAAAGAATACTAACTGGGGAGATAAAGTAAGAGCTTTGGAGTTAACTTTATCCTCCATTAACCCCTTTACCCCCTGAGGGTGGTTTTCACGTTAATGACCAGGCCAATTTTTACAATTCTGACCACTGTCACTTTAGGAGGTAAAATTGATAAGGCAGCGTTATTCTTCGGGTCAGTACGTTTACAGCAGTACTGCATTTCTATATTTTTTTATGTTTTGGCACTTTTATACAATAAAAACTATTTTATAGAAAAAATAATTGTTTTTGCATCGCTTTATTCTGAGAGTTACAACTTTTGTATTTTTCGGCCGTTGGAGCTGTATGGCAGCTTGTTTTTTGCGGGACAAGATCACATTTTCAGCGGTACCATGTTTATCTACATTCGTCTTTTTGATTGTGTTTTATTCCATTTTTTGTTTAGGCGGTATGATGATAAAACATTGTTTTATGTTTCGTTTTTTATTATCTTTTTTTACCGTGTTCTCTAAAGGGGTTAACTAGCATGACAGTTTTATAGGTCAGGTCGTTCTGGATGCGGCTAAACCAAATATGTGTACTTTTATTGTTTTTTTTTTTTCCATAAGATTTTTTATTTATGTTTTTTTCATTTTTTTTATTTAAAAAAAAAACATTTTTTTTCTCACTTTCTGACATTTTTATGACTTTTATACTTTGTCCCACTATGGGACTTTTTGCAGCCTGATCGGCTGTATAGCATAGAGAGCAGCAGCTCCCTATGCCATGCAGCCTGTCAGCGCTGCTCAGGGAGAAGTTACTTTGGTTGTGCACTGCGCATGACCAAAGCAACTTCCTGCCTCCTAATGACCCGGATGTTGTCATGATGACATCGGGTCACTGTGGCAACATCCGGGACCGGACTCAGATGCCGCTGGACGCCGGCAGAGAAGGTAAGTATAGCGCTTACCTCCTCTTGCCACCAGATCGATTTCGATCGCAGCATTTCGGGGGTTAATGTGCCGGGAGTGGTGCGGGACCGATCCCTGCGCATAGCACCGGATGTCAGCTGTGACAATCAACTGACACCCAGCGGCGATCTCGCCCGCACCACTTGTGTGCGGGCGATATCGCCAGGGCGTATTAATACGTATCAGGCCCATAAGGCCCAGGGCACAGACACGCATTAATACGCCCTGGGCCAGAAAGGGGTTAAAGATAAGCTTGTTATGACTGTTTCCATTATCTTTAACACATTACTGAAATAGGATTTTCAGGCAGTTTGACTCTGCTGATGCGCATCAGGTTGGTACATCGGCAGATAAAATATCTGGTCCATCTTGTTATACTTTATTTACTTTAATTTACTTTAATTGTTGTCGCTGGTTCCTTGCTTGTTAAAACCTAAGATAGAAACAAAATTACCATATTCACTGCTGTATTTAAAAAGCAATAGTGTGTATAATCAACATAGGGTACTTAGTAAACAATGTTTTTAATCAAAAAAAGCGTAAAAGCCATCCCACCAGCGACAAGTTATATCCGATTGGGACGGTCCTAACCTCTAGTATTAAAACCTTACCAGGTGTCAAAAATGACCTCAATTTGAATAAGGACCGAGCACAGTATATATTCTTTTTTTTTTCTATCCTAGGTTTTGTCTGTTTAATGGCCAGTGTAAAAATGCTCTTATATGTTGCATTTACACCAAGTTATACTTCAGTTAATTTCTTTCAGTTATGCCTTGGTTATTAGTTGTAGTTACAGTGCTAGCTTTGGGTGCTGCCAGAGAAAGTTTTCAAAGATGCAGGCACAATAAATATTTAATTTCGCAAAAATATAGAAATGCGGTGAAAAGGTGTATTTAAAATTGTTGTATGAAACACGATAAATTTGGTTTTGGGAACATTGCAGGGACTGCTTTTTCAATAAATAATGTCAGTTTCCTTGGAGGCTGAGCGCATGCTCTCCTTCTGCAAAAGACAGTACAATCAAGGTATTTTGGCATCAATTATGATGACATTTAACATGCAAAAGTTCAGTTTCCACACAGACAACTGGAGGCATGTTTCTTAGGCACACAAAAGACTGACAATGCAATGGAAGTATAGGAGGAGCAGTACAGAAATAGTACTGTAGATAAGGATGATGTTGGGCTTATGACAATGACAAGGCACTACTTTTGGGTGCAAACTGGTTGCCAGGTAGATAATCTTGAGAAGAAGAACAGTTTGAGTCTTGATTAACTTACTGGTCAGTTTGCTATACTATATGAGCTGGTGATACTGTTTCATGGGCTGACGGTATGACTTTCCTAGTCAATGTGTGTCAGGAGGTACACTTTTTATTTTCCAGCAACACAGTCTGTACACTGCAAAAAATTGGTCTTCTGGCACCAAAAAAAATATTTTCGGCACCAAATAAGCCCGCACATTAGAAATGCCACCACCAAGACCACTACCACATGTTTCATGCTCTGTTTAGCTTCCTCCACCAACAGCATTTGCATTTGCAGCATCATCTGTTCCAGGTTGACTGCAGAACAAGCAGATTTTTGCCCAGATGATCTTGCAGCAGCATGATGCCTGCAGCCCTGCTGCTAAGGGGACGGTTGCAAACAACTTTATTAATAATGAAAAGCAACCGTACCCGGGGTCCGCGATGCAGCCTGGAAGACTGCGGCCGAACACCTTCCGGGTAAGAAGGTAAAACATCCAATTAATATATAAATCCCTCCAGTGTTACTGCACACCGGGACGGGAAAAGGGATTCGCACTCTCTCCGTTAACTGCTCGAGAGATGTGCGACAAATAATGTAGCCGTAGCCCTGTTAACTGCACAGAGGCTACGCAGTAGGCGCTAGTACGTGTGTGTGACTCACGCCAGTGTATACGTGCTCCCAGACAGTGTGCTACCAGACTGCGGAGTAACTCTCCACGTGGCTAACAGGCAGTGCCAGGAATACGGCGTCCGCAGTCTGCTCGGGGTGTTTAGCGCCCCCCTAGTCTGAGCCAGACTGTCAAACGGAACTACCTGTCTCCCTCCAGCTAAGACTGCCTATCCCCAGCTAAACCTGCCTGTCCGAAGCTAAAGCAGCAAGAGAGCACGTGGAGCTCAAACATACAAGCGTCCACACATGAACACAACCATAGCTCAATGATCAGAACGTGCCGCCATGCTTGTGGGCGGCCTATTAAAAGACTAAGCCCTGGCCACTGTCGCATTATTGGTCACATTACTGATGACGTCACCCGCGGCCAATCAGGCGGTGCCAGGTCACCAGATCAGCTGACACCAAAGCACCAATCACGGTCCGCCATGTCACAGGCATGCTCAGTGCAGTGCATCCTGGACTTAGGCTGTAGCCCTTGTTCCTCTCCGCAACCTATGCATAACACTACTAGGAACAAGGACCCAATAGACAGCCTGTACTTTTCGTGCACTGGCTAGGCGTTGGGACCGATGGTGATGCTAAGCAGCATCTGCCCTTGCTGGACCAGAATGGGAGACCACAGATGATTCTGACCCAATTTCAGGTCCAGCAACCGCCTGACGTTTAACATTATCCCCCCTTTTGACATCCCCCTCCACTTGACGCTCATATTCCTCAATGAGCAGGGGGGCATGAATGTGGTCCACCGGTTCCCAGGAGCAATCCTTAGATCCATGACCCCTCCAGTGTATCAGGAAACATTTTTTTCACAAACCATCTTAGACCCCACAATAGCCTGCACCTCGAGATCATCACCCCTGGTGTCTAAAGCAGGTTGCGGTTCAGCAAGTTTTGTCAGGCGAACGGGCTTAAGAAGCGACACATGAAAAGTGTCATGACTCCTCAGGTGTCGTGGTAACTGTAAACGGTACACTACGGGGTTTACTTGGGCCAAAATTTAAAAAGCACCAACAAAGCGGGGGGCCAACTTGCAGATTCCCCGTGTACTTTGATATTGTGAGCCGTGAGCCACACTCTGTCGCCCGGATAGAATACGGGGGCTGGACGACGAAGAGTGTCAGCCGACTCTCTCATCCGATTCTTGGAGGCCAATATAGCATCCTGAGTATGGTCCCAAACCTCCCACGCCTCCAGAGCCCAATCTCTGACCCCAGGTTTCACAGAGGGAACTGGCATAGGAACCGGATCGCGCGGATGTTGGCCATTATTCAGAAGAAGCGGAGTCTGATCTGTGGAATCCGCCACGGGTAACGGATGGAGAAGACCAGCCGGACTTTGACGGGATGATTTATCTCTCGCACAGGAGACACACGCTACAACATATTCCTTAACGTCCTGGCGCCACCGGGGCCACCAATATGAGCGTTGGAGAAACTTCGTGGTACGTTTGACCCCAAAATGACCTCCGATCTTAGAGGCATGTGCCCAGGAGAGCACCTCATTTTGTAGATTAGGAGGAACGAACGTCCTCCCAGAAGGAACCTGGTTTAGGGACACTGGAGCCACCATCCGCATACTTCCCGAAGGAATGGTAAGCCTGGGCTCGTCATCATCCTCAGCCTTATCCATGGACCGGGACAAAGGGTCTACCCGAGGGTTCTTTTTGATATAATCTGACAAGACCTGGGTCTCGGGGACAGACAGGGGATCCGTGCTGGGGGCCAAATCAATAGGACAGCCATACGGTCGGCGGCGAGGTAAAGTGTCTGCATCCTTTTGGGGAAAGACATCCGCAAAAGTCTGATATTGCACAGGGAGAGCGGCCAAGTCGGTAGAAGGCTCATAAACTACTATCCGGTTGGCTGTAACCATACACTGAGACACACAATTCTCACCCCAGGAAGAAATTCTCCCCGTACTCCAGTCAATGTGTGGAGTGTTACAACGTAACCATGGAAGACCCAATAACACCTCATCCAATCCGCCGGAAATAATAAGAAATGTCCACTGTCGCATTAATGGTAGCATTACTGATGACGTCACACGCGGCCAATCAGGCAGTGCCAGGTCACCGGATCATCTGACAGTGCATCCTGGACTTAGGCTGTATCAGCTCTTGTTCCCCTCTGCAATCTATGCTTAGCACTGTCTCTCAGGTCCTTGTTCCTAGTCCTAGTAGTGTTAAGCATAGATTGCAGAGGGGAACAAGAGCTGATACAGCCTAAGTCCAGGATGCACTGCACTGAGCATGCCCATGACATGACGAACCGTGATTGGTGCTTTGGTGTCAGCCGTGATAAAGTCTACTGTAACTACAGATTCAACATAATATCAATGTGGCGTGTATGTGACTTTAGTTTGACAATTTAAACAGGTGTACCAAAACAGACCTGCTCAGTTAAAGCCCCTCCTCAATGATTTTTTTTATTTGTCCGTTTGTTAGGGATCATGTGTGAAAGTATAATCATGTTAGTAATATACTCACCTATTATTAACTACTCTCTGTTTCAGCGGCGCTCCAATCCCTTTTGGTGGCACGTCACTGCATTTGTAACCTGTTGGTTCACTGCTTGTATCAGAGGTCACTTTTTTATCATACATAATCCTATGAGACTCAGAAAAGGGTTCCTTGGTCTTGTTCTGAGTCTCATAGACTAATATTGTGAAAATTCTAAAAGTGACGTTTGCTTCCCAAAGCAACCACTGTGTGATTCAGCAGATCACAAATGTATTCAAGTGAAATGAAAATGGCAGAAGACAGCAATAAATGTTACACTTACACACATGATCCCTATCAAATGAGCAAATATCAAAATTTACCAGATTGGGGCTTTAAATGTCTCAAAATGAGACAATGCTGTAACAGCCCAGAGTATAGCTGTGAAGTGTATGGTTGCCAAATTGTGCTGTATTGTGATATATAACACCTTTATAAATTTTGGTTTTGTTTCTGCCTTTCGTTCCTACTGAATTTCACTTCAGTCCCTGCACCCACTTTATTTAGCGCCATGGCTCTACCAAACTTGACAGCTCCCTGTGCTGTATTATCTAACCTCACAGCCCAGAGCTGGCACCACCTGGCCTCAGTGCTGAGCACCGTCCTCTGCCCGCCCACTGAATACTCATTGGCTGTCAGTATCATCATTTCAGAATTGGAAATAACAGAGCTATGTCCTCATCTAGGAAAGCAGCACAATCACTGCACTCCATACCACAGACACAGTGGTGATAGAGCATCACATGTCTCCACATCACATCCACAATGGTGATACAGCATCACATGTCCCCGCATAACCCCTGACATATGAGTATTGTGAAGTGAAAAGTCTACAGTGATGTGTGTGTGCAAGAATGTAAGTATGTGTGTGTATATTTATATATATACCTCATAATAACCTCATAATACACTTCAGCTGCTGCAGAACCTAAGAATACACACCTAAGCTGCTGCAAAACCTCATAATACACACCTCAGCTGCTGCAGAACCTCATAATACATCTTAGGCCTCCTTTTCATGTACGAAAGTGTAGCCCGGTCCATTTTTACCATCTGTGTGTACATGTGTGCCGTCTGTATGACACATACCGCAATAAAATGCATTTAAGAAATTACAGATTTTTATGTTTTAAAGGGAAACTGTCACCAGAAAAACGCTATTAACCTGCAGATATGGGGTTAATCTTCAGCTTAAAAGTGTTATCAACCTGCCCGTTGCCCACACTTAGCAAAACACTGCGAGGAGAAAATTAACTTCATTTCCTGCCGCAGAGTCCCGGTTTCAGTCATGGGGGCGGCGCCAGCGCGGGTTCAGTCATCCCTCTGAGTATACAGAATGACCCCCCACACTAACTGACACTCGCCCTGCACTGGGGCTGGCTGTCAGTCATGGCCAGAGGCAAGGTTAAAGCCCCCATTCTTTTTACTCAGAGCGGTGACTGAGCCCACGCCAGCACAAACCCCATGACTGAAACCGGAACTCTGAGGGGGAATAAAGTTAATTTTCTCCCCACAGTGTTCGGCTATGTGTAGGCTACGGGCAGCATGATAACGATGTTAACCATGCAGATTAACCGCATATAGGTTCCTTTTAAAAGATGTGCAAAGAAAATAGATAGATAATTAGATAGATAATAGATATCCAGCAGATATATAACTTCACAACCACACAACATATTATAAAATTGCACCCCTTAGTGCCTCGCATGTGGAGCTTATTGTACAGCTTTGTATTAATCAAATAAATAAATAAATAAGTAGAAAAAAATGGAGTGGAGTCCCCCCTCTATTTCTGATAACCAGCCAAGGTAAAGCAGACAGCTATGAGCTATTATTATCAGGCTGGGAAGGTTCCTGGTTATTGGACCCTTCCTAGCCTACAAATAACAGCGTGCAACCGCCACAGAATTGGCGAATCACAAGTCTAGCTCTTTTTCCGGCTCTTCTGGATTGCCCTGGTGCTTTGGCAATCGGGGAAATATTTCTTGGGGTTGATGTCAGCTGTGTAATGTCAGCTGGCTTCAAGCTCTGGGGTTAGTAATGGAGAGGTGTCTATTAGAGAAACTCATTATTAGCCCAGTAATAAAAAGGAAAAACACACACAAAAATATTTTATTGAAATAAACACTTCCCCACACTTTCCCTCGTTCACTACTTTATTAACAAAAAGAAAAAATCCCATGCATGTCAGACGTAGTCCACCTAAACTGATGTAGTCCAGTGAATCCAACAAAAAGTCTATGGAGCCCCGTTCTGACACTCCATAGACTTTGCCAACAGCCATTTCAGGGAAATGCTGAGCTGCGCTTGACTAGGCAACTCTACAGTAAATAGATAGATGAATAAATACATCAATAAATAGATAACTAAATAGATCAATATATAGATGATGGATGGATAGATATAGATAATAGATCGAGAGATAATAGATAGAGAAATAAATAAGTAGATGGATGGATAGATAATAGATGGATGGATAGATAATAGAGAATAAAAATGGATGGATAGATAATAGATGGATGAATAGATAATAGATGGAAAAATAGATAATAGATGGATGGATGAATAGATAAAAGATGGATAATAGATAAATAGATAGATGAATAGATAGATCAATAGATGATAGATACATAGCTAATAGATGGATGATATATACTGTAGATAGATAATAGATAGGTGGATAGATAGTTAAATGGATAGATGGATAGATAGATAAACAGATAGATAGATAATATATAGACAACTAGATGGATGGATAGATAGATAAATAGAGGGATAGATAGATGAATGAGTTGATAGTAGATAGATCGATAGATAGATGGATGATAGATAACAGATAAATGGATGGATAGATAACAAACAGACAGACAGATGGCTAGATAGATATAATCGATAGATGGATAGATAATAGATGGATCGATAGATAAATAGATACCTAGATAGATAGATAGCTAGATAGATAGATCGATAAATAGATAGATGAATGGATGAATAGATAGATAGATAGATAGATAGATAGATAGATAGAAAGATAGATAGATACACAGACACAGCACATTATACTCACCCATGAAGAAGCCTTTTCTTTCCTGGGGTTTCTGGAGCGAACTGGGTGTTTGGCACCTGGTCATATTAGGCTGTCATGTGACCCAAAGGTCTTGGCAGGAATTTGAGACTTTCCTGAGATTGAACAGTGGAGAAAGCTTTCAGCTTTATTCTCCCCCACTCAACTCAGAAGTCTGTCTCGGGTAACAGCTGATTAGAGGGGTTCCACCAATCAACTAAGTCATTCTCCTGCTGCCTTACACACACTGTGTACTGGAGGCTGGAGCAGGAGGAGGGGGAGGGTCTGGCAGAGACTGGGGGCGGTATCTGTTGTGACATCACCGACTAGACTCTGCCAGACAGGAAAACTCTAGTGGGCTTTTTCATAAGCTTCTCCAGAATCAGGAGGGAGGCTGGTCACATGGCATATTATATACATTTTTTTTGCTATTTTGTTTAAATTTGCTCCTTCCTTAACAAAAATTTGGTAACCCTAAAAAATGATGTCGCTATGTACAGTACAGTAGGTACATGCATGGAAAGTAATTTTTGGCAACAAGCAGCAGTATTGATGTGGTGTGTTTGCTTGTTAAATTGAAATAGTAATACAGGTTTGCAAGAACGTATGCTTTTTATATATATATATATATATATATATATATATATATATACATACAGTACAGACCAAAAGTTTGGACACACCTTCTCATTTAAAGATTTCTCTGTATTTTCATGACTTTGAAAATTGTACATTCACACTAATGGCATCAAAACTATGAAGTAACACATGTGGAATTATATACTTCGCAAAAAAGTGTGAAACAACTGAAAATATGTCTTATATTCTAGGTTCTTCAAAGTAGCCACCTTTTGCTTTGATGACTGCTTTGCACACTCTTGGCATTCTCTTGATGAGCTTCAAGAGGTAGTCAACGGAAATGGTCTTCCAACAATCTTAAAGTAGTTCCCAGAGATGCTTAGCACTTGTTGGCCTTCACTCTGCGGTCCTGCTCACCCCAAACCATCTCGATTGGGTTCGTTCAGGTCTGGTGACTGTGGAGGCCAGGTTATCTAGCATAGCACCCCATCACTCTCCTTATTGGTCAAATAGCCCTTACACAGCCTGAAGGTGTGTTTGGGGTCATTGTGCTGTTGAAAAATAAATGATGGTCCAACTAAACGCAAACCGGATGCAATAGCATGCCACTGCAAGATGCTGTGGTTGCCATGCTGGTTCAGTATGCCTTAAATTTTGGATAAATCCCCAACAGTGTCACCAGCAAAGCACCCCCACACCATCACACCTCCTCCTCCATGCTTCACGGTGGGAACCAGGCATGTAGAGTCCATCCGTTCACCTTTTCTGCGTCGCACAAAGACACGGTGGTTGGAACCAAAGATCTCAAACTTGGACTCATCAGACCAAAGCACAGATTTTCACTGGTCTAATGTCCATTCCTTGTATTCTTTAGCCCAAACAAGTCTCTTCTGCTTGTTGCCTGTCCTTAGCAGTGGTTTCCTAGCAGCTATTTTACCATGAAGGCCTGCTGCACAAAGTCTCCTCTTAACAGTTGCTGAAGAGATGTGTCTGCTGCTAGAATTCTGTGTGGCATTGACCTGGTCTCTAATCTGAGATGCTGTTAACCTGCAATTTCTGAGGCTGGTGACTCGGATAAACTTATCCTCAGAAGCAGAGGTGACTCTTGGTCTTCCTTTCCTGGGGCGGTCCTCATGTGTGCCAGTTTCTTTGTAGCGCTTGATGGTTTTTGCAACTGCACTTGGGGACACTTTCAAAGTTTTCCCAATTTTTCGGACTGACTGACCTTCATTTCTTAAAGTAATGATAGGCACTCGTTTTTCTTTACTTAGCTGCTTTTCTTACCATAATACAAATTCTAACAGTCTATTCAGTAGGACTATCAGCTGTGTATCCACCAGACTTCTGCACAACACAACTGATGGACCCAACCCCATTTATAAGGCAAGAAATCCCACTTATTAAACCTGACAGGGCACACCTGTGAAGTGAAAACCATTTCCGGTAACTACCTCTTGAAGCTCATCAAGAGAATGCCAAGAGTGTGCAAAGCAGTCATCAAAGCAAAAGGTGGCTACTTTGAAGAACCTAGAATATAAGACATATTTTCAGTTGTTTCACACTTTTTTGTTAAGTATATAATTCCACATGTGTTACTTCATAGTTTTGATGCCTTCAGTGTGAATGTACAATTTTCATAGTCATGAAAATACAGAAAAATCAAAAACAAAAATGTTTTCTTCATTGAAATATTTTTTTTCAGAAAAAAAAAAGGAATAAGAAAATCTTGTTAGCTCCAAATCCCCACGCAGGCACCTACAACATGCTGCTGTATTTGGGTGGCATGTAAAGGTAAAATACTAAACTATTAAAACATGGAAGTGTACAAAACTAATTAACAATATGCGCACTTTGTAAGGTGGACTGATGAGTTAAAATTTCTGGATTGTGAAGATTTTTCTTTCATCTTTAAAAAAAACTGACATTCCTCTCTCACAAGCTAGGAAGCACACTTTTTGTAACACACTATACTTGTGAGTTTGAAGAATAAAAAAATACTGTTATGAAGGTGCTGTTACTGCAGAGATCAATCAATTTAAAGTCAGACTGACTATACAGGTGCAGCCCCTCCCTACAGAATATCACTTCAATCTTTGGATTATTTTTGATAGACTGAGACTCACATTTAAATTGTTCTTCAGCACTGCAGTGATACACTACAATAAGATTAAGTCCTAATTTACACGACCGCATTTAAACACATACACGAAAAAAATGGTAATGTTATCATCAGTTTTTTGCATCCGTGTGTCCATTTTACCATCAGTGTGTAATCCATGTGCCCATTATTACATCAGTGTGTCATCAGTGTTTTTCATGGATGGATAAAGAAATAAATAAGTTACAAAGTTTCTCCTATACATATCAATGTTAAATACATACAGCACATGTATTGCACACAGATGCCGATACGGACAGGTCTCCGTGAGCATTGTACAGACACCTGGTCATTGAAAATACATGAACTTGTCAATAGCACCATAGATGATAATGAGAAAGTGTATCAATGAAAAAACTGATGCAACACAAAATTGCAACACAGAAGTCGTAATGGGGCCTTTGGCCATTTCCTATCCCTATGTGGAATGACTGAGCTGTACACTCTGACCTACTATCTCTACTCTGCAAAATCCTAAAATGATGCTGGTTGACAGGACCTCATCTTTTGTACTTCTTGAGATACACCTTCCCGATAAGCTATGCTAGACTATGCAATGTGATAGTGGCTTTATGAAGAAGCTTGAGCGGCAGCACATGATGTTAATACTTCTCTCTCTCAGTCTTCAATATTGTGTGAAATGGCACCGGGCATTATTTATTTTTGGAATCGTTGTGAATTAAATTGCAGAGTGTTTAAATTCAGGGAACTTGCAAATTTAAGGAAATTGGACTCAATGTTCATTCTCATTGGATCGATCCACTCAACTTTAGTTATAAGTATATTTGCACAAAAAAAGAGTATGACATTTAAAAAAATATATATTGCTTCCAAGCAACTAGTGATGCAGAGCTATTGTCTTTTCTGCATACTTGATTATTATTTCTATGCATGAACATTAATGCATGTTTGTATGTATGAGCATATTCCCAGACCATAATTGGGGACCTGGTAATTAGATCGCAAAATGTACCAGAAGCTCAACTTTCAATCTGTGGTCTGAATTGCAAAGCATCATATTTTTAAAGTCATGCTGACATTCCTCAGCCAGCATAATCTGCCAAAAACAACTTGAGCAAAGCTTGTCTTGGCAGGAAATCAAAATCAAGGCCTCAACAGTGTAACTGAAAACATTTACACAGCTGGAATCAAATCACCCTATATTGTCAAGAGTGTTCTAGGTTTAGAACCTATAAGTATACCTTTCCTTTGGCTAGTCTGTACAATTCTGAATCTCTCCCTGTATGTTAACCTTAAACTAATTATGTGGGTTAGTATAAAATGTGTGGTCTATGTGAATAACAGAAGCTCAACTATTCATTAATCAATCTGTTAATTCAAATCAATGATGTCATTAATATGTATGCATACTTATAATCTGCAATGACAGAGATTTGCATAGATTTTGAGCATAAACCCTCAGTATACCATAATGTAGAAACTGTAATGCATTTTACTGTTATAGAATAACAAATGATCTTTTAGATTTTTTATTCTCTACATTTATTTAATCTTTTCTGACAAAAAAAGTATGTAATAATGTATGTCAGGTGCCCATCTTTGATGCAGACTCAGGAGCTGAGCCTGCATCTTTCCGAGCAGAAGATGGCTGGTTCAATTAACTCATACTTTTTCATAATAATATGAGCTTATCTGCAGTACTTAGTAGCACCACAATACACTGTGCTGAGCTGTGGTGTTCCTCGCCATACACTGTTTTCCTCAGGCCGCTGCAAAAGAAAAAGTGAATTGACCACTTAAAAAAAACGGTTTTTGAAAACTCGTTTGAAGTTTGAAAAATTGCTGCAAAACTTTTATGTCATTTAATGTCCAGAATATATAAAATATACAAAATATATGGGGTGACAGTACCTGGGTTCGTATCATTTGGTATCCACACATGTAAGCTTAATACTCTATACTTATGTTTGCTGTATTATGGTGACTATATCTTCTTGTGGTTAGCCATGCACTGTGCACTTTAATGGCTCAGTTGAGCCTACTTCACTGTTTATACACTACTTTGGCTACTGGGTATGTTTTTATACATTCATACCCATATATGTCCTATTTTCAGCGAATCTTTACCATTAATGAATACCATGTGTTGGATTTATAGCTATCTTATTCCAATGATTTTGTATTACCAATCTGGATCATGTGTTAGATTGAACCTAGAGTACTTACCTTTCTTTGCCCACTACCTATGTATCTGCGCCATATAGTTAATATGTATGTCAATTTTTAATCTTGGATTACAATAAACTTTGCATTTTGAATATAATTATGTTCTAGTACGTCATTCGCCTTATATGATTCATAAGTGTAATTATAAAATGGTGCCAATATATGGTAATTATTAAATACTAGCTATTTTGTGTGATATAATTCTTTAATTAAAGAAGAATTTAAATTTGGAAAACTTCACCTTTTCCAATGTTTTGTACATTTCAGATATTTTTTTTGATAAACTCAAAATATATTGAATTAAGTATTAATGTAAAGTACAATTTATCATGAAAAAAAGCACTCTGAAATCTATAAATCAGCTTAAAAGGAAGTCTGTGAAAACAAAATGCATTCCAAAGCTACTACCACTAGAGATAGGAAATTCGAATTTGCCAGTTTTGCCAAATTTCCCCCCAAATTTGATTCACCACGAAAACTGCAAATCCTCTAATGACTCAGAAAATATGTGTAAAACACTTATAGCTCTCCTAGGACTATATTAAACCCCCTTTCGAGCTTTTTAGTGCAATCAAAGCCTTAGAAAATTTTAAGTGACTTCAACTTATCTGGATAGGGGAAAACAGATTGGAATACAACAGCCTATTTCACAACAGTTTGCATTAACAGCTTTGTAGGCTACTTAAATTGTAAAAATGGTCCAAGTAAAATCATCCTTTTTGGGGAGACAGGTGCATGCCCTGCTGGTGTTTATTAACAGAAGGTGGAAGAAACCATGTTTTTTTTCTCAAGGGGTAGTGCTAGATAGGTTTACGTCCCAAAAACAAACACCTTCAACAAGTCGATATATATTTGGGTGGCATACACCGGTGTAATATTGGCCTATTACAACAGGAAGTGTGCAAAAAAATTTTTTTTACAACATGTACACTTTGTGAGGTAAGCAGTTGCATTTAAAGTTCTGAAATGTGAAGATTTTTTTTGTCTTTGATTTTCTATGCCTATGTCTATGTGTAATAAGCTGTGCACGCTGACCAACTATCCCTATGCTGTAAATCTTTACATGGTGCTGCATGACCAACCTTCTTTTTTTATAGTTCCTATGATATCCCCCCTGATTGGCTGCTCTCGTCCATGTGATGTGACAGTTTCAAGGCATTATTTGGAAGCTTGACAGCACCTATCTTCTTGAGCGTGCTGCAATCTTCAGCAATGTGTGAAATGGTGCTGGATATTTTTCTTTTCCTACTCTCGCAAATCACATCGCAAATTGTTCAGGTGTGGTGAATATTCATGGCCTTTAATAGCGGGCACGCTGACCGCCGAGCGCAGCAGGAGCCACGCTGCAGCTAAAGTGTGCGTGCTATTAGGGAGAATGAATGGTCGCTGCTCCCCACGCACACAGTCCAGGCATGGAGAGCAGTGACTATTCCGACACAGAGTGGAACACAGCGCTGGAGGAGAGAGGAGGTGAGTATAATTGTTTATTTTTTTTCTGTGCAGCGTGACGGGATCAGTGGATGCCAAGCATACCAGGATGAGGAGGCCATACATACAGGGATGAAGGGGGCCATGCATACAAGGATGAGGGGGCAATACATACCGGGATTAGGGGGGCCATGCATACAAGGATGAAGGGGGTCATACATACAGGGATAAAGGGGACCATACATACAAGGATGAGGGGGCCGTAAATACAGGGATGAAGAGTGCCATACATATCAGGAAGAGAAATGAAGGTACCATACATTCCAGGAAGAGGGATGAAGGTGCCATACATATCGGGATGGGTGTGAGGGGGGCCATACATAAGAGGATGAAGGGTGCCATACATACCAGGAAGATGAATGAGGGGGCCATGCATACCAGGATGGTTTAATGGGGTGCCATGCATATCAGGATGGGGATGAGAGCCATGTATAACAGGAAGGAGGGAGGCATATATACCAGGATGGGAGTATTTACAGAATTGGCGGACATTACCCCTATAATAGTGTCAGCAGCAGACCCCCTCCCCCTTAACAGGGCATCATGACCACATTTTTTGCTTAAATTTTTTTTTCTATTTTCCTCCTCTAAAACCTAGGTGCGTCTTATGGTCCGGTGCGTCTTATAGTCCAAAAAATACTATATGTTTTTTTGCCAATTAAAGTCACATGCACACCAAACAGACAGGTGTGCTGTTGCCGCGTTAGGCTTTTGGGCCATCATGTGCACCCTCAGTAACATTTCTGTTGATTCCATATTTTTTGAAGTTTGGAACAGTGTGGTTTAAAATTTTTTATAAACGTTACACCTGTGTCCAAAATGTATGGTCAACATAAAAGACTTAAATGTGGAAGCTGCTTTCAGCAGCACCATCTCCACTGGCACATCTGGCACAAGTCACCCATGTAGTTTTAGCATCAAATCCAGGTAAAAATTTCCCTCCTATGAATCTTGCAAGCATATAAATAGGGAGGAAGCAAAGGGTCTAGTAAAATAAATGTCACATTACTTGCCTCAGTTGCATTAGAATGATTTTACCTCTGACAGTGACACTGTCAACTTGAGTTGTTGTTGTGCTCAGTCTTCTCCTCTATTGTCCTAACATTTAATGTTTTACATTGTGGACTTTCAAATTCTGACAGTGGCTCCTGTATCTATTTGGACCCTTAGTTACATAACTCAGAGCACCCCATTGACTAAGAAAAATATTTCACCAGAACATCTTTTAGTTGATTTATTGGAAGAGATGAACAGTCAGCCTTTGTATTTGGATGCCATGGGGGCGGAAAAGATGGAGGAGATGATACAAACACCTAACAATGTTGCTAGCCATGTCAGTAGTGTTGGTAGGATCAATGACAGAGGTAGCCGCACTCTGTGCCAAAGCAAATCTCAAGGTGGGAATCAACATGGGAGCAAGGATCTCAGGACATTTTCCACACAGAGGCCACTGTCTATAAAGTCAGGGGTGACAATGATGATGAAGATGATGATGGTAATGATGATAATGATTATATGGTGGACAACGCTGGGGAACTAGACAGGGGTGCCAAATAGATGATGTCATTAGAGGAGAAGTATGTTGGCCTGGGCGATACACAGCAGAGGAGTTGTGCCTCGAGGCAAAATGTACTTCTTCTTTGGTCTGCTCGAAAGCAAGTAATCATATATGTGTTGTTAATGTACTAGGCTCAACAGTGCCTGAAAGCTCCGGTCGTGATGGTGACTCGTGTTAGCATTTCGAGTGCGGGAGTTTTTTTGCACATTGCTGCCACACAATTCTTTGGTAGTCTGCAGGCTCTGCTGGAGAATACTAAGAATTGATAAAACAAAAACTCACATTGCCTTCTTATTTGGAAAAAACAAGTCAGACAACAATCATATCAAGCCTTAAATTATCCTCCTTCCCCTTATCCTCATGCTCATCTTTCTGTCAGCCAGGTCACATTTTCAAGTAGTACCTGGTCGGTGTCATCATCACTATCATCATCATTCCCCACTTGTAATGATCCGCGTCTTGGTTAGAGTCTTAGTATTGCAACCAATAGGGGTAGCAGAGACAGGTAACACAGTCAATGGGAAGCTAGAGGTCAGTATAGTATGGAGGAGCAGCAGGTATTGTTATCAGTGGGAAGCCAGAGGTCAGTCCACCGTATAATCAGTATAGTAAGGAGGAGCAGCAGGAAGAGAGAGAGCTTGACTAAAGGCTAGGGCTGGGATAATCTCAAAAGGAAGGCAGAACAAGGTCAAGTTTAAATAGGGTGTCCAATTAAGAAAGAACAGAATGGGCCAATCAGAAAAAAAATTGGGTGAAGATGAATAGAAACAACAGGAACTGGTAGTTGAACTAGCAAGGAGCTTTCCAGAGAGCTGAATATCTTAAGGGGATGAGCTGCTGCCTGGTGCACAGGAATTGTTAAAGGGAAGGTGCCGCAGTTTTTTTTTTTTGTAATAATAATTATTGATTATATAATTAGTTATTTTTAATACAAAATTAAATTCACTGTTTGAACCGTTTTTTTATTATTATTATTTTAGTCAACAGCTGGTGGCTGCCATTTGCATTTGCTGGTGTGTAACAGCAGTTACATACCTCAAATACGGCAGCCTCTGTACATAGGACTCTGCAGTCAGCCTCCGACTGCATATGCTGCATTGAAACAGCTTTAGCTGTGACCTGGGCACGCCCACTGGGCTGTCCAGGTCACACCTATGGGAGGAGATCGGCGCCATCTTTCTGAAGCCCACAGCTATGCTGTGAGCTCCAGTTTCCCCCTGGATGATGTCACAGCAGTGGGCGGGGCCTTCTCCTTCACCAGGAAGCTGCCTTGTGCTCATGCTGCCGACTCAAAGCAGGAGATAGGTTGTGTCAGAGCTGAGCGGCTGTATGATTGAGCTGCGGAGATGGGTGGGGGGACAGACCCTGGGGGAGAGAGGGGCACAAGAGACAGACAGACAGACGCTGGGGTACAAAGACAGACACCTCCAGAGCTGTGGTCACTATTCTGTGTCATCATGTCACAGAATAGTGACTGCTGCTCTGGAGGTGACAGGAGAATAAGACAGCACGTCTTATTCTCCAGTCACCTCCAGAGCTGCTCTCATTATTCTGTTACATGATGACACAGAATAGTGACTGCAGCTCAGGAGGTGACTAGAGGATGAGACACAATGTAACAACAGAAGAGTGAGTGCAGCTCTGGAGGATAAGACATGATGTCTTATTCTGCAGTCACCTCCAGAGCAGCATTCACTATTCTGTTACATGATGACAGAATAGTGAGCGCAGCTCTGGAAGATAAGACACAATGTCCAGTCACCTCCAGAGCTGAGCTCACTATTCTGCTGTTATATCTGGTCTTATCCTCCAGTCACCTCCAGAGCTGAGCTCACTATTATGCTGTTACATCGGGTCTTATCCTCCAGTTACCTCCAGAACTGCACTCACTATTCTGCTGTTTCATCTTGTCTTATCCTCCAGTCACCTCCAGGGCTGTGGTCACTATTCTGCTGTTAAATCTGGTTTTATCCTCCAGAGCTGTGGTCACTATTCTGCTGTTACATCTGGTTTTATCTGCCAGAGCTGCGGTCACTATTCTTCTGTTACATCTGGTTTTATCCTCCAGAGCTGCGGTCACTATTCTTCTCTTACATCTGGTTTTATCTGCCAGAGCTGTGGTCACTATTCTGCTGTTACATCTGGTTTTATCCTCCAGAGATGCGGCCACTATTCTGCTGTTACATCTGGTTTTATCTGCCATAGCTGCGGTCACTATTCTGCTGTTACATCTGGTCTTATCCTCCAGTCACCTTCAGAGCTGTGGTCACTATTCTGTTACATGATGACACAGAATAGTGACCGCAGCTCTGGAGGTGACTAGAGGATAAGACACAATCTAACAG
Organism: Phyllobates terribilis; assembly: GCF_046119375.1. Lineage (NCBI taxonomy): Eukaryota > Metazoa > Chordata > Amphibia > Anura > Dendrobatidae > Phyllobates > Phyllobates terribilis. Next base: position 291,423,736 of record NW_027362761.1, read on the forward strand.
CAGAATAGTGAGTGCAGCTCTGGAGGATAAAACGTGATGTCCAGTCACCTCCAGAGCTGCACTCCCTATTCTGCTGTTACATCTGGTCTTATCCTCCAGTCACCTCCAGAGCTGCTCTCACTATTCTGTGCCATCATGTAACAGAATAGTGAATTCTGCTCTGGAGGTGACTGAAGAATAAGACAGCACGTCTTATCCTCCAGTCACCTCCAGAGCTGCAGTCACTATTCTACTGTTACTTGTCACTGGTACCTAATCCATAACATGAGAGGTCACATGACTGGTGACCCTTTATATTTGCATTTATAATGAAAATACAAATTACTAAATAAAACTGAAACATTTAAATACATTATATACAAAATAAATAGTAAGAACACAAGGACAATATTCAGTCCAGGCCTGGGCCGCAGAGCTGACGCTCTAATATCAGACCTCAGTGACCGCTCTGTACTATATACTCCTGTATATCCAGGCCTGGGCCGCAGAGCTGACGCTCTAATATCAGACCTTGCTGCATAAGGATCTGCATGTAGTTGTGTGTTGGTATCACTATGTGTCTATGGCTGTGTGCCCACATAGCGTTTAAGAGTTTTTTCCGCGTAAATTATGCAGCGCAAACACTTGAAAAATGCTAGCATATACGCCCCCCATGGCCCCCTATGTGAGAACGCAAGTCATGTGCACATGCTGCGTATTTTTACCCAGCGTATTATCGGTGCGTAAAAACTCATAGCATGTCCATTAATTTTGCGGTTACGCGGTGTAATCGCCGCCTTATGCATATGTCCATGCCCACCATGTGTATATTGTGCGCTTTAATATGTGTATGGTACCTGGGTCTGGAGGAGAGGAGACTCTCCTCCAGGCCCAGGTACCATAAAACCTGTTGTAAAAAAAGAATTAAAATAAATATCGATATACTAACCCTCTGTCAGCCCACGATCTCCTCACCGCCGCTGCCTCCGAACCCAGAGATGCATTGCGGCAACGGCCTGCGATGACGTTGCGGTCATGTGACCGTGAGGTCCTCACAGGTCCTGCCGCTCTGTATCTATGGGAACAAAGCTGCCGGGAAGTAGCGGTGAGGAGACTTATAATTTTTTTACATTCCATCTTTTACTATTGATGCTGCATATGCAGCATCAATAGTAAAAAGTTGGTCACACTTGTCAAGCACTATGCAGTGTGACCAACCTGTCAAGCACTTTTCCAAGTGATGCTAATATCGCTTGGAAAGCTCTTGACAATGTGCATGCTAAAATGCATGCAAAAACGCTTGATTTGCCCTTGTGTTTTGCGGGAAAAAGCTTGTGAATTAGGCTTGTGCTTTCCCACAGCAGGGGGATGCCGAAATGATGCAGAAATTTCTGCTTAGCCTAATATCAGACCTTGCTGCATAAGGATCTGCATGTAGTTGTGTGTTGGTATCACTTTGTGTCTACAACAAAATGGCTCCTCACTGTGAGAGATCCTAATTCCTAAACTTCATTGTCTCTTATCCATTTGCAAACACCCAGAAAGGGAGGGGGGAGGAGGAGACATCAGACATGGAGCAAATCCAGCCCAGATTTTCAGCAGTCGTATTGCATGCCAGCTCTACACAAGGTTTTCATGCCAAATTTCAGTAGCTGCTCCCCCTAGTGTTTCAAAGTGAAACTTTAAATTATTTTTCATATTTTACTCCATTAAAAAATTATGATATTATTGGAAAAACGAATCAAAACAATAATACTTTACGTTTTCGCAATTGCTGAAAAAAAATTTTTTGGATGGCACCTTCCCTTTAAGTTTGTGTCCTGAAACCATTACTACTTGTAATCTTCGTCTACATGCGAAGGAAGCAGGTGTATGCTCCCAGTCATCCTCTCTTATGCCAACTAAACTCACATTTGGTCAAGTTGCCGGTGATGCAATCACTGCAGTAACATCTAGTGGAGTTGACTGTCTTTTGAGAAATGATGGCATGCAATAAGCCTCTCTATGCAATTAGACTCCCTGGGATATATCCAGCCCCAATTATTTCTCAAAAGCGGTGGCCCCATCAGTGCTCTGATGTGCAGGAGAACATGGACTGCTTTATCAACTTGTTTTTGAGCTCCAAACTCCAAAATGCACTGCATCATGGACACCTGAAGCAGAAGATATAGGCAGCCACGATGCATTCGTTTCATAATTCCTTGAGTGAATATGATGAATGTACTGATTGGCAGTGATGCACTACTACTAAATGTGGCGAAGGCTCCATGAATGGGAGCTAAGTCTGTTCCTTCTAACAGGCAGTGGTTTTCTGTCTTCTCCTACAGCTCTTCTGCATCCTCTTCAACAGAAATTACCCTATCCCCAACAACCACAAGACTCAGAGTTCATTACATACACTGACATCATTTGTTTCATTTAGGCTATGTGCCCACGATGCAGAAATGCTGCATATTTTTTACGCTTCTCCCTGGCAGGAAAAACGAATGCGTTTTTTACATGCATTATTCCCGCCAGGTAGAAGCGTTTGTAAAGCGTTTTTGCATGCATTTCTGCATGCAGGTTATCAAGAGCTTTTCCAAGCGATTTTAGCATCACTTGGAAAGTGCTTGACAACTTGTTCACACTATATAAATCCATGCAACCGGCATGAATTTATAGTAGTGTGACCAAGTAAGTAAAAAAAAAAAAAATAAAATAAAGTTTATACTCACCTTCCGATGTCCTCCCGGTGTTCTCTCTGCTGCATCCGGTGTGTTGGGCGGCTCGCGGTGATGTGAAGGACCTGCGGTGACGTCTTTGAGCCATGTGATGGGTCACATGACTCAGTGACGTCATGGCAGGTCCTTCATAACAGCGTGAGCATTGCAAGACACCAGACGGAGCAGACAAAACACCGGGAGGACAACGGAAGGTGAGTATAAACTTTATTTTATATTTTAAATTCTTTCTTTTTACAGTTTCTATGGTACCCAGGTCTGGATGAGAGTCTCCTCTCCTCCAGACTTGGGTACCATCCGCACATAGAAACGCATAATATCCGTGTATACAAATGTACTGACACAGATATTATGCGTTTCAATGCAAGTCAATGGCGGCGATTACGCTGTGTGTCCGCAAAATTAATGGACATGCTGCGGATTTTTGAGCGTAGCATAAATGCTGCGGAAAAATCCGCAACATGGGCATTTACATTGCGGCTTGTCATTGGGGACCATGGGGGGCAGATTACCAAGCGTTTCCCAAGCGTTTATGCTGCGGAAATTCCGCAGCATATACGCTTGTAAAATGCTACGTGGGCACATACCCTTATGTAAGATAAAGTGCTGTCATGAAGCACTGCAGAGTATTAGATCAGTGATCAGGGCAAAGAAGTTGATGTCCCATAGTGGGACATAAAAAAAATGTTAATAAAAATGCTAAAAATATAAAAAAAAATCTCAAAATAAAGAACAAAAAATATATATATTAATCCAATAAATACATTTATCTGTGTAAAAAAAAAAAAAGGTGCACATATTTGGTATCATCACGTCCAGAACAGCCCGACCTATAAAATTGTACAACTAATCAGTAAACACCGTAAAAAAGTAAATGAAAAACAAGGCAAAAAAATATGCTTTATCATCATACCACTGAACAAAAAGAGGAATAAAACGCGATCAAAAATCCGAATGTAAATTAACATGGTATCACTGAAAACATCATCTTATTCCGCAAAAAATAAGCCGCCATACAGCTCAATCAGCAGAAAAATAAAAAAGTTACAGCTCTCAGAATAAAGCGATGGAAAATAATTATTTTTCCTAGTTTTTCTTGTGTAAAAGCACCAAAACATAAAAAACTATATCAATGTGATATCGCTGTAAATGTACAGACCTGAAGAATAAAGCTGCAGTATCAATTTTACCACATGTGGAACACAATAAAAAAAAAAAAAAAAAACAATTCTTGAACTGCTGATTTTTGGTGATTTTGCTACCCAAAAAATGGAAAAGAAATCGGTCAAAAGATGTCACTTGCCTGTAAATGGTACCAATAAAAATATCAACTCATCCCACAAAAAACAAGCAGTCACATGACTCTGTCGGCAGAAATATGGAAGAATTACAGCTATCAAAATAAGGTGATGCAAAAAACTTGTTTTTACAATGAAAAAGCGTCTTTTCGTGTGTGACAGCAGCCAAAAAAAATACCCGATATAAATCTGGTATCGCTGTAAACGCACCGACCCAAAGAATAAAGTCGCCTAATCACTTATACTGCACGAGGAACGGCATAAAAGATAAATAAAATCAATTTTTCACCTGCTGTTAATTTGTTCATTCTGTCTCCCAAAGAACGCAGTAAGGCTCGGCGCACATTTATACTATGCTCTGCGCTGAGCGCTTACGCAAGGGTTTCCATGTAAATCTCTGAACTTCATGATTCAGGCGTAAACTCAGGCGGAAGATTCCCTATAATGAGTCAGATGGAGGCACTGTGAACGCCATCTGGCTTATAATTCGGCGGTGTCCATCTTTTTAAAAGGCGTGCATAAAAGTGCTGTTGGCCACAGTTTTGTGCACTTCTAAGAAGAAGGAGAATCCTGAACAGGGGACAGATGGAGCCTAGAGTTACTCTGCTGCTTCATTAAGATGAATGGATCTCTCGGGGATTTCATCTTAATCACGTCACTCAAAGATTTAGATGGAAACCCCGATATAAGTGCTCAGTGTAGAGCGCAGGATAAATGTGATCCCAACTGTTATTTTACAGGAAAAATATATATTTTTGTACCGTGTTAGCCAGTAGATAGAAAAATATTTAGATTTGAGAGTCATTAGTGGTTGATATCTTTTATTGGCTAACTGAAAAGATGAAAAGTTGCAAGCTTTCGAGACTACTCAGGCCTCTTTATCAGGCATAGTATAACACAAAATCTGAAGAGTCACATATTTATACACAATAGGATACAGAAATAATGCAATAGATGAGATAGGTGACGCAAAGCACAGTTATTACTATGGGAGAGAGATAAGCAGTTCTGGCTGTAAATATTTTAGCAGTTCATAGATAAGGGGTGTGTAAGTTTTATTATCCTGTGACTGAGGTCTGGTCCAGGGTTGTGATGACCCCCCCCTCACAGTTCTGAGGACTACATTCCTTGGTTGATGTAGAATGACATAAATCCATGCAACACATTCATTCCCGCTCTGAAGGTGTCAAAGGTCACCATGAGTTTATATTCCTAAACTTTTCTGTCTCTCTGAGATTTTAAATTACCTTTTAATACCAATAATTTCATGTCTGTGATGCTGTCATCAAGGAAACAAAAAATGCTTGGCCACAGGTAGATCTATTATTTTTTCTTTTATTGTGTGGCAATGATGATTCATCCTTGTCCTAAGTTTTTGCCCTGTCTCCCCTGCATACAGACCTCTAGCTAGACATTTTGCACATATAATTAAGTACACTACTTTAGATGTGATACAGCTGAAAGTTCTTGGGATCATGTTGTCCTGATGTGAATTGGGTGAATTGGGGATCTTAATCTTGTTTGTGGTCATTGTAAACGGACAGGTTTTACATATTTTCTGGTTGCAGGGAAAGGTACCTGTAGCTGGTGGAGAAGACATGGAGCCTCTGACAATGATGATTCTTAAATTTGGGGGTTGCCTGAAACACAGAAGTAGGGGGTCTGGAAATATGGATTTTAATCAGGAATCATTTTGAAGTAAGGGTTGTAGTTTCCGTGCAGCTCTCCTTAGCGCCTCCAGATTTGGATTGTCAATCTCTCAGATTATACATGCAACAAAGCGGAGCTGACCGTGCTTTCTAGAGGACTCTCATTTTGTCCTACTAAGGCCCTAGATAATACTGAATTCTTCAGTGATATGGAAAATTATTTCAGGAGACTGCGCCTGAGGGAATATTTCAATGCTACAGAAGATTCAGAACCCACTTGAACTGAAGGAAAAGGGATCTTGACAACCAAGAAGAGGTCAGATTGCAAACCTCCACCTGGACGCAATCCTCATTTGGATACATATATAGACTCCTTCAGAGATGTGATAAAATCCATCATCCTAGACACAAACAGGAGACAAGCATCCAACATCAGTGCCCAGGAGAGAAAGGCCATATAATCTTTGAAAATCAACAAAGAAATCATCATTAAACCTTCTGACAAGGGTGGTGCAATAGTGATAATGAACACATCAGACTACATGAAGGATGCAAACAGACTACTGATGGACACACACCACTATAAAAAATTGGAGTCTGACTCTACACAGGAAGGAACTAAACAAGTTGGTATCTTGTCTGCCTGATGAATCCTTAAGAGCCGATGACCTGATACCAGAGAGTCCAAGAATAGGGACATTCTATATTCTTCCCAAAATCCACAAATCTGGAAATCCAGGAAAACCAATTATTTCATGTGTGGGCAGCCTTACTGAGACAGTTTCTGGATAGGTAGATTGTGTTCTTAAACCACTGGTAAAGATTACACCCAGCAACATTCAGGACACGACGGACCTACTGAATAAACTAGCAGCAATAGGTCCTCTACCAGAAGGAACCATCCTGGCCACCATGGATGTGGAATCTTTGTACTCTAATATTCCACACCAGGATGGATTAAATGCCTGCAGAATCTTCATGGAAAATACAGGAACTGATGCTGATTCTGTGGTGAAACTTACAAAATTTATCCTCACCCACAATTACTTTGAATTTGATAACAACATATATCTTCAGGAGACTGGTACAGTGATGGGAAGTAAAATGGCTCCACAGTACGCAAATCTTTTCATGGCCAAGCTTGAAAGTGACTTTTTGTCCTCATGTCCAATCAGGCCTCTGGCCTACTATCGTTACATTGACGATATTTTAATAATCTAGACAGAGTCTGAGCAACAGCTGAAGCCGTTCCATGAACACTTTAATCAATTTTATCCCACCATCAACCTAAAACTCAACTACTTCTGTACTGAAATTTTCTTTTTGGACACCATCATCAAGCTACAGAACAATGAAATAGAGACATCCTTGTACCAGAAGCCAATCGACCGTCCAACATACCTTAAATGGGACAGTTTCCATCCAAAACACATAAAAAACTCTATTGTCTACAGCCAAGCCATCAGATACAATTGGATATGTTCCAACCCTATAGATAGAGACAAACACCTTGGTGGCCTCAGAAAGACCTTTTTGAATCAGGGCTACCATCCAAGAACAATTGAGAACCAGATTACAAGAGCCACCAGAATATCAAGGAATCATTTCCTACAATACAAAACTAAGCAATAGTAATAGCTCTGCTTTACGTCACCTGTCTCATCTATTGCATTATTTCTATGTCCTATTGTGTAAAAATATGAGACTCTTCAGATTTTGTGTTATACTATGCCTGATGAAGAGGCCTGAGTAGTCTCAAAAGCTTTCAACTTTTTACTATCTTTTCAGTTAGCTCACTGTTATGTAAAATGTTCCCAATAAAAGCTTCAACTCCATTCACAAAAAAAGCAAGTCCCCACTAAGGTCCGTAATCTTTTAAAGGAAATTTGGGGGGCTTCCACGTTACTGGTAGCACAAAGGCTCTGGAAAAACTAAAAGGATTCTCGCCCTCCAAAGAAATCCAGCAAATTCTGCACTCCCAAATCCAAATGTCCCACTCCTTTCTGAGATTCCAAAGTGTGCCTAAACCGCAGTTAGTGTCCACATGTTTGTCATTCCTGTGGCGATAACAGGCTGTCTAATTTACCGGTGCATGTCTCCAGAAGCATGAGCTGGGCATAACATGGCACACTCAAACCAGTCAAGCAAAATCTGAACTCCAATACGGCGCTTCTTCCCTTCTGAGTTTTGCAGTATGCCTCAAAAGTAGTTTTCGACCACATATGGGGTATCTGCGTACTCAGGAGAAATTGCAAAACAAATTTTGGGGTCCATTTTCTCCTGTTGCCCTTGTGAAAATAGAAAATTTGGGGTTAAACAATATTCTTAAAGGGAAAATGTGATTTTTTTTATTTTCACGGCTCAATGATATAAAATTCTGTGAAGCAGCTGGCGGTTCAGAGTGTTCAAGAGTCTAGTTTCCAAAATGGTGTCACTTGTGGTTTGTGTGTTTAGGCACATCAGGGGCTCTCCAAACACGATATGACGTCTGCTAATTATTCCAGCAAATATTGCACTCAAAAAGTCAAATGGTGTTCCTTCACTTCCAAGCTCTGCCGTGCTCCTAAAGAGTAGTTTTCCTCTACATTAACATGCATGGTGCAATATCTTCTGTTACCCTAGTAAAAATGCAAAACATGGGGCTAAAATCATTTTTTTGTGGAAAAATTAGCTTTCTTTATTTTTACGGCTCAACGTTATAAACTTCTGTGTAGCACCTGTTGGTTCAAAGTGCTCACCACACATCTAGATAAGTTCCCTGAAAGGTCTAGTTTCCAGAATGGTGTCACTTGTGTGGTGTTTTCACTGTTTAGGCACATCAGTGGCTCTCCAGATGCGACATGGCATTATTCCAGCAAATTTTACATTCAAAAAGTGAAATGGCGCTCCTTCCATTCCGAGCCCTGCCGTGCGCCAAAATAGTAGTTTTCCTCCATGTATTGAGTATCAGCATACTCAGGAGAAATTGCATAACAAATTTCATGGTGAAATTTCTCCTATTACCCTTATTATTATGCAAGATTGGTGGCTAAAAAACATGTTTGTGGGAAAAATGTGATTTTTTTATATTCACGGCTCAATGTTATAAACTTCTGTGAAGCTCCTGGGTTTCAAGGTTCTTATCACCATCTAGATAACTTCCCTGAGGGGTCTAGTTTCCAGAATGGTTTCATTTGTGGGGAGGTTCTACTAATTAGGCACATCAGTGGCTCTCTAAACGAGACATGGCATCCGCAAATTTTACATTCAAAAAGTCAAATTCCGGCCGTGAGCCCAAACAGTAGTTCCCCCCCCCCATATTGGGTATAAGTGTGCTTTGGAGAGATTGCACAACAAATGTTGGGGTCCATTTTCTCCTGATACAGTTGTGAAAGTAAAAAAAAAAAAGGGTTTAAATTAACATTTTTCTGAAAAAACATTAAATGTTTATTTTTTCTTTCCACATTCCATTAATTCATGTGAAGCACCAGAAGGGTTAATAAACTTCTTAAATGTGTTTTTTAGAACCTGGATTGGTGCAGTTTTAAGAAGGGTGTCACTTTTGGGTATTTTCTGCCATATAGACCTCTCAAAGTCACTTCAAATGTGATGTGGTCCCTGAAAAAAAAATGTTTTTGGAAATGTTGTTGTACAAATGCGAAATTGTTGATCAAATTTTAATCCTTTTAACTCCCTAACAAAAAATTATGTTTACAAAATTGTGCTGATGTAGAAGTAGACACGTGGGAAATGTTATTTATTAACTATTTTTGTGACATGACTCTCTGATTTAAGTGCATAAAAATTAAAAGTTTTAAAATTGCTAAATTTTCACAATTGTCGCCAGTTTCAGACTTTTACACAAATAAACATAAGTCATATCAAATAAATTTTACCACTATCATTAAGTAAAATATGTCACAAAAAAAGAATCTCAGAATCATCAGGATCCATTGAACTGTTCCAGAGTTATTACCTCATAAAATGACACTGGTCAGAATTCAAAAAATTGCCCTGGTCAGGGAGGTGAAAATAGCTTTTGAGGTGAAGGGGTTAAATGTTCATGTTTTAAAACATTTTCTATGGGGCCTTGCTTTTTCTAGTTATGCCTCAGGCTGCAGATGCTTCAGTAAAGCTGTTTATGATTGCAGATGTCCACTGATAAGGAGAGCTGCTAGAGCTGAACTCATTGGTAAACTAATAGAGCAAAGGTTATTGAGCGAAGGCAGAAAAAATGTTTGGGGGGAGGGGCACAGCAAACTAAGTAAGGATAAGGCTGGAAGGAGTGACCAGAAACCACACAGGCAAGCAATAACTGCAAGATGTTTAATTGAAAACACTAGATTTTACAGAACATCTCTGTTACCCATAAAACCAAATGCAATTGCCATGCAATTTTGAGGGGGAATCAGATGTTCTCCTGCAAATTCAAGTGACTGAGTAATTGGTTGTTACTAGTGTTGAGAGAGCATGCTCGACACTGCTCGGTACTCACCCGAGCATCTCACTACTCGGGATGTTCGGCGAGCAACGAGCATTTCCGGGTTACTCGGGCGGAAGCTCGGGTCTCCGCCCTGCATGTTTGGCGCTCTTTACAGAGCCAATGAACATGCAGGGATTGCCAGAAAGTCACTGTAATGCTGTAGCCATGTTTGTTGTGGGCATTACAGTGATTGGCTGGCCGCACAGCGTCACCTCCAGTATTTAAAACCGGGCGCCGCCATCTTGGACACAGTCGCTCCGGATCAGACAGTGTAGGGAGAGTGCTGCTGAGCTAGGGAGAGATATATACTGCAAAATAGGTAGTGTAGGGTCTCTTAAGCATGCAAAATCAAACAAGCAGTCCTTCTCAGGACTAATATCCATCCCAGATATCGGGCAGGCAGGCGGCAGGCTGTATAGGAGACGCAGTGGTTATACCAACAAACACTGCATTAAAGTCATGTCTGCTGCTTTTCAAATTGCTAGACTTAGCCCCAGGTCTCAGGGGCCAGGAAAAATCCTTTTTTTTTCATCTAAATCCTTTTTTTTTTTTTTTCCTCAGTCAGACTGTACAAATACCTGTCTTATTAACCTTTTGGTATTCCCCCTCGCAAAAAAAAATTGAGTGTGTCTGTGTTTTTTTCCATAAAAAAAACAGTTTGAGTGTCTCGCTGACTGTTCAGCAAATATATCTGTTTAAAAGATTCTGGTGTAGGCCAGAGAACTAGAACTGTGGTTTTCCTCTTCCACGGTTCAAATCTGGGTGTAATCCACCTTTTTGCTTTTTTTACATAAAAAAAACAGTTTGAGTGTCTCGCTGACTGTTTAGACACAAATATATCTGTTTAAAAGAGTCTGGTGTAGGCCAGAGAGCTAGAACTGTGGTTTTCCTCTTCCACGGTTCAAATCTGGGTGATATCTGCCTTTTTGAATAAAAAAAAACAGTTTGAGTGTCTCGCTGACTGTTCAGACACAAACATATCTATTTAAAAGATTCTGGTGTAGGCCAGAGGAATAGAACTGTGGTTTTCCTCTTCCACGGTTCAAATCTGGGTGTAATCCACCTTTTTGCATTAAAAAAAACAGTTTCTGTGTCTCGCTGACTGTTCAGACACAAATATATCTGTTTGAAAGATTGTGGTGTAGGCCAGAGAAATAGAACTGCGGTATTCCTCTTCCAAAGTTCAAATCTGGGTGTTACCAACCTTTTTGCCTTTTTTCCATAAAAAAAAAACGTTTGAGTGTCTCGCTGACTGTTCTGACACAAATATATCTGTTTAAAAGATTCTGGTGTAAGCCAGAGAACTAGAACTGTGGTTTTCCTCTTCAACGGTTCAAATCTCCTTTTTATTACCATTTTGCCATTGATAGTGCGAGTGTAAGCTATTTTACTTCATTTGCAATGGGCACTGCGCGTGGCAAGGGACGTGGAACTGGACGTTCTGGTGATGGTGCGTGCCAAGGTGAAAATGTGCCACAACCAACAGACACATCTTCTCGCTCTCAGTTCTTGACCGTATTACTAGGGAATAGTGTTGAGCCACCCCCGTAGTGTTTGGGTTCGGTTCGTCGTACACCGGGATGTTCGTGGAACTGTTCTTCCAACACCGTGGAACTGTTCGTCGAACACCGTGAAAACCAATGGCAGACAAACAAAAACACATAGAAACACATAGAAAACACCTTCAAAGGTGTCGAAAAGCTGCCAAACTGCTCAGAAGACACTCTCTTTAAAAAAGCCGGCCGGCAATTCAGCAGCGGCATACACCGGTACCCGACAATTTAGACAAGAAGCAATAGAGCATCACACATAGATTAGATAGATAGAAACATGTCAGTCACATATATAAGAAGTACAGTGACAGTGTTGTTTACTGTACTTGTCATTTAGTGTTAAAGGATTTATTAAAAAAAATAATAGTGTTTTCATGCACCGTCTCTTTAAAAAAGCCGGCCGGCAATTCAGCATGGGTACCCGACAATTTATAACACAATGAATAGAGCATCACACATAGATTAGATAGAAACATGTCAGTCACATATATAAGAAGTACAGTGATAGTGTTGATTACTGTACTTGTCATTTAGTGTTAAAATAAAGGATTTATTAAAAAAAAATTGGCGCGGGGTTCCCTGTAATTTTAGTCTCTAGCGGAGGTTAAGCAGACGGCTGGGGCAGATGTTTGAAGCCTAGGAAGGGGGTAATACCCACAGAGCTTCCCAGGCTACTAATATCTGCCCCCAGCTGAATACCTAGCCTTTACTAGCTATTAAATGGGGGACCCCAAAAAAAATGACATGGGGTCCCCCCTTTTTTAATAGCTAGCAAAGGGTAGGCAAACAGCTGGGGGCTGATATTCATAGCCCAGGAAGGGTGCCATTAATATTGGCCCCCTCCAAGGCTAGAAACACAAGCCGACAGCCGCCCCAGGAATGGCGCATCCATAGGATGCGCCAATTCTGGCACTTAGCCTCGCTCTTCCACGCTGCCCTGGTGCGGTGGCAGGGGGTAATAGGGTTGGGGTTGATGTCAGCTTATAATGCCAGCTGACATCAAGCCCAGGTTAGTAATGGAGAGGCGTCTATAAGACACCCCATTACCAACCCCATAGTCAAAGTTAAAAAAAAACACAAACACCCAGAATAAAGTCCTTTAATTGAAATAAACACACAATTCTTTATTGTTCTAAATTAAACCACACTTACCGTCACGCCCATTCCAGCTGAAGCCAATATCTTCTGCAATAAAAGTAAAATAATAAACCATCCTCATCCTTGCCTTTCCATGGTTCCCACGACAGCTTCAGCTCTGCTACATTCACAGGAATGTAGAATTCTCCCACGCTGGGATGGCATTGAGAGCTGAGCGCTGCCATCCAGCATGCCATCCTTCATAGACACTGCAGAGCGCAGGCATGCTTGCGCTCTGCAGTGTCTCTGAAGCATGACAAGCTGGATGGCAGCGCTCAGCTGTGATCCAGCCTGTCATCTCAATGCCATCCCAGCATGTTTCTATCTATCTAATCTATGTGTGATACTCTATTCTTTCTGTTCTAAATTGTCGGGTACCGGTGTATGCCGCTGCTGAATTGCCGCTTTTCATGTTTCACTGTGAGCACTGTTCCCATCGATTTGGGCAACCACTGTAATGCCACAACCACCATGGCTGTGGCATTACAGTGAGTGGCAGACAATCCCTGCATGATTGGTGCTCTAAATAGCGCCAGACATGCAGGACATGCTTTTGGTGCACGAACAGTTATCGAACATAACCTCGAACAGCCGAATTTTTTGCAAATAGTTTGCGTTCGTCGAACGACTCGAACATTGCCCAATACAGCTCGAATTTGAGATTGGCAAACAGTTCTAGTTGAACACCGCTTATCTCTACTAGGGAAGCACACAACAGCACCACTATTGCGAACTGATCAGTGTGAACAGGTTATTAATTGGATACCAGATGATACTTTCAGTCACCTGGGCACCACCACATCCGGTCTGTCTTCCACACGGTCAAGTGTTAGTAGCCGTGAGTCTCGACTGCATACTCCTCCTCATCCTGATGCTCCTTCCTCCCACCATGCTGAGTGTTGTCAGACAGCAACTGATCCCACAGTTGAACACTCTGAAGAGCTGTTCACTGGTCCATTTCCATATTTGGGCCCCTCGCCTGCTCCGCTTGAAGTGGTGGAAGAGGAGATCCCATGTAGTGATGGCCAAATATTTGAACAGCCATGGCCACAGGAAGGCGACGCTGGCAATTTGTCACAAGAGGTGGATGATGAAGAGACACAATTGCCACGAAGTGAGGAGGAGGCCCGTGGTGCAGAAGTGGAAGGGGAGGAGGTGGTGGATGATCTAGTAACTGACCCAACATGTCAGGAGGACACGGAGAGCGAGGCCAACAGCACACAGGGGGAGGGAGGCAGAGTACCCCAACAGGCAGGAAGAAGCAGTGTGGTGGCCGCAGACAGAAAGAAGGCAACCGTTCCCATAACACCAACACGAGGGACGTGGCCAGTACAAATGGTAGGTCTTCCAGAGTCTGGAATTTTTTTAAAGACTCTGCTGATAACCCCAAAAAGGTCATTTGTACCACCTGCCAGGCCAGCATCAGCAGGGGTGACAAAACTACCAGCCTGACCACCACCAGCATGATCAGGCACATGTCAGCAACGCACCCGACTTTGTGGGGCGAACCCCAGGGTCCACAAGCATTGTCAGCGGGTGTCACCACTGCTTCTTCTGCTGTTGTGCTTGTAAGAGAACCCCTTGTTGTGCGTGCAAGCCAATCACCTGTCCATACTGCATGCAAAGATGCCCCTCCTCTCAGTCTTCACTTGTTATGGCAGTTTCTCAAGAAACAGCATCAACGTCTAGTGTTGAGCCACCCCCGTAGTGTTCGAGTTCGGTTCGGTTCGTCGAACACCCGTGTGTTCGCCGAACTGTTCGTCGAACTGTTCGTCGAACACCTTCGAACACCGTTAAAACCAATGGCAGGCAAACAAAAACACATAGAAACACATAGAAAACACCTTCAAAGGTGTCCAAAAGCTGACAAACTGCTCAGAAGACACAACTAACACATGGAAAAGTGACAATTACATATAGTCATGCGAAAAGAAAAGAGGTGGAGGAGTAAAAGGAGGGGGAGACACAGATATAGGCATGTCATGCCCTTCTAAAATCCAAAAAATGAGAAGCCGAGACGGCCAGTCCGCTCCTGCCCGTGCCACCTCCGTGTCGCCGGGTTTGTGCCAGAGCCGCAGTGAACCCTGACGGCCAGCCCCCCTCTCCCAATACTGGTGCCTGTCCGCTGGTGGGTCGAGAGAGCCCCCCTGTGGTGGAGGCAGCTCTAAGCTTTTTAATTTAAATTGTCCCTCTAATTTGAATGAATACACTTTTATCCATTTACAAGGATCTATTGGAGGGCAAGTCTCATGCCAGCAGCCGCGTAATTCCAGCTCCAGTAGCGTCCACTAAAGCTGCTGCAGTTAAAAAGCTTTTATAAGGATCAAGCTCGGCTGTCCACCGCAAGGCATCCTACTGCCAGTCCCAGCCCCTATGCCTTGGGGTGGCTCCTGATGCTCTTCACTAAGTATACCATGGTCCCGAAGCATTTCCTTTGAAAAAATTAAGTGTCTAAACTACAGGTGGTGCAGCTTGCTTAACAGCCGGGATAATCCGCTCACTAGCAGACACTGCTACTAGGCACAAAGTATTTCCTGGGCTAGATGCAGTTAAAAATTTGTAATTAGATACTGTCGTTGGATGCTGAGAAAGCATTCCATAGAGTCTCCTGGCACGCCATATATGATTCTCTTAAAAAGCTTGGGGTAGGGGTCTAGGGGACCCTTTTATAGCCAAAATCACGGCCCTGTATCGCAATACGTCACCTAGGCTGAAGATAAATGGAACTGTAGCACCCTGAGGGCTCGGTTGCTACAGACGTATTGCACCTCACCCAGAGGTGTGATATCTCACTCTCAGGTAAGGATGGAGTGTGGATCAGGACCGGACACCTGCATGCATTACACCACATTGCCGTGGGGCAGGGCGACCAATATGCCCCTGAGATGGGCACGACAGTCCCTGTCCCTGGCTGGAGTGGGGGGAGGGAACACTGAGGAAGGGGAACCCTGTAGTGCAGGAGCAGGGAGGAAGCAGTTCCTGGGTGCATTGAGAAGGGAGTATTAAAGGTGGGCACCATCTTAGTTCAGTGCAGAGAAGTCTGAGCAGAAGTGGCAGGGAGCAGGGGCTCTGCATGAGCTCTGCTCCGGAGGCGGGCCTAGTAACAGAGGCCCAGGCCTGGAAGAGGGAGAAGGAAGGAAGAGGAGCGGAGAAGGCTCCAGGAACGAGGAATGAAGGGATCCCAGGGGTGCGGACGGGCGAGTCGCCACCGCACGCCCGAATCCACCTGCGTGGAGGGGTCAGGCCAAAGGGGGAGACCGGTCCCCGAACTAGTGGAGGCAGGAAACGACCCTCAGCTAGAAACCGGAGGCTCTGACATTTTATGTGGCGCAGCCCCTCGCTACACCCGCTAGGAAGGCACCACATAGGGTCAGGGAAACTGGCGCCAAGTTTACCAAGAGGAGGCCCGAGGCAGCCGGACAGAAGTGTTGGTAAGAAAGGCCAGACAAAGGACACACAAAGGGGGTCCTGTGAAGTGCTCCAAAGTTATCTGGGAGTTGTCTGAGCCCCTCACCTGGTGAGCACAGTACGACGTGGACAGCCGTTACCTGCAGACGTGGTCTGGATAATAAGAACTGTGAGTAAAGGCCCTGAACTGCATCACTGACGTGTCGTTACTGCTGCTGCCCTGCACCATCACCCCCATCCTCCGCATACACTGCCCTGAGGCTATACTCCTCCCGTGGGGAGTTATGCTACGCTCTGCTGCACCCACAACACCAGCCTCAGTGGTCTGCCCTGTAGCGGCGGTTCACTCTGACCGCAATCCACGGGTGGCGTAGTCGGACATTTAAACATGAAAACCACATAAATAGTTCCACCACTGGTTTGACCGCCCTGAGCCACGGAACTGGGTCGCCGCCACGAAGACTACAACCACCAGCATCCACCAAAAAGGGTCCGGCTCCGGGTGTCCCAAGGCCCAGGGGGTGCGTCAGAACATTTTCATCACCTTTCACAATCACCAATGGGACAAGGCAGTGATGTCCTCTGTCCCCTCTCTTATACATCCTAGTGACGGAGCACCTGCTCTCATCAATTCGCCATAACTCCAATATTAGGTGGATTGAGGTGGGAGGCACCGAGTACAAGTGCTCTCTATTTGCTGATGATGTCCTAGTATATATCACTCAATCACATATATCCATCCATGCTGTTATGGCTGAAATAGATCACTTTGTTACATGGTAAAATTTTAAAATCAATGCAGCGAAGTCTGAGGCCCTCGATGTCTCACTCCCCAAATCCATATAGGATTCCATCCAGTCCAACTTTCCCTTTGCCTGGCCCTCACAGGGTATCAAATACTTAGGAATTCCTATTCATAGAGACCTCTCCCATCTATGTTATCTTAATTTTGGGCCCTTTATTGAACAACTCCATACAGACCACGGTTGGCAAGTTAGAACTGTAAGATTCACTACCTGAACCACTGGTGTTTTGTGGAAAAGCACATGTACACTGCGTTCCAAATTATTATACAAAAAGTGTTTAGGAGTGATAAGGGAAGAATTTGTTTGTTTGTCAGTTAAACTCATTGATGGTGATGTGTGTCAGGGCTCTTTATATCACTGTAAGCAATTGCAGACACCTGTGCTAATTAGTTTGGCAGGTGTGTCCAATGAAAGGCAAGACTACTTAAGAAGGCTTTCTCACATTATTAAGCAGCCTACATTTTCTGCCAAAATGGGAAAGAAAAAGGATGTGTCGGCTGCTGAGAAGCAACAAATTGTGGAGTGTTTAGGTCAAGGCATGACTACAATCAACATTGTGCGATGATCAGGATGAAGTGTCTTGGCAATCAAGAAGTATGTAGCTGATTCACAGTACACACGTGTGCGTGCTGATAAGGGCAAATTGAGGACTCTTTCCTACAGGCAATTACGTCAGGTTGAAAGAGCAGCGGCAAAAAAGCCTTGTCATAGCAGCAGACAAGTTTTTGAAGCTGCTTGTGCCTCCAACGTCCCCCGAACAACAAGATGCAGGGTCCTTCAGAGGTTTGCAGCTGTGCATGCGCCATCCTGTCGACCTCCTCTATCCACTTCACACAAGCAGAAACGGCTCCAGTGGGCCAAACATTACATGAAGACTGATTTCAAAACTGTTTTGTTCACGGATGAGTGCCGTGCAGCGCTCGATGGTCCAGATGGATGGAGTGGAGGATGGCTGGTTGATGGACACCCCACGCAAACACGGCTACAGCGCCAACAAGGAGGAGGTGGAGTAATGTTTTGGGCTGGAATCATGGGGAGAAAGATTGTCGGCCCCTTTAGGATCCCTGAAGGCGCTAAAGATGAACTCCATAATGTATGTGGATTTTCTCAAACAGCACTTCCTGCCATGGTTCAAGAAGAAGAACCGTGTATTTCACAGCAAGATCATTTTTCTGCATGATAATGCACCATCTCATGCTGCACATAAAACATCTGCATCTCTGGCTGATATGGGCATAAAAGGGGACAAACTTATGGTGTGACCCCCATGCTCCCCTGACCTCTACCCCATTCAGAACCTTTGGAGCATCATTAAAAGGACTGTCTATTATGGCGGGAGGCAGTTCACATCTAAGCAACAGCTCTGGGAGGGTATTCTGTCCTCATGCAAAACAATTGAAGCAGAAACCATCCAAAACCTGACAAATTCAATGGACGAGAGAGTTCAGAAGCTCCTTTCGAACAAGGGGTCCTATGTGAAAATGTAACATCACCTAGAATAAAGTTTTGAGTTGAAAACTGTTTCATTTCAGTTTCTAACAACCTGCTAATGCTTATAATTTCAAAAATGACCATTTTTTTGGTCTTTATTAAAATGAAAAGGTTGATCGAAAAGTTTGGGGGATCTAAGAGTGTGGCAACCCAGTAGTCATGATTACTTCGAATTCTGACAATATGAGGGTCATGCTGCAGGTAGTGCAGCAAGAAGGCACTTATGTGCCTTGCGCATCTCGGAGCCCCAAAATTATTTTCCGGGCTAGATGCAGCTAAAAATTATTTTTAATTTTAAATCTGCTGAAGCTTTAGTATAGATGGCCTAATAGGATCAGTGCTGCACACTGCTACAAAGCCCAAATAATTTTCCAGTCAAGATACAGATAAACATGATTAGTAATTTGAAAGCTTAAAACGGTTGGTAGGGTGATTTTAACCAATCATCAAGCTTTTACTCTCCCCAGGATGACACAGGGGTAGAAAAGTCGTTTCGGATCCATGATTTGTTCATCTTTATGAACGTGAGTCTGTCTACATTATCAGTGGAGAGCCGCGTGCGCTTATCTGTCAGCACACCACCAGCAGCGCTGAACACACGTTCAGACAGAACGCTGGCTGCGGGGCATGACAAGATCTCCAAGGCGTAAGTGGCTAGCTCCGGCCATTTATCCAGATTGGAAGCCCAAAAAGAGCAAGGGTCCAGTGACACAGTCGTGGCTTCAATGTTTACTTGGAGATACTCCTGTACCATCGTCTCTAGGCGTTGACTATGTGTCAGACTTCTTGTCTCCTGTGGCCTTGCAAAGGATGGGCTAAAAAAGTGGTGAAATGATTCCGCAAAATTGATGTTACCAGCAGATACTGTGGTTCTGTTACGGTTTGAGTGCTGAACACTTGACGGTCCCACGGTTGGCAAGTTGGAACTGTGAGATTCACTACGTGCACCACTGGTATTTTGTGGAAAAGCACATGTAAGATTCTGCAACAGTCTCTGCTGATACTCCTGCATGCGTGCATCCCTTTCTATGGCAGGAATAATTTCTGCAAATTTACTTTTGTACCGGGGATCTAACAGTGTGGCAACCCAGTAGTCAGGATTATTTCTAATTGTCACAATTCGAGGGTCATGTTGCAGGTAGTGCAGCAAGAAGGCACTCATGTGTGTTGCGCATCCAGGAGCACCAAGTCCCTGTTGTGTTGGTGGCGAGGTAACAATCATGCTTCCTTCCTCTGTCCTCTCCCCCCAACCTCGCACAACAGAAATGTGATCAAGGTCTCCCTCATCTGATGAGTCTTCCATCAGTTCGTCCTCCACTTCTTCCTGGGCTCCTGCACCTTCCTCACTAGTTTGGCTGCTACCATGCGCCCTGGTAAAACCATCTCCCCCACCCTCACATGCCTGCCGCCTTGGTGCTGCCGACCGTCTGGACCTTGCAGATGTTAGCCCTTCCGCATACAACTCCTCCTCCTCTACTTCCTCCACCTCCTCTTGTGCCACCACCTGACTCCGAATTCTGTTTAACATGTGCTCCAGCATGTAAATCACCGGAATAGTCATGCTGATAATGGCATCGTCAGCACTAAACATCTTCGTCGCCATTTCAAAACTGTGCAGAAGGGTGCATAGGTCCCTGATCTGAGACCACTCCTCCAGCGTGATTTGCCCCACCTCTGAATCTCGTTGGCCCAGGCTATACGTCAGAACGTATTGCACCAGGGCTTGTCGGTGCTGCCACAGTCGCTGCAACATGTGCAGAGTTGAATTCCACCGGGTAGGCACATTGCATTTTAGCCGGTGAAGTGGCAGGCCCAACGACTTCTGTAGAGATGTAAGTCGCTGAGCTGCGGGATGCGAACGGCGGAAGTGAGCACACAGCGACCGTGCCCTCTGCAGAAGGCCATCTAGTCTGGGATAGTGGGCTAAAAATTGCTGGACAACCAGGTTCAACACGTGAGCCATACAAGGCACGTATGTGACATTGCCCCGGCGAAGGGCCGCACCCAGGTTTGCAGCATTGTTGCACACGGCCTTCCCTGGTTTCAGGTCCAGTGGAGACAACCATTCATGAAATTGGTTCTCCAGAGCTGACCACAACTCCTCAGCTGTGTGACTCACATTTCCCAGACATTTCAATGTAAAAACCGCCTGATGACGTTGAGCCCTACTGCCAGCATAGTAAGGAGGTGTGCAGGATCCCTTCTGCGCAGTTAGAAAGCTTGTGGCATGACCAGACAGGCTTTGGGTGCAGGTGGAAGACCGAGAGGAGGTTGAGGAGGCAGAAGCAGTGGAGGAACTTTGACACAAAGAGGATTGACGCACAACTCGTGGGGACGGCAAGACTTGGACAGCAGCCCCTTGTCCTGCTGTCACCATAGTTACCCAGTGCCCAGTCAGCGACATGTAACGCCCCTGTCCATGCCTACTCGTCCAAGTGTCTGTGGTGAAATGCACCCTGTCACACACAGAGTTTCTCAAAGAAGCGGTGATGTTGTGTGCGACATGCTGGTGGAGCGCAGGCACACCTTTCTTTGAGAAGTAGTGCCGACTGGGCATCTGGTACTGGGGCACTGCGACGGACATAAGGTCTCGAAAATCCTCTGTGTCCACCAGGCGGAAAGGCAGCATTTCTGTAGCCAAGAGCTTGCAGATGGTGAAATTCAACCTCTTAGCTTTCTCATGGCTAGGAGGAAATGGTCTTTTACTTGTCCACATCTGAGGGACCGAGGGCTGGCTATTGTGCTTAGACGGGGTTGATAAGGGTGTCCCCGGCAAACTGCCGGTCTGTGAGAAAGATGCAGGCGGACATGTTAGGTTGCCTTGATCCAAAGGTGGTGCTATCGATGTCGGACAGCGCTCAACACCAGCTGGTGTTACCACCTCCAAAGAAAATGATGACCTGCCAATCACGCTGGCTGTTGCGGGTAAAGAGGTGGCAGGTCTGCGCCCCAAAACAGGTGTGAATGCTGTCCCCCCAGTCACAGAGGATGAAGAGGCCGCGGATGCACAAGATATGGCAGACGGTGATTGGCCCGGCCGGCTAGGCCGCATTGTAGCACACTGAGCTTCCCACTGCAACTTATGCTTCATGTCCATGTGCCGGTTCATGCATGAAGTACTCAAACTATGTATTTTTTGGCCTCTACTTAGCTTTTGCTGACAAATGTTACAGATAACACGAGTTGGGTCATCTTTATCGATCTGAAAAAATGCCCAGGCTATGCAAGGCTTAGCACCCATGCGACCTGAAGAGCCACCACGACTTGTGGTGAGAGGCAGAGTTGTGTTTGAGGATGCAGTTGTTGACGTGCTTCCAGTACTACGTCTCTGTCCAGGAAGGCGCAACCTGACCTCGTCGTCACTAGCATCTTACTCCACCTCCTCTGCTGACCTCATCTCTTGGCTGACTGTGGGTTGACAGTAAGTGGGATCTCCGACCTCATCATCATCACCCTGTGCGTTATCACACCCGTCGTCATCAGAGCCAACCTGTTCCTGCCCTGACAAAAAACTAAAGTTGTCGCTCCAATCAGGTATTTGAGTCTTATCATCGTCTTCCTCATTGTCTCCACCAACAGGAGTTACAGTTTTGGAATGAGGGTCTACATTATGGTCAGAACCTTCTGCGTCTGGTCCTGGATCCGACTCATAAAGATTCTGGGCATCAGTGCAGATCATTTCCTCGTCTGGATTCACAGAAGCGCTGGAGTCGACCTCTGATTCCCAGGCTATAGTATGAGTAAACAGCTCTGCAGACTCAACCATCTGTTCTACCTCATACTCAGATGGGCAGCTGGAGATTTGGGAGCTGTGAGGAAGCAAGTGCGATTTGGGTGACACCTTTGAGGACTGGAGTATTTGTGATGTTGAAGTTGATGTGGAGGAGAGCCCACTTAAAGGAGTACTTGATATCCGTTGAAGCACCTGCTGTTTTTGTGCCTCATCTGGAATTTGTAGCGATTGGCGTGGCCGTAAGAAAGGGATCTTATCACATTGTCCGCTAAAAGAAGTAGACATTTTAGTTTGGCTGGAAGATGGTCTTTCTTCTGCAGATGTTACTGTTGCTATAACACCTACCCCATGGACACAACCTTTTTTCCCCTTCCCAACACGCCTATTCCGCTTTCCACCAGCAGCAGGCCTTTTTCCACTCATTTTGGTGGTTAACTAATTCACAACTCTGGAGTTGTTTGCACAAAAAAACAATGGATGGTAACCGAGCAGAGCTGAGTGGCCAAACTGTGGTATTAGGCCAAAACTATTGGCTGGGTTAGATGCAGAAAAAAATTATTTTGAATTTGCAATCTGATGGAGGTCAGTATAGATGGACTAATACAAATAGTCCCACACACTGCTAGAAGCCCAAATATTTTTTCAGAGGTACTGTAGATGCAGATAAAAATTATTTTTAATTTGCAACCTGATGGAGGTCAGTATAGATGGACTAATAGACCAAGTCCCACACACTGCTAGAAGCCCAAATATTTTTTCAGAGCTAGATGCAGAAAAAAATTATTTTTAATTTGCAACCTGATGGAGGTCAGTATAGATGGACTAATAGACCAAGTCCCACACACCGCTAGAAGCCCAACTATTTTTTCAGAGCTAGATGCAGAAAAAAATTATATTCAATTTGCAACCTGCTGGAGGTCAGTATAGAAGGACTAATAGAACAAGTCCCACACACTGCTAGAAGCCCAAATATTTTTTCAGAGCTAAATGAAGAAAAAAATTATTTTTAATTTGCAACCTGATGGAGGTCAGTATAGATGGACTAATAGACCAAGTCCCACACACTGCTAGAAGCCCAAATATTTTTTCAGAGCTAGATGCAGAAAAAAATTATTTTTAATTTGCAACCTGATGGAGGTCAGTATAGATGGACTAATAGACCAAGTCCCACACACCGCTAGAAGCCCAAATATTTTTTCAGAGCTAGATGCAGAAAAAAATTATTTTTAATTTGCAACCTGATGGAGGTCAGTATAGATGGACTAATAGACCAAGTCCCACACACTGCTAGAAGCCCAAACATTTTTTCAGAGCTAGATGCAGAAAAAAATTATTTTTAATTTGCAACCTGATGGAGGTCAGTATAGATGGACTAATAGACCAAGTCCCACACACCGCTAGAAGCCCAAATATTTTTTCAGAGATAGATGCAGAAAAAAATTATTTTTAATTTGCAACCTGATGGAGGTCAGTATAGATGGACTAATAGACCAAGTCCCACACACTGCTAGAAGCCCAAATAATTTTTCAGAGCTAGATGCAGAAAAAAATTATTTTTAATTTGCAACCTGATGGAGGTCAGTATAGATGGACTAATAGACCAAGTCCCACACACCGCTAGAAGCCCAAATATTTTTTCAGAGCTAGATGCAGAAAAAAATTATTTTTAATTTGCAACCTGATGGAGGTCAGTATAGATGGACTAATAGACCATGTCCCACACACTGCTAGAAGCCCAAATATTTTTTCAGAGCTAGATGCAGAAAAAAATTATTTTTAATTTGCAACCTGATGGAGGTCAGTATAGATGGACTAATAGACCAAGTCCCACACACCGCTAGAAGCCCAACTATTTTTTCAGAGCTAGATGCAGAAAAAAATTATATTCAATTTGCAACCTGCTGGAGGTCAGTATAGAAGGACTAATAGAACAAGTCCCACACACTGCTAGAAGCCCAAATATTTTTTCAGAGCTAAATGAAGAAAAAAATTATTTTTAATTTGCAACCTGATGGAGGTCAGTATAGATGGACTAATAGACCAAGTCCCACACACTGCTAGAAGCCCAAATATTTTTTCAGAGCTAGATGCAGAAAAAAAATATTTTTAATTTGCAACCTGATGGAGGTCAGTATAGATGGACTAATAGACCAAGTCCCACACACTGCTAGAAGCCCAAATATTTTTTCAGAGCTAGATGCAGAAAAAAATTATTTTTAATTTGCGACCTGATGGAGGTCAGTATAGATGGACTAATAGACCAAGTCCCACACACTGCTAGAAGCCCAAATATTTTTTCAGAGCTAGATGCAGAAAAAAATTATTTTTAATTTGCAACCTGATGGAGGTCAGTATAGATGGACTAATAGACCAAGTCCCACAAACCGCTAGAAGCCCAACTATTTTTTCAGAGCTAGATGCAGAAAAAAATTATATTCAATTTGCAACCTGCTGGAGGTCAGTATAGAAGGACTAATAGAACAAGTCCCACACACTGCTAGAAGCCCAAATATTTTTTCAGAGCTAAATGAAGAAAAAAATTATTTTTAATTTGCAACTTGATGGAGGTCAGTATAGACGGACTAATAGACCAAGTCCCACACACTGCTAGAAGCCCAAATATTTTTTCAGAGCTAGATGCAGAAAAAAATTATATTCAGTTTGCAACCTGATGGAGGTCAGTATAGATGGACTAATAGAATGATGCTATGCCCAAAAGATTTTACTTCACTAGGTGCAGTAAAAAAATTGGTATTCTATACACAGGTGTTATATCTTGCAACACAGATAGGCTACTCCACTGACTAACACACTCTGCAATAGGCCAAAAAGGATTAGCTTTGCTAGATTCAGCCAAATGCTGTGAAAAAAACTTGCACAGCACTGGCACAGACCTGCCTGGCAAAAACTGATAGGAACTCATGTAACCTAGTCCTGAAAAGGACTCCAATTACAATTAGTCTTTACTCCCACAACCTATCTATTTAAGAGCACAGACCTCCCTGATAAAAGTCGTAGGAAATGCTGTAACCTAGTCCTTAAAAGGACTGCAATCACAACTATTCCCTACTCCCAAGCTATCTGTATATTTGTGCGAAAATTGGCTTGAAATTAACAAGGTATAGCGCACACAGCAACAGCGGTGCCGTCTAACACGCAGCTGCAGCAGTGAGAAAATGGTGGCGACGGGGAAAATGGCTTGGTCTTATAGGGCAAGGACATGTGACATACACTGCCAATCACACATGCCCTTGCTTGTGTGAAAAAAAGCACTTCGCTCCGTGTGTGCGCTGCTGATAGGCTGACAGATTGCACCTCCCCACTGCAAATGCGGGAAAGAGAAAAAAAAATGGAGATCTTCATTGTTCCTGCAGAGATCCATCCCCTGCCCCTCCCCCCACCCCGCTGTACACTCAAACTGCGTATTAACATTAATTTTCATCATTACTGAGAAAAAATCCAGTTATGATTTTGGTGCACGAACAGTTATCGAACATAACCTCGAACAGCCGAATTTTTCTCAAATTGTTCGTGTTCGCCGAACGGCTCGAACACCGCCCAAAACAGCTCGAATTTGAGATTGGCGAACAGTTCGAGTAGAACAACGCTCATCTCTATCAACGTCCATATCCACGTCCCACCGCAGCATTCAATTGTCCATATCCCAGACCTTTGAACGAAAGCGCAAATTCGCAGCCAACGCCCCACAGGCCACAGTCCTAAATTCCCGTATTTCACGACTGCTTGCATTGGAAATGCTGCCTTTTAGGCTGGTGGAGACGGATTCCTTCCGCAACCTTATGGCGGTGGCCATCCCTCGGTGCTTGGTCCCCAGCCGACACTATTTTGCCCGGTGTGCCATCTCTGCACTACACAAGCACGTGTCCCAAAACATCTGCCGTACCCTCAAAAAGGCAGTTACTGGGAGAGTCCACCTGACAACGGACATGTGGACAAGTGCTTGTGGCCAGGGACTGTACATCTCCCTGACGGCACACTGGGTAAACATAGCGGAAGCCGGGACTCAGTCGGACCTTGGGATGGAACACATCCTCCCCACACTGAGGATTGCGGGCCCTATATCAGTCAGAGTTGCCCCCACAGTGTACAGCTCTGGCGCATCATCCTCCTCCTCATGTTCAGCCTCCATCTCAGATATCACCACATCAGTTACAAGCTAAAAGCACTGCAGTAATGCCTCAGCCAAGCGGCAACAGGCTGTGCTGAAACTCATAAGCTTAGGTGATAAACCTCACACTGTTTGTGAGTTGTGGACAGCTGTGAAAGAGCAGGCAGATCTGTGGCTGAGACCGCTGAACCTACATCCAGGCATGGTCGTGTGTGACAATGGCCGTAACCATGGCTCTGAGGCGAGGCGAGATCACACACGTACCATGGCTGGCTCATGTGCTTAACCTCATGGTTCAGCGGTTTCTTAAATTGTACCCCGAGTTGCCAGATCTGCTCGTCAAAGTACGCCGCCTGTCAGTTCATTTTTGGAAGTCGGCTACAGCTTCCGCCGCCCTTGCTGTGTAGCAGCAGCGTTTGCAGATTCCGGCAAACCGACTGGTGTGTGATGTCCCCACAGGTTGGAATTCTACCCTCCACATGTTGCAAAGGATTTGTGAGCAGAAGAGAGCAGTTGTGGAGTACCAGCTGCAACAAGGCCGTCGATATTCAGGTCAGACTCCACACATAAGACCTCAGGAGTGGACCTGGATGTCTGACATATGTACCATCCTGACAAACTTTGAGGAGTCCATCAAGATGGTGAGTGGTGATGACGCCATCATTAGCATCAGCATCCCACTTGTCTGTCTTTTGCAACCCTCTCTGTAGAGAATTAAAGAGGAGGCATTGCAGCCAGAGTATGATGAGATGGATCAAGAAGCCGTAATGGGCAATTACACACAGCCAAGCCTCATCTCATCCCAACGTGCATTGGTGGACAATGGGGGATATAATGAGGAGGAGGACAAAGAACAGGAGCTGGTATCATGCGCTCTAGATGGTAGTACCTGCACAACTGTCATACCATCGGTTCAACGTGGGTGGCCTGAGGAGAGGGGGGAGGAGGAGGAGGAGGAGGAGAGCATGGTCAGTCGTCATCTTGGTGAGGACACGGAAGTCTTGCCCATTACCAGTCTGGCACGCATGGCTGACTTTATGTTACGCTGCCTTAACCGAGACCCTCACATTGTCTAAATGTTGGGTGACAGTCATTACAGGTTGGTGACACTTTTAAACCCCCGCTACAAGGAGAAATTTCACTCTCTTATTCCTGAGGTGGAGAGGTCTACAAATATGGGGCAGTACCAGAAGGCCCTTGCTGCAGAACTGTTAAGAAAATTCCCATCTCAACACGCTAGCGGCAGAGGTCACAGTTCGTTGCCCAACCAAGGCGTACAGGCGAGAGAGACGCAACTCCTATCCAGCAGAGGCAGGGGAACACTGTCAACATTCTGGGACAGTTTTCTGTGACCCGCCCAGCTTAAAGGCCCTGAGACGCGGGGTACTCTCACAAGGAGTGGAAAGTTTCAAAAGATGGTGATGGAGTACCTTGCCAACCATACCAGCGTCCTCCGTGATTCCTCTGTGCCTTTTAATTACTGGGTATCCAAGCTAGACACTTGGAATGAACTCGCTGTGTACGCCTTGGAGGTCCTGGCCTGCCCTGCCGCTAGCGTGTTATCGGAGCGTGTTTTTATTGCCGCTGGGGGAATTATAACTGATAAGCGCACTCGCCTTTGAACTGACAATGCTGACAAGCTGACCCTTATCAAAATGAACAAGGGCTGGATTGGGCCAGACTTCTCATCACCACCAAATGACAGCAGAGTAACATAAAATCAAATCCACTGTGTTATTTCGGGAGGTGTATTCCCATGCATCGCTTCACACCCACACATGGGTATACGCTTCCTCAATTCGGCTGTTTTTTGCTCTTCTCCTTATCCTCAGCCTTCACCACCACTATACCACCAGGGTGACCATGGTCTCTGTTGCCAGCATTGCAAGTTCCTCCATCCTAATTTTTGGCAGCTTTTGCTTGGAAGGCATAGGCAAAGACTATGGGAGACTCACTCCCCAATAATGGGAATAATGTTTTAAATATGCTGTACAGCATGGCTCTTGTAAGGAGCATTGAATGTTCCTCCGTCCTAATTTTTGGCAGCTTTTGCTTGGAAGGCATAGGCAAATACTATGTGAGATCCACTCCCCAATTATGGGAATAATGTTTTTAATATGCTGTACTGCATGGCTCTTGTAAGGGGCATTAAAACCGTCTTGTTAAACCACTCTGAACTCCACGTCTCTTCCAGGGGGCATTAACACGGTCTTGTTAAGCTACTGTGACCTCCACGTCTCTTCCAAGGGGCATTGATATTGTATTTTTATTCCACTGGGACCTCCACCACTCTTCCAAGGGGCATTCATATAGTCTTTTTATTCCACTGGGACCTCCATGTCTCTTCCAAGGGGCATTAAAACCGTCTTCTAAAACGACTCTGAACTCCACGACTCTTCCAAGGGGCATTAAAACCGTCTTGTTAAGCTACTGTGACCTCTACGTCTCTTCCAAGGGGATTAAAAACTGTCTTGTTAAACCACTCTGAACTCCACGTCTCTTCCAAGGGGCATTAAACCATCTAGTTAAGCTACTGTGACCTCCACGTCTCTTCCAAGGGGCATTAAAACCATCTTGTTAAATCACTCTGATCTGCACAGCTCTTCCAAGGGGCATTGAAATGCTGTTTTTAATTACCTCTAACCTCCACCACTCTTCCAACGGGCATTGCATTTCCTCCTAATTTTAGTCAGCTTTTGCTTTTCAATGCATAGGCGAACACTAAGGGGGACCCACTCCCCAATAATGGGTAGATGGTTTTTAGTACGCTGTAATCCACATCTGTTTCAGGGGGCATTGCAGTTCCTCATAATTTTTGGAAAGCCTTCCATTCACTGCTTAGGCCAACAGTGTACAGGAGGCCCAGTTGCTATAAATGGATAAAACTGTTTAGTTAAGGCCCTCTGACCTCCATGTCACTTCCAAGGGGCATTGAAGTGCCTCAAAATTTTTGGTAGGCATTGCATTCACTGTGTGCCCTATAACTGTGTAGCCGAACTGCTCCTTTTGGTACAGAAACATATCCTACAAGACATGTGTGGTTGACTGGCCTGATATTGATGTGAAAGGTCCCTGTTCCTCCTGCTCTTTCTCCATTGCCACCACCTCATCCATCATTCATCACCTGAAGATTTGTTTTAACGGGAGTCATAGAACTGGGATAGTAGCAGGAAAACATCCAGCAATCCTCGGAGGAGGTAGGATATAGAATCATAGAATCATAGAATGGTAGAGTTGGAAGAGACCTCCTGGGTCAACTGGTCCAACCCACTGCTCAAAGCAGGATTCACTAAATCATCTCAGACAGATGTCTGTCCAACCTCTGTTTGAAGACGTCCATTGAAGGAGAACTCACCACCTCTTATGGCAGCCTGTTCCACTCATTGATCACCCTAACTATCAAAAAGTTTTTTTTAATATCTAATTTGTGTCTCCTCCCATTCAGTTTCATCCCATTGCTTCTAGTCTTTCCTTGTGCAAATGAGAATAAAGATGATCCTTCTACAATGTGAAAGCCCTTGAGAGATTTGTAGACAGCTATTAAGTCTCCTCTCAGTCTTCTTTTTTGCAAGCTAAACATTCCCAAATCCTGTAACCGTTCCTCATAGGACATGGTTTGCAGACCGGTCACCATTCTGGTCGCTCTTCTCTGAACTTGCTCCAGTTTGTCAATGTCTTTTTTAAAATGTGGTGCCCAAAACTGGACACAGTATTCCAGATGAGGTCTGACCAAAGAGGAGTAAAGTGCGATAATGACTTCACGTGATCTAGACTGTATGCTTCTATTAATACATCCCAGAATTGTATTTGCCTTTTTTGCTGCTGCATCACACTTTTGACTCAGGTTCAGTCTATGATCTATTAGTATACCTAAGTCTTTTTCACATGTGCTGCTGCTTAGCTCTATTCCTCCCATTCTGTATATGCTTTTTTCATTTTTATCGCCCAGATGTAGTACTTTGCATTTTTCCCTGTTAAAAACCATTCTGTTAATTGCTGCCCACTTCTCCAGTTTATTTAGGTCTTTTTGAAGCCTCTCTCTCTCTCTTCTCTAGTGTTAGCTATCACTCCTAGCTTTGTGTCATCAGCAAATTTAATCAGTTTACCGTCAATTCCTTCATCTTAATCATTGATAAAGATGTTGAACAATACAGGTCCCAGGACAGAGCCCTGTGGTACCCCACTTGAGACATTCATCCAACTGGATGTGAAGCCATTACGACCACTCTTTGAGTCCGATCACTAAGCCAGTTATGAATCCACCTAACAGTTGCCTTGTCCATTCCATACTTGGTAATTTTTTCAATAAGGATGGTGTGAGATACTTTGTCAAATGCTTTGCTGAAGTCAAGATATAATATATCTACAGCATTTCCCTCATCCACCCAGTCAGTGATTCTGTCATAGAAGGAAATTAAGTTAGTCTGACATGACTTGTTAGTTACAAACCCATGCTGACTCTGGTTAATCACTTCATTCTTATCCAGGCACTTACATACATCTTGTTTAATAATTTGTTCAAAGATTTTTCCTGGTATAGAAGTCAGACTTACCGGCCTATAGTTCCCTGGGTCCACCTTCTTCCCCTTTTTGAAGATAGGAACAACATTTGCTCTTCTCCAGTCTTCTGTGACTTCCCCTGTTCTCCAAGAATTTTCAAAGATTATGGAGAGTGGTTCTAAAATTTCTTCTACAATCTCTTTCAGTACTCTGGGGTGTAATTCATCTGGACCTGAAGACTTGAACTCATTTATGTTAGCTAAATATTCCCTCACAGTCTTTCTGTTTACAGATAACCTGGATTCTTTTATTCCTTTATTAGGACAGTGAAGATCAGTTGATGTTACATTTTCTTTCTGAGAGAAAACTGATGCAAAATAAGAATTAAAAAGTTCAGCCTTCTCAACATCCTTTCTTACCATTTCACCATTTTCATCCTGTAAAAATCCTATAGCATCTTTGACTTTTCTTTTACTTTTGACATACCCCCAAAATCTTTTTTTATTGCTTTTGACATCTCTTGCAAGCCTTAATTCATTGTCAGCTTTAGCTAACCTGATACATGCCCTGCAGGTTCTGCAGACTACATTATAATCTTCTTTAGATATGCCTCCCTCTTTCCACTTGATAATCATTTCGTTCTTTCTTTTTATCATGTGTTTAAGTTCTGTGTTCATCCATCCTGGTTTCCTTAAATTCTTCCCATTCTTCCTACTTTTCGGGATTGTTAACGATTGTGCTTTGAGAATCTCATTTTTAAAAATTTCCCATCCTTCCTGGACATTTTTGTCCTTAAGGACATCCAGCCATTGGATCCCTCCTATTCTCTTTCTGAGTCGCTTAAAATCTGCCTTTCTGAAATCTAACCTTGAAGTTTGAGTCTTCACATGTCTTCCTCCTCTAGTTATCCAAAATTCTATAACAGCATGATCGCTGCCTCCTAGGGTCCCAGCCACTTTTACCTCCTCAACTATTTCCTCCTTGTTTATAAGGATTAGATCCAAAGTAGCAGATCCCCTTGTTTTCTCCCCTACCTTTTGGAAGATAAAGTTGTCAGCAAGAGAGGATAAATATTTGCTTGACCTGTTAGTTTTACTTGAGAGCGATTCCCAACAATTGTCTGGATAGTTGAAATCTCCCATGACCACTACATCATATTTTTTGGAGAACTTGGTCATTTGATATATAAAGAGTTCATCCATATCTTCAGTTTGCCCAGGTAGCCTGTAGTAAATGCCTACAATGGTGTCCTTTCCGTTGTTCTCTCCTTGTATTCTTACCCAAACAGTTTCCACAGAACTGCCAGTCTCTGAAGCTTCAATCTCTGTGCAGATATACACTTTTCTAACATACAAAGCGACACCTCCTCCTCATTTATCAAGTCTGTTTCTTGCAAATAAGTTGTATCCTTGTAGCCTTGTATTCCAATCATGTGTATCGTTCCACCAAGTTTCAGTGATTCCAATGACATCATATTTCTTTTCCTGCATTAGTAGTTCCAATTCTCCTTGTTTGTTGCCCATGCTTTGTGCATTTGTATAAAAACATTTTAGTTTGTGATTTGTTTCTCTTCCTCCCATATTTTTATTATTTAGATTTTTTGTCTTTGTTTCTTATTTCCACTTCCAGTAGCAGAGATCTCAATAGTATTTGTCAGCTGTATAGCTTTTTCTGGCCTTTTGCTTCCCTTCCCACATTGTTCTAGTTTAAAGCTCTCCTGATGAGTGTAGCAAGGAGTCTTCCAAATACACGTTTTCCAGTCTTCGCAAGGTGCACCACATCTCGAGCAAATAGTCCATCGTATAGGTAATTCATTCCGTGATCCAGAAATCCAAATCCTTGTTGACGGCACCATCGACTTAGCCAGTTGTTCACCTGTAGAATCTTATTCCACCTCATTGTTCCATGGCCATCCACTGGGAGGAAGGATGAGAAGACCACCTGCGCTCCCAGTTCTTTCACTTTCTTGCCTAAGTCTTCAAAGTCACTGCAGATGGTTTCCAGGTCCTTTTTTGCGGTGTCATTTGTCCCCACATGTATTATCTGGAATGGGTAGTGATCTGTAGGTCTGAAGAGTCTTGATTAGTGTTGAGCCACCCCCGTAGTGTTCGGGTTCGGTTCAGTTCGTCGAACACCGGGATGTTCGAGGAACTGTTCATCGAACTGTTCGTCGAACACCTTAGAACACCGTCGAACACCGTTAAAAGCAATGGCAGGCAAACAAAAACACATAGGAACACATAGAAAACACCTTCAAAGGTGTCCAAAAGCTGACAAACTGCTCAGAAGACGCTTTCTTTAAAAAAGCCGGCCGGCAATTCAGCAGCGGCATACACCGGTACCCGACAATTTAGACATGAAGGAATAGAGCATCACACATAGATTAGATAGATAGAAACATGTCAGTCACATATATATGAAGTACAGTGACAGTGTTGCTTACTGTACTTGTCATTTACTGCAAAGGATTTATTTAAAAAAATAATAGTGTTTTCATGCACCGTCTCTTTAAAAAAGCCGGCTGGCAATTCAGCATCTGTACTCGACAATTTAGAATAGAAGGAATAGAGAATCACACATAGATTAGATAGATAGAAACATGTCAGCCACATATATATGAAGTACAGTGACAGTGTTGCTTACTGTACTTGTCATTTAGTGTAAAGGATTTATTAAAAAATATAATAGTGTTTTCGTGCACCGTCTCTTTATAAAAGCCGGCCGGCAATTCAGCAGCGGTACCCGACAATTTATAACAGACAGAATAGAGCTTCACACATAGATTAGATAGATAGAAACATGTCAGTCACATATATATGAAGTACTGTGACAGTGTTGCTTACTGTACTTGTCATTTACTGCAAAGGATTTATTAAAAAAAATAATAGTGTTTTCATGCACCGTCTCTTTAAAAAAGCCGGCCGGCAATTCAGCATCTGTACCCGACAATTTATAACAGACAGAATAGAGCTTCACACATAGATTAGATAGATAGAAACATGTCAGTCACATATATAATAAGTACAGTGACAGTGTTGGTTACTGTACTTGTCATTTAGTATTAAAATAAAGGATTTATTATTAAAAAAAATTGGCGTGGGGTTCCCCGTAATTTTAGTCTCTAGCGGAGGTTAAGCAGACAGCTGGGGCAGATGTTTGAAGCCTGGGAAGGGGGTAATACCCACGGAGCTTCCCAGGCTACTAATATCAGCCCCCAGCTGAATACCTAGCCTTTACTAGCTATTAAAATGGGGGACCCCCCCAAAAAAAATGACGTGGGGTCCCCCTAATTTAATAGCTAGCAAAGGCTAGGCAGACAGCTGGGGGCTGATATTAATAGCCCAGGAAGGGAGCCATGAATATTGGCCCCCTCCCAGGCTAGAAACACCAGCCGTCAGCCACCCCA
The DNA here is from genome assembly GCF_046119375.1 of Phyllobates terribilis. NCBI lineage: Eukaryota > Metazoa > Chordata > Amphibia > Anura > Dendrobatidae > Phyllobates > Phyllobates terribilis. Next base: position 291,458,007 of record NW_027362761.1, read on the forward strand.
GAAATGGCGCATCCATAGGATGCGCCAATTCTGGCACTTAGCCTCTCTCTTCCACGCTGCCCTGGTGTGGTGGCAGGGGGTAATAGGGTTGGGGTTGATGTCAGCTTATAATGCCAGCTGACATCAAGCCCAGGTTAGTAATGGAGAGGCGTCTATAAGACACCCCCATTACTAACCCCATAGTCAAAGTTAAAAAAAAAACACAAACACCCAGAATAAAGTCCTTTAATTGAAATAAAGACACAATTCTTTATTGTTCTAAATTAAACCATACTTACCATCACGCCCATTCCAGCTGAAGCCAACGATCTCCTGCAATAAAAGAAAAATAATAAAGCAACCTCATCCTTACCTTTCCATGGTTCCCAGGACAGCTTCAGCTCTGCTACATCGAGATGACAGGCTGGACCGCAGCAGAACGCTGCCATCCAGCCTGTCATCCCGCAGACACTGAGAAGCGCAGACATTGGACATGAACTCGTCTCATCTTTATGCCGTCACAGCCAGACACTGCAGAGCGCAAGCATGCCTGCGCTTCTCAGTGTCTGCGGGATGACAGGCTGGATGGCAGCGTTCTGCTGCGGTCCAGCCTGTTATATGCGGTCCTTCTTTTATTGCAGGAGATCGTTGGCTTCAGCTGGAATGGGCGTGACGGTAAGTATGGTTTAATTTAGAACAATAAAGAATTGTGTCTTTATTTCAATTAAAGGACTTTATTCTGGGTGTTTGTGTTTTCTTTTAACTTTGACTATGGGGTTAGTAATGGGGGTGTCTTATAGACGCCTCTCCATTACTAACCTGGGCTTGATGTCAGCTGGCATTATAAGCTGACATCAACCCCAACCCTATTACCCCCTGCCACCGCACCAGGGCAGCGTGGAAGAGCGAGGCTAAGTGCCAGAATTGGCGCATCCTATGGATGCGCCATTTCTGGGGTGGCTGACGGCTGGTGTTTCTAGCCTGGGAGGGGGTCAATATTCATGGCTCCCTTCCTGGGCTATTAATATCAGCCCCCAGCTGTCTGCCTAGCCTTTGCTAGCTATTAAATTAGGGGGGACCCCACGTCATTTTTTTGGGGGGGTCCTCCATTTTAATAGCTAGTAAAGGCTAGGTATTCAGCTGGGGGCTGATATTAGTAGCCTGGGAAGCTCCGTGGGTATTGCCCCCTTCCCAGGCTTCAAACATCTGCCCCAGCTGTCTGCTTAACCTCCGCTAGAGACTAAAATTACGGGGAACCCCACGCCAATTTTTTTTAATAATAAATCCTTTATTTTAATACTAAATGACAAGTACAGTAACCAACACTGTCACTGTACTTATTATATATGTGACTGACATGTTTCTATCTATCTAATCTATGTGTGAAGCTCTATTCTGTCTGTTATAAATTGTCGAGTACAGATGCTGAATTGCCGGCCGTCTTTTTTAAAGAGACGGTGCATGAAAACACTATTATTTTTTTTAATAAATCCTTTGCAGTAAATGACAAGTACAGTAAGCAACACTGTCACAGTACTTCATATATATGTGACTGACATGTTTCTATCTACCTAATCTATGTGTGATTCTCTATTCTGTCTGTTATAAATTGTCGGGTACAGATGCTGAATTGCCGGCCGGCTTTTTTAAAGAGACGGTGCATGAAAACACTATTATTTTTTTTAATAAATCCTTTGCAGTAAATGACAAGTACAGTAAGCAACACTGTCACAGTACTTCATATATATGTGACTGACATGTTTCTATCTATCTAATCTATGTGTGAAGCTCTATTCTGTCTGTTATAAATTGTCGGGTACCGCTGCTGAATTGCCGGCCGGCTTTTTTAAAGAGACGGTGCACGAAAACACTATTATATTTTTTAATAAATCCTTTACACTAAATGACAAGTACAGTAAGCAACACTGTCACTGTACTTATTACATATGTGACTGACATGTTTCTATCTATCTAATCTATGTGTGATTCTCTATTCCTTCTATTCTAAATTGTCGGGTACAGATGCTGAATTGCCAGCCGGCTTTTTTAAAGAGACGGTGCATGAAAACACTATTATTTTTTTTGATAAATCCTTTACACTAAATGACAAGTACAGTAAGCAACACTGTCACTGTGCTTCTTATATGTGTGACTGACATGTTTCTATCTATCTAATCTATGTGTGAAGCTCTATTCTTTCGGTTCTAAATTGTCGGGTACCGGTGTATGCCGCTGCTGAATTGCCGGCTTTTCATGTTTCACTGTGAGCACTGTTCCCATCGATTTGGGCAATCACTGTAATGCCACAACCACCATGGCTGTGGCATTACAGTGAGTGGCAGACAATCCCTGCATGATTGGTGCTCTAAATAACGCCAGACATGCAGGACACGCTTTTGGTGCACGAACAGTTATCGAACAAAACCTCGAACAGCCGAATTTTTTGCAAATCGTTCGGGTTCGTCGAACAACTCGAACACCGCCCAAAACAGCTCGAATTTGAGATTGGCGAACAGTTCAAGTCGAACACCGCTCATCTCTAGTCTTGATATCCTGTCAGATACAACTTTAATGTTTGCTCCTGGAAGACAGCACATTTCTCTTGAGGTTATGTCTGGTCTGCAGATAGCGGCCTCTGTTCTTCTCAACAGGGAATCCCCCATGACCACCACTCTCCGTTTTTTCTTCACAACATTTTTCTTTCTCCATCCAGGAGGATTCTGAGGATATGCGCCAAAACGCTGACCACCTCAGGCCTAGCCGTTACTATATACAGTACAGACCAAAAGTTTTGGACACAACTTCTCATTTAAAGATTTTTCTGTATTTTCATGACTTTGAAAATTGTACATTCACACTGAAGGCATCAAAACTATGAATTAACACATGTGGAATTATATACTTAACAAAAAAGTGTGAAACAACTGAAAATATGTCTTATATTCTAGGTTCTTGAAAGTAGCCACCTTTTGCTTTGATGACTGCTTTGCACACTCTTGGCATTCTCTTGATGAGCTTCAAGAGGTAGTCACCGGAAATGGTCTTCCAACAATCTTGAAGGAGTTCCCAGAGATGCTTAGCACTTGTTGGCCCTTTTGCCTTCACTCTGCGGTCCAGCTCACCCCAAACCATCTCGATTGGGTTTAGGTCTGGTGACTGTGGAGGCCAGGTCATCTGGCGTTGCACCCCATCACTCACCTTCTTGGTCAAATAGCTCTTACACAGCCTGGAGGTGTGTTTGGGGTCATTGTCCTGTTGAAAAATAAATGATGGTCCAACTAAACGCAAACCGGATGGAATAGCATGCCACTGCAAGATGCTGTGGTAGCCATGCTGATTCAGTATGCCTTCAATTTTGAATAAATCCCCAAAGTGTCACCAGCAAAACACCCCCACACCATCACACCTCCTCCTCCATGCTTCACGGTGGGAACCAGGCATGTAGAGTCCATCCGTTCACCTTTTCTGCGTCGCACAAAGACACGGTGGTTGGAACCAAAGATCTCAAATTTGGACTCATCAGAATAAAGTACAGATTTCCACTGGTCTAATGTCCATTCCTTGTGTTCTTTAGCCCAATCAAGTCTCTTCTGCTTGTTGCCTGTCCTTAGCAGTGGTTTCCTAGCAGCTATTTTACCATGAAGACCTGTTGCACAAAGTCTCCTCTTAACAGTTGTTGAAGAGATGTGTCTGCTGCTAGAACTCTGTGTGGCATTGACCTGGTCTCTAATCTGAGCTGCTGTTAACCTGTGATTTCTGAGGCTGGTGACTCAGATAAACTTATCCTCAGAAGCAGAGGTGACTCTTGGTCTTCCTTTCCTGGGGCGGTCCTCATGTGAGCCAGTTTCTTTGTAGCGCTTGATGGTTTTTGCAACTGCACTTGGTGACACTTTCAAAGTTTGTCCAATTTTTGCACTGACTGACCTTCATTTCTTAAAGTAATGATGGCCACTTGTTTTTCTATACTTAGCTGCTTTTTTCTTGCCATAACACATTTCTAACAGTCTATTCAGTAGGACTATCAGCTGTGTATCCACCAGATTTCTGCACAACACAACTGATGCATGGGCGGCACGGTGGCTCAGTGGTTAGCACTGCAGCCTTGCAGCGCTGTGGTCCTGGGTTCAAATCCCACCAAGGACAACATCTGCAAGGAGTTTGTATGTTCTCCCTGTGTTTGCGTGGGTTTCCTCCGGGTTCTCCGGTTTCCTCCCACACTCCAAAGACATACTGATAGGGAATTTAGATTGTGAGCCCCGATGGGGACAGCGACGATAATGTATGTAAAGCGCTGCGGAATATGTTAGCGCTATATAAAAATAAAGATTATTAAAGATTATTATTATTGATGGTCCCAAACCCATTTATAAGGCAAGAAATCCCACTTATTAAACCTGACAGGGCACACCTGTGAAGTGAACACCATTTCCGGTGACTAATTCTTGAAGCTCATCAAGAGAATGCCAAGAGTGTGCAAAGCAGTCATCAAAGCAAAAGGTGGCTACTTTGAAGAACCTAGAATATAAGACATATTTTCAGTTGTTTCACACTTTTTTGTTAAGTATATAATTCCACATGTGTTAATTCATAGTTTTGATGCCTTCAGTGTGAATGTACAATTTTCAAAGTCATGAAATACAGAAAAATCCTTAAATGAGAAGGTGTGTCCAAACTTTTGGTCTGTACTGTACATGCGCTTGCATTTCAAGGAACAGAAAGCTAAGGAGATGGATAGCCTCATGATAATGAATAATTTACTCATTGTGTAGGAGGCCGACCACTGCTGCTGTCTACCTTCTGAACTTTGTGTTGAAGCCTGATTGACCCAGGACCCGCAATCCTCTATGTCTGGAGGATGTGTTGCATCCCAGTGTCCAACTGTGTCCCGGCTTCCACAATATTAACCTAGTGTGAAGGCATCAGTGAGATGGACCATCCATGGCCACATTCACTTGTCCACGTGTTTGTAGTTAGGCTGTCCTTCCCACTAAATGCTTTGGGGAGGGCACAGGTAATGTTTTGGTATGCGCGCTTTTGAATAAGGTGCACCGGGACAAATAGGGGAGGCTGGGGACCATTTATGGACACCCGGCCATCCCCAGGCAGCTGGGCACCGTGTGTGGGCACCCGGCTGGGGACCAAGCGTGGACACCCGGCCGCTGGGCGGCTGGGGACTGAATATGGATACCAAGCCGCTGACACAGCCATGACGTGGTGGCCAGATTCCGCCTCCACATGCCTAAAAGGCCCAATTTCAAGTGCAAGCAAGCTAGCAGTATGGTATTGCAGCCTTGGGGTGGGTGGGTGGCAGGCTGCATACTTGCGCTTGCATTGCAAGGAATGGGGAGGTACAATTGAACACTGCCCTGGGACAAGGACTTGAACGGGGATAGTTGCAAGTCTACATCTTCTGATGTGGCAAGGATCACTTCTGATGGGCACACTTTTAGGCAGTGACCTGGGTGTCAGAGATGCTTCCAGGGGTCTTCCCCATGCTGTTTCCATATCTTTTCAGCACTGTATGCATGTGTCACACAGCACATGGCCAGATAAGGTTGTAAAATGTTAAAATGACATTTCCAAGGGAATGCAATTGTCACGGTTGAAAGCAATACAAAAGTGCAAAAACGCATAAAAAATGCTACTTGTGAACATAGCCCAAGGTGTGGAGGAGTATTTTTTGGGGGGGTTATTTATTTTACCTTATACACAAGTCTTTACCCTATTTCACAGGAAAACAGTTTCAGTTTCGTTTTTGCATGTTTTATTGTGAGCCCGTAAAAGTGGCTTAATACCTCTGACCACGTTGTTGACAGCAGTGACCTGGGGGTCAAAAGCGCTTCCTGGGGCGATCTCCATGCTGTCCCCATGTCATTTGAGTACTGTCACTATAGTTTTGGGCACGTTTTAGGCCTTCTACAGACTGCCGGGGGTGCCGCGGTGAAAATGCTCGGGTCTCCCATAGACTAACATTGGGCTCGTTGCTCGGGTCGAGCACCCGAGTATAACGTTGAGCTCAGCCCGAGGTTCGAGCACCCAAGCATTTTAGTGCTCGCTCAACAATAGTTGTTACCAGTTTTGAGCTGATGGCACTGCTGGACATCTTCCGGTTTCAAAGGGAAGCATGATGGATTTTTCATCTGCTGCACTAAATTTGTTTGGATGGCCTTTTCTTAGTGCTTCTGACGCGCCCCCTGGGCCGTGGGGTACTCACTATCTGGGCCGGTCGTTGCTAGGAGAGATATGACAGTGGCGGTGACCCGGTCTGTGACTCAGGGCGGTCAATAAAAGGGGAATTTGGGAAAGGGGATTATAGTTTTTATATAATGTTCGTGACGCCAAGTTGACGCGCCCCCTGGGCCGTGGGGTACTCGGTGCCGGGCCGGTCGTTGCTAGGGGACATGTCACAGTTGCCGTGACCCGGTCTGTGACCCAGGGCGATCAATAAAAGGGGATATTTACAGGGGATTTATAGTTTTTATATAAAGTTTGTGACGCCACCTGTGGTATGCGGCTAAAGGGAGCTGCCGCTGCGGAGCAGGTCCTCTGGAGGTGATGTTAGTGCAGAAGAGTTGGTTTAGCTCTCCACAGGCAGAGCTTAGCTCCAGGGCAGGAAGTGATGATTTTATAGATGTTGCTGTGCGGTGTAGTGCAGAGGATGGCGCAGTTAATAATCAGTCCACAACTTAATGGTGGTTTCCTCTTATCTTTACTTGCGGTGGTTATGCAGACCGGGGCACGGGTACTAGCTGGTAGTAGAGGTCCGGGCGGCCTGGAAGCAAGTTGGGGAGCAGGTGGAGTTGTAGGCCTTCCCTTTGCGCTACCTCTTTGGCCTTCCTGCGTATAGCTATGCTGCGGCCCTCGTCCCTGAGTAAAACATCTTTGTGCATATGGCAGGCAGCTCGGGCCTTCCTGGAGTGTTGCTCCCTCGTGGCGGTGCTGGGTCCTATGTGCTGCTGAGCCTCCGGGCGTCTGATGGGGCCAGGAGACCTACAGTCTCCTGCCCTCCGGTTTCTGCTGCTGGGCTTTCAGTGCCCCACAACCTCGGACTCCAGTGTCCGGTTCTTCTGCGCTTCCCTCTGGGGTAAACTGCCGTGCAGCTCCACTCCCTAGTTCTTTCCTCGTCGATGTCCTGACTTCAACTCCTCTCTGCTCTCCTCACACTAACTAACCCTGCCTCCAGATCCCAGTTGCTAAGGGGAGGAGCTCCCCTTGCTGGTCGGGAGCCAGGAAAGTGTTGCATGCTAGCAAAACCTGATTAGGGGACCCCTCCTTGCTTCCAGGCATGGCATCACCCCCTTGTGAGAGAGGCAATGCCACTGTGGCAACCGGACTCCTGGGGTGCCACATTTCCTCAAAAGAGCTTGATCAGCACATCCTGAAACCCCAGTCTGTTTTGAAACCTTTGTATGGGAAAGATTTTGCTGATTCAACATAACTACCTGGTGTCACGTTACTGTACTCAGTCCTTCCATGGTGAATGACCTATGACATGAAACTAGCTTCCACAACCTCACCTTTGTTGCTGTTTGTCTGTTCCTCACATAGTTTTAAGCCTGCTACACAGCTATTTCTGTTCATTTTAATGATTGTCTTTAAACCAACAAATAAAAATGATCGTCATTTTCAACTATTTGGTATAATTAGTAACTTATGCACCTGACTATAATCCTTCAAAATCATTGAGTTTGTGCATGTGTACTTAGAAGAATTGAGGCTGTTTTGAAAGAAAAGGGTGGTAATACCAAATATTATTTCTCTTTTGTTCATTCACTTAAAATATTACATGTCTGTGAATGGCAAAAGTACATGAACCTCTGCTTCCAGTATACATCATTGTGTAGCAATAATTGCATCTAAATATTTCTGATAATTGTTAATTAGTCCTCCACACAGTAGCCCATAACTCTGTTATGTTGTTGGCTTTTTGTTAGAACAGCCCCAGCATGAGTCCCCTTCCTCCTTTCAGCAGGGACGCCGGAGGATTTGCTCACCCTCCTGTGCCGCTCTGGTATCTGCTGTCTCTGCTTCCTCCCAGGGCCTGCGCACAGCACACTGGTCCCTGGGAGAATGCTTAGAGCGTGTGCGCACTCCCTGCTTGTTTAAGGGGCCACACTTTTCTGAAAATGTCCTCAGCCAATGGCTGGGAGACATTAGGTATTTAAGGCTCCCTTCCCAAATGGGAGGTGCCTAAGCAACATTTGTATCAGAATATAGCTCTGCTACGTTATAAGGTCCCTGTATCTGTTCCCCCTTAATGTGATCCTGTCCATCCTGTCTCCACTTGATCCTATCCGTCCTGCTGTAACCCATTCCTGAGTCCGTTTTGTCTCTACTTATCCCAAAAGCTGACCCGTCTTGTCCGCAGCTATATCGCTGCCTCCTCCTGGCCAATCTGAACCAGCACCAATGAGTCCGTCCTGTGTTCCTGTACCTATACTACTTTTGCCTGATCAGGCATCTGTCTACTAGCCGCATCCCTCCTGTTATCCAGTTCCTGGCTGGTCCTGCTCCCTTGCCCCTTTAGGGTCAGCTGCCGTGACTCCAGGGTCTATTGTGGAGGAGCACCTGGCGTCCACCTGGGTTCAAGTCTAACCACAACATCAGGGACTCTAGTGAAGAACCAGGCAGACGCTTAGTTGCACCCCTCCAGGCTCTCCTCAAACCGGGGCACAGTGGTTCCACAACCACGTTCGTAACACTTTTTCCAATGAACAACTTGCATCAGCTCCTGACATAATATTTTTCTACAGGAAGGTCAACACTTTGACTTGGCCATTCCAAAGCAAAGTGTATTCTTCTTTAACAATTTCTATAATAAAATGTCTGTGCATTGGATCGTTGCCTTGCTGCATGACACACATTGTCTTGAAGATTAAGTTTATGGACAGAGATACTGACATTTTCCTTTGGAATTTTCTGGTATAATTCAGAATGCATTTTCCCATGACGACAGCATCCATCCTAGGCCAGTTGCAGCAAAACTTGCCCTAACAACATCCTGTTTCACAAATGGTTTGAGAATTTTATGCTGTGATGCAGTTTTCTTTCTCCAAAATAACGCTGCACAAATTTAAAATAGGTCTATTTTGGGGTCATCCATCCATAAACGATTGTTCCAATAGCCTTCTGGCTTGTCCAAAGGATAAGATAGGCAGCAATGTTCTTTCTGGAGAGCAGCGGCTTACTCATTACAATCCTGTTATGCACATCATTGTTGTTCAGGGTCCTCCTGATGATGGATATTACTCATGACAGGTGGAAGAAAGGCGATTCTGACAGCTAAATAGGAAAGGGTTCTTTACAGTTAGAGCAGTAAAAATGTGGAATGCGTGACCACAAGATCTAGTAATGGTAGACTCTATAACAGATTTTAAAAAATGGCTAGATGCTTTCCTTGGCACAAATAATAAACTGCGTTATAGATAATTAAGTGACAAAAATGTATAATTGATGAACCTGAATCTTTTTTCAAACTATGTAACTATGTAACTAGTAACATTAACATTAACTAATATAAAAGAGGCTTTTGGTTGTATAAATGTTGCATAAGATTATTTTGTGACCTCGGGGTTTATTATATATTTTGTTCTTAGAGTGACATTTGTTGGTATACTACTGGGAAGGTACTAACAGTCTTGACTTTCTTCCATATATACACAATCTGTCTGACTGTGGATTGATGGAATCCAAACACTTTAGAGATTTTTTTTATTTTTCCAACCTGATGAGCATCACTAACTAGTGATGAGCGAGTATGTTCTGTTAACCCTTTCGGCGAGCATGCTTGGGTGAGCATGCTCGTTACTCGAGATTTACGAGCATACTCGAGGGTTTTCCGAGTATCTTCATCTTCAGCGTGCTCGGGTGTTATGTTTGAGTCACTCCGTGTGCATTATTTGTGACTGTTTGACAGCTTTAATACATGTGAGGAATGCCTAAGAAACAGGCATTCCTCACATGTATTAAAGCTGTCAAACAGTCGCAAATCATGCGCACAAAGTGACTCAAACATAATACCCAAGCACCCTGAAGATACTCGGAAAACCCTCGAGTATGCTCGTAAATCTTGAGTAACGAGCATGCTCACTCATCACTGTCACTAACACTTTTTCTGAAGTCCACAAAAATTGATGTTGTTCATGTAATGATACATTACCATAAACATGTATTATGAAGATCAGACTTTGATAGATCCATGTGCTTTGAATAAAACAGGTTGCCCACTCACACCTTATTGTCATCCCATTGAATCAAAATACAGACTCTAATTTCACCTTCAAATTATATGCTAATTTTACATACACTGTGTGCAGAATTATTAGGTAAGTTGTATTTTAGAGGATTATTTTTATTATTGATCAACAACTATGTTCTCAATCAACCCAAAAGACTCATAAATATCCAAGCTTAATATTTTTGGAAGTTGGAGTGTTTTTTTTTAGATTTGGCTATCTTAGGAGGATATCTGTTTGTGCAGGTTACTATTACTGTGCAGAATTATTAGGCAACTTAATAAAAACCAAATATAATTCCATCTCACTTGTTTATTTTCACCAGGTAAACCAATATCAGTGCACAAAATTTAGAAATAAACATTTTTGACATGCAAAAACAAAACCCCCAAAAATTAGTGATCAATATAGCCACCTTTCTTTATGATGACACTCAACAGCCTTCCATCCATAGATTCTGTCAGTTGCTTGATCTGTTTTCGATCAACATTGCGTGCAGCAGCCACCACAGCCTCCCAGACACTGCTCCGAGAGGTGTACTGTTTTCCCTCACTGTAGATCTCACATTTTATGATGGACCACAGGTTCTCTATGGTTTTCAGATCAGGTGAAGAAGGGGGCCATGTCATTATTTTTTCTTCTTTTAGACCTTTACTGGCCAGCTACGCTGTGAAGTAGTTGGATGCATGTGATGGAGCATTGTCCTGCATGAAAATCATGTTTTTCTTGAACGATACCGACTTCTTCCTTACCACTGCTTGAAGAAGTTGTCTTCCAGAAACTGGCAGTAGGTCTGGGAGTTGAGCTTCACTCCATCCTCAACCCTAAAAGGTTCCACAAGTTCATCTTTGATGATACCAGCCCATACCAGTACCCCACCTCCACTTGCTGGCGTCTGAGTCGGAGTGGAGCTCTCTGCCCTTTATTGATCAAGGCTCTGGCCCATCCATCTGGCCCATCAATAGTCACGCTCATTTCATCAGTCCATAAAACCTTTGAAAAATCAGTCTTAAGATATTTCTTGACCCATTCTTGACGTTTTATTTTATGTTTCATGTTCAAAGGTGGTAGTTTTTCAGCCTTCCTTACCTTGGCCATGTCCCTGAGTATCGCACACCTTGTGCTTTTTGATACTCCAGTAACGTTGCAGCTCTGAAATATGGCAAAGCTGGTGGCGAATGTCATCTTGGCAGCTTCACGCTTGATTTTCCTCGATTCATGGACAGTTATTTTGCACCTTTTTTGGCCAACATGCTTCTTGCGACCCTGTTGGCTATTTGCCATGAAACGCTTGATTGTTCGGTGATCACGCTTCAAAAGTTTGAAAATTTCAAGACTGCTACATCCCTCTGCATAACATTTCACAATTTTGGACTTTTCAGAGCCCTTCAAATCTCTCTTCTGACCCATTTTGCCAAAGGAAAGGAAGTTGCCTAAAAATTAAGCACACCTTATATAGGGTGTTGATGTCATTAGTCAAAACCCCTCCTCATTACAGAGATGCACATCACAAGATTTACTTAATTGGTAGTTGGCTCTCAAGCCTATGCAGCTTGGAGTAGGACAACATGTATAAAAAGTATCAAAGTGATCAAAATACGCATTTGCCTAATAATTCTGCACGCAGTGTAATCTTAAAGATTTAGATACTTTTTCCACTAACAAACATGTGACATTGGATCAATTTCTTCATTTCAAATAATTATAAAGTCTAATATTTGTCATTCATTTTTTATTTGGTTTTCTACGTCTACCATGAGGTCTTGTGCAAAGATCTAAAGATCTGATGTTGGTTAAAGCTATGCAGAAATATAGATAATTCTGAAGGGTTAACAAACATTCAAGCACCACTGGTTATATATGTATTTTGTATGTAAACTCTTTTCACATGTACTGTACCATGGAATCAATGGTGCTCTAAAAAAATTATATATACAGTACAGACCAAAAGTTTGGACACACCTTCTCATTTAAAGATTTTTCTGTATTTTCATGACTTTTAAAATTGTACATTCACATTGAAGGCATCAAAACTATGAATTAACACATGTGGAATTATATACTTAACAAAGAAGTGTGAAACAACTGAAAATTTGTCTTTTATTCTAGGTTCTTCAAAGTAGCCACCTTTTGCTTTGAAGACTGCTTTGCACACTCTTGGCATTCTCTTGATGAGCTTCAAGAGGTAGTCACCAGAAATGGTCTTCCAACAATCTTGAAGGAGTTCCCAGAGATGTTTAGCACTTGTTGGCCCTTTTGCCTTCACTCTGCGGTCCAGCTCACCACAAACCATCTCGATTGGGTTCAGGTCTGGTGACTGTGGAAGCCAGATCATCTGGCGTAGCACCCCATCACTCTCCTTCTTGGTCAAATAGCCCTTTCACAGCCTGGAGGTGTGTTTGGTGTTATTGTTCTGTTGAAAAATAAATGATGGTTCAACTAAATGCAAACCGGATGGAATAGCATGCCACTGCAAGATGCTGTGGTAGCCATGATGGTTAAGAATGCCTTCAATTTTGAATAAATCCCCAACAGTGTCACCAGCAAAGCACCCCCACACCATCACACCTCCTCCTCCATGCTTCACGGTGGGAACCAGGCATGTAGAGTCCATCCGTTCACCTTTTCTGCGTCGCACAAAGACACGGTGGTTGGAACCAAAGATCTCAAATTTGGACTCATCAGACCAAAGCACAGATTTACACTGGTCTAATGTCCATTCCTTGTGTTCTTTAGCCCAAACAAGTCTCTTCTGCTTGTTGCCTGTCCTTAGCAGTGGTCTCCTAGCAGCTATTTTACCATGAAGGCCTGCTGCACAAAGTCTCCTCTTAACAGTTGTTGTAGAGACGTGTCTGCTGCTAGAACTCTGTGTGGCATTGACTTGGTTTCTAATCTGAGCTGCAGTTATCCTGTGATTTCTGAGGCTGGTGACTCAGATAAGCTTATCCTCAGAAGCAGAGGTGACTCTTGGTCTTCCTTTTCCTGGGGCGGTCCTCATGTGAGCCAGTTTCTTTGTAGCACTTGATGGTTTTTGCAACTGCACTTGGGGACACTTACAAAGTTTTCCCAATTTTTCGCACTGACTGACCTTAATTTCTTAAAGTAATGATGGCCACTCGTTTTTCTTTACTTAGCTGCTTTTTTCTTGCCATAATACAAATTCTATCAGTCTATTCAGTAGGACTATCAACTGTGTATCCACCTGACTTCTGCACAACACAACTGATGGTCCCAACCCCATTTATAAGGCAAGAAATCCCACTTATTAAACCTGACAGGGCACACCTGTGAAGTGAAAACCATTTCCAGTGACTACCTCTTGAAGCTCATCAAGAGAATGCCAAGAGTATGCAAAGCAGTCATCAAAGCAAAAGGTGGCTACTTTGAAGAACCTAGAATATAAGACATATTTTCAGTTGTTTCACACTTTTTTGTTAAGTATATAATTCCACATGTGTTAATTCATAGTTTTGATGTCTTCAGTGTGAATGTACAATTTTCAAAGTCATGAATAGAGATGAGCGTTGTTCTTCTCGAACTGTTCGCCAATCTCAAATTCGAGCTGTTTTGGGCGGTGTTCGAGCCGTTCGGCGAACACGAACAATTTGAGAAAAACTCGGCTGTTCGAGGTTATGTTCGATAACTGTTCGTGCACCAAAATCATAACTGGATTTTTTCTCAGTAAGGATGAAAATTAATGTTAATACGCAGTTTGAGTGTACAGCGGGGTGGGGGGAGGGGCAGGGGATGGATCTCTGCAGGAACAATGAAGATCTCCATTTTTTTTTTCTCTTTCCCGCATTTACAGTGGGGAGGTGCAATCTGTCAGCCTATCAGCAGCGCACACACGGAGCGAAGTGCTTTTTTTCACAGAAGCAAGGGCATGTGTCATTGGCAGTGTATGTCACATGTCCTTGCCCTATAAGACCAAGCCATTTTCCCCGTCGCCACCATTTTCTCACTGCTGCAGCTGCGTGTTAGACGGCACCGCTGTTGCTGTATGCGCTATACCTTGTTAATTTCAAGCCAATTTTCGCACAAATCTACAGATAGCTTGGGAGTAGGGAATAGTTGTGATTGCAGTCCTTTTAAGGACTAGGTTACAGCATTTCCTACGACTTTTATCTGGCAGGTCTGTGCTCTTAAATAGATAGATTGTGGGAGTAAATACTAATTGTAATTGGAGTCCTTTTCAGGACTAGGTTACATGAGTTCCTATCAGTTTTTGCCAGGCAGGTCTGTGCCAGTGCTGTGCAAGTTTTTTTTCACAGCATTTGGCTGAATCTAGCAAAGCTAATCCTTTTTGGCCTATTGCAGAGTGTGTTAGTCAGTGGAGTAGCCTATCTGTGTTGCAAGATATACCACCTGTGTATAGAATACCAATCTTTTTACTGCACCTAGTGAAGTAAAATATTTTGGGCATAGCATCATTCTATTAGTCCATCTATACTGACCTCCATCAGGTTGCAAATTGAATATAATTTTTTTCTGCATCTAGCTCTGAAAAAATATTGGGCTTCTAGCTGTGTGTGGGACTTGTTGTATTAGTCCATCTATACTGACCTCCATCAGGTTGCAAACTGAATATATTTTTTTCTGCATCTACCTCTGAAAAAATATTGGGCTTCTAGCTGTGTGTGGGACTTGTTCTATTAATCCATCTATACAGACCTCCATCAAGTTGCAAACTGAATATATTTTTTTCTGCATCTACCTCTGAAAAAATATTGGGCTTCTAGCTGTGTGTGGGACTTGTTGTATTAGTCCATCTATACTGACCTCCATCAGGTTGCAAACTGAATATATTTTTTTCTGCATCTACCTCTGAAAAAATATTGGGCTTCTAGCTGTGTGTGGGACTTGTTGTATTAGTCCATCTATACTGACCTCCATCAGGTTGCAAACTGAATATATTTTTTTCTACATCTACCTCTGAAAAAATATTGGGCTTCTAGCTGTGTGTGGGACTTGTTCTATTAATCCATCTATAAAGACCTCCATCAGGTTGCAAACTGAATATATTTTTTTCTGCATCTACCTCTGAAAAAATATTGGGCTTCTAGCTGTGTGTGGGACTTGTTGTATTAGTCCATCTATACTGACCTATATCAGGTTGCAAACTGAATATATTTTTTTCTGCATCTACCTCTGAAAAAATATTGGGCTTCTAGCTGTGTGTGGGACTTGTTCTATTAATCCATCTATACAGACCTCCATCAGGTTGCAAACTAAATATATATTTTTTTCTGCATCTACCTCTGAAAAAATATGTGGCCTTCTAGCAGTGTGTGGGACTTTCTCTATTAGTCCATCTATACTGACCTCCATCAGGTTGCAAACTGAATATAATTTTTTTCTGCATCTAGCTCTGAAAAAATATTTGGCCTTCTAGCAGTGTGTGGGACTTTCTCTATTAGTCCATCTATACTGACCTCCATCAGGTTGCAAATTAAAAATAATTTTTATCTGCATCTACAGTACCTCTGAAAAAATAGTTGGGCTTCTAGCTGTGTGTGGGACTTGTTCTATTATTCCATCTATACTGACCTCCATCAGGTTGCAAATTGAATATAATTTTTATCTGCATCTAGCTCTGAAAAAATATTTGGCCTTCTAGCAGTGTGTGGGACTTTCTCTATTAGTCAATCTATACTGACCTCCATCAGTTTGCAAATTGAATATAATTTTTGCCTGCATCTAGCTCTGAAAAAATATTTGGCCTTCTAGCACTGTGTGGGACTTTCTCTATTAGTCCATCTATACTGACCTCCATCAGGTTGCAAATTAAAAATAATTTTTATCTGCATCTACCTCTGAAAAAATATTTGCGCTTCTAGCTGTCTGTGGGACTTGTTCTATTACTCCATCTATACTGACCTCCATCAAGTTGCAAACTGAATATATTTTTTTCTGCATCTACCTCTGAAAAAATATTGGGCTTCTAGCTGTGTGTGGGACTTGTTGTATTAGTCCATCTATACTGACCTCCATCAGGTTGCAAATTAAAAATAATTTTTATCTGCATCTACAGTACCTCTGAAAAAATATTTGGGCTTCTAGCTGTGTGTGGGACTTGTTCTATTAGTCCATCTATACTGACCTCCATCAGGTTGCAAATTGTATATAATTTTTATCTGCATCTAGCTCTGAAAAAATATTTGGCCTTCTAGCAGTGTGTGGGACTTTCTCTATTAGTCCATCTATACTGACCTCCATCAGGTTGCAAATTAAAAATAATTTTTATCTGCATCTACCTCTGAAAAAATATTTGGGCTTCTAGCTCTGTGTGGGACTTGTTCTATTACTCCATCTATACTGACCTCCATCAGGTTGCAAACTGAATATATTTTTTTCTGCATCTACCTCTGAAAAAATATTGGGCTTCTAGCTGTGTGTGGGACTTGTTGTATTCGTCCATCTATACTGACCTCCATCAGGTTGCAAGTTAAAAATAATTTTTATCTGCATCTACAGTACCTCTGAAAAAATATTTGGGCTTCTAGCTGTGTGTGGGACTTGTTATATTAGTCCATCTATACTGACCTCCATCAGGTTGCAAATTGAATATAATTTTTATCTGCATCTAGCTCTGAAAAAATATTTGGCCTTCTAGCAGTGTGTGGGACTTTCTCTATTAGTCCATCTATACTGACCTCCATCAGGTTGCAAATTAAAAATAATTTTTTTCTGCATCTACCTCTGAAAAAATATTTGGGCTTCTAGCTGTGTGTGGGACTTGTTCTATTAGTCCATCTATACTGACCTCCATCAGGTTGCAAATTGAATATAATTTTTTTCTGCATCTAACCCAGCCAATAGTTTTGGCCTAATACCACAGTTTGGCCACTCAGCTCTGCTCGGTTCCCATCCATTGTTTTTTTGTGCAAACAACTCCAGAGTTGTGAATTAGTTAACCACCAAAATGAGTGGAAAAAGGCCTGCTGCTGGTGGAAAGGGGAATAGGCGTGTTGGGAAGGGGAAAAAAGGTTGTGTCCGTGGGGTAGGTGTTAAAGCAACAGTAACATCTGCAGAAGAAAGACCACCTTCCAGCCAAACTAAAATGTCTACTTCTTTTAGCGGACAATGTGATAAGATCCCTTTCTTACGGCCACGCCAATCGCTACAAATTCCAGATGAGGCACAAAAACAGCAGGTGCTTCAACGGATATCAAGTGCTCCTTTAAGTGGGCTCTCCTCCACATCAACTTCAACATCACAAATACTCCAGTCCTCAAAGGAGTCACCCCAATCGCACTTGCTTCCTCACAGCTCCCAAATCTCCAGCTGCCCGTCTGAGTATGAGGTAGAACAGATGGTTGAGTCTGCAGAGCTGTTTACTCATACTATAGCCTGGGAATCAGAGGTCGACTCCAGCGCTTCTGTGAATCCAGACGAGGAAATGATCTGCACTGATGCCCAGAATCTTTATGAGTCGGAACCAGGACCAGACGCAGAAGGTTCTGACCATAATGTAGACCCTCATTCCCAAACTGTAACTCCTGTTGGTGGAGACAATGAGGAAGACGATGATGAGACTCAAATACCTGATTGGAGCGACAACTTTAGTTTTTTGTCAGGGCAGGAACAGGTTGGCTCTGAGGATGACGGGTGTGATAACGCACAGGGTGATGATGATGAGGTTGGAGATCCCACTTACTGTCAACCCACAGTCAGCCAAGAGATGAGGTCAGCAGAGGAGGTGGAGGAAGATGCTAGTGACGACGAGGTCAGGTTGCGCCTTCCTGGACAGAGACGTAGTACTGGAAGCACGTCAACAACTGCATCCTCAAACACAACTCTGCCTCTCACCACAAGTCGTGGTGGCTCTTCAGGTCGCATGGGTGCTAAGCCTTGCATAGCCTGGGCATTTTTTCAGATCGATAAAGATGACCCAACTCATGTTATCTGTAACATTTGTCAGCAAAAGCTAAGTAGAGGCCAAAAAATACATAGTTTGAGTACTTCATGCATGAACCGGCACATGGACATGAAGCATAAGTTGCAGTGGGAAGCTCAGTGTGCTACAATGCGGCCTAGCCGGCCGGGCCAACCACCGTCTGCCATATCTTGTGCATCCGCGGCCTCTTCATCCTCTGTGACTGGGGGGACAGCAGTCACACCTGTTTTGGGGCGCAGACCTGCCACCTCTTTACCCGCAACAGCCAGCGTGATTGGCAGGTCATCATTTTCTTTGGAGGTGGTAACACCAGCTGGTGTTGAGCGCTGTCCGACATCGATAGCACCACCTTTGGATCAAGGCAACCTAACATGTCCGCCTGCATCTTCCTCACAGACCGGCAGTTTGCCGGGGACACCCTTATCAACCCCGTCTAAGCACAATAGCCAGCCCTCGGTCCCTCAGATGTGGACAAGTAAAAGACCATTTCCTCCTAGCCATGAGAAAGCTAAGAGGTTGAATTTCACCATCTGCAAGCTCTTGGCTACAGAAATGCTGCCTTTCCGCCTGGTGGACACAGAGGATTTTCGAGACCTTATGTCCGTCGCAGTGCCCCAGTACCAGATGCCCAGTCGGCACTACTTCTCAAAGAAAGGTGTGCCTGCGCTCCACCAGCATGTCGCACACAACATCACCGCTTCTTTGAGAAACTCTGTGTGTGACAGGGTGCATTTCACCACAGACACTTGGACGAGTAGGCATGGACAGGGGCGTTACATGTCGCTGACTGGGCACTGGGTAACTATGGTGACAGCAGGACAAGGGGCTGCTGTCCAAGTCTTGCCGTCCCCACGAGTTGTGCGTCAATCCTCTTTATGTCAAAGTTCCTCCACTGCTTCTGCCTCCTCAACCTCCTCTCGGTCTTCCACCTGCACCCAAAGCCTGTCTGGTCATGCCACAAGCTTTCTAACTGCGCAGAAGGGATCCTGCACACCTCCTTACTATGCTGGCAGTAGGGCTCAACGTCATCAGGCGGTTTTTACAGTGAAATGTCTGGGAAATGGGAGTCACACAGCTGAGGAGTTGTGGTCTGCTCTGGAGAACCAATTTCATGAATGGTTGTCTCCACTGGACCCGAAACCAGGGAAGGCCGTGTGCGACAATGCTGCAAACCTGGGTGCGGCCCTTCGCCGGGGCAATGTCACACACATGCCTTGTATGGCTCACGTGTTGAACCTGGTTGTCCAGCAATTTTTAGCCCACTATCCCAGACTAGATGGCCTTCTGCAGAGGGCACGGTCGCTGTGTGCTCACTTCCGCTGTTCGCATCCCGCAGCTCAGCGACTTACATCTCTACAGAAGTCGTTGGGCCTGCCACTTCACCGGCTAAAATGCAATGTGCCTACCCGGTGGAATTCAACTCTGCACATGTTGCAGCGACTGTGGCAGCACCGACAAGCCCTGGTGCAATACGTTCTGACGTATAGCCTGGGCCAACGAGATCCAGAGGTGGGGCAAATCACGCTGGAGGAGTGGTCTCAGATCAGGGACCTATGCACCCTTCTGCACAGTTTTGAAATGGCGACGAAGATGTTTAGTGCGGACGATGCCATTATCAGCATGACTATTCCGGTGATTTACATGCTGGAGCACATGTTAAACAGAATTCGGAGTCAGGTGGTGGCACAAGAGGAGGTGGAGGAAGTAGAGGAGGAGGAGTTGTATGCGGAAGGGCTAACATCTGCAAGGTCCAGACGGTCGGCAGCACCAAGGCGGCAGGCATGTGAGGGTGGGGGAGATGGTTTTACCAGGGCGCATGGTAGCAGCCAAACTAGTGAGGAAGGTGCAGGAGCCCAGGAAGAAGTGGAGGACGAACTGATGGAAGACTCATCAGATGAGGGAGACCTTGATCACATTTCTGTTGTGCGAGGTTGGGGGGAGAGGACAGAGGAAGGAAGCATGATTGTTACCACGCCACCAACACAACAGGGACTTGGTGCTCCTGGATGCGCAACACACATGAGTGCCTTCTTGCTGCACTACCTGCAACATGACCCTCGAATTGTGAGAATTAGAAATAACCCTGACTACTGGGTTGCCACACTGTTAGATCCCCGGTACAAAAGTAAATTTGCAGAAATTATTCCTGCCATAGAAAGGGATGCACGCATGCAGGAGTATCAGCAGACTGTTGCAGAATCTTACATGTGCTTTTCCACAAAATACCAGTGGTGCACGTAGTGAATCTCACAGTTCCAACTTGCCAACCGTGGGACCGTCAAGTGTTCAGCACTCAAACCATAACAGAACCTCAGTATCTGCTGGTAACATCAATTTTGCGGAATCATTTCACCACTTTTTTAGCCCATCCTTTGCAAGGCCACAGGAGACAAGAAGTCTGACACATAGTCAACGCCTAGAGACGATGGTACAGGAGTATGTCCAAGTAAACATTGAAGCCATGACTGTGTCACTGGACCCTTGCTCTTTTTGGGCTTCCAATCTGGATAAATGGCCGGAGCTAGCCACTAACGCCATGGAGATCTTGTCATGCCCCGCAGCCAGCGTTCTGTCTGAACGTGTGTTCAGCGCTGCTGGTGGTGTGCTGACAGATAAGCGCAGGCGGCTCTCCACTGATAATGTAGACAGACTCACGTTCATAAAGATGAACAAATCATGGATCCAAAACGACTTTTCTACCCCTGTGTCATCCTGGGGAGAGTAAAAGCTTGATGATTGGTTAAAATCACCCTACCAACCGTTTTAAGCTTTCAAATTACTAATCATGTTTATCTGTATCTTGGCTGGAAAATAATTTGGGCTTTGTAGCAGTGTGCAGCACTGATTCTATTAGGCCATCTATAATAAGCTCCACCAGATATAAAATTACTAATCATGTTTATCTGTATCTTGACTGGAAAATAATTTGGGCTTTGTAGCAGTGTGCAGCACTGATCCTATTAGGCCATCTATACTAAAGCTTCACCAGATTTAAAATTAATAATAATTTTTAGCTGCATCTAGCCCGGAAAATAATTTTGGGGCTCCGAGATGCGCAAGACACATAAGTGCCTTCTTGCTGCACTACCTGCAGCATGACCCTCATATTGTCAGAATTCGAAGTAATCATGACTACTGGGTTGCCACACTCTTAGATCCTTCAAACTTTTCGATCAACCTTTTCATTTTAATAAAGACCAAAAAATGGTCATTTTTGAAATTATAAGCATTAGCAGGTTGTTAGAAACTGAAATCAAACAGTTTTCAACTCAAAACTTTATTCTAGGTGATGTTACATTTTCACATAGGACCCCTTGTTCGAAAGGAGCTTCTGAACTCTCTCGTCCATTGAATTTGCCAGGTTTTGGATGGTTTCTGCTTCAATTGTTTTGCATGAGGACAGAATACCCTCCCAGAGCTGTTGCTTAGATGTGAACTGCCTCCCGCCATCATAGACACTCCTTTTGATGATGCTCCAGAGGTTCTGAATGGGGTAGAGGTCAAGGGAGCATGGGGGTCACACCATAAGTTTGTCCCCTTTTATGCCCATATCAGCCAGAGATGCAGATGTTTTATGTGCAGCATGAGATGGTGCATTATCATGCAAAAAAATGATCTTGCTGTGAAATACACGGTTCTTCTTCTTGAACCATGGCAGGAAGTGCTGTTTGAGAAAATCCACATACATTATGGAGTTCATCTTTAGCGCCTTCAGGGATCCTAAAGGGGCCGACAATCTCTCTCCCCATGATTCCAGCCCAAAACATTACTCCACCTCCTCCTTGTTGGCGCTGTAGCCGTGTTTGCGTGGGGTGTCCATCAACCAGCCATCCTCCACTCCATCCATCTGGACCATCGAGCGCTGCACGGCACTCATCCGTGAACAAAACAGTTTTGAAATCAGTCTTCATGTAATGTTTGGCCCACTGGAGCCGTTTCTGCTTGTGTGAAGTGGATAGAGGAGGTCGACAGGATCTCGTATGCACAGCTGCAAACCTCTGAAGGACCCTGCATCTTGTTGTTCGGGGGACGTTGGAGGCACCAGCAGCTTCAAAAACTTGTCTGCTGCTATGACAAGGCTTTTTTGCCGCTGCTCTTTCAACCTGACGTAATTGCCTGTAGGAAAGAGTCCTCAATTTGCCCTTATCAGCACGCACACGTGTGTACTGTGAATCAGCTACATACTTCTTGATTGACAAGACACTTCATCCTGATCATCGCACAATGTTGATTGTAGTCATGCCTTGACCTAAACACTCCACAATTTGTTGCTTCTCAGCAGCCGACACATCCTTTTTCTTTCCCATTTCGGCAGAAAATGTAGGCTGCTTAATAATGTGAGACAGCCTTCTTAAGTAGTCTTGCCTTTCATTGGACACACCTGCCAAACTAATTAGCACAGGTGTCTGCAATTGCTTACAGTGATATAAATAGCCCTGACACACATCACCATCAATGAGTTTAACTGACAAACAAACAAATTCTTCCCTTATCACTCCTAAACACTTTTTGCATAATAATTTGGAACACAGTGTACATGTGCTTTTCCATAAAACACCAGTGGTTCACGTAGTGAATCTTACAGTTCTAACTTGCCAACCGTGGTCTGTATGGAGTTGTTCAATAAAGGGCCCAAAATTAAGATAACATAGATGGGAGAGGTCTCTATGAATAGGAATTCCTAAGTATTTGATACCCTGTGAGGGCCAGGCAAAGGGAAAGTTGGACTGGATGGAATCCTATATGGATTTGGGGAGCGAGACATCGAGGGCCTCAGACTTCGCTGCATTGATTTTAAAATTTGACCATGTAACAAAGTGATCTATTTCAGCCTTAACAGCATGGATGGATATATGTGATTGAGTGATATATACTAGGACATCATCAGCAAATAGAGAGCACTTGTACTCGGTGCCTCCCACCTCAATCCACCTAATATTGGGGTTATGGCGAATTGATGAGAGCAGGTGCTCCGTCACTAGGATGTATAAGAGAGGGGACAGAGAACATCCCTGCCTTGCCCCATTGGTGATTGTGAAAGGTGATGAAAATGTTCTGACGCGCCCCCTGGGCCTTGGGACACCCGGAGCCGGACCCTTTTTGGTGGATGCTGGTGGTTGTAGTCTCCATGGCGGCGACCCGGTTCCGTGGCTCAGGGCGGTCAAACCAGTGGCGGAACTATTTATGTGGTTTTGATGTTTAAATGTCCGACTACGCCACCCGTGGATTGCGGTCAGAGTGAACCGCCGCTCCAGGGCAGACCGCTGAGGCTGGTGTTGTGGGTGCAGCAGAGCGTAGCATAACTCCCCATGGGAGGAGTATAGCCTCAGGGCAGTGTATGAGGAGGATGGGGGTGATGGTGCAGGGCAGCAGCAGTAACGACACGTGATGCAGTCCAGGGCCTTTACTCACAGTTCTTATTATCCAGACCACGTCTGCAGGTAACGGCTGCCCACGTTGTACTGTGCTCACCAGGTGAGGGGCTCAGACAACTCCCAGATAACTTTGGAGCGCTTCACAGGACCCCCTTTGTGTGTCCTTTGTCTGGCCTTTCTTACCAACCCTTCTGTCCGGCTGCCTCGGGCCTCCTCTTGGTAAACTTGGCGCCAGTTTCCCTGACCCTATGTGGTGCCTTCCTAGCGGGTGTAGCGAGGGGCTGCGCCACATAAAATGTCACAGCCTCCTGTTTCTAGCTGAGGGTCGTTTCCTGCCTCCACTAGTTTCGGGGACCGGTCTCCCCCTTTGCCCTGACCCCTCCACGCAGGTGGATTCGGGCGTGCGGTGACGACTCGCCCGTCCGCACCCCTGGGATCCCTTCGTTCCTCGTTCCTGGAGCCTTCTCCGCTCCTCTTCCTTCCTTCTCCCTCTTCCAGGCCTGGGCCTCTGTTACTAGGCCCGCCTCCGGAGCAGAGCTCATGCAGAGCCCCTGCTCCCTGCCACTTCTGCTCAGACTTCTCTGCACTGAACTAAGATGGTGCCCACCTTTTATACTCCCTTCTCAATGCACCCAGGAACTGCTTCCTCCCTGCTCCTGCACTACAGGGTTCCCCTTGCTCAGTGTTCCCTCCCCCCACTCCAGCCAGGGACAGGGACTGTCGTGCCCATCTCAGGGGCATATTGGTCCCCCTGCCCCACGGCAATGTGGTGTAATGCATGCAGGTGTCGGGTCCTGATCCACACTACATCCTTACCTGAGAGTGAGATATCACACCTCTGGGTGAGGTGCAATACCTCTGTAGCAACCGAGCCCTCAGGTTGCTACAGTTCCATTTATCTTCAGCCTAGGTGACGTATTGCGATACAGGGCCATGATTTTGGCTATAAAAGGGTCCCCTAGACACCTACCCCAAGCTTTTTAAGAGAATCATATATGGCGTGCCAGAAGACTCTATGGAATGCTTTCTCAGCATCCAACGAGAGTATCTAATTACAAATTTTTAACTGCATCTAGCCCAGGATATACTTTGTGCCTAGTAGCAGTGTCTGCTAGTCAGCGGATTATCCCGGCTGTTAAGCAAGCTACACCACCTGTAGTTTGGACACTTAATTTTTTCAAAGGAAATGCTTCGGGACCATGGGATACTCAGTGAAGAGCATCAGGAGGCACCCCAAGGCATAGGGGCTGGGACTGGCAGTAGGATGCCTTGCGGTGGACAGCCGAGCTCGATCCTTATAAAAGCTTTTTAACTGCAGCAGCTTTAGTGGACGCTACTGGAGCTGGAATTACGCGGCTGCTGGCATGAGACTTGCCCTCCAATAGATCCTTGTAAATGGATTTAAAGTGTATTCATTCAAATTAGAGAGACAATTTAAATTAAAAAGCTTAGCGCTGCCTCCACCACAGGGGGGCTCGCTCAACCCACCAGCGGACAGGCACCAGTATTGGGAGAGGGGGGCTGGCCGTCAGGGTTCACCGCGGCTCTGGCACAAACCCGGCGACGCGGAGGTGGCACAGGCAGGAGCGGACTGAACGTGTCGGCTTCTCACTTTTTGGATTTTAGAAGGGCATGACATGCCTATATCTGTGTCTCCCCCTCCTTTTTCTCCTCCACCTCTTTTCTTTTCGCATGACTATATGTACTTGTCACTTTTCCATGTGTTAGTTGTGTCTTCTGAGCAGTTTGTCAGCTTTTGGACACCTTTGAAGGTGTTTTCTATGTGTTTCTATGTGTTTTTGTTTGCCTGCCATTGGTTTTAACGGTGTTCGAAGGTGTTCGACGAACAGTTCTACGAACAGTTCGACGAACAGTTCGGCGAACCCACGGGTGTTCGACGAACCGAACCGAACTCGAACACTACGGGGGTGGCTCAACACTAGTCATGAAAATACAGAAAATTCTTTAAATGAGAAGGTGTGTCCAAACTTTTGGTCTGTACAGTATTTATATATTATATATATATATATATATATATATATATATATATATACACACACACACACACCTGTAATATTATTATTTATTTGTATTTTTATAGCGCCAACATATTCCGCAGCACTTTACAATTATATAAAATATATATATATATACATTACAGCCCAAAAGTTTGGACACACCTTCTCATTTAAAGATTTTTCTGTATTTTCATGACTATGAAAATTGTACATTCACACTGAAGGCATTAAAACTATGAATTAACACAAGAAGAATTATATACTTAACAAAAAAGTGTGAAACAACTTAAAATATGTCTTATATCCTAGGCTCTTCAAAGTAGCCACCTTTTGCTTTGATGACTGCTTTGCACACTCTTGGCATTCTCTTGATGAGCTTCAAGAGGTAGTCACCAGAAATGGTCTTCCAACAATATTGAAAGAGTTCTTAGAGATGCTTAGCACTTGTTGGCACTTTTGCCTTCACTCTGTGGTCCAGCTCACCCCAAACCATCTCAATTGGGTTCAGGTCTGGTGACTGTGGAGGCCAGGTCATTTGGCATAGCACCACATAACTCTCCTTCTTGGTCAAACAGCCCTTACACAGCCTGGTGGTGTGTTTGGGGTCATTGTCCTGTTAAAAAATAAATGATGGTCCAACTAAACGCAATCCGGATGGAATAGCATGCCGCTGCAAGATGCTGTGGTAGTCATACTGGTTCAGTATGCCTTCAATTTTGAATAAATCCCCAACAGTGTCACCAGCAAAGCACCCCCACACCATCACACCTCCTCCTCCATGCTTCAGGGTGGGAACCAGGCATGTAGAGTCCATCCGTTCACCTTTTCTGCGTCGCACAAAGACACGATGGTTGGAACCAAAGATCTCAAATTTGGACTCATCAGACCAAAGCACAGATTTCCACTGGTCTAATGTCCATTCCTTGTGTTCTTTAGCCCAAACAAGTCTCTTCTGCTTGTTGCCTGTCCTTTGCAGTGGTCTCCTAGCATCTATTTTACCATGAAGGCCTGCTGCACAAAGTCTCCTCTTAACAGTTGTTGAAGAGATGTGTCTGCTGCTAGAACTGTGTGTGGCATTGACCTGGTCTCTAATCTGAGCTGCTGTTAACTTGCGATTTCTGAGGCTGGTGACTTGGACAAACTTATCCTCAGAAGCAGAGGTGACTCTTGGTCTTCCTTTCCTGGGGCGGCCCTCTTGTGAGCCAGTTTCTTTGTAGCGCTTGATGGTTTTTGCAACTGCACTTGGGAACACTTTCAAAGTTTTCCCAATTTTTCGGACTGACTGACTTTCATTTCTTAAAGTAATGATGGCCACTCGTTTTTCTTTACTTAGCTGCTTTTTTCTTGCCAAAATACAAATTCTAACAGTCTATTCAGTAGGACTATCAGCTGTGTATCCTCCTGACTTCTGCACAACACAAATAATGGTCCCAACCCCATTTATAAGGCAAGAAATCCCACTTATTAAACCTGACAGGGCACACATGTGAAGTGAAAACCATTTCCAGTGACTACCTCTTGAAGCTCATCAAGAGAATACCAAGAGTGTGCAAAGTAGTCATCAAAGCAAAAGGTGACTACCTTGAAGAACCTAGAATATAAGACACATTTTCAGTTGTTTCACACTTTTTTGTTAAGTATATATTGCCACATGTGTTAATTCATAGTTTTGATGCCTTCAGTGTGAATGTACAATTTTCATAGTCATGAAAATACAGAAAAATCTTTAAATGAGGTGGTGTGTCCAAACTTTTGGTCTGTACTGTATATATATATATATAGTAGACATATACTATATATATATATATATATATATATATATATATATATGAATATATATAAATATACATCTTTTCGTGGAAAAGTGCTGATTTTATATATTTACCTGTCTGTATTTCTAGTATCTAAAAATAAATGAAATATGAAGCGGATCTCTTTCATTTTCTATATGAGTGACATGACTATATGAGTTAGAAAACTTTTAATTACAACAATTTCCACAACTGTTCCTTGGATGTAATGTCATCTTGTCTGCATATACAACATCCACTGTAGAATTTAACACACCCTACCTCTTGAAATTATTTTTATTGCATGAATGGTCTCTTAGACAGATAATTAACTCTGCTTGTAGAAGTTTGCAGTTCCCAAGATAATAATTGGTTTAAAATTCTCACCTTTGTTTCTTTACTTTGCTATTTAGTAATGAATAAGTAATTCATTCCCATCTTTACCGTTATTTTTTCATGTTTGTGGCAATTTATTTATATGTTACAAACTATATGGCTGACAACTTTAAATTTTCTAGATTCATTTATAGAAATGTATATAATTGCATGTAAAATATGTAATTATTTTCTGTATTCTGCTGACATAAAAATTCACACATTAAGAATGAGGTCATTTTGGAATCTGGAGCCTAATATAGTTCAATTAAAGGGTTTGTTAACATGTTTTTTGTTTTGCTTATTTAATTATATTAGTAACACCTTTAGCTACATACTTTGTCATATTAGTAATTAGTGTTATTAATTTACATATTTTCATTCTTAGAATAACCCCTTCCTGCCGCATCCAATTTTTTTTTCTGTTTTTGAATTGTCCTCCCTTTTTTTCTAATTGCCATAACTTTAGCCACATGGTGATTGTTTTTTTGTGGAATAAGTTATAGTTTTGAATGACACCATTCATTTTACCATTCAATGCACTGAAAAAAGGTAAAAAAAAAAATTCAAGTTGGATAAAATGATGAAAAAAATGCAATTCTGCCATAGTTTTGGGAGTCTTGTTTTTCATTGCTTGGTAAAAGTGACTTGGAAACTTAATTAATTTTACCATATAATCCACTGAAATATAGAAAATATTCCAATTGCAATGAAACGGTGAAAAAAATGCCATTGTTTTTTCTTTGTTTTGTTTTATGGTGTTCATTGTGCAGTAAAATTCATCTGGCAACCATATTCTCCAGGTCATTACGATTACTGCAAAACCAAACTTGTATACAAAGTAGTGAAAAGAACTGTAACAGTTTTCTTTTTTTTTGATGGAGGTGTTTGAGGGCTTGTTTTTTGCATGGGGAGCTGATGTTTTTATAGATACCATTTTTGATCACATAGAATGTTTTGATAGGTTTTTTTTTTGCATTTCTTAACAGTGTTTTGATTTTTTTCTCTATTTATCATTTAAGTCAATTCATTTTTTTAATTTGATAGATGAGGCTTTTGATGGTTGCCACACTACAAAAATTGCTGAGACCAAAACTTTACAAAGAAAACCCATAAACCCCATGCATGGAATGAAGATACCACACCACACATTATTAGAACATTTCTTTAATGGATGTACTGTACTGAACAAAATAGTGTGAAACAACTGAAATTATGTCTTATATTCTAGGTTCTTCAAAGTAGCCACCTTTTGCTTTGATGACTACTTGCATTTCTAATTTTGATGCCTTCAGTGTGAATGTACAATTTTCATAGTCATGAAAATACAGAAAAATCTTTAAATGAGAAGGTGTGTCCAAACTTTTCGTCTGTACTGTAGGTTGGTCACAAATTAAACATTTCTTTTATATTTTGAATATGCATTTTATAAAAGTTATGGCACATGTGGCTAGTGCAACCAACGAAAAACTGGTATGAAGAGCTATGATGACAACCGGACTCCTGGTGGCTAAGTCAGCTTGTTTGCAAATAATCACATTAAATTGTAAGACTGACCACAACTGTTAGAGCATAAAAAATGAACAATTAACACTTCACTACAAGATAAAGTAAACAAGAGGGTAAGGGACCCAAGGGAAGCCCCTCTAGGCTTCCCTTGGGTTTTGGCACAGTGGTTCAACCACCCAGTCCTTTACACATATGAACCATAGGCATGTCCTATTCTGAAGTAAAGGACAGGTGAACTATACCTACTAAATGTATACACTTTTGAACAGGTATATGTAGATATGACGTTATTAGTGATGCTTACCTCTTTAATCAGAATTACCAGACAACCCCTTTAGCCGAGTAGTGGGAGGTGTGACAAAGAAAATTATGCCATAAGAATATTGCACTTTACTTTTGGGATTAGGGAAAGGCTATATTATATATGGACTTGTGGGCTGTTTTTTAGTCCCAGTCCAGCCCTGGAAAGGACCCAAATGACTATAAGAGCTTACACTTTACAGGTGAGAGAGAGGACCCCATTGACCATAAAAGTTTACACTCAGCAGGAAAGAGAGAGAAGACCCCGCTGACCATAAGAGCTTACACACTACAGAAGAGAGCGAGAGTACCCTGCTGAACATAAGAACTTATATTCTACAGGCAAGAGAGAGAGAGAAAGAGAACCCCACTGACTATATGAGCTTAAACTCTACAGGGAGAGAGAGAGGAGATAGAAAGATAGGACCATGTTAACCATAAAAGCTTACATTCTGCAGGAGAAAGAGACTTACTCAGTGACTCTGGAAATGGATAACTACTCTGCAGTACAAAGTTTTCCAGTGTGAACAAGTGATCTTCAATGCCCCAGGTACTGACCCCCTCTAAGCAAGATATGATAATCTGTAAGATATCATAGTTTGAAGGCATTATGATGAAGCCTGTACGACATTAGTTCGCTCCCCAATGCTTCAGCATTTTGGAAAATGGTGCCGGGCACGTTTTATTTTTTGCAAACCGCTAATCGGATTTCAAAATGTTTGAATTCACATGAAACCATGAATTTCAAGAAATTTGACTCAAACATAATGCACCACAGATCTATGCACTCATCTCTTGTAAAGGCTAGAGGGAAAATTACTCAATATTAAATTTAAGAAATAAACTAAAATAATTAAAAATACCTCTTTTTAATGGCTTGCAGACATGTAGATTTTTGATAAAATAGATTCCAAAATTTTAATATAATAGGCAATTGTTTAATTGTTTATTTTTAACATGAAAACTAAACCATAAAATACCGGTAGATGTATTTTCACTAATTAACTGTTTGTTTTTAAAAAAAACAGTAACAACTAGATGTCCACTACTTTAAAATATGTATCAACTAGATATAAATATATCATAAATAAAATATAATAATTTAATGCATACTATTGTGCCTTAGGTCATTTTCTATGTTGTGACCCACATATGGACCCCACTGTCATTATAAATGTCTATAGTTTAAGCTTTCACAATATCTCAACAAATGAAGTAAATGGAAATCATTCAAAACTAATTATCTGTAATTGAAGTGTCAGTCACAGAGAAAAAAATCTTTTTATAATCATAAACCAATATACCTTGCTGATCCTGCGTTACTTTTGATGTCCCACTAGTCCATCTGCTTGAGAATGTAAATTTAACCGGTTCCCGACCGCCCACTGTAGATAAACGTCGGCGCTTGCTGGGCTCTGTGCAGCGCCGACGTTTAAAAACGGTGGGTGGTCTCGCAGCGCTCAGGACCCCCAGGGTCCTGCAAGCGCTGTGATTCCGGTGCAGAGCGTTAGCTCTGACAGGGGACATCATCGGGACCTGATTGGATCAGGTCCCAGTGATGTTAACCCTTTGCTATGTTCTATATGCCGCGATCTATAGTGATCGCGGCATATAGAAGATAGAAGGAGGAGAGGGGGTCGTCTTACTTACCTCTCCGACGACCCCTGATAGCTTCCAGGACCTGGGCTTGCTATGGCAGCTAGAGGTCACATGACCGCCTCCAGATCTGCCATATATGGTGTCCTGCCTGGCTCAGCCTGCAGCTGAAGCAAGGCAGTAGACTGACTGTGAAACAGTCAGCGAAGATCTCATGTAATGTAATACATGTCTATTACATTACATGAGATCAGCGATCAGAAAAATAAAAATTAATGTTCCATACAGGGACTAAGTAAAAATGTAAAAAAAAAGTAAAAAAAAAAATTTTTAAACTGTTAAAAAAAAAATCACAAAATAAATAAAAATAAATAAATAAAATATTAAACCAATAAATCCGTATATTTTTACAAAACCAAAAAAAGTACACATATTTGGTATCGCCGCGTCCGAAACAACCCGAGCTATAAAACTGTCACACTAATTAACTCCTTCTGTGCACACCGTAATAAATATAAATAAAAAACGGAGCAAAAAAAATGCTTTTTCATCATATCGCCAAACAAAAAGTGGAAAAAAATGCGATCAAAAAACAAAATAGAAATAAAAATGGTATCGCTGAAAACATCATCTTGTTCCGCAAAAAAAAGCAGCCATACAGCTCCATCAGCCGAAAAATAAAAAAGTTATAGCGCTCAGAATAAAGCAATGCAAAAAAAATATTTTTTTCTATAAAATTGTTTTATTGTGTAAAAGCGCCAAAACATAAAAATAAATACAGTAAGTGTAGTATCGCTGTAAACGTACTGACCCGAAGAATAACGCTGCCTGATCACTTTTACTACACGCAGAACGGCATAAAAAAACCCCTCAAAAAACAATTCCTGAATTGTTTGTTTTTGTTAATTTTACCTCCCAAAAAACAGAATAGAAAGCGATCAAAAAATGTCACGTACCCAAAAATTGTACCAATAAAAATGTCAACTCGTCCCGCAAAAAACAAGCTGTCACATGACTCTGTCGGCCAAAATATGGAAAAATTATAGCTCTCAAAATATGGTGACGCAAAAACTGGATTTTGCAAAAAAAAAGCGTCTTTTAGTGTGTGACAGCTGTCAGTCATAAAAACCCGATATAAATCTGGTATCTCTGTAATGGCACCGACCCGAAGAATAAAGTAATCTAATCAGTTATATCACACTAGGAACGGCGTAAAAAATAAATAAAACCAATTCTTCACGTTCTACTGATTTGTTTATTATGTCTCCCAAAGATCGCAGTAAGGTTCTGCTCACATTTATCCTGCGCTTACACCAGAGTTTCCGTGTAAATCTCTGAAATATGTGATTCAGCCGGAACCCATGACGGAAGTTTCCCTGTAATGAGGCAGATATAGGCCACTGTGGATGCCGTCTGGCCTGTGATCCCACGGTGTCATTTGTTTTAGGCGTGCATAAAAGTGCAGTTGGCCACAGTTTTGTGCACTTCTGAAAAAAAGGACTCCGCTAAACAGAGGCCAGACGGAATCCAGAGTAACTCTGCTGCCTCATTACAGTAAATGGATCCAGCAAGGGTTTCATCTGAATTACATCACATGGAAATTTAGATGGAAACCCCGATGTAAGTGCTCAGCCTAGAGCGCCGGATAAATGTTACGTAAAATGTTCCCAATAAAAGCTTCAACTCAGTCCTCAAAAAAAGCTAGTCCCCACTCAGGTCCGTCATCTGTTAAAAATATAAGGGACTTCCAAGTTACTGGTAGCAGAAAGGCTCTGGAAAAGCGAAATGGCCCTTGCCCCCCAAAAGAAATTCAGAAAATGTTGTGCTCCCAAATCCAAATGCCTATTCTACAATAATTTGTTCTCCAATTGTCAAATAGCACTCCGTCCCCCCCAGATCTCGCCGTATGGCTGAGCGGTACGATACAGCCACATATGGGGTATTGCCACTTTTAGAAGAAATTGTGTGACACATTTCGGCACCATTTTTACCCATTGCCCTGTGTGAAAATGTAAAATCTGAGGGTAAAACATTTTTTTGTGGTAAAAATATAATTTGCTTTTTTCACTGCCCAATGGTATAAGTTTAAAAATTTAAAAATACTCACTACTTCCCTAGATGAATTCCTTGAGAGGTGTAGTTTACAAAATGGGGTCACTTGTGGGGGTTTCTGCTGTTTCGGCATGTCAGCGACTCTTCAAATGTGACATGGTGTCTGCTGCCTATCCCAGCCAACATAGCGCTCCTTTCTCTTCCGAACCCTGCCGTACACCAAAGCAGTGGTTTTCCCCCACATATGGGGTATCGGCGTACTCAGGAGAAATTGTACAACAAATTTCATGGTGCAATTTATCCTGTTACCCTTATGATAATACAAAATTAGGGAATGAAAAACATTTTTTGTGGGAAAAATGTGAAAATTTTATTTTTACGGCTCAATATTATAAACTTCTGAGAAGCAGCTGGGGGTGAAAGGTGCTCACCACACATCTAGATAAGTTCCCAAAGGGGTCTAGTTTCCAAAATGGTGGCACTTGTGGGGGGGTTTCCACTGTTTAGGCACATTAGGGGCTCCCCAAATGCGACATGGCGTCTGCTAATTATTCAAACAAATTTTACATTCAAAAAGTCAAATGGCGCTCCTTCCCTTTCAAACCCTGCCATGTGCCCAAACAGTAATTTGCCTCCACATATGGGGTATCGGCGTGTTCAGGAGAAATTGCACAACAAATTTCATGGTGCAATTTATCCTATTACCCTTATGATAATTCAAAATTAAGGGATGAAAAACGTTTTTGTGGGAAAAATGTGAAAATTGTATTTTTACAGCTCAATATTATAAACTTCTATGAAACACCTTGGGGTTCAAGGTGCTCACCACACATCTAGATAAAGTTCCCTGAGGGGTCTAGTTTCCAAAATGGTGTCACTTGTGGGGGTTTCCACTGTTTAGGCACATCAGGAGCTCTCCAAACGCAACATGGCGTCCGCTAATTATTCAGACAAATTTTACATTCAAAATGTCTAATGGCGCTCCTTCCCTTCCGAACCCTGCAGTGCGCCCAAACAGTGGTTTTCCCTCACATATAAGGTATCAGAACGCTCAAGAGAAATTGCACAAAAAAATTTGGGTCCATTTTTTCCTGTTACCCCTGTGAAAATAAAAAAAATTGGGTCTAAAGTAACATTTTTGTGAAAAAAGTTAAATGTTAATTTTTTTCTTCCACATTCCAAAAATTCCTGTGAAGCACCTGAAGGGTTAATAAAGTTCTTGAAGGTGGTTTTGAGCACCTTGAGGGGTGCAGTTTTTAGAATGGTGTCACTTTTGGGTATTTTCTGTCATAAAGACCCCTCAAAGTGACTTCAAATATGATGTGGTCCCTAAAAAAAAGTTTTTGTAAATTTTGTTGGAAAAATGAGAAATCGCTGGTCAACTTTTAACCCTTATAGCTCCCTAACAAAAAAAAATTTTGGTTCCAAAATTGTGCTGATATAAAGTAGACATGTGGGAAATGCTATTTATTAACTATTTTGTGTGACATATCTCTCTGATTTAAGGGCATGAAAATTCAAAGTTTGAAAATTGCAAAATTTTCAAAATTTTCCGATTTTTTCACAAATAAACGCAAGTTATATCAAAGAAATTTTACCACTATTATGAAGTACAATATGTCATGAAAAAACAGTCTCAGAATCAGGGGAATACGTTGAAGCGGTCCAGAGTAATTACTTCATATAATGACAGTGGTCAGAATTGAAAAAATTGGCCCGGTCACAAAGGCAAAAACAGGCTCTGGTGCGAAGTGGTTAATCAACACAAAAAATTAAAAGGCAAATGGAAATTTCATTCAGGCCAAATGGACATGGCCAATATATGTGCATAGAACTTGTACAGTGGCACATGAATTCACTGTGATTTCATACAATGGATCAAAATTAAACCATTTTGAAGACTGTACACATATTTTTTTAGATTTAGCTATGAATTTAAAAGAAAAAAAACGTATGCTTCCATATCAAATCAAAAGCATTTCTGGACACTCAATTGACATCATTGACTCTGGGCTGAGTATAACATTAGGACGAGTATATAAAGACTATGATTTTCAAATATAACACCCATTATAAAACCACTAACAGGATGAGGGAGAGAAGGGAAATTACAGCTACTATAAAAATTATATAAAAACCAATAGGTTAAAACCTTAGAGCTTATGTGGATAATGCGCATTTTAATGAAAGTTTATAACTTCTGTTGCCTCTTCTCAGTGAGCTAAGTTTAGTGAGCCTGTATTATTACTTATAGTAACACGCATGGTTATACTGACATAGCACAGCATCTGCAGAAACATGGCCATAACATATATGATCAGGCTAGGGTCACACGAGCATACAGTGGGCAAAATAAGTATTTGCTACACTACCAATTTTGCAACTTTTCCCACCTACAAAGAATGGAGAGGCCTGTAATTTTTATCGTAGGTACACTTCAACTGTGAGAGACAGAATCTAAAAAAAAATCAAAGAAATCACATTGTATGATTTTTACATAATTAATTAGCATTTTTTTGCATGAAATAAGTATTGGATACAATAGAAAAACAGAACTTAATATTTAATACAGAAACCTTAGTTTGCAATTACAGAAGTCAGATGTTTCCTGTAGTTCTTGACCAAGTTTGCACACACTGCAGCAGGGATTTTGGCCTACTCCTCCATTCAGATCTTCTCCAGATCTTTTAGGTTTCGGGGCTGTTGCTGGGCGACATTGAGTTTCAGTTCTCTCCAAAGATTTTCTATTGGGTTCAGATATGGAGACTGGCTAGGCCACTCCAGGACCTTGAAAAGCTTCTTACGGAGCCACTCCTTACATGCCCTGGCTTTGTGTTTTGGGTCATTGTCATGCTGGAAAACCCAGCCTCGACCACTCTTCAATGCTCTTACAAATGGAAAGAGGTTGTTGGCCAAAATCTTGCAATACATTATCTCATCCATCCTTCCTTCAACACGTTGCGGTCGTCCTGTCCCCTTTACAAAAAAGCACCCCTAAAGTATGATATTTCCCCCACCATGCTTCATAGTTGAGACGTGTTCTTAGGATTGTACTCATCGTTCTTCTTACTCCAAACACGGCGAGAGGAGTTGATACCAAAATGTTCTATTTTGGTCTCATCTAACCACATGACTTTCTCCCATGCCTCCTTTGGATCATCTATATCGTCATTGGTGAACTACAATGGGCTTGGACATATTCTGGCGTGCTCAGGGGGACCTTGAATACCCTGCAGGATTTTAGTGCATGACGGCGAAGTGTGCTACTAACGGTAATGTTTGAGACTGTGGACCAAGCTTTCTTCAGGTAATTGACCAGGTCCTGCCATGTAGTTTTGTCTGATTCCTGACCTCTCAGAATTACTCTTACCTTATGAGGCAAGATCTTGCATGGAACCCCAGACCAAGGAAAATTGTCAGTCATCTTGTGTTGCTTCCATTTTCTAATAATTGTGCCAACAGTTGTTACCTTCTCACCAAGCTGCTTGCCTATTGTCCTGTAGCCCATAGCAGCCTTTTGCAGGTCTACAATTGTGTCCCTAGTCTCCTTAGACAGTTCTTTGGTCTTGGCCATGGTGAACAGGTTGGAGTGTGATTGACTGAGTGTAAGGAATAGTGTTGAGCGATACCTTCCGATATCGGGAAATATCGGATCGGATTGGATTGGACCGATACCCAAAAAGTATCGGATATCGCCGATTCCGATACCGGAAACCAATGCAAGTCAATGGGACACAAATATCGGAATAAAAATAAACCCTTTATTTCCTTGTAGGTTAATTCTACATGAAGGAAAACAAATAAGAATAATGTAGAATGACATGAAAAGCCGGCAATTAAGCAGCGGCATACACCGGTACCCAACAATTTAGAACAGAAAAAATAGAACATCACACATAGAATAGATAGATAGAAACATGTCAGTCACATATATATGAAGTACAGCATGCCTGCGCTTCTCAGTCTCTGCGGCATGGCAAGCTGGATGGCAGCTTTCTGCTGCGATCCAGCCTGTCATGTCAATGTAGCAGAGCTGAAGCTGTCGTGGGAACCATGGAAAGGTAAGGATGATGTTGCTTTATTATTTTACTTTTATTGCAGAAGACATTGGCTTCAGCTGGAATGGGCGTGATGGTAAGTATGGTTTAATTTAGAACAATAAAGAATTGTGTGTTTATTTCAATTAAAGGACTTCATTCTGGGTATTTGTGTTTTTTTTTTAATTTTGACTATGGGGTTAGTAATGGGGGTGTCTTATAGACGCCTCTCCATTACTAACCTAGGCTTGATGTCAGCTGGCATTATAAGCAGACATCAACCCCAGCCCTATTACCCCACTGCCACAGCTACAGGGCAGTGGGAAGAGCGAGGCTAAGTGCCAGAATTGGCGCATCCTATGGATGCGCTATTTCTGGGTTGGCTGATGGCTGGTGTTTCTAGCCTGGGAGGGGGCCAATATTCATGGCACCCTTCCTGGGCTATTAATATCAGCCCCCAACTGTCTGCCTAGCCTTTTCTAGCTATTAAAATAGAGGGGACCCCAGGTCATTTTTTTGGGGGGGTCCCCCATTTTAATAGCTAGTAAAGGCTAGGTATTCAGCTGGGGGCTGATATTAGTATCCTGGGAAGCTCCGTGGGTATTACCCCCTTCCCAGGCTTCAAACATCTGCCCCAGCTTTCTGCTTAACCTCCGCTAGAGCCTAAAATTACGGGGAACACCACGCCAATTTTTTTTTTTAATAAATCCTTTATTTTAACACTAAATGACAAGTACAGTAATCAACACTGTCACTGTACTTATTATATATGTGACTGACATGTTTCTAGCTATCTAATCTATGTGTGATGCTCTATTCTTTATGTTATAAATTGTCGGGTACCGCTGCTGAATTGCCAGCCGGCAAAAAGAGACGGTGCATGAAAA
This sequence comes from Phyllobates terribilis, assembly GCF_046119375.1. NCBI lineage: Eukaryota > Metazoa > Chordata > Amphibia > Anura > Dendrobatidae > Phyllobates > Phyllobates terribilis. The sequence goes on from NW_027362761.1 coordinate 291,496,057, forward strand.
CACTGTTATATTTTTAAATAAATCCTTCACACTAAATGACAAGTACCGTAAGCATCACTGTCACTGTACTTCATATATATGTGACTGACATGTTTCTATCTATCTAATCTTTGTGTGAAGCTCTATTCTTTCTGTTGTAAATTGTCGGGTACCGGTGTATGCCGCTGCTGAATTGCCGGCCGGCTTTTTTAAACAGACGGTGCATGAAAACACTATTATTTTTTTTAGTAAATACTTTAACACTAAATGACAAGTACAGTAAGCTGAGCGCTGCCATCCAGCTTGTCATCCTTCAGAGACACTGCAGAGCGCAGGCATTATGGGAACTTCCGATTTGGGTATTCGATATTCTAAAAGTATCGGAACTCAGTATCGGAACTCCGATACCGCGAATATCGGTCAATACCCGATATTTCAGTATCGGAATGCTCAACACTAGTAAAGACATGTGTCTTTTATACAGATGACAAATTCAAGGAGGTGCAATTAATACAGGTAATGAGTGCTGATTAGGAGTGCTTCATAAAGAAAAACTAACAGGTCCATGAGAGCCTGAATGCGTGCAGGTTGGTAGGTAATCAAATACTTATTTCATGCAATAAAATACAATTTAATTATTTAAAAATCATATAATGTGATGTTCTGTTTTTTCTTTTTAGATTTTGTCTCTCACAATTGAAATGTACCTACGATAAAAATGACAGACCTCTCCATTCTTTGTTGGAGGGAAAACTTGAAAAATCTGCAGTATATCAAATAATCATTTTCCCCACTGTATATTCTCTCATTCAAGAAAATTGGTCCAATTATGGAAATCACACTCTGATCAAACTCTGATCAAAGTGTTAGCAGTGTCAATGATCTGATTACTTCAGATGAGGAGAAGATGGAGAAAAAAAATTCTCTATATTCCCCCTTCTGTCAGTCCGTGGAAATCGGACTGTAATTAAATGTCATCCGAGTGCAGCCCAAGGTTTTCTATGGACTATTTGACATGCATGACTTAGTTCGATCCGAATATCAGAACAAACTCGGGCATTCTGCGATTTTTTCCTCAGACAGACTCTATCAATTGAAAAAAATCGGACATGTGCGTGGCCACATAGAATAACATTGGTCTAAGTGCGATCCAATGTTTTATTGGATCGTACTCAGACCGAAAATATAGTCATGTGCTTGACCCCTCAGGATGAGAACTTCACATAAGGCAGTACAATTAGTTAATTGGGATTTTAAAGGGTACCAGACCTTAAAGAGATTGTGCGCTTCTTTCACATTGATGGCCTATCCTTAGGATAAGTCAACAATGTCTGATTGGCCGGGGTCCGACGAAAGTACTTACTTGCCGAGCTGCTAGGTTTACTTGTAGTGGATGCCACACGGTACTGCACATCCGCCTCCTATTTATTTGAATAGGAGGAGGATATGCAGTACCAAGCCATGGCCACTACAAGTGGATTAAGCAGCTTGACAAGTGAGCACTTCCGGTCAACGTCCGCAGCCGACACCGATAACACCTGGTTGGCGGAGGTACCGGGGGTGGGCCCTTGCCGATCAGACATTGATGACCTATCCTAAGGATAGGCCATTAATGTAAATGCAGTGGACAACCTCTTTAAGTAGCAGTTGGATTCAATTGTATCAGTACGATCTGGACTATGATGCAATTGATTGTGCAATGGGGTACAATGGAGCTCTAAGTTTCCCTACCAACCACTCCATAGCAGTAGCCTTGTTTTGATGAATGCTGCAAACTTAACTGTGAGTTTCCCAGCCATTACAGCACAGAAGAGACATGCACTGATGGATGCACTGTGGCAATACAGGTAAATGTATTTATCACAATGTATTTATAACAATTGGTACTTTTTTTGTTTATAAAACATAAAAGATAGCAATATTTTCAGGGGCATTTTTGCATTACACTGTTTTGGATCATCTCTACTTTTGTCACTATAGTAATCTTTAGCAAATTTTTGAGGGCACTACACTTGGAACTATTTTTATGCATCACTTTATGTACACAATACTGTGTAGCACTACTTTCATTTGCATAATTTACATTATAGCTATACTTTCTAATTATGAAAAGTTTGTATTGAATCAAATTATTGGGGGTAATAATATCAGCAGGAACAACATTGGGTAAGAAGCAGCCATGTTATAGGAAGGAAGTAGGTTAGAATTATTAATGGTAATGATGCTGCTAAAGCAAGAAGAAGGCCAATGTCTTTTTGCTGTTAGAGCAAAGATTTGCTGCAAAATGAGGAGACACAAATAAATGGGTAGTAAACTTTTCAGAAGCATGAAATGTACTTGAGCAGAAAAAAAAAATTAGCTAGCATAATTTCCCACACTGCCAAAGCCTTAGAGAGGGGGCTAACATCACTCTGCATTGCTGCATGGGCCTCCCCCTAATGCTCTGCAGCTATACATCTAGCTTATTATCATACCTTGTACAGTGATGGTCAGTACCTGGGCCATCACAAATAAGTGATTCTCAGTGGAGCACAATTTATACTGCAAAGGGTATGTGGAGGAACGAGAACTTGGACACTCTGGAACCACAGGTATATAAGGGCAGATGAAGAGGAAAACGTCAAGTCTGAGGCAGCACACATAGAAAGGCAAAGGAACCATAGGATGCATGAACCGTGTCTAATAATAGTTTGTTATCTTACTACTATGGATGGGTTAATCCAGGAGATGGGCAGAAAAGGTTAACCAGCAGGACTGAAAATATGCAGGATCACAGAGCTTTTAAAAAATGAACACACAGCATGAACAGATGATGGAGCACTTAAAACAGCAACTATGCTCTAGAGTCTCATGTCACGCTGTCTCTGTGTACTGGAGGTAGGGGGCCTAAGCTGACCCTAAGCTGGGGCCCTGACTAATCCCTCTACCTGGAGGTACTGTTAAAGGTACAGAGGTCCAGGCCGCCAGCGTAACCCCTACCTCCTGAGGATCCCTGCACCTAAGTAATCTAGTCCTGAGAAGGACCCCTGATCACAACAAAAGGGGACAGGTAATAATATGCCCACACTCAGTACTTAGACGAACGAGACAGTACAAGGGTAAAACCAAAACCACCTTGCATACAAAAACTACACAACTACAACAGAGGGAACACCAACGGGAAAGGAGATAAATGATAAAGCGAGGAAGGGAAAAAACACTCCAAATACACTTAACTCTGAAACTCCAAATACCACGATCCGCTCTGTTAGTCTGCATGAAATGCTTTCACCGACACTTCCCTAACAGACCGGCAGGAATTTGAAGGAGTCCCACTACAGCAACATTGATTGCAGCTGGGCGAGGCTGGACCTCGTCTAGCACAGAGAGAGAGAGAGTTAACTCCCTCACTGCCGAAAAACACAAAACACCAAAAACTCAGCTGTGAGAAGTCAGGCTGTGTAATCGTGACGATCTTCGTGGCGACACACCCGTGAGAGTACCCCCCCTTCTACGATGGGCCTCCGGACCCTCAGGGCCAGGTTTATCCGGGTGAGTCGTGTGGAAGGCCCGAACTAATCGGTCTGCATTAATATCCGACGCAGGAACCCACATCCTCTCCTCAGGACCATGCCCCTTCCAATGAACCAGGTACAGAAGGGACCGGCGATTAAAGCGTGAATCGATGACCCTCGATACCTGGAACTCCAAGTTACCATTGACCACGACTGGAGGGGGAGGTAAAGGTGACGGTACCACCGGCGCCACATACCTCTTAAGCAATGATCTGTGGAACACGTTGTGAATTTTAAACGTAGGGGGGAGGTCAAGACGGAATGCCACCGGATTAATTATAGAACTGATCCTGTACGGCCCGATGAACCTGGGACCCAGTTTCCAGGAGGGAACCTTAAGTTTTATATTCCTGGTAGACAACCATACCCGATCGTTCACACTTAGGTCCGGACCAGACACTCTCCTCCTATCAGCCATACGTTTGTATCGGTTCCCCATAGTATTCAGATTCTTCAGCACCCCTCTCCATACTGAAGCGAGTAATGAGGAAAATCGTTCCTCCTCAGGAACCCCCGAAGAGCCCCCCCTACTGAAAGTACAAAACTGGGGGTGAAAACCATATGCCCCAAAAAACGGGGACTTACCAGTGGACTCGCTCCGCCTATTATTAAGAGCAAACTCTGCCAGAGGTAAGAAAGAATCCCAGTCCTCCTGGTTCTCTGACACAAAACACCGGAGATATGTCTCCAAGCTCTGGTTCATACGTTCCGTCTGACCATTGGTCTGAGGATGAAAAGCCAATGAGAACGATAAATGCATCCCCCGCCGTGTACAAAACGCCTTCCAGAATTTGGACACAAACTGAGACCCCCGATCTGACACCACCTCGGAGGGTACCCCGTGAAGCCTCACAATCTCCCCAATGAACACCTGCGCAAGAGTTTTAGCATTAGGAAGAGCAGGAAGAGCGATAAAATGTGCCATCTTGCTGAACCTGTCCACTACAACGAGTATGACCGTTTTACCTGAAGACGGAGGGAGGTCCGTAATAAAGTCCATAGACAGATGAGTCCAAGGACGCTCCGGGATCTTCAAAGGTAAGAGGGCCCCAGACGGACGGGTATGTGAGGTCTTAGAGCGCGCTCAAACCCCACAGGACGCGACAAAAGTTACCACCTCCTTATGTAAGTTAGGCCACCAAAACCGACGCGAGAGGAGATCCACAGTTGCTTTACTCCCCGGGTGTCCTGCAAAAACTGAGTTATGGTGTGCCTCGATCACCTTTTGTCGCAACTGATCTGGAACAAACAGTCTCCCCGGAGGTCCAACAGGGGCGTCCCCCTGAGCCTCCAATACCTCCTCCTCAAGCTCAGAGCATACTGCCGAAACCACCACCCCCTCCTGAAGGATAGGAATCGGGTCGTCCGTATTCCCGGCCCCAGGGAAACTACGAGATAAGGCATCCGCCTTTACATTTTTTGACCCAGGACGATATGTAACGACAAAATTAAACCTGGTAAAAAGCAATGACCACCTAGCTTGTCTGGGATTCAGACGTTTCGCGGACTCCAGATATAGCAGGTTCTTGTGATCGGTGATGACGGTGACCGGATGGACTGCCCCCTCTAAAAAATGGCGCCACTCCTCAAAAGCTAACTTAATGGCCAAGAGTTCCCTATTGCCGACATCGTAATTCCTCTCAGCGGACGACAATTTTTTAGAGAAAAAGGCGCACGGATGCCACTTACCAGGGGACGAACCTTGTGACAATACTGCTCCCACCCCTACCTCGGAAGCGTCTACCTCTACAATGAATGGCTGTGACGCATCAGGTTGAATGAGTATGGGTGCCGAGGCAAAACATTTTTTCAAGGAGGAGAATGCTTGACAAGCCTTGTCAGACCACCTAGAAAAATCCGTCCTCTTTATAGTCATGTCTGTGAGAGGCTTAACCATGGACGAGAAATTACAAATGAACTTCCGGTAATAATTAGCAAACCCCAGGAAACGTTGTAGTGCCTTAAGATTCTCTGGCCGATCCCACTCAAGAACTGCCCGCACTTTCCCAGGGTCCATACGAAAACCGGACGCTGAAATCAGGAAGCCTAAAAACTGGAGTTCCTGTACGGCGAACACACACTTTTCCCATTTGGCATACAGTTTATTATCCCGCAAGATCTGTAACACCTGCCTAACGTGCTCCTGATGAGACACCAGATCCGGCGAGTAAATTAAGATATCATCCAGATATATGACAACAAACTGTCCCACCAGGCGGCGAAAAATGTCATTAACAAAGTGTTGGAACACCGCCGGGGCATTAGTCAGACCGAATGGCATGACAAGGTTCTCATAATGCCCCTCCGGAGTGTTAAACGCCGTCTTCCACTCATCCCCCTCCTTCATCCTAATCAGATTGTACGCCCCCCTGAGATCCAACTTAGAGAACCATTTGGCGCCCACGATCTGATTAAAGAGATCGGGAATAAGTGGGAGCGGATACGGATCTCGGACCGTAATCCGATTAAGTTCACGGAAATCCAGGCAAGGGCGTAGGCCTCCATCTTTCTTCTTAACAAAGAAGAACCCCGCGGCCACCGGTGAAGATGAAGGTCTAATATGCCCCTTAGCCAGACTTTCTGAAATATAATCCTTCATGGCCTGCCTCTCAGGACCAGAAAGGTTATACAACCTAGCTTTAGGTAAATTGGCCTCAGGGAGCAGTTTTACAGAACAGTCATACTCGCGATGAGGAGGTAGTTCCTGACACCCTTTCTCCGAGAATACATCCTCAAAGTCCGCCAGAAATGGAGGTAAGACCCTAGGAGTAACCGCACCGATGTCCGTATTCATGCAGTTTTTATTACAGAATTTACTCCATTGGCTTATCTCTCTGGATTGCCAATTAATAACCGGGTTATGCTTAGTTAACCAAGGAAGGCCCAACACTATAGGAGTGGGAAGACCCTCCAACACGTAGCAAGACAACAGTTCTTTATGTATCGCCCCCACTTGAAGTTTTACGTTATGCACAGCTTGCAAAAAACTTCCCTGACCGAGAGGCCTGGCATCGATCGAGAATATGGGGATGGGTTTAGCCAACTCACTCAATCGCATACCTTGAACCCGGGCAAACCGAGCATCCACCAGATTAGCCCCGGCCCCACTATCCAGAAGAACAGATATCCTCTCAGTTCTCGTACCCACCACCACCTCCGCCGGAACGAGAAACTGAGACGAACCTAGGGACGAAATACCTACTCCCAGATTGCCGTCCACCACACAACCTGGGATCAACAGTTTTCCGACGACTCTTCACTCTGCAAGGGACGGGATGGACACCCCCCAATAAAATGTCCCTTTCTCCCGCAGAAGAAACACCTTCCTGTCTTATGGCGCACCACCGGTCCCCTCCCCCGAAATGATGTCCCTCCTAATTGCATAGGCTCCTCTGGACTGACCAGGGGAACCACCATATGAGAGGACCTTGTAGGAGGTGGAGTCATCACAGGGGGTGGAGTTATCCCGCACCTCTCCCGAAGCCGTCTGTCAATGCGAATAGCAAGGGCCATAGCGGCTTCCAGTGACGCGGGAGAGTCATACTGTGCCAACACATCCTGTAATTTGTTGGATAAACCTTGACAAAACTGGCTCCTAAGAGCCGGGTCATTCCACTGGGTGTCAGTGGCCCACCTACGGAACTCCAAACAGAATTCCTCCGCCGAACGATCTCCCTGCTGGATCCTACGTAACTTAGATTCAGCAAGGGAGATCCGATCCGGGTCATCATATACAAGACCCAGAGCAGCAAAAAACCTATCCACTGACTGGAGAGCCGGGGAGCCCGGGGGAAGAGAGAACGCCCAAGATTGTGGGTCCCCTTGTAGGAGCGAGATGACAATTCCCACCCTTTGTTCTTCACTCCCCGATGACCGAGGCCGCAGCCGAAAGTACAACTTGCATGCCTCCCGGAAAACAAAAAACTTGTCCCGCCCCCCAGTGAACCTGTCAGGGAGAGCTACTTTAGGTTCTGGTCCGGCTTGCTCCTGAGGAAACAAAACCTTGGACCTAACGTCCGCCAGCTCCATGGACAAACTCTGCAACTGCCGAGCTAGACCGGCTACTGGATCCATGGTAGCTGGAGAAAATCTAAGTGGTTGGTGAAAATGTCACGCTGTCTCTGTGTACTGGAGGTAGGGGGCCTAAGCTGACCTTAAGCTGGGGCCCTGACTAATCCCTCTACCTGGAGGTACTGTTAAAGGTACAGAGGTCCAGGCCGCCAGCGTAACCCCTACCTCCTGAGGATCCCTGCACCTAAGTAATCTAGTCCTGAGAAGGACCCCTGATCACAACAAAAGGGGACAGGTAATAATATGCCCACACTCAGTACTTAGACGAACGAGACAGTACAAGGGTAAAACCAAAACCACCTTGCATACAAAAACTACACAACTACAACAGAGGGAACACCAACGGGAAAGGAGATAAATGATAAAGCGAGGAAGGGAAAAAACATTCCAAATACACTTAACTCTGAAACTCCAAATACCACGATCCGCTCTGTTAGTCTGCATGAAATGCTTTCACCGACACTTCCCTAACAGACCAGCAGGCATTTGAAGGAGTCCCACTACAGCAACGTTGATTGCAGCTGGGCGAGGCTGGACCTCGTCTAGCACAGAGAGAGAGAGAGTTAACTCCCTCACTGCCGAAAAACACAAAACACCAAAAACTCAGCTGCGAGAAGTCAGGCTGTGTAATCGTGACGATCTTCGTGGCGACACACCCGTGACATCTCAATGGCAAGACACAGGTGTGTCTCTAACTGGGCCTTACAAGCCCTAAAGCAGGGTTCCCAACTCCAGTCCTCAAGGCCCACCAACAGGTCATGTTTTTAGGATTTCCTTAGTATTACACAGGTGATAATTGCATCACCTGCACAGGCAATAATTCCATCACCTGTGCAATACTAAGGAAATCCTGAAAACATGACCTGTTGGTGGGCCTTGAGGACTGGAGTTGGGGAACCCTGCCCTAAAGAGTAGATGTCATCAAAGCACACCGGACACCCTGCAAAACCTGATGAAGAGTACAGCAAAAGGTGTCAGCCAACAGGGAAGGGAGCAGTGACATACCACTTCATAACATGATCAGGGGCATAACAGTAACTATACACATATGAAAAATGTATAAAATAATCACTAGGCGCTCTTATGTCAATGTCCCCTTGCTCAATATAGCATTAATCCACCAAAATGTGCATAAAAGTGTAAAACTATAAAACATTTATAGAGGTCAGATTAATTAGGAGAAAAAAACAACTCAAATTGAAAAGTGTTCAAATTCCCGAAAAATTGCAGATTGTAAATTAGACTCGAACTTGATCCTCCACAGATCGATTCGCTTATCTATAATTATAGAGAATAGATTTTTTGCTAAAACAGATATGATCTTCATCAGGTCCAGAATGTCATGATTTCTCCTACTACGTAGTTGACTGCGGTTACATTTCTGGCTCCTGATTTATTCAGCCATCCCCAGTTTATAAAACAACACAAATAAATTCAAAACCACACCAAATCCTTAAAGGGATTGCCCCCCCCCAAAAGTACATTTTAATCAACAGATCTTGGAATAAAAATAAGTTACACAATTGGATGTGTTAAAATATGTTCCTGTGTTGAGATTATCTTATAAATGTGCCCCTGCTAAGTACTGTCTAATGGCCGTGTCTGACCGTGCAGGAACATGATCAGCCAGTAAAACAGCTTCTGACCAGAGGAATAAGAAAAATAGAGTATACAGACAGGATGGCATGGCATTGCACTTACTACCTTTCAAGTTCCTGCACGTTCAGACACAATCATTATCCAATAAATAGCAGGTCCATTTATAACATTATAACAGCACAGGAATATATTTTAATATATCCAATTGTGGAACTTATTTTTATTCCAGGCTCTATTGATTAAAGTGTACTTTGTTCATGGGACAACCCCTTTAAACAATAAGCTTAAAGAGAAGCTGTCAGCACAATTTTGTAATATAAAGTAAAGATGTGGCTGTAATGGTGCTGTAACACAGCTGAAATTGATACCTCTAGTGAAGAAATCCACTTTGTTGTTCTTCTTTAATCACTATTTGAAGTTTTCTGCTAGTTAGATTTCAGTGCACAGGGGCTGGACTGTACACTGGGTCTTGTCCTCCCTGTCTGTGATTCTCAGTGCCTCTGCCTGCCTCTAGTCATTGAATAACAGGTCACTGCTCAGGTTTCAAGCAGAGGAGGCAGGTCATTCAAAAACCGACAGATGGTCCTGTTGGATAAAATCATGATCTTATGCTTTAAGTCATGGGTGGGCAATTAATTTTCCCAAGGGGCCACATGAGAAACTGGCACTGCTGTGGAGGGCCGAACTAGTCGGCTGAACTTAAAGGGGCGGTCCGAAACCAAAGGCAAATTTCATTCTAAACGTCAATCTAATTAATTTAATTTTCTAATCTCCTTTTCTAATATACTTCAAATGAAAATTCCCCAATTTACCCTCTCCAGTCTGACTTCCAGTCTTTTTTTTTTTAACGTCCAATGGCATTTTGTTTGGAATACTCACACAGGACGTCATCAGGCGGTAACTGAAACGAAGAGGCATCAATTATTTATTTATTTATTTTACTCACTTTTATAGCACTGTTAATTCCACAGCGCTTTACAGACATTATCATCACTGTCCCCATGGGGGCTCACAATCTAAATTCCCTATCATTATGTCTTTGGAGTGTGGGAGGAAACCGGAGAACCCGGAGGAAACCCCGAGCAAACACGGGGAGAACATACAAACTCCTTGCAGATATTGTCCTTGGTGAGATTTGAACCCAGGACCCCAGTGCTGCAAAGCAACAGTGCTAAACACTGAGCCACCGTGCTGCCCACATCTGTTTCAGCCAGGGGCTGGGCTAGTCCCTGCTCTACTGATAATGTGTCAGTTATAAATTATGACGTATGGACAGTATGAGCTCCCGGTGCTATATTCCTTTGAATGCACAGAGACAGTGCACTCCTTGCCGGCTCTAAAGGGAAGTGATGAGCCAGCAAGAAAGTGCACTGTCAGTGGAAATTATATGGAGACCACGCAGCAAGCAGGGACTAAACCAGCCTCTGAAACTGAGGTCACTGATGACACTTCGTTTAAATGTGGAGAAAGCAGCTGACAGTGATTGCAGCCTCTGAACCCTGATGACGTCCCATGTGAGTATCCCAAAATGCACTGGAATTCTCAATGAAACAGTCATTTGAAGTAAAAAAAACCCGAAGCAAACAGGAAGTTAGAGCAGAGAGGAAACAGTAGGGAATTTTTAATTGAACTGTACTAGATAAGTGATTAGATTGAATTAAATAGACATTTAGTATGAAATTCACCTTCAGTTTTGGCCCACCCCTTTAATTCTGCACAATATTAATTTTATCGCTTTATAAAAAGCAGGCGATTATATGGTTGCGCTTACATGAGCGTATAAAAAAATCATATGATTGTCATCCAGAAAGACAATTTTTATCATCTGTATTGTCATCCATTTTTATATATCAGAAGTGAATAAAATTTACAAGACCGAATACAGTTTCTTATGTTTGTAATGGAAATGTATCTGTTAAAATCAGATGCCATATGGATGATTCATATGCGATACAATTTTTTTTTTGCACTCGTAGACTTCAATAGGTGAGTGTTATCCGACACATAGAAGAGACCGGTGCATGCTGTGATCTTTTTCACATGGATATTTGATCTGTGTTAGGCTATGGCTCCACTATCAGTATTTGGTCAGTATTCGGTCAGTATTTTTTCTCAGGAGTGGGAGCCAAAACCAGGAGTGGGTGATAAATGCAGAATTGGTGACTTGTTTCTATTATACCTTTTCTCTGACTGTTCCTCACCTGGTTTTGGCTCCCACTCCTGAGAAAAAATACTGACCGAATACTGACCAAATACTGATAGTGGGGCCGTGGTCTTAAGCAGTAATCTGAATAGCTCAATTGCAGAGCATTGCTGCTAGTCCTGTCTGTGTGAAGTCAGGTTTATTTATTTTTTTCACAAAAAGCACTAGGACTGAAAATACAGCCGTGTGAACATAGCCTAATTATACTTGCTGCAATAAAGTTTATCATAACAATTATTAGCAATTGATCAATCAATACATAAACTGGGAGTATTGGGAAAAAAGTTGTTTGCCCACCGCTGTTCCACCTACACAGATCCACATCACATGTGGTGCAGGAGGTAACTGACAGGAAAGGGGGCAGGGGAATCCTTATTGCAGTCTATGGCTGTGATAAGTCACAGATCACAGCAGGGAGCGCTGTGAGGGGCTTAACCCTTACCTCTCCTGCACAGGACATACAACACAGCACAATAACTCAAAAACTCAGTGCAAAGGGTGACGTAAGGGTTAACTCTCACACAAAGGTGGAGAGGCAGCAGAGTATGTGGGGGGCAGTATAAGAGCAGTTTGGGGAGCACATTGAATATCCCAGGTCACAGGGGGGGGGGCTTAACTGTTGAAGTCATTCACTAGGAATACAAGTGTTATCTCCTATCAGCCTGAGCTGCCAGGGGAAGACTCAGTGAGCTGCAGATAATTAGCTGCTCTCACTGAGTGTAAACTGCAGTCTGAGAAAGGAGGCAGCACTGGTGCTTTGAGCTAATCAGCACAGCAAACAGTGTCAGCTCCTAGCAGTTATTTTATACTATGGGGCTTCACTTAAAAGCTACTTGCCTATTATGTGCAGCAGATGGGTGTAGTAGTCCAAGCTTCCCTGTTCCTGAACACTCCTGACCTGCAGACATTACAGCAGCTCTGCTCTGCAAGCAAGGAACTGAGCATCCCCGCATCCACCAATGAGAAGACGGCATCCGCCGGGGGCGAAGCTACAATCAGAATGCCGAGTCTGAGTAAGGTCAGAGCTCAGGCTTTCTCCTGCGTCTGGCTGACTGTGTCAGCAGCCCGCACAGAAGCAGTCAAAGGGCCGGATGTGGCCCGCGGGCCGCAGTTTGCCCAGGCCTTCTTTAGGTTAAAGCTGGCTGATTTATACAACTAAAAAGAGTTAGCTTAGATACAATAGTGGTTTGCTTAGCTAACCACTTTGAAGCAGCAAACAGATAATCTGCCCCGGTAAAAAAAAGTTTGTACTGTACTTAACGCTTAAGTGGGCCTTAAAATCAAAAAGCCTCTGTGCAGAAGGGTTGTTCCTTCCTCGCCAACAGCCAATTGTCAAAAAAGTAAACTGCTCAGCTGGGCAGTACCTTTCTTACTTGAATAGTAAGGAAAGTCTTAAAAGAAAACTAGTTTAAGGAAAACCTGTCTGCACTCCAAACTAATTGCATATTCAGGTGCATCTCACTAAATTAGAATATCATCAAAAAGTAAATTTATTTCAATTCTTCAATACAAAAAGTGAAACTCATATATTATATAGAGTCATTACAAACAGAGTGATCATTCAAGTGTTTATTTCTGTTAATTCTGTTATTTCCCTCTGCCTAAAACTGAATCTGTCAAAAACTGAACTACTTGTATTTCTTCCCTCCACTAACCTACCTGCGCCCGATATTGCCATTTCCGTTTGTGGCTCAACCATTACTCCCCATCAACAAGCTCGCTGTCTTGGGGTCATTTTTGATTCAGATCTTTCCTTCACTCCTCACATCAAATCACTCGCTCGTTCATGTCATCTACACCTCAAAAACATCTCAAGAATCAGGACATTTCTCTCCTTTGACTCGGCAAAAACTCTTACTGTAGCTCTTATTCATTCTCGTCTCGACTATTGCAACTCTCTACTAATAGGTCTCCCTCTTACTAAACTCTCCTCTCTCCAATCCGTCCTTAACACAGCAGCAAGGATCACATTCCTCACCAACCGCTACACCGATGCCTCTTCCCTGTGCCAGTCATTGCATTGGTTACCCATCCAATATAGAGTTCAATTTAAATTTATCACGCTTACCCACAAAGCGCTCCATGCTTCAGTACCCCCCTACAGCTCCTCCCTTGTCTCAGTCTACCACCCTACACGTGCCCTCCGTTCTGCCAATGACTTAAAACTAAAATCCTCCATAATCCGAACTTCCCACTCCCGTCTCCAAGATTTCTCGCGTGCTGCGCCAATTCTTTGGAATGCACTTCCCAGGACAGTTCGATTAATTCCCAATACCCACAGTTTCAAGCAGACCCTAAAAACCCATTTCTTTAGACTGGCGTATCGCCTAAACACACTATCTGTCCGTCCCAGTGTTCCCCCATATTAAAATCTTCTTCAATTTCAGGTTCATACCATCCATGTACCAGCCTCGGTAAGGACTATACACATACTGGCTGGCGACCAGTCCATGTATAATTATTTATCCTATTTAGTATATCAAGGCTGCATTATATAATATATGTACACTTTACCTTTTGTGTCTCCCCCATTTCCTCATAGACTGTAAGCTTGCGAGCAGGGCCCTCACTCCTTTTGATTTGATAAATGCTTATTCTGTATTGTTTATAACTCCCCCCTAAAATTGTAAAGTGCTGTGGAATACGTTGGCGCTATAAAAATAAAAATTATTATTATTATTATTATTATTATTATTATTAATGTCAATGATTATGGCTTACAGCCAATGAAAACACAAAAGTCATTATCTCAATAAATTAAAATAATTAACAAAAAACACCTGCAAAGGCTTCCTAAGCATTTAAAAAGGTCCCTTAGTCTGTTTCAGTAGGCTCCACAATTATGGGGAAGACTGCTGACTTGACAGATGTCCAGAAGGCAGTCATTGACACACTCCACAAGGTCCCAGAGTTCCAATTTTCATTTGGAAATCCAGGTCCCAGAGTCTGGAGGAAGAGTGGGGAGGCACACAATCCAAGCTGCTTGAGGTCTAGTGTGAAGTTTCCACAATCAGTGATGGTTTGGGGAGCCATGTCATCTGCTGGTGTAGGTCCACTGTGTTTTATCAAGACCAAAGTCAGCGCAGCCGTCTACCAGGGAATTTTAGAGCACTTCATGCTTCCCTCAAGCTTTTTGGAGATGGAAATTTCATTCTCCAGCAGGACTTGGCACCTGTTCACACTGCCAAAAGTACCAATACCTGGTTTAAAAACAACAGTATCACTGTGCTTGATTGGCCAGCAAACTCGCCTTGTCAAGAGGAAGATGAGAGACACCAGACCCAACAATGCAGATAAGCTTAAGGCTGCTATCAAAGCAACCTGGGCTTCCATAACACCTCAGCAGTGCCACAGGCTGATTGCCTCCATGCCTCGCCACATTGATGCAGTAATTGATGCAAAAGGAGCCCCGACCAAGTATTGAGTGTATTTACTGAACATACAATTCAGAAGGCCAACAACTCGGATTTTAAAATCATTTTTCAAGCTGTTTTCGTATAAAGTATTCTAATTTACTGAGATAATGACTTTCGTGTTTTCATTGGCTGTTAGCTATGGTCATCAACATTAACAGAAATAAACACTTGAAATAGATCACTCTGTAATGACTCTATATAATATATGAGTTTCACTTTTTGTATTGAAGAACTGAAATAAATTAACTTTTTGATGATATTCTAATTTAGTGAGATGCACCTGTATGTAAAGGTGCTTCAATATTGATCACATCATTACCTTTTTTGCAGAAATTAGTGTTGAGCGAGTGTGTTCTGTCCGAGTATGCTCGGGCCGAGCTCCGAGTATTTACAGCTGCTCGGTGATATGCTTGAATCCCTCCCATGTGCATGATTTGCAACTGTTTGGCAGCTTTATTACAAGCATGCTCGTCACTACTCATTACTCGCCCGAGCATCACAGTGTTCGAGATGGTTGATAGTCGGCAAGTATTTTTTTTAATGTTCAGGTGGGAGAATGAGTCCCTGCCCCGCAAGTTTGGCACTTTTTAGGCAGCCAATTAACATGAGGGGATTGCCTGACAGTCACTTTAATGCCATAGCCATGTTAGAAGTGGCATAACAGTGATTGGATGGCCGCATAACGTCATTGGGTCTATATAAGACCCGGGACCCGAAGCACGTCACAGTCTACCCCGGAAATAAGCAGAGTAGGGAGGGCTGCAGCTGAGCGAGGGAAAGAATTTGTGCTTATTTTAGGCAGAGATTCCACACCAGTTGTATTTGTTTCATATGCACCAACAGCCCTCGTAAGGGCTCATTCTGATGAATATTAATACTGCTGTTAGCAGAGTTTGTAGAGACATAGTGTAGTGCAAAATAGGGTTTATTGCATGTTCTTTCTGCTGCTGGAACTTAGATCAATAGCCCCAGATATCAGGGATAATAATATTTGTTTTGCTTTTAATCCTGGTAATTTTTATAGCAAGAGGATGCCAAAGGCTGAAAGAAGACGATAAGATGGCCCATCATAGTGAAAAAAATGAAAAACTTTATTATAAATATTACACAGGAAATGTGGGGAGGAGGGGAGCAAAAATACATACATTTACATAAAAAATTGGTTTTAAAAGCAGATGCCCAACGTGTCAGATGCAGGTATGGAACCCCGATATATTCATACTAAGCCATAGCTATAGATTGAATGGGATAAAATGGTGCTAGAGAAAAGAGGAAGGAGACATATTACATAGTGCATGGCGTACTAGTGTACATATACATAAATGTCCCTCACATCATACATGGCCACCATCGGCCGTAATTGTTATGATCTGCCACAGAGACTAAGGAAAGAGAGGAGATCTGTCCCTACAATAGAACTAAACTAGATCCCTGCGATGTAACGGGGAACCTGATCCTGCGATCAGACCCGCTAAAGTCCTCGGCTAGTCTGAACTCAGACCTATAGATGTGAGGGAGGGATCCCTACAAGATCTAGGGACTGGGAAAAGTTGGACACCTCCTAGCAGAAATAGTAGCAGTCAAAGACAAACACACAACAAAAAGGCATAGGGGTCAGAAGACCTAGCAAAACTAACAGAGAACGACAACAGAGCAACAAGTAGCTCAACAGTAGTAAATACAAATGAAGTCCAGCAAAGCCAGGAGGGCGGAGCCGGATTAAATAGGCAAAATGGTCATGTGACCAGCAAACTAAAAAAAAACTAACAGGAGAGTTGTAACAGTACCCCCTCTTCTAGGAGGATCCTCCGGATCCCCTAGGCCCAGGCTTACCAGGAAACCTCCTGTGAAACGCTCGGACAAGTCTGGGAGCAGAAACATCATCCGCCCTCACCCATGAGTTATCCTCAGGTCCGAAACCCTTCCAAGCGACGAGATACTGCAAACTCCCTCTATACCGTCTAGAATTTAGGATGCGGGAAATTTCATATTCCCCGTCCTCCACCACCGGAGGAACAGTGGCAGAGGCGTCACCATCCGACACATCAGCTTTTTTCAACAGAAAAACATGAAACACCGGATTAATCCTCCAGGACGTAGGAACCTCCAGCCTAACAGCAGATTGGTTAACTATCTGAAGTATCTTAAAGGGCCCTACGAACTTGGGACCCAATTTTTTAGAAGGAATCCTCAATCGCAGATTCTTAGAGGACAACCAAACCATGTCACCAACAGCAAACAAAACCTCTTGCCGTTTCCTATCAAAGTACCTCTTAGATTTTGTAACATACCTGGCGGCGTCCTTGCATGGTGGTCCATCTCCCACTGTGCAAGAGCGCGCACTTGATCTCCAGTCCAGAATGTCTCTCTAGCTTCCCTCCATGCTGTCTGTTTGTGTCTGTTTCTGCTGCTTAAGGGCGGCGCCCGATCACTTCCTGCTTTTTGTACCTGCTGTGGGTCACACCCCTTGTGCGTCCTCAGCCTATTGCTGTCTGTCACCTGGTATATAGCTCAGCTGCTCCCATCTATCCCTGCCTGAGCATAGTGTTTCATTCAGTGTGTGCCTTCACTCTGAAGATGCCAGGTCCCGTTCTTTGTCTCCTGTCTTGTGGTATCAGTTCCCGTGTCTGAACTGAGTCCTGTCTATGTCTCCTGCCTTGCGGTATCAGTTCCCGTGTCTGAGCTGAGTCCTGTCTTTGTCTCCTGCCTTGCGGTATCAGTTCCCGTGTCTGAACTGAGTCCTGTCTGTGTACTCTTGCCTGCTGCCTTTCCTGGAGGCTGTATTTCCAGGCCTGTCTGAACACGCTCCTAGCCTGTTCCTCCTGCCTTCTAGGGGCCGATTACCTAGATCCGTTCCTGTATCTTGTCTGTCCTGTCTGAACACGCTCCTAGCCTGTTCCTCCCGCCTTCTAGGGGTCGATTACCTAGATCCGTTCCTGTATCTTGTCTGTCCTGTCTGAACACGCTCCTTGCCTGTTTGTCCCGCCTCTCTGGGGGCCGATTACCCAGACCTGCTCCTGTATCTTGTCTGTTCTGTCTGAACACGCTCCTTGCCTGTTCGTCCCGCCTCTCTGGGGGCCGTATTCCCAGACCCGCTCCTGTGTCCCGCTCCTGTGTCGGTCTCGTCCGTACACTCAGTTCCAGTCTGTACTCTCTCCTATCTTTCATCTGTCTTTTCTCTATGTCCGTTCCTTTCCTTTTTCTGCAGAGTCTGAACTCGTACCTAACTCCTGCCTGTTGTCTCTGTACTCCCGTTTGTGAGTTTGTGGTCCACTCGCTACTTCACTGCAAGTACCCTGTGGGTGTCTGCCTCTGCCTTTCCCTTCCTGTCTGTTCCGTGTGAACAGAGCCCTGTCCCCCCTACTCAGCCTTGCCTGCTCTGACTCCTTTGCTCACTGCTCCGGCGGTTCTAGCCTGCTCTGACTCCTTTGCTCACCGCTCCGGCGGTTCTAGCCTGCTCTGACTCCTTTGCTCACCGCTCCGGTGGTTCTAGTCTGCTCTGACTCCTTTGCTTACCGCTCCGGCGGTTCTAGCCTGCTCTGACTCCTTTGCTCGCTGCTCCGGCAGCCTTGCTCCGCTCTGACCCTTTTGCTCGCTGCTCTGGCAGTCTCGCTCCACTCTTGCTCACCGCTCCAGGCGGCCTCGTCCTGCTTTACTCTTGCTCACTGCTCCAGCAGTCTCGCTCAGCTTTGATCCTTTGTTCACTGCTCCTGGCGGCCTTGTCCTGCTCTACTCTTGCTCACCGCTCCAGGCGGCCTTGTCCTGGCTCGACCAGATGGAGCAGGTATTTGGCACAGGCGGTGCAGAACCACGGGTAGAGAACGAGCGGGACTGGGACAATCAAGTTCAGTCCATACAGTCCTTAATTATCAAACGGACAAAATTGTGGTGGAATAGGGCCTTTTTGCAGAGGTATATTTCCAGTAAGTTGATTCCAAGAGGACTGAGGGTGCGGGTTATTCCCACATTTGTAGTTGATGATAAAGACTTCATGTCTAACTGGGAAGGTCTCTGTAATACATGCTCCACTGGATTTATGCAGTTATTGATTGAACACAATACTAACGCCATTTTAGCACTGGATAAATCTATCGATGAAGCACAAATTATATTGAGAAATACTTGCCCTACTGATAAAATCCAGGACTTTGATGCATCAATTGATAGGAATTTAGATCTTTGTGTAAAAAAACTACATGACATTGAAGCGACAAAAATGGCAAGAAATCAACGTGACTTTGCAACTAATACAGTATATCATTGGAGGAAGTCTATTATCCAACCTCATATGGCACAACGCCCTTCGTCTGTTACATCCATCTCATCTCTCAGTGACTCATCTAGTATGACGTCCTCATCCATCATTACGAGGTCAGGACTGAACCTTAAGAGGACACGAGATGCAAATTTCCACCCGTACAGACGCCGTCCGTATAAACAGCCGCTTGTGGACAGTGGGGACAATAAGGTAATTAACCTTAGTAAATATGCACTTACTGATACTGACTTGGCTCTGCTGGGCAGGGGTCTCTCCTTCTCACCTAAGAGTAGTTTTGATGTTTTTTCAGCTGTGAAGGACCTCCATTTGTTCGCGAGAACTCTGTTGTTTAAGAAGTATTATTTTAATGAGGCACAATTTAATCTTTTTCCAACAGAGGAGGAACAAATAGCCTTACGAACTTTGGAGGAACTTTCTAGCGAACATAATATGGAGGAAGGAGGTAAGATCCCTGCTTCCATTAGGGCCAAGTCTAAGAGATTTCCCCCACTGTCCACAAGCGCCAACATAGATCTGTTTGTTCAGGTGGTTACCAAGGAGTTTGAGCAGATCCCGCGTTATGTACGGAGGGATAATCTTACTAGACATGAGCGTGAGCGCCTCCGGGTCCTTCGGGACCTTCCAGATGTAGTGCTGAAGCCAGCAGACAAGGGTGGCAACATTGTGTTGTGGCCTAAGGACATGTATGAAAGGGAGGCATTTAGTCAACTTAATAATAAGACCTGCTATAAACGTTTGACGTTTAATCCCTTGGCCTCCTTCTCCCTCCAACTATCTAAGATCATTAATAAAGCCGCGACCAATGGGGTCATCACTGAGGAACTGGCTTCAGCACTACTTGTTAGCGAACCCGTAGTCTCTACATTCTATCTGTTGCCTAAAGTGCACAAAGATCTATCTACACCACCTGGGCGTCCTATTATTTCTGGGACTGGGAACTTCCTTGAGAATGTCAATCGGTGGATAGACAGTAAGCTTCAACCCCTGGTAGAATGCCTCCCATCATTCCTCCTGGATACAGGTGAGCTTCTCAAGAGAGTTGATGGGCTGTATTTGGAGTCAGATATGATGCTGGTGACAGGTGATGTAGAATCACTGTACACCAGCATCAAACATTCTGATGGCCTGAGAGCTTGTGCCTTCTTCTTGGAAACATCTAATTTACAAAATGCTATGATTCAATTGGTGATGGATCTGTTAGAATTTTCTCTAACTCATAATTTTTTCACATTTAAGGGGTCCTTCTACCTACAGCTCCAGGGTACAGCTATGGGTGCGGCATTTGCGCCGGCCTATGCCAACCTGTTCCTGGGGCTGTGGGAGAGGGACCTCTCCCTGCTGGATCAGAGGACATCTATGGACCACGTCCCGTTCTGGACGCGCTACATAGATGATATCCTGCTGATCTGGCAGGGTCCCATTGAGGGCTTGAAAATATTCATGCAATCCCTCAATGATATTGATAGGAATATTCGCATTACCTATACATGGGATAGGGATGTGGTGAATTTCCTAGATGTGGCCCTGACTAGGGATCAGGATAATTTTATAAAAACAAATATCTATCGTAAAAATACCTCCACGAATATGTTGCTTCATGCATCATCCTCCCACCCTCCTTGGGTGATTCAGTCTGTCCCCATCGGACAGTTCCTGCGTTTACGTAGACTCTGCTCGGATGATGTGGATTTTGCCAGACAGTCCGAAGATTTGAAAAAGAGATTCTATGAGAGGGGCTACAGCAAACGCATGGTAAAAAGGGCATACCATCGTGCCAAATATTCCAATAGACATGATTTGCTTTATAAGAAAAAGATTCCAAAATCAGAGGATAAACCAAGATTTATAACTGACTATCATGGTCAATTTGGCCGGATGAGGGAATGTTTGGCTAAAGCTTGGCCAATTCTCCTTGTCGACCCTGTTTTGTCTAAAATCCTTCCAGATCGTCCATCTATTGCTGTGCGCCGCTCAAAAAATCTTCGGGACTGTCTGGTACATAGCCATTATCAATTTCAATCTGGGACTGCTACAATTTTTGGCGCTTCTAGTCCTGAGTGTGGAAGTTTTCCATGCGGCCGTTGTGTCGCCTGTCCGAATATAGAGTGTACCGATACTTTTTCTAATGCTGCGGGTACAGCGACTTATGTCATCAAAAGTCGGATTACATGTACCTCACGGTTTATTATCTACTATGCCACATGTCCATGTGGATTAATCTATGTTGGTCTTACCACACGGCAACTCAAAGTGCGAGTTAGGGAGCATGCGTTGGGTATTTTGGCGGCAGCCGACTGTATGGATCCCTCCACACTCAGGACGATACCACGACATTTTAAACTCTGCCATAATTGTGACAGCTCACTACTGAGGGTGAGGGGGATTGATGCTTTGAAGGTTGGTATCCGTGGAGGCAAATTTAGTCAACGTCTAGCTCAACTAGAATCCAGATGGATCTGGAAACTGGGCACTGTACACCCGCATGGACTGAATGAGAGTCTCAGTTTTGCTCCGTTTCTTTGATATCCGCTCTACCTTGTACATGTCATCTGTGTTTTTAAGTTTTTATTTATTTTATTTTATTATTCACAGTTTCTTCCATCGTAAAATGGTCTGCGAACTTTCTTTTTGGAGGGTTGTGTCCGTATTATATCCGTTCCATTATGGATGAGTGTTTGTGGAGGAGATGAAGGATTCGTGATATCGTTGCACAGCAATCGCCAAAGTCTATAAACCTCCTCGCTCACATTGTGAACTTTGTCTAAATAAGTATTGTATTTTGTATTGCTTTCATCTCGTAGGAGATTGTATGTTGTGATATATGTGGTTGGGCCTTCCATATGTGTTGTTATTGGTCCTGCCTATTGGACAAACAGTGTCATTGTAATTTACTTGCACAACATTACTGTGATCATATGTCTTGTATCATTTAATGCTATTATGACTATTATGATCATGTATGTTTGATAGGTACTTTGTGCAGTGATGATTTAGTAGTGTCAGGTGTAACTTGACGCATATGGTGAGGTTCGTGGTATGTGTGAAATCGTCCATATATTGATACATGTCGCGATGCATATTTGTATTCTTTCTTTATGGGAGATTTTTGTATTATGCCCTACCACTGGATTGATGTGGGCAGTTGTAGATTTATAATTGGACATTTCACTACATACACCCTTATTTGCAGTCCCTGAGGTAGTTGAGGGCAATCTTAAGAAGGACCTCTAGCTGGGTCAAAGAATACCTTACTTAATCCTAATTATATAGGTGCGGTTCTTGGACAGGTACGTGCAGGCGTTCTCTGTTGCTGAGGTCGGCTCGCGCTACCCGGCGTCTTCATGCTAGGACCTGCGGGTCACGTGGGCCCACGTGACTGTTGGGAGGACCTTCGCATGACGCCGGCATCGCGGGTTGCCGAGGCAGCAGGGACGCTGGGCGCGTCATTAGATGTCCGCCCACACCTTCCTATTGGCTAGCGATAGGTTTATAAGGACACACCCCCGGTTTGCAACCACGCCCCCTGAAGAAGGTAACGCCGAAACGCGCGTCGGGGTGGACGCGTGGTCCACATTGGAGCACCCCCGCTGATAGCCCTCTGTCCAGGTAGATTCTATTACCATACTATATGGTTATTTACATGGTTATGTCAATATACAGTTAGGCAATATTAGTTGACCACTAATGATACACTATTTGGACACATATATTAGAGATCTGTTAATCAGGTGCATTAGGTCTATATTATAGTCCTGGTGGGTGCCCTATATGTGGACCTCTGTGTCCATTGAGCATGATGGTATTTTAAGATATTTTTGATATGTATGTTGTGCACTGTTTCTGCTATATTATGTGGTGTATTCTCTCTTAATTATATATTTAATAAAAGCTATATTTTATGATAATTACTTGCTGTGTAGCTTTGATCACATCTTTCCCTTCGCTGTGTATTTATGATTAGCGATTTGCCTACAGTAAATGTCATTAGGTGCTAGCCATGGAGCTCTAATCATTAGTTAATATGCACCTGCTGAGAAACTTTGATTATATTACCTGCCCTGTTCTCGCTCACCTCTCTGGGCGGCCTCACTCTGCTGTGTTTGTCCGCCACATCTGTGGCTCTGTTCCTGGGTCCCAGTGTGTGCTGGGTCCTATCCCGCCGGTGTCCCTGCCTGCTGGTGCCTCCCTGTCTGCACTCTAGCTGTGCTTGCCTGTACCCCTCTGCCTGTATTGTTCCTGAGTCCCAGTGTGTACTGGGTCCTATCCCGCCTGTGTTCCTACCTGCTAGTGCCTCCCTGTCTGCACTCTAGCTGTGCTTGCCTGTACCCCCCTGCCTGCTTACCCGCCTGCCTGCATACCAGTCGTGCCTGCCTATACCCACCAGTCTGTGTGCCAGCCTACCAGTCTGTTCCTGTATTCCCCTGTGTGGGTCAACAGCCGTGTCCGCGGTCTGTCCTGGAGTAGCACCTGGTCCCTTTGCTCGGTTCCTCCTTGGTGCACTGGCGTCGTATGCCGTCGTGCGACCCTGGTCGGATCGGGTGAATGCCTAGTTAAGCCCCTCCAGGCATTCACTCTCTGGCACGGTCCAGTGGAATCACTATAATCACACGCACACGCCGCTCAGCCCGGGCGTGTGCATAACAGCATGCTCAGGCCATGGTTCCCGTTGAGCCCCACGGCCTTCGCTCTCTGAGAAGTTTTCCAGCGAATACATGCATTAAAATAAATAAATAAATTTTTTTTCCCTTAGCTGAGTTCCAGGCGAATTACGCACCGTCCAGATGGATCTATCAGCTCTCGTTCCTGCGGATCCGCCACGTTACTATGGGGATCCAAGACAGTGTCGTGCATTTGTGGAGCAATGCATGCTACACTTTAAGGCCTACCCTCTCTATTTTCCTTCCGATTGGGCTAAAGTGGCCTTTATGATTGACTACCTAGCGGGTGATGCCTTGAAATGGGTCACCCCCCTATGGGAAGCATGGGATCCTGTCGTCCTTGACCTGCAGGCCTTCCTGGTGGCCTTTCGTATGGTCTTCGAGGACCCTCACCCTGAAGCCCCTGCTGAAGCTTCACTTCCCAATATCCCGGAGCAGCCCCGACGGGTAATGTGTGTGGGTAGCGCAATAGTCCTCCAGCCCAATGAGACTACTGCCCACCCAGAATCCTCACAGGGTGACTACGCTTTCCGGAATACTTCTCCCAACCTCAAGAGGCAGTCCAGACGTGCTAGACGTAGAGGCAAGCCGTCACGCCAGGGTCTGTCCTCCCTGAGACCTCCTGACCCCAACCTTGAAGTCCCTACTGAAGCTTCATCTCCCTGTATCCCGGAGAAGCCCCAACGGGTAATGTGCGTGGGTAGTGCACCAGTTCTCCTGCCCGAAGAGACTTCTGCCCATCCAGACTCCACACAGGAGAACTTCCTGCACCCGGCATCAGATGCTTCACCCACTTTAACCGGTGTGCATGTCCAAGGATGCTCCAAAGCTGTGGTTACCTCAGAGTCTGTGCACCTCTACTACCTGTTGGAGGACCCCCTGTTGCCTCCTGAATCCTCCAGGATACCACTCGATGACGAATGGAGAGAGACTTCTCTACACCCGGTACTCGATACTTTGTCCGCTTCGTCCTGTGAGCCTGACAATGGGTACCCCAAAGTGGTAGTTACCCCCGAGTCTCTACACCCCTCCGACCAGGCGGAGGACCTCCAGTTGTCTCCTGAACCCTTCGGGGTGCTACCTGGTAGCGAAAGGACAGAGACTCTCCTATACTCTGTACCTGATACCTCGCTCGCTTCGTCCAGTGAGTCCAACCTAGTGTACTCCGAAGCAGAGGTTACTCCCGAGTCTCTACACCCCTCCGACCAGGCGGAGGACCTCCAGTTGTCTCCAGAACCCTTCGGGGTGCTACCTGGTAGCGAAAGGACAGAGACTCTCCTATACTCTGTACCTGATACCTCGCTCGCTTCGTCCACTGAGTCCAACCTAGTGTACTCCGAAGCAGTGGTTACTCCCCAGTCTCTACACCCCTCCGACCAGGCGGAGGACCTCCAGTTGTCTCCAGAACCCTTCTGGGTGCCACCTGGTGGTGAATGGACAGAGACTCTCCTATATCCTAGATCTGATACCTCGCTTGCTTCGTCCAGTGAGTCCGACCTAGTGTACTCTGAAGCAGAGGTTACCCGTGAGTCTCTACACCCCTCTGACCAGGCGGAGGACCGCCAGTTGTCTCCAGAACCCTTCGGGGTGCCACCTGGTGGTGAATGGACAGAGACTTTCCTATACTTGGTACCCGATACCTCGCCTGCTTCGTCCAGTGAGTCCGACCTAGTGTACTCTGAAGCAGATGTTTTCTCTGAGCCTCTGCACTCTTCTGACCCGGCGGAGGACCTCCAGTTGTTTCCTGAATCCTCCGGGGTACCACCAGATAACAAAGAGACAGTGACTTTTCCTCATTATGTACCTGATAACCCGTCTATTTCTTCCTGTGAGCTTGACAAGATGTACCTCGAAGCAGAGATTACCCCCAAGTCTCTGTCCCCCTCCAACCCGGTGAAGGACTTCCAGTTGTCTCCTGTACCCTCTGGGGTGCCACCTGAAAATATGTGGAGAGAGACTTCCTTGTGTGCTGTTCCTGGTACTCCACCGTTTCGTCTGTTGCTGAGGATGGCTGGATAGGAGGTAGCATCCTAGCTAACCAGATGAGATCAGTTTTTCCTGTGGACAGTGGAAGTGATCTCCTTGAAGTGAACGACTGGTCCTCGAATTCCCTGCGGAAGATTCTGGCAGGCCTGAAGAAGAGGGGGCGTAAGGGGGGGGGGTACTGTAACATACCTGGCGGCGTCCTTGCATGGTGGTCCATCTCCCACTGTGCAAGAGCGCGCACTTGATCTCCAGTCCAGAATGTCTCTCTAGCTTCCCTCCATGCTGTCTGTTTGTGTCTGTTTCTGCTGCTTAAGGGCGGCGCCCGATCACTTCCTGCTTTTTGTACCTGCTGTGGGTCACACCCCTTGTGCATCCTCAGCCTATTGCTGTCTGTCACCTGGTATATAGCTCAGCTGCTCCCATCTATCCCTGCCTGAGCATAGTGTTTCATTCAGTGTGTGCCTTCACTCTGAAGATGCCAGGTCCCGTTCTTTGTCTCCTGTCTTGTGGTATCAGTTCCCGTGTCTGAGCTGAGTCCTGTCTTTGTCTCCTGCCTTGCGGTATCAGTTCCCGTGTCTGAACTGTGTCCTGTCTGTGTACTCTTGCCTGCTGCCTTTCCTGGAGGCTGTATTTCCAGGCCTGTCTGAACACGCTCCTAGCCTGTTCCTCCTGCCTTCTAGGGGCCGATTACCTAGATCCGTTCCTGTATCTTGTCTGTCCTGTCTGAACACGCTCCTAGCCTGTTCCTCCCGCCTTCTAGGGGCCGATTACCTAGATCCGTTCCTGTATCTTGTCTGTCCTGTCTGAACACGCTCCTTGCCTGTTTGTCCCGCCTCTCTGGGGGCCGATTACCCAGACCTGCTCCTGTATCTTGTCTGTTCTGTCTGAATACGCTCCTTGCCTGTTCGTCCCGCCTCTCTGGGGGCCGTATTCCCAGACCCGCTCCTGTGTCCCGCTCCTGTGTCGGTCTCGTCCGTACACTCAGTTCCAGTCTGTACTCTCTCCTATCTTTCATCTGTCTTTTCTCTATGTCCATTCCTTTCCTTTTTCTGCAGAGTCTGAACTCGTACCTAACTCCTGCCTGTTGTCTCTGTACTCCCGTTTGTGAGTTTGTGGTCCACTCGCTACTTCACTGCAAGTACCCTGTGGGTGTCTGCCACTGCCTTTCCCTTCCTGTCTGTTCCGTGTGAACAGAGCCCTGTCCCCCCTACTCAGCCTTGCCTGCTCTGACTCCTTTGCTCACTGCTCCGGCGGTTCTAGCCTGCTCTGACTCCTTTGCTCACCGCTCCGGCGGTTCTAGCCTGCTCTGACTCCTTTGCTCACCGCTCCGGCGGTTCTAGTCTGCTCTGACTCCTTTGCTTACCGCTCCGGCGGTTCTAGCCTGCTCTGACTCCTTTGCTCGCTGCTCTGGCAGCCTTGCTCCGCTCTGACCCTTTTGCTCGCTGCTTCGGCAGTCTCGCTCCACTCTTGCTCACCGCTCCAGGCGGCCTGGTCCTGCTTTACTCTTGCTCACTGCTCCAGCAGTCTCGCTCAGCTTTGATCCTTTGTTCACCGCTCCTGGCGGCCTTGTCCTGCTCTACTCTTGCTCACCGCTCCAGGCGGCCTTGTCCTGCCCTGTTCTCGCTCACCTCTCTGGGCGGCCTCACTCTGCTGTGTTTGTCCGCCACATCTGTGGCTCTGTTCCTGGGTCCCAGTGTGTGCTGGGTCCTATCCCGCCGGTGTCCCTGCCTGCTGGTGCCTCCCTGTCTGCACTCTAGCTGTGCTTGCCTGTACCCCTCTGCCTGTATTGTTCCTGAGTCCCAGTGTGTACTGGGTCCTATCCCGCCTGTGTTCCTACCTGCTAGTGCCTCCCTGTCTGCACTCTAGCTGTGCTTGCCTGTACCCCCCTGCCTGCTTACCCGCCTGCCTGCATACCAGTCGTGCCTGCCTATACCCACCAGTCTGTGTGCCAGCCTACCAGTCTGTTCCTGTATTCCCCTGTGTGGGTCAACAGCCGTGTCCGCGGTCTGTCCTGGAGTAGCACCTGGTCCCTTTGCTCGGTTCCTCCTTGGTGCACTGGCGTCGTATGCCGTCGTGCGACCCTGGTCGGATCGGGTGAATGCCTAGTTAAGCCCCTCCAGGCATTCACTCTCTGGCACGGTCCAGTGGAATCACTATAATCACACGCACACGCCGCTCAGCCCGGGCGTGTGCATAACAGCATGCTCAGGCCATGGTTCCCGTTGAGCCCCACGGCCTTCGCTCTCTGAGAAGTTTTCCAGCGAATACATGCATTAAAATAAATAAATAAATTTTTTTTCCCTTAGCTGAGTTCCAGGCGAATTACGCACCGTCCAGATGGATCTATCAGCTCTCGTTCCTGCGGATCCGCCACGTTACTATGGGGATCCAAGACAGTGTCGTGCATTTGTGGAGCAATGCATGCTACACTTTAAGGCCTACCCTCTCTATTTTCCTTCCGATTGGGCTAAAGTGGCCTTTATGATTGACTACCTAGCGGGTGATGCCTTGAAATGGGTCACCCCCCTATGGGAAGCATGGGATCCTGTCGTCCTTGACCTGCAGGCCTTCCTGGTGGCCTTTCGTATGGTCTTCGAGGACCCTCACCCTGAAGCCCCTGCTGAAGCTTCACTTCCCAATATCCCGGAGCAGCCCCGACGGGTAATGTGTGTGGGTAGCGCAATAGTCCTCCAGCCCAATGAGACTACTGCCCACCCAGAATCCTCACAGGGTGACTACGCTTTCCGGAATACTTCTCCCAACCTCAAGAGGCAGTCCAGACGTGCTAGACGTAGAGGCAAGCCGTCACGCCAGGGTCTGTCCTCCCTGAGACCTCCTGACCCCAACCTTGAAGTCCCTACTGAAGCTTCATCTCCCTGTATCCCGGAGAAGCCCCAACGGGTAATGTGCGTGGGTAGTGCACCAGTTCTCCTGCCCGAAGAGACTTCTGCCCATCCAGACTCCACACAGGAGAACTTCCTGCACCCGGCATCAGATGCTTCACCCACTTTAACCGGTGTGCATGTCCAAGGATGCTCCAAAGCTGTGGTTACCTCAGAGTCTGTGCACCTCTACTACCTGTTGGAGGACCCCCTGTTGCCTCCTGAATCCTCCAGGATACCACTCGATGACGAATGGAGAGAGACTTCTCTACACCCGGTACTCGATACTTTGTCCGCTTCGTCCTGTGAGCCTGACAATGGGTACCCCAAAGTGGTAGTTACCCCCGAGTCTCTACACCCCTCCGACCAGGCGGAGGACCTCCAGTTGTCTCCTGAACCCTTCGGGGTGCTACCTGGTAGCGAAAGGACAGAGACTCTCCTATACTCTGTACCTGATACCTCGCTCGCTTCGTCCAGTGAGTCCAACCTAGTGTACTCCGAAGCAGAGGTTACTCCCGAGTCTCTACACCCCTCCGACCAGGCGGAGGACCTCCAGTTGTCTCCAGAACCCTTCGGGGTGCTACCTGGTAGCGAAAGGACAGAGACTCTCCTATACTCTGTACCTGATACCTCGCTCGCTTCGTCCACTGAGTCCAACCTAGTGTACTCCGAAGCAGTGGTTACTCCCCAGTCTCTACACCCCTCCGACCAGGCGGAGGACCTCCAGTTGTCTCCAGAACCCTTCTGGGTGCCACCTGGTGGTGAATGGACAGAGACTCTCCTATATCCTAGATCTGATACCTCGCTTGCTTCGTCCAGTGAGTCCGACCTAGTGTACTCTGAAGCAGAGGTTACCCGTGAGTCTCTACACCCCTCTGACCAGGCGGAGGACCGCCAGTTGTCTCCAGAACCCTTCGGGGTGCCACCTGGTGGTGAATGGACAGAGACTTTCCTATACTCGGTACCCGATACCTCGCCTGCTTCGTCCAGTGAGTCCGACCTAGTGTACTCTGAAGCAGATGTTTTCTCTGAGCCTCTGCACTCTTCTGACCCGGCGGAGGACCTCCAGTTGTTTCCTGAATCCTCCGGGGTACCACCAGATAACAAAGAGACAGTGACTTTTCCTCATTATGTACCTGATAACCCGTCTATTTCTTCCTGTGAGCTTGACAAGATGTACCTCGAAGCAGAGATTACCCCCAAGTCTCTGTCCCCCTCCAACCCGGTGAAGGACTTCCAGTTGTCTCCTGTACCCTCTGGGGTGCCACCTGAAAATATGTGGAGAGAGACTTCCTTGTGTGCTGTTCCTGGTACTCCACCCGTTTCGTCTGTTGCTGAGGATGGCTGGATAGGAGGTAGCATCCTAGCTAACCAGATGAGATCAGTTTTTCCTGTGGACAGTGGAAGTGATCTCCTTGAAGTGAACGACTGGTCCTCGAATTCCCTGCGGAAGATTCTGGCAGGCCTGAAGAAGAGGGGGCGTAAGGGGGGGGGGTACTGTAACATACCTGGCGGCGTCCTTGCATGGTGGTCCATCTCCCACTGTGCAAGAGCGCGCACTTGATCTCCAGTCCAGAATGTCTCTCTAGCTTCCCTCCATGCTGTCTGTTTGTGTCTGTTTCTGCTGCTTAAGGGCGGCGCCCGATCACTTCCTGCTTTTTGTACCTGCTGTGGGTCACACCCCTTGTGCGTCCTCAGCCTATTGCTGTCTGTCACCTGGTATATAGCTCAGCTGCTCCCATCTATCCCTGCCTGAGCATAGTGTTTCATTCAGTGTGTGCCTTCACTCTGAAGATGCCAGGTCCCGTTCTTTGTCTCCTGTCTTGTGGTATCAGTTCCCGTGTCTGAACTGAGTCCTGTCTATGTCTCCTGCCTTGCGGTATCAGTTCCCGTGTCTGAGCTGAGTCCTGTCTTTGTCTCCTGCCTTGCGGTATCAGTTCCCGTGTCTGAACTGTGTCCTGTCTGTGTACTCTTGCCTGCTGCCTTTCCTGGAGGCTGTATTTCCATGCCTGTCTGAACACGCTCCTAGCCTGTTCCTCCTGCCTTCTAGGGGCCGATTACCTAGATCCGTTCCTGTATCTTGTCTGTCCTGTCTGAACACGCTCCTAGCCTGTTCCTCCCGCCTTCTAGGGGCCGATTACCTAGATCCGTTCCTGTATCTTGTCTGTCCTGTCTGAACACGCTCCTTGCCTGTTTGTCCCGCCTCTCTGGGGGCCG
This sequence comes from Phyllobates terribilis, assembly GCF_046119375.1. Taxonomy (NCBI): domain Eukaryota; kingdom Metazoa; phylum Chordata; class Amphibia; order Anura; family Dendrobatidae; genus Phyllobates; species Phyllobates terribilis. The sequence continues at coordinate 291,526,901 of NW_027362761.1, forward strand.
ATTACCCAGACCTGCTCCTGTATCTTGTCTGTTCTGTCTGAATACGCTCCTTGCCTGTTCGTCCCGCCTCTCTGGGGGCCGTATTCCCAGACCCGCTCCTGTGTCCCGCTCCTGTGTCGGTCTCGTCCGTACACTCAGTTCCAGTCTGTACTCTCTCCTATCTTTCATCTGTCTTTTCTCTATGTCCATTCCTTTCCTTTTTCTGCAGAGTCTGAACTCGTACCTAACTCCTGCCTGTTGTCTCTGTACTCCCGTTTGTGAGTTTGTGGTCCACTCGCTACTTCACTGCAAGTACCCTGTGGGTGTCTGCCACTGCCTTTCCCTTCCTGTCTGTTCCGTGTGAACAGAGCCCTGTCCCCCCTACTCAGCCTTGCCTGCTCTGACTCCTTTGCTCACTGCTCCGGCGGTTCTAGCCTGCTCTGACTCCTTTGCTCACCGCTCCGGCGGTTCTAGCCTGCTCTGACTCCTTTGCTCACCGCTCCGGCGGTTCTAGTCTGCTCTGACTCCTTTGCTTACCGCTCCGGCGGTTCTAGCCTGCTCTGACTCCTTTGCTCGCTGCTCTGGCAGCCTTGCTCCGCTCTGACCCTTTTGCTCGCTGCTTCGGCAGTCTCGCTCCACTCTTGCTCACCGCTCCAGGCGGCCTGGTCCTGCTTTACTCTTGCTCACTGCTCCAGCAGTCTCGCTCAGCTTTGATCCTTTGTTCACCGCTCCTGGCGGCCTTGTCCTGCTCTACTCTTGCTCACCGCTCCAGGCGGCCTTGTCCTGCCCTGTTCTCGCTCACCTCTCTGGGCGGCCTCACTCTGCTGTGTTTGTCCGCCACATCTGTGGCTCTGTTCCTGGGTCCCAGTGTGTGCTGGGTCCTATCCCGCCGGTGTCCCTGCCTGCTGGTGCCTCCCTGTCTGCACTCTAGCTGTGCTTGCCTGTACCCCTCTGCCTGTATTGTTCCTGAGTCCCAGTGTGTACTGGGTCCTATCCCGCCTGTGTTCCTACCTGCTAGTGCCTCCCTGTCTGCACTCTAGCTGTGCTTGCCTGTACCCCCCTGCCTGCTTACCCGCCTGCCTGCATACCAGTCGTGCCTGCCTATACCCACCAGTCTGTGTGCCAGCCTACCAGTCTGTTCCTGTATTCCCCTGTGTGGGTCAACAGCCGTGTCCGGGGTCTGTCCTGGAGTAGCACCTGGTCCCTTTGCTCGGTTCCTCCTTGGTGCACTGGCATCGTATGCTGTCGTGCGACCCTGGTCGGATCGGGTGAATGCCTAGTTAAGCCCCTCCAGGCATTCACTCTCTGGCACGGTCCAGTGGAATCACTATAATCACACGCACACGCCGCTCAGCCCGGGCGTGTGCATAACAGATTTCTTGTTAGCCTCCTGAAGATTACCACGCACATCCGTCCAAACTCTCTCCAAATCACCGGAAAAACTCTCCTCCATGCGCAACAAATTGTATGCCCCCCGGAGATCAATTTTAGAGAACCACTTGGCCCCCACTAACTGGTTAAATAAATCAGGAATCAATGGCAGTGGGTAAGGATTGCGTACAGTAATTTTATTAATTTCACGAAAGTCCAGACAAGGACGTAAACCGCCATCTTTTTTTTTTACAAAAAAAAATCCAACAGCCACAGGAGACTTGGAAGGCCTTATGTGACCGGCGGCCAAGCTTGTCTGTATGTATTCTTCCAAAGCCTTTCTTTCAGGAATAGTAAGATTAAATAAACGACTCTTAGGAAGAGTCGCACCAGGGACAAATTCAATGGTACAATCATAGTCTCTATGGGGAGGCAAAACCTGCGACTCCTCCTCAGAAAAAACTCTCCAAAAATCCTGAATAGGTACAGGCAATTCCCCTCTATCCACAGCAGCAATGCGCCCGTTACAACTAGTGTTGAGCCACCCCCGTAGTGTTCGAGTTCGGTTCGGTTCGTCGAACACCCGTGTGTTCGCCGAACTGTTCGTCGAACTGTTCGTCGAACACCTTCGAACACCGTTAAAACCAATGGCAGGCAAACAAAAACACATAGAAACACATAGAAAACACCTTCAAAGGTGTCCAAAAGCTGACAAACTGCTCAGAAGACACAACTAACACATGGAAAAGTGACAAGTACATATAGTCATGCGAAAAGTAAAGAGGTGGAGGAGTAAAAGGAGGGGGAGACACAGATATAGGCATGTCATGCCCTTCTAAAATCCAAAAAGTGAGAAGCCGACACGTTCAGTCCGCTCCTGCCCGTGCCACCTCCGTGTCGGTGGGTTTGTGCCAGAGCCGCGGTGAACCCTGACGGCCAGCCCCCCTCTCCCAATACTGGTGCCTGTCCGCTGGTGGGTCGAGCGAGCCCCCCTGTGGTGGAGGCAGCTCTAAGCTTTTTAATTTAAATTGTCTCTCTAATTTGAATAAATACACTTTAAATCCATTTACAAGGATCTATTGGAGGGCAAGTCTCATGCCAGCAGCCGCGTAATTCCAGCTCCAGTAGCGTCCACTAAAGCTGCTGCAGTTAAAAAGCTTTTATAAGGATCGAGCTCGGCTGTCCACCGCAAGGCATCCTACTGCCAGTCCGAGCCCCTATGCCTTGGGGTGCCTCCTGATGCTCTTCACTGAGTATCCCGTGGTCCCGAAGCATTTCCTTTGAAAAAATGAAGTGTCCAAACTACAGGTGGTGTAGCTTGCTTAACAGCCGGGATAATCCGCTGACTAGCAGACCCTGCTACTAGGCACAAAGTATTTCCTGGGCTAGATACAGTTAAAAATTTGTAATTAGATACTCTCGTTGGATCCTGAGAAAGCATTCCATAGAGTCTCCTGGCACGCCATATATGATTCTCTTAAAAAGCTTGGGGTAGGGGTCTAGGGGACCCTTTTATAGCCAAAATCACGGCCCTGTATCGCAATACGTCACCTAGGCTGAAGATAAATGGAACTGTAGCACCCTGAGGGCTCGGTTGCTACAGAGGTATTGCACCTCACCCAGAGGTGTGATATCTCACTCTCAGGTAAGGATGTAGTGTGGATCAGGACCCGACACCTGCATGCATTACACCACATTGCCATGGGGCAGGGCGACCAATATGCCCCTGAGATGGGCACGACAGTCCCTGTCCCTGGCTGGAGTGGGGGGAGGGAACACGGAGGAAGGGGAACCCTGTAGTGCAGGAGCAGGGAGGAAGCAGTTCCTGGGTGCATTGAGAAGGGAGTATAAAAGGTGGGCACCATCTTAGTTCAGTGCAGAGAAGTCTGAGCAGAAGTGGCAGGGAGCAGGGGCTCTGCATGAGCTCTGCTCCGGAGGCGGGCCAAGTAACAGAGGCCCAGGCCTGGAAGAGGGAGAAGGAAGGAAGAGGAGCGGAGAAGGCTCCAGGAACGAGGAACGAAGGGATCTCAGGGGTGCGGACGGGCGAGTCGCCACCGCACGCCCGAATCCACCTGCGTGGAGGGGTCAGGCCAAAGGGGGAGACCGTTCCCTGAAACTAGTGGAGGCAGGAAATGACCCTCAGCTAGAAACAGGAGGCTGTGACATTTTATGTGGCGCAGCCCCTCGCTACACCCGCTAGGAAGGCACCACATAGGGTCAGGGAAACTGGCGCCAAGTTTACCAAGAGGAGGCCCGAGGCAGCCGGACAGAAGGGTTGGTAAGAAAGGCCAGACAAAGGACACACAAAGGGGGTCCTGTGAAGCACTCCAAAGTTATCTGGGAGTTGTCTGAGCCCCTCACCTGGTGAGCACAGTACGACGTGGGCAGCCGTTACCTGCAGACGTGGTCTGGATAATAAGAACTGTGAGTAAAGGCCCTGGACTGCATCACTGACTCCGTGTCATTACTGCTGCTGCCCTGCACCATCACCCCCATCCTCCGCATACACTGCCCTGAGGCTATACTCCTCCCGTGTGGAGTTATGCTACGCTCTGCTGCACCCACAACACCAGCCTCAGCGGTCTGCCCTGGAGCGGCGGTTCACTCTGACCGCAATCCAAGGGTGGCGTAGTCGGACATTTAAACATCAAAACCACATAAATAGTTCCGCCACTGGTTTGACCGCCCTGAGCCACGGAACCGGGTCGCCGCCACGGAGACTACAACCACCAGCATCCACCAAAATGGGTCCGGCTCCGGGTGTCCCAAGGCCCAGGGGGCGCGTCATAACATTTTCATCACCTTTCACAATCACCAATGGGACAAGGCAGGGATGTTCTCTGTCCCCTCTCTTATACATCCTAGTGACGGAGCACCTGCTCTCATCAATTCGCCATAACCCCAATATTAGGTGGATTGAGGTGGGAGGCACCGAGTACAAGTGCTCTCTACTTGCTGATGATGTCCTAGTATATATCACTCAATCACATATATCCATTCATGCTGTTATGGCTGAAATAGATCACTTTGTTACATGGTCAAATTTTAAAATCAATGCAGCGAAGTCTGAGGCCCTCGATGTCTCCCTCCCCAAATCCATATAGGATTCCATCCAGTCCAACTTTCCCTTTGCCTGGCCCTCACAGGGTATCAAATACTTAGGAATTCCTATTCATAGAGACCTCTCCCATCTATGTTATCTTAATTTTGGGCCCTTTATTGAACAACTCCATACAGACCACGGTTGGCAAGTTAGAACTGTAAGATTCACTACGTGAACCACTGGTGTTTTGTGGAAAAGCACATGTACACTGTGTTCCAAATTATTATGCAAAAAGTGTTTAGGAGTGATAAGGGAAGAATTTGTTTGTTTGTCAGTTAAACTCATTGATGGTGATGTGTGTCAGGGCTCTTTATATCACTGTAAGCAATTGCAGACACCTGTGCTAATTAGTTTGGCAGGTGTGTCCAATGAAAGGCAAGACTACTTAAGAAGGCTGTCTCACATTATTAAGCAGCCTACATTTTCTGCCAAAATGGGAAAGAAAAAGGATGTGTCGGCTGCTGAGAAGCAACAAATTGTGGAGTGTTTAGGTCAAGGCATGACTACAATCAACATTGTGCGATGATCAGGATGAAGTGTCTTGGCAATCAAGAAGTATGTAGCTGATTCACAGTACACACGTGTGCGTGCTGATAAGGGCAAATTGAGGACTCTTTCCTACAGGCAATTACGTCAGGTTGAAAGAGCAGCGGCAAAAAAGCCTTGTCATAGCAGCAGACAAGTTTTTGAAGCTGCTTGTGCCTCCAACGTCCCCCGAACAACAAGATGCAGGGTCCTTCAGAGGTTTGCAGCTGTGCATACGCCATCCTGTCGACCTCCTCTATCCACTTCACACAAGCAGAAACGGCTCCTGTGGGCCAAACATTACATGAAGACTGATTTCAAACCTGTTTTGTTCACGGATGAGTGCCGTGCAGCGCTCGATGGTCCAGATGGATGGAGTGGAGGATGGCTGGTTGATGGACACCCCACGCAAACACGGCTACAGCGCCAACAAGGAGGAGGTGGAGTAATGTTTTGGGCTGGAATCATGGGGAGAGAGATTGTCGGCCCCTTTAGGATCCCTGAAGGCGCTAAAGATGAACTCCATAATGTATGTGGATTTTCTCAAACAGCACTTCCTGCCATGGTTCAAGAAGAAGAACCGTGTATTTCACAGCAAGATCATTTTTCTGCATGATAATGCACCATCTCATGCTGCACATAAAACATCTGCATCTCTGGCTGATATGGGCATAAAAGGGGACAAACTTATGGTGTGACCCCTATGCTCCCCTGACGTCTACCCCATTCAGAACCTTTGGAGCATCATTAAAAGGAGTGTCTATGATGGCGGGAGGCAGTTCACATCTAAGCAACAGCTCTGGGAGGGTATTCTGTCCTCATGCAAAACAATTGAAGCAGAAACCATCCAAAACCTGACAAATTCAATGGACGAGAGAGTTCAGAAGCTCCTTTCGAACAAGGGGTCCTATGTGAAAATGTAACATCACCTAGAATAAAGTTTTGAGTTGAAAACTGTTTGATTTCAGTTTCTAACAACCTGCTAATGCTTATAATTTCAAAAATGACCATTTTTTTGGTCTTTATTAAAATGAAAAGGTTGATCGAAAAGTTTGGGGGATCTAAGAGTGTGGCAACCCAGTAGTCATGATTACTTCGAATTCTGACAATATGAGGGTCATGCTGCAGGTAGTGCAGCAAGAAGGCACTTATGTGTCTTGCGCATCTCGGAGCCCCAAAATTATTTTCCGGGCTAGATGCAGCTAAAAATTATTATTAATTTTAAATCTGGTGAAGCTTTAGTATAGATGGCCTAATAGGATCAGTGCTGCACACTGCTACAAAGCCCAAATTATTTTCCAGTCAAGATACAGATAAACATGATTAGTAATTTTAAATCTGGTGGAGCTTATTACAGATGGCCTAATAGAATCAGTGCTGCACACTGCTACAAAGCCCAAATTATTTTCCAGCCAAGATACAGATAAACATGATTAGTAATTTGAAAGCTTAAAACGGTTGGTAGGGTGACTTTAACCAATCATCAAGCTTTTACTCTCCCCAGGATGACACAGGGGTAGAAAAGTCGTTTCGGATCCATGATTTGTTCATCTTTATGAACGTGAGTCTGTCTACATTATCAGTGGAGAGCCGCGTGCGCTTATCTGTCAGCACACCACCAGCAGCGCTGAACACACGTTCAGACAGAACGCTGGCTGCGGGGCATGACAAGATCTCCAAGGCGTAAGTGGCTAGCTCCGGCCATTTATCCAGATTGGAAGCCCAAAAAGAGCAAGGGTCCAGTGACACAGTCGTGGCTTCAATGTTTACTTGGAGATACTCCTGTACCATCGTCTCTAGGCGTTGACTATGTGTCAGACTTCTTGTCTCCTGTGGCCTTGCAAAGGATGGGCTAAAAAAGTGGTGAAATGATTCCGAAAAATTGATGTTACCAGCAGATACTGTGGTTCTGTTACGGTTTGAGTGCTGAACACTTGACGGTCCCACGGTTGGCAAGTTGGAACTGTGAGATTCACTACGTGCACCACTGGTATTTTGTGGAAAAGCACATGTAAGATTCTGCAACAGTCTCTGCTGATACTCCTGCATGCGTGCATCCCTTTCTATGGCAGGAATAATTTCTGCAAATTTACTTTTGTACCGGGGATCTAACAGTGTGGCAACCCAGTAGTCAGGATTATTTCTAATTCTCACAATTCGATGGTCATGTTGCAGGTAGTGCAGCAAGAAGGCACTCATGTGTGTTGCGCATCCAGGAGCACCAAGTCCCTGTTGTGTTGGTGGCGAGGTAACAATCATGCTTCCTTCCTCTGTCCTCTCCCCCCAACCTCGCACAACAGAAATGTGATCAAGGTCTCCCTCATCTGATGAGTCTTCCATCAGTTCGTCCTCCACTTCTTCCTGGGCTCCTGCACCTTCCTCACTAGTTTGGCTGCTACCATGCGCCCTGGTAAAACCATCTCCCCCACCCTCACATGCCTGCCGCCTTGGTGCTGCCGACCGTCTGGACCTTGCAGATGTTAGCCCTTCCGCATACAACTCCTCCTCCTCTACTTCCTCCACCTCCTCTTGTGCCACCACCTGACTCCGAATTCTGTTTAACATGTGCTCCAGCATGTAAATCACCGGAATAGTCATGCTGATAATGGCATCATCAGCACTAAACATCTTCGTCGCCATTTCAAAACTGTGCAGAAGGGTGCATAGGTCCCTGATCTGAGACCACTCCTCCAGCGTGATTTGCCCCACCTCTGGATCTCGTTGGCCCAGGCTATACGTCAGAACGTATTGCACCAGGGCTTGTCGGTGCTGCCACAGTCGCTGCAACATGTGCAGAGTTGAATTCCACCGGGTAGGCACATCGCATTTTAGCCGGTGAAGTGGCAGGCCCAACGACTTCTGTAGAGATGTAAGTCACTGAGCTGCGGGATGCGAACGGCGAAAGTGAGCACACAGCGACCGTGCCCTCTGCAGAAGGCCATCTAGTCTGGGATAGTGGGCTAAAAATTGCTGGACAACCAGGTTCAACACGTGAGCCATACAAGGCACGTGTGTGACATTGCCCCGGCGAAGGGCCGCACCCAGGTTTGCAGCATTGTCGCACACGGCCTTCCCTGGTTTCAGGTCCAGTGGAGACAACCATTCATGAAATTGGTTCTCCAGAGCTGACCACAACTCCTCAGCTGTGTGACTCACATTTCCCAGACATTTCAATGTAAAAACCGCCTGATGACGTTGAGCCCTACTGCCAGCATAGTAAGGAGGTGTGCAGGATCCCTTCTGCGCAGTTAGAAAGCTTGTGGCATGACCAGACAGGCTTTGGGTGCAGGTGGAAGACCGAGAGGAGGTTGAGGAGGCAGAAGCAGTGGAGGAACTTTGACATAAAGAGGATTGACGCACAACTCGTGGGGATGGCAAGACTTGGACAGCAGCCCCTTGTCCTGCTGTCACCATAGTTACCCAGTGCCCAGTCAGCGACATGTAACGCCCCTGTCCATGCCTACTCGTCCAAGTGTCTGTGGTGAAATGCACCCTGTCACACACAGAGTTTCTCAAAGAAGCGGTGATGTTGTGTGCGACATGCTGGTGGAGCGCAGGCACACCTTTCTTTGAGAAGTAGTGCCGACTGGGCATCTGGTACTGGGGCACTGCGACGGACATAAGGTCTCGAAAATCCTCTGTGTCCACCAGGCGGAAAGGCAGCATTTCTGTAGCCAAGAACTTGCAGATGGTGAAATTCAACCTCTTAGCTTTCTCATGGCTAGGAGGAAATGGTCTTTTACTTGTCCACATCTGAGGGACCGAGGGCTGGCTATTGTGCTTAGACGGGGTTGATAAGGGTGTCCCCGGCAAACTGCCGGTCTGTGAGGAAGATGCAGGCGGACATGTTAGGTTGCCTTGATCCAAAGGTGGTGCTATCGATGTCGGACAGCGCTCAACACCAGCTGGTGTTACCACCTCCAAAGAAAATGATGACCTGCCAATCACGCTGGCTGTTGCGGGTAAAGAGGTGGCAGGTCTGCGCCCCAAAACAGGTGTGACTGCTGTCCCCCCAGTCACAGAGGATGAAGAGGCCGCGGATGCACAAGATATGGCAGACGGTGGTTGGCCCGGCCGGCTAGGACGCATTGTAGCACACTGAGCTTCCCACTGCAACTTATGCTTCATGTCCATGTGCCGGTTCATGCATGAAGTACTCAAACTATGTATTTTTTGGCCTCTACTTAGCTTTTGCTGACAAATGTTACAGATAACACGAGTTGGGTCATCTTTATCGATCTGAAAAAATGCCCAGGCTATGCAAGGCTTAGCACCCATGCGACCTGAAGAGCCACCACGACTTGTGGTGAGAGGCAGAGTTGTGTTTGAGGATGCAGTTGTTGACGTGCTTCCAGTACTACGTCTCTGTCCAGGAAGGCGCAACCTGACCTCGTCGTCACTAGCATCTTCCTCCACCTCCTCTGCTGACCTCATCTTTTGGCTGACTGTGGGTTGACAGTAAGTGGGATCTCCAACCTCATCATCATCACCCTGTGCGTTATCACACCCGTCGTCCTCAGAGCCAACCTGTTCCTGCCCTGACAAAAAACTAAAGTTGTCGCTCCAATAAGGTATTTGAGTCTTATCATCGTCTTCCTCATTGTCTCCACCAACAGGAGTTACAGTTTGGGAATGAGGGTCTACATTATGGTCAGAACCTTCTGCGTCTGGTCCTGGATCTGACTCATAAAGATTCTGGGCATCAGTGCAGATCATTTCCTCGTCTGGATTCACAGAAGCGCTGGAGTCGACCTCTGATTCCCAGGCTATAGTATGAGTAAACAGCTCTGCAGACTCAACCATCTGTTCTACCTCATACTCAGACGGGCAGCTGGAGATTTGGGAGCTGTGAGGAAGCAAGTGCGATTGGGGTGACACCTTTGAGGACTGGAGTATTTGTGATGTTGAAGTTGATGTGGAGGAGAGCCCACTTAAAGGAGCACTTGATATCCGTTGAAGCACCTGCTGTTTTTGTGCCTCATCTGGAATTTGTAGCGATTGGCGTGGCCGTAAGAAAGGGATCTTATCACATTGTCCGCTAAAAGAAGTAGACATTTTAGTTTGGCTGGAAGATGGTCTTTCTACTGCAGATGTTACTGTTGCTTTAACACCTACCCCACGGACACAACCTTTTTTCCCCTTCCCAACACGCCTATTCCCCTTTCCACCAGCAGCAGGCCTTTTTCCACTCATTTTGGTGGTTAACTAATTCACAACTCTGGAGTTGTTTGCACAAAAAAACAATGGATGGGAACCGAGCAGAGCTGAGTGGCCAAACTGTGGTATTAGGCCAAAACTATTGGCTGGGTTAGATGCAGAAAAAATTATATTCAATTTGCAACCTGATGGAGGTCAGTATAGATGGACTAATAGAGAAAGTCCCACACACTGCTAGAAGGCCAAATATTTTTTCAGAGCTAGATGCAGATAAAAATTATTTTTAATTTGCAACCTGATGGAGGTCAGTATAGATGGACTAATACAGAAAGTCCCACACACTGCTAGAGGGCCAAATATTTTTTCAGAGGTAGATGCAGAAAAAAATATATTCAGTTTGCAACCTGATGGAGGTCTGTATAGATGGATTAATAGAACAAGTCCCACACACAGCTAGAAGCCCAATATTTTTTCAGAGGAAGATGCAGAAAAAATATATTCAGTTTGCAACCTGATGGAGGTCAGTATAGATGGACTAATACAACAAGTCCCACACACAGCTAGAAGCCCAATATTTTTTCAGAGGTAGATGCAGAAAAAAATATATTCAGTTTGCAACCTGATGGAGGTCTGTATAGATGGATTAATAGAACAAGTCCCACACACAGCTTGAAGCCCAATATTTTTTCAGAGGTAGATGCAGAAAAAAATATATTCAGTTTGCAACCTGATGGAGGTCAGTATAGATGGACCAATACAACAAGTCCCACACACAGCTAGAAGCCCAACATTTTTTCCGAGGTAGATGCAGAAAAAAATATATTCAGTTTGCAACCTGATGGAGGTCTGTATATATGGATTAATAGAACAAGTCCCACACACAGCTAGAAGCCCAATATTTTTTCAGAGGTAGATGCAGAAAAAAATATATTCAGTTTGCAACCTGATGGAGGTCTGTATAGATGGATTAATAGAACAAGTCCCACACACAGCTAGAAGCCCAATATTTTTTCAGAGGTAGATGCAGAAAAAAATATATTCAGTTTGCAACCTGATGGAGGTCTGTATAGATGGATTAATAGAACAAGTCCCACACACAGCTAGAAGCCCAATATTTTTTCAGAGGTAGATGCAGAAAAAAATATATTCAGTTTGCAACCTGATGGAGGTCTGTATAGATGGATTAATAGAACAAGTCCCACACACAGCTAGAAGCCCAATATTTTTTCAGAGGTAGATGCAGAAAAAAATATATTCAGTTTGCAACCTGATGGAGGTCAGTATAGATGGACTAATACAACAAGTCCCACACACAGCTAGAAGCCAATATTTTTTTAGAGGTAGATGCAGAAAAAAATATATTCAGTTTGCAACCTGATGGAGGTCTGTATAGATGGACTAATACAACAAGTCCCACACACAGCTAGAAGCCCAATATTTTTTCAGAGGTAGATGCAGAAAAAAATATATTCAGTTTGCAACCTGATGGAGGTCAGTATAGATGGACTAATACAACAAGTCCCACACACAGCTAGAAGCCCAATATTTTTTCAGAGGTAGATGCAGAAAAAAATATATTCAGTTTGCAACCTGATGGAGGTCAGTATAGATGGACTAATACAACAAGTCCCACACACAGCTAGAAGCCCAATATTTTTTCAGAGGTAGATGCAGAAAAAAATATATTCAGTTTGCAACCTGATGGAGGTCTGTATAGATGGATTAATAGAACAAGTCCCACACACAGCTAGAAGCCCAATATTTTTTCAGAGGTAGATGAAGAAAAAAATATATGCAGTTTGCAACCTGATGGAGGTCAGTATAGATGGACTAATACAACAAGTCCCACACACAGCTAGAAGCCCAATAATTTTTCAGAGCTAGATGCAGAAAAAAATTATATTCAATTTGCAACCTGATGGAGGTCAGTATAGATGGACTAATAGAATGATGCTATGCCCAAAAGATTTTACTTCACTAAGTGCAGTAAAAAAATTGGTATTCTACACACAGGTGGTATATCTTGCAACACAGATAGGCTACTCCACTGACTAACACACTCTGCAATAGGCCATAAAGGATTAGCTTTGCTAGATTCAGCCAAATGCTGTGAAAAAAACTTGCACAGCACTGGCACAGACCTGCCTGGCAAAAACTGATAGGAACTGATGTAACCTAGTCCTGAAAAGGACTCCAATTACAATTAGTCTTTACTCCCACAATCTATCTATTTAAGAGCACAGACCTGCCTGATAAAAGTCGTAAGAAATGCTGTAACCTAGTCCTTAAAAGGACTGCAATCACAACTATTCCCTACTCCCAAGCTATCTGTAGATTTGTGCGAAAATTGGCTTGAAATTAACAAGGTATAGCGCACACAGCAACAGCGGTGCCGTCTAACATGCAGCTGCAGCAGTGAGAAAATGGTGGCGACGGGGAAAATGGCTTGGTCTTATAGGGCAAGGACATGTGACATACACTGCCAATGACACATGCCCTTGCTTGTGTGAAAAAAAGCACTTCGCTCCGTGTGTCCGCTGCTGATAGGCTGACAGATTACACCTTCCCACTGTAAATGCGGGAAAGAGAAAAAAAAAATGGAGATCTTCATTGTTCCTGCAGAGATCCATCCCCTGCCCCTCCCCCCACCCCGCTGTACACTCAAACTGCATATTAACATTAATTTTCATCATTACTGAGAAAAAATCCAGTTATGATTTTGGTGCACGAACAGTTATCGAACATAACCTCGAACAGCCGAATTTTTCTCAAATTGTTCGTGTTCGCCGAATGGCTCGAACACCGTCCAAAACATCTCGAATTTGAGATTGGCGAAAAGTTCGAGTAGAACAACGCTCATCTCTAGTTACAACACTTGTCATAACACTTAGGGCTCCAGGACTTAATTTCATTGGTAGACCAATCCAGTACAGGATTGTGCAATTTTAACCAGGGTAACCCCAATATTACTGGAGAAGGCAAATTATCCAATACCACCAAATCCAAATTCTCTTGATGAATACCATTAATAGTGAGGGGAAATTCACAGACCTTGTGAGTAACACTCTTCAAGGGAGAGACATCGACAGAAACCACAGCAATAGGGGATGACAAAGTTTTAGGTTCTAATCTAAGTTTTTCCAAGAATCCCCCATCAATCACATTCAGAGTAGATCCACAATCCACAAATACCCGAAATTCAATTAATTCATCCTGAGCAGCAGTAGTGGCAGATAGGAATACTCCCTTAGAATTTAAACAGGCAATACGAGCATGACTGACCATTTTTTTTTTCTTTATTCTTACGAAGCACACAGCTCTTAATAAAATGACCAGAATTTCCGCAATAGAAACACAAGCCTTCAGAAAGTCGGCGGTCTTTTTCCTGAGAGCGGGGTGCCATCGCCCCAATTTCCATCGGCTCTCCATTGTCAGCACAGAACCTCTCAGGACTCGAAACTGACATAGCAGAGGATTTGCTCTCATTAACCCATTCACGCAGTCTCCTGTCCACCCGTATAGCTAATTGCATTCCCTCCTGCAAGTTTCCAGGTGTGGGATAAGCAATCAGTAAATCCTTTACCCTTTCACATAGCCCTGCAAGAAACAAGCTTTTCAAAGCAGAATCGTTCCACCCCACCTGGGCAGACCACCGACGGAAGTGAGAACAATATTTTTCCACATTACCTGATCCCTGCCTCAAACGTCTTAATTCAGACTCAGCAGATGAGACACGATCAGGATCATCGTACAACAAACCCAAAGCAGAAAAAAAAACTATCCACTGATCTAAAGCACGGATCACTAGGTTGGAGAGAGAAGGCCCATCCCTGAGGATCTTTGCGCAAAAGTGACATTATGATCCCTATGCGCTGTGATTCATCACCAGAGGATCCGGGTCTCAAACGAAAATATAATAGACAAGCATTTTTAAAAGAAAAAAAATCTTGTTGTTCGCCAAAAAATAGATCAGGCAGACGTACCTTAGGTTCCACAAAATGCGCTCCAAAACAGCTACTCACGTGTTGTTGGAGCTTGGTCACCTCCAGAGAGAGTCCCTGCAAGCGTTGAGCCAAATCTTGCACCGAGACCATGATGGAAAACTGGAGGTCTTTCCTTAGAGAATTTTTTTTTTTTTATGGCTGGACTTACTGTTATGATCTGCTACAGAGACTAAGGAAAGAGAGGAGATCTGTCCCTACAATAGAACTAAACTAGATCCCTACGATGTAACTGGGAACCTGATCCTGCGATCAGACCCGCTAAAGTTCTCGGCTAGTCTGAACTCAGACCTATAGATGTGAGGGAGGGATCCCTACAAGATCTAGAGACTATGAAAAGTTGGACACCTCCTAGCAGAAATAGTAGCAGTCAAAGACAAACACACAACAAAAAGGCATAGGGGTCAGAAGACCTAGCAAAACTAACAGAGAACGGCAACAGAGCAACAAGCTAGCTCAACAGTAGTAAATACAAATGAAGTCCAGCAAAGCCAGGAGGGCGGAGCCGGATTAAATAGGCAAAATGGTCATGTGACCAGCAAACTAAAAAAAACCTAACAGGAGAGTTGTAACAGTAATTCCCTCAGTAGGAAGACAAACACCACATCAACCTGCATCAGCACATGTTAACCCCAACGCGCGTTTCGGCGCTTGTGCCTTTCTCAAGGGTACTGCTCTGGATGAACAGCTGATGTCTTAAATCCATTTGTGTGCTGGCCGCAGACCAACGAGGACTCGACACCGCCTCCGCCGTAAGTTGCACCCTGTGTGTCATCATTTACCATGGTAGCAACGAATGCTACCCAATACACCACCGCGGCTGCCCAGAAATGACGCAAGGCGCGTCACCGTAACTAGGATACCCGATAGCATTGGCATCGCGGCAGCCAGACCACACAAGCATGCCGAAAGGAACCGGGTATGTAAGGACGGTGACACCCCTACGTACTGGGTCACAGGGTGATGTATACAGGGATGTCTAGGTCTTAACCCCAATCACTAGGACACAATATGTAGAGTGCATGGAAATATCTATCATATAAAATCAGGAGGGATCAGAGAATAGCCTATTCAGAGCATGGAATTCTCTGATATGGATTGTACTGGTAAACAATTATATCAAAAAAAGGACTGTAAGATGAAAAAAGACCAGTACTGCATAAATCACTACAAATATACATACATATAGAATGATATATAGGGCAGTATACATACAACTGTTCAATTTACACTATCATTAGATAGGCATGTAATGCCCAGATCACATAGATTAATAAAACATTGTCACTGATATTAATCCCATCGTATTGTATCATATGTACATTTAATAGCGGTCCAAACAGGGGCCCTCACTAAAAATGTAACATATACCACAGAAATATTCACAATGATCCCTAGAACCCACAGAATAGATACATATAAGAAATTACTGCATAAACAAGTACTGCATAGAAGACCATCACAGATTAGAGATTAACCATATTTTACGTGGGGTATTGCAAAAGAAGGGTGGGGGTCCAGAAATCTATCCTCATAATGAAGAATGGGGTAATCCCATTGTATATACATTTTCCAAATGGCAGCCGTCACAGATGAATCAAGTCAGATGACACAAAGATGACCGTATGTTCATCCAGAGCACAGGAGTCGTTACACCTGCTAAGATGAATACAATTAAAATCACACAAACACACATAATGTTTAAAATTTAAAAGACAATACATACATTTTGCCCCAGTGGCGCAAACACACACCTACAGGACTGATCATAGAAATGGGGCAAAGCTGTTATTCTCATTTAGGTCGCTTGGATGTAATGTTTTCAAGGTCCAAATCCACCTTGTTTCAATCTGAGCAAGTCTCTGGGATATAGGGCCCCCACGTATCCCTATTGCAACCATGTCTATCCCTTTTACCCTCAATAACTTTGCATTACAATTATGATATAATTTGAAATGTTTCGGGATAGTTTTTAGCATGGATATATCATTTTGGTCCGCAGCTGCCAAAATCCCCAACACATGTTCTCTAATGCGAATTTTAAGGCAGCACGTGGTCATCTCAACGTAGATAAGTCCACACGGGCATGTGGCATAGTATATCACATTACGTGATGTCCATGTAATATATTTTTTAATATCGAAAGTTCTCCTGCCCGTAGAATCAGTAAATGTGGTACTTCTCACCACTTTGGGGCAGGCCACGCACCGTCCGCATGGCGTGCATCCATGTCTGGCCTTAGCCTTATCCATGAATGTGTGTGTCAGACCTTCCTCATAGTGGCTGCGGACCAGATGGTCATGAAGGTTTTTAGCATAGCGGAACACAATTGTATATTTATCCGGGACCTATATAGCCAATATTGGATCTGCTCTCAAGACGGGCCAAGCTTTTATAAGGGCCTTTCTTATGGCTGGAATTTGGGTATGAAATGTGGTGATAAACCTCACCACATCATTCTGCTTCTTTTCCCGAGATTTATAAAGTAAATCCTGTCGGGATGAATGCTTTGCCCGATTATAGGCCCTTTTTACCATCCTATGGCTATATTCGTGTTCGCAAAAACTGGTAATTTTTATGAAAAGCAAAATAATACACCATTTATACTGGTCTATTTGTTTGTTAACAGCATACAGCCACATTAGGTTGATTTGAGTAGCATTGCTGTATAGTGTAAGCAATGAAACTTGTCTATCTGTGGTGGTCAAATATTACTGCAGTAATAATTTTGAAATTTCGTTGAAGCTGAAAGATATTATACTCCTTTTAAAGTGAGCGAGTTGTACTTTCAAAACATCCATCCAGACTTGGCCGCTAACCAATAGCATCGCTCACTATACTGCTATTGCAGAGAAACTTGCCTATCTGAAGTGGTCAGATATTACTGCGGTAATAATCGTAAAATTTTGTTGAAGCTGCAAAATATTATACTCCATTTAATGTTGCACCAGTTGTGCATTCAAAACATCTATCCAGACTTGGCCGCTAACCAACAGCATCGCTATACTGCTATTGCAGAGAAACTTGTCCGTCTGAGGTGGTCAAATATTACTGCGGTAATAATCGTGAAATTTTGTTGTAGCTGAAAAATTTTATGCTCCCTCTAAAATGGGCAAGACGCGTGGTAAGGGACAGGGAAGTGTTTGTGATGCTGATGGTGCATGTAGAGGCCGAGGCGTGGGCAATGTGCTGTGGGAACAGAACAAACACCCACATCATGTCGACTTAGCTTCCTGTCCCACTTTGTAGAGGGGAGCGAAATACCACTCTTGAAGCCAGGCCAGTGTGAAAAGGTTGTTGGTTGGATAGCAGATAATGCTTCCAGTCAGTTTGCCAGCACCACCACCACCCCGTCTTTCATATGCTTCAGTCTCAGTAGCCATGAGTCTGGACCACATAATCCTCACCCTGATCCTCCTTCCTCCCACCATGCTGAGTGCACAGAGACAAGTTATCCCACACTTGGACACTCAGAAGAGCTGTTCACATTTCCATTTATAGATTTTGGCCTCTCGCCCTGCCTGCTTCAAGTGGGACATGAGGAGACTGCATGTAGTGATGCCCAAATATTTGAGCAGCCATGGTCAAAAGAAGGCGATGGTGGGAAAGTGCAATTACTGTTGCAAGATGATGAGATACAATTGATAGAAAGTCAGAAGGAGGATCAGGGTACGTACGTGGAAGATGAGGTGGTGGGTGATGAAGTCACTGACCCAACTTGGGAAGGTGACATGCAGAGCGAGGACAGCAGCGCAGGGGGGGACCCGGAGAACCACAACAAGCATGAAGAAGCAGTGGGGTGGCCACAGACACAAGGCGGCCAACTGTTACCGAGAACACCAACATTAGGGAAGTTACCAGTCCAACTGTTAGGTCTTCTTGAGTTTGGCACTTTTTTAAAGACTGTCCAGTTAACCCAATAAAGTCCCTTTCCAACATCTGCCATGCAAGCATCAGCAGGAGCAGAAAAACTACCAGCCTGACCACCACCAGCATGCTCAGGCACATGAAAGCAAAGCACCCGACAACGCCAGGGTCCAGAAACCGTGTCTGCGGGTGACACAACTACCTAATCTGCTGTTGTACGTGCACGTCAATACTCTGTCTATGATGCAGGCGAAGATGCCTCCCACCCTGCACCTGTCGTCGCACACTTTCAACCAACATCAGCAACCACGTCCACATCCTTGTCCCAGTGCAGCATTCAGTTGTCCCTACCCCAGTCCTTGGAATGCAAGCGCAAATACGCAGTCACCCACCCACAGGCCACAATACTGAACTGCTACATTTCCAGACTGCTTTCACTGGAAATGTTGCCTTTTAGGCTTGTGGATATGGAAGTTTTCCACAACCTCATGGCGGCGGCCATCCCTCGGTACTCGGTCCCCAGCCACCACTATTTATTCTGGTGTGCCGTCCCCGCCTTACACAACCACGTGTCCCATAACATTACCCGTGCCCTCACCAACCCAGTTACTGGGAAGATCCACCTAACCACAGACACGAGGACAAATGCTTGTGGCAAGGGACGCTACATTTTTTTTACATGTTTTTATTTTTTTTCTGGTTTATTCCCATGCATCCTTCACACCCAGACATTGGTATATGCTTCAGGATTTTGTCTTTTTTATGTTGTCCTCCTCCTTTGCCTTCTCCTTATTCTCCACCACTTTATCAACAGGGTGACCATCATGTAATACACACATTAATTTTTTTAAGGGTGTTTATGATGCCCGTAGTAACAATTTTTAGATGCCTATCTCTAACATTATGTAAAATATATATGTATATATATATATATATATAATGTTTTTCAGCCCATGCACTTGGACATTACCAGTCTTGGAGACCCACTACTTAATAATTGGAAAAAATTTATACTGAGGCCCTCCACAACGTCTCTTCAAAGGGGTATTGGAGTGCGTCCTAATTTTTGGCAGCCGTTGCAGTTACTACATACGCATGAACAGTTTAGGAGACCCACTCCTTAATAATGGGAAGGCTAATTCAAATCAATCCTATGTTGTGCAATATTACCTCTATTATTTTAGATTCGTGTATGGGTGCGCTATCACACTATGGATAGCTTATAACACGCATCCAGACAGAATTATTGCCTTATACCCCTTGCTGCTACAACCAACAAAAAAAAATCTATTCTATTCCCTATTGATACTGCTGTTAGCTGCATTTAGAATAGGGACAGGTGTTAGGTATCATCTGCTGGAAATGAGTGTTCATTCTGGTCGCATACATCTCTTTCACAGTCCATAACTTAATTGATTCTTGCCATGCACTCATTCACTGATTCATAATATTTACAGGGCTCTGTACTCAGAAATTCATCAAAATAGGCAAGGTTGCTTGCATTCCTTCACAGTTTGGTGCTGCCACGTACCAAAAAAACTCTTCGGGGCTGGTTAAAATCTATTTTATATTTTACAATTTTATCTCTCTTATCTGCAATTCATGTACGGGTGAGCTATCGCACTATGGATAGTATATTACAACACATCCAGACAGGGATTATTGCCTTATAATCCTTGCTACTACAACCAAAAAAAAGAAAATCTATTCTATTCCCTATTGATACCGCTGTTAGCTGCATTTACAATGAAAAACAGGCGCTAGGTATCATCAGCTGGAAATGAGTGTTCATTGTCTTCTCACAGATCTCTTACAACACTGTCTATAACGTGATTGCTTTTGTCATTGACAGGTTCATGTTTTTTTAATATAATCTGCACTCACAAATTCATCAAAGCAGGCAGGGTTGCTTGCGTTCCATCACAGTTTGGTGCTGCCACGTAAAAAAAAAACCCTTTCCGGGGCTGAATAAAATCTATTTTATATTCTACAATATTACCTCTTTTATCTGCAATTCATGTACGGGTGAGCTATCGCACTAGGGATAGCGTATTACATGCATCTACTCAGGGTTTATTGCCTTATACTCCTTGTTGCAAAAAAAAAATCTATTCTATTTGCTATTAATACTGCTGTTAGCTGTATTTAGAATAGTTACAGGTGCTAGGTGGTAGCATCTGCTGGAAATGAGTTGCAATTCTGGTCACATACATCTCTTCCACAGTCCATAACTTTATTCATTTTTTTCATACACTCATTGACCGATTCATAACTTTTACGGTGATCTGTACTCAGAAATTCATCAAAGTTTACAGAAATTTATCATAATTGACAGAAATTTATTGAATTTGGCAGAAATTTTACAAATTTGACAGAAATTCATGAAAGGTAACAAAATGTACTGATTTAATGTCATTCACAGTCTCTTTGTAACTTCTGTATCTAAGACGTAGTGGTGGGAGACTTGATGCTACTGCTGCTGGAATTACCACTTCAGAACTCTCCAGAGATTTGTTTCCATCCATTTCTGGGTGTTTCTTGAAGTATGTTTGGAATTATTGTCCTGCTGGAAGACCCATGACCTAGGATGCAAAAACAGCTTTCTGACAATATCTTTGAACCTCCTCCATATTTGACTGTAAGTACAGTGTTATTTTATTTGAAGGCCTCATTCCATTTACAGTAAACAGTTGAATGATGTGCTTTACCAAAAAGCTCTATCTTGTTCTCATCTGTCCACAAGATGCCTGCTGGCCCTCTAAAAATAGTAGATGCCGCCTGCTGGCACTCTATAAATTGTGAGGCCCACCTGATGGAATTCCAAGTTACAAACTTTACAGAATATATATGAAAAAGAAAATTTGAGCACCTCAGATGGACACGTTAGATTGCAGTAGCAATATATGGCCATGCAAATAATAGCTGCCTGCTGGCCCTCCAAGTTTCAAACTTTATAGTATTAATATGAAAAATAAAATTTGACGACCACAGATGGATAAATTATATTACAGTAGCAATATACGGCTATTCAAAGCATAGAAGCATAGCAGGCTGCTGGCCCCCTAACAATAGAGAGTGCCGACTGCTGGCCCTTTAACAATAGTAAGGGTCACCTGATGACCCTCTATAAATAGTGAGGGACATCTGATGGCCCTGTAAAAATAGGCTTTGTGACTTTCTGAGTCCCTCCTTCATAAATTAAACAGGATGTGTCTGATCATGTCTCACACCACATGGCCAGATAAGATAGTAAAATTTTAAAATTATATTTACTGGTGAATGTATTTTTCACTGCTGAAAGCAATGGAAAAGTGAAAAAACGCAAAAAACACTATTTGTGAACATAGCCCAAGGTCTGGAGGACCATTTTTTTCTGTTATTTATTTTGCCTTATATACAAGTCATTTTCCTGGAACAAATGTTTCTTAGCATTTTTTCCAGGAAAATCCATTTTATCTTTATTTTTGTAAATTTTATTGTCAGTCTGTAAAATTGGTGTAATACTCTGACAACATTGTTCACAGCAGCGACCTTGTATTCAGAGATGCTTCCAGGGGTCTTCCCCATGCTATTTCAGCGCTGTTTCCATCGATTTGACCAATTTATAGCCCCCCTCCAGACCTCCGGATGGGGGCCACTGTCAAAATGCTCGAGTTTCCCATTGGCTTTAATTATACTCGTTACTCGGGTAGAGCACCCGAGCATTAAGATTTGCTCAACCCAAGTAATGAGTACCTGAGCATTTAAGTGCTCGCTCATTACTAGTAAGGATTTAATCAGTATTAATGCACCGTTACATACATTCAATTAATTTGGTGTATAAAGTATTGATAACAGGCACTCTTTTAATCTTTTTTTTTCAATTTGGGACCGCTTTGCCCTCAAGGGCACATGTAGAGCCACACAAGCTGCATATGACTTGTCTGCCCCTAAATATTACATATACAAATGATGTCAACAATTATTAATTTGTCATATTGAATCTAGATAGTATAACTAAATATACATATAATTAATCTTAATTTGTATTTACAGCTTACAGAGCTGAGGATCACACTGTCCTTATGGACAGGCTTGCCATCAAAAATAGATGCAAAATCTGAGCAAACACAGGCATTAGAGAATTAGAAAACAAACTGTTAAAGAATTATGTGTAAACTCAAAGACAATGACTATGTGGTGTCTCTTTTTGATTGAAAAGCATTCATGCAGCAAATTGGTCCAAATAAAAAATTAGCATCTACTGTACATAAAATAAACTATGCAAAAATGTCCTGTACAGTAAGCAATGTGTCAGAATAAAAGCACATTCTATATATAACATGGAATCTTTCAAAGGCAAGTTTATTACTATAGCACATCATTGACATATTTATCTTCCCATTAAAAGAATATTTGTTATCCCCATTTTTTAACATTACGCTGTTTGTGGGATTAAAGTGCATAACTCATGAAATGATCCTTTATACAAATATTTTATTCTGAGATATTTGATACCTGCAGACAAGTGAAAAACCTGTCCAAATACCTATTTAACTCTCTCTCTGCTGTCGACCACATCATATTGCTGTAGCAAAGTAGATTTTTTTCTCATTTTCTATTATCATAGTGTTTTCTCCAAGGCTACTGCTGATGCAGGCATCTCACTTAATACCTGTGTGCTTTTGGTGTTTTAGCCAGTGTGAGTCTTCAGATGTTTTGATTATTGTTGCTCCTTGGATTTCTTTATCCTGGTTCATGATGTCTGTTTTTGTTCCTGGTCTAGATTTTGTTTTTCCTCCTGTTGCAAAATCCAGGTTGATTCTACACATCCCATTTTGATTCCTGGCATAAACCCTAACTATATAATTGGCTCCACACATTGGCACCAAGTTTAGAAGTTTCCATTGGCATCTTTACCTGTGAAGCTGCTACTGATTGGAAGTTACTCTTGAGGGCACTCTGATTCCACACTGATGCTGGAACCAATTCCATTGGAGGTCTAGTTTTTTTATGGCAAAAAAAATGTCAATGTACTTTTCTTTCAGGAAATACACCTGAAAATTAACAGAAACTTATTGGATGCTATTATTATTCGATGAGATCAATCAAGATTACATGTGGGGAAAGGGTCATTTGGAAATCTATATAAGACCTCATTCACGCTTCCATGTTTAAACACGTATGTGAAAAATGGTACCGGTGTCATTAGTGTTTTGAATAAGTGTGTCATCAGTGTATGGTCTGTGTGTCTAGATTTACCATCAGTGTCATCAGTGGTTTTCATTGATGGATAAATAAATTACACAGCTTCTCCTGTTCTTTACAATGTTAAATATGGGCAGAACACAGATTGTGCATTGATACAATACATGGGCTGTACGCGTCTTTCACAGACCCCTGGGCTACGTTCTCATGATGAACTTTTGGTGAATTTTTGATGTTGCAGATTTTCCACACCATTTTTGCACCTATTATGTAAATTAGGTTACTTGTGTTTTTTCATTGCATTTTGGGTGATTTTTTTCATGCGTTTTTAGCGTGTTTTTGGCCCTGCAGTTTTTGTCATTTGGTGGTACGTCATGTTCTAAATAAAGCTGCTTTGTTTTTGATACTTCCTGGAATCTGGCTTTGAGAAAACTTTATTGCTATTGTCATGTTCAGATTACATGCGTTTTTTATGCGTTTCCACCTCGGAAAAGCATGTGCATCTTTTACCTGCAGATTTTTCATATCTATTGCAAATACTGTATTTGGGAAAAATCCACACATCAAACTCAGTGTACCCGCAAGACGAATTAAAATATTGCGGATTTGAAACACGCACCGCAGGGCAATTTACGCTGAGTAAAAAAGAAGCACAAGTGGGCATGAGATTTCTATAATCCCATCCACTTTGCTAGAACTGTAAAAATACGCAGCTTCAAAAACTCATCCTGGGCACAGAGCATTAAACTTGTATTGGCACTTTTCATCCGTGATAACGTAGAAAAACAGACATGTCTCTGTGAGTTTTGCAGGGACACATGGTGCCGTGAAAAAACATGAACATATGAACAGCCACATAGACTATAATTGGTACTTGTATGTTCAATTAAACTATATGATCCAGCTCACCCTTTCCAAAATTAATCCGGTCAGCGGGGAAGCCTGGAAAGCACGTCACTGCATGGCGTCTTGGTTACTATGTCCAAGAAAGATAAAGGGTCCAGCTTCCAGTATATATAAAAAACATCATATTTTATTTAAACCATTAAAAATGTGAAAAAGTATATGGTACATATTTTGCAAAAGATTGACGTGATTACCCTCTATAAAAAACAAATGCATATCGCACACTACAGTGTTCTTAGTTCTGGTATATCACAATAACCTCTTGTAAAGTATGTATAATTTTTCACTTTTTTAATGGATTAAATCAAATTTGATATTTTTATATATTCTAGAAGCTGGATCCTTTACCTTTTTGGACGTACGTGTTCTACGAATGAAAAAAACGGGTATATGGATGAGTCCTACAAAAAAGTTCTATACAGTTCCAGATTATGGAATGCACTATTAGGTTGAACTTGATAGTTCTAGATTTATTCAACCAGAGTAGCTGTGTAAGGCTATGTTCACACGTTGCATTTTTTCAGCGTTTTTTATGTGTTTTTAAGGCTGTGTGCCCACGTAGCATTTTTCAAGCGTATATGCTGCGGAATTTCCGCAGCGTAAACGCTTGAAAAACGCATGTATATCCGCACCCCATGGTCCCCAATGGGATTCCGCAAGTTCTATGCACATGCTGCGGATTTTTCCGCAGCGTTTATGCCGCGTTCAAAAATCCGCAGCATGTCATTTAATTTTGCGTTTCCGCAATTGGAATTGCCTTTGTCCAATGCATAAAAAACGCAAGGCAATTCCGCATGTGGAAAACGCGTGATAAACGCACGAAAAATGCGCGATAAACGCGTGCGGAATTCCGCATGCGTTTTTCCGGGAGAGGACTTGCATTTATGCAGCAGAAATTTTCTGCTTCATAAATGCAACGTGGGCACATAGCCTAAATGCAAATTTTCAGCTGCATTTTACAGTACCAGAAAAGTCTATAAGATTTCAGAAATCTCATGCACACAGCTTGTTTTTTTTGCCCTCAACATTTTATGAAATACCTTGGTTTTTGCAAAATGCAGCATGTCACATCTTTCAGCATTTTTTTCAGCGTTTTTGGAGCATTTTTCATCCATTGAAAGCAATGGGTAGAGCAAAAAACACTTCAAAATGCAGGTATCAGGTTTTGCTGCGTTTTTGGTGCCAAAACCTGAGGAAGTTGAATTAGGTTATTTATTTTTTTTGCACTAAACTTTATCAGCATGAACAAAAGATGAATATAAAGTGACACAAACACAGTAAAAAAATGCACCAAAAACTGCAGCAATAACTCAGGAAAACATGCTTTTTTGCTTTTTTGAAGCAGCTTCTTTACTGACAAGAGAGCTGGTTTTGATGGCGGAAAAAAAAAAACGCATAAAAAAAGCAGTGTGTGAACAAAGCCTAAGGGTTGTCCCTATCATGAACCCATTAGTTGTATAAGCCATTATAATAGTTTAAAAGGGAAAATGTATTGAGAACACTCTTGCTTAAGAAAATATACAAATTAAGAACAAATTAACAGATAAACCAAATGTAATCTTTCTGTTCCCTTTCAGTGTAAGAATAACTATTAAATTGGGGGAACATCTGATTACATGCTGTTAATATCATACTTCTTTGCAATTTTTCTTCCCATCCTGTTCAAACAATTCAACCTCTAATGTGCTTTTTTTATTGAAGTATTTTCAAAGTTATAATAACATAATGTATCAAATGGCTTATTAGCAAATATATAGAAAGCATAAAAAGCATGTAAGGGCAGTACATTTATTCTTATTCCTTTTCTGAATAATTCATATTGGAATATATTGTTTTGACCTATATTATATACACTTAAAGTTTTGATAAGAAGTCAGAAGAATTGGAAAGTCAACCAGGAGTATAATGAAAGGTAATACAAATAGTTAAACACAACTACTGAAATACAAGTCTGTTCAACATTAGATACATTTGGGTTTGTATTTGTTCTTATGACAGCGGGGTCACACTTTTTCAAAGGGAATAACTTGAAAAAACGAGTATAATGGGTTTCTTATGCAGAAGAAAATGAAAGCTCTCTTTGCTGCTTCACCTATTTTCTTGTCAAAAGTCTTTGGGCAAAACTTAATAATGAATAAAATGCTTTGCAGTTTTTTCAAAAGAGTATATTATTTGAAGTCAAATTTAAAAAAAAAAATGAAATACAGAATACTGAGATAATGCATAGCAGCGATAAAGAAAAAATTGTCAGAATGTTCTGGTTATTTAACTGTGGGGCCTCCTTACTTACAACAACACTGTTCCCTAGAGGACAAATCAAACTGTTTTTAAGTGCTTTTGAATTCCCGTGTTACTATTTTTTTTTATACTAACTCTGTTTCTTCCAGCCAATTAAAATACTCCATCTCACTTTGAATAGCTGTAGGTTTACTTCCTATTTTTCATAAGAGTAGTTGCCATCTAAAGGCCAAGCATGATTGCCTTTCCCAGAAGAGTACTAACCATCTTTAGCAGACAACTGATCTTCTGCTTTAAAGCAGGTCTGTTCTCTGCAATGGCCACTTTCAATCTTGAGCCTCTGGGTTTAATCTCCATTACAGGAGTGTAAATAGTGTGCCCTCAGTAATGGAAACAATATTTATACTTTAATGCCCGTACATTCTTCCTGCTAGACGTTTCATTGCACTTTCTGATTTAAAGGTTGCCAGTGGGTAGTGTACAGACCAGAACTGCACATTTAAATGCATTGTAAAAGTATTTATTTTAGCAGTAAATAACATATTTGGTGGATGAGGATAAACAAACCAAGCATGTAATTTTCAGTAATGCACGTGTGTGCAAAGATTCAATTTACACTACATCTAATAACAATTCCAGTGATATGCACATTTTATGGTTTTTTTTTCCTATAACCTTGCACCAGCTAAAAGAAAAGGAAATCAAAGTCACATCTTAAAGGGAACATGTCACTTATATTTTTATACAAATGAAAACTATATATTGAAAGTAAACCTATTCTTTGTTTTTAAGGGTGCTCTCATATTGCGTTCTGTGCCCCCGTCGGGGCATACATCTGAAATCCCCCACAAAAGGGGTCTGGATTTATGCGCTGACAGGGGCCATAGACTGCAATAGTGATGGCAGAGGGAATGTGTGCTCTGCCGTGCACTTTTTTCGGGAGTGTACGCCTACAGGAGGCTACTGCGTCTGAGTATATAAACCTATAAAGATATCACTTAAGAAGTGAAATCAATCCCAAATTTAGTAAAAAACCGAAGGGCAAAGAATTCTCAGATTTATGTTTATATTTCTTTGAAAACAGGCAGGAATTCCAACAAACTGTGGGGTCAGTTTTATGAAAAGATAATAAATTTTATTCAATATAATATAAATATAGGGCCAACAAGTGCTACGCATCTCTGGGAACTCCTTCAAGATTGTTGGAAGACGATTTCCGGTGACTACCTCTTGAAGCTCATCAAGAGAATGCCAAGAGTGTGCAAAGCAGTCATCAAAGCAAAAGGTGGCTACTTTGAAGAACCTAGAATATAAGACATATTTTCAGTTGTTTAACACATTTTTGTTGAGTATATAATTCCACATGTGTTAATTCATAGTTTTGATGCCTTCAGTGTGAATGTACAATTTTCATAGTCATGAAAATACAGAAAAATCTTTAAATGAGAAGGTGTGTCCAAACTTTTGGGCTGTACTGTTTATACTGTATTAGTATAGGGCAGATATCCAACCAGAACAGCTGATCTAAGCCGTGAGCAGCAGTTTGGAGATTTGCATCACAGTGATAGAATCCATATGAAGATGGAGAAATTATTGACTCACTGCCTTCTATAGGAGAAATTTCTAACTATACTCAGTAATATGTGGAGAGATCATTGTTTAGGGTGTGGAAGAAGAGAGAAGTGACCCTCGCTAAATATCAGTGGTGTGATCCTGTGCTATCAGTCATTGGTTTTATAATGGAAGTGTTTCCTTTTTTTTGTAATTCTCCATATAATAATTAGTGTTGAGCCACCCCCGTAGTGTTCGAGTTCGGTTCGGTTCGTCGAACACCTTCGAACACCGTTAAAACCAATGGCAGGCAAACAAAAACACATAGAAACACATAGAAAACACCTTCAAAGGTGTCCAAAAGCTGACAAACTGCTCTGAAGACACAACTAACACATGGAAATGTGACAAGTACATATAGTCATGCGAAAAGAAAAGAGGTGGAGGAGTAAAAGGAGGGGGAGACACAGATATAGGCATGTCATGCCCTTCTAAAATCCAAAAAGTGAGAAGCCGACACGTTCAGTCCGCTCCTGCCCGTGCCACCTCCGTGTCGCCGGGTTTGTGCCAGAGCCGCGGTGAACCCTGACGGCCAGCCCCCCTCTCCCAATACTGGTGCCTGTCCGCTGGTGGGTCGAGCGAGCCCCCCTGTGGTGGAGGCAGCTCTAAGCTTTTTAATTTAAATTGTCTCTCTAATTTGAATGAATACACTTTAAATCCATTTACAAGGATCTATTGGAGGGCAAGTCTCATGCCAGCAGCCGCGTAATTCCAGCTCCAGTAGCGTCCACTAAAGCTGCTGCAGTTAAAAAGCTTTTATAAGGATCGAGCTCGGCTGTCCACCGCAAGGCATCCTACTGCCAGTCCCAGCCCCTATGCCTTGGGGTGCCTCCTGATGCTCTTCACTGAGTATCCCGTGGTCCCGAAGCATTTCCTTTGAAAAAATGAAGTGTCCAAACTACAGGTGGTGTAGCTTGCTTAACAGCCGGGATAATCCGCTGACTAGCAGACACTGCTACTAGGCACAAAGTATTTCCTGGGCTAGATGCAGTTAAAAATTTGTAATTAGATACTCTCGTTGGATGCTGAGAAAGCATTCCATAGAGTCTCCTGGCACGCCATATATGATTCTCTTAAAAAGCTTGGGGTAGGGGTCTAGGGGACCCTTTTATAGCCAAAATCACGGCCCTGTATCGCAATACGTCACCTAGGCTGAAGATAAATGGAACTGTATTACCCTGAGGGCTCGGTTGCTACAGAGGTATTGCACCTCACCCAGAGGTGTGATATCTCACTCTCAGGTAAGGATGGAGTGTGGATCAGGACGCGACACCTGCATGCATTACACCACATTGCCGTGGGGCAGGGCGACCAATATGCCCCTGAGATGGGCACGACAGTCCCTGTCCCTGGCTGGAGTGGGGGGAGGGAACACTGAGGAAGGGGAACCCTGTAGTGCAGGAGCAGGGAGAAAGCAGTTCCTGGGTGCATTGAGAAGGGAGTATAAAAGGTGGGCACCATCTTAGTTCAGTGCAGAGAAGTCTGAGCAGAAGTGGCAGGGAGCAGGGGCTCTGCATGAGCTCTGCTCCGGAGGCGGGCCTAGTAGCAGAGGCCCAGGACTGGAAGAGGGAGAAGGAAGGAAGAGGAGCGGAGAAGGCTCCAGGAACGAGGAATGAAGGGATCCCAGGGGTGTGGACGGGCGAGTCGCCACCGCACGCCCGAATCCACCTGCGTGGAGGGGTCAGGCCAAAGGGGGAGACTGGTCCCCGAAACTAGTGGAGGCAGGAAACGACCCTCAGCTAGAAACCGGAGGCTGTGACATTTTATGTGGCGCAGCCCCTCGCTACACCCGCTAGGAAGGCACCACATAGGGTCAGGGAAACTGGCTCCAAGTTTACCAAGAGGAGGCCCGAGGCAGCCGGACAGAAGTGTTGGTAAGAAAGGCCAGACAAAGGACACACAAAGGGGGTCCTGTGAAGCGCTCCAAAGTTATCTGGGAGTTGTCTGAGCCCCTCACCTGGTGAGCACAGTACGACGTGGGCAGCCGTTACCTGCAGACGTGGTCTGGATAATAAGAACTGTGAGTAAAGGCCCTGGACTGCATCACTGACTCCGTGTCGTTACTGCTGCTGCCCTGCACCATCACCCCCATCCTCCGCATACACTTCCCTGAGGCTATACTCCTCCCGTGGGGAGTTATGCTACGCTCTGCTGCACCCACAACACCAGCCTCAGCGGTCTTCCCAGGAGCGGCGGTTCACTCTGACCGCAATCCACGGGTGGCGTAGTCGGACATTTAAACATCAAAACCACATAAATAGTTCCGCCACTGGTTTGACCGCCCTGAGCCACGGAACCGGGTCGCAGCCACGGAGACTACAACCACCAGCATCCACCAAAAAGGGTCCGGCTCCGGGTGTCCCAAGGCCCAGGGGGCGCGTCAGAACTTTTTCATCACCTTTCACAATCACCAATGGGACAAGGCAGGGATGTTCTCTGTCCCCTCTCTTATACATCCTAGTGACGGAGCACCTGCTCTCATCAATTCGCCATAACCCCAATATTAGGTGGATTGAGGTGGGAGGCACCGAGTACAAGTGCTCTCTATTTGCTGATGATGTCCTAGTATATATCACTCAATCACATATATCCATCCATGCTGTTATGGCTGAAATAGATCACTTTGTTACATGGTCAAATTTTAAAATCAATGCAGCGAAGTCTGAGGCCCTCGATGTCTCCCTCCCCAAATCCATATAGGATTCCATCCAGTCCAACTTTCCCTTTGCCTGGCCCTCACAGGGTATCAAATACTTAGGAATTCCTATTCATAGAGACCTCTCCCATCTATGTTACCTTAATTTTGGGCCCTTTATTGAACAACTCCATACAGACCACGGTTGGCAAGTTAGAACTCTAAGATTCACTACGTGAACCACTGGTGTTTTGTGGAAAAGCACATGTACACTGTATTCCAAATTATTATGCAAAAAGTGTTTAGGAGTGATAAGGGAAGAATTTGTTTGTTTGTCAGTTAAACTCATTGATGGTGATGTGTGTCAGGGCTCTTTATATCACTGTAAGCAATTGCAGACACTTGTGCTAATTAGTTTGGCAGGTGTGTCCAATGAAAAGCAAGACTACTTAAGAAGGCTGTCTCACATTATTAAGCAGCCTACATTTTCTGCCAAAATGGGAAAGAAAAAGGATGTGTCGGCTGCTGAGAAGCAACAAATTGTGGAGTGTTTAGGTCAAGGCATGACTACAATCAACATTGTGCGATGATCAGGATGAAGTGTCTTGGCAATCAAGAAGTATGTAGCTGATTCACAGTACACACGTGTGCGTGCTGATAAGGGCAAATTGAGGACTCTTTCCTACAAGCAATTACGTCAGGTTAAAAGAGCAGCGGCAAAAAAGCCTTGTCATAGCAGCAGACAAGTTTTTGAAGCTGCTGGTGCCTCCAACGTCCCCCGAACAACAAGATGCAGGGTCCTTCAGAGGTTTGCAGCTGTGCATACGCCATCCTGTCGACCTCCTCTATCCACTTCACACAAGCAGGAACGGCTCCAGTGGGCAAAACATTACATGAAGACTGATTTCAAAACTGTTTTGTTCATGGATGAGTGCAGTGCAGCGCTCGATGGTCCAGATGGATGGAGTGGAGGATGGCTGGTTGATGGACACCCCACGCAAACACGGCTACAGCGCCAACAAGGAGGAGGTGGAGTAATGTTTTGGGCTGGAATCATGGGGAGAGAGATTGTCGGCCGCTTTAGGATCCCTGAAGGCGCTAAAGATGAACTCCATAATGTATGTGGATTTTCTCAAACAGCACGTCCTGCCATGGTTCAAGAAGAAGAACCGTGTATTTCACAGCAAGATCATTTTTTTGCATGATAATGCACCATCTCATGCTGCACATAAAACATCTGCATCTCTGGCTGATATGGGCATAAAAGGGGACAAACTTATGGTGTGACCCCCATGCTCCCCTGACCTCTACCCCATTCAGAACCTCTGGAGCATCATCAAAAGGAGTGTCTATGATGGCGGGAGGCAGTTCACATCTAAGCAACAGCTCTGGGAGCTCTGTCCTCATGCAAAACAATTGAAGCAGAAACCATCCAAAACCTGACAAATTCAATGGACGAGAGAGTTCAGAAGCTCCTTTCGAACAAGTGGTCCTATGTGAAAATGTAACATCACCTAGAATAAAGTTTTGAGTTGAAAACTGTTTGATTTCAGTTTCTAATAACTTGCTAATGCTTATAATTTCAAAAATGACCATTTTTTTGGTCTTTATTAAAATGAAAAGGTTGATCGAAAAGTTTGGCGGATCTAAGAGCGTGGTAACCCAGTAGTCATGATTACTTCGAATTCTGACAATATGAGGGTCATGTTGCAGGTAGTGCAGCAAGAAGGCACTTATGTGTCTTGCGCATCTCGGAGCCCCAAAATTATTTTCCGGGCTAGATGCAGCTAAAAATTATTTTTAATTTTAAATCTGGTGGAGCTTAGTATAGATGGCCTAATAGGATCAGTGCTGCACACTGCTACAAAGCCCAAATTATTTTCCAGCCAAGATACAGATAAACATGATTAGTAATTTTAAATCTGGTGGAGCTTATTATAGATGGCCTAATAGAATCAGTGCTGCACACTGCTACAAAGCCCAAATTATTTTCCAGCCAAGATACAGATAAACATGATTAGTAATTTGAAAGCTTAAAACGGTTGGTAGGGTGATTTTAACCAATCATCCATCTTTTACTCTCCCCAGGATGACACAGGGGTAGAAAAGTCATTTCGGATCCATGATTTGTTCATCTTTATGAACGTGAGTCTGTCTACATTATCAGTGGAGAGCCGCGTGCGCTTATCTGTCAGCACACCACCAGCAGCGCTGAACACACGTTCAGACAGAACGCTGGCTGCGGGGCATGACAAGATCTCCAAGGCATAAGTGGCTAGCTCCGGCCATTTATCCAGATTGGAAGCCCAAAAAGAGCAAGGGTCCAGTGACACAGTCATGGCTTCAATGTTTACTTGGAGATACTCCTGTACCATCGTCTCTAGGCGTTGACTATGTGTCAGACTTCTTGTGGCCTTGCAAAGGATGGGCTAAAAAAGTGGTGAAATGATTGCGCAAAATTGATGTTACCAGCAGATACTGTGGTTCTGTTATGGTTTGAGTGCTGAACACTTGACGGTCCCACGGTTGGCAAGTTGGAACTGTGAGATTCACTACGTGCACCACTGGTGTTTTGTGGAAAAGCACATGTAAGATGCTGCAACAGTCTCTGCTGATACTCCTGCATGCGTGCATCCCTTTCTATGGCAGGAATAATTTCTGCAAATTTACTTTTGTACCGGGGATCTAACAGTGTGGCAACCCAGTAGTCAGGATTATTTCTAATTCTCACAATTCGAGGGTCATGTTGCAGGTAGTGCAGCAAGAAGGCACTCATGTGTGTTGCGCATCCAGGAGCACCAAGTCCCTGTTGTGTTGGTGGCGAGGTAACAATCATGCTTCCTTCCTCTGTCCTCTCCCCCCAACCTCGCACAACAGAAATGTGATCAAGGTCTCCCTCATCTGATGAGTCTTCCATCAGTTCATCCTCCACTTCTTCCTGGGCTCCTGCACCTTCCTCACTAGTTTGGCTGCTACCATGCGCCCTGGTAAAACCATCTCCCCCACCCTCACATGCCTGCCGCCTTGGTGCTGCCGACCGTCTGGACCTTGCAGATGTTAGCCCTTCCGCATACAACTCCTCCTCCTCTACTTCCTCCACCTCCTCTTGTGCCACCACCTGACTCCGAATTCTGTTTAACATGTGCTCCAGCATGTAAATCACCGGAATAGTCATGCTGATAATGGCATCGTCAGCACTAAACATCTTCGTCGCCATTTCAAAACTGTGCAGAAGGGTGCATAGGTCCCTGATCTGAGACCACTCCTCCAGCGTGATTTGCCCCACCTCTGGATCTCGTTGGCCCAGGCTATACGTCAGAACGTATTGCACCAGGGCTAGTCGGTGCTGCCACAGTCGCTGCAACATGTGCAGAGTTGAATTCCACCGGGTAGGCACATCGCATTTTAGCCGGTGAAGTGGCAGGCCCAACGACTTCTGTAGAGATGTAAGTCGCTGAGCTGCGGGATGCGAACGGCGGAAGTGAGCACACAGCGACCGTGCCCTCTGCAGAGGGCCATTTAGTCTGGGATAGTGGGCTAAAAATTGCTGGACAACCAGGTTCAACACGTGAGCCATACAAGGCACGTGTGTGACATTGCCCCGGCGAAGGGCCGCACCCAGCTTTGCAGCATTGTCGCACACGGCCTTCCCTGGTTTCAGGTCCAGTGGAGACAACCATTCATGAAATTGGTTCTCCAGAGCTGACCACAACTCCTCAGCTGTGTGACTCACATTTCCCAGACATTTCAAAGTAAAAACCGCCTGATGACGTTGAGCCCTACTGCCAGCATAGTAAGGAGGTGTGCAGGATCCCTTCTGCGCAGTTAGAAAGCTTGTGGCATGACCAGACAGGCTTTGGGTGCAGGTGGAAGACCGAGAGGAGGTTGAGGAGGCAGAAGCAGTGGAGGAACTTTGACATAAAGAGGATTGACGCACAACTCGTGGGGACGGCAAGACTTGGACAGCAGCCCCTTGTCCTGCTGTCACTGTAGCACCCTGAGGATTCGGCTGCTACAGGGGTATTGCACCTCAACCCAGAGGTGTGATATTCCACTCCCGGGTAAGGAAGGAGTGTGGAACTGAGCTCAGATAGACTGCATGCACTACATACATCCCATTCCAGAGGAGCAGGCCGACGGTACTCCCACTTAGAAATGTGCAGGTACAACCGAGCCTGTTCCTGGCTGGAGTGGGAGGGGGGTGGTACATCCCATGTAGTGTAGGGGCAGATAGGGGGAGCAGTCTGGGTAGTGATAGGAGCTCATTGGGTGCTGGTCACCTGAGCTCACACATAGAGGGATATATAAGGAGGGCACCAACTTAGATCAGGGTCAGACGTTGAGAACAAGTCAGTTGGAGAGGAGAGAGAAGGAAACAGCAGCCCTGGAGAGAGAGAGAGTGGAGCAGAGAAAGACCCAGAGGGGGAAGACTGAAGGGACCCAAGAACCCAAATTAGAGCACCGGGTGAGGAGTCAGCAAGAGGGTACCGGAACCCAAGCTGGTGGGGGCAAAGACATTCCCCAGCCAGAGACCGGAGACCGTGGGCAGTGTCTGTCATGGTCACCCACCACATTCACCCCGAAGGCACACCACATGAAGGGTCAGGGAACCCAGGGCCAAGGGTGTCCCAAAAGAAGGCCCGAGGGAGCTGGACCTAGGTGAATCACTGGTGGGGACGGCTGAAGAAAGGACAGAGGGAGAGCTCAGGGCCACGCTCTGGACTTGTTTGGGGGTTGGCCGGATCCAGGACCTGGTGGACGCAGCACGGCTCGGGTGGTCACTAGCAGCTGGAGTGACCAGCACAACATCAGCAGTAAGTAAACACCCTTAACTGCACAACCCGAGTCTGTCTTCATTGCCGGCTGCATCGCACCACCACAACCCCCATCCTCTGCGCCTGTCCCCTCTGAGGCTATACCCCTCCCGTTGGGGGTTATCTCACCAAGCTGCGCACCCACCATCAGCCTCAGCGGACCCTGCAGCAGCGGCGGCCACAGTGACCGCATCACAACGGGTGGCGTAGTCGACACAAAAGAACTTTAGTAACATCTGTAAAGCTGCCACATAACACTGAGCTTGACGCCCTGGGCACGGGACCGGGTCACAGCCGCTCGGAGACTACAACCCCCCATCTGATCCGGTGCCGGGTATTCCCCTCAAAAAGGAATATGTCCCAGGGGGCGCGTCAACTTTGGCGTAGTCGGCAGGATTACGTGCCCGCAACACCCGGGTACTGCGTGCCTGAAGAAAAGTGCAAGTTTACCTCAGGAAGAAGTCTCCCGCCGGTTCCGGAGAGTCCACGCCATCGGACTCCATCACCAGTCGTTTCCCGCCGATTGTCCGCCATTTCCAACTTGTTCCCGCCATCTGCAGAGTTTCCCGCCACTGGGCGACGCTTCCCGCCAAAACCGCAGATTTCCCGCCTTGGAAGAGCAGCGGACGCCATTATGGGCGTGCCAAAGGAGGGCAAGAGGCCACCTCCCATCGTGGGCCAGGACAGAAAATGGCGCCAAAAGTGGAAACCGCCCCCACCAACAGAGACTGTGATGCTGGAGGTGTCTGTCAGCGTGAAAGAACTCCCCCTGGAGCTGACAGTCACCGAGTTGCCCCGGGACCGCCCTCTAAGTGGGAGGAGACGAAAGAGAAGAGAAAAGATGGGTGCCGCCTGGAGCAGTCTGGAGCGAGCGCACCCGGAGGCAAGAGGTCTAACAAGGAGTAGCGGAGGAGCTCACCCGGAGATGGAGAGAAAGCAGAACAGCACCGGCCCGCTGGCCAGGAGTCTGCTAGAGACCGAGGAAGGAGGGCAGAGCAGCACCGGCCCGCTGGCCAGGAGCCTGCCGGAAGCAGAGCAGAGCAGCACCGACCCGATGGTCAGGAGCCTGCTAGAGTCCACAACCCCGCTAGGTCTAGCGGAGATCTTAGCGCAGCTCCCCCGAGACCGGGAGTGTGCACAAACTGCCCTGGAGGGCCTCGCAAGGAGGATGGCCCGGGTACAGCGCGAGATACTGGCGGAGTGGAGCCGGGAGATGACCCAGCAAGCAGAGACCAGTCAACGGAGCACGCTACCCTGGAAGAGGAAGCAGACCGCCTCTGAGGATGGCGCGGGAGGACCCAAGGCCGGAGACGGCGCCGAGGAGGGAGCCGAACGCATGGAGGCAGGTAAAGGGGACGCCTATACCCCAAGCCGTGACACCGCTTATCTGCCCCAGCTCCCCGTCGCAGAGCCCGAAAGTCCCCCTGCTGTGCCCGTAGCCGCCAGGTCACCGCCATGGACTAGGCCCCGACCGGAAGCCGCCGCCGCGACCCCTGTGACGTCACACGCACCGACCCGGAGCGTGACAAAGCAGGAATTACCACCAGCCTGGTCGCAAGGCCTAGTACCCCCGGGCGCCGCACCACCAACAGCGCCCCCTACCTCCGCGGAGCCTCCGGCCTGGCCGCAAGGCCAGGTAGCCCAGGGCGCCACCGTCCTAACGGTGCCCTTCACCTTCCAGGTGCCCCAGGCCTGGCCGCAAGGCCTGGGCAACCCGGGCGCCACCACCACCGCGCCCGCACCCGTAAAACCAAGGGTGCCGCGTCTGGGAGAGGACTTGTTCAGCCAGCTCACATGGCCGGACGGGTCTGAAGTTACAACCAGCTATAAGCAAAGAGCAGGAGGAAGACGCCGTTGAGTGCGGCCGAGAAGTGATGTAAATAGTTACCCAATCGGGGTATAAAGGAACTGAAACTGGAACTGTTGCTGCTGCTAAAATAGTCCCCGTTGGGACCAGTGAACTGTTTACCCGTTAACCCCTTAATCCCACAGGCTGAGGACTGTGAGCAGCCATTCCCTTTCCTCTAACTGGCCGAGGACTGAGAGCGGCCAACTTCCAACTTCCCTGTAAATAGTTGCGCGTCCTAAAGCGCCCCCTACCGGTTTTATAGAAAACCAGATTTTCTAAGAGACTGTCGCACTTTTCCCGGACACACGTTGCACAGTGTCCGGAGGAGGAACCAGAGACAAGAGAAGTCTACGAGAATGTTTATATAAAAAGTTTTATATATATATAATGTTTATATGTTTTATATGTTCATATAAAAATTTTGTATGTTTTGGTGTTTTATGTCTTACAGCCCGAGGACGTGCTGTGATTTACCAGGGGGGAATGTAGCACCCTGAGGATTCGGCTGCTACAGGGGTATTGCACCTCAACCCAGAGGTGTGATATTCCACTCCCGGGTAAGGAAGGAGTGTGGAACTGAGCTCAGATAGACTGCATGCACTACATACATCCCATTCCAGAGGAGCAGGCCGACGGTACTCCCACTTAGAAATGTGCAGGTACAACCGAGCCTGTTCCTGGCTGGAGTGGGAGGGGGGTGGTACATCCCATGTAGTGTAGGGGCAGATAGGGGGAGCAGTCTGGGTAGTGATAGGAGCTCATTGGGTGCTGGTCACCTGAGCTCACACATAGAGGGATATATAAGGAGGGCACCAACTTAGATCAGGGTCAGACGCTGAGAACAAGTCAGTTGGAGAGGAGAGAGAAGGAAACAGCAGCCCTGGAGAGAGAGAGAGTGGAGCAGAGAAAGACCCAGAGGGGGAAGACTGAAGGGACCCAAGAACCCAAATTAGAGCACCGGGTGAGGAGTCAGCAAGAGGGTACCGGAACCCAAGCTGGTGGGGGCAAAGACATTCCCCAGCCAGAGACCGGAGACCGTGGGCAGTGTCTGTCACGGTCACCCACCACATTCACCCCGAAGGCACACCACATGAAGGGTCAGGGAACCCAGGGCCAAGGGTGTCCCAAAAGAAGGCCCGAGGGAGCTAGACCTAGGTGAATCACTGGTGGGGACGGCTGAAGAAAGGACAGAGGGAGAGCTCAGGGCCACGCTCTGGACTTGTTTGGGGGTTGGCCGGATCCAGGACCTGGTGGACGCAGCACGGCTCGGGTGGTCACTAGCAGCTGGAGTGACCAGCACAACATCAGCAGTAAGTAAACACCCTTAACTGCACAACCCGAGTCTGTCTTCATTGCCGGCTGCATCGCACCACCACAACCCCCATCCTCTGCGCCTGTCCCCTCTGAGGCTATACCCCTCCCGTTGGGGGTTATCTCACCAAGCTGCGCACCCACCATCAGCCTCAGCGGACCCTGCAGCAGCGGCGGCCACAGTGACCGCATCACAACGGGTGGCGTAGTCGACACAAAAGAACTTTAGTAACATCTGTAAAGCTGCCACATAACACTGAGCTTGACGCCCTGGGCACGGGACCGGGTCACAGCCGCTCGGAGACTACAACCCCCCATCTGATCCGGTGCCGGGTATTCCCCTCAAAAAGGAATATGTCCCAGGGGGCGCGTCATCACCATAGTTACCCAGTGCCCAGTCAGCGACATGTAACGCCCCTGTCCATGCCTACTCGTCCAAGTGTCTGTGGTGAAATGCACCCTGTCACACACAGAGTTTCTCAATGAAGCGGTGATGTTGTGTGCGACATGCTGGTGGAGTGCAGGCACACCTTTCTTTGAGAAGTAGTGCCGACTGGGCATCTGGTACTGGGGCAGTGCGACGGACATAAGGTCTCGAAAATCCTCTGTGTCCACCAGGCGGAAAGGCAGCATTTCTGTAGCCAAGAGCTTGCAGATGGTGAAATTCAACCTCTTAGCTTTCTCATGGCTAGGAGGAAATGGTCTTTTACTTGTCCACATCTGAGGGACCGAGGGCTGGCTATTGTGCTTAGACGGGGTTGATAAGGGTGTCCCCGGCAAACTGCCGGTCTGTGAGGAAGATGCAGGCGGACATGTTAGGTTGCCTTGATCCAAA
The DNA here is from genome assembly GCF_046119375.1 of Phyllobates terribilis. NCBI lineage: Eukaryota > Metazoa > Chordata > Amphibia > Anura > Dendrobatidae > Phyllobates > Phyllobates terribilis. The sequence continues at coordinate 291,566,290 of NW_027362761.1, forward strand.
GGTGGTGCTATCGATGTCGGACAGCGCTCAACACCAGCTGGTGTTACCACCTCCAAAGAAAATGATGACCTGCCAATCATGCTGGCTGTTGCGGGTAAAGAGGTGGCAGGTCTGCGCCCCAAAACAGGTGTGACTGCTGTCCCCCCAGTCACAGAGGATGAAGAGGCCGCGGATGCACAAGATATGGCAGACGGCGGTTGGCCCGGCCGGCTAGGCCGCATTGTAGCACACTGAGCTTCCTACTGCAACTTATGCTTCATGTCCATGTGCCGGTTCATGCATGAAGTACTCAAACTATGTATTTTTTGGCCTCTACTTAGCTTTTGCTGACAAATGTTACAGATAACACGAGTTGGGTCATCTTTATCGATCTGAAAAAATGCCCAGGCTATGCAAGGCTTAGCAACCATGCGACCTGAAGAGCCACCACGACTTGTGGTGAGAGGCAGAGTTGTGTTTGAGGATGCAGTTGTTGACGTGCTTCCAGTACTACGTCTCTGTCCAGGAAGGCGCAACCTGACCTCGTCGTCACTAGCATCTTCCTCCACCTCCTCTGCTGACCTCATCTCTTGGCTGACTGTGGGTTGACAGTAAGTGGGATCTCCAACCTCATCATCATCACCCTGTGCGTTATCACACCCGTCGTCCTCAGAGCCAACCTGTTCCTGCCCTGACAAAAAACTAAAGTTGTCGCTCCAATCAGGTATTTGAGTCTCATCATCGTCTTCCTCATTGTCTCCACCAACAGGATTTACAGTTTGGGAATGAGGGTCTACATTATGGTCAGAACCTTCTGCGTCTGGTCCTGGATCCGACTCATAAAGATTCTGGGCATCAGTGCAGATCATTTCCTCATCTGTATTCACAGAAGCGCTGGAGTCGACCTCTGATTCCCAGGCTATAGTATGAGTAAACAGCTCTGCAGACTCAACCATCTGTTCTACCTCATACTCAGACGGGCAGCTGGAGATTTGGGAGCTGTGAGGAAGCAAGTGCGATTGGGGTGACACCTTTGAGGACTGGAGTATTTGTGATGTTGAAGTTGATGTGGAGGAGAGCCCACTTAAAGGAGCACTTGATATCCGTTGAAGCACCTGCTGTTTTTGTGCCTCATCTGGAATTTGTAGTGATTGGCGTGGCCGTAAGAAAGGGATCTTATCACATTGTCCTCTAAAAGAAGTAGACATTTTAGTTTGGCTGGAAGATGGTCTTTCTTCTGCAGATGTTACTGTTGCTTTAACACCTACCCCACGGACACAACCTTTTTTCCCCTTCCCAAAACGCCTATTCCCCTTTCCACCAGCAGCAGGCCTTTTTCCACTCATTTTGGAGGTTAACTAATTCACAACTCTAGAGTTGTTTGCACAAAAAAACAATGGATGGGAACCGAGCAGAGCTGAGTGGCCAAACTGTGGTATTAGGCCAAAACTATTGGCTGGGTTAGATGCAGAAAAAAATTATATTCAATTTGCAACCTGATGGAGGTCAGTATAGATGGACTAATAGAACAAGTCCCACACACAGCTAGAAGCCCAAATATTTTTTCAGAGGTAGATGCAGAAAAAAAAATATTCAGTTTTGCAACCTGATGGAGGTCAGTATAGATGGACTAATAGAGAAAGTCCCACACACTGCTAGAAGGCCAAATATTTTTTCAGAGCTAGATGCAGACACAAAATTATTTTGAATTTGCAACCTGATGGAGGTCAGTATCGGTGGACTAATAGAACAAGTCCCACACACTGCTAGAAGGCCAAATATTTTTTCAGAGCTAGATGCAGAAAAAAATTATATTCAGTTTGCAACCTGATGGAGGTCAGTATAGATGGACTAATAGAGAAAGTCCCACACACTGCTAGAAGGCCAAATATTTTTTCAGAGCTAGATGCAGAAAAAAATTATATTCAGTTTGCAACCTGATGGAGGTCTGTATAGATGGATTAATAGAACAAGTCCCACACACAGCTAGAAGCCCAATATTTTTTCAGAGGTAGATGCAGAAAAAAATATATTCAGTTTGCAACCTGATGGAGGTCAGTATAGATGGAGTAATAGAACAAGTCCCACACACAGCTAGAAGCCCAAATATTTTTTCAGAGCGAGATGCAGATAAAAATTATTTTTAATTTGCAACCTGATGGAGGTCAGTATAGATGGACTAATAGAGAAAGTCCCACACACTGCTAGAAGGCCAAATATTTTTTCAGAGCTAGATGCAGAATAAAATTATATTCAATTTGCAACCTGATGGAGGTCAGTATAGATGGACTAATAAAATGATGCTATGCCCAAAAGATTTTACTTCACTAGGTGCAGTAAAAAAATTGGTATTCTATACACAGGTGGTATATCTTGCAACACAGATAGGCTACTCCACTGACTAACACACTCTGCAATAGGCCAAAAAGGATTAGCTTTGCTAGATTCAGCCAAATGCTGTGAAAAAAACTTGCACAGCACTGGCACAGACCTGCCTGGCAAAAACTGATAGGAACTGATGTAACCTAGTCCTGAAAAGGACTCCAATTACAATTAGTCTTTACTCCCACAACCTATCTATCTAAGAGCACAGACCTGCCTGATAAAAGTCGTAGGAAATGCTGTAACCTAGCCCTTAAAAGGACTGCAATCACAACTATTCCCTACTCCCAAGCTATCTGTAGATTTGTGCGAAAATTGGCTTGAAATTAACAAGGTATAGCGCACACAGCAACAGCGGTGCCGTCTAACACGCAGCTGCAGCAGTGAGAAAATGGTGGCGACGGGGAAAATGGATTGGTCTTATAGGGCAAGGACATGTGACATACACTGCCAATGACACATGCCCTTGCTTGTGTGAAAAAAAGCACTTCGCTCCGTGTGTGCACTGCTGATAGGCTGACAGATTGCACCTCCCCACTGTAAATGCGGGAAAGAGAAAAAAAAATGGAGATCTTCATTATTCCTGCAGAGATCCATCCCCTGCCCCTCCCCCCACCCCGCTGTACACTCAAACTGCGTATTAACATTAATTTTCATCATTACTGAGAAAAAATCCAGTTATGATTTTGGTGCACGAACAGTTATCGAACATAACCTCGAACAGCCGAATTTTTCTCAAAACGTTCGTGTTCGCCGAACGGCTCGAACACCGCCCAAAACAGCTCGAATTTGAGATTGGCGAACAGTTCGAGTAGAACAACGCTCATCTCTAATAATGATATAATAACTTACTTGTGATAAACAAAGATCAGCCTATTTTGAGGGTTTATTTATTTTACTCACTTAAAGCGCACTTAATTCAACAGCGCTTTATAGAATTTTTCATCACTGTTCCCTTTGGGGCTCATAATCTAAATTCTCTATCAGGATGTCTTTGGAGTGTGGGAGGAAACCCATGCAAACATGGGGAAAACATACATACTCCTTGCAGATGTTGCCATTTGGTGGAATTTGAATCCAGGACCCCAGAAAGGATACAGAGGTAGAAATAATAATAACAATAATAACTTTTTTTATTTCAATAGTGACAACATATTTTGCAGCACTTTACATTTCAGAGGGGATTTCTACTGACAGAAAAGACATTACAGAGTAAAAGCATAATTCAACAAATACCAAGCGGAATGATGGCCCTGCTCACAAGCTTACAATCTGTGAGGAAATAGGGGACACAAAAGGTTAATGGTAAAAATATAATAAATAGTGTATTCACATAATGCATTAAGAATGGGTCACCTGCCAGTATCTGTACAGTAAAGAAACCGAGGGCTATTAAGTGCAAAGAGGGTGTGTAAACAGATGTTATGAAGGAACAGATTTGGTAGAAAATTTTGGAAACGCAAAACTGGAATAGTTACATAAGGGAGGTGATGCGATAGGCCAGTCTAAAGAAATGCATTTTTAGGGCACGCTTAAAACTGAGGGTATTGGAAATTTATTGAATTGTCCTGGGTAGTGTGTTCCAGAGAAATTGCACAGTTTGTGAGAAGTTTTGAAGATGGGAGTAGGAGGCTCGGGTTATTGAGGATGCTAATCTTAGGTTATTAGCAGAAAGGAGGGCAGAAGTACAGACAAAGATGAAAGTGGAAATGTAGGGTGGCGCAGAACTGAGCAGAATTTTGTGGGTGAGAGTGATATGTTGATATTGGACTCTATAGCAGATGGGTAACCAGTGCAATGACAGGCCCATGGTAGAATCATTGTTGTCGTGGTTAAAGAGGAATATGATCCTGGCTGCTGCATTCAGAAAAAAAGAGAACAACCGAACATACGGTCCTTAGATCAAAATAAGGAACAATTGGGTGATGGCTAAGGATGAAATAAAATACCTTTATTGATTAGAAACAATGGTACACCATACAAGAGAAGTACGTGCGCAGCACAAAAAATTACATTAAATAGAAAGAGGATAGTGTATACTCTATAATAAATTTACACAAGAATAGACTATTTATAGAGATGGTCAATTCCATCCCAAAGTACATAGAAGTCACTCAACTATTCCACAATGCATGAATAATTATAGAAAATATTGTATAATAAATAAGGGTCTGGACCTGTGTCACCAGACACAGAGGGAAGAGGGGTCGGGTAAATGCACAACACTGTATAACAATTAGTATATAAGCAGTATAATAAGGAATGATAGATAGATATAAAAATATGTAATTACAAAAGTGTCACACTAGTGTGTGCATAGCCCTTATCCCCAATTACGTCCATGCTGGAGGCAACCGTCCGCTGAGTTGCAAAAAAGTTACAAGGGAATGAAATCAATCCAAAAAGATATATATGTATTGTATGTCTCTGAGTATACGATAACATACCTGTGTTGGAGCAAAATCACCGCGCCACGTACACCCCGATGCGCGTTTTGGACCGCCGTCCTTCGTCCAGCTAAGCGGAAGGGGGTGTGTATATAATAAATTCTAATGTGTGCCGGGCATGGGAAATAGAGTGCATGTGTCCTGCCTTTATCTCATCCAGGTCACATCACTGGAGCGGACGCAGGAACCGCATGCGTCAAGGTGGAAGGTCACGATATCACATCCGGGTCACTAACAGGGGTGGTAAAGTCAGTTTTCACAGTATTGATTTTAGTTATAGTAATTTTATTTATTTATTATATTTTTATATTGCTCCATGTACGATCACATTCATATCTCTTGATACATTGTGAATCATTTTTTCTCCAGCACATTAGCACTTTACACTTATTTCATATATTTTTATATGGTTGTTATACTCCTAGATTTTTCATTTTAATTTGCCACTACTTTTTATATAGATTTGTATTGACTATTGTACATTTTATAGCACATGAGCACTTTTTTATATATAATTGTTGCACATCCATACTTGTTTACAAATAATATGAACTCTTTTGCACAGTAGCACCTTATGATTAATTGCAGCACGTCTGTGTCATAATTGTGATACAGTCCTGTTTCAATTTAATCACACAATATGGCACTACAATTGGCATGTTATTTTTATTAATTGTATTTTATATTCACCATCTCAGGCTGGTTACATAAGGCCAATATCTTTCCATGCCCAATATGTTCTATTGTAATTATTATGTGATTCATTTATTATGTGATCTTAGTCAATGGATCTTCACTGACATCTATCTTGATGTATTTTATCGGGGAGTACGCATGCCTCGTCTGTGGTACGGGTGATTCCTGCCTTTGTATCTTATGACGACCGGTCACCCGGATGAGCGTCCGATGCCATCGGCCATCTTGACGTAGGGGTTGCAGCCTCCGGACCCTCCTGACGACGCATGCACCATTTTGCCCCATCCCAGTGATATGATCTAGATATCGACACTACCAGGACGCATGCGCTTTATTCTATATGACCGGCACACAATAGTTTTACCACTAGTACATATCTCCTTCCGCCCAGTTGAAACGCGGTATTCAGGTATTTGACACGCATGTGGGTTAGTGACCCGGATATGATATCGTGACCTTCCACCTTGACGCATCCGGTTCCTGCATCCACTTCAGTGATGTGACCTGGATGAGATGAAGGCAGGACACATGCACTCTTTTTCCCATGCCCGGCACACATTAGAATTTATTATATACACACCCCCTTACGCTTAGCTGGAACGCTTGGTTCCGGTATTTGAAACGCATAACGTAATGTGACCCGGATGTGACATCACGATCGTCCCCCCTTCCGTGTAACTCACCACCCCTTTTTAAACCTTGCACACTCTATGGATGCTACCCCCTGACGAAGGACGGAGGTCCGAAACGCGTGTCGGGGTGTACGTGGCATGGTGCTTTTGCTCCAACACAGGTATGTCATCGTATACTCAGAGACATACAATACATATATATCTTTTTGGATTGATTTCATTCCCTTGTAACTTTTTTGCCACTCAGCGGACGGTTGCCTCCAGCATGGACGTAATTGGGGATAAGGGCTATGCACACACTAGTGTGACACTTTTGTAATTACATATTTTTATATCTATCTAGCATTCCTTATTATACTGTTTATATACTAATTGTTATACAGTGTTGTGCATTTACCCGACCCCTCTTCCCTCTGTGTCTGGTGACACAGGTCCAGACCCTTATTTATTATACATTATTTTCTGTAATTATTCATGCATTGTGGAATAGTTGAGTGACTTCTATGTACTTTGGGATGGAATTGACCATCTCTATAAATCGTCTATTCCTGTGTAAATTTATTATAGAGTATACACTATCCTCTCTCTATTTAATGTAATTTTTTGTGCTGCACAAGTACTTCTCTTGTATGGTGTACCACTGTTTCCAATCAATAAAGGTATTTTATTTCATCCTTAGCCACCACCCAATTGTTCCTTATTTTGATCTAAGGACCGTATGTTCGGTTGTTCTCTTTATTTCATGTATCTTTACCGAATGGTCTGCCATTCTTTGGTCCTTCTGCTGATTTCCATTGTTTGGATATCATGCCGGAGACTGGATTCTAATACACGTCTATATTCATATAGCTTTCCAGTGTTTTTTTCCTCTGCATTCAGGGTGGATTGGAGAGGGGAGAGTTTAGTAAGAGGGAGACCGAATAGTAGAAAGTTACAATAGTAACAAAGTAAGAAAAGATTGAATTCTTGAAATGTTTTTGAGGCATAGGTGAGATGAGCGAGTGGAGAGTGAAAGAAAGTTCTGAGTTGAATATATCCCCAAGATAGTGGGCATGCTGCAGGGGAGTAGTGATAGAACCACACACGGAAATGGCAATTTGGGTATAGGTAGGTTAGTAGAGGGAGGAAACACAAGGAGTTCAGTTTTTGACAGATTTAGTTTTAGAGAGAGGGAGGACATGAAGTTAGAGACTGAGGAAAGGCAATCCCTGGTATTTAGTAGTAATGCAGGGGTGATGTCAGGAGAAGATGTGTATAATTGGGTGTCATCAGCATATATATGGTACTGAAAACCAAATCTTTTGATGGTTTGTTCAATAGTTCAATAGGGGCAGTATACAGGGAGAAAAGGAGGGGATCTACAGCTGAACCTTGACAAACACGATAGTAAGGTTAAGAGGAGAGTAAGAGGAGCCAACAAAAGATACAGTGAAAGAGGGGTCAGAGAGATAGGAGAAGAATGAAGAAAGAGCAGTGTCCTTGAGCCCAATAAAGTGGAGCATAGTGAGGAGGAGCTGGTGATTCACAGTGTTGAATTCTGCAGAAAGATCGAGGAAAATCAGCAAAGAGTAGTGACCATTAGATTTAGCTGTTCATAGATCATTAGAGACTTTAGTAAGGGCAGTTTCAGTAGAGTGGAAAGAATGGAAACTGGATTTTAAACGGTCAAGAAGAGCATTATTTGAGAGATAGCGGATTAGACGAGAATGTACCAAATGTTCCAGAAGTTTAGTAATCACTGAGCCACAGGCTTAAATGTAAAACCCTGCCTGAAAAGAAAACATGAAATATGTTTCAAAAATATGCTTAGTAAACATACTTGTTATAAATATTAGGTCATTTTGAAATGATAGTTAATTAAAAATAAAACATATCTATAAGTAGACGACTGTTGTGTCTTCCTTTCTATGCCCTTGTGTTTCCATAAACAGTATACGTTTGTCTAGCAAGGGCCATCACACCAGGAGCAGGAAACAATAAAGGGTTTTGAAAGGGAGTTTTCCAACTTGATGTTTAGTGCTGTCAGCAACGGCCTGTCCTGTGGCCAGAGAACATTCTAATATTTCAAATAGACTATATATTATTGTGAAATCCAAATAAATATTTTAGAAAGTAACAGTAATTTCCTATAAAGTATCCAAACTTTCGAGTCCTTTCCCCTGGTAGAATTTTTAATTGACTTGCTACACTTGAATATATAACCGTATTTTTCGGACTATAAGACTCACTGGACCATAAGGCGCACCTAGGTTTTAGAGGAGGAAAATAGAAAAAAATGTAAGCAAAAAATGTGGTCATGATGCACTGTTATGGGGGAAGGGGTCTGCTGCTGACACTGGTATTGGGGTAATGTCCCCCAATTCTGTTAATATCCTCCATCCTAGTATGTATGGCCCATCCTTCCTAGTATACGTGGCGCTCATCCCCATCCTGGTATACGAGGCCCTCATCCCCAACCTGGTATACATGGCCCTCATCCCCATCCTGGTATACATGGCCCTCATCCCCATTCTGGCATACGTGGTCCTCATCCCCATCCTGGTATGCATGGCACCCCAATCCCCCATCCTGGTATGCCTGGAACCCCTTAATCCTCCATCCTGGCATGCATGGCACCCCTTGATCCCCCATCCTGCCATGCATGGCACCACTTGATCCCCCATCCTAGTATGCATGGCACCCCTTGATCCCCCACCCTGGTATGCATGGCACCCCTTGATCCTCCATCCTAGTATGCATGGCACCCCTTGATCTCCCATTCTGGTATGCATGGCACCCTTTGATCCTGGTATGCATGGCACCCCTCTTCCTGGTATGCATGGCGCTCCTTGATCCTGGTATATATGGCACCCTCTGATCCCCATCCTGGTATGCTTGGCACCACTCCATCCTGATATGCTTGGCACCCCCTGATCCCCATCCTGGTATGCTTGGCACATCTCATCCTAGTATGCTTGGCACTCTTGATCCCCATCATGCTGCCCACAAAAAAAATAAACAATTATACTCACCTCCTCTCTCCTCCCCCGCTCTGCTGCTGACACTCTCACTGTGTGAGCCGCGCATGGCAGGGCACACATGGCGTCCCTGCCATGCGCCCTAACACAGTGAAGTGCTGTGCCGGAATAGTCACTGCTCCCCGCGCCGGGACTGTGTGCGTGGGGAGCAGTGACCATTCACTCTCTTTAATAGTGCACACACTGTAGCCACAGCCAGCGGTCTGTGTGCTCACTATTAAAGATCATGAATATTCACTAGAACCCATGGGGCTTTAATAGTGGGCACCCAGAACGCCGGCAACAGCAGGAGCCGCGCTGTTAAAGAAAATGAATATTCATTGCTCTCCACGCCCATGGGGGTGGGGAGCAGGGAATATTCATTTTCTTTAGCAGTGGGCACAGCGTAGGCTGAAGTAGGCAGCTGCTGCCTCCTGTGCTCGGTCATCCCCCGCTGCCACTCCCACTAGGCCCCCCACTACCCACAGCTACAGCCACGAGTATATTTTCGGACTATAAGACGCACCCCCCACTTTCCTCCAAAATTTTGGAGGAAAAAAGTACATCTTATAGTCCGAAAAATACGGTACCTAATATAGATAAGCAGATCATTTGAAATTCGAAACTGCCAGTATCGCAAACTTTCCAAAAAAAATTGATTCATGGCAAATTTATTCATAATATTGCAAAGCTTCTAATTGCCTGGAATACATGAATAACACTTGGAAGTTTCTTAGGTTATGCTCACACACGTTGTGTTTTGCTGCGTATTTTGCCACAGATTTTTATGCAAATTTTCTGCTGCATCTTGCAGTACCTGCATTTTTGATGCAGCTCTTTTCCTGCCAGAGAAAAGTTGTCAGCAGATTTGCAGCAGATTTATCTGCAGAAAAAAATACATGTGTGAACATAACCTTACTAACATATTGAACCCTTTTAGAGGTTTGTAATGCAAACACAAAATTAAGAGACAAGGTTTTATGCTGCACTCTTTGAAGTGTGTAATAAACAAAGAAATGTTGTTCTTAAGATACTGCTACTGCAGTGTATCACAGCTCAATCACTCTATATTACTTGAATCTTTGGATTAATACTCCATAATCAGATTTAGACCTTTTATAGGGCTGTGATAGTCCCCCCTGACCGGCTGCACTAAATCATGTGATATGATAGCTGCAGGGAAATAAGGGAAAGCCTGTGTGGCTGCACCAACAGTCTTGCAGTTGCAGTCTTCAGCTGTGTGGAAAATGGTGTCAGGTATTTTCTTCCAATCTTTATCAATCGAATTGGAGAATTTAAAAAAATTTGACTCAAAGATCAATCTGTTCATTTTTGCTAGCCAAATTCATTACCTTACATAGATCCTTTAATTAAGAACCTATAGAATCTATGCTCATTCTATCCCATAGACACGTGCAGCCCATTTACTTAGTTTGTGCACTGTGTAATAGTTCGTGCAGACCGGCATGACCTGAAATAATGACCACAACTCCGCAGAGTTTTCTGCCCTGCTCCGTCACTGCGCCCCTCTATGCCCTTGAAAATGCCACATATAATGGTCACTAAATAAAAATGCCCCAAGTTGTAGACCGTCTAAAAAATGTCCAACAATGTGCCTTTAAGCATAAATATGTTTTACTTGGTGCTTTCAATATGAATATGCATCAAATAATGCCACCAGAATAATAACATGCTCTCTAATGTGTCTATTGACTTCTATCTTTCTTCATAATGCGCTCCTAAATTAAGATATGCCCCAAAATGTTCTGCCTGAATAAAAATATGCTCACCAATGTTCCCCCCAATTAATCATATGCTCCCCAATTTTCCCCCTGAATTAAAATATGTTCCACAATGTGTCACTTGAATAAAAATTTCTGCCCACATTGTACCCACTGAATAATATAATTCACACAAAGTCTCTGAATAAAAATATCACTCAAAATGTAATAAAAAACTTGCCCTTCACCATATCCCTGGAAAAAAAATATGTCTCACTATGTGCCTCCTGAATAAAAAAAATATGAAGAATGTGCTTCTAAATAAAAAAAAGTTCCACAATGTGTTAAATTTTATTAAAAGGAAACGGGGCTTTGTCGTGTTGAAAGAGCACTGTCACGTCATATGGGTAAGAAGACTCTTTACTATCTCACACCTTGTGCCTCCTTTTTCTCTAAGTAAGCACTTGGCACTTTATTCTCTTATGCTGATACATGCATGTCAGACAATATATTGACTATAAGTGATGGGAATATGGGAAATTTCACCCACAGTCACTTCAATACATGTGCAGCAGGATGATATCCATGGTTATTGTGTTGCCAGTTGTTTGCAAAAAACATTTCTGTTTTCAGGACAAACGTAACTGAATTTTCTACCTATACATTTGGTGCTTGGAGTAGACACCTTTGAGTGTTTCTCTGTCTTCCCCATTTCATTATATTTGGTTAGCCTTCATGAGAATGCCTTGTGCATTTGGATGTAATATGTACGTATAAGCAATACCCTTATCCACTTTATATACACTGCTCATTTGATCGACTCATGGTTATACTGTTGCTCATTTGTCTATCCTATATACTGTTTACCTTATGATATATTATTACTGATACCTGTTTTTATATATTCCAAATAAAGTTTTGTATTTTACGATAAACAGGGCATTTGACTTATTCTATTACATCTTATATTCGGGTTCTTACGCTCCTCATGTTCTTCATTCCTTGGCTATCTGTCGTACAAGTACCTATCCCAATATGTTATAGGTGTAATGATAAGAATATTAGCAAATACATCGAATTAGAAATGTAGTATAGTTTTTCTGATTCGCCATGTCTCTTTCCTCATATGCAGGTACTTCAGGACCTTAGGTATCCATGGTTACAACCAGTATCAACTAGCTAACTAACTGTCACTATATCAGTTGTCGTAACCATGGGTACCTAAGGTCTTGCAATGCCGACACATGAGGATAGAGACATAGTGAATCAGAAAAACTATACTATATTTCTAATTAGAGATATTTTCTAAAATTATTATTGCACCTATTACATATTGGAATATTATCTTGGAGATGGGAACACCCCTTTAAGTTTGATAAAGAAATATTGATGTCTAAAAAACACTTCTTAGCAAATTCACAAAATTTATTTTTTGCTCCAAGTCATTTGAAAAAAAGAATTTTTTTATTTTATTTATTTATTTTTCTCACTTATATAGCGCCATTAATTCCACAGCGCTTTACAGACATTACGGGAGTTGCTTAATGTATTTTACTATATGATCAGCAGTGAGCACTATTATCGCCAGCTTACACCATTATCACATAATAATACCTCAGATACAGACAAAAGTCTCCAGCATTCTATCTTTTGGCAATCCTCTTTATACTCGGGATAATTTCATAAATACTCAAACTCCTTTGGTGTGGCAATCCACAATGTTAGGATTAAGCCTACATGCTACACCCTGCTCTGTCAAATCTATACCAAAAAGGCTCTTGCAGACGACTATAACTCGGACAAGTGTTATTTGTGGTTGAGATTGATAGCACCCGTCCCCATGTTATTCTATAAGGCTATGCACATGCTCAGGGTTGGATTAAGAGTAGCAAGGGCCCCGGGCAGTTTAGAAGGCGCGGGCGCCCCCCCCCCCACACACACACACCTGATGTATCACGTGACATGTCACATGATCCCCTGTGATAAATCATGTGATAGTTCACGTGAAATTAATTAGGCACAATATTAATTATAATAATTTTTTTAGGCTGTGTGCCCACTATGCATTTTTTAAGCGTTTCCGCAGCGGCAATTCCGCTGCAGAAACGCTTAAAAACGCTTGGTAGAAGGTCTGCCATGTTCCCCAATGATAATCCGCATGTGCTGTGCACATGCTGTGGAAATTTCCGCTGCGGATTATCATTGCTAAAAAATCCGCAGCACTGCCAGTTATTTTGAGGAAGCGCAGCGCTTTCGCCACCATTGACTTGCATTGGAACACATGGAATCCGCATCACTGCAGCTGTACATTCAGAATCCATGCGTTTCAATGTGCGGATGGTACCCGGATTTGGAGAAGAGGAGACTATCCTCCGGACCCGGGTACCATAGAACCTGTAAAAAAAGAATTAAAAAAAATATATAATACTTACCTTCTGATGGCCCCCGGTGTCTTTATCCGGTGCGTCCTGGCTTGCCGACAGCTCGCGATGGTCTGAAAAGGACCTGCCGTGACGTCATTTAGTCATATGATGGGTCACGCGACCGCTGACGTCGGCAGGCCATCAGAAGATAATTATATATTTAGTTTTTACCATTCTTTTCCGGTCACACTATATAAATCCATGCCGGTTGCATGGATTTATATAGTGTGACCAAGTTGTCAAGCACTTTCCAAGTGATGCTAAAATCGCTTGGAAAGCGCTTGTCAACCCGCATGCGGAAATGCATGTGAAGAACGCTTCACATCAGCAAGTCCCTGGCAGGAAAAACGCATGTACAATCCGCATGTACAATCCGCATGTACAATCCACATGTGTTTTTTCTGCCAGGGAGATGCAGAAATGCTCAAAAAAATTCCGGAGCATTTCTGCATCGTGGGCACATAGCCTTACATTGATTGTATGACTCAATATTGAGCACACGCAGCCATCTATACACAGCAGGAGGCCGCACGTAGCCATCTATACACAGCAGGAGGCCGCACGTAGCCATCCATACACAGCAGGAGGCGGCACGTAGCAGCCATCTATACACAGCAGGTGGCCGCACGGTGCCATCTATACACAGCAGAAGGCCGCACGATGCCACCTATACAAAGCAGGAGGCCGCACGGCGCCACCTATACACAGCGGGAGGCCGCAAGGCGCCATCTATACATAGCCGGAGGCCGCACGGCTCCATCTATACATAGCAGGAGGCTGCACGGCGCCATCTATACAAAGCGGGAGGCCACACGGCGCCCCCCCCAGAGACAGCAGGAGGCTGCACGGCGCCATCTATACACAGCGGGAGGCCGCACGGTGCCCCCCCAGAGACAGCAGGAGGACACACAGCGCCCCCCCAGAGACAGCAGGAGGCCGCACGGCGCCATCTATACACAGCGAGAGGCCTCACAGTGCCATCTATACACAGCAGGGGGCCACACGGTGCCATCTATACACAGTGGGAGGCCGCACGATGCCATCTATACACAGCAGGGGGCCGCACGATGCCATCTATACACAGCGGGAGGCCGCACGGCGCCATCTAAACACAGCAGAATGCCGCACGGCGCCATCTATACACAGCGGGAGGCTGCACGGCGCCATCTATACACAGCGGGAGGCCGCACAGCACCATCTATATACAGCAGGAGGCCACACGGCGCCATCTATACACAGCAGGGGGCCGCACGATGCCATCTTTATACAGCAGGGGCTGCACGGCGCCATCTATACACAGCGGGAGGCCGCACGGCACAATCTATACACGGGAGGACGCACAGCGCCATCTATACACAGCGGGAGGCTGCACGGCGCCATCAATACACAGTGGGAGGCCGCACAGCGCCATCTATACTCAGCAGGAGGCTGCACACAGTGACGCACGCACACAAACATATACAGACATATACAGTACAGACCAAAAGTTTGGACACACCTTCTCATTTAAAGAATTTTCTGTATTTTCATGACTTTGAAAATTGTACATTCACACTGAAGGCATCAAAACTATGAATTAACACATGTAGAATCATATGCTTATCAAAGAAGTGTGAAACAACTGAAAATATGTCTTATATTCTAGGTTCTTCAAAGTAGCCACCTTTTGCTTTCATGAATGCTTTGCACACTCTTGGCATTCTCTTGATGAGCTTCAAGAGGTAGTCACCAGAAATGGTCTTCCAACAATCTTGAAGGAGTTCCCAGAGATGCTTAGCACTTGTTGGCCCTTTTGCCTTCACTCTGCAGTCCATCTCACCCCAAACCATCTCGATTCGGTTCAGGTCTGGTGACTGTGGAGGCCAGGTCATCTGGCGTAGCACCCCATCACTCCCCTTCTTGGTCAAATAGCCCTTACACAGCCTGGAGGTGTGTTTGGGGTCATTGTCCTGTTGAAAAATAAATGATGGTCCAACTAAACGCAAACCGGATGGAATAGCATGCCGCTGCAAGATGCTGTGGTAGCCATGCTGGTTCAGTATGCCTTCAATTTTGAATAAATCCCCAAGAGTGTCACCAGCAAAGCACCCCCACACCATCACACCTTCTCCTCCATGCTTCACGGTGGGAACCAGGCATGTAGAGTCCATCCGTTCACCTTTTCTGCGTCGCACAAAGACACGGAGGTTGGAACCAATGATCTCAAATTTCGACTCATCACACCAAAGCACAGATTTCCACTGGTCTAATCTCCATTCCTTGTGTTCTTTAGCCCAAACAAGTCTCTTCTGCTTGTTGCCTGTCCTTAACAGTGGTTTCCTAGCAGCTATTTTAGCATGAAGGCCTGCTGCACAAAGTCTCCTCTTAACAGTTGTTGAAGAGATGTGTCTGCTGCTAGAACTCTTTGTGGCATTGACCTGGTCTCTAATCTGAGCTGTTGTTAACCTGTGATTTCTGAGGCTGGTGACTCGGATAAACTTATCCTCAGTAGCAGAGGTGACTCTTGGTCTTCCTTTACAGGGGCGGTCCTCATATGAGCCAGTTTCTTTGTAGCACTTGATGGTTTTTGCAACTGCACTTGGGGACACATTCAAAATTTGCCCAATTTTTCGGACTGACTGACCTTCATTTCTTAAAGTAATGATGGCCACTCGTTTTTCTTTACTTAGCTGCTTTTTTCTTTCCATAATACAAATGCTAACAGTCTATTCACAAAATCAAACCCAAAAACATTATTGCTGGAGGCAAGTCAGTGCCCATGGAAATCCACAAGCACACACGTGTCAAACCAGCAACATAGCTCCAGAACACATGAACAACAGAAGACAGGAATGGAGCTTTACAAAATGCAAACAGAAAAAGAATTTTATTATTGGTAAAAATACATTAAAAGATACATATAGGATCCATAAGAGGGAATATGAATAATGATGTGTGCAAAAAGAGCAGAAACCCCCCAACAACAGGCCTCAGGTAGGCATCATTAAAGTGCAAAACATGATGTGCAGCAATTAATAAACACTAAGCACGCCCAACCACTCAAGACATGAACAGGGGAGCAAAAAATATTGCTACAGTACCCCATAATCTATACAAAATCTGAAAGCAATAATGGGCAAAAGGCAATGCAAGTGGATTCACACAAAGCTGAATAGTAAAACATCAAAAAAGTAGTCAAGGCACTAACCCAAGGGCTGAAAGCTCCCCGAATGGGGAAGGGAAGAGTACAAAAGATGCAAAAAACACCTACCCAACGCGCGTTTCGCGTGGACAATGCGTTGCTTTCTCAAGGGACGGTGTAGTGTTATCCATCTAGGTGTTATGTTCTGCTACCAGAGCTAAGGAAAGAGAGGAGATCTGTCCCTACGATAGAACTCAGCTTAATCCCTACGATGTAACAGGGGACCTGATTCTGCGATCAGACCTGCTAAAGTCCTAAGCTAGTCTGTACGGAGACCTATAGATGTGGGGAAGGAATCCCTACAAGTACTAAGGACTGGGAGGAATATGGGACACCTCCTAACAGAAATAGTAGCAGACAGACGAACAAACAAAATATATAGAACATAGAGGTCAGTAGACCAAGCAAACTAACAGAGCAAGACACAGAGCACAGGCTAGCTAGAAAGTAGATATACAATGAAGTCCAGCAAAGCCAGAAGGGCGGAGCAGGATTAAATAGGCCAACAAGGTCATGTGACCAGCAAAGGAAAAAAAAACCTAAGAGCAAGGTTCTAACCGTACCCCCCCTTCTAAGAGGATCCTCCGGATCCCCTAGGACCAGGCTTATCAGGAAATCTCCTGTGAAATGCTCTGATAAGTCTGGACGCGGAAACATCATCCGACCTCACCCAAGAGTTATCCTCGGGACCGAAACCTTTCCAGGCCACAAGATACTGCAAACTACCTCTATACCGTCTAGAGTTAAGGATGCGAGAAATTTCATATTCCCCGTCCTCCACCACCGGAGGAACAGAGGCAGAGGCGTCACAATCCGATACAACAGCTTTTTTCAACAGAGAGACATGAAATACCGGATTAATTCTCCAGGAGGTAGGAACCTCCAACCTAACAGCAGATTGGTTGACAACCTGAAGCACCTTAAAGGGCCCTACAAACTTGGGACCCAATTTCTTTGAAGGAATCCTCAACCGCAGATTCCTAGAGGACAACCAAACCATGTCACCAACAGCGAACAAAACCTCCTGTCGTTTCCTATCAAAGTAGTCTTTAGATTTTCTGTTGGCCTCCTGAAGATTACCACGCACATCCGTCCAAACTCTCTCCAAATCACCGGAAAAATTCTCCTCCTCAGGCACGGCAGATCCCAACTTGGAGAACGACCCAAACGACGGATGTCTCCCAGAACAACAAAAAAAAGGCGAACAACCAGCAGAAGAAGATGTATGATTGTTCAGAGCAAATTCAGCAAGTGGCAGAAACTCAGACCACCCCTCTTGATTGTCTGCCACAAAACAACGCAAGAACTGCTCAACATCCTGGTTTTTCCTTTCTGTCTGGCCATTAGATTCAGGATGATATCCGGACGAGAACGACAAATGAACTCCCAACCTATCACAAAAGGCACGCCAAAAACGAGCCACGAACTGAGGACCCCTATCAGAAACAATGTCAGTAGGAACGCCATGAAGTCTGACAATTTCCTTGACAAAGGCCTTAGCGAGAGTTTTAGCGCAGGGCAGTTTGACGAAAGGAACCAAGTGACACATCTTGCTAAAACGGTCCACGACCACCCAGATGACAGTAAAACCCTCAGAGGGGGGAAGGTCAGTTATAAAGTCCATAGCCAAATGTGTCCAAGGAGCACTGGGAACCTCCAAAGGACAAAGCAACCCCGCAGCAGGAGTATGTGAGGACTTAGATCTAGCACATATAGTACATTGACGCACCCACTTAATGACTTCCTTCTGCCATCCAGGCCACCAAAAACTGCGACCCACCAGTCTCTTGGTCTCAGAGATTCCGGGATGACCTGCCAACCGAGATTCGTGACACTCAACAAACAAATCTCTCCTAAAGGTCCCAGGCACAAACAACCTCCCATGAGGAGTGTTAGAAGGGGCATTCTCCTGTGCTTTAAGAATCTCATTTTCCAAAACGGAATCCAAAGCAGCTATCACAACACCTTCTTGTAAAATGTTCTCCTCTTTCTCAGCACCGACTATGGGAGAAAAACTGCGAGACAAGGCATCCGCCTTAACATTCTTAGTACCAGGGATGTAAGTAACGGAGAAATTAAACCGCGAGAAAAACAGTGCCCACCTAGCCTGACGGGCATTCAGGCGCTTGGCAGCATCAAGATATATCAGATTTTTATGATCCGTAAGAACCTGAACGGGAAATTCCGCACCTTCCAAGAAGTGGCGCCAGTGTTCAAATGCGAGTTTAATAGCCAATAATTCCCGATTACCAATATCGTAATTCAGTTCAGTCTCCGAAAAATTTTTTGAAAAAAAGGCACAGGGATGTAATCCATCCCCGTTATCCTGAGACAATACTGCGCCAACCCCCACAGAGGAAGCATCAACCTCAACCAAAAACGGCCTAGTAACATCAGGCTGCATAAGGATGGGAGCAGAGGTGAACCTCTCCTTGAGATACACAAAAGCTTCAATGGCCTCAGAAGACCACTGAACCGCATCAGCACCTTTCCTGGTGAGATCAGTCAGAGGTTTGACAATACTAGAAAATTTTTTTATGAATTTTCTGTAGTAATTGGCGAAACCCAAAAACCTCTGTATCGATTTCAAACCAATAGGCCTAGGCCATTCCTGCACAGCCTGAACCTTAACCGGATCCATCTCAAAACCTTTGCTGGAGATAATGTAGCCCAAAAAACTAATTCTCTGTACAGCGAACTCACATTTCTCCAGCTTAGCAAAAAGCGAATTGTCCATTAATAACTGTAATACCTCACGCACGCTCCGCCAATGAGACTCCAGATCCGGCGAATAAATCAAAATGTCATCCAAATACACAACCACATTTTTGCCGATCAAAGGTCTAAGGATGTCATTAATCAGATTCTGAAAAAATGCAGGAGCATTAGTAAGACCAAAAGGCATAACCAGATTCTCAAAATGACCCACAGGAGTGTTAAAAGCAGTCTTCCATTCGTCACCCTCCTTCATGCGCAACAGATTGTATGCCCCCTTAAGGTCAATTTTAGAGAACCACTTGGCCCCCATTAACTGGTTAAACAGATCAGGAATCAATGGCAGTGGGTAAGGATTGCGTACAGTAATTTTGTTAATCTCACGAAAAACCACACAAGGACGTAAACCGCCGTCCTTTTTTTTTACAAAAAAAAATCCAACCGCCACAGGAGACTTAGAAGGCCTAATGTGACCGGCGGCCAAACTTGTCTGTATGTATTCCTCCAAAGCCTTCCTCTCAGGAATAGTAAGGTTAAATAAACGACTTTTAGGAAGAGTCGCTCCAGGGACAAATTCAACAGAACAATCATAGTCTCTATGGGGAGGCAAAACCTGCGATTCCTTCTCAGAAAAAACTCTCCAAAAATCCTGAATAGGAACAGGCAATTCTCCCCTATCCAAATCTGCAATACGCCCGTTACAACACTTGTCATAACATTTATGGCTCCAGGATTTAATTTCACTGGTAGACCAATCCAGTACAGGATTGTGAAATTTTAACCAGGGCAATCCCAATATTACTGGAGAAGGCAAGTTATTCAACACTACCAAATCCAATTTCTCATGGTGAACACCATTAATAGTGAGAGGAAATTCACAGACCTTGAGAGTAATATTCTTCAAAGGGGAACCATCCACAGAAACCACAGCAATGGGGGATGATAAAGGTTCAGGTTTTAAATTGAGTCTTTCCACGAATCCCCCATCAATTACATTCAGAGTAGACCCGCAATCAACAAACACCCGAAATTCCATTAATTTTTTCTGAGCAATCGTGGAAGCAGCTAAAAATATACCCTTGGAATTTAAACCGGCAATACGGGCGTGACTGATTTTTTTTTTTTTCTTTCTTCATACGAAGCTCGCAGCCTTTAATCAAATGACCAGATTTTCCGCAATAGAAACACAAGCCATCAGAAAATCGACGGTCTTTTTCTTGAGAGCGAGGTGCCACCGATCCAATCTCCATCGGTTCACCACTGTTAGTACACACATTCTCATAACCAGAAACTGACATAGCAGAGGATTTGCTCTCATTAACCCTTGCACGCAGTCTTCTATCCACCCGTATAGCTAATTGCATAGCCTGTTGCAAATCTTCAGGTGTAGGATAAGCAATTAGCAGGTCTGTAACCCTTTCACTGAGCCCAGCAAGAAATAGACTTTTCAGAGCAGAATCGTTCCACCCTGTTTGAGTAGACCAACGACGGAAATGAGTACAATATTTTTCCACATTACCTGATCCCTGTTTTAAACGTCTCAACTCAGTCTCAGCTGATGCGACACGGTCAGGATCATCATATAATAGTCCCAAAGCAGAAAAAAAACTATCCACTGATCTGAAGCATGAATCACTAGGTTGCAAAGAAAAGGCCCACTCCTGAGGCTCTTTGCGCAAAAGTGACATTATGAACCCTACGCGCTGGGATTCATCCCCAGAGGACTTAGGTCTCAAACGAAAATACAATAAGCAAGCATTTTTAAATGAAAAAAATTCTCGGTGTTCACCAAAAAATAAATCCGGCAAACATACCTTAGGTTCCAAGAAATGTGCTCCAGGACAGTTACTCACGTGCTGACGGAGCTCGGCCACCTCCAGAGAGAGTCCCTGCAGGCGATGAACCAAATCCTGAACCGACACCATGATGGAACAGAAAAATCTTTCCTTGGAGAATTTGCTGGCTGGACTTACTGTTATGTTCTGCTACCAGAGCTAAGGAAAGAGAGGAGATCTGTCCCTACGATAGAACTCAGCTTAATCCCTACGATGTAACAGGGGACCTGATCCTGCGATCAGACCTGCTAAAGTCCTAAGCTAGTCTGTACGGAGACCTATAGATGTGGGGAAGGAATCCCTACAAGTACTAAGGACTGGGAGGAATATGGGACACCTCCTAACAGAAATAGTAGCAGACAGACGAACAAACAAAATATATAGAACATAGAGGTCAGTAGACCAAGCAAACTAACAGAGCAAGACACAGAGCACAGGCTAGCTAGAAAGTAGATATACAATGAAGTCCAGCAAAGCCAGAAGGGCGGAGCAGGATTAAATAGGCCAACAAGGTCATGTGACCAGCAAAGGAAAAAAAAACCTAAGAGCAAGGTTCTAACACTAGGACCTTTAAGTATCCTTGCCAACCGGTCACGTGTAATGACACGTGACCGGCAGCCAACCAATGACGCTGCTACAAACGGCGCATGCGCATCCAGAAGGCCGCGCCCCCCCGCCGCATCCCCGGCAGTCAAGCCCCAAAGTGCACGCGCCGAGCCAGTCAAAAAACCAACCGGCATAGCGCATGCACGGACATAGAGACGCCGGGGAGCGGCACGGGAACGCGGCCACGGGAGGCGCACGCGCACCACAGCGCCACCAATGGTGAATAAAGGAACGGCCAGCTGGAAACCCCCTCAGAACAATAAACAAGATACAAAAAGCCACAACATAGTATAATATACATATGTATATGCATAATAACACAGTATAGTATAGTAGGCACAATAACATAACATAAAATAATTTGATTCCACGTGGCATAGTATTGATTTAAAGTCCAACAAGAGGGGAGGAGAGCTGCATGAATCCCAAGCTGGTCGTCCATAGAAACATAAAATGCATGGTATAATGATTGCTGTATTGCTGATTTGGCCAAAGAGAATAAAGGAAAGTCCTAGATGGAAAACAATAAAATAAAATGAATAAAAATAAAACATATTAAAATAAAACCAAACAACCCCAATTCAAAACCCCAATCATAAGACAATGATGAAAAGAAGGGGGGGGGGAGGGGAGAGAGGGGGAAAAAGGGGAGGGAAAAGGGGAAAAGAATCAGAGATAACAATGTATGGTCAAAGAAAGTATATATTCTAAATAGAGAAGGAACCATTAAATAAATGAGGCAAAACTGAGTGACTCATTGAGGCCAGAGGGGGCCATAGTTCCAAGTGTAACTATCCACCGTGCTTCCCGTTGTGCAAGAAGTTTTTTAATATTGCCACCTCTGGACCCCAAATGGACCAGTTCTATACCTCTAATCATGAGAGATCGTGGATCACAATTATGATGATCCTTGAAGTGGCGAGGGATCGTTTTAAGATCTGACAGATCGATCACGTTCTTCGCTGCAATGATGTCCCTAACATGTTCTCGTATTCTGACTCTGAACTCCCTGGAGGTGAGTCCTATATAGATGAGGGGACATCCACATGTGGCGTAGTAAATAACATTCCTACTACCACAAGAGATCCATTGTAGAATCCTAAATTGCCGATCACCCCCAGCGGAGTCAAAGGTTTTGCATCGAAGAACGTTCGAGCAGGCAAGGCAGTGCCCACAGGGATAACAGCCCAATGTGGGTTCAAAAGATGACAGAAATGTATTGTTAGGAGGGACATAGTGACTTCTAACAATGATGTCACTCAAATTCCGAGCCCTCCTTGGGGTCATGGATGGCCTATCACCTAGGACCTGAGTTAGTGAAGATTCTGCACCAAGGATAGGCCAATGTTTCGCCAAGATTGCTCGCATGCTGCCCCACTCACTATTAAAGGTAGAAATGAACCGGATCTTATTGTTTCCCGTGTCCTCTCTTTTATGTTGGTATAGTAATTTAGACCTTGGAGTTGTTTTAGCCCTCACATAGCCTCTCTTAATGGAACGCCGACTATAACCTCGTTGTAAAAATCTTAATTGAAGATCTCTTGCCTGTGCCTCAAACAGATGGTTGGAGGAACAGATCCGCCTCACCCTGAGGATCTGTCCGACCGGGACGGCCCTCAAAGTGGCAGGGTCATGGGCAGACGAAGCATGTATGAGCGCATTGACTGCTGTCGTTTTCCTGAAGACGTCAGTCTGAACGGACGACTGAAAGTCGACCGCAAGGCTGACGTCTAAAAAATCAATTTTGGTTGAATCATATTTATAAGTCAACCGGATGTTAGAATTGTTATTGTTCAGTCTGTCCATGAATATCTCAAGCTGCTGCGCCGTGTCCCATATATTATACTATGTTGTGGCTTTTTGTATCTTGTTTATTTTTCTGAGGGGGTTTCCAGCTGGCCGTTCCTTTATTCACCATTGGTGGCACTGTGGTGCGCGTGCGCCTCCCGTGGCCGCGTTCCCGTGCCGCTCCCCGGCGTCTCTATGTCCGTGCATGCGCTGTGCCGGTTGGTTTTTTGACTGGCTCGGCGCGTGCACTTCGGGGCTTGACTGCCGGGGATGCGGCGGGGGGGCGTGGCCTTCTGGATGCGCATGCGCCGTTTGTAGCAGCGTCATTGGTTGGCTGCCGGTCACGTGTCATTACACGTGACCGGTTGGCAAGGATACTTAAAGGTCCTAGATGGATAACACTACACCGTCCCTTGAGAAAGCAACGCATTGTCCACGCGAAACGCGCGTTGGGTAGGTGTTTTTTGCATCTTTTGTACTCTTCCCTTCCCCATTCGGGGAGCTTTCAGCCCTTGGGTTAGTGCCTTGACTACTTTTTTGATGTTTTACTATTCAGCTTTGTGTGTATCCACTTGCATTGCCTTTTGCCCATTATTGCTTTCAGATTTTGTATAGATTATGGGGTACTGTAGCAATATTTTTTGCTCCCCTGTTCATGTCTTGAGTGGTTGGGCGTGCTTAGTGTTTATTACTTGCTGCACATCATGTTTTGCACTTTAATGATGCCTACCTGAGGCCTGTTGTTGGGGGGTTTCTGCTCTTTTTGCACACATCATTATTCATATTCCCTCTTATGGATCCTACATGTATCTTTTAATGTATTTATACCAATAATAAAATTCTTTTTCTGTTTGCATTTTGTAAAGCTCCATTCCTGTCTTCTGTTTAACAGTCTATTCAGTAGGACTATCAGCTGTGTATCCACCTGACTCCTGCACAACACAACTGATGGTCCCAACCCCATTTATAAGGCAAGAAATCCCACTTATTAAACCTGACAGGGCACACCTGTGAAGTGAAAACCATTTCCGGTGACTACCTCTTGAAGCTCATCAAGAGAATGCCAAGAGTGTGCAAAGCAGTCATCAAAGCAAAAGGTGGCTACTTTGAAGAACCTAGAATATTAGACATATTTTCAGTTGTTTCACACTTTTTTGTTAAGTATATAATTCCACATGTGTTTTGATGCCCTCAGTGTGAATGTACAATTTTCAAAGTCATGAAAATACAGAAAAATCTTTAAGTGAGAAGGTGTGTCCAAACTTTTGGTCTGTACTGTACATACACGCAAAAAAACATTTGAAACACAAAAATACATATAAACAGACATCACACAATGATATCTGCCTGCACACACACACACACACACACATACATACACACACATATATACACACACACACACACACACTCACTCACCATCCCCCGACTCGGCTCCAGCCCTGCTTTTCCCGTGCAGCACTGCAGGCCGGGTGCGCACTGCGTGACGTCACAGCTAGGAGACACGGCCGCGCACAGGGCCGTGTCTCCTAGCAGTGATGCGGCGGGCCAGCACAGGGAAGTTAACTGCTACAGTACTGGCCTGGCCGAAGAAGAAGCAGCGGCCGTGCGCCGCTGCTGGGGGAGCGGTCCGAGGGCCACCCCCGCCACTGTCTGCCGGTATGTGCCACGGAGCCGCACATATAATGAGGACAATCTGGCCATAGACATCCCGGAGCCCCGGGCCCCCTGGAGGTTCGGGGCCCCAGGCGGTAGCCCAGATCGTCCTCAATATAATCCACCTATGCACATGCTCGATTCTCTCCTTGGACCAAGTCGGTCCGAGGAAAATATCGCAGCATGAAGGATTTGCCTCCGATAATCCAAGAAAATCAGATCACACTGATCAGAGTCTAATCAGAGTATGATTAGCATAATAGGACCGACTTTCTCAGACGGAGTACTTTCTCCTGTGTTTGCAATAGTCTCATGCAGGTTGGCTGACCGCCTTTACCTCTGACAAACTACACTGGCAGGCAACTCATCACATGCACTTTTGTAGCTTACGCTAAAGCCCTAGGCTAAGGAACCATAAAGGGAACCATTTGTAAGGGTGATGGACTGTGCTGTTGTGTTCCTACCCCTGAAGACACCAATCGCGTTGTGTGTGTGTATTTTAATATGAATAGTATCTTGCGTCTTTTGTATATATTGTGTCATGTGAACTGTAATGTACAGTGGGGAAAATACGTATTTGATACACTGCCGATTTTGCAAGTTTTCCCACCTACAAAGAATGAAGAGGTCTGTAATTTTTATCGTTGGTACCCTTCAACTGTGAGAGACAGAATCTAAAAATTAATACCACAAAATCACATTGCATGATTTTTCAATAATTAAATTGCATTTTATTGCATGAAATAAGTATTTGATCATCTACCAACCAGCAAAAATTCTGTCTCTCACAGACTTGTTAGTTTTTCTGTAAGAAGCCCTTCTACTCTGCATTCAGTACCTGTATTAATTGCCCCTGTTTGAACTTGTTACCTGTATAAAAGATATGTGTCCACTAGAGATGAGCGTTGTTCGACTCGAACTGTTCGCCAATCTCAAATTCGAGCTGTTTTGGGCGGTGTTCGAGCCGTTCGGCGAACACGAACGATTTGAGAAAAATTCGGCTGTGCGAGGTTATGTTCGATAACTGTTCGTGCACCAAATTCATAACTGGATTTTTTCTCAGTAATGATGAAAATTAATGTTAATACGCAGTTTGAGTGTACAGCGGGGCGGGGGGAGGGGCAGGGGATGGATCTCTGCAGGAATAATGAAGATCTCCATTTTTTTTTCTCTTTCCCGCATTTACAGTGGGGAGGTGCAATCTGTCAGCCTATCAGCAGCGCACACACGGAGCAAAGTGCTTTTTTTCACACAAGCAAGGGCATGTGTCATTGGCAGTGTATGTCACATTTCCTTGCCCTATAAGACCAAGCCATTTTTCCCGTCGCCACCATTTTCTCACTGCTGCAGCTGCGTGTTAGACGGCACCGCTGTTGCTGTGTGCGCTATACCTTGTTAATTTCAAGCCAATTTTCGCACAAATCTACAGACAGCTTGGGAGTAGGGAATAGTTGGGATTGCAGTCCTTTTAAGGACTAGGTTACAGCATTTCCTACGACTTTTATCAGGCAGGTCTGTGCTCTTAAATAGATAGGTTGTGGGAGTAAAGACTAATTGTAATTGCAGTCCTTTTCAGGACTAGGTTACATCAGTTCCTATCAGTTTTTGCCAGGCAGGTCTGTGCCAGTGCTGTGCAAGTTTTTTTCACAGCATTTGGCTGAATCTAGCAAAGCTAATCCTTTTTGGCCTATTGCAGAGTGTGTTAGTCAGTGGAGTAGCCTATCTGTGTTGCAAGATATACCACCTGTGTATAGAATACCAATTTTTTTACTGCACCTAGTGAAGTAAAATCTTTTGGGCATAGCATCATTCTATTAGTCCATCTATACTGACCTCCATCAGGTTGCAAATTGAATATAATTTTTTTCTGCATCTAGCTCTGAAAAAATATTTGGGCTTCTAGCAGTGTGTGGGACTTGTTGTATTAGTCCATCTATACTGACCTCCATCAGGTTGCAAACTGAATATATTTTTTTTCTGCATCTAGCTCTGAAAAAATATTTGGCCTTCTAGCAGTGTGTGGGACTTGTTCTATTAGTCCATCTATACTGACCTCCATCACGTTGCAAATTCAAAATAATTTTCTGTCTGCATCTAGCTCTGAAAAAATATTTGGCCTTCTAGCAGTGTGTGGGACTTTCTCTATTAGTCCATCTATACTGACCTCCATCAGGTTGCAAACTGAATATATTTTTTTTCTGCATCTACCTCTGAAAAAATATTTGGGCTTCTAGCTGTGTGTGGGACTTGTTCTATTAGTCCATCTATACTGACCTCCGTCAGGTTGCAAACTGAATATATTTTTTTTCTGCATCTACCTCTGAAAAAATATTTGGGCTTCTAGCTGTGTGTGGGACTTGTTCTATTAGTCCATCTATACTGAGCTCCATCAGGTTGCAAACTGAATATAATTTCTTTCTGCATCTTGCTCTGAAAAAATATTTGGCCTTCTAGCAGTGTGTGGGACTTTCTCTATTAGTCCATCTATATTGACCTCCATCAGGTTGCCAATTAAAAATAATTTTTATCTGCATCTAGCTCTGAAAAAATATTTGGCCTTCTAGCAGTGTGTGGGACTTGTTCTATTAGTCCATCTATACTGACCTCCATCACGTTGCAAATTCAAAATAATTTTTTGTCTGCATCTAGCTCTGAAAAAATATTTGGCCTTCTAGCAGTGTGTGGGACTTTCTCTATTAGTCCATCTATACTGACCTCCAACAGGTTGCAAATTAAAAATAATTTTCATCTGCATCTACCTCTGAAAAAATATTTGGCCTTCTAGCAGTGTGTGGGACTTTCTCTATTAGTCCATCTATACTGACCTCCATCAGGTTGCAAATTAAAAATAATTTTTATCTGCATCTAGCTCTGAAAAAATATTTGGCCTTTTAGCAGTGTGTGGGACTTTGTCTATTAGTCCATCTATACTGACCTCCATCAGGTTGCAAATTAAAATAATTTTTATCTGCATCTAGCTCTGAAAAAATATTTGGCCTTCTAGCAGTGTGTGGGGCTTTCTCTATTAGTCCATCTATACTGACCTCCATCAGGTTGCAAATTAAAAATAATTTTTTGTCTGCATCTAGATCTGTAAAAATATTTGGCCTTCTAGCAGTGTGTGGGACTTTCTCTATTAGTCCATCTATACTGACCTCCATCAGGTTGCAAACTGAATATATTTTTTTTCTGCATCTACCTCTGAAAAAATATTTGGGCTTCTAGCTGTGTGTGGGACTGGTTCTATTAGTCCATCTATACTGACCTCCATCAGGTTGCAAACTGAATATAATTTTTTTCTGCATCTACCTCTGAAAAAATATTTGGGCTTCTAGCTGTGTGTGGGACTTGTTCTACTTGTCCATCTATACTGACCTCCATCAGTTTGCAAACTGAATATAATTTTTTTCTGCATCTAGCTCTGAAAAAATATTTAGCCTTCTAGCAGTGTGTGGGACTTGTTCTATTAGTCCATCTATACTGACCTCCATCACGTTGCAAATTCAAAATAATTTTTTGTCTGCATCTAGCTCTGAAAAAATATTTGGCCTTCTAGCAGTGTGTGGGACTTTCTCTATTAGTCCATCTATACTGACCTCCATCAGGTTGCAAATTGAATATAATTTTTTTCTGCATCTAACCCAGCCAATACTTTTGGCCTAATACCACAGTTTGGCCACTTAGCTCTGCTCGTTTCCCATCCATTGTTTTCTTGTGCAAACAACTCCAGAGTTGTGAATTAGTTAACCACCAAAATGAGTGGAAAAAGGCCTGCTGCTGGTGGAAAGGGGAATAGGCGTGTTGGGAAGGGGAAAAAAGGTTGTGTCCGTGGGGTAGGTGTTAAAGCAACAGTAACATCTGCAGAAGAAAGACCATCTTCCAGCCAAACTAAAATGTATACTTCATTTAGCGGACAATGTGATAAGATCCCTTTCTTACGGCCACACCAATCGCTACAAATTCCAGATGAGGCACAAAAACAGCAGGTGCTTCAACGGATATCAAGTGTTCCTTTAAGTGGGCTCTCCTCCACATCAACTTCAACATCACAAATACTCCAGTCCTCAAAGGTGTCACCCCAATCGCATTTGCTTCCTCACAGCTCCCAAATCTCCAGCTGCCCGTCTGAGTATGAGGTAGAACAGATGGTTGAGTCTGCAGAGCTGTTTACTCATACTATAGCCTGGGAATCAGAGGTCGGCTCCAGCGCTTCTGTGAATCCAGACGAGGAAATGATCTGCACTGATGCCCAGAATCTTTATGAGTCGGATCCAGGACAAGACGCAGAAGGTTCTGACCATAATGTAGACCCTCATTCCCAAACTGTAACTCCTGTTGGTGGAGACAATGAGGAAGATGATGATGAGACTCAAATACCTGATTGGAGCGACAACTTTAGTTTTTTGTCAGGGCAGGAACAGTTTGGCTCTGAGGACGACGGGTGTGATAACGCACAGGGTGATGATGATGAGGTTGGAGATCCCACTTACTGTCAACCCACAGTCAGCCAAGAGATGAGGTCAGCAGAGGAGGTGGAGGAGGATGCTAGTGACGACGAGGTCAGGTTGTGCCTTCCTGGACAGAGACGTAGTACTGGAAGCACATCAACAACTGCATCCTCAAACACAACTCTGCCTCTCACCACAAGTCGTGGTGGCTCTTCAGGTCGCATCGGTGCTAAGCCTTGCATAGCCTGGGCATTTTTTCAGATCGATAAAGATGACCCAACTCGTGTTACCTGTAACATTTGTCAGCAAAAACTAAGTAGAGGCCAAAAAATACATAGTTTGAGTACTTCATGCATGAACCGGCACATGGACATGAAGCATAAGTTGCAGTGGGAAGCTCACTGTGCTAAAATGCGGCCTAGCCGGCCGGGCCAACCACCGTCTGCCATATCTTGTGCATCCGCGGCCTCTTCATCCTCTGTGACTAGGGGGACAGCAGTCACACCTGTTTTGGGGCGCAGACCTGCCACCTCTTTACCCGCAACAACCAGCGTGATTGGCAGGTCATCATTTTCTTTGGAGGTGGTAACACCAGCTGGTGTTGAGCGCTGTCCGACATCGATAGCACCACCTTTGGATCAAGGCAACCTAACATGTCCGCCTGCATCTTCCTCACAGACCGGCAGTTTGCCGGGGACACCCTTATCAACCCCGTCTAAGCACAATAGCCAGCCCTCGGTCCCTCAGTTGTGGACAAGTAAAAGACCATTTCCTCCTAGCCATGAGAAAGCTAAGAGATTGAATTTCACCATCTGCAAGCTCTTGGCTACAGAAATGCTGCCTTTCCGCCGGGTGGACACAGAGGATTTTCAAGACCTTATGTCCGTCGCAGTTCCCCAGTACCAGATTCCCAGTCGGCACTACTTCTCAAAGAAAGGTGTGCCTGCGCTCCACCAGCATGTCGCACACAACATCACTGCTTCTTTGAGAAACTCTGTGTGTGACAGGGTGCATTTCACCACAGACACTTGGATGAGTAGGCATGGACAGGGGCGTTACATGTCGCTGACTGGGCACTGGGTAACTATGGTGACAGCTGGACAAGGGGCTGCTGTCCAAGTCTTGCCGTCCCCACGAGTTGTGCGTCAATCCTCTTTATCTCAAAGTTCCTCCACTGCTTCTGCCTCCTCAACCTCCTCTCGGTCCTCCACCTGCACCCAAAGCCTGCCTGGTCATGCCACAAGCCTTCTAACTGCGCAGAAGGGATCCTGCACACGTCCTTACTATGCTGGCAGTAGGGCTCAACGTCATCAGGCGGTTTTTACTTTGAAATGTCTGGAAAATGTGAGTCACACAGCTGAGGAGTTGTGGTCAGCTCTGGAGAACCAATTTCATGAATGGTTGTCTCCACTGGACCTGCAAACAGGGAAGGCCATGTGCGACAATGCTGCATACCTGGGTGCGGCCCTTCGCCGGGGCAATGTCACACACGTGCCTTGTATGGCTCACGTGTTGAACCTGGTTGTCCAGCAATTTTTAGCCCACTATCCCGGACTAGATGGCCTTCTGCAGAGGGCACGGTCGCTGTGTGCTCACTTCCGCCATTCGCATCCCGCAGCTCAGCGACTTACATCTCTACAGAAGTCGTTGGGCCTGCCACTTCACCGGCTAAAATGCGATGTGCCTACCCGGTGGAATTCAACTCTGCACATGTTGCAGCGACTGTGGCAGCACCGACAAGCCCTGGTGCAATACATTCTGACGTATAGCCTGGGCCAATGAGATCCAGAGGTGGGGCAAATCACGCTGGAGAAGTGGTCTCAGATCAGGGACCTATGCACCCTTCTGCACAGTTTTGAAATGGCGACGAAGATGTTTAGTGCTGACGATGCCATTATCAGCATGACTATTCCGGTGATTTACATGCTGGAGCACATGTTAAACAGAATTCGGAGTCAGGTGGTGGCACAAGAGGAGGTGGAGGAAGTAGAGGAGGAGGAGTTGTATGCGGAAGGGCTAACATCTGCAAGGTCCAGACGGTCGGCAGCACCAAGGCGGCAGGCATGTGAGGGTGGGGGAGATGGTTTTACCAGGGCGCATTGTAGCAGCCAAACTAGTGAGGAAGGTGCAGGAGCCCAGGAAGGAGTGGAGGACGAACTGATGGAAGACTCATCAGATGAGGGAGACCTTGATCACATTTCTGTTGTGCGAGGTTGGGGGGAGAGGACAGAGGAAGGAAGCATGACTGTTACCTCGCCACCAACACAACAGGGACTTGGTGCTCCTGGATGCGCAACACACATGAGTGCCTTCTTGCTGCACTACCTGCAACATGACCCTCGAATTGTGAGAATTAGAAATAATCCTGACTACTGGGTTGCCACACTGTTAGATCCCCGGTACAAAAGTAAATTTGCAGAAATTATTGCTGCCATAGAAAGGGATGCACGCATACAGGAGTATCAGCAGAGACTGTTGCAGAATCTTACATGTGCTTTTCCACAAAACACCAGTGGTGCACGTAGTGAATCTCACAGTTCCAACTTGCCAACCGTGGGACCGTCGATTGTTCAGCACTCAAACCGTAACAGAACCACAGTATCTGCTGGTAACATCAATTTTGCAAAATCATTTCACCACTTTTTTAGCCCATCCTTTGCAAGGCCACAGAAGACAAGAAGTCTGACACATAGTCAACGCCTAGAGACGATGGTACAGGAATATCTCCAAGTAAACATTGAAGCCATGACTGTGTCACTGGACCCTTGCTCTTTTTGGGCTTCCAATCTGGATAAATGGCCGGAGCTAGCCACTTACTCCTTGGAGATCTTGTCATGCCCCGCAGCCAGCGTTCTGTCTGAACGTGTGTTCAGCGCTGCTGGTAGTGTGCTGACAGATAAGCGCACGCGGCTCTCCACTGATAATGTAGACAGACTCACATTCATAAAGATGAACAAATCATGGATCCGAAACGACTTTTCTACCCCTGTGTCATCCTGGGGAGAGTAAAAGCTTAATGATTGGTTAAAATCACCTCACCAACCGTTTTAAGCTTTCAAATTACTAATCATGTTTATCTGTATCTTGGCTGGAAAATAATTTGGGCTTTGTAGCAGTGTGCAGCACTGATTATATTAGGCCATCTATAATAAGCTCCACCAGATTTAAAATTACTAATCATGTTTATCTGTATCTTGGCTGGAAAATAATTTGGGCTTTGTAGCAGTGTGCAGTACTGATTCTATTAGGCCATCGATACTAAGCTCCACCAGATTTAAAATTACTAATCATGTTTATCTGTATCTTGGCTGGAAAATAATTTGGGCTTTGTAGCAATGTGCAGCACTGATTCTATTAGGCCATCTATACTAAGCTCCACCAGATTTAAAATTAATAATAATTTTTAGCTGCATCTAGCCCGGAAAATAATTTTGGGGCTCCGAGATGCGCAAGACACATAAGTGCCTTCCTGCTGCACTACCTGCAACATGACCCTCATATTGTCAGAATTCGAAGTAATCCTGACTACTGGGTTGCCACACTCTTAGATCCCCCAAACTTTTCGATCAACCTTTTCATTTTAATAAAGACCAAAAAAATGGTCATTTTTGAAATTATAAGCATTAGCAGGTTATTAGAAACTGAAATCAAACAGTTTTCAACTCAAAACTTTATTCTAGGTGATGTTACATTTTCACATAGGACCCCTTGTTCGAAAGGAGCTTCTGAACGCTCTCATCCATTGAATTTGTCAGGTTTTGGATGGTTCTGCTTCAATTGTTTTGCATGAGGACAGAATAACCTCCCAGAGCTGTTGCTTAGATGTGAACTGCCTCCCACCATCATAGACACTCCTTTTGATGATGCTCCAGAGGTTCTGAATGGGGTAGAGGTCAGGGGAGCATGAGGGTCACACCATAAGTTTGTCCCCTTTTATGCCCATATCAGCCAGAGATGCAGATGTTTTATGTGCAGCATGAGATGGTGCATTATCATGCATAAAAATGATCTTGCTGTGGAATACACAGTTCTTCTTCTTGAACCATGGCAGAAAGTGCTGTTTGAGAAACTCCACAAACATTATGGAGTTCATCTTTACCCCTTCAGGGATCCTAAAGGGCCGACAATCTCTCTCCCCATGATTCCTGCCCAAAACATTACTCCACCTCCTCCTTGTTGGCGCTGTAGCAGTGTTTGCGTGGGGTGTCCATCAACCAGCCATCCTCCACTCCATCCATCTGGACCATCGAGCGCTGCACGGCACTCATCCGTGAACAAAACAGTTTTGAAATCAGTCTTAATGTGATGTTTGGCCCACTGGAGCCGTTTCTGCTTGTGTGAAGTGGATAGAGGAGGTCGACAGGATGACGTATGCACAGCTGCAAACCTCTGAAGGACCCTGCATCTTGTTGTTCGGGGGACGTTGGAGGCAACAGCAGCTTCAAAAACTTGTCTGCTGCTGTGACAAGGCTTTTTTGCCGCTGCTCTTTTAACCTGATGTAATTGCCTGTAGGAAAGAGTCCTCAATTTGCCCTTATCAGCACGCACACGTGTGTACTGTGAATCAGCTACATACTTCTTGATTGCCAAGACACTTCATCCTGATCATCGCACAATGTTGATTGTAGTCATGCCTTGACCTAAACACTCCACAATTTGTTACTTCTCAGCAGCCGACACATCCTTTTTCTTTCCCATTTTGGCAGAAAATGTAGGCTGCTTAATAATGTGGGACAGCCTTCTTAAGTAGTCTTGCCTTTCATTGGACACACCTGCCAAACTAATTAGCACAGGTGTCTGCAATTGCTTACAGTGATATAAAGAGCCCTGACACACATCACCATCAATGAGTTTAACTGACAAACAAACAAATTCTTCCCTTATCACTCCTAAACACTTTTTGCATAATAATTTGGAACACAGTGTACATGTGCTTTTCCACAAAACACCAGTGGTTCACGTAGTGAATCTTACAGTTCTAACTTGCCAACCGTGGTCTGTATGGAGTTGTTCAATAAAGGGCCCAAAATTAAGATAACATAGATGGGAGAGGTCTCTATGAATAGGAATTCCTAAGTATTTGATACCCTGTGAGGGCCAGGCAAAGGGAAAGTTGGACTGGATGGAATCCTGTATGGATTTGGGGAGGGAGACATCGAGGGCCTCAGACTTCGCTGCATTGATTTTAAAATTTGACCATGTAACAAAGTGATCTATTTCAGCCATAACAGCATGGATGGATATATGTGATTGAGTGATATATACTAGGACATCATCAGCAAAAAGAGAGCACTTGTACTCGGTGCCTCCCACCTCAATCCACCTAATATTGGGGTTATAGCGAATTGATGAGAGCAGGTGCTCCGTCACTAGGATGTATAAGAGAGGGGACAGAGGACATCCCTGCCTTGTCCCATTGGTGATTGTGAAAGGTGATGAAAATGTTCTGATGCACCCCCTGGGCCTTGGGACACCCGGAGCCGGACCCTTTTTGGTGGATGCTGGTGGTTGTAGTCTCCGTGGCGGCGACCCGGTTCCGTGGCTCAGGGCGATCAAACCAGTGGCGGAACTATTTATGTGGTTTTGATGTTTAAATGTCCGACTACGCCACCCGTGGATTGCGGTCAGAGTGAACCGCCGCTGCAGGGCAGTCCGCTGAGGCTGGTGTTGTGGGTGCAGCAGAGCGTAGCATAACTCCCCACGGGAGGAGTATAGCCTCAGGGCAGTGTATGCGGAGGATGGGGGTGATGGTGCAGGGCAGCAGCAGTAACGACACGGAGTCAGGGATGCAGTCCAGGGCCTTTACTCACAGTTCTTATTATCCAGACCACGTCTGCAGGTAACGGCTGCCCACGTCGTACTGTGCTCACCAGGTGAGGGGCTCAGATAACTCCCAGATAACTTTGGAGCGCTTCACAGGACCCCCTTTGTGTGTCCTTTGTCTGGCCTTTCTTACCAACCCTTCTGTCCGGCTGCCTCGGGCCTCCTCTTGGTAAACTTTTCCCTGACCCTATGTGGTGCCTTCCTAGCGGGTGTAGCGAGGGGCTGCGCCACATAAAATGTCACAGCCTCTGGTTTCTAGCTGAGGGTCGTTTCCTGCCTCCACTAGTTTCGGGGACCGGTCTCCCCCTTTGGCCTGACCCCTCCACGCAGGTGAATTCGGGCGTGCGGTGGCGACTCGCCCGTCCGCACCTGTGGGATCCCTTCGTTCCTCGTTCCTGGAGCCTTCTCTGCTCCTCTTCCTTCCTTCTCCCTCTTCCAGGCCTGGGCATCTGTTACTAGGCCCGCCTCCGGAACAGAGCTCATCCAGAGCCCCTGCTCCCTGTCACTTCTGCTCAGACTTCTCTGCACTGAACTAAGATGGTGCCCACCTTTTATACTCCCTTCTCAATACACCCAGGAACTGCTTCCTCCCTGCTCCTGCACTACAGGGTTCCCCTTCCTCAGTGTTCCCTCCCCCCACTCCAGCCAGGGACAGGGACTGTCGTGCCCATCTCAGGGGCATATTGGTCGCCCTACCCCACGACAATGTGGTGAAATGCATGCAGGTGTCGGGTCCTGATCCACACTCCATCCTTACCTGAGAGTGAGATATCACACCTCTGGGTGAGGTGCAATACCTCTGTAGCAACCGAGCCCTCAGGGTGCTACAGTTCCATTTATCTTCAGCCTAGGTGACGTATTGCGATACAGGGCCGTGATTTTGGCTATAAAAGGGTCCCCTAGACCCCTACCCCAAGCTTTTTAAGAGAATCATATATGGCGTGCCAGGAGACTCTATGGAATGCTTTCTCAGCATCCAACGAGAGTATCTAATTACAAATTTTTAACTGCATCTAGCCCAGGAAATACTTTGTGCTTAGTAGCAATGTCTGCTAGTCAGCGGATTATCCCGGCTGTTAAGCAAGCTACACCACCTGTAGTTTGGACACTTAATTTTTTCAAAGGAAATGCTTCGGGACCACGGGATACTCAGTGAAGAGCATCAGGAGGCACCCCAAGGCATAGGAGCTGGGACTGGCAGTAGGATGCCTTGCGGTGGACAGCCGAGCTCGATCCTTATAAAAGCTTTTTAACTGCAGCAGCTTTAGTGGACGCTACTGGAGCTGGAATTACGCGGCTGCTGGCATGAGACTTGCCCTCCAATAGATCCTTGTAAATGGATTTAAAGTGTATTCATTCAAATTAGAGAGACAATTTAAATTAAAAAGCTTAGAGCTGCCTCCACCACAGGGGGGCTCTCTCGACCCACCAGCGGACAGGCACCAGTATTGGGAGAGGGGGGCTGGCCGTCAGGGTTCACCGCGGCTCTGGCACAAACCCGGCGACACGGAGGTGGCACGGGCAGGAGCGGACTGGCCGTGTCGGCTTCTCACTTTTTGGATTTTAGAAGGGCATGACATGCCTATATCTGTGTCTCCCCCTCCTTTTACTCCTCCACCTCTTTTCTTTTTGCATGACTATATGTTCTTGTCACTTTTCCATGTGCTAGTTGTGTCTTCTGAGCAGTTTGTCAGCTTTTGGACACCTTTGAAGGTGTTTTCTATGTGTTTCAATGTGTTTTTGCTTGCCTGCCATTGGTTTTAACGGTGTTCGAAGGTGTTCGACGAACAGTTCAACGAACAGTTCGGCGAACACACGGGTGTTCGACGAACCGAACCGAACTCGAACACTACGGGGGTGGCTCAACACTAGTGTCCACACACTCAATCAATCATACTTCAACCTCTCCACCATGGTCAACTGTCTAAGGACACAAGGAACAAAATTGTAGACCCACACAAGGCTGGGATTGCTATGATCTGCAACATGTACTAAGGAAAGATAGGGGAAAGCTATCTCTACATTAAGACTAAGCTGCATCCCTACAATTTAGCGGGCTGCCTATTCCTAGCGAACAGACCCGCCTTAGTCCTCGGCTAGTCTGAACGAAGACCTAGAGCATTAAGGGAGGGGTCCCTAAAGAACTAAGGACTGGGACAAAAATGGGACACCTTCTAAACAGAGAAGTTGTTGCAGAACACAAAAAGACAAACTGACAAAAGGAACTAGAGGTCCCAGAAGGACCAAGCGAACTGACAGAGTAGGCACCGAAGCACCTGGCTAGAGAAACAAAGAGAAACAATCAAACACTGAAGTCCAGCACAGCCAGAAAGGCGGAGCTGGAATATAAAGGCAGATGGTCACATGACCGCAAAACACAAGATGGAAAAAACAAACAGGAGGGTTCTAACAGTACCCCCTCTTTTATGAAGATCCTCTGGATCCTCCAGGCCCAGGACTATCCGGAAACCTCCTGTGGAAAGCTTTAACATGCCTAGGAGCAGAGACATCATCCGTCCTTAACCAGGAGTTGTCTTCGGGACCGAAACCCTTCCAGGAGACAAGATAATGTAATATCCCTCTATGCCATCTAGAATTCAAGATACAAGAAATTTTCAGTGGCATCCCTATCAGATACATCAGCCTTTTTCAACAAGGAAACATGAAACACAGGATTAATCTTCCAGGAAGTAGGGACATCCAACCTAACAGCAGACGGGTTAACAACCTGAAGCACTTTAAATGGACCCACAAACTTAGGACCCAGTTTTTTAGAGGGAATCCTCAACCGCAGGTTCTTCAAGGACAACCAAACCATGTCACCCACAGTAAACAAAACCTCCTTACGTTTCCTGTCAAAATACTTCTTGGACTTCTTGTTGGCCTCTTGAAGGTTGCAACGTATATTAGTCCAAACTCTCCCAAAATCACCGGAAAAATTCTCCTCCTCCGGCACCGCCGACCCCAATTTAGAGAATGAACCAAAAGACGGATGTCTCCCAGTACAACTAAAAAAGGAGAACACCCATCAGAGGAGGATGTATGATTGTTAAGAGCAAATTCTGTGAGAGGCAGAAACTCAGACCACACCTCTTGATTGTCCGCCACAAAACAACGCAAAAACTGTTCAACATCCTGGTTCTTTCTTTCAGTCTGTCCATTAGACTCAGGATGATAACCAGACGAAAATGACAAATGGACTCTCAACCAATCACAAAATGCACGCCAAAAGCGAGCCATAAACTGAGGTCCTCTATCAGAAACAATATCCGTGGGAACTCCATGGAGCTTGACAATCTCCTTAACAAACGCCTTAGTGAGTGTCTTGGCGCAGGGCAACTTAATGAATGGAACCAAATGACACATCTTACTAGAACGGTCCACGACCACTCAGATGAAAGTAAAACCCTTGGATACAGGAAGATCAGTAATAAAATCAATTGTGAGATGCGTCCAAGGACACTAGAAACCTCCAGAGGGCAAAGCAACCCCGCAGCAGGAGTATGTGAAGCCTTTGACCTAGCACACACAGTACACTGACGCACCCACTTGATGACTTCCTTCTGCCATCCAGGCCACCAAAAACTGCGACTGATAAGTCTCTTAGTCTCTGAAATTCCTGGATGACCTGCCAACCGAGACTCATGACACTCCACAATCAAATCTATCCTAAAAGCTCTAGGAACGAACAACCTCCCATGGGGAGTGTTAGATGGAGCATAATCTTGAGCTTTCAGAATCCCATTTTTCAAAACGGAGTCCAATGCCGCCACCACAACTCCTTTCTGTAAAATGCACTCCTCCTCCTCGTCACCGACCGTAGGAGTGAAGCTGTGAGATAAAGCATCGGCTTTAACATTCTTAGTACCAGGGATATAGGTAACAGAAAAATGAAACCGAGAAAAAAAAAGTGCCCACCTAGCTTGACGAGCATTCAAGCACTTGGCAGCATCCAGATAGATCAAATTCTCATGATCTGTGAAAACCTGAATAGGAAATCTAGCGCCTTCCAAAAAATGACCCCAATGTTCAAAGGCGAGTTTAATAGCCAGCAACTCCCGATTTCCAACATCATAATCCAGCTCGGATTCCGAATTTTTTTTTCGAAAAGAAGGCACAAGGATGTACTCCACCTTTGTTCTCCTGAGACAAAACTGCTCCGACCCTCACCAAAGAAGCATCGATCTCGACCTAAAAAGGCTTGGTCTCATCAGGCTGCATAAGGATAGGGGCATAACTGAACCTCTCTTTGAGATACTCAAACGCTTCAATGGCCTCAGTAGTCCACTGGACCGTATTTGCACCTTTCCTGGTGAGATCGGTTAGAGGTTTAACTATTACAGAAAAATTCAGATATGAATTCCTGTAATAATTGGCAAAACTCTGTATAGATTTCAAACCAATAGGCCTAGGCCATTCCTGCACAGCCTGAACCTTCTCAAAGCCCTCGCTGGAGACAATGTAGGCCAAAAAACTAATTTTCTGCACAGCGAACTCACATTTCTCCAGCTTAGCAAAGAGTGAATTATCACTCAATAACTGCAAAGCTTCATGTACACTCTGCAAATGGGACTCTAGATCTGGTGAGTAAATCAAAATGTCATCCAAATACACAACCACATTCTTACCAATCAAAGGTCTCAGGATGTCATTAATAAGGTTCTGAAAAAATGCAGGTGCATTGGTAAGACGAAAAGCCATCACCAGATTCTCAAAATGACCTACCGGAGTGTTAAGAGCAGTTTTCCATTCATCACCCTCTTTCACTCGTAACAAATTTTATGCCCCCCGGATATCAATGTTAGAGAACCACTTGGCCCCCACTAACTGGTTAAACAAGTCAGGAATTAACGGCAATGGGTAGGAATTGCGTACGGTAATCTTATCAATTTCACGAAAATCCAGACATGGACGTAAACCCCTGTCCTTTTTCTTAACAAAGAAAAATCCAACTGCCATAGGCGACTTAGAAGGTCTAATGTGACCAGCAGCCAGGCTAGTCTGTATGTATTCCTCCGAGGCCTTTCTTTCAGGGATAGTCAGATTAAACAAGTGACTCTTGGGAAGAGTAGCTCCCGGAACAAACTCAATGGCGCAATCATAATCCCTATGAGGAGGTAAAACTTGCGACTTCTCCTCCAAAAAAACCCTCCAAAAATCTTGAATAGGTACAGATAATTCCCCTTTTTCCACAGCCGCAATGCGACCATTACAACATTTATCATAGCACTTCGGACTCCAAGACTTAATCACATTAGTAGACCAGTCCATTAAAGGATTGTGCAGTTTTAACCAAGGCAATCCTAGAACAACCGGAGAGGGTAAATTATCTAAAACAACCAAGTCCAATATTTCTTGGTGAACTCCATTGATAGTGAGGGGAAATGCAGCAACCTTGTAAGTAATACATTTCAAGGGAGTGTTCTTAATTGCAATCACAGAAATAGGTGATGATAAAAGTTTGTATTTCAATTTAAGGTTTTCCAAAAACCCTTTGTCAATCACATTAAGTGTTGAACCACAATCCACAAATACCTGAAATTCAATCAAATCTCCCTGCAAAGTAGTACTCCCAGAAAGAAATACTCCTGCAGAGCGTAAACAAGTTATACGGGCGTAACTGACCTGTTTTTATTCTTTACTTAAACGACGCTCACAATACTTAATCAAATGGTCAGCTTTACCACAATAAAGACACAATCCCTCGGCGAACCTCCAGTCTCTTTCCTGAGAGTGGAGTGACATCGCCCCAACCTCCATCGGTTCTCTGCCGTCTGAGCAGATTTTCTGGGGACTAGGAACTGACATTCCAGGAGTCTTTATCTCATTCAGCCTCCACCTCAGCCTCCTGTCCACACGAACAGCTAATTGCATGGCATCCTGCAGAGTCTCAGGTGCAGGGGATACAATTAGCAGATTCGTAACCCTTTCACTCAGACCAGCAAGAAATAAACATTTCAGTGCAGGATCATTCCATTTAACTTCTGAGGCCCATCTCCTGAAGTGTGTGCAATAATTTTCAACATCACCTGACCCCTGATTCAAACGCCTGAGTTCTGCTTCAGCAGATGAGATTCGATCAGGATCGTTATATAATAGCCCCATAGCAGAAAAAAATTCTTCAACAGACCTTAAACACGGATCATTAGGTTGGAGAGAAATGGCCCACCCATATGGTTCATTGCGCAAAAGTGACATAATAAACAAATTGCGCTGTGATTCATTCCCAGAGGACCTTGGTCTCAAACGAAAATATAACAAACAAGCATTTATAAAGGAAAAAAAATCTTGCTGTTTACCATAAAAAACATCAAGCAGTCCTACCTTGGGTTTGACAAAATGTGCTCCTGAACAGCTACTCACGTGTTGCTGAAGCTCGGCCACCTCCAGAGACAATCCCTGCAGGCGTTGAGCCAAATCCTGGACGGAAACCATACTGATCCCCGAATTTCTTTCCTTTTAGTTTTTTGGGCTGGACTTACTGTTACTATCTGCAACATGTACTAAGGAAAGATAGGGGAAAGCTGTCCCTACAGTAAGACTAATCTGAATCCCTATGATTTAGCAGGCTGCCTATTCCTAGCGAATAGACCCACCTTAGTCCTCGGCTAGTCTGAACGAAGACCTATAGCATTAAGGGAGGGGTCCCTAAAGAACTAAGGACTGGGACAAAAATGGAACACCTCCTAAACAGAGAAGTTGTTGCAGAACACAAAAAGACAAACTGACAAAAGGTACTCAAGGTCCCAGAAGGACCAAGCGAACTGACAGAGAAAGGCACCGAAGCACCTGTCTAGAGAAACAGTCAAACACTGAAGTCCAGCACAGCCAGAAAGGCGGAGCTGGAATATAAAGGCAGATGGTCACGTGACAGCAAAACACAAGATGGGAAAAACAAACAGGAGGGTTCTAACTAGTGTTGAGCCACCCCCGTAGTGTTCGAGTTCGGTTCGTCGAACACCCGTGTGTTCGCTGAACTGTTCGTCGAACTGTTCGTCGAACACCGTTAAAACCAATGGCAGGCAAACAAAAACACATAGAAACACATAGAAAACACCTTCAAAGGTGTCCAAAAGCTGACAAACTGCTCAGAAGACACAACTAACACATGGAAAAGTGACAAGTACATATAGTCATGCGAAAAGAAAAGAGGTGGAGGAGTAAAAGGAGGGGGAGACACAGATATAGGCATCTCATGTTCTTCTAAAATCCAAAAAGTGAGAAGCCGACACGTTCAGTCCGCTCCTGCCCGTGCCACCTCCGTGTCGCCGGGTTTGTGCCAGAGCCGCGGTGAACCCTGACGGCCAGCCCCCCTCTCCCAATACTGGTGCCTGTCCACTGGTGGGTCGAGCGAGCCCCCCTGTGGTGGAGGCAGCTCTAAGCTTTTTAATTTAAATTGTCTCTCTAATTTGAATAAATACACTTTAAATCCAATTACAAGGATCTATTGGAGGGCAAGTCTCATGCCAGCAGCCGCGTAATTCCAGCTCCAGTAGCGTCCACTAAAGCTGCTGCAGTTAAAAAGCTTTTATAAGGATCGAGCTCGGCTGTCCACCGCAAGGCATCCTACTGCCAGTCCGAACCCCTATGCCTTGGGGTGCCTCCTGATGCTCTTCACTGAGTATCCCGTGGTCCCGAAGCATTTCCTTTGAAAAAATGAAGTGTCCAAACTACAGGTGGTGTAGCTTGCTTAACAGCCGGGATAATCCGCTGACTAGCAGACC
This sequence comes from Phyllobates terribilis, assembly GCF_046119375.1. Classification (NCBI taxonomy): domain Eukaryota; kingdom Metazoa; phylum Chordata; class Amphibia; order Anura; family Dendrobatidae; genus Phyllobates; species Phyllobates terribilis. The sequence goes on from NW_027362761.1 coordinate 291,609,342, forward strand.
CTGCTACTAGGCACAAAGTATTTCCTGGGCTAGATGCAGTTAAAAATTTGTAATTAGATACTCTCGTTGGATGCTGAGAAAGCATTCCATAGAGTCTCCTGGCACGCCATATATGATTCTCTTAAAAAGCTTGGGGTAGGGGTCTAGGGGACCCTTTTATAGCCAAAATCATGGCCCTGTATCGCAATACGTCACCTAGGCTGAAGATAAATGGAACTGTAGCACCCTGAGGGCTCGGTTGCTACAGAGGTATTGCACCTCACCCAGAGGTGTGATATCTCACTCTCAGGTAAGGATGTAGTGTGGATCAGGACCCGACACCTGCATGCATTACACCACATTGCCGTGGGGCAGGGCGACCAATATGCCCCTGAGATGGGCACGACAGTCCCTGTCCCTGGCTGGAGTGGGGGGAGGGAACACTGAGGAAGGGGAACCCTGTAGTGCAGGAGCAGGGAGGAAGCAGTTCCTGGGTGCATTGAGAAGGGAGTATAAAAGGTGGGCACCATCTTAGTTCAGTGCAGAGAAGTCTGAGCAGAAGTGGCAGGGAGCAGGGGCTCTGCATGAGCTCTGCTCCGGAGGCGGGCCTAGTAACAGAGGCCCAGGCCTGGAAGAGGGAGAAGGAAGGAAGAGGAGCGGAGAAGGCTCCAGGAACGAGGAACGAAGGGATCTCAGGGGTGCGGACGGGCGAGACTCCACCGCACGCCCGAATCCACCTGCGTGGAGGGGTCAGGCCAAAGGGGGAGACCGGTCCCCGAAACTAATGGAGGCAGGAAACGACCCTCAGCTAGAAACAGGAGGCTGTGACATTTTATGTGGCGCAGCCCCTCGCTACACCCGCTAGGAAGGCACCACATAGGGTCAGGGAAACTGGCGCCAAGTTTACCAAGAGGAGGCCCGAGGCAGCCGGACAGAAGTGTTGGTAAGAAAGGCCAGACAAAGGACACACAAAGTGGGTCCTGTGAAGCACTCCAAAGTTATCTGGGAGTTGTCTGAGCCCCTCACCTGGTGAGCACAGTACGACGTGGGCAGCCGTTACCTGCAGACGTGGTCTGGATAATAAGAACTGTGAGTAAAGGCCCTGGACTGCATCACTGACTCCGTGTCATTACTGCTGCTGCCCTGCACCATCACCCCCATCCTCCGCATACACTGCCCTGAGGCTATACTCCTCCCGTGGGGAGTTATGCTACGCTCTGCTGCACCCACAACACCAGCCTCAGCGGTCTGCCCTGGTACGGCGGTTCACTCTTACCGCAATCCACGGGTGGCGTAGTCGGACATTTAAACATCAAAACCACATAAATAGTTCCGCCACTGGTTTGACCGCCCTGAGCCACGGAACTGGGTTGCCGCCACGGAGACTACAACCACCAGCATCCACCAAAAAGGGTCCGGCTCCGGGTGTCCCAAGGCCCAGGGGGCGCGTCAGAACATTTTCATCACCTTTCACAATCACCAATGGGACAAGGCAGGGATGTTCTCTGTCCCCTCTCTTATACATCCTAGTGACGGAGCACCTGCTCTCATCAATTCGCCATAACACCAATATTAGGTGGATTGAGGCGGGAGGTACCGAGTACAAGTGCGCTCTATTTGCTGATGATGTCCTAGTATATATCACTCAATCACATATATCCATCCATGCTGTTATGGCTGAAATAGATCACTTTGTTACATGGTCAAATTTTAAAATCAATGCAGCGAAGTCTGAGGCCCTCGATGTCTCCCTCCCCAAATCCATATAGGATTCCATCCAGTCCAACTTTCCCTTTGCCTGGCCCTCACAGGGTATCAAATACTTAGGAATTCCTATTCATAGAGACCTCTCCCATCTATGTTATCTTAATTTTGGGCCCTTTATTGAACAACTCCATACAGACCACGGTTGGCAAGTTAGAACTGTAAGATTCACTACGTGAACCACTGGTGTTTTGTGGAAAAGCACATGTACACTGTGTTCCAAATTATTATGCAAAAAGTGTTTAGGAGTGATAAGGGAAGAATTTGTTTGTTTGTTAGTTAAACTCATTGATGGTGATGTGTGTCAGGGCTCTTTATATCACTGTAAGCAATTGCAGACACCTGTGCTAATTAGTTTGGCAGGTGTGTCCAATGAAAGGCAAGACTACTTAAGAATGCTGTCCCACATTATGAAGCAGCCTACATTTTCTGCCAAAATGGGAAAGAAAAAGGATGTGTCGGCTGCTGAGAAGCAACAAATTGTGGAGTGTTTAGGTCAAGGCATGACTACAATCAACATTGTGCGATGATCAGGATGAAGTGTCTTGGCAATCAAGAAGTATGTAGCTGATTCACAGTACACACGTGTGCGTGCTGATAAGGGCAAATTGAAGACTCTTTCCTACAGGCAATTACGTCAGGTTGAAAGAGCAGCGGCAAAAAAGCCTTGTCATAGCAGCAGACAAGTTTTTGAAGCTGCTTGTGCCTCCAACGTCCCCCGAACAACAAGATGCAGGGTCCTTCAGAGTTTTGCAGCTGTGCATACGCCATCCTGTCGACCTCCTCTATCCACTTCACACAAGCAGAAACGGCTCCAGTGGGCCAAACATTACATGAAGACTGATTTCAAAACTGTTTTGTTCACTGATGAGTGCCGTGCAGCGCTCGATGGTCCAGATGGATGGAGTGGAGGATGGCTGGTTGATGGACACCCCGCGCAAACACGGCTACAGCGCCAACAAGGAGGAGGTGGAGTAATGTTTTGGGCTGGAATCATGGGGAGAGAGATTGTCGGCCCCTTTAGGATCCCTGAAGGCGCTAAAGATGAACTCCATAATGTATGTGGATTTTCTCAAGCAGCACTTCCTGCCATGGTTCAAGAAGAAGAACCGTGTATTTCACAGCAAGATCATTTTTCTGCATGATAATGCACCATCTCATGCTGCACATAAAACATCTGCATCTCTGACTGATATGGGCATAAAAGGGGACAAACTTATGGTGTGACCCCCATGCTCCCCTGACCTCTACCCCATTCAGAACCTTTGGAGCATCATTAAAAGGAGTGTCTATGATGGCGGGAGGCAGTTCACATCTAAGCAACAGCTCTGGGAGGGTATTCTGTCCTCATGCAAAACAATTGAAGCAGAAACCATCCAAAACCTGACAAATTCAATGGACGAGAGAGTTCAGAAGCTCCTTTCGAACAAGGGGTCCTATGTGAAAATGTAACATCACCTAGAATAAAGTTTTGAGTTGAAAACTGTTTGATTTCAGTTTCTAACAACCTGCTAATGCTTATAATTTCAAAAATGACCATTTATTTGGTCTTTATTAAAATGAAAAGGTTGATCGAAAAGTTTGGGGGATCTAAGAGTGTGGCAACCCAGTAGTCATGATTACTTCGAATTCTGACAATATGAGGGTCATGCTGCAGGTAGTGCAGCAAGAAGGCACTTATGTGTCTTGCGCATCTCGGAGCCCCAAAATTATTTTCCGGGCTAGATGCAGCTAAAAATTATTATTAATTTTAAATCTGGTGAAGCTTTAGTATAGATGGCCTAATAGGATCAGTGCTGCACACTGCTACAAAGCCCAAATTTTTTTCCAGTCAAGATACAGATAAACATGATTAGTAATTTTAAATCTGGTGGAGCTTATTATAGATGGCCTAATAGAATCAGTGCTGCACACTGCTACAAAGCCCAAATTATTTTCCAGCCAAGATACAGATAAACATGATTAGTAATTTGAAAGCTTAAAATGGTTGGTAGGGTGATTTTAACCAATCGTCAAGCTTTTACTCTCCCCAGGATGACACAGGGGTAGAAAAGTCGTTTCGGATCCATGATTTGTTCATCTTTATGAACGTGAGTCTGTCTACATTATCAGTGGAGAGCCGCGTGCGCTTATCTGTCAGCACACCACCAGCAGCGCTGAACACACGTTCAGACAGAACGCTGGCTGCGGGGCATGACAAGATCTCCAAGGCGTAAGTGGCTAGCTCCGGCCATTTATCCAGATTGGAAGCCCAAAAAGAGCATGTGTGTTGCGCATCCAGGAGCACCAAGTCCCTGTTGTGTTGGTGGCGAGGTAACAATCATGCTTCCTTCCTCTGTCCTCTCCCCCCAACCTCGCACAACAGAAATGTGATCAAGGTCTCCCTCATCTGATGAGTCTTCCATCAGTTCGTCCTCCACTTCTTCCTGGGCTCCTGCACCTTCCTCACTAGTTTGGCTGCTACCATGCGCCCTGGTAAAACCATCTCCCACACCCTCACATGCCTGCCGCCTTGGTGCTGCCGACCGTCTGGACCTTGCAGATGTTAGCCCTTCCGCATACAACTCCTCCTCCTCTACTTCCTCCACCTCCTCTTGTGCCACCACCTGACTCCGAATTCTGTTTAACATGTGCTCCAGCATGTAAATCACCGGAATAGTCATGCTGATAATGGCATCGTCAGCACTAAACATCTTCGTCGCCATTTCAAAACTGTGCAGAAGGGTGCATAGGTCCCTGATCTGAGACCACTCCTCTAGCGTGATTTGCCCCACCTCTGGATCTCGTTGGCCCAGGCTATACGTCAGAACGTATTGCACCAGGGCTTGTCGGTGCTGCCACAGTCGCTGCAACATGTGCAGAGTTGAATTCCACCGGGTAGGCACATCGCATTTTAGCCGGTGAAGTGGCAGGCCCAACGACTTCTGTAGAGATGTAAGTCGCTGAGCTGCGGGATGCGAACGGCGAAAGTGAGCACACAGCGACCGTGCCCTCTGCAGAAGGCCATCTAGTCTGGGATAGTGGGCTAAAAATTGCTGGACAACCAGGTTCAACACGTGAGCCATACAAGGCACATGTGTGACATTGCCCCGGCGAAGGGCCGCACCCAGGTTTGCAGCATTGTCGCACACGGCCTTCCCTGGTTTCAGGTCCAGTGGAGACAACCATTCATGAAATTGGTTCTCCAGAGCTGACCACAACTCCTCAGCTGTGTGACTCACATTTCCCAGACATTTCAATGTAAAAACCGCCTGATGACGTTGAGCCCTACTGCCAGCATAGTAAGAAGGTGTGCAGGATCCCTTCTGCGCAGTTAGAAAGCTTGTGGCATGACCAGACAGGCTTTGAGTGCAGGTGGAAGACCGAGAGGAGGTTGAGGAGGCAGAAGCAGTGGAGGAACTTTGACATAAAGAGGATTGACGCACAACTCGTGGGGACAGCAAGACTTGGACAGCAGCCCCTTGTCCTGCTGTCACCATAGTTACCCAGTGCCCAGTCAGCGACATGTAACGCCCCTGTCCATGCCTACTCGTCCAAGTGTCTGTGGTGAAATGCACCCTGTCACACACAGAGTTTCTCAAAGAAGCGGTGATGTTGTGTGCGACATGCTGGTAGAGCGCAGGCACACCTTTCTTTGAGAAGTAGTGCCGACTGGGCATCTGGTACTGGGGCACTGCGACGGACATAAGGTCTCGAAAATCCTCTGTGTCCACCAGGCGGAAAGGCAGCATTTCTGTAGCCAAGAACTTGCAGATGGTGAAATTCAACCTCTTAGCTTTCTCATGGCTAGGAGGAAATGGTCTTTTACTTGTCCACATCTGAGGGACCGAGGGCTGGCTATTGTGCTTAGACGGGGTTGATAAGGGTGTCCCCGGCAAACTGCCGGTCTGTGAGGAAGATGCAGGCGGACATGTTAGGTTGCCTTGATCCAAAGGTGGTGCTATCGATGTCGGACAGCGCTCAACACCAGCTGGTGTTACCACCTCCAAAGAAAATGATGACCTGCCAATCACGCTGGCTGTTGCGGGTAAAGAGGTGGCAGGTCTGCGCCCCAAAACAGGTGTGACTGCTGTCCCCCCAGTCACAGAGGATGAAGAGGCCGCGGATGCACAAGATATGGCAGACGGTGGTTGGCCCGGCCGGCTAGGCTGCATTGTAGCACACTGAGCTTCCCACTGCAACTTATGCTTCATGTCCATGTGCCGGTTCATGCATGAAGTACTCAAACTATGTATTTTTTGGCCTCTGCTTAGCTTTTGCTGACAAATGTTACAGATAACACGAGTTGGGTCATCTTTATCGATCTGAAAAAATGCCCAGTCTATGCAAGGCTTAGCACCCATGCGACCTGAAGAGCCACCACGACTTGTGGTGAGAGGCAGAGTTGTGTTTAAGGATGCAGTTGTTGACGTGCTTCCAGTACTACGTCTCTGTCCAGGAAGGCGCAACCTGACCTCGTCGTCACTAGCATCTTCCTCCACCTCCTCTGCTGACCTCATCTCTTGGCTGACTGTGGGTTGACAGTAAGTGGGATCTCCAACCTCATCATCATCACCCTGTGCGTTATCACACCCGTCGTCCTCAGAGCCAACCTGTTCCTGTCATGACAAAAAACTAAAGTTGTCGCTCCAATCAGGTATTTGAGTCTTATCATCGTCTTCCTCATTGTCTTCACCAACAGGAGTTACAGTTTGGGAATGAGTGTCTACATTATGGTCAGAACCTTCTGCGTCTGGTCCTGGATCCGACTCATAAAGATTCTGGGCATCAGTGCAGATCATTTCCTCGTCTGGATTCACAGAAGCGCTGGAGTCGACCTCTGATTCCCAGGCTATAGTATGAGTAAACAGCTCTGCAGACTCAACCATCTGTTCTACCTCATACTCAGACGGGCAGCTGGAAATTTGGGAGCTGTGAGGAAGCAAGTGCGATTGGGGTGACACCTTTGAGGACTGGAGTATTTGTGATGTTGAAGTTGATGTGGAGGAGAGCCCACTTAAAGGAGCACTTGATATCCGTTGAAGCACCTGCTGTTTTTGTGCCTCATCTGGAATTTGTAGCGATTGGCGTGGCCGTAAGAAAGGGATCTTATCACATTATCCGCTAAAAGAAGTAGACATTTTAGTTTGGCTGGAAGATGGTCTTTCTTCTGCAGATGTTACTGTTGCTTTAACACCTACCCCACGGACACAACCTTTTTTCCCCTTCCCAACACACCTATTCCCCTTTCCACCAGCAGCAGGCCTTTTTCCACTCATTTTGGTGGTTAACTAATTAACAACTCTGGAGTTGTTTGCACAAAAAAACAATGGATGGAAACCGAGCAGAGCTGAGTGGCCAAACTGTGGTATTAGGCCAAAACTATTGGCTGGGTTAGATGCAGAAAAAAATTATATTCAATTTGCAACCTGATGGAGGTCAGTATAGTTGGACTAATAGAGAAAGTCCCACACACTGCTAGAAGGCCAAATATTTTTTCATAGGTAGATGCAGAAAAAAATATATTCAGTTTGCAACCTGATGGAGGTCTGTATAGATGGATTAATAGAACAAGTCCCACACACAGCTATAAACCCAATATTTTTTCAGAGGTAGATGCAGAAAAAAATATATTCAGTTTGCAACCTGATGGAGGTCTGTATAGATGGATTAATAGAACAAGTCCCACACACAGCTAGAAGCCCAATATTTTTTCAGAGGTAGATGCAGAAAAAAATATATTCAGTTTGCAACCTGATGGAGGTCAGTATAGATGGACTAATACAACAAGTCCCACACACAGCTAGAAGCCCAATATTTTTTCAGAGGTAGATGCAGAAAAAAATATATTCAGTTTGCAACCTGATGGAGGTCTGTATAGATGGATTAATAGAACAAGTCCCACACACAGCTAGAAGCCCAATATTTTTTCAGAGGTAGATACAGAAAAAAATATATTCAGTTTGCAACCTGATGGAGGTCAGTATAGATGGACTAATACAACAAGTCCCACACCCAGCTAGAAGCCCAATATTTTTTCAGAGGTAGATGCAGAAAAAAATATATTCAGTTTGCAACCTGATGGAGGTCTGTATAGATGGATTAATAGAACAAGTCCCACACACAGCTAGAAGCCCAATATTTTTTCAGAGGTAGATGCAGAAAAAAATATATTCAGTTTGCAACCTGATGGAGGTCAGTATAGATGGACTAATACAACAAGTCCCACACACAGCTAGAAGCCCAATATTTTTTCAGAGGTAGATGCAGAAAAAAATATATTCAGTTTGCAACCTGATGGAGGTCAGTATAGATGGACTAATAGAATGATGCTTTGCCCAAAAGATTTTACTTCACTAGGTGCAGTAAAAAAATTGGTATTCTATACACAGGTGGTATATCTTGCAACACAGATAGGCTACTCCACTGACTAACACACTCTGCAATAGGCCAAAAAGGATTAGCTTTGCTAGATTCAGCCAAATGCTGTGAAAAAAACTTGCACAGCACTGGCACAGACCTGCCTGGCAAAAACTGATAGGAACTGATGTAACCTAGTCCTGAAAAGGACTCCAATTACAATTAGTCTTTACTCCCACAATCTATCTATTTAAGAGCACAGACCTGCCTGATAAAAGTCGTAGGAAATGCTGTAACCTAGTCCTTAAAAGGACTGCAATCACAACTATTCCCTACTCCCAAGCTATCTGTAGATTTGTGCGAAAATTGGCTTGAAATTAACAAGGTATAGCGCACACAGCAACAGCGGTGCCGTCTAACACACAGCTGCAGCAGTGAGAAAATGGTGGCGACGGGGAAAATGGCTTGGTCTTATAGGGCAAGGACATGTGACATACACTGCCAATGACACATGCCCTTGCTTGTGTGAAAAAAAGCACTTCGCTCCGTGTGTGCGCTGCTGATAGGCTGACAGATTGCACCTCCCCACTGTAAATGTGGGAAAGAGAAAAAAAAAATGGAGATCTTCATTGTTCCTGCAGAGATCCATCCCCTGCCCCTCCCCCCACCCCGCTGTACACTCAAACTGCGTATTAACATTAATTTTCATCATTACTGAGAAAAAATCCAGTTATGATTTTGGTGCACGAACAGTTATCGAACATAACCTCGAACAGCCGAATTTTTCTCAAATTGTTCGTGTTCGCCGAACGGCTCGAACACCGCCCAAAACAGCTCGAATTTGAGATTGGCGAACAGTTCGAGTAGAACAACACTCATTGCTAGTTCTAACAGGGATGGGCTACAGGACAATAGGCAGCAAGCCTAGAAAATGGAAGAAAGACAAGATGACTGTCAATTCTTCCACGGTCTAGTGCTCCATGCAAAATCTCGCCTCGTGCGGTAAAGATGATTCTGAGAAAGGTCAGGAATCAGCCCAGAACTACACCTTAAGAGAGCTGTGACCACAGTAACATTAGTAACACACTACATTGTCATGGATTAAAATCCTACAGAGCACGCAAGGTCCCCCTGCTCACGCCAGCACATGTCCAGGCCAATTTGAAGAAAGCTTGGAGACAGGTTCACTTTACCAGTGAGTACTACACATCCCCACTAACTAGCTAGCTAAGACACAGACCTTTTTGCTTGGTTGAACAGATTTTTCTTCCTTTGACTATTCCTCACTCAAACACTGAGAACTGGGAGTGCAATGAGCTAGGAACTAGGAACAGGAGCAGTAATGGATTTATATATTTTTTTGTAGCACAATCAACTATAAAAGACTCTGCAGCAGCAATATGGTAGAACATTTTTAGTGAAGACTATATAGAACATTTCTTAGTTTTTCATTTAAGAAATAAAGAAAAAAAATGTTGAGGATGTGATTTTTTAGTTCATAGAATGAACACAAACTAGAGAAAAATTCCCAATAGGGGAAGTTCAATATCCTGTCAGAATAAATATATTGTACAGTGTATTGTACATTGTATAGTGTGAAAATTTGAATATTATAAGTAGAAATAAATGGATCAATCTGATGACGATTGAGTTGAAGTCAAATTTCCTGAAATTTGAACACTGTGAGATTCAATTTTGTCAAATAGGAAAAAAATGTTGCCTGGCACCATTTTCCACGCTTCTGAAGCATCAGACTGTGGGCTTATGTCTTTTCGAGTAGTCGTTTGGGCTTATCCATAATGCCATACAAATATATTTGAGTAATAATTTAATTTAATCAATTGAAGTTAAGCAATAATTTGAGAGCCCATTAAAACTTTTAAAATTTTAAAAGAAGATACTCATTTTATTGCACCCTGATGCCTTTGACTTGTTTGTTACAAAAAACAATATCTGTTTTGATACTATTGTTAAACAAGAAGTTAATAGTTTGTATCATTTTTGCCCAAAGAGTAACTTTGAACAAAATGGAGAAAATGTCCATTTTTTTCTCATCCCTTTTTTTTAGTGAAGCAGGTAGGATGAACTTTTTTTATCCCTTAGCCCTTAGAAATGGATGAAACTGTGATACATGTTTCATCTATTATACACTTTACCATATATATATATATATATATATATACATATATATATATATATATATATATATATATATATATATATATATATATATATATATAGGGTGGTCCAAAAGTAGCTGGACAGAAAATAATAACATTTATTTTGATCTATACAAAAAATTATATTTACTAACACAAGCATAACATTGACAATTAAATTTTATTCTGAACAATAATACAAAAGCCCTTCAATTTTATCAACGCAGGTGCTCAAACTGTTTTCCATTACAATTTGCACAGCTTTGAAGTCTGCCTCTTACGCTTCGACAAACTTTTTTGCACAAGTCTCTTTGGGTATTAATTTCTTGAAATGCATCTCTTATGTAATTTTTCAAATCACTGACACTTTTCTGTTTTCGACTATAAACTTTGTCCTTTAGTACTCCCCAAAAGAAAAAATCCATTGGGGTCAAGTATGGTGAACGTGCCGGCCAATCAAGTGGGCCTCTTCGGCCAATCCATTTATTAGGAAATGTTTCATCAAGATACTTGCAGACTACTCTTGAATAATGTGGAGGGGCCCAATCTTGTTGGAAATAAAGGTCATTTGAATTAGGTTGTTGATGTAACTGGGGAACAACTTGATTCATTAGAATTTCAAGATACTTTTCTCCTGTGACTGTTCCATCAAAAAATATTGGTCCTAAAACACCAAAACTTGAAATACCACCCCAAACATTGACACCAGGCTCATTTAGTTGTTGCTCTAATGTTAAATGCATGTTCTCATTATACCAGTAAATACAATTATGTCTGCTAATATGGCTGGATAATTTGATAGAAGCTTAATCACTCCACATAGTGTTATCTAAAATTACTGGATTTTCTTCAATTTTGTTAAGCATAATCTCACTAAATTGCAGCCGCCTGTCTGGATCATCCTCCAATAAACCATGAATTAGACGTGGACGATAAGCTTACCACCCAATAGATTTCAGGATTCGCATGATAGAAGCTCGTGAAATTCCCTATTCCAAAGAGGCTCTTCTGGTGGACTTTTTTGGACTCTGAACAATTGTTTCAGCAACAAGTTGTTTATTATCTTCTCTACAGACTGTTTTGGGTCAACCAGTTTTTGGAGCATTAAGGATTGAGCCAGTGGCATTGAATTTGTCACGAATGCGGTAAATGGTTTGTCTCTTTGGGGCTTGAGTACCAAATGTTTCAACCCAATTTGCTCTAACGGTTTCAGCATTTTGAGATTTCCAATACTCTGTTAAAATCCATTTTCTTTGATCTGTATTTAAATTATTTGCCATTATGTGTTATCTGAATTATCTGAAAAGAAAACAGATTTGGGGGAGATCTATCTGTGAAAACTAGATCTGTGAAACTGGCTCAGTTACCCTTAGCAACCAATCAGATTCCACCTTTCATTTTCCAAAGAGTCTGTGAGGAATAAAAAGTGGAATCTGATTGGTTGCTAAGGGCAACTGAGCCAGTTTCACTTTACACAATGTTTGATAAATCTCCCCCTTCACAACCTTATTACACTTTCTGTCCACCTACTTTTGGACCACCCTGTATATATAAATATATATACCCTATAGACTTTAATAGCCAAATAGCATTTGTACAGCTGTGTGCCCACGGTGAGTTTTTAGTGAGCTTTTGACAATGCATATTTTTGCTTCATCAGAAACAGAGAGTCTTACAGATCCATCAAAGTAGATGGGATTATAGAAATCTCATGCCCACCGTGCTTCATTTTTATTCAGCGTAAACTGACCTGCAGTACATGTTTCAACCCGCAACATGTCAATTTCTCTTGTGGATACGCTGAAGTTTATATGTGAATTTTTCCCATAGACTCATATTAGATGAGAAAAATCCGCAGATAAAAACCGCACACACGATTTTAGTGCGTTTCCTCTGGGAAAACGCATCAAAAATGTATGTAATCCACACATGACTAAATCAATAACGTTTTGTCAAAGACAAATACTGGAAGTATCAAAAACAAAGCAGCTTATTTAAAGCATGACATACCAAAAAGCGACAAAAAGAGAAGTGTCAAAAAGGCAATAAAAACGCAATGAAAAAGCGCAAGTAATGTAATTTACATCTTACATCAACATTTGTAAGCCAAAATCATTAGTGTATTTTTCATGCACACCTGTTTTTAGCTTACAAATACTGATGTAAAATACTGACCAAATACTGAATATGTGAATGTAGCCTTAATAGGTATAGAAATGGGGCAGAAAATCTACGCAGGGATGTAGCCTAAAATGGATAAGAATAGGACTGTCATGCTAGATATGGGAAGTGTCCAACATACGACAAGGGTAAAAGGGGGGGAAGCCCAGCAACTAGGGAAAGAGGGAGAGGACATCCCTAGGTAGATCTTACAACACCCTGGCTCCCCTATTGTCCCTAAATAGGTTCTTTACCTATCACTGAGCAGGATAGCTAATCCCTACTGACCCTAGAGCTAGGCACTAGGCAGAAAAGGGAAGGGGTGAGCACTAGTAAGCCTCACTGCAACTTAAGACAAACAAGGTAAATAGACAAGGGGATACACTTAGCTTTAAGAATACACCCAAGCGATCACGACAACGATCACAAAGGAACTCCAAGAAGAAACTAGCCGACTGCTAGAAACTCCAGGCCTGAACAGAGGAAAATGCTTCTATCACCAGCGATTCTGTGGAGAGACTGGGTGTTATTTAGAGGTCCAGCAAGGGTGTGTTAATTAGCAGCAGAAAGGAGAGCTCAACTCTGGGTCCTAGAGAGGGAAGGATGGTGAAAGGATCAGGAAGGTGTCTGCAAAGCCAAGCGGAGCGACCTTCTACAGTTGGATCCAGAATTACTGTCTGTCACACCCAACAGACCAGTGACAAGGACATGCTCATTGACCTTAGACACAGATCCATTTATAATACCGATGTGTGCATGGATCAATGAAACTATATGAGGCAGCATGCTGGAAAGCCCTAGGACATGCACATGGATGTGTATACATAGCCTTAGGCCGCATTCATTCGTTCAGTATTTGGTCTTTATTTTACATCAGTATTTGTAAGCCAAAACCAGGAGTGGGTGATAAATATTGAAGTGGTGACGTGTTTCCATTATACTTTTCCTCTGATTCTTCCACTCCTGGTTTTGGCTTACAAATACTGATGTAAAATACTGACCAAATACAGAAAGTATGAACATAGCCTTAGTAATATTGCCCCCTACTTTGGGGGATTTTTTAAGCTACATTTATGCATGCATTGAGATGTGAATAATAGTATAAGCACATATGTTTTAAATTTGGTCTTTGAAGATTTTTTATGACCTCCCATTTAGCAGTTAATCAATGAGTAACATTAGGAACAGTTAAATATTTTATGTGTGAAAGCAGCCATTAACAGTTAGCAGTTTATGTAGAACGTCATCCTGCTATATGGTAACAAAGTAATTCATGTGAATGCAGGCAGAAAACAGTAGAAGTTTAATTGCACTACATCTTTAATAGGTGTAATAGCCATTCACATTATATATGCAGTAATTAAGTAATACAGCATTTAGCTCCAAATCATGCGTACAAATCATGCTGTGCTTGCACATCCATAAATATCCTCTCAGTTAGGTTGTTGGGCTAATAACTGTGTTCCACAAGTTGGACTGTTCCTGTTAGAAATGTAACGGGTGCTACGGAAAATATTGTTTGCCTGTATGCTTTCAATATAAAACATAAATTTCAGTACATGTGGAATTCAGCTCAGAAGGAAATTTTAGATGTGAGATTTAGTTGGTATTATTTGCCCACCATATTGCAGGAACTACAGCAATTTGCTTTTAACTGATTATCCCATTGAACAAACAAGATCCTTTTAAAAACTGCCCAGGGGCTTGTTTATGCAACACTGAAATCTGAAATCCCGCTGTTTCATTGCAAATGCAATCACTGCAAAACTTTTTATTTTTTTCAAGCAGTAAATATATTATTGCTAGGATTAAAGTAGAAAGTAAATGTGCTTGAAATGAAAAACATTCACTTAAATTAGCCGCAATACAAGTATATTTTGGCTGATTGAAATTGATGTAAAGATGGAAAAAATACATGGTTTAAAAAGCATTTCCTCTGATGTATAGTTTGCAATGGAGATTGAATAGAGTATAATATATTGTACATGAAGTGCAGAAGGCATTGGCTATAATTGTGTGTTGCAATTGGAGTATGGATCTTTTGTGTCAGGAGTAGTGTTGAGCGAGCACTAAAATGCTCGGGTGCTCGAAGCTCGGGCCGAGCTCGCCGTGATACTCGGGTGCTCGACCCGAGCAACGAGCCCATTGTTAGTCTATGGGAGACTCGAGCATTTTTACGGTGGCACCCCCGGCAGTCTTTTAAAAGCCTAACAAGTGCCCAAAACGATAGTGACAATGCTCAAATGACATGGGGACAGCATGGGGATTGCCCCAGGAAGCATTTCTGACCCCCAGGTCACTGCTGTCAACAACGTTGTCAGAGGTATTAAGCCACTTTTACGGGCTCACAATAAAACGTTCAAAAACGAAAGTGAACTTTTTTCCTGTGAAATATGTTAAGGAACATCCTTTCCAGGGAAAAGACTTGTGTATAAGTTAAAATAAATGACCAAAAACAAAAATACTCCTCCACACCTTCGGCTATGTTCACAAGTAGCATTTTTTATGCGTTTTTGCACTTTTGTATTGCTTTCAACTATGACAAATGCATTCACCGGGAAATGTCATTTTAACCTTTTATAACCTTATCTGGCCATGTGCTGTGTGACACATGCATAAAGTGCTGAAAAGACATGGGAACAGCATGGGGAAGACCCCTGGAAGCATCTCTGACTCCCAGGTCACTGTCTAAAAGTGTGCCCATCATAAGTGATCCTTGCCGCATCAGAAGATGCAGACTTGCAACTATCCCCATGCAAGTTCTAGTCCCAGGGCAGTGTTCAATTGTACCTCCCCCATTCCTTGCAATACAAGCGCAAGTATGCAGCTTGCCACCCACCCACCCCCAGGCTGCAATACCATACTGCTTGCTTGCTTGAACTTGAAATTGGGCCTTTTAGGCATGTGGAGGCGGAATCTGGCCACCACGTCATGGCGGTGTTGGCGGCCTGGAATCCATATTCAGTCCCCAGCCGCCCGGCGGCCGGGTGTCCCCGCTTGCTCCCCAGCCTCCAGGGGGTGGCCGGGTGTCCATACTCGGTCCCCAGCCACCCCTATTTGTCCCGGTAACCTTTCCCACACTTTTCTTAGCCTGGACTGCTTTAGGGCAGCATTGGCCGAGCCCACCGGACTATCAGACTCCTCTGGTGGGCCCTGGCTTCTCCATCAGGGGAGTTGAGAGTGCCAAGGTGAGGAGCATGATGAGGATGATAGAAGTTAGCATCTGCTTTGTTTTGTTGTAATGCAAGCGCATGTATGTAGTAGCGGCTAGGCCTGAGGTGGTCAATGTTTTGGCGCATATCCTACCTCCTCCGAGAATTGCTGGATGTTTTCCTGCTACTATCCAAGTTCTATGACTCCCGTTAAAACAAAGCTTCAGGTGATAAATGATGGATGAGGTAGTGGCAAAGGAGAAAGAGCAGGAGGAACAGGGACCATTCACATCAATAACAGGCCAGTCAACCAGATATGTCTTGTAGGATATGTTTCTGTAACAAAAGGAGCGGTTCGGCTACACAGTAATAGGGCATACAGTGAGTGCAATGCCTACCAAAAATTTCGAGGAACTCCAATGCCCCTTGGAAATGACATGGAGGTCAGAGGGCATTAACTAAACCTTTTTTTCCATTTATAGCAACTGGGTCTCCTGTGCACTGTTGGCCTAAGCAGTGAATGGAAGGCTTTCCAAAAATTATGAGGAACTGCAATGCCCCTTACAAGAGCCATGTGTGGCACCCCAGGGGTCTGGTCACCACAGTAATAGAGATATTACGTCAGAGAGCAAGTGGGAGGTTTCCTGGTCAGGATCCCTTAAACATGCAACATCCTCCTGCCCCAGTCCTGGGAGGGGAGAATTCTGCCCTTATAAACTGGATCTGGGGCGGGGTTGAGTGAGTCAGAGAGCAGTCAGAGTCAGAGTGAGAGCAAGGGAAAGTAACAGCAAGGAGCTCTGTAGGAGCTAGGAGCTAAAGACCAGGGGCTGGAATCTGAGCAGAGCTCGCCCTGGCAGAATACAATAGGAACCGGACACAGGAGTCCGAGGCTGTGAGGACTTATATATCCAGCAGCAGAAACCAGCCGGCAGGGGATTTCAGGTCCTCTGGCCATAGAAGCCCGGAGTCTCAGTCACAAGCAAGGGACCAGCACCGCCGTCATGGAGCGGAGGCTAACAGAAGGCCCCAAGTCACCAGCCATACGGGTGAGCACTACACGGTACACTCAGGGATGTGGGCTACTTCTACCCGCTTACAGCAAGGTAGCCAGGGAGAGTGCAGACAGATGGGGAGGCCTACAACTCCACCTGGCCATGGGAACTCCTGCTTGCTCACAGACTGACCAGACCTCGTATGCTAGCCAGTACTCCCGGGAGGGTCTACCTTATAATCATCAGTAAAGACCCTGAACTGCACTGCAAAGACTCTGAGTCGTTCCTGCTGCGCTCGTGCACCATCACCCCCATCATCCACACTCACTGCCCTGAGGCTATACTCCTCCCGTGGGGAGTTATCCCATTCTCTGCTGCGCACACAACACCAGCCTCAGCGGTCTGCCTTGCAGCGGTGGTACTCCCTGACCGCAATCCACGGGTGGCGCAGTCGGACAATTAACCTCAAAACCTAAGAAAGACTGCCACTGGTTTGACCAGCCTGAGCCACGGGACCAGGTCACCGCCACGGAGACTACAGACCCCAGAGACCCGGCACCGCGTATCCCACACACGTGTACACACGGCCCAGGGGGTGCGTCACATGCAGTACAGCATATTACAAACATAAGTGCCATTATTGGGGAGTGGGTCTCCCATAGTATTTGCTTATGCTTTCCAAGCAAAAGCTGCCAAAAATTAGGAAGGAGCAACTTGCAATGCCCCTTACAAGAGCCATGCAGTACAGCATATTACAAACATAAGTCCCATTATTGGGGAGTGGGTGTCCCATAATATTTGCTTATGCTTTCCAAGCAAAAGCTGCCAAAAATTAGGACGGAGCAACTTGCAATGCCCCTTACAAGAGCCATGCAGTACAGCATATTACAAACATAAGTCCCATTATTGGGGAGTGGGTGTCCCATAGTATTTGCTTATGCCTTGCAAGCAAAAGCTTCCAAAAATTAGGACGGTGCAACTTGCAGTGTCCCTTACAAGAGCCATGCAGTACAGCATATTACAAACATAAGTCCCATTATTGGGGAGTGGGTGTCCCATAGTATTTGCTTATGCCTTGCAAGCAAAAGCTGCCAAAAATAAGGACGGAGGAACTTGCAATGCTGGCACCCTGGTGGTATAGTGGTGTTGGAGGCTGAGGATAAGGAGAAGAATATAAAACAGCCGAAACGAGGAAGCGTATACCCATGTGTGGGTGTGAAGCGGTGCATGTGAATACACCTCCCGAAATAACACAGTGGATTTGACTTTATGTTACTCTGCTGTCATTTGGTGGTGATGAGAAGTCTGGCCCAATCCAGCCCTTGTTCATTTTGATAAGGGTCAGCTTGTCAGCATTGTCAGTTGACAGGCGAGTGCGCTTATCAGTTATAATTCCCCCAGCGGCACTAAAATCACACTCCGATAACACGCTAGCAGCAGGGCAAGCCAGGACCTCCAAGGCGTACAGAGCGAGTTCATTCCAAGTGTCCAGCTTGGATACCCAATAATTAAAAGGCACAGAGGAATCACGGAGGATGCTGCTCCGGTCGTCAAGTTACTCCCTCACCATCTTTTGAAACTTTCCACTCCTTGTGAGAGTACCCCGCGCCTCAGGGCCTGTAAGCTGGGCGGGTGTCAGAAAACTATCCCAGAATGTTGACAGTGTTCCCCTGCCTCTGCTGGATTGGAGTTGCATCTCTCTCGCCTGTACGCCTTTGTTGGGCAACGAACTGTGACCTCTGCCGCTAGCGTGTTCAGATGGGAATTTTTTTAAGAGTTCTGCAGCAAGGGCCTTCTGGTACTGCCCCATTTTTGTAGACCTCTCTACCTCAGGAATAAGAGAGTGAAAGTTCTCCTTGTAGCGGGGGTCTACAAGTGTCACCAACCAGTAATGACTGTCACCCAACATTTTCACAACGCGAGGGTCACGGTTAAGGCAGCGTAACATAAAGTCAGCCATGCGTGCCAGACTGGTAACGGGCAAGATTTCCGTGTCCTCACCAAGATGATGACTGACCATGCTCTCCTCCTCCTCCTCTTCCTCCCCCCTGTCCTCAGGCCACCCACGCTGAACCGACGGTATGACACTTGTACAGGTACTACCGTCTACAACGCATGATAGCAGCTCCTGTTCTTCCTCCTCCTCCTCCTCTCCCTCATTGTCCCCCAATGCACGTTGGGATGAGATGAGGCTGGGCTGTGTGTAATCGCCCGCTACGGCTTCTTGATCCATTTCATCATACTCTGGCTGCAATGCCTCCTCTTTAATTCTCTGCAGAGAGCGTTGCAAAAGACAGACAAGTGGGATGCTGACACTAATGATGGCGTCATCGCCACTCACCATCTTGGTGGCCTCCTCAAAGTTTGTCAGGATGGTACATATGTCAGACATCCAGATCCACTCCTGAGGTCTTATGTGTGGAGTCTGACCTGAATATCGACGGCCTTGTTGCAGCTAGTACTCCACAACTGCTCTCTTCTGCTCACAAATCCTTTGCAACATGTGGAGGGTAGAGTTCCAACGTGTGGGGACATCACACACCAGTCGGTGTGCCGGAAGATGCAAACGCTGCTGCAACACAGCAAGGGCGGCGGAAGCTGTAGCCGACTTGCGAAAATGAGCTGACAGGCGGCGTACTTTCACGAGCAGATCTGGCAACTCGGGGTACGATTTAAGAAACCGCTGAACCATGAAGTTAAGCACATGAGCCAGGCATGGTACGTGTGTGATCTCACCTCGCCTCAGAGCCGCCACCAGGTTACGGCCATTGTCACACATGACCATGCCTGGATGTAGGTTCAGCAGTCTCAGCCACAGATCTGCCTGCTCTTTCACAGCTGTCCACAACTCACAAGCAGTGTGAGGTTTATCACCTAAGCTTATGAGTTTCAGCACAGCCTGTTGCCACTTGGCGGAGGCAGTACTGCAATGCTTCCAGCTTGTAACTGATGTGGTGATATCTGAGAAGGAGGCTGAACATGAAGAGGAGGAGGAGGAGGAGGATGCGCAGGAGCTGTACACTGTGGGGGCAACTCTGACTGACATAGGGCCCGCAATCCTTGGTGTGGGGAGGATGTGTTCCGTCCCAAGGTCCGACTGGGTCCCAGCTTCCACTATGTTTACCCAGTGTGCCGTCAGAGAGATGTACCGTCCCTGGCCACAAGCACTTGTCCACGTGTCCATTGTCAGGTGGACTCTCCCAGTAACTGCGTTGTTGAGGGCACAGCAGATGCTTTGGGACACGTGCTTGTGTAGTGCGGGGATGGCAATAGTGTCGGCTGGGGACCGAGTACCGAGGGACGGCCACTGCCATAAGATTGCGAAAGGATTCCGTCTCCACCAGCCTAAAAGGCAGCATTTCCAACGCAAGCAGTCGTGAAATGTGCGAATTTAGGACTGTGGCCTGTGGGGCGTTAGCTGCGAATTTCCGCTTTCGTTCAAAGGTCTGGAATATGGACAATTGAACGCTGCGGTGGGACGTGGACGTGGATGTTGATGCTGTTTCTTGAGAAACTGCCATAACAAGTGAAGACTGAGAGGAGGGGGCATCTTTACATGTAGTATGGACAGGGGATTGCCTTGCACACACAACAGGGGGTTCTTTTGCATGCACAACAGTGGAAGAAGTAGTGGTGACACCCGCTGACACAGGTCGTGGACCCTGGGTTTCGCCCTACAAAGTCGGGTGCTTTGCTGCCATGTGCCTGATCATGCTGGTGGTGGTCAGGCTGGTAGTTTTGTCACCCCTGCTGATGCTGGCATGGCAGGTGGAACATATGGCCTTTTTGGGGTTATCAGCAGAGTCTTTAAAAAAATTCCAGACTCTGGAAGACAACCGCTTGTACTGGCAATGTCCCTCGTGTTGGTGTTACGGGGAACGGTTGCCTGCCTTCTGTCTGCGGCCACCACACTGCTTCTTCCTGCCTGTTGGGGTACTCTGCCTCCCTCCCCCTGTGTGCTGCTGGCCTCACTCTGCATGTCCTCCTTCCACGTTGGGTCAGTTACTAGATCATCCACCACCTCCTCCTCTTCCACTTGTGCACCACGATCCTACTCCTCACTTCCTGGCAATTGTGTCTCGTCATTGTCGACCTCTTGTGACAGATTGCCAACGTCGACTTACTGTGGCCGTGGCTGTTCAAATATTTGGGCATCGCAACATGGGATCTCTTCTTCCACCACTTCAAGCGTATCAGGCGAGGGGCCCAAATATGGAAGTGGACCAGTGAACAGCTCTTCAGAGTGTCCAAGAGTGGGATCACTTGCTGTCTGACGACACTCGGCATGGTGGGAGGAAGGAGCATCAGGGTGAGGAGGAGTATGCGGTCGAGACTCAAGGCTACTAAGAGTTGACCGTGTGGAAGACAGACCGGAGGTGGTGGTGCCCAGGTAACTGAAAGTATTATCTGCTATCCAATTAATAGCCTGTTCTTAATAACCTGTTCACACTGATCAGTTCTCAATACTGGTGTTGTTCTGTGCTTCCCTAGTAATTCGGTCAAGAAGTGGGAGCGAGAAGATGTGGCTGTTGGTTGTGGCACATTTTCACCTTGGCCACGGCCCCGTCCTCTGCACGAACCATCACCAGAACGTCCACTTCCACGTCCCTTGCCACGTGCCTTGCCCATTGTAAATGAAGTAAAATAGCTTACACTTGCACTATCAATGGAAAAAGGGTAATAAAGAGTAGATTAGAACCGTGGAAGAGGAAAACCACAGTTATTGTTTACTGGGGTATACTACACTTTTTTAAATAGAGATATTTGCGGCTGAACAGTGAGCGACACACTCAAACTGCTTTTTTTTTAGATACCAAAGGACCAAAACTGGATAGTACAGCGATTTGACCCGTGGAACTGTGAAACCACACTGGGATGTCGGGCCTACACAAGACTATTTTCAACAAATATATTTTTGTGTCACAACAGTCAGGAGACACTACTGTTTTTCTTTACGAAAAAACTACCAAAAGCTGCATAATAGAGATTTTTTACCGTGAGATGGCAAAACCACAGTTATTGCTTACTGGGGTATACCACACTTTTTTAAATAGAGATATTTGCGGCTGAACAGTGAGCGACACACTCAAACTGCTTTTTTTTATATACCAAAGGCCCAAAACTGGATAGTACAGCGATTTGACCCGTGGAACTGCGAAACCACACTGGGATGTCGGGCCTCCACAAGACTATTTTCAACAGATATATTTTTGTGTCACAACAGTCAGGAGACACTACTGTTTTTCTTTACGGAAAAAACTACCAAAAGCTGAATAATAGAGATTTTTTACCGTGGGATGGCAAAACCACAGTTATTGTTTACTGGGGTATACCACACTTTTTTAAATAGAGATATTTGCGGCTGAACAGTGAGCGACACACTCAAACTGCTTTTTTTTTAGATACCAAAGGCCCAAAACTGGATAGTACAGCGATTTGACCCGTGGAACTGCGAAACCACACTGGGATGTCGGGCCTACACAAGACTATTTTCAACAAATATATTTTTGTGTCACAACACTCAGGAGACACTACTGTTTTTCTTTACAGAAAAAAATACCAAAAGCTGAATAATAGAGATTTTTTACCGTGGGATGGCAAAACCACAGATATTGTTTACTGGGGTATACCAGACTTTTTTAAATAAATAGATTTGCGGCTGAACAGTGAGCGACACACTCAAACTGCTTTTTTTTCAGATACAAATGGCCCAAAATGGATAATACAGAGGTTTGAACCGTGGAAGTGCAAAACAACACTTCTGTTTCTCTAGCCTACACCAGACTATTTTCATCAGTTATATTTGTGTCTGAAAAATCAGAGACACGCTTTTTTTTTTTTGGGGGGGGGACACACCAAAAGGTTAATAAGACGTGTATTTGAACAGTGTGAAGGAGGAAAAAAAAAGGAGGATTTAGATGAAAAAAAAAGGATTTTTCCTGGCCCCCGACACCTGGTGCTAAGTCCAGCAATTTCAGCAACAGGAGCACACAGGACTGTAATGCAGCGTTTGCTGGTATAACTACTGTGTCTCCTATACAGCCTGCCTGCCTGGTATCTGGGATGGATATTAGTCCTGAAAAGGACTGTTTGTTTGTTCTGGCAGCCTTTACAGACCCTAAACTAACTATTTCGCAGTTTATATCTCTCCCTAAATCAGCAGCGCTGTCCCTACACTGTCTAATCCGGAGCGACTGTGTCCAAGATGGCGGCGCCCGGTTTTAAATACTCGAGGTGACGCTGTGTGGCCAGCCAATCACTGTAATGCCCACAACCAACATGGCTGCAGCATTACAGTGACTGGCTGGCAATCCCTGCATGTTCATTGGCTCTGCAAAGAGAGCCAAACATGCAGGACGGAGACCCGAGCTCCCGTCCGAGTAACCCGGAAATGCTCGGTGCTCGCCGAACATCCCGAGTAGCGTGATGCTCGGGCGAGTACCGAGCAGTGTTGAGCATGCTCGCTCAACACTAGTCAGGAGCCAAACTATACAAAATACAGCACATATCTGTACACTGTATAGAGGTGAACAGATCGATCCACGGAGAATCAAGTCAAATGTCCTGAAAGAGCTGGTTTCGTACATTTTGAGATTCGATTTGAGGATTGCAAAAAAAACTTACCTAGCACCATTTCCCACAGTGTTGAAGCATCAGACTGCAGGCTAACATTATTTTGCATTGCCACTAGGCTTCTTCATAATGCCTTACAGCTAAGACATCTTATGGATTATCATACCTTGTATAGGGGTGTCTCTCTCTCTCTATATAACTCTCTCTTCAATAGAATGTAAGCTCTTATGGTCAACAGGGACCTCTCTCTTTCTCTACTGCAGTGTGTAAGCCCTTATGGTCAGCAGCAGGGCTGGCTCCAGGTTTTTGTGGGCCCCGGGCGAAAGAGTCTCAGTGGACCCCTTTAGCACATACCATGATTCATGATGCACAGATACGGTGGAGAAATATAGGTATACAGCACAGGGCCCAGCCTGCCACCTCCTTCACATATGCAAACATGCACGCACACACACGGTACGCAGACATGCACGCACACACTACGCAGACATGCACGCACACCCAGTACGCAGACATGCACGCACACACACACAGTACGCACGCACACACACACACAGTATGCAGACACGCACACACACAGTACGCAGACACACACACGCAGACAAGCACACACACACAGTACGCAGACACGCACACACAGTACGCAGACACGCACACACACACAGTACGCTGACACACACACAGTACGCAGACACACACACATAATACGCACACACACACACAATACGCACACACACAATACGCACACACATGCACAATATGCACACACACAATACGCGCACACACACAATACGCAGACACGCACATGCAATACGCAGACACACACAATACGCAGACACACACACACAATATGCAGACGCGTACACACAGTACAAAGACATGCGCATGCACCCAGTACGCAGGCATGCACACACATACAGACATGAATATGGTACACAGATATACACACACAATACGCAGACATGCACAGATACATACACATACATATTTGAACACATTCTTAAAAACACATATAAAACAGACATAAATATATATACACAGTCATACACACTGACATACACAGACATTCACATCATACATGCACACACACATTAGAAATATTTTTTATATGGGGATTGGGGATGTTCGCTCACCTGCCCCCTGGCCTGTTTCCCGTCCAGCTCCTCAGTCATGTGGCAGTGCAGGGCTTTAGGCATGTCACATGGCCCTGGACAATCAGTGGGGCCCACTCGCCGTCAGGGCCCGGGCCGCTTCCCCGGCAACTGAGCAGGGCCGCCGGTGCTGTTCAAGCCCTGCTCTGCTACATGCAGCAGCAGCAGTGTGCGGTCAGTGTGCTGCTGCTCCACCAATCAGGCCCAGTGCTGTCACTTTCCAGACATGGCCGTGCACTGTGCGCCTGTGTCTGTTAGTAATGAAGCGGTAGGTGCGACACACAAGCACAATTAAAGGTGCAGTGTCGCCCCTGCGTGTCATTACTACCAGACACAGCCGCACAGCACGCGGCCATGTCTGGAAAGTAACAGCTCTGGGCCTGATTAGTGGAGCAGCAGCACACTGACCAGACACTGCTGCTGCATGAAGGAGGGCAGGGCTTGAACAGCACTGGCGGCCTTGCACAGTTGCCGGGGAAGCGGCCCGGGCCCAGATAACGAGTGGGCTCCCCTGATGATCCAGGGCCCCGGCACTTGCCCGGGTACGCCGGGTGCTGACACCGGCCCTGGTCAGCAGGGTCCTTGCTCTCTCTCTTGATTGTAAAGTGTAAGTCCTTATAATTAGTGTTGAGCGAGCACTAAAATGCTCGGGTGCTCGAAGCTCGGGCCGAGCTCGCCGTGATACTCGGGTGCTCGACCCGAGCAACGAGCCCAATGTTAGTCTATGGGAGACTCGAGCATTTTTGCGGCGGCTCCCCCGGCAGTCTTTTAAAAGCCTAACAAGTGCCCAAAAAAATAGTGACAGTGCTCAAATGACATGGGGACAGCATGGGGATCGCCCCAGGAAGCATTTCTGACCCTCAGGTCACTGCTGTCAACAACGTGGTCAGAGGTATTAAGCCACTTTTACAGGCTCAAAATAAAACGTTCAAAAATAAAAGTGAAAGTGCTTTCCTGTGAAATATGTTAAGGATATTGTTGAGCGATACCTTTCGATATCAGGAAATATCGTATCGGATTGGATCGGACCGATACCCAAAAAGTATCGGATATCGCCGATTCCGATACAGGAAACCAATGCAAGTCAATGGGACACAAATATCGGAATGAAAATAAACCCTTTCTTTCCTTGTAGGTTAATTCTACATGAAGTAAAACAACTAAGAATAATGTAGAATGTATTATGCGAAAAGCCGGCAATTCATCAGCGGCATACACCGGTACCCGACAATTTACAACAGAAAGAATAGAGCTTCACACATAGATTATATAGATAGAAACATGTCAGTCACATATATATGAAGTACAGTGACAGTGTTGGTTACTGTACTTGTCATTTAGTGTAAAGAATTTATTTAAAATAATAATTGTGTTTTCATGCACTGTCTCTTTAAAAAAGCCGGCCGGCAATTCAGCTGCGGTACCCGACAATTTATAACAGACAGAATAGAGCTTCACACATAGATTAGATAGATAGAAACATGTCAGTCACATATATATGAAGTACAGTGACAGTGTTGCTTACTGTACTTGTCATTTAGTGTAAAGGATTTATTTAAAAATATAATAGTGTTTTCATGCACCGTCTCTTTAAAAAAGCCGGCCGGCAATTCAGCATCTATACCCGACAATTTAGAATAGAAGGAATAGAGAATCATACATAGATTAGATAGATAGAAACATGTCAGTCACATATATATGAAGTACAGTGACAGTGTTGATTACTGTACTTGTCATTTAGTGTTAAAATAAAGGATTTATTTAAAAAAAAATTGGCGTGGGGTTCCCCTTAATTTTAGTCTCTAGCGGAGGTTAATCAGACGGCTGGGGCAGATGTTTGAAGCCTAGGAAGGGGGTAATACCCACGGAGCTTCCCAGGCTACTAATATCAGCCCCCAGCTGAATACCTAGCCTTTACTAGCTATTAAAATGGGGGACCCCCTCAAAAAAATGATGTGGGGTCCCCCCTAATTTAATAGCTAGCAAAGGCTAGGCAGACAGCGGGGGGCTGATATTAATAGCCCAGGAAGGGTGCCATGAATATTGGCCCCCTCCCAGGCTAGAAACACCAGCCGTCAGCCGCCCCAGAAATGGCGCATCCATAGGATGCGCCAATTCTGGCACTTAGCCTCGCTCTTCCCACTGCCCTGTAGCGGTGGCAGTGGGGTAATAGGGTTGGGGTTGATGTCAGCTTATAATGCCAGCTGACATCAAGCCCAGGTTAGTAATGGAGAGGCGTCTATAAGACACCCCCATTACTAACCCCATATTCAAAGTTAAAAAAAAACACAAACACCCAGAATAAAGTCCTTTAATTGAAATAAACACACAATTCTTTATTGTTCTAAGTTAAACTCTACTTACCATCACGCCCATTCCAGCTGAAGCCAACGATCTCCTGCAATAAAAGAAAAATAATAAAGCAACCTCATCCTTACCTTTCCATGGTTCCCAGGACAGCTCCAGCTCTGCTACATCGAGATGACAGGCTGGACCGCAGCAGAACGCTGCCATCCAGCCTGTCATCCTGCAGACACTGAGAAGCGCAGGCTTGCTTGCGCTCCACAGTGTCTCTCTGTGACGGCATCCAGATGAGCCGAGTTCATGTGCAATGAACTCAGCTCACCTCATGCACGTCACTGACAGCGTGGGAGAATTATCCTGCACTCAGCGCTTCAGCGTGAGAATTTTCCCACGCTGTCAGTGACGTGCATGAGGTGAGCTGAGTTCATTGGACATGACCTCACCTCATTCACGTCACTGACAGCGTGGGAAAATGCTGTACAGTATGCAGATATATTACAGTCATGCACAAGCAAAATTAAAGATGGGCTGTTCTTTTGAAATTAAAATTCCCCAAGAGTCTCTTGCCTGTAAAGTGTAAGCCTTTATGGTAAGCAGGGTTTTCTCTCCTCTCCCCCATGTGTTTTTTCTGATCAATTACAAGCTTTCCAGTTTTGATGCTGCTGCAAATTTTGGAGGGAAATTTGGCAAAGTTGGTGAATTTTAATTTCAAAAGAACAGCTCATCTTTAATTTTGCTTGTGCGTGACTGTAATATATCTGCATACTGTACAGCAGTAGTGAGCAACAACTACAGGTTAAGAATATTTTACTTCAACATTATACAGTGGGGAAAATAAGTATTTGATACACTGCTGATTTTGCAAGTTTTCCTACTTACAAAGAATGGAAAGGTCTGTAATTTTTATTGTAGGTACACTTCACCTGTGAGAGACAGAATCTAAAAATAAAAAATAGAAAATCACATTGTATGATTTTTACATAATTAAATTGCATTTGTTGCAGAAATAAGTATTTGATTACCTACCAACCAGCAGGAATTCTGGCTCTCACAGACCTGTTAGCTTTTCTTTAAGAAGCCCTCATACTCTGCACTCATTACCTGTATTAATTGCATCTGTTTGAACTCGTTACTTGTATAAAAGACACCTGTCCACACACAACATCAATCACACTCCAACCTCTCCTCCATGGCCAAGACCAAAAAGCTGTCTAAGGACACCAGGGACAAAATTGTAGGCCTGCACAAGGCTGGGATGGGCTACAGGAGAATAGGCAAGCAGCTTCGTGAGAAGGTAACTACTGTTGGCACAATTATTAGAAAATGTAAGAAACACAAGATGACTGTCAATCTTCCTTGGTTTGGGGCTCCATGCAAGATCTCACCTCGTGGGGTAAGGATGATTCTGAGAAAGGTCAGGAATCAGTCCAGAACTACATGGGCGGACCTAGTCAATGACCTGAAGAGAGCTGGGACCACAGTCTCAAACATTACCGTTAGAAACACACTACACCGTCATGGGTTAAAATTCTGCAGGGCATGCAAGGTCCCCCTGCTCATACCAACACATGTCCAGACCTAATGCAATACTTATTTTCCCCACTGTATGCTGAATATTATGATGGTGTTTTACATTATTTTGCCTACATAAGGTCCTTTGGCTAGTGTGACACTTTTAAGGTTTTTACAAGGCCGTATTCAGCTGGCACAAGACTTTTATAAGATCGTATGCCAGTTGATAGTGTTCTATATTTAAGGGCATTTATAAGCTGATGAGTGGAAGAATAGCCAATAATATACTGGCACCGACTAAATAGGCTCTCAATTGAAAGATTGTATGAGCTGCTTTCTTCATATTAGCAATCATTCCAGTTAGTTAGACACATACATTATTTTAAAATGTAAAATCGGTCAGAAGTACTCATGCAACATTGGCTCTTAAAGGGGTTTTCCCATTAAAAGGAATATGTCAACAGGTTTTGCTACCCCATCTGAGATCAGCATAACGTAGGGGCAGATACCCCGACTACAGTTATATGTCACTTACTGGACTGCTTGCTGTCATTTTGATAAAATCATTATTTTATCTGCTGCAGATCTAGCAGTTATACCAGTTATATGAATACTGAGCTCTGCATAATTCACCCACATGACTGACTAGCAGCTTTCTGCCCATGTACAATGTACACAGAAAGCTGTGCCACAGTGCTTGAGCGTGGTTATGCAGAGCTTATGAATATGCTTGACTACTTGGCAGCAGGTTTACTAAATTTTTAATGTAATAAACTGTAATAAACAAATACCCAACAATACCTCCCTGTGTATTATCTCTAAGGCTGGTGCTTGGTCCCTGAGCACTAGGGTATGGTTAAGATAGCATTACCTGTGCATATCTGGATTAGATTAACCATTAATGCATGACCACCTAAGACACTGTCACTGACAACAGAATGTTTCCACTTGACGTCAATGCAGCTAATATTAGTCAAATAGTGCCATAACAAAATAATATATTACCTAGCAAATGCATACAGTATATTGTAAGCTTAGTTTTTGCTCACACATCTACTTAGTCCTATTTTTCTTAATGGGAAAATCTCTTTGAGCTCCAGTTCAGCAACAATTCAATGGCTGTATCAGGTAAAGGCATAATTCTTAAATCTCAAATTGAATGCTATTTTTAAAACTTGTCTCTTTTCGAGCAGAGAGCATTCCAATAAAATGTTTAAAGACCTCAAAGAAGACCGAAATAGCCCATTAAAGAAGCACTGCCATCAAAATGTGTATCCTCTTAATGTATTGCAGTCATCATATTATATAGCACTGTGTACTTACACTTGCTCATTTTGCCCTTCTACGCAGCTAATTCTTCTCTTTTCCATTAGGTCTATGACATCACGTGATTAAAAGCTGACTAGGTGAATCCTTCTAAACTCTATGTAGAAACAGGAAGTCTTTTTTCTCACCATGAGTCATCACTGCAAACATCCCTTTGAGAAGTGGAGCAGCTGGGTCGAGTTGAAAAGGCGGATGATGACTCATGCAAGGAAAAGAGACTTTCTGTTTCTTCATAAAGCAGAGAAAAGAGAAGAATTAACTATGTAGAGGGGCAAAATGAGAACGTGTAAGTACACAGTGCTTATAGTTTGCAAGCTTGCAAGCAGGGCCCTCACTCCTACTGTAACAGTTGAACTATGCATTACTTTTGTGATGTCTATTGTTTGTACATCTCCCCATTTAATTGTAAAGTGCTGTGAAATATGTTGCAGTTATATGAATAAAATTATTATTATTATATTATGTGGTATGACGCCTCACTCGGCCGCTTCTGGAAGTAGACTCAGGAACCGTGTTTTCTCGGCACGCTTTATTATGTGGCATAAAGCTCTGCACTCCAGCAAAATATACACAGCCTTACTGGCAAAACAACAAAACAAAAAGATAAACGATAACACAGTCCATAGCGGTGTGGGATTAGCCATACAGGTTGTAGTCCCAGCTTCCAGCTACTCTCTGAGCTGTGGCCTTCCAGTCAGGAGTCTTTGCCACTCCAAACTCCACAACAGAAAAAAAATGGTGACTGAGCATTTAAAGCTTGCTAAGCCACACCCTAAGGCGGAGGTATGGGGAATGACTTCCCTCCCATCTCTTTGTCATTCCCATAAAACCACACCCTTTAAAAGAGTTAACCTCCAGCATATAACACACTGGCAGAAAGTCTATTGGTTTGAGTTCACACAGGCCAGCAACCTGTGTGACACATACCTCCCCTCATATACAATACCAGTGACTCTGTCACATATCCCCCCCTCTGCCCAAAACTGGGGGTTTGGGTACCTTCCGATACCAGACAGGGAATTCTAGAAAGGGCATCAGCGTTCCCATGTAACTTCTCGGGGCTATGCTCTACGTGAAAGTTGAAGTCCTGAAGAGCTATTAACCATCTAGTTACCCTGGCATTTTTACCCTCTTTTCCCTCAACCATCTCAACGGAGAATGGTCTGACACCAACTTAAACTACCGGTCTAGTAGGTAGTATCTTAGTGTATCTACGGCCCACTTTATGGCTAGACACTCTTGCAGCTTTATTTCGCCTCTCCCGACGACATAGCCCAAGTACTTTGCCTCCTCTTTTCCAACGGCGCAATTTTTGGATTTATTGTAAATCCCGCCTTCCTTAGAGCATCTAGAATGGCTTGTAGTTTAGGTAGATGACTAGCCCAGTCTGGGCTAAAGACTACACTGTCGTCAAGATAGGCTGCGGCATACTTCTTATGTGAGGCTAGGATCTTATCCATAGCCCTCTGGAAGGTGGCTGGGGCCCCCTGTAGTCTGAACAGCATCCAAGTGTATTGGAAGCACCTATCAGGTGTCGAGAAAGCCGTCTTCTCCTTGGCCGTCTGGGACATGGGGATCTGCCAGTAGACCTATGTCAGGTCATGAGTGGTGATGTACCTCGTCGGTCCAAGCCTCTCGATGAGTTTGTCGATGCGGGGACACCGCTTGGACACCTCATTCAGCCGGCAGTAATCATTACAAAACCTCCACACTCCATTGGGTTTTGGCACAAGGGCGATGAGGCTTGACCATCCACTCTTTGACTCCGCTATCACACCGAGGTCTAACATCCTCTTCACCTCAGCCGAGATCACCTCTCGGCGTGCTTCAGGAATCCTGTATGGCTTCAGGTTCACCCTTACATGCGGCTCTGTTAGCACGTCATGTTCTACCACCTGGGTATGCCCCGGTAACTCTGAGAACAGGTCTCGATTCTGCTTGATCAGTCCTCGACACTGTTGCTTCAGGGCTGGCGAAAGGGTTTCCGCTATCGTGACATCTTCCACTTGGCCTTCGGGGGTGGCTCCCAGGCTAGGAGTTCCCACGGGTTCCCGATATCGCCGTGGCTTGAGCAGGTTTACAAGGTACACCTGGTGTGACTTTCTTATTCCAGGCTGGTGGACTCTGTAGTTCACTTCACCGAGCTTCTCCACCACCTCATATGGGCCTTGCCACTTGGCAATAAACTTACTTTCAATGGTGAGAATGAGAACCATGACCCGATCCCCAGGTTGGACCTGTCTCAGTCTTGCCGACACCCTCGCCTGGGCTTCCAGCGCCTGGGGGAAATGTTCCTTCACTATGGGCATCACCTTCGCCATTCTCTCCTGTAACTGGGTGACATGTTCGATGATGCTCCAGTGGGGTGTGACCTCGGCCTCCCAGGTTTCCTTGGCAATGTCTAGGAGACCTCTTGGATGCCGTCCATACAGGAGCTCAAATGGAGAGAAGCCAGTGGAGGCTTGAGGAACTTCTCTGACAGATAAAAGCAGAAATGGGAGCAGGTAGTCCCAGTCTCGCCCATCCTTTTCAATGACCTTCCTGAGCATCGCCTTTAAGGTCTTTTTGAAGCGTTCCACTAAGCCGTCCATCTGCAGATGGTAAACTGAGGTCCAAATCTGGGCAATCTGAAGCACTCTGCATAGCTCCTTCATCACCTTGCTCATGAAGGGGGTTCCTTGGTCTGTCAAAATCTCTTTTGGCAGACCTGTCCGAGCAAAAATATGAACTAGCTCTGGGGCTATACTTTTACTGGACGAGTTCCTTAGGGGTACCGCTTCGGGGTACCGGGTCGCATAGTCCATGACCACCAGGATGTATTGGTAGCCCCGGGCCAATTTAACGAAGGGACCCACGAGGTACATGGCAATTCTCAAAGGGAACCTCTATGACAGGTAGTGGAACTAAGGGACTATGGAAGTGGGAGGTGGGCGTGGTTATCTGGCAGGTGGGGCAGGACCTACAATAGTTTAAGAATTCCCAATAAAATCCTGGCCAATAAAACCTCCTCATTATTCTCTCCTGGGTTTTCTCAACCCCTAGGTGTCCCCCCAGAATATGCGAGTGTGCCATGTTTAATACTCTCCGACGGTATGAACCTGGAACTAACAGCTGTTTCACTACCTCTTCACTTTTTAGTTTTGTCACCAGTTATAATAGCTCTCCCTGATATGCAAAGTGTGGGTACCTGGTGTCCGCCCCCGGCTTTTGAGCAACACCATTACAAACAGTAACATTATGCCACTCCCTTTCAAGGTCAAGTCCCGAACTTGAGCTGACCCAAAGTTCTCTCTGGGCACCTCTAATTCAGGGAGGTCGACCACCACAGACAGTCTCGTCCTTGTTGCCGACAAGGACACATAGTGGGAACTCATCCACTTCCGATGTCAACCGGGGTATTTCTCTAGGGTCCTGGCTTTTTTCCACAGGACTCAGTCTGGATCCCTTCCCCCACAAGTCCCAGAACAAGGGAAAATTGCGCTCCAAAATGACGGGATACATCAGGTCCCTGACCACCGCAACCTCAAGGGATTAGGTGCCACAGTCTGTTCCGACAGTCACTCTGGCCACCAGGTAGTTCTTGGCATCCCCATGTATGCAGCAGATGCCCACAGATTTGGTAGGGATAAGCTGGTGGGGAAGCGTGGCACTAATTAAGGTTTCCAGACTTCTGGAGTCCAACAGCCCCAGGACCATCACTCCGTTAACTAATACGGCACACGCCTGCGGGCCCTCGCTGGGTTGACAGTCAACATTGCAGGCTGGGTAAGCATAATATGAACATCGTCTGCTTTGGCTGCAGTCCATTGGCTCAGCAGATATATGACAATGGGCAGCTAAGTGTCCCAGATTGCAACACAGCCAACAGATCACATCCTTAACAACAGTCCTTGCAGCACCATAAGTGGAAATGGGATGCCTCCCGGTTGTGGCTTTGAACCCCTTCCGTGGTGAACCTGCCCCCTTTTGGGCACTCCAGTACGGGGAGGTGATTATGTCGAGTTTCCCTAGGGATTTTTCGACCACTTGGTACCTCTTTACCAGGCCCACGAGGTCGTCCGCATTCCGAGGGTCGCCCTGGGCAACTCAGGTGTGCACCAGCCTGGGTAGGGAGGGATGAACCTGTCCATCACCACACGCTAAATAATCTGGGCAGGAGTGGAAAACTCAGGCTGCAGCCACTTCTGGACTAGATGTAACAAGTTGAACATCTGTGAGCATGGAGGTTTGTCACCAGCATACGCCCAGTGGTGGACCCCTTGAGCTCTGACAGACATAGTCACTCCTGAGCGTGCCAATATCTCGGTTTTTAATTTCGCGTACTCCTTTGCGTTTTGTAAAGTCAGATCATAATAAGCCTTCTGCGGCTCACCGGTCAAATATGGCGCCAGAACCTCCGCCCACTGCTCTGGAGGTAATCTCTCCTGTTCTGCCACCCTTTCAAAAACAGTCAGTAACGCCTCAACATCATCCCCCGGGGTCATCTCCTGTAAGGTTCACCTTACCGTTTTCCTGCTGTGTGCATCATCACCTGGATCTGGAGGTGGAGTGGATGTCCTGCCACGGATCTCCCGTGCTAGGAGCTCCATCTGTTGTTGCTGCTGCTGGATACGCTGTATCAGGAGTTTATTTGTCTCCTGCTGCTGCTCTCGTTGCTGTTGTAGCAGCTCCCGTTGTTGCTGTAGCTGCTCTCTGTGCTGCTGCATGTTCTGCTGGGTCTGCTCCATGCTCTACTGGGTCTGCAAGTGCAGTTGCTGCATGCTCTAAAGCTCTGTACCAGGTGCTTAATGTGCTGCCGGACTTCTCTGGCTGGCTGGCGGCCTTTATCCAGGACATCCACCAGTCTCTGTGGCAGGTATACGTGTTCCTGGAATCTTGCACGCACTCTTGCGCCAACTGTGGTATGACGCCTCACTCGGCCGCTTCTGGAAGTAGACTCAGGAACCGTGTTTTCTCGGCAGGCTTTATTGCGTGCCATAAAGCTCTGAACTCCAGCAAAATAAACACAGCCTTACTGGCAAAACAACAAAACAAAAAGATAAATGATCACACAGTCCATAGCAGTGTGGGATTAGCCACACAGGTTGTAGTCCCAGCTTCCAGCTCCTCTCTGAGCTTTGGCCTTCCAGTCTGGAGTCTTTGCCACTCCAAACAGAACAAAAAAAAAATGGTGACTGAGCATTTAAATCTTGCTCAGCCACACTCTGAGGCGGAGGTATGGGGTATGAGTTCCCTCCCATCTCTACATCATTCTCATAAACACCATTTAAAAGAGTTAACCTCCAGCATATAACATGCTGGCAGAAAGTTTATTGGTTCAGTTCACACAGGCCAGCAACCTGTGTGACACATTCTTCCCCTCATATACAATACCAGTGACTCTGTCACAATTAATATACAATATGATGATTGCAATATATTAAGAGGATGTTAACTTTGAAGGGGTGTTTCTTTAAGACCTCATGCAGACGTATGTTTTTCACATACAGTAGTGCTCAAAAGTTTACATACCCCATCAGAATTTTTCCTTTCTTGGCCTTTTTTCAGAGAATATGAATGATAACAAAAAACTTTTTCTCCACTCATGGTTATTGGTTGGGTGAAGCCATTTATTGTCAAACTACTGTGTTTTCTCTTTTTAAATCTTAATGACAACCAAAACATCCAAATGACCCTGATCAAAAGTTCACATACCCCAGTTGTTAATACCATGTATTGCCCTCTCTAACTTCAATGACAGCTTGAGGTCTTTTGTGGTAGTTGTGGATGAGGTTCTTTAATTTCTCAGATGGTAAAGCTGCTCATTCTTCTGGGTAAAAAGCCTCCAGTTCCTATAAATTCCTGGGCTGTCTAGCATGAACTGCGTGCTTGAGATCTCCCCAGAGTGGCTCAAACATATTGAGGTCAGGAGACTGAGATGGCCACTCCATAATCTTCACTTTGTTCTGCTGTAGGTAGCCAATGAGAAGTAGACTTGGCCTTCTGTTTTGGATTGTTGTCATGTTGGAGCGTCCAAGTATGGCCCATGCGCAGCTGATGATGCGGGCTGATGAGTGCAAATTTGCCTCCAGTATTTGCTGATAACGTGCTGCATTCATCTTTCCTTCAATGTTTACCAAGTTTTCTGTGCCTTCGTAAGTCACACATTCGGAAAACATCAGCGATCCACTTCCGTGCTTTACTGTAGGAATGGTGTTCCTTTCATCATAGGCCTTGTTGACCTCTCTCCAAATGTAACGTTTATGGTTGTGGCCAAAAAATTCAATTTTGGTCATATCACTCCAAATTACCTTGTTCCAGAAGTTTTGAGGCTTGTCTCTGTGCTGTTTGGCGTATTTTAGGTAAGATACTTTGTGGCATTTGTGCAGTAATGGCTTTCTTCTGGCAACTCGACCATGCAGCCCATTTTTCTTCAAGTGCCTCCTTATTGTGCATCTTGAAACAGGCACACCGCTAGTTTTCAGAAAGTCCTGAATTTCAGCTGATGTTATTTGTGGGTTTTTCTTTGCATCCCGATCAATTTTCCTGGCAGTTGTGGCCAAAATCCCTGTTCGTCTACCTGACCGTGCTTTGGTTTTACAGAGCCCCTGATTTTCCATTTGTTAATCACAGTTTGAACGATTCTGACTGGCATTATCAATTCCTTGGATATTTTTTTGTATCCCTTTCCTGTGTTATACAGTTCAACTACTTTTTCCCGTATATCCGTTGACAAGTCTTTTGCTTTCCCCATGACTCACAATCCAGAAACGTCAGTGGCTGGATGAAAGATGCAAGAGTCTGTCTGGATCCCAGAAACTCACTCAACTTTTATGCACACACACTGATTACAAGCAAACAGGTCACAGGTGAGGATGTTACCTTTAGTAGCCATTCAAACCTATTTGTGTCAAATTCTGTGCATGTTATCAGGCCAAAATCACCAGGGTATGTGAAATTTTGATCAGGGTCATTTGGATGTTTTTAGTTGTCATTAAGATTTAAAAAGAGAAAACACAGTAGTTTGACAATAAATGGCTTCACCCAACCAATAACCAAGAGTGGAGAAAAAGTTTTTTTGCTATCATTCATAATCTTTGAAACAAGACCAAGCAAGGAAATATTCTGACGGGGTATGTAAACTTTTGAGCATAACTGTACGTATTCTATCTGTTTCTTCTCATAGATAGAACATGTTCCCAATATAGTCTCAGGGGTTGTTAACATGTCTTTTTACTGTGTGTCCGCAAAAAAATCACAGAGAAATGTCTGTTTTTTATTAGTATCAAGGATGAAAATCACCCATGCAAGTCTATGGGTCTATGAAAATCATGGACAGAACACAGATGTCATCATGCAATTAACATTGAAGTGGATAGGATGAGGTTTATAGCTTTTTATTTATTTATTTTTTAATAAGTGAAAATCTTTGATGAAACACTGATGGTACAACTAACACACTAGCCAAACACTGATGAAACTCGGATGCAAAACATTCATGAAATTCATACCATCTTTTATTGTGTACGCAAAGAAACATGAACATCTGAATGAGACAAAGAAAGGAAAAGTGGAATCAAAACCCTAAAAACTTACAATGCTCATGCATGTTTATCTTATTAGTATTGCCAGTCTGAGTCATGACAAAACATACTGTATATTTATCAAATAATATTCTGATATGATCAAAGAACAGACTTTCTTGTTCGGCAATCTTAAAAACGAATACAGTATCATTATGTTCGTGGTCATTTATTCATTAAATGGATTCTACAGGATTAGAAAAATGTTTGATTTATTTTAAAATGATGTAGATATATGGCTTATATCTAGCGTTATAACTGAGCTCCACATGAGTGAATGGGGCTGAGATGCACCCGCCGCTCTGTTCATCATATTATACCCAAACATTTAAGTGAACCTTCCCACCTGTTTGTTTCCCCGCTCTGTCCATGCCCCCATTTTTCTTCGAAGCACAGCTCTGGCTTCATAGAACCAGGTAAGGGCAGAAATAGATGGGAACCAAGCATGTGGGAAGGTGTATTTAAATGATGAAGCACTAACTGCCTGTACTTGGTTTGAACAGTCTTTCTGTGCTGATAGAGTCTCTTTAAACCAGCCATGGTTGTATAATCCAGGACAACAACTTCAGTAGTTGTATCACTAGCAGGAGCAGTAGTTGTAGAGGTAATAGCAATCTGTAGTTGTTTCTAGTATTGTGAACACTGATGTGTGCGCATTGAGTAACATTATTGAATAATCAAATTAAGGGGGTTGCTGATGTCTGAGGTCTAACTGCTGAGACCCACCCTTATATATCGAACAGACTCTGATATACCATGGTAGAATGGAGAAGTGGCCACACACTGATCAGTCACACATCAGACAATAAATTGCATGGTATATTAAATGCATGGTCATGGCTCTATTATCAAGATTTGTGGGCTTCCTATCAGTCGGACCTCCAGCGATAAGCAAATTATCAACTTTCTGTGGATAGGTGATTTGTCAACTTGGGAAACCCCTCTACTCATTTTAACCATTTTGGTTTACCCTTGATTCTCTAAAAAAAAAAAAAAATGACAATCTGAGGGTAAGTTCACAAGTGAGTATAAAAACTCGCTAGGAGTTTCATCCAGAAAAGTGGGATAATTTTTTTCTCACTTGTCATCCGTGTGCGATCATTTTTATTCAGCATCAGCTTTTAATAATTTACAGGACCATATACAGTTTTCTATGTTACAGAATTGCAATGTGTCCATAAAAATCGGATGTTATACTGTGTGTGTTTGACATCCATTTTTTTTCACGAGCCTGAAGACTTGAATGAGTGAGTCTCATCCGATTAAAGGAAGAAACTAGTACCTGCTGGGATTTTTTTCACATGCAGATTCAGCCAGTAAAAAAGAAAACCCATATGCCCTACCCCATTGAATAAGAGTCGTCCAAGCGCTGTCCATTTTTTTCATGGCCACTTATCCCACCAAAAATGCCTTTGAACAAACCCTGACAATGAGTTGTATTTAACAGTTTTCTAGATGTGAATTGGATGACTCTCATGAGTGATCTTTTTATGTTGCCTTTTCCCTTTGTTATTTACAGTCATTTGCATGCTTTAATATGTGAATAATTAACCGAGAGCAGTAGGAAAGAAGCTATTGAACTGGTTGAAAGACTCTTTTTGGTAATTTTCATTTAAATATTTTGATTAGACAAATATAAGAAGCAATTACAAACACATGCTCCCTCCAAAATAAAAAAAAAATCACATTCAGTTTTATGCAGACATCTTTCCTAGATTAAACGTTTTGTAGAACTTTTATGGAACTTGCACAGTTAGATCCATATATATTTGGACAGAGACAACATTTTTC
The DNA here is from genome assembly GCF_046119375.1 of Phyllobates terribilis. Classification (NCBI taxonomy): domain Eukaryota; kingdom Metazoa; phylum Chordata; class Amphibia; order Anura; family Dendrobatidae; genus Phyllobates; species Phyllobates terribilis. The sequence continues at coordinate 291,648,106 of NW_027362761.1, forward strand.
TAATTTTGGTTCTAGACATTACCACAATGAATTTTAAACAAAACAATTCAGATGCAGTTGAAGTTCAGACTTTCAGCTTTCATTTGAGGGTATCCACATTAAAATTGGATGAAGGGTTTAGGAGTTTCAGCTCCTTAACATGTGCCACCCTGTTTTTAAAGGGACCAAAAGTAATTGGACAGATTAAATAATTGTAAATAAAATTCATTTCTAGTACTTGGTTGAAAACCCTTTGTTGGCAATGACTACCTGAAGTCTTGAACTCATGGACATCACCAGACGCTGTGTTTCCTTCTTTTTGATGCTCTGCCAGGACTTCACTGCGGTGGTTTTCAGTTGCTGGTTGTTTGTGGGCCTTTCTGTCTGAAGTTTAGTCTTTAACAAGTGAAATGCATGCTCAATTGGGTTGAGATCAGGTGACTGACTTGGCCATTCAAGAATATTCCACTTCTTTGCTTTAATAAACCCCTGGGTTGCTTTGGCTTTATGTTTTGGGTCATTGTCCATCTGTAGTATGAAACGACGACCAATCAGTTTGGCTGCATTTGGCTGGATCTGAGCACACAGTATGGCTCTGAATACATCAGAATTCATTCGGCTGCTTCTGCCCTGTGTCACATCATCAATAAACACTAGTGACCCAGTGCCACTGGCAGCCATGCATGCCCAAGCCATCACACTGCCTCCACCGTGTTTTACAGATGATGTGGTATGCTTTGGATCATGAGCTGTACCACGCCTTCGCCATACTTTTCTCTTTCCATCATTCTGGTAGAGGTTGATCTCGGTTTCATTTGTCCAAAGAATGTTCTTGCAGAACAGTGCTGGCTTTTTTAGATGTTTTTTAGCAAAGTCCAGTCTAGCCTTTTTATTCTTGATGCTTATGAGTGGCTTGCACCGTGCAGTAAACTCTCTGTATTTACTTTCATGCAGTCTTCTCTTTATGGTAGATTTGGATATTGATACGCCTACCTCCTGGAGAATGTTGTTCACTTCGTTGGCTGTTGTGAAGGGGTTTCTCTTCACCATGGAGATTATTCTGCGATCATCCACCACTGTTGTCTTCCGTGGGCGCCCAGGTCTTTTTGCATTGATGAGTTCACCAGTGCTTTCTTTCTTTCTCAGGATGTACCAATCTGTAGATTTTGCCACTCCTAATATTGTAGCAAGTTCTTTTTCTGTTTTTGCAACTTAAGGATGGCTTGTTCCACCTGCATGGAGAGCTCCTTTGACCGCATGTTTACTTCACAGCAAAACCTTCCAAATGCAAGCACCACACCTCAAATCAACTCCAGGCCTTTTAGAGGCTTAATTGAGAATGACATAACGAAGGGATTGCCCACACCTGTCCATGAAATAACCTTGGAGTCAATTGTCCAATTACTTTTGGTCCCTTTAAAAACAGGGTGGCACATGTTAAGGAGCTGAAACTCCTAAACCCTTCATCCAATTTTAATGTGGATACCCTCAAATAAAAGCTGAAAGTCTGAACTTCAACTGCATCTGAATTGTTTTGTTTAAAATTCATTGTGGTAATGTCTAGAACCAAAATTAGAAAAATGTTGTCTCTGTCCAAATATATATGGACCTAACTGTATTTGTATTTAGAAACCAAAACCAAGAGTGGGCAAAAAATGCAGAAGTGGTGACGTGTTTCTATTATCCTTTTCCTCTGATTGTCCCACTCCTGGTTTTAGCTTACAAATACTGATCGAAACTGCTGACTAAATACTGAACATGTGCACGTGGCCTTAATGTCCAAATCTATTGTGGGTTTGTCTAGATCTTTCTTTATTCAAATATGTGAATGAGGTGCTCGGTGCACTCTTGGTGTGGTCAAGACAGTTCAGTGCACATTCCGACCTACTTGTTTTCCTTTTATTTCCGAGCACCTCATTTGCATATTTGAAGAAAGAACTATTTCTGACAATTTAACCAGAATTGTGATCAATTATACAGTATTCTACTGTATATTATGAATAAAGCTTGCTGGCATCAGATAGGTGCAATTTGACAACCAACTATATGATCCCTGAATATTAGTGTACATAAATAAATGGATTGCATTGTGTATTAGAAATTCCTTATAATAAAGTAGCAACAGTAAAAATTACTTAAAGAAGCACTCCCATCAAAATGTTTATCCTCTTAATATATTGCAGTCATAATATTATATAGCACTGTGTACTTACAATTGCTAATTTTGCCTTTCTACCCAATTAATTCTTCTCTTTTCCATTAGGTCTATAACATCACGTGATTAAAAATTAACTAGCTGAATCCTTCTTAGCTCTATGTAGAAACAGGAGATCAATTGTTCTTGCATGGCTCATGAATCACTGCAAAAGTGCCTGGCAGAGGGGAGGGGGGAGCAGTTGAGTCAGGAGTTGAAGAGGGGGATGATAAATGCAGAGACAAGAGACTTCCAGTTTTTATATAGAGTAGAGAAACGAGAAGAATTAATTGGGTAGAAAGGCAAAATGAGCAATTGTAAGTACACAGTGCTATATAATATGATGACTGCAATATATTAAAAGGATAAAAACTTTGATGGCAGGAGGCGTGCTTCTTTATCTGGTCACTGTCATTTCAATAGATTTATCTACATTTGTCAGTGTGTTGCATTGCAGGTTTGCAATCATTATATTCATAGAAAATGTCTTACCCCTGTAAAAATGTGTTAAAATGCTGACCACTAGGCGTCACCATCCTGTATAACTTGCTATTCGCTCCTGGATGTCAGGTGAAATCTGTCATTAGTAACTGGACTGATGCACTGTACAGCTGGTTGTCAGTCAGTGTCGGGGCATGGTTACAGCTACCGCTTACTATGCACTGTGCGGTGTCTGAAGCCGTGCCAGCCACGACTGAAAGCAGGAGGCTGCCGGGAAAAATAAAGTAAATTTTCTCTAAGGGTGGCCAAAAGGACACTATTGTAGCCTCATTCAGGTAAAATGAGGCATTTTGATACATCTACCATCTACCATTTACACTGAATTTTTCCCAGCTTATACTTGTGGAGGTTTAACACAAAACATATAGAGCCTAATGTTCACTTTCTTCTAAAAACAGCGCAAAAGCTATCCACAGCTCATTTTTTAGGTGAATGGGAGTAAGCTTCAATACCACATAGAACCAATCAATTCCTTTTCAACTTCAATCCACAAATAAACTGTGGAAACAATTGGTACAATCATTACATACAGTATGTGTTTAATATTCGAACAACTCACTTTAGAAATAAAGTATAATAGGTAGACATAATTGTATTATTGTAACAATTATATTTCACACTTATGGGGAATATCATCGCATGTCTTGTTTTTTGCCCATGCAGCACCTGTTTTAACTTATCTTTCCTTTTATTCACAATACAATTGTCCTCTGAAAATATATATCACATTGTGTTTCCCATGTAACATTTCGATGACACAATATTAACAAATCCCAGCACATGTTCTTTGCCTTTCATTGATGCCAGAGTATAAATTGTAATAAGAAAATAAACACAAAGGGCTCTCTCGTTTTTAGATTCTGTGCCATGAAATAAGCAACAAACATTGAGTCAGACCAGAGAGACAAGATTGCAGCTCTCGCTTTGATTAGTATTCATGAAGCATTCGACTCCAGAGAGGATTAATAGACTCTGATGCCTAATATCCTGGAGAACAATTAATTTGCCCACAGTTTTGTCATGGTTGAAAGTCAAATGCTGGAACAGATCGATGCGCTGAGCTGCACGTTGAAACAGTACAACCTTCTGCTGGAGCTGAATTTTAATTTCTACATCATCATTTCCCTGCCATCACTGGCATATACCACTTTCTAATAGATCTAAGAATCTTTCTATGCTCATGTTACTCTCCTTTTTACAGATCTGAATTGATCTCTCAAATATTTCAATGCAAATGTGGTTGTACTTATACATTTATCTTTATTGATATATTTTTTACATACAAATTAGCAAAAAAAAAAAAAAAAAAGGATCCAGCAACAAACATCCAAAAAGCAATCTGAATGTGTGTTAAAACTTCATATTTATTAGAATTCCTTTAAAATCATGCTGTTAAAATTATAAATCCAGGGGATTACGCGTTTCAAACAAAAATGTTCTTAGTCATAACCATCATGGTTATGACTAAGAACATTTTTGTTCGAAACGCGTAATCCCCTGGATTTATAATTTTAACAGCATGATTTTAAAGGAATTCTAATAAATATGAAGTTTTAACACACATTCAGATTCCTTTTTGGATGTTTGTTGCTGGATCCTTTTTTTTTTTGTTGATTACCACAGCCGCCTTATCCGAGCACCATCCTGGAGTCCACACCCAAAGCCACAGGAATTCATCTTATGGTGAGCTGAAAAAACTCTTTTTTTCTCATATATTAACTAAGAATTAGGTATTAACTAGAGATGAGTAAATTTATTCCAGTCGGATTGATTTCTCTATTTTCCAAAATACTGATTTTTTTGCAGTTTGCTCCGCGAAAATTCAGCAACATGACCTCCAGGTGTGGCTACCATTTTTCTTAACTGTTGAAGGTCAGGGTAATGGTTCAAAAAAAAATACCTCACCAGTCACCAATCATCTGTCCTGCAGCCTGCCGTATGGTCTTAGGTGGCTATTCTTTTCTCCTTCCCCCATTGCACATATTCTCTTTGGCATTCTTTAATTCATGGCCCTGGCTTCCAACTTGACAAGGCCTGCTCATGCTCAATGGCATCACAAAGTTACAATGTGACCTGAGTGATGAGACTGTGCACAGTCCAAGGCTTAGGGAAGCCTCAAGCCATGGCATGGATTGAAGAGCCTGAAAAGAATATGAGTGATGTTGAGAAAAAAAAGGTGCCGGTGACCAGACTATGGGCAAGTAAGGGGTGTGGTAGTATTTCATTTTTTTTAAATCCTACATTTATTATGCTTTGAAGTCTAGAGAGACCTCAGAACATAATAAGGAACATTCAATTCACAGAGAATAAACGCTGCAAACCAAATTTCCCTATAAAATCCACATGATTTGCCAAATTTAAATCTTGGCAGATCTCTATTATCAAGTACAAGAAGACTTTGCATTTACTCTTGACTAATTCATTGCTCGTTTTTTCATTCATTTATTCTTTGTTTTATACAAACAACAAGAAATACAATTTGTAAATAATTATTACTAATCTTAGTATTATTATTTTTAATAGTAGTAATGAGAGAATTTGAAATGTTCTTTATTATGCTCTGTGTTCACACTAGAGCATAATAAATATAGAGTAAAAAAGGGAAGAAACTAAGACTCAACTCACTGTTCTCTTGTGTCACGGCCACTTCCCCTTATCTTATTCTCTGCACAGTTCTTTCCAGCCTCTTTATTGTGTGAGACATCCTCTTCCACCATCTTCATTCTGCTTCAGGTGCTCAGTAGGCCTCTGATACCACAGTGCGTGACATTGGAGGCCTAATAAGTCACAGCAAAAAGTAAAGAAGACATTTCATGTGGTGAAGCTGCATAGGAGCTGTATGAAGGACTGAACATAGGGCAATGGTGGTGGGACATGTGAGCAACAAGGTGAACATTATTTATTTAAAATTTTCCACAACTTTCCAGGTCTAATGTAAATCATCAAAAAAGAGACCATCCTGCCCTCATTTTGTTGAATTCAAATCTACATTTGCCGTTGGCTCTAGGGGTCTGCAGTGAGAAAGTTTGTGATGTTGGAATTGTGTGGCTTGTCTAAATATCGAGAAGTGCTCCAGCTTTCAAAATTCAAAAGCTGCAAAAGAATACAAAATTACCCATACTATAAATTGCAATAATACAACGCCACATGCCCTTTATAAAAGATCTACGTAAAAATGATGTCCAGGAAATTGAAATTTAGAGTATGGGAAAACGTACTGGATATCTGTCCATCAAAAGTCCCAGTATCGGGCCTTAAACTAATCCAAAACATTTCAAATCTAAACAAGGGTGTGACAAAACCTTTCTCCTTGAATGTGGGATTGACCCCATCATTTTGGACCTAAATCAGAATTCTGCAAATGCTTTCCAGCCCAACTTGAAGCTTGGTTGAGCCACAAATTGGAAACCTTACCCTGTTGGTCCTTAAGGTGCACTGTCAAGTGGGCGCTGTTATACTAAGTAAAATGATACCTTTGCTGATGAAATCCATCCAGTGGTTCTTTTATAATCTTGATTTTCATTTCTGCCATAATGATATGCATGAGCTCTGGTGCTCTCATTATGTATTCATGTATTCCCATCTCTGCCTTGTGACAGGTCACTGTGCTTTCAGTGACCTGCCTACTATTTTAAATACTGACTTTGTAATTTCTGTGTCACATTGAAATTTACATTTCCCAAAATGGCCACAGCTGACAGCGCATGTGTAGCACCCTGAGGATTCGGCTGCTACAGGGGTATTGCACCTCAACCCAGAGGTGTGATATTCCACTCCCGGGTAAGGATGGAGTGTGGATCTGAGCTCGGTAGGCTGCATGCACTACACACATCCCATTTCCGAGGAGCAGACCGACGGTACTCCCACTTAGAAATGTGCAGGTACGACCGAGTCTGTTCCTGGCTGGAGTGGGAGGGGGGGTGGTACATCCCAAGTAGTGTAGGGGCAGATAGGGGGAGCAGCCTGGGTAAAGTTAGGAGCTCATTGGGTGCTGGTCACCTGAGCTCACACATAGAGGGTGTATATAAGGTGGGCACCAACTAAGAACAGGGTCAGATGCAGAGAACAAGTCAGATGCAGAGAACAAGTTAGATGCAGAGAGAAAGCCAGGAGCAGAGGAGAAGGAAAGACCCAGAGTGAGAGAGGAGAGAGAGAGACCCAGAGGCACAGAAGAAAAGGACTCTAAGATCCCAAATTAAAACCCCGGGTGAAGAGTCGGCACAGGGTACCGGAACCCAAGCTGGTGGGGGTAAAAACATTCCCCAGCCAGAGACCGGAGACCGTGGGCAGCGTTTGCCACGGTCACCCACCACATCCACCCCGAAGGCACACCACATGAAGGGTCAGGGAACCCAAGGCCAAGGGTGTCCCAACAGAAGGCCCGAGGGAGCTGGACCTAGGTGGATCACTGGTGGGGACGGCCAGAGAACGGGACAGAAGGAGAGCTCAGGGCCACGCTCCGGACTTGTTTGGGGGTTGGCTGGATCCAGGACCTGGTGGACGCAGCACGGCTCGGGTGGTCACTCGGAGCTGGAGTGACCAGTACAACATCTGCAGTAAGTAAACACCCTTAACTGCACAACCCGACTCTGTCTTCACTGCCGTCTGCACTGCACCACCACAACCCCCATCCTCTGCACCTGTCCCCCCTGAGGCTATACCCCACCCGTTGGGGGTTATCCCACCAAGCTGCGCACCCACCATCAGCCTCAGCGGACCCTGCTGCAGCGGCGGCCACAGTGACCGCATCACAACGGGTGGCGTAGTCGACACAAAAGAACTCTTAATAACATCTGTAGGACTGCCACTTAACACTGAGTTTGACGCCCTGGGCACGGGCCGGGTCACAGCCGCTCGGAGACTACAACCCCCCATCTGATCCGGTGCCGGGTATTCCCCTCAAAAAGGAATATGTCCCAGGGGGCGCGTCAACTTTGGCGTAGCCGGCAGGATTACGTGCCCGCAACACCCGGGTACTGCGTGCCTGAAGAAAAGTGCAAGTTTACCTCAGAAAGAAGTCTCCCGCCGGTTCCGGAGGGTCCACGCCATCGGACCCCATCACAGGTCGTTTCCCGCCGATTGTCCGCCATTTCCAGCTTGTTCCCGCCATCTGCAGAGTTTCCCGCCACTGGGCGACGCTTCCCGCCAAATCCGAAGATTTCCCGCCTTGGAAGAGCAGCGGACGCCATTATGGGCGTGCCAAAGGAGGGCAAGAGGCCGCCTCCCATCGTGGGCCGGGACAGAAAATGGCACCAAAAGTGGAAACCGCCCCCACCAACAGAGACTGTGATGCTAGAGGTGTCTGTCAGCAAGAAAGAACTACCCCTGGAGCTGACAGTCACCGAGTTGCCCCGGGACCGCCCTCGAAGTGGGAGGAGACGAGAGAAAAGAACGAAGATGGGTGCCGCCTGGAGCAGTCTGGAGCGAGCGCACCCGGAGGCAGGAAGCCTGGAGAGGAGCAGCAGAAAAGCTCACCCGGAGATGTCCAGAGAGCAGAGCAGCACCGGCCCGCTGGCCAGGAGCCTGCTGGAAGAAGAGCAGAGCAGCACCGACCCGTTGGTCAGGAGCCTGCTAGACACCACGACCCCACTAGGCCTAGTGGAGGTCCTTGCACAGCTCCCCCGAGACCGGGAGTGTGCACAGACTGCCCTGGAGGGCCTCGCACGGAGGATGGCCCGGGTACAGCGAGAGACATTGGCGGAGTGGAGCCGTGAGATGGCCCAGCAAACCAAGACCCGGAGCACGCCAGCCAAGATGAGGAAGCAGACCGCCTCTGAGGATGGCGCGGGAGGACCCAAGGTCGGAGACGGCGCCGAGAAGGGAGCCGAACGCATGGAGGCAGGTAAAGGGGACGTCTACACCCCAAGCCGGGACACCGCCCACCTGCCCCAGCTCCCCGTCGCAGAGCCCGAAAGTCCCCCTGCTGTGCCCGAAAACGCCATGTCACCGACGCAGACTAGGCCCCAACCGGAAGCCGCCGCCGCGACCCCTGTGACGTCACACGCCTCGACCCCGAGCGTGACCAAGCAGGAAGTACCACCAGCCTGGTCGCAAGGCCTAGTACCCCCGGGCGCCGCAATACCAACAGCGCCCCCTACCTCCGCGGAGCCTCCGGCCTGGCCGCAAGGCCAGGTAGCCCAGGGTGCCGCCGTCCTAACGGTGCCCTTCACCTTCCAGGTGCCCCAGGCCTGGCCGCAAGGCCTGGGCAATCCGGGCGCCACCACCACCGCGCCCGCACCCGTAAAACCAAGGGTGCCGCGTCTGGGAGAGGACTTGTTTGCCCAGCACACGTGGCCGGACGGGCAGCCTTTCATCTGGCCCCAGAAATATTATGAACTGGAGCACCAGAGGAGAGTTGGGGCCATGTGTGCACCCCTGATTCCGGCTCCGAAGCCCGTGATAAGGATCTCGCCTCCTCTGGAAGAAGCCCAATTTGAGTGGGACCCCACCGGAGAAGACCTAATGGGGTTCACTCAGGAAACCAGGGCAGCTGCAGCGGAGCGTGCTGAGTGTTGCCGACAGCAGCTCGAAGAGTTTGCGAGGGAGCGGAGAGAGAGGCGGGTCCGAGAGCAACAGGCCCAAGTACGGAGCGCCGAGCAGAAGAGCCGGACCAGGAGGGACCCCCGTGCAGCGCATTGTCCCCGCACCATCGGGACAGTGATCAAGTTCAACCAGCAGCATGGGTGGGGCTTCATCAGAGACCACAACACCCCCGGCGACGTTTTTGTAACGCGCAGAGACGTTGAGTCCCATCTGCCGGAGGGTCACAGAGGTCGTGACCTCTACATCGGAGACGAGGTCACCTTCACCCGGCACAAGTGTGCCAAAGGACCTTACGCCCTCCACGTACACCGCCTGACGGAGGAGGAGTTGCGGTGCGAGGAGGAGGAGCAAGAGGACCCGGACGGGTCTGAAGTTACCACCAGCTACAAGCAAAGAGCAGGAGGAAGACGCCGTTGAGTGCGGCAGAGCAGTAGATGTAAATAGTTACCCGACCGGGTACCAAAGAAACTGTTGCTACATATATATAGTCCCCGTTGGGACCAGCTGATGTGAACTGTTTACCCGTTAACCCCTTAATCCCACAGGCTGAGGACTGTGAGCAGCCATTCCCTTTCCCTCCTTACCTGGCCGAGGACTGAGAGCGGCCAACTTCCCCTGTATATAGTTGCGCTTCCTAAAGCGCCCCCTACCGGTTTTATAGAAAACCAGTTTTTCTAAGAGACTGTCGCACTTTTCCCGGACACACGTTGCACAAGGGTCCGGAGGAGGAACCAGAAACAAGAGACGACGAGAAAGTTTTATCTGCTAAGATATGTTATTTATATAATGTTTTATATGTTTTAGATGTTTATAAAAATTTGTATGCTTTGGTGTTTATGTCTTACAGCCCGAGGACGTGCTGTGATTTACCAGGGGGGAATGTAGCACCCTGAGGATTCGGCTGCTACAGGGGTATTGCACCTCAACCCAGAGGTGTGATATTCCACTCCCGGGTAAGGATGGAGTGTGGATCTGAGCTCGGTAGGCTGCATGCACTACACACATCCCATTTCCGAGGAGCAGACCGACGGTACTCCCACTTAGAAATGTGCAGGTACGACCGAGTCTGTTCCTGGCTGGAGTGGGAGGGGGGGTGGTACATCCCAAGTAGTGTAGGGGCAGATAGGGGGAGCAGCCTGGGTAAAGTTAGGAGCTCATTGGGTGCTGGTCACCTGAGCTCACACATAGAGGGTGTATATAAGGTGGGCACCAACTAAGAACAGGGTCAGATGCAGAGAACAAGTCAGATGCAGAGAACAAGTTAGATGCAGAGAGAAAGCCAGGAGCAGAGGAGAAGGAAAGACCCAGAGTGAGAGAGGAGAGAGAGAGACCCAGAGGCACAGAAGAAAAGGACTCTAAGATCCCAAATTAAAACCCCGGGTGAAGAGTCGGCACAGGGTACCGGAACCCAAGCTGGTGGGGGTAAAAACATTCCCCAGCCAGAGACCGGAGACCGTGGGCAGCGTTTGCCATGGTCACCCACCACATCCACCCCGAAGGCACACCACATGAAGGGTCAGGGAACCCAAGGCCAAGGGTGTCCCAACAGAAGGCCCGAGGGAGCTGGACCTAGGTGGATCACTGGTGGGGACGGCCAGAGAACGGGACAGAAGGAGAGCTCAGGGCCACGCTCCGGACTTGTTTGGGGGTTGGCTGGATCCAGGACCTGGTGGACGCAGCACGGCTCGGGTGGTCACTCGGAGCTGGAGTGACCAGTACAACATCTGCAGTAAGTAAACACCCTTAACTGCACAACCCGACTCTGTCTTCACTGCCGTCTGCACTGCACCACCACAACCCCCATCCTCTGCACCTGTCCCCCCTGAGGCTATACCTCACCCGTTGGGGGTTATCCCACCAAGCTGCGCACCCACCATCAGCCTCAGCGGACCCTGCTGCAGCGGCGGCCACAGTGACCGCATCACAACGGGTGGCGTAGTCGACACAAAAGAACTCTTAATAACATCTGTAGGACTGCCACTTAACACTGAGTTTGACGCCCTGGGCACGGGCCGGGTCACAGCCGCTCGGAGACTACAACCCCCCATCTGATCCGGTGCCGGGTATTCCCCTCAAAAAGGAATATGTCCCAGGGGGCGCGTCACATGCGCAGTAGCATCTTTCGTTTGCCGAGAGATGCTGGTGCGCACGCGCAGGCGCCATTTTGCATTTGGAAAAATAATTTGGGTGCAGCAATATGGCGCCGCAATCCTGCTGACAGGTGCGCTTTAAAGGCGATCTTTCAGCAGGTTTTTGCCGTGTAATCTGAGGACAGAATAAGGTAGGGGCTTAGACAATATTTTCAGGGATGTGTCACTAATTAGGCTATGTGATGTTGTTTCAACACAATCGGTATTTTATCAGCAGGAGATCATCACTGCCCAGACTAGGTGCCACAGGAGACCTAGGGTAACCATGCCGCCTTCTCTGATAAGCAGCTCACTGTTAATAGACAATGTATATAGATAGCTGGGGTGTGAGCTGGGGCAGCTTCCTGCTACAACATCTAAAAATTCTGTGTCACAACTGAAATCAGGGTCTCTTCTTTTATATTATGCTGATCTCAGATGACGTAGCAAAAACATGGTGACAGATTCATTTTAATGAAATCTTAGTTTTGTGCCTTTTTGTAAATGCCATTTTCTAGTTGTTTTTATTGATTTTTATTGTTATCTATAATTTCCAGGCTATTTTTGATGGAAACCAAAGAAATGTTTGCCACATTTCTGTACTTGTGAACAGTGTCCCCTCTTTTTTTTAAGAAGTTCTATTCTTACTATGTCAATGCTATACTTTTTGCAAATTTTAAAATCTCCTATCACTTACAATCACCTGTGTACTTTAGTTTTGGTCTCCATTCTGACTTTTTTTTTATTTTATGTGCATTTCTTTTCTGCATACTTATTGTACAGATGCTTCATACTTATTATTCTACTTCTCTTCTCAACTGTTTTATTTCTTTCCAGTCCTGGACCCCTTGTATTTTTATTTGTATTTTTGGGCTATACTTATATGCAGATATTTGTCTACCTTTTTTTCCTTGTATATTTAACCCTCCGTCACATACAATATCGGTTCTAACGAGTTCACATACAATGTGACTGTCAAGCGCAGGCTAGAAAAATACCTATAATATCTAATGTTTGCAATTTCAGTGCTCTAAAAGTGATCAGTGACCTTCATAGGGATGTAATAAAAGAGACTACACATAATCAGGTGCAAAAAAAAACCATTTACTTAACATAAAACTAATAACTCTGAAATACAAACATTTCAAAACTCCCGCCAAATAGTCCCCAGTTCGACTCTGTCAAAAACCTGAATAAAGAAAATTTATGGAAACAAACTTAATTTTAAACTACCTTAAGTACTATTAAACACATATTCAATCAGAATTAGATCCTGAATAGTGTTGAGCCACCCCCGTAGTGTTAGAGTTCGGTTCGGTTCACCGAACACCCGTGTGTTCGCCGAACTGTTCGTCGAACTGTTCGTCGAACACCTTCGAACACCGTTAAAACCAATGGCAGGCAAACAAAAACACATAAGAACACATAGAAAACACCTTCAAAGGTGTCCAAAAGCTGAAAAACTGCTCAGAAGACACAACTAACACATGGAAAAGTGACAAGTACATATAGTCATGCGAAAAGAAAAGAGGTGGAGGAGTAAAAGGAGGGGGAGACACAGATATAGGCATGTCATGCCCTTCTAAAATCCAAAAAGTGAGAAGCCGACACGTTCAGTCCGCTCCTGCCCGTGCCACCTCCGTGTCGCCGGGTTTGTGCCAGAGCCGCGGTAAACCCTGACGGCCAGCCCACCTCTCCCAATACTGGTGCCTGTCCGCTGGTGGGTCGAGCGAGCCCCCCTGTGGTGGAGGCAGCTCTAAGCTTTTTAATTTAAATTGTCTCTCTAATTTGAATGAATACACTTTACAAGGATCTATTGGAGGGCAAGTCTCATGCCAGCAGCCGCGTAATTCCAGCTCCAGTAGCGTCCACTAAAGCTGCTGCAGTTAAAAAGCTTTTATAAGGATCGAGCTCGGCTGTCCACCGCAAGGCATCCTACTGCCAGTCCCAGCCCCTATGCCTTGGGGTGCCTCCTGATGCTCTTCACTGAGTATCCCGTGGTCCCGAAGCATTTCCTTTGAAAAAATTAAGTGTCCAAACTACAGGTCGTGTAGCATGCTTAACAGCCGGGATAATCCGCTGACTAGCAGACACTGCTAATAGGCACAAAGTATTTCCTGGGCTAGATGCAGTTAAAAATTTGTAATTAGATACTCTCGTTGGATGCTGAGAAAGCATTCCATAGAGTCTCCTGGCACGCCATATATGATTCTCTTAAAAAGCTTGGGGTAGGGGTCTAGGGGACCCTTTTATAGCCAAAATCACGGCCCTGTATCACAATATGTCACCTAGGCTGAAGATAAATGGAACTGTAGCACCCTGAGGGCTCGGTTGCTACAGAGGTATTGCACCTCACCCAGAGGTGTGATATCTCACTCTCAGGTAAGGATGGAGTGTGGATCAGGACCCGACACCTGCATGCATTACACCACATTGCCGTGGGGCAGGGCGACCAATATGCCCCTGAGATGGGCACGATAGTCCCTGTCCCTGGCTGGAGTGGGGGGAGGGAACACTGAGGAAGGGGAACCCTGTAGTGCAGGAGCAGGGAGGAAGCAGTTCCTGGGTGCATTGAGAAGGGAGTATAAAAGGTGGGCACCATCTTAGTTCAGTGCAGAGAAGTGTGAGCAGAAGTGGCAGGGAGCAGGGGCTCTGCATGAGCTCTGCTCCGGAGGTGGGCCTAGTAACAGAGGCCCAGGCCTGGAAGAGGAGCGGAGAAGGCTCCAGGAACGAGAAATGAAGGGATCCCAGGGGTGCGGATGGGCGAGTCGCCACCGCACGCCCGAATCCACCTGGCAGGAGGGGTCAGGCCAAAGGGGGAGACCGGTCCCCGAAACTAGTGGAGGCAGGAAACGACCCTCAGCTAGAAACCGGAGGCTGTGACATTTTATGTGGCGCAGCCCCTCGCTACACCCGCTAGGAAGGCACCACATAGGGTCAGGGAAACTTGCGCCAAGTTTACCAAGAGGAGGCCCGAGGCAGCCAGACAGAAGGGTTGGTAAGAAAGGCCAGACAAAGGACACACAAAGGGGGCCCTGTGAAGCGCTCCAAAATTATCTGGGAGTTGTCTGAGCCCCTCACCTGGTGAGCACAGTACGACGTGGGCAGCCGTTACCTGCAGACGTGGTCTGGATAATAAGAACTGTGAGTAAAGGCCCTGGACTGCATCACTGACTCCGTGTCGTTACTGCTGCTGCCCTGCACCATCACCCCTATCCTCCGCATACACTGCCCTGAGGCTATACTCCTCCCGTGGGGAGTTATGCTACGCTCTGCTGCACCCACAACACCAGCCTCAGCGGTCTGCCCTGCAGCGGCGGTTCACTCTGACCGCAATCCACGGGTGGCATAATCGGACATTTAAACATCAAAACCACATAAATAGTTCCGCCACTGGTTTGACCACCCTGAGCCACGGAACCGGGTCGCCGCCACATAGACTACAACCACCAGCATCCACCAAAAAGGGTCCGGCTCCGGGTGTCCCAAGGCCCAGGGGGTGCATGGGAACATTTTCATCACCTTTCACAATCACCAATGGGACAAGGCAGGGATGTCCTCTGTCCCCTCTCTTATACATCCTAGTGACGGAGCACCTGCTCTCATCAATTCGCCATAACCCCAATATTAGGTGGATTGAGGTGGGAGGCACCGAGTACAAGTGCTCTCTATTTGCTGATGATGTCCTAGTATATATCACTCAATCACATGTATCCATCCATGCTGTTATGGCTGAAATAGATCACTTTGTTACATGGTCAAATTTTAAAATCAATGCAGCGAAGTCTGAGGCCCTCGATGTCTCCCTCCCCAAATCCATATAGGATTCCATCCAGTCCAACTTTCCCTTTGCCTGGCCCTCACAGGGTATCAAATACTTAGGAATTCCTATTCATAGAGACCTCTCCCATCTATGTTATCTTAATTTTGGGCCCTTTATTGAACAACTCCATACAGACCACGGTTGGCAAGTTAGAACTGTAAGATTCACTACGTGAACCACTGGTGTTTTGTGGAAAAGCACATGTACACTGTGTTCCAAATTATTATGCAAAAAGTGTTTAGGAGTGATAAGGGAAGAATTTGTTTGTTTGTCAGTTAAACTCATTGATGGTGATGTGTGTCAGGGCTCTTTATATCACTGTAAGCAATTGCAGACACCTGTGCTAATTAGTTTGGCAGGTGTGTCCAATGAAAAGCAAGACTACTTAAGAAGGCTGTCTCACATTATTAAGCAGCCTACATTTTCTGCCAAAATGGGAAAGGAAAAGGATGTGTCGGATGCTGAGAAGCATCAAATTGTGGAGTGTTTAGGTCAAGGCATGACTACAATCAACATTGTGCGATGATCAGGATGAAGTGTCTTGGCAATCAAGAAGTATGTAGCTGATTCACAGTACACACGTGTGCGTGCTGATAAGGGCAAATTGAGGACTCTTTCCTACAGGCAATTACGTCAGGTTAAAAGAGCAGCGGCAAAAAAGCCTTGTCATAGCAGCAGACAAGTTTTTGAAGCTGCTGGTGCCTCCAACGTCCCCCGAACAACAAGATGCAGGGTCCTTCAGAGGTTTGCAGCTGTGCATACGCCATCCTGTCGACCTCCTCTATCCACTTCACACAAGAAGAAACGGCTCCAGTGGGCCAAACATTACATGAAGACTGATTTCAAAACTGTTTTGTTCACGGATGAGTGCCGTGCAGCGCTCGATGGTCCAGATGGATGGAGTGGAGGATGGCTGGTTGATGGACACCCCACGCAAACACGGCTACAGCGCCAACAAGGAGGAGGTGGAGTAATGTTTTGGGCTGGAATCATGGGGAGAGAGATTGTCGGCCCCTTTAGGATCCCTGAAGGCGCTAAAGATGAACTCCATAATGTATGTGGATTTTCTCAAACAGCACTTCCTGCCATGGTTCAAGAAGAAGAACCGTGTATTTCACAGCAAGATCATTTTTTTGCATGATAATGCACCATCTCATGCTGCACATAAAACATCTGCATCTCTGGCTGATATGGGCATAAAAGGGAACAAACTTATGGTGTGACCCCCATGCTCCCCTGACCTCTACACCATTCAGAACCTCTGGAGCATCATCAAAAGAAGTGCCTATGATGGCGGGAGGCAGTTCACATCTAAGCAACAGCTCTGGGAGGGTATTCTGTCCTCATGCAAAACAATTGAAGCAGAAACCATCCAAAACCTGACAAATTCAATGGACGAGAGAGTTCAGAAGCTCCTTTCGAACAAGGGGTCCTATGTGAAAATGTAACATCACCTAGAATAAAGTTTTGAGTTGAAAACTGTTTGATTTCAGTTTCTTATAACCTGCTAATGCTTATAATTTCAAAAATGACCATTTTTTTGGTCTTTATTAAAATGAAAAGGTTGATCGAAAAGTTTGGGGGATCTAAGAGTGTGGCAACCCAGTAGTCATGATTACTTCGAATTCTGACAATATGAGGGTCATGTTGCAGGTAGTGCAGCAAGAAGGCACTTATGTGTCTTGCGCATCTCGGAGCCCCAAAATTATTTTCCGGGCTAGATGCAGCTAAAAATTATTATTAATTTTAAATCTGGTGGAGCTTATTATAGATGGCCTAATAGAATCAGTGCTGCACACTGCTACAAAGCCCAAATTATTTTCCAGCCAAGATACAGATAAACATGATTAGTAATTTGAAAGCTTAAAATGGTTGGTAGGGTGATTTTAACCAATCATCAAGCTTTTACTCTCTCCAGGATGACACAGGGGTAGAAAAGTCGTTTCGGATCCATGATTTGTTCATCTTTATGAACGTGAGTCTGTCTACATTATCAGTGGAGAGCCGCGTGCTCTGTCAGCACACCACCAGCAGCACTGAACACACGTTCAGACAGAACACTAGCTGCGGGGCATGACAAGATCTCCAAGGCGTAAGTGGCTAGCTCCGGCCATTTATTCAGATTGGAAGCCCAAAAGGAGCAAGAGTCCAGTGACACAGTCATGGCTTCAGTGTTTACTTGGAGATACTCCTGTACCATCGTCTCTAGGCGTTGACTATGTGTCAGACTTCTTGTCTCCTGTGGCCTTGCAAAGGATGGGCTAAAAAAGTGGTGAAATGATTCCGCAAAATTGATGTTACCAGCAGATACTGTGGTTCTGTTACGGTTTGAGTGCTGTACACTTGACGGTCCCACGGTTGGCAAGTTGGAACTGTGAGATTCGCTACGTGCACCACTGGTGTTTTGTGGAAAAGCACATGTAAGATTCTGCAACAGTCTCTGCTGATACTCCTGCATGCGTGCATCCCTTTCTATGGCAGGAATAATTTCTGCAAATTTACTTTTGTACCAGGGATCTAACAGTGTGGCAACCCAGTAGTCAGGATTATTTCTAATTCTCACAATTCGAGGGTCATGTTGCAGGTAGTGCAGCAAGAAGGCACTCATGTGTGTTGCGCATCCAGGAGCACCAAGTCCCTGTTGTGTTGGTGGCGAGGTAACAATCATGCTTCCTTCCTCTGTCCTCTCCCCCAAACCTCGCACAACAGAAATGTGATCAAGGTCTCCCTCATCTGATGAGTCTTCCATCAGTTCGTCCTCCACTTCTTCCTGGGCTCCTGCACCTTCCTCACTAGTTTGGCTGCTACCATGCGCCCTGGTAAAACCATCTCCCCCACCCTCACATGCCTGCCGCCTTGGTGCTGCCGACCGTCTGGACCTTGCAGATGTTAGCCCTTCCGCATTCAACTCCTCCTCCTCTACTTCCTCCACCTCCTCTTGTGCCACCACCTGACTCCGAATTCTGTTTAACATGTGCTCCAGCATGTAAATCACCGGAATAGTCATGCTGATAATGGCATCGTCAGCACTAAACATCTTCGTCGCCATTTCAAAACTGTGCAGAAGGGTGCATAGGTCCCTGATCTGAGACCACTCCTCCAGCGTGATTTGCCCCACCTCTGGATCTCGTTGGCCCAGGCTATACGTCAGAACGTATTGCACCAGGGCTTGTCGGTGCTGCCACAGTCGCTGCAACATGTGCAGAGTTGAATTCCACCGGGTAGGCACATCGCATTTTAGCCGGTGAAGTGGCAGGCCCAACGACTTCTGTAGAGATGTAAGTCGCTGAGCTGCGGGATGCGAACGGCGGAAGTGAGCACACAGCGACCGTGCCCTCTGCAGAAGGCCATCTAGTCTGGGATAGTGGGCTAAAAATTGCTGGACAACCAGGTTCAACACATGAGCCATACAAGGCACGTGTGTGACATTGCCCCGGCGAAGGGCCGCACCCAGGTTTGCAGCATTGTCGCACACGGCCTTCCCTGGTTTCAGGTCCAGTGGAGACAACCATTCATGAAATTGGTTCTCCAGAGCTGACCACAACTCCTCAGCTGTGTGACTCACATTTCCCAGACATTTCAAAGTAAAAACCGCCTGATGACGTTGAGCCCTACTGCCAGCATAGTAAGGAGGTGTGCAGGATCCCTTCTGCGCAGTTAGAAAGCTTGTGGCATGACCAGACATGCTTTGGGTGCAGGTGGAAGACCGAGAGGAGGTTGAGGAGGCAGAAGCAGTGGAGGAACTTTGACATAAAGAGGATTGACGCACAACTCGTGGGGACGGCAAGACTTGGACAGCAGCCCCTTGTCCTGCTGTCACCATAGTTACCCAATGCCCAGTCAGCGACATGTAACGCCCCTGTCCATGCCTACTCGTCCAAGTGTCTGTGGTGAAATGCACCCTGTCACACACAGAGTTTCTCAAAGAAGCGGTGATGTTGTGTGCGACATGCTGGTGGAGCGCAGGCACACCTTTCTTTGAGAAGTAGTGCCGACTGGGCATCTGGTACTGGGGCACTGCGACGGAAATAAGGTCTCGAAAATCCTCTGTGTCCACCAGGCGGAAAGGCAGCATTTCTGTAGCCAAGAGCTTGCAGATGGTAAAATTCAACCTTTTAGCTTTCTCATGGCTAGGAGGAAATGGTCTTTTTCTTGTCGACATCTGAGGAACCGAGGGCTGGCTATTGTGCTTAGACGGGGTTGATAAGGGTGTCCCCGGCAAACTGCCGGTCTGTGAGGAAGATGCAGGCGGACATGTTAGGTTGCCTTGATCCAAAGGTGGTGCTATCGATGTCGGACAGCGCTCAACACCAGCTGGTGTTACCACCTCCAAAGAAAATGATGACCTGCCAATCACGCTGGCTGTTGCGGGTAAAGAGGTGGCAGGTCTGCGCCCCAAAACAGGTGTGACTGCTGTCCCCCCAGTCACAGAGGATGAAGAGGCCACGGATGCACAAGATATGGCAGACGGTGGTTGGCCCGGCCGGCTAGGCCGCATTGTAGCACACTGAGCTTCCCACTGCAACTTATGCTTCATGTCCATGTGCCGGTTCATGCATGAAGTACTCAAACTATGTATTTTTTGGCCTCTACTTAGCATTTGCTGACAAATGTTACAGATAACACGAGTTGGGTCATCTTTATCGATCTGAAAAAATGCCCAGGCTATGCAAGGCTTAGCACCCATGTGACCTGAAGAGCCACCACGACTTGTGGTGAGAGGCCGAGTTGTGTTTGAGGATGCAGTTGTTGACGTGCTTCCAGTACTACGTCTCTGTCCAGGAAGGCGCAACCTGACCTCGTCGTCACTAGCATCTTCCTCCACCTCCTCTGCTGACCTCATCTCTTGGCTGACTGTGGGTTGACAGTAAGTGGGATCTCCAACCTCATCATCATCACCCTGTGCGTTATCACACCCGTCGTCCTCAGAGCCAACCTGTTCCTGCCCTGACAAAAAACTAAAGTTGTCGCTCCAATCAGGTATTTGAGTCTTATCATCGTCTTCCTCATTGTCTCCACCAACAGGAGTTACAGTTTGGGAATGAGGGTCTACATTATGGTCAGAACCTTCTGCGTCTGGTCCTGGATCCGACTCATAAAGATTCTGGGCATCAGTGCAGATCATTTCCTCGTCTGGATTCACAGAAGCGCTGGAGTCGACCTCTGATTCCCAGGCTATAGTATGAGTAAACAGCTCTGCAGACTCAACCATCTGTTCTACCTCATACTCAGACGGGCAGCTGGAGATTTGGGAGCTGTGAGGAAGCAAGTGCGATTGGGGTGACACCTTTGAGGACTGGAGTATTTGTGATGTTGAAGTTGATGTGGAGGAGAGCCCACTTAAAGGAGCACTTGATATCCGTTGAAGCACCTGCTGTTTTTGTGCCTCATCTGGAATTTGTAGTGATTGGCGTGGCCGTAAGAAAGGGATCTTATCACATTGTCCGCTAAAAGAAGTAGACATTTTAGTTTGGCTGGAAGATGGTCTTTCTTCTGCAGATGTTACTGTTGCTTTAACACCTACCCCACGGACACAACCTTTTTTCCCCTTCCCAACACGCCTATTCCACTTTCCACCAGCAGCAGGCCTTTTTCCACTCATTTTGGTGGTTAACTAATTCACAACTCTGGAGTTGTTTGCACAAAAAAACAATGGATGGGAACCGAGCAGAGCTGAGTGGCCAAACTGTGGTATTAGGCCAAAACTATTGGCTGGGTTAGATGCAGATAAAAATTATATTCAATTTGCAACCTGATGGAGGTCAGTATAGATGGACTAATAGAACAAGTCCCACACACAGCTAGAAGCCCAAATATTTTTTCAGAGCTAGATGCAGACAAAAAATTATTTTTAATTTGCAACCTGATGGAGGTCAGTATATATGGACTAATAGAGAAAGTCCCACACACTGCTAGAAGGCCAAATATTTTTTCAGAGCTAGATGCAGAAAAAAATTATATTCAGTTTGCAACCTGATGGAGGTCAGTATAGATGGACTAATAGAACAAGTCCCACACACAGCTAGAAGGCCAAATATTTTTTCAGAGCTAGATGCAGATAAAAATTATTTTTAATTTGCAACCTGATGGAGATCAGTATAGATGGACTAATACAGAAAGTCCCACACACTGCCAGAAGGCCAAATATTTTTTCAGAGCTAGATGCAGAAAAAAATTATATTCAGTTTGCAACCTGATGGAGGTCAGTATAGATGGACTAATAGAACAAGTCCCACACACAGCTAGAAGCCCAAATATTTTTTCAGAGGTAGATGCAGAAAAAAATTATATTCAGTTTGCAACCTGATGGAGGTCTGTATAGATGGATTAATAGAACAAGTCCCACACACAGCTAGAAGCCCAAATATTTTTTCAGAGGTAGATGCAGAAAAAAATTATATTCAGTTTGCAACCTGATGGAGGTCTGTATAGATGGAATAATAGAACAAGTCCCACACACAGCTAGAAGCCCAATATTTTTTCAGAGGTTGATGCAGAAAAAAAATATATTCAGTTTGCAACCTGATGGAGGTCTGTATAGATGGACTAATAGAGAAAGTCCCACACACTGCTAGAAGGCCAAATATTTTTTCAGAGCTAGATGCAGACAAAAAATTATTTTTAATTTGCAACCTGATGGAGGTCAGTATAGATGGACTAATAGAGAAAGTCCCACACACTGCTAGAAGGCCAAATATTTTTTCAGAGCTAGATGCAGATATAAATTATTTTTAATTTGCAACCTGATGGAGGTCAGTATAGATGGACTAATAGAGAAAGTCCCACACACTGCTAGAAGGCCAAATATTTTTTCAGAGCTAGATGCAGAAAAAAATTATATTCAGTTTGCAACCTGATGGAGGTCAGTATAGATGGACTTATAGAACAAGTCCCACACACAGCTAGAAGGCCAAATATTTTTTCAGAGGTAGATGCAGATAAAAATTATTTTTAATTTGCAGCCTGATGGAGGTCAGTATAGATGGACTAATAAAGAAAGTCCCACACACTGCTAGAAGGCAAAATATTTTTTCAGAGCTAGATGCAGACAAAAAATTATTTTGAATTTGCAACCTGATGGAGGTCAGTATAGATGGACTAATAGAGAAAGTCCCACACACTGCTAGAAGGCCAAATATTTTTTCAGAGCTAGATGCAGATAAAACTTATTTTTAATTTGCAACCTGATGGAGGTCAGTATAGATGGACTAATAGAGAAAGTCCCACACACTGCTAGAAGGCCAAATATTTTTTCAGAGCTAGATGCAGAAAAAATTATATTCAGTTTGCAACCTGATGGAGGTCAGTATAGATGTACTAATAGAACAAGTCCCACACACAGCTAGAAGCCCAAATATTTTATCAGAGGTAGATGCAGATAAAAATTATTTTTAATTTGCAACCTGTTGGAGGTCAGTATAGATGGACTAATAGAGAAAGTCCCACACACTGCTAGAAGGCCAAATATTTTTTCAGAGCTAGATGCAGACAAAAAATTATTTTGAATTTGCAGTGTGATGGAGGTCAGTATAGATGGACTAATATAACAAGTCCCATACACTGCTAGAAGGCCAAATATTTTTTCAGAGCTAGATGCAGAAAAAAATTATATTCAGTTTGCAACCTGATGGAGGTCAGTATAGATGGACTAATAGAACAAGTCCCACACACTGCTAGAAGCCCAAATATTTTTTCAGAGCTAGATAGAGAAAAAAATTATATTCAATTTGCAACCTGATGGAGGTCAGTATAGATGGACTAATAGAATGATGCTATGCCCAAAAGATTTTACTTCACTAGGTGCAGTAAAAAAATTGGTATTCTATACACAGGTGGTATATCTTGCAACACAGATAGGCTACTCCACTGACTAACACACTCTGCAATAGGCCAAAAAGGATTAGCTTTGCTAGATTCAGCCAAATGCTGTGAAAAAAACTTGCACAGCACTGGCACAGACCTGCCTGGCAAAAACTGATAGGAACTGATGTAACCTAGTCCTGAAAAGGACTGCAATTACAATTAGTCTTTACTCCCACAATCTATCTATTTAAGAGCACAGACCTGCCTGATAAAAGTCGTAGGAAATGCTGTAACCTAGTCCTTAAAAGGACTGCAATCACAACTATTCCCTACTCCCAAGCTATCTGTAGATTTGTGCGAAAATTGGCTTGAAATTAACAAGGTATAGCGCACACAGCAACAGCGGTGCCGTCTAACACGCAGCTGCAGCAGTGAGAAAATGGTGGCGACGGGGAAAATGGCTTGGTCTTATAGGGCAAGGACATGTGACATACACTGCCAATGACACATGCCCTTGCTTGTGTGAAAAAAAGCACTTCGCTCCGTGTGTGCGCTGCTGATAGGCTGACAGATTGCACCTCCCCACTGTAAATGCGGGAAAGAGATAAAAAAATGGAGATCTTCATTATTCCTGCAGAGATCCATCCCCTGCCCCTCCCCCCACCCCGCTGTACACTCAAACTGCGTATTAACATTAATTTTCATCATTACTGAGAAAAAATCCAGTTATGATTTTGGTGCACGAACAGTTATTGAACATAACCTCGAACAGCCGAATTTTTCTCAAATCGTTCGTGTTCGCCGAACAGCTCGAACACCGCCCAAAACAGCTCGAATTTGAGATTGGCGAACAGTTCGAGTCGAACAACGCTCATCTCTAATCCTGAAGTTTCCCCAGAAAAATTACACTAGCAGAGCAAAGAGCAAGAATTACACATCATTTTTGCATGTGTCAGGCAGATTGCATTATGACATTTGTGACATACATAATTAGAAAGCCTTCTGATTCCGCTTTCCGTGGTGCAGGTGGTGCATCTCCTTCTTTTGGGAGGTGGTGCAGGTGGTGAATTTTCACTATCATCTTCTGGGCGGAATCTTTTGAGCTGAACTTGAAGGCGAGAGGGGATACCGATTGTTTTCATACTTCTCCTGCGTAGCTCTCCAAGCACTAGTTCATGGGCCAATTTTTTCAGATAGAATCGTCTACGGAGTGGTTCAAGCTTGTTTTCAAGGTAAATGACTTGTGAATTTATACCACCCAAATTCAACATAGCAAAAAATATGACCATTGGCCAGCGTTTGGTGTTTCTGCTGACGTTGAAAGTTGAGCACATCTGATCAGCTGTATCAACACCCCCTTTGGTTGCATTATAAAATGTAATTATCTCGGGGTTTTTTTGTGCCTCTGTCCCAGGATCGATGGCATCATCATCATGAAGTGTTGATAGAAGAAGTACAATTTATTTTGCTTGTGGTACATAGGAAACCAAAACCTTTCCATTATGGAATGCAAGCATACTGCTGTACTGTTGTCTCCCTTTCACACTTACAAACTGTGTAGGCAATTCTTTTTTATTTTTTCTTACAGTTCCGACATATGAAAGCTTCTGCATTTTCAGATAATCAATCAGATCACAATTTGAAAACCAATTGTCAGCTGTTATATTGCGACCCGATCCAAATAAGGGCTCAGCCAGTCTTTTTACAACATCACTGGGTTTGTTGCTGACACAGTAAGGACCTTCTGGTTGTTTTCCTGCATAAACTTCCAGGTTGTAAGTGTAGGTCTTACTGGCATCAACAAGGGCATACATTTCTATTCCATATTTGTTAGGCTTTGATGGAATATATTGACGAAAGGCACATTTACCACGAAAACCTGGGAGCATTTCGTCAATAGTGAGATTCTCCCCAGGGCAATAGCTTTTTTTACAGTTTTCAACAAATTTTTGGAATATATCACGAATTGGAGCAAGTCGGTCATGTGCTTTACGTTCGGTTCGGGTAGTTCTGTCTTCAAACCGAAGGCAACGAATTAGAAGCTTGAATCTGTTTATGGACATAACAAGGCCAAATTTTTCAACTACATCCCCATCTTTACTCCAAAGTTCCTCCAAACTTAGCCTATTTGCCCTATAAGCTCCTGCAAGGTATAATAATCCAAAAAAAGCACGCAGTTCTATTTCATCTGTGGCCTTGATGGTTCTGTTGCAGATGAACTTGTCCTTTATAATGTCTATATATTGGTTGGTATATGTGACAATAGAGTCCAGAATGTCATCTGTGAATAAACTATTCCAGCATTCAACTGCAGTTTTTGCATTACTTGCAGTTCCTATAACTGCAGGAAGGTGAGTAATAATGTTTTGAGGTTCCCTACGTTTTTTCTGGAGTGGCTTCTTGTTCCATTGTTTTTTTTTTATCTTTTCCCATATAATAAGATTCTACATCTTTATCCTCATCACTGTCACCATCTTGCTATGTTTCAGAATCCACTTCACATACTTCCACCTCACCATGAGAATCAATCTCACTTTCCTCTCCTAAATCCTCATTCAGTGTGGGGTCTGCATCATCTAACAGCATGTTTGTTACTTCCTCAACATCAAGGTTTTATGACAATTTCAGCAGATAATCTGAAGCAAGAGAAGGAATATGTGTTAGGAAACTACTGTATATGCCTGAGCAGCACACTTTCTTTTTTAATCTGCCTTATTTCTATTAAATATCCTCACACTTTGTGCTATACATTCATAAAACAAGCTAAATAAACAATTGTGATGAATAAAAACATAAAATACCAACCTTATTGAGTGTGACGTGTTCACATACAATGAGCCTGAGGGATTAGCGCAGTTATATCTGTCCTCCTGAAGTTCTGCAATCCAAATGTGGTATGAGGTTTCACAGAGCTGCTAGAGACAGGAGACTACCTGGAGGGAGGGGATTTCCTCACAATCTGGTGAGGAAGGAGAAATGAAAGTAAAAGAGATGTGCCTGTCAGGCCTATTGTATGTGACGGAGGGTTAAGGTGTTGCAACTATCATCATCCTATATTTTTTCATCCATTAGTTATTTATTGGTATGGCATTTTATCTGGACATTATTGGATACCACTTGAGTATGTATTAAGGGTCTTTCACACGCCAGTGTTTCGAGCACGTGTGGTGACTAAAGTTGAGCCACCCCTGTAGTGTTCGAGTTTGGTTCAGTTTGTCGAACACCCGTATGTTCGCCGAACTGTTCGTCGAACTGTTCGTCGAACACCTTCGAACACCTTTAAAACCAATGGCAGGCAAACAAAAACACATAAGAACACATAGAAAACACATAGAAAACACTTCAAAGGTGTCCAAAAGCTGACAAACTGCTCAGAAGACACAACTACCACATGAAAAAGTGACAAGTACATATAGTCATGCGAAAAGAAAAGATGTGGAGGAGTAAAAGGAGGGGGAGACACAGATATAGGCATGTCATGCCCTTCTAAAACCAAAAAAGTGCGAAGCCGACACGGCCTGTCCGTTCCTGCCTGTGCGACCTCCGTGTCGCCGGATTTGTGCCAGAGCTGCGGTGGACCCTGGCGGCCGGCCCCCCTCACCCAATACTGGTGCCTGTCCGCTGGTGGGTCGAGCGAGCCCCCCTGCGGTGGAGGCAGGTCTAAGCTTTTTATTTTAAATTGTCTCTCTAATTTGAATGAGTACACTTTAAATCCATTTACAAGGATCTATTGGAGGGCAAGTCTGATGCCAGCAGCCGCGGGATTCCAGCTCCAGTAGCGTCCACTAAAGCTGCTGCAGTTAAAAAGCTTTTATAAGGATCGAGCTTGGCTGTCCACCGCAAGGCGTCCTACCGTCAGTCCCAGCCCCTGTGCCTTGGGGTGCCTCTCGATGCTCTTCACTGAGTGTCCCAGGGGCCCGAAGCATTTCCTTTGAAAAAATTAAGTGTCCAAACTACAGGTGGTGTAGCTTGCTTAACAGCTGGGATAATCAGCTGACTAGCAGACGCTGCTACTAGGCACAAAGTATTTCCTGGGCTAGATGCAGTTAAAAATTTGTAATTAGATACTCTCGTTGGATGCTGAGAAAGCATTCCATAGAGTCTCCTGGCACGCCATATATTATTCTCTTAAAAAGCTTGGGGTAGGGGTCTAGGGGACCCTTTTATAGCCAAAATCACGGCCCTGTATCGCAATACGTCACCTTCGCTGAAGATGAATGGAACATTTTCATCACCTTTAATAATCACCAATGGGACAAAGCAGGGATGTCCTCTGTCCCCTCTCTTATACATCCTAGTGACGGAGCACCTGCTCTCATCAATTCGCCATAACCCCAATATTAGGTGGATTGAGGTGGGAGGCACCGAGTACAAGTGCTCTGCATTTGCTGATGATGTCCTAGTATATATCACTCAATCACATATATCCATCCCTGCTGTTATGGCTGAAATAGATCACTTTGTTACATGGTCAAATTTTAAAATCAATGCAGCGAAGTCTGAGGCCCTCAATGTCTCCCTCCCCAAATCCATACAGGATTCCATCCAGTCCAACTTTCCCTTTGCCTGGCCCTCACAGGGTATCAAAAACTTAGGAATTCGTATTCATAGAGACCTCTCCCGTCTATGTTATCTTAATTTTGGGCCCTTTATTGAACAACTCCATACATACCACGGTTGGCAAGTTAGAACTGTAAGATTCACTACGTGAACCACTGGTGTTTTGTGGAAAAGCACATGTACACTGTGTTCCAAATTATTATGCAAAAAGTGTTTAGGAGTGATAAGGTAAGAATTTTTTTGTTTGTCAGTTAAACTCATTGATGGTGATGTGTGTCAGGGCTCTTAATATCACTGAAAGCAATTGCAGACACCTGTGCTAATTAGTTTGGCAGGTGTGTCCAATGAAAGGCAAGACTACTTAAGAAGGCTGTCCCACATTATTAAGCAGCCTACATTTTCTGCCAAAATGGGAAAGAAAAAGGATGTGTCGGCTGCTGAGAAGCAACAAATTGTGGAGTGTTTAGGTCAAGGCATGACTACAATCAACATTGCCAAGACACTTCATCCTGATCATTGCACAATCAAGAAGTATGTAGCTGATTCACAATACACACGTGAGCGTGCTGATAAGGGCAAATTGAGGACTCTTTCCTACAGGCAATTACGTCAGGTTAAAAGAGCAGCGGCAAAAAAGCCTTGTCATAGCAGCAGACAAGTTTTTGAAGCAGCTGGTGCCTCCAACGTCCCCCGAACAACAAGATGCAGGGTCCTTCAGAGGTTTGCAGCTGTGCATAAGCCATCCTGTCGACCTCCTCTATCCACTGTACACAAGCAGAAACTGCTCCAGTGGGCCAAACAATACATGAAGACTGACTTCAAAACTGTTTTGTTCACCGATGAGTGCCGTGCAACGCTCGATGGTCCAGATGGATGGAGTGGAGGATGGCTGGTTGATGGACACCCCATGAAAACATGGCTACGGCGCCAACAAGGAGGAGGTGGAGTAATATTTTGGGCTGGAATCATGGGGAGAGAGATTGTTGGCCCCTTTAGGATCCCGGAAGGGGTAAAGATGAACTCCATAATGTATGTGGAGTTTCTCAAACAGCACTTCCTGCCATGGTTCAAGAAGAAGAACCGTGTATTCCACAGCAAGACCATTTTCATGCATGATAATGCACCGTCTCATGCTGCACATAACACATCTGCATCTCTGGCTGATATGAGCATAAAAGGGGACAAACTTTTGGTGTGACCCCCATGCTCCCCTGACCTCAACCCCATTGAGAACCTCTGGAGCATCATCAAAAGGAGTGTCTATGATGGCGGGAGGGAGTTCACATCTAAGCAACAGCTCTGGGAGGGTATTCTGTCCTCATGCAAAACAATTGAAGCAGAAAGCATCCAAAACCTGACAAATTCAATGGACGAGAGAGTTCAGAAGCTCCTTTCGAACAAGGGGTCCTATGTGCAAATGTAACATCACCTAGAATAAAGTTTTGAGTTGAAAACTGTTTGATTTCAGTTTCTAATATCCTGCTAATGCTTATAATTTCAAAAATGACCATTTTTTTGTTCTTTATTAAAATGAAAAAGTTGATCGAAGAGTGTGGGGGATCTAAGAGTGTGGCAACCCAGTTGTCAGGATTATTTCGAATTCTGACAATTTGAGGGTCATGTTGCAGGTAGTGCAGCAAGAAGGCACTTATGTGTCTTGCGCATCTAGGAGCCCCAAAATTATTTTCCGGGCTAGATGCAGCTAAAATTATTATTAATTTGAAAGCTGGTGGAGCTTAGTATAGATGGCCTAATAGAATCAGTACTCCAAACTGCTACAAGGCCAAAATTATTTTACAGGCAAGATACAGATAAACATGATTTTTATTAATAACACTGGTGTACAAAAAAAAACATTTCTGGCATGGACTTTAAGAACAGTTTTAGACTAATTTGAGGGTGCTGAATTCAAATCTGATCTTATAATTTCTCTATCACATCACGTTTTTGCGATATAGGTATATAGCCCATTTTCAATAATTCCAAGAAAAATATAAGTAGTGTATGAAAAGTGACAGTTTATACGGTTCACTAAGGTAAATTTAGTTTTAATTTAGTTTCCCAATAAATGTGAGAATATCTTTGTTTTCTTTGAACATGCATAATTCCCATTTGTTATGATAAGAAAGTAAAAAAACAGTTTTCAAACACCCTTGTTTTCTGTGCTACTGGGACAGTAGAGCTACAGCAGAGCATTGGGTGAAAACTGAATGGCCTCAGCAACAGAGTTTGGCATCTGGCGATAAGAATGTCATCCATGATCCTCTGGTGGATAGGAAGAACATTGTCTTTCCTCCCTTGCACATAAAACTTGGATTGATGAAGCAGTTCGTCAAAGCTCTCAATCACAGTGGAGAATGCTTTAACTATGTATGTTCAACTTTTCCTGGTCTTAGTGAAGAGAAGAAAAAGGCTGGAATATTTGATGTACCTCAAATAAGAACACTTATGAGAGACCCAAACTTTATCACATCAATGAATGAGACAGAAGAAAGAGCTTGGAATGCATTTTGTAATGTGGTGCAGAATTTTCTAGGGAAAAAGAAAGCAGACAACTATGAAGAGATTGTGGAAGAGCTACTAATGAGTCTGCAAAATCTTGGATGTAGAATGAGTATCAAGATTCACTATTTACACAGCCATTTGGACTTTTTTCAAGAGAACCTTGAGGATGTGAGCGAGGAACAAGGGGATCGTTTTCATCAGGACATTAAAACAATAGAAGAACGGTATCAAGGCCAGTGGGACTCACATATGATGGCTGACTATTGCTGGAGCTTGATGAGAGACAACCCAGAAGCTGTACATCACAGATCAGCCAAGAAAAGAAAGTTCAAATAACTGCCATTTGCCATTCATCTGTGTGCCATATATATGTGTTTTTATATTTTGCAGTTTAATTTTGTAAGTATATTTGATTTGCTGTACACAGACTTTGTAATTTTTGTTATTCCTTGATTAAAAATATACAAAATGTAGTAATGAAAATCATGAGGTTTTTATCAAAAAGCATTCGATAGGAGTAATTTCCATCAAAAATATCTCGAAATCCAGATGTGATAGCCAAAAATGGAGTTCGTATTAGTAATCAGCAGCCAAAATTGACTTAAAATATGTTTTAAAACCTTTTGACCGATAAATTGCGTTGACCAGTGTCATTTCAAATCTGGTGAAGCTTAGTATAGATGGCCTAATAGAATCAGTACTGCAAACTGCTACAAGGTCCAAATTATTTTTCAGCCAAGATACAGATAAACATGATTAGTAATTTTAAATCTGGTGGAGTTTAGTATAGATGGCCTAATAAAATCAGTACTGCAAACTGCTACAAGGCCCAAATTATTTTCCAGCCACGGTACAGATAAACATGATTAGTAATTTTAAATCTGGTGGAGTTTAGTATAGATGGCCTAATAGAATCAGTACTGCAAACTGCTAC
Organism: Phyllobates terribilis; assembly: GCF_046119375.1. Lineage (NCBI taxonomy): Eukaryota > Metazoa > Chordata > Amphibia > Anura > Dendrobatidae > Phyllobates > Phyllobates terribilis. The sequence continues at coordinate 291,679,077 of NW_027362761.1, forward strand.
AAGGCACAAATTATTTTCCAGCCAAGATACAGATAAACATGATTAGTAATTTGAAAGCTGGTTGGTGAGGTGATTTTAACAAATCATCAAGCTTTATCTCTCCCCAGGATGACACAGGGGTTGAAAAGTCCTTACGGATCCATGATTTGTTCATCTTTATGAACGTGAGTCTGTCTACATTATCAGTGGAGAGCCGCTTGCGCTTATCTGTCAGCACACCACCAGCAGCACTGAACACACATTCAGACAGAACGCTGGCTGCGGGGCATGACAAGATCTCCAAGGCGTAAGTGGCGAGCTCCGGCCATTTATCCCGATTGGAAACCCAAAAAGAGCAAGGGTCCAGTGACACAGTCATGGCTTCAATGTTTACTTGGAGATACTCCTGTACCATCGTCACTAGGCGTTGACTATGTGTCAGACTTCTTGTCTCCTATGGCCTTGCAAAGGATGGGCTAAAAAAGTGGTGAAATTATTCCGCAAAATTGATGTTACCAGCAGATACTGTGGTTCTGTTCTGTTTTGAGTGCTGAACACTCGACGGTCCCACGGTTGGCAAGTTGGAACTGTGAGATTCACTACGTGCACCACTGGTGTTTTGTGGAAAAGCACATGTAAGATTCTGCAACAGTCTCTGCTGATACTCCTGCATGCATGCATCCCTTTCTATGGCAGGAATAATTTCTGCAAGTTTACTTTTGTACCGGGGATCTAACAGTGTGGCAACTCAGTAGTCAGGATTATTTCTAATTCTCCCAATTCGAGGGTCATGTTGCAGGTAGTGCAGCAAGAAGGCACTCATGTGTCTTACGCATCCAGGAGCACCAAGTCCCTGTTGTGTTGGTGGCGAGGTAACAATCATGCTTCCTTCCTCTGCCCTCTCCCCCAACCTCGCACAACAGAAATGTGATCAAGGTCTCCCTCATCTGGTGAGTCTTCCATCAGTTCGTCCTACACTTCTTCCTGGCTCCTGCACCTTCCTCACTAGTTTCTAGTTTGGCTGCTACCATGCGCCCTGGTAAAACCATTTCCCCCACCATCACATGCCTGCCGCCTTGGTGCTGCCGACTGTCTGGACCTTGCAGATGTTACCCCATCCGCATACAAATCCTCCTCCTCTACTTCCTCCACCTCCTCTTGTGCCACCACCTGACTTCGAATTCTGTTTAACATGTGCTCCAGCATGTAAATCACCGGAATAGTCATGCTGATAATGGCATCGTCAGCACTAAACATCTTCGTCGCCATTTCAAAACTGTGCAGAAGGGTGCATAGGTCCCTGATCTGAGATCACTGCTCCAGCGTGATGTGCCCCACCTCTGAATCTCGTTGGCCCAGGCTATACATCAGAACGTATTGCACCAGGGCTTGTCGGTGCTGCCACAGTTGCTGCAACATGTGCAGAGTTGAATTCCACCGGGTAGGCACATCGCATTTTAGCCGGTGAAGTGGCAGGCCCAATGACTTCTGTAGAGATGTAAGTCGCTGTGCTGCGGGATGCGAACGGCGGAAGTGAGCACACAGCGACCGTGCCCTCTGCAGAAGGCCATCTAGTCCGGGATAGTGGCTTAAAAATTGCTGGACAACCAGGTTCAACACGTGAGCCATACAAGGCACGTGTGTGACATTGCCCCGGCGAAGGGCCGCACCGAGGATTGCAGCATTGTCGCACACGGCCTTCCCTGGTTTCAGGTCCAGTGGAGACAACCATTCATGAAACTGGTTCTCCAGAGCTGACTACAACTCCTCAGCTGTGTGACACACATTTCCCAGACATTTCAAAGTAAACTCCGCCTGATGACTTTGAGCCCTGCTGCCAGCAAAGTAAGGAGGTGTGCAGGATCACTTCTGCGCAGTTAGAAAGCTTGTGGCATGACCAGACAGGCTTTGGGTGCAGGTCGAGGACCGAGAGGAGGTTGAGGAGGCAGAAGCAGTGGAAGAACTTCGAGATAAAGAGGATTGATGCACAACTCGTGGGGACGGCAAGACTTGGACAGGAGCCCCTTGTCCTGCAGTCACCATAGTTACCTAGTGCCCAGTCAGCGACATGTAACGCCCCTGTCCATGCCTACTCATCCAAGTGTCTGTGGTGAAATGCACCCTGTAACACACAGAGTTTGTCAAAGAAGCGGTGATGTTGTGTGTGACATGCTGGTGGAGCGCAGTGTAACGGGTCCGGGAGGCGGAACCTCTGAGCTACTATACAAGGGGGCGGCCCTTGTAAGGGAGCGGGTGGCAGTCTCTGGGTGAACGGACAGGGAGTTACGGCAAGTGATCAGGGCAGTCTCTGGGTAAGGGGTAGGTACGACCTGTGATGGCAGAGCCTCCGGGTAGGCTAGCAGGCAGATGGTAGATGTGTGCTCCCAGGTGAGCAAGCGAGAGTCTCTGGAATAGCAGGTGGTCACGGCACGTGACGGCGGAACCTCCGGGCTGGCAGGCAGGTAGGTAACGGAGAAGCGCTCCCAGGTGAGCGGGCAAGAGTCTCTGGAATAGCTGGTGGTCACCGCACGTGACAACGGGACCTCCGGGCTGGCAAGCAGGCAGGTAACGGAGATGCGCTCCCAGGTGAGCGGGCAAGAGTCTCTGAGATAGCTGGTGGTCACAGCACGTGACAACGGAGCCTCCGGGCTGGCAAGCAGGCAGGTAACGGAGATGCGCTCCCAGGTGAGCGGGCAAGCTGGTCCATAGACAGACTGACCGGAGTAGTAAGGCAGACCGTCGGACCTCAGGCAAGCAGGCAGGTAGCTGATATGCGCTCCCAGGTGAGCGGGCAGGCTGGTCCTTTAGACAGACTGACAAGAGTAGTAAGGCAGACCGTCGGACCTCAGACTGGCAGACAGGTAACAAGTATTCAGGCAGGAATCAGGCAGGTAACTGGCAGGTAACTGGCAGGAAACTGGCAGGAAACTGGCAACGGGACCTGAGGGCTGAAGCACAGGTGAGACACAGGTGCAAACAACATTGCTCGGGCACCTCCATTTTGGAGGAGGTGCCTTAAATATGATGAAGTCCTCCGGCCATTGGCCGGGGACTCTTTAGGGCGGCGCGCGCGGCCCCTTTAAGAGGAGGGGAGCGCGCGCGCGCGCGCCCTAAGCACAGGGGCCGGGAAGGAGCGCGCGCTGAGAGCAGAGCAGGAGGAGGACGCCGGGACGGAGCGCGCGCTGACAGCAGAGCGGGGGGAGGAAGCCGGGCACGGAGCAGAGCGGTGAGGGGAGCAGCGTCCCTGCCTAGCAGAGGGCAGGGACGCCGGCACTACAGTACCCCCCCCTTTAGGCCCCCCCTTTTTTAGGCCAGACAGAAATTTAGCTAGGATGAGAGGGGCATGGATGTTCTCCCGGGGCTCCCACGTTCTCTCCTCAGGACCAAACCCCTTCCAATCTACCAGGAAAAAGGTCTTTCCTCTTACCCTTTTGGTGGCAAGAATGTTCTCTACCTCAAACTCGTCCTCAGCAGAAACCGGAGCAGGAGGCGTACCTGTAGACTTGGAAAAAGAGTTAAGCACCACAGGTTTGAGGAGAGACACATGGAAGGAGTTAGGGATCCGTAAGTTGGCCGGGAGTTTCAATTTATAGGCCACCGGGTTGATCTGACTGATGACCTCCAGTGGGCCGATGAACCGAGGCCCTAACTTATAGGAAGGGATCTTGAGCCGGACATATTTGGACGAGAGCCAGACTTTATCCCCAGGGCGGAATTGAGGAGGGTCCAGACGTTTTTTGTCAGCGTGTCTTTTCATACGCTCGGATGACAGAAGGAGTGCGGACCGGGTACTCTCCCATATGGAGGAAAATTTGTTAACAAGAGATTCCGCAGCCGGATTGTCCGCCGAGGTGGAGACGGGAAACGGGATCCGAGGATGCTGACCGTAGACTACAAAAAACGGGGATTTGGAGGAAGACTCGCTCTCGTGATTGTTGTACGAGAATTCGGCCCATGGCAGGAGATCCACCCAGTCAGAATGGTGGGCATTAACGAAGTGCCGAAGGTAACTGGTCAGGTTCTGATTGATCCGCTCCACTTGACCATTAGACTGTGGGTGGTAAGCGGAGGAGAAGTCCAGGGTGACGTCCAGCAATTTACAAGTGGCTCTCCAGAAACGGGAAGTGAACTGTACCCCACGATCCGACACGATGTGACGGGGCAGGCCATGAAGACGGAAGATGTGGCGGATAAAGTCTTTAGCCAGCTCGGGTGCAGACGGAAGACCTGGCAGTGGAGTGAAGTGAGCCATCTTGGAGAAGCGGTCAGCGACCACCCAAATGACCGTACAACCGGCAGAGACGGGCAGATCAGTAATGAAGTCCATCGCTATATGCTGCCAGGGGGCAGCAGGTACTGGCAGAGGTAGGAGGCGGCCGGCCGGCAGGTGTCTCGGAACTTTGTTGCGGGCGCAGGACACACAGGCAGAAACAAAGTCTATTACATCCTTGTGCAGGTTAGGCCACCAGTAGTGCCGGGTAATAAGCTGGAGGGTCTTTTTCTGACCGGCGTGGCCAGCTAGTTTAGACGAATGACCCCAGTGTAGGATCTTCTCCCGATCAGGTACTGGTACGAACGTCTTACCAGGAGGAAGACGATTTAGACTCACGGGAGCCACCTGCATTACTCTGGCGGGATCGATGATATGTTTCGGATCCTCCTCGAGATCAGACACCAGAAAGGATCGAGACAAGGCGTCCGCCTTGACGTTTTTGTCAGCCGGGCGAAAATGAAGGACAAAATCAAAACGAGCAAAAAACAAGGACCACCGGGCTTGGCGCGGGTTAAGTCTCTGGGCATGCTGGAGGTAAGCCAAGTTCTTGTGGTCAGTGTAAATTATTACCGGGTGAAGAGCCCCCTCGAGCAGGTAACGCCACTCCTCCAATGCCAGTTTGATGGCCAATAACTCTCGGTCTCCTATGGAATAGTTGCGCTCAGAGGAGGAGAAGAGTTTAGAGAAGAAGCCACAAGTTACCATCCTCCCGGAAGATGATTTTTGAGTAAGTACCGCTCCGGCTCCAGAGGAGGAGGCGTCAACTTCCAGGAAGAACTGCTTGTTGCCATCTGGGCGATGCAGCACCGGGGCGGAAGAGAAGGCCTGTTTAAGGGAAAGAAAGGCCTCCTCTGCTTCGGGTGGCCACTCTTTGGGATTAGTACCTTTACGGGTGAGCGCAGAAATTGGGGCCGTCCGGGAAGAGAAGTGTGGTATGAAGAGGCGGTAGTAGTTGGCGAAGCCCAGGAATCGCTGAATGGCCTTCAACCCCTCCGGTCGGGGCCATTTCTCGATGGCAGACAGTTTCTCAGGATCCATTTGTAGGCCGGTCTGAGAGATAATGTAGCCCAGAAACGGAAGCGAGGTCTGCTCAAAGAGGCACTTCTCAAATTTAGCGTAGAGATGGTTCTGCCTTAGCCTGAGCAGGACCTGACGAACGTCCCTCCGGTGAGTCTGGAGATCCGGAGAGAAGACCAAGATGTTGTCCAGGTACACCACTACGCAGGAGTAGAGAAGGTCCCGGAAGATGTCATTGACCAACTCTTGAAAGACGGCAGGAGCGTTACAGAGACCAAAGGGCATTACCAGGTATTCATAGTGGCCGTCCCGGGTGTTGAATGCCGTCTTCCATTCATCCCCCTGACGAATACGAACCAGGTTGTACGCCCCACGAAGGTCCAGTTTGGTGAAGATCCTAGCCCCCCTCAGACGATCAAATAATTCTGGAATGAGCGGAAGGGGGTACTTATTCTTCACCGTGATCAGGTTTAGGCCTCTATAGTCTATACAGGGACGGAGAGAGCCGTCCTTCTTTTTGACGAAAAAGAAGCCTGCTCCCGCCGGGGAGGTAGATTTCCGGATGAATCCTCTGGCCAGATTCTCCTCAATATATTCGGACATTGACCGGGTCTCAGCAGCGGATAAAGGATAGATACGCCCACGGGGAGGAGTAGTACCGGGTAGCAGATCGATGGGACAGTCGTATGGTCTATGTGGTGGTAATGTCTCTGCCTCCTTTTTATTAAAGACATCTGCATAAGACCAATAAGGAATCGGAAGTCCAGGTAGATTAGCTGGGGTAGGAGAGGGACGGACGGGATGGACGGGAACCAGGCAGGTTTTATGACAGTCTTGTCCCCAGCGAAGGACCTCTCCGGTTTGCCAGTCTAGCACGGGTGCATGTCTCTGGAGCCAGGGCAAACCTAGCAAGAGGGCGTGAGAGAGTCCAGGCAGAACATGAAAGGAGATACTTTCAGAATGCAGCATTCCCACCTGCAGGGTAATGGATTCGGTGATGAGTTGAATGGGGCGAGGTAAGAGGCCCCCATCCACGGCAGCGACAGACAAGGGTACAGCCAGAGGTTTGGTGGGGATGCGGTATTTCTCAACCAGGGACTGTGAAATAAGGTTCCCGGCTGCTCCAGAGTCAAGTTGGGCTAGTTCGAAATAACGGTTCTCCCCGTAGATGATCGAAACTGACAACAGCAGGGATGGAGAGGATTTATTCTTGTCTAGGTGGACCTCTCTGAGCGAACCTAGACACAGGCGTTTCCCGACCTCTCCGGGCAGGCACGGATCCGGTGCTCCTTACTGCCACAGTAGAAGCAGCTCCCCTCGGCACGGCGTGAGTCCTGACGGGTTTTGACCATCTTGGTCTGGTCGACCTGCATAGGCTCAGGAGAGTGTACCTGGGGAGAGATGGAGGGAATGACGGGTTTCTGGAAAGTAGGAGCTAAACGTGGAATCCTTCTCTCACGGGTGACCTCTTTGGCACGCTCCTGGAACCGTAGGTCAATCCGGGTGGCAAGAGTTATTAAGTCATCGAGAGTGGTAGGAATGTCCCGACCGGCAAGTTCATCTTTAATACGGCCGGACAGACCCTCCCAGAAGACGGAAACCAGAGCGTCGTTATCCCAGGCCAGCTCCGAGGCAAGGGTACGGAACCGTATGGCATATTGGCCCACGGTGAGACTCCCCTGACGGAGGCGTAGCAACGATGATGCAGATGAGGTCTTCCGTCCGGGTTCGTCGAAGACTTTCCGGAAAGCCGTGAGAAAAGCAGGCAAGTTGGACACCAGGGGGTCTCCTCTCTCCCATAGAGGATTCAGCCAGGCCAGGGCCTCCCCGGTGAGATGGGACATGATGAAGGCAATTTTGGCCCGGTCAGAGTTAAACTGGTAGGACAAAAGTTCAAAATGCAGGGTGCACTGATTTAAGAAGCCCCGAGCCTGGACGGGGTCGCCTCCGAAGCGAGGAGGTGCAGAAAGCCGGGGTCCGGGGTAGGATACCATAGTATTAGTGGGCAGCGGAGCTGCCGGATTGCAAGATATGGCACTGGCGGAGGTTGTTGGTGGATCAGACAGAGTGTTCAGGCGAGTATTAACATTCCGCAGGTGACCCAGGATGGCCTCCTGTTGGGACCTCTGACGGGACAGTTCAAGACAGAGGTCCGAGAGCGAGGGAGCTTGGGTGCCACCGGGTTCCATGGCCCGAGCAAACTGTAACGGGTCCGGGAGGCGGAACCTCTGAGCTACTATACAAGGGGGCGGCCCTTGTAAGGGAGCGGGTGGCAGTCTCTGGGTGAACGGACAGGGAGTTACGGCAAGTGATCAGGGCAGTCTCTGGGTAAGGGGTAGGTACGACCTGTGATGGCAGAGCCTCCGGGTAGGCTAGCAGGCAGATGGTAGATGTGTGCTCCCAGGTGAGCAAGCGAGAGTCTCTGGAATAGCAGGTGGTCACGGCATGTGACGGCGGAACCTCCGGGCTGGCAGGCAGGTAGGTAACGGAGAAGCGCTCCCAGGTGAGCGGGCAAGAGTCTCTGGAATAGCTGGTGGTCACCGCACGTGACAACGGGACCTCCGGGCTGGCAAGCAGGCAGGTAACGGAGATGCGCTCCCAGGTGAGCGGGCAAGAGTCTCTGAGATAGCTGGTGGTCACAGCACGTGACAACGGAGCCTCCGGGCTGGCAAGCAGGCAGGTAACGGAGATGCGCTCCCAGGTGAGCGGGCAAGCTGGTCCATAGACAGACTGACCGGAGTAGTAAGGCAGACCGTCGGACCTCAGGCAAGCAGGCAGGTAGCTGATATGCGCTCCCAGGTGAGCGGGCAGGCTGGTCCTTTAGACAGACTGACAGGAGTAGTAAGGCAGACCGTCGGGCCTCAGACTGGCAGACAGGTAACAAGTATTCAGGCAGGAATCAGGCAGGTAACTGGCAGGTAACTGGCAGGAAACTGGCAGGAAACTGGCAACGGGACCTGAGGGCTGAAGCACAGGTGAGACACAGGTGCAAACAACATTGCTCGGGCACCTCCATTTTGGAGGAGGTGCCTTAAATATGATGAAGTCCTCCGGCCATTGGCCGGGGACTCTTTAGGGCGGCGCGCGCGGCCCCTTTAAGAGGAGGGGAGCGCGCGCGCGCGCGCCCTAAGCACAGGGGCCGGGAAGGAGCGCGCGCTGAGAGCAGAGCAGGAGGAGGACGCCGGGACGGAGCGCGCGCTGACAGCAGAGCGGGGGGAGGAAGCCGGGCACGGAGCAGAGTGGTGAGGGGAGCAGCGTCCCTGCCTAGCAGAGGGCAGGGACGCCGGCACTACACGCAGGCACACCTTTCTTTGAGAAGTAATGCCGACTGGGCATCTGGTACTGGGGCACTGCGACGGACATAAGGTCTCGAAAATCCTCTGTGTCCACCAGGCGGAAAGGCAGCATTTCTGTAGCCAAGAGCTTGCAGATGGTGAAATTCAACCTCTTAGCTTTGTCATGGCTAGGAGGAAATGGTCTTTTACTTGTCCACATCTGAGGGACCGAGGGCTAGCTGTTGTGCTTAGACGGGGTTGAGAAGGGTGTCCCCGGCAAACTGCTGGTCTGTGAGGAAAATGCAGGCGGACATGTTAGGTTGCCTTGATCCAAAGGTGGTGATATCGATGTCAGACAGCGCTCAACACCAGCTGGTGTTACTACCTCCAAAGAAAATGATGACCTGCCAATCACGATGGCTGTTGTGGGTAAAGAGGTGGCAGGTCTGCGTCCCAAAACAGGTGTGACTGCTGTCCCCCCAGTCACAGAGGATGAAGAGGCCGCGGATGCACAAGATGTGGCAGACTGTGGTTGGTCCGGCCGGCTAGGCCGCATTGAAGCACAGTGAGCTTCCCACTGCAACTTATGCTTCATATCCATGTGCCGGTTCATGCATGAAGTACTCAAACTATGTATTTTTTGGCCTTTACTTAGCTTTTGCTGACAAATGGTACAGATAACACGAGTTGGGTCATCCTTATCAATCTGAAAAAATGCCCAGGCTATGCAAGGCTTAGCACCCATGTGACCTGAAGAGCCACCAGGACTTGTGGTCAGAGGCAGAGTTGTGTTTGAGGATGCAGTTGTTGACATGCTTCCAGTACTACGTCTCTGTCCTGGAAGGCACAACCTGACCTCGTCGTCACTAGCATCCTCCTCTGCTGACCTCATCAACTGGCTGACTGTGGGTTGACAGTAAGTGGGATCTCCAACCTCGCCATCATCACCCTGTGTGTTATCACACCCGTCGTCCTCAGAGCCAACCTCTTCCTGCCCTGACAAAAAACTCAAGTTGTCACTCCAATCAGGTATTTGAGTCTCATCATCGTCTTCCTCATTGTCTCCTCCAACAGGAGTTGCAGTTTGGGAACGATGGTCTACATTATGGTCAGAACCTTCTGCGTCTGTTCCTGGATCCGACTCTTAAAGATTCTGGGCATCAGTGCAGATCATTTCCTCGTCTGGATTCACAGAAGCTCTGGAGCCGACCTCTGATTCCCAGGCTATAGTATGAGTAAACAGCTCTGCAGACTCAACCATCTGTTCTACCCCATACTCAGACGGGCAGCTGGAGACTTGGGAGCTGTGAGGAAGCAAGTGCGATTGGGGTGACAACTCTGAGGACTGGAGTATTTGTGATGTTGAAGTTGAGGTGAAGGAGAGCCCACTTAAATGAGCACTTGATATCCGTTGAAGCACCTGCTGTTTTTGTGCCTCATCTGGAATTTGTAGCGATTTGCGTGGCCATAGCAAAGGGATCTTATCACATTGTCCGCTAAAAGAAGTAGACATCTTAGTTTGGCTGGAACATGGTCTTTCTTCTGCAGATGTCACTGTTGCTTTAACACCTACTCCACGGACACAACCTTTTTTTCCTTCCCAACACGCCTATTCCCCTTTCCACCATCAGCAGGCCTTTTTCCACTCATTTTGGTGGTTAACTACTTGACAACTCTGGAGTTGTTTGCACAAAAAACAATGGATGGGAACCGAGCAGAGCTGAGTGGCCAAACTGTGGTATTAGCCCAAAAGTATTGGCTGGGTTAGTTGCAGTAAAACAATTTTATTACATATACAGGTGGTGGAGTTTAGTATAGATGGACTAATAGAACAAGTCCCACACACTGCTACAAGCCCAAATATTTTTTCAGAGCTAGATGCAGATAAAAATTATTTTTAATTTGCAACCTGGTGGAGGATAGTATAGATGGACTAATAGAACAAGTCCCACACACTGCTACAAGCCCAAATATTTTTTCAGAGCTAGATGCAGATAAAAATTATTTTTAATTTGCAACCTGGTGGAGGTTAGTATAGATGGACTAATAGAACAAGTCCCACACACTGCTACAAGCCCAAATATTTTTTCAGAGCTAGATGCAGATTAAAATTATTTTTAATTTGCAACCTGGTGGAGGTTAGTATAGATGGACTAATAGAACAAGTCCCACACACTGCTAGAAGCCCAAATATTTTTTCAGTGATAGATGCAGAAAAAAATTATATTCAATTTGCAACCTGATGGAGGTCAGTATAGATGGACTAATAGACCAAGTCCCACACACTGCTAGAAGCCCAAATATTTTTTCAGAGCTAGATGCAGAAAAAAATTATATTGAATTTGCAACCAGATGGAGGTCAGTATAGATGGACTAATAGACCAAGTCCCACACACTGCTACGAGCCCAAATATTTTTTCAGAGCTAGATGCAGATAAAAATTATTTTTAATTTGCAACCTGGTGGAGGTTAGTATAGATAGACTAATTGAACAAGTCCCACACACTGCTACAAGCCCAAATATTTTTTCAGAGTTAGATGCAGATAAAAATTATCTTTAATTTGCATCCTGGTGGAGGTCAGTATAGATGGACTAACAGAACAAGTCCCACACAGTGCTACAAGCCCAAATTTTTTTTCAGAGCTAGATGCAGATAAAAAATATTTTTAATTTGCAACCTGGTGGGGGTTAGTATAGATGGACTAATAGAATGATGCCATGTCCAAAAGGTTTTACGTGGCTATGTGCAGTAAAAAAAATTGTATTCTATACACAGGTGGTGTAGCTTGCAACACAGATAGGCTACTCCACTGACTAACACACACTGCAAGAGGCCATAAAGGATTTGCTTAGCTAGATTTAGCCAAATGCTGTGAAAAAAACTTGCACAGCACTGGCACTGACCTGCCTGGCAAAAAGTGATAGGAACTGATGTAACCTAGCCCTCAAAAGGACTGCAATTACAATTATTCCCTACTCCCAACCTATCTATTTAAGAGCACAGACCTGCCTAATAAAAGTCGTAGGATATTATGTAACCTAGTCCTCAAAAGGACTGCAATCACAACTATTCCCTACTCCCAAGCTGTCTGTAGATTTGTGCGAAAATTGACTTGAAATGAACACTCAAAATATGGCGCACACAGCAACAGCGGTGCCGTCTAACACACAGCTGCAGCAGTGAGAAAATGGTGGCTATGTGGAAAATGGCTGGGTCTTATAGGGCAAGGACATGTGACATACACTGCCAATGACACATGCCCTTGCTTGTGTGAAAAAAAGCAGTTCGCTCCGTGTGCGCGCTGCTGATAGGCTGACAGATTGCACCTCCCCACTGTAAATGCGGGAAAGAGAAAAAAATGGAGATCTTCATTATTCCTGCAGAGATCCATCCCCTGCCCCTCCCCCCGCCCCGCTGTACACTCAAACTGCGCATTAACATTAATTTTCAGCATTACTGAGAAAAAATCCAGTAATGATTTTGGTGTACGAACAGTTATCGCACATAACCTCGAACACCTGGATTTTTTTCAAATCGTTCGTGTTCGCCGAACGGCTCGAACACCGCCCAAAACCACTCTAATTTGAGATTGGCGAACAGTTCGAGTCGAACACCGCTCATCTCTAGTGGTGACAGTTTTCACACGTACTGGAGACACTGACACACATGTCAGCGTGTTTCCATGGACCGTGTGTCTGTGAACAAAACACACTGACATGTCCGCTTTTTTTCCGCAGCACGGGCCGCAAGACATCTCGTACATATTCACACCGATGACACACGGATGACATCCGTGTGTCATCCGTTTGACATGTACTGACACCTGGGAATCAGCGATACAGTTAGTGCTGTTCCCAAGTGCTGGGTGCTGAACACTGCCCTCATCATTGTCCCCTGCTTGCGCCATCATTGTCCTTCTACCGACAAGCTTTTGGGATATGGAAATTTCATGCTCCAGCAGGACTTGGCACCTGTCCACATTGCCAAAAGTACAAATACCTGGTTCAAAAACCACAGTATCACTGTGCTTGATTGGCCAGAAAACTAACCTGACCTTAACCCCATAGAGAATCTATGGGGTATTATCAAGAAGAAGATGAGAGACATCAGACCCAACAATGCAGAAGAGCTGAAGGCTGCTATCAAAGCAACCTGGGCTTCCATAACACCTCAGCAGTGCCACAGGCTGATAGCTTACATGCCACACCGCATTGATGTAGTAATTGATGTAAAGGAGCCCCGAACAAGTATTGAGTGCATTTACTTAACATACATTTCAGTAGGCCAACATTTCGGATTTTTCAAGCTGTTGTTATAAAGTATTCTAATTTACTGAGATAATGATTTTTGTGTTTTCATTGGCTGTAAATCATAATCATCAACATTAACAGAAAGAAACACTTGAAATAGATCACTCTGTTTTTAATTACAATATAATATATGAGTTTCACTTTTTGTATTGAAGAACACAAATAAATTAACTTTTTGATGATATTCTAATTTTGTGAGATGCACCTGTATATGAATACCAAGGTAAAGTGGGGATACTTGAGGAGCAGATCCCACACTCCCACTATCAGTGTTTGGTCAGTATTTGGTCAGTATTTTTTCTCAGGAGTGGGAGCCAAAACCAGGTGAGGAGCGATCAGAGAAAAGGTATAGTAGAAACAAGTGCACCAGTTCTGCATTTATCACCCACTCCTGGTTTTGGCTCCCACTCCTGAGAAAAAATACTGACCAAATGACCAAATTTTGGTAGTTGGTCCATGGGCTCATAGCAGCAGTGGAGCAATACAATCGTCTGCTCCTCAAGTACACCCACTTGAGGAGCAGATGAGGAAAATCAGAGGAAAAGTAAAATAGAAACATGTCACCACTACTGTATTTATCACCCACTTCTGGTTTTGGCTCACAAATACTGATATAAAATACTGACCAAATACTGAATGTGTGAATGTGGCCTTAAAGTTAAGTCCATTTGGATACCTCTTGTCTAGCTTCAGAATCCAGTATGCTTCTCATTTTAATAGTACTTTGGTCCAATCGCCACTTTTAATGGGGAAATTGATTTTCTGTATGCTTGTAACTACTAATGTGGAAGTGTCACCCTGATGTTTTTCTAAAAAGTGTCTATAGAGTCCTGACATAGATCTTTTAACCCTTAGTGGGTCTAGAGTGGCATCATGTGTATGCTCGGCAATTCTGCCCTTTAATTTGCAGGTGTTTCATCCTGTATAGTATAAGTTGTATGAGTTGCATGTGGCGATATAAACAAAATCTGTAGTGTTAAAATTTATGAAGGTTTTGATGTCACATGTGTACCTCGAATCAGAGGTTTTGAAATGAGAGGTTTTAGCCTTGTTCTTACATAAACCACACCTTGGCACAACCTATATAAAGTAACCAGGCTGTCTCATCTTTGTGTGGCTCAGTCTCTGATAGAGGTGCCTTGAAAAAGTATTCATACCTCATGAGCTTTTCCACAATTTTTCCCATTACACTCACAAACTTAAATGTATTTTATTGGGATTTTTTGTGAAATACCAACACAAAGTAGCAAGTATTTGTGAAGTGCAAAGGAAATGATACATCGGTTTCTAAATATTTCAAAAAAATAAATACTTTGTAGGACCACCTTTAGCTGCAATTACTGCTTCAATTCTTTTGGGGCATGCTTCTACCATCTTTGCATATCTAGAGGCTGACAATTTTGCACATTGTTCTTTGCAAACTAGCTATATATATATATGTATATACACTGCTCAAAAAAATAAAGGGAACACTCAAATAACACATCCTAGAACTGAATGAATGAAATATTCTCATTGAATACTTTGTTCTGTACAAAGTTGAATGTGCTGACAACAAAATCACACAAAATCATCAATGGAAATCAAATGTATTAACCAATGAAGGCCTGGATTTGGAGCCACCCCCAAAATTAAAGTGGAGAAACATACTACAGGCTGATCCAACTTTGATGTAATGTCCTTAAAACAAGTCAAAATGAGGTTCAGTATTGGGTGTGGCCTCCACGTGCCTGTATGACCTCCCTAACAATGCCTGGACATGCTCCTCCTGATGTGGTTGCAGATGGTCTCCTGTGGGATCTCCTCCCAGACCTGGACTAAAGCATCCGCCAACTCCTGGACAGTCTGTGGTGCAACGTGACGTTGGTGGATGGAGCAATACATGATGTCCCAGATGTGCTCGGATTGAGGTCTGGGGAATGGGCGGGCCAGTCCATAGCTTCAATGCCTTCATCTTGCAGGAACTGTTGGCACACTCCAGCCACATGAGGTCTGGCATTGTCCTGCATTAGGAGGAACCCAGGACCAACCGCACCAGCATATGGTCTCACAAGGGGTCTGAGGATCTCATCTCGGTACCTAATGGCAGTCAGGCTACCTCTGGCGAGCACATGGAGGGCTGTGCCTCCCTCCAAAGAAATGCCACCCCACTCTATTACTGACCCACTGCCAAACCAGTCATGCTGAAGGATGTTGCAGGCAGCAGGTCGCTCTCCATGGTGTCTCCAGACTCTGTCACGTCTGTCACATGTGCTCAGTGTGAACTTTCTTTCATCTGTGAAGAGCACAGGGCACCATTGGCGACTTTGCCAATCCTGGTGTTCTGTGGCAAATGCAAAGCGTCCTGCACGGTGTTGGGCTGTGAGCACAGCTCCCATCTGTGGACGTCGGGCCCTCATACCACCCTCATGGAGTCGGTTTCTAACCATTTTGCAGACACATGCACATTTGTAGCATGCTGGAGGTCATTTTGCAGGGCTCTGGCAGTGCTCCTCCTGTTCCTCCTTGACCAAAAATGCGGAGGTAGCTGTCCTGCTGCTGGGTTGTTGCCCTCCTACAGCTCCCTCCATGTCTCCTGGTGTACTGGCCTGTCTCCTGGTAGCACCTCCAGCCTCTGGACATTACGCTGACAGACACAGCAAACCTTCTTGCCACAGCTCACATTGATGTGCCATCCTGGATGAGCTGCACTACCTGAGCAACTTCTGTGAGTTGTAGAGTCCGTCTCATGAAACCACGACTGTGAAAGCACAACCAACATTCAAAAGTGACCAAAACATCAGCCAGAAAGCATTGGTACTGAGATTTGGTCTGTGGTCCCCACCTGCAGAACCACTCCTCTATTGAGTGTGTCTTGATAATTGCCAATAATTTCCATCTATTGTCTACTCCATTTGCACAACAGCATGTGAAATTGATTGTCAATCAGTGTTGCTTCCTAAGTGGACAGTTTAATTTCACAGAAGTTTGATTTACTTGGAGTTATATTCTGTTGTTTAAGTGTTCCCTTTATTTTTTTGAGCAGTGTATATATGTGTGTGTGTGTGTGTGCTTATATATATAGTTTAGATATACAGTATAAAGAAATACATTCTAAGATAATACATATATATATGTATATAGTATATGCATTGGTGGTACAAATACACATTATGTGGTACATATACACACATATATTACAAAATAAGCTACTATAGCAGAAAGCCCAATTCTGTGTTTCAGAATCGTCTCATGGTCCCCTGTACCACATATAAGTAAAGACAGAAGAAAAAATCCTTTTCTTCAATCACCATTATTATTGAAAATATGCAATCCCTTATAGATTGTAAGCTTTCAAACAGGGCCCTCACTCCTCCTGTAACTGTTGACCTTTTTGTAACTTTGTGATGTCTTTTTTGTTTGTACATCTTCCCACTTAATTGTAAAGTGCTGTAGAATATGTTGGCGCTATATAAATATTATTATTATTATAATCCAATGAAAAGATATATATGCAAAATTAATTTAAATTTCACCGCATGCTGCGGCGAAGGAATATGATGCCCACGCCTGTGCAACATTTCGGGGGTTAGCTCTACCTTCTTCAAGCATGAAGAACATCTTTTCATTAAATTGAATGTTTGATCTATTTTATATAATAATGGTGATCGAAGAAAATATTTTTTTGTAAGAGGCTTTGATTTATACAACATATGTAAACACACATAGCATGAGATTTTATACCAGATCATTTGCTCAGGATAGAGGAAGTCTATACTGTTTATTTATATTCTAGTTCATTATTTTGATTTTATTTCTGTATATTCTTTGAGATACTGTACTTGTTATGGGTAACTTATTTGCCAGTAAGTGAAAACATTAATGAGTTCACAAGACATGTTTTAGCAGTCACTTATTATTCCATTTATATTATTGGTATATTCTCTTTTGCATATCTCCTGTCCTCTTTTTACCTTTTGCAAACTATAAATGTCTCGTCAGTTACAGTAGGACTGTCATCTGATCATGTAGCTGTATGCCACTAGTCATTTCAATTGTTTATTTCTATCTGAATTGATTATTTGCAGGATGGTTCGTTCCTACAAGCCTTTGATAATTGCAACAATTCATTGTATGGTCTATGTATACATGATTCTATATTTTTCAATATTTAATCTTGCTTGCCAAATTTATGCAGAGAATCTGTGTGCTAGGCATCGGTCTGGGGCAGGATTCGAAATGGGTCCAGGACCTTCTGTGATCTCCCATTCCAGGCCAGCCAGTGCTGATATTGCTCAGCATTGTTGTCAGTCCCAACGCCTAGCTGTTCCACAAGCCCTGCAGATTGTCTTCCAGGCATTTGTGCCCAGCAGTGTTAAGCATAAGCTGCAGAGGGAGACAGGGCTCGTGGAGTCTAAGTCCAGGATTCGCCGCACTGAGCAAGTCCGTGACCTGGCGGATCATGATTGGTGGGTTGGCACCCACCTGAGTCGGTGACCTGGCACTCCCTGATTGGTTCACGGGTAACGTCACCAATAGCGCGTCGCTGGGCAGGGCTTAGTCTTTAAAAGGCCCGCCCACAAACATGGCGGCGCGCTCAGATCATTTGAGCTAGCTGTTTGGTGTGCACGCTTACTCTGGGCTCAAAGAGCCATAGCTTTAGTTAGGCAAGCCGGGCTCAAAGAGCCATAGCTCTAGTAGGCAGGTAGCTTCGCCTCGCTGACTGGCTCTAACCAGGGGGTTCGCCTTACACCCCGAGCCACCTGTGAGCTAAATAGAGCGGGTTTGCTCAGTCCGGTAGCACGCCGGCTGAGTGCTCGATTACCCGGCGGGAATCACCCGCACGCAAGCGCCGCCTCCTATAGCGTAGCGCCTGTACCGAAGACAGGGCTACTGCTCATAGTCCAGTCACACGTCTCCCTGCGGTTCTTGGAGATTGTGTGAACCGCTTTCGCGCCAATCGCCATAGCGTAGCGCCTGTATCAAAGACAGGGCTACTGCTGTTCCCACGGACGCACGTTTCCCTGCGGTTCTTGGAGATTGTGCGTACCGTCTTACCCTTCCGTGTGCGTTAACACGAAGGGCTAAGATATTTGTTAGGTGCGTCGCCGTTCGCTCTCTCCTCCGTGCAGTAAACGGAGATAGAGCGTACCGCTATACCCTGTCCGGTGTGTAGTTAACACGGAAGGGTTTATCTTTTAGTTGTCGTTTGCCTTTCCACCAGGGAAGTGTTCGGCAGCAGTCCTCTAGGCTGCATCGCGGACCCCGGGGTCGGTTGCGTTCCATTAAATAAAGTTGTCTGCAACCGCTCCCCCTAACAGTATCTGAGCGCCAGGGTCTTGCCGAACATGGCCGACAACCAGCAACTGCAGCGTTACATACAGCAGCTGGAGACCAGACTTAGGACTCTGGAACAAGCCCCGGTAGCTGATATCACTGCAGTAGCTACCCAGGCGGCCTCGCAAGCAGCCAAGTTAACTCGGCTGCATTAAATGCTGCGACAGCTGCAACTGCCCCATTACCCCGTTTTGCTCTCCCGGAAAAATTTTCTGGGGACAGTAAACTCTGTAGGGGTTTTGTTAATGTACGCTCCATTCATTTGGAGATGATGGAGGCACGGTTCCCCTCCGAAAGAGCCAAAGTGGGATATATCATATCTTTGCTCTCCCACCGAGCTCTGGAGTGGGCTACTCCCCTGTGGGAGCGAAATGACCCGGTAGTGGCTAATGCGGGCCTTTTTCTCAAGACCTTAAAAGGTATATTCCTAGGGCCCCAGATCACACACGATGCGGCTCTTAAGCTTCTCGCGTTGACTCAGGGTTCGGCCACCACCAGTCGCTATGCCATCCAATTCAGAACCCTTGCGGCTGACCTGGATTGGTCTGAGCGGTCGCTTATCCCGGTGTTCTGGAAGGGTCTGGCTGGGCATATTAAAGATGCTCTATCTACCCGAGAGATTCCAACCTCTCTTGAGGAATTAATATCTCTCGCTGACCGTATTGACTTAGGTCATGCAGAACACAGGTTAGAGATAGAGGTTGGCAGTCCCCAGTACCTGTTGGCACCGGGCGTCTTTAGACCCAAATCCAAGACCTCCGACCCAGAGCCTGAGGCTATGGATGTATCCCGGACTGAGTCTAGTCCCTCTCGTTCCCGTTCTGCACATCTCTCGGAGCACCCCGTAAATAAGGGCTCCAAGCAGCCGGTAAAATGAGT
Organism: Phyllobates terribilis; assembly: GCF_046119375.1. Classification (NCBI taxonomy): domain Eukaryota; kingdom Metazoa; phylum Chordata; class Amphibia; order Anura; family Dendrobatidae; genus Phyllobates; species Phyllobates terribilis. The sequence continues at coordinate 291,698,128 of NW_027362761.1, forward strand.
AGGGCTTACCACCGTTGGTGGGGGTACATTAAATTCTGGGTCCTCCTTCTCCAAGCTATCATATAAGGTGATCTTGTCCTTCGGTAAATCTGCAGTTACTACCAAGGCGTGGGTGGACTCTGGTGCTGAGGGCAATTTTCTATCATCTACATTTGCCCAGAGACATGCCATCTCTACTGAGCCACTCTCTTGCCCAATGAACATTAGTGTTGCCAATGGGTCACTCCTGGATGTGCAAATCACTCATCGGTCGATCCCTCTCACCATGTCATTCCCTGAGGGCCACCGGGAGGTTATTTATTTTCTTATTATTCCCGGTGGATTAGACGAGGTGTTGGTGGGTCTCCCCTGGTTACGCTGTCATTCTCCACACATTGACTGGAATTCGGGGAGAATTTCTTCCTGGAGTGAGAATTGTGCATCTCAGTGTTTGGGCAAAGTCACCCGGAGGGTAGGCTCTGATCCTCCTATCATTGCGACATCCGGTACAGATTCCTTGTCGGTTTCCAAGACCCAGTCCTTTCAGACTATGTCGCAGAGAATTCTCAGGAGGAGATAGTGTCTGCAGTGTCCTCCAACCCGGTTCCGTCGGGGAAGACGTTTGTTTCCCCTAATCTACGGAATATGGTGCTCTCCTGGGCTCATGCCCCTAAGTCCGGAGCGCACCTGGGGGTCAAACGTACCACTAAGTCCCTTCTACGGTCCTATTGGTGGCCCCGGTGGCGCCAGGACGTCAAGGACTTTGTTCTCGCGTGTCCCGTCTGTGCGAGAGATAAATATTTTCGCCAGAGACCGGCGGGTCCTTCCTCTCTGTCACCCGTGAGGGATACTACGCATAGAGAACCAGTTGTCACTGCTTCCCATCCTAAAAGAGGGTACCCTGTACACTGGAGGGGTCACTGTATCGTGGGTTCCCTCTGTGACCCGTTAGACCACATCCTTGCCCCCCGGCTCATGGAGGAAAATGAGCATCAAATGGAGGGGGATGTTAAAGAGGGGGAAAATGTTAGGCATCGGTCTGGGGCTGGATTCGAAATGGGTCCAGTACCTTCTGTGATCTCCCATTCCAGGCCAGCCGGGGCTGATACTGCTCAACATTGTTGTCAATCCCAACGCCTAGCTGATCCACAAGCCCTGCAGATTGTCTCCCAGGCATTTGTGCCCAGCAGTGTTAAGCATAGGCTGCAGAGGGAGACAGGGCTAGTGGAGTCTAAGTCCAGGATTGAGGAACCAGGAAGATCCAGCTGAACAAATCTTCTAAAATCCATACTTCATTGGCTATGCAATGATTAAGAACTTATAGTTCGAAACGCGTTTGCTGTTCCTCTCCAAGGTGGACTTTTAATATTTTTTGCATGACCCAATAAAGTATGGATTTTAGAAGATTTGTTCACCTGGATCTTCCTGGTTCCTCATTGTTCGTCTGGTAGCACTCCTGGCTCCGTGCTGTTGATCTTCTAGGTGGGTGAGCTGATTTTTCCCTTTCTTTTTCTGCCCTAAGTCCAGGATTCGCCGCACTGAGCATGTCCGTGACCTGGCGGATCATGATTCGTGGGTTGGCACCCACCTGACTCGGTGACCTGGCACTCCCTGATTGGTTCACGGGTAACGTCACCAATAGCTCGTCGCTGGGCAGGGCTTAGTCTTTAAAAGGCCCGCCCACAAACATGGCGGCGCGCTCAGATCATTTGAGCTAGCTGTTTGGTGTGCACGCTTACTCTGGGCTCAAAGAGCCATAGCTTTAGTTAGGCAGGCCGGGCTCAAAGAGCCATAGCTTTAGTAGGCAGGTAGCTACGCCTCGCTGACTGGCTCTAACCAGGGGGTTCGCCTTACACCCCGAGCCACCTGTGAGCTAAATAGAGCGGGTTTGCTCAGTCCGGTAGCACGCCAGCTGAGTGCTCGATTACCCTGCGGGAATCACCCGCACGCTAGCGCCGTCTCCTATAGCGTAGCGCCTGTACCGAAGACAGGGCTACTGCTCATAATCCGGTCACATGTCTCCCTGCGGTTCTTGGAGATTGTGTGAACCGCTTTAGCGCCAATCGCCATAGCGTAGCGCCTGTATCAAAGACAGGGCTACTGCTGTTTCCACGGACGCACGTTTCCCTGCGGTTCTTGGAGATTGTGCGTACCGTCTTACTCTTCCGTGTGCGTTAACACGAAGGGCTAAGATATTTGTTAGGTGCGTCGCCGGTCGCTCTCTCCTCCGTGCAGTAAACGGAGATAGAGCATACCGCTATACCCTGTCCGGTGTGTAGTTAACACGGAAGGGTTTATCTTTTAGTTGTCGTTTGCCTTTCCACCCAGGAAGTGTTCGGCAGCAGTCCTCTAGGCTGCATCGCGGACCCCGGGGTCGGTTGCATTCCATTAAATAAAGTTGTCTGCAACCGCTCCCCCTAACACTGTGTATCTCTATTTATCGTACTATGTTACTCTGTAGTACCTTTTCTATCTCTAGGCAATGTTTTTGTAGCTTAATATGCAATCACTGTGATCAATAAGTATTTTTCCTTCTGAATCAATTATTTACCTTATATAATGTTTGTTTGGTTTATGCTATAATCGTATATATTTATTTTCACATACAGATAATGTTGTAATAGTATATGGGTGTACTTATTGTTATACAATTTGTCAGATAAATGCAGTTATCTAGGCTATGTAGTGCATCTTACTCCTGTCGCTGTAACATTGTTTTTTCCCTGCACTCCTTTTACTCTTTCCATCTTGTCAAAGATTCACTGACTTTCTGACTGTGACGCTTTGCTGAAGACAGGGTGGTCACAATGCTGATGTAAGGCTATTAAATGTCACATGATTAGTCATGGGCCTAAGCATGTGATCAGTCCAAATAACCTTGATTACTAGACTCATACACTGGTGTCCTATCCATTCTCTGCTCTATGGTCCCATCTCTATATTAACTACTTAAGTTTGTAATCCTCTGATTATATATATGATACCATGTGTGTTGCAAATGCTATGAATGGTGCGAAAACAATTAAATAGCCTGGGTAATGTATATTTTATTAATCCCAGATGAAGCTTGATGCGAAACACATGTCACGTGTATTTTCTCTAGTTGAGCTTCCACAAATTCCACTGCGTATATACTTCTGTATATATTATTTCCTCCCTCTCTTTTTCTGTGCATAATTAATTCTGGGCTATTATACATGTATATTTTTGAGTATCAATTTTTAATTCAGAGATGTAAACTGTTATTATTATTTAACATTGTGTAAAGCATTTATACGCAAAGCTATTTTCTTACCTAGTTATTTTTGTGTCTGACGTGTTTCTTATCCTTTTTTAATCATTTAACAATAACGAGTATATATTTTTAATGTATTTACTTGGTCCCGCACATTTTTGTATAGCTGGTCTTTGTATATTTTGTGCACATTGATTTTTATGTAAAGCTATATGGTACTGATGTAGGTTAGAATTCAAATTAAACAAATCACTAAAAAATGGATTCAGGAGAAGCAGAATTTTTTGGCCAAATTAAAAGCACAATCAATTCTTCTTGAACAGATTGGAGACTTTTGGTATTTTTTGCTGGTCCCAGCCAGCTCTTTCAAAGTCAGTGGAGATCGGTTGGGATGAGTGATTATAATTATGCAACAAAAATGGTTTAAATTGCACCTGAAATATATGGCAATGCCAGGTACAAAAGCCAGAATAATCCACAACTGTGAAACTTTCAGGCTTGTGGGGACTGGAACATTCAGGCTCCTGTAACTGGAATTTGGTGTGACATCACATGCTATTTGAGGACTGACATCATCTTGAAATTAGAGACGCAATTATCCGGGGAGCTTGATTTCACCATACATACACCTTGTTCCCACCTGATGGAAAACTACTACTGATCTATTAGCATTCAATTTCTTTTATTAAGCAAATACTTTTCAGACTTGCACAAATGCTATAGACATACAATTGAATTTTTTTTTTATACTAAGTGGAAATAAATCCTTAAACGCGGTGGCATCCTCTTTAGTTTGTACATTTACAACTCTTTGTTTAATGTTTCACAACCATTTTTACCCATGTGCATATAGTGTTCCCTAGTCTCTGCTTCTTAAGCTTCAGTAGAAGGCTTTGTGTGGTTACCGTTTGTGTCACCATTATTTCTTTGTAGATTGTGAGCTTGTGAACAGGGCCCTCACTCATCTTGCTTAGATAGCAGAATTATACAACACTCTGTAATGTCTGATAGTGTCTGTACGTGTACACCCTGAATTGTGAAGTGCTGTGGAATATAAATTAAACTCATTTTATTATTATTATTATTATTATTATTATTATTATTATTATTAATATTAATACAGTATCAACACCTTTGCAAAGTTACAATATATTTTATCAGCCACATAGCAACAATCCAGATTTTCATTTCCTTCTCATACATCACTTGTCTTTTTGGATACCATGATGGTTGTCAGTTAATATAATTTTCTCTGCTATAAACTTTTGCAGGTCATTTTATAAAATGAAACATAAACATTTTTTTTGGATGTAACGAAAATCAACCTATATACCTCTAAATGGACTTACACTTATACACTGTCCAAAATGTTTGTTTGCTGCAATGTTACCAGATGCACCCACAAAATGCTGGGACTGCACACAAAGCGGCCATAATGCTGTTGATACTTTCAGCATAGCATAATGATGGTAAATAGAGCATTAAATACGCTCACATGCAATCTCGGATGGGTCCAGTATTTGGGTGTTAGGAAAGATATGCTCTGTTACACAACCAACCAAGTCCACTCAAAATTTAAGTAATTTGTGGGTCCATATTGGTATTGATGGACTAATATTAACCCTCTAATTATATGTTGCGATACCAGAAAATTAAATGGGAGGGAGGGGAGCTTGTCCTCACTAATATAGCGGGTGGCATCATAAAACCCAAACTAGTGTCCTATTACCACCTATATGCTTTTATTTCAACAAAAAGCTCTGGAGGCCGCTAATGCCTAACAAAGGAGACAAACCTCCTAAAATGTGTTGAAAGTGTGTCCATATGAAGTTCTCATATCAAGCATAACATGGTAGAAGCAGCGAGTCCTGTGCTTTCATTTGCATTTTCATGCTGACAGCTAGAGATTCGTTCACAGATTGAAGAAACACTATGAGGAGTTCTCAAACCTTGAGTAGATCTAGTTCGATTATTTTAGAACTTACCCCTCTCTACACCCCCAATAGTGAGCCCAGCCGAGGCTGCAGGCGAGCACATTTATTGCTCTATTAGAGATACTACCAGATTGAATCACTGTTTCTAGTCCCGTCCCTGTTTAAAAAAAAATTCTAATATATAAAAATATTTTCTACACAAAGGAGAACACAATTTAAAAAGCTTTTAGTGGTCATTTGCGGTCACAAAAAAATTCTTACCCTATTTCATACCTAGGGCATTTTTGGGGTTTTATTGTACATGCTCTTTTAATGGCTTTAAATATTTTTCTCATTTGAATATTTTTACCTTTTTTTAATGGTACATAGGATTTAATGTTCTTGTCATTTTTTATCTTTTTCTTTGCTGATATTCTGGGAAAATTTAAGGAAAAGTAGGAAATACAGTATGTGTCTTCTTTTCACATTTTTTTTTACAACCACAAAGGACCTCTAAAAACATTTAAAATGTACTCACTTGCAATCTCGACTAGGTGCAGTATCTGGTTGTAGAGAAGTGCATGTTCTGATATATAATTCAGCTAAGTCTGCACAAAATGTAAGTCAAAGGGACGGCAACATATATGGCTATGCGGAAACAGATGGAAACTGTTCTTCACTTCTGTGATGTTATTCACTAGCTATAATGGTTATTTTGTGTTTTATGACTTTCTCTCCATGTCTCTATGGCTAAGCTGAGAGCTGTGATGTCCTTTCACTGTCCTGAATCAACCTGTAATGGCTTGCGCATTCCCTGCCTCTGCTTTTATACAGGCTATGATAGTCCTTCCTGATTAGCTTTAGTATACCATGTGATTTGACAGCTACAAGACCTTATGAGGAAGTCTGTACAGCCATGTCTGAGGTCATGTGAGACTTCAATGGCTGATTCAATCTTCTGAAATGTGTAAAATGGTGGCAGGATTCTTTTTTTTATGATTCCCCCAAGTCGAAAAACAAATTGTTGAAATTTACAAGGGCAAACAAGTTAGTTTGCTAAAATTCAACACAAATTTTATCTGTATGGAATTTATTTGCTCATTTCTAGTGAGTGTGGATGAAAAGTACATTTTTAATAGCTCAGCCTTCTACAGTTATAGGCCCTTATTGACACGGACGTCACTATGACGCATGGTAAGGTTTATAACATTAGAGGTTAGGACCATTCCAATTTGGGCACACCTTGACACTGGTTGGATGACTTTTACTCTTTTTTTGGTCAAAAACAGTGTTTACAAAGTACTCTGTGTTATTTGAATAAACTTTTGCTTTTACTTATTTACTTACAGCAGGGTATATATGTTCATTTTGAATCTGCTTCAGGTTTCTCTAGTTACATGCTTATGATCATCTTTTAGGGGAATCAAAAACATCAGATTTTTTTTGGTTTTGTCATTAATATTTTGGTGATGCTTCTCTGGATTTATTTTAATGTTGATTTGTTTTTTTGTGGCTAACTTTGTCATTTGATTTCCTTTTTATATTTTGTAATCGGATCTTTATATCCCTGGATGCTATTTCTTGCCCTTTAGCCTTTAAAATTTTAAATGCACTTTGTTTTTGTCTTATTAGGGTATGTTCAAGTGTTGCACTTTTGCCACATTTATCCTAATTTTTCCCTGCACATTTTTGCCACTAAAAAAATGTTGTGTCCTAGCTTTGTGTCATCAGCAAATTTAATCAGTTTACCCTCAATTCCTTCATCTAAATCATTGATAAAGATGTTGAACAATACAGGTCCCAGGACAGAGCCCTGTGGTACCCAACTTGAGACATTCATCCAACTGGATGTAAAGCCATTTACGACCACTCTTTGAGTCCGATCACTAAGCCAGTTATGAATCCTCCTAACAGTTGCCTTGTCCATTCCATACTTGGTAATTTTTTCAATAAGGATAGTGTGAGATACTTTGTCAAATGCTTTGCTGAAGTCAAGATATACCATATCTACAGCATTTCCCTGATCCACCCAGTCAGTGATTCTGTCATAGAAGGAAATTAAGTTAGTCTAACATGACTAGTTAGTTAAAAACCCATGCTGACTCTGGTTAATCACTTCATTCTTATCCAGGTATTTACATACATGTTGTTTAATAATTTGTTCAAAGATCTTTCCTGGTATAGAAGTCAGACTCGCCGGCCTATAGTTCCCTGGGTCCACCTTCTTCCCCTTTTTGAAGATAGGAGCAACATTTGCTCTTCTCCAGTCTTTTTGCATTGAAGAACTGAAATAAATTCACTTTTTGATGATATTCTAATTTTGTGAGAAGCACCTGTACTTAACTATAATGGTTTATTTTTAATCCTGGACATTTTGTTACCAGAGGATATCAACATACTACACAATACTTTTCATATATCTTTAAATACTACCCAATTATCTTCAGTACTCAGTATTTTCTAGTAAATGATCCCAGTCTACAAGAATAAGCTCTCCACTTAGTTAACTGAATTTAGCTTTTCTAAACTTGCAGGTTTTTCTAATGTTTTGTTGAATATTGAAAATGTTCAATGTTAAGGGTAATTGTCAAAAACTGTATTCTGATGCTTAGATGATGCAAAGCAAACCTCTGTAGTAAAATCCAAAATTTACTTATGAGCAGGTACACTAGTCTTCAAAAAGTGTCACAAGGGTTTTTGAAAGGTATAGAAGAAAAGGGACCTCGTGATAAAGATTATAACAATTCCCCAAGTATGGTGACAGGTTTGGCTATCCAATACTGAAGGTCTAGTATTTATTGCCCTTTTGCATAATCATTTGGCCATTTTTTTACTTTCTTGTTCCGTAATAAGGCTGTTTTCCGGATATTATTTAATCTAGCCAACCTAGTTAAATCGCTCTTTCTCTATGTGCTCCATAGCCGCAGCATTATCTGATTTTATGGTATGCATTCTCTTAGGCCTCCTTCACACGTCTGTGTTTAAACACATACGTGAAAAACCTGTACTGGTGCCATCAGTGTTTTCTATAAGTGTGTCATCAGTGTGTCTGTATTTACCATCAGTGCTTTTCTGGTATGGTTAAAGAAAGAAAGAAATTACAAATCTTCTCCTATCTAAAAGGCACTCAATATAAGTAGATTCTAAATCAATGAAATATATAAATTGTGAAATTGTAAAAAAAAAATACTTTGTAAACAATACAGTTGTTGGGTTCTATATTTTTTGCAACACATTGTCTAAGAACCATACATAAACAGTCGACTAACAATCACATTGTCTTAACCGCTATAGTATCATGAACATATCTGTAACCCAGATTCTACTATGAGCTTGGAACCAATTTATGCAAGTAACACCTTTAATGAGTGAGTAAATGCATAGGACACATGGGAAACCAAAGCTAGGGTTCAACAAGCCCATTGAAGGGGTCTTATTATGTCTTCAGAATGAGTTACCTAGTAAATAATCTTTGCGGTTTTCCAGTGGAAAACAGACATTGCATCTGTTCATGTTGCAAACATGAAATCTGGCTCAGCCTACTCAAACCCGCAACAAACCCTTATTATGAAATACCTGACAGATGTTTGCTAGAATAAATTAACAGTGGTATAATGGAGATAAAATTCACATTTTGTACTTTAATTCTTGTTTATAAGAGAAGTACACTTACAAAAAAGCAGTACAGGAAACAAATTACCCTAAAAACATAGCATGTTACAGGGGAATAAACAATTGCAAAAGCCACACTAGAGCAAGAATATGTCTTATGTAAGTGTTCATAAGTCAGAAGGTGGTAATGTACCAGGACACACACATCCAAAGATCACTCATATCTTACAGCTATTTTAATTCTACCAAAGTTAGTGTGTTATCATAAAGCAAAAGAAGATATATAAGAGTACAATAGGGAAAAGATCAGTTGCAGCATAAAACATAGTTATGGAACCTCGTCAAGTATAAAGCAACTGAGATGTCAAAGCAGAAAAGCAGAAACCATACTTTTGGTGATATTCTCTGCATGTCTTTTTGTATAAAATATCAAACTTTTCAACCTCAAAATGTGCACAGAAGCAGTAGAGTTTGCATGGTTTGTTTTGTCCACTGTGACAAAAGAGGGGGAGCTCATTTACTTGCAGTCCTATAGGGACCTCAGAATAAATTTTTTATATCACAATGAATTGTCTACCAACACATTCAGCTCCGCTATGTGAACAAAGTCAGTTCTATAATTAACACATAGTGTCATCATGAGAAAATGTAAGAATGTTTAATACATCCATGCTATAAGAGCATCCTAGAAGACAACATTTTAATGACTGTTCTATTTCAAAATGTAGTTGAATTGTATATTATATACAATGTTATATATGTATGTTATATATACCATTAGTTAATTAATTAGTTATGGAGTTACAAGTTTAATTTCTTTTAAAGATTATCCGCTGGTATCTTTATATGGTTTTGAACCCAGAATGAAAATCATTGCTACTATTTAAAAATGTAGAATAAAATTTAAAAAAGAGCTCCTGGAAGAGTAAAATGCTAATGGTTGGGTAAAGAAATGCCCCTCCTTGATATACATACTGTTTAGATACTATGCATACAGTCACCTACTAGACAGTAATCCAAGTTCAGAAGCTGGAGATATTTGGAGGCATAATGATTGTATAGGTGGTTGAAATGTACTATTTTTTTATTGAATTTAACATAAAACAAGAAAGAGAAACACAAAAAACCACACAAATAATGGAAATAATACTATTTACAGATGCATGTTACTGGCTGATAAAGATTGATTATAATGACTAAGATGATCGACATTTCCTCAATCTAAAAATGAAATAACTCAATCCTACTAGAAATTACTAATTACTTGCTAATACTAGATATTACTGAGTCAAAAATATAAATGGTAATAGTTTATGTCTATCAATTTAGAAAGTGCAGATTGAATGAACAAAAGAGAAATCTAATTCAAATCAAAACTTAATATGACCACTCTCTGCCGTCAAAATAGCCTCAGTATTTCAAGGTACACTTTCAATCAGTTTTTGTAGGAACTAGACAGGAAGGTTGTTCCAAACATATTGAAGAACTAACCACTAGTGATGAGCGAGCACTAAAATTGTTGTTTGAGTCGAGCAAATTGGAATGTTCGAGTGCTCGGTCCGAGTAACGAGCTCAATGTAAGTCTATGGGAAACTCAAGCATTTTTCTGGGGGCTCCCCCCGGCAGTCTGCAGAAGGCCTAAAAATTGCCCAAATCAACGGGAACAGTGCTCAAATGACATGGGAACAGCATGAGGAAGACCCCTGAAAGCATTTCTGACTCCCAGGTTACTGCTGTCAACAACATTGTCAGAGGTATTACGCCACTTTTACGGACTCACAATAAAAAATATAAGGCAAAATAAATATACAAAAATGAAAATTCTCCTCCACACCTTGGGCTATGTTCACATGTAGCGCTTTTGATGCGTTTTTGAAGTTTTGCAATGCTTTCAACCAAGACAAATGCAGTTACCGGGAAATGTCATTTTAAGATTTTACAAGCTTATCTGGCCATGTAGTGTGTGACATGGGAACAGCACGGGGAAGACCCCTGGAAGCATTTCTGACTCCCAGGTCACTGCTTCAACATTGTTGTCAAAGGTATTACGCCACTTTTATGGACTCACAATAAAACATACAAAAACAAAACCAAAATGGATTTTCCTGGGAAATATGTTAAGGAACATCCTTACCAGGGTAATGACTTGTATGTAAGGCAAAATAAGTAACCAAAAAACAAAAATGCTCCTCTACACTTTGGGCTATGTTCACACGTAGCGTTTTTGATGCGTTTTTGCACTTTTACATTACTTTCAACCAAGACAAATGCATTCACCAGGAAATGTCATTTTAACATTTTATAACCTTATCTGGCCATGTGGTGTGTGACACATCCTGCTTCATTTATGATGGAGGGACTCTGAAAGTCACAAAGACCAATTTTATAGGGCCATCCGGCGGCCCTTACTATTCTTAAAGGGCCAGCAGTTGGCCCTCGCTATTGCTAGAGAGCCATCAGCCGGCTATGCTTTGTTATTCCCATTATTAACAAGTGGGTCTTCTATACTGTTATTGCATATTCAGTAACTGCAATAGATGCCAAAAAATTGGAGGAACTCCAATGCCCCATTCAAGAGATGTAGAGGTCAGAGGGCCTCCAGAAAAAAATGTTCCCATTATTAGGAAGTGTGTCTCCCATACTGTTTGCCTATGCAGTGAAGCAACGGCTGCCAAAAATTTGAAGAAACTCCAATGCCCCTTGCAAAAGATGTAGAGGTTGAAGGGCCTCCTGAAAACAATGTTCCCATTAATAGGAAGTGGGTCTCCCATTGTGTTTGCCTATTTAGTGATGCAACGGCTGCCAAAAATTTGGAGGAACTCAAATGCCCCTTGCAAGAGACGTAAAGGTAAGAGGGCCTCCTGAAAACAATGTTCCCATTATTAGAAAGTGGGTCTCCCATACTGTTTGCCTATCAGTGAAGCAACGGCTGCCCAAAATTTGGAGGAACTCTAATGCCCCTTGCAAAAGACGTAGAGGTCGGAGGGCCTCCTGCAAAAAATGCTCCCATTATTAGGAAGTGTGTCTCTCATACTGTTTGCCTATGCAGTGAAGCAACGGCTGCCAAAAATTTGGAGGAACTCCAATGCCCCGTGCAAAAGATGTAGAGGTCAGAGGGCCTCCTGCAAAAAATGCTCCCATTATTAGGAAGTATGTCTCCATACTGTTTGCCAAGAACTGAAGCAACGGCTGGCAAAAATTTGGAGGAACTCCAATGACTGCTTGTAAGAGACTTAGAGGTCAGAGGGCCTCCTGAAAACAATGTTCCTATTATTAGGAAGTGGGTCTCCCATACTGTTTGCCTATGCAGTGAAGCAACAACTGCCAAAAATTTGGAAGACCTCCAATGCCCCTTGCAAGACACGTAAATATGTTGATATGGTACAATGGTTGTGATATGGTGGTGGAGGATGAGGATGCGGAGAAGGAGGAGGGCAAGAGCAAATAGACAAAATCAGGAAGCGCATGACCATATCTGGGTGTGAAGAGGTGCATAGGAATAGATATCCCAAAAAAAAGACACTGTATTTGAGTTTATGTTACACTGTTATCACTTAGTGGTATTGAGAAGTCTGGCCCAATCCAGCCCTTGTTCATTTTTATAAGAGTCAGCCTGTCAGGATTTTCAGTTGACAGGCGGATGCGCCTATCGGTTATAATACCACCAGCGGCACTAAAAACCGCTCTGACAAAATGCTAGTGGCAGGGCAGGCCAGGACCTCCAAGGCCTAGAGAACCAGTTCATGCCACATGTCCAGATTGGATACCCAATAATTATAAGGCATAGAGGAATCACAGAAGACGTTAGTACGGTCAGCAAGGTACTCCCTCACCATCTTCTGAAACGTTTCCTTCCTTGGGAGAATACCCCACGCCTCAGGGCCTGCGTGATGATGGGAGGGTCTGAAAAAACTGTCCCAGAACTTTGACAGTGTTCCCCTGCCTTTGCTGAATTGCATTTGTGTCTCTCTTGCCTGTACTCCTTGGTTGTCCAACGAACTGTGACCTCTGCCACCAGCGTTTTCAGATGGGAAATTTTTTAATAATTCTGCAACAAGGGCCTTCTGGTACTGCCCCAATTTAGTAGACCTGTCTACCTTGGGAATAAGAGATAGAAAGTTCTCCTTGTAGCGTGGGTCTAGAAGTGTCACAAACCAGTAATGACTGCCATCCTAAATTTGGACAATGCAAGGGTCACGGGAAAGGCAGCGTAACATAAACTCAGCCATGTGTGCCAGACTACTAACAGGCAAGATGTCCATGTCCTCACCAAGAGGACGACTGACCATGCTCTCCTCTTCATCCTCCTCCTCCTCTTCCCTGTTCTCAGGCCATCCACACTGAACAGACGGTATGACAATTGCGCAGGTAGCATCGTCTATAGCGCATGAAACTAGCTCCTGTTCTTCCTCCTCTTCCTCATTGTCCCCCACTCCACGTTGGGATGAGATGAGGCTGGGCTGTGTGTAATCACCCTGTATGGTCCTTGCTCCATCTCATCATGCTCCGCCTGCAATGCATCCTCTTTAATTGTGAGCAGAGAGTGTTTCAGAAGACAGAGAAGTGGGATGGTGATGCTAATTATGGCGTCTTCACCGCTCACCATCTTGTTGGAGTCCTCAAAGCTTTGGAGGATGGTACAAATGTCTGACATCCGTGTCCACTCCTGAGGTCTTATGTGTGGAGTACCGACGGCATTGTTGATGCTAGTAGTCAACAACTGCCCTCTTCTGCTCACAAATCCCTCCCAACATCTGCAATGTAGAGTTCCAATGTGTGGGGACATCACACACCAGTCGGTGAGCTGGAAGCTGCAAATGCTGCTAAAGCACGGCAAGGGCCGTGAAAGCTGTAGCTATCTTTCTAAAATGGGCACACAGGTGGCGTACTTTGACATGCAGATCCGGCAGATCCAGGTAGATTTTAAGAAACCGCTGAACCACGAGGTTAAGCACATGGGCCAGGCATGGTACGTGTGTGAGCTCGCCTCGCCTCAGAGCCACCACCAGGTTCCGGCCATTGTCACACACGACCATGCCTGGCTGTAGGTTCAGAGGTATCAGCCACAGATCTGCCTGCTCTTTCAGACCTTTCCACAACTCTTCAGCATTGTGCGGTTTGTCACCTTACCATATTAGCTTCAGCACAGCCTGTTGCCGCTTGGCTGAGGCAGTGCTGCGGTGCTTCCAGCTTGTGACTGATGTGGTCATTTTGGAAATGGAGGCTGAAGAGGAGGAGGAGGATGAGGTGCAGGAACTGTAGAATGTGGTTGCAACCCTGATTGACCTAGGGCCAGCAATCCTCGGCGTCGGGAGGATGTGTTCCATCCCAAGGTGCGACTGGGTCCCGGCTTCCACTATGTTAACCCAGTGTGCCGTCAGCGAGATGTACCATCCCTGCCCACAAGCAATTGTGCAATGCGGGGACGGCACACCAGGAGAAATAGTGGCGGCTGGAAACCGAGTACCGAGGGACAGCCGCCGCCATCAGGTTGTGGAAAGCTTCCGTCTCCACAAGCCTAAAAGGCAACATTTCGAGAGTAGGCATTCACCAAATGTGTGAATTTAGTGATGTGGCCTGTGGGGCGTTGGCTGTGTATTTGTGTTTGAGTTCCAAGGACTTGGGTAGGGACAACTGAACGCTGCGCTGGGACAATGATGTGGACATGCTTGCTGATGGTGCTAGTTGAGAGTGTGCAACAACAAGTGCAGGGCAGGAGGCATCTTGGCATGCACCATGGACAGGGGATTGGCATGCACACACAACAGTGGAAGAAGCAGTGTTGACACCCGCAGACACTGTTCCTGGACCCTGGGGTTTGGCTCACTTAGTTGGGTGGTTTGCTGCCATGTGACTGATCCTGCTGGTGATGGTCAGGCTGCTAGTTTTGCTATCCCTGCTGATGCTGGCCTGGCAGTTGGTGCAAATGGCCTTTTCTGGGTTATCGGCAGAGTCTTTAAAAAACAACCAGACTCGGGAAGACCTAACAGTTGCACTGGCAACTTCCGTCATTTTGGTGTTATGGGGAACAGTTGCCCTCCTTCTGTCTGCGGCCACCACACTGCCTGTTCTTACTTATTGTGGTGCTATGCCTCCCTCCCCCTGGGTGCTGCTGTCTTCATTCTGTATGTCACCTTGCCAGATTGGGACAGTGACTTCATCGCCCACCACCTCATCTTCCACTTCTGCACCCTGGTCTTCCTTTTGACTTTCTGGCAATTGTTTCTCATCATCATCCACCTCTTGTGACAGTTTCTCACCGTCGCCTTTGTGTGACCATGGCTGCTCAAATATTTGGGCATCGCTACATGCTATCTCCCCTTGCCCCGCTTCAAGTGGAACGGGCGAGTGGCCCGAATCTATTAATGTAAAAGTGAACAGCTCTTCGGAGTGTCCAAGTGTAGGATCAGTTGTCTCCGGGCACTCGGCATGGTGGGAGGAAGGAGGATCAGGGTGAGGAATAGAGATGAGCGTTGCTCTACTCGAACTGTTCGCCAATCTCAAATTCGAGCTGTTTTGGGCGGTGTTCGAGCCGGTCGGCGAACACGAACAATTTGAGAAAAATTCGGCTGTTCGAGGTTATGTTCGATAACTGTTCGTGCACCAAAATCATAACTGGATTTTTTCTCAGTAATGATGAAAATTAATGTTAATACGCAGTTTGAGTGTACAGCGGGGCGGGGGGAGGGGCAGGGGATGGATCTCTGCAGGAACAATGAAGATCTCCATTTTTTTTTCTCTTTCCCGCATTTGCAGTGGGGAGGTGCAATCTGTCAGCCTATCAGCAGCGCACACACGGAGCGAAGTGCTTTTTTTCACACAAGCAAGGGCATGTGTGATTGGCAGTGTATGTCACATGTCCTTGCCCTATAAGACCAAGCCATTTTCCCCGTCGCCACCATTTTCTCACTGCTGCAGCTGCGTGTTAGACGGCACCGCTGTTGCTGTGTGCGCTATACCTTGTTAATTTCAAGCCAATTTTCGCACAAATATACAGATAGCTTGGGAGTAGGGAATAGTTGTGATTGCAGTCCTTTTAAGGACTAGGTTACAGCATTTCCTACGACTTTTATCAGGCAGGTCTGTGCTCTTAAATAGATAGATTGTGGGAGTAAAGACTAATTGTAATTGGAGTCCTTTTCAGGACTAGGTTACATCAGTTCCTATCAGTTTTTGCCAGGCAGGTCTGTGCCAGTGCTGTGCAAGTTTTTTTCACAGCATTTGGCTGAATCTAGCAAAGCTAATCCTTTTTGGCCTATTGCAGAGTGTGTTAGTCAGTGGAGTAGCCTATCTGTGTTGCAAGATATACCACCTGTGTATAGAATACCAATTTTTTTACTGCACCTAGTGAAGTAAAATCTTTTGGGCATAGCATCATTCTATTAGTCCATCTATACTGACCTCCATCAGGTTGCAAACTGAATATAATTTTTTTCTGCATCTAGCTCTGAAAAAATATTTGGGCTTCTAGCAGTGTGTGGGACTTGGTCTATTAGTCCATCTATACTGACCTCCATCAGGTTGCAAATTAAAAATAATTTTTTTCTTCATTTAGCTCTGAAAAAATATTTGGGCTTCTAGCAGTGTGTGGGACTTGTTCTATTAGTCCTTCTATACTGACCTCCAGCAGGTTGCAAATTGAATATAATTTTTTTCTGCATCTAGCTCTGAAAAAATATTTGGGCTTCTAGCGGTGTGTGGGACTTGGTCTATTAGTCCATCTATACTGACCTCCATCAGGTTGCAAATTAAAAATAATTTTTTTCTGCATCTAGCTCTGAAAAAATATTTGGGCTTCTAGCAGTGTGTGGGACTTGGTCTATTAGTCCATCTATACTGACCTCCATCAGGTTGCAAATTAAAAATAATTTTTTTCTTCATTTATCTCTGAAAAAATATTTGGGCTTCTAGCAGCGTGTGGGACTTGTTCTATTAGTCCATCTATACTGACCTCCATCAGGTTGCAAATTAAAAATATTTTTTTTCTGCATCTAGCTCTGAAAAAATATTTGGGCTTCTAGCAGTGTGTGGGACTTGGTCTATTAGTCCATCTATACTGACCTCCATCAGGTTGCAAATTAAAAATAATTTTTTTCTGCATCTAGCTCTGAAAAAATATTTGGGCTTCTAGCAGTGTGTGGGACTTGGTCTATTAGTCCATCTATACTGACCACCATCAGGTTGCAAATTGAATAAAAAAATTTTCTGCATCTAGCTCTGAAAAAATATTTGGGCTTCTAGCGGTGTGTGGGACTTGGTCTATTAGTCCATCTATACTGACCTCCATCAGGTTGCAAATTAAAAATATTTTTTTTCTGCATCTAGCTCTGAAAAAATATTTGGGCTTCTAGCAGTGTGTGGGACTTGGTCTATTAGTCCATCTATACTGACCTCCATCAGGTTGCAAATTAAAAATATTTTTTTTCTTCATTTAGCTCTGAAAAAATATTTGGGCTTCTAGCAGTGTGTGGGACTTGTTCTATTAGTCCTTCCATACTGACGTCCAGCAGGTTGCAAATTGAATATAATTTTTTTCTGCATCTAGCTCTGAAAAAATATTTGGGCTTCTAGCGGTGTGTGGGACTTGGTCTATTAGTCCATCTATACTGACCTCCATCAGGTTGCAAATTAAAAATAATTTTTTTCTGCATCTAGCTCTGAAAAAATATTTGGGCTTCTAGCAGTGTGTGGGACTTGGTCTATTAGTCCATCTATACTGACCTCCATCAGGTTGCAAATTAAAAATAATTTTTTTCTGCATCTAGCTCTGAAAAAATATTTGGGCTTCTAGCAGTGTGTGGGACTTGGTCTATTAGTCCATCTATACTGACCTCCATCAGGTTGCAAATTGAATAAAAAAATTTTCTGCATCTAGCTCTGAAAAAATATTTGGGCTTCTAGCGGTGTGTGGGACTTGGTCTATTAGTCCATCTATACTGACCTCCATCAGGTTGCAAATTAAAAATAATTTTTTTCTGCATCTAACCCAGCCAATAGTTTTGGCCTAATACCACAGTTTGGCCACTCAGCTCTGCTCGGTTACCATCCATTGTTTTTTTGTGCAAACAACTCCAGAGTTGTGAATTAGTTAACCACCAAAATGAGTGGAAAAAGGCCTGCTGCTGGTGGAAAGGGGAATAGGCGTGTTGGGAAGGGGAAAAAAGGTTGTGTCCGTGGGGTAGGTGCAGAAGAAAGACCATCTTCCAGCCAAACTAAAATGTCTATTTCTTTTAGCGGACAATGTGATAAGATCCCTTTCTTACGGCCACGCCAATCGCTACAAATTCCAGATGAGGCACAAAAACAGCAGGTGCTTCAACTGATATCAAGTGCTCCTTTAAGTGGGCTCTCCTCCACATCAACTTCAACATCACAAATACTCCAGTCCTCAAAGGTGTCACCCAAATCGCACTTGCTTCCTCACAGCTCCCAAATCTCCAGCTGCCCGTCTGAGTATGAGGTAGAACAGATGGTTGAGTCTGCAGAGCTGTTTACTCATACTATAGCCTGGGAATCAGAGGTAGACTCCAGCGCTTCTGTGAATCCAGACGAGGAAATGATCTGCACTGATGCCCAGAATCTTTATGAGTCGGATCCAGGACCAGACGCAGAAGGTTCTGACCATAATGTAGACCCTCATTCCCAAACTGTAACTCCTGTTGGTGGAGACAATGAAGAAGACGATGATAAGACTCAAATACCTGATTGGAGCGACAACTTTAGTTTTTTGTCAGGGCAGGAACAGGTTGGCTCTGAGGACGACGGGTGTGATAACGCACAGGGTGATGATGATGAGGTCGGAGATCCCACTTACTGTCAACCCACAGTCAGCCAAGAGATGAGGTCAGCAGAGGAGGTGTAGGAAGATGCTAGTGACGACGAGGTCAGGTTGCGCCTTCCTGGACAGAGACGTAGTACTGGAAGCACGTCAACAACTGCATCCTCAAACACAACTCTGCCTCTCACCACAAGTCGTGGTGGCTCTTCAGGTCGCATGGGTGCTAAGCCTTGCATAGCCTGGGCATTTTTTCAGATCGATAAAGATGACCCAACTCGTGTTATCTGTAACATTTGTCAGCAAAAGCTAAGTAGAGGCCAAAAAATACATAGTTTGAGTACTTCATGCATGAACCGGCACATGGACATGAAGCATAAGTTGCAGTGGGAAGCTCAGTGTGCTACAATGCGGTCTAGCCGGCCGGGCCAACCACCGTCTGCCATATCTTGTGCATCCGCGGCCTCTTCATCCTCTGTGACTGGGGGGACAGCAGTCACACCTGTTTTGGGGCGCAGACCTGCCACCTCTTTACCCGCAACAGCCAGCGTGATTGGCAGATCATCATTTTCTTTGGAGGTGGTAACACCAGCTGGTCTTGAGCGCTGTCCGACATCGATAGCACCACCTTTGGATCAAGGCAACCTAACATGTCCGCCTGCATCTTCCTCACAGACCGGCAGTTTGCCGGGGACACCCTTATCAACCCCGTCTAAGCACAATAGCCAGCCCTCGGTCCCTCAGATGTGGACAAGTAAAAGACCATTTCGTCCTAGCCATGAGAAAGCTAAGAGGTTGAATTTCACCATCTGCAAGCTCTTGGCTACAGAAATGCTGCCTTTCCGCCTGGTGGACACAGAGGATTTTCGAGACCTTATGTCCGTCGCAGTGCCCCAGTACCAGATGCCCAGTCGGCACTACTTCTCAAAGAAAGGTGTGCCTGCGCTCCACCAGCATGTCGCACACAACATCACCGCTTCTTTGAGAAACTCTGTGTGTGACAGGGTGCATTTCACCACAGACACTTGGACGAGTAGGCATGGACAGGGGCGTTACATGTCGCTGACTGGGCACTGGGTAACTATGGTGACAGCAGGACAAGGGGCTGCTGTCCAAGTCTTGCCGTCCCCACGAGTTGTGCGTCAATCCTCTTTATGTCATTTTTCCTCCACTGCTTCTGCCTCCTCAACCTCCTCTCGGTCTTCCACCTGCACCCAAAGCCTGTCTGGTCATGCCACAAGCTTTCTAACTGCGCAGAAGGGATCCTGCACACCTCCTTACTATGCTGGCAGTAGGGCTCAACGTCATCAGGCGGTTTTTACATTGAAATGTCTGGGAAATGTGAGTCACACAGCTGAGGAGTTGTGGTCAGCTCTGGAGAACCAATTTCATGAATGGTTGTCTCCACTGGACCTGAAACCAGGGAAGGCCGTGTGCGACAATGCTGCAAACCTGGGTGCGGCCCTTCGCCGGGGCAATGTCACACACGTGCCTTGTATGGCTCACGTGTTGAACCTGGTTGTCCAGCAATTTTTAGCCCACTATCCCAGACTAGATGGCCTTCTGCAGAGGGCACGGTCGCTGTGTGCTCACTTCCGCCGTTCGCATCCCGCAGCTCAGCGACTTACATCTCTACAGAAGTCGTTGGGCCTGCCACTTCAAAGGCTAAAATGCGATGTGCCTACCCGGTGGAATTCAACTCTGCACATGTTGCAGCGACTGTGGCAGCACCGACAAGCCCTGGTGCAATACGTTCTGACGTATAGCCTGGGCCAACGAGATTCAGAGGTGGGGCAAATCACGCTGGAGGAGTGGTCTCAGATCAGGGACCTATGCACCCTTCTGCACAGTTTTGAAATGGCGACAAAGATGTTTAGTGCTGACGATGCCATTATCAGCATGACTATTCCGGTGATTTACATGCTGGAGCACATGTTAAACAGAATTCGGAGTCAGGTGGTGGCACAAGAGGAGGTGGAGGAAGTAGAGGAGGAGGAGTTGTATGCGGAAGGGCTAACATCTGCAAGGTCCAGACGGTCGGCAGCACCAAGGCGGCAGGCATGTGAGGGTGGGGGAGATGATTTTACCAGGGCGCATGGTAGCAGCCAAACTAGTGAGGAAGGTGCAGGAGCCCAGGAAGAAGTGGAGGACGAACTGATGGAAGACTCATCAGATGAGGGAGACCTTGATCACATTTCTGTTGTGCGAGGTTGGGGGGAGAGGACAGAGGATGGAAGCATGATTGCTACCTCGCCACCAACACAACAGGGACTTGGTGCTCCTGTATGCGCAACACACATGAGTGCCTTCTTGCTGCACTACCTGCAACATGACCCTCGAATTGTGAGAATTAGAAATAATCCTGACTACTGGGTTGCCACACTGTTAGATCCCCGGTACAAAAGTAAATTTGCAGAAATTATTCCTGCCATAGAAAGGGATGCACGCATGCAGGAGTATCAGCAGAGACTGTTGCAGAATCTTACATGTGCTTTTCCACAAAATACCAGTGGTGCACGTAGTGAATCTCACAGTTCCAACTTGCCAACCGTGGGACCGTCAAGTGTTCAGCACTCAAACCGTAACAGAACCACAGTATCTGCTGGTAACATCAATTTTGCGGAATCATTTCACCACTTTTTTAGCCCATCCTTTGCAAGGCCACAGGAGACAAGAAGTCTGACACATAGTCAACGCCTAGAGACGATGGTACAGGAGTATCTCCAAGTAAACATTGAAGCCACGACTGTGTCACTGGACCCTTGCTCTTTTTGGGCTTCCAATCTGGATAAATGGCCGGAGCTAGCGACTTACGCCTTGGAGATCTTGTCATGCCCCGCAGCCAGCGTTCTGTCTGAACGTGTGTTCAGCGCTGCTGGTGGTGTGCTGACAGATAAGCGCACGCGGCTCTCCACTGATAATGTAGACAGACTCACGTTCATAAAGATGAACAAATCATGGATCCGAAACGACTTTTCTACCCCTGTGTCATCCTGGGGAGAGTAAAAGCTTGATGATTGGTTAAAATCACCCTACCAACCGTTTTAAGCTTTCAAATTACTAATCATGTTTATCTGTATCTTGACTGGAAAATAATTTGGGCTTTGTAGCAGTGTGCAGCACTGATCCTATTAGGCCATCTATAATAAGCTTCACCAGATTTAAAATTAAAAATAATTTTTAGCTGCATCTAGCCCGGAAAATAATTTTGGGGCTCCGAGATGCGCAAGACACATAAGTGCCTTCTTGCTGCACTACCTGCAGCATGACCCTCATATTGTCAGAATTCGAAGTAATCATGACTACTGGGTTGCCACACTCTTAGATCCCCCAAACTTTTCGATCAACCTTTTCATTTTAATAAAGACCAAAAAAATGGCCATTTTTGAAATTATAAGCATTAGCAGGTTGTTAGAAACTGAAATCAAACAGTTTTCAACTCAAAACTTTATTCTAGGTGATGTTACATTTTCACATAGGACCCCTTGTTCGAAAGGAGCTTCTGAACTCTCTCGTCCATTGAATTTGTCAGGTTTTGGATGGTTTCTGCTTCAATTGTTTTGCATGAGGACAGAATACCCTCGCAGAGCTGTTGCTTAGATGTGAACTGCCTCCCGCCATCATAGACACTCCTTTTAATGATGCTCCAAAGGTTCTGAATGGGGTAGAGGTCAGGGGAGCATGGGGGTCACACCATAAGTTTGTCCCCTTTTATGCCCATATCAGCCAGAGATGCAGATGTTTTATGTGCAGCATGAGATGGTGCATTATCATGCAGAAAAATGATCTTGCTGTGAAATACACGGTTCTTCTTCTTGAACCATGGCAGGAAGTGCTGTTTGAGAAAATCCACATACATTATGGAGTTCATCTTTAGCGCCTTCAGGGATCCTAAAGGGGCCGACAATCTCTCTCCCCATGATTCCAGCCCAAAACATTACTCCACCTCCTCCATGTTGGCGCTGTAGCCGTGTTTGCGTGGGGTGTCCATCAACCAGCCATCCTCCACTCCATTCATCTGGACCATCGAGCGCTGCACGGCACTCATCCGTGAACAAAACAGTTTTGAAATCAGTCTTCATGTAATGTTTGGCCCACTGGAGCCGTTTCTGCTTGTGTGAAGTGGATAGAGGAGGTCGACAGGATGGCATATGCACAGCTGCAAACCTCTGAAGGACCCTGCATCTTGTTGTTCGGGGGACGTTGGAGGCACAAGCAGCTTCAAAAACTTGTCTGCTGCTATGACAAGGCTTTTTTGCCGCTGCTGTTTCAACCTGACGTAATTGCCTGTAGGAAAGAGTCCTCAATTTGCCCTTATCAGCACGCACACGTGTGTACTGTGAATCAGCTACATACTTCTTGATTGCCAAGACACTTCATCCTGATCATCGCACAATGTTGATTGTAGTCATGCCTTGACCTAAACACTCCACAATTTGTTGCTTCTCAGCAGCCGACACATCCTTTTTCTTTCCCATTTTGGCAGAAAATGTAGGCTGCTTAATAATGTGAGAGAGCCTTCTTAAGTAGTCTTGCCTTTCATTGGACACACCTGCCAAACTAATTAGCACAGGTGTCTGCAATTGCTTACAGTGATATAAAGAGCCCTGACACACATCACCATCAATGAGTTTAACTGACAAACAAACAAATTCTTCCCTTATCACTCCTAAACACTTTTTGCATAATAATTTGGAACGCGGTGTACATGTGCTTTTCCACAAAACACCAGTGGTTCACGTAGTGAATCTTACAGTTCTAACTTGCCAACCGTGGTCTGTATGGAATTGTTCAATAAAGGGCCCAAAATTAAGATAACATAGATGGGAGAGGTCTCTATGAATAGGAATTCCTAAGTATTTGATACCCTGTGAGGGCCAGGCAAAGGGAAAGTTGGACTGGATGGAATCCTATATGGATTTAGGGAGGGAGACATCGAGGGCCTCAGACTTCGCTGCATTGATTTTAAAATTTTACCATGTAACAAAGTGATCTATTTCAGCCATAACAGCAGGGATGGATATATGTGATTGAGTGATATATACTAGGACATCATCAGCAAATAGAGAGCACTTGTACTCGGTGCCTCCCACCTCAATCCACCTAATATTGGGGTTATGGCGAATTGATGAGAGCAGGTGCTCCGTCACTAGGATGTATAAGAGAGGGGACAGAGGACATCCCTGCCTTGTCCCATTGGTGATTGTGAAAGGTGATGAAAATGTTCTGACGCACCCCCTGGGCCTTGGGACACCCGGAGCCGGACCCTTTTTGGTGGATGCTGGTGGTTGTAGTCTTCGTGGCGGCGATCCGGTTCCGTGGCTCAGGGCGGTCAAACCAGTGGCGGAACTATTTATGTGGTTTTGATGTTTAAATGTCCGACTACGCCACCCGTGGATTGCGGTCAGAGTGAACCGCCGCTACAGGGCAGACCGCTAAGGCTGGTGTTGTGGGTGCAGCAGAGCGTAGCATAACTCCCCACGGGAGGAGTATAGCCTCAGGGCAGTGTATGCGGAGGATGGGGGTGATGGTGCAGGGCAGCAGCAGTAACGACACGGAGTCAGTGATGCAGTTCAGGGCCTTTACTCACAGTTCTTATTATCCAGACCACGTCTGCAGGTAACGGCTGCCCACGTCGTACTGTGCTCACCAGGTGAGGGGCTCAGACAACTCCCAGATAACTTTGGAGCGCTTCACAGGACCCCCTTTGTGTGTCCTTTGTCTGGCCTTTCTTACCAACACTTCTGTCCGGCTGCCTCGGGCCTCCTCTTGGTAAACTTGGCGCCAGTTTCCCTGACCCTATGTGGTGCCTTCCTAGCGGGTGGAGCAAGGGGCTGCGCCACATAAAATGTCAGAGCCTCCGGTTTCTAGCTGAGGGTCGTTTCCTGCCTCCACTAGTTCGGGGACCGGTCTCCCCCTTTGGCCTGACCCCTCCACGCAGGTGGATTCGGGCGTGCGGTGGCGACTCGCCCGTCCGCACCCCTGGGATCCCTTCATTCCTCGTTCCTGGAGCCTTCTCCGCTCCTCTTCCTTCCTTCTCCCTCTTGCAGGCCTGGGCCTCTGTTACTAGGCCCGCCTCCGGAGCAGAGCTCATGCAGAGCCCCTGCTCCCTGCCACTTCTGCTCAGACTTCTCTGCACTGAACTAAGATGGTGCCCACCTTTTATACTCCCTTCTCAATGCACCCAGGAACTGCTTCCTCCCTGCTCCTGCACTGCAGGGTTCCCCTTCCTCAGTGTTCCCTCCCCCCACTCCAGCCAGGGACAGGGACTGTCGTGCCCATCTCAGGGGCATATTGGTCGCCCTGCCCCACGGCAATGTGGTGTAATGCATGCAGGTGTCGGGTCCTGATCCACACTCCATCCTTATCTGAGAGTGAGATATCACACCTCTGGGTGAGGTGCAATACGTCTGTAGCAACCGAGCCCTCGGTGCTACAGTTCCATTTATCTTCAGCCTATGTGACGTATTGTGATACAGGGCCGTGATTTTGGCTATCAAAGGGTCCCCTAGACCCCTACCCCAACATTTTTAAGAGAATCATATATGGCGTGCCAGGAGACTCTATGGAATGCTTTCTCAGCATCCAACGAGAGTATCTACTTACAAATTTTTAACTGCATCTAGCCCAGGAAATACTTTGTGCCTAGTAGCAGTGTCTGCTAGTCAGCGGATTATCCCGGCTGTTAAGCAAGCTACACCACCTGTAGTTTGGACACTTAATTTTTTCAAAGGAAATGCTTCGGGACCACGGGATACTTAGTGAAGAGCATCAGGAGGCACCCCAAGGCATAGGGGCTGGGACTGGCACTAGGATGCCTTGCGGTGGACAGCCGAGCTCGATCCTTATAAAAGCTTTTTAACTGCAGCAGCTTTAGTGGACGCTACTGGAGCTGGAATTACGCGGCTGCTGGCATGAGACTTGCCCTCCAATAGATCCTTGTAAATGGATTTAAAGTGTATTCATTCAAATTAGAGGGACAATTTAAATTAAAAAGCTTAGAGCTGCCTCCACCACAGGGGGGCTCTCTCGACCCACCAGCGGACAGGCACCAGTATTGGGAGAGGGGGGCTGGCCGTCAGGGTTCACCGCGGCTCTGGCACAAACCCGGCGACACGGAGGTGGCACGGGCAGGAGCGGACTGGCCGTCTCGGCTTCTCACTTTTTGGATTTTAGAAGGGCATGACATGCCTATATCTGTGTCTCCCCCTCCTTTTACTCCTCCACCTCTTTTCTTTTCGCATGACTATATGTACTTGTCACTTTTCCATGTGTTAGTTGTGTCTTCTGAGCAGTTTGTCAGCTTTTGGACACCTTTGAAGGTGTTTTCTATGTGTTTCTATGTGTTTTTGTTTGCCTGCCATTGGTTTTAAAGGTGTTCGAAGGTGTTCGACGAACAGTTCGACGAACAGTTCGGCGAACACACGGGTGTTCGACGAACCGAACCGAACTCGAACACTACGGGGGTGGCTCAACACTAGTGAGGAATATGCACTCCAGACTCATGGCTACTGAGACTTGACCGTGTGGAAGACAGGGGTGGTGGTGGCAAATTGACTGGAAGCATTATCCGCTATCCGACCAACAACATTTTGACACTGCTCTGGGTTCAATACTGGTCTGCTGCAGTCCCCTGGTAATTGGGACAGGAAGGTCAGGCGACAAGATGTGGGTGTTTGTTGTGGCACAATTTCAGCTTGCCCAAGGCCTCGGTCTTGTCCTCTGCACGCACCATCACCATCACATCCAGTACCCTGTCCTTTTCCATGCGCCTTGCCCATTTTATATGCATGACAATATTTTCCACGTTCACCACAAATGGCTGGGTTTGAACCACAGTGATATGTGATACGTGTTACGGAAAACCACAGTTTTAAACAGCTGGCCTGTAGGTTACTATTTTTCACAGCGACCTTGTGTCAATAAATTCACTGACACACTGAAACAAAATTTATATGGAGGCCAATATTTTCCACGTTCACTACAAATTTCTGGATTTTTATCTCTGTAATATGGAAAGGATATGGCTGAATTCTGCAGTGCCAACAAGCAAATGGATCAGAAAAATGGTGTACTCTGGATTGCTTCTTAAGCAGATATCTAGGATTATGATATCTGGGGCTATGTCTACAAATATCTGTAAGAACAGCAGCAGCAGGAACGTTCAATGGACCCTCTTGCACTATATGCACTGCAGTCTGCCACATACACTGCCTGCCTGCCTAATTCCTGCTATCACCACTGAATATATGCAGCTGTATTAGTCCTCAGAGGGACTGTTAGTTGAGATGGATATAAATAAATGTTGTGGAATACCTATACTAACTATGAAGAAGCAAATCTCTCCCTGATGGAGCAGCAGCTCACCCTACTCTGCCTGATTCCGGGGTAGACTGTGACGAGCATGGCGGCGCCCGGTCTTATATACACCTGTGCGGCCAGCCAATCACTGTAATGCCCACAACAAACATGGCTACCGCATTACAGTGCATGGCAGGCAATCCCTGCATTGTCATTGGCTCTCTAAAGAGCGCCAAACATGCAGAGAGGAGACCCGAGCTCCCACCTGAGCAACCCGGAAATGCATCTCGAGCAGTGAGATGCTCAGGTGAGTACAGAGCAGTGGTGAGCACGTTCTCTCATCACTACTAACCACAGATCTTCTATACATTTAGGTTTGTGTAAATCCTCCTGTCTCTTAAATTAAACACTGACTGACTCAATGGTGTTGAGATCAGTGCTCTGAGGGGGCAATATCATTTTTCAAGGACTCCTTATTCTTCGTCATGCTGAAGATAGTTCTTAATAACATTGGCAGTAAGTTTGGGGTCGTTATCACAAGCAAACAACACATATTTGTAATAAGCTATTCTTATAAAGTGCAGTTAGGGAGTCAATTAGTCAGCTTGGTATAATGTGAAATGCAGCGAGCGAATGTGTTATTTGTTTTTAAATATCAAAGTAAACCGCCCCCTGAGGAAGCCAGACGGCGAAAGCGTACGTTTGGGGCTGGGGTCGGGCTGGGGACCTGGCACTGACTATTGCAGAAATGGGTATGTTTGACTTCTTTATTCTTGCATTACCAATTTGACCTATATTTACTGTGGATGGAGTCCCTATTTGTACTTATACCCTGGTGATATATATCTCCTTTGTGATTATTATGTAGGTTCTCCATCTGCAGCTGTTTTGTTACCTTCTGACATGAGCAGAGTACGTGCTGCATGAAGCACCTGAGTAATCACCAATTTCTAAGTGTATTATGTGTGGTATCTGCTATTTGAAATCCCTTTTACTATCATGCTGCTGATGTCAGCAACCTATGTTTGCGTACTGTGACTGGGTGATTCCAGCCCTGCACTGGGCCACTCACCTCCACATCTTGATTTTTTGAATGATCTTAAATATTTATGCAAACTTTTTAATGAAATTAATTAATAAAATTACATGTTTTAGCTTTAACTCAGTGTTCTCCTTTTTCGCATATTTGTATGAGTTGCATAGCTTCAATGCAGGGCACTAGCCCGGATTATTAGAAACTAGGAATGTATTTTTGGAACATTCTTATATATATACATATTTGTAATAAGCTTTTCTTATAAAGTGCAGTTAGAGAGTCAATTAGTCAGCTTGGTATAATGTGAAATGCAGCGAGCGAGTGTGTTATTTGTTTTTAAACATCAAAGTTAACCGGTGCACATTCTCCTGCAGGTCAGTGTCCAGCCCATTGCCCTGAACAGCTCATTCACATATAAGAAAGACATGGATTTCTTGGGAATAAGACATCGGATCCCAGATATCAAAGAAATCATTTTATTCAACATCCTATGACCTGCTTGCCTATATAGACGGCTTCGGGGGGTCGATTCAACTGACAGATTCCCTTTAAATGTGTCCAGCGATGATATCTCTGATTGATCAAGGTAATGAGTTCCACAGAGTTGGGGCTGTGTAATTAATTATTCTGCATTCAAATATTGTAAGCTTGATCCTAGGTATGGTCAGCACTGTAAATATTGAAACTGCATCATCTTGATATATTTGTACAGAACAACATTTTCCAACTTACCATATGAAATGCATGTTTTTTTCATGATTGTTATTCAATATTTTTTAGATACAACTAATTCTAATTAAGGACAACCTGTCACACTGCACATGCAGTTTGATCTATGGGCAGCAGTTGATATAACAGAGAAGCTGAGAACATGGATATATAGTTTAGTGGGCAACTGTTTTGAAGTCTAGAAGTCAAGTGGGCTACCCAAAAATGAACCATCTGTAATTGCGTGAAAGATTCTTTAAAATTAGTAAATTTTATTAAGTTTTGATTATGAACAGCATTACATTTTCCTGTCAATTTTTGGAACATCATGTGTCTGACAGGCCTTGACTATTAATGTTGATCATACACGTTCAGATTATTTGTTAGTTGTTTGTTTGTAAATATGAAACCCTCTATAGGTAGATGATTATGGACTGCATTGTATTCTATTTGATGTATGTATGTCCCTTTACGGACCTGAGACCACTCAGCTTTTTTATTTTTTAATTTGTACTGTGTACAGTCATGTATATATGTGTTCCAGCAGACTGTACGGTACATACATTCTTGTTTTGCAGGACTTTATGTGTACAAAACACTGCAGTGCAACACCTTTGTGTGTGTTTCCATGACTGGACAAATGAGAAACTTTAAAAAAAACAGTCACAGTGTAGGAGTGTTGCTCTATCTAAGCCAATAATGAGTGTGGTGCTAGCTCAGGGGGCATCATGCAGTAGGAGCAGTGACAGAGGCCATAAACTGAGGAGGTACACCACCATTAGTCAAAGTATGTAGCTTACCACATTAATTGATAGACTGCAATACAGTTGATATGAGCAAATACAGTCATCGACCTTAGTTAATAAAGTGACACCTATGTCTATGGTGAAATAGAGGGACTAAAAAATTTAACTAGTGGATCAAGCTGTCATTCAAGGTGTGGGAAAGACTTAGTGCAACACAATGGGAAGAGGGAAAGGGATTTTAGACACTAGGGAAAGAGGGGAGTTGAAACCTCCTAGGCTCACCTAATATCACCCTGTCTCCACTAACGTCCCTATATTTGTTCTTCACCAATCACCGCACGCAAACCTCACCATGTCTTTCCCTGGCATTTGGCCCTGGCTAGGGAAGGGAAGGGGATGAGCGCTAGTTGATCCTCACTGACAACTAAAGACAACAAGGGGGAACAAACAAGTGAGGATAGCTTAGCTTTAGTCGACTTCCGCGAGATGAACAACCATCTTCATAGCTCCTGAGAGGAAGAAGTAATGCACTTGCTGCGAGCCTTCAAAAGGGGTAATGTGAGTATTGCCGGCACCTCCCTCTAGCAGACAGCAGGTATTTATACACCCAGGCCAGTTAATTAGCCAGAGGAAGGTAGCCACTGGGCCCTAGAGAGACAGTCTCTAAGAATGTGTCTGTAATGCCGAAGAGATGTCATGTAGATGATGGGTCATGTATGTCATGTAGGAGATGGGTCTGTAAGAACTCCATGTGGACTGTCACCTAACTGGTAATGGCTAGGATGTGTCTTCAGCTTAAGTAGTTGGTGCTGTAATGATCAGCACAGTGGGAAACAAGTGTAGAGGAGAATAGTAAACTTCAAAAAAGGAGGCTGTATTTTGGTCCATTAGTTTGTTTGAGAGAATACATGAGGCTCTACTAGAGACTATAAAAGAGGGCTGCTTTCGCTGTAGCCTTAAAGTGTGGCCCAAAGGCACAGTCCCGGATTGACCGTAAGTATAAACAGGGTGTGGGCTAACTTGTCACAGGGGTTCTGAATTGAAGGCTCTCAGAGTGTGAGTGTGTGTATGTGTTTGTGTCTGCGTGCAAGATATGAAGTGTGATTTGCAGTTTTGATCCCAAGGAAAATAAAACATAAAGTTCTCTACTAAAAGATATGTCGATCAAAATAAATAATGGATCATAAACTTGTACCCATTAAACTAGTACTAAAAACATGTAATGTAATTAAATTCAAGAAAAGAATTAATGCATTTTATAAAAGTACTAGCTGTACTGCCCAGCTTTGCCTGGCTTAATAACTGCTGTTAGCAAAATAGAATGTGTTAACAATAATTTATTCTCCACACAAAAACCACAAAACAAATAGATAGAAAGTTCATTGGCTCTTGAGGAATCAGTTATTGTCCTCTTGTCTGCAAGCCTCAATCCCCTCTCCTCAGAAAGTTCATTGGCCCTTGAGCAAGCAGCTCTTGTTTTCATGTCTGCAAGCCTCGCTTCCCTGTCCTCAGAAAGTTTATTGGCTCTTGAGGAAGCAGCTCTTGTTTTCATGTCTGCAAGCCTTGCTTCCCTCTCCTCAGAAAGTTCATTGGCCCCTGAGGAAGCAGCTCTTGTTCTCTTGTCTGCAAGCCTCGCTTCCCTCTCCTCAGAAAGTTCATTGGCTCTTGAGGAAGCAGCTCTTGTTTTCTTGTCTGCAAGTCTCGCTTCCCTGTCCTCAGAAAGTTTATTGGCTCTTGAGGAAGCAGCTCTTGTTTTCATGTCTGCAAGCCTCGCTTCCCTCTCCTCAGAAAGTTCATTGGCCCTTGAGGAAGCAGCTCTTGTTCTCTTGTCTGCAAGCCTCGCTTCCCTCTCCTCAGAAAGTTCATTGGCTCTTGTGGAAGCAGCTCTTGTTTTCATGTCTGCAAGCCTCGCTTCCCTGTCCTCAGAAAGTTCATTGGCTCTTGAGGAAGCAGCTCTTGTTTTCATGTCTGCAAGCCTCGCTTCCCTCTCCTCAGAAAGTTCATTGGCTCTTGAGGAAGCAGCTGCTGTTCTCATGTGTGTCAGCCTTGTTTCTTGGTCTTCACATTTTTCATTGGCCCTTAATGCAGCTTTTCTTTTCGCATCAGCAGACATTCGTGCCATGAAATTCCTTTTCCTATGAGGCATTATTGTGGTAAAAATAGTCTGTAACTGGCAGTTTCTATATCCTCTCACATAGAAGTAATGTGACTGACATCAGCCTTTCCACCAACACACCCTAACTGACATCTTATTACCTTACACAAGCTTTGTTATACTGAGAATGTCCTTTGTTGCCTATATTAACCAATCACAGCTCAGATTAATTAACTGGAGCAAAATAGAAGCTGAGCTGTGATTGGTTGCTATTGGCAGCCTGATAAATCTTTGTGTGATGAGTTTTGTGGGTGCTGAGGGTGGTATATGTGTTCAAGCACGTGGTAGTGTGTGGCGCATTTTGTGAGTATGAATATCCCATGTCGGCGCCCCACCTTAGCAACTCTACGGTATATACTCTTTGGCGCCATCACTCTCATTCTTTAATTCTCCCTTGTTCACATGTGGCAGCTGTCAATTTGCCTCCTTTCACTTTTTCCCCATTATGTAGATAGGGGCAAAATTGTTTGGTGAATTGGAATGTGCGGGGTTAAAATTTTGCCTCACACCATAGCCTATGATGCTCTCGGGGTCCAGACGTGTAACTGTGCAAAATTTTGTGGCTGTAGCTGCGACGGTGCAGATGCCAATCTCGGACATACACACATACATACATACACAGACACACTCACATTCAGCTTTATATATTAGATTACATAACAAAATGGAATTGAACTTTAAAGAGGTTTTTACACTACGCTAATATTAATTTAGCCACTAGCAGCTGAGGTAGTGGACGGATGTAAACAGTGTGTTGAATCGGAACACCACTTCTCCATAAAATTGTTTACAAAGGCACAATTCTTGTATTTATATGAGTAGCTAGAAGGCCAAGATATTCAACCTAGGTATGAAAAGCGGAATCACTGTAAGAAAACTATAATGTTTCCAAAATGAAATGACACAATATTAGATCTCATCTGTGATTACATTTCACTGCAGTCTTAGAATATTAAAAAAAAATAATCATTTCAAGAAAAGTTTCTGTTTCTCCTAAAAATGTTATTCATATTCAATATACATTATGAAAGTCTCTCCAATTGGAAATTTCTACTTTTGATTTGAACATGTATTAATTTGGTATCATCATGTAATAACCCTTTTGTACACCCCCAATTAGACTGCAGATCAGCTTCTGATTAAATAAATGGTGCTGCTTTGCCATGTCCAAGGGTGAATACTAAACAGTGTGAACAAGCGGTGGTGTTCTGCTCCATCACACTGTTTAAATCCAACCGCTGCATAAACTGCTAGAAACATGATAGGTAGAGGAAGCCAGATGTTGACTTTCCTTCAATTTGATATTAATGACCTATTAATGACCTATAGCTCATCGATATAAGATAAGATAAGATAAGATATACTTTATTTTATCCCGGAGGAAATTGCGGTATCACAGCAGCAGAACACAGATCTCGAACATGACACATATAATAACATCAGATATCAGTTTAGTGGAAAACCCCTTTAAATGTAATACCACAAATTTATGTCGTTGGCAGTTAGACCACAGATGGAAGGGAACTTGACTTTAGGATCAGGTTAGAAAAGTGTTCACATAGTCAAGACAAATTTTTATTGTAAATACACTCGATCAATGAAAAACAGTAGCAAAGTTGAAGTTTTACCTTTAAGAATTATTTTTATCTGTACAGCTGTGCTCTATTCTCTTTGCTCTGTACAGTGCTGTATATTAAGTATAGTACAATCATTAAATATCGGCATCTTTCCATATTCTGTATGTTGTCGGTTTACCCTGTAATATTTGAACATAGGATTTAGATTTTCCATATGTAAATCATCGCTTGTTAAAGAATTCTGCCAAAAAGAACAGTTTATGATGAGGAAGCCAGAGAGAGAATGTTTTGCTAGATGGCTGTCAGTTTTACAAGCCTACTAAAAGTTCCAAAAATAGGAAAGAACTGTGTAGGAGCAGTCAATGAGCACAATTCACAACAGAAAGCAAAAAAAAAATCCCAGGACAGAGCAAAATCTGACATACACTTTGCAGGTGGTGTCATCTGATAGGCTTATCTTTATCTTCCAAATATGTCAAGAAGAAGAAAAAGAATGTCTCAGAGTGACATGAACAGAAAAAAAGAAAATTCAATAATATATAGAATATGAAGATCACAATAGAAGAAAGAAATATTGAACTATATGTCTATTCCACCTTTATTATTCCAGTAAAAATAAAGTGGTACTTTTATATAACACTTTGTTAAAAATGAATTAATTATAAGTAATATAAAGTTGGGTAGTACAGTGATTCAATAGTTAGCACTGTTGCTTTGAAGTTCTCATATTCAGGGCTCAAATACCACCAAGGACAACATCTGCAATGAGTTTGTATGTTCTCCCTGCCTTTGTTTAGTTTTCTTCCCACAATCCAAAGACATACTGATATGAAATGTAAAATGATGAGCAAATATATTCGAGTTGAAACAAATTCTGCTTGAATATTTAAAAAATCCGCATTCAACAAAATGTAGAATTTTTAAAATTCATTTCGACATGTATTTAGCAAAATATCGTTTGCTTGCCACATTTTTCTGAACCGTAACGAGCCATCAAAATGTTAAAAAATAAAAAACTCTTATGCTCAACACCTATATTAAATTAATGGAGAGCAACTTCTCTGCACAATGGATTTTCCAGGAAAATTGATACAAGCATGCTAATTTGATTGTTTCCTGATCCTCTCATCTCTAGAAATTAAGATTTTGAGCCCCACTGAGGACAATGATTGATGAGAATATGTATTTTCAAAGTGCTATGGAATATGTTGGTGCTATTTATAAGCAAGCACTACAAATACATTTGACACTTAGTCTGAATGCCACATTTATCTAATTTATTGACATCGGACAACTGGGCTAAATACGTTGATAGTTTTTCCCCATTCAACTCCAAATCTCATGCCTCCCTATAAACAGTGCATGTTAAAACTCTTGGGATATTGGAATTTATTGACCTTCCTTTAAATGGTCTCTTCTAATCAGCAATCCCATTTTAGCGGTATGGCTTCCAACATGAGCATATCACTGCACTTGACCTCTTTTCTCCTGCCAGAGAAGACAGATCTGAACTACAGTTGAGGGGGAAGCCATCAGTGGAAAGTTTGAAGTGAAGCTAAAGGACCATTTACATGAGTAGATAATTGTGTAAGCGATTGACAATATGAACAGAACAAATGATCTGTAAATGTTTGACAAGTATTTATATTTGATGAGAATTATGTGATACATTGTTATGTGCGATAGTTGAATCACCACACTGAGCATTGTTCACTGGGTTCACACTCTTAGATAATTGGTTTTGTAGGTATGGAAAAGACTAGCAACCCAATGGCTTGATATGATAATAGCAGAGAAGAACCTGGTGGACCTAAATAGCCTTGCACAGGATCGATCTTCCTACAGATCACTCATTCATCAAGTCGCCATGGCTCGAGATCGAGCCGAAGGCTGTTAAAAAAAAATGTATGGAAAAGGCAGCAACATTTTTTAATAATTTTGCAGTAGATACAATTTCTTGCACAGTTATCAATTGAAAAACAATATTTATTCTGCACAATTTCAACCATAATGAACCAGCATTTTGAAATATTGTCAAGTCATTCAACTTATTTACAATACACTTATGGTGAACGATGAGTTGTAAGCATTCAAATCTTATCGATTATCTACTCATGTAAATGGGGCTTACGTTTAGGCTGTGGAATGGGTTTATGTTGCAGATAGGTTTGGAAGACAAATTAGAGATCCTTAAGAAAGTGTGAGGAAGTAATTGCAGAAATATAAAAAAGCAGGACAAGCGAAAAGCAATAATTGGATGTGATGTTCTTGACTGGGGACTTTTGAATTTTTGTAACTATTTGACCATTATTGTAAGAACTGAAACAAATGGCATTTTAAGCAGAAATGGAAGAATCAAGGTAGAGTTTAGATTAGTGCCCATCTGTTTATCTGTAGTCCATACAGATTAGGGTTTTGGTAATATACTAGTGCTTTGATTTTTTGCTAACAGAAAAAGATACAAGTGCTAAAAATATGTTTAGGTAGAGTCTAAATTAAAAACTGAGAATGTGGATGTAAAGCTAAGACAGTTACCTCTATGCAGTGAGCTTGAGGAGATGGGTCTAATTGGGGGTGTACAAAAGGGTTATTACATGATAATACCAAATTAATACATGTTCAAATCAAAAGTAGAAATTTCCAATTGGAGAGACTTTCATAATGTATATTGAATATGAATAACATTTTTAGGAGAAACAGAAACTTTTCTTGAAATGATTATTTTTTTTTAATATTCTAAGACTGCAGTGAAATGTAATCACAGATGAGATCTAATATTGTGTCATTTCATTTTGGAAACATTATAGTTTTCTTACAGTGATTCCGCTTTTCATACCTAGGTTGAATATCTTGGCCTTCTAGCTACTCATATAAATACAAGAATTGTGCCTTTGTAAAGCTACAAAGATAGCAGTTAAGAAGAAAGCATAAAATGAAAGCAGCTCTGCTTTTGTTATCACACCACTACACTGTTAAATGTCCCAAGTTATCTTGTTTTAAGTAAAACAAGTCTTTAGAAACAGAGGTGACCCCAGAAGTGATAAGTGAGGAGGTTCACCTGAAAGTCTGTTATCAGCTATTTGTGCCTGGTTCTGCTTCAGATTTCTCATTTCGATGTGACGGCAAGTTGAAAATTGGATAGATACTGAGTTAAATTCAAACAAGACTTTTCTGTTCTCTTTTCAAGGACAACCCGTATGCTTTAGCAGGAGAGGTCGTATGAAAGCACGTGTAGCTAATACATTTGAGTGCATGTGTATTAGTGTGTTTGTTGTACTTTAAGTTGACCATTCTAATACATTTTACATGCGGTTTTAATCTATATAGATACAAAACTATGTTAATCTGACTATAGGAATCCACCAACTGTAATGTAATAAATGTAGACAAAAAGGCAAGTGTGTATTCACCTTTGTGCATCATTTTATATAGTAGTCACATAGTAACATAGTAACGTAGGTTCAATAAAGACCTAGGTCCATCAAATTCAATGTTCCTCCCCCAATTGTAGTCCCTACACTAACACTACACTAACTTACTAACTAACTAGGACTTGGCCTCACAAATGTATTATTATCATTCTTTTTATTAATGCTGCACTATTACAATTAAAAATGAACCTGTTTATAATTTTTTTAAATTAGTTTTATATTTTGCATTACTGTTGTGATTCTAATAATGGTATTAGTAAAATCCCTATCATGTGCCTTATGCTGTGTACCCACGATGCGTTTTTTTAAGCGTTTCCGCAGCGGCAAAAACGATGCAGAAACGCTTAAAAAATGCATGTTAGAAGGCCTGCCATTGTCCCCAATGATAATCCGCATGTGCTGTGCACATGCTGCGGAAATTTCCGCTGCGGATTATCATTGCGGAAAAAAACGCAGCACTACCAATTATTTTGCCGAAGTGCTGCGTTTTCGCTGCCATTGACTTGCATTGGAATGTATGGATTACGCATCACTACATATGTAGAATCCATGCGTTCAATGTGCGGATGGTACCCGGGTCTAGAGGAGAGGAGACTCTCCTCCGGACCCGGGTACCATAGAACCTGTGAAAAAAAAGACTAAAATAAAAAATAAATATTATATTTACCTTCTGACGGCCCCGCTGCACTCATCTACTCATGCCGGCAGCTAGCGATGGACTGAAGGACCTGCGCTAACATCATAGTCATGTGACGGGTCACGCGACCCTGACGTTGGCAGGACCTTCAGTGTACCGCGATGTGCCGGCAAGGGAGAATGGAGCGAAGCAAGACACCGGGGGCCATCAGAAGGTAAGTATACATTTTTTTTTTATTTTTAACCATTCTTTTACGGTCACACTATATAAATCCATGTCGTTTGCATGGATTTATATAGTGTGACCAAGTTGTCAAGCACTTTCCAAGTGATACTACAATCGCTTGGAAAATGCTTGTCAACCCGCATGCGGAAATGCATGTGAAGAACGCTTCACATCCGCATGTCCCTGGCAGGAAAAACGCATGTACAATCCGCATGCATTTTTTCTGCCAGGGAGATGCAGAAACGCTCAGGAAAAATCCAGAGCATTTCTGCATCACATAGCCTTATGCTCTTTTGATCCAAATAGTGCCAGCTAAGTACCCTATATTATTCGCATGTATTCTTGTGTTTTGGATGCTATGTGAATATGGCTGTATGTAGCTCTGCAAGGTTAATTCAGACATGCATTGAAAGACTGAGAAATGATCAAAGCAGGTTTTATATGCTTCTTCTTAGATCTGTTGCTGCCATCTAAAAATAAGAGGTAATAATTCACATTTTTTGTCTAGTCTTTAACAGCTTCCATACTGTGACATGATTGAGCCTCATGAAATTGATGGCAAAACAACAATATGAGCAAGAAAGTAAAGTCTCTATAATGAAATAATCCTTACCCTCTTTTACACTATTATTTTGTTCCCCTTCCTTTAGTGAAAATGCCTCATAATGTTAGTTCGCTGGATGATATCACCCCAAACCTCCCTGCTAGCATCTCAGTAGCTTTCTGAAAAATATATTCAGCAGTGCATGAGGGTGATCCTCAATTGTTTTAAACAATGGACCAGAAAGTATTTACTTTTACTCAATTTCTTAAGTAGATTCAATTCACATATGAATGATAAAGTGGACCCAAAGTCCTGTTTTAAAAGCGTATTAGGTAATGTAAGCATTATACAAAGTTTATTAAAATGTGTATTAATATGTTATGTGGACATTTGCTGTGCTGCAGTCATTTGAGAACTAAATCAAGTGAGGGTATAAGAGTAGAAATGAACAGATAATTTGAAATTCAAATTCACCGGCTTTTTTTAAATTTTCCAAAAAGTTTCAATTAGTAGTAAATAAATTTGCAACCCAATTCTGAAAAGCAGCTAATTGCCAGGGATATAGGTATATAACATTGTGAGGTCTCCTATGAGTATTTTTACCTATTTTGAACTCGTACTATGCAAGAAACACACTTTCTATGACACACGAGCCTAGGATTCAGGATTTTGTTTTACTTGCAAAAATAGCATTACAAATGTAATACTGCCCTCCTTGTTTCAGTGTGTGAACATTTAAAAAAAGGCTGTTATTAAGGTGCTATTACTGCAGTATATCTCTCAGATCAATCAATCCAGTCAAAATAAGTGACTGTACAGATAGAGCACTTCCCTATGTCACTTGAATCTTTAGATTACTATTCTCAGACTGAAAGTAGCTCTCTCAATTTCAATCTGCTTAAGCACTGAATATAGTACACACCAATCAGATAAGGCCTGAGCTATGTGTTCTGAACACCTAGCCCTACACTGTACAAGCATAAAATGGTGCTCCACGGCTGGCTCACATTTTTTATACTGCCTGTAATAGCCTAGTCACACTAGACCATTTGATGTGATTTCTACATGGTATTATGGTGAAAACTATGCAGCAGTACTTGATGCCATTATCCTGCTTTTTGAGACTTCAGCAGTGTGTGAATTGTCAGCCAGTATTTCTTTGTGGGAACTTGTAATTTTCAGGACATTCAGCTTAAAGTCAATCCTTCACATATCGATCTGATCATCTCTGCATATTACGATACTGTATATAAAAAAAATCTTAACTACATTGCAGGCTATGGAATCTAAACATCTATTCCTTTAAAGCAGATGAACATTTGAAAATCATACATAATATAAGGTGATGACCTATCTGATAGGTGGAGTTTAGTACATTAGGTATTCTGGGTCTAGCTGATATTAATATTAGGTGCTGTATATATACAGTACAGACCAAAAGTTTGGACACAGCTTCTCATTTAAAGATTTTTCTGTATTTTCATGACTATTAAAATTGTACATTCACACTGAACGCATCAAAACTATGAATTAACACATGTGGAATTATATACTTAACAAAAAAGTGTGAAACAACTGAAAATATGTCGTATATTCTAGGTTCTTCAAAGTAGCCACCTTTTGCTTTATGACTGCTTTGCACACTCTTAGCATTCTCTTGATGAGCTTCAAGAGGTAGTCACCGGAATTGGTTTTCACTTCACAGGTTTGCCCTGTCAGGTTTAATAAGTGGGATTTCTTGCCTTATAAATGGGGTTGGGACCATCAGTTGTGTTGTGCAGAAGTCAGGTGGATACACAGTTGATAGTCCTACTGAATAGACTGTTAGAATTTGTATTATGGCAAGAAAAAAGCAGCTAAGTAAAGAAAAACGAGTGGCCATCATTACTTTAAGAAATTAAGGTCAGTCAGTGCGAAAAATTGGGAAAACTTTGAAAGTGTCCCCAAGTGCAGTTGCAAAAACCATCAAGCGCTACAAAGAAACTGGCTCACATGAGGACCGCCCCAGGAAAGGAAGACCAAGAGTCACCTCTGCTTCTAAGGATAGGTTTATTCGAGTCACCAGCCTCAGAAATTTATTTTTCAACAGGACAATGACCCCAAACACATATCCAGGCTGTGTAAGGGCTATTTGACCAAGGAGGAGAGTGATGGGGTGCTATGCCAGATGACCTGGCCTCCACAGTCACCAGACCTGAACCGAATCGAGATGGTTTGGGGTGAGCTGGACCGTAGAGTGAAGGCAAATGGGCCAACAAGTGCTATGCATCTCTCGGAACTCCTTCAATATTGTTGGAAGACCATTTCTGGTGACTACCTCTTGACTAGCTCATCAAGAGAATGCCAAGAGTGCAAAGCAGTCATCAAAGCAAAAGGTGGCTACTTTGAAGAACCTAGAATATAAGACATATTTTCAGTTGTTTCACACTTTTTTGTTAAGTATATAATTCCACATGTGTTAATTCATAGTTTTGATGCCTTCAATGTGAATGTACAATTTTCATAGTCATGAAAATACAGAAAAATCTTTAAATGAGAAGGTGTGTCCAAACTTTTGGTCTGTACTGTATTTCAGGACATGAAGTTTCTTTCAGTAATCGTTTGTTACAGTTCCCCATTTAACCTCTCTTTCATAATGTAAGGATACAATTAAAAACTGATTTCAAGAAGTCACCTTTGATTCTGTCATATTATTTTTAGCAGGAGCAAAGTAAAAACTACTATACATACTTGTAGCACAGATTTCTTAAAAATACATATCTGTTTTCTTTGTTGGGATATTCATTTCCTATCATGTCGACATCACACTTTACATAAAAAACACAGTCTTCATTCAGATGTACATTATGTTACGATCCCATAGAATTAACATTTTCAGTCACCAAGATAGCTTGTAATGTGTTTTCTTCACTTAATTTTAGGTTCCTAGTTCTTTCCAAATATAACTGTCCCATCTAATTAGGAAGAGGATTGCCACCTTTCCACAACAGCTTCTAGTCCTGTTTTAGAAATTTATCAATGCTATATTTCATAACCAAGTCCTTAGGTGAACTTAAAGTGAACGGAACATAGCAATAAAATATAAATTAACTTGTTAAATGAATTGGTTGAATAACATATATTAAAAAACACATAATTAAAGAGCATTTAATCAACAAATTAAGCATTTCCTATTTTTGTCAAATTGTTAGATTTGTAATTTTTAAAATGTAGATTGAGACAATTTTCCCAATGTTTTGAGGGCAACCACTGCATCCGGTTTTATTGAAGAAGTGAGGTGATAATAAGAGATGAGTAGACATGTTAGAAAAATGTTGACCAATTTCAAATTCGGCACGAACATTGCACATTCGGATTCGGGTCAGACACACGAGCATTTTTACTTAAAATCAGCAAAATTTGTTAAAAGTGCGAGAAATGATTACGTTTTCACCACAGTATTTTTATCACTTTGGCTAGGATAGTGGCGCTGTATGATGAGCCGAAGGAATGTGTTTGATTAGGGGAGGGGGTGGGGAGAGATCAGAGGAGCGGCGTGCTTGTAATCTATTTTTTTATTTTTTTCCTCTAACTTTATGTGTGCAAATTGTGGCTAGCCAATCAGGGTGCAAGAACCATCCACAATGTCCAGACACAAAGGCTTGTGCCATTGGCTGCTGAAATCACATGTTCCTCTCTATATAAAGAGCAGCCATGTTGTTTTAGTGCCATTTTGTGACTATAACAGATCAGAGAGGCTGCTCCTGGTCTGCTCCTAGATACTGAGAGATTTTAGATTGATAGCTAGGCGGTTGCTTCTAAGTCAGATAGTTTAGATAGCTAGTGTCCGGTGTGGCTGTGAAATCGACCTTCAGAAGATTTTTTTTGTGCCATTAGTGAGGTCCAGACAAAGACAGCAGGGCACATTTCAGCATAGAACTCAGTGGTGCACTGCTTCTATTGTACTGTTGCACGAGTACACCTTTAAAAACAAATTTTGCCTGTTACTAACGTGATACAGCACGCCATATCTCAGCTTGTCATTTTTTGGCGGTGAAATTCAGTTGTATGCAGAGCTCGTGCAGATTAAAAAAAATCTATATTTTTCTGTTACAGACGTCATACAGCACGCCATATTGCAGCTTGTCATTTTGTGGCAGTGACATTCAGCTG
Organism: Phyllobates terribilis; assembly: GCF_046119375.1. NCBI lineage: Eukaryota > Metazoa > Chordata > Amphibia > Anura > Dendrobatidae > Phyllobates > Phyllobates terribilis. The sequence goes on from NW_027362761.1 coordinate 291,740,154, forward strand.
TATGCAGAGTTCGTGCAGAGTAAAAATAAACTATTTTTTTTCTGTTACTAAGGTGATACAGCAGGGGAGATGTCAGTTTAAAATTGTTTGTAGCATATACTCTATGTCATACAGGCCTCATCCACAGTAAAAAAAAAATTCTTCTGCTACTAACGTGATACAGCAGGGGAGATCTGAGTTTGAAATTGTTTGGAGCATATATTCTATGTTATACAGGCCTCATCCACAGTAAAAAAAAAATTTCTTCTGTTACTAAGGTGATACAGCAGGGGAGATCTCAGTTTGAAATCTGCACCGATGCCAATTTTTTTTTTCCCCTGGATCCGGGGCAGCATGAAGTAAAGTCCAAGCAGCATCCTGACCCTCGTCACCAGGAGGTGATCCTGATGAGACTCAGATACCTGAGGCTCACGCAGACTGTACTGTGCTGTCAGGGCAGAAAGAGGAGGAGGGTGACACTCAAGGCGAGGAATGGAAGAACAGAGAGGATGATGATGAGGTTGTAGATCCCACTTGGTGTGAACCCAGAGGCACGCATCTGAGTAGGTCATCTGAGGAGGTGGAAGAGGAGGAAGACGAGTGATGCAACCACAACGAGCAGTGCATCCTTAGCCACAACTGTGGCTGTGACCAGCAGAGGCCGCGGGTCTGCAGTTCGCAGCAGCAGCAAGGGTTGCCTAGTCTGGGCATTTTTTGACCCCGCAAAGGATGAGCCAAAAATTTGACTACTACATTCATGAGCCTTCACATGCGCAATCAACATGTGTTACTCTGGCAATCTCACTGTGACAAAATGTGGACCAGTTGACCTCCCCAACCAACAGCCGCCCCATCTGCTGCTTCTTCTTCCTCCTCTGTTACAGTGCTAAGTGTTGTCACGCAGGTCTCCGACTGCAGAACCTCCATTTTTTTACCCACTCTTGTCAGGCTTAATGAGAGCATGTCAGCTTTAAGGGAAGTGGACATGCCTGCAGTTTTTGACCAATCTCAGACAATGAGCACACCACGTCTTTCTCAATCCACCATAACATCTGCACCTCACTCACAGTCCAGCAATTTGTCCTATTCACCCTACTCCATCCTCTCTCAGCACTACAGCCAGCCCTCGGTCCCGCAGTTGTGATCACATAAAGGATTGTTTCCTCCTACGCATGACAAAGCTAAGAGGTTGAACTCCACTATCTCCAATCTGTTGGCCACGGAAATGCTGCCTTTCCATTTGGTAGATACAGAAGGTTTACAAAAGCTGATGGCCGTGACATTCCCCCAGTACCAGTTGCCCAGTCGCTATTACTATTACTTCTCTAAGAAAACTGTGCTTGCGCTACACCAACATGTCACAGACAACATCACCCGTTCCTTGACTAAATCTATGTCTGCTAGCAGGCATTTCACCACAGACACCTGGACGAGTAAGCATGGCAAGGGGCGTTACATCTCGCTGATTGGGCACTGGGTGACTCTAGTGGCTGTGGGGGGCAAGTGGAAAAGGGGCAGCTGGTCAAGTCTTGGAATCCCCAAGGCTTGCAGGACAAACCTCTGTATTTCACACTTTTTCTGCTGTTTCTGCCTCCTCCACCTCATCTAGTGCCTTTACCTGTGCCCTAAGCCTCTGCCTTAATGAGACATGCATTTCAACCGTGCAGAGCGAATCCCCACCACCTCCATACTGCGCAGCCAGGGCTCACCGCAATCAGGCAGTCTTCAATGTAATGTGTCTTGGAGATCACAGTCATACAGCTGAAGAGTTGTGGACAGCTATCTAGGCTGAGATTGAACAATTATTATTTATTATAGCGCCATTTATTCCATGGAGCTTTACATGTGAAAAGGGGTATGCATAGCAAATACACTTACAATAATCTTGAACAAAATGAGTCAGCGACTGGTACAAGAGGTGAGAGGACCCTGCCCGCGAGGGCTCACAATCTAGAAGGGATGGGTGAGGATACAGTAGGTGGAGGAAGAGCTGGTCATGCAGCGGTATGGTGGAGCGGTGGTTACTGCAGGTTGTACGCTTGTCGGAAGAGGGTGGTCTTCAGGTTCATTTTGAAGGTTTCCATGGTTCCATGGTAGGTGAGAGTCTGATATGTTGGGACAGAGAGTTCCAGAGTAAGGGGGATGCACTGGAGAAGTCTTCTATGCGATTGTGGGAAAAGGAGATAAGAAGGGAGTAGAGAAGGAGATCTTGTGAGGATCGGAGGTTGCATGTAGGTAAGTACCAGGAGACTAGGTCACTGGTGTATGGAGGAGATAAGTTGTGGATGGCTTTCTATGCCAAGGTTAGGGTCTTGAACTGGAGTCTCTGGGCAATGGGGAGCCACTGAAGGGATTGACAGGAGGAGAGGTCGGGGAATAGCGGGGAGACAGGTGGATTAGTCAGGCAGCAGAGTTTAGGATAGATTGGAGGGGTGCAAGAGTGTTAGAAGGGAGGCCACCGAGCAGGAGGTTGCAGTAGTCATGGCGGGAGATGATGAGGGCATTCAGTAGTGTTTTTGCAGAGTCTTTGCTGAGGAATGTGCGGATCCTGGAGATATTTCAGAGTTGGAGTCTGCAGGAAGTGGAGAGGGCTTGGATATGTGGTTTGAAGGAGAGATCAGAATCCAGGATTACACCGAGGCAGCAAGCTTGTGGGACTGGGGAGAGTGGGCAGTCATTAACTGTGATGGATAGGTCAGTTGGGGGGCGTTGAGTGAGGTGGGGGAAAGATGATGAATTCAGTTTTATCCATATTAAGCTTTAGAAATCTGGCGGAGAAGAAGGATGAAATAGTTGGCAGACATTGTGGGATTCTGTTTAGTAAGGAGGAGATATCGGGTCCAGAGAGGTAGATCTGTGTGTCATCAGCATAGAGGTGATACTGAAAGCCGTGAGACTCTATGAGCTTTCCCAGGCCAAAGGTGTAAATAGAGGAGAGCAGGGGCCCTAGGACTGAACCTTGGGGGACACCGACAAAGAGGGGGCGAGATGAGGAGGTGGTGTATGAGTGGGAGACGCTGAATGTCTTGTCTGTTAGGTATGAAGAGATCCAAGTCAGGGCCAAGTCTGTGATGCCAAGAGAAGAGAGAGTCTGTAGTAAGAGGGAATGGTCCACTGTGTTAAAGGCAGATGACAGGTCCAGGAGGAGGAGGACAGTGTAGTGACGCTTGGATTTGGCGGTTAGTAGGTCGTTGGTGACTTTAGTCATGGCAGTTTCAGTAGAATGGTGTGGTCAGAAGCATGATTGTAAGTGGTCGAAGAGGGAGCAGGAGGAGAGGTGGGAGGCCAGTTCAAGGTGGATGTGTTGTTCCAGTAGTTTTGAGGCATAGGGGAGGAGTGATAAGGGGCGATAGCTAGACAGAGAGGATGGGTCGAGGGAGGGCTTTTTGAGGATGGGTGTGATTGAGGCATGTTTGAAACATGAGGGGAAGATGTCAGTTGTTAGTGACAGGTTGAAGAGATGGGTTAGGGTGGGGATGAAGACTATTGAAAGGTTAGGGATTAGGTGGGACAGAATTGGGTCGAGTTCATAGGTGGTGAGGTGTGATTTGGAGAGTAAAGAGGAAACTTGATCTTCTGTAATGGTGGATAAGCTGGTTTTGGAGGAGGAAGGTTGGGTAGATATGAGGAGGTGCTGTGGGGACTTAAGGCAAACGCTGGTGTCAATCTTTTGCTTGAAGAATGAGGCTGAGATGAGAGGAGAGGGAGGAGGCAGTGGGGGACGGAGGAGAGAATTGAAAGTGTCGAATAGCTGTTTAGGGTTGTGAGACAGGGAGAATATGAGAGATAAGAAGTAAGTTTGTTTTGCTTGAGTGAGGACTTGAAAATGGTGAGGGATTGTTTGATTACGATAAAGTGCTCGTTGGAGCCGGACCTTTTCAGTCTCCGCTCGGCAACCCTGGAGGCCCGTAACAGTTGTTTAGGCTGGTTGGTGTGCCAAGGTTGCCTACTGATTGTGCGAGCTTTGGTGTATGTGAGATTGGTGACCGAATTGAGAACTGAAGTTGTTGTGGTGTTATATAAAGCAGCAGCAACGTCTGCATCGTGTAAGGAACTTATGTCTGTAAGAGGGAGTAGGGATTCAGAGAGTGAGTGTAGATCAAGGTGTTTGAGATTTCTGTGAGGATGTGTAAGTTTGTGGAGTGGAGCAATGGCGGTCTCCACTGAACCTGGAGCCAGGGAAGGCCGTGTGCGATAACAGTGCAAACCTGGTCGTGGCACTACGCCGTGAAAAGCTCATACACGTGCCTTGCATGGCTCATGCTCTCAACATGGTGGTAGAGCGATTTCTCTGCCACTATCCTGGCCTGGGTGCACTGCTGCAGAAAGCATGGAAGCTGCATGCTCACTTCCGCCATTCGCGCCCCTCGTGTCATCGACTTGCATCGATAAAGAGGTTTTTGTCCATTTCAGAAAACAGGTTGTGTGATGTGCCGACACAGTGGAATTCCACTCTGCAAATGTTGCAGTGACTGTGGCAGCAGCAACGAGCCCTGACGCAGTATGTCATGTCGTATAGGCTGGGCCAACGTAGTACGGACGTAGGGCATATCACATTTACGGAGTGGGCACAGATTAAGGACTTCTGCACTCTTCTGCACAGTTTCGAAATGGCTACTAAGATGGTTAGCACTGATGATGCCATCATCAGTATCACTATTCCAGTGAGCTACATACTGCAGCAGACTTTGAATAATCTGCGGGAGGAGGTGGTGGTCCCAGAGGAAGAGGAGGATGCAGAAGGGATAACAATGTCTCAAAGTTCCAGACTGTCATCACACAGGTGGATGCCAAGGGAGGGTGGATTACAGAAATCGAGGGGGGCTGGTGATACCAGACAAACTGTTAGTGAAGGTGCAGGAGCAGAGGAACAATACCAATACCCATTTAAAGACACATAGAGGAGGGCCTCAGAAACAAAATGTTCCCATTAGAAAGGAGCAGTTATGCTATACAGTTATTGCATATTCAGTGACTATAACGGCTGCCTAAATTTGAGAAAAACCCCAATACCAATTTAAAGACACATAGAGGAGGGCCTCTGTAACAACATATTCCCATTAGAAAGGAGCGGTTCTGCTATACAGTTATTGTGTATGCAGTGAGTACAATGGCTGCCTAAATTTGGGAAATACCCTAGTACCGATTTGAAGACACATAGAGGTCGGCCTCAGTAACAAACTGTTCCCATTAGAAAGGAGTGGTTCTGCTATACGGTTATTGCATATGCATTGACTGCAACAGCTGCCTAATTTTGGGAAATACCCCAGTACGAATTTGAAGACACATAGAGGTGGGCCTCAGCAACAAAATGTTACTATTAGAAAGGAGTAGTTCTGCTATACATTTATTGCGCATGCAGTGACTACGATGGCTGCCTAAATTTGGGAAATACCCCAATGCCTATTTAAAAACACATAGAGGAGCGCCTCCATAACAACATCTTCCCATTAGAAAGGAACGGTTCTGCTATACCGTTATTGCGTATGCAGTGAGTTCAACCTCTGCCAAAATTTAGGAAAAACACCACTAACAATTTAAAGACACATAGAGCTGGGTCACAGTAACGACATGTTCCCGTTACAAAGTAGAGGGTCTGTTATACGGTATGCAGTGAGTACAACAGCTGCCTAAATTGTGGAAATACCCCAATACCAATTTAATGACACATGGAGATGGGCCTCAGTAACAAAATGTTCCCATTATAAAGGAGCGGGTCTCCCATACTGTTCTTGCGTATGCAGTGACTGCAATGGCTGCCAAAAGTTTGGATGCACTCCAATGTCCTTTGGAAGAGATATTAAGGAGGGCCTTATTAAAAAAATGTTCCCATTATTAGGAAGTGGGTCTCCCATACTGTTATTGCCTATGCAGTGAATGCAAGGACTGCCAAAAATTTGGAGGCATTCCAATGCCCCTTGCAAGAGGCGTAGAAGAGGGCCTCATGAAAAAAAAATTCCCATTATTAGGAAGTGGGTCTCCCATACTGTTAATGCCTATGCAGTGAATGCAAAGGCTGCCAAAAATTTGGAGACACTCCAATGCCCTTTGCAAGAGATGTAGAGGTGGCCCTCATGAAAAAAAAGTTCCCATTATTAGGAAGTGGGTCTCCCATACTGTTATTGCCTATGCAGTGAATGCAAGGGCTGCCAAAAATTTGGAGGCACTCCAATGCCCCTTGCAAGAGATGTAGATATGGTAATATGGTAGATATGGTGGTGATATGGTGGTGGAGGATGAGGATGAGGAAAAGGAGGAGGACAACAGCAAATAGACAAAATCAGGATGTGTATACCCATGCCCATGTCTGGGTGTGAAGAGGTGCATGGGAATAGACCTCCCAAAAAAAAGACACTGGATTTGAGTTTAAGTTACGCTGCTATAATTCGGTGGTGTTGAGAAGTTTGGCCCAATCCATCCCTTGTTCATTTTGATAAGAGTCAGCCTGTCAGCATTATCCAGTTGATAGGCAAATGCACCTATCAGTTATGATTCCCCCGGCGGCACTAAAAACCCGCTCTGACAAAACGCGAGTGGCAGGGCAGGCAGGACCTCAAAGGCGTAGAGAGCCAGTTCATGCCAGCTTGGATACCCAATAATTATAAGGCACAGAGGAATCATGGAGGATGTTGGTCAGCAAGGTACTCCTTCCGCATCTTCGTAAAATTATCCCTCCTTGTGAGGGGCCTGTGCTATGAGAGGGTCTAAGAAAACTGTCCCAGAACCTTGACAGTGTTCTCCTGCCTCTGCTGGATCGTATTCGTGTCTCTCTCGCCTGTACTCCTTGGTTATCCAAGGAAGTGCGACCACTGCCGCCAGCGTTTTCAGATGGGAATTTTTTAAATAATTCCGCAAAAAGGGCCTTCTCATACTGTCCCATTTCAGTAGACCTGTTCGCTGCGGGAATAAGAGATAGAAAGTTCTCCTTGTAGCGTGGGTCTAGAAGTGTCACAACCAGTAATGACTGTCACCCAAAATTTGGAGAACGTGAGGGTCACGGGAAATATGGGGTAACATAAACTCAGTCAGGTGTGCTAGACTGCTAACAGGCAAGACTTTTGTGTCCTCACCAAGAGGATGACTGACAATGCTCTCCTCCTCCTCCCTCTCCTCAGGCCATCCATGCTGAACAGACAGTATGAGAGTTGTGTGGGTAGTACCATCTATAGCGCATGAAGCTAGCTCCTGTTCTTCCTCCTCCTCCTCTTCCTCATTGTCACCCAATCCATGTTGGGATGAGGTGAGGCTGGGCTGTGTGGAATCACCCGGTATGGTTCCTTGCTCCATCTCATCGTGCTCCGCCTGCAATGCATTCTCTTTCATTGTGAGCAGAGAGCATTTCAGAAGACAGAGAAGTGGGATGGTAACGCTTATTATGGCGTCATCGCCGCTCAACATCTTGGTGGAGTCCTTAAAGTTTTGGAGGATGGCACAGATGTCAGACATCCATGCCCACTCTTCAGCTCTTATGCGCGAAGGCTGACCTGAATACCGACAGACGTTTTGAATCTGGTATTGAACAGCTGCCCTGTGTTGCTCACAAATCCTTCCCAATATCTGCAAGTCTGAGTTCCAATGCGTGGGGAAATCACACAACAGTCAGTGAGCTGGAAGCTGCAAACGTTGCTGAATCACGGCAAGGGCGGCGGAAGCTGTAGATGACTTTCTAAAATGGGCATACACGCGGTGTATTTTCACAAGCACATCCAGCAGATCTGGGTAGGATTTGAGAAACCGCTGAACAACGAGTTTCTGACTGATGTGGGCATTTCGGAGATGGAGGCTGAAGAGGAGGAGGAGGTGCAGTAGCTGTAGAATGTGGGGGCAACCCAGATTGACCCAGGGCCCACAATCCTCGGCGTCGGGAGGAGGTGTTCCGTCCCAAGGTCTGACTGGCTTTCGGCTTCCACTATATTAACCCAGTGTGCTGTCAGCGAGATGTACCATCCCTGCCCACAAGCACTTGTCCACGTGTACATGGGTAGGTGGAACTTCCCAAATACTGTGTTGTTGAAGGCACAGCTAATGTACTGGAACACATGCTTGTGTTATGCGGGGACGGGACACCGGGAGCAATAGTGGCGGCTGAGGACTGAGTACTGAGGGTCGGCTGCCTCCATCAGATTGCAGAAAGCTTCCATCTCCACAAGCCTAAAAGGCAACATTTCGAGTGCAAGCATTTGCGAAATGTGTGAATTTAGTAGTGTGGCCTGGGGGGCGTTGGCTGCGTATTTGCGCTTGCGTTCCAAGGACTGGAGTAAGGACAACTGAATGCTGTGCTGGGGCAAGGACGTGGACGTAGTTGCTGATGGCTCTGGTTGAAAGTGTGCAACGACAGGTGCAGAGCAGGAGGCATATTTGCATGCACCATGGACAGGGGATTGGCGTGCACGAACAACAGCAGAACAAGCAGTGGTGTCAGCCGCAGACACTGTTTCTGGACCATGGCATTCGGCCCACTTAGTCTGGTGCTTTGCTTGGATGTGCCTGATCATGCTGGTTGTGGTCAGACTGCTTGTTTTGCTACCCCTGCTGATGCTGGCCTGGCAGATGGTACAAATTGCCTTTTTGGAGTTTTCTGCAGTCTTTTAAAAACAAGCAGACTCGGTAAGTGTTAGAACCCTCCTGTTAGTTTTTTCTATCTTGTGTTTTGCGGTCACGTGATCATCTGCCTATACATTCTGGCTCCGCCCTTCTGGCCTTGCTGGACTTCAGTGTTGTTTTACTGTCTCTCTAGCCAGGTGCTTTGGTGCCTATCTCTGTCTAGTTCGCTTGGTCCTCTGGGACCTCTAGTACTTTTTGTCAGTTTGTCTTTTGTGCCCTGCAACAACTTCTGTTTAGGAGGTGTCCAATTTTTGTCCCAGTCCTCAGTTCATTTAGGGACCCCTCCCTTAATTCTATAGGTCTTCATTCAGACTAGCCGAGGACTAAGGCGGGTCTGTTCACAAAGAACAGGTAGCCCGCTACATCGTAGGGATTCAGCTTAGTCTTACTGTAGGGACAGCTTTCCCCTATCTTTCCTTAGTTTATGTTGCAGATCATAACAGTAAGTCCAGCCCAAAACAAAAACTAAAAGGAAAGAAATTCGGGGATCAGTGTGGTTTCTGTCCAGGAGTTGGCTAAACGCCTGCAGGGATTGTCTCTGGAGGTGGCCGAGCTTCAGCAACATGTGAGTAGCTGTCCTGGAGTTCATTTTGTCGAACCCAAGGTAGGACTGCCTGATATTTTTTATGGTAAACAGCAAGATTTTTTTTCCTTTAAAAATGCTTGTTTGTTATATTTTTGTTAGAGACCAAGATCCTCTGGGAATGAATCACAGCGCATTGGTTTTATTATGTCACTTTTGCGCAAAGAACCACAGGGTTGGGCCTTTTCTCTCCAGCCTAATGATCCGTGTTTAAGTTCTGTTGAAGAATTTTTTTCTGCTATGGGGCTGTTATATGACGATCCTGATCGAATCTCATCTGCTGAATCAGATCTTAGACGTTTGAATCAGGGGTCTGATGATGTTGAAAATTATTGCACACACTTCCGGAGATGGGCCTCAGAAGTTAAATGGAATGATTCTGCGCTGAGATGTTTATTTCTTGCTGGTCTGAGTGAAAGGGTTAAGGATTTGCAAATTGCATTCCCTGCACCTGAGACTCTGCAGGAAGCTATGCAGTTAGCTGTTCATGTGGACAGGAGACTGAGGTCCAGGATGAATGATGTAAAAACTCCTGTAACGTCAGGTCCTAGTTCCCAGAAAATCTGCTTTGACAGAAGAGAACCAATGGAGGTGGGGGCAATGTCACTCCGCTCTCAGGAAAGAGACCGGAGATTCGCCGAGAGTTTATGTCTTTATTGTGGCAAGGCTGATCATTTGATTAAGTATTGTGAGCGTCGTTTAAGTAAAGAAAAAAAAAGGGCAGTTACGCCCGTATAGCTTGTTTATGCTCTGCAGGAGTATTTCTTTCTGGGAGTACGACTCTGCAGGGAGATTTGATTGAATTTCAGGTATTTGTGGATTGTGGTTCAACACTTAATGTGATTGATAAAGGGTTTTTGGAAAACCTTAAATTGAAATCCAAACCTTTGTCATCACCTATTTCTGTGGTTGCAATTGATAACACTCCTTTGAAATGTATTACTCACAAGACTGCTGCATTTTCCCTCACTATCAATGGAGTTCACAAAGAAATTTTAGATTTGGTTGTTTTGGATAATTTGCCCTCTCCAGTTGTTCTAGGATTGCCTTGGTTAAAACTGCATAATCCTTTATTGGACTTGTCTACTAATATGATTAAGTCTTGGAGTCCCAAGTGCTATGATAAATGTTGTAATGGTCACATTGCGGCTGTGGAAAAAGGGGAATTACCTGTACCTATTCAAGATTTTTGGAGGGTTTTTTCGGAGGAGGAGTCGCAAGTTTTACCTCCTGATAGGGATTATGATTGCGCCATTGAGTTTGTTCCTGGAGCTACTCTTCCCAAAAGTCACTTGTTTAATCTGACTATCCCTGAAAGAAAGGCTTTGGAGGAGTACATAGAGACTAGCCTGGCTGCTGGTCACATTAAACCTTCTAAGTTGCCTGTGGCAGATGGATTCTTCTTTGTTAAAAAAAAGGACGGCGGTTTACGTCCATGTCTGGTTTTTCGTGAAATTAATAAGATTACCGTATGCAATTCCTACCCATTACCGTTAATTCTTGACTTGTTTAACCAGTTAGTGGGAGCCAAGTAGTTCTCCAAAATTGATCTCCGGGGGGCAAACAATTTGTTATGTGTGAAGGACGGTGATGAATGGAAAACTGGTTTTAACACTCTGGTAGGTCATTTTGAGAATCTGGTGATGCCTTTTGGTCTTACCAATGCACCTGCATTTTTTCAGAACCTTATTAATGATATCCTAAGACTTCTGATTGGTAAGAATGTGGTTGTGTATTTGGATGACATTTTGATTTATTCACCAGATCTGGAGTCCCATTGGCAGAGTGTACGTGAAGTTTTGCAGTTATTAGGTGATAATTCACTCTTTGATAAACTGGATAAATGTGAGTTCTCTGTGCAGAAAATTAGTTTTTTGGGCTACATTGTCTCCGAGGGCTTTGAGATGGACCCTGTGAAGGTTCAGGCTGTGCAGGGATGGCCTAGGCCTATTGGTTTGACATCTATGCAGAGATTTTTGAGTTTTGCCAATTATTACAGGAAATTCATTAAGAATTTTTCTGTAATTGTTAAACCTCTAACCGATCTCACAAGGAAAGGTGCGAATATGGCCCAGTGGACTACTGAGGCCATTAAAGGGTTTGAGTATCTCAAAGAGAGGTTCAGTTCTGCCCCTATCCTTATGCAGCCTGATGAGACCAAGACTTTTTTGGTCGAGGTCGATGCTTCATCGGTGGGGGTCGGAGCAGTTTTGTCTCAGGAGAACAAGGTGAAGTACATCCTTGTGCCTTCTTTTTGAAAAATTTTTCGGAAACCGAACTGAATTATGATGTTGGAAATCAGGAGTTGCTGGCTATTAAACTCGCATTTGAACATTGGCGTCATTTTTTGGAAGGCGCTAGATTTCCTATTCAGGTTTTCACAGATCATAAGTATTTGATGTATCTGGATGCTGCCAAGCACTTGAATGCCCGTCAAGCTAGGTGGGCACTTTTTTATTCTCGGTTTCATTTTTCTGTTACCTATATCCCTGGTACTAAGAATGTTAGAGCCGATGCTTTATCTCGCAGCTTCTTTCCTATGGTCGGTGCCGAGGAGGAGGAGAGCATTTTACAGAAGGGAGTTGTGGTGGCGGCTTTGGACTCCGTTTTGGAGAATGGGACTCTGAAAGCTCAAGATGATGCTCCATTTAACACTCCCCATGGGAGGTTGTTCGTGCCTAGAGCCTTTAGGAGAGATTTATTTGTGGAGTGTCATGAGCCTCTGTTGGCAGGTCATCCAGGAATTTCGGAGACTAAGAGACTGATCAGTCGCAGTTTTTGGTGGCCTGGATGGCAGAAGGAAGTCATCAAATGGGTGCATCAGTGTACTGTGTGCGCTAGGTCAAAGGCTACACATACTCCTACTGCGGGGTTTCTTTGTCCTCTGGAGGTTCCTAGTATGCCTTGGACGCATCTCACTATGGATTTTATTACTGATCTTCCTGTGTCCGAGGGTTTTACTGTCATCTGGGTGGTCGTGGACGGTTTTTTAAGATGTGTCATTTGGTTCCATTCATTAAGTTGCCCTGCTCCAAGACACTCGCTAAGGCGTTTGTTAAGGACATTGTCAAGCTCCATGGCGTTCCCACGGATATTGTTTCTGATAAAGGGCCTCAGTTTATGGCTCGCTTTTGGCGTGTTTTTTGTGACAGGTTGGGAGTCCATTTGTCATTTTCGTCTGGTTATCATCCTGAGTCTAATGGACAGACTGAAAGAAAGAACCAGGATGTTGAACAGTTTTTGCGCTGTTTTGTGGCAGACAATCAAGAGGTGTGGTCAGAGTCTCTGCCTCTCACAGAATTTGCTCTTAACAATCGTACATCTTCCTCTGCTGGGTGTTCTTTTTTTGTTGTACTGGGAGACATCCGTCTTTTGGTTTGTTTTCCAAATTGGGGTCGGTGGTGCCGGAGGAGGAGAATTTTTCCGGTGATTTGGAGAGAGTTTGGACTAATGTACGTTGTAACCTTCAAGAGGCTAACAAAAAGTCCAAGAAGTATTTTGACAGGAAACGTAAAGAGGTTTTGTTTACTGTGGGTGACATGGTTTGGTTGTCCTCGAAGAACCTGCGGTTGAGGATTCCCTCTAAAAAACTGGGTCCTAAGTTTGTGGGTCCATTTAAAGTGCTTCAGGTTGTTAACCCATCTGCTGTTAGGTTGGATGTCCCTACTTCCTGGAAGATTAATCCTATGTTTCATATTTCCTTGTTGAAAAAGGCTGACGTATCTAATAGGGACGCCACTGTCACAGTTCCTCCTGTGGTGGAAGACGGCGAATATGAAATTTCGCGTATCTTGAATTCTAGATGGCATAGATGGAGATTACAGTATCTTGTCTCCTGGATGGGTTTCGGTCCCGAAGACAACTCCTGGGTAAGGAAGGATGATGTCTCTGCTCCTAGGCTTGTTAAAGGTTTCCACAGGAGATCACGGATAGGCCTGGGCCTGGAGGATCCGGAGGATCCTCATAAAAGAGGGGGTACTGTTAGAACCCTCCTGTTAGTTTTTTCTATCTTGTGTTTTGTGGTCACGTGAACATCTGCCTATATATTCCAGCTCCGCCCTTCTGGCCTTGCTGGACTTCAGTGTTGTTTGACTGTCTCTCTAGCCAGGTGCTTCGGTGCCTATCTCTGTCTAGTTCGCTTGGTCCTCTGGGACCTCTAGTACTTTTTGTCAGTTTGTCTTTTGTGCTCTGCAACAACTTCTGTTTAGGAGGTTTCCCATTTTTGTCCCAGTCCTTAGTTCATTTAGGGACCCCTCCCTTAATTCTATAGGTCTTCGTTTAGACTAGCCAAGGACTAAGGCGGGTCTGTTCACAAGGAACAGGCAGCCTGCTACATCGTAGGGATTCAGCTTAGTCTTACTGTAGGGACAGCTTTCCCCTATCTTTCCTTAGTTTATGTTGCAGATCATAACAGTTAGACCTAACAGTTGTACTGGCAACTTCTGTCGTGTTCGTGTTCTGGGGAGTGGTTGCCCACCATGTGTCTTTGGCCACCATACTGCTTGTTCCTGCATGTTGTGGTGCTACGCCTCCCTCCCACTGTGTGCTGCTGTCTTCGCTCTATATGTCCCCCTGCCAGGTTGGGTCAGTTGCTATATCATCCACCACCTCGTCTTTTACTTCCGCACCCTGGTCCTCTTCCTGACTTTCTGGCAATTGTGTCTCATCATCATCATCCACCTCTTGTGACTAGAGATGAGCGTTGTTCTACTCGAACTGTTCGCCAATCTCAAATTCGAGCTGTTTTGGGCGGTGTTCGAGCCGGTCGGCGAACACGAACAATTTGAGAAAAATTCGGCTGTTCGAGGTTATGTACGATAACTGTTCGTGCACCAAAATCATAACTGGATTTTTTCTCAGTAATGATGAAAATTAATGTTAATACGCAGTTTGAGTGTACAGCGGGGCGGGGGGAGGGGCAGGGAATGGATCTCTGCAGGAACAATGAAGATCTCCATTTTTTTTTCTCTTTCCCGCATTTGCAGTGGGGAGGTGCAATCTGTCAGCCTATCAGCAGCGCACACACGGAGCGAAGTGCTTTTTTTCACACAAGCAAGGGCATGTGTGATTGGCAGTGTATGTCACATGTCCTTGCCCTATAAGACCAAGCCATTTTCCCCGTCGCCACCATTTTCTCACTGCTGCAGCTGCGTGTTAGACGGCACCGCTGTTGCTGTGTGCGCTATACCTTGTTAATTTCAAGCCAATTATCGCACAAATATACAGATAGCTTGGGAGTAGGGAATAGTTGTGATTGCAGTCCTTTTAAGGACTAGGTTACAGCATTTCCTACGACTTTTATCAGGCAGGTCTGTGCTCTTAAATAGATAGATTGTGGGAGTAAAGACTAATTGTAATTGGAGTCCTTTTCAGGACTAGGTTACATCAGTTCCTATCAGTTTTTGCCAGGCAGGTCTGTGCCAGTGCTGTGCAAGTTTTTTTCACAGCATTTGGCTGAATCTAGCAAAGCTAATCCTTTTTGGCCTATTGCAGAGTGTGTTAGTCAGTGGAGTAGCCTATCTGTGTTGCAAGATATACCACCTGTGTATAGAATACCAATTTTTTTACTGCACCTAGTGAAGTAAAATCTTTTGGGCATAGCATCATTCTATTAGTCCATCTATACTGACCTCCATCAGGTTGCAAACTGAATATAATTTTTTTCTGCATCTAGCTCTGAAAAAATATTTGGGCTTCTAGCAGTGTGTGGGACTTGGTCTATTAGTCCATCTATACTGACCTCCATCAGGTTGCAAATTAAAAATAATTTTTTTCTTCATTTAGCTCTGAAAAAATATTTGGGCTTCTAGCAGCGTGTGGGACTTGTTCTATTAGTCCATCTATACTGACCTCCAACAGGTTGCAAATTAAAAATAATTTTTTTCTGCATCTAGCTCTGAAAAAATATTTGGGCTTCTAGCAGTGTGTGGGACTTGGTCTATTAGTCCATCTATACTGACCTCCATCAGGTTGCAAATTAAAAATAATTTTTTTCTCCATCTAGCTCTGAAAAAATATTTGGGCTTCTAGCAGTGTGTGGGACTTGGTCTATTAGTCCATCTATACTGACCTCCATCAGGTTGCAAATTAAAAATAATTTTTTTCTGCATCTAGCTCTGAAAAAATATTTGGGCTTCTAGCAGTGTGTGGGACTTGGTCTATTAGTCCATCTATACTGACCTCCATCAGGTTGCAAATTGAATAAAAAAATTTTCTGCATCTAGCTCTGAAAAAATATTTGGGCTTCTAGCGGTGTGTGGGACTTGGTCTATTAGTCCATCTATACTGACCTCCATCAGGTTGCAAATTAAAAATAATTTTTTTCTGCATCTAGCTCTGAAAAAATATTTGGGCTTCTAGCAGTGTGTGGGACTTGGTCTATTAGTCCATCTATACTGACCTCCATCAGGTTGCAAATTAAAAATAATTTTTTTCTGCATCTAGCTCTGAAAAAATATTTGGGCTTCTAGCAGTGTGTGGGACTTGGTCTATTAGTCCATCTATACTGACCTCCATCAGGTTGCAAATTGAATAAAAAAATTTTCTGCATCTAGCTCTGAAAAAATATTTGGGCTTCTAGCGGTATGTGGGACTTGGTCTATTAGTCCATCTATACTGACCTCCATCAGGTTGCAAATTAAAAATAATTTTTTTCTGCATCTAACCCAGCCAATAGTTTTGGCCTAATACCACAGTTTGGCCACTCAGCTCTGCTCGGTTACCATCCATTGTTTTTTTGTGCAAACAACTCCAGAGTTGTGAATTAGTTAACCACCAAAATGAGTGGAAAAAGGCCTGCTGCTGGTGGAAAGGGGAATAGGCGTGTTGGGAAGGGGAAAAAAGGTTGTGTCCGTGGGGTAGGTGCAGAAGAAAGACCATCTTCCAGCCAAACTAAAATGTCTACTTCTTTTAGCGGACAATGTGATAAGATCCCTTTCTTACGGCCACGCCAATCGCTACAAATTCCAGATGAGGCACAAAAACAGCAGGTGCTTCAACGGATATCAAGTGCTCCTTTAAGTGGGCTCTCCTCCACATCAACTTCAACATCACAAATACTCCAGTCCTCAAAGGTGTCACCCAAATCGCACTTGCTTCCTCACAGCTCCCAAATCTCCAGCTGCCCGTCTGAGTATGAGGTAGAACAGATGGTTGAGTCTGCAGAGCTGTTTACTCATACTATAGCCTGGGAATCAGAGGTCGACTCCAGCGCTTCTGTGAATCCAGACGAGGAAATGATCTGCACTGATGCCCAGAATCTTTATGAGTCAGATCCAGGACCAGACGCAGAAAGTTCTGACCATAATGTAGACCCTCATTCCCAAACTGTAACTCCTGTTGGTGGAGACAATGAGGAAGACGATGATAAGACTCAAATACCTGATTGGAGCGACAACTTTAGTTTTTTGTCAGGGCAGGAACAGGTTGGCTTTGAGGACGACGGGTGTGATAACGCACAGGGTGATGATGATGAGGTCGGAGATCCCACTTACTGTCAACCCACAGTCAGCCAAGAGATGAGGTCAGCAGAGGAGGTGGAGGAAGATGCTAGTGACGACGAGGTCAGGTTGCGCCTTCCTGGACAGAGACGTAGTACTGGAAGCACGTCAACAACTGCATCCTCAAACACAACTCTGCCTCTCACCACAAGTCGTGGTGGCTCTTCAGGTCGCATGGGTGCTAAGCCTTGCATAGCCTGGGCATTTTTTCAGATCGATAAAGATGACCCAACTCGTGTTATCTGTAACATTTGTCAGCAAAAGCTAAGTAGAGGCCAAAAAATACATAGTTTGAGTACTTCATGCATGAACCGGCACATGGACATGAAGCATAAGTTGCAGTGGGAAGCTCAGTGTGCTACAATGCGGTCTAGCCGGCCGGGCCAACCACCGTCTGCCATATCTTGTGCATCCGCGGCCTCTTCATCCTCTGTGACTGGGGGGACAGCAGTCACACCTGTTTTGGGGCGCAGACCTGCCACCTCTTTACCCGCAACAGCCAGCGTGATTGGCAGGTCATCATTTTCTTTGGAGGTGGTAACACCAGCTGGTCTTGAGCGCTGTCCGACATCGATAGCACCACCTTTGGATCAAGGCAACCTAACATGTCCGCCTGCATCTTCCTCACAGACCGGCAGTTTGCCGGGGACACCCTTATCAACCCCGTCTAAGCACAATAGCCAGCCCTCGGTCCCTCAGATGTGGACAAGTAAAAGACCATTTCCTCCTAGCCATGAGAAAGCTAAGAGGTTGAATTTCACCATCTGCAAGCTCTTGGCTACAGAAATGCTGCCTTTCCGCCTGGTGGACACAGAGGATTTTCGAGACCTTATGTCCGTCGCAGTGCCCCAGTACCAGATGCCCAGTCGGCACTACTTCTCAAAGAAAGGTGTGCCTGCGCTCCACCAGCATGTCGCACACAACATCACCGCTTCTTTGAGAAACTCTGTGTGTGACAGGGTGCATTTCACCACAGACACTTGGACGAGTAGGCATGGACAGGGGCGTTACATGTCGCTGACTGGGCACTGGGTAACTATGGTGACAGCAGGACAAGGGGCTGCTGTCCAAGTCTTGCCGT
Source organism: Phyllobates terribilis (assembly GCF_046119375.1). Taxonomy (NCBI): domain Eukaryota; kingdom Metazoa; phylum Chordata; class Amphibia; order Anura; family Dendrobatidae; genus Phyllobates; species Phyllobates terribilis. The sequence goes on from NW_027362761.1 coordinate 291,757,900, forward strand.
CCCCACGAGTTGTGCGTCAATCCTCTTTATGTCATTTTTCCTCCACTGCTTCTGCCTCCTCAACCTCCTCTCGGTCTTCCACCTGCACCCAAAGCCTGTCTGGTCATGCCACAAGCTTTCTAACTGCGCAGAAGGGATCCTGCACACCTCCTTACTATGCTGGCAGTAGGGCTCAACGTCATCAGGCGGTTTTTACATTGAAATGTCTGGGAAATGTGAGTCACACAGCTGAGGAGTTGTGGTCAGCTCTGGAGAACCAATTTCATGAATGGTTGTCTCCACTGGACCTGAAACCAGGGAAGGCCGTGTGCGACAATGCTGCAAACCTGGGTGCGGCCCTTCGCCGGGGCAATGTCACACACGTGCCTTGTATGGCTCACGTGTTGAACCTGGTTGTCCAGCAATTTTTAGCCCACTATCCCAGACTAGATGGCCTTCTGCAGAGGGCACGGTCGCTGTGTGCTCACTTCCGCCGTTCGCATCCTGCAGCTCAGCGACTTACATCTCTACAGAAGTCGTTGGGCCTGCCACTTCACCGGCTAAAATGCGATGTGCCTACCCGGTGGAATTCAACTCTGCACATGGTGCAGCGACTGTGGCAGCACCAACAAGCCCTGGTGCAATACGTTCTGACGTATAGCCTGGGCCAACGGGATTCAGAGGTGGGGCAAATCACGCTGGAGGAGTGGTCTCAGATCAGGGACCTATGCACCCTTCTGCACAGTTTTGAAATGGCGACGAAGATGTTTAGTGCTGACGATGCCATTATCAGCATGACTATTCCGGTGATTTACATGCTGGAGCACATGTTAAACAGAATTCGGAGTCAGGTGGTGGCACAAGAGGAGGTAGAGGAAGTAGAGGAGGAGGAGTTGTATGCGGAAGGGCTAACATCTGCAAGGTCCAGACGGTCGGCAGCACCAAGGCGGCAGGCATGTGAGGGTGGGGGAGATGATTTTACCAGGGCGCATGGTAGCAGCCAAACTAGTGAGGAAGGTGCAGGAGCCCAGGAAGAAGTGGAGGACGAATTGATGGAAGACTCATCAGATGAGGGAGACCTTGATCACATTTCTGTTGTGCGAGGTTGGGGGGAGAGGACAGAGGAAGGAAGCATGATTGCTACCTCGCCACCAACACAACAGGGACTTGGTGCTCCTGGATGCGCAACACACATGAGTGCCTTCTTGCTGCACTACCTGCAACATGACCCTCGAATTGTGAGAATTAGAAATAATTCTGACTACTGGGTTGCCACACTGTTAGATCCCCGGTACAAAAGTAAATTTGCAGAAATTATTCCTGCCATAGAAAGGGATGCACGCATGCAGGAGTATCAGCAGAGACTGTTGCAGAATCTTACATGTGCTTTTCCACAAAATACCAGTGGTGCACGTAGTGAATCTCACAGTTCCAACTTGCCAACCGTGGGACCGTCAAGTGTTCAGCACTCAAACCGTAACAGAACCACAGTATCTGCTGGTAACATCAATTTTGCGGAATCATTTCACCACTTTTTTAGCCCATCCTTTGCAAGGCCACAGGAGACAAGAAGTCTGACACATAGTCAACGCCTAGAGACGATGGTACAGGAGTATCTCCAAGTAAACATTGAAGCCACGACTGTGTCACTGGACCCTTGCTCTTTTTGGGCTTCCAATCTGGATAAATGGCCGGAGCTAGCCACTTACGCCTTGGAGATCTTGTCATGCCCCGCAGCCAGCGTTCTGTCTGAACGTGTGTTCAGCGCTGCTGGTGGTGTGCTGACAGATAAGCGCACGCGGCTCTCCACTGATAATGTAGACAGACTCACGTTCATAAAGATGAACAAATCATGGATCCGAAACGACTTTTCTACCCCTGTGTCATCCTGGGGAGAGTAAAAGCTTGATGATTGGTTAAAATCACCCTACCAACCGTTTTAAGCTTTCAAATTACTAATCATTAGTGTTGAGCCACCCCCATAGTGTTCGGGTTCGGTTCGGTTCGTCGAACACCGGGATGTTCGAGGAACTGTTCGTCGAACTGTTCGTCGAACACCTTAGAACACCGTCGAACACCGTTAAAACCAATGGCAGGCAAACAAAAACACATAGAAACACATAGAAAACACCTGCAAAGGTGTCCAAAAGCTGACAAACTGCTCAGAAGACACTCTCTTTAAAAAAGCCGGCCGGCAAATTCAGCAGCGGCATACACCGGTACCCGACAATTTAGACAAGAAGGAATAGAGCATCACACATAGATTAGATAGATAGAAACATGTCAGTCACACATATAAGAAGCACAGTGACAGTGTTGGTTACTGCACTTGTCATTTAGTGTAAAGGATTTATTAAAAAAAATATTAGTGTTTTCATGCACCGTCTCTTTAAAAAAGCCGGCCGGCAATTCAGCAGCGGTACCCGACAATTTAGAACAGAAAGAATAGAGCTTCACACATAGATTAGATAGATAGAAACATGTCAGTCACATATATAATAAGTACAGTGATAGTGTTGCTTACTGTACTTGTCATTTAGTGTAAAGGATTTATTTAAAAAAATAATAGTGTTTTCATGCACTGTCTCTTTAAAAAAGCCGGCCGGCAATTCAGCAGCGGTACCCGACAATTTAGAACAGAAAGATAGAGCATCACACATAGATTAGATAGATAGAAACATGTCAGTCACATATATATGAAGTACAGTGATAGTGTTGGTTACTGTACTTGTCATTTAGTATTAAAATAAAGGATTTATTATTAAAAAAATTGGCGTGGGGTTCCCCTTAATTTTAGGCTCTAGCGGAGGTTAAGCAGACGGCTGGGGCAGATGTTTGAAGCCTGGGAAGGGGGTAATACCCACGGAGCTTCCCAGGCTACTAATATCAGCCTCCAGCTGAATACATAGCCTTTACTAGCTATTAAATTGGGGGACCCCCCAAAAAAAATGACGTGGGGTCCCCCCTAATTTAATAGCTAGCAAAGGCTAGGCAGACAGCTGGGGGCTGATATTAATAGCCCAGGAAGGGAGCCATGAATATTGGCCCCCTCCCAGGCTAGAAACACCAGCCGTCAGCCGCCCCAGAAATGGCGCATTCATAGGATGCGCCAATTCTGGCACTTAGCCTCGCTCTTCCACGCTGCCCTGGTGCGGTGGCAGGGGGTAATAGGGTTGGGGTTGATGTCAGCTTATAATGCCAGCTGACATCAAGCCCAGGTTAGTAATGGAGAGGCGTCTATAAGACACCCCCATTACTAACCCCATAGTCAAAGTTAAAAAAAACACAAACACCCAGAATAAAGTCCTTTAATTGAAATAAAGACACAATCCTTTATTGTTCTAAATTAAACCATACTTACCATCACGCCCATTCCAGCTGAAGCCAACGATCTCCTGCAATAAAAGAAAAATAATAAAGCAACCTCATCCTTACCTTTCCATGGTTCCCACGACAGCTTCAGCTCTGCTACATCGAGATGACAGGCTGGACCGCAGCAGAACGCTGCCATCCAGCCTGTCATCCCGCAGACACTGAGAAGCGCAGGCTTGCTTGCGCTGCTCAGCGTCTCTCTGTGACGACATCCAGATGAGCCGAGTTCATGTCCAATGAACTCGGCTCACCTCATGCACGTCACTGACAGCGTGGGAAAATTCTCACGCTGAAGCGCTGATTGCAGGAGAATTTTCCCACGCTGTCAGTGACGTGCAGGAGGTGAGCTGAGTTCATTGGACATGAGCTCACCTCATGCACATCACTGACAGCGTGGGAGTATTCTCCTGCACTCAGCACTTCAGCGTGAGAATTTTCCCACGCTGTCAGTGACGTGCATGAGGTGAGCCGAGTTCATTGGACATGACCTCGGCTCATCTGGATGCCGTCACAGCGAGACAGTGAGGAGCGCAAGCATGCCTGCGCTTCTCAGTGTCTGCGGGATGACAGACTGGATGGCAGCGTTCTGCTGCGGTCCAGCCAGTCATCTCGATGTAGCAGAGCTGAAGCTGTCGTGGGAACCATGGAAAGGTAAGGATGAGGTTGGTTTATTATTTTTCTTTTATTGCAGGAGATCGTTGGCTTCAGCTGGAATGGGTGTGATGGTAAGTATGGTTTAATTTAGAACAATAAAGAATTGTGTCTTTATTTCAATTAAAGGACTTTATTCTGGGTGTTGTGTTTTTTTTAAATACTTTACTAGAAATTCATGGCGGTCATGTCTAATACTGGCGTGACCCCATGAATTTTGGGCTTGGGGCCAGCTGATAATACCAAGCTGGCCCTAACCCCTTTATTACCCAGTGAGCCACCGCACCAGGGCCCTGGATGAGTTGGGTACAGCGCCAGAAGATGGCGCTTCTATGAACGCGCCATTTTCCGGGGTGGCTGCGGACTGCAATTTGTAGCGGGGGGGGGCCCAGAAAGCTTGGGCCTCCCTGCGCTGCAGATTCCAGCCCCCAGCTGCCTAGTTGTACCTGGCTGGACTCAAAAATAGGGCGAAGCCCCACGTACTTTTTTTTTAATTATTTCATGAAATTCATGAAATAATTAAGAAAAAAAGGCCTTCCCTATATTGTTGTGTCCGGCCAGGTACAAATAGGCAGCTGGTGGTTGGGGGCAGCCCGTTCCTGCCTGCTGTACCTGGCTGGACACAAATATAGTGCGAAGCCCCACTTCAATTTTTTTTAATTATTTCATGAAATTCATGAAATAATTAAGAAAAAAAGGGCTTCCCTATATTGTTGTGTCCGGCCAGGTGCAAATAGGCAGCTGGTGGATGGGGGCAGCCCGTTCCTGCCTGCTGTACCTGGCTGGACACAAATATAGTGCGAAGCCCCACTTCAATTTTTTTTAATTATTTCATGAAATTCATGAAATAATTAAGAAAAAAAGGGCTTCCCTATATTGTTGTGTCCGGCCAGGTACAAATAGGCAGCTGGTGGATGGGGGCAGCCCGTTCCTGCCTGCTGTACCTGGCTGGACACAAATATAGTGCGAAGCCCCACTTCAATTTTTTTAAATTATTTCAGGAAATTCATGAAATAATTTAAAAAAAATTGACGTGGGGCTTCGCACTATATTTGTGTCCAGCCAGGTACAGCAGGCAGGAACGGGCTGCCCCCATCCACCAGCTGCCTATTTGTACCTGGCCGGACACAACAATATAGGGAAGCCCTTTTTTCTTAATTATTTCATGAAATAATTTAAAAAAAATTGACGTGGGGCTTCGCACTATATTTGTGTCCAGTCAGGTACAGCAGGCAGGAACGGGCTGCCCCCAACCACCAGCTGCCTATTTGTACCTGGCCGGACACAACAATATAGGGAAGCCCTTTTTTTCTTAATTATTTCATGAAATAATTTAAAGAAAATTGACGTGGGGCTTCGCCCTGTTTTTGTGTCCAGCCAGGTACAACTAGGCAGCTGGGGGCTGGAATCCGCAGCGCAGGGAGGCCCAAGCTTTCTGGGCCACCCCCGCTGCAAATTGCAGTCCGCAGCCACCCCGGAAAATGGCGCGTTCATAGAAGCGCCATCTTCTGGCGCTGTACCCAACTCATCCAGGGCCCTGATGCGGTGGCTCACTGGGTAATAAAGGGGTTAGGGCCAGCTTGGCATTATCAGCTGGCCCTAAGCCCGAAATTCATGGGGTCACGCCAATATTAGACATGACCACCATGAATTTCTAGTAAAGTATTTAAAAAAAACACAACACCCAGAAAAAAGTCCTTTAATTGAAATAAACACACAATTCTTTATTGTTCTAAATTAAACCATACTTACCATCACGCCCATTCCAGCTGAAGCCAACGATCTCCTGAAATAAAAGAAAAATAATAAAGCAACATCATCCTTACCTTTCCATGGTTCCCATGACAGCTTCAGCTCTGCTACATCGAGATGACAGGCTGGACCGCAGCAGAACGCTGCCATCCTGCCTGTCATCCCGCAGACACTGAGAAGCGCAGGCTTGCTTGCGCTCCACAGTGTCTCTCTGTGAGGGCATCCAGATGAGCCGAGTTAATGTCCAATGAACTCGGCTCACCTCATGCACGTCACTGACAGCGTGGGAAAATTCTCCTGCACTCACCGCTTCAGCGTGGGAGAATTCTCACACTGAAGCGCTGAGTGCAGGAGAATTCTCCCACGCTGTCAGTGACGTGCAGGAGGTGAGCTGAGTTCATTGGACATGAGCTCACCTTATGCACGTCACTGACAGCGTGGGAAAATTCTCCTGCACTCAGCGCTTCAGCGGGAGAATTCTCACGCTGAAGCGCTGAGTGCAGGAGAATTCTCCCACGCTGTCAGTGACGTGCAGGAGGTGAGCTGAGTTCATTGGACATGAGCTCACCTTATGCACGTCACTAACAGCGTGGGAGAATTCTCCTGCACTCACCGCTTCAGCGTGAGAATTTTCCCACGCTGTCAGTGACGTGCATGAGGTGAGCCGAGTTCATTGGACATGAACTCGGCTCATCTGGATGTCGTCACAGAGAGACGCTGAGCAGCGCAAGTAAGCCTGCGCTTCTCAGTGTCTGCGGGATGAGAGGCTGGATGGCAGCGTTCTGCTGCGGTCCAGCCTGTCATCTCGATGTAGCAGAGCTGAAGCTGTCGTGGGAACCATGGAAAGGTAAGGATGAGGTTGCTTTATTATTTTTCTTTTATTGCAGGAGATCGTTGACTTCAGCTGGAATGGGCGTGACGGTAAGTATGGTTTAATTTAGAACAATAAAGGATTGTGTCTTTATTTCAATTAAAGGACTTTATTCTGGGTGTTTGTGTTTTTTTTAACTTTGACTATGGGGTTAGTAATGGGGGTGTCTTATAGACGCCTCTCCATTACTAACCTGGGCTTGATGTCAGCTGGCATTATAAGCTGACATCAACCCCAACCCTATTACCCCCTGCCACCGCACCAGGGCAGCGTGGAAGAGCGAGGCTAAGTGCCAGAATTGGCGCATCCTATGGATGCGCCATTTCTGGGGCGGCTGACGGCTGGTGTTTCTAGCCTGGGAGGGGGCCAATATTCATGGCTCCCTTCCTGGGCTACTAATATCAGCCCCCAGCTGTCTGCCTAGCCTTTGCTAGCTATTAAATTAGGGGGGACCCCACGACATTTTTTTGGGGGGGGTCCTCCATTTTAATAGCTAGTAAAGGCTAGGTATTCAGCTGGGGGCTGATATTAGTAGCCTGGGAAGCTCCGTGGGTATTACCCCCTTCCCAGGCTTCAAACATCTGCCCCAGCCGTCTGCTTAACCTCCGCTAGAGCCTAAAATTAAGGGGAACCCCACGCCATTTTTTTTAATAATAAATCCTTTATTTTAATACTAAATGACAAGTAGAGTAACCAACACTATCACTGTACTTCATATATATGTGACTGACATGTTTCTATCTATCTAATCTATGTGTGAAGCTCTATTCTGTCTGTTATAAATTGTCGGGTACCGCTGCTGAATTGCCGGCCGGCTTTTTTAAAGAGACGGTGCATGAAAACACTATTATTTTTTTTGATAAATCCTTTACACTAAATGACAAGTACAGTAAGCAGCACTGTCACTGTACTTCGTATATATGTGGCTGACATGTTTATATCTATCTAATCTATGTGTGATGCTCTATTCTTTCGGTTCTAAATTGTCGGGTACCGGTGTATGCCGCTGCTGAATTGCCGGCTTTTCATGTTTCACTGTTGACACTGTTCCCATCGATTTGGGCAATCACTGTAATGCCACAACCACCATGGCTGTGGCATTACAGTGAGTGGCAGACAATCCCTCCATGATTGGTGCTCTAAATAGCGCCAGACATGCAGGACAAGCTTTTGGTGCACGAACAGTTATCGAACATAACCTCGAACAGCCGAATTTTTTGCAAATCGTTCGGGTTCGTCGAACAACTCGAACACCGCCCAAAACAGCTCGAATTTGAGATTGGCGAACAGTTCTAGTCGAACACCGCTCATCTCTACTAATCATGTTTATCTGTATCTTGACTGGAAAATAATTTGGGCTTTGTAGCAATGTGCAGCACTGATCCTATTAGGCCATCTATAATAAGCTTCACCAGATTTAAAATTAAAAATAATTTTTAGCTGCATCTAGCCCGGAAAATAATTTTGGGGCTCCGAGATGCGCAAGACACATAAGTGCCTTCTTGCTGCACTACCTGCAGCATGACCCTCATATTGTCAGAATTCGAAGTAATCATGACTACTGGGTTGCCACACTCTTAGATCCCCCAAACTTTTCGATCAACCTTTTCATTTTAATAAAGACCAAAAAAATGGTCATTTTTGAAATTATAAGCATTAGCAGGTTGTTAGAAACTGAAATCAAACAGTTTTCAACTCAAAACTTTATTCTAGGTGATGTTACATTTTCACATAGGACCCCTTGTTCGAAAGGAGCTTCTGAACTCTCTCGTCCATTGAATTTGTCAGGTTTTGGATGGTTTCTGCTTCAATTGTTTTGCATGAGGACAGAATACCCTCCCAGAGCTGTTGCTTAGATGTGAACTGCCTCCCGCCATCATAGACACTCCTTTTAATGATGCTCCAAAGGTTCTGAATGGGGTAGAGGTCAGGGGAGCATGGGGGTCACACCATAAGTTTGTCCCCTTTTATGCCCATATCAGCCAGAGATGCAGATGTTTTATGTGCAGCATGAGATGGTGCATTATCATGCAGAAAAATGATCTTGCTGTGAAATACACGGTTCTTCTTCTTGAACCATGGCAGGAAGTGCTGTTTGAGAAAATCCACATACATTATGGAGTTCATCTTTAGCGCCTTCAGGGATCCTAAAGGGGCCGACAATCTCTCTCCCCATGATTCCAGCCCAAAACATTACTCCACCTCCTCCTTGTTGGCGCTGTAGCCGTGTTTGCGTGGGGTGTCCATCAACCAGCCATCCTCCACTCCATTCATCTGGACCATCGAGCGCTGCACGGCACTCATCCGTGAACAAAACAGTTTTGAAATCAGTCTTCATGTAATGTTTGGCCCACTGGAGCCGTTTCTGCTTGTGTGAAGTGGATAGAGGAGGTCGACAGGATGGCATATGCACAGCTGCAAACCTCTGAAGGACCCTGCATCTTGTTGTTCGGGGGACGTTGGAGGCACAAGCAGCTTCAAAAACTTGTCTGCTGCTATGACAAGGCTTTTTTGCCGCTGCTGTTTCAACCTGACGTAATTGCCTGTAGGAAAGAGTCCTCAATTTGCCCTTATCAGCACGCACACGTGTGTACTGTGAATCAGCTACATACTTCTTGATTGCCAAGACACTTCATCCTGATCATCGCACAATGTTGATTGTAGTCATGCCTTGACCTAAACACTCCACAATTTGTTGCTTCTCAGCAGCCGACACATCCTTTTTCTTTCCCATTTTGGCAGAAAATGTAGGCTGCTTAATAATGTGAGAGAGCCTTCTTAAGTAGTCTTGCCTTTCATTGGACACACCTGCCAAACTAATTAGCACAGGTGTCTGCAATTGCTTACAGTGATATAAAGAGCCCTGACACACATCACCATCAATGAGTTTAACTGACAAACAAACAAATTCTTCCCTTATCACTCCTAAACACTTTTTGCATAATAATTTGGAACGTGGTGTACATGTGCTTTTCCACAAAACACCAGTGGTTCACGTAGTGAATCTTACAGTTCTAACTTGCCAACCATGGTCTGTATGGAATTGTTCAATAAAGGGCCCAAAATTAAGATAACATAGATGGGAGAGGTCTCTATGAATAGGAATTCCTAAGTATTTGATACCCTGTGAGGGCCAGGCAAAGGGAAAGTTGGACTGGATGGAATCCTATATGGATTTAGGGAGGGAGACATCGAGGGCCTCAGACTTCGCTGCATTGATTTTAAAATTTTACCATGTAACAAAGTGATCTATTTCAGCCATAACAGCAGGGATGGATATATGTGATTGAGTGATATATACTAGGACATCATCAGCAAATAGAGAGCACTTGTACTCGGTGCCTCCCACCTCAATCCACCTAATATTGGGGTTATGGCGAATTGATGAGAGCAGGTGCTCCGTCACTAGGATGTATAAGAGAGGGGACAGAGGACATCCCTGCCTTGTCCCATTGGTGATTGTGAAAGGTGATGAAAATGTTCTGACGCACCCCCTGGGCCTTGGGACACCCGGAGCCGGACCCTTTTTGGTGGATGCTGGTGGTTGTAGTCTTCGTGGCGGCGATCCGGTTCCGTGGCTCAGGGCGGTCAAACCAGTGGCGGAACTATTTATGTGGTTTTGATGTTTAAATGTCCGACTACGCCACCCGTGGATTGCGGTCAGAGTGAACCGCCGCTACAGGGCAGACCGCTAAGGCTGGTGTTGTGGGTGCAGCAGAGCGTAGCATAACTCCCCACGGGAGGAGTATAGCCTCAGGGCAGTGTATGCGGAGGATGGGGGTGATGGTGCAGGGCAGCAGCAGTAACGACACGGAGTCAGTGATGCAGTTCAGGGCCTTTACTCACAGTTCTTATCCAGACCACGTCTGCAGGTAACGGCTGCCCACGTCGTACTGTGCTCACCAGGTGAGGGGCTCAGACAACTCCCAGATAACTTTGGAGCGCTTCACAGGACCCCCTTTGTGTGTCCTTTGTCTGGCCTTTCTTACCAACACTTCTGTCCGGCTGCCTCGGGCCTCCTCTTGGTAAACTTGGCGCCAGTTTCCCTGACCCTATGTGGTGCCTTCCTAGCGGGTGGAGCAAGGGGCTGCGCCACATAAAATGTCAGAGCCTCCGGTTTCTAGCTGAGGGTCGTTTCCTGCCTCCACTAGTTCGGGGACCGGTCTCCCCCTTTGGCCTGACCCCTCCACGCAGGTGGATTCGGGCGTGCGGTGGCGACTCGCCCGTCCGCACCCCTGGGATCCCTTCATTCCTCGTTCCTGGAGCCTTCTCCGCTCCTCTTCCTTCCTTCTCCCTCTTGCAGGCCTGGGCCTCTGTTACTAGGCCCGCCTCCGGAGCAGAGCTCATGCAGAGCCCCTGCTCCCTGCCACTTCTGCTCAGACTTCTCTGCACTGAACTAAGATGGTGCCCACCTTTTATACTCCCTTCTCAATGCACCCAGGAACTGCTTCCTCCCTGCTCCTGCACTGCAGGGTTCCCCTTCCTCAGTGTTCCCTCCCCCCACTCCAGCCAGGGACAGGGACTGTCGTGCCCATCTCAGGGGCATATTGGTCGCCCTGCCCCACTTCAATGTGGTGTAATGCATGCAGGTGTCGGGTCCTGATCCACACTCCATGCTTATCTGAGAGTGAGATATCACACCTCTGGGTGAGGTGCAATACGTCTGTAGCAACCGAGCCCTCGGTGCTACAGTTCCATTTATCTTCAGCCTAGGTGACGTATTGTGATACAGGGCCGTGATTTTGGCTATAAAAGGGTCCCCTGGACCCCTACCCCAAGCTTTTTAAGAGAATCATATATGGCGTGCCAGGAGACTCTATGGAATGCTTTCTCAGCATCCAACGAGAGTATCTACTTACAAATTTTTAACTGCATCTAGCCCAGGAAATACTTTGTGCCTAGTAGCAGTGTCTGCTAGTCAGCGGATTATCCCGGCTGTTAAGCAAGCTACACCACCTGTAGTTTGGACACTTAATTTTTTCAAAGGAAATGCTTCGGGACCACGGGATACTTAGTGAAGAGCATCAGGAGGCACCCCAAGGCATAGGGGCTGGGACTGGCACTAGGATGCCTTGCGGTGGACAGCCGAGCTCGATCCTTATAAAAGCTTTTTAACTGCAGCAGCTTTAGTGGACGCTACTGGAGCTGGAATTACGCGGCTGCTGGCATGAGACTTGCCCTCCAATAGATCCTTGTAAATGGATTTAAAGTGTATTCATTCAAATTAGAGGGACAATTTAAATTAAAAAGCTTAGAGCTGCCTCCACCACAGGGGGGCTCTCTCGACCCACCAGCGGACAGGCACCAGTATTGGGAGAGGGGGGCTGGCCGTCAGGGTTCACCGCGGCTCTGGCACAAACCCGCGACACGGAGGTGGCACGGGCAGGAGCGGACTGGCCGTCTCGGCTTCTCACTTTTTGGATTTTAGAAGGGCATGACATGCCTATATCTGTGTCTCCCCCTCCTTATACTCCTCCACCTCTTTTCTTTTCGCATGACTATATGTACTTGTCACTTTTCCATGTGTTAGTTGTGTCTTCTGAGCAGTTTGTCAGCTTTTGGACACCTTTGAAGGTGTTTTCTATGTGTTTCTATGTGTTTTTGTTTGCCTGCCATTGGTTTTAACGGTGTTCGAAGGTGTTCGACGAACAGTTCGACGAACAGTTCGGCGAACACACGGGTGTTCGACGAACCGAACCGAACTCGAACACTACGGGGGTGGCTCAACACTACTTGTGACAGTAATTGCACTTTCTCACCGTTTCCTTTGTGTGACCGTGTCTGCTAAAATATTTGGGCATCGCTACACGCGTTCTCCTCTTGCCCCGCTTGAAGATGGTTGGGTGAGAGGCCCGAATGTATAAATGGAAAAGTGAACAGCTCTTCGGAGTGTCCAAATGTGGGATCAGTCGTCTCTGGGCATTCGGCATGGTGGGTGGAAGGAGGATCAGGGTGAGGAATATGTGGTCCAGACTCATGGCTACTGAGACTTGAAGGTGTGAAAGATAGGGTGGTGGTGGCAAAGAGACTGGAAGAATTATCTGCTATCCAACCAACAACCTTTTGACACTGCTCTGAGTTCAATAGTGGTGTGCTGCCGCCCCCTAGCAATTGGGACAGGAAGGTCGGGCAACAAGATGTGGGTGTTTGTTGTGGCACAATTTCAGCTTGCCACAGCCTTGGTATCAGCATCACATCCACTTCCTCGTTCCTTTGCCACGCACCTTGCCCATTTTAAATGGAAGCTATAAATGGAAGCTATAAATGGATGGATTTGTACTGCAGTAATATGTGATACGTCTGACGGACGCCAATGGTTTTAAAGAGCGGGCTTGTAGTTTCCTATTATTCACAGCGACCACGTGTGAATAGCTTCACTGACACACTGCTACAAACTGTAAATGAAAGACAATATTTTCCATGGTCGCTACAAATGGCTGGATTTGTACCACAGTTATATGTGATACGTCTGATGGACGCCAACTGTTTTACATAGCGGGCTTGTAGTTTCTTATTATTCAAAGAGACCACATGTAAATAGCTTCACTGACACTGCAGACAGAACGTACAATGGACCCTCTTGTGCTGTATACACTGCCACAAACCCTGCCTGCCTGCCTAACTCCTGATATCAGGATTAATATATGCAGCTGGACTAGTCCTCAGAAGGACTGTTAGTTCAGATGAATATATATATACTCCTGGAGTACCACTACCTATATATATCTATTACACCGCTAATTCTGTCCCTCACACAGCAGCACCTCTCCCTACTCGGCCTGTTTCCAGGATAGACTGTGATGAACCTACTGTCACCAGGTCTTGTATAGACCCGGTGACGCTATGTGGCCAACCAATTACTGTAATGCCAAAACAACATGGCTACGGCATTACAGTGCATGGCAGAAAATCCCTCCATGTTCATTGGCTCTCTAAAGAGTGCCAAACATGCAGGGCGGGGATCTGAGCACGCTCGCTCATTACTAATCAAGATGAACAAGTCATGGATCTCCAAGGACTTTTGCACCCCAATCGCAGACAGGTACAGACTAGGCAATGTCGTAGTTTTTAGTGTGCTGCATTGATCTCACGTAATTGCAGTTTGTGATATCTTTAGCGTGGCTTCAATGCCTGCTGTTGCTGCTGCTGCAGATTAACACTAATTTTTGGAAATGTGTACATTCCTGGATGGTTCTGCATGTGCTGGGTTGGCTGTAGTGGAAGAGATGTCTGTCCTAATTATACTATTTCTACTATGGTGAAAGTGATACCACTTTGGTGGTGTCTGCCCCTTATTCTTGGATATGGAGAGGCTCCTGGTTGGGTCTCCATCTGCTGGGTTAGCTGTAGTGGAAGAGATGTCGGTCCCCATTATACTAGTCAACTCTACTGAAATTGATATAATCAAAGACCCCACCAGGTGTTCTATTTGACCCTGGCAACAACTAGAAGTGACACATATTAGTTTAATAAAAAGGTTTTTTATTAGATATTTCAAATTAAAAAATTATTAAAAAACAAAAAGAAAAGGTGCAGGAAAACAGGTACAGGAGCAACTATTCACAAATATGAAAGCGATCTTATGTAAATTCAACACTGTTTATAGTCCTAAGTCAAGTTCAAAATACATATATAATTTGACTGATTTTACATTTTGGACATTGCCCCTTAGCCAAAACAATTAGACCACAATGCCCTGAAAAGTATTGAGGTGCTGTCCACTGCAAACATTCAGATGAAGGAGTAAATCATTAGATATTTAAGGCTCATAGGCCGTGTGACTAATAGTCAAAAAAAGGGGGGGGCTAGATGTCACAAATAGAAAAGTGCTAGTACAATTACAAATATAAATTATCTGATATCATATATTGCATACTGCCCTCTGGCCTAAATGATTAGTACACATTCCCCAATGTCTATGATGCTATATCAAAACAAAACCTTCATATGGGGAGTCAAATCATTAGAATTCTCAGATGCACTTAGTAGTATGAAGGTCCAGCTCAATGCCACAGGGAGTCACCTGAATGTGAATGTAACCACAGTGGTCATAAGATTCCAACTTGATCTCACTAATAGAAATATGAACTATCACATATATATTAAAGAACTGGTAGAACTTAAGGTTGTTTTTACCTGGTTAGAAAAATGCTGTAGCGTCAATGTGGGAGCTCCTGCACTCAACTCCAAAATTGATGCAACTTTGGTTGTGTCAGCCCCTAATTTTTAGAAATGTGAACACTCCTGGTTGGGTCTCCATCTGCTGGGTTGGCTGTAGTGGAAAAGTTGTCGGTCCCTTATTATATTAGCTCTACTCTGCTGAAATTGATGCCACTTTGCTGGTGTCAGTCCCTAATTTTGGGAAATGTAACCCCTCCTGGTTGTCTCCATCTACTGTGTTGCAAGTAGTGGAAGAGGTGTCGGTTGTAATTATACAATTTCTACTGTACTGAAATTGATGCCACATTGGTGGTGTCAGTCCATATTTTTGGGGAATTTGAACACTCTTGGTTGGGTCTCCATCTGCTGGGTTGGCTGTAGTGGAAGAGGTGTTGGTCCCCATTATACTAGTTCTACTCTACTGAAATTGATGCTACTTCGGTGGTGTCAGCCCCTAATTTTTGGAAATGTGAAAACTCCTGCTTGGGTCTCCATCTGCTGGGTTGGCTGTAGTGGAAGAGGTGTCGGACCCCATTATAACAGTTTTACTTTATTGAAATTCATGCAACTTTGGTGGTGTCAGCCGCTAATTTTTGGAAATTGGGAGACTCCTGATTGGGTCTCCATCTGCTGGGTTGGCTGTAGTGGAAGAGGTGTTGGTCCCCATTATACAAGTTCTACTCTACTGAAATTGATGCCACTTTGGTGGTGTCAGCCCCTAAGTTTGGGAAATGTGAACACTCCTGGTTTGGTCTCCATCTGCTGGGTTAGCTGTAGTGGAAGAGGTGTCGGTCCCCATTATACTAGTTTTACTCTACTGAAATTGATGCAACTTTGGTGGTGTCAGCCCCTAATTTTTGGAAATGAGGAGACTCCTGGTTGGGTCTCCAACTGCTGGGTTGGCTGTAGTGGAAGAGGTGTAGGTCCCCATAATACTAGTTCTACTCAACTGAAGTTCATGCTACTTTGGTGGTGTCAGTCCCCAATTTTTGGAAATGTGAACTCTCCTGGTTGGGTCTCCATTAGAGATGAGCGTTGTTCGACTCAAGTGTGGGACTTGTTCTATTAGTCCATCTATACTGACCTCCATAAGGTTGCAAATTAAAAATAATTTTTATCTGGATCTAGCTCTGAAAAAATATTTGACCTTCTAGCAGTGTGTGGGACTTGTTCTATTAGTCCATCTATACTGACCTCCATCAGGTTGCAAATTGAATATAATTTTTTTCTGCATCTAGCTCTGAAAAAATATTTGGCCTTCTAGCAGTGTGTGGGACTTGTTCCATTAGTCCATCTATACTGACCTCCTTCAGGTTGCAAATTGAATATAATTTTTTTCTGCATCTAGCTCTGAAAAAATATTTGGCCTTCTAGCAGTGTGTGGGACTTGTTCTATTAGTCCATCTATACTGACCTCCATCAGGTTGCAATTTAAAAATAATTTTTATCTGCATCTAGTTCTGAAAAAATATTTATCCTTCTAGCAGTGTGTGGGACTTGTTCTATTACTCCATCTATACTGACCTCCATCAGGTTGCAAATTAAAAATAATTTTTATCCGCATCTAGCTCTGAAAAAATATTTGTCCTTCTAGCAGTGTGTGGGACTTGTTCTCTTAGTCCATCTATACTGACCTCCATCAGGTTGCAAATTGAATATAATTTTTTTCTGCATCTAGCTCTGAAAAAATATTTGGCCTTCTAGCAGTGTGTGGGACTTGTTCTATTAGTCCATCTATGCTGACCTCCATCAGGTTGCAAATTAAAAATAATTTTTATCTGCATCTAGCTCTGAAAAAATATTTGGCCTTCTAGCAGTGTGTGGGACTTGTTCTATTAGTCCATCTATACTGACCTCCATCAGGTTGCAAATTAAAAATAATTTTTATCTGCATCTAGCTATGAAAAAATATTTGGCCTTCTAGCAGTGTGTGGGACTTGTTCTATTAGTCCATCTATACTGACCTCCATCAGGTTGCAAATTAAAAATAATTTTTATCTGCATCTAGCTCTGAAAAAATATTTGGCCTTCTAGCAGTGTGTGGGACTTGTTCTATTAGTCCATCTATACTGACCTCCATCAGGTTGCAAATTAATAATAATTTTTATCTGAATCTAGCTCTGAAAAAATATTTGGCCTTCTAGTTGTGTGTGGGACTTGTTCTATTAGTCCATCTATACTGACCTCCATCAGGTTGTAAATTAAAAATAATTTTTATCTGCATCTAGCTCTGAAAAAATATTTGGCCTTCTAGCAGTATGTGGGAATTGTTCTATTAGTCCACTATACTGACCTCCATCAGGTTGCAAGTTGAATATAATTTTTTTCTGCATCTAACCCAGACAATAATTTTGGCCTAATATCACTGTTTGGCCACTCAGCTCTGCTCGGTTCCCATCCATTGTTTTTTTGTGCAAACAATTCCAGAGTTGTGAATTAGTTAACCACCAAAATGAGTGGAAAAAGGCCTGCTGCTGGTGGAAAGGGGAATAGGCGTGTTGGGAAGGGGAAAAAAGGTTATGTCCGTGGGGTAGGTGTTAAAGCAACAGTATCATCTGCAGAAGAAAGACCATCTTCCAGCCAAACTAAAATGTCTACTTCTTTTAGCGGACAATGTGATAAGATCCCTTTCTTACGGCCACGCCAATCGCTACAAATTCCAGATGAGGCACAAAAACAGCAGGTGCTTCAACGGATATCAAGTGCTCCTTTAAGTGGGCTCTCCTCCACATCAACTTCAACATCACAAATACTCCAGTCCTCAAAGGTGTCACCCCAATTGCATTTGCTTCTTTACAGCTCCCAAATCTCCAGCTGCCCGTCTGAGAATGAGGTAGAACAGATGGTTCAGTCTGCAGAGCTGTTAACTCATGCTATAGCCTGGGAATCAGAAGTCGGCTCCAGCGCTTCTGTGAATCCAGACGAGGAAATGATCTGCACTGATGCCCAGAATCTTTATGAGTCGGATCCAGGACCAGACGCAGAAGGTTCTGACCATAATGTAGACCCTCATTCCCAAACTGTAACTCCTGTTGGTGGAGACAATGAGGAAGACGATGATGAGACTCAAATACCTGATTGGAGCGACAACTTAAGTTTTTTGTCAGGGCAGGAACAGGTTGGCTCTGAGGACGACGGGTGTGATAACACACAGGGTGATGATGATGAGGTTAGAGATCCCACTTACTGTCAACCCACAGTCAGCCAAGAGATGAGGTCAGCAGAGGAGGTGGAGGAGGATGCTAGTGACGACGAGGTCAGGTTGCGCCTTCCTGGACAGAGACGTAGTACTGGAAGCATGTCAACAACTGCATCCTCAAACACAACTCTGCCTCTGACCACAAGTCGTGGTGGCTCTTCAGTTCGCATGGGTGCTAAGCCTTGCATAGCCTGGGCATTTTTTCAGATCGATAAAGATGACCCAACTCGTGTTATATGTAACAATTGTCAACAAAAGCTAAGTAGAGGCCACAAAATACATAGTTTGAGTACTTCATGCATGAACTGACACATGGACATGAAGCATAAGTTGCTCACTGTTCTACAATGCGGCCTAGCCGGCCGGGCCAACCACCGTCTGCCTCATCTTGTGCATCTGCGGCCTCTTCATCCTCTGTGACTGGGGGGACAGCAGTCACACCTGTTTTGGGATGCAGACCTGCCACCTCTTTACCCGCAACAGCCAGCGTGATTGGCAGGTCATCATTTTCTTTGGAGGTGGTTACACCAGCTGGTGTTGAGCGCTGTCCGACATCGATAGCACCACCTTTGGATCAAGGCAACCTAACATGTCCGCCTGCATCTTCCTCACAGACCGGCAGTTTGCCGGGGACACCCTTATCAACCCCGTCTAAGCACAACAGCCAGCCCTCAGTCCCTCAGATGATGACAAGTAAAAGACCATTTCCTCCTAGCCATGAGAAAGCTAAGAGGTTGAATTTCACCATCTGCAAGCTCTTTGCTACAGAAATGCTGCCTTTCCGCCTCGTGGACACAGAGGATTTTCGGGACCTTATATCCGTCGCAGTGCCCCAGTACCAGATGCCCAGTCAGCACTGCTTCTCAAAGAAAGGTGTGCCTGCGCTCCACCAGCATGTCGCACACAACATCACCACTTCTTTGAGAAATTCTTTGTGTGACCGGGTACATTTAACTACAGACACTTGGACGAGTAGGCATGGACAGGGGCGTTACATGTCGCAGACTGGGCACTGGGTAACTATGGTGACTGCAGGACAAGGGGCTGCTGTCCAAGTCTTGCCGTCCCCACGAGTTGTGCGTCAATCCTCTTTATCTCGAAGTTCCTCCACTGCTTTTGACTCCTCAACCTCCTCTCGGTCCTCCACCTGCACCCAAAGCCTGTCTGGTCATGCCACAAGCTTTCTAACTGCGCAGAAGGGATCCTGCACACCTCCTTACTGTGCTGGCAGTAGGGCTCAACGTCATCAGGCGGTTTTTACTTTGAAATGTCTGGGAAATGTGAGTCACACAGCTGAGGAGTTGTGGTCAGCTCTGGAGAACCAATTTCATGAATGGTTGTCTCCACTGGACCTGAAACCAGGGAAGGCCGTGTGCGACAATGCTGCAAACCAGGGTGCGGCCCTTCGCCGGAGCAATGTCACACACGTGCCTTGTATGGCTCACGTGTTGAACCTGGTTGTCCAGCAATTTTTAGCCCACTATCCCAGACTAGATGGCCTTCTGCAGAGGGCACGGTCGCTGTGTGCTCACTTCCGCCGTTCGCATCCCGCAGCTCAGCGACTTACATCTCTACAGAAGTCATTGGGCCTGCCACTTCACCGGCTAAAATGCGATGTGCCTACCCGGTGGAATTCAACTCTGCACATGTTGCAGCGACTGTGGCAGCACCGACAAGCCCTGGTGCAATACGTTCTGACGTATAGCCTGGGCCAACGAGATCCAGAGGTGGGGCAAATCACGCTGGAGGAGTGGTCTCAGATCAGGGACCTATGCACCCTTCTGCACAGTTTTGAAATGGCGACGAAGATGTTTAGTGCTGACGATGCCTTTATCAGCATGACTATTCCGGTGATTTACATGCTGGAGCACATGTTAAACAGAATTCGGAGTCAGGTGGTGGCACAAGAGGAGGTGGAGGAAGTAGAGGAGGAGGAGTTGTATGCGGAAGGGCTAACATCTGCAAGGTCCAGACGGTCGGCAGCACCAAGGCGGCAGGCATGTGAGGGTGGGGGAGATGGATTTACCAGGGCGCATGGTAGCAGCCAAACTAGTGAGGAAGGTGCAGGAGCCCAGGAAGAAGTGGAGGACGAACTGATGGAAGACTCATCAGATGAGGGAGACCATGATCACATTTCTGTTGTGCGAGGTTGGGGGGAGAGGACAGAGGAAGGAAGCATGATTGTTACCTCGCCACCAACACAACAGGGACTTGGTACTCCTGGATGCGCAAGACACATGAGTGCCTTCTTGCTGCACTATCTGCAACATGACCCTCGAATTGTGAGAATAAGGCTGTGTGCCCACGTAGCATTTTTCAAGTGTATATGCTGCGGAATTTCTACAGCGTAAACGCTTGAAAAACGCATGTATATCAGCACCCCATGGTCCCCAATGGCATTCCGCAATGTCAATGCCCATGCTGCGGATTTTTCCGCAGCGTTTTTGCTGCGTTCAAAAATCCGCAGCATGTCATTTAATTTTGCGTTTCCGCATGCAGAATTGCCTTTGTCCAATGCATAAAAAACGCAAGGCAATTCCGCATGTGGAAAACGCGTGATAATCGCGCGAAAAATGCGCGATAAACGCGTGCGGAATTCCGCATGCGTTTTTCCGGGAGAGGACTTGCAGAAATGAAGCAGAAATTTTCTGCTTCATAAATGCAACGTGGGCACATAGCCTTAGAAGTAATCCTGACTACTGGGTTGCCACATTGTTAGATCCCCGGTACAAAAGTAAATTTGCATAAATTATTCCTGCCATAGAAAGAGATGCACGCATGCAGGAGTATCAGCAGAGACTGTTGCAGAATCTTACATGTGCTTTTCCACAAAACACCAGGGTGCACGTAGTGAATCTCACAGTTCCAACTTGCCAACCGTGGGACCGTCGAGTGTTCAGCACTCAAACCGTAACAGAAACACAGTATCTGCTGGTAACATCAATTTTGCGGAATCATTTCACCACTTTTTTAGCCCATCCTTTGCAAGGCCACAGGAGACAAGAAGTCTGACACATAGTCAACGCCTAGAGACGATGGTACAGGAGTATCTCCAAGTAAACATTGAAGCCATGACTGTGTCACTGGACCCTTGCTCTTTTTGGGCTTCCAATCTGGATAAATGGCCGGAGCTCGCCACTTACGCCTTGGAGAGCTTGTCATGCCCCGCAGCCAGCGTTCTGTCTGAACGTGTGTTCAGCGCTACTGGTGGTGTGCTGACAGATAAGCGCACGCGGCTCTCCACTGATAATGTAGACAGACTCACGTTCATAAAGATGAACAAATCATGGATCCGAAACGACTTTTCTACCCCTGTGTCATCCTGGGGAGAGTAAAAGCTTGATGATTGGTTAAAATCATCTCACCAACCATTTTAAGCTTTCAAATACTAATCATGTTTATCTGTATCTTGGCTGGAAAATAATTTGGGCTTTGTAGCAGTGTGCAGTACTGATTCTATTAGGCCATCTATACTAAGCTCCACCAGATTTAAAATTAATAATAATTTTTAGCTGCATCTAGAACGGAAAATAATTTTGGGGCTTCGAGATGCGCAAGACACATAAGTGCCTTCTTGCTGCACTACCTGCAACATGACCCTCAGATTGTCAGAATTCAAAGTAATCCTGACTACTGGGTTGCCGCACTCTTAGATCCCCCACACTCTTCGATCAACCTTTTCATTTTAATAAAGACCAAAAAAATGGTCATTTTTGAAATTATAAGCATTAGCAGGTTATTAGAAACTGAAATCAAACAGTTTTCAACTCAAAACTTTATTCTATGTTATGTTACATTTGCACATAGGACTCCTTTTTCGAAAGTAGCTTCTGAACTCTCTCGTCCATTGAATTTGTCAGGTTTTGGATGGTTTCTGCTTCAATTGCTTTGCATGAGGACAGAATACCCTCCCAGAGCTATTGCTTAGATGTGAACTGCCTCCCGCCATCATTGACACTCCTTTTCATGATGCACCAGAGGTTCTGAATGGGGTAGAGGTCAGGGGAGCATGGGGGTCACACCATAAGTTTGTCCCCTTTTATGCCCATATCAGCCAGAGATGCAGATGTGTTATGTGCAGCATGAGACGGTGCATTATCATGCATGAAAATGATGTTGCTGTGGAATACACGGTTCTTCTTCTTGAACCATGGCAGGAAGTGCTGTTTGAGAAACTCCACATACATTATGGAGTTCATCTTTACCCCTTCAGCGATCCTAAAGGGGCCGACAATCTCTCTCCCCATGATTCCAGCCCAAAACATTACTCCACCTCCTCCTTGTTGGCGCTGTAGCCGTGTTTGCGTGGGGTGTCCATCAACCAGCCATCCTCCACTCCATCCATCTGGACCATCGAGCGTTGCACGGCACTCATCCATGAACAAAACAGTTTTGAAGTCAGTCTTCATGTATTGTTGGGCCAACTAGAGCCATTTCTGCTTGTGTGCAGTGGATAGAGGAGGTCGACAGGATGGCGTACGCACAGCTGCAAACTTCTGAAGGACCCTGCATCTTGTTGTTCGGGGGAAGTTGGAGGCACCAGCAGCTTCAAAAACTTGTCTGCTGCTATGACAAGGCTTTTTTGCCGCTGCTCTTTTAACCTGACGTAATTGCCTGTAGGAAAGAGTCCTCAATTTGCCCTTATCAGCACACACACATGTGTACTGTGAATCAGCTACATACTTCTTGATTGCCAAGACACTTCATCCTGATCATCGCACAATGTTGATTGTAGTCATGCCTTGACCTAAACACTCCACAATTTGTTGCTTCTCAGCAGCCGACACATCCTTTTTCTTTCCCATTTTGGCCGAAAATGTAGGCTGCTTAATAATGTGTGACAGCCTTCTTAAGTAGTCTTGACTTTCATTGGACACACCTGCCAAACTAATTAGCACAGGTGTCTGCAATTGCTTACAGTGATATAAAGAGCCCTGACACACATCACCATCCATGAGTTTAACTGACAAACAAACAAATTCTTCCCTTATCACTCCTAAACACTTTTTGCATAATAATTTGGAACACAGTGTACATGTGCTTTTCCACAAAACACCAGTGGTTCACGTAGTGAATCTTACAGTTCTAACTTGCCAACCGTGGTCTGTATGGAGTTGTTCAATAAAGGGCCCAAAATTAAAATAACATAGACGGGAGAGGTCTCTATGAATAGGAATTCCAAAGTATTTGATACCCTGTGAGGGCCAGGCAGAGGGAAAGTTGGACTGGATGGAATCTTGTATGGATTTGGGGAGGGAGACATCTAGGGCCTCAGACTTCGCTGCATTGATTTTAAAATTTGACCATGTAACAAAGTGATCTATTTCAGCCATAACAGCAGGGATGGACATATGTGATTGAGTGATATATACTAGGACATCATAAGCAAATAGAGAGCACTTGTACTCGGTGCCTCCCACCTCAATCCACCTAATATTGGGGTTATGGCGAATTGATGAGAGCAGGTGCTCCGTCACTAGGATGTATAAGAGAGGGGACAGAGGACATCCCTGCCTTGTCCCATTGGTGATTATGAAAGGTGATGAAAATGTTCTGACGCGCCCCTGGGCCTTGAGACACCCGGAGCCGGACCCTTTTTGGTGGATGCTGGTGGTTGTAGTCTCCATGACGGCGACCCGGTTCCGTGGCTCAGGGCGGTCAAACCAGTGGAGGAACTATTTATGTGGTTTTGATGTTTAAATGTCCGACTGCGCCACCCGTGGATTGCGGTCAGAGTGAACCGCCGCTGCAGGGCAGACCGCTGAGGCTGGTGTTGTGGGTGCAGCAGAGCGTAGCATAACTCCCCATGGGAGGAGTATAGCCTCAGGGCAGTGTATGCGGAGGATAGGGGTGATGGTGCAGAGCAGCAGCAGTAACGACACGGAGTCAGTGATGCAGTCCAGGGCCTTTACTCACAGTTCTTATTATCCAGACCACTTCTGCAGGTAACGGCTGCCCACGTCGTACTGTGCTCACCAGGTGAGGGGCTCAGACAACTCCCAGATAACGTTGGAGCGCTTCACAGGACCCCCTTTGTGTGTCCTTTGTCTGACCTTTCTTACCAACCCTTCTGTCCGGCTGCCTCGGGCCTCCTCTTGGTAAACTTGGCGCCAGTTTCCCTGACCCTATGTGGTGCCTTCCTAGCGGGTGTAGCGAGGGGCTGCGCCACATAAAATGTCACAGCCTCCGTTTTCTAGCTGAGGGTCGTTTCCCGCCTCCACTAGCTTCGGGGACCGGTCTCCCACTTTGGCCTGACCCCTCCACGCAGGTGGATTCGGGCGTGCGGTAGCAACTTGCCCGTCCGCACCCCTGGGATCCCTTCTTTCCTCGTTCCTGGAGCCTTCTCCGCTCCTCTTCCTTCCTTCTCCCTCTTCCAGGCCTGGGCCTCTGTTACTAGGCCCGCCTCCGGAGCAGAGCTCATGCAGAGCCCCTGCTCCCTGTCACTTCTGCTCAGACTACTCTGCACTGAACTAAGATGGTGCCCACCTTTTATACTCCCTTCTCAATGCACCCAGGGACTGCTTCCTCCCTGCTCCTGCACTACAGGGTTCCCCTTCCTCAGTGTTCCCTCCCCCCACTCCAGCCAGGGAAAAGGACTGTCGTGCCCATCTCAGGGGCATATTGGTCGCCCTGCCCCACGGCAATGTGGTGTAATGCATGCAGGTGTCGGGTCCTGATCCACACTCCATCCTTACCTGACAGTGAGATATCACACCTCTGGGTGAGGTGCAATACCTCTGTAGCAACCGAGCCCTCAGGGTGCTACAGTTCCATTTATCTTCAGCTTACGTGACGTATTGCGATACAGGGCCGTGATTTTGGCTATAAAAGGGTCCCCTAGACTCCTACCCCAAGCTTTTTAAGAGAATAATATATGGCGTGCCAGGAGACTCTATGGAATGCTTTCTCAGCATCCAACGAGAGTATCTAATTACAAATTTTTAACTGCATCTATCCCAGGAAATACTTTGTGCCTAGTTGCAGTGTCTGCTAGTCAGCGGATTATCCCGGCTGTTAAGCAAGCTACCCCACCTGTAGTTTGGACACTTAATTTTTTCAAAGGAAATGCTTCGGGACCACGGGATACTCAGTGAAGAGCATCAGGAGGCACCCCAAGGCATAGGGGCTGGGACTGGCGGTAGGACGCCTTGTGGTTGACAGCTGAGCTCGATCCTTATAAAAGCTTTTTAACTGCAGCAGCTTTAGTGGACGCTACTGGAGCTGGAATTACGCGGCTGCTGGCATGAGACTTGCCCTCCAATAGATACTTGTAAAAGGATTTAAAGTGTATTCATTCAAATTAGAGAGACAATTTAAATTAAAAAGCTTAAAGCTGCCTCCACCACAGAGGGGCTCACTCAACCCACCAGCGGACAGGCACCAGTATTGGGAGAGGGGGGCTGGCCGTCAGGGTCCACCAAGGCTCTGGCACAAACCCGGCGACACGGAGGTGGCACGGGCAGGAACGAACGGGCCGTGTCGGCTTCTCACTTTTTGGATTATAGAAGGGCATGACATGCCTATATCTGTGTCTCCCCCTCCTTTTACTCCTCCACCTCTTTTCTTTTCGCATGACTATATGTACTTGTCAGTTTTCCATGTGTTAGTTATGTCTTCTGAGCAGTTTGTCAGCTTTTGGACACCTTTGAAGGTGTTTTCTTTGTGTTTCTATGTGTTTTTGTTTGCCTGCCATTGGTTTTAACGGTGTTCGAAGGTGTTCGACGAACAGTTCGACGAACAGTACGGAGAACACACGGGAGTTCGACGAACCGAACTCGGACACTACGGGGGTGGCTCAACACTTGTCTCCATCTGCTGGGTTGGCTATAGTGGAAGAGGTGTCGGTCCTAATTATACTATTTCTACTCTGGTGAAATTGTTGCCACTTTGATGGTGTGAGCCCCTAACTTTTGGAAATCGTGAGACTCCTGGTTGGGTCTCCTTCATGTGTTTTGTTCGTAGCAGTAGGCCTCCCAGACTGGCAAGCCTCCACTTACTTCAGTCAACTACCTGCGTTACTATCCTTAAATTTTTGTACCAAAACTAATCTATGAAACTGATTTTTATGCCATCGGAGTGTGGCTGAGCATAAAACCAGGTTGAGCTATTGCATGTGGTATCAGTGCTCCCAGCACAGTAGACCTACACCGATCCCTCATCCACTTCATTTTAATTTGAAGTTCAATTCAAAGCTGTAAATGCTGGCCCAGACCACGATACCTCATGCATGGCCCATGGCTGATTTTCTGCTATGCCATTATAAAATTATTAAATTTGTACTCTGGGACCATTGATGCCACTTTCCTGGTATCTGCCCCTAATTTGATCTGTTTTGGCAGCTTCTGGGACTGTTTGATGGTGTTGTGTATGCGTTTTGTGTTGCCTCCCAGTGAATCCAATGGAATTCAGTACATTTGGCGAATTATTCGGCGAATTATTCAGCGAACATCGGGAAGTTCACCGAACTGGAACGAACCGAATATTGAATGGTTCTCTCATCTCTAGTGATAATGCATATGGGACTTTTAGAGATACTGGTGTATGCACAGTAAATATTCCCATTAGCCCCTTAACCCCCAAACCTGTTTTCCCCTTCCTGACATTTTCCAAATCTAACTAGCTTCACTTTATGAGGTAATAACGCTGGAACACTTCAACATATTCCATTGATTCCAAGAGTGTTTTTTTGACACATTGTATTTCAATGGTGAATTTTGGTTGATATGTTTTCTGTTTTTTATAAAAATATCAAAAATTTGACAAAACAATGTGAAAATTTCGCAATTTTCAATCTTAAAATTTTTATGCACTTAAACCAAATAGTTATACCACACAAAATGAATAATAAAGAACATTTACCACATGTAAACTTTGCATCAGCATCATTTTTTAAATATATTTTTTTGTTCAGAAATTAGAAGGGTTAAAATTTAATCCAATTTTGTAATTTTTCAAACAAAATTTACAAATATAATTTTTGTAGGGACCACATCACATTTGAAGGGACTTTGAAGGCCATATGTGACCAAAATGACACCATTTTAAAAACCTGTCAAAGTGCTAAAAACTACTTTAATGACGTTTATTAACACTTTAGGTGGTTCACAGGAATTAAAGCAATGTGGAAGGAAAAAATTTAAATTAAAATTTTTCCTGCAAAAATGTTGCTTTAGCCCACAATTTTTCATTTCCACATTGGTAACAGGAAAAAATAGACCATACAATTTGTTGTGCAGTTTCTTCTGAGTACACTAATATCTCATTGTGGTCTGGTGAGCACCTTGAGCTTGCAGAGGCATCATAGAATTTTATAACGTTGAGCCATGAAATTGAAATAAATGTGTTTTTGCAATAGAAATGTTTCTTTAGCTCCAAATTTTTCATTTTCACAAGGAGAAAATAGACCATAAAATTTGTTGAGAAATCTCTCCTGAGTACGCTAATACCTCATATTTTGGTGGAAAACTATTGTTTGGGTGCATGGCAGGGCTTGGAAGGAAAGGAGTATTATTTGACATTGGAGCGCAAAATTGCATGGAATAGATAGCTGCTAATGCCATGTGACATTAACAGAGCCCCTGATGTGCCTAAACAGTGGAAACCCCCCATAAGTGACCTCTCAAGGAATTTATTTTGAGGTGTGGTGATCACTTTGAACCTACCTCACAGAATTCTATAACATTTAGCTGTGAGAAAATACATTGTTCCCACAAAGAAGTTTTTTAACCCTTTAGGTGTTTCACACAAATAAAAGCAATGTGAAAATAAAAAATTTAAATTGTAATTTTCCAGCAAAAATGTAGCTTTGGCACACAATTTTTCATTTTCAGATGGGTAGCAGGAAAAAATGGACCCCAACATTTGTTGTGCAATTTCTCCTGAGTACACCAATACCCTATATGTGGTTGAAAATTACCAATTGGATTCAGGAGCACAATTTTGGCTGGAATAAATGGCACATGCTATGTCACATTTGAAGAGCCCATGACATGCCAAAGCAGCAGAAACATCAACAAGTGACGCCATTTTTAAAACTACACCTCTCTAGGAATTCATATGGGTTTATTGAGCATTTTTAACCCTCAGGCGATTTACAGTATACACTAGTATAACATTGGGCTAAGTAAATGGAAAATTAACATTTTTGCCACTAAAATGTTGCTTTGGCCCCAAGTTTTAAATTTTCAAAAGGGATGGGAGAAAGTGAACGGTAAAATTAGTTATGCAATTTCTCCTGAGTACGCTAATATCCCATATGTGGTGGGAAACTACTTTTGAGGTTAATTTTTCTAAGGGGTAATAGAAGAGATAGCACAAAAAACTGTGAAATCAATTTTTTCCTATTACCCCTTAGAAAAATTAAAAACTTGGGGCTAGAACAACATTTTAGTGGTAAAAATTTAATTGTTCTTTCTTCAAAGCCGAATGGTATAAAATTCTGTGAGGCACATGTGGTTTCAAAATGCTCACTGCTTACCTAGACTAATTCCTTGGGGGTGTTATTTGTAAAATAGGGCACTTATGGTGAGGGGGATTCTGCTGGTCTGACACCTTAGGGGCTCTTCCAGTGGGTCATGGCACCATTAAACCATAACTGCAAAATCTGCAGTATAATATGGCGCTCCTTCCCTTTTGAGCTTTCCACTGTGCCTGAAAAGTAATTCCCAATTACATGTAGGGTTTTGGCACACTTAGAAGAGATAGCACAACAAACTGTGAAATCCATTTTTTCCTAAGTGTGCCAATACCCTAAAAAATCACTCAAAAGTAACTCTAATGCTTCTGGAAAGGGCCCGACTTTTGGAGATGTGAGGGTTATTTCTGTGTTGTGGGTTCCTGTCATGCAACCCTCTTTTGTCCCTCTCTCAAAGAGCTAGATCTTATGAGATCCCCGTCCAGTAATAATGACGCCCATCCTGTAAAATTCCTGAGTGTTCTGGGCCCCATCCTGTATTAATGTCCCCTGTTCTGCCCCATCCTGGCACCATCTTGTGATAATGTCCCCCAGCCTGGGCCCCATCTTTTAATAATGGACCCTGCCCTATAATAAAATCCCCTATCCTGGGTCCATCCCATAATAATGTTGCGCACCCTGGACCCTTCCTGGTGCTCTCCTCAAACACATTTAACAGCAAAAAAAACTATAATTCTTCTTACCTTTCATGTTGGCCTCTGATAGGCTAGTGGCAACTATAGCTATTGTGAGCCCTCATACTTTGCGGGCCTGGTTGTGGTCACACCCTCTGCAACAGCTATCATTATGCTCTACCAGTACTAACACCTACTTTACTAAGCTGTTACCAAACAATATGGCGCTCCATAACCTTTTAAGCTTGCTATTGTGCCTGAAAAGCATTTCACAATTACATGTAAGGTACGGGCACACTTAGGAAAAAATGGATTTCACAGTTTGTTGTGCTGTGCTATCTCTTCTAAGTGCGCCAATACCCTATATGTACAGTACAGACCAAAAGTTTGGACACACCTTCTCATTTAAAGATTTTTCTGTATTTTCAGGACTATGAAAATTGTACATTCTCACCAAAGGCATCAAAACTATGAATTAACATATGTGGAATTATATAATTAACCCTAGAACGCATACCTGGGGCCTCGCAGGCCCGCCCTGTTAATTGTTTTATATTTTCTGCAAGATTACTTTAGTTAGAATTTTGAAACTCTAGGTATTCCTCAGGAATATAGTTGTTTGTCATTTTTGTTTGAGTTATTCCATGTTATTTGCACACGGGCCTAAAAGGCCCCAGGTATGTGAAAGTGTAGATTTTTATGGTCATGCGTTCTAGGGTTAACAAAAAAGTGTGAAACAACTGAAAATCTGTCTTATATTCTAGGTTCTTCAAAGTAGCCACCTTTTGCTTTGATGACTGCTTTGCACACTCTTGGCAATCTCTTGATGAGCTTCAAGAGGTAGTCACCGGAAATGGTTTTCACTTCACAGGTGTGCCCTGACAGGTTTAATAAGTGGGATTTCTTGCCTTATAAATGGGGTTGGGACCATCAGTTGTGTTGTGCAGAAGTCTGGTGGATACATAGCTGATAGTCCTACTGAATAGCCTGTTAGCTGCTTTTTTCTTGCCATAATACAAATTCTAAGTAAAGAAAAATGAGTGGCCATCATTACTTTAAGAAATGAAGGTCAGTCAGTGCGAAAAATTGGGAAAACTTTGAAAGTCCCCAAGTGCAGTTGCAAAAACCATCAAGCGCTACAAAGAAACTGGCTCACATGAGGACCGCCCCAGGAAAGGAAGACCAAGAGTCACCTCTGCTTCTGAGGATAAGTTTATCCGAGTCAACAGCCTCAGAATTCGCAGGTAAACAGCAGCTCAGATTAGAGACCATGTCAAAGCCACACAAAGTTCTAGCAGCAGACACATCTCTTCAACAACTGTTAAGAGGAGACTTTGTGCAGCAGGCCTTCATGGTAAAATAGCTACTAGGAAATCATTGCTAAGGGCAGGCAACAAGCAGAAGAGACTTGTTTGGGCTAAAGAACACAAGGAATGGACATTAAACCAGTGGAAATCTGTGCTTTGGTCTGATGAGTCCAAATTTGAGATCTTTGATTCCAACCACCGTGTCGTTGTGCGACGCAGAAAAGGTAAACGGAAGTACTCTACAAGCCTGGTTTCCACCGTGAAGCATGGAGGAAGAGGTGTGATGGTGTGGGGGTGCTTTGCTGGTTACACTGTTGGGGATTTATTCAAAATTGAAGGCATACTGAACCTGCATGGCTACCACAGCGTCTTACAGCGGCATGCTATTCCATCCGGTTTGCGTTTAGTTGGACCATCATTTATTTTTCAACAGGACAATGACCCCAAACACACCTCCAGGCTGTGTAAGGGCTATGTGACCAAGAAGGAGAGTGATGGGGTGCTACGCCAGATGACCTGGCCTCCACAGTCACCAGACCTGAACCAAATTGAGATGGTTTGGGGTGAGCTGGACCACAGAGTGAAGGCAAAAGGGCCAACAAGTGTTAAGCATCTCTGGGAACTCCTTCAAGATTGTTGGAAGACCATTTCCGGTGAGTACATCTTGAAGCTCACCATGAGAATGCCAAGAGTGTGCAAAGCAGTCATCAAAGCAAAAGGTGGCTACTTTGAAGAACCTAGAATATAAGACATATTTTCAGTTATTTCACACTTTTTTGTTAAGTATATAATTCCACATGTGATAATTCATAGTTTTGATGCCTTCAGTGTGAATGTACAATTTTCATAGTCATGAAAATACAGAAAATCTTTAAATGAGAAGGTGTGTCCAAACTTTTGGTCTGTACTGTATATGTGAAATGCTTTTCAGGCATAGTGGAAAGCTCAAAAGGGAAGGAGCAGCATATTGTTTGGTAACAGCTTAGTAAAGTAGGTGTTAGTACTGGAAGAGCATAATGATCGCAGTTGCAGAGGGTGTGACCGCAACCAGGCCCGCAGAGTATGAGGGCCCACAATAGCTATAGTGGCTGCCGGCCTATCAGAGGCCAACAGGTAAGAAGAATTGTTTTTTTGTGGTTAGTGGTTAAATGTGTTTCAAGGAGAGCATCAGGAAGGGTCCACAGTGGGGGACATTTTTACATGATGGACCCAGGATGGGGGATTTAATTATAGGGCAGGGTCCATTATTAAAAGATGTGGCCGAGGCCGGGGGACATTATCACAAGATGGTGCCAGGATGGAAAACATTACTACAGCATGGGGAACATTATTAGAAGATTGGGGATATCATAACAGGACGAGTGCAAGGAGGGGGGTGTCATTATTGGATAGGGGTCAGGACAGGGGACATTATTACAGGATGGGGCCCAGAACACTGGGAAATTTTACAGGATGGGCATCATTATTACTGGATGGAGAACATTATTATGGGATGGTGACATTACTAAAGGAAGGGGGCAATGATGGAAGACATTATAACAAGAGCCCATAGATCTGATTAATATGCCGATGGTGGCCCTGGTTAACATTTTGCCTTGGCCCATTGGACTCTAGTTAAGCCACTGAGTGCTGGATTAGTAGAAAAGCAAGATCTCATAAGATCTAGCTCTTTGACCGAGAGAGGGGCAAAGGAGGGTTGTGTGATACCACTCTGCATGGCAGGAACCCACAACAAAGAAATAACTCTCACATCTCCAAAAGTCGGACCCTTTTCAGAGGCATTAGAATTACTTTTGAGCGATTTTGTTAATAGGTTGTATATAGCAAAATCACCAAATTTTGGTTGCAGGTACTCTTTAAGTATTGGGTCTAGTTGAATAAGAATACCTTAACAGAAATCACAGTAAAATTGAGACTTAGTTTTTGTTTCCCTTGAACTCAGAATATAAATAAATACGCATGTCGGGGACAATCCATGAGTCAAACACTGATGCTATATTATGGGTTATTACTTTATAGCATTAATCAATGATGTAGATTAATTGCTTGGAGATATTTGACATATACTGTTGTACATACTGTAGCTACTATTATTTATCTTAATCTACATCTAACTAGCCGTAGCATGTTATGCGTCATATTATAGAGAGGGGTGGTCTGAAATGATTTTTTTGAGATACTTCAATCTTGACTTTTTTTTAGATATCAGACAACTTTATTTGCACTCTGTGACTTTGATTCGTTAATATAATTATATTTTTACACATCTGTCTGTTATCAGTGTTTTTATATTATCCAATAAAAATATAAAAATCTGATAAAAAAATTACTTTTGATTGAAGTACTCCAGTTATGTATTTTGCAAGGTATAACACAGAATAAGGTTGTGTACAATGTTTTTTATTATAAATAAGATATTACCATCTGTTAATACTATAATACAAATTTAATTTTATCTATATTTTATCTCTCTTTATGTTTTCCATAATATCAGTCTTGGTTTCAAACTTTAATGTCTAAGGTGCAGCTAAAAAATAACAATTCTTTCTAAATCAGTTTGACTTTGACAATCAAGTAATAAATCACTGAAAATGTGAAGTCCCCAAAAGCCAACTAAAGAGTGTGAAAACATAAATACTATTTTCTAATAGATAGTCCATCTGTCATTAATAGTTGATCAGCCACTATGACCAGAGCTTTAGGGATTTTACTCACTTTTTTATCAAACAAATGTATGTGAATATCAATCATTAATCCAAGTTATGGACGAAATAGTTAAAGTGAAATCTTCAGTTTCTTTGTATTGTTATTCTATTTAATCATTATGAAATACTAAAACCATGTCTGTGTTAAAGTCGAGCAATTAATAGTTATTGATTTCTGGACCAAAAATCCAAATTTGTGGTATAAATTCCTAAAACAGGGTTTTAAACAAGTGAATTGCCACAGACAAATATCTTATTCAGTTAAACACTCTGGAATTTATACAGTTTCTGTACATATCCATTCTTTCAATAAAATATTGGGAATTTTTAAAATGAGTTTCTCTCTTAATTTCATGGTAACATATTTAAAGGATTATTTCCGCAATTATGGTATTTTTTTTTTTACAAAGAAAAGTAAATGGATACCTTATGTTAATATACAGACTAAGCCCAAAATAAAGTTTCTTTCTTGTACTTTTGTGTATTTTTTCATTTATGTTTACCTCTTTGTATATTCAGCTTCACATAGCTTATTGGGTGATTATATTCTTAAACTGATAAAACTACTTTTACCAGCAGTATCTTCATTCTCCTCAGTGATGCAGACCCCTCCATTCCTTTCTTGTGTGCTCCTGCCTAGCCCCATTTCTCTCAGTTATCATCAAATTAATCTAATTCATCTTATGCTTCTGTACACTGTAGGCTCCTATACAGTACCATGCTTCAAAGGGTTGTCCACTACTCGGACAACCCCTTCTGAATCCTAGTTTCCCCCTATTAAAATAATAACATATATACTCACCCCCGGTGCCAGCGGCATTCCAGCTGCTATGTCACGCGATCCTGTGGCAAATCAGCACTGCCTTCACTCTCTTCTCCTTCAGTCACACCAAGACATCCAAAGAAGTAAGAGAGCAGCCTCAGCTCTCACTCCTCTGGATGTCGATTACGTTCATAGGAGAAAAGAGAGAGGCCAGCGCTGATTAGCCACAGGGATTGCGCAGATTGGCCACAGGGATAGCGTGACATAAAAAGTCATGTGAGCCCTGGGAGAGCCAGTGCCAACACCACTGGGACGCCGCCATCACTGGAGGTTAGTATAAGTGTTATTATTTTCCCAGGCAAAGTCCAGTGATCAATCCAGCGCTCCATGGACCTCGCTTGTTCTCTTTATACATTGCCATTTTCATTCCCTCCTAGAGGGTCAGCGGCTGGAGCAGCAATTTGATCACATGTTAACTATCCCTACAATTCCTCATTTAATCAATTGAGGACCTACAGTACCGGAGCCACTCTCCCCAACTCCAAAGGACCTGCGGCGATGCTCACCCAGCCCCGAGTCACGTGGTCTGCGGCCGGTCACGTGGTCAGCGACCAAGAACCTGGAAGCAGCAGTCACAGACAGCGGTCCACAACACGCAGCACGTGGTGAGCATACCGGCCCGCACTGTGCAGCGAGAACTACCATCCATCCACCTTCTGGCAGTCACCGAAGTTGTGCAGGGGTGCACAACTCCTTTAGGTGAGTGGCCTTTTGGCCGTCCTCAATTGAATTTGGTCCACTCGGTCCTTCACACCGCGTGCATTTCCTTTCTTTCTTTTGATTATTTTGCCAGGGGAAACATTGGAATTCAGAAAGGGTTGTCTGGGTAGCAAAGCTCCACTGTCCGGCACTCACCCACAAGGGTGCTTATCACATCTAAGCATTACTGAGCTGAGCTGTATGTGTTGCCTGCTGCTAAGAGATCAGTGATGTGAAACTGTAAACACTGCACCGTAATTATCTATAGCATTTCCCTGTCAATTGGCATTCTTTTTACTTACTATTAATAAAATACAAAGCAAATGTGTCATCTTTAAGTTTAGGCCTTTTAGAGATCATTTCATCTTCAACTTCTTTAACTGTTCACAATAACAGTATTTTTAATCAGGGGTGCCAAAACTTTTACATGCCTTTGTATACTCATTTTTAGCAAGGTTCATAACCCTTTTACATTTTGTTGGTGTCTCCAGGCTGGCATTTATAATATATATACAGTACAGACCAAAAGTTTGGACACACCTTCTCATTTAAAGATTTTTCTGTATTTTCATGACTATTAAATGTGTCTGTTCACACTGAAGGCATCAAAACTATGAATTAACATATGTGGAATTATATACTTAACAAAGTGTGAAACAACTGAAAATATGTCTTATATTCTAGGTTCTTCAAAGTAGCCACCTTTTGCTTTGATGACTGCTTTGCACACTCTTGGCATTCTCTTGATGAGCTTCAAGAGGTAGTCACCGGAAATGGTCTTCCAACAATCTTGAAGGAGTTCCCAGAGATGCTTAGCACTTGTTGGCCCTTTTGCCTTCACTCTGCGGTCCAGCTCACCCCAAACCATTTCGATGGGGTTCAGGTCTGGTGACTGTGGAGGCCAGGTCATCTGGCGTAGCACCCCATCACTCTCCTTCTTGGTCAAATAGCCCTTACACAGCCTGGAGGTGTGTTTGAAGTCATTGTCCTGTTGAAAAATAAATGATGGTGCAAACCGGATGGAATAGCATGCCGCTGCAAAATGCTGTGGTAGCCATGGTGGTTCAGTATGCCTTCAATTTTGAATAAATCCCCAACAGTGTCACCAGCAAAGCACCCCTACACCATCACACCTCCTCCTCCATGCTTCACGGTGGGAACCAGGCATGTAAAGTCCATCCGTTCACCTTTTCTGCGTCGCACAAAGACACAGTGGTAGGAACAAAAGATCTCAAATTTGGACTCATCAGACCAAAGCACAGATTTCCATTGGTCTAATGTCCATTCCTTGTGTTCTTTAGCCAAACAAGTCTCTTCTGCTTGTTGCCTGTCCTTAGCAGTGGTTTCCTAGCAGCTATTTTACCATGAAGGCCTGCTGCACAAAGTCTCCTCTTAACAGTTGTTGTAGAGATGTGTCTGCTGCTAGAACTCTGTGTGGTCTCTAATCTGAGCTGCTGTTAACCTGCGATTTCTGAGGCTGGTGACTCGGATAAACTTATCCTCAGAAGCAGAGGTGACTCTTGGTCTTCCTTTCCTGGGGCGGTCCTCATGTGAGCCAGTTTCTTTGTAGCGCTTGATGGTTTTTGCAACTGCACTTGGGGACACTTTCAAAGTTTGCCCAATTTTTCGCACTGACTGACCTTCATTTCTTAAAGTAATGATGGCCACTCGTTTTTATTTACTTAGCTGCTTTTTTCTTGCCATAATACAAATTCTAACAGTCTATTCAGTGGGACTATCA
Organism: Phyllobates terribilis; assembly: GCF_046119375.1. Taxonomy (NCBI): domain Eukaryota; kingdom Metazoa; phylum Chordata; class Amphibia; order Anura; family Dendrobatidae; genus Phyllobates; species Phyllobates terribilis. The sequence continues at coordinate 291,794,247 of NW_027362761.1, forward strand.
GCTATGTATCCACCAGACTTCTGCACAACACAACTGATGGTCCCAACTGCATTTATAAGGCAAAAAATCCCACTTATTAAACCTGACAGGGCATACCTGTGAAGTGAAATCAATTTCCGGTGACTACCTCTTGAAGCTCATCAAGAGAATGCCAAGAGTGTGCAAAGCAATCATCAAAGCAAAAGGTGGCTACTTTGAAGAACCTAGAATATAAGACATATTTTCAGTTGTTTCACACTTTTTTGTTAAGTATCTAATTCCACATGTGTTAATTCATAGTTTTGATGCCTTCAGTGTGAATGTACAATTTTCATAGTCATGAAAATACAGAAATATCTTTAAATGAGAACGTGTCCAAACTTTTGGTCTGTACTGTATATATATATATATATATATATATGTATACAGTTATATGAAAAAGTTTGGGCACCCCTATTAATCTTAAGCTTAATGTTTTATAAAAATTGGTGTTTTTGCAACAGCTATTTCAGTTTGATATATGTAGTAACTGTTGGACACAGTAATGTTTTTCTGCCTTGAAATGAGGTTTATTGTACTAACAGAAAATGTGCAATCTGCATTCAAACAAAATTTGTCAGGTGCATAAGTATGGGCACCCTTATCATTTTCTTGTTTTAAATACTCCTACCTACTTTTTATTGACTTACTAAAGCACTTTTTTGGTTTTGTAACCTCATTGAGCTTTGAACTTCATAGCCAGGTGTATGCAATCATGAGAAAAGCTACTTAAAGTGGCCACTTGCAAGTTGTTCTCCTGTTTGAATCTCTTCTGAAGAGTGGCATCATGGGCTCCTCAAAACAACTGTCAAATGATCTGAAAACACAGATTATTCAACATAGTTGTTCAGGGGAAGGATACAAAAAGCTGTCTCAGAGATTTAACCTGTCAGTTTCCACTGTGAGGAACATAGTAAGGAAATGGAAGAACACAGGGACAGTTCTTGTTAAGGCCAGAAGTGGCAGGCCAAGAAAAACATCAGAAAGGCAGAGAAGAAGAATGGTGAGATCAGTCAAGGACAATCCTCACACCACCTCCAGAGAGCTGCAGCATCAACTTGCTGCAGATGTTGTCACTGTGCATCGGTCAACTATACAACGCACTTTGCACAAGGAGAAGCTGTATGGGAGAGTGATGCGAAAGAAGCCGTTTCTGCAAGCACGCCACAAACAGAGTCGGCTGAGGTATGCAAAAGCACATTTGGAGAAGCCAATTTCTTTTTGGAAGAAGGTCCTGTGGACTGATGAAACCAAGATTGAGTTGTTTGGTCATACAAAAAGGCATTATGCATGGCGGCAAAAAGACACAGCATTCCAAGAAAAACACTTGCTACCCACAGTAAAATTTGGTGGAGGTTCCATCATGCTTTGGGGCTGTGTGGCCAATGCCGGCACCGGGAATCTTGTTAAAGTTGAGGAACGCATGGATTCCACTCAGTATCAGCAGATTCTTGACAATAATGTTCAAGAATCAGTGATAAAGTTGAAGTTACTCAGGGGATGGATCTTTCAGCAAGACAATGATCCAAAACACCGCTCCAAATCTACTCAGGCATTCATGCAGAGGAATAATTACAATTTTCTGGAATGGCCATCCCAGTCCCCAGACCTGAATATCATTGAACATCTGTGGGATCATTTGAAGAGGGCTGTCCATGCTCGGCGACCATCAAACTTTACTGAACTGAAATTGTTTTGTAAAGAGGAATGGTCAAAAATACCTTCATCCAGGATCCAGGAACGCATTAAAAGCTACAGGAAGCGACTAGAGGCTGTTATTTTTGCAAAAGGAGGATCTACTAAATATTAATGTCACTTTTCTGGTGAGGTGCCCATACTTATGCACCTGTCAAATTTTGTTTGAATGCAGATTGCACATTTTCTGTTAGTACAATAAACCTCATTTCACGTCAGAAACATTACTGTGTCCAACAGTTATTACATATATCAAACTGAAATAGCTGTTGCAAAAACACCAATTTTTATAAAACAATAAGCTTAAGATTAATAGGGGTGCCCAAACTTTTTCATATAACTGTATATATATATATATATATATATATATATATATATATATATATATATATACACGGTTGGTGATATCAACTTCCTGTTTGTGGCACATTAGAATATGGGCGGGGTAAAACTTTTCCAGACAGGTGGTGACCATGGCGGCCATTTTTAAGTCGGCCATTTTGGATCCAACTTTATTTTTTCCAATATTAAGAGGGTCATGTGACATATCAAACTTATTGAGAATTTCATAAGAAAAACAATGGTGTGCTTGGTTTTAACGTAACCTTTTTCTTTAATGAGTTTTTTACAAGTTTATGACCACTTATAAAGTGTGTTTAAAGTGCTGCCCATTGTGTTGGATTGTCAATGCAACTCTCTTCTCCCACTCTTGACACACTGATAGCAACACCACAGAAGAAATGCACAGGCTTCCAGTATCCGTTGTTTCAGATGCTGCACATCTCGTATCTTGATGGTATGGTGTGGTATATGGGGTACAAAGATAGTGGGGCCATTCTTCATCAATGGAAACCTCAATGGCACTGGATATCTGAAATTGCTACATGATGATGTGTTGCCCTCTTTATGTACTGAAGATGGCACATTCCCTGAGTTTTTCCAACAAGATGGTGCACCACCACATTATGGGTGTCAGGTCCAAACATTCCTACATGAACAGTTTCCTGGAAAGTGGGTTTGTCATCCTGGGCCAGTTGAATGGCCACCAAGGTCTCCTGATCTGACCCCCTTAGACTTTTAACTTTGGGGTCATCTGAAGGCAATTGTTTATGCTGTAAAGATACATTAAAAGCAAGCGCACCATTGTTTTTCTTATGAAATTCTCAATAAGTTTGATGTGTCACATGATACTCTCCTGTGTGAATAAAGACCTACTGAATTTCTGCCAGCATGTTATGTGCTAGGAGTTTGCTCTTTTATAGAAAGTGGTTTTATGGGAATGACGTAGAGAGGAAGGGAAGTCATTCCCCATACCTCCCCCTCAGGGTGTGACTGAACAGGGTTTAAATGTTCAGACAGTTAGTTTTCCTGAATGGAGTGTGTGGTCTGGAGATTGAAGTCTCCAGGCTGTGTGTGGCTGACGCCAGAGAGCAACACTGGTGTTGCTTAAACTTCACAAGACTATCTGCAGCCGCCAAAGGCCCTGCTGTCTAGAGGACTCTGTTATATTTCATATTTAGGTTTTCCCATTAACCCCGAGAGGGACTGTTTATTTTTATGGGACACTGCTGGAGTTTATGCCGCACAGTAAACCCGCAGGAAGTTTACCCAAACCATGTGTCCTGTGTTTGCCTCCAGAGAGCCGAGGGAGTCCCTTTACCACAATAACTATATATATGTCTGTTTGTCAGTGCTAGGGATTTTTCCTGATTTTAATTGCTTTTATGGAGTTTTAATCCTAATAAATATATTTTTATATTGGGGTCCACATCACTTATGTATTACTTTTCTGTCTCTTTGGAGAGGTTTTGAGGCGTTTTAGTTTGAGATGCACGGACATGGCAGAGGTAAACAAAGTGTCCAGCAGCTGCAGACCCCAACAAGTGAGAAAACATGGATTTTAAATAGAAAACATATTGAGGAGGGTATGAGACACAAATACAACACATTTTTTCATTATGTTAAAAAATGAGACATCACCTTTATTTATTGTTTATTATTTATTATGCTATAGAATTTAGGTGGAAGCAAAGTTGTCAGTTATTACCATTAGAGATGAGGCAAAATTCGAATTAAAAGTGTTAACATTTTTAATGTACAGAATGATCAGTTTTATGATTTATCCTAATCATATTATTCACGAATAATTTATATGGAATTTGTTGAGCATGTTAATTTTAATGATGCAGTCAGACGACTGTATAAATCGACTCGAGATCGGACCGCAATGCACGAACTGGCTAGAGGGTCTACCGACCCAAGCGTGACCGCTTCATAGAAATATATGAAACTGTCACTCTCAGGTTGGGAAATCCGCTGGCCAGTCCATGCATTGCAGCCGATTTCATTTTGATTTGTGCGGACATCTGACAGTGCCAAAAATCTGCTGTGTTTATACCTTAAAAATATAATTTTCAATATGTATTCCTAAATACAGTGTCATAAAGTTTGAAATAATTAAAAGCGTTTAATTACATTTTTGTTAACCTCACCTTGATGTCATGACGTATGCAGGACCTTGTGTGCTCATGCTCAGAATCTTCCTGGGCCCTCATTAAAGACAGAAGTCCCCGCCTAGTGTGAGAGGCCCGGGGATTTCAGTGCTTGCGGCAGTGATAAGACAATGCAATGAGGAACAGACGGTTGACGGTTAGCGAGGGTGCTTGAGAGGTGGGCGGTAAGGTGAATACGTTTTTTAAATTTTTTTTAACCTTTTGACAGCCTTTTATGGTTCATAAAAATGTCATCCACCAAACGCCATTTTGCTGGTTTTGCAAAGAAGTGAATTTAAAATAATCTGCATTTTGTCAAATGTGGATTTTTGTAATATTCAAGTAGTATTCATTTCCGCTTTAATATATTCGCTCATCCCTAATTACCATGCAATTTATATTTTTAATAAGTTTAGTTTTGATGAGATCATCTTTACAAACATGAGGATGAAGTTAACAAAAAGTGTAATTAAACACATTTAACAATTTCATATTTTATTCATCTTTATTTAGTATTACATATTGAAATTCATATTTGTATGGTCTAAGCAAAGCAGTTATTGACTCAATATTATGATTATTAACAAGCTGAACAAATTCCATATATTCATGAATAATTATGAATATAAATAAATAATAAAATTGATCATTTGAAGATTAAAAGTGTTTCCACTCCAGTCTTTTAAGCATAAATTTTAACCATAAGTCAATGAGAAAATGTATATTTAAACTCATACAGCTGTCATTGTTTTATTTGATGGTACCAGGCGGCATGGTATGTTTATACCATTATACTATAAAAATAACACACATAAACAGAAGGAATTGCTTGTATTTCATTCCCATGGGTATGTATAATTCACTGTAGCTAGCTGAAATTCTTTTCTTGAGAAGCAACAAGAGAAGAATTATCTGACAGCAATCTCATCCCTATAGCTTTTAATTGCGTACACAACCACAAGTGGTCTTGGAGTTGTATCAAGTGCTAACGCTTTAATCATTGTACGGATGTCTAGTAATAGAAAAAGATCATGCACACTAAAGAGACACATGATTCTAAAACAAGTGTTATGTGAATTATTTAATTGGATTTCATTAAAAAAGCAAAGAAAATAAGACATAAATTACTTTCATTTTTATTATAATTAAGTTTCCGTTAATTGAATGCATGTCAAGTTTTTAGGAATTCACTCACCTTGGCAAATTTGAACAATTTGCGTTTTGATTGGCACAAATATTCAAAATAAATTCTACCAATTTACTCACTGCAGAATATTCCGTTAGCCACAGAACGCACACATGACCTTGGGCACAGCCTGGAAGGTGTCCCTGTGATGCCCTTGAAGCTTTGTAATAATCCCATCACATGGTATAACAAAGTTTATTAGGGAGAAGTATGAAAGCCTGAATAAAATCAGAGGCAGGGAATGCAGCAGCCATTTTCTGGTGAATCTAAACTCTGAGAAGATGTCATATCTCATAGTTTAAGAGATCCGACACCTGATACATGCTTCCCAAACTGTGGGCAGCTTGTATCAATCACTGGCTGTACGTTCACAGTCATGTAAGCCGCGGGGTTTCAGAGAAAAACACACTCATGATAGTCACCGGGGACCGAGCCGCACTATTGACTAGTTATTCAGGCGGGTCCCCGGCGGCTTCTTCCCACCACTGACAGTGATTTACAATTCTCTGCCTGTGTGCATGTATAGGTAGAGACCTGTCAGTCATTGTCAGTGGATGGGAAGTAGCCTCCGGGGACTTGTATGACTAATCAACAGTGTGGCTCGGTCCCAGGAGGCTATTAAAAGTGTGTTTTCTCTGAAATGCTGCAGTGTGTGTGATACATGGCTGTGACCGTACAGCCAGTGGCTGATACATGCTGCACACAGTTTGGACAGCATGTATCATCTGACAGGTTCCTTTTAAAAATAGAGATGCAAGATATAGCCATAAAATAGACCTAACCAATGCAAGAAAACTGGAGCCAAACATCCCCAAATATCAAAAAAGAGTATCAAGATTATTCTATTAAAAATATCATTTTTATTAAATCAATATTAAAACCTTTTTTCAGTAGAAAAGTGACAAACATGAAAGTTGTGCGGTGAATACACAAGAAAAATATGACAATTACAAGCGAAAACATGTATCCATCAATACTACATGAGTAATTGGGTAGCATAAAAAGAGATATAATAATTAATAGTCAATAGCAATAGTTGAAACAATAACATCTCTTCAAAGATGAAGTATTCAGAACAATGTCCTGCACTCCCTGTAATGCTTGTTCCATAGCATGATATAAGTAGTGTAGTAACACTCTTATCCCATCATGAGCTAAATTGGCAAGTGCATGGGTGTGAGTCCAATAATAGTGGTAAACTATCAATAGTAAAATGAATACAAAACATGCCTTACAATAAAGCCATGCTTACCCATGAAATAGTAGGTTTGTCCTCTATGTCAAACTGCCCCGATGCGCATTTCGCATACCTTGCTTCTTGAAGGGACCTAGGTATCAACTGTGTCAGTCTGCATATATATACCCTAATGTTGAACCCAAGTGTGGCTAATAATGAGCAATGCCGCATCCAATGGGCGCATGTGGCCGGGATATCCAGTGATACACCTATCACTTCCGGCGGATCTTGCCCGCTGTGTGCTCCAGGAAGAAATGCTTCCTGTGACATCATGTGGAACGCACGGCTTCATTCAGATGCCCGAGGCGGCGGGGATCAAAGACAGTCCGCCCGCACATGTGCACCCAACGGGTCTGCAAGTAGGTGAGTACAGCGTGTAAATCACTAAGAGGTAGCACAACAAAAACAAGGAGATAAAATCCGCCCCCTATGTAATGCAATTTCCTCAAAACAATGTGTACTACCAATCCAATCCCAAATCATACTAAACAAAGGAAGAGGGGAAGGGCTCCATCAATGAACTGACAGTCAACATGTATAGCTGTATTAGCCCAATATGTACTGACCCAAGTGTCACAATTATTACCACCATACATAAGGATCTAATACATATAGAACAAAAATAAAAATAAAAAATAGCACCAATTATTTTTATACAATAGTAACATAATAAGATGTAATCATTTCTGGAACTGCCTTTTGCAGATGTTGATTGTATATGATGTCCAAAGGGAGGAGGACGCACATATAAGCCAGATAGTATGTAATATTCATCAGGGTAAAGACAAACTACTGAAAGTAAAACCAAAAACACACACAGTTAATACATATTAAAACTAAAGATGTTAAAATCCAGAGTTTTTAGAATGATGGTAAAAACACTGAAGACAGATATGCCAAAAAGGTTTGTTGAATATATACCATATATAGGTCTTATAAGAACGGGGAAAAACTTAACTTCTCATTTAGACCATTGGGAGTCATTCTGTGCAGCATGAAATGAATTTGAGGATCTTATACTCTCGTTTCCCATCAGCCGACAAAAAGGTTGTTGCCCGAACTATATTGCGATAGCCTAGACATGAGCCACAGGGAAAGCACCCCTATCTCTGTCTACCCGTATTAAAAGGCAAAGTTGGAAGTTGTGGAACCTAATGGCTCCGCACAGTTAGGTCTTTAATGTTTCTGCTCCTTCTTGCCGTCAAAAGTGGCCGATCAGGTAAAGATGTACCAATTATCGGTTCTGTTTTCAAGATCGACCAATGTTTTTCAAGAACGTGACGCATACCCTCCCACTGGTTGTTAAATGTTGAGATGAATGTAACAACAAGTGTATGTTCCATTTCCATATTTTACTTACTAGCACCAGGGCCCCTCAATAGTTGTGTCCGATTACTAATTCATGGCCCGATTGTACCCCCTTTTTATACATCTCTTGCTGTAACCTCTTGCAATAAATCTTGCCCATAGGTCCTTAGCTTGATGTTCAAACATCTCACCGGTGGAACATATGCACCGCATTCTTAAAAACTGGCCCACATGGATGGCCTGTATAGTAGTCGGTGTATGGGCAGAGGTGGCAAGAAGCAAGGCATTAACTGACGTCTCTTTAAGGAGGACGTCAGTTACAATTTTTTCATCTGTATGAACCCTGATTTGTATATCTAAGAAATCAATCTGTCTCACATCAACCTTATAGGTCAGCTTGATATTAAATTGGTAATCATTTAGACCCGCCATGAAGGACCGCAAATCGTCAGTGCTACCTTGCCATATGATGAACAGGTCATCAATGTAGCGATGCCAGCACTGCGCCTGGGATGCGGCGCATGCACCACCCCCGAAAATCCCTCTCCCAGTAGCCGAGAAAGAGATTTGCATAAGATGGCGCACACCATGCCCATCGTAGTGCCTCTTGTCTGAATGAAAAACCTATCCTTAAAAATAAAATAATCGTGAGTTAAGATAAACTGCAATAATTCCAAAATCAGTTTGCATAAGGACGTATCCAAATTACTTGTGGTAAGATAGAATTCCACTGCCTCTAGGCCTTGCTGGTGTCGCATACATGTGTAGAGTGACTCTACATCTGCGATCACAAGTAATATATCCGACTCCATTGAAAGACCATCCAACTTTCTCAGAACGTCAGTAGTGTCTCTGACATAGGAGGGCAGTGTCTCTACTACAGGATGCAGGTAATGCTCAATAAATTTGCAAATAAGGTCACATAGCCCTCCCAAGCCAGACACAATAGGACGTCAAGTTGAATTTGTTGGGTTTTTGTGGACCTTCTGCAATAAATAGAATGTTGGAATGACAGGATGTTCAACCATCAGTCCATCAAAAACCTTTTTTGGAATAATACCTTGTGACAGGGCATCATCCAAAATAAGAAAAATTTCCCTAGAGAAACTAGATTGGGGATTATAGGCTAGAGGTTTATATGCCTCCCTATCCCGCAACTGTCTAAAGGCTTCCCGTTCATACATTTCTGTCGGCCAGACCACCACATTACCCCCCTTGTCCGCAGGCTTAAATACAACATCCTTCAGTGATCTCAAATCATCCAATGCCTTTCTTTGATTCTTAGTTAGATTATCCCTGCCCCACCTAATGGACAACTTTTTGAGATCCTCTGTAACTAATTTACAAAATAATTCAACTTGTGGGCACAGGGACAAAGGGGGGAACATGGTGGATTTGTGAAAGATGGAAGAAGGATATGTACCTGTTTGAATAGGGGAGCTTTCCCTTTCCAGTTCCTCCAAGATACGGATGGCATCTTGTTCGGCCATATTGACAGGATCCACTATGGAATTCGACTTTGAATGCAATTTTTGTAGAATCAGTTTTCTTGAAAAAAGATATAAATCTTTCACTGTGGTGAAAAAATCAAAATTATTATCTGGTACAAAGGTAAGGCCCAATTGTAGGACCTCCCACTGATCATTAGTCAGCTTATGATTAGACAAGTTAAGTACCTCTAAATTTTGGTGTTTACTTTTTTTCTCCATTGATTGAGGCGGTATAATCTTAAGTTTGCTAAATTTGTCCTTCCATGGACCAGTTTGTCTATTAGGCCCCAATTTCCCAAAAGAACTGATACTTGCGCTTACATTCAAAGCCGAATCCTCTTCCATAGATGACAATGAGGTAACTGAATTGGAGTAAGAAGGAATACAGGTACAGAGAGATACATAAAGTGCATGTACACTAATGCCAGAAGCCTCACCAACAAAATGGAGGAATTAGAATTAATTTTGTTGGAAAAGAATTATGACATGGTGGGGATATCAGAGACGTGGCTGGATGAGAGCCATGACTGGGCAGTTAATTTACAGGGCTATAGTCTGTTCAGAAATGACTGTACAAACAAGCGAGGGGGGGGGGGTGTTTATATGTAAAATCATCCTTAAAACCATCTTGCGGGAGGATATATGTGAATCTAATGGAAATGTAGAGTCTCTGTGGGTGGAGATAAGGGGAGGGGGAAAAAATAATAAATTACTGATAGGGGTTTGTTATAAGTCTCCAAAAATAATGGAAGCAGCGGAGAATATCCTCCTAAAGCAAGTAGATGAAGCAGCAACTCAAGGAGAAGTCATTATTATGGGGGACTCCAACTACCCTGAAATACATTGGGGGACAGAAACCTGTAGTTCAAGAAAAGGTAATAGGTTTTTGACAACTATGAGAGACAATTACCTTTCACAACTGGTTCAGGACCCAACGAGAAGTGAGGCACTGCTAGACCTAATATTAACCAATAGGCCAGACTGCATATCAAATATACGAGTTGGGGGTCACTTGGGTAATAGTGATCACAAAATAATACGTTTTCATGTAACCTTTAATAAGATGTGTAGTAGAGGGGTTACAAGGACACTAAACTTCAGGAAGGCAAATTTCCAACTGTTGAGAGATGATCATAGTGCAATAAACTGGGATGATATCCTGAGACATAAAGCTACACAAAGCAAATGGGAGACATTTATTAACATCCTGAATAGGACCTGTGCACAATATATACCCTATGGGAATAAAGATGCTAGAAATAGGAGGAAACCACAATGGCTAAATAGAGCTGTAAGGGGCACAATAAGAAAGCATTTAGAGAACTAAAGCAAGTAGGTAGTGATGAGGCATTAAATAAATATAGAAAATTAAATAAATTCTGTAAAAACCAAATCAAGGCAGCAAAGATTGAGGCAGAGAGAATCATTGCCAGAGAAAGTAAAAATAACCCCAAAATATTATTTAACTACATAAATAGCAAAAAACTAAAAAATTATAGTGTTGACCCCCTTAAAAATAGTCTGTGTGAAATGGTGGATGAGGATGAGGAAAAAGCCAATATGCTAAATGATTTTTTTTCAACCGTATTTACACAAGAAAATTGCATGACAGAAAACATGATTAGTGATAACAAAAATTCTCCATTAAATGTCACTTGCTTAACCCAGCAGGAAGTACGGCGACGTCTAAAAATCACTAAAATTGACAAATCCCTGGGCCCAGATGGGAATACCTGTGAGTACTGCAGGAATTAAGTAACGTCATAGATAGACCATTATTTTTAATCTTTAAAGATTCCATAATAACAGGGTCAGTACCACAGGACTGGCGTATAGCAAATGTGGTGCCAATATTCAAAATGGGGACAAAAACTGAACTTGGAAATTATAGGCCAGTAAGCTTAACCTCTACTGTGGGTAAAATCCTGGAAGGTTTCCTAAGAGATGCTATACTAGAATATCTGAAGAAGAATAACCCCATGACCCAATATCAACATGGGTTTACGAGGGACCGTTCCTGTCAATCTAACCTGATCAGTTTTTATGAGGAGGCAAGTTCTGGACTGGACCAAGGAAATGCAGTAGATGCTGTGTATATGGACTTTTCAAAAGCTTTTGATACGGTTCCACACAAAAGGTTGATACATAAAATGAGAAAAATGGGATAGGGGAAAATATATGTATGTGGGTTAAGAATTGGCTCAGTGATAGGAAACAAAGGGTGGTTAGTTATTAATGGAAAACACTCTGACTGGGTCTCAGTTAACAGTGGGGTACCACAGGGGTCAGTATTGGGCCACCTTCTTTTTAACATATTTATTAATGACCTTGTAGGGGGCATACAGAGTAATATTTCAATATTTGCAGAGACACTAAACTCTGCAGGGTAATGAATACAGAGGAGGACAATTTTATATTACAGGAGGATCTATGTAAACTAGAAGCTTGGGCTGATAAATGGCAAATGAGCTTTAATGGGGATAAATGTAAGGTAATGCACTTGGGCAGAGGAAATAAAATGTATAATTATATGCTGAATTGCAAACACTGGGAAAAACTGTAACTGAAAAAGACCAGGGTGTATTGGTGGACGACAAGCTCACGTTTAGTGGCCAGTGTCAGACAGCTGCTGCAAAGGCAAATAAAATAATGGGATGCATTAAAAGAGGCATAGATGCTCATGAGGAGAACATAATTTTACCTCTATACAAGTCACTAGTGCGACTACACGTTGAATACTGTGTATATTTCTGGTCTCTGGAGTATAAGAAAGACATAGCTGAACTAGAGATGGTGCAGAGAAGAGCGACCAAGGTTATTAGAGGACTGGGGGGTCTGCAATACCAAGACAGGTTATTACACTTGGGGTTATTTACTGTGGAAAAACAAACGCTTAGGGGTGACCTTATTACTGTGTACAAGTATATGAGGGGACAGTACAAAGACCTGTCTACTGATCTTTTTACTCTGAGGCCAGAGACGGGGACAAGGGGGCATCTTCTACGTCTGGAGGAAAGAAAATTTAATCATAATAACAGACGGGGATTCTTTACTGTAAGAGCAGTGAGACTATGGAACTCTCTGCCGCATGATGTTGTAATGAGTGATTCACTATTAAAATTTAAGAAGGGCATGGATGCCTTTCTTGAAAAGTATAATATTACAGGTTTTATATACTAGATTCCTTGATAGGGCGTTGATCCAGGGAACTAGTCTGATTGTCGTATGGAGTCGGGAAGGAATTTTTTTCCCCAATGTGGAGCTTATTGTTTGCCACATGGTTTTTTTTTGCCTTCCTCTGGATCAACATGTTAGGCTATGGGTTGAACTAGATGGACTTAGTCTTCCTTCAACCTTAAAAACTATGTTACGATGTTACTATAAGACCTATATATGGTATATATTCAACAAACCTTTTTGGCATATCTGTCTTCAGTGTTTTTACCATCATTCTAAAAACTCTGGATTTTAACATCTTTAGTTTTAATATGTATTAACTGTGTGTTTTTGGTTTTGCTTTCAGTAGTTTGTCTTTCCCTTTGAACATTATATACAATCAACATTTAGAAACGGCAGTTCCAGAAATGATTACATCTTATTAAGTTACTATTGTTTAAAAATAATTGGTGCTAGTTTTTATTTTATATGTATTAGATCCTTATGTATGATGGTAATAATTGTGACACTTGCCTCAGTACATATTGGGCTAATACATCTATACATGTTGACTGTCCATTGATAGATGGAACCCTTCCCCTCTTCCTTTGTTTAGTATCATTGGGGATTGGATTGGTAGTACACATTGTTTTGATGAAATTGCATTACATAGGGGACGGATTTTATCCCCTTGTTTCCGTTGTGCTTTCTCTTAGTGATTTACATGCTGTACTCACCTACTTGCAGACCCGTTGGGTGCACATGTGTGGGTGGACTGCCTTTGATCCCTGCCACCTCAGGCATCTGAATGAAGCTGTGCATTCCACATGACATCACAGGAAGCATTTCTTCCTTGAGCACATGGCGGTCAAGATCCGCTGGAGGTGAATGGTGTATCACTGGATATCCCACCCACATGCACTCATTGGATGCAGCACTGCTCTTTATTAGCCACACTTGGATTCAACATTAGGGTATATATATATATGCAGACTGACTGTTAGGAGTTGGTCTGGGGCTGGATTCGAAATGGTTCCAAGACCTTCTGTGGTCTCCTATTCCAGGCCAGCCAGGGCTGATGCTGCTCAGCATTGTTGTCAGCCCCAACACCTAGCTGTTCCACAAGCCCTGCAGATTGTCTCCCAGGCATTTGTGCCTAGCAGTGTTAAGCATAGGCTGCAGAGGGAGACAGGGCTCATGGAGTCTAAGTCCAGGATTCGCCGCACTGAGCAAGTCCGTGACCTGGCGGATCATGATTGGTGGGTTGGCACCCACCTGACTCGGTGACCTGGCACTCCCTGATTGGTCCACGGGTAACGTCACCAATAGCGCATCGCTGGGCAGGGCTTAGTCTTTAAAAGGCCCGCCCACAAACATGGCGGTGCGCTCAGATCATTTGAGCTAGCTGTTTGTGGTGTGCACGCTTACTCTGGGCTCCTCGAAGAGCCATAGCTTTAGCTAGGCAGGTAGAGAAAGTAGGCAGGTAGCTTCGCCTCGCTGACTGGCTCTAACCAGGGGGTTCGCCTTACACCCCGAGCCGCCTGTGAGCTAAATAGAGCGGGTTTGCTCAGTCCGGTAGCACGCCGGCTGAGTGCTCGAATACCCGGCGGGAATCATACGCGCACGCTAGCGCCGTCTCCTTTAGCGTAGCGCCTGTACCGAAGACAGGGCTACTGCTCATAGTCCGATCACATGTCTCCCTGCGGTTCTTGGAGATTGTGTGAACCGCTTTAGCGCCAATCCCCATAGCGTAGCGCCTGTATCAAAGACAGGGCTACTGCTGTTCCCACGGTCGCACGTCTCCCTGCGGTTCTTGGAGATTGTGCGAACCGTCTTACCCTTCTGTGTGCCTTAAACACGAAGGGCTAAGATAATTGTTAGGTGCGTCGCCGGTCGCTCTCTCCTCCGTGCAGTTAATTGAGATAGAGCGTACCGCTTAACCCGGTCCGGTGTGCTGTTAACACGGACGGGTTATCTGTTTAGTTGTCGCTTTGCCTTTCCACCCGGAGAGTGTTCGGCAGCAGTCCTCTAGGCTGCATCGCGGACCCCGGGGTCGGTTGCGTTCCATTAAATAAAGTTGTCTGCAACCGCTCCCCTTAACACTGACACAGTTGATACCTAGGTCCCTTGAAGAAGCAAGGTATGCGAAATGCGTATCGGGGCAGTTTGACATACAGGATGAACCTACTATTTCTTGGGCAAGCATGGCTTTTTTGTAAGGCATGTTTGGTATTCACTTTACTATTTATAGTTTACCACTATTATTGGACTCACACTCATGCACTTGCCAATTTAGCTCATGATGGGATAATAGTTTTACTACACTACTTATATCATGTTATGGAACAAGCTTTACAGGAAGTGCAGGACATTGTTCTGAACACTTCATCTTTGAAGAGATGTTATTGTTTCAACTATTGTTATTGACTATTAATTATTATATCTCTTTATATGCTACCCAATTACTCATGTAGTATTGATGGATACATGTTTTCGCTTTTAATTGTCATATTTTTCTTGTGTATTCACTACACTACTTTCATGTGTGTCACTTTTCTACTGAAAAAAAGGTTTTAATATTGATTTAATAAAAATGATATTTTTAATAGAATAATCTTGATACTCTTCTTTGATATTTGGGGATGTTTGGCTCCAGTTTTGTTGCATTTGGTTAGGTCTATTGTGATGGGAGTCTCCCCTAGTGATTAATCCTTACCCTTATTGTGACAGTAAAATTGTTAATAGATAGCCATAAAATACTGAATAAACATATAGTGTATGTGACAGCACAGCAGTGAAGAACAGCTACCAATCCATTTACCTACATACTGGATGTTGAGGTCACTTTGATAATACTATGTACATGTAAGCTGAAGAAGTGTACTGCATTGTGTGTCTCCTAGTTGTTTTTTTACAGTTCCAAACTGTACCAAAGATATTGTTCATTCCGCATAAAGTTTACCAATACATTTGCACATACTGTATGCTCACTTTCTGCAAAATTATACATAAAAATAAATATGCATAACAGCTTACTTTTACAACAGTTAATTAGGGAAAAAACATTTAAAAAGAACCCTATGTAATAATTAAGGAAATATTAGAATAGTATAATATTAGTATTTAAAGGCTATTCTCAAGTTATGAAATTGCTTTAACTATTTATATAGCATGACAAAAAGCAAGTTAACAATTGACTTGCTTTTTCTATCTGCTGTCATCCTATTGGCCAAAGTAGAGAACTAATTGCTCCAGTTGGACAGGAAATACACTCATATTGCCAGACTGGAAGTTACAACAGGTCTCCGCCATGCAAATCTCATCTACCCCGTCACAAGCACTTTTAGCAGAATGAATATGGCAGTGCCTGGTGACAAGAGTAGAGATGAGCAAACCCAAACTTAAAAGAGAGAGATTTTTTTTTTCTTACTCAGACTCAAAGTTCGGGTCTCCATTGATTTCAATGGGGTTCGGGTTCTGGTTCAAGTTCGGGTACAGTTTTGTTATCCGAACTGAACTTTGGATTAAAATCTGGGTTGGGTACCAGAACCCGAACTTGTACTGGTCCGCTCAATTCTAAGACAGTAGGACCATCCCGAATGGGTTCACCTTGCCGTGGTGAGATAGCTTTCATACTTTTTTGAGCAAAAACAGTGTTTGTAATAACCCTATTTTATTTAAATGCATTTTTGCTTTTTATTTATTTACAGCAGGATTTATGTTCATTTTGCTTCTTGTAGGTTTTTTCTGATTTATGGCCACTGCGAACATGCATTTATGTGCTGCATGTATACCAACTTAAACCAAGCTCAAATTTTATGTTTTTTCATTCTAGAAGAAATGTGACAGGGAGAAAATTCTCAAACACACATAACTGCAAGCTTGTTACCTCATACCCAAAACTTTTTAAAAGTATTTATGAAATATTTCTAACAATATTTAGGTGTTTTATGCTAGTAATTACATTTGCATACATTTCTAGAAATCTGATTTTGCCTTGCCATAATTGTGTGGTAGATGAAGAAACATTCTCTGAAGATTGTGACAAATATTTTAATGTATTGTTTATATGCTGCTTTGCATCATTGTTGTTGTTTAAAGATTACAAACTGAAAAGTATTGATTATTAAATATGTTTTGAGTAATATTTGATTATAGCTGTACAGAGCACCTTTACAGGAGGGTTTTAGGTTAGGAGAAATTCAACAGCTAGTTGAGATGTTGGGGAAGTGACTTAGGTTAAAAATACACTGGAAAGGTCAAGAAAGCCAGAGATATGTAGTTGAAGTACAGTAAGAATCAGACTGCAAATCCTGCAGAAACATGGAGATCTAAGAGTGACAGAAGTACTACTGATCCAGAGAAAGTGTGAATAGTTCGCTTGGAATTGATGAGAGGCCTCCAGAGAAACACAAGTGCTTCTCACTAAAAAAGAAAATCAAAAAGTTTGATTTTTTTCTGTTCTTCTATACAAAAAGTGAAACTCATATATTGTATAGTGTCAGGGTTTCACAGCGACAGGGGCGACATCGGAGAGATCACACAATATCCCACCACTGACACCAAATTGTCAGGGTTTCATAGCGACAACACCAGGTAGATCACACAATATCTCACCGCTGCCGTCACTCTGTCAGGATTTCGTCAGGGATTCACGAGCACACGATCCTGACTACTCACTACATAGGTATCGGCAAGTGACCAGTGAGCATATGGTGTCAGACCTCCGGATTCCAATGCATGGAATATGTGTATGCGCCCCGTACGGTCACTGTCAGCTTCACAATAGCTGCCACCACCAGCCGAGTTTGAAATATAATACAGGCCTGGCCGGAAGCCTGTGTTCTGGTAGCGTGTATAGCTTTGGGGGAGGGAAAGATTACAGAGCAAAAGAAACAAGACTATTAAATTTTATATTTAATCCAAAAGGGAGACAGTGATATGAAAACTATACAAGATTTTACAAAAGGGGACATTACAAAACAGAATATACAGTTACACAAAATAAACAGGATTAAAGAAAACTTATGTACTAGACAGATCGCAGAGACAATTCTATTTAATTGGTGGGGGGCACCCCACTTAGTGATTTGACTGTTATTGAACAGGATCCGTTGCTTATAGTCTCTATACCCCCCTGGCAATGAATATGGATTAATCTTCAGTTGGATTTTTTATGCCGAAGAGTGGACCTGCCCACACGCCCCTTGTGCTGACTTCATGTGGGCTGGGCTCCACCCTTCATGTTTTTATTAAAAACTCTAACTTGTTTGATAACTCCTCACTAGTTGATCATAGAGGCCTGAAAGTGATACCACTTTTCCGTTATGAATTTACTTTCCTGTAGAGACCACACATTGCATATTTGTGGTCTGCTAATTTGTTACTTTTGCACCACAGCCCCATGGAGTGGATTACAGCGACAGGAAATTATCCATATTGTTCCTTAGCTGACCCTGTCACTAAAAATATGGGTCCCATTATTATCAGAATTATGGAACTTGAGAAATTCCATATTTTGTATCGGTGCTGGCCAGACTGGGGCTTCGGTAAAATTCCCTTTGACGTCCTGGGAATCAAGCCTCAACAGCTAGAGGCAAATTGTCGCGGATTTGTGTCTAATTATCCCCTGCCTCTGCCAGGGGGAAATACACTTGCAGTTTAATTGGGTTGGTAGCACCTTCTGTGCCAGCATTTGTTTACAAGTCACCTCTGCTGTAGGTGATAATTTGCAGAGAGATCACTCTTTAGATTGTCAGCTCTTCTCTTGTGACAAATGCTATAGGGGAGGGGTGTTAATATTTTCTTAATATTTCCATGACATCTCCCCCTCTTTGAGATGGCGTAGGGGTTTATTTACAGATTGCCCCTTAAGCCCACCTCCTGGCCCACCCTTCTTGCTGATCCGACAAGTCGTGGACCTAACTCGCCCAGCACTCTGACCGACTGGGGATCCAGATTTCC
Organism: Phyllobates terribilis; assembly: GCF_046119375.1. Classification (NCBI taxonomy): domain Eukaryota; kingdom Metazoa; phylum Chordata; class Amphibia; order Anura; family Dendrobatidae; genus Phyllobates; species Phyllobates terribilis. The sequence goes on from NW_027362761.1 coordinate 291,812,793, forward strand.
GATCACCCTGACCGGTTCGGGGTACGTTTTCCCCACACCTCTGACAGGCCATGGGTACCTTCCTCCCATACTCCTGACAGACAGAGGGACCCACATTTCTGTTACCTTGCCCGGTTGTGGGGCCTACCTTTTCACATGTCATTGTTATTTTTGGAGCCGTGCTCACTATGGGGGAGTTACGACTGGACATGTCACAGTCCGTCGTGACACCGGTTGGCGGCACGGGATCACTTTACCTATGACCCCGTGTTTTTCCCCATTTTCTATTATAACCTCTGGAGCCGTGCTAGTCAATGGGCAGCTACCACTAACCATGTCACCATCTGGCGTGACACTTTCACCTGCATGGGACGATCTGCTTCCTGGTGTTCGTGCCTGCTCCCCTTGCCCATAGCACTTATGCTTGCTTATTTTAGGGGGTCCTCAGCAGCATCACCCCACGGGTTCCCCTTTACCATAACACCCATTTTTATTATGCATTACATCGACATTGACAGTGGCATTAAATGACATATCAGATCTGGGAGGCTTGTCAGGAATGTATCGGGCAACCAACCGTCCCAGATCAGTTCCCAATAGCACATTAGTGGGGAGATTCTCCGACACTCTCCGCTTCCCTTAACCCCCTCCCGCACCCCAGTCCAGGAAAACTAGGGCCATCGGTATGGGACAGCAAGCACTCCCAAACCCGGTGACAATCAGAGTCTTCCCAGGAATGAGTTCTTCGGGTAACACAAATGAGGATGAGGGTGCATTCTGTGCCAGTGTCCTTAAGGCCAACAGTAACGGTGTTGCCCACTGTAACCAGTTGTAAGTTCTCACAGGCCCGGCCAACCGCCCCACACACAAAAAGAATAGCTGCAGTAGGCCCTGGGACCTCAGGTGTGGTGTTCATCTTCTGCCTCTCCAGGCAGACAAGGCTGATGTGACCCGTTTGGTCACAAATATAACACTTACGGGAGTCAAATGCAGGTCGGGTGCTGGAAGATGGGGCAGAACCCACTGAGGGCCGGCTGGCTGGAGCACCTGGGGGTGGTTGTCGGCTTACCCCCTTTCCAGCTGACAGTGACCGACTTCTGCACCTCTGGTGTGTGGTTGGCCTCAAAGGCATCTGCGATCTGGGCTGCTTTGGTGGCCTCCTTTGGCTCCCGGTCAAGCAAAAACTGCCGCACTTCCACTGGGCAAAGACAAAGAAACTGGTCCTTCACCATCAGATCTTTCAGGTCCTCAAAGTCGGTGACTGACAGTCCTCGAACCCACTGCTCAAAGTTAGTTCTGAGCCCATCCACCACATCACTGTAGCTATCATGTGGTCCACGTTGGAGGGCTCTGAACTTCTTCCGGTAAACCTCTGGAGTCAGCTGGTACTTTTTTATCAGGGTCTGCTTGATTGCCTCATAGTCTCCATCTTGATCTCTAGGGAGAGAAGCAAACACCTCCAGAGCTTTGCCTCTGAGCCCTGGGGTTAAATATCTCACCCACTTGTCCACGGGCAGCTGGTACTGTCTGCATTCATTTTCAAATCCTTGTAGAAATATGTCCAAGTCTCCATCCTTTTCCATTACCGGGAAATGCTCAGGACGGGGTTTAAAACAGTTGGCGCTGTTGGACTCATGGGTCTGTGTGGAGGATGGCTCCTGTTACACGCACGCCGCCTAAGTTCAGGTAGGGGCGAGACCGGTTACATTAATTCGTTGAAATCCTGGGGGAACTGTTATTCCGGGCGACCATAGGTTGCAGCTTCTCTAAGGCACAGGACAGATTCAATTGCTGACCAGACACATTTGACAAGAGTCCTCATAAGTGGTAGAACAGTAACATTTAATGAGACATGGCCAGTGCAATGTAAATGTCTCTCTGACAAACAGGCTCCAGTAGTAACAGTACAATCTTCTTTGCAGCACAGCAGTACACAGTCTATTATCCTGTAGCACAGTACAGCACAGTCTTAATGCATACACAGCCACAGGCTTTTCCTTCACGAGGAGTCAATTGTACACAACATTCTTTATCCTGCATGGAGATGGAGGGGGGGAGGGTTTGATGAGGGAGATGATCCCTATGACAGGATTCCTTCCAGTCCTTATCTTCCTGGCCAACAATACTCCACACTGTTAATTCAGGGAGTCTAACTGACCTTTGTTTAGCTTCCCTCCTGACCTGAATTCTGTTCCCTAGCCTTCTGTGATATACAGATTTTAAGCCACCTTTCTCTTCGGCTCCAGCCAGACAGTAAACAACTTCTCCACAATCCCCCTGGGGCTCTGCTAAAACACTCCCCTTCTCCTGTGACTGTGTTAACCCCTCTAGTTGCTGGATGCTTTTAAAGCAACATCACTACTTCTGCATGTCACACTCTTACCTCCTTTTTGAATGTCGTCCTCAACGTTCATCTTAATTGGTCAATCTCACCAATTCTGAGTCAGTGGTGAAAGTTGGATAATTTTATTAACAAATTGGCATTGTGAAACAGGTATAACGTTCATAAGCATTAATAACAACCTAATCTTGCGACCTTTTTCTTGTAGGATGCCTGTAAGAAATAAACAATTAAAACAATTAAAACAATCAGCATCTCTTCAGCTGGAGATTTTTGTACTTTTTCAAACAGCTCTCTCTCTCTCAATTCTGCTCCATAACATTTTCGATCATAGTACTCCTTACTCTTGCTCTGTCTTTGCGTAACCACTTTGGACGCTATGGTGTATGCCTCTGCCATCCATTCCTTCCATTTCTGAATGCACTCTGGATATGTTCTATACACTCCATGACAGAAGTTATGTCGCTTATCCATGTTATGTAAATAAAAGCTTATAATCTGACGTTAAATTCATCCATTGGTTTTATAAATTACTCTTTTAAAAGCTGAAACCCTCCCAAATTTGGAATAGGTTAAGAAAATAAATTGGCATCAATGATGAAATATTGATCATTTAATGAACACAGAATGGTCAGATTTTGGCAAGACAAAAGTTTTGTCGCCCACAGAAAGTAATGTGATATTCAAACAAATAATTATCTTAAAATACAAATAAATGTTGCATAACATTGGTGAATGAAGTTGTGGTGCTATTAGAGTCATATTTAATATTTTGTGGGACTTCCATGAGCTTGAAGGACTGGATCCATGCGGTTCAACAATGATTCATACAATTTATTAATGAAGTCATCAGGAATAGCACAGAATGCAGTCTTACATGCCTCCCAGATTTCATCTAGATTCTTTGGTTTTGTCTTCCAAGCTTCCTCTTTCATCCTACTCCAAACATGCTCAATGATGTTCATGTCTGGTGACTGGGCTGGCCAGTCCTTGAGCACCTTGATCCTTTTTGCCTGGAGGAACTTTGTTGTAGAGATGGATGTATGAGATGGAGCACCATCCTGCTGCAGAATTTGACCCCTTTTATGATTTGGAGTGTTAGAGGTAGCTAATACTTCTTGATATTTTAGGCTATTGATATTGCCTTCCACCTTGCAAATGTTTCGCACACACCCATACTGAATGTAACCCCCGACCATGATCTTGCCACCACCAAATTTAACTGTTTTCTGGGTGTATTTTGGATCCATACAGGCTCCAGTAGGTCTCCTGCAGTATTTGTGGCGGCTGTGGTGTAATTCTACTGAAGATTCATCAGAGAAATCCACCTTCTGCCACTTTACAGCGTCCATCTGTTTAGCAGGCTGTGGGACTTTGGAAATGTTTTGTATTTGCCTTTTGTTTAGTGCTGGCTTCTGGGCACTGATTCGACCATGGAGGCCATTTCGAGATAGAATCCTACAAACTGTTCGAGTTGACACAGGGACTTGAGGTGAAGAGGCCTGTTGGAGCTCTGCGGCAGGGGAAGAGGGGCTTGCTTTGGATTTTCTAACCAACAAATGTTCCTCCTGAGCAGTTGTCTTGCGGGGTCTGCCGGACCTTGGCTTGTCAAACACATCTCCAGTCTCTTCAAATCTTTTTTTAATTCTTTGTACATGACGCTGAGACACATTAACCCTCCGTCACATACAATAGGCCTGACAGGCACATCTCTTTTACTTTCATTTCTCCTTCCTCACCAGATTGTGAGGAAATCCCCTCCCTCCAGGTAGTCTCCTGTCTCTAGCAGCTCTGTGAAGCCTCATACCACAGTTGGATTGCAGAGCTTCAGGAGGACAGATATAACTGCGCTAATCTCTCAGGCTCATTGTATGTGAACACGTCACACTCAATAAGGTTGGTATTTTATGTTTTTATTCATCACAATTGTTTATTTAGCTTGTTTTATGAATGTATAGCACAAAGTGTGAGGATATTTCATAGAAAAAAGGCAGATTAAAAAAGAAAGTGTGCTGCTCAGGCATATACAGTAGTTCCCTAACACATATTCCTTCTCTTGCTTCAGATTATCTGCTGAAATGGAGAGGAAAATGTACAATTTATCAAAAAACCTTGATGTTGAGGAAGTAACAAACATGCTGTTAGATGATGCAGACCCCACACTGAATGAGGATTTAGGAGAGGAAAGTGAGATTGATTCTCATGATGAGGTGGAAGTATGTGAAGTGGATTCTGAAACAGAGCAAGATGGTGACAGTGATGAGGATGAAGATGTAGAATCTTTTTATATGGGAAAAGATAAAAAAAAAACAATGGAGCAAGAAGCCACTCCAGAAAAAGCATAGGGAACCTCAAAACATTATTACTCACCTTCCTGCAGTTATAGGAACTGCAAGTAATGCAAAAACTGCAGTTGAATGCTGGAATAGTTTATTCACAGATGACATTCTGGACTCTATTGTCACATATACCAACCAATATATAGACATTATAAAGGACAAGTTCATCTGCAACAGAACCATCAAGGCCACAGATGAAATAGAACTGCGTGCTTTTTTTGGATTATTATACCTTGCAGGAGCTTATAGGGCAAATAGACAAAGTTTGGTGGAACTTTGGAGTAAAGATGGGGATGGAGTTGAAAAATTTGGCCTTGTTATGTCCATAAACAGATTCAAGCTTCTAATTCGTTGCCTTCGGTTTGACGACAGAGCTACCCGAACCGAACGTAAAACACATGACTGACTTGCTCCAATTCATGATATATTCCAAAAATTTGTTGAAAACTGTAAAAAAAGCTATTGCCCTGGGGAGAATCTCACTATTGACGAAGTGCTCCCTGGTTTTCGTGGTAAATGTGCCTTTCGTCAATATATTCCATCAAAGCCTAACAAATATGGAATAAAAATGTATGCCCTTGTTGATGCCAGTAAGACCTACACTTACAACCTGGAAGTTTATGCAGGAAAACAACCAGAAGGTCCTTACTGTGTCAGCAACAAACCCAGTGATGTTGTAAAAAGACTGGCTGAGCCCTTATTTGGATCGGGTCGCAATATAACAGCTGACAATTGGTTTTCAAATTGTGATCTGATTGATTATCTGAAAATGCAGAAGCTTTCATATGTCGGAACTGTAAGAAAAAATAAAAAAGAATTACCTACACTGTTTGTAAGTGTGAAAGGGAGACAACAGTACAGCAGTATGTTTGCATTCCATAATGGAAAGGTTTTGGTTTCCTATGTACCAAAAGCAAAAAAATTGTACTTCTTCTATCAACACTTCATGATGATGATGCCATCGATCCTGGGACTGAGGCACAAAAAAACCTGGAGATAATTACATTTTATAATGCAACCAAAGGGGGTGTTGATACAGTTGATCAGATGTGCTCAACTTTCAACATCAGCAGAAACACCAAACGCTGGCCAATGGTCATATTTTTTGCTATGTTGAATTTGGGTGGTATAAATTCACAAGTCATTTACCTTGAAAACAAGCTTGAACCACTCCGTAGACGATTCTATCTGAAAAAATTGGCCCATGAACTAGTGCTTGGAGAGCTACGCAGGAGAAGTATGAAAACAATCGGTATCCCCTCTCGCCTTCAAGTTCAGCTCAAAAGATTCCGCCCAGAAGATGATAGTGAAAATTCACCACCTGCACCACCTCCCAAAAGAAGGAGATGCACCACCTGCACCACGGAAAGCGGAATCAGAAGGCTTTCTAATTATGAATGTCACAAATGTCATAATGCAATCTGCCTGACACATGCAAAAATGATGTGTAATTCTTGCTCTTTGCTCTGCAAGTGTAATTTTTCTGGGGAAACTTCAGGATCTAATTCTGATTGAATATGTGTTTAATAGTACTTAAGGTACCTTAAAATTAAGTTTGTTTCCATAAATTTTCTTTGTAGAGTTTTTTGACAGAGTCGAACTGGGGACTATTTGGCGGGAGTTTTGAAATGTTTGTATTTCAGATCTATTAGTTTTATGTTAAGTAAATGTTTTTTTTTTGCACCTGATTATGTGTAGTCTCTTTTATTACATCGCTATGAAGGTCACTGATCACTTTTAGAGCACTGAAATTGCAAACATTAGATATTGTAGGTATTTTTCTAGCCTGCGCCTGACAGTCACATTGTATGTGAACTCGTTAGAACCGATATTGTATGTGACTGAGGGTTAAAGGTGCCAGCCACCTCTGCAGTGGATCTGGTCTTCAGCCTCTTGATAATCAAGGCTTTGGTCGCAGGGTGGATTTTTGGCATGTTGTCAGAGCTCAAGTTGCAGTTCAAGTGAAGGTCTGGGGTGCTGGGTTTCATTTTATACACACCCACTAATTAACCGATCATTTACTGAGCACTGGTGAGGATGTAAACTAGGATAGGGTGCATTATATGACCAGGTGACAAAACTTTTGTCTTGACAAAATCTGACCATTCTGTGTTCATTAAATGATCAATATTTCAGCATTGATGCCAATTTATTTTCTTAACCTAAACCAAATTTGGGAGGGTTTCAGCTTTCAAAAGAGTAATTTATAAAACCAATGGATGAATTTAACGTCAGGTTATAAGCTTTTATTTACATAACATGGATAAGCGACATAACTTCTGTCATGGAGTGTAAGTCTTTGACACCGGAGTATCGAACATGATGTCGACTGGCAGTCTTGGCGATCGTCCATACAATAGGAAAAAGGATGTGTAACCCGTTGCATCGCTCTTTGTACAGTTATAGGCATGTACCACTTTTGACAGAGAACTCTTCCGGTATTTATTCTCATCAGCTGTTAAAGTGCACAACATCGACAATAATGTCCGGTTAAAACGTTCTACTTGTCCATTATCCTCTGGGTGACAGGGCGTTGTGTGGGATCTCTGAATTCTACAGTATTTTCCTAGCTTGGCAAAGAGCTGGTTCTCAAATTCTCTTCCTTGGTCGTGGTGTAACCTCGTAGGGAACCCAAGCCTCAAAGCAAAATCATTGAAGATCTCTGCCGCTGCTCGACCCGATTTATTGGTGGTGGCATTTGCTTGAGCAAATCGAGTGAAATGGTGCATCACCACTGAGATGTATTCGTAACCACCCTTGTACGTCTCAAGATGTAGAAAGTCTATTGAGACCATCTCAAATGGATACGTAGTTTGGATGTTGCCCATAGGTGCCCGGGTTGAGGTGTTGGGATGTTTATCTTTCAGACACCCACACTCCCTGCTCACGTACCCTCAATATCTCTCTGCATGTAAGGCAAGAAGAAATGTTCACGGGTCAAATTGGTTGTCCTTTCCACTTCCAGGTGTCCCATGTTTTCATAGAGTTCTTTGAAGACCAACCTACGGAATACTCAGGGTAGTACAAACTGCCGGTTTTGTCCTCATTTACGATACAGGATACCGTCTTCACTGAGGTAGAGATTTGTCCATTCTTTAATTAAAACAGATACTGCTGGTGACTCATTGTCTCTCTCCCATTTACTTGGAAACCGATTTTGGTCCACATAAAGTAGTATTCTACCAATTATCTGATCTTCCCATTGTGCTCTACGGATTTTCCCTTTTGGTAGCTGTTGAATAGACAGGGGGTGATCTTGTTCTCTCATTTTTATGGTGGTTTCCACCATCAATGGACACCACAATGGTGTGTCTTCCTCCTGATAAGCTTGTACTGCTTGGGTAGTGCTCTCAATTGCTTCCAGACTGACTTCCTCTGAGCATTCTTGCATGAACTCCTCAAGCTCTAATGGCATTCTTGACAATCCATCAGCATTCGCATTGCATTTTCCTTGCTTGCACTTAATGCTGAAATTGAAGTCAGCTAGTTCAGTGACCCATCTCTGACCCATTGCATTTAGTTTGGCTGCAGTAAGGACATAGGTCAAAGGGTTGTTGTCAGTGTATGTATCAAACTCTTTGCTGTAGTAGAGATAATCTCTAAATCATTCACAGACAGCCCATTTCAGTGCCAGGAACTCCAATTTTCCAGAATGTAGATGGTAATTTTTCTCGGCACCTGTCAATGTTCTAGAACCGTAACCGATGACTCTCAATTTTCCATCTTCATGCTGATATAGGGCATCTCCCAGTCCAACTTGAGAAGCATCACAATGAAGAACAAATGGTAAGTTTAAATCAGGATATCCCAAGATGGGTGGTTTTACCAGGTAGTCTACAAGTCCTTTAAATACCTCCTGGTGGTCTGCTGTCCAGAGAATGGGCTGTTGGGACAAAACATTGTTGTTTCTTTTAAGCCCGGTCCTACCCGGGTTCTTTTTTTTCTCCGTGAGTGTTGTTGACTGGTATAGCGGGGTGGCAATCCTGGAGAAGTACCAAACATAAGTACGATAGTAGGAGAGGAATCCTAAGATCTGCCTCAACTCCCCGACACTAGAGGGCCGCTTGTCTTTTAAGGTCAGTAGCGGAGCAATTTCTGCTGGGTCTTTGGTATATCCTTCTTCGGATGCAATTTTTCCTAGAAATCAGACTTGCCTTTTGAACAGTTCACACTTCTTTGGGGTCAACGTAACTCAGTGTTGTAATACAGTCCTCACATGTTCAACATGCTCCCAGAAGGTTTTGCTGTGTACCACATTGTCATCCAAGTACAGCTGGCAGACATCGTCCCTCAATCCTTCTAAACATGTCTCCATGTTCCACTGGAATTCTACTGGAGCTGAATTGAGCCCAAACAGTATGCGGATCTACTCATATAATCCACACGGTGTGATGAATGCTGTTAAGGGTTTACTGGACTCTTCGACAAACCCTTGGTGGTATGCCTTACCCTGATTGAGGACAAAGAACCAGGCACTTCCTGATAGGCTATCCAGCATATCTTGGATCTTTGGTATCGGGTGTCGATCAGGTATTGACTTTCGGTTTAGTTCCTGGTAATCACAACAGAGTCTCAATGTATCGTCCTTCTTCCTAACACAAACAATAGGAGAGGAATAAGACGACTTTGACTTTTGGACCCAACCTCTGTTGATGAGATCTTGTAAATATTCTTTCACTTCACGATGTAATGGTTTTGGCACAGACATATAACTTTTGGTTACTGGGGTCGTGCCTTTCAAATTGATTTTCAATTGCAACAACGAGATACAGCCTATATCAGAGTCATCTTTAGAGAATTGTGAGGCAGTGACCAGGATCGTATACGAGGGACATTAAATCTCCCCCTGAATGTGCACAGAGACCTATTAAAACCATTGGAGTGCATTGCAGTCACAGACACACCTGCAGCTGCAATGCAGGAATGAAGGTGAGCATGGACCTAGTCAGGCTATCTGGCTAAGGCAGATTAGTAAAAACCTGTCAGGGCCTTCATTTCTGGGAGGAGGTCACAGGAGGCAGTGGGGCGGCCTCCTCCCTCCAACCCGGGTTTTCCAGTGGCTCTTGCCACAAGTCCTTTAAAACCCCTGCACTAAGGATTAGTGTTGTTCTATGTTGGAACCTGCTAGGAGCACAGCAGGAAACCTCAGCAGGATTGAGGGTGGCTGAACCCATGCCTGGGATCCCTCTGCACCTGTCAGGCTCGGAGCGGCCGGCACGGCCATTGCCCTCGGCAACCATTGTGTTTGGACTTTCTGTTAACCCGGCTGCGAACCGAGGACTTTCTGCTAACCCGTGAGTTGCTTGAAATAAAAGCTGTTTATGTTGGACTTGCTTGGGTCACTGCCTCAGTTACTGCACGGTGTGAACCCCGCCGCCTTACAGTTTGGTGGAGAATGTGGGCATAGTGACTGAGGCATACCCCACCGGCCGCTGCATGACCACAATCCGGCATGCCACCTTTCAGCCTCACCCCGTGGACAAAATGGACGAGCTGTTAAAGCAGCTGGTACTTACCCAGCAGAAGCAGCTGCAGTCTCAGCGGCAACAGCAGGAGCGGGAACAACAGCATAATCAACAGCAGCAGCTACTGTACCAGCAGCAGCAAAAAACAAATGAACTGTTACTGTAATAGATTGCTGCCCTGCGGGAGACGCCGACGGCACCAGCCCCGGAACGTCTCGAGGCCCGGTACAAGGTTCGCTCAGCGTTGAGGAAGATGGGACCGGAGGACGACGTGGAAGCTTTCCTGACCATTCATGAGCGCACGGCAGAGCGGGAAAACCTACCAGCCGGCTAGTGGGCAGAAGTGGTGGCTCCGTTTTTGGTCAGCGATGCCCAAAAGGCCTGCCTCGACCTCGGTCGAGAGGATGTCCAGGACTACCAGAGACTCAAAGGTGAGATCCTTGCCCGGCTGGGGGTCAATTCATATGTGAGGGCTCAGCGTGTGTTTTCATGGGCCTATGTGGAGACCCGACCCGCCCGGTCTCAGGCTTATGACCTCCTGCAGCTGGTAAAGAGGTGGCTCCAGGCTGAGACTTTGACTCCAGCCCAGATGGTGGAGAGGGTGGTGATTGACCGGCTGGTGAGGACTCTGCCAGTCGCTATCCAACGTTGGGTGGGTCAAGGGGACCCCGGCACACTCGACCAGGTGGTCAGCTTGATCGAGCGCTACTCGGCCACTCAGGACTTTATCCGGGAATCTGCCCCCTTGCTGCTGTCATGCCAATCCCTGCCCACCCAGGAGTCGGGAAAGGGGTCACGTCCCTCTGCTGGGGATAGTCAGCACTGTGACCGTGCTGAATGGGAACCCCGGAGTGAGAGTGGCAGGAGATCGGTTCCCTCCCAAACTGTCATAAGACCTAACAGTACCTCCACCCTTAGGTGCTGGAGGTGTCAGGGGCCTGGACATGTGGTTGCTAATTGCCCCCTGACTACGGAACCCATGGACTGCGGATATAGCCGCTGGGTCTCAATGTATGCCCAGACCGTCTGCGCGGCGAGCACCGACCCCCGGGACAGTGAACATCAACTATGCCAGGTACTCGTTAATGGGTACACCACGGAGACCCTCCTAGACTCAGGGAGCCTTGTGACTTTGGTACATGGGTCGCTGGTGGTAGGAGACAACCCCAGTGGATGGCCCGTCGGGGTTGTGTGTATCCATGGGGACCTCCGAGAGTACCCAACTGCGGAGGTAGTCTTGTCCACGCCGCGTGGAGAAATAAAACATGTGGTAGGGGTGGTAAAAACTCTTCCCTATGGGACTGTGTTGGGAAGAGACTTGCCCCTGTTCTGGACTCTGTGGAAAAACAAAATCCACTCTCCCCCGGTAAAATGTATTACAGGCGTTGTACCCGACGAACCTGAGTCAGGGGAACCTGCCGTAGGTGTATCCAACCTATGGACAGAGTGTGACCCCGATAGGTTTCCCTTAGAGGTGCTGGCAGGAGAGGTCGAGGAGATCCCATCGACCCACGAGCTTGAAGTGTCCCGGGCCACGTTTGGGACGGCTCAGCTACAGGATCCCACCCTGGCTCAGGCGTGGGAAAGGGTGTTAGAGGTAAATGGCGTAGCTCAACAGCCCGGTGCAGATACAGTATTTCCCCGCATGGTAATCAACGGTGAGTTGCGCTATAGGATAGATAAGATCCGGGACGAGGTTGTGGAACAGTTAGTGGCACCTCAGTCGTACCGTCAGGCGGTTCTGGAGATGGCACACTCACACCTGCTGGGTGGACACTTAGGGGTAAAAAAGACGCTAGAACGTATCTTACAGCGTTTCTTTTGGCCTGGAGTTTACGTGGAGGTAAAGAGGTACTGCGAATCTTGCCCCGAATGTCAGTTGACCACAACCACCGCAAGTTTCTTTAGCCCATTGGTACCCCTGCCAGTGATAGAGGTACCTTTTGAACGGATTGCAATGGACTTGGTAGGGCCCATTGTAAAATCCGCCCGTGGCCACCAACATATACTGGTGGTTGTCGACTATGCCACCTGGTACCCGGAGGCTATACCACTACGCCACACATCAGCAAAACTGATTGCACGGGAGCTGTTTGCTATGTTTTGTCGCCTTGTACCACCTAAGGAGATCCTGACGGATCAAGGGACCCCTTTTATGTCCAAAGTGACAAGGGAACTGTGCAAATTGCTAAAAATTAAACAATTGTGCACCTCGGTGTACCACCCTCAAACCGACGGGCTAGTAGAATGGTTCAATCTCAAGTCCATGTTAAAAAAGGTAGTTTCTAAGGACGGGAGGGATTGGGACATGTTGCTACCCTATCTGATGTTCGCTGTCCGTGAGGTACCCCAGGCTTCCACAGGATTCTCTCCCTTTGAGTTATTCTACGGCAGACACCCTAGGGGTCTGTTGGACGTAGCCAAAGGGACATGGGAGCAAGAGCCGACTCCACATAGGAGTATAATTGAACACGTGGCTAGTATGCAGGACCGGATCGCGGCGGTCATGCCCATTGTGAAAGAACATCTGTTAGATGCCCAGGCAGCCCAGAGGCGCACATATAATAAAAGTGCCAGAGTCAGGTCTTTTAACAAGGGCAATCGGGTGTTAGTTCTGGTACCCACAACCGAGAGTAAACTCATGGCAAGTGGCAAGGGCCATATGAGGTTCGAGAAAAAGTGGGGGAGCTAAATTACCGCGTGTATCAGCCCGGAAGAAGGAAACCTGAGCAGCTTTACCATGTAAACCTGCTAAAACCTTGGAAAGACAGAGAGTGTTTAGTTACAGACGTCACCCCGGGCATATCGCCAAAGAGTTCTCTACCTTCAGCCAGGGAAGCGTCTGAGGGGGAGGTCATGATAAGTGATGCCCTCACTAAACAGCAGCGACGGGAGGCTCGCTCGCTGGTGCAGCACAATACCGACGTGTTCTCAGAGCTACCGGGTAGGACTACAGTGATCCAACATGACAATTTCACCGAACCTGGGGTAAGGGTGCGAATGAGACCGTACCGGGTACCCGAAGCCCGGAGGCAAGCCATCACGGCTGAGGTAAAACAAATGCTTCAGTTAGGCGTCATAGAGGAGTCACGGAGTGAGTGGGCTAGCCCCATCGTACTGATTCCAAAACCAGATGGATCGTTACGCTTCTGTAACGATTTCCGGAAATTGAATGAAGTGTCAAAGTTTGACCTCTATCCAATGCCGAGGGTGGACGAGCTGATTGAGAGACTGGAGCAGGACCAGTACTTTACCACGCTCGATCTCACCAAGGGTCACTGGCAGGTACCTCTCACAGATTCGGCAAAGGAAAAAAACGCCTTCTTAACTCCGGAGGGTCTATACCACTATGTGGTCTTACCTTTTGGGTTACATGGGGCCCTGGCTTCATTCCAGAGGTTGATGGACATAGTGCTCAAGCCTCATCAGGAGTACATGTCCGCGTATTTAGATGACATTATCATCTTTAGCACTGACTGGCATACGCACCTATCCCAGGTACAAGCGGTTCTGGATTCTCTCAGAGCTGCGGGGCTAACGGCAAATACAAAAAAATGTGCGATAGGGCTAGAGGAAGCCCGATATTTTGGGGTATGTGATAGGCCGAGGAGCTATTAAGCCCCAAATCAATAAAGTTGAGGCCATAAAAAACTGGCCAAAACCATCAAGTACAAAGCAGGTGAGGGCGTTCCTTGGCATCCTTGGGTATTACCGCCGGTATATACCTAATTTTGCTGGGCGAACGGTGGCCCTGACTGATCTCTTAAAAGGAAAAAAATCAGTAATGGTTCAGTGGAACCCTAAGGCAGAAGAAGCTTTTCAGTCCATGAAGTTGGCCCTGTGTGGACAGCCGGTCCTCATTAGCCCCAACTTCAAGGAAACCTTCATTGTACAGACAGATGCCTCACAGGTAGGCCTAGGAGCGGTATTGTCACCAAAAGTGAATGGTGAAGAGCACCCGGTCACCTACTTGAGTAGAAAACTTGTCCCGGCAGAGAAAAACAATAGCGTGGTAGAGAAGGAGTGTTTGGCTATTAAGTGGGCCTAGAATCGCTACGTTATTATTTACTCGGGCATCAGTTCCGCTTGGTGACGGACCACTCACCCTTGGTATGGATGAGAAATGCCAAGGAGAGGAATGCGCAAGTCACCAGGTGGTTCCTGTCACTGTAAAATTTCAGTTTTTCTGTAGAACATCGCCCTGGAAAGTCGCCGGGAAACGCGGATGCCCTGTGCCGGGTACCCTGTATGATGGCAAATGTTCAACCCCACAAGTTTGAACAGAGGGGGGGGATATGTGAGGCAGTGACCGGGATCGTATACGAGGGACGTTATATCTCCCCCAGAATGTGCACAGAGACCTATTAAAACCATTGGAGTGCATTGCAGTCACAGACACACCTGCAGCTGCAATGTAGGAATGAAGGTGAGCATGGACCTAGTCAGGTTATCTGGCTAAGGCAGATTAGTAAAAACCAGGCAGGGCCTTCATTTCTGGGAGGAGGTCACAGGAGGAAGTGGGGCGGCCTCCTCCCTCCAACCCGCATTTTCCAGTGGCTCTTGCCACATGTCCTTTAAAACCCCTGCACTAAGGATTAGTGTTGTTCTATGTTGGAACCTGCTAGGAGCACAGCAGGAAACCTAAGCAGGATGAGGGTGGCTGAACCCCTGCCTGGGATCCCTCTGCACCTGTCAGTCTCGGAGCGGCCGGCATGGCCATTGCCCTCGGCAACCATTGTGTATGGACTTTCTGTTAACCCGGCTGCGAACCGGAGGACTTTCTGTTAACCCATGAGTTGCTGAAATAAAAGCTGTTTATGTTGGACTTGCTTGGGTCACTGCCTCAGTTACTGCACGGTGTGAACTCCGCCGCCTTACAGAATGCATGACACACTTCTCTCAGCATCTGTTTTGCTATCGCTATGTCTTCAGCACACAAATGATACTGGGGGATCCCAGGACCCCGAGGTGGGTCGTGCAATTTCCTCCCCTGGGCAACTCCTGTTCTTTGGAGGGGAGACTGAATTCACGGTAGACACCTGGGCGGGTCTCACACTGGCTGGATATACCATTTTAACGGTTTCAATGTGACCTAACACAGTCTTTGGATCCAGTCTAATTTCGTGTTTCGTAGTATTAATCACTGGTACTGTCACTCGAGCAAACCCACTAGTAGGAATCGTAAGCACAATCTCACCTTGAGCTAGGCCTTCCGGAAGTTCTGAGGAGTCTTTTGACACGAACAATCTTTTATGGATTTTTCTTCCCGGTTCTACCCGGACTCCACACCTCACCCCAACCATTTGGTTTGCAGGCATGATGGTTGGCGCCAGCCTACCTTGACTTCTTTTAGGTCCATTGTATTCTGTGCTTTCTTTACACTATGAATCACATTTTTCGCCATGGCGTCGGGTATGGCAAGCGATGTGGCAATTGCATCCACCACCAGCGTCCCTGACTTGTATTTCGTGATGACCTCACTGATTACATTATAACCCAGGATAGGATCCTCTGCCACGTTCTGATCACTGGTCACGAGAAAAGGTACCAAAAGCTGAATAGTGTTGCTTTTCTTCGCGGCCCTCAGTTGAAAAGTTACTTCCACCCAGCCTATGAAAGGGATTTTGGTCTGGTTGACAGCTTTGCCGTGGAGTTCCACTGATGCTGAGTTCTTTTAGCAACCGAAGGCAGGTATGTGGCATTCAAAAGTCTCGCTTGGGCTCCTGTACCCCACAGTCCTTTTACCAGGAGTCCATCTGGCACTATATAAATCACATTTCACCGATTAGGCTGATGAGGCTATCTTTACTGACCGAGGAGTCCTCCTCCCAGGAGTTTATCGTTTGACATCCGCACTGGGCATTAAGTAACTGATGCCCCTGTCTCTCTTGCAGCTGTTGTAGACGGGAATACCCTTGGGGATAGTACTGACGCAGCTGTTTTACCTCATGCGCCGTTCTGGGGTTTGGTGAGATTTGGATTTGTTTCTGGGGCCTCCTCTGTGTCGCGATTACCAGTCGCCCCGCACTGGCAACCTCATGTCTTTTAACCCAAACGACCGTGACCATTGGCATTCCTTGGCATAATGTCCTTCCTCACCACATCTTAGACAGTGGACACACACTGTTCTCTGATTTGATGAACGGCACACTTCACAAGCTGGGTATCTTCTGTTCTGGAACCCACTCCTGGGTCTGAGGGATACAGGTTCTGGCCTGGAACGAATCAACTTTTTCACCTCAATCAACTCGGCTCTCAGTTCTCCTATTACTTTCTCCCAGTCAGCGCTGGCGGTCCTCTCTTTTGTTGTTGATTTAATGTTCTCTCTCGGAGGTGGCACTGGAGGGTCTCCATGATGATCTTTGGACTGGCCACCGGGGGTCTCCAACTTCAGCTGACTCATTTTGGTGATTTTAGGAGCAGAGCCTTTCTTTATCTTCTGTTTTCTCTCTGACTCCAAACTAGTGGCCTCATTCATTTTTTCAATTAGGACTTTTTCCAAAATGCCAGGATCTTTTAGGTACTGTTTCAGCTGCAACTTGATGTCTTTGCTGATTAACCCCGTTCCCAATAATCTCAAGAACTTCTTCTGGACTAGCCCAGCCTCAAATTTCTCTTCCACTTCTACGTCTCTGGATGCAAACATCAGTCTATCCTTCAGTTCAATTGCTCTGAACAAGAAACTTTGAGGTGATTCATTATTTTTCTGTGAGAGGTTAATGAGTCGGTCGAACAATTTTGAAGTACTCTCTTCTTTATAGTGCCCTTTAAAAATCATCTTCAGCTGTTGCAAGTTCAATTGACTCTGCATTTCTAGCATACTACGGAGGATCAGTCCTGGGCTATTCGCTTTCACCATCCCCTCAACGATCTCATTTGGCTGGTAGACTTTCTGTAAGCCTGCATCGATTTGGTGCAACAAATTCATATAAGACAGTTTCTCTTTCTGTTCACACTCTCCAATCTGGCCCAGGATCTTGAATTCTTTCCTTATGGTGATTTGTGGTGTTAGAGAGGACTGTTTTCCTGATTTATCTAACCTGAGCAGGTTAAAGGTCCTGTCTGAATCTATCACCTGTTCAGAGGTTTTGGTCGATTCCTGCATGGCTGTTGTTAGGGCTTTGAATTGTTCTTTCAACTCCTGTAGTTCTGTCTGCGGACGGAGATTCCCGCTTTTGGTAATTGGCGCCGCCCCTCCATCCTCCAACTTACCTGGTTAGAAACTGTGTTAGTTCCTGGAGGAATGTCTCCATGACGACTTTAGCTTCTTTCTCCCCCATCTCATCCATTTTTGCATTAATGGCAGCTAACAGTTGCCTATGGTTGTGTGCTTTGGAAATCTGTTCTTACTGACATCTTTATATGTTCTGCTATTGTTCTCAATTCTTCACAGGTTAACTGGAGAAGCAGCTCACTAATTCTGTCCATTTGTATTTCCACATCGATTGCTGCTAGTGAGTTTTCTTTAGGGCAGATCCCCTTTAGCTGGTGTAGCAGAGTTGAGTTCAGGTGCTGTGCTGCTGTGTTTTCCCAGACACTTTTCCTCTTCTCTTTCTACACGTTAATTCCCACTCAGATTCCCTGTATGGGCCACCAATGTTACACGCACGCCACCTAAGTTCAGATAGTTATATGAATTTTTTAGAATCCTGGGGGAAACCGTTATTACTGGCGACCATAGGTTGCAGCTTCTCTCAGGCACAGGGCAGATTCAATTGCTGACCAGACACATTTGACAAGAGTCCTCATAAATGGTAGAACAGTAACATTTAATGAGGCACGGCCAGTGCAATGTAAATGTCTCTTTGAGCAACAGGCTCCAGTAATAACAGTATAATCTCCTTTGCAGCACAGCAGTACACAGTCTATTATCCTGAAGCACAGTACAGCACAATTTAAAGGCATACACAACCACAGGCTTTTCCTTCATAATTACTCAATTGTACATAGAATTCTTTATCCTGCATGGAGATGGAGAGGGGGAGGGTTTGATGAGGGAGATGATCCCTATGACAGGATTCCTTCCAGTCCTTATCTTCCTGGCCAACAATACTCCACACTGTTAGCTCAGGAAGTAACTGACCTTTGTTTAGCTTTCCTCCTGACCTGAATTCTGTTCCCTTGCCTTCTGTGATGTACGGATCATAAGCCACCTTTCTCTTCGGCTCCAGTCAGACAGTAAACAACTTCTCCACAATCCCTCTGGGGCTCTGCTAAAACACTCCCCTTCTCCTGTGACTGTGTTAACCCCTCTAGTTGCTGGATGCTTCTAAAGCAACAGCACTACTTCTGCTTGTCACACTCCTTCTGAATCCGGGCTAGCTCCAGCTGGTACTGTCGGTCAGCTTGACACCTCTCGGTCAGTGTGGGCCTGTCGCTCAGCAACCTCTTGTTCAGCTTGTGCCTGTGTCTCCTCTCGGTCATCTTTGGCCTGTTTCTCTGCTCGCTCCTGAAATTTCAGAATCAGCTGCAGTCGTCCATCATGGTCGTCTGCGGCGAGCTGCTCCAAGGCCATCTGCAGGTGGGGGTCCATGCTACCCTGACTGTGAGTCTGGCTGGTAATCACACATGAGACCCCTGCAGCAGATGCCTTCCGGGCCTTGTCTGGCTGCCCCATTATCAGGGCTCTGCTGTCGGACTGGATCTGTGGCACATTGCAACAGTTCAGCAATCATTTGGGCCTTTTTTTTGCCAATGGGGTCAATCTGTCTCAGCTCACAGAGAGCAGTGATAGTGTCCTCTGACTGCTGGTGATACCATGGCTCTCCACATGTAGCCATCGTTGCCAAATAAAAGATAGGATAGAAAAACAAGAGAAGGGGAGGGGATGCAACTGCTACACGTTCAGTAATGTGCCTGATAAAAAATATTAAAACACTGAGTCTAATTTCTTAAAACTCTGCACAGAATTCTCGTAAGAACCGTGCATGTTTTCAGTGAGAGGAATGATGGCTCAATATAGTAATATCCCACCGCTTGCCACCAATTTGTCAGGGTTTCTCAGTGACAGGGGCGACACCAGAGAGATTACACAATGTTAGTAATGAGTGAACGCCAATGCTCGTAACTCGCCTGAGCATCAGTGTGCTCGACGAGCTCGAGGCTCGGAGAATATTTCCGGGTTGCTCAGACGGGAACTTGGCTCCCCTCCCTGCATGTTTGGTGCTCTTTAGAGAGCCAATGAACATGCAGGTATTGCCTGCCACGCACTGTAATGCCGTAACCATGTTGGTTGTGGGCATTACAGTGATTGGCTGGCCGCACAGAGTCATCAGGTGTAAATAAGACCGGGCGCCTCCATGCTTGTCACAGTCTAACACGAGATAGAAAGAGATTTGCTTGTTCATAGTTAGTATAGGTATTCCACAACAAATATCTATATCCATGTGAACCAACAGTCCTTCTGAGGACTAATCCAGCTGCATATAATCAGTGCTAAACAGGCAGGCAGTGCATGTGGCAGACTGCAGTGTATAATGCAGCACAAGGGGTCCATTGATCGTCCTGTTAGTCTAGGTATTCCACAACATATATATATATACAGTGTGTATGTATATATATATATATATATATATATATATATATATATATATATATATATATATATATATATATATATATATATATATATATATATATATATATATCAGAGCTAGGCAGGCAGGCACTGTATGTGGCAGACTGCAGTGTATAATACAGCACAAGAGGGTCCATTGAACTTCCTGTCTGCTGCTGCTGTAATAGTTACAGATATTTCTAGAGAACCCCAGATATCAGGGGCCAGGGCAATTTTTTTTTTTATCTTAATCCTGGTTATTTGCTTAAAAAGCAATCCAGAGTACACCATTTTTCTGCTCACTGCAGAATAAAGCCAGATCTTTTTCATATTACAGCAATCAAAATCCAGAATTTTGAACTGAACGTGGAAAATATTGGCCTCCTTTTCCATTCTGTTGCAGTGTGCCGTGGTTCTCTGTCAGACATATCACCGAAATGACGAAATCATGCATTTGTTTAATTCTCATTCCGTTGCAGTGTGTCGGTGATGCTATTCACAGTAGGTCTCCATGCAGAATTATATTAGTAAATTACAGGCCTACAATTTAAAGACATGGTTCTCTGTCAGTCATATCACCAAAAAGACTTCTAAAATCATACAGTTCTTCCATTTTCATTCCGTTGCAGTGTGTCAGTGAAGCTATTCACACTAGGTCTCCGTGTAGAATAATATTAATAAATTACAGGCCTGCTATTTAAAATCGTGGTTCTCTGTCAGACATATAACATATCACATATAACTGCGTTCCAAAATCAGTCATTTCTCGTGAACGTGGAAAATATTGTCCTCCATTTAAAATGGGCAAGGTGCGTGGCAAGGGATGGGGAAGAGGACGTGATGGTGATGGTGCATGCAGAGGCCGAGGACGTGGCCGTGGGTAAGGTGAAATTGTGCCACAACAAACACCCACATCTTCTCGCTCGACCTTCCTGTCCCAATTACTAGGGAACCGCAGAGCATCACTATTGAACACAGAGCAGTGTGAAAAGGTTATTGGTTGGATAGCAAATAATGCTTCCAGTCACTTGGCCACCACCACCTTCATCCTGTCTTCCACATGGTCTAGTCTCAGTAGCTGTGAGTCTGTACCACATATTCTACACCCTGATCCTCCTTCCTCCCATCATGCCGAGTGCCCGGAGACAACTGATCCCACACTTGGACACTCAGAAGAGCTGTTCACTTTTCCATTTGTAGATTCGGGCCTCTCGCCCAGCCAGCTCCAAGCAAGTCAAGAGGAGAAAGCGTGTGGCGATGCTCAAATATTGGAGCGGCCATGGTCACACGAAGGTGACGATGGTAAAGTGCAATTACTGTCGTAAGAGGTGGATGATGATGATGATGATGATGATGAGACACAATTGCCAGAAAGTCAGGGGGAGGACAAGGGTGCGAAAGTAGAAGACGAGGTGGTGAATGATATAGTAACTGATCCAACCTGGCAGGGAGACACACAAAGCGATGACAGCAGCACACAGGGGGAGGGAGGCATAGCACCACAACAGGCAGGAAGAAGCAGTGTGGTGGCCGCAGACACAAGGTGGGAAAGCTTTACTCGGAATGCGATGGAAGTTGCCAGTACAATTGTTAGGTCTCCCCGAGTCTGGTCATTTTTTAAAGACTCGGTAGATAACCCCAAAAAGGCCATTTGTACCACCTGTGAGGCGAGCATCAGCAGGGGTAGGAAAACTACCAGCCTGACAACCACCCGCATGATCAGGCACATGGCAGCAAAGCACCCGACTAAGTAGGCCAAACCCCAGGGTCCAGCAACAGTGTCTGCGGGTGACATCATTGCTTCTTCCGCTGTTGTGTATGCACGCCAATCCCCTGTCCAAGGTGCATGCCAAGATGCCTTCTGCCCTGCACCTGTTGTTGCACACTCTCAAGTAGCACCATCAGCAAGCACGTCCACGTCCTTGTCCCAGCGCAGCGTTCAATTGTCCATACCCCAGTACTGGAAATGTAAGCGCAAATACGCAGCTAACGCCCCACAGGCCACACTACTAAATTCACACATTTTGCGAATGCTTGCGCTCGAAATATTGCCTTTTAGGCTCGTGGGGGAAGGAAGCTTTCCGCAACCTGATGGCAGCTGCCGTCCCTCGGTACCCAGCTGCCGCTATTTCTCCCGGTGAGCCGCTCCCGCATTACATGAGCACGTGTCCCACAATATTAGCCGTGCCCTCAACAACGCAGTTACCGGGAAAGTCCACCTAACCACGGACATGTGGACAAGTGCTTGTGGGCAGGGATGGTACATCTCGCTGATGGCATACTGGGTTAATATAGTGGAAGCCAGGCCCAGTCAGACCTTGGGACAGAACACATCCTCCCGACGCCAAGAATTGCGGGCCCTAGGTCAATCAGGGTTGCCCCCACATTTTACAGTACCTCCCCCTCCTCCTCCTCCTCTTCAGCATCCATCTCCAAAATGACCACATCAGTCGCAAGCTGGAAGCACTGCAGCACTGCCTCGGAAAAGCTGCAACAGGCTGTGCTGAAGCTAATATGCTTAGGTGACAAACCACACAATGCTGAAGAGTTGTGGCCAGCTCTGAAAGAGCAGGCAGATCTGTGGCTGACAGTGCTGACCCTACAGCCAGGCATGTCGTGTGTGACAATGGCTGGAATCTGGTGGCGGCTGTGAGGTGAGGTGAGCTCACACACGTACCATGCCTAGCCCATGTGCTTAACCTCGTGGTTTAGTTGTTTCTCAAAACCAACCCAGATCTGTTGGTTCTGCTTATCAAAGTACGCCGCCTGTGTGCCAATTTTAGAAAGTCAACTACAGCTTCAGCTGCTTTTGCCGTGCTTCAGCAGTGTTTGCAGCTTCCAGTTCACCGACTAATCTGCGATGTCCCCTCGCATTGGAACTCTGCATTGCAGAAGTTGGGAAGGATTTGTGAGCAGAAGGGCAGTTGTTGATTACCAGCATCAACAAGGCCATCGGTATTCAGATCAGACTCCACGCAGAAAACCTCAGGAGTGGACATGAATTTCAGACATCTGTACCATCCTCCAAAACTTTGAGGACTCCACAAGATGATGAGCGGCAAAGAAATCATAATTAGTGTCACCATCCCGCTTCTCTGTCTTTTGAAACGCTCTCTGCTCTCAAAGAGGATACATTGCAAGCGGAGCACGATGAGATAGAGCAAGGAACCATACAGGGTGAGTACACATAGCCCAGCCTCATCTCATCCCAACGTGGATTGGGTAACAATGAGGAAGAGGAAGAGGATGAGGAAGAACAGGAGCTAGTTTCCTGTGCTATAGACGGTATTACCTGCACAAATTTCATACCGTCTTTTCAGCGTGGATGGCCTGAGGACAGGGAGGAGGAGGAAGAGGAGGAGGATGAGGAGGAGAGCATGGTCAGTTGACCTCTTGGTGAGGACACGGAAGTCTTGCCTCTTTGCAGTCTGGTACACATGGCTGAGTTTATGTTACGCTGCCTTTCCGTTGTCCAAATTTTAGGTGACAGTCATTACTGGTTGGTGACGATTCTAGATCCATGTAACAGGGAGAACCTAATGTCTCTTATTCCCTTGCAGGACAGGCCTAATAAAATGTTGCAGTACCAGAAGGCCCTTATTGTGGAATTATTTAAAAAATTCCCATCTGAAAACGCTGGCGGCAGAGGTCACAACGTACCAACGTCCTCCGTGATTCCTCTGTGCCTTATAATTATTTGGTATCCAAGCTGGACACATGGCATGAACTGGCTCTCTACACCTTGGAGGTCCTGGCCTGCCCTGCCGCTAGCGTTTTGTCAGAGCGGGTTTTTAGTGTTGCTGGTGGAATTATAACCGATAGGCGCATCCGCCTGGTAACTGAAAATGCTGACAGGCTGACTCTTATAAAAATGGACAAGGGCTGGATTGGGCCAGACTTCTCAACTCCACCGAATGATAGCAGTGTAACATAAACTCAAATACAGTGTCTTTTTATGTGGAGGTCTAACTCTATTCACATGCACCGCTGTCTTCACACCCAGACGTGGGTATAAGCTTCCTGATTTTGTCTATTTGCTCTTGTCCTCCTCCTTCCCTGCATCCTCATCCTCCACCACCATATCACCATCATATGTACCATATCAACATATCTACGTCTCGCAAGGGACATTGGAGTTCCTCCAAATTTTTGGCAGCCATTGCTTTACTGCATAGTCAAACAGTATGGGAGACACACTTCCTAATAATAATAACATTGTTTTCAGGAGGCCCTCCGACCTCTACGCCTCTTGCACGGGGAATTGGAGTGCCTCCAAATTTTTGACAGCCATTGCAGTCACTGCATAGGCAAACAGTATGGGTGACCCGCTCCTTTCTAATGGGAATATGTCGTTACTGAGGCCCACCTCTATGTGTCTTTAAATTGTTATTAAGGTTTTTCCTAAATTTTAGCAGCCGTTGGACTCACTTCATGCCATATACCTCTATAGCAGACCCTCTCCTTTCTAATGGGAGCATGTCGTTACTGTAGCCCAGCTCTTGGTGTCTTTAAATTGTTAGTGGGGTTTTTCCTTAATTTATGCAGCAGTTGGACTCACTTCATACCCTGTAACTGTATAGCAAATGAGCTCCTTTCTAATGGAAGCATGTCGTTACTCTGGCCTTATGTGTTTTCAAATTCTTAGTCTGGTTTTTCCTAAATTTTGGCAGCCGTTGGACTCACTGCATACCCTATAATTGTATAGCAGACCCTCTCCTTTCTAATGGGAACATGTCGTACTCATTACTGTGGCCCAGCTCAATGTGTATTTAAATTGTTGGCGAGGTTTTTCCACATTTTGGCAGCTCTTGCAATCACAGCTTGGAAATTACCACTATAGGAGACTCGCTCCTTTATAATGGGAACATTTTTTTTACTGAGACCCTCCTCTATGTCTCTTCAATGGGGTATTGGGTTGCGTCCAAATTTTTGGCAGCCCTTGCAGTCACTGCATACGCAATAACAGTATAGGAGACCCACTTGTTAATCATGGGAACAACAAATGATAGCCGGCTGTTGGCACTCTAACAATAGTGAGGGACGACTGCAGGCCCTTTAAGAATAGTAAGGGCCTCCTGATGACCCTATAAAAATAGTCCCTCTATCATGAATAAAACAGGATGTGTTTGATGATGTGTCACACACCACATGGCCAGATAAGGTTGTAAAATGTTAAAATGACATTTCCCGGTGAATGCATTTGTCTTAAAAAAATAACGTAAAAAAATAAATAAAAAAATAAAAATAAAAACACAGTAGGAAATTTGTTTAGTAGTGTCGAGCATTCCGATACTGAAATATCGGGTATCGACCGAAATTTGCGGTATCGGAGTTCCGATACTGAGTTCTGATACTTTTATAATATCGAATACCGGAATCGGAAGTTCCCATAATGCCTGCGCTCTGCAGTGTCTCTTAAGGATGACAAGCTAGATGGCAGCGCTCAGCTGCAATCCAGCCTGTCATTAGAATGCCATCCCAGCGTGAGAGAATTCTCCTGTGCTCACGGCAAGTGCAGGAGAATTTTCCCACGCTGTCAGTGACGTGCATGAGGTGAGCCGAGTTCATTGAACATGACTAGTGTTGAGCCACCCCCGTAGTGTTCGGGTTCGGTTAGGTTCGTGGAACACCGGGATGTTCGTGGAACTGTTCGTCGAACACCTTAGAACACTGTCGAACACCGTCGAACACCATTAAAATCAATGGCAGGCAAACAAAAACACATAGAAAACACCTTCAAAGGTGTCCAAAAGCTGACAAACTGCTCAGAAGACACTCTCTTTAAAAAAAACGGCCGGCAATTCAGCATCGGTACACGACAATTTAGAACAGAAAGAATAGAGCAGCACACATAGATTAGATAGATAGAAACATGTCAGTCACATATATAAGAAGTACAGTGACAGTGTTGGTTACTGTACTTGTCATTTAGTGTTAAAGGATTTATTAAAAAAAATAATAGTGTTTTTATGCACCGTCTCTTTAAAAAAGCCGGCCGCCAATTCAGCATCGGTACCCGACAATTTAGAACAGAAAGAAGAGAGCACCACACATAGATTAGACAGATAGAAACATGTCAGTCACATATATAATAAGTACAGTGACAGTGTTGATTACTGTACTTGTCATATAGTGTTAAAATAAAGGATTTATTAAAAAAAAATTGGCGTGGGGTTCCCTGTAATTTTAGTCTCTAGCGGAGGTTAAGCAGACGACTGGGGCAGATGTTTGAAGCCTGGGAAGGGGGTAATACCCACGGAGCGTCCCAGGCTGCTAATATCAGCCCCCAACTGAATACCTAGCCATTATTAGATATTAAAATGGGGGATCCCCCAAAAAAATGACGTGCGGTCCCCCCTATTTTAATAGCTAGCAAAGGCTAGGCAGACAGCTGGGGGCTGATATTAATAGCCCAGGAAGGGTGCCATGAATTTTGGCCCCCTCCCAGGCTAGAAACACCAGCCATCAGCCGCCCCAGAAAAGGCGCATCCATAGGATGCGCCAATTCTGGCTCTTAGCCTCGCTCTTCCCACTGACCTGTAGCAGTGGCAGTGGGGTAATAGGGTTGGGGTTGATGTCAGCTTATAATGCCAGCTGACATCAAGCCCAGGTTAGTAATGGAGAGGCGTCTATAAGACACCCCCATTACTAACCCCATAGTCAAAGTAAAAAAAAAACACAAACACCCAGAATAAAGTCCTTTAATTGAAATAAACACACAATTTTTTAATATTCTAAATTAAACGATACTTACAATCACGCCCATTCCAGCTGAAGCCAGCGATCTCCTGCAATAAAAATAAAATAATAAAGCAACCTCATCCTTACCTTTCCATGGTTCCCAGGATGGCTCTAGCTCTTCTACATTGACATGAGAGGCTGGATCTCCTGATGGAGAAGCCAGGGCCCACCTGTGGATACTCTGGTTGGACCGTCCAACCCTAACAAGAAGCAGTCCTGGTTAAGAAAAGTGTGTGGTAGGTTCCCGGACACTCTATGGCTCCTTTTTTACTGAGGTGGAAACCCACGCAAACACGGGGAGAACATACAAAATCCTTCTGGCTAACCACTGAGCCAATGTGCTGCCGTTCACCCTCTGATATCTAACAGGCTGGAGAAACTTGCACCTACTGCCACTCTATCTTCAGCTCCTTTGTGAGAAACTAAATGTATTTGGGCAGCCACTCAGTCTACCAAATAGAATTCCTGAGAAGGAAATTGGGGATGGCTTCACTACTGGTACTGGGGACAGTGCTAATACCATGGCTTTGTACCATAGTTCACTGGAAATATTACAGGCTGGTAGGAGGCAAGCAGATTCCCACAAAAAAAGTACCAGCAGTAATGTTCAGGGACCCTTGCTTGTGGAAGGCGGAGACGATACCAGGAGAAATAGTGGCGGCTGGGAACCGAGTATGGACACCCGGCCGCCGCCGTCGCCATTAGGGTGTGAAAAGCTTCCGTCTCCATGAGCCTAAAAGGACACATTTTAAGTGCAAGCATCTGCCCAGAAATCTGGCAGTTTACTATTGTGGGTGGGTGGGGGGCTGGCTGCATACTTGTGCTTGCATTCCAAGTAACATAAAACTAAGCAGATGGTGGCCTCTGTCATCATCATGGCCTCTCCTCGGCACTATGATCTCTCCCTATGGAGAAGCCAGGGCCCACCGGAGGAGTCTCCGGTTCTCTGATGGGCCCGTCCAACCCTGCCGAGAAGCAGCCCTGGCTAAGAAAAATGTGTGGGTGTGGGAAGGTTCATGGACGCTTTATGGCTGCTTTTTTTAATGTGGATTGGACGTGCTTAATTGCATGTTATTTCTCAAACCGCATGCAGATCAGGCCATTGCCCAACTCTGTAGTCATGAAATTAAAGGGCAAAGAAAGATGTTTGTGTGTCGAAGTACCACCGACAAGTGCGAGCTGATGTTGGATGGGCTGCCATTGATTATGTGACAAGTAGTGTTGAGCCACCCCCGTAGTGTTCGAGTTCGGTTCGGTTCGTCGAACACCCGTGTGTTCGCCGAACTGTTCGTCGAACACCTTCGAACACCGTTAAAACCAATGGCAGGCAAACAAAAACACATAGACACACATAGAAAACACCTTCAAAAGGTGTCCAAAAGCTGACAAACTGCTCAGAAGACACAACTAACACATGGAAAAGTGACAAGTACATATAGTCATGCGAAAAGAAAAGAGGTGGAGGAGTAAAAGGAGGGGGAGACACAGATATAGGCATGTCATGCCCTTCTAAAATCCAAAAGATGAGAAGCCGAGACGGCCAGTCCGCTCCTGCCCGTGCCACCTCCGTGTCGCCGGGTTTGTGCCAGAGCCGCGGTGAACCCTGACGGCCAGCCCCCCTCTCCCAATACTGGTGCCTGTCCGCTGGTGGGTCGAGAGAGCCCCCCTGTGGTGGAGGCAGCTCTAAGCTTTTTAATTTAAATTGTCCCTCTAATTTGAATGAATACACTTTAAATCCATTTACAAGGATCTATTGGAGGGCAAGTCTCATGCCAGCAGCCGCGTAATTCCAGCTCCAGTAGCATCCACTAAAGCTGCTGCAGTTAAAAAGCTTTTATAAGGATGGAGCTCGGCTGTCCACCGCAAGGCATCCTAGTGCCAGTCCCAGCCCCTATGCCTTGGGGTGCCTCCTGATGCTCTTCACTAAGTATCCCGTGGTCCCGAAGCATTTCCTTTGAAAAAATTAAGTGTCCAAACTACAGGTGGTGTAGCTTGCTTAACAGCCGGGATAATCCGCTGACTAGCAGACACTGCTACTAGGCACAAAGTATTTCCTGGGCTAGATGCAGTTAAAAATTTGTAAGTAGATACTCTCGTTGGATGCTGAGAAAGCATTCCATAGAGTCTCCTGGCACGCCATATATGATTCTCTTAAACAGCTTGGGGTAGGGGTCTAGGGGACCCTTTTATAGCCAAAATCACGGCCCTGTATCACAATACGTCACCTAGGCTGAAGATAAATGGAACTGTAGCACCGGAGGGCTCGGTTGCTACAGACGTATTGCACCTCACCCAGAGGTGTGATATCTCACTCTCAGATAAGGATGGAGTGTGGATCAGGACCCGACACCTGCATGCATTACACCACATTGCCGTGGGGCAGGGCGACCAATATGCCCCTGAGATGGGCACGACAGTCCCTGTCCCTGGCTGGAGTGGGGGGAGGGAACACTGAGGAAGGGGAACCCTGCAGTGCAGGAGCAGGGAGGAAGCAGTTCCTGGGTGCATTGAGAAGGGAGTATAAAAGGTGGGCACCATCTTAGTTCAGTGCAGAGAAGTCTGAGCAGAAGTGGCAGGGAGCAGGGGCTCTGCATGAGCTCTGCTCCGGAGGCGGGCCTAGTAACAGAGGCCCAGGCCTGCAAGAGGGAGAAGGAAGGAAGAGGAGCGGAGAAGGCTCCAGGAACGAGGAATGAAGGGATCCCAGGGGTGCGGACGGGCGAGTCGCCACCGCACGCCCGAATCCACCTGTGTGGAGGGGTCAGGCCAAAGGGGGAGACCGGTCCCCGAACTAGTGGAGGCAGGAAACGACCCTCAGCTAGAAACCGGAGGCTCTGACATTTTATGTGGCGCAGCCCCTTGCTCCACCCGCTAGGAAGGCACCACATAGGGTCAGGGAAACTGGCGCCAAGTTTACCAAGAGGAGGCCCGAGGCAGCCGGACAGAAGTGTTGGTAAGAAAGGCCAGACAAAGGACACACAAAGGGGGTCCTGTGAAGCGCTCCAAAGTTATCTGGGAGTTGTCTGAGCCCCTCACCTGGTGAGCACAGTACGACGTGGGCAGCCGTTACCTGCAGACGTGGTCTGGATAATAAGAACTGTGAGTAAAGGCCCTGAACTGCATCACTGACTCCGTGTCGTTACTGCTGCTGCCCTGCACCATCACCCCCATCCTCCGCATACACTGCCCTGAGGCTATACTCCTCCCGTGGGGAGTTATGCTACGCTCTGCTGCACCCACAACACCAGCCTTAGCGGTCTGCCCTGTAGCGGCGGTTCACTCTGACCGCAATCCACGGGTGGCGTAGTCGGACATTTAAACATCAAAACCACATAAATAGTTCCGCCACTGGTTTGACCGCCCTGAGCCACGGAACCGGATCGCCGCCATGAAGACTACAACCACCAGCATCCACCAAAAAGGGTCCGGCTCCGGGTGTCCCAAGGCCCAGGGGGTGCGTCAGAACATTTTCATCACCTTTCACAATCACCAATGGGACAAGGCAGGGATGTCCTCTGTCCCCTCTCTTATACATCCTAGTGACGGAGCACCTGCTCTCATCAATTCGCCATAACCCCAATATTAGGTGGATTGAGGTGGCAGGCACCGAGTACAAGTGCTCTCTATTTGCTGATGATGTCCTAGTATATATCACTCAATCACATATATCCATCCCTGCTGTTATGGCTGAAATAGATCACTTTGTTACATGGTAAAATTTTAAAATCAATGCAGCGAAGTCTGAGGCCCTCGATGTCTCCCTCCCTAAATCCATATAGGATTCCATCCAGTCCAACTTTCCCTTTGCCTGGCCCTCACAGGGTATCAAATACTTAGGAATTCCTATTCATAGAGACCTCTCCCATCTATGTTATCTTAATTTTGGGCCCTTTATTGAACAATTCCATACAGACCACGGTTGGCAAGTTAGAACTGTAAGATTCACTACGTGAACCACTGGTGTTTTGTGGAAAAGCACATGTACACCGCGTTCCAAATTATTATGCAAAAAGTGTTTAGGAGTGATAAGGGAAGAATTTGTTTGTTTGTCAGTTAAACTCATTGATGGTGATGTGTGTCAGGGCTCTTTATATCACTGTAAGCAATTGCAGACACCTGTGCTAATTAGTTTGGCAGGTGTGTCCAATGAAAGGCAAGACTACTTAAGAAGGCTCTCTCACATTATTAAGCAGCCTACATTTTCTGCCAAAATGGGAAAGAAAAAGGATGTGTCGGCTGCTGAGAAGCAACAAATTGTGGAGTGTTTAGGTCAAGGCATGACTACAATCAACATTGTGCGATGATCAGGATGAAGTGTCTTGGCAATCAAGAAGTATGTAGCTGATTCACAGTACACACGTGTGCGTGCTGATAAGGGCAAATTGAGGACTCTTTCCTACAGGCAATTACGTCAGGTTGAAAGTGCAGCGGCAAAAAAGCCTTGTCATAGCAGCAGACAAGTTTTTGAAGCTGCTTGTGCCTCCAACGTCCCCCGAACAACAAGATGCAGGGTCCTTCAGAGGTTTGCAGCTGTGCATATGCCATCCTGTCGACCTCCTCTATCCACTTCACACAAGCAGAAACGGCTCCAGTGGGCCAAACATTACATGAAGACTGATTTCAAAACTGTTTTGTTCACGGATGAGTGCCGTGCAGCGCTCGATGGTCCAGATGAATGGAGTGGAGGATGGCTGGTTGATGGACACCCCACGCAAACACGGCTACAGCGCCAACAAGGAGGAGGTGGAGTAATGTTTTGGGCTGGAATCATGGGGAGAGAGATTGTCGGCCCCTTTAGGATCCCTGAAGGCGCTAAAGATGAACTCCATAATGTATGTGGATTTTCTCAAACAGCACTTCCTGCCATGGTTCAAGAAGAAGACCGTGTATTTCACAGCAAGATCATTTTTCTGCATGATAATGCACCATCTCATGCTGCACATAAAACATCTGCATCTCTGGCTGATATGGGCATAAAAGGGGACAAACTTATGGTGTGACCCCCATGCTCCCCTGACCTCTACCCCATTCAGAACCTTTGGAGCATCATTAAAAGGAGTGTCTATGATGGCGGGAGGCAGTTCACATCTAAGCAACAGCTCTGGGAGGGTATTCTGTCCTCATGCAAAACAATTGAAGCAGAAACCATCCAAAACCTGACAAATTCAATGGACGAGAGAGTTCAGAAGCTCCTTTCGAACAAGGGGTCCTATGTGAAAATGTAACATCACCTAGAATAAAGTTTTGAGTTGAAAACTGTTTGATTTCAGTTTCTAACAACCTGCTAATGCTTATAATTTCAAAAATGACCATTTTTTTGGTCTTTATTAAAATGAAAAGGTTGATCGAAAAGTTTGGGGGATCTAAGAGTGTGGCAACCCAGTAGTCATGATTACTTCGAATTCTGACAATATGAGGGTCATGCTGCAGGTAGTGCAGCAAGAAGGCACTTATGTGTCTTGCGCATCTCGGAGCCCCAAAATTATTTTCCGGGCTAGATGCAGCTAAAAATTATTTTTAATTTTAAATCTGGTGAAGCTTATTATAGATGGCCTAATAGGATCAGTGCTGCACACTGCTACAAAGCCCAAATTATTTTCCAGTCAAGATACAGATAAACATGATTAGTAATTTGAAAGCTTAAAACGGTTGGTAGGGTGATTTTAACCAATCATCAAGCTTTTACTCTCCCCAGGATGACACAGGGGTAGAAAAGTCGTTTCGGATCCATGATTTGTTCATCTTTATGAACGTGAGTCTGTCTACATTATCAGTGGAGAGCCGCGTGCGCTTATCTGTCAGCACACCACCAGCAGCGCTGAACACACGTTCAGACAGAACGCTGGCTGCGGGGCATGACAAGATCTCCAAGGCGTAAGTGGCTAGCTCCGGCCATTTATCCAGATTGGAAGCCCAAAAAGAGCAAGGGTCCAGTGACACAGTCGTGGCTTCAATGTTTACTTGGAGATACTCCTGTACCATCGTCTCTAGGCGTTGACTATGTGTCAGACTTCTTGTCTCCTGTGGCCTTGCAAAGGATGGGCTAAAAAAGTGGTGAAATGATTCCGCAAAATTGATGTTACCAGCAGATACTGTGGTTCTGTTACGGTTTGAGTGCTGAACACTTGACGGTCCCACGGTTGGCAAGTTGGAACTGTGAGATTCACTACGTGCACCACTGGTATTTTGTGGAAAAGCACATGTAAGATTCTGCAACAGTCTCTGCTGATACTCCTGCATGCGTGCATTCCTTTCTATGGCAGGAATAATTTCTGCAAATTTAGTTTTGTACCGGGGATCTAACAGTGTGGCAACCCAGTAGTCAGGATTATTTCTAATTCTCACAATTCGAGGGTCATGTTGCAGGTAGTGCAGCAAGAAGGCACTCATGTGTGTTGCGCATCCAGGAGCACCAAGTCGCTGTTGTGTTGGTGGCGAGGTAGCAATCATGCTTCCTTCCTCTGTCCTCTCCCCCCAACCTCGCACAACAGAAATGTGATCAAGGTCTCCCTCATCTGATGAGTCTTCCATCAGTTCGTCCTCCACTTCTTCCTGGGCTCCTGCACCTTCCTCACTAGTTTGGCTGCTACCATGCGCCCTGGTAAAATCATCTCCCCCACCCTCACATGCCTGCCGCCTTGGTGCTGCCGACCGTCTGGACCTTGCAGATGTTAGCCCTTCCGCATACAACTCCTCCTCCTCTACTTCCTCCACCTCCTCTTGTGCCACCACCTGACTCCGAATTCTGTTTAACATGTGCTCCAGCATGTAAATCACCGGAATAGTCATGCTGATAATGGCATCGTCAGCACTAAACATCTTCGTCGCCATTTCAAAACTGTGCAGAAGGGTGCATAGGTCCCTGATCTGAGACCACTCCTCCAGCGTGATTTGCCCCACCTCTGAATCTCGTTGGCCCAGGCTATACGTCAGAACGTATTGCACCAGGGCTTGTCGGTGCTGCCACAGTCGCTGCAACATGTGCAGAGTTGAATTCCACCGGGTAGGCACATCGCATTTTAGCCGGTGAAGTGGCAGGCCCAACGACTTCTGTAGAGATGTAAGTCGCTGAGCTGCGGGATGCGAACGGCGGAAGTGAGCACACAGCGACCGTGCCCTCTGCAGAAGGCCATCTAGTCTGGGATAGTGGGCTAAAAATTGCTGGACAACCAGGTTCAACACGTGAGCCATACAAGGCACGTGTGTGACATTGCCCCGGCGAAGGGCCGCACCCAGGTTTGCAGCATTGTCGCACACGGCCTTCCCTGGTTTCAGGTCCAGTGGAGACAACCATTCATGAAATTGGTTCTCCAGAGCTGACCACAACTCCTCAGCTGTGTGACTCACATTTCCCAGACATTTCAATGTAAAAACCGCCTGATGACGTTGAGCCCTACTGCCAGCATAGTAAGGAGGTGTGCAGGATCCCTTCTGCGCAGTTAGAAAGCTTGTGGCATGACCAGACAGGCTTTGGGTGCAGGTGGAAGACCGAGAGGAGGTTGAGGAGGCAGAAGCAGTGGAGGAAAAATGACATAAAGAGGATTGACGCACAACTCGTGGGGACGGCAAGACTTGGACAGCAGCCCCTTGTCCTGCTGTCACCATAGTTACACAGTGCCCAGTCAGCGACATGTAACGCCCCTGTCCATGCCTACTCGTCCAAGTGTCTGTGGTGAAATGCACCCTGTCACACACAGAGTTTCTCAAAGAAGCGGTGATGTTGTGTGCGACATGCTGGTGGAGCGCAGGCACACCTTTCTTTGAGAAGTAGTGCCGACTGGGCATCTGGTACTGGGGCACTGCGACGGACATAAGGTCTCGAAAATCCTCTGTGTCCACCAGGCGGAAAGGCAGCATTTCTGTAGCCAAGAGCTTGCAGATGGTGAAATTCAACCTCTTAGCTTTCTCATGGCTAGGAGGAAATGGTCTTTTACTTGTCCACATCTGAGGGACCGAGGGCTGGCTATTGTGCTTAGACGGGGTTGATAAGGGTGTCCCCGGCAAACTGCCGGTCTGTGAGGAAGATGCAGGCGGACATGTTAGGTTGCCTTGATCCAAAGGTGGTGCTATCGATGTCGGACAGCGCTCAAGACCAGCTGGTGTTACCACCTCCAAAGAAAATGATGACCTGCCAATCACGCTGGCTGTTGCGGGTAAAGAGGTGGCAGGTCTGCGCCCCAAAACAGGTGTGACTGCTGTCCCCCCAGTCACAGAGGATGAAGAGGCCGCGGATGCACAAGATATGGCAGACGGTGGTTGGCCCGGCCGGCTAGACCGCATTGTAGCACACTGAGCTTCCCACTGCAACTTATGCTTCATGTCCATGTGCCAGTTCATGCATGAAGTACTCAAACTATGTATTTTTTGGCCTCTACTTAGCTTTTGCTGACAAATGTTACAGATAACACGAGTTGGGTCATCTTTATCGATCTGAAAAAATGCCCAGGCTATGCAAGGCTTAGCACCCATGCGACCTGAAGAGCCACCACGACTTGTGGTGAGAGGCAGAGTTGTGTTTGAGGATGCAGTTGTTGACGTGCTTCCAGTACTACGTCTCTGTCCAGGAAGGCGCAACCTGACCTCGTCGTCACTAGCATCTTCCTCCACCTCCTCTGCTGACCTCATCTCTTGGCTGACTGTGGGTTGACAGTAAGTGGGATCTCCGACCTCATCATCATCACCCTGTGCGTTATCACACCCGTCGTCCTCAGAGCCAACCTGTTCCTGCCCTGACAAAAAACTAAAGTTGTCGCTCCAATCAGGTATTTGAGTCTTATCATCGTCTTCCTCATTGTCTCCACCAACAGGAGTTACAGTTTGGGAATGAGGGTCTACATTATGGTCAGAACCTTCTGCGTCTGGTCCTGGATCCGACTCATAAAGATTCTGGGCATCAGTGCAGATCATTTCCTCGTCTGGATTCACAGAAGCGCTGGAGTCGACCTCTGATTCCCAGGCTATAGTATGAGTAAACAGCTCTGCAGACTCAACCATCTGTTCTACCTCATACTCAGACGGGCAGCTGGAGATTTGGGAGCTGTGAGGAAGCAAGTGCGATTTGGGTGACACCTTTGAGGACTGGAGTATTTGTGATGTTGAAGTTGATGTGGAGGAGAGCCCACTTAAAGGAGCACTTGATATCCGTTGAAGCACCTGCTGTTTTTGTGCCTCATCTGGAATTTGTAGCGATTGACGTGGCCGTAAGAAAGGGATCTTATCACATTGTCCGCTAAAAGAAGTAGACATTTTAGTTTGGCTGGAAGATGGTCTTTCTTCTGCACCTACCCCACGGACACAACCTTTTTTCCCCTTCCCAACACGCCTATTCCCCTTTCCACCAGCAGCAGGCCTTTTTCCACTCATTTTGGTGGTTAACTAATTCACAACTCTGGAGTTGTTTGCACAAAAAAACAATGGATGGTAACCGAGCAGAGCTGAGTGGCCAAACTGTGGTATTAGGCCAAAACTATTGGCTGGGTTAGATGCAGAAAAAAATTATTTTTAATTTGCAACCTGATGGAGGTCAGTATAGATGGACTAATAGACCAAGTCCCACACACCACTAGAAGCCCAAATATTTTTTCAGAGCTAGATGCAGAAAAAAATTATTTTTAATTTGCAACCTGATGGAGGTCAGTATAGATGGACTAATAGACCAAGTCCCACACACCGCTAGAAGCCCAAATATTTTTTCAGAGCTAGATGCAGAAATTTTTTTTATTCAATTTGCAACCTGATGGAGGTCAGTATAGATGGACTAATAGACCAAGTCCCACACACTGCTAGAAGCCCAAATATTTTTTCAGAGCTAGATGCAGAAAAAAATTATTTTTAATTTGCAACCTGATGGAGGTCAGTATAGATGGACTAATAGACCAAGTCCCACACACTGCTAGAAGCCCAAATATTTTTTCAGAGCTAGATGCAGAAAAAAAATATTTTTAATTTGCAACCTGATGGAGGTCAGTATAGATGGACTAATAGAACAAGTCCCACACGCTGCTAGAAGCCCAAATATTTTTTCAGAGATAAATGAAGAAAAAAATTATTTTTAATTTGCAACCTGATGGAGGTCAGTATAGATGGACTAATAGACCAAGTCCCACACACTGCTAGAAGCCCAAATATTTTTTCAGAGCTAGATGCAGAAAAAAATTATTTTTAATTTGCAACCTGATGGAGGTCAGTATAGATGGACTAATAGACCAAGTCCCACACACCGCTAGAAGCCCAAATATTTTTTCAGAGCTAGATGCAGAAAAAAATTATATTCAATTTGCAACCTGCTGGAGGTCAGTATAGAAGGACTAATAGAACAAGTCCCACACACTGCTAGAAGCCCAAATATTTTTTCAGAGCTAAATGAAGAAAAAAATTATTTTTAATTTGCAACCTGATGGAGATCAGTATAGATGGACTAATAGACCAAGTCCCACACACTGCTAGAAGCCCAAATATTTTTTCAGAGCTAGATGCAGAAAAAAATTATATTCAGTTTGCAACCTGATGGAGGTCAGTATAGATGGACTAATAGAATGATGCTATGCCCAAAAGATTTTACTTCACTAGGTGCAGTAAAAAAATTGGTATTCTATACACAGGTGGTATATCTTGCAACACAGATAGGCTACTCCACTGACTAACACACTCTGCAATAGGCCAAAAAGGATTAGCTTTGCTAGATTCAGCCAAATGCTGTGAAAAAAACTTGCACAGCACTGGCACAGACCTGCCTGGCAAAAACTGATAGGAACTGATGTAACCTAGTCCTGAAAAGGACTCCAATTACAATTAGTCTTTACTCCCACAATCTATCTATTTAAGAGCACAGACCTGCCTGATAAAAGTCGTAGGAAATGCTGTAACCTAGTCCTTAAAAGGACTGCAATCACAACTATTCCCTACTCCCAAGCTATCTGTATATTTGTGCGAAAATTGGCTTGAAATTAACAAGGTATAGCGCACACAGCAACAGCGGTGCCGTCTAACACGCAGCTGCAGCAGTGAGAAAATGGTGGCGACGGGGAAAATGGCTTGGTCTTATAGGGCAAGGACATGTGACATACACTGCCAATCACACATGCCCTTGCTTGTGTGAAAAAAAGCACTTCGCTCCATGTGTGCGCTGCTGATAGGCTGACAGATTGCACCTCCCCACTGCAAATGCGGGAAAGAGAAAAAAAAATGGAGATCTTCATTGTTCCTGCAGAGATCCATCCCCTGCCCCTCCCCCCGCCCCGCTGTACACTCAAACTGCGTATTAACATTAATTTTCATCATTACTGAGAAAAAATCCAGTTATGATTTTGGTGCACGAACAGTTATCGAACATAACCTCGAACAGCCGAATTTTTCTCAAATTGTTCGTGTTCGCCGACCGGCTCGAACATCGCCCAAAACAGCTCGAATTTGAGATTGGCGAACAGTTCGAGTAGAACAACGCTCATCTCTAGTGACAAGCTGCATTAGAGGACTTCCTGGGCGAAATGACAGCAGGAGTAGATACAGTTTCCCAAGTCCTTTCACCGAGCTAAAGAATATGGCTGTGGTGAAATACAACTCTCACTGACAAGCTGTGGACTGGCTCTATATCGTCCCTGGCCACATTCACCTGTCCACGTGTTTGTGGTTAGGTGGTCCTTCCCAGTAAGTGCACTGGGGAGGGCACAGGTAATGTTATGGGACCCGCGCTTGTGGAAGTTGGAGACGATACCGGGAGAAATAGTGGTGGCTGGGGACCAAGTATGGACACCCGGCCGCCACCATGAGGTTGTGAAAAGCTTCCGCCTCCACAAGCCTAAAAGGCCACATTTAAAATGCAAGCAGCTGTCAAAAATTTGGCAGTATAGTCCAGCCCATGGGTGGGTGGCCGCATACTTGCTCTTGCATTCCAAGGAATGGGGGAGAGACAACTGAATGCTGCGCTAGGACAAGGATGTAGACGGTGATTGTTGAAAGTCTGCAACGACAGAGGCATCTTCGCATGCACCAGGGATCACTTGTGATGGGCACACTTTTAGGCAGTGACTGGGGAGTCAGAGATGCTTCCACTGGTCTTCCCCATGCTGTTCCCATGTCTTTTCAGCACTGTATGCATGTTTTTGATGATGTGTCACACACCACATGGCCAGATAAGGTTGTAAAATGTTAAAATTACATTTCCCAGTGAATTCATTTGTCTTGGTTGAAAGAAATACAAAAGTGCAAAAACGCATTAAAAATGCTACGTGTGAACATAGCCCAAGGTGTAGTGAAGCATTTTTGTTTTTGTTTGTTTATTTTGCCTTATATACAAGTCATTACTCTGGAAAGGATGTTCTTTAACATTTTTCCCAGGAAAATCCATTTTCGTTTTGTTTTTGAATATTTTATTGTGAGTCCGTAAAAGTGGCGTAATACCTCTGACAACATTGTTGACAGCAGTGACCTGGGAGTCAGAAATGCTTCCAGGGGTCTTCCCCATGCTGATCCCATGACATTTGAGAACTGTTCCCATCGATTTGGGCAAATTTTAGGCTCTCTGCAGACTGCCGGGAGTCGCCGGAAAAATGCTCGAGTTTCTCATAGACTTACATTGGGCTCGTTACTCGGTCTGAGCACTCGAACATTCCAATTTGCTCGACTCGAACAACCAGTACCTGAGCATTTTAGTGCTCGCACATCACTAGTGGGCACATCAAATATAGATTTAGTTTAAATTTCTCTTTTGTTCAATGATAAAAATAAGATGGTAACACTTCTAATTTTTAAATAGGAACAGTCACCAAATTTTTGATGTTAAACTGGACACAGGATATAATAGTGACTGCAAAGTGTAATAAAACTTTTATTTTTTAATTTTGCCTCTCCGTTACAGAGATATTAACAATTAAAGTATTTGGGACCTAATGAGTTAAATTTAATTATATCAAAGTGGTTATTATTATTATTATTATTTATATTTATTATTATTTATATTTATTATTATAGTGCCATTTATTCCATTGTGCTTTACATGTAAAAATGGGTGTATACATACTTAAAACAATTACAATAATCTTGAACAATACAAGTCAGTAACTGGTACAAGAGGAGAGAGGACCTTGCCCGCTCACAATCTACAAGTTATTAGATATTTTTCACTGGGGGCATATACTCCTTCTCCCTGTATGAGTTGCCCAATCATAAGCAGGTAGCAGCACAGCAGAAAAAGTACATGTCCTGAAAATAACTTATGTTTCTTAGTTTGTGAAATATAAGGATATAGCTCTAAACTCCTAGTCTAACCTCCTGCATGATTAGAAAGTGTTTTGAAAGTAGATCACAGATATAACATTTTTCAGATAAGGTCTCTGTGGAGAGAGGAGCAGCACAGCTGAATTTAGCTTTGTCACATTATAAACCCTTTATCATCTCTCCTCCTCTCATAGCACTGTCAGCTGTGTTGCACTGCCTCTCCCACACATTGTCTATATGGAGATCAGTCACACTTACAGTGCCTTGAAAAAGTATTCATGCTCTGTGTATTTTTCTACTTTTTTTCATGTTACACCTACAAACATAAATGCATTTATTGGGATTTATGTGATATATCAACACAAAGAAGCAAGTATTTGTGAAGTGTAAAGGAAATGATACATAATTGTCTAATTATTTTAAAAATTTATATCTAAAAAATGTGACATGATTTATAATCAACCCAATAAAATCCTGAGTGACCAATTGTCCCCAGAAGTCACATAATTAGTAAATTGAGTCCACCTGTGTGTAATTTATTCTCAACATAACTACAGTTGTTCTGTGAAGGCCTCATAGGTTTGTTTAACATTAAGGAACAAACTGAATCATGGAAACCAAGGAACATACCAGGAAGGTCAGGGATAAAGTTGTCAAGTAGGGTTAGTCTATAAAAAAATAGCTCAACCTTTGAACACCTCACAAAGAACTGTTCAATCCATCATTCAAAAATGGAAGGAGTATGGCACAATTGAAAACCTACCAAGACATGGCCGTCCACCAAAACTAATGTCCCATGCAAGGAGAGCACTAATTAGAGACACAGCCAAGAGAACCTTAGTAACTTTGAAAAAGCTGCAGAAATCTACAGCTCAGGTGAGAGACTCTGTCCTCAGGACAACAATTTGTCATATACTCCACAAATCTGGCCTTTATTGAAGAGTTGCAAGAAGAAAGCAATTTTTGAAAACAAGCCATAAAAAGTCCAATTTGCAGTTTGCAAAAAGCCATGTGGGGGATACAGCTAGCAGGTGAAAGAAGGTGCTGTGGTCAGACGAGACAAAAGTAGAAGTTTTTGGGATAAATGCAGGAAGCTATGTGTAGCAGAAAACTAAGACTACACATCACCCTGAAAACACCATCCCTCACGTCAAACAAGGTAGTGGAAGCATTATGTTGTGGAAATCCTTTTCTTTAGTAAGGGCAGTGAAGCTGGTCAGAGTTGATGGCAAGAAGGATGAAGCTAAATACAGGGCAGTCCTGGAGGAAAACCTGTTAGAGGCTGCAAATGACTTAAAACTGGGGAGTAGGTTCACCTTCCAACAGTAAAATGGCCCTAAACATACTGCCAGTTACAATGGAATGGTTTAAATTAAAGAATATTTGTGTGTTTGAATGGACCAGTCAAATTCCAGACCTAAATCCCATTGAGAATCTGGGGCAAGACTTGAAAATTGTTGTTTTTAAATGCCCTCCATACTATCTCATTGAGCTATAGCTAGATTACAAAGAAGAATGGGCAAAATTTCAGCATCTAAATTTGCAAAGTTGGTAGAGACATACCATAAAGACTTTCAGCAGTAATGGCAGTGAAAGATGATCATACAAAGTATCACACTACAGGAGGCTAAATGCAAATGCAAGTCACAATTTTCAGATTTATATTTTTTAAATAAATAGGACACCATGTATCATTTACATTAGACTTCAGAAAAAAACTTGCTACTTTGTGTTGGTCTAACACATAAAATCTCAATAAAATACATTTAAGTTTGTGGGTGTAATGTGAAAAAATGTAGAACAGTTCACCCTGTAGGGATAATTTTTTATGGCATTGTGCGGCTGCTGTGCTATAGACAACTTGTACTCGCCCTGCAGTGAGAGTACAAGAACTATTTATCTGTGACATGTAATGATGCCAAGCTTTGTTCCTCCTACTGCAGAGCAATTGATGTGAGCACAATAGACATAAGTGTGATAGATCTCCAAACAGGCAGTGTGGGGGAAGGGGCCGTGACAGTGTGGTGGGAGGGGAAGTGGGGGGGCTGACAGTGCTCTGAGAGAAGTGGAGGTGAAAGAAGGGTTTGTAATGTGATACAGATAACCTCAGCTGCACTTTCTATTCATACACAGGTTAAACAAGAAGATCAGAGTTGTATCATTACATCTCACTGGGTAAACTCTGCTGCACTTTTGATTCATGCACAGGTTAAACCAGAAGATCAGAGTTGTATCATTACATCTCACTGACTGAGAAAACTAAGCTATTATGGTCGTGTGCTCTTTTTCTCCTGAGTGTTGTTACCTGTTTATGATTGGGAAACTGGCAAACTCATATATGGAGAAGTATTAGCCCCCAATGAAAGAAATCACCCACTTGGACTTAACATAAGTTAACTCATTAGGTACAAAATAATTTGATTGGCAATATTTCTGCATCAGAGGGTCGAAATCAAAAAGACAAAGCAAAAAAAGAAGATATTTTATTCTGCTCTGCAACCACATCCAGTGTCCAGTTCAACATGAAAACCTTGGAGAAATTCTTACTTTGCATTTTTACTTTGCAGAAATTTTACCACACCTGCTTAAAACTGCTGCACACTGTTGTATGTTGGAAAATCATTTTAATTAACTTATCATTAAGCATAAAATAACTTTTATTTAGTAAACCCATAATTTCCCTTTATATAAGATGTACAAACTTTCCACCATACTTTCTTGTATATCATTCTGTATTTCCGCGTCTTGTAATACTTTATTCTTGATCCATGTAATGTTAAGTAATATATTTATGAGAAACATATTCCAAAAAGGCAGAAAACTCATATAATTTTATACTCTATTGCTTAAAATAAATTGTGTAAAGAACTTAGTAAACCAAAACCACAGCATCAAAAACAGTGTAATTGTGCAGATATTAAAATTTGAATTCTGAGACTTTATTATTTTCTTTGCTACATTATTACTATGTACAAGCTTAAGGTTATTTTGTCTTCTGCTACTGAAGATTCTAAGGGTCCTGATCGGCAATTATGTGTTATATGTTATGCGTAATAAAATGACAACTCTAACCAAAATATTTATTCAAATAAAATGGATCCATCAGAAGAGAAGATCCAGGGAAGAATCTGTATATTTTTGACTCCATTTCACCCTAAACCACTTTTTTTGCAGATCAAGTCACATTTGTTCAGCCTCAAACTTTGACACAGCAGCTATAACACTCAGCTCTCAAAATGATCATATTGTTATTCAGTACAGCAAAGCATAGAACACCCTGGAAAAATTTAGCATTCTGATCAAAATAATGTCAGTGTTAGTTCAAACTGTATTGATTTAAATGTGGGCTCCTAAAACCAGAACTAAATCATTATTATTTATATAATGTCACTAATCTATTTCATGCCAAGTCTTCCTTAAGTGAACTTCAAACAAGTCAGAAAAAAAATCACATAGGGCTGGAGAAACTACATGGTAACACAGACACACTGATGTGCTGGAAAACGTTCAAGGTCAGACATTTCTAAATCATAGCATATGTCTTTTGGCTTACAGGAGAGAAATAAGCTTAAATAGGAGCATTTAAGGATGCCATAAAGAAGCTTGCTTTTGGCTCAGTAGCAACATTTAAATCTGCAATGAATGTGATTAGAAAAAGAGTCAAGCTTTGTGTATAAATAATAAATGCCACTAA
This sequence comes from Phyllobates terribilis, assembly GCF_046119375.1. Classification (NCBI taxonomy): domain Eukaryota; kingdom Metazoa; phylum Chordata; class Amphibia; order Anura; family Dendrobatidae; genus Phyllobates; species Phyllobates terribilis. The sequence continues at coordinate 291,856,120 of NW_027362761.1, forward strand.
TAGAACTGGAACAAACTAAACGGCACTTACTAGCTACAATACTAGCAATACTGTACCATGTAGGATTTTATTTAATCTATAGCCTCTTTTTCATATGTGGTATTTGGTATTTTTAATAGGTCTCTGTCGTTAACATAGAACTGATGCTCTGAATATAACAAAAATATAATTGTTGCATACTAGTACAGTATTGTCTTTCTCGCTGTGCAGTAGAGATGAGCATATATGTTTATGAGGAATTTAATTCTACTTGAATATTACAAAACTCCATAATCGCCAAAATCCGTATTTTTTTTTTGTAGCTTGCTTTTGTGCAGATTCAGCTAAATGGAGGCCAGTGTAAAGGTTAGTAAAATGTAAAAAAAAAATGTATACTTATCTTACTTTTCACCTCCTCAGCCCATGCGCTTCTCATCATCTGTAATCCAGTCCTCATCGCATTTTCCTATCACTGCCACGAACACAAAATCCCTTTGCCTCTCAACATTAGGCCGGGACTTCCGATTTTGATGAGTTCCTGGACGTTTCAAGATTATAGTGCAAATCGTGATGTCATGATGCTATAACCTTATTTACGCTTGCACACAACTCTCCTGGGCTTCCTCAGAGTCGATAGTTCTGGACTAATGTGAGGAATTCAGCACCTGTAATGGTAATAAGAAGATGCGATGAAGAGGTGAGTGTTATGGTAATCATATGTATTTTTTTAATTTTTCACTTCTTATGTTTATTATGCTCTGGGGTCTAGAAAGACTCCAGATAATAATGAAGGACATTGATTTTGCAGAGAATAACTTGACCGTGAATCAAATCTCCCGGGAAAATCCAGGTGAACCAGCAAATTCAGATTTTTGGCCCTCATCTCCAAATTTATATGGATTAAAAAGATGTGTGTTTTTCTAGGGTATGGTTTCACACCACAGTAATGATTTGGAAAGTCTCTGTTTACACTGGCATGTTTAATTCGGTTGGTCTGTTCCATTATAGGACCATAATAACTAACTTAACTAAAGTGCTAGTTAAGCCAGACATCATTTGCACCCATTACACCCCATTAACTATCATGAGGTTCATTGAGTTTTTGTCTTCGGGTCTGACATTTTACCAGACAAAATAGTGCAGCATTTTTATCAAGCTCAGTGACAGAGCCTCAATTTGATTGTACCACTATATGTCATTAGCCTGTATGTTCCCTCCCTGGCTTAGAAGTAAGAGTGACTTTTGTGTTTGGGTCGCACCTGTCAGCATCATACAGGTGAATATGGTTGGGATTTATGTGTGCTGAGTAGCTAGTAGAGTGATTATAAATATCAGGAGATATTAACCCCCCCTCACAAACACACACACTTGATTCCCACCTTTAGATTGATCCTCAGTCAGAGTTCCACCACCACTGCCAGTTACCCACCAACACGGTTGCCAGAGCCAGCAACACTACTAAGCCTTTGAATGTTGTGCCTAACTCTTCTGGCTTCAAGTCATCCAATTATAAAATCTGATGTTCATTTCATCCAATAGATCAACTAAAAGGCATTATTGTTAAATATCTTCTTTTGCTCCCCAGGTGCTGTTTTGGCTTAGGGGACTAAGGGGCTGGACAGGATTGAAAGACCACTAGTAAAAAATGAAGTGCTATTGCAGTAGAAGAATTGGGCTGTGCAGAACACTGGTTGAAACTCACAATGTCTCTGTCAGAGTGAGACTGAGTGATGGGTCATATATTCTATAATGCTCCCCACTTCCTATCCAATAATACACTTGCTGGTTGTAATGGAATCCAACTATGATCTGCTTTTGGTTGTACTACTGCTCAAAACTCTGGTGCCTGTGATGGCGGTGGAGCTAGTGACTCCAAACCTTTCTGGATACTTCAGAACTGTCACAAATTTGTGGAGCTGTCCCAGAAGGTTGGGATATGTCTTGCATTCAGCTGTATTTGTGTCATATGGTCACAGATAGCATAATAGAATGTTAGAGTTGGAAGGGACCTCGAGGGTCATTATGTCCAACCCCCTGCTCAATGTAGGATTCACTAAACCATCTCAGACAGATGTCTCTCCAGCCTCTGTTTGAAGACGTCCATTGAAGGAGATAGATACAATTAACTATAACAGTGAAGCAGGAATCTGTCAGATCCCTGGCACACCTTTCAGTCTATGTAGGGACTGAAGGTCCTGACAGGACCTTTCAGTTACATGACAGTGTCAGGTTATGTGACTGTCAGTGAATAAGAGAAAAGGTGCAGGGCAAACAGGCAATGTGTGTGTATACAGAGCTACGTGTGTCTATATAGCAGAGCTCAATGTGTATTTATAGCAGAGCTGTGTGTACATAGCAGAGCTGTATTAGTGTATATAGCAGAGCTGAGTGTATGTTGCAGATTTGTCTGCAGGTGTTGATACAACAGAGTATGTTTGGTATGTGTGTCTATTTGCACATTGATGTAACTGCGTGTGTTAATATAGCAGAGTGTGTGTTAATGTAGTAGAGCTACAGTACATGTGTGTGGATGTAGCAGAGATGTGTTTGTGGATGTAACAGAGCTGTGTGTACACTGTGGAGGACATCATACTGTGTTGGTGGTCTGTTGGGGCATCATACTCTGGGGTTTCTATTGGAACATCTTACTGTGATGGAGTTTGTGGGAGCATCATACTGTGAGGAGAGTCTTTGGGGACATTATACTGTGGATGTTTGTGGGAACATAATACGGTGTGTGCTTGTTTGTTGGGGTTATCATACTGTGGGGTTATGGTTTGTGGGAAGCATCATACTTTGTGATGAAGTAGTTTTTAGAGACATCACACTTTGTGATGGTGACCTATCGGGACATGAAACTGAAGAAGAGGATTCCATACTATGTGATAACATTAATTGGCTTCACTAGGAGCAATATTTATTTGTGGGTGCTGTAAGGCAGCATTAGTCATCATAATGTGGGATACTCGCTGCACCGGGTAAATTAGGCACACGTGCAATGTCCTTCCGGTATTTTCTCAATACAGCAGTTTATTATCTTATCATAAACCGCAAATCACACAGTCCTTCTTAGTATATCACCGGCATGTTTACACACTTCACATCCCGGAGTCTCTCAAGTAGCAGACAGGCCCAATTGGCCCAAGTTACAGCCTTCAGCAAGGTAACACTATAGCAATGTCTATATAAGTGTCCATATAACAAAGTGTATTACCTTTGCCGGGTTTTAGCTGCTGCAGTCCATTTAATCCACCACCACTGTGGCTTTAAGGCTTTCCCAGGTGGGGGTCTCTAGCCGTCGTCCCGTCTAAGGCTACTGGAATGTTTCACTCACACCCATCCAGTCGGCGCCTTTCCGGATTCTTCACCAAGCCGCTGCCTTCCAAGGCCACTGGCATCTACACAAGATCCAGGCTCGACCTTTCAGGCTGCCAGGCTTCACTGTATCATGGTGTCCCAAGCACACAGGGAAAAGGCCTCACGCCCAACACACCGAACACACCTGTCACCCATCAAGCAGGGTTTATATATGCATCCCGTGCACACACACACACACATACTGACAGGACCTTGCTGATGTCACAGTCATGTGATCAGACAGACATTCTGTGCGTGCAGGACCTGTGCTATGTCACAGTCATGTGACCAGTCACCTGAGGGGAAAGGTACATGGTCAGGTAAAATACATCCTGGACCATTACCGTAATGCCAGCAAGTCGCTGCATTACAGTGCAAACAGTTGCTGTGATGTGCTACAGTATGCATCCTTGTTGCTTAGTTTTGAAAGCTGGGAGTTATAATAAACTAAGAGCTGCTGTGCAGCTATCAGCTTGTGCCATCTCTGTTGTCAGCTATTCTTACAGTGTAAATGATGAGTTCAGGATGTAGACTGGAAGTTAAGAAGTGGTTCATATGTGAAGAAAGAAGCAAAATTCTCTGATAAGATATAATACAAAGTTCACTTGTACTATTGATTTATACAAATGTTTAAAAAAAAAAAAAAAAAAAAAAAAACAAGCAATGTGAACTGAGGTCTAAGATGGTAGACATGCAAGAAAAAGGAGCATGTTCACACTAGCAAAAAGAAGCAAAACCTACAAAAGACAAAAATATATCTCATACCCTACCATCATTATATATAAATGTAAAGCAAAGTTGCATAATAAATATAGGGTACTTAGTGAACTATTTTTGATCAAAAAAAGTATACAAGCCGTCCCACTAGCGGCAAGGTGACCCTAAATTGGGACGGTACCTATACTGTCTATATTAAAAACCTTACTGTATATCAAAGTTGAAGTAATGCATATAAAAGGGTAGACAAATAGGACCGGGTCCCAACTCCAGACCACCCAGGCCCGTGGTAAGCTACATATATACTAATCAGCTCAACAAAGGGGATGCCACACCCTTAAATTGCACAGAATGCAAACAAGACAAAAAAACAAGCAATGTGAACTGAGGTCTAAGATGGTAGACATGCAAGAATTAGGAGCATGTTCACACTAGCAAAAAGAAGCAAAACCTACAAAAGACAAAAATATATCTCATACCCTACCATCATCATACAAATGTTTGTTGAAATAACCATGACCATTTTATCCCATGACTTGTAAGCTAACCAATAAAACTAATATTCTAGATATGGACAATTTAAGATTTTACTCATGCATTTAAAAAGTTCATCTAACTCTTAAATTGTAGATAATTGACTGTAGAAAAAGCAGAGGCAAACGACAAAATTTTACAAGCCAAGGCTAATTTTTTTACAATGTTATCAGCTGTATGTTCTTCATTCATCTCAGACTAACTAATATTAGCTTTCAAAGTTCTGGTGCCCATGCATCATGAAATACAGCTATTTTACTTAGTACATAGACAGCATTTGGTTTCAAGTGTGTTGGACTCGATCTCGACCACATGTACCTGAAGCTGACTGTCAGCAAGATCTGAGCTTTTTTGCTTATATTAGGTAGTCATAGGTCATTGACCTGAATAAGGTGCCTTTAAAAGACTATTAAACCACATTCAGACTTGAGACATTCGCTGCAGATTTTCAAAATTAATTTCACATAGAATATACACTTCAAAGTGCAATATGATGCACAAAAATGTGATTTTTAAATAAATAATAGTAAAAAATGAATGAAAATAAACAATGCAGTTTTAACCCCTTACATGGACGGCACATGGCGTGTCCCTCCCTTTGGCGCGGGCTCCGGTGATGAGCCCGCACCTTTCGGGGGACATGACAGCTCATCTGATCAGCTGTCATGTGCCCCTAACAGCTGCGGGTGGAATCGTGATCCACTCGCGGCTGTTAACATGTTAAATGCAGCTGTCAATCTCTGACAGCGGCATTTAACATGGCGGCGGCGGAAGGACATCACTAGTCCCGCCCACCGACGTCCGAGTCACAAGACCGCGGGTCGTCAATGGGCAGGCATTACCTGGGATATGCAGGAGACCCCTGCGGTTGTCACTGCCAGGATGCTATGAGCGCCGTCTAGCGGTCGGCGCTCATAGCAAGTGAGCATTTCTGATACACACAGGCAATCTGCTGATCACCTGTGTGTAGAACATGCGATCAGATGATCGCATATTTTAATCACCCATGGAGATTATTGAAGAATTTAAAAAGTAAAAAAAATGTTTTAAAATATATATAAAAAAATATATAAAAATTTAAATCACCCCCCTTTCACCCAATTCAAATAACAATAAAAAGCATCAAAAGTACACATATTTTGTATCACCATGTTCATAATCGCCTGATATATCAATATATAAAAAGAATTAATCCGATCGGTAAACGACATAATAAGAAAAAAAATCAAAACACCAGAATTACGGTTTTTGGTCGCTGCAACATGGCAATAAAATACAATACCGGATGATCAAAACATCGTATCTACCCCAAAATGGCATCAATAAAAACATCAGCTCAGAGCGCAAAAAATAAGCCCACATCTTGCCCCAGATAAAGAAAAATGGAGACTTTTTTTTTTTTTTGCAAACTTTGGATTATTTTTCACCATTTAAATAAAAAATAACCTATACATGTTTGGTATCTAAGAACTCATAATGACCTGGAGAATCATAATGGCAGGTCAGTTTTAGCATTTAGTGCACATGGTTAAAAAAACTTCAAAATACAACTGTGGAATTGCACTTTTTTGGCAATTTCACCGCACTTGGAATTTTTTTCCCGTTTTCCAGTGCACAATATGATAAAACCAATGGTGTCGTTCAAAAGTACAACTTGTTCCACAAAAAATAAGCCCTTACATGGCCAAATTAACCAAAAAATAAAAAGATTATGGCTCTGGGAAGAAGGAGAGCAAAAAAACGAAAATGTAAAAACGGAAAATGGCCTGGGGTGAAGAGGTTAATAAATGACATACCAGATAAAGCATTTACCAAACATCCTGCTTACCCACTATTCAATTAAGGTAGCATGCCATATGACACAATTGTTAATGAATATCACACAACATAAATAGCATAGATGTGTTATGTTAATGACAGTTGGATTTCAATAAAAAATTAGGCTTAACTCATCTTCATTGTGATTAGATATTGTATATCCCAGAATCGGTTATGTTCATACTGATGAGATTTAACTTTGATTTTGCATCAGAAAATTTTCATGCTGTTTTTTGAGCCATAGTTTTAAAAAATGCTGTAGAAATAAGTAGCATGTTATTTCCACAGATTCCTCACTAAAAACAGAGATTGCAATCTATTAAAAGATAAGGGGAGCTTATCCTTGCATGCACTTAAAACAACGTATTCTTGGCTCAATTGTTGCAGTAATTCAGGGTTCAGCTTGGATTTCAGCAGCAGAAATTACCTAATCCATGTGAAAATATCCTTTTTTAGTTCCGAACATGTGCCAATTCATATATAGCAGTAGAAAGAACTTGGCGTCAGTTACCAGTTGCAAGTTAAATGAGTTTATTGTTACATAATGCAAGAATATAACATGCAATGTTTCTGCCATCTCACGCGACCTTTACCAAACATCAGAAAGCAGATGGATCGATGGTATGTTAGTTTTCACATAAGTGGCCTGGCAGGTATATTAATATGTACAGAGCCATTAGCACCTTAATATTACTACTACTATTTCCAACAAACCACTTGCATTAAGAACAACCTACCACCAATCTATTCCAATTCTATGTTTATTGTAGGCAAGATGAAATAACCAAATCATCACATGTTATAGCCTTGGTTTGTGTAACAATTGGGTTCTGAGTTCTTTAAATTTTATTAGAAGGGATTGGGACTCTATACAAGCACCAGAATCTTCTTTTTCATTAGGTTATATAGTAAAGCGAATGGTGTCATTGAAAACTACAACTGATCCAGCTAAAAACAGTCCATTAAACTGCTATGCTTGTTTCTAGCTTCAACCTTGTCAACAGTTTAAGGGTGACTTAGATGATTTAATAATTCTCTCCTATGGCTAAACGACTAGTCATTTTGTGCCAATATGAATGATTAAATGCTATGTATTTTAAATATTAACAAAGATCATTGCAATTACAACTAGAAGAACTGGAGGTCTAGTTATCAAAGCAGCTGTACAACTCCAGAATTCATTCAGGTTCTGGCATTTTGTTATGAAAAGTTAATTTATATATCAATATTGATGACTCCCCAAGCTATCAATCGTATCAATTGCTATCATAATTGTGATTTTTTTAAATTAATGTAATGAAGTTTACCCATTTTTTACTCTATTTTCTGGCATCTGTTTTGCTCCTTTTTTTGTTACAGTATGTTGGTGCTCTATAGAATTCTTAGTCCATATGCATTTATAATACTAGGCAATTGCAGCCTCCATGATTGGTAGGCATGTGAGTGGTAGTTTCACCAATATTTTCCACCTGTGCTGCTTCAGCTTTTATCATGGCCCGCTGCATCCTGCAGTGAATTTAATATTGTGTTTTATTCTTGGTAAATATGGCTGCCTCATTATTGATGCCTTTTTAAAATAACAGCTCATTGACAGACTTTTCATTTTTTTTTTCATTAAAAAGTGATCCAAAAATTAATAATCTTAGTCATTTGTGGTTAGACAGACTGTTCTGTGCAGAACAATGACAAAAGCTGACAGTGTCACTGCCAGAGGTAACATCATTCTGCTGTAACTAAGATTCAAAATAAGCCATGTATTACATAATGCTCTCCATTTCCGGTCCATTAAAATATTTAACAGAGGAAAGGAGGCAAAGTGTGAGCTGTATTGTATAATACCATTACCTGAACTGCTTTTGCCAGTAGTGGTCTAGCTTCTGCTGCTGCTAGCAGCTCTCACATTAACAGCTATGGTATGTTTTTAGTGTTTCTATTACAATACTAGTCCATTGCTTTTGACTTTTTTGTCTACCATACATTCTTTATAACACTATTATTCACTTTTTACAATCAATTCAACCCAAATTATTCCACCCTTGCCAAGAAGGATAGAACAAGATATGTCAAGTGGGTGTGTTGTGTATGATTGTCAAATTGCACAAACAAAACAGATGTGCAAAAACAGACATTTAGAGTTATATGCCTATATATTTCCTAAAAATAAGATATATTTAATATATAAGATAAAAGTATATTTCCTAAAAATAACAGAATAAAAAATGTGAGATAGCTACATGTCCAAAAAAGCCAGCACCTGTGAATAAGTATTGCTGTGGGTGTAAAACGTGAATATTAAATCAGATGTGCAGAAAAAAATAGAGGTATGCACACTTTTTGAGTTATACAGTCACAGTTATATGTTTGAATTTTGGGGAATTTTCTTTTATATTTTTTGAAAAAGATTATTTACCCTCCACCAAAATAAATAAAACAAGAAACGCAAACATTTAGTACAGTCCTTTGTGAAAAGCAAGCATGCCTTCTCTAACTGACTATAATTAGTGATGATGAGCGAACGTGCTCGCCACTGCTCGGTACTCGCCCAAGCATCACTGTGGTTGACGACCTTGGCGCTTGGCGAGTATTTCCGGGTTGCTGGGGTGGAAACTTGGGTCCCCTCCCTGCATGTTTGGCGCTCTTTAGAGAGTCAATGAACATGCAGGGATTGCCTGCCATGCACTGTAATGCCATAGCCATGTTGATTGTGGGCATTACAGTGATTGGCTGGCCGCACAGCATCATCAGGTGTATATAAGACCGGGCGCCGCCATGCTAGTCACAGTCTACCATGGAATCAGGCAGAGTAGGGAGAGCTGCTGCTGCATCAGGGAGAGATTTGCTTGTTTATAGTTACTATAGGTATTCCACAACATATATCTATATCCATCTGAACTAACAGTCCTTCTGAGGACTAATCTAGCTGCATATAATCAGTGCTAGGTAGGCCTGCAGTGTATGATACAGCATAAGAGGGTCCATTGAACATCCTGTCTGCTGCTGCTGTAATAATTGCAGATATGTCTAGACATTAAAAGGCCACTTTTTTTTTTATCTTAATCCTGGTCATTTGCTTAAAAAGCAATCCAGAGTACAACATTTTTCTGCTCCATTTTCTTGTTCTCACTGCAGAATAGAGCCAGATCTGTTCCATATTTCAGCAATAAAATCCAGAAATTTGAACTGAACGTGTAAAATATTGGCCTCTTTTTCCATTCTGTGGCAGTGTGTCGGTGAAGCTATTCACACTAGGTCTCTGTGTAGAATAATATTAGTAAATTACAAGCCTACTATTTAAAATCGTGGTTCTCTGTCAGATATATCATCTATAAGACTGTTCAAAAATCAAACATTTCTCCCATTTTCATTCCGTTGCAGTGTGTCGGTCAAGCTATTCACACTCGGTGTCTGTGAAGAACAGTAAGAGCAAACTACAGTCCTGCTATTTAAAATTGTGGTTCTCTGTCAGACGTATCACATATAACTGTGTTCCAAAATCAGCCATTTCTCGTAAACGTGGAAAATATTGTCCTCCATTAAAAATGGGCAAGGTGCATGTCAAGGGACGGGGAAGTGGACGTGATGGTGAAGGTGCATGCAAAGGACATGGACGTAGACAAGCTGAAATTGTGCCACAACAAATACCCATATCTTGTCGCTCGACCTTCCTGTCCCAATTAATAGGGGACCGCAGAACACCAATATTGAACACAACAGTGTTAAAAGGTTATTGGTTGGATAGCAAATAATGCTTCCAGTCACTTAGCCACCACCACACTGTCTTCCACACGGTCAAGTCTCAGTTGCCATGAGACTGGACCGCATATTCCTTACCCTGATCCTCCTTCCTCCCACCATGCCGAGTGCCTGGAGACAACTGATCCAACACTTGGACACTCTGAAGAGCTATTCACTTGTCCATTTGTTGATTCAGTCCTCTCGCCCGGCCAGCTTCAAGCGAGTAGAGAGGAGAACGTTTGTAGCGATGCCCAAATATTGGAGCAGCCACAGTCACACGAAGGCGACGGTGGGAAAGTGCAATTACTGTTGCAAGAGGTGGATGATGATGATGATGATGATGAAACACAATTGCCAGAAAGTCAGGAGGAGGACCAGGGTGGGAAGTGGAAGACGAGGTCGTGGATGATATAGTAACTGACCCAACCTGGCAGGGGGACATACAGAGCAAGGACAGCAGCACACAGGGGGAGGGAGGTGTAGCACCTCAACAGGCAGGAAGAAGCAGCGTAGTGTCCACAGACACAAGGCGGGAAAGTGTTCCTCGTTACAACAACACGATGGAAGTTACCAGTACAACTGTTAGGTCTTCCCGAGTCTGGTTATTTTTTAAAGACTCGGCAGATAACCCCAAAAAGGCTATTTGCACAACCTGCCAGGCCAGCATCAGCAGGGGTAGCAAAACTACCAGCCTGACCACCACCAGCATGATCAGGCACATGGCAGCAAAGCACCTGACTAAGTGGGCCGAACCCCAGGGTCCAACAACAGTGTCTGCGGGTGACACCACAGTTTGTTCCGCTGTTGTGCATGCACACCGATCCCCTGTCCATGGCACATGCCAGGATGCCTCCCACCCTGCACCTGTCATTGCACACTCTCAACTAGCACCATCAGCAAGCACATCCACATCCTTGTCCCAGTGCAGCATTCAATTTCCCTACCCCAGTCCTTGGAATGCAAGCGCAAATACGCAGCCAATGCCCCACAGGCCACACTGCTAAATTCACACATTTCGCAAATGCTTGCCCTTGAAATGTTGCCTTTTAGGCTCGAGAAGATGGAAGCTTTCTGCAACCTGATGGTGGGGTCCATCCCTCGGTACTCGGTCCCCAGCCGCCACTATTTCTCCCGGTGTGCCGTCCCCGCATTACACGAGCACGTGTCCGACAACATTACACCTGCCATCAACAATGCAGTTACTGGGAAAGTCCACCTAACCATGGACATGTGGACAAGTGCTTGTGGGCAGGGACGGTACATCTCGCTGACGGCACACTGGGTTAATATAGTGGAAGCCGAGAGCCAGTCAGACCTTGGGACGGAACACATCCTCCCGACGCCGAGGATTGTGGGCCCTGGGTAAATCAGGGTTGCCCCTACATTCTACAGCTCCTGCACCTCCTTTTCCTCCTCTTCAGCCTCCATCTCCGAAATGACCACATCAGTCGCAAGCTGGAAGCACTGCAGCACTGTCTTGGCCAAGCAGCAATAGGCTGTGCTGAAGCTAATATGCTTAGGTGACAAACCACACAACACTGAAGAGTTGTGAACAGAGTTGTGAACAGCGCTGAAACAGCAGTCAGATCTGTGGCTGACACCGCTGAACCTACAGCCGGGCATGGTCATGTGTAACAATGGACGGAACTTGGTGTCGTCTCTGAGGTGAGGCGAGCTCACACACGTACCATGCCTGGCCCATGTGCTTAAGCTTGTGGTTCAGAGGTATACCAAAACCTACCCGGATCTGTCAGCATGTCAAAGTGTGCCGCCTGTGTGCCAATTTTAAAAAGTCAGCTACAGCTTCCGCCGCCATTCCCGTGCTTCAGTAGCATTTGCAGCTTCCAGCTCATTGACCTGATCTGCAATGTCCCCACGCATTGGAACTCTACATTGTAGATGTTGGACCAAAATATGACTGAAAGAACACCACAGCAACAAAATACTCGTATGTAGTACATTAATAAACAGTATTGCAGTGATATGAATGTTGTTGCTAAAAAGAGAGGACTGATAATACACCAGTCATCATGCATAATAATAGGGAGGGATGGCAGAAACCAAAATGGATGACAAAAGAGGTGATGTTATCAATTTAAAAATGCTTTATTAAACCTGCATCATGGAAGCAGGAAAATATACAAAAATATGATACAAAAATATAAAAACAAAGACAACAGCCGTCCAGAACGGTGGCACATAGCAATTTAGTTAGTTTTGCTCTACATAGATTATGGGAATGGGTACTATAGATTAAATCTAAATATTCTTCATATATCAACATGTATCAAGTGGATCCATTACATACCTCCCAGAGCGTTATATACACCAGACCACCGCACTGAGGCCGTTTGTTGTCCATTTTGGCTTCGGCCATCCCTCCCTATATTGTAGATGTTGGAAAAGATTTGTGAGCAGTTGTTGACTACCAGCATCAACAAGGCCATTGGTATTCAGGTCAGACTCCACACATAAGACCTCAGGAGTGGACATGGATGTCAAACATATGTACCCTACTCCAAAACCTTGAGGACTCCACCAAGATGGTGAGCGGCCATAATTAGCATCACCATCTCACTTCTTTGTCTTCTGAAACGCTTTCTGCTCACAATTAAAGAGGATGCATTGCAGACGGAGCACGATGAGATGGAGCAAGGAACTATACAGGGTGATTACACACAGCCCAGCTTCATCTCATCCCAACATGGATTGAATGACAATGAGGAAGAGGAGGAGGAAGAACAGGAGCTAGTTTCCTGCGCTATAGACGGTACTACCTGCACAACTGTAATACCGTCTGTTCAGCGTGGATGGCCTGAGGACAGGGAGGAGGAGGAAGAGGAAGAGGATGAGGAGGAGAGCATGGTCAGTCTTCCTCTTGATGAGGACACGAAAGTCTTGCCTCTTTGCAGTCTGGCACACATGGCTGAGTTTATGTTACGCTGCCTTTCCCGTGACCCTTGCATTGTCCAAATTTTGGGCAACAGTCATTATTGGTTGGTGACACTTCTAGACCCATGCTGCAAGGAGAACTTTCTGTCTCTTAATCCCTTGCAGGACAGGTCTAATAAAATGGTACAGTATGAAAACGCCCTTGTAGCGGAATTATTAAAAAAATTCCCATCTGAAAACGCTGGTGGCAGAAGTCACAGTTCATTGGACAACTAAGGAATAAAGGCGAGAGAGACACAAATGCAATCGAGCAGAGACAGAGGAACAATTTTCTCAGACCCTCCCATCGAACAAGCCCTGATGCGCGGGGTACTCTTTCAAGGAATGAAAAGTTTCGGAAGATGGTGAGGGAGTACCTTGCCGACCGTACCAATGTCCTCCTTGATTCCTCTGTGACTTATAATTATTGGGTATCCAAGCTGGATATGTGACATGAACTGGCTCTCCACTCCTTGGATGTCCTGCCCTGCCCTTCCGGTAGCGTTTTGTCAGAGCGGGTTATTAGTGCCGCTGGTGAAATTATAACCAATAGGCATATCCACCTGTCAGCTGAAAATGCTGACAGGCTGGCTCTTATATAAATGAACAAGGGCTGGATTGGGCCAGACTTCTCAACACCACTGAATGATATCAGCGTAACATAAACTCAAATACAGTGTTTTTTTTTGGGAGGTCTAACTCTATTCCCATGCATCTTTGTCTTCACACCCAGACATGGATATGATTTTGTCTATTTGCTCTTGTTCTCTTCCTTCTCTGCATCCTCATCCTCCACCACCATATCACCACCTTAAGTACCATAGCAACATATCTATGTCTCTTGCAAGGGACATTGGAGTTCCTCCAAATTTTTGGTAGCCATTGCTTTACTGCATAGGCAAACAGCATGGGAGACCCACTTCCTAATAATGGGCACTTTTTTTGCAGGAGGCCCTCTGACCTCTACGTCTCTTTCAAGGGGCATTGCAGTTCCTACAAATTTTTGGCAGCCGTTGCAGTCACTGCATACGCAATAACAGTATAGGAGACCCACTCGTTAATAATGGGAACAACAAAGCATAGCCGGCTGATGGCTCTTTAACAATAGTGAGGGCCGACTGCTGGCCCTTTAAGAATAGTAAGGGCCGCCTGATTGCCCTATAAAAATAGGCTTTGTGACTTCCACAGTCCCTCCTTCATAAATTAAACAGGATGTGTCTGATGATGTGTCACACACAACATGGCCAAATAAGGTTTTAAAATGTTAAAATTACATTTCCTGGTGAATGCATTTGTCCTGGTTGAAAGCAATGCAAAAGTGCAAAAACTCATCAAAAATGCTACGTGTGAACATAGTCCAAGGTGTGGAGGAGCATTTTTGTTTTTGTATATTTATTTTGCCTTTTATACAAGTCATTACCCTGGAAAGGATGTTCCTTAATATATTTCCCAGGAAAATCCATTTTGGTTTAGTTTTTGTGTGTTTTATTGTGAGTCCATAAAAGTGGCATAATACCTCTGACAACGTTGTTGACAGCAGTGACCTGGGAGTCAGAAATGCTGTCTTCCCCATGCTGTTCCCATGACATTTGAGCACTGTTCCCATTAATTTGGGCAATTTTTAGGCCCTCTGCAGACCGCCAGGGGGAGCCGCTGAAAAAATGCTCGAGTTTCCCATAGACTTACATTGGGCTCGTTACTCAGTCTGAGCACTCGAGCATTCCAATTTGCTTGACTCGAACATTGAGTACCCAAGCATTTTAGTGCTCGCTCATCACTAGCAATAATTTCAAAAAAATTCCTGTAAAAAAATATTGTGCTGGCTTGCTGCTTTTTACTGCATTAAGAATAAAGAAAAAAGTGTTTTTTAATTGCTGCAGATAAATACAAGCTTGGCAGCTACACTGTATCACTGATTAAACACGCTGAGTCTGGAACTGCTGCTGTCATCTCTCCTATGTGTGTCTCATCCTATCAATTGAATCTCTGTATTCTTCACAAACCATTACACTCATCTTCTTCACTACAGCAGTTGAACAACATTACTTGCTTTAGAGCTTTCTCTTTCTATCCCTGACCTGTGAGATCTGATGTTCTTTTATTATCCTAAATCACGATAAAATGTCTGCTGCATTCCCTTCCTAGACTTTTTTACATGCTATGACAGCTCCCCCTGATGTGTTGCATTAGAATATGAGATATGATAGCTACAAGGCATTATGCAAGACACACACAGGAGCAACAGAAATTATTGAAACCTTCTGTGTTGAATGCAAACGTTTGCAATATGTAAAATTGTGCATTTTCTAGTTGACTTACGCAGATCAAATCACAAATTGTTTGAATCTGCCAGGACCTGCAAATTTCATTAAATTTGACGCAACTTTGATACATTTGAATCTATTCTATTTCCTTTCTATTGTAGTTATCAAATAACTCACCCAAGTCCTCTTTGAATTTGTTTAGTGAATCAACCACCACAATACCATGTACTGTAGATTGCTATAAAATCACTGCTTTTACAGTAAAAAAAAACACTGTGATGACAATGAAACCTTCCTTCCTTAAAATGTAGAGGATGCCCCCATGTCATTATTGCAAGTCTGGGCATAAGAAGTTTATTAGAAAGATATCTGAACTGTCCATTCATACATTTATACATTGCAAAAAAAACACAACCAGGTTGTTATTTTTCCAAACTGAACATGCCCAAGTTTCATAATTTGTCTTTATACTGTATTTCAATAATAGATATAAAATAATAAAAATAAACCTCATTTTAGCAAGTTAACAGCTTTATGCTATCCAAAGTTTCATCCATTTGTCACCCATAAAGTTTTGAAAAATGAAAAGAATGAAATCATGAGAAATCTGGTCAGTTGAGAATAAAGAATAAAGTCTCTATACAATAAAGTCTCTAGAGTTTTCTAATAACAATTATTTTATAAATAAAACTGTAACAACATTTAACGTGATAAAATGCATGTATACTACACTATTTTTAAATTAATCAATTTATTTTTTCTTTTACTTTTTAATTTTCAAGCATCATTTTTAAGATTATTTTCACATTTTCCTTTCACTTGGAAATATTTATGTTGTTACATAAGTTAGAAATGGAATGAATAGCTCCCTTAAATCTAGCTTGTCCCGTGAGCCAATTCCTTACAGTGCTGTTTATTGACTCACATGTCTGCCCTATTACCTAGCGTCCCACTTCTAAGAAGCATACTGTTTCTGGGACAGTCTGTTTTTTAATGTACCTGGATGCAAGCCCCTTATACCTGCAATTCTTGTGCAAACATTACAGACCTCAGATTTTCCATTGGCAAGACAGTGTTTCTTCACTTCCTATAGTAGTTTACAAGGAATTATTTGACTGCAATACGATAAACAGATGCACCAGACAGACAACCTATGTGAGATGTAGTGCTAAAGATAATTTATTTAAGGAAATTAAATATTACAAGTTTAACCATATTGACATATAGTCATAATAGTAATATTAAAAATAAATATACATTACAGACCAAAAGTTTGGACGCACCTTCTCATTTAAAGATTTTTCTTTATTTTTATGACTTTGAAAATTGTACATTCACACTGAAGGCATCAAAACTATGAATTAACACATGTGGAATTATATACTTAACAAAAAAGTGAAAATATGTCTTATATTCTAGGTTCTTCAAAGTAGCCACCTTTTGCTTTGATGACTGCTTTGCACATTCTTGGCATTCTCTTGATGAGCTTCAAGAGGTAGTCACCGGAAATGATTTTCACTTCACAGGTGTGCCCTGTCAGGTTTAATAAATGGGATTTCTTGCCTTATAAATGGGGTTGGGACCATTAGTTGTGTTGTGTTGTGCAGAAGTCTGGTGGATACACAGCTGATAGTCCTACTGAATAGACTTAGAATTTGTATTATGGCAAGAAAAAAGCAGCTAAGTAAAGAAAAATGAGTGGCCATCATTACTTTAAGAAATGAAGGTCAATCAGTGCGAAAAATTGGGCAAACTTTGAAAGTGTCCCCAAGTGCAGTTGCTAAAACAATCAAGCGCTACAAAGAAACTGGCTCACATGAGGACCGCCCCAGGAAAGGAAGACCAAGAGTCACCTCTGCTTCTGAGGATTAGTTTATCTGAGTCACCAGCCTCCAAAATCGCAGGTTAACAGCAGCTCAGATTAGAGACCAGGTCAATGCTACACAGAGGCCTTCATCCTAAAATAGCTACTAGGAAACCACTGCTAAGGACAGGCAACAAGCAGAAGAGACTTGTTTGGGCTAAAGAACACAAGGAATGGACATTAGACCAGTGGAAATCTGTGCTTTGGTCTGATGAATCCAAATTTGAGATCTTTGGTTCCAACCACCGTGTCTTTGTGCGACGCAGAAAAGGTGAACGGATGGGCTCTACATGCC
This sequence comes from Phyllobates terribilis, assembly GCF_046119375.1. NCBI lineage: Eukaryota > Metazoa > Chordata > Amphibia > Anura > Dendrobatidae > Phyllobates > Phyllobates terribilis. Next base: position 291,873,614 of record NW_027362761.1, read on the forward strand.
TGGTTCCCACGTGAAGCATGGAGGAGGAAGTGCGATGGTGTGGGGGTGCTTTGCTGGTGACACTGTTGGGGATTAATTCAAAATTAAAGGCATACTGAACCAGCATGGCTACCACAGCATCTTGCAGCGGCATGCTTTTCCATCCGGTTTGTGTTTAGTTGGACCATCATTTATTTTTCAACAGGACAATGACCCCAAACACACCTCCAGGCTGTGTAAAGGCTATTTGACCAAGAAGGAGAGTGATGGGGTGCTACGCCAGAAGACTTGGCCTCCACAGTCACCAGACCTGAACCCAATCGAGAAGGTTTGGTGTGAGCTGGACGGCAGAGTGAAGGCAAAAGGGCCAACAAGTGCTAGGCAGCTCTGGGAACTCCTTCAAGATTGTTGAAAGACCATTTCCAGTGACTACCTCTTGAAGCTCATCAAGAGAATGCCAAGAGTGTGCAAAGCAGTCATCAAAGCACAAGGTGGCTACTTTGAAGAACCTAGAATATAAGACATATATTCAGTTGTTTCACTCTTTTTTGTTAAGTATATAATTCCACATGTGTTAATTCATAGTTTTGATGCCTTCCGTGTGAACGTACAATTTTCATAGTCATGAAAATACAGAAAAATCTTTAACTGAGATGGTGTGTCCAAACTTTTGGTCTGTACTGTATATATAATAGATATATATATATATTGACATGTATATTTCAACTTATTTACACATAACTTCTGATGAAAAACAGAAAATTAGCAATGTTTGGGTTACAAATGAATTTCAGTGACTTATACAGCAGAATGTTGACAATCTTGCCACCTTGACCTTAATAGAATGACACCTCTCAAATTTACCATTACCTCAGAGTCCTGTCAAAAAAGTCCTTGTACTCATCATCCCTTATTACTAAAACACATCTTAAATAGAACTGATAGTAGAAACATATAATTTTGGAAATAATGTTTCAAAAGTTTTGAGAAATGATTATCCCAGTAAGTCTTCAGAAATAAGAACTAATGAAACAAGAATGCAAAGGGTAGGTGACCATTTCTTAAAGTGGACTCATCAGGTAGAATAATATCTTGTCAACAAAAAATGTATCTTTCGCAACATACAATATGTCTTTTTCCCACTATCTTGCCTATAGCTTGTCTGTTGCTTTCCAAAATCTCTCCACTCACTGGAAAACAACCTCAACTTTTAAGCGTGGAACTATTTGGAGCTTTAAAGAGTAATATCTCACAGAGCCAAGCTGCAGAGATGTGGTACTAAAAAAGTGAGGGAGTAAAACGGCAAAAGAGCAAAAGAGCCTGTTTGGAAACAAATTTACAGTTCTTCTCTGAAGATCTTGTCATTCTTTAATAAGTATTAGAACCACATCAAAACTTGATTGACAACAGCATGTCTTACTCTTCAGTGTAAAAACGTAAATATATTGCCTGCAATATTCTGCTGTGTATGTTTGTGTGTGTATGGGGGGATGTATGTTGACTGGCGACTGGTTTTCACTCATATCTCATGAGAGAGCAGATGGTTGGTCCTAGTATAAAGGTTAATAAAATAAGGGGAGCTCACTCAGAGCTTTGATCAGTGTCCCCATCTTTATTAGAAGCTAGCAGGGGGAAAAAAAGTGACTAAGGTATAGGATTCAGTTCCATACCTCCTAAAATTTAGCTGTTGGATATAATGTTATATATTTCTCCACCCATTTTTGTTTCTCTTCTAGAATTTATATCTATAATGCATATTTAACATCATTTTCTATCTCCATCTCTATAGCACATGTAAGGCAAGAATTTTCTAGCAATTGCAGCCCCTCTAATAGTTTAACCCTCTTCTTTGTCCTCACATACCCTCACTTACCCCACAAAGGCTCACATTAAATATACATCAAGGGCATACTGTCCATAGTGTCAGACCCCCTCCATATGCCCGTCATCATGATTTCAACGGTATCCACATCTATAGGATGCGGATACCATTCAATAGAATTGTGATTCAGGAACAATGCCTCCCTGTTCCACCATTCAGTCTGCACCTGTGAGTCTGAGGCTCAGAATGCTGCAGGTTCTGTGATGTCATTACAACATGCATGCAGTGTGGAGCTTCAGTTTTCACTCTGCACAGATCAAAGCAGAAAATAGGTGCATGAGGGGGATGAGGGTAGGTAAGTATTGTTTCATTAATTTTAAATGTTAGTACTTGGATAGACGGTGAGGGTCATCAAACTAAGTGAGGAGCTGTGGGGGCCATCATACTGAGTGGGGATGGTGGGGCTCACCATAATGGGTGGTGGTTCTGTGGACCATTAAAATGAGTGAGGGGCTGAGTGAACCATCATACTGGGACAGCCATTGTACTGAATAGGGACTGTGGCCCCCATCATACTGAGTTAAGGTCTGGTGGGGGCCATCATACTGAGTGGGGAACTGTGGGGGTCTTCATAATGATTGTGCAGCTGTGGGGGACATCATACTAAGTTTTGGACTCTGGGAAACATGAAATTGGGGGACTTTAGTGGCCATCATATTCAGTGGGATCATCATGCGGATTGATTAGGGCCATCATTTTAAGTGTGGGTCATCATACTGACAGGCCATTATACTGTGGGGGCCATGATACTGTATGTTGGTGAACCTTTGGAACATCATACTGTGGGAGAATACACTTTAGGAGTATCATACTGTGGGGTTATAATATTATCTTGGGGCACTTTGGGGATGTTTTACTTTACTATAGAGTCATAATAATTGTACACGTGGGGGTGCTGTAGGGTGAAATTGTAGGGGATTGACTGTGGGGATATCATACTCTGAGTGAGTAGGGCATTTTTGGGAGCATTAAACTCTATAATGCCCATGAATGCCAATTGTGGGTGAGAACACTAAGAGGCTACAGTAAGGGCAAAACTACTATGTATGAGTCACAATATATGTCCTTCTCTGTGTTAATAAAAGTTGGGAGATATAACCCTGCCTACTTCGCCAAATATTTATTTGTGGGGATAAAGGGAGAACTTTTGCTATTGGGCACCAGTATTCCTATGTACACACCTGACATTCAGCTGCTGCCCATAGTACCTTTAATTAGGGTTTGCCCTTTCTAAATTTTGCATATTAAAATATGAGATTGATCCTTGATAAGGAAAACAACGAAAAATACCTCTTGCTTGTGATTCACTGATGACTATGAATACATTGATGTGACAGCAATAATTACTTTAGGGTCATTTGGATGTTTTTGGTTGTCATTAAGATTTAAAAAGAGAAAACACAGTAGTTTGACAATAAATGGCTTCACCCAACCAATAACCAAGAGTGGAGAAAAAGTTTTTGTGTTATCACTCATATTCTCTGAAACAAGGCCAAGAAAGGAACACTTCTGCCGGGGTATGTAAACTTTTGAGCACAACTATATATACATAAATAAATATGTTTCCAAGAAAATATATTTCTAAAGATGCTATTGACATGAAATTCTCACCAGATGTTGGTAACAACCCATCCAATCCACACGGGCAAAGAAATCAAACCATAGATGTCCATAAATTAAGTTTTGTGCAATAATGAGAAATGACACAGGGAAATAATATTGAACACTCTTACTGAAATGTAATTTATACTTCATACAAAAGCCATTATTGGTGATAACACCTTCAAGACGCCTGTATGGGGAGGTTAGTTGCATGCATTACTCAGGTGTGATTTGGTCCAATTCTTCCACACAAACACTCTTCAAATCCTGAAGGTTATGTGGGTTCCCTTTATGAACTCTGAGCTTTAGTTCCTGTCATACGTTTTCTATTGGATTCAGTTCAGGTGATTGGCTGGACCATTCTACTAGCTTCAATTCCTTTCTCTGAAACCATTTGATAATGTCCTTAGTAGAGATGAGCAAATGTTTCAATATTCGATTCGGATTACGATCGCCAAATTTGCGATATTCGCCGATTTATTCATCGAATGTTTGACGAATGTTACCAAATGCCATAGGATTCAATGGGGGGATAAAAAAAAAAATGCATACGCAGCACCTTAAAACTGGCCCAAATGCTGCCAAAACACATCAAATTAGAGGTAGACGACAGGAGAGTGCCATCAATTGACCCAGAGTACAAATTCTATAATTATTATTTCTATTACAGCGACATTCATTCCGTGGCGCATTACATGTCAAAAGGGGTCACCGACTGGTACAAGAGGAGAGAGGACCCTGCCCGCCAGGGTGCACAAACAATCTACAAAGGATAGGTGAGGATACAGTAGGTCAGGGTCGTGCAACGGTATGCTGGAGCGAGAGTTAACACAGATTGTACGCTAGTCACAAGAAGTGGGTCTTCAGCTTCCTTTTCAAGGTTTCCACGGTAGGCGACAGTCTGATGTGTTGGGGTACAGCGTTATCATAGTAGGAGAGATGCACGGGACAAATCTGTTGAGAGCCTAAATCATGTTAAGCTTTCAGGAGCTCACAACTGAGCAGATTAACCCCTGCACTGATTAATATGAAGGCATAATGCTTCTTTTTAATGACTGCAGGAGTGGGAGGAATCAGATTCTGTGGTCTTCTGGCTCCTCTCTGTCACGGTAAACCCGTCACATCTTGCAAGCTTCGAAACAATGTGGTCGGTCTCCTAGACAACGAGCTAACTCCTTATGATGATAGAGAACAACATCTGCAAGTAGTTTGTATGTTCTCCCCATGTTTGCAGGGGTTTCCTTCAGGTTCTCCGGTTATCTAATCAGTAAAAAAGCAGCCATACAGGAGTGTTAACAAATCAAAAAATTAGGGCCTGACACCACCATTTCCATGGCCAACAGATTGGAGACGGTGGATTTCCACCTCTTAGCTTTGCCATGTGTAGGAGGAAACAATTTTTTACTAGTGTTGAGCATTCCGATACTGAAATATCGGGTATCGGCCGATATTCGCGGTATCGGAATTCCGATACTTAATTCCGATACTTTTACAATATCGAATACCTTAATCGGAAGTTCCCATAATGCCTGCGCTCTGCAGTGTCTCTGAAGGATGACAAGCTGGGTGGCAGCGCTCAGCTGAGATCCAGCCTGTCATCAGAATGCCATCCCAGCGTGGGAGAATTCTCCTGATTGTTTAAAAGCCGGCGGGCGGTAAAAAGCCGCCGGCTTTTAAACAATCACACGGCCCCATACTGCTTCCTCGCAGCCTCCCACCCCGATCCTCCGCTCCCCTCGCCACCTCCAATCCCAATCGTAAGTTAGGACCGGGCGAGGAGCGCAGCACCAAGGAGCGGGGAGCGAAGGACCCGAGCGGGGAAGCTGGCAGTGAAAAGACTTCACCGCCGGCTTTCCCGTTCTGTGCTGCGCTTTCCCGCCGGTTATTTCAAATGAACAGCTGAGGTATCAGGTGATGCCGATCAGCTGTTCATTTGAAGTCGCCGCGGTGCCCTCAGAGGGTTCATGTGAGTTCATGCTTGACTGCATTGCATGAACTCACATGAACTTTCCCACGGCCACACAGGTCAGCCTCACCTCCCAGACCATCAGCCCGTCATGATTGGTGTGTGCGAGTGTGCGCGATGTCTGTGCGATGTGTGCGGGTGTGCGCGGTGTCTGTGCGATGTCTGCGAGTGTGTGCGGGTGTGCGCTGTGTCTGTGCGATGTGTGCGGGTGTGTGCGTGCAGGCAGACATAGGCCGATGAGACACTACTACTCCCATCGGCCTATGTCTGTCCCCCGTCCACTCCTGCCAGCAGGATCAGCTCGGTGGGAGCAGTAGTTCCCATCAGCCTGATCCTGCTATTTAAATTGCCCTACTGTGTCCCCAATAAATTTTAAATACATGTCATTGGTGGCCAGTGGTTGCCTACAATAAATTAGTTTATACATTACCTGTCCCCGCCGATCGCCACCTAAAATAAAGTAAAAAATAAAAATCTACACCTATACTCACCTAGACACCTAATTCCCCGAAGCCATCGATCTCCTGTAATAAAATTTAAAATAATAAACCACAACCTTATCCTTACCCCTCCGTAGTAGTCCACGAGTGTCCCACGAAGATCTCCAGTTCAGAGCAGCCACATAGAATGTGACCGCTCTGAACCGCTGCCGCCGCTAGAATGATGGGGCCGTAAAGCAGCCCCGTCATTGCATAAGCGGGTTCACCGGAGTTCAGGCAGCGCTGCTCCGGTCAGCTCCTTTACGGCCCTGCTGTATCGTGAGAAATTCCCACGGTACAGCAGTGCCGTAAAGGAGGTCTCCGGAGCTGCGCTGCCTGAATGCACTCCGGTGACCTCAGTCAGTGGCTCCCGCTGCCGGGACCGGACGTGTTCCCGGCAGCGTGAGCTTACCGCAGCCATGCACAGCTGTCACCATCTCCAGATGTGACAGCTGTGCATGGGAGATCAGCGCTGGAACGTGGACAGGTAACTATTTTTTTTTTTTAGTAAACTAAGAATTAAATAAAATGGTGTGTTTTATTTCAAATAAATTATTTTTTTCTGGGTGTAGTGTGTGTTTTTTCTTTTTAACACTTTGTAGGTTAGTAATGGGGGTGTCTTATAGACGCCCATCATTACTGACCTGGGCTTCATGGCAGCTGGCGCTGACATGAACCCCAGCCCTATTACCCCCTGCCACCGCACCAGGGCAGCGTGGAAGAGCGAGGCTAAGTGCCAGAGTTGGCGCATCCTATGGATGCGCCATTTCTGGGGCGGCTGACGGCTGGTGTTTCTAGCCTGGGAGGGGGCCAATATTCATGGCACCCTTCCTGGGCTATTAATATCAGCCCCCAGCTGTCTGCCTAGCCCTTGCTAGCTATTAAAATAGGGGGGACCCCACGTCATTTTTTTGGGGGGGTCCCCCATTTTAATAGCTAGTAAAGGCTAGGTATTCAGCTGGGGGCTGATATTAGTAGTCTGGGAAGCTCCGTGGGTATTGCCCCCTTCCCAGGCTTCAAACATCTGTCCCAGCCGTCTGCTTAACCTCCGCTAGAGACTAAAATTATGGGGGATCCCACGCCAATTTTTTTTTTAAATAAATCCTTTATTTTAACACTAAATGACATTTGAGGAGTTAATAAAGATGCAGTCCCTAAATTATTATTTATTTTTGAATTAATTTTTCCCAAAAATTTTGACGTGGGCTTTGCTATATTTTTGTATGCCAGCCAGGTACAGCATCCAGCTTCTATGAACGCGCCATTTTCCGGGGTGGCTGCGGACTGCAATTTGCAGCGGGGGGGTGGCCCAGAAAGCTTGGGCCTCCCTGCGCTGCAGATTCCATCCCCCAGCTGCCTAGTTGTACCTGGCTGGACACAAAAATAGGGAGAAGCCCCACGTATTTTTTTTTTTAATTATTTCATGATATTCATGAAATAATAAAGAAAAAAAGGGCTTCCCTATATTGTTGTGTCCGGCCAGGTACAAATAGGCAGCTGGTGGTTGGGGGCAGCCCGTTCCTGCCTGCTGTACCTGGCTGGACCCAAATATAGTTTGAAGCCCCACGTCAATTTTTTTTAAATTATTTCAGGAAATTCATGAAATAATTAAAAAAAAATTGATGTGGGGCTTCGCCCTATATTTGTGTCCAGCCAGGTACAGCAGGCAGGAGCGGGCTGCCCCCAACCACCAGCTGCCTATTTGTACCTGGCCGAACACAACAATATAGGGAAGCCCTTTTTTTCTTAATTATTTCATGAATTTCATGAAATAATTAAAAGAAAAAATACGTGGAGCTTCGCCCTATTTTTGTTTCCAGCCAGGTACAACTAGGCAGCTGGGGGCTGGAATCTGCAGCGCAGGGAGACCCAAGCTTTCTGGGCCCCACCCGCTGCAAATTGCAGTCCGCAGCCGCCCCGGAAAATGGCGCGTTCATAGAAGCGCCATCTTCTGGCGCTGTATCCAACTCATCCAGGGCCCTGGTGCGGTGGCTCACTGGGTAATAAAGGGGTTAAGGCCAGCTTGGCATTATCAGCTGGCCCTAAGCCCGAAATTCATGGGGTCACCCCAATATTAGACATGACCACCATGAATTTCTAGTAAAGTATTTAAAAAAAACACAACACCCAGAAAAAAGTCCTTTAATTGAAATAAAGAAACAATTCTTTATTGTCCTAAATTAAACTATACTTACCATCACGCCCATTCCAGCTGAAGCCAACGATCTCCTGCAATAAAAGAAAAATAATAAACCAACCTCATCCTTACCTTTCCAAGGTTCCCACGACAGCTTCAGCTCTGCTACATCGAGATGACAGGCTGGACCGCAGCAGAACGCTGCCATCCAGCCTGTCATCCCGCAGACACTGAGAAGTGCAGGCATGCTTGCGCTCCTCAGTGTCTCTCTGTGATGGCATCCAGATGAGCCGAGGTCATGTCCAATGAACTCGGCTCACCTCATGCACGTCACTGACAGCGTGGGAGAATTCTCCTGCACTCAGCGCTTCAGCGTGAGAATTCTCCCACGCTGTCAGTGACGTGCATGAGGTGAGCTGAGTTCATTGGACATGACCTCACCTCATGCACGTCACTGACAGCGTGGGAAAATTCTCATGCTGAAGCGCTGAGTGCAGGAGAATTCTCCCACGCTGTCAGTGACGTGCATGAGGTGAGCCGAGTTCATTGTCGGCTCATCTGGATGCCGTCACAGAGAGACACTGAGGAGCGCAAGCATGCCTGCGCTTCTCAGTGTCTGTGGGATGACAGGCTGGATGGCAGCGTTCTGCTGCGGTCCAGCCTGTCATCTCGATGTAGCAGAGCTGGAGCTGTCCTGGGAACCATCGAAAGGTAAGGATGAGGTTGCTTTATTATTTTTCTTTTATTGCAGGAGATCGTTGGCTTCAGCTGGAATGGGCGTGATGGTAAGTTTGGTTTAATTTAGAACAATAAAGAATTGTGTGTTTATTTCAATTAAAGGACTTTATTCTGGGTGTTTGTGTTTTTTTTTTAACTTTGACTATGGGGTTAGTAATGGGGGTGTCTTATAGACGCCTCTCCATTACTAACCTGGGCTTGATGTCAGCTAGCATTATAAGCTGACATCAACCCCAGCCCTATTACCCCACTGCCACCGCTACAGGGCAGTGGGAAGAGCGAGGCTAAGTGCCAGAATTGGCGCATCCTATGGATGCGCCATTTCTGGGGCGGCTGACGGCTGGTGTTTCTAGCCTGGGGGGGGGCAATATTCATGGCTCCCTTCCTGGGCTATTAATATCAGCCCCCAGCTGTCTGCCTAGCCTTTGCTAGCTATTAAATTAGGGGGGACCCCACGTCATTTTTTTTGGGGGGTCCCCCATTTTAATAGCTAGTAAAGGCTATGTATTCAGCTGGGGGCTGATATTAGTAGCCTGGGAAGCTCCGTGGGTATTACCCCCTTCCCAGGCTTCAAACATCTGCCCCAGCTGTCTGCTTAACCTCCGCTAGAGACTAAAATTAAGGGGAACCCCACGCCAATTTTTTTTAAAATAAATCCTTTATTTTAACATTAAATGACAAGTACAGTAATCAACACTGTCACTGTACTTCATATATATGTGACTGACATGTTTCTATCTATCTAATCTATGTATGATTCTCCATTCCTTCTATTCTAAATTGTCGGGTACAGATGCTGAATTGCCGGCCGGCTTTCTTAAAGAGACGGTGCATGAAAACACTATTATTTTTTTAAATAAATCCTTTACACTAAATGACAAGTACAGTAAGCAACACTGTCACTGTACTTCATATATATGTGACTGACATGTTTCTATCTATCTAATTTATGTGTGAAGCTCTATTCTGTCTGTTATAAATTGTCGGGTACAGATGCTGAATTGCCGGCTGGCTTTTTTAAAGAGATGGTGCATGAAAACACTATTATTTTTTTAAATAAATCCTTTACACTAAATCACAAGTACAGTAAGCAACACTGTCACTGTACTTCATATATATGTGACTGACATGTTTCTATCTATCTAATCTATGTGTGAAGCTCTATTCTGTCTGTTATAAATTGTCGGGTACAGATGCTGAATTGCCGGCCGGCTTTTTTAAAGAGACGGTGCATGAAAACACTATTATTTTTTTTAATAAATCCTTTACACTAAATGACAAGTAGAGTAAGCAACACTGTCACTGTACTTCATATATATGTGACTGACATGTTTCTATCTATCTAATCTATGTGTGGTGCTCTATTCTTTCTGTTGTAAATTTTCGGGTACCGGTGTATGCCGCTGATGAATTGCCGGCTTTTCGCATAATACATTCTACATTATTCTTAGTTGTTTTACTTCAGGTAGAATTAACCTACAAGGAAAGAATGGGTTTATTTTCATTCCGATATTAGTGTCCCATTGACTTGCATTGGTTTCCGGTATCGGAATCGGCGATATCCGATACTTTTTGAGTATCGGTCCGATCCAATCCGATACGATATTTCCTGATATCGGAAGGTATCGCTCAACACTATTTTTTACGTAACCACAAATGAGGGAACGAGGGCTGGCTGCGGTGCTGAGAGAGGGCGGAGTACGGTAAAACGGACAAACTGCTGGACTGTGAGTGAGATGCAGGGGGACATGTAACGGTGGATTGAGAAACATGTGGTGTGCTCAGTGAAACAAACACAGCATACATGTCCACTTCCGTTACAGCTGACGGGCTCTCACTCAGCTTCACAGGAGCAGGTAGAAAAGCAGAGGTTCTGCAGTGGGAGACCTGCATGCCAATACTTGGCATGGTAATAGAGGAGGAGGAAGAAGCTGCTGATGTGGTTGATGGGGCAGCTGATGGTTTTTGAGGTCCACATTTTATCACAGTGAGATTGCCAGAGTAACGCATGTTGATTACGCATGTGAAGGTTCATGCATGTAGGAGTCAAATTATTGCACTTTTTCCTTCTACTGAGTTATTTATCGCAAAGTTTTCAGATAACGTGAGTTGGCTCATCCTTTGCGGTCTCAAAAAAGGCCCAGGTTAGGCAACCCTTGCTGCCCCTGTGAGCGGCAGACCTGCGACTGTTGCTGGTCACTGCCACAGTTGTGGCTAATGATGTAGTGCTCCTCGTGCTTGCATCACTCCGTGTCTGCACCATAAGACGCAACGTAACCTCCTCGTCTTCCTCCTCCACCTCCTCAGATGAGCTATTCAGCTGCGTGGATCTAGGTTCATACCAAGTTGGATGTGCAAACTCATCATCATCCAATGTGATATCCCATTCCTTGCCCTCAGAGTCAACCTCCTCTTCTTCTTGCCCTCACAGAACAGTACAGTCGAGGGTCAGGAATCTGCTCGAACCCAGCCTTTTTTTTTCCCCCCTGTATGGAAAAGAATATCTGCCCCAAACAATTTGAAGCTGAGATGCAGTCTGCTTTGTATACTCATATTGAGTTTATCAGGTCTGTGTACCCCTGTGTGGAGATCAATATATGCACCAAAAAATTATTTTCACTAGAGTATAATTATTGTAAAGGAGACCAAAACCTCTTCCTCTGCAGCCAACCCAGCACATGGAGACCCAATCAGGAGTGCTTACATTTCCCTAAATAAGGGCCTAATACCACTTAAGTGGCATCAATTTCAGTACAGTAGAAATTGTACAATTAGGGATGACACCTCTTCCCCTACAGCTAACACAGTAGATTGAGACCCAATCAGGACTGTTCCCATTTGAAAACAATTGGGCTTAAAACCACCAAAGTGGCATCAAGTTCACTAGAGTATACGTAGTATAAATGGGGACAGACACCTCTTTCACTACACTACAGCCAACCCAAAAGATGGAGACACAATCAGGATTCCCCACACTTGCAAAAATTGCTGGCAGACACCAACAAAGTGACATCAATTTCAGTACAGTAGAAATTATACAATTAGGAACGACACCTCTTCCACTACAACCAACCCAATAGATGGAGACCCAATCAGGATTCTCCGCATTTTCAAAAATTACTGGCAGACACCAACAAAGTGGCATCAATTTCAGTACAGTAGCAATTGTACAATTAGGAACGACAGCTCTTCCCCTACAGCCAACATAGTAGATGGAGACCCAATCAGGACTGTTCCCATTTGAAAACAATTGGGCCTAGAACCACCAAAGTGGCATCAATTTCACTAGAGTATAAGTAGTATAATGGGGACCGACACCTCTTCCGCTATAGCCAGCCCAATAGATGGAGATCAGAATTCCCCATCTTTCCAAAGATTAGGGCCTAAAACCTGCAGCTGCAGCAAGAGCAGGCACACAAGCTATATCACAGAATGTAAATTCCACATGATCAATGCAGCACAGTAAAAACTACAACATCGCCTACTCTGTACAGTCTGCAATTGGGGTGCAAAAGTCCTTTGAAATCCATGACTTGTTCATCTTGATGAAAGTTAGGTGGTCAAAACTTTCTTGGGACAGCCGGGTGCACTTATCTGTCAGGACACCACCAGCAGCGCTGAACACACATTCTGAGAGAACGCTGGCTGCTGGGCATGATAAAACCTCCAAGGAGTGACAGGTGATCTCAGGCCATTCATCCATTTTTGAAGACCAAAATGTAAAAGGGTCAAAATCCTCACTGATGGTATTCGTATTGAGCTGTAGATAGTCCTTCACCATCCTCTCCAGTCATTCTCCACGTGACAGACTTGTACTCTGTTGTGCTGGTGCACGAGCTGGTCTAAAAAATGTGTGAAAGGACTCACAGAAATTGCTTCTGCCAATTTCTCTGCTGCTGCTAATGTTTTGGCGTTAACGAACTGACATGCCTTTGATTGAAAGACTACAGCTGCGATGCAAACTGTACGCCTCACTCCTATCCTGGGGAAAAGCTATATTAAGGTTGCTTCAAAGCTTGTTTCTATACTACAACATTAGCATGTCCCTTTCCAGGGCGGGAATCATCTAGCAAAATTTACTCTTATAACGTGGATCTAACAGAGTGGCAGCCCAGTAGTCAGCATTATTTAGAATCCTAACTATTCCGGGATCATGTTGCAGAAAGTGCAGCAAGAAGGCACTCATATGTCGGGCTCTTCCAGGTGGTCCAAAGCCAGATTCTATTATTGGCTGCGTAACACTCATGGATGTTTCCTCCGTCTCCTTCTGCCAACCACGTTCAGCAGAGAGGGGATGATTATACTCTTCGTCTTCTGACTTTTGCTCGCCCATCACCTCTTTCTCCTCCATTTGTTCCTCAACTCTTGCACCTTCACTAACAGTATGTCTGGTATCACCAAACCCCCTCGATCTCAGGAAGCCACCGTCACTTGGCATCCGCCTGTGTGACGATGGTCCGGAACTTTGAGACATTCTTATCCCTTCCCCATCCTCCTCTTCTTCTGAGACAACCACCTCCTGCTGCACGCTATGCAAAGTCTTCTCCAGCATGTAGATGACTGGAATAGTGATGCCAATGATGGCATTGTGAGCACTAACTAGTTAAGTAGCCATTTCAAAACTGTGCAGAGGCCCTTAACCTGGTCCCACTCCATAAACGTGATATGCCCCACATCCGTACTGCGTTGGCTTAGGCTATACGACATGACATACTGCGTCAGGGCTCGTTGCTGCTACCAGTTCGCAGCAAAATGTGCAGAGTGGAATTCTACTGCGTCGGCACATCACATATTAACCTGTTAACTGGCATGGAGAAAGACCTCTGTATCGATGCAAGTCAATGACATGAGGGATACGAACGGCGGCAGTGAACACAAAGCTTCCGTAATTTCTGAAGCAGCTCAACCAGGCCGGGATAGTGGCGGAGAAATCTCTGTACCACCAGGATGAGGACGTGAGCCATGCAAGACTAGACAACCATCAGAAGATTAGACCCCTAAAATATAACTTTTATTCGAATATGCTAAAAAGGACTCAGTAGTCACCATAACAACAAACACAAAAACAAGACAAAATGCCAGGGAACAGGGATAAGTCACACATCAGTCAGGAAGGATTACGGGCTCTATCTGTCCCTATTTTGTCCCTAAATTCTCTCCCTTCCTGACAGCGGAGGTTGGCACCCAAATTTTTGCTCCGTGGCGCCCCCGCTCAACGTCGGTGTCCCTAATATCCCTGGTAAATCTCTATCTTTATATTTAAAAAACCACAATCGTGAATAAAAGATAGAGAAAAGTGAACATACAGATTAAGAAGCCGACAATTCATCATAGATATGCATTTAAGGAGACCCAAGTCTATATATTGCGACAATAATAATAGCCCTGGGAATTTTTTAGAAGGTCAAATTTGTCTCAAGATAGCTGGTTTATTACATTCATACACAAGCCAACATATACTAAATAACCAAAGCTAATAAAGCAGGTTCTGTTATATATGAGACTAATCCCCAGAAGTAATGCCCACAGACCGGTATCACATGTGCATCCTGCTCTATGTCGTTCTAAATTGTCAGAGCCAGAATGTGATAGAGACTGTAACACATACAAGCAAAACAAATGACCAATTCTAAATGCATTATAACAATCTCAATATCATTTAGTAAGGAATAGCATTTATCATTGGTAATGCATTATGTCACATCTCATAGATATCAAAGAAATAACACAAATCATTAGTGATTCCTAATATCCTATGTCAGAAAATACAGGGATTTAGCACTTATCATAGATAGTCCCTTATATCATGTCCCAAATGCAAAGACAGTCTGATATCATATAAATAGACAGGGAGCAATACTTATCATTGATGATCCCTCATATCTCGTCCCAACGCGTTTCTCCCTGGTACTCTCCAGGGTTCATCAGGGGAACTGGAGAGGCAATCAATCCTTCTCTCCAGACGCTCAGTCAGTGCTGCATATGAAGAAATGGGAACATCTCCCACATATATAGACACCCACACTCATCTCCCAATGTTCACTAATTGTACCTGTGATTAGACGCCCCCTTTTTCCACCATGTCACTCACCCTGGCAGTCCAGCGCACGCCATTAAGCTCTCACCACGTGAGTAGTGTACATAAAGCACACACCCACAGTCTGGAAATGTGAGCCCCTGTCTCCGCCAGCAGCACATACCGGAAACGCGTTGGGACGAGATATGAGGGATCATCAATGATAAGTGTTGCTCCCTGTCTATTTATATGATATCAGACTGTCTTTGCATTTGGGACATGATATAAGGGACTATCTATGATAAGCGCTAAATCCCTGTATTTTCTGACATAGGATATTAGGAATCACTAATGATTTGTGTTATTTCTTTGATATCTATGAGATGTGACATAATGCATTACCAATGATAAATGCTATTCCTTACTAAATGATATTGAGATTGTTATAATGCATTTAGAATTGGTCATTTGTTTTGCTTGTATGTGTTACAGTCTCTATCACATTCTGGCTCTGACAATTTAGAACGACATAGAGCAGGATGCACATGTGATACCGGTCTGTGGGCATTACTTCTGGGGATTAGTCTCATATATAACAGAACCTGCTTTATTAGCTTTGGTTATTTAGTATATGCTGGCTTGTGTATGAATGTAATAAACCAGCTATCTTGAGGCAAATTTTACCTTCTAAAAAATTCCCAGGGCTATTATTATTGTCGCAATATATAGACTTGGGTCTCCTTAAATGCATATCTATGATGAATTGTCGGCTTCTTAATCTGTACGTTCACTTTTCTCTATCTTTTATTCACGATTGTGGTATTTTGAATATAAAGATAGAGATTTACCAGGGATATTAGGGACACCGACGTTGAGCGGGGGCGCCACGGAGCAAAAATTAGGGTGCCAACCTCCGCTGTCAGGAAGGGAGAGAATTTAGGGACAAAATAGGGACAGACAGAGCCCGTAATCCTTCCTGACTGATGTGTGACTTATCCCTGTTCCCTGGCATTTTGTCTTGTTTTTGTGTTTGTTGTTATGGTGACTACTGAGTCCTTTTTAGCATATTCGAATAAAAGTTATATTTTAGGGGTCTAATCTTCTGTTGGTTGTCTAGTTTTGCAATTGGGCCCCGCTTATACATTCCTTGTTCAGGTGTTTAATCAGATTCTAGTATGGCTGGTTTCTTGTCCGGTCCCCTTGATACGAATTGGTGGATGGATGATGCTCGAGAGGTTTTTTCGGAGGCTGAGTTGGAGAATAGTTCCTCAACAGTTCCCTCCCTTAAAGCAGTGTTCACAGAGCTTCTTGGTGCATTTAAAGATAACATTAAGTCTTGGTGGGAGGTGCAATCTCTTAACAATTATATTAGGCAAGGGATAGTCCCGAGGGGCCTGAGGATAAATATCTCACCAGCCCCAAGGTGCAGGACCTCCAGTCTGTTGTCTAAGTGGGAAGAGGAGTCCATAGCATCCTCGGTGAGGTTCATGCAAATTTTGCTGTATGAAGAGAAGGTCAGACTGGAAAAAACCTCTTTAAGATTAAAGGAACTAACCGAGGGAGCTCTGAACCATAAGACTAATCCTGACTTCTCTAATAAAGAAGAAAATCTTAAGACTGCGGTAGAACGGTTCCAACTTAATATTAAAGAGAGAAAACATAAAAGGTTTTTGAGAGACTGCGCAGATTTCCGTGAGAAACGCGCCTATCCAGCCCTGAGTGAGGGGAGCAATCCCCCTGTGGACATCTCCTCATCCGACCTTGAGTCCTCAGATGCAGAAGGGGGACCAAAGTTCTCAGGTGTAAAAATTAATCAGAGAGGTAGAGGACGAGGAAGGAGGAACAATCAAAGGAGATGGCAGGGACAGACTATGGAACGGGCGGGTACCTCTGTACCCTCATCTGCTCAATTGTCTTCTTCTTTTTTAGAAACGAGGGGCCTGCTCCCATACCATCTTCGGGAACGCACTGGGCCTCAAACACGCAGATAGTGGGGGCGATGACTGCAGAACCTTTGGAGAGTTGTGGTAATCAGATAGTGAATCTTTCCTCTTATGTTTTGTCTGACACTGAGAGATCTGTACTCTTAAGAGGCCTCACATTTGTGCCGACAACAAGATTTGATCCTTTTTCATGGATAAAGGATATTAACCTTTTTACCAGTAAATTGAAATGGAGAAAGTTCTTTTTGAACAATGATAGACTGAAATGCCAACAATTGGGTATATCTATAGAGGACCTTCCAGACGTGATGATATTATCAGAACTATCAGAGGAAGGACACAGAGAACTTGGTGCAGGACCTTTCTCTAACTTAAAACCCAAGAGCAGTAGGATGCCTCCATCGAGTGAGTTAGGAGGTATTGACATATTTTTGAAATTAGTCTCGGAGGAGATCCGGAGTATCAACCCAAGACATGAATCAGCTCACCCAAATCTGCCTCTAAAAGAGAAAAGAGCTCTTGAATCTTTGAGTTCTAACAGCGCGATAGTGTTGAAGCCCTCAGATAAGGGCGGCAACACGGTCATCCTTGATGACACACAATATATTGAAATGTGTCAAAGACTTCTATCTGATAAATCCACATATGAAACTTTGCGTAATGATCCCACAAAAGAGTATACGATAGGCCTATCCAAGATATTGACCTGTGCATTGAAAATGAACCTGCTTTCTAAAAACGAGTTTGACTTCCTTCTCCCAAAGTGGCCTGTAACAGCAACATTTTATTCACTTCCCAAGATACACAAGGGCGTCAGTCCCCTAAAGGGGCGACCTATTGTTGCAGGGATTGACGCCCTTTGTCAGAATTCGAGCATCTACTTGGACAAGGTCCTGAGACCATTTGTGCTGGCCCTCCCGTCCTATTTGAGGGACACAATGGATCTCCTTAATAGGCTAGAGGGTGTGTCCATTGACTCCAAAACCATCTTGGCCTCGATTGATGTCGAGGCCTTGTACAGTAGTATCCGTCATGAAGTGGGGTTGGAGGCTGTCGAGTATTATCTGCGGAGCAGGGGGACACATTTTGGACCACACAACAAGTTCCTCTTGGAATTATTGGACTTTGTCCTGCGTCACAACTTTTTCTTATTTAATGGGAAGTGTTACCACCAGCTCAGGGGCACAGCAATGGGGAGCCCTTGTGCCCCCATTTATGCTAATTTGCTCCTGGGCTGGTGGGAGGACACCATTGTGTTCAGGGACGAGGAGGATGTCGTCTGGGCCCCACGAATACTTTTTTGGGGTAGATATATAGACGACATACTCGTCCTGTGGGCAGGTGACCAGGCGTCCTTTCGGTCATTTGTGGCGCATCTGAATATGAATACCATTGGACTATCCTTCACGTGTGAGGTAGGGTTGGAGGATATCTCCTTCCTTGACTTAAAGATATCAAAGAGTAGAGATGGCACCTTGAAAACGTCACTATATCGGAAACCAACGGCAACAAATAGTCTCCTTGAGTGGGGGAGTTTTCATTCTCCCCCACTCAAGAGGGGCATTCCCAAGGGGCAGTTCCTTCGAATACGGAGGAACTGCTCCACGTGGAATGATTTCCAGTCTGAGTCATGTAAATTATCAGGGAGATTCCATGAGAGGGGGTACCCTGAACAAGTAATTAACAGGGCGTATCAGCAAGTAAAGGAAATAGATAGATCATCCCTTCTTACCCCAAGGGATAGACCTGACTCTGAATCCATTACACGCCTGATCGGTACCTATGATGATCAGTCGAGACGAGTCATGGATATCCTTAAAAGACATTGGAGTATTTTGCAGGTCGATCCAGATGTGGCGAGCCTTGTCTCCAAAACAACCTCGGTGACGTATAGGAGAGGGAGATTGGTTAGGGATGCCGTTGTACATAGCCACTTTACTCCAAGGAAAAAAAGGGGGGATACTTGGCTACAAAACAGGTCTAATGGAACGTTTAGGTGTGAGCACTGCTCTTTCTGTAAATTTGTGACACCATCAAAGAGCTTCAAAAGTGCAGTGACAAACCGGGTGTACGACATGAGAGGTTTTGCGAACTGCAGAACGTCAGGAGTGGTATATCTCTGTACGTGTACATGTCCAATGGATTACATTGGGAAAACCAAACGTGAACTACGTGTTCGAATTGGTGAACATCTTGGAGATATAAGACACGGCAGGGACACACCACTTGCTAGGCATGTGAATTCAAAGCATGGGGGTGACGTTGAATGTATCTCATTTAGAGCTTTGGAGGTTGTGGAACAATCTATCAGGAGGGGAGATTGGAATAAGAGAATTCTCCAGCGGGAAGCCCGTTGGATTTTTTGGATGGAGTCGATGGCCCCAGGGGGTCTTAATGAGCAGTTGAGCTTCTCGAGTTTCATTTAATCCAGAGTAGGATATTAGGGGGCAAGAAGAAATCAGCTTTGGTGACAATCGCCCGTGAGGGCTATCACTTGTTTACACCCACTATTACGATGGGAATTTTTTTATTTTTATCCCTATCTTAACAGTAAACAAATATTTAAGGGCAGATGAGTTAGAATGTGTGAATAACACTGAGACTTACTTACAATAGAAATGGGATTTTTTCCTGCCTTCCATTATTTTTCAATGGAGACACAATAATAAATTTTACTGTATCCCTTTTATAGATTTGTGCTTTCCACAGTGGTGAATCTAATATACCATACCCTTAGTTTGACTATATGTGTACCTTTTGTTAACCATCTATGAGTTTATGATTATTTGAGGTGGTTATCTGCAGATTGGTACTGCAAAACGATTATGGGCACCTTCTGGTGCTGCTGCCAGAACCATTTATGTATGTGCTTTCATGCTGTGTGTTCCACTGACTCTGGTATGTGTTCCAGCGACCTCACTTCCGGTTTACATCACTATTGGGCGGAACTTCCGGTTTGCGTTCCACGCAGCATGGCGTGCGTTCCAGTGACATCATTTCCGGTATGTGCTGCTGGTGGAGACAGGGGCTCACATTTCCAGACTGTGGGTGTGTGCTTTATGTACACTACTCACGTGGTGAGAGCTTAATGGCGTGCGCTGGACTGCCAGGGTGAGTGACATGGTGGAAAAAGGGGGCGTCTAATCACAGGTACAATTAGTGAACATTGGGAGATGAGTGTGGGAGTCTATATATGTGGGAGATGTTCCCATTTCTTCATATGCAGCACTGACTGAGCGTCTGGAGAGAAGGATTGATTGCCTCTCCAGTTCCCCTGATGAACCCTGGAGAGTACCAGGGAGAAACGCGTTGGGACGAGATATGAGGGATCATCAATGATAAGTGTTGCTCCCTGTCTATTTATATGATATCAGACTGTCTTTGCATTTGGGACATGATATAAGGGACTATCTATGATAAGTGCTAA
Organism: Phyllobates terribilis; assembly: GCF_046119375.1. Lineage (NCBI taxonomy): Eukaryota > Metazoa > Chordata > Amphibia > Anura > Dendrobatidae > Phyllobates > Phyllobates terribilis. The sequence goes on from NW_027362761.1 coordinate 291,893,783, forward strand.
ATCCCTGTATTTTCTGACATAGGATATTAGGAATCACTAATGATTTGTGTTATTTCTTTGATATCTATGAGATATGACATAATGCATTACCAATGATAAATGCTATTCCTTACTAAATGATATTGAGATTGTTATAATGCATTTAGAATTGGTCATTTGTTTTGCTTGTATGTGTTACAGTCTCTATCACATTCTGGCTCTGACAATTTAGAACGACATAGAGCAGGATGCACATGTGATACCGGTCTGTGGGCATTACTTCTGGGGATTAGTCTCATATATAACAGAACCTGCTTTATTAGCTTTGGTTATTTAGTATATGCTGGCTTGTGTATGAATGTAATAAACCAGCTATCTTGAGACAAATTTGACCTTCTAAAAAATTCCCAGGGCTATTATTATTGTCGCAATATATAGACTTGGGTCTCCTTAAATGCATATCTATGATGAATTGTCGGCTTCTTAATCTGTACGTTCACTTTTCTCTATCTTTTATTCACGATTGTGGTTTTTTAAATATAAAGATAGAGATTTACCAGGGATATTAGGGACACCGACGTTGAGCGGGGGCGCCACGGAGCAAAAATTAGGGTGCCTACCTCCGCTGTCAGGAAGGGAGAGAATTTTGGGACAAAATAGGGACAGATAGAGCCCGTAATCCTTCCTGACTGATGTGTGACTTATCCCTGTTCCCTGGCATTTTGTCTTGTTTTTGTGTTAGTTGTTATGGTGACTACTGAGTCCTTTTTAGCATATTCGAATAAAAGTTATATTTTAGGGGTCTAATCTTCTGTTGGTTGTCTAGTTTTGCAATTGGGCCCTGCTTATACATTCCTTGTTCAGGTGTTTAACGTGAGCCATGCAAGGCATGTATGAGAGTTTGCCTTTACGTAGGGCCGCCAACAGATTCGCACCATTATTGCACATGGCCTTCCCTGGAGGGTAACAGCCATTGCTGAAACTGAGCCTGGAGAGCTGTCCACAACTCTTCAGCTGTATGACTGCAATCTCCAAGGCATATTAATTTGAAGACTACCTGATTGCGGTGAGTCCTGACTGCACAGTACGGAGGTGGTGTGGATTCGGTCTGCATTGTTGGAACGTGTGTCTCATTAAGGCAGAGGTTGATTGTGCAGGTGAAATCCCTAGAGGAGGTGGAGGATGCAAAAGCAGTGGAGGAAGTGTGAAATACAGAGGTTTCTTCTGCAAGCCTTGGGGATTCCAAGATTTGTGGAGCAGCCCCTTCCCCGCCTGTCCCCACAGCCACCAGAGTCACCCAGTGCCCAGTCAGCGAGATGTAACGCCCTTGGCCATGCTTACTCGTCCAGGTGTCTGTGGTGAAATGCACCCTGGCAGATATAGATTTAGTCAAGGAGCGGGTGATGTTGTCTACAACATGCTGGTGTAGCACAGGCAAAGCTTTCTTAGAGAAGTAATGGCGACTGGGCAACTGGTACTGGGGGACTGCGACGGCCATCAGCTTTCAGAAACTGTCCGTATCTACCAGGCGGAAAGGCAGCAATTCCGTGGCCGACAGATTTGAGATGGTGGAGTTCAACCTCTTAACTTTGTCATGTGTAGAATGAAACAATCTTTTACGTGACCACAACTGCGAAATCAAGGGATGGCGGCGGTGATGAGAGAGGGCGGAGTATGGTGAAACAGACAAATTGCTTGACTGTGAGTGAGGTGCACATGTTATGGTGGATTGAGAAACATGTGGTGTGCTCGGTGAAACAAACACAGCAGGCATGTCTGCTTCCGTTCCAGCTGACAGGCTCTCACTCAGCCTGATTGGAGCGGATAGAGAACCAGAAGTTTTGTGGTGGGAAACCTGCGTGCCAATATTTGGCACGGTAACAGAGGAGGAGGAAAAAGCAGTGGATGTGGTTGATAGGGCAGCTGATGGTTGTTGAGGTCCGCTGGTCTGCATTTTAGCGAATAGAGATTCTCAGCGTAATGCATGTTGTGTGCGCATGTGAAGGTTCATGCATGTAGTAGTCAAATTTTTGCACTTTTTCCCTCTACTGAGTTTTTCTTGCAAAGTGTGCCGATAACATGAGTTGGCTATTCCTGTGCGGTCACAAAAAAGGCCCAGGCTAGGCAAACCTTGCCACCCCTGTGAGCTGCAGACCCGTGATTGCTGCTGGCCACAGCCACAGTTGTGGCTAAGGATGCAGTGCTCCTCGTGCTTGCATCACTTCCTGTCTGCACCGGAAGGTATCCTCCTCATCTTCCTCCTCCACCTCCTCAGATGACCTACTCAGCTGCATCACTCTGGTTTCACACCAAGTAGGATCTTCAACCTCACCATCATCCAATATGTTATCCCATTCCTCGCCCTCAGAGTGACCCTTCTCCTCTTGTTGCCCTGACAGCACAGTACAGTCCACATGAGTCTCAGGTATTTGAGTCTCATCAGAATCACCTCCCTCCCCGGTGGTTAATGTCTGGTAACGAGGTTCAGGAACTTGCTCGGTTCCTACTCCGTCCTGCCCTGAATCCAGCGTAAAAAAATTTTGGGCATCAGTGAAGATGTTTTCCTCCTCTTCTTGACTCTGTGAATGTTTAGAGTACACTTCTGATTCCCATGGTATAGAATGGGTGAACAGTTCTACAGACTCACCCATTTATGATTCGCTACAGTCAGTTGGACGCTTGGAAAGTTGTGACATGGGGGGAAGCAAGGGTAATTGGGGTGCCACCTCTGTGGACTGTACTGCGCGTGATGTTGAGGTGGAGGAAGAAGAAGAGAGGCGACTTGAAGCAGCATTTGCCATCCACTGGAGCACCTGCTCTTTCTGGCCCCTATCAAAAGGCGTATTGCTGTGCAGCTGCCAAAGAAAGGAAGAAGAGTAGCCCATCCAGTAACAGAAGCTGTCAGTTGTCTTTGGATAGGACATGACAGTATTGGTTTACTAGTGCTTTCACTAACATTACCACCTACCCCACGTATACCTTGAACACCAAGTCTATTCCCCCTTCCACCACGACCTCTCTTTTTCCCACTCATGTTACTCAGATACTGTAGTAGGAGCACGCTATTAGCAAAACAAAAATAGATTTTTCCTCTGCAACAGCGCTGCACACACCTGAATTTCAGCGGCACTAAATGACAACGTAAGATATGGCTTGCTGTATAAGTTTACTAACCGAACAAAGTATTTTTTTACTGTGGATGACGCCTATATAACATAGGAGATATTCTCCAAACTATTTAAAATTGAGATGTCCCTGCTGTATAACATTAGGAACCAAAGTATTTTTTTTACTGTGGATGACGCCTGTATAACATAGGAGATATTTTCCAAACTATTTCAAATTCATATCTAGGCTGCTGTATAATGTTAGCAACAGCAAAAAATAGATTTTTTGACTCTGCACAAGCTCTTAATACAGCTGAATTTCACTGCCACTAAAAGCACTAGGTAGCTTATAGCAGAGTGTAACACGTCTGCAACACAAAAAGTCATTGGTGGACTGTGGCTAGCAATGACAAAAACATATTTGTTTTACTGTGCATAAAGCTGAAGTTCATCCACCAAAGAAATGACAAACTGGGCTAACACAGCTTGCACTATCATATTAGCAAATGAAAAAAAACATTTTCTTTGCTCTACACTCAGAAGCTCTGCACTGACAAGCTCCGCATATAGCTGAATTTCAACCTCACAAAAAGAAAAAGGGCTTACTTGCTTTACTTTATCACATTAGCAAGTGCAAAAATTGATTTACGGTCTGCATGGAGCACAGTACAACTGATGCACAGCACTGTTCTGAGCCATAGACCATGCTCTTTCTGTGAGAATCTCAGTAATTGCACAAAAACAAAAAAAAAGGCTGCAAGGTCGATTGAACAGGTACACAGCACAGGACTTATCTACACTATCTCACTTCTACAGAAGCACCCATCTATCTAGTTAATATCTCTCATTACACAGGACAGGGCACACTGACCAGCGTCTATCTCCTTCAGTGACATGCATAAAATGGCACTGAGGGAACATGGCCGTTTTTTATATGGAGAGGATATGTGATTTTAGCAGCCAATTGCAGAAGCCCTTGTGTTTGGGACACTGTGGATGCTTCCTGCGTTTTGATTGGCTAGCCGTGCTTTCCTGACTTAAAGTTAACGCCTACAAGAAGAAAAAACAAAAACACAGGGTGCTGCTGATCTGACCTGTTCTGAGCTTTCACCAGACCCCCCACTCATCTACCACATCTCCCCACTCATCATACACAAGCACTATGGTAGCAAAACTGTAGAAAATGCAGTAGTTACTCCTCAATCACGTAACCATGTAAATTCGCCGAATGTTACCGATTTTACAGAATTTAACAAATTTTGCTCGCCTTTCCGATCACGAATCCGCATGTGCCACAATCGTGTCAAACATAACATTTGAGATCGGATTTCGAACATATTCGCTCATCACTAGTCCTTAGTTGTGTGTTTGGGATCATAGTCTTGTTGAAATGTCTACCCTCATATCATCTTCATCATCCTGGTAGATGGCAGCAGATTGTTATCTAGAATATCTCAGTACGTTTGTCCATTTATCCTTCATCCTTCATTCAATTATTTGAAGTTTGCCTGTGCCATATGCTGAAAAACAGCCCCACACCATGATGTTCCCATCTCCAAACTTCACTGTTGGTATAGTGTTTTAACATGGTGTGTATTATGACATCAAAGAGTTCGATTTTTGTCTCAGCTGACCAGACTATATTCTCCCAGTATTTCACAGACTTACCTAAATGTTGTTGTGAAAACTGTAAACGCACTTGAACATGCTCTTTTTTCAGCAATGGAGTGTAAAGTGGTGAGAGTGTATATACAGGCCATGGACGTTGAGTGAATTACTTACTGTTTTCTTTGAAACAACTGTACCTGCTGATTCCAGGTCTTTCTGTAGCTGTCCACGGATGGTGCTTGGTTCTTGAACAACTCTTCTGATAATTCTTTTTACACCTCTGTTTTAAAGCTTGTAGGGAGAAAATTATGTTCTTTCCACTTTGGGATTATAGTCCCAATAGTGCTCACTGGAACTGAACCTTCAGTAGCTTAGAAATTCTTCTGTCAATGTCATCAGTATGTTTTGCAACAATAAGGTTGGAAAGATCTGGAGACAGCTCACTTGTTTTACCCATCATGAGATTTTTTTTGTGTGGCACCTTGGTAATGAGACTACTTTTTATACTTCCATCAGTTAAAAGAGCTGATTTTATATTTCACTAAGTGGCAGGATTGCTTTCTAATAACTGATAGATTTCAGCTGTTGTCATGACTTTCTATGACTTTTGCACTTGAGCAATGCATGTGACTAGTTTTCCCATACAAGAGGTATCTTGAAGCTGTCATCACCAACAAAGGTTTTTGTATGAAATGTAAATTAAATTTCAGTAAGAGTGTTTAATACTTTTTTTCCTGTATAATTTCTCATTATTACACATAAGTTACCTTCTGGACATCTATGGTTCGATTTCTTTGTCTGTGTGGATTGGATGAGTGTTACCGATGTGTGGTGGAAATTTCATGTCAATAGCACCTTTAGAAATATATTTACTTTGAAAATTGGTGATGTGTTCAATAATTCACCAATAATAAATATATATATATATGTATATATATGTATTTATATATATATATATATATATCAGATGTATATATATATATATATATATATATATATATATATATACACTGCTCAAAAAAATAAAGGGAACACTTAAACAACAGAATATAACTCCAAGTAAATCAAACTTCTGTGAAATCAAACTGTCCACTTAGAAAGCAACACTGATTGACAATCAATTTCACATGCTGTTGTGCAAATGGACTAGTCAATAGATGGAAACTATTGGCAATTATCAAGACACACTCAATACAGGAGTGGTTCTGCAGGTGGGGACCACAGACCACATATCAGTACCAATGCTTTCTGGCTGATGTTTTGGTCACTTTTGAATGTTGGTTGTGCTTTCACACTCGTGGTAGCATGAGACGGACTCTACAACCCACAGAAGTTGCTCAGGTAGTGCAGCTCATCCAGGATGGCACATCAATGCGAGCTGTGGCAAGGAGGTTTGTTGTGTCTGTCAGCATAGTGTCCAGAGGCTGGAGGCGCTACCAGGAGACAGGCCAGTACACCAGGAGACGTGGAGGGGGCCGTAGGAGGGCAACAACCCAGCATCAGGACTGCTACCTACACCTTTGTGCAAGGAGGAAAAGGAGGAGCACTGCCAGAGCCCTGCAAAATGACCTCCAGCAGGCCACAAATGTGCATGTGTCTGCACAAACGGGTAGAAACCGATTCCATGAGGGTGGTAAGAGGGCCTGATGTCCACAGATAGGGGTTGCGCTCACAGCCCAACACCGTGCAGGATGCTTTGCATTTGCCACAAAGCACCAGGATTGTCAAAGTCGCCACTGGCGCCCTGTGCTCTTCACAGATAAAAGCAGGTTCACACTGAGCACATGTGACAGACATGACAGAGTTTGGAGACGCCATGGAGAGCGATCTGCTGCCTGCAAAATCATTCGGCATGACCGGTTTGGCAGTGGGTCAGTAATGGTGTGGGGTGGCATTTCTTTGGAGGGCTGACAGCCCTCCATGTGCTCGCCAGAGGTAGCCTGACTGCCATTAGGTACCGAAATGAGATCATGGTGAGACCATATGCTGGTGCGGTTGGCCCTGGGTTCCTCCTAATGCAGGACAATGCCAGACCTCATGTGGCTGTAGTGTGTCAGTAGTTCCTGCAAGATGAAGGCACTGAAGCTATGGACTGGCCCGCCCACTCCCCAGACCTGAATCCGATTGAGCACATCTGGGACATCATGTCTCGCTCCATCCACCAACGTCACGTTACACCACAGACTGTCCAGGAGTTGAGGGATGCTTTAGTCCAGGTCTGGGAGGAGATCCCACAGGAGACCATCCGCAACCTCATCAGAAGCATGCCCAGATGTTGTAGGGAGGTCATACAGGCACGTGGAGGCCACACACAATACTGAGCCTCATTTTGACTTGTTTTAAGGACATTACATCAAAGTTGGATCAGCCTGTATTTAATTTTGGGGGTGACTACAAATCCAGGCCTCCATTGATTAATAAATTTGATTTCCATTGATGATTTTTATGTGATTTTGTTGTCAGCACATTCAACTTTGTATAGAACAAAGTATTCAATGAGAATATTTCATTCATTCAGATCTAGGATGTGTTATTTGAGTGTTCCCTTTATTTTTTTGAGCAGTGTATATATATATATATATATATATATATATATATATATATATATATGTATATACACAGGTGTGGATAAAATTGTTGGTGCCTTCAGAAAAAAATTATGAAGACAAACTCATGAAAGTGGCTTGCACAAAAATGATAGTTCTATTAACAATATTTTGCTGCATAACCTTTCAAGGCAATCGTTGCAAACAAATGATTTGCACTAGAGATAAGCAGATAGATCCTAGGAGGATCATGTTTGACTCAAATTTCCTGAAATTAGTGGTTTCATGCAAATTCAATAATTTTAAGATTGAATTTGCAAAAAACAAAAGACATGCCTGGCTACATTTCCCATATAGCTCAATTGCATAGCTCAAAATGGGTTCTATGCAGACCTAGGCAACATCAGAGTATTATGCACATATTTCTCAGGCATTCAGAAGCTTTTTAGTATTGTAATTTATGATGAAATGTATTAATATTAAATTAAATTTTTTAGAGAAAATTCAATGAAGTCTTGTGAATTCAATTTTCAAACAGCTCTCTTATCTCTAATATCAAGTATGTACACAACTCTCATAAATAAATGCTGTTATACAGCTTGGCAATGCTTTCACTGAGGTTAATTATGCAAATAGCCACTATAGCGAGTAAGGGGACTTGATCCCTGGAGCCACCTATTGGATATAACAATTCAAAAAGTCATTATCTCCCTGTTGCAACATAACTTGAGATAAGAAGCCAAACCTAACACTTAATTTCATATATGTGTTTCGGGATGTTTGCCCTTCATCACTGCAAAGCAGGAGGTGTCACTTGGCTAGGTGAAAATAGGTTATTAATGGCTGTCTGCGGAATGTTCTGCCATACTGAATAAAAGTGGATACACAAACCATCAAGATCCGCTGCTGGCAGCTCCATTTTCAAGCGCCAACCAATGAAATACCAGAAGTGTTCAATGGGAGACAAGTCTAGAGACCCAAATAATAGTATGCCAATGTATGTAAGGCCATATACTTCTGTATCTGTCGCTCAGGCTGGACATTGAATAAATCGAGATATTTTGAAAATCTTGTTTCCTTTTATTAATCATTTGCATAAAATTAACATGTCTATCAATTTTGTGATTTTCATATATCCATAGATTCAATGTTTAGGAGTTCATAGATAGATACAGTATACCTATCAACTTTTCTTTCATAATTATTAGTGATGAGCGAGCATGCTCGCCACTGCTCGCTACTCGCTTCAGTACTTGAGATGCTCGGAGCTCGCCGAGTACTTGTGCAATTCTCGGGCGGGAGCTCGGGTCCCCGTCCTGCATGTTTGGCGCTATTTAGAGCGCCAATCAACTTGCAGGGATTGCCTGCCACTCACTGTAATGCCGCAGCCATGTTGGTTGTGGCATTACAGCGATTGCCCAAATCGATGGGAACAGTGCTCAGTGAAACATGAAATGCCGGCAATTCATCAGCGGCATACATCGGTACCCGACAATTTAGAACAGAAGGAATAGAGCATCACACATAGATTAGATAGATAGAAACATATCAGTCACATATATAATAAGTACAGTGACAGTGTTGGTTACTGTACTTGTCATTTAGTGTAAAAATAAAGGATTTATTAAAAAAAAATTGGCGTGGGGTTCCCCGTAATTTTAGTCTCTAGCGGAGGTTAAGCTGACGGCTGGGGCGGATGTTTGAAGCCTGGGAACAGGGTAATACCCACGGAGCTTCCCAGGCTACTAATATCTGTCTCCAGCTGAATACCTAGCCTTTACTGGCTATTAAAATGGGGGACTTAAAAAAAAATGACGTTGGGTCCCCCTATTTTAATAGCTAGCAAAGGCTAGACAGACAGCAGGCGGCTGATAGTAATAGCCCAGGAAGGGTGCCATGAATATTGGCCCCCTCCCAGGCTAGAAACACCAGCCCTCAGCCACCCCAGAAATGGTGCATCCATAGGACGGGTGCGTGAAAATCGGACGGCCCTGCTATGTTTTTCATGCACCCTCCTATATACCCTGCCTTCCTGTCTGCCAATATATTCTGCCTGCCTGCCTGACATGTTTCATTGAGCACTGTTCCCATCGATTTGGGCAATGTTTGACCTTCTGCAGACCGCCGGGGGGTTCAGCCAGAAAAATGCTAGTGTTTCCCATAGACTTACATTGGGCTCGTTGCTCGGGTTGAGCACCCGAGTATCACGATGTGCTCGGCCCGAGCTTCAAGCACCCGAGCATTTTAGTGCTCGATCAACACTAATAATTTTATCTTTGTAAGTATCAAAATTATTGAGAATTGAGTATTGATCACATACAATGTGAATTACTCCTGTTTTCTCCACATTTTATTAATAGGTTATGTGAAGTGGAGATTAGATAAAGGTGTTGAGAGCAGTGAGGTTTAGGAAAGTGGTGACAAATATTTTTCTTGCCTACAACTGTACTGGATGTCTGCCTTCTGCAATTACCCAATCGGAAATGAGCATGTAACAAAAGAACTTTATGTGCTGTTTCACACATAGAATAAAAGTACCAAACAAATAAAAAAGCGCATTAGCCAAATGTTACAATTTGATAAATTTGTTTTTATTATAATTAGAATTCATAAAACTATTTTTGTGAATTATAAATATAATGAAAAGGTGGGATCCGTTCAATATATGAAAAAGTATAAAAAAAAGTTTGCAACTAGATCCACTCTCCCACTGACAGCGCCGACATTCACTTACGACAGATAACCTTGACAACGATAGAAAAAGGATGATACGTTGGATACTATATCTTCAAATACACTTGTTAGATTTAATAAACATTTAATAAACAAAATTTAAGCAATCATTCAGATCTTATTAACCCCTTAACAACATTTGACGTACTAATACGCGTCTGTGCCCTGGGACTTAAGAGCCAGACCCGTATTAGTACGTCATGGCGATCGCGCGCGCACACAGGCTGTGCGGGCGCGATCGCCGCCGGGTGTCAGCTGATTGTCACAGCTGACACCTGATACTATGTGCAGGGAGCGGTCCTGCACCGCTCCCAGCAAATTAACCCCCGTGATGCTGCGATCGAAGTCGATCGCAGCATTGCGGGGGCAAGGGGAGGTGATCGCAGATACTCACCTCCTCTTCCGGCTTCCAGCGCTGTCTGCAAAGGCTTCCCGGGTGTTGCCATGATGACCCGATGGCGTCATGACAACATCCGTGTCACCAGACAGCAGGAAGATTGTTTGGACATGCACAGTGCATCTCCAAACAATCTTCTCCCTGTCCAGCGCTGACAGCCTGCATAGCACAGGGATGGTGCTGCATTCCTGTGCCATGCAGGCGATCAGAGAAAAAAAAGTGAAAGTCCCAGAGAGGGACAAAGTAATAAAGTATATAAACTTTCAGAAAGTGAAAAAAAAAAAAAATTGCAAAAATATAAAAAAAAAAATAATCCACCAAAAATAAAAATATAATGCACCCATCAATAAATATTATTATAAAAAAAAAATAAAAAAAACAATAAAAGTACACATATTTGGTATCACCGCGTCCGGAACAACCTGACCTATAAAACTGTCCCACTAGTTAACCCCTTCAGTGAACACGGTAGAAAAAAAAAAAAAAAAAAACGAAGCAAAAAACAATGCTTTATCACCATACTGCCAAACAAAAAATGGAATAACACGCGATCAAAAACACAAATATAAATAAAAATGGTACCGCTGAAAACGTCATCTCGTCGACGCGAAAAAACAAGCCGCCATACAGCTCCATCAGCCGAAAAATAAAAAAGTTATAGCTCTCAGAATAAAGCTATGCTAAAAAATATTTTTTTCTATAAAATTGCTTTTATTATGTAAAAGTGCAAAACATAGAAAAACAATATAAATGTGGTACTGCTGTAAACGTACTGACCCGAAGAATAAAGCTACCTTATCAATTTTACCACACGCAGAACAGAATAGTAAAAAAAAAAAAAAAAAATTCCTGAATTGTTGGTTTTTGTTTATTCTGCCTCACAAAAATCGGAATAGAAAGCGATCAAAAAATGTCACGTGCCTGAAAATGGCACCAATAACAACGTCAACTCATCCCGCAAAAAACGAGCCGTCACATGACTGTCTGCCAAAATCTGGAAAAATTATAGCTCTCAAAATATGGTGATGCAAAAACTAGATTTTACAACAAATGCGTCTTTTAGTGTGTGACAGCTGTCAGTCATAAAAACCCCATATGATTCTGGTATTGCTGTAATCACACCGACCCGAAGAATAAAGTCGTCTAATCACTTATACCGCACGAGGAACGGCATCAAAAATAAACTCTTGGGTTAGGATTGGGCTAGGGTTAGGGCTGGGTTTGAGGTTAGGGTTGTGCTAGCGTTAGGGTTGTGCTAGGGTTAGGGTTGTGCTAGGGTTAGGGTTGTGCTACGGTTAGGGTTGTGCTAGGGTTAGGGCTGGGGTTGGGGTTAGGGTTGAGGTTAGGGTTGTGATGGGGTTCTGATTTTTTTCAAAAGTAAGAAAAAAAGATGACGATATGGCGACTAGTGTTGAGCGCAAGTGCTCGCTACTTGAGTTTGCATCGGGTGTTCTGGTATGCATTGAGTATCGTGGGTATTTGAGTGACAAGCTCGAGTCTCTGCCCCATATGCTTCGCGGCCAAAAAAACTTTACGGGGATTGCCTGCCATGCACGAGGGATCCCCGCATGTTTTTTTTGGGTGTCTAATTACCGTGAAACATGCGGAGCAGGGACTCGAGCATGTCACTCGAGCACACGCTGTACATGGTGCATACCTGAGTACCCGATGCAAACTCAAGTAGTGAGCACTTGCGCTCAAGACTAATGGCAACTTATTCAATATGATGACCTAATGTAAACAAATTCTGTGTCGTACCTCTGGGTTCAAAATGTTCACTATACACCTTAATAAAATCCTTGAGGGGTATAGTTTCCAAAATGGGGTTACTTGTGGGGGAGCTCCACTGTTTAGGCACATCACGGGCTCTCCAAACGCGACATGGTGTCCGCTAACAAATTGAGTGGAAAATCGGCTCAAATTGTTAGCGGATGCCATGTTGCGCTTGGAGAGCCCCTGTGTGCCCAAACATTGGAGCTCCCCCACAAGTGACCCCATTTTGGAAACTAGACCCCCCAAGGCACCTATCTAGATGCATAGTGAGCACTTGGAACCCCCAGTTGCTTCACAAATTGATTCATAAAAATGAAAAAGTGTTTTTTTTTTCACTTTTTCATTTTTACGAATCAATTTGTGAACCACCTGTGGGTTCCAAGTGCTCACTATGCATCTAGATATGTGCCTTGGGTGGTCTAGTTTCCAAAATGGGGTCACTTGTGGTGGAGTTCCAATGTTTGGGCACACAGGGGCTCTCCAAACGCAACATGGTGTCCGCTAACAATTTGAGCCGACAATTTGTTAGCGGACACCATGTTGCATTTAAAGAGTCCCTGTGTGCCCAAACATTGGAGCTCCCCCACAAGTGACCCCTTTTTGGAAACTAGACCCCCCAAGGCACCTATCCAGATGCATAGTGAGCACTTGGAACCCCTAGGTGCTTCACAAATTGATTCATAAAAATGAAAAAGTGTTTTTTTTTTCACTTTTTAATTTTTACGAATCAATTTGTGAAGCACCTGGGGTTTCCAAGTGCTCACTATGCAAATAGATAGGTGCCTTGGGGGGTCTAGTTTCCAAATGGGGTCACTTGTGGGGGAGCTCCAAAGTTTGGGCACACAGGGACTCTCCAAACGCAACATGGTGTCCGCTAACAATTTGAGCTGATTTTCCATTCAATTTGTTAGCGGATACCATGTTGCATTTGGAGAGTCCCTGTGTGCCCAAACATTGGAGCTCCCCCACAAGTGAACGCATTTTGGAAACTAGACCCCCCAAGGCACCTATCTAGATGCATAGTGAGCACTTGGAACCCCTAGGTGCTTCACAAATTGATTCGTAAAAATGAAAAAATGACAATAAAAAACACTTTTTCATTTTTACGAATCAATTTGTGAAGCACCTAGGGGGTTCCAAGTGCTCACTATGCATCTAGATAGGTGCCTTGGGGGGTCTAGTTTCCAAAATGGGGTCACTTGTGGGGTGAGCTCCAATGTTTGGGCACACAGGGGCTCTCCAAACGCAACATGGTGTCCGCTAACAATTTGAGCCGATTTTCCATTCAATTTGTTAGCGGATACCATGTTGCATTTGGAGAGTCCCTGTGTGCCCAAACATTGGAGCTCCCCCACAAGTGACCCCATTTTGGAAACTAGAACCCCCATGGCACCTATCAAGATGCATAGTGAGCACTTGGAACCCCTAGGTGCTTCACAAATTGATTCGTAAAAATGAAAAAGTGAAAAAAAAAAACACTTTTTCATTTTTACGAATCTATTTGTGAAGCACCTGGGGGTTCCAAGTGCTCACTATGCATCTAGATAGGTGCCTTGGGGGGTCTAGTTTCCAAAATGGGGTCACTTGTGGGGAAGCTCCAAAGTTTGGGCACACAGGGGCTCTCCAAACACAACATGGCGTCTGCTAATTATTCAAGCAAATTTTACAATCAAAAAGTCAAATGGCGCTCCTTCCCTTCCGAGCCCTGCCGTGCGCCCAAACAGTGTTTTTCCCACCTCTTGGGTATCTGCATGCCCAGGGGAAATTGCACAACAAATTTTGGGGTCCATTTTTTCTTGTTACCCCTGTGAAAATAAAAAAATTTGGGTCTAAAGTAACATTTTTGTGAAAAAAGTTAAATGTTCATTTTTTTCTTCCACATTCCAAAAATTCCTGTGAAGCACCTGAAGGGTTAATAAAGTTCTTGAATGTGGTTTTGAGCACCTTGAGGGGTGCAGTTTTTAGAATGGTGTCACTTTTGGGTATTTTCTGTCATAAAGACCTCTGAAAGTGACTTCAAATGTGATGTGGTCCCTAAAAAAATGGTTTTGGAAATTTTGTTGGAAAAATGAGAAATTGCTGGTCAACTTTTAACCCTTATAGCTCCCTAACAAAAAAAAATGTTGGTTCCAAATTTGTTCTGATGTAAAGTAGACATGTGGGAAATGTTATTTATTAACTCTTTTGTGTGACATATCTCTCTGATTTAAGGGTATAAAAATTCAAATTTTGAAAATTGAAAACATTTTCAAAGTTTTTGCCAAATTTCCAATTTTTTCACAAATAAACGCAAGTGATATTGAAGAAATTTTACGACAATCATGAAGTGCAATATGTCACGAAAAAACAGTCTCAGAATCAGGGGGATCCGTTGAAGCGTTCCAGAGTAATTACCTCATAAAGTGACAGTGGTCAGAATTGTAAAAATTGGCCTGGTCATTAACGTGCAAACCACCCTCGGGGCTTAAGGGGTTAAAGAGGTTAACCATTCTATTTAATTTTAACCTTTTAAGAATGGAGTAATTTTTCATTGCTGTACTTTAATTTTTTCTTCCCTTTCTTCCAAGAACTGCAACTTTATTTTCTTGCAGACAAAACCATATGAGGTTTTTTTTGTAAGGCTAGTTATACTTTTGAATGACATCATCCATTTGATCATAAGATTTACTGGAAAATGGGAAAAAAAATTAAAGTAAGGTGAAATTGAAAATAAAATGTGATTCCTCAATTTTTTGGGGGGGGTTATTTTTTTGGTGTTAGTTCTGCAATAAAAATGTAAAAAAGTCCTGTAAATATGATTGTCCAGGTCAGTATGAATACGATAATATCATATTTTTTTATATAAGTGGTGAAGAAAAATTTTGAAATTCAAAAAAAAAAAATTAGCTTGAGTTGCCATTTTCCAAAATCTGTAACATTTTTTTTTTCGGTCAATGCTTGTTTTTTTTTTTGGTCACCTGATATTTTTATTGACACCATTTTGGAGTGGATACAACACAATGGTAACTTTGACAAAAAAATATGTATATATTTTTATTTGTTTTACATTTCTTTATTAACTGGGAAAAAGAGTGTGATTCAAATTTTTATATCTTTTTTATTTTCTTAAACATTTAAAATCTTTTTTTTCCTTTTTACTTTATTTGTTAGCCCCCTTAGGGGACTTGAACCTGTGATCATCTGATTACTTGTGCTATATACAGCAATACCACAGTAATGCTGCATATAGAAAAAAACATTGTCTTCTAAGATGCCCAGCCATAGGCTGGTTGACACAGAAGAAATTACATGATAGGCACAGGGGCATTCAGGTGACTGTCATAGAAACCCAGGGAAACCAACAACCATCCGAATAAATGTCTTAGCCACATCCCGGTGCTTAATTGCTGCTATCAGCTATTGAAAACTGCTCTTTAGAGCTTAACAGCAGCAATCGGCATGTATGCCATTTACTGTAATCAGAGTTTGATGCCAAGTATATTTCATAGCCACCATCTGTCCTGTGTCCCTGACATGTTTCATAAATGATATGGAAAATTAAGGGGTTAAAATATGTTTGTCAGAAGGAGAACCTACAGTGTAATTCATAAATTTTAGTAAGTACAACACAATCATGTCTCAAACATGATGGTTAAAGGGAATCTGTCTGTACAAAATGATGATGCAAATCAAGCACACCACCTTGTAAGGGACATAGACCTAATAAAAATCATACCTTTAGTGTCCAAATCTGTGGTTTACTTTGGCAATCATTGTTCTTGATTTGCATTTTTTCGTTTTCTTCTACATTGATTTAAAATCTGATTTACAGAAGCCAGAAGAGGGCGGAGATGGATTGAAAACATTTAGGTGGGAAGATGCATTAACCTGATCAATCACACCAAGAGTTCAACAAGCACCTAATTAGAATATCTGAATAAAAAAATAACTTTGGACAAGCTTAGCAAAGGATTTAGATACTAACAACAGGGTTGTATTAGGCATTGGGCTGCAAGGGTCAAGTGCCCAGGGTGGTAGGTTGCAGGGGACAGTCCCATAGTTAAAAAAAAAAAAATATTCCCTCCCTTTCTTATCTGGACTAAATAATCATCTCAGTCCCCTGATGTGCAGCTGCATGATGACATTACTGAGTTACTGACATGACTATCATGTTGAGGTCACCTCATCACTCTCTGACATCATTGAAGCACAATGAGGTCAGCTTATTACTCTGCTGACATTGCTGCTGCACCAAAGAGGTGGTGAAAACATGGTAGAAAGTAAGTGCTTCACAGAGGAGCTGAATATACAAGGGGATTTTGCTGTAGAAGTAAGTATGAAAAACAGTGTAAGGGCAGAAGGAACAGGATGTAGAAGGAGAGATAGTGGGGGTACTTTATGGGGGTCAGTATACAGAGGGAGGGAATGTGTGGAGGCACTATGTAAAGGGTGCATTAAATTCAAGGAAGGATAGTGTGAAGGTACAGTATGGGGATATATTTAACAGAAGGAAGGACAGAGTAAGGGCACTGCATACAAAAGAAGGGAGAGTGTAAGGATTAGAGATGAGCGTTGTTCTACTCGAACTGTTCGCCAATCTCAAATTCGAGCTGTTTTGGGCGGTGTTCAAGCCGTTCGGCGAACACGAACGATTTGAGAAAAATTCGGCTGTTCGAGGTTATGTTCGATAACTGTTCGTGCACCAAAATCATAACTGGATTTTTTCTCAGTAATGATGAAAATTAATGTTAATACGCAGTTTGAGTGTACAGCGGGGTGGGGGGAGGGGCAGGGGATGGATCTCTGCAGGAATAATGAAGATCTCCATTTTTTTTTCTCTTAACCGCATTTACAGTGGGGAGGTGAAATCTGTCAGCCTATCAGCAGCGCACACACGGAGCGAAGTGCTTTTTTCACACAAGCAAGGGCATGTGTCATTGGCAGTGTATGTCACATGTCCTTGCCCTATAAGACCAAGCCATTTTCCCCGTCGCCACCATTTTCTCACTGCTGCAGCTGCGTGTTAGACGGCACCGCTGTTGCTGTGTGCGCTATACCTTGTTAATTTCAAGCCAATTTTCGCACAAATCTACAGATAGCTTGGGAGTAGGGAATAGTTGTGATTGCAGTCCTTTTAAGGACTAGGTTACAGCATTTCCTAAGACTTTTATCAGGCAGGTCTGTGCTCTTAAATAGATAGATTGTGGGAGTAAAGACTAATTGTAATTGCAGTCCTTTTCAGGACTAGGTTACATCAGTTCCTATCAGTTTTTGCCAGGCAGGTCTGTGCCAGTGCTGTGCAAGTTTTTTTCACAGCATTTGGCTGAATCTAGCAAAGCTAATCCTTTTTGGCCTATTGCAGAGTGTGTTAGTCAGTGGAGTAGCCTATCTGTGTTGCAAGATATACCACCTGTGTATAGAATACCAATTTTTTTACTGCACCTAGTGAAGTAAAATCTTTTGGGCATAGCATCGTTCTATTAGTCCATCTATACTGACCTCCATCAGGTTGCAAATTGAATATAATTTTTTTCTGCATCTAGCTCTGAAAAAATATTTGGGCTTCTAGCAGTGTGTGGGACTTGTTCTATTAGTCCATCTATACTGACCTCCATCAGGTTGCAAACTGAATATATTTTTTTTCTGCATCTACCTCTGAAAAAATATTGAGCTTCTTGCTGTGTGTGGAACTTGTTCTATTAATCCATCTATACAGTCCTCCATCAGGTTGCAAACTGAATATAATTTTTTTCTGCATCTACCTCTGAAAAAATATTTGGGCTTCTAGCTGTGTGTGGGACATGTTCTATGAGTCCATCCATACTGACATCCATCAGGTTGCAAATTAAAAATAATTTTTATCTGCATCTACCTCTGAAAAAATATTTGGGCTTCTAGCTTTGTGTGGGACTTGTTCTATTAGTCCATTTATACTGACCTCCATCAGGTTGCAAACTGAATATAATTTTTTTCTGCATCTAGCTCTGAAAAAATATTTGGCCTTCTAGCAGTGTGTGGGACTTTCTCTATTAGTCCATCTATACTGACCTCCATCAGGTTGCAAATTAAAAATAATTTTTATCTGCATCCAGCTCTGAAAAAATATTTGGCCTTCTAGCAGTGTGTGGGACTTTCTCTATTAGTCCATCTATACTGACCTCCATCAGGTTGCAAATTAAAAATAATTTTTTGTCTGCATCTACCTCTGAAAAAATATTTGGGCTTCTAGCTGTGTGTGGGACTTGTTCTATTAGTCCATCTATACTGACCTCCATCAGGTTGCAAACTGAATATATTTTTTTTCTGCATCTACCTCTGAAAAAATATTGGGCTTCTAGTTGTGTGTGGGACTTGTTCTATTAATCCATCTATACAGACCTCCATCAGGTTGCAAACTGAATATAATTTTTTTCTACATCTACCTCTGAAAAAATATTTGGGCTTCTAGCTGTGTGTGGGACTTGTTCTATTAGTCCATCTATACTGACCTCCATCAGGTTGCAAACTGAATATAATTTTTTCTGCGTCTAGCTCTGAAAAAATATTTGGCTTCTAGCTGTGTGTGGGACTTTCTCTATTAGTCCATCTATACTGACCTCCATCAGGTTGCAAATTAAAAATAATTTTTTGTCTGCATCTAGCTCTGAAAAAATATTTGGCCTTCTAGCAGTGTGTGGGACTTTCTCTATTAGTCCATCTATACTGACCTCCATCAGGTTGCAAACTGAATATATTTTTTTTCTGCATCTACCTCTGAAAAAATATTGGGCTTCTAGCTGTGTGTGGGACTTGTTCTATTAATCCATCTATACAGACCTCCATCAGGTTGCAAACTGAATATAATTTTTTTCTGCATCTACCTCTGAAAAAATATTTGGGCTTCTAGCTGTGTGTGGGACTTGTTCTATTAGTCCATCTATACTGACCTCCATCAGGTTGCAAACTGAAATAAATTTTTTGTCTGCATCTAGCTCTGAAAAAATATTTGGCCTTCTAGCAGTGTGTGGGACTTTCTCTATTAGTCAATCTATACTGACCTCCATCAGGTTGCAAATTAAAAATAATTTTTATCTGCATCTACCTCTGAAAAAATATTTGGGCTTCTAGCAGTGTGTGGGACTTTCTCTATTAGTCCATCTATACTGACCTCCATCAGGTTGCAAATTAAAAATAAATTTTATCTGCATCCAGCTCTGAAAAAATATTTGGCCTTCTAGCAGTGTGTGGGACTTTCTCTATTAGTCCATCTATACTGACCTCCATCAGGTTGCAAATTAAAAATAATTTTTATCTGCATCCATCTCTGAAAAAATATTTGGCCTTCTAGCAGTGTGTCGGACTTTCTCTATTAGTCCATCTATACTGACCTCCATCAGGTTGCAAATTAAAAATAATTTTTTGTCTGCATCTAGCTCTGAAAAAATATTTGGCCTTCTAGCAGTGTGTGGGACTTTCTCTATTAGTCCATCTATACTGACCTCCATCAGGTTGCAAACTGAATATATTTTTTTTCTGCATCTACCTCTGAAAAAATATTGGGCTTCTAGCTGTGTGTGGGACTTGTTCTATTAATCCATCTATACAGACCTCCATCAGGTTGCAAACTGAATATAATTTTTTTCTGCATCTACCTCTGAAAAAATATTTGGGCTTCTAGCTGTGTATGGGACTTGTTCTATTAGTCCATCTATACTGACCTCCATCAGGTTGCAAACTGAAAATAATTTTTTGTCTGCATCTAGCTCTGAAAAAATATTTGGCCTTCTAGCAGTGTGTGGGACTTTCTCTATTAGTCCATCTATACTGACCTCCATCAAGTTGCAAATTAAAAATAATTTTTATCTGCATCTACCTCTGAAAAAATATTTGGGCTTCTAGCTGTGTGTGGGACTTGTTCTATTAGTCCATCTATACTGACCTCCATCAGGTTGCAAACTGAATATAATTTTTTTCTGCATCTACCTCTGAAAAAATATTTGGCCTTCTAGCAGTGTGTGGGACTTTCCCTATTAGTCCATCTATACTGACCTCCATCAGATTGCAAACTGAATATATTTTTTTTCTGCATCTACCTCTGAAAAAATATTTGGGCTTCTAGCTGTGTGTGGGACTTTCTCTATTAGTCCATCTATACTGACCTCCATCTGGTTGCAAATTGAATATAATTTTTTTCTGCATCTAACCCAGCCAATAGTTTTGGCCTAATACCACAGTTTGGCCGCTCAGCTCTGCTCGGTTCCCATCCATAGTTTTTTTGTGCAAACAACTCCAGAGTTGTGAATTAGTTAACCACCAAAATTAGTGGAAAAAGGCCTGCTGCTGGTGGAAAGGGGAATAGGCGTGTTGGGAAGGGGAAAAAAGGTTGTGTCCGTGGGGTAGGTGTTAAAGCAACAGTAACATCTGCAGAAGAAAGACCATCTTCCAGCCAAACTAAAATGTTTACTTCTTTTAGCGGACAATGTGATAAGATCCCTTTCTTACGGCCACGCCAATCGCTACAAATTCCAGATGAGGCACAAAAACAGCAGGTGCTTCAACGGATATCAAGTGCTCCTTTAAGTGGGCTCTCCTCCACATCAACTTCAACATCACAAATACTCCAGTCCTCAAAGGTGTCACCCCAATCGCACTTGCTTCCTCGCAGCTCCCAAATCTCCAGCTGCCGGTCTGAGTATGAGGTAGAACAGATGGTTGAGTCTGCAGAGCTGTTTACTCATACTATAGCCTGGGAATCAGAGGTCGACTCCAGCGCTTCTGTGAATCCAGACGAGCAAATGATCTGCACTGATGCCCAGAATCTTTATGAATCAGATCCAGGACCAGATGCAGAAGGTTCTGACCATAATGTAGACCCTCATTCCCAAACTGTAACTCCTGTTGGTGGAGACAATGAGGAAGACGATGATGAGACTCAAATACCTGATTGGAGCGACAACTTTAGTTTTTTGTCATGGCAGGAACAGGTTGGCTCTGAGGACGACGGTTGTGATAACGCACAGGGTGATGATGATGAGGTTGGAGATCCCACTTACTGTCAACCCACAGTCAGCCAAGAGATGAGGTCAGCAGAGGAGGTGGAGGAAGATGCTAGTGACGACGAGGTCAGGTTGCGCCTTCCTGGACAGAGACGTAGTACTGGAAGCATGTCAACAACTGCATCCTCAAACACAACTCTGCCTCTCACCACAAGTCGTGGTGGCTCTTCAGGTCGCATGGGTGCTAAGCCTTGCATAGCCTGGGCATTTTTTCAGATCGATAAAGATGACCCAACTCGTGTTATCTGTAACATTTGTCAGCAAAAGCTAAGTAGAGGCCAAAAAATACATAGTTTGAGTACTTCATGCATGAACCGGCACATGGACATGAAGCATAAGTTGCAGTGGGAAGCTCAGTGTGCTACAATGCGGCCTAGCCGGCCGGGCCAACCACCGTCTGCCATATCTTGTGCATCCGCGGCCTCTTCATCCTCTGTGACTGGGGGGACAGCAGTCACACCTGTTTTGGGGCGCAGACCTGCCACCTCTTTACCCGCAACAGCCAGCGTGATTGGCAGGTCATCATTTTCTTTGGCGGTGGTAACACCAGCTCGTGTTGAGCGCTGTCCGACATCGATAGCACCACCTTTGGATCAAGTCAACCTAACATGTCCGCCTGCATCTTCCTCACAGACCGGCAGTTTGCCGGGGACACCCTTATCAACCTTGTCTAAGCACAATAGCCAGCCCTCGGTCCCTCAGATGTGGACAAGTAAAAGACCATTTCCTCCTAGCCATGAGAAAGCTAAGAGGTTGAATTTCACCATCTTCAAGCTCTTGGCTACAGAAATGCTGCCTTTCCGCCTGGTGGACACAGAGGATTTTCGAGACCTTATGTCCGTCGCAGTGCCCCAGTACCAGATGCCCAGTCGGCACTACTTCTCAAAGAAAGGTGTGCCTGCGCTCCACCAGCATGTCGCACACAACATCACCGCTTCTTTGAGAAACTCTGTGTGTGACAGGGTGCATTTCACCACAGACACTTGGACGAGTAGGCATGGACAGGGGCGTTACATGTCGCTGACTGGGCACTGGGTAACTATGGTGACAGCAGGACAAGGGGCTGCTGTCCAAGTCTTGCCGTCCCCACGAGTTGTGCGTCCATCCTTTTTATGTCAAAGTTCCTCCACTGCTTCTGCCTCCTCAACCTCCTCTCGGTCTTCCACCTGCACCCAAAGCCTGTCTGGTCATGCCACAAGCTTTCTAACTGCGCAGAAGGGATCCAGCACACCTCCTTACTATGCTGGCAGTAGGGCTCAAAGTCATCAGGCGGTTTTTACTTTGAAATGTCTGGGAAATGTGAGTCACACAGCTGAGGAGTTGTGGTCAGCTCTGGAGAACCAATTTCATGAATGGTTGTCTCCACTGGACCTGAAACCAGGGAAGGCCGTGTGCGACAATGCTGCAAACCTGGGTGCGGCCCTTCGCCGGGGCAATGTCACACACGTGCCTTGTATGGCTCACGTGTTGAACTTGGTTGTCCAGCAATTTTTAGCCCACTATCCCAGACTAGATGGCCTTCTGCAGAGGGCACGGTCGCTGTGTGCTCACTTCCGCCGTTCGCATCCCGCAGCTCAGCGACTTACATCTCTACAGAAGTCGTTGGGCCTGCCACTTCACCGGCTAAAATGCGATGTGCCTACCCGGTGGAATTCAACTCTGCACATGTTGCAGCGACTGTGGCAGCACCGACAAGCCCTGGTGCAATACGTTCTGACGTATAGCCTGGGCCCACGAGATCCGGAGGTGGGGCAAATCACGCTGGAGGAGTGGTCTCAGATCAGGGACCTATGCACCCTTCTGCACAGTTTTGAAATGGCGACGAAGATGTTTAGTGCTGACGATGCCATTATCAGCATGACTATTCCGGTGATTTACATGCTGGAGCACATGTTAAACAGAATTCGGAGTCAGGTGGTGGCACAAGAGGAGGTGGAGGAAGTAGAGGAGGAGGAGTTGTATGCGGAAGGGCTAACATCTGCAAGGTCCAGACGGTCGGCAGCACCAAGGCGGCAGGCATGTGAGGGTGGGGGAGATGGTTTTACCAGGGCGCATGGTAGCAGCCAAACTGGTGAGGAAGGTGCAGGAGCCCAGGAAGAAGTGGAGGACGAACTGATGGAAGACTCATCAGATGAGGGAGACCTTGATCACATTTCTATTGTGCGAGGTTGGGGGGAGAGGACAGAGGAAGTAAGCATGATTGTTTCCTCGCCACCAAAACAACAGGGACTTGGTGCTCCTGGATGCGCAACACACATGAGTGCCTTCTTGCTGCACTACCTGCAACATGACCCTCGAATTGTGAGAATTAGAAATAATCCTGACTACTGGGTTGCCACACTGTTAGATCCCCGGTACAAAAGTAAATTTGCAGAAATTATTCCTGCCATAGAAAGGGATGCACGCATGCAGGAGTATCATCAGAGACTGTTGCAGAATCTTACATGTGCTTTTCCACAAAACAGCAGTGGTGCACGTAGTGAATCTTACAGTTCCAACTCGCCAACCGTGGGACCGTCAAGTGTTCAGCACTCAAACCGTAACAGAACCACAGTATCTGCTGGTAACATCAATTTTGCGGAATCATTTCACCACTTTTTTAGCCCATCCTTTGCAAGGCCACAGGAGACAAGAAGTCTGACACATAGTCAACGCCTAGAGACGATGGTACAGGAGTATCTCCAAGTGAACATTGAAGCCATGACTGTGTCACTGGACCCTTGCTCTTTTTGGGCTTCCAATCTGGATAAATGGCCGGAGCTAGCCACTTACGCCTTGGAGATCTTGTCATGCCCCGCAGCCAGCGTTCTGTCTGAACGTGTGTTCAGCGCTGCTGGTGGTGTGCTGACAGATAAGCGCACGCGGCTCTCCACTGATAATGTAGACAGACTCACGTTCATAAAGATGAACAAATCATGGATCCGAAATGACTTTTCTACCCCTGTGTTATCCTGGGGAGAGTAAAAGCTTGATGATTGATTAAAATCACCCTACCAACCATTTTAAGCTTTCAAATTACTAATAATGTTTACCTGTCTTGACTGGAAAATAATTTGGGCTTTGTAGCAGTGTGCAGCACTGATCCTATTAGCCCATCTATACTAAGCTCCACCAGATTTAAAATTAATAATAATTTGTAGCTTCATCTAGCCCGGAAAATAATTTTGGGGCTCCGAGATGCGCAAGACACATAAGTGCCTTCTTGCTGCACTACCTGCAACATGACCCTCATATTGTCAGAATTTGAAGTAATCATGACTACTGGGTTGCCACACTCTTAGATCCCCCAAACTTTTCGATCAACCTTTTCATTTTAATAAAGACCAAAAAAATGGTCATTTTTGAAATTATAAACATTAGCAGGTTATTACAAACTGAAATCAAACAGTTTTCAACTCAAAACTTTATTGTAGGTGATGTTACTTTTTCACATAGGACCCCTTGTTCGAAAGGAGCTTCTGAACTCTCTCGTCCATTGAATTTGTCAGGTTTTGGATGGTTTCTGCTTCAATTGTTTTGCATGAGGACAGAATACCCTCCCAGAGCTGTTGCTTAGATGTGAACTGCCTCCCGCCATCATAGACACCCCTTTTCATGATGCTCCAGAGGTTCTGAATGGGGTAGAGGTCAGGGGAGCATGGGGGTCACACCATAAGTTTGTCCCCTTTTATGCCCATATCAGCCAGAGATGCAGATGTTTTATGTGCAGCATGAGATGGTGCATTATCATGCAAAAAAATGATCTTGCTGTGAAATACATGGCTCTTCTTCTTGAACCATGGCAGGAAGTGCTGTTTGAGAAAATCCACATACATTATGGAGTTCACATTTAGCGCCTTCAGGGATCCTAAAGGGGCCGACAATCTCTCTCCCCATGATTCCAGCCCAAAACATCACTCCACCTCCTCCTTGTTGACGCTGTAGCCGTGTTTGCGTGGGGTGTCCATCAACCAGCCATCCTCCACTCCATCCATCTGGACCATCGAGCGCTGCACGGCACTCATCCGTGAACAAAACAGTTTTGAAATCAGTCTTCATGTAATGTTTGGCCCACTGGAGCCATTTCTGCTTGTGTGAAGTGGATAGAGGAGGTCGACAGGATGGCATATGCACAGCTGCAAACCTCTGAAGGACCCTGCATCTTGTTGTTCGGGGGACGTTGGAGGCACCAGCAGCTTCAAAAACTTGTCTGCTGCTATGACAAGGCTTTTCTGCCGCTGCTCTTTTAACCTGACGTAATTGCCTGTAGGAAATAGAGATGAGCGTTGTTCTACTCGAACTGTTCGCCAATCTCAAATTCGAGCTGTTTTGGGCGGTGTTCGAGCCGTTCGGCGAACACGAACAATTTGATAAAAATTCGGCTGTTCGAGGTTATGTTCGATAACTGTTCGTGCACCAAAATCATAACTGGATTTTTTCTCAGTAATGATGAAAATTAATGTTAATACGCAGTTTGAGTGTACAGCGGGGTGGGGGGAGGGGCAGGGGATGGATCTCTGCAGGAACAATGAAGATCTCCATTTTTTTTTCTCTTTCCCGCATTTGCAGTGGGGAGGTGCAATCTGTCAGCCTATCAGCAGCGCACACACGGAGCGAAGTGCTTTTTTTCACACAAGCAAGGGCATGTGTCATTGGCAGTGTATGTCACATGTCCTTGCCCTATAAGACCAAACCATTTTCCCCGTCGCCACCATTTTCTCACTGCTGCAGCTGCGTGTTAGACGGCACCGCTGTAGCTGTGTGCGCTATACCTTGTTAATTTCAAGCCAATTTTCGCACAAATATACAGATAGCTTGGGAGTAGGGAATAGTTGTGATTGCAGTCCTTTTAAGGACTAGGTTACAGCATTTCCTACGACTTTTATCAGGGAGGTCTGTGCTCTTAAATAGATAGGTTGTGGGAGTAAAGACTAATTGTAATTGGAGTCCTTTTCAGGACTAGGTTACATCAGTTCCTATCAGTTTTTGCCAGGCAGGTCTGTGCCAGTGCTGTGCAAGTTTTTTTCACAGCATTTGGCTGAATCTAGCAAAGCTAATCCTTTTTGGCCTATTGCAGAGTGTGTTAGTCAGTGGAGTAGCCTATCTGTGTTGCAAGATATACCACCTGTGTATAGAATACCAATTTTTTTACTGCAATTAGTGAAGTAAAATCTTTTGGGCATAGCATCATTCTATTAGTCCATCTATACTGACCTCCATCAGGTTGCAAATTAAAACTAATTTTTATCTGCATCTACAGTACCTCTGAAAAAATATTTGGGCTTCTAGCTGTGTGTGGGACTTGTTGTATTAGTCCATCTATACTGACCTCCATCAGGTTGCAAACTGAATATATTTTTTTCTGCATCTACCTCTGAAAAAATATTTGGGCTTCTAGCTGTGTGTGGGACTTGTTGTATTAGTCCATCTATACTGACCTCCATCAGGTTGCAAACTGAATATATTTTTTTCTGCATCTACCTCTGAAAAAATATTGGGCTTTTAGCTGTGTGTGGGACTTGTTGTATTAGTCCATCTATACTGACCTCCATCAGGTTGCAAACTGAATATATTTTTTTCTGCATCTACCTCTGAAAAAATATTGGGCTTCTAGCTGTGTGTGGGTCTTGTTCTATTAATCCATCTATACTGACCTCCATCAGGTTGCAAACTGAATATAATTTTTTTCTGCATCTAGCTCTGAAAAAATATTTGGCCTTCTAGCTGTGTGTCCGACTTTCTCTATTAGTCCATCTATACTGACCTCCATCAGGTTGCAAATTAAAACTAATTTTTATCTGCATCTACAGTACCTCTGAAAAAATATTTGGGCTTCTAGCTGTGTGTGGGACTTGTTGTATTAGTCCATCTATACTGACCTCCATCAGGTGCAAACTGAATATATTTTTTTCTGCATCTACCTCTGAAAAAATATTGGGCTTCTAGCTGTGTGTGGGACTTGTTGTATTAGTCCATCTATACTGACCTCCATCAGGTTGCAAACTGAATATATTTTTTTCTGCATCTACCTCTGAAAAAATATTGGGCTTCTAGCTGTGTGTGGGACTTGTTGTATTAGTCCATCTATACTGACCTCCATCAGGTTGCAAACTGAATATATTTTTTTCTGCATCTAACCCAGCCAATAGTTTTGGCCTAATACCACAGTTTGGCCACTCAGCTCTGCTCGGTTACCATCCATTGTTTTTTTGTGCAAACAACTCCAGAGTTGTGAATTAGTTAACCACCATAATGAGTGGAAAAAGGTCTGCTGCTGGTGGAAAGGGGAATAGGCGTGTTGGGAAGGGGAAAAAAGGTTGTGTCCGTGGGGTAGGTGTTAAAGCAACAGTAACATCTGCAGAAGAAAGACCATCTTCCAGCCAAACTAAAATGTCTACTTCTTTTAGCGGACAATGTGATAAGATCCCTTTCTTACGGCCACGCCAATCGCTACAAATTCCAGATGAGGCACAAAAACAGCAGGTGCTTCAACGGATATCAAGTGCTCCTTTAAGTGGGCTCTCCTCCACATCAACTTCAACATCACAAATACTCCAGTCCTCAAAGGTGTCACCCAAATCGCACTTGCTTCCTCACAGCTCCCAAATCTCCAGCTGCCCGTCTGAGTATGAGGTAGAACAGATGGTTGAGTCTGCAGAGCTGTTTACTCATACTATAGCCTGGGAATCAGAGGTCGACTCCAGCGCTTCTGTGAATCCAGACGAGGAAATGATCTGCACTGATGCCCAGAATCTTTATGAGTCGGATCCAGGACCAGACGCAGAAGGTTCTGACCATAATGTAGACCCTCATTCCCAAACTGTAACTCCTGTTGGTGGAGACAATGAGGAAGACGATGATAAGACTCAAATACCTGATTGGAGCGACAACTTTAGTTTTTTGTCAGGGCAGGAACAGGTTGGCTCTGAGGACGACGGGTGTGATAACACACAGGGTGATGATGATGAGGTTGGAGATCCCACTTACTGTCAACCCACAGTCAGCCAAGAGATGAGGTCAGCAGAGGAGGTGGAGGAAGATGCTAGTGACGACGAGGTCAGGTTGCGCCTTCCTGGACAGAGACGTAGTACTGGAAGCACGTCAACAACTGCATCCTCAAACACAACTCTGCCTCATACCACAAGTCGTGGTGGCTCTTCAGGTCGCATGGGTGCCAAGCCTTGCATAGCCTGGGCATTTTTTCAGATCGATAAAGATGACCCAACTCGTGTTATCTGTAACATTTGTCAGCAAAAGCTAAGCAGAGGCCAAAAAATACATAGTTTGAGTACTTCATGCATGAACCGGCATATGGACATGAAGCATAAGTTGCAGTGGGAAGCTCAGTGTGCTACAATGCGGCCTAGCCGGCCGGGCCAACCACCGTCTGCCATATCTTGTGCATCCGCGGCCTCTTCATCCTCTGTGACTGGGGGGACAGCAGTCACACCTGTTTTGGGGCGCAGACCTGCCACCTCTTTACCCGCAACAGCCAGCGTGATTGGCAGGTCATCATTTTCTTTGGAAGTGGTAACAGCAGCTGGTGTTGAGCGCTGTCCGACATCGATAGCACCACCTTTGGATCAAGGCAACCTAACATGTCCGCCTGCATCTTCCTCACAGACCGGCAGTTTGCCGGGGACACCCTTATCAACCCCGTCTAAGCACAATAGCCAGCCCTCGGTCCCTCAGATGTGGACAAGTAAAAGACCATTTCCTCCTAGCCATGAGAAAGCTAAGAGGTTGAATTTCACCATCTGCAAGCTCTTGGCTACAGAAATGCTGCCTTTCCGCCTGGTGGACACAGAGGATTTTCGAGACCTTATGTCCGTCGCAGTGCCCCAGTACCAGATGCCCAGTCGGCACTACTTCTCAAAGAAAGGTGTGCCTGCGCTCCACCAGCATGTCGCACACAACATCACCGCTTCTTTGAGAAACTCTGTGTGTGACAGGGTGCATTTCACCACAGACACTTGGACGAGTAGGCATGGACAGGGGCGTTACATGTCGCTGACTGGGCACTGGGTAACTATGGTGACAGCAGGACAAGGGGCTGCTGTCCAAGTCTTGCCGTCCCCACGAGTTGTGCGTCAATCCTCTTTATGTCAAAGTTCCTCCACTGCTTCTGCCTCCTCAACCTCCTCTCGGTCTTCCACCTGCACCCAAAGCCTGTCTGGTCATGCCACAAGCTTTCTAACTGCACAGAAGGGATCCTGCACACCTCCTTACTATGCTGGCAGTAGGGCTCAACGTCATCAGGCGGTTTTTACATTGAAATGTCTGGGAAATGTGAGTCACACAGCTGAGGAGTTGTGGTCAGCTCTGGAGAACCAATTTCATGAATGGTTGTCTCCACTGGACCTGAAACCAGGGAAGGCCGTGTGCGACAATGCTGCAAACCTAGGTGCGGCCCTTCGCCGGGGCAATGTCACACACGTGCCTTGTATGGCTCACGTGTTGAACCTGGTTGTCCAGCAATTTTTAGCCCACTATCCCAGACTAGATGGCCTTCTGCAGAGGGCACGGTCGCTGTGTGCTCACTTCCGCCGTTCGCATCCCGCAGCTCAGCGACTTACATCTCTACAGAAGTCGTTGGGCCTGCCACTTCACCGGCTAAAATGCGATGTGCCTACCCGGTGGAATTCAACTCTGCACATGTTGCAGCGACTGTGGCAGCACCGACAAGCCCTGGTGCAATACGTTCTGACGTATAGCCTGGGCCAACGAGATTCAGAGGTGGGGCAAATCACGCTGGAGGAGTGGTCTCAGATTAGGGACCTATGCATCCTTCTGCACAGTTTTGAAATGGCGACGAAGATGTTTAGTGCTGACGATGCCATTATCAGCATGACTATTCCGGTGATTTACATGCTGGAGCACATGTTAAACAGAATTCGGAGTCAGGTGGTGGCACAAGAGGAGGTGGAGGAAGTAGAGGAGGAGGAGTTGTATGCGGAAGGGCTAACATCTGCAAGGTCCAGACGGTCGGCAGCACCAAGGCGGCAGGCATGTGAGGGTGGGGGAGATGGTTTTACCAGGGCGCATGGTAGCAGCCAAACTAGTGAGGAAGGTGCAGGAGCCCAGGAAGAAGTGGAGGACGAACTGATGGAAGACTCATCAGATGAGGGAGACCTTGATCACATTTCTGTTGTGCGAGGTTGGGGGGAGAGGACAGAGGAAGGAAGCATGATTGTTACCTCGCCACCAACACAACAGGGACTTGGTGCTCCTGGATGCGCAACACACATGAGTGCCTTCTTGCTGCACTACTTGCAACATGACCCTCGAATTGTGAGAATTAAAAATAATCCTGACTACTGGGTTGCCACACTGTTAGATCCCCGGTACAAAAGTAAATTTGCAGAAATTATTCCTGCCATAGAAAGGGATGCACGCATGCAGGAGTATCAGCAGAGACTGTTGAAGAATCTTACATGTGCTTTTCCACAAAATACCAGTGGTGCACGTAGTGAATCTCACAGTTCCAACTTGCCAACCGTGGGACCGTCAAGTGTTCAGCACTCAAACCGTAACAGAAACACAGTATCTGGTGGTAACATCAATTTTGCGGAATCATTTCACCACTTTTTTAACCCATCCTTTGCAAGGCCACAGGAGACAAGAAGTCTGACACATAGTCAACGCCTAGAGACGATGGTACAGGAGTATCTCCAAGTAAACATTGAAGCCACGACTGTGTCACTGGACCCTTGCTCTTTTTGGGCTTCCAATCTGGATAAATGGCCGGAGCTAGCCACTTACGCCTTGGAGATCTTGTCATGCCCCGCAGCCAGCGTTCTGTCTGAACGTGTGTTCAGCGCTGCAGGTGGTGTGCTGACAGATAAGCGCACGCGGCTCTCCACTGATAATGTAGACAGACTCACGTTCATAAAGATGAACAAATCATGGATCCGAAATGACTTTTCTACCCCTGTGTCATCCTGGGGAGAGTAAAAGCTTGATGATTGTTTAAAATCACCCTACCAACCGTTTTAAGCTTTCAAATTACTAATCAGGTTTATCTGTATCTTGACTGGAAAATAATTTGGGCTTTGTAGCAGTGTGCAGCACTGATCCTATTAGGCCATCTATAATAAGCTCCACCAGATTTAAAATTAAAAATAATTTTTAGCTGCATCTAGCGCGGAAAATAATTTTGGGGCTCCGAGATGCGCAAGACACATAAGTGCCTTCTTGCTGCACTACCTGCAGCATGACCCTCACATTGTCAGAATTCGAAGTAATCATGACTACTGGGTTGCCACACTCTTAGATCCCCCAAACTTTTCGATCAACCTTTTCATTTTAA
Source organism: Phyllobates terribilis (assembly GCF_046119375.1). Classification (NCBI taxonomy): domain Eukaryota; kingdom Metazoa; phylum Chordata; class Amphibia; order Anura; family Dendrobatidae; genus Phyllobates; species Phyllobates terribilis. The sequence goes on from NW_027362761.1 coordinate 291,925,228, forward strand.
TAAAGACCAAAAAAATGGTCATTTTTGAAATTATAAGCATTAGCAGGTTGTTAGAAACTGAAATCAAACAGTTTTCAACTCAAAACTTTATTCTAGGTGATGTTACATTTTCACATAGGACCCCTTGTTCGAAAGGAGCTTCTGAACTCTCTCGTCCATTGAATTTGTCAGGTTTTGGATGGTTTCTGCTTCAATTGTTTTGCATGAGGACAGAATACCCTCCCAGAGCTGTTGCTTAGATGTGAACTGCCTCCCGCCATCATAGACACTCCTTTTAATGATGCTCCAAATGTTCTGAATGGGGTAGAGGTCAGGGGAGCATGGGGGTCACACCATAAGTTTGTCCCCTTTTATGCCCATATCAGCCAGAGATGCAGATGTTTTATGTGCAGCATGAGATGGTGCATTATCATGCAGAAAAATGATCTTGCTGTGAAATACACGGTTCTTCTTCTTGAACCATGGCAGGAAGTGCTGTTTGAGAAAATCCACATACATTATGGAGTTCATCTTTAGCGCCTTCAGGGATCCTAAAGGTGCCGACAATCTCTCTCCCCATGATTCCAGCCCAAAACATTACTCCACCTCCTCCTTGTTGGCGCTGTAGCCGTGTTTGCGTGGGGTGTCCATCAACCAGCCATCCTCCACTCCATCCATCTGGACCATCGAGCGCTGCACGGCACTCATCCGTGAACAAAACAGTATTGAAATCAGTCTTCATGTAATGTTTGGCCCACTGGAGCCGTTTCTGCTTGTGTGAAGTGGATAGAGGAGGTCGACAGGATGGCTTATGCACAGCTGCAAACCTCTGAAGGACCCTGCATCTTGTTGTTCGGGGGACGTTGGAGGCACAAGCAGCTTCAAAAACTTGTCTGCTGCTATGACAAGGATTTTTTGCCGCTGCTCTTTCAACCTGACGTAATTGCCTGTAGGAAAGAGTCCTCAATTTGCCCTTATCAGCACGCACACGTGTGTACTGTGAATCAGCTACATACTTCTTGATTGCCAAGACACTTCATCCTGATCATCGCACAATGTTGATTGTAGTCATGCCTTGACCTAAACACTCCACAATTTGTTGCTTCTCAGCAGCCGACACATCCTTTTTCTTTCCCATTTTGGCAGAAAATGTAGGCTGCTGAATAATGTGAGAGAGCCTTCTTAAGTAGTCTTGCCTTTCATTGGACACACCTGCCACACTAATTAGCACTGGTGTCTGCAATTGCTTACAGTGATATAAAGAGCCCTGACACACATCACCATCAATGAGTTTAACTGACAAACAAATTCTTCCCTTATCACTCCTAAACACTTTTTGCATAATAATTTGGAACACAGTGTACATGTGCTTTTCCACAAAACACCAGTGGTTCACGTAGTGAATCTTACAGTTCTAACTTGCCAACCGTGGTCTGTATGGAGTTGTTCAATAAAGGGCCCAAAATTAAGATAACATAGATGGGAGAGGTCTCTATGAATAGGAATTCCTAAGTATTTGATACCCTGTGAGGGCCAGGCAAAGGGAAAGTTGGACTGGATGGAATCCTATATGGATTTGGGGAGGGAGACATCGAGGGCCTCAGACTTCGCTGCATTGATTTTAAAATTTGACCATGTAACAAAGTGATCTATTTCAGCCATAACAGCATGGATGGATATATGTGATTGAGTGATATATACTAGGACATCATCAGCAAATAGAGAGCACTTGTACTCGGTGCCTCCCACCTCAATCCACCTAATATTGGGGTTATGGCGAATTGATGAGAGCAGGTGCTCCGTCACTAGGATGTATAAGAGAGGGGACAGAGAACATCCCTGCCTTGTCCCATTGGTGATTGTGAAAGGTGATGAAAATGTTCTGACGCGCCCCCTGGGCCTTGGGACACCCGGAGCCGGACCCTTTTTGGTGGATGCTGGTGGTTGTAGTCTCCGTGGCGGCAACCCGGTTCCGTGGCTCAGGGCGGTCAAACCAGTGGCGGAACTATTTATGTGGTTTTGATGTTTAAATGTCCGACTACGCCACCCGTGGATTGCGGTCAGAGTGAACCGCCGCTCCAGGGCAGACCGCGGAGGCTGGTGTTGTGGGTGCAGCAGAGCGTAGCATAACTCCCCACGGGAGGAGTATAGCCTCAGGGCAATGTATGCGGAGGATGGGGGTGATGGTGCAGGGCAGCAGCAGTAACGACACGGAGTCAGTGATGCAGTCCAGGGCCTTTACTCACAGTTCTTATTATCCAGACCACGTCTGCAGGTAACGGCTGCCCACGTCGTACTGTGCTCACCAGGTGAGGGGCTCAGACAACTCCCAGATAACTTTGGAGCGCTTCACAGGACCCCCTTTGTGTGTCCTTTGTCTGGCCTTTCTTACCAACCCTTCTGTCCGGCTGCCTTGGTCCTCCTCTTGGTAAACTTGGCGCCAGTTTCCCTGACCCTATGTGCTGCCCTCCTAGCGGGTGTAGCGAGGGGCTGCGCCACATAAAATGTCACAGCCTCTGGTTTCTAGCTGAGGGTCGTTTCCTGCCTCCACTAGTTTCGGGGACCGGTCTCCCCCTTTGGCCTGACCCCTCCATGCAGGTGGATTCGGGCGTGCGGTGGAGACTCGCCCGTCCGCACCCCTGGGATCCCTTCGTTCCTCGTTCCTGGAGCCTTCTCCGCTCCTCTTCCTTCCTTCTCCCTCTTCCAGGCCTGGGCCTCTGTTACTAGGCCCGCCTCCGGAGCAGAGCTCATGCAGAGCCCCTGCTCCCTGCCACTTCTGCTCAGACTTCTCTGCACTGAACTAAGATGGTGCCCACCTTTTATACTCCCTTCTCAATGCACCCAGGAACTGCTTCCTCCCTGCTCCTGCACTACAGGGTTCCCCTTCCTCAGTGTTCCCTCCCCCCACTCCAGACAGGGACAGGGACTGTCGTGCCCATCTCAGGGGCATATTGGTCGCCCTGCCCCACGGCAATGTGGTGTAATGCATGCAGGTGTCGGGTCCTGATCCACACTCCATCCTTACCTGAGAGTGAGATATCACACCTCTGGGTGAGGTGCAATACCTCTGTAGCAACCGAGCCCTCAGGTTGCTACAGTTCCATTTATCTTCAGCCTAGGTGACGTATTGCGATACAGGGCCGTGATTTTGGCTATAAAAGGGTCCCCTAGACCCCTACCCCAAGCTTTTTAAGAGAATCATATATGGCGTGCCAGGAGACTCTATGGAATGCTTTCTCAGCATCCAACGAGAGTATCTAATTACAAATTTTTAACTGCATCTAGCCCAGGAAATACTTTGTGCCTAGTAGCAGTGTCTGCTAGTCAGCGGATTATCCCGGCTGTTAAGCAAGCTACACCACCTGTAGTTTGGACACTTAATTTTTTCAAAGGAAATGCTTCGGGACCACGGGATACTCAGTGAAGAGCATCAGGAGGCACTCCAAGGCATAGGGGCTGGGACTGGCAGTAGGATGCCTTGCGGTGGACAGCCGAGCTCGATCCTTATAAAAGCTTTTTAACTGCAGCAGCTTTAGTGGATGCTGCTGGAGCTGGAATTACGCAGCTGCTGGCATGAGACTTGCCCTCCAATAGATCCTTGTAAATGGATTTAAAGTGTATTCATTCAAATTAGAGAGACAATTTAAATTAAAAAGCTTAGAGCTGCCTCCACCACAGGGGGGCTCGCTCGACCCACCAACGGACAGGCACCAGTATTGGGAGAGGGGGGCTGGCCGTCAGTGTTCACCGCGGCTCTGGCACAAACCCGGCGACACGGAGGTGGCACGGGCAGGAGCGGACTGAACGTGTCGGCTTCTCACTTTTTGGATTTTAGAAGGGCATGACATGCCTATATCTGTGTCTCCCCCTCCTTTTACTCCTCCACCTCCTTTCTTTTCTCATGACTATATGTACTTGTCACTTTTCCATGTGTTAGTTGTGTCTTCTGAGCAGTTTGTCAGCTTTTGGACACCTTTGAAGGTGTTTTCTATGTGTTTTTGTTTGCCTGCCATTGGTGTTAATGGTGTTCGAAGGTGTTCGACGAACAGTTCGACGAACAGTTCGGCGAACACACGGGTGTTCGACGAACCGAACCGAACTCGAACACTACGGGGGTGGCTCAACACTAGTAAGGATATATTATGGAAGTGTCAGCATAGAAAAGGAGGTACAGTAAGGGGACTCACTTTCAAGGTTAGTATATAGAAGTATGGAAAATGTGAGGTCACAATATGGGACAGTTTGGCAGTATACAGAAGGAGTGACAGTATGAGGGCACAATATGGGGAGCAGTATACAGATGAAAGAAAAGTGTGAAGGCACTGTATGAGGTGTAGTATACAAAAGTAGGTACAGAGTGAGGGAACAGAAGGGGGAAGTATATTCAAGAAAGGATAGTGGCCACAACATGAGGGACAGTTTAAAGATGGAATGATAATATGAGGGCACAGAATTGGATGGTGCAGTACATAGAATGAAGGATAGTGTGAAGGTGCAGTATGGGAGACATAATACAGAAAGAGGGAGAGTGTGAGTACCCAGTATGGGGAGCAATACACAGAAGGAGGGATATTGTGACAACACAGTGTGGGAGGGTCAGTATTCAGAAGGATGAATATTGCGAGGGCACAGTAAGGAAGTCAGTATGCAGAAGGGTGATAGTGTGAGGAGACAATATGGAGAGGGGACAGCCATAATTCGTAAGGTTAGATGGTGTTATGGCTATTGTTAACAAGGAAGGTGAGGATGGTTATCATAGTTCATGGGGGGGGTCGGTGTGGTGGATATAATTTATAAGTGGAGACAGTGTAGTTTGTACAATTCATAAGTCGAATGGTGTAGAGTGAATAATTCATAAGAAGGGCAGTGTGGTGGATACACTCATACTCTTAAGCTGGTGGTATAATGTTAATAATTCATAAGTGAGTCACTTAGTAATATACATGTATTACAAATTTTTCTCCTGTACTTGTTGGTTCAGCCTTTATCACATAGTGCACAGAATCCATGTTCACAAAATGGTTGCTGGTGGAACAAGTGACCAAACCAATCCATCAGCTTCCAATATGTGGGAAAGCATTTTTTTAAGTAAGGAAAGTGATGGACAAGTCTGGTCACATGCCCCTCCATCAACTGCCATTGTATGGACATGAGAGCTATGCAGTCTGTGATGAAGGTTGCACTAAAAAGTGCAGCAGAACCTGTAATACTGTATTTTTCAGACTCTAAGATGCACCTAGGTTTTAGAGGTGGAAAATAGAAAAAAAAATAAGCAAAAAATTTGATCACGATGCACTGTTAAGGGGGAGCACGTATGCTGCTGACACTGGTATAGGGGTAATGTCCCCCAATTCTGATAATATCCCCCATCCTGGTAGATATGCCCCCCCTTCTTATTATACGTGGCCCCCATCCTGGTATGCATGGCACCCCTCCATCCTGATAAGCATGGCACCCCTCATCTTTATCCTGGTATGCATGGCACCCCTCATCCCTATCCTGGTATCCATGGCACAGCAATCCCCATCCTGGTATGCATGGCACCCCTCATCCCAATCCTGGAATGCATGGCACCCCTCATCCCTATCTTGGTATGCATGGCACCCCTCTTCACTAGCCTGGTATGCATGGCACCCCTCATCCTTATCCTGGTATGCATGGCCCCCTCATCCTTATCCTGGTATGTATGGCCCCTCATCCTTATCCTGGTATGTATGGCCCCCTAATCTTTATTATATTATGTATGGCCCCCTCATCTTTATCCTATTATGTATGGCCCCCTCATCCTTACCCTGGTATGTATGGCCCCCTCATCCTTATCCTGGTATGTATGATCCCCTTCATCCTTATCCTGGTATGTATGACCCCTCATCCGTATCCTGTTATGTATAGCCCCCTCATCCTTATCCTGGTATGTATGGCCCCCTCATCCTTATCCTGGTATGTATGGCCCCCTCATCCTTATCCTAGTATGCATGCTTCCCCTAATCCCCATCAAGCTGCACATAAAAAAAATAAACACTCCTACTCACCTCTCTTCTCTCTCCTCCAGCGCTGCATCCTGTCTGCCCTCACTGATCTCATGTGAGCCATGGGCGTGGAGAGGGGGTGAATATTCATGCCCTTTAATAGCAGGCACACGCGATCACCCAGCAGTAGCAGGAGCCGCGCTGCGGATACACTGTGTGCCGCTATTAAGGAGCATGAATATTCTGTGCTTCCCACGCCTATGGGCGTGGGGAGCAGTGAATATTCATTTTATTTAGCAGTGGGGACAGTGTAAACTGAAGCAAGCGGGTGCTGCCTCCTGTGCCCCGCTCCTCCACCGCAACCGCTCCCCAAAATTTTGGAGGAAAAAAGTGTGTCTTATAGTGTGAAAAATATGCCACTTATATATTAGTAGATAAGTCCCTGAAATAATTATGAAAATAAAGATAATGTGATAAAGTCTTCAGTCGTCTTCTTCCTCATGTAAGAAGGGTGAACTTTTATACATTTGTTTGCAACAAAGGGATTTCTTATGTATTATTTGTATATAGTTATTCTATGTATACTATGTATGACTATGTCATGTCTTATTATGTTCTCTGTTTGATGCAGTTTTTATTGTTGCCAGTAGATGCCTCTGTTGGAGCAGAGTCCAGAAGGATGATGTGAAAGGCTGCTGAATGGGTGGAGTGGCTGGTGAATGAGATAGCTGGGGAGTGTGCTGTGATTTTACGAATGAATCAAAGGTTTCTGAGGAACACCCACATGGGAAGAGCATTGTCCCAACTTTAGTAGGCCCTTTGAATAGCCTAGTAATGACTAGCAGGAGGAAGAATGATGTAATCATTGCAAGTAAGAGGAAGCTAAATGAATTCTATAAATTGGGTAGGTTTGGCGCCATTTAATGGAAAATGTCTCATGTGGTGGAGGACTGGACTGTTTTTTTGGAATGACAGCTTGTCTCTTTTTGGTAAGTCAGAGAGTGACTGAAAAGCTATTGAGTTTTAGTATATTGACTGTGAGAAGCTAAGGGGGAGGTCATCACTGGCCCTTAACATCTGATTTGAGAATAGTTAAACTTTTTTGCCAAGTCATGCCCGGTGTGTGACTTTGAGGCTGTGCATTGAGGCTGTTTAGAAAGCTGGCCTGCAAGAATTTTGTATGAGCTTCCACATAACTGGTGATGGCTGAGGTGTAGCTTCAGTCTGTGTGTGTGTAGCCTTGTGAGTCATAGGCTTCCCTGCATATTAGATGGTCAAGAGGTTCAACCAAAATTGGAGCTATAAAGATTCAAAAGCTAAAAACTAAGACTTTGTGATAAAGACACAATGTCATAGGAATTTGAAATTGAGCAGACTGCCTGCTAAAATGACAGCACTGGCTGCAGTGAAAGAATTTTTTAATCCAAAAAGCAAAAGGTATACCAGCTCTGTGAGTGTAGATAGGCTTAATCAAAGTCATGGACCATGCTCCTGTGTAGCATTCCAATGAGAATCCAAAAATGCATATGTCGAGCCACATGGATAAAGAATAAAATCTTCTTTATTAAATGTTGAATAAAAACATGTTGTAACAGGGTAACATCATAAAATGAGGTACAGAGTCTATGAATTTCGAGCCCTTAACTTAACTTAATGCAGTGAGCAGTGTATGCCATGATTAAAGGGGTTGTGTCACGCCAGGCGTGGGAAAGACTTAGTGCAACACAGATTGAAGACGGAAAGGGAGCCCAGACACTAGGGAAAGGGGGAAGTGGAGACTTCCTAGTCTGATCTAGTGTCACCTTGTCTCAACTACCGTCCCTATATTGCCTCTTCAGCAATCGCCGCATGCGTGCCTCGCCCTGTCTTTCCCTGGCGTACGGCTAAGGTTAGGGATGGGAGGAGATGAGCACTAGTCGATCTCCACTAAACTATGGACAACAAGGGTAGACAAACAGGGGGACAAGGCTTAGCTTTAGATGACTCCAGACAAATGCAAACTCGGCCTCAAGCTCCAGAGAGGACGAAGTACTGCTCTTGCTAAGCCTTCACAAGTAGAAATTAATAAAGCCGGCACCTCCCTCTTAGACACACCAGGTATATATACACCCAGGCCAGGGAACTAATTAACAGAGGGAGGTAGCCGCTAGGTACTAGAGACAGCCTCTCATCTAAGAAGATGTCTGTAATGCCAAAAGTAGAGATCTCCTGCAACCAACTGAAGGGCGACTGTCTGTCACCTCTGAAACACCCGTGACAGGTTGTCAGGTCCAAAGCGATTAGTCTACAGTCACTGCGTGTGACTGCAGACTGATGAATCCCCCCAGCGCACACTCTGTGCACTGCGGGGATTCACCAGTTTGTGACCCAGGACTGGAGGGAATGTATGAGTTATACATACCCCCTGCCAGTGGATATGGCCTCGTTTTCTTACACTTGTATGGAGCAAGGCCGCACACGCTAGTCTGCCATGCCCACTGGATGGCCGCGTCACTAGATTGCTCAATACAAGTGTATAGAGTGAGGCCAAGCCCACTGGCCAAAAGTATGTATAACTCATACATATCCTCTGGTCCCTGGTTGAAAACTGGTGAATCCCCACAGTGCAGTGTGTGCGTTGGGGGATTCATAAGTCTGCAGTTTCACAAAGTGATTGCAGACATCGATTTGGACCGGACAACCCCTTTAAGAGTGGGATAACCGCTTGAAACACATAGGCGCTGTACCTCGTTTTATGATCTTACATTCTTCTGTTACAACACGCTTTAACTTAAAATTCGGCAAAGAAGATTTTATTTTTTATCCACATGGCTGGGCAAAAGATCCATTTTTAGACTTTTTTTCATTTTTTATTACTATACAGCATCTAGAGAGAAGATGCTCAAGCTGCCACCACATCTGCAATTTGATTGCAAAGTTTTCCTTGGCAGCTCGATTGCCTATTGAATTTGTCCAGGTCTGCCATCTTTGTGCTCCTATTAGGACCTATTCACAAAAGAAGTAACAGGGTGCCTGTGATCATTAAACTGACACTCATAATACACTCTAATAAAGATGTATCCCAGTGTATTTTATCAAAGATAAAGTGATAGCCTGGAAAAGTTCCCTAATTTGATAAAAAAAAATGATAATACTTAGTAAAAGTATTTAAAACAAGAAACAAATTTTGTTCCCATTAAAAATGCTTTGTTATGTCAAATAATATTTAAGAATTGCACAAAAACAAATAGCACAAAAATACACACAGATGGTAATACTGCAACTGTATGACCCTTTCTATCTAACTTATGTATTATCTAAAACCAGGGGCAGGCATTTCATTGATGCAGCTTGCACCTCAGACAGCAATGTGTGAACGCAGCTTTGGGATTTTACAGAAACAACACCTGTGGCAACTCCTGATGCACTTACAATAATTGTCTCAGCTATGCAATATTCACAAAATATTGAAAGCATGACCTGTTGGAGGCACTTGAGGACAAGAATGGAGAAACACATCTGCTGGGAATTCAGATGGACATTACAAAAAAAAGAAAGTCTATGTTAACAATTCAATTGATAGCAGATGAATGATGTTCACACTGAGTGGGTAGTTGTGTGTGTTTCTCCTTGTCAATTGTATTAGAGGCAGATTTCTTTAAATTCTTTTATTGATATTTAAATTTATTTTAACTAGCTAAAAAGTGTATACTTTAAAAAAATATTCAAGGAAAGTTGCACGGCATTTGAAATAGAGTTTATCTCCACACACACTTTTAGCCAAAGGGTTAATTATATATTTTTCACAAGTGAACTTGAGTTCAGATAACCCACTGTTCTGAAACTAATTTTACAGCTTAACTCATATCAAGTATCATGCCCCCCTAAAGGAAAACTTTTTTTTTAAAATGGAATGCTCCCAACCAGTTGGAAAATCCTTCAAGTATTTTGATTGGCAATGATTCTACCAGACAGTGGGAGTTATAAATAAACATTTCAGCAGAGCCTGGAAAAGCAAGCATCATTCCCGCACAGCCAAAGTCTGCTTGTCTATCTTTTCCTCTCACTGCTTGTTCTGTGGGATCTAAACCACACTGAATCCCCTGCATTGCATTACATAACCCTTCTGCAGGACATTACTGTGTATATTATAGAGTGTGAGCAAAAGAGGGGAGACAAAACAGACAAAAAATAAACATAAATGAACATTCTAAAATTCTCAGTGGTAAATACTCACACACACTGGGACATTCTGCAGTTAGAAAACAAACTAAAAAGTGTAAGATAGCAAACAAGTTACTTCCTTGTAGAGGACGCAGTGAGTTTTGGTCTTGTGGACACAGCCCTTCTTTATAAGTCTGACATGTGTGAATAACTTTGTAACACTTTTACTTATCTAACGGATTCTGAATTATTATTTTTGGGACACATTGTTCTTTATTTTAGTGGTGAATTTTTATTACATTTTTTTTTAATGTTTATGCGAAACAGCCTATAGGGGTAAACATTTATGAAGCAAATTTAACCAATTTTCTGTGCCATCATTACATATTAAAAAAAAATGTGGGTGGCATTTAGTGAATGAGCATGGCTATAATTTACAGCTATCATTTGAGGTTAACTATAGCTTGTATATATTTCCATTGCTGATGCACAAACTGTCCAAGATGTGTCAGATTTGCTCCATTTTTTGCTCCATTGAAACTTTTGTTTTTCTTACATGTGTGCCGTTCATTTTTTTTTATTTATACTGAATGGACATAGGCAGAGCTTCAAAGGAGACTTGATATTCACTTTATACTACAATATTGTGGTATTGCAGTATATAGTATAAGTAAACAGATAATAACAGTTTTAAGTACCCTAAGGGGACTAACAAATAAACTAAAAATTAAAAAAATAAAAAATAAAAAATTTGGTATCACCATGCCTGTAAAAGTCTGGTCTATCAAAATATAAAATCAATTAATCCATATGGTAAATGAGAAAAATAATTAAAACACCATAAATGTGTTTTTTGCAACCACACCTTCCATAAAAATATACAATAAAAATCCATCAAAATGTTGTATATAACCAAAATGATATCATTAAACCCATTAGTTCAGGTCACAAAAACCAAGCCCTTGTACAGCTACATCGACAGAAAAATATAAAGGTTGCAGAGATTTGGCAAATGGTGACACAAACCAATTGTTTTTTTTACAAACTTCTGATTTTTTTTTCACCACTTAAACAAAATTTATGGAAGTTTGCTGTGGACATATTTGTTCTTACCTGAAGAATTATATTTAAATTTTTACCATAAAATGAATGTCATAAAAACAAAACCCAAAAAACAATGGTGGAGGGCATATAGTAACATAGTAACATAGTTTTTTAAGGTTGAAGGAAGACTAAGTCCATCTGGTTCAACCCATAGCCTAACATGTTGATCCAGAGGAAAGCAAAAAAAAACCCATGTGGCAAACACTAAGCTCCACATTGGGGAAAAATATTCCTTCCTGACTCCACATTCGGCAATCTGACTAGTTCCCTGCATCAACGCCCTAGCAAGGAATCTAGTATATATAAACCTGTAATATTATACTTTTCAAGAAAGGCATCCATGCCCTTCTTAAATTTTAGTAGTGAATCACTCATTACAGCATCATGAGGCAGAGAATTCCATAGTCTTATTGCTCTTACAGCAAAGAATCCGCGTTTGGAATTATGATTAAACCTTCTTTCCTCCAGACGTAGAAGATGCCCCCTTGTTTCCATCTCAGGCCTCATGCTTTTCTAATAGCCTTTATTGTACTGTTTTTCCTACTTTTTCATGATTTAATATGTGACTTGTTTTGTGTCTTTCAATTGCATTGAAAAAATTTAACCGCTGTTTATAGGTTTTTAATTTTCTGTAAAATAGAATACCCCTTAAATGAAAACATTTTTTATTACATTCCAAGATATTGTTATTACTATTTTTAAGTAGTGTAGGGAGCAGAATTTCTCCGCTCAATTCTCTAGGGCCTATTGTGACTGGGAATCATTACTATGCGATACTAATATATTTTTAAACATTTATCACCTATTGTTAACAACAATTTACGATTTAAAATGAGTTAATAAGAGAAAATTTTTGTTAATGGCTCCAAAAGAAGTCAAACAACTATCACTGATGCAATTCCATTAGCCGAAGGGTTACCATTAGAGTAGGTCAAACTGCCTATAAACAGTACACATACATGTATAGTTGTATTGCACTGACTGCGGACTTAGCTATGATGATTCAGTTCATCAAAAATGGCTTTTATCCAAAAGGTTACTTTCTGCATTCAAGGCCTCATTCAGACTTCAGGTTTTTTAATGTATAAGAAAAACATATCGAGTTTCATCAGCAATTTCCATCTGAGTTTTATTAGAGTTAGGTTAGAGTTTCATCAAATCTTTTTACTGATGAGAGAAAAGTTAAAGTTTTTCCACCTTCTCATATCTCAGTCAGTGAAAAATGGACAACACAAGGATTGCATCCGAGTGCTTTTTTATTTTTCACGGACACATAGACTTTCATTGCCGAATTTGATCCGACACTCAGATCCTTGCTGGACATGACTTTGCCATTTTTCACGGTCCACTTGTTTCCCAAATAACCACTGACATGTGAACAACCCCATAGACAATTATGGGTATAAGTGCCATTCATGGAAAACACAGATAGCGCTCAAATGTGAAAAACTGATGTGTGTATAAGCCCTAACAGTCTTCCATTCAAAATGTTTCCTGTCCAAAAAGAATATTCTCCTCTTTTGTGAAAACTTGGATCACTTCACTTTCTACATAAATGAAAAAGAATGCAAGCCATGATCATGAAGTACTGTACCTTGTTCTTTGAGCTATAAAATGCACTTTTTATCAAGAAAAAAATCTGAAAAGTGCATGTCCTATTGTCGAGAGTCAGCTTTCTATGACAAAATGGTCAAATAAAGTAGCATCAGCGTCCTTCCCGATCACTGAAAGAACTAAGCAGCCGCAAAGTTCTTACTTTTCCAGCCTGACACAGATCAGTCTAATGGATGTAGGGCAGGAGAGAAAGCTACCTGGACATACACATCACTAATACTGAAGGTCCTGACTTGCTGAAGGACCTTTCATGTTGTGTGATCAGTAACATGCCGGGAAGAAATTTCAAAATGTGGTAGTGTATACACAGTGATCAGGCTGCAGCGGAGGTGTGTCTATGCGTGTGATGATGTAGCAGAGCTGTGTGTGTTGTGTTGATGTAGCAGAGCTGTCTGTTGATGTAGCAGAGCTATATGTGTGTTAATGTAACTGAGCTGTGTCTGTTGATGTGGTAGAGCTGAGTGTTCATATTGCAGATCTGTGTGCTGATGAAGCAGATCTGTGTGTGCATATAAAGCAGAACTGAGTGTTTAAAGCAGAGATGTGGGTAGGCAGATTTTAAACATAGTCAGGCACGGATCTGGTCTTTGCCCAGGAGGCCTATTTGGCACATAGCAAGGTGAGTTACTAGAGTTAAGGACCATGCTGATTGCGTACACCTTATCATGGATGTCACAAATGCACTAGGTGTCTTCTTAGCAGATATGTTGAACATTTTCACATAGAATAATGTAAATTGTGCCTATCTTTTGCTTGGTAAAATACTATGGAAGTGTTCTCTCTTAATTTTGCTTTTTGCTCAACATATGCCAAGATGTATGGTGTGAGAATAATAGCTTTTAACAAAAATAAGATTTTGTGATACTCGGTCAGGAGATACATATGTTATAATTGTCTATGTGTGGCCACCCAGTGGTGGTGCTATGCGTTGCATACTGTTAAGGTTTTGTAAGCATATTGGGATTGTGTATCAAATTTGTATTGTGAGAAACCACCAATCTGAGAAAAGATAAAATTGTACTCATATGGTTCTGTTCCAAGTTAAATTGAGACCCAATGCATACTTGTTAAGCCTCTGAAATCAATTGTTTTTCTCATCAGTAGAGACAAGCGAAGTCGAACTCTAAAGTTCGGGGTTCGTACCAGACTTTTCGTGAAAGTCCATTTTACAGTTCAGGAGTCCAGGGAGGGGAGAGAGATCAAAAGTTCGGGTCCCCATTGATTTCTGTGGGGTTCGGTTTCAGGTTCAAGTTTGGGTACAGTTGGGGTACTCGAAATGAACTTTGGACTAAATTTCAGTCGAACCAGATGAACCTTAACTTCCACGGGTCCGCTCATCCATACTCATCAGTAAAATAAATGTAATGATAGTCACTGAACTGTAGTTCACAATTATCTTCCCCTACTTGCTTCCATCCTTTTGCTGATGTAGCTACCTTTGCTAAAAATGCTAAAACTTCATAAAAGTCCAAAATGTTTGCTAACAGTTATCTGATTCTAAAATACTTTTGCTAAATGTATAACATTAACATTCATTTACCGTAATACTTTCCCACAAAAAAAGTGTGATGATGTGGCATTAGAAGCTCAAATTAAAAAAAAAGAAAAAGAAATCCTTTTTGGGATATTTGCTGAGATCTAACATTATACTGCAATGCTTAATAATTGCCAAAGTATACTCCGCACAGGGATATGTAAACGAGTTCAGTAAAAAAAAAATCAAATGTTAGATGTATATAGTGAGTATGATGTACATTGTCTCGCTGGAAACCAGTATTCTGTAGTCAAAACATAGATTTTCCAGGCAGTTCTTTACTAAGCTTAATAACATTAATTTGGAATAACTGCTGCTCAAACTCATTGCCAAAAGATCTTGATTATTTTATGAGAGGATAATGCTCTTGGAGAGCTGCCAGGAATTCAATATGACACCCTTCTACTGGAAACATTTGATTTTCATGCTAGTCACATTTCTAAAAACTTGCAGCATTATGCATGATATTCTTATAGATCAAGAAAAAAATTTGCTTGTATCAGTAAAACCAAACTATTTTTCATTATGAAAGCAAATATAAGCAAATGATACTATGGAAAATTAATAATAAACTTAAAATATATATATTTGTGCATAAAAGTAATTTTTGTTATTACTAAGAAGAGCTGATATAATTGTACAAAATATACACAGGTCAAATATTTCGAGTAAAAATAACAAAAAAAAATAATTTAGCTCAAAATAGTTACTCCACAATAACCATGAATCAGATAAATTGACAATAAATATTTAATGTAAATAGACAACTACATAAAAAAATTATTGACTGGCTGTTACTGTGACTGTTATTCAGTAGAAGAGATGAGCAGACCAGTGGATGTTAGGGTTCGTCTGGTTCGACCAAACTTTAATCCAAAGATCGGTTCGAGTAACAGAAATCTACCCGAACTAGAACCCGAACTTTGGTGCTGTAAAAATGTCATAGTAAGGGCTAGGGGGCTGTCAAAGGAAGCAGAGTACCCCCACAGAATCTCTCTCTCTCAGGATTCGAACTCTGAACACTAAAACAGACTTCCGGGAGAAGTCCATGTTCGGAATTCAGCACTGGACACTAGGTGTCTGGTACGAACCCCAAAGTTTACAGTTTACAGTTTGGGTTCGCTCATCTCTATTCAGTAGTCTTTATGGATATATTGAACGATATATAGCAATGAGATTCGTTGGACTCGGGTTGAGATGGAAGGATATGATATTTTATCTCTTTTTTTTTCAACTTTTTTTATACACATCAGTTTCACTTTTATATTTGTTCCCATTTATTTATTGGAGGCTGTGGCTCATTCCTTGATTCTCTACTTTAGAGGTCGTGAGTTCTGATCTCACATAACACATCTTACAACAAAATTAATTAAAGAATGTTTTCCTTATTCATTATATTATATATTCTCATGATTATATTTGTTTGCATCTTATAATTTATTTATTTATTGTTTTTACTCCACATTAATCTCATTCTTACATCTTTTACTTATGTATAGTGTAGCTTGTGGCTAGCATCTCTACTTTCCATGCTAAGGGTTATGATTTCAAATCCCATGTAAATTCTGTTATAATAAATCTAATCAAATAATATATCTTTTGTAATCATATTCATATTTTCACTTTTATACACTTTTCTTTTTTATCCTCTTACTATACTCTTACACCTTTTTACTTACACTTTTTTGATTTCACACTAACAAATTGGATTACCTTCACTATTTCACATGTTATTTCTTTTCACTATGTATAATCACATATCTTATTTCTCTGTTTTATTTGATTAATTTTCTTTTTCTACATTGAATTGTTTTTTGTCACATTTTGTTTTCACATCATCAGTTATTTATATCTCTCTTTCTATTAACACTTGTCTTTTCCTCTCTTCCCTCATATATATTAACTAGCTGTTGAACCCGATCTATGCCTGGGTCGTGAGCATTTTTATTGGTACATTCAAGGGCCATTTTTTTTTAGACACTGTGTCTTCAATAAAATGGCGCCAGAGATTGTGGTATGCGCTTGCGCTGACTCCGGTCCCATTTTATTGAAATAATATACTATAACATCAACATAGCAGTGCGCACGCGATGGTCATAGAAATAATGGTGATGGGCGGTGTGTGTGTACTGCTATGTTGATGTTCTAGTACATTATTTCAATAAAATGGCTCTGGAATCAGCGCGTGTGCTTAGCGCAATCTCCCGCACCATTTTATTGAAGACACTGTATATGTGAATTCTCAGACACAGTGTCTTAAAAAAAATGGCGCCGGATAGCGTGGTATGAGCACGCGCTGACTCCGACTCCATTTTATTGAAGTATTGTACTACAAAATTAAAGGTAACATGTGACTAGAAATAACACTATTAACCTGCAGATATGCAGTTAATCTGCAGGTTAACAACATTATCATGCTCCCAGGTACCTGCACACAGCTGAATGCAATGGGGAGAAAATTTACTTTATTCTTCTCGCCCGCGCTATCCGGTGCCATTTTATTGAAGACAGTGTATATGCAAATTCACAGACACAGTGTCTTAAAAAAAATTGCGCCAGATAGAGCAGGGAGAAAATGAACTTTATACACCCCGCCAGCATTCGATTTCAGTCAAGAAGGTGGTTCTGTCACCGCTCTTAGTATACAGAGTGGCTGCTGTAACCGCGCACCCGGCACTTACTGACACTGGCTCTACTTTGAGGCCGGCTGTCAGCCAGGGCCGTGGGCACAGTTAAAGCAGCCGCTCTATATTCTCAGAGCAATGACTGAAAAGGCGGCACCCCCAACCCCATGACTGAAACCAAATGCTCACCCATCCTGGTATAAGCTCTCACATCCTGGCCCCCCATCCTGTTATATGCTCCCCCATCCTGGAATATGCTCCCCCATCTTGGTCCCCCATCTTGGTATATGCTTCGACATCCTGGTGTATGCTCCCCTATTCTGGAATATTCTCCCCCATCCTGGTATATGCTCCCACATCCTGGTATATGCTCTCCCATCCTGGTCCCCCATGCTGGAATATGCTGTCTCAACCTGGTCCCTCATCCTAGTATTTGCTCCCCCATCATGGTCCTCCAGCCTGTTATATGCTCCCCCATCCTGGTCACCCATCCTGTTATATGCTCCCCAATCCTGAGCTCCCCAATCCTGGTATATGCGCCCACATCCTGGTATATGCTCCCCCATTATGGTCCCCCATCCTGGTATATGCCCACCCATCCTGGTCGCCCAATTTATTATATGATCTCCCATCCTGTTATATATTCCCCGATCCTGGTCCCCCATCCTGGATTATGCTCTCCCATCCTGGTCCTCCATCCTGGTATATGCTTCCCTGTCCTGGTATATGCTTCCCCATCCTGGAATATTGTCTCCCATCCTGGTCCCCCATCCTATTATATGCTCCCCATCCTGCCTGCGCTGCAGTTGTTCCATCCATCCATCAATACATACATCAAAACAAAAAAACAAAATACTCCTACTCACTTTTCCCCTGCTCCCCTGCAGCGCGTCGTCTGCGTTATTTAAATAAAACGGCGCTGGAATCAGAGTATATGCATACCACGCAATCCGGCACCATTTTGTTGAAGACACTGTGTGCAAATTTGTCTTCAACAAAATGGCGTCAGATATCACGCTATGCGCTGGTGGGGACTCCGGCGCCACACTCATCCTCCAGCCTCGCCGGAGATCATGGTGTATCCTCATGGCACTGGAAGTCACGGTATTCAGTCAATGCCTATGCTGACGCTGGGATGCATTCTTCTGATCTGGCCACACTATGCAGGTGCAGTCTATAGAGGCTTCAAACAGAAGAACTCATCCCTGGTTATATTATAGTTTTCTTCATTCTCTTCTCCTGGATCCACTATTCTTTATAGGCATTTTTCCCTTTTTCAAAATGGTGCCTTCCTTGCAAGATTGCTTTATTTTTCGAGGCTGCCCATCATCACATGATGCGTGCGATCACTTGATCACGTGTGCATCATGTACTCTGATGTGTGACTTCCGATTAGATGGCACACAGCTGTGTCTGGGTATTCATACTGTTTCCTTTGAAAAATTGGCATATTCTCGCTACTATTTAAGACACTTCTTCCCTTAAATCTGACCCCCCAGATGAAATAGGGTTGAAACATGTGTTGGGGGTCTGAGGTGGAGGCTGATGTGGTGACACATTCCATTTTTACTTACAGGTGTGTCTTATTATAATGCCTCTGTATTTCCTCACTATTGTTTTAGATGTGTGCATAATATTGCGTCAATCAAATTTTTTGAATTATGATGTTATTAACTCTGTGGTATATACATTTATGCATTTTTACATATACATACCTGTGATCATCATCCTTTGGTACTCTGCCATCTGGTGGTTACTTTGTGTATCATCTTTGTGTATCATATGTTTGAGTCTCTCATCAGCCTCCCCTAATTTTTATTGGTTCTTGATTTTAACAATTTTTTACATTTTTGTTTGGTATTCCAATAAAATATGTATTTTTATATGCACATGCCTGATTCATGGATATTATAGAGTAACACATGATTTTCTATGTTATGCTGTGTGCTCTTATAAATTGGAATTACTTTTTAGGTTATAGCCCCCCTGCCCCTTATTTCCACCTATAGCCCACAGTTTTTGAAATTTCTGTCATTGTTGCTAAAAAGCTCCAATGATGAGTACCATACTTTCTTCTATTTTTTTGATTAATGAAAAATCCAACTATTGATTACAAACTAAAAGTTTTTATAGCTGCGGTAATTGAAATTACACTTACTGTAAATATGTGGAGAAAACTAGTGTTTTTTCCTTTGCAGTTACGAAAAACTGCCATTTTAACAGGTATATCAATTGCAACATGTGGTATGTGACTTATCTTGTCACATGCATGTTTTGCAATATGTAGGTTGTGTAAAAGGACCACTGAAATTACACATCTGAAGGCATCCTTCTCATGCTACAAATAAATTAGTATTTAAACGTTTCACAGCTTCAAAGAATTTTATTACAAAACATGAAGATAATACAGATGCATGCAAAGTAGTGAGACGTGAAAGAGTGAAAAAACTGATGAGAACATTTTCCAATTGTGAATCATGGTGGATTTGCAATTAAAACTAGGCTACCGCTCAGTATGGATATGAATCAAATTATATCTATTCTGTTTGAATAAGGGAAGTATCTTTTATCTATTTATATATGCTTTTGAAAGATTCCAAAAAATGTAAGTCTATATATTTGTAACAGTATGAAGTGGATCATGTAAAATCAATGTATATGACTTAATACTGGATTAATTCGCTCAAACATTGTCCATGGTCCAGGTCAGTACTCACTGGCTGTGGATAGAAGCTGCACAAATTTCCTCAGCTTCCGAGTTCCCTGATACACCATTTGATTCCCTGGTTTGGGGTGATGTCTTTTGTGCAGCATGCGGCGCACAGGTGATGTGTTGTTAGCTCTATTAATAATAAGCTGAGCCTGGGATCCCAGAGAGTATGGAAACTTGTGCAGCTCCTGTCCACATCCAAAGAGCATTTATCTGGACTGTGGACCAGGGTTACAGAAGCGATCCACTCATTCCTTCCCAATATGCCTAGCTGTAAACTTTTCTTTATGCAATGACTCTGCTTGAAATGTGCTTGTGAGGTACATTGGTGTTGGATATGGTGGCTTTTAATGTGCTGATAATGAAAAAAAGTGAGATGACTTTTGCCTGACTAAGTATGTGCTAAATCTGCAGTAACCACAATCAAAGCTGACAAACATAAAAAATGGGAGTGGTAGTCTCAGTCTGTGAATACTAATACAAAGATTCAAGTAATAGGTTGGTGCTGGACCCCATTCGCCATCTTTATGTGGGTTTTTTGCACCCTTGTAGTGCATTTTTGGTTTTGAAGATCTGGGCAGGTAAACATTGCTGCCCATTTTTGCTGTGTTTTTTCTTGAATTTTTTGGGGGAATTTTAATTCTTCTTAGTGTGGCTTTGCTGTTTGTGTTTAGAGTAGGGCTTGTAAGCATGAGGACCCTTGTCGCGGGTTACGAGCTTACGTATTTTGGCCAAAATATCAACTAATACCTCATATATTATATATATATGTATTTTTGCACTTTTTTATTCCAGGGTGCAGCCAGGCCCATCAGTGCGGGCATTGTAAACTGGGGTGTCTGTTCCCATGGGGTGCACTTGCATGGTACCGGGCAGCCGGCCTAGTCTAATAGTATGGGAGTAACTAATAGGCTGTGTGCAATTCAAATACTAAGCAGTCACCCCCTCCATGAAATGGTGGTTTGTGAGTGATTGTCTCATCAGTATTTTGCACCTGTGTAGCCGCCATCTTTATGTGGGTTTGCTGCACCCTGTTAGTACATTAGTTCTGAGATCTGGGCAGTTAAACACTGCTGCCCTTTTTTGCTGTGTTTTTTTCTTGAATTTTTGGGGGAATTTTAATTTTTCTTAGTGTGGCTTTGCTTTTTGTGGTCGGTGCTGGACCTGCAGAATGTGTGTGACTGTGAATGTATTGATATATGATACACTGCAGTAAAATACCTTAAAGGGAACCTATCATGTAAAAAAATACTATTAACTTGCAGATATGGAGTTAATCTGCAGGTTAGTAGCGTCCTGAAACTGGCTGGCGCCTGGACTAAGATCCTCGGTGCTGGAAGGAAATTAATTTTATTCCTTCCAGCAGTCTTTCAGTGATAGGGGTGGGACAGCACAGCTTCAGTATTCAGCATTAGGGCCGACTGTCAGTCAGAGCGAGGGATACAGTTACAGCTGCCGCTCAATATGCACTGAGCTGTGACTGAAGCCACACTGGCCCACCCCTATGACTGAAAGCCCAAGGTTGTCAATAGGAATAAAGTGCAATCTGATCCTGGTTTGCTTGTTTGAATTCCTTTTGTCTGACCAATTTTGTACTTGGCCTTCCTGGTTCTGACCCAGCTACCTTGACTTCTCTTTCCTTTGGTTCACTCCCCTGGACAGCAGCCTTTCTGTATAAGCAATCCAGTGGACCCTATTGTAAGACCAAATCCTTGTATAGGTGTTGAAGGGAGAAAACTAGGGTTCCTCTGGAATCTGCCAGATGGAGTGGCTAGTGCCAAGTATGTCCAAGATAGCCTTTTGGAGACTTCAGTCTCAGACAGACATTAGGTTCAACTTTTAATTCATTAAAGGATAAAGACCTTTGACATGGAAAACCATGATTTTATACATATCTGTAGTTACTTTGAATAGAAAAAGCTTCACTAAGTTTCAGGTTACAATCTTCATTCTTTTAATCATTTTCAGTTCCTTCTGTAGTTTCAGACTTTTTTATGTGGACATGTGCACTCTCTTTCATATCTACACTCTAAGACTCTGTGATTTGCCCTCTCCAAACATTTGGATGTTTTCCCCTTTTTTGAGAATCTGCCATATGCAACCTTGTCATTCTATTTATTCCCATTTCTAATTATTAGCATTGGTAATTGGGTAAAAAAAGAGAGTAAAGCCACGTGTGTTGTCAGATATATGTCAGAAGCAGCAGAACTAGCTACATTATCTAAAGGAGATTCACAGGCTCATTTTTAACTCAAGTTTTTAATAAACAGTTTTTTGGAAGTTTCCCTGTTTGGCCCAAAAATCTGTCTTTAATAAGATGTGTATATTTAAATTTATATGGCTATATGGAAGAATATAGCAAAAGTAGATATACATCATGTTCTTAAATAGTGTATAATACTTTGTCATGGGAAATACTTTAGGTCTACCTTTAAAAAGGACCTTCCACCACTTTTAGTATCCTAAACTGGTTACCTTATGATAAAATAGCTAACGAGTTGAATAAAATATCCATTTTTTTTTTATTTCTCCTCTCCATTACTGAGATATTGACTTCTAAAGCTTAGGGTACCTAATATGTAAATTTTGCTTTCAATCAAGAAGGCGTTAAAAGAGATTCTTCTCTAGTGCAGAGCGCCCACTCTTTCTTATCACATATAGTGGTCACTTTTGGCTACAGCATGTGAATGATTAAACTGCCTCAATCAGAGTTATCTCTGATCGGTTTAATTGCGGGTGTCAGCTGTATAGCACACAGTTGGCATTCAACATGTATGGAGTGGGCTCAGAAACTCCATACATCAGCCACCAACATGTGACATACAAATGAGTGCTTTGGCCCCTTCAGTAAGCTGAAGATTGAAGGTGCCTCACAAGTCCAACATCGATGACCCATTTAAAGGACATATTATAGTCCCCCAAAACCATTTTAAAGGAAACCTTTTGTCCCAAAATAACCTATTCCTAAAATGAATATATTTTTTTACATTTTTAAAATATTTTTGGTGGCCTTTATTTCAGTTTTTAATGTTACTATATACACTCCCTGACAGAAGTTATGTCGCTTATCCTTGTTATGTAAATAAAAGCTTATAACCTGACGTTAAATTCATCTATTGGTTTTATAATTACTCTTTTGAAAGCTGAAACCCTCCCAAATTTGGTTTAGGTAAAGAAAATAATTGGCATCAATGCTGAAATATTGATCATTTAATGAACACAGAATGGTCAGATTTTGGCAAGACAAAAGTTTTGTCGCCTGGTCATATAATGCACCCAATCCTAGTTTACATTCTCACCAGTGCTCAGTAAATGATCGGTTAATTAGTGGGTGTGTATAAAAAGAAACCCAGCACCCCAGACCTTCACTTGAACTGAAACTTGAGCTCTGACAACATGCCAAAAATCCACCCTGCGACCAAAGCCTTGATTATCAAGAGGCTGAAGACCAGATCCACTGCAGAGGTGGCTGGCACCTTTAATGTGTCTCAGCATCAAATACAAAGAATTAAAAAAAGATTTGAAGAGACTGGAGATGTGTTTGACAAGCCCAGGTTTGGCATACCCTGCAAGACAACTGCTCAGGAGGAATGTATGTTGGTTAGAAAATACAAAGCAAGCCCCTTTTCCACTGCAGCAGAGCTCCAACAGGCCTGGTCACCTCAAGTCCCTGTGTCAACTAGAACAGTTTGTAGGATTCTGTCTCGAAATGGTCTCCATGGTCGAATCAGTGCCCATAAGCCAGCACTAAACAAAAGGCAAATAAAAAACCGTGTGGCATTTGCAAAGTCCCACAGCCTGCTAAACAGGTGGATGCTGGAAAAGTGGCAGAAGGTGGATTTCTCTGATAAATCTTCAGTAGAATTACACCACAGCTGCCACAAATACTGCAGGAGACCTGCTGGAGCCCATATGGATAAAAAATACACCCAGAAAACAGTTAAATTTGGTGGTGGAAAGATCATGGTCTGGGGTTACATTCAGTATGGGGGTGTGCGAAACATTTGCAAGGTGGAAGGCAATATCAATAGCATAAAATATCAAGAAGTATTAGTTACCTTTTACATTCCAAATCATAAAAGGGGTCAAATTCTGCAGCAGGATGGTGCTCCATCTCATACATCCATCTCTACAGCAAAGTTCCTCCAGGCAAAAAAGATCAAGGTGCTCAAGGACTGGCCAGCCCAGTCACCAGACATGAACATCATTGAGCATGTTTGGGGTAGGATGAAAGAGGAAGCTTGGAAGACAAAACCAAAGAATCTAGATGAACTCTGGGAGGCATGTAAGACTGCATTCTTTGCTATTCCTGATGACTTCATTAATAAATTGTATGAATCATGGACGTCGCACAAAATATTAAATATGACTCTAATAGCACCACAACTTCATTCACAAATGTTATGCAACATATATTTGTATTTTAAGATAATTATTTGTTTGAATATCACATTACTTTCTGTGGGTGACAAAACTTTTGTCTTACAAAAATCTGACCATTCTGTGCTCATTAAATTATCAATATTTCAGCATTGATGCCAATTTATTTTCTTAACCTAAACCAAATTTGGGAGGGTTTCAGCTTTTAAAAGAGTAATTTAGAAAACCAATGGATGAATTTATCGTCAGGTTATAAGTAGTGTTGATCGAGCACTAAAATGCTCAGGTGCTCAAAGCTCGGGCCGAGCTCGCCGTGATACTCGGGTGCTCGACCCGAGCAACGAGCCCAATGTTAGTCTATGGGAGACCCGAGCATTTTTGCGGTGGCACCCCCGGCAGTCTTTTAAAAGCCTAACAAGTGCCCAAAACGATAGTGACAGTGCTCAAATGACATGGGGACAGCATGGGGATCACCCCAGGAAGCATTTCTGACCCCCAGGTCACTGCTGTCAACAACGTATTAAGCCACTTTTACGAGCTCACAATAAAACGTTCAAAAACTAAACGGAAACTTTTTTCCTGTGAAATATGTTAAGGAATTTCTTTTCCAGGGTAAAGACTTGTGTATTAGGTAAAATAAATAACCAAAAACAAAAATACTCCTCCACACCTTGGGCTATTTTCACAAGTAGCATTTTTTATGCGTTTTTGCACTTTTGTATTGCTTTCAACTGTGACAAATGCATTCACCGGGAAATGTCATTTTAACATTTTACAACCTTATCTGGCCATGTGCTGTGTGACACATGCATAAAGTGCTGAAAAGACATGGGAACAGCATGGGGAAGACCCCTGGAAGCATCTCTGACACCCAGGTCACTGTCTAAAAGTGTGCTCATCATAAGTGATCCTTGCCGCATCAGAAGATGCAGACTTGCAACTATCCCCGTGCAAGTTCTAGTCCCAGGGCAGTGTTCAATTGTACCTCCCCCATTCCTTGCAATACAAGCGGAAGTATGCAGCCTGCCACCCACCCACCCCCAGGCTGCAATACTATACTGCTTGGTTGCTTGCACTTGAAATTGGGCCTTTTAGGCATGTGGAGGCGGAATCTGGCCACCACGTCATGGCTGCGTTGGTGGCCTGGAATCCATACTCAGTCCCCAGCCGCCCGGCGGCCGGGTGTCCATACTCGGTCCCAAGCCACCCTGTGGCCCGGTGTCCACACACGGTTCTCAGCCGCCTGGGGGCAGCCGGGTGTTCATAAACAGTCCCCAGCTGCCCCTATTTCTCCTTGGAACATCCCCCCACACACTTTTCTTAGCCCGGCCTGCTTTAGGGCAGCATTGGACGAGCCCACCAGAGAACCAGACTCCTCCGGTGGGCCCTGGCTTCTCCATCAGGGGAGTTGAGAGTGCCAAGATGAGGAGCATGATGATGATGACAGAAGTTAGCATCTGCTTTGTTTTCTTTTAATGCAAGTGTAAGTGTGCAGCCTGCCACCCACCCACCCCCAGACTGCAATGCCATACTGCTAGCTTGCACTTGAAATGGGGCCTTTTAGTTTGGAGGAGGCCGAAGCTGGCCACTACCTCATGGCTGCTTCGGCAGCGAGGTATCCATACTCAGTCCCCCTATTTGTCCTGGTGTGCCTTATACATAAGATTAAGCGCGTATACCAAAACATTACCTGTGCCCTCCCCAGTGCATTTAGTGGGAAGGAGAGCCTATTCTGCTGTAGTGTGTGCATGAAAAACCCTTGTTTATGGTACATGCGAAGATGCCTCCCACCCTGCACCTGTCGCTGCAGACTTGCAACTATCCCCGTTCAAGTCCTTGTCCCAGGGCAGTGTTCAATTGTACCTCTCCCATTCCTTGCAATGCAAGCGCAAGTATGCAGACTGCCACCCACCCACCCCCAGGCTGCAATAC
This sequence comes from Phyllobates terribilis, assembly GCF_046119375.1. Lineage (NCBI taxonomy): Eukaryota > Metazoa > Chordata > Amphibia > Anura > Dendrobatidae > Phyllobates > Phyllobates terribilis. The sequence continues at coordinate 291,951,217 of NW_027362761.1, forward strand.
CATACTGCTTGCTTGCACTTTAAATTGGGCCTTTTAGGCATGTGGAGGCGGAATCTGGCCACCACGCCATGGCTGCGTCGGTGGCCTGGTATCCATACTCAGTCCCCAGCCGCCCGGTGGCCAGATGTCCCCGCTTGCTCCCCAGCCTCCAGGGGGCGGCCGGGTGTCCATACTCGGTCCCCAGCCACCCCTATTTGTCCCGGTAACCTTTCCCACACTTTTCTTAGCCTGGCCTGCTTTAGGGCAGCATTTGCCGAGCCCACCAGACAACCAGACTCCTCCGGCTTCTCCATCAGGGGAGTTGAGAGTGCTAAGGTGAGGAGCATGATGAGGATGATAGAAGTTAGTATCTGCTTTGTTTTATTGGAATGCAAGCGCATGTATGTAGTAGCGGCTAGGCCTGAGGTGGTCAGTGTTTTGGCGCATATCCTACCTCCTCCGAGGATTGCTGGATATTTTCCTGCTACTTTCCAAGTTCTATCACTCCCGTTAAAACAAAGCTTCAGTTGATAAATGATGGATGAGGTAGTGGCAAAAGAGAAAGAGCAGGAGGAACAGGGACCATTCACATCAATATCAGGCCAGTCAACCAGATATGTCTTGTAGGATATGTTTCTGTAACAAAAGGAGCGGTTCGGCTACACAGTTATAGGACATACAGTGAGTGCAATGCCTACCAAAAATTTCGAGGCACTCCAATGCCCCTTGGAAATGACATGGAGGTCATAGGGCCTTAACTAAACCTTTTTTCCATTTATAGCAACTGGGTCTCCTGTGCACTGTTGGCCTAAGCAGTGAATGGAAGGCTTTCCAAAAATTATGAGGAACTGCAATGCCCCTTACAAGAGCCATGCAGTACAGCATATTACAAACATAAGTCCCATTATTGGGGAGTGGGTCTCCCATAGGATTTGCTTATGCCTTCCAAGCAAAAGCTTCCAAAAATTAGGACGGAGCAACTTGCAATGCCCCTTACAAGAGCCATGCAGTACAGCATATTACAAACATAAGTCCCATTATTGGGGAGTGGGTCTCCCATAGTATTTGCTTATGCCTTCCAAGCAAAAGCTTCCAAAAATTAGGACGGAGCAACTTGCAATGCCCCTTACAAGAACCATGCAGTACAGCATATTACAAACATAAGTCCCATTATTGGGGAGTGGGTCTCCCATAGGATTTGCTTATGCCTTCCAAGCAAAAGCTTCCAAAAATTAGGATGGAGCAACTTGCAATGGCTCTTACAAGAGCCATGCAGTACAGCATATTACAAACATAAGTCCCATTATTGGGGAGTGGGTCTCCCACAGTCTTAGTTTATGCCTTCCAAGCAAAAGCTGACAAAAATAAGGACGGAGGAACTTGCAATGCTGGCACCCTGGTGGTATAGTGGTGGTGGAGGCTGAGGATAAGGAGAAGAACATAAAACAGCTGAAATGAGGAAGTGTATACCCATGTGTGGGTGTGAAGCGGTGCATGTGAATACACCTCTCGAAATAACACAGTGGATTTGACTTTATGTTACTCTGCTGTCATTTGGTGGTGATGAGAAGTCTGGCCCAATCCAGCCCTTGTTCATTTTGATAAGGGTCAGCTTGTCAGCATTGTCAGTTGACAGGCGAGTGCGATTATCAGTTATAATTCCCCCAGCGGCACTAAAAACACGCTCCGATAACACGCTAGCGGCAGGGCAGGCCAGGACCTCCAAGGCGTACAGAGAGAGTTCATTCCAAGTGCTCAGCTTGGATACCCAATAATTAAAAGGCACAGAGGAATCACGGAAGACACTGGTACGGTCGGCAAGGTACTCCCTCACCATCTTTTGAAACTTTCCACTCCTTGTGAGAGTACCCCACGCCTCAGGGCCTGTAAGCTGGGCGGGTGTCAGAAATCTGTCCCAGAAAGTTGACAGTGTTCTCCTGCCTCTGCTGGATTGGAGATGCATCTCTCTCACCTGTACGCCTTGGTTGGGCAACGAACTGTGACCTCTGCCGCTAGCGTGTTCAGATGGGAAATTTTTTAAGAGTTCTGCAGCAAGGGCCTTCTGGTACTGCCCCATTTTTGTAGACCTCTCCACCTCAGGAATAAGAGAGTGGAAGTTCTCCTTGTAGCGGGGGTCTAAAAGTGTCACCAACCAGTAATGACTGTCACCCAACATTTTGACAACGCGAGGGTCATGGTTAAGGCAGCGTAACATAAAGTCAGCCATGCGTGCCAGACTGGTAACGGGCAAGATTTCCATGTCCTCACCAAGATGACGACTGACCATGCTCTCCTCCTCCTCCTCCCCCCTGTCCTCAGGCCACCCACGCTGAACCGACATTATGACACTTGTACAGGTACTACCGTCTACAGCGCATGATAGCAGCTCCTGTTCTTCCTCCTTCTCCTCTCCCTCATTGTCCCCCAATGCACGTTGGGATGAGATGAGGCTGGGCTGTGTGTAATCGACCCACTACGGCTTCTTGATCCATCTCATCATACTCTGGCTGCAATGCCTCCTCTTTAATTCTCTGCAGAGAGAGTTGCAAAAGACAGACAAGTGGGATGCTGACACTAATGATGGAGTCATCACCACTCACCATCTTGGTGGCCTCCTCAAAGTTTGTCAGGATGGTACATATGTCAGATCTCCAGGTCCACTCCTGAGGTCTTATGTGTGGAGTCTGACCTGAATATCGACGGCCTTGTTGCATCTGGTACTCCACAACTGCTCTCTTCTGCTCACAAATCCTTTGCAACATGTGGAGGGTAGAGTTCCAACGTGTGGGGACATCACACACCAGTCGGTGTGCCGGAAGCTGCAAACGCTGCTGCAACACAGCAAGGGTGGCGGAAGCTGTAGCCGACTTGCGAAAATGAGCTGACAGGCGGCGTACTTTCACGAGTAGATCTGGCAACTCGGGGTACGATTTAAGAAACCGCTGAACCACGAGGTTAAGCACATAAGCCAGGCATGGTACGTGTGTGATCTCACCTCGCCTCAGAGCCGCCACCAGGTTACGGCCATTGTCACACACGACCATGCCGGGATGTAGGTTCAGCGGTCTCGGCCACAGATCTGCCTGCTCTTTCACAGCTGTCCACAACTCACAAGCAGTGTGACGCTTATCACCTAAGCTTATGAGTTTCAGCACAGCCTGTTGCCGCTTGGCGGAGGCAGTACTGCAGTGTTTGCAGCTTGTAACTGATGTGGTGATATCTGAGATGGAGGCTGAACATGAGGAGGAGGAGGATGAAGCGCAGGAGCTATACACTGTGGGGGCAGCTATGACTGACAATGGGCTCGCAATCCTCGGTGTGGGGAGGACGTGTTCCGTCCCAAGGTCCGACTGGGTCCCGACTTCCATTATGCTTACCCAGTGTGCCGTCAGAGAGATGTACCGTCCCTGGCCACAAGCACTTGTCCACGTGTCCGTTGTCAGGTGGACTCTCCCAGTAACTGCGTTGTTGAGGGCACGGCAGATGCTTTGGGACACGTGCTTGTGTAGTGTGGGGATGGCACACCGGGCAAAATAGTGTCGGCTGGGGACCGAGTACCAAGGGATGGCCACCGCCATAAGATTGCGAAGGATTCCGTCTCCACCAGCCAAAATGGCAGCATTTCCAATGCAAGCAGTCGTGAAATGTGCGAATTTAGGACTGTGACCTGTGGGGCGTTAGCTGTGAATTTCCGCTTTCGTTCAAAGGTCTGGGATATGGACAATTGAACACTGCGGTGGGACGTGGACGTGGACGTTGATGCTGTTTCTTGAGAAACTGCCATAACAAGTGAAGACTGAGAGGAGGGGGCATCTTTACATGCAGTATGGACAGGGGATTGCCTTGCACACACATCAGGGGGTTCTATTGCACGCACAACAGTGGAAGAAGCAGTGGTGACACCCGCTGACACTGTTCGTGGACCCTGGGTTTTGCCTCACAAAGTCGGGTGCTTTGCTGTCATGTGCCTGATCATGCTGGTGGTGGTCAGGCTGGTAGTTTTGTCACCCCTGCTGATGCTGGCATGGCAGGTGGAACATATGGCCTTTTTGGGGTTATCAGCAGAGTCTTTAAAAAAAATTCCAGACTCTGGAAGACCTACCGCTTGTACTGGCATCGTCCCTCGTGTTGGTGTTAAGGGGAGCGGTTGCCCGCCTTCTGTCTGCGGCCACCACACTGCTTCTTCCTGCCTGTTGGGGTACTCTGCCTCCCTCCCCCTGTGTGCTGCTGGCCTCACTCTGCATGTCCTCCTGCCACGTTGGGTCAGTTACTAGATCATCCACCACCTCCTCCTCTTCCACTTGCGCACAACGATCTTCCTCCTCACTTCCTGGCAATTGTGTCTCGTCATCGTCCACCTCTTGTGACAAATTGCCAGCGTCGACTTCCTGTGGCCGTGGCAGTTCAAATATTTGGGCATTGCTACATGGGATCTCCTCTTCCACCACTTCAAGCGTATCAGGCGAGGGGCACAAATATGGAAATGGACAAGTGAACAGCTCTTCAGAGTGTCCAAGTGTGGGATCAATTGCTGTTTGACGACACTCGGCATGGTGGGAGGAAGGAGCATCAGGGTGAGGAGGAGTATGCGGTCGAGACTCACGGCTACTAAGAGTTGACCGTGAGGAAGACAGACCGGAGGTGGTGGTGCCCAGGTAACTGGAAGTATTATCTGCTATCCAGTTAATAACCTGTTCACACTGATCAGTTGTCAATACTGGTGTTGTTCTGTGCTTCCCTAGTAATTCGGTCAAGAAGTGGGAGTGAGAAGATGTGGCTGTTGGTTGTGGCACATTTTCATCTTGGCCACGGCCCCGTCCTCTGCACGAACCATCGTCAGAACGTCCACTTCCACGTCCCTTGCCATGCGCCTTGCCCATTGTAAAGGAAGTAAAATAGCTTACACTTGCACTATCAATGGAAAAAGGGTAATAAAAAGTAGATTAGAACCGTGGAAGAGGAAAACCACAGTTTTATATCTCTGGCCTACACCCGACTCTTTTAAACAATCTGAACAATCAGGGAGAAACTATTACTGTTTTTCTTTAGGTAAAAAGTAACAAAACCTGAATAATAGAGATTTTTTACCGTGGGATGGCAAAACCACAGTTATTGTTTATTGGGGTATACCACACTTTTTAAATATATAGATTTGCGGCTGAACAGTGAGCTACACACTCAAACTGGTTTTTTTTTAGATACCAAAGGCCCAAAACTGGATAGTACAGAGATTTGACCCGTGGAACTGCAAAACCACACTGGGATTTCTCGGGCATACACCAGACTATTTTCAACAGATACATTTTTGTGTCACAACAGTCAGGAGACACTACTGTTTTTCTTTACGGAAAATATACCAAAACCTGAATAATAGAGATTTTTTACCGTGGGATGGCAAAACCACAGTTATTGTTTACTGGGGTATACCAGACTTTTTTAAATATATAGATTTGCAGCTGAACAGTGAGCGACACACTCAAACTGTGTTTTTTTAGATACCAAAGGCCCAAAACTGGATAGTACAGAGATTTGACCCGTGGAACTGCAAAACCACACTGGGATTTGTCGAGCCTACACCAGACTATTTTCAACAGATATATTTTTGTGTCACAACAGTCAGGAGACACTATTGTTTTTCTTTACGGAAAATATACCAAAACCTGAATAATAGAGATTTTTTACCGTGGGATGGCAAAACCACAGTTATTGTTTACTGGGGTATACCAGACTTTTTTAAATATATAGATTTGCAGCTGAACTGTGAGCGACACACTCAAACTGTTTTTTTAGATACCAAAGGCCCAAAACTGGATAGTACAGAGATTTGACCCGTGGAACTGCAAAACCACACTGGGATTTGTCAGGCCTACACCAGACTATTTTCAACAGATACATTTTCGTGTCACAACAGTCAGGAGACACTACTGTTTTTCTTTACGGAAAATATACCAAAACCTGAGTAATAGAGATTTTTTACCATGGGATGGCAAAACCACAGTTATTGTTTACTGGGGTATACCAGACTTTTTTAAATATATAGATTTGCGGCTGAACAGTGAGAGACACACTCAAACTGTGTTTTTCTAGATACCAAAGGCCCAAAACTGGATTATACAGAGATTTGACCCGTGGAATTGCAAACCCACACTGGGATTTCTCGGGCCTACACCAGACTATTTTCAACAAATATATTTTTGTGTCACAACAGTCAGGAGACACTACTGTTTTTCTTTACTGAAAATATACCAAAAGGTGAATAATAGAGATTTTTTATCGTGGGATGGCAAAAAGACAGTTATTGTTTACTGGGGTATACCAGACTTTTTAAATATATAGATTTGCGGCTGAACAGTGAGCGACACACTCAAACTGTGTTTTTTTAGATACCAAAGGCCCAAAACTGAATAGTACAGAGATTTGACCCGTGGAACTGCAAAACCACACTGGGATTTGTAAGGCCTACACCAGACTATTTTCAACAGATATATTTTTGTGTCACAACAGTCAGGAGACACTACTGTTTTTCTTTACGGAAAATATACCAAAACCTGAATAATAGAGATTTTTTACCATGGGATTGCAAAACCACAGTTATTGTTCACTGGGGTATACCAGACTTTTTTAAATATATAGATTTGCGGCTGAACAGTGAGCGACACACTCAAACTGTGTTTTTTTAGATACCAAAGGCCCAAAACTGAATAGTACAGAGATTTGACCCGTGGAACTGCAAAACCACACTGGGATTTGTAAGGCCTACACCAGACTATTTTCAACAGATATATTTTTGTGTCACAACAGTCAGGAGACACTACTGTTTTTCTTTACGGAAAATATACCAAAACCTGAATAATAGAGATTTTTTACCATGGGATTGCAAAACCACAGTTATTGTTCACTGGGGTATACCAGACTTTTTTAAATATATAGATTTGCGGCTGAACAGTGAGCGACACACTCAAACTGTGTTTTTTTAGATACCAAAGGCCCAAAACTGAATAGTACAGAGATTTGACCCGTGGAACTGCAAAACCACACTGGGATTTGTAAGGCCTACACCAGACCATTTTCAACAGATATATTTTTGTGTCACAACAGTCAGGAGACACTACTGTTTTTCTTTACGGAAAATATACCAAAACCTGAATAATAGAGATTTTTTACCGTGGGATGGCAAAACCACAGTTATTGTTTACTGGGGTATGCCAGACTTTTTTAAATATATAGATTTGCGGCTGAACAGTGAGAGACACACTCAAACTGTGTTTTTTTAGATACCAAAGGCCCAAAACTGAATAGTACAGAGATTTGACCCGTGGAATTGCAAACCCACACTGGGATTTCTCGGGCCTACACCAGACTATTTTCAACAGATACATTTTCGTGTCACAACAGTCAGGAGACACTACTGTTTTTCTTTACGGAAAATATACCAAAACCTGAATAATAGAGATTTTTTACCGTGGGATGGCAAAACCACAGTTATTGTTTATTGGGGTATACCAGACTTTTTTAAATATATAGATTTGCAGCTGAACAGTGAGCGACACACTCAAACTGTTTTTTTTAGACACCAAAGGCCCAAAACTGGATAGTACAGAGATTTGACCCGTGGAACTGCAAAACCACACTGGGATTTGTCGGGCCTACACCAGACTATTTTCAACAGATAAATTTTCGTGTCACAACAGTCAGGAGACACTACTATTTTTCTTTACGGAAAATATACCAAAACCTGAATAATAGAGATTTTTTACCATGGGATGGCAAAACCACAGTTATTGTTTTCTGGGGTATACCAGACTTTTTTAAATATATAGATTTGCGGCAGAACAGTGAGCGACACACTTAAACTGTGTTTTTCTAGATACCAAAGGCCCAAAACTGGATAGTACAGAGATTTGACCCGTGGAACTGCAAACCCACACTGGGATTTCTCGGGCCTACACCAGACTATTTTCAACAGATATATTTTGTGTCACAACAGTCAGGAGACACTACTGTTTTTCTTTACGGAAAATATACCAAAACCTGAATAATAGAGATTTTTTTACCATGGGATGGAAAAACCACAGTTATTGTTTACTGGGGTATACCAGACTTTTTTAAATATATAGATTTGCGGCTGAACAGTGAGTGACACACTCAAGCTGTGTTTTTCTAGATACCAAAGGCCCAGAACTGGATTGTACAGAGATTTGACCCGTGGAATTGCAAACCCACACTGGGATTTGTCGAGCCTACACCAGACTATTTTCAACAAATATATTTTTGTGTCACAACAGTCAGGAGACACTACTGTTTTTCTTTACTGAAAATATACCAAAAGGTGAATAATAGAGATTTTTTACCGTGGGATGGCAAAACCACAGTTATTGTTTACTTGGGTATACCAGACTTTTTTAAATATATAGATTTGCGGCTGAACAGTGAGCGACACACTCAAACTGTGTTTTTTTAGATACTAAAGGACCAAAACTGAATAGTACAGAGATTTGACCAGTGGAACTGCAAAACCACACTGGGATTTGTAAGGCCTACACCAGACTATTTTCAACAGATATATTTTTGTGTCACAACAGTCAGGAGACACTACTGTTTTTCTTTACGGAAAATATACCAAAACCTGAATAATAGAGATTTTTTACCGTGGGATGGCAAAACCACAGTTATTGTTCACTGGGGTATGCCAGACTTTTTTAAATATATAGATTTGCGCCTGAACAGTGAGCGACACACTCAAACTGTGTTTTTTTAGATACCAAAGGCCCAAAACTGAATAGTACAGAGATTTGACCCGTGGAACTGCAAAACCACACTGGGATTTGTAAGGCCTACACCAGACTATTTTCAACAGATATATTTTTGTGTCACAACAGTCAGGAGACACTACTGTTTTTCTTTACGGAAAATATACCAAAACCTGAATAATAGAGATTTTTTACCGTGGGATGGCAAAACCACCGTTATTGTTTACTGGGGTATGCCAGACTTTTTTAAATATATAGATTTGCGGCTGAACAGTGAGCGACACACTCAAACTGTTTTTTTTTTAGATACCAAAGGCCCAAAACTGGATAGTACAGAGATTTGACCAGTGTGACTGCAAAACCACACTGGGATTTGTCGGGCCTACACCAGACTGTTTTCAACAGATATATTTTTGTGGCACAACAGTCAGGAGACACTACTGTTTTTCTTTACGGAAAATATACCAAAACCTGAATAATAGAGATTTTTTACCGTGGGATGGCAAAACCACAGTTATTGTTTACTTGGGTATACCAGACTTTTTAAAATATATAGATTTGCGGCTGAACAGTGAGCGACACACTCAAACTGTGTTTTTTTAGATACCAAAGGCCCAAAACTGGATAGTACAGAGATTTGACCCGCGGAACTGCAAAACCACACTGGGATTTGTCGAGCCTACACCAGACTATTTTCAACAGATATATTTTTGTGTCACAACAGTCAGGAGACACTACTGTTTTTCTTTACGGAAAATATACCAAAACCTGAATAATAGAGATTTTTTACCGTGGCATGGCAAAACCACAGTTATTGTTCACTGGGGTATGCCAGACTTTTTTAAATATATAGATTTGCAGCTGAACAGTGAGCGACACACTCAAACTGTTTTTTTTTTTAGATACCAAAGGCCCAAAACTGGATAGTACAGAGATTTGACCCGAGTAACTGCAAAACCACACTGAAATTTCTGGGGCCTACACCAGACTATTTTCAACAGAAACATTTTTGTGTCACAACAGTCAGGAGACACTACTGTTTTTCTTTACGGAAAATATACCAAAACCTGAATAATACAGATTTTTTACCGTGGAATGGCAAAACCACAGTTATTGTTTACTTGGGTATACCAGACTTTTTTAAATATATAGATTGCGGCTGAACAGTGAGCGACACACTCAAACTGTGTTTTTTTAGATACCAAAGGCCCAAAACTGGATAGTACAGAGATTTGACCCGCGGAACTGCAAAACCACACTGGGATTTGTCGAGCCTACACCAGATTATTTTCAACAGATATATTTTTGTGTCACAACAGTCAGGAGACACTACTGTTTTTCTTTACGGAAAATATACCAAAACCTGAATAATAGAGATTTTTTACCGTGGGATTGCAAAACCACAGTTATTGTTTACTGGGGTATACCAGACTTTTTTAAATATATAGATTTGCGGCTGAACAGTGAGCGACACACTCAAACTGTTTTTTTTTTAGATACCAAAGGCCCAAAACTGGATAGTACAGAGATTTGACCCGTGGAACTGCAAAACCACACTGGGATTTGTGGAGCTTACACCAGACTATTTTCAACAGATATATTTTTGTGTCACAACAGTCAGGAGACACTATTGTTTTTCTTTACGGAAAATATACCAAAACCTGAATAATAGAGATTTTTTACCATGGGATTGCAAAACCACAGTTATTGTTCACTGGGGTATACCAGACTTTTTTAAATATATAGATTTGCGGCTGAACAGTGAGCGACACACTCAAACTGTGTTTTTTTAGATACCAAAGGCCCAAAACTGAATAGTACAGAGATTTGACCCGTGGAACTGCAAAACCACACTGGGATTTGTAAGGCCTACACCAGACTATTTTCAACAGATATATTTTTGTGTCACAACAGTCAGGAGACACTACTGTTTTTCTTTACGGAAAATATACCAAAACCTGAATAATAGAGATTTTTTACCATGGGATTGCAAAACCACAGTTATTGTTCACTGGGGTATACCAGACTTTTTTAAATATATAGATTTGCGGCTGAACAGTGAGCGACACACTCAAACTGTGTTTTTTTAGATACCAAAGGCCCAAAACTGAATAGTACAGAGATTTGACCCGTGGAACTGCAAAACCACACTGGGATTTGTAAGGCCTACACCAGACTATTTTCAACAGATATATTTTTGTGTCACAACAGTCAGGAGACACTACTGTTTTTCTTTACGGAAAATATACCAAAACCTGAATAATAGAGATTTTTTACCATGGGATTGCAAAACCACAGTTATTGTTCACTGGGGTATACCAGACTTTTTTAAATATATAGATTTGCGGCTGAACAGTGAGTGACACACTCAAGCTGTGTTTTTCTAGATACCAAAGGCCCAGAACTGGATTGTACAGAGATTTGACCCGTGGAATTGCAAACCCACACTGGGATTTGTCGAGCCTACACCAGACTATTTTCAACAAATATATTTTTGTGTCACAACAGTCAGGAGACACTACTGTTTTTCTTTACTGAAAATATACCAAAAGGTGAATAATAGAGATTTTTTATCGTGGGATGGCAAAAAGACAGTTATTGTTTACTGGGGTATACCAGACTTTTTAAATATATAGATTTGCGGCTGAACAGTGAGCGACACACTCAAACTGTGTTTTTTTAGATACTAAAGGACCAAAACTGAATAGTACAGAGATTTGACCAGTGGAACTGCAAAACCACACTGGGATTTGTAAGGCCTACACCAGACTATTTTCAACAGATATATTTTTGTGTCACAACAGTCAGGAGACACTACTGTTTTTCTTTACGGAAAATATACCAAAACCTGAATAATAGAGATTTTTTACCGTGGGATGGCAAAACCACCGTTATTGTTTACTGGGGTATGCCAGACTTTTTTAAATATATAGATTTGCGGCTGAACAGTGAGCGACACACTCAAACTGTTTTTTTTTTAGATACCAAAGGCCCAAAACTGGATAGTACAGAGATTTGACCAGTGTGACTGCAAAACCACACTGGGATTTGTCGGGCCTACACCAGACTGTTTTCAACAGATATATTTTTGTGGCACAACAGTCAGGAGACACTACTGTTTTTCTTTACGGAAAATATACCAAAACCTGAATAATAGAGATTTTTTACCGTGGGATGGCAAAACCACAGTTATTGTTTACTTGGGTATACCAGACTTTTTTAAATATATAGATTTGCGGCTGAACAGTGAGCGACACACTCAAACTGTGTTTTTTTAGATACCAAAGGCCCAAAACTGGATAGTACAGAGATTTGACCCGCGGAACTGCAAAACCACACTGGGATTTGTCGAGCCTACACCAGACTATTTTCAACAGATATATTTTTGTGTCACAACAGTCAGGAGACACTACTGTTTTTCTTTACGGAAAATATACCAAAACCTGAATAATAGAGATTTTTTACCGTGGCATGGCAAAACCACAGTTATTGTTCACTGGGGTATGCCAGACTTTTTTAAATATATAGATTTGCAGCTGAACAGTGAGCGACACACTCAAACTGTTTTTTTTTTTAGATACCAAAGGCCCAAAACTGGATAGTACAGAGATTTGACCCGAGTAACTGCAAAACCACACTGAAATTTCTGGGGCCTACACCAGACTATTTTCAACAGAAACATTTTTGTGTCACAACAGTCAGGAGACACTACTGTTTTTCTTTACGGAAAATATACCAAAACCTGAATAATAGAGATTTTTTACCGTGGAATGGCAAAACCACAGTTATTGTTTACTTGGATATACCAGACTTTTTTAAATATATAGATTGCGGCTGAACAGTGAGCGACACACTCAAACTGTGTTTTTTTAGATACCAAAGGCCCAAAACTGGATAGTACAGAGATTTGACCCGCGGAACTGCAAAACCACACTGGGATTTGTCGAGCCTACACCAGATTATTTTCAACAGATATATTTTTGTGTCACAACAGTCAGGAGACACTACTGTTTTTCTTTACGGAAAATATACCAAAACCTGAATAATAGAGATTTTTTACCGTGGGATTGCAAAACCACAGTTATTGTTTACTGGGGTATACCAGACTTTTTTAAATATATAGATTTGCGGCTGAACAGTGAGCGACACACTCAAACTGTTTTTTTTTTAGATACCAAAGGCCCAAAACTGGATAGTACAGAGATTTGACCCGTGGAACTGCAAAACCACACTGGGATTTGTGGAGCTTACACCAGACTATTTTCAACAGATATATTTTTGTGTCACAACAGTCAGGAGACACTATTGTTTTTCTTTACGGAAAATATACCAAAACCTGAATAATAGAGATTTTTTACCATGGGATTGCAAAACCACAGTTATTGTTCACTGGGGTATACCAGACTTTTTTAAATATATAGATTTGCGGCTGAACAGTGAGCGACACACTCAAACTGTGTTTTTTTAGATACCAAAGGCCCAAAACTGAATAGTACAGAGATTTGACCCGTGGAACTGCAAAACCACACTGGGATTTGTAAGGCCTACACCAGACTATTTTCAACAGATATATTTTTGTGTCACAACAGTCAGGAGACACTACTGTTTTTCTTTACGGAAAATATACCAAAACCTGAATAATAGAGATTTTTTACCATGGGATTGCAAAACCACAGTTATTGTTCACTGGGGTATACCAGACTTTTTTAAATATATAGATTTGCGGCTGAACAGTGAGCGACACACTCAAACTGTGTTTTTTTAGATACCAAAGGCCCAAAACTGAATAGTACAGAGATTTGACCCGTGGAACTGCAAAACCACACTGGGATTTGTAAGGCCTACACCAGACTATTTTCAACAGATATATTTTTGTGTCACAACAGTCAGGAGACACTACTGTTTTTCTTTACGGAAAATATACCAAAACCTGAATAATAGAGATTTTTTACCATGGGATTGCAAAACCACAGTTATTGTTCACTGGGGTATACCAGACTTTTTTAAATATATAGATTTGCGGCTGAACAGTGAGTGACACACTCAAGCTGTGTTTTTCTAGATACCAAAGGCCCAAAACTGAATAGTACAGAGATTTGACCCGTGGAACTGCAAAACCACACTGGGATTTGTAAGGCCTACACCAGACTATTTTCAACAGATATATTTTTGTGTCACAACAGTCAGGAGACACTACTGTTTTTCTTTACGGAAAATATACCAAAACCTGAATAATAGAGATTTTTTACCATGGGATTGCAAAACCACAGTTATTGTTCACTGGGGTATACCAGACTTTTTTAAATATATAGATTTGCGGCTGAACAGTGAGCGACACACTCAAACTGTGTTTTTTTAGATACCAAAGGCCCAAAACTGAATAGTACAGAGATTTGACCCGTGGAACTGCAAAACCACACTGGGATTTGTAAGGCCTACACCAGACCATTTTCAACAGATATATTTTTGTGTCACAACAGTCAGGAGACACTACTGTTTTTCTTTACGGAAAATATACCAAAACCTGAATAATAGAGATTTTTTACCGTGGGATGGCAAAACCACAGTTATTGTTTACTGGGGTATGCCAGACTTTTTTAAATATATAGATTTGCGGCTGAACAGTGAGCGACACACTCAAACTGTTTTTTTTTTAGATACCAAAGGCCCAAAACTGGATAGTACAGAGATTTGACCAGTGTGACTGCAAAACCACACTGGGATTTGTCGGGCCTACACCAGACTGTTTTCAACAGATATATTTTTGTGGCACAACAGTCAGGAGACACTACTGTTTTTCTTTACGGAAAATATACCAAAACCTGAATAATAGAGATTTTTTACCGTGGGATGGCAAAACCACAGTTATTGTTTACTTGGGTATACCAGACTTTTTTAAATATATAGATTTGCGGCTGAACAGTGAGCGACACACTCAAACTGTGTTTTTTTAGATACCAAAGGCCCAAAACTGGATAGTACATGGATTTGACCCGCGGAACTGCAAAACCACACTGGGATTTGTCAGGCCTACACCAGACTATTTTCAACAGATACATTTTCGTGTCACAACAGTCAGGAGACACTACTGTTTTTCTTTACGGAAAATATACCAAAACCTGAATAATAGAGATTTTTTACCGTGGGATGGCAAAACCACAGTTATTGTTTATTGGGGTATACCAGACTTTTTTAAATATATAGATTTGCAGCTGAACAGTGAGCGACACACTCAAACTGTTTTTTTTAGACACCAAAGGCCCAAAACTGGATAGTACAGAGATTTGACCCGTGGAACTGCAAAACCACACTGGGATTTGTCGGGCCTACACCAGACTATTTTCAACAGATAAATTTTCGTGTCACAACAGTCAGGAGACACTACTATTTTTCTTTACGGAAAATATACCAAAACCTGAATAATAGAGATTTTTTACCATGGGATGGCAAAACCACAGTTATTGTTTTCTGGGGTATACCAGACTTTTTTAAATATATAGATTTGCGGCAGAACAGTGAGCGACACACTTAAACTGTGTTTTTCTAGATACCAAAGGCCCAAAACTGGATAGTACAGAGATTTGACCCGTGGAACTGCAAACCCACACTGGGATTTCTCGGGCCTACACCAGACTATTTTCAACAAATATATTTTTGTGTCACAACAGTCAGGAGACACTACTGTTTTTCTTTACGGAAAATATACCAAAAGGTGAATAATAGAGATTTTTTATCGTGGGATGGCAAAAAGACAGTTATTGTTTACTGGGGTATACCAGACTTTTTAAATATATAGATTTGCGGCTGAACAGTGAGCGACACACTCAAACTGTGGTTTTTTAGATACCAAAGGCCCAAAACTGGATAGTACACAGATTTGACCAGTGGGACTGCAAAATCACACTGGGATTTGTCAGGCCTACACCAGACTATTTTCAACAGATATATTTTTGTGTCACAACAGTCAGGAGACACTACAGTTTTTCTTTACGGAAAATATACCAAAACCTGAATAATAGAGATTTTTTACCGTGGGATGGCAAAACCACAGTTATTGTTTACTTGGGTATACCAGACTTTTTTAAATATATAGATTTGCGGCTGAACAGTGAGCGACACACTCAAACTGTGTTTTTTTAGATACCAAAGGCCCAAAACTGGATAGTACAGAGATTTGACCCATGGAACTGCAAAACCACACTGGGATTTGTCGAGCCTACACCAGACTATTTTCAACAGATATATTTTTGTGTCACAACAGTCAGGAGACACTACTGTTTTTCTTTACGGAAAATATACCAAAACCTGAATAATAGAGATTTTTTACCGTGGGATGGCAAAACCACAGTTATTGTTTACTGAGGTATACCAGACTTTTTTAAATATATAGATTTGCGGCTGAACAGTGAGCGACACCCTCAAACTGTTTTTTTTTAGATACCAAAGGCCCAAAACTGGATAGTACAGAGATTTGACCCGTGGAACTGCAAAACCACACTGGAATTTCTGGGGCCTACACCAGACTATTTTCAACAGAAACATTTTTGTGTCACAACAGTCAGGAGACACTACTGTTTTTCTTTACGGAAAATATACCAAAACCTGAATAATAGAGATTTTTTACCGTGGGATGGCAAAACCACAGTTATTGTTTACTGGGGTATGCCAGACTTTCTTAAATATATAGATTTGCGGCTGAACAGGGAGCGACACACTCAAACTGTGTTTTTTTAGATACCAAAGCCCCAAAACTGGATAGTACAGAGATTTGACCCGTGGAACTGCAAAACCACACTGGGATTTGTAGAGCCTACACCAGACTATTTTTAACAGATATATTTTTGTGTCACAACAGTCAGGAGACACTACTGTTTTTCTTTACGGAAAATATACCAAAACCTGAATAATAGAGATTTTTTACCATGGGATGGCAAAACCACAGTTATTGTTTACTGGGATATGCCAGACTTTTTTAAATATATAGATTTGCGGCTGAACAGGGAGCGACACACTCAAACTGTGTTTTTTTAGATACCAAAGGCCCAAAACTGGATAGTACAGAGATTTGACCCGCGGAACTGCAAAACCACACTGGGATTTGTCGAGCATACACCAGACTATTTTCAACAGATATATTTTTGTGTCACAACAGTCAGGAGACACTACTGTTTTTGTTTACGGAAAATATACCATAACCTGAATAATAGAGATTTTTTACCGTGGGATGGCAAAACCACAGTTATTGTTTACTGGGGTATGCCAGACTTTTTTAAATAAATAGATTTGCGGCTGAACAGTGAGCGACACACTCAAACTGGTTTTTTTTTTAGATTCCAAAGGCCCAAAACTCGATAGTACAGATTTTTGACCAGTGGGACTGCAAAACCACACTGGGATTTGTCGGGCCTACATCAGACTATTTTCAACATGTATATTTTTGTGTCACAACAGTCAGGAGACAATACTGTTTTTCTTTACGGAAAATATACCAAAACCTGAATAATAGAGATTTTTTTACCATGGGATGGCAAAACCACAGTTATTGTTTACTGGGGTATACCAGACTTTTTAAATATATAGATTTGCGGCTGAACAGTGAGCGACCCACTCAAACTGTGTTTTTCTAGATTCCAAAGGCCCAAAACTGGATAGTACAGAGATTTGACCCGCGGAACTGCAAAACCACACTGGGATTTGTCGAGCATACATCAGACTATTTTCAACAAATATATTTTTGTGTCACAACAGTCAGGAGACACTACTGTTTTTCTTTACGGAAAATATACCAAAAGGTGAATAATAGAGATTTTTTATCGTGGGATGGCAAAAAGACAGTTATTGTTTACTGGGGTATACCAGACTTTTTAAATATATAGATTTGCGGCTGAACAGTGAGCGACACACTCAAACTGTGGTTTTTTAGATACCAAAGGCCCAAAACTGGATAGTACACAGATTTGACCAGTGGGACTGCAAAATCACACTGGGATTTGTCAGGCCTACACCAGACTATTTTCAACAGATATATTTTTGTGTCACAACAGTCAGGAGACACTACAGTTTTTCTTTACGGAAAATATACCAAAACCTGAATAATAGAGATTTTTTACCGTGGGATGGCAAAACCACAGTTATTGTTTACTTGGGTATACCAGACTTTTTTAAATATATAGATTTGCGGCTGAACAGTGAGCGACACACTCAAACTGTGTTTTTTTAGATACCAAAGGCCCAAAACTGGATAGTACAGAGATTTGACCCATGGAACTGCAAAACCACACTGGGATTTGTCGAGCCTACACCAGACTATTTTCAACAGATATATTTTTGTGTCACAACAGTCAGGAGACACTACTGTTTTTCTTTACGGAAAATATACCAAAACCTGAATAATAGAGATTTTTTACCGTGGGATGGCAAAACCACAGTTATTGTTTACTGAGGTATACCAGACTTTTTTAAATATATAGATTTGCGGCTGAACAGTGAGCGACACCCTCAAACTGTTTTTTTTTAGATACCAAAGGCCCAAAACTGGATAGTACAGAGATTTGACCCGTGGAACTGCAAAACCACACTGGAATTTCTGGGGCCTACACCAGACTATTTTCAACAGAAACATTTTTGTGTCACAACAGTCAGGAGACACTACTGTTTTTCTTTACGGAAAATATACCAAAACCTGAATAATAGAGATTTTTTACCGTGGGATGGCAAAACCACAGTTATTGTTTACTGGGGTATGCCAGACTTTCTTAAATATATAGATTTGCGGCTGAACAGGGAGCGACACACTCAAACTGTGTTTTTTTAGATACCAAAGCCCCAAAACTGGATAGTACAGAGATTTGACCCGTGGAACTGCAAAACCACACTGGGATTTGTAGAGCCTACACCAGACTATTTTTAACAGATATATTTTTGTGTCACAACAGTCAGGAGACACTACTGTTTTTCTTTACGGAAAATATACCAAAACCTGAATAATAGAGATTTTTTACCATGGGATGGCAAAACCACAGTTATTGTTTACTGGGATATGCCAGACTTTTTTAAATATATAGATTTGCGGCTGAACAGGGAGCGACACACTCAAACTGTGTTTTTTTAGATACCAAAGGCCCAAAACTGGATAGTACAGAGATTTGACCCGCGGAACTGCAAAACCACACTGGGATTTGTCGAGCATACACCAGACTATTTTCAACAGATATATTTTTGTGTCACAACAGTCAGGAGACACTACTGTTTTTGTTTACGGAAAATATACCATAACCTGAATAATAGAGATTTTTTACCGTGGGATGGCAAAACCACAGTTATTGTATACTGGGGTATGCCAGACTTTTTTAAATAAATAGATTTGCGGCTGAACAGTGAGCGACACACTCAAACTGGTTTTTTTTTTAGATTCCAAAGGCCCAAAACTCGATAGTACAGATTTTTGACCAGTGGGACTGCAAAACCACACTGGGATTTGTCGGGCCTACATCAGACTATTTTCAACATGTATATTTTTGTGTCACAACAGTCAGGAGACAATACTGTTTTTCTTTACGGAAAATATACCAAAACCTGAATAATAGAGATTTTTTTACCATGGGATGGCAAAACCACAGTTATTGTTTACTGGGGTATACCAGACTTTTTAAATATATAGATTTGCGGCTGAACAGTGAGCGACCCACTCAAACTGTGTTTTTCTAGATTCCAAAGGCCCAAAACTGGATAGTACAGAGATTTGACCCGCGGAACTGCAAAACCACACTGGGATTTGTCGAGCATACATCAGACTATTTTCAACAAATATATTTTTGTGTCACAACAGTCAGGAGACACTACTGTTTTTCTTTACGGAAAATATACCAAAAGGTGAATAATAGAGATTTTTTATCGTGGGATGGCAAAAAGACAGTTATTGTTTACTGGGGTATACCAGACTTTTTAAATATATAGATTTGCGGCTGAACAGTGAGCGACACACTCAAACTGTGGTTTTTTAGATACCAAAGGCCCAAAACTGGATAGTACACAGATTTGACCAGTGGGACTGCAAAATCACACTGGGATTTGTCAGGCCTACACCAGACTATTTTCAACAGATATATTTTTGTGTCACAACAGTCAGGAGACACTACAGTTTTTCTTTACGGAAAATATACCAAAACCTGAATAATAGAGATTTTTTACCGTGGGATGGCAAAACCACAGTTATTGTTTACTTGGGTATACCAGACTTATTTAAATATATAGATTTGCGGCTGAACAGTGAGCGACACACTCAAACTGTGTTTTTTTAGATACCAAAGGCCCAAAACTGGATAGTACAGAGATTTGACCCGTGGAACTGCAAAACCACACTGGGATTTGTCGAGCCTACACCAGACTATTTTCAACAGATATATTTTTGTGTCACAACAGTCAGGAGACACTACTGTTTTTCTTTATGGAAAATATACCAAAACCTGAATAATAGAGATTTTTTACCGTGGGATGGCAAAACCACAGTTATTGTTTACTGGGGTATGCCAGACTTTCTTAAATATATAGATTTGCGGCTGAACAGGGAGCGACACACTCAAACTGTGTTTTTTTAGATACCAAAGGCCCAAAACTGGATAGTACAGAGATTTGACCCGTGGAACTGCAAACCCACACTGGGATTTCTCGGGCCTACACCAGACTATTTTCAACAAATATATTTTTGTGTCACAACAGTCAGGAGACACTACTGTTTTTCTTTACGGAAAATATACCAAAAGGTGAATAATAGAGATTTTTTATCGTGGGATGGCAAAAAGACAGTTATTGTTTACTGGGGTATACCAGACTTTTTAAATATATAGATTTGCGGCTGAACAGTGAGCGACACACACAAACTGTGGTTTTTTAGTTACCAAAGGCCCAAAACTGGATAGTGCAGAGATTTGACCAGTGGGACTGCAAAATCACACTGGGATTTGTCAGGCCTACACCAGACTATTTTCAACAGATATATTTTTGTGTCACAACAGTCAGGAGACACTACAGTTTTTCTTTACGGAAAATATACCAAAACCTGAATAATAGAGATTTTTTACCGTGGGATGGCAAAACCACAGTTATAGTTTACTGGGGTATGCCAGACTTTCTTAAATATATAGATTTGCGGCTGAACAGGGAGCGACACACTCAAACTGTGTTTTTTTAGATACCAAAGGCCCAAAACTGGATAGTACAGAGATTTGACCCGCGGAACTGCAAAACCACACTGGGATTTGTCGAGCATACATCAGACTATTTTCAACAGATATATTTTTGTGTCACAACAGTGAGTAGACACTAATGTTTTTCTTTACGGAAAATATACCAAAACCTGAATAATATAGATTTTTTACCGCGGGATGGCAAAACCACAGTTATTGTTTACTGGGGTATACCAGACTTTTTAAATATATAGATTTGCGGCTGAACAGTGAGCAACACACTCAAACTGTGTTTTTCTAGATACCAAAGGCCCAAAACTGGATAGTACAGAGATTTGACCCGTGGAACTGCAAACCCACACTGGGATTTCTCGGGCCTACACCAGACTATTTTCAACAAATACATTTTTGTGTCACAACAGTCAGGAGACACTACTGTTTTTCTTTACAGAAAATATACCAAAACCTGAATAATAGAGATTTTTTTCCGTGGGATGGCAAAACCACAGTTATTGTTCACTGGGGTAAACCAGACTTTTTTAAATATATAGATTTGCGACTGAACAGTGAGCGACACACTCAAACTGTGTTTTTTTAGATACCAAAGGCGCAAAACTGGATAGTACAGAGATTTGACACGTGGAACTGCAAAACCAGACTGGGATTTGTCGGGCATACACCAGACTATTTTCAACAGATATATTTTTGTGTCACAACAGTCAGGAGACACTACTGTTTTTCATTACGGAAAATATACCAAAACCTGAATAATAGAGATTTTTTACAGTGGGATGGCAAAACCACACTTATTGTTTAATGGGGTATGCCAGACTTTTTTAAATATATAGATTTGCGGATGAACAGTGAGCCACACACTCAAACTGTTTTTTTTTAGATACCAAAGGCCCAAAACTGGATAGTACAGAGATTTGACCAGTGGGACTGCAAAACCACACTGGGATTTGTCATGCCTACACCAGACTATTTTCAACAGATATATTTTTGTGTCACAACAGTCAGGAGACACTACAGTTTTTCTTTACGGAAAATATACCAAAACCTGAATAGTAGAGATTTTTTACCGTGGGATGGCAAAACCACAGTTATTGTTTACTTGGGTATACCAGACTTTTTTAAATATATAGATTTGCGGCTGAACAGTGAGCGACACACTCAAACTGTGTTTTTTTTAGATACCAAAGGCCCAAAACTGGATAGTACAGAGATTTGACCCATGGAACTGCAAAACCACACTGGGATTTGTCGAGCATACATCAGACTATTTTCAACAAATATATTTTTGTGTCACAACAGTCAGGAGACACTACTGTTTTTCTTTACGGAAAATATACCAAAAGGTGAATAATAGAGATTTTTTATCGTGGGATGGCAAAAAGACAGTTATTGTTTACTGGGGTATACCAGACTTTTTAAATATATAGATTTGCGGCTGAACAGTGAGCGACACACTCAAACTGTGGTTTTTTAGATACCAAAGGCCCAAAACTGGATAGTACACAGATTTGACCAGTGGGACTGCAAAATCACACTGGGATTTGTCAGGCCTACACCAGACTATTTTCAACAGATATATTTTTGTGTCACAACAGTCAGGAGACACTACAGTTTTTCTTTACGGAAAATATACCAAAACCTGAATAATAGAGATTTTTTACCGTGGGATGGCAAAACCACAGTTATTGTTTACTTGGGTATACCAGACTTTTTTAAATATATAGATTTGCGGCTGAACAGTGAGCGACACACTCAAACTGTGTTTTTTTAGATACCAAAGGCCCAAAACTGGATAGTACAGAGATTTGACCCATGGAACTGCAAAACCACACTGGGATTTGTCGAGCCTACACCAGACTATTTTCAACAGATATATTTTTGTGTCACAACAGTCAGGAGACACTACTGTTTTTCTTTACGGAAAATATACCAAAACCTGAATAATAGAGATTTTTTACCGTGGGATGGCAAAACCACAGTTATTGTTTACTGAGGTATACCAGACTTTTTTAAATATATAGATTTGCGGCTGAACAGTGAGCGACACCCTCAAACTGTTTTTTTTTAGATACCAAAGGCCCAAAACTGGATAGTACAGAGATTTGACCCGTGGAACTGCAAAACCACACTGGAATTTCTGGGGCCTACACCAGACTATTTTCAACAGAAACATTTTTGTGTCACAACAGTCAGGAGACACTACTGTTTTTCTTTACGGAAAATATACCAAAACCTGAATAATAGAGATTTTTTACCGTGGGATGGCAAAACCACAGTTATTGTTTACTGGGGTATGCCAGACTTTCTTAAATATATAGATTTGCGGCTGAACAGGGAGCGACACACTCAAACTGTGTTTTTTTAGATACCAAAGCCCCAAAACTGGATAGTACAGAGATTTGACCCGTGGAACTGCAAAACCACACTGGGATTTGTAGAGCCTACACCAGACTATTTTTAACAGATATATTTTTGTGTCACAACAGTCAGGAGACACTACTGTTTTTCTTTACGGAAAATATACCAAAACCTGAATAATAGAGATTTTTTACCATGGGATGGCAAAACCACAGTTATTGTTTACTGGGATATGCCAGACTTTTTTAAATATATAGATTTGCGGCTGAACAGGGAGCGACACACTCAAACTGTGTTTTTTTAGATACCAAAGGCCCAAAACTGGATAGTACAGAGATTTGACCCGCGGAACTGCAAAACCACACTGGGATTTGTCGAGCATACACCAGACTATTTTCAACAGATATATTTTTGTGTCACAACAGTCAGGAGACACTACTGTTTTTGTTTACGGAAAATATACCATAACCTGAATAATAGAGATTTTTTACCGTGGGATGGCAAAACCACAGTTATTGTATACTGGGGTATGCCAGACTTTTTTAAATAAATAGATTTGCGGCTGAACAGTGAGCGACACACTCAAACTGGTTTTTTTTTTAGATTCCAAAGGCCCAAAACTCGATAGTACAGATTTTTGACCAGTGGGACTGCAAAACCACACTGGGATTTGTCGGGCCTACATCAGACTATTTTCAACATGTATATTTTTGTGTCACAACAGTCAGGAGACAATACTGTTTTTCTTTACGGAAAATATACCAAAACCTGAATAATAGAGATTTTTTTACCATGGGATGGCAAAACCACAGTTATTGTTTACTGGGGTATACCAGACTTTTTAAATATATAGATTTGCGGCTGAACAGTGAGCGACCCACTCAAACTGTGTTTTTCTAGATTCCAAAGGCCCAAAACTGGATAGTACAGAGATTTGACCCGCGGAACTGCAAAACCACACTGGGATTTGTCGAGCATACATCAGACTATTTTCAACAAATATATTTTTGTGTCACAACAGTCAGGAGACACTACTGTTTTTCTTTACGGAAAATATACCAAAAGGTGAATAATAGAGATTTTTTATCGTGGGATGGCAAAAAGACAGTTATTGTTTACTGGGGTATACCAGACTTTTTAAATATATAGATTTGCGGCTGAACAGTGAGCGACACACTCAAACTGTGGTTTTTTAGATACCAAAGGCCCAAAACTGGATAGTACACAGATTTGACCAGTGGGACTGCAAAATCACACTGGGATTTGTCAGGCCTACACCAGACTATTTTCAACAGATATATTTTTGTGTCACAACAGTCAGGAGACACTACAGTTTTTCTTTACGGAAAATATACCAAAACCTGAATAATAGAGATTTTTTACCGTGGGATGGCAAAACCACAGTTATTGTTTACTTGGGTATACCAGACTTATTTAAATATATAGATTTGCGGCTGAACAGTGAGCGACACACTCAAACTGTGTTTTTTTAGATACCAAAGGCCCAAAACTGGATAGTACAGAGATTTGACCCGTGGAACTGCAAAACCACACTGGGATTTGTCGAGCCTACACCAGACTATTTTCAACAGATATATTTTTGTGTCACAACAGTCAGGAGACACTACTGTTTTTCTTTATGGAAAATATACCAAAACCTGAATAATAGAGATTTTTTACCGTGGGATGGCAAAACCACAGTTATTGTTTACTGGGGTATGCCAGACTTTCTTAAATATATAGATTTGCGGCTGAACAGGGAGCGACACACTCAAACTGTGTTTTTTTAGATACCAAAGGCCCAAAACTGGATAGTACAGAGATTTGACCCGTGGAACTGCAAACCCACACTGGGATTTCTCGGGCCTACACCAGACTATTTTCAACAAATATATTTTTGTGTCACAACAGTCAGGAGACACTACTGTTTTTCTTTACGGAAAATATACCAAAAGGTGAATAATAGAGATTTTTTATCGTGGGATGGCAAAAAGACAGTTATTGTTTACTGGGGTATACCAGACTTTTTAAATATATAGATTTGCGGCTGAACAGTGAGCGACACACACAAACTGTGGTTTTTTAGTTACCAAAGGCCCAAAACTGGATAGTGCAGAGATTTGACCAGTGGGACTGCAAAATCACACTGGGATTTGTCAGGCCTACACCAGACTATTTTCAACAGATATATTTTTGTGTCACAACAGTCAGGAGACACTACAGTTTTTCTTTACGGAAAATATACCAAAACCTGAATAATAGAGATTTTTTACCGTGGGATGGCAAAACCACAGTTATAGTTTACTGGGGTATGCCAGACTTTCTTAAATATATAGATTTGCGGCTGAACAGGGAGCGACACACTCAAACTGTGTTTTTTTAGATACCAAAGGCCCAAAACTGGATAGTACAGAGATTTGACCCGCGGAACTGCAAAACCACACTGGGATTTGTCGAGCATACATCAGACTATTTTCAACAGATATATTTTTGTGTCACAACAGTGAGTAGACACTAATGTTTTTCTTTACGGAAAATATACCAAAACCTGAATAATATAGATTTTTTACCGCGGGATGGCAAAACCACAGTTATTGTTTACTGGGGTATACCAGACTTTTTAAATATATAGATTTGCGGCTGAACAGTGAGCAACACACTCAAACTGTGTTTTTCTAGATACCAAAGGCCCAAAACTGGATAGTACAGAGATTTGACCCGTGGAACTGCAAACCCACACTGGGATTTCTCGGGCCTACACCAGACTATTTTCAACAAATACATTTTTGTGTCACAACAGTCAGGAGACACTACTGTTTTTCTTTACAGAAAATATACCAAAACCTGAATAATAGAGATTTTTTTCCGTGGGATGGCAAAACCACAGTTATTGTTCACTGGGGTAAACCAGACTTTTTTAAATATATAGATTTGCGACTGAACAGTGAGCGACACACTCAAACTGTGTTTTTTTAGATACCAAAGGCGCAAAACTGGATAGTACAGAGATTTGACACGTGGAACTGCAAAACCAGACTGGGATTTGTCGGGCATACACCAGACTATTTTCAACAGATATATTTTTGTGTCACAACAGTCAGGAGACACTACTGTTTTTCATTACGGAAAATATACCAAAACCTGAATAATAGAGATTTTTTACAGTGGGATGGCAAAACCACACTTATTGTTTAATGGGGTATGCCAGACTTTTTTAAATATATAGATTTGCGGATGAACAGTGAGCGACACACTCAAACTGTTTTTTTTTAGATACCAAAGGCCCAAAACTGGATAGTACAGAGATTTGACCAGTGGGACTGCAAAACCACACTGGGATTTGTCATGCCTACACCAGACTATTTTCAACAGATATATTTTTGTGTCACAACAGTCAGGAGACACTACAGTTTTTCTTTACGGAAAATATACCAAAACCTGAATAGTAGAGATTTTTTACCGTGGGATGGCAAAACCACAGTTATTGTTTACTTGGGTATACCAGACTTTTTTAAATATATAGATTTGCGGCTGAACAGTGAGCGACACACTCAAACTGTGTTTTTTTTAGATACCAAAGGCCCAAAACTGGATAGTACAGAGATTTGACCCATGGAACTGCAAAACCACACTGGGATTTGTCGAGCCTACACCAGACTATTTTCAACAGATATATTTTTGTGTCGCAACAGTCAGGAGACACTACTGTTTTTCTTTACGGAAAATATACCAAAACCTGAATAATAGAGATTTTTTACCGTGGGATGGCAAAACCACAGTTATTGTTTACTGGGGTATGCCAGACTTTCTTAAATATATAGATTTGCGGCTGAACAGGGAGCGACACACTCAAACTGTGTTTTTTTAGATACCAAAGGCCCAAAACTGGATAGTACAGAGATTTGACCCGTGGAACTGCAAACCCACACTGGGATTTCTCGGGCCTACACCAGACTATTTTCAACAAATATATTTTTGTGTCACAACAGTCAGGAGACACTACTGTTTTTCTTTACGGAAAATATACCAAAAGGTGAATAATAGAGATTTTTTATCGTGGGATGGCAAAAAGACAGTTATTGTTTACTGGGGTATACCAGACTTTTTAAATATATAGATTTGCAGCTGAACAGTGAGCGACACACACAAACTGTGGTTTTTTAGTTACCAAAGGCCCAAAACTGGATAGTGCAGAGATTTGACCAGTGGGACTGCAAAATCACACTGGGATTTGTCAGGCCTACACCAGACTATTTTCAACAGATATATTTTTGTGTCACAACAGTCAGGAGACACTACAGTTTTTCTTTACGGAAAATATACCAAAACCTGAATAATAGAGATTTTTTACCGTGGGATGGCAAAACCACAGTTATTGTTTACTGGGGTATGCCAGACTTTCTTAAATATATAGATTTGCGGCTGAACAGGGAGCGACACACTCAAACTGTGTTTTTTTAGATACCAAAGGCCCAAAACTGGATAGTACAGAGATTTGACCCGCAGAACTGCAAAACCACACTGGGATTTGTCGAGCATACATCAGACTATTTTCAACAGATATATTTTTGTGTCACAACAGTCAGGAGACACTAATGTTTTTCTTTACGGAAAATATACCAAAACCTGAATAATATAGATTTTTTACCGCGGGATGGCAAAACCACAGTTATTGTTTACTGGGGTATACCAGACTTTTTAAATATATAGATTTGCGGCTGAACAGTGAGCGACACACTCAAACTGTGTTTTTCTAGATACCAAAGGCCCAAAACTGGATAGTACAGAGATTTGACCCGTGGAACTGCAAACCCACACTGGGATTTCTCGGGCCTACACCAGACTATTTTCAACAAATACATTTTTGTGTCACAACAGTCAGGAGACACTACTGTTTTTCTTTACGGAAAATATACCAAAACCTGAATAATAGAGATTTTTTTCCGTGGGATGGCAAAACCACAGTTATTGTTCACTGGGGTAAACCAGACTTTTTTAAATATATAGATTTGCGACTGAACAGTGAGCGACACACTCAAACTGTGTTTTTTTAGATACCAAAGGCGCAAAACTTGATAGTACAGAGATTTGACACGTGGAACTGCAAAACCACACTGGAATTTCTGGGGCCTACACCAGACTATTTTCAACAGAAACATTTTTGTGTCACAACAGTCAGGAGACACTACTGTTTTTCTTTACGGAAAATATACCAAAACCTGAATAATAGAGATTTTTTACCGTGGGATGGCAAAACCACAGTTATTGTTTACTGGGGTATGCCAGACTTTCTTAAATATATAGATTTGCGGCTGAACAGGGAGCGACACACTCAAACTGTGTTTTTTTAGATACCAAAGGCCCAAAACTGGATAGTACAGAGATTTGACCCGTGGAACTGCAAAACCACACTGGGAATTGTAGAGCCTACACCAGACTATTTTCAACAGATATATTTTTGTGTCACAACAGTCAGGAGACACTACTGTTTTTCTTTACGGAAAATATACCAAAACCTGAATAATAGAGATTTTTTACCATGGGATGGCAAAACCACAGTTATTGTTTACTGGGGTATACCAGACTTTTTTAAATATATAGATTTGCGGCTGAACAGTGAGCGACACACTCAAACTGTTTTTTTTTAGATACCAAAGGCCCAAAACTGGATAGTACAGAGATTTGACCCGTGGAACTGCAAAACCACACTGGAATTTCTGGGGCCTACACCAGACTATTTTCAACAGAAACCTTTTTGTGTCACAACAGTCAGGAGACACTACTGTTTTTCTTTACGGAAAATATAGCAAAACCTGAATAATAGAGATTTTTTACCATGGGATGGCAAAACCACAGTTATTGTTTACTGGGCTATGCCAGACTTTTTTAAATATATAGATTTGCGGCTGAACAGGGAGCGACACACTCAAACTGTGTTTTTTTAGATACCAAAGGCCCAAAACTGGATAGTACAGAGATTTGACCCGCGGAACTGCAAAACCACACTGGGATTTGTCGAGCATACACCAGACTATTTTCAACAGATATATTTTTGTGTCACAACAGTCAGGAGACACTACTGTTTTTGTTTACGGAAAATATACCATAACCTGAATAATAGAGATTTTTTACCGTGGGATGGCAAAACCACAGTTATTGTTTACTGGGGAATGCCAGACTTTTTTAAATAAATAGATTTGCGGCTGAACAGTGAGCGACACACTCAAACTGGTTTTTTTTTTAGATTCCAAAGGCCCAAAACTCGATAGTACAGATATTTGACCAGTGGGACTGCAAAACCACACTGGGATTTGTCGGGCCTACACCAGACTATTTTCAACACATATATTTTTGTGTCACAACAGTCAGGAGACACTACTGTTTTTCTTTACGGAAAATATACCAAAACCTGAATAATAGAGATTTTTTTACCATGGGATGGCAAAACCACAGTTATTGTTTACTGGGGTATACCACACTTTTTAAATATATAGATTTGCGGCTGAACAGTGAGCGACACACTCAAACTGTGTTTTTCTAGATACCAAAGGCCCAAAACTGGATAGTACAGAGATTTGACCCGTGGAACTGCAAACCCACACTGGGATTTCTCGGGCCTACACCAGACTATTTTCAACAAATATATTTTTGTGTCACAACAGTCAGGAGACACTATTGTTTTTCTTTACGGAAAATATACCAAAAGGTGAATAATAGAGATTTTTTATCGTGGGATGGCAAAAAGACAGTTATTGTTTACTGGGGTATACCAGACTTTTTAAATATATAGATTTGCGGCTGAACAGTGAGCGACACACACAAACTGTGTTTTTTTAGTTACCAAAGGCCCAAAACTGGATAGTGCAGAGACTTGACCAGTGGGACTGCAAAATCACACTGGGATTTGTCAGGCCTACACCAGACTATTTTCAACAGATATATTTTTGTGTCACAACAGTCAGGAGACACTACTGTTTTTCTTTACGGAAAATATACCAAAACCTGAATAATAGAGATTTTTTACCGTGGGATGGCAAAACCACAGTTATTGTTTACTGGGGAATGCCAGACTTTCTTAAATATATAGATTTGCGGCTGAACAGGGAGCGACACACTCAAACTGTGTTTTTTTAGATACCAAAGGCCCAAAACTGGATAGTACAGAGATTTGACCCGCGGAACTGCAAAACCACACTGGGATTTGTCGAGCATACATCAGACTATTTTCAACAGATATATTTTTGTGTCACAACAGTCAGGAGACACTAATGTTTTTCTTTACGGAAAATATACCAAAACCTGAATAATATAGATTTTTTACCGTGGGATGGCAAAACCACAGTTATTGTTTACTGGGGTATACCAGACTTTTTAAATATATAGATTTGCGGCTGAACAGTGAGCGACACACTCAAACTGTGTTTTTCTAGATACCAAAGGCCCAAAACTGGATAGTACAGAGATTTGACCCGTGGAACTGCAAACCCACACTGGGATTTCTCGGGCCTACACCAGACTATTTTCAACAAATACATTTTTGTGTCACAACAGTCAGGAGACCCTACTGTTTTTCTTTACGGAAAATATACCAAAACCTGAATAATAGAGATTTTTTACCGTGGGATGGCAAAACCACACTTATTGTTCAATGGGGTATGCCAGACTTTTTTAAATATATAGATTTGCGGATGAACAGTGAGCGACACACTCAAACTGTTTTTTTTTAGATACCAAAGGCCCAAAACTGGATAGTACAGAGATTTGACCAGTGGGACTGCAAAACCACACTGGGATTTGTCGGGCCTACACCAGACTATTTTCAACAAATATATTTTTGTGTCACAACAGTCAGGAGACACTACTGTTTTTCTTTACGGAAAATATACCAAAACCTGAATAATAGAGATTTTTTTCCGTGGGATGGCAAAACCACAGTTATTGTTTACTGGGGTATACCAGACTTTTTTAAATATATAGATTTGCGGCTGAACAGTGAGCGACACACTCAAACTGTGTTTTTTTAGATACCAAAGGCCCAAAACTGGATAGTACAGAGATTTGACCCGTGGAACTGCAAAACCACACTGGGATTTGTCGAGCCTACACCAGACTATTTTCAACAGATATATTTTGTGTCACAACAGTCAGGAGATACTATTGTTTTTCTTTACGGAAAATATACCAAAACCTGAATAATAGAGATTTTTTACCGTGGGATGGCAAAACCACAGTTATTGTTTACTTGGGTATACCAGACTTTTTTAAATATATAGATTTGCGGCTGAACAGTGAGCGACACACTCAAACTGTGTTTTTTTAGATACCAAAGGCCCAAAACTGGATAGTACAGAGATTTAACCCGTGGAACTGCAAAACCACACTGGAATTTCTGGGGCCTACACCAGACTATTTTCAACAGAAACATTTTTGTGTCACAACAGTCAGGAGACACTACTGTTTTTCTTTACGGAAAATGTACCAAAACCTGAATAATAGAGATTTTTTACCGTGGGATTGCAAAACCACAGTTATTGTTCACTGGGGTAAACCAGACTTTTTTAAATATATAGATTTGCGACTGAACAGTGAGCGACACACTCAAACTGTGTTTTTTTAGATACCAAAGGCGCAAAACTGGATAGTACAGAGATTTGACACGTGGAACTGCAAAACCACACTGGGATTTGTCGGGCCTACACCAGACTATTTTCAACAAATATATTTTTGTGTCACAACAGTCAGGGGACACTACTGTTTTTCTTTACGGAAAATATACCAAAACCTGAATAATAGAGATTTTTTTCCGTGGGATGGCAAAACCACAGTTATTGTTTACTTGGGTATACCAGACTTTTTTAAATATATAGATTTGCGGCTGAACAGTGAGCGACACACTCAAACTGTGTTTTTTTAGATACCAAAGGCCCAAAACTGGATAGTACAGAGATTTGACCCGTGGAACTGCAAAACCCCACTGGGATTTGTCGAGCCTACACCAGACTATTTTCAACAGATATATTTTTGTGTCACAACAGTCAGGAGACACTACTGTTTTTCTTTACGGAAAATATACCAAAACCTGAATAATAGAGATTTTTTACCGTTGGATTGCAAAACCACAGTTATTGTTTACTGGGGTATACCAGACTTTTTTAAATATATAGATTTGCGGCTGAACAGTGAGCGACACACTCAAACTGTTTTTTTTTTAGATACCAAAGGCCCAAAACTGGATAGTACAGAGATTTGACCCGTGGAACTGCAAAACCACACTGGGATTTGTCGAGCTTACACCAGACTATTTTCAACAGATATATTTTGTGTCACAACAGTCAGGAGATACTACTGTTTTTCTTTACGGAAAATATACCAAAACCTGAATAATAGAGATTTTTTTAACATGGGATGGCAAAACCACAGTTATTGTTTACTTGGGTATACCAGACTTTTTTAAATATATAGATTTGCGGCTGAACAGTGAGCGACACACTCAAACTGTGTTTTTTTAGATACCAAAGGCCCAAAACTGGATAGTACAGAGATTTGACCCGTGGAACTGCAAAACCCCACTGGGATTTGTCGAGCCTACACCAGACTATTTTCAACAGATATATTTTTGTGTCACAACAGTCAGGAGACACTACTGTTTTTCTTTACGGAAAATATACCAAAACCTGAATAATAGAGATTTTTTACCGTTGGATTGCAAAACCACAGTTATTGTTTACTGGGGTATACCAGACTTTTTTAAATATACAGATTTGCGGCTGAACAGTGAGCGACACACTCAAACTGTTTTTTTTTTAGATACCAAAGGCCCAAAACTGGATAGTACAGAGATTTGACCCGTGGAACTGCAAAACCACACTGGGATTTGTCGAGCTTACACCAGACTATTTTCAACAGATATATTTTGTGTCACAACAGTCAGGAGATACTACTGTTTTTCTTTACGGAAAATATACCAAAACCTGAATAATAGAGATTTTTTTACCACGGGATGGCAAAACCACAGTTATTGTTTACTTGGGTATACCAGACTTTTTTAAATATATAGATTTGCGGCTGAACAGTGAGCGACACACTCAAACTGTGTTTTTTTAGATACCAAAGGCCCAAAACTGGATAGTACAGAGATTTGACCCGTGGAACTTCAAAACCACACTGGAATTTCTGGGGCCTACACCAGACTATTTTCAACAGAAACATTTTTGTGTCACAACAGTCAGGAGACACTACTGTTTTTCTTTACGGAAAATGTACCAAAACCTGAATAATAGAGATTTTTTACCGTGGGATGGTAAAACCACAGTTATTGTTTACTGGGGTATGCCAGACTTTTTTAAATATATAGATTTGCGGCTGAACAGGGAGCGACACACTCAAACTGTTTTTTGTTTTAGATACCAAAGGCCCAAAACTCGATAGTACAGAGATTTGACCAGTGGGACTACAAAACCACACTGGGATTTGTCGGGCCTACATCAGACTATTTTCAACAGATATATTTTGTGTCACAGCAGTCAGGAGATACTATTGTTTTTCTTTACGGAAAATATACCAAAACCTGAATAATAGAGATTTTTTACCGTGGGATGGCAAAACCACAGTTATTGTTTACTTGGGTATACCAGACTTTTTTAAATATATAGATTTGCGGCTGAACAGTGAGCGACACACTCAAACTGTGTTTTTTTAGATACCAAAGGCCCAAAACTGGATAGTACAGAGATTTAACCCGTGGAACTGCAAAACCACACTGGAATTTCTGGGGCCTACACCAGACTATTTTCAACAGAAACATTTTTGTGTCACAACAGTCAGGAGACACTACTGTTTTTCTTTACGGAAAATGTACCAAAACCTGAATAATAGAGATTTTTTTCCGTGGGATGGCAAAACCACAGTTATTGTTTACTTGGGTATACCAGACTTTTTTAAATATATAGATTTGCGGCTGAACAGTGAGCGACACACTCAAACTGTGTTTTTTTAGATACCAAAGGCCCAAAACTGGATAGTACAGAGATTTGACCCGTGGAACTGCAAAACCCCACTGGGATTTGTCGAGCCTACACCAGACTATTTTCAACAGATATATTTTTGTGTCACAACAGTCAGGAGACACTACTGTTTTTCTTTACGGAAAATATACCAAAACCTGAATAATAGAGATTTTTTACCGTTGGATTGCAAAACCACAGTTATTGTTTACTGGGGTATACCAGACTTTTTTAAATATATAGATTTGCGGCTGAACAGTGAGCGACACACTCAAACTGTTTTTTTTTTAGATACCAAAGGCCCAAAACTGGATAGTACAGAGATTTGACCCGTGGAACTGCAAAACCACACTGGGATTTGTCGAGCTTACACCAGACTATTTTCAACAGATATATTTTGTGTCACAACAGTCAGGAGATACTACTGTTTTTCTTTACGGAAAATATACCAAAACCTGAATAATAGAGATTTTTTTAACATGGGATGGCAAAACCACAGTTATTGTTTACTTGGGTATACCAGACTTTTTTAAATATATAGATTTGCGGCTGAACAGTGAGCGACACACTCAAACTGTGTTTTTTTAGATACCAAAGGCCCAAAACTGGATAGTACAGAGATTTGACCCGTGGAACTGCAAAACCACACTGGGATTTGTCGAGCCTACACCAGACTATTTTCAACAGATATATTTTTGTGTCACAACAGTCAGGAGACACTACTGTTTTTCTTTACGGAAAATATACCAAAACCTGAATAATAGAGATTTTTTACCGTTGGATTGCAAAACCACAGTTATTGTTTACTGGGGTATACCAGACTTTTTTAAATATATAGATTTGCGGCTGAACAGTGAGCGACACACTCAAACTGTTTTTTTTTTAGATACCAAAGGCCCAAAACTGGATAGTACAGAGATTTGACCCGTGGAACTGCAAAACCACAGTGGGATTTGTCGAGCTTACACCAGACTATTTTCAACAGATATATTTTGTGTCACAACAGTCAGGAGATACTACTGTTTTTCTTTACGGAAAATATACCAAAACCTGAATAATAGAGATTTTTTTACCATGGGATGGCAAAACCACAGTTATTGTTTACTGGGGTATACCAGACTTTTTTAAATATATAGATTTGCGGCTGAACAGTGAGCGACACACTCAAACTGTGTTTTTTTAGATACCAAAGGCCCAAAACTGGATAGTACAGAGATTTGACCCGTGGAACTTCAAAACCACACTGGAATTTCTGGGGCCTACACCAGACTATTTTCAACAGAAACATTTTTGTGTCACAACAGTCAGGAGACACTACTGTTTTTCTTTACGGAAAATGTACCAAAACCTGAATAATAGAGATTTTTTACCGTGGGATGGTAAAACCACAGTTATTGTTTACTGGGGTATGCCAGACTTTTTTAAATATATAGATTTGCGGCTGAACAGGGAGCGACACACTCAAACTGTGTTTTTTGTTTTAGATACCAAAGGCCCAAAACTCGATAGTACAGAGATTTGACCAGTGGGACTACAAAACCACACTGGGATTTGTCGGGCCTACATCAGACTATTTTCAACAGATATATTTTGTGTCACAGCAGTCAGGAGATACTACTGTTTTTCTTTACGGAAAATATACCAAAACCTGAATAATAGAGATTTTTTTACCATGGGATGGCAAAACCACAGTTATTGTTTACTTGGGTATACCAGACTTTTTTAAATATATAGATTTGCGGCTGAACAGTGAGCGACACACTCAAACTGTGTTTTTTTAGATACCAAAGGCCCAAAACTGGAGAGTACAGAGATTTGACCCGTGGAACTGCAAAACCACACTGGAATATCTGGGGCCTACACCAGAATATTTTCAACAGAAACATTTTTGTGTCACAACAGTCAGGAAACACTACTGTTTTTCTTTACGGAAAATATACCAAAACCTGAATAATAGAGATTTTTTTACCGTGGGATGGCAAAACCACAGTTATTGTTTACTGGGGTATGCCAGACTTTTTTAAATATATTGATTTGCGGCTGAACAGTGAGCAACACACTCAAACTGTTTTTTTTTTTAGATACCATAGGCCCAAAACTCGATAGTACAGAGATTTGACCAGTGGGACTGCAAAACCACACTGGGATTTGTCGGGCCTACACCAGACTATTTTCAACACATATATTTTTGTGTCACAACAGTCAGGAGACACTACTGTTTTTCTTTACGGAAAATATACCAAAACCTGAATAATAGAGATTTTTTACCGTGGGATGGCAAAACCACAGTTATTGTTTACTTGGGTATAC
This sequence comes from Phyllobates terribilis, assembly GCF_046119375.1. Taxonomy (NCBI): domain Eukaryota; kingdom Metazoa; phylum Chordata; class Amphibia; order Anura; family Dendrobatidae; genus Phyllobates; species Phyllobates terribilis. Next base: position 291,987,817 of record NW_027362761.1, read on the forward strand.
CAGACTTTTTTAAATATATAGATTTGCGGCTGAACAGTGAGCGACACACTCAAACTGTGTTTTTTTAGATACCAAAGGCCCATAACTGGATAGTACAGAGATTTGACCCGTGGAACTGCAAAACCACACTGGGATTTGTCGAGCATACACCAGACTATTTTCAACAGATATATTTTTGTGTCACAACAGTCAGGAGACACTACTGTTTTTGTTTACGGAAAATATACCATAAGCTGAATAATAGAGATTTTTTACCGTGGGATGGCAAAACCACAGTTATTGTTTACTGGGGTATGCCAGACTTTTTTAAATAAATAGATTTGCGGCTGAACAGTGAGCGACACACTCAAACTGTTTTTTTTTTTAGATACCAAAGGCCCAAAACTCGATAGTACAGATATTTGACCAGTGGGACTGCAAAACCACACTGGGATTTGTCGGGCCTACACCAGACTATTTTCAACACATATATTTTTGTGTCACAACAGTCAGGAGACACTACTGTTTTTCTTTACGGAAAATATACCAAAACCTGAATAATAGAGATTTTTTTACCATGGGATGGCAAAACCACAGTTATTGTTTACTGGCGTATACCAGACTTTTTAAATATATAGATTTGCGGCTGAACAATGAGCGACACACTCAAACTGTGTTTTTCTAGATACCAAAGGCCCAAAACTGGATAGTACAGAGATTTGACCCGTGGAACTGCAAACCCACACTGGGATTTCTCGGGCCTACACAAGACTATTTTCAACAAATATATTTTTGTGTCACAACAGTCAGGAGACACTATTGTTTTTCTTTTCGGAAAATATACCAAAAGGTGAATAATAGAGATTTTTTATCGTGGGATGGCAAAAAGACAGTTATTGTTTACTGGGGTATACCAGACTTTTTAAATATATAGATTTGCGGCTGAACAGTGAGCGACACACACAAACTGTGGTTTTTTAGTTACCAAAGGCCCAAAACTGGATAGTGCAGAGATTTGACCAGTGGGACTGCAAAATCACACTGGGATTTGTCAGGCCTACACCAGACTATTTTCAACAGATATATTTTTGTGTCACAACAGTCAGGAGACACTACTGTTTTTCTTTACGGAAAATATACCAAAACCTGAATAATAGAGATTTTTTACCGTGGGATGGCAAAACCACAGTTATTGTTTACTGGGGTATGCCAGACTTTCTTAAATATATAGATTTGCGGCTGAACAGGGAGCGACACACTCAAACTGTGTTTTTTTAGATACCAAAGGCCCAAAACTGGATAGTACAGAGATTTGACCCGCGGAACTGCAAAACCACACTGGGATTTGTCGAGCATACATCAGACTATTTTCAACAGATATATTTTTGTGTCACAACAGTCAGGAGACACTAATGTTTTTCTTTACGGAAAATATACCAAAACCTGAATAATATATATTTTTTACCGTGGGATGGCAAAACCACAGTTATTGTTTACTGGGGTATACCAGACTTTTTAAATATATAGATTTGCGGCTGAACAGTGAGCGACACACTCAAACTGTGTTTTTCTAGATACCAAAGGCCCAAAACTGGATAGTACAGAGATTTGACCCGTGGAACTGCAAAACCACACTGGGATTTCTCGGGCCTACACCAGACTATTTTCAACAAATACATTTTTGTGTCACAACAGTCAGGAGACACTACTGTTTTTCTTTACGGAAAATATACCAAAACCTGAATAATAGAGATTTTTTTCCGTGGGATGGCAAAACCACAGTTATTGTTCACTGGGGTAAACCAGACTTTTTTAAATATATAGATTTGTGACTGAACAGTGAGCGACACACTCAAACTGTGTTTTTTTAGATACCAAAGGCGCAAAACTGGATAGTACAGAGATTTGACACGTGGAACTGCAAAACCACACTGGGATTTGTCGGGCATACACCTGAATATTTTCAACAGATATATTTTTGTGTCACAACAGTCTGGAGACACTACTGTTTTTCATTACGGAAAATATACCAAAACCTGAATAATAGAGATTTTTTACCGTGGGATGGCAAAACCACACTTATTGTTTAATGGGGTATGCCAGACTTTTTTAAATATATAGATTTGCGGATGAACAGTGAGCGACACACTCAAACTGTTTTTTTTTAGATACCAAAGGCCCAAAACTGGATAGTACAGAGATTTGACCAGTGGGACTGCAAAACCACACTGGGATTTGTCGGGCCTACACCAGACTATTTTCAACAAATATATTTTTGTGTCACAACAGTCAGGAGACACTACTGTTTTTCTTTATGGAAAATATACCAAAACCTGAATAATAGAGATTTTTTTCCGTGGGATGGCAAAACCACAGTTATTGTTTACTGGGGTATACCAGACTTTTTTAAATATATAGATTTGCGGCTGAACAGTGAGCGACACACTCAAACTGTGTTTTTTTAGATACCAAAGGCCCAAAACTGGATAGTACAGAGATTTGACCCGTGGAACTGCAAAACCACACTGGGATTTGTCGAGCCTTCACCAGACTATTTTCAACAGATATATTTTGTGTCACAACAGTCAGGAGATACTATTGTTTTTCTTTACGGAAAATATACCAAAACCTGAATAATAGAGATTTTTTTACCATGGGATGGCAAAACCACAGTTATTGTTTACTTGGGTATACCAGACTTTTTTAAATATATAGATTTGCGGCTGAACAGTGAGCGACACACTCAAACTGTGTTTTTTTAGATACCAAAGGCCCAAAACTGGATAGTACAGAGATTTGACCCGTGGAACTGCAAAACCACACTGGAATTTCTGGGGCCTACACCAGACTATTTTCAACAGAAACATTTTTGTGTCACAACAGTCAGAAGACACTACTGTTTTTCTTTACGGAAAATTTACCAAAACCTGAATAATAGAGATTTTTTACCGTGGGATGGCAAAACCACAGTTATTGTTCACTGGGGTAAACCAGACTTTTTTAAATATATAGATTTGCGACTGAACAGTGAGCGACACACTCAAACTGTGTTTTTTTAGATACCAAAGGCGCAAAACTGGATAGTACAGAGATTTGACACGTGGAACTGCAAAACCACACTGGGATTTGTCGGGCCTACACCAGACTATTTTCAACAAATATATTTTTGTGTCACAACAGTCAGGAGACACTACTGTTTTTCTTTACGGAAAATATACCAAAACCTGAATAATAGAGATTTTTTTCCGTGGGATGGCAAAACCACAGTTATTGTTCACTGGGGTAAACCAGACTTTTTTAAATATATAGATTTGTGACTGAACAGTGAGCGACACACTCAAACTGTGTTTTTTTAGATACCAAAGGCGCAAAACTGGATAGTACAGAGATTTGACACGTGGAACTGCAAAACCACACTGGGATTTGTCGAGCCTTCACCAGACTATTTTCAACAGATATATTTTGTGTCACAACAGTCAGGAGATACTATTGTTTTTCTTTACGGAAAATATACCAAAACCTGAATAATAGAGATTTTTTTACCATGGGATGGCAAAACCACAGTTATTGTTTACTTGGGTATACCAGACTTTTTTAAATATATAGATTTGCGGCTGAACAGTGAGCGACACACTCAAACTGTGTTTTTTTAGATACCAAAGGCCCAAAACTGGATAGTACAGAGATTTGACCCGTGGAACTGCAAAACCACACTGGAATTTCTGGGGCCTACACCAGACTATTTTCAACAGAAACATTTTTGTGTCACAACAGTCAGGAGACACTACTATTTTTCTTTACGGAAAATTTACCAAAACCTGAATAATAGAGATTTTTTACCGTGGGATGGCAAAACCACAGTTATTGTTCACTGGGGTAAACCAGACTTTTTTAAATATATAGATTTGCGACTGAACAGTGAGCGACACACTCAAACTGTGTTTTTTTAGATACCAAAGGCGCAAAACTGGATAGTACAGAGATTTGACACGTGGAACAGCAAAACCACACTGGGATTTGTCGTGCCTACACCAGACTATTTTCAACAAATATATTTTTGTGTCACAACAGTCAGGAGACACTACTGTTTTTCTTTACGGAAAATATACCAAAACCTGAATAATAGAGATTTTTTTCCGTGGGATGGCATAACCACAGTTATTGTTTACTTGGGTATACCAGACTTTTTTAAATATATAGATTTGCGGCTGAACAGTGAGCGACACACTCAAACTGTGTTTTTTTAGATACCAAAGACCCATAACTGGATAGTACAGAGATTTGACCCGTGGAACTGCAAAACCACACTGGGATTTGTCGAGCTTACACCAGACTATTTTCAACAGATATATTTTGTGTCACAACAGTCAGGAGACACTACTGTTTTTCTTTACGGAAAATATACCAAAACCTGAATAATAGAGATTTTTTACCGTGGGATTGCAAAACCACAGTTATTGTTTACTGGGGTATACCAGACTTTTTTAAATATATAGATTTGCGGCTGAACAGTGAGCGACACACTCAAACTGTTTTTTTTTTAGATACCAAAGGCCCAAAACTGGATAGTACAGAGATTTGACCCGTGGAACTGCAAAACCACACTGGGATTTGTCGAGCTTACACCAGACTATTTTCAACAGATATATTTTGTGTCACAACAGTCAGGAGATACTACTGTTTTTCTTTACGGAAAATATAACAAAACCTGAATAATAGAGATTTTTTTACCATGGGATGGCAAAACCACAGTTATTGTTTACTTGGGTATACCAGACTTTTTTAAATATATAGATTTGCGGCTGAACAGTGAGCGACACACTCAAACTGTGTTTTTTTAGATACCAAAGGCCCAAAACTGGATAGTACAGAGATTTGACCCGTGGAACTTCAAAACCACACTGGAATTTCTGGGGCCTACACCAGACTATTTTCAACAGAAACATTTTTGTGTCACAACAGTCAGGAGACACTACTGTTTTTCTTTACGGAAAATGTACCAAAACCTGAATAATAGAGATTTTTTACCGTGGGATGGCAAAACCACAGTTATTGTTTACTGGGGTATGCCAGACTTTTTTAAATATATAGATTTGCGGCTGAACAGGGAGCGACACACTCAAACTGTTTTTTTTTTTAGATACCAAAGGCCCAAAACTCGATAGTACAGAGCTTTGACCAGTGGGACTGCAAAACCACACTGGGATTTGTCGGGCCTACACCAGACTATTTTCAACACATATATTTTTGTGTCACAACAGTCAGGAGACACTTCTGTTTTTCTTTACGGAAAATATACCAAAACCTGAATAATAGAGATTTTTTACCGTGGGATTGCAAAACCACAGTTATTGTTTACTGGGGTATACCAGACTTTTTTAAATATATAGATTTGCGGCTGAACAGTGAGCGACACACTCAAACTGTTTTTTTTTAGATACCAAAGGCCCAAAACTGGATAGTACAGAGATTTGACCCGTGGAACTGCAAAACCACACTGGGATTTGTCGAGCTTACACCAGACTATTTTCAACAGATATATTTTGTGTCACAGCAGTCAGGAGATACTACTGTTTTTCTTTAAGGAAAATATACCAAAACCTGAATAATAGAGATTTTTTTACCATGGGATGGCAAAACCACAGTTATTGTTTACTTGGGTATACCAGACTTTTTTAAATATATAGATTTGCGGCTGAACAGTGAGCGACACACTCAAACTGTGTTTTTTTAGATACCAAAGGCTCAAAACTGGATAGTACAGAGATTTGACCCGTGGAACTGCAAAACCACACTGGAATATCTGGGGCCTACACCAGACTATTTTCAACAGAAACATTTTTGTGTCACAACAGTCAGGAAACACTACTGTTTTTCTTTACGGAAAATATACCAAAACCTGAATAATAGAGATTTTTTACCGTGGGATGGCAAAACCACAGTTATTGTTTACTGGGGTATGCCAGACTTTTTTAAATATATAGATTTGCGGCTGAACAGTGAGCGACACACTCAAACTGTTTTTTTTTTTAGATACCAAAGGCCCAAAACTCGATAGTACAGAGATTTGACCAGTGGGACTGCAAAACCACACTGGGATTTGTCGGGCCTTCACCAGACTATTTTCAACACTTATATATTTGTGTCACAACAGTCAGGAGACACTACTGTTTTTCTTTACGGAAAATATACCAAAACCTGAATAATAGAGATTTTTTACCGTGGGATGGCAAAACCACAGTTATTGTTTACTTGGGTATACCAGACTTTTTTAAATATATAGATTTGCGGGTGAACAGTGAGCGACACACTCAAACTGTGTTTTTTTAGATACCAAAGGCCCATAACTGGATAGTACAGAGATTTGACCCGTGGAACTGCAAAACCACACTGGGATTTGTCGAGCTTACACCAGACTATTTTCAACAGATATATTTTGTGTCACAACAGTCAGGAGATACTACTGTTTTTCTCTACGGAAAATATACCAAAACCTGAATAATAGAGATTTTTTTACCATGGGATGGCAAAACCACAGTTATTGTTTACTTGGGTATACCAGACTTTTTTAAATATATAGATTTGCGGCTGAACAGTGAGCGACACACTCAAACTGTGTTTTTTTAGATACCAAAGGCCCAAAACTGGATTGTACAGAGATTTGACCAGTGGGACTGCAAAACCACACTGGGATTTGTCGGGCCTACACCAGACTATTTTCAACAAATATATTTTTGTGTCACAACAGTCAGGAGACACTACTGTTTTTCTTTACGGAAAATATACCAAAACCTGAATAATAGAGATTTTTTACCGTGGGATGGCAAAACCACAGTTATTGTTTACTGGGGTATACCAGACTTTTTTAAATATATAGATTTGCGGCTGAACAGTGAGCGACACACTCAAACTGTGTTTTTTTAGATACCAAAGGCCCAAAACTGGATAGTACAGAGATTTGACCCGTGGAACTGAAAAACCACACTGGGATTTGTCGAGCTTACACCAGACTATTTTCAACAGATATATTTTGTGTCACAACAGTCAGGAGATACTACTGTTTTTCTTTACGGAAAATATACCAAAACCTGAATAATAGAGATTTTTTTACCATGGGATGGCAAAACCACAGTTATTGTTTACTTGGGTATACCAGACTTTTTTAAATATATAGATTTGCGGCTGAACAGTGAGCGACACACTCAAACTGTGTTTTTTTAGATACAAAAGGCCCAAAACTGGATAGTACAAAGATTTGACCCGTGGAACTGCAAAACCACACTGGGATTTGTCGAGCCTACACCAGACTATTTTCAACAGATATATTTTTGTGTCACAACAGTCAGGAGACACTACTGTTTTTCTTTACGGAAAATATACCAAAACCTGAATAATAGAGATTTTTTACCGTGGGATGGCAAAACCACAGTTATTGTTTACTGGGGTATACCAGACTTTTTTAAATATATAGATTTGCGACTGAACAGTGAGCGACACACTCAAACTGTTTTTTTTTAAGATACCAAAGGCCCAAAACTGGATAGTACAGAGATTTGAACAGTGGGACTGCAAAACCACACTGTGATTTGTCGGGCCTACAACAGACTATTTTCAACAGATATATTTTTGTGTCACAACAGTCAGGAGACACTACTGTTTTTCTTTACGGAAAATATACCAAAACCTGAATAATAGAGATTTTTTACCGTGGGATGGCAAAACGACACTTATTGTTTACTGGGGTATGCCAGACTTTTTTAAATATATAGATTTGCGGATGAACAGTGAGCGACACACTCAAACTGTTTTTTTTTTTAGATACCAAAGGCCCAAAACTGGATAGTACAGAGATTTGACCAGTGTGACTGCAAAACCACACTGGGATTTGTCGGGCCTACACCAGACTATTTTCAACAGATATATTTTTGTGTCACAACAGTCAGGAGACGCTACTGTTTTTCTTTACGGAAAATATACCAAAACCTGAATAATAGAGATTTTTTATTGTGGGATGGCAAAAAGACAGTTATTGTTTACTGGGGTATACCAGACTTTTTAAATATATAGATTTGCGGCTGAACAGTGAGCGACACACTCAAACTGTGCTTTTTTAAATACCAAAGGCCCAAAACTGAATAGTACAGAGATTTGACCCGTGGAACTGCAAAACCACACTGGGATTTGTAAGGCCTACACCAGACTATTTTCAACAGATATATTTTTGTGTCACAACAGTCAGGAGACACTACTGTTTTTCTTCACGGAAAATATACCAAAACCTGAATAATAGAGATTTTTTACCGTGGGATGGCACAACCACAGTTATTGTTTACTGGGGTATACCAGACTTTTTTAAATATATAGATTTGCGACTGAACAGTGAGCGACACACTCAAACTGTGTTTTTTTAGATACCAAAGGCCCAAAACTGGATAGTACAGAGATTTGACCCGCGGAACTACAAAACCACACTGGGATTTGTCGAGCCTACACCAGACTATTTTCAACAGATATATTTTTGTATCACAACAGTCAGGAGACACTACTGTTTTTCTTTACGGAAAATATACCAAAACCTGAATAATAGAGATTTTTTACCGTGGGATGGCAAAACCACAGTTATTGTTTACTGGGGTATGCCAGACTTTTTTAAATATATAGATTTGCGGCTGAACAGTGAGTGACACACTGAAACAGTTTTTTTTTTAGATACCAAAGGCCCAAAACTGGATAGTACAGAGATTTGACCAGTGGGACTGCAAAACCACACTGGGATTTGTCAGGCCTACACCAGACTATTTTCAACAGATAAATTTTTGTGTCACAACAGTCAGGAGACACTAATGTTTTTCTTTACGGAAAATATACCAAAACCTGAATAATAGAGATTTTTTACCGTGGGATGGCAAAACCACAGTTATTGTTTACTTGGGTATACCAGACTTTTTTAAATATATAGATTTGCGGCTGAACAGTGAGCGACACACTCAAACTGTGTTTTTTTAGATACCAAAGGCCCAAAACTGGATAGTACAGAGATTTGACCCGCGGAACTGCAAAACCACACTGGGATTTGTCGAGCCTACACCAGACTATTTTCAACAGATATATTTTTGTGTCACAACAGTCAGGAGACACTACTGTTTTTCTTTTCGGAAAATATACCAAAACCTGAATAATAGAGATTTTTTACCGTGGGATGGCAAAACCACAGTTATTGTTCACTGGGGTATGCCAGACTTTTTTAAATATATAGATTTGCGGCTGAACAGTGAGCGACACACTCAAACTGTTTTTTTTTTAGATACCAAAGGCCCAAAACTGGATAGTACAGAGATTTGACCAGTGGGACTGCAAAACCACACTGGGATTTGTCGAGCCTACACCAGACTATTTTCAACAGATATATTTTTGTGTCACAACAGTCAGGAGACACTACTGTTTTTCTTTACGGAAAATATACCAAAACCTGAATAATAGAGATTTTTTACCGTGGGATGGCAAAACCACAGTTATTGTTTACTTGGGTATACCAGACTTTTTCAAATATATAGATTTGCGGCTGAACAGTGAGCGACACACTCAAAATGTGTTTTTTTAGATACCAAAGGCCCAAAACTGGATAGTACAGAGATTTGACCCGTGGAACTGCAAAAAAACACTGGGATTTGTCGAGCCTACACCAGACTATTTTCAACAGATATATTTTTGTGTCACAACAGTCAGGAGACACTACTGTTTTTCTTTACGGAAAATATACCAAAACCTGAATAATAGAGATTTTTTACCGTGGGATGGCAAAACCACAGTTATTGTTTACTGGGGTATACCAGACTTTTTTAAATATATAGATTTGCGGCTGAACAGTGAGCGACACACTCAAACTGTTTTTTTTTAGATACCAAAGGCCCAAAACTGGATAGTACAGAGATTTGACCCGTGGAACTGCAAAACCACACTGGGATTTGTCCAGCTTTCACCAGACTATTTTCAACAGATATATTTTGTGTCACAACAGTCAGGAGATACTACTGTTTTTCTTTACGGAAAATATACCAAAACCTGAATAATAGAGATTTTTTTACCATGGGATGGCAAAACCACAGTTATTGTTTACTTGGGTATGCCAGACTTTTTTAAATATATAGATTTGCAGCTGAACAGTGAGCGACACACTCAAACTGTGTTTTTTTAGATACCAAAGGCCCAAAACTGGATAGTACAGAGATTTGACCCGTGGAACTTCAAAACCACACTGGAATTTCTGGGGCCTACACCAGAGTATTTTCAACAGAAACATTTTTGTGTCACAACAGTCAGGAGACACTACTGTTTTTCTTTACGGAAAATGTACCAAAACCTGAATAATAGAGATTTTTTACCGTGGGATGGCAAAACCACAGTTATTGTTTACTGGGGTATGCCAGACTTTTTTAAATATATAGATTTTCGGCTGAACAGGGAGCGACACACTCAAACTGTTTTTTTTTTTAGATACCAAAGGCCCAAAACTCGATAGTACAGAGATTTGACCAGTGGGACTGCAAAACCACACTGGGATTTGTCGGGCCTACACCAGACTATTTTCAACACATATATTTTTGTGTCACAACAGTCAGGAGACACTACTGTTTTTCTTTACGGAAAATATACCAAAACCTGAATAATAGAGATTTTTTACCGCGGGATTGCAAAACCACAGTTATTGTTTACTGGGGTATACCAGACTTTTTTAAATATATAGATTTGCGGCTGAACAGTGAGCGACACACTCAAACTGTTTTTTTTTTAGATACCAAAGGCCCAAAACTGGATAGTACAGAGATTTAACCCGTGGAACTGCAAAACCACACTGGGATTTGTCGAGCTTACACCAGACTATTTTCAACAGATATATTTTGTGTCACAGCAGTCAGGAGATACTACTGTTTTTCTTTACGGAAAATATACCAAAACCTGAATAATAGAGATTTTTTTACCATGGGATGGCAAAACCACAGTTATTGTTTACTTGGGTATACCAGACTTTTTTAAATATATAGATTTGCGGCTGAACAGTGAGCGACACACTCAAACTGTGTTTTTTTAGATTCCAAAGGCCCAAAACTGGATAGTACAGAGATTTGACCCGTGGAACTGCAAAACCACACTGGAATATCTGGGGCCTACACCAGACTATTTTCAACAGAAACATTTTTGTGTCACAACAGTCAGGAAACACTACTGTTTTTCTTTACGGAAAATATACCAAAACCTGAATAATAGAGATTTTTTACCTGTGGATGGCAAAACCACAGTTATTGTTTACTGGGGTATGCCAGACTTTTTTAAATATATAGATTTGCGGCTGAACAGTGAGCGACACACTCAAACTGTTTTTTTTTTTAGATACCAAAGGCCCAAAACTCGATAGTACAGAGATTTGACCAGTGGGACTGCAAAACCACACTGGGATTTGTCGGGCCTACACCAGACTATTTTCAACACATATATTTTTGTGTCACAACAGTCAGGAGACACTACTGTTTTTCTTTACGGAAAATATACCAAAACCTGAATAATAGAGATTTTTTACCGTGGGATGGCAAAACCACAGTTATTGTTTACTTGGGTATACCAGACTTTTTTAAATATATAGATTTGCGGCTGAACAGTGAGCGACACACTCAAACTGTGTTTTTTTAGATACCAAAGGCCCAAAACTGGATAGTACAGAGATTTGACCCGTGGAACTGCAAAACCACACTGGGATTTGTCGAGCCTACACCACACTATATTCAACAGAAACATTTTCGTGTCACAACAGTCAGGAGACACTACTGTTTTTCTTTACGGAAAATATACCAAAACCTGAATAATAGAGATTTTTTTACCGTGGGATGACAAAACCACAGTTATTGTTTACTGGGGTATACCAGACTTTTTAAATATATAGATTTGCGGCTGAACAGTGAGCGACACACTCAAACTGTTTTTTTTTAGATACCAAAGGCCCAAAACTGGATAGTACAGAGATTTGACCAGTGGGACTGCAAAACCTCTCTGGGATTTGTCGGGCCTACACCAGACTATTTTCAACAAATATATTTTTGTGTCACAACAGTCAGGAGACACTACTGTTTTTCTTTACGGAAAATATACCAAAACCTGAATAATAAAGATTTTTTTACCATGGGATGGCAAAACCACAGTTATTGTTTACTTGGGTATACCAGACTTTTTTAAATATATAGATTTGCATCTGAACAGTGAGCGACACACTCAAACTGTGTTTTTTTAGATACCAAAGGCCCAAAACTGGATAGCACAGAGATTTGACCAGTGTGACTGCAAAACCACACTGGGATTTGTCGGGCCTAAACCAGACTATTTTCAACAGATATATTTTGTGTCACAACAGTCAGGAGACACTACTGTTTTTCTTTACGGAAAATATACCAAAACCTGAATAATAGAGATTTTTTACCGTGGGATGGCAAAACCACAGTTATTGTTTACTGGGGTATACCAGACTTTTTTAAATATATAGATTTGCGACTGAACAGTGAGCGACACACTCAAACTGTTTTTTTTTTTAGATACCAAAGGCCCAAAACTGGATAGTACAGAGATTTGACCAGTGTGACTGCAAAACCACACTGGGATTTGTCGGGCCTAAACCAGACTATTTTCAACAGATATATTTTTGTGTCACAACAGTCAGGAGACGCTACTGTTTTTCTTTACGGAAAATATACCAAAACCTGAATAATAGAGATTTTTTACCGTGGGATGGCAAAACCACAGTTATTGTTTACTTGGGTATACCAGACTTTTTTAAATATATAGATTTGCGGCTGAACAGTGAGCGACACACTCAAACTGTGTTTTTCTAGATACCAAAGGCGCAAAACTGGATAGTACAGAGATTTGACCCGTGGAATTGCAAACCCACACTGGGATTTATCGGGCCTACACCAGACTATTTTCAGCAAATATATTTTTGTCTCACAACAGTCAGGAGACACTACTGTTTTTCTTTACGGAAAATATACCAAAACCTGAATAATAGAGATTTTTTACCGTGGGATGGCAAAACCACAGTTATTGTTTACTTGCGTATACCAGACTCTTTTAAATATATAGATTTGCGGCTGAACAGTGAGTGACACACTCAAACTGTGTTTTTTTAGATACCAAAGGCCCCAAACTGGATAGTACAGAGATTTGACCCTTGGAACTGCAAAACCACACTGGGATTTGTCGAGCCTACACCAGACTATTTTCAACAGATATATTTTTGTGTCACAACAGTCAGGAGACACTACTGTTTTTCTTTACGGAAAATATACCAAAACCTGAATAATAGAGATTTTTTACCGTGGGATGGCAAAACCACAGTTATTGTTTACTGGGGTATACCAGACTTTTTTAAATTTATAGATTTGCGGCTGAACAGTGAGCGACACACTCAAACTGTGTTTTTTAGATACCAAAAGGCCCAAAACTGGATAGTACAGAGATTTGACCCATGGAACTACAAAACCACACTGGGATTTATCTAGCCTACACCAGACTATTTCCAGCAGATATATTTTTGTGTCACGACAGTCAGGAGACACTACTGTTTTTCTTTACGGAAAATATATCAAAACCTGAATAATAGAGATTTTTTACCGTGGGATGGCAAAACCACAGTTATTGTTTACTTGCGTATACCAGACTCTTTTAAATATATAGATTTGCGACTGAACAGTGAGCGACACACTCAAACTGTGTTTTTTTAGATACCAAAGGCCCAAAACTGGATAGTACAGAGATTTGACCCGTGGAACTGCAAAACCACACTGGGATTTGTCGGGCCTACACCAGACTATTTTCAACAGATACATTTTTGTGTCACAACAGTCAGGAGACACTACTGTTTTTCTTTACGGAAAATATACCAAAACCTGAATAATAGAGATTTATTAACCGTGGGATGGCAAAACCACAGTTATTGTTTACTGGGGTATACCAGACTTTTTTAAATATATAGATTTGCGGCTGAACAGTGAGCGACACACTCAAACTGTGTTTTTTAGATACCAAAGGCCCAAAACTGGATAGTACAGAGATTTGACCCGTGGAACTGCAAAACCACACTGGGATTTGTCGGGCCTACACCAGACTATTTTCAACAGATACATTTTTGTGTCACAACAGTCAGGAGACACTACTGTTTTTCTTTACGGAAAATATACTAAAACCTGAATAATAGAGATTTATTAACCGTGGGATGGCAAAACCACAGTTATTGTTTACTGGGGTATACCAGACTTTTTTAAATATATAGATTTGCGGCTGAACAGTGAGCGACACACTCATACTGTGTTTTTCTAGATACCAAAGGCCCAAAACTGGATAGTACAGAGATTTGACCCGTGGAACTGAAAAACCACACTAGGATTTGTCGGGCCTACACCAGACTATTTTAAACAGATCCATTTTTGTGTCACAACAGTCAGGAGACACTACTGTTTTTCTTTACGGAAAATATACCAAAACCTGAATAATGGAGATTTTTTTACCGTGGGATGGCAAAACCACAGTTATTGCTTACTGGGGTATACCAGACTTTTTTAAATATATAGATTTGCGGCTGAACAGTGAGAGACACACTCAAACTGTGTTTTTTTAGATACTAAAGGCCCAAAGCTGAATAGTACAGAGATTTGACCCGTGGAACTGCAAAACCACACTGGGATTTGTCATGCCTACACCAGACTATTTTCAACAGATATATTTTTGTGTCACAACAGTCAGGAGACACTACTGTCTTTCTTTACGGAAAATATACGAAAACCTGAATAATAGAGTCTTTTTACCGTGGGATGGCAAAACCACAGTTATTGTTTTCTGGGGTATACCTGACTTTTTTAAATATATAGATTTGTGGCTGAACAGTGAGCGACACACTCAAACTGTTTTTCTTTTTAGATACCAAAGGCCCAAAACTGGATAGTACAGAGATTTGACCCGTGGAACTACAAAACCACACTGGGATTTGTCAAGCGTACACCAGACTGTTTCCAACAGATATATTTTTGTGTCACGACAGTCAGGAGACACTACTGTTTTTCTTTACGGAAAATATACCAAAACCTGAATAATAGAGATTTTTTACCGTGGGAAGGCAAAACCACAGTTATTGTTTACTGGGGTAAATGAGACTTTTTTAAATATATAGATTTGCGGCTGAACAGTGAGCGACACACTCAAACTGTGTTTTTTTAGATACCAAAGGCGCAAAACTGGATAGTACAGAGATTTGACCCATGGAACTACAAAACCACACTGGGATTTGTCGGGCCTACACCTGAATATTTTCAACAGATATATTTTTGTGTCACAACAGTCAGGAGACACTACTGTTTTTCTTCACGGAAAATATACCAAAACCTGAATAATAGAGATTTTTTACCGTAGGATGGCAAAACCACAGTTATTGTTTACTGGGGTATACCACACTTTTTTAAATAGATAGATTTGCGGCTGAACAGTGGGCGACACACTCAAACTGTGTTTTTTTAGATACCAAAGGCCCGAAACTGGATAGTACAGAGATTTGGCCCATGGAACTGCAAAACCACACTGGGATTTGTCAGGCCTAAACCAGACTATTTTCAACAGATATATTTTTGTGTCACAACAGTCAGGAGGCTCTACTGATTTTCTTTACGGAAAATATACCAAAACCTGAATAATAGAGATTTTTTACTGTGGGATGGCAAAACCACAGTTATTGTTTACTTGGGTATACCAGACTTTTTTAAATATATAGATTTGCGGCTGAACAGTGAGCGACACACTCAAACTGTGTTTTTTTAGATACCAAAGGCCTCAAACTGGATAGTACAGAGATTTGACCCGTGGAACTGCAAAACCACACTGGGATTTGTCAGGCCTACACCAGACTATTTTCAACAGATATATTTTTGTGTCACAACAGTCAGGATACACTACTGTTTTTCTTTATGGAAAATATACGAAAACCTGAATAATAGAGTCTTTTTACCGTGGGATGGCAAAACCACAGTTATTGTTTACTTGGGTATACCAGACTTTTTTAAATATATAGATTTGCGGCTGAACAGTGAGTGACACACTCAAACTGTGTTTTTTTAGATACCAAAGGCCCCAAACTGGATAGTACAGAGATTTGACCATTGGAACTGCAAAACCACACTGGGATTTGTCGAGCCTACACCAGACTATTTTCAACAGATATATTTTTGTGTCACAACAGTCAGGAGACACTACTGTTTTTCTTTACGGAAAATATACCAAAACCTGAATAATAGAGATTTTTTACCGTGGGATGGCAAAACCACAGTTATTGTTTACTGGGGTATACCAGACTTTTTTAAATTTATAGATTTGCGGCTGAACAGTGAGCGACACACTCAAACTGTGTTTTTTAGATACCAAAAGGCCCAAAACTGGATAGTACAGAGATTTGACCCATGGAACTACAAAACCACACTGGGATTTATCTAGCCTACACCAGACTATTTCCAACAGATATATTTTTGTGTCACGACAGTCAGGAGACACTACTGTTTTTCTTTACGGAAAATATACCAAAACCTGAATAATAGAGATTTTTTACCGTGGGATGGCAAAACCACAGTTATTGTTTACTTGCGTATACCAGACTCTTTTAAATATATAGATTTGCGGCTGAACAGTGAGCGACACACTCAAACTGTGTTTTTTTAGATACCAAAGGCCCAAAACTGGATAGTACAGAGATTTGACCCGTGGAACTGCAAAACCACACTGGGATTTGTCGGGCCTACACCAGACTATTTTCAACAGATACATTTTTGTGTCACAACAGTCAGGAGACACTACTGTTTTTCTTTACGGAAAATATACCAAAACCTGAATAATAGAGATTTATTAACCGTGGGATGGCAAAACCACAGTTATTGTTTACTGGGGTATACCAGACTTTTTTAAATATATAGATTTGCGGCTGAACAGTGAGCGACACACTCAAACTGTGTTTTTTAGATACCAAAGGCCCAAAACTGGATAGTACAGAGATTTGACCCGTGGAACTGAAAAACCACACTAGGATTTGTCGGGCCTACACCAGACTATTTTAAACAGATCCATTTTTGTGTCACAACAGTCAGGAGACACTACTGTTTTTCTTTACGGAAAATATACCAAAACCTGAATAATAGAGATTTTTTTACCGTGGGATGGCAAAACCACAGTTATTGCTTACTGGGGTATACCAGACTTTTTTAAATAGATAGATTTGCGGCTGAACAGTGGGCGACACACTCACACTGTGTTTTTTTAGATACCAAAGGCCCGAAACTGGATAGTACAGAGATTTGGCCCATGGAACTGCAAAACCACACTGGGATTTGTCAGGCCTAAACCAGACTATTTTCAACAGATATATTTTTGTGTCACAACAGTCAGGAGGCTCTACTGATTTTCTTTACGGAAAATATACCAAAACCTGAATAATAGAGATTTTTTACTGTGGGATGGCAAAACCACAGTTATTGTTTACTTGGGTATACCAGACTTTTTTAAATATATAGATTTGCGGCTGAACAGTGAGCGACACACTCAAACTGTGTTTTTTTAGATACCAAAGGCCCCAAACTGGATAGTACAGAGATTTGACCCGTGGAACTGCAAAACCACACTGGGATTTGTCGAGCCTACACCAGACTATTTTCAACAGATATATTTTTGTGTCACAACAGTCAGGAGACACTACTGTTTTTCTTTACGGAAAATATACCAAAACCTGAATAATAGAGATTTTTTACCGTGGGATTGCAAAACCACAGTTATTGTTTACTGGGGTATACCAGACTTTTTTAAATATATAGATTTGCGGCTGAACAGTGAGCGACACACTCAAACTGTGTTTTTTAGATACCAAAGGCCCAAAACTGGATAGTACAGAGATTTGACCCGTGGAACTGCAAAACCACACTGGGATTTGTCGGGCCTACACCAGACTATTTTCAACAGATACATTTTTGTGTCACAACAGTCAGGAGACGCTACTGTTTTTCTTTACGGAAAATATACCAAAACCTGAATAATAGAGATTTATTAACCGTGGGATGGCAAAACCACAGTTATTGTTTACTGGGGTATACCAGACTTTTTTAAATATATAGATTTGCGGCTGAACAGTGAGCGACACACTCAAACTGTGTTTTTTAGATACCAAAGGCCCAAAACTGGATAGTACAGAGATTTGACCCGTGGAACTGCAAAACCACACTGGGATTTGTCGGGCCTACACCAGACTATTTTCAACAGATACATTTTTGTGTCACAACAGTCAGGAGACACTACTGTTTTTCTTTACGGAAAATATACCAAAACCTGAATAATAGAGATTTATTAACCGTGGGATGGCAAAACCACAGTTATTGTTTACTGGGGTATACCAGACTTTTTTAAATATATAGATTTGCGGCTGAACAGTGAGCGACACACTCATACTGTGTTTTTCTAGATACCAAAGGCCCAAAACTGGATAGTACAGAGATTTGACCCGTGGAACTGAAAAACCACACTAGGATTTGTCGGGCCTACACCAGACTATTTTAAACAGATCCATTTTTGTGTCACAACAGTCAGGAGACACTACTGTTTTTCTTTACGGAAAATATACCAAAACCTGAATAATAGAGATTTTTTTACCGTGGGATGGCAAAACCACAGTTATTGCTTACTGGGGTATACCAGACTTTTTTAAATATATAGATTTGCGGCTGAACAGTGAGAGACACACTCAAACTGTGTTTTTTTAGATACTAAAGGCCCAAAGCTGAATAGTACAGAGATTTGACCCGTGGAACTGCAAAACCACACTGGGATTTGTCAGGCCTACACCAGACTATTTTCAACAGATATATTTTTGTGTCACAACAGTCAGGAGACACTACTGTCTTTCTTTACGGAAAATATACGAAAACCTGAATAATAGAGTCTTTTTACCGTGGGATGGCAAAACCACAGTTATTGTTTTCTGGGGTATACCTGACTTTTTTAAATATATAGATTTGTGGCTGAACAGTGAGCGACACACTCAAACTGTTTTTCTTTTTAGATACCAAAGGCCCAAAACTGGATAGTACAGAGATTTGACCCGTGGAACTACAAAACCACACTGGGATTTGTCAAGCCTACACCAGACTGTTTCCAACAGATATATTTTTGTGTCACAACAGTCAGGAGACACTACTGTTTTTCTTTACGGAAAATATACCAAAACCTGAATAATAGAGATTTTTTACCATGGGAAGGCAAAACCACAGTTATTGTTTACTGGGGTAAATGAGACTTTTTTAAATATATAGATTTGCGGCTGAACAGTGAGCGACACACTCAAACTGTGTTTTTTTAGATACCAAAGGCGCAAAACTGGATAGTACAGAGATTTGACCCGTGGAACTACAAAACCACACTGGGATTTGTCGGGCCTACACCTGAATATTTTCAACAGATATATTTTTGTGTCACAACAGTCAGGAGACACTACTGTTTTTCTTTACGGAAAATATACCAAAACCTGAATAATAGAGATTTTTTACCGTAGGATGGCAAAACCACAGTTATTGTTTACTGGGGTATACCACACTTTTTTAAATAGATAGATTTGCGGCTGAACAGTGGGCGACACACTCAAACTGTGTTTTTTTAGATACCAAAGGCCCGAAACTGGATAGTACAGAGATTTGGCCCATGGAACTGCAAAACCACACTGGGATTTGTCAGGCCTAAACCAGACTATTTTCAACAGATATATTTTTGTGTCACAACAGTCAGAAGGCTCTACTGATTTTCTTTACGGAAAATATACCAAAACCTGAATAATAGAGATTTTTTACTGTGGGATGGCAAAACCACAGTTATTGTTTACTTGGGTATACCAGACTTTTTTAAATATATAGATTTGCGGCTGAACAGTGAGCGACACACTCAAACTGTGTTTTTTTAGATACCAAAGGCCCCAAACTGGATAGTACAGAGATTTGACCCGTGGAACTGCAAAACCACACTGGGATTTGTCGAGCCTACACCAGACTATTTTCAACAGATATATTTTTGTGTCACAACAGTCAGGAGACACTACTGTTTTTCTTTACGGAAAATATACCAAAACCTGAATAATAGAGATTTTTTACCGTGGGATTGCAAAACCACAGTTATTGTTTACTGGGGTATACCAGACTTTTTTAAATATATAGATTTGCGGCTGAACAGTGAGCGACACACTCAAACTGTGTTTTTTAGATACCAAAGGCCCAAAACTGGATAGTACAGAGATTTGACCCGTGGAACTGCAAAACCACACTGGGATTTGTCGGGCCTACACCAGACTATTTACAACAGATACATTTTTGTGTCACAACAGTCAGGAGACACTACTGTTTTTCTTTACGGAAAATATACCAAAACCTGAATAATAGAGATTTATTAACCGTGGGATGGCAAAATCACAGTTATTGTTTACTGGGGTATACCAGACTTTTTTAAATATATAGATTTGCGGCTGAACAGTGAGCGACACACTCAAACTGTGTTTTTTTAGATACCAAAGGCCCAAAGCTGAATAGTACAGAGATTTGACCCGTGGAACTGCAAAACCACACTGGGATTTGTCAGGCCTACACCAGACTATTTTCAACAGATATATTTTTGTGTCACAACAGTCAGGAGACACTACTGTTTTTCTTTACGGAAAATATACCAAAACCTGCATAATAGAGATTTTTTACCGTGGGATGGCAAAACCACAGTTATTGTTTACTTGGGTATACCAGACTTTTTTAAATATACAGATTTGCGGCTGAACAGTGAGCGACACACTCAAACTGTGTTTTTTTAGATACCAAAGGCCCAAAACTGGATAGTACAGAGATTTGACCCGTGGAACTGCAAAACCACACTGGGATTTGTCGAGCCTACACCAGACTATTTTCAACAGATATATTTTTGTGTCACAACAGTCAGGAGACACTACTGTTTTTCTTTACGGAAAATATACCAAAACCTGAATAATAGAGATTTATTAACCGTGGGATGGCAAAACCACAGTTATTGTTTACTGGGGTATACCAGACTTTTTTAAATATATAGATTTGAGGCTGAACAGTGAGCGACACACTCAAACTGTGTTTTTTTAGATACCCAAGGCCCAAAGCTGAATAGTACAGAGATTTGACCCGTGGAACTGCAAAACCACACTGGGATTTGTCAGGCCTACACCAGACTATTTTCAACAGATATATTTTTGTGTCACAACAGTCAGGAGACACTATTGTTTTTCTTTACGGAAAATATACCAAAACCTGCATAATAGAGATTTTTTACCGTGGGATGCCAAAACCACAGTTTTTGTTTACTTGGGTATACCAGACTTTTTTAAATATATAGATTTGCGGCTGAACAGTGAGCGACACACTCAAACTGTGTTTTTTTAGATACCAAAGGCCCAAAGTTGAATAGTACAGAGATTTGACCCGTGGAACTGCAAAACCACACTGGGATTTGTCAGGCCTACACCAGACTATTCTCAACAGATATATTTTTGTGTCACAACAGTCAGGAGACACTACTGTTTTTCTTTATGGAAAATATACGAAAACCTGAATAATAGAGTCTTTTTACCGTGGGATGGCAAAACCACAGTTATTGTTTTCTGGGGCATACCTGACTTTTTTAAATATATAGATTTGCGGCTGAACAGTGAGCGACACACTCAAACTGTTTTTCTTTTTAGATACCAAAGGACCAAAACTGGATAGTACAGAGATTTGACCCGTGGAACTACAAAACCACACTGGGATTTGTCAAGCCTACACCAGACTGTTTCCAACAGATATATTTTTGTGTCACGACAGTCAGGAGACACTACTGTTTTTCTTTACGGAAAATATACCAAAACCTGAATAATAGAGATTTTTTACCGTGGGAAGGCAAAACCACAGTTATTGTTTACTGGGGTAAATGAGACTTTTTTAAATATATAGATTTGCGGCTGAACAGTGAGCGACACACTCAAACTGTGTTTTTTTAGATACCAAAGGCGCAAAACTGGATAGTACAGAGATTTGACCCGTGGAACTGCAAAACCACACTGGGATTTGTCGGGCCTACACATGAATATTTTCAACAGATATATTTTTGTGTCACAACAGTCAGGAGACACTACTGTTTTTCTTTACGGAAAATATACCAAAACCTGAATAATAGAGATTTTTTACCGTAGGATGGCAAAACCACAGTTATTGTTTACTGGGGTATAGCAAACTTTTTTAAATACATAGATTTGCGGCTGAACAGTGGGCGACACACTCAAACTGTGTTTTTTAAGATACCAAAGGCCCAAAACTGGATAGTACAGAGATTTGACCCGTGGAACTGCAAAACCACACTGGGATTTGTCGGGCCTACACCAGACTATTTTCAACAGATACATTTTTGTGTCACAACAGTCAGGAGACACTACTGTTTTTCTTTACGGAAAATATACGAAAACCTGAATAATAGAGATTTTTTACCGTGGGATGGCAAAACCACAGTTATTGTTTACTGGGGTAAACGAGACTTTTTTAATTATATAGATTTGCGGCTGAACAGTGAGCGACACACTCAAACTGTGTTTTTTTAGATACCAAAGGCGCAAAACTGGATAGTACAGAGATTTGACCCGTGGAACTGCAAAATCACACTGGGATTTGTCGGGCCTACACCTGAATATTTTCAACAGAGATATTTTTGTGTCACAACAGTCAGGAGACACTACTGTTTTTCTTTACGGAAAATATACCAAAACCTGAATAATAGAGATTTTTTACCGTAGGATGGCAAAACCACAGTTATTGTTTACTGGGGTACAGCAAACTTTTTTAAATACATAGATTTGCGGCTAAACAGTGGGCGACACACTCAAACTGTGTTTTTTTAGATACCAAAGGCCCAAAACTGGATAGTACAGAGATTTGACCTGTGGAACTGCAAAACCACAATGGGATTTGTCAGGCCTAAGCCAGACTATTTTCAACAGATATATTTTTGTGTCACAACATTCAGGAGACTCTACTGATTTTCTTTACGGAAAATATACCAAAACCTGAATAATAGAGATTTTTTACTGTGGGATGGCAAAACCACAGTTATTGTTTACTTGGGTATACCAGACTTTTTTAAATATATAGATTTGCGGCTGAACAGTGAGTGACACACTCAAACTGTGTTTTTTTAGATACCAAAGGCCCCAAACTGGATAGTACAGAGATTTGACCCGTGGAACTGCAAAACCACACTGGGATTTGTCGAGCCTACACCAGACTATTTCAAACAGATATATTTTTGTGTCACAACAGTCAGGAGACACTACTGTTTCTCTTTACGGAAAATATACCAAAACCTGAATAATAGAGATTTATTAACCGTGGGATGGCAAAACCACAGTTATTGTTAACTGGGGTATAACAGACTTTTTTAAATATATAGATTTGCGGCTGAACAGTGAGCGACACACTCAAACTGTGTTTTTCTAGATATCAAAGGCCCAAAACTGGATAGTACAGAGATTTGACCCATGGAACTGCAAAACCACACTAGGATTTGTCGGGCCTACACCAGACTATTTTCAACAGATACATTTTTGTGTCACAACAGTCAGGAGACACTACTGTTTTTCTTTACGGAAAATATACCAAAACCTGAATAATAGAGATTTTTTTACCGTGGGATGGCAAAACCACAGTTATTGCTTACTGGGGTATACCAAACTTTTTTAAATATATAGATTTGCGGCTGAACAGTGAGCGACACACTCAAACTGTGTTTTTTTAGATACTAAAGGCCCAAAGCTGAATAGTACAGAGATTTGACCCGTGGAACTGCAAAACCACACTGGGATTTGTCAGGCCTACACCAGACTATTTTCAACAGATATATTTTTGTGTCACAACAGTCAGGAGACACTACTGTTTTTCTTTATGGAAAATATACGAAAACCTGAATAATAGAGTCTTTATACCGTGGGATGGCAAAACCACAGTTATTGTTTTCTGGGGTATACCTGACTTTTTTAAATATATAGATTTGTGGCTGAACAGTGAGCGACACACTCAAACTGTTTTTCTTTTTAGATACCAAAGACCCAAAACTGGATAGTACAGAGATTTGACCTGTGGAACTACAAAACCACACTGGGATTTCTCAAGCCTACACCAGACTGTTTCCAACAGATATATTTTTGTGTCACTACAGTCAGGAGACACTACTGTTTTTCTTTACGGAAAATATACCAAAACCTGAATAATAGAGATTTTTTACCGTGGGAAGGCAAAACCACAGTTATTGTTTACTGGGGTAAACGAGACTTTTTTAAATATATAGATTTGCGGCTGAACAGTAAGCGACACACTCAAACTGTGTTTTTTTAGATACCAAAGGCGCAAAACTGGATAGTACAGAGATTTGACCCGTGGAACTGCAAAACCACACTGGGATTTGTCGGGCCTACACCTGAATATTTTCAACAGAGTTATTTTTGTGTCACAACAATCAGGAGACACTACTGTTTTTCTTTACGGAAAATATACCAAAACCTGAATAATAGAGATTTTTACCGTTGGATGGCAAAACCACAGTTATTGTTTACTGGGGTATAGCAAACTTTTTTAAATACATAGATTTGCGGATGAACAGTGAGCAACACACTCAAACTGTGTTTTTTTCGATACCAAAGGCCCAAAACTGGATAGTACAGAGATTTGACCCGTGGAACTGCAAAACCACACTGGGATTTGTCGGGCCTACACCAGACTATTTTCAACAGATACATTTTTGTGTCACAACAGTCAGGAGACACTACTGTTTT
Organism: Phyllobates terribilis; assembly: GCF_046119375.1. Classification (NCBI taxonomy): domain Eukaryota; kingdom Metazoa; phylum Chordata; class Amphibia; order Anura; family Dendrobatidae; genus Phyllobates; species Phyllobates terribilis. The sequence goes on from NW_027362761.1 coordinate 292,012,706, forward strand.
TCTTTACGGAAAATATACCAAAACCTGAATAATAGAGATTTATTAACCGTGGGATGGCAAAACCACAGTTATTGTTTACTGGGGTATACCAGACTTTTTTAAATATATAGATTTGCGGATGAACAGTGAGAGACACACTGAAACTGTGTTTTTTTAGATACCAAAGGCTCAAAGCTGAATAGTACAGAGATTTGACCCGTGGAACTGCAAAACCACACTGGGATTTGTCAGGCCTACACCAGACTATTTTCAACAGATATATTTTTGTGTCACAACAGTCAGGAGACACTACTGTTTTTCTTTACGGAAAATATACGAAAACCTGCATAATAGAGATTTTTTACCGTGGGATGCCAAAACCACAGTTTTTGTTTACTTGGGTATACCAGACTTTTTTAAATATATAGATTTGCGGCTGAACAGTGAGCGACACACTCAAACTGTGTTTTTTTAGATACCAAAGGCCCAAAGTTGAATAGTACAGAGATTTGACCCGTGGAACTGCAAAACCACACTGGGATTTGTCAGGCCTACACCAGACTATTCTCAACAGATATATTTTTGTGTCACAACAGTCAGGAGACACTACTGTTTTTCTTTATGGAAAATATACGAAAACCTGAATAATAGAGTCTTTTTACCGTGGGATGGCAAAACCACAGTTATTGTTTTCTGGGGCATACCTGACTTTTTTAAATATATAGATTTGCGGCTGAACAGTGAGCGACACACTCAAACTGTTTTTCTTTTTAGATACCAAAGGCGCAAAACTGGATAGTACAGAGATTTGACCCGTGGAACTGCAAAACCACACTGGGATTTGTCGGGCCTACACATGAATATTTTCAACAGATATATTTTTGTGTCACAACAGTCAGGAGACACTACTGTTTTTCTTTACGGAAAATATACCAAAACCTGAATAATAGAGATTTTTTACCGTAGGATGGCAAAACCACAGTTATTGTTTACTGGGGTATAGCAAACTTTTTTAAATACATAGATTTGCGGCTGAACAGTGGGCGACACACTCAAACTGTGTTTTTTAAGATACCAAAGGCCCAAAACTGGATAGTACAGAGATTTGACCCGTGGAACTGCAAAACCACACTGGGATTTGTCGGGCCTACACCAGACTATTTTCAACAGATACATTTTTGTGTCACAACAGTCAGGAGACACTACTGTTTTTCTTTACGGAAAATATACCAAAACCTGAATAATAGAGATTTTTTACCGTGGGATGGCAAAACCACAGTTATTGTTTACTGGGGTAAACGAGACTTTTTTAATTATATAGATTTGCGGCTGAACAGTGAGCGACACACTCAAACTGTGTTTTTTTAGATACCAAAGGCGCAAAACTGGATAGTACAGAGATTTGACCCGTGGAACTGCAAAATCACACTGGGATTTGTCGGGCCTACACCTGAATATTTTCAACAGAGATATTTTTGTGTCACAACAGTCAGGAGACACTACTGTTTTTCTTTACGGAAAATATACCAAAACCTGAATAATAGAGATTTTTTACCGTAGGATGGCAAAACCACAGTTATTGTTTACTGGGGTACAGCAAACTTTTTTAAATACATAGATTTGCGGCTGAACAGTGGGCGACACACTCAAACTGTGTTTTTTTAGATACCAAAGGCCCAAAACTGGATAGTTCAGAGATTTGACCTGTGGAACTGCAAAACCACAATGGGATTTGTCAGGCCTAAGCCAGACTATTTTCAACAGATATATTTTTGTGTCACAACATTCAGGAGACTCTACTGATTTTCTTTACGGAAAATATACCAAAACCTGAATAATAGAGATTTTTTACTGTGGGATGGCAAAACCACAGTTATTGTTTACTTGGGTATACCAGACTTTTTTAAATATATAGATTTGCGGCTGAACAGTGAGTGACACACTCAAACTGTGTTTTTTTAGATACCAAAGGCCCCAAACTGGATAGTACAGAGATTTGACCCGTGGAACTGCAAAACCACACTGGGATTTGTCGAGCCTACACCAGACTATTTCAAACAGATATATTTTTGTGTCACAACAGTCAGGAGACACTACTGTTTCTCTTTACGGAAAATATACCAAAACCTGAATAATAGAGATTTTTTACCGTGGGATGGCAAAACCACAGTTATTGTTCACTGGAGTATACCAGAGTTTTTTAAATATATAGATTTGCGGCTGAACAGTGAGCAACACACTCAAACTGTGTTTTTTAGATACCAAAGGCCCAAAACTGGATAGTACAGAGATTTGACCCATGGAACTGCAAAACCACACTGGGATTTGTCGAGCCTACACAAGACTATTTTCAACAGATATATTTTTGTGTCACAACAGTCAGGAGACACTACTGTTTTTCTTTACGGGAAATATACCAAAACCTGAATAATAGAGATTTATTAACCGTGGGATGGCAAAACCACAGTTATTGTTAACTGGGGTATAACAGACTTTTTTAAATATATAGATTTGCGGCTGAACAGTGAGCGACACACTCAAACTCTGTTTTTCTAGATATCAAAGGCCCAAAACTGGATAGTACAGAGATTTGACCCATGGAACTGCAAAACCACACTAGGATTTGTCGGGCCTACACCAGACTATTTTCAACAGATACATTTTTGTGTCACAACAGTCAGGAGACACTACTGTTTTTCTTTACGGAAAATATACCAAAACCTGAATAATAGAGATTTTTTTACCGTGGGATGGCAAAACCACAGTTATTGCTTACTGGGGTATACCAAACTTTTTTAAATATATAGATTTGCGGCTGAACAGTGAGCGACACACTCAAACTGTGTTTTTTTAGATACTAAAGGCCCAAAGCTGAATAGTACAGAGATTTGACCCGTGGAACTGCAAAACCACACTGGGATTTGTCAGGCCTACACCAGACTATTTTCAACAGATATATTTTTGTGTCACAACAGTCAGGAGACACTACTGTTTTTCTTTATGGAAAATATACGAAAACCTGAATAATAGAGTCTTTATACCGTGGGATGGCAAAACCACAGTTATTGTTTTCTGGGGTATACCTGACTTTTTTAAATATATAGATTTGTGGCTGAACAGTGAGCGACACACTCAAACTGTTTTTCTTTTTAGATACCAAAGACCCAAAACTGGATAGTACAGAGATTTGACCTGTGGAACTACAAAACCACACTGGGATTTCTCAAGCCTACACCAGACTGTTTCCAACAGATATATTTTTGTGTCACTACAGTCAGGAGACACTACTGTTTTTCTTTACGGAAAATATACCAAAACCTGAATAATAGAGATTTTTTACCGTGGGAAGGCAAAACCACAGTTATTGTTTACTGGGGTAAACGAGACTTTTTTAAATATATAGATTTGCGGCTGAACAGTAAGCGACACACTCAAACTGTGTTTTTTTAGATACCAAAGGCGCAAAACTGGATAGTACAGAGATTTGACCCGTGGAACTGCAAAACCACACTGGGATTTGTCGGGCCTACACCTGAATATTTTCAACAGAGTTATTTTTGTGTCACAACAATCAGGAGACACTACTGTTTTTCTTTACGGAAAATATACCAAAACCTGAATAACAGAGATTTTTACCGTTAGATGGCAAAACCACAGTTATTGTTTACTGGGGTATAGCAAACTTTTTTAAATACATAGATTTGCGGATGAACAGTGAGCAACACACTCAAACTGTGTTTTTTTAGATACCAAAGGCCCAAAACTGGATAGTACAGAGATTTGACCCGTGGAACTGCAAAACCACACTGGGATTTGTCAGGCCTACACCAGACTATTTTCAACAGATACATTTTTGTGTCACAACAGTCAGGAGACACTACTGTTTTTCTTTACGGAAAATATACCAAAACCTGAATAATAGAGATTTATTAACCGTGGGATGGCAAAACCACAGTTATTGTTTACTGGGGTATACCAGACTTTTTTAAATATATAGATTTGCGGATGAACAGTGAGAGACACACTGAAACTGTGTTTTTTTAGATACCAAAGGCCCAAAGCTGAATAGTACAGAGATTTGACCCGTGGAACTGCAAAACCACACTGGGATTTGTCAGGCCTACACCAGACTATTTTCAACAGATATATTTTTGTGTCACAACAGTCAGGAGACACTACTGTTTTTCTTTACGGAAAATATACGAAAACCTGAATAATAGAGTCTTTTTACCGTGGGATGGCAAAACCACAGTTATTGTTTTCTAGGGTATACCTGACTTTTTTAAATATATAGATTTGTGGCTGAACAGTGAGCGACACACTCAAACTGTTATTTTTTTAGATACCAAAGGCCCAAAACTGGATAGTACAGAGATTTGACCCGTGGAACTACAAAACCAGACTGGGATTTGTCTAGCCTACACCAGACTATTTCCAACACATATATTTTTGTGTCACGACAGTCAGGAGACACTACTGTTTTTCTTTACGGAAAATATACCAAAACCTGAATAATAGAGATTTTTTACCGTGGGATGGCAAAACGACAGTTATTGTTTTCTGGGGTATACCTGACTTTTTTAAATATATAGATTTGTGGCTGAACAGTGAGCGATACACTCAAACTGTTTTTTTTTTTTATACCAAAGACCCAAAACTGGATAGTACAGAGATTTGACCCGTGGGACTACAAAACCACACTGGGATTTGTCTAGCCTACACCAGACTATTTCCAACAGATATATTTTTGTGTCACGACAGTCAGGAGACACTACTGTTTTTCTTTACGGAAAATATACCAAAACCTGAATAATAGAGATTTTTTACCGTGGGAAGGCAAAACCACATTTATTGTTTACTGGGGTATACCAGACTTTTTTAAATATATAGATTTGCGGCTGAACAGTGAGCAACACACTCAAACTGTGTTTTTTAGATACCAAAGGCCCAAAGCTGAATAGTACAGAGATTTGACCCGTGGAACTGCAAAACCACACTGGGATTTGTCAGGCCTACAACAGACTATTTTCAACAGATATATTTTTGTGTCACGACAGTCAGGAGACACTACTGTTTTTCTTTACGGAAAATATACCAAAACCTGAATAATAGAGATTTTTTACCGTGGGAAGGCAAAACCACATTTATTGTTTACTGGGGTAAACGAGACTTTTTTAAATATATAGATTTGCGGCTGAACAGTGAGCGACACACTCAAACTGTGTTTTTTTAGATACCAAAGGCGCAAAACTGGATAGTACAGAGATTTGACCCGTGGAACTGCAAAACCACACTGGGATTTGTAGGGCCTACACCTGAATATTTTCAACAGAGATATTTTTGTGTCACAACAGTCAGGAGACACTACTGTTTTTCTTTACGGAAAATACACCAAAACCTGAATAATAGAGATTTTTTACCGTTGGATGGCAAAACCACAGTTATTGTTTACTGGGGTATAGCAAACTTTTTTAAATACATAGATTTGCGGCTGAACAGTGGGCGACACACTCAAACTGTGTTTTTTTAGATACCAAAGGCCCAAAACTGGATAGTACAGAGATTTGACCTGTGGAACTGCAAAACCACACTGGGATTTGTCAGGCCTAAGCCAGACTATTTTCAACAGATACATTTTTGTGTCACAACATTCAGGAGACACTACTGTTTTTCTTTACGGAAAATATACCAAAACCTGAATAATAGAGATTTTTTACCGTTTGATGGCAAAACCACAGTTATTGTTTACTGGGGTATACCAGACTTTTTTAAATATATAGATTTGCGACTGAACAGTGAGCAACACACTCAAACTGTGTTTTTTTAGATACCAAAGGCCCAAAACTGGATAGTACAGAGATTTGACCCATGGAACTGCAAAACCACACTGGGATTTGTCGGGCCTACACCAGACTATTTTCAACAGATGCATTTTTGTGTCACAACAGTCAGGAGACACTACTGTTTTTCTTTACGGAAAATATACCAAAACCTGAATAATAGAGATTTTTTACTGTGGGATGGCAATACCACAGTTATTGTTTACTGGGGTATACCAGACTTTTATAAATATATATATTTGTGGCTGAACAGTGAGCGACACACTCAAACTGTGTTTTTTTAGATACCAAAAGCCCAAAGCTGAATAGTACAGAGATTTGACCCGTGGAACTGCAAAACCACACTGGGATTTGTCAGGCCTGCACCAGACTATTTTCAACAGATATATTTTTGTGTCACAACAGTCAGGAGACACTACTGTTTTTCTATATGGAAAATATACGAAAGCCAGAATAATAGAGTCTTTTTGCCGTGGGATGGCAAAACCACAGTTATTCTTTTCTGGGGTATACCTGACTTTTTTAAATATATAGATTTGTGGCTCAACAGTGAGCGACACACTCAAACTGTTTTTTTTTTTTAGATACCAAAGGCCCAAAACTGGATAGTACAGAGATTTGACCCGTGGAACTACAAAACCACACTGGGATTTGTCTAGCCTACACCAGACTATTTCCAACAGATATATTTTTGTGTCATGACAGTCAGGAGACACTACTGTTTTTCTTTACGGAAAATATACCAAAACCTGAATAATAGAGATTTTTTACCGTGGGAAGGCAAAACCACAGTTATTGTTTACTGGGGTAAACCAGACTTTTTTAAATATATAGATTTGCGGCTGAACAGTGAGCGACACACTCAAACTGTTTTTTTTAGATAGCAAATGCCCAAAACTGGATAGTACAGAGATTTGACCCGTGGAACTGCAAAACCACACTGGGATTTGTCAGGCCTAAACCAGACTATTTTCAACAGATATATTTTTGTGTCACAACAGTCAGGAGACTCTGCTGATTTTCTTTACGGAAAATATACCAAAACCTGAATAATAGAGATTTTTTACTGTGGGATGGCAATACCACAGTTATTGTTTACTGGGGTATACCAAACTTTTATAAATATATATATTTGTGGCTGAACAGTGAGCGACACACTCAAACTGTGTTTTTTTAGATACCAAAAGCCCAAAGCTGAATAGTACAGAGATTTGACCCGTGGAACTGCAAAACCACACTGGGATTTGTCAGGCCTGCACCAGACTATTTTCAACAGATATATTTTTGTGTCACAACAGTCAGGAGACACTACTGTTTTTCTATATGGAAAATATACGAAAGCCAGAATAATAGAGTCTTTTTGCCGTGGGATGGCAAAACCACAGTTATTCTTTTCTGGGGTATACCTGACTTTTTTAAATATATAGATTTGTGGCTCAACAGTGAGCGACACACTCAAACTGTTTTTTTTTTTTAGATACCAAAGGCCCAAAACTGGATAGTACAGAGATTTGACCCGTGGAACTACATAACCACACTGGGATTTGTCTAGCCTACACCAGACTATTTCCAACAGATATATTTTTGTGTCATGACAGTCAGGAGACACTACTGTTTTTCTTTACGGAAAATATACCAAAACCTGAATAATAGAGATTTTTTACCGTGGGAAGGCAAAACCACAGTTATTGTTTACTGGGGTAAACCAGACTTTTTTAAATATATAGATTTGCGGCTGAACAGTGAGCGACACACTCAAACTGTTTTTTTTAGATAGCAAATGCCCAAAACTGGATAGTACAGAGATTTGACCCGTGGAACTGCAAAACCACACTGGGATTTGTCAGGCCTAAACCAGACTATTTTCAACAGATATATTTTTGTGTCACAACAGTCAGGAGACTCTGCTGATTTTCTTTACGGAAAATATACCAAAACCTGAATAATAGAGATTTTTTACTGTGGGATGGCAAAACCACAGTTATTGTTTACTTGGGTATACCAGAATTTTTTAAATATATAGATTTGCGGCTGATCAGTGAGCAACACACTCAAACTGTGTTTTTTTAGATACCAAAGGCCCCAAACTGGATAGTACAGAGATTTGACCCGTGGAACTGCAAAACCACACTGGGATTTGTCGAGCCTACACCAGACTATTTTCAACAGATATATTTTTGTGTCACAGCAGTCAGGAGACACTACTGTTTTTCTTTACGGAAAATATACCAAAACCTGAATAATAGAGATTTTTTACCGTGAAATGGCAAAACCACAGTTATTGTTTACTGGGGTATACCTGACTTTTTTAAATATATAGATTTGCGGCTGAACAGTGAGCGACACACTCAAACTGTGTTTTTTAGATATCAAAGGCCCAAAACTGGATAGTACAGAGATTTGACCCGTGAAACTGCAAAACCACACTGGGATTTGTCGGGCCTACACCAGACTATTTTCAACACATACATTTTTGTGTCACAACAATCAGGAGACACTACTGTTTTTCTTTACAGAAAATATACCAAAACCTGAATAATAGAGATTTTTTACCGTGGGATGGCAAAACCACAGTTATTGTTTACTGGGTTATACCAGACTTTTTTAAATATAAAGATTTGCAGCTGAACAGTGAGCGACACACTCAAACTGTGTTTTTTTAGATACCAAAGGCCCAAAACTGGATAGTACAGAGATTTGACCCGTGGAACTGCAAAACCACACTGGGATTTGTCGAGCCTACACCAGACTATTTTCAACAGATATATTTTTGTGTCACAACAGTCAGGAGAAAATACTGTTTTTCTTTACGGAAAATATACCAAAACCTGAATAATAGAGATTTATTAACCGTGGGATGGCAAAACCACATTTATTGTTTACTGGGGTATACCAGACTTTTTTAAATATATAGATTTGCGGCTGAACAGTTAGCGACACACTCAAACTGTTTTTTTTTTAGATAAAAATGGCCCCAAAGTGGATAATACAGAGGTTTGAACCGTGGAAGTGCAAAACAACACTTCTGTTTCTCTAGCCTACACCTGACTATTTTCAACAGATATATTTTTGTGTCACAACAGTCAGGAGACACTAATGTTTTTCTTTACGGAAAATATACCAAAACCTGAATAATAGAGATTTTTTACTGTGGGAAGGCAAAACCACAGTTATTGTTTACTGGGGTAAACCAGACTTTTTTTAAATATATAGATTTGCGGCTGAACAGTGAGCGACACACTCAAACTGTGTTTTTTTAGATACCAAAGGTGCAAAACTGGATAGTACAGAGATTTGAACCGTGGAACTGCAAAACCACACTGGGATTTGTCGGGCCTACACCTGAATATTTTCAACAGATATATTTTTGTGTCACAACAGTCAGGAGACACTACTGTTTTTCTTTAAGGAAAATATACCAAAACCTGAATAATATAGATTTTTTACCGTAGGATGGCAAAACCACAGTTATTGTTTACTGGGGTATACCAGACTTTTTTAAATATATAGATTTGCGGCTGAACAGTGAGCGACACACTCAAACTGTGTTTTTCTAGATACCAAAGGCCCAAAACTGGACAGAACAGAGATTTGACCCGTGGAACTGCAAAACCACACTAGGATTTGTCGGGCCTACACCAGACTATTTTCAACAGATACATTTTTGTGTCACAACAGTCAGGAGACACTGCTGTTTTTCTTTACGGAAAATATACCAAAACCTGAATAATAGAGATTTTTTTACCGTAGGATTGCAAAACCATAGTTATTGTTTACTGGGGTATACCAGACTTTTTTAAATATATAGATTTGCGGCTGAACAGTGAGCGACACACTCAAACTGTGTTTTTTTAGATACTAAAGGCCCAAAGCTGAATAGTACAGAGATTTGACCCGTGGAACTGCAAAACCGCACTGGGATTTGTCAGGCCTACACCAGACTATTTTCAACAGATATATTTTTGTGTCACAACAGTCAGGAGACACTACTGTTTTTCTTTACGGAAAATATACCAAAACCTGAATAATAGAGATTTTTTACCGTGGGATGGCAAAACCACAGTTATTGTTTACTGGGGTATACCAGACTTTTTTAAATAGATAGATTTGCGGCTGAACAGTGAGCGACGCACTCAAACTGTGTTTTTTTAGATACCAAAGGCCCAAAACTGGATAGTACAGAGATTTGACCCATGGAACTGCAAAACCACACTGGGATTTGTCAGGCCTAAACCAGACTATTTTCAACAGATATATTTTTGTGTCACAACAGTCAGGAGACTCTACTGTTTTTCTTTACGGAAAATATACCAAAACCTGAATAATAGCGATTTTTTACCGTGGGATGGCAAAACCACTTATTGTTTACTGGGGTATACCAGACTTTTTTAAATATATAGATTTGCGGCTGAACAGTGAGCGACACACTCAAACTGGGTTTTTTTTAGATACCAAAGGCCCAAAACTGGATAGTACAGAGATTTGACCCGTGGAACTGTATAACCACACTGGGATTTGTTGAGCCTATACCAGACTATTTTCAACAGATATATTTTTGTGTCACAACAGTCAGGAGACACTACTGTTTTTCTTTACGGAAAATATACCAAAACCTGAATAATAGAGATTTTTTACCGTGGGATGGCAAAACCACAGTTATCGTTTACTGGGGTATACCAGATTTTTTAAATAGATAGATTTGCGGCTGAACAGTGAGCGACGCACTCAAACTGTGTTTTTTTAGATACCAAAGGCCCAAAACTGGATAGTACAGAGATTTGACCCATGGAACTGCAAAACCACACTGGGATTTGTCAGGCCTAAACCAGACTATTTTCAACAGATATATTTTTGTGTCACAACAGTCAGGAGACTCTACTGTTTTTCTTTACGGAAAATATACCAAAACCTGAATAATAGAGAATTTTTACTGTGGGATGGCAAAACCACAGTTATTGTTTACTTGGGTATACCAGACTTTTTTAAATATATAGATTTGCGGCCGAACAGTGAGCGACACACTCAAACTGTGTTTTTTTAGATACCAAAGGCCCCAAACTGGATAGTACAGAGATTTGACCCGTGGAACTGCAAAACCACACTGGGATTTGTCGAGCCTACACCAGACTATTTTCAACAGATATATTTTTGTGTCACAGCAGTCAGGAGACACTACTGTTTTTCTTTACGGAAAATATACCAAAACCTGAATAATAGAGATTTTTTACCGTGAAATGGCAAAACCACAGTTATTGTTTACTGGGGTATACCTGACTTTTTTAAATATATAGATTTGCGGCTGAACAGTGAGCGACACACTCAAACTGTGTTTTTTAGATATCAAAGGCCCAAAACTGGATAGTACAGAGATTTGACCCGTGAAACTGCAAAACCACACTGGGATTTGTCGGGCCTACACCAGACTATTTTCAACACATACATTTTTGTGTCACAACAATCAGTAGACACTACTGTTTTTCTTTACAGAAAATATACCAAAACCTGAATAATAGAGATTTTTTACCGTGGGATGGCAAAACCACAGTTATTGTTTACTGGGTTATACCAGACTTTTTTAAATATAAAGATTTGCAGCTGAACAGTGAGCGACACACTCAAACTGTGTTTTTTTAGATACCAAAGGCCCAAAACTGGATAGTACAGAGATTTGACCCGTGGAACTGCAAAACCACACTGGGATTTGTCGAGCCTACACCAGACTATTTTCAACAGATATATTTTTGTGTCACAACAGTCAGGAGAAAATACTGTTTTTCTTTACGGAAAATATACCAAAACCTGAATAATAGAGATTTATTAACCGTGGGATGGCAAAACCACATTTATTGTTTACTGGGGTATACCAGACTTTTTTAAATATATAGATTTGCGGCTGAACAGTTAGCGACACACTCAAACTGTTTTTTTTTTAGATAAAAATGGCCCCAAAGTGGATAATACAGAGGTTTGAACCGTGGAAGTGCAAAACAACACTTCTGTTTCTCTAGCCTACACCTGACTATTTTCAACAGATATATTTTTGTGTCACAACAGTCAGGAGACACTAATGTTTTTCTTTACGGAAAATATACCAAAACCTGAATAATAGAGATTTTTTACTGTGGGAAGGCAAAACCACAGTTATTGTTTACTGGGGTAAACCAGACTTTTTTTAAATATATAGATTTGCGGCTGAACAGTGAGCGACACACTCAAACTGTGTTTTTTTAGATACCAAAGGTGCAAAACTGGATAGTACAGAGATTTGAACCGTGGAACTGCAAAACCACACTGGGATTTGTCGGGCCTACACCTGAATATTTTCAACAGATATATTTTTGTGTCACAACAGTCAGGAGACACTACTGTTTTTCTTTACGGAAAATATACCAAAACCTGAATAATAGAGATTTTTTACCGTAGGATGGCAAAACCACAGTTATTGTTTACTGGGGTATACCAGACTTTTTTAAATATATAGATTTGCGGCTGAACAGTGAGCGACACACTCAAACTGTGTTTTTCTAGATACCAAAGGCCCAAAACTGGACAGAACAGAGATTTGACCCGTGGAACTGCAAAACCACACTAGGATTTGTCGGGCCTACACCAGACTATTTTCAACAGATACATTTTTGTGTCACAACAGTCAGGAGACACTGCTATTTTTCTTTACGGAAAATATACCAAAACCTGAATAATAGAGATTTTTTTACCGTAGGATTGCAAAACCATAGTTATTGTTTACTGGGGTATACCAGACTTTTTTAAATATATAGATTTGCGGCTGAACAGTGAGCGACACACTCAAACTGTGTTTTTTTAGATACTAAAGGCCCAAAGCTGAATAGTACAGAGATTTGACCCGTGGAACTGCAAAACCGCACTGGGATTTGTCAGACCTACACCAGACTATTTTCAACAGATATATTTTTGTGTCACAACAGTCAGGAGACACTACTGTTTTTCTTTACGGAAAATATACCAAAACCTGAATAATAGAGATTTTTTACCGTGGGATGGCAAAACCACAGTTATTGTTTACTGGGGTATACCAGACTTTTTTAAATAGATAGATTTGCGGCTGAACAGTGAGCGACGCACTCAAACTGTGTTTTTTTAGATACCAAAGGCCCAAAACTGGATAGTACAGAGATTTGACCCATGGAACTGCAAAACCACACTGGGATTTGTCAGGCCTAAACCAGACTATTTTCAACAGATATATTTTTGTGTCACAACAGTCAGGAGACTCTACTGTTTTTCTTTACGGAAAATATACCAAAACCTGAATAATAGAGAATTTTTACTGTGGGATGGCAAAACCACAGTTATTGTTTACTTGGGTATACCAGACTTTTTTAAATATATAGATTTGCGGCCGAACAGTGAGCGACACACTCAAACTGTGTTTTTTTAGATACCAAAGGCCCAAAACTGGATAGTACAGAGATTTGACCTGTGGAACTGCAAAACCACATTGGGATTTGTCGGGCCTACACCAGACTATTTTCAACAGATATATTTTTGTATCACAACAGTCAGGAGACACTACTGTTTTTCTTTGCGGAAAATATACCAAAACCTGAATAATAGCGATTTTTTACCGTGGGATGGCAAAACCACTTATTGTTTACTGGGGTATACCAGACTTTTTTAAATATATAGATTTGCGGCTGAACAGTGAGCGACACACTCAAACTGGGTTTTTTTTAGATACCAAAGGCCCAAAACTGGATAGTACAGAGATTTGACCCGTGGAACTGTATAACCACACTGGGATTTGTTGAGCCTACACCAGACTATTTTCAACAGATATATTTTTGTGTCACAACAGTCAGGAGACACTACTGTTTTTCTTTACGGAAAATATACCAAAACCTGAATAATAGAGAGTTTTTACCGTGGGATGGCAAAACCACAGTTATTGTTTACTGGGGTATACCAGACTTTTTTAAATAGATAGATTTGCGGCTGAACAGTTAGCGACACAGTCAAGCTGTGTTTTTTTAGGTACCAAAGGCCCAAAACTGGATAGTACAGAGATTTGACCCGTGGAACTGGAAAACCACACTGGGATTTGTCGGGCCTACACCAGACTATTTTCATCAGATATATTTTTGTGTCACAGCAGTCAGGAGACACTACTGTTTTTCTTTACGGAAAATATACCAAAACCTGAATAATAGAGATTTTTTACTGTGGGATGGCAAAACCACAGTTATTGTTTACTGGGGTATACGAGACTTTTTTAAATAAATATATTTGCGGCTGAACAGTGAGCGACACACTCAAACTGTTTTTTTTTTAGATAAAAATGGCCCCAAAGTGGATAATACAGAGGTTTGAACCGTGGAAGTGCAAAACAACACTTCTGTTTCTCTAGCCTACACCTGACTATTTTCAACAGATATTTTTTTGTGTCACAACAGTCAGGAGACACTACTGTTTTTCTTTACGGAAAATATACCAAAACCTGAATAATAGAGATTTTTTACCGTGGGATGGCAAAACCACAGTTATTGTTTACTGGGTATACCAGACTTTTTTAAATATATAGATTGAGGCTGAACAGTGAGCGACACACTCAAACTGTGTTTTTTTAGATACCAAAGGCCCAAAGCTGAATAGTACAGAGATTTGACCCGTGGAACTGCAAAACCACACTGGGATTTGTCAGGCCTACACCACACTATTTTCAACAGATATATTTTTGTGTCATAACAGTCAGGAGACCCTACTGTTTTTCTATACGGAAAATATACGAAAACCTGAATAATAGAGTCTTTTTACCGTGGGATGGCAAAACCACAGTTATTGTTTTCTGGGGTATACCTGACTTTTTTAAATATATAGATTTGTGGCTGAACAGTGAGCGACACACTCAAACTGTTTTTTCTTTTAGATACCAAAGGCCCAAAACTGGATAGTACAGAGATTTGACCCGTGGGACTACAAAACCACACTGGGATTTGTCTAGCCTACACCATACTATTTCCAACAGATATATCTTTGTGTCACCACAGTCAGGAGACACTACTGTTTTTATTTACGGAAAATATAACAAAACCTGAATAATAGAGATTTTTTACCATGGGAAGGCAAAACCACAGTTATTGTTTACTGGGGTAAACCAGACTTTTTTAAATATATAGATTTGCGGCTGAACAGTGAGCGACACACTCAAACTGTTTTTTTTTTAGATACCAAAGGCCCAAAACTGGATAGTACAGAGATTTGACCCGTGGAACTGTATAACCACTCTGGGATTTGTTGAGCCTACACCAGACTATTTTCAACAGATATATTTTTGTGTCTCAACAGTCAGGAGACACTACTGTTTTTCTTTACGGAAAATATACCAAAACCTGAATAATAGAGATTTTTTACCGTGGGATGGCAAAACCACAGTTATGGTTTACTGGGGTATATCAGATTTTTTAAATAGATAGATTTGCGGCTGAACAGTGAGCGACGCACTCAAACTGTGTTTTTTTAGATACCAAAGGCCCAAAACTGGATAGTACAGAGATTTGACCCATGGAACTGCAAAACCACACTGGGATTTGTCAGGCCTAAACCAGACTATTTTCAACAGATATATTTTTGTGTCACAACAGTCAGGAGACTCTACTGTTTTTCTTTACGGAAAATATACCAAAACCTGAATAATAGAGAATTTTTACTGTGGGATGGCAAAACCACAGTTATTGTTTACTTGGGTATACCAGACTTTTTTAAATATATAGATTTGCGGCCGAACAGTGAGCGACACACTCAAACTGTGTTTTTTTAGATACCAAAGGCCCAAAACTGGATAGTACAGAGATTTGACCTGTGGAACTGCAAAACCACATTGGGATTTGTCGGGCCTACACCAGACTATTTTCAACAGATATATTTTTGTATCACAACAGTCAGGAGACACTACTGTTTTTCTTTGCGGAAAATATACCAAAACCTGAATAATAGCGATTTTTTACCGTGGGATGGCAAAACCACTTATTGTTTACTGGGGTATACCAGACTTTTTTAAATATATAGATTTGCGGCTGAACAGTGAGCGACACACTCAAACTGGGTTTTTTTTAGATACCAAAGGCCCAAAACTGGATAGTACAGAGATTTGACCCGTGGAACTGTATAACCACACTGGGATTTGTTGAGCCTACACCAGACTATTTTCAACAGATATATTTTTGTGTCACAACAGTCAGGAGACACTACTGTTTTTCTTTACGGAAAATATAGAAAAACCTGAATAATAGAGAGTTTTTACCGTGGGATGGCAAAACCACAGTTATTGTTTACTGGGGTATACCAGACTTTTTTAAATAGATAGATTTGCGGCTGAACAGTTAGCGACACAGTCAAGCTGTGTTTTTTTAGGTACCAAAGGCCCAAAACTGGATATTACAGAGATTTGACCCGTGGAACTGGAAAACCACACTGGGATTTGTCGGGCCTACACCAGACTATTTTCATCAGATATATTTTTGTGTCACAGCAGTCAGGAGACACTACTGTTTTTCTTTACGGAAAATATACCAAAACCTGAATAATAGAGATTTTTTACTGTGGGATGGCAAAACCACAGTTATTGTTTACTGGGGTATACGAGACTTTTTTAAATAAATATATTTGCGGCTGAACAGTGAGCGACACACTCAAACTGTTTTTTTTTTAGATAAAAATGGCCCCAAAGTGGATAATACAGAGGTTTGAACCGTGGAAGTGCAAAACAACACTTCTGTTTCTCTAGCCTACACCTGACTATTTTCAACAGATATTTTTTTGTGTCACAACAGTCAGGAGACACTACTGTTTTTCTTTACGGAAAATATACCAAAACCTGAATAATAGAGATTTTTTACCGTGGGATGGCAAAACCACAGTTATTGTTTACTGGGTATACCAGACTTTTTTAAATATATAGATTGAGGCTGAACAGTGAGCGACACACTCAAACTGTGTTTTTTTAGATACCAAAGGCCCAAAGCTGAATAGTACAGAGATTTGACCCGTGGAACTGCAAAACCACACTGGGATTTGTCAGGCCTACACCACACTATTTTCAACAGATATATTTTTGTGTCATAACAGTCAGGAGACCCTACTGTTTTTCTATACGGAAAATATACGAAAACCTGAATAATAGAGTCTTTTTACCGTGGGATGGCAAAACCACAGTTATTGTTTTCTGGGGTATACCTGACTTTTTTAAATATATAGATTTGTGGCTGAACAGTGAGCGACACACTCAAACTGTTTTTTCTTTTAGATACCAAAGGCCCAAAACTGGATAGTACAGAGATTTGACCCGTGGGACTACAAAACCACACTGGGATTTGTCTAGCCTACACCATACTATTTCCAACAGATATATCTTTGTGTCACCACAGTCAGGAGACACTACTGTTTTTATTTACGGAAAATATAACAAAACCTGAATAATAGAGATTTTTTACCATGGGAAGGCAAAACCACAGTTATTGTTTACTGGGGTAAACCAGACTTTTTTAAATATATAGATTTGCGGCTGAACAGTGAGCGACACACTTAAACTGTTTTTTTTTTAGATACCAAAGGCCCAAAACTGGATAGTACAGAGATTTGACCCGTGGAACTGTATAACCACTCTGGGATTTGTTGAGCCTACACCAGACTATTTTCAACAGATATATTTTTGTGTCTCAACAGTCAGGAGACACTACTGTTTTTCTTTACGGAAAATATACCAAAACCTGAATAATAGAGATTTTTTACCGTGGGATGGCAAAACCACAGTTATGGTTTACTGGGGTATACCAGATTTTTTAAATAGATAGATTTGCGGCTGAACAGTGAGCGACGCACTCAAACTGTGTTTTTTTAGATACCAAAGGCCCAAAACTGGATAGTACAGAGATTTGACCCATGGAACTGCAAAACCACACTGGGATTTGTCAGGCCTAAACCAGACTATTTTCAACAGATATATTTTTGTGTCACAACAGTCAGGAGACTCTACTGTTTTTCTTTACGGAAAATATACCAAAACCTGAATAATAGAGAATTTTTACTGTGGGATGGCAAAACCACAGTTATTGTTTACTTGGGTATACCAGACTTTTTTAAATATATAGATTTGCGGCCGAACAGTGAGCGACACACTCAAACTGTGTTTTTTTAGATACCAAAGGCCCAAAACTGGATAGTACAGAGATTTGACCTGTGGAACTGCAAAACCACATTGGGATTTGTCGGGCCTACACCAGACTATTTTCAACAGATATATTTTTGTATCACAACAGTCAGGAGACACTACTGTTTTTCTTTGCGGAAAATATACCAAAACCTGAATAATAGCGATTTTTTACCGTGGGATGGCAAAACCACTTATTGTTTACTGGGGTATACCAGACTTTTTTAAATATATAGATTTGCGGCTGAACAGTGAGCGACACACTCAAACTGGGTTTTTTTTAGATACCAAAGGCCCAAAACTGGATAGTACAGAGATTTGACCCGTGGAACTGTATAACCACACTGGGATTTGTTGAGCCTACACCAGACTATTTTCAACAGATATATTTTTGTGTCACAACAGTCAGGAGACACTACTGTTTTTCTTTACGGAAAATATAGAAAAACCTGAATAATAGAGAGTTTTTACCGTGGGATGGCAAAACCACAGTTATTGTTTACTGGGGTATACCAGACTTTTTTAAATAGATAGATTTGCTGCTGAACAGTTAGCGACACAGTCAAGCTGTGTTTTTTTAGGTACCAAAGGCCCAAAACTGAAAAGTACAGAGATTTGACCCGTGGAACTGGAAAACCACATTGGAATTTGTCGGGCCTACACCAGACTATTTTCATCAGATATATTTTTGTGTCACAGCAGTCAGGAGACACTACTGTTTTTCTTTATGGAAAATATACCAAAACCTGAATAATAGAGATTTTTTAATGTGGGATGGCAAAACCACAGTTATTGTTTACTGGGGTATACGAGACTTTTTTAAATATATATATTTGCGGCTGAACAGTGAGCGACACACTCAAACTGTTTTTTTTTTAGATAAAAATGGCCCCAAAGTGGATAATACAGAGGTTTGAACCGTGGAAGTGCAAAACAACACTTCTGTTTCTCTAGCCTACACCTGACTATTTTCAACAGATATATTTTTGTGTCACAACAGTCAGGAGACACTACTGCTTTTCTTTACAGAAAATATACCAAAACCTGAATAATAAAGATTTTTTACCGTGGGATGGCAAAATCACAGTTATTGTTTACTGGGGTATGCCAGGCTTTTTTAAATATACAGATTTGCAGCTGAACAGTGAGCGACACACTCAAACTGTGTTTGTTTAGATACCAAAGGCCCAAAACTGGATAGTACAGAGATTTGACCCGTGGAACTGCAAAACCACACTGGGATTTTTCGGGCCTACACATGACTATTTTCAACAGATATATTTTTGTGTCACAACAGTCAGGAGACACTACTGTTTTTCTTTACGGAAAATATACCAAAACCTGAATAATAGAGATTTTTTACCGTGGGATGGCAAAACCACAGTTATTGTCTACTGGGGTATACCAGACTTTTTTAAATAGATTTATTTGCGGCTGAACAGTGAGCGACACACTCAAACTGTTTTTTTTTTAGATACAAATGGCCCAAAAGTGGATAATACAGAGGTTTGAACCGTGGAAGTGCAAAACAACACTTCTGTTTCTCTAGCCTACACCTGACTATTTTCAACAGATATATTTGTGTCTGAAAAATCAGAGACACGCTTTTTTTTGGGGGGGGGGCACCAAAAGGTTAATAAGATGGTTATTTGAACAGTGTGAAGGAGGAAAAAAAAAAGAGGATTTAGATGAAAAAAAAAGGATTTTTCCTGTCCCCTGAGACCTGGAGCTAAGTCCAGCAATTTCAGCAACAGGAGCAGCACACAGGACTGCAATGCAGCGTTTGCTGGTATAACCACTGCGTCTCCTATACAGCCTGCCTGATATCTGGGATGGATATTAGTCCTGAGAAGGACGGTTTGTTTGATCTGGCAGCCTTTACAGACCCTACACTAACTATTTCACAGTTTATATCTCTCCCTAAATCAGCAGCGCTGTTCCTACACTGTCTGATCCGGAGCGACTGTGTCCAAGAAGGCGGCGCCCGGTTTTAAATACTCGGGGTGATGCTGTGCGGCCAGCCAATCACTGTAATGCCCACAACCAACATGGCTGTGGCATTACAGTGACTTGCTGGCAATCCCTGCATGTTGATTGGCTCTGTAAAGAGCGCCAAACATGCAGGGTGTAGACCCGAGCTCCCGCCCGAGTAACCCTGAAATGCTCGGTGCTCGCCAAACATCCCGAGTAGCGTGATGCTCGGGCGAGTACCGAGCAGTGTCGAGCATGTTCGCTCAACACTAGTTATAAGCTTTTATTTACATAACATGGATAAGCGACATAACTTCTATCATGGAGTATATATTAAACTGCACTTGCAGTTTTTATGCTGGGCCCTAAGTCTTTAATCTTTTCCTACCATTATTTTTTCTATTATCTTTCCATCATCTTGGATATATGATGGCTTTTTTATGTTCAAGTTGTAGTTTTTAATGCCACTGTTTAGTTTACCATATAAGATCTGGATGTTTTACCAAAACAATCTTTCAAAAAAAAAAAAAATTGGTTTGTGTCACCATAATCTGAAAGCCATCGTTTTTTTTATTTTTCCACTGAAGGAGCTAAGTAATGGCTTGTTTTTGCAGAGCTACTGTTTTTATTTGTACCATGTTGGGTACATACTACTTTTTGATTGCTTTTTATTCAATTTTTTTGGGGGAGAGAGAATGACCAAATAACAGCAGGATAAATGAAGTAGTATTTTGATATCTCAGTCTTTCATGGATGCAGTGATGCTCATATTTTTTCACATTTCTATTAACAAAAATGAAAAAGAAGGTGATTAACATTGCTATATTTAATGGGTTACATAGTGTTAAATAGCAGGTGCGAGGGCATAATAGACATGCAATGTGGGTAGAAATATGGGCATTCATTAGGTTCCTGACTGCCATGATAATCCATTGACATCCAATAAAAAGGCTGAGTTGGGTAGAGAGATCAATAGTGGATGAAGACAGCTCCCCTTTTGCATCTCCCCCTGCAGTGACCTCCTTTTTATTTTCTAAGTCTCAAAGCGTGCCCATAATACTCTACACACTATCAAAGCCAAAAGATTAGATTAATGTTTATGTAAAGCAAATCTATAAAATACAATATAAAATTCTGTTTACAACTCATATAAGCTACTCAGGCAAATGATTGCTCTTATTATTGAAATTGCATAATTATACTTAAAATTAAAGTTTTAATATTCAGTTTGAATTAGGAAAATATATGTGATACTTTCCTGCTTTTGTCACAAATAGTCTCTACATATCTTCCTGTATTTCCCTAATAAAGAGTAAGGCTGACTATATAAGAATACGATTAATTGAAATCCTTTTTGTTTTGAGCATTTTCTAGTTCTCATATTTGACTTGATTCTCTAAATTATAAAAATTTGAATGATTAATTTTTATGATGGGATATATCTTTGTTGATGTTTAACATACATTTGTGTATGGTACAAAAGAACTGATACAATAATGTCTTTTTTTTTTAATAAGGAAGATATCAGAGATTGCTGAATTGTGACCATATCTTTATATTTTCAAGATATTGTCCAAAAGAGCTTTCAGCCAAGATTTATTTCACTGGGTTATTTAAAGATAGGAAGGAAATGAGGACCGTTATATCCTAAACTGCTCTTAGATAAGATGAATCTAGATTGAGACCAGCGTGTGTCTAAAGATGACATTAGTGTCTTTTATTTCCACAAATGAGGAAATTAAATAACAGTGAGCAGAAATTATCTTATTATATGCATTGAAAAAATAATGCCATTTTCACCTAATGTAACTTAACTATTCGCCACAAGCAAGTATCATACTGGGTTCTGAATGAATTAGAAAAGCCAATCTTCTATGTGGCATAGAATTAATAACGAAGCACGTCAAGCAGTCTGCTGTTATTTCTTTATATATGTGTATTGCTACAAAGCCAGTCTGACTCAACCATTTAATATTTGACCCCAAACTTGCATGAAGAGGGGTACTTGGTCATTCGAAATAGTAGATAATGAATTTTCTTCCAAAGTCACTGTCAATACTATGATAATGTAAGATGAAAGGCCAGAACTTTTGATCTCATACTTTGATTGATTCTACGTTTTCAAATTTGCTTTTGTAACAATAATTGAAGTATAATAACATTCACTTTTGGTTTCTATATATAGCAATAAAAAAAGCTGGAGACCCCTTGTGCTACGTTTGTTGGCTGTTATTCCTTTCTTCCCCTCCAAGTTTCCACATCCTTCTCCTAATTTCCACCCTCCCCCTTATTTCTTCTTTTTTCCAATATTAGCTATTATAAAAAATTTCAATAAAAATAACTTATCAAAATAGTAAATAATATTATATTATAATAAAAACAATGCATTTTAAGTGCAATAATGCTCTGATTAGTGCTATATCTACTTTAAGAAGATTACTTTAATGTGTTTACAATTTTAGTCCTATCATTTAAGGTTTAGACAGAGTACGGGTTATTACCATTAACCATAATGTAACAGGCGTGCCTTCAAAACTGGTGTTAATTTACTACGTTATTCTGAAGAGGTTCATGAGATATTTTACTCATTTGGTATGAGCAGAAAAATCATATTCACTATTGTTATGGGGACGGTTGCAAACAACATTAATATAATGGAACGCAACCAACCCCGGGGTCCGCGATGCAGCCTGGTGGACTGCTGCCGAACACTTTCCGGGTGAAAAGGAAAGCATCCAACTTAAATGATAAACCCTTCCGTGTTACTGCACACAGGAACGGGTATAGCGGTTCGATCTATCTCCGTTAACTGCATGGGAGATGAGCGGTAAAAAACTATCTGTAGTCTTGTTACAGCACAGGGACTACACTGGCGGTGCTAGGATGCGTGTGTGACTATGCCGACGGGTACACGTGCCTCCAGCCGGCGTGCTATCAGACTGAAGGGTACTACTCCACGTGGCTGACAGGCGATAACCGTGGATAGGACGTCTGCAGGCTGCTCGGGGTGTTAGGCGACCCCTTTGGCAGAGCCAGACTGCTAGACGAAGCTACCTGCCTATTTCCACTAGCCTGCCTATTTCCACTACACCTGCCTATGGAAACTACACGTGGAACACAGTCGTCCACACAACAGCATCACTGCTCAATGATCAGAGCGCGCCGCCATGTTGTGGGTGGGCCTTTTAAAGACTAAGCCCTGCCCACCGTCGTGCCATTGGTGACGCCACCCGTGGACCAATCAGGCGGTGCCAGGTCACTGGGTCAGGTGGTTGCCAAACCACCAATCACGGTCCGCCAGGTCACGGGCATGCTCAGTACCGAGAATCCTGGACTTAGACTCCAACAGCCCTGTCACTCTCCACAACCTATGCTTAACATTGCTAGGCACAAGTACCCAACAGACAATCTGTACATCTCGTGGATCAGCTAGGCATTGGGGCTGATGATGATGCTGAGCAGCATCATCCCTGGCTGGACCAGAATGGGGGACCACAGAAGGTTCCGGACCTATTTCGAATCCAGAAACCACCCGACGCCTAACATTATCCCCCCTTCTAACATCCCCTTCCACTTGATGCTCTTTTCCCTCAACAAGCAGGGGAGCATGAATGTTGTCCACCGGTTCACAGAGAAGATCCTCAGATCCGTGACCCCTCCGGTGTACAGGGTACCCTTTTTCCCACAAACCATCTTAGACCCCATAAGAGCCTGCAGCTCGAGATTATCACCCCTGGTGTCTGTAGCAGGTTGGGGTTCAGCGAGTTTTGATAGGTGAACGGGTCTAAGGAGCGACACATGGAAAGTGTCACGACTCCTCAGGTGTCGTGGTAACTATAACCGGTACATTGCAGAGTTTACTTGGGCCAAAATTTTGAAAGGACCAATAAAGCTGTGGGCAAACTTAGCAGATTCCCCGCATACTTTAATATTGCGAGCCGTGAGCCACACTCTGTCGCCCGGATAGAGTACGGGAGCAGAACGACGAAGAGTGTCAACCGACTCTCTATCTGTGGAGTTCGCCACAGGTAACGAGTGGAGAAGGCCAGCCGGACTTTGACGGGATGATTTATCTCTCGCACAGAAGGCACACGCAAGAACATATTCCTTAACGTCCTGGCGCCACCAGGGCCACCAATAGGACCGTTGGAGGGACCTTGTGGTACGTTTGACCCCAAGATGGGCTCCGATCTTAGGGGCATGAGCCCAGGAGAGGACCTCATTTTGTAGATTAGGGGGAACGAACGTCCTCCCTAAAGGAACCTGGTTATTTTTTACATAATCTGACAAGACCTGGGTCTCGGGGACAGACAGAGGATCTGTGCCGAAAGCCACATCGGTAGAAGGGTCAGAGACTACCCTCCGGGAGACTGTAACCATACACTGAGACACTCAATTCCCACTCCAGGAAGAAATCTCCCTCGTATTCCAGTCAATGTGTGGAGTGTGACAGCGTAACCATGGAAGGCCCAATAACACCTCATCTAATCCACTGGGAATAATAAGAAAGGAGATAACCTCCCGGTGACCCTGAGGAAATGACATGGTGAGGGGAATCGACTGGTGGGTGATTTGCGTGTCCAGGAGTGAACCGTTGACTACCCTGATGTTCATTGGTCTTGGCAGTAACTCTATAGGGATGGCATGCCTCTGGGCAAATATAGATGACAAAAATTGCCATGGGCGCCAGAATCCACCCACGCCTTGGCAGTAACCGCAGTTGTTGTGAAGGATAATGTCACCTTATACAATAATTTGAAGGAAGAAGCCCCAGAATCTAACACACCTCCTCCAACGGTGGTTAGACACACTCGTTTACCCGACTGCTTGGAACCCTTATTTACAGGGGACTCCAAGAGATGTGCAGGTCGGGAATGAGGAGAGCTAGACTCTGTTCGGGATATAAACACAGCCTCAGGCTCCAGGTCGGGAGTCTCGGGTTTGGAAATGGGCCTCGAGAAGGATGGTGCCAACCGATACTGAGGTCTGGCGACCTCCAGCTCTAACTTGTGTTCTGCATGACGCAAATCTATTCGGTTAGCGAGAGAGATTAACTCCTCCAGGGAGGTTGGAATCGCTCTGGTAGATAGAGCATTTTTAATATGCCCAGCCAGACCCTTCCAGAACACCGGGATTAAAGACCGCTCAGACCAATCCAATTCAGCCGCTAAGGTTCTGAATTGGACGGCATAGTGGCTTGTGGTGGCCGAACCCTGGATCAGTGCAAGAAGCTTAAGAGCCGTATCATGCGTGACCTGAGGACCAAGGAATACACTCTTTAGGGCTTTAAGAAAGAGACCCGCATTAGCCACTACCGGGTCATTGCGCTGCCACAGAGGAGTAGCCCACTAGAGAGCCCTGTGGGAGAGTAACGAGATGACATAACCCACTTTGGCTCTTTCGGAGGGTAACCGTGCCTCCATCATCTCCAAGTGAATGGAGCATAAATTAATAAAACCCCTGCAGGATTTACTGTCCCCGAAAATTTTTCCGGGAGAGCAAAACGGGGTAATGGGGCAGTTGCAGCTGCCGCACCATTTACCGCAGCCTTGTTAACCGGATTGGCTGCTTGAGAGGCCGCCTGGATAGCTACTGCAGTGATATCAGCTACCGGGTCAGCTTGTTCCAGAGTCCTAATTCTGGCCTCAAGTTGCTGTATATAGCGCTGCAGTTGCTGCTTGTCAGCCATGTTCGGCAAGACCCTGGCACTCTGATACTGTTATGGGAATGGTTGCAAACAACAGGTTCATGAGATATTTTACTCATTTGGTATGAGCAGAAAAATCATATTCACTATTGTTATGGGACGGTTGCAAACAACATTAATATAATGGAACGCAACTGACCCCGGGGTCCGCGATGCAGCCTGGTAGACTGCTGCCGAACACTTTCCGGGTGAAAAGGAAAGCATCCAACTTAAATGATAAACCCTTCCGTGTTACTGCACACAGGATCGGGTATAGCGGTTCGCTCTATCTCCGTTAACTGCACGGGAGATGAGCGGTAAAAAACTATCTGTAGTCTTGTTACAGCACAGGGACTACACTGGCGGCGCTAGGATGCATGTGGAATTTTGCCGACAGGTACACGTGCCTCCATCCGGCATGCTACCAGACTGAAGGGTACTACTCCACGTGGCTGACAGGTGATAATCATGGATAGGACGTCTGCAGGCTGCTCGGGGTGTTAGGCGACCCCTTTGGCAGAGCCAGACTGCTAGACGAAGCTACCTGCCTATTTCCACTAGCCTGCCTATTTCCACTACACATGCCTATGGAAACTACACGTGGAACACAGTCTTACACACAACAGCATTACTGCTCAATAATCAGAGTGCGCCGCCATGTTTGTGGGTGGGCCTTTTAAAGACAAAGCCATGCCCACCATCACGCCTTTGGTGACGCCACCCGTGGACCAATCAGGCGGTGCCAGGTCACCGGGTCAGGTGGTTGCCAAACCACCAATCACGGTCCGCCAGGTCACGGGCATGCTCAGTACCGAGAATCCTGGACTTAGACTCCAACAGCCCTGTTTCTCTCCGCAATCTATGCTTAACATTGCTAGGCACATGTACCCAACAGACAATCTGTACATCTCGTGGATCAGCTAGGCGTTGGGGCTGACGATGATGCTGAGCAGCATAATCCCCAGCTAGACCGGAATAGGAGACCACAGGACGTTCTGGCCCCATTTCAAATCCAGCAAGAGCCTGATGCCTAACAACTATGTATCAAGGAAAGAGGTAACTAAAAGTACTAGCTAATTATTAAATGGTATTTGTGAACTTTGTACCTATAATGAATGTGAAGTATATGGATGATGTGTAATCAAAACAAATGAATAAACAATGAGACAAAGCAAATGAGATCCCTTCCATAAGGGCTTACATTGTATAAGGAATGGGAAAATTGACAAAACTTGTATATAGTGCAAATTTTGACTAGAGAACCAAATTAAATCTCAATCCAGCCATGTTTCTCTTGCAAAAATTGCCAACATGACTTTTTATTTTTTCTGAACAATTTATCAAAAAAACACAGACAGACAAAAAATTTTACAAACACATTGGAAAACTATAATAAAATATTATATTATGTTATCATTATAAGTAATCCCTGTCTACAGCCCAGGCTTTTGATAGGAAGACATCAGCTGCATCCATTGTGAAGTATAAAATAATGATAATTACTGTCAAAATAATATGTATAAGTTTCTTTAGTTTCAAAAGCATCACGGACACCTCAATTTTTTTTACAGACAGGGCAAAAAATACCTATTTATATTGACTAGAATTTTTGGACGGTTGGCAACCCTTGTCTCTAGCATGTGCTCGAAAACAAGTCTTATTCTTGGATTGAAAATATCCATGGAGTCCATGCATTTTGGTAGCATTTGGGGGACCTTTATGGTATTAGGTGGTTTTAAAGTTATATTTTTTGTAAATACAAAACTATTCATAATTACTTTTATGTACGCACCATTTGGATCCAATTCATCATTTGCATTTTTTTAAGTCACTTTTTTTTTCTTGTGGTATTCGGTGATGTTTTTTGAGCCAAATTCATCAAATTGGTGTAACCAGTTGAAGTATTTTGCACAAATTCAAAAATGGCCTTTTTTTCCCTAACAAGTCTTTTTAGAGCAAAAAGTTGCATGATTTGCAAAATGTTGCAAGAATTGATTAAAAAATTTCAGGTGTAAATAAAATCACTACAAGTAGGGAATGGAAATAATGAATCAGATGAAAACATCTGGAAAACCTAAACCACACAAACAGTGGCAGTCTTAAAAAAAGCAAAAAACAGGCAACACATATAAAATAGATTTAAAAAGTAGGAAGATTAATTTGGTACAAACAAACTAAGTGCAAAGCACCTAAAATTAACCACACATGCAATAATGAATCTGGTCCTTTGGTTATAACTACACAATTAGGAAAGTAATATTCTGTAGTTGAAAAGCACTGCTATTTATTAATATCCATCTAAGATTATGTGGATACTTGTTAAATGTATATCTATATATTTTGCATTAGGTAATGTAGCAGCAGAAATAGCACAAGTTTCGGCAATTCAAATGATAACCTCTTTCAACAGTTATATTATTACTATTAAACCTGACACTTTCAAACTGTGTCCAATTTCTAGGCTAACTCTTCTTTCTACACGGTTTTGAAAAAACAATTGTTAAACTTTTTTATACAGTACCTGGTTAAGGACCTCTACAATGACTAACAGCCTTAGGCACCCCTATTCTGTTTGCTTACTTTTAAACTTAGACTGAGTTTTGCAGCATGATAACAAGCCCCTGGAGGCACTGTAAGTTTCATTTTTTCCATCCCTAAAGGGGACTGCTGCTCATTATCACTTAGAAAAGCATTCCCAATAGTTGATGAGAGAGGAAATCAGGTATAGTCACATTGCATAATATAATTCATGTCTTATCGATCAATACCTAGACTAAAATAAGGCCAAAAAAGAAGCTGGCAGGAGAATAAAAGGAACAGGAATTCAGTCTCTTAAACACTAGGAAGCAGATTATTGAAAAAGGAAGATTTGTTCTGAAAGATCAGTGTATGCACATCAATAAACCAATAAATACACCAAGCTATGTGTGACAATAAAGAAATAAAACAAATGGTTCTTACTTACGAACAGGAAATATTTGTGTATTGACCTTTTGGATGAATACAGAAGTACTACAAAATAATGTATTGTACAATAAGAAAATCTGTTGGTTTTGTTCTTGAGATAATAATGGCAGAAGACATTTTTGTCTGTTGATGATACAACCTTAGCGTAAAATACTGTTTTATTTTTTCCATTATTATTTTAGCATCAAAATAGAAATAAAGAAGGTTTGAGCTCTGCCTGGGAAGAACAATGCTAAAATTCTTCTTTTAATGTTCTTCAAAAAGGACATATCTATATATGGTCACAGGAGGAGAATGATCTGTTATCTGTATGCGGTGTAAATGGATTCTGTCTAATCATCATCAGTAACTGTGATAGGCATCTGTGTTTCTCTAGTACATAGTCTCTATTAGGCATTTAATGTGAGAGAGAGGTGTTATGAAATAGATACATGCAATTTATTGATAGTACATATGAGAAGCATTAGATTTGAGCAGATTTTACCTTTAAAGGCATATTCTGGTTTCCTTTATGTATATAAAATGCTGCTTTCTTATTTTTGTTCACAAATGCTGTAGTCTGTTTCTAAATTATAGTGTGACCTTGATTAGTTATGTGTAAAGCTTCCATAGGAGAAATAAATAGGACTAGACAATGTGTACATGACGTACAGTTTATCTGTATCAGTTTTTATTTGTGGCTCATGATGCCGAAAACAGCTCCCCAAAAAGATACCATATTTATGAAAACAGAGATTAAAAGGGTTAATTTAAAGCAGACTATACCTAAAAATGTTGTATGGGCAAAAGGTGCTCATTACCTGGAGGTATGGACTTTGTAAAAATAACAAAATATATCATTCTTATCTCTAATCACCTTCTTATATTTAGTGCAGTCTGCGTTTTAGTCTGTGTCAGCACCAGAAACAATGAATGCGCCACAGTACTGTTGTGACTTGTAATAGTCTGCAGTGGTAAGAAGTAGAGATGAGCGGTGTTCGACTAGAACTGTTCGCCAATCTCAAATTCGAGCTATTTTGGGCGGTGTTCGAGTCGTTCGACGAATGCAAACGATTTGCAAAAAATTCGGCTGTTCGAGGTTATATTCGATAACTGTTCGTGCACCAAAAGCGTAACTGGATTTTTTCACATCATGCAGGGATTGTCTGCCACTCACTGTAATGCCACAACCATGGTGGTTGTGGCATTACAGTGGTTGCCCAAATCGATGGGAACAGTGCTCACAGTGAAATATGAAAAGCCAGCAATTCAGCAGCGGCATACACCAGTACCCGACAATTTAGAACAGAAAGAATAGAGCATCACACATAGATTAGATAGATAGAAACATGTCAGTCACATATATAATAAGTACAGAGATAGTGTTGATTACTGTACTTGTCATTTAGTGTTAAAATAAAAGATTTATTTAAAAAAAAATTGACATGGGGTTCCCCATAATTTTAGTCTCTAGCGGAGGTTAAGCAGATGGCTGGGGAAGATGTTTGGAGCCTGGGAAGAGGGGAATATCCACAGAGCTTCCCAGGCTACTAATATCAGCCCCCAGCTGAATACCTAGCCTTTACTAGCTATTAAAATGGGGGACTCCAAAAAAAAAATGACGTGGGGTCCCCCATATTTTAATAGCTAGCAAAGGCTAGGTGACAGCTGGGGGCTGATATTAATAGCCCAGGAATGGTGCCATGAATATTGGCCCCCTCCCAGGCTAGAAACACTAGCCCTCAGCCGCCCCAGAAATGGTGCATCCATAGGATGCGCCAATTCTGGCATTTAGCCTCGCTCTTCCCACTGCCCTGTAGCGGTGGCAGTGGGGTAATAGGGCTAAGGTTGATGTCAGCTTGTAATGCCAGCTGACATCAAGCCAAGGTTAGTAATGGAGAGGCGTCTATAAGACACCCCCATTACTAACCCCATAGTCAAAGTAAAAAAAAACACAAACACCCAGAATAAAGTCCTTTAATTGAAATAAACACACAATTCTTTAATGTTCTAAATTAAACCATACTTACCCTCACACCCATTCCAGCTGAAGCCAACAATCTCCGGCAATAAAAGTAAAATAATAAACCAACCTCATCCTTACCTTTCCATGGTTCCCAGGCGGCTCTAGCTCTGCTATATTCACATGACAGGCTGGATCGCAGCAGAAAGCTGCCATCCTGCTTGCCATGGCGCAGACACTGAGAAGCGCAGGCATGCTTGCGCTCCTCAGTGTCTCGCTGTGACAGCATCCAGATGAGCCGAGTTCATGTCCAATGATCTCAGCTCACCTCATGCACGTCACTGACAGCGTGGAAGAATTCTCCTGTGCTTGCCGTGAGCGCATGAGAATTCTCACATGCTCACCGCATGCGCAGGAGTATTCTCCCACGCTGTCAGTGACGTGCATGAGGTGAGCTGAGTTCATTGGACATGTCCAATGAACTCAGCTCACCTCATGCACATCACTGACAGCGTGGGAGAATTCTCCTGCGCTTGCCGTGAGCGCTGGAGAATTCTCTCATGCTCACCGCATGCGCAGGAGAATTCTCCCACGCTGTCAGTGATGTGCATGAGGTGAGCTGAGTTCATTGGACATGAACTCGGCTCATCTGGATGCCGTCACAGTGAGACACTGAGGAGCGCAAGCATGCCTGCGCCTCTCAGTGTCTGCGGCATTGCAAGCTGGATGGCAGCTTTCTGCTGCGATCCAGCCTGTCATGTCAATGTGGCAGATGTGAAGCTGTCGTGGGAACCATGGAAAGGTAAGGATGAGGTTGGTTTATTATTTTACTTTTATTGCAGAAGACATTGGCATCAGCTGGAATGGGTATGACGGTAAGTATGATTTAATTTAGAACATTAAAGAATTGTGTGTTTATTTCAATTAAAGGACTTTATTCTGGGTGTTGTGTTTTTTTTAAATACTTTACTAGAAATTCATGGTGGTCATGTCTAATATTGGCGTGACCCCATGAATTTCGGGCTTAGGGCCAGCTGATAATACCAAGCTGGTCCTAACCCCTTTATCACCCAGTGAGCCACCGCACCAGGGCCCTGGATGAGTTGGGTACATCGCCAGAAGATGGCACTTCTATGAACGCGCCATTTTCTGGGGTGGCTGCCGACTGCAATTTGCAGCGGGGGGGGGCAGAAAGCTTGGGCCTCCCTGCGCTGCGGATTCCAGCCCAAGCTGCCTAGTTGTTCCTGGCTGGACACAAAAATAGGGCGAAGCCCCACATATTTTTTTTTTATTATTATTTCATGAAATTCATGAAATAATAAAAAAAAGGGCTTCCCTATATTGTTGTGTCCAGCCAGGTACAAATAGGCAGCTGGTGGATGGGGGCAGCCCGTTCCTGGATGCTGTACCTGGCTGGTATACAAAAATATGGCTTAGCCCACGTCAAAATTTTTGGGAAAAATTAATTAAAAAATAATTTAAAAAAATAATAATTTAGGGACTGCATCTATATTAACCCCTCAAGTGGAGGGGTTAATAAAGATGCAGTCCCTAAATGTGTTTTGTTTATATATTTTTTAATGAATTTTTCACCAAAAATTTGACCTGGCCTTCGCCATATTTTTGTGTCCAGCCAGGTACAGCAGGCAGGAACGCGCTGCCCCCAACCCCCAGATGCCTATTTGTACCTGGCTGGAAGCAAAAATACAGGGAAGCCCTTTTTTTAATTATTTCATGAATTTCATGAAATAACTTTAAAAGAATTTACATGAGGCTTCGCCTTATTTTTGCATCCAGCCAGGTACAACTAAGCAGCTGGGGGCTGGAATCTGCAGAGCAGGGAGGCCCAAGCTTTCTGCCCCCCCCCCCACCTGCTGCAAATTGCAGTCTGCAGCCACCCCAGAAAATGGCGCGTTCATAGTAGCGCCATCTTCTGGTGCTGTACTTAACTCATCCAGGGCCCTGGTGCGATGGCTCACTGGGTAATAAAGGGGTTAGGGCCAGCTTGGTATTATCAGCTGTCCCTAAGCACAAAATTCATGGGGTCACGCCAAAATTAGACATGATCGCCATGAATTTCTAGTAAAGCATTTAAAAAAACACAACACCCAGAATAAAGTCCTTTAATTGAAATAAGCACACAATTCTTTAATGCTCTAAGTTAAACCATACTTACCGTCATGCCCATTCCTGCTGAAGCCAATGTCTACTGCAATAAAAGTAAAATAATAAACCAACCTCATCCTTACCTTTCCATGGTTCCCACAACAGCTTCACCTCTGCTACATTGACATGACAGGC
The DNA here is from genome assembly GCF_046119375.1 of Phyllobates terribilis. Taxonomy (NCBI): domain Eukaryota; kingdom Metazoa; phylum Chordata; class Amphibia; order Anura; family Dendrobatidae; genus Phyllobates; species Phyllobates terribilis. The sequence continues at coordinate 292,045,576 of NW_027362761.1, forward strand.
TGGATTGCAGCAGAAAGCTGCCATCCAGCTTGCCATGCCGCAGACACTGAGAAGCGCAGGCATGCTTGCTCTCCTCAGTGTCTCACTGTGATGGCATCCAGATGAGCCGAGTTCATGTCCAATGAACTCAGCTCACCTCATGCATGTCACTGACAGCGTGGGAGAATTCTCCTGCTCATGGGGTGAGCGCAAGAGAATTCTCCCACGCTGTCATTGACGTGCATGAGGTGAGCTGAGTTCATTGGACATGAACTCGGCTCATCTGGATGCCGTCACAGCGAGCCACTTAGGAGCGCAAGCATGCCTGCGCTTCTCAGTGTCTGCGGCATGGCAAGCTGGATGGCAGCTTTCGGCTGCGGTCCAGCCTGTCATGTGAATGTAGCAGAGCTGGAGTCGTCCTGGGAACCATGGAAAGCCAAGGATGAGGTTGGTTTATTATTTTACTTTTATTGCAGGAGATCGTTGGCTTCAGCTGGAATGGGCGTGACGGTAAGTATGGTTTAATTTAGAACATTAAAGAATTGTGTGTTTATTTCAATTAAAGGAATTTATTCTTGAACCCCCAAATGTTTCACAGAAGTTTATAACATTGTGCCGTAAAAATAAAATTTTCACATTTTTCTCACAAAAATGTTTTTCAGCCCCCAATTTTGCGTTTTCATAAGGGTAACATTGATAAGGCAGCTTTATTCTTCGGGTCAGTATTAGTGTTGAGCCACCCCCGTAGTGTTCGAGTTCGGTTCGTCGAACACCTGTATGTTCGCCGAACTGTTCGTCGAACTGTTCGTCGAACACCTTCGAACACAGTTAAAACCAATGGCAGGCAAACAAAAACACATAGAAACACATAGAAAACACATAGAAAACACTTCAAAGGTGTCCAAAAGCTGAAAAACTGCTCAGAAGACACAACTAGCACATGGAAAAGTGACAAGTACATAGTCATGCAAAAAGAAAAGAGTTGGAGGAGTAAAAGGAGGGGGAGACACAGATATAGGCATGTCATGCCCTTCTAAAACCAAAAAAGTGCGAAGCTGACATGGCCAGTCTGTTCCTGCCTGTGCGACCTCCGTGTCGCCGGGTTTGTGCCAGAGCTGCGGTGGACCCTGACGGCCAGCCCCCCTCTCCCAATACTGGTGTCTGTCCGCTGGTGGGTCGAGCGAGCCCCCCTGTGGTGGAGGTAGGTCTAATCTTTTTAATTTAAATTGTCTCTCTAATTTGAATGATTACACTTTAAATCCTTTTACAAGGATCTATTGGAGGGCAAGTCTCATGCCAGCTGCCACGGTAATTCCAGCTCCAGTAGCGTCCACTAAAGCTGCTGCAGTTAAAAAGCTTTTATAAGGATCGAGCTTGGCAGACCACCGCAAGGCGTCCTACCGCCAGCCCCTGTGCCTTGGGGTGCCTCCCCGATGCTCTTCTTCACTGAGTATCCCGGGGTCCCGAACCATTTCCTTTGAAAAAATTAAGTGTCCAAACTACAGGTGGTGTAGCTTGCTTAACAGCTGGGTTAATCCGCTGACTAGCAGAAACTGCTACTAGGCCCAAAGTATTGCTTGGGCTAGATGCAGTTAAAAATTTGTAATTAGATACTCTCGGATGCTGAGAAAGCATTCCATAGAGTCTCCTGGCACGCCATATATTATTCTCTTAAAAAGCTTGGGGTAGGGGACCCTTTTATAGCCAAAATCATTGCCCTGTATCGCAATCTGTCAGCTAGGATGAAGATAAATGGAACATTTTCATCACCTTTCATAATCACCAATGGGACAAGGCAGGGATGTCCTCTGTCCCCTCTCTTATACATCCTAGTGATGGAGCACCTGCTCTCATCAATTCACGATAACCCCAATATTAGGGGGATTGAGGTGGGAGGCACCGAGCACAAGTGCTCTGCATTTGCTGATGATGTCCTAGTATATATCACTCAACCACATATATCCATCACTGCTGTTATGGCTGAAATAGATCACTTTGGTACATGGTCAAATTTTAAAATCAATACAGCGAAGTCTGAGGCCCTCGATGACTCCCTCCCCAAATCCATACAGGATTCCATCCAGTCCAACTTTCCCTTTGCCTGGCCCACACAGGGTATCAAATACTTAGGAATTCGTATTCATAGAGACCTCTCCCGTCTATTTTATCTTAATTTTGGGCCCTTTATTGAACAACTCCATAGAGATCTTATTTCTTGGCCGGTGAAAGATTTTTCCTGGTTCGGCAGAATAAATATACTAAAAATGAACGTCCTACCTAAACTCTTATACCTCTTCCAAACCGTTCCCGTGGTAATTCCCTCAAATTTTTGGAAAAGACTACACAGTAGCTTTTGCAGATTTATCTGGGCAAGTAGGCGTCCACGCATTCGTGGGGATGTTCTGATCAGACATAAACAAAAGGGGGGCCTTAGCCTTCTGGATTGTTGAAGGTATTACATGGCAGCAGTACACGCTAGAATCCTGGACTTCTTCCATCATTCGGAGGGGAAGTTGTGGGTCAAAATAGCTCAATCCATTTGTCCTACAGCTCTTACCACTCTCCCATGGTGCGCCCATTTAATTGTCCCCTCTCTTGGCCTCATGTCATATAGTACTTATGCCACTGCTTTGGCTTTGAGATCCCCAAAAATAAGCTTATCCTCAATCGACCCCCAGGGTCCCTTGCTCCTGATTTCAGATAATCCAGATTTCCCACCAGGACTATCTGCAAATAGATTTCTCGGTTCAAATAAATCCCATCCGATATTATTTTCTCATGTCATCTCCAATACTTCGCTGCTCCCCCTCAATGACTTGTTACAGGGAAGAGCCACTTCCCGAAGGCTAATTTTGAATATAGCCAGTTACAACACTTCTATTCAACTGTGAAGAAGTGCACACATCTTCATAGAGATCTCACAAACTTTGAAAAATTGAGCCTATCATTGTCACCCCCTACACACTCCATCTCCCTACTGTATAATCTCCTCATTGCCCAGGTAACTGACAATAGGCCAGGATTCTGCGGTGCATGGGAAAGGGAACTGGGGAAGTCCTTCTCTGACTCACAATGGGATAAATGTTTCTTCCTAACACATAAAACCTCAATAGGGTCCAAAGCTCAGGAAACCTCCTTCAAAACTATCTCTAGATGGTACCGGGTACCAACAGTCCTTCATAGATGGTATCCAGTGGTCTCAGATAGATGTTGGAGATGTGGGGAGGGGGAAGGGACAATGTCACACATATGGTGGGCATGCCCTATAATAAATGCATTTTGGGCAAAGGTGGTTCCCATGATTGAGAAAATAACTGGTTTGACTATCCCTAATACGCCAGAAGCCCTCCTTTTATCAATGTTACCAATAAGTAAATGTAGTTATAAAAGGTCATCAACAGGTTACCTAATACAGGCGGCTAAAAATGTCATTCCACAACACTGGAAAAGCAGAGACCCACCCACTGTGGAGGAATGGTTTGCGGAGATCTCCCTCCTTAATAGGATGGAGCATCTGATTGCCATCTCACCGGCTGATATTGATAGATACTGTGTGATTTGGAGGGATTGGATTGATTTGCAAAACTCTGACGCCTACCATCTAGCCCCCAACTAAAGTTATCCGTGATGTCGGCACAGCAATGATCATAATCGCACTCTATTGATTGGTGGTCTGCCGTGGTCTGCTCCCTCTCTCTCTATCTTTCATATGGAAAAATACAATACATGCTTGATCTGGATATTGATGGAAAACCCTCCCTGTACCCCCCAATGTACTGTCGTTATGCATAGATTTATAGTTATACTACCCCTTTTACTATGTATATTGTATTTTCTTGTACTTTTTCAACACAAAAATAAAAAAAAACTTGAATTTGAAAAAAAAAATGTAATTAGATCTACTCCGCTGACTAGCAGACACTGAAGCTTTGGAGCAGAGTTCTGATTCCCAGGCTATAGTATAAGTAAACAGCTCTTCAGACTCAACCATTTGTGTTACCCCAAGCCATAGTGTATGGAGTTTCTTACGGATAAAAGGGGGGGGGGGAGACCCGACCCACCTGAAATTGACGAAGGCAACGTCATGTAAAACACAGCAAGGGGACTCCAAAAAGAGCCTCCATTTTTTCCCAAAATTGTGGCACAGACACCATTTAAGTGGCATCAGTTGTCCCAGAGTTGCTTAAAATGGTTGGTGAGGTGATTTTCCAAAATCCTCAAGCTTTTAGTCTCCCCAGAATGACACAGGTGGGGCAGATGGTGGTTGTCCTGGCCCGCTAGGCCGCATTGTAGCACAGTGAGCTTCGCACTGCAACTTATGCTTCATATCCGTGTGACGGTTCATGCATGAAGTACTCAAACTATGGATTTTTTGGCCTCTACTTAGCTTTTGGTGACAAATGTTGCAGATAACACGAGTTGGGTCATCCTTATCGATCTGAAAAAATGCACAGGCTATGCAAGGTTTAGAGCCCATGCGACTCTGCTACTAGCAAAACTATCAAATGATTTGCTGGGTTAGATGCAGAGCGTCTGGGTTTGGTTGGGGGTCCCCACAGTCTGCCTAGGCTAGATGCAGTTAAAAATTATTATTAGATACACAGGCGGTGCAGCTTGCTTCGCAGCTGGGCTAATACGCCCAAAGTATTGGTAGACTCTTTACTAAATAATGAAGGATTCACTGACTGTGGTGTCCCCTCCGTGGGCCCTGGCGATTGGTGGAGATTTGGTGGATGATTATAGGAGAAAGCTCCTTAATAGAGAAAGTTGGTGGATTTATACTTTAAATACACGTGTACCAGCGGGTTTAAACATCAGACATGATTTGATGTATCATTATGAATGATCAGTTATAGATTATTATTATATATATGTTTTACTTTTTTTCTTCTTTTCTTTTTCTTTTGGATTATTTACATTTATATGCATTGTTTCCATGCTATACAATTTTAACATGGTATGTGTGTTTAAATTTCTGATTAACTCAGCCTTGAACAGGTGCATAGCAGGACATGACATATAAATACCACTACCTTGCTGTTTTTTTGTTATGCAATGATTAAGAACCTTTAGTTCGAAACACGTTTGCTGTTCTTCTCCAAGGTGGACTTTTAAAATATTTTTTGTATGAGCCAATAAAAAGTGGATTTTAGAAGATTTGTTCAGCTGGATCTTCCTGGTTCCTCATGTTCATCTCGTAGCACTCCTGGCTTCGTGCTGTTGATCTTCTAGGTGGGTGAGCTGATTTTTTCCTTTCTTTTTCTGCCATGTGGCGATTGGTCATCCACTTTCGCTGCCCCTTACTCAACGAATTCACAAGCATCTCCCGTCGGTTTGGAGTCCCATTATGCCCAACCAAAAACATAGGCCCCACAAGTAAAAAAAAATTGTTCTTAGGCATCGAAATCGACACCACAGCAAGGTTGCTCCACCTCCCATGGGAAAAAATACCAAAACATTACACCTGATCTAGGTTTTTTGCGCAGTATGGAAAGGAATTCTACAGCAGATGCAAGTATTACTAGGTCTCCTCGTGTTTGCGAGCCGGGTGATGCCAGTCGGAAGGGTTTTTTCTCTTCATTTATCGTCCGCAACAAAAGGGGCATCTACAGTCATGGCCAAAAGTATTGAGAATGAAACAAATAGTAATTTTTCCAAAGTTTACTGCTTCATTTTTTGCAATGGCAATTTGCATATACTCCTGAATGTCAAAGAGTGATCAGCTTAACAGCAATTACTGTACTTGCAAAGTCAATATTTGCCCAGAAAATGAACTTTAACCCCCAAAACACATTTCAACATCATTGCAGTCCTGCCTTAAAAGGAGCAGCTAACATCGTTTTAGTGATTGATCCATTAACACAGGTGTGGGTGTTGATGAGGACAGGGCTGGCGATCAATCAGTCATGATTAAGTAAGAATGACTTCACTGGACACTTTAAAAGGAGGCTGGTTCTTGGTATCATTGTTTCTCTTCAGTAATCCATGGTTATCTCTAAAGAAACACGTGCAGCCATCATTGCACTGCACAAAAATGGCCTAACAGGGAAGAGTATCGCAGCTACAAAGATTGCACCTCAGTCAACAATCTATCGCATCATCAAGAACTTCAAGGAGAGAGCTTCCTTTGTTGTCAAAAAGGCTCCAGGGTGCCCAAGAAAGACCAGCAAGCACAGGACCATATCTTAAAACTGTTTCAGCTGGGGGATCGGACTACCAGCAGTGCCGAGCTTGCTCAGCAATGGCAGCAGGCTGGTGTGAGCGTATCTGCACGCACTGTGAGGCGGAGACTCTTTGAGCAAGGGCTGGTTTCAAGGAGGGCAGCAAAGAAGCCACATCTCTCCAGAAAAAACATCAGGGACCGACTGATATTCTGCAAAAGGTACAGGGAGTGGACTGCTGAGGACTGGGGCAAAGTCATTTTCTCTGATGAATCCCCTTTTCGATTGTTTGGGACATCTGGAAAACAGCTTATTCGGAGAAGAAGAGGTGAGCACTACCACCAGTCTTGTCTCATGCCAACTGTAAAGCATCCTGAAACCATTTATGTGTGGGGTTGCTTCTCAGCCAAGGGAATCGGCTCACTCACAGTCTTGCCTAAAAACACAGCCATGAATAAAGAATGGTACCAGAATGTCCTCCAAGAGCAACTTCTCCCAACCGTCCAAGAGTAGTTTGGCGCCCAGCAATGCCTTTTCCAGCATGATGGAGCACCTTGCTATAAAGCAAAGGTGATAACTAAATGGCTCATGGAACAAAACATAGAGATTTTGGGTCCATGGCCTAGAAACTCCCCAGATCTTAATCCCATTGAGAACTTGTGGTCAATCATCAAGAGACGGGTGGACAAACAAAAACCAACAAATTCTGGCAAAATGCAAGCATTGATTATGCAAGAATGGACTGCTATCAGTCAGGATTTGGTCCAAAAGTTGATTGAGAGCATGCCAGGGAGAATTACAGAGGTCTTGAAGAAGAAGGGGCAACACTGCAAATATTGACTTGCTGCATTAACTCATTCTAACTGTCAATATAACCTATTGGTACTCATAATATGATTGCAATTATATTTCTGTATGTGATATAAACATCAGACAAACACTAATAAAAACCAGAGGCCAGCAGATCATGTGAAAATATAATTTTGGTGTCATTCTCAAAACTTTTGGCCATGACTGTAAACCGAGTCATACAATCAGAATCAGCAGGCAGCTACGGGCGGACTTAGAGGTGTGGAAAACCTTCTTATAATAATTCAACGGTCACACATTATTTATGTCAGCAGAACAGTCCAACATTCAACTAAGATTATTCACCGGGGCGACAGAATCAGGCGGATATGCAGCGATACTAAATAACCAATGGTGCACAAGCTTATGGCCTCCGTATTGGGCAGAACAAGTGCTGACAAAAAAACAGATAGTCCTGGAACTGTTTCCAATAGTGGTAGCAATAGAAATATGGGGCGCGCGCCTGGCTAACAAAAATATACTCTTCATAACAAAAAACACCAGCCTAGCGCAATTCATTAATAATATGGCATCATCGTCTCTCCCAGTGCTAGGCCTACTATGCCGGCTAGCATTCCTGTGCATACAACACAATCTATGGGTCCGCCCTAGCCACGATGCTAAGGGGTCTAAAGCTGCTGCTAACGCTTTATCACAATTCAATTGGCAGATTTTCACAGAGCTCCTCCCCAACACCCACCCATCGGGCAACAGTTGCCCAGCCTCCCTATGGGATCTAGTGGAGAATAGTTGATGCCATTAATCAGAGCGTCAGTTGCCCCGTCGATGTGGCAAGCATACGGTAAGGCATGGGAACAGTGGACACGACTATTAGCAGGCAGACGGGTTGACCAATGTGAACAAGCCAGATTACAAGTCACCATAGAATTTCTCCACCAACTTATGATGAGGGGCATATCAGGGGCATATCAGCGGAGAAGCATTTCACTTCCAACTACTGAATTGGGGAGATGTGACAAAGAGATTCATCATCAGACAATCCATAAAAGGGTGGAAAAGGGGTCAGCCAAGTCAGGAGTGTAGACGTCCCGTCCCGTGTCACTAAAACTGATTTCTCACATCATATCCCTAACACCATTAACATGATACTCACAATTCGAAGCAACACTACTGTCTACTGTATTAGTCCCTCAATCCAAAATTAACACCAGTGGAGGCTTATTACAGCAGGACGTAGTCATAGCCAATAATGCAATACGTCTACGCATACGGAAATTGAAAACGGTTCCAGCGGGCTGGGGCACTTGGGTACTTCTACAACCCACAAATGGTACGCTGAGTTGGGTAATAATAGTAAAAACATATATAACCATCAGATTACAAAGTAATTTCTTCCTATCACACATTGATGGAACGCCATTATCAAGATACCAGTTCCAAGCTATATTTAATAAATGCATAACATCGGCAGGGAACCACTCCAAAGATTATAGGACACACTCATTCCGCATAGGCGTGGCCACGGAAGCAGCAACAGCAGGACTGTCACAAACGGAAGTTCAGAGGATAGGGAGATGGCGATCCACGTGTTTGGCGAGATATATAAGACCGGACTTGTTATCCTAACGTGGTTTGTTTCTTTTACAGGTGATGCTAAGCCAACAGTGTGGGTGATAGGCCACTCGTATATATATTGGGCAGAAAAAAGGGCGAAAGTCCGCCCAGGCGGGAGGAAATTAGAGTTTCATAACACATATTTGAACTGGAGAGGTATTAGAGGCCTGCAATGGTCACAGGTACTAATGGAGGTAATCAAGGTAGGGAGAGAGGCAAGAGGTCTGGTCATCTTAGTTATACAGGCCGGGGGAAATGACCTAGGTTATCACAAGAGCGCATAACTAATGGCAATAATGAAACTAGAGCGCTTCAGAGAATTTTTCACAAAAATAGTCAGAGATTGTGCCAAGTGCGGTATGGCAAGGTGCGCGAGACATCACGGCCATCGAACGGACAAGGCGGCTAATAAATCTTTGGATGCCAAAATTTATAAGAGACAGAGGCGGACAACTGGAAGGAGATAAAGCAGGCCTCATATGGCCCGACTGTGTTCACTTAATGGATATTGTACTGGACATATTCCTGTCAGGACTACAGGATGGAGTGGAACAAGCGTTAAGAGTGATGGATGAGGGTCAGAGTCCGGCATACGAGTACGCAGGATCCTCCGTGGCCTGAAAATAGAAAGGACATGTTGGAGAGTTACACTTGTTGACCAACTTGCCGTTGTGGAGACTGGAGACACAGGGCATGCTGCAACAAGCTGAATTATTTTAGAAATAAAATGCCTTTCTAATGTAATGAGTATAAACAATTAATAAAGCTGTGACCGATACTCACCCATCCAGTTGTAAGAGTTAGATGATTGTATTGTCAATGAAAGGGGGGCGGTAGGGGGCTAAGCGTCTGGGTTTGGTTGGGGGTCGCCACAGTCTGCCTAGGCTAGATGCAGTTAAAAATTATTATTAGATACACAGGCGGTGCAGCTTGCTTCGCAGCTGGGTTACTACGCTGACTAGCAGACACTGAAGCTTTGGAGCAGACCTCTGAGTAAACAGCTCTTCAGACTCAACCATCTGTGTTACCCCAAGCCATAGTGTATGTAGTTTCTTACGGTTAAAAGGGGGGGGGAGACCCAACCCATCTGTAATTGACGATGCCAACGTCACATAAAACACAGGAAGGGGACTCCAAAAACAGTCTCCATTTTTTCCAAAAATTTGGGGCACAGACACCACTTAAGTGGCATCAATTGCCCCAGAGTTGCTTAAAACGGTTAGTGAAGTTATTTTAACAAACCCTCAAGCTTTTACTCTCCCCAGGATGACACAGGGGTAGAAAAGTCCTTGCGGATCCATGATTTGTTCATCTTTATGAACGTGAGTCTGTCTACATTGTCAGTGGACAGCCGCGTGCGCTTATCTGTCAGCACACCACCAGCAGCGCTGAACACACGTTCATAGAGAACAAAAATTATTATTAATTTGAAAGCTGGTGGAGCTTAGTATAGAAGGCCTAATAGAATGAGTACCACACACTGCTACCGGCCCAAAATTATTTTCCAGGCAATATGCAGCTAAAAATTATTAGTAATTTGAAAGCTGGTGGAGCTTAGTATAGATGGCCTAATAGAATGAGTATCACACACTGCTACAGCCCCAAAATTATTTTCCGGGCTAGATGCAGCTAAAAATGATTATTAATTTGAAAGCTTAAAACGGTTGGTGAGGTGATTTTAACAAATCCTCAAGCTTTTACTCTCCCCAGGATGACACAGGGGTAGAAAAGTCCTTGCGGATCCATGATTTGTTAATCTTTATGAATGTGAGTCTGTCTACATTGTCAGCGGACAGCCGCGTGTGCTTATCTGTCAACACACCACCAGCAACGCTGAACACACGTTCAGAGAGAACGCTGGCTGTGGGGCATGACAAGATCTCCAAGGCATGAGTGGCGAGCTCCGGCCATTTAACCAGATTGGAAGCCCAAAAAGAGCAAGGGTCCAGTGACACAGTCATGGCTTCGATGTTCTCTTGGAGGAGATACTCCTGTACCATCGTCTCTAGGCGTTGACTATGTGTCTGACTTCTTGTCTCCTGTGGCCTTGCAAAGGATGGCCTAAAAAAGTGGTGAAAGGATTCCGCAAAATTGCTGTTACCAGCAGATACTGTGTTTCTGTTACGGTTTGAGTGCTGAAGACTCGACAGTCCCACGGTTGGCAAGTTAGAACTGTGAGATTCACTACGTGCACCACTGGTGTTTTGTGGAAAAGCACATATAAGATTCTGCAACAGTCTCTGCTGATACTCCTGCATGCGTGCATCCCTTTCTATGGCAGGAATTATTTCAGCAAATTTTCTTTTGTACCAGGGATCTAAGAGTGTGGCTACCCAGTAGTCAGGATTATTTCGAATTCTGACAATTCGACGGTCATGTTGCAGGTAGTGCAGCAAGAAGGCACTCATGTGTCTTGCACATCCAGGAGCACCAAGTCCCTGTTGTGTTGGTGGCGAGGAAAGAATCATGCTTCCTTCCTCTGCCCTCTCCCCCCAACCTCGCACAACAGAAATATGATCAAGGTCTCCCTCATCTGATGAGTCTTCCATGCCCATCGCCAGTTTATCCTCCACTTCTTCCTGGGCTCCTGCACCTTCCTCACTAGTTTGGCTGCTACCATGCACCCTGGTTAATCCCTCTGCCCCACCCTCCCATACCTGCCGCCTTGGTGCTGCCGACCATCTGGACCTTGCAGATGTTAGCCCTTCCGCATACAACTCCTCCTCATCTACTTCCTCCACCTCCTCTTGTCCCACCACCTGACTCCGAAATCTGTTTACCATGTGCTCCAGCATGTAAATCACCAGAATAGTTATGCTGATAATGGCATCGTCAGCACTAAACATCTTCGTCACCATTTCATAACTGTGCAGAAGGGTGCATAGGTCCCTGATCTGAGACCACTCCTCCAGCGTGATTTGCCCCACCTCTGGATCTCGTTGGCCCAGGCTATACGTCACATCGTATTGCACCAGGGCTTGTCGGTGCTGCCACAGTCGCTGCAACATGTGCAGAGTTGAATTTCACCTGGTAAGCACATCGCATTTTAGCCGGTGAAGTGGCAGGCCCAACGACTTCTGTAGAGATGTAAGTCGCTGAGCTGCGGGATGCGAATGGCGGAAGTGAGTACACAGCGACCGTGCCCTCTGCAGAAGGCCATCTAGTCCGGGATAGTGGGCTAAAAATTGCTGGACAACCAGGTTCAACACGTGAGCCAGACAAGGCACGTGTGTCACATTGCCCTGGCGAAGGGCAAAACCGAGGTTTGCAGCATTGTCGCACATGGCCTTCCCTAGTTTCAGGTCCAGTGGAGATAACCATTCATGAAACTGGTTCTCCAGAGCTGACCACAACTCCTCAGCTGTGTGACTCACATTTCCCAGACATTTCAAAGTAAAAACCGCCTGATGACGTTGAGCCCTGCTGCCAGCATAGTAAGGAGGTGTGCAGGATCCCTTCTGCGCAGTTAAAAAGCTTGTGGCATGACCAGACAGGCTTTGCGTGCAGGTGGAGGACCGAGAGGAGGTTGAGGAGGCAGAAGCAGTGGAGGAACTTTGAGATAAAGAGGATTGACACACAACTCGTGGGGACGGCAAGACTTGGACAGCAGCCCCTTGTCCTGCTGTCACCATAGTTACCCTGTGCCCAGTCAGCGACATGTAACGCCCCTGTCCATGCCTACTCGTCCAAGTGTCTGTGGTGAAATGCACCCTGTCACACACAGATTTTCTCAAAGAAGCGGTGATGTTGTGTGCGACATGCTGGTGGAGCGCAGGCACACCTTTCTTTGAGAAGTAGTGCCGACTGGGCATCTGGTACTGGGGCACTGCGACGGACATAAGGTCTCGAAAATCCTTTGTGTCCACCAGGCGGAAAGAAAGCATTTCTGTAGCCAAGAGCTTGCGGATGGTGAAATTCAACCTCTTAGCTTTCTCATGGCTAGGAGGAAATGGTCTTTTACTTGTCCACATCTGAGGAACCAAGAGCTGACTGTTGTGCTTAGACGGGGTTGAGTAGGGTGTCCCCGGCAAACTAACGGTCTGTGAGGAAGATGCAGGTGGAAAAGTTAGGTTGCCTTGATCCAAAGGTGGTGCTCTCGATGTCGGAGAGCGCTCAACACCAGCTGGTGTTTCCACTTCCAAAATAAATGATGACCTGCCAATCACACTGGCTGTTGCAGGTAAAGAGGTGGCAGGTCTGCATCTCAAAACAGATGTGACTGCTGTCCCCCCAGTCACAGAGGATGAAGAGGCCGCGGATGCACAAGATGGGGCAGACGGGTTGTTGGCCCGGCCCGCTAGGCCGCATTGTAGCACAGTGAGCTTCCCACTGCAACTTATGCTTCATATCCATGTGACGGTTCATGCATGAAGTACTAAAACTATGGATTTTTTGGCCTCTACTTAGCTTTTGGTGACAAATGTTACAGATAATATGAGTTGGGTCATCTTTATCGATCTGAATGTCCAGGCTATGCAAGGCTTAGAACCCATGCGACCTGAAGAGCCACGACGACTTGTGGTCAGAGGCAGAGTTGTGTTTGAGGATGCAGTTGTTGATGTGCTTCCAGTACTACGTCTCAGTCCAGGTAGGCGCAACCTGACCTTGTCATCAATAGCATCCTCCTCCACCTCCTCTGCTGACCTCATCGACTGGCTGACTGTGGGTTGACAGTAAGTGGGATCTGCAACATCGTCATCATCACCCTGTGTGTTCTCACACCCGTCGTCCTCAGAGCCAACGTCTTCCTGCTCTGACAAAAAACTCAAGTTGCGCTCCAATCAGGTATTTGAGTCTCATCATCGTCTTCCTCATTGTCTCCACCAACAGGAGTTACAGTTTTGTAAACGAGGGTCTACATTATGCTCAGAACCTTTTTCATCTGGTCCTGGATCCGACTCATAAAGATTCTGAGCATCAGTGCAGATCATCTGGATTCACAGAAGCTCTGGAGCCGACCTCTGATTCCCAGGCTATAGTATGAGTAAACAGCTCTGCAGACTCAACCATCTGTTCTACCCCATGCTCATACGGGCAGCTGGAGACTTGGGAGCTGTGAGGAAGCAAGTGCAATTGGGGTGACACCTCTGAGGACTGGAGTATTTGTGATGTTGAAGTTGAGGTGGAGGAGAGCCCACTTAAAGGAGCACTTGATATCCGTTGAAGCACCTGCTGTATTTGTGCCTCATCTGGAATTTGTAGCGATGGGCGTGGCCGTAAGAAAGAAGTAGACATCTTAGTTTGGCTGGAAGATGGTCTTTCTTCAGCAGATGTTACTGTTGCTTTAACACCTACCCCACGGACACAACCTTTCTTTCCCTTCCCAACACGCCTATTCCCCTTTCCACCAGCAGCAGGCCTTTTGCCACTCATTTTGGTGGTTAACTAATTGACAACTCTGGAGTTGTTTGCACAAAAAACAATGGATGGAAACCTAGCAGAGCTGAGTGACCAAATTGTGGTACTAGCCCAAAAGGATTGGCTGGGTTAGAAGCAGTAAAACAATTTTATTAGATACACAGGTGGTGGAGCTTGGTATAGATGGCCTAATAGAATGAGTACCAAACACTGCTACAGGCCCAAAATTATTTTCCAGGCAAGATGCAGCTAAAAATTATTAGTAATTTAAAAGCTGGTGGAGCTTAGTATAGATGGCCTAATAGAATGAGTACCACACTCTGCTAATATGCCCAAATTTATTGTACAGGCAAGATGCAGCTAAAAATTATTAATAATTTCAAAGCTGGTGGAGCTTGGTATAGCTGGCCTAATAGAATGAGTACCATACACTGCTACCATGCCCAAAATTATTTTCTGGGCTAGATGCAGCTAAAAATTTTTATTCATTTCAAAGCTGGTGGAGCTTGGTATAGATGGCCTAATACAATGAGTACCACACACTGCTACTAAGCCCAAAATTATTTTCCGGGCTAGATGCAGCTAAAAATTATTTTTAATTTCAAAGCTGGTGGAGTTTGATATAGGTGGCCTAATACAATGAGTGCCACACACTGCTACTATGCCCAAAATTATTTTCCGGGCTTGATGCAGCTAAAAATTATTATTAATTTCAAAGCGGGTGGAGCTTGGTATAGATGGCCTAATTCAATGAGTACCACACACTGCTACTATGCCCAAAAGGTTTTACTTAGCTAGGTGCAGTGAAAAATTTCACAGGTGGTGTAGCTTGCAACACAGATACGCTACTCCACTGACTAACACACACTGCAAGAGGCCCAAAAGGATTTGCTCAGCTAGATTTAGCCAAATGCTGTGAAAAACACTTGCACAGCACTAAAACAGACCTGCCTGGCAAAAAGTGATAGGAACTGATGTAACCTAGCCCTCAAAAGGGCTGGAATTACAACTAGTCACTACTCCCAACCTATCTGTCTATTTAAGAGCACAGACCTGCCTGCTAAAAGTGCTAGGAACTGCTGTAACCTAGCCCTCAAAAGGGCTTCAATTACAATTTAGTCCCTACTCCCTAAACCTTTCTGTCTATTTAAGAGAAAATTCGCTTGCAATTCAGTTACACAATATAGCGCTAACAGCAGCAGCAGTGCTGTCTAACACTCAGCTGCGGCAGTGAGAAAATGGTGGTGATGGGGAAAATGGCTGGGTCTTATAGGGCAAAGCCATACACAGCCAATGACACATGCCCTTGCTTGTGTGAAAAAAAGCACTTCGCTCCGTGTGTGCGCTGCTGATAGGCTGACAGACTGCACCTCCCCACTGTAAATGCGGGAAAGAGAAAAAAAAATGGAGATCTTCATTATTTCTGCAGAGATCCATCCCATGCCCCTCCCCCCGCCCCGCTGTACACTCAAACTGTGTATTAACATTGATTATCAGCATTACTGTGAAAAAATCCAGTTACGATTTTAGTGCACGAACAGTTATCGAACATAACCTCGAACAGCCGGATTTTTTTCAAATCGTTCGGGTTCATCGAACGGCTTGAACACCACCCAAAACAGCTCGAATTTGAAATTGGCGAACAGTTCGATTCGAACACCGCTCATCTCTAGTCAGTATGTTTACAACGATACTAGATTTATATAATTTTTTTATGTTTTATGGGCTTTTACACAATAAAAACTATTTTTTAGAAAAAATATTTTTTTGCATCGCTTTATTCTGAGATCTATAAATTTTTTATTTTTCGGCTGATGGAACTGTATGGCGGCTTGTTTTTTGTGGGACAAGATGTTGTTTTCAGCAGTATCATTTTATTTACATTCGTCTTTTTGATCACGTTTTATTCCACTTTTTGTTCGGTAGTATGATGATAAAGCACTGTTTTTTGCTTGTTTTTTTTTGACAGTGTTCAGTAAAGGAGTTATCTAGTAGGACAGTTTTATAGGTCAGGTCTTTCCAGATGCAGAGATATGTGTACTTTTGTTGTGTCATTTTTTTTTCATAATAATATTTATTTATGGGTACACTTTCTGCAGTCTGATCGCAGTTATAATGTATAGCTGTGCAGGATCGCTGCTATAAATTATAACCTGTCAGTGCTACAGACAAGTTACTTTGATCATGCACTGCGCATGATCAAACTAACTTGCTCGTGCCTGGTGACCCGAATGTGGTCAAGACGACATCGGGTCACCATGGTAATTATTGGGACCCTGGGCTGACTGCGCAAGGTCTCCGATCCAAGAGCAGAGGTGCTTTTGTCCCTTTGCTCGCTCATTAAATGTTGCTATTGCGGAGATCGCAGCATTTAGGGGGTTAAAGTGCCGGGAGCGGTGCAGGTACTGCTCATGGCACTGAGTGTCGGGTGTCAGCTGTCAAAATCAGCTGACACCTAGCAGCATTCGCGCCCGCACAGCCTGTGTGCAGGTGCGATCGCTGTGTCGTAATAATACGTACCTGGTCCATAAGGCCCAAGGCACAGGAATGTATTATTACACACAATGTCAGAAAGGGGCTAAAGAAAACAATAAGCAGTGCACTCAACTTCCATTACCTGTATGCGCACTCACCACGCCGGACTCCATTGCTCAACAAAAAGAATGTTCAAGCACATTTAAAGTTTGTTCAACATTTAGACAAGCCTGTGAAATACTGGGAGAATATAGTCTGGTCACATGAGACCAAAATTGAACTCTTTGGATGCCATAATACACACCATGTTTGGAGGCCAAAAGGCACTGTATATTACCCAAAAAACACTATAAAAACAGTGAAGTTTGGAGGTGAGATCATCATGGCATGGAGTTGTTTTTCAGCATACGGCACTGGCAAACTTCATATCATTAAAGCAAGGATGAATGAACATATGTACTGATTGAGAAATTCTTGATAAAAATCTGCTGCTATCTACCAGGATGATGAAGATGAAATGAGGGTAGACATTTCAATAAGACAATGGTCCCAAACACAAGGAAACTCTCAATTGATTTCAGAGAAAGAAAATAAATCTGCTACAATGGCCCAGCCAATAACCTGACCTGAATCCAAAAGAAAATTTGTGGAAGGACCCAAAGCTCAGAGTTCATAGAATGAACCCATGAAACCTTCAGGATTTGAAGAGTGTTTGTGTGGAAGAATGTCTAATTTTTACGCATAACTTAATTAATGGACATCTATGGTGTGATTTCTTTGCCTGTGTGGACTGGATGGGTTGTTTTCGACATCTGTTGAGAATTTTGTGTCAATAGCATCTTTAGAAATATATTTACTTAGAAAATTGGTGACATGTTTAATACTTATTAAACATGGACTCATTGCAGACAAGAAACGTTGAATGCTTTTGACTCATCAGTTGCTATAATAGATTCATTGTATGCATCTCTAAGATTGGACACCTCCAGTTCAATGTACTTCTATTTATTGATGTTGACAAGGTCCCACAATTAAACAGTTAGAACATGTGTTAAAATACTGTATTTTTTATGTTCATAAACACTTTCATTAGAAGACATTAGCTTCAACCTTTTTTCAGAATTGTATGAATATATTAGATGTAAATATCTGACTGCAAGTCAGAAAGTAATTTAGTAAATAGCTCATCCTTAAAGGATCCAAGAAGCATTCTAATGGCAATTCCCACTACTCACATGTACTATCAGCAAACTACTGTATCATTACAAATAGTGATGTGTGAGTATGTTTTGTTAACCCTTTCGCCGAGTATACTTGGCCGAGCACCGAGTATTTATAGAGTGCTCGGGCTTTAAGTTTTCGTCGCTGTTAGAACCTTGCTGTTAGGTTTTTTTTCCTTTGCTGGTCACATGACCTTGTTGGCCTATTTAATCCTGCTCCGCCCTTCTGGCTTTGCTGGACTTCATTGTATATCTACTTTCTAGCTAGCCTGTGCTCTGTATCTAACTCTGTTAGTTTGCTTGGTCTACGGACCTCTATGTTCTATCTATTTTGTTTGTTCGTCTGTCTGCTACTATTTCTGTTAGGAGGTGTCCCATATTCCTCCCAGTCCTTAGTACTTGTAGGGATTCCCTCCTCACATCTATAGGTCTCCGTACAGACTAGATTAGGACTTTAGCAGGTCTGATCGCAGGATCAGGTTCCCTGTTACATCGTAGGGATTCAGCTGAGTCTTATAGTAGGGACAGATCTCCTCTCTTTCCTTAGCTTTGGTAGCAGAACATAACAGTAAGTCCAGCCTGCAAATTCTCTAAGGAAAGATTTTTTTTTTTTTTTTGTTCCATCATGGTGTCGGTTCAGGATTTGGCTAAACACCTGCAGGGACTCTCTCTGGAAGTGGCCGAGCTCCGTCAGCACGTGAGTAACTGTCCTGGAGCATATTTCTTGGAGCCTAAGGTATGTTTGCCGGATTTATTTTTTGGTGAACATCGAGAATTTTTTTCATTTAAAAATGCTTGCTTATTGTATTTTCGTTTGAGACCCAAGTCCTCTGGGGATGAATCCCAGCGCGTAGGGTTCATAATGTCACTTTTGCGCAAAGAGCCTCAGGAGTGGGCCTTTTCTTTGCAACCTAGTGATACATGCTTCAGATCAGTGGATAGTTTTTTTTCTGCTTTAGGACTATTATATGATGATCCTGACCGTGTGGCATCAGCTGAGACTGAGTTGAGACGTTTAAAACAAGGATCAGGTAATGTCGAAAAATATTGTACTCATTTTCGTCGTTGGTCCACTCAAACAGGGTGGAACGATTCTGCTCTGAAAAGTCTATTTCTTGCTGGGCTCAGTGAAAGGGTTAAAGACCTGCTAATTGCTTATCCTACACCTGAGGATTTGCAACAGGCTATGCAATTAGCTATACGGGTGGATAGAAGACTGCGTGCTAGGGTTAATGAGAGCAAATCCTCTGCTATGTCAGTTTCTGGTTATGATAATGTGTGTACTAACAGTGGTGAACCGATGGAGATTGGATCGGTGGCACCTCGCTCTCAAGAAAAAGACCGTCGTTTTTCAGAAGGCTTGTGTTTCTATTGCGGAAAATCTGGTCATTTGATTAAAGGCTGTGAGCTTCGTATGAAGAAAGAAAAAAAAAATGGTCAGTCACGCCCGTATTGCCTGTTTAAATTCCAAGGGTATATTTTTAGCTGCTTCCACGATTGCTCAGGAAAAATTAATGGAATTTCGGGTGTTTGTTGATTGCGGGTCTACACTGAATGTAATTGATGGGGGATTCGTGGAAAAACTCAATTTAAAACCTGAACCTTTATCATCCCCCATTGCTGTGGTTTCTGTGGATGGCTCCCCTTTGAAGAATATTACTCTCAAGGTCAGTGAATTTCCTCTCACTATTAATGGTGTTCACCATGAGAAATTGGATTTGGTAGTGTTGAATAACTTGCCTTCTCCAGTAATATTGGGTTTGCCCTGGTTAAAATTTCACAATCCTGTACTGGATTGGTCTACCAGTGAAATTAAATCCTGGAGCCATAAATGTTATGACAAGTGTTGTAACGGGCGTATTGCAGCTTTGGATAGGGGAGAATTGCCTGTTCCTATTCAGGATTTTTGGAGAGTTTTTTCTGAGAAGGAATCGCAGGTTTTGCCTCCCCATAGAGACTATGATTGTTCTATTGAATTTGTCCCTGGAGCGACTCTTCCTAAAAGTCGTTTATTTAACCTTACCATTCCTGAGAGGAAGGCTTTGGAGGAATACATACAGACAAGTTTGGCCGCCGGTCACATTAGGCCCTCTAAGTCTCCTGTGGCGGTTGGATTTTTTTTTGTAAAAAAAAAGGACGGCGGTTTATGTCCTTGTCTGGATTTTCGTGAGATTAACAAAATTACGGTACGCAATCCTTACCCACTGCCATTGATTCCTGATCTGTTTAACCAGTTATTGGGGGCCAAGTGGTTCTCTAAAATTGACCTTAAGGGGGCATACAATCTGTTGCGCATGAAGGAGGGTGATGAATGGAAGACTGCTTTTAACACTCCTGTGGGTCATTTTGAGAATCTGGTTATGCCTTTTGGTCTTACTAATGCTCCTGCATTTTTTCAGAATCTGATTAATGACATCCTTAGACCTTTGATCGGTAAAAATGTGGTTGTGTATTTGGATGACATTTTGATTTATTCGCCAGATCTGGAGTCTCATTGGCGGAGCGTGCGTGAGGTATTACAGTTATTAATGGACAATTCGCTTTTTGCTAAGCTGGAGAAATGTGAGTTCGCTGTACAGAGAATTAGTTTTTTGGGCTACATTATCTCCAGCAAAGGTTTTGAGATGGATCCGGTTAAGGTTCAGGCTGTGCAGGAATGGCCTAGGCCTATTGGTTTGAAATCGATACAGAGGTTTTTGGGTTTCGCCAATTACTACAGAAAATTCATAAAAAATTTTTCTAGTATTGTCAAACCTCTGACTGATCTCACCAGGAAAGGTGCTGATGCGGTTCAGTGGTCTTCTGAGGCCATTGAAGCTTTTGTGTATCTCAAGGAGAGGTTCACCTCTGCTCCCATCCTTATGCAGCCTGATGTTACTAGGCCGTTTTTGGTTGAGGTTGATGCTTCCTCTGTGGGGGTTGGCGCAGTATTGTCTCAGGATAACGGGGATGGATTACATCCCTGTGCCTTTTTTTCAAAAAAATTTTCGGAGACTGAACTGAATTACGATATTGGTAATCGGGAATTATTGGCTATTAAACTCGCATTTGAACACTGGCGCCACTTCTTGGAAGGTGCGGAATTTCCCGTTCAGGTTCTTACGGATCATAAAAATCTGATATATCTTGATGCTGCCAAGCGCCTGAATGCCCGTCAGGCTAGGTGGGCACTGTTTTTCTCGCGGTTTAATTTCTCCGTTACTTACATCCCTGGTACTAAGAATGTTAAGGCGGATGCCTTGTCTCGCAGTTTTTCTCCCATAGTCGGTGCTGAGAAAGAGGAAAACATTTTACAAGAAGGTGTTGTGATAGCTGCTTTAGACTCCGTTTTGGAAGATGAGATTTTTAAAGCACAGGAGAATGCCCCATCTAACACTCCTCATGGGAGGTTGTTTGTGCCTGGGACCTTTAGGAGAGATTTGTTTGTTGAGTGTCACGAATCTCGGTTGGCAGGTCATCCCGGAATCTCTGAGACCAAGAGACTGGTGGGTCGCAGTTTTTGGTGGCCTGGATGGCAGAAGGAAGTCATTAAGTGGGTGCGCCAATGTACTATATGTGCTAGATCTAAGTCCTCACATACTCCTGCTGCGGGGTTGCTTTGTCCTTTGGAGGTCCCCAGTGCTCCTTGGACACATTTGGCTATGGACTTTATAACTGACCTTCCCTCCTCTGAGGGTTTTACTGTCATCTGGGTGGTCGTGGACCGTTTTAGCAAGATGTGTCACTTGGTTCCCTTCGTCAAACTGCCCTGCGCTAAAACTCTCGCTAAGGCCTTTGTCAAGGAAATTGTCAGACTTCATGGCGTTCCTACTGACATTGTTTCTGATAGGGGTCCTCAGTTCGTGGCTCGTTTTTGGCGTGCCTTTTGTGACAGGTTGGGAATTCATTTGTCGTTTTCGTCCGGATATCATCCTGAATCTAATGGCCAGACAGAAAGGAAAAACCAGGATGTTGAGCAGTTCTTGCGTTGTTTTGTGGCAGACAATCAAGAGGGGTGGTCTGAGTTTCTGCCACTTGCCGAATTTGCTCTGAACAATCATACATCTTCTTCTGCTGGTTGTTCGCCTTTTTTTTGTTGTTCTGGGAGACATCCGTCGTTTGGGTCGTTCTCCAAGTTGGGATCTGCCGTGCCTGAGGAGGAGAATTTTTCCGGTGATTTGGAAAGAGTTTGGACGGATGTGCGTGGTAATCTTCAGGAGGCCAACAGAAAATCTAAAGACTACTTTGATAGGAAACGACAGGAGGTTTTGTTCGCTGTTGGTGACATGGTTTGGTTGTCCTCTAGGAATCTGCGGTTGAGGATTCCTTCTAAGAAATTGGGTCCCAAGTTTGTAGGGCCCTTTAAGGTGCTTCAGGTTGTCAACCAATCTGCTGTTAGGTTGGAGGTTCCTACCTCCTGGAGAATTAATCCGGTCTTTCATGTCTCTCTGTTAAAAAAAGCTGTTGTGTCGGATGGTGACGCCTCTGCCTCTGTTCCTCCGGTGGTGGAGGACGGGGAATATGAAATTTCTCGCATCCTTGACTCTAGACGGTATAGAGGTAGTTTGCAGTATCTTGTGGCCTGGAAAGGTTTCGGACCCGAGGATAACTCTTGGGTGAGGTCAGATGATGTTTCCGCGTCCAGACTTATCAGAGCGTTTCACAGGAGATTTCCTGATAAGCCTGGTCCTAGGGGATCCGGAGGATCCTCTTAGAAGGGGGGGTACTGTTAGAACCTTGCTGTTAGGTTTTTTTTCCTTTGCTGGTCACATGACCTTGTTGGCCTATTTAATCCTGCTCCGCCCTTCTGGCTTTGCTGGACTTCATTGTATATCTACTTTCTAGCTAGCCTGTGCTCTGTATATAACTCTGTTAGTTTGCTTGGTCTACGGACCTCTATGTTCTATCTATTTTGTTTGTTCGTCTGTCTGCTACTATTTCTGTTAGGAGGTGTCCCATATTCCTCCCAGTCCTTAGTACTTGTAGGGATTCCCTCCTCACATCTATAGGTCTCCGTACAGACTAGATTAGGACTTTAGCAGGTCTGATCGCAGGATCAGGTTCCCTGTTACATCGTAGGGATTCAGCTGAGTCTTATAGTAGGGACAGATCTCCTCTCTTTCCTTAGCTTTGGTAGCAGAACATAACAGTCGCTCCGTGAACATGATTTGCAACTGTTTGACACATTTAATACATGTGAGGAATGCTGTAAAAACAGGCAAACAGTTGCAAATCATGTTCACGGAGCGACGAAAACTTAAAGCCCGAGCACGCTATAAATACTCGGTGCTCGGCCGAGTATACTCGGTGAAAAGGTTAACAAAACATACTCACTAGTTACAAATTATACATATTGGTGAACTACTGTTTATTCTTGTTTATGTAGTGATGATCACTTATTTTTATTTTGTGAAATATTATTCATAATTATCTCATGAGGTAAAACAGTAATAGTGATGCTAATACTTGAATGGTTGGTAAGTGTTGTAAGCCCCAGCTAACCACATTCATGAAGAACACAGTTGTACCATATGCAAGAACTTGTCTCCAGCCTTAGGACAACAGATGTGGGTTTTAATCTACCTTTTAACACCATATTCTAATGCTCCATAAAATTAAATCTTACCACTACAGGCATAGGCAAAAACGTAAAATATGTTATATCTTTTTTATAATTTGCTTCATACTTTTAACATGCAATGCTGTGAATGTATTTGCTCCCTTTCAGATATCCCCCCTTTTATTACAGATTTGTAACATTGAATGGTTTCAGATCTCTAAACATTTTTTACATTTAAAGCAAAGCGTTGTTACATCCACTAATTGCTCAGGAAGGGAATCCTAACATGTAATATGAGAATACTTTGATATTTGGGCAAATCAAGACCAATCTAAACAATGTAAATTAAATGTATCAGATAAGCACATTAAAATTACATGCAAAATGGCAGCATCCAACAATCCGTACTTGGTGCTTATATAATGTCAGCAGTTCTGCACTTTAATTACAACACCATGCCAATCATTATACAATTACTGGTATCCTTCCTGGGGCTCTCAATTGCCTAATCTTGTTATTTGAGATCCTACAAAATTTAAACAGCTGGAAAGCACAATATCCCCTATAGAAGTTACTTATTGTAACCAACCTCTGATTATTTAATCTAGATACACAACGACAACAGTAATATATGCAGGTGTCATTCATATCCAATCCACCAATTAAAATATGCTTTTGTAGTAATTTAGTTAAAAAAGTTGTTTATTTTACTGATTATTTTGAAATTGTGTGTCGTTTTAACCCATTGTGATTCATTTGCCGATCATTTCCTTTTATATGTAAACACAAAAGTATAGGTCAGCATATACATAGTGTAGTTTTACTATTTTTTAAATCATATTTAAATTTTCTATGACCAGTCTTTTTTATTAAGTATTTTGATATACGCCACATATTGATTTTTAAAAGACAAAGATATTATTAAATATCAAGTAAAATAATCAGAATACAAGTTTATAACAAGTAAAAGTTATATTTATTCTATCAAGTCTGTCCAAACTAGATATATAAACAAATATTTTAATGTTACCTCCTTATCTTACTATTTTGGCATCTCTCTTGATATATACAATCTATTTTAACTTTGTTGTTTTCTCTACTTTAGCAAAACAAGGTTGGCATCTTTTTTGGGTGGAGAAAGACATAAAAAGAGTGAGTATGCTCAGTAATTTAGTGCAAAAGGACCAGAGTTTGCATGCCACTGCAATATTCCATATGCAGTATTTCAAACTCCATATTTTACTAAGAAAAAACAGGAATTGCAGTTTTGAACCAAACATCTGTTATATAGGCAGAACATAATACACTATGACCAAAAAATAATTAGTATAATTTCTGCTTGTTCAACACATTTTATTATCTTTTTTCTATCTGTGACAGATACTGATTAAACAGAATGTTGAGCATTATAGATTATCTTTAAAGGGAATATGTTAGCAGATTTTTGCTACCTCATCTGAGTGCAGCATAATGTAGGCAAAGAAAAGCTGATTCCAGTGATGTATCACTTAGTTTACTGGGTGCAGCACTTGTGACACAATCAGAGTTCTTAGATATAGCATGATGCAGAGTTCAGAAAGCTAACCCCGGGCCACATCACAGCTTTCTATGTGCATTGTCTACAGACAGTGAGCTGCTTATCAGAGGAGGGAGCGTGGTTGGACTAGGTCTTATGTGCAGTGGAAAGTCCTTGTTATAAAACCTTCATTGTAAGTAAATAACAGCACGCTGCTTGATAAGTGACATATCGCAAATTCAGTGTTTTAATCCCTATATTATGCTGTCCTCAGAACACATAGCAAAAACCTGCTGTGGATACACAAGGGTCAGTGGGTGCTCTCATCCGCTGGCCTGGCTGCCTTTAGAAACACCGCATGGACCATGGCTTATCGCACTGAATGCCCACACTCCTTTCCCGTGGGCAGAATACTACTCAGACAATACAGGGTGAGGGTAATACACCACAGTAATAATTTATTGGTTCAACAAAAGTCAATAACATATAGTACAGTCCCAGCAAATACACAAGATGGTGCAAATGACAGAGTCTCACTTTTCCGCTGGCTTGCCAGGAATCTGCCACTTTAGGGCTTCCAGGTCCATCTACCCCAACCAGTGGCACCCCGCTTTTGGCGGGCACCCACAGACAGGAGGTAGCGGTAAGCTTAGGAAGCTGACAGAGTACATTGAGGTATATGGCAAGGTGACCTAATTGTCCCAACCTGGGTTCTCCAAATGTCTTCATGGGTTCAGTGATGGGCAGTGGATCAAATCTGTGTTTTTCCAGGAGGAGAGGAGAGAAGGTAGGGAGACTCCACACATGTAATGATGATTCAAACGAATGTAGCCAATGCTCAGCGAGAAAAAAAAACATGGATAACTGGAGGGTGCCGATCCAGCTGGTGTACACAGCTATGGTAGGAGAATCAGAGGAACAGTATCTGGCACACGGAGCAGGTAAAATCAAAAAAACATTATTAGTCCATCTTAAAAATATATAAAAGAAACCTGACACGTTTCTGGCGCAAACATAGAGCCCTTAGTCATGCGATCACAATGACTATGAATAAGGGCACGATGCTTGCCCCAGAAATGTGTCAGGTTTCTTTAAGCTGTTTTTAAGTTGGACTAATAAAGGTTTTTTGATTTTACCTGATTTGCCGGATACCATTCCTCCGTTTCTCCTGTATTTTACCGGTTGGAGCCATGGTGCCTTGGCTGCTGTCCTCTAGAGTCTCTCTGTAGTGGGAGAAAGGTCCCTTTATATACCCAGAGCTGTCCTTCAGTGCATTATTCACAGGTTTGGGGGGAGGTGGGAGGAGGTCATCTCTCATTGTTCGAGTGTTCAATTAACCTGCATGGACTGATAGAATAGGTAGTCAGCAACCATTCAACAAATCAACAAACATCAATTCAATCTACAACAAGAGTCAATGTTTAGGTTCATATGAACAATAGCTCATGTCCCTGGGCCCACTGAATAATATTTCGGGCATAATTAAGAATAAACGCTGTGCCGTCATGCCTGCTGACAGATTTCCTTTAAAGATTGAGTTTACCTCCTATAGTCTGTGCTATTGATTCAGTCATCTATATGAAAGGAAAGTATATAGTGGCTAAGCTCTTAGTATACTGTATATAGACCAGGAAGTTGCTCAAGGTCTACTATAATTCCTACACTATAGATTGTCTCTCAGAAAACTATGGGACGATGGGAAGATTCAGTTAGATAAGATTTTGTAATAAAGATGAGAGAATTTATTTCAAGGGAAATTAATTTTCCTCGAATTTGTCAAAAATTTGAATTTACGTAAATTCATCAAATAGCTGTCAGCTGGCTTACATTTTGCTAAACCATAAAGGGCCAGTAAAAGGTTTAAAAAATAATATTCACCTCACTGCTCACCTGCCCACCAGACCCTGCAGCCCTCTGTCCAGTCCTCTGCACCTCTTCTTTCTGCTTTTCCCTGTCGTACGCATCTTCTTCAGCCTGCTTCACTCTGATGTCCCTGCCCACCTTGCCATTGTGACATAAGTCTTGTTGTCACAACATATGTAAACCAAGGTCCTGATTAGGCCTTGGGTGATATACATTGACATTATAATGTGCAACATGACAGCATGTTGCACAAGGACGACAGAGGCCTGGTGGCTGGAAGCCATGAACAGAGTGAAGCAGACTGATGAAGAAATGCCGAGGCAAGGCAGCAGGACAGTTGACCATTTTTTACAACTTATGTTTATTATGACTTAGGGTCTGGATAAATTTACGTGATTTGCTAAATTCAAATGTTAGAAAATCCACTCATATCTAATCTTTAAGTATCTCTCTACTCGCAATCTGGTTGCTGGAGGAAAGGGTCATACTTCCTGGAGACTGTAACAGTTTCTAACATTTATTTCTGTGTAAATTAGTTCCTATTTATAGCAACTGCCATAAAGCATGCACACCATGCTGCAATGTCTGAAACAGTAGGGCACAACCTGCGGCCCATGCAATGCTGACCAGAATCACAGCTGATTGCACATCAGCTGTCAGTGTGTGAATAAAGGTGGGGGATCTCGGTATTGTGCTGTAGAGGAGATCACTCATTGGTTGCTACAGTGGCAGAGACTCTGTGACAGAAGCCTGCATTAACCAATGAATACTCTTCCTTGGTTGCCGAGAGGCTACTAGCATACAGTCATATCCCTGCACTGTGTGACAGGAGCTTCTGCAGTGAAGGAATTCACCAATGGTTTTGCTTCCATCTGCTGCAGGAAATCATAGGTGCTGCTGTAGAAGAGGAGGAATGTTCCTCTTCATGCCAAGGAAGAAGTCACCCAGGCTCTGAAAGGGGCGGCACTTTATGGGAAGTCATGGATTAGCATGCAATGGGGTAAGGCTTAGTGATTCTGTGGACCTGCTACTACACAAGGGAAAGTATACTGTATGTATTACAATGTGTCTAATGGCCCATTTACACTGGCCAACTGCTGTTAAATGATGATCAGCTTTCATTTAATAGCTTGTTTAAAAAGTCAGTCTTCTCTTCATTGCACACAGAATATTCATTGATATGATTGTTCTGTTTGCATAGAACATAATGTTAATGTTAGCAGACCACCTGATTATATAGGATAATGCTCTGCCGATAATAATGATTTTTAAGTACGCCTTGTTGTCTTCACCCGGAAAAATTTCTGTAGTCACTCTATTTGCCTGACGACTTGCCAATCATGATGGCGTACAATGCAAACACTCTTACAGCTTCCCTGTATGCCCTGTGTGGGTGGTTGGTCATGTGACTGAATGTATGTCATTGCGCAATTTTGACCAAGTGAAGACTAGTCTGACCCGGCTTTTCTCAATAGAGAATGAAGTGTATGAGTCTAGTCTGCACATGACCACATGTATGCCAATCACATACATGCAATCATGTGACTGCCCACAGGGAATACAGGGGTATTGTGATAGTATGCGCATTGCACAATCTCACAATTTGGCAGTCTTGATGTATAACATTTAACCAACCTCTTTCCTATGTACTAGTGATTAAAATATGACATGTGTACTGCATGTGTCAAATATGTGAGCAGTGTGTGTGTTGAATGTGTCTGATATTAGCAGTGTGTGCTGGGAGTGTAATGTGAGTGGTGTGTTTGATATGTGACCAGGGTGTGTGTGCTGTATGTGTCTGATATGTGAGCATTGTGTTCTGCACATGGTTAATATTTGAGCAATGTGTGCTGCATGTGTCTGATTGTGATAAGTGTGTGTGTGCTACATGTGTCTGACATTTGAGAGCTGTGTGTGCTACCTTTGTCTAATATGTGAACAGTTAATGTGCTCTATGTGTGCTGTGTGATGTAAGCGGAATGTTTGGTATGTGTGCATTGAGTGTGTTTTGCCTGTGTCTCTATGTGAACAGTGCATGTGCTATAAGTGTCTGATATGTGAGCAGTGTGCGCTGTATGTGCCTGATATGTGAGTTGTGTGTGTGCTGCATGTTTCTGATATGTGAGTAATGTGAGTGCGCTGCATGTGTCTGATATTTGATCAGTGTGAGTGTTCCATGTGTCGATGTGAGAAGTGTGTGTGTGCGACATGTGACTGACAAGTGAGGCATTTGAGCAGTGTATGTGTTGTATGTGTCTGATCTGTGAGCTCTGTGTGTGCTGTATGTGTCTGATATGAGAGGTGTGTGTGCTGCATGTGTCTGATATGTGAGTGGTGTGTGTACTGCATGTATGTGATATGTGAGTGGTGTGGGTACTGCATGTGTGTCATATGTGAGTGGTGTGTGTACTGCATGTATGTGATATGTGAGTGGGGTGTGTACTGCATGTGTGTAATATGTGAGTGGTGTGTGCTGCATGTGTCTGATATATGAGCAGTGTTGGCTGCATGTTTCTGATATGTGAACAGTGTGTGCTACATGTGTCTGATATTTGAGCACTGTGTGTGTGCTACATGTGTCTGATATGTGTGCGTGTGTATGATGCATGTGTTTGATACTTCAGTGATCTGCATGCCACTAAAAAGAATCTGGGACCTGAGCAATAATAGTTATGGAATAATGAGCAATTTTAAAATGGAGTATATATGAGAATTTCCTTATTTAGCCAACAATTAAGTAACAATTGCATATTAGTATGACACAAAGCAGCTTACATTTTATTGTAGATTATTAAAGTAAAAAAAGATGCAAATGCCGTCCTCAGACTAAAAAATATTGTGTACCCCTGATCTATAAAAACATTAAAGAAAGTAAGTGTGTAATATGGTCATTTAAAGAAAAGTCCTTTAAGTAAAAATAAATTACTGTAACATTAAAAAGAAGACAATATTTCTATTGTACAGACTTAAATCTAATGTGTGAAACAAATTAAAATATGATACATTCCATTTAAAAATCAGCAAATGATAGTACAACTGTATGTATCATAGGAAAAGACTAATATGGCAACATTATTGTTCCAACATGAGTAGAAAAGATATCATGGCACATCCAAATTCGTAAATAAATGTATATTTATTTCATAAGAGTAGGTCTGTGCATATGGCTCAACATTAATGTTTCGGTCATGAGATCTTGTTCACGGCCTGTACAGATTACAAAATAGTTATATAAATAAACAAATTCAAAAATGTTAATTAAACATATGTATACAGGAGAACAAAGAGAAGAAAGCTAGAATAAAAATAGAAATAAAAAAAAAAAAAGAAATGGAAAAATACAAAAATATATATATATTTTTTTATTTTTTTATTATTTTTTTTTTTCCCCTTTTTGGATTTGGATGAATATGTTCCAAAAATTCTTATTTTTTTTTGCATATTTTTATTCTCATGTTAATGCTGTTTAATTAACATCTTTGAATGTTTTTATTTATGTAACTATTTTGTAATCATGACCGAAACATTAATGTTGGTCCATAGGCGCAAGAGCTGGTGTTATGAAGTAAATATACAGTTATTTACAAATTTGGATGTGCCATGGTATCTTTTCTACTCATGTTGGATATTTTCTACAATCGAGCACCCACCCACTGTCACTGTTGAGTGCCTACCATACTTACTTAACATTATTGTTCCAGTCAATCCTAATTTTTGTATTCTATCTTGGTTCTCTTGTACTGTATATATATTTTTTTTCTTAAATAATGGTTTACATGATAATTGTTCTAATAACTGGCGCTATTTACTAAATTTAGCCATGGTAAAGTAAACTAATATTTCAAGTAGAATTCTAAATAAATCTGTCAACAATAAACAAACGCAACCAATAATTAATAACCTTAACTTGAATCCTAATTTATGTTATTAATTCATTAATTGTATTTTGATTAATGATTAATTTCTTCAATAATTAATATTAAGATTATGCAAAATGTGATTAAACTACTTATGAATAACTCATTTAAAAATGTAAGCTGAAAGTTTTTCTATATTTTGAGAATATAAAATACTATTTTTGATTTTTTGCACATTGTATATTGTTGTATTTTTTTTACTAATCTATTTATATATAAATTAATAATTCATATGCACTAGCATTATTAATAATATCCCTGCCTTCAATCCCTGCTTGGTATCCTAATTTCAAGCAGATGTTAAATTATTTAAAATGATTGTGTGCATAGCTTTTAACATACACTTTATTCATTTAACCAGTTTTCATTTACATCTTGATATACATGGTATCATAATTAAGGTTAAGGCAGCACACACACTGAAAAGAAAGCATGAAACCAAGTACAAATGAAAAACAATGAAAACTCTTGATTTCATTTAATGAAAATTAAATTTATCAGCAAATATGGAACATTAAGATCTCATTCCGATCAGATTAAATAAAATACAGCAAAAATATGGATCAAATTATTATGATGAAACATGGAATGTTTCAGCACATTTAGTTCCATAAAAATGTCTGAATATGATCAATTTATTGTTTGTATGATTACTTATTTTTCTCCCAAAATTTCTTCTGTATCTATAATTTTTTCAACATTATGTATACTATTTAAAGGGGTTCTCCACTACTTGGACAACACTTCTGAATCCCTATGTCCCCCCTCTCCAGTAAAATAATAACAAAAATAATAACACTTATACTCACTCTCAATGCCGGTGACATTCCAGTGGTGTTGGCACTGGCTCTCCTGGAGATTGTGTGACATTATTATGTCACAGCATCTCTGCGGTCAATCTGGCTTTACTTTCTTCTCCTACAGACGTAATTGACATCCAGAGGAAGTGAACTGTGTGGCTGTTTGGTCATTTAATCTACCCTTACGGCTGCAGTGCCTTCTTGTCTTAAGGTATAGTGACAGATATCCTCATCCAGTACTTTAGTCTTCACCGGAACTTTTGTGTGCCATCTAGGCTTCAGTAGCACACATCATGATGTTATGACGTTATGGCATCAGGACAAGACAAAGTGCGATGTCCAAGGCCTAGTCAGCTGATTGTTTTACATATGTTACAACATATGTAGCTAATGCCTAGTTTGCCCTGAAGATCTGGAAGTACAAGTCCATTGCCACACTTAAAAAAAGAAGACACAAGCCACCTGGAGACATCAGATGGCAGGAATGGAGCAGTGATAGAGGGAGAAATGAGATGTGAGGTGAGTATGCTTTTTTATCTTCCTGAAGTCAGGCCAAATTCAAGCAACTGGTCCTTATCCCCTTTACAACCCAAGGTTGTTTGCACGTTAATGACCAGGCCAATTTTTACAATTCTGACCACTGTCAATTTATGAAGTAATTACTCTGGAACGCTTCAACGGATACCCCTGATTCTGAGACTGTTTTTTCGTGACATATTGTACTTCATGACTGTGGTAAAATTTCTTCAATATCACTTGCGTTTATTTGTGAAAAAAACGGAAATTTGGCAAAAATTTTGAAAATTTTCCAATTTTCAAAATTTGAATTTTTATGCCCTTAAATCAGAGACATATGTCACACAAAATAGTTAATAAATAACATTTCCCTCATGTTTACTTTACATCAGCACAATTTTGGAACCCAAATTTTTTTTTGTTATGGAGCTATAAGGGTTAAAATTTGACCAGCGATTTCTCATTTTTCCAACAAAATTTACAAAACCATTTTTCTAGGGACCACATCACATTTGAAGTCACTTTGAGTTGTCTTTATGACAGAAAATACCCAAAAGTGACACCATTCTAAAAATTGCACCCCTCAAGGGGCTCAAAACCACATTCAAGAACTTTATTAACACTTCAGGTGCTTCACAGGAATTTTTGGAATATGGAAGAAAAAAATGAACATTTAACTTTTTTCACAAAAATGTTACTTTAGACCCAATTCTTTTTATTTTCGCATGGGTATCAGGATAAAATGGACCCCAAAATTTATTCTGCAATTTCCCCTGGGTACGGAGATACCCCATATGTGGGGAAAAAACACTGTTTGGTTGCACGGCAGGGCTCGGAAGGGAAGGAGTGCCATTTGAATTTTCGATTGTAAAATTTGCTTGAATAATTAGCGGACGCCATGTTGCATTTGGAGAGCCCCTGATGTGCCTAAACAGTGGAAACCCCCCACAAGTGACCCCATTTTGGAAACTAGACCCCCCTGGGAACTTATCTAGATGGGTGGTGAGCATTTTGAACCCCCAAGTGCTTCACAAATTAATCCGTAAAAATGAAAAAAGTATTTTTTTTTCCACTTTTTCATTTTTACGAATCAATTTGTGAAGCACCTGGGGGTTCCAAGTGCTCACTATGCATCTAGATAGGTGCCTTGGGGGGTCTAGTTTCCAAAATAGGGTAACTTATGGGGGAGCTCCAATGTTTAGGCACACAGGGGCTCTCCAAACGCGACATGGTGTCCGCTAACAAATTGGAACATGTCGCGTTTGGAGAGCACCTGTGTGTCTAAACATTGGAGCTCCCCCACAAGCGACCCCATTTTGGAAACTAGACCCCCCAAGGCACCTATCTAGATGCATAGTGAGCACTTGGAACTCCCAGGTACTTCACAAATTAATCCGTAAAAATAAAAAAGTGTTTTCTTTTCCACTTTTTCATTTTTACGAATCAATTCGTGAAGCACCTGGGGGTTCCAAGTGCTCACTATGCATCTAAATAGGTGCCTTCGGGGTCTAGTTTCCAAAATGGGGTCTTTTGTGGGGGAGCTCCAATGTTTAGGCACACAGGGGCTATCCAAACGCGACATGGTGTCCGCTAACAATTTGAGCCGATTTTCCATTCAATTTGTTAGCGGACACCATGTCGCGTTTGGAGAGCCTCTGTGTGCCTAAACAGTGGAAACCCCCCACACGTGACCCCATTTTGGAAACTAGACACCTCAAAGATTTTATCATGGGGTATAGTGAACATTTTGAACCCAGAGGTACGACTCCGAATTTGATAACATTAGGTCATCATATTGAATAAGTTGTCATTATTCTTGAGTGCAAGTGCTCGCTACTTGAGTTTGCATCGGGTACTCAGGTATGCACCATGTACTGCGTGTGCTCGAGTGACATGCTCGAGTCCCTGCCCCGCATGTTTCACGGTTATTAGACACCCAAAAAAAAACATGCGGGGATCGCTCGTGCATGGCAGGCAATCCCCGCAAAGTTTTTTTGGCCGCGAAGCATATGGGGCGGAGACTCGAGCATGTCACTCAAGTACCCACGATACTCAATGCATACCAGAGCACCCGATGCAAACTCAAGTAGTGAGCACTTGCGCTCAACACTAGTCGCCATATCGTCATCTTTTTTTCTTACTTTTGAAAAAAATCCCAACCCCATCACAACCCTAACCCCAACCTCAGCCCTAACCCGAGCCCAACCCTAACCCTAACACAACCCTAACCCTAGTACAACCCTAACCCGAGAGTTTATTTTTTACTCCGTTCCTCGTGCAGTATAAGTGATTAGACGACTTTATTCTTTGGGTCGGTGCAATTACAGTGATACCAGAATCATACTAGGTTTTTATGATTGACAGCTGTCACACACTAAAAGACGCATTTTTTGTAAAATCTAGTTTTTGCATCGCCATATTTTGAGAGCTATAATTTTTCCATATTTCGGCCGACAGAGTCATGTGATGGCTTGTTTTTTGTGGGATTGGTTGACATTTTTATTGGTGCCATCTACAGGCACGTGACATTTTTTGATCGCTTTCTATTCCGATTTTTGTGAGGCAGAATAAACAAAAACCAACAATTCAGGAATTGTTTTTTTTGTTTTTTTTTATTCTGATCCGCGTGTGGTAAATTGATAAGGCAGCTTTATTCTTCGGGTCAGTACGTTTACAGCGGTACCACATTTATATTGTTTTTCTATGTTTTGGCGCTTTTTCACAATAAAAGCTATTTTAGAGAAAAAATTATTTTTTTGCATCACTTTATTCTGAGAGCTATAACTTTTTGATTTTTCAGCTGATGGAGCTGTTTGGTGGCTTGTTTTTTGCGGGACAAGATGACATTTTCAGCGGTATCATTTTTATTTATATTTGTCTTTTTGATTGCGTGTTATTCCATTTTTTGTTTTGGCAGTATGATGATAAAGCATTGTTTTTTGCTTCGTTTTTTTTTTTACCATGTTCACTGAAGGGGTTAACTAGTGGGACAGTTTTATAGGTCAGGTCGTTCTGGACGCGGCGATACCAAATATGTGTACTTTTATTGTTTGTTTGCTTTTTTTTCATAATAATATTTATTGATGGGTACATTATATTTTTATTTTTGGTGAATTATTTTTTTTATTTTTTTTTAAATATTTTTACAATTTTTTTTTTTCACTTTCTGACAGTTTTTACACTTTTTTACTTTGTCCCACTGTGGGACTTTCACTTTTTTTATTCTGATCGCCTGCATAGCATAGGGATGGAGCACCATCCCTGTGCCATGCAGGCAGTCAGCGCTGCACAGTGAGAACATTGTTTGGTCGTGCACTGCGCATGACCAAACAATGTTCCTGCTGCCTGGTGACCCGGATGTTGTCATGACGACATCGGGTCGTCATGGCAACACCCGGGAAGCCGCAGCAGACAGCGCTGGAGGCCGGAAGAGGGGGTGAGTATTGCGATCACCTCCCCTTGCCACCGCAATGCTGCAATCGACTTCAATCGCAGCATTGCAGGGGTTAATGTGCCGGTAGCGGTGCGGGACTGCTCCCTGCACATAGTACCGGGTGTCAGCTGTGACAATCAGCTGACAACAGGCGGCGATCGCACCCGCACAGCCTGTGTGCACGCGCGATCGCGATGACGTACTAATATGGGTCAGGCTCTTAAGTCCCAGGGCACAGACGCGTATTAATACGTCATGGGTTGTAAAGGGGTTAATGATGGTCTACTTCTATTTCCCTCATGTGACAAGAGGATTATTTAGCCTTAGCTAGATTATCAATTTAAATTAAAAGCAATAATTTAATTATTGTTGGGGTAGTAAA
This sequence comes from Phyllobates terribilis, assembly GCF_046119375.1. NCBI lineage: Eukaryota > Metazoa > Chordata > Amphibia > Anura > Dendrobatidae > Phyllobates > Phyllobates terribilis. The sequence continues at coordinate 292,081,159 of NW_027362761.1, forward strand.
TATAGATCAAATCTAATTGGCTGCACATTTCTACTTTCAGAGGAATGACAATTGCAATAAAGTCTTATTTGTGATTACAGCTTTTAACTTTCCTCTAATATACTACTGTATATGTAAATCTACTAAGGTTTCTAAATTTGTTGACAATGACTTTTTAAAATACCAAGCATAGTTGCACTTTCTATCATCCTGGAACATCTTTTTTTTCCTGGATATGGCTAATGTAATATGATTCATACAGATTCTTGACCATTAACCTAACTGAAAGTAGATGAAGCCTGGCCTAACAATGGTTTCCATAATAGAAAACAACCCGCATTTATGCATTTTTTTGCATAGAAGGATTTAAGATTTGCATTGCCAACCTACCAAATAGTAAATGAAGTTCATAACTGTGCTGTAGCTACTGGGGTGGCAGAGAGTGGGGTCACTTCTGGCCCCACGCTCAGAGGAGCCCACCCGGAGCAACACTACCCTTAACTGTATCTATGTGCGCAGTTCTCCGATACAGTTAATCCCCACGGTAGACCACAGGTCACTTTAAGGCTGTGATCTACAGAATGGCCAAGGCGCTGACACATGCGCAGGACTTCAGAGTCCCGGCACGGTGACATTATAGTGCCATGCCGGGACTCTGATGTCCTGTGAATATTCCGGAGTTATTACAACGCGTTGGTCCGCCTGTGCCTCAACGGAGGACTCGCCAGGATCCTAGATTAAGGGAGTATAGGATTTTTTTTATTTTGATTAAAACTTATGGTGGGCATCATAAACAACGGGGACCCTGATACAGTGAGGGGGGCTCATACATTATAGGGACTACTATAGAGACCCTTATAAAGTGTAGGAGGAAATTGAATAGTTTGGGAGCTAATACAGTGGCCATTATACTGTTTGGGGGCTAATGTGAGGGCAATTATATAGTTTTGGGGCTACTGTGAGGGCCATTATACAGTTTGGGGGCTAATGCAGGTGCCATTATACAGCTTGAGGGCTAATGCAGTTGCTATTATACAGTTTGGGGGGCTAATTCAGGGGTAATTATACAGTTTGGGCATTAATGTTGGGGCAATTATACAATTTGGGGTTAATGCAAGAGCAATTATACAGTTTGGGGCTAATGTGAGGGCCTTTATACAGCATGGAAGCTAATGCAGGAAACATTCTAAAGTTTGTTAATGCAGTGGGCATTGTACAGTTTGGGGGCTAACATGGGGGCCATCATACATTGTGGGGACTACTGTGGGGGCTCTCATACATTGTAGGGACATCTGTGGAGGTCCTCATAAAATGTAGGAGCCATTACACAGCATGGTGTCACGCTAGGTATGGGAAGAACCCAGCATATAACAATAGTAAAAGAGAAGGGTGCACTACAAGTAGGTAAAGGGGTAGTGGAGACCCCTATACAACTCAAACGACAAACCCTGACTCCCCTATGGACCCTATATAGGCTCTGCACCTGTCATCGAGCCGGTAACCTGGCCCTAGCTGACCCTAAAGCTGGGCCCTAGGTAGGGAGGGGAAGGATGAGCACTAGTCAGCCCTAACTAGTACACACAAGGGAAACAAACAAGGTAATACACTTAACTGTAAGATGACACCAGAGAGACCACAACAACAATCTATAAAGGAACTCCAAGGAAATTCTAGCCAACTACTAGAATTCCAGGCCTGAATAGAAGAAGAACATTCTATCACCAGCAACTCTCTAGAAAAACTGAGTGTATTTAAGGATACAACAAGGGTGTGGTAAATAGCAGCAGACGGTGAGGATCACCGCTGGGTCCTAACGGTATAATCCCCAAGCAAGGTGACAATCACCGCTAGGTCCTAAATAGAGAGGGATCATGAAAAGATTAGGAAGATGTTTGCAAGGCCAAACGCAGCGACCCTCTGCAATTGGACCCCGTATGACTGTCCGTCAAACTGACACACCCGTGACTGTAACCCCCCTTCTTTGAGTGGTCTCTGGACACTCAGGACCAAATTTCTCTGGATGAGAGGCATGAAATGAACGAATCAATCTTGGGGCATTCACCTCCGATGAAACCCACATCCTTTCCATATCCCCTCCAGTGCACCAAGTACTGAAGGAAACGACGCTGAAGACGAGAATCCACAATCTTCAAAATTTAGAAATCTAAATTGTTATCAACCATGATTGGGGGCTGTGGCAAGGGGGAGGACTCAAGAGGTACCATATACTTCTTGAGCAGAGACCTGTGAAACACATTGTTGATCCTAATAGCCTGAAGTAACTCCAGACAAAACACTGCTGGGTTAATGAAGGCAGTTATTTTATAGAGGCCAATAAACCTAGGTCCCACCTTCCAGCAAGAAACCTTCAACTTGATATTCCTGGTAGACAACCACACAAAGTCATTCACATTTAGGTCCAGACCTGGTGAGTGTTTCTGGTCAGCCATATGTTTGTGTCTGTCTCCCATGATTTTCAAATTGCTCTGAACCCACAACACACAGAAGAGCGCAACGAAGCAAAACACTCCTCCTCAGGAACTCCCAAAGCCCCTCCACCACTAAAGGTACCAAACTGTGGATGAAAACTGTATGTACCAAAGAAAGGTGACCTGCCAGTAGACTCTTGGCGATGATTGTTTATAGTAAACTGGGCCAACGGTAAGCAAGATGCCCGATCCTCCTGGTTCTCGAGGTAAGTTTCCAAATTTTGATTTATGCACTGTTCATTCGACTGAAAATGGAAGGCAGAAGAAAAAGGAAACTGCACCCCCAGTTGAGTACAGAAAGCTTTCCAGAATTTAGAAAGGAACTGGATCCCCTGATCTGACATCACATCGGAAGGAACCCCGTGAAGCTTCATGATCTCATTAATGAATAGAGATGAGCGGTGTTCGACTAGAACTGTTCGCCAATCTCAAATTCGAGCTGTTTTGGGCGGTGTTCGAGTTGTTCGACGAACCCGAACGATTTGCAAAAAATTCGGCTGTTCGAGGTTATGTTCGATAACTGTTCGTGCACCAAAAGCGTGTCCTGCATGTCTGGCGCTATTTAGAGCACCAATCATGCAGGGATTGTCTGCCACTCACTGTAATGCCACAGCCATGGTGGTTGTGGCATTACAGTGATTGCCCAAATCGATGGGAACAGTGCCAACAGTGAAACATGAAAAGCCGGCAATTCAGCAGCGGCATACACCGGTACCCGACAATTTAGAACCGAAAGAATAGAGCTTCACACATAGATTAGATAGATATAAACATGTCAGCCACATATATACGAAGTACAGTGAAAGTGCTGCTTACTGTACTTGTCATTTAGCGTAAAGGATTTATCAAAAAAAATAATAGTGTTTTAATGCACCGTCTCTTTAAAAAAGCCGGCCGGCAATTCAGCAGCGGTACCCGACAATTTAGAATAGAAGGAATAGAGAATCACACATAGATTAGATAGATAGAAACATGTCAGTCACATATATAAGAAGTGCAGTGACAGTGTTGATTACTGTACTTGTCATTTAGTGTAAAGGATTTATTTAAAAATATAATAGTGTTTTCATGCACTGTCTCTTTAAAAAAGCCGGCCGGCAATTCAGCAGCGGTACCCGACAATTTATAACAGACAGAATAGAGCATCATACATAGATTAGATAGATAGAAACATGTCAGCCACATATATACGAAGTACAGTGACAGTGTTGCTTACTGTACTTGTCATTTAGCGTAAAGGATTTATCAAAAAAAATAATAGTGTTTTCATGCACTGTCTCTTTAAAAAAGCCGGCCGGCAATTCAGCAGCGGTACCCGACAATTTATAACAGACAGAATAGAGCTTCACACATAGATTAGATAGATAGAAACATGTCAGTCACATATATATGAAGTACAGTGATAGTGTTGGTTACTGTACTTGTCATTTAGTATTAAAATAAAGGATTTATTATTAAAAAAATTGGCGTGGGGTTCCCCTTAATTTTAGGCTCTAGCGGAGGTTAAGCAGACGGCTGGGGCAGATGTTTGAAGCCTGGGAAGGGGGTAATACCCACGGAGCTACCCAGGCTACTAATATCAGCCCCCAGCTGAATACATAGCCTTTACTAGCTATTAAAATGGGGGACCCCCCTAAAAAGATGACGTGGGGTCCCCCCTAATTTAATAGCTAGCAAAGGCTAGGCAGACAGCTGGGGGCTGATATTAATAGCCCAGGAAGGGAGCCATGAATATTGGCCCCCTCCCAGGCTAGAAACACCAGCCGTCAGCCGCCCCAGAAATGGCGCATTCATAGGATGCGCCAATTCTGGCACTTAGCCTCGCTCTTCCACGCTGCCCTGGTGCGGTGGCAGGGGGTAATAGGGTTGGGGTTGATGTCAGCATATAATGCCAGCTGACATCAAGCCCAGGTTAGTAATGGAGAGGCGTCTATAAGACACCCCCATTACTAACCCCATAGTCAAAGTTAAAAAAAACACAAACACCCAGAATAAAGTCCTTTAATTGAAATAAAGACACAATCCTTTATTGTTCTAAATTAAACCATACTTACCGTCACGCCCATTCCAGCTGAAGCCAACGATCTCCTGCAATAAAAGAAAAATAATAAAGCAACCTCATCCTTACCTTTCCATGGTTCCCACGACAGCTTCAGCTCTGCTACATCGAGATGACAGGCTGGACCGCAGCAGAACGCTGCCATCCAGCCTCTCATCCCGCAGACACTGAGAAGCGCAGGCTTGCTTGCGCTGCTCAGCGTCTCTCTGTGACGACATCCAGATGAGCCGAGTTCATGTCCAATGAACTCGGCTCACCTCATGCACGTCACTGACAGCGTGGGAAAATTCTCAAGCTGAAGCGGTGAGTGCAGGAGAATTCTCCCACGCTGTCAGTGACGTGCATAAGGTGAGCTCATGTCCAATGAACTCAGCTCACCTCCTGCACGTCACTGACAGCGTGGGAGAATTCTCCTGCACTCAGCGCTTCAGCGTGAGAATTCTCCCGCTGAAGCGCTGAGTGCAGGAGAATTCTCCCACGCTGTCAGTGACGTGCATAAGGTGAGCTCATGTCCAATGAACTCAGCTCACCTCCTGCACGTCACTGACAGCGTGGGAGAATTCTCCTGCACTCAGCGCTTCAGTGTGAGAATTCTCCCACGCTGAAGCGCTGAGTGCAGGAGAATTTTCCCACGCTGTCAGTGACGTGCATGAGGTGAGCCGAGTTCATTGGACATTAACTCGGCTCATCTGGATGCCCTCACAGAGAGACACTGTGGAGCGCAAGCAAGCCTGCGCTTCTCAGTGTCTGCGGGATGACAGGCTGGATGGCAGCGTTCTGCAGCGGTCCAGCCTGTCATCTCGATGTAGCAGAGCTGAAGCTGTCATGGGAACCATGGAAAGGTAAGGATGATGTTGCTTTATTATTTTTCTTTTATTTCAGGAGATCGTTGGCTTCAGCTGGAATGGGCGTGATGGTAAGTATGGTTTAATTTAGAACAATAAAGAATTGTGTGTTTATTTCAATTAAAGGACTTTTTTCTGGGTGTTGTGTTTTTTTTAAATACTTTACTAGAAATTCATGGTGGTCATGTCTAATATTGGCGTGACCCCATGAATTTCGGGCTTAGGGCCAGCTGATAATGCTAAGCTGGCCCTAACCCCTTTATTACCCAGTGAGCCACCGCATCAGGGCCCTGGATGAGTTGGGTACAGCGCCAGAAGATGGCGCTTCTATGAACGCGCCATTTTCCGGGGTGGCTGCGGACTGCAATTTGCAGCGGGGGTGGCCCAGAAAGCTTGGGCCTTCCTGCGCTGCGGATTCCAGCCCCCAGCTGCCTAGTTGTACCTGGCTGGACACAAAAACAGGGCGAAGCCCCACGTCAATTTTCTTTAAATTATTTCATGAAATAATTAAGAAAAAAAGGGCTTCCCTATATTGTTGTGTCCGGCCAGGTACAAATAGGCAGCTGGTGGTTGGGGGCAGCCCGTTCCTGCCTGCTGTACCTGGCTGGACACAAATATAGTGCGAAGCCCCACGTCAATTTTTTTTAAATTATTTCATGAATTTCCTGAAATAATTTAAAAAAATTGAAGTGGGGCTTCGCACTATATTTGTGTCCAGCCAGGTACAGCAGGCAGGAACGGGCTGCCCCCATCCACCAGCTGCCTATTTGTACCTGGCCGGACACAACAATATAGGGAAGCCCTTTTTTTCTTAATTATTTCATGAATTTCATGAAATAATTAAAAAAAATTGAAGTGGGGCTTCGCACTATATTTGTGTCCAGCCAGGTACAGCAGGCAGGAACGGGCTGCCCCCAACCACCAGCTGCCTATTTGTACCTGGCCGGACACAACAATATAGGGAAGGCCTTTTTTTCTTAATTATTTCATGAATTTCATGAAATAATTAAAAAAAAAGTACGTGGGGCTTCGCCCTATTTTTGTGTCCAGCCAGGTACAACTAGGCAGCTGGGGGCTGGAATCTGCAGCGCAGGGAGGCCCAAGCTTTCTGGGCCCCCCCCCCGCTACAAATTGCAGTCCGCAGCCACCCCGGAAAATGGCGCGTTCATAGAAGCGCCATCTTCTGGCGCTGTACCCAACTCATCCAGGGCCCTGGTGCGGTGGCTCACTGGGTAATAAAGGGGTTAGGGCCAGCTTGGTATTATCAGCTGGCCCCAAGCCCAAAATTCATGGGGTCACGCCAGTATTAGACATGACCGCCATGAATTTCTAGTAAAGTATTTAAAAAAAACACAACACCCAGAATAAAGTCCTTTAATTGAAATAAAGACACAATTCTTTATTGTTCTAAATTAAACCAAACTTACCATCACACCCATTCCAGCTGAAGCCAACGATCTCCTGCAATAAAAGAAAAATAATAAACCAACCTCATCCTTACCTTTCCATGGTTCCCACGACAGCTTCAGCTCTGCTACATCGAGATGACTGGCTGGACCGCAGCAGAACGCTGCCATCCAGTCTGTCATCCCGCAGACACTGAGAAGCGCAGGCATGCTTGCGCTCCTCACTGTCTCGCTGTGATGGCATCCAGATGAGCCGAGGTCATGTCCAATGAACTCGGCTCACCTCATGCACGTCACTGACAGCGTGGGAAAATTCTCACGCTGAAGTGCTGAGTGCAGGAGAATTCTCCCACGCTGTCAGTGATGTGCATGAGGTGAGCTCATGTCCAATGAACTCAGCTCACCTCCTGCACGTCACTGACAGCGTGGGAAAATTCTCCTCCAATCAGCGCTTCAGCGTGAGAATTTTCCCACGCTGTCAGTGACGTGCATGAGGTGAGCCGAGTTCAATGGACATGAACTCGGCTCATCTGGATGTCGTCACAGGGAGACGCTGAGCAGCGCAAGCAAGCCTGCGCTTCTCAGTGTCTGCGGGATGACAGGCTGGATGGCAGCGTTCTGCTGCGGTCCAGCCTGTCATCTCGATGTAGCAGAGCTGAAGCTGTCGTGGGAACCATGGAAAGGTAAGGATGAGGTTGCTTTATTATTTTTCTTTTATTGCAGGAGATCGTTGGCTTCAGCTGGAATGGGCGTGATGGTAAGTATGGTTTAATTTAGAACAATAAAGGATTGTGTCTTTATTTCAATTAAAGGACTTTATTCTGGGTGTTTGTGCTTTTTTTAACTTTGACTATGGGGTTAGTAATGGGGGTGTCTTATAGACGCCTCTCCATTACTAACCTGGGCTTGATGTCAGCTGGCATTATAAGCTGACATCAACCCCAACCCTATTACCCCCTGCCACCGCACCAGGGCAGCGTGGAAGAGCGAGGCTAAGTGCCAGAATTGGCGCATCCTATGAATGCGCCATTTCTGGGGCGGCTGACGGCTGGTGTTTCTAGCCTGGGAGGGGGCCAATATTCATGGCTCCCTTCCTGGGCTATTAATATCAGCCCCCAGCTGTCTGCCTAGCCTTTGCTAGCTATTAAATTAGGGGGGACCCCACGTCATTTTTTTTGGGGGGTCCCCCATTTTAATAGCTAGTAAAGGCTATGTATTCAGCTGGGGGCTGATATTAGTAGCCTGGGAAGCTCCGTGGGTATTACCCCCTTCCCAGGCTTCAAACATCTGCCCCAGCCGTCTGCTTAACCTCCGCTAGAGCCTAAAATTAAGGGGAACCCCACGCCAATTTTTTTAATAATAAATCCTTTATTTTAATACTAAATGACAAGTACAGTAACCAACACTATCACTGTACTTCATATATATGTGACTGACATGTTTCTATCTATCTAATCTATGTGTGATGCTCTATTCTTCTGTTATAAATTGTCGGGTACAGATGCTGAATTGCCGGCCGGCTTTTTTAAAGAGACAGTGCATGAAAACACTATTATTTTTTTAAATAAATCCTTTACACTAAATGACAAGTACAGTAAGCAACACTATCACTGTACTTATTATATATGTGACTGACATGTTTCTATCTATCTAATCTATGTGTGAAGCTCTATTCTTTCTGTTCTAAATTGTCGGGTACAGATGCTGAATTGCCGGCCGGCTTTTTTAAAGAGACGGTGCATGAAAACACTAATATTTTTTTTAATAAATCCTTTACACTAAATGACAAGTGCAGTAACCAACACTGTCACTGTGCTTCTTATATGTGTGACTGACATGTTTCTATCTATCTAATCTATGTGTGATGCTCTATTCCTTCTTGTCTAAATTGTCGGGTACCGGTGTATGCCGCTGCTGAATTTGCCGGCCGGCTTTTTTAAAGAGAGTGTCTTCTGAGCAGTTTGTCAGCTTTTGGACACCTTTGCAGGTGTTTTCTATGTGTTTCTATGTGTTTTTGTTTGCCTGCCATTGGTTTTAACGGTGTTCGACGGTGTTCTAAGGTGTTCGACGAACAGTTCGACGAACATTTCCTCGAACATCCCGGTGTTCGACGAACCGAACCCGAACACTACGGGGGTGGCTCAACACTATTAATGAATACCTGAGCAAGAGTCTTGGCATTCAGAAGTGCCAGTAATGCGATGAAATGTACCATCTTACTGAATCTACAAAAACCAGAACCATAGTCTTGCCTGCAGATACCGGTAGGTCAGTAATAAAATCCGTGGACAAGTGTGTCCATGGTCTGCTAGGAATAGGCAGCGGCAGAAGAGAACCAGATGGACGAGTATGCGATAATTTAGAACGTACGCAAATACGGCAAGCAGAAACATCTTCAACCACATCTTGATGCAACTCCGGCCACCAGAAACGAGAAAGGAGGTCCGCAGTTGCCTTACTTCTAGTGTTGAGCCACCCCCGTAGTGTTCGAGTTCGGTTCGGTTCGTCGAACACCCGTATGTTCGCCGAACTGTTCGTCGAACTGTTCGTCGAACACCTTCGAACACCGTTAAAACCAATGACAGGCAAACAAAAACACATAGAAACACATAGAAAACACCTTCAAAGGTGTCCAAAAGCTGACAAACTGCTCAGAAGACACAACTAACACATGGAAAAGTGAAAAGTACATATAGTCATGCGAAAAGAAAAGAGGTGGAGGAGTAAAAGGAGGGGGAGACACAGATATAGGCATGTCATGCCCTTCTAAAACCAAAAAAGTGCGAAGCCGACACGGCCAGTCCGTTCCTGCCCGTGCGACCTCCGTGTCGCCGGGTTGGCGCCAGAGCCGCGGTGGACCCTGACGGCCAGCCCCCCTCTCCCAATACTGGTGCCTGTCCGCTGGTGGGTCGAGCGAGCCCCCCTGCGGTGGAGGCAGGTCTAAGCTTTTTAATTTAAATTGTCTCTCTAATTTGAATGAGTACACTTTAAATCCTTTTACAAGGATCTATTGGAGGGCAAGTCTCATGCCAGCAGCGGAGTAATTCCAGCTCCAGTAGTGTCCACTAAAGCTGCTGCAGTTAAAAAGCTTTTAGAAGGATCGAGCTTGGCGGTCCACCGCAAGCCGTCCTACCGCCAGTCCCAGCCCCCTTGCCTTGGGGTGCCTCCCCGATGCTCTTCACTGAGTGTCCCGTGGGCCCGAACCATTTCCTTTGAAAAAATTAAGCGTCCAAACTACAGGTGGTGTAACTTGCTTAACAGCTGGGATAATCTGCTGACTAGCAGACACTGCTACTAGGCACAAAGTATTTCCTGGGCAAGATGCAGTTAAAAATTTGTAATTAGATACTCTCGTTGGATGCTGAGAAAGCATTCCATAGAGTCTCCTGGCACGCCATATATGATTCTCTTAAAAAGCTTGGGGTAGGGGTCTAGGGGACCCTTTTATAGGCAAAATCACGGCCCTGTATCGCAATACGTCACCTAGGCTGAAGATAAATGGAACTGTAGCACCCCGAGGGCTCGGTTGCTACAGAGGTATTGCACCTCACTCAGAGGTGTGATATCTCACTCTCGGGTAAGGATGGAGTGTGGATCAGGACCCCGACACCTGCATGCATTACACCACATTGCCGTGGGGCAGGGCGACCAATATGCCCCTGAGATGGGCACGACAGTCCCTGTCCCTGGCTGGAGTGGGGGGAGGGAACACCGAGGAAGGGGAACACAGTAGTGCAGGAGCAGGGAGGAAGCAGTTCCTGGGTGCATTGAGAAGGGAGTATAAAAGGTGGGCACCATCTTAGTTCAGTGCAGAGAAGTCTGAGCAGAAGTGGCAGGGAGCAGGGGCTCTGCATGAGCTGTGCTCCGGAGGCGGGCCTAGCAACAGAGGCCCAGGCCTGGAAGAGGGAGAAGGAAGGAAGAGGAGCGGAGAAGGCTCCAGGAGCGAGGAATGAAGGGATCCCAGGGGTGCGGACGGGCGAGTCGCCACCGCACGCCCGAATCCACCTGCATGGAGGGGTCAGGCCAAAGGGGGAGACCGGTCCCCGAAACTAGTGGAGGCGGGAATCGACCCTCAGCTAGAAACCGGAGGTTGTGACACTTTATGTGGCGCAGCCCCTCTCTACATCGGCTAGGAAGTCATCACATAGGGTCAGGGAAACTGGCGCCAAGTTTACCAAGAGGAGGCCCAAGGCAGCCGGACAGATGCGTTGGTAAGAAAGGCCAGACAAAGGACACACAAAGGGGGTCCTGTGAAGCGCTCCAAAGTTATCTGGGAGTTGTCTGAGCCCCCCACCTGGTGAGCATAGTACGACGTGGGCAGCCGTTACCTGCAGAAGTGGTCTGGAAAATAAGAACTGTGAGTAAAGGCCCTGGACTGAATCACTGACTCCGTGTCGTTACTGCTGCTGCCCTGCACCACCACCCCCATCCTCCGCATACACTGCCCTGAGGCTATACTCCTCCCATGGGGAGTTATACTACGCTCTGCTGCACCCACAATACCAGCCTCAGCGGTCTGCCCAGCAGCGGCGGTTCACACTGAGCGCAATCCACGGGTGGCGTAGTCGGACATTTAAACATCAAAACGACATAAATAGTTCCGCCACTGGTTTGACCGCCCTGAGCCACGGAACCGGGTCGCCGCCACGGAGACTACAACCACCAGCATCCACCAAAAAGGGTCCAGCTCCGGGTGTTCCAAGGCCCAGGGGGCGCGTCAGAACATTTTCATCACCTTTCATAATCACCAATGGGACAAGGCAGGGATGTCCTCTGTCCCCTCTCTTACACATCCTAGTGACGGAGCACCTGCTCTCATCAATTCGCCATAACCCCAATATTAGGTGGATTGAGGTGGGAGGCACCGAGTACAAGTGCTCTGCATTTGCTGATGATGTCCTAGTATATATCACTCAATCACATATATCCATCCCTGCTGTTATGGCTGAAAGAGATCACTTTGTTACATGGTCAAATTTTAAAATCAATGCAGCGAAGTCTGAGGCCCTCGATGTCTCCCTCCCCAAATCCATACAGGATTCCATCCAGTCCAACTTTCCCTTTGCCTGGTCCTCACAGGGTATCAAATACTTAGGAATTCCTATTCATAGAGACCTCTCCCGTCTATGTTATCTAAATTTTGGGCCCTTTATTGAACAACTCCATACAGACCACGGTTGACAAGTTAGAATTGTAAGATTCACTACGTGAACCACTGGAGTTTTGTGGAAAAGCACAGGTACACTGTGTTCCAAATTATTATGCAAAAAGTGTTTAGGAGTGATAAGGTAAGAATTTGTCTGTTTGTCAGTTAAACTCATTGATGGTGATGTGTGTCAGGGCTCTTTATATCACTGTAAGCAATTGCAGACACCTGTGCTAATTAGTTTGGCAGGTGTGTCCAATGAAAGGCAAGACTACTTAAAAAGGCTGTCCCACATTATTAAGCAGCCTACATTTTCTGCCAAAATGGGAAAGAAAAAGGATGTGTCGGCTACTGAGAAGCAACAAATTGTGGAGTGTTTAGGTCAAGGAATGACTACAATCAACATTGCCAAGACACTTCATCCTGATCATCGCACAATGAAGAAGTATGTAGCAGATTCACAGTACACACGTGTGCGTGCTGATAAGGGAAAAATGAGGACTCTTTCCTGCAGGCAATTACGTCAGGTTAAAAGAGCAGCGGCAAAAAAGCCTTGTCATAGCAGCAGACAAGTTTTTGAAGCTGCTGGTGCCTCCAACGTCCCCCGAACAACAAGATGCAGAGTCCTTCAGAGGTTTGCAGCTGTGCGTAAGCCATCCTGTCGACCTCCTCTATCCACTGCACACAAGCAGAAATGGCTCCAGTGGGCCAAACAATACATGAAGACTGACTTCAAAACTGTTTTGTTCACCGATGAGTGCCGAGCAACGCTCGATGGTCCAGGTGGATGGAGTGGAGGATGGCTGGTTGATGGACACCCCACGCAAACACGGCTACAGCGCCAACAAGGAGGAGGTGGAGTAATGTTTTGGGTTGGAATCATGGGGAGAGAGATTGTCTGCCTCTTTAGGATCCCTGAAGTGGAAAAGATGAACTCTATAATGTATGTGGAGTTTCTCAAACAGCACTTACTGCCATGGTTCAAGAAGAAGAACCGTGTATTCCACAGCAAGATCATTTTCATGCATGATAATGCACCGTCTCATGCTGCACATAACACATCTGCATCTCTGGCTGATATGGGTATAAAAGGGGACAAACTTATGGTGTGACCCCCATGCTCCCCTGACCTCAATCCCATTCAGAACCTATGGAGCATCATCAAAAGGAGTGTCTATGATGGCGGGAGGCAGTTCACATCTAAGCAACAGCTCTGGGAGGTTATTCTGTCCTCATGCTAAACAATTGAAGCAGAAACCATCCAAAACCTGACAAATTCAATGGACGAGTTCAGAAGCTCCTTTCGAACAAGGGGTCCTATGTGCAAATGTAACATCACCTAGAATAAAGTTTTGAGTTGAAAACTGTTTGATTTCAGTTTCTAATAACCTGCTAATGCTTATAATTTCAAAAATGATCATTTTTTTGTTCTTTGTTAAAATGAAAAGGTTGATCAAAGAGTGTGGGGGATCTAAGAGTGTGGCAACCCAGTAGTCAGGATTACTTCGAATTCTGACAATCTGAGGGTCATGTTGCAGATAGTGCAGCAAGAAGGCACTCATGTGTCTTGCGCATCTAGGAGACCCAAAATTATTTTCCGGGCTAGATGCAGCTAAAAATTATTATTAATTTGAAAGCTGGTGGAGCTTAGTGTAGATGGCCTAATAGAATCAGTACTGCACACTGCTGCAAAGCCCAAATTATTTTCCGGCCAAGATACAGATAAACATGATTAGTAATTTTAAATCTGGTTGAGTTTAGTATAGATGGCCTAATAGAATCAGCACTGAACACTGCTACAAGGCCCAAATAATTTTCCAGCCAAGATACAGATAAACATGATTAGTAATTTTAAAGCTTAAAACGGTTGGTGAGGTGATTTTAACAAATCATCAAGCTTTTACTCTCCCCAGGATGACACAGGGGTAGAAAAGTCGTTTCGGATCCATGATTAGTTCATCTTTATGAACGTGAGTCTGTCTACATTGTTAGTGGAGAGCCGCGTGCGCTTATCTGTCAGCACACCACCAGCAGCGCTGAACACACGTTCAGACAGAACGCTGGCTGCAGGGCATGACAAGATCTCCAAGGCGTAAGTGGCGAGCTCCGGCCATTTATCCAGATTGTAAGCCCAAAAAGAGCAAGGGTCTTGTGACACAGTCATGGCTTCAATGTTTACTTGGAGATACTCCTGTACCATCGTCTCTAGGCGTTGACTATTTTTCAGACTTCTTGTCTCCTGTGGCCTTGCAAAGGATGGGCTAAAAAAGTGGTGAAATGATTCCGCAAAATTGATGTTACCAGCAGATACTGTGTTTTTGTGCTGAACACTCGACGGTCCCACGGTTGGCAAGTTGGAACTGTGAGATTCACTACGTGCACCACTGGTGTTTTGTGGAAAAGCACATGTAAGATTCTGCAACAGTCACTGCTGATACTCCTGCATGCGTGCATCCCTTTCTATGGCAGGAATAATTTCTGCAAATTTACTTTTGTACCGGGGATCTAACAGTGTGGCAACCCAGTAGTCAAGATTTTTTCTAATTCTCACAATTCGAGGATCATGTTGCAGGTAGTGCAGCAAGAAGGCACTCATTTGTCTTGCGCATCCAGGAGAACCAAGTCCCTGTTGTGTTGGTGCCGAGGTAACAATCATGCTTCCTTCCTCTGTCCTCTCCCCCCAACCTCACACAACAGAAATGTGATCAAGGTCTCCCTCATCTGATGAGTCTTCCATCAGCTCATCCTCCACTTCTTCCTGGGCTCCTGTACCTTCCTCACTAGTTTGGGTGCTACCGTGCGCCCTGGAAAAACCATCTCCCCCACCCTCACATGCCTGCCGCCTTGGTGCTGCCGACCGCCTGGGCCTTGCAGATGTTAGCCCTTCCTCATACAACTCCTCCTCCTCTACTTCCTCCACCTCCTCTTGTGCCACCACCTGACTCCGAATTCTGTTTAACATGTGCTCCAGCATGTAAATCACCACAATAGTTATGCTGATAATGGCATCGTCAGCACTAAACATCTTCGTCGCCATTTCAAAACTGTGCAGAAGGGTGCATAGGTCCCTGATCTGAGACCACTTCTCCAGCATGATTTGCCCCACCTCTGGATCTCGTTGGCCCAGACTATACATCAGAACGTATTGCACCAGGGCTTGTCGGTGCTGCCACATTCGCTGCAACATGTGCAGAGTTGAATTTCACCGGGTAGGCACATCGCATTTTAGCCGGTGAAGTGGCAGGCCCAACGACTTCTGTAGAGATGTAAGTCGCTGAGCTGCGGGATGAGAACGGAGGAAGTGAGCACACAGCGACCGTTCCCTCTGCAGAAGGCCATCTAGTCCGGGATAGTGGGCTAAAAATTGCTGGACAACCAGGTTCAACACGTGAGCCATACAAGGCACGTGTGTGGCATTGGCCCGGTGAAGGGCCGCACCCAGGTTTGCAACATTGTCGCACACGGCCTTCCATGGGTTCAGGTCCAGTGGAGACAACCATTCATGAAACTGGTTCTCCAGAGCTGACCACAACTCCTCAGCTGTGTGACTCACATTTCCCAGACATTTCAAAGTAAAAACTGCCTGATGACATTGAGCCCTGCTGCCAGCATAGTAAGGAGGTGTGCAGGATCCCTTCTGCGCAGTTAGAAAGCTTGTGGCATGACCCGACAGGCTTTGGGTGCAGGTGGAGGACCGAGAGGAGCTTGAGGAGGCAGAAGCAGTGGAGGTACTTTGAGAAAAAGAGGATTGACGCACAACTCGTGGGGACGGCAAGACTTGGACAGCAGCCCCTTGTCCTTCTGTCGCCATAGTTACCCAGCGCCCAGTCAGCGACATGTAACGCCCCTGTCCATGCCTACTCGTCCAAGTGTCTGTGTTGAAATGCACCCTGTCACGCAAAGAGTTTCTCAAAGAAGCGGTGATGTTGTGTGCGACATGATGGTGGAGAGCAGGCACACCTTTCTTTGAGAAGTAGTGCCGACTGGGCATCTGGTACTGGGGCACTGCGACGGACATAAGGTCTCGAAAATCCTCTGTGTCCACCAGGCGGAAAGGAAGCATTTCTGTAGCCAAGAGCTTGCAGATGGTGAAATTCAGCCTCTTAGCTTTCTCATGGCTAGGAGGAAATGGTCTTTTACTTGTCCACATCTGAGGGACCGAGGGCTGGCTGTTGTGCTTAGACGGGGTTGAGAAGGGTGTCCCCAGCAAACTGCCGGTCTGTGAAGAAGATGCAGGCGGACTTGTTAGGTTGCCTTGATCCAAAGGTGGTGCTATCGATGTCGGACAACGCTCAACACCAGCTGGTGTTACCACCTCCAAAGAAAATGATGACCTGCCAATCACGCTGGCTGCTGCGGGTAAAGAGGTGGCAGGTCTGCATCCCAAAACAGGTGTGACTGCTGTCCCCCCAGTCACAGAGGATGAAGAGGCCGCGGATGCACAAGATGTGGCAGACGGTGGTTGGCCCGGCCGGCTAGGCCGCATTGTAGCACAGTGAGCTTCCCACTGCAACTTATGCTTCATGTCCATGTGCTGGTTCATGCATGAAGTACTCAAACTATGTATTTTTTGGCCTCCACTTAGCTTTTGCTGACAAATGTTACAGATAACACGAGTTGGGTCCTCTTTATCGATCTGAAAAAATGCCCAGGCTATGCAAGGCTTAGCACCCATGCGACCTGAAGAGCCACCACGACTTGTGGTCAGAGGCTGAGTTGTGTTTGAGGAAGCAGTTGTTGACGTGCTTCCAGTACTACTTCTCTGTCCAGGAAGGCACAACCTAACCTCGTCGTCACTAGCATCCTCCTCCACCTCCTCTGCTGACCTCATCTCTTGGCTGACTGTGGGTTGACAGTAAGTGGGATCTACAACCTCATTATCATCACCCTGTGTGTTATCACACCCGTCGTCCTCAGAGCCAACCTGTTCCTGCCCTGACAAAAAACTAAAGTTGTCGCTCCAATTAGGTATTTGAGTCTCATCATCGTCTTCCTCATTGTCTCCACCAACAGGAGTTACAGTTTGGGAACGAGGGTCTACATTACGGTCAGAACCTTCTGCGTCTGGTCCTGGATCTGAGTCATAAAGATTCTGGGCATCAGTGCAGATCATTTCCTCGTCTGGATTCACAGAAGCTCTGGAGCCGACCTCTGATTCCCAGGCTATAGTATGAGTAAACAGCTCTGCAGACTCAACCATCTGTTCTACCCCATACTCAGACGGGCAGCTGGAGACTTGGGAGCTGTGAGGAAGCAAGTGCGATTGGGGTGACACCTCTGAGGACTGGAGTATCTGTGATGTTGAAGTTGAGGTGGAGGAGAGCCGACTTAAAGGAGCACTTGATATCCGTTGAAGCACCTGCTGTTTTTGTGCCTCATCTGGAATTTGTAGCGATTGGCGTGGCCGTAAGAAGGGATCTTATCACATCGTCCACTAAAAGAAGTAGACATTTTAGTTTGGCTGGAAGATGGTCTTTCTTCTGCAGATATTACTGTTCCTTTTTTCCCCTTCCCAACACGCAAATTCCCCTTTCCACCAGCAGCAGGCCTTTTTCCACGCATTTTGGTGGTTAACTAATTCACAACTCTGGAGTTGTTTGCACAAAAAAACAATGGATGGGAACCGAGCAGAGCTGAGTGGCCAAACTGTGGTATTAGGCCAAAAGTATTGGCTGGGTAAGATGCAGATAAAAATTATATTGAATTTGCAACCTGATGGAGGTCAGTATAGATGGACTAATAGAACAAATCCCAAACACTGCTAGAAGCCAAAATATTTTTTCAGAGCTAGATGCAGAAAAAGATTATATTATTTGCAACCTGATGGAGGTCAGTATAGATGGACTAATAGAACAAGTGCCATACACTGCTACAAGCTGAAATATTTTTTCAGAGCTAGATGCAGAAAAAAATTAGATTGAATTTGCAACCTGATGGAGGTTAGTATAGATGGACTAATAGTACAAGTCCAAAACACTGCTTGAAGCCTAAATATTTTTTCAGAGCTAGATGCCGAAAAAAATTATATTGAATTTGCAACCTGATGGAGGTCAGTATAGATGGACTAATAGAACAAGTCCTACACACTGCTAAAAGCTGAAATATTTTTTCAGAGCTAGATGCAGAAAAAAATTATATTGAATTTGCAACCTGATGGAGGTTAGTATATATGGACTAATAGAACAAGTCCCACACACTGCTAGAAGCCGAAATATTTTTTCAGAGCTAGATGCAGAAAAAAATTATATTGAATTTGCAACCTGATGGAAGTCAGTATAGATGGACTAATAGAACAAGTTCCACACACTGCTACAAGCTGAAATATTTTTTCAGAGCTAGATGCCGAAAAATATTAGACTGAATTTGCAACCTGATGGAGGTCAGTATAGATTGACTAATAGAACAAGTCCCACACACTGCTTCAAGCTGAAATATTTTTTCAGAGCTAGATGCAGAAAAAAATTATATTGAATTTGCAACCTGATGGAGGTTAGTATAGATGGACTAATAGAACAAGTCCCACACACTGCTAGAAGCTGAAATATTTTTTCAGAGCTAGATGCAGAAAAAAATTATATTGAATTCGCAACCTGATGGAGGTCAGTATAGATGGACTAATAGAACAAGTCCCACATACTGCTAGAAGCCTAAATATATTTTCAGAGCTAGATGCTGAAAAAAATTATATTGAATTTGCAACCTGATGGAGGTTAGTATAGATGGACTAATAGAACAAGTCCCACACACTGCTAGAAGCCTAAATATTTTTGCAGAGCTAGATGCAGAAAAATATTATTTTGAATTTGCAACCTGGTGGAGGTTAGTATAGATGGACTAATAGAATGATGCTATGCCCGAAAGGTTTTACTTCATTAGGTGCAGTAAAAAAATTTGTATTCTATACACAGGTGGTGTAGCTTGCAACACAGATAGGCTACTCCACTGACTAACACACTCTGCAATAGTCCAAAAAGGATTTGCTTTGCTTGATTTAGCCAAATGCTGTTAAAAAAAACTTGCACAGAACTGGCACAGACCTGCCTGGAAAAAAGTGTTAGGAAATGATGTAACTTAGTCCTGAAAAGGACTGCAATTACAATTAGTCTTTACTCCCAACATATCTATTTAAGAGCACAGACCTGCCTGATAAAAGTGATAGGAACTGATGTAACTTAGTCCTGAAAAGGACTGCAATTACAATTAGTCTTTACTCCCAACCTCTCTATTTAAGAGCACAGACCTGCCTGATAAAAGTCGTATGAAATGATGTAACCTAGTCCTTAAAAGGACTGCAATCACAACTATTCCCTACTCCCAAGCTATCTGTAGATTTGCGTGAAAATTGGCTTGAAATTAACACTGAAAGAATAGCGCACACAGCAACAGCGGTGCCGTCTAACACGCAGCTGCAGCAGTGAGAAAATGGTGGCGACGTGGAAAATGGCTTGGTCTTATAGGGCAAGGACATGTGACATACACTGTCAATGACACATGCCCTTGCTTGTGTGAAAAAAAGCACTTCGCTCCGTTTGTGCGCTGCTGATAGGCTGACAGATTGCACCTCCCCACTGTAAATGCGGGAAAGAGAAAAAAATGGACATTTTCATTATTCCTGCAGAGATCCATCCCCTGCCCCTCCCCCCACCCCGCTGTACACTCAAACTACGTATTAACATTAATTTTCAGCATTACTGAGAAAAAATAAAGTTATGATTTTGGTGCACGAACAGTTATCGAACATAACCTCGAAGAGCCAAATTTTTTTCAAATCGTTCGTGTTCGCCGAACGGCTCGAACACCGCCCAAAACAGCTCGAATTTGACATTGGCAAACAGTTCAATTCGAACACCGCTCATCTCTACTTACTACCTGAATAACCAGCAAGAACAGGGCTGTGATGTTCGCTATTTACTTTACGGCACAGATTAGATGGTACAAATAACCTCCCCGAAGGGCAGGAGACAGGGGCATCCCCCTGAGCCTCCAACACCTCCCCCTCCAGATCGGGGCATAAGGCCAAAATGATTACCCCCTTCTGCAAAATAGGGGCAGAGTTCTCATGGTCGCTACCACCAGGGATGCTACAGGATAAAGCATCAGCCTTGATGTTTTTAACCCCTGGACGGAAAGTGACAACAAAATTGATCCTAGTAAAAGACAGAGATCACCTAGTCTGCCCAGGGCTGAGAAATTTAACAGACTGAAGATATAACAGTAATAGGTTGGACTGCCCCCTCCAACCAATGTCGCCATTCCTCGAAAGCCAATTTAATCGCCAAAAGCTCCCAATTACCCACGTCATGATTTTTCTTGGCCGAAGACAACGTTTTGGAAACGAAAGCGCATGGATGCCATTTACCAGGGGACTGACCCTGAGACAACACAGCCTAACCCCCACCTCCAATGCATCAATTTCTACTATGAAAGGTTGAGAAACATCGGGTTGACTGAGTATAGGTGCAGTTGCAAAATATCTCTTCAAAGAGAAGAAAGCCTGCTGGGCAGCATTCGATCATTTAGAGAAATCTGACCCCTTTCTTGTCATGTTAGTAAGGGTTTCACAATTACCGAATAATTTTGGATACATTTCTGATAAAAATTAGTAAATCCCAGAAAGCGCTGTAATGCCTTCAGGTTCTTGGGATGGTCCCAATCAAGTAAAGCATGGATCTTCTCCGGATCCATCCGAAAATCCGACAATGACAACAGTTACCCCAAAAATTGCACCTCATGGACAGCGAAAACACATTTCTCTAGTTTGGCATATAGTTTGTTATCTCTTAAAATATGTAGTACCTGTTTAACATGACCCTGATGTGCCTCTAAATCAGGTGAGTAAACCAAAATATTGTCCAGATAGACCACAACAAACCTACCCACTAAATGATGGAAAATATCGTTTATGAAATGCTGGCAAAACCACAGGTGCATTGGTGAGACCAGAAAGCATAACCAGACCTGCAAAATGCCCCTTAGGGGTATTGAAAGCCATTTTCCATTCATCCCCCTCTCTGATTCTAATCAGATTATAGGCTCATCTTAAATCCAACTTGGAGAACACTTTAGCTCCCTCAACCTGGTTGAATATTTCCAGAATCAGAGGAAGAAGATAAGGATCTCGTACAGTAATTTGATTCAATTCCCAGAAATCTAAAAAGGGACGGATATCCCCATATTTCTTCTTAACGAAGAGGAACCCTGCCACCATGGGCGAAGATGAGGGTCTGATATGTCTCTTCTCCAGACTCAAAACAATGAAATCCTTCATGGCTTGTCTCTTAGGGCCAGAAAGATTGTACAGTCTGGACTTGGGTAACTTAGCTCCGGGAATCAGGTTAATAGGACAGTCATATGCACAATAAGGAAGCAAATCCTGACACCCCTTCTCAGAAAATACATCCTCAAAACCAGACAAAAATGCAGGTAAGGTCTCCTTAGAGACTGCAGAAATGGAAATGTTTAAGCAGTTTTCATGACAGTAATCTCCCCATTCCACAATTTCCCTGGATTGCCAATCAACCAGGGAAGACTCAGTACAAACTGAGTGGGAAGGCCCTCCAGGACATAGCGAGGAATTCCTTCATAATGAAAAGGCCCCACACTCAGTCTTATATTATGTACAATCTGTGTTAGACATCTCTGTGTGAGTGGCACTGAGTTGATGGCATAAATAATGATGGGCTTAGTTAACATACAACAAGTAAGCCCATGAGTTCTCACATACTCAGCATCAACCATGCTGACTCCATCTCCACAGTCCAAAAACATAGAAATTTTCTCATTTCTGCTCTCTAGCACCAACTCTGCCATCAGGACAAACTGAGAACTGCATGTAGAAGACAAACACACCGGTTAATTATCCAACCCTACACTACCAAGGGTCAATCGAGTTCCAGATGTTCCTCTTTGCTTAGGAACTAAGGGACAGACCCCAATAAAATGTCCCCTTTTATCACAAGAAACATACCCCTTTTCTCTTGCGGATTTCAGCGGAAATATGTGATGCTGAAGCCCATCTAAAGAATTCGGAACTATAGGTCTCGACTGACCGATCCCCCTACTGAAGGCAACGCAGCCTGGATTCAGCCAAGGAGATTTGGTCAGGATCATCAGAGATGTAGGCCAAAACCCCAAAAAATCCTTCAACCGATCGGAGGCAAGAAGAGCCCTGTGGCAAAGAGAAAGCCCAGGTTTGTGGATCTCCTTGTAACAGTGAGATCACAATCCTCACTCTCTGCTACTCATCTCCAGTGGAGTAGAGTCGAAGTTTAAAGTACAATTTTCAAGCTTCTTTAAACACAAAAACTTGTCTCTACATCCTGAAAATCTGTGCGGGAGTGCAATTTTGGGCTCAAGCTGGACCGGCCTACCCGCAGAGTGCCCAACATTCGGAGTCTGTGACCGCTGCAGTTGCTGCTGAACAGCTGATTGAAGGTCAGTTACCTCCAGTGATAAACTCTGAAGCTGCTCTGCAGTATTCTAAGAGCCACTGACATGCTAAAACAGCAGAAATGCCCAACAAGTGACAAGTAATTTATGTAATACTTTCAATGAACATTTTGGACCCACATTTGTTTCACAAAAGCTATTAACATTGGGATGTGAAAATTAAATATTTTATTTTTTTCCACTAAGATGCAGCTTTAGTTTGCAATTTATCATTTTCACAAGTTTAACAAGATTACAAATGTCATGTTGCATTTGAAGAGCTTATGGCATGCTAAAACAGCAGAAACACCCCACAAGTGATACAATTTTGGAAACTACACCCCTCAACGAATGCATCTAGTGGCGTAATGAGCATCTTAAACTCACAGGTGATTCACAGAAATTCTTAACAATTGGAAATGAAAATATGATATATTTTTTAATAAAATGTTACTTTATCTCTACATTTTCAAGTTCACGAAGGGCAATAGGAGAAAATGGACCCTACTATTGGTAACACAGTTTCTCCTGAGTTTACCAATACCTCATATGTGATCAGAAAGTACTGTTAAGGCAAACTACAAAGCTCCAATGACAAAGTATGTCATTTTGGAGTTTAGATTTTTTTTTCAGCAAAACCCCACAGAAGCTACCCAATTTAATGAGCTGCATCCCTCAATGAATTAATCTAGTGAACATGTTCACACCACAAGTGTTTCAGAGAATTTCATAACATTGGGCAATGAAGAGAAAAAAAATGAAAATTTTACCACTAAAATGTTGTTTTAGTCTTGGATTTACATATGTTAATATGTTACATATTTTTTACCGAATGCTTCAATAGCCCATATGTAGTCAGAAACTACTGTTTGGGAACACAGCAGAGTTTGGAAGGGAAGTAGTGCTATTTGACTTTTGGAAAAGATTTTCCTGGAATAGTTTGTGAGTGCCATTTGCTCTCTCGGGAGCCAGAACATCAGAAATCCCCCTTAACTGACCCCATTTTGGATATTACACTACTCCAGAAATTCATATATGGGTGTATGTGACTATTTTAATACTGCATATGTTTTCCAAAAATGAGAATGAAGTTGCATTGCAGAGTGAAAATTACAAAAATGTCAGTTTAGCTCCAACTACATTCTGCCCTGCTTGTACACCTGGAGACAGACACTCTGAACAACAATGCCAAATATGTGGACACTAATTATAGTTTAGACACACTAACGTTCAGCGGGGAGGGGAGACATTGGGACTTAGGAGAGCAGATTAAGTTGGATAATTTTGTAGCGTAGCTATGTCACTTTTCTAGAGCTTTTGTGTTACCAGTAATGCGGAATCCTACTTAAACGCATGTCCAAACAATGGGACACCACTAGGAAAAAAAAGGTAGACAGAGTCCAAAGTCCTCATTACAGTAAATTGTTCTGACAAAATTAAATTTTTAGTGATACTATTTTTATTTACACATGACTTTTTGATCACGTTTTATTTTATTTTTTGTGTGGCAGTATAATAAATGGTATACATTTTTCTTATTTTTTATTTCTTTTTCTGTAAGAGTTAAATAATAACTAGATTACTAGATTAGTGACTAGATCAGATTGTTCTAGTCACAGTGAAACCAAATACACACGTGGTCAAAATTGTTGGTACCCCTCGTTTAGAAAAACCCACAATGGTCACCGAAATAACTTGAAACTGACAAAAGTTATAAGAAATTAAAAATCTATGAAAATGAACAAATGAAAGCCAGACATTGCTTTTCAACACTGCTTCCACAGAATTGTTTAAAAAATTAAACTCATGAAATAGGCCAGGACAGAAATGATGGTACTCTTAACTTAATATTTTGTTGAACCACCTTTTGAGGCAATAACTGCAATCAAACGATTCCTGTAACTGTCAATGAGACTTCTACACCTCTCGACAGGTATTTTTGGCCCACTCCTCGTGAACAAACTGCTCCAGTTGTCTTGTGTTTGAAGGTTGCCTTTTCCAGACAGCATGTTTCAGCTCTTTCCAAAGATGCTCAATAGGATTTAGGTCAGGGCACATAGAAGGCCACTTCAGAATAGTCCAATGTTTTCCTCTTAGCAATTCTTGGGTGTTTTTAGCTGTGTTTTGGGTCATTATCCTGTTGCAAGACCCATGACCTGCGACTGAGACCAAACTTTCTGACACTGGGCAGCAGATTTCTATCTAGAATCCCTTGATAGTTTTGAGATTTCATTGTACCCTGCACAGATTCAAAACACCATGTGCCAGATGCAGCAAAGCAGCCCCAGAACATAACAGAGCCTCCTCCATGTTTCACAGTAGGAACAGTGTTCTTTTCTTGATAGGCTTCATTTTTCCATCTGTGAACATAGAACTGATGTGCCTTGCCAAAAACTTCCATTTTTGTCTCATCAGTCCATAGGACGTTCTCCCAGAAGCTTTGTGGCTTGTCAACATGTAGTTTGGCAAATTCCAGTCTGGCTTTTTTATGATTTTTTTTCAACAATGGTGTTCTCCTTGGTCGTCTCCCATGAAGTCGGATGGTGCAATCTGATACTGATGTTCCTTGAGCTTGAAGTTCACCTTTAATCTCTTTAGAAGTTATCCTGGGCTCTTTTGTTACCATTGGTATTATCCGTCTCTTTGATTTGTCATCAATTTTCCTCCTGCGGTCATGTCCAGGGAGGTTGGCTACAGTCCAATGGATCTTAAATTTCTGAATAATATGTGCAACTGTAGTCACAGGAACATCAAGCTGCTTGGAGATGGTCTTATAACCGTTACCTTTAACATGCTTGCCTATAATTTTCTTTCTAATCTCCTGAGACAACTCTTTCCTTTGCTTCCTCAAGTCCATGTTGAGTGTGGTACACACCATGTCACCAAACAGCACAATGAGTATCTGTAGCCCTATATACAGACCCACTGACTGATTACAAGATTGTAGACATCTGTGATGCTAATTAGTGGACACAACTTGATTTAACATGTCCCTTTTGTCACATTATTTTGAGGGGTAACATAATTTCTGTCCTGGCCTATTTCATGAGTTTAATTTTTTTTTAAATTCTGTGGAAGCAGGGTTGAATAGCAAGATCTGACTTTCATCTGTTCATTTTGATAGATTTTTAATTTATTATTACTTTTGTCAGATTCAAGTTATTTCTGTGACCATTGTGGGTTTTTCTTTCATTAAACGAGGGGTGCCAACAATTTTGACCACGTGTGTACAGTATGTGTACTTTCTGTATATTTTAGTTTATACAAAAAAATGCTTTTTTCACTGGCAAAATATTTTTCATTGATTTTTTTGTTGTTTTTTATTTATTTATTTTGTATATGTTTACAATTTCCTTTTTTTTACACTTTTTTTTTACTTCATTCCACTATGGGACGTTAGTTTTTATTTATCTGATCACAGATTTTTTACCCTGCAATACTTATGCATTGCAGGGAATTAGACCTTTCAATGTTTCACTAAAAGAATGCCTATTAGAACCTGTTTATTGCAGGGCCTAACAGGCCACCATACCTGGAAGACCCAGAGGTCATACTCTGGCCTCCAGCTGCCATGACTATCACTATGCAACCAAAGGCCACAGTGCAAGCTGTTACTGCAGGAGCATGGCTGTCATTAAGCTAAGCTCCTGCAGCGATTATGCTGAGTACAGCTCCAGCACGATAACCCTGCTTCCCAAAGATTTATAGTCTTCATATCAACACATTTATTCCTTCCCCTTAACACCTTCTCACACCTCCTTCTGAATTTACCACTTTTTGGTTGATTTTGCATGAGCCCCATCAATGTTGGCTCAGGTCACCGTATTGTGCCAGCAAAATCAGTATGGTTTAATATTTCCCTGCTCATATGTTTACATACTGTATTGATATAGTTTAAAAGGGATCAAGCACAGACACTTTATTCATTTACGTGTTTGTCTTTGTCTTTGTTATATATAAGTATCAACTTATATGATGAATTAGAAAAAACTGTTTAATGCTTGAAGAACTTGATAACTTTGTGATACCTATGAGCTTGCTTATAATTTTCACATGAGACTGAGCAGATAAGCCATTTTGTGTGATGATATACATTTTTTGGCACTCAGTGGTATGGTTATATTTTTCTCTTTGATCAAGCTATTATTGGTGTGCTTATGTCACAAACTGCTTGTATATATATTTTTTGACTCTATCAGTGTTTTTATATGGTATGTAATACATGCAATTATATGCACAAGAAAATAATTGTTTATCAAATGCCCTGGACAAGCTAATTTGCCATAAATTGTTCCTATGCAAGAGAACAGAGATTAATAGGGTCTCCAAGGGACAGCAGTTGAGGAGCGGGGGTGCCAATTGTTGTGTTATATAGGGTGTCAAGCTCCACTGCAAGGTAGACCCAGAAATTAGGGCTACCTAGGGCTCATCAAGGTATTTCTATTTTTACTGTTTTTGTGTCTGTTTGTCTTTTGTGAGTTAACATTTTAAGATATCTAATAAAAATTGTAAGTTTTAATAAATTATGCTACTGAAAGTTCCAAATGTACTGGGTGGCCACCCTGTTGGGTCACCGCTACAAGAACAACTTGCCATCCTTACTTCCGTCACTGGAGCAAGATCGGAAAATGTGGGAATACAAGTGCACGCTGTTAGACGTACTACTGACAGAGTCCTCACCTGGCAGTGGGGGCTCAGTGAAAGCACAAGGCATGAAGAACGAGGATGAAGTCGCCAATGCAGCTGGGGTGCTGAAACCTTCTTGGAAGGGATCGTTAGCATGGAAGAAATGTGGAAAACCTTACTCAACATGTGGCAAAATCCACCATCACCAACTGATACGGTCCCTATCAGCAGGAGGCAGTATTTAGGTTATGCCCGTGAAACAACTCACTGGGGATTAACAGCTACAGAGTATAATTCTTTTTTAGGCACACTACTCACACAGCTGTAGTGTGCATAGGAGCCTTTTGGCCCAGTACTTCCAGAGGCTTTTTGGTAAAGTAGAAACAGAGGCTTTTTGGCACAGTACTCCCAGAGGCATTTTGGTAAAGTAGAAACAGAGGCTTTAGGGCACAGAACTCCCAGAGGTTTTTTGGTAAAGTACAAACCGAAACAGTTTTCTGGCACAGTACTCCCAGAGGCTTTTTGATAAAGTAGGAGCAGAGGCTTTTTGGCAGAGTACTCTCAGAGGCTTTTTGGTACAGTACAAACAGAGAATTTGGCCCACAAATGGGAAAGAGACAGCTGCATACTAGAATTTCTTTAGACACACTACTCATATAGACCCAGTGGTAGAATAAAAAAACTTTTGGCCCACAAATGAGAAACAGACTGCTGCATACTAGAATTATTTTTTTTTAGAAACACTACTCACATAAACATGGCTGTAGAGTAGAACATTTTTTTAGAAACACTACTCGAATAGACATAGCGGTAGAATAAAACAATTTTTTCAGCCCACAAATGGGAAAGAGACGGCTGCATAGTAGAATTTTTTTTTAGATACATTACTCACAAAAAGACAGCTGCAGAGTAGAATAGTAGAAATATTTTTAGATACACTACTCGTATAGACCCAGCAGTAGAATAAAATATTTTTTTTGGCCCACAAATGGGAATGACACGGCTGCATAGTAGAAAAGGTTATTTTAGGAACACTACTCACAAAAACATGAATGCATAGTGAAAACACGTTTAAAAACATTACTCGTATAGACATAGTGGTAGAATAAAATAATTTTTTGGCCCACAAATGGGAAAGAGACAGCTGCATACTAGAATAATCTTTTGCAAACACTACTCGTATAGACACAGTGATAGACTAAAATAATATTTTTGACCCACAAATGGGAAAGAGACAGCTGCATACTAGAATTAACTTTTGCAAACACTACTCGTATAGACACAGCGATAGAATAAAATATTTTTTTTGGCCCACAAATGGGAAAGAGACGGCTTCATACTTGAATAATGTTGTAGAAACATTACTCGTATAGACTCAGCGGTAGAATTAAATAATTTTTTCGGCCCACAAATGGGAAAGAGATGGCTGCACACTAGAAGTTTTTTTTAGACACACTACTCACAAAAAGATGGCTGCAGAGTAGAATTTTTTTTTTCGGCACACTACACGTACAGCGATGGCTGCAAATGAGAGGGAAACAACAGACTAAAAAGTCTAGACTCAAAATTGTAAGTTAAAATTGTATAAATTTATTGAAGATTAGGGAGATAACAAAAAATATACAACAAGGTAGGGGCACACGTGCAAATTATATTCAAAAAAGGAGGACAATGCCAGAGTTGGGGATCCCAAAGAGATGTAATCAATATGAGTATACATTTGCCTGGAACAAGTGGGTTAAAGTGTTTGCCAATACATTGTGTAATTTAAACACATGTAACAGTTAAATGCTCAAAGAAGGTTTTACTATGTATATGCTCCATTAGCATGTCTCAAAACCAGACAATTAAGAGCAAGGATAAGTGGAACAGTGAGTACTTACTGGTAGTGGGGCCCTGAGCAAGCTGGCGCCCCCTCGTACAGACACGGCTGCAGAGTACACAGAGGCCTTTTGGAACAGTACTCCTACAGGCTGGTTAGCAGAGACCACAGAGACTTAAAGGCAGAGTACTCCCACAGGCAGAGGTGTATAGTACACACAGAGGCTTAAAGGCACAGTACTCCCACAGGCAGGGGTGCAGAGTACACACAGAGGCTTAAAGGCACAGTACTCCCGCAGGTGGGGTTGCAAAGTACACACAGAGGCTTAAAAGCAGAGTGCTTTCACAGACGGGGTTGCAGAGTACACACAAAGGCTTAAAGGCCACAGGTGGGGTTGCAGACTACACATAAAGGCTTAAAGACATAGTATACCCATAGGTATGTTTGCAGAGTACACACAGAGGTTCACAGTACTTCCACAGGTGGGGTTGAAGAGTACACACAGAGGCTTAAAGGCAGAATACTCCCACAGGCAGGATTGCAGAGTACACACAACGGCTTTTTGGCACAGTTCTCCCACAGACATGGGTGCACAGTACACACAGTGGCTTTTTGGCAAATACTCCCACAGATATGGATGCAGAGTACACACAGCGGATTTTTTCACAGTATTCCCACAGATATGGTTGAAGAGTACACACAGCAGCTTTTTGGCACAATACTTCCATTCAGACATGTGAAGAGTACACACAGCAGCTTTTTTAAGAGTGTACAAGCTAACACCTTCGCTCACTCCAGCTGCGTCCTGTTCCTTCACTAATCAGAGCAGAATGGCGACGGAACTCATGATCCGGCATTTATACAGACCAGCCCCTGTGCTGCGCCGGCCAACCACAGCCAGGCCAATACTGCGATGGCTCTGGAAGTGTCCAAGCCTGAAAGCTTGTTGATTGGCTGTGCTGCAGCCTTTCAACAAACTTTATTAGGCATCTGAACCCAAACAGAAAACCACACATCCTGTTAAAAGTCTGTGTTCGGGGTTCAGTACCGGCACGGACCCCAAACTTTACAGGTTGGGTTCGCTCATCCCTAGTTACAACACACAATAAAAGTAGGTGTGGTCTGGGTCAATTTATTTCATGAAGACATATTTAGGAAAACCTGATATGGGCTTTTATTCTTGGAAAGATCTGTAGAAAGGTAGTGAGATGAATCTTTCCCTCCAGTCTGGGTTTTGCAAGTGGGCCTTTCCCTCCAGTCCGGATCTTTCAAGTGGCTCATGACTGCAATTAACATTTAAACCTGCAGGTAATGGTTGGGTGTTGCAGTGTTGGTTTCAGGATCGGCGTGAATCACACGGAGCCACGGACCACCAGATACTGAGATTTCTTTCCATGCTGTGCACATTCGTAGCCTTTGACTCATGCGGCAAGCTTATACATCGACATGCATTAATGTTTTATACATGCCTCTCTCTTTTCACTACATATGCTCGTCATTCTTTGAGCATTTATGGGTGCCTATAACAATAATATGATGAGGTTTTCAGTAGTATGTGGTCTATGACTTTATGTATGCGTATATAATGACAGAGCAGCAATCTACTCTGAGTCAGAGCATTTACAATAGAGTATATATATATATAATTGACCAAGCGGGAGAGTGATGGGGTGCTACGCCAGATGACCTGAACCCAATCGAGATGGTTTAGGGTGAGCTGGACCGCAGAGTGAAGGCAAAAGGGCCAACAGGTGCTAAGCATCTCTGGGAACTCCTTCAAGATTGTTGGAAGACGATTTCCGGTGACTACCTCTTGAAGCTCATCAAGAGAATGCCAAGAGTGTGCACAGCAGTCATCAAAGCAAAAGGTGGCTGCTTTGAAGAACCTAGAATATAAGACATATTTTCAGTTGTTTCACACTTTTTTTGTTAAGTATATAATTCCACATGTGTTAATTCATAGTTTTGATGCCATCAGTGTGAATGTACAATTTTCATAGTCATGAAAATACAGAAAAATCTTTAAATCAGAAGGTGTGTCCAAACTTTTGGTCTGTACTGTATATACAGGCATATCTTGTGCATAGCATGTGTAAATTATGGTGTTACCTGGCTTCTTATTAATTATGGATACTGGATATTGATGCACTATGTAGTCCTTCTATTTTAGTTGTTCTTATATCCGTGTGTACACTTTTGTTTCAGTGCCACTTAGAACCATGACTTTGAATAAATGTTTTTTTAGCTAACACTATTGTTGGTTAGTTCTTCATTTCAGTGTATATGACCAGTGTGTTCAGTTTCTCTCTTTGGGTTTTTGCTAAAATTATGAATGGTCTTCCATTGTATAGTCTGGGGCATATATGTGTCATATATTTGATTTCACATTTATATTATATGGGTAATTACTCTGTGGACATATAGTATATGCCGATTCCAGGAATTGTTCTAATAAAGTGTTGGTTTCATGTGCAGCAGAGCTGAAGGTTCTGTGTGTGTGCCTGGCTGTGTGAGGTTGAACACAGACCAGAGCCAGAGACTTGGACAAAGCCATTACCGCACCTGAGATTCATACAGTGGGGCAGGTGCCCGAGATTTGGGCAAAGCCATTTCCATACCCGAAATTCCTATGATGGTAAAGGTACCAGCAACTTGGGCAAAGCCATTACCGCACTCGAGATTTCTACGGTGGTGCAGGTGCCAGAGACTTGGCCAAAGCCATTATCGCACCCGAGATTCCTAAGGTGGTGCAAGCGCCCACGGCACTAAACTGAACATGGACATTCCAACTGTGAACCGGATGAAAAAGGTTTGAGTTTATTTTGTAAAGTTGGCCAATAAAGATGTTTATGTTGAACTTACCTGAGTCACTTCCTTGCTAATGTGCAACACAGCTGCCTTACAATGTGCAAAGATAATAAGAGATAATAGACAGACAGACAGATAGATAGATAGATAGATAGATAGATAGATAGATATCCGTCAGATATATAATGTGTGCCTTGCATGTGTAGCTTATTCTACAGCTTTCTATTAACCTAATAAATAATGAAATAAAAAAAAATGACATGGGGTTCCCCCCCCCCCCACAGCCACAGCAGCAGTGGAGCATCACATGAGATGCTCCAATTCTGGCACTTTGTCTTGGCTCTTCCTAATGCCCTGGTCCTTTGGCAATTGGGGTAATGGTGCTAGTAATGGAGAGGTGTCTTTCAAACATTCCCATTACTACTAACTCAGTAATAAAAAGGAAACAGACACAAAAAAATACTTTATTGAGCTAAACACTACACCACACTTTCCCTGGTTCACCACTTTATTAAAAAAAAAATCCTATACTGGTTTGACGTAGTCCACCGAATCTGACGTAGTCTATCGAGTCTAACAAAGTCCAGCGAATCCACTGTACAAAACCTATGGAGCCTCACTCTAATGCTCCATAGTGTTACGGATCCGGGTGGTGGAACCTCTGTGCCACGGTGCAAGGAGGGACCCAGAGGGGCGTAACTAAGTATCAACTCAGCCCGACCCTGGTCATACGGCGGCTAACGACTCCGTGACCAGGGAGGGACCGAGCTGAGGGACCACGTGCTACTCTGGGGACGACCTTGTAAGAGAGCAGGTGGCTCCCACGGGTCAGCAGACGGGGACTGACCGGTATAGCGGATGGACACAACAGGCAGGCAGAAGTCTCTGGATAGTTGACAGGTGGTCACGGCACGTGACGGCTGAGCAGGTAGAAGTCTCTAGGTAACAGATAGGTGGTCACGGCAAGTGACAGCAGGAGCCTCCAGGTAGGCTACGGCATTTGACGGCCAAGCAGGCTGAAGTCTCTAGATTATCAGGCGGGTGGTCACGGCAAGTGACAGCAGGAGCCTCCAGGTAGGATATCAGGTAACAGGCAGGTAACAGGCGAGTGCTCCCAGGTGAGCGGGCTAGCAGGCACAGTAGGTAGCAGGCAGGTAACTGGCAGGTGCTTCCTGGTAAGCAGGCAGACTTGCCCATAGACAGACTGGCGGGTAGAACGGACGGCAGACTGTCAGGCTGGAGAGTAGTCAGACTGGTGGACTGGAACAGTAGTCAGGCTGGCAACTGGACCTGAGGGCTGATGCAGAGGTAAGTATGCTGTGCATCAACTTTTGCTCGGGCACCTCCATAATGGAGGAGGTGCCTTATATATGGGAGGACCCTCGGCTATTGGCCGGGGACTCCTTAGGACGGCGCGCGCGGCCCCTTTAAGAGAGAGGGAGCGCGCGCCCTAAGCACAGTGCCCGGGAAACTGCACGCACCAGCAGCAGGAAGAGGAGCGCAGGAGGACGCCACGCGGGGAGCTGAGAGGTGAGAGGGACGGCTTCTCTGCCTGGCAGGAGGCAGAGACGCCGATGCTACAGTACCCCCCCTTTATACCTCCTCTTTTTTAGGCCAGAATGAAATTTTTCAAGGAGAAGCGGGACATGGATGTTCTCCCTGGGTTCCCAAGTTCTCTCCTCTGGGCCAAACCCCTTCCAATCCACCAAAAAAAGTTTTTTCCTCTTACCCTTTTGGTAGCCAGATTATTCTCTACCTCAAAAACGTCCTCAGCAGAAACCGGAGCAGGGGAAGAACCTGGATTGTTGGAAAAAGAGTTTAAGACAACTGGTTTGAGGAGAGATACGTGGAAGGAGTTGGGAATCCATAAGGTGGCTGGGAGTTTTAACTTGTAGGCCACTGGATTGATTTGCTTAAGGACTTCAAATGGACCGATGAACCAAGGACCCAACTTGTAGGAGGGTATTTTGAGCCGAACATGTTTGGAGGAGAGCCAAACCTTGTCTCCCAGATGGAATTGAGGCGGATCCAGATGTCTCTTGTCAGCATTAGAGATGAGCGTTGTTCTACTCGAACTGTTCGCCAATCTCAAATTCGAGCTGTTTTGGGCAGTGTTCGAGCCGGTCGGCGAACACGAACAATTTGAGAAAAATTCGGCTGTTCAAGGTTATGTTCGATAACTGTTCGTGCACCAAAATCATAACTGGATTTTTTCTCAGTAATGATGAAAATTAATGTTAATACGCAGTTTGAGTGTACAGCGGGGCGGGGGGAGGGGCAGGGGATGGATCTCTGCAGGAACAATGAAGATCTCCATTTTTTTTTCTCTTTCCCGCATTTGCAGTGGGGAGGTGCAATCTGTCAGCCTATCAGCAGTGCACACACGGAGCGAAGTGCTTTTTTTCACACAAGCAAGGGCATGTGTGATTGGCAGTGTATGTCACATGTCCTTGCCCTATAAGACCAAGCCATTTTCCCCGTCGCCACCATTTTCTCACTGCTGCAGCTGCGTGTTAGACGGCACCGCTGTTGCTGTGTGCGCTATACCTTGTTAATTTCAAGCCAATTTTCGCACAAATATACAGATAGCTTGGGAGTAGGGAATAGTTGTGATTGCAGTCCTTTTAAGGACTAGGTTACAACATTTCCTACGACTTTTATCAGGCAGGTCTGTGCTCTTAAATAGATAGATTGTGGGAGTAAAGACTAATTGTAATTGGAGTCCTTTTCAGGACTAGGTTACATCAGTTCCTATCAGTTTTTGCCAGGCAGGTCTGTGCCAGTGCTGTGCAAGTTTTTTTCACAGCATTTGGCTGAATCTAGCAAAGCTAATCCTTTTTGGCCTATTGCAGAGTGTTAGTCAGTGGAGTAGCCTATCTGTGTTGCAAGATATACCACCTGTGTATAGAATACCAATTTTTTTACTGCACCTAGTGAAGTAAAATCTTTTGGGCATAGCATCATTCTATTAGTCCATCTATACTGACCTCCATCAGGTTGCAAACTGAATATAATTTTTTTCTGCATCTAGCTCTGAAAAAATATTTGGGCTTCTAGCAGTGTGTGGGACTTGTTCTATTAGTCCTTCTATACTGACCTCCAGCAGGTTGCAAATTGAATATAATTTTTTTCTG
The DNA here is from genome assembly GCF_046119375.1 of Phyllobates terribilis. NCBI lineage: Eukaryota > Metazoa > Chordata > Amphibia > Anura > Dendrobatidae > Phyllobates > Phyllobates terribilis. Next base: position 292,115,901 of record NW_027362761.1, read on the forward strand.
CATCTAGCTCTGAAAAAATATTTGGGCTTCTAGCGGTGTGTGGGACTTGGTCTATTAGTCCATCTATACTGACCTCCATCAGGTTGCAAATTAAAAATAATTTTTTTCTGCATCTAGCTCTGAAAAAATATTTGGGCTTCTAGCAGTGTGTGGGACTTGGTCTATTAGTCCATCTATACTGACCTCCATCAGGTTGCAAATTAAAAATAATTTTTTTCTTCATTTATCTCTGAAAAAATATTTGGGCTTCTAGCAGCGTGTGGGACTTGTTCTATTAGTCCATCTATACTGACCTCCATCAGGTTGCAAATTAAAAATAATTTTTTTCTGCATCTAGCTCTGAAAAAATATTTGGGCTTCTAGCAGTGTGTGGGACTTGGTCTATTAGTCCATCTATACTGACCTCCATCAGGTTGCAAATTAAAAATAATTTTTTTCTGCATCTAACCCAGCCAATAGTTTTGGCCTAATACCACAGTTTGGCCACTCAGCTCTGCTCGGTTACCATCCATTGTTTTTTTGTGCAAACAACTCCAGAGTTGTGAATTAGTTAACCACCAAAATGAGTGGAAAAAGGCCTGCTGCTGGTGGAAAGGGGAATAGGCGTGTTGGGAAGGGGAAAAAAGGTTGTGTCCGTGGGGTAGGTGCAGAAGAAAGACCATCTTCCAGCCAAACTAAAATGTCTACTTCTTTTAGCGGACAATGTGATAAGATCCCTTTCTTACGGCCACGCCAATCGCTACAAATTCCAGATGAGGCACAAAAACAGCAGGTGCTTCAACAGATATCAAGTGCTCCTTTAAGTGGGCTCTCCTCCACATCAACTTCAACATCACAAATACTCCAGTCTTCAAAGGTGTCACCCAAATCGCACTTGCTTCCTCACAGCTCCCAAATCTCCAGCTGCCCGTCTGAGTATGAGGTAGAACAGATGGTTGAGTCTGCAGAGCTGTTTACTCATACTATAGCCTGGGAATCAGAGGTCGACTCCAGCGCTTCTGTGAATCCAGACGAGGAAATGATCTGCACTGATGCCCAGAATCTTTATGAGTCGGATCCAGGACCAGACGCAGAAGGTTCTGACCATAATGTAGACCCTCATTCCCAAACTGTAACTCCTGTTGGTGGAGACAATGAGGAAGACGATGATAAGACTCAAATACCTGATTGGAGCGACAACTTTAGTTTTTTGTCAGGGCAGGAACAGGTTGGCTCTGAGGACGACGGGTGTGATAACGCACAGGGTGATGATGATGAGGTCGGAGATCCCACTTACTGTCAACCCACAGTCAGCCAAGAGATGAGGTCAGCAGAGGAGGTGGAGGAAGATGCTAGTGACGACGAGGTCAGGTTGCGCCTTCCTGGACAGAGACGTAGTACTGGAAGCACGTCAACAACTGCATCCTCAAACACAACTCTGCCTCTCACCACAAGTCGTGGTGGCTCTTCAGGTCGCATGGGTGCTAAGCCTTGCATAGCCTGGGCATTTTTTCAGATCGATAAAGATGACCCAACTCGTGTTATCTGTAACATTTGTCAGCAAAAGCTAAGTAGAGGCCAAAAAATACATAGTTTGAGTACTTCATGCATGAACCGGCACATGGACATGAAGCATAAGTTGCAGTGGGAAGCTCAGTGTGCTACAATGCGGTCTAGCCGGCCGGGCCAACCACCGTCTGCCATATCTTGTGCATCCGCGGCCTCTTCATCCTCTGTGACTGGGGGGACAGCAGTCACACCTGTTTTGGGGCGCAGACCTGCCACCTCTTTACCCGCAACAGCCAGCGTGATTGGCAGGTCATCATTTTCTTTGGAGGTGGTAACACCAGCTGGTCTTGAGCGCTGTCCGACATCGATAGCACCACCTTTGGATCAAGGCAACCTAACATGTCCGCCTGCATCTTCCTCACAGACCGGCAGTTTGCCGGGGACACCCTTATCAACCCCGTCTAAGCACAATAGCCAGCCCTCGGTCCCTCAGATGTGGACAAGTAAAAGACCATTTCCTCCTAGCCATGAGAAAGCTAAGAGGTTGAATTTCACCATCTGCAAGCTCTTGGCTACAGAAATGCTGCCTTTCCGCCTGGTGGACACAGAGGATTTTCGAGACCTTATGTCCGTCGCAGTGCCCCAGTACCAGATGCCCAGTCGGCACTACTTCTCAAAGAAAGGTGTGCCTGCGCTCCACCAGCATGTCGCACACAACATCACCGCTTCTTTGAGAAACTCTGTGTGTGACAGGGTGCATTTCACCACAGACACTTGGACGAGTAGGCATGGACAGGGGCGTTACATGTCGCTGACTGGGCACTGGGTAACTATGTTGACAGCAGGACAAGGGGCTGCTGTCCAAGTCTTGCCGTCCCCACGAGTTGTGCGTCAATCCTCTTTATGTCATTTTTCCTCCACTGCTTCTGCCTCCTCAACCTCCTCTCGGTCTTCCACCTGCACCCAAAGCCTGTCTGGTCATGCCACAAGCTTTCTAACTGCGCAGAAGGGATCCTGCACACCTCCTTACTATGCTGGCAGTAGGGCTCAACGTCATCAGGCGGTTTTTACATTGAAATGTCTGGGAAATGTGAGTCACACAGCTGAGGAGTTGTGGTCAGCTCTGGAGAACCAATTTCATGAATGGTTGTCTCCACTGGACCTGAAACCAGGGAAGGCCGTGTGCGACAATGCTGCAAACCTGGGTGCGGCCCTTCGCCGGGGCAATGTCACACACGTGCCTTGTATGGCTCACGTGTTGAACCTGGTTGTCCAGCAATTTTTAGCCCACTATCCCAGACTAGATGGCCTTCTGCAGAGGGCACGGTCGCTGTGTGCTCACTTCCGCCGTTCGCATCCCGCAGCTCAGCGACTTACATCTCTACAGAAGTCGTTGGGCCTGCCACTTCACCGGCTAAAATGCGATGTGCCTACCCGGTGGAATTCAACTCTGCACATGTTGCAGCGACTGTGGCAGCACCGACAAGCCCTGGTGCAATACGTTCTGACGTATAGCCTGGGCCAACGAGATTCAGAGGTGGGGCAAATCACGCTGGAGGAGTGGTCTCAGATCAGGGACCTATGCACCCTTCTGCACAGTTTTGAAATGGCGACGAAGATGTTTAGTGCTGACGATGCCATTATCAGCATGAATATTCCGGTGATTTACATGCTGGAGCACATGTTAAACAGAATTCGGAGTCAGGTGGTGGCACAAGAGGAGGTGGAGGAAGTAGAGGAGGAGGAGTTGTATGCGGAAGGGCTAACATCTGCAAGGTCCAGACGGTCGGCAGCACCAAGGCGGCAGGCATGTGAGGGTGGGGGAGATGATTTTACCAGGGCGCATGGTAGCAGCCAAACTAGTGAGGAAGGTGCAGGAGCCCAGGAAGAAGTGGAGGACGAACTGATGGAAGACTCATCAGATGAGGGAGACCTTGATCACATTTCTGTTGTGCGAGGTTGGGGGGAGAGGACAGAGGAAGGAAGCATGATTGCTACCTCGCCACCAACACAACAGGGACTTGGTGCTCCTGGATGCGCAACACACATGAGTGCCTTCTTGCTGCACTACCTGCAACATGACCCTCGAATTGTGAGAATTAGAAATAATCCTGACTACTGGGTTGCCACACTGTTAGATCCCCGGTACAAAAGTAAATTTGCAGAAATTATTCCTGCCATAGAAAGGGATGCACGCATGCAGGAGTATCAGCAGAGACTGTTGCAGAATCTTACATGTGCTTTTCCACAAAATACCAGTGGTGCACGTAGTGAATCTCACAGTTCCAACTTGCCAACCGTGGGACCGTCAAGTGTTCAGCACTCAAACCGTAACAGAACCACAGTATCTGCTGGTAACATCAATTTTGCGGAATCATTTCACCACTTTTTTAGCCCATCCTTTGCAAGGCCACAGGAGACAAGAAGTCTGACACATAGTCAACGCCTAGAGACGATGGTACAGGAGTATCTCCAAGTAAACATTGAAGCCACGACTGTGTCACTGGACCCTTGCTCTTTTTGGGCTTCCAATCTGGATAAATGGCCGGAGCTAGCCACTTACGCCTTGGAGATCTTGTCATGCCCCGCAGCCAGCGTTCTGTCTGAACGTGTGTTCAGCGCTGCTGGTGGTGTGCTGACAGATAAGCGCACGCGGCTCTCCACTGATAATGTAGACAGACTCACGTTCATAAAGATGAACAAATCATGGATCCGAAACGACTTTTCTACCCCTGTGTCATCCTGGGGAGAGTAAAAGCTTGATGATTGGTTAAAATCACCCTACCAACCGTTTTAAGCTTTCAAATTACTAATCATGTTTATCTGTATCTTGACTGGAAAATAATTTGGGCTTTGTAGCAGTGTGCAGCATTGATCCTATTAGGCCATCTATAATAAGCTTCACCAGATTTAAAATTAAAAATAATTTTTAGCTGCATCTAGCCCGGAAAATAATTTTGGGGCTCCGAGATGCGCAAGACACATAAGTGCCTTCTTGCTGCACTACCTGCAGCATGACCCTCATATTGTCAGAATTCGAAGTAATCATGACTACTGGGTTGCCACACTCTTAGATCCCCCAAACTTTTCGATCAACCTTTTCATTTTAATAAAGACCAAAAAAATGGTCATTTTTGAAATTATAAGCATTAGCAGGTTGTTAGAAACTGAAATCAAACAGTTTTCAACTCAAAACTTTATTCTAGGTGATGTTACATTTTCACATAGGACCCCTTGTTCGAAAGGAGCTTCTGAACTCTCTCGTCCATTGAATTTGTCAGGTTTTGGATGGTTTCTGCTTCAATTGTTTTGCATGAGGACAGAATACCCTCCCAGAGCTGTTGCTTAGATGTGAACTGCCTCCCGCCATCATAGACACTCCTTTTAATGATGCTCCAAAGGTTCTGATTGGGGTAGAGGTCAGGGGAGCATGGGGGTCACACCATAAGTTTGTCTCCTTTTATGCCCATATCAGCCAGAGATGCAGATGTTTTATGTGCAGCATGAGATGGTGCATTATCATGCAGAAAAATGATCTTGCTGTGAAATACACGGTTCTTCTTCTTGAACCATGGCAGGAAGTGCTGTTTGAGAAAATCCACATACATTATGGAGTTCATCTTTAGCGCCTTCAGGGATCCTAAAGGGGCCGACAATCTCTCTCCCCATGATTCCAGCCCAAAACATTACTCCACCTCCTCCTTGTTGGCGCTGTAGCCGTGTTTGCGTGGGGTGTCCATCAACCAGCCATCCTCCACTCCATTCATCTGGACCATCGAGCGCTGCACGGCACTCATCCGTGAACAAAACAGTTTTGAAATCAGTCTTCATGTAATGTTTGGCCCACTGGAGCCGTTTCTGCTTGTGTGAAGTGGATAGAGGAGGTCGACAGGATGGCATATGCACAGCTGCAAACCTCTGAAGGACCCTGCATCTTGTTGTTCGGGGGACGTTGGAGGCACAAGCAGCTTCAAAAACTTGTCTGCTGCTATGACAAGGCTTTTTTGCCGCTGCTGTTTCAACCTGACGTAATTGCCTGTAGGAAAGAGTCCTCAATTTGCCCTTATCAGCACGCACACGTGTGTACTGTGAATCAGCTACATACTTCTTGATTGCCAAGACACTTCATCCTGATCATCGCACAATGTTGATTGTAGTCATGCCTTGACCTAAACACTCCACAATTTGTTGCTTCTCAGCAGCCGACACATCCTTTTTCTTTCCCATTTTGGCAGAAAATGTAGGCTGCTTAATAATGTGAGAGAGCCTTCTTAAGTAGTCTTGCCTTTCATTGGACACACCTGCCAAACTAATTAGCACAGGTGTCTGCAATTGCTTACAGTGATATAAAGAGCCCTGACACACATCACCATCAATGAGTTTAACTGACAAACAAACAAATTCTTCCCTTATCACTCCTAAACACTTTTTGCATAATAATTTGGAACGCGGTGTACATGTGCTTTTCCACAAAACACCAGTGGTTCACGTAGTGAATCTTACAGTTCTAACTTGCCAACCGTGGTCTGTATGGAATTGTTCAATAAAGGGCCCAAAATTAAGATAACATAGATGGGAGAGGTCTCTATGAATAGGAATTCCTAAGTATTTGATACCCTGTGAGGGCCAGGCAAAGGGAAAGTTGGACTGGATGGAATCCTATATGGATTTAGGGAGGGAGACATCGAGGGCCTCAGACTTCGCTGCATTGATTTTAAAATTTTACCATGTAACAAAGTGATCTATTTCAGCCATAACAGCAGGGATGGATATATGTGATTGAGTGATATATACTAGGACATCATCAGCAAATAGAGAGCACTTGTACTCGGTGCCTCCCACCTCAATCCACCTAATATTGGGGTTATGGCGAATTGATGAGAGCAGGTGCTCCGTCACTAGGATGTATAAGAGAGGGGACAGAGGACATCCCTGCCTTGTCCCATTGGTGATTGTGAAAGGTGATGAAAATGTTCTGACGCACCCCCTGGGCCTTGGGACACCCGGAGCCGGACCCTTTTTGGTGGATGCTGGTGGTTGTAGTCTTCGTGGCGGCGATCCGGTTCCGTGGCTCAGGGCGGTCAAACCAGTGGCGGAACTATTTATGTGGTTTTGATGTTTAAATGTCCGACTACGCCACCCGTGGATTGCGGTCAGAGTGAACCGCCGCTACAGGGCAGACCGCTAAGGCTGGTGTTGTGGGTGCAGCAGAGCGTAGCATAACTCCCCACGGGAGGAGTATAGCCTCAGGGCAGTGTATGCGGAGGATGGGGGTGATGGTGCAGGGCAGCAGCAGTAACGACACGGAGTCAGTGATGCAGTTCAGGGCCTTTACTCACAGTTCTTATTATCCAGACCACGTCTGCAGGTAACGGCTGCCCACGTCGTACTGTGCTCACCAGGTGAGGGGCTCAGACAACTCCCAGATAACTTTGGAGCGCTTCACAGGACCCCCTTTGTGTGTCCTTTGTCTGGCCTTTCTTACCAACACTTCTGTCCGGCTGCCTCGGGCCTCCTCTTGGTAAACTTGGCGCCAGTTTCCCTGACCCTATGTGGTGCCTTCCTAGCGGGTGGAGCAAGGGGCTGCGCCACATAAAATGTCAGAGCCTCCGGTTTCTAGCTGAGGGTCGTTTCCTGCCTCCACTAGTTCGGGGACCGGTCTCCCCCTTTGGCCTGACCCCTCCACGCAGGTGGATTCGGGCGTGTGGTGGCGACTCGCCCGTCCGCACCCCTGGGATCCCTTCATTCCTCGTTCCTGGAGCCTTCTCCGCTCCTCTTCCTTCCTTCTCCCTCTTGCAGGCCTGAGCCTCTGTTACTAGGCCCGCCTCCGGAGCAGAGCTCATGCAGAGCCCCTGCTCCCTGCCACTTCTGCTCAGACTTCTCTGCACTGAACTAAGATGGTGCCCACCTTTTATACTCCCTTCTCAATGCACCCAGGAACTGCTTCCTCCCTGCTCCTGCACTGCAGGGTTCCCCTTCCTCAGTGTTCCCTCCCCCCACTCCAGCCAGGGACAGGGACTGTCGTGCCCATCTCAGGGGCATATTGGTCGCCCTGCCCCACGGCAATGTGGTATAATGCATGCAGGTGTCGGGTCCTGATCCACACTCCATCCTTATCTGAGAGTGAGATATCACACCTCTGGGTGAGGTGCAATACGTCTGTAGCAACCGAGCCCTCGGTGCTACAGTTCCATTTATCTTCAGCCTAGGTGACGTATTGTGATACAGGGCCGTGATTTTGGCTATAAAAGGGTCCCCTAGACCCCTACCCCAAGCTTTTTTAAGAGAATCATATATGGCGTGCCAGGAGACTCTATGGAATGCTTTCTCAGCATCCAACGAGAGTATCTACTTACAAATTTTTAACTGCATCTAGCCCAGGAAATACTTTGTGCCTAGTAGCAGTGTCTGCTAGTCAGCGGATTATCCCGGCTGTTAAGCAAGCTACACCACCTGTAGTTTGGACACTTAATTTTTTCAAAGGAAATGCTTCGGGACCACGGGATACTTAGTGAAGAGCATCAGGAGGCACCCCAAGGCATAGGGGCTGGGACTGGCACTAGGATGCCTTGCGGTGGACAGCCGAGCTCGATCCTTATAAAAGCTTTTTAACTGCAGCAGCTTTAGTGGACGCTACTGGAGCTGGAATTACGCGGCTGCTGGTATGAGACTTGCCCTCCAATAGATCCTTGTAAATGGATTTAAAGTGTATTCATTCAAATTAGAGGGACAATTTAAATTAAAAAGCTTAGAGCTGCCTCCACCACAGGGGGGCTCTCTCGACCCACCAGCGGACAGGCACCAGTATTGGGAGAGGGGGGCTGGCCGTCAGGGTTCACCGCGGCTCTGGCACAAACCCGGCGACACGGAGGTGGCACGGGCAGGAGCGGACTGGCCGTCTCGGCTTCTCACTTTTTGGATTTTAGAAGGGCATGACATGCCTATATCTGTGTCTCCCCCTCCTTTTACTCCTCCACCTCTTTTCTTTTCGCATGACTATATGTACTTGTCACTTTTCCATGTGTTAGTTGTGTCTTCTGAGCAGTTTGTCAGCTTTTGGACACCTTTGAAGGTGTTTTCTATGTGTTTCTATGTGTTTTTGTTTGCCTGCCATTGGTTTTAACGGTGTTCGAAGGTGTTCGACGAACAGTTCGACGAACAGTTCGGCGAACACACGGGTGTTCGACGAACCGAACCGAACTCGAACACTACGGGGGTGGCTCAACACTAGTCAGCATGTCTCTTCATCCGCTTGGAGGACTGAAGAAGTGCGGACCTAGTACTCTCCCAAATGGTGGAAAATTCGCTGACCAGAGACTCCGCGGCAGGGTTGTCCACAGAAGCGGAGACAGGAAACGGAATCCGGGGATGTTGACCATAGACTATGAAGAACGGAGACTTGGAAGATGATTCGCTCTCATGGTTGTTGTAGGAGAATTCGGCCCATGGCAGGAGATCCACCCAATCAGAATGGTGAGCATTAACAAAGTGCCGGAGGTAGCTGGTAAGGATCTTGTTGATCCGCTCCACTTGACCATTGGACTGTGGATGATAAGCGGAGGAGAAATCCAGGGTGACATCCAGCAGCTTACACGTGGCTCTCCAGAAACGTGAGATGAACTGAATCCCTCGATCCGACACGATGTGGAGGGGTAGGCCATGGAGACGGAAGATGTGAAGGAAGAAGTCCTTAGCTAGCACTGATGCAGATGGGAGACCAGGCAGAGGGATGAAATGAGCCATTTTAGAAAAGCGGTCGGCGACCACTCAAATGACTGTACAACCGGCAGAGAAAGGGAGATCTGTAATAAAGTCCATAGCAATGTGTTGCCATGGGGCATCAGGTACGGGAAGAGGCAGGAATGACCGGCTGGTAGATGTCTGGGAATTTTGTTGCGGGCACAGGATGAACAGGCTGAGACGAAGTCTACCACATCCTTGCGCAGAGTAGGCCACCAGTAATGCCGGGTGATGAGCAGGAAGGTCTTCTTTTGGCCAGCATGGCCGGCTAGTTTAGAAGAATGACCCCAGCGAAGAACCTTCTCACGATCTGGTACTGCTACAAACGTCTTACCGGGTGGAAAACGAGTCAGATCCAAGGGGGCCACATTCATCACTTTGGAGGGGTAGATGATGTGCATAGGCTCCTCCTCTTGATCGGAGGACAGGAAGGATCGGGACAAGGCGCCGGCTTTGACATTCTTGACCGGCTGGCGGAAATGTAGGACAAAGTTGAAGCGGGCGAAGAACAAAGACCACCGGGCCTGACGCGGATTGAGTCTTTGGGTATTTTGGAGATATGCCAGATTTTTGTGATCCAGGTATAGAGCCCCCTCAAGCAGGTAGCGCCACTCCTCCAGCGCCAATTTAACGGCTAACAATTCTCGGTCTCCAATGGAGTAGTTGCGCTCAGACGAGTAGAAGAGTTTAGAGAAGAAGCCGCAGATTACCATTCTCCCGGATGAGGACTTTTGGGTGAGCACCGCTCCGGCTCCGGAGGAGGAAGCATCAACCTCCAGGTAGAATTGTTTGTGCAGTCCGGACGGTGCAGTACCGGGGCAGAGGAGAAGGCTTGCTTTAAGGAGAGGAAGGCCTCCTCAGCTTCGGGCGGCCATTCCTTGGGATTTGCACCCTTACGGGTGAGCACAGATATGGGAGCAGTCCGGGAAGAGAAGTGTGGAATGAAGAGACGATAGTAGTTGGCGAAGCCCAGGAACCGTTGAATCACCTTCAACCCATCCGGACGGGGCCACTTTAGGACAGCAGAGAGTTTCTCGGTATCCATTCGTAAGCCTGTCTGGGAGATAACGTAGCCCAGGAATGGAAGAGAGGTCTGCTCGAAGATGCAATTCTCGTATTTTGCATAGAGGTGGTTCTGCCTGAGCCTAAGCAGGACCTGACAAACATCCCTCCGGTGTGTGGGAAGATCCGGAGAGAAGACGAAGATATCGTCCAGGTATACCACCATGCAGGAGTAAAGAAGATCACGGAAGATGTCGTTAACCAATTCGTGGAAGACAGCGGGAGCATTGCAGAGACTGAAGGGCATCACACGGTATTCATAGTGACCGTCCCGGGTATTGAATTCCATCTTCCACTCATCTCCTTGATGGATTCGGACCAGGTTATACGCTCCACGTAGATCCAGCTTGGAAAAGATCCTGGCGCCCTTAAGGCGATCAAACAACTCGGAGATGAGCGGCAGGGGATATTTGTTTTTTACCGTGATATGATTGAGTCCTCTATAATCAATACAGGGGCGTAGCGAGCCATCCTTCTTCTTGACAAAGAAGAATCCGGCTCCAGCCGGGGAGGTAGATTTCTGGATGAATCCCCTAGCCAGATTCTCCTCAATGTACTCAGACATCGCCCGGGTTTCGGCCGCCGATAACGGGTAAATACGCCCACGGGGTGGAGTGGCGCCAGGTACCAGGTCGATCAGGCAATCATATGGCCTATTAGGTGGCAGTTTCTCTGCTTCCTTTTTATCGAAGACATCCGCGTAGGACTAATAAGGAGCCGGTAGACTGGGTAAATTAGCTGGGGTAGGTTGTGGACGAGTCGGGCGAATCGGAATCAGGCAGGTCCTATGGCAGTCCTGCCCCCATCGGAGTACTTCACTGGATTGCCAGTTCAACAAGGGTTCATGTGTCTGGAGCCAGGGTAGACCTAGAAATAGGGAGTGAGAGAATCTGGACAGCACATGGAAGGAGATTTTCTCCAAGTGCAGCATTCCCACCTGCAGGGTTAGGGGCTCAGTGACGAGCAGGATGGTCACCAGAAGGAGTCTTCCATCGACGGAGGCGACGGACATTGATTCAGCTAGAGGTTTGGTGGGAATTCGTTATCTCTCTACCAGGGACTGGGAAATGAGGTTTCCAGCAGCTCCAGAATCCAGATGAGCAATTTCAAAGAGACGGTTCTCTCCCCAGGTGATAGAGACAGACAAAGTCAGGGATGGAGAGGGATTACTTTTGCCTAGGACGACCTCTCCGAGCGGTCCTAGACACTGGAGTTTCCCAGCCTCTCCGGGCAGGAACGGATCAGGTGCTCTTTACTGCCACAATAGAAACAACTCCCCTCGGCTCGGCGTGACTCTTGGTGAGATTTGACCATCTTGGTCTGGTCGATTTGCATTTGTTCGGTCGAGTGCACCCGGGGAGTGACTGGTTGAGAGGCAGGTCTCTGGAAAGTAGGAGCAAGGCGGAGGAATTTTCACTCCCGGGTGGTCTCTTTGGTGCGTTCTTGGAACCAGATGTCAATCCGGGTAGCGAGTGACACCAGGTCATCCAGGGTGGTAGGAATGTCCCGACCGGCTAGCTCATCCTTAATCCGGCCGGAAAGACCCTCCCAGAAGACAGACACCAGAGCCTCGTTATCCCAGGCAAGCTCAGAAGTGAGGGTACGGGACCGTATGGCATATTGGCCCACTACGGAGACGTAGCAGAGAGGAGGCTAAAGAGGATTTTCATCCTAGTTCATCGAAGACTTTCCGGAAAGCAGCGAGGAAAGACGATAGGTCAGACACCAGGGGATCCCCTCTCTCCCACAGGGGATTTAGCCATGCCAGTGATTCCCCAGAGAGATGGGACATGATGAATGCCACCTTGGCCCGGTCGGAGATGCACTGATGTGCCAAGAGTTCAAAGTGCAGGGTACACTGGTTTATGAAACCCCGAGCTAAGGCGGGGTTGCCAGCAAAACGTGTAGGTGCCGAGAGCCGGGGTCCATAGCCGGAAGCCATAATAGGACTAAGTTGTGGTGCCGCAGAAGTAGGCACTGCCTGACCAGAGAAGGACACAGACGGATCGGACATTGCACCTAGGCGAGAGTTAACAGACTGCAGGTAGGACAGTACCGACTCCTGTTGAGCCCTCTAACGACTCTGTGACCAGGGAGGGAGTGAGCTGAGGGACCAGGTGCTACTCTGGGGATGACCTTGTAAGAGAGCAAGTGACAGCAGGAGCCTCCAGGTAGGCTACGGCATGTGACGGCCAAGCAGGCTGAAGTCTCTAGATTAGCAGGCGGGTGGTCACGGCAAGTGACAGCAGGAACCTCCAGGTAGGCTATCAGGTAACAGGCAAGTAACAGGCGAGCGGGCTAGCAGGCATGGTATGTAGCAGGCAGGTAACTGGCAGGTGCTTCCTGGTAAGCAGGCGGACTTGCCCATAGACAGTCTGGCGGGTAGAACGGACGGCAGACTGGCGGGCTGGAGAATAGTCAGACTGGCGGACTGGAACAGTAGTCAGGCTGGCAACTGGACCTGAGGGCTGAAGCAGAGGTAAGTATGCTGTGCATCAACTTTTGCTCGGGCATCTCCATATTGGAGGAGGTGCCTTATATATGGGAGGACCCTCGGCTATTGGCAGCAGCAGGAAGAGGAGCGCAGGAGGACGCTGCGGGGGAGCGGGAAGGTGAGAGGGACGGCGTCTCTGCCTGGCAGGAGGCAGAGACGCCGATGCTACACATAGGTTTTGCAAACAACCATTTCCAGGTAAAGCAGCGCTGTGCGAGACTCGGTGACCTTGAAGAGCTGTGATGTCAGTAACGTTACCGCTCTTCTTAGTCACCGGGTCACGCACAACTCAGCATGACCTGAATGTCTGAAGAGCAATAACATTACTAACACCACCAATCTTCAGATTCGCCGAGTCTCGCATGGCGCAGCATGACTTCGAACATCTGAAGAGTGGGATAGTTACTGACATCACCACTGTTCAGATTCCCTGGGCGTGGCACAGTGCAGCATAACCCGGCATGTTTGGAGAAAGGTAATGTTACTGACGTCACTACTCTTCAGATTTGCTTGGTATCGCATAGCACTGCGTGACCCGGAAGTGGCTGTTTGCAAAGCCTATGGAGATTCAGAATGAGGCTCCATAGGCTTTGTATGGAGGATTCTAGGCATTGCTGGATTCAGTGGACTACGTTAGATTCAGTGGACTGTGTCAGATTTAGGTGGGGGTTTTTTTCTCTTTCAATAAAGTGGTAAACCAGGGAAAGTATGCGGGAGTTTTTATTTCAATAAAGTATTTTTGTGTGTGTGTTTCCTTTTTATTCCTGGGTTAATAATGGGGGTGTTTGATAGACACCTCTTCGTTACTAGCATCATGCTTAATGTCAGCTGTGTTTTTGGACACTTCACAGCTGACATCAACTCCAAGCACCATTATCCAGAATAATCCCAATTGTCAAAGCAACAGGGCACTGGGAAGAGCCAAGGTGAAGCTCCAGAATTGCAGCATCTCATGTGATGCTCTACTTCTGGGGCGGTTGTGGGCTGGTATTTTTAGGCTGTAAAGAGCCCAATAACCATGGACCTTCCAAGCATGAAAACATCAGCTCTCAGCTGTCTGCTTTATTTTTGCTGGTTACCAAAAAATGGGGGGACTCCAAGTCATTTTTTCAATCATTTATTTATTAGTTAATAGAAAGCTGTATAATAAGCTACACATGCAAGGCACAAATTACATATCTGACGGATGCCTATCTATCTATCTATCAATCTATCTATCTACCGCTTGAGATAGGTTCACACTTTTTTTAACCGAAACCTTGCCATCATCATGATCTATTAAATCACCTTAATATTCCAGAAGACTACAGGTGTGTTGTCTCATTTTTTTGCTCTACATTGGGGTTTGGTAATTGCATGGAGGCTTGGCACCCTAACAAACAGGAATTAGCTTGTGCTGCTTTAAATTTCTATTTTTTGTATCTATCTATCTATCTATCTATCTGTCTATCTATCCCATATCAATCTATCTATCCCATATCAATCTATTTATTATCTTTCCACATTTACATAAAATTCAGTAATTTTTTAAATGCATTTTATACTGTTACGTGTCAAACAGATGGCATACAGATGGCGATGGCACATGAATAGCACACGGATGGTACACACGTACACTGGAATGGCCAACAGAAAACTACACTGATAGTAAAAACGGACAGTCTCGCGAGTACATTTTTTTAAGCGGATGTGTGAAAGGGACCTAAGATAGATTTTTAGTTTTTATTCTACCTTTTTAATAGAGAAAATAATCAAAATGAGGGGTAAATAATGTAATTTCAGGATTCTACATGGAGATGAGAAACAGTATAGTTACAAATATTCATTAACTTCAATTTATATTTATGTATTTTTAGTGTTTTATAGCATTGGCAGACAACACTGTTGTGTGAATAATAAATAGTTTATAAATTGCCATCACACCTACAGAACGGGAGGAGTGAGAAGACCTTTTGTTCAACAGGCAAGAAAGGAGCATGTACTGGAATATAAAGAAAGGAAGGAAGGAGGAAAACCTCAAGGGTTGGGATTTTTAATAAATGCTGGCACTGTTTGAACTGAAACAATGAAAGTTAACTTTGGGTCAAGATAAGATGCTTTGCATGCACAGTGTAAAAAAACATCTGAATGTCTTTCTTTTATTATCAGCACAGGGACAATCACATGTAATATTTAAATGATCAGCCTGACAGGATTATAGTACTTAATGCTAAAACGTAGACTCATGTTAAAAAAGCATATAATGACAATTTAACTTCAAATTGTAAGGCTATGGTAAGAAGTAAGGAATGCAATCAAAAGCTTAAATTATTACGTATTGTATTCTTCATAATGCAGAACATATTTATGGCAAAGTTCCATTACTGAGCATGTTGAAGTGAACATATACATGTTTGAATTGAAAGCACTGGGTAATTCAGCTGGTATTCAAGGTCTTCTAAGATTACAGTTTATTTTCTTTAGGTGTATTAACTGAGCTGGAAAGCTGAGCCGAAGCGGAAACTCAACTCCTTAAGAATTTGGTGCATAGCGGCTGGCTTCTATTTTGCCTGCTAGGCATTCTCTGGTCTTCAGTTTCATTCTCTATCTACTAAGAGGCATTGTAATGCACATATCAAGGCAACCATTGTCTGCTTAGGGCCAGACAAGAAGATGAAAGATAAAGTTTCACATTGCAGTTTTAAATACTTAAAAAACAATTTTTTTTTACTTTGTTTGCATACATATATACAGTACAGACCAAAAGTTTGGACACACCTTCTCATTTAAAGATTTTTCTGTATTTTCATGACTATGAAAATTGTAAATTCACACTGAAGGCATCAAAACTATGAATTAACACATGTGGAATTATATACTTAACAAAAAATTGTGAAACAACTGAAAATATGTCTTATATTCTAGGTTCTTCAAAGTAGCCACCTTTTGCTTTGATGACTGCTTTGCACACTCTTGGCATTCTCTTGATGAGCTTCAAGAGGTAGTCACCGGAAATGGTTTTCACTTCACAGGTGTGCCCTGTCAGGTTTAATAAGTGGGATTTCTTGCCTTATAAATGGGGTTGGGACCATCAGTTGTGTTGTGCAGAAGTCTGGTGGATACACAGCTGATAGTCCTACTGAATAGACTGTTAGAATTTGTATTATGACAAGAAAAAAGCAGCTAAGTAAAGAAAAATGAGTGGCCATCATTACTTTAAGAAATGAATGTCAGTCAGTGCGAAAAATTGGGAAAACTTTGAAAGTGTCCCCAAGTGCACTTGCAAAAACCATCAAGTGCTACAAAGAAACTGGCTCACATGAGGACCGCCCCAGGAAAGGAAGACCAAGAGTCACCTCTGCTTCAGAGGATAAGTTTATCCGAGTCACCAGCCTCAGAAATCGCAGGTTAACAGCAGCTCAGATTAGAGACCTGGTCAATGCCACTCAAAGTTCTAGCAGCAGACACATCTCTTCAACAACTGTTAAGAGGAGACTTTGTGCAGCAGGCCTTCATGGTAAAATAGCTGCTAGGAAACCACTGCTAAGGACAGGCAACAAGCAGAAGAGACTTATTTGGGCTAAAGAACACAAGGAATGGACATTAGATCAGTGGAAATCTGTGCTTTGGTCTGATGAGTCCAAATTTAAGATCTTTGGTTCCAACCACCGTGTCTTTGCGCGATGCAGAAAAGGTGAACGGATGGACTCTACATGCCTGATTCCCACCGTGAAGCATGGAGGAGGAGGTGTGATGGTGTGGGGGTGCTTTGCTGGTGACACTGTTGGGGATTTATTAAAAATTGAAGGCATACTGAACCAGCATGGCTACCACAGCATCTTGCAGTGGCATGCTATTCCATCTGGTTTGCGTTTAGTTGGACCATCATTTATTTTTCAACAGGACAATGACCCCAAACAAACCTCTAGGCTGTGTAAGGGCTATTTGACCAAGAAGGAGAGTGATGGCGTGCTACACCAGATGACCTGGCCTCCACAGTCACTAGACCTGAACCCAATCGAGATGGTTTGGGGTGAGCTGGACCGCAGAGTGAAGGCAAAAGGGC
Source organism: Phyllobates terribilis (assembly GCF_046119375.1). NCBI lineage: Eukaryota > Metazoa > Chordata > Amphibia > Anura > Dendrobatidae > Phyllobates > Phyllobates terribilis. The sequence continues at coordinate 292,132,730 of NW_027362761.1, forward strand.
CAACAAGTGCTAAGCATCTCTGGGAACTCCTTCAAGATTGTTGGAAGACCAATTCCGGTGACTACCTCTTGAAGCTCATCAAGAGAATGCCAAGAGTGTGCAAAGCAGTCATCAAAGCAAATGGTGGCTACTTTGAAGAACCTAGAATATAAGACATATTTTCAGTTGTTTCACACTTTTATGTTAAGTATATAATTCCACATGTGTTAATTCATAGTTTTGATGCCTTCAGTGTGAATGTACAATTTTCATAATCATGAAAATATAGAAAAATCTTTAAATGAGAAGGTGTGTCCAAACTTTTGGTCTGTACTGTATATATATATATATATATATATATATATATACACTGTGTTCCAAATTTTCATGCAAATAATATTTTCTCAGAGTACAATTGAAAGGTTTTTGTACAAACTGCCTATGATAACAGTATATTTTTTAAAAAATAAATCACTCAAACTGCACTCAAAATGCATGTTCCAAATTATTATGCACAGCAGAGTTTTCAACCTTTTCATTTTAATAAAGAACAAAAAAAATGGTCATGCTGCACATAACACATCTGCATCTCTGGCTGCTATGGGCATAAAAGGGGACAAACTTATGGTGTGGCACCCATGCTCCCCTGACCTCAACCCTATTGAGAACCTCTGGAGCATCATGAAAAGGAGTGTCTATGATGGCGGGAGGCAGTTCACATCTAAGCAAAAGCTCTGGGAGGGTATTCTGTCCTCATGCAAAACAATTGGAAGCAGAAACCATCCAAAACCTGACAAATTCAATGGACGAGAGAGTTCAGAAGCTCCTTTCGAACAAGCGGTCCTATGTGCAAATGTAACATCACCTAGAATAAAGTTTTGAGTTGAAAGCTGTTTGATTTCAGTTTGTAATAACCTGCTAATGCTTATAATTTCAAAAATGACCATTTTTTTGCTCTTTATTAAAATGAAAAGGTTGAAAACGCTGCTGTGCATAATAATTTGGAACATGCATTTTGAGTGCAGTTTGAGTTTTTTATTTTTTTAAAAATATACTGATATCATAGGCAGTTTGTACAAAAACCTTTCACTTGTACTCTAATAGTTATTTGACTGGAAAATTACAATGACTGCAATTCATATAGGTAATTTGGGAAAATCAGAGAAAATATTATTTGCATAATAATTTGGGACACAGTGTATATATATATATATATATATATATATATATATATACATGTCCATACCTATCCAAATAGATGATACACTGTAATAATTCTGCATTTACTTTTGCATTATCATAATAATATTCAGCATTTCTGATACAATGTACATTCTGGCTTCTGAATTCAATGTATTGATGAATATATTTTACATGACTGCAGTATGTTATTTACATTTTATTTGTCATTCCATTACCTTTCCCTATTTAGTCTCCATAGGGATTCCTAGGTATGCAATAGGGACAGATGACATGTAAGTGGAGGCGCCATTGTCGTACTATCTTAGGGTGCCAAGCTCCGCTGCCAGGAAGGGTCAGATCAGGGACGGAGTAGAAACTGATCCCCCTTCCCTTCATTTTCATATGTCTATGTATTTTTACTGCTGTTTGGGTCAGACTGTCAGAATATTGAGATGCCTGTGAGTTGAAATACAGGGAGTTATCTCCTTCAGATTAGTCTCTATCACACACTATCACTATTATAGGGATCTGAAGTGATTCCCAGGGAAAGATGATGAACGAGCAGGGGTGTCATTATCGTATATCACCTTAGGATGCCAACCTCCACTGCCAGGAAGGGTTACAATAGGGGATAGTAGGGAGAGAGTTTTCTAACATTTTTCCTGTTAATGTGTTTTGTAATGAATGTATCTATGTACAATTAGCTTGTCTTCTTGCACATGCACTTTATTCTTCTTGGTATTGTTTTGTGTGGACATTTTTTAACTATACCTATTAAAGGTTATATTTTCAGGGTTACTTCTAATGTTAAACTATATTACGAGAAAGGCATATTTATCACTTTTTTCAAATATAGTAACTTCATCTTTAAGCGAGAATTGAAATGATTGTCCACTATCTGAAAAACCTCTTCTTAAATACTACTATATTACCCAGTGTAAAATAAAAATAACAGATACTTCCCGCACTGCCACTGTTCTAGCAATGTTGTCTAGTCTACCAACCAATTATTATATCACATGAGCACTGCAGCCAATCAGTGTTGACTGATGGTCTACATCACTCACACTTCCTTCCCAGATTTCCAAAGGAAGTGTGGAAACTAGGGCACATTAACGATTGCTAATTGACTGCTGTGCTCAATTGGCTTAACAATATGAGTGCTGGGAGACCAGGTGCCAACATTGTTGAAGCAGTGGAGGTTTTTGTTATTTTTATTTTACACTTGGAAGTATAGTATTTAAGAAGAGGTTGTTCAAGTAGTGGACAACTCAATTAATTCTTGCTTGAATATGAATTTCATCAATCATTGCTGGAACAGCTCCATCTGGAGGTGATTATAATTTTCTCATTGTTTATTAAAGTACCGTAATTTTTTTTTTCATGAATCAATAGCACACATGAAAATAAGCAAGTTCTGCTAGAATTCATCAGTCATTATCAAAATTCTCAATTCTAAGTTAAAATCTGTATTCAGTGAAAACAGACTTTCCCATTACTGAGATAGGAGATGGCAGCTGCTACAAATACAATTCTATGTAGAGAGCACGGTGATGAGAAGGGAGGAGCTCTGCCTCTAGCTCCTCCCTTCTCCCATCTACATAGACTCTAATCAATAGCTGCAACTGTCTCCCGTCTCAGTAATGTAACAATCTGTTTTCACTGAATACAGATTGTACCTCAGAACTGAGAATTTTAATAATAACTAATCAATTCTGGCAGAGAAAGAAGCAGGCCCGCCCTGTTAATTGTTTTCTATTTTCTGCAAGATTACTTTAGTTAGAATTTTGAAACTCTAGGTATTCCTCAGGAATATAGTTGTTTGTCATTTCCAGTTGTTCATTTATTTTTATGTTACAGGCATTTTCGGTATAACAACTTTTTTTTTAAAATACCCATTTTTATGGTCATGCGTTCTAGGGTTAAGTGCTTTCAATCACATTTTTACTTTTATTTTGTTTTATTTTGTTAATTTTTTTATTCAGTAATATTTAAAACGTGCCTTTGTCTTGTGTGTTTAATGTCTTGTAGAGATGCCTGTACAAGAAGGCAGAAAAAGCAGCATAAACAGAGCATGTTATATGTTGTATAAAAAAAACTACAATCGCCACCAACATGCTTACACCAAAAAATTGCATTTTAACTTTTACTATATAATGGCCATAATAAAAGCAAAAGATGGTGTTAAAATTGATTTGTGCAAATCTAGCCTCACAGAAAAGATAATGGGGCACACCATTTAAACTGTCTAATTTTTAGACAGTGCAAACTTAAGCTAGACAATCCTAAAATGTGCCATAATACATATATATATATATATATATATATATATATATATATACAGTACAGACCAAAAGTTTGGACACACTTTCTCATTTAAAGATTTTTCTGTATTTTCATGACTCTGAAAATTGTACATTCACACTGAAGGCATCAAAACTATGAATTAACACATGTGGAATTATATACTTAACAAAAAAGTATGAAACATCTGAAAATATGTCTTATATTCTAGGTTCTTCAAAGTAGCCACCTTTTGCTTTGATGACTGCTTTGCACACTCTTGGCATTCTCTTGATGAGCTTCAAGAGGTAGTCACCAGAAATGGTTTTCACTTCACAGGTGTGCCCTGTCAGGTTTAATAAGTGGGATTTCTTGCCTTATAAATGGGTTGGGACCATCAGTTGTGTTGTGCAGAATTCTGGTGGATACACAGCTGATAGTCCTACTGAATAGACTGTTAGAATTTGTATTATGGCAAGAAAAAAGCCGCTAAGTAAAGAAAAAAGAGTGGCCATCATTACTTTAAGAAATGAAGGTCAGTCAGTTCGAAAAATTGGGAAAACTTTGAAAGTGTCCCCAAGTGCAGTTGCAAAAACTATCAAGCGCTACAAAGAAACTGGCTCACATGAGGACCGCCCCAGGAAAGGAAGACCAAGAGTCACCTCTGCTTCTGAGGATAAGTTTATCTGAGTCACCAGCCTTAGAAATCGCAGGTTAACAGCAGCTAAGATTAGAGACCAGGTCAATGCCACACAGAGTTCTAGCAGCAGACACATCTCTACAACAACTGTTAAGAGGAGACTTTGTGCAGCAGGCCTTCATGGAAAAATAGCAGCTAGGAAACCACTGCTAAGGACAGGTAACAAGCAGAAGAGACATGTTTGGGCTAAAGAACACAAGGAATGGACATTAGACCAGTGGAAATCTGTGGGTCCAAATTTTTGATCTTTGGTTCCAACCACCGTGTCTTTGTGCGACGCAGAAAAGGTGAACGGATGAACTCTATATGCCTGGTTCCCACCGTGAAGCATGGAGGAGGAGGTGTGATGGTGTGGGGGTGCTTTGCTGGTGACACTGTGGGGGATTTATTCAAAATTGAAGGCATTCTGAACCAGCATCTTGCAGCGGCATGCTATTCCATCTGGTTTGCGTTTAGTTGGACCATCATTTATTTGGGTGTGTTGGGGGTCATTGTCCTTTTGAAAAATAAATGACCTGGTCTCTAATCTGAGCTGCTGTTAACCTGCGATATCTGAGGCTGGTGACTCAGATAAACTTTTCCTCAGAAGCAGAGGTGTCTCTTGGTCTTACTTTTCTGGGGCGGTCCTCATGTGTGCCAGTTTCTTTGTTGCGCTTGATGGTTTTTGCAACTGCACTTGGGGACACTTTCAAAGTTTTCCCAATTATTCATACTGACTGACCTTTATTTCTTAAAGTAAAGATTGCCACTCATTTTTCTTTACTTAGCTGCTTTTTTCTTGCCATAATACAAATTCTAACAGTCTATTCAGTAGGACTATCAGCTGTGTATCCACCTGACTTCTGCACAACACAACTGATGGTCCCAACCCCATTTATAAGGCAAGAAATCCCACTTATTAAACCTGATAGGGCACAACTGTGAATTAAAAACCATTTCCGGTGACTACCTCTTGAAGGTCATCAACAGAATGCCAAGAGTGTGCAAAGCAGTCATCAAAGCAAAAGGTGGCTACTTTGAAGAACCTAGAATATAAGACATATTTTCAGATGTTTCACACTTTTTTGTTAAGTATATAATTCCACATGTGTAAATTCATAGTTTTGATGCCTTCAGTGTGAATGTACAATTTTCATAGTCATGAAAATACAGAAAAATCTTTAAATGAGAAGGTGTGTCCAAACTTTTGGTCTGTACTGTGTATATATATATATATATATATATATATATATATATATATATACACACACACAAGGAAGCGTTTCTAAACTAAAAGTTCATCTTCCACCCACTGGTTTCTCTGACTTCTATTATTGCTGTGGCTGTAGTTATACACATCACTACTTGATAGTCTTTTGAGTAGAAGTATATATGTGGTAATATATAACCAAGTATGGAATTAATTAAAAGTCATCATGCACACTATGAGAAGTTTACTTCAAAAGGAACCTGACGGCTGATATCTGCTGCCTGTTCAAGAGGGAGCATGTATCAGGTGCTGGATGTATGATTTCAGCCACATTTGTTTAACTCTGAAATGTTGCTATGTTTCAGAGAAAAACATAGTTTAATAGCTCTCGGCTTCTACCTGCCCACTGCCCTGGAGTGACAGGTCTCTCCCTGCATTTGTGTCTATAGAGAGACTGATCATTCTAGGAGGCGGTGAGTGAGGCAGGCTGCAGAAGGGGAGTCATCTTGCATGCCAGCTATCAGGACTTCTCTGTTGTAGGTAGAAACTGGCATAAGTTTTTCTGAAGAATTTTGTGCCCAAATAAAGGCATAAAATGATCCTCTAGCTTTGCCTCTGTCAGCTGCTCTATGATGGTAAAACTAAGGTCTGAAAGTTGTAGTTATGCCTTCAAAAGTTTAGAACCTTAGACATCTAGTTGCATGCTCTCTACATCTGAACAGGCCAGCAGCCCAGAAAATGTTGGAGATGTGGTGGAAAGCTACAATCACTTGTTAGCCTAGCCTAGATGAAAATTTAGATTTGATATGTCATTTCAAAATAATAGATAATTGTTTGATATTGAACTACACATTAACTTTGCAAAAAAAATCCTCAGATTATGATATAAAAAAAAAAAATCTTACTTTATCCAAACCATATGAAGGCACTGAAGCATTGAAGGTTTATTTATGCTGAGGAAAAAATAGATTCTTCAATGCACTTTTTCCAGACACTGATTTTTTTCCTAAGCAGCTCTATCAAAATTGAATTACTTATTTTAGATTAGAGACACAGCTTAAGGGAAATTGTGTCTCATCGTTGGTCTTCTGTGGAGAGTTAACACTTATCCTATAAACAAGTGCATTCAATTCTCAGATAATATCAACTCATAAATAGAGATGAGCGGTGTTCGACTTGAACTGTTCGCCAATCTCAAATTCGAGCTGGTTTGGGCGGTGTTCGAGCCGTTCGGCGAACCCGAACGATTTGAAAAAAATTTGGCTGTTCGAGGTTATGTTCGATAACTGTTCGCACACCAAAATCATAACTGGATTTTTTCTCAGTAATGCTGAAAATTAATGTTAATACGCAGTTTGAGTGTACAGCGGGGTGGGGGGAGGGGCAGGGGATGGATCTCTGCAGAAATAATGAAGATCTCCATTTTTTTTTCTCTCTCCCGCATTTACAGTGGGGAGGTGAAATCTGTCAGCCTATCAGCAGCGCACACACGGAGCGAACTGCTTTTTTTCACACAAGCAAGGGCATGTGTCATTGGCAGTGTATGTCACATGTCCTTGCCCTATAAGACCCAGCCATTTTCCCCGTTGCCACCATTTTCTCACTGCTGCAGCTGCGTGTTAGACGGCACCGCTGTTGCTGTGTGCGCTATACTTTGTTAATTTGAAGCCAATTTTCGCACAAATCTACAGATAGCTTGGGAGCAGGGAATAGTTGTGATTGCAGTCCTTTTAAGGATTAGGTTACATCATTTCCTACGACTTTTATCAGGCAGGTCTGTGCTCTTAAAAAGATAGGTTGTGGGAGTAAAGATTAATTTTAATTGCAGTCCTTTTCAGGGCTAGGTTACATCAGTTCCTATCACTTTTATCAGGCAGGTCTGTGCTCTTAAATAGATAGGTTGGGAGTAAAGACTAATTGTAATTGCAGTCCTTTTCAGGGCTAGGTTACATCAGTTCCTATCACTTTTTGCAAGGCAGGTCTGTGCCAGTGCTGTGCAAGTTTTTTTCACAGCATTTGGCTAAATCTAGCAAAGCAAATCCTTTATGTCCTCTTGCAGTGTGTGTGTGTTAGTCAGTGGAGAAGCCTATCTGTGTTGCAAGCTACACCACCTGTGTATAGAATACCATTTTTTTTACTGCACCCAGTGAAGTAAAACCTTTCGGGCATAGCATCATTTTTTAAGTCCATCTATACTAACCTCCACCATGTTGCAAATTCAAAATAATTTTTATCTGCATAAAGCTGTGAAAAAATATTTGGGCTTCGGCTTGTAGCAGTGTGTGGGACTTGTTCTATTAGTCCATCTATACTAAGCTCCATCAGGTTGCAAATTCAGTATAATTTTTATGTGCATCTAGCTCTGAAAAAATATTTTGGCTTGTAACAGTGTGTGGTACTTGTTCTATTAGTCCATCTATACTAACCTCCAGCAGAATGCAAATTCAAAATAATTTTAATCTGCATCTAGCTCTGAAAAATATTTCGGCTTGTAGCAGTGTGTGGGACCTGTTCTATTAGTCCATCTATAACAACCTCCATCAGGTTGCAAATTCAGTATAATTTTTTTCTGCATCTAGCTCTGAAAAAATATTTCGGCTTGTAGCAGTGTGTGGGACTTGTTCTATTAGTCCATCTATACTAACCTCCAGCAGGTTGCAAATTCAAAATAATTTTTATCTGCATCTAGCTCTGAAAAAATATTTTGGCTTGTAGCAGTGTGTGGAACTTGTTCTATTAGTTCATCTATACTAACCTCCATCAAGTTGCTAATTCAATATAATTTTTTTCTACATCTAGCTCTGAAAAAATATTTCGGCTTATAGCAGTGTGTGGGACTTGTTCTATTTGTCCATCTATACTAACCTCCATCAGGTTGCAAATTCAATATAATTTTTTTCTGCATCTAGCTCTGAAAAAATATTTCGGCTTGTAGCAGTGTGTGGGACTTGTTCTATTAGTCCATCTATACTAACCTCCATCAGGTTGCAAATTCAATATAATTTTTTTCTGCATCTAGCTCTGAAAAAAATATTTCGGCTTGTAGCAGTGTGTGGGGCTTGTTCTATTAGTCCATCTATACTAGCCTCCAGCAGGTTGCAAATTCAAAATAATTTTTATCTGCATCTAGCTCTGAAAAAATATTTCGGCTTGTAGCAGTGTGTGGGACTTGTTCTATTAGTCCATCTATACTGACCTCCATCAGGTTGCAAATTCAAAATAATTTTTATCTGCATCTAGCTCTGAAAAATATTTCGGCTTGTAGCAGTGTGTGGGACTTGTTCTATTAGTCCATCTATACTAACCTCCATAAGGTTGCAAATTCAATATAATTTTTTTCTGCATCTAGCTCTGAAAAAATATTTCGGCTTGTAGCAGTGCGTGGGACTTGTTCTATTAGTCCATCTATACCAACCTCCATCACGTTGCAAATTCAATATAATTTTTTTCTGCATCTAGCTCTGAAAAAATATTTTGGCTTGTAGCAGTGTGTGGTACTTGTCCAATTAGTCCATCTATACTAACCTCCATCAGGTTGCAAATTCAATATAATTTTTTTCTGTATCTAGCTCTGAAAAAATATTTTGGCTTGTAACAGTGTGTAGACTTGTTCCATTAGTCCATCTATACTAACCTCCAGCAGGTTGCAAATTCAAAATAATTTTTATCTGCATCTAGCTCTGAAAAAATATTTCAGCTTGTAGCAGTGTGTGGGACTTGTTCTATTAGTCCATCTATACTAAACTCCACCAGGTTGCAAATTCAATATAATCTTTATTTGCAACTAACCCAGCCAATGCTTTTGGGCTAATACCACAGTTTGGCCACTCAGCTCTGCTCATTTCCCATCCATTGTTTTTTGTGCAAACAACTCCAGAGTTGTCAATTAGTTAACCATGAAAATGAGTGGAAAAAGGCCTGCTGCTGGTGGAAAGGCGAATAGGCATTTTGGGAAGGGAAAAAAAGCTTGTGTCCGTGGGGTAGGTGTTTAAGCAACAGTAACATCTGCAGAAGAAAGACCATCTTCCAGCCAAACTAAGATGTCTACTTCTTTTTGCGGACAATGTGATAAGATCCCTTTCTTACGGCCACGCAAATTGCTACAAATTCCAGATGAGGCACAAAAACAACAGGTGCTTCAACGGATATTAAGTGCTCCTTTAAGAGGGCTCCCCTCCACCTCAACTTCAACATCACAAATACTCCAGTCCTCAGAGGTGTCATCCCAATCGCACTTGCTTCCTCACAGCTCCCAAGTCTCCAGCTGCCCATCTGAGTATGGGGTAGAACAGATGGTTGAGTCTGCAGAGCTGTTTACTCATACTATAGCCTGGGAATCAGAGGTCGGCTCCAGAGCTTCTGTGAATCCAGACGAGGAAATGATCTGCACTGATGCCCAGAATCTTTATGAGTCGGTTCCAGGACCAGAAGCAGAAGGTTCTGACCATAATGTAGACCCTCGTTCCCAAACTGTAACTCCTGTTTTTGGAGACAATGAGGAAGATGATGATGAGACTCAAATGCCTGATTGGAGCGGCAACTTTTGTTTTTTGTCAGGGCAGGAACAGGTTGGCTCTGAGGACGACGGGTGTGATAACACACAGGGTGATGATGATGAGGTTGGAGATCCCACTTACTGTCAACCCACAGTCAGCCAAGAGATGAGGTCAGCAGAGGAGGTGGAGGAGGATGCTAGTGATGACGAGGTCAGGTTGCGCATTCCTGGACAGAGACGAAGTACTGGAAGCACGTCAACAACTGCATCCTCAAACACAAGTCTGCCTCTGACCACAAGTCGTGGTGGCTCTTCAGGTCACATGGGTGCTAAGCCTTGCATAGGGCATTTTTTTCAGATCGATAAAGATGACCCAATTCGTGTTATCTGTAACATTTGTCAGCAAAAGCTAAGTAGAGGCCAAAAAATACATAGTTTGAGTACTTCATGCATGAACTGGCACATGGATATGAAGCATAAGTTGCAGTGGGAAGCTCACTGTGCTACAATGCTGCCTAGCCAGCCGGGCCAACCACCGTCTGCCACATCTTGTGCATCCGCGGACTTTTCATCCTCTGTGACGGGGTTGACAGCAGTCACACCTGTTTTGGGACGCAGACCTGCCACCTCTTTACCCGCAACAGCCAGCGTGATTGGCAGGTCATCATTTTCTTTTGAGGTGGAAACATCAGCTGGTGTTCAGCTCTGTCCGACATCGATAGCACCACCTTTGGATCAAGGCAACCTAACATGTCCGCCTGCATCTTTCTCACAGACTGGCAGTTTGCCGGGGACACCCTTCTCAACCCCATCTAAGCACAACAGCCAGCCCTCGGTCCCTCCGATGTGGACAAGTAAAAGACCATTTCCTCCTAGCCATGAGAAAGCTAAGAGGTTGATTTTCACCATATGCAAGCTCTTGACTACAGAAATGCTTCCTTTCCACCTGGTGGACACAGAGGATTTTCGAGACCTTATGTCCGTTGCAGTGCCCCAGTACCAGATGCCCAGTCGGCACTACTTCTCAAAGAAAAGGTGTGCCTGCGCTCCACCAGCATGTCGCACACAACATCACCGCTTCTTTGAGAAACTCTCTGTGTGACAGGGTGCATTTCACCACAGACACTTGGACGAGTAGGCATGGACAGGGGCGTTACATGTCGCTGACTGGGCCCTGGGTAACTATGGTGACAGCAGGACAAGGGGCTGCTGTCCAAGTCTTGCCGTCCCCACGAGTTGTGCGTCAATCCTCTTTATCTCAAAGTTCCTCCACTGCTTCTGCCTCCTCAACCTTCTCTCGGTCCTCCACCTGCACCCAAAGCCTGTCTGGTCATGCCACAAGCTTTCTAACTGCGCAGAAGGGATCCTGCACACCTCCTTACTATGCTGGCAGCAGGGCTCAATGTCATCAGGCGGTTTTTACTTTGAAATGTCTGGGAAATGTGAGTCACACAGCTGAGGAGTTGTGGTCAGCTCTGGAGAACCAGCTTCATGAATGGTTGCCTCCACTGGACCTGATCTAGGGAAGGCCATGTGAGACAATGCTGCAAACCGCGGTGCGGCCCTTCGCCGGGGCAATGTCACTCACTTGCCTTGTATGGCTCACGTGTTGAACCTGGTTGTCCAGCAATTTTTAGCCCACTATCCCGGATTAGATGGCCTTCTGCAGAGGGCACGGTCGCTGTGTGCTCACTTCCGCTGTTCACATCCCGCAGCTCAGCAACTTATATCTCTACAGAAGTCGTTGGGCCTGCCACTTCACCGGCTAAAATGCGATGTGCCTACCCGGTGGAATTCAACTCTGCACATGTTGCAGCGACTGTGGCAGCACCGACAGGCCCTGGTGCAATACGATGTGACGTATAGCCTGGGCCAACGAGATCCAGAGGTGGGGCAAATCACGCTGGAGGAGTGGTCTCAGATCAGGGACCTATGCACCCTTCTGCACAGTTTTGAAATGGCGACGAAGATGTTTAGTGCTGACGATGCCATTATCAGCATGACTATTCCGGTGATTTACATGCTGGAGCACATGTTAAACAGAATTCGGAGTCAGGTGGTGGCACAAGAGGAGGTGGAGGAAGTAGAGGAGGAGGAGTTGTATGCGGAAGGGCTAACATCTGCAAGGTCCAGACGGTCGGCAGCACCAAGGCGGCAGGCATGTGAGGGTGGGGGAGATGGTTTTACCAGGGCGCATTGTAGCAGCCAAACTAGTGAGGAAGGTGCAGGAGCCCAGGAAGAAGTGGAGGACGAACTGATGGAAGACTCATCAGATGAGGGAGACCTTGATCACATTTCTGTTGTGCGGGGTTGGGGGGAGAGGGCAGAGGAAGGAAGCATGATTGTTAGCTCGCCACCAACACAACAGGGACTTGGTGCTCCTGGATGCGCAAGACACATGAGTGTCTTCTTGCTGCACTACCTGCAACATGACCCTCGAATTGTGAGAATTAGAAATAATCCTGACTACTGGGTTGCAACACTGTTAGATCCCCGGTACAAAAGTAAATTTGCAGAAATTATTCCTGCCATAGAAAGAGATGCACGCATGCATGAGTATCAGCAGAGACTGTTGCAGAATCTTACATGTGCTTTTCCCCAAAACACTAGTGGTGCACATAGTGAATCTCACAGTTCCAACTTGCCAACCGTGGGACCGTCGAGTGTTCAGCTCTCAAAACGTAACAGAAACACAGTATCTGCTGGTAACATCAATTTTGCAGAATCATTTCACCACTTTTTATCCCATCCTTTGCAAGGCCACAGGAGACAAGAAGTCTGACACATAGTCAACGCCTAGAAACGATGGTACAGGAGTATCTCCAAATAAACATTGAAGCCATGACTGTGTCACTGGACCCTTGCTCTTTTTGGGCTTCCAATCAGGATAAATGGCCGGAGCTCGCCACTTATGCCTTGGAGATCTTGTCATGCCCCGCAGCCAGCGTTCTGTCTGAACGTGTGTTCAGTGCTGCTTGTGGTGTGCAAAGGTGAACAAATCATGGATCCGAAATGACTTTTCTACCCCTGTGTCATCCTGGGGAGAGTAAAAGCTTGATGATTTGTTAAAATCACCTCGCCAACCGTTTTAAGCTTTCAAATTACTAATCATGTTTATCTGTATCTTGGCTGGAAAATAATTTGGGCTTTGTAGCAGTTTGCAGTACTGATTCTATTAGGCCATCTATACTAAGCTCCACCAGCTATCAAATTAATAATAATTTTTAGCTGCATCTAGCCCGGAAAATAATTTTGGGGCTCCTAGATACGCAAGACACATGAGTGCCTTCTTGCTGCACTACCTGCAACATGACCCTCAGATTGTCAGAATTCGAAGTAATCCTGACTACTGGGTTGCCACACTCTTAGATCCGCCACACTCTTCGATCAACCTTTTCATTTTAATAAAGAACAAAAAAAATGGTCATTTTTGAAATTATAAGCATTAGCCGGTTATTAGAAACTGAAATCAAACAGTTTTCAACTCAAAACTTTATTCTAGGTGATGTTACATTTGCACATAGGACCCCTTGTTCGAAAGGAGCTTCTGAACTCTCTCGTCCATTGAATTTGTCAGGTTTTGGATGGTTTCTGCTTCAATTGTTTTGCATGAGGACAGAATACCCTCCCAGAGCTGTTGCTTAGATGTGAAATGCCTCCCGCCATCATAGACACTACTTTTGATGATGCTCCAGAGGTTCTGAATGGGGTTGAGGTCAGGGGAGCATGGGGGTCACGCCATAAGCTTGTCCCCTTTTATGCCCATATCAGCCAGAGATGCAGATGTGTTATGTGCAGCATGAGACGGTGCATTATCATGCATGAAAATGATCTTGCTGCGGAATACACGGTTCTTCTTCTTGAACCATGGCAGGAAGTGCTGTTTGAGAAACTCCACATACATTATGGAGTTCATCTTTACCCCTTCAGGGATCCTAAAGGGGCCGACAATCTCTCTCCCCATGATTCCAGCCCAAAACATTACTCCACCTCCTCCTTGTTGGCGCTGTAGCCGTGTTTGCGTGCGGTGTCCATCAACCAGCCATCCTCCACTCCATCCATCTGGACCATCGAGCGTTGCACGGCACTCATCGGTGAACAAAACAGTTTTGAAGTCAGTCTTCATGTATTGTTTGGCCCACTGGAGCCATTTCTGCTTGTGTGCAGTGGATAGAGGAGGTCGACAGGATGGCTTACGCACAGCTGCAAACCTCTGAAGGACTCTGCATCTTGTTGTTCGGGGGACGTTGGAGGCACCAGCAGCTTCAAAAACTTGTCTGCTGCTATGACAAGGCTTTTTTGCCGCTGCTCTTTTAACCTGAAGTAATTGCCTGTAGGAAAGAGTCCTCAATTTTCCCTTATCTGCACGCACACGTGTGTACTGTGAATCAGCTACATACTTCTTCCATTTTGGCAGAAAATGTAGGCTGTTTAATAATGTGGGACAGCCTTCTTAAGTAGTCTTGCCTTTCATTGGACACACCCGCCAAACTAATTAGCACAGGTGTCTGCAATTGCTTCAAGTGATATAAAGAACCCTGACACACATCACCATCAATGAGTTTAACTGACAGACAAAAAAATTCTTACCTTATCACTCCTAAACACTTTTTGCATAATAAGTTGGAACACAGTGTACATGTGCTTTTCCACAAAACACCAGTAGTTCACGTAGTGAATCTTATAGTTCTAACTTGCCAACCGTTGTCTGTATGGAGTTGTTCAATAAAGGGCCCAAAGTTAAGATACCATAGACGGGAGAGGTCTCTATGAATAGGAATTCCTAAGTATTTGATACCCTGTGAGGGCCAGGCAAAGGGAAAGTTGGACTGGATGGAATCCTGTATGGATTTGGGGAGGGAGACATCGAGGGCCTCAGACTTCGCTGCATTGATTTTAAAATTTGACCATGTAACAAAGTGATCTATTTAAGCCATAACAGCAGGGATGGATATATGTGATTGAGTGATATATACTAGGACATCATCAGCAAATGCAGAGCACTTGTACTCCATGCCTCCCACCTCAATCCACCTAATATTGGGGTTATGGCGAATTGATGAGAGCAGGTGCTCTGTCACTAGGATGTATAAGAGAGGGGACAAAGGACATCCCTGCCTTGTCCCATTGGTGATTATGAAAGTTGATGAAAATGTTCCATTTATCTTCAACCTAGGTGACGTATTGCGATACAGGGCTGTGATTTTGCCTATAAAAGGGTCCCCTAGACCCCTACCCCAAGCTTTTTAAGAGAATAATATATGGCGTGCCAGGAGACTCTATGGAATGCTTTCTCAGCATCCAACGAGAGTATCTAATTACAAATTTTTAACAGCATCTAGCCTAGAAAATACTTTGTGCCTAGTAGCAGTGTCTGCTAGTCAGCGGATTATCCCAGCTGTTAAGCAAGCTACACCACCTGTAGTTTGGACACTTAATTTTTTCAAAGGAAATTGTTCGGGCCCCCGGGACACTCAGTGAAGAGCATCGGGGAGGCACCCCAAGGCATAGGGGCTGGGACTGGAGGTAAGACGCCTTGCGGTGGACCGCCGAGCTCGATCCTTATAAAAGCTTTTTAACTGCAGCAGCTTTAGTGGACGCTACTGGAGCTGGAATTACGCGGCTGCTGGCATGAGACCTGCCCTCCAATAGATCCATGTAAAAGGATTTAAAGTGTATTCATTCAAATTAGAGAGACAATTTAAATTAAAAAGATTAGAGCTGCCTCCACCGCAGGGGGGCTCGCTCGACCCACCAGTGGACAGGCGCCAGTATTGGGAGAGGGTGGCTGGCCGTCAGGGTCCACCTCGGCTCTGGCACAAAGCCGGCGACACGGAGGTCGCACGGGCAGGAACGGACTGGCCGTGTCGGCTTCGCACTTTTTTGGTTTAAGAAGGGCATGACATGTCTATATCTGTGTCTCCCCCTCCTTTTACTCCTTCACCTCTTTTCTTTTCTCATGACTATATGTACTTGTCACTTTTCCATGTGTTAGTTGTGTCTTCTGAGCAGTTTGTCAGGTTTTGGACACCTTTGAAGGTATTTTCTATGTGTTTCTATGTGTTTTTGCTTACCTGCCATTGGTTTTAACGGTGTTCGAAGGTGTTCGATGAACAGTTCGACGAACATACGGGTGTTCGACGAACCGAACCGAACTCGAACACTACGGTGGTGGCTCAACACTACTCATAAACCCATTTCAGAAGATCATAATATTTCAGGTATGACTAGTTTCTGTTTATCCATCCATGTTTATCCATCAAGATACAATCAGATAAATATAACAATACAAATTACCTGTCCCAATTTTCCAAGAAATGTAATCTATTTCTGTGAAATGTAAGGTAAAGGATAAAGTTAGTCATTCATTCATTAAAAAGGTGTTTTACTAACTGTTTAAAGTCTTTTTCTAGTAGTAAATCACAGATGGTCAATTCAAGGTATAGGCTGTTCATGTGACACTGGTGGAATCTTGGATCCTCAGCCTTTCAGAAAAATAATGGATTCCTGACACTGTGGGTCATCTGTACATATGCAGTAGCTGTTCTTAACACTGAGGGTCAGTGGGTTAGGACACCACCATGCTAAATAAAATTGCCTTTTAATCAGCCTCATTTTTCATCATTTACCTACTAATTTATCTGATTAATATACTTGTCCTGTAACTTTAGAAGATCAAAATACAATAAATGCAAAATTAAAAATGCAAAATATTAATACAATATAAAATGTTGTCGAAGTGACTTTTTTCAAATAAAATAACAATTTTGTCTGCAATCCAGCAGAAATGTGAGATTACTAACTTTAAAAACATAGCTTTTATTTATTGTTTAAAAACTATAATCTATGAGATCACCAACACTTAAAACAACAGTAGCAGCATCAACTTTTATTGAAATGAAGTGAAAAGCATTATATAATCCATACCTTTAAAAACTCACAGTAGTCAAGAATCATGTCAAATCAAACCATAGTATGTACAGTACAGACCAAAAGTTTGGACACACCTTCTCATTTAAAGATTTTTCTGTATTTTCATGACTATGAAAATTGTACATTCACACTGAAGGCATCAAAACTATGAATTAACACATGTGGAATTATATACTTAACAAAAAAGTGTTAAACTACTGAAAATATGTCTTATATTCTAGGTTCTTCAAAGTAGCCACCTTTTGCTTTGATGACTGCTTTGCACACTCTTGGCATTCTCTTGATGAGCTTCCAGAGGTAGTCACCGGAAATGGTCTTCCAACAATCTTGAAGGAGTTCCCAGAGATGCTTAGCACTTGTTGGCCCTTTTGCCTTCACTCTGCGGTCCAGCTCACCCCAAACCATCTCGATTGGTTTCAGGTCTGGTAACTGTGGAGGCCAGGTCATCTGGCGTAGCACCCCATCACTCTCCTTCTTAGTCAAATAGCCCTTACACAGCCTGGAGGTGTGTTTGGGGTCATTGTCTTGTTGAAAAATAAATGATGGACCAGCTAAGCGCAAACCGGATGGAATAGCATGCCGCTGCAAGATGCTGTGGTAGCCATGCTGGTTCAGCATGCCTTCAATTTTGAATAAATCCCCAACAATGTCACCAGCAAAGCACCCCCACACCATCACACCTCCTCCTCCATGCTTCATGGAGGAAACCAGGCATGTAGAGGCCATCCGTTCACCTTTTCTGCGTCGCACAAAGACACGGTGGTTGGAACCAAAGATCTCAAATTTGGACTCATCAGACCAAAGCACAGATTTCCACTGGTCTAATGTCCATTCCTTGTGTTCTTTAGCCCAAACAAGTATCTTCTGCTTGTTGCCTGTCCTTAGCAGTGGTTTCCTAGCAGTTATTTTACCATGAAGGCCTGCTGCACAAAGTCTCCTCTTACCAGTTGTTGTAGAGATGTGTCTGCTGCTAGAACTCTGTGTGGCATTGACATGGTCTCTAATCTGAGTTGCTGTTAACCTGCGATTTCTGAGGCTTGTGACTTATCCTCAGAAGCAGAGGTGACTCTTGGTCTTCCTTTTCTGGGGCGGTCCTCATTTGAGCCAGTTTCTTTGTAGCGCTTGAATGTTTTTGCAACTGCACTTGGGGACACTTTCAAAGTTTTCCCAATTTTTCAGACTGACTGACCTTCATTTCTTAAAGTAATGATGGCCACTCATTTTTCTTTACTTAGCTGCTTTTTTCTTGCCTTAATACAAATTCTAACAGTCTATTCAGTAGGACTATCAGCTGTGTATCCACCTGACTTCTGCACAACACAACTGATGGTCCCAACCCCATTTATAAGGCAAGAAATCCCACTTATTATACCTGACAGGGCACACCTGTGAAGTGAAAACCATTTCCGGTGACTACCGCTTGAAGCTCATCAAGAGAATGCCAAGAGTGTGCAAAGCAGTCATCAATGTAAAAGGTGGCTACTTTGAAGAACCTAGAATATAAAACATATTTTCAGTTGTTTCACACTTTTTTGTTAAGTATATAATTCCACATGTGTTCATTCATAGTTTTTATGCCTTCAGTGTGAATGTACAATTTTCAAAGCCATGAAAATACAGAAAAATCTTTAAATGAGAAGGTATGTCCAAACTTTTGGTCTGTACTGTATAACGTAATGATAATAGCAACAATGTCACACCATAATAACAGAAGAAACAGGAGTAAATTCACTAGCTTAAAATTTAAGTCAGTGTTAGTCCAGTGTCTGTAAACTGCCGTAAAATAGAAAAATCCACAACACAGTATCCATATGCATTTTGACTATACCCTAAATACCTTAAAGTTCATTTGTCCACGTTTACCACAGTACTACACTACTCCTTACACTCTTTTAAACTTATAAAACCCTCCTATCGCACACAATATTTCTCTCACATTTCTGGTGGATTCTTCTGGAGAATAATAAAAAACAATAGGGTCAAATTGTGGTAAATTGAGATGAACTAATGATTTAGTGCATAAATGTACAGTATCAAACAGGGAGTAATTGTACTGTAATTCTCTATGTAGAACATCCAAAGTTCAGTTGTTCATAAAATCTATGTTGTACCACTGTATTAAAATTAATAATCCATCTCAATTCCCTCTATAATCACAACTTCAATCCTCATTAATTTGATGGACCTCACTTCACCACTATGCAATGTATTGGCATGTCTTGCAATCAGATTATCGCTTTGACTTATGTGAACCCCCCCTCCTTTTCAGCTAAAAAGTTCTCAGATACGTCTAATGCCTCATGAACTTGATAAATTGTAAATAACCCTAAAAATCCTGCATATAAACTTTATGTCAGTCCATCAGCTCAAAAAAGCAACATCATACAGACTTGGAATTAGCCACTCCATCTAGGAGATCCAAGGTACTTCCCCTTTAACCTCTATACAAGGATATGGACATACAACAGGGCTCTTGTGTTGCATCCTTGAAGTAGCTGCTGGCCAGAGGAGTGTGCCTGATGCAAAAGCTGCCAAACTAACTGGGTCAGTTACTGGGGGGACAAAACCAGGTACAGATTCATGAGACAAAATGTAATCCAAGAAATAGCCGAGGTCAGATACCAAGAAGTCAGTCAAAAGTGAATTTAGTGAAACCGGGGTTAAAATCTTGAGGGGTAACAGAACAAATAAGGTCAGGTTAAAACTGAATCAGAATTAGGATATCAGAAAAAATAGCTATAGAGATGGGTGAGGTAAACCAAAAATAAAACACTGGCAACTCCCATTAGACCGCTGAGAGTCAAATTAAGCTGTGGTACTGACACATAAGCTGAAATAAAATGCTGACTAGATCTGCTGAACAGCTCAAACATCTATTCTCCCAGTATTGCAGGCTGGACAGCTCCAGCTATGTTGAGTGATATTAGCAATGCTACCTTCCTCACCAATGCTACCCGTGATGTAAAGACAGAAGTCACACTTAGCAACAGAGGAAGACATTGCTGAAGCAGATCCTGGTAGGGATATAAATCCCACATCTTTTTAAGAAGCATCTTCGGACATACTTATCAGGATACAAATGATGACATTTCTTGATAAGGCTGTTGATATTGATGTTAAAGGCTAAAACTCAGGATCATAAGTTTTCCAGCGAACCAGTAAGGACCCTCCTATCATATGGGAATCAATATTTTTTTGCAATTCATATTCCAAGCTGCCTCTGATCAAGAGGTGAGGAACAGGTGATAGATACATTTTGAGCAACATTTTATGAAATACAATCAGTATCCAAGAAGATGAAGGAAGTTTTCAAAATAGAAAACTTCAATTATTTCCCATTGATCAATACACTTGGAGCCCAACTTAAAAGAAAGAACTTTGAGTTTGAAGTTCATAAACAACACCAAAGCTTAGCCCACTAGTAGGTCTCCTAATTGCAAATGAGGTCTGTTTGCTTTGCGTTATTCTCAAATTCTCTCTGACTTCAGACAAGATGAGATTTCACCTATACACAGATCCTCCCATGTGTCTATCTCGGATGGTGAAAAAGAACCAAAATATGGATAATACTCAAGATTATATAAAAAAGAGAGGCTTTGATGGATTTTAGATATCAATTATTAATTGTAAACTCAGCTGATTAAACTGTTCTGAATGACCATTGGTCTCTGGATGGTAGGTCTAATAATATATATATATATATATATATATATATATATATACATATATATATATATAAATACAGTACAGACCAAAAGTTTGGACACACCTTCTCATTTAAAGATTTTTCTGTATTTTCATGACTATGAAAATTGTACATTCACTCTGAAGGCATCAAAACTATGAATTAACACATGTGGCATTATATACTTAACAAAGAAGTGTGAAACAACTGAAAATATGTGTTATATTCTAGGTTCTTCAAAGTAGCCACCTTTTGCTTTGATGACTGCTTTGCACACTCTTGGCATTCTCTTGATGAGCTTCAAGTGGTAGTCACCGGAAATGGTTTTCATTTCACTGGTGTGCCCTGTCAGGTTTAATAAGTGGGATTTCTTGCCTTGTAAATAGTGTTGGGACCATCAGTTGTGTTGTGCAGAAGTGTGGTGGATACACAGCTGATAGTCCTACTGAATAGACTGTTATAATTTGTATTATGGCAAGAAAAAAGCAGCTAAGTAAAGAAAAATGAGTGGCCATCATTACTTTAAGAAATGAAGGTCAGTCAGTCCGAAAAGTTGGGAAAACTTTGAAAGTGTCCCCAAGTGCAGTTGCAAAAAACATCAAGCACTACAAAGAAGCTGGCTCACAAGAAGACCGCCCCAGGAAAGGAAGACCAAGAGTCACCTCTGCTTCTGAGGATAAGTTTATCCGAGTCACCAGCCTCAGAAATCGCAGGTTAAAAACAGCTCAGATTAGAGACCAGATCAATGCCACACAGAGTTCTAGCAGCAGACACATCTCTACAACAACTGTTAAGAGGAGACTTTGTGCAGCAGGCCTTAATGGTAAAATAGCTGCTAAGAAACCACTGCTAAGTACAGGCAACAAGCAGAAGAGACTTGTTTGGGCTAAAGAACACAAGGAATGGACATTAGACCAGTGGAAATCTGTGCTTTGGTCTGATGAGTCCAAATTTGAGATCTTTGGTTCCAACCACTGTGTCACTGTGCTACGCAGAAAAGGTAAACGGATGGACTCTACATGCCTGTTTCCCACCGTGAAGCATGAAGAAGGAGGTGTGATGGTGTGGTGGTGCTTTGCTGGTGACACTGTTGAGGATTTATTCAAAATTGAAGGCATACTGAACCAGCATGGCTACCACAGCATCTTGCAGCGGCATGCTTTTCCATCCGGTTTGCTTTTAGTTGGACCATCATTTATTTTTCAACAGGACAATGACCCCAAACACACCTCCAGGCTGTGTAAGGGCTATTTGACCAAGAAGGAGAGTGATGGGGTGCTATGCCAGATGACTTGACCTCCACAGTCACCAGACCTGAACCCAATCGAGATGGTTTGGGGTGAGCTGGACCACAGAGTGAAGGCAAAAGGGCCAACAAGTGCTAAGCATCTCTGGGAACTCCTTCAAGATTGTTGGAAGACCATTTCCGGTGACTACCACTTGAAGCTCATCAAGAGAATGCCAAGAGTGTGCAAAGCAGTGATCAAAGCAAAAGGTGGCTACTTTGAAGAACCTAGAATATAAGACATATTTTCAGTTGTTTCTCACTTTTTTGTTAAGTATATAATTCCACATGTGTTAATTCATAGTTTTGATGCCTTCAGTGTGAATGTACAATTTTCATAATCATGAAAATATAGAAAAATTTTTGAATGAGAAGGTGTATCCAAACTTTTGGTCTGTACTGTATATACTGTATATTGTAATGCAGCGGCTTGCTTGGCATTACGGTACTTGTACAGGATGTGCTTTGGCTGACCATGTACCTCCCCCTCAGGTGACTGGTCACATGACTGTGACATAGTGCAGGTCCTGTGCACACAGAATGTCTGATCACATGACTGTGACATCAGCACAGGTCCTGTGGGTGTGTACTACAGGATATATAAATCCTGGTAGTCTTGACACAGTGGGGGTGTAAGGCGTGAGGCCTGTTCCTGTGTGGGACACCGCAAGAGGGTGAGGCCTAGTGAGGCCTATCGAAAGACAAGAGTCCTGAAAGGCAGAGGCTGGATGTTAAAGAGTGAAGACATACCAGTAGCCTTCGAAGGTACGAGGGCTGGAGACCCCCACCTGGGAAGCCTAAAAGCCACAGCGGTGGTAGAACGAAACCGTTAAGACCCGGCACAAGGTAAAAGCGGTATGCTATATGGACATTGTTATAGTTACTTTGCTGAAGGCTGTAACTGGAGCCAAGTGGGCATAGCTGCCACTGGAAAGGCTCGTGGACATTATATGTGTGATAAGCAGTTTATGATAAATAATAAACGGCTGCATTGTGAAATACCGGAAGGACATTGGATGTGTGCTTTAATTGACCCAGTGCAGCGAGTATCCCCCAGTATGATGATTAGCGCTGATTTACAATATACTGTACATATATATATATATGTATATACACTGCTCAAAAGAATTAAGGGAACAGTTAAGCAACAGAATATAACTCCAAGTAAATCAAACTTCTGTGAAATCAAACTGTCCGCTTAGGTAATAACATTGATTGACAATCAATTTCACATGCTGTTGTGCAAATTGAATAGACAATAGATGGAAATTATTGGCAATTATCAAGACACACTCAGTAAAGGAGTGGTTCTGCAGGTGGGGACCACAGACCACATCTCAGTACCAATGCTTTCTGGCTGATGTTTTGGTCACTTTTGAATGTTGGTTGTGCTTCCACACTCCTGGTAGCATGAGACAGACTCTAAAACCCACAGAAGTTTCTCAGGTAGTGCAGCTCATCCAGGATGGCACATCAATGTGAGCTGTGGCAAGAACGTTTGCTGTGTCTGTCAGCATAGTGTTCAGAGGCTGGAGGCGCAACCAGGAGACAGGCCAGTACACTAGGAAATGTGGAGGGGGCTGTAGGAGGGCAACAACCCAGCAGCAGAACTGCTACCTCCGCCTTTGTGCAAGGAGGAACAGGAGAAGCACTGCCAGAGCCCTGTAAAATGACCTCCAGCAGGCCACAAATGTGCATGTGTCTGCACAAACGGTTAGAAACCGACTCCATGAGGGTGGTATGAGGGCCCGACGTTCACAGATGGGGGTTGTGCTCACAGCCCAACACAGTGCAGGATGCTTGGTTTTTGGCACAGAACACCAGGATTGGCAAAGACGCCACTGGGGCCCTGTGCTCTTCACAGATGAAAGCAGGTTCACACTGAGCACATGTGACAGACGTGACAGAGTTTGGAGATGCTGTGGAGAGCTTTCTGCTGTCTGAAACATCCTTCAGCATGACTGGTTTGGCAGTGGGTCCGTAATGGTGTGGGGTGGCATTTCTTTGGAGGGCCGCACAGCCCTCCATGTGCTCGTTAGAGGACTTACTGTCATTAGGTACAAAGAAGAGATCCTCCGGCCCCTTGTGAGACCACATGCTGGTGCGGTTGGCCCTGGGTTCCTCCTAATGCAGGGTAATGCCAGATCCTATGTGGCTGGAGTGTGTCAGCAGTTCCTGCAAGATGAAGGCATTGAAGCTATGGACTGGCCCGCCCATTCCCCAGACCTGAATCCGATTGAGCACATCTGGGACATCATGTCTCGCTCCATCCACCAATGTCACGTTCCACCACAGACTGTCCAGGAGTTGGCGGATGCTTTAGTCCAGGTCTGGCAGGAGATCCCACAGGAGACCATCCGCAACCTCATAAGGAGCATGCCCAGGCATTGTAGGGAGATCATACAGGCGCGTGGAGACCACACACAATACTAAGCCTCATTTTAACTTGTTTTAAGGAAATTACATCAAAGTTGGATCAGCCTGTAGTTTGTTTTTCCACTTTAATTTTGGGGGGTGACTCCAAATCCAGGCCTTCATTGGTTAATAAATTTGATTTCCATTAATTATTTTTGTGTGATTTTGTTGTCAGTACATTCAACTTTGTACAGAACACAGTATTCAATGAGAATATTTCATTCATTCAGATCTTGGATGTGTTATTTGAGTGTTCCCTTTATTTTTTGAGCAGTGTATACAGTGGTGGCCAAAAGTATTGGCACCCCTGCAATTCTGTCAGATAATACTCAGTTTCTTCCTGAAAATGATTGCAATCACAAATTCTTTGGTATTATTGTCTTCATTTAATTTGTCTTCAATGAAAAAACACAAAAAGAATGGTCCTAAAGCCAAATTGGATATAATTCCACACCAAACCTAAAAAAATGGGTGGACAAAAGTATTGGCACTGTTTGAAAAATCATGTGATGCTTCTCTAATTCGTGTAATTAACAGCACCTGTAACTTACCTGTGGCACCTAACAGGTGTTGACAATAACTAAATCACACTTGCAGCCAGTTAACATAGATTAAAGTTGACTCAACGTCTGTCCTGTGTCCTTGTGTGAACCACATTGAGCATAGATAAAAGAAAGAAGACCAAAGAACTGTCTGAGGACTTGAGAAACCAAATTGTGAGGAAGCATGAGCAATCTCAAGGCTACAAGTCCATCTCCAAAGACCTTAATTTTCCTGTGTCTTCTGTGCGCAGTGTCATCAAGAAGTTTAAAGCCCATGGCACTGTGGCTAACCTCCCTACATGTGGACGGAAAAGAATAATTGACGAGAGATTTCAACGCAAGATTGTGCGGTTGGTGGATAAAGAACCTCGACTAACATCCAAACAAGTTCAAGCTGCCCTGCAGTCCGAGGGTACAACAATGTCAACCCGTACTATCCGTCGGCATCTGAATAAAAAGGGACTGTATGGTACGATACCCAGGAAGACCCCACTTCTTACCCCGAGACATAAAAAGCCAAGCTGGAGTTTGCCAAAACTTACCTGAGAAAACCTAAAATGTTTTGGAAGAATGTTCTCTGGTCAGATGAGACAAAAGTAGAGCTTTTTGGCAAAAAGCATCAACATAGAGTGTACAGAAAAAAAAGAGGCATTCAAAGAAAAGAACATGGTCCCTACAGTCAAACATGGCGGAGGTTCCCTGATGTTTTGGGGTTGCTTTGCTGCCACTGGCACTGGACTGCTAGACCGTGTGCATGGCATTATGAAGTCTGAAGACTACCAACAAATTTGGCAGCATAATGTAGGGCCCAGTGTGAGAAAGCTGGGTCTCCCTCAGAGGTCATGGGTCTTCCAGCAGGACAATGACCCAAAGCACACTTCCAAAAGCACTATAAAATGTTTTGAGAGAAAGCACTGGAGACTTCTAAGGTGGCAAGCAATGAGTCCAGACCTGAATCCCATAGAACACCTGTGGAGAGATCTCAAAATGGCAGTTTGGAGAAGGCACCCTTCAAATATCAGGGACCTGGAGCAGTTTGCCAAAGAAGAATGGTCTACAATTCCAGCAGAGCATTGTAAGAAACTCATTGATGGTTACCGGAAGCGGTTGTTCGCAGTTATTTTGGCTAAAGGTTGTGCAACCAAGTATTAGGCTGAGGGTGCCAATACTTTTGTCTGGCCCATTTTTGGAGTTTTGTGTGAAATGATCAATGATTTGATTTTTGCTTCATTCTCTTTTGTGTTTTTTCCTTGCAAGCAAATAAAATGAAGATAATAATACCAAAAAATTTGGGATTGCAATCATTTTCAGGAAGAAACTGAGTATTATATGACAGAATTGCAGGGGTGCCAATACTTTTGGCCACCACTGTATATACAGTGGGTACGGAATGTATTCAGACACCTTTACATTTTTCACTGTTTGTTTCATTGCATTTCTTGAAGCCATTTGTTAAATTCTAAAACGTTCATTTTTTTTTTTATTAATGTATACTCTGCACCCCATCTTGACTGAAAAAAACTAATTTAGAAATTTTTGCAAATGTATTTAAAAAGAAAAACTGAAATATCACATGGTCATAAGTATTCAGACCCTTTGCTTAGACACTCATATTTAAGTCACATGCTATCCATTGCGTTGTGATCCTCCTTGAGATGGTTATTCTCCTTCATTGGAGTCCAGCTTTGTTTAATTAAACTGATAGGACTTGATTTGGAAAGGCACACACCTGTATATATAAAACCTCACAGCTGACAGTGCATGTCAGACCAAATGAGAATCATGAGCTTTAAGGAACTGCCCAAGAAGCTCAGAGACAGAATTGTGGCAAGGCATAGATCTGGCCAAGGTTACATAAGAATTTCTGCATTGCTCAAGGTTCCTAAGAGCACAGTGGCCTCCATAATCCTTAAATGGAAGAAGTTTAGGACCACCAGAAGTCTTCCTAGACCTGGCGGATCAGCCAAACTAAGAAATCATGGGAGAAGAGCCTTGGTGAGAGAAGTAAAGAAGAACCCCAAGATCACTGTGGATGAGCTCCAGAGATGCAGTAGGGAGATGGGAGAAAGTTCCACAAAGTCAACTATCACTGCAGCCCTCCCCCAGTAGGGCCTTTATTGCAGAGTGGCCTGAAGGAAGCCTCTCCTCAGTGCATGACATATGAAAGCCTGCATAGAGTTTGCTCAAAATCACATAAAGGACTCCCAGACTATAAGAAATAAGATTCTCTGGTCTGATAAGATGAAGATAGAATATTTTGGTGACAATTCTAAGCGGTATGTGTGGAGAAAACCAGGCACTGCTCATCATCTGCCCAATTCAATCCCAACAGTGAAACATGATGGTGGCAGCATCATGCTATGGGGGTGTTTTTCAGCTGCAGGGACAGGACGACTGGTTGCAATTGAAGGAAACATGAATGTGGCCAAGTACAGAGATATCCTGGATGAAAACCTTCACCAGAGTGCTCTGGACCTCAGACTTGGCCGAAGGTTCACCTTCCAACATTCCAACAAGACAATGACCCTAAGCACACAGCTAAAATAACAAAGGAGTGGCTACAGAACAACTCTTTGACCATTCTTGACTGGCCTAGCCAGAGCCCTGACCTAAACCCAATTGAGCATCTCTGGAGAAACCTGAAAATGGCTGTCCACCAACGTTCACCATCCAACCTGACGGAACTGGAGAGTATCTGCAAGGAAGAATGGCAGAGGATCCCCAAATCCAGGTGTGAAAAACTTTTTGCATCATTCCCAAGAAGACTAGCTCAAAATGTTGCTTCTACTCAATACTGAACAAAGGGTAGGAATACTTATGACCATGTGATATTTCAGTTTTTCTTTTTTAATAAATTTGCAAAAAATTCTACATTTCTGTTTTTTTCAGTCAAGATGGGGTGCAGAGTGTACATTAATGAGAAAAAAATGAACCTTTTAGAATTTACCAAATGGCTGCAATGAAACAAAAAGTGAAAAATTTAAAGGGGTCTGAATACTTTCCGTACCCACTGTATGGCTTTATAACTATTTATAAATAAAGGTTATGTTTTAACTGCTCTCACAATATAAATGTATTCGATTTTAATGCCTTGCTGTCGTCCTCTCACGTTAACAGTCCCGCTCCGGTCAGCTCCAGCACTACATCACCACATTTGTGACCTGCGGAGTCACACAGTTATTGCTGTGTGGAGTGGAAGTAATTTTTTTGAATGTTCTCAATATAAGTCTACAGTGATTCAAAATGAGGTTCTGTAGCCTTGTTCTGAGTCCCATAGACTTACACTGAGATTGTAATCGCTACTCAACACAGGGATCCAGCAGTTACAGAGGCAGAATGTCACATAAATCTGTAGCAGCCTTAATTATGAACATTACTTCTTTCCAAAAATGAATAAAGTCAAATTAGAAAAAGTATAACGCAAATGTGAATCCAACTAGTTTTACAGCAATGACATCTTGTTCCAAAGTTGAATTCATGCTCCAAGGCCACATTATCTACCTGTGTTACATAAATTTCTAAAATGTCACTAATAAAATTATGTGGGTCTTTACTCCATGTGCCTTAAAAACTTTCTCAAACCAGTTTTTTTTTAAAGAACCAGTTGAGAAAAATTGCAACATGCTCTTCCTCTAAGTCATGCCATATTACCAATACATTACAGTAAACAAGACTCTTACTAGTCCTCTATACTGCATTGCCATGTACATGCGCTCTTACTTTTGGTTGTCCAGTCATAATGGGATGCAAATCCTTATTTCAATACACTTTCAGCTTATTACAGTTTATCAAAATATTCATTCCACTCAGGGGCCTGTGCTTATTATACTGCATGATAAAATGCTAAAATGATACATTCCTTTGCACCTTTAAGCAATAATCATTTTTGATTGCATTTTATGCCAGTCTTTTAATTTGTGGTTTTCAAATTAGTCTTTTAGCAGACATCTCTGGGGCTTTTAATCAAGCAGGGTCTCAGCTTAGTCTGGACATGTTGAGTTTAATTGGACAGGTGTCAGATACATCTTGCATCTTCCAAACAAATCAGGATTGTACCTTTAACTATAATTATCCCATATAAACTTACTATTTTTGTTGTAATCAGTGCCATGTTTTAAGTGTCCTTATTAATTCACTCTGAGTAATATTTAAATCCTTGTAAACAGGTTTAAAATAAATAAACTTGGTTAGTAAAAACAAATGGATCATATTATCATCCTAAACTGCCAGGATAAAAAATTGAATTAAAAGCATAAAATCACTAATGGATTGCAGTCTTGCAGATTTTGTAACTCTACTAAACTTTCATTCAGAAAAGTCAAAATCGTGTGGGTTTGGTTTTTATGAAAATGGATTTCTTTAGGAATCAGATAAGCTTATTAAAATGGACTGCATGTGCTGTTTGGGTTGTTTAGCACACGGACATCACACTGACCAATGTTATTCAATAGGGTTGCTCAGATAACATTTTTTTCACAAAGAGAACGTGTCCATGGGAAAAAAATTGCAGCATGCTCTATTATCTCACTTATATCGGATGAGATTCGCCCATTCAAGTCTATGGATGCACAAAAAACATTGGATTTAATATACAGTGGTGGCCAAAAGTATTGGCACCCCTTCAATTCTGTCAGATAATACTCAGTTTCTTCCTGAAAATGATTGCAATCACAAATTCTTTGGTATTATTATCTTCATTTAATTTGCTTGCAAGGAAAAAACACAAAAGAGAATGAAGCAAAAATTAAATCATTGATCATTTCACACAAAACTCCAAAAATGGGCCAGACAAAAGTATTGGCACCCTCAGCCTAATACTTGGTTGCACAACCTTTAGCCAAAATAACTGCGAACAACCGCTTCCGGTAACCATCAATGAGTTTCTTACAATGCTCTGCTGGAATTGTAGACCATTCTTCTTTGGCAAACTGCTCCAGGTCCCTGATATTTGAAGGGTGCCTTCTCCAAACTGCCATTTTGAGATCTCTCCACAGGTGTTCTATGGGATTCAGGTCTGGACTCATTGCTGGCCACTTTAGAAGTCTCCAGTGCTTTCTCTCAAACCATTTTATAGTGCTTTTGGAAGTGTGTTTTGGGTCATTGTCCTGCTGGAAGACCCATGACCTCTGAGGGAGACCCAGCTTTCTCACACTGGGCCCTACATTATGCTGTAAAATTTGTTGGTAGTCTTCAGACTTCATAATGCCATGCACACGGTCAAGCAGTCCAGTGCCAGTGGCAGCAAAGCAACCCCAAAACATCAGGGAACATCCGCCATGTTTGACTGTAGGGACCATGTTCTTTTCTTTGAATGCATCTTTTTTTTCTGTACACTCTATGTTGATGCTTTTTGCCAAAAAGCTCTACTTTTGTCTCATCTGACCAGAGAACATTCTTCCAAAACGTTTTAGGCTTTCTCAGGTAAGTTTTGGCAAACTCCAGCCTGGCTTTTTTATGTCTCGGGGTAAGAAGTGGGGTCTTCCTGGGTATCCTACCATACAGTCCCTTTTCATTCAGACGCCGACGGATAGCACGGGTTGACACTGTTGTACCCTCAGACAGCAGGGCAGCTTGAACTTGTTTGGATGTTAGTCGAGGTTCTTTATCCACCATCCGCACAATCTTGCGTTGAAATCTCTCGTCATTTTTTATTTTCCGTCCACATCTAGGGAGGTTAGCCACAGTGCCATGGGCTTTAAACTTCTTGATGACACTGCGCACAGAAGACAGAGGAAAATTAAGGTCTTTGGAGATGGATTTGTAGCCTTGAGATTGCTCATGCTTCCTCACAATTTGGTTTCTCAAGTCCTCAGACAGTTCTTTGATCTTCTTTCTTTTCTCCATGCTCAATGTGGTTCACACAAGGACACAGGACAGAGGTTGAGTCAACTTTAATCCATGTTAACTGGCTGCAAGTGTGATTTAGTTATTGCCAACACCTGTTAGGTGCCACAGGTAAGTTACAGGTGCTGTTAATTACACGAATAAGAGAAGCATCACATGATTTTTCAAACAGTGCCAATACTTTTGTCCACCCCCTTTTTTAGGTTTGGTGTGGAATTGTATCCAATTTGGCTTTAGGACAATTCTTTTTGTGTTTTTTCATTAAAGGCAAGTTAAATGAAGATAATAATACCAAAGAATTTCTGATTGCAATCATTTTCAGGAAGAGACTGAGTATTATCTGACAGAATTGCAGGGGTGCCAATACTTTTGGCCACCACAGTAGATCATCCATATTGCATCTGTTTTTATGGATCAATATAGAACTTACCAGGAAGTTATTATTAGGTGAAGAAAATACTGAAGTGAACTTCAAAAGTATAGACATGCTAAAACCACTGGAAGTCAAGTGACTGATAGTTTTGGTCCGGGTTAGGCGACTCCTGTGAGCCTCTCGGGTAGACAAGTCTGTGACCTCCTAACTCCAACAAGCACAAGAAGGCCAAAATTTGTAAGGACTTCTAGGCTGCAGCGCTTCTGACAAAAACAATGTTGAGATTCTAGATATTTACTTATTGTTTATTCTTATATTTCCATATACTGATTATTGCATTTGTAAAAGTGCAGCTGCCATGAATAGTGTTGGCGAGAGAAGCAGCAACATAGCAAGAGTGATGCAGCAGCAGCAGCTTAGATTTCGCAATTTATGGACCTGGGTATGGACCTGGGTATAAGGTTCGATGTTTCTATACACTTTTGGTTGCTCCAACTTCTTACAGGCTCCAATATAGTTCTGTATCCTCAAATTTATTATGTGCTGGTTTTACATTTGAATTAAATCTTATACAACAAGCCTGAATAATCTTAACTTGCAACATACCACTAATCTACTTACATTATAATGAAAACATTTTTGTAATTTTCCCTTTTTACTTTGAAGTGTCTTGTACATGTGAGAGTAGGATCCCTGCTGTTCTTTTATAGTTGTGTTTGTGACCGACCTTATGTATGTGCGACCTGTGCGATCGCACAGGGGGCAGGCTACGAGACTCCAATTAGGGGCAAAGAGATAGCAAGTCAGTGTCACTTCTCTGTACACATCCTGCTGCGGCATTAACTGCCATTGCCATGCTGCTAGGCCTCTCTGATGTCATGGCCACTCTGACAGTTAAAGAGGAGCATGTTGGGTGAGGCCACTACATACTGATTACTATTTTCCTGGCCACCCGCAGCCGGACTGGCTATTTGAACTTTTGATCAGGGTCATTTTGATGTTTCTGGTTGTCATTAAGATTTAAAAAGAGAAAACACGGTAGCTTGACAATAAATGGCTTTTCCCAACCAATAACCATGAGTGGAAAAAAAGTTTTTTGTTATCATTCATATTCTCTGTAACAAGGCCAAGAAAGGAAAAATTCTGCCGGGGTATATAAACTTTTGAGCACAACTGTATAGGCCCCTCAAAGTTTAGGGCTAATTCACATGTCCATTTTTTGAGTATGAGTGTTATCCTTTTTTTTTTCACACCCGGCTGCATACCATTTTTCTGCACATATCTGGCCAGCACACTGACAGAGATCCTTGACAAAGATCTCTCATAGGTTGAAATGTTGGATGTTATCTGTTCATTATTTTTGGTGCCGGATCTGTTAATAAATCTATTTTTTGCAAGCAAGAATAGCCTTATTTTTTGTGTAAGTGCTGAGGTTCTCTATATTTATTTATGTATATATTTATATTTAAACGATCATCTATGTGTATTTGTGTATCTAAAGAGGGGACTTATATGTGTTTATAAGATGTTTTGCTGTGTATGTGCTAAGCAAAAGCGTACATATGTTTTAAAATGCATTCAGATATTTACAACATATTTACTAAATTTAACTTAAATGGGCATCTGGGCAATAAATAAAGTGGAACATATTGGGGCACTACATGGCAAATAGGATCCACGACTATTTGGTATTTATAGCTCATTTGCCCCTTTGTCCAGTGCTCACTTTTTTACCTAACTGCCATTCATTGCCACTTTATTGTGCTCCTGTGATGGAAGGATACTAAATGGTTGCTAAATATAAATATGTAAATGTGGAAAAGTGTTAGTTCTGCAATGAATGGTCTCAATGGGTTTAGAGTTTATATGCCTTTCATTTGCTTTCCTATGGAAATGCCCATAGAATTGAATGGTGTGATACAGGTACAAACAAGGGTAGCTCACCATTCACACAGATGTAGCTGAACTTTTCTACACCCAGAGAAAGGACTTATTTTGTTAACCCACTCTAATAGAAAACAGAGTGATAGACATTTTTGGATGGCTTGATTAAAATTCCTATTGCAATTGTTCAATTATTTTGAAAATAGCAAACCTGTTGCATATCCCAAGAAAAGGATATTTTTTTTACTCCTAGTTGAGAAGTCATTACTTCTTTACTTTCAAAACAGCTAACCTGTCCTTGCTTCCTAAATAATGAGATCATTTTTGGGTGACTTGTGAATTATCTATCCCTTCTTCATTTAACAAAGAACAAAGACCTTTACACTCACAAAACTGGCATAATTTTTACACCATTACGTTTAAAAAAGTCAAGGCTTTTTCTGTTTGTAATGCCTATGTATAA
This sequence comes from Phyllobates terribilis, assembly GCF_046119375.1. Taxonomy (NCBI): domain Eukaryota; kingdom Metazoa; phylum Chordata; class Amphibia; order Anura; family Dendrobatidae; genus Phyllobates; species Phyllobates terribilis. The sequence continues at coordinate 292,165,982 of NW_027362761.1, forward strand.
ACACCATCAAGGCAGGCATTTGCCTAAAAAAAGGGATAATTTTTGGACTGTTCTTACAATTTAAGTAGACTTAAAAGTTTCAAGGTTGTTGTTAAATAAACTGTTGCTTAGCACTGGTTAATATCTTATTTCTCCTAATTCGATAGGTTGCTATCAATTGGACATTGCTAAGCTTATTTTTGGGATAAAAAGCCCAAACGGGGTTTATTATACACATCATGAATAAAATCTTTGGTGAAAATTTGACAAAGCTGGTGAATTTAAAGTTCAAAAGATTCATTCATGTCTAGCAATTAGTGGAGAATAGGTTGTCAGCTTATGCAAATTATTAGTAATATCACATGTTTTAAACCCATTTTTTCTATATCATTTTCAGCATTTTATACTTCTAGTAGAAACAAAGTAATATGCCAATAATAGCCCTAAATTTAATTTCCTGATTTAATACAACTGGATTTTGCCAAGTTGCATGCTGTTTATTATATAATACATTTTATAACAGAATAATGTGATTTAGTCTGCCTTGGATAGTCACATTGCTCAGCTTATCCTTTTCAACTTTTGTTGGCAATGGTATCTCCAGCTGACAAAGGATTCTAGGCAGTTTCATCCCACTGTGCTTTATGTTTTACATACCCTGATACCTTAAATAAGTGTTTAGTTAAAAGCGTAAATGATCCAGCATGGTTTAAGAATTTCTAACACTACACAAGTTTCTATAAGCTTTCACATTGTTCAAGAAGACTCTTTAAAAAGTCTTGAAGGCTGATTATCAAACTTATTGCCCCCAATTCATCCAAGTAATTGTGCCAGATTTCTGGCGTAATATGCTTTTAAAGGTTGCGCAAAATACTGCAGAATTGCACAGAAATTTTGCAACTTTTGGTGTTTTTCACACTAGTTTTAGCATGCTTTGTCAAAATGGGCTGAGCTGGGATGGAAGAGGGATGGGGTGTTGCAATATTCACTCATCAAATTCTTGAAGAGCTGTGGCGTGTCATACATTGGCTCCGTTAGACCATGTGATGTGATAGCTATAGGGCATCATGGAAAAGCCTGCATGGCTGCACCTACCATCATTAGCTTGCTTTCTGAGTCTTCAGCAGTGTGTGAAATGGTGGCAGAATTTTTTTTTCGGCGATCCTGGCTAATTAAATCGCTGAGTGATCAAATTTGCAGAGAACTGTGAATCAATTTGCAACTGATCTTCTGCAAATCGATCGATTCATCTCTAAAAAAAACACTATGATTAAATAACACAGTACTAAGTATACTAAGACAATAACACAGGGCATTTAAAACCTTGAAGGCTGAGTGGTCAGAAATGGCATTCCAGGATTATTAAAATCAAGATAGGAAAAATAGCCTTTTTATGCATTTATTTTAGCTATACAGTTCCATCATACTATACAGCACTTTACAGACATTATGATCACTGTCCCCATTGGGGCTCACAATCTAAATTCCCTATCAGTATGTCTTTGCAGTGTGGGATTAACCTTCGCAAATGCAGGAAGAGAATACAAACTCCTTCCAAATATTCTCCTTGGCAGGATTGAATCCAAGACCTAACCACTGAGCACCATTAGCTACAGAGAAAGAAATTGCTGATGGCATTAACGATAATTCCAAAGAAATCTTATAATTATTTTAATTCAAGAAAAAAACATTTGGTATCAGACTCTTAATAGATGATCATAGTAATATAATTGTAGAGGACAAAGAGAAGGCTAACATATTAAATGTGTATATTTTATGCTTTTTCACCAATAAACTGCCTGTGCGAGGTATCATGAAGCAAGGTAGTAAGTAACTAAGGATCACCACCCAATATGGCAAATTAATACAAGAAGAAATACATTTGCATCTAGCAAGTTAAAAATTAAAAAAGCCAGTCAGATGGTATTCATCCATGGATAATGAGGGTGTTGAGCTCAGTAATTGACTTGACAGACCACGCTATTTCATCTTTTTAGACTCTCTTGCAACAGGGTCAGTTCCACAAAATTGGAGGATGGCTTACGTTGTGCTGATATTCATGAATCATAAGAAGGTGGCTCAGGGCATATATTATCCAGTAAGTTTGACATTAGTGATGTGCGAAACCTTTGAGGGCATTATAAGAGCTGCACAAATATATTGCAGAGAATAATTCTTAACTGAGAATCAGCATGGATTCGTGAAAAACAAGTTGTGTTTAACCAATTAGGTGATATGAGGAGAGAAGTGCACATTTGTATGTTGATTAAGCAGCTGATGTGATATATCTTCACTTCGCAAAGGCATTTGATTCTGCGATTCCAATGAATTATTACTCTTCTATGCATCACCTATAAGGTCACATCTTGCATAAGGGATCTAGTTTTGGGGTCCACATTTCAAGAAGGCTATTGAAAAGCTAGGGTCAGTTTAAATAAGGGCCACTAGATTATTACATGGGTTGGACAGTCTCTAGTGTAATGAGGGGTTAGAAAAGTTGAGCTTGTTTAGCCTATAAAAATACACCTCAGGGGTGATCTTATTTACATGTAAAAATACATGTGTGGTCAATACAAAGGGTTAAAGGCATTCATTACATATAGAGGAAAAGCAATTTTAACAGCTGAATAGTTAGAGTTGTCAGACATTGGAATATTCTATGGAAAGCGGTAGTAATGGCAGACAAAAATATCAGCATTTAAAATAGGACTAGATGCTTTTCTCATAACAAATTGCATTGGCATTTTCAACATCTGTGTCTGAACATAATTTTTCCAAGTGTCTGCCATGCTGTAGATGTTGTTTCTGTGAATCCCTTAATGATGGATAATAAACGTTTATTAACAACTAGTGTCTTCCTCTCATGCTTCAAACATGCTTCAATCACACCCATCCTCAAAAAGCCCTCCCTTGACCCTTCCTCTCTGACTAGCTATTGCCCCATATCACTTCTCCCCTATGCCTCAAAACTACTGGAACAAGACATCCATTCTGAACTGTCCTGCCACCTCTTCTCCTGCTCCCTCTTCGACCGCCTACAATCTGGTTTCTGATGGCACCATTCTGCTGAAACTGCACTGACTAAAGTCACCAACGATCTACTAACTGCCAAATCCAAGCGACACTATTTTGTCCTCCTCCTCCTGGACCTATCATCTGCCTTCAACACAGTGAACCATTCCCTCTTACTACAGACTATCTATTCTCTTGGCTTCACAGATTTGACCCTATCCAGGATCTCCTCATACCTAACAGACGGGACATTCAGTGTCTCCCACTCACACACCACCTCCTCATCTCACCCCCTATCTGTCGGTGTTCCCCAACGTTCAGTTCTAGGACCCCTGCTCTTCTCCATCTACACCTTAGGCCTGGGACAGCTCATACAGTCTCATGGCTTTCAGTATCACCTCTATGCCAATGACAAACAGATCTACCTCTCTGGACCCGATATCTCCTCCTTACTAACCATAATAACACTATGTCTGTCCGCTATTTCATCCTTCTTCTCGCTGGATTTCTAAAGCTTAACATGAATAAAACAGAATTCATCATCTTTCCGACATCTCACTCAACCCCCCCAACTGACTTATCTTTCACCGTCAATGGCTGTCCACTCTCCCCAGTCCCGCAAGCTCGCTGCCTTGGGGTAACCCTGGACTCTGAATTCTCCTTCAAACCACATATCCAAGCCCTTTCCACTTCCTGCTGACTCCAACTTAAAAATATCTCCCAGATCCGCACATTCCTCAATCATAAATCTGCAAAAACACTAATGCATGCCCTCATCATCTCCCGCCTTGATTACTGCAACCTCCTGCTCTGTGGCCTCCCTTCCAACACTCTTGCACCCCTCCAATATATCCTAAACTCCGCTGTCCGACTAATCCACCTGTCCCCCCGCTATTCCCTGGCCTCTCCTCTCTGTCAGTCTCTTCACTGGCTCCCCATTACCCAGAGACTCCAGTTCAAAACCCTAACCATAGCATACAAAGCAATTCACAACCTGTCTCCTCCATATATCTCTGACGTAGTCTCCCGGTACATACCCGCACACAACCTCCGATCCTCACAAGATCACCTTCTCTACTTTCCTCTTATCTCCTCTTCCCACAATCGCATACACGATTTCTCCCGTGCATCCCCCCTACTCTGGAATGCTCTACCCTAACATATCAGACTATCGCCTACCGTGGAAACCTTCAAAAGGAACCTGAAGACCTACCTTTTCCGGCAACCTACCTCTTTACTGATCACAGTAAAAAATATTCACGTCCCACAGTGGGTCTAAATGAAAAAGTAAAAAAAAGTTAAATAAGATATGTAAAAAATAAAAAAACACACAAAAAGTACACACAAATCACGAAAACCTGATTCGCCACTAAAAAGGCAGCCGTTCTGTTAATACAAAAATAAAAAAAAAGTACACATAATTGGTATTGACACATCTAGAATGACTTGAACTATAAAACTGTCATGTTATTTTTTCCATACAACGAACACCATAAAACAATTAATAAAAAACACACCAAAAATGTAGCTTTTTTATTATACTGACACACAAAAAATTGAATAAAAAGCAATCAAAAATTTATATGTAAAAAAATGATATAAATGGAAACGCCAAATTGTCCTGCAAAAAAAGCCCTAATATGGCTCATTCAGCAAAAAATAAAAAAGTTATCGCTGTTACAAAATGGCAATGCAAAAACTAATTAATTTTTGAGAAAAAATAGTTTTTAGTTAGTAAAATTAGCATAGCATAAAAATATATAAATCTGCTTTGTCTATAATTGTACTGGCCCAAAGAATAATTTTGTCCTATCACTTTTACCGCATGGTGAACCATGTAAAAAAAAATATATATATAAAACCAATTGCTGTTTTTTATTCATTCCGCATCTGAAAAATCTGAATAAAAAGCGATCAAAAATGTTTTGTGCCCAAAAAGGGTACCAAAAAATATTCAACTCCGTCTTGCATAAAATAAGTCCCCATGCTGCTCTATTTGCTAAAAAAATAAAAGAGTTGGAGCTCTCAGAATATGGCAACTGAAAAACTTTTTTTTATAACAAATAATTTTTAGTGTGTGATAGCAGCAAAACATAAACAGAATATATAAATCTGGTATTGCTGCAATCGTACTGACCTGGAGAATTAAGCCGTCTTAAAACTGGCATAAAAATAAAAAATACAGCTATTCTTGTACTGCTCTGTATTTATTCATTCTACCTACCAAAAATTGGAATAAGGCTCAGTTTACATTTATCCTATGCTCTCCAATGAGCACAGGATATCGGGATTTCCATGTAAATCCCAAAAAACACGATTCAAACAAAATTCCCGATGAAACAACTCAGTATAATGAGGCAGATGGAGTCACTTTGGACTCTGTCTGTTTTCTGTTCCAGCAATGTTCTATCATTTTAGGCATCTTTTTAGCACATAATTGTGGTCGACAACAGTTTTGTGCAAGCCTAAAAATAAAGATGCCACCTGAACAGATGCCAAATGCAGTCCAAAAGGCCTCCATCTACACCATTATAGTGAGTGGTTCCATCTGGGTTTTTGTCTGAATCGCATTTTTGTGGGATTTACATGGAAACTTTGACATAAGTGCTCAGTGAGAATGTGATCCCAGCCTTATACTGAAAGTGATCAAAAACTGTTATGTATCCCAAAATGTTACCAATAAAATCCCTAACTTATCCTGCTCAAAACCAGTCCCCACTCAAGTTTGTCATCTGTTACTGGAAATATAGGGGTTCCCACATTACTTGGAGAACAAAGACTTTGAAAAAGTGACTTGGTTTCCACCCCTTCAAATAAAATCCAGTGAAATCAGCGCTCTGAAATTCAAGTGCCCCCTCCTTATGAGACTCATTGTGCCTAAACCATAGTAAGTGTTCACATGTTTGGAATTATTGTAGTGGGGAGAGCCCAATTGACAATTGCGCAGTGCATGTCTCCAGAAGCATTAGCTGCTCACAATGTATGGGCACTAGACTGGCAGATTTGCATTTCTCCGGAAAAAAAGCGTGGCATGGATGTTACAAAGCAGTCAAACAGCCATAGATGAATTCATTAAGAAGTGCAATTTATACAATAGGGTCACTTTGTTTTTTTTTTGTTGTTCTGGCTCATTAGGGGCTCCGCAAATGTCGCCTGCAAACTATTCTAGCAAAATTCATGCTCTAAAAGCCAATTAGCTCTCCTACTTTCTCAGCCCTGTCATGTGGCCAAAGAGTTTTCTCAGGATATATAGAGCTTCACCGTATTCAGGAGAAATTGTACAACAAATTGGGGAGTCAGGTATCTCCTATTAACCCTTGTGTAACTGACAAATTTTCAGCTATTAAAAAAATAAAAATGTTACCACTAAAATGTTATATTTCCATGTCCCAGTGTTAAAAAATTATGTGAGGCATCTGTGGGTTTAAAATACTTACTATACCCCTCGATGAATTCATTAAGCGGTGTTAAGTTTACAATATGGGGTTACTTTTGGGGTTTCTGCTGAACTGGCACCTCAGAGGCTTGGCTAATGGAGCCCACAATGTATTCAAACAAAATCTGCATTTTAAAAGCCAAATAGCACTTTTTTCCATCCGATCCCTTCCATGTGCTCAAACAGTAATGCACAACAATATTTGGGGTACTGCCACATTCGATAAAAGCTGCATAGCAAATTGTCCTATCCATTTTTTCCTGCTACCTCTTGTGTGAATTAAAACTTTGAGACTAAGGTAAAATTTTAGCTTAAAAACTCAATGTTTTTTTTTTCATGGCCCAACTTATATAACATTTTGTGGGCTAAAAATGCTCACCACACCATTAGATGAATTCCTTATTGGGTTTATTTTGCCAAATTTGTTGGTGATTCTACTTTTTTGGCTTCTCAAGGGGCTCTGCAAATTCAACGCGGTATCCAAATTTGTGTTCCAAAAATTGAATAGCGCTCTTTGCTTTCAGAGTTTTTACTTGAATTAATTTTTTTTTATCACATAAGTTCATTGAACATATCCAAACCCCATTGAATTCAAAGGGAGGCAAAACCAAACGCATTGATAACACCTTCAGGGGGGCCCAATAGCTGCCAAAACAGGTCAAATTAGGGTCAGACATCAGTAAAAGTGGCATCAATTGATCCAGAGTACAAATAGTATAATTGCGCAGCATGAATGCATAGGACAGGGCTTGGACCAACATTTCTAGCTTAAACATTGATCAGTAACAGGATGATGAGTGCCAGGTGTAGGCCTGGTGCTCTGAGAGCCCTGCTAAATTCAGGCAACACACATGAAGGTGACCCAACTTGGAGTCCAAACATTTCCAAAAATTAGGGGCAGACACCAAGAAAAGTGACATTAATTGACCCTCAGTAGAGATTTTGCAATGGCACAGCAGCAGTCAGGCATAAGCCGTGAATGAGACAGGGTCTGGACCAGCATTTACATATTTGAATTTAAGTACAAATCACGAGGTGGGTGAGGGACGAGTGTAGGCCTGCTGTGATGGGAGCCCTGATACCATATGCACCAGCTCATACTGATTTTCTGCTCAGCCACATTCAGGTGGCATAAATATCAGCTTTGTAGACTGCTATTGTTAGAAAAATTTAAGGATAGTAACATAGGTAGTTGACTAAAAGTAAGTGCAGGCCTGCCGGTCTGGGAGCCCTACTGCTACAGGCAACACACATGAAGGAGATCCAACTTGTAGTTTCCACATTTTAAAAAAATATTGTCACACACCACTAAAGTGGCATCAATTTCAGCAGAGTAGAAAAAGTATAATGAAGCTCTGACACCCCTTCCACTACAGGCAACCCACCAGATGGAGACCCAACTTGGAGTCTACACAAAAAATTGTTAGTAACATCAGCAGCAGTAGCAACAACAGGCATAGAAGCCATGACAAAGGTGTCACAGACTGCAATAATGCAAGATCAATGCAGCACACTAAAAACTACACCATTGCCTAGTTTGCCCAGTCTGAGACTGGGGTGCAAAAGTCATTGTAGATCCATGACTTGTTCATCTTGATGAAAGTTAGGCAGTCTACACTTTCAGGGGACAGCTGGATGTGCTTATCCATCAGGACACCAACAGCAGCACTGAAGATACAATTTGAGAGAACGCTGGCTGCAGGACATGACAATACCTCCAAGGCTGAAAAGCGAACTCAGGCCATTCTTCTATTTTTGAAGACCAAAATGCAAAAGGGTCAAAACCCCCCAATGGCATTGATATTGAGCTCAAGATACTACTGTACCATCTTCTCCAGTTGCTCACTATGTGTCAGACTTGTACTCTATTCTGCTGGTGCATGGGCTGGTCTAAAAATTATGTGAAGCGACTCTGCCACTTACACTGCTGCTGCTGCTAATGTTTTTGCATTGATGACTTGACATTCCCGGGGTTGAAAGTCTAGTACTGCGACGCACACTTTGTGCTTCACTGCTGTCTTGGGGAAAACAACTCTTAAGATTTTCTACAAGAGAGTTTCAATACTCCAGCATGTGCATCCCTTTCAGGGAAGGAAGCATCTGGCAAAATTTACTCTTGTAACATGGATCTAACAGAGTGGAAACCCAGTAGTCAGTACTATTTCTAATACTAGCAATATGGGCATCATGGTGCAGCAAAAAGGTTCTCATGTGTCGGGCGCTTCCATGAGGTCCGAGTCCATGGTGTGTTGGTGGCGTCTTAACACTCAAGCTTGCTTTCTCCATCTCCTCCCTCCTAACCACGGACAACAGAGAGGGGATCATTATCCTTTTCATCTTCTGACTGTTTCGCACCCTTTACCTCTTCCTTATCATCCTCCTCCATTTGTTCCTTGGCTCCTGCACCTTTGCTAACAGTTTGTCTGGTACAATGAGACCCCCTCGATCATTGTAATCCATGCTCTCATGGCACCCGCCTGTGCAACGACATTCTGGAAATTAGAGATATTGTTATCCCTTCCGCATTCTCCTCTGCTTCCTCCTCTTTCTCTGGGACCACCAGCTCCTCCAGTAGACTTTTCAAAGTGTGCTCCAGCATGTAGATGACCAGAAAAGTCAGTGCTAACCATCTTAGTAGCCATTTTGAAACTGTCCCGAAGGGTGCAGAGGTCCTTCATCTGTGTCCACTCCACAAGCGTGATTTACACCACATTCGTACTGTGTAGGCCCAGGATATGCAAAATGACATACTGCACCATGGCTTGTCACTGATGCCACAGTCACTGCAAAATATGCAGAGTGGAATTCCACTGTGTCGACACATCGCATATCAACCAGTTAACAGGTAGGCCGAAAGACCTCTGCAGCATTGCAAGTCGATGACCCGCGGGGTACAAATGGCAGAAGCGAGGCCACAGTGACTGTGCTTTCTGCAGCGGTGCATCCAAGCTGGGATAGTGGCGGTTAAATTGCTGTACCACTAGGTTGAGGATGTGAGCCATGCAAGGCACATATGTGAGGATGCCCCAGTGTAGGGCCATCACCAGGCTTGCACCATTATCGCACATGGCCTTCACTGGCTCCAGGCTCAATGGAGACAGCCATTGCTCAAACTCGGCCTGGATAGCTTTCCACAACTCTTGTGTTGTGTGACTGCAATCTCCAAGGCATATTAATTTAAATACTGCCTGATTGTGATGAGCCCTGGATGTGCAGGACAGAAGTAGGGGGATACTCTCTGCACTGTTGGAATGCATGTTTCATTAAGGGAGAGGTTGAGGATGCAGGTTGAGGCCCTAGAGGAGATGGAGGAGGCAGAAGTAGTGGAGGAAGTCTTAGATACAGAGGTTTGTCCCGCAAGCTTTGGGGGCTCCAAGATTTCAGGAGCAGCCCCTTCCCCACCTTCCCCCACAGACACTTGAATCACCCAGTGCTCAGTCAGCAAGATGTACCACCCCTGGTCATGCTTGCTCATCCAGGTGTCAGTGGTGAAATGCACTCTGTTAGACATAGATGTTTTTCAAGGAACGGGTGATGTTGTGTGCGATATGCTTTTGTAGAGCAGGCATAGCTTTCTTAGAGAAGTAATGGCGACTGGGCAACTGGTACTCGGAGACTGCAACGGCAATCAGCTTTTGGAAACAGTCTATATCCACCAGGCAGAAAGGCAGCAAGAATCTCCACACATTAAGTTAATAATAAAAAAGGAGTAACAGTCCGCAGCTCCTCTGACCTCTCCTTACCCCCTTCCCTCTTAAAACACATCCCCCCACCCATCATGCAGCACCACTATCCTAGCCAAAGTCCTAACAAAAGCATTAGTGGAAACTCGATCATTTATCGAACTTTGGCCAAATTTTGCAGATTTTGAGGAAAATGCTTGGGAATCCGAACAAGAATCCGAATGTGCAATGTTTGTGCCGACTTTGAGATTGGCAAATGTTTTCCGAACAAGTTTGCTCATCTTTAGTGTTCTGCAATGTGATATGGCAGTTCCTATTCCAAATTATATTGGAAAATTGAAAATAAAAAATGTTTGAAAAAAAAATGATTGATGATAATTGTTTTAAATCTAATGTAAGACATTTTCATTATTATAATATTATGTTTCATGAATTTTTATTATAATATTCTGTATGCTGTAGCATAGACGTAATAATATTTGTAATAACAATAAGATATTTTATATGGAATAGGGTATTTTGGGGCACAGAGCCATGAGTTACTTCTCAAGTAAAGCATAGAAACTACTGTATATGAACTTTTTTAAAAAACTTTTCATTTTAAATTAATCATCTAATAACAATATAAATAAAAAATAACATCTTACAATATTCATCACATTACTACAACATAATGCTCATATTTTAATTAAAGTATAAAGGAGAATAACAGGAAAATACTCATTAGATCAGTAAAGTGAGCATAATAACTATCTTGCCAACTAATAGTATGAATAAAGAGAATGTGTAATGTTTATAAGTTTGCATCTACAGATTAAATACCTGAGCGTTGGAAAGTGAAATGTAAATAAGATATTTGTAATTTATACAAACAAATTAAATAGAAGATTTCATTTCTTGTAATTTCTTTTTTCTGCATATTAACTAATTTTGCTCTACAGAGAAGCCTTTCAATCAGATTTCAGCTCTATTGTTTCATGCTTGATATGTTTCAGTCTTCAGGGAAATGAAGGGATTAGGAAACATATGTTTACAATTTCGTATAACTATCTGAACTATATTATTTGCTTTGTATGAGCTTTATCCCACTGGTTGCAATGAAATTGGCTTTCTTTTGTCTATGGGGCAATATATTTCAAAAGTCTTTATGAAGTCAAATCTAGTATCTATTCATTTTTTTACCACAATCAGTAGAGTATATTGGTACAAATCAAAAACTTTATACAAAAAATAAGGTCAATTAAAGTATTGAATCTGTTTAGTAAATAGAGTAATTTAAAGGCAAAGTTGCCACATTTTTTATATTAAAGTACTGATGACAAAAAGACATGTAATATACATCAATCTAGATATAAACCAGCATATCTAAACAAATATTACAGGAAGTAGAAGAATTTGGATGCATTTTAGAATTATTCTCAGGCATATCTCCTCTACGATTTAGACCTTTGAGTCTAAACACATCAACGTTTATTTTCCTCTGTTATGAATTTGTAATGGATTTATAATAAAAATTCACATTTTACGAAGTTACCAGTTTTTTACTAATCTCAAAGATATTTACCTGCCTTGACCGAAGGATTTTCTGGACTTCGGTAACTCTAAAAGCTGTGGTAATGGAGTTATCGTCCTTGTGAGTGCAAAACAAATTTTTTTGATATATTATCTAATACATTATGTAATACAGCTAACTAAAATATGCAAGCATATTCCCTTTGTTATCATTTATTACCATTATATCGACTAGACACTTTTACAGTGTTGCAATATATGACCACATCCATTCTCCCTTCAATATGGTGCAAAGTATAATGTTTCCCCCACCATGCTTCTCATTTGGAACAGTGTTCTTGGGGTTGTACTCATCCTTCTTCTTCTTCCAAACACAGCGAATGGAGTTGATATTTCTATTTTGGTCTCATCTAACCACATAAATTTCTCCCATGCCTCCTCTGGATCATCCAGATGGTCATTGGCGAACTTCATATGGGCCTGGACATGTGATGGTGTGAGCAGGGGGACCTTGCCTGCCCTGCAGGATTTTAATCCATGATGGTGTTACAAACAGTAATGTTTGAGACTGTGGTCCCAGCTCTCTTCAGGTCATTAACCAGGTTCTCCCATGTAGTTCTGGGCTGATTCCTGACCTTTCTCAAAATTATCCTTACCCCATGAGGCAAGATACTGCATGGAGCCCCAGATAAAGGAAGATTGACAGTCATCTTGTGTTTCTTCTATTTTCTAATAATTGTGCCACAAGTTGTTGCCTTCTCAACAAGCTGCTTTCCTATTGTCCCGTAGTCCATTCCAGCCTTGTGCGGGTCCACAATTTTGTCCCTGGTGTTCTTAGACAGCTCTTTGGTCTTGGCCATGTTGGATAGCTTGGAGTGTGATTGGTTGAGTGTGTGAACAAGTGTCTTTTCTGCAGGTAATAAGTTCAAACAGGTGAAATTAATACAGGTAATGAATGCAGAGTAATAGGCCTTCTTAAAGAAAAACTAACAGGTCTCTGAGAGCCAGATTTCTTGCAGGTTGGTAGATGATCAAATACTTATTTCTGCAATAAAATGAAATTTAATTATTTCAAAATAATACAATGTGATTTTCTGAATTTTATTTGTAGATTCTGTCTCTCACAGGTGAAGTGTACCTATGATAAAAATAACAGACCTCTCAATTCTTTGTAGGTGGGAAAACTTTTCTCTACTGTATAACTTTTATTAAAATTCTATTTAAAGATTACTGTTTTAGTGTGTTTTATCTATTAGATTGTGCTTAAAGATATTACTAATCCTGATCACCAGGTATTTCAAACTAGGTAGCTAAGTCATGGAATTGAGAGGAAAACTGAGCTGGGGTCCACAATATATGTATATTTTATATTCAAACAAACTATATATAGGGAAAATTGCAAAGGCTAGATATCTGCTTTTACATGAGGCAAAATAAATAAATACAAGCACCCAAAATTTCAGTCAGCGATATAGAATATGTACCTGAAATATTAATTATAATACATATAAATAAAATTATTATTCATTATTATTATGACCCTGCTGGAACCTCACCACCATCGGAGCTGCTGCAACCCCCCCAACCTGCTGTCTCCTTCCTCATTATCTGATAGACTGTAAACCCACAAGGGCAGGGTCCTCTCCCCTCTGTACCATTTTGTCATGGTGCTCTAAAATGAGAAAATAATTATAATACAGGACTGTGAAGGATTCCTCTTCAGAACATTGAGGGGTAATGAGCGAAAAAACTGACTAACATACAGTGGGTACGGAAAGTATTCAGACTCCTTTAAATGTTTCACTCTTTGTTTCATTGCAGCCGTTTGGTAAATTCTAAAATGTTCATTTTTTTTCTCATTAAAGTACACTCTGCATCCCATCTTGACTGAAAAAAAAACAGAAATGTAGAAATTTTTGCAAATTTATTAAAAAAGAAAAACGGAAATATCACATGATAATAAGTATTCAGACCCTTTGCTCAGACTCTCATATTTAAGTCACATGCTGTCCATTTCCTTGTGATCCTTCTTGAGATGGTTCTACTCTTTCATTGAAGTCCAGCTGTGTTTAATTAAACTGATAGGACTTGATTTGGAAAGGCACACACCTGTCTATATAAGACCTATCAGCTCACAGTGCATGTTAGACCAAATGAGAATCATGAACTCAAAGAAACTGCCCAAGGAGCTCAGAGACAGAATTGTGGCAAGGCACAGATCTGACTAAGGTTACAAAAGAATTTCTGTATTACTCAAGGTTCCTAAGAGCACAGTGGCCTCCATAATCCTTAAATGGAAGTAGTTTGGGACCACCAGAAGTCTTCCTAGACCAGGCCGTCCAGCCAAATTGAGCAATCGTGGGAGAAGAGCCTTGGTGAGAGAAGTAAAGAAGAACCCCAAGATCACTGTGGCTGTGCTCCAGAGATGCAGTAGGGAGATGGGAGAAAGTTCCACAAAGTCAACTTTCACTGCAGCCCTCCACCAGTAGGGCCTTTACGGCAGAGTGGCCTGACAGAAGCATCTACTAAGTGCAAGACATATGAAAACCTGCATAGAGTTTGCTCAAAAAAACATGAAGGACTCCCAGACTATGAGAAATAAGATTCTCTGGTCTGATGAGACAAAGATAGAACTTTTTGGTGTTAGTTCTAAGCGGTATGTGTGGAGAAAACCAGGCACTGCTTATCACCTGCACAGTACATCCCAACAGTGAAACATGGTGGTGGCAGCATCATGCTGTGGGGTGTTTTTCAGCTGCAGGGACAGGACGACTGGTTGCAATTGAAGGAAACATGAATGCGGCCAAGTACAGAGATATCCTGGATGAAAACCTCTTCCAGCGCTCTGGACTTCAGACTTGGCCGAAGGTTCAGCTTCCAGCAAGACAATGACCCGAAGCACACAGCTAAAATAACAAAGACGTGGCTTCAGAACAACTCTGTGACCATTCTTGACTGGCCGAGCCAGAGCCCTGACCTAAACCCAATTGAGCATCTCTTGAGAGACCTGAAAATGGCTGTCCACCAACGTTCACCATCCAACCTGACGGAACTGGAGAGGATCTGCAAGGAAGAATGGCGTAGGATCACAAAATCCAGGTGTGAAAAACTTTTTGCATCATTCCCAAGAAGACTCATGGCTGTATTAGCTCAAAAGGGTGCATCTACTCAATAGTGAGCAAAGGGTCTGAATACTTATGACCATGTGATATTTCAGTTTTTCTTTTTTAATAAATTTGCAAAAATGTCTACATTTCTGTTTTTTTTTCAGTCAAGATGGGGTTCAGAGTGTACTTTAATGAGAAAAAAAAATAACTTTTTAGAATTTATCAAATGGCTGCAATGAAACAAAGAGTGAAAAATGTAAAGGGGTCTGAATACTTTCCGCACCCACTGTAAATACTAACCTAATTCATACCGTTGACAGGTGTGTCATTGATTTGATATTATCTCTTGCTTACTGTCCTTGATTATAAATGGGGAGGCTGAGGTAACACAGAATGTATTTTTTTGTCTCTATTCCTTTTAAGGAAATAACATTGGTGCATGAGGTGATTTCATAATTATGAGTTATGCTCAATTTACAATATTGCACTTTTATATAACCATGTGTTCATTTGAATTAAACTAAAATTCATACTATACTATAGCAGAGTGTATTATGTTCTTGTTAGTAAGGCATAAAAGGTTATATGTTTTGTATATATTTTGACAGAAACTAATTCACATCTTTTGACCTTTGTCTATTTTTCATTCCTTTTTCCCACCCCCTTTTTTATTTTATGTACTATGACCTAGTGGTGTGCACTACACGTGAATGACACTGTGTACCAGAAGTCTCGATATTTTCTGGCAATATTTGACAATACTTACAGATAAATTCAATGCCACCACCTTGCTGCTTTAACAATGTCTTGCACAAGAGGCATTGTCTCTTTTTCTGAAATACTTAGTAATAGGCATCAAACAATAAGTTCACGTAGTTATTCTCCAGACTTCCATACTGTCATTTTATCAATCCAAGTCAAGTCATCCTACCAATTATGTGTGCGACCAGACAATGAAGAAATCAGACATTATTTTTCAGAATAACTCACAAAATATAAAAGAAATAAAAGCTCATCAAATGAAGTACCATATTTTTCGGACTATAAGACGCACCGACCATAAGATGCACCTAGGTTTTAAAGGAGGAAAATAGAAAAATAATGTAAGCAAAAAATGTGGTCATGATGCACTGTTAAGGGGGAGGGGATCTGCTGCTGACACTGGTATAGGGGTAATGTCCCCCAATTCTATTAATATCCCCCATCCTGGTTTATATGGCCCCCTTATCCTGTTATACGTGGCCCTCATCCCCATCCTGGTATGTATGGCACCCCCTGATTCCCATCCTGGTATGCAAGTCATCCCTCCTCCTGGTATGCATGACACCCCTCATCCTGGTATGCATTGCACGCCTCATCCTGGTATGCATGGCACCCCTCATCCCTCATCCTGGTATGCATTGCCCCCCTCATCCCTCTTCCTGGTATGTATGGCACCTTTCATCCTTCATCCTGTTATGTATGGAATTCTTCATCCCTCTTCCTGGTATGTATGGCACCCCCCATCCCTCATCCTGGTATGCATGGCACCCCTTATCCTGGTATGCATGGCCCCCCTCATCCCTCTTCCTGGTATGTATGGCCCCCCTCATCCCTCTTCCTGGTATGCTTGGCCCCCCTCCATCCTGGTATGTATGGCACCCTTCATCCCTCTATATGGTATGTATGGCATCCCTCATCCCTTTTCCTGGTATGTATGGCACCCTTCATTCCTCTTCCTGGTATGCTTGGCACCCCTTGATCCCCATCACGCTGCACACAAAAAATAAACAATTATACTCACCTCCTCTCTGCTTCAGCGCTGCATCCCATTCTGCTGCCGACACTGATCTCACTGTGTGAGCCGTGTATGGCATCACTGCCATGCGCCTCACACTGTGAGATGCTCTGCTGGAATAGTCACTGCTTCCCACGCTAGGACTGTGTGCATGGTGAGCAGTGACCATTCACTCTCCTTAATAGCATGCACACTGTACCCACAGCGCAGCTCCTGCTGCAGCCGGCGGTCACGTGTGCCCACTATTAAAGAGCATCAATATTCACCACAACCCAGGGGAGTGGATTGTAGTGAATATTCATGGTCTTTAATAGCGGGCACACATGACCGCCAAGCACAGCAAGAGCCACGCTGTGGGTACAGTGTTCGCTCTATTAAGGAAAATTAATATTTACTGCTCTCCATGCCCATGGGTGTGGGGAGCAATGAATATTCATTTTCTTTAGTAGTGGGAATAGGATGCAGCAGGAGGCTGCGGCCTCCTGTGTCCCGCACATCCTCCAGTGCCACTCCCCCCCACAACCCCCGCCACCCACAGCCATAGTATACATATATAATTGGACCATAAGATGCACCCCCCCACTTTCCTCCAAAATTTTGGAGGAAAAAAGTGTGTCTTATAGTCTGTAGATTACGGTAACTACATTCTAGAAAAATATAATGATGCAACTTTAATTTATTTCCATTGTGGTGATTTTGAAAAATAAAATAAAAAAAATATGTATGCAGCGCAAGGCAGTTAATAAATCCTTTAACTACTAAAAAGTTTCATTGCAAAGGTAAATTGCTTTGTTTATAAGAAGACATACTCAAAATAGCCATAATTGGAACATCAAACGCTAGGAAATTGTTTGGCCAAATAATATACTTATCTTGTGACTGAGCTCAGATAAACCTTGAGTGTATGCTTTTTATTTTTAGGAAAGCTTAAATCATTCCATATGCTTCCTTGACAATCATGCTATATTAGTTGACTGGTAAGTAAGACTGCTGCTTTCCACAAAACTTGTTCTTTCATGTGTGCATACAATTTTAATGTCATTACACAAAATCATGAGTAATTGTGAGCAGACACCCGCTTCAGTCACTAAACTTGTCCCATTTCAATGACTTTCACTTTTCTTTCAAGGAACATCTGTTTTCCACTTATAACTTAAATGTTTCAAGCAAAATCCTTATGCCATAGTTTGAACATTTTATAGAAGTTTATTCTAAGTGTGTTTTTTTCCAGTGTGTCTATAATAAAAATTATTGTTTTTTGTCTTAAAAGCTTTTCAGGACTACATCATAAAGTGCATCCATTGTTTACTTTTTTTTAGTTTGAAATAGGGATTCACATATTGACAGCTTGAAGCAGCCAGTAGGGGGAGCTTTGGCGTTTCGAGAAGATAGCTTTCCCAACAGTCCATTTGAAATTACAACAATAACCCCTTCCCAGCATCCACTATATATGTACAGCACAAATCGGGAGTGGGTGTATGGAGTGAGCTCAGAGGCAGAGTCCTCATCATACTTGGCAGATAATGGCTGTGACACACAGGCAGAATCTGCCTCTATCCACTATGTCTATCATCACAGCACTCCTTTGAAATCTATCCTGTAGTTGGGCTTCAAAGTAGACCATGATTTTTACTACATACAGCATTACTAAAGTGTTACTGTATATAGTATAAGGGACGAGATGATCGCAGGTTCAAGTCGTTTGAGTAGGATTAACAAATACAAAAAAAAAGTATAAAAAGAAATATAAAAAAAAAGAAATTGAACTCTTTAGGACTGCAAGAGACATAAATTTGCACTGGCAAAGACTCTTGAACTTTTTATTTAGATCTAATTAAATATATCACATTTCCCCATACATTAATTATATAAAAAACAATATGATTAAATATGGAAAGACTAAATATGTGAATTTATGTAAAAAAAATGTTTTTAAATATTGAAGTCTAGGAATTTAGAAATTTAATTTCATGCTTACTAATGATGAGCGAGAACTAAAATGCTCAGGTACTCGTTGTTCGATTTAAGCAAATTGGAATGCTCGAGTGCTCTGTCCGAGTAACGAGACCAATGTAAGTCTATGGAAACTCGAGCATTTTTCCGGCAGCTCCCCCATGGCGGTCTGCAGAGGGTCTTAAAATTGCCCAAATCGATGGGAACAGTGCTCAAATGACATGGTAACAGAATGGGGAAGACACCTGGAAGCATTTCTGACTCCTAGGTCACTGCTGTCAACAATGTTGTCAGAGGTATTACGCCACTTTTACGGACTCACAGTAAAACACACAAAAACGAAACCAAAATGGATTTTCCTGGGAAATATGTTAAGAAACATCCTTTCCAGGGTAATGTCTTGTATATAAGGCAAAATAAATATACAAAAACAAAAATGCTCCTCCACACCTTGGGCTATGTTCACACATAGCGTTTTTGATGCATTTTTGCACTTTTGCATTGCTTTCAACCAAAACAAATGCATTCACCAGGAAATGTCATTTTACCTTTTCACAAGCCATCAGGCGGCCCTTAATCTTCTTAAAGGGCCAGCAGTCAGCCCTCGCTATTATTAGAGAGCCATCAGGCTAAGGCAGTGCTGCAGTGCTGTCAGCTTGTGACTGATGTGGACATTTCGGAGATGCAGGAGGAAGTGCATGAGCTGAACAATGTGATTACATTGTTGTTAAATTGGTGACGCTGTTTTTTATACTAAAGAAAGATCCAATTGTTTTGCTATTTTTAAGTTTTTTTTTTTAAGACAAATGCATTCACCGGGAAATGTCATTTTAACATTTTACAGCCTTAACTGGCAATGTGGTGTGTGACACATCATCAAACACATCCTGTTTTATTTATGATGGAGGGACTCTGAAAGTCAGAAAGCCTTTTTTTATAGGTACATCAGTCGGCCCTAGCTATTGTTAGAGAGCCATCAGTCGGCTATGCTTTGTTGTTCCCATTATTAACCAGTGGGTGTACTATACTGTTATTGCGTATGCAGTGACTGCAAGGGCTGCCAAAAATTTGGACGCAACCCAATATCCCTTTGAAGAAACATAGAGGGGGGGTCTCAGTAAAAAAAAATGTTCCCTTTATAAAGGAGCGGGTCTCCTATAGTAGTAATGCCCATGCAGTGAGTGCAATGGCTGCCAAAATTTAGGAAAAACCCCACTACCAATTTAAAGACACATAGAGCTGGGCCACAGTAATTATTATGACGTCTTCCCATTAGAAAGGAGAGGGTCTGCTATTCAGTTAAAGAGTATGCAGTGAGTCCAACGGCTGCCAAAATTTAGGAAAAACCCCACTAACAATTTAAAGACACATAGAGCTGGGCCACAGTAACAAGTACGACATGTTCCCATTAGAAAAGAGATGGTCTGCTATTCAGTTACAGGGTATGCAGTGAGTGCAACGGCTGCCAAAATTTAGGAAAAACCCCACTAACAATTTGAAGAGGTGGGCCTCAGTAACGACATATTCCCACTAGAAAGGAATGCATTGCAGTAATTGCAATGGCTGTCAAAAATTTGGAGGCACTCCAATGCCCCTTGTAAGAGATGTAGGAGTCAGAGGGCCTCCTGAAAACAATGTTCCCATTATTAGGAAGTGGATCTTCCATACTATTTGCCTATGCAGTAAAGCAACGGCTGCCAAAAATTTGGAGAAACTCCAATGCCCCTTGCAAGAGATATAGAGGTCGGAGGGCCTCCTGAAAAAAATGCTCCCATTATTAGGAAGTGTGTCTCCCATTCTGTTTGCCTGTGCAGTGAAGCAACGGCTGCCAGAAATTTGGAGGAACTCCAATGTCCCTTGCAAAAGACATAGATATGTTGATATGGTACATATGGTGGTGGAGGATGAGGATGCGGAGAAGGACAAGAGCAAATAGACAAAATCTGGAAGCATATACCCATGTCTGGGTGTGAAGATAGAAGTGCATGGGAATAGAGTTAGACCTCCCAAAAAAAGACACTGTATTTGAGTTTATGTTATGCTGCTATCATTCGGTGGTGTCGGTGGACAAGAGCAAATAGACAAAATCAGGAACCATATACCCATGTCTGGGTGTGAAGATAGAAGTGCATGGAAATAGTGTTAGACCTCCCAAAAAAGACACTGTATTTGAGTTCATGTTATGCTGCTATCATTCGGTGGTGTTGAGAAATCTGGCCCAATCCAGCCCTTGTTCATTTTTATAAAAGTCAGCCTGTCAGCATTTTCAGTTGACAGGCGGATGCACCTATCGGTTATAATTCCACCAGCGACACTAAAAACCCGCTCTGACAAAATGCTAGCGGCAGGGCAGGCCAGGACCTCCAAGGACTAGAGAGCCAGTTCATGCCACGTGTCCATCTTGGATACCCAATAATTATAAGGCACAGAGGAATCATGCAGGATGTTGGTACGGTCGGCAAGGTACTCCCTCAGCATCTTCCGAAACTTATCCCTCCTTGTGAGAGTAGCCCGCGCATCAGGGCTTCTGCGATGGGAGGGTCTGAGAAAACTGTTCCAGAACTTTGACAGTGTTCCCCTGCCTCTGCTCGATTGCATTTGTGTCTCTCTCGCCTGTACTCCTTGGTTCTCAAACTAACTGTGACCTCTGCCGCCAGCGTTTTCAGATGGGAATTTTTTAATAATTCCGCGACAAGGGCATTCTCCATTTTATTAGGCCTGTCCAGCATGGGAATAAGAGACAGAGAGTTTTCTATGTAGTGTGGGTCTAGAATTGTCACCAACCAGTAATGACTGTCACCCAATATTAGGACAACGTGAGGGTCATGGGAAAGGCAGTAAAACATAAACTCAGCCATGTGTGCCAGACTGCAAAGAGGCAAGACTTCCGTGTCCTCACCAAGAGGAATAAGGACTCTTTCCCACATCAGATTTTTTGTGCAGCCCAACTGGATCCAATATCTCACAAAGAGGACGACTGACCATGCTCTCTTCCTCTTCCTCCTCCTCCCTGTCTTCAGGCCATCCATGCTGAACAGACAGTATGACAGTTGTGCAGGTAGTACCATCTATAGTGCAGGGAACTAGCTCCTGTTCTTCCTCCACCTCTTCCCCATTGTCACCCAATCCACATTGGGATGAGATGATGCTGGCCTGTGTGTAATCACCCTGCATGGTTCCTTGCTCTATCTCTTCGTGCTCTGCCTGCAATGCATCATCTTAATTGTAAGCAGAGAGCGTTTCAGAAGACAGAGAAGTGGGATGGTGATGCTAATTATGGTGTCATCGCCGCTCGCCATCTTGGTAGAGTCCTCAAAGTTTTGGAGGATGGTACAGATGTCTGACATCCATGTCGACTCCTGTGGTCCTATGTGTGGAGTCTGAACTGAATACCGACAGCCTTGTTGATGCTGGTAGTAAACAATTGCCCTCTCATGCTCACAAATCCCTCCCAACATCTGCAATATAGAGCTCCAATGCGTGGGGACATCGCAGATCAGTCAGTGAGCTGGAAGCTGCAAACGCTACTGATAGCAAAACCGCAGAAGAAATGCTAGCACAGGCTTCCAGTATCCGTTGTTTCAGATGCTGCACATCTCTTATCTTCACAGCATAGACAATTGCCTTCAAATGACCCCAAAGATAAAAGTCTAAGGGGGTCAGATCGGGAGATGTTGGTGGCCATTCAACTGGCCCACAATGACCAATCCACTTTCTAGGAAACCGTTCATGTAGGAATGCTCGGACCTGACACTCATAATGTGGTGCTGCACCATCTTGTTGGAAAAACTCAGGGAACATGCCATCTTCAGTGCATATTTCAAATATCTAGTGGCATTGAGGTTTCCAATGATGAAGAATGGCCCCACTATCTTTATACCCCATATACCACACCATACCATCAAGATACAAGATGTGCAGCATCTGAAACAACAGATACCGGAAGCCTGTGCTAGAATTTCTTCTGCGGTGTTGCTATCAGTGTGTCAAGAGTGGGAGAAGAGGGTTGCATTGACAATCCAACACAATGGGCAGCACTATGAACACATTTTATAAGTGATCATTAACTTATAAAAAACCTCCTGAAAGAATAAAGTTACGTTAAAACCAAGCACACCAATGTTTTTCTTATGAAATTCTCAATAAGTTTGATGAGTCACATGACCCTCTTCCCATTGAAAAAAATAAAATTGGATCCAAAATGGCAGACTTCAAAATGGCCGCCATGGTAACCACCCATCCGGAAAAGTTTTCCCCCTCCCATATACTAATGTGCCACAAACAGGAAGTTGATATCACCAACCATTCCCATTTAATTTAGGTATATCCATATAAATGGCCCATCCTGTATATATATATATATATACAGGGGCGGAACTACCGCCCGTGCAGCCGGTTCATTGAACGGGGGCCCCGAGGGAGAGGGGGCCCCTCCAGCCTCCAGCAGGGCCGCCATCAGGGCATGACTGCCCTGACTCCAGTATGGGGCCCGGCCGGTAGGGGCCCCCTCGGGGGCCCCCCTCTTGTGCGTCTCTCTCCTCATGGGGCCCCCGGCCCCATGCTATGCGCCGGGTCCGGGACATTTCAGCGCTGAGCTGCGCTGTTGCAGCAGCGCCTTCATGATTCCCCTGATTTCCGGTCATGTGACGGTGCCGTCACATGGCCGGAAGTCAGGAGAACCTGCTGTCAGCAATTTGGACGAGCGCCAGGATTCTGCAGGGATCGCATGGGGGTAAGTATAACAAGTTTTATTTTTTTTAAAATACAATTAACTAGGAGTGGAGAGATGGGAGAAGCACATGTGTGTGTGTGTGTGTGTGTGTCTGTGTATGTGTGTGTGGGGGGGGAGATGGGAGATGCACATGTGTGTGTGTGGGGGGGGAGATGGGAGATGCACATGTGTGTGGGGGGGGAGATGGGAGATGCACATGTGTGTGGGGGGGAGATGGGAGATGCACATGTGTTTGGGGGGGGAGATGGGAGATGCACGTGTGTGGGGGGGGAGATGGGAGATGCACATGTGTGTGGGGGGGGAGATGGGAGATGCACATGTATGTGGGGGGGAGATGGGAGATGCACATGTGTGTGGGGGGGGAGATGGGAGATGCACATGTGTGTAGGGGGGGAGATGGGAGATGCACATGTGTGTGTGGGGGGGATGGGAGATGCACATGTGTGTGGGGGGGGGATGGGAGATGCACATGTGGGGGGGATGGGAGATGCACATGTGGGGGGGGGTGGGAGATGCACATGTGTGTGTGGGGGGGGAGATGGGAGATGCACGTGTGTAGGGGGGGAGATGGGAGATGCACATGTGTGGGGGAGATGGGAGATGCACATGTGTGGGGGGGGGAAATTGGATAATGCACATGTGTGGGGGGGGGGAGATGGGAGATGCACATGTGGGGGGGGATGAGAGAGGTGCACATGTGGTGGAGGGGGATGAGAGGGGCACATGTGGGGGAGGGGGATGAGAGAGGGGCACATGTGGGGGAGGGGGATGAGAGAGGGGCACATGTGGGGGAGGGGGATGAGAGAGGGGCACATGTGGGGGAGGGGGATGAGAGAGGGGCACATGTGGGGGGGAGGGGGTGAGAGAGGGGCACATGGAGGGGGATGAGAGCTGCACATGGGGGGGTTTGAGAGCTGCACATGGGGGAATTGGGAGTAGGGGGATAATGAGCTGCACATAACGAATGTGGGGTGGGGGAGAGTAAATGATAAATGATGATGGGGTGGGGAGAGCACGGACATGATATAATGAATTGGGGCAGGGGGTGCATGTAAATATTGAATGCGGGGAGCAGGAAGTATAGAGTAGGGGGCGTTGCGGATGCAGGAGTGTGACTGGTAACAAATTGGCGGAAAGAGTAGAGGTTCTAATTAAATTATATATTAAGTGCCTATTTACAGTTAATGGGGGCACAGTGGTGGATTACAATTTATATTTGGAATGGTAGGTTGCCTAATAACTAACCATATATTGATGGTGGATGCACGTCTGTATTCAGCTGCGTAATGTAGAAGTTGGGGAATGTGCTCTAGATAACTGTGTTATTTTATGCAGAGACGAGTCCTGGCTGGAAGACGTGATGGCGGTCTGTGCTGGATGAAGGAGAAAAGCGAAGATGAACGACTTCACCTAGAGACGTCACCGGTGAGTCAGTCTATTACATGTACACTGTGTATAATGTCACTGGTGATCACTGTATTACCTGTACACTGACACTATATACAGAGCTCCTGTGTATAATGTCACTGGTGATCACTGTATTACCTGTACACTGACACTATATACAGAGCTCCTGTGTATAATTTCACTGGTGATCACTGTATTACCTGTACACTGACACTATATACAGAGCTCCTGTGTATAATGTCACTGGTGATCCCTGTATTACCTGTACACTGACACTATATACAGAGCTCCTGTGTATAATGTCACTGATGATCACTGTATTACCTGTACACTATATACAGAGCTCCTGTGTATAATGTCACTGTACTACCTGTACACTGACACTATATACAGAGCTCCTGTGTATAATTTCACTGGTGATCACTAGATTACCTGGACACTTACATTATACATACCATGTATAGAGCTCCCGTGTATAATGACACTTATGGTAATATTAGTAATGTGGTGGTAATATTAGTAATGTAGTGGTAATATGTGGTCTGGTCATGGTGTGGCAGTTTTTCTCCCTTCTGTGTGGTATTAATCGGTCACTATGTTGTGGTAATATGTGGTCTGGTCATGGTGTGGCGGTATTCCCTGTATGTGGTATTATTGGTCATTTAAAAAAAAAATGTATATGACACATTCCCTTAAAGAAAACTAAATAAAAATATATCTAAAAAGAGTATTGGATATTTTAAGAAAATTTTAATAGGTTAGAGTAGGGCCCGCCCAGAAGAGTCTACCTTATCGTGGTGGCGGCTTTAAAAATCTTTTGGCCAAAACAAAAGCTGATGGCTATGTATGTGGCGCCGTCACATGGCCGAACGTCAGGAGAACCTGGTGGCAGCGACGTGGACGAGCGCCAGGATTCTGCAGGGATTGCATGGGGGTAAGTATAACAAGTTTTATTTTTTTTAAATACAATTAATTAACTAGGAGTGGGGGGAATCAGAGATGCACGGGGGGGATGAGAGATGCACATGGGGGGGGGTGAGAGATGCACATGGGGGGTGAGAGATGCACATGGGGGGGTGAGAGATGCACATGGGGGGGTGAGAGATGCACATGGGGGGGTGAGAGATGCACATGGGGGGGTGAGAGATGCACATGGGGGGGATGAGAGATGCACATGGGGGGGATGAGAGATGCACATGGGGGGGATGAGAGATGCACATGGGGGGGATGAGAGATGCACGGGGGGTGAGAGATGCACATGGGTGGGATGAGAGCTGCACATGGGGGGGTGAGAGATGCACATGGGGGGTTATGTTTACATAACTTTGTTGCCTTATGAAGGGCAGGGGGGGCCCCCCAAAATTTCTTGCACAGGGGCCCACTACAGTCTGTGTCCGCCCCTGTATATATATATATATACAGTCATGGCCAAAAGTATTGAGAATGAGACAAATAGTAATTTTTCCAAAGTTTACTGCTACATTTTTTGTAATGGCAATTTGCATATACTCCTGAATGTCAAAGAGTGATCAGCTTAACAGCAATTACTGAACTTGCAAAGTCAATATTTGCCCAGAAAATGAACTTTAACCCCCAAAACACATTTCAACATCATTGCAGTCCTGCCTTAAAAGGAGCAGCTAACATGGTTTTAGTGATTGATCCATTAACTCAGGTGTGGGTGTTGATGAGGACAGGGCTGGCGATCAATCAGTCATGATTAAGTAAGAATGACATCACTGGACACTTTAAAAGGAGGCTGGTTCTTGGTATCATTGTTTCTCTACAGTTAACCATGGTTATCTCTAAAGAAACACGTGCAGCCATCATTGCACTGCACAAAAATGGCCTAACAGGGAAGAGTATCGCAGCTACAAAGATTGCACCTCAGTCAACAATCTATCGCATCATCAAGAAGTTCAAGGAGAGAGCTTCCATTGTTGTCAAAAAGGCTCCAGGGCGCCCAAGAAAGACTACCAGCAGTGCCGAGCTTGCTCAGGAATGGCAGCAGGCTGGTGTGAGTGCTTCTGCACGCACTGTGAGGCGGAGACTCTTTGAGCAAGGGCTGGTTTCAAGGAGGGCAGCAAAGAAGCCACTTCTCTCCAGAAAAAACATCAGGGACCGACTGATATTCTGCAAAAGGTACAGGGAGTGGACTGCTGAGGACTGGGGCAAAGTCATTTTCTCAGATGAATCCCCTTTTCGATTGTTTAGGACATCTGGAAAACAGCTTATTCGGAGAAGAAGAGGTGAGCGCTACCACCAGTCTTGTCTCATGCCAACTGTAATGCATCCTGAAACCATTCATGTGTGGGGTTGCTTCTCAGCAAAGGGAATCGGCTCACTCACAGTCTTGCCTAAAAACACAGCCATGAATAAAGAATGGTACCACAATGTCCTCCAAGAGCAACTTCTCCCAACCGTCCAAGAGCAGTTTGGCGCCCAACAATGCATTTTCCAGCATGATGGAGCACCTTGCCATAAAGCAAAGGTGATAACTAAAAGGCTCATGGAACAAAACATAGAGATTTTGGGTCCATGGCCTGGAAACTCCCCAGATCTTAATCCCATTGAGAACTTGTGGTCAATCATCAAGAGACGGGTGGACAAACAAAAACCAACAAATTCTGGCAAAATGCAAGCATTGATTATGCAAGAATGGACTGCTATCAGTCAGGATTTGGTCCAAAAGTTGATTGAGAGCATGCCAGGGAGAATTACAGAGGTCTTGAAGAAGAAGGGGCAACACTGCAAATATTGACTTGCTGCATTAACTCATTCTAACTGTCAATATAACCTATTGGTACTCATAATATGATTGCAATTATATTTCTGTATGTGATATAAACATCAGACAAACACTAATAAAAACCAGAGGCCAGCAGATCATGTGAAAATATAATTTTGGCGTCATTCTCAAAACTTTTGGCCATGACTGTATATATATATATATATATATATATATATATATATATATAATAGCTATTGAACCACCCGTTCTACGCCCGGGTAGCGAGCATTTTTATTGGTATATGGTCTCCCATGCTGGTATGTGCTGCCCCCATCCTGTCCCCACCATCCAATCCCGGCATGCGTGGCTCCCCTCATCCCCGATCCCGATATGCGTGGCTCCCCTCATCCCCGATCCCAGTATGCGTGGCTCCCCTCACCCCCGATCCCGGTATACGTGGCTCCCCTCATCCCCGATCCCGGTATGCGTGGCTCCCCTCATCCCCGATCCCGGTATGCGTGGCTCCCCTCATCCCTGACCCCGGTATGCGTGGCTCCCCTCATCCCCGACCCCGGTATGTGTTTCTCCTCTCATCCCCATTTCCGGTATGCGTGGCTCCCCTCATTCCCATTTCCGGTATGCGTGGCTCCCCTCAACCCCATTTCCGGTATGCGTGGCTCCCCTCATCCCCATTTCCGTTATGCGTGGTTCCCCATCCCCATTTCCGGCATGTGTGGCTCCCCTCATCACCATTTCCGGCATGCGTGGCTCCCCTCAATCCCATTTTCCAATATGCGTGGCTCCCCTCATCCCCATTTCCGGTATGCTTGGCTCCCCTCATCCCCATTTCCGGTATGCGTGGCTCCCCTCATCCCCATTTCCGGTATGCGTGGCTCCCCTCATCCCCATTTCCGGTATGCGTGGCTCCCCTCATCCCCATTTCCGGTATGCGTGGCTCCCCTCATCCCCATTTCCGGTATGCGTGCCTCCCCTCATCCCCATTTCCGGTATGCGTGGCTCCCCTATCCCCAATCCTGGTATACGTGGCACCCCTCATCCCTATCCTGGTGTGTATGTTATCCCTCATCCTGGTATGCATGGCACCCTATCCCTCACTCCCAATCCCGGTATGCGTGGCACCCCTCACCCCCAATTCCGGTATGTGTGGCACCCCTCACCCCCCAAATCCTGGAATGCGTGGCACTCCTCACCCCCCAATCCAGGTATGTGTGGCCTCCTCAACCCCCCAATCCTGGTATGTGTGGGCTCCTCAATCCCCCATTCCTGGTATGTGTGGCCTCCACAATCCCCCATTCCTGGTATGTGTGGCCTCCTCAATCCAAGCACCCTGGTATGTGTGGCCTCCTCAATCCCCTAATCCCTGGTATGTGCTGCCTCCACAATCCCCTATCCAAGGTATGTGTGGCCTCATCAATCCCCCATCCCTGGTATGTGTGGCCCCCTCAATCCCCTAATCCCTGGTATGTGTGGCCTCCTCAACCCCCATCCCTGGTATGTGTGGCCTCCTCAATCCCCCATCCCTGGTATGTGTGGCCTCCTCAACCCCCATCCCTGGTATGTGTGGCCTCCTCAATCCCCCATCCCTGGTATGTGTGGCCTCCTGAATCCCCCATCCCTGGTATGTGTGGCCCCCTAAATCCCCTAATCCCTGGTATGTGTGGCTTCCTAATCCCCCATTCCTGGTATGTGTGGCCTCCACAATCCCCCATTCCTGGTATGTGTGGCCTCCTCAATCCAAGTATCCTGGTATGTGTGGCCTCCTTAATCCCCTAATCCCTGGTATGTGTGGACTCCTCATTCCCATAATCCCTGGTATGTGTGGCCTCCACAATCCCCTATCCAAGGTATGTGTGGCCTCATCAATCCCCCATCCCTGGTATGTGTGGCCCCCTCAATCCCCTAATCCCTGGTATGTGTGGCCTCCTCAACCCCTGTTATGTGTGGCCTCCTCAATCCCCCATCCCTGGTATGTGTGGCCCCCTCAATCCCCTAATCCCTGGTATGTGTGGCCTCCTCAATCCCCTAATCCCTGGTATGTGCTGCCTCCACAATCCCCTATCCAAGGTATGTGTGGCCTCATCAATCCCCCATCCCTGGTATGTGTTGCCCCCT
Source organism: Phyllobates terribilis (assembly GCF_046119375.1). NCBI lineage: Eukaryota > Metazoa > Chordata > Amphibia > Anura > Dendrobatidae > Phyllobates > Phyllobates terribilis. The sequence goes on from NW_027362761.1 coordinate 292,195,444, forward strand.
CAATCCCCTAATCGCTGGTATGTGTGGCCTCCTCAACCCCCATCCCTGGTATGTGTGGCCTCCTAAATCCCCCATCCCTGGTATGTGTGGCCTCCTGAATCCCCCATCCCTGGTATGTGTGGCCCCCTTAATCCCCTAATCCCTGGTATGTGTGGCTTCCTAATCCCCCATCCCTGGTATGTGTGGCCTCCTCAATCCCCCATTCCTGGTATGTGTTGCCTCCTCAATCCCCCATTCCTGGTATGTGTGGCCTCCACAATCCCCCATTCCTAGTATGTGTGGCCTCCTCAATCCAAGTATCCTGGTATGTGTGGCCTCCTTAATCCCCTAATCCCTGGTATGTGTGGCATCCACAATCCCCCATCCCTGGTATGTGTGGCCTCCTCAATCCCCCATCCCTGGTATGTGTGGCCTCCTCAATCCCCCATCCCTGGTATGTGTGGCCCCCTCAATCCCCTAATCCCTGGTATGTGTGGACTCCTCATTCCCCTTATCCCTGGTATGTGTGGCCTCCACAATCTCCCATCCCTGGTATGTGTGGCCTCATCAATCCCCCATCCCTGGTATGTGTGGCCCCCTAAATACCCTAATCCCTGGTATGTGTGGCTTCCTAATCCCCCATCCCTGGTATGTGTGGCCTCCTCAATCCCCCATTCCTGGTATGTGTTGCCTCCTCAATCCCCCATTCCTGGTATGTGTGGCCTCCACAATCCCCCATTCCTGGTATGTGTGGGCTCCTCAATCCAAGTATCCTGGTATGTGTGGCCTCCTCAATCCCCTAATCCCTGGTATGTGTGGCATCCACAATCCCCCATCCCTGGTATGTGTGGCCTCCTTAATCCCCCATCCCTGGTATGTGTAGCCTCCTCAATCCCCCATCCCTGGTATGTGTGGCCCCCTCAATCCCCTAATCCCTGGTATGTGTGGCCTCCTCATTCCCCTAATCCCTGGTATGTGGGGCCTCCACAATCCCCCATCGCTGGTATGTGTGGCCTCATCAATCCCCCATCCCTGGTATGTGTGGCCCCCTAAATCCCCTAATCCCTGGTATGTGTGGCTTCCTAATCCCCCATCCCTGGTATGTGTGGCCTCCTCAATCCCCCATTCCTGGTATGTGTTGCCTCCTCAATCCCCCATTCCTGGTATGTGTGGCCTCCACAATCCCCCATTCCTGGTATGTATGGCCTCCTCAATCCAAGTATCCTGGTATGTGTGGCCTCCTCAATCCCCTAATCCCTGGTATGTGTGGCATCCACAATCCCCCATCCCTGGTATGTGTGGCCTCCTCAATCCCCCATCCCTGGTATGTGTGGCCTCCTCAATCCCCCATCCCTGGTATGTGTGGCCTCCTCATTCTCCTAATCCCTGGTATGTGTGGCCTCCACAATCCCCCATCCCTGGTATGTGTGGCCTCCTCAATCCAAGTATCCTGGTATGTGTGGCCTCCTCAATCCCCTAATCCCTGGTATGTGTGGCATTCACAATCCCCCATCCCTGGTATGTGTGGCCTCCTCAATCCCCTAATCCCTGGTATGTGTTGCCTCCTCAATCCTTCTTACTTGGTATGTGTGCCCCCCTAAATCCCCTAAGCCCTGGTATGTGTGGCTTCCTCATCCCCCATCCCTGGTATGTGTGGCATCTTCAATCCCCCATCCCTGGTATGTGTGGCCTCCTCAATCCCCCATTCCTGGTATGTGTTGCCTCCTCAATCCCCCATCCCTGGTATGTGTGGCCTCCACAATCCCCCATTCCTGGTATGTGTGGCCTCCTCAATCCCCCATCCCTTGTATGTGTGGCCTCCTCAATCCCCTAGTCCTGGTATGTGTTGCCTTCTCAATCCCCCATTCCTGGTATGTGTGGCCTCCACAATCCCCCATTCCTGGTATGTGTGGCCTCCTCAATCCAAGCATCCTGGTATGTGTGGCCTCCTCAATCCCCTAATCCCTGGTATGTGTGGCCTCCACAATCCCCCATCCCTGGTATGTGTGGCCTCCTCAATCCCCCATCCCTGGTATGTGTGGCCTCCTCAATTCCCCATCCCTGGTATGTGTGGCCCCCTCAATCCCGTAATCCCTGGTATGTGTGGCCTCCTCAATCCCCCATCCCTGGTTTGTGTGGCCTCCTCAATCCCCCATCCCTGGTATGTGTGGCCTCCTCAATCCCCTAATCCCTGGTATGTGCTGCCTCCTCAATCCCCCATCCCTGGTATGTGTGGCGCCCTAAATCCCCTAATCCCTGGTATGTGTGGCTTCCTCATCCCCCTTTCCTGGTATGTGTGGCCTCCTCAATCCCCCATTCCTGGTATGTGTTGTCTCCTCAATCCCCCATTCCTGGTATGTGTGGCCTCCACAATCCCCCATTCCTGGTATGTGTGGCCTCCTCAATCCCCCATCCCTGGTATGTGTGGCCTCCTCAATCCCCCATCCCTTTTATGTGTGGCCTCCTCAATCCCCGATCCCTGGTATGTATGGCCTTCTCAATCCCCCATCCCTGGTATGTTTGGCCTCCTCAATCCCCCATTCCTGGCATGTGTGGCATCCTCAATCCCCGATCCCTGGTATGTGTGGCCTCCTCAATCACCTAATCCTGGTACGTGTATCCTCCTCAATCCAAGTATCCTGGTATGTGTGGCCTCCTCAATCCCCCATCCCTGGTATGTGTGGCCTCCTCAATCCCCCATTCCTGTTATGTGTGGCCTCCACAATCCCCCATTCCTGGTATGTGTTGCCTCCTCAATCCCCCATTCCTGGTATGTGTTGCCTCCTCAATCCCCCATCCCTGGTATGTGTGGCCTCCTCAATCCCCCATCCCTGGTATGTGTGGCCTCCTCAATCCCCCATTCCTGGTATGTGTGGCCTCCACAATCCCCCACTCCTGGTATGTGTTGCCTCCTCAATCCCCCATTCCTGGTATGTGTGGCCTCCACAATCCCCCATCCCTGTTATGTGTGGCCTCCTCAATCCCCCATCCCTGGTATGTGTTGCCTCCTCAATCACCTAATCCTGGTATGTGTAGCCTCCTCAATCCAAGTATCCTGTTATGTGTGGCCTCCTCAATCCCCCATCCCTGGTATGTGTGGCCTCCTCTTTCTCCCATTCCTGTTATGTGTTGCCTCCTCGATCCCCCATTCCTGGTATGTGTGGCCTCCACAATCCCCCATTCCTGGTATGTGTGGCCTCCTCAATCCCCCATCCCTGGTATGTGTGGCCTCCTCAATCACCTAATCCTGGTATGTGCAGCCTCCTCAATCCAAGTATCCTGGTATGTGTGGCCTCCACAATCCCCCATCCCTGGTATGTGTGGCCTCCTCAATCCCCAAATCCTGGTATGTGTAGCCTCCTCAATCCAAGTATCCTGGTGTGTGTGGCCTCCTCAATCCCCCATCCCTGGTATGTGTGGCCTCCTCAATCCCCCATCCCTGGTATGTGTGGCCTCCTCAATCCCCCATCCCTGGTATGTGTGGCCTCCTCAATCCCCCATCCCTGGTACGTGTGACCTCCTTAATCCCCCATTCCTGGTATGTGTTGCCTCCTCAATCCCCCATTCCTGGTATGTGTGGCCTCCACAATCCCCCATTCCTGGTATGTGTGGCCTCCTCAATCCCCCATCCCTGGTATGTGTGGCTTCCTCAATCCCCCATCCCTGGTATGTGTGGCCTCCTCAATCCCCCATTCCTGGTATGTGTGGCCTCCTCATCCCCCCAATCACTGCACACATAAAACAATAAACACTTATACTCACCTTCCTTTCTCACCTCTGCTCCAGCGCTGAGTCCTGTCTGCAGCAGCTCATGTCGGCATCTGAGCTGCGCGCGCTCTCAGAAGCCAAGGTGAGCTGCTGCCGCCCCATTCACTCCTCTGCACTGACAGCAGGAGCAGGGGCTCAGCGCTCCTCCGTGGCCACTACTAAAGAGAATGAATATTCCGTCTTCTCCATGCCCATAGGAGTGGCCTCAGAGGGAATATTCATGTCCCTTTAGCAGCGGGCACACGTGGTAGTGTGCTCCACTCCTCCACTGCCGCAACCCGCTCCTCTGCCGCCGCCACCTCCTACTCACCTATCCTCCTCGTTCCCACGCTGCTTGGGGCCCTCACGGGCCCCCTCCGGCCACGGGCCCGGGCCCCATAGCAGTGGCTGTCTTACCTGTAACGGCTGGATGCGGTCTTCTGTCTGGAGCTAGACTGCGCGTCACGCATGCGCAGTCTATCGAGGCTTCGGACAGAGACACGCTTCTGCCGCTATATTATCGATATATATGTGTGTTGTGGAATACCTATACTAACAGGAGGTTCAATGGACCCTCTTGTGCTTTATCATGCACTGCAGTCTGCCACGTACCCTGCCTGCCTGCCTAACTCCTGCTATCATCTCTGAATATATTCAGCTGAATTAGTCCTCAGAAGGACTGTTAGTTAAGTTGGATATATATACAACCCCTGGCAAAAATTATGGAATCACCGGGCTCGGAGTGTAAAGGACATATTGATATTCATGCTATAGCTACTCCATTTTTGACGCTTGCTCCTAAAATCATGTTATTATTACTATATACATTCGTTCTTCCTTTTATCCTGCTTCACACGCAATTTTCTCACAAAAACTTTTTCTCTCAAGAACATTCTATGAGACACCCTGCTCCTGTTATCTAACTAGTCTGAGCCAGGATGTATAACCTTGCAACTTTCCATCATGCACTGAATAGTGTTGAGCCACCCCTGTAGTGTTCGGGTTCGGTTCGGTTCGTCGAACACCGGGATGTTCGTGGAACTGTTCGTCAAACACCTTAGAACACTGTCGAACACCGTTAAAACCAATGGCAGGCAAATAAAAACACATAGAAAACACCTTCAAAGGTGTCCAAAAGCTAACAAACTGCTCAGAAGACACTCTCTTTAAAAAAGCCGGCGGCAATTCAGCAGCGGTACCCGACAATTTAGAACAGAATGAATAGAGCATTACACATCGATTAGATAGATAGAAACATGTCAGTCACATATATAAGAAGTACAGTGACAGTGTTGGTTACTGTACTTGTCATATAGTGTTAAAGGATTAATTACAAAAAATAATAATGTTTTCATGCACCGTCTCTTTAAAAAAGCCAGCCGGCAATTCAGCATCGGTTCCTGACTATTTAGAATAGAAAGAATAGAGCATCACACATAGATTAGATACATAGAAACATGTCAGTCACATATATAAGAAGTACAGTGATAGTGTTGATTACTGTACTTGTCATTTAGTGTTAAAAAAAGGATTTATTAAAAAAAAATTGGCGTGGGGTTACCTGTAATTTTAGTCTCTAGCGGAGTTTAAGCAGACGGCTGGGGCAGATGTTTGAAGCCTGGGAAGGGGGTAATACCCAGGCTACTAATATCAGCCCCCTGCTGAATACCTAGCCTTTACTAGCTATTAAAATGTGGGACCCCCCCAAAAAATGACGTGATGTCCCCCCTATTTTAATAGCTAGCAAAGGCTAGGCAGACAGCTGGGGGCTGATATTAATAGCCCAGGAAGGGTGCCATGAATATTGGCCCCCTCCCAGGCTAGAAACACCAGCCATCAGCCGCCCCAGAAATGGCACTTAGCCTCGCTCTTCCCACTGACCTGTAGTGGTGGCAGTGGGGTAATAGGGCTGGGGATGATGTCAGCTTATAATGCCAGCTGACATCAAGCCCAGTTTAGTAATGGAGAGGCGTCTGTAAGACACCCCCATTACTAACCCCATAGTCAAAGCTAAAAAAAAAACAAACACCCAGAAAAAGTTCTTTAATTGAAATAAACACACAATTCTTTAATGTTCTAAATTAAACCATACTTACCATCACGCCCATTCCAGCTGAAGTCAACGATCTCCTGCAATAAAAATAAAATAATAAACCAACATCATCCTTACCTTCCATGGTTCTCAGGACAGCTTCAGGTCTGCTACATTCACATGACAGGCTGGATCGCAGCCAAAAGCTGCCATCCAGCTTGCCATGACGCAGACACTGAGAAGCGCAGGCATGCTTGCGCTCCTCAGTGTCTGGCTGTGACGTCATCCAGATGAGTCAAGTTCATGTCCAATGAACTCAGCTCACCTCATTCACGTCACTGACAGCGTGGGAGAATTCTCCTGCGCATGCGCTGAGCGTGAGAGAATTCTCCTTCGCTCACAGCAAGCGCAAGCGCAGGAGAATTTTTTCACGCTGTCAGTGACGTGCATGAGGTGAGCTGAGTTCATTGGACATGAACTCGGCTCATCTGGATGCCATCACAGCCAGACACTGAGGAGCGCAAGCATGCCTGCGCTTCTCAGTGTCTGCGGCATGGCAAGCTGGATGACAGCTTTCGGCTGCGATCCAGCCTGTCATGTGAATGTAGCAGAGGTGGAGCCGTCCTGGGAACCATGGAAAGGTAAGGATGACGTTGGTTTATTATTTTACTTTTATTGCATGAGATCGTTGGCTTCAGCTGGAATGGGCGTGATGGTAAGTATGGTTTAATTTAGAACATTAAAAAACTGAGAAATTTATACCAAAGGAGATTAAATACCCTGCACTTCCCACTGGTGGCCAGCCACCACCGTATAACCCAGATGGCTGGCTTTGTAATGTGTGTTGGGCCACTAATCCGGGATGGCGTGAGACGTGCTATAATTGTGGAGCACGCAGACCCGGTGCTGCAGCACCAGCCTTCCCATTACTTAATGCTGACGGTGGGTATTATAAACCATTGCTCCAACCTGCTCCTGTCATGGTCCACACTCCATTCGGGGAGACCCAGGGTCCTCCGAACGCTACCCTATTCACCCTCTCCCGAACTGGGGAAATAGAACTTGGACACGAGTACCAGGAGGTGGCGTCTGTTTTACTGAATGGTCCTTCGGAATTTTCCACTATACTGAGAATAGGCATGGGGAGTATACCGCAACAGCAAGTTGGGATCATTGTAAATGCAGCAAATGCAAGACTACAGCATGGGGGGAGGGTGCTAGCTGCAGAAATATGTCATTTTGGGGGACCTACAATACAAACTATATCCAATGATCACATCCGTGACCACAGTCCGTTAAGAGAAGGAGAGGTGATGGCTACAAGAGCGGGACAGCTATCATGTCAGTATGTTATACATGCGGTGGGACCAAGATATGATCCCCTGGATGTACCCAGGTCACAACACCTGCTTACAGAAACAATTCAAAACACGTTAGTATATGCATCACAGCTTCATACGGTCCCAACCCTAGCCCTGCCATTTATTTCCACCGGTATCTTTGGATATCCAAAACAGGATGCGTCCAAAATAATAGTCGGGGCTATAAAGCAATACATCGCCACGCAACTAAATTGAGAGAGATAAGACTCTTGGCCATCGACAGGGATCTCGTCGATTATGCCGCTCAACTAATCAAACCCACGATCAGACCCGATATCTGGTCTCCCCCAGTGTTCCCCTACCTCTGAGATCTCCCAACAATCAGTACTCATGCTGATCTCCCCCCTGATTTCCCTCCACCTCCACCTCCTCTCACAAAGTTAGAGGAAATGGAGGAAGCGGACCAGTATACCAGCCCACCCAAATATACCCCGTTTACCCCAGCACAGACGGGGTAACCGTCTCCCGGATCCCGAACATTCCCCCATGGCTTTTTACAGGGGCATAGCCGCAAATAGAGAGATATATTCAACAACAAGGCAAGATCTTTTACACCTGCTCCGTGTAAAAGCCGGTGAAGGATATTATCCGATGATAGAGACTGCTATCCCATATAATAGAGCATTAGACTCCAATACGTATGAGAGTGGGGTTGACTTAAGATATGGGCACAGGATAAGTTGGCTGATCAATCCACTACCCTCACAGATACCACTCAAGAGAAGGGAGAGTCGGCTGAGAAGTTTTATGGGCGCCTTATGCAGGTCTATAAGGACCTTGGGTTCTCCTTACATACTAAAACTCATTGCCAGCTGTTAGTGTCTGCCTTTATCCAGGGTTTACGTACTGAAGTCAAGGACGCGATATTGGCTGTAAGACCAGATGTTGAGTCAGCCACCCCAGGAGATGCCCTAAAAGTAGCAAAAAGCTTCCAGAAAAGTGTTGCCCAGACCGCTTCTGCGGTTAAGCCTAAATCCAAACCCGCTGCAGTGGCAGTTGCGGCACCCGCAGTACCCGCAACACAGTATCCTCCCTTACAGCCCCACCATTACCCCATGGCGGTACCTGATCAGCGAGTAATGTATCCCGGAAAAGACCAGTAGTGAATTCCCGTCTTCAGTGTTGGAGGTGTGGCCGGACAGGACACTTCCAAAGGGACTGTCACACCCCTGCTAGCCAGTGCACCGCCCAAGCCCCCCTATCTAGAAATAAGACGCCCGGCCCACGAGACTCACGAAAAAATGTCCCCCAAGACCGTCCATTCTGAAATGGAGGCCAACCACAGTCTGGCATCGTGTGCCCGTAACCACCCCCGGGCTCTGTTCATCTGTAGTTCTCCCAGTTGGAGGGAATCCGGTGAAGTTCATGGTAGACACTGGGGCAGCCAATTCGATTTTAAAATCCACTGAACTGCCCCAGGGTCTCCCAGTCCAATTTTCTAATGACAATCTAATATTGATCGGTGTAGATGGCAGACCTAACAAACACACTCTCACCAAACCTATTCCGATTGGCCCATTTCCGGAAGTAATGGCACAATTTGTCATATCCCCGACCTGCCCGGTAAATCTTTTAGGGGCAGACCTCTTGTCTAAATTCCGATCCCGAATCCAATACCAGGACAATGGTCAGATGATCCTTACTTTAAAGGATCCAAACTCTGATGCACACATAAAGGAGGTCTGCATCTTACGGGCGCTACCCACGGTTATGATTAACATATCAGATACGAGTGGAAATCTCCCAAAAGATTCCAGGATAGCTCCATACACAGAGGAAATCCCTTCTCATCTGTGGTCACAAGGCCCAGACGACATTGGGAGATTGGCGGTAGAACCAATACAGGTGTACCTCAAGCCCGGAGCGCCCTTTCCCAAGGTTCGCCAGTACCCGCTCACACATGCACAAAAACAAGGTCTACACCAGCAAATTCAGACCTTACTAGAGAAAGGGGCACTAATCCCCTCCGTCTCCCCGTGCAATACGCCGTTGTTCCCCGTAAAGAAAAAATCCCAACTGGGGCAGCCTCCCGCTTATCGTTTGGTGCAGGATTTGAGGGCAGTAAATGCAGCAACAGTCTTGGAAACTCCTGTGGTGCCTAACCCACATACACTTCTTTCACAAATACCATCTACTGCAGCCTGGTTTACAGTAATTGATCTAGCAAACGCCTTTTTCAGCATTCCACTACACAAAGACTGTCAGTTTCTGTTTGCATTTACATATCAGGGCACGCAATCGACTTGGACGTGATGCCGCAGGGAGAGCAGAATAGTCCTAATCAGTTTGCAAAGAATATGTCTAGCTGTCTGCTGCCATGGCAGCTGGACAACTCTGAGGTAGTACTATTACAATACATGGATGATCTTCTCTTGTGTGCCCCCACGGAGCAAATGTCCATCAGGGCCAGTGTTAGCCTCCTCAAGCATCTAGCAAAACTGAATTGTCGAGTCTCAGCCTCGAAACTTCAGTTTTGCCTTGGTCAAGTAATTTTCTTAGGCCACTGCCTTACTCAGGGTGCCAGACATCTCACAGAAGAAAGAAAGACTGCCATCTATCTTTTACCATTCCCAAAAGATCCCATAGAGCAGCAACAGTTCCTCGGACTATGTACATATTGCAGACAATGGATCCCTGACGCCTCACATCTGATGCAACCCTTATATGATGCACTAAAAGAAGACACTATGGCTGATGTAAACAACAAGGACCACCAAGAGCAGCTACAACAAGCCTTTGAGCAACTAAAATCAAGAATAATGACAGCACCTGCCCTTGGAAACCCTGATTATGCTCAACCTTTCCATTTGTATGTCTTCGAGACAGGAGGGCATGCAGCCGGGGTACTCACGCAGAGACACTGTACAAAGCAGCGCCCAGTCGGTTATTACTCAGCGCATCTGGACCCGGTAGCCAGGGCTTCCCCCAGCTGTCTACGAGTGGTTAACGCCACACAGCAGTTACTTGAGAAGACGGCGGACATCATCCTTGGACATGAGACTCACATTTATGCTCCACATGATATTGCGGCTGTTTTGGCTTTACAGCAACCTAAATATCTGTCCACACAGAGACACCTGCTGCTGCAGTGTTCGTTGATTTTGCCAGAAAATGTGAAATTACATCGGTGCACCACCATCAACCCGGCCACCCTGCTACCGGCACCTGAAGGAGATGGGAAAGAGGCTCCACCACATGACTGTCTGGAACAGATTACTGCGGAGTAAACTCCACTTGTGTTAGTGGGGGAAGTACCCTTGAATGATCCAGAACTTACATTATATACGGATAGATCCAGATATGCTGACACCTCTGGCAGGTTTCATACTGGATATGCTGTCACAACTGAAGATACGTTGGTAGAGGCTGCAGCCTTACCTCCCAGTATGTCAGCACAGGAAGCAGAGCTCAGAGCTCTTATTGCTGCTTGTCAACAGGCCGAAGGAAAACGTGTGAATATATTTACTGACTTGAGATACGCCTTTGGGATTGCACATGACTTTGCGGAGATCGGGGCAAGGAGAGGCTTTGTCACAACTGCAGGCTCTCCTGTGAAAAATGCTGAAAGCATCAGACAATTGATGGAAGCGGTACAACTACCAAGACAGTTGGCTGTTGTAAAGGTGAAAGCTCATACCCGACAAGATGCCCCTGAGGCAAGAGGTAATGCACTTGCTGATCTCCATGCTAAGCAAGCAGCTCTTCTCCAGACATCCATGTCCATGGCTGTTACGCGGCAGCAGACCAAACAGCTAAATTCCGTGACAACCCAGGATCAACCTGCAGAAGAGTATCAACCGGTCCCTCCAATCACAAAACTACGCTCCACACAGCAGAAAGTCTCTAAAGAGGAACGCCAGTCATGGAAGGAAGCAGGTGCTAAATTGATAGATGGCCTATGGAAAAAGGAACAACTATATTGTTTGCCTCGACTCCTATATACTGCCATCGCAGCCTGGGCCCATGGACCGGTGCATCGAGGGAAGAATCAAGCTTTGCTACTGGTACAGAAACTCTATTGGGCCCCAGGAATTTCCACCGTGTTGAGCGCACAGAACAAAGGTTGCACAATATGCAAACCTGCAACCCAGGCAGATTACAGAATGTACCGACAAAACACCTTGCTAAACCAGAGTATCCGTTGCAACGATTGCAAGTTGATCATATCACTCTCCCTAAAGCAGGACGATATGAATACTGCTTAGTGGTAGTGGATATGCTTTCCAGCTGGCCAGAAGCATTCGCCGTTCCCAACATGACTGCCAAGACTACCGCCAGAAAGCTGGTCTCTGAAGTTGTTTGCCGGTATGGAGTCCCAGAAGTTATCAAAAGTGATCAAGGACCAGCGCTTTCCTCATGCGTATATCAAGAAATACTTACCATGATCTGATCAACAGTGGCGTTACATACTCCTTACCATCCATAGTCAAGTGGCAAGGTGGAGAGATTGAATTGCACACTGAAAAGGCAATTGACCAAAATCATGCAGGAGACTACGGCCCAGTGGCCTGAGCTCCTTCCCATTGCACTATATCACATACGTACCACCCCCATAGGGAAACATAAACTGTCACCCAATGAGATACTATTTGGGTCGCAACCAGCTATAGCTCGATTTACCCCACAACAATTATCAGAAGAAATGGATTATGTTGTACAGTATGTGATTCAGCTTGCCAAAGCCTTAACTAACACCCATGCATTAGTATCATCTTCTATTCCAGATCCAGCTGATGCAGAAGGTTGTCATACCCTTAAGCCCAGAGATTGTGTGTATGTGAAGAGGCATGTTCGAAAACAAGGACTAGAACCATTGTATGATGGACCATACCAAGTGCTCCTTACAACCCCAACAGCAGTAAAACTTGAAGGGAAGTCAACATGGATCCATGCTTCACACTGCAAACGTTAACCATCCTGAGATGTTTTATGATAATATGTATGGTTAGACTAGTCAATACCTGGAATAGCCTACAGCAGAGTACTGACCCTTTTAATAACAAGTTCATTACTCACCACCAGATTTTGGTACAAGAATTGAGTCAATTAAAGAACAACCAGATCAGTGACTGTTGGATATGTACTCACTCACCAGTTTCTGCCGCTAGTATTCCTTTTCTGGCGGTTCCAGTCACTCTGGATGAATTACTAAACTGGCCCAATTGTAGCGACGCCCTTGCTAATAATGCTACTAAGTTTAGTAGATTATGGAACACCACTGTAGGTATACCAGTAGTTGGGTGGGTGGATCTCCCCTGGTGGTAAGGAAATCTTACATCCACTAGTAAACACCTACAATTTCTTGCCCTTAACGGAAACAAGTGGGTGCCCAGAAACAAGTCTTCCTTGACTAATTTAGGCTTCATACCAACTGAAGGTCTGCAAATCAGTTTTAACGCTACCTCTAGTACGGCAGATGCTTTTAAACCGTCATTGTTGGAAAGATACATTCATAATCATTCATGGGTACATGCAAATCTGTTTATAAAAGGTACCAATGACACATGTTATAAAATATCTGGTAACATCCCTTGCAATGAATTTTCTGAATATAAGCCTAGTGATCCAACATGTGGCAATCCGGATGTTGGATATTGTAGCCCCCTGGGACAAATGCCTTCATGGTGTATGTTATCAAATAACATCGTTTTTATCGATTTGGTACATATATTAGTATTACAGCACTCTGCTTTATGGGATCTGCCATCAGCCACATATTGGGTCTGTGGGAATAATGCGTACAAATGGCTCCCAGTCGGAGTAGGGGGGACTTGTACGTTGGCCCGGCTAACTCCAGCCACTTATCTTATTCCCCATAGTAAAGTAGATTTGAGAGCCATCCCTCTTCATACCATGTATAAATGTGCCAAGGACAACACCCCACACCCATCAGGAAGACCTCATTTAGTAAAAATGAGTATACCCAATAAGATAGCCAGTACTGTCTTCCACTACCCTATGGTAACACAAATGTGGGACAAATTAGTGGAAGTCACTGAATACTTAGATGACCAGATTTGGAGTGTATTGGAAGTAATTAATACTACTGTTGCGGTGCAGAATCAACTTATTATAGTAGCTAATCAACATACTTTAGTGCTGGACTATTTGACAGCAGCTCAAGGAGGGATGTGTCAGATTATGGGCCCAGCCTGTTGTCACTATATTGACCTCGACTCTACCATATGGTTAAAGACTAAAATGGAAGACATTAGGAAACTCAGGGAAGAATATAACAAACATAACGAATTGACCAAAGACAGTTGGTGGTCTGATACGTTTTCCTTTTTAAATCCTGCTAATTGGTTTAAAGGGATTGGTGGATGGATTGCTGGAATATTACAAGGAGTGTTGCATATTGCTGTTTCCATTTTGTTAATATATGTCTTACTAAAACTAGTCTTTTATTGTATCCCAATTTTCATGAGGAAAACCTGCCAGTCATCAAAGAGCAAGGAGAACGCTGTCAACCAACATCCAGTGCTACTATACACAGACCTCCCTGATGTAACCAGCATTGAGGACCTGGACGACAAGGGAATGATGACCTTTACCCGCTTGCCCCCACCAACCTCACGTCTGAATATCAGAGCTTTATGATTATATCAAAGGAAAAGGGGGATGGACATGCCGCGACGGCCTCAATTGGTAACAAGGACACTAATTGAGTGAAGACCAATGTCCCTCAGGCTCAAAGCATGACCCTGGGAAAGCACCTCTATTGTTGATAATAACATAATTTTTAGGGGGGAAATGTAAAGGACATATTGATATTCATGCTATAGCTACTCCATTTTTGCAGCTTGCTCCTAAAATCATGTTATTATTACTATATACATTCTTTCATTCTTTTATCCCGCTTCACACGCAATTTTCTCACAAGAACTTTTTCTCTCAAGAACATTCTATGAGACACCCTGCTCCTGTTATCTAACTAGTCTGAGCCGGGATGTATAACCTTGTAACTTTCCATCATGCACCGAACTAACGATAATATGACCATATTTGTGTTTCCGTAATAATTGTACTAAAATTGGTTCAAGCCTGTAGTATGGCTGTAGGTGATTGGCTATTGATATACTCAAAACAATGTATAATGCTAAGTTGAAATAAACGGGGTTAGTGATTCTCAAATCCTCCCATACAGAACTTTGTCTCCGTCTGGTTTCCTGATTGCAATCAACCTTAAAACATAATAATTTGACACTCACTTGGTCAACCGTGAAGGGTCATTGCTGCCCTCCCTCAACAGGAGGATGTTCATTCAGTTGTTTAATGTTGTTGAAATAAAGCAGATCACAGACATGGCACAAAACTAAAGTCATTTCAAATGGCAACTTTAGGGCTTTAAGAAACACTAAAAGAAATCAAGATTAAAAATGTGGTACTCAGTAAGGGTAATTTTTTTCAGACCAAGCAGAGGGAAAAAATTATGGAATCACTCAATTCTGAGGAAAAAATTATGGAATCATGAAAAACAAACACAGAGAAGAACACTACAATACATCACTAGTATTTTGTTGCACCACCTCTGGCTTTAATAACAGCTTGCAGTCTCTGAGGCATGGACTTAATGAGTGACAAACAGTACTCTTCATCAATCTGGCTCCAACTTTCTCTGATTGCTGTTGCCAAATCAGCTTTGCAGGTTGGAGCCTTGTCATGGACCATTTTCTTCAACTTCCACCAAAGATTTTCAATTGGATTGAGATCCGGACTATTTGCAGGCCATGACATTGACCATATGTGTCTTCTTACAAGGAATGTTTTCAGAGTTTTTGCTCTATGGCAGGATGCATTATCATCTTGAAAAATGATGTCATCATCCCCAAACATCCTTTCAATTGATGGGATAAGAAAACTGTCCAAAATATCAATGTAAACTTGGGCATTTATTGAAGATATAATGACAGCCATCTCCCCAGTGCCTTTACCTGACATGCAGCCCCATATCATCAATGACTGTGGAAATTTTCATGTTCTCTTCATGCAGTCATCTTTATAAATCTCATTGGAACGGAACCAAACAAAAGTTCCCGCATCATCACTTTGCCCAATGCAGATTCACGATTCATCAGTGAATATGACTTTCATCCAGTCATCCACAGTCCACAATTGCTTTTCCTTAGCCCATTGTAACCTTGTTTTTTTCTGTTTAGGTGTTAATGATGGCTTATGTTTAGCTTTTCTGTATGTAAATCCCATTTCCTTTAGGCGGTTTCTTATAGTTGTGTCACAGACATTGATTTCAGTTTCCTTCCATTCGTCTCTCTTTTGTTTTGTTGTACATTTCCAGTTTTGGAGACATATTGCTTTAAGTTTCCGGTCTTGATGCTTTGATGTCTTCCTTGGTCTACCTGTATGTTTGACTTTAACAACCTTCCCGTGTTTGTATCTCGTCCAGATTTTAGACACAGCTGACTGTGAACAACCAACATCTTTTGCAACATTGCGTAATGATTTACCTTCTTTTAAGAGTTTGATAAACCTCTCCTTTGTTTCAATTGACATCTCTCGTGTTGGAGCCATGATTCATGTCAGTCCACTTGGTGCAACAGCTCTCAAAGGTGTGATCACTCCTTTTTAGATGCAGACTAACGAGCAGATCTAATTTGATGCAAGTGTTAGTTTTGGAAATGAAAATTTACAGGGTGATTCCATAATTTTTTCCTCGGAATTGCGTGATTCCGTACCACAATTTTAATCTTAATTTCTTTTAGTGTTTCTAAAAGCCCTAAAGTTGCCATTTGAAATGACTTTAGTCTTGTGCCATGTCTGTGATCTGCTTTTTTTCAACAACATTAAACAACTGAATGAACATCCTCGGTGCCCAGTGATTCCTTAATTTTTGCCAGGGGTTGTATATATGTTGTGGAATAGTTATACTAACTCTAAACAATCAAATCTCTTCTGACTCAGCAGCACCTCTCCCTACTCTGCCTGTTTTCAGAGTGACTGTGACGAGCATAGCGGTGCCAGGTCTTATATGGACCTGATGATGCTGTGCGCCCAGCCAATCACACTAATGCCCACAACCAACATGGCTACGGCATTACAGTGCATGGTAGGCAATCCCTGCATGTTCATTGGCTCTCTAAAGAGCGCCAAACAAGCAGGGAGGGACTCGAGTTCCTACCCGAGCAACCCAGAAATTCTCGCCGAGCGATGAGCTTGTCGAGCACAGTGATGCTTGGGTGAGTACCAAGCAGTGACGAGCATGTTCGCTCATCACTAATGCTTTCAAACAATTAATCAGATCTCAATGTAAAAATAAAGTAAAGGTAGAAAAGTTATGAACAAAAAAACTCATAATCATTACCCCTTTTAAACATGCCCAACAAGTGAACAAACAAAAATCATTTCTTTCCTGCAGAAAATCATAATTTCTAAACCTGGGGATTTGCTGCCAAAAATAAAGTATGGGGAAAAGCAATTGTACTAACAGTCATTCATCCCCAATGCAATCTTATTTTTAACGTATCAATATATGTCTGGTCATAAAATTGGCACATGATCTTTCCTTTCCAAAGACCTTGCAAATGACTAATTAATACAGTTGAGCGAATCGTCTGATATTCAATTCTGTGAGGAAATGTGATTAATCCTGAATAAATTTGATGCAAATTCAATCAGCAAGGAAGTGTTAAAAAACTGATACTCACCTCTACTCAACCTCCCTATATCTATTCCACCACCTCAAGTCCTCTGATTGACTCTTGCATCTTCTATTTACTATGCCCTATTCTGTCACGTGAAGCACCATGCACATTGCTGACATGCATCGTACCCTACATGATGCCAAGAGGCCTAGTAAATGAAGATATAAGAAAGTAGATAGAATATGCAAGATTGAAGGACAGGGAGAGACATGTATAGGAAAGGCTAAAGAAAGATGAATATCAGATTTTTTTTTAGCCTCTTCCCGGCCCTGCATAATCCAGCAAAATGGGTGCTCAGAGCAAATCACAAATAAATCAAATTCTGGAGAATCAGATGGTTTTATATATTTTGGGCAATTTCAATTAATCTCTAATTAATTTTCTTATCTCATTGCATGTGAAGAAAAAGTGATTTATAGACATGAAAATCAGAGTTGTAAATCTTTGGAATGCACTACTACGAGAGATAGCAATGGCAGTTAAGGTAGCAAAAAAAAGATGTTGCAATTTAAAATAATACTAGATGCTTATCTAATGTTAAATTGCAGAAAGGATTATACATATTCAATCAATGATTGATGTTTAATCGACTGGGAAAGGTTGAACTTGAACATGATGAACCTGTGTTTTGATTTCAACTATGAAAAAACTTTACTCTCTAAAGAACCAGAGATCACAGGCTCTGCAGTCAATACAAATGTTTCCTAAGAAATTTTGGATACTTTTTCGTAGACGAAAAATAGGTTGGTGATGAAGTAATTTTTCAGAATGTTAATGTAGCTTTTTATGTAGAAAAAGTAAAACGTTTCTCAGAAGGAAAGACTGATCAATGGCCAGCAAAAAGTCCAGATTTTAATGTGAATAAAATGTATAGTGGAATAGAATATTGTAGAATATTAAAGCTTATTATTAATGTATTTTGTTTTTAATTAAATCCATGTGTCAAAAACATAGTAGCTTTTAAATGCCTGAGAAGGACACATTAAGGACACATTAACACATTAACTGTGTCCTATTGTGCATGAATATGTAACTCTTCAGATTTTATGTTATTCCTGTTAAAGAGACTCTAGTAGTCTCGAAAGCTTGCAATTGGTTACCATCTTTTCAGTTAGCCATTGAAAGGTATCACCCACTGAAGTCTCTCAAATCTTAATATTTTTCTAAAAAAATAAACAAAAGTCCATAAATATATGAATAAAACTAAACTAAAAAAAGGCACAGCCAGTCTGAAGCACTGTTTTTATCCGCATCCACACTGAAAAAAAATTAGCAGTCCTTTGTGGATATAAAAATAATAAAACAAAGATTAAAGCATTAAAAAAATAGATTTATATTTTAAATAAATAAATTTTAATTCAAATGTATTTCTTATTTTTCTTTACATTTTCCTCCAATATCAGCAAAAATAATTTTGATAGCCGAACGAGGAAATATTTTAGAGCCATTAAAAACACATGTATCCTAAACCCAGAAGCTGGTCAGGAAGGGTGGAAAATGGCCTCGTCATGAACTAGTTAAATCAGGTTTTTGTATTATTGTATTTTTAAAAATGTTTTGCAATTATTATTATACATCACAATCTATATTTAAAAAAGTAAATAAAAATGATTAGTCTTGCAAGTAATTTTTCACAGTACCCTTGGATTTTTTGTAGACTTTACTCCCAGTCCTTTCTGGAACAGTTTTTAGCAAGAATTTTCATTCACAGAACCAGGGTTACATTGGCAAGTAACACCTTTATATGCAGCTGATAACACAGGATCCTCCAGTCACAATAGGGGAAGTCTTAGCTGACCTCGCTTCTCCTCCCTTTACAATAGCTTTTGCACATGCTCATTAGATACTTCAATGCAAAAAATAGTGTTCATACATTGGCGATAATGTCCATGCTGTGTTTCCAGAAGCAACAAGAAGTTATAATCTAAAATTGCAAGATTTCTATTTTTATTGTTAACACAGATTGTGATATAGAAAAAAATATTACCAAAATGTTTAAAATAAATAGTGTTGAGCCACTCCCATAGTGTTCGGGTTCGGTTCGGTTCGTCGAACACCCGTATGTTCGCCGAACTGTTCGTCGAACTGTTCGTCGAACACCTTTGAACACCGTTAAAACCAATGGCAGGCAAACAAAAACACATAGAAACACATAGAAAACACATAGAAAACACTTCAAAGGTGTCCAAAAGCTGACAAACTGCTCAGAAGACACAACTAACACATGGAAAAGTGACAAGAACATATAGTCATGCGAAAAGAAAAGAGGTGGAGGAGTAAAAGGAGGGGGAGACACAGATATGGGCATGTCATGCACTTCTAAAACCAAAAAAAGTGCAAAGCCGACACGGCCAGTCCGTTCCTGCCTGTGCGACCTCCGTGTCGCCGGGTTTGTGCCAGAGCCGCGGTGGACCCTGACGGCCAGCCCCCCTCTCCCAATACTGGTGCCTGTCCGCTGGTGGGTCGAGCGAGGCCCCTGCGGTGGAGGCAGGTCTAATCTTTTTAATTTAAACTGTCTCTCTAATTTGAATGAGTACACTTTAAATCCTTTTACAAGGATCTATTGAAGGGCAAGTATCATGCCAGCATCCACGGTATTTCCAGCTCCAGTAGTGTCCACTAAAGCTGCTGCAGTTAAAAAGCTTTATAAGGATCGAGCTTGGCGGTCCACCGCAAGGCGTCCTACCGCCAGTCCCAGCCCCTGTGCCTTGGGGTGCCTCCCCGATGCTCTTCACTGAGTGTCCCGGGGCCCGAACAATTTCCTTTGAAAAAATAAGTGTCCAAACTACAGGTGGTGTAGCTTGCTTAACAGCTGGGATAATCCGCTGACTAGCAGACACTGCTACTAGGCACAAAGTATTTCCTGGGCTAGATTCAGTTAAAAATTTGTAATTAGATACTCTCGTTGGATGCTGAGAAAGCATTCCATAGAGTCTCCTGGCACGCCATATATTTTTCTCTTAAAAAGCTTGGGGTAGGGGTCTAGGGGACCCTTTTATAGGCAAAATCATGGCCCTGTATCGCAACACATAACATAGGCTGAAGATAAATGGAACATTTTCATCACCTTTCATAATCACCAATGGGACAAGGCAGGGATGTCCTCTGTCCCCTCTCTTATACATCCTAGTGACGGAGCACCTGCTCTCATCAATTCGCCATAACCCCAATATTAGGTGGATTGAGGTGGGAGGCACCGAGTACAAGTGCTCTGCATTTGCTGATGATGTCCTAGTATATATCACTCAATCACATATATCCATCCCTGCTGTTATGGCTGAAATAGATCACTTTGTTACATGGTCAAATTTTAAAATCAATGCAGCGAAGTCTGAGGCCCTCGATGTCTCCCTCCCCAAATCCATACAGTATTCCATCCAGTCCAACTTTCCCTTTGCCTGGCCCTCACAGGGTGTCAAATACTTAGGAATTTGTATTCATAGAGACCTCTCCCGTCTACGTTATCTTAAATTTGGGCCCTTTATTGAACAACTCCATACAGACCACGGTTGGCAAGTTAGAACTGTAAGATTCACTACGTGAACCACTGGTGTTTTGTGGAAAAGCACATGTACACTGTGTTCCAAATTATTATGCAAAAAGTGTTTAGGAGTGATAAGGTAAGAATTTTTTTGTTTGTCAGTTAAACTCATTGATGGTGATGTGTGTCAGGGCTCTTTATATCACTGTAAGCAATTGCAGACACCTGTGCTAATTAGTTTGGCATGTGTGTCCAATGAAAGGCAAGACTACTTAAGAAGGCTGTCCCACATTATTAAGCAGCCTACATTTTCTGCCAAAATGGGAAAGAAAAAGATGTGTCGGCTGCTGAGAAGCAACAAATTGTGGAGTGTTTAGGTCAAGGCATGACTACAATCAACATTGCCAAGACACTTCATCCTGATCATCGCACAATGAAAAAGTATTTAGCAGATTCACAGTACACACGTGTGCGTGCTGATAAGGGAAAATTGAGGACTCTTTCCTACAGGCAATTACGTAAGGTTAAAAGAGCAGCGGCAAAAAAGCCTTGTCATAGCAGCAGACAATTTTTTGAAGCTGCTGGTGCCTCCAACGTCCCCCGAACAACAAGATGCAGGGTCCTTCAGAGGTTTGCAGCTGTGCGTAAGCCATCCTGTCGACCATCTCTATCCACTGTAAACAAGCAGAAACGGCTCCAGTGGGCAAAACAATACATGAAGACTGACTTCAAAACTGTTTTGTTCACCGATGAGTGCCGTGCAACGCTCGATGGTCCAGATGGATGGAGTGGAGGATGGCAGGTTGATGGACACCTCATGCAAACACGTCTACGGCGCCAACAAGGAGGAGGTGGAATAATGTTTTGGGCTGGAATCATGGGGAGAGAGATTGTCGGCCCCTTTAGGATCCATGAAGGGGTAAAAATTAACTCCATAATGTAATTGGAGTTTCTCAAACAGCACTTCCTGCCATGTTTCAAGAAGAAGAACCATGTATTCCGCAGCAAGATCATTTTCATGCATGATAATGCACCGTCTCATGCTGCACATAACACATCTGCATCCCTGGCTGATATGGGCATAAAAGGGGACAAACTTATGGTGTAACCCACATGCTCCCCTGACCTCAACCCCCATTGAGAACCTCTGGAGCATCATCTAAAGGAGTGTCTATGATGGCGGGAGGCAGTTCACATCTAATCAACAGCTCTGGGAGGGTATTATGTCCTCATGCAAAACAATTGAAGCAGAAACCATCCAAAACCTGACAAATTCAATGAACGAGAGAGTTCAGAAGCTCCTTTCGAACAAGGGGTCCTATGTGCAAATGTAACATCACCTAGAATAAAGTTTTGAGTTGAAAACTGTTTGATTTCAGTCTCTAATAACCTGCTAATGCTTATAATTTCAAAAATGGCCATTTTTTTGTTCTTTATTAAAATGAAAAGGTTGATCGAAGAGTGTGGGTGATCTAAGAGTGTGGCAACCCAGTAGGTAGCATTATTTCGAATTCTGACAATCTGTTGCAGGTAGTGCAGCAAGAAGGCACTCGTGTCTTGCGCATCTAGGAGCCCCAAAATTATTTTCCGTGCTAGATGCAGCTAAAAATTATTATTAATTTGAAAGCTGGTGGAGCTTAGTATAGAAGGCCTAATACAATCAGTACTGCAAACTGCTACAAGGCCCAAATTATTTTCCAGCCAAGATACAGATAAACATGATTAGTAATTTGAAAGCTTAAAACGGTTGGTGAGGTGATTTTAACAAATCATCAAGCTTTTACTCTCCCCAGGATGACACTGGTGTAGAAAAGTCCTTTCGGATCCATGATTTGTTCATCTTTATGAACGTGAGTCTGTCTACATTCTCAGTGGAGAGCCGCGTGCACTTATCTGTCAGCATACCACCAGCAGCGCTGAACACACGTTCAGACAGAACGCTGGCTGCGGGGCATGACAATATCTCCAAGGCGTAAGTGGTGAGCTCTGGCCATTTATCCAGATTGGAAGCCCAAAAAGAGCAAGGGTCTAGTGACACAGTCATGGCTTCAATGTTTACTTGGAGATTCTCCTGCACCATCGTCTCTAGGCATTGACTATGTGTCAGACTTCTTGTCTCCTGTGGCCTTGCAAAGGATGGGCTAAAAAAGTGGTGAAATCATTCCGTAAAATTGATGTTACCAGCAGATACTGTGTTTCTGTTACGTTTTGAGTGATGAACACTCGACGGTCCCACGGTTGGCAAGTTGGAACTGTGAGATTCACTATGTGCACCACTGGTGTTTTGTGGAAAAGCACATGTAAGATTCTGCAACAGTCTCTGCTGATACTCCTGCATGCAAGCATCCCTTTCTATGGCAGGAATAATTTCTGCAAATTTACTTTTGTACCGGGGATCTAACAGTGTAGCAACCCAGTAGTCAGGATTATTTCTAATTCTCTCAATTCGAGGGTCATGTTGCAGGTAGTGCAGCAAGAAGGCACTCATGTGTCTTGCGCATCCAGGAGCACCAAGTCCCTGTTGTGTTGGTGGCGAGGTAACAATCATGCTTCCTTCCTCTGCCCTCTCCCCCCAACCCCGCACAACAGAAATGTGATCAAGGTCTCCCTCATCTGATGAGTCTTTCATCAGTTCGTCCTCCACTTCTTCCTGAGCTCCTGCACCCTCTTCATTAGTTTGGCTGCTACCATGCGCCCTGGTAAAACCATCTCCCCCACCCTCACATGCCTGCCACCTTGGTGCTGCCGACCGTCTGGACCTTGCAGATGTTAGCCCTTCCGCATACAACTCCTCCTCCTCTACTTCCTCCACCTACTCTTGTGCCACCACCTGACTCCGAATTCTGTTTAACATGTGCTCCAGCATGTAAATCACCAGAATAGTCATGCTGATAATGGCATCGTCAGCACTAAACATCTTCGTCGCCATTTCAAAACTGTGCAGAAGGGTGAATAGGTCCCTGATCTGAGACCACTCCTCCAGCTTCATTTGCCCCACCTCTGGATCTCGTTGGCCCAGGCTATACATCAGAACATATTGCACCAGGGCTTGTCGGTGCTGCCATAGTTGCTGCAACATGTGCAGAGTTGAATTCCACCGGGTAGGCACATCGTATTTTAGCCGTTGAAGTGGCAGGCCCAACGACTTCTGTAGAGATGTAAGTCGCTGAGCTGCGGGATGCGAACGGCGGAAGTGACCACACAGCGACTGTGCCCTCTGTAGAATGCCATCTAGTCCGGGATAGTGGGCTAAAAATTGCTGGACAACCAGGTTCAACACGTGAGCCATACAAGGCACGTGTATGACATTGCCCCGGCGAAGGGTCGCACCCAGGTTTGCAGCATTGTCACACACGGCCTTCCCTGGTTTCAGGTCCAGTGGAGACAACTATTCATGAAACTGGTTCTCCAGAGCTGACCACAACTCCTCAGCTGTGTGACTCACATTTCCCAGACATTTCAAAGTAAAAACCGCCTGATGACATTGAGCCCTGCTGCCAGCATAGTAAGGAGGTATGCAGGATCCCTTCTGCGCAGTTAGAAAGCTTGTGGCATGACCAGACAGGCTTTGGGTGCAGATATACCACAAAAAGAACCAGGCTTTGATATAAATCATGCTAACTCCATTATTAAGCATTTTACTGAGAAAACCAGAGTAATTACACATGGAGCAATTTTTGTGAAAAAGTATAAATCCATTTATTTTACATATATGCTGACAAACGATTAAAAACAACAGTTATTTAACAGACAGTGAACCGTAGTAAATGATGAACCGATCAATTGGGGTGGTTTGCAGGTTTACAAGTGTATATCCTGAGTGGCATTAACATCTATCAAATCACATTGCAGTAAACAGTTTAACACCAGTCTTTTTGAGCAATCAGAAGGGCTTTATCTTCCCCTCTCCACGGGAGGTAGCAAACAGCAGGCAGAGAAAACACAAGTCACAGTTTAACAGCACGCCATTATATACATATCTCAGTCTATGCCTCGAGTGCAATCATGAATGCAGGCTGCAAACTATCAGTGCTCATGTACCCAGTACACAGTTACCCTGTGCTGAAATCTCAAACCCCAGTTAGTGTCACCTCACTGAATCAAGCAAAAATATCTCATTTTACGGTGTTGAATCATGTATTACATGCTATTACCAGTCAGGAAAGCTGTTAGGACCCACTTTCCACGTGACCCCTGGCCCCAATGCGCATTTCGCACTAGCTTCCTCAAGGGGGCGTGGCTACAGGCTCAGCCAATCACTCTTTTATGTTGAGATAAGAGATCACGTGCTTCAATCTGTCCAATGCCGATCAGAAGGCGGCGCATAGCATTCAGCCCCTCCTACCCTCCCCCCACCGTACCTCGCTCCTCAACCACGCATATCTGGACATCAGGATTATATCACCTGCGTCAAGCATGGATACTGACAGCGATGGACTGTGGAGAGGGAGGGGGGCGCAAGGCACGCGCACCTAATCAGGAACAGGAGAGAGAGAGCACTGTAAACAAAGGTTAACCCTATAGAGTCTGTTTTGGGGCCGAGTGCCAGAAAATCAGATCTTAAAGGAGAACACACAGATAATCTCTACAGAACATTCCTCAATCTGCTTATTACATTTTCAAATGTCAATGTGCAGACCGGCATGACATAAATCATGCAGAACCCAAAACCTTATAAATTAACCACTTTTTTTGTAAACTTCATTGTTACATTACCTACTGGGCTTCTGCAAAACAATGTCTGCCAGTCTGCACTCACATAATTCCTTCAAATAGAAGACATGCAGACTTTATATGGGATTTCAGTTCCTTTAGTGTTCTGTCTTTCAAATTCAACATGTGGAATCATCAGAATGAATCGACATTCGGCCTAAAAATAATAAGGGCAATTTGATTAGAGCCCGAATATACATAAAACGAGAGAATGTGCTCAGAAAAGACAAACAGGTTAAAAAATATTTTTTTGAAATAATATGGTTTTGTTAAAAACATTGGGTGCAGGTGGAGGACCGAGAGGAGGTTGAGGAGGCAGAAGCAGTGGAGGAACTTCGAGATAAAGAGGATTGACGCACAACTCGTGGAGACAGCAAGACTTGGACAGCAGCCCCTTGTCCTGCTGTCACCATAGTTACCCAGTGCCCAGTCAGCGACATGTAACGCCCCTGTCCATGCCTACTCGTCCAAGTGTCTGTGGTGAAATGCACCCTGTCACACACAGAGTTTCTCAAAGAAGCGGTGATGTTGTGTGGGACATGCTGGCGGAGCGCAGGCACACCTTTCTTTCAGAAGTAGTGCCGACTGGGCATCTGGTACTGGGGCACTGCGACGGACATAAGGCCTCAAAAATCCTCTGTGTCCACCAGGCGGAAAGGCAGCATTTCTGTAGCCTAGAGCTTGCAGATGGTTAAATTCAACCTCTTAGCTTTCTCATGGCTAGGAAGAAATGGTCTTTTACTTGTCCACATCTGAGGGACCGAGGGCTGGCTGTTGTGCTTAGACGGGGTTGAGAAGGGTGTCCCCGGAAAACTGCCGGTCTGTGAGGAAGATGCAGGCGGACATGTTAGGTTGCCTTGATCCAATGGTGGTGCTATCGATGTCGGACAGCGCTCAACACCAGCTGGTGTTTCCACCTCCAAAGAAAATCATGACCTGCCAATCACGCTGGCTGTTGTGGGTAAAGAGGTGGCAGGTCTGCGTCCCAAAACAGGTGTGACTGCTGTCCCCCCAGTCACAGAGGATGAAGAGGCCACGGATGCACAAGATGTGGCAGACAGTGGTTGGCCCAGCCGGCTAGGCCGCATTGTAGCACAGTGAGCTTCCCACTGCAACTTATGCTTCATATCCATGTGCCGGTTCATGCATGAAGTACTCAAACTATGTATTTTTTGGCCTCTACTTAGCTTTTGCTGACAAATGTTACAGATAATACGAGTTGGGTCATCCTTATCGATCTGAAAAAATGCCCAGGCTATGCAAGGCTTAGCACACATGCGACCTGAAGAGCCACCACGACTTGTGGTCAGAAGCAGAGTTGTGTTTGAGGATGCAGTTGTTGACGTGCTTCCAGTACTACGTCTCTGTCCAGGAAGGCGCAACCTCACCTCGTTGTCACTAGCATCCTCCTCCACCTCCTCTGCTGACCTCATCGACTGGCTGACTGTGGGTTGACAGTAAGTGGGATCTTCAACCTCGTCATCATCACCCTGTGTGTTATCACACCCGTCGTCCTCAGAGCCAACCTCTTCCTGCCCTGACAAAAATCTCAAGTTGTCGCTACAATCAGGTATTTGAGTCTCATCATTGTCTTCCTCATTGTCTCCACCAACAGGAATTACAGTTTGAGAACGAGGGTCTACATTATGGTCAGAACCTTCTGCGTCTGGTCCTGGATCCGACTCATAAAGATTCTGGGCATCTGTGCAGATCATTTCCTCGTCTGGATTCACAGAAGCTCTGGAGCCGACCTGTGATTCCCAGGCTATAGTATGAGTAAACAGCTCTGCAGACTCAACCATCTGTTCTACCCCATACTCAGACGGGCAGCTGGAGACTTGGGAGCTGTGAGGAAGCAAGTGCGATTGGGGTGACACCTCTGAGGACTGGAGTATTTGTGATGTTGAAGTTGAGGTGGAGGAGAGCCCACTTAAAGGAGCACTTGATATTCATTGAAGCACCTCCTGTTTTTGTGCCTCATCTGGAATTTGTAGCGATTGGCGTGGCCGTAAGAAAGGGATCTTATCACATTGTCCACTAAAAGAAGTAGACATCTTAGCTTGGCTGGAAGATGGTCTTTCTTCTGCAGATGTTACTGTGGCTTTAACACCTACCCCACGGACACAACCTTTTTTTCCCTTCCCAACACGCCTATTCCCCTTTCCACCAGCAGCAGGCCTTTTTCCACTCATTTTGGTGGTTAACTAATTGACAACTCTGGAGTTGTTTGCACAAAAAACAATGGATGGGAACCGAGCAGAGCTGAGTGGCCAAACTGTGGTATTAGCCCAAAAGTATTGGCTGGGTTAGATGCAGTAAAACAATTTTATTACATACACAGGTGGTGGAGGTTAGTATAGATGGACTAATAGAACAAGTCCCACACACTGCTACAAGCCCAAATATTTTTTCAGAGCTAGATGCAGATAAAATTATTTTGAATTTGCAACCTGGTGGAGGTTAGTATAGTTGGACTAACAGAATGATGTTATGCCCAAAAGGTTTTACTTGGCTAGGTGCAGTAAAAAAAATTGTATTCTATACATAGGTGGTGTAGCTTGCCACACAGATAGGCTACTCCACTAACTAACACACACTGCAAGAGGCCAGAAAGGATTTGCTTTGCTAGATTTAGCCAAATGCTGTGAAAAAACTTGCACAGCACTGGCACAGACCTGCATGGCAAAAAGTGTTAGGAACTGTTGTTACCTAGCCCTCAAAAGGACTGCAATTACAATTAGTCCCTACTCCCAACCTATCTATTTAAGAGCACAGACCTGCCTGATAAAAGTCATAGGAAATTACGTAACCTAGTCTTTAAAAGGACTGCAATCACAACTATTCCCTACTCCCAAGCTATCTGTAGATTTGTGCGAAAATTGGCTTGAAATTAACACTCAAAGTATAGCGCACACAGCAACAGCGGTGCCGTCTAACACGCAGCTGCAGCAGTGAGAAAATGGAGGCTACATGGAAAATGGCTGGGTCTTATAGGGCAAGGACATGTGACATACACTGCCAATGACATATGCCCTTGCTTGTGTGAAAAAAAGCAGTTCGCTCCGTGTGTGCGCTGCTGATAGGCTGACAGATTGCACCTCCCCACTGTAAATGCGGGAAAGAGAAAAAAAAATGGAGTTCTTTATTATTTATGCAGAGATCCATCCCCTGCCTCTCCCCCCGCCCCGCTGTACACTCAAACTGCGTATTAACATTAACATTAATTTTCAGCATTACTGAGAAAAAATCCAGTTATGATTTTGGTGCACGAACAGTTATCGAACATAACCTCGAACAGCCGGATTTTTTTCAAATCGTTCGGGTTCGTTGAACGGCTCGAACACCGCCCAAAACAGCTCGAATTTGAGATTGGTAAACAGTTCGAGTCGAACACCGCTCATCTCTAAAAATGAATTAATTTAACACAAAACCCCAATTTAAACAAGTGGTGATTTTCTGATGATAACCTCATTTTTAGCAGAATCTATATGTGGAGGGAAATGTTCCAGTGTACCGGTATATTAATTTTGTGTCCATGTTTAGTCCCAGCTTTATTGGTATATTGGAAAACTTCTTAAAATTAATTAGAATTTTGGCACACAACAAAAAATATGGGCCGCTTTTGCAAGATTTATAGTCCTAACTGTATAGATTTTTTTTAACACTAAATAAAAGATGAAAATTATTTTTTCAAATACTTTTGTATTTACACAATATAAATGCACATTCATTCTTATATATATATATATATATATATAGTACAGACCAAAAGTTTGGACACACCTTCTCATTTAAAGATTTTTCTGTATTTTCATGACTATGAAAATTGTAAATTCACACTGAAGGCATCAAAACTATGAATTAACACATGTGGAATTATATACTTAACAAAAAATTGTGAAACAACTGAAAATATGTCTTATATTCTAGGTTCTTCAAAGTAGCCACCTTTTGCTTTGATGACTGCTTTGCACACTCTTGGCATTCTCTTGATGAGCTTCAAGAGGTAGTCACCGGAAATGGTTTTCACTTCACAGGTGTGCCCTGTCAGGTTTAATAAGTGGGATTTCTTGCCTTATAAATGGGGTTGGGACCATCAGTTGTGTTGTGCAGAAGTCTGGTGGATACACAGCTGATAGTCCTACTGAATAGACTGTTAGAATTTGTATTATGACAAGAAAAAAGCAGCTAAGTAAAGAAAAATGAGTGGCCATCATTACTTTAAGAAATGAATGTCAGTCAGTGCGAAAAATTGGGAAAACTTTGAAAGTGTCCCCAAGTGCACTTGCAAAAACCATCAAGTGCTACAAAGAAACTGGCTCACATGAGGACCGCCCCAGGAAAGGAAGACCAAGAGTCACCTCTGCTTCAGAGGATAAGTTTATCCGAGTCACCAGCCTCAGAAATCGCAGGTTAACAGCAGCTCAGATTAGAGACCTGGTCAATGCCACTCAAAGTTCTAGCAGCAGACACATCTCTTCAACAACTGTTAAGAGGAGACTTTGTGCAGCAGGCCTTCATGGTAAAATAGCTGCTAGGAAACCACTGCTAAGGACAGGCAACAAGCAGAAGAGACTTATTTGGGCTAAAGAACACAAGGAATGGACATTAGATCAGTGGAAATCTGTGCTTTGGTCTGATGAGTCCAAATTTGAGATCTTTGGTTCCAACCACCGTGTCTTTGCGCGATGCAGAAAAGGTGAACGGATGGACTCTACATGCCTGATTCCCACCGTGAAGCATGGAGGAGGAGGTGTGATGGTGTGGGGGTGCTTTGCTGGTGACACTGTTGGGGATTTATTAAAAATTGAAGGCATACTGAACCAGCATGGCTACCACAGCATCTTGCAGTGGCATGCTATTCCATCTGGTTTGCGTTTAGTTGGACCATCATTTATTTTTCAACAGGACAATGACCCCAAACAAACCTCTAGGCTGTGTAAGGGCTATTTGACCAAGAAGGAGAGTGATGGCGTGCTACACCAGATGACCTGGCCTCCACAGTCACCAGACCTGAACCCAATCGAGATGGTTTGGGGTGAGCTGGACCGCAGAGTGAAGGCAAAAGGGCCAACAAGTGCTAAGCATCTCTGGGAACTCCTTCAAGATTGTTGGAAGACCAATTCCGGTGACTACCTCTTGAAGCTCATCAAGAGAATGCCAAGAGTGTGCAAAGCAGTCATCAAAGCAAATGGTGGCTACTTTGAAGAACCTAGAATATAAGACATATTTTCAGTTGTTTCACACTTTTATGTTAAGTATATAATTCCACATGTGTTAATTCATAGTTTTGATGCCTTCAGTGTGAATGTACAATTTTCATAATCATGAAAATATAGAAAAATCTTTAAATGAGAAGGTGTGTCCAAACTTTTGGTCTGTACTGTATATATATATATATATATATATATATATATATATATACTGTATATATATATATATACAGTTATATGAAAAAGTTTGGGCACCCCTATTAATCTTAAGCTTAATGTTTTATAAAAATTGGTGTTTTTGCAACAGCTATTTCAGTTTGATATATGTAATAACTGTTGGACACAGTAATGTTTCTGCCTTGAAATGAGGTTTATTGTACTAACGGAAAATGTGCAATCTGCATTCAAACAAAATTTGACAGGTGCATAAGTTTGGGCACCCTTATCATTTTCTTGTTTTAAATACTCCTACCTACTTTTTACTGACTTACTAAACCACTTTTTTTGGTTTTGTAACCTCATTGAGCTTTGAACTTCATAGCCAGGTGTATGCAATCATGAGAAAAGCTACTTAAAGTGGCCACTTGCAAGTTGTTCTCCTGTTTGAATATCCTGTGAAGAGTGGCATCATGGGCTCCTCAAAACAACTGTCAAATGATCTGAAAACAAAGATTATTCAACATAGTTGTTCAGGGGAAGGATACAAAAAGCTGTCTCAGAGATTTAACCTGTCAGTTTCCACTGTGAGGAACATAGTAAGGAAATGGAAGAACACAGGGACAGTTCTTGTTAAGGCCAGAAGTGGCAGGCCAAGAAAAACATCAGAAAGGCAGAGAAGAAGAATGGTGAGATCAGTCAAGGACAATCCTCAGACCACCTCCAGAGAGCTGCAGCATCAACTTGCTGCAGATGGTGTCACTGTGCATCAGTCAACTAAACAACGCACTTTGCACAAGGAGAAGCTGTATGGGAGAGTGATGCGAAAGAAGCCGTTTCTGCAAGCACGCCACAAACAGAGTCGGCTGAGGTATGCAAAAGCACATTTGGAGAAGCCAATTTCTTTTTGGAAGAAGGTCCTGTGGACTGATGAAACCAAGATTGAGTTGTTTGGTCATACAAAAAGGCGTTATGCATGGCGGCAAAAAAACACAGCATTCCAAGAAAAACACTTGCTACCCACAGTAAAATTTGGTGGAGGTTCCATCATGCTTTGGGGCTGTGTGGCCAATGCCGGCACCGGGAATCTTGTTAAAGTTGAGGGACGCATGGATTCCACTCAGTATCAGCAGATTCTTGACAATAATGTTCAAGAATCAGTGACAAAGTTGAAGTTATGCAGGGGATGGATCTTTCAGCAAGACAATGATCCAAAGCACCGCTCCAAATCTACTCAGGCATTCATGCAGAGGAACAATTACAATGTTCTGGAATGGCCATCCCAGTCCCCAGACCTGAATATCATTGAACATCTGTGGGATCATTTGAAGAGGGCTGTCCATGCTCGGCGACCATCAAACTTAACTGAACTGGAATTGTTTTGTAAAGAGAAATGGTCAAAAATTCCTTCATCCAGGATCCAGGAACTCATTAAAAGCTACAGGAAGCGACTAGAGGCAAAAGGAGGATCTACTAAATATTAATGTCACTTTTCTGGTGAGGTGCCCATACTTATGCACCTGTCAAATTTTGTTTGAATGCAGATTGCACATTTTCTGTTAGTACAATAAACCTCATTTCAAGGCAGAAACATTACTGTGTCCAACAGTTATTACATATATCAAACTGAAATAGCTGTTGCAAAAACACCAATTTTTATAAAACATTAAGCTTAAGATTAATAGGGGTGCCCAAACTTTTTCATATAACTGTATATATATATATATATACAGTATATATATATATATATATATATATATATATATATATAAAACAACTTTTATGCCTGTTTTATAAACATGCTATCTTTATATAGATGTTTTATCCCATTGTAAATGAACATTTGGCATGTGAATATAAATCAAGAATGTGACTGAAAATATGAATCATTTTGTCTAATGTACTGCTCCAGAGAAGGGAATCCTGGAAGTTAAAAACATTTTCATTTATGGGTACTATAATTTAATTTGCTTCGTAGTAAAGCATGACAATGCAAACCTATTTGTTACTTCCCTGGATTCAAGCCATTCATTTTCCTGCTACAGAATCTACCCCTCTGGCCATACATTTTAAAGTTGTAATGCTGACTTAATTAAATATTCCAGTGTTTGAAAAGGCTTATAGTTCAGCATTAATGTGTTCATGTATTAGCAATACAGCACAACATATAAATGTTAGAACCCTCCTGTTTGTTTTTTCCATCTTGTGTTTTACGGTCACGTGACCATCTGCCTTTATATTCCAGCTCCACCCTTTTGGCTGTGCTGGACTTCAGTGTTTGACTGTTTCTCTAGCCAGGTGCTTCGGTGCCTTCTCTGTCAGTTCGCTTGGTCCTTATGGGACCTCTAGTAACTTTTTGTCAGTTTTTCTTTTTGTGTTCTGCAACAACTTCTCTGTTTAGGAGGTGTCCCATTTTTGGCCCAGTCCTTAGTTCTTTTAGGGACCCCTCCCCTTATGCTATAGGTCTTCGTTCAGACTAGCCGAGGACTAAGGCGGGTCTGTTTGCTAGGAACAGGCAGCCCGCTACATTATAGGGATTCAGCTTAGTCTTACTGTAGGGACAGCTTTCCCCTATCTTTCCTTAGTACTTGTTGCAGATCATAACAGTAAGTCCAGCCCAAAAAACTAAAAGGAAAGAAATTCTTAGATCAGTATGGTTTCCATCCAGGATTTGGTTCAACGCTTGCAGGGATTGTCTCTGGAGGTGGCCGAGCTACAGCAACACGTGAGTAGCTGTTCTGGAGCGCATTTTGTGAAACCCAAGGTAGGACTGCCTGATGTTTTTTATGGTAAACAGCAAGATTTTTTTTTTCTTTATAAATGCTTTTTTGTTATATTTTCGTTTGAGACCAAGGTCCTCTGGGAATGAATCACAGCGCATTGGTTTTATTATGTCACTTTTGCGCAATGAACCAGAGGGGTGGGCCTTTGCTCTCCAACCTAATGATCCATGTTTAAGGTCTGTAGAAGAATTTTTTTCTGATGTGGGGCTATTATATGTCGATCCTGATAAAATCTCATCTGCTGAGGCAGAACTCAGGCGTTTGAATCAGGGGTCATGTGATGTTGAAAATTATTGCACACACTTCAGGAGATGGGATTCAAAGGTCAAATGGAATGATCCTGTGCTGAAATGTTTATTTCTTGCTGGTCTGATTGAAAGGGTTAAGGATCTGCTAATTGCATTCCCCGCACCTGAGACTCTGCAGGATGCCATGCAGTTAGCTGTTCGTGTGGACTGGAGACTGAGGTCCAGGGTGAATGAGGTAAAGGCTCCTGTAATGTCAGGTCCTAGTCCCCAGAAAATCTGCTCTGACGGCAGAGAACCGATGGAGGATGGGGCGATGTCACTCCGCTCTCAGGAAAGAGACCGGAGGTTTGCCGAGGGATTGTGTCTTTATTGTGGTAAAGCTGACCATCTGATTAAGTATTGTGAGCTTTGTTTAAGTAAAGAAAAAAAAAAGTCAGTTACTCCAGTATAGCTTGCTTACGCTCTGCAGGAGTATTTCTTTCTGGGAGTACTACTTTGCAGGAAAATTTGATTGAATTTCAGGTATTTGTGGATTGTGGTTCAACACTTAATGTGATTGATAAAGGGTTTTTGGAAAACCTTAAATTGAAATCCAAACCTTTGTCATCACCTGTTTCTGTGATTGCTATTGATAGCACTCCCTTGAAATGTATTACTCACAAGATTGCTGCATTTCCCCTCACTATCAATGGAGTTCACCAAGAAATTTTGGACTTGGTTGTATTAGATAATTTAGCCTCTCTGGTCATTTTAGGTTTGCCTTGGTTAAAACTGCACAATCCTTTGCTGGACTTGTCTACTAATGTGAATAAGTCTTAGAGTCCGAAGTGCTATGATAATTGTTGCAATGGTCGCATTGCGGCTGAGAAAAAAAGGGAATTACCTGTACCTATTCAAGATTTTTGGAGGGTTTTTTCAGAGGAGGAGTCGCAAGTTTTACCTCCTCATAGGGATTATGATTGCACAATTGAGTTTGTTCCTGGAGCTACTCTTCCCAAGAGTCGCTTGTTTAATCTGACTATTCCTGAAAGAAAGGCCTTGGAGGAGTACATACAGACTAGCCTGGCTGCTGGTCACATTAGACCTTCTAAGTCACCTGTGGCAGTTGGATTTTTCTTTGTTAAAAAAAAGGACGGGGGTTTACGTCCATGTCTGGATTTTCGTGAAATTAATAAGATTACCATACATAATTCCTACCCTAGTGAAGGAGAGTGATGAATGGAAAACTGCTTTTAACACTCCGGTAGGTCACTTTGAGAATCTGGTGATGCCTTTTGGTCTTACCAATGCACCTGCATTTTTTCAGAACCTTATTAATGACATCCTGAGACCTTTGATTGGTAAGAATGTGGTTGTGTATTTGGATGACATTTTGATTTATTCACCAGATTTAGAGTCCCATTAGCAGAGTGTACGTGAAGTTTTGCAGTTATTGAGTGATAATTCACTCTTTGCTAAGCTGGAGAAATGTGAGTTCGCTGTGCAGAAAATTTGTTTTTTGGGCTACATTGTCTCCAGCGAGGGCTTTGAGATGGATCCGGTGAAGGTTCAGGCTGTGCAGGAATGGCCTAAGCCTATTGGTTTGAAATCTATACAGAGATTTTGGGTTTTGCCAATTATTGCAGGAAATTCATTAAGAATTTTTCTATAATTGTTAAGCCTCTGACCGATCTCACCAGGAAAGGTGCGAATACGATCCAGTGGACTACTGAGGTCATTGAAGCGTTTGAGTATCTCAAAGAGAGGTTCAGTTCTGCCCCTATCCTTATGCAACCGGATGAGACCAAGCCTTTTTTCGTCGAGGTCGATGCTTCATCAGTGGGGGTCGGAGCAGTTTTGTCTCAGGAGAACAAGGATGGAGTACATCCTTGTGCCTTCTTTTCTAAAAAAAATTTCGGAAACCGAACTGAATTATGATGTTGGAAATCGGGAGTTGCTGACTATTAAACTTGCGTTCAAACATTGGCATAATTTTTTGGAAGGCGCTAGATTTCCTATTCAGGTTTTCACAGATCATAAGAATTTGATCTATCTGGATGCTGCCAAGCGCTTGAATGCCCATCAAGCTAGGTGGGCACTTTTTTTTTCTCGGTTTCATTTTTCTGTTACCTATATCCCTGGTACTAAGAATGTTAAAGCTGATGCTTTATCTCGCAGCTTCTCTCCTACGGTCGGTGCCGAGGAGGATGTGAGCATTTTACAGAAAGAAGTTGTGGTGGCGGCATTGGACTCCTTTTTGGAGAATGGGATTCTGAAAGCTCAACATGATGCTCCTTCTAACACTCCCAATGATTTTTTTGTGGAGTGTCATGAGTCTCGGTTGGCAGGTCATCCAGGAATTTCGGAGACTAAGAGACTTATCAGTCACAGTTTTTGGTGGCCTGGATAGCAGAAGGAAGTAATCAAGTGGGTGCGTCAATGTACTGTGTGTGCTAGGTCAAAGGCTTCACATACTCCTGCTGCGGGGTTGCTTTGCCCTCTGGAGGTTTCTAGTGTGCCTTAGACGCATCTCACAATGGATTTTATTACTGATCTTCCTGTGTCCGAGGGTTTTACTGTCATCTGGGTGGTCGTGGACCGTTTTAGTAAGATGTGTCATTTGGTTCCATTCATTAAGTTGCCCTGCGCCAAGACACTCGCTAAGGCATTTGTTAACCCTAGAACGCATACCTGGGGCTTCGCAGGCCCGCCCTGTTAATTGTTTTCTATTTTCTGCAAGATTACTTTAGTTAGAATTTTGAAACTCTAGGTATTCCTCAAGTATATAGTTATTTGACATTTTTGTTTGAGTTATTCCATGTTATTTGCACACGGGCCTAAAAGGCCACAGGTATGTGAAAAAGTAGATTTTTATGGTCATGCGTTCTAGGGTTAAGGAGATTGTTAAACTCCATGGCATTCCCATGGATATTGTTTCTGATAGATTACCTCAGTTTGTGGGTCGCTTTTGGCATGCTTTTTGTGACAGGTTGGGATTCCATTTGTCGTTTTTGTCTGGTTATCATCCTGAGTCGAATGGACAGACTGAAAGAAAGAACCAGGATGTTGAACAGTTTTTGCGTTGTTTTGTGGTGGACAATCAAGAGGTGTGGTCAGAGTTTCTGCCTCTCGCAGAATTTGCTCTTAACAATCATACATCCTCCTCTGCTGGGTGTTCTCCTTTTTTTGTTGTACTGGGACACCTCCATCTTTTGGTTCGTTCTCCAAATTGGGGTCGGCGGTGCCGGAGGAGGAGAATTTTTCCGGTGATTTGGAGAGAGTTTGGACTAATGTACGTTGTAACCTTCAAGAGGCTAACAAGAAGTCCAAGAAGTATTTTGACAGGAAACGTAAGGAGGTTTTGTTTACTGTGGGTGACATGGTTTGATTGTCCTCAAAGAACCTGCGGTTGAGGATTCCCTCTAAAAAACTGGGTCCTAAGTTTCTGGGTCCATTTAAAGTGCTTCAGGTTGTTAACCCGTCTGCTGTTAGGTTGGATGTCCCTACTCCCTGGAAGATTAATCCTGTGTTTCATGTTGCCTTGTTGAAAAAGGCTGATGTATCAGATAAGGACACCACTGTCACAGCTCCTCCTGTGGTGGAAGACGGCGAATATGAAATTTCTCGTATCTTGAATTCTAGAAGGCATAGAGGGAGAGTACAGTATCTTGTCTTCTGGAAGGGTTTCGGTCCCGAAGACAACTCCTGGGTAAGGACGGATGATGTCTCTGCTCCTAGGCTTGTTAAAGCTTTCCACAAGAGGTTTCCAGATAGGTCCAGGCATGGAGGATCCGGAGGATCCTCATAAAAGAGGGGGTACTGTTAGAACCCTCCTGTTTGTTTTTTCCATCTTGTGTTTTGCGGTCACGTGACCATCTGCCTTTATATTCCAGCTCCGCCCTTTTGGCTGTGCTGGACTTCAGTGTTTGACTGTTTCTCTAGCCAGGTGCTTCGGTGCCTTCTCTGTCAGTTCGCTTGGTCCTTCTGGGACCTCTAGTACCTTTTTGTCAGTTTACCTTTTTGTGTTCTGCAACAACTTCTCTGTTTAGGAGGTGTCCCATTTTTATCCCAGTCCTTAGTTTTTTTAGGGACCCCTCCCCTTATGCTATAGCTCTTCGTTCAGATTAGCCAAGGACTAATGAGGGTCTGTTCACTAGGAACAGTCAGCCTGCTACATCGTAGGGATTCAGCTTAGTCTTACTGTAGGGACAGCTTTCCCCTATCTTTCCTTAGTACTTGTTGCAGATCATAGCAATAAATATATATGTATAATATAAACTAGTCCAAGTAATCTTTTAACTACTTTACGACATAGGGCATATTAATACGTATCTGTTCCCTGGGCTTTATGGACCAGATACGTATTAATACGCCCTGGCGATTTCACCCGCACACGAGCGGTGCGGGCGCGATCGCTGCCGGGTGTCAGCTGATTGTCACAGCTGACACCCGGTACTATGTGCAGGGAGCGGTCCCGCACCGCTCCCGGCACAATAACCCACGCAATGCTGCGATCTAAGTCGATCGCAGCATTGCGGTGGCTAAGGGGAGGTGATCGTATACACACCTCCTCTTCCGGCCTCCAGCGCTGTCTGCCGCGGCTTCCAGGATGTTGTCTTGACGACACGATGTCGTCATGACAACATCCGGGTCACCAGACAGCAGGAAGATTTTTTGGACATGCGCAGAGCATTTCCAAACTATCTTCTCCCTGTACAGCGCTGACAGCCTGCATGGCACTGGGATGGTGCTCCATTCCTGTGCCATGCAGGCGATCAGAGTAAAAAAAGTGAAAGTCCCATAGTGGGACAAAATAAAAAAGTTTAAAAAACTGTCAGAAAGTGAAAAAAAAAAATTGTAAAAATATGAAAAAAAAAATAAAAAAAATAATCCACCAAAAATAAAAATATAATGTACCCATCAATAAATATTATTATGAAAAAAAAACAATAAAAGTACACATATTTGGAATCGCCGCGTCCGGAACGACCTGACCTATAAAACTGTCCCACTAGTTAACCCATTCAGTGAACACGGTAAAAAAAAAAAAAAAAAACTAAGCAAAAAACAATGCTTTATGACCATAACGCCAAACAAAAACTGGAATAACACGCGATCAAAAAGACGAATATAAATAAAAATGGTACTGCTCAAAACGGCATCTCGTCCCGCAAAAAACAAGCCGCCATACAGCTCCATCAGCCGAAAAATAAAAAAGTTATAGCTGTAAGAATAAAGCGATGCTAAAAATTTTTTTTTTTTATAAAATTGCTTTTATTATGTAAAAGTGCAAAACATAGAAAAACGATATAAATGTGGTACCGCTGTAAACGTACTGACCCAAAGAATAAAGCTGCCTTATCAATTTTACCACACGCAGAACAGAATAATAAAAAAAAAAATTCCTGAATTGTTTGTTTTTGTTTATTCTGCCTCCCAAAAATTGGAATAGAAAGCGATCAAAAAATGTCACGTGCCTGAAAATGGCACCAATAAAAATGTCAACTCATCCCGCAAAAAACAAGCCATCACATGAATTTGTCTGCCAAAATATGGAAAAATTATAGCTCTCAAAATATGGCGATGCAAAAACTAGATTTTACAAAAAATGCGTCTTTTAGTGTCTGACAGCTGTCAATCATAAAACCCCGATATCATTCTGGTATCGCTGTAATCACACCGACCCGAAGAATAAAGTCGTCTAATCACTTATACCGCATGAGGAATTTGAGTGGGTATTTGAGTGACATGCTCGAGTATCCGCCCCATATGCTTCGCTGCCAAAAAAACTTTGCGGGGATTGCCTGCCATGCACGAGCGATCCCCGCATGTTTTTTTTGGGGTGTCTAATAACCGTGAAACATGCGGGGCAGGGACTCGAGCATGTTACTCGAGCACACGCAGTACATAGTGCATACCTGAGTACCCGATGCAAACTCAAGTAGCGAGCACTTGAGCTCAAGACTAATGACAACTTATTCAATATGAGGACCTAATGTTATCAAATTCTATGTCGTACCTCTGGGTTCAAAATGTTCACTATACCCCTTGATAAAATCCTTGAGGGGTCTAGTTTCCAAAATGGGGTCACTTGTGGGGGCTCTCCAAACGCAACATGGTGTCCGCTAACAAATTGAATGGAAAATCGTCTCAAATTGTTAGCAAACACCATGTTGCGTTTGGAGAGCCCCTGTGTGCCTAAACATTGGAGCTACCTCACAAGTGAACCCATTTTGGAAACTAGACCCCCAAGGCACCTATCTAGATGCATAGTGAGCACTTGGAACCCCCAGGTGCTTCACAAATTGATTCATAAAAATGAAAAAGTGGAAAAAAAAACACTTTTTTATTTTTACGGATTAATTTGTGAAGCACCTAGGGGTTCCAAATGCTCACTAGGCATCTAGATAGGTGCCTTGGGGGGTCTAGATTCCAAAATGGGGTCACTTGTGGGGGAGCTCCAATGTTTAGGCACACAGGTGCTCTCCAAACGCGACATGGTGTCAGGTAACAAATTGAATTGGAAAATCGGCTCAAATTGTTAGCGGACACCATGTCACGTTTGGAGAGCCCCTGTGTGCCTAAACATTGGAGCTCCCCCACAAGTGACCCCATTTTGGAAACTAGACCCCCCAAGGCACCTATCTAGATGCATAGTGAGCACTTGGAATCCCCAGGTGCTTCACAAATTGATTCATAAAAATGAAAAAGTGGAAAAAAAAAACACTGTTTTATTTTTACAGATTAATTTGTGAAGCACCTGGGGTTCCAAGTGCTCACTATGCATCTAGATAGGTGCCTTGGGGGGTCTAGTTTCCAAAATGGGGTCACTTGTGGGGGAGCTCCAATGTTTAGGCTCACAGGGACTCTCCAAACGCGACATGGTGTCCGCTAACAAATTGAATTTGAAAATCGGCTCAAATTGTTAGCGGACACCATGTCGCATTTGAAGAGCCCCTGTAAGCCTAAACATTGGAGCTCCCCCACAAGTTACCCCATTTTGGAAACTAGACCCCCCAAAGCACCTATCTAGATGCATAGTGAGCACTTGGAACCCCCAGGTGCTTCACAAATTGATTTGTAAAAATGAAAAAGTGTTTTTTTTTCCACTTTTTCATTTTTACGGATTAAGTTCTGAAGCACCTGGGGGTTCCAAGTGCACACTATGCATATAGATAGGTGCCTTGGTGGGTCTAGTTTCCAAAATGGGGTCACTTGTAGGGGAGCTCCAATGTTTAGGCACACAGGGGCTCTCCAAACGCAACATGGCGTCCGCTAATTATTCAAGCAAATTTTACAATCAAAAAGTCAAATGACGCTCCTTCCCTTCCGAGCCCTGCCGTGCGCCCAAAAAGTGTTTTTTCCCCACATATGGGGTATCTGCGTGCCCAGGGGAAATTGTACAACAAATTTTGGGGTCCATTTTTTCTTTTTACCCCTGCAAAAATAAAAAAAATTGGGTCTAAAGTAACATTTTTGTGAAAAAAGTTAAATGTTCATTTTTTTCTTCCACATTCCAAAAATTCCTGTGAAGCACCTGAAGGGTTAATAAAGTTCTTTAATGTGGTTTTGAGCACCTTGAGGGGTGCAGTTTTTAGAATGGTGTCACTTTTGGGTATTTTCTGCCATAAATACCTCTCAAAGTGACTTCAAATGTGATGTGGTCCCTAAAATAATGGTTTTGCAAATTTTGTTGGAAAGATGAGAAATCGCTGGTCAAATTTTAACCCTTATAGCTCCCTAACAAAAAAAAAATTTTGGTTCCAAAATTGTGCTGATGTAATGTAAACATGTGGGAAATGTTATTTATTAACTATTTTGTGTGACATATCTCTCTGATTTAAGGGCATAAAAATAAAAATTTTGAAAATTGCAAAATTTTCAAAATTTTCGCCAAATTTCCATTTTTTTCACAAATAAACGCAAGTGATATCGAAGAAATTTTACCACAGTCATTAAGTACAATATGTCACGAATAAACAATCTCAGAATCAGGGGGATCCGTTGAAGTGTTCCAGAGTAATTACCTCATAAAGTGACAGTGGTCAGAATTGTAAAAATTGGCCTGGTCATTAACGTGCAAACCACCCTCGGGGGCAAAGGGGTTAAACATACAAACTATTCTTGCTTTATAAAAACAAAAAGGAAAACAATGATTAAAGTTGGCAAATTAAGTATAAATAATTTGGTAAAATCTAAATTGGTTACAGTTGGTAAACTAGAAATAATTTGGTAATGTGTGTTCATTTTTGATTGCCAAAAATTATCAGTCTGGCAAATAAAAATGTAGGTCAACATGCCATTTAGATAAGAAGAATTTACGAATAATCTGCATCGCTGGTATCCCGTATAATAAATTCAATTCCAGACAGAAAGTACATGCAGTTCTTTATTTAGTCAACGCATTTCAAAGTACAGTACTACAGACTTCTTCATGAAGACAAGAAAAGCATTCATGATGCTTGTTGCTTTTTTTGTCCTGATGATTGAAATGTTGTGTATACACAATTAAATCAGGTTAGTATAACCTTATTTAAACACCTTTATCTCCCTTGGATAAAACTCTATTGCGCTGTCTTTTTCCTCCTAGTTTTATTTTTTTAACATGCCATTTACACATTCCTGTTTAATAAAAGTGTTGATGAATGCTGTCACCTATAGTACTACTTCTAGAACGATCTTTTTGAACATCATCCAAGGGCATATAACTAAAAGATAGATAACATCTGACTCAATTCGCAAGTTCGGATTCTTTTATTTTACAGCTCCTTTCCAAAGAGCTTGGACACCAGGGACTGGCTGAGTGTGTGCAGTAGTTACATTCCAAGAAAAGAGTTAACACCTAACATTCCAGTCAGCTCTGGAAAGGGTGGTGACTAGTGGAGGGGACGATAAGGTAAGTGGTATAGTAAGTATAAAGTTTTATTCATTGCATAGTACGCTTATTATGCTGTAGAGTCGGGAGAGACCCCAGAAAATAATAACAAACATTCATCTTGCAAAAAATAACTTTAAAACAGCACAATTCTGTATGTATTTTAGCAATATATGGTATTTTTATTTTACTTTGCCGCTTTTGTTTATTACAAGTATCAGATCATCCTTTGCCAATAATGGTAAGAACAGCTTAGGCAGCAAAGTGACAGCTTTTACCTTAACTAAGACAGAGCATAATATATGTCTAACAGGTCTTCTTTCATAAATAACTATTTTAGCATTTTACGTTTATTGCTGATGCTTGGCAAGCTCTGTTAAAGCAAAACATTAATTTTGAATCTAATTTTTAATTGAATGTGAAGATAAAAATGCACCAGGGAGCGAATGATGTCCCTAAACTCCTACAAGATCTTTATATCATCTCATTGCAATCATGCCAGTTTGCATTATTATACATACATTAAATCTTCATGTCCACTATAAAAAAGAAAGAAGTACTCCTTTCCCTTCCTATGACAGAGGTTATAGAAGTAATTAATATTCTTGCCCTCTTTTGTATATTTCTGTGCACTTTATTTTAAACTGTATTGTTCTATGGCTACATGAAATGTAAGGGTATGAGGTTAAGTGCTTTTATACAGGTAAAAAACCTGTATATTGCTTTTTAATATCTATGTTACTTCTTGTCACCTTATCCTTTCTCATATACT
The DNA here is from genome assembly GCF_046119375.1 of Phyllobates terribilis. NCBI lineage: Eukaryota > Metazoa > Chordata > Amphibia > Anura > Dendrobatidae > Phyllobates > Phyllobates terribilis. Next base: position 292,238,463 of record NW_027362761.1, read on the forward strand.
ACTATGGCATAAGTGTTGGAGACTAAAATACATGACATGATATACTGTAAAAGCTTACGAATAATACTATTAAAGCGGTTGTCCATTCTAAATTGATGCCTGCAGTCACTTTGTGTGACTGCAGACTTATGAATCCCCCAGCGCACGCACATTGCGCTGCGAAGATTAGCCAGTTTCTCAGCCGGGACAGGTGGGTATTTGTTTGTTATGCATACTCCCCCCAGTGCCCTACTAGTGGGTGCGCCCACTTGTATTGAGTGTGGCTGCGCCCACAGGATGGCCACTTCACTAGGCGGGGCACAGCCTCACTCAATGCAAGTGTATGGAGAGAGGCTGAGCATACATACCCGCCAGTCCCGGCTCAGAAACTGGCAAATCCACACAGAGTGAGTGCAGATTTATCATTTTGGACCATAGAACCGCTTTAATGATACTAATAATTATAGATTTGAACCCTCTTTTTAAATAGTATGGTAATAATTTAAGGCAATTTGGAAGGTTATAGTGAACTAAGCTGCCAATAATCTACATCCACATTAAAAGCTTTCACCGTAGTAAGTATTTTCTGCAAATTAACATGTATCACCTATGCACAAGATTAGTTGGAAATGCATGATCACCAGAAGTCTGACTAGGACCCCCAGGACCTAGGGCAAAGTAAATGGATCAGTATTGTGCATGTGCAAATACTTCTCCATTCCTTGTATATGGGACTGACAGACATAACTGAACATGGTACTCAGCTATTTTTGACAGTAATGTAAGCATTGCTCTTTCTGTTTGTGGGTTAGTGATCTTAATGGGTCCATGTAAGTTTGTAGGTTATATCACTATATTCTTAAAAGTATTGAAGACAGTAGTTTATGCTCGATGAAGAGATGAGAAGATCATTTAGATTTGAATTTGCCAGCTTCACTTAATTTTTCCCAAAATAAATTAACCTTGAATCATAATACTGCAAAGATTATATTTAACCAGAAAATAAGTGTACAATATTTAGAGATCTCCTGAATTGAACCCTTTGGAGCTTTTTAGTGTTAACACATCCTATTCCTTATATATGTTTGAATGACCTTAAGTCCTTAACCTATCTGGCTAAAAAAAAAAAATATGGGAGCCAGTTGTAACCAACAGCCTATTTCTTAATATACTGCAGTATCATACTTTTTAGGCTGCTTAAAATGTAAAATTAGATAGAAGCCGTAGGAATGCAAAAATTAACGCCGGGAATATCATAAGATTTGTTCTTTGCTAAATGAGAAAGTGATAGCTGTTTACAAGCTATCCAAAAATTATCCCTTTATATTTTTGATATTGTAATAATGATTAAACAATTGCAATGACATTTTATCAAACTGTCCAAAATGTATCCCTGTTTATAAGGAGCAAGAACAAGCTAGCTTTTTTCAAAGTGCAAAAACAATAGCTTGTTAGCAATTTTCTGTACAAAAAAATGAGCACTTTTATGGGATCTGTTTCTTGTTTGTGTGCTCTCAAAAGATTACGCTTTCCAGAAAAAGTACAGCAAAAGCTATAAAACAAGGAAACAGACAGCCCTGGCAGGAGCAATACTATAGTATAGATGACATGATGGACAAGGAGTGGATGGTAAGTGTGGACTATTGGCATTGGCGACAGTAGAACTGTGTAAAAGTCCGGTGGTTGTGTCAATAGACAGGCAGGCAGATGGGACGTCTGTTATAATCATTGACATCAGCAACAGGTGAATGTAAGTTGACTGATTCATTTTGACAAATCTAAGGTTTTCCAAGCTTGCAGAAGATAACTTGATTTGCTTGGATCTGAACAGTGCCATCCAGGCAATTAATAACTACTGTGACAAAATACAGGAGGCTGGAAAAGGGATTACACACTCAGAAAACTTAGCCAGTTCTTGCCACTGGTCCCATCTGATGAGCATCTGAGTTCAGGGCATCTGCTGGAGAAAAAGCACAGTGCATGTCAAGTCATATATACTGTAGTGACTACTGCTGCCTTAGTTATTTGTTAAAAACACAAAATTTGAGCTTGGTTTAAAATGGTATACATGCAGCACATAAATGCATGTTTCACAATGGCCATGAATCAGAAAAAACGTTCGGGTGCACCTTGTCACTGGTGGGATAGCTTTCATGCTATTCATGCTATTTTTTCTATATTACTAAGAACCCTATTTTATTTAAATGCACTTGCTTTTTATTTATTTACAGCAGGGTTTATTTTCATTTTGCTTCTTGCACGTTTTTCTTAGTTATTTGTTGTATCCATAGTGCTGGCACACACAAAAGCAACAGTCTTATTGCAGTATATAGTATAAGTGATCAGCTGATTGCAGGTTCAAATCCCCTAAGGGGGATAAAAAATAATGGAAAAAAAAAGTTTTTGAAGATTTAAAAAATGCAAGTTATAAAATTTTTTAACCTCATCAGAAAACTGTCTAACGAGAAAAAAAAAATCAAAACCCTAAATTTGCATTTTTTAATCAGCTGAAACTCCACTAAAAGATGGAATAAGAAGTGATCAATATGTCATATACTGTATACCCAACATTATATGAATAAAAAATATCAACTCACATGCAAAAAACAAGCCCTCACGGAGTGCCATTGACTGAAAAGTGAAACATTATGGGTCTCGGAAAATAGCAACATAAGCAAAATTAACCCCTTAACAACATTAGACGTACTAATACGCGTCTGTGCCCTGGGACTTAAGAGCCAGACCCGTATTAGTACGTCATGGCGATCGCGCGCGCACACAGGCTGTGCGGGCGCGATCGCCGCCGGGTATCAGCTGATTGTCACAGCTGACACCCGGTACTATGTGCAGGGAGCGGTCACGCACCGCTCCCAGCACATTAGCCCCCGCAATGCTGCGATCGAAGTTGATCGCAGCATTGCGGTGGCAAGGGGAGGTGATCGCAGATAATCACCTCCTCTTCCGGCTTCCAGCGCTGTCTGCCGTGGCTTCCAGGATGTTGCCATGATGACCCGATGTCGTCATGACAACATCCAGGTCACCAGACAGCAGGAAGATTTTTTGGACATGCGTAGTGCATCTCCAAACAATCTTCTCCCTGTCCAGCGCTGACAGCCTGCATGGCACATTGATGGTGCTGCATTCCTGTGCCATGCAGGCGATCAGAGAAAAAAAAGTGAAAGTCCCATAGTGGGACAAAGTAATAAAGTATAAAAACTATCAGAAAGTGAAAAAAAAAAAAAAAATTGTAAAAATATAAAAAAAAAAATAAAAAAAATAATCCACCAAAAATAAAAATATAATGTACCCATCAATAAATATTATTATATAAAAAAAAAAAAACAATACAAGTACACATATTTGGTATCACCGCGTCAGGAACAACCTGACCTATAAAACTGTCCTACTAGTTAACCCCTTCAGTGAACACGGTAAAAAAAAAAAAAAAAAAAAAACGAAGCAAAAAACAATGCTTTATCACCATACTGCCAAACAAAAAATGAATAACACGCGATCAAAAAAACAAATATAAATAAAAATGGCACCGCTGAAAACGTCATCTCGTCCCGCAAAAAAACAAGCCACGATACAGCTCCATCAGCTGAAAAATAAAAAAGTTATAGCTCTCACAATAAAGCTATGCTAAAAAATAATTTTTCTATAAAATTGCTTTTATTATATAAAAGTGCAAAACATAGAAATGCGATATAAATGTGGTACCGCTGTAAACGTACTGACCCGAAGAATAAAGCTGCCTTATCAATTTTACCACACGCGGAACAGAATAAAAAAAAAAAAAAAAAACAATTCCTGAATTGTTTGTTTTTGTTTATTCTGCCTCCCAAAAATTGGAATAGAAAGCGATCAAGAAATGTCACGTGCCTGAAAATGGCACCAATATCAACGTCAACTCATCCTGCAAAAAACAAGCCGTCAAATGACTGTCTGCCAAAATCTGGAAAAATTATAGCTCTCAAAATATGGCGATGCAAAACTAGATTTTACAAAAAATGCGTCTTTTAGTGTGTGACAGCTGTCAGTCATAAAAACCCCATATGATTCTGGAATCGCTGTAGTCTCACCGACCCGAAGAATAAGGTCGTCTAATCACTTATACCGCATGAGGAACGGCGTAAAAAATAAACTCTCAGGTTAGGGTTGTGCTAGGGTTAGGGTTGTGCTAGGGTTAGGTTTGTGCTACGGTTAGGGTTGTGTTAGGGTTAGGGCTGGGGTTGGGGTTAGGGTTGGGGTTAGGGTTGTGATGGGGTTGGGATTTTTTCAAAAGTAAGAAAAAAAGATGACGATATGGCGACTAGTGTTGAGCGCAAGAGCTCGCTACTTGAGATTGCATCGGATGTTATGGTATGCATTGAGTATCGTGGGTATTTAAGCGACATGCTCGAGTCTCCACCCCATTTGCTTCACGGCCCAAAAAACTTTGCGGGGATTGCCTGCCATGCACGAGAGATCCCCGCATGTTTTTTTTTGGGTGTCTAATAACCGTGAAACATCCGGGCGGGGACTAGAGCATGTCACTTGAGCACACGCAGTACAGGGTGCATACCTGAGTACCCGATGCAAACTCAAGTAGCGAGCACTTGCGCTCAAGACTAATGACAACTTATTCAATATGATGACCTATGTAAACAAATTCTGTGTCGTACCTCTGGGTTCAAAATGTTCACTATACACCTTAATAAAATCCTTGAGGGGTATAGTTTCCAAAATGGGGTCACTTGTGGGGGAGCTCCACTGTTTTGGCACATCAGGGGCTCTCCAAACGCGACATGGTGTCCGCTAACAAATTGAATGGAAAATCGGCTCAAATTGTTAGCGGACGCCATGTTGCGTTTGGAGAGCCCCTGCGTGCCTAAACTTTGGAGCTCCCCCACAAGTGACCCCATTTTGGAAACTAGACCACCCAAGGCACCTATCTAGATGCATAATGAGCAATTGGAACCCCCAGGTGCTTCACAAATTGATTCGTAAATATGAAAAAGTGGAAAAAAAATACCCCAGGATCGTGGGGGAGCTCAGGTCGGCCTTCCACTGTACTCCCTTACCTCCCTTACCTCCCTCGCCCTCTTTCCTTCTTCCGTTCTCCATCTAACCCCTCGGCTCTGTGGGGTCCGCTCTCCCTCCAGCTCTCTCCTTCTCACAGGTGGACTACCACACTGTGGCGAATCTTTTGGGCCCAGGCATAAGAAGTTGTCGAGGTAATGGATAATATGTGACCTCTTAGAAACGTCCATTACAACCCATTCGAGGAAGCAACTAAACGCCTCAAGTAGTGAGCAGGATCTGGACCACCCCATGGGCAAACAGCGATCTATATAGTATGCTCCTTCCCAGAAGCAGCCCAATAGGTGGACACTATTCGGAGGCACAGGTAGTAAGTAATGTCTGTTTTGGTCATTAGGGTGACCCTTCCCAACTTCTTGATCCGCCTTATTGCCTTGTCAAAGGATGTACAGTATATACTACTGTACTTGGTTCCACGTCATTGTTGTTGTTTACTGACCTGCCCCTTGGATATGACAAATGGTGGATTAGTCCGAATGTATTGGGTTCCATCTTGTAAGGAAAGTGTTCTGAATGAAACCGCCATTCTACCTAAAGATATTTCTTTTTTTAATTTTCTTGTCACGACGTCTGGGTGTTGGTAGGCTGATTTTAGATTTTTACTCCAGCCTTTCTTGATTTTAGAAGGGCATGACATGCCTATATCTGTGTCTCCCCCTCCTTTTACTCCTCCACCTCTTTTCTTTTCGCATGACTATATGTACTTGTCACTTTTCCATGTGTTAGTTGTGTCTTCTGAGCAGTTTGTCAGGTTTTGGACACCTTTGAAGGTGTTTTCTATGTGTTTCTATGTGTTTTTGTTTGCCTACCATTGGTTTTAACGGTGTTCGACGGTGTTCGACGAGCAGTTCGACGAACAGTTTGGCGAACACACCGGTGTTCGACGAACCGAACCGAACCCGAACACTACGGGGGTGGCTCAACTCTAATAAATACATAATGGTGAAGAATGAATACAAAATAACAAACCATCCGAGCAGAATGGCTAGCCCCAAGTCGGCCCTTCGAAGCCCAGTTTAAATTTGCCTGACCTCCATGTACAGTCTCATCATATTTTTATGCTTTCCTCAAATGTATCTTGAATTACACAGAAATTCTATGGTTCTTAACATTTTATCACTTTGGTATATTTTTTTTTCACATTTAACTGTTGATTGCAATTCTTTTCAATGCATTTTTATTTTTAATCTCTTCATATGCGGTTTGAAAATTATGTAAATAATTTAGTATCTAAATGATTTTTAGAACACTTTTCCAATTAACATTTCATCTGTCATCTATTTGTGCAATTATCCTTCAGCTATGTTCTGGTTGGATTTTTTTACATCTCTTTAACACTTCAAAACACATTAAAAATGGCATATTAAAATACACTTGCTTTAATGACGCAAACTCAATACGGAATGTCTACCTCCATTTATTTGTAAAAAATAATACAGTGACATTCCTTAATATATTTAAAAGAGTTATTATTTGATTAAATGTTACATTTTTCCATTAGATCTAGCAAAACATGATTTATCTTTTGAAATCATTAAAAAATGCTTCTGTGTCAAGATTAAAATAAGCGGTGTGTGTAGCATTCATTGTCTCTGTTTCTGGACTATCCACTGAAAAGTTTAAGAAAAGAAACCTGAGTTACCATCAAGCTAAACTATAGTAAGTGTATGTGATATACCAACACCATGTAGAAAGTATTTGTAATGTGTAAATAAAATGATGCGTGGATTTCTAATTACTTTAAAAACATTAATCTGAAAATTGTGACGTGCATTTGTATTCAGCTCCCTTTAGTTTGGTAACTGTAAATAAAATTCTGAGTGACTTATTGCATTGAGAAGTCACATAATTAGTAAATTGAGTCCACATGTGTGTAATTTATTCTCAGTCTAACTACAGTGGTTCTTTGAAGGCCTCAGAGGTTTGTTTGAGAACATTAGGGATCAAACAGCAACATGAAAACCAAGGAACACACCAGACAGGTAAGGGATAAAGTTGTGGAGAAGAGTAAAGCAGGGTTAGGTTATAATAAAAAAATAGTCCAACCTCTGAAAATCTCAAGGATCATTATTCAATCCATTGTCCAAAAATGGAAGAAGTATGGCACAACTGCAAACCTACTAAGACATGGCCGTCTACCTAAACTGACATCCCAAGTAAGGAAAGCACTAATTAGAGAAGCAAGCAAGAGGCCCATGGTCACTCTGAAGGAGCTGCAAAGATCCACAGCTCAGATGGGAGAATCTGTCTATAGGACAACTATTAGTTGTATACTCTACAAATCTGGCCTGTATGGAAGAGTGGCAAGAAGAAAGACATTTTTGAAAGCAAACTATAAGAAGTCCAGTTTGCAGTTTGCAAAAAGACATGTAATGGACACAGAGAGCAGGTAGAAGATGGTGCTCTGGTCAGTTGAGATCAAAGTAGAACTTTTTGGGCTAAATGCAAAACGTTATGTATGGTGGGAACCTAACACTGCACCCTAAAAGCACCATTTCCACCATCAGTCATGATAGTGGCAGCATCATTCTGTGGTGATACTTTTCTTCAGCAGGGACAGGGAAACTGGGCAAAGTTGATGGGAAGATGGATGGAGATGAATAAAGGGCAATCCTGGAGGATAACCTGTAGAGGCAAAAAACTTGAGACAAGGGCATAGGTTTGCTTTTCAGCAGCACAACGACCCTCAACATACAGGCAGGGCTATAAGGGAATCATTTAGATCAAAGCATATTCATCCATTTAAATGGCCAGTCAAAGTAGAGACCTACAGTAACTCACATTGACTATTTGTGGCAAAGTTTGAAAATTGCTGTTCACAGATGCTCTTCATCCAATTTCACTGAGCTGGAGCTAGTTTGCAAAGAAGAATGACAAAAAACTTTAGCTTCTAGATTTGCAAAGCTAGTGGAGACACATCACACAAAAATTGCAGCATCAACTGCTGTGAAAGGTGGTCCTACAAAGTATTGTCTCAGGGGGGCTGAATACAAATGCACGTCACAATTTTCAGATTTATACTTTTAAAATATTTAGAAAACCATGTATTATTTCCTTTACACTTCACAAATACTTGCTACTTTTTGTTGATATATCAATTAAAATCCCCAAACATTACATTAAAGTTTGTGGAAGTAATGTGAAAAAACATGCAAAAGTAAAAATGGTAGAAAATAGTACCAAAAAAACTGATTTAACTGACTGAAAAGTCAAAAATTGTTAGAACTTTTACATAGGGATGCAGAAATCTTGAATTTGCTAAAATATTGGGGCATGATAAGAGAACCATTTAAAGTTTTGTTGCAAATAGTCAGCAAGGTTGCAAAAAAACATGTTGACAAAAAAATGCCCCCATTAACTGTCAAAAATTTGAAAATAGTCAAATGTGAAGAGACCAGGAACACATTTGTAGTAGAAGAAAAAAAGCCTTAAGCAGAATTCTTACAGGATGTGTCAAAGATGAGGAGAGATTACCATCTGCTGGTCAGACACAATCAAACGGAACCACGATGTGTTAGGAAAGTCGAAGGGGTAGCAGATTTAGACACTGGGCCTTGTCAGTTGACTTCCAGGAAGGATATCCTGAATATAAAAGTCCAGCGCGCCAAGCCTGAGGCAGGATTGGCGCCAAGCTGCAGAGAAGAGCAGAGGCGCTCCGGACATGATGAGAAGCCCAGCGTGGCAGCTCTGAGCCAGAGGCCTGCAACACATAACAGCCGGACATCGGTGAATGAACTTTGGATTCCCCACAGAGGTTCCTCGAGTGCTGCACCCGCTGAGGAGAGTCGGGACCTGCTTGCGGAGCTGAGTGAGTTCGAAGGACCCGACATCGCCTGCCAACAGAGGAGGTCTGGATCCCCCTACCCAAGGCTTGAGAGACTGCCTCCAATGGCCAAGCAGAGAGGAGGTGGGAGAAGGCTGAAATAGGAGAGTCACGCTAGCGGAAGCAGAGGAGCTGCACAAGTGAACAGGGCCATCATTTCTATTGTTCACCTATGGTACCAGAGGAAGTTGGGGTTAGGATCTCAGGCTGGGAGGAGACCGGTTGTGGTGGGAGAAACTAAACTTGATTTGATTGACTTTGTCCGGAAATGACTTGCGGCCTAGCAGGAATAACCGGTGACCCCCGCTAAGGCCAGGTACAGAGTTAAAGAACTGACGTGGTGACTCCCACGATTGGGTGAATCACACTACCTTGAGAGACATTGCATTATTACTTCAAATTACCGTTTGTTATCCCTGTTACTATTCCCTTGTTTAGAGCACCTGTTACATATATATATAAACTGTATATATCCATCCCTGACTGTCCTCAACTTGCGTCTCTGTACGTTTCATTCCGGAATCTGCATTACATTTGGCATAGTCGGCAGGATGCAACATTCAGACGCAAAGATGGCGGATCAGTCTGTGACTGGGTCCGGCAGGAGACATAAACTGTACCCTTGGGGGGCTATGCTCAGCTACCTTCCCAAGTTCACAGGGGATGGCATGTCACTGTGGGCCTGGGTAGAAAGAATGAGAAATATGCTATGAATGTATCCCCTCAATCCCCTAGCCCAGGCTGAGCTGGCCCTCCAAACTCTTAATGGAGAGTCACAGCAAACTGTGATGTACCGCACACCTGGGGACCGTGACTAGTGTTGAGCCACCCCCATAGTGTTCGAGTTCGGTTCGATTCGTCGAACACCCGTATGTTCGCCGAACTGTTCGTCGAACACCGTCGAACACCGTTAAAACCAATGGCAGGCAAACAAAAACACATAGAAACACATAGAAAACACTTCAAAGGTGTCCAAAAGCTGACAAACTGCTCAGAAGACACAACTAACACATGGAAAAGTGACAAGTACATATAGTCATGCGAAAAGAAAAGAGGTGGAGGAGTAAAAGGAGGGGGAGACACAGATATAGGCACGTCATGCCCTTCTAAAACCAAAAAAGTGCGAAGCCGACACGGCCAGTCCGTTCCTGCCCGTGCGACCTCCGTGTCACCGGGTTTGTGCCAGAGCCGCGGTGGACCCTGACGGCCAGCCCCCCTCTCCCAATACTGGTGCCTGTCAGCTGGTGGGTCGAGTGAGCCCCCCTGCGGTGGAGGTAGGTCAAATCTTTTTAATTTAAATTGTCTCTCTAATTTGAATGAGTACACTTTAAATCCTTTTACAAGGATCTATTGGAGGGCAAGTCTCATACAAGCAGCCGCGTAATTCCAGCTCCAGTAGCCTCCACTAAAGCTGCTGCAGTTAAAAAGCTTTTATATGGATCGAGCTTGGCAGTCCACCGCAAGGCGTCCTACCGCAAGTCCCAGCCCCTGTGCCTTGGGGTGCCTCCTCGATGCTCTACAGTGAGTGTCCCGGGGGCCCGAACCATTTCCTTTGAAAAAATTGTGTCCAAACTACAGGTGGTGTAGCTTGCTTAACAGCTGCGATAATCCGCTGACTAGCATACACTGCTACTAGGCACAAAGTATTTCCTGGGCTAGATGCAGTTAAAAATTTGTAATTAGATACTCACGTTGGATGCTGAGAAAGCATTCCATAGAGTCTCCTGGCACGCCATATATTATTCTCTTAAAAAGCTTTGGGTAGGGGTCTAGGGGACCCTTTTATAGGTAAAATCACGGCCCTGTATCGCAATACGTCACCTAGGCTGAAGATAAATGGAACATTTTCATCACCTTTCATAATCACCAATGGGACAAGGCAGGGATGTCCTCTGTCCCCTCTCTTATACATCCTAGTGACGGAGCACCTGCTCTCATCAATTCGCCATAACCCCAATATTAGGTGGATTGAGGTGGGAGGCACCGAGTACAAGTGCTCTGCATTTGCTGATGATGTCCTAGTATATATCACTCAATCACATATATCCATCCCTACTGTTATGGCTGAAATAGATCACTTTGTTACATGGTCAAATTTTAAAATCAATGCAGCGAAGTCTGAGGCCCTCGATGTCTCCCTCCCCAAATCCATACAGGATTCCATCCAGTCCAACTTTCCCTTTGCCTGGCCCTCACAGGGTATCAAATACTTAGGAATTCCTATTCATAGAGACCTCTCCCGTCTATGTTATCTTAATTTTGGGCCCTTTATTGAATAACTCCATACAGACCACGGTTGGCAAGTTAGAACTGCAAGATTCACTACGTGAACCACTGGTGTTTTGTGGAAAAGCACATGTACACTGTGTTCCAAATTATTATGCAAAATTTGTTTAGGAGTGATAAGGTAAGAATTTTTTTGTTTGTCAGTTAAACTCATTGATGAGGATGTGTGTCAGGGCTCTTTATATCACTGTAAGCAATTGTAGACACCTGTGCTAATTAGTTTGGCAGGTGTGTCCAATGAAAGGCAAGACTACTTAAGAAGGCTGTCCCACATTATTAAGCAGCCTACATTTTCTGCCAAAATGGGAAAGAAAAAGGATGTGTCGGCTGCTGAGAAGCAACAAATTGTGGAGTGTTTAGGTCAAGGCATGACTACAATCAACATTGCCAAGACACTTCATCCTGATCATCGCACAATCAAGAAGTATGTAGCTGATTCACAGTACACAAGTGTGGGTGCTGATAAGGGAAAATTGAGGACTCTTTCCTACAGGCAATTACGTCAGGTTAAAAGAGCAGCGGCAAAAAAGCCTTGTCATAGCAGCAGACAAGTTTTTGAAGCTGCTGGTGCCTCCAACGTCCCCCGAACAACGAGATGCAGGGTCCTTCAGAGGTTTGCAGCTGTGCGTAAGCCATCCTGTCGACCTCCTCTATCCACTGTAAACAAGCAGAAATGGCTCCAGTAGGCCAAACAATACATGAAGACTGACTTCAAAACTGTTTTGTTCACCGATGAGTGCCGTGCACCGCTCGATGGTCCAGATGGATGGAGTGGAGGATGGCTGGTTGGTGGACACCCCATGCAAACACGGCTACGACGCCAACAAGGAGGAGGTGGAGTAATGTTTTGGGCTGGAGACATGGGGAGAGAGATTGTCGGCCCCTTTAGGATCCCTGAAGGGGTAAAGATGAACTCCATAATGTATGTGGAGTTTCTCAAACAGCACTTCCTGCCATGGTTCAAGAAGAAGAACCATGTTTTCCACAGCAAGATCATTTTCATGCATGATATTGCACCGTCTCATGCTGCACATAACACATCTGCATCTCTGGATGATAAGGGCATAAAAGGGGACAAACTTATGGTGGGACCCCCATGTTCCCCTGACCTCAACCCTATTGAGAACCTCTGGAGCATCCTCAAAAGGAGTGTCTATGATGGCGGGAGGCAGTTCACATCTAAGCAACAGCTCTGGGAGGTTATTCTGTCCTCATGCAAAACAATTGAAGCAGAAACCATCCAAAACCTGACAAATTCAATGGACGAGAGAGTTCAGAAGCTCCTTTCGAACAAGGGGTCCTATGTGCAAATGTAACATCACCAAAATAAAGTTTTGAGTTGAAAACTGTTTGATTTCAGTTTCTAATAACCTGCTAATGCTTATAATTTCAAAAATGACCATTATTTTGTTCTTTATTAAAATGAAAAGGTTGATCGAAGAGTGTGGGGGATCTAAGAGTGTGGCAACCCAGTAGTCAGGATTATTTCGAATTCTGACAATCTGAGGGTAATGTTGCAGGTATTGCAGCAAGAAGGCACTCATGTATCTTGCGCATCTAGGAGCCCCAAAATTATTTTCCGGGCTAGATGCAGCTAAAAATTATTATTAATTTGAAAGCTGGTGGAGCTTAGTATAGATGGCCTAATAGAATCAGTACTGCAAACTGCTAAAAAGCCCAAATTATTTTCCAGCCAAGATACAGATAAACATGATTAGTAACTTTAAATCTGGTGGAGCTTAGCATAGATGGACTAATAGAATCAGTACTGCACACTGCTACAAGGCCCAAATTATTTTCCAGAAAAGATACAGATAAATATGATTAGTAATTTTAAATCTGGTGGAGTTTAGCATAGATGGCCTAATAGAATCAATACTGCACACTGCTATAAGGCCCAAATTATTTTCCAGCCAAGATACAGATAAACATGATTAGTAATTTTAAATCTGGTGGAGTTTAGTATAGATGGCCTAATAGAATCAGTACTGCACACTGCTACAAGGCCCAAATTATTTTCCAGCCAAGATACAGATAAACATGATTAGTAATTTGAAAGCCTAAAACGGTTGGTGAGGTGATTTTAACAAATCATCAAGCTTTTACTCTCCCCAGGATGACACAAGGGTAGAAAAGTCATTTCGGATCCATGATTTGTTCATCTTTATGAACGTGAATCTCTCTACATTATCATTGGAGAGCCGCGTGCGCATATCTGTCAGCACACCACCAGCAGCCCTGAACACACGTTCAGACAGAACGCTGGCTGTGGGGCATGACAAGATCTCCAAGGCGTAAGAGGTGAGCTCCGGCCATTTATCCAGGATGGAAGCCCAAAAAGAGCAAGGGTCCCATGACACAGTCATGGCATCAATGTTTACTTGGAGATACTCCTGTACCATTGTCTCTAGGCGATGACTATGTGTCAGACTTCTTGTCTCCTGTGGCCTTGCAATGGATGGGCTAAAAAAGTGGTGAAATGATTCCGCAAAATTGATGTTACCAGCAGATACTGTGTTTCTGTTACGTTTTGAGTGCTGAACACTCGACGGTCCCACAGTTGGCAAGTTGGAACTGTAAGATTCACTACGTGCACCACTAGTGTTTTGGGGAAAAGCACATGTAAGATTCTGCAACAGTCTCTGCCGATACTCCTGCATGCATGCATCTCTTTCTATGGCAGGAATAATTTCTGCAAATTTACTTTTGCACCGGGGATTTAACAGTGTGGCAACCCAGTAGTCAGGATTATTTCTAATTCTCCCAATTCGAGGGTCTTGTTGCAGGTAGTGTGGCAAGAAGGCACTCATGTGTCTTGCGCATCCAGGAGCACCAAGTCCCTGTTGTGTTGATGGCGAGGTAACAATCATGCTTCCTTCCTCTGCCCTCTCCCCCCAACCTTGCACAACAGAAATGTGATCAAGGTCTCCCTCATCTGATGAGTCTTCCATCAGTTCGTCCTCCACTTCTTCCTGGGCTCCTGCACCTTCCTCACTAGTTTGGCTGCTACCATGCGCCCTGGTAAAACCATCTCCCCCACCCTCACATGCCTGCCGCCTTGGTACTACCAACCGTCTGGACCTTGCAGATGTTAGCCCTTCTGCATACAACTCCTCCTCCTCTACTTCCTCCACCTCCTCTTGTGCCACCACCTGTCTCCGAATTCTTTTTAACATGTGCTCCAGCATGTAAATCAGCACTAAACATCTTTGTCGCCATATCAAAACTGTGCAGAGGGGTGCATAGGTCCCTGATCTGAGACAACTCCTCCAGCGTGATTTGCCCCACCTCTGGATCTCATTGGCCCAGGCTATACATCAGAACGTATTGCAACAGGGCTTGTCGGTGCTGCCACAGTCGATGCAACATGTGCAGAGTTGAATTCCACCGGGTAGGCACATCGCATTTTAGCGGGTGGAGTGGCAGGCCCAACGACTTCTGTAGAGAAGTGAGTCGCTGAGCTGCGGGATGCGAACGGCGGAAGTGAGCACACAGCGATCGTGCCCTCTGCAGAAGGCCATCTGGTCCGGGATAGTGGGCTAAAAATTGCTGGACAACCAGGTTCAACACGTGAGCCATACAAGGCACGTGTGTGACATTGCTCCGGCGAAGGGCCGCACCCAGGTTTGCAGCATTGTCGCACATGGCCTTCCCTGGTTTCAGATCCAGTGGAAACAACCATTCATGAAACTGGTTCTCCAGAGCTGACCACAACTCCTCAGCTGTGTGACTCACATTTCCCAGACATTTTAAAGTAAAAACCACATGATGACGTTGAGCCCTGCTGCCAGCATAGTAAGGAGGTGTGCAGGATCCCTTCTGCGCAGTTAGAAAGCTTGCGGCATGACCATACAGGCTTTGGGTGTAGGTGGAGGACCGAGAGGAGGTTGAGGAGGCAGAAGCAGTGGAGGAACTTCGAGATAAAGAGGATTTACGCACAACTCGTGGGGACGGCAAGACTTGGACAGCAGCCCCTTGTCCTGATGATACCATAGTTACCCAGTGCCCAGTCAACGACATGTAACGCCCCTGTCCATGCCTACTCGTCCAAGTGTCTGTGGTGAAATGCACCCTGTCACACACAGAGTTTCTCAAAGAAGCGGTGATGCTGTGTGCGACATGCTGGTGGAGCAAGGCACACCTCTCTTTGAGAAGTAGTGCCAACTGGGCATCTGGTACTGGGGCACTGCGACGGAGATAAGGTCTCGAAAATCCTCTGTGTCCACAAGGCGGAAAGGCAGCATTTCTGTAGCCAAGAGCTTGAAGATGGTGAAATTCAACCTCTTAGCTTTCTCATGGCTAGAAAGAAATGGTCTTTTACTTGTCCACATCTGAGGGACCGAGGGCTGGCTGTTGTGCTTAGACGAGGTTGAGAAGTGTGTCTCCGGCAAACTGCCAGTCTGTGAGGAAGATGCAGGAGGACATGTTAGGTTGCCTTGATCCAAAGGTGGTGCTATCGATGTCGGACAGCGCTGAACACCAGCTGGTGTTTCCACCTCCAAAGAAAATGATGACCTGCCAATCACGCTGGTTGTTGTGGGTAAAGAGGTGGCAGATAGAGATGCGCGGTGTTCGAATCGAACTGTTCGCCAATCTCAAATTCGAGCTGTTTTGGGCGGTGTTCTAGCCGTTCGGCGAACAAAAATGATTTGAAAAAAATTCGGCTGTTCGAGGTTATGTTCGATAACTGTTCGTGCACCAAAATCTTAACTGGATTTTTTCTCAGTAATGTTGAAAATTAAAGTTAATACGCAGTTTGAGAGTACAGCGGGGCGGAGGGAGGGGCAGGGGATGAATCTCTGCATAAATAATGAAGATCTCCTTTTTTTTCTCTTTCCCACATTTACAGTGGGGTGGTGCCTATCAGCAGCGCACACACGGATCGAACTGCTTTTTTTTCACACAAGCAAGGGCATGTGTCATTGGCAGTGTATGTCACATGTCCTTGCCCTATAAGACCCAGCCATTTTCCCCGTCGCCACCATTTTCTCACTGCTGCAGCTGTGTGTTAGACGGCACCGCTGTTGCTGTGTGTGCTATACTTTGTTAATTTCAAGCCAATTTTTGCAAAAATCTACAGACAGCTTGAGAGTAGGGAATAGTTGTGATTGCAGTCCTTTTAAGGACTAGGTTACATCATTTCCTATGACTTTTATCAGGCAGGTCTGTGCTCTTAAATAGACAGGTTGGGAGTAAAGACTAAATGTAATTGCAGTCCTTTTCAGGGCTAGGTTACATCAGTTCCTATCACTTTTATCAGGCAGGTCTGTGCTCTTAAATATATAGGTTGGGAGTAAAGACTAAAGGAAATTGCAGTCCTTTTGAGGGCTAGGTTACATCAGTTCCTATCACTTTTTGCCAGGCAGGTCTGTTTTAGTGCTGTGCAAGTTTTTTTCAAAGCATTTGGCTAAATCTAGCAAAGCAAATCCTTTTTGGCCTCTTGCAGTGTGTGCTAGTCAGTGGAGTAGCCTATCTGTGTTGCAAGCTACACCACCTGTGTATAGAATACCAATTTTTTTACTGCATCTAGTGAAGTAAAACCTTTTGAGCATAGCATCATTCTATTAGTCCATCTATACTAACCTCCACCAGGTTGCAAATTCAATATAATTTTTATCTGCATCTAGCTCTGAAAAAATATTTTGGCTTGTAGCAGTGTGTGGGACTTGTTCTATTATTCCATCTATACTAACCTCCACGAGGTTGCAAATTCAATATAATTTTTATCTGCATCTATCTCTGAAAAAATATTTGGGCTTCGGCTTGAAGCAGTGTGTGGGACTTGTTCTATTAGTCCATCTATACTAACCTCCACCAGGTTGAAAATTCAATATAATTTATTTCTGCATCTAGCTCTGAAAAAATATTTCGACTTGTAGCAGTGTGTGGGGCTTCTTCTATTAGTCCATCTATACTAACCTCCACCAGGTTGCAAATTCAATATAATTTTTATCTGCATCTAGCTCTGAAAAAATATTTCGGCTTGTAGAAGTGTGTGAGACTAGTTCTATTAGTCCATCTATACTAACCTCCACCAGGTTGCAAATTCAATATAATTTTTATATGCATCTAGCTTTGAAAAAATATTTCGGCTAGTAGCAGTGTGTGGGACTTGTTCTATTAGTTCATCTTTACTAACCTCCAACAGGTTGCAACTTCAATATAATTTTTATGTGCATCTAGCTCAGAAAAAATATTTGGGCTTCGGCTTGTAGCAGTGTGCGGGACTTGTTCTATTGATACATTTATACTAACCTCCAACAGGTTGCAAATAGAGATGAGCGTTGTTCTACTCGAACTGTTCGCCAATCTCAAATTCGAGCTGTTTTGGGCGGTGTTCGAGCCGGTCAGCGAACACGAACAATTTGAGAAAAATTCGGCTGTTCGAGGTTATGTTCGATAACTGTTCGTGCACCAAAATCATAACTGGATTTTTTCTCAGTAATGATGAAAATTAATGTTAATACGCAGTTTGAGTGTACAGCGGGGCGGGGGGAGGGGCAGGGGATTGATCTCTGCAGGAACAATGAAGATCTCCATTTTTTTTTCTCTTTCCCGCATTTGCAGTGGGGAGGTGCAATCTGTCAGCCTATCAGCAGCGCACACACGGAGCGAAGTGCTTTTTTTCACACAAGCAAGGGCATGTGTGATTGGCAGTGTATGTCACATGTCCTTGCCCTATAAGACCAAGCCATTTTCCCCGTCGCCACCATTTTCTCACTGCTGCAGCTGCGTGTTAGACGGCACCGCTGTTGCTGTGTGCGCTATACCTTGTTAATTTCAAGCCAATTTTCGCACAAATATACAGATAGCTTGGGAGTAGGGAATAGTTGTGATTGCAGTCCTTTTAAGGACTAGGTTACAGCATTTCCTACGACTTTTATCAGGCAGGTATGTGCTCTTAAATAGATAGATTGTGGGAGTAAAGACTAATTGTAATTGGAGTCCTTTTCAGGACTAGGTTACATCAGTTCCTATCAGTTTTTGCCAGGCAGGTCTGTGCCAGTGCTGTGCAAGTTCTTTTCACAGCATTTGGCTGAATCTAGCAAAGCTAATCCTTTTTGGCCTATTGCAGAGTGTGTTAGTCAGTGGAGTAGCCTATCTGTGTTGCAAGATATACCACCTGTGTATAGAATACCAATTTTTTTACTGCACCTAGTGAAGTAAAATCTTTTGGGCATAGCATCATTCTATTAGTCCATCTATACTGACCTCCATCAGGTTGCAAACTGAATATAATTTTTTTCTGCATCTAGCTCTGAAAAAATATTTGGGCTTCTAGCAGTGTGTGGGACTTGGTCTATTAGTCCATCTATACTGACCTCCATCAGGTTGCAAATTAAAAATAATTTTTTTCTTCATTTAGCTCTGAAAAAATATTTGGGCTTCTAGCAGTGTGTGGGACTTGTTCTATTAGTCCTTCTATACTGACCTCCAGCAGGTTGCAAATTGAATATAATTTTTTTCTGCATCTAGCTCTGAAAAAATATTTGGGCTTCTAGCGGTGTGTGGGACTTGGTCTATTAGTCCATCTATACTGACCTCCATCAGGTTGCAAATTAAAAATAATTTTTTTCTGCATCTAGCTCTGAAAAAATATTTGGGCTTCTAGCAGCGTGTGGGACTTGTTCTATTAGTCCATCTATACTGACCTCCATCAGGTTGAAAATTAAAAATATTTTTTTTCTGCATCTAGCTCTGAAAAAATATTTGGGCTTCTAGCAGTGTGTGGGACTTGGTCTATTAGTCCATCTATACTGACCTCCATCAGGTTGCAAATTAAAAATAATTTTTATCTGCATCTAGCTCTGAAAAAATATTTGGGCTTCTAGCAGTGTGTGGGACTTGGTCTATTAGTCCATCTATACTGACCTCCATCAGGTTGCAAATTGAATAAAAAAAATTTCTGCATCTAGCTCTGAAAAAATATTTGGGCTTCTAGTGGTGTGTGGGACTTGGTCTATTAGTCCATCTATACTGACCTCCATCAGGTTGCAAATTAAAAATAATTTTTTTCTGCATCTAACCCAGCCAATAGTTTTGGCCTAATACCACAGTTTGGCCACTCAGCTCTGCTCGGTTACCATCCATTGTTTTTTTGTGCAAACAACTCCAGAGTTGTGAATTAGTTAACCACCAAAATGAGTGGAAAAAGGCCTGCTGCTGGTGGAAAGGGGAATAGGCGTGTTGGGAAGGGGAAAAAAGGTTGTGTCCGTGGGGTAGGTGCAGAAGAAAGACCATCTTCCAGCCAAACTAAAATGTCTACTTCTTTTAGCGGACAATGTGATAAGATCCCTTTCTTACGGCCACGCCAATCGCTACAAATTCCAGATGAGGCACAAAAACAGCAGGTGCTTCAACGGATATCAAGTGCTCCTTTAAGTGGGCTCTCCTCCACATCAACTTCAACATCACAAATACTCCAGTCCTCAAAGGTGTCACCCAAATCGCACTTGCTTCCTCACAGCTCCCAAATCTCCAGCTGCCCGTCTGAGTATGAGGTAGAACAGATGGTTGAGTCTGCAGAGCTGTTTACTCATACTATAGCCTGGGAATCAGAGGTCGACTCCAGCGCTTCTGTGAATCCAGACGAGGAAATGATCTGCACTGATGCCCAGAATCTTTATGAGTCGGATCCAGGACCAGAGGCAGAAGGTTCTGACCATAATGTAGACCCTCATTCCCAAACTGTAACTCCTGTTGGTGGAGACAATGAGGAAGACGATGATAAGACTCAAATACCTGATTGGAGCGACAACTTTAGTTTTTTGTCAGGGCAGGAACAGGTTGGCTCTGAGGACGACGGGTGTGATAACGCACAGGGTGATGATGATGAGGTCGGAGATCCCACTTACTGTCAACCCACAGTCAGCCAAGAGATGAGGTCAGCAGAGGAGGTGGAGGAAGATGCTAGTGACGACGAGGTCAGGTTGCGCCTTCCTGGACAGAGACGTAGTACTGGAAGCACGTCAACAACTGCATCCTCAAACACAACTCTGCCTCTCACCACAAGTCGTGGTGGCTCTTCAGGTCGCATGGGTTCTAAGCCTTGCATAGCCTGGGCATTTTTTCAGATCGATAAAGATGACCCAACTCGTGTTATCTGTAACATTTGTCAGCAAAAGCTAAGTAGAGGCCAAAAAATACATAGTTTGAGTACTTCATGCATGAACCGGCACATGGACATGAAGCATAAGTTGCAGGGGGAAGCTCAGTGTGCTACAATGCGGTCTAGCCGGCCGGGCCAACCACCGTCTGCCATATCTTGTGCATCCGCGGCCTCTTCATCCTCTGTGACTGGGGGGACAGCAGTCACACCTGTTTTGGGGCGCAGACCTGCCACCTCTTTACCCGCAACAGCCAGCGTGATTGGCAGGTCATCATTTTCTTTGGAGGTGGTAACACCAGCTGGTCTTGAGCGCTGTCCGACATCGATAGCACCACCTTTGGATCAAGGCAACCTAACATGTCCGCCTGCATCTTCCTCACAGACCGGCAGTTTGCCGGGGACACCCTTATCAACCCCGTCTAAGCACAATAGCCAGCCCTCGGTCCCTCAGATGTGGACAAGTAAAAGACCATTTCCTCCTAGCCATGAGAAAGCTAAGAGGTTGAATTTCACCATCTGCAAGCTCTTGGCTACAGAAATGCTGCCTTTCCGCCTGGTGGACACAGAGGATTTTCGAGACCTTATGTCCGTCGCAGTGCCCCAGTACCAGATGCCCAGTCGGCACTACTTCTCAAAGAAAGGTGTGCCTGCGCTCCACCAGCATGTCGCACACAACATCACCGCTTCTTTGAGAAACTCTGTGTGTGACAGGGTGCATTTCACCACAGACACTTGGACGAGTAGGCATGGACAGGGGCGTTACATGTCGCTGACTGGGCACTGGGTAACTATGGTGACAGCAGGACAAGGGGCTGCTGTCCAAGTCTTGCCGTCCCCACGAGTTGTGCGTCAATCCTCTTTATGTCATTTTTCCTCCACTGCTTCTGCCTCCTCAACCTCCTCTCGGTCTTCCACCTGCACCCAAAGCCTGTCTGGTCATGCCACAAGCTTTCTAACTGCGCAGAAGGGATCCTGCACACCTCCTTACTATGCTGGCAGTAGGGCTCAACGTCATCAGGCGGTTTTTACATTGAAATGTCTGGGAAATGTGAGTCACACAGCTGAGGAGTTGTGGTCAGCTCTGGAGAACCAATTTCATGAATGGTTGTCTCCACTGGACCTGAAACCAGGGAAGGCCGTGTGCGACAATGCTGAAAACCTGGGTGCGGCCCTTCGCCGGGGCAATGTCACACACGTGCCTTGTATGGCTCACGTGTTGAACCTGGTTGTCCAGCAATTTTTAGCCCACTATCCCAGACTAGATGGCCTTCTGCAGAGGGCACGGTCGCTGTGTGCTCACTTCCGCCGTTCGCATCCCGCAGCTCAGCGACTTACATCTCTACAGAAGTCGTTGGGCCTGCCACTTCACCGGCTAAAATGCGATGTGCCTACCCGGTGGAATTCAACTCTGCACATGTTGCAGCGACTGTGGCAGCACCGACAAGCCCTGGTGCAATACGTTCTGACGTATAGCCTGGGCCAACGAGATTCAGAGGTGGGGCAAATCACGCTGGAGGAGTGGTCTCAGATCAGGGACCTATGCACCCTTCTGCACAGTTTTGAAATGGCGACGAAGATGTTTAGTGCTGACGATGCCATTATCAGCATGACTATTCCGGTGATTTACATGCTGGAGCACATGTTAAACAGAATTCGGAGTCAGGTGGTGGCACAAGAGGAGGTGGAGGAAGTAGAGGAGGAGGAGTTGTATGCGGAAGGGCTAACATCTGCAAGGTCCAGACGGTCGGCAGCACCAAGGCGGCAGGCATGTGAGGGTGGGGGAGATGATTTTACCAGGGCGCATGGTAGCAGCCAAACTAGTGAGGAAGGTGCAGGAGCCCAGGAAGAAGTGGAGGACGAACTGATGGAAGACTCATCAGATGAGGGAGACCTTGATCACATTTCTGTTGTGCGAGGTTGGGGGGAGAGGACAGAGGAAGGAAGCATGATTGCTACCTCGCCACCAACACAACAGGGACTTGGTGCTCCTGGATGCGCAACACACATGAGTGCCTTCTTGCTGCACTACCTGCAACATGACCCTCGAAATGTGAGAATTAGAAATAATCCTGACTACTGGGTTGCCACACTGTTAGATCCCCGGTACAAAAGTAAATTTGCAGAAATTATTCCTGCCATAGAAAGGGATGCACGCATGCAGGAGTATCAGCAGAGACTGTTGCAGAATCTTACATGTGCTTTTCCACAAAATACCAGTGGTGCACGTAGTGAATCTCACAGTTCCAACTTGCCAACCGTGGGACCGTCAAGTGTTCAGCACTCAAACCGTAACAGAACCACAGTATCTGCTGGTAACATCAATTTTGCGGAATCATTTCACCACTTTTTTAGCCCATCCTTTGCAAAGCCACAGGAGACAAGAAGTCTGACACATAGTCAACGCCTAGAGACGATGGTACAGGAGTATCTCCAAGTAAACATTGAAGCCACGACTGTGTCACTGGACCCTTGCTCTTTTTGGGCTTCCAATCTGGATAAATGGCCGGAGCTAGCCACTTACGCCTTGGAGATCTTGTCATGCCCCGCAGCCAGCGTTCTGTCTGAACGTGTGTTCAGCGCTGCTGGTGGTGTGCTGACAGATAAGCGCACGCGGCTCTCCACTGATAATGTAGACAGACTCACGTTCATAAAGATGAACAAATCATGGATTCGAAACGACTTTTCTACCCCTGTGTCATCCTGGGGAGAGTAAAAGCTTGATGATTGGTTAAAATCACCCTACCAACCGTTTTAAGCTTTCAAATTACTAATCATGTTTATCTGTATCTTGACTGGAAAATAATTTGGGCTTTGTAGCAGTGTGCAGCACTGATCCTATTAGGCCATCTATAATAAGCTTCACCAGATTTAAAATTAAAAATAATTTTTAGCTGCATCTAGCCCGGAAAATAATTTTGGGGCTCCGAGATGCGCAAGACACATAAGTGCCTTCTTGCTGCACTACCTGCAGCATGACCCTCATATTGTCAGAATTCGAAGTAATCATGACTACTGGGTTGCCACACTCTTAGATCCCCCAAACTTTTCGATCAACCTTTTCATTTTAATAAAGACCAAAAAAATGGTCATTTTTGAAATTATAAGCATTAGCAGGTTGTTAGAAACTGAAATCAAACAGTTTTCAACTCAAAACTTTATTCTAGGTGATGTTACATTTTCACATAGGACCCCTTGTTCGAAAGGAGCTTCTGAACTCTCTCGTCCATTGAATTTGTCAGGTTTTGGATGGTTTCTGCTTCAATTGTTTTGCATGAGGACAGAATACCCTCCCAGAGCTGTTGCTTAGATGTGAACTGCCTCCCGCCATCATAGACACTCCTTTTAATGATGCTCCAAAGGTTCTGAATGGGGTAGAGGTCAGGGGAGCATGGGGGTCACACCATAAGTTTGTCCCCTTTTATGCCCATATCAGCCAGAGATGCAGATGTTTTATGTGCAGCATGAGATGGTGCATTATCATGCAGAAAAATGATCTTGCTGTGAAATACACGGTTCTTCTTCTTGAACCATGGCAGGAAGTGCTGTTTGAGAAAATCCACATACATTATGGAGTTCATCTTTAGCGCCTTCAGGGATCCTAAAGGGGCCGACAATCTCTCTCCCCATGATTCCAGCCCAAAACATTACTCCACCTCCTCCTTGTTGGCGCTGTAGCCGTGTTTGCGTGGGGTGTCCATCAACCAGCCATCCTCCACTCCATTCATCTGGACCATCGAGCGCTGCACGGCACTCATCCGTGAACAAAACAGTTTTGAAATCAGTCTTCATGTAATGTTTGGCCCACTGGAGCCGTTTCTGCTTGTGTGAAGTGGATAGAGGAGGTCGACAGGATGGCATATGCACAGCTGCAATCCTCTGAAGGACCCTGCATCTTGTTGTTCGGGGGACGTTGGAGGCACAAGCAGCTTCAAAAACTTGTCTGCTGCTATGACAAGGCTTTTTTGCCGCTGCTGTTTCAACCTGACGTAATTGCCTGTAGGAAAGAGTCCTCAATTTGCCCTTATCAGCACGCACACGTGTGTACTGTGAATCAGCTACATACTTCTTGATTGCCAAGACACTTCATCCTGATCATCGCACAATGTTGATTGTAGTCATGCCTTGACCTAAACACTCCACAATTTGTTGCTTCTCAGCAGCCGACACATCCTTTTTCTTTCCCATTTTGGCAGAAAATGTAGGCTGCTTAATAATGTGAGAGAGCCTTCTTAAGTAGTCTTGCCTTTCATTGGACACACCTGCCAAACTAATTAGCACAGGTGTCTGCAATTGCTTACAGTGATATAAAGAGCCCTGACACACATCACCATCAATGAGTTTAACTGACAAACAAACAAATTCTTCCCTTATCACTCCTAAACACTTTTTGCATAATAATTTGGAACGCGGTGTACATGTGCTTTTCCACAAAACACCAGTGGTTCACGTAGTGAATCTTACAGTTCTAACTTGCCAACCGTGGTCTGTATGGAATTGTTCAATAAAGGGCCCAAAATTAAGATAACATAGATGGGAGAGGTCTCTATGAATAGGAATTCCTAAGTATTTGATACCCTGTGAGGGCCAGGCAAAGGGAAAGTTGGACTGGATGGAATCCTATATGGATTTAGGGAGGGAGACATCGAGGGCCTCAGACTTCGCTGCATTGATTTTAAAATTTTACCATGTAACAAAGTGATCTATTTCAGCCATAACAGCAGGGATGGATATATGTGATTGAGTGATATATACTAGGACATCATCAGCAAATAGAGAGCACTTGTACTCGGTGCCTCCCACCTCAATCCACCTAATATTGGGGTTATGGTGAATTGATGAGAGCAGGTGCTCCGTCACTAGGATGTATAAGAGAGGGGACAGAGGACATCCCTGCCTTGTCCCATTGGTGATTGTGAAAGGTGATGAAAATGTTCTGATGCACCCCCTGGGCCTTGGGACACCCGGAGCCGGACCCTTTTTGGTGGATGCTGGTGGTTGTAGTCTTCGTGGCGGCGATCCGGTTCCGTGGCTCAGGGCGGTCAAACCAGTGGCGGAACTATTTATGTGGTTTTGATGTTTAAATGTCCGACTACGCCACCCGTGGATTGCGGTCAGAGTGAACCGCCGCTACAGGGCAGACCGCTAAGGCTGGTGTTGTGGGTGCAGCAGAGCGTAGCATAACTCCCCACGGGAGGAGTATAGCCTCAGGGCAGTGTATGCGGAGGATGGGGGTGATGGTGCAGGGCAGCAGCAGTAACGACACGGAGTCAGTGATGCAGTTCAGGGCCTTTACTCACAGTTCTTATTATCCAGACCACGTCTGCAGGTAACGGCTGCCCACGTCGTACTGTGCTCACCAGGTGAGGGGCTCAGACAACTCCCAGATAACTTTGGAGCGCTTCACAGGACCCCCTTTGTGTGTCTTTTGTCTGGCCTTTCTTACCAACACTTCTGTCCGGCTGCCTCGGGCCTCCTCTTGGTAAACTTGGCGCCAGTTTCCCTGACCCTATGTGGTGCCTTCCTAGCGGGTGGAGCAAGGGGCTGCGCCACATAAAATGTCAGAGCCTCCGGTTTCTAGCTGAGGGTCGTTTCCTGCCTCCACTAGTTCGGGGACCGGTCTCCCCCTTTGGCCTGACCCCTCCACGCAGGTGGATTCGGGCGTGCGGTGGCGACTCGCCCGTCCGCACCCCTGGGATCCCTTCATTCCTCGTTCCTGGAGCCTTCTCCGCTCCTCTTCCTTCCTTCTCCCTCTTGCAGGCCTGGGCCTCTGTTACTAGGCCCGCCTCCGGAGCAGAGCTCATGCAGAGCCCCTGCTCCCTGACACTTCTGCTCAGACTTCTCTGCACTGAACTAAGATGGTGCCCACCTTTTATACTCCCTTCTCAATGCACCCAGGAACTGCTTCCTCCCTGCTCCTGCACTGCAGGGTTCCCCTTCCTCAGTGTTCCCTCCCCCCACTCCAGCCAGGGACAGGGACTGTCGTGCCCATCTCAGGGGCATATTGGTCGCCCTGCCCCACGGCAATGTGGTGTAATGCATGCAGGTGTCGGGTCCTGATCCACACTCCATCCTTATCTGAGAGTGAGATATCACACCTCTGGGTGAGGTGCAATACGTCTGTAGCAACCGAGCCCTCGGTGCTACAGTTCCATTTATCTTCAGCCTAGGTGACGTATTGTGATACAGGGCCGTGATTTTGGCTATAAAAGGGTCCCCTAGACCCCTACCCCAAGCTTTTTAAGAGAATCATATATGGCGTGCCAGGAGACTCTATGGAATGCTTTCTCAGCATCCAACGAGAGTATCTACTTACAAATTTTTAACTGCATCTAGCCCAGGAAATACTTTGTGCCTAGTAGCAGTGTCTGCTAGTCAGCGGATTATCCCGGCTGTTAAGCAAGCTACACCACCTGTAGTTTGGACACTTAATTTTTTCAAAGGAAATGCTTCGGGACCACGGGATACTTAGTGAAGAGCATCAGGAGGCACCCCAAGGCATAGGGGCTGGGACTGGCACTAGGATGCCTTGCGGTGGACAGCCGAGCTCGATCCTTATAAAAGCTTTTTAACTGCAGCAGCTTTAGTGGACGCTACTGGAGCTGGAATTATGCGGCTGCTGGCATGAGACTTGCCCTCCAATAGATCCTTGTAAATGGATTTAAAGTGTATTCATTCAAATTAGAGGGACAATTTAAATTAAAAAGCTTAGAGCTGCCTCCACCACAGGGGGGCTCTCTCGACCCACCAGCGGACAGGCACCAGTATTGGGAGAGGGGGGCTGGCCGTCAGGGTTCACCGCGGCTCTGGCACAAACCCGGCGACACGGAGGTGGCACGGGCAGGAGCGGACTGGCCGTCTCGGCTTCTCACTTTTTGGATTTTAGAAGGGCATGACATGCCTATATCTGTGTCTCCCCCTCCTTTTACTCCTCCACCTCTTTTCTTTTCGCATGACTATATGTACTTGTCACTTTTCCATGTGTTAGTTGTGTCTTCTGAGCAGTTTGTCAGCTTTTGGACACCTTTGAAGGTGTTTTCTATGTGTTTCTATGTGTTTTTGTTTGCCTGCCATTGGTTTTAACGGTGTTCGAAGGTGTTCGACGAACAGTTCGACGAACAGTTCGGCGAACACACGGGTGTTCGACGAACCGAACCGAACTCGAACACTACGGGGGTGGCTCAACACTAGGCTCTATACCCAGTGATCATCTACACTGATCACAAAAATCTGGCATATCTCCAAAATGCTCAGAGACTTAATCCTCGCCAGGCCCGGTGGTCGTTGTTTTTTGCCCGCTTCGACTTCATACTTCATTTCCGCCCGGCGGACTAGAACGCAAAGCTGATGCCTTGTCCCAGTCCTTCCTGTCCTCCGATCAAGAGGAGGAGCCTACGTACATCATTGACCCCTGCAAGGTGATGAATATGGCCCCCTTAGATCTGACTCGTCTTCCACCCGGTAAGACGTTTGTAGCAGTACCAGATCGGAAGAGGGTTCTACGCTGGGGACATTCTTCTAAACTAGCTGGCCATGCTGGCCAAAAGAAGACCTTCCAGCTCATTACCTGGCATTACTGGTGGCCTACCCTGCGTAAGGACGTTGTAGACTTCGTCGCGGCCTGTTTATCCTGTGCCCATAACAAAGTTCCCAGACATCTACCAGCTGGCCATCTCCTGCCCCTTCCCGTACCTGCTGCTCCATGGCAGCACATTGCTATGGACTTTATCACCGATCTTCCTGTTTCTGCCGGTTGTACAGTCATTTGGGTGGTCGCTGACCGCTTTTCTAAAATTGCCCACTTCATTCCCCTGCCCGGTCTCCCATCTGCACCCGAGCTGCCTAAAGACTTTATCCGCCACATCTTCCGTCTCCTTGGCCTACCCCTCCACATCGTGTCGGATCGTGGGGTTCAGTTCACCTCACGCTTCTGGAGAGCCACATGTAAGCTGCTAGACGTCACCCTGGATTTCTCCTCCGCTTACCACCCACAGTCCAACGGTCAAGTGGAGCGGATCAATCAGATCCTTACCAGCTACCTCCGGCACTTCGTTAATGCCCACCATTCTGATTGGGTGCATCTACTACCATGGGCCGAGTTCTCTTATAATAACCATGAGAGCGAATCCTCTTCCAAGTACTCGTTCTTTATAGTCGGTGGCCAGCATCCCCGGATTCCAGTTCCCGTCTCCGCTTCTGTGGACAACCCTGCTGCGGAGTCTCTTGTCAGCGAATTTTCTACTATTTGGGAGAGTACCAGGTCCGCTCTTCTTCAGTCCTCCGAGCGGATGAAGAGATATGCTGATAAAAGACGTCTGGATCCGCCTCAATTCCGTCCAGGAGACAAGGTTTGGCTCTCTTCCAAACATGTGCGGCTCAAAGTACCCTCCTACAAGTTGGGTCCTCGATTCATCGGACCCTTTGAAGTCCTCAGGCAAATTAACCCAGTGGCCTACAAATTAAAACTCCCGGCCACCCTATGCATTCCCAACTCCTTCCACATATCCCTCCTCAAACCCGTTGTCCTTAACACTTTTTCCGACAATCCAGGTACTCCTCCTACTCCGGTTTCTGCTGAGGACGTCTTTGAAGTGGAGAGTATCCTGGCCACCAAGAGGGTAAGAGGGAGAACCTTTTTTTTGGTGGATTGGAAGGGGTTTGGTCCTGAGGAAAGAACTTGGGAACCCAGGGAGAACATCAACTCTCGGCTTCTCCTTGAGAAATTTCTCTCTGGCCTAAAAAAGGGGGGGCCTAAAGGGGGGGGTACTGTTGCATCGGCGTCTCTGCCTCCTGCTAAGCAGAGACGCCGTCCCTCTCACCTTCCTGCCCAGCGCACGGCGTCCTCCTGCGCTCCTTCCCTCGCTGCTGCCGGCGCGCGCTCCATCCCGGGCACTGTGCTTAGGGCTCCCCCTCTCTTAAAGGGACCGCGCGCGCCATCCTAAGGAGTCCCCGGAAATAGCCGGAGGACTTCCCATATATAAGACACCTCCTCCAAAATGGAGGTGCCTGAGCAAAGTTGTTGCAAAGCATACTCACCTCTGATTCAGCCATCAGGTCCCGTTGCCAGCCTGACTTCCAGTCCTGTCTGCCTGCTTGTCTTTCCTTCAGCCCGACAGTCAGTCTCCTGCATCCGCCAGTCTGTCTATGGGCAAGTCCACCTGCGGAACAGGAAGCACCTGCCAGTTACCTGCCTGCTACCTGCCGTACCTGCTAACCCACTCACCTAGGAGCGCTCACCTGCTACCCGCCTGCTAGCCTACCTGGAGGCTGCACCGTCACTTTCCTTGACCATCGGTATGCCAGCCAAGAGACTCTTACCCGCTCACCTGGAAGCGCTCACCTGCTACCCGCCTGCTAGCCTACCTGGAGGCTCCGCCGTCACTTGCCGTGACCACTGGCCTGCCAGCCAAGAGACTCTTACCCGCTCACCAGGGTGCGCTCACCTGCTACCCGCCTGCTAGCCTACCTGTAGGCTCAGACGTCACTTGCCGTGACCACCTGCCTGCCAGCCAAGAGACTCTTACCTGCTCTTCCTTCACTTCCCGTGACCACTCGACTGCTCACCCAGAGACTGCTACCTACCTGTTGTGTCCACCCGCTACTCCGGTCAGTCCCAGCTATCTGACCCGTGGGAGCCACCTGCTCTAATACAAGGTCGTCTTTAGTATATCACCTGCCCCTCGGGGTCCCTCCATGTTTCAGGGCTCAGAGGTTCCACGACCCGGCCCCGTAACATTTTCTATGTGTTACTATGTGTTTTTGTTTGCCTGCCATTGGTTTTAATGGTGTTCGAAGGTGTTCGTCGAACAGTTTGACGAACAGTTCGTCGAACATACGGGTGTTCGACGAACCAAACCGATCTCGAACACTACGGGGGTGGCTCAACACTAGTGTCAGGTCTGCGTCCCAAAACAGGTGCGACTGCTGTCCCCCCAGTCACAGAGGATGAAGAGGCCACGGATGCACAAGATGTGGCAGACGGTGGTTGGCCCGGCCGGCTTGGCCACATTGTAGCGCAGTGAGCTTCCCACTGCAACTTATTCTTCATATCCGTGCATGAAGTACTCAAACTATGTATTTTTTGGCCTCTACTTAGCTTTTGCTGACAAATGTTACAGATAACAGGAGTTGGGTGATCCTTATCAATCTGAAAAAATGGCCAGGCTATACAAGGCTTAGCACCCATGCGACCTGAAGTGCCACCACGACTTGTGGTCAGAGGCAGAGTTGTGTTTGAGGATGCAGTTGTTGACGTGCTTCCAGTACTACGTCTCTGTCCAGGAAGGCGCAACCTGACCTCGTCGTCACTAGCATCCTCCTCCACCTCCTCTGCTGACCTCATCGACTGGCTGACTATGGGTTGACATTAAGTGGGATCTCCAACCTCATCATCATCACCCTGTGTTTTATCACACCCATCGTCCTCAGAGCCCACCTCATCCTGCCCAGACAAAAAACTCAAGTTGTCGCTCCAGTCAGGTATTTGAGTCTCATCATCGTCTTCCTCATTATCTCCACCAACAGGAGTTACAGTTTGGGAATGAGGGTCTACATTATGGTCAGAACCTTCTGTGTATAGTCCTGTATCCGACTCTTAAAGATTCTAGGCATCAGTGCAGATCATTTCCTCGTCTGGATTCACAGAAGCTCTGGAGCCGACCTCTGATTCCCAGGCTATAATATGAGTAAACAGCTCTGAAGATGCAACCATCTGTTCTACCCCATACTCATACGGGCAGCTGGAGACTTGGGAGCTGTGAGGAAGCAAGTGCGATTTGGGTGACACCTCTGAGGACTGGAGTATTTGTGATGTTGAATTTGAGGTGGAGGAGAGCCCACTTAAATAGCACTTGATATCAGTTGAAGCACCTGCTGTTTTTGTGCCTCATCTGGAATTTGTAGCGATTGGCGTGGCCGTAAGAAAGGGATCTCATCACATTGTCCGCTAAAAGAAGTAGACATCTTAGTTTGGCTGGAAGATGGTCTTTCTTCTGCAGATGTTATTGTTGCCTTAACACATACCCTACGGATACAACCTTTTCTCCACTTCCCACCACACCTATTCCCCTTTCCACCAGCAGCAGGCCTTTTTCCACTCATTTTGGTTGTTAACTAATTGACAACTCTGGAGTTGTTTGCACAAAAAACAATGGATGGGAACCGAGCAGAGCTGAGTGGCCAAACTGTCGTATTAGTCCAAAAGTATTGGCTGGGCTAGATGCAGAAAAAAATTATATTGAATTTGCAACCTGGTGGAGGTTAGTATAGATGGACTAATAGAACAAGTCCCACACACTGTTACAAGCCAAAATATTTTTTCAGAGCTAGATGCAGATAAAAATTATATTGAATTTGCAACCTGGTGGAGGTTAGTATAGATGGACTAATAGAACAAGTCCCACACACTGCTACAAGCCGAAATATTTTTTCAGAGCTAGATGCAGAAAAAAATGATTTTCAATTTGCAACCTGGTGGAGGTTAGTAAAGATGGACTAATAGAACAAGTCCCACACACTGCTACAAGCCGAAATATTTTTTCAGAGCTAGATGCAGAAAAAAATTATATTGAATTTGCAACCTGGTGGAGGTTAGTATAGATGGACTAATATAACAAGTCCCACACACTGCTACAAGCAGAAATATTTTTTCAGAGCTAGATGCAGAAAAAAATTATATTGAATTTGCAACCTGGTGGAGGTTAGTATAGATGGACTAATAGAACAAGTCCCACACACTGCTACAAGCCGAAATATATTTTCAGAGCTAGATGCAGAAAAAAATTATATTGAATTTGCAACCTGGTGGAGGTTAGTATAGATGGACTGATAGAACAAGTCCCACACACTGCTCCAAGCCGAAATAAGTTTTCAGAGCTAGATGCAGATAAAAATTATATTGAATTTGCAACCTGGTGGAGGTTAGTATAGATGGACTAATAGAACAAGTCCCACACACTGCTACAAGCCGAAATATTTTTTCCGAGCTAGATGCAGAAAAAAATTATATTCAATTTGCAACCTGGTGGAGGTTAGTATAGATGGACTAATAGAACAAGTCCCACACACTGCTACAAGCCGAAATATTTTTTCAGAGCTAGATGCAGAAAAAAATTATATTGAATTTGCAACCTGGTGGAGGTTACTATAGATGGACTAATAGAACAAGTCCCACACACTGCTACAAGCAGAAATATTTTTTCAGAGCTAGATGCAGAAAAAAATTATATTGAATTTGCAACCTGGTGGAGGTTAGTATAGATGGACTAATAGATCAAGTCCCACACACTGCTACAAGCCGAAATATTTTTTCAGAGCTAGATGCAGAAAAAAATTATATTGAATTTGCAACCTGGTGGAGGTTAGTATAGATGGACTGATAGAACAAGTCCCACACACTGCTCCAAGCCGAAATAAGTTTTCAGAGCTAGATGCCGATAAAAATTATATTGAATTTGTAACCTGGTGGAGGTAAGTATAGATGGACTAATGGAACAAGTCCCACACACTGCTTCAAGCCGAAATATTTTTTCAGAGCTAGATGCAGATAAAAATTATATTGAATTTGCAACCTGGTGGAGGTTAGTATAGATGGACTAATAGAACAAGTCCCACACACTGCTACAAGCCGAAATATTTTTTCAGAGCTAGATGCACAAAAAAATTATATTGAATTTGCAACCTGGTGGAGGTTAGTATAGATGGACTAATAGAACAAGTCCCACACACTGCTACAAGCTGAAATATTTTTTCAGAGCTAGATGCAGAAAAAAATTATATTGAATTTGCAACCTGGTGGAGGTTACTATAGATGGACTAATAGAACAAGTCCCACACACTGCTACAAGCAGAAATATTTTTTCAGAGCTAGATGCAGAAAAAAATTATATTGAATTTGCAACCTGGTGGAGGTTAGTATAGATGGACTAATAGATCAAGTCCCACACACTGCTACAAGCCGAAATATTTTTTCAGAGCTAGATGCAGAAAAAAATTATATTGAATTTGCAACCTGGTGGAGGTTAGTATAGATGGACTGATAGAACAAGTCCCACACACTGCTCCAAGCCGAAATAAGTTTTCAGAGCTAGATGCCGATAAAAATTATATTGAATTTGCAACCTGGTGGAGGTAAGTATAGATGGACTAATGGAACAAGTCCCACACACTGCTTCAAGCCGAAATATTTTTTCAGAGCTAGATGCAGATAAAAATTATATTGAATTTGCAACCTGGTGGAGGTTAGTATAGATGGACTAATAGAACAAGTCCCACACACTGCTACAAGCCGAAATATTTTTTCAGAGCTAGATGCAGAAAAAAATTATATTGAATTTGCAACCTGGTGGAGGTTAGTATAGATGGACTAATAGAACAAGTCCCACACACTGCTACAAGCTGAAATATTTTTTCAGAGCTAGATGCAGAAAAAAATTATATTGAATTTGCAACCTGGTGGAAGTTAGTATAGATGGACTAATAGAACAAGTCCCACAGACTGCTACAAGTCGAAATATTTTTTCAGAGCTAGATGCCGATAAAAATTATATTGAATTTGCAACCTGGTGGAGGTTAGTATAGATGGACTAATAGAACAAGTCCCACAAACTGCTACAAGCCGAAATATTTTTCAGAGCTAGATGCTGAAAAAATTTATATTGAATTTGCAACCTGGTGGAGGTTAGTATAGATGGACTAATAGAACAAGTCCCACATACTGCTACAAGCCGAAATATTTTTTCAGAGCTAGATGCAGATAAAAATTATATTGAATTTGCAACCTGGTGGATGTTAGTATAGATGGACTAATAGAATGATGCTATGCCCAAAAGATTTTACTTCACTAGGTGCAGTAAATAAATTTGTATTCTATACACAGGTGGTGTAGCTTGCAACACAGATAGGCTACTCCACTGACTAACACACACTGCAAGAGGCCAAAAAGGATTTGCTTTGCTAGATTAACCTAATCCTGTGAAAAAAACTTGCACAGCACTGGCACAGACCTGCCTGGCAAAAACTGATAGGAACTGATGTAACCTAGCCCTGAAAAGGACTGCAACTACAATTAGTCTTTACTCCCAACCTATCTATTTAAGAGCACAGACCTGCCTGATAAAAGTCGTAGGAAATGATGTAGCCTAGTCCTCAAAAGGACTGCAATCACAACTATTCCCTACTCCCAAGCTATCTGTAGATTTGTGCGAAAATTGGCTTGAAATTAACAAAGTATAGCGCACACAGCAACAGTGGTGCCGTCTAACACTCAGCTGCAGAAGTGAGAAAATGGTGGTGACGGGGAAAATGGCTGGGTCTTATAGGGCAAGGACTTGTGACATGCACTGCCAATGACACATGCCCTTGCTTGTGTGAAAAAAAGCAGTTCGCTCCGTGGGTGCGCTGCTGATAGGCTGACAGATTGCACCTCCCCACTGTAAATGCGGGAGAGAGAAAAAAAAATGGAGATCTTCATTATTTCTGCAGAGATCCATCCCCTGCCCCTCCCCCCGCCCCGCTGTACACTCAAACTGCGTATTAACATTAATTTTCAGCATTACTGAGAAAAAATCCAGTTATGATTTTGGTGCACGAACAGTTATCAAACATAACCTCGAACAGCCAAATTTTTTTCAAATTGTTCGTGTTCGCTGAACGGCTCGAACACCGCCCAAAACAGCTCGAATTTGAGATTGGCAAACAGTTCGAGTTGAACACCGCTCATCTCTAACCGTGACACTGTGGACAAAGTGATACAAATTCTGGAGGACATGCATGGTGACACCATGGATCTGGGGCACTTTCGCCTGCAGTTATTTCAGCGGGTCCAAGGGGAAAATGAGACCATAAACCAATATGTTAATGCATTACAGGAAGTGACGGCCCATATCGTTAAGAAGGCTCGAGATGAGAACCGAGGACTGGGACCATTGGATGAAGTGTTGCATGACTAACTGTTTGCTGGCTTGAAGTACCCTTACATGAGGCAGATCTTAAAGGAGCGGCTGCAATGAGTCTCGATCTGGGCTTCCTGGAGGGTGGGGCTGAAGCTAGAGTTCTGGAAAAAGAAGTTCCTGTTTTTAAGGCCACAGTCAGAAGCCATAAAGCAACTATTCCTGAATTCACCCACAAAGAGCCCAACTGGGTATGGGAGTACGTTAGGAAATTCAGATATTCGAAGTGAGCTGAGCACTATTAGGGAGATCCCTGCAGCCCCCTCGTCGATGGACCGCATCGCTCCACGTGGACGGAGGCCAGAGCGAGAATGACATTCCTATCAGGCTCCAACACGTCATGTACCCAGTGCATCGGTGGAATGAGGGTTGGAGTGTTAGACCTGCGGCAGTAAGGGGCATATCTCCAAAGACTGTCCGAACCGAGAAAGTAAGAGGCGGGGGCAGCCGTTAAACTAAGATGCCCCACGTTTGAGGAGCATACCATGGGGTTTCGAACTTCAGAGAGTGGAAGAGGGAGCTCTGAAGACATTGTCTCTGAGAGGCCCATCATCTGGGCTGAATTTAATGGACAGCGGATTCGTTGTCTAATGGACACCGGGTCTTAGGTGACCACTATGCCTGAGACGTATTTCGAAAGTCACTTTCCTGAAGTTGCTCGTTCCTGGAGGGAATCCACTGTCAAGATAATGGCTTCTAATCAACTGCCTACCTATCCCAGTAGCGGGGGTGGTATGGATATCTGTCCGGGCATGTGGAAAGGACCTCAGTCTGAAATGGATAGTACTGACCACAGGGTCTGGAGACGACGGGCCCATTGTAACCCTGGGCATAAATGTGCTGAAGGAGGTCGGACAGTTCCTGGCTGAGGGCTCTGACAAAAACAACTGGACCCATGCCACTTGCGACCCAGCCAGCAAGAGAGTATTCCAGCATCTCGTGCGAGTCAGCCAAATTCAAAAATTGCCCGCTACCTTTCAGTATCTTGGTAAGGTATCGATACCGCCTGAAGCCACAGTGGGACAGACTGCACTCACTTTACTGGTACTGGCACATGTGTCCTTAGAGGACGTGGATGTTCATATTGAACCAGTAGAGGGAGAGGAAGCGCCCTCCGGACTTCTGGTGGCTCGCACCCTGGCCACCATGCGGCAGGGCTGGGTGGCCGTGTGTTGCATCAATCTAAGTGGCGCAAGTTTGCAGTTGTTGCCCTGACAAGAGGTGGCGCAAGTTTGCATAATGCCAGAGGATCTTACTAGAGCTGATGCTATAGGGCTGGCACTTGTGGAAGGAGAACCATGGACCCTAGAGATGTCACTCAACAGCCAAGAGAATGGAAGGTAACCGTTGGCTGGGCGCCACCTCTTAGAGCAAATGGAGGCTAACCTTACTGAGTTTTCTGCCGGACAGGTCAGACAGATCGAACAACGTCGACAGCAGTATATGGGAGTGTTTGCACAGCATGAGGACGATTTCGGGTGCATTCGGGACATTCAGCATGAAATACCCACAGGAAATACTGCTCCCATTTGAGAGAGATATTGACAGATCCCACCTCAAATGGACCAGGAGGTGAAAGAACTGTTGGCCCAAATGTTGCGGAATGGCATGATCTGCGAAAGTCAGAGTCCTTGGGCAGCCCCTATCGTGCTGGTTTGGAAGAAGGATGGTACCCTGAGGTTTTGTGTAGACTATCGTAAGCTGAATGCATGTTCAGTGTGGGACTCCTATCCGCTACCCCGAATTGAGGAGTCTCTATCTGCATTAGGAAGCGCCAAGTTCTTCTCTTCTCTCAACCTGGCCAGTCCCAGTAGCTGAGAAGGATTGTCCGAAGTCAGCCTTTGTCCTTCCTATTGGCTTGTTTGAGTTCAACCGGATGCCGTTCGGGCTAACAAATGCACCAGGGACCTTCCAAGGACTGAAGGAGAGATGCTTGGGGGACTAGACTAGGGATGAGCGAGTAGTGAAATAATCGGACTCGCTATACTCGTAACGAGTAGGTCCCAATGCTTGGGTACTCGTTACGAGTAGCGAGTCCAATGTAAGTCAATGGGAAAAGCGAGTAAGCCGAGTAATTGTCTGCTGGAGCCTATAAAGCGGTCTGGGGGCTGAGGAAAAGGCTGAAATGGGTGCATGATTGTTTAAAAGCCGGCGGTAAAAAGCCGCCGTCTTTTAAACAATCACTCAGCCCCATACTCGCTTCCCCGCAGCCTCCCATCCCGATCTTCTGCTCCCCCGCCACCTCCCATCACGATCCTAAGTTAGGACCGGGCGGGGAGCGCAGCACCAGGGAGCTGGGAGTGAAGGACTGGGAAGCAGGCAGTGAAAAGACTTCACCGCCGTCTTTCCCGTTCGGTGCTGCGCTCCCCGCTCCCTGATGTACGCTCCCTGCTCCCTGGTGCTTCGCTCCCCACGCCGTCCTAACTTAGGATCGGGATGGGAGGCGGCGGGGGAGCAGGGGGCATACATCAGGGAGCGGGGCGCACAGCACCGAATGGGAAAGCCGGTGGTGACGTCTTTTTACTGCCGGCTTTCCCACCGGTTATTTCAAATGAACAGCTGAGGTATCAGCTGATGCTGATCAGCTGTTCATTTGAAGTAGCCGCGGTGCCCTCAGAGGGTTCATGTGAGTTCATGCTTGACGGCATGAACTCACATCAACTTTCCACGGCCGCACAGCTCACCTACATCTCTGGTAGAGAATCTCTACCAGAGATGTAGCTGAGTAGTGATGATCAAGCACTAAAATGCTCGGGTGCTCGAAGCTCGGGTCTAGCACACTGGAATATTCGGGTGCTCGACCCGAGCAATGAGTCCAATGTAAGTCTAAGGGAAACTCGAGCATTTTTCTGGCAGTCCCCCCTGGTGGTCTGCAGAAGGTCAAAAATTGCCCAAATCGATGGGAACAGTGCTCAATTAAATGTCAAGCAGGCAGAATATATAGGCAGATAGGCAGGGTATATAGGAGGGTGCATAAATAGCATAGCAGGGCACTTGGAACACACCAGTGCCCTCCGATTTTCATTCACCCGTCTCTTTAAAAAAGCCGGCCGGCAATTCATCAGCGGCATACACCGGTACCCGACAATCTAGAACAGAAAGAATAGAGCATCATACATAGATTAGATAGATAAAAACATGTCAGTCACATATATAATAAGTACAGTGACAGTGCTGGTAACTGAACTTGTCATTTAGTGTTAAAATAAAGGATTTATTAAAAAAAAAATTGGCGTGGGATCCCCCGTAATTTTAGTTTCTAGCGGAGGTTAAGCAGACGGCTGGGGCAGATGTTTGAAGCCTGGGAAGGGGGTAATACCCACGGAGCTTCCCAGGCTACTAATATCAGCCCCCAGCTGAATACCTAGCCTTTACTAGCTATTAAAATGGGGGACCCCCCAAAAAAATGATGTGGGGTCCCCCTAATTTAATAGCTAGCAAAGGCTAGGCAGACAGCTGGGGGCTGATATTAATAGCCCAGGAAGGGTGCCATGAATATTGGCCCCCTCCCAGGCTAGAAACACCAGCCATCAGCCGCCCCAGAAATGGCACATCCATAGGATGCGCCAATTCTGGCACTTAGCCTCGCTCTTCCCACTGCCCTGTAGCGGTGGCAGTGGGGTAATAGGGCTGGAGTTGATGTCAGCTTATAATGCCAGCTGACATCAAGCCCAGGTTAGTAATGGAGAGGCTTCTTTAAGACACCCCCATTACTAACCCCATAGTGAAAGTTAAAAAAACACCAACACCCAGAATAAAATACTTTAATTGAAATAAACACACATTCCTTAAATGTTCTAAATTAAACTCTACTTACTGTATCGCCCATTCCTACTGAAGCCAATGTCTTCTGCAATAAAAGTAAAATAATAAACCAACCTCATCCTTACCTTTCCATGATTCCCAGGATGGCTTCAGCTCTGCTACATTGACATATTGACATGACAGGCTGGATCGCAGCAGAACGCTGCCATCCAGCTTGCCATGCCGCAGACACTGAGAAGCTCCTCAGTGTCTCGCTGTGACGGCATCCAGATGAGCCGAGTTCATGTCCAATGAACTCGGCTCACCTCATGCAAGTCACTGACAGCGTGGGAGAATTCTCCTGCGCATGCGGTGCCGAAAAATGACGTCACCGCTTGAGCAGGAGAATTCTCCCATGCTGGGATGGCATTGAGATGGCAGGCTGGATGGTAGAAGAACGCTGCAGCTTGTCATCCTTCACTGCGGAGCGCAGGCATTGGCTCAACTGCGGCAAGAAATCAAAGTGGTCGCCCATTCAGACCATCCAAACTTCTGCACCCTTAGAAGTCCTGATGATTCACTACCTAATGATCGGAACTTCATACAATGGTTACTGACACTGCTTGGTAATGACTGATCACTTCACCAAGTTCGCTGTGGTGACACCTACCCGAGACCAGACAGCCGAAGCTGCAGCAAAGGCCATCTGTCAGGATTTAATACAAATTTATGGGTGCCCGAAGCAAATACATTCTGACCACGGGGCCTTCTTCCAGGGGTGAGTGATGGATG
This sequence comes from Phyllobates terribilis, assembly GCF_046119375.1. NCBI lineage: Eukaryota > Metazoa > Chordata > Amphibia > Anura > Dendrobatidae > Phyllobates > Phyllobates terribilis. The sequence goes on from NW_027362761.1 coordinate 292,278,223, forward strand.
AGCTATTCTATATCTATGGGATCGACAAATCACGAACAACGCCCTATCACTCCCAAGTGAATGGAGCGTGCGAGCGCTTCAACTAAACCCTGTTGCAAATGTTGTGAATGCTGGAAGAGGACAAAAAGATGAAGTGGCCCGAATTCATGTCCGAGCTGGTGTGGGTGTATAATAATCAAGTTCATGCAACTACTGGCTAAACCCCTTACATGTTGCTGTTTGGAAGGAATGGGCAAGAAATTACTGAACTAGAGCTAGACTCAGAAGACTCTGGCCCGGGCAGCAGCCCAAGTACCTGGATTTGGGAGCACAGGAACCGGCTTCATAAAGTGAGAAGATTGGTTGCACAGAAATTTCAGGAAGTAGAGCATGCAGGTCGGCCCCCGATCTCGGGTGGATCACTCCAGCCATGAGAACGTGTGCTAGTAAGGGCCAAACAATTTGGGAGTAAGCTGGACCATCATTGGGAGGCGATATCATATCGAGTGGTGAAGATCCACCCAGACAACCCAGTCTACGAGGTCAGGCCCTTAGGGCATGACGCTGCGACACCTAGTGTGTTGCACCACAATATGATGCGGCCCTGAAGCAGAGGTCTATAACGAGGTTGGGCCTCCAAACGAATTGGCTGAGGTGCCACACAGGGACCTTGGGAGTTGAAGAAGGATGAGCTACAATGCAGTTGGGCCCATCACAGCTGTCAATGCCAATCCCGAGTGGAGTACAGAATGAATCGGGAGGTGACTTGCAATCCCCAGTGGTTGATTGGTTATATACCCCGGAATCACCTCCTCAGGAAGAACCCCACAGAACTGAATGGGCTAATGCTAGAATCCCTCCTAACCAGTATGCTCAAGAAGAGTTTATCTGGTCTCAGATACAACAGAAAACAGAAGAGTGTGCTCAACTCTTGTCTGAACTTGCGCTGTCTGGAAGGAGGCATCAATCCCGCAAGAAATCCACTCGCCCGAGGACTGGCGAGCAAAAAGGGGGGAGGAATGTTGTAGAAGAAAAAAGCCTTCAGGAGAATTCTTGCAGAATGTGTCAAAGATGAAGAGAGATTGCCATCTGCTGGTCAGACACAATCAAACGGAACCAAGATGTGTTAGAAAAGTTGAAGGGGGAGCAGATTTAGACACTGGACCTGGTCAGGTGAGTTCCAGGAAGGATTTCCTGAATATAAAAGTCCAGCGCGCTGAGCCTGAGGCAAGTATGGTGCCAAGCTGCAGAAAGGAGCAGACTCGTTCCAGACTTACTGAGAAGCCCAGCGTGGTAGGCCTGAGTCAGAGGCCTGCGACACATAACAGCCGGACACCGGTAGATGAACTCCGGATTCCCCACAGAGGTTCCTCCAGTGCTGCGCCTGCTGAGGAGAGTCGGGAACTGCTTGCGGTGCTGAGTGAGTTCGCAGGACCCGACGTCGCCCGCTAACAGAGGAGGTCTGGATCCCCCTCCCCAAGGCTTGAGATACTGCCTCCAACGGCCAAGCAGAGAGGAACTGGGAGAAGACTGCGCCAGAAGAGTCACACCAGCGGAAGCAGAGGAGCTTCACAAGTGAACAGGGCCGTCACTTCCACTGCTCACCTACGGTACCAGGGGCAGTTGGGTTTAGGATCTCGGGTGGGGAGGAGACCGGTTGGGGTGGGAGAAGCTAAACTTGATTTAATTGACTTTGTCTGGAAAAGACTTGTGGCCTAGCAGGAATAAAGGGTGACCCCCCCCTCAGGCCATATACAGAGTTAAAGAACTAACGTGGTGACTCCCACGATTGGGTGCATCACACTACCTTGGGAGACTTTGCATTATTACTTCAAATTACCATTTGTGATCACTGTTACTATTCCCTTGTTTAGAACACCTGTTACATATATATATATAAGCTGTTTATATCCATCCCTGACTGTCCTCGCCTTGTGTCTCTGTGCATTGCTTTCCGGCACCTGCATTACACATTATCCTCCAGTTCTGTCATTTTCCAGAACTGCAATCTCCCTGGAGTGCCCAAAAGTACAAGGTATTCAGTGCTCAGAGACATGGCCAAGCAAAGGGAAGCTCAAACCCGACCACCACTGAATGAGACACATTACTTGAAATGTCAGGACTGGGCCAAGAAATATCTGAAGATGTATTTTTCAAAGGTTTTATGGACTGATAAGTTGAGAATGACGGACAAGATGAAAGAGACCTTTACTTCGACTCAGATGACAGCAAAGTGAAGATGGGGGTACTATTATGGGCTAGTATTATTTAAAATGAGTTTGTTGGACATTATTGGGTTGAAGATGGACTCAAAATCAACACTCAAACCTATTGCCAGTTTTTAGAAGAAACTTTCTTTAAGTCATGGTACAGGAAATGTCTGCATCTTTCAAGAAAACAATGATATTTCTGCAGGACATGCTTAACTGCATGCATCAAAGTACTCCACTGTTTGGCTAGCAAGTAAAAGTCTTTAAGATGAAAGAATAATGACATGGCCCCCTTCCTCACCTGACCAAAACCCTATTTAGTACTTGTTGGCCCTTTTTATACTGAAGATATACAGTGAAGGAGAACAGTAAACCTCTCTGAATAGTGTCTGGGAGACTGTGGTTGGTGCTGCCCAAAAAGTTGATCATCAACAGATTAAGAAACTGATAGACTTCACGGATGGAAGGCTAATAACTGTTCTTGAAAAGAAGGAGGGCTATATTGGTCACTGATATTTTTGTGAAATGTCAGAAATGTATTTTTGTACATTTTGAGTTGTTTTGTTATTATTCTCACTTTAATAGATGAAAATAAATGATTGAGATTGGAAAATTTATGTTTTTCACTTAGTTGCATAATAATTTTACACACTAACAGTTGCCCAATAATTATGCACACATAGATATTATCCTAAGGGTTCATGCAGATGACCGTATAATTTGGATGTCAAACAAAGAAAGTGAAACAGCTCGTCACTATCAATTGAACATGGGTGGGGTTCTCTATGTTGCGTTTAACACTAGAACTACTGATGGAGTCATTTTGACTCCTTTCGTTTATTATTTCTCTTCTGTGACTACATTTTTCAGAATTCCGGCTTGAAACTCGGTGACTTTTCCTCAAATATGATGTGAAAAAAGATTTTGTGAGAATAAATAATTTTGGTGAAAAATTTGCGCGTTTTTTTCAAAATTTACCAAGAACTACTGAAGGGAGTCATTTTGACTCCCTACTATATTTTGAGGTCCTTTTGTCACTAAATGTTGCTATAAAGTTTTGTGCATAATTTTTTCACTCTGTCTTATTTACCCTGATGTTCATATAGATGTAGTTCAATTTACATGTCAACTTTTCACATTTTCCTTGTGTTTTACCTGCTTGTATTACTGTGTAATGCTGAACAAAATAGCTTGTTTACTCTAGGCTCTTATCTTATGCTAATGAAGGGTGGTGTTTTTCTAAGGTCCTAGCAGGAGACAGTATTCTGGATAGTAACTTTACTTTCAGTTCAGCTGAAGAGACAAAGAGAACAGACGCAGACATACGAGCTCTGAAGACTCATACAGGTATGAATTGTTATGAAATAGTTTAGCTGTCTGTCAACTGATTCAGCCCACCTACTTTTGAAGGTGGCAGAACAGTTATTATTTCTTTTAGTTTTCATTTCATTTCTATTTTTCAGCAGGGAACTATATAGAATTATGGAATTTGTGAGGAATATGGAGAGAAGACGTTTGATAAAGCCTCAGGATATTCTGGCTACTTTGCAATCCATACCGGAGGATGAATCGGAATCCGAATTGCAGGAACATGTATTTGATTCTGACAGTGATGAAGATTTCATTCCTCAGAACATATCAAGTGAATCTGAAGACTCAGAAGGAACAAATCCAGAAGGTAAGTAGTTATGTGTATTTATTTGTTCTTCCACACACTGAGTTAGGGCCTGTGCACACTAGCAGAATTCTGGCTGAATAGCCATCTGGATATTCTTGCCGCAATACAGGCCGTACCTGCCCGCTCATGCCTGAAGCTTCGCTCCGAACCCCGGGCTGGAGCCGCTGTCAGGGACAGAGCAGCGCTTGCTTACGCGCGAGCACGGCTCCGTCCCAGACAGCGGCTCCAGCCCGGGGTTCGGAGCGGAGCTTCAGGTATGAAACTCCGCTCTGTACCTGAGCGGGCAGGTACGGGCCGGATTGTGGTGAGAATATCCGGTCGGATATTCCGCCGCTAATCCAGCCAGTGTGCACGGACCCTTACAAAACAAAAATTCTAAATATTCATCAACTTTTTTACAGATATTCCAAGCACATCAACTGGGGATCGGGCTCATGCAGTTATGTTGCCTCGTGACCATCCTCCTGGTCGTGGACAGAAAAAATCAGCAAAACGTCCCAGAAATGAAAGAACAACAGATAACGATGGCGGCGAAGGTAATGCAACAACAAACACCAGAGAAGGCGAATCTGAAGGAATACTAGTTTCAGCGGATGGTATTCAATGGAAACCTGTTGAAATTGGAGAACACTTGCCTGGTAGGCGTGACAGCCAAAATATTCTTCGAGAAGCACCTGGCCCTACAGGATACGCCAGAAGAAATATCATTATCGATAGTCCTTTGAGCGCATGGCGTTTATTTTTTGATTCATATATATTGACACATATAAAGAACTGTACGCTTGCAGAAGCATGCAGGAACAATAATTTACAGTTTACTCTATCTGATGAGGAGCTAGATGCATTCATTGCGATATTCTATGCTCGTGGAATATCTGGCACGAACCGTCACTCGATTAGCAGTATTTGGTGTAATGACTGGGGAATACCGTTTTGCAAAGCGACAATGTCTAGGGACCGCTTTGTTGAAATTATGAGGTTTCTCAGATTTGATGAGAAATCTACTCGATCGGAGAGACTGCAAACGGACAAGTTTGCTCTATTTTCTACTGTGTGGGACAGGTTTATTGAAAATTGTATTGCGTGTTACAAACCTGGCCCATACATAACGGTGGTTGAGCAACTTTTCCAAGCAAAACTAGGTGTCCATTCACGCAGTACATGCCTTCCAAACCAGATAAATATGGCCACAAATATTGGCTAGCTGTTGATAAGAGGAGCAAATATCTGGCAAATGGCTTCCCTTATCTAGGCAAAGATGACACACGCCGTGTTGAGGACCGTTTAGCTGACCATGTGGTAATGAAGTTATTGGACCTGTTTTTGAAAAAAGGTCGCAATGTTACAACCGATAATTATTTTACTTCAGTAAAATTAGCTAAACAGCTAAAAAGCAAAGGAACAACCATCGTGGGAACACTGAACAAGATAAGGCGAGAAGTGCCTAAAGAAATAAAATCCTTGAAAGAGGAATTGTACAACACTAAAGTGTTTAGAAATGAAGACAATTTTACACTTACAGTATATCAAGGAAAGCCCAACAAAAATGTTGTCATTTTGAGTTCCGTCCATCCAGATGTTGTTGTTGCGTCTGATTCCGCTAAAAAAACTCCAGAAACGGTAAAGTTTTACAATGAAACAAAATATGGAGTAGATGTAGTGGATCAGATGGCACGAAAATATACCACACGAACATGCACAAGGAGATGGCCTGTTCATGCATTTGAAAATGCCTTAGACTTTGCGGGTATAAATGCATGGATAATATTCAAGGAGATTATCCACCAAAAAATGTCACGCAAGGCATTTTTGCAAACGCTTGTGAGAGAGTTGAGTGGTCCTTATGTCACAGATAGGGAAAAGGGTTCCACGTCCCAAGTTTCTACATGCTCAGAAGTGATGGTTCAAACAAAATTTTGCCAGATCAAAGAAAAGTGCAAGAAAAATAGATCTGTCGGAAATTGTAAGACTTGTGGTAAGTCTTTGTGTGGGCAATGTACTGCCATAAATCAAAGGCAATGCCTAAAATGCGAAACACCAAATGTTTAGAAGGTGAATTCTGCGCCATATTTTCATTTTTATGCTCCTCCACCTACATTTTCTCTGCTTTTTGTTCTTCAGTTGTTGTTTATATGTGTGCACTTGAATAAAAAAAAATGTTTGAAAAACGTCTATTATAATTATTGTTATTTTCTGTAGAAAAATAAGAAAAGCAGAAAAAAAACAATCAAAAGCATTACTGTTAGATCTCACAATAATAATACATTACAAAAAATATAATTATTAATAAATAACCACAAATGAAACTCTAAAAATAAACGAAAACAAGCAAGGAGTCAAAATGACTCCTTTCAGTAGTTCTAGGCGGGGTCACGAGTCCAGTAGTCCTAGTGTTAACTTCTGTGATCAAAAGCAAAAAAAGGAAGAGGATGTGGTGGTGCTCAGCTTTATAAACCCCCAGATGGGTGGAAGAAAACAGTATCAGGTTCAGTCAAAAAAGAAAATTGTCACTCACCCAATAAAATACCTTCTTTATTAAAGTCCTGATCAGACCCATAGAAGCATTCTCATACGCGAAACGACCATCATCTGACTAGCTCAAGTTGCATCTACTCTTCATCTACCTGCGTATATGTTCTAAAGGAGTTTAATAAAGAAGATATTTTATCCGGTGGGTTCCGCTTTTCTTTTTTCAATGAACTCAACCATATAACTTGGACGAGAGCTATACTTGGTTTTGACGGATAGAACCCATGCCCATATTATTTTATGAAGCAGTTCACATGTCCTTCTTTTTCCTTGGGCAGGGCGGTCACAGGAAAAAAATTGCAGCATGCATGATTTGCCTGCGATATAAGCTGCCCATTCAACTCTAAGGGTCTATGGAAAAAAATTGGACTGCACTTGGGTGATTTTCTCGGATGTCGAGAAAACAGTTGTATGCACCTGCCCTTGAAAGACAGGAAGAAAGCAGAGCATATCATGGAAGATATGTCAGATCACTTGTCTCAGTCACTGCAGGATGATGTAGCCTCTGACAATGACCCCTTCAAATTGAGTCAGTGCTCCTCTTAGTCCAGCAATGCTGAGGCTGGTAAATGAAGGGGAGGAAATCTGTCTTTGTCCCATCAGCAATGCCCCCTTACGGCTCCTCCCAGCACACCCATTAGTGTATGGAATGCAGTCAGCATGTAATCTCATTCCAGGAGACTGAACTGTGGTATAGCCCTTGATAAATGGCTAAAACTATTTAAAGGGACTGGTCACTTCCTGGATAATTCCTTTTTAAATTATGTAATCCCCATTGGAAAATAAAAACACCATCGGTAATGGGTTTGTCAGTGCTTGGGTGACATTGTTATGTCACGTGGGTAGCTGCACTCTCACTTCTTCAGCTTATATTCATTCAAGGGAAGTGAGAGTATAGCAGCCTTTTAGGAACTGTTGATTAGCTGCAGTGCTCATGTGGCATAACAATGTCATGCAAACTCCAACAGACCTTGTGCTGACATTGCTGGAACAGCACTGGTGCGGGAGATGAATGTATGTTATTTTTATTTTAAAATGCGGACCACAGCATTTATCTCCTTATCGACATATGACGTACTGGTACATCACATGCTATCTCCCTGACTTTGATGCATTCTCACACCCTGAGCCCATATGTAACCCAACACATAACGGCTGTCCTACGGGTCTGTTAAATACAGCAATAAGTAAAAGAAAAATGTTTTTAAAAAAAAAAAAAAAAAAACGCAAGTTCAAATCACGCCTTATTTGCCTCATTAAAAATAAAACAATTTAAAAAAAATAAAAAATACACTTATTTGATATCACTTCATTTGTAAAAGTCCAATCTATCAAAATATAAAATACTAGATAGTGGCCCGATTCTAACGCATCGGGTATTCTAGAATATGTATGCAGCCGACCGGGCGCAATCAGCAGAACGTTGTTTAAATTTGGCGCCAAAATCGCTGATTGGTCGCGGCCGGAAACCGCGACCAATCAGCAAAATGGTGTTTAAGTTTGGCGCCAATATCGCTGATTGGTCGCGGGCGGCGGTCGCGACCAATCAGCAGAGCGGTGTTTAAATTTGGCGCCAATATCGCCGATAGGTCGCGGCTGGCGGTCGCGACCAATCAGCAGAGCGATGTTTAAATTTGGCGCCAATCTCACTGATTGGTCGCGGTCGGCCGGCGGCCGCGACTAATCAGCAGAGCGTTGTTTAAATTTGGCGCCAATCTCACTGATTGGTCGCGGTCGGCCGGCGGCCGCGACTAATCAGCAGAGCGTTGTTTAAATTTGGCGCCAATGTCGCTGATTGGTCGCGGTCGGCCGCGACCAATCAGCCGAGCGTTGTTTAAATTTGGCGCCAATCTCGCTGATTGGTTGCGATCGGCCGCGACCAATCAGCAGAGCGTTGTTTAAATTTGGCGCCAATCTCGCTGATTGGTCGCGGTCGGCTGGCGGCCGCAACCAATCAGCAGAGTGTTGTTTAAATTTGGTGCCAATCTCGCTGATTGGTTGCGGTCGGCCGCGACCAATCAGCAGAGCGTTGTTTAAAATTGGCGCAAATCTCGCTGATTGGTTGCGGTCGGCCGCGACCAATCAGCAGAGCGTTGTTTAAATTTGGCGCCAATCTCGCTGATTGGTTGCGGTCGGCCGCGACCAATCAGCTGAGCGTTGTTTAAATTTGGCGCCAATCTCGCTGATTGGTCACGGTCGGCCGGCGGCCATGACCAATCAGCAGAGTGTTGTTTTAATTTGGCGCCAATCTTGATGATTGGTCACGGTCGGCCGCGACCAATCAGCAGAGCGTTGTTTAAAATTGGCGCCTATCTCGCTGATTGGTTGCGGTCGGCCGTTACCAATCAGCAGAGCGTTTATAAACCAATAAAGAGTGTCCCGAATCTCTAACATAAACAACAATGTGTCTCAAAGAGCAGGGAATTGAATAAACTGTGGAGTCAGTTTATGCAAAAGTGATACATTTTATTTTAATAATACATAATCACAAAAACAAAAAAGCAATGTCAAAAACAGGTTTGGAAGAAGAAGAACTGTAAAATGGTAAGATGGAGGGTGATGAGATCTCTTATGTACCCAAAGGATCAAAGAGACACAATGAGTCCCTGCCACCGGAGACAGAGCATTTAAGGTGTAAATGCGGGGCATAAATCAAACTACGTTATAATCACACGGCTAGTATATCATGCCAAAAAGTGAACATGATACAAAAAATATATATAAGAGTATGATGCATAGCCGAATATGTAAGACCAAATAGAGCCCCTCTATTGTTAGAAATGCGGAACCAGCCAAAATGATAAATTGCCGGCATTACCTTGAGTCATGGTGTTCCGATGGAAAAGGAAACCCACGTGCAGCCTCGACGCGCGTTTCGCCTCCCGGCTTCGTCAGGAGGCGTCTTCAGAGCAGAGCCTCCTCCCTCTCCCTGCATTCTAAATACAAAATTACTATCGATTGCAGAATTAAGAAGGCTAAAATGCTCGAGGGGGAGGGAAGGCACTGAAAACCCAGGCTCGGCTTATACACACGTACGTCATGGTGATTGTTTGCAGCACAAGAGCTGTGCTCGCATGATCGCCGCCAGAACTCAGCTTACGTGATAGCCAAGCACCAGCTCTCACAACCGGGAGCTGTTTAACCCCCTAAATGCCACGGTTTATATCAATTGCAATATTTAGCAGACTGGGAGAAGGAGGGGGCTCCCTCTCCCCTCCAATCGATGTCCGTTCGATCGTCATCAAGGCACCCTCCGGGTCTGCAAGCCTGTTATATCATGCTGAGAACATTGTCTAAGAGGCTTCTGTCAGTGTAACAGTGAGACGTATAAAGCATTGCAATGCATCATCATACCAGATATCAGAGTGATAAAAGTTAAAGTCCCACCCATAGAGGGACTAAATAAAAAAGTAAAACAAAATTAAAAAAATTATAAAATTATTTTAAAAAAAAATCACAAAATGATAACAAAAATGAAAGAAAAACCCATAAATATTTATTTTTATGTAAAACTAAAAATAAACAAAAACTTTGCTATTGTCGTGTCCAGAATGACCTAATGTAATGATCAGAATAGAAAGTGATCAAAAAATGTTAAGTGCCTGAAAATGGTACCAAAAAACGTCAACTTGTCTTGCAAAGAACAAGCCCTTACATGACTCTGTTGGCCGAAATATGGAAAAATTATAGCTCTCAAAATAAGGTGATGCCAAAGCTTATTTTTGAAAAAAATGCATCTTTTAGTGTATGAAAGTTGCCAAACATAATAATCCAATATAAACCTGGTATCGCTGTAATCAAACCGAACCAAAGAATAAAGTTGTCTAATCATTTATACTGCACGAGGAATGGCATAAAAAATAAAATTCTTAACCTGCTGTTTATTTGTTCATTTTGCCTCTTCAAGTATTGCAAGTAAGCTTGACTCAATGCTGAGCGCTTACATTGGGGTTTCCTTGTAAATATCTGAAAAACGTGATTTAGATGAAACCCCCGGCGGAAGATTCCCTATTATGAGGCAGATGGAGACACTGTGAACGCTGTCTGGCCAATGTGTTTGGTGATGTCCATCTTTTTAAATGTACTTTAAATGGCCACAGCTTTGAGCACCTTTGAAAAGAATAAATAACCAAAACCAAAAATGCTTCTCCACACCTTGGGCTATGTTCACACATAGCGTTTTTGATGCATTTTTGCACTTTTGCATTGCTTTCAAAGGTGAAAAATTAATTCACCGGTAAATGTAATTTTAACATTTTACTAACTTTTCTGGCCATGTGGTGTGTGAGACATGATCAGGCACATCCTGCTTCATTTATGAAGGAGGGACTGTGAAAGTCACAAAGTCTATTTTTACAAGGCCATTGAGCGGCCTTTACTATTGTTAGGGGGCCATCAGTCGTTCCTCTCTATTGTTAGAGGGCCATCATCCGGCTATGCTATGTTGTTCCCATTATTAAGGAGTGGGTCTCCTATACTGTTTTTGCATATGCAGTGACTGCAAGAGCTGCCAAAAATTAGGACGTACTCCAATATCCCTTTGAAGAGACGTAGAGGAGGGCCTCATTAAAAACGTGTTCCCATTATTAAGGATTGGGTCTCTTATAGTTGTAATACCCATGCAGTGACTGAAAGGGCTGCCAAAAAATGGGACGTACTCTAATACCCCTTTGAAGAGACATAGAGGAGGGCCTTAGTAAAAAAATGTTCCCATTATTAAGGAGAGGGTCTCCTATGCTGTTATTGCGTATGCAGTGACTGCAAGGGCTGCCAAAAATTTGGACGCACTCTAATACCCCTTTGAATAGACTTAGCAGAAGACCTCATAAAAAAAAATTGTTCCCATTATTAAGGAGTGGGTCTCCTATAGTGGTAATGCCCATGCAGTGACTGCAAGGGCTGCCAAAATATTGGACGCACTCCAATACCCCCTTGAAGAGACATAGAGGAGGTCCTCATTAAAAAAATTGTTACCATTGTTAATTAGTAGGTCTCTTATACTGGTAATGTGCAGGGGATGAAAAACATTTATCCCAGGGGGGTATACATGAACATACTGTAGAACAAACAGAATGTTAGAGGTAGGCGTTTCCAAAAATTTCCTACGGACACCATAAACACCCTTGAAAATAAATATGTGGGTGTTGCATCACGGTCACTCTGGTGACCCAGCTTGGATACCCAATTCTTACAAGGCACAGAGGAATCACGGAGGACATTGGTATGGTTGACAAGGTACTCCATCAGCATCTTCCAAAACTTTTCCCTCCTTGATAGAGTACTCTGCGCATCAGGGCCTGGGCCCTGGGAGGGTCTAAGAAATCGGTCTCACACCTTTGACACTGTTTCCCAGCCTCTACTACATCATATTTTTCCCTCCATCACCTGTACTCCTTGGCTGTCTGTGACCTCTGCCACCAGCGTTTTCAGATGGGAATTTTTTTAATAATTCCTCATCAAGGGCCTTCTGGTACTGCAACATTTTATTAGTCCTCTCTGTCACGGGAAGTAGATATAGAAAGTTCTCCTTTTAGCGTGGGTCTAGAAATATTATCAACCAGTAAATACTGTTGGCCAAAATGTGTACAAGGCGAGGGTAACGGAAAAGGCAGCACAACATAAGTCAGCCAAGTGTGCCAGACTGCCAACAGCCAAGTCTTCCATGTCCTGACCAAGAGGACGACTGTTCATGCTCTCCCCCTCCTCACCCTCCTCCTGATCCTCCTCCTCATTCTCCCTCTCCTCAGCCATTCATGCTGAACAGACGGTATGATTGTTGTGTGGGTAGTACCATCTGTAGCCCAAGAAAACAGCTCCTGTTATTCCTCCACCTCGTCTTTCTCCTCATTATCACCCAATCTGCGTTGAGATTAGGCTGGTCTGTGTGGCATCTCCCTGTATGGTTCCTTGCTTCATCTCGTTGTGCTCCGCCTGCAATGCCTCCTTTTTAATTGTGAGCAGTGAGCTTTTCAGTAGACAGCGAATTGGGATGGTGATGCTAATTATGGCATCATCGCCGCTCACCATCTTGGTGGAGTCCTCAAAATTTTGAAGGACGGCACAGATGTCAGACATTCATGCCCAAGCTGTTATGTGTGGAGACTGACCTGAATACTGACTGCCATTTTGAAGCTAGTACTCAACAACTGCCTGCTGCTCACAAATCCTTCCCAACATATGCAATGTTGAGTTCCAATGTGTGGTGACATCACACACCAGTTGGTGAGCTGGAAGCATGGCGAGGGCGGCAAGAGCTGTACTTGACTTTCAAAAAAGGGGAACAAACGCTGCTTATTTTCACAAGCAGATCAGGCAGATCCGGGTTGGTTTTGAGAAACCGCTGAACCACTAGGTTGAGCACATGGGCCAGGCATTGTATGTGTGCGAGCTCGCCTAGCTTCATAGCCGCCATCAGGTTCCGGCCATTGTCACACTCGACCATGCCTAGCTATAGGTTCAGCAGTGAAAGACACAGATCTGCCGGCTCTGTTACAACTGCCAACAACTTTGCAGTGGTCTACGGTTTGTACCCTGAGCATATTAGCTTCAGCACAACCTGTTGCCACTTGGCCGAGGCAGTGCTGCAGAGACTGAAGAGGAGGAGGAGGTGCAGGAACTGTAGAATGTGGGGGAGACCCTGATAGACCTAAGGCCCACAATCCTCGGTGTCAGGAGGACGTGTTCCGTTCCAGGGTCCGACTGGGTCCTGGCTTCCACTATATTAACCCAGTGTGCCGTTAGCGAGATGTACGGTCCCTGGTCACAAGCACTTGTCCATGTGTCCGTGGTTAGGTGGACCTTTACAGTAACTCCGTTGTTGAAGTCACGGGTAATGTTCTGGGACACGTGCTTGTGTAAGGCGGGGTCACCACATTGGAAGAAATAGTGGCGGCTGGGGACAGAGTACTGAGGAACGGCCGCCGCCATGAGGTTGCCGAAAGATTCTGTCTCCATGAACCTAAAAGGCAACATTTCTAAAGTAAGTAGTTTATAAATGTGGTAGTTTAGCACTGTAGACTGTGGGTGATTGACTGCGTATTTGCACTTGTGTTCAAAGGACTGGGGTAGGGACAACTGAACGCTGTGCTGGGACAAGGATGTGGATGTGGCTGCTGAGGGTGGTGGTTGCGAGTGTGCATTGACAGGTGCAGGATGGGCGCCATGGACAGGGGATTGGCTTGCATGCACAACAGTGGAACAGGCATTGGTGTCTTCCGCAGACACTGATTGAGAACCCAGGCATTCAGCCCACCTAGTCGTGCCTGAGCATGCTGGTGGTGGTCAGGCTGGTAGTTTTTCTGCCTATACTGATGCTGGCATGGCAGATGTTGCAATGGCCTTTTTGGGGTTATCCGGACTTTCTTTAAAAAAGAGCCAGACTCTGGAAAACCTAAGAATTGGACTGGCAACTTCCCTCGTGTTGGTGTTCTGGGCAACAGTTGCCTGCCTTGTGACTGTGGCCACACCACTGCTTGTTCCTGCCTGTTGTTATGCCATGCCTCCCTTGCTCTCAGTACTGCTGTCCTCACTATGCATGTTACCTTGCCAGGTTGGGTCAGTGACTTCATTGTCTGTTAGGCATCAGGCATTTTCTGGATCTGAAATGGGTTCAGAATCATCAGTGGATTCTGTGGTCCCCCATTCTGGTCCAGCTGGGGCAGATGCTGCTCAGCATCATCATCAGTCCCAATGCCTAGCTGGTGCACGAGATGTACAAGTTGTCTCTTGGGTCTTTGTTCCTAGCAACATGAAGCATAGGTTGCGGAGGGAAACAGGGCTGGTACAGCCTAAGTCCAGGATACATTACACTGAGCATGCCCGTGACATGGCGGACCGTGATTGGTGGTTTGGGAGTCAGCTGATCCGGTGACCTGGCACAGCCTGATTTGTTGCGGGTGACGTCACCAATAATGCGATGGTGGGCAGGGCTTAATCTTTAAATAGCCCGCCCACAAACATGGCAGCACGCTCTGATCATAGCTTCTGACAGGCATGTTTAGCGGGGGATAGGCAGCTTTAGATGGAGGGAGGCAGGTAGCTTCGTCTGACAGTCTGGCTCGGACAAGGAGGTCGCTATACACCCCGAGCAGACTGCAGACTCCGTATTCCCGGCACCGCCTGTTAGCCACGTGGTGAGATACTCCTCAGTCTGGTAGCACGCCGGCTGGGAGCACGTATACGTCGGAGTGAATCACACACGCATCCTAGCGCCTGCTGCGCAGTCCCTGTGCAGTAAGCAGGGCTACGGATACATTATTTGTCGCATTTCTCGTGCAGTTAACAGAGTGCAAATCTCTATTCCCATTCCGCTGTGCAGTAACACAGAAGGGATTGTTATTTCAGTTGGTTGCTTTACCTTCTTACCCGGAAGGTGTTCGGCCGCAGTCCTTCAGGCTGACAACCAGCAACTGCAGCGCTATATACAGCAACTTGAGGCCAGATTTAGCATTATGGAACAAGTTGCCCCGGTGGCTGATATTACTGCAGTAGCTACCCAGGCAGCTTCTCAAGTGGCCAATCTGGTTAACACAGCTGCGGTGAATGCTGTGTCAGCTGCAGTCGCCCCATTACCCCGGTTTGCTCTCCCGGAAAAATTTTCTGGCGACAGCAGATCCTGCAGAGGTTTTATTAATCTGTGGTCCATTCAGTTGGAGATGATGGAGGCACGGTTCCCCTCCGAAAGGGCCAAAGTGGGTTTTGTCATCTCACAGGGCCTTGGAGTTGGCTACACCTCTGTGGGAGCGGAGTGACCCGGTAGTGGCTAATGCGGGTCTCTTTCTTACAGCCCTAAAAAATGTTTTCCTAGGTCCTCAGGTCACGCATGATACGGCTCTTAAGTTTCTTGCGTTGGTCCAGGGTTCGGTCACCGCCAGCCACTATGCCATCCAGTTCAGAACCTTAGCGGCTGAATTGGATTGGTCTGTGTGGTCTTTAATCCCGGTGTTCTGGAAGGGTCTGGCTGGGCATATTAAAAATGCTCTATCTACCAGAGAGATTCCAACCTCCCTGGAGGAGTTAATCTCTCTCGCTAACCGAATAGATTTGCGTCATGCAGAACACAAGTTAGAGCTGGAGGTCCCCAGACCTCAGTGTCGGTTGGCACCATCCTTCTCTAGACCCATTTCCAAACCCGCGACTCCCGACCCGGAGCCTGAGGCTATGGATATATCCCGAACTGAGTCTAGCCCCTCTCATTCCCGACCTGCACATCTCTTGGAGTACCCCGTTAATAAGGGTTCCAAGCAGTCGGGAAAATGAGTGTGTCTAACCACCATTGGAGGTGTGTTAGATTCTGGGGCTTCTTCCTCCAAATTATTGTATAAGGTGACATTGTTATTCGGAGCAACTGCGGTTACTGCCAAGGTGTGGGTGGATTCTGGCGCCGATGGCAATTATTTGTCATCTTCGTTTGCCCAGAAGCATGCCATCCCTATAGAGTTACTGCCAAGACCAATGAACATTAGGGTAGTCAACGGTTCACTCCTGGACACGCAAATCACCCACCAGTCGATTCCCCTCACCATGTCATTTCCTCAGGGTCACCGGGAGGTTATCTCCTTTCTTATTATTCCAGGTGGATTAGATGAGGTGCTATTGGGTCTTCCCTGGCTACGTTGTCACACTCCACACATTGACTGGAATACGGGGAGAATTTCTTCCTGGAGTGAGAGTTGTGTGTCTCAGTGTATGGTTACAGCCACCCGGAGGGTAGTCTCTGAGCCTTCTACCGACTTGGCCGCTCTCCCTGTGCAATATCAGACTTTTGCGGATGTCTTTCCCAAAAAGGCTGCAGACACTTTACCTCGCCACCGACCGTATGGCTGCCCTATTGATTTGGCCCCCAGTACAGATACTCTGTCTGTCCCCGAGACCCAGGTCTTGTCAGATTATATCAAAAAGAACACTCGGGTAGACCTTTTGTCCCAGTCCATGGATACGGCTGAGGACGATGACGAGCCCAGGCTCACCGTTCCTTCGGGAAGTATGCGGAGGGTGGCTCCAGTGTCCTTAAACCAGGTTCCTTATGGGAGGTCATTTGTTCCCCCTAATCTACAAAATGAGGTGCTCTCCTGGGCACATGCCCCTAAGATTGGAGGTCATTTTGGGGTCAAACTTACCACAAAGTTTCTTCAACGGTCGTATTTGTGGTCCCGGTGGTGCCAGGACGTTAAGGAATATGTTCTAGCGTGTGTCTCCTGTGTGAGAGATAAATCATCCCGTCAAAGTCCGGCTGGTCTTCTCCACCTCTTAAACCCAGTAATGTACCATTTACAGTTACCACGACACCTGAGGAGTCATGACACTTTTCATGTGTCGCTTCTTAAGCCCGTTCGCCTGACAAAACTCGCTGAACCCCAACCTGCTACAGACAGCAGGGGTGATGATCTCGAGGGGCAGGCTATTATGGGGTCTAAGATGGTTCGTTGAAAAAAATGTTGCCTAGTACACTGGAGGGGCCATGGATCTGAGGATCGTTCCTGGGAACCGGTGGACCACATTCATGCTTCCCTGCTCATTGAGGAATATGAGCATCAAGTGGAGGGGGATGTTAGAAAGGGGGGATAATGTTAGGCGTCGGGCGTTTTCTGGATCCAAAATGGGTTCAGAATCATCAATGGATTCTGTGGTCCCCCATTCTGGTCCAACCAGGCCAGATGCTGCTCAGCATTATCATCAGTCCCAACGCCTAGCTGGTGCACGAGATGTACAAGTTGTTGCTTGGGTCTTTGTTCCTAGCAACATGAAGCATAGGTTGCGGAGGGAAACAGGTCTGCTACAGCCTAAGTCCAGGATACATTGCACTGAGCATGCCCGTGACATGGCGGACCGTGATTGGTGGTTTGGGAGTCAGCTGATTGGTCGCGAGTGACGTCACCAATAATGCGACAGTGGGAAGGGCTTAATCTTTAAATAGCCCGCCCACAAACATGGCGGCACGCTCTGATCATTGAGCTGAGATGGTGTTATTGTGTGGACGCTTGGTTGTTTGGGCTCCACGTGTGCTATTGCTGTTATAGCTTCTGACAGGCAGGTTTAGCAGGGGATAGGCAGCCTTAGATGGAGGGAGGCAGGTAGCTTCGTCTGACAGTCTGGCTCCGACAAGGGGGTCACTTTACACCCCGAGCAGACTGCAGACTCCGTATTCCCGGCACCGCCTGTTAACCACGTGGAGAGATACTCTTCAGTCCGGTAGCACGCCAGCTGGGAGCATATATACGCTGGCGTGAATCACACACGCATCCTAGCGCCTGCTGGGTAGTCCCTGTGCAGTTAACAGGGCTACAGATACATTATTTGTCGCACATCTCTCGTGCAGTTAACGGAGATAGTGTGAATCCCTATTCCAGTTCCGGTGTGCAGTAACACAGAAAGGGATTGTTATTTCAGTTGGTTGTTTTACCTCCTTACCCGGAATGTGTTCGGCCGCAGTCCTCCAGGCTGCATCGCGGACCCCGGGTTCGGTTGCTTTCCATTATTAATAAAGTTGTTTGCAACCGTCCCCTTAACAGTCCACCATCTCATCTTCCACGTATGTACCTCCTGACTTGCTGGCAATTGTGTCTCATCATAATCATCCACCTCTTGTGACAGTACTTGCACTTTCCCACCATCGCCTTCGTGTGACCGTGGCTGATCAAATATTTGGGCATTGCTACATGCGATCTCCTCTTTCCCCATTTGAAGCGCGAGGCCCCAAATCTATAAATGGAAAAGTAAACAGCTCTTCGGAGTGTCCAAGTGTGGGATCACTTCTCCCCGGGCACTCGGCATGGTGGGAGGAAGGAGAATCAGGGTGAGGAATATGTGGTCCAGACTCATGGCTACTGAGACTGGACCATGTGGAAGACAGGGTGAAAATGGTGGCAAACTGACTGGAAGTATTATCTGCTTTCCAACCAACAACCTTTTCACACAGCTTTTGTTTGAATATTTGTGTTCTGCGGCCCCCTAGAAATTGGGACAGGAAGTGTGAATAGTTTTGAACAACACACAACTGGCAGACTTTAAATGGAGCATAATATCTGTCATGATCCCAAAAAATTCTGGATTATTAGCGCAGAAATATCTGATCCCATCTGATGACCACGGTTTTAGGCAGTGGCGTTAGAAATATGGTATTGTGTGAATAAGTTCAAAAACACACCAACTGGTAGACTTTAACTGGAGTGTAATATATGGCATGCTCCAAAAAATGTCACGATTATTACCACAGTAATATGGGATCACGTTTGATGACCACGGTTTTAGGAAGTGGCCTATTAGTATGATATTTGTCAGCGACCAAGTGTGAATGGGTTTGAACAACAGACAACTGGCAGACTTTAACTGGAGTGTAATATTTGGTACGCTCCAAAAAATGTCACGATTATTACGGCAGTAATATTGGATCAAGTCTGATGATGGACAAGTTTCTCTGCTTCCACAATACAGCAATGTGAATAAAATAAAAAAAATCTGCCTGTATTCTGCTAACAAGCAAATGGACCAGTAAAATGGTGTACTGTATTGCTTTTTAAGCAAATAATCAGAGCAAAAAAAAATTAGCTCTGATATTAAGGGCGATGGATTTCAGTAACAATAGCAGACAGAATGTGCAATGGACCCTATTCTGCTGTATACAGTGCCCAAAAACTCTGCCTTCCTAACTCCTGCTATCACCATTAATAAATACAGTTCAGACCAAAAGTTTGGACACACCTTCTCATTTAAAGATTTTTCTGTATTTTCATGACTGAAAATTGTACATTCACACTGAAGGCATCAAAACTATGAATTAACACATGTGGAATTATATACTTAACAAAAAAGTGTGAAACAACTGAAAATATGTCTTATATTCTAGGTTCTTCAAAGTAGCCACCTTTTGCTTTGATGACTGCTTTGCACACTCTTGGCATTCTCTTGATGAGCTTCAAGAGGTAGTCACCGGAAATGGTTTTCACTTCACAGGTGTGCCCTGTCAGGTATAGGGTTGGGACCATCGGTTGTGTTGTGCAGAAGTTAGGTGGATACACAGCTGATAGTCCTACTCAATAGACTGTTAGAATTTGTATTATGGCAAGAAAAAAGCAGCTAAGTAAAGAACAACGAGTGGCCATCATTACTTTAAGAAATGAAGGTCAGTCAGTGCTAAAAATTGGGCAAACTTTGATTGTGTCCCCAAGTGCAGTTGCAAAAACCATCAAGCGCTACAAAGAAACTGGCTCACATGAGGACTGCCCCAGGAAAGGAAGACCAAGAGTCACCTCTGCTTCTGAGAATAAGTTTATCCGAGTCACCAGCCCCCGAAATCGCAGGTTAACAGCAGCTCAGATTAGAGAACTGGTCAATGCCACACAGAGTTCTAGCAGCAAACATATCTCTATAAGAACTGTTAAGAGGAGACTTTGTGCAGCAGGCATTCATGGTAAAATAGCTGTCTGGAAACCACTGCTAAAGACAGGCAACAAGCAGAAGAAACTTGTTTGGGCTAAAGAACACAAGGAATGGACATTAGACCAGTGGAAATCTGTGCTTTGGTCTGATGAGTCCAAATTTGAGATCTTTGGTTCCAAGCACTGTGTCTTTGTGCGACGCAGAAAAGGTGAACGGATGGACTCTACTTGCCTAGTTCCCACCGTGAAGCATGGAGGAGGAGGTGTGATGGTGTGGGGGTGCTTTGCTGGTGACACTGTTGGGGATTTATTCAAAATTGAAGGAATACTGAACCAGCATGGCTACCACAGCATCTTGCAGCAGCATACTATTCCATCCGGTTTGCGTTTAGTTGGACCATCATTTATTTTTCAACAGGACAATGACCCAAACACACCTCCAGGCTGTGTAAGGGCTATTTGACCAAGAAGGAGAGTAATGGGGTGCTACGCCAGATGACCTGGCCTCCACAGTCACCAGACCTGAACCCAATCGAGATGGTTTGGGGTGAGCTGGACTACAGAGTGAAGGCAAAAGGGCCAACAAGTGCTAAGCATCTCTGGGAACTCCTTCAAGATTGTTGGAAGATCATTTTCGGTGACTGCCTCTTGAAGCTCATCAAGAGAATGCCAAGAGTGTGCAAAGCAGTCATCAATGCAAAAGGTGGCTACTTTGAAGAACCTAGAATATAAGACATATTTTCAGTTGTTTCACACTTTTTTGTTAAGTATATAATTCCACATGTGTTAATTCATAGTTTTGATGCCTTCAGTGTGAATGTACAATTTTCAAAGTCATGAAAATACAGAAAAATCTTTAAATGAGAAGGTGTGTCCAAACTTTTGATCTGTACTGTTTATGTCTCAGAATTAGTCCTTAGAAGAACTGTTAGTTTAGATGTATATTGCTGTGGAATACCTGACTAAATCAACCGCCAATCAATTCTCTCCCTCAATCAGCTGCAGCTCTCCCTACTCTGCTTGTCTGAAGGGTAGACTATGACAGGCATAGGGTCACCGGGTCTGATACAGGCCCGATGGCGCTGTGCGGCCAGCCAATCACTTTAATGTCACAACCAATGTGGCTGCGGCATTACAGTGAGTGGTAGGCAATCCTCTCATGTTTATCCGCTGTTAAAACAGCGGCAAACATGCGCGGCGGGGACTCGAGCTCCCGCCCGAGGATCCCGGAAGTACTTGCCAAGCACCGAGCATCTCGAGCAAGGAGATGCTCGGGTGATTACCAAGCAGTTGCGAGCACACTCGTTCATCACTAGTGAGGATACAGTAGGTGAGGGTAGAGCTGGTCGTGCAGCGATGTGGTGGAGCGAGTGTTACTGCAAGTTGTCGGCGAGAGTCTGATATGTGTGGGTAGAGAGTTCTAGAGTATAGGGGATGCACGGGAGACATCTTGTATGAGATTGTGAGAAGTGAAGATAAGAGGGGAGATTAATTAATTGAAAGGTGTAGTTTGCAAAATGAGGTTTAAGGGGGAATTCTACTGTTTTGGCACCTCAGCGACTCTTCCAGTGAGTCATGGCACCCGCAAACCATAACAGTAAAATCTGCACTATAATATGACACTCCTTCCCTTCTGAGCTTTGCACAGTGCCTGAAAAGTATTTCACAATTAAACGTAAGGAGAAATTGCACAAGAAACTGAGAGGTCCATTTTATCCTATTAGCCTTTATAAAAATGTAAAATTGGGAACATTTTAGTGGTAAAAATGTAATTATTAATTTTCCCCCTCCCAATGGTATAAAATTTTGTGAGGCACATGTGGGGCAACATGCCCACTGCACTCCTAGATGAATTCTTTCTGGGATGAAAGGGAGGGGTTCCACTGTTCTGACACCTCAGGGGCTCTGCCAATGTGACATGGTACCCTCAAACCATTCCAGCAACATCTCAACTCCAATATGGAGCTTCTTCCTTTCTGAGCTTTGCACTGCACCTCGAAAGTAGTTTTTGACCACATATTGGGTATTGGTACAAATTGCAACACAAATTGTACCAATTTACTTCTATTATACCTTTAAAAAATGAAAAACTTGGGTCATCATTTTAGTGGAAAAAAAGGTAATTTTCCATTGACTTAGCCCAATGTTATACAATTCAGTGAATCGCCTGAGGCTTAAAAATGCTCACTACATCCCATAGATAAATTCCTCAAGATGTGTAGTTTCCAAAATGGGGTCACTTGTAGGTGTTTCTGCTTTTTTGGCATGTTAATGGCTCTTCAAATGTGACATGGCATCCGTAATCTATTCCAACCAAAACTGCATTCCAGAATTCGATTGACGCTCTTTTCCTTCCAATCCCTGTCTTGTGCCCAAACAGTTGTTTTACACAACATACGGGGAGTCGATGTACTCAAGAGGAATTGCACAACAAATATTATGGTCCATTTGATTCTGTTAAGCATGTGAAAATGAAAAAATTTGGGGCTGAGCAACATTTTTGTAGGAAAAATATATTTTTTCAATTTAACAGCTCAATGTTATAAAATTCTGTGAAGCCTTGTGAATTTAAGGTGCTCAGCACACATCTAGATAAGTTCCTTGAGGGGTTTAGATTCCAAAATTGGGTCATTTGTGGGGGTTTCTACTTTTTAGGCACATCAGGCGCTCTGCAAATGCATCCCTTATCTATTCCAGTCAATTTTGCACTTCAAGAGTCAACTGGTGCTCCTTCCCTTCCGAGCCCTGGCTTGTGACCAAACAGTAGTTTTCCAACATATATGGGGCATTTGTTTACTCAGGAGAAATTGCACAACAAATTATATGGTTAATTTTCTTCTATAACCCTTGAAAATGAAAAATGTGAGGCTAAAGCAAAATTTTTGCAGGAAAAATGTATTTTTTCATTTTCACAGCTCTACGTTATAAAATGTGAAGCCCCTGTGAATTTAAGGTGCTCACCCTAAATCTAGACAAGTTCTTTGAGGTGTGTAATTTCCACAATGGGGTCACTTGTGGAGGTTTTCTCTGTTTAGGCACATAAGGGGGTCTGCAAACATGAAATGGCGTCTGCTACTGTACATGAATTGGGCAGCATGTATCAGGTGTCAACTTCACTTTAAATTGCCTGCATATTGCATGGAGTCCTGGTCCGGAGACCCTCATTATTCACACAATAGACCCCTCAGAAGTATGCAGCTAAGCAGAATGACGAGCACAGCTAAATAGCCTTGGTTTTATTGAATTTATTGATGACGGCGTGCGCTCTCAGACAGAAACTATTTGCTCCGGTCTCTTAAACTACTTACTTCATGGGGGTCTATTGTGTGATCAATGGTGCTCTCAGGAACCAGACAACCACCGATTTGAAGGCAAATCAGTGGTATTGCTCTGTTAAATCCGTGATATGCTGCCAATAACATGATTTTTTATACACACAGAACAATCTACTATTGATCATTCTGTGTATATGGGAAGTGCTGTCTGTTCGTCTAAACAAGCTACGATATGACTGTCGATCAGCTTTTATGTTTAACTGACGCAATCATCCTGTGTAAACGCACTTTTACATTTTGTCCAAATGGGAAAAATGGAGAATATGTAAATGCTACAGCTAATCAACAACCTCATATTAACTGTAAAAGTCCTTGTCATATGTTGATTCCAGCGAACCAACGAAGGACACAGTTGCAACTGTGATGGAGCAGGGCCAGTCTAGTAGATGAGTATAAGGGTTTTTTTTTTTAAATTCCCCTGGTCCTATTGACAATAACTTTAAAGGGAATCTGAATGTAGGATCAACCCTGCTAAGCTGTCTAAATGGGCATGTACCTGTAGATCATAGAGCGTTGAATAAAATAATACCTTGATATCTGTGATCTAATGTTTTATTCCTGAGAAAGCCATATTTTTCTTAATATGTAAATGATCTTTTAACCCTAGAACGCATGACCATAAAAATCTACTTTTTCACATACCTGGGGCCTTTTAGGCCCGTGTGCAAATAACATGGAATAACTCAAAAAAAATGACAAACAACTATATACCTGAGGAATACCTAGATTTACAAAATTCTAACTAAAGGAATCTTGCAGAAAATAGAAAACAATTAACAGGGCGGGCCTGCGAGGCCCCAGGTATGCGTTCTAGGGTTAAGATTTATGGGCCGGACACAGATCTCCCTGAAAATCAGATTCTAGAGCTTATTTTAAATGAACGGGGCAATAACAGTGTGAAAAATGTAGACCAGGAGGGCAGACTGTCAGTCATTACTAGAAATCAGCGAACCCGAATGTAAAAGTTCAGGGTTCGTACCGGACAGTTGGTGTCCGGTGCTAAACTTCGAACACGGACTTCTCCCGGAAGTCCGTTTTAATGTTCAGAGTTCCGGGGTAGGTCCGGAAGGAGAGAGAAAGGTCATGGCCCCACTATCAGTATTTTGTCAGTATTCGGTCAGTATTTTTTCTCAGGAGTGTGAGCCAAAACCAGGGGTGGGTAATAAATGCAGAATTAATGCACTTGTTTCTATTATACCTTTTCTCTGATTGTTCCTCATCTGGTTTTGGCTCCCAATCCTGAGAAAAAACACTGACCGAATGCTGACCAAATACTGATAGTGGGGCCGTGGCCAAAGAGAGAGAATTTTCCTGCTCCAAAGTTCAGGTCCCCATTGTTTTCAATGGGGCTCAGGTTTCGGTTCAAATTTCGGGTACAGTTCTGGTACTCAAACTTTGGACTAAAGTTCGGGTCAGGTACCAGAACCTGGATTTCAACAGGTCCACGCATCCCTAGTCATTAACTGTCTCACGCTAATAACAGCCCCTTTCATTTAAAATAAGCCCTGAAGGCAAATTCTCCATAAGATCTGTGCCAGTCCATAGATCTTAACAACTCAATTACATATTAAGAAAAATGTGGCTTTCTCTGGAATGAGAAATCGAAATGCAGATATTAAGGTATCATTTTATTCAACTATCTATGACTGCATGCTCATATACACAGCTTGGGAGGGTTGATCCTACTGACAGATTCCCTTTAAAAATGGAAGAAAACTCTTTACAGGGCCAGTGTTAGCATGTGGCTTTCCAAGACAAAAGGCTTACATTTTTTAGATTTAAATAAATTGCTTTTAGATTCAGGTATAGAGTTATATGCTCCATAATATGATTCATTTTAAATTGATGATGTGCTGTTTGGTTTACTTGTTATGTTACAAACTTCATAAATTAGTATTCTACTACTGTGTTTGTCATTTTGGTGAAAATGTGCGGCCTGTGCTTCTCCTCTGTGTCACTGGCAGAATTAGGCTTAAAGGGAACCTGTCATGTCCTATCTACTATGTAAACTGACCCCATAGCATGCACATTGCATCACTAACAAAGCAATAGGGGCAGTTTAGATAGTAGATAGGACATGAGAGGTTCCCTTTAAACTGGATTAAAACTTCACAACTATCGCAAAAGAACATTTCTAGGAACGCTTGCTTCCCAATAATCTTGCAGTGTAAACAGGTTGCCAATAATGAATTGACTGATCATTTTGCTTAAAAATCACTGTTCTCTGAAGCACATTGTCCTGTGTAGACATGTTCTGTGAAGAACAATAATAGACTATGCACACAGAATGATCTATCACTGATTGTTCTTTGCAAACCGGAAGCACGGTCTGCCTGTTTAAGCAGGATATTAAATGAGTAATCGGCATAAAGAGATTCTATGGTTTATATTCTATACGTTACTCTGAGAGATCTACATCCAACACCACAGTTTGGATGTTCATTGCTGTATATTAGTCGAGATTTACTGGACATGGCTGTTTTTTTATCCGTAGGTCTGGATACTGAACAATGGCTGACAGACACCAGGGATATCTTTTCAGAAAAAAAACACAAAAAAAGTATATTCCTACGCATAATGCTGCTTTTATGGAATTAACTAAAATTTATAAGGAGAAGATTTTATGGTGGTGAGAGGTGCAGAGTCTCGAAAATGACATAAAAAATGAAATTTTACTTCGTGGGCTTCACGTCACTCTTCTCACTGCATTACAGTGCAGAAGTTCACATTTAATGTCTACATAGAAAAGAGAGGCCACAATTAGTTCTCTCAAGTTCTTGCAGCTCCTTTTGGAAAAGGTGAAAAATAATCTATCTTTGCCTAATGATAAATTAAAAGAACAGATAGACCTGACAAAAAAATTAGAAAATGAGATAGACTTTTGAGAGTGCCCTTCAGAACATAATTGAAAGATTCCAATACCAGCTGAAGGAACATAAACACAAACTGTACCTAAAGGTTGTCCATGACTTTAAAGAGAATTAAGAATACCAAATACTGGGAGACAGAATAGAAAGAAAGGACTGGGAGACTGATATAACATCAACAGACATGGAACCTTCTGACACTGAGGCCCATAATAAGCCCTAGAGGGGGAAGCAGAGAGGTAGAGGAAGGGGCAGGTATAGTGGCGAATGCACTGGTGGCCCTACAACAAACTCTGTTTTTTAGATTGAATCTATCCCCTCTGGAATCGCAATTAATTGCCGAGAAGGAGAATATCACAACACAAATATTACATTTATCGGATAGGCCTTTAACTCCTTTATGACATCGCCATTTTCTGCTTTTTCATTTTTTGTTTTTTCCTCCCCTTCTTTCAAAAACAGAAATTTTTTTATTTTCTGTGAGGGCTTGTTTTTTGCCGGACGAATTGTACTTTTGGATGACACCTTTCATTCTATCACATAGTGCACTGGAAAACGGGAAAAAATTCTAAGTGCATTGAAATTGCAAAAAAAACCTGAAATTTAACAATTGTTTTTGTTTTTTTTGTTTACCATGTACACTATATGGTAAAATTGACCTGACAATTCTCAGTACAATTACACAGATGCCAAACATGTACAGTATAGTTTGCTTCATATTTCATAAGTAAGTTTTCATCATATGTCATATGTCGGATTAACGAGTAGTGAGATGATGATTCTCAGTGAAGGGTTATTATTTGTGCTGACCAGTAATTTTTGTTTGTTTGACAGGATTAAGGACTTGCAACTTTTCGCTAGGAAGGTGGAATGGCAGAAGTTTTTCACACAAAAGGATGAACGTCTGTGCACTGATTTGAATATCTACATGGATCTATTATCTGATGTAAGGGAGTCAGCATCTTTGAATGAGTCCTTACCAGAGAAGACAGGTAGGTAGCTTTTCACGAATCTCAAAAGTAAGAGCAATAAGATGGCCCGGGCAACTGAAGATCTGTCACCAATCGATATGTTTGTCAATAAGATCAGTTCTGAACTGCTAAAAGTCAATCCTAAGATATATAGGCTTGGTGGGTCCCCGAGCAGGCCATAGAAAGGACCCGCTGGCTTCAGCTGAATGTACGTCAAAGGACGCACATTCAGTTGAAATGCATTGTCGCGTCGCAATAGTTAACAAGGCCGCCATCCTGGTAGAGGCCGGCGGCTGACATGTGTGCGCCCATTGCAAGTAGTGCATGACAGTGACATTGCCGGCGTATGACGTCACTGTCATGTGGCTGCGACAGTTGCACTCACATCAGCCGCCGGCCTCTGCTAGGTCGGCCGACATTTTAACATGAGCGTGCCGGATCTATGAGAAGAGAACGCCATGTGGCGCCGGGAGCGCAGGCAGGTAAGAGGAGTCTTTTTTTTTCTTTTGTGGATGTGGCATGATTCTGGTGTTAGATCAAGGGACAGTGGGGTTAGCCAGGTCAAGGGACAGGAAGGCATGCTAGGCCAAGGGACAGGAGGGTTGGCCTGTCCAAGGGTCGGGGGGGAAAGCTAGGCAAAGGAACATGGGGGCCAGCTAGGCCAAGGGACGTAGGGGGCCAGCCAGGCCAAAGGACATAGGGGGCCAGCCAGGCCAATATACAGGGGGGCCAGCCAGGTCAAGGGACATAGTGTGCCGCCATCCCAATGAACATAGTGTGCCAGTCAGGTCAATGGACATAGGGGTCCAGCCAGGCCAAGAGACATAGATTTCCAGCCAGGCCAAGGGACAGGGGGGCAGCTAGGCAAAGTGACAGGGGGGGCAACTAGGCCAAGGGACATAGGGGGTCAGCCAGCAAGGCCAAGTGACATAGTGTGCCAGCCAGGCCAAGGGACATAGTATGCCAGACAGGACAAGGGACATAGGGGGCCAGCCAGGCCAAGGGACATAGGGGGCCAGCAAGGCCAAGGAACATAGGGGGCCAGCAAAGCCAAGGGACATAGAGGGCCGGCAAGGCAAAGAAACATAGGGGGCTAGCCAGGACAAGGGACATAGTGTGACAGTGAGACCAAGGGTCTTTGGGGACCAGCCAGGCCATGGGACAGGGGGGCTGTCAGGCCAAGGGACATAGTGTGCCAACCAGGCCAAGGGACATAGCGTGCCAGCCAGGCCAAGGGATAAGGGGGCCAGCCAAGCCAAGGGACATATTGCACCAGCCAGGCCAAGAGACATAGGGGGCTAACCAGGCCCATTGGCAAAGGGGGCCAGCCAGGTCAAAAGACAAATTGTGACAGTGAGACCAAGGGTCTTTTGGGACCTGCCAGGGCAAGGGACAGGGGGCTGTCAGGCCAAGGGACATAGTGTGCCAGCCAGGTCAAGGGACATAGTGTTCCAGCCAGGCCAAGGGACAAGGGGGCCAGCCTGGGCCAAGGAACTGGGGGCTCAACCAGGGCCAAGGGACAGGGGAGCTAGCTAGGTCAAGCGACATAGGGGACCAGCCAGGCCAAGTGACATAGGGGGCCAACCAGGCCAAGGGACATAGGGGGCTAGCCAGGCCAAGGGACATAAGAGGCTTGCCAGACCAAAGGACATAGGTGGCAAGCCAGGTCAAGGGACATAGGGGGGCAGCCAGGCCAAGGGACATAGAGAACCAGCCAGGCCAAGGAACATAGGGGGCCAGGATGTGGCTCATTATTAAATAAAGGGGGCCAGAATGAGGGACTTAATTACTGTATGGGGGCCAGAATGAGGAACATACATTTTTAGTTTATGGTGGCAAGTGGGGACATTATTAATGCTGTAATATAATTTACTTTTACTTTTTATTTTCCATGGGGGGAACAAAAGGGGAGTCCTGTCACTGTGCAAAGTGGAACTATGTCACTTTTTTTTTCTTCATCTGGCATAGTGTAGAAGTCGGGGAAAAAGTGGGGAATGTGCTCTAAAAGAGATCAGCTATAAATTACTGTTATTTTCTGCAGAGACAAGTCCCGGCAGGAAGAAGTGATGGCGGTCTGTGCCAGGTGAAGAAGAAAAACGAAGATGAAGGACCTCACCTAGAGATGTCACTGGTGAGTCAGTGTGTTACCTGTACACGCACACTGTATCTGTATCTAAAAACCCTCAATTCCATAGGTCTATAGTTTAACTGGGAGAGTAATCTGCATGAGCTACCTGAGGATCAGTTATGAGTATTGACGACTCACTTAGAACCACGATCTTCCAGAAACCAACATCCACCAATTTACTGCTGTGGTGGGAGAGTCACCATCCACCAAAACAGAAAAAAGGCATACGAAGGGCCAGTATCTGTTCTTTAGACATAACTGGACTGTATCCTAAGGATGGTATAACAATTTGCCCTCAATCAGGAGAGAGAAATACTTCTGGCCCCCCTAGTGTAAATAAAAAAGGGGAACAACTAATCAAACTGATAGCTATGTTAAACAATGGGGTCCCACAGGCAAAATGATCATTGAAAAGTATTGGGGGATCTTGATAATGGATTATTATTATTATTATTTAATGGCCTTTTACTCGATCTCGAGCCATGGTGACTTTATAGATGAACGCTCTGTAAGACGATCGATCTTCTGCAAGCCTAGATAGGTCAACCAGGGTCTTCCCCACAGCTATCTTGATTGTACAAAGCTATTTGGTTGCTGGTCTTCCTCTTCGTCTTGTTCATTTGATTTTTCCTACCATTATGTCCTTCTCCAGTGATTGCGCTCTTCGTATGATGTGTCCAAAGAAGGCAAGTCGTAGCTTGGTCAGCCTTGCTTCAAGTGACATGTCTGGCTTGATTTTTTCGAAAATTGATTTGTATGTTCTTCTTACCATCCATGGTATTGATAACATCCTTATCTAGCAGCACATTTTGAAGATTTGATTCTTCTTCTGTCTTTTTTCTTTATCGTCCAGGTTTTGGATCCATATGTTGCTATAGAAAAAAACAGACTATGTACGAGCCATGTCTTCATCACCAGTGAAATGTTCCTCGATTTGAGGACCTTGTCCAGTGACTTCATTGTTGTTTTGCCCATAGCGATTCTCCTATTGACTTCCAGTTTCGTTGCTTCATCTTGAGTAATCATTGATCCGAGTATGTTGAAGTTCTTTACAACTTCCAGTTCATTGCTGTCCATCTCAAATGTGTCCAGGTCATACCTGGCAGTAGTCAATACTTTTGTCTTCGTTGTATTGAGTAGGAGTCCCATGTTTGAGCTTTCCATCTTGACACTCCATAATAAGTCCTTCATTCCATATACGCTTGTTGCTATCAATGTTGTATCATCTGAATAGTTAAGATTGTTGATAATTTGTCCGGCAATTTTTATTCCTTCTTATTTTTTGACAAATCCAGCCGTCCTGAAAATAGCTTCTGCATATAAATTGAAGAGAAATGGTGACAGGATACAGCCTTGTCTGATGCCTCGCTCCACTTTGAATCATGCCATGTAACCATGTTCTGTTAGGACTGTTACTTCTTGGTCGATATAAAGGTTCCTATTGAGGCTGATCAGATGATTTGGCACATCCATATACTTGATGGTATTCCAAAGTTTCTGGTGATCAACAAAGTCGAAGGTTTTGCTGCAATTAATGAAGAAAAAATAGATCTTCCTGTTGTATTCTTTGACCTTTTCCATTATCCATATAATTTTAGAAATTACATCTCTTGCTCCTCTGCCTTTTCTGTATCCTGCTTGTTCCTCCGGTAGCAGGAGTAAGGCTGTAGCTGTCTTTGTAGGATCTTCAGTAGTATTTTGCTGGCATGAAGTATGAGTGCAATAGTCCGATAGTTTCCAGAGTCGGTAGCATCTCCCTTCTTTGGAATAGAAATAATCACTGATCTTGTTCAGTCCTTAAGAATGGATACTGATCTCAAAAATATATAGGACAGGACCAAAGCCTCAAGTTACATTTCACAAGAACTGCTCAGTTGGGGATAGAGTGATATATAGTCACTTTGAGCCTGCACATCAATGAAGCACATTGATACCAGCCAAAGAAAGTGCTGCTTCGGATGCAGTGGATGTGTGGCTTGCAGATACAGACATGGTCAAAAGTGTTTGTACCCTTGAAATTGTACCAGAAAATGAAATATTTCTCACAGAAAATTATTGCCATTAAACATGTTTGTTATACATATGTTTATTTCCTTTGCGTATATTGGAACAACACAAAAAAAAACAGAGCAGAAAAGGCAAATTGGACATAATTTCACACAAAGCCCAAAAATGGGCAGGACAAAATTGTTGGCACCTTTCAAAATTTTGAGTAAACAACTTTGTTTCAAGCATGTGATGCTTGTTCAAACTCACTTGTGGCAAGTAACTGGTGTGGGAAATATGAAAATCACACTTGAAACCAGCTAAAAAGGAGAGAAGTTAATTCCATATTTCCATTAAGTGTCTGTATGTGACACTAAGCATGGAGAACAGAACTGTCTGAGGACTTGAGAATCAAAATTATTGAAAAATATCAATAATCTCAACCTTACAAGTCCATCTCCAGACATCTTGATGTTTATTTTTTCACAGTGCTCAACATAATCAAGAAGTTTACAACCCATAGCACTGTAGCTAATCTCCCTGGACAAGGACGGCAGTGAAAAATTGATGAAATGTTGCAACACAGGATAGCCCGGATGGTGGATAAGTAACTTCAATCAAGTTCCAAAGAAATTCAAGCTGTCCTGCAGGCTCAGGGTGGGTGCATTAGTATCAGTGTGAACTATCTGTCGACATTTGAATGAAATTAAACTCTACTGCAGGGGATTAAGAATAATCCCACTGCTGATACAGAGTCATAAAAAAAAAATAGAATGCAGTTTACCAAAATGTACTTGAGTAAACTAAACTCCTTCTGGGAAAGCGTCTTGTGGACAGATGAGACCAAGATAGAGCTTTTTTGTAAAGCACATCATTCTACTGTTTACCAAAAATGGAATGACGCCTACAAATAAAAGAACACAATACCTACTGTAATATATGGTGAAGGTTCATAGATGTTTGGGGATTTGTGAGTCAGTGATGGGAGTTATATACGAGGGTCGTTATGTGTCCCCCAGGATGTGTCTGGAGACATATTGAACCCGCTGTAGGGTGTTGTAATCACAGCCACAGCTATGGATACAGCGCAAAATAAAAGTAAGCGTGGACTGGGTCAAGCTATTTGACCAGGTCAGATTAAGGAAACCTATGATCTTTTATTTTTGGAAAGGCCTGTAGCAAGATAGTGGGATGGATCTTTCCCTCCAGACCGGATCTTGCAAGTGGAACATGGCCATCATTTACATTTAAACCTGCAGGAAAATGCCGGGTGTGGTCGGTTTGGGTTCATGTGTTGCAGAGCTGAAGGTTCAGGTTCTGAGTGTGTCTGGCTGTGTGAGGTGAATACAGACCATTGTTATGGACCTGGGTAAAGCCAACACCACGTTCAAGATTCCTACAGGAGTGCAGGTGCCATGGACCTCGGAAAAGTCGACACCGCACTCGAGATTTCTACAGGAGTGCAGGTGCTAGAGACCTCGGTAAAGCCGATGCCACACCCAAGATACAGTAGTGCAGGTGCTCACTGTACCAAACTTGAAGGGGACGTTACCAGCTGCGATCCAAACATAAAAGGTCTGCTTTTAACTTGTGTTTTTTGACAAATAAATACTTTTTATTTTCATTGCACTGAACTTGCCCGGGTCATTGCCTTTTCAGGCTCAAAACCCTTTTTCCTTACAGGTTGCTTTGCTGCCTTTGGCACTGGGTGGCTTCACTGTGTGCAAGGCATTATAAAATCTGAAGATTACTAAAGGATTTGGGGTGGCAAAGTAGTGCCCAGTGTCAGAAAGCTGGGTTTCTGACACCGTCTTAGGTCATGGGTCTTCCAGCAGGACAATAACCGCAAACTTACTTCAACAAGCACCCAGACATGGATGGAAACAAAGCACTGGAGAGTTTTGAAGTGGTCAGCAATGTGTCCGGATTTAAATCAAAAGAAGAGTGGTCCAAAATTCCAGTTGAGAGATGTAAGAAGTTTGTTGTAAGAAGTGCAAAAACCAATGGAAAGTCATGACAGCCAGCTGAAATCTATCAGTAATTAGAAAGCAATTCTGCCACTTAGTGAAAAATAATATCAACGGTTCAACTGATGACCTATAAAAAGGTGTCTCATTACCAAAGTGCCACACATCTCATGATGAGTAAAGGCAGTGAGCTGTCTGAAGACCTTCGCAACCTTATTGTTGCAAAACATATTGATAGCATTGACTACTAAAGAATTTATAAACTGCTGAAGGTTTCCGTGAGCACTGTTAGGGCCATAATCCGGAAGTGTAAAGAAAATCATTTCACCATAAACCGCCTGCAACCAGGTGTTGCCTGCAAGATTTCAAACAGAGGAGTGAAAATAATTATCGGAAACATTGTCCAATAACCAAGGACCACCTTTGGAGAGCTACAGAAAGACCTTAAATTGGTTGGTATAATCGTTTCAAAGAAAACAATAAGTAATGCACTCAACCTCCATGGCCTCTATGCACGCTCACTACGCAAGACTCCATTACTAAATAAAAAGCATGTTCAAGCGCTTTAAATATTTGCTCAACAACCTTTAGACAAAACTGTGAAATACTGAGAGAATATAGTCTGGTCAGATGAGACCGAACTCTTTGGATGTCATAATACACACCATGTTTAGAGGCTAAAATACAATGCATATCACCCCAAAAACACCATACCAATAGTGAAGTTTGGAGGTGGGAACATCATAATGTGGGGCTGTTTTTCAGTATGTGGCAGTGGCAAACTTGATATGATTGAAGGAAGGATGAATGAACAAATGTATTGAGACATTCTTGATAAAAATTTGCTGCATTCGCTAAGATGATGATGATGATGATGATGAAATGAGGGTGGACATTTCAGCAAAACAATGATCCCAAACACACAGCTAATGAAACTCTCAATTGGTTTCAGGCAAAGAAAATAAAACTGCTAGAATGGCCAAGCCATCACATGACTTGAATCCAATAAAAAAATTTTGGGATGGAACTGAAGCTCAGAGGTAATAGAAAGAGCAAACAGAAGCTTTGAAGAGGGTTTGTGTGGAAGAATGGGCCGAAATCACACCAGAACAATGCATGCATGTGACTAGTTTCTCCATATAGGATGCATCTTGAAGTTGTCATCACCACCAAAGGCTTTTGTATGAAGTAATAAATAAATTTCAGTGCGCGTGTTCACTGTTCAATACTTTTCCCTGTGTCATTTCGCATTATTGCACATAACTTAATTTATGAACATCTATGGTTTGATTTCTTTGCCTGTGTATAATGAATGTGTTGTTATCGAGACCTGGTGATAATTTCATATCAATACCACCTTTAGAAATACATTTACTTAGAAAATTGGTGACATGTTCAATATTTGTCTCACCCGCTGTATCTAGAGGAAGTCTGCACTGTTCTGTCCTGTATATTATTAGCACATAGGACCATGAACAGTATCTGTACTGTACACTGCACAGCTACTCTAGATACATGGGTCGAGTAAATTATCACCAGGCACAAATACAGTACAATACATACATACATACAGCCAGCAGTGTTGCTACGGGGGGTGGGGGAGGGGGGCAGAGGGGCAGTCACCCAAGATACCTCACTCAGAGGAGCCCACCCAAAATGACTGACACTTTTAGCTGTATCAGAGTGAGCAGCATGTTGTTACAGTTAAGCTCTGTGATAAAGCATGGAGGCTTGATCTTTCTGCACTACTGCTCTCTGTTCTTTTAGCAGCAGGTCTCTTTAGGCCAGCGACCTGCAGAATGAGTCTTGAGCAGAGCGACGATCTGCCTGTCTTGCTGATGTCTGATTGAGGACTCACTGGGACATTACTTGTAGCAAGACTGTGTGGACATCAGTAGTGTGGGGGCTATTGTTGGGGGCTATTATACAGTGTGGGGACATCATACAGTGTGGGGACTACTGTACGGACATCATACAGCATCAGGGCTACGGTGAGGTCGATTTTACAGAGTTAAGACACATAGAATTTAGTGGCTATTGTGGAGACTACTTTGGGGGGACATTGTGCAAAGTGGGGGCTACTGTAGGGACCATCATACAGTATGGGGGCTAATGTGAGGGCCATAATACACTGTGGGGTCTAATGTGGTGGCCATCATACAGTGTGGGGACTACTTTTTTGCAATCAAAAGTCTAGTGGCTACTGTGGGGCAACGATAGAGTGCAGGGCTATTGTGGAGGCCATCTTAGAGTGTGAGGCCTATTTTGGGTACCATCATACTGTGTTGTGGTTACCATTGGGGTCATCATAAAGTATGGGGGTTGCTGTGCAAAGCTGTCATACTTTGTGGGGTCTACTATGATAGGCCATCAGACAGTGTGAGGGCTACTGTGTGGCCATCATGCAGTCTGAGGTCTACTGTGGGCAAACAGTGTTGGAACTTTTGTGGGGATCATCATACAGTGTGAGGCTACTGAGGGGGCCATTATACAGTGTGGGGGATATCATAGTATATAGGGACTATTGATGGAGACATCATACAGTGTTGGCGCTAATTTTGGAGCCATCATATAGTGTGGGGGCAAACATACAGTGTAGAGTCTACTTTGGGAGCCATCAAGCATTGAGGGGTCTACTGTGGTAGGCCATCATACAATGTGGAGGGTATTGTGTGGCCATCATACAGTGTGGGAACAACTGTTTTGGCAATCAAACCATGGTGAGACTACTATGAGGTGCATCCTACAGTGTGGGAGCTACTGAGGGAACTATCATTCAGTGTGGGGGCTACTGTGGGGTTATCATAGAGTGTGCAGATACTGTAAGTGCTATCATACAGTGTTTTAGCTACTTTTTGGGGACACCGCACAGTGTAGAGGCTACTGTGGGGGCCATCAAACATTGAGGTTTCTACTGTTGGAGGCCATCATACAGTGTGAGGGCTACTGTGTAGCCATCACACAGTGTGGAGACTACTGTATTGGCAATCAAACAGTTGTGGGACTACTGTGGGGACCACCCTACAGTGTGGGAGCTACTGAGGGAACAATCATACAATGTGGGGCCACTGTGGGGTTATTATAGAGTGTGGGGCTACTGTGGGTGCCATCATACAGTGTTGGAGCTACATTTAGGGTCATCAAAGAGTGTGGAGACTATCATGCAGTGTGGGGGCTACTGTGGAAGCTATTATACATTGTGGGGCCTTCTATGGAGGATCATAATACGATGTGGGGGCTATTGTGGGGCCATCATAAAGTGTGAGGCATCAGGCAGTGTGGAGGCTACTGTTGGGCAACATACAGTATCGGGGGTTACTGTGAGAACTAGTGTTGAGCCACCCCCGTAGTGTTCGAGTTTGGTTTGGTTCGTCGAACACCCTTGTGTTCGCCGAACTGTTCGTCGAACTGTTCGTCGAACACCTTCGAACACCGTTAAAACCAATGGCAGGCAAACAAAAACACATAGAAACACATAGAAAACACCTTCAAAGGTGTCCAAAAGCTGACAAACTGCTCAGAAGACATAACTAACACATGGAAAAGTGACAAGTACATATAGTCATGCGAAAAGAAAAGAGGTGGAGGAGTAAAAGGAGGGGGAGACACAGATATAGGCATGTCATGCCCTTCTAAAATCCAAAAAGTGAGAAGCCGACACGGCCAGTCCGTTCCTGCCCGTGCCACCTCTGTTTGTGCCAGAGCCGCGGTGGACCCTGACGGCCAGCCCCCCTCTCCCAATACTGGTGCCTGTCCGCTGGTGGGTCGAACGAGCCCCCCTGTGGTGGAGGCAGCTCTAAGCTTTTTAATTTAAATTGTCTCTCTAATTTGAATGAATACACTTTAAATCCTTTTTCAAGGATCTATTGAAGGGCAAGTCTCATGCCAGCAGCCGCATAATTCCAGCTCCAGTAGCGTCCACTAAAGCTGCTACAGTTAAAAAGCTTTTATAAGGATCGAGCTCGGCTGTCCACCGCAAGGCGTCCTACCGCCAGTCCCAGCCCCTATGCCTTGGGGTGCCTCCTGATGCTCTTCACTCAGTATCCCGTGGTCCCGAAGCATTTCCTTTGAAAAAATTAAGTGTCCAAACTACAGGTGGTGTAGCTTGCTTAACAGCCGGGATAATCCGCTGACTAGCAGACACTGCTACTAGGCACAAAGTATTTCCTGGGCTAGATGCAGTTAAAAATTTGTAATTAGATACTCTCGTTGGATGCTGAGAAAGCATTCCATAGAGTCTCCTGGCACGCCATATATTATTCTCTTAAAAAGCTTGAGGAAGGGGTCTAGGGGACCCTTTTATAGCCAAAATCATGGCCCTGTATCGCAATGCGTCACCTAGGCTGAAGATAAATGGAACTGTAGCACTCCGAGGGCTCGGTTGCTGCAGAGGTATTGCACCTCAGCCAGAGGTGTGATATCTCACTCTCAGATAAGGATAAAGTGTGGATCAGGACCCCGACACCTGCATGCATTACACCACATTGCCGTGGGGCAGGGAGACCAAAATGCCCCTGAGATGGGTACGACAGTTCCTGTCCCTGGCTGGAGTGGGGGGAGAGAACACTGAGGAAGGGGAACCCTGTAGTGCAGGAGCAGGGAGGAAGCAGTTCCTGGGTGCATTGAGAAGGGAGTATAAAAGGTGGGCACCATCTTAGTTCAGTGCAGAGAAGTCTGAGCAGAAGTGACAGGGAGCAGGGGCTCTGCATGAGCTCTGCTCCAGAGGCGGGCGTAATAACAGAGGCCCAGGCCTGGAAGAGGGAGAAGGAAGGAAGAGGAGCGAAGAAGGCTCCAGGAACGAGGAACGAAGGGATCCCAGGGGTGTGGACGGGCGAGTCGCCACCACACGCCCGAATCCACCTGCGTGGAGGGGTCAGGCCAAAGGGGGAGACCGGTCCCCGAAACTAGTGGAGGCGGGAAACGACCCTCAGCTAGAAACCGGAGGCTGTGACATTTTATGTGGCGCAGCCCCTCGCTACACCCACTAGGAGGGCAGCACATAGGGTCAGGGAAACTGGCGCCATGTTTACCAAGAGGAGGCCCGAGGCAGCCGGACAGAAGGGTTGGTAAGAAAGGCCAGACAAAGGACACACAAAGGGGGTCCTGTGAAGCGCTCCAAAGTTATCTGGGAGTTGTCTGAGCCCCTCACCTGGTGAGCACAGTACGACGTGGGCAGACGTTACCTGCAGAAGTGGTCTGGATAATAAGAACTGTGAGTAAAGGCCCTGGACTGCATCACTGACTCCGTGTCGTTACTGCTGCTGGCCTGCACCATCACCCCCTTCCTCCGCATACACTGCCCTGAGGCTATACTCCTCCCGTGGGGAGTTATGCTACGCTCTGCTGCACCCACAACACCAGCCTCAGCGGTCTGCCCTGCAGCGGCGGTTCACTCTGACCGCAATCCACCGGTGGCGTAGTCGGACATTTAAACATCAAAACCACATAAATAGTTCCACCACTGGTTTGACCGCCCTGAGCCACGGAACCGGGTCGCTGCCACGGAGACTACAACCACCAGCATCCACCAAAAAGGGTCCGGCTCCGGCTCCGGATGTCCCAAGGCCCAGGGGGCGCGACAGAACATTTTCATCACCTTTCATAATCACCAATGGGACAAGGCAGGGATATCCTCTGTCCCCTCTCTTATACATCCTAGTGACGGAGCACCTGCTCTCATCAATTCGCCATAACCCCAATATTAGGTGGATTGAGGTGGGAGGCACCGAGTACAAGTGCTCTCTATTTGCTGATGATGTCCTAGTATATATCACTCAATCACATATATCCATCCCTGCTGTTATGGCTGAAATAGATCACTTTGTTACATGGTCAAATTTTAAAATCAATACAGCGAAGTCTGAGGCCCTCAATGTCTCCCTCCCCAAATTCATACAGGATTCCATCCAGTCCAACTTTCCCTTTGCCTGGCCCTCACTGGGTATCAAATTCTTAGGAATTCCTATTCATAGAGACCTCTCCCGTCTATGTTATCTTAATTTTGGGCCCTTTATTGAACAACTCCATACAGACCACGGTTGGCAAGTTAGAACTGTAAGATTCACTACGTGAACCACTGGTGTTTTGTGGAAAAGCACATGTACACTGTGTTCCAAATTATTATGCAAAAAGGGTTTAGGAGTGATAAGGGAAGAATTTGTTTGTTTGTCAGTTAAACTCATTGATGGTGATGTGTGTCAGGGCTCTTTATAACACTGTAAGCAATTGCAGACCCCTGTGCTAATTAGTTTGACAGGTGTGTCCAATGAACGGCAAGACTACTTAAGAAGGCTGTCCCACATTATTAAGCAGCCTACATTTTCTGCCAATATGGGAAAGAAAAAGGATGTGTCGGCTGCTGAGAAGCAACAAATTGTGGAGTGTTTAGGTCAAGGCATGACTACAATCAACATTGTGCGATGATCAGGATGAAGTGTCTTGGCAATCAAGAAGTATGTAGCTGATTCACAGTACACACGCGTGCATGCTGATAAGGGCAAATTGAGCACTCTTTCCTACAGGCAATTACATCAGGTTAAAAGAGCAGCGGCAAAAAAGCCTTGTCATAGCAGCAGACAAGTTTTTGAAGCTGCTGGTGCCTCCAACATCCCCCGAACAACAAGATGCAGGGTCCTTCAGAGGTTTGCAGCTGTGCGTACGCCATTCTGTCGACCTCCTCTATCCACTTCACACAAGCAGAAACGGCTCCAGTGGGCAAAACATTACATGAAGACTGATTTCAAAACTGTTTTGTTCACGGATGAGTGCCGTGCAACGCTCGATGGTCTAGATGGATGGAGTGGAGGATGGCTGGTTGATGGACACCCCACGCAAACACGGCTACAGCGCCAAAAAGGAGGAGGTGGAGTAATGTTTTGGGCTGGAATCATGGGGAGAGAAATTGTCAGCCCCTTTAGGATCCCTGAAGGGGTAAAGATGAACTCCATAATGTTTGTGGAGTTTCTCAAACAGCACTTCCTGCCTTGGTTCAAGAAGAAGAACCGTGTGTTCCGCAGCAAGATCATTTTCATGCATGATAATGCACCGTCTCATGCTGCACATAACACATCTGCATCTCTGGCTGATATGGGCATAAAAGGGGACAAACTTATGGTGTGACCCCCATGCTCCCCTGACCTCTACCCCATTCAGAACCTCTGGAGCATCATCAAAAGGAGTGTCTATGATGGCGGAAGGCAGTTCACATCTAAGCAACAGCTCTGGGAGGGTATTCTGTCCTCATGCAAAACAATTGAAGCAGAAACCATCCAAAACCTGACAAATTCAATGGACGAGAGAGTTCAGAAGCTCCTTTCGAACAAGGGGTCCTATGTGCAAATGTAACATCACCTAGAATAAATTTTTGAGTTGAAAACTGTTTGATTTCAGTTTCTAATAACCTGCTAATGCTTATAATTTCAAAAATGACGATTTTTTTGGTCTTTATTAAAATGAAAATGTTGATCGAAGAGTGTGGGGGATCTAAGAGTGTGGGGGATCTAAGAGTGTGGCAACCCAGTAGTCCGGATTACTTCGAATTCTGACAATCTGAGGGTCATGTTGCAGGTAGTGCAGCAAGAAGGCACTTATGTGTCTTGCGCATCTCGGAGCCCCAAAATTATTTTCCGGGCTAGATGCAGCTAAAAATTATTATTCATTTTAAATCTGGTGGAGCTTAGTATAGATGGCCTAATAGAATCAGTACTGCACACTGCTACAAAGCCCAAATTATTTTCCAGCCAAGATACAGATAAACATGATTAGTAATTTGAAAGCTTAAAACGGTTGGTGAGGTGATTTTAACCAATCATCAAGCTTTTACTCTCCCAGGATGACACAGGGGTAGAAAAGTCATTTCGGATCCATGATTTGTTCATCTTTATGAACGTGAGTCTGTCTACATTATCAGTGGAGAGCCGCGTGCGCTTATCTGTCAGCACACCACCAGCAGCGCTGAACACACGTTCAGACAGAGCGCTGGCTGCGGGGCATGACAAGATCTCCAAGGCGTAAGTGGCGAGCTCTGGCCATTTATTCAAATGGAAGCCCAAAAAGGGCAAGGGTCCAGTGACACAGTCATGGCTTCATTGTTTACTTGGAGATACTCCTGTACCATCGTCTCTAGGCGTTGACTATGTGTCAGACTTCCTGTCTCCTGTGGCCTTGCAAAGGATGAGCTAAAAAAGTGGTAAAATGATTCCGCAAAATTCATGTTACCAGTAGATACTGTGTTTCTGTTACGGTTTGAGTGCTGAACACTCGACAGTCCCACGGTTGGCAAGTTGGAACTGTGAGATTCACTACGTGCACCACTGGTGTTTTGTGGAAAAGCACATGTAAGATTCTGCAACAGTCTCTGCTGATACTCCTGCATGCGTGCATCCCTTTCTATGGCAGGAATTATTTCTGCAAATTTACTTTTGTACCGGGGATCTAACAGTGTGGCAACCCAGTAGTCAGGATTATTTCTAATTCTCCCAATTCGAGGGTCATGTTGCAGGTAGTGCAGCAAGAAGGCACTCATGTGTCTTGCGCATCCAGGAGCACCAAGTCCCTGTTGTGTTGGTGGCGAGGTAACAATCATGCTTCCTTCCTCTGTCCTCTCCCCCCAACCTCGCACAACAGAAATGTGATCAAGGTCTCCCTCATCTGATGAGTCTTCCATCAGTTTGTCCTCCACTTCTTCCTGGGCTCCTGCACCTTCCTCACTAGTTTGGCTGCTACCATGCGCCCTGGTAAAACCATCTGCCCCACCCTCACATGCCTGCCGCCTTGGTGCTGCCGACCGTCTGGACCTTGCAGATGTTAGCCCTTCCGTATACAACTCCTCCTCCTCTACTTCCTCCACCTCCTCTTGTGCCACCACCTGACTCAGAATTCTGTTTAAAATGTGCTCCAGCATGTAAATCACCGGAATAGTCATGCTGATAATGGCATCGTCACCACTAAACATCTTCGTCGCCATTTCAAAACTATG
Source organism: Phyllobates terribilis (assembly GCF_046119375.1). Lineage (NCBI taxonomy): Eukaryota > Metazoa > Chordata > Amphibia > Anura > Dendrobatidae > Phyllobates > Phyllobates terribilis. The sequence goes on from NW_027362761.1 coordinate 292,320,226, forward strand.
CAGAAGAGTGCATAGGTCCCTGATCTGAAACCACTCCTCCAGCGTGATTTGCCCCACCTCTGGATCCCGTTGGCCCAGGCTATATGTCAAAACGTATTGCACCAGGGCTTGTCGGTGCTGCCACAGTCGCTGCAACATGTGCAGAGTTGAATTCCACCGGGTAGGCACATCGCATTTTAGCCAGTGAAGTGGCAAGCCCAACCACTTCTGTAGAGATGTAAGTCGCTGAGCTGCGGGATGTGAACGGCGGAAGTGAGCACACAGCGACCGTGCCCTCTGCAGAAGGCCATCTAGTCCGGGATAGTGGGCTAAAAATTGCTGGACAACCAGGTTCAACACGTGAGCCATACAAGGCACGTGTGTGACATTGCTCCGGCGAAGGGCCGCACCCAGGTTTGCAGCATTGTCGCACACGGCCTTCCCTGGTTTCAGGTCCAGTGGAGACAACCATTCATGAAATTGGTTCTCCAGAGCTGACCACAACTCCTCAGCTGTGTGACTCACATTTCCCAGACATTTCAAAGTAAAAACCACCTGATGATGTTGAGCCCTACTGCCAGCATAGTAAGGAGGTGTGCAGGATCCCTTCTGCGCAGTTAGAAAGCTTGTGGCATGACCAGACAGGCTTTGGGTGCAGGTGGAGGGCCGAGAGGAGGTTAAGGAGGCAGAAGCAGTGGAGGAACTTTGACATAAAGAGGATTGACGAACAACTCGTGGGGACGGCAAGACTTGGACAGCAGCCCTTTGTCCTGCTGTCACCATAGTTACCCATCATCCAGTCAGCGACATGTAGCGCCCCTGTCCATGCCTACTCATCCAAGAGTCTGTGGTGAAATGCACCCTGTCACACACAGAGTTTCTCAAAGAAGCGGTGATGTTGTGTGCGACATGCTGGTGGAGCGCAGGCACACCTTTCTTTGAGAAGTAGTGCCGACTGGGCATCTGGTACTGGGGCACTGCGACGGACATAAGGTCTCGAAAATCCTCTGTGTCCACCAGGCGGAAAGGCAGCATTTCTGTAGCCAAGAGCTTGCATATGGTGAAATTCAACCTCTTAGCTTTCTCATGGCTAGGAGGAAATGGTCTTTACTTGTCCACATCTGGGGGACTGAGGGCTGGCTGTTGTGCTTAGACGGGGTTGATAAGGGTGTCCCCGGCAAACTGCCGGTCTGTGAGGAAGATGCAGGCGGACATGTTAGGTTGCCTTGATCCAAAGGTGGTGCTATCGATGTCGGACAGCGCTCAACACCAGCTGGTGTTACCACCTCCAAAGAAAATGATGACCTGCCAATCACGCTGGCTGTTGCGGGTAAAGAGGTGGCAGGTCTGCGTCCTAAAACAGGTGTGACTGCTGTCCCCCCAGTCACAGAGGATGAAGAGGCCGCAGATGCACAAGATGGGGCAGACGGTGGTTGGCCCGGCCGGCTAGGCAGCATTGTAGGACAGTGAGCTTCCCACTGCTACTTATGCTTCATGTCCATGTGCCGGTTCATGCATGAAGTACTCAAACTATGTATTTTTTGGCCTCTACTTAGCTTATGTTGACAAATGTTACAGATAACACGAGTTGGGTCATCTTTATCGATCTGAAAAAATGCCCAAGCTATGCAAGGCTTAGCACCCATGCGACCTGAAGAGCCACCACGACTTGTGGTCAGAGGCAGAGTTGTGTTTGAGGATGCAGTTGTTGACGTGCATCCAGTACTACGTCTCTGTCCAGGAAGGCGCAACCTGATCTCGTCGTCACTAGCATCCTCCTCCACCTCCTCTGCTGACCTCATCTCTTGGCTGACTGTGGGTTGACAGTAAGTGGGATCTCCAACCTCATCATCATCACCCTGTGTGTTATCACACCCGTCGTCCTCAGAGCCAACCTGTTCCTGCCCTGACAAAAAACTAAAGTTGTCGCTCCACTCAGGTATTTGAGTCTCATCATCGTCTTCCTCATTGTCTCCACCAACAGGAGTAACAGTTTGGGAATGAGGGTCTACATTATGGTCAGAACCTTCTTCGTCTGGTCCTGGATCCGACTCATAAAGATTCTGGGCATCAGTGGAGATCATTTCCTCGTCTGGATTCACAGAAGTGCTGGAGCCAACCTCTGATTCCCAAGCTATAGTATGAGTAAACAGCTCTACAGACTCAACCATCTGTTCTACCTCATAATCAGACGGGCAGCTGGAGATTTGGGAGCTGTGAGGAAGCAAGTGCGATTGGGGTGACACCTCTGAGGACTGGAGTATTTGTGATGTTGAAGTTGATGTGGAGGAGAGCCCACTTAAAGGAGCACTTGATATCCGTTGAAGCACCTGCTGGTTTTGTGCCTCATCTGGAATTTGTAGCGATTGGCGTGGCCGTAAGAAAGGAATCTTATCACATTGTCCGCTAAAAGAAGTAGACATTTTAGTTTTGCTGGAAGATGGTCTTTCTTCTGCAGATGTTACTGTTGCTTTAACACCTACTCCACGGACACAACCTTTTTTTCCCTTCCCACCACGCCTATTCTCCTTTCCACCAGCAGCAGGCCTTTTTCCACTCATTTTGGTGGTTAACTAATTCACAACTCTGGAGTTGTTTGCACAAAAAAACAATGGATGGAAACCGAGTAGAGCTGAGTGGCCAAACTGTGGTATTAGGCCAAAACTATTGTCTGGGTTAGATGCAGAAAAAAATTATATTCAGTTTGCAACCTGATGGAGGTCAGTATAGATGGATTAATAGAACAAGTCCCACACACAGCTAGAAGCCCAAATATTTTTTCAGAGCTAGATGCAGAAAAATTTTATATTCAATTTGCAACCTGATGGAGGTCAGTATAGATGGACTAATAGAACACGTCCCACACACTGCTAGAAGGCCAAATATTTTTTCAGAGCTAGATGCAGAAAAATATTATATTCAATTTGCAACCTGATGGAGGTCAGTATAGATGGACTAATAGATCAAGTCCCACACACAGCTAGAAGCCCAAATATTTTTTCAGAGGTAGATGCAGAAAAAAATTATATTCAGTTTGCAACCTGATGGAGGTCAGTATAGATGAACTAATAGAACAAGTCCAACACACAGCTAGAAGCCCAAATATTTTCTCAGAGGTAGAAGCAGAAAAAAATTATTTTCAATTTGCAACGTGATGGAGGTCAGTATAGATGGACAAATAGAACAAGTCCCACACACTGCTAGAAGGCCAAATATTTTTTCAGAGCTAGATGCAGAAAAATATTATATTCAATTTGCAACCTGATGGAGGTCAGTATAGATGGACTAATAGATCAAGTCCCACACACAGCTAGAAGCCCAAATATTTTTTCAGAGGTAGATGCAGAAAAAAATTATATTCAGATTGCAACCTGATGGAGGTCAGTATAGATGAACTAATAGAACAAGTCCCACACACAGCTAGAAGCCCAAATATTTTCTCAGAGGTAGAAGCAGAAAAAAATTATATTCAATTTGCAACGTGATGGAGGTCAGTATAGATGGACAAATAGAACAAGTCCCACACACTGCTAGATGGCCAAATATTTTTTTAGAGCTAGATGCAGAAAAATATTATATTCAATTTGCAACCTGATGGAGGTCAGTATAGATGGACTAATAGAACAAGTCCCACACACTGCTAGAAGGCCAAATATTTTTTCAGAGCTAGATGCAGAAAAAAATTATATTCAATTTGCAACCTGATGGAGGTCAGTATAGATGGACTAATAGAACAAGTAACACACACAGCTAGAAGCCCAAATATTTTTTCAGAGGTAGATGCAGAAAAAAATTATATTCAATTTGCAACCTGATGGAGGTCAGTATAGATGGACTAATAGAACAAGTCGCACACACTGCTAGAATCCCAAATATTTTTTCAGAGGTAGATGCAGAAAAAAATTATATTCAATTTGCAACCTGATGGAGGTCAGTATAGATGGACTAATAGAACAAGTCCCACACACTGCTAGAAGGCCAAATATTTTTTCAGAGCTAGATGCAGAAAAAATTATATTCAGTTTGCAACCTGATGGAGGTCAGTATAGATGGACTAATAGAACAAGTCGCACACACTGCTAGAATCCCAAATATTTTTTCAGAGGTAGATGCAGAAAAAATTATATTCAGTTTGCAACCTGATGGAGGTCAGTATAGATGGATTAATAGAACAAGTCCCACACACAGCTAGAATCCCAAATATTTTTTCAGAGCTAGATGCAGAAAAATGTTATATTCAATTTGCAACCTGATGGAGGTCAGTATAGATGGACTAATAGAACACGTCCCACACACTGCTAGAAGGCCAAATATTTTTTCAGAGCTAGATGCAGAAAAATATTATATTCAATTTGCAACCTGATGGAGGTCAGTATAGATGAACTAATAGATCAAGTCCCACACACAGCTAGAAGCCCAAATATTTTTTCAGAGGTAGATGCAGAAAAAAATTATATTCAGTTTGCAACCTGATGGAGGTTAGTATAGATGAACTAATAGAACAAGTCCCACACACAGCTAGAAGCCCAAATATTTTCTCAGAGGTAGAAGCAGAAAAAAATTATATTCAATTTGCAACGTGATGGAGGTCAGTATAGATGGACAAATAGAACAAGTCCCACACACTGCTAGATGGCCAAATATTTTTTTAGAGCTAGAAGCAGAAAAATATCATATTCAATTTGCAACCTGATGGAGGTCAGTATAGATGGACTAATAGAACAAGTCCCACACACTGCTAGAAGGCCAAATATTTTTTCAGAGCTAGATGCAGAAAAAAATTATATTCAATTTGCAACCTGATGGAGGTCAGTATAGATGGACTAATAGAACAAGTCCCACACACAGCTAGAAGCCCAAATATTTTTTCAGAGCTAGATGCAGAAAAAAATTATATTCAATTTGCAACCTGATGGAGGTCAGTATAGATGGACTAATAGAACAAGTCCCACACACTGCTAGAATCCCAAATATTTTTTCAGGGGTAGATGCAGAAAAAAATTATATTCAATTTGCAACCTGATGGAGGTCAGTATAGATGGACTAATAGAACAAGTCCCACACACTGCTAGAAGGCCAAATATTTTTTCAGAGCTAGATGCAGAAAAATATTATATTCAATTTGCAACCTGATGGAGGTCAGTATAGATGGACTAATAGAACAAGTCGCACACACTGCTAGAATCCCAAATATTTTTTTAGAGGTAGATGCAGAAAAAAATTATATTCAATTTGCAACCTGATGGATGTCAGTATAGATGGACTAATAGAACAAGTCCCACACACTGCTAGTAGGCCAAATATTTTTTCAGAGCTAGATGCAGAAAAATATTATATTCAATTTGCAACCTGATGGAGGTCAGTATAGATGGACTAATAGAACCCGTCCCATACACTGCTAGAAGGCCAAATATTTTTCCAGAGCTAGATGCAGAAAAATATTATATTCAATTTGCAACCTGATGGAGGTCAGTATAGATGGACTAATAGATCAAGTCCCACACACAGCTGGAAGCCCAAATATTTTTTCAGAGGTAGATGCAGAAAAAAATTATATTCAGTTTGCAACCTGATGGAGGTCAGTATAGATGAATTAATAGAACAAGTCCCACACACAGTTAGAAGCCCAAATATTTTTTCAGAGCTAGATGCAGAAAAAAATTATATTCAATTTGCAACGTGATGGAGATCAGTATAGATGGACTAATAGAACATGTCCCACACACTGCTAGAAGGCCAAATATTTTTTCAGAGCTAGATGCAGAAAAAAATTATATTCAATTTGCAACCTGATGGAGGTCAGTATAGATGGACTAATAGAACAAGTCCCACACACAGCTAGAAGCCCAAATATTTTTTCAGATGTAGATGCAGAAAAAATGATATTCAATTTGCAACCTGATGGAGGTCAGCATAGATGGACTAATAGAACAAGTCCCACACACTGCTAGAAGGCTAAATATTTTTTCAGATCTAGAAGCAGAAAAATATTTTATTCAATTTGCAACCTGATGGAGGTCAGTATAGATGGACTAATAGAACAAGTCCCACACACAGCTAGAATCCCAAATATTTTTTCAGAGGTAGATGCAGAAAAAAATTATATTCAATTTGCAACCTGATGGAGGTCAGTATAGATGGACTAATAGAACAAGTCCCACACACTGCTAGAAGGCCAAATATTTTTTCAGAGCTAGATGCAGAAAAATATTATATTCAATTTGCAACCTGATGGAGGTCAGTATAGATGGACTAATAGAACAAGTCCCACACACTGCTAGAAGGCCAAATATTTTTTCAGAGCTAGATGCAGAAAAATAATATATTCAATTTGCAACCTGATGGAGGTCAGTATAGATGGACTAATAGAATAAGTCGCACACACAGCTAGAAGCCCAAATATTTTTTCAGAGGTAGATGCAGAAAAAAATTATATTCAATTTGCAACCTGATGGAGGTCAGTATAGATGGACTAATAGAACAAGTCCCACACACTGCTAGAAGGCCAAATATTTTTTCAGATCGAAATGCAGAAAAATATTATATTCAATTTGCAACCTGATGGAGGTCAGTATAGATGGACTAATAGAACAAGTCCCACACACTGCTTGAAGCCCAAATATTTTTTCAGAGCTAGATGCAGAAAAATAATATATTCAATTTGCAACCTGATGGAGGTCAGTATAGATGGACTAATAGAACATGTCCCACACACTGCTAGAAGGCCAAATATTTTTTCAGAGCTAGATGCAGAAAAATATTATATTCAATTTGCAACCTGATGGAGGTCAGTATAGATGGACTAATAGAACAAGTCCCACACACAGCTAGAACCCCAATTATTTTTTCTGAGGTAGATGCAGAAAAATATTATATTCAATTTGCAACCTGATGGAGGTCAGTATAGATGGACTAATAGAACCAGTCCCACACACAGCTAGAATCCCAAATATTTTTTCAGAAGTAGATGCAGAAAAAAATTATATTCAATTTGCAACCTGATGGAGGTCAGTATAGATGGACTAATAGAACAAGTCCCACACACTGCTAGAAGGCCAAATATTTTTTCAGAGCTAGATGCAGAAAAATATTATATTCAATTTGCAACCTGATGGAGGTCAGTATAGATGGACTAATAGAACAAGTCCCAGACACTGCTAGAAGGCCAAATATTTTTTCAGAGCTAGATGCAGAAAAATATTATATTCAATTTGCAACCTGATGGAGGTCAGTATAGATGGACTAATAGAACAAGTCGCACACACAGCTAGAAGCCCAAATATTTTTTCAGAGGTAGATGCAGAAAAAAATTATATTCAATTTGCAACCTGATGGAGGTCAGTATAGATGGACTAATAGAACAAGTCCCACACACTGCTAGAAGGCCAAATATTTTTTCAGAGCTAAATGCAGAAAAATATTATATTCAATTTGCAACCTGATGGAGGTCAGTATAGATGGACTAATAGAACAAGTTGCACACACAGCTAGAAGCCCAAATATTTTTTCAGAGGTAGATGCAGAAAAATATTATATTCATTTTGCAAAATGATGGAGGTCAGTATAGATGGACAAATAGAACAAGTCCCACACACTGCTAGAAGGCCAAATATTTTTTCAGAGCTAGATGCAGAAAAATATTATATTCAATTTGCAACCTGATGGAGGTCAGTATAGATGGACTAATAGATCAAGTCCCACACACAGCTAGAAGCCCAAATATTTTTTCAGAGGGAGATGCAGAAAAAAATTATATTCAGTTCGCAACCTGATGGAGGTCAGTATAGATAAACTAATAGAACAAGTCCCACACAGTTAGAAGCCCAAATAATTTTTCAGAGCTAGATGCAGAAAAAAATTATATTCAATTTGCAACGTGATGGAGGTCAGTATAGATGGACTAATAGAACAAGTCCCACACACTGCTAGAAGGCCAAATATTTTTTCAGAGCTAGATGCAGAAAAAAATTATATTCAATTTGCAACCTGATGGAGGTCAGTATAGATGGACTAATAGAACAAGTCCCACACACAGCTAGAAGCCCAAATATTTTTTCAGATGTTGATGCAGAAAAAATTATATTCAATTTGCAACCTGATCGAGGTCAGTATAGATGGACTAATAGAACAAGTCCCACACACTGCTAGAAGGCTAAATATTTTTTCAGAGCTAGAAGCAGAAAAATATTATATTCAGTTTGCAACCTGATGGAGGTCAGTATAGATGGACTAATAGAACAAGTCCCACACACTGCTTGAAGGCCAAATATTTTTTCAGAGCTAGATGCAGAAAAATATTATATTCAATTTGCAACCTGATGGAGGTCAGTATAGATGGACTAATAGAACAAGTCGCACACACAGCTAGAAGCCCAAATATTTTTTCAGAGGTAGATGCAGAAAAAAATTATATTCAATTTGAAACCTGATGGAGGTCAGTATAGACGGACTAATAGAACAAGTCCCACACACTGCTAGAAGGCCAAATATTTTTTCAGAGCTAGATGCAGAAAAATATTATATTCAATTTGCAACCTGATGGAGGTCAGTATAGATGGACTAATAGAACAAGTCCCACACACTGCTAGAAGGCCAAATATTTTTTCAGAGCTAGATGCAGAAAAATATTATATTCAATTTGCAACCTGATGGAGGTCAGTATAGATGGACTAATAGAACAAGTCTCACACACAGCTAGAAGGCCAAATATTTTTTCAGAGGTAGATGCAGAAAAAAATTACATTCAATTTGCAACCTGATGGAGGTCAGTATAGATGGACTAATAGAACAAGTCCCACACACTGCTAGAAGGCCAAATATTTTTTCAGAGTTAAATGCAGAAAAATATTATATTCAATTTGCAACCTGATGGAGGTCAGTATAGATGGACTAATAGAACAAGTCCCACACACTGCTAGAAGGCCAAATATTTTTTCAGAGCTAAAGGCAGAAAAATATTATATTCAATTTGCAGCCTGATGGAGGTCAGTATAGATAGACTAATAGAACAAGTCCCACACACTGCTTGAAGCCCAAATATTTTTTCAGAGCTAGATGCAGAAAAATAATATATTCAATTTGCAACCTGATGGACGTCAGTATAGATGGACTAATAGAACAAGTCCCACACACTGCTAGAAGGCCAAATATTTTTTCATTTGCAACCTGATGGAGGTCAGTATAGATGGACTAATAGAACAAGTCCCACACACAGCTAGAAGCCCAAATATTTTTTCTGAGGTAGATGCAGAAAAAAATTATATTCAATTTGCAACCTGATGTAGGTCAGTAAAGATGGACTAATAGAACAAGTCCCACACACAGCTAGAAGCCCAAATATTTTTTCAGAGCTAGATGCAGAAAAAAATTATATTCAATTTGCAACGTGATGGAGGTCAGTATAGATGGACTAATAGAACAAGTCCCACACACTGCTAGAAGGCCAAATATTTTTTCCGAGCTAGATGCAGAAAAATATTATATTCAATTTGCATCCTGATGGAGGTCAGTATAGATGGACTAATAGAACAAGTCCCACACACTGCTTGAAGCCCAAATATTTTTTCAGAGCTATATGCCGAAAAATAATATATTCAATTTGCAACCTGATGGAGGTCAGTATAGATGGACTAATAGAACAAGTCCCACACACTGCTAGAAGGCCAAATATTTTTCAGAGCTAGATGCAGAAAAAAATTATATTCAATTTGCAACCTGATGGAGGTCAGTATAGATGGGCTAATAGAACAAGTCCCACACACAGCTAGAAGCCCAAATATTTTTTCTGAGGTAGATGCAGAAAAAAATTATATTCACTTTGCAAACTGATAGAGGTCAGTATAGATGGACTAATAGAACAATTCCCACACACTGCTAGAAGGCCAAATATTTTTTCAGATCTAGATGCAGAAAAAAATTATATTCAATTTGCAACCTGATGGAGGTCAGTATAGATGGACTAATAGAACAATTCCCACACACTGCTAGAAGGCCAAATATTTTTTCAGAGCTAGATGCAGAAAAATATTATATTCAATTTGCAACCTGATGGAGGTCAATAAAGATGGACTAATAGAACAAGTCCCACACACAGCTAGAAGCAGAAATATTTTTTCAGAGGTAGATGCAGAAAAAAATTATATTCAGTATGCAACCTGATGGAGGTCAGTATAGATGGACTAATAGAACAAGTCCCACACATAGCTAGAAGCCCAAATATTTTTTCAGAGCTAGATGCAGAAAAAAATTATATTCAATTTGCAACATGATGGAGGTCAGTATAGATGGACTAATAGAACAAGTCCCACACACTGCTAGAAGGCCAAATATTTTTTCAGAGCTAGATGCAGAAAAATATTATATTCAATTTGCAACCTGATGGAGGTCAGTATAGATGGACTAATAGAACAAGTCCCACACACTGCTAGAAGGCCAAATAGATGGACTAATAGAATGATGCTATGCCCAAAAGATTTTACTTCACTTGGTGCAGTAAAAAAATTGGTATTCTATACACAGGTGGTGTAGCTTGCAACACAGATAGGCTACTCCACTGACTAACACACTCTGCAATAGGCCAAAAAGGATTAGCTTTGCTAGATTTAGCCAAATGCTGTGAAAAAAACTTGCACAGCACTGGCACAGACCTGCCTGGCAAAAACTGATAGGAACTGATCTAACTTAGTCCTGAAATGGACTGCAACTACAATTAGTCTTTACTCCCAACCTATCTATTTAAGAGCACAGACCTGCCTCATAAAAGTCGTAGGAAATGCTGTAACCAAGTCCTTAAAAGGACTGCAATCACAACTATTCCCTACTCCCAAGCTATCTGTAGATTTGTGCAAAAATTGACTTGAAATTAACAAGGTATAGCGCACACAGCAACCGCGGTGCCGTCTAACACGCAGCTGCAGCAGTGAGAAAATGATGGCGACGGGAAAAATGGCTGGGTCTTATAGGGCAAGGACATGTGACATACACTGCCAATGACAAATGCCCTTGCTTGTGTGAAAAAAAGCACTTCGCTCCGTGTGTGCGCTGCTGATATGCTGACAGATTGCACCTCCCCACTGTAAATGCAGGAAAGAGAAAAATAAAATGGAGATCTTCATTATTCCTGCAGAGATCCATCCCCTGCCCCTCCCCCCGCCCCGCTGTACACTCAAACTGCATATTAACATTAATTTTCATCATTACTGAGAAAAAATCCAGTTATAATTTTGGTGCACAAACAGTTATCGAACATAACCTCGAACTGCCGAATTTTTTTCAAATCTTTCGTGTTCGCCGAACGGCTCGAACACCGCCCAAAACAGCTCGAATTTGAGATTGGCGAACAGTTCAAGTCGAACACCGCTCATCTCTAGTGAGAACATCCTATAGTGTGGGAGCTACTGATGGGGCCATCATACAGTGTGAGTGTGGGTTTTCATAGAGCATGGGGGCTACCGTGAGTGCCATCATACCCTCTTTGAGGTACTGTTGGGGCTATCAAAGAGTGTGAGGGCCATCATACAGTGTGGTGGGCTACTGTCGAAGCCATTAAACATTGTGGGGGCCATCACACAGTGTAGAGCTACTGTAAGGGCATCATACATTGTGGTGGCTACTGAGGGAGCATCATAAAGTGTAGGGGCTACTGTGCAAGTCAACATACAGTGTGGGGACTACTGTGGGGACCACCAAACACCTTGTTGATTACTGTGTTACTATCATACAGTGTTGGGACTTCTATGGAGACCATCACACAGTGTGAGGACTACTATAGGCACATCAAACAATGTGTGGCCCATAATACAGTGTGAGGACTGCTGTGCGGACCATTATACAGTGTGAGGGCATCATGCAGTGTGGAGACTACTGTGAGGGCTATAATATAGTATGGGGACTACTATGGGCTCATCAAAAGTGTGGGGTCCATCTTACTGCATTGAAGCTACTGTTGGTTAATCAAGCTGTGTGGTGACTACTGTGGGGATCTTCATACAATGTGAGGACTACTGTGGGGGTGTTACGCATCTGCCTTTGCTCAAAAGGGTTTCATCTTCTTACCCTATGGCCGTTGTTTTCTTCTGTGATCCACATATGGTTTTATAAGTAGCCCAGCGTGCTTCCTTGACATCATCTGCCTAGGTTTGTTTAAGGAACAGTTATACACACACTTGTACCTTAGTGTTAAGACTTCTAGTCCTGCTCTTTTGCTGTGCTCCTCCATCAGTTCCTGGTCAGCATCTGCCTTGTGACCCTGCATACCTGTTGAATTTATTGCTTCGGACTTTCCTGCATCCTCTGTGTACCTGTCCTTCTGTGGGCTCGTGTTTCAAGTCCTCTCTCCACACATGCCTTCCTACCTGCTACACCAGCACCATGTGCACACCCGGACTTGAGGCTTACTGGAACCATCTCACTGGGTGAGCCTAACAGAATGTCAAGACCATGGATTCTAAAGGTGCAATGGTTGCTATTGAATACAAAAAAATTCTCGGCACTAGTTTGCAACTTGCTGTAGGTTAACAGGAGCCTGTCTGACTGTGCAGAATCTCACAGCCCATATGGACACACTGTCTCAGACACCTGAAACTCAACCACCATCTCCTCAACCCCTGCCACAGCCTAATATGAACCAGCTTGGGAAACATTTCTACATTTTTCCACTCCTGCACAATTTGATGGAGACATTAAGGCCTGCCGGGACTTTGCAAACTAATGCACTGTACAATTGGAACTATGTCCACAGTAATTTAATTATGACCAGTTCAAAGTTTCCTACATTTCTTTTTTATTGTCTGGAGATGCGCCATTGTGGTAGTATGATGTGGAATTTACCTGGAACAATGACTTTCTCTCCTGGCTGTGTTCTATGCAGGCTTATCTAGTCGGATAAAAGATTAACTCGCTGGTAGGGATTTAGGCTATGTGCCCACGATGCCGAAATGCTCCGGATATTTCCTGAGCGTTTCTGCATCTCCCTGGCAGAAAAAACGCATGCACATTTTACATGTGTTTTTTCTGCCACAGGCAAGCGTTTGTCAAGCGTTTTTATCATGTGACTTTGCATGCTTTTGTCAAGCGCTTTTCCAAGTGATTTTAGCATCACTTGGAAAAGTGCTTGAAAGTAGGTCACACAATATAAATCCATGCAACCGGCATGGATTTATATTGTGTGACCAACATAATGTTAAAAAAAAAAGAATTAGAACGTAAAATACGTCAGAGGTCGCATGACCTGTCACATGACTGCTGACGTCATGAAAGGTCCTTTTACATTACCGGTACCCGCCACGGAGCCAGCAGCGACGCCGGGAGCAGAGCGGGGGCCATCACAAGGTGTGTATAAGGTTGTCTTTTGTTTTAATTCTTTTTTTACTTACAGTTACTATGGTACCCGGGTCCAGAGAATCTCCTCTTCTCCAGACCCGGGTACCATCTGCGCATTAATCGCATAAGATCCACATGACTACATGTAGTCATGCGGATCTTATGCAATCCAATGCATGTCAATGGCGGTGATTTCACAGCGAAATCGCTCTAGAATTGGTCTTGCTGCGTGTTTTACCGCAATGCGAATTCGCAGTGGAAATTTCCACATGATGTGCACAGTACATGCGGATTTGCATTGCAGTAAATGGCAGACCTATTACAAGCGATTTTAATGCGTTTTTGCCAAAATACGCCGCAAAAATGCATTAAAATCGCTTCGTGTGCACATAGCCTTACTGTCCTCCTTTGATGACTGGATTTCTTTTGCCATCTGAGTGGATTTGCCTTTTAAAGAATGGGTTTAAAGAATGGTCTAAGGAAAAAATGCTTGATTCCCATGTCTCATATCCTGACACATATTCAAAATCTTCTCTCAAAATGGCTGAACTGAAACTAATAAAAATTGGTCGGAACAGATTATTTCCAGCTGAAAAATCCAGTTGCCTTATTGGCGCAATCTGTACTGTGGTGAATGGGATCATTATCGTATAAATTGTTCAAAACTGAAGGCCAAAGAGGGAGAATTTCAGACTCCAGGCAAAGAACGAGGTACTGACCTAGGATTATCTGTTTTCTCAACTAAAGATAAATTACTCATGTTTTTGTCCATTTCTTAGAGTTCCTCTGTGTTCATGGGACAATCGATTAATGATGCCTTAGCAGCAGAGAATTTTATGGACTTCTCTTTGGCTAAAAGTCAGAAAATATCTTTAGTTTATCTGTAGATGCCCCTGAAGCTAACTTCCAAGAATAGCTCAACAATTTCAGGTGGTCATATCCAATTCCGGAAAGTTAGAGGTAAGCGGGCAAAAGTCTCTGGACAGGCAGGTGGTCACGGCAAGTGACGGCAGAGCCTCTAGGTAGGCTAGCAGGCAGGTAGCAGGTGAGCACTCCCAGGTGAGTGGGCAAGAGTCTCTGGACAGGCAGGTGGTCACGGCAAGTGACGGCTAAGCCTCCAGGCAGGCTAGCAGGTAGGTAGCAGGTAAGCGCTCCCAGGTGAGCGAGTAAGAGTCTCTGGACAGGCAAGTGGTCACAGCAAGTGACGGCTAAGCCTCCAGGTAGGCTAGCAGGCAGGTAGCAGGTGAGCGCTCCCAGGTGAGCGAGTAAGAGTCTCTGGACAGGCAGGCAGGTATCAGGCAGGTATCTGGCAGGTACTTCCTGGTCCGCAGGCGGACTGATCCATAGACAGACTGGCAGGTGCTGATAGGCAGACTGTCGGACAACAGGATAGCAAGCAAGTAAGCAGATATCAGGCAGGTATCAAGCAGGTATCTGGCAGGTGACTGGCAGGTAACTGGTAACGGGACCTGAGGGCGGAAGCAGAGTTGAAAGGCTTTGCAACAACATTGCTCGGGCACCTCCATTTTGGAGGAGGTGCCTTATATATGGTGAGGTCCTCCGGCCATTGGCCGGGGACTCCTTAGGAGGGCGCGCGCGGCTCCTTTAAGAGAAGGGAAGCACGCGCGCGCCCTAAGCACAGAGGCCGGGAAGCAGCGCGCACTGCCAGCAGAGCGGGAGGAAGACGCCGGGCACGGAGCGGAGAGGTGAGGGGAACGGCGTCCCTGCCTAGCAGGAGGCAGGGACGCCGCCGCTACAGCTGTGCTGACAACCACCCCTAATAATCTCTTCCCACCGATTTAGTATAAGACTGCTGACCATGAGGTCATAGTTCAAACATGGGGAGCTGGACTAGATGATAAAAAGTAGCATGAATTTGTAACACAAACTGGAGTTTCTTCCTCACCCCTAAGTGGTGTTTATGCTTTTATGGTGACAGAGTTAAAGGCTCCAAATGGTGGAGCAACAACATACTAGCTGCTGGTCCACCAATCAGAGCAAAGCTCCACACTAGCTCTCATCACCTCTGGGCTGCAACTGCTACTCTTTCCTATCCCTCCCCACCAACGACAACAAAGGGGCAGCAAGAGTAGCATGTGTAGAAAAAAAAAATAAACTCTTGTATTTGGCATTGCCCCCTACAGACTGACGCACTAAGCACTGGACCTCAGGTGCCTAATGGCAAATGTGTGCCTATATAGACTGCAATGTTTGTTTGTTTTTTAATATATTGTCCTTGAGATTGGGTCAAAAAATACATTAATCTGAGGATCATTTAGATGTAGAAGAAAGACATAAGATATATTAAACAGAACTCATAAAAAATCCAAGTGATTAGAATAGAACCAATAGTTATTTTTGCTGATGTATTTACCTCCTTTTGTATTCTGTAGGTAATAATAGTGTGTATGCAGCAGTTGACTACACAAAAAAATCATGTAGTTCAGCATGTTCATTTCTTCCTCATTCATATACAGGCAAGATTAATTCTGTTCTTTAAAAGAGCTAATATACATTTCTACAAAAATGTACTTGTTATACTGGATTATTTTTAAAATATAATAGACCAATGAAGTCAATGTAATCATCTATATGCGGCTTGATGACAGAAAGTCTTTGTGATTATGGGAATTTGATGTCTGTCAAGAAGCCTTTTTAATTAGACCCTGCAAAATAAACTGTATAATTTAAGTGGAAATTGTTCCCTTGTATAGAAAGGAAGGAGTTTCCCAGTAATTTATAATTGCATTCGAATGGAAATGGCTTCATGAATATATTAAAAGAGGCAAAGTCAGCATTCATGCTGCAAAAAAACACTGTAAATGTCTCCGAAATATTGGTTTAATGCAGGGACCCAGAGATCACACCTTATTTATTTTTAAGCTTTCCTGATTACTTATCAACGGTATATCAGGGATATTAAAATATATATTATTCCTGTTATATTTTATCTTATGGTGCTCCTTTCAGTCCAGTCATAACTTTTAAACAAAATAATTATATTTATCTTAATTTCAAAAAACATCACAGTAAAAAATAAAGCCTTACCAACACCAGGTCAGATTACCAGTGCACATGCAACCCACCTGATCTAATAGAATGGGCGTCATCAATAGGCTGCAAGCCAGTCACTGTGCACCACACATATCGGTGTGACTGGCGCCCTATGCAAGCTCCACCGGTGTGCATGTATAATACTACACAGCCTACCCCTCGATGAATTGGTAGGTTAGTGAGTGTCTCTCTGCATCAGTATTTTGTACATATGCTGCCCCCGTCTTTATCATGGAGGCTTGCTGCACTGGTAATCTGACCTGGGGTAAGTAAGGCTTTATTTTTTACTGTGATGTTTTTTGGCATATTCAAGACATAATGGGATCATTTGAATTACTAGGGTAACCTATAGCTATTCACACTATGCTCTGCAGCAGGATACTGTTGGAAAACAAATGAATTACAAGTGGTCATTAATGACCCCTTAACGGAGTCAATTTTAACCTTAATGACCAGGCCAAATTTTTTAAATCTGACCAGTCACTTCAAGTGGTAATATCTTTGGATTGTTTCAACATATCACAGCAATTCTGAGACTATTTGTTCATGACATATTGTACTTTATGTTAGTGGTAGATTTATGTCGATATGTTTTGCGTTTATTTGTGAAAATATCGAAATATTGGCTTTTTTTTTTTTAATTCGCAATTTTCAAACTTTCAATCTTTTTATCCTTAAACATGTTAGTCATGCTGTACAAAATAATTAATAAATAGCATTTCCCATATGTCTACATATTTTTCAAATGTCATTTTATTTTTTTTGGGTTGTTAGAAGGGTTAAAAGTTTAGTAGTAATTTCTTATTTCTTCAAGAAATTTACAAAGCCTGTTTCTTTAGGGGCCTATATAGATTTAAATGGACATTGCGGGGCCTACATAGTAGAAACTCCAAAAAGCAATACCATTTTAAAACTGCACCCCTCAAATATAATAAAACTGATGTCAGGAAACTTTTAACCCTTCAGGTGCGACACAGAAATTATTACAAAGTCGAATGAAAATTTTTTTTAATTTTTAATCTAAAATGTTGCTTTAGCCCCAACTTGTTCACTTTTACAAGTCATAACACAAGAAAATGGACCCTACAATTTGTTACAAAGTTTCTTCTGAGCGTGCTGATACCCCACGTGGTCAGAAACTTCTTTTTGGGCAAGTGGCAGTGCTCGGAAAGGAAGGAGCACCTTTTGAATTTGGAACACAAATTTGGTGAAATAGATTGCTGGCGCCATGTCACATTTGCAGGGCTCCTAAGGTGTCCTAGCAGCAGAAAAACCTCACAAATTACCCCTCAAGGATTTTATTCAGGGGTATAGTGAGCATTTTGAATTCACAGGTACTACACAGAATATGATTACAATATATCCGAAAATGGAAATGCTAGACACTTCAATTATTCATAGAACATAATGTATTGGCGACAGTGAAATAAAAAAATGACTTTACCAATAAGAAGAGATTCCAGCTCAGCTCATTAAAACTGTAAAATCTTTATTGATAATATAGAAACAGAAATATAAAAAACAGACCTCCAGAAAGAAAAAAACACTACAATACGTACATAATAAAAAATAAAATAAACATGATTGTATCCAATATAGATCCCACAATATGGTCAGTTCAAAAATGCAAAATCTGGAACAGAAAACCAGTGTATCCCTAAACCCACATTATTGCAGGTAATAATATGATCTTGCTGGGCTGATATATGGGACAAACTATGCTGAACTTAACACAAAGCATGGGTCGCTAGTGAACAGATCAAATATAATTAAGTGGTGAGGCAAATGCTCAGGGAAAAGAAGCTCACATTTTTCTAAGCAGAGATCTGAAACAATGTATGGCTCAGGAATCAATCACCGAACTCCCAAACAAAGGTGAAAGGTTTACTTTGAAGCAAATTAGTGCCCAATGAATGGCAAGAGAGCCATTGCTGCCTCCTGACTCACGTTTAGTGTGGAGCGTTTCTAGCCTTCCCTTGAAAAAGCCTTGAAAGTGCCTCACCACATGGTAATAGGGTACTGTGTAGAGATGAGCGTTGTTCTACTTGAACTGTTCGCCAATCTCAAATTCGAGCTGTTTTGGGCGGTGTTCGAGCCGTTCGGCGAACACGAACAATTTGAGAAAAATTCGGCTGTTCGAGGTTATGTTCGATAACTGTTCGTGCACCAAAATCATAACTGGATTTTTTCTCAGTAATGATGAAAATTAATGTTAATACGCAGTTTGAGTGTACAGCGGGGTGGGGGGAGGGGCAGGGGATGGATCTCTGCAGGAACAATGAAGATCTCCATTTTTTTTTTCTCTTTCCCGCATTTACAGTGGGGAGGTGCAATCTGTCAGCCTATCAGCAGCGCACACACGGAGCGAAGTGCTTTTTTTCACACAAGCAAGGGCATGTGTCATTGGCAGTGTATGTCACATGTCCTTGCCCTATAAGACCAAGCCATTTTCCCTGTCGCCACCATTTTCTCACTGCTGCAGCTGCGTGTTAGACGGCACCGCTGTTGCTGTGTACGCTATACCTTGTTAATTTCAAGCCAATTTTCGCACAAATCTACAGATAGCTTGAGAGTAGGGAATAGTTGTGATTGCAGTCGTTTTAAGGACTAGGTTACAGCATTTCCTACGACTTTTATCAGGCAGGTCTGTGCTCTTAAATAGATAGATTGTGGGAGTAAAGACTAGTGTTGAGCCACCCCCGTAGTGTTCGAGTTCGGTTCGGTTCGTCGAACACCCGTGTGTTCGCCGAACTGTTCGTCGAACTGTTCGTCGAACACCTTCGAACACCGTTAAAACCAATGGCAGGCAAACAAAAACACATAGAAACACATAGAAAACACCTTCAAAGGTGTCCAAAAGCTGACAAACTGCTCAGAAGACATAACTAACACATGGAAAAGTGACAAGTACATATAGTCATGCGAAAATAAAAGAGGTGGAGGAGTAAAAGGAGGGGGAGACACAGATATAGGCATGTCATGCCCTTCTAAAATCCAAAAAGTGAGAAGCCGACACGGCCAGTCCGCTCCTGCCCGTGCCACCTCTGTGTCGCCGGGTTTGTGCCAGAGCCGCGGTGAACCCTGATGGCCAGCCCCCCTCTCCCAATACTGGTGCCTGTCCGCTGGTGGGTCGAGCGAGCCCCCCTGTGGTGGAGGCAGCTCTAAGCTTTTTAATTTAAATTGTCTCTCTAATTTGAATGAATACACTTTAAATCCATTTACAAGGATCTATTGGAGGGCAAGTCTCATGCCAGCAGCCGCGTAATTCCAGCTCCAGTAGCGTCCACTAAAGCTGCTGCAGTTAAAAAGCTTTTATAAGGATCGAGCTCGGCTGTCCACCGCAAGGCATCCTACTGCCAGTCCCAGCCCCTATGCCTTGGGGTGCCTCCTGATGCTCTTCACTGAGTATCCCGTGGTCCCGAAGCATTTCCTTTGAAAAAATGAAGTGTCCAAACTACAGGTGGTGTAGCTTGCTTAACAGCCGGGATAATCCGCTGACTAGCAGACCCTGCTACTAGGCACAAAGTATTTCCTGGGCTAGATGCAGTTAAAAATTTGTAATTAGATACTCTCGTTGGATGCTGAGAAAGCATTCCATAGAGTCTCCTGGCACGCCATATATGATTCTCTTAAAAAGCCTGGGGTAGGGGTCTAGGGGACCCTTTTATAGCCAAAATCACGGCCCTGTATCGCAATACGTCACCTAGGCTGAAGATAAATGGAACTGTAGCACCCTGAGGGCTCGGTTGCTACAGAGGTATTGCACCTCACCCAGAGGTGTGATATCTCACTCTCAGGTAAGGATGTAGTGTGGATCAGGACCCGACACCTGCATGCATTACACCACATTGCCGTGGGGCAGGGCGACCAATATGCCCCTGAGATGGGCACGACAGTCCCTGTCCCTGGCTGGAGTGGGGGGAGGGAACACTGAGGAAGGGGAACCCTGTAGTGCAGGAGCAGGGAGGAAGCAGTTCCTGGGTGCATTGAGAAGGGAGTATAAAAGGTGGGCACCATCTTAGTTCAGTGCAGAGAAGTCTGAGCAGAAGTGGCAGGGAGCAGGGGCTCTGCATGAGCTCTGCTCCGGAGGCGGGCCTAGTAACAGAGGCCCAGGCCTGGAAGAGGGAGAAGGAAGGAAGAGGAGCGGAGAAGGCTCCAGGAACGAGGAACGAAGGGATCTCAGGGGTGCGGACGGGCGAGTCGCCACTGCACGCCAGAATCCACCTGCGTGGAGGGGTCAGGCCAAAGGGGGAGACCGGTCCCCGAAACTAGTGGAGGCAGGAAACGACCCTCAGCTAGAAACAGGAGGCTGTGACATTTTATGTGGCGCAGCCCCTCGCTACACCCGCTAGGAAGGCACCACATAGGGTCAGGGAAACTGGCGCCAAGTTTACCAAGAGGAGGCCCGAGGCAGCCGGACAGAAGGGTTGGTAAGAAAGGCCAGACAAAGGACACACAAAGGGGGTCCTGTGAAGCGCTCCAAAGTTATCTGGGAGTTGTCTGAGCCCCTCACCTGGTGAGCACAGTACGACGTGGGCAGCCGTTACCTGCAGACGTGGTCTGGATAATAAGAACTGTGAGTAAAGGCCCTGGACTGCATCACTGACTCCGTGTCATTACTGCTGCTGCCCTGCACCATCACCCCCATCCTCCGCATACACTGCCCTTAGGCTATACTCCTCCCGTGGGGAGTTATGCTACGCTCTGCTGCACCCACAACACCAGCCTCAGCGGTCTGCCCTGGAGCGGCGGTTCACTCTGACCGCAATCCAAGGGTGGCGTAGTCAGACATTTAAACATCAAAACCACATAAATAGTTCCGCCACTGGTTTGACCGCCCTGAGCCACGGAACCGGGTTGCCGCCACGGAGACTACAACCACCAGCATCCACCAAAAAGGGTCCGGCTCCAGGTGTCCCAAGGCCCAGGGGGCGCGTCAGAACATTTTCATCACCTTTCACAATCACCAATGGGACAAGGCAGGGATGTTCTCTGTCCCCTCTCTTATACATCCTAGTGACGGAGCACCTGCTCTCATCAATTCGCCATAACCCCAATATTAGGTGGATTGAGGTGGGAGGCACCGAGTACAAGTGCTCTCAATTTGCTGATGATGTCCTAGTATATATCACTCAATCACATATATCCATCCATGCTGTTATGGCTGAAATAGATCACTTTGTTACATGGTCAAATTTTAAAATCAATGCAGCGAAGTCTGAGGCCCTCGATGTCTCCCTCCCCAAATCCATATAGGATTCCATCCAGTCCAACTTTCCCTTTGCCTGACCCTCACAGGGTATCAAATACTTAGGAATTCCCATTCATAGAGACCTCTCCCATCTATGTTATCTTAATTTTGGGCCCTTTATTGAACAACTCCATACAGACCACGGTTGGCAAGTTAGAACTGTAAGATTCACTACGTGAACCACTGGTGTTTTGTGGAAAAGCACATGTACACTGTGTTCCAAATTATTATGCAAAAAGTGTTTAGGAGTGATAAGGGAAGAATTTGTTTGTTTGTCAGTTAAACTCATTGATGGTGATGTGTGTCAGGGCTCTTTATATCACTGTAAGCAATTGCAGACACCAGTGCTAATTAGTTTGGCAGGTGTGTCCAATGAAAGGCAAGACTACTTAAGAAGGCTCTCTCACATTATTCAGCAGCCTACATTTTCTGCCAAAATGGGAAAGAAAAAGGAAGTGTCGGCTGCTGAGAAGCAACAAATTGTGGAGTGTTTAGGTCAAGGCATGACTACAATCAACATTGTGCGATGATCAGGATGAAGTGTCTTGGCAATCAAGAAGTATGTAGCTGATTCACAGTACACACGTGTGCGTGCTGATAAGGGCAAATTGAGGACTCTTTCCTACAGGCAATTACGTCAGGTTGAAAGAGCAGCGGCAAAAAAGCCTTGTCATAGCAGCAGACAAGTTTTTGAAGCTGCTTGTGCCTCCAACGTCCCCCGAACAACAAGATGCAGGGTCCTTCAGAGGTTTGCAGCTGTGCATACGCCATCCTGTCGACCTCCTCTATCCACTTCACACAAGCAGAAACGGCTCCAGTGGGCCAAACATTACATGAAGACTGATTTCAAAACTGTTTTGTTCACGGATGAGTGCCGTGCAGCGCTCGATGGTCCAGATGGATGGAGTGGAGGATGGCTGGTTGATGGACACCCCACGCAAACACGGCTACAGCGCCAACAAGGAGGAGGTGGAGTAATGTTTTGGGCTGGAATCATGGGGAGAGAGATTGTCGGCCCCTTTAGGATCCCTGAAGGCGCTAAAGATGAACTCCATAATGTATGTGGATTTTCTCAAACAGCACTTCCTGCCATGGTTCAAGAAGAAGAACCGTGTATTTCACAGCAAGATCATTTTTCTGCATGATAATGCACCATCTCATGCTGCACATAAAACATCTGCATCTCTGGCTGATATGGGCATAAAAGGGGACAAACTTATGGTGTGACCCCCATGCTCCCCTGACCTCTACCCCATTCAGAACCTTTGGAGCATCATTAAAAGGAGTGTCTATGATGGCGGGAGGCAGTTCACATCTAAGCAACAGCTCTGGGAGGGTATTCTGTCCTCATGCAAAACAATTGAAGCAGAAACCATCCAAAACCTGACAAATTCAATGGACGAGAGAGTTCAGAAGCTCCTTTCGAACAAGGGGTCCTATGTGAAAATGTAACATCACCTAGAATAAAGTTTTGAGTTGAAAACTGTTTGATTTCAGTTTCTAACAACCTGCTAATGCTTATAATTTCAAAAATGACCATTTTTTTGGTCTTTATTAAAATGAAAAGGTTGATCGAAAAGTTTGGGGGATCTAAGAGTGTGGCAACCCAGTAGTCATGATTACTAGTGTTGAGCCACCCCCGTAGTGTTCGAGTTCGGTTCGGTTCGTCGAACACCCTTGTGTTCGCCGAACTGTTCGTCGAACTGTTCGTCGAACACCTTCGAACACCGTTAAAACCAATGGCAGGCAAACAAAAACACATAGAAACACATAGAAAACACCTTCAAAGGTGTCCAAAAGCTGACAAACTGCTCAGAAGACACAACTAACACATGGAAAAGTGACAAGTACATATAGTCATGCGAAAAGAAAAGAGGTGGAGGAGTAAAAGGAGGGGGAGACACAGATATAGGCATGTCATGCCCTTCTAAAATCCAAAAAGTGAGAAGCCGAGACGGCCAGTCCGCTCCTGCCCGTGCCACCTCCGTGTCGCCGGGTTTGTGCCAGAGCCGCGGTGAACCCTGACGGCCAGCCCCCCTCTCCCAATACTGGTGCCTGTCCGCTGGTGGGTCGAGAGAGCCCCCCTGTGGTGGAGGCAGCTCTAAGCTTTTTAATTTAAATTGTCCCTCTAATTTGAATGAATACACTTTAAATCCATTGACAAGGATCTATTGGAGGGCAAGTCTCATGCCAGCAGCCGCGTAATTCCAGCTCCAGTAGCGTCCACTAAAGCTGCTGCAGTTAAAAAGCTTTTATAAGGATCGAGCTCGGCTGTCCACCGCAAGGCATCCTAGTGCCAGTCCCAGCCCCTATGCCTTAGGGTGCCTCCTGATGCTCTTCACTAAGTATCCCGTGGTCCCGAAGCATTTCCTTTGAAAATATTAAGTGTCCAAACTACAGGTGGTGTAGCTTGCTTAACAGCCGGGATAATCCGCTGACTAGCAGACACTGCTACTAGGCACAAAGTATTTCCTGGGCTAGATGCAGTTAAAAATTTGTAAGTAGATACTCTCGTTGGATGCTGAGAAAGCATTCCATAGAGTCTCCTGGCACGCCATATATGATTCTCTTAAAAAGCTTGGGGTAGGGGTCTAGGGGACCCTTTTATAGCCAAAATCACGGCCCTGTATCACAATACGTCACCTAGGCTGAAGATAAATGGAACTGTAGCACCGAGGGCTCGGTTGCTACAGACGTATTGCACCTCACCCAGAGGTGTGATATCTCACTCTCAGATAAGGATGGAGTGTGGATCAGGACCCGACACCTGCATGCATTACACCACATTGCCGTGGGGCAGGGCGACCAATATGCCCCTGAGATGGGCACGACAGTCCCTGTCCCTGGCTGGAGTGGGGGGAGGGAACACTGAGGAAGGGGAACCCTGCAGTGCAGGAGCAGGGAGGAAGCAGTTCCTGGGTGCATTGAGAAGGGAGTATAAAAGGTGGGCACCATCTTAGTTCAGTGCAGAGAAGTCTGAGCAGAAGTGGCAGGGAGCAGGGGCTCTGCATGAGCTCTGCTCCGGAGGCGGGCCTAGTAACAGAGGCCCAGGCCTGCAAGAGGGAGAAGGAAGGAAGAGGAGCGGAGAAGGCTCCAGGAACGAGGAATGAAGGGATCCCAGGGGTGCGGACGGGCGAGTTGCCACCGCACGCCCGAATCCACCTGCGTGGAGGGGTCAGGCCAAAGGGGGAGACCGGTCCCCGAACTAGTGGAGGCAGGAAACGACCCTCAGCTAGAAACCGGAGGCTCTGACATTTTATGTGGCGCAGCACCTTGCTCCACCCGCTAGGAAGGCACCACATAGGGTCAGGGAAACTGGCGCCAAGTTTACCAAGAGGAGGCCCGAGGCAGCCGGACAGAAGTGTTGGTAAGAAAGGCCAGACAAAGGACACACAAAGGGGGTCCTGTGAAGCACTCCAAAGTTATCTGGGAGTTGTCTGAGCCCCTCACCTGGTGAGCACAGTACGACGTGGGCAGCCGTTACCTGCAGACGTGGTCTGGATAATAAGAACTGTGAGTAAAGGCCCTGAACTGCATCACTGACTCCGTGTCGTTACTGCTGCTGCCCTGCACCATCACCCCCATCCTCCGCATACACTGCCCTGAGGCTATACTCCTCCCGTGGGGAGTTATGCTACGCTCTGCTGCACCCACAACACCAGCCTTAGCGGTCTGCCCTGGAGCAGCGGTTCACTCTGACCGCAATCCACGGGTGGCGTAGTCAGACATTTAAACATCAAAACCACATAAATAGTTCCGCCACTGGTTTGACCGCCCTGAGCCACGGAACCGGATCGCCGCCACGAAGACTACAACCACCAGCATCCACCAAAAAGGGTCCGGCTCCGGGTGTCCCAAGGCACAGGGGGTGCGTCAGAACATTTTCATCACCTTTCACAATCACCAATGGGACAAGGCAGGGATGTCCTCTGTCCCCTCTCTTATACATCCTAGTGACGGAGCACCTGCTCTCATCAATTCGCCATAACCCCAATATTAGGTGGATTGAGGTGGGAGGCACCGAGTACAAGTGCTCTCTATTTGCTGATGATGTCCTAGTATATATCACTCAATCACATATATCCATCCCTGCTGTTATGGCTGAAATAGATCTCTTTGTTACATGGTAAAATTTTAAAATCAATGCAGCGAAGTCTGAGGCCCTCGATGTCTCCCTCCCTAAATCCATATAGGATTCCATCCAGTCCAACTTTCCCTTTGCCTGGCCCTCACAGGGTATCAAATACTTAGGAATTCCTATTCATAGAGACCTCTCCCATCTATGTTATCTTAATTTTGGGCCCTTTATTGAACAATTCCATACAGACCACGGTTGGCAAGTTAGAACTGTAAGATTCACTACGTGAACCACTGGTGTTTTGTGGAAAAGCACATGTACACCGCGTTCCAAATTATTATGCAAAAAGTGTTTAGGAGTGATAAGGGAAGAATTTGTTTGTTTGTCAGTTAAACTCATTGATGGTGATGTGTGTCAGGGCTCTTTATATCACTGTAAGCAATTGCAGACACCTGTGCTAATTAGTTTGGCAGGTGTGTCCAATGAAAGGCAAGACTACTTAAGAAGGCTCTCTCACATTATTAAGCAGCCTACATTTTGTGCCAAAATGGGAAAGAAAAAGGATGTGTCGGCTGCTGAGAAGCAACAAATTGTGGAGTGTTTAGGTCAAGGCATGACTACAATCAACATTGTGCGATGATCAGGATGAAGTGTCTTGGCAATCAAGAAGTATGTAGCTGATTCACAGTACACACGTGTGCGTGCTGATAAGGGCAAATTGAGGACTCTTTCCTACAGGCAATTACGTCAGGTTGAAAGAGCAGCGGCAAAAAAGCCTTGTCATAGCAGCAGACAAGTTTTTGAAGCTGCTTGTGCCTCCAACGTCCCCCGAACAACAAGATGCAGGGTCCTTCAGAGGTTTGCAGCTGTGCATACGCCATCCTGTCGACCTCCTCTATCCACTTCACACAAGCAGAAACGGCTCCAGTGGGCCAAACATTACATGAAGACTGATTTCAAAACTGTTTTGTTCACGGATGAGTGCCGTGCAGCGCTCGATGGTCCAGATGAATGGAGTGGAGGATGGCTGGTTGATGGACACCCCACGCAAACACGGCTACAGCGCCAACAAGGAGGAGGTGGAGTAATGTTTTGGGCTGGAATCATGGGGAGAGAGATTGTCGGCCCCTTTAGGATCCCTGAAGGCGCTAAAGATGAACTCCATAATGTATGTGGATTTTCTCAAACAGCACTTCCTGCCATGGTTCAAGAAGAAGAACCGTGTATTTCACAGCAAGATCATTTTTCTGCATGATAATGCACCATCTCATGCTGCACATAAAACATCTGCATCTCTGGCTGATATGGGCATAAAAGGGGACAAACTTATGGTGTGACCCCCATGCTCCCCTGACCTCTACCCCATTCAGAACCTTTGGAGCATCATTAAAAGGAGTGTCTATGATGGCGGGAGGCAGTTCACATCTAAGCAACAGCTCTGGGAGGGTATTCTGTCCTCATGCAAAACAATTGAAGCAGAAACCATCCAAAACCTGACAAATTCAATGGACGAGAGAGTTCAGAAGCTCCTTTCGAACAAGGGGTCCTATGTGAAAATGTAACATCACCTAGAATAAAGTTTTGAGTTGAAAACTGTTTGATTTCAGTTTCTAACAACCTGCTAATGCTTATAATTTCAAAAATGACCATTTTTTTGGTCTTTATTAAAATGAAAAGGTTGATCGAAAAGTTTGGGGGATCTAAGAGTGTGGCAACCCAGTAGTCATGATTACTTCGAATTCTGACAATATGAGGGTCATGCTGCAGGTAGTGCAGCAAGAAGGCACTTATGTGTCTTGCGCATCTCGGAGCCCCAAAATTATTTTCCGGGCTAGATGCAGCTAAAAATTATTTTTAATTTTAAATCTGGTGAAGCTTATTATAGATGGCCTAATAGGATCAGTGCTGCACACTGCTACAAAGCCCAAATTATTTTCCAGTCAAGATACAGATAAACATGATTAGTAATTTGAAAGCTTAAAACGGTTGGTAGGGTGATTTTAACCAATCATCAAGCTTTTACTCTCCCCAGGATGACACAGGGGTAGAAAAGTCGTTTCGGATCCATGATTTGTTCATCTTTATGAACGTGAGTCTGTCTACATTATCAGTGGAGAGCCGCGTGCGCTTATCTGTCAGCACACCACCAGCAGCGCTGAACACACGTTCAGACAGAACGCTGGCTTCGGGGCATGACAAGATCTCCAAGGCGTAAGTGGCTAGCTCCGGCCATTTATCCAGATTGGAAGCCCAAAAAGAGCAAGGGTCCAGTGACACAGTCGTGGCTTCAATGTTTACTTGGAGATACTCCTGTACCATCGTCTCTAGGCGTTGACTATGTGTCAGACTTCTTGTCTCCTGTGGCCTTGCAAAGGATGGGCTAAAAAAGTGGTGAAATGATTCCGCAAAATTGATGTTACCAGCAGATACTGTGGTTCTGTTACGGTTTGAGTGCTGAACACTTGACGGTCCCACGGTTGGCAAGTTGGAACTGTGAGATTCACTACGTGCACCACTGGTATTTTGTGGAAAAGCACATGTAAGATTCTGCAACAGTCTCTGCTGATACTCCTGCATGCGTGCATCCCTTTCTATGGCAGGAATAATTTCTGCAAATTTACTTTTGTACCGGGGATCTAACAGTGTGGCAACCCAGTAGTCAGGATTATTTCTAATTCTCACAATTCGAGGGTCATGTTGCAGGTAGTGCAGCAAGAAGGCACTCATGTGTGTTGCGCATCCAGGAGCACCAAGTCCCTGTTGTGTTGGTGGCGAGGTAACAATCATGCTTCCTTCCTCTGTCCTCTCCCCCCAACCTCGCACAACAGAAATGTGATCAAGGTCTCCCTCATCTGATGAGTCTTCCATCAGTTCGTCCTCCACTTCTTCCTGGGCTCCTGCACCTTCCTCACTAGTTTGGCTGCTACCATGCGCCCTGGTAAAACCATCTCCCCCACCCTCACATGCCTGCCGCCTTGGTGCTGCCGACCTTCTGGACCTTGCAGATGTTAGCCCTTCCGCATACAACTCCTCCTCCTCTACTTCCTCCACCTCCTCTTGTGCCACCACCTGACTCCGAATTCTGTTTAACATGTGCTCCAGCATGTAAATCACCGGAATAGTCATGCTAATAATGGCATCGTCAGCACTAAACATCTTCGTCGCCATTTCAAAACTGTGCAGAAGGGTGCATAGGTCCCTGATCTGAGACCACTCCTCCAGCGTGATTTTCCCCACCTCTGAATCTCGTTGGCCCAGGCTATACGTCAGAACGTATTGCACCAGGGCTTGTCGGTGCTGCCACAGTCGCTGCAACATGTGCAGAGTTGAATTCCACCGGGTAGGCACATCGCATTTTAGCCGGTGAAGTGGCAGGCCCAACGACTTCTGTAGAGATGTAAGTCGCTGAGCTGCGGGATGCGAACGGCGGAAGTGAGCACACAGCGACCGTGCCCTCTGCAGAAGGCCATCTAGTCTGGGATAGTGGGCTAAAAATTGCTGGACAACCAGGTTCAACACGTGAGCCATACAAGGCACGAGTGTGACATTGCCCCGGCGAAGGGCCGCACCCAGGTTTGCAGCATTGTCGCACACGGCCTTCCCTGGTTTCAGGTCCAGTGGAGACAACCATTCATGAAATTGGTTCTCCAGAGCTGACCACAACTCCTCAGCTGTGTGACTCACATTTCCCAGACATTTCAATGTAAAAACCGCCTGATGACGTTGAGCCCTACTGCCAGCATAGTAAGGAGGTGTGCAGGATCCCTTCTGCGCAGTTAGAAAGCTTGTGGCATGACCAGACAGGCTTTGGGTGCAGGTGGAAGACCGAGAGGAGGTTGAGGAGGCAGAAGCAGTGGAGGAAAAATGACATAAAGAGGATTGACGCACAACTCGTGGGGACGGCAAGACTTGGACAGCAGCCCCTTGTCCTGCTGTCACCATAGTTACCCAGTGCCCAGTCAGCGACATGTAACGCCCCTGTCCATGCCTACTCGTCCAAGTGTCTGTGGTGAAATGCACCCTGTCACACACAGAGTTTCTCAAAGAAGCGGTGATGTTGTGTGCGACATGCTGGTGGAGCGCAGGCACACCTTTCTTTGAGAAGTAGTGCCGACTGGGCATCTGGTACTGGGGCACTGCGACGGACATAAGGTCTCAAAAATCCTCTGTGTCCACCAGGCGGAAAGGCAGCATTTCTGTAGCCAAGAGCTTGCAGATGGTGAAATTCAACCTCTTAGCTTTCTCATGGCTAGGAGGAAATGGTCTTTTACTTGTCCACATCAGAGGGACCGAGGGCTGGCTATTGTGCTTAGACGGGGTTGATAAGGGTGTCCCCGGCAAACTGCCGGTCTGTGAGGAAGATGCAGGCGGACATGTTAGGTTGCCTTGATCCAAAGGTGGTGCTATCGATGTCGGACAGCGCTCAAGACCAGCTGGTGTTACCACCTCCAAAGAAAATGATGACCTTCCAATCACGCTGGCTGTTGCGGGTAAAGAGGTGGCAGGTCTGCGCCCCAAAACAGGTGTGACTGCTGTCCCCCCAGTCACAGAGGATGAAGAGGCTGCAGATGCACAAGATATGGCAGACGGTGGTTGGCCCGGCCGGCTAGACCGCATTGTAGCACACTGAGCTTCCCACTGCAACTTATGCTTCATGTCCATGTGCCGGTTCATGCATGAAGTACTCAAACTATGTATTTTTTGGCCTCTACTTAGCTTTTGCTGACAAATGTTACAGATAACACGAGTTGGGTCATCTTTATCGATCTGAAAAAATGCCCAGGCTATGCAAGGCTTAGCACCCATGCGACCTGAAGAGCCACCATGACTTGTGGTGAGAGGCAGAGTTGTGTTTGAGGATGCAGTTGTTGACGTGCTTCCAGTACTACGTCTCTGGCCAGGAAGGCACAACCTGACCTCGTCGTCACTAGCATCTTCCTCCACCTCCTCTGCTGACCTCATCTCTTGGCTGACTGTGGGTTGACAGTAAGTGGGATCTCCGACCTCATCATCATCACCCTGTGCGTTATCACACCCGTCGTCCTCAGAGCCAACCTGTTCCTGCCCTGACAAAAAACTAAAGTTGTCGCTCCAATCAGGTATTTGAGTCTTATCATCGTCTTCCTCATTGTCTCCACCAACAGGAGTTACAGTTTGGGAATGAGGGTCCACATTATGGTCAGAACCTTCTGCGTCTGGTCCTGGATCCGACTCATAAAGATTCTGGGCATCAGTGCAGATCATTTCCTCGTCTGGATTCACAGAAGCGCTGGAGTCGACCTCTGATTCCCAGGCTATAGTATGAGTAAACAGCTCTGCAGACTCAACCATCTGTTCTACCTCATACTCAGACGGGCAGCTGGAGATTTGGGAGCTGTGAGGAAGCAAGTGCGATTTGGGTGACACCTTTGAGGACTGGAGTATTTGTGATGTTGAAGTTGATGTGGAGGAGAGCCCACTTAAAGGAGCACTTGATATCCGTTGAAGCACCTGCTGTTTTTGTGCCTCATCTGGAATTTGTAGCGATTGGCGTGGCCGTAAGAAAGGGATCTTATCACATTGTCCGCTAAAAGAAGTAGACATTTTAGTTTGGCTGGAAGATGGTCTTTCTTCTGCACCTACCCCACGGACACAACCTTTTCTCCCCTTCCCAACACGCCTATTCCCCTTTCCACCAGCAGCAGGCCTTTTTCCACTCATTTTGGTGGTTAACTAATTCACAACTCTGGAGTTGTTTGCACAAAAAAACAATGGATGGTAACCGAGCAGAGCTGAGTGGCCAAACTGTGGTATTAGGCCAAAACTATTGGCTGGGTTAGATGCAGAAAAAAATTATTTTTAATTTGCAACCTGATGGAGGTCAGTATAGATGGACTAATAGACCAAGTCCCACACACCGCTAGAAGCCCAAATATTTTTTCAGAGCTAGATGCAGAAAATTTTTTTATTCAATTTGCAACCTGATGGAGGTCAGTATAGATGGACTAATAGACCAAGTCCCACACACTGCTAGAAGCCCAAATATTTTTTCAGAGCTAGATGCAGAAAAAATTATTTTTAATTTGCAACCTGATGGAGGTCAGTATAGATGGATTAATAGACCAAGTCCCACACACCGCTAGAAGCCCAAATATTTTTTCAGAGCTAGATGCAGAAAAAAATTATTTTTAATTTGCAACCTGATGGAGGTCAGTATAGATGGACTAATAGACCAAGTCCCACAAACCGCTAGAAGCCCAAATATTTTTTCAGAGCTAGATGCAGAAAATTTTTTTATTCAATTTGCAACCTGATGGAGGTCAGTATAGATGGACTAATAGACCAAGTCCCACACACTGCTAGAAGCCCAAATATTTTTTCAGAGCTAGATGCAGAAAAAAATTATTTTTAATTTGCAACCTGATGGAGGTCAGTATAGATGGACTAATAGACCAAGTCCCACACACCGCTAGAAGCCCAAATATTTTTTCAGAGCTAGATGCAGAAAAAAATTATTTTTAATTTGCAACCTGATGGAGGTCAGTATAGATGGACTAATAGACCAAGTCCCACACACCGCTAGAAGCCCAAATATTTTTTCAGAGCTAGATGCAGAAAAAAATTATATTCAATTTGCAACCTGCTGGAGGTCAGTATAGAAGGACTAATAGAACAAGTCCCACACACTGCTAGAAGCCCAAATATTTTTTCAGAGCTAAATGAAGAAAAAAATTATTTTTAATTTGCAACCTGATGGAGGTCAGTATAGATAGACTAATAGACCAAGTCCCACACACTGCTAGAAGCCCAAATATTTTTTCAGAGCTAGATGCAGAAAAAAATTATTTTTAATTTGCAACCTGATGGAGGTCAGTATAGATGGACTAATAGACCAAGTCCCACACACCGCTAGAAGCCCAAATATTTTTTCAGAGCTAGATGCAGAAAAAAATTATTTTTAATTTGCAACCTGATGGAGGTCAGTATAGATGGACTAATAGACCAAGTCCCACACACCGCTAGAAGCCCAAATATTTTTTCAGAGCTAGATGCAGAAAAAAATTATATTCAATTTGCAACCTGCTGGAGGTCAGTATAGATGGACTAATAGACCAAGTCCCACACACTGCTAGAAGCCCAAATATTTTTTCAGAGCTAGATGCAGAAAAAAATTATATTCAATTTGCAACCTGCTGGAGGTCAGTATAGATGGACTAATAGACCAAGTCCCACACACTGCTAGAAGCCCAAATATTTTTTCAGAGCTAGATGCAGAAAAAAATTATTTTTAATTTGCAACCTGATGGAGGTCAGTATAGATGGACTAATAGACCAAGTCCCACACACTGCTAGAAGCCCAAATATTTTTTCAGAGCTAGATGCAGAAAAAAATTATTTTTAATTTGCAACCTGTTGGAGGTCAGTATAGAAGGACTAATAGAACAAGTCCCACACGCTGCTAGAAGCCCAAATATTTTTTCAGAGCTAGATGCAGAAAAAAATTATATTCAGTTTGCAACCTGATGGAGGTCAGTATAGATGGACTAATAGAATGATGCTATGCCAAAAAGATTTTACTTCACTAGGTGCAGTAAAAAAATTGGTATTCTATACACAGGTGGTATATCTTGCAACACAGATAGGCTACTCCACTGACTAACACACTCTGCAATAGGCCAAAAAGGATTAGCTTTGCTAGATTCAGCCAAATGCTGTGAAAAAAACTTGCACAGCACTGGCACAGACCTGCCTGGCAAAAACTGACAGGAACTCATGTAACCTAGTCCTGAAAAGGACTCCAATTACAATTAGTCTTTACTCCCACAATCTATCTATTTAAGAGCACAGACCTGCCTGATAAAAGTCGTAGGAAATGCTGTAACCTAGTCCTTAAAAGGACTGCAATCACAACTATTCCCTACTCCCAAGCTATCTGTATATTTGTGCGAAAATTGGCTTGAAATTAACAAGGTATAGCGCACACAGCAACAGCGGTGCCGTCTAACACGCAGCTGCAGTAGTGAGAAAATGGTGGCGACGGGGAAAATGGCTTGGTCTTATAGGGCAAGGACATGTGACATACAATGCCAATCACACATGCCCTTGCTTGTGTGAAAAAAAGCACTTCGCTCCGTGTGTGCTCTGCTGATAGGCTGACAGATTGCACCTCCCCACTGCAAATGCGGAAAAGAGAAAAAAAAATGGAGATCTTCATTGTTCCTGCAGAGATCCATCCCCTGCCCCTCCCCCCGCCCCGCTGTACACTCAAACTGCGTATTAACATTAATTTTCATCATTACTGAGAAAAAATCCAGTTATGATTTTGGTGCACGAACAGTTATCGAACATAACCTCAAACAGCCGAATTTTTCTCAAATTGTTCGTGTTCGCCGACCGGCTCGAACACCGCCCAAAACAGCTCGAATTTGAGATTGGCGAACAGTTCGAGTAGAACAACGCTCATCTCTAATGATTACTTCGAATTCTGACAATATGAGGGTCATGCTGCAGGTAGTGCAGCAAGAAGGCACTTATGTGTCTTGCGCATCTCGGAGCCCCAAAATTATTTTCCGGGCTAGATGCAGCTAAAAATTATTTTTAATTTTAAATCTGGTGGAGCTTATTATAGATGGCCTAATAGGATCAGTGCTGCACACTGCTACAAAGCCCAAATTATTTTCCAGTCAAGATACAGATAAACATGATTAGTAATTTGAAAGCTTAAAACGGTTGGTAGGGTGATTTTAAACAATCATCAAGCTTTTACTCTCCCCAGGATGACACAGGGGTAGAAAAGTCGTTTCGGATCCATGATTTGTTCATCTTTATGAACGTGAGTCTGTCTACATTATCAGTGGAGAGCCGCGTGCGCTTATCTGTCAGCACACCACCAGCAGCGCTGAACACACGTTCAGACAGAACGCTGGCTTCGGGGCATGACAAGATCTCCAAGGCGTAAGTGGCTAGCTCCGGCCATTTATCCAGATTGGAAGCCCAAAAAGAGCAAGGGTCCAGTGACACAGTCGTGGCTTCAATGTTTACTTGGAGATACTCCTGTACCATCGTCTCTAGGCGTTGACTATGTGTCAGACTTTTTGTCTCCTGTGGCCTTGCAAAGGATGGGCTAAAAAAGTGGTGAAATGATTCCGCAAAATTGATGTTACCACCAGATACTGTGGTTCTGTTATGGTTTGAGTGCTGAACACTTGACGGTCCCACGGTTGGCAAGTTGGAACTGTGAGATTCACTACGTGCACCACTGGTATTTTGTGGAAAAGCACATGTAAGATTCTGCAACAGTCTCTGCTGATACTCCTGCATGCGTGCATCCCTTTCTATGGCAGGAATAATTTCTGCAAATTTACTTTTGTACCGGGGATCTAACAGTGTGGCAACCCAGTAGTCAGGATTATTTCTAATTCTCACAATTCGAGGGTCATGTTGCAGGTAGTGCAGCAAGAAGGCACTCATGTGTGTTGCGCATCCAGGAGCACCAAGTCCCTGTTGTGTTGGTGGCGAGGTAACAATCATGCTTCCTTCCTCTGTCCTCTTCCCCCAACCTCGCACAACAGAAATGTGATCAAGGTCTCCCTCATCTGATGAGTCTTCCATCAGTTCGTCCTCCACTTCTTCCTGGGCTCCTGCACCTTCCTCACTAGTTTGGCTGCTACCATGCGCCCTGGTAAAACCATCTCCCCCACCCTCACATGCCTGCCGCCTTGGTGCTGCCGACCGTCTGGACCTTGCAGATGTTAGCCCTTCCGCATACAACTCCTCCTCCTCTACTTCCTCCACCTCCTCTTGTGCCACCACCTGACTCCGAATTCTGTTTAACATGTGCTCCAGCATGTAAATCACCAGAATAGTCATGCTGATAATGGCATCGTCAGCACTAAACATCTTCGTCGCCATTTCAAAACTGTGCAGAAGGGTGCATAGGTCCCTGATCTGAGACCACTCCTCCAGCGTGATTTGCCCCACCTCTGAATCTCGTTGGCCCAGGCTATACGTCAGAACGTATTGCACCAGGGCTTGTCGGTGCTGCCACAGTCGCTGCAACATGTGCAGAGTTGAATTCCACCGGGTAGGCACATCGCATTTTAGCCGGTGAAGTGGCAGGCCCAACGACTTCTGTAGAGATGTAAGTCGCTGAGCTGCGGGATGCGAACGGCGGAAGTGAGCACACAGCGACCGTGCCCTCTGCAGAAGGCCATCTAGTCTGGGATAGTGGGCTAAAAATTGCTGGACAACCAGGTTCAACACGTGAGCCATACAAGGCACGTGTGTGACATTGCCCCGGCGAAGGGCCGCACCCAGGTTTGCAGCATTGTCGCACACGGCCTTCCCTGGTTTCAGGTCCAGTGGAGACAACCATTCATGAAATTGGTTCTCCAGAGCTGACCACAACTCCTCAGCTGTGTGACTCACATTTCCCAGACATTTCAATGTAAAAACCGCCTGATGACGTTGAGCCCTACTGCCAGCATAGTAAGGAGGTGTGCAGGATCCCTTCTGCGCAGTTAGAAAGCTTGTGGCATGACCAGACAGGCTTTGGGTGCAGGTGGAAGACCGAGAGGAGGTTGAGGAGGCAGAAGCAGTGGTGGAAAAATGACATAAAGAGGATTGACGCACAACTCGTGGGGACGGCAAGACTTGGACAGCAGCCCCTTGTCCTGCTGTCACCATAGTTACCCAGTGCCCAGTCAGCGACATGTAACGCCCCTGTCCATGCCTACTCGTCCAAGTGTCTGTGGTGAAATGCACCCTGTCACACACAGAGTTTCTCAAAGAAGCGGTGATGTTGTGTGCGACATGCTGGTGGAGCGCAGGCACACCTTTCTTTGAGAAGTAGTGCCGACTGGGCATCTGGTACTGGGGCACTGCGACGGACATAAGGTCTCGAAAATCCTCTGTGTCCACCAGGCGGAAAGGCAGCATTTCTGTAGCCAAGAGCTTGCAGATGGTGAAATTCAACCTCTTAGCTTTCTCATGGCTAGGAGGAAATGGTCTTTTACTTGTCCACATCTGAGGGACCGAGGGCTGGCTCTTGTGCTTAGACGGGGTTGATAAGGGTGTCCCCGGCAAACTGCCGGTCTGTGAGGAAGATGCAGGCGGACATGTTAGGTTGCCTTGATCCAAAGGTGGTGCTATCGATGTCGGACAGCGCTCAAGACCAGCTGGTGTTACCACCTCCAAAGAAAATGATGACCTGCCAATCACGCTGGCTGTTGCGGGTAAAGAGGTGGCAGGTCTGCGCCCCAAAACAGGTGTGACTGCTGTCCCCCCAGTCACAGAGGATGAAGAGGCCGCGGATGCACAAGATATGGCAGACGGTGGTTGGCCCGGCCGGCTAGACCGCATTGTAGCACACTGAGCTTCCCACTGCAACTTATGCTTCATGTCCATGTGCCGGTTCATGCATGAAGTACTCAAACTATGTATTTTTTGGCCTCTACTTAGCTTTTGCTGACAAATGTTACAGATAACACGAGTTGGGTCATCTTTATCGATCTGAAAAAATGCCCAGGCTATGCAAGGCTTAGCACCCATGCGACCTGAAGAGCCACCATGACTTGTGGTGAGAGGCAGAGTTGTGTTTGAGGATGCAGTTGTTGACTTGCTTCCAGTACTACGTCTCTGTCCAGGAAGGCGCAACCTGACCTCGTCGTCACTAGCATCTTCCTCCACCTCCTCTGCTGACCTCATCTCTTGGCTGACTGTGGGTTGACAGTAAGTGGGATCTCCGACCTCATCATCATCACCCTGTGCGTTATCACACCCGTCGTCCTCAGAGCCAACCTGTTCCTGCCCTGACAAAAAACTAAAGTTGTCGCTCCAATCAGGTATTTGAGTCTTATCATCGTCTTCCTCATTGTCTCCACCAACAGGAGTTACAGTTTGGGAATGAGGGTCTACATTATGGTCAGAACCTTCTGTGTCTGGTCCTGGATCCGACTCATAAAGATTCTGGGCATCAGTGGAGATCATTTCCTCGTCTGGATTCACAGAAGCGCTGGAGTCGACCTCTGATTCCCAGGCTATAGTATGAGTAAACAGCTCTGCAGACTCAACCATCTGTTCTACCTCATACTCAGACGGGCAGCTGGAGATTTGGGAGCTGTGAGGAAGCAAGTGCGATTTGGGTGACACCTTTGAGGACTGGAGTATTTGTGATGTTGAAGTTGATGTGGAGGAGAGCCCACTTAAAGGAGCACTTGATATCCGTTGAAGCACCTGCTGTTTTTGTGCCTCATCTGGAATTTGTAGCGATTGGCGTGGCCGTAAGAAAGGGATCTTATCACATTGTCCGCTAAAAGAAGTAGACATTTTAGTTTGGCTGGAAGATGGTCTTTCTTCTGCACCTACCCCACGGACACAACCTTTTTTCCCCTTCCCAACACGCCTATTCCCCTTTCCACCAGCAGCAGGCCTTTTTCCACTCATTTTGGTGGTTAACTAATTCACAACTCTGGAGTTGTTTGCACAAAAAAACAATGGATGGTAACCGAGCAGAGCTGAGTGGCCAAACTGTGGTATTAGGCCAAAACTATTGGCTGGGTTAGATGCAGAAAAAAATTATTTTTAATTTGCAACCTGATGGAGGTCAGTATAGATGGACTAATAGACCAAGTCCCACACATCGCTAGAAGCCCAAATATTTTTTCAGAGCTAGATGCAGAAAAAAATTATATTCAATTTGCAACCTGCTGGAGGTCAGTATAGAAGGACTAATAGAACAAGTCCCACACACTGCTAGAAGCCCAAATATTTTTTCAGAGCTAAATGAAGAAAAAAATTATTTTTAATTTGCAACCTGATGGAGGTCAGTATAGATGGACTAATAGACCAAGTCCCACACACCGCTAGAAGCCCAAATATTTTTTCAGAGCTAGATGCAGAAAATTTTTTTATTCAATTTGCAACCTGATGGAGGTCAGTATAGATGGACTAATAGACCAAGTCCCACACACTGCTAGAAGCCCAAATATTTTTTCAGAGCTAGATGCAGAAAAAAATTATTTTTAATTTGCAACCTGATGGAGGTCAGTATAGATGGACTAATAGACCAAGTCCCACACACTGCTAGAAGCCCAAATATTTTTTCAGAGCTAGATGCAGAAAAAAATTATTTTTAATTTGCAACCTGATGGAGGTCAGTATAGATGGACTAATAGAACAAGTCCCACACGCTGCTAGAAGCCCAAATATTTTTTCAGAGATAAATGAAGAAAAAAATTATTTTTAATTTGCAACCTGATGGAGGTCAGTATAGATGGACTAATAGACCAAGTCCCACACACCGCTAGAAGCCCAAATATTTTTTCAGAGCTAGATGCAGAAAAAAATTATTTTTAATTTGCAACCTGATGGAGGTCAGTATAGATGGACTAATAGACCAAGTCCCACACACTGCTAGAAGCCCAAATATTTTTTCAGAGCTAGATGCAGAAAAAAATTATTTTTAATTTGCAACCTGATGGAGGTCAGTATAGATGGACTAATAGACCAAGTCCCACACACCGCTAGAAGCCCAAATATTTTTTCAGAGCTAGATGCAGAAAAAAATTATTTTTAATTTGCAACCTGATGTAGGTCAGTATAGATGGACTAATAGACCAAGTCCCACACACTGCTAGAAGCCCAAATATTTTTTCAGAGCTAGATGCAGAAAAAAATTATTTTTAATTTGCAACCTGATGGAGGTCAGTATAGATGGACTAATAGACCAAGTCCCACACACCGCTAGAAGCCCAAATATTTTTTCAGAGCTAGATGCAGAAAAAAATTATTTTTAATTTGCAACCTGATGGAGGTCAGTATAGATGGACTAATAGACCAAGTCCCACACACTGCTAGAAGCCCAAATATTTTTTCAGAGCTAGATGCAGAAAAAAATTATATTCAGTTTGCAACCTGATGGAGGTCAGTATAGATGGACTAATAGAATGATGCTATGCCCAAAAGATTTTACTTCACTAGGTGCAGTAAAAAAATTGGTATTCTATACACAGGTGTTATATCTTGCAACACAGATAGGCTACTCCACTGACTAACACACTCTGCAATAGGCCAAAAAGGATTAGCTTTGCTAGATTCAGCCAAATGCTGTGAAAAAAACTTGCACAGCACTGGCACAGACCTGCCTGGCAAAAACTGATAGGAACTCATGTAACCTAGTCCTGAAAAGGACTCCAATTACAATTAGTCTTTACTCCCACAACCTATCTATTTAAGAGCACAGACCTCCCTGATAAAAGTCGTAGGAAATGCTGTAACCTAGTCCTTAAAAGGACTGCAATCACAACTATTCCCTACTCCCAAGCTATCTGTATATTTGTGCGAAAATTGGCTTGAAATTAACAAGGTATAGCGCACACAGCAACAGCGGTGCCGTCTAACACGCAGCTGCAGCAGTGAGAAAATGGTGGCGACGGGGAAAATGGCTTGGTCTTATAGGGCAAGGACATGTGACATACACTGTCAATGACACATGCCCTTGCTTGTGTGAAAAAAAGCACTTCGCTCCGTGTGTGCGCTGCTGATAGGCTGACAGATTGCACCTCCCCACTGCAAATGCGGGAAAGAGAAAAAAAAATGGAGATCTTCATTGTTCCTGCAGAGATCCATCCCCTGCCCCTCCCCCCACCCCGCTGTACACTCAAACTGCATATTAACATTAATTTTCATCATTACTGAGAAAAAATCCAGTTATGATTTTGGTGCACGAACAGTTATCGAACATAACCTCGAACAGCCGAATTTTTATCAAATTGTTCGTGTTCGCCGAACGGCTCGAACACCGCCCAAAACAGCTCGAATTTGAGATTGGCGAACAGTTCGAGTAGAACAACGCTCATCTCTAGTAAAGACTAATTGTAATTGGAGTCCTTTTCAGGACTAGGTTACATCAGTTCCTATCAGTTTTTGCCAGGCAGGCCTGTGCCAGTGCTGTGCAAGTTTTTTTTCACAGCATTTGGCTGAATCTAGCAAAGCTAATCCTTTTTGGCCTATTGCAGAGTGTGTTAGTCAGTGGAGTAGCCTATCTGTGTTGCAAGATATACCACCTGTGTATAGAATACCAATTTTTTTACTGCACCATAGTGAAGTAAAATCTTTTGGGCATCATTCTATTAGTCCATCTATACTGACCTCCATCAGGTTGCAAATTGAATATAATTTTTTTCTGCATCTAGCTCTGAAAAAATATTGGGCTTCTAGCTGTGTGTGGGACTTGTTGTATTAGTCCATCTATACTGACCTCCATCAGGTTGCAAACTGCATATATTTTTTTCTTCATCTACCTCTGAAAAAATATTGGGCTTCTAGCTGTGTGTGGGACTTGTTCTATTAATCCATCTATACAGACCTCCATCAGGTTGCAAACTGAATATATTTTTTTCTGCATCTACCTCTGAAAAAATATTGGGCTTCTAGCTGTGTGTGGGACTTGTTGTATTAGTCCATCTATACTGACCTCCATCAGGTTGCAAACTGAATATATTTTTTTTCTGCATCTACCTCTGAAAAAATATTGGGCTTCTAGCTGTGTGTGGGACTTGTTGTATTAGTCCATCTATACAGACCTCCATCAGGTTGCAAACTGAATATATTTTTTTATGCATCTACCTCTGAAAAAATATTGGGCTTCTAGCTGTGTGTGGGACTTGTTGTATTAGTCCATCTATACTGACCTCCATCAGGTTGCAAACTGAATATATTTTTTTCTGCATCTACCTCTGAAAAAATATGGGCTTCTAGCTGTGTGTGGGACTTGTTCTATTAATCCATCTATACAGACCTCCATCAGGTTGCAAACTGAATATATTTTTTTCTGCATCTACCTCTGAAAAAATATTGGGCTTCTAGCTGTGTGTGGGACTTGTTCTATTAATCCATCTATACAGACCTCCATCAGGTTGCAAACTGAATATATTTTTTTCTGCATCTACCTCTGAAAAAATATTGGGCTTCTAGCTGTGTGTGGGACTTGTTGTATTAGTCCATCTATACTGACCTCCATCAGGTTGCAAACTGAATATATTTTTTTCTGCATCTACCTCTGAAAAAATATTGGGCTTCTAGCTGTGTGTGGGACTTGTTCTATTAATCCATCTATACAGACCTCCATCAGGTTGCAAACTGAATATATTTTTTTCTGCATCTAGCTCTGAAAAAATATTTGGCCTTCTAGCAGTGTGTGGGACTTTCTCTATTAGTCCATCTATACTGACCTCCATCAGGTTGCAAATTGAATATAATTTTATTCTGCATCTAACCCAGCCAATAGTTTTGGCCTAATACCACAGTTTGGCCACTCAGCTCTGCTCGGTTCCTATCCATTGTTTTTTTGTGCAAACAACTCCAGAGTTGTTAATTAGTTAACCACCAAAATGAGTGGAAAAAGGCCTGCTGCTGGTGGAAAGGGGAATAGGCGTGTTGGGAAGGGGAAAAAAGGTTGTGTCCGTGGGGTAGGTGTTAAAGCAACAGTAACATCTGCAGAAGAAACACCATCTTCCAGCCAAACTAAAATGTCTACTTCTTTTAGCGGACAATGTGATAAGATCCCTTTCTTACGGCCACGCCAATCGCTACAAATTCCAGATGAGGCACAAAAACAGCAGGTGCTTCAACGGATATCAAGTGCTCCTTTAAGTGGGCTCTCCTCCACATCAACTTCAACATCACAAATACTCCAGTCCTCAAAGGTGTCACCCCAATCGCACTTGCTTCCTCACAGCTCCCAAATCTCCAGCTGCCCGTCTGAGTATGAGGTAGAACAGATGGTTGAGTCTGCAGAGCTGTTTACTCATACTATAGCCTGGGAATCAGAGGTCAACTCCAGCGCTTCTGTGAATCCAGACGAGGAAATGATCTGCACTGATGCCCAGAATCTTTATGAGTCGGATCCAGGACCAGACGCAGAAGGTTCTGACCATAATGTAGACCCTCATTCCCAAACTGTAACTCCTGTTGGTGGAGACAATGAGGAAGACGATGATAAGACTCAAATACCTGATTGGAGCGACAACTTTAGTTTTTGTCAGGGCAGGAACAGGTTGGCTCTGAGGACGACGGGTGTGATAACGCACAGGGTGATGATGATGAGGTTGGAGATCCCACTTACTGTCAACCCACAGTCAGCCAAGAGATGAGGTCAGCAGAGGAGGTGGAGGAAGATGCTAGTGACGACGAGGTCAGGTTGCGCCTTCCTGGACAGAGACGTAGTACTGGAAGCACGTCAAAAACTGCATCCTCAAACACAACTCTGCCTCTCACCACAAGTCGTGGTGGCTCTTCATGTCGCATGGGTGCTAAGCCTTGCATAGCCTGGGCATTTTTTCAGATCGATAAAGATGACCCAACTCATGTTATCTGTAACATTTGTCAGCAAAAGCTAAGTAGAGGCCAAAAAATACATAGTTTGAGTACTTCATGCATGAACCGGCACATGGACATGAAGCATAAGTTGCAGTGGGAAGCTCAGTGTGCTACAATGCGGCCTAGCCGGCCAGGCCAACCACCGTCTGCCATATCTTGTGCATCCGTGGCCTCTTCATCCTCTGTGACTGGGGGGACAGCAGTCACACCTGTTTTGGGGCGCAGACCTGCCACCTCTTTACCCGCAACAGCCAGCGTGATTGGCAGGTCATCATTTTCTTTGGAGGTGGTAACACCAGCTGGTGTTGAGCGCTGTCCGACATCGATAGCACCACCTTTGGATCAAGGCAACCTAACATGTCCGACTGCATCTTCCTCACAGACCGGCAGTTTGCCGGGGACACCCTTATCAACCCCGTCTAAGCACAATAGCCAGCCCTCGGTCCCTCAGATGTGGACAAGTAAAAGACCATTTCCTCCTAGCCATGAGAAAGCTAAGAGGTTGAATTTCACCATCTGAAAGTTCTTGGCTACAGAAATGGTGCCTTTCCGCCTGGTGGACACAGAGGATTTTTGAGACCTTATGTCCGTCGCAGTGCCCCAGTACCAGATGCCCAGTCAGCACTACTTCTCAAAGAAAGGTGTGCCTGCGCTCCACCAGCATGTCGCACACAACATCACCGCTTCTTTGAGAAACTCTGTGTGTGACAGGGTGCATTTCACCACAGACACTTGGACGAGTAGGCATGGACAGGGGCGTTACATGTCGCTGACTGGGCACTGGGTAACTATGGTGACAGCAGGACAAGGGGCTGCTGTCCAAGTCTTGCCGTCCCCACGAGTTGTGCGTCAATCCTCTTTATGTCAAAGTTCCTCCACTGCTTCTGCCTCCTCAACCTCCTCTCGGTCTTCCACCTGCACCCAAAGCCTGTCTGGTCATGCCACAAGCTTTCCAACTGCGCAGAAGGGATTCTGCACACCTCCTTACTATGCTGGCAGTAGGGCTCAACGTCATCAGGCGGTTTTTACATTGAAATGTCTGGGAAATGTGAGTCACACAGCTGAGGAGTTGTGGTCAGCTCTGGAGAACCAATTTCATGAATGGTTGTCTCCACTGGACCTGAAACCAGGGAAGGCCGTGTGCGACAATGCTGCAAACCTGGGTGCGG
The DNA here is from genome assembly GCF_046119375.1 of Phyllobates terribilis. Taxonomy (NCBI): domain Eukaryota; kingdom Metazoa; phylum Chordata; class Amphibia; order Anura; family Dendrobatidae; genus Phyllobates; species Phyllobates terribilis. The sequence continues at coordinate 292,364,435 of NW_027362761.1, forward strand.
CCCTTCGCCGGGGCAATGTCACACACGTGCCTTGTATGGCTCACGTGTTGAACCTGGTTGTCCAGCAATTTTTAGCCCACTATCCCAGACTAGATGGCCTTCTGCAGAGGGCACGGTCGCTGTGTGCTCACTTTCGCCGTTCGCATCCCGCAGCTCAGCGACTTACATCTCTACAGAAGTCGTTGGGCCTGCCACTTCACCGGCTAAAATGCGATGTGCCTACCCGGTGGAATTTAACTCTGCACATGTTGCAGCGACTGTGGCAGCACCGACAAGCCCTGGTGCAATACGTTCTGACGTATAGCCTGGGCCAACGAGATCCAGAGGTGGGGCAAATCACGCTGGAGGAGTGGTCTCAGATCAGGGACCTATGCACCCTTCTGCACAGTTTTGAAATGGCGACGAAGATGTTTAGTGCTGACGATGCCATTATCAGCATGACTATTCCGGTGATTTACATGCTGGAGCACATGTTAAACAGAATTCAGAGTCAGGTGGTGGCACAAGAGGAGGTGGAGGAAGTAGAGGAGGAGGAGTTGTATGCGGAAGGGCTAACATCTGCAAGGTCCAGACGGTCGGCAGCACCAAGGCGGCAGGCATGTGAGGGTGGGAGAGATGGTTTTACCAGGGCGCATGGTAGCAGCCAAACTAGTGAGGAAGGTGCAGGAGCCCAGGAAGAAGCGGAGGACGAACTGATGGAAGACTCATCAGATGAGGGAGACCTTGATCACATTTCTGTTGTGCGAGGTTGGGGGGAGAGGACAGAGGAAGGAAGCATGATTGTTACCTCGCCACCAACACAACAGGGACTTGGTGCTCCTGGATGCGCAACACACATGAGTGCCTTCTTGCTGCACTACCTGCAACATGACCCTCGAATTGTGAGAATTAGAAATAATCCTGACTACTGGGTTGCCACACTGTTAGATCCCCGGTACAAAAGTAAATTTGCAGAAATTATTCCTGCCATAGAAAGGGATGCATGCATGCAGGAGTATCAGCAGAGACTGTTGCAGAATCTTACATGTGCTTTTCCACAAAATACCAGTGGTGCACGTAATGAATCTCACAGTTCCAACTTGCCAACCGTGGGACCGTCAAGAGTTCAGCACTCAAACCGTAACAGAACCACAGTATCTGCTGGTAACATCAATTTTGCGGAATCATTTCACTACTTTTTTAGCCCATCCTTTGCAAGGCCACAGGAGACAAGAAGTCTGACACATAGTCAACGCCTAGAGACGATGGTACAGGAGTATCTCCAAGTAAACATTGAAGCCACGACTGTGTCACTGGACCATTGCTCTTTTTGGGCTTCCAATCTGGATAAATGGCTGGAGCTAGCCACTTACGCCTTGGAGATCTTGTCATGCCCCGCAGCCAGCGTTCTGTCTGAACGTGTGTTCAGCGCTGCTGGTGGTGTGCTGACAGATAAGCGCACGCGGCTCTCCACTGATAATGTAGACAGACTCACGTTCATAAAGATGAACAAATCATGGATCCGAAACGACTTTTCTACCCCTGTGTCATCCTGGGGAGAGTAAAAGCTTGATGATTGGTTAAAATCACCCTACCAACCGTTTTAAGCTTTCAAATTACTAATCATGTTTATCTGTATCTTGGCTGGAAAATAATTTGGGCTTTGTAGCAGTGTGCAGTACTGATTCTATTAGGCCATCTATAATAAGCTCCACTAGATTTAAAATTACTAATCATGTTTATCTGTATCTTGACTGGAAAATAATTTGGGCTTTGTAGCAGTGTGCAGCACTGATCCTATTAGGCCATCTATACTAAATCTTCACCAGATTTAAAATTAATAATAATTTTTAGCTGCATCTAGCCCGGAAAATAATTTTGGGGCTCCGAGATGCGCAAGACACATAAGTGCCTTCTTGCTGCACTACCTGCAGCATGACCCTCATATTGTCAGAATTCGAAGTAATCATGACTACTGGGTTGCCACACTCTTAGATCCCCCAAACTTTTCGATCAACCTTTTCATTTTAATAAAGACCAAAAAAATGGTCATTTTTGAAATTATAAGCATTAGCAGGTTGTTAGAAACTGAAATCAAACAGTTTTCAACTCAAAACTTTATTCTAGGTGATGTTACATTTTCACATAGGACCCCTTGTTCGAAAGGAGCTTCTGAACTCTCTCGTCCATTGAATTTGTCAGGTTTTGGATGGTTTCTGCTTCAATTGTTTTGCATGAGGACAGAATACCCTCCCAGAGCTGTTGCTTAGATGTGAACTGCCTCCCGCCATCATAGACACTCCTTTTAATGATGCTCCAAAGGTTCTGAATGGGGTAGAGGTCAGGGGAGCATGGGGGTCACACCATAAGTTTGTCCCCTTTTATGCCCATATCAGCCAGAGATGCAGATGTTTTATGTGCAGCATGAGATGGTGCATTATCATGCAGAAAAATGATCTTGCTGTGAAATACACGGTTCTTCTTCTTGAACCATGGCAGGAAGTGCTGTTTGAGAAAATCCACATACATTATGGAGTTCATCTTTAGCGCCTTCAGGGATCCTAAAGGGGCCGACAATCTCTCTCCCCATGATTCCAGCCCAAAACATTACTCCACCTCCTCCTTGTTGGCGCTGTAGCCGTGTTTGCGTGGGGTGTCCATCAACCAGCCATCCTCCACTCCATCCATCTGGACCATCGAGCGCTGCACGGCACTCATCCGTGAACAAAACAGTTTTGAAATCAGTCTTCATGTAATGTTTGGCCCACTGGAGCCGTTTCTGCTTGTGTGAAGTGGATAGAGGAGGTCGACAGGATGGCGTATGCACAGCTGCAAACCTCTGAAGGACCCTGCATCTTGTTGTTCGGGGGACGTTGGAAGCACAAGCAGCTTCAAAAACTTGTCTGCTGCTATGACAAGGCTTTTTTGCCGCTGCTCTTTCAACCTGACGTAATTGCCTGTAGGAAAGAGTCCTCAATTTGCCCTTATCAGCACGCACACGTGTGTACTGTGAATCAGCTGCATACTTCTTGATTGCCAAGACACTTCATCCTGATCATCGCACAATGTTGATTGTAGTCATGCCTTGACCTAAACACTCCACAATTTGTTCTTCTCAGCAGCCGACACATCCTTTTTCTTTCCCATTTTGGCAGAAAATGTAGGCTGCTTAATAATGTGAGACAGCCTTCTTAAGTAGTCTTGCCTTTCATTGGACACACCTGCCAAACTAATTAGCACAGGTGTCTGCAATTGCTTACAGTGATATAAAGAGCCCTGACACACATCACCATCAATGAGTTTAACTGACAAACAAACAAATTCTTCCCTTATCACTCCTAAACACTTTTTGCATAATAATTTGGAACACAGTGTACATGTGCTTTTCCACAAAACACCAGTGGTTCACGTAGTGAATCTTACAGTTCTAACTTGCCAACTGTGGTCTGTATGGAGTTGTTCAATAAAGGGCCCAAAATTAAGATAACATAGATGGGAGAGGTCTCTATGAATAGGAATTCCTAAGTATTTGATACCCTGTGAGGGCCAGGCAAAGGGAAAGTTGGACTGGATGGAATCCTATATGGATTTGGGGAGGGAGACATCGAGGGCCTCAGATTTCGCTGCATTGATTTTAAAATTTGACCATGTAACAAAGTGATCTATTTCAGCCATAACAGCATGGATGGATATATGTGATTGAGTGATATATACTAGGACATCATCAGCAAATAGAGAGCACTTGTACTCGGTGCCTCCCACCTCAATCCACCTAATATTGAGGTTATGGCGAATTGATGAGAGCAGGTGCTCCGTCACTAGGATGTATAAGAGAGGGGACAGAGAACATCCCTGCCTTGTCCCATTGGTGATTGTGAAAGGTGATGAAAATGTTCTGACGCGCCCCCTGGGCCTTGGGACACCCGGAGCCAGGCCCTTTTTGGTGGATGCTGGTGGTTGTAGTCTCCCTGGCGGCAACCCGGTTCCGTGGCTCAGGGCGGTCAAACCAGTGGCGGAACTATTTATGTGGTTTTGATGTTTAAATGTCCGACTACGCCACCCGTGGATTGCGGTCAGAGTGAACCGCTGCTCCAGGGCAGACCGCTGAGGCTGGTGTTGTGGGTGCAGCAGAGCGTAGCATAACTCCCCACGGGAGGAGTATAGCCTCAAGGCAGTGTATGCGGAGGATGGGGGTGATGGTGCAGGGCAGCAGCAGTAATGACACGGAGTCAGTGATGCAGTCCAGGGCCTTTACTCACAGTTCTTATTATCCAGACCACGTCTGCAGGTAACGGCTGCCCACGTCGTACTGTGATCACCAGGTGAGGGGCTCAGACAACTCCCAGATAACTTTGGAGTGCTTCACAGGACCCCCTTTGTGTGTCCTTTGTCTGGCCTTTCTTACTAACCCTTCTGTCCGGCTGCCTCGGGCCTCCTCTTGGTAAACTTGGCGCCAGTTTCCCTGACCCTATGTGGTGCCTTCCTAGCGGGTGTAGCAAGGGGCTGCGCCACATAAAATATCACAGCCTCCTGTTTCTAGCTGAGGGTCGTTTCCTGCCTCCACTAGTTTCGGGGACCGGTCTCCCCCTTTGGCCTGACCCCTCCACGCAGGTGGATTCGGGCGTGCGGTGGCGACTCGCCCATCCGCACCCCTGAGATCCCTTCGTTCCTCGTTCCTGGACCCTTCTCCGCTCCTCTTCCTTCCTTCTCCCTCTTCCAGGCCTGGGCCTTTGTTACTAGGCCCGCCTCCGGAGCAGAGCTCATGCAGAGCCCCTGCTCCCTGCCACTTCTGCTCAGACTTCTCTGCACTGAACTAAGATGGTGCCCACCTTTTATACTCCCTTCTCAATGCACCCAGGAACTGCTTCCTCCCTGCTCCTGCACTACAGGGTTCCCCTTTCTCAGTGTTCCCTCCCCCCACTCCAGCCAGGGACAGGGACTGTCGTGCCCACCTCAGGGGCATATTGGTCGCCCTGCCCCATGGCAATGTGGTGTAATGCATGCAGGTGTCGGGTCCTGATCCACACTACATCCTTACCTGAGAGTGAGATATCACACCTCTGGGTGAGGTGCAATACCTCTGTAGCAAACAAGCCCTCAGGGTGCTACAGTTCCATTTATCTTCAGCCTAGGTGACGTATTGCGATACAGGGCCGTGATTTTGGCTATAAAAGGGTCCCCTAGACCCCTACCCCAAGCTTTTTAAGATAATCATATATGGCGTGCCAGGAGACTCTATGGAATGCTTTCTCAGCATCCAACGAGAGTATCTAATTACAAATTTTTAACTGCATCTAGCCCAGGAAATACTTTGTGCCTAGTAGCAGGGTCTGCTAGTCAGCGGATTATCCCGGCAGTTAAGCAAGCTACACCACCTGTAGTTTGGACACTTCATTTTTTCAAAGGAAATGCTTCGGGACCACGGGATACTCAGTGAAGAGTATCAGGAGGCACCCCAAGGCATAGGGGCTCGGACTGGCAGTAGGATGCCTTGCGGTGGACAGCCGAGCTCGATCCTTATAAAAGCTTTTTAACTGCAGCAGCTTTAGTGGACGCTACTGGAGCTGGAATTACGCGGCTGCTGGCATGAGACTTGCCCTCCAATAGATCCTTGTAAATGGATTTAAAGTGTATTTATTCAAATTAGAGAGACAATTTAAATTAAAAAGCTTAGAGCTGCCTCCACCACAGGGGGGCTCGCTCGACCCACCAGCGGACAGGCACCAGTATTGGGAGAGGGGGGCTGGCCGTCAGGGTTCACCGCGGCTCTGGCACAAACCCGGCGACACGGAGGTGGCACGGGCAGGAGCGGACTGAACGTGTCGGCTTCTCACTTTTTGGATTTTAGAAGGGCATGACATGCCTATATCTGTGTCTCCCCCTCCTTTTACTCCTCCACCTCTTTTCTTTTCGCATGACTATATGTACTTGTCACTTTTCCATGTGTTAGTTGTGTCTTCTGAGCAGTTTGTCAGCTTTTGGACACCTTTGAAGGTGTTTTCTATGTGTTTCTATGTGTTTTTGTTTGCCTGCCATTGGTTTTAACGGTGTTCGAAGGTGTTCGACGAACAGTTCGACGAACAGTTCGGCGAACACACGGGTGTTCGACAAACCGAACCGAACTCGAACACTACGGGGGTGGCTCAACACTAGTACTGTGTAGCATCTTAGCATTCTCTGGATTTATATTTCTATCTATGGCTATTTATTCATTTCTGCAAGCTCCCACCAGGTTCAACAGACTGCCTGGCTTACCCGCGCCCTTTCTGCTATTCATACTATAGATCCTCGTCTTCTTGCACCCGTCATTTGTTGTCATTTTGTACTTTTTAATGAATTTGTATGTATTTAATAAAGTTGTTATATTTTACTGTTAAAACCCTTAAAACTCCTATTTCCTTAGTGTTTTTATTACTCTTGCCTCCGTCTGGCCTCTGTTCAGCATTTTCCTTCTTTTCAGAAGTGCAAAAAACTGTTGTCAACGGCACTTTTATGCACACCTAAAAAGACGAACACCACCACATCACAGGGCAGACGGCATTCACGGTGCCTCCATCTGCCTCATTATAGGGAATCTTCCACCGGGGGTTCCATCTGAATTACGTATTTAAGATTTATACGGAAACCCCGGTGTAAGCGCTCAGCGTACAGCGCAGGATAAATGTGAGCCAAGCCTTACTGCAATCTTTTGGAGGCAGAATGAACAAATCAACAGCAGGCGAATAATTGGTATTATTTATTTTTTACACCATTCCTCATGCGGTATAAGTGATTAGACAACTTTATTCCTCGGGTCGATGTGATTACAACAATACCAGATTTATATCTGGTTTTTATGTTTAGCAGCTGTCACACACTAAAAATTGCTTTTTATTGCAATAACAAGTTTTTGCATCACCATATTTTGATAGCTATCATTTCTCCATACTTTGCCCGACAGATTATTGTGAGGGATTATTATTTGCTGGATGAGTTACCGCTTTTATTGATACCATATTCGGGCACATGACATTTTTTGATCGCTTTCTATTCTGATTTTTGGGAGGTAGAATGAACAAACACCAGCAATTTGGGAATTGTGTTTTGGTTTTTATCTTATTCCATTTCGCGTGTGGTAAAATTGATAAGGCGGCTTTATTCTTTGGGTCAGTATGATTACAACGATACCACATCTATATCTTTTTTTTTATTGTTTAGGCCTTTAACACAATAAAACTATTTTATAGAAAAAATAATTAGTTTGCATTGCTGTATTCTGAGAGCTATAACTTTTTTATTTTTCTGCTGACAGAGCTGTATGGTAGCTTGTTTTATGCTGGGCAAGATTACGCTTTCAGCAGTACCATTTTAATTTTCAATTTATTCTTTTTCATTGCGTTTTATTTCATTTTTTGTTCCGCGTTATGATGATAAAGCATCGTTTGCCTCGTTTTTTATTTATTTTTTTAATGGTATTCACTGAAGAGGTTAACTAATGGGACAGTTTTATCGGGACGTGGAAATACCAAATATGTGTATTTCTTTTGTTTATTTTTGTTTTTACATAAATAAATGTATTTATTGGATTATTATTTTTCTTTTTTCATTAATTTTTTGTTCTTTTTTTCATATTTTTACAATTTTTATTAACTTTTTTAACTTTTTCACATTTTCACAGGAAGGGACATCATCTTTATATTGTCTGATCGCTGATCTGATACTCTGCAATGCTTCGGCACTTTTGGAATCTTTTGGCCCGGAATCACCATGGAGACCATTAGCACAACACAATCACATCGCATTCTGCTGATGGGAGCACAGAGGGAGCTAACTCACTCACTCTGCAATGCCCCACAATATTGCTGTCACTTTTGACAGTGGCATCATAGGGGTTAAACGCCCACGACTGGTGCAAGTTCATATAGAGCTGACACCCACGTTTGATCGCCCGCAATCACTGCGCCGTGTATATACTTTGCAAGAATGCAGCTCCCAAAGAGCAGTATATATACAGCACATTTCAGGAAGGGGTTAAAATGTGGATGTGAAAATGAAAATTCCTTTTTTTTCTGCCAAAATGTTGTTTTAACCCCAAATTTCTGATATAGACCTGATGACGCTCTGCGGCCAGCCAATCACTGTAACATGGGCGCGACATTACAGTGAGTGACAGGCAATCCCCGCATGTTTATTCGCTGTTAAAACAGCGTCAAATATGCGGGGTGGGGACTCGAGCTCCCGTCCGAGCATCCCCGAAGTACTCACTGAGCACCGAGCATCTCGAGCAGTGAGATGCTTTGGCGAGTACAGAGCAGGAGTGAGCATTCGCGCTCATCACTAGTAATTAACTAACATTGACCTCAGGTATAGGCTGATATATACTTATCTACATTCCCGAATCATCTACTTATGAATGTTCTATTCTGATCTACAGTCGGCGAGAACTCACATCAACTTACCTCTCCTCTACCCCCACTTCCCATTCTGTCCAATCACACAGTTGCCATGCCTGATCGCATAGAAATGCCCCCTCAGTATTTTTCATGAATTGTGGAATATACCCATTAACAGCTGAAACATAATTTCACTGCCGCTTAATTTAATGTTCTCATCGGAGCTCCATTGCTCCATCTGGCCCCCAATGTCAGCTGGCTGGGCCGGCACGCTGATTGTAAATCTCTTTCAATAACAAATCAATATTATTGTTCATCCGTTGTGTGGGGCACATAGGCAAGTGCCTACTATGCTTAATTGGTAATTCAGTACTGAACAGATTAGAATAGCATTATTATTATTATCTCAAACATTTTGGCTCACAGCTCAGTGGATATTCATATATGAACTTCAGCCTGTTAGCTATATTTTATTTTCGGAAACTGGCCTCCAAAATCCACACATTTATGTCAAGTTAAACATGACCACCCCATTACAGTGGGGAAAAAAAGTATTTAGCCAGCCACCAGTTGTGCAAGTTCTCCCACTTAAAAAGATGAGAGAGGCCTCTAATTGACATTAAAGGTAGACCTCAACTATGATAGACAAAATGAGAAAACAAATCCTGAAAATCACATTGTTTGATTTGGAAAGAAATTTTTTTCAAATTTTGCTGGAAAATAAGTATTTTGTCAATTACAAGCAAGAAAGATTTCTGGCTCTCACAGACCTGTAACTTCTACTTTAAGAGGCTTATGTGTCCTCCACTCATTACCTGTAGTACTGGCACCTGTTTGAACTTATTATCAGTATAAAAGACACCTGTCCGCAACCTCAAACAGTCACACTCCAAACTCCCCTATGGTGAAGACCAAATAAAGAGCTGTCAAAGGACACCATAAACAAAATAGTAGACCTGCACCAGGCAGGGAAGACTGAATCTGCAATAGGCAAGCAGCTTGGTGTGAAGAAATCAACTGTGGGAGCAATAATTAGAAAATGGAAGACATACAAGACCACTGATAATCTCCCTCGATCTGGGGCTCCATACAAGATCTCACCCCGTGGGGTCAAAATTATCTCAAGAACGGTGAGCAAAAATCCCAGAACCACACGGTGGGATCTAGTGAATGACCTGCAGAGAGCTGGGACCAGCGTTACACAGGCTACCATCAGTAACACACTACGCGGCCAGGGACTCAGATCCTGTAGTGTCAGACGTGTCCCCCCTGCTTAAACCATTACATGTCTGGGCCCGTCTGAAGTTTGCTAGAGAGCATTTGGATGATCCAGAAAAGTATTGGGAAAATGTCATATGGTCAGATGAAACCAAAATAGAACTGTTTGGTAGAAACACAACTCGTCATGTTTGGAGGAGAAAGAATGCTGAGTTTTATCCAAAGAACACCATACCTACTGTGAAGCATGGGGGTGGCAACATCATTCTTTGGGGCTGTTTCACTGCCAAGGAACAAGGACGACTGATCCATGTACATGAAAGAATGAATGGGGCCATGTATCGTGAGATTTTGAGTGCAAACCTCCTTCCATCAGCAAGGGCATTGAAGATGAAACGTGGCTGGGTCTTTCAGCATGACAATGATCCCAAGCACACCGCCAGGGCAACGAAGGAGTGGCTTCATAAGAAGCATTTCAAGGTCCTGGAGAGGCCTAGCCAGTCTCCAGATCTAATCCATAAAGAAAACCTTGGGAGGGAGTTTAAAGTCCGTGTTACCCAGCGACAGCCCCAAAACATCACTGCTCTAGAGGAGATCTACATGGAGGAATGGGCGCACATACCAGCAACAGTGTATGCCAACCTTGTGAAAACTTACAGAAAAAATTTGACCTCTGTCATTGCCAACAAAGGATATATAACAAAGTATTGAGATGAACTTTTGTAATTGACCAAATACTTATTTTCCACCAAAATTTGAAAAAAAATTTCTTTCCAAATCAGACAATGTGATTTTCAGGATTTATTTTCTCATTTTGTCTCTCCTAGTTGAGGTCTACCTATGATGTCAATTTCAGGCCTCTCTAATCTTTTTCAGTGGGAGAACTTGCACAATTGGTGGCTGACTAAATACTTTTTTCCCCACTGTACGTGGTTCTTTAATAGCCAAGCAAGGGGGATTTTAGTACCGCTATAATAGAGGCTTATAATTTTGTGGTGACTTATAGTTCAAAATCCAGTTGATAAGTTTAACATTTGCTAAATCATGTTATGTAACATGCTAAATGTCAAGTTAGAGATAACCTGTTAGGTCCCCTGATGCTTTTAAACTGTCCCCATGACCTATAAAATGTTTATTCATGTATTCCAGTAATATTTTATTTTTTTTATGGTACTGCACATTATTGAAGAAAAATAAACTTATATACTGCCCCTTGCTGTACAACAATTCACCAGGACTAGTCCAGTGAGTTGTTTCCTCATCGAGACTAGTTCAGATTCAGTAACTGAGTCTTGCCCCTGGATGTGATTGACAACCCTCGCATGGTCTAAAAAGTTTGTGCTTCTTATGGCATATCAATTTGCTTAGGAGTGAAGATGAAGGTGATAAGCGCTCCCACATGAATAAAAAGTGAAGGAATCACTCAAAAAATTGTGAGATGAAAATAAAATGTATTAAAAGCATAACACATTTCAGCTGTATCCAGTCTTCCTCAGGTGTCAGGAACACCTGAAGAAGGCTAATTACAGCTGAAACATGTTGAAGTTTTAATGAATTTTATTTTTATCTCACAATTTTTGGGGGTGATTCCTTTGCTTTTTATTTATGTGGAAGTGCTTATCACCCAGATCTTCACACCTAATCAGGCTCTGTCAAAACTCTTCTTGTAGGACATTCGTGCAACATACCAGATTAGCTGCATCCATTTGATTTGTTTCACATATATGCATACATGGAGTTGTGCACTATTTGCACAACCTTACCAGGGAAGAAGTTTCTCTCTTATGGTCACACCTATTGTAATCATACTACAGTCATAAAGAGAAACTATCTTTCTATTTCTTTCCCTGAGGGAAATCTCTACATTAACCCCTTTACAGCCTGTGCCATATTAGTACGCACAGGCTGTAATCCCCTTGTTCAGTGAGGGCTCCGGCACTGAGCCCGCACTGAACCAGGCACATGTCAGCTGATTAATACAGCTGACATGTGCCCGCAACAGCCGCGGGTGGAATCGCGATCCACCCACGGCTGTTAACATGTTAAATGCCACTGTCAATCTCTGACAGCGGCATTTAACAGCGCCGCGCCGGAAGCGCGTCATTTACCTCGCCCATTGGTGACCCCGTCACGTGATCGCGGGTCACCGATGGGTGGGCAGGACAACCCTGGGTCTGCAGCAGACTCCAGTGGTTGTCATGAGCTGATCGCTATGAGCTCCACCTAGTGGTCGGCACTCATAGCACAAGACCATTTCTGCTACATACAGGTGATCTGCTGATCATCTGTATGTAGCAGAGGCGATCAGACAAGTGCTACTTCTAGTCTCCTATGGAGACTATAGAAGCAAGCAAAAAGTGAAAAAAAAATGTTTTTAAAAATATTAACAAAAATGTAAAAAATATAAAAGTTTAAATCACTCCCCTTTCGCCCCATTCAAAATAAAATAATTAAAAAAAAAAACACATACACATATTTGGTATCGCCGGGTTCAGAATCGCCTGATCTATCAATATAAAAAAGGAATTAATCCGATCGGTAAACGGCGTAACGAGAAAAAAATTCTAAACGCCAGAATTACATTTTTTGGTCGACGCAACATTGCAATAAAATGCAATAACGGGCGATCAAAACATCATATCTACCCCAAAATGGTATCAATAAAAACTTCAGCTCCGTGCGCAAAAAATAAGCCCTCACCAGGCCCCAGATCCCGAAAAATGGAGACGCTATGGGTCTTGGAAAATGGTGCCATTTTTTTTTTTTTACCAAATTTTGGAATTTTTTTTCACCGCTTAAATAAAAAAGAACCTATACATGTTTGGTATCTACAAACTCATAATGACATGGAGAATAATAATGTCAGGTCAGTTTTAGCATTCAGTGAATGTCGTAAAAAAAAATTTAAAAAAACATCTGTGGTATTGCACTTTTTTTTTCAATTTCACCTCACTTGGAATTTTTTTCCTGTTTTTCCGTACATGATATGGTAAAACTAGTAATGGCATTGAAAATTACAACTCGTCCCACAAAAAATAAGCCCTCACATGGCCATATTGACCAAAAGTAAAAACGCTATGGCTCTGGGAACAAGGGGAGCAAAAAACGAAAATGCAAAACTGGAAAATCCCAGGGTTGCGAAGGGGATTAAATATAATTTTATTTGTCACAGGTCTACTCTTCAGTGGGCTTGCCGAAGCATGTACTTTTGGATTGGCAAGCTTTTAGCAGAACTATGACTGTGTAGGGAGCAGCGCAAATTTTAAAGACATCTGCAATGCATGGACTGTCAATAATGTCCTGGGGGCATGACTGCAACTACTGGATCTAGAGTAGTATTAGTGGATTAATGCCTTACCATACTATTTTTGATCATTAGTATACAGCATGGTGCTGTATATCAATAGATTTTTCTGCGATATTTCAGATAATTTAAACAATAAATATATTACTGAAATACATGAATAAACATCTGAAAGGTCATGTGGCAGTTTGAAAGCATCAGAGGACTTGACAGGTTCCATTTAAGGTTTGTTTTCTTCTAACAATTAACTTTGTACTGCAATTATGATTGTGGCTGTAAGCTTTGCTCTATCATGTTAAGTTTGAGTTTACTGCTTGTGCTAGATAAGTTTACGAGCACATAATTGTATTAAACGTGTCTTCTACAAAGAGTACAGCACTTTGTTTAATGGTGTATGAAGCTACAGCTCATATAGGATAAGCATTTGTTACTTATGGACTAAGATAATTATAGTATATCCAAGCAAAGAGTTAACATGAAGCAGGTACATCACCTACTGTATGTACATTCCACATTGGTATTATGGGCACATTCTTCATGCTGCATGAATAGAAATAGGCTCATATACATAATTTTCTCAGTTGGCAAGGGATGATGTGATAGGAAGTCAAATGTTATTATGAACTGTAAATGAGAATCTCATTAAGAGTTAAAAATAGATTGTGGGCATATTTTAAAAGTGACCTATGTTTTCAGTGCAGAGTTTGCAATTGTAGTACATGGTATTAACCTTTCAGCAGCAGGCTAAATTATACCTCATTTTCCATTCCAATGCTTTTTATAACGCACAGCAGTCCTTTGCATGTTAAAGTCTTAAGAACAAGTGCTTTGAGTATGTAACTGCTTTCTGAGGAGTGTGTCATCTGACATGCATCTACTGAAATTGTCTCCATGTAAAAAGGACTGCATATTTTCCCACCTTTCCTCTCGCCTTAATAAAGTGCTGTCGCATCAGCATGTTTAATATTCATAAAAAGTGTTACTATGCTACCGAACATTGGGAAAAAAATAAGTGTTGACAGGGTTGTGGAAAAGGGCATTATACTGACAAGCAGATAAGAAATCCAAGTGTTGAAGGAGAGAACGCTAGATTTTCTGCAAAATATACTCTAATTTGGGTAATTCATGTGTGATCTTCAAAATGTTAAAAATCATAAAATTTCTTTTGATAACTTTTCAACAACTGGCTTGTAAAACTATTTCACGTGCAGTACACATATGTCTTATATATTAAAATATGTTTACATAAATTTCCCTGTAAAAATTCACAAACACACGAACATTGGAAAACATACAAAAATACACACTTACAAACACACACATACTCACTAACAAGTGCACACTTGTAGACACACACACATACAGACACACAAATACACACCTATAGACACACACAAGCACAAACACACACGTATATGCACACACAAATGCATACTTATATGCACATACAAATACACACTTATAGACACACAAAAATACAAATAGACACACGCACAAATACACTCTGATAGATACACAATTACACACAAATACAGACTTATAGACACACAAACAATTACTCACAAATACACATTTATAGACACACACACAAATACATACTTATAAACACACACAAATACACATTTATAGTCACACACAAGTACACACAAATGTACATTTGAAAATGTCAGCACACATATATAAACATATCTAAAAATCACACACACATAGATAAATACAAATGAAACAAAGGTGAATGGTGTGGCCCTAATTTATACTGTATGGACAGCCAATGTATCTTTGAATAATGCCTATTCCTTGATGCATTACAAGATTTCTGAGAGACTACTCAGATGCTACTGTGTATATATGGTGTGCTGCACCGGATAATGCAGGTGCATCTCACTAAATAAGAATATAATCAAAAAGTTAATTTATTTCAGTTCTTCAATATAAAAAGTGAAACTCATATATTATATAGAGTCATTACAAACAGAGTGATCTATTTCAAGTGTTTATTTCTGTTAATCTTGATGATTATGGCTTACAGCCAATGAAAACACAAAAGTCATTATCTCAGTAAATTAGAATACTTTATAACAACAGCTTGTTTTTAAAATCCAAAATGTTGGCCTACTGAAAAGTATGTTCAGTAAATGCACTCAATACTTGGTTGGGGCTCCTTTTGCATCAATTACTGCATCACCTTGATTTCCAAATGAAAATTGGATCTCTGGGACCTTGTGGAGTGTGTCAATGACTGCCTTCTGAACATCTGTCAAGTCAGCAGTCTTCCCCATGATTGTGGAGCCTACTGAAACAGACTAAGGGACCTTTTTAAATGCTTAGGAAGCCTTTGCAGGTGTTTTTTGCTAATTATTTTAATTTACTGAGATAATGACTTTTGTGTTTTCATTGGCTGTAAGCCATAATCATCAACATTAACAGAAATAAACACTTGAAATAGATCACTCTGTTTATAATGATTCTATATAATATAGGAGTTTCACTTTTTGTATTGAAGAACTGAAATAAATTAACTTTTTGATAATATTCTTATTTAGTGAGATGCACCTGTATATATTTACAGTTTAATGTTTTATTTTTCAGAGTACATCAAGTTGGCTAAATGACAAGCCATGGTATTGTGTGGCACCATTGCATGTAAAATACGGTGACTAGACAAATAATTGAGAGTCTGCTGTTTGCAGGTGAGGCACAGAGGACTGACCAGACCCCAAAAGAGTGTGGTGCTGGCTGAGGAAATAGTGTGGGTATAAAGATATATTGTGCCACCACCCTGTTGAGAACAACCATGCTGTTGAGAGGAGACATAAAAGACTAGGCACCTCACCAAACATTACATAAGGCTTTAGAAAAAACAAACCATTGCTATCATGCACAGTTTTCCAAGCCATACATACCAGTAGTGCATATACCCTATCAAAGGAAACAGACATTCAGCAAATATGACAAGATTATTAACAATATATATCAGTCTTTATTAAATCAAAAATTAAAAGTATCTTTAAACAAATGAATCATGTAGAATAGAGCAGCAACATCAACAAAGGATTGTATACAAGACTTTGCCAAATTTTATTCCAAGATTCGATTTATGGCGAATAAATTTACTGAATTTCAATACTGGAAAGCTTCTACTTGCTCAGAAAATACAAGTGGAAGAGAAGAGAGAGAGGATCCCACCAACCTTAAGAGTTTACACTCTACAGGTGAGAAAGAAGGCTCTGCTGACCACAAGAGCTTACACTTTACAAGTGAGAGAGAGAAAGTGAGAGAGAGAAAAGACTCTGCTGACCATAAGATCTTACTTTTTACCAGAGGGAGAGGACCCCACTGACGATAAGAGCTTACATTCTACAGAAGAGGGAAACTTACCCAGTGACTCTGGAGATGGAAAATGACACCGCGAATTTCAGGAACTTCATATCAAACTTGATCCTCCATGAACCTATGTGCTGATTTCTAGCAAATACCATAATAAATTATCAAACACAAGAAGTAATTTGTAAATTTATTTACTGTATATATCAATACAAATGTCAACAAGTATGATTAAGCATAATTGCCAACATAGGGGAGTTATATAGGAAATATCAATAATATAAAAACTGTACAATGTCCAAGTTACATCAGCAAGTGCAGTAGTATAAAACCGCGGTTGGGTTAGTAAGTTGTAAATAAATGGCCAGTGTACAATACTGAAAGAATTCTAAAAAGGCACAAATTGAATGGAATAAATTGGAAAAGTATATATAATATCAAAATAATATCAGCAGGTGCTGTAGTCTAAGACCAAAACTAAGAAAGTTAGAAATGAATAACCAATAAATAGTAATAGAATTAATATGTATATGTTAAGTGAAAAAAAAAAATTCATAATACAGATTTAGAAAATAATATGTGTCCAAATATGATACACTGTCAAAATATTCACTGAAGTAATGGTATCAGCCAAGAAATAAGAGAAAATATATAAAAAATATAGTACTTGAAAGAGATAGCAACAAAAAAGTTTATTCCCTTGGGATGGTGCAATCCCAGAAGAAATATAAATTATTTAAGCAATTTGAAAGTCTTTTTATTTCAGAAATCAAAAGTACACATAAAAATA
The DNA here is from genome assembly GCF_046119375.1 of Phyllobates terribilis. Lineage (NCBI taxonomy): Eukaryota > Metazoa > Chordata > Amphibia > Anura > Dendrobatidae > Phyllobates > Phyllobates terribilis. The sequence continues at coordinate 292,381,422 of NW_027362761.1, forward strand.
AGAAACATTGTAATAGACTTTATCAAATAAATTTGCGCCTTTTTCCTGAGCTGATATCTCATTCTCAAAATTCTCACTTTACGGGTAAAATCTGGATTCAGTGAAGATAGATTTTCCCAATAGTAAGATAGTTGATGGCAGTTGCTACTGATACGATTCTGTGTAGATGGGAGGAGGATGGAGGAGGTAGAGGATGGAGGAGGCAGGAGCTTGTGTTCCTCCTCCTTCCTTCCTTCTTCATAGAATTTCATAAGCAGCAACTTCTATTTCAGTAATGAGAAATTCAATCTTCAATGATTACGAATTTTACTCATAAATTGAGAATTTTGAGAATGAATGAATCAGTTCAGGAGAGTAAAAAAGATTTCTTTTATAAGATATATTACAAAGTTTCTTATTTTCACGTACTATTGATTCATGAAATAAAAATTAAAAACTACAGTAACTCTTTAATGAAATTAATTACAGACTTTCCATGCTGGACACTAATAAGAAAAAACAGGTAAGTTACTCCTTAAACTAAAACATAGTAAAGAAATATTTAGCAGTGAGTAAAAAAATCATGATTTGCTTAGATTAATTTCATTTAATCTTAATTTATTTTGAAATATATGCCATTCAGTAGTGAGAGGCATTTGCATCCACAGATTTATATTGGGTATACAAGCATACATGATATGAAACATGATTTATTCTAAACTTACTGTTTATTTCTAGCAAAGACAAGGAAATTACTTACAACTGTATGGCAATTGTATTATGCATCTGCCTAGAACTTATTTCAGGGTAGTCCTTTAACAATAGTCTATTCTAGTGTTGATCTTTTTAGTACAGTATATGTGCCATTTCCATCTGCAATGTTAAATGCTTGACTCAAAATGATCCAGAAGCATTTGTAATATGTAATAAGTATAGCCCAAATTCATTGGAAAAATATTATATTAAGATGTTACTGTGTTTGTAAAGATATGACTTAACTGTCTTGGAAACACACCCTAATGTTCAAGGTGATTCACAATAACATTTAAATTGCTGCCATTGAAGCCAAAGGTATTTTTCAAAGCATATCTTCATTTATTTCCTGAATATACTGTGGTTTAGTTATTGTATTGCATCTTTTAGAAATATTATATTATCATCAATTAATTCCTGTGCCATAAACTTCTATTTTTAAATCTTGCCCACAAATGCCTTAAAAATATAATCTCTGAGAAACACATTCTGCGGAAATGACAAGCTGAACACCATTTGCAGAAAAGCAAAATGCTGCCTTTGTCACCCATATCCTTCTGTTGACAGTTACCTTTCACTTCTATAATTGTGCTGTAAGTACTGATCTTTATTCAATGTTCTATTCACCCTGCATGCTGATGAAAAAAAATGCGAATGAATGGTGGACAGTAAGCAGATAGAACAATAAGATGCCCATACATAAGCAAAAACAACCAAAAACAATTACTTTTATATGGCTTAGGAATCTTTAACTAATGCATGCGCTTAACACATACATTAACATATTTTATGTATTTGTTAATAGAATTTAAGAAATGTAAGTAAATGAAATAAAAGATATTTAAAATTAAATAAAAGCAATTAAAATATGTAAAAAAAATCTGATAAATTGTAGGATAGAAATTATTAGTATACAATATTTAATATAATTTAAAGGGGATGTGTCATGTAAAATAATGCTATTAACCTGCAGATATGGGGTTAATCTGCGGGTTAATAGCTTTCTGACACTGTGCACTGGAACTGAGAACCCAGCTGCCAGGAGGGCATGAACTTTATTTCTCCCGACAGGCTTGCTCTTTCAGTCATAGAGGTGGTACTACGCATTTATCTTTTTATATATGTGGGCGTTTACCCTTGATGACTCGAAGTTTACATTGATTGTTCTTTGACACCACAGTGCCCTATATCTGTGAGGAATTAAATGCTTTCTACTTTGATACATGGTAATTGTATTTTAATTTTTTCTGAATAAACTTTGTGATTTTATTTGGCGTTGCATGGCACCTTATTGGTCTCCAAGGGATTCCTCCTGTTTCCCATGGGATTCTTATGTTTTGCTGTCTTTCTAAACTGAGAGCAGCATGTGTATTTCTGCATCTCCTTGGCAGGAAAAATGCATGCGGATTTTACACGCGTTTTTGATGTGGTTTTTGCATGCATTTTTTTAAGCGTTTTTGAAGCGTTTTTGTACATCAATGAATGCGTTTTGGAGCTAAATAAAGTTATTTGGTGGGACATTGCTTAAACCTTGGATTATCATCAGAGATGGGGTGAGCATATTGGTTAATTTGAATGATTAAAGAATGTGTCTGTTGGATTTCAAATAAAGTGTTTACTCTGTGTCTCTGTTTACTTAACTCTTTACTTTACTTTAATTAGGTTTGGTCATGAAAAGGTCTGATTGACACCTTGACATCACCAAAGAAAAGAGCTAGGTATCAGCTAGTCCCATTCACCCAATCTTCATTAGCATTTCTATTCGTGTAATTTATGCAGCTGCTGTGAGCTGCTATTTTTAGCCTGAGAAGGTGCCATGTGCAAACATGGTCCCTGTCCATAATTAATAGCTCACAGCTGTCTTCCCGATCAGTACACAGCAGCGCTTTGGATGCAGCATATGTTTGTTTCGTCCAAAACGTGGTGTTCTAATTGTCACGGGTGTGTCAGAGGTGACAGACCGTCGTCCTGCAGTGGTATGCAGGAGATCTCCATGCTTGGCATTGCAGACAGCTGCCTAGATAGGAGGCTGTCTTTAGGACCCAGCGACTACCTCCCTCTGGCCTGGGTGTATATATACCTGATCTCTCCAGGTGGGTGTCGCTGGTTATACTCATTTCTACTTGGAACTTGGGTGAAGCAGCATCACATCTTCTCTGGAGTCTTGAGGACGTGTTCCCTGTTGGAGTTCTTCTAAAAGCTGAGTTGTTGTTCCCCTGTGTTGTCTTCCCTTTTTGTCTTTAGAGTATCTAGCGGAGGTTGACTAGTGCTCATCTTCTTCCACCTCCAGCTATAGCCTTACGCTAGGGATGGTAGGGTGAGGCACATGATCGGTGACAGCTACGGAGGTTGTATAGGGACGTTAGAGGGAGACAGGGTGACGCTAGTCCAGATTAGGAGGTCACCTCTTCCCCTTTCCCTAATGTCTGGGCTCCCTTTCCCCTCTGTGTTGCACTCACACCTGGCATGACTCTCTGTGTTGCACTCACACCTGGCATGACATTATAACTGGCCGAGCACGTTTTGGAAAAAAAAAAACGACCCAAGATTGACATTTTGTTTTTTGGGGGGTGTGCACCTTTTTACTTCCTTTAGTATGGGATCAGTTGTAGAGCTCGCAGAGCAGTCCCACTGTCTGTCTCTGTAGGTGAATGACTTCTGCTGTGAGGTTCAGCAGCAGTATCAGAGGTTACAGACCGTCAATGTGGGGATATCTGCAGGTAGGCCTGTCCAGCCTGAACCCAAGGTTGCCCTCCCGGACAGGTTTTCAGGAGGTAGGGACAGGTTTTTTGTGTTTAAGGAGGCATGCAAATTGTATTTCAAGCTTCGTCCCTACTCCTCCGTTAATGAGGAGCAACGGGTTGGCATTGTGATCTCTCTACTGCAGGGAGATCCTCAGTCGTGGGCATTTTCGTTACCGCAGGATTCGGTTTGTCTCCAATCTGTGGAGGGTTTTTTTGGAGCTCTTGCCCTCATCTATGATGACCCTGACTGAGTCGCCTTGGCTGACTCTAAGCTACGTCGCATTCAGCAGGGGATTTTGTCAGTGGAAACATACAGTTCGGAATTCCGTAGATGGGCAACAGATTCCAAATGGAATGACTCAGCCCTTAAAAGTCAATTTTGTGAGGGGCTAACGGAAAGGTTGAAAGATGCCTTGGCTGTATGTGATACCCCTCAGTCCTTGGAGGCGGTTTTTGCTCCACTAATCCTTACTCTTTTTCACTACCCCCAAACCCAGCACTCTCCAAAAAACATGCCAGAAGTATCCCCCAGAAGTGACCAGAAGGTAAGAGTTACCACTGTTAACTGTGCTTACCTCTTTATCTCCCACAATTACTTTTCATCATACTAATTTATGTCTTTACAGTTTTTGCTCCACTAATCCTTACTCTTTTTCACTATCCCCAAACCCAGCACCCTCCAAAAAAATGTTTCTCTCACCTTCCTTCTTACTTCCCCACCTTCCCTTTAACTACCAGATGGACAAATTCATTCAAGCACAATTGAATTCTACTCTAATTTTACAAAAATCTACATTTGTAAATCACCATTTTGCTGAAATGTAAAAAGCAGGCAAAAGGTTAAAAGAAAAAAACACATAATACTCAATGCTCACCTGTTCCAGCTCTTCTGCTGCTTTTGGTATCTGCTGCCTGCTATCTGGTCCTCAGGACCTCTATAAAAAATATTGGAGATATAATTCCATGTCAATCATTGTATCCTATTTTACAGAGGATTATAAAGCCCCCTTCAGTGTGCAGTTGCAAAAGGACACCTAGCAGCTGCAGGGGGGGTCAAGAGACTGTGAGTGGCTGGTACACTCATGCCCGGACTGACTGACGTTAGTGTGGTTAGTGATCCCACTGGGCCACGAACCGAGGAGTGCCTGGAGGGGCGTGACTAGGGGCCTTGCCAGATCTGACCATGAACACACGGAGGCTTAATCGACTCCGTGGTCCGAGGAGGGACATGGGAGGTGGCCCAGGTGCTACTCCAGGTCAGACCCCGGTCACAGCTGTTGACCCACACCAGGGAATGCAGGAACGGGCAGGCACAGCTGGTATGCAGAGAGGCGGGTACTGGCAGGCACGGCTGGTATGCAGACATGAGGGTACTGGCAGGCACGGCTGGTATGCAGACAGGCGGGTACAGGCAGGCGCGGACGGTATGCAGACAGGCAGATACTGGCAGGTAGGAACGCAGGCTGGATAGGGACCAGTACAGACTGGGATACAGGAACAGAGCCACAGGTGCAGTGGACAAGCAGAGCAGAACCGCAGGCATGGAGGACAAGTGGAGCAGAGCAGAGCGAAACCGCAGGTGCAGAGGACAAGCAGAGCAGAGCGAAACCGCAGGTGCGGAGGACAAGCAGAGCAGAGCGAAACCGCAGGTGCGGAGGACAAGCAGAGCAGAGTGAAACCGCAGGTGTGGAGGACAAGCAGAGCAGAGCGAAACCGCAGGTGCGGAGGACAAGCAGAGCAGAGCGAAACCGCAGGTGCGGAGGACAAGCAGAGCAGAGCGAAATTACAAGTGCGGAGGACAAGCAGAGCAGAGCGAAACTGCAGGTGCGGAGGACAAACACTGCAGAGCGAAACCGCAGGTGCGGAGGGCAAGCAGAGCAGAGTGAAACTGCAGGTGCGGAGGGCAAACAGAGCGAAACCGCTGGTGCGGAGGGCAAGCAGAGCAGAGCGAAACCGAAGGTGCAGAGGGGCAAGCAGAGCAGAGCAAAAGCGCAAGTATGGAGGGCAAGCAGAGCAGAGAGAAACCGCAGGTGTGGAGGGCAAGCACAGCAGAGCGAAACCGCAGGTGCGGAGGACTAGCAGAGCAGAGTGAAAACGCAGGTGCGGAGGGCAAGCAGAGCAGAGCGAAACTGCAGGTGCGGAGGGCAAGCAGAGCAGAGCGAAATCGGAGGACAAGCAAGGCAGAACAGAACAGAGCGTAACCACAGAGCAGAAGGTGCAGGCAGACAGGACAGGGCTCTGTTCACATGGAACAGACTGGGAAACACAGGAAGATAGCTAGAACACAGGAGGTAGAAACGGAGGCAGGGAAACGGGACAAGCAGAACCAGATACACACAAGGTACTTGCAATGAAGAAACGAGTGGACACAAAACTCACAAACAGTAGTACAGAGACAACGAGTTGGAGTTAGGTGCAGGTTCAGACACTACAGGAAATGGAAAGGATCGGACATAGAGACGGGCTAGGAAACAGTTCAGACAGGAACTGAACCTTGAACAAGATAGAGGAACAAGCCTGGGTACTCAGCCCCCAGGATGGCGGAAACGGACTAGAAGTCACAGATACAGGTAACGGGCCTGGGTACTCGGCCCCCAGGGTGGCGGAAACAGACAAGATACAGGACAGGACCTGGCAACTCAGTTGCAAAGAACACATTGAAAGAAAGTGTTGCTCAGGCACCTCCTACTGGGTGGAGGGGGTTTAAATATCCAGTGACTCACAGCAATAGGCTGGGAACGCATTAGGACTGCGTACACTGTAACTTTAAGAATCAGGAAGTAACAGGGCCACTGCCCTAAGCAATCAGACAAGAGACATGCACACAGCAAGTAATGGAGCAAAGTGTGCTGCCTGGACTGATAGGTAAGTTGGCGGTCTTGCATGCTGGGCGATGGTAAGCCATACCAGCATGCCGTCAGGGATGTTACAGTGACAAATATCCCACCTCTCATCAGCTTAACTCAGAGCAAAGGGCCAGTTGCCTTGTGGTTTTCCTTTAGTTAGACAGATTGGAATTCTATACCAAGTTATGGAAATATTATACATCCTAGCCTTTCCTCAAATAGATTTCTGAAATATCGAGGACATGGAGAATGTCCGCATGGATCTCGACCCAGACTTGCAAATAGGGATAGGGAGATATACGGCACAGCCATTTGGAAACCCCTGGGGCCACTGTGTTCAGTCTCCACACGCAGCAGGGACCTAGTGACTGAGTCAGTGACTGAGTGGGCCACCTCTTCTCACTCCCGGTACCTACCAGAACCCATGAGGAAAGGGGGTGTCTGTGTATAACTGTACCAATCTGACCTTACATGTCCCCGATGGGGTGCGGAACATCACGTTGGTGCAAAGTGCGGATCCGTATCACGTGATCCGTCTGACGTAATAGCAATGTCAGACGGGAGGCATGGTGGGGATCCTTCACATGTGGTGGCAGAGGTGGGATTCTATGGGATCTCTCTGGTGCTATTCATCACATGTGGTGGCAGTGGTGGGATTTTGCGTGATCTCTCTGGTTCCATTCATCACAGCCTCTTCTTTGGTCATCACATCCAAGGGACTTCTCTCTAGAACAGGAATGCCATCTGCAACATGGCTGAAAGTTCTTGTTTGGATTGTAGTCACCAGGCTTTGTAGGGCATGGTTTGTCATACCATTGTGACATCATGACATGCCCCAACCTCCAATTGCTGGTTGCAGACAGAAGCCCTGTTCTAAAGTGAAAACACTGGCATTTGTATGCGGAAAGCAAAGACTTTAATAACCAGATGACAGGAATCTGGCACCAGAAGCAGGGGGGGGGTGCCGGGACAGGTGAATGGTGAGTATTAGTATTAGTTTTCATTTTTTTATTTTTTTTACATGTTACATTTATTATGCACTAGGATCTTCAAAGACCCCAGATTATGAAAGAAACATTCAATTTGAGGAAAATAAATTTGCTGTGAATCAAATCTACCTGTAAAGTCCAGAAGATTTTGAATTCGAATCACACCAAATCGTCTCATCCCTAGGTCCAATAATAAATGGGCTCATCTTTGCACACAGGAAGGAGGGGGCTTGTCAGCTTCAACTGAACACCAGTGCATGGACTCGACATGGCATTGTGATTATGCAACAAAGGAGGAGGTGTCCAGCTCTCAAATTAGTAAAAGATAAGCTTTATTCTTCCATTCCTACTTTGCACACAATTGTAGTTCCTGATTATTATGTATTTTGGAAGGAGGAATGTACAAAATTAAATACGTTTAAAGTATGCTATGGTTCTAGAGCCCTACAGATCTAAATTACACCCCTGCTTTGTGCATGTTAATGCTACAGATACATGACCTTAGAAAAGTCTGCCCAGAAATGGAAGTGATGAAATGGCCCCAAAATAGCCCTGGTCGCAACATCATCAAATATACAGTATATATATTGGTAACATCATCAAGTCTATCTGTGATTACATGAAGAGACAGAAGGATTTGAGGAAGCCAAAATCCATAGAAGATCTGTGGTTAGTTCTACAAGATATTTGGACTTGAACCTGTCATGTAAAAAAAGCTATTAATCTTCAGATATGGGGTTAATCTGCTGGATAACTGTTCTGAAACCATGCAGCCAATGCACTGAGAGCTTGGCTTCTAGAGGGAAAAAAAATGTATTTCTCCCAGCAGCCTCGGACTTTCAGTCATAGGGATGTGGCCTGGCATGGCTTCACTCACCGCTCAGTACATAGCAACCATGCCCCAGCACTGACTGACAGATGACTCTGAAGGTTAGTGTCGCGCTGTACTTACAGTCGCCATTTGCTATGCACTGAGCAGTGACTGAAGTTGTGCCAGCTGCAGCCTTATGACTGAAAGCCCGAAGCTGGCAGGAGGAATAAAGTTTCTTCCTAGAAGCCTTCCTGCTTTCAGAATGTGCATCAAGGCCTAGTAGATGCCAAGAGAAACAGTAAAAATTAAAGAACAACCCTGGAGCAGGGTGAGGCCCAGTAAGCCAACGGAGGATTGGCAAGGAGCTGCTGCTGCATGGTTGGTGAGAGGCAATGAGACCATGATTTTTTTAGTTTTTAACTCCTTCCTAGCCTATCCATTTGTAATGTTTCTTTTTAATGGCAACAGAGGCACATTCATTTTAAATTGAATAAATGTAACGCAAATAACATTTTCAGACCAAATATGAGTGAAATTGCTTAATTCAAATTTGGCCAGATTCGCTCATCTCTGGCAAGCATAATTTCATATGATTCATAAGCCTATGATATATTTTTTACATATAGAAGCTAAAATATTATATTTGTATGAAATATTCTACTAATGTTGCTTCATTTTATGTAGAAATGAGAAAGTGATACAGTGTAAGAAGGCCTTATATTTAAGAAGAAAAAGCTACTAAAGAAGGGAAGAACAACATAAAACTAAAAGGTAATGTTTTAACAGAGACATCAGTACATTCCCATTAGAAAGCTTAGACACTGTCCTATGCATAAATTTCCCAAATTACATATTTGCATATTCGTTTCATTTTCATCCAGCACACATAACATATCTCTTCCACCAGGACAAAATAAAGTTTATATATTCACAAAAAAATATGTTTTGATTTCTGTAAGCCATTCAGTCATTAACAATAATCTACTTTTCCAAACCAGGTGTTAAACCTCACAGATGTCCAGATATTCAGACTTTAAAGCAGAAAATGTGCAAGTGTTCACCAAATTAAGTTATTCAGGTTGATGACATGGAAATGTTACAACTTTAAACTAATAGTATTCATGGAGGAGTCTTTTACTTTCCTGGATGAATACATTTAAGACGAGTGTATAATACAGTAGTTCCATTCCTAAATCTAAATCATTAAATTATTTTTAAATTGCAAAGTCCTTTACTTAGTCAGTGCCAATCCTGTCTATCAATATAAGTACAGAGTTTCAGCAAAATCAGTGGTCAAATATCTATGCAATGCAATGAATTTTCCTGATTTTTTTCCTCTCCAATGTGTGATCAGGACAATTTTCTGTTTACAAGCCAAAATGTTTGTACTGTACTTACCAAGGTTTAAATATGGATATTAAAGGAAATCTGTCACCATGTAGATTTTGTCCTGAGGGTATCATAAAATAATGACAGACATCCTGATTTCAGTAGTGTTTATTTGTGAGTATACAGCAGTTGTGCTAACAATCACAGTTTAATTACTGCAGTATAATGCCACCACTGTAAGGCAACAATCACAACATGGAGGTTCACTTTTCCCACCCACTGCTGATTTACAAATTTCTCATCATGGAGAGTAATAAGGAGAAAACTGTCAATCGGTAGCTAGAGGGCTGAAGGAGCCTTAGGAGTTGACCTTTAAAAGACTTCCAACATGACTAGGAGTATATCACACTCATGGCTGTGAGTCATATTTCTAAAGTCTGGTTATGGTGACATCAAATATGCATATTTATTTAGTGTTTCAGAATATAGTATTTGTATTTTTTAACTAAAAAACAACTTAATAAAAAAATATTGTAATCTCTTTGTTTGTTTGTTAGTTTTTTTTCCTTTACTGTAATATTACACATGGACAAATTTATCTTAATAGAATTGAATTACCTTGAATTTTACAAAAATGTGTACTTTATAAAATATAGATTATTTTTGTAATTCTTTCCATGTGAATTCATCAAAATAGCATCCATCTGGAGAGCCAGGCAAATGGTTTAAAAAATAAAATAAAATAATGCTCAATTTACCGCTAATTTTTCCCACCATCCCCATTGTCAACTGTCTTGTCCTCCAAGCCTCCAAACCTTTAACCAATTTCATGGATTTTCTTTGGCTGCTTCAATCATGGCCAGGACTTATGGCACAACTGCAACAGAAAAGAGGAGGCACAGAGATCCAAATAACTGGCTGCAGGGATCGTAAGACAGATTAGCAGTGAGGTGAGTATTATTCTTTTTTTACATCTTATGTTTATCATGAAATGGAGTCTAGAGAAATTCCAGAGCCTAAGAAACATTAAATACACACAGAATAAATTTACTTTGTGTAATTTGCCATAATCGAATCTCAACAGATCCCTATATCTCCATGTAATATATTAGCATGTTCCATGACTTAAAAAAATTTGTGTATACCCTTAGGAATACATTAATCCAACCTCCTTGCTGATGAATAACCTTCAGCTTGTTCTTGAAGCTGAACGTGAAGTTCCCTTTAGAGAAAATGTATTTGAAAATTAACAGCTATTGTGTCAGAATTAGTGATGAGTGAATGTATTTGTTACTATTCGCTATTTGCACAGATAGTACGGTATTCGGGTTACTCTTTATATTGCGAGTATTTGTGTACTCACATCGCTATATTCGGATGTCCCGCCCTGCACTTTTGGCTCCTCCTTTGCATCCACTAAACATGCTAAGCTTCTTAACCAATCACAGTAATGCCACAGACATCTTGGTTGTGGCGATTGCCTGGCCGCCCAGCATCATAGGGTCTTATTTAAGTCCTGCCGCCGCCATTTTGTGCACATAGCGTCTGGAGCCTGCGTTCTCTAAGCATAGGGCGAGATCGCTGAGCTGCTAGGGAGAGTGTTTAGGGCTCTTGATAAAATAAAAGCCCTTTTAAGTGCTACCTGCAGTGTAAACTAGGTTAGTGTATAGTAGGGAGGGAGAGATACTTGAGCAGGGACAGTTTAAATGAGCCGCTCACTAGCTCCATAATACCACCAAAAAATAGCTCTTTTCAGAGCTGAAGACACGCAACAAAGTCAGAGTACAGGGAGGGAGAGATTGTGTATGAGGTAGGAAGAGGTTAAAGTGTTCTTCCAGTGTCCTTCTTAAAACAGCTCTTGTCGGAGGCAAAGCAATATTTTTCTAGCACACAGAGTAGTAGCATTTTGTGCTGTCTTTTTTTTAAAAGCACCGGTCTATTTTCCCCGCTGTTTTAGGGATCAGAGCCTGGCTTCTGCTGTCCACATTAGTCCACTTTAAAAGGCGGTTAGTGCCCAATGCGAAGCAGTAGTCCAAACATTTCCTACTGCCTGCTACACAGCACGCACCAGCCTATTTTCCCCACTATTTTGGGGGTGACAGCGTGCCTTCTGTCCACATTAGTCCACTTAAAAAAGCGTTTAGTGCTCTACACAAAGCAGTAGTCCAAACATTTCCTATTGACTGCTACCAAGCACGCACCAGGCCATTTTCCCCGCTGTTTTTGGGGTGACAGCTTGCCTTCTGTCCACATTAGTCCACTTAAAATAGCATTTAGTGCCCTGCACAAAGCAGTAGTCCAAACATTTCCTACTCCCTGCTACCAAGCACGCACCAGACAATTTTCCCCGCTGTTTTTGGGGTGACAGCCTGCCTTCTGTATACATTAGTTCACTTAAAAAGTGTTTAGTGCCCTACACAAAGCCGTAGTCCAAACATTTCCTACTGCCTGCAACCTAGCACGCACCAGGTCATTTTCCGCGCTGTTTTTGGGGTGACAGCCTGCCTTCTGTATACATTAGTCCACTTAAAAAAGCGTTTAGTGCCCTACACAAAGAAGTAGTCCAAACATTTCCTACTGCCTGTTGCCAAGCACGCACCACTCCATTTTCCCCAATGTTCTTGGGGTGACAGCCTGCCTTCTGTCCACATTAGTCCACTTAAAAAGTCGGTTAGTGCCCTACGCAAAGCAGTAGTCCAAACATTTCCTACTCCCTGCTACCAAGCATGCACCAGGCCATTTTACCCATTATTTTGGAAGCCACCATCCCAAGGGCCACGAATCACAAATAGCAGTTAGGCTGGAGGAGAAATACTGTCCTGGTTTGTCCACTGCACAATGTGCATAGGATTTGTAAAAATTAACCCTATGGGCTGAGTCATGGTTGATGCAGGAATCCACCATCCCAAGAGCCTCCAATCACAAATAGTAGTTAGGCTGGAGTAGAAATACTGTCCTGGTTTGTCCACTGCACAATGTGCATTGGGTTTGTAAAAATTAGCCCTATGGGCTGAGTCATGGTTGATAAAGGAAGGAAACAGGTTTTTATGGGAAGGGGGTGACGTTAACAGCAGTAGCATTAACCTGTATTTTTGGTGAATTTAGGTTGGCCTGCTTTCATCTGGAGGGATCACAAACTGTGATATCCAGTCCTTGTTGAATTTATTCAGAGTAAGTCTGTCTGCATTTTCCGTGGAGAGGCGAGTGCGCCTGTCAGTGATGATTGCCCCAGCGGAACTGAAAACATGCTCTGACACCACACTAGCAACCGGGCAGGCCAGCACCTCCAAGGCATATAAGGAGAGGTCGGGCCAAGTGTTCAGCTTAGACACCCAATAATTAAAGGGAACTGAAGCGTCAGAAAGGACGCACGTATGGTCACTTAAGTATCCCTTGACCATGTTCTGCAACTTATCCCTCCTTGGCATTGTTAAAGGCACAGATAGCCCTTACTGTTGTGCTGGTTTATTTAAAATTACCCAATTTGTGCACATTTTCCCCCCACCTCTGTTGGAGCTGGTGTTCGTGTCTCTCCCCATTATCCCTTGGTGTTGAAAAGAGCCAGAACCTCTGCCACCAGCATTGTCTGAGGGTGATGTGTTCAACAACTGATCTGCAACGGCCCTCTTGAATGATTCCATTGTAAAACTCTTTGGTGACTCCAAAAGCAGAGAATGAAATTTCTCCTTATACCATGGATCGAGAAAGGTGGCCAACCAGTATAGGTCGCTCTTGTCACCTGCACCTTAAAATATATCCAGAATCCGACCTATTCTCACCTGTGAAACTGCTAAAACTCTTACTGCCGCTCTTATTCACTGTCGTCTGGACTACTGCAACTCTCTTATGATCGGTCTCCCTCCTACCAAACTTTCTCCTCTCCTGAATGCAGCAGCCAGGGTCATATTTCTGTCCAGCTGCTTCATCGATGCCTCCATCTTGTGCCAGTCATTACACTGGTTGCCAATTCGCTACAGGGTCCAATATAAACTCATCACTCTCACCCATAAAGCTCTTCACAGTTCTGCACCTCCTTATATCTCCTCTATCATCTCTGTCTATCGCCCTACACATGCCCTCCATTCTACAAATGACCCAAGACTAACATCCCCCATAATCCGAACCTTGTACCGCCGTCTCCGAGACTTCTCTCGTGCTGCACCAGTTCTCTGGAATGCTCTACCCCAGACGATCCGACTGATGCCTATCCACCACGTCTTCAAGCGCGCTTTAAAAACCCATCTCTCTAAACAAGCCTACCACCTCAACCACTCAGTATACTAACTTTCCCCTGTTCCCTCCTAAATATTATTCAGAATCTGCACCCTACTATTTATCTGTCGCCACACCCTCCATGCCCACAATAACTGCACTCAATACTTGATTATTGCACTTAAGCATCCTGGCTGTTGACCGGATCATGCAGCTTTATATGAAAATCCCTACTTATTATAATTTCCAGCCCTGAAATAACAAGCACTTTTCATTTATTGTGTCCACTCATTCTCTTGTAGAATGTAAGCTTGTGAGCAGGGACCTCACTCCTAATGTAACTGTTTAAACTGTCTTACATTGTATTGAATTTATTGTATGTACATGTCCCCGCTTAATTGTAAAGTGCTGCGGAATATGTTGGCGCTATATAAATAAAAATTATTATTATTATTGTGGGCTAAAATGTGTATCACGCGAGGTTCTTGCCACAGACACTTACACATGAACTGTGCCATGTGGACCAAGCAGCAAAAAGGCAAATATTCTGTGTTTCCAACAGTAGAAACAGTACCCATTCTCTCCTCACACTGACTTGCCTCATCCTCCTCCACCTCCTCCTCTCCAGCCCAACCAGGCTGGACAGACATGAAACTTCAGTTGGGTGTCCCCTCTGTAGCATTACGAGTCCCCTCGGTTGCACAGAAAAACAAGCCCTCTCCCTCCTCATCTTCCTCCTCATCACTCAATGTTGTCTCAGAATATTGGCTGGGCTGGGTAATATGTATCACCCATTGGGAAATCTGGCTCTATACCAACATTCTGGGCACTCAAAGCTCCGTCTTTGAGATTATGCAGTGATTGTTTCAGGAGACACAGCAGAGGGATGGTTACGCTGATAATAGCCTGATCACCACTAACAAGGTTGGTGCAGTACTCAAAATTGTCAAGAACCTCACAAATGTCAGCGATCCACACCCACTCGACAGTTGTTATGTGTGGTGGCTGACTCTCAGTCTGACGGACATGTTGAAGCTGGTATTCAGCTACTGCCCTCTGCTGTTCACTAATCCTCGCCAACATATGATAGGTTGAGTTCCACTGTGTGGGCAGGTCGCAAATGAGTTGCTGACTTGGCAAATTCAAGTGCTTTTGCAGCGCTGTAAGAGCAGCAAAAGCGGTAGAGGAATGGAGAAAATGGGCGCTAATACAGTGCACCTTCTCAAGTAGGTATGGCAAGTCACAGTAAGTTTTCCAAAATTTCTGGACAACTAGGTTCAGCACATGAGCCATGCATGGCGCATATACCAGTTTGCCGACCTTTAAAGCCGGCACCAGGTTACTCCCATTATTGCAGACGACCAGACCAGGTTGGAGGTGCAGCGTGGAGAGCCACTGATAGGTCTGTTGTTTTAAAGCTTGCCACAGCTCTGCTGCAGTGTGTGCTTTCTGACCTAAACAGATTGTAACAATTATAATGGATAACTCAGGAGTCTTTTTGCGTGGAGTAAATGTAAGGGGAAAGACCGGGGTGTAAGTACTTTCAGAACAAGAGATCCGGAACTGCCGCGGCCATACCTCTGGTTGCAGGGGGAAGACAGACTGCGAGCACAGGAGTCAGGCGACTGGGAAGCTGGGGGCATGTCCAGAGTGACAGCTGGGAGGTCAGGTGACCGGGAAACTGGTGGCGTGGCTAGAGAGAGGGGGAGATGAGGACTTTTGCGCGGGAAAGCGGCAAGAGAGTTCTGCTCAGGAGAGCAGTGTGAGAGGGTCCTGGCTCCTGGCTCCAGTACTGGGAGCAAGATCTGAGTGCAGTGGACCAGAGGAGTCAAGCCAACTAGAGGGAGAAGAGACGCAGGTTCCGTGGAGCCGAGCACGTGAGGTGCCGTGTTATGGACTAGGGGCTCAACGGGTAAAACCGGAGACTGCCCGCTGCCGCCAGAAGACGGAGCATTGTTTGGGCGGGGATGCCTGAAGAAAGCAACACTGGCATCAGTTGGCAACTGCCTTGTGGAGGATAAGAATCAGCTAAGTGTAAAAACTGTCGATTACAACTGGTTCGACTCTGCTACATCTAGTTAAACTGTGAACTGCCAGTTATAGACTTTTACCTGCTACTTCCCTTGTTCATCCCCATATTTTCCCCTGTTACTCCCTGCATGGAGATTGACCCTGTTATCATAAACCTCCCCTGTTTATTAACCGTGTATTTGCTGCTCTGTGTTTCTGTGTCACTGCGTCTAAAATACCCGTGTTACATAAAGACTCAACAGAACACAGTTTATAGGTGAAAAAGTCTATATTATAAACACGCGGTGATTCAACACTAGTTCAGAGGAAAACTCAAAGTCCAGAAACACTCAGTGAAGATACTGAATGAAAACTTAACAATAGTCTGTTGGAAACCTCAGAGGGAAATGAAATCAGCAGAGCAGTCTATAAAGCACAGTTTACACTTGAAGATGCTTGAAACAAGAAAGTTTCTGTTAAGTCCAAACACGGATATAAATATAAGCAAGTCCATATAACATATTAAATCATCCAGGGAGGCCTGGGTAGGAAGTCTCAGATAGTCCAGAACAGTCCCTTTGCTCTGCATCTACTTAATCGTAGGAAGAGACAGAGCAGCAACCAGCTTACGTGTTTAGCAATTGCAGGTGAGGGCAGAGACTCAGCAGGAGCAGCACGAGTAGCCAGAAGCTGAAGGAATGCTGGTAATAGGTGAATACAGCAGAATCTCTGAGAGTAGGAAACAGGAGATTCACTCAGGTTTGCAGGAGCAGGCAGAAAACCAGGAAACCACCAGAACCAAGAACAGAACTCAGCATGAATACTCTAGCACTGAATAGAGGCTGGGGTGGAGTTATAAAGGCAGGAAGACAAAGGGCACATGAGACAAAAGATGGCATCTTGAAAGAGGGCTGGAATGCCCAAAAGGTAATCAAAAAAGAGACCTGACACAGATCAGCTTCAGCAGAGCGTGTTGCTCCTTTGCCTTTGCGCTGCTGCACAGGTCCCAGCTTGGCAGTGATGGGAAGGGTAATTCAGCAGAGGATGAGGAGCAGGAGGAGGGGAGAGAGGAAGTGGAATATGAAGAGGCAGAAACCCTGACAGAAGTTGGGCCCGCTATTCTTGGCATGGGTAGGATGTGTGATGTTTTAGTTTCTGCCTTTGTCCCACCCTCGACCATGTTCACCCAGTGTGCCGTGACAGAAATGTATCATCCCTGTCCACAACAACTTGTCCAGGTTTCTGTTGTTAGGTGGAACTTCCCAGTTACGCCTTTGGTGAGAGCAAGGTTCATATTGTTTAGCATCTGCTTGTGTAACAAAGGGACTGCACAGTGGGCAAAATAGTGGTGGCTGGGAACACTGTATCATTGGGCAGCCACAGCCAAGAGATCACGGAAATACTGTGTTCCCACAAGCCTAAATGGCAACATCTCCACAGCTAACAATTTGGCAATATGCGAGTTTAGTATTTGTGCCTGTGGGTGCATGGCTGGGTATTTACGCTTTCTTTCCAAGCTCTCAGGCACGGACAATTGGACGCTTCGCTGGGACAAGAAAGTGGATGTGGTTGATGTTTGTTGTGTGTGAGCAACCACAGCTTGTGGGCAGGAGGTATTAGAGCCAGCTTCCTGAACAGCAGATTCTGAAGGACATCGCCCAGGCGACATGGCATTGGTTTGACCCGCAGATGTAGATTTGGTACAGTAGTGTTCTGCCCACCTACTCGGATGCTTGGCTGCCATGTGGTTTTGCATACTGGTGGTGCTCAGGTTGCCTTTGCCCTGGCCTCTTCTCAACTTGGTATGGCAGATGCTACAGACTACAATGTTTTTCTCTGAAGAACTTTCAGAAAAAAATTCCACACAGCAGCTGAACGCCCCCTTGCCCTGACTTGGTGCACAGCGGGGGTGTTCTTGGAAACAGTTGACCCAGTTCTCACTCTGAGCAAACCACGACCCCTTGGTGCCTGTGTTGATGCTACATATCCATCATGCTGCAAGACTCCAACGCTGCAAGAATCCATCGAGCAGCCCTCAATTTGAAAAGGTTAGTGAGTCAACAAGCTCCGCAACGACTCCGGACCACCGACGGCACCCACCGCATCCGCAGGTACGTAATTACTACCACCCAGACTGCTGCTCAACTGAACGTTACACCAGCATCAGTCAGTCTACATGCCCTCTAAGCACTGCTACCATCGCTGGGCAACATTGCTAATCTAGAAACGACACCAGCACAGTGCGGACTTTTTGCTGGCTGTCCATCTTCTGCCAACATTTTACCAACGGACTTAATAGATCAAAACATACTAGAACCACCATTTGAACCTACCTGCGCATAGCAGACAGTATACTCAGAGTAAGTTACACACAAGTGGATGCAACCATAGGACTAACGTCCCTCAGGAATAAACACTCTCTCCTGCCATCACCCAAAGGGTCATACCCCAGGTACAGGGCTGACATGAAAGTGTTCCTACCGATCCTCACCACACTGTAGGGATAAATCAACACCCACTGCACAGCTGGGTATCCCGCAGACATTCAACCTTCCAGTACTACCTCTTAGGTACAGAACTCGACTGAACTAAAGCCACTTCCCTTTAACTGAAGTAAACCACCGATTGTCATCAAAGTCCCTCCAACCTCCCACTGTGTTCTTTATTGACCTTCACCCTCCTTTTTCAGAGTGATATAAAATATCGTACTATCACACAGTTTAGAACTACTATACGGTCAGCCATATTAGACCAAACAGGTAATAGTTTATACCAATACGGCAATAATTAGTAGAGTCAAACAGGTCACTCTCTAAATACTGCTTCCCTTTCCTTTTAGGCAATCTCCACTCAACATTGGCCTCTACATCCATCCGATTTTTCAACTTCCACTTTACTCAGGACCCTGTCCTATAACCTTGGTTTTATACTCTCCTTTTAAAATATCTATTAAACCAATAAAATATCTTATTTTAAACTGTACCTCTCCTTAAATACTTTTTGTCAGTACTTCAATCAAACCAGGACTAGCGCAGATACTATATACATTTAGATTTTCAGATGTTGATGGTACAAGCCAAGCTAGCTGTCATAGCCAAAATAGTGAGTCAACCATGACTCAGCCCATAGGGCTAATTTTTACAAACCCTATGCTCATTGTACAGTGGACAAACCAGGACAGTATTCCTACTCCAGCCTAACTACTATTTGTGATTGGAGGCCCTTGGGGTGGTGGCTTCCTGCCTCAACCATGACTCAGCCCATAGGGCTAATTTTTACAAACCTTATGCACATTGTGCACTGGACAAATCTGGAATGTACAGTGGTCCTAACAAACTAATATTTGTCATTGGAGGCCCTTGTCACAGGTTGTGCCATATTGTGACTGAGATAGGGGATACATATTCAATAGAAATGTATTGTCAGTCACCCTATTTGGCAAAAAAACATGCGTGGCTTGTGCCACATTGAGACTGAGGTAGGGGATACATATTCAATAGAAATTTACACTGACTTGATGACAGACTGATGGCCCTCTGAAAACTTGAATTGAGGGCCACAACTACTACAGTACTCCATCGTAGATAATGTTTGTCAAGGGAGGCCCTTGTCATGGAATCTTCCTGCACCTATGACACAGCCCCCAGGAGTAATTTTTGGAAATACGATGCACATTCTGCACTGGACCAAGTAGTACAGTATCAAGAAGTCTTCTCTTCCTATATAATCTGGGGAATATTGACAATCAAAATCTCTGAGCCATTTGGAGAAGCTTCTCCAACCCATCCTGGAGGGGCACCATATATCCTTTGTCCATTGACTTGCACAAGTGATATATTTGAGCTTGTCATTCAGTTGACTAGTGCAGCTTTATTTTTCCGGTTCACAGAGTTAAGCCAAACCTGAGGATCGCAGGCCGCACTCACTGCTACCTTCTAGTACTCCATGTCTCTTGGCCTTTTCTCTGTAGTCTCTGCACTTAAATGAGTTAAATAATAGAGTGAGGGCCCTACAATATGAATAAGTGAGGGCACTCTCAAATGTACACAAGAGGCACCCCCAAAATTTCTAGAGGAGGGCACTTCAAAATGTATGATACAGGGCCACACAAGGGTTCTCACAAAACTCCGCTTTCCTGCCTACTGCCGGCCCTCTGAACATTTGAATTTAGGACCGCAGTATCACATGGTAGTGGAGGAGGAGGGTCAAGCCCAATTCTACAATGGGCACATTGTAAACTGCTATAGAATATGTATTTCACTATCTGAGTGTCAATGATGGAGGGACCGCCCAAATGTCTAAGTAACAGCTGTCCCTCCAAAATGCATGTTACAGAGCCACCTGAGGCCTGTCAGGTCAAAGATCAACATACCTACTAGTACGTTTTAGCTGTGCTTGTAAAGTGCTTGGTAATAGCGAACTAAAAATGATGTATGACAGAGGGACCTACAAAATGTATAAGTCAGTAAGTAAGTTTCTCTGGTTTATTTAGCCTTATATAAAAGTGATTATGCAGGAAAAACTATTTCTTAAACTTTTTGGCCTGTTAAATGCAATTTATGTTAGGTTTGGTAGTTGTTCTTGTGTGTCTGTAAAAGTGGCGTAATACTGAGACAAACTTATTCCCAGAAACCATATGTGAGTCAGAAATGTATGCAGGTGTATTCTCCAGGCTCTTCCCATCCATTTCAACCTTTTCCTCAGGCCCCCAGAACCCTTTGTAGGGTCCAGCAGAAAATTACTCGCATTTCCCATTGACTTACATTGTACTCGCTATTCGGAACGAATACACGATTATTACAAAGATCTCGTTATGAGTATAGTGATTACGAATATTACTGTACTCGCTCATCACTAGTCAGAATCAACATTATCATAATTTACTGCTTGTCGTACTTCCAGTATTCCTCCTCCTTAATTCAAACTAAAACTAATGTGCTTTAATAGCTGGAATTTTCTTTACATTTCAGCTTCTTCCTTATATTTAGTGACATTAAGATTTTTGGAGGCATCAACTGGGTGACCTTTACTAGTTGGACTCTGCACATAAATTGACCCCTGCTCAAAGATTGTCACAACGAGCAATTGTTAAAAATTCTTAGGCATCTATGAGTCCAATCTTCTTTGTATATCAGCTTCTACCTCATTTAATAAAAAAAAATACATTTTGGGGGGACCAGACACAGGGGTGAATTCCCTTGTTAGGTCCATGTTCAGGATAGGTCCTCTGTACAGAGCAACACATACAGGGAAAAATGTTGTAATTTTACTTAGCAGACAAAAATTCTTGGTATTCCAGTAATGTAATATATTTTCACAAAATTCTCAATTGTAGTATAAATATTTCATGATTTTTTGGAGTTGGATTTTAGGCAGAATTAGGCCCTTGTGAAGAACTAGTAACAGAAAAGGCGCTTTTAGTCTTTCATTACTTGTACTCTCTATATTCACTGTGAAACAAGTATCAAGTGGCTTAGGAGACAGATATATCCTGCTTAATCTTGTCATATACATCTTCAAAAGATGGCAATATATAAGTAATCTTGAGAATGCATCACTTCAAGGATTTCAGATATCAACTAAATTAAATTTACATTAGTAATGGCTAATCATTCTGTTGATGGAAAATTTATTGCTGGTTCTTCAGCTACAATATCAAATTTTTAATAAAGGTTCTTCATTCAGCAGTGTCATTTGTCGGCACTAAGTCACATGCATTGAGAGAGTGATTACTCAAGGAATAGAAACATGATTTTCCATGTAAACCTACAGAAAGTACCTTTTATGATTGATATTACACACAGACAGTGTTGTTGCCACAAGACTGAATGACTCTCATCAAGTCTAGGACCCTGCATACATACTTTTATAAAATGCATTGTCATCCAGGTTGGGAGTGAACGAAAGGCAGAGGCATCTGAATTTCTAGTTGGCCTCCATGCAGGATAATTCAGTTGTTCTCATGGGCTTGCTGGCGAAATAATAACAAAACACCAAGAGGGATAATTTTTGGACTTTCCTTTCGGTTATAAAGCATGAAAAATCTATTTGTGCAATGTTTTGTTAAACATGGTGCTAGTTCTGTTAGTTACCACCTTTTACCATCTGTTTACCCGTAGGATAGCCAGATATGTTGAGATTACTTTTACAATCCTGATGTTGTGTTTATGTTAAAGAGCTTGAAAAAGGGTTCAATATAGTATTAGGGAGACTTCAGATTGTTACCCAATATTTCAGAACAATCAAAGGTTTAGAAGTACTTGTGTTTTGCAACAAATGGATTCACTGCAAATCTATTTTTTCTTTAAATTTGTGACAAAATTGTCGATTTCAGATAGCATTTCTAAAAATTATGAAGATTAAAAAAATACTACATTAAACATGAAATTGTGATTTAATCAGTAGATTATTTTCTGATAACACATTGCATTTAGACAGAGTCTTGTGAAGCAGGATCTACACAATGTAAAGTGAAGGCTCTAATAGTACAGGATGTAAAAGTTTTCAGCTAGTGGTGAAAGGGATAAGATTAAAAGTTAATGCTTTATCTGCTTTATTTTGGACAAAAATAATTTTAATATGTGTTGTACAATAAAATCAACTCTTTTATACTACTTTGTGCTATTAAACAGTTTACATCATTGGTTATACTACTGATCTCATGTTTTTCACCCGTTCAAAGTTTCATACAATTGAAAAAAATATACTTTTGCATGGTCAAACATAATAAGAAACAGATTGCAAAACATTTCTTAGTGTTCCCTCTTGTGCATATAGTATTTTCTTAAACATTTATAAAATGTGATTTAAAGTATTGGCGTTTGCTGAGAAAATTCCCCCCAATAAAATGTAAGTGAAATTATTACCATATTCTTATAGAATAAATGAAAACATCTGCAGATATGGAAAATATATGGATTTCTATATCAGATATTTCTTTATGAGCTCATCCTACAATACAAGATATAAAGTCACCCGATAAGAGCCAAGCAAGTAATTAGGTTAGTTTTTGAATGTTGTACAGGTACAATATAAATATGTTCCAATAACTACTTCCCAGTCTAACCGACATTATAACAGTGGTTCTTCCAGTTATTTATATGCAACCTCTAACTTGTTTAGTTAAAAGAGACTTATCCATCTTATCTTCCCCAACTTAACTTTAGAGATTTTTGAGTCTTAAATGTGTTCACCGGCCTCAGGCTACCAGTCTGCAGTCACTCTATGTGACTGCCGACTTGTGAATCCTCACAGAGTGCCCACTGTGAGGTTTGAGATGATAGAAGTTTGCATTTATTCACATTTACTTTACTTTGAAAGGCTGCGTGCACACGATGCGTTTTTCATGTGTTTCCGCTGCGGAATTTCCGCAGCGGAAACGCATAAAAAACGCATGGTAATCCGCACCCCATGGTCCCCAATGGCATTTCGCAATGTCAATGCACATGCTGCGGATTTTTCCGCAGGGTTTCTGCAGCGCTCATAAATCCACAGCATGTTCATTAATTTTACGGAAGCGCCGCCATTGACTTGCATTGAGGCGCATAATATCCGCGTCTGTACATTTGTACAAGCGGATATCATGCGTCTCTATGTGCGGATGGTACCCAGTTCTGGAAGAGAGGAGACTCTCATCCCGACCTGGGTACCATTGTACCTGTAAAAAAAAGAATAAAATAAAAAATAAAGTTATATTCACCTGTCCGGCGGCTTCTCTCTGCATGCCGGCAGCGCTTCTCCTTCCAGGACCTGAGATGACGTCGCGGTCATGTGACCGCAGGCTGTCTCGCGATAGCCCGGCAACCCGGAAGAAGCCAGGACGAGCACTGCAGCACACTCCGGGGCATCGGGGGTAAGTATAGCTTTTTTTTTTTATTTTTACGGTCACACTGTATAAATCCATGCCGTTTGCATGGATTTATACAGTGTGACCTAGTTGTCAAGCACTTTCCAAGTGATGCTATCGCCTGGAAAGTGCTTGTCAGTCCGCATGCGGAAACACATGCGTTAACGCATGTGGATACGCATGTGAATCCGCATGTATTCTGCAGGAAAAATGCATGCACAATCTGCATGCATTTTTTCTGCCAGGGAGATGCAGAAATGCTGCAGAAATTTTCTGCTTCATTTCTGCATCGTGGGCACATAGCCTTAAAAGGAATCTGTCACCCCCTTGGACATAACTAAGCTATTAATATAGGCATACAGGTTCTAGAATACTTAAAATAGTCATACCTGTATGCCTCATATCTGCGGTGTTGTTCTTCAGAAATCCTCTTTTAATCCTTTATGTCAATCCATTCTTCCAGACATTGGGGCGTGTGGTGCCTGGAAGGAAACTCCTGCCTCCGGTCTTCATTTGCGTGTATGTCACCTCCCATCAGCGTCACCGGGCTCTGTGACGTCTAGTGGTTGTCCCGCACTTGCGCCCTGCAATTGTGATATTCTGCCCTTCTATGGGCATTGTCTTCTTGTTTCTTCTGCGGAGGCACTGGCGCCTTGTGTTTTTGCACATATCGCTCTTCTCTTACTATTTTATATACATATACATATCTACTTATACCCTATATATCCAAGATCCATTGGGCATAGCTGCAGCTGTGGGAGAGCAACCATCTTGTGCTATTCAGTGTTGTACCTGATGCTGCACAACACCTTCAGTTGAGTAACCACACGCATCTTACATATGATTTAGCCCCATTGATCTGCACAAGAAGCTCTTTCTTTTTTGTTTTATTTGTATTTAAGGCATATTGAATTCATTTGGTATAATAGCCATTTATACATTTTTTTCTCATGCATGGTATTATTGTTTTTTCTTGGGCTGAAGGGATTGCTACTGTTCTACTCTCCCTTTTATGATTTTAATTGATTTTATATTTGTTTAATTTTCAAATCAATACATTTTGTTACCTCATTTTCCAATGGACTTTTGAAGATTTAATTTTGTTTGGTAATTTTTGAATTACCCCAATGTTTTGTCTCTGTATAGGTTTTCTTTTTTACTAGAGATATGCATAAACTCCAGATTCTACCAGGGAATTCAATTTGACATAAATTTATTTTCTGCAAATTGAATGTCCTTCATTGTGCTCTTGAGTCTGGAGAGACCCCAGAGCATAATAAATATATGATGTAGTAAAAAAAACAACTATTACTCACCTCACTGCTCATCTCCACAGAATACTGCCCCCCATAGGTCCATGTCTCCTCTTCTTACCTGCATCATGCACTGGAACCCCGGACATCATTATGCTAAATTGGAATTTCTGGCTAAGCCTAGGTGCAAGATGTCCCTGTCCTGGGCCTAGTGGTGGCGGAAGTCCCGGCCATAAGTGAAGCTATGGGTATGGATTTTTGTAAAATCGAGTGGAATTCAGTTCCACTCGTATAAATTCACCCAACTCTAAATGTTACCATTGCAAGTTAATAAGGGTAATGAATTTATTTTCCAAACAGTAGAAAAGGCATTGCAATTACCCTTAAACATTCTTGTACTGTAAAATATAGGAAGGTTATAATTTCTGTTTCAACAAAAATTAGTCGCAATAATGTAAGCACGAAAAATCAAGCTAAATCAATAGACACAAAGGAAAATTGAGCCAAAGGCTGAGTTTATCTTTTACAGCTGGTGGTCTATTTTCTTGATATCATTTCCTTGTATACAGATAAGAAGTTATCTTAAATGACCATGTCTTTTTCAGTTTGTACTTAACAGTCAATCCCATTTTCTTTATATGATACAATCAGAGCTTGATGAGAAATGCATTACAATAATCCCCAAGGATTTCCTTATATCTGTATCAAATGGAAAGGGATTGACCTGTTATTTTATTGTGAAAATACAGCTGAAGTCAAGATGTTATTCCAAATTGCATATTCATTCACACGCAAGAGCAGTGAAATTACAAGTTACTTATTGTTAATTACTGCTCATTTTTATACCATTCCCTGTTATATTAAACCACTCTGTACATTGTGAATGACAAATCAGTAATGACCACTTTAGTACTGAGAAAAGAGAACATGCTAAACTGTATTTACCATTGGGACACACCAGTTTACACGAGAGCAATTTTAAGATGCCTCATTAGTAGTGAGCTAGGTTGTGCTCAATAGTCTGATGGGCAGGTAATTAGACTCATAAATATAAACTCATATTTATGGATCCAGTATATTCTTTGATTATCAAACTGTACAATATTTTTGTCCTTTTTGGCTAATAAGGCAGTCATCCTATCCCCATATTATGATGTCTTTTCAAAGGACTGCATAGTCTGATAACAGATCAGTATTTATTAAAAAAGTATTTGCCCTAGTGTCATATGTTCTTTAAGAACTCAAGCATATCAAAATTAAGTAGGTCAAGGTATAAGATAAAATACAAAAACTGATGATTAGCTGCTAAGGTCGTCTAACACTGAAGGAAATACCATTATGTTGTGGGATCTCCTCAGTAAGTGTACTAGCATAATTTTTCAAGTCAATGATAGTATTTATTCAGTAACTTTCACAAATTTCATATGTTAAAGTTGTGTGAGTGCCAATAGAGCCAAAAAGACAGTGCTGATGGGTAGCATAGTGTCGGTACTTTGTATACATTTAATGACTTAAAGTAGTTATCCCAGAAAAGAAGTACATTTTCAGTAATAGAACTAGGAATAATAATAGGTTCCACATTTGGATGTGTTAAAAATAAGATTGTGTGCTGAAAGAATTTTATAAATGTTCCCCCGTTATATACTGTTTGCTATGTTCAACCATGCACTGCTTCTCCAATTGATGAATTTGGCACATACTACAGGGGGAGAAGAGGCATATGTTAATTATGATAAGTCACTATACAGACAAATCCGCAGGTGCTTTCAGCTGTTACTTTCTGAGGTAACACATTTCCCTGCCTGAGGTAAAATAGGAGTGAGTGTTTCTGCCATGTCTCCTGCCCTCTTAGCTCATCATAATTCAAGTCAGTGATATAAGAGCTCTGGTGGCCGCTGAGCTTATATGTCATTGACTTGATTTTTAATAAGCTCAGGGGACTAATGATGCAGCAGAAATAATCGCTCCTGTGATAAAAAAGTCAGGAAATGTGTTTTCTCAGAAAGTAGCAGCTGTCAGTTCCTGCTGTGTCATCTTTATACTCACATATCATAAGTGACTTATGCCTTCCCCTGGCCAGGAGTTATGGTATGTGCTGACTATTAACTGGAGCAACACTGTATGGTTGGACAAAATCATTACACAATACATAGCAGATTATTAGTGATAAGTGAGTAATAAAATGCTCGGGTACTCGTTGTTCGAGTCGAGCAAAATGGAATGCTCGAGTGCTCAATCCGAGCAACGAGCCCAATGTACTGTGAGTATGGAAACTATTCAGACCCCTTTTAATTTTTCACTCTTTGTTTCATTGCAGCCATTTGGTAAATTCTAAAAAGTTCTTTTTTTTTTTTTCATTAAAGTACACTTTGCACCCCATCTTGACTGAAAAAAAAACAGAAATGTAGAAATTTTTGCAAATTTATTAAAAAAGAAAAACTGAAATCTTACATGGTCTTAAGTATTCAGACCCTTTGCTCAGCATTGAGTAGAAGCACCCTTTTGAGCTTTTACAGCCATGAGTCTTCTTGGGAATGATGCAACAAGTTTTTCACACCTGGATTTGGGCATTCTATGCCATTCTTCCTTGCAGATCTTCTCCAGTTCCGTCAGGTTGGATGGTGAACGTTGGTGAACAGCCATTTTGAGGTCTCTCCAGAGATGCTCAATTGGGTTTAGGTCAGGGCTCTGGCTGGGCCAGTCAAGAATGGTCACAGATTTGTTTTGAAGCCACTCCTTTGTTATTTTAGCTGTGTGCTTAGGATCATTGTCTTGTTGGAAGGTGAACCTTCGGCCAAGTCTGAGGTCCAGAGCACTCTGGAAGAGGTTTTCATCCAGGATATCTCTGTACTTGGCCTCATTCATGTTTCCTTCAATTTCAACCAGTCGTCCAGTCCCTGCAGCTGAAAAACACCCCCATAGCACGATGCTGCCACCACCATGTTTCACTGTTGGGATTGTATTGGGCAAGTGATGAGCAGTGCCTGGTTTTCTCCAAACATACCACTTAGAATTATCACCAAAAAGTTCTATCTTCATCTCATCAGACCAGAGAATCTTATTTCTCATAGTCTGGGAGTCCTTCATGTGTTTTTGAGCAAACTCTATGCAGGCTTTCATATGTCTTGCACTGAGGAGAGGCTTCTGTTGGGCCACTCTGTCATAAAGGCCCAACTGGTGGAGGGGTGCAGTGATAGTTGACTTTGTGGAACATTCTCCCATCTCCCTACTGCATCTCTGGAGCTCAGCCACAGTGATCTTGGGGTTATTTTTTACCTCTCTCACCAAGGCTCTTCTCCCATGATTGCTCAGTTTGGCTGGATGGCCAGGTCTAGGAAGTCTTCTGGTGGTCCCAAACTTCTTCCATTTAAGGATTATGGAGGCCACTGTGCTCTTAGGAACCTTGAGTACTGCAGACATTTTTTTGTAACCTTGGCCAGATCTGTGCCTTGCCACAATTCTGTCTCTGAGCTCGTGGGCAGTTCCTTTGAGCTCATGATTCTCATTTGGTCTGACATGCACCGTGAGCTGTGAGGTCTTATATAGACAGGTGTGTGCCTTTCCAAATCAGTTTAATTAAACACAGCTGGACTCCAATGAAGAGTAGAACCAATTCAAGTAGGATCACCAGGAAATGTACAGCATGAGACTTAAATATGAGTGTCTGAGCAAAGGGTCTAAATATTTATGACCATGTGATATTTCAGTTTTTCTTTTTTAATAGATTTGCAAACATTTCTACATTTCTATTTTTTTCAGTCATAATGGGTGCAGAGTGTAAATGAATGAGAAAAACAAATGAAATGTTTAGAATTTACCAAATGGCTGCAATGAAACAAAGAGTGAAAAGTCTAAATACTTTCTGTACCCACTGTAAGTCTCGAGCATTTTTCCGGCGCCCCCCTCTTCCCCCAGCGGTCTGCAGAGGGCCTAAAAATTGCCCAAATTGATGGGAAGAGTGCTCAAGTGACATGGGAACAGCATGGGGAAGACCCCTGGAAGCAACTCTGACTCTCACGTCACTGCTGTCAACAATGTTGTCAGAGTATTATCCCACTTTTATGGACTCACAATAAAACATACAAAAACGAAACAAAAATGCTCCTCCACACCTTGGGCTATGTTCACACATAGCGTTTTTGATGCGTTTTTGCACTTTTGCATTGCTTTCAACGGTGAAAAATACATTCACCAGTAAATGTCATTTTAACATTTTACTAACTTATCTGGTCATGTGTGTGAGACAAGATCAGACACAACCTGCTTCATTTATGAAGGAGGGACTCTGAAAGTCACAAAGCCTATTTTTATAGGGCCATCAGGCAGCCCTTACTATTCTTAAAGGTTCAGCAGTCGGATCTCTCTATTGTTAGAGAGCAATCAGCCGGCTATGCTTTGTTGTTCCAATTATTAACGAGTGGGTCTCCTATACTGTTATTGCGCAATGGCTTCCAAAAATTTGGTCGCACCCCAATACCCCTTTGAAGAGACACGGAGGAGGGCCTCAGTAAAAAAAAAATCCCATTATAAAGGAGTGGGTCTCCTATAGTGGTAATGCCCATGAAGTGACTGCAAGGGCTGCCTAAATTTGGGGAAAACCCCAATACCAATTTAAAGACACATAGAAGTGGGCCTCAGTAATGACATGTTCCCATTGGAAAGGAGCCGTTCTGCTATACAATTATTGAGTATGCAGTGAGTACAGTGGCTACCTAAATTTTGGAAAAACCCCAATACCAATTTAAATGCACATAGAGGTGGGTCTCATTAACGACATGTTCCCATTAGAAAGGCATGGTTCTGCTATACAGTTATAGAGTATGCAGTGAGTACAATGGCTGCCTAAATTTTGGAAAAACCCCAATACCAATTTAAAAGAGTAAGACATATAGATGTGGGCCTCATTAACGATATGTTCCCATTAGATAGGAGCGGGTCTCCCATACTGTTATTGCCTATGCAGTGAATGCAAAGGCTGCCAAATATTAGGAGTCAATACAATGTCCCTTGGAAATGACGTGGTGGAGGGCCTTATGAAAAAATTGTTCCAATTTTTAGGAAGTGGGTCTCCCATACTGTTGTCACCTATTTAGTGAATGTTATTGCCTTTGCAGTGAATGCAAGGTTTGCCAAAAAATTGGATGCATTCCAATGCTCCTTGGAAGAGACGTAGAAGAGGGTCTTATGAAAAAATGGTTCCCATTATCAGGAAGTGGGTCTCCAATACTGTCATTGCCTATGCAGTGAATGCAAGGGCTGCAAAAATTTGGACGCACTCCAATGCCCCTTGGAAGAAACGTAGAGGAGGGCCTTATGAATAAATTGCTCACATTATTAGGAAGCGAGTCCACCATACTCTTATTGCCTATGCAGTGAATGCAAGGGCTGTCAAAAATTTGGACGCACTCCAGTGCCCCTTGGAAGAGACGTAGAGGAGTGCCTTATGAAAAAATTGTTCCCATTATTTGGAAGTGGGTCTCCCATACTGTTATTACCTATGCAGTGAATGCAAGGGCTGTCAAAAATTTTGACACACTCCAATGCCCCATGGAAGAGATGTAGATATGGTGATATGGTAGATATGGTGGTGATATGGTGGTGGAGAATGAGGATGAGGAGAAGTAGGAGGACAAGAGCAAATAGACAAAATCAAGAAGCGTATACCCATGTCTGGGTGTGAAGAGGTGCATGGGAATAGACCTCCCAAAAAAGAGACACTGGATTTTAGTTTATGTTACGCTGCAATAATTGGGTGGTGTTGAGAAGTCTGGCCCAATCCAGCCCTTGTTCATTTTTATAAGAGTCAGCCTGTCAGCATTTTCAGTTCACAGGCGGATGTGCGTATCAATTATAATTCCCCCTGCGGCACTAAAAACCCGCTCTGACAAAATGCTAGCAGCAGGGCAGGCCAGGACCTCCAAGGAGTAGAGTCAGTTCATGCCACGTGTCCAGCTTGGATACCCAATAATTATAAGGCACGGAGGAATCACGGAGGACGTTGGTACAGTCGGCAAGGTACTCCTTCAGCACCTCCCAAACTTTTCCCTTCTTGTGAGACTACCCCATGCATCAAGGCTTGTGCGATGGGAGGGTCTGAGAAAACTGTCCCAGAACTTTGACAGTGTTCCCCTGCCTCTGCTGGATTGGAGTTGTGTCTCTCTCGCCTGTACTCCTTGGTTGTCAAACGAACTGTGACCTCTGCCACCAGCGTTTTCAGATGGGAATTTTTTTAATAAATTTGCAACAAGGGCATTCTGGTACTGCTCCATTTTAGCAGACATGTCTGCAATGGGAATAAGAGATAGAAAGTTCTCCTTGTAGTGTGGGTCTAGAAGTATGACCAGCCAATAATGACTGTCATCCAAAATTTGGACAATGCGAGGGTCACATTAAAGGCAGTGCAACATAAACTCAGCCATGTGTGCCAGACTGCTAACAGGCAAGACTAACATGTCCTTACCAAGAGGATGACTGACTATGTTCTCCTCCTCCTCAGGCCATCCATGCTGAACAGACATTATCAAAATTGTGCGGGTAGTACCATCTATAGCGCAGGAAACTAGCTCCTGTTCTTCCTCCTCCTCTTTCTCATTGTTGCCCAATCCATGTTGGGATGAGATGAGGCTGGGCTGTATGGAATCACCCTGTATGGTTCCTTGCTCCATCTCATCGTGCTCTGCCTGCAAACACTCCTCTTTAATTGTAAGCAGTGATTGTTTCAGAAGACAGAGAAGAGGGATAGTGACGTTAATTATGGCGTCATCACCGCTCACCATCTTGGTGGAGTCCTCAAAGTTTTATAGGATGGTACAGATGTCTGACATTCATGCCCACTACTGAGGTCTTATGTGCGAAGGCTGACCTGAATACCAACTACCGTGTTGATGCTGGTAATCGATAACTGCCCTATGCCACTCACAAATCCTTCCCAACATCTGCAACATTGAGTTCCAATGCATGGGGACATCGCACACAAGTTGGTGAGCTGGAAGCTGCAAACGCTGCTGAAGCACGTCAAGGGCGGCAGAAGCTGTAGCTGACTCTCTAAAATAGAAACACAAGTGGCGTACTTTGACAAGCAGATCTGGGTAGGTTTTGATAAATGGCTGAACCGCGAGATTAAGCACAAAGGCCAGCCTTGGTACATGTATGAGATAGCCACGCTTCAGAGCCGCCACCAGGTTCCAGCCATTGTCACACATGACCATGCCTGGCTGTAGGTTCAACGGTGTGTGAAACAGATCTGCCTGCTCTTTTAGAGCTGTCCACAACTCTTCAGCGGTGTGCGGTTTGTCACCTAAGCATATTAGCTTCAGCACAGCCTGTTGCCGCTTGGCCGAGGCAGTGCTGCAGTGCTTCCATCTTGTGACTGATATGGCCATTTCGGACATGGAGGCTGAAGAGGAGAAAGAGGAGGAGGAGTTGCAAGAGCTGTAGAATGTGAGGGCAACCCTGATTGACCCAGGGCCTGCAATCCTCTGCGTCGGGAGGATGTGTTCCGTCCCAAGTTCTGACTGGGTCCAGGCTTCCACTATATTAACCGAGTGTGCCATCACCGAGATGTACCGTCCCTGCCCACAAGCACTTGTCCACGTGTCCAAGGCTAGGTGGACCTTCCCAGTAACTGTGTTGTTGAGGGCATGGCTAATGTTCTGGGACACGTGCTTCTGTAATGCAGGGATGGCACACGGGGAGAAATAGTGGCAGCTGGGGACCGAATACCGAGGAGTGTGGCCTGTGGGGCGTTGGCTGCGTATTTGTGCTTGCATTCCAAGGACTGGGGTAGCAACAACTGAATGCTGCGCTTGGACAAGGTGATGGTGCTAGTTGAGAGTGTGCAACGACAGGTGCAGGGCGGGAGGCATCTTTGCATGCGCCATGGACAGAGGATTGGCATGCATGCACAACAGAGCAACAAGCAGTGTTGTCACCAGCAGATACTGTTACTGGACCGTGGCGTTAGGCCCAATTAGTTGGGTGTTTTGCTTTCATGTGCCTGATCATACTGGTGGTGGTCAGGATGCTGGTTTTGCTACCCCTGATGATGCTGGCTTGGCAGGTGGTGCAAATGGCCTTTTTGGGGTTATCTGCAGAGTCTTTAAAAAAGAACCAGACTCGGGAAGACCTAACAGTTGTACTGGCAACTTCCATCGTGTTGGTGTTCCGGGGACCGGTTGCCTGCCTTCTGTCTGTTGCCACCACACTGCTTGTTCCTGCCTGTTGTGGTGCTACGGCTCCCTCCTCCTGTGTGCTGCTGTCCTCGCTTTGCATGTCACCTTGCCAGGTTGGGTCAGTGAATTCATCGTCCACCACCTCATCTTCCACTTCCACACCCTGGTCTTCTCTCTGACTTTCTGGCAATTGTGTTTCATCATCATCATCCACCTCTTGTGACAGTAACTGCACTTTCCCACCATCACCTTCTTGTGACCATGGCTAATCAAATATTTGGGCATCACTACATGCGTTCTCCTCTTGCCCCGCTTGAAGCTGGCTGGGTGAGAGGCACGAATCTATAAATGGAAAAGTGAATGCCTCCTTGGAGTGTCCAAATGTGGGATCAGTTGTCTCTGGGCACTCGGCATAGTGGGAGGAAGGAGGATCAGAGTGAGGAATATACAGTCCAGACTCACGGCTACTGAGACTTGACCGTGTGGAACACAGGGTGGTGGTCGCAGTGGCAAAGTGACTCGAAGTATTATCTGCTATCCAACCAACAACCTTTTGACACTGCTCTGGCTTCAATAGTGGTGTGCTGCGGTCCCCTAGCAATTGGAACAGGTAGGTAGAGCGACAAGATGTGG
Source organism: Phyllobates terribilis (assembly GCF_046119375.1). Classification (NCBI taxonomy): domain Eukaryota; kingdom Metazoa; phylum Chordata; class Amphibia; order Anura; family Dendrobatidae; genus Phyllobates; species Phyllobates terribilis. The sequence continues at coordinate 292,414,998 of NW_027362761.1, forward strand.
GTGTTTGCTGTGCCACAATTTCAGCTAGCCCATGGCGTTGGTCTCTGCATGCACCATCACCATCACGTTCCTGTAGTTTACTATTCTTGGCAGCGACATTCTGTGAATAGCTTCACTGATACGCTGCTACAAACTCTAAATGGGGGACAATATTTTTCACGTTCACTACAAATGGCTGGATTTGAACGGCAGTTATATGTGATACGTCTGACCAACCCCCACAGTTTTAAATAGTGGCCCTGTAGTTTACTATTCTTGGCAGCGACCTTATGTGAATAGCTTCACTGACACAGTGCTACAAACTCTAAATGAAGGACAATATTTTGTATGTTCTACAAATGGCTTGATTTGAACCGCAGTTATATGTGATACGTCTGAGCTTTAAATATACTTTACTCCAACTCAACACGTGCCTCTCTTCCGGACATACAGTACAAGATAATTCCCATATGGTATTTTACGCTCCAAAAATAGAGCTTTTCAAAATCATTCCCCATGTGGACAGATAGGAAGCATAAACCATATCTTTTGTAGTTGCCCTAAATTAAATCCTCTATCGCAGAAAATTCAAAATATGATATTTAACACCTCTCAGCATAATATTAATCTTTCCCCACAACTTGTCCTCTTCCCCATAGATCTTGAATCCTTTCCAAATAAGTATAGACACATAACATGTCATATTTTGTTAGTTACCAAACATTTGTTTGCTACAAAATGGAAAAAAAATATATCCAACTATTGCTGAAATAATCCAAAGAGTTTCAGCACACAATGTCTATGAATACACTTTCGCATTACGACACAAGAATTTCGGAAAATACAATTTAAGATGGCTTACTTCGTTTAAAAAATGTAGACCTAATTTTGGTTTAAATGAGTCCTAACAAAAATGTTCTTCATCTTCATGTTACGATACTGCATTTGAATATCTTATTAACAGCTATTATATGAAAGGAATATAATGCTTTTCTTGATCCTTATATTGTCTGCTTTACGAATCATCCTTCTTTACCCCTTATATCCTATTTGTCCCTTGTTCCCCATGCTATTCTTAATGACTTCCCCTTTCTTTTCTGTACTTAATTCCCCCATAATATTTGAAAAACTTTCAATAAAACATTTTGAACCAACAAAACAAATGGCTGCCAAAATATCAAATTTTGCTTCTACCTGCTAAATATTTTAAGTATATTGGTTAAAGAAAATGAATAGTATTCAACATGTCATTCTTTATAGCAACTAGTGATGAGCAAGCATGCTCGCCACTGCTCGGTACTCGCCTGAGCATCTCAGTATTCGAGATGCTCGGAGCTCGCAGAGTACTTTCGAGATGCTCGGGCGGGAGCTCGGGTTCCTGTCTTGCATGTTTGGCGCTATTTAGAGCACCAATCATGCAGGGATTGTCTGCCACTCACTGTAATGTCACAGCCATGGTGATTGTGGCAATACAGTGATTGCCCAAATCGATGGGAACAGTGCTCACAGTGAAACATGAAAAGCCGGCAATTCAGCAGCGGCATACACCGGTACCCGACAATTTAGAACAGAAAGAATAGAGCATCACACATAGATTAGATAGATACATGTCAGTCACATATATAATAAGTACAGTGACAGTGTTGGTTACTGTACTTGTTATTTAGTGTTAAAATAAAGGATTTATTAAAAAAAACAATAGTGTTTTCATGCACCTGTCTCTTTAAAAAAGCCGGCCGGCAATTCATCAGCGGCATACATCGGTACCCGACAATTTAGAATAGAAAGAATAGAGCATCACACATAGATTAGATAGATAGAAACATGTCAGTCACATATATAATAAGTACAGTGACAGTGTTGGTTACTGTACTTGTCATTTAGTGTTAAAATAAAGGATTTATTTAAAAAACAATTGGCGTGGGGTTCCCCGTAATTTTAGTCTCTAGCAGAGGTTAAGCAGACGGCTGGGGCAGATGTTTGAAACCTGGGAAGGGGATAACACCCACGGAGCTTCCCAGGCTACTAATATCAGCCCCCAGCTGAATACCTAGCCTTTACTAGCTATTAAAATGGGGGACCCAAAAAAAAATGACTTGGGGTCCCCCCTATTTTAGTAGCTAGCAAAGGCTAGGCAGACTGCAGGGGGCTGATATTAATAGCCCTCCCAGGCTAGAAACACCAGCCGTCAGCCGCCCCAGAAATGGCACATCCATGAAAAGGTAAGGATGAGGTTGGTTTATTATTTTACTTTTATTGCAGGAGATCGTTGGCTTCAGCTGGAATGGGAGTGACAGTAAGTAGAGTTTAATTTAGAGCATTAAAGAATTGTGTCTTGATTTCAATTAAATGACTTCAGTCTGGGTGTTTGTGTTTTTTTTTAACTTTCACTATGGGTTAGTAATGGGGGTGTCTTATAGACGCCTCTCCATTACTAACCTGGGCTTGATGTCAGCTGGCATTATAAGCTGACATCAACCCCAACCCTATTACCCCACCGCTACAGGGCAGTGGGAAGAGCGAGGCTAAGTGCCAGAATTGGCACATCCAAAGGATGCGCCATTTCTGGGGCGGCTGACGGCTGATGCTTCTAGCCTGGGAGGGGGGCAATATTCATGGCACCCTTCCTGGGCTATTAATATCAGCCCCCAGCAGTCTGCCAAGCCTTTGCTAGCTATTAAAATAGGAGGGACCCCACGTAATTTTTTTTGTTGGGTCCCCCATTTTAATAGCTAGTAAAGGCTAGGTATTCAGCTGGGGGCTGATATTAGTAGCCTGGGAAGCTCCGTGGGTATTACCCCCTTCCCAGGCTTCAAACATCTGCCCCAGCCGTCTGCTTAACCTCCACTAGAGACTAAAATTACGGGAAACACCACGCCAATTTTTTTTTAACAAATGCTTTATTTTAACACTAAATGACAAGTACAGTAACCAACACTGTCAGTGTACTTATTATATATGTGACTGGCAGGTTTCTTTCTATCTAATCTATGTGTGATGCTCTATTCTTTCTGTTCTAAATTGTCGGGTACCGATGTATGCCGCTTATGAATTGCCAGCCGGCTTTTTTAAAGAGACAAAAACACTATTATTTTTTTTTTAAATAAATCCTTTATTTTAACACTAAATAACAAGTACAGTAACCAACACTGTCACTGTACTTATTATTTATGTGACTGACATGTTTCTATCTATCTAATCTATGTGTGATGCTCTATTCTTTCTGTTCTAAATTGTCGGGTACCTGTGTATGCCGCTGATGAATTGCCGGCCGGCTTTTTTAAAGAGATGGGTGCATGAAAATTTTACGGCACTACTGTGTTCCAAGTGCCCTGCTATGTTTTTCATGCACCCTCCTATATACCCTGCCTGCCTGTCTACCTATACACCGCGTGCAGAATTATTAGGCAAATGCGTATTTTAATCACTTTGATACTTTTTATACATATTGTCCTATTCCAAGCTGTATAGGCTTGAGAGCCAACTACCACTTAAGTAAATCTGGTCATGTGCATCTCTGTAATGAGGAGGGGTGTTGACTAATGACATCAACACCCTATATAAGGTGTGATTAATTATTAGGCAACTTCCTTTCCTTTGGCAAAATGGGTCAGAAGAGAGATTTGACGGGCTCTGAAAAGTCCAAAATTGTGAGATGTCTTGCAGAGGGATGCTGCAGTCTTGAAATTTCCAAACTTTTGAAGCGTGATCACCAAACAATCAAGCGTTTCATGGCAAATAGCCAACAGGGTCGCAAGAAGCGTGTTGGCCCAAAAAGGAGCAAAATAACTGCCCATGAACTGAGGAAAATCAAGCGAGAAGCTGCCAAGATGCCATTCGCCACCAGTTTTGCCATATTTCAGAGCTGCAACGTTACTGGAGTATCAAAAAGCACAAGGTGTGCGATACTCAGGGACATGGTCAAGGTAAGGAAGGCTGAAAAACGACCACCTTTGAACAAGAAACATAAGATAAAATGTTAAGAATGGGACAAGAAATATCTTAAGACTGTTTTTTCAAAGGTTTTATGGACTGATGAAATGAGAATAACTCTTGATGGGCCAGATGGATGGGCAGAGGCTGGATCAGTAAAGGGCAGAGAGCTCCACTCTGACTCAGACGCCAGCAAGGTGGAGGTGGGGTACTGGTATGTGCTGGTATTATCAAAAATGAACTTGTGCGACCTTTTCAGGTTGAGGATGGAGTGAAGCTCAACTCCCAGACCTACTGCCAGTTTTTGGAAGACAACTTCTTCAAGCAGTGGTACAGGAAGAAGTAGGTATGGTTCAAGAAAAACATGATTTTCATGCAGGACAATGCTCCATCACATGCATCCAACTACTCCACAGCATGGCTGGCCAGTAAAGGTCTAAAAGAAGAAAAAATAATGACATGGCCCCCTTGTTCACTTGATCTGAACCCCATAGAGAACCTGTGGCCCATCATAAAATGTGAGATCTACAGGGAGGGAAAACAGTACACCTCTGGGAACAGTGCCTGGGAGGCTGTGGTGGCTGCTGCACGCAATGTTGATTGAAAACAGATCAAGCAACTGACAGAACCTATGGATGGAAGGCTGTTGAGTGTCATCATAAAGAAAGGTGGCTGTATTGATTACTAATTTTTTTTGTTTTTAGTTTTGAATGTCAGAAATGTTTATTTCTAAATTTTGTGCACTGATATTGGTTTACCTGGTGAAAATAATCAAGTGAGATGGGATTATATTTGGTTTTTATTAAGTTGCCTAATAATTCTGAACAGTAATAGTTACCTGTACAAACAGATATCCTCCTAAGATTGCCAAATCGAAAAAAAGGCCACTCCAACTTTCAAAAATATTAAGCTTGGAATTTTATGAGCCTTTTGGGTTGATTGAGAACATAGTTGTTGATCAATAATAAAAATAATCCTCTGAAATACAACTTGCCTAATAATTCTGCACACAGTGTATATTCTGCCTGCCTAACGTTTAATTGAGCACTGTTCCCATTGATTTGGGCAATTTTTGACCTTCTGCAGACCGCCGGGGGGGACTGCCAGAAAAATGCTCGCGTTTCCCATAGACTTACATTGGGCTCGTTGCTCGGATCGAGCACCCGAGTATTCCAATGTGCTCGACCCGAGCTTCGAGCACCCGAGCATTTTAGTGCTCGCTCATCACTAATAGTAACCCATTTAAGGGATTCTTTGGGACCTTCAAAGAAAATAAACCTTAGGGTAAATATTCCTTCTTTTTATAACATTGTGCATATCTACTTTTAATTGCATCATTTATATTTTTTACCTTTGAACACATGGACATATCATCTAATTAAGATGAAGAAATATACATTAATAACAAGAAATCCTCAAAATCAACTTCAAATGGGTTTTATTTCAGTTAGACCATTAGGACCAATTATAGTGTCAGGTCCTCTAATAGGTTCCTCTTGGAGGGCTCACCCATGGTAGTGTATGAGGTAATAAAATAGAAACATTTAGATCATGCCCAAATTCTTTGTGATAGTGGATTAATTCTATTATCTGTGATATTTAGTACAGATTGAGCTCCTCTAATTAACATTGCTGTTAAAAGATTTCATTATTTTTAGATACAGCTGTCTAAATGCAGTTTAATAAAATTATTTATGCAAATGGATAAAGAGCAACCCTTCATCTAAATGAGCAAGATTCTGGCATCTAAGTCATACTAAGTGAAGTCTAGGGAATCAAGACCCTGTATATACTGTAGCTTGAACTGTTCCCCCTTAAGATTATGGTCTATTCACATCTTAATATGAATTCTAAAGTCTTAAAAAGCAAATTGTATACGCAAATTTTAAAACTTAAAATTTGATAAATATTCTAAATAGGAAACTCTGTTTACCTGTTTCTGCCATAGTGATTCAATGATAGATAATTTAGGTCCTTCAGAGCCGGTTTAAAAGAGAGAGCATGCCAATATTAGTCCTGACTGACAACTCACAAAAAATCCTTTAGGGAGTTTATGCAGAATCATTCTAATATCTTCTGAATTATTAAGATTTGCTGCTAAAAAAATCTATTAATATATTATGTTGATCCTATATGTCATAATCACAATGTTTATGAAATAAGCAAGCTTATACTGATCTATTAATCTAAATTTGGAGATTAATTTATCTAAGTCAATCCAAATAAAGCGTGATTCACAATCATTCAGCAAATACATATCAACCATGTAAAATGCATAAAATAGCGAACACATTTAAAATATATCTAAAAAAGAGACCTAATCCATAATGTTACTAAACAACATATTAAAGTCATCCTGTCACTTTGATATTTATTTTATTGAAACAATGTTGCAATGCGCTTAAAGCGCACCTGCCAGCAGTATTGTTTTAGTAAACCACATACACTGTCAGGTGGGTGACATTTCAATGATTAAAATGATACATTGGTTGATGAAATCCGTTCTGTGGTTCTTGTATAATCTTTACTTTCATTTTGGAGATAATGATATGCTAGTACTCTGGGGCGGCCTGTGGGGGGTGCTCTATCTGGTGGTCTGCTTACATATTCATCCATATCCTCTAATGACAGCTCACTGTACCTTCACTGGCCTGCCTCCTATTTTACATAATGCATCAAGTAGTACTGGGTTAGGTAAAATAGGAGGCAGGTCAGTGAAGGATCAGTGAGCTGTCATAAGAGCATACAGATGAATATGTAAGCAGGATGGATTTCATCAACCAAGGTATCATTTTAATCAGTGTAATGTTGCCCACCTGACAGTGTATGTGGTTTAGTGAGCATAATCCTGCTGACAGGTGCACTTTAAATAGTTGAATTACCGAGTGTAATTTAATACACTGAGCTTGTTCCTTATGTGTCAAATAAGGGAGCTAAAATAAATTTCTTACTGCATCAGGTATATGCAGGGAGCATTTAAAACCACAACTTACTTTTATTTGTCAAATCATACCATAAACTGTGTTATGACCTTCTTGCAAAGAAAAATTCAGCATAATGTTATTTTTTTTTCTATTGATCATCAGTTGTTCTTAAGTTACTGTAAATTGGGCCCCCTTCACATGTCCTTGTTTGCAGAATGTGTGGCATTCGCTTTTTTCACCACACATACCCATTACAACCTATGCTGCTATGCACATGTCCTTGTCTTTACACAGACCATGTGTCCATGTAAGCCATACAGAGAAATGTCTGTTTTTTACCCGCAGCACTGATGACAAGGGCCAATACAAATCTATGGGTCCGTGTCATCAGAGTGCTATTAACGTTGCAATGTATAGGAGAAACTTTGTAATTTATTTTTATTTTGCAATACCGGAAAAACACTGATGACTCACTGACGACACACTGATGGCACACTGATCCAAAACACTGATGATACCAGTACTGTTTTCTCCGGTACCAGTTTTATACTGATGTGTGATAGGGGAACTTATCTGTTTTTCTGTAACAGATTTTAAAAAACACATACCCTTTACACAATTAGGTCCCCTTCACAAGTCAGTGTTTCCCATGTGTGGCATCCATTTTCATGAGTACCGAAAACATGTACACACACCCATTATAATCTATGGGGCAGAGCACATATCTGTATTTTCACATGGACCATGTGTCTGTGTGACACACACATAGACACGTCCATTTTTTTCAGCAGCACGGATGATAATATGTATCACACATGTGCACACAGATGACATACGTGTGCCATCCTTGTGACGCCAACAGGAATAGAATGAGGAATAGAGATTACAGATTTTTGCACTTAATTTGATTGATCAACAATTTCTTGAAAAGTATAAGTTTGATTCTGAACCTTTATCGTCTCCTTTTCCTGTGGTGGCGATTGATAATACTCCCCTGGAGCATGGGAGCATTCTTCGAAAGGTCACTGGGTTTCCGCTTACTATGAATATGGAACATCAGGAGCAGATTGACCTATTTGTACTTGCTAAGTTGCCTTCCCCGGTCGTCCTGGGGTTGCCCTGGTTAAAAGTGCAAAATCCTTTGCTGAACTGGTCGTCTGGTTCCATAAGATCCTGGGGTCAGGGGTGTTATGGTAAGTGTTGTAATGTTCACATTGCGGCTGTTGTGAAGGGGGAGTTACCTGAACCCATTCAGGATTTTTGGAGGGATTTTTTGGAGGTGGAGTCGAAAGCTTTACCACCTCATAGAGATTACGATTGCGCTATTGACTTCGTCTCTGATGCTAAACTCCCTAAGAGTCAGCTGTTTAATCTGACAATTCCCGAGAGGGAGGCTTTGAAGGAGTACCTTCATACTAGTTTAGCTGCGGGTCACATAAGACCCTCTAAGTCTCCTGTGGTGGTTGGGTTCTTTTTTGTCAAAAAGAAGGATGGGGTTCTCAAGCCATGTCTGAATTTTCAGGAGATTAATAAGGTCACTGTGCGCAATCCTTACCCTTTACCACTTATTCCGGATTTGTTTAACCAATTGTCCAGAGCTAAATGGTTTTCTAAGATTGACCTTCGTGGGGCATATAATTTGCTGTGGGTGAAGAACGGAGATGAATGGAAGACAGCTTTTAACACCCCGGAAGGTCATTTTGAGTGTTTGGTGATGCCTTTTGGGCTTACTAACACCCCTGCATTTTTCAAAATTTCATCAATGACATTCTGAGACCCTTGATCGGTAGGAGTGTTATTGTTTATCTGGATGACATTTTGATTTATTCATCGGATCTTGAGTCTCATTGGCAGAGAGTCCGCGAAGTTCTTCAGATACTGAGAGATAACACACTCTTTGCTAAATTGGAGAAATGTCAGTTTGCTGTCCAGAAAATTAGTTTTTTTGGGTTACTTTGTCTCTTGTGTTGGTTTTGAGATGGACCTGGTGAAAGTTCAGGCTGTGCTGGAGTGGCCGAGGCCTGAGGGTTTGAAGTCTGTACAGTGGTTTTTGGGGTTTTCCAATTATTACAGGAAATTCATAAAGCATTTCTCTGTCATCGCTAAACCCATTACTGATCACACCAAGAAGGGTGCTAATACAGTCCAATGGTCCACTAAGGCTATTGAAGCTTTTGAGTATCTCAAGGAGAGGTTCAGCTCTGCTCCGGTTTTTATCCAGACGGATGAGACCAAGCCATTTTTGTTTGAGGTGGATGCCTCATCTATTGTCGTAGGGGCAGTTCTGTCCCAGGAGGGTGAGGATGGGGTGCATCCCTGTGCTTCCTTTACAAAAAAAAATTCTGAGACAGAGCTCAACTATGATGTTGGGAATCATGAGTTGTTGGGTATTAAAGTCGCGTTCGAGCATTGGCGACATTTTTTGGAGGGGGCTCGACATCCTATACACGTTTTCACTGATCATAAGAATTTGATTTATCTGGACGCTGCTAAACGTTTGAATGCCCGTCAGGCTAGGTGGGCACTGTTTTTTGCCCGGTTCAATTTTTCCGTAACCTTTGTTCCGGGGACAAAGAATGTTAAGGCTGATGCTTTGTCTCGTAGTTTCACATTGGATTCTGAGTTGGAGAATAGCATCCTAGGAGCTTAGAGTGCGGCACCAACTAACACTCCATGTGGTAAATTGTTTGTGCCTAGATCCTTGAGGAGAGCATTGTTTGTTGAATGTCTTGAGTCTCAGTTGGCGGGTCACCCAGGGATTTCGGAAACTAGGAAGTCTATCGGTCGGAGTTTCTGGTGGCCAGGGTGGCAAAGAGAAGTCATCAAGTGGGTGTGTCAGTGTTCTGTGTGCGCTAGGTCGAAGGCCTCTCACGATCCGGCTGGGGGTTGCTGTGCCCCTTGGAAGTTCCTAGTTCGCCATGGATGCACCTTGCCATGGATTTTATCACCGATCTGCCTTTATCTGAGGGTTTTTCTGTCATCTGGGTTGTTGTGGACCGGTTTAGTAAAATGTGTTATCTGGTTCCGTACAACAAGTTACCTTGTGCCAAGACTCTTGCTAAGGCTTTTGTGAAGGAGATTGTCAGGCTCCATGGTGTTCCCACGGACATTGTTTCCGATAGAGGGCCACAGTTTATGGCTCACTTTTGGCGTGCTTTTTGTGACAGATTGAAAATTAATTTGTCATTCTCGTCGGGGTATCATCCAGAGTCCAATGGACAGACTGAAAAGAAGTCGAGCAGTTTTTGAGATGTTTTGTGGCAGACAATCAAGAAATGTGGTCAGAATTTCTACCACTTGCAGAGTTTGCCCTTAATAACCATACTTCTTCCTCGGCTGGTTGTTCTACTTTTTTTTTGTTGTACGGGCAGGTATCCATCTTTTGGTCCATTTTCCAAAATTGGGGCTGCTGTACCGGAGGAGGACAATTTTTCTGGTGATTTGGAGAGGGTTTGGACCAGTGTATGCCTGAACCTTAAAGAGGCTAACAGGAGATCAAAAAGGTATTTTGACAAAATAAGAAAGGAGTCCTCTAGGAATCTTCGTTTGAAAATTCCTTCTAAAAAACGGGGGCCTAAATTTGTGGGTCCTTTCAAAGTGGTTCAGATTGTCAACTCGGCAGCAGTGAGGTTGGGCATTCCCTCGTCCTTGAGGATTAATTCTGTGTTTCATGTGTCATTACTTAAGAAGGCGGACACGCCCAATAAGCAGGCAAAGCCTACTGTTCCTCCTGTTGATGAGGACGGTGAATTTGAGATTTCTCGAATTTTGGATTCCAGGTGGCATAGAGGAAGATTACAGTATCTTGTGTCCTGGAGAGGTTTCGGCCCCGAGGATAATTCCTCGGTGAAGGCCAAAGACGTCTCGGCCTCAAGGCTAATTAAGGCTTTACACAGGAGATTTCCTGGTAAGACTCAGCCTAGAGGATCCGGAGGATCCTCGTAAAAGGGGAGGTACTGTTAGAATCTATGTTCTTTTACTATTGGCCATCTTGTTGTGGTTTCTGGCTTCTAGTCTTTTCCTCTGGTGCTGGGTGTCTTGGTCACATGATCTCTTCACTCTTTATTATTCAGCACCTGTCTCCCATTCCCCGCTGGACATCAGTGTTGTTACACTTGAGCTCTGGCTAAGTTGCCTTGTTAAGTTCTATGTCCTTTGGACAATTGATATCCTGGGACTTCTTGTTCCACCAGTTTTGTTCCCTTTAATCTACGTTTCTGCAACTAACTTTTCTGTTAGTAGATCTCCTGTTTTTGCTCCCAGTCCTTAGATCTTTTAGGGACCCCTTTCCCCTTCCTTCAGGTCTTCGTTTGAGTTCAGTGCAGGAGTTTCGGTAGGGCTATTCACAAGGAATAGGGCACCCACCCCAGCATAGGGTTAAGCTGAGTCTCAGTGCAGGGACAGCTTTTCCCTCCTGTTCTTTAGTTCTTTTAGTTCTAAGTTGCAGTACATACAATCTATTATCAGTCAACCTATATTTTTGCACATCTTTTAACACCTAAAAATCTTTAATTTCTATTCTGCATGAATGATCCATAGATGATACACACGTACACATGCATGTACAACAGAAAATCTCACGGATAGTGAAAAAAGATCGTCTCATGCGTACATTTTTTTAAGCGGACGTGTGAAGGGGGCCTAACAAAGTTAATATATGAAGATCTGCCATTTTGTAGAAACCAATAATGGGAAATTATAAGATTAGTTAAGAGGACACATTTATTCTTACGTTAATCTAGAGTACAGCTGTCCAGATAGTTTTTTTACTGAATAAGACAAGAAAATACTAAACTATGCAAAACCATAGATATTAAACATAGACAACTAATGAGAGAGTTTAAATGTGTTTTGCATTGCTCTATGTATTTGTTAACTTTTTTTCAAATTGGATCACTTAATATGTTTCATGTTTAATATGTTTACTGATCCTTACTTTGGAAGCAGTAACTTATTCCATCTGTTATATCTAGAAATGAGCAATTTGCAGAGGATCAAATTCTAATTGAATTTCATGAATTCGAACATTTTGGGATTCGGTTTGTAGTTTGAAAAAATCTTACTAATAATAATACTGATTTAATTGATAGGGAGAAAAAGATAGGAGAAAATGTATCTTTTTGATTGCGGAATTTCAATTCAGTCAATGACAGTTCTGTCTTTTCTAACTCTCAGTCCACAGCACTCAGGTGCCAAGGAGGATATTTTTAAACAACTCCATCCAGTTGATGTGTTGGATAAAAACATGTAGCATTTGGACTTGAATAAGATGGTGTGGGGAAGGTGGAGGACATGACTCAAACAGCAAGCTGTACTGGTGAAGGTGATAGTAGTAGTAGCTCTGGCAACCATGGTGGCTGAGGCATATGCGAGAGGGGAGAGTGAGAAAAAAGGAAATTTTTCACACTGAGACATGTATCAGTTGAGTCAGGGATCATGGTGATGATGATGATGATGATGATGATGATAACTATGAGTGATAGTGCTAGTGTGGTGGACAGGACCTGGGTACAAAATTAAAGGTGAAAATGAGCTGGTGTCCTTAGAGGAGACTAGTGATCGAATTGGCACTAAAGAGCAGAGCTCTTCCATCTTCTGTCTTTCTGATAGACAGGCAGTATCCTCACGTATTACCTGATCGCTGGCATCCTCAGCATCATCATCATCTACTGCTTTCTATACTCTTCCTCTATTGCATCGTCGTCTGTTATCTATATGCGTGTCCAGGAAACAAGAACATGACTCTAGTCATCCATTTGAGAATAAACTGAACTCCATCATGTCCAAGATCACCATAGTCAATGCCATACCACATGAATTCTACTGCATTTAACTACCTGCCATTATTTTTCAAAGAAAGACATCACTCCTTTGCACTCTTACATAGTGGAGATTGTAATTTCATTGTGCAGCTTCCCTGTTGACAACAGCAAATATGGCCAGGGACAGTACATGACTTTCATGGCCCACTAAGTTAATGTTTTGATGGAATCATTCACCACTGTAAACAAGCCAGATAGTCGCACTAATTTGGCTTCTTCTAGATTTTTTTTTTATCTTTCTTAATGGAGATCTCCCCATCCCCAACAGTAAAAGGGAATATCATATCATCCACATCACACCCTCAAACTTCAAGTTCTGTTAAGCTGAAGCACTGGTATGTTGTTTTACAACATGTGAGCATGGGCAATAAAAGACACATGAAACCTAGGATACAAACAAAATGAGCAAATATCCTGCAGTAAGTATATAAATAATCAGTAATAGTACATGTACATAACATAAGGTACCTAGTTGACACTACTTGAATCAAAACTATTATATTATTTATCTATGGGATGGCTTTTACGCTCTTTTGATCAAAATAGTTAGTGACATAGCACCCTATGTCATTTAAAAGTACTATTACTATTTATTTATTTGCTCATTTTATTTTTATCCTAGGTTTTGTATGTTAAATGTAAATGTGCGCCTACACATTGCACTTATAACAACATGTGTTCTGTATCATTTCTTTGGTTTTGCAATAAAAGACATATGGTAGAGAAGTTGCTCCCCTTCACTGAGCAGAAAATGTCATGGTGGTTGGCTCTCCAACAGCTACAACTGGGAAACTTAGTAAGTGACAATGCTAGAAACATTGGGCTGCTCTGCATTTGGAAAAAGTAACAGATGTTGCATATCCTCAATTTGATCATGCAAGATTTCTTAAACAAATATACCCACTGAAAAAAGTGGGCATTTCTTCCATTCTTACTTAGTAAGAATGGCCTCCTGGATTTGCAGCGACACAGGAGTATGACTAAGCACCACCTGATTTGTAACATTGCAATGTGATGGATTTCAATGCTGAATAAGTTGGAGCATCTGTACGCGCAATGTAAGCTGATGACTGTTCATATCATGATGCAAAGAAACTGGTGTTTTTGTTACCTTAATATGTGTCATTTGCAGTTGATGAGGGATGCATGTTAATTACTGTTACCCTTTGAACAGGCTACACATTTGTTAGTAGGGACAACTGTGGCATCAACAATGTAATTTTCTTCATAATTACATTGGAAAAATGTTGGCAAGGATTTAAGAAGAGAAGAAAGAAGAATAGCAACTTCCAAATTTTCGCTACCACCCTGATTCTATTGGGATCTTATTTTGCTTCACATTAGTTTCTCATTAGCAGTATCATCTGACTTTAACCTTGCAGCTTCACATTGTTTAATAAATGTCATTGATGCTTTCTTGGAGCTTTCTAAGGGATTTATTGTAGTTGGTATAGCATCTGGTTCCTGTGATGTAAAAAAAATTAATAATTGCTTGAAAAATAAGTCACTGCTTCCATGATTACTTATTTATTATCTTTTTTTTTGTTAAAATGAACGTTTTCTCTACATTGACTGGTATGAATTTCCCTAGTAGGCCTCTGCACAGGATTGGGCCCAAATAGTTTTTAGTTTTTTTTTTTTTACAAAAAACGATAACTTCCATGATTACAATTTTATTTACCACCATTTTTGGTGAAATTTAGGATTTTATGGTCATTGACTTTTGTGAATTTCTTCCTGTAGGCCCCTGTGCAGCATTGGGCCCCTACATAGGACTGGCATAACAGGCTGGTTATTGTATTTCATAGTTCAGTTACATGAACTACACCATGTTTTTTGAATTTTGACTATGCACCGACACGACAAGGCACTGCTTCAGACATGTACAAGTTTGGACTGATCTAACAGGTCTCAGAGAAATCTCAGACTTCACATTTTAACCACATTACAATGATCTGGACTTATAGATGTGCCCTATGGGTTGCATTCATAAATTAGCTGCTGCCCAGAGGAGTAAGTCTGACTGAATGACACCACAGTTCCCAATCACACCAGTATCTGACTGAACATTTCTTGCACTGGTTTGGGGGTAGGCAGAGAAAGAAAGTCACAAAGTTTTCTAATTTGCACTGGACTGCGAATTTCAGTAAATTCAACTAGAAGTCAATACTCCGTGGATCAATCCGTTTATCTCTAGAAGCCATAGGAAACAAAATACAAAGTTGATAGGGAAGATATTGATACTTTAATGGAGGTGTGCCATCCAGGCTCCTTCCCTGGATTCATCATTTATAAAATACTTGGTCTAAAGAGACTTGGCTTGGCCAGAAGGTTGAAGTAGGTGAGTGGCCCCAGCATAGGAAATTTTAGTCATTCCCCTGAGCTTACAGAAAATAAACATACAAAAAAGCAGTCCTGTGTAATCCCGTCCAAATGACAGGAGTCAGGGTGTCAAACATTCAAAATGGCGAGTACACATGATGTCAGGCACAGACCCATATGCCGAAAACTCATGTATAGATAAAGAGTGTATCTGTTTTTGTGATAGAATAAAGGACTATGAGAGAGTGACAAAATGGTCTGCCTGATCATAAAAAAGGGATATTTTTGGCCAATTTTTTTAATTTTAAAAAGCATATAAAATCTGTGAGAATAGTGTGTTATTGTACAGGCTGCTTAATACCATTGTTGCATAGGCATATATTTTGAGAACACTGACTTTGACAATAATAAGGCTGTGATCCCATTAAAGAGCTTGAAAGGGGTTGCATACAGCCAGACCTCAGAGTGTCATATGTATCTTTTCTAGCCAATTGGAGACTTTGGAGTACTTTCGCTTCATGATAAATTGATTTGCAGATAATCAAATTTTGGGGAAAAATGAGTCAAAAGTAGTGAATTTGAATTTTAACATTTTCGCTAATCTTTAGTGTTTATAATTTTTGTTGTAGTTTAATTTAATGATTTCAAATTAGTAAAAACAAATAAAGAAAATGTAATGAAAATATGTAGCAAATGATAATTATATAACAAATGGTAGGGTTTTCTTTAAAATTCTGTTATCTTAAAACTTCTTTCATAAGGTAAAAACAGAAGAAAAATGTTTTCAGTGTCTATCGATCTAATATAATTGTCATAAAAATTTATAGACACAATGCAGCACATGTACTGTGTGTGGAATGAGTTAATAAACTGAACATGGTATCCTGAAAGGACACTTTTGATAACTTAAAGGGAAAAAAAACAACAAAATGATTGTAAATTCTACCAGGGGAATTCTGCCATGAATATAGTTCACCTTTGCAGATTTCTCCCGCCCTGCCTCAGAGGATATCTGACCTTTGGAGAAAAATAATGAAAAGGAGAAATTCCTAGGAGAAAATGATGTGGTCAGACCCCAGTAATGAGATCTGCTGCCTTTTTGTTGCCATAACAACAAGAGCTATTTTATACAAAATACATGAATGGAGAAACACAAGCATTGCTTCTTACTATAGTAAGCTGTTTTTACACCTTTAAGGTTTAAAATGAAAAGAATGAGAATTCTGTTTGATATGCTGATACACTCATGTTAATGTCTAATCAGTCAATTTTGCATGCATTAAAAATTTAATTACATTTTATAATTCCTTACAGTCCTCTTGTTGGTGAACTGGAAGGATAGTTTATTATTATATCTTTTAACAAATAAAGAAAAAATTTAGTCCAGTATAAATTGATATGTTTATAAACTATTCAAAATTATAATTTATTATCAAGCACAATATTTATTTTCAATTATTCACAGGATTTTCTAAATGTAAACGGTGAAATATTAAAGGCATCAGAGGTACGCAAGGTTTGTAGAGTACACATAATGGCTTTTTTTAATAAACCTAGTAAGTAACCAGTTTATAAACCCTATATTTCCATAGAAATTCTGAAACTGTAGATATTTTTCTGTGTTAGGTCCATCATTTTTAGATAAAAAATGCTTTTACCAGAAATATGTTTCAAATCCAAGTCGCTTGTGAATGATGTAAGTTTGTGAAACAGTCCTTGTTCGCGTTTCTAAATTGATGGAAAGTGCACATCCAAGGATTACATCTTTAAAATGTTAACAATATTGGGTGTACATATTTTTCAACGAGAGTTATGATTTCTCACCAAAATGGTTTAATGTTTGAAAAGTGCAACTACATGAGACTATAGTTTCCAGATTCTCCTAGACATATTTAATTTCTTAGAATTAAATCTCTTTATTTGCATTAACCCCTTTGACATAATTGTACATCACAGCCAGGGTGCGAGTATATACCGAGCATATTTCATATTGAGCAGATGCCGGCTGTGTTACACAGCCAGCATCTTCTTGCAACAGCAGCAACCAGAAATAGTTCTAATTGCTGTTGTTTAACTACATTATTTAAATGCCATGGTCAATCATTGACAGTGGCATTTAAATAGTTAACAGTGGTTTACCATAGCATCTGGGACCTGCTAAAAGCCCGAATTACTGCAATGTTGAGCCTCTTATGAAGCTCTTCCTGCAGCATTCCAGTATAAAAGAAAGCTAAAATATATAATTTATAAATGTATTAAAAATAGAAAAACAAAATCAATCAATTCATAAATAAAAGCTTAAATCAATCCCCTTTTCTCAGCTTAAAGATAAAGAAATAAAAAAAAACATTTTTGGTGTTACCACTAGTGTTGAGTAGAGATGAGGGGTGTTCGACTAGAACTGTTCGCCAATCTCAAATTCGAGCTGTTTTGGGCGGTGTTCGAGTTGTTCGACGAACCCGAACGATTTGCAAAAAATTCGGCTGTTCGAGGTTATGTTCGATAACTGTTCGTGCACCAAAAGCGTGTCCTGCATGTCTGGCGCTATTTAGAGCACCAATCATGAAGGGATTGTCTGCCACTCACTGTAATGCCACAGCCATGGTGGTTGTGGCATTACAGTGATTGCCCAAATCGATGGGAACAGTGCTCACAGTGAAACATGAAAAGCCGGCAATTCAGCAGCGGCATACACCGGTACCCGACAATTTAGAACAGAAAGAATAGAGAATCACACATAGATTAGATAGATAGAAACATGTCAGTCACATATATATGAAGTACAGTGACAGTGTTGTTTACTGTACTTGTCATTTAGTGTAAAGGATTTATTAAAAAAAATAATAGTGTTTTCATGCACTGTCTCTTTAAAAAAGCCGGCCGGCAATTCAGCATCTGTACCCGACAATTTAGAATAGAAGGAATAGAGCTTCACACATAGATTAGATAGATAGAAACATGTCAGTCACATATATATGAAGTACAGTGACAGTGTTGATTACTGTACTTGTCATTTAGTGTTAAAATAAAGGATTTATTTAAAAAAAATTGGCTTGGGGTTCCCCTTAATTTTAGTCTCTAGCGGAGGTTAAGCAGATGGCTGGGGCAGATGTTTGAAGCCTGGGAAGGGGGTAATACCCACGGAGCTTCCCAGGCTACTAATATCAGCCCCCAACTGAATACCTAGCCTTTACTAGCTATTAAAATGGGGGACCCCCCCCAAAAAATGACGTGGGGTCCCCCCTTTTTTAATAGCTAGCAAAGGCTAGGCAGACAGCTGGGGGCTGATATTAATAGCCCAGGAAGGGTACCATGATTATTGGCCCCCTCCCAGGCTAGAAACACCAGCCGTCAGCCGCCCCAGAAATGGCGCATCCATAGCATGCGCCAATTCTGGCACTTAGCCTCGCTCTTCCCACTGCCCTGTAGCGGTGGCAGTGGGGTAATAGCGCTGGGGTTGATGTCAGCTTATAACGCCAGCTGACATCAAGCCCAGGTTAGTAATGGAGAGGCGTCTATAAGACACCCCCATTACTAACCCCATTGTCAAAGTTAAAAGAAAACACAAACACCCAGAATAAAATCCTTTAATTGAAATAAAGACACAATTCTTTATTGTTCTAAATTAAACCATACTTACCGTCACGCCCATTCCAGCTGAAGCCAACGATCTCCTGCAATAAAAGAAAAATAATAAACCAACATCATCCTTACCTTTCCATGGTTCCCAGGATAGCTCCAGCTCTGCTACATCGAAATGACAGGCTGGACCGCAGCAGAACGCTGCCATCCAGCCTGTCATCCCGCAGACACTGAGAAGCGCAGGCATGCTTGCGCTCCTCAGTGTCTGGCTGTGATGGCATCCAGATGAGCCGAGGTCATGTCCAATGAACTCAGCTCACCTCATGTACGTCACTGACAGCGTGGGAGAATTCTCACGCTGAAGCGCTGAGTGCAGGAGAATTTTCCCACGCAGTCAGTGACGTGCATGAGGTGAGCCGAGTTCATTGGACATGACCTCGGCTCATCTGGATGCCGTCACAGCGAGACACTGAGGAGCGCAAGCATGCCTGCGCTTCTCAGTGTCTGCGGGATGATAGGCTGGATGGCAGCGTTCTGCTGTGGTCCAGCCTGTCATCTCGATGTAGCAGAGCTGAAGCTGTCGTGGGAACCATGGAAAGGTAAGGATGAGGTTGCTTTATTATTTTTCTTTTATTGCAGGAGATCGTTGACTTCAGCTGGAATGGGCGTGATGGTAAGTATGGTTTAATTTAGAACAATAAAGAATTGTGTGTCTTTTTCAATTAAAGGACTTTATTCTGGGTGTTGTGTTTTTTTTAAATACTTTACTAGAAATTCATGGTGGTCATGTCTAATATTGGCGTGACCCCATGAATTTCGGGCTTAGGGCCAGCTGATAATGCCAAGCTGGCCCTAACCCCTTTATTACCCAGTGAGCCACCGCACCAGGGCCCTGGATGAGTTGGGTACAGCGCCAGAAGATGGCGCTTCTATGAACGCGCCATTTTCCGGGGTGGCTGCGGACTGCAATTTGCAGCGGGGGGGGCCCAGAAAGCTTGGGCCACCGTGCGCTGCGGATTCCAGCCCCCAGCTGCCTAGTTGTACCTGGCTGGACCCAAAAATAGGGCGAAGCCCCACGTATTTTTTTTTTTAATTATTTCATGAAATTCATGAAATAATTAAGAAAAAAAGGCCTTCCTTATATTGTTGTGTCCAGCCAGGTACAAATAGGCAGCTGGTGGTTGGGGGCAGCCCATTCCTGCCTGCTGTACCTGGCTGGACACACATATAGTGCGAAGCCCCACGTCAATTTTTTTTAAAATTATTTCATGAAACTAGATGGTGGCCCGATTCTAACGCATCGGGTATTCTAGAATATGTATGCGGCAGACCCGGCGCAATCAGCAGAGCGGTGTTTAAATTTGGCGCCAAAATCACTGACTGGCCGCGGCCGGCGGTCGCGACTAATCAGCAGAGCGGGGTTTCAATTTTGCGCCAATAATGCTGATTGGTCGCGGCCAGCGAACGTGACCAATCCGCAGAGCGGGGTTTAAATTTTGCGCAAATAATGCTGATTGGTTGCGGTCGCGACCAATCAGCAAAGCGGTGTTTAAATTTGGCGCCAATAATGGTGATTGGTCACGACCGCGACCATTCAGCAGAGCGGCGTTTAAATTTGGCGGCAATAATGTTGATTAGTCGTGGCCGGCGGTCGCGACCAATCAGCAGAGCGGGGTTTAAATTTGGCGCCAATAATGCTGATTGGTCGCAATCGCCGGCTGCGACCAATCAGCAGAGCGGTGTTTAAATTTGGCGGCAATAATGTTGATTAGTCGTGGCCAGCGGTCGCAACCAATCAGCAGAGCGGGGTTTAAATTTGGCGCCAATAATGCTGATTGGTCGCAATCGCTGGCCGCGACCAGTCAGCAGAGCGGTGTTTAAATTTGGCGCCAAAATCGCTAATTGGTCGCGGCCGGCAACTGTGACCAATCAGCAGAGCGGGGTTTAAATTTGGCGCCAATACTGCTGATTGGTCGCGGCCGGCAACCGCGACCAATCAGCGGAGCAGGGTTTAAATTTGACGCCAATATGGCTGATTGGTCGCGGACGGCGACCGCGACTATTCAGCAGAGCGGTGTTTAAATTTTGCGGCAATATTGCAGATTGATCTCGGCCAGCGACCGCGATCAATCAGCAGAGCGGTGTTTAAATTTGGCGCCAATAATGCTGATTAGTCGCGGCCGGCATCTGCGACCAATTAGCAGAGCGGGGTTTAAATTTGGCGCCAATCTCGCTGATTGGTCGCGGCTGGAGTCCTCGACCAATCAGCAGAGCGTTGTTTAAATTTGGCGCCAAGCTCGCTGATTGGTCGCAGCCACTATTTAAATGTGGCGCCCAAATCGGTGATTGGTCGCGGGCAGCGTCCGCGACCAATCAGCAGAGCGGTGGTTAACTTTAGCGCCAAGATCACTGATTGGTCGCGTGCGGAGAGCGCGACAAATCAGCGAATCTTATTGGTGAGGACCGGGGAGCGCCGCTGCCTGGTCGGATACTTCCACTGCGAGAAGCCGGGAGATGAGTGACTGCTCGCAGAAGTATCCCGACCCGCAGCGCCGCTCCCCGGTCCTCCCTTGACACCCTAGCCGCTGATGTCCCCACAGTATCCGCATGGTGTTACAAAGATCCGGACATTTGTGTTAAAAATCGCTGATTGGTCGCTGGCGCTGCCCGCGACCAATCACCGATTTGTGCGCAAAATTTAAATATCGGCCGCGACCAATCACCGATCTTGGCTCCACATTTAAACACCGCTGTGCTGATTGGTCGCCGACGCTAGGCGCGACCAATCACCGATTTTGGCGCCACATTTAAATAGCGTCCGCGACCAATCAGTACAGCGGTGTTTAAATGTGGAGCCAAGATGGGTGATTGGTCGCGGCCGATATTTAAATTTGGCGCCCAAATCGGTGATTGGTCGCGGGCAGCGCCCGCGGCCAATCAGCGATTTTTAACACAAATGTCCGGACCTTTGTAACACCATGGTGATTGACCCGCGACCAATCACTGATCTTGCCGCCAAAGTTAAACACTACTGAGCTACTCATGCACGTCACTGACAGCGTGGGAAAATTCTCACGCTGAAGCGCTGAGTGCAGGAGAATTTTCCCACACTGTCAGTGACGTGCATGAGGTGAGCTGAGTTCATTGGACATGACCTCGGCTCATCTGGATGCCGTCACAGCCAGACACTGAGGAGTGCAAGCATGCCTGCGCTTCTCAGTGTCTGCGGGATGGCAGCTTTCTGCTGCGGTCCAGCCTGTCATCTCGATGTAGCAGAGCTGAAGCTGTCGTGGGAACCATGGAAAGGTAAGGATGAGGTTGGTTTATTATTTTTCTTTTATTGCAGGAGAACGTTGGCTTCAGCTGGAATGGACATGATGGTAAGTATGGTTTAATTTAGAACAATAAAGAATTGTGTCTTTATTTCAATTAAAGGACTTTATTCTGGGTGGTTGTGTTTTCTTTTAACTTTGACTCTGGGGTTAGTAATGGGGGTGTCTTATAGACGCCTCTCCATTACTAACCTGGGCTTGATGTCAGCTGGCATTATAAGCTGACATCAACCCCAGCCCTATTACCCCACTGCCACCTCGCTCTTCCCACTACAGGGCAGTGGGAAGAGCGAGGCTAAGTGCCAGAATTGGCACATCCTATGGATGCGCCATTTCTGGGGCGGCTGAGGGCTGGTGTTTCTAGCCTGGGAGGGGGTCAATATTCATGGCACCCTTCCTGGGCTATTAATATCAGCCCCCAGCTGTCTGCCTAACCTTTGCTAGCTACAGTGCTGGCCAAAAGTATTGGCACCCCTGCAATTCTGTCAGATAATACTCAGTTTCTTCCTGAAAATGATTGCAATCACAAATTCTTTGGTATTATTCTCTTCATTTAATTTGTCTTCAATGAAAAAACAGAAAAAGAATTGTCCTAGAGCCAAATTGGATATAATTCCACACCAAACCTAAAAAAGGGGGTGGACAAAAGTATTGGCACTGTTTGAAAAATCATGTGATGCTTCTCTAATTCGTGTAATTAACAGCACCTGTAACTTACCTGTGGCACCTAACAGGTGTTGGCAATAACTAAATCACACTTGCAGCCAGTTAACATGGATTAAAGTTGACTCAACCTCTGTCCTGTGTCCTTGTGTGTACCACATTGAGCATGGAGAAAAGAAAGAAGACCAAAGAACTGTCTGAGGACTTGAGAAACCAAATTGTGAGGAAGCATGAGCAATCTCAAGTCTACACGTCCATCTCCAAAGACCTGAATGTTCCTGTGTCTTCCGTGCGCAGAGTCATCAAGAAGTTTAAAGCCCATGGCACTGTGGCTAACCTCCCTAGATGTGGACGGAAAATAAAAATTGACGAGAGATTTCAACGCAAGATTGTGCGGATGGTGGATAAAGAACCTCGACTAACATCCAAACAAGTTCAAGCTGCCCTGCAGTCCAAGGGTACAACAGTGTCAACCCGTACTATCCGTCGAAATCTGAATGAAAAGGGACTGTATGGTAGGATACCAAGGAAGACCCCACTTCTTACCCCGAGACATAAAAAAGCCAGGCTGGAGTTTGCCAAAACTTACCTGAGAAAGCCTAAAACGTTTTGGAAGAATTTTCTCTGGTCAGATGAGACAAAAGTAGAGCTTTTTGGGAAAAAGCATCAACATAGAGTGTACAGGAAAAAAAAGAGGCATTCAAAGAAAAGAACACGGTCCCTACAGTCAAACATGGCGGAGGTTCCCTGATGTTTTGGGGTTGCTTTGCTGCCTCTGGCACTGGACTGCTTGACCGTGTGCATGGCATTATGAAGTCTGAAGACTACCAACAAATTTTGCAGCATAATGTAGGGCTCAGTGTGAGAAAGCTGGGTCTCCCTCAGAGGTCATGGGTCTTCCAGCAGGACAATGACCCAAAACACACTTCCAAAAGCACTATAAAATGGTTTTAGAGAAAGCACTGGAGACTTCTAAGGTGGCCAGCAATGAGTCCAGACCTAAATCCCATAGAACACCTGTGGAGAGATCTCAAAATGGCAGTTTGGAGAAGGCACCCTTCAAATATCAGAGACCTGGAGCAGTTTGCCAAAGAAGAATGGTCTACAATTCCAGCAGAGCATTGTAAGAAACTCATTGATGGTTACCGGAAGCGGTTGTTTGCAGTTATTTTGGCTAAAGGTTGTGCAACCAAGTATTAGGCTGAGGGTGCCAATAATTTTGTCCGGCCCTTTTTTGGAGTTTTGTGCGAAATGATCAATGATTTGATTTTTGCTTCATTCTCTTTTGTGCTTTTTCCTTGCAAACAAATTAAATGATGATAATAATACACAAGAATTTGTGATTGCAATCATTTTCAGGAAGAAACTGAGAATTATCTGACAGAATTGCAGGGGTGCCAATACTTTTGGCCAGCACTGTAAAAAAATTTGGGGGGGGGTCCCCCATTTTAATAGCTAGTAAAGGCTAGGTATTCAGCTGGGGGCTGATATTAGTAGCCTGGGAAGCTCCGTGGGTATTACCCTCTTCCCAGGCTTCAAACATCTGCCCCAGCTGTCTGCTTAACCTCCGCTAGAGACTAAAATTAAGGGGAACCCCACGCCAAATTTTTTTTTTTATAAATCCTTTATTTTAACACTAAATGACAAGTACAGTAACCAACACTGTCACTGTATTTCATATATATGTGACTGACATGTTTCTATCTATCTAATCTATGTGTGATTCTCTATCTTTCTGTTCTAAATTGTCGGGTACCGCTGCTGAATTGCCGGCCGGCTTTTTTAAAGAGACGGTGCATGAAAACACTATTATTTTTTTAAATAAATCCTTTACACTAAATGACAAGTACAGTAACCAACACTGTCACTGTACTTCTTATATATGTGACTGACATGTTTCTATCTATCTAATCTATGTGTGATGCTCTATTCCTTCTTGTCTAAATTGTCGGGTACCGGTGTATGCCGCTGCTGAATTGCCGGCCGGCTTTTTTAAAGAGAGCGTCTTCTGAGCAGTTTGTCAGCTTTTGGACACATTTGAAAGTGTTCTCTATGTGTTTCTATGTGTTTTTGTTTGCCTGCCATTGGTTTTAACGGTGTTCGACGGTGTTCTAAGGTGTTTGACGAACAGTTCGACGAACAGTTCCTCGAACATCTCGGTGTTCGATGAACCGAACCGAACCCGAACACTACGGGGGTGGCTCAACACTAGTGTTGAGCCAACCCCGTAGTGTTCGAGTTCGGTTCAGTTCGTCGAACACCCGTATGTTCGCCGAACTGTTCGTCGAAACACCTTCGAACACCGTTAAAACCAATGGCAGGCAAACAAAAACACATAGAAACACATAGAAAACACATTCAAAGGTGTCCAAAAGCTGACAAACTGCTCAGAAGACACAACTAACACATGGAAAAGTGATAAGTACATATAGTCATGCGAAAAGAAAAGAGGTGGAGGAGTAAAAGGAGGGGGAGACACAGATATAGGCATGTCATGCCCTTCTAAAACCAAAAAAGTGCAAAGCCGACACGGCCAGTCCGTTCCTGCCCGTGCGACCTCCGTGTCGCTGGGTTTGTGCCAGAGCCGTGGTGGACCCTGACGGCCAGCCCCCCTCTCCCAATACTGGTGCCTGTCCGCTGGTGGGTCAAGCCCCCCCCTGCGGTGGGGGGGGGAGTAACATCTGCAGAAGAAAGACCATCTTCCAGCCAAACTAAGATGTCTACTTCTTTTCGTGGAAAATGTGATACAATCCCTTTCTTATGGACACGCCCATCGCTACAAATTCAAGATGAGGCACAAAAACAGCAGGTGCTTCAACGGATATCAAGTGCTCCTTCGAGTGGGCTCTCCTCCACCTCAACTTCAACATCACAAATACTCCAGTCCTCAGAGGTGTCACCCCAATCGCACTTGCTTCCTCACAGCTCCCAAATCTCCAGCTGCCCGTCTGAGTATGGGGTAACAAAGATGGTTCAGTCTGCACAGCTGTTTACTCATACTATAGCCAGGAAAACGGAGGTCTGCTCCAGAGCTTCTGTTAATCCAGACGAGGAAATGATCTGCACTGATGCCCAGAATCTTTATAAGTCGGATCCAGGACCAGATGAAGAAGGTTCTGAGCATAATGTAGACCCTCGTTCCTAAACTGTAACTCCTGTTGGTGGAGACAATGATGAATACGATGATGAGACTCAAATACCTGATTGGAGCGACAACTTGAATTTTCGGTCAGGGCAGGAAGAAGTTGGCTCTGAGGACGACGGGTGTGAGAACACACAGGGTGATGATGACGAGGTTGGAGATCCCACTTACTGTCAACCCACAGTCAGCCAGTCGATGAGGTCAGCAGAGGAGGTGGAGGAGGATGTGACTAGCCCAGGGGATGGGGATGACTCAGTTCCCGGACCTTTGCCTGGCCTTGGGGATGTCGCGGTGGTCGGCTCCCGGGCCCGTACCCTGGGGTCACTCTTTAAAAGGGTGGATAATTGTTAATTTTATAAGAGTTCGTGACGCCACCTGTGGTATCTGGTGAGAAGCACCAGCACTGCAGCAGTGCACTGAGGCCGGTGATAAGGCAGCTCGATGGTATAGCTCCCCACAGGTGGAGCTAGGCCTCAGAAAAGCGTATGCAGGGGGAATGCAGGACAGGCGAGACCCAGCTGGGTCAGAGCAAGAACGGGAATGGACACGGTAGTCACTTCAGTACCTTTTACTGGTGGAAATTCAGGCACATCCCGGAGCACTGTAGGGTGAAGGGTGCATATCAGGATCCTCCCCAATGAGCGGGTGTAGGGCCTCCTGTTTCTTGCCTCTGCGTAGTAAGTTTCTGACCTGCCTGGAGCTAGGCCTAACTTTGTCTCTGTCCTGCGCTGGCTGACCTTATGGTAGGGCCTTGTCATGGAGTTCACGCTCCCAGTATGCGGGGCCTAAGTGTCTCCTGGCTCTGTTACGTATCAGCACCTTAGCGATCCTGGGACTTGTAGTTCTCCAGGGATTCCGGTTATGCCTTACTGGGTCATAGAGATCCCGGTAAGCTCGGATCCGGTGTCCGGTAAATGCTTCGGTGTGAGCTGGTTAAGCTCCTCTGCCCCTTATGTACTTACTTGCCACTTGCCTTTGGCCTACTCGGGCCCTCACTAGGCTACACACACTAACGGCAGCTTGCCATGCTTCACCGATCTTATGGCGCCGGCACACATAAGCTCTAATTGGGCTCCCTGAATCTAGCTAGCAGGAGCCTCGTGCTCCACTGCTGAACTATTAACTGAGTTCTCTAGACTAGACTGAGCTCCACTGCAGACTGACCTCTCTTAGGCTTCTCTACTGCAGGAACTCTTCAGAGGAACTGAACTACCTAGCTCCACCTTCCCTATTTATATCCCTAACGGGCTCCCTCTGCTGTTCTGAGGTGGAAGGTGGAGATGTGTGAATGTTTATGGGGGCCTCTTGTGGAGGATTCCATCAATGCACTCTTCTAGGATCTGTGATACCAAGCGCAGCGGGGCGTCACAGATGCTATTGACGACGAGGTTAGGTTGCGCCTTCCTGGACAGAGACGGTGTACTGGAAGCATGTCAACGACTGCATCCTCAACCACAACTCTGCCTCTGACCACAAGTCGTAGTGGCTCTTCAGGTCGCATGGGCTCTAAGCCTTGCATAGCCTGGGCATTTTTTCAGATCGATAAGGATGACCCAACTCGTGTTATCTGTAATATTTGACACCAAAAGCTAAGTAGAGGCCAAAAAATCCATAGTTTGAGTACTTCATGCATGAACCGTCACATGGATATGAAGCATAAGTTGCTACAATGCGGCCTAGTGGGCCGGGCGAAACACTGTCTGCCCCATCTTGTGCATCCGCGGCCTCTTCATCCTCTGTGACTGGGGGGACAACAGTCACACATGTTTTTGGACGCAGACCTGCCACCTCTTTACCCTCAACAGCCAGTTTGATTGGCAGGTCGTCAGTTCATTTGGAAGTGGAAACACCTGCTGGTGTTGAGCGCTCTCTGACATCGAGAGCACCACCTTTGGATCAAGGTAACCTAACATGTCCGCCTGCATCTTCCTCACAGACCGGCAGTTTGCCGGGGACACCCTACTCAACCCCGTCTAAGCACAACAGCCAGCCCTCGGTCCCTCAGATGTGGACAAGTAAAAGACCATTTCCTCCTAGCAATGACAAAGCTAAGAGGTTGAATTTCACCATCTGCAAGCTCTTGGCTACAGAAATGCTGCCTTTCCACCTGGTGGACACAGAGGATTTTCGATACCTTATGTCCGTTGCAGTGCCACAGTACCAGATGCCCATTCGGCACTACTTCTCAAAGAAAGGTGTGCCTGCGCTCCACCAGCATGTCGCACACAACATCACTGCTTCTTTGAGAAACTCTGTGTGTGACAGGGTGCATTTCATCACAGACACTTGGACGAGTAGGCATGGACAAGGGCGTTACATGTCGCTGACTGGGCATTGGGTAACTATGGTGACAGCAGGACAAGGGGCTGCTGTCCAAGTCTTACGAGTTGTGGGTCAATCCTCTTTATCTCGAAGTTCCTCCACTGCTTCTGCCTCCTCAACTTCCTCTCGGTCCTCCAGCTGCACCCAAAGCCTGTCTGGTAATGCCACCTGCTTTCTAACTGCACAGAAGAAATCCTGCACACCTCCTTACTATGCTGGCAGCAGGGCTCAACGGCATCAGTGTTTACTTTGAAATGTCTGGGAAATGTGAGTCACACAGCTGAGGAGTTGTGGTCAGCTCTGGAGACCCAGTTTCATGAATGTTTGTCTCCACTGGACCTGCAACCAGGGAAGGCCGTGTGCGACAATGCTGCAAACCTGGGTGCGGCCCTTCGCAGGGGCAATGTCACACACGTGCCTTGTATGGCTCACGTGTTGAACCTGGTTGTCCAGCAATTTTTAGCCCACTATCCCGGACTAGATGGCCTTCTGCAGAGGGCACGGTCGCTGTGTGCTCACTTCCGCCGTTCGCATCCCGCAGCTCAACGACTTACATCTCTACAGAAGTCGTTGGGCCTGCCAGTTCACCGGCTGAAATGCGATGTGCCGACACGGTGGAATTCTACTCTGCACATGTTGCAGCGACTGTGGCAGCACCGACAAGCCCTGGTGCAATGCGTTCTGAAGTATAGCCTGGGCCAACGAGATCCAGAGGTGGGGCAAATCACGCTGAAGGAGTGGTCTCAGATCAGGGACCTATGAAGTTGACGCACCCCCTGGGCCGTAGGGTACCCGGAGCCCGGACGGTAGACGCTGGGGGTTGTAGTCACTGTGGCGTTGACCCGGTCCGTGACCCAGGGCAGTCAATCCAAGGGTAATTTGTATATATGGGTTTTATAATGTCCGACTACGCCACCTGTGGAGTGCGGCCAAAGGGGCCGCCGCTGCGGAACAGTCCTCTGAAGCTGGTGGTTTTGCAGCAATGGTATTATTACTCCCCACAGGAAGAGTGTAGCTTCAGGGCAGTGTGGGTGGATGATGGTGGTTGTAGTGCAGGGAGTCAGTAATGAACACAGAGTCCGTGTAATGCAGTCCCAAGATCTTTACTCACAGTTGTTGCAGTCCAGATTACAGGTACCAGAGCAATCTCCCCCATCATGCTGTGCGTACTCAGTGAGGGGCTCAGTCCACCCCCAGATAGCTCCGGAGTACTTAGCAGGACCCCATTCTTTGTGTCCTTTCTCTGGCCTTTTCCCTGCACCTCACACCCAGTGACACTTCTATCCGGTATCCTCGGGCCTTGGCGTGCGATGTGTGTTCCGTCCCCTGGGTCCTATGTGGCTACCTTCTTAGTGAGACTGGTGTGGACTTTGGCCTGCAGTACATGAAATGCTGCAGCCTCCGTTTTCTAGTTGAGCCTTGCTGTTTCTCCACTAGTTGAGGGACCGGTTCCCCTTATCTGGCCTGACCCCTCTACCTCCTGGTAGCAGCGGGCGTACGGGTGGCCTTCTGCACGGCCCGTACCCCTAGGGTCCCTTCGGTTCCTGGAGCGTTCCTGCTCCCAATCCTCTTTTCTCTCCTTCAGTCCTGGGCCTCCCAGGCTAGGCCCGCCTCCGGAGTAGAGCTCATGCAGAGCCTCTGCTCCTGTCACTTCTCCTCCTCTGACTGGCTTGCTCTTTCTAAGATGGCTTCCTATTTATACTCTCCCTGTCATGTGCTCCCCTAAGCTGCTCCCCTAAGCACCCACTACATAGGACCCTCCCTCCAGCTAGGGACCTGGGACTGTGTTCTCCCTTAGGAGCAATCTCGCCCTACCCCCACTGCGGGTATGTGATGGATGCAGGTGTTAGGGTCCCAAGCCATACTCCTTCCTTACCTGAGGGTGAAATACCACACCTCTGGGTGAGATGCAGCAACTCTGTGGCGACTGAACCCTCAGGGGCGCCACACACCCTTCTGCACAGTTTTGAAATGGCGATGAAGATGTTTAGTGCTGACGATGATGCCATTATCAGCATGACTATTCCGGTGATTTACATGCTGGAACACACGTTAAACAGAATTCAGAGTCAGGTGGTGGGACAAGAGGAGGTGGAGGAAGTAGAGGAGGAGTCGGATGCGGAAGGGATAACATCTCCAAGGTCCAGACGGTCGGCAGCACCAAGGCGGCAGGCATGGGAGGGTGGGGGAGAGGGATAAACCAGGGCGCATGGTAGCAGCCAAACTGTTGAGTAAGGTGCAGGAGCTGAGGAAGAAGTGGAGGATGAACTGGCGATGGGCATGTAAGACTCATAAGATGAGGGAGACCTTGATCACATTTCTGTTGTGCGAGGTTGGGGGGAGAGGGCAGAGGAAGGAAGCTTGATTCTTACCTCGCTACCAACACAGCAATGACTTGGTCCTCCTGGATGCGCAAGACACATGAGTGCCTTCTTGCTGCACTACCTGCAACATGACCCTCGGATTGTCAGAATTCGAAGTAATCCCGATTACTGGGTTGCCACACTCTTAGATCCCCGGTACAAAAGTAAATTTGCCGAAACAATTCCTGCCATAGAAAGGGATTCACACATGCAGGAGTATCTGCAGACGCAGTTGCAGAATCTTACATGTGCTTTTCCAGAAAACACCAGTGGAAAACGTAGTGAATCTCACAGTTCTAACTTGCAAACCGTGTGACTGTCAAGTCTTCATCACTCAAACCGTAACAGTAACACAGTATCTGCTGGTAACAGCAATTTTGTGGAATCGTTTCACCACTTTTTTAGACCATCCTTTGCTAGGCCACAGGAGACAAGAAGTCTGACACATTGTCAATGCCTAGAGAGGATGGTACAGGAGTATCTCCAAGTGAACATCGATACCATGACTGCGTCACTGGACCCTTGCTCATTTTGGGATTCCAATCTGGAAAAATGGCCGGAGCTCGCCACTCACGCAGCTGTCCACTGAGAATATAGACAGACTCATGTTCATAAAGATGAACAAATCATGGACTCGCAAGGACTTTTCTACCCCTGTGTCATCCTGGGGAGACTAAAAGCTTGAGGATTTGGTTAAATCACCTCACAAACCGTTTTAAGCAACTGTGGGACAATTGATGCCACTTAACCCTAGAACGCATGACCATGAAAATCTACACTTTCACATACCTGGGGCCCGTGTGCAAATAACATGGAATAACTCAAACTCAAATTACAAACAACTATATACATGAAGAATACCTAGAGTTTCAAAATTCTAACTAAAGTAATCTTGCAGAAAATAGAAAACAATTAACAGGGCGGGCCTGCGAGGCCCCAGGTATGTGTTCTAGGGTTAAGTGGTGTCTGTGCCACAATTTTGGGAAAAAATGGAGACTCTTTTTGGAGTCCCCTTGCTGTGTCTTACGTGACGTTGGCATCGTCAGTTTCAGGTGGGTTGGGTCCCCCCCCCCCTTTTAACTGTAAGAAACTACATACACTATGGCTTTGGGTAACACAGATGGTTGAGTCTGAAGAGTTGTTTACTCAGAGGTCTGCTCCAAAGCTTCAGTGTCTGCTAGTCAGCGTAGAATTTTTAACTGCATCTAGCCTAGGCAATACTTTGGGCGTAGTAGCCCAGCTGCGAAGCAAGCTGCACCGCCTGTGTATCTAATAAGAATTTTTAAATGCATCTAGCCTAGGCAGAAAGTGGGGACCCCCAACCAAACCCAGACGCTCAGCCCCCCTACCGCCCCCCTTTCCTTGACAATACAATAATGTAACTCTTACAACTGGATGGGTGAGGATCGGTCACAGCTTTATTAACTCTTTATACTCATTCCATTAGAAAGGCATTTTATTTCTAAAATAATTCAGCTTGTTGCAGCATGCCCTGGGTCTCCACTCCGGCAAGTTGGCCAACAAGTGTAACTCTCCAACTTGTCATTTCTCTTTCCAGGCTACGGAGGATCCTGCGTACTTGTATGGAGGACTCTGACCCCCACCCATCACTCTTAACGCTTGTTCCACTCTGTCCTGGAGTCCTGACAGGAATATGTCCAGTCCAATATCCATTAAGTGAACACCGTCGGGCCATATGAGGCCTGCTTTATCTCCTTCCAGTTGTCGGTGTCGTATCACTACACCGCCTCTGTCTCTTCTAAATTTTGCCATCCGAATATATATTACCCGCCTTGTCCGTTCGATGGCCGTGATGTCTCACGCACCTTGCCATACCGCTATCGGCACAATCTCTGACCATACTATAGTTAGTTTTGTGAAAAATTCTCTGAAGCGCTCAGTGTCTAGTTTCATTATTGCCATTAGTTATGCGCTCTTGTGATGACCTAGGTTGTTTCCCCCGGCCTGTATAACTAAGATGACCAGACCTCTTGCCTCTCTCCCTTCCGTGATTACCTCCATTAGTACCTGTGGCCATAGCAGGCCTCTAATACCTCTCCAGTTGAAATATGTGTTATGAAATTCTAATTTCCTCCCGCCTGGGCGGACTTTCGCCCTGTTTTGTGCCCAATATATATACGAGTGGCCTATCACCCACACTGTTGGCTTAGCGTCACCTGTAAAAGAAACAAACCACGTTAGGATAACAAGTCCGGTCTTATGTATCTCGCCAAACACGTGGATCGCCATCTCTCTATCCTCTGAACTTCCGTTTCTGACAGTCCTGCTCTTGCTGCTTCCGTGGCCGCGCCTATGTGGAATGAGTGTGTCCCGTAATCTTTGGGGTGGTTCCCTGCCGATGTTATGCATTTATTAAATATAGCTTGGGACTGGTATCTTGATAATGGCGTTCCATCAATGTGTGATAGGAAGAAATTACTTTGTGATCTGATTGATATATGTGTTTTTACTATTGTTACCTGACTCAGTGTACCGTTTGTGGGTTGTAGAAGTACCCAAGTGCCCCTGCCCGCTGGAACCGTTTTCGATTGGCGTATGCGTAGACATATTGCATTATTGGCTATGACTACGTCCTGGTGTAATAAGCCTCCACTGGTGGTAATTTTGGATTGAGGGACTAATTCGCTTATGCATAGCGCCCCAAAGAAGGCGATCGCAAATGCAGTAGACAGTAGTGTTGCTTCAAATTGTGAGTGTCATGTTAATGGTGTTAGGGATATGATGTGAGAAATCAGTTTTAGTGACACGGGACGGGGCGTCTACACTCTTGACTTGGCTGACCCCTTTTCCACCCTTTGATAGATTGTCTGATCATGAATCTCTTTGTCACATCTTCTCAATTCAGTAGTTGGAAGTGAAATGCTACTCCGGTCAGACACCGCTGCGCTGACGCCCCTGTTATGCCCCTCATCATTAGCTGGTGGAGAAATTCTATGGTGACTTGTGATCTGGCTTGTTCACATTGATCAACCCGTCTGCCTGCTACTAGTCGAGTCCACTCTTCACATGCCTTACCGTATGCTTGCCACATCGACGGGGCAACTGACGCTCTAATTAATGGCATCAACTATTCGCCACTAGATCCCAAAGGGAGGGTGGGCAACTGTTGCCCGATGGGTTGGCGTTGGGGAAGAGCTCTGTGAAAATCTGCCAATTGAATTGTGATAAAGCATTAGCAGCAGCTTTAGACCCCTCAGCATCGTGGCTAGCGCGGACCCATACATTGTGTTTTAGGCACAGGAATGCTAGCCAGGGTAGTAGGCCTAGCACTGGGAGAGACGATGATGCCATCTTATTAATGCAGAGCGCTAGGCTGTTGTTTTTTGTTATGAAGCGTATATTTTTGTTAGCCAGGAGTGTGCCCCATATTTCTATTGCTACCACTATTGGGAAGAAAAATTATTTTCAGGGCTAGATGCAGCTAAAAATTATTATTAATTTCAAAGCTAGTGGAGCTTGGTATAGATGGCCTAATACAATGAGTACCACACATTGCTACAAGCCGAAATATTTTTTCAGAGCAAGATGCAGATAAAAATTATATTGAATTTGCAACCTGATGGAGGTTAGTATAGATGGACTAATAGAACAAATCCCACACACTGCTACAAGCCGAAATATTTTTTCAGAGCCAGATGCCGAAAAAAATTATATTGAATTTGCAACCTGATGGAGGTTAGTATAGATGGACTAATAGAACAAGTCCCACACACTGCTAGAAGCCAAAATATTTTTTAGAGCTAGATGCAGAAAAAAATTATATTGAATTTGCAACCAGATGGAGGTTAGTATAGATCGACTAATAGAACAAGTCCCACACACTGCTACAAGCCGAAATATTTTTTCAGAGCTAGATGCAGATAAAAATTATTCTGAATTTGCAACCTGCTGGAGGTTAGTATAGATGGACTAATAGAACAAGTCCCACACACTGCTACAAGCCGAAATATTTTTTCAGAGCTAGATGCAGAAAAAAATTATATTGAATTTGAAACCTGCTGGAGGTTAGTATAGATGAACTAATAGAACAAGTCCCACACACTGCTTCAAACCGAAATATTTTTTCAGAGCTAGATGCAGATAAAAATTATTTTGAATTTGCAACCTGCTGGAGGTTAGTATAGATGGACTAATAGAACAAGTCCCACACACTGCTACAAGCCGTAATATTTTTTCAGAGCTAGATTCAGAAAAAAATTATATTGAATTTGCAACCTGATGGAGGTTAGTATAGATGGACTAATAGAATGATGCTATGCCCAAAAGGTTTTACTTCACTAGGTGCAGTAAAAAAAATTGTATTCTATACACAGGTGGTGTAGCTTGCAACACAGATAGGCTTCTCCACTGACTAACACACACTGCAAGAGGACAAAAAGGATTTGCTTTGCTAGATTTAGCCAAATGCTGTGAAAAAAACTTGCACAGCACTGGCACAGACCTGCCTGGCAAAACGTGATAGGAACTGATGTAACCTAGCCCTGAAAAGGACTGCAATTACAATTAGTCTTTACTCACAACCTATCTATTTAAGAGCACAGACCTGCCTGATAAAAGTGATAGGAACTGATGTAACCTAGCCCTCAAAAGGACTGCAATTACAATTAGTCTTTACTCCCAACCTATCTATTTAAGAGCACAGACCTGCCTGATAAAAGTCATAGGAAATGATGTAACCTAGTCCTTAAAAGGACTGCAATCACAACTATTCCCTACTCCCAAGCTATCTGTAGATTTGTGCGAAAATTGGCTTCAAATTAACAAAGTTTAGCGCACACAGCAACAGCGGTGCCGTCTAACACGCAGCTGCAGCAGTGAGAAAATGGTGGCGATGGGGAAAATGGCTGGGTCTTATAGGACAAGGACATGTGACATACACTGCCAATGACACATGCCCTTGCTTGTGTGAAAAAAAGCAGTTTGCTCCGTGTGTGCGCTGCTGATAGGCTGACAGATTGCACCTCCCCACTGTAAATGCGGGAAAGAGAAAAAAAAATGGAGATCTTCATTATTTCTGCAGAGATCCATCCCCTGCCCCTCCCCCCGCCCCGCTGTACACTCAAACTGCATATTAACATTAATTTTCAGCATTACTGAGAAAAAATCCAGTTATGATTTTGGTGCACGAACAGTTATCGAACATAACCTCGAACAGCCAAATTTTTTTCAAATCGTTCGTGTTCGCCAAACGGCTCGAACACCGCCCAAAACAGCTCAAATTTGAGATTGGCGAACAGTTCGAGTCGAACACCGCTCATCTCTAATTACCACATCCATAAAAGAGCGATCTATGATCTATCAAAATATAGTATAATATTATTTAAACCATACGTAAAATGCCAGAAAAAAAAATCCAAATGCCAGATTGTGTTTTTTTAATCATTGAACTTCCATCCAAAAATACAATAAATTGCAATGAAACATTGAATTTACACCAAAATAGTATCTCTATAAACATCAACAGACATGCATAAAACAAGCGCTCACGCAAAATATTTCAACAACAGAATTGCCATTTTTCAGTTGCCACACTCCTAAAAACAAGGCGATCAAAATTTTGTATTTACCCAACAGTGGAATCAAATAAAACTACAGCACAATGTGCAAATATTATGCACTCACACACATCCACTGATGGAAAAATAATAAAGTTAAAGGTTTCATAATGTGGTGAAATAAACCAAATTTATTTTTACAATATTTGAATTATTTTTAATCACTAAAATATAAAAACAACTATACAAGTTTGGCATCATTGCAATTTTACTGACAATGGATATTACCAGATAATGGATATTACCAGATAATGCTTACTACCAGTGATCAGAGAGTGTGCTCGGCACTACTCAGCACTCGATCGAGCATCGGGGTGCTGGGGCATGCTTCGTTCTTTATCGAGTATCCCTGGTGATCGTGCACATGATTGAATGCCTGCCCCACATCTTTTGAAGCTGTTTTTAAGCCACTAAACATGCTAGGATTGCCTGCCAATCACAGGAGTGCCGTAGCCATTGTGGATACTGGCATTACTGAGATAGGTCAGCCGCATCACGTCATCCGGTCTATACAGGACCTGGTGACGCAATGTTCGCCACACTGTACCCAAAATTAGTGTAGGGAAAGCTGCTGGAGAAGAGAAAGCGATAATTACATGCCTATAGACATGGTTTATATTGTATTGCAGGCCTTGCTGCTGTAAAGCCTGTAAACAACATTCTTTTTCAGACCTACATTTATTGTATTTAATACCACTGTTAGATTTACTATTTAGTGTAGGGATAGAAAGCCACTGGAGAAGGGTAGTAGCAGCATTACAGGCCTTGATGCAGAAGAAATAACCTCCTTATCAGCATCTATTCTATTCAATACCACTGTTAGCTGTACTATTTAGTGTAGAGCTACCTGCAAGAGAAGGGCTATTAGTACATTACAGGCTTTGCTGCAGAACACAAAAAACAAAACTCCTTATCTCCATCTATTCTATTCAATACCGCTGTTAGCTGTATTTAGTGTAGGGGCTAGCTGTTGGAGAAGGGCTAATAGTGCATTACAGGCCTTGCTGCAGAAAAAAAGCAAAACTCGTTATGAGGCCTACATCTATTGTATTAAATACCACTGTTATCTGTACTATTTAGTGTAGGGATTAGTGATGGGCGAGCATGTTCGCTACTGCTTGGTGCTCGCCCGAGCATCTCACTGCTCAACATGCTCGGCGAATATTTCCAGGGTTGCTCGGAGGGAGCTCGGGACTCCTCCCTGCATCTTTGGCGCTCTTTAGAGTGCCAATGAAGATGCAGGGATTGCCTGCCACTCACTATAATGCCGTAGCCATGTTGGTTGTGGCATTACAGTAATTGGCTGGCCACACAGCGTCATCAGGTCTATATCAGAACTAGTGCTGCCATGTTAGTCACAGTCACTCTGGAATCAGACAGTGTAGGGAGGGGTGCTGCAGAGCTAGGGAGAGATTTGCTTGTTTCTAGTTAGTGTAGGTGTACCAAACTATATTAGAGACACATATCCATCTCAACAAACAGTCCTTCTGAGGACTAATCCATCTGCAGAGATATCAGGCAGGCAGTGTATATAAACAGGCAGGCAGGGTATATATCAGACTGCAGTGAATATAGCACAAGAGGCTTCATTCCTGTCCTGTCTGCTGCTGTTAGATATTCCTAGAAATAGGCCCAGGTCTCAGGGGCCAGGAATAATTTTTTTTTGGATCTTAATCCTCATTATTTGCTTAAAAAGCAATCCAGAGAACACAGTTTTTCTGCGCCATTTGCTAGTTGGCTCTACAGAATAAAGCCAGGTCTTTTCCATATTACAGCACTAAGAATCCAGGTATTTAAAACAGTGGTTTGTCCGTCACACCGATCACATATAATTGCGCTGAAAATACTGCCATTTCTGGCCTCCATTAAAAAATTTTTCAGTGTGTCAGTGAAGCAATTGACACCAGTCTGCTGTTCAAAATAGTTACCTACAGGCCAGGTATTTAAAACTGTGTTTTCACCAACACACGGATCACATATACGTTTTCAGAAAATACTGCCATTTCTAACCTCCATTAAAAATTTGTTTCAGTGTGTCAGTGAAGCAATTGACACCAGATTGCTGTTCAAAAAGTTTCCTACAGGCCAGATATTTAAAACTGTGTTTTCTCCGTCACACGGATCACATATACGTTTTCAGAAAATACTGCCATTTCTGGCCTCCATTAAATTTTTTTTTCAGTGTGTCAGCAAAGTTTTTGACACCGGTTTGCTGTTCAAAATAGTTACCTACAGGCCAGGTATTTAAAACTGTGTTTCCTCCGTCACACGTATCACATATACGTTTTCAGAAAATACTGCCATTTCTGACATCCATTAATAATTTGTTTCAGTGTGTCAGTGAAGCAATTGACACAAGTTTCCTGTTCAAAATAGTTACCTACAGGCCAGGTATTTAAAACTGTGGTTTGTCCATCACACGGATCACATATAATTTAGCTCCAAATTCAGTCATTTGTAGTGAGCGTGGAAGATATTGTCTTCCATTTAAAATAGGCAAGGAACGTGGCAAGGGACGGGGAACTGGACGTGATGGTGATGATGGTACATGCAGAGGCCGAGTCCATGAGCAAGCTGAAATTGTGCCACAACAAACACCCATATTTTCTCGCTCGACCTTCCTGTCCCAATTAATAGGGGACCGCAGAACACTACTATTGAACACAGAGCAGTGTGAAAAGGTTATTGATTGGATAGCAGATAATGCTTCCAGTCACTTAGCCACCACCACCAACACCACCTTGTCTTCCACACGGTCAAGTCTCAGTAGCTGTGAGTCTGGACCACATATTCCTCACCCTGAACCTCCTTCCTCCCACCATGCCGAGTGCCCAGAGACAACTGATCCCACACTTGGACAATCCGAAGAGCTGTTGACTTTTCCATTTATAGATTCGGGCCTCTCGCCAGGTCCACTTGAAGTGGGGCAAGAGGAGATCGTGTGGCACCCCAGGAGTCCAGTTGCCACAGTGGCATTGCCTCCCTCACAAGGTGTGATGCCATGCCAGGAAGCAAGGAGGGGTCCCCAAATCAGGTTTACTAGCATACAACACTTTCCTGGCTCCAGACCAGCAAGGGGAGCTCCTCCCCTTAGCAACTGGGATCTGGAGGTGAGGTTAGTTAGTGTGAGGAGAGCAGAGAAGATGCCTGGAGGCTCAGCAGCACATAGGGCCCAGCACCGCCACAAGGGAGCGACACTCCAGGAAGGCCCAAGCTGCCTGCCATATGGGTGAGCACAAAGACGTTTTACTCAGGGACGAGGGCCGCAGAATAGCTATACGCAGCAGGGCCAAAGAGGTAGCGCAAAGGGAAGGCCTACAACTCCACCTGGCTAGGTGGATCCACCAACTTGCTTCCAGGCCGCCCGGACCTCTGCTACCAGCTAGTACCCGTGCCCTGGTCTGCCTAACCACCGCAAGTAAAGATAAGAGGAAACTGCTATTAGGTTGTGGACTAATTATTAACTGCGCCATCCTCTGCACTACACTGCACCACGAGTGCTACTTCCATAACAGCAACATCTACACTGCCCTGGAGCTAAGCTCTACCTGTGGAGAACTAAATCAACTCTGCTGCATTAACAACAGCTCCAGAGGACCTGCTCCGCAGCGGCGGCTCCCTTTAGCCGCATACAACAGGTGGCGTCACGAACTGTATATAAAAACATTAAATCCCCTGTAAATACCTCCTTCTTATTGACCGCCCTGGGTCACGGACCGGGTCACCGCCGCTGTGACATCTCCCCTAGCAACGACCGGCCCGGCACCGAATACCCCACGGCCCATGGGGCGCGCCAATCGCATGTAGCGATGCCCAAATATTTGAGCAGACACGGTCACACGAAGGCGACAGTGGGAAATTGTCACAAGAGGTGGACGATGATGAGACACAATTGCCAGAAAGTCATGAGGAGGACCAGAGTGTGGAAGTGGAAGTGGTGGATGATATAGTAACTGACCCAACTTGGCAGGAGTACATGCAGAGCGAGGACAGCAGCACACAGGGGGAGGGAGGAAGAGCACCCCAACAGACAGAAAGAGGCGGTGTGGTGGCCACAGAAAGAAGGCAGGCAGCCATTCCCCGTAACACTAACACGAAGTACAACTGTTAGCTCTTCCCGAGTCTGGTTGTGTTTTAAAGACTCTGCCGATAACCTCAAAAGGCCATTTGCACCACTTGTCAGGCCAGCATCAACAGGGGTGGCAAAACGACCAGCCTGACCACTACCAGCATGATCAGGGACATGGCAGCAAAGCACCCAACTTTGTGGACCAAACCCCAGGGTCATGGAGCAGTGTCTGCGGGTGGCACCACTGCTTCTTCCGCTGGTGTGCATGCAAGCCAATCCCCTGTCCATGGTGCATGCGAAGATGCCTCCTGCCCTTCACCTGTCATTGCACACTCTCAAGTAGCAGCATCAAGAAGCTTGTCCACGTCCTTGTCCCAGCACAGCGCTCAGTTGTCCATACTCCAATCCTTGGAACGCAAGCGCAAATATGCAGCCAATGCCTCACAGGCCCACGCTACTAAATTCCCACATTTCACATCTGTTTGCACTCGAAATGTTGCCTTTTAGGCTCGTGAAGCATTCCGCAACCAGATGGCGGCGGCCGTCCCTTGGTACTCGGTCTCCAGCCGCCACTATTTCTCCTGGTGTGCCGTCCTCGCATTACACAAGGACGTGTACCAAAATATTAGCTGCGCCCTCAAGAACGCAGTTACCGGGAAAGTCCACCTAACCATGGACACGTGGACAAGTGCTTGTGGGAAGGGACGGTACATCTCGCTGATGGCATACTGGGTTAACATAGTGGAAACCAGGACCCAGTCGGACCTTGGGACGGAACACGTCCTCCCGATACCAAAGATTGCGGGCCCTAGGTCAATCAGGGTTGCCCCCATGGTCTACATCCTCCTCAGCCTCCTCTTCCTCTTCAGCCTCCATCTCCGAAATGACCACATCAGTCACAAGCTGGAAGCACTGCAGCACTGCCTCGGCCAAGCGGCAACGGGATGTGCTGAAGCTAATATGCTTATGTGACAATCCGCACAATGCTTTAGAGTTGTGGACCGCTCTGAAAGAGCAGGCTGATCTGTGGCTCACAACGCTAAACCTACAGCCAGGCATGGTCGTGTGTGACAATGGCCGGAACCTGGTGGCGGCTCTGAGGCGAGGCGAGATCACACATGTATGATGCCTGGCCCATGTGCTTAACATCATGGTTCAGTGGTTTCTCAAATCCTACCCGGTGCTGCCAGGTCTGCTTGTCAAAGTAAGCCGCCTGTGTGCCCATTTTAGAAAGTCACCTACAGCTTCCACCGCCCTTGTCGTGTTTCAGCACCGTTTGCAGCTTCCAGCTCACAGACTGGTATGTGATGTCCCCACGCGTTGGAACTCTACACTGCAGATGTTGTGAAGGATTTTTGAGCAGGAGAGGGCAGTTGTTGAGTACCAGCATCAACAAGGCCGTCGGTAATCAGTTCAGACTCCACACATAAGACCTTAGGAGTGGACATGGATGTCAGACATATGTACCATCCTCCAAAACTTTGAGGACTCCACCAAAATGGTGAGGGGTGATGACGCCATAATTAGCATCACCATCCCACTTTTCTGTCTTCTGAAACGCTCTCTGTTCACAATCAAAGAGGATGCATTGCAGGCAGAGCACGATGAGATGGAGCAAGGAACCATATAGGGTGATTACACACAGCCCAGCTTCATCTCATCCCAACTTGAATTGGGTGACAATGAGGAAGCGGTGGAGGAAGGATAACAAGAGCTAGTTTCATGCGCTATAGACAGTATTACCTGTACAACTGTCAGGACAGAAAGAAGGAGGAGAGCATGGTTAGCCATCCTCTTGGTGAGGACACGGAAGTCTTGTCTGTTAGCTGTCTGGCACGCATGGCTGAGTTTATGTTACGCTGCCTTTCCCATGACCCTCGCGTTCTCCAAATTTTGGGTGACAGTCATGAGTCATTGTTTGGTGACACTTCTAGACCCACGTTACAAGGAGATCTTTATATCTCTTATTCCTGAGGCGGACAGGTCTACAAAAGTGTGGCAGTACCAGAAGGCCCTTGTTGCGCAACTATTAAAAAATTCCCATCTGAAAAAGCTGGCTGCAAAGGTCACAGTTCGTTGGACAGCAAAGGAGTACAGGCGAGAGAGACAACAATGCAATCCAGCAGAGTCAGGGGAACACTGTCAAAGTTCTGGGACAGTTTTCTCAGACCTTCCCGTCACACAGGCCCTGAGGTGCGGAGTACTCTCGCAAGGAGTGCAAAGTTTGGGAAGATGCTGAGATAGTACCTTGCCAATTGTACCAAAGTCCTCTGTGATTCCTCTGTGCCTTATAATTATTGGGTATCCAAGCTAGATACGTGGAATTAACTGGCCCTCTATGCCTTGGAGGTCCAGGGCTGCCCTGCCGCTAGCGTTTTATCAGAGTGGGTTTTTAGTGCCACTGGTGGAATTATAACTGATAAGCGCATCGGCCTGTCAGCTGAAAATGATGACAGGCTGACTCTTATAAAAATGAACAAGGGCTGGATTGGGCCAGACTTATCAACACCACCGAAAGATAGCAGCGTGACATAAACTCAAATCCAGTGGTTTTTTTGGGGAGGTGTATTCCCATGCACCTCTTCACACCCACGCATGGGTATGCGCTTCCTGATTTTGGCTATTTGCTCTTGTCCTCCTCCTTCTCCTCATCCTCATCCTCCATCACCATATTACCAAGGTGACC
Source organism: Phyllobates terribilis (assembly GCF_046119375.1). NCBI lineage: Eukaryota > Metazoa > Chordata > Amphibia > Anura > Dendrobatidae > Phyllobates > Phyllobates terribilis. The sequence goes on from NW_027362761.1 coordinate 292,457,713, forward strand.
ATGGTCTGTGATGCAACACCACATCATTTTTTTAAAGGGTGTTTATGATGCCCATAAGTCTCTTCCAAGGGGAATTGGAGTGCCTCCCAATTTTTGGCAGCCCTTGCATCCACTGCATAGGCCAACACTATGGGAGACCCTCTCCTTTCTAATGGGAATTTGTCGTTACGGTGGCCCTGCTCTATGTGTCTTTAAATTTTTAGTGGCGTTTTTCCTAAATTTGGTCAGCTGTTAGACTCACTGCATACCCTATAACTGTATAGCAGACCCTCTCCTTTCTAATGGGAATTTATCGTTACTGTGGCCCTGCTCTATGTGTCTTTAAATTCTTAGTGGAGTTTTTCCTAAATTTGTTCAGCTGTTATACTCACTGCAAAGCCTATAACTGTATAGCAGACCCTCTCCTTTCTAATAGGAACATGTCGTACGCGTTACTGTGGCCCTGCTCTGTGTCTTTTAATTGTTAGTGTGGTTTTTCTCAAATTTTGGTAGCCCTTGCAGTCACAGCATGGACATTACCACTATAGGAGACCCGTTCTTTTATAATGGGGACATTTTTTTAACTGAGACCCTCCTCTATGTCTCTTCTAGTGTTGAGCCACCCCCGTAGTGTTCGAGTTCGGTTCGGTTCGTCGAACACCCGTGTGTTCGCCGAACTGTTCGTCGAACTGTTCGTCGAACACCTTCGAATACCCTTAAAACCAATGGCAGGCAAACAAAAACACATAGAAACACATAGAAAACACCTTCAAAGATGTCCAAAAGCTGACAAACTGCCCAGAAGACACAACTAACACATGGAAAAGTGACAAGTACATATAGTCATGCGAAAAGAAAAGAGGTGGAGGAGTAAAAGGAGGGGGAGACACAGATATAGGCATGTCATGCCCTTCTAAAATCCAAAAAGTGATAAGCCGACACGGCCAGTCCGTTCCTGCCTGTGCCACCTCTGTGTCGCCGGGTTTGTACCAGAGCCGCGGTGGACCCTGACGGCCAGCCCCCCTATCCCAATACTGGTGCCTGTCCGCCGGTGGGTCGAGGCCCCCCACGGTGGGGGGGGAGTAACATCTGCAGAAGAAAGACCATCTTCCAGCCAAACTAAGATGTCGACTTCTTTTCGTGGACAATGTGTTACGATCCCATTCTTACGGACACGCCCATCGCTACAAATTCTAGATGAGGCACAAAAACAGCAGGTGCTTCAACGGATATCAAGTGCTCCTTCAAGTGGGCTCTCCATCACCTCAATTTCAACATCACAAATACTCCAGTCCTCAGAGGTGTCACCCCAATCGCACTTGCTTCCTCACAGCTCCCAAGTCTCCAGCTGCCCGTCTGAGTATGGGGTAACACAGATGGCTGAGTCTGCCCAGCTGTTTACTCATACTATAGCCTGGGAAACGGAGGTCTGCTCCAGAGCTTCTGTTAATCCAGATGAGGAAATGATCTGATCCGATGCCCAGAATCTTTATAAGTTGGATCCAGGACCAGATGAAGAAGGTTCTGAGCATAATGTAGACCCTTGTTCCCAAACTGTAACTCCTGTTGGTGGAGACAATGATGAAGACGATGATGAGACTCAAATACCTGATTGGAGCGACAACTTGACTTTTCGGTCAGGGCAGGAAGAGGTTGGCTCTGAGGGCGACGGGTGTGATAACACACAGGGTGATGATGACGAGGTTGGAGATCCCACTTACTGTCAACCCACAGTCAGACAGTCGATGAGGTCAGCAGAGGAGGTGGAGGAGGATGTGACTAGCCCTGGGGATGGGGATGACTCGGTACCCGGGCATTTGCCTGGCCTTGGGGATGTCGCGGTGGTCGGCTCCCTGGCCCGTACCCTGGGGTCTCTCTTTAAAAGGGTGGATAATTGTTAATTTTATAAGAGTTCATGACGCCACCTGTGGTATCTGGTGACAAGCACCAGCGCTGCAGCAGTCCACTGAGACCGGTGACAAGGCAGCTCGATGGTATAGCTCCCCACAGGTGGAGCTAGGTCTCAGAGCAGCGTATGCAGGGGGAATGCAGGACAGGCGAGACCCAGCTGGGTCAGAGCAAGAACGGGAACGGACACGGTAGTCACTTCAGTACCTTTTACTGGTGGAAATTCAGGCACATCCCGGAGCACTGTAGGGTGAAGGGTGCATATCAGGATCCTCCCCAATGAGCGGGTGTAGGGCCTCCTGTTTCTTGCCTCTGCGTAGTAAGTTTCTGACCTGCCTGGAGCTAGGCCTAACTTTTTCTCTGTCCTGCGCTGGCTGACCTTGTGGTAGGGCCTTCTCTTGGAGTTCACGCTCCCAGTATGCGGGGCCTAAGCGTCTCCTGGCTCTGTTACATATCAGCACCTTAGCGATCCTGAGACTTGTAGTTCTCCAGGGATTCCGGTTATGCCTTACTTGGTCATAGAGATACCGGTCAGCTCGGATCCTGTGTCCGGTAAATGCTTCGGGGTGTGCTGGTTAAGCTCCTCTGCCCCTTATGTACTAACTCGCCACTCGCCTTCGGCCTACTCGGGCCCTCACTAGGCTATACACACTAACGGCAGCTTGACACGCTTCACTGATCTTACGGCACCGGCACACCTTAAGCTCTATCTGGGCTCCCTGAATCTAGCAAGCAGGAGCCTCGTGCTCCACTGCTGAACTATTAACTGCGTTCTCTAGACTAGACTGAGCTCCACTGCAGACTGACCTCTCTTAGGCTTCTCTACTGCAGGAACTCTTCAGAGGAACTGAACTGCCTAGCTCCACCTTCCCAATTTATATCCCTAACGGGCTCCCTCTGCTGGTCTGAGGTGGAAGGTGGAGATGTGTGAATGTTTATGGGGGCCTCTTGTGGAGGATTCCATCAATGCACTCTTGTAGGATCTGTGATACCAAGCGCAGCGGGGCATCACAGATGCTATTGACGACGAGGTTAGGTTGCACCTTCCTGAACAGAGACGGAGTACTGGAAGCACGTCAACAACTGCATCCTCAACCACAACTCTGCCTCTGACCACAAGTCGTAGTGGCTCTTCAGGTCACATGGGCTCTAAGCCTTGCATAGCCTGGGCATTTATTCAGATCGATAAGGATGACCCAACTCGTGTTATCTGTAATATTTGTCAGCAAAAGCTAAGTAGAGGCCAAAAAATACATAGTTTGAGTACTTCATGCATGTACCGTCACATGGATATGAAGCATAAGTTGCAGTGGGAAGCTCACTGTGCTACAATTCGGCCTAGCCGGCCGGGCCAACCACCATCTGCCCCATCTTGTGCATCCGCAGCCTCTTCATCCTCTGTGACTGGGGGGACAGCAGTCACACATGTTTTTGGACGCAGATCTGCCATCTCTTTACCCGCAACAGCCAGTGTGATTGGCAGGTCGTCAGTTCATTGGGAAGTGGAAACACCTGCTAGTGTTGAGCGCTCTCCGACATCGAGAGCACCACCTTTGGATCAAGGCAACCTAACATGTCCGCCTGCATCTTCCTCACAGACCGGCAGTTGCCGGGGACACCCTACTCAACACCGTCTAAGCACAACAGCCAGCCCTCGGTCCCTCAGATGTGGAAAAGTAAAAGACCATTTCCTCCTAGCCATGAGAAAGCTAAGAGGTTGAATTTCACCATCTGCAAGCTGTTGGCTACAGAAATGCTGCCTTTCCACCTGGAGGACACAGAGGATTTTCAAGACCTTATGTCCGTCACAGTGCCCCAGTACCAGATGCCCAGTCGGCACTACTTCTCAAAGAAAGGTGTGCCTGCGCTCCACTAGCATGTCGCACACAACATCACCGCTTCATTGAGAAACTCTGTGTGTGACAGGGTGCACTTCACCACAGACACTTGGACGAGAAGGCATGGACAGGAGCGTTACATGTCGCTGACTGGGCACTGGGTAACTATGGTGACAGCAGGACAAGGGGCTGCTGTCCAAGTCTTACCATCCCCACGAGTTGTGTGTTAATCCTCTTTATCTCGAACTTCCTCCACTGCTTCTGCCTCCTCAACCTCCTCTCGGTCCTCCACCTGCACCCAAAGCTTGTCTGGTAATGCCACCTGCTTTCTAACTGCGCAGAAGGAATCCTGCACACCTCCTTACTATGCTGGCAGCAGGGCTCAACGCATCAGTGTTTACTTTAAAATGTCTGGGAAATGTGAGTCACACAGCTGAGGAGTTTTGGTCAGTTCTGGAGACCCAGTTTCATGAAAGGTTGTCTCCACTGGACCTGCAACCAGGGAAGGCCATGTGCGACAATGCTGCAAACCTGGGTGCGGCACTTCGCCGGGGCAATGTCACACACGTGCCTTGTATGGCTCACGTGTTGAACCTGGTTGTCCAGAAATTTTTAGCCCACTATCCCGGACTAGATGGCCTTCTGCAGAGTGCACGGTAGCTGTGTGCTCACTTCCGCCGTTCGCATCCCGCAGTTCAACGACTTACATCTCTACAGAAGTCGTTGGGCCTGCCAGTTCACCGGCTGAAATGCGATGTGCCGACACGGTGGAATTCAACTCTGCACATGTTGCAGCGACTGTGGCAGCACCGACAAGCCCTGGTGCAATACGTTCTGACGTATAGCCTGGGCCAACGAGATCCAGAGGTGGGGCAAATCACGCTGGAGGAGTGGTCTCAGATCAGGGACCTATGCACCCTTCTGCACAGTCTTGAAATGGCGACGAAGATGTTTAGTGCTGACGATGCCATTATCAGCATGACTATTACGGTGATTTACATGCTGGAGCACATGTTAAACAGAATTCGGAGTCAGGTGGTGGGACAAGAGGAGGTGGAGGAAGTAGAGGAGGAGTCGTATGCGGAAGGGATAACATCTCCAAGGTCCAGACGGTTGGCAGCACCAAGGCGGCAGGCATGGGAGGGTGGGGGAGAGGGATTAACCAGGGCGCATGGTAGCAGCCAAACTGTTGAGGAAGGTGCAGGACCCGAGGAAGAAGTGGAGGACGAACTGGCAATGGGCATGGAAGACTCATCAGAAGAGGGAGACCTTGATCACATTTCTGTTGTGCGAGGTTGGAGGGAGAGGGCAGAGGAAGGAAGCATGATTCTTACCTCGCTACCAACACAACAAGGACTTGGTCCTTCTGGATGCGCAAGACACATGATTGCCTTCTTGCTGCACTACCTGCAACATGACCCCCGGATTGTCAGAATTCGAAGTAATCCCGACTACTGGGTTGCCACACTCTTAGATCCCCGGTACAAAAGTATATTTGCCGAAATAATTCCTGCCATAAAAAGGTATTGACGAATGCAGGAGTATCTGTTGCAGAATCTTACATTTGCTTTTCCACAAAACACCAGTGGTGCACGTAGTGAATCTCACAGTTCTAACTTGCCAACGGTGGGACTGTCGAGTCTTCATCACTCAAACAGTAACAGTAACACAGTATCTGCTAGTAACAGCAATTTTGTGGAATCGTTTCACCACTTTTTTAGACCATCCTTTGCAAGGCCACAGGAGACAAGAAGTCTGACACATAGTCAATGCCTAGAGAGGATGGTACAGGAGAATCTCCAAGTGAACATCGAAGCCATGACTGTGTCACTGGACCCTTGCTCATTTTGGTATTCCAATCTTGAAAAATCGCCGGAGCTCGCCACTCACGCCTTGGAGATCTTGTCATGCCATGCAGCCAGCGTTCTCTCTGAACGTGTGTCCAGCGCTGCTGGTGGTGTGCTGACAGATAAGCGCACGCGGCTGTCCACTGAGAATGTAGACAGACTCACGTTCATAAAGATGATCAAATCATGGATTCGCATGGACATTTCTACCCCTGTGTCATCCTTGGGAGACTAAAAGCTTGGGGATTTGGTAAAATCACCTCACCAACCGTTTTAAGCAACAGTGGGGCAATTGATGCCACTTAACCCTAGAACGCATGACCATAAAAATCTACACTTTCACATACCTGGGGCCCTTTAGCCCCGTGTGCAAATAACATGGAATAACTCAAACTCAAATGACAAACAACTATATACATGAAGAATACCTAGAGTTTCAAAATTCTAACTAAAGCAATCTTGCAGAAAATAGAAAACAATTAACTGGGCGGGCCTGCAAGGCCACAGGTATGCGTTCTAGGGTTAAGTGGTGTCTGTGCCACAATTTTGGGAGTCCCCTTGCTGTGTCTTACGTGATGTTGGCATCGTCAATTCCAGGTGGGTTGGGTCGCACCCCCCCCTTTTAACTGTAAGAAGCTACATACACTATGGCTTGGGGTAACACAGATGGTTGAGTCTGAAGAGCTGTTTACTCAGAGGTCTGCTCCAAATCTTCAGTGTCTGCTAGTCAGCGTAGAATTTTTAACTGCATCTAGCCTAGGCAATACTTTGGGCGTAGTAGCCCAGCTGCGAAGCAAGCTGCACCGCCTGTGTATCTAATAAGAGTTTTTAAATTAATCTAGCCTAGGCAGACTGTGGGGACCCCCAACCAAACCCAGATGCTCAGCCCCCCTACCGCCCCCCTTTCATGGACAACCCAATAATGTAACTCTTACAACTGGATGGGTGAGGATCGGTCACAGCTTTATTAACTCTTTATACTCATTCCATTAGAAAGGCATTTTATTTCTAAAATAATTCAGCTTGTTGCAGCATGCCCTGGGTCCCCACTCCGGCAAGTTGGCCAACAAGTGTAACTCTCCAACATGTCCTTTCTATTTCCAGGCCAAGGAGGATCCAGCGTACTCGTATGCAGGACTCTGACCCCCACCCATCACTCTTAACGCTTTTTCCACTCCGTCCTGGAGTCCTGACAGGAATATGTCCAGTCCAATATCTATTAAGTGAACACCGCCGGGCCGTATGAGGCCTGCTTTATCTCCTTCCAGTTGTCGGTGTCGTATCACTACACCGCCTCTGTCTCTTCTAAATTTTGCCATCCGAATATTTATTACCCGCCTTGTCCTTTCGATGGCCGTGATGTCTCGCGCACCTTGCCATACCGCTATCGGCACAATCTCTGACCATAATATAGCTAATTTTGTGAAAAATTCTCTGAAGCGCTCAGTGTCTAGTTTCATTATTGCCATTAGTTATGCGCTCTTGTGATGACCTAGGTTGTTTCCCCCGGCCTGTATAACCAAGATGACCGGACCTCTTGCCTCTCTCCCTACCTTGATTACCTCCTTTAGTACCTGTGGCCATAGCAGGCCTCTAATACCTCTCCAGTTGAAATATGTGTTATGAAACTCTAATTTCCTCCCGCCTGGGCGGACTTTCGCCCTTTTTTGTGCCCAATATATATACGAGTGGCCTATCACTCACACTGTTGGCTTAGCGTCACCTGTAAAAGAAACAAACCACGTTAGGATAACAAGTCCGGTCTTATGTATCTCGCCAAACATGTGGATCGCCATCTCCCTATCCTCTGAACTTCCGTTTCTGACAGTCCTGCTCTTGCTGCTTCCGTGGCCGCACCTATGCGGAATGAGTGTGTCCCGTAATCTTTGGGGTGGTTCCCTGCCGATGTTATGCATTTATTAAATATAGCTTGGAACAGGTATCTTGATAATGGCGTTCCATCAATGTGTGATAGGAAGAAATTATTTTGTGATTTGATGGTTAGATATGTTTTTACTATTGTTACCCGACTCAGTGTACCGTTTGTGGGTTGTAGAAGTACCCAAGTACCCCTGCCCGCTGGAACCGTGTTCGATTGGTGTATGCGTACACGTATTGCATTATTGGCTATGACTACTTCCTGGTGTAATAAGCGTCCACTCGTGGTAATTTTGGATTGAGGGACTAATTCGCTTATACATAGTGCCCCGAAGAAGGCGATCACAAATGCAGTAGACATTAGTGTTGCTTCAAATTGTGAGTGTCATGTTAATGGTGTTAGGGATAAGATGTGAGAAATCAGTTTTAGTGACACGGGACGGGACGTCTACATTCCTGACTTGGCTGACCCCTTTTCCACCCTTTTATGGATTGTCTGATGATGAATCTTTGTCACATCTCCCCAATTCAGTAGTTGGAAGTGAAATGCTACTCCGGTCAGACACCACTGCGCTGACGCCCCTGATATGCCCCTCATCATTAGCTGGTGGAGAAATTCTATGGTGACTTGTGATCTGGCTTGTTCACATTGGTCAACCCGTCTGCCTGCTACTAGTCGTGTCCACTCTTCCCATGCCTTACCGTATGCTTGCCACGTTGACAGGGCAACTGACGCTCTGACTAATGGCATCAACTATTCGCCACTAGATCCCATAGGGAGGGTGGGCAACTGTTGCCCGATGGGTGGGCGTTGTGGAAGAGCTCTGTGAAAATCTGCCAATTGAATTGTTATAAAGCGTTAGCAGCAGCTTTATACCCCTCAGCATCGTGGCTAGCGCGGACCCATACATTGTGTTTTAGGCAAAGGAATACTAGCCTGCGTAGTAGGCCTAGCACTGGGAGAGACGATGATGCCATCTTATTAATGCAGTGCGCTAGGCTGTTGTTTTGTGTTATGAAGCGTATATTTTTGTTAGCCAGGCGCGCGCCCCATATTTCTATTGCTACCACTATTGGGAAAAATTATTTTCAGGGCTGGATGCAGCTAAAAATTATTATTAATTTCAAAGCTGGTGGAGCTTGATATAGATGGCCTAATACAATGAGTCCCACACACTGCTAGAAGCCCAAATATTTTTTCAGAGGTAGATGCAGATAAAAATTATTTTTAATTTGCAACCTGATGGAGGTCAGTATAGATGGACTAATAGAGAAAGTCCCACACACTGCTAGAAGGCCAAATATTTTTTCAGAGCTAGATGCAGATAAAAATTGTATTCAATTTGCAACCTGATGGAGGTCAGTATAGATGGACTAATAGAACAAGTCCCACACACAGCTAGAAGCCCAAATATTTTTTCAGAGGTACTGTAGATGCAGATAAAAATTATTTTTAATTTGCAACCTGATGGAGGTCAGTATACATGGACTAATACAACAAGTCCCACACACAGCTAGAAGCCCAATATTTTTTCAGAGCTAGATGCAGACAAAAAATTATTTTGAATTTGCAACCTGATGGAGGTCAGTATAGATGGACTAATAGAGAAAGTCCCACACACTACTAGAAGGCCCAATATTTTTTCAGAGGTAGATGCAGAAAAAAATATATTCAGTTTGCAACCTGATGGAGGTCAGTATAGATGGACTAATACAACAAGTCCCACACACAGCTAGAAGCCCAATATTTTTTCAGAGGTAGATGCAGAAAAAAATATATTCAGTTTGCAACCTGATGGAGGTCTGTATAGATGGATTAATAGAACAAGTCCCACACACAGCTAGAAGTCCAATATTTTTTCAGAGGTAGATGCAGAAAAAAATATTTTCAGTTTGCAACCTGATGGAGGTCTGTATAGATGGATTAATAGAACAAGTCCCACACACAGCTAGAAGCCCAATATTTTTTCAGAGGTAGATGCAGAAAAAAATATATTCAGTTTGCAACCTGATGGAGGTCAGTATAGATGGACTAATACAACAAGTCCCACACACAGCAAGAAGCCCAATATTTTTTCAGAGCTAGATGCAGACAAAAAATTATTTTGAATTTGCAACCTGATGGAGGTCAGTATAGATGGACTAATAGAGAAAGTCCCACACACTGCTAGAAGGCCAAATATTTTTTCAGAGCTAGATGCAGAAAAAAATTATATTCAGTTTGCAACCTGATGGAGGTCAGTATAGATGGACTAATAGAGAAAGTCCCACACACTGCTAGAAGGCCACATATTTTTTCAGAGGTAGATGCAGAAAAAAATATATTCAGTTTGCAACCTGATGGAGGTCTGTATAGATGGATTAATAGAACAAGTCCCACACACAGCTAGAAGCCCAATATTTTTTCAGAGCTAGATGCAGACAAAAAATTATTTTGAATTTGCAACCTGATGGAGGTCAGTATAGATGGACTAATAGAGAAAGTCCCACACACTGCTAGAAGGCCAAATATTTTTTCAGAGCTAGATGCAGATAAAAATTATATTCAATTTGTAACCTGATGGAGGTCAGTATAGATGGACTAATAGAACAAGTCCCACACACAAATAGAAGCCCAAATATTTTTTCAGAGGTACTGTAGATGCAGATAAAAATTATTTTTAATTTGCAACCTGATGGAGGTCAGTATAGATGGACTAATACAACAAGTCCCACACACAGCTAGAAGCCCAATATTTTTTCAGAGGCAGATGCAGAAAAAAATATATTCAGTTTCCAACCTGATGGAGGTCTGCATAGATGGATTAATAGAACAAGTCCCACACAGAGCTAGAAGCCCAATATTTTTTCAGAGGTAGATGCAGAAAAAAATATATTCAGTTTGCAACCTGATGGAGGTCAGTATAGATGGACTAATACAACAAGTCCCACACACAGCTAGAAGCCCAATATTTTTTCAGAGGTAGATGCAGAAAAAAATATATTCAGTTTGCAACCTGATGGAGGTCTGTATAGATGGATTAATAGAACAAGTCCCACACACAGCTAGAAGCCCAAATATTTTTTCAGAGGTAGATGCAGATAAAAATTATTTTTAATTTGCAACCTGATGGAGGTCAGTATAGATGGACTAATAGAGAAAGTCCCACACACTGCTAGAAGGCCAAATATTTTTTCAGAGCTAGATGCAGATAAAAATTATATTCAATTTGCAACCTGATGGAGGTCAGTATAGATGGACTAATAGAACAAGTCCCACACACAGCTAGAAGCCCAAATATTTTTTCAGAGGTACTGTAGATGCAGATAAAAATTATTTTTAATTTGCAACCTGATGGAGGTCAGTATAGATGGACTAATACAACAAGTCCCACACACAGCTAGAAGCCCAATATTTTTTCAGAGGTAGATGCAGAAAAAAATATATTCAGTTTGCAACCTGATGGAGGTCTGTATAGATGGATTAATAGAACAAGTCCCACACACAGCTAGAAGCCCAATATTTTTTCAGAGGTAGATGCAGAAAAAAATATATTCAGTTTGCAACCTGATGGAGGTCAGTATAGATGGACGAATACAACAAGTCCCACACACAGCTAGAAGCCCAAATATTTTTTCAGAGGTACTGTAGATGCAGATAAAAATTATTTTTAATTTGCAACCTGATGGAGGTCAGTATAGATGGACTAATACAACAAGTCCCACACACAGCTAGAAGCCCAATATTTTTTCAGAGGTAGATGCAGAAAAAAATATATTCAGTTTGCAACCTGATGGAGGTCTGTATAGATGGATTAATAGAACAAGTCCCACACACAGCTAGAAGCCCAATATTTTTTCAGAGGTAGATGTAGAAAAAAATTATATTCAATTTGCAACCTGATGGAGGTCAGTATAGATGGACTAATAGAATGATGCTATGCCCAAAAGATTTTACTTCACTAGGTGCAGTAAAAAAATTGGTATTCTATACACAGGTGGTATATCTTGCAACACAGATAGGCTACTCCACTGACTAACACACTCTGCAATAGGCCAAAAAGGATTGGCTTTGCTAGATTCAGCCAAATGCTGTGAAAAAAACTTGCACAGCACTGGCACAGACCTGCCTGGCAAAAACTGATAGGAACTGATGTAACCTAGTCCTGAAAAGGACTCCAATTACAATTAGTCTTTACTCCCACAACCTATCTATTTAAGAGCACAGACCTGCCTGATAAAAGTCATAGGAAATGCTGTAACCTAGTCCTTAAAAGGACTGCAATCACAACTATTCCCTACTCCCAAGCTATCTGTAGATTTATGCGAAAATTGGCTTGAAATTAATAAGGTATAGCGCACACAGCAACAGCGGTGCCGTCTAACACGCAGCTGCAGCAGTGAGAAAATGGTGGCGACGGGGAAAATGGCTTGGTCTTATAGGGCAAGGACATGTGACATACACTGCCAATGACACATGCCCTTGCTTGTGTGAAAAAAAGCACTTCGCTCCGTGTGTGCGCTGCTGATAGGCTGACAGATTGCACCTCCCCACTGTAAATGCGGGAAAGAGAAAAAAAAAATGGAGATCTTCATTGTTCCTGCAGAGATCCATCCCCTGCCCCTCCCCCCACCCCGCTATACACTCAAACTGCGTATTAACATTAATTTTCATCATTACTGAGAAAAAATCCAGTTATGATTTTGGTGCACGAACAGTTATCGAACATAACCTCGAACAGCCGAATTTTTCTCAAATTGTTCGTGTTCGCCGAACGGCTCGAACACCGCCCAAAACAGCTCGAATTTGAGATTGGTGAACAGTTCGAGTAGAACAACGCTCATCTCTAGTCTCTTCAAAGGGGTATTGGGCTGTGTCCGAATTTTTGGCAGTCCTTGTAGTCAGTGCATGCGCAATAACAGTATAGGAGACCCACTCATTAATAATGGGAACAACAAAGCATAGCCATCTGATGGCTTTTTAAAAATAGCGAGGGCCGACTGCTGGCCTTTTAAGAATAGTAAGGGCCGCCTGATGGCCGTATAAAAATAGGCTTTATGACTTTCAGTGTCCCTCCATCATAAATGAAGCAGGATGTGTTTGATGATGTGTCACACACCACATTGCCAGATAAGGTTGTAAAATGTTAAAATGATATTTCCCGGTGAATGCATTTGTCTTAAAAAATAACGTAAGAAAAAACAAAACAGTAGGATCTTTCTTTAGTATAAAAAACAGAGTCGAAAATATAACCTCAATGTAATCACATTGTTTATCTCCTGCGCCTCCTCCTTCATCTCCGAATTGACCACATCAGTCACAAGCTGAAAGCACTGCAGCACTGCCTTGGCCAAGCGGCAACAGGCTGTGCTGAAGATAACATGTTAAATGCTTAGGTGACAAACCGCCCATAGCTGCACAGCTGTTGAAAGCTGTAACACAGCAGCCTGATCTGTGGCTCTCACCACTGAACATACAGCCAGGAATGGTCGTCTGTGACAATGGGCAGAACCTGGTGATGGAGAAATGACAGCCGGAGTAGATACGGTTTCCCTCTATGCCAAAGAATATGGCTGTGGTGAAACACAACTCCCACTGAGAAGCTGTTTCAGATTGATAAACATTGTGCCTACCAGAGGATTTGATTCTGAGGGCTCACCTTTCTCCCCCACTCAAGAGCCCCATAGCAGCTGCAAAGTTAGCGCAATCATGAACTCTCTTGAGGTAGAAGCCAGGGCACACCAGAGGATTCTCAAGTGTGACCGTCCAACTCTGCTGAAAAGCAGTCCTGGCTAAGAAAAGTGTGTGGGAAGGTTCCCGGACACTCTATATTTTTACTGAGGTGGAAACCAATGCAAACACGGGGAGAACATACAAAGTCCTTGCAGATGTTGTCCTTGCTGGGACTTGAACCCAGGATCCCAGCACTGCAAGGCTTCAGTGCTAACTACTGATCCAATGTGCTGCCATTCACCCTCTAATATCTAACAGGCTGGAGAAACTTGCACCTACTGCCACTCTATCTTCAGCTCCTTTGTGAGAAACTAATGTATTTGGCAGCAACTCAGTCTACCAAATAAAATTCCTTAGCAGGAAATTGGGGATGGCTTCGCTACTGGTACTGGGGGCAGTGCTAATACCATGGCGTCGTACCAAAGTTTACTGGAAATATTCCAGGCTGGTAGGAGGCAAGCAAATTCCAACAGAAAAGTACCAACAGTAATGTTCAGGGACCCGCGCTTGTTGAAGGCGGAGACAACACCGGGAGAAATATTGACGGCTGGGGACCGAGTATGGACATGAGGCATGAGGTTGTGAAAAGCTTCCACCTCCACGAGCTTAAAAGGCCATATTTCAAGTGAATGCAGCTGCCCAGAAATCTGGAAGATTAGTATTGCAGCCTGTGGGTGGGTGGCTGGCTGCATACTTGCGCTTGCATTCCAAGTAACAGAAAACTAAGCAGATGGTGGCCTCTATCATCATCATGGCCTCACCTCGGCACTATGCACTCTCCTTAAGGAGAAGCCAGGGCCCACAGGAGGAGTCTCCAGTTTTCTGGTGGGTCCGTCCAACCCTGCCGAGAAGCAGCCCTGGCTAAGAAAAGTGTGGGGGAAGGTTCCCGGACACTCTATGGCTGCTTTTTTAATGTGGATCGGACGTGCTTATGCATGTTATTTCTCAAACCGCATTGCAGTTCAGGCCATTGCCCTACTCTGTAGTCATGAATAGTGTTGAGCCACCCCCGTAGTGTTCGGGTTCGGTTCGGTTCGTCGAACACCGGGATGTTCGAGGAACTGTTCGTCGAACTGTTCGTCGAACACCTTAGAACACCGTCGAACACCGTTAAAACCAATGGCAGGCAAACAAAAACACATAGAAACACATAGAAAACACCTTCAAAGGTGTCCAAAAGCTGACAAACTGCTCAGAAGACGCTTTCTTTAAAAAAGCCGGCCGGCAATTCAGCAGCGGCATACACCGGTACCCGACAATTTAGACAAGAAGGAATAGAGCATCACACATAGATTAGATAGATAGAAACATGTCAGTCACACATATAAGAAGCACAGTGACAGTGTTGCTTACTGTACTTGTCATTTAGTGTAAAGGATTTATTAAAAAATATAATAGTGTTTTCATGCACTGTCTCTTTAAAAAAGCCGGCCGGCAATTCAGCATCTGTACCCGACAATTTATAACAGACAGAATAGAGCTTCACACATAGATTAGATAGATAGAAACATGTCAGTCACATATATATGAAGTACAGTGACAATGTTGCTTACTGTACTTGTCATTTAGTGTAAAGGATTTATTAAAAAAAATAATAGTGTTTTCATGCACCGTCTCTTTAAAAAAGCCGGCCGGCAATTCAGCATCTGTACCCGACAATTTATAACAGACAGAATAGAGCCTCACACATAGATTAGATAGATAGAAACATGTCAGTCACATATATATGAAGTACAGTGACAGTGTTGCTTAATGTACTTGTCATTTAGTGTAAAGGATTTATTAAAAAATATAATAGTGTTTTCATGCACTGTCTCTTTAAAAAAGCCGGCCGGCAATTCAGCATCTGTACCCGACAATTTATAACAGACAGAATAGAGCTTCACACATAGATTAGATAGATAGAAACATGTCAGTCACATATATATGAAGTACAGTGATAGTGTTGGTTACTGTACTTGTCACTTAGTATTAAAATAAAGGATTTATTATTAAAAAAAATTGGCGTGGGGTTCCCCTTAATTTTAGTCTCTAGCGGAGGTTAAGCAGACAGCTGGGGCAGATGTTTGAAGCCTGGGAAGGGGGTAATACCCACGGAGCTTCCCAGGCTACTAATATGAGCCCCCAGCTGAATACATAGCCTTTACTAGCTATTAAAATGGGGGACCCCCCCAAAAAAATGACGTTGGGTCCCCCCTAATTTAATAGCTAGCAAAGGCTAGGCAGACAGCTGGGGGCTGATATTAATAGCCCAGGAAGGGAGCCATGAATATTGGCCCCCTCCCAGGCTAGAAACACCAGCCGTCAGCCGCCCCAGAAATGGCGCATTCATAGGATGCGCCAATTCTGGCACTTAGCCTCGCTCTTCCACGCTGCCCTGTAGCGGTGGCAGGGGGTAATAGGGCTGGGGTTGATGTCAGCTTATAATGCCAGCTGACATCAAGCCCAGGTTAGTAATGGAGAGGCGTCTATAAGACACCCCCATTACTAACCCCATAGTCAAAGTTAAAAGAAAACACAAACACCCAGAATAAAGTCCTTTAATTGAAATAAAGACACAATCCTTTATTGTTCTAAATTAAACCATACCTACCATCACGCCCATTCCAGCTGAAGCCAACGATCTCCTGCAATAAAAGAAAAATAATAAAGCAACATCATCCTTACCTTTCCATGGTTCCCACGACAGCTTCAGCTCTGCTACATCGAGATGACAGGCTGGACCGCAGCAGAACGCTGCCATCCAGCCTGTCATCCCGCAGACACTGAGAAGCGCAGGCATGCTTGCGCTCTGCAGTGTCTTGCTGTGACGGCATAAAGATGAGACGAGTTCATGTCCAATGAACTCGGCGCACCTCATGCACGTCACTGACAGCGTGGGAAAATTCTCCTGCACTCAGCGCTTCAGCGTGGGAAAATTCTCACGCTGAAGCGCTGAGTGCAGGAGAATTCTCCCACGCTGTCAGTGACGTGCATAAGGTGAGCTCATGTCCAATGAACTCAGCTCACCTCCTGCACGTCACTGACAGCGTGGGAGAATTCTCCTGCACTCAGCGTTTCAGTGTGAGAATTCTCCCACGCTGAAGCGCTGAGTGCAGGAGAATTTTCCCACGCTGTCAGTGACGTGCATGAGGTGAGCCGAGTTCATTGGACATAAACTCGGCTCATCTGGATGCCCTCACAGAGAGACACTGTGGAGCGCAAGCAAGCCTGCGCTTCTCAGTGTCTGCGGGATGACAGGCTGGATGGCAGCGTTCTGCTGCGGTCCAGCCTGTCATCTCGATGTAGCAGAGCTGAAGCTGTCATGGGAACCATAGAAAGGTAAGGATGATGTTGCTTTATTATTTTTCTTTTATTTCAGGAGATCGTTGGCTTCAGCTGGAATGGGCGTGACGGTAAGTATGGTTTAATTTAGAACAATAAAGAATTGTGTGTTTATTTCAATTAAAGGACTTTTTTCTGGGTGTTGTGTTTTTTTTAAATACTTTACTAGAAATTCATGGTGGTCATGTCTAATATTGGCGTGACCCCATGAATTTTGGGCTTAGGGCCAGCTGATAATGCCAAGCTGGCCCTAACCCCTTTATTACCCAGTGAGCCACCGCATCAGGGCCCTGGATGAGTTGGGTACAGCGCCAGAAGATGGCGCTTCTATGAACGCGCCATTTTCCGGGGTGGCTGCGGACTGCAATTTGCAGCAGGGGTGGCCCAGAAAACTTGGGCCTCCCTGCGCTGCGGATTCCAGCCCCCAGCTGCCTAGTTGTACCTGGCTGGACACAAAAACAGGGCGAAGCCCCACGTCAATTTTCTTTAAATTATTTCATGAAATAATTAAGAAAAAAAGGGCTTCCCTATATTGTTGTGTCCGGCCAGGTACAAATAGGCAGCTGGTGGTTGGGAGCAGCCCGTTCCTGCCTGCTGCACCTGACTGGACACAAATATAGTGCGAAGCCCCACGTCAATTTTTTTTTAACCGGTTCCCGACCGCCCACTGTAGATAAACGTCGGCGCTTGCCGGGCTCTGTGCAGCGCCGACGTTTAAAAACGGTGGGTGGTCTCGCAGCGCTCAGGACCCCCAGCGTCCTGCAAGCGCTGCAATTCCGGTGCAGAGCGTTAGCTCTGACAGGGAACATCATCGGGACCTGATTAGATCAGGTCCCAGTGATGTTAACCCTTAGCTGTCTTCTATATGCTGTGATCTATAGTGATCGCGGCATATAGGAGACAGCAGGAGGAGAGGGGGTCGTCAACTTACCTCTCCGAAGACCTCCGAGTCCTTCCAGGACCTGGGGTTGCTATGGCAGCTGGAGGTCACATGACCGCCTCCAGCTCTGCCATATATGGTGTCCTGTCTGGCTCAGCTGCAGCTGTAGCCAGACAGGAGACTCTGACTGAAACAGTCAGGGAAGATCTCATGTAATGTAATATATGTCTATTACATTACATGAGATCAGAGATCAGAAAAATAAAAATTAATGTCCCATACAGGGACTAAGAAAAAATGTGAAAAAAAGTAAAAAAAAAGTTTTTAAACTATTAATAAAAAAATCACAAAATAAATAAAAATAAATAAATAAAATATTAAACCAATAAATCCGTATATTTTTACAAAACCAAAAAAAGTACACATATTTGGTATCGCCGCGTCCGAAACAACCCGAGCTATAAAACTGTCACACTAATTAACTCCTTCTGTGCACACCGTAATAAAAATAAATAAAAAACGGAGCAAAAAAATATGCTTTTTCATCATATTGCCAAACAAAAAGTGGAAAAAAATGCGATCAAAAAACAAAATAGAAATAAAAATGGTACCACTGAAAACGTCATCTTGTTACGCAAAAAAAAAGCCGCCATACAGCTCCATCAGCCGAAAAATAAAAAAGTTATAGCGCTCAGAATAAAGCAATGCAAAAAAAATATTTTTTTCTATAAAATAGTTTTATTGTGTAAAAGCGCCAAAACATAAAAAAAATACAGTAAGTGTAGTATCACTGTAAATGTACTGACCCGAAGAATAACGCTGCCTCATCACTTTTACCACACGCAGAACGGCATAAAAAAAAAACTCAAAAAACAATTCCTGAATTGTTTGTTTTTGTTAATTTTACCTCCCAAAAAACGGAATAGAAAGCGATCAAAAAATGTCACGTCCCCAAAAATGGTACCAATAAAAATGTCAACTCATCCCGCAAAAAACAAGCCGTCACATGACTCTGTCGGCCGAAATATGGAAAAATTATAGCTCTCAAAATATGGTGATGCAAAAACTAGATTTTGCAAAAAAGCGTCTTTTAGTGTGTGACAGCTGTCAGTCATAAAAACCCGATATCAATCTGGTATCTCTGTAATCACACCGACCCGAAGAATAAAGTAATCTAATCAGTTATATCACACTAGGAACGGCGTAAAAAATAAATAAAACCAATTCTTCACCTGCTACTGATTTGTTTATTATGTCCCCAAAGATCCCAGTAAGGCTGTGCCCACATTTATCCTGTGCTCTGCGCTGAGCACTTACACCAGAGTTTCCGTGTAAATCTCTGAAATACATGATTCAGCCGGAACCCATGACGGAAGATTCCCTGTAATGAGACAGATATAGGCCACTGTGGACGCCGTCTAGCCTGGGATCCCACGGTGTCATTTGTTTTAGGCGTGCATAAAAGTGCGGTTGGCCACAGTTTTGTGCACTTCTGAAAAAAAGGACACCGCTACACAGAGGCCAGACGGTGTCCAGAGTAACTCTGCTGCCTCATTACAGTGAATGGATCCTGCAGGGGTTTCATCTGAATTACATCACTTGGAAATTTAGATGGAAACCCCGATGTAAGTGCTCAGCCTAGAGCGCCGGATAAATGTTACGTAAAATGTTCCCAATAAAAGCTTCAACTCAGTCCTCAAAAAAAGCTAGTCCCCACTCAGGTCCGTCATCTGTTAAAAATATAAGGGACTTCCAAGTTACTGGTAGCAGAAAGGCTCTGGAAAAGCAAAATGACCCTTGCCCCCCAAAAGAAATTCAGAAAATTTTGTGCTCCCAAATCCAAATGCCTATTCTACAATAATTTGTTCTCCAATTGTCAAATAGCACTCCGTCCCCCCCAGATCTCACCGTATGGCTAAGCGGTACGATACAGCCACATATGGGGTATTGACACTTTTAGAAGAAATTGTGTGACACATTTCGGCACCATTTTTACCCATTGCCCTGTGTGAAAATGTAAAATCTGAGGGTAAAACATTTTTTTGTGGTAAAAATATAATTATGATTTTTTCACTGCCCAATGGTATAAATTTAAAAATTAAAAAATACTCACTACTTCCCTAGATGAATTCCTTGAGAGGTGTAGTTTACAAAATGGGGTCATTTGTGGAGGTTTCTGCTGTTTTGGCATGTCAGCGACTCTTCAAATGTGACATGGTGTCTGCTGCCTATCCCAGCCAACATAGCGCTCCTTTCTCTTCCGAACCCTGCCGTACACCAAAGCAGTGGTTTTCCCCCACATATGGGGTATCGGCGTACTCAGGAGAAATTGTACAACAAATTTCATGGTGCAATTTCTCCGGTTATCCTTATGATAATGCAAAATTAGGGGATGAAAAACATTTTTTATGGGAAAAATGTGAAAATTTTATTTTCACGGCTCAATATTATAAACTTCTGTGAAGCAGCTGGGGGTGCAAGGTGCTCACCACACATCTAGATAAGTTCCCTAAGGGGTCTAGTTTCCAAAATGGTGGCACTTGTGGGGGGTTTCCGCTGTTTAGACACATAAGGGGCTCCACAAATGTGACATGGCGTCCGCTAATTATTCAAACAAATTTTACATTCAAAAAGTCAAATGGCGCTCCTTCCCTTTCAAACCCTGCCGTGCACCCAAACAGTGGTTTTCCCTCACATATGGGGTATCGGCGTGTTCAGGAGAAATTGCACAACAAACTTCATGGTGCAATTTATCCTGATACCCTTATGATAATACAAAATTAGAGAATGAAAAAGATTTTTTGTGGGAAAAATGTGAAAATTTTATTTTCACGGCTCAATATTATAAACTTCTGTGAAGCAGCTGGGGGTGCGAGGTGCTCACCACACATCTAGATAAGTTCCCTAAGGGGTCTAGTTTCCAAAATGGTGGCACTTGTGGGGGGTTTCCACTGTTTAGTCACATTAGGGGCTCCCCAAATGCGACATGGCGTCTGCTAATTATTCAAACAAATTTTACATTCAAAAAGTCAAATGGCGCTCCTTCCCTTTCAAACCCTGCCATGCGCCCAAACAGTAATTTGCCTCCACATATGGGGTATCAGCGTGTTCAGGAGAAATTGCACAACAAATTTCATGGTGCAATTTATCCTATTACCCTTATGATAATGCAAAATTAAGGGATGAAAAACGGTTTTGTGGGAAAAATGTGAAAATTTTATTTTTACAGCTCAATATTATAAACTTCTGTGAAGCACCTTGGGGTTCAAGGTGCTCACCACACATCTAGATAAGTTCCCTAAGGGGTCTAGTTTCCAAAATGGTGGCACTTGTGGGGGGTTTCCGCTGTTTAGACACATTAGGGGCTCCACAAATGTGACATGGCGTCCGCTAATTATTCAAACAAATTTTACATTCAAAAAGTCAAATGGCGCTCCTTCCCTTTCAAACCCTGCCGTGCGCCCAAACAGTGGTTTTCCCTCACATATGGGGTATCGGCGTGTTCAGGAGAAATTGCACAACAAACTTCATGGTGCAATTTATCCTGTTACCCTTATGATAATACAAAATTAGAGAATGAAAAAGATTTTTTGTGGGAAAAATGTGAAAATTTTATTTTCACGGCTCAATATTATAAACTTCTGTGAAGCAGCTGGGGGTGCGAGGTGCTCACCACACATCTAGATAAGTTCCCTAAGGGGTCTAGTTTCCAAAATGGTGGCACTTGTGGGGGGTTTCCACTGTTTAGTCACATTAGGGGCTCCCCAAATGCGACATGGCGTCTGCTAATTATTCAAACAAATTTTACATTCAAAAAGTCAAATGGCGCTCCTTCCCTTTCAAACCCTGCCATGCGCCCAAACAGTAATTTGCCTCCACATATGGGGTATCAGCGTGTTCAGGAGAAATTGCACAACAAATTTCATGGTGCAATTTATCCTATTACCCTTATGATAATGCAAAATTAAGGGATGAAAAACGGTTTTGTGGGAAAAATGTGAAAATTTTATTTTTACGGCTCAATATTATAAACTTCTGTGAAGCAGCTGGGGGTGCGAGGTGCTCACCACACATCTAGATAAGTTCCCTAAGGGGTCTAGTTTCCAAAATGGTGGCACTTGTGGGGGGTTTCCACTGTTTAGTCACATTAGGGGCTCCCCAAATGCGACATGGCGTCTGCTAATTATTCAAACAAATTTTACATTCAAAAAGTCAAATGGCGCTCCTTCCCTTTCAAACCCTGCCATGCGCCCAAACAGTAATTTGCCTCCACATATGGGGTATCAGCGTGTTCAGGAGAAATTGCACAACAAATTTCATGGTGCAATTTATCCTATTACCCTTATGATAATGCAAAATTAAGGGATGAAAAACGGTTTTGTGGGAAAAATGTGAAAATTTTATTTTTACAGCTCAATATTATAAACTTCTGTGAAACACCTTGGGGTTCAAGGTGCTCACCACACATCTAGATAAGTTCCCTAAGGGGTCTAGTTTCCAAAATGGTGTCACTTGTGGGGAGTTTCCACTGTTTAGGCACATCAGGAGCTCTCCAAACGCAACATGGCGTCTGCTAATTATTCAGACAAATTTTACATTCAAAAAGTCTAATGGCGCTCCTTCCCTTCCGAACCCTGCAGTGCGCCTAAACAGTGTTTTTCCACCACATATGGGGTATCAGCACGCTCATGAGAAATTGCACAAAAAAATTTGCGGTCCATTTTTTCCTGTTACCCCTGTGAAAATAAAAAAAATTGGGTCTAAATTAACATTTTTGTGAAAAAAGTTAAATGTTAATTTTTTTTTTCCACATTCCAAAAATTCCTGTGAAGCACCTGAAGGGTTAATAAAGTTCTTGAATGTGGTTTTGAGCACCTTGAGGGGTGCAGTTTTTAGAATGGTGTCACTTTGGGGTATTTTCTGTCATAAAGACCCCGCAAAGTGACTTCAAATATGATGTGGTCCCTAAAAAAATGTTTTTGTAAATTTTGTTGGAAAAATGAGAAATCGCTGGTCAACTTTTAACCCTTATAGCTCCCTAACAAAAAAAAATTTTGGTTCCAAAATTGTTCTGATGTAAAGTAGACATGTGGGAAATGTTATTTATTAACTATTTTGTGTGACATATCTCTCTGATTTAAGGGCATGAAAATTCAAAGTTTGAAAATTGCAAAATTTTCAAAATTTTCGCCAAATTTCCGATTTTTTCACAAATAAACGCAAGTTATATGGAAGAAATTTTACCACTATCATGAAGTACAATATGTCATGAAAAAACAGTCTCAGAATCAGGGGAATACGTTGAAGCGTTCCAGAGTAATTACTTCATAAAGTGACAGTGGTCAGAATTGAAAAAATTGGCCCGGTCACGAAGGCAAAAACAGGCTCTGGTGCGAAGTGGTTAATTATTTCATGAATTTCCTGAAATAATTTTAAAAAATTGAAGTGGGGCTTCGCACTATATTTGTGTCCAGCCAGGTACAGCAGGCAGGAATGGGCTGCCCCCAACCAAAAGCTGCCTATTTGTACCTGGCCGGACACAACAATATAGGTAAGGCCTTTTTTTCTTAATTATTTCATGAATTTCATGAAATAATTAAAAAAAAAATACGTGGGGCTTCGCCCTATTTTTGTGTCCAGCCAGGTACAACTAGGCAGCTGGGGGCTGGAATCTGCAGCGCAGGGAGGCCCAAGCTTTCTGGGCCCCCCCCCGCTGCAAATTGCAGTCCGCAGCCACCCCGGAAAATGGCGCGTTCATAGAAGCGCCATCTTCTGGCGCTGTACCCAACTCATCCAGGGCCCTGGTGCGGTGGCTCACTGGGTAATAAAGGGGTTAGGGCCAGCTTGGCATTATCAGCTGGCCCCAAGCCCAAAATTCATGGGGTCACGCCAATATTAGACATGACCGCCATGAATTTCTAGTAAAGTATTTAAAAAAAACACAACACCCAGAATAAAGTCCTTTAATTGAAATAAACACACAATTCTTTATTGTTCTAAATTAAACTATACTTACCATCACGCCCATTCCAGCTGAAGCCAACGATCTCCTGCAATAAAAGAAAAATAATAAACCAACCTCATCCTTACCTTTCCATGGTTCCCACGACAGCTTCAGCTCTGCTACATCGAGATGACAGGCTGGACCGCAGCAGAACGCTGCCATCCAGCCTGTCATGCCGCAGACACTGAGAAGAGCAGGCATGCTTGCGCTCCTCAGTGTCTCGCTGTGACGGCATCCAGATGAGCCGAGTTCATGTCCAATGAACTCAGCTCACCTCATGCACGTCACTGACAGCGTGGGAAAATTCTCACGCTGAAGTGCTGAGTGCAGGAGAATTCTCCCACGCTGTCAGTGACGTGCATGAGGTGAGCTCATGTCCAATGAACTCAGCTCACCTCATGCACCTCACTGACAGCGTGGGAAAATTCTCCTGCACTCAGCGCTTCAGCGTGAGAATTCTCTCACGCTGTAAGTGACGTGCATGAGGTGAGCCGAGTTCATTGGACATGACCTCGGCTCATCTTTATGCCGTCACAGAGAGACA
This sequence comes from Phyllobates terribilis, assembly GCF_046119375.1. Classification (NCBI taxonomy): domain Eukaryota; kingdom Metazoa; phylum Chordata; class Amphibia; order Anura; family Dendrobatidae; genus Phyllobates; species Phyllobates terribilis. The sequence continues at coordinate 292,481,628 of NW_027362761.1, forward strand.
ATGTGGAGCGCAAGCAAGCCTGCTCTTCTCAGGGTCTGCGGGATGACAGGCTGGATGGCGGCGTTCTGCTGCGGTCCAGCCTGTCATCTCGATGTAGCAGAGCTGAAGCTGTCCTGGGAACCATGGAAAGGTAAGGATGAGGTTGCTTTATTATTTTATTTTTATTACAGGAGATCGTTGGCTTCAGCTGGAATGGGCGTGATGGTAAGTATGGTTTAATTTAGAACAATAAAGAATTGTGTCTTTATTTCAATTAAAGGACTTTATTCTGGGTGTTTGTGTTTTTTTTAACTTTGACTATGGGGTTAGTAATGGGGGTGTCTTATAGACGCCTCTCCATTACTAACCTGGGCTTGATGTCAGCTGGCATTATAAGCTGACATCAACCCCAGCCCTATTACCCCCTGCCACCGCACCAGGGCAGCGTGGAAGAGCGAGGCTAAGTGCCAGAATTGGCGCATCCTATGAATGCGCCATTTCTGGGGCGGCTGATGGCTGTTGTTTCTAGCCTGGGAGGGGGCCAATATTCATGGCTCCCTTCCTGGGCTATTAATATCAGCCCCCAGCTGTCTGCCTAGCCTTTGCTAGCTATTAAATTAGGGGGGACCCCACGTCATTTTTTTGGGGGGGTCCCCCATTTTAATAGCTAGTAAAGGCTATGTATTCAGCTGGGGGCTGAGATTAGTAGCCTGGGAAGCTCCGTGGGTATTACCCCCTTCCCAGGCTTCAAACATCTGCCCCAGCTGTCTGCTTAACCTCCGCTAGAGCCTAAAATTAAGGTGAACCCCACGCCAATTTTTTTAATAATAAATCCTTTATTTTAATACTAAATGACAAGTACAGTAACCAACACTATCACTGTACTTCATAGATATGTGACTGACATGTTTCTATCTATCTAATCTATGTGTGAAGCTCTATTCTGTCTGTTATAAATTGTCGGGTACAGATGCTGAATTGCCGGCCGGCTTTCTTAAAGAGACGGTGCATGAAAACACTAATATTTTTTTTGATAAATCCTTTACACTAAATGACAAGTACAGTAATCAACACGGTCACTGTACTTCATATATATGTGACTGACATGTTTCTATCTATCTAATCTATGTGTGATTCTCTATTCCTTCTATTCTAAATCGTCGGGTACCGCTGCTGAATTGCCGGCCGGCTTTTTTAAAGAGACGGTGCATGAAAACACTATTATTTTTTTTGATAAATCCTTTACGCTAAATGACAAGTACAGTAAGCAGCACTGTCACTGTACTTCGTATATATGTGGCTGACATGTTTATATCTATCTAATCTATGTGTGAAGCTCTATTCTTTCGGTTCTAAATTGTCGGGTACCGGTGTATGCCGCTGCTGAATTGCCGGCTTTTCATGTTTCACTGTTGGCACTGTTCCCATCGATTTGGGCAATCACTGTAATGCCGCAACCACCATGGCTGTGGCATTACAGTGAGTGGCAGACAATCCCTGCATGATTGGTGCTCTAAATAGCGCCAGACATGCAGGACACGCTTTTGGTGCACGAACAGTTATCGAACATAACCTCGAACAGCCGAATTTTTTGCAAATCGTTCGGGTTCGTCGAACAACTCGAACACCGCCCAAAACAGCTCGAATTTGAGATTGGCGAACAGTTCTAGTCGAACACCGCTCATCTCTAGTCATGAAATTAAATGCGCAAAGAAAGATGTTTGTTTGTCAAAGCACCACCGACGAAGTGCGAGTTGATGTTGGACGGGCTGCCATTGCTTCTGCAACAAGCTGCATTACAGGACTTCCTGGGAGAACTGACACCCAGAGTAGATACAGTTTCCCTCTATGCCAATCCTTTCACCGAGCTAAAGAATATGGCTGTGGTGAAACACAACTCTCCGGAAAAAAAGCTGTGGACTGGCTCCGTACCTTCCCTGGCCACATTCATCTGTCCACATGTTTGTGGTTAGGCGGTCCTTCCCAGTAAGTGCACTGGGGAGGGTACAGGTAATGTTGTGGGACCCATGCTTGTGGAAGGCGGAGATGATTCCAGCAGAGATAGTGGAGGCTTGGGACCGAGTATGGACACCCGGCCGCCGTCGGCATGAGGTTATGAAAAGCTTCCGCCTCCACGAGCCTAAAAGGCCATATTTCAAGTGAAAGCAGCTTTCGAGGACTTCCTGGGAAAAATGACAGCTGGGTTGATATGGTTTCCCAAGTCCTTTCACCAAGCTAAAGAATATGACTGTGGTGAAATACAACTCAGCAATAAAAGCAGTGGACTGGCTCCGTACTGTCCCTGGCCACATTCACCTGTCCATATGTTTGTGGTTAGGCGGTTCTTCCCAGTAAGTGCACTGGGGAGGGCACGGGTAATGTTGTGGGACCCGTGCTTGTGGAAGGCAGAGAAGACACCGGGACAAATAGTGGTGGCTGGGGACAGAGTATGGATACCCGGTCGCCACCGCCATAAGATTGCAGACAGCTTCCGCCTCCATGAGCCTAAAAGGCCACATTTCAAGTGCTAGCAGCTGTCAAAAATTTGGCAGTCTACTATTGCAGCCTGTGTGGGGTTGGGTGGCTGGCTGCATACTTGCGCCTGCATTCCAAGAAATGGGGTAGGGACAACTGAATGCTGCACTGGGACAAGGATGTGGACGGTGATTGTTGCAAGTCTGCAATGACAGGTGCATGGCGGGAGGAATTTTCGCATGCGCCAAGGATCACTTATGATGGGCATACTTTTAGGCAGTGACCTGGGAGTCAGAGATGCTTCCAGAGGTCTTCCTCATGCTGTTCCCATGTTTTTTAGGCACTGTATGCATGTGTCTGATGATGTGTCTCACACCACATGGCCAGATAAGGTTGTAAAATGTTAAAATGACATTTCTCAGTGAATGCATTTGTCTTGGTTGAAAACAATGCAAAAGTGCAAAAACGCATCAATGTGAACATAGCCCAAGGTGTGGAGGAGTATTTTTGTTTTTGGTTATTTATTTTGCCTTATATACAAGTCATTACCCTGGAAAGGATGCTCCTTAACATATTTCCCAGGAAAATCCATTTTGGTTTTGTTTTTATATGTTTTATTGTGCGTCCGTAAAAGTGGCATAATACTCTGACAACTTTGTTGACAGCAGTAAACTGGGAGTTAGAAATGCTTCCAGGGGTCTTCGCCATGCTGTTCCCATGTCATTTGAGCACTGTTCCCACCGATTTGGTCAATTTTTAGGCCCTCTGCAGACCACAGAGGGGAGCCACCTGAAAAATGCACGAGTTTCCCATAGACTTACATTTGGCTCGTTGCTCGGGTCGAACACCCAAGTATTCCAATTTGCTAGACCCGAGCAACGAGTACCCGAGCATTTTAGTGCTCGCTCATCACTAGTAGGGATAAATAGCTGCTGGAAAAGGTAGTAGCATTAAAGGCCTTTTTGCAGAAAAAACCCTTATCAGGCCTACATCTATTCTAATCAATAGCGCTGTTAGCTGTACTTTTTAGTGTAGAGCTAGCTGCTGGAGAAGTGCTAATAGTGCATTACAGGCCTTGCTGCTGAAAACAAAAAACAAAACACATTATCAGGCCTACAGCTATTCTATTCAATACCACTGTTAGCCGTACTATTTAGTGTAGGGCTACCTGCTGGAGAAGGGATAGTTTAGCATTAGAGGCATACAGGCAAGGTTTATTGCCTTACAGTCCTTGCTGCTGCAAGCTAAAACCAAAAGTTCATTTTAGGGTCACATCTATTCTTTTCCCTATTAATACTGCTGTTACCTGCATTGATTGTAGGGAGAGATGCTCCAGGAGGGATAGTGTAGCATTAGAGGCATATAGGCAGGGTTTATTGGCTTCCACTCCTTTCATAGGTCTACTGCTGCAGCAAGCTTAAAACAAAAGTGCTTTTCAGGACTACATATTTTATTTTCCAAAATAATGCTGGAAAGTCTGCAGGCATTTATTATCTAAATATTTAAAATGCACAAGGCGTGCAGTAAGGGAAGGGGAAGTTGACGTCTTGCTGATGGTGGTGCACGCAGAGGCAGTGGGCCAGGGCAAACTGTGCCTGCTGCGGGAGCGGGTCTAGAGGTCCAACACTTTTTAAAATTTTCAAAATATTTTCCTAAGACCCTCCTCTACATCTCTTTTAGGGTGTATTGCAATCCCTCCTTTAAATTATTGCTAGGCCTTGCACAAAATGCATAGGCTTTAGCAGTGTAGGAGTCCCACTCTTTTTAAACTTCTCCTTATGAGCAAACGGCCATGGACAGTGACTCACCACACACTTCCTGAGTGCATAGGTCCTTCTCTTCTGGGCCGAGTTAACTGGCGCGCTGCCAGTCACTCTCTTCAACTGAGCTGCTCTGACCCTCTGCTCTTCACTAGTTACAGTGAATGTTGCCTTCTCCATCCGATCTTTGTTTTGTGGTATTTCTTCAATTTTAAATACAGCAATGGTGGTAAGTTCTTCACTTTCCACATAAACTACACTCAGCACATCAAGTCAAGTTCTTGTTTTTTCCCATCTTGTTCTATTTCTCGTTGTCTCATGTCAGTATTATCTGATGAAAATGAGCGTTCATTCTGGTCACATAAATCTTTTCCACAGTCCACAACATTATCGCTTCTTTCCATGAATTCATTGACAAATTCTCTTTGTACAATCTTTTAAAAATTCTATCAAAATTTATTCTGAGGCTGTCCTTTAGGTTTCTCCGTGGTGTATTGCAATCCCTCATTTAAAGTTTTGCTAGGCTTTGCACTTAGTGAATAGGCTTTACCAGTTTTGGAGTCCCACTGTTTTTAAAATTCCAACATGCCTCTCTGCAAGGAGAAACGTTACCCCTTGGATTACAGTCATGCGCCTCTCACCCAGCCAAACCAGATCTCACACTTTGCACTGACAAAGGGCAGTACCCCGAAACACAGTGTCTGCAAACTGAGATTTTGGTTTTGGCTATTATCCTAAGTAATGTTACAAGGCTCGTAGATAGTCGATATTGACTTTTAGGATTGCTAATTCCTGTAGGTGGCACTGGAGTTCTAATCCTCTTCCTCTCTGAAGACACAATTTGTAAAATTCTAACAAAATTTATTCTGAGGCCATCCTCTACATGTCTTCCAGGGTGTATTGCAGTCCCTCCTTCTAATTTTTGGCAGCCCTTGTACTTAGTGCATAGACTTTATGAGTTTAGGAGTCCTACAACCTAACAATTTTAACAGAATGTTTATGAGGCCCTCCTTTATGTCGAATACAGGGTGTATCGGAGTTCCTCTTCCTTCTAATTTTTGGCAGTTCTTGCACTGTCCTCATAGACTTTGTGAGTTTCAGAGTCCCTCCTTCATAAATTAAACAGGATGTGTCTGACCATGTCACACACACCACATGACCAGATAATGTTGTAAAATGTAAAAATTACAATTACAGGTGAACGGCTTTTTCACCATTGAAAGCAAGGAGAAAGTGCAAAAAAACAGCAAAAATGCTACGTGTGAACATAAACTAAGGGGTGGAGGAGGCATTTTTTTTATATACAAGTCATTTTTAATTAAAGAATGTTTCTTTACTTTTTTTCCTGTAAACTCCATTTTCTCTTTGGTTTTGTATTTGTTATTGTCACTCCGTAACAGTGGAGTAATACTCTGACAACATTGTTCCCAGCAGTGACCTGGGAGCCAGAGATGCATCCAGGCATATTCCCCATGCTGTTCTCATTCCAATTGAGCACTGTTTCCATCCATTTCAGTGATTTTCCTGCCCCCCCCAGCACTCCAGGTAGGGTCTGCCAGAAAAATGCTCGAGTTTCCCATTGACTTCCATTATACTCGTACTCGAATTGAGCCCGCCCGAGCGTCCGACCAGCTCGATTCCAATACCGAACACTCAAGCATTTTAATGCTCGCTCATCACTGTTTACTACACATTGAATGCTGTAAAAATAAACTCTAATTGTTTCACGTTTTTCAATATATTGAATGGTAAATTTAAAAGTGTCAATCAAAACTCTGAAATTCCAATTGAAAGGTGTAAGAGGCTTGTTGATGGTTATAGGAAGTGATTAATTGCAGTTATTTATTCCAAAGGGTGTGCAACCAAATATCAAGTTGAGGGTGTAAAAAATTTTGTCTGGCACATTTTGAGGGTTTTGTGTGAAATTATTTCCAACTTGCTTTCTTTTCTCATTTTTTTGTGTTGTTCCAATGTACACAAAGGAAATAAACACTTGTGTAACAAAATAAATGGGAGAAATACTTCATTTTCTGGAACAATTTCAATGGTGTAAACATTTTCGGTCATTACTGTATATGTTTAATTTTTTTTAAATGAATTTACTTCAATGGAGAAAAGAGAGAAGACTTTAACATATGTAACATATATATACAGTACAGACCAAAAGTTTGGACACACCTTCTCATTTAAAGATTTTTCTGTATTTTCATGACTTTAAAAAATGTACATTCACACTGAAGGCATCAAAACTATGAATTAACACATGTGGAATTACATACTTAAAAAAAAAGTGTGAAACAACTGAAAATATGTCTTATATTCTAGGTTCTTTGCTTTTATGACTGCTTTGCACACTCTTGGCATTCTCTTGATGAGAATATATATATATATATATATATTTTTTTTTTTTATTATTTTTTTTTTTTTTTTTTTTCACTTTTCCACTTTTCACCATGCATTTGTTAGTACTCTTAGTGGACTTGAACCTGCGATCATCTGATCACTTGTACTATATTCAGTAATACTGCAATACTGCTGTGTATGGCACAAAATCACGTTCTCTTATTAACACCAATAAATAGATGGCATTCACAGGAGAACTGTCATGAATGGCATTGGTGTCCTGTGATTGCATCAAAGTGTTGCTGATGAGCTGTTAAAACAGCATGCCCCCTCCACTGTAAGTGCTGCTGTCAGACATTTAACAGGCTAAAAGCCCTGTGTTGAGCTGCTCTTCACGTGCGACTGTTAGAGGCAGATGTATCTGAATTTCACAGCCATCATCTGTGGGGAAAGAGTAAATCTAGGCTTGTGAGCAGGCATCAAAGTCAGAGAGTTGCAATAGGACATAACTGTATGCCCCATGGCATAAAAGGGTTGAAGGTATATTCTAGTTCAGGCAGGTATAGAAAGGTTATAGATCCCATAGCACAAGTGCTTAGTAGGTTTGCTCCGAAAAGAACCTAAGTTTCATACAAGGTAAGGATTCTGAAGGTACAGTATATGCGAGGATGTCTTTTTCAGTTGGATTCTGACCTAAAATCCACCTGAAAATTTGCAGCAAAATGTGCCTCATAAAATGAACATAGTGCACAAAAACGTCAAAACGATCTTGCTGTACACCTGTATGGTGTTATGTCACTTCTTTTAATTACTTCAGGTTTTGGAAATCCTAAAGTGGTTAAAAGAATTGACTCCTCCAATTAGGTGCAGGCAGTTTTAATTAGCAAGATCCTGCAAGACAGGCTCGCCTACTTTTGCTCTCAGTTCATAGTCTGAGAGCTTGGGGAAGGAGATTTTTCTAGCTCCTTTCACTTGGTGTTGGTGCTGCATGGTAGCCATTATGGCTTTGATGCTATGCCTGTGGGGTGGTGTGGCCTGGAGTCATGGGTTCTCAGCCTTGTAACATTGGTACTGTAATGCATCAGGTTGCCCGCCATGCTGATGCATCGTTGTTGTGTCAGTGTTTGGCATACTGCGCCGTACCTTTAAGACTATAAAAGTTAGAGACCCACTGAGAGACTCGCCGTGAAGTGGCAGTGGGCTTCATACAGTCTGATCAGAAAGTTAAACTAAGAACCTCATGTTCAGTTTTGTAAATTTTTGTTTAGCAGCATTAGATCAAAGTGTGATTTTTGGATGTGTAATCCATATCTTTTTCTACAGCATTGGCATGTCAAAAAAAAATGCCATGCTCATTCTTCCTTTAACTGTTTCATTATCTATATTTAAAGTACAAAGTGAAACCAGACGCAAAAACGCAGACAAACCCTTCGGCAAAGCCACCTCAGGAAAACAAATGCCGGTGTTTACCTGGTGCACCTTCACCGGGTAAAACTCATCAACTTTTTTCCTGAATATATTTTTGCAACCCAGTTGACTATTTGCAGCAAAACTTGGTTCTGTGCTCATACCTCAATGTCTTAGCAATTTCAAGAGTGCTGCATCTCTCTGTAAGACTTTTAACAATTCTTGACTTTTCAGAGTCAGTTAAATCTCTTTTTTGCCTCATTTTGGCTGAGGAAAACAAACTGCCTAATACAGTAGTTCTGTACACCATGATAAATACACTTCACCTCATCTACTTCATCCAATAAGCATTCAAGTTTATACAGCCTGGATTTTGAAAATATGCATAAGAATGATGATCTGGTCTAAATACTCATCCAGTAATTCTGCACGTGGTGTAAATATGCCATATGGATGAATATATGGAGGAAAAAGTAACCTTTTTTGATTGAATGAAAATTGGATGATTTTTCATGTGTTCATCTGAAACAAGCCAGATTGAAACTTTATGGCACCCCTTAGATATTCTACAATAACAATATTTTCCCTATGAATAAAATGTAAGTGAAAATTCTAGGAATTACAGTTAATATAAAATTCTACACATCTTTGCTAAAATTCCCGGTTTTTGTCATGTAAAATAATTGACTGATATTTAGAACTGTTGATAATTCCCATCACCTTGACTAAAGCCCCTTTTCCTGCTTCTCCAAAGCATAATGCTTCCACCACCATTCTTTTCTGTGGGTATGGCATTATTTTGATGATGCACAGTACTGATTTTGTGGCACACATACCTTTTAGAATATTAAACCTTAGTCTCATCAGATCATAATACGTTTTCCAACATGCTTTTAGCAGACATGCTGCAAGTTTTGGAAAAACATAGCTAGGCTTGGATGCTTCTCTTTGTAAGAAAAAGCTTTGATCTTGTCAGTCTACCCCACAGACCAGACATATGAAGAATAGTGTAAATTGTTGTCTCATGCAGTATAAAACCAGTACTTGTCAAAAATTCCTGCAGCTCCTTTAAAGGGAACGCGTCAGCAGGTTTTTGCTATGTACTATGACAGCAGCATGAGGTAGGAACTGAGATCCTGATACCAATAATATATCACTTAGCTTACTAGGTGCAGCAATTGTGACAGAATCACAGTTTCTCTGCTGCAGATTTAGCAGAGCTTGGAATGTTGAGCCCGCCTAGACTACTGAGTGACAGCTTTCTGTGAACATTGTATATTGACAGAGAGCTGCTAATCAGTGGTGGGTGCCAGGTTGGACCAACAATATGGTAATATATGGGTACAAGTTTTGCATTTTTTGTTGTCACATGGGAATGTGCCCGTCCTTTGGGAATAATTTATAGCCGCAGTGTATGGACAGCACCATGAGAGGCAAAATGTCCCCACAATATGCTTACCTATTTATGGTTAAACTAGAGGAGGCATTTTTGTCATCTTGCTCTATTACACCTCTAGCATACTTCCGCTACATTGATAACCTGCTAATAATCTGAATAGACTTAACGGATGATCTGCTCATCTTCCACAATAACTTCAACAAGTTCCACCTAACCATCAAGCTCACCCTCAACTTCTCCAAGTCCCAAATACATTTTAGGGATGCCACCATACACATCAAAGATATCACCATACAAACATTAATTTACACAGAACGCCCGACATATCTTAGATGGAACAGCTTTCATCCAAGACACACGAAAAAATCCATCATCTACAGTCAAGCTCTGAGGTACATTCAAATCTGTCCAGACAATAAGGACAGAAAACTACAGCTGCTATCAATGGGGAATACATTCATACAGCAAGGGTACCATCCACTGGTAATAGATGAACAGATCCACAGAGCTACAAGGATCCCAAGAAGCAGCCTCCTGGATTATATACAGAGGGAGGACAACAACAGGGTGCCTCTTGCGGCCACATACAACCCCCACATGAACATCCTAAGGAAAATTGGTGCTGATCTCCAACCCATATTCCACAGAGACCACAAACTGAAAGGAATATTCTTAGAACTACCACTTCTCTGTTACAAACAGCCCTCTAACTTAAGAAATGTACTTATCAGAAGTGTCCTCTCATCACCATCAGTGGCACATTCCCATGTAACAATATAAAATGCAAAACTTGTACCCACCATCAAATACAGTCCGCATACCAAACACAAATCAGAATTATAAAATCATGGATTTATTTTCATGTACATCCTCCAATGTGGTTTACATGATACAATGTACTAGATGCCCTGAAGGTGACTATATTGGGGAAACCATGCAAAAACTACAAACAAGGGTGAACCTACACAGACACACAATCAGAAATGAATTGGACACGTCTGTGGGAAAACCTTTTTCTGGACCGGGACACTGTATGACAGATTTAAAAGTCTTAATACTAAAGGTTATTTTAAAGATGACAGAGAGAGAAAAATGTGAGAATTCAAATAATTTTGTCATTTTTGGGCATAAAAGTATTTACATCAATTTTTCTGGCTTACACGGTACTCCAATATAACTTTGTATTATGTATTATTATGACTAATAGTCAAAAATAGAAAGTTTAAAGAATTTCATTTGGCCAATAAAGGTGATTCAAGTATAGAATAGTTAAATAGTTTAAGCAGTGATTAAAAGTTTAACTATTTCAACATTTTAGTTGAATTTAATTGAAGCAAATGAAAGCACAATGATCTTTGTAGGCATTTTGGGTATTGTGTTTTGTGTATTATGGTGACCCTATAAATAATTAATGTGAACAATTTAATATTTCCTATTTTGTAAGTGTCTTTGCCATCACTGTTTTCAACTTGCTTTCATTCTGCCTTAGGAAATGATTAAAGTTGATCCTGTTTTAAGTTTCAATGCATGGTTCTGTGATTTTTCCTATATATTGCAGCCACAGCAGAAAGCCCCTTATGTGGTTTCCCTGCAGGCAACACTACAAGAGATAGACATTGTGCATCAGAAGGTGTGTCTTTTATATATCTTTGTCATTATTTCCCTGAGTTATAAACTGGGGCATACAATTGTAAAAGAAAAGCGAGCATTGGAGATAATGTTATATCATGAATTTTAGAAATGCCTGATGTGATCACATTACTAAACCATTTTGAATCTCAGTAGGGATGAACACTTAGATGCTATTTTTATTTGAAGCTAATTATTACTTTCTGTAAAATCTTCTTTTTTTTTTTTTTTCATTTTTAATATTTTATATTCCTCCTGAAATCAGTTAGCAGTTTTAAGAGTTATCTGACCTAGGATTTAATAGTAAAAATGTATACTATGTTGACTTAGGTGATTATAATATTAAAATAACTAATTTGCCTGCTAAGATATTTATGTTGCTTATATAATGCCAATATGCCCTGCACAGAGATTGTCATTTTATATAACCTCAATTTTTAAAAAATTGGGATGTTGTGTAAAATGTAGAAAACAAAACTGCAATCATTTTGAAATATTTTAATCACAACAGAACATAAAACAAATATTAGAAGTTGTGGGTTCAAGGTGCTCACTACATCTCTAGATACATTTCTGGAGGGGTGTAGTTTCCAAAATGGGGTCATTTATGGGGGGTTTCCACTGTTTAGGCACATTAGGGGCTCTGAAAATATGACATGGCGTCCGCTATCTATTCCAGCTAACTTTGCACCACAAAAGTCATATGGTGCGCCTTGCCTTCAGAGCCCTGCTGTGCACCCTGCTGTGCTGTACACTCACCTACTGTATCCTCACTAGAGATGAGCGTTGTTCTACTCGAACTGTTCGCCAATCTCAAATTCGAGCTGTTTTGGGCGGTGTTCGAGCCGTTCGGCGAACACGAACAATTTGAGAAAAATTCGGCTGTTCGAGGTTATGTTCGATAACTGTTCGTGCACCAAAATCATAACTGGATTTTTTCTCAGTAATGATGAAAATTAATGTTAATACGCAGTTTGAGTGTACAGCGGGGTGGGGGGAGGGGCAGGGGATGGATCTCTGCAGGAACAATGAAGATCTCCATTTTTTTTTCTCTTTACCGCATTTACAGTGGGGAGGTGCAATCTGTCAGCCTATCAGCAGCGCACACACGGAGCGAAGTGCTTTTTTTCACACAAGCAAGGGCATGTGTCATTGGCAGTGTATGTCACATGTCCTTGCCCTATAAGACCAAGCCATTTTCCCCGTCGCCACCATTTTCTCACTGCTGCAGCTGCGTGTTAGACGGCACCGCTGTTGCTGTGTGCGCTATACCTTGTTAATTTCAAGCCAATTTTCGCACAAATCTACAGATAGCTTGGGAGTAGGGAATAGTTGTGATTGAGGTCCTTTTAAGGACTAGGTTACAGCATTTCCTACGACTTTTATCAGGCAGGTCTGTGCTCTTAAATAGATAGATTGTGGGAGTAAAGACTAATTGTAATTGGAGTCCTTTTCAGGACTAGGTTACATCAGTTCCTATCAGTTTTTGCCAGGCAGGTCTGTGCCAGTGCTGTGCAAGTTTTTTTCACAGCATTTGGCTGAATCTAGCAAAGCTAATCCTTTTTGGCCTATTGCAGAGTGTGTTAGTCAGTGGAGTAGCCTATCTGTGTTGCAAGATATACCACCTGTGTATAGAATACCAATTTTTTTACTGCACCTAGTGAAGTAAAATCTTTTGGGCATAGCATCATTCTATTAGTCCATCTATACTGACCTCCATCAGGTTGCAAATTGAATATAATTTTTTTCTGCATCTAGCTCTGAAAAAATATTGGGCTTCTAGCTGTGTGTGGGACTTTTTCTATTAGTCCATCTATACTGACCTCCATCAGGTTGCAAACTGAATATATTTTTTTCTGCATCTACCTCTGAAAAAATATTGGGCTTCTAGCTGTGTGTGGGACTTGTTGTATTAGTCCATCTATACTGACCTCCATCAGGTTGCAAACTGAATATATTTTTTTCTGCATCTACCTCTGAAAAAATATTGGGCTTCTAGCTGTGTGTGGGACTTGTTCTATTAATCCATCTATACAGACCTCCATCAGGTTGCAAACTGAATATATTTTTTTCTGCATCTACCTCTGAAAAAATATGTGGCCTTCTAGCAGTGTGTGGGACTTTCTCTATTAGTCCATCTATACTGACCTCCATCAGGTTGCAAACTGAATATAATTTTTTTCTGCATCGAGCTCTGAAAAAATATTTGGCCTTCTAGCAGTGTGTGGGACTTTCTCTATTAGTCCATCTATACTGACCTCCATCAGGTTGCAAATTAAAAATAATTTTTATCTGCATCTACAGTACCTCTGAAAAAATATTTGGGCTTCTAGCTGTGTGTGGGACTTGTTCTATTAGTCGATCTATACTGACCTCCATCAGGTTGCAAATTGAATATAATTTTTATCTGCATCTAGCTCTGAAAAAATATTTGGCCTTCTAGCAGTGTGTGGGACTTTCTCTATTAGTCCATCTATACTGACCTCCATCAGGTTGCAAATTGAATATAATTTTTATCTGCATCTAGCTCTGAAAAAATATTTGGCCTTCTAGCAGTGTGTGGGACTTTCTCTTTTAGTCCATCTATACTGACCTCCATCAGGTTGCAAATTAAAAATAATTTTTATCTGCATCTACCTCTGAAAAAATATTTGGCCTTCTAGCTGTGTGTGGGACTTGTTCTATTACTCCATCTATACTGACCTCCATCAGGTTGCAAACTGAATATATTTTTTTCTGCATCTACCTCTGAAAAAATATTGGGCTTCTAGCTGTGTGTGGGACTTGTTGTATTAGTCCATCTATACTGACCTCCATCAGGTTGCAAATTAAAAATAATTTTTATCTGCATCTACAGTACCTCTGAAAAAATATTTGGGCTTCTAGCTGTGTGTGGGACTTGTTCTATTAGCCCATCTATACTGACCTCCATCAGGTTGCAAATTGAATATAATTTTCATCTGCATCTAGCTCTGAAAAAATATGTGGCCTTCTAGCAGTGTGTGGGACTTTCTCTATTAGTCCATCTATACTGACCTCCATCAGATTGCAAATTAAAAATAATTTTTATCTGCATCTAGCTCTGAAAAAATATTTGGCCTTCTAGCAGTGTGTGGGACTTTCTCTATTAGTCCATCTATACTGACCTCCATCAGGTTGCAAATTAAAAATAATTTTTATCTGCATCTACAGTACCTCTGAAAAAATATTTGGGCTTCTAGCTGTGTGTGGGACTTGTTCTATTAGTCCATCTATACTGACCTCCATCAGGTTGCAAACTGAATATATTTTTTTTCTGCATCTATCTCTGAAAAAATATTGGGCTTGTAGCTGTGTGTGGGACTTGTTCTATTAATCCATCTATACAGACCTCCATCAGGTTGCAAACTGAATAAAAAATTTTTCTGCATCTACCTCTGAAAAAATATTTGGGCTTCTAGCTGTGTGTGGGACTTGTTCTATTAGTCCATCTATACTGACCTCCATCAGGTTGCAAATTGAATATAATTTTTTTCTGCATCTAACCCAGCCAATAGTTTTGGCCTAATACCACAGTTTGGCCACTCAGCTCTGCTCGGTTCCCATCCATTGTTTTTTTGTGCAAACAACTCCAGTTGTGAATTAGTTAACCACCAAAATGAGTGGAAAAAGGCCTGCTGCTGGTGGAAAGGGGAATAGGCGTGTTGGGAAGGGGAAAAAAGGTTGTGTCCGTGGGGTAGGTGTTAAAGCAACAGTAACATCTGCAGAAGAAAGACCATCTTCCAGCCAAACTAAAATGTCTACTTCTTTTAGCGGACAATGTGATAAGATCCCTTTCTTACGGCCACGCCAATCGCTACAAATTCCAGATGAGGCAAAAAAACAGCAGGTGCTTCAACGGATATCAAGTGCTCCTTTAAGTGGGCTCTCCTCCACATCAACTTCAACATCACAAATACTCCAGTCCTCAAAGGTGTCACCCCAATCGCACTTGCTTCCTCACAGCTCCCAAATCTCCAGCTGCCCGTCTGAGTATGAGGTAGAACAGATGGTTCAGTCGGCAGAGCTGTTTACTCATACTATAGCCTGGGAATCAGAGGTCGACTCCAGCGCTTCTGTGAATCCAGACGAGGAAATGATCTGCACTGATGCCCAGAATCTTTATGAGTCGGATCCAGGACCAGACGCAGAAGGTTCTGACCATAATGTAGACCCTCATTCCCAAACTGTAACTCCTGTTGGTGGAGACAATGAGGAAGACGATGATGAGACTCAAATACCTGATTGGAGCGACAACTTTAGTTTTTTGTCAGGGCAGGAACAGGTTGGCTCTGAGGACGACGGGTGTGATAACGCACAGGGTGATGATGATGAGGTTGGAGATCCCACTTACTGTCAACCCACAGTCAGCCAAGAGATGAGGTCAGCAGAGGAGGTGGAGGAAGATGCTAGTGACGAAGAGGTCAGGTTGCGCCTTCCTGGACAGAGACGTAGTACTGGAAGCACGTCAACAACTGCATCCTCAAACACAACTCTGCCTCTCACCACAAGTCGTGGTGGCTGTTCAGGTCGCATGGGTGCTAAGCCTTGCATAGCCTGGGCATTTTTTCAGATCGATAAAGATGACCCAACTCGTGTTATCTGTAACATTTGTCAGCAAAAGCTAAGTAGAGGCCAAAAAATACATAGTTTGAGTACTTCATGCATGAACCGGCACATGGACATGAAGCATAAGTTGCAGTGGGAAGCTCAGTGTGCTACAATGCGGCCTAGCCGGCCGGGCCAACCACCGTCTGCCATATCTTGTGCATCCGCGGCCTCTTCATCCTCTGTGACTGGGGGGACAGCAGTCACACCTGTTTTGGGGCGCAGACCTGCCACCTCTTTACCCGCAACAGCCAGCGTGATTGGCAGGTCATCATTTTCTTTGGAGGTGGTAACACCAGCTGGTGTTGAGCGCTGTCCGACATCGATAGCACCACCTTTGGATGAAGGCAACCTAACATGTCCGCCTGCATCTAACTCACAGACCGGCAGTTTGCCGGGGACACCCTTATCAACCCCGTCTAAGCACAATAGCCAGCCCTCGGTCCCTCAGATGTGGACAAGTAAAAGACCATTTCCTCCTAGCCATGAGAAAGCTAAGAGGTTGAATTTCACCATCTGCAAGCTCTTGGCTACAGAAATGCTGCCTTTCCGCCTGGTGGACACAGAGGATTTTCGAGACCTTATGTCCGTCGCAGTGCCCCAGTACCAGATGCCCAGTCGGCACTACTTCTCAAAGAAAGGTGTGCCTGCGCTCCACCAGCATGTCGCACACAACATCACCGCTTCTTTGAGAAACTCTGTGTGTGACAGGGTGCATTTCACCACAGACACTTGGACGAGTAGGCATGGACAGGGGCGTTACATGTCGCTGACTGGGCACTGGGAACTATGGTGACAGCAGGACAAGGGGCTGCTGTCCAAGTCTTGCCGTCCCCACGAGTTGTGCGTCAATCCTCTTTATGTCAAAGTTCCTCCACTGCTTCTGCCTCCTCAACCTCCTCTCGGTCTTCCACCTGCACCCAAAGCCTGTCTGGTCATGCCACAAGCTTTATAACTGCGCAGAAGGGATTCTGCACACCTCCTTACTATGCTGGCAGTAGGGCTAAACGTCATCAGGCGGTTTTTACATTGAAATGTCTGGGAAATGTGAGTCACACAGCTGAGGAGTTGTGGTCAGCTCTGGAGAACCAATTTCATGAATGGTTGTCTCCACTGGACCTGAAACCAGGGAAGGCCGTGTGCGACAATGCTGCAAACCTGGGTGCGGCCCTTCGCCGGGGCAATGTCACACACGTGCCTTGTATGGCTCACGTGTTGAACCTGGTTGTCCAGCAATTTTTAGCCCACTATCCCAGACTAGATGGCCTTCTGCAGAGGACACGGTCGCTGTGTGCTCACTTCCGCCGTTCGCATTCCGCAGCTCAGCGACTTACATCTCTACAGAAGTCGTTGGGCCTGCCACTTCACCGGCTAGAATGTGATGTGCCTACCCGGTGGAATTCAACTCTGCACATGTTGCAGCGACTGTGGCAGCACCGACAAGCCCTGGTGCAATAGGTTCTGACGTATAGCCTGGGCCAACGAGATCCAGAGGTGGGGCAAATCACGCTGGAGGAGTGGTCTCAGATCAGGGACCTATGCACCCTTCTGCACAGTTTTGAAATGGCGACGAAGATGTTTAGTGCTGACGATGCCATTATCAGCATGACTATTCCGGTGATTTACATGCTGGAGCACATGTTAAACAGAATTCGGAGTCAAGTGGTGGCACAAGAGGAGGTGGAGGAAGTAGAGGAGGAGGAGTTGTATGCGGAAGGGCTAACATCTGCAAGGTCCAGACGGTCGGCAGCACCAAAGCGGCAGGCATGTGAGGGTGGGGGAGATGGTTTTACCAGGGCGCATGGTAGCAGCCAAACTAGTGAGGAAGGTGCAGGAGCCCAGGAAGAAGTGGAGGACGAACTGATGGAAGACTCATCAGATGAGGGAGACCTTGATCACATTTCTGTTGTGCGAGGTTGGGGGGAGAGGACAGTGGAAGGAAGCATGATTGTTACCTCGCCACCAACACAACAGGGACTTGGTGCTCCTGGATGCGCAACACACATGAGTGCCTTCTTGCTACACTACCTGCAACATGACCCTGGAATTGTGAGAATTAGAAATAATCCTGACTACTGGGTTGCCACACTGTTAGATCCCCGGTACAAAAGTAAATTTGCAGAAATTATTCCTGCCATAGAAAGGGATGCACGCATGCAGGAGTATCAGCAGAGACTGTTGCAGAATCTTACATGTGCTTTTCCACAAAATACCAGTGGTGCACGTAGTGAATCTCACAGTTCCAACTTGCCAACCGTGGGACCGTCAAGTGTTCAGCACTCAAACCGTAACAGAACCACAGTATCTGCTGGTAACATCAATTTTGCGGAATCATTTCACCACTTTTTTAGCCCATCCTTTGCAAGGCCACAGGAGACAAGAAGTCTGACACATAGTCAACGCCTAGAGACGATGATACAGGAGTATCTCCAAGTAAACATTGAAGCCATGACTGTGTCACTGGACCCTTGCTCTTTTTGGGCTTCCAATCTGGATAAATGGCCGGAGCTAGCCACTTACGCCTTGGAGATCTTGTTATGCCCCGCAGCCAGCGTTCTGTCTGAACGTGTGTTCAGCGCTGCTGGTGGTGTGCTGACAGATAAGCGCACGCGGCTCTCCACTGATAATGTAGACAGACTCACGTTCATAAAGATGAACAAATCATGGATCCGAAATGACTTTTCTACCCCTGTGTCATCCTGGGGAGAGTAAAAGCTTGATGATTGGTTAAAATCACCCTACCAACCGTTTTAAGCTTTCAAATTACTAATCATGTTTATCTGTATCTTGGCTGGAAAATAATTTGGGCTTTGTAGCAGTGTGCAGCACTGATTCTATTAGGCCATCTATAATAAGCTCCACCAGATTTAAAATTACTAATCATGTTTATCTGTATCTTGACTGGAAAATAATTTGGGCTTTGTAGCAGTGTGCAGCACTGATCCTATTAGGCCATCTATACTAAAGCTTCACCAGATTTAAAATTAATAATAATTTTTAGCTGCATCTAGCCCGGAAAATAATTTTGGGGCTCCGAGATGCGCAAGACACATAAGTGCCTTCTTGCTGCACTACCTGCAGCATGACCCTCATATTGTCAGAATTCGAAGTAATCATGACTACTGGGTTGCCACACTCTTAGATCCCCCAAACTTTTCGATCAACCTTTTCATTTTAATAAAGACCAAAAAAATGGTCATTTTTGAAATTATAAGCATTAGCAGGTTGTTAGAAACTGAAATCAAACAGTTTTCAACTCAAAACTTTATTCTAGGTGATGTTACATTTTCACATAGGACCCCTTGTTCGAAAGGAGCTTCTGAACTCTCTCGTCCATTGAATTTGTCAGGTTTTGGATGGTTTCTGCTTCAATTGTTTTGCATGAGGACAGAATACCCTCCCAGAGCTGTTGCTTAGATGTGAACTGCCTCCCGCCATCATAGACACTCCTTTTAATGATGCTCCAAAGGTTCTGAATGGGGTAGAGGTCAGGGGAGCATGGGGGTCACACCATAAGTTTGTCCCCTTTTATGCCCATATCAGCCAGAGATGCAGATGTTTTATGTGCAGCATGAGATGGTGCATTGTCATGCAAAAAAATGATCTTGCTGTGAAATACATGGTTCTTCTTCTTGAACCATGGCAGGAAGTGCTGTTTGAGAAAATCCACATACATTATGGAGTTCATCTTTAGCGCCTTCAGGGATCCTAAAGGGGCCGACAATCTCTCTGCCCATGATTCCAGCCCAAAAAATTACTCCACCTCCTCCTTGTTGGCGCTGTAGCCGTGTTTGCGTGGGGTGTCCATCAACCAGCCATCCCCCACTCCATCCATCTGGACCATCGAGCGCTGCACGGCACTCATCCGTGAACAAAACAGTTTTGAAATCAGTCTTCATGTAATGTTTGGCCCACTGGAGCCGTTTCTGCTTGTGTGAAGTGGATAGAGGAGGTCGACAGGATGGCGTATGCACAGCTGCAAACCTCTGAAGGACCCTGCATCTTGTTGTTCGGGGGACGTTGGAGGCACCAGCAGCTTCAAAAACTTGTCTGCTGCTATGACAAGGCTTTTTTGCCGCTGCTCTTTCAACCTGACGTAATTGCCTGTAGGAAAGAGTCCTCAATTTGCCCTTATCAGCACGCACACGTGTGTACTGTGAATCAGCTACATACTTCTTGATTGCCAAGACACTTCATCCTGATCATCACACAATGTTGATTGTAGTCATGCCTTGACCTAAATACTCCACAATTTGTTGCCTCTCAGCAGCCGACACATCCTTTTTCTTTCCCATTTTGGCAGAAAATGTAGGCTGCTTAATAATGTGAGACAGCCTTCTTAAGTAGTCTTGCCTTTCATTGGACACACCTGCCAAACTAATTAGCACAGGTGTCTGCAATTGCTTACAGTGATATAAAGAGCCCTGACACACATCACCATCAATGAGTTTAACTGACAAACAAACAAATTCTTCCCTTATCACTCCTAAACACTTTTTGCATAATAATTTGGAACACAGTGTACATGTGCTTTTCCACAAAACACCAGTGGTTCACGTAGTGAATCACAGTTCTAACTTGCCAACCGTGGTCTGTATGGAGTTGTTCAATAAAGGGCCCAAAATTAAGATAACATAGATGGGAGAGGTCTCTATGAATAGGAATTCCTAAGTATTTGATACCCTGTGAGGGCCAGGCAAAGGGAAAGTTGGACTGGATGGAATCCTATATGGATTTGGGGAGGGAGACATCGAGGGCCTCAGACTTCGCTGCATTGATTTTAAAATTTGACCATGTAACAAAGTGATCTATTTCAGCCATAACAGCATGGATGGATATATGTGATTGAGTGATATATACTAGGACATCATCAGCAAATAGAGAGCACTTGTACTCGGTGCCTCCCACCTCAATCCACCTAATATTGGGGTTATGGCGAATTGATGAGAGCAGGTGCTCCGTCACTAGGATGTATAAGAGAGGGGACAGAGAACATCCCTGCCTTGTCCCATTGGTGATTGTGAAAGGTGATGAAAATGTTCTGACGCGCCCCCTGGGCCTTGGGACACCCGGAGCCGGACCATTTTTGGTGGATGCTGGTGGTTGTAGTCTCCGTGGCGGCGACCTGGTTCCGTGGCTCAGGGCGGTCAAACCAGTGGCGGAACTATTTATGTGGTTTTGATGTTTAAATGTCCAACTACGCCACCCGTGGATTGCGGTCAGAGTGAACCGCCGCTCCAGGGCAGACCGCTGAGGCTGGTGTTGTGGGTGCAGCAGAGCGTAGCATAACTCCCCACGGGAGGAGTATAGCCTCAGGGCAGTGTATGCGGAGGATGGGGGTGATGGTGCAGGGCAGCAGCAGTAACGACACGGAGTCAGTGATGCAGTCCAGGGCCTTTACTCACAGTTCTTATTATCCAGACCACGTCTGCAGGTAACGGCTGCCCACGTCGTACTGTGCTCACCAGGTGAGGGGCTCAGACAACTCCCAGATAACTTTGGAGCGCTTCACAGGACCCCCTTTGTGTGTCCTTTGTCTGGCCTTTATTACCAACCCTTCTGTCCGGCTGCCTCGGGCCTCCTCTTGGTAAACTTGGCGCCAGTTTCCCTGACCCTATGTGGTGCCTTCCTAGCGGGTGTAGCGAGGGGCTGCGCCACATAAAATGTCACAGCCTCCTGTTTCTAGCTGAGGGTCGTTTCCTGCCTCCACTAGTTTCGGGGACCGGTCTCCCCCTTTGGCCTGACCCCTCCACGCAGGTGGATTCGGGCGTGCGGTGGCGACTCGCCCATCCGCACCCCTGGGATCCCTTCGTTCCTCGTTCCTGGAGCCTTTTCCGCTCCTCTTCCTTCCTTCTCCCTCTTCCAGGCCTGGGCCTCTGTTACTAGGCCCGCCTCCGGAGCAGAGCTCATGCAGAGCCCCTGCTCCCCGCCACTTCTGCTCAGACTTCTCTGCACTGAACTAAGATGGTGCCCACCTTTTATACTCCCTTCTCAATGCACCCAGGAACTGCTTCCTCCCTGCTCCTGCACTACAGGGTTCCCCTTCCTCAGTGTTCCCTCCCCCCACTCCAGCCAGGGACAGGGACTGTCGTGCCCATCTCAGGGGCATATTGGTCGCCCTGCCCCACGGCAATGTGGTGTAATGCATGCAGGTGTCGGGTCCTGATCCACACTACATCCTTACCTGAGAGTGAGATATCACAACTCTGGGTGAGGTGCAATACCTCTGTAGCAACCGAGCCCTCAGGGTGCTACAGTTCCATTTATCTTCAGCCTAGGTGACGTATTGCGATACAGGGCCGTGATTTTGGCTATAAAAGGGTCCCCTAGACCCCTACCCCAAGCTTTTTAAGAGAATCATATATGGCGTGCCAGGAGACTCTATGGAATGCTTTCTCAGCATCCAACGAGAGTATCTAATTACAAATTTTTAACTGCATCTAGCCCAGGAAATACTTTGTGCCTAGTAGCAGTGTCTGCTAGTCAGCGGATTATCCCGGCTGTTAAGCAAGCTACACCACCTGTAGTTTGGACACTTAATTTTTTCAAAGGAAATGCTTCGGGACCATGGGATACTCAGTGAAGAGCATCAGGAGGCACCCCAAGGCATAGGGGCTGGGACTGGCAGTAGGATGCCTTGCGGTGGACAGCCGAGCTCGATCCTTATAAAAGCTTTTTAACTGCAGCAGCTTTAGTGGACGCTACTGGAGCTGGAATTACACGGCTGCTGGCATGAGACTTGCCCTCCAATAGATCCTTGTAAATGGATTTAAAGTGTATTCATTCAAATTAGAGAGACAATTTAAATTAAAAAGCTTAGAGCTGCCTCCACCACAGGGGGGCTCGCTCGACCCACCAGCGGACAGGCACCAGTATTGGGAGAGGAGGGCTGGCCGTCAGGGTTCACCGCGGCTCTGGCACAAACCCGGCGACGCGGAGGTGGCACGGGCAGGAGCGGACTGAACGTGTCGGCTTCTCACTTTTTGGATTTTAGAAGGGCATGACATGCCTATATCTGTGTCTCCCCCTCCTTTTACTCCTCCACCTCTTTTCTTTTCGCATGACTATATGTACTTGTCACTTTTCCATGTGTTAGTTGTGTCTTCTGAGCAGTTTGTCAGCTTTTGGACACCTTTGAAGGTGTTTTCTATGTGTTTCTATGTGTTTTTGTTTGCCTGCCATTGGTTTTAACGATGTTCGAAGGTGTTCGACGAACAGTTCGACGAACAGTTCGGCGAACACACGGGTGTTTGACGAACCGAACCGAACTCGAACACTACGGGGGTGGCTCAACACTAATCCTCACCCATCACTTGCATATTGTTTTTAAACCCTCATGGGCAGGGTCCTCTCTCCTCCTGTACCAGTCGGTGACCCCTTTTTACATGTAAAGTGCCATGGAATAAATGGCTCTATAATAATATAAAATAATAATAATTATACTATTTGTACCTTGGGTCAATTGATGCCACTTTTCCTGATGTCTGCCCCTAATTAGTTTTGACAGCTTTTGGGCCCGTTTGAAGGTGGTATGTATGCATTTGGTTTTGCCTCCCATTGAATCCAATGGGGTTCAGCATGTTTTTCGAACCGTTCGTCTAATTATTTGGCGAACATCCGGAAGTTCGCCTAGCTGAAATGAACCGAACATTGAAAGGTTCGCTCATCTCTACATTTTACAAACTAAACCTTTCAATTAATTCATGTAGGGATTCAGTGATCATATTAACATCACAAGTGTGTCCCAGAATTTTATACCATTGGGCAGTGAAGAAAAATTAATTAAATTTTTACCACAAAAATTGTTTTAGCCCCAGATGTTATATTTTCACAAGAAGAAATGTGTATAAATGGCCCCAAAAGTTGTTACATAATTTCATCTGAACATGGCAATAACCCATATTTGGCAGTACTGAATAGCCACACAGAGGAAAGGAGTGCTTTTTGACTCTTGTAGAACAAATTTTCCTAGCATAGTTTACAGACCCAACATATAGAGTCCCTAAGGGCCAGAAGAGCAGAATCTCCCCTCAAGTGACCCCCTTGCAAACCTCTGGGAATTTATCTAGAGGTGTAGTGACAATTTTGACTCAATGGGTGTTTTCCAGAAACAAGCAGCAATGGATGTTGCTTAGTGAAAAATGCTAATTTTCCTGCCATTGGAGTGCTCAGTACATTGTAGTGCCCATACATTCAGCCCCTCCTGCTTCTGGAGATGCACACCCCGTAAATTAAGTGGGCTCTAATCGCTACAGAAATGCCAAACATTTGGACACTAAACGTGGTTTAGGCACACTTTGGGGCTCATAAGGGAGGGGAGCATTTGGATTTAGGAGCACAGAATTTGCTAGATTTTATTTTTTTTTGGGGGGGAGCCATAACACTTCCAGAGCCTTTAAGTTACCAGTAACATGCAAGCCCATTATATTTCCATTGACAGATGATTGACCTTAGGGGGAACTTGTTTTTTTGTGGATTGAGTTTAAGCTTTCATTGGGAACATTTTACATAACATTTTGGATCACATTTATCCTGTGCTCTACACTAAGCTCTTACATTGGGGTTTTCATCTAAATTAGTGACATGATTCAGATGAAACCCCATGAGGGATCCATTCATTACAATGAGGCAGCAGCATTACTCTGAACTCCGCTGGCCTCTGTTTCTCTGTTTATTGGTGTCCTTTTTTTCAGAAGTGCACGAAACTGTGGCCGACCACGCTTTTATGCACACTTAAAAAGACGGACACCACTGGATCATAGGCAAGACAGCGTTCAAAGTGACTCCATCTGCCTTATTATAGAAAATCATCCATTAGAGTTCCGTCTAAATCACATATTTCAGAGATTTACATGGAAACCCCAATAAAAATGCTCAGCTTAGAGTGTAGGATAAATGTCCGTCAAGTTGTGATGAGCGAGCATGCTCACCACTATTCGTTACTCGCCTGAGCATCACAGTGCTCGAGATGCTCGGTGAGTAATTTTGAAATGCTCGGACGGGAGCTTGAGTCCCCGCCCCGCATGTTGGGCACACTTTAGGCAGCCAATTACTATGCAGGGATTGCGTGACAGTTGCTGTAATGCCTTAGCCATGTTGGTTGTGGAATCACAGTGATTTGCTGGCCGCATAGTGTCATCGGGTCTATATAAGACCCGGGACTCTATGCTTGCCACAGTCTACCAGTCAAACAGACATAGTAGGCAGACCTGCAGCTGAGCGAGGGAGAGAATTGGAGGTTAATTTAAACAGAGATTCCACACCACTATTAGAAATCTACCCTAAGGCTATGAGCCCACATAGCAGATTTGATGCAGAGCGTTTTTGCCTCTCTCTGGCAGAAAAAAACGCATGCAGATTTACATGCGTTTTTTTCTGCCAGAGAGATGCATTTTTTCAGCGTTTTTACATGCATTTTCGCATGCGTTTTTTCAAGCAGTTTTCCAAGCGATTTTCAGCATCACTTGGAAAAGTGCTTGACAAGTTGATCACACAATATAAATCCATGCAACCGGCATGGATTTATAATGTGTGAACAACTGATGCTTTAAATGCAGCATCTATAGTAAAAAGAGAGAATTTAAATGTTAAAAATAAAAAAAAACCTGTATACTCACCTCTCCGGTCTCCTCCAGTCTGCTCCCGGCCACGTCCTGTCTGCTCCCTGCTCCTCCAGTCTGCTCCCTGCCGCGTCCGCAGTGTACTGTCAGGAACTGCGGTGAGGTCATTTAGTCAGCTGATGGTCACGCGACCATCACCTGACCGTCGACGTCAGCGGTCGCGTGACCATCAGGTGACTAAATGACGTCACCGCAGGTCCTGACTGTACACGGCGGGACACCAAGGAGAGAGAACGCCACAGGGAGCAGAGCGGGGGCCGCCGGAGAGGTGAATATACAGGTTTTGTTTATTTTTAACTTTTTTATTTCTTTTTTTCACCGCGTGGTAGCCGGGATGAAGAGGAGTTGTAGTCTCCTCTTCATCCCGGGAACCACATGCACCGCGATTACGCTGCAAATTCGCGGCCATTAAATTTAATTGAAATGCAGCAAATCCACATATACCTGCGGGTTTGCTGCTTTTCAATGTTCCTCAATGGCCGCGAATTTGCAGCGTAATCGCGGTAGAAATGGTCATGCTGCATTTTGCAACGCAATGCGAATTCGGCGCTCAAACTAGCGCATCATGTGCACAGCACATCCGAATTCACATTGCTTTGCATGGCAGACTGTTTTACAAGCGTTTTCGCAGCCGTAAAAATGCTGCAAAAACGCTACAAAAACGCTACGTGGGCACTTAACCTAACAGATCTTGTAAGGGCTCATTCTGAAGAAAATATTAATCCTGCTGATAGAACTAATTAGGCAGAGTTTGTGGAGAGCTAGCATAGTTCATTTCATGTTCTTTCTGCTGCTGTAACTCCTATCATTATCCCTAGATATCAGGGCTAATATAATTCTTTTTGCTCTTAATCCTGCTAATTTTGGTTAAAAGCAAAATAATACACCATTTTTACTGCTCCATTTGCTTGTTAGCAGCATAGTGCCAGATTTGGTTGATTTGAATAGCATTGCTGTATTGTGAAAGCAGAGAAACTTGTCCATCCTCTCAGGTGGTCAAATATTACTGCACGATAAATCCTGATTTTTTTGCAATCTGAGTAAGATTATACTCCATTTAAAGTCTGCTATTTGTATGTCAAAAATATATCCACACTTGTTCGCTGACCAATAGCATTGCTATACCCACACTGGGCAAAAGAATTGGTCATCAGATGTGATCAAATACTGGGGTGTTAATCCTGATTTTATTTGCAAGCTGCAAAAGATTACAGTCCATTTAAAGTCTGCTACTTGTGTGTCAAAAATATATTCACACTTGTTCGCTAACCAATAAATAGCAATTGTATACCCTCAATGGCCAAAAGAATTGGTCATCAGGCGTGATCAAATACTGCAAAATATTATAGTCCATTTAAAATGGGCAAGGCGCGTGGCAAGAGACGGGGAAGTGGACATGATGCTGATGGTGCATGCAGAGGCCGAGGCCATGGGCAAGATGAAACTGTGCCTGCTGATGGAGCACAACAAACACCCACATCATGTTGACCTATCTTCCTGTCCCATTGTCTAGGGGGCCACAGAATACCACTCTTGAAGCAAGAGCAGTGTGAAAAGGTTGTTGATTGGATAGCAGTTAATACTTCCAGTCAATTTGCCACCACCACCTCTCTGTTTCCAAACGGTCCAGTCTCAGTTGCCATGAGTCTGGACCACATATTCCTCACCTGATCCTCCTTCCTCCCACCATGCCAAGCACTCGGAGACAAGTGATCCCACGCTTGGACACTTTGAAGATCTGTTCACATTTCCATATATAGATTCTGGCCTCTCGCTCAGTCTGCTTCAAGCGGGGCAAGAGGAGATCGCACGTAGCGATGCTCAAATATTTGAGCAGACAGAGTCACATCAAGGCGATGGTGGGAAAGTGCAGTTACTGTCACAAAAGGTGGATGATGATGAGACACAATTGCCAGCAAGTCAGGAGGAGGCCCAGGGTGCGTACGTGGAAGACGTGGTGGTGGACGATGAAGTCAGTGACCCAACCTGGCAAGGTAACATGCATAGCGAGGACAGCAGAACAGAGGGGGGGAGGGAAGCATAGCACCACAACAGGCAGGAAGAAGCAGTGGGGTGGCCACAGACACAAGGTGGACAACTGTTCCCCAAAACACAAATTCCAGGGAAGTTGCCAGTCCAATTGTTAGGTCTTCCAGAGTCTGCCTCTTTTTTAAATGCTATCCAGTTAACCCAAAAAAGGCCATTTGCAAAATCTACCATGCCAGCATCAGCAGGGGCAGCAAAACTACCAGCCTGACCAGTACCAGCATGCTCAGGCACATGACAGCAAAGCACCCGACTAGTTGGGCCAAACGCCAAGATCCAGAAGCAGTGTCTGCGGGTGACACCACTGCCTCTTCCCCTGTTATACGTGTATGCCAAGACTCCATCCATGATACAGGTGAAGATGCCTCCCACCCTGCCCCTGTTGTTGCACACTTGCAACCATCACCATTAGCAAACATGTCCTTGTCCCAGCACAGCGTTCAGTTTTCCATACCCAAGTCATTTGAACGCAAGTGCAAATACGCAGTTAACTATCCACAGTCCACAATACTAAACTGCCACATTTCTCAGCTGCTTTCACTGGAAATGTTGCCTTTTAGGCTCATGGAGAAGCAAGCTTTCCGCGACCTTATGGTGACGGCCATCCCTTGGTACTCGGCCCCAGCCGCCACTATTTCTCCCGGTGTGCCATCCCCGCCTTACACAAGCATGTGTCCCAGAACACTACCCGTGCCCTCAACAACGCAGTTACTGGGAAGGTCCACCTAACCACGGACACGTGGAAAAGTGCTTGTGGCTAGGGACGGTACATCTCACTGACAGCACACTGGGTTAATA
The DNA here is from genome assembly GCF_046119375.1 of Phyllobates terribilis. Lineage (NCBI taxonomy): Eukaryota > Metazoa > Chordata > Amphibia > Anura > Dendrobatidae > Phyllobates > Phyllobates terribilis. Next base: position 292,509,710 of record NW_027362761.1, read on the forward strand.
TTGTGGAAGCCGGGACCCAGTCGGACCCTGGGACGGAACACATTCTCCCGACACAGAGGATTGTGGGCCCTGTGTCAGTCAGGGTTGCCCCCAAATTACACAGTTCCTGCACCTCCTCTTCTTCAGCCTCCATCTCCAAAATGACCACATCAGTCTGAAGCTGGAAGCACTGCAGCACTGTCTCGGCCAAGAGGCAACAGGCTGTGCTGAAGCTAATATACTTGGGTGAGAAACTGCACACCGCTATAGAGTTGTTGAAAGCTGTAACAGAGCAGGCAGATCTGTGGCTCTCACCGCTGAACCTACAGCCAGGCATGGTTGTGTGAGACATTGGCTGGAACCTGGTGGCGGCTGTGAGGCTTGCAACCTCGCACACGTAACATGCCTGGCGCATGTGCTCAACCTAGTGGTTCAGCGGCTTACAAAAACCTACCCGGATCTGCCGGAGCTTCTTGTAAAAGTACTCCATGTGTGCCCATTTCAGAAAGTCAGCTACAGCTTCCACCGCCCTAGCCATGCTTCAGCAGCATTTGCAGCTTACAGCTAACTGTCTGGTTTGCAATGTCACCACACGTTGGAACTCAACCATGCATATGTTGGGAAGGATTTGTGAGCAGCAGAGGGCATTTGTTGAGTACCAGCTTCAACACGCCCATCGGAATTCAGGTCAGCCTCCGCACATAAGAGCTGATGAGTGGGCATGAATGTCTGACATCTGTGCCGTCCTCCAAAAACTTTGAGGACTCTACCAAGATGGTGAGCGGCGATGATGCCATAATTAGCGTCACCATCCCGCTTCTTTGTCTTCTGAAATGCTCGCTGCTCACAATTAAAGAGAAGGCATTACAGGCAGAGCACGATGAGATGGAGCAAGAAACTATAGAGGGTGATGCTACACAGCCCAGCTTCATCTCATTTCAATGCAAATTGGGTGATAATGAGGAGGAGGAAGGGGAAAATGAAGAGGAGGAACAGGAGCTAGTTTCCTGCACTACAGACGATACTACCCACACAACATTCATACCATCTGTTCAGCGTGGAATGGCCTGAGGAGAGGGAGAATGAGGAAGGGGGCCAGGAGAATGATAAGTAGGAGAATTTGGAAAGTTATCCTCTTGGTGGGGACAGGGAAGTCTTGGCTGTTAGCAGTCTGGCTCACATCGCTGATTTTATGTTCCGCTGCCTTTCCCATGACCCTCGCCTTGTATGCATTTTGGGCGACAGTAATTATTGGTTGGTCGCACTTCTGGACACACACTACAAGGAGAACTTTCTGTTAGTGATGAGCAAGTGTGGTCGTCACTGCTCGGTACTCGCCCGAGTATCTCACTGCTCGTTAAGCTCGGTTCTCCTCGAAGATTTTTGGGATGCTCGGATCCTCACCCTGCATGTTTGGCGCTCTTTAGACAGTCAATTAACATACAGGGATTGCTTGCCTCACACAGTAATGCTGTAGCCATGTTGGTTGTTTCATTACAGTGATTGGCTGACCGCATAGCATCATAGGGTCTAAATAAGACCCTGTGGCCCTATACTCATGTCAGTCTAACCCAGAAACAGGCAGAGTAGGGAGAGATGCTGCTGAGCTATGGAGAGAATTGGCGATTTATTAGTTAGGTATAGGTATTCCACAGCAAGATATATATCTATCTGTACTAACAGTCCTTCTGAGGACTAATCCAGCTGCATATATTATTGGTGATAGCTGGAGTTAGGCAGGCAGGGTTTGTGGCAGTGTATACAGCACAATAGGGTCCATTTCACGTTCTGTCTGCTGCTGCTGTTACAGATATCCATATAGCCCTACATATCCGGGTTAATTTTTTTTTTTTGCTCTTAATCCTGATTATTTGCTTAAAAAGCAATCCAGAGTACACCATTTTACTGCTCCATTTGCTTCTTAGCAGAATACAGCCAGATTTTTTGATTAAATTTGCATTACTGTATTGTGGAAGCAGAGAAACTTTTCCATGATCACACGTAATCCAATATTATTGCGGAAATAATACAGACATTTTGTGGAGCATGCCAAATATTACACTCAATTTAAAGTCAGCCAGCTGTTTTTTGTTGAATCTATTCATATTTGGTTGCTGAGAAATAAAAAACTATTAGGCGACTGACTGACTGTGCTTCATTTAAAGTATGGCAGTTGAGTGTTCAAACCTATTTACAGTTGGTCGCTGACAAATACCATACTATTAGGCGACTGACTGAAAGCGTGGCCATCAGACGTGATCCCATATTACTGTCGTAATAACACAGAAATTTTTGGAAACGTGTTAGATATTACACTCCATTTAAAGTCTGCCAGGTTTATGTTGTTCCAAACTATTGACACTTGGTCGCTGACAAATACCATACTATTAGGCGACTGACTGAATCCATGGCCATCAGACATATCCCATATTACTGCCATAATAATACAGAATTTTTTGGGAACATGTCAGATATTATAATCCATTTAAAGTATGGCACATGTGTGTTCAAACCTATTTACAGTTGGTCGCTGACAAATACCATACTATTAGGCAACTGACTGAAACCGTGGCCATCAGACGTAATCCCATATTACTGCCGTAATAATACCAGAATGCCAGAGGAGAACAACGATCGAAAAAATCCCCATCAAGAGAAGAGATACAGTTAGGTCCATATATATTTGGACAGAGACAACATTTTTCTAATTTTGGTTCTAGACATTACCACAATGAATTTTAAACAAAACAATTCAGATGCAGTTGAAGATCAGACTTTCAGCTTTCATTTGAGGGTATCCACATTAAAATTGGATGAAGAGTTTAGGAGTTTCAGCTCATTAACATGTGCCACCCTGTTTTTAACCCCTTTAAAGCCCATGACGTACTAATACGCGTCTATGCCCTGGGACTTAAGAGCCTGACCCGTATTAGTACGTCATCGCGATCGCGCGCGCACACAGGCTGTGCTGGAGCGATCGCCGCCGGGTGTCAGCTGATTGTCAGAGCTGACACCCGGTACTATGTGCAGGGAGTGGTCCCGCACCGCTCCCGGCACATTAACCCCCGCAATGCAGCGATCGAAGTTGATCGCAGCATTGCGGTGGCTAAGGGGAGGTGATCGGGATACTCACCTCCTCTTCTGGCCTCCAGCGCTGTCTGCCGCGGCTTCCCGGGTGTTGCCATGACGACCCAATGTCGTCATGACAACATCCGGGTCACCAGACAGCAGGAACATTTTTTGGTAATGTGCAGTGCATGACCAAACAATCTTCTCACTGTGCAGCGCTGACTGCCTGCATAGCACAGTGATGGTGCTCCATCGCTATGCTATGCAGGCGATCAGAATAAAAAAAGTGAAAGTCCCAGAGTGGGACAAAGTAAAAAAGTAAAAAAACTCTCAAAAAGTGAAAAAAAAATGTAAAAAAAATTGTAAAAATATTTAAAAAATAAAAATAAAAATAATCCACCAAAAATAAAAATATAATGTACCCATCAATAAATATTATTATGAAAAAAAAACAAAACAATAAAAGTACATATATTTGGTATCGCCGCGTCTGGAACGACCTGACCTAGAATATTGTCCCACTAGTTACCCACTTCAGTGAACACGGTAAAAAAAAACAAAGCAAAAAACAATGCTTTATCATCATACCGCCAAACAAAAAATGGAATAACACGCGATCAAAAAGACGAATATAAGTAAAAATGGTACCGCTGAAAATATCATCTTGTCCCGCAAAAAACAAGCTGCGATACAGCTCCATCATCTGAAAAATCAAAAAGTTATATCTCTCAGAACAAAGCGATGCAAAAAAAATGTTTTTTCTATAAAATAGCTTTTATTGTGGAAAAGCGCCAAAACATAGAAAAACAATATAAATATGGTACAGCTGTAAAAGCACTGACCCGAAGAATAAAGCTACCTTATCAATTTTACCACACGCGGAGTAGAATAAAAAAAAATAAGAAAAAAAACAATTCCTGAATTGTTGGTTTTTGTTTATTCTGCATCCCAAAAGCTGGAATAGAAAGCGATCAAAAAGTGTCACATGCCTAAAAATGGCACCAATAAAAACGTCAACTCATCCCACAAAAAACAAGCTGTCACATGACTCTGTGGGCCAAAATATGGAAAAATTATAGCTCTCAAAATATGGAGATGCAAAAACTAGATTTTACAAAATATGTGTCTTTCAGTGTCTGACAGCTGTCAATCATAAAACCCCGATATCATTCTGGTATCTCTGTAGTCGCACCAACCCGAAGAATAAGATCATCTAATCACTTATACTGCACTAGGAACGGCGTAAAAAATAAACGCTGAGGTTGGGGTTAGGGTTGTGCTAATGTTAGGGTTGGGGTCAGGGTTGGGTTAGGGTAGGGTTAGGATTGGGGTTAGGGTTGTTTTGTTTTTCCAAAGTAGAAAAAAAAAAAAAAAAAGATGACGATATGGCAACTAGTGTTGAACGCAAGTTCTCGCTACTTGAGTTTGCATCGGGTGCTCGGGTATGCATTGAGTATCGCGGGTGCTCTAGTCTCAGCCCCATATGCTTCGCGGCCAAAAAAACCTCGCGGGGATTGCCTCCATGCACGAGCGATCACCGCATGGTTTTTTTTGGGTGTCTAATAACCGTGAAACATGCGGGCGGGGACTCGAGCATTTCATTTGTGCACCGGAGATACATGGTGCATACCTGAGTACCCGATGCAAACTCAAATAGCGAGCACTTGCGCTCAAGACTAATGTCATCAAATTCTGTGCCGTACCTCTGGGTTCAAAATGTTCACTATACCCCTTGATAAAATCCTTGAGGGGTGTAGTTTCCAACTATTTAGGCACATCAGGGGCTCTCCAAACGCGACATGGCGTCTGCTCTCAATTCCAGCCGATTTTGCGTTCAAAAAGTCACACAGTGCTCCTTCCCTTCTGTACTCTGCTGTGCGCCCAAACACATATGGGGTATTGGCGTACTCAGGAGAAATAGCACAAAAGTTTTTGGGGTCCATTTTCTCCTCTTACCTTTGTGAAAATAAAAAAAATGGGGCTAAAACATCATTTTTGTGGAAAAAGTTTGATTTTTTTATTTTCACGGCTCCATGTTAGAAACTTCTGTAAAGGACTTGGGGGTTCAGGGTGCTCACCACACATCTAGGTAAGTTCCCTGAGGGGTCTAGTTTTCAAAATGGTGTTACTTGTGGGGCACATCCGCTAATTATTCAAGCAAATTTTTCAATCAAAAAGTCAAATGGCGCTCCTTCCCTTCTGAACCCTGCCGCGCGCCCAAACAGTGGTTTTCCCCCACATTTGGGGTATCTGCTAACTCAGGAGAAATTGAGCAACAAACTGCATGGTGCAATTTCTCCTGTTACCCTTAGGAAAAGGCAAAAGTGGGGGCTGAAAAACATTTTTGTGAGAAAAATGTGAAAATGTTATTTTTACGGCTCAATCTTATGAACTTCTGTAAAGCACCTGGCGGTTCAACGTGCTCACCACACATCTAGATAAGTTCCCTAAGGGGTCTAGTTTCCAAAATGGTGTCACTTGTGGGGGGTTTCCACTGTTTAGGCACATCAGGGGCTCCCCAAATGCAACATGGCATCCGTTAATTATTCAAGCAAATTTTACAGTCAAATGGCGCTCCTTCCCTTCCAAACCCTGCCGTGTGCCCAAACAGTGGTTTTTCCTCACATATTGGGTATCTGCTTACTCAGGAGAAATCGCACAACAAATTTTGAGGTCAATTTTTTCCTGTTACCCCTGTAAAAATAAAAAAATTGGGTCTAAAGTAACATTTTTGTGAAAAAACTTAAATGTTAATTTTTTTTTTCCACATTCCAAAAATTCCTGTGAAGCACCTGAAGGGTTAATAAAGTTCTTTAATGTGGTTTTGAGCACCTTGAGGGGAGTAGTTTTTAGAATGGTGTCATTTTTGGGTATTTTCTGTCATAAAGACCCCTCAAAGTGACTTTGTAAATTTTGTTGGAAAAATGAGAAATCGCTGGTCAACTTTTAACCCTTATAGCTCCCCAATGAAAAAAAATTTTGGTTCCAAAATTGTGCTGATGTAAAGTAGACATGTGAGAAATCTTATTTATTAACTATTTTGTGTAACATATCTCTCTGATTTAAGGGCATAATAATTCAAATTTTGAAAATTGCAAAATTTTCAAAATTTATCCCAAATTTCCATTTTTTTCACAAATAAACGCAAGTGATATCGAAGAAATTTTACCATAATCATGAAGTACAATATGTCACGAAAAAAATAACCCAGAATCAGGGGGATCTGTGGAAGCATTCCAGAGTAATTACCTCATAAAGTGACAGTGGTCAGAATTGTAAAAATTGGCCTGGTCATTAACGTGCAAACCACCTTGGGTTGTAAAGGGGTTAAAGGGATCAAAAGTAATTGGACAGATTAAATAATTGTAAATAAAATGTTCATTTCTAGTACTTGGTTGAAAACCCTTTGTTGGCAATGACTGCCTGAAGTCTTGAACTTATGGACATCACCAGACGCTGTGTTTCCTCCTTTTTGATGCTCTGCCAGGCCTTCACTGAATTGTTTTTCAGTTGCTGTTTGTTTGTGGGCCTTTCTGTATGAAGTTTAGTCTTTAACAAGTGAAATGCATGCTCAATTGGGTGGAGATCAGGTGACTGACTTGGCCATTCAAGAATATTCCACTTCTTTGCTTTAATAAACTCCTGGGTTGCTTTGGCTTTATATTTTGGGTCATTGTCCATCTGTAGTATGAAATGACGACCAATCAGTTTGGCTGCATTTGGCTGGATCTGAGCACGCAGTATGGCTCTGAATACATCAGAATTCATTCGGCTGCTTCTGTCCTGTGTCACATCATTAATAAACACTAGTGACCCAGTGCCACTGGCAGCAATGCATGCCCAAGCCATCACACTGCCTCCGCCGTGTTTTACAGATGATGTGGTATGCTTTGGATCATGAGCTGTACCACGCCTTCGCCATACTTTTCTCTTTCCATCATTCTGGTAGAGGTTGATCTTGGTTTCATCTGTCCAAAGAATGTTCTTCAAGAACTGTGCTGGCTTTTTTAGATGTTTTTTAGCTAAGTCCAGTCTAGCCTTTTTATTCTTGATGCTTATGAGTGGCTTGCACCGTGCAGTGAACCCTCTGTATTTACTTTCATGCAGTCTTCTCTTTATGGCAGATTTGGATATTGATACGCCTACCTCCTGGAGAGTGTTGTTCACTTGGTTGGCTGTTGTGAAGGGGTTTCTCTTCACCATGGAGATTATTCTGCGATCATCCACCACTGTTGTCTTCCGTGGGTGCCCAGGTCTTTTTGCATTGATGAGTTCACCAGTGCTTTCTTTCTCAGGATGTACCAAACTATAGATTTTGCCACTCCTAATATTGTAGCAATTTCTCGGATGGGTTTTTTCTGCTTTTGCAGCTTAACGATGGCTTGTTTCACCTGCATGGAGAGCTCCTTTGACCGCATGTTTACTTCACAGCAAAACCTTCCAAATGCAAGCACCACACCTCAAATCAACTCCAGGCCTTTTATCTGCTTAATTGAGAATGACATAACGAAGGGATTGCCCACACCTGTCCATGAAATAGCCTTGGAGTCAATTGTCCAATTACTTTTGGTCCCTTTAAAAGCAGGGTGGCACATGTTAAGGAGCTGAAACTCCTAAACCCTTCATCCAATTTTAATGTGGATACCCTCAAATGAAAGCTGAAAGTCTGAACTTCAACTGCATCTGAATTGTTTTGTTTAAAATTCATTGTGTTAATGTCTAGAACCAAAATTAGAAAAATGTTGTCTCTGTCCAAATATATATGGACCTAACTGTATATAAAAATATCATCTTTATTAAACATATACTTTAGACAATACACATAGTATAAAGGAACAGATCGTAACAGAGTGTGCAATTAAAAACAAACACACAGAGGGCGCGCAACCCAACCCAGGATTCACTAGATGGTGTGCCAAAATAATTATCTAATAAGAGTTTTACAGCTCACTCATAGATATACCACAAAAATTATTCCTGTATCCCTACATTATTGATACTCCTCCCAAGAACTACAAAAACACTGATTAGAATGACATGCCAAATACCTGTTGAAATGAAGGAGCAAGAGACAAACACACTCCTCAGGTGGGCGCACCTTTGTCAGGGAGCGTTGTCAGAAAAAGGTCAAAGGGCTCTTTTATGTGAGGATCCCCCAATCAGCGCATGCTTCGGCATCAACCAGGACCACCTCCGTGTCACGGAAGGTCCTGGCAGATAGATTCCAAAAGCCGGGAAATGTAAGGAGGACTGCGACAGAGCATGCGTGCAGGTCCTGCAGTAACAGCATAAGGGTCATGATGGAATGCATGTACATATCAAATAAAGGGCAATTTTATCTCGCAATGGTGCAGATAATAATATTCACATGGCATAACAGATCAAGATCCAAAGAATAGACAGAGGATACACCACCATATTAAAGCAGCAAAATATGTCACAATAGTAAGATAACTTTAATCATGTGGGAAGACAGATCAGAGAAAAAATGATTAGAGAACACTCCACCTATATCAAAATTGGCAGATCATGGATAGGCTCAAAATAATCATGGCATGTAGGACATATAAAAAACTAAGAACACAAATAATTATTACAGTAATGCAATAAATGTCATAGTGGCCTAAATACCATCCTATTCAATAACACAAAGAGCTATCAAGCCAAATAAGGGCATATATAATAATGAGAAATACAATATTCAATAATAATCCCTTACAACGTTGCCCCACATAATAGTATGGTTCAATTAGAGGCAAAACAGACAATGTAAATGTAAATCACACAGATGGAATGGCAGATATGTAAAAAATAAACAGTGGCATATTTCTATGTGCAGTACATATTATAAATAAACCATATGTAGAATAATACTGAGGCGGTGAATAAATATGAAAACTTGGTCCACCCATGTCCTATTCAGATGGATCCTCCATTAGATGTAAAAAATAATCCTTCTCCCATATGTAATAACATACAACCATTGCGTTCAAACAATATACATATGCCTATAAAAATCTAAACAAAATCAGATCGTATCTGGAACCAAAAATCCCAAGACAAGCCCAACAGCAGACTGCACAGAAACCAGTGATGGATACACAGCAAGTGGCAATTGGGTAGATAACTATAAAAATAAAATTAGATAATTAAAAACACCTTAAAAACAATAATTAGACACTTGACAACAGACCGGTGATCAAATGAATGGGGCGAAACTGAGATGTTCATTTAACCCTCTGGGGTGTACTGTATTCAGCATCCAGATCCACTTAGATTCTAATCTTGCTAGACACTGACTACAGTTACCACCACGTATATCAATCTACAGCTGATAAATCCCCCTTACTTTCAATGGAGTATTATCACAATTCTGGGCTAACTTAAAATGACAGGGTATGGTCCTGAGAGTCGACACATCCGCGTGGTCGGCGGCAGCTTGAATACCCAACACATGTTTGTGAATTCTTACCTTTATTTGGCGAGTTGTCAGCCCTACATAAATCAGTTGACATGGGCATGTCGCATAGTAGATGACTTACCTAGACTTATACGATATACGCCTATGGATGTCATATACCTTAGAGCTCAAAGAATCACAAAAGGTGTTGGCTCTCTCTATGTTTGGACAGGCCACACACCGACCACACGGAACGCAACCAGGCAAAAGAACAGACCCCCCCCATCAAGATACGTTGTGATTGATCATGATAATGACTATGTATAAGGTGAACCCGTAAGTTTTTTGAGCATCTTATTGTGATACTCGGAGAGTTTGGCAGAAATTTCGAGATCATGGGGTAAGTCTGAAGAATCTGCCAAGCACGAGCCAGACACTCACGCATGTGTGAAAACTGAGCATGATAATTGGTAATGAACCTAACCTTCCCACTAGGTTTCTCATCTTTTTTCTTATACAGGAGGTTATGACATGTAGAGTATTTTGCTCGATGCTGCGCACGTTTTATCATCCGCCTACTATAGCCTCTCTCGAGAAATCTATTACGAAGATCTACCAACTGTTTCTCAAAGACAAGATCACTCGAGCAGATCCATCGCAGACGGAGGAATTGTCCAATCGGTACAGAGCGCACCATGTGTTTGGGATAAGAGGAGGAAGCATGTAGCAACATATTTGTGGATGTGCTTTTCCTAAATATATCAGTTTGTAGGAAATTAGAATCATCCCTCTTGATTGTGACATCGAGGAAGTTTATAGTATTCTTATCAAACTGATATGTGATATGGATATTCATATTATTCTTATTCAATGAATCCATGAATTCCTGCAAAGCTTCACTAGATCCCTGTCAGATCAGCAAGATGTCGTCAATGTACCGCGCCCATCTGGCAGGGATCTAGTGAATCATTGCAGGAATTCATGATCAGGATCTTGATCTGTTATGCAATGTGAATATTATTATCTGCACCATTGCAAGATAAAATTGCCCTTTATTTGATACGTACGTGCGTTCCATCATGGCCCTTATGCTGTTACTGCAGGCCCTGCATGCCTGCGCTGTCGTGGTCCTCCTTAAATCTCCCGCTTTTCGGTATCTATCTTCCAGGACCTTCCGGGGTCACGTGGTCCCCACGTGACACAGAGGTGGTCCTGGTTGATGCCAAAGCCATGGGTTGTCCAGATGACGGTGACGCCTCATGCGTCACCATAGATTCAGCATGCGCTGATTGGGTGATCCTCACATAAAAGAGCCCTTTGACCTTTTTCTGACACCGCACCCTGACGAAGGTACTTCGAAACGCGCATAGGGGTGGACGTGCACCCCCCTGAGGAGTGTGTTTGTCTGTAGCTCCTTCATCTCAACAGGTTTTAGACATGTCATTCTAACCAGTGGATAACTGATGTGGTATATCTATGAGTGAGCTGTAAAGCTCTTATTAGGTAATTATTTTGGCACACCATCTAGTGTATCCTGAGTTGGGTTGCGCGCCCTCTGTGTGCTTGTTTTTAATTGCACCCTCTGCTACCATGTGTTCCTTTATACTATGTATCTAGGGATACTATTTCTCCTTGCAGAGAATGACGTGTTAAGCATGTCAGGTGAGGAGACTTTTAAAGCCGCAGTGCTCCTCTGGGAAAACTGTGCTATGTGTATTGTCTAACGTATATGTTTAATAAAGATGATATTTTTATATATCTCTTCTCTTGATGGGGATTTTTTTGATCGTTGTTCTCCTCTGGCATTCTGATGTTGTTTTACAAATATATCCCCGTACTATAGAGTCCTGGTGCATCTTTATGATTCATATATCCCTAGTAGCATATTTAATATGATGCACATCTTTTGGATATATTTAGTATTTGCTGTAATAATACATTGGTCGCTGACAAATAGCATATCTGTGAACAAGGTTGTCAAAGTATTACGCCACTTTTACAGACTGACAATATAACATGCAAAAACAAAGCTAAAATGGATTTTCGTGGAAAAAAAGTTAAGCAACATTATTTCCATGGTAATGACTTGTATATAAGGCCATAGAAATAATTAAAAAAGTTATGGACTGTGGAAGAGATTTATGCGAACAGAATGAACACTCATTTTGAGCTGATGATACCACCTAGCAGCACCTGTCCGTATTGTAAATGCATGTAACAGCGTTATCGATAGGTAATAGAATAGATTTTTATTTTTTTTCAGCAGCACTAGCAGGACTCTGTGTAAAGCAATAATACCTGGCTAGATCGGTGTAATATGCTATACATACTGTGATAACTCACCCATAAACGAATTTCAGATAAGAATATAGAATCTATTTGAATTGTCCTTCTCATTATTAAAGAGTGGGTCTCCTATACTGTTATTCCGTATATCCAGCAATTTCAAGGGCTGGCAAAAATTAGGCTGCATTCCAATACACATTTGAAGAGACGTAAAAAACTAAAAAAATAACATATGAAAACACAGCAGGATCTATAGTATGAAAACCAGACTCGCCAATGTAACCTCAATGTAATCACATTGTACAGCTCCTGCACTTCCTCCTCCTCCTTTTTGGCCTCGATCTCTGAAATGACCACATAAGTCGCATGCTGGAAGCACTGCAGCACTTCTTTGGCCAAGAGGCAACAGGCTGTGCTGAAGATAATATGGTTATGGTTAGGTGAAAAACCACACACCGCTGCAGAGTTGTTGAAAGCTGTAACAGAACAGGCAGATCTGTGGCTCTCACCGCTGAACATACAGCCAGGAATGGTCAAGTGTGACAATGGCCGGAACCTGGTAGGTTGATAAATGACAGCTGGAGTAGGTACGGTTTCCCTCTATGCCAGTCCTTTCACTGACCTAAAGAATTTGGCTGTAATGAAATACAACTCTCACCGAGAAGCAGACCTGGCTAAGAAAAGTCTATGTGAAGATTCCCGGATACTGTATGGCTGCTTTTTTACTGCGGACTGGCTCCAGCTTATCTGTAAGATTGCAATCAATAAGATCCCTTTACTGGCTACCAATTGCCCAGCCTATGCAGTTCAAACTACTGAAACTGACCTACAAAGCCATTCATAACCTTTCTCGTCCATACATCTCTGAACTAATCTCCCGATATATTCCCTTATGTAATCTCCGGTTCTCCCAAGAACTCCTTCTCTCCTCCACACTTATTCATTCCTCACCCAATCGCCTCCTAGACTTCTCCCAAATATCCCCCATCCTCTGGAATTCGGTGCCTCAACACGTCCGATTAGCCACAATATTTGGATCCTTCAGATGGAACCTGAAAACCCATATCTACAAGACAGCCTACAGCCTGCCATTACCTCGTTGCCACCTCAACACCACCGGAGCTACTGCAACCCCCTAACCTACTGTCTCCTTCTCCACCATCCTGTAGAATTTAAGCTAAGGAGATGGGGCCTCTATTATCATGAATAATTTGCTCGTTGTCTAAGAGACTGACCACTTCTGCTGTCTACCTTTTGAACATTGTGTTGAAGCTTGATTGACCCAGGGCCAGCAATCCTATGCATCGGGAAGACGGGTTGCGTCCCAGGGTCCCACTGGGTCGCAGCTTCCACAATATTAACCGAGTGTGCCATCAGTGAGATTTACTGTCCTTGGCCACAAGCACTTGTCCATGTGTTTGTGGTTAGGTGGTTCTTCCCAATAACTGCATTGTTGAGGGCATGGGAAATGTTCTGGGATACATGCTTCTGTAAGGTGGGGATGCCACACTGGGAGAAATAGTGGCGGCTGGGGACCTAGGGCCAGCCGCCATAAGTTTGTGGAAAACTTCCACCTCCTTGAGCCTAAAAGGAAAAATTTCTAGTGCAGGCAGTATAGAAATGTGGCAGTTTAGTATTTGGCCTGTGGGTGGGTCACTGGCTACATATTAACACTTGCATTCCAATGACTGGGGTAGGGATAACTGAACACTGTGCTGGGACAAGGACGTGGACATGGTTTCTGACGGTGATGGTTGCAAGTGTGCAATGACAGGGGCAGGGCGGGAGGCATCTTTTCCTGTGCCATGTTGGCGTGCACACACAACAGTGGTGTCACCCGCAGACACTGTTTCTGGACCCTGGCACTCGGCCAAACCAGTCGGGTGCTTTGCTGTCATGTGCCTGAGCATGCTGGTGGTGGTCAGGCTGGTAGTTTTACTGCCCCTGCTGATGCTGGCATGGTAGATTTTGCAAATGACTTTTTTTGGGTTAACTGGACAGTATTTAAAAAAGTTCCAGACTCTGGAAGACCTAACAGTTGGACTGGCAACTTCACTGGTATTGGTATTTTGGGGAACAGTTGCCCTCATTGTGTTTGTGGCCATCCCACTGCTTGTTCCTGCTTGCTGTGGTGCTATGCCTCCCTCCACCTCTGTGCTGCTGTCCTCGCTATGCATGTCACCTTACCAGGTTGGGTCACTGACTTCATCATCCACCACCTTGTTTTACACTTCTGCTCCCTGGTCCTCCTCCTGATTTTCTGTACATTGTGTCTCATCATCATCCACCTTTTGTGACAGTAATTGCACTTTCCCACTGTTGCCTTTGTGTGACCATGGCTGCTGAAATATTTGGGTATCGCTACATGCGATCTCCTATTGCCCCGGTTGAAGCAGATCAAGCGAGAGGCTAGAATCGATAAATGGAAAGATGAACAAAACAGCTCTTTGGAATATCCAAGTGTGAGATTAGTTGCCTCAGTGCACTCAGAAATCTCCCGGTTCAGCACATTCCTCAAACAAGAATCTGCAAAAACTATTGTGCATGCCCTCATCATCTCCCACCTCGATTACTGCAACCTCCTTGTCTGTGGCCTCCCTTCAAACAGTCTCGGACCCCACCAATGTATCCTAAACTCTTCTGCCCGACTATTCCACCTGTTGCCTGCTATTCCCCAGCCTCTCCTCTCTATCAATCCCTTCACTGGCTCCCCATTGCCCAGAGACTGCAGTTCAAAACCCTAACCTTGGCATGCAAAGCCATCCCCAACCTGTCTCCTCCATACATCTGTGATCTAATCTCTCGGTACTTACCTGCAAGCAACCTCCAATTCTCACAAGATCTCCTTCCCTACTCCTCTCTTATCTCCTCTTCCCACAATCGCACACAAGAATTGTCCCATGCATCCTGTCCACTCTGGAACTTTTTACCCCAATATATGAGCCTCTCTCCTACCGTGGAAATCTTCAAAAGGAACCTGAAAACCCACCTCTTCCAACAAGCCTACAACCTGCAGTAACTACAGCTCCTCCATACCGCTGCATAACCAACTCTACTCTCACCTGTATCCTCACCCATCCCTTGTAGACTGTAAGCCTTCACAGGCAGGGTACTTTCCTCTCCTGTACCAGTCACCATCACTTTTTTGTTCAAGATTATTGTAATTAATTTTTTGATGTATACCCCGTTTTCATATATAAAGCGCCATGGAATAAATGGCGCTATAGTAATAATAATATGCTCGAGATTCATGGCTATTTAGACTGGGCCGTGTGGAAGACAGGGTGGTGGAGGTGGTGGAAAACTGACTGTAAGAATTATCTACTACAACCCCTGGCAAAAATTATGGAATCACCGGGCTCAAAAGATGTTCATTCAGTTGTTTAATGTTGTTGAAAAAAAGCAGATCACAGACATGGCACCAAACTAAAGTCATTTCAAATGGCAACTTTAGGGCTTTAAAAAACACTAAAAGAAATCAAGAAAAAAAATGTAGTCTTCAGTAAGGGTAATTTTTTTCAGACTAAGCAGAGGGAAAAAATTATGGAATCACTCAATTCTGAGGAAAAAATTATGGAATCACCCTGTAAATTTTCATTTCCAAAACTAACACCTGCATCAAATTAGATCTGCCCGTTAGTCTTCATCTAAAAAGGAGTGATCACACCTTGGAGAGCTGTTGCACCAAGTGGACAGACATGAATCATGGCTCCAACACGAGAGATGTCAATTGAAACAAAGGAGAGGATTATCAAACTCTTAAAAGAAGGTAAATCATCAAGCAATGTTGCAAAATATGTTGGTTGTTCACAGTCAGCTGTGTCTAAAATCTGGACCAAATGCAAACAACATGGGAAGGTTGTTAAAGGCAAACATACTGGTAGACCAAGGAAGATATCAAAGCGTCAAGACAGGAAATTTAAAGCAATATGTGTCCAAAACAGGAAACACACAGCAAAACAAATGAGGAACGAATGGGAGGAAACTGGAGTCAATGTCTTTGACCGAACTGTAAGAAACCGCCTAAAGGAAATGGGATTTACATACTGAAAAGCTAAACAAAAGGCATCCTTAACACCTAAACAGAAAGAAACAAAGTTACAATGGGCTAAGGAAAAGCAATCGTGGACTGTGGATGACTGGATTAATGTCATATTCAGTGATGAATCACAAATCTGCATTGGGTAAGGTGATGATGCTGGAACTTTTGTTTGGTGCCATTCCAATGAGATTTATAAAGATGACTGCATGAAGAGAGCATGCAAATTTCCACAGTCATTGATGATATGGGGCTGCATGTCAGATAAAGGCATTGGGGGATGGCTGTCATTCCATCTTCAATAAATGCCCAAGTTTACCATGATATTTTGGACAGTTTTCTTATCCCATCAATTGAAAGGATGTTTGGGGATGATGACATCATTTTCAAGATGTTTATGCTTCTTGCCATAGAGCAAAAACTGTGAAAACATTCCTTGAAAGAAGACACATAAGGTCAATGTCATGGCCTGCAAATAGTCCAGATCGCAATCCAATTGACAATCTTTGGTGGAAGTTGAAGAAAATGGTCCATGACAAGGCTCCAGCCTCCAAAGCTGATCTGGCAACAGCAATCAGAGAAAGTTGGAGCCAGATTGATGAAGAGTACTGTTTGTTACTCATTAAGTCCAAGCCTCAGAGACTGCAAGCTGTTATTAAAGCCAGAGGTGGTGCAACAAAATACTAGTGATGTATTGAAGTGTTCTTTTGTGTGCTTGTTTTCATGATTCCATAATTTTTTCCTCAGAATTGAGTGATTCCATAATTTTTTCCCTCTGCTTGGTCTGAAAAAAATTACCCTTACTGAGTACCACATTTTTTTTCTTGATTTCTTTTAGTGTTTCTTAAAGCTTTAAAGTTGCCATTTGAAATGACTTTAGTTTTGTGCCGTGTCTGTGATCTGCTTTTTTTCAACAACTTTAAACAACTGAATGAAAATCATCCGAGCCCGGTGATTCCATAACTTTTGCCAGGGGTTGTATTCAAGCAACAACCTTTTCGTACTGATTTGGCTTAAATAGTTGTGTTCCGCGGCCCCCTAGAAATTGGAACAGGAAGGTAGTTTGACATGATGTATATGTTTGTTGTGCTCCCTCAGCAGGGACAGTTTCATCTTTCCCACGGCCTCTGCCTTAAGTGCACCATCACCATCACTATTACGTCCACTTCCCCGTCCCTCGCCACGCACCTTCCTCATTTTAAATGGAGTTTAATATTTGTAACGTTGCCAAAAAGTCTGTATTATTACTGCAGTAATATAGGATCACGTCTGATGACCACGGTTTTAGGCAGTGACGTGAGAGTCAGAGATGATTCCAGGGGTCTTACCCATGCTGTTCCCATGTCTTTTCATCACTATATGGATGTGTTTGATAATGTCTCACACACCACATGGCCAGATAAGATAGTAAAATATTAAAATGACATTTACCGGTTAAGGTATTTTTCACTGCTGTAAGCAATGCCAAAGTGCAAAAACGCATCAAAAATGCTATGTGTGAATATAGCCCAAGGTGTGGAGGACCATTTTTTTGGGAGGGGTTATTCATTTTGCCTTATATGCAAGTCATTACCTTGGAAAGAATGTTCCTTAACATTTTTTCCAGGAAAATCCATTTTGGTTTCATCTTTGTATGTTTTATTGGGAGTCCGTAAAAATGGCGTAATACTCTGACAACATTGTTCACAGCAGTGACCTGGGAGTCAGAGATGCTTCCAGTGGTCATCCCCATGCTGTTCAAATGTCATTTGAGCACTGTTCCCATCGATTAGGGCAATTTTTAGGCAACCTGCAGACCTCCGGGGAGGGCCGCCATAAAAATGCTTGAGTTTTCCATAGACTTACATTGGGCTCATTGCTCGGGTCCCGAGCATTCCAATTTTCTCAACCCAAGCAACAAGCACCCGAGCATTTTAGTGCTCGCTCATTACTACTTCCTATCTCTCCTTCCCGTGGCAGAGAGGTCTAATAAAATGTTGCAGTACCAGAAGGCCCTTGTTGAAGAATTCTTAAAAAAAATCACAGCTGACAACGCTTGTGGCAGAGGTGACAGTTCCTTGGACAACTAAGTAGTACAGGCGAAGGAGACACAAACCAGATGCAGTAGAGGCAGGGTAACACTGTCAAAGGTCTGGGACAGCTTTTTCAGTCCCTCTCTGCGCCCAGGCCATGATGCGACAGGTACTCTGACGAGAAGGTAAAAGTTTTGGAAAGTGCTGAAGGAGTACCTTGCCGAACATACCAGCATCCTCCGTGATTCCTCTGTGCCTTATAACTATTGGGCATTCAAGCTGGACACGTGTCATGAACTGTCTCTTTATGCCTTGGAGGTCCTGGTCTGCCCTGCCGCTAACATTTTTCAGATCGGGTTTTTAGTGCCACCCGGGGGTATTATAACTGATAGGCGCATTCGCCTGTCAACTGAAAATGCTGATAGGCTGACTCTTATAAAAATGTACAAGAGCTGGATTGGGCCAGACTTCTCGACAACACCGGATGATAGCAGTGGAACATAAATTCAAATCCAGTGGTTATTTTTGGGGGTCTATTCCCATGCATCTCTTCACTAGAGATGAGCGTTGTTCTACTCGAACTGTTCGCCAATCTCAAATTCGAGCTGTTTTGGGCGGTGTTCGAGCCGTTCGGCGAACACGAACAATTTGATAAAAATTCGGCTGTTCGAGGTTGTGTTCGATAACTGTTCGTGCACCAAAATCATAACTGGATTTTTTCTCAGTAATGATGAAAATTAATGTTAATACGCAGTTTGAGTGTACAGCGGGGTGGGGGAGGGGCAGGGGATGGATCTCTGCAGGAACAATGAAGATCTCCATTTTTTTTTCTCTTTCCCGCATTTGCAGTGGGGAGGTGCAATCTGTCAGCCTATCAGCAGCGCACACACGGAGCGAAGTGCTTTTTTTCACACAAGCAAGGGCATGTGCCATTGGCAGTGTATGTCACATGTCCTTGCCCTATAAGACCAAGCCATTTTCCCCGTCGCCACCATTTTCTCACTGCTGCAGCTGCGTGTTAGACGGCACCGCTGTTGCTGTGTGCGCTATACCTTGTTAATTTCAAGCCAATTTTCGCACAAATATACAGATAGCTTGGGAGTAGGGAATAGTTGTGATTGCAGTCCTTTTAAGGACTAGGTTACAGCATTTCCTACGACTTTTATCAGGGAGGTCTGTGCTCTTAAATAGATAGGTTGTGGGAGTAAAGACTAATTGTAATTGGAGTCCTTTTCAGGACTAGGTTACATCAGTTCCTATCAGTTTTTGCCAGGCAGGTCTGTGCCAGTGCTGTGCAAGTTTTTTTCACAGCATTTGGCTGAATCTAGCAAAGCTAATCCTTTTTGGCCTATTGCAGAGTGTGTTAGTCAGTGGAGTAGCCTATCTGTGCTGCAAGATATACCACCTGTGTATAGAATACCAATTTTTTTACTGCACCTAGTGAAGTAAAATCTTTTGGGCATAGCATCATTCTATAAGTCCATCTATACTGACCTCCATCAGGTTGCAAATTAAAAATAATTTTTATCTGCATCTACAGTACCTCTGAAAAAATATTTGGGCTTCTAGCTGTGTGTGGGACTTGCTGTATTAGTCCATCTATACTGACCTCCATCAGGTTGCAAATTAAAAATAATTTGTATCTGCATCTACAGTACCTCTGAAAAAATATTTGGGCTTCTAGCTGTGTGTGGGACTTGTTGTATTAGTCCATCTATACTGACCTCCATCAGGTTGCAAACTGAATATATTTTTTTCTGCATCTACCTCTGAAAAAATATTGGGCTTCTAGCTGTGTGTGGGTCTTGTTCTATTAATCCATCTATACTGACCTCCATCAGGTTGCAAACTGAATATAATTTTTTTCTGCATCTAGCTCTGAAAAAATATTTGGCCTTCTAGCAGTGTGTCGGACTTTCTCTATTAGTCCATCTATACTGACCTCCATCAGGTTGCAAATTAAAAATAATTTTTATCTGCATCTACAGTACCTCTGAAAAAATATTTGGGCTTCTAGCTGTGTGTGGGACTTGTTGTATTAGTCCATCTATACTGACCTCCATCAGGTTGCAAATGAAAAATAATTTGTATCTGCATCTACAGTACCTCTGAAAAAATATTTGGGCTTCTAGCTGTGTGTGGGACTTGTTGTATTAGTCCATCTATACTGACCTCCATCAGGTTGCAAACTGAATATATTTTTTTCTGCATCTACCTCTGAAAAAATATTTGGGCTTCTAGCTGTGTGTGGGACTTGTTGTATTAGTCCATCTATACTGACCTCCATCAGGTTGCAAATTAAAAATAATTTGTATCTGCATCTACAGTACCTCTGAAAAAATATTTGGGCTTCTAGCTGTGTGTGGGACTTGTATTAGTCCATCTATACTGACCTCCATCAGGTTGCAAATCAAAACTAATTTTTATCTGCATCTACAGTACCTCTGAAAAAATATTTGGGCTTCTAGCTGTGTGTGGGACTTGTTGTATTAGTCCATCTATACTGACCTCCATCAGGTTGCAAACTGAATATATTTTTTTCTGTATCTACCTCTGAAAAAATATTGGGCTTCTAGCTGTGTGTGGGTCTTGTTCTATTAATCCATCTATACTGACCTCCATCAGGTTGCAAACTGAATATAATTTTTTTCTGCATCTAGCTCTGAAAAAATATTTGGCCTTCTAGCAGTGTGTCGGACTTTCTCTATTAGTCCATCTATACTGACCTCCATCAGGTTGCAAATTAAAAATAATTTTTATCTGCATCTACAGTACCTCTGAAAAAATATTTGGGCTTCTAGCTGTGTGTGGGACTTGTTGTATTAGTCCATCTATACTGACCTCCATCAGGTTGCAAATTAAAAATAATTTTTATCTTCATCTACAGTACCTCTGAAAAAATATTTGGGCTTCTAGCTGTGTGTGGGACTTGTTGTATTAGTCCATCTATACTGACCTCCATCAGGTTGCAAACTGAATATATTTTTTTCTGCATCTACCTCTGAAAAAATATTGGGCTTCTAGCTGTGTGTGGGACTTGTTGTATTAGTCCATCTATACTGACCTCCATCAGGTTGCAAACTGAATATATTTTTTTCTGCATCTACCTCTGAAAAAATATTGGGCTTCTAGCTGTGTGTGGGTCTTGTTCTATTAATCCATCTATACAGACCTCCATCAGGTTGCAAACTGAATATAATTTTTTTCTGCATCTACCTCTGAAAAAATATTTGGCCTTGTAGCAGTGTGTCGGACTTTCTCTATTAGTCCATCTATACTGACCTCCATCAGGTTGCAAATTAAAAATAATTTTTATCTGCATCTACAGTACCTCTGAAAAAATATTTGAGCTTCTAGCTGTGTGTGGGACTTGTTGTATTAGTCCATCTATACTGACCTCCATCAGGTTGCAAACTGAATATATTTTTTTCTGCATCTACCTCTGAAAAAATATTGGGCTTCTAGCTGTGTGTGGGACTTGTTGTATTAGTCCATCTATACTGACCTCCATCAGGTTGCAAACTGAATATATTTTTTTCTGCATCTACCTCTGAAAAAATATTGGGCTTCTAGCTGTGTGTGGGTCTTGTTCTATTAATCCATCTACACAGACCTCCATCAGGTTGCAAACTGAATATAATTTTTTTCTGCATCTACCTCTGAAAAAATATTTGGCCTTGTAGCAGTGTGTCGGACTTTCTCTATTAGTCCATCTATACTGACCTCCATCAGGTTGCAAATTAAAAATAATTTTTATCTGCATCTACAGTACCTCTGAAAAAATATTTGTGCTTCTAGCTGTGTGTGGGACTTGTTGTATTAGTCCATCTATACTGACCTCCATCAGGTTGCAAACTGAATATATTTTTTTCTGCATCTACCTCTGAAAAAATATTGGGCTTCTAGCTGTGTGTGGGACTTGTTGTATTAGTCCATCTATACTGACCTCCATCAGGTTGCAAACTGAATATATTTTTTTCTGCATCTACCTCTGAAAAAATATTGGGCTTCTAGCTGTGTGTGGGACTTGTTCTATTAATCCATCTACACAGACCTCCATCAGGTTGCAAACTGAATATAATTTTTTTCTGCATCTACCTCTGAAAAAATATTTGGCCTTGTAGCAGTGTGTCGGACTTTCTCTATTAGTCCATCTATACTGACCTCCATCAGGTTGAAAATTAAAAATAATTTTTATCTGCATCTACAGTACCTCTGAAAAAATATTTGGGCTTCTAGCTGTGTGTGGGACTTGTTGTATTAGTCCATCTATACTGACCTCCATCAGGTTGCAAATTAAAAATAATTTTTATCTGAATCTACAGTACCTCTGAAAAAATATTTGGGCTTCTAGCTGTGTGTGGGACTTGTTGTATTAGTCCATCTATACTGACCTCCATCAGGTTGCAAACTGAATATA
Source organism: Phyllobates terribilis (assembly GCF_046119375.1). Lineage (NCBI taxonomy): Eukaryota > Metazoa > Chordata > Amphibia > Anura > Dendrobatidae > Phyllobates > Phyllobates terribilis. Next base: position 292,531,915 of record NW_027362761.1, read on the forward strand.
TTTTTTTCTGCATCTACCTCTGAAAAAATATTTGGGCTTCTAGCTGTGTGTGGGACTTGTTGTATTAGTCCATCTATACTGACCTCCATCAGGTTGCAAACTGAATATATTTTTTTCTGCATCTACCTCTGAAAAAATATTGGGCTTCTAGCTGTGTGTGGGTCTTGTTCTATTAATCCATCTACACAGACCTCCATCAGGTTGCAAACTGAATATAATTTTTTTCTTCATCTACCTCTGAAAAAATATTTGGCCTTGTAGCAGTGTGTCGGACTTTCTCTATTAGTCCATCTATATTGACCTCCATCAGGTTGCAAACTGAATATATTTTTTTCTGCATCTAACCCAGCCAATAGTTTTGGCCTAACACCACAGTTTGGCCACTCAGCTCTGCTCGGTTACCATCCATTGTTTTTTTTTGCAAACAACTCCAGAGTTGTGAATTAGTTAACCACCAAAATGAGTGGAAAAAGGCCTGCTGCTGGTGGAAAGGGGAATAGGCGTGTTGGGAAGGGGAAAAAAGGTTGTGTCCGTGGGGTAGGTGTTAAAGCAACAGTAACATCTGCAGAAGAAAGACCATCTTCCAGCCAAACTAAAATGTCTACTTCTTTTAGCGGACAATGTGATAAGATCTCTTTCTTACGGCCACGCCAATCGCTACAAATTCCAGATGAGGCACAAGAACAGCAGGTGCTTCAAAGGATATCAAGTGCTCCTTTAAGTGGGCTCTCCTCCACATCAACTTCAACATCACAAATACTCCAGTCCTCAAAGGTGTCACCCAAATCGCACTTGCTTGCTCACAGCTCCCAAATCTCCAGCTGCCCGTCTGAGTATGAGGTAGAACAGATGGTTGAGTCTGCAGAGCTGTTTACTCATACTATAGCCTGGGAATCAGAGGTCGACTCCAGCGCTTCTGTGAATCCAGACGAGGAAATGATCTGCACTGATGCCCAGAATCTTTATGCGTCGGATCCAGGACCAGACGCAGAAGGTTCTGACCATAATGTAGACCCTCATTCCCAAACTGTAACTCCTGTTGGTGGAGACAATGAGGAAGACGATGATAAGACTCAAATACCTGATTGGAGCGACAACTTTAGTTTTTTGTCAGGGCAGGAACAGGTTGGCTCTGAGGACGATGGGTGTGATAACACACAGGGTGATGATGATGAGGTTGGAGATCCCACTTACTGTCAACCCACAGTCAGCCAAGAGATGAGGTCAGCAGAGGAGGTGGAGGAAGATGCTAGTGACGACGAGGTCAGGTTGCGCCTTCCTGGACAGAGACGTAGTACTGGAAGCACGTCAACAACTGCATCCTCAAACACAACTCTGCCTCTCACCACAAGTCGTGGTGGCTCTTCAGGTCGCATGGGTGATAAGCCTTGCATAGCCTGGGCATTTTTTCAGATCGATAAAGATGACCCAACTCGTGTTATCTGTAACATTTGTCAGCAAAAGCTAAGTAGAGGCCAAAAAATACATAGTTTGAGTACTTCATGCATGAACCGGCACATGGACATGAAGCATAAGTTGCAGTGGGAAGCTCAGTGTGCTACAATGCGGTCTAGCCGGCCGGGCCAACCACCGTCTGCCATATCTTGTGCATCCGCGGCCTCTTCATCCTCTGTGACTGGGGGGACAGCAGTCACACCTGTTTTGGGGCGCAGACCTGCCACCTCTTTACCCGCAACAGCCAGCGTGATTGGCAGGTCATCATTTTCTTTGGAGGTGGTAACAGCAGCTGGTGTTGAGCGCTGTCCGACATCGATAGCACCACCTTTGGATCAAGGCAACCTAACATGTCCGCCTGCATCTTCCTCACAGACCGGCAGTTTGCCGGGGACACCCTTATCAACCCCGTCTAAGCACAATAGCCAGCCCTCGGTCCCTCAGATGTGGACAAGTAAAAGACCATTTCCTCCTAGCCATGAGAAAGCTAAGAGGTTGAATTTCACCATCTGCAAGCTCTTGGCTACAGAAATGCTGCCTTTCCGCCTGGTGGACACAGAGGATTTTCGAGACCTTATGTCCGTCGCAGTGCCCCAGTACCAGATGCCCAGTCGGCACTACTTCTCAAAGAAAGGTGTGCCTGCGCTCCACCAGCATGTCGCACACAACATCACCGCTTCTTTGAGAAACTCTGTGTGTGACAGGGTGCATTTCACCACAGACACTTGGACGAGTAGGCATGGACAGGGGCGTTACATGTCGCTGACTGGGCACTGGGTAACTATGGTGACAGCAGGACAAGGGGCTGCTGTCCAAGTCTTGCCGTCCCCACGAGTTGTGCGTCAATCCTCTTTATGTCAAAGTTCCTCCACTGCTTCTGCCTCCTCAACCTCCTCTCGGTCTTCCACCTGCACCCAAAGCCTGTCTGGTCATGCCACAAGCTTTCTAACTGCGCAGAAGGGATCCTGCACACCTCCTTACTATGCTGGCAGTAGGGCTCAACGTCATCAGGCGGTTTTTACATTGAAATGTCTGGGAAATGTGAGTCACACAGCTGAGGAGTTGTGGTCAGCTCTGGAGAACCAATTTCATGAATGGTTGTCTCCACTGGACCTGAAACCAGGGAAGGCCATGTGCGACAATGCTGCAAACCTGGGTGCGGCCCTTCGCCGGGGCAATGTCACACACGTGCCTTGTATGGCTCACGTGTTGAACCTGGTTGTCCAGCAATTTTTAGCCCACTATCCCAGACTAGATGGCCTTCTGCAGAGGGCACGGTCGCTGTGTGCTCACTTCCGCCGTTTGCATCCCGCAGCTCAGCGACTTACATCTCTACAGAAGTCGTTGGGCCTGCCACTTCACCGGCTAAAATGCGATGTGCCAACCCGGTGGAATTCAACTCTGCACATGTTGCAGCGACTGTGGCAGCACCGACAAGCCCTGGTGCAATACGTTCTGACGTATAGCCTGGGCCAACGAGATTCAGAGGTGGGGCAAATCACGCTGGAGGAGTGGTCTCAGATCAGGGACCTATGCACCCTTCTGCACAGTTTTGAAATGGCGACGAAGATGTTTAGTGCTGACGATGCCATTATCAGCATGACTATTCGGTGATTTACATGCTGGAGCACATGTTAAACAGAATTCGGAGTCAGGTGGTGGCACAAGAGGAGGTGGAGGAAGTAGAGGAGGAGGAGTTGTATGCGGAAGGGCTAACATCTGCAAGGTCCAGACGGTCGGCAGCACCAAGGCGGCAGGCATGTGAGGGTGGGGGAGATGGTTTTACCAGGGCACATGGTAGCAGCCAAACTAGTGAGGAAGGTGCAGGAGCCCAGGAAGAAGTGGAGGACGAACTGATGGAAGACTCATCAGATGAGGGAGACCTTGATCACATTTCTGTTGTGCGAGGTTGGGGGGAGAGGACAGAGGAAGGAAGCATGATTGTTACCTCGCCACCAACACAACAGGGACTTGGTGCTCCTGGATGCGCAACACACATGAGTGCCTTCTTGCTGCACTACCTGCAACATGACCCTCGAATTGTGAGAATTAGAAATAATCCTGACTACTGGGTTGCCACACTGTTAGATCCCCGGTACAAAAGTAAATTTGCAGAAATTATTCCTGCCATAGAAAGGGATGCACGCATGCAGGAGTATCAGCAGAGACTGTTGCAGAATCTTACATGTGCTTTTCCACAAAATACCAGTGGTGCACGTAGTGAATCTCACAGTTCCAATTTGCCAACCGTGGGACCGTCAAGTGTTCAGCACTCAAACCGTAACAGAACCACAGTATCTGGTGGTAACATCAATTTTGCGGAATCATTTCACCACTTTTTTAGCCCATACTTTGCAAGGCCACAGGAGACAAGAAGTCTGACACATAGTCAACGCCTAGAGACGATGGTACAGGAGTATCTCCAAGTAAACATTGAAGCCACGACTGTGTCACTGGACCCTTGCTCTTTTTGGGCTTCCAATCTGGATAAATGGCCGGAGCTAGCCACTTACGCCTTGGAGATCTTGTCATGCCCCGCAGTCAGCGTTCTGTCTGAACGTGTGTTCAGCGCTGCTGGTGGTGTGCTGACAGATAAGCGCACGCGGCTCTCCACTGATAATGTAGACAGACTCACGTTCATAAAGATGAACAAATCATGGATCCGAAACGACTTTTCTACCCCTGTGTCATCCTGGGGAGAGTAAAAGCTTGATGATTGTTTAAAATCACCCTACCAACCGTTTTAAGCTTTCAAATTACTAATCATGTTTATCTGTATCTTGACTGGAAAATAATTTGGGCTTTGTAGCAGTGTGCAGCACTGATCCTATTAGGCCATCTATAATAAGCTCCACCAGATTTAAAATTAAAAATAATTTTTAGCTGCATCTAGCCCGGAAAATAATTTTGGGGCTCCGAGATGCGCAAGACACATAAGTGCCTTCTTGCTGCACTACCTGCAGCATGACCCTCATATTGTCAGAATTCGAAGTAATCATGACTACTGGGTTGCCACACTCTTAGATCCCCCAAACTTTTCGATCAACCTTTTCATTTTAATAAAGACCCAAAAAATGGTCATTTTTGAAATTATAAGCATTAGCAGGTTGTTAGAAACTGAAATCAAACAGTTTTCAACTCAAAACTTTATTCTAGGTGATGTTACATTTTCACATAGGACCCCTTGTTCAAAAGGAGCTTCTGAACTCTCTCGTCCATTGAATTTGTCAGGTTTTGGATGGTTTCTGCTTCAATTGTTTTGCATGAGGACAGAATACCCTCCCAGAGCTGTTGCTTAGATGTGAACTGCCTCCCGCCATCATAGACACTCCTTTTAATGATGCTCCAAAGGTTCTGAATGGGGTAGAGGTCAGGGGAGCATGGGGGTCACACCATAAGTTTGTCCCCTTTTATGCCCATATCAGCCAGAGATGCAGATGTTTTATGTGCAGCATGAGATGGTGCATTATCATGCAGAAAAATGATCTTGCTGTGAAATACACGGTTCTTCTTCTTGAACCATGGCAGGAAGTGCTGTTTGAGAAAATCCACATACATTATGGAGTTCATCTTTAGCGCCTTCAGGGATCCTAAAGGGGCCGACAATCTCTCTCCCCATGATTCCAGCCCAAAACATTACTCCACCTCCTCCTTGTTGGCGCTGTAGCCGTGTTTGCGTGGGGTGTCCATCAACCAGCCAACCTCCACTCCATCCATCTGGACCATCGAGCGCTGCACGGTACTCAACCGTGAACAAAACAGTTTGAAATCAGTCTTCATGTAATGTTTGGCAAACTGGAGCCGTTTCTGCTTGTGTGAAGTGGATAGAGGAGGTCGACAGGATGGCGTATGCACAGCTGCAAACCTCTGAAGGACCCTGCATCTTGTTGTTCGGGGGACGTTGGAGGCACAAGCAGCTTCAAAAACTTGTCTGCTGCTATGACAAGGCTTTTTTGCCGCTGCTCTTTCAACCTGACATAATTGCCTGTAGGAAAGAGTCCTCAATTTGCCCTTATCAGCACGCACACGTGTGTACTGTGAATCAGCTACATACTTCTTGATTGCCAAGACACTTCATCCTGATCATCGCACAATGTTGATTGTAGTCATGCCTTGACCTAAACACTCCACAATTTGTTGCTTCTCAGCAGCCGACACATCCTTTTTCTTTCCCATTTTGGCAGAAAATGTTGGCTGCTGAATAATGTGAGAGAGCCTTCTTAAGTAGTCTTGCCTTTCACTGGACACACCTGCCAAACTAATTAGCACTGGTGTCTGCAATTGCTTACAGTGATATAAAGAGCCCTGACACACATCACCATCAATGAGTTTAACTGACAAACAAACAAATTCTTCCCTTATCACTCCTAAACACTTTTTGCATAATAATTTGGAACACAGTGTACATGTGCTTTTCCACAAAACACCAGTGGTTCACGTAGTGAATCTTACAGTTCTAACTTGCCAACCGTGGTCTGTATGGAGTTGTTCAACAAAGGGCCCAAAATTTAGATAACATAGATGGGAGAGGTCTCTATGAATAGGAATTCCTAAGTATTTGATACCCTGTGAGGGCCAGGCAAAGGGAAAGTTGGACTGGATGGAATCCTATATGGATTTGGGGAGGGAGACATCGAGGGCCTCAGACTTCGCTGCATTGATTTTAAAATTTGACCATGTAACAAAGTGATCTATTTCAGCCATAACAGCATGGATGGATATATGTGATTGAGTGATATATACTAGGACATCATCAGCAAATAGAGAGCACTTGTACTCGGTGCCTCCCACCTCAATCCACCTAATATTGGGGTTATGGCGAATTGATGAGAGCAGGTGCTCCGTCACTAGGATGTATAAGAGAGGGGACAGAGAACATCCCTGCCTTGTCCCATTGGTGATTGTGAAAGGTGATGAAAATGTTCTGACGCGCCCCCTGGGCCTTGGGACACCCGGAGCCGGACCCTTTTTGGTGGATGCTGGTGGTTGTAGTCTCCGTGGCGGCAACCCGGTTCCGTGGCTCAGGGCGGTCAAACCAGTGGCGGAACTATTTATGTGGTTTTGATGTTTAAATGTCCGACTACGCCACCCGTGGATTGCGGTCAGAGTGAACCGCCGCTCCAGGGCAGACCGCTGAGGCTGGTGTTGTGGGTGCAGCAGAGCGTAGCATAACTCCCCACGGGAGGAGTATAGCCTCAGGGCAGTGTATGCGGAGGATGGGGGTGATGGTGCAGGGCAGCAGCAGTAATGACACGGAGTCAGTGATGCAGTCCAGGGCCTTTACTCACAGTTCTTATTATCCAGACCACGTCTGCAGGTAACGGCTGCCCACGTCGTACTGTGCTCACCAGGTGAGGGGCTCAGACAACTCCCAGATAACTTTGGAGCGCTTCACAGGACCCCCTTTGTGTGTCCTTTGTCTGGCCTTTATTACCAACCCTTCTGTCCGGCTGCCTCGGGCCTCCTCTTGGTAAACTTGGCGCCAGTTTCCCTGACCCTATGTGGTGCCTTCCTAGCGGGTGTAGCGAGGGGCTGCGCCACATAAAATGTCACAGCCTCCTGTTTCTAGCTGAGGGTCGTTTCCTGCCTCCACTAGTTTCGGGGACCGGTCTCCCCCTTTGGCCTGACCCCTCCACGCAGGTGGGTTCTGGCGTGCGGTGGCGACTCGCCCGTCCGCACCCCTGAGATCCCTTCGTTCCTCGTTCCTGGAGCCTTCTCCGCTCCTCTTCCTTCCTTCTCCCTCTTCCAGGCCTGGGCCTCTGTTACTAGGCCCGCCTCCGGAGCAGAGCTCATGCAGAGCCCCTGCTCCCTGCCACCTCTGCTCAGACTTCTCTGCACTGAACTAAGATGGTGCCCACCTTTTATACTCCCTTCTCAATGCACCCAGGAACTGCTTCCTCCCTGCTCCTGCACTACAGGGTTCCCCTTCCTCAGTGTTCCCTCCCCCCACTCCAGCCAGGGACAGGGACTGTCGTGCCCATCTCAGGGGCATATTGGTCGCCCTGCCCCACGGCAATGTGGTGTAATGCATGCAGGTGTCGGGTCCTGATCCACACTACATCCTTACCTGAGAGTGAGATATCACACCTCTGGGTGAGGTGCAATACCTCTGTAGCAACCGAGCCCTCAGGGTGCTACAGTTCCATTTATCTTCAGCCTAGGTGACGTATTGCGATACAGGGCCGTGATTTTGGCTATAAAAGGGTCCCCTAGACTCCTACCCCAAGCTTTTTAAGAGAATCATATATGGCGTGCCAGGAGACTCTATGGAATGTTTTCTCAGCATCCAACGAGAGTATCTAATTACAAATTTTTAACTGCATCTAGCCCAGGAAATACTTTGTGCCTAGTAGCAGGGTCTGCTAGTCAGCAGATTATCCCGGCTGTTAAGCAAGCTACACCACCTGTAGTTTGGACACTTCATTTTTTCAAAGGAAATGCTTCGGGACCACGGGATACTCAGTGAAGAGCATCAGGAGGCACCCCAAGGCATAGGGGCTGGGACTGGCAGTAGGATGCCTTGCGGTGGACAGCCGAGCTCGATCCTTATAAAAGCTTTTTAACTGCAGCAGCTTTAGTGGACGCTACTGGAGCTGGAATTACGCGGCTGCTGGCATGAGACTTGCCCTCCAATAGATCCTTGTAAATGGATTTAAAGTGTATTCATTAAAATTAGAGAGACAATTTAAATTAAAAAGCTTAGAGCTGCCTCCACCACAGGGGGGCTCGCTCGACCCACCAGCGGACAGGCACCAATATTGGGAGAGGGGGGCTGGCCATCAGGGTTCACCGCGGCTCTGGCACAAACCCGGCGACACGGAGGTGGCACGGGCAGGAGCGGACTGGCCGTGTCGGCTTCTCACTTTTTGGATTTTAGAAGGGCATGACATGCCTATATCTGTGTCTCCCCCTCCTTTTACTCCTCCACCTCTTTTATTTTCGCATGACTATATGTACTTGTCACTTTTCCATGTGTTAGTTATGTCTTCTGAGCAGTTTGTCAGCTTTTGGACTCCTTTGAAGGTGTTTTCTATGTGTTTCTATGTGTTTTTGTTTGCCTGCCATTGGTTTTAACGGTGTTCGAAGGTGTTCGACGAACAGTTCAATGAACAGTTCGGCGAACACACGGGTGTTCGACGAACCGAACCGAACTCGAACACTACGGGGGTGGCTCAACACTACTCTTCACACCAAGACATGGGTATACGCTTCAGGATTTTGTCTATTTTATGTCACCATCCTCCTTCTCCTCATCCTACAACACCCTATGAACAGGGTGATCATCATGCAACATGCACATAATTTAAGGGTGTTTATGATGCCCGTAGTAACTATTGTTCGAGACCTACCTCTAACATTCTGTATGTTATACAGTATGTTCATGTATACAGTATGTTCATGTATACCCATGGTGAATATGTATTTCAACCCTCCTCTAAGTTTCTTCAAAGGGTAATTTTTGGCATCCCTTGAAGTCTCTGCATACGCAATAACAGTATAGGAGACCCACTCCTTTATATTGGGAACAGTTTTTTTTAATGAGGCCCTCCTCTACGTCTTTTTGCCAGGGGTTGTACTATATTACCTCTCTTATCTGAGATTCGTGTACGGGTGCCTATAGCAGTTGGGATAGAGTCTTACAGGCATCTAGTCAGGGAATATTGTATTATACTCCGTGCTGAAAAAAAAAATTATATTCCCTATTGATAACGCAGTTAGCTGCTTTTAAAATAGGTGCTAGATTGTATTATCAGCTGGAAATGAGTGTTCATTCTGGATGTGTCTGGTCATGTCTCACACACCACATGGCCAGATAAGGTAATAAAATGTTAAAATGGCATTTACTGGTGAATGTATTTTTCACCGTTGAAAGAAATGCAAAGGGACAAAAACACATAAAAAACTCTATGTGTGAACATAGCCCAAGGTGTGGAGGAGCGTTTTTGTTTTTGGTTTTTTATTTTTCATTATATATAAGTCATTACCATGGAAAGAATGTTTCTTAACATTTTTTCCAGGAAAATCCCTTTTTGCCTCGTTTTTGTATGTTTTGTCAGTCCGTAAAAGTGGCGTAATACTCTGACAACATTGTTCATTGCAGTGACTTGGGAGTCTGAGATGCTTCCAGGGGTCTTCTCCATGCTGTTCCCATGTCATTTGAGCACTGTGTACATTGATTTGACCACTTTTAGGCCCCCTCTAAACCTCCAGGGGGGGTTTCCGGAAAAATGCTCGAGTTTCCTATTGACTTACATTGGGCTCATTACTCAGGTCAAGCAACTGAGCATTACGATTTGCTGAACTCGAGCAATGAGCATCCGAGCATTTTAGTGCTCGCTCATCACTAATGTCAAGCCTTACTGTGATCTTTGGGAGGCAGAATGAACAATAAACAGCAGGTCAATAATTGGTTGTATTTATGTTTTTACACCGTTCCTCGTGCAGCATAGGTGATTATTCAATTTTATTCTCTGGGTCATTTGCAATTACAGCAATATCAGATTTATATTTTTTTTATGTTTGGCTTCTATTACACGCTAAAAAATGCTTTTTCTACAAAAAATAAGGTTTTGCATCAACATATTTTAAGAGCAGTAATTTTTCTATAATTCTGCCGCCATTTTTTCCTGGATGAGTTGGCGTTTTTATTGATACCATTTTTGGGCACATAGTATTTTTTTGATTGCTTTCTATTCAGATTTTTGGGAGAAGAATGGAAAAAAAACAGCAATTCAGGATTTTTTTCTTGAGCGTTTTTTCAATGTCATTCACCATGTGGTAAAACTGATAAGGCAGCTTTATTCTTTGTGACAGTATAATTACAGCTATACCTGGCAAACAGGCTATCTCTGTCTAACAGCCGTGACACTTGCAGGTGCAGAAACAATGAATGAAACGCCGAGCACGCCAAAATACTCGGAGAGCCCCCGGGCCTGCTCGCCGAAAGGGTTAATGAGGCATACTTGCTCATCACTATTAAAGATACTTATTTATTGGTTTAAAGTTTGTTTTTTTTTACTTATTTTGTGACTTTTTTTTTTAAATAGTTAACAAAATATATATAACTTTTTTTGCTATTTTACTAAGTACGTGTATGGGACTTCAACTTTTCTTTCTCTGATCGCTGGTCTCATGCATTGCAATACATATGTATTGACTGCTGACCATAGAGAAAAGTCAGCGCTGCACAAAACCCAGAAAGTGCTGATGTTTATTTACCATTGTTGGTCATGAAGAGGTTGGTGCAGGGCTGGTTGAGGGCTCCGTAGATAATGAGTATCCAATATTGAGCATCAGCCTTGTGCCTTGTGCATGTGAATTTCTGCACATTCTCAGAATCTTTTGATATTATGTACTGTAGATGGAGGAATATTCTTTTAATTCTTTGCAATTTTATATTGAGGAATATTTTTCTTAAATTGTTCCCAATTTGCAGATGCAGTCGTTCACAGATTGTATAAAAAGAGCAGGTTAAAAAGAGGCAGAGTCTCTCAGAGGTTTACCAAAGTCATGTGATTTAGTTGAAAATTGACCCTCCAGCTGTTTTTTCATTAGTACCACTTCTTTTTTCAACCTTTTGTTTACACTGTCCCTATTTTTGATAGGGCTTACTGCCATTAATATCTAAATTAGGTAATTTTGTTTCAAATAAATTGAAAAAATGAATAACTTTCAACTTCTCATCTTTGTTCTGTGTTCTTTTGTTAATAAAATATGGCAATAAGTAGAGTTGGACTGATTGTCAGAAATATCAGTTCACCAAATTTGCTGAATTTTCAAAAAAAAAAATTGATTCACAGCAAATAAATTCACAACGGATCACAATGCGAAAAAGACTCTATTTGACTGCAAAATAAATTTATAACACTGAGTTCTTCTACGACTGTGTTGAACCTGTTTTTATGTCTTTAATGCAAGTCTTATTATTGTCCACATGACCTCAACCTATATGGCCAGGACAAATTTGATGGTAACTAATTGCAACTGATGGAAGTATTTGGGTGGCTTTTACGGGTCTTATATTGGACTAGTACAACAAGAAAGAGTATAAAATCTCAATGTATACTTTGTGAGGTAGACAGCTGTGTTTACACTTTTGGATTATGGAAACTTTACTTTAAAAAAAATTGCATGCCATTTTACAAAGCACACATACTTTAATTTCTTTAATTTTCAAAATGTAAAGCTTATTTTCAGCATTTTGTTTTGATAGCAAAATTAGCACTGAGGGGTTTAATATTGCCCTCCTTATTTGCAGTGTGTGAAGAATAAATAAAGACTGTTATTAAAGTCCTGTTTCTATACAAGTACAGCACTTCCCTATGTCACTTGAATCTTTTGATTATTTTTTACAGACATAAACTGCAACTGCCATTTTCTATGTTATTGAGCACTAAAATAGTTCTTCACCATTATATTAGGTATTTTTCATCCCTATGTGGAATGGGATATAAGCTCTTACTTCCTTTCCCTACAATAGAAAAGCTTAAAATGATTCTGCATGGCTGGCCACCAACTCTTATATTGGCTGTAAAAGTCCACCCTGATTGACTGGGCTAGACCACGTGATAGCTACAGGGCATTATGTGGAAGCCCGCGCTGCCAACCCTGATGTGATTAGACTGCTGACTGAGTCATCAGCAATGTGTGAAATGGCACCTGGTATTTTTTTTTTTCTGGTGATCTTCACATGTCGTATAGTAGAGTGTTGGAATTCATAGGGATCGGCTATTTTCAGGAAATTTGACTCAAAGTCAATCCATTGTAGATCAGTCCAATCATCTCTAGCTATAAGATAATTTTTGCATTCTTGTTTTCTTTACATTTTACACAACATCTCAACTTTTTATCAATTGTAGTTCTAATTACTAAAGCAATATTAATGAATGTTATTTTTATCACGTGAACAAGTGGAAGAATGACTGGCCTCTAATTTAGCAGTTAAAAAACTGTAAACCATTTTCAACATGTTAGGATATTTACAATAATGGATTCCAAAATGGATTCTAAAAAAGTCTGTTCAAAGCCTCACTCTGCCTTTCCATTGGTCTTAGATGAACCAGTGCCAATGACTAGGTTGCTTTGACCATCCCAGGTCAGAAAAAAGGCAAGGGATGTATGATTCAGACTTACCAAAGTGCTCCCAATGCCAGTTCACTGATCATTTTGGGCATGAAGAGAGCAAAGCACTAATTGCAAATACAGAAGACACTACTGTAAAACTGAGGACATTAGATATAGTGACTATACATAAGTAATTTATAGACACAAGAACTGAGCGGATCAGGTAAGATTGAAATTCGCTTGTTTGCTTGGTTTTTCCCTGGAAATTCAATTAGCCGAGAAGTTATCAGTGAATATAATGCTCCTGATGCTCTGGGGCTTCTCCAAACCTCAGGGTATAATAAATGTAATATATACATAAAATGAGAAAATGCATATACTCACCTTACTGATCACCTTTCCGGCCAGGTCTGCTACTCACCACCACCTGTCTGGTCCTCAGCGGATTTTTGGATTCCCAGACACTTGTGCTGGAATCCTCGAGCCTCTCATGCTCAGTCAAGATTTATGGATTCCATGATGCCCAGAAGAGTTCTGTTCAAGTGTGCGGAAAAACACGGTGTCATGACTTTACGTGTACTGTGACCTTCTGCATGCATTCCAACGCGAGCAGTGGGGGATCAGAAGATGCAGCAAGGACCAGACAAGTGGTGGTGAGTATCGATGGGGCCAGAGATGTGAGTGGTAGGTTAGTATAAGGATTATGCTATTTTTTTAACCTTCTGATTGCCCTTCATGATTCAGAAAAATGACAGCCAGTTGGCCACCATGTTGCTGAATCCACACGGAAGCCAATTAAAAGCAAAATCCACATTTTAGCATCTGTGGATTTTTGTAGAATTTGAGCAGAATTCAATTCAACTCAAATTTATTCGCTCATCTCTAATAGACACACTTATTATCGGGGCTTGAGGGCTGCTGTAATTAACATTTTATGGGAAATTTATAGCAAAAAAAAAATAACTTTAACTCTACATGTGATGAACAAGTTTTTTTGATTTTGGAAATGACATGAATATCCAAAAATACAGGAAAAGAAAATAAAACATAGACTCAGGCCAGACTAAATCAAGAACTTTGTTTAGTGAAAAATTGGGCTTGTATATAAAGTAAGTTAAATTATTGTAAGTAGAAATTATCCAACAAATAGTTTGATGACTGGAAGCACTTGACCTTTGACCAAAATAAGAAAATTCCATGCCATATGTTGCAAAAAGCAAACTTATCCATAGTCATGCTTTACTGATTATATAAACAAAATTGTTTACTTTTTCTATTGCACATAACATGCGCTAGACTTCATGGACGAGTGCTTTGTTTGTAAAAATAAACACCTTGAGAAATGGAGGAGACTGATGTTACATGCAAATAAATGTTACCCCTAACGATGAAGCAATCCATTAAGGGAAATGTTGGTAAAATAAAAATGTACATCATATAACTGGATATACATGTATTTATGGTATTATCATAAACTAAAACAGATTAATAGCAATATAACACTTCTTTTCAAAAGTTACAGATTTGTTGAAGTAGTTTATGGGTCCATAAAAATCACAGACAGCACATGGATGGCATCAGTGTGCAGCCAGTGTGCTGTCCATGATTAAAATTGCAAAGAATTTGAGAAACTTTGCAATTTTTTTTTCATACATCAAAATCACTGATAAAACACTGATGGTAAGGGCTCGCTCACACTAGCGGATAGCATCCGATGAGTCTCTCATGCAAGAGAATTGGATGCTATATGCAAATGACCCTTGGCTCAAATTCTGCTGTGAGCGTGAGCCGAGTGTCATCTGTTTTACACGCACCCATAAACTTGTATGGGTGCGCGCCGTCCAATATAGTCTGCCATGCAGCAATTTTTTTCTCATGCCGACTCCGCTATTCACCAGTGTGAGCGAGCCCTAAAACCGACCAACCAAACAGTGATAACAATTGGATAAAAACAATTGTTAGAGTAAAGAAGCGTTTAATGCATTAAGACCTGCCAAATCTCATAGTGTGTGATCATTCTCAGAAGAACACACTGAAAGAAACTCTTGTTGAATTGTGCAAATAAGCTGGGTGAATAAAGAGAGTGTCTTTTATTATTATTCAGCAATGTAGTTTGCTATTTGCTAATATGCTAGAAACACTTAATTTATACATGGTATGTCTTTATTCATGAATAATATAAGTTATGCTCCAGATTTCTTTGGAGAGTTAGAACTGATCTCATACACTAATGACACTCAGAAAATATTTTTGTGTACGAAAAATAACTGATATTTAATTGAGGCCTTAGGCCAATTAAGCTCCAAAGGGACACATTGACGAGCAATGACTAAGTGAAGGTCAATTGAAAAAGAAATGATTCTGTTAAAGAGGTCCTGTCACCAGGTCAAATATGTCCATTTTTTTCTTTTATTTTATTCCCACTGCTCCCCTGAGTATACATTTTTTGTTGTTTTTTTTTTGGTTTGTTTTTTAAATCCACTATTTAGTTCCAGAGATATGGGCCTTTATATTTGGTGCTTATGTTCATGGTCTTTACCAATGAGACATGGTTCAAAGGATTCTCAAGGGGCATGTGCATATTTCACTTTATGAGCATTGCCCTTGATAGACACCTTCAAAATTAAATTAAATAAAAACCCAATATCTCTGGACCTGTACTACTGATTAAAAAAAAAATACTCAAGAAAGCAGCAATAATAAAATATGAAAAAAAGTATCCACTTTTACCTGGTTACAAGTTGTCTTTAGACCTACATAAACTCCAAACTTTCTCAAATTTCACCACAGGGGATATGTCACTCTAGACTTTACATGTATCACACAACACCCACTACATATATAGGTAGAGGGAAAATAGAGTATAGACAATTCATATTACTTTTAAAAAAATTCCTTTATTTAATCCATTAAAAAAGATTGCATTTAAAATTAAGCAGGAGGAAAATGTTCAGTACCAGGATTTATTACATAGGTCTCAATCCTATAGAATTAGTTAACACCAATGAATTTATATTATTGCTGAGCTTAAAGTGTATAATTAATCAATCACAGAATCCGAATTCCTTTCTCATAAAGTGCAACTATGAATAAAGTGTCCAGTGCCATCTGCTGAAAACGAGCCTTACAAAGTTGTACGACAACAGAGAAAGTGTCTAATACTAGCAGCTGTAATAATTATAGAGCCATAAATATAAAGTGTCCAGTGCCATCAGCTGAAAACGGACCTTATAAAGTTGTATTAATAACAAAGAAAGTGTCTAGTGCTGGCAGCTATAATGATTATAAAGTCATATATAGGCTAATGATATCCCACTGTCAACTTGTGACATAAACTGAGCAATTCACATATCTCATATCACATGTGTCGTTCTAACCAGAGCAGAAGGCACTGTGAGACGAAAAATACAATCCAGATCCTTTCTCAATCTGGTGATAAACTTACAGGAGAGAGTAGTATCCCCGTGGTCCTGGCACTGCACCCCGACGGCCGTTTCGCCACGCTTCTTCCTGGGGGCGGTGATAATAATTATAGAGCCATATATATAAAGTGTGTAATAATTATAGAGCCATATATATAAAGTGTATAATAATTATAGAGCCATATATATAAAGTGTTAAAATTATTACAGCTGCTAGTATTAGACACTTTCTCTGTTGTCGTACAACTTTGTAAGGCTCGTTTTCAGCAGATGGCACTGGACACTTTATTCATAGTTGCACTTTATGAGAAAGGAATTCGGATTCTGTGATTGATTAATTATACACTTTAAGCTCAGCAATAATATAAATTCATTGGTGTTAACTAATTCTATAGGATTGAGACCTATGTAATAAATCCTGGTACTGAACATTTTCCTCCTGCTTAATTTTAAATGCAATCTTTTTTAATGGATTAAATAAAGGAATTTTTTTAAAAGTAATATGAATTGTCTATACTCTATTTTCCCTCTACATAAACTACAAACTGCATATCTACAATAATTGCAAAAATAAAGGATGAACATTATTGGTCATAAAACCATAGGAACACAGCGCATGTCCAGATTTGTCTAATAATACAATGACTTTGGTAACTAAGCCAGATTCAAATTGAGTGTTGGGATATCAGGGTTGCCAAACATTCTTTCTATTTTATCTAATTGTTGTTTTCATTATTTCGCTAATCTATACATTAACAAAAAACAAATAAATCAATAAATTGTAAATTATTCATGTCTAATGGGTCAATGTATTCAAATTAATGTTGTTCAGATGGTTCACAATTGAACTTACATATGTCTATCAATTTTCATTAATTAATACAGTGAGGGAAATAAGTATTTGATCCATGGCTGTTTTTGTAAGTTTGCCCACTGACAAAGATATGATCAGTCTATAATTTTAAGGGTAGGTTAATTTTGACATTGAGAGATAGAATATCAACAAAAAAAAATCAAGAAAATCACATGGAAGGGAGGAATTTGGACTGAATTGCTGTCTGTATTCTATTAATTCTTTAAATTTATTTTTACCCAACATTTCTGTCTAGTGCAATCCCCATTAGGAAATGAGCTCCATTATTGGCAATGCTATCCAGTGTATATCTTGCCACATGTATGCAATCCTTGAACAGCCGGTCGGGGTTGCATACTACTGTGCGAGATGTGTGCACGTTGTGCGTTTGGAAGCCCAGGTACTGGATCTAAATGAGCAGCTGGCAACACTGAGATCCATTGACAATATGGAAAGGAGTCTGCTGCTCACTGGGGTAGATGTGGGGGAGGGTGGTAGTAGGGAACTGCAGAACAGTGAGGCAGCTAGCTGGGTGACAGTTAAAAGGGGGGGGGTAGAGGGAAGAGTGCCAGGGAGGCTAGTCCTGATTTGGCACACCCCAATAAGTTGGCAGATGAGTGGGGTGTCGGTACAGGGGTAGCACTGCTGCAGCAAGGCATGTCCCCTGAAAGCCGGAGGAGTGTCAGCTCCAGTAAGGGGGGAAATAGGATAGCAGGGCAGGCCAGGCAGGTGCTGATAGTGGGGGACTCAATTATTATGGGAACAGATAGGTCAATCTGTCACAAAGACAGGGATCGTCGAACAGTGTGCTGCCTACCTGGCGCTCGAGTCCGGCACATCGCTGATTGGGTTGACAGATTACTGGGAGGGGCTGGTGAGGACCCAGCAGTCATGGTGCACATTGGTACAAATGACAAAGTTAGAGGTAGGGGAAAGGTCCTTAAAGATGATTTCAGGGAATTAGGCTGCAAGCTTAAAGCGAGGATCTCCAAGGTGGTATTCTCTAAGATACTACCTGTACCATGTGCCACGCCAGAGAGGCAACGGGATATTAGGGAGATAAATAAGTGGCTCAAGAACTGGTGTAGGAAGGAGGGATTTTGGTTCCTGGAGAACTGAGCCGACTTCTCAGTTGGCTACAGACTCTACGCTAGGGACTGGCTGCACCTCAATAGGGAGGGTGAAGCTGTGCTGGGGGAGAAAATGTCTAGAAGGTTGGAGGAGTGTTTAAATTAGGGATTGGGGGGAGGGTATTCATTTTATAGGTGGGGAAGATAGTGCAGATAGTGACCTGGGCACAAATAAAGAAATTTGGTGTGGGGTTAGAACAGTCAATAAAGTAATAAGGAATAGAGGTACAGAGAGATATATAAAATGCATGTACACTAATGCCAGAAGTCTCATCAACAAAATAGAGAAATTAGAATTAATTTTGTTGGAAAATAATTATGACATGATGGGGATATCTGAGACATGGCTGGACGAGAGCCATGACTGGGCAGGTAATTTACAGGGCTATAGTCTATTCAGAAATGACCGTACAAACAAGCGAGGAGGGGTGTGCATTTATATGTAAAATCATCATTAAAACCCATCTTGCGGGAGGATATATGTGAATCTATTAAAAAAATGTATAGACCCTGTGAGTGGAGATAAGGGGAGGGTGAAAAATAATAAATTACTGATAGGGGTTTGTTATAAGTCTTCAAAAATAATGGAAGCAGCGGAGAATATCCTCGTAAAGCAAAAATATGAAGCAGCGACTCAAGGAGAAGTCATTATTATGGGGGACTTCAACTACCTTGAAATACATTGGGGAACAGAAACCTGTAGTTCAAGCAAAGGTAATAGGTTTTTAACAACTATGAGAGACAAATAGCTTTCCCAACTGGTTCAGGACCCAACAAGAAGGGGGGCACTGCTAGACCTAATATTAACCAACAGGCCAGATCGCATATCAAATATACGAGTTGGGGGTCACTTGGGTAATAGTGATCACAAAATAATAAGTTTTCATGTAACCGTTAATAAGATGTGTAGTAGAGGGGTTACAAGGACACTAAACTTCAGGAAGGCAAATTTGCAAATTAGTGTAATAAACTGGGACTATATCCTGAGACATAAAGCTACACAAAGCAAATGGGAGACATTTATTAGCATCCTGAATAGGACCTGTGCACAATATATACCCTATAGGAATAAACATGCTAGAAATAGGAGGAAACCACTATGGCTAAATAGAGCTGTAAGGGGCGCAATAAGTGACAAAAAGAAAGCATTTAGAGAACTAAAGCAAGTAGGTAGTGATGAGGCATTAAATAAATATAGAAAATTAAATAAATTCTATAAAAACCAAATCAAGGCAACAAAGATTGAGACAGAGATAATCATTGCTAGAGAAAGTAAAAATAATCCCAAAACATTCTTTAACTACATAAATAGTAAAAGACTAAAAAATGATAGTGTTGGCCCCCTTAAAAATAGTCTGGGTGAAATGGTGGATGAGGATGAGGAAAAAGCCAATATGCTAAATGATTTTTTTTCCAACAGTATTTACCCAAGAAAATTGCATGACAGAAAACATGATTAGTGATAACAAAAATTCTCCATTAAATGTCACTTGCTTAACCCAGCAGGAAGTACGGCGGCGTCTAAAAATCACTAAAGTTGAAAAATCCCCGGGCCCGGATGCGATACACCCGCGAATACTACAGGAATTAAGTAACGTCATAGATTGACCACAGGACTGGCGTATAGCAAATGTGGTGCCAATATTCAAAAAGGGGATAAAAACTGAACTTGGAAATTTAAGGCCAGTAAGCTTAACCTCTACTGTGGGTAAAATCCTGGAGAGTTTCCTAAGAGATGCGATAATAGAGTATCTGAAGAAGAATAACCTCATTACCCAATATCAACAGGGGTTTATGAGGGACCGTTCCAGTCAAACTAATCTGATCAGCTTTTATGAGGAGGCAAGTTCCGGACTGGACCAAGCAAATGCAGTGGATGTTGTGTACAGTATATGGACTTTTCAAAAGCTTTTGATACAGTTCCACACAAAAGGTTGATACATAAAATGAGAACAATGGGTATAGGGGAAAATATATGTATGTGGGTTAAGAATGGGCCCAGTGATAGGAAACAAAGGGTGGTTATTAATGGAAAACACTCAGACTGGGTCTCAGTTAACAGTGGGGTACCACAGAGGTCAGTATTGGGCCCACTTCTTTTTAACATATTTATTAATGACCTTGTAGGGGGCATACAGAGTAATATTTCAATATTTGCAGATGACACTAAACTCTGCAGGGTAATCAATACAGAGGAGGACAATTTTATATTACAGGAGGGTCTATGTAAACTAGAAGCTTGGACTGATAAATGGCAAATGAGCTTTAATGGGGATAAATGTAAGGTAATGCACTTGGGCAGAGGAAATAAAATGTATATTTATATGCTTAATTGTAAAACACTGGGCTAAACTGTAACTGAAAAAGACCTGGGTGTATTGGTGGACGACAAGCTCACGTTTAGTGGCCAGTGTCAGGCAGCTGCAGCAAAGGCAAATAAAATAATGGGATGCATTAAAAGAGGCATAGATGCTCATGAGGAGAACATAATTTTACCTCTATACAAGTCACTAGTGCGACCACACTTAGACTACTGTGTAAAGTTCTGGTCTCCGGAGTATAAGAAAGACAAAGCTGAACTAGAGAGGGTGCATAGAAGAGCGACCAAGGGTATTAGAGGACTGGGGGGTCTGCAAC
Source organism: Phyllobates terribilis (assembly GCF_046119375.1). Lineage (NCBI taxonomy): Eukaryota > Metazoa > Chordata > Amphibia > Anura > Dendrobatidae > Phyllobates > Phyllobates terribilis. The sequence continues at coordinate 292,552,476 of NW_027362761.1, forward strand.
ACCAAGACAGGTTATTACATTTGGGGTTATTTACTGTGGAAAAACGAAGGCTTAGGGGTGATCTTATTACTATGTACAAGTATATGAGGGGACAGTACAAAGACCTTTCTACTGATCTTTTTACTCTGAGGCCAGAGACAGGGACAAAGGGGCATCTTCTACGTCTGGAGGAAAGAAGGTTTAATTGTAATCACAGACGGGGATTCTTTACTGTAAGAGCAGTGAGACTATGGAACTCTCTACTGCATGATGTTGTAATGAGTGATTCACTATTAAAATTTAAGAATGGCATGGATGCCTTTCTGGAAAAGTATAATATTACATGTTAAATATACTAAATTCGTTGATAGGGCGTTGATCCAGGGAACTAGACTGATTGTCGTATGGATCGGGAAAGAATTTTTTTCCCCAATGTGGAGCTTAGTGTTGCCACATGGGTTTTTTTTGCCTTCCTCTGGTTCAACATGTTAGGCTATGGGTTGAACTAGATGGACTTAGTCTTCCTTCAACCTTAAAAACTATGTTACTATTAGTGTTGAGCGAGCACTAAAATGCTCGGGTGCTTGAAGCTCGGGCCGAGCTCACCATGATACTCGGGTGCTCGACCCAAGCAACGAACCCAATGTTAATTTATGGGAGACCCGAGCATTTTTGCGGCGGCACCCCCGGCAGTCTGTAGAAAGCCTAAAAAGTGCCCAAAACGATAGTGACAGTGCTCAAATGACATGGGGACAGCATGGGGACCCCAGGAAGCATTTCTGACCCCCAGGTCACTGCTGTCAACAACGTGGTCAGAGGTATTTAGCCACTTTTACGGGCTCACAATAAAACAAACAAAAACTAAACTGAAACTGCTTTCGTGTGAAATATGTTAAGGAACATCCTTTCCAGGGTAAAGAGTTGAGTATAAGGTAAAATAAATAACCAAAAACAAAAATACTCCTCCACACCTTGGGCTATGTTCACAAGTAGCACAAGTGCGTTTTTGCAGTTTTGTATTGCTTTCAACCGTGACAAATGCATTCACCGGTAAATGTCATTTTAACATTTTACAACCTTATCTGGCCGTGTGCTGTGTGACACATGCATACAGTGCTGAAAAGACATGGGAACAGCATGGGGAAGACCCCTGGAAGCATCTCTGACACCCAGGTCACTGCCTAAAAGTGTGCCCATCAGAAGTGATCCTTGCCGCATCAGAAGATGCAGGCTTGCAACTATCCCCGTTCAAGTCCTTGTCCCAGGGCAGTGTTCAATTGTACCTCCCCCATTCCTTGCAATGCAAGCACAAGTATGCAGCCTGCCACCCACCCACCCCCAGGCTTCAATACCATACTGCTTGCTTGCTTGCACTTGAAATTGGGCCTTTTAGGCATGTGGAGGCGGAATCTAGCCACCACGTCATGGCTGCGTCGGCGGCCTGGTATCCATACTCAGTCCCCAGCCGCCAGGTGGCTGGGTGTCCACGCTTGGTCCCCAGCCGCCAGGGGGCGGCCAGGTGTCCATACTCGGTCCCAAGCCGCACCGCGGCCGGGTGCCCACACATGGGCCCCAGCTGCCTGGGGGCGGCCGGGTGTCCATAAACGGTCCCCAGCCGCCCCTATTTGTCCCGGTGCACCTTATACACAAGCGCGCATACCAAAACATTACCTGTGCCCTCCCCAGTGCATTTAGTGGGAAGGACAGCCTAACCACAAACACGTGGACAAGTGAATGTGGCCAGGGATGGTACATCTCACTGATGCCTTCACACTGGCTTAATACTGTGGAAGCCAGGACACAGTTGGACACTGGGATGCAACACGTCCTCCAGACATAGAGGATTGCGGGTCCTGGGTCAATCAGGCTTCAACACAAAGGTCAGAAGGTAGACAGCAGCAGTGGTCGGCCTCCTACACATCGAGCAAATTATTCATGATCATGAGGCCATCCATCTCCTTTGCTTTCTGTTCCTTGGAATGCAAACGCATGTATGTAGTAGCGGCTAGGCCTGAGGTGGTCAGCGTTTTGGCGCATATCCTACCTCCTCCAAGGATTGCTGGATGTTTTCCTGCTACTATCCCAGTTCTATGACTCCCGTTAAAACAAAGCTTCAGGTGATGAATGATGGATGAGGTGGTGGCAAAGGAGAAAGAGCAGGAGGAACAGGGACCATTCACATCAATATCAGGCCAGTCAACCACACATGTCTTGTAGGATATGTTTCTGTACCAAAAGGGAGGTTCGGCTGCACAGTTATAGGGCATACAGTGAGTGCAATGCCTACAAAAAATTTTGAGGCACTCCAATGCCCCTTGGAAGTGACATGGAGGTCAGAGGGCCTTAACTAAACTGTTTTTTCCATTTATAGCAACTGGGTCTCCTGTACATTGTTGGCCTAAGCAGTGAATGGAAGGCTTTCCAAAAATTATGAGGAACTGCAATGCCTCTTGAAACAGACGTGGATTACAGCGTACTAAAAACCTTCTACCCATTATTGGGGAGTGGGTCTCCCTTAGTGTTCGCCTATGCATTGAAAAGCAAAAGCTGACTAAAATTAGGAGAAAATGCAATGCCAGTTGGAAGTTTCGCGGAGGTTAGAGGTAATTAAAAGCAACATTTCAGTGCCCCTTGGAAGAGCTGTGGAGTTCAAAGTGGTTTAACAAGACGGTTTTAATGCCCCTTGGAAGAGTGGTGGAGGTCCCAGTGGAATAAAAAGACAATATCAATGCCCCTTGGAGAAGTGGTGGAGGTCCCAGTGGAATAAAAAGACAATATCAATGCCCCTTGGAAAAGTGGTGGAGGTCGCAGTGGAATAAAAAGACAATAAAATGCCCCTTTGAAAAGATGTGGATGTCACAGTAGCTTAACAAGATGATTTTAATGCCCTTTGGAAGAGACGTGGAGTTCAGAGTGGTTTAACAAGATGGTTTTAATGCCCCTTGGAAGAGACATGGAGGTCACAGTAGCTTAACGAGACGATTTTAATGCCCCTTGGAAGAGATGTGGAGTTTACAGTAGCTTAACAAGACGATTTTAATGCCCCGTGGAAGAGATGTGGAGTTCAGAGTGGTTTAACAAGACGGTTTTAATGCCCCTTGGAAGAGACGTGGAGGTCAGAGTGGTTTAACAAGACAGTTTTAAAACCCCTTGGAAGAGACGTGGAGGTTACAGTAGCTTAACAAGACGATTTTAAAGCCCCTTGGAAGAGACGTGGAGTTCAGAGTGGTTTAACTAGACGGTTTTATTGCCCCTTGGAAGAGACGTGGAGGTCACAGTAGCTTAACAAGATGGTTTTAATGCCCCTTGGAAGAGACGTGGAATTCAGGGTGGTTTAACAAGACGGTTTTAATGCCCCTTGGAAGAGACGTGGAGGTCCCAGTGGAATAAAAAGACAATAACAATGCCCCTTGGAAAAGTGGTGGAGGTCGCAGTGGAAAAAAAAGATAATATCAATGCCCCTTGGAAAAGTGGTGGAGGTCGCAGTGGAATAAAAAGACAATATCAATGCCCCTTGGAAGAGTGGTGGAGGTCGCAGTGGAATTAAAAGACAATATCAATGCCCCTTGGAAGAGTGGTGGAGGTCAGAGAGGAATAAACTGACAATATCAATGACCCTTGGAAGAAACGTGAAGGTAACAGTAGCTTAACAAGGCGGTTTTAATGCCCCTTGGAAGAGACGTGGAGTTCAGAGTGGTTTAACAAGATGGTTTTAATGGCACTTGGAAGAGACGTGGAGTTCAGAGTGGTTTAACAAGATGGTTTTAATGCACCTTGGAAGAGACGTGGAGGTCCCAGTGGAATAAAAAGACAATATCAATGCCCCTTGGAAGAGTGGTGGAGGTCCCAGTGGAATAAAAAGACAATATCAATGCCCTTTGGAAGAGTGGTGGAGGTCGCAGTGGAATAAAAAGACAATATCAATGCCCCTTGGAACTGATGTTTAGGTCACAGTAGCTTAAGAAGATGGTTTTAATGCCCATTGGAAGAGACGTGAAGTTCAGAGTGGTTTAACAAGACGGTTTTAATGCCTCTTGGAAGAGAAGTGGAGGTCACAGTAGCTTAACAAGACAGTTTTAATGCCCCTTACAAGAGCCATGCAGTACAGCATATTAAAAACATTATTCCGATTATTGGGGATTGGGTCTCCCATAGTCTTTGCCTATGCCTTCCAAGCAAAAGTTGCTAAAAATTAGGACGGAAGAACTTGCAATGCCCCTTACAAGAGCCATGCAGTACAGCATATTAAAAAATTATTCCCATTATTGGGGAGTGGGTCTCCCATAGTCTTTGCTAATGCCTTCCAAGCAAAAGCTGCTAAAAATTAGGATGGAGGAACTTGCAATGCCCCTTACAAGAGCCATGCAGTACAGCATATTAAAAACATTATTCCCATTATTGGGGAGTGGGTCTACTATAGTCTTTGCCTATGCCTTCCAAGCAAAAGCTGCCAAAAATTAGGACGGAGGAACTTGCAATGCCCCTTTCAAGAGCCATGCAGTACAGCATATTAAAAACATTATTTCCATTATTGGGGAGTGGGTCTCCCATAGTCTTTGCCTATGCCTTCCAAGCAAAAGCTTCCAAAAATTAGGACAGAGGAACTTGCAATGCCCCTTACAAGAGCCATGCAGTACAGTATATTAAAAACATTATTCCCATTATTGGGGAGTGGGTTCCCATAGTCTTTGCCTATGCCTTCCAAGCAAAAACTGCCAAAAATTAGGATGGAGGAACTTGCAATGCTGGCAACATGGACCACGGTCACCCTGGTGGTATAGAGGTGGTGGAGGCTGAGGATAAGGAGAAGAGCAAAAAACAGCCAAAATGAGGAAGCGTATACCCATGTGTGGGTGTGAAGCGGTGCATGGGAATACACCTCCTGTAATAACACAGTGGATTTGACTTTATGTTACTCTGCTGTCAATTGGTGGTGATGAGAAATTTGGCCCAATCCAGCCCTTGTTCATTTTGGATAAGGATCAGCTTGTCAGCATTGTTAGTTGACAGGTGAGTGCGCATATCAGTTATAATTCCCCAAGCGGCACTAAAAACACGCTCCGATAACACGCTAGCAGCAGGGCAGGCCAGGACCTCCAAGGCGTACAGAGCAAGTTCATTCCAAGTGTCCAGCTTGGATACCCAATAATTAAAAGCCACAGAGGAATCACGGAGGATGCTGGTACGGTCGGCAAGGTACTCCCTCACCATCTTTTGAAACTTTCCACTCCTTGTGAGAGTACCCCGCACCTCAGTGCCTGTAAGCTGAGCGGGTCTCAGAAAACTGTACCAGAATGTTAACAGTGTTCCCCTGCCTCTGTTGGATTGGAGTTGCGTCTCTCTTGCTTGTACGCCTTGGTTGGGAAACGAACTGTGACCTCTGCCGCTAGCATGTTCAGATGTGAATTTTTTTAACAGTTCTGCAGCAAGGGCCTTCTGGTACTGCCCCGTTTTTGTAGACCTCTCCACCTCAGGAATAAGAGAGTGAAAGTTCTCCTTGTAGTGGTGGTCTAAAAGTGTCACCAATCAGTAATGACTGTCACTCAACATTTTGACAACGTGAGGGTCACGGTTAAGGCAGCATAACATAAAGTCAGCCATGCGTGCCAGATTGGTAATGGGCAAGACTTCTGTGTCCTCACCAAGATGATGACTGACCATGCTCTCCTCCTCCTCCTCCTCCTCCTCCCCCCTGTCCTCAAGCCACCCACGCTGAACCGACGGTATGAAAGTTGTACAGGTACTACCGTCTACAGAGCATGATACCAGCTCCTGTTCTTCCTCTTCCTCCTCCTCCTCTCCCTCATTGTCCCCCAATGCAGATTGGGATGAGATGAGGCTGGGCTGTGTGTAATCGCCCGCTACGGCTTCTTGATCCATCTCATTATTCTCTGGCTGTAATGCCTCCTCTTTAATTCTCGGCAGAGAGCATTGCAAAAGACAGACAAGTGGGATGCTGACGCTAATGATGTTGTCATCGCCACTCACCATCTTGGTGGACTCCTCAAGTTTGTCAGGATGGTATATATGTCAGACATCCAGGTCGACTCCTGAGGTCTTATGTGTGGAGTATGACCTGAATATCGATGGCCTTGTTGCAGCTGGTACTCCACATCTGCTCTCTACTGCTCACAAATCCTTTGCAACATGTGGAGGGTAGAGTTCCAACGTGTGGGGACATCATACATCAGTCGGTGTGACGGAAGCTGCAAAAGCTGCTGCAACACACCAAGGGCGGCGAAAACTGTAGCCGACTTCCGAAAATGAGCTGACAGGCAGCGTACTTTGACTAGCAGATCTGGCAACTCGGGCTACGATTTAAGAAACCGCTGAACCACGAGGTTAAGCACATGAGCCAGGCATGGTACGTGTGTGATCTCGCCTCGCCTCAGAGCCGCCACCAGGTTACGGCCATTGTCACACGTGACCATGCCTGGATGTAGGTTCAGCGGTCTCAGCCACAGATCTGCTCTTTCACAGCTGTCCACAACTCACAAGCAGTGTGAGTTTTATCACCTAAGCTTATGAGTTTCAGCACAGCCTGTTGCTGCTTTGAGGAGGCAGTACTGCAGTTCTTCCAGCTTGTAACTGATGTGGTGATATCTGATAAGGAGGCTTAACATGAGGTGGAGGAGGAGGATGATGCTCAGGAGTTGTACACTGTGGGGGCAACTCTGACTGACAAAGGGCCCGCAATCCTCGGTGTGGGGAGGATGTGTTCCGTCCCAAGGTCTAACTGGGTCCCGGCTTCCACTATGTTTACCCAGTGTGCCGTCAGGGAGATGTACTGTCCCTGGCCACAAGCACTTGTCCACGTGTCCGTTGTCAGGTGGACTCTCCCAGTAACTGCATTGTTGAGGGCACGGCAGATGTTTTGGGACACGTGCTTGTGTAGTGCGGGGATGGCACACCGGGCAAAATAGTATCGGCTGGGGACCGAGTACCAATGGACGGCCACCGCCATAAGGATTCCGTCTCCACCACCCTAAAAGGCAGCATTTCCAACGCAAGCAGTCGTGAAATGTGAAAATTTAGGACTGTGGCCTATGGGGCATTGGCTGCGAATTTCCACTTTCGTTCAAAGGTCTTGGATATGGACAATTGAACGCTGCAGTTGGACGTGGACGTTGATGCTGTTTCTTAAGAAACTGCCATAACAAGTGAAGACTGAGAGGAGGGGGCATCTTTGCATACAGTATGGACAGGGGATTGCCTCGCATGCACAACAGGGGGTTCTCTTACACGCACATCAGCAGAAGAAGCAGTGGTAACACCCGCTTACACTGGTCGTGGACCCTCATGCTTTGCTGACATGTGCCTGATCATGCTGGTGGTGGTCAGGCTGGTAGTTTTGTCACCCCTGCTGATGCTGGCCTGGCAGGTGGTACAAATGGCCTTTTTTGGGTTATCAGCAGAGTCTTTAAAAGAATTCCAGACTCTGGAAGACCTACCGGTTGTACTGGCAACGTCCCTCGTGTTGGTGTTACGGGGAACGGTTACCCGCTTTCTGTCTGCGGCCACCACACTGCTTCTTCCTGCCTATTGGGGTACTCTGCCTCCCTCCCCCTGTGTGCTGCTGGCCTCGCTCTGGGTGTCCTCCTGCCACGTTGGGTCAGTTACTAGATCATCCACCACCTCCTCCTCTTACACTTCTGCACCACGGTCCTCCTCCTCACTTCGTGGAATTGTGACTCGTCATCATCCACCTCTTGTGATAAATTGCCAGCGTCGCTGTCCTATGGCCATGGCTGTTCAAATATTTGACCATCGCTACATGGGACCTCCTCTTCCACCACTTCAAGCGGAGCAGGCGAGGGGCCCAAATATGGAAATGGACCATGGAACAGCTCTTCAGAGTGTCCAACTGTGGGATCAGTTGCTGTCTGACGACACTCGACATGGTGTGAGGAAGGAGCATCAGGGTGAGGAGGAGTATGCAGTCGAGACTCACGGCTACTAACACTTGACCATGTGGAAGACAGACCGGAGGTGGTGTTGCCCAGGTGATTGGAAGTATTATCTGCTATCAAATTAAAAACCTGTTCACATTGATCAGTTTGCAATAGTGGTGCTGTTGTGTGCTTCCCTAGTAATTTGGTCAAGAACTGGGAGCGAGAAGATGTGGCTGTTGGTTGTGACACATTTCCACCTTGGACACGGCCCCGTCCTCTCCACGCACCATCACCATCACCAGAACGTCCAGTTCCACGTCCCTTGCCACACGCCTTGCCCATTGTAAATGAAGTAAATTAGCTTACACTCGCACTATCAATGGCAAAAGGGTAATAAAAAGGAGATTTGAACCGTGGAAGAGGAAAACCACAGTTCTAGTTCTCTGGCCTACACCATAATCTTTTAAACAGATATATTTGTGTCTGAACAGTCAGCGAGACACTGAAACAGTTTTTTTTCATGCAAAAAGGTGGATTACACCAAGATTTGAACCATGGAAGAGGAAATCCACAGTTCTATTTTTCTGGCCTACACCAGAATTTTTTAAACAGATATATTTGTGTCTGAACAGTCAGCGAGACACTGAAACTGTTTTTTTTATGCAAGAAGGCGGATAACACCCAGATTTGAACCGTGGAAGAGGAAAGTCACAGTTCTATTTCTCTGGCCTACACAAGAATCTTTTAAACAGATATATTTGTGTCTGAACAGTCAGCGAGACACTCAAACTGTTTTTTTTAATGGAAAAAAGGCAAAAGTGGATAATACAGAGATTTGAACCATGGGACTGCAAAACCACAGTTCTAGTTCTCTGGCCTACACCAGACTCTTTTAAACAGATATATTTGTGTCTGAACACTCACAGACACACTCAATTTTTTTGGGGGGAGGGAAAATACCAAAAGGTTAATAAGATGGGTATTTGTACTATCTGACTGAGGAAAAAAAAAAAAAAAGAGGATGTAGATGAAAAAAAAGGATTTTTCCTGGCCCCTGAGACCTGGGGCTAAGTCTAGCAATTTGTAAAGCAGCACACGGGACTGTAATGCAGTGTTTGTTGGTATAACCACTGCGTCTACTATACAGCCTGCCTGCCTGTCTGCCTGATATCTGATATCTGTCCTGAGAAGGACTGTTTGTTTGATTTTGCAGGCTTTAGAGACCCTACACTACCTATTTCGCAATATAAATCTCTCCCTAGCTCAGCAGCACTCTCCCTACACTGTCTGATCCGGAGCCACTGTGTCCAAGATGGCGGAGCCCGGATTTAAATACTCGAGGTGATGCTGTGTAGCCAGCCAATCACTGTAATGCCCACAACCAACATGGCTGCGGCATTACAGTGACTGGCTGGCAATCCCTGCATGTTCATTGGCTCTGAAAGAGCGCCAAACATGCAGGGCGGTGACCCGAGCTCCCGCCCGAGTAACCCGGAAATGCTCGGTGCTCGCCGAACATCCCGAGTAGTGAGATGCTCGGGTGAGTACTAGTTACTATGTTACTATGTTACATTGCATAAATTCCATACATTTATTTGCATTTTACAGAGAAAAATAAGTATTTGATCCCCTACAAACCATTTTGAGTTCTGGCTCCTACAGACCAGTTAGACGCTCCGAATCAATTCGTTACCTGCATTAAAGACAGCAGTCTTACATAGTCACCTGTATAAAAGAATCCTGTCCTCAGACTCAATTAATCAGTCAGACTCTAACCTCTACAACATGGGCAAGACCAAAGAGCTTTCTAAGGATGTCAGGGACAAGATCATAGACCTGCACAAAGCTGAAATGAACTACAAAACCAAAAGTAAGATGCTGGGTGAGAAGGAGACAACAAATGGTGCAATAGTAAGAAAATGGAAGAAATACAAAATGACTGTCAATCGACATAGATCTTGGGCACCATGTAAAATCTCACCTCGTGGGGTATCCTTGATCATGAGGAATGTGAGAGATTAGCCTAAAACTACACGGGGGAAACTTGTTAATTTTCTCCAGGTATCTGGGACCACAGTCACCAAGGAAACCATTGGTGAAACATTACGCCTTAAAGGTTTAAAATCCTACAATGCCCGCAAGGTCCCCCTGCTCAAGAAGGCACATGTGCAGGCCCCTCTGAAGTTTTCCAATGAACACCTGGATGATTCTGTGAGTTATTGGGAGAAGGTGCTGTGTTCAGATGAGACAAAAATTGAGCTCTTTGGCATTAACTCAACTCGCCGTGTTTGGAGGAAGAAGAAGGATGAGTACAACCCTAAAAACATCATCCCTGAAGAATGGTGGGGGAAACATTATACTTTGGGGATGCATTTCTGCAAAGGGGACATGACGACTGCACCGTACTGAAGGGAAGATGGATGGGGTCATGTATTGCAAGATATTGGCCAACAACCTCATTCCCTCAGTAAGAGCATTGAAGATAGGTCGTGGCTGGGTCTTCCAGCAAGACAATGACCCAAAACATACAGTCAAGGCAACAAAGGAGTGGCTCAAAAAGAAGCACAGTAAGGTCATGGAGAGGCCTAGCCAGTCTCCAGACTTTAATCCCATAGAAAACTTATGGAGGGATTTGAAGCTCCGAATTGCCAAGCGACAGCCTCAAAATCTAAATGATTTAGAGATGATCTGCAAAGAGGAGTGGACCAAAATTCCTCCTGACATGTGTGCAAACCTCATCATCAACTACAAAAAACATCTGACTGCTGTGCTTGCCAACAAGGGTTTTGCCACCAAGTATTAAGTGTTGTTTGCCAGAGGGATCAAATACTTATTTCTCACTGCAAAATGCAAATTAATTTATCTAATCTATACAATGTGATTTTCTTTATTTTTTTTGGGATATTCTATCTCTCAATGTTAAAATTAACCTACTCTTAAAATTATAGACTGTTCATGTCTTTGCCACTGGGCAAACTTCCAAAAACAGCAAGGGATCAAATACTTATTTCCCCCACTGCATAAACTTATAAACTATTTGTACAGGTCTGTGAACTAGGATTTGCACCACTTCTCTAAACAAAATAGCAACAACACTTTTAGGTAAGTCTGTGTTTACACATCTGTTTATCTTGTCCGTTTGTCTGTTCCATTTAGAACACACAGATAGAACAGATAAACGGATTTAGCATTTTGTGCATTTCTGTTTCAAACAGAAAAAGAGGACCCACTGACTTATATGGGATGCATCTTGTTTCCGTTTGCTGTATAATTATAGAATGGAAGAAATAGTTCTGCAGCATATGCCCTATTTGTGGATGATAGAGGACACTCCTTCCATCATCTATCAGCAGAAGCAGGAAGGTTTATGGTCTGACAGACATAGTCTATGCATATACAACTCCTGGCAAAAATTATGGAATCACCGGGCTCGGAGGATGTTCATTCAGTTGTTTAATGTTGCTGAAAAAAAGCAGATCACAGACATGGCACAAAACTAAAATCATTTCAAATGGCAATTTAGGGCTTAAAGAAACACTAAAAGAAATCAAGATTAAAAATGTGGTACTCAGTAAGGGTAATTTTTTTCAGACCAAGCAGAGGGAAAAATTATGGAATCACTAAATTCTGAGGAAAAAATTAAGGAATCACCCTGTAAATTTTCATTTCCAAAACTAACACTTGCATCAAATTGGATCTGCTCATTAGTCAGCATCTAAAAAGAAGTGATCACACCTTCGAGAGCTGTTGCACCAAGTGGACTGACATGAATCATGGCTCCAACACGAGAGATGTTAATTGAAACAAAGGATAGGATTATCAAACTTTTAAAAGAAGGTAAATCCTCATACAATGTTGCAAAAGATGTTGGTTGTTCACAGTCAGCTGTATTTAAAATCTGGACCAAATACAAACAACGTGGGAAGGTTGTTAAAGGCAAACATACTGGTAGACCAAGGAAGACATCAAAACGTCAAGACCGGAAACTTAAAGCAATATGTCTCCAAAACAGGAAATGCACAACAAAACAAATGAGGAACGAATGGGAGGAAACTGGAGTCAATGTCTGTGATCGAACTGTAAGAAACCGCCTAAAGGAAATGGGATTTACATACAGAAAAGCTAAACATAAGCCATCATTAACACCTAAACAGAAAAAAACAAGGTTACAATGGGTAAGGAAAAGCAATCGTGGACTATGGATGACTGGATGAAAGTCATATTCAGTGATGAATCGCGAATCTGCATTGGATAAGGTGATGATGCTGGAACTTTTGTTTGATGCCGTTCCAATGAGATTTATAAAGATGACTGCATGAAGAGAACATGCAAATTTCCACAGTCATTGATGATATGGGGCTGCATGTCAGGTAAAGGCACTGGGGAGATGGCTGTCATTACATCTTCAATAAATGCCCATGTTTACATTGATATTTTGGACAGTTTTCTTATCCCATCAATTGAAAGGATGTTTGGGGATGATGACATCATTTTTCAAGATGATAATGCATCCTGCCATAGAGCAAAAACTTTGAAAACATTCCTTGAAAGAAGACACATAAGGTCAATGTCATGGCCTTCAAATAGTCCGGATCTCAATCCAATTGAAAATCTTTGGTGGAAGTTGAAGAAAATGGTCCATGACAAGGCTCCAACCTGCAAAGCTGATCTGGCAACAGCAATCAGAGAAAGTTGGAGCCAGATTGATGAAGAGTACTGTTTGTTACTCATTAAGTCCATGCCTCAAAGACTGCAAGCTGTTATTAAAGCCAGAGGAGGTGCAACAAAATCCTAGTGATGTATTGGAGTGTTCTTTTGTGTGTTTGTTTTTCATGATTCCATAATTTTTTCCTCAGAATTGAGTGATTCCATAATTTTTTCCCTCTGCTTGGTCTGAAAAAAATTACCCTTACTGAGTACCACATTTTTAATCTTGATTTCTTTTAGTGTTTCTTAAAGCCCTAAAGTTGCCATTTGAAATTACTTTAGTTTTGTGCTATGTCTGTGATCTGCTTTTTCTTAACAAAATTAAACAACTGAATGAACATCCTCCGAGCCTGTGATTCCATAATTTTTGCCAGGGGTTGTATTAAATATATTGTATTGGTCGTCTGCAATATAGTAAAAATATAGGACTTTGCTTAAATGCTTAAGCCCAATCTCCAATGTTTAATGACAGTTAGGATTACTTTATTTCAAAATTGGGTTGCCATAATGAGACAACCAATATAAAAATTAAAAATGGAACATTTTGTTCATTTTTGATTCCTATAAAGAAAATGTATCCTGATTAGAGATGAGTGAATAAATTTGAGGGAAATTGAATTCTACTTAAATTTTACAAAAATCTGCAATCGCAAAAATGTGGATTTTTTATAATTCGATTCCGCGCAGATTCAGCAAATTGGTGGATGCTGGCTTCAATTTTTCGGAACAGTAAAAGACCAAAAGGTTAAAAAACAAAGAAATCCTTATATTTACTTCACTGGATCCTCAGCATCACCCATTCGGTCCTCACTGCATCTCCAGATAGCTACTGCTCATGCTGAAATCCATGGGCTTCTTATGCTGGGCTGGGCCATCACGCTTTTATGAGGCCTGGGATGATTCAAGTGCTTGAATGGTCACAACAACATCATGAGGTTACAGCGTGCGCCTTGGCCTTGCATGCACAGGACCCTCCGGGGCAAGGACTGGACCACTGTTTTTCATTTTTTACATAAGACATACAGTATATATTATGCTCTGGGGTTTGAGAGCCCAGAGCATAATAAGGGATATTATATTTGCGGAAAATAAGTTCTCAATAAATCAAATTTCCTGGGAAAATCCACACACAGATTTGAATTTTGCCTGATCCGTTCATCTCTAATCCTGATCCAAATTGATGCATTATAGCATTAGTTCTCTTAGTTGGTTTTGTATAATGAAGCCATAAAAAAAACTTTAAAGGACACTTCCTTAAAGAGAAATAATGGAAAAAAAAGCAAAGTCTAAAATAGCTAAATGTAATCAATTGCATTCTGTTTTATAACAAAACTTCTTTAAACAAACATGTGTGCAGATGATTTTTCCTTAGTAAACATTACTACTGGCATAGAGATGCTAAATAAACACAAATACATGTACAGATAGTTAGAAACAGGATGAAGTAACATAGCTGTAATGAGAAGCAGTATTGATTGTAAACCTAAGAGGCTTTATTAATCATTCATGGCCTCTATCAATCTCGCCTGCTACCTTTCCCAAAGCTGCTTATTGCAGACACAGAATTAAAAGGAGAAAAACTCCAACAGAGCAATAATGATGAGATCTGTTACAGAGAATACATTCTAAAATTACTATTCCATGCCAGAAAGTAACAATCTGGAAGAAGAAAATCCCTCACTCAATTTATTAGAATGTCATGTACTATTTTGGATATCGCTAATGTTGTTGAATAGATTTCTACCTTTAGGTTATGTTCACACATGACAATTATTCCATCCGTTTTGAGTGGATTGAAGATACATAGCATAATGCTATAGCATCAAAGTAGGACAAAATCTGCACAGAAATTTAAATGTGGTTCCGATTTTAAATTCGCTGCATATCAATTTGTGTTGCCGATCAATTTTGGAATTGTAGCAGATGTTCCAAATTGAATTCATTGAGAAGTCAAAATCCACAACAAAAACCCATCTGTTGGGGATTTTGCTATGGGTTCTTCATGATTTGCAGTAAAAATGCAATTCGTAAAAAAAGTTCATATTGAAAGATTTTAAAATAAAAAAAAAATAACATACCCCCCCCGATGCTTCTTTAGCTTCCTTGCTTGATCCCTCTCCAGTCTTTGTATAACCCAGCCTCATGTGATGACATTTTATCCCAATTATTAGAGATACATTGCAATTATTAAAATAGGAAATTGCATTTTGTCTTGTAAATTTTATTAACTGGTGCTGTTTAAATTTGGATACCATAGGGATGATAATACGAATGAAAAAGCATCTGTTTTTCTGAATGAAAATTAGGCAATTTTTTTTTTGTATGCCTGTATCAGGCACTAGCTGTATTATCTCAGCCAGGTATGTTTGACTCTGAAACGCTGCAATGTTTTAGAGAGAAACAAACTTTAAAATCCACTGTCCTGGATTGACAGTTTTCCGTCTACATGTGCGTAAAGGTAGAGGCCTGTCAATCTAAGGCAGTGGGAGGTGAGAAGTCTCCTGGAACCTGCCTGTCTACCTAGTCTACAGTGCATTCTTGGTCCATTGCAGTGGGCAGTGGCTTTTGAAAGTATGTTTTTCTCTAAAACAATGCAGCGTTTCATAGTCAAACATACCAGGCTGAGATCATATAGCCAGTGCCTGATACATGCTGCCCAAAGTTTGGGCAGCTGGCAGGTTCACTTTAAGGTGGGCTTTCCCACCCTTGATAACTGGAGTAGATCCAGTTGAAACATGCCATGTGCAAACAATAACTACTGTACATTTCTCTGCATCTATGAATTTCAAAGGGCTAATTTTAAGTGTTGTATTATGGTGCATTGTAATGAATATTGCCTTAAATTGGGGCATTTAGAGCTGTATTTTTACAGTGTTCATTATCAGCATACTAGATTATGTTCTAATGCACATTTGTCTAAGAGGTGCTACAGAGTATCACAGCAACAAGCCCTCATTTCTTGCATGCATTTATAATTTTATTGGAAAAATTAACATGATTTAAGAGATTAACTTCACAGTGATGATTAAACTGTGTGCAGTTCAATGCTCATTGGAGATAAAGACCAGGGCTTCAATTAATAAGCAATTATTTGCCATGCAACAAATTCTAGTGAGCAGCTTATTAAATATATAGCCTGAAGGAGAATTTGCAAAGAATATACATGGAGAAAATATTGTACCAAAATATTGAAATTCTTTATTTATTCTACATTACTGCAGGTGTTTGATTAGGCCAGGTTTACCGAGGACATTTTTGTCTCAGTTTTGCTTCTGCAGTACAGTATTTTACCACATTAGATGTAAAAAAAAAAAAAAAAAAGAGAATTTTTGGATTTTTAGCATGCTTATAATCGTATAGCAGTTAATTAGTGCAATGCAAATGCACAACTAGTTATTGATTGTTTAAGGAGAACCTATCAGCACGTTTTTACAGATGGAAGTAATGGTATGGATGTCTAGGTGCTTATTCCCATGGGAAAATTAGACTTTTTTGTAGAGATCTGATTTGCCAGTCAATAAAAATCTAACATACATATCAAACAAAAATAGCAGCGCAGTCTTCAGTCAGTGGTGCAAACCCTAGGGCAGTAGCCGAAAAAGTCTGCTGAATATCCAAGAAAAAAAAATGGAGGCAGCCCATGAAGGGGCCCAAGATGTGGAGTTTTTCCACCTATCTAAGTGCAACTCAGGAGTAGGGATGAGCGAGTAGTGAAATAATCGGACTCGCTATACTCGTAACGAGTAGGTCCCAATACTCGGGTACTCGTTACGAGTAGCGAGTCCAATGTAAGTCAATGGGAAAAACGAGTAAGCCGAGTAATTGTCTGCTGGAGCCTACAAAGCGGTCTGGGGGCTGAGGAGAAGGCTGAAATGGGTGCAGGGAGCAGGGAGCGCAGCACCGAACGGGAAACCGACGGTGAAGTCTTTTCACTGCTGGCTTTCCCTCCGGTTATTTCAAATGACCAGCTGAGGTATCAGCTGATGCTGATCAGCTGTTCATTTGAAGTAGCCGCGGTGCCCTCAGAGGGCTCATGTGAGTTCATGCTTGACTGCATGAACTCACATCAACTTTCCCACGGCAACACAGCTTAGCTACATCTCTGGTAGAGAATCTCTACCAGAGATGTAGCTGAGCTAAAGAAGAAGACTCCATTGGACTATGTCAGACAGAACTTAATTTTTTTAATAAAGATGGAGCCTCTAAGTGTTTTTTTGTTTTATTTCTAATAAAATATTTTTTTCTATGTGTTGTTTTTTTTTTAAATACCTTGCTAGAAATTCATGGCGGTCATGTCTAATATTGGTGTGACCCTATGAATTTCGGGCTTAGGGCCAGCGGATAATACAAAGCTGGCCCTAACCCCTTTATTACCCAGTGAGCCACCCCACCAGGGCCCTGGATGAGTTGGGTACAGCGCCAGAAGATGGCGCTTCTATGAACGCGCCATTTTCTGGGGTGGCTGCGGACTGCAATTCGCAGCGGGGGGGGGGCCAGAAAGCTTGGACCACCCTGCGCTGCTGATTCCAGCCCCCAGCTGCCTAGTTGTACCTGGCTGGACGCAAAAATAGGGCGAAGTCCCACTTCAATTTTTTTTAAATTATCTCATAAAATTCATAATTAAAAAAAAAGGCTTCCCGATATTTTTGTTTTCAGCCATGTATATTTAAGCATCTGGGGGTCGGGGGCAGCCTGTACCTGCCTGCTGTACCTGGCTGGCATACAAAAATATGGCAAAGCCAAAGTCAAATTTTTGTGAAAATTTAAAAAAAATAGGGTTCACTTGTATCTTCATCACATCGAATAGAGAAGTCAATAAATAACATCAGGGAAACTTTTTTTAACAAAAAAATATCTTTCTTCACTGTCTCAGTAGACAGTGCAGAAAACTACGTATGCATAAAAAAAAGGCAGCGTGTGTGCAGAGCCGTAATGTGTAAATGTTTAAAAAATGTATGGTGTAAATGTATATAACATGGGGGCACCTGGTCAGGGGCTGCACGAGTGTGCAAACACTGTTTGAAGTAGTGTTATTTAATGCCAGCAGACCATGACTCGTATGCCATGTATGCACTGAGCTATCATAAGTAGGAGTGAGTGATGATCTAGGCGATCTTCTGACAGCTCAGTGTGTAAGTTGCGTAAGGATAGCTAACTGCCCTAGGGGTTGTGTGATGGTTAACGTAGGAAGAAGCCACCCATCATCATCAGTAGTAGGGCTTCACAATTATAAAAGTTGGACTACTGTCCTTGTTGTTCCACTGCCACTGCACAATGTGCAGGCATAGGCATGTTGCTTCAAAAAATTATCCCAAGGGGCTGTCTGATGGTTGATGAAGGAAGCAGGCCTAATGGGCTAGACAATCATGAAGCTAGGACTTCTAGCACAGTACTTCCACTGCCCAATGTGCAGGCATAGGCATGGTGCCTAAAAACATTAGCCCAAGGGGCTGTCTGATGGTTTATTAAGGAAGCAGGCCTCATGGGCCAGACAATCATGAAGCTAGGAATTCAAGCACAGTACTTCCACTGCCCAATGTGCAGGCATAGGAATGGTGCCTCAAAACATTAGCCCAAGGGGCTGTCTGATGGTTGATGAAGGAAGCAGGCCTCATGGGCCAGACAATCATGAAGCTAGGACTTCTATCACAGTACTTCCACTACCCAATGTGCAGGCATAGGCATGGTTCCTCAAAAAATTAGCCCAAGGGGCTATATCATGGTTGATCAAGTAAGGAGGACCCATCACAAGTGCCTCCGATGGGAAATATAAATTATTGGAACAGTGTTTCTAGGGTTTTGACCATGAGGAACATGTGGCAGGAGCAGGAGTAGGGTACTCGTGTAAGATTAAGGAAATTGTTTTTGTATGGAAAGGGATGGACGTGAACACCTGTAGCATAAAAGAATATTTTGCGTGACTTTAGCTTTGGATCATGTCTTCTGGAGGGCTTAATAACTGTGGTGAAATCCAGTCCTTGTTGAATTTTATCAGAGTCAGCCTGTCTGCATTCTCTGTAGTCAACCGTGTCCGTGTATCGGTGATGATTGCCCCAGCAGCACTGAAAACACACTCTGACATCACACTAGCAGCAGCACCTCCAAGGCATATAAGGAGAGCTCTTTCCAACTATGAAGCTTGGATACCCAGTAATTAAACGGAACAGAAGCGTCAGTAAGGAAGCAGGTATGGTCACTTACATACTTGTTGACCATGTTGTTCAATTTCTCTCTACTTTACATGGTTACCGGACCACCAAGCCCTTGCTGATGAGAAGGTTTATTGAAGATGACCCAGTTTGTGGACATCTTCCCCCCACCTCTTTTGGACATGCTGGGCGTGTCTCTCCCCATGAATGACTGCTGTTGCAAAGAGCTGGTACCTCTGCTAACAGCGGTGTCTGAGGGTGATCTTGTCATCAAATTGTCGACAACAGCCCTCTTAAAGTATTCAACTGTAAAGCCCCTTGGTGACTGCAACAGTAGCGAAGGAAATTTGTCCTTGTACTGTGGGTCCAGAAAGGTGGCCAACCAGTGTAGGTTGCTGTTCAAAATGTTGATCACTCGAGGGTCTTGAGACAGACAGTTAGACATGAATTGTGCCATGTGTGCCAAGCTGCAAAGACTCAAATGTTCTGTGTCCCCAGAAGGAGGAACAATACCCATCGTGGCCTTACACTGACTCCCCTCCTCCTCCTCTCCAGCCCACCATGCTGGACAGACATAAAGCTGGGGTTGGGAGTACCCTCGGTAGCATGAGGGTTCCCCTCAATACCACAGAAAAAGAAGTCATCTCCCTGCTCGTCTTCCTCATAATCTTCATCCCCCAATGTTGGCTGATGAAATTGGCTGGGCTGGCTAGTATCAGCGAGTGTGAAATCTTGCTCCATCCCCAGCTGCTGAGCACTCAAAGATTCCATTTTTAGATTCTGCAGCGATTCTTTCAGCAAACATAGCATAGGGATCGTTACACTGATAATAGACTGATCACCGCTCACAAGCTTGGTGCAGTACTCAAAGTTATCAAGCACCTCACAAATGTCAGTGATCCACACCCACTCGACAGTTGTTATGTGTCTTGGCTGAGTCTCAGTCTGACGGGCATGTTTAAGCTGGTATTCTGCAAGTGCCCTCTGCTGCTCACTAAACCTTGCTAACTTATGATTAGTGTTGAGCCACCCCCGTAGTGTTCGAGTTCGGTTCGGTTCGTCGAACACCCGTCTGTTCGCCGAACTGTTCGTCGAACTGTTCGTCGAACACCTTCGAACACCGTTAAAACCAATGGCAGGCAAACAAAAACACATAGAAACACATAGAAAACACCTTCAAAGATGTCCAAAAGCTGACAAACTGCTCAGAAGACACAACTAACACATGGAAAAGTGACAAGTACATATAGTCATGCGAAAAGAAAAGAGGTGGAGGAGTAAAAGGAGGGGGAGACACAGATATAGGCATGTCATGCCCTTCTAAAATCCAAAAAGTGAGAAGCCGACACGTTCAGTCCGCTCCTGCCCGTGCCACCTCCGTGTCGCCGGGTTTGTGCCAGAGCCGCGGTGAACCCTGACGGCCAGCCCCCCTCTCCCAATACTGGTGCCTGTCCGCTGGTGGGTCGAGTGAGCCCCCCTGTGGTGGAGGCAGCTCTAAGCTTTTTAATTTAAATTGTCTCTCTAATTTGAATGAATACACTTTAAATCCATTTACAAGGATCTATTGGAGGGCAAGTCTCATGCCAGCAGCCGCGTAATTCCAGCTCCAGTAGCGTCCACTAAAGCTGCTGCAGTTAAAAAGCTTTTATAAGGATCGAGCTCGGCTGTCCACCGCAAGGCATCCTACTGCCAGTCCCAGCCCCTATGCCTTGGGGTGCCTCCTGATGCTCTTCACTGAGTATCCCATGGTCCCGAAGCATTTCCTTTGAAAAAATTAAGTGTCCAAACTACAGGTGGTGTAGCTTGATTAACAGCCGGGATAATCCGCTGACTAGCAGACACTGCTACTAGGCACAAAGTATTTCCTGGGCTAGATGCAGTTAAAAATTTGTAATTAGATACTCTCGTTGGATGCTGAGAAAGCATTCCATAGAGTCTCCTGGCACGCCATATATGATTCTCTTAAAAAGCTTGGGGTAGGGGTCTAGGGGACCCTTTTATAGCCAAAATCACGGCCCTGTATCACAATACGTCACCTAGGCTGAAGATAAATGGAACTGTAGCACCCTGAGGGCTCGGTTGCTACAGAGGTATTGCACCTCACCCAGAGGTGTGATATCTCACTCTCAGGTAAGGATGGAGTGTGGATCAGGACCCGACACCTGCATGCATTACACCACATTGCCGTGGGGCAGGGCGACCAATATGCCTCTGAGATGGGCACGACAGTCCCTGTCCCTGGCTGGAGTGGGGGGAGGGAACACTGAGGAAGGGGAACCCTGTAGTGCAGGAGCAGGGAGGAAGCAGTTCCTGGGTGCATTGAGAAGGGAGTATAAAAGGTGGGCACCATCTTAGTTCAGTGCAGAGAAGTCTGAGCAGAAGTGGCAGGGAGCAGGGGCTCTGCATGAGCTCTGCTCCGGAGGCGGGCCTAGTAACAGAGGCCCAGGCCTGGAAGAGGGAGAAGGAAGGAAGAGGAGCGGAGAAGGCTCCAGGAACGAGGAATGAAGGGATCCCAGGGGGGCGGACGGGCGAGTCGCCACCGCACGCCCGAATCCACCTGCGTGGAGGGGTCAGGCCAAAGGGGGAGACCGGTCCCCGAAACTAGTGGAGGCAGGAAACGACCCTCAGCTAGAAACCGGAGGCTGTGACATTTTATGTGGCGCAGCCCCTCGCTACACCCGCTAGGAAGGCACCACATAGGGTCAGGGAAACTGGCGCCAAGTTTACCAAGAGGAGGCCCGAGGCAGCCGGACAGAAGGGTTGGTAAGAAAGGCCAGACAAAGGACACACAAAGGGGGTGCTGTGAAGCGCTCCAAAGTTATCTGGGAGTTGTCTGAGCCCCTCACCTGGTGAGCACAGTACGACGTGGGCAGCCGTTACCTGCAGACGTGGTCTGGATAATAAGAACTGTGAGTAAAGGCCCTGGACTGCATCAATGACTCCGTGTCATTACTGCTGCTGCCCTGCACCATCACCCCCATCCTCCGCATACACTGCCCTGAGGCTATACTCCTCCAGTGGGGAGTTATGCTACGCTCTGCTGCATCCACAACACCAGCCTCAGCGGTCTGCCCTGCAGCGGCGGTTCACTCTGACCGCAATCTACGGGTGGCGTAGTCGGACATTTTAACATCAAAACCACATAAATAGTTCCGCCACTGGTTTGACCACCCTGAGCCACGGAACCGGGTCGCCGCCACGAAGACTACAACCACCAGCATCCACCAAAAAGGGTCCGGCTCCGGGTGTCCCAAGGCCCAGGGGGTGCATCAGAACATTTTCATCACCTTTCACAATCACCAAGGGGACAAGGCAGGGATGTCCTCTGTCCCCTCTCTTATACATCCTAGTGACGGAGCACCTGCTCTCATCAATTCGCCATAACCCCAATATTAGGTGGATTGAGGTGGGAGGCACCGAGTACAAGTGCTCTCTATTTGCTGATGATGTCCTAGTATATATCACTCAATCACATATATCCATCCATGCTGTTATGGCTGAAATAGATCACTTTGTTACATGGTCAAATTTTAAAATCAATGCAGCAAAGTCTGAGGCCCTCGATGTCTCCCTCCCCAAATCCATATAGGATTCCATCCAGTCCAACTTTCCCTTTGCCTGGCCCTCACAGGGTATCAAATACTTAGGAATTCCTATTCATAGAGACCTCTCCCATCTATGTTATCTTAATTTTGGGCCCTTTATTGAACAACTCCATACAGACCACGGTTGGCAAGTTAGAACTGTAAGATTCACTACGTGAACCACTGGTGTTTTGTGGAAAAGCACATGTACACTGTGTTCCAAATTATTATGCAAAAAGTGTTTAGGAGTGATAAGGGAAGAATTTGTTTGTTTGTCAGTTAAACTCATTGATGGTGATGTGTATCAGGGCTCTTTATATCACTGTAAGCAATTGCAGACACCTGTGCTAATTAGTTTGGCAGGTGTGTCCAATGAAAGGCAAGACTACTTAAGAAGGCTGTCTCACATTATTAAGCAGCCTACATTTTCTGCCAAAATGGGAAAGAAAAAGTATGTGTCGGCTGCTGAGAAGCAACAAATTGTGGAGTGTTTAGGTCAAGGCATGACTACAATCAACATTGTGCGATGATCAGGATGAAGTGTCTTGGCAATCAAGAAGTATGTAGCTGATTCACAGTACACACGTGTGCGTGCTGATAAGGGCCAATTGAGGACTCTTTCCTACAGGCAATTACGTCAGGTTAAAAGAGCAGCGGCAAAAAAGCCTTGTCATAGCAGCAGACAAGTTTTTGAAGCTGCTGGTGCCTCCAACATCCCCCGAACAACAAGATGCAGGGTCCTTCAGAGGTTTGCAGCTGTGCATACGCCATCCTGTCGACCTCCTCTATCCACTTCACACAAGCAGAAACGGCTCCAGTGGGCCAAACATTACATGAAGACTGATTTCAAAACTGTTTTGTTCACGGATGAGTGCCGTGCAGTGCTCGATGGTCCAGATGGATGGAGTGGAGGATGGCTGGTTGATGGACACCCCACGCAAACATGGCTACAGCGCCAACAAGGAGGAGGTGGAGTAATGTTTTGGGCTGGAATCATGGGGAGAGAGATTGTCGGCCCCTTTAGGATCCCTGAAGGCGCTAAAGATGAATTCCATAATGTATGTGGATTTTCTCAAACAGCACTTCCTGCCATGGTTCAAGAAGAAGAACCGTGTATTTCACAGCAAGATCATTTTTTTGCATGATAATGCACCATCTCATGCTGCACATAAAACATCTGCATCTCTGGCTGATATGGGCATAAAAGGGGACAAACTTATGGTGTGACCCCCATGCTCCACTGACCTCTACCCCATTCAGAACCTCTGGAGCATCATCAAAAGGAGTGTCTTTGATGGCGGGAGGCAGTTCACATCTAAGCAACAGCTCTGGGAGGGTATTCTGTCCTCATGCAAAACAATTGAAGCAGAAACCATCCAAAACCTGACAAATTCAATGGACGAGAGAGTTCAGAAGCTCCTTTCGAACAAGGGGTCCTATGTGAAAATGTAACATTACCTAGAATAAAGTTTTGAGTTGAAAACTGTTTGATTTCAGTTTCTAATAACCTGCTAATGCTTATAATTTAAAAAATGACCATTTTTTTGGTCTTTATTAAAATGAAAAGGTTGATCGAAAAGTTTGGGGGATCTAAGAGTGTGGCAACCCAGTAGTCATGATTACTTCGAATTCTGACAATATGAGGGTCATGTTGCAGGTAGTGCAGCAAGAAGGCACTTATGTGTCTTGCGCATCTCGGAGCCCCAAAATTATTTTCCGGGCTAGATGCAGCTAAAAATTATTATTAATTTTAAATCTGGTGGAGCTTAGTATAGATGGCCTAATAGGATCAGTGCTGCACACTGCTACAAAGCCCAAATTATTTTCCAGTCAAGATACAGATAAACATGATTAGTAATTTTAAATCTGGTGGAGCTTATTATAGATGGCCTAATAGAATCAGTGCTGCACACTGCTACAAAGCCCAAATTATTTTCCAGCCAAGATACAGATAAACATGATTAGTAATTTGAAAGCTTGAAACGGTTGGTAGGGTGATTTTAACCAATCATCAAGCTTTTACTCTCCCCAGGATGACACAGGGGTAGAAAAGTCTTTTCGGATCCATGATTTGTTCATCTTTATGAACGTGAGTCTGTCTACATTATCAGTGGAGAGCCGCGTGCGCTTATCTGTCAGCACACCACCAGCAGCACTGAACACACGTTCAGACAGAACGCTGGCTGCGGGGCATGACAAGATCTCCAAGGCGTAAGTGGCTAGCTCCGGCCATTTATCCAGATTGGAAGCCCAAAAAGAGCAAGGGTCCAGTGACACAGTCATGGCTTCAATGTTTACTTGGAGATACTCCTGTACCATCGTCTCTAGGCGTTGACTATGTGTCAGACTTCTTGTCTCCTGTGGCCTTGCAAAGGATGGGCTAAAAAAGTGGTGAAATGATTCCGCAAAATTGATGTTACCAGCAGATACTGTGGTTCTGTTACGGTTTGAGTGCTGAACACTTGACGGTCCCACGGTTGGCAAGTTGGAACTGTGAGATTCACTACGTGCACCACTGGTGTTTTGTGGAAAAGCACATGTAAGATTCTGCAACAGTCTCTGCTGATACTCCTGCATGCGTGCATCCCTTTCTATGGCAGGAATAATTTCTGCAAATTTACTTTTGTACCGGGGATCTAACAGTGTGGCAACCCAGTAGTCAGGATTATTTCTAATTCTCACAATTCGAGGGTCATGTTGCAGGTAGTGCAGCAAGAAGGCACTCATGTGTGTTGCGCATCCAGGAGCACCAAGTCCCTGTTGTGTTGGTGGCGAGGTAACAATCATGCTTCCTTCCTCTGTCCTCTCCCCCCAACCTCGCACAACAGAAATGTGATCAAGGTCTCCCTCATCTGATGAGTCTTCCATCAGTTCGTCCTCCACTTCTTCCTGGGCTCCTGCACCTTCCTCACTAGTTTGGCTGCTACCATGCGCCCTGGTAAAACCATCTCCCCCACCCTCACATGCCTGCCGCCTTGGTGCTGCCGACCGTCTGGACCTTGCAGATGTTAGCCCTTCCGCATATAACTCCTCCTCCTCTACTTCCTCCACCTCCTCTTGTGCCACCACCTGACTCCGAATTCTGTTTAACATGTGCTCCAGCATGTTAATCACCGGAATAGTCATGCTGATAATGGCATCGTCAGCACTAAACATCTTCGTCGCCATTTCAAAACTGTGCAGAAGGGTGCATAGGTCCCTGATCTGAGACCACTCCTCCAGCGTGATTTGCCCCACCTCTAGATCTCGTTGGCCCAGGCTATACGTCAGAACGTATTGCACCAGGGCTTGTCGGTGCTGCCACAGTCGCTGCAACATGTGCAGAGTTGAATTCCACCGGGTAGGCACATCGCATTTTAGCCGGTGAAGTGGCAGGCCCAACAACTTCTGTAGAGATGTAAGTCGCTGAGCTGCGGGATGCGAACGGCGGAAGTGAGCACACAGCGACCGTGTCCTCTGCAGAAGGCCATCTAGTCTGGGATAGTGGGCTAAAAATTGCTGGACAACCAGGTTAAACACGTGAGCCATACAAGGTACGTGTGTGACATTGCCCCGGCGAAGGGCCGCACCCAGGTTTGCAGCATTGTCGCACACGGCCTTCCCTGGTTTCAGGTCCAGTGGAGACAACCATTCATGAAATTGGTTCTCCAGAGCTGACCACAACTCCTCAGCTGTGTGACTCACATTTCCCAGACATTTCAAAGTAAAAACCGCCTGATGACGTTGAGCCCTACTGCCAGCATAGTAAGGAGGTGTGCAGGATCCCTTCTGCGCAGTTAGAAAGCTTGTGGCATGACCAGACAGGCTTTGGGTGCAGGTGGAAGACCGAGAGGAGGTTGAGGAGGCAGAAGCAGTGGAGGAACTTTGACATAAAGAGGATTGACGCACAACTCGTGGGGACGGCAAGACTTGGACAGCAGCCCCTTGTCCTGCTGTCACCATAGTTACCCAGTGCCCAGTCAGCGACATGTAACGCCCCTGTCCATGCCTACTCGTCCAAGTGTCTGTGGTGAAATGCACCCTGTCACACACAGAGTTTCTCAAAGAAGCGGTGATGTTGTGTGCGACATGCTGGTGGAGCGCAGGCACACCTTTCTTTGAGAAGTAGTGCTGACTGGGCATCTGGTACTGGGGCACTGCGACGGACATAAGGTCTCGAAAATCCTCTGTGTCCACCAGGCAGAAAGGCAGCATTTCTGTAGCCAAGAGCTTGCAGATGGTGAAATTCAACCTCTTAGCTTTCTCATGGCTAGGAGGAAATGGTCTTTTACTTGTCCACATCTGAGGGACCGAGGGCTGGCTATTGTGTTTAGACGGGGTTGATAAGGGTGTCCCCGGCAAACTGCCGGTCTGTGAGGAAGATGCAGGCGGACATGTTAGGTTGCCTTGATCCAAAGGTGGTGCTATCGATGTCGGACAGCGCTCAACACCAGCTGGTGTTACCACCTCCAAAGAAAATGATGACCTGCCAATCACGCTGTCTGTTGCGGGTAAAGAGGTGGCAGGTCTGTGCCCCAAAACAGGTGTGACTGCTGTCCCCCCAGTCACAGAGGATGAAGAGGCCGCGGATGCACAAGATATGGCAGACGGTGGTTGGCCCGGCCGGCTAGGCCGCATTGTAGCACACTGAGCTTCCCACTGCAACTTATGCTTCATGTCCATGTGCTGGTTCATGCATGAAGTACTCAAACTATGTATTTTTTGGCCTCTACTTAGCTTTTGCTGACAAATGTTACAGATAACACGAGTTGGGTCATCTTTATCGATCTGAAAAAATGCCCAGGCTATGCAAGGTTTAGCACCCATGCGACCTGAAGAGCCACCACGACTTGTGGTGAGAGGCAGAGTTGTATTTGAGGATGCAGTTGTTGACGTACTTCCAGTACTAAGTCTCTGTCCAGGAAGGCGCAACCTGACCTCGTCGTCACTAGCATCTTCCTCCACCTCCTCTGCTGACCTCATCTCTTGGCTGACTGTGGGTTGACAGTAAGTGGGAACTCCAACCTCATCATCATCACCCTGTGCGTTATCACACCCGTCGTCCTCAGAGCCAACCTGTTCCTGCCCTGACAAAAAACTAAAGTTGTCGCTCCAATCAGGTATTTGAGTCTCATCATCGTCTTCCTCATTGTCTCCACCAATAGGAGGTACGGTTTGGGAATGAGGGTCTACATTATGGTCAGAACCTTCTGCGTCTGGTCCTGGATCCGACTCATAAAGATTCTGGGCATCAGTGCAGATCATTTCCTCGTCTGGATTCACAGAAGCGCTGGAGTCGACCTCTGATTCCCAGGCTATAGTATGAGTAAACAGCTCTGCAAACTCAACCATCTGTTCTACCTCATACTCAGACGGACAGCTGGAGATTTGGGAGCTGTGAGGAAGCAAGTGCGATTGGGGTGACACCTTTGAGGACTGGAGTATTTGTGATGTTGAAGTTGATGTGGAGGAGAGCCCACTTAAAGGAGCACTTGATATCCGTTGAAGCACCTGCTGTTTTTGTGCCTCATCTGGAATTTGTAGCGATTGGCGTGGCCGTAAGAAAAGGATCTTATCACATTGTCCGCTAAAAGAAGTAGACATTTTAGTTTGGCTGGAAGATGGTCTTTCTTCTGCAGATGTTACTGTTGCTTTAACACCTACCCCACGGACACAACCTTTTTTCCCCTTCCCAACACGCCTATTCCCCTTTCCACCAGCAGCAGGCCTTTTTCCACTCATTTTGGTGGTTAACTAATTCACAACTCTGGAGTTGTTTGCACAAAAAAACAATGGATGGGAACCGAGCAGAGCTGAGTGGCCAAACTGTGGTATTAGGCCAAAACTATTGGCTGGGTTAGATGCAGAAAAAAATTATATTCAATTTGCAACCTGATGGAGGTCAGTATAGATGGACTAATAGAGAAAGTCCCACACACTGCTAGAAGGCCAAATATTTTTTCAGAGGTAGATGCAGAAAAAAATTGTATTCAGTTTGCAACCTGATGGGGGTCAGTATAGATGGACTAATAGAACAAGTCCTACAAACAGCTAGAAGCCCAAATATTTTTTCAGAGTTGGATGCAGAAAAAAAATATATTCAGTTTGCAACCTGATGGAGGTCAGTATAGATGGACTAATAGAGAAAGTCCCACACACTGCTAGAAGGCCAAATATTTTTTCAGAGCTAGATGCAGATAAAAATTATTTTTAATTTGCAACCTGATGGAGGTCAGTATAGATGGACTAATAGAGAAAGTCCCACACACTGCTAGAAGGCCAAATATTTTTTCAGAGCTAGATGCAGAAAAAAATTATATTCAGTTTGCAACCTGATGGAGGTCAGTATAGATGGACTAATAGAACAAGTCCCACACACAGCTAGAAGCCCAATATTTTTTCAGAGGTAGATGCAGAAAAAAAATATATTCAGTTTGCAACCTGATGGAGGTCAGTATAGATGGACTAATAGAGAAAGTCCCACACACTGCTAGAAGGCCAAATATTTTTTCAGAGCTAGATGCAGACAAAAAATTATTTTTAATTTGCAACCTGATGGAGGTCAGTATAGATTGACTAATAGAGAAAGTCCCACACACTGCTAGAAGGCCAAATATTTTTTCAGAGCTAGATGCAGATATAAATTATTTTTAATTTGCAACCTGATGGAGGTCAGTATAGATGGACTAATAGAGAAAGTCCCACACACTGCTAGAAGGCCAAATATTTTTTCAGAGCTAGATGCAGACAAAAAATTATTTTGAATTTGTAACCTGATGGGGGTCAGTATAGATGGACTAATAGAGAAAGTCCCACACACTGCTAGAAGGCCAAATATTTTTTCAGAGCTAGATGCAGACAAAAAATTATTTTTAATTTGCAACCTGATGGAGGTCAGTATACATGGACTAATAGAGAAAGTCCCACACACTGCTAGAAGGCCAAATATTTTTTCAGAGCTAGATGCAGATAAAAATTATTTTTAATTTGCAACCTGATGGAGGTCAGTATAGATGGACTAATAGAACAAGTCCCACACACAGCTAGAAGCCAAAATAATTTTTCAGAGGTAGATGCAGAAAAAAATTATATTCAGTTTGCAACCTGATGGAGGTCTGTATAGATGGACTAATAGAGAAAGTCCCACACACTGCTAGAAGGCCAAATATTTTTTCAGAGCTAGATGCAGACAAAAAATTATTTTTAATTTGCAACCTGATGGAGGTCAGTATAGATGGACTAATAGAGAAAGGCCCACACACTGCTAGAAGGCCAAATATTTTTTCAGAGCTAGATACAGATATAAATTATTTTTAATTTGCAACCTGATGGAGGTCAGTATAGATCGACTAATAGAGAAAGTCCCACACACTGCTAGAAGGCCAAATATTTTTTCAGAGCTAGATGCAGACAAAAAATTATTTTGAATTTGCAACCTGATGGAGGTCAGTATAGATGGACTAATAGAGAAAGTCCCACACAATGCTAGAAGGCCAAATATTTTTTCAGAGCTAGATGCAGACAAAAAATTATTTTTAATTTGCAACCTGATGGAGGTCAGTATAGATGGACTAATAGAGAAAGTCCCACACACTGCTAGAAGGCCAAATATTTTTTCAGAGCTAGATGCAGACAAAAAATTATTTTGAATTTGCAACCTGATGGAGGTCAGTATAGATGGACTAATAGAGAAAGTCCCACACAATGCTAGAAGGCCAAATATTTTTTCAGAGCTAGATGCAGACAAAAAATTATTTTTAATTTGCAACCTGATGGAGGTCAGTATAGATGGACTAATAGAGAAAGTCCCACACACTGCTTGAAGGCCAAATATTTTTTCAGAGCTATATTCAGATAAAAATTATTTTAAATTTGCAACCTGATGGAGGTCAGTATAGATGGACTAATAGAGAAAGTCCCACACACTGCTAGAAGGCCAAATATTTTTTCAGAGCTAGATGCAGAAAAAAATTATATTCAGTTTGCAACCTGATGGAGGTCAGTATATATGGACTAATAGAACAAGTCCCACACACAGCTAGAAGCCCAAATATTTTTTCAGAGGTAGATGCAGATAAAAATTATTTTTAATTTGCAACCTGATGGAGGTCAGTATAGATGGACTAATAGAGAAAGTCCCACACACTGCTAGAAGGCCAAATATTTTTTCAGAGCAAGATGCAGACAAAAAAATATTTTGAATTTGCATCCTGATGGAGGTCAGTATAGATGGACTAATAGAATGATGCTATGCCCAAAAGATTTTACTTCACTAGGTGCAGTAAAAAAATTGGTATTCTATACACAGGTGGTATATCTTGCAACACAGATAGGCTACTCCACTGACTAACACACTCTGCAATAGGCCAAAAAGGATTAGCTTTGCTAGATTCAGCCAAATGCTGTGAAAAAAACTTGCACAGCACTGGCACAGACCTGCCTGGCAAAAACTGATAGGAACTGATGTAACCTAGTCCTGAAAAGGACTGCAATTACAATTAGTCTTTACTCCCACAATCTATCTATTTAAGAGCACAGACCTGCCTGATAAAAGTCGTAGGAAATGCTGTAACCTAGTCCTTAAAAGGACTGCAATCACAACTATTCCCTACTCCCAAGCTATCTGTAGATTTGTGCGAAAATTGGCTTGAAATTAACAAGGTATAGCGCACACAGCAACAGCGGTGCCGTCTAACATGCAGCTGCAGCAGTGAGAAAATGGTGGCGACGGGGAAAATGGCTTGGTCTTATAGGGCAAGGACATGTGACATACACTGCCAATGACACATGCCCTTGCTTGTGTGAAAAAAAGCACTTCGCTCCGTGTGTGCGCTGCTGATAGGCTGACAGATTGCACCTCCCCACTGTAAATGCGGGAAAGAGAAAAAAAAATGGAGATCTTCATTATTCCTGCAGAGATCCATCCCCTGCCCCTCCCCCCACCCCGCTGTACACTCAAACTGCGTATTAACATTCATTTTCATCATTACTGAGAAAAAATCCTGTTATGATTTTGGTGCACGAACAGTTATCGAACATAACCTCGAACAGCCGAATTTTTCTCAAATCGTTCGTGTTCGCCGAACGGCTCGAACATCGCCCAAAACAGCTCGAATTTGAGATTGGCGAACAGTTCGAGTCGAACAACGCTCATCTCTACTTATGATATGTTGAGTTCCAGCGTGTGGGCAGGTCACAAATGAGTCTGTGACTGGGCAAATTAAATTGCATTTGAAGCGCTGCAAGACTGGCAACAGCTGTTGATGGATGTCTGAAATGGGCGCAAATAGGGCGCACCTTGTCAAGTAGGTTTTTGAGAAATTTCTGGTAAGTCCGGGTAGGTTTTGAGAAATCCAGCGCACCTTGTCAAGTAGGTTTTTGAGAAATTTCAGGTAGGCCTGGGTAGGTTTTGAGAAATTTCTGCACCACTAGGTTTAGCACGTGAGCCATGCATGGCACATGTACCAGCTTCCCGAGCTTTAAAGCCACCACGAGGTTACGCTCATTATAGCTGACAACCAAACCGGGTTGGAGTTGCAGTGGGGAGAGCCAATGATCGGTATGTTGCTTTATACCTTTCCAGAGCTCTGCTGCAGTGTGCGGTGTTTGACCTAACAGATGAGCTTGAGCAGAGCATTTGGCGCCTTGCTGATGTGCTGCTGCAAAGCTCCCAACTTGGGCGTGATGTTGAGGTTAATTCAGCATTGGATGAGGAAGCGGAGGAGGAAGAGTGTGGACTGGACGTATATGATGAGGCGGACACCCTGAATGATGTTGGGTCCGCTATTCGTGGCGTGGGTAGTATATGTGATGGTGTGTGATGGTCCACTTTGAGCAGTTATCCCACTCTCCACCAGGTTGAGCCAGTGTGCCGTGACAGAGATGTATCGTCCCTGTCCACAGCTACTTGTCCAGGTGTACGTTGTTAGGTGGACCTTCCCGGTTACGGCATTGGTGAGAGCACGCTTTAGATTGCTTAAGACGTGCTGGTGTAACGCGGGGACGGCACACCGTGAAAATTAGTGCCGGCTGGGAACAGAGTATCGTGGGGAAGCAACAGCCAACAGATTGCGAAAAGACTGTGTCCCCACAAGCCTAAACGGCAACATCATCACGGCTGGCAACGTGGCAATGTGCACGTTAAGTATTTGTGCTTGTGGATGTGAAGCTTAGTATTTCCGCTTCCTTTCATAGACCTGGGGCACGGACAACTGGACGGTTGACTGTGACAAACAAGTGGATGGACTTGTGTCCTGTCTCTCTACAACCGCAGCTTAAGAGCAGTTAGTATGAGCAGCACATGCTTCCTCGCCAGCAGATTGGGAAGGACGGATCACAGGTAACATGGCAGTGTTTTGACCCGAAGACACAGATTTTGAACCCTGTTGTTCCGCCCACCAAGCAGGGTGCTTAGCTGCCATGTGTTTCCGCATACTTGTGGTGCTCTGGTTGCCTTTGCCCTGGCCTCTGCTTAGTTTTGTATGGCAGATGCTACAGATTACAACATTTGGTTCAGAAGGAGTATCCGAAAAAAAATTTCCAGACAGCGGCTGAACGCACTCTTGCCTTGATTTGGGGCACAGAGGGATTGCTCTTGGCAAGAGTTGACATACTTAGCACTCTGCTCAAACCAGTAGCCCTTGGTGCCTTTGTAGGTGCTACGTATCCACTCTCTTCCTCTGTGCTGGCTATGCATGCTAACATTCCAGGTCGGATCAGTGGTCTCATCATCAACCCCCTCGGCATCTATTTCATCCTGATTCTGGGTTGATATAGTCGGCTGGCCAGATGACAACTGTGTCTCATCATCATCAGCCTCCACCTCCTCAGGTGGTATATGACGTGGCTGAAAGTGGCTTTCTTCAGGCCGTGATTTTTCAAATATTTGGCCATGAACCGAGAATACATCTTCACTTTCCTCGTCAATGTTGCAGGCTGAGAGGCCAGAGTCAACCAAAGGATCATATGTACCAAACAAATCCTCAGAGTAGCCAAGCTTGGGGTCAAATGTTTCCTGTAACTGCTGTCGTGGTGAGGAAATAGGAAGAGGTTGAGGATTGGATGACCCAGCGTTCTTTCTATCGACAGGAGACTGAGCGTTCAAGGAAGATTGGGTGCTGCTACAACAATTCGTTGAGGTCTTATCAGCCATCCAAGACATTATCTAGTCTTGCTCTTCCGGCTTCAAGACACGTTTACGTTCCAGACCGGGAAATTAAGACAGAAACATAGATGCATCAATCTTCCTCTGTCTCCCAGACTCAGTGCCTTGTTGGGCATGACTGACAAGCCCACGTCCCTTCGCAACAGTCTTTTTCGGATTTTGTGGCTTTTGTGACATGGTTGCATATGTTTAGATGCAGATATTGACAAACAAGTAGCAGTTACTGTTTTGTGGAATTATAACACTACAGGCTACTAATGCTTGGTTTTAACAAACAGCAACGCAGCTGCACACAAAAATTGGCCAGAGGTTACAGGCAGGATTACACAAAACCAGTCACCACCCTGGACAGAGGTGCTGGCTGCGTGTCAGACCTGAGGTACCGTGCGTGCTATTTGTTAGAACAGCAACGCAATGGCCCACAAAAAATAGTCAAAGATTATGCAAAACCAGTCACCACACTGGACAGAGGTGCTGGCTACGTGTCAGACCTGAGGTACCGTGCATGCTATTTCTTTTAAAAACAGCACTGCAATGGCCCAAAAACTTGTGCCTGGAGGGGTAAATGTGACCCCAAAATGATCTGGGAATACAAACTAAGCTTATACTTTCAGCTCTGAGAAGAGCTGAGTCAGCTCTGCTATTGAGGTACTATGTGGAACTGTAACGCTACCTCCTGCCTGTCTCCCTGCACTACAGTCCCTTACTACAACAATACTCCTCCTGGTAGCTCTGAGAAGAGCTTTTGGGTTAAATATAGTTTTTTTTCTGTTTTTTCACGATGCTAACTCTCCCTAGCAGCCACTCACACTCTCCCTACACTAGCTGTGTTCTTCATGCAATGTGCACAAAATGGTGGGGGCAAGGCTTATATAGAGCCTATGTGTCATGTATGACTCATGTATGATGCTGGACGGCCAGCCAATCATAGCAATGCCACAACCCAGAAGGCTGCGGCATTACTGTGATTGGCTAATGCTAGGTGGGAGGTTCAAATATTGCGAGGCGAGTATACTCACTCATGACAGCGGCTGTCCCGTGGGCAGTGGAGCTGGGGCACACAGCGCTGTGTACGGCGCTGTGCTCCCTGCTCTTCTTGGCGGTGTATGTACAGCTCTGGCTGCTGCTGCAGGCAGAAGCCGGCAGTAAACAGACCACAGCAGACAGAGCTGTACATACACCGCCAGGAAGAGCAGGGAGCACAGCGCCACACACAGCGCTATGTGCCCCAGCTCCACTGCCCACGGGACAGCCACTGTCATGAGCGAGTCACCACTGACAGAGCAAGGTGATCTGCTCTACCACTTTTTCCCACCTGTTATTTAAAATGAACAGCTGAGGTATCAGCTGATGCTGATCAGCTGTTCATTTGAAGTAGCTGCGGTGCCCTCAGAGGGTTCATGTGAGTTCATGCTTGACAGCATGAAATCACATGAACTTTCCCACGAACGCACAGCTCAGCTACATCTCTGGTAGAGAATCTCTACCAGAGATGTAGCTGAGCTAAAGAAGAAGACTCTATTGGAATACGTCGGACGGAAGATTATTTTTTTAATAAAGATAGAGATTCTAAGTGTTGTTTGTTTTTTTTACTAATAAAAAAATTTTTTCTGTGTTGTTTTTTTTTAATACTTCACAAGAAATGCATGGCGGTCATGTCTAATATTGGCGTGACCCCATGAATTTCGGGCTTAGAGCCAGCTGATAATACAAAGCTGGCCCTAACCCCTTTATTACCCAGTGAGCCACCGCACCAGGGCCCTGGATGAGTTGGGTAAAGCACCAGAAGATGGTTCTTCTATGAACACGCCATTTTCTGGGGTGGCTGCGGACTGAAATTCGCAGCGGGGGGGCCCAGAAAGCTTGGGCCACCCTGGGCTGCGGATTCCAGCCCCCAGCTGCCTAGTTTTACCTGGCTGGACACAAAAATAGGGCGAAGCCCCACGTATTTTTTTTTTTAAATATTTCATGAAATTCATGAAATAATAAAAAAAAAAAGGGCTTCCCTATATTGTTGTGTCCGGCCAGGTACAAATAGGCAGCTGGGGGTTGGGGGCAGCCCGTTACTGTATGCTGTACCTGGCTGGCATACAAAAATATGGCGAAGCCCACGTCAAAATTTTTGAAAAAAATTAATTAAAAAATAAAAAAAATAATAATAATTTAGGGACTGCATCATTATTAACCCCTCAAGTGGAGGGGTTAATAAAGATGCAGTCCCAAAATGTGTTTCTTTAAATTTTTTAATTAATTTTTCACCAAAAATTTGACGTGGCCTTCGCCATATTTTTGTGTCCAGCCAGGTACACCAGGGAGGAACGGGCTGTCCCCAACCCCCAGATGCCTATTTGTACCTGGCTGGAAACAAAAATACAGGGAAGCCCTTTTTTAATTATTTCATGAATTTCATGAAATAATTTTTAAAAAATTGACGTGGGGCTTCGCCATATTTTTGTGTCCAGTGCAGGGAGGCCCAAGCTTTCTTGCTCCCCCAGCTGCGAATTGCAGTCCGCAGCCACCCCAGAAAATGGCGCGTTCATAGAAGCGCCATCTTCTGGCGATGTACCCAACTCATCCAGGGCCCTGGTGCGGTGGCTCACTGGGTAATAAAGGGGTTAGGGCCAGCTTTGTATTATCAGCTGGCCCTAAGCCCGAAATTCATGGTGTCACGCCAATATTAGACATGACCGCCATGAATTTCTAAGTGAAATATTTAAAAAAACACAACACAAGAAATACATTTTTCATTAGAAATAAAACAAAAAAAAAAATTAGAGACTCCATTTTATTAAAAAAATTATCTTCTGCCCGACGTAGTCCAATGGAGTTTTCTTCTTTAGCTCAGCTATATCTCTGGTAGAGATTCTCTACCAGAGATGTAGCTAAGCTGTGCGGCCGTGGGAAAGTTTATGTGAGTTCATGCAGTCAAGCATGAACTCACATGAACCCTCTGAGGGCACCGCGGCTACTACAAATCAACAGCTGATAAGCATCAGCTGATATCTCAGCTGTTCATTTGAAATAACCGGCGGGAAAGCCGGCAGTGAAAAGACTTCACCGCCAGCTTTCCCGTTCGGTGCTGCGCTCCCCGCTCCCTGATGTACGCTCCCCGTTTCCCCGCCGCCTCCCATCCCGATCCTAAGTTAGGACCGGGCGGGGAGCGCAGCTCCAGGGAGCGGGGAGCGTGCATCAGGGAGTGTGGAGCGCAGCACCGAACGGGAAAGCCGTGCTTCGCTCTCTGCCCTGTCCTAACTTAGGATCGGGATGGGAGGCGGCGGGGGGAGCGGAGGATCGGGATGGGAGGCTGCGGGGAAGCGAGTATGGGGCTGAGTGATCGTTTAAAAGCCGGCGGCTTTTTACCGCCGGCTTTTAAACAATCATGCACCCATTTCAGCCTTTTCCTCAGCTGCCAGACCGCTTTATAGGCTCCAGCAGACACTTATACGGCTTACTCGCATTTCCCATTGACTTACATTGTACTCGTTACTCCTAGCGAGTAATCACAAGGAAACTCGGGGAGTAACGAGTAGCCCGAGTACCGTACTATTCGGCGAGTACCGAATAGTAATGAGTATACTCATTCATCCCTACTCAGGAGCAGAGCTCTCTCCATACATGGCAGATAGCAGCTATATTTAGTCTCTAATAGCCACGGCTGGTGCAAAGTTCTGTCCGATGTTGTTTAACATGACAGCGTCCTTTAAATGGATTGAGTACCAGTGAACAGGTGAACTGGCTCGCCCTCCATGCTCGATCGCTGATCAACCGATGGGTTAAAGGGCCTGTGACGTGCCCTGCTCTGCCTCCCCTCCTGCGCATGCGCAAAGTGCCGCTCCCATGCAGTGCGCTTTGTTTCCCTCCAGCCCCGTTTGGCTGCGTACTGCACCGCAGCCTTGTATTGTGCAGCCAAATGGGGCCAGAGGGAAACAAAGCGCACTGCATGGGAGCGGCACTTTGCGCATGCGCAGGAGGTGAGGAAGAGCAGGGCACATCACAGGGTCTTTCGCAGGGCCCTGTGACGTGCAGGGGAGGGAGGAATATGGCAATTTAGCACAGAGGCGGCGATTTAGGGGAATAGTAAGCAAATAGGAGGGATTTGCTTGGCGTCCCCCGGACGCTAAGCCTCTTCAAAACAGACTTTATAAAACCAGATTTCTCTGCAATCAGACCTCTGCTATGGGCCAAACAGGTAAGTATAGATTTATTTTTCTATCACCTGTATGCCTATAGTAGAGGTCTGACATTGCCCAGGGGGATGACAGATTCCATTTAAAATGGGAGCTGAAGATGTTAGGGGTCTTGGAAAATAGTGACACAAAGCAAAAAAAATGTTTTTTTACAATATTTAGATTTTTTTAATCTCTTAAATAGAAAAAAATCTTTACATAATCGGACTGACCTGGACAATCATGTTTCCAGATCATTGTTTTTATACAATGAATGCCATAAAAAACTAGTTACAGCAAAAATTATGGAATTGCATTTTTTCACCATTCCAACACATTGTATTTTTTTTTTCATTTTTCAGTACATCATATGGCAAAATGAATGAATGGTGTCATTCAAAATTTCAACTCATCCCGCAAAGATCAAGCCCTCGTTTGGCTATGATGACAGAAAATAAAAAAATTATAGCTCTTAAAGAAGGTACGGAAAGCAACAAAATTTTAAAATCCTTCACTAGGTTTTTCCTACCCCATCTAAGAGCTGATAATGTCACTTACTGGGCTGCTTGATGTCATTTTGATAAAATTACTATTTTTCAAGTTGCAGATCTACCAGTTCTCTGAATGTTGAGCTGTGGATAACCCCACCCACACCACTGATTGGTAGATTTCTATCCATGTACAAAATACACAGAAAGCTGTCAATAAGTAGTGGGGATGGAATTATACAGAACTCAAGAATATGCTTGACTACTTGGCAGCAGTTTTACTAGTTCTCTAGTGATAATCTCCTGCTGATAAAACAGTGATTTTATGAAAACTACTTCAAGCATCCCAGTAAGTGACACATCACTGGAATCAGTGTCTGTGTCTCTATATTATGCTGCTCTTCGATTAGGTGGCAAATACCTTTTGACAAATTCAATTTAATTATGCCTGGTGTCCCATATATCAGGTATCCTGTTTGATCATGGATTTAGCAATTTAATATCTGATCCTTTACTTCACATAGGACAAATTTGAGTGTGAATATGGTTTGCTTATTTCATTAGCCAAGAAAGCCTCCTACTGAATATGTATGGGTCATGACAAAAAACGAGATATCTTAGTTATTGAAATCAGCAGTCAATTAGCCTGCTTCTATAGCAGCACTCATCGTGTGCCAATGCAGTAAATACTTCCCTGTCTTAGGCCCCCTTCACACGTCCTGATATTTCCAGTACTAGAATAAAACAGTTCCGGTGCTATCAGTGTCCGTGTGTCCGTTTGTACAATCTGTGTGCCGTCCGTCTGCACCATCCGTGTGACTTGTACTAGAATAGAATACAGAAGAGAAATCACAGATGTTTAGGTGTTAGATGTGCAAAGGTAAAGATTGATATCTATGAGATATATAATTAGTGCTTTGCGTGTGTAGTTTACTGTACTTGTATTTAGCTGATAAATAAATGAAAAAAGGGACATGGGTTCCCCTCTATTTT
This sequence comes from Phyllobates terribilis, assembly GCF_046119375.1. Taxonomy (NCBI): domain Eukaryota; kingdom Metazoa; phylum Chordata; class Amphibia; order Anura; family Dendrobatidae; genus Phyllobates; species Phyllobates terribilis. Next base: position 292,591,577 of record NW_027362761.1, read on the forward strand.
TGATAACAAGACAAGGTAAAGCAGAGAGCTGTGAGCTTATATTATCAGGCTGGGAAGGTCTATGCTTATTGGACCCTTCCCAGCCTAAAAATACCAGCCAGAAACCGTGCCAGAAGTAATGTTACTGACATCACCATGCTCGCCTGGTCACACAGAGGACAAACTGACCGAGAGTGACCTATGAAGCTTCGTTCTCATAAGAAGGCTTGGTACATTTGGCAACAGAATCAGTGGACATCATGGGATCACCATGGATTATGTCAGAGCTACAGGGTTTTTTATGGATCTAATAAATTATTGAACGAGGGACTGTCTCTTGTCTTTATTTATTATCTCTTTTTATGTCTTTCAGGTTTCTATTTGTGGACTACATCGGAATCCTTTGACTACTTCAGACCAGCATGGCTTTTTTTTATCAATAAATTGGTGAACCAGGGAGTCAGGGAGTTTTTTTTTAATGAAATATTTTTGTGTCTTTGTTTTTTTCTTTTCACTTACAAGGTTAGTAATGGGTGTGTCAGATAGACGCCTCTCCCTTAATAACTCCTGGGCTAACAGCCAGCTGACACTATCCAGCTGACATAAACCCCCAAAAATATTACCTTGATTGTTAACGCACAAGGGCAATTAGGAAGAATCAAGCAAAGTGCCAGAATTGGCGCATCTAATGTGATGTGATTATGGGGCGGCTGTGGGCTGGTATTTTTAGGCTGGGAAATGGACAATATCCATGGACCATCTCAGCATGATAATATCAGCCCACAGCTGTGTGCCTTACCTTTGCTGGTTATCAAAAATAGGGGGGAACCAAAGTTGTTTTTTCAATTATTTATTTATTTATTAGCATAATACAAGTACAGTAAAAATACACATGCAAGGGTATTGGGTTTGATGTTAGCTGTTATTTGTCAAACATTATAGCTGGCATCAAGGTCTGATATTAGTAATGGAGAGGTGTCTATCAGACACCCCTATTACTTACCCAGTAATCCAAAAAGAAACCACACACTCACACACAAAAAAACATTATTTGAATAAAGACTCCCCCAAACTATTTATTGGGGAAAAAAAAACACCCTGGTCCACCGTAGTTCGAAGAATCCGATGTAATCCAGAAATGGATACCTGAAAAATATAAAATGAGAGAAATAAACACATGAGACTGTCCCTCATTCACCAATTTATTAGCAAAAATGTTCTCTCAAAGCTTCGATGTCGTCCAAGTTGCCCAAATCTGGTTCCAACAACTATGAATAGCAGTAAACTTCCTGCTATTCACAGGTGCTGGGTTTTGACGACAATGCTCATCAAAACCACTGGGTCTCGCTTGAGCGCAGCTGGAACCAGTGACGCTGATGAGCGTTGTCTACAGTACATGGCACCTGTGAATAGAAGGAACTTTACTGCTATTCACAGACTCCGGAGATGGATTTGAGGAACATTGACTACATTGGAGATTCGTGGGAACATTTCTGCTAATAAATTGGTGAACAAGGGACAGTCGCTTGTGTTTATTTCTCTCTTTTTTAGTTTTTCAGGTATCCATTTCTGGACTACAACAGATTCCCCAGAGCTGCATGGGATTTTTTTTTTTAAATAAATTGGTGAACGAGGGATAGTGTGAAGGAGTCTTTATTCAAGTAGAGCGTTTTTTCTTGTGTGTGTGTTTTTTATTGGATTATTGAGTTAGTAATGGGGGTGTCTGATAGACACCTCTCCATTACTAACCAGAGGGCTTGATGCCAGCTGTGATTTTTGACAATTCACAGCCGACATGAACTCTAACTACCATTACCCCGATGACCACTGCACCAGGACAATCAGGAAGAGCTGGGCAAAGTGCCAGAATTGGCACATTTATTGGATGCGCCAATTCTGGGACTACTGCGGGCTGGTAATTTCAGGCTGGGAATAACCATGAACCTTCTCAGCCTGATAATATCAGCTTGCAGCTGTCTGCTTTACTTATACTGGCTATCAAAAATAGGGGGGACCTCACATCCTGTTTTTCATTCATTTAATATTATTAGTTAAATACAAGTACAATAAACTACACACTCACTGCATTAATCATATCTCACAGATATATTTATATCTATCTATCAATCTATCTATCCAGGGTTGGCTCCAGGTCTTTGTGGGCCGCGAGTGAAAGAGTCTCAGTTTGCCCCTTTAACACATATCACACTGATTCATGATGCATAGATGCGACAGAGAAAAATAGATATAGTACAATGCCACTTATTTCATTTGCTTCTTACATTACATGAGTGATATCTATTGTAAAGTCTACAATAGCTCAGGAACCGGCGAATCCTCGCAGCGCACAGTGCATGACCTGGGGGGATTCAAAAGTTTTCATTTTAGACCGGACAGGATAGTCCTCCATACAGTATTATGGGCACTACAGAGTCCTCCATACAGTATAATGAGCCCCATATATTGTTCCATACAGTATTGAGGGCAATACATAGTCCTCGTACAGTATAACAGACCCGATATATTGCTTTTGTAACGGGTCTGGGAGGTGGAACCTCTGAGCAACTATACAAGGGGGCAGTCCTTGTAAGGAAGTGGGTGGCTCCCAGGGAAGACAGGCAGGTAGTCACGGCAAGTGACAGGGACAGTCTCTGGGTAGAAGGGCAGGTAGTCACGGCAAGTGACAGGGACAGTCTCTGGGTAGAAGGGCAGGTAGTCACGGCAAGTGACAGGGACAGTCTCTGGGTAGAAGGGCAGCGGGCTGGTGGCTGGTGAGCGCTCCCAGGTGAGCGGGCGAGAGTCTCTGGACAGGCAGGTGGTCACGGCAAGTGATGGCAGAACCTCCAGGTAGACTAGCAGACAGGTAGCGGGTGGACGCTCCCAGGTGAGCGGGCAAGAGTCTCTGGACAGGCAGGTGGTCACGGCAAGTGATGGCAGAGCCTCCAGTTAGGCTAGCAGGCAGGTAGCAGGTGAGCGCTCCCAGGTGAGCGGTCAAGAGTCTCTGGACAGGCAGGTGGTCACAGCAAGTGACGGCAGAGCCTCCAGGTAGGCTAGCAGGCAGGTAACAGGTGAGCGCTTCCAGGTGAGCGGGCAGGCTGGTCCATAGACAGACTGACAGGTGTCGGAGGGCAGACTGTCGGACCGCAGGCTTGCAAACTGGTAAGCGGATATCAGGCAGGTATCAAGCAGGAATCTGGCAGGTGACTGGCAGGTAACAGGCAGGAATCAGGCAGGTGACTGGCAGGTAACAAGCAGGAATCTGGCAGGTGACTGGCAGGTAACTGGTAACGGGACCTGAGGGCAGAAGCAGAGTGAAGGCTTTGCAACAACATTGCTCGGGCACCTCCATTTTGGAGGAGGTGCCTTATATATGGGAGGTCCTCCGGCAATTGGCCGAGGACTCCTTAGGATGGCGCGCGCGGTCCCATTAAGAGAGGGGAAGCGCGCGCACGCGCCCTAAGCACACTGCCGGGGAAGGAGCGCGTGCCGGAAGCAGCGGGGAGAGAAGCGCTGGAGGACGCCGCGCCAGGAGCGGGGAGGTGACAGGGACGGCGACTCTGCCTAGTACGGGGCAGAGACGCCGATGCTACTGTACCCCCCCCTTTAGGCCCCCTCTTTTTTTGGCCAGAAAGAAATTTTTCAAGGAGAAGCGGGGCGTTGATGTTCTCCCTGGGTTCCCCAGTTCTCTCCTCAGGACCAAACCCCTTCCAATCTACCAGAAAAAAGGTCTTTCCTCTTACCCTCTTGGAGGCCAGAATACTCTCTACCTCAAAGACGTCATCAGCGGAAACCGGAGCAGGAGGGGCACCTGGATTATTGGAAAAAGAGTTAAAGACAACGGGTTTGAGGAGAGATACGTGGAAGGAGTTGGGAATCCGTAGAGTGGCCGGGAGTTTTAATTTGTAGGCCACAGGGTTAATTTGCCTGAGGACTTCGAAGGGACCGATGAATCGAGGGCCCAACTTGAAGGAGGGTACTTTGAGCCGCACATGTTTGGACGAGAGCCTAACCTTGTCTCCCGGACGGAATTGAGGCGGATCTAGACGTCTCATATCAGCATATCTCTTCATCCGCTCAGAGGACAGAAGAAGAGCAGACCTGGAACTCTCCCAAATAGTAGAAAATTCACTGACAAGAGACTCCGCAGCAGGGTGGTCCACAGAAACGGAGACAGGAAGTGGAATCCGGGGATGTTGGCCACCGACTATAAAGAACGGGGATTTGGAAGAGGATTCGCTCTCATGGTTATTGTAAGAGAACTCGGCCCATGTTAGGAGATCCACCCAGTCCGAATGGTGTGCATTAATGAAGTGCCAGAGGTAACTGGTCAGGATCTGATTGATCTGCTCCACTTGACCATTGGACTGTGGGTGGTAAGCGGAGGAGAAGTCCAGGGTGATGTCTAGCAGCTTACATGTGGCTCTCCAGAAGCGTGAGGTGAACTGAACCCCACGATCCGACACGATGTGGAGGGGAAGGCCATGGAGACGGAAGATGTGGCGGATAAAGTCTTTAGCCAGCTCGGGTGCAGATGGGAGACCAGGCAGGGGAATGAAGTGGGCCATCTTAGAAAAGCGGTCATCGACAACCCAAATGACTGTACAACCGGCAGAAATAGGAAGATCGGTGATAAAGTCCATAGCAATGTGCTGCCAAGGAGCAGCAGGTACGGGAAGGGGCAGGAGATGGCCGGCTGGTAGATGTCTGGGAACTTTGTTACGGGCACAGGATGAGCAGGTCGCGACGAAGTCTACCACGTCCTTACGCAGGGTAGGCCACGAGTAATGCCGGGTAATGAGTTGGAAGGTCTTCTTTTGGCCAGCATTGCCAGCTAGCTTAGAAGAATGTCCCCAGCGAAGAACCCTCTCCCGATCTGGTACAGCTACAAACGTCTTACCGGGTGGGAGACGAGTCAGATCCAAGGGGGCCACATTCATCACCTTGGAGAAGTCGATGATGTGCGTAGGCTCCTCCTCTTGATCGGAGGACAGGAAGGACCGGGACAAGGCATCAGCTCTGACTTTCTTGTCCGCAGGACGGAAATGAAGAATGAAGTCGAAGCGGGCAAAAAACAACGACCACCGGGCCTGGCGAGGATTGAGTCTCTGGGCATTTTGGAGATATGCCAGGTTTTTGTGATCCGTGTAGATAATTACCGGGTAGAGAGCCCCTTCAAGCAGATAGCGCCACTCCCCCAGTGCCAATTTGATGGCTAACAATTCACGGTCTCCTATGGAGTAGTTGCGCTCAGACGAGGAGAAGATTTTGGAGAAGAAGCCGCAGGTTACCATTCTCCCGGTAGAAGATTTTTGGGTGAATACCGCTCCGGCTCCGGAGGAGGAGGCATCAACCTCCAGGTAGAATTGTTTATTACAGTCCGGACGGTGCAGGACGGGAGCAGAGGCGAAGGCTTTCTTTAAAGAAAGGAAGGCCTCCTCGGCTTCAGGCGACCATGTCCTGGGATTAGCCCCCTTACGGGTAAGTGCAGATATGGGAGCAGTCCGAGACGAGAAGTGTGGGATGAAAAGACGATAGTAATTAGCGAAGCCCAGGAATCGCTGTATCGCCTTCAAACCTTCAGGACGAGGCCATTTTAGAACAGAAAAGAGCTTCTCGGGATCCATTTGCAGACCTGTCTGGGAGATGACATAGCCCAAGAACGGTAGGGAGGTCTGGTCGAAGAGGCACTTCTCATATTTGGCATAGAGGTGGTTCTGCCGAAGCCTAAGCAGGACCTGACGAACATCCCTTCGGTGTGTGGGGAGATCCGGAGAGAAGACCAAGATATCGTCCAGGTATACCACTATGCAGGAGTACAGGAGGTCGCGGAAGATGTCGTTGACTAGTTCTTGAAAGACAGCGGGAGCATTACAGAGACCGAAGGGCATCACAAGGTACTCATAGTGACCGTCCCGGGTATTGAATGCCGTCTTCCACTCGTCTCCTTGACGGATACGGACCAGGATATATGCTCCTCGTAGATCCAGCTTGGAGAAGATCCTGGCGCCTTTGAGACGGTCAAACAATTCGGAGATGAGCGGCAGGGGGTATTTGTTTTTTACTGTGATGAGATTGAGTCCTCTGTAATCAATACAGGGACGTAGCGAGCCGTCTTTCTTTTTGACAAAGAAGAATCCGGCTCCAGCCGGGGCGATAGATTTTCGGATATATCCCCTAGCCAGATTCTCTTCAATGTACTCAGACATGGCCCGGGTCTCGGCTGCAGACAACGGGTAGATACGCCCACGGGGAGGAGTGGTGCCAGGTACCAGGTCGATCGGGCAGTCATATGGCCTATGGGGTGGCAACGTCTCTGCTTCCTTCTTACCGAAGACGTCCGCATAGGGCCAGTAAGGAGCCGGGAGACCTGGTAAATTAGCTGGAGTAGGCGGAGGGCGAGCTGGGCGGACCGGAACCAGGCAGGTCCTATGGCAGTCTGGACCCCATCGGAGTACTTCACCGGATCGCCAGTTCAATACGGGTTCGTGTGTCTGGAGCCAAGGTAGACCTAGCAACAGGGAGTGAGAAAGTCCGGACAGCACATGGAATGAGATTTCCTCAGAGTGCAGCATTCCCACCTGCAGGGTTATGGGTTCAGTGACGAGCAGGATGGTCTCCGAGAGAAGTCTTCCATCCACGGAGGCGACTGATAATGGTTCAGCCAGGGACTTGGTGGGAATACGGTATCTCTCTACCAGAGACTGGGAGATGAGGTTTCCAGCAGCTCCAGAATCCTGGTGGGCGAGTTCAAAGTGACGGTTTTCTCCCCAAGCAATAGAGACCGGTAAAGTCAGAGACGGAGAGGGCTTACTTTTGTCTAGGACGACTTCTCTGAGCGGTCCTAGACACTGGCGTTTCCCGGCTTTTCTGGGCAGGAACGGATGAAGTGCTCCATACTGCCACAATAGAAACAGCTTCCCTCGGCTCGGCGAGATTCTTGGCGAGATCTGACCATCTTGGTCAGGTCGATCTGCATAGGTTCAGGCGAGAGCGCCCGCAGAGTGACTGGTTGAGAGGCAGGTCTCAGGGAAGTAGGAGCAGAGCAAGAAAAGTCTTTCTCCCAGGCAGTCTCTTTGGCACGTTCTTGGAACCGGATGCCAATCCGGGTAGCTAGTGACACCAGGTCATCCAGAGTGGTAGGAATGTCCCGACCAGCTAACTCGTCCTTAATCCGACCGGAAAGACCCTCCCAGAAGACGGACACCAGAGCCTCATTTTTCCAGGCAAGCTCAGAAGCGAGGGTGTGGAACCGTATGGCATATTGGCCCACGGTGAGACTCCCTTGGCGGAGACATAGCAGAGAGGAGGCAGAAGAGGTTTTCCGTCCAGGTTCATCGAAGACTTTCCGGAAAGCAGCGAGGAAAGACGGCAGGTCGGACACCAGGGGATCCCCTCTCTCCCACAAGGGATTTAGCCATGCCAGTGCCTCCCCAGTGAGATGGGACATGATGAAGGCCACCTTGGCCCGGTCGGAGATGAACTGGTATGCCAATAGCTCAAAGTGCAGGGTGCACTGGTTTATGAAACCCCGAGCTAAAGTAGGTTCGTCGGCAAAGCGTGGAGGTGCCAGAAGCCGAGGTCCATAGTCGGGTACCATGAAGGGACTGGATTGCGGTACCGCAGGAATGGGCACGGCTGGACCAGAGGTAGACATAGACGAGTCACACAATGCGCCTAGACGAGAGTTAACGGACCGTAGATAGCACAGTACCACCTCCTGCTGAGTTTTCTGACGTAAGACTTCCTGGTGCAGATCGGAGATCTGGGGGCCACCGGGTTCCATGGCCCGAGCAAACTGTAACGGGTCTGGGAGGTGGAACCTCTGAGCAGCTATACAAGGGGGCAGTCCTTGTAAGGAAGCGGGTGGCTCACAGGGAAGACAGGGACAGTCTCTGGGTAGAAGGGCAGGTAGTCACGGCAAGTGACAGGGACAGTCTCTGGGTAGAAGGGCAGGTAGTCACGGCAGGTGACAGGGACAGTCTCTGGGTAGAAGGGCAGCGGGCTTGTGGCTGGTGAGCACTCCCAGGTGAGCGGGCAAGAGTCTCTGGACAGGCAGGTGATCACGGCAAGTGACGGCAGAACCTCCAGGTAGACTAGCAGGCAGGTAACAGGTGAGCGCTCCCAGGTGAGCGGGCAGGCTGGTCCATAGACAGACTGACAGGTGTCGGAGGGCAGACCGTCGGACCGCAGGCTTGCAAGCTGGTAAGCGGATATCAGGCAGGTATCAAGCAGGAATCTGGCAGGTGACTGGCAGGTAACAGGCAGGAATCAGGCAGGTGACTGGCAGGTAACAAGCAGGAATCTGGCAGGTAACTGGTAACGGGACCTGAGGGCTGAAGCAGAGTGAAGGCTTTGCAACAACATTGCTCGGGCACCTCCATTTTGGAGGAGGTGCCTTATATATGGGAGGTCCTCCGGCAATTGGCCGGGGACTCCTTAGGACTGCGCGCGCGGTCCCTTTAAGAGAGGGGGAGCGCGCGCGCCCTAAGCACACTGCCGGGGAAGGAGCGCGTGCCGGAAGCAGCGGGGAGAGAAGCACTGGAGGACGCCGCGCCAGGAGCGGGGAGGTGAGAGGGACGGCGTATCTGCCTAGTACGGGGCAGAGACGCCGATGCTACAGTTTTATACTGAATAATGAGCCCCATATAATGCTTCATACAGAATAATGAGCCTCATATAATGCTCCATACAAAATAATGGACCCCATATAATGCCCCATGCAGAATAATGGGTGCCATATATAGCTCCATACAGAGTAATGGACCCCTAAAAATGCAAACTCTGGGATGTCTGGAGAGAGGTTCAAAAGAATATTGGGGTAGCTCAGATTTGCCAATAACGGAAGGTAAATAGAAAACATTCCCTGGGTTCTGTCTTTAAAGTGGGTCATAAGATTTGGCTGACATCCAAAAAATCTTAAACTTAGAGTACCATTGGCGATGTTGGGTCCTATGTTCCCTGGCCCTTATGAGATTCTGGAAGTAGTCAATCCAGTGACTTTTAGACTGAAACTCCCTCCATCTCTTCGTATTCCTAATTTTTTTCATAGATCCCTCTTAAAGGAGCTTGTTCCTTCTGTATTATCTCCCTCGTCGTCTCCTTCTCTAGTTTCAGTCAATAGAGGTTTGGAAAAAAGGTAAAGAGGATAGTGGATTCTTGGAAGGTCCAAAATTCACTCCAATATCTTTAATCCAGCTCGATCTGTGAAGGCCGATCATCTGGTCAGGACCTTCCATTTAAGATTTCCTCAGATACCTGGAGGTCTGGTGGCCCCACAGAAGAGGGGATACTGTCACGAATCTGCAGCTCACTGTGTCCTAGAGATGCAATGACTGACAGCTCAGCCACCTAATAGATGGCAAGGGCATACTGGATTGTCAGTATTGTTAATGGGATAGTTAAGTCACCCAAATAGGGACGGGTGAGTGCTGACTATCCTCATGCTAATTAGGGATAGTCCAGCCATCTAGTCAGGGGCTGGGACATGCTGGGCTAGCTCCATGCAAATTAAGGATTGCCTAGCAGCCCAATCACAGGCTAGGCCTGCTGGGCTTTCTGCACGTGTCACACTTTCAGAGTGATTGCCAGGCTATTTAGCTGACTGGTCTCAGAACCAATGGACTGCAGCGTATGCCAACGATTCTCATTTTATACACATCCCAAGTGCAATGCCGTACTTCACCGTGGTGAGGGTTAAAGGGAATCTGTCACTCCCCTGGGCGATATCAGACCTCTACTATGGGCATACAGGTGATAGAAAAGTAAATCTATACTTACCTGTATGGCCCATAGCAGAGGTCTGATTTCAGAGAAATCTGTTTTTATAAAGTCTGATTTTCAGAGGCTTAGCGTCTGGGAGACCACAAGCAAACCCCTCCTATCTGCTTACTATTTCCCTAAATCGCCATTTCTGTGCTAAATTTCCATATCCCCCCACTCTCCTGCACGTCATAGGGCCCTGTGACAGGCCCTGTGACGTGCCCTGCTCTGCCTCCCGCCCTGCGCATGCGCAGAGCGCCGCTCCCGTGCAGTGCGCTTTGCTTCCCTCCAGCCCCGTTTGGCTGCGTACTGCGCCGCAGCCTTGTATTGCGCAGCCAAACGGGGCCGGAGGGAAACAAAGCGTGCTCCTTGGGAGCGGCACTTTGCGCATGCGCAGGAGGGGAGGCAGAGCAGGGCACGTCACAGGGTCTGTCGCAGGGCCCTGTGATGTGCAGGGGAGGGAGGAATATGGTAATTTAGCACAGAGGTAGCGATTTAGGGGAATAGTAAGCAGATAGGAGGGGTTTGTTTGGCATCCCCCGGACGCAAGCCTCTGCAAAGCAGACTTTATAAAACCAGATTTCTCTGCAATCAGACCTCTGCTATGGGCCAAACAGGAAAGTATAGATTTATTTTTCTATCACCTGTATGCCCATAGTAGAGATCTGATATTGCCCAGGGGGATGACAGTTTCCATTTAAAATGGGAGCTGAAGATGTTAGGGGACTCGGAAAATAGAGACACAAAGCAAAAAAAAGGGTTTTTTTTACAATATTTAGATTTTTTTTAATCACTTAAATAGAAAAAAATCTTTGCATTATCCGACTGACCTGGACAATCATGTTTCCAGATCACTTTTTTATACAATGAATGCCATAAAAAACTAATTACAGCATTTCTGACTCTCAGGTCACTGCTGTTAACAACGTTGTCAGAGTATTACGTAACTTTTACGGACTCACAATAAGACATACAAAACCGAAACCAAAACGGATTTTCCTGGGAAATATGTTAAGGAACAACCTTTCCAGGGTAATGACTTGTATAGAATGCAAAATAAATAACCAAAGCAAAAAATACTCCTCCACACCGTGGGCTATGTTCACACATTGCGTTTTTGATGCGATTTTGCACTTTTGCATTGCTTTCAACCAAGACAAATGCATTCACCAGGAAATGTAATTTTAACATTTTACAACCTTATCTGGCTATGTGGTGTGTGACACATCATCAGAGACATGCATACAGTGCTGAAAAGACATGGGAGCAGCATGGGGAAGACCTCTGGAAGCATCTCTGACTTCCAGTTCACTGCCTAAAAGTCTGCCCATCATAAATGATCCTTGGTGCATGCGAAGATGCCTCCCGCCATGCACCTGTCATTGCAGACTTGCCACAATCACCGTCCACGTCCTTGTCCCACTGCAGCATTCAGTTGTCCCTACCCGATTCCTTGGAATGCAAGCGCAAGTATGCAGGCAGCCAGCCACCCACCCACAGGCTGCAATACTAAATTGCCAAATTTTTGACAGCTGCTTGCACTTGAAATGTGGCCTATTAAGCTCGTGGAGGCGGAAGCTTTTCACAACCTCATGCCGGCGGCAGCTGGATGTCCATACTCAGTCCCCAGCCGCCACTGTATTTCCCGGTATCGCCTCTGCCTTCCACAAGCACGGGTCCCACAAAATTACCTGTGCCCTCCCAGTGCACTTACTGGGAAGGACGGCCTAACCACAAACACGTGGACAGGTGAATGTGGCCAGGGATGGTACGGAGCCAGTCCACAACTTTTCTTTGCTGACAGTTGTATTTAGCTCGGTGAAAGGACTGGCATAGAGGGAAACCTTATCTACCTTGCATGTCATTTCTCACAGGAAGTCCTGAAATGCAGCTTGTTGCAGAAGCAATGGCAGCCCGTCCAACATCAACTCGCCCTTGTCGGTGGTGCTTTGACACACACACACATCTTTCTTTGCGCATTTAATTTTTTGAATACAGAGTTGGACAATGGCCTGATCTGTAATGCGGTTTGAGAAATAACATGCATAAGCATGGCCGTTCCACATTAAAAAAGCAGCCGTAGAGTGTCCGGGAACCTTTCCACACACTTTTCTTAACCAGGGCTGCTTCTCGTCAGGGTTGGACGGTCCCACCAGAGAATCTTCTGGTGTGCCTTGGCTTCTACCTCAGGAAAGTTCTTGATAGCACTAACTTTGCAGCTGCTATGGGAATCTTGAGGGGGGAGAAAGGTTAGCCCTCAGAATCAAATCCTCTGGTAGGCACAATGTTTTTCAATCTGAAACAGCTTCTCAGTGGGAGATGTATTTCACCACAGCCATATTCTTTAGCTCGGTGAAAGGACTGGCATAGAGGGAAACCATATCTACTCCGGCTGACATTTCTCCGTCACCAGGTTCCGCCCATTGTCACACACGACGATGCTTGGCTGTATGTTCAGCGGTGAGAGACACAGATCAGGCTGCTGTATTACAGCTTTAAACAACTCTGCAGCACTGGGCAGTTTGTCAATTTAGCATTAAGCATGTTATCTTCAGCACAGTCTGTTGCTGCTTGGCCAAGGCAGTGCTGCAGTGCTGTCAGCTTGTGACTGATGTGGTCATTAGTGTTGAGCCACCCCCGTAGTGTTCGAGTTCGGTTCGGTTCGTCGAACACCCGTGTGTTCACCGAACTGTTCGTCGAACTGTTCGTCGAACACCTTCGAACACCGTTAAAACCAATGGCAGGCAAACAAAAACACATAGAAACACATAGAAAACACCTTCAAAGGTGTCCAAAAGCTGACAAACTGCTCAGAAGACACAACTAACACATGGAAAAGTGACAAGTACATATAGTCATGCGAAAAGAAAAGAGGTGGAGGAGTAAAAGGAGGGGGAGACACAGATATAGGCATGTCATGCCCTTCTAAAATCCAAAAAGTGAGAAGCCGAGACGGCCAGTCCGCTCCTGCCCGTGCCACCTCCGTGTCGCCGGGTTTGTGCCAGAGCCGCGGTGAACCCTGACGGCCAGCCCCCCTCTCCCAATACTGGTGCCTGTCCGCTGGTGTGTCGAGAGAGCCCCCCTGTGGTGGAGGCAGCTCTAAGCTTTTTAATTTGAATTGTCCCTCTAATTTGAATGAATACACTTTAAATCCATTTACAAGGATCTATTGGAGGGCAAGTCTCATGCCAGCAACCGCGTAATTCCAGCTCCAGTAGCGTCCACTAAAGCTGCTGCAGTTAAAAAGCTTTTATAAGGATCGAGCTCGGCTGTCCACCGCAAGGCATCCTAGTGCCAGTCCCAGCCCCTATGCCTTGGGGTGCCTCCTGATGCTCTTCACTAAGTATCCCGTGGTCCCGAAGCATTTCCTTTGAAAAAATTAAGTGTCCAAACTACAGGTGGTGTAGCTTGCTTAACAGCCGGGATAATCCGCTGACTAGCAGACACTGCTACTAGGCACAAAGTATTTCCTGGGCTAGATGCAGTTAAAGATTTGTAAGTAGATACTCTCGTTGGATGCTGAGAAAGCATTCCATAGAGTCTCCTGGCACGCCATATATGATTCTCTTAAAAAGCTTGAGGTAGGGGTCTAGGGGACCCTTTTATAGCCAAAATCACGGCCCTGTATCACAATACGTCACCTAGGCTGAAGATAAATGGAACTGTAGCACCGAGGGCTCGGTTGCTACAGACGTATTGCACCTCACCCAGAGGTGTGATATCTCACTCTCAGATAAGGATGGAGTGTGGATCAGGACCCGACACCTGCATGCATTACACCACATTGCCGTGGGGCAGGGCGACCAATATGCCCCTGAGATGGGCACGACAGTCCCTGTCCCTGGCTGGAGTGGGGGGAGGGAACACTGAGGAAGGGGAACCCTGCAGTGCAGGAGCAGGGAGGAAGCAGTTCCTGGGTGCATTGAGAAGGGAGTATAAAAGGTGGGCACCATCTTAGTTCAGTGCAGAGAAGTCTGAGCAGAAGTGTCAGGGAGCAGGGGCTCTGCATGAGCTCTGCTCCGGAGGCGGGCCTAGTAACAGAGGCCCAGGCCTGCAAGAGGGAGAAGGAAGGAAGAGGAGCGGAGAAGGCTCCAGGAACGAGGAATGAAGGGATCCCAGGGGTGCGGACGGGCGAGTCGCCACCGCACGCCCGAATCCACCTGCGTGGAGGGGTCAGGCCAAAGGGGGAGACCGGTCCCCGAACTAGTGGAGGCAGGAAACGACCCTCAGCTAGAAACCGGAGGCTCTGACATTTTATGTGGCGCAGCCCCTTGCTCCACCCGCTAGGAAGGCACCAAATAGGGTCAGGGAAACTGGCGCCAAGTTTACCAAGAGGAGGCCCGAGGCAGCCGGACAGAAGTGTTGGTAAGAAAGGCCAGACAAAGGACACACAAAGGGGGTCCTGTGAAGCGCTCCAAAGTTATCTGGGAGTTGTCTGAGCCCCTCACCTGGAGAGCACAGTACGACGTGGGCAGCCGTTACCTGCAGACGTGGTCTGGATAATAAGAACTGTGAGTAAAGGCCCTGAACTGCATCACTGACTCCGTGTCGTTACTGCTGCTGCCCTGCACCATCACCCCCATCCTCCGCATACACTGCCCTGAGGCTATACTCCTCCCGTGGGGAGTTATGCTACGCTCTGCTGCACCCACAACACCAGCCTTAGCGGTCTGCCCTGTAGCGGCGGTTCACTCTGACCGCAATCCACGGGTGGCGTAGTCGGACATTTAAACATCAAAACCACATAAATAGTTCCGCCACTGGTTTGACCGCCCTTAGCCACGGAACCGGATCGCCGCCACGAAGACTACAACCACCAGCATCCACCAAAAAGGGTCCGGCTCCGGGTGTCCCAAGGCCCAGGGGGTGCGTCAGAACATTTTCATCACCTTTCACAATCACCAATGGGACAAGGCAGGGATGTCCTCTGTCCCCTCTCTTATACATCCTAGTGACGGAGCACCTGCTCTCATCAATTCGCCATAACCCCAATATTAGGTGGATTGAGGTGGGAGGCACCGAGTACAAGTGCTCTCTATTTGCTGATGATGTCCTAGTATATATCACTCAATCACATATATCCATCCCTGCTGTTATGGCTGAAATAGATCACTTTGTTACATGGTAAAATTTTAAAATCAATGCAGCGAAGTCTGAGGCCCTCGATGTCTCCCTCCCTAAATCCATATAGGATTCCATCCAGTCCAACTTTCCCTTTGCCTGGCCCTCACAGGGTATCAAATACTTAGGAATTCCTATTCATAGAGACCTCTCCCATCTATGTTATCTTAATTTTGGGCCCTTTATTGAACAATTCCATACAGACCACGGTTGGCAAGTTAGAACTGTAAGATTCACTACGTGAACCACTGGTGTTTTGTGGAAAAGCACATGTACATCGCGTTCCAAATTATTATGCAAAAAGTGTTTAGGAGTGATAAGGGAAGAATTTGTTTGTTTGTCAGTTAAACTCATTGATGGTGATGTGTGTCAGGGCTCTTTATATCACTGTAAGCAATTGCAGACACCTGTGCTAATTAGTTTGGCAGGTGTGTCCAATGAAAGGCAAGACTACTTAAGAAGGCTCTCTCACATTATTAAGCAGCCTACATTTTCTGCCAAAATGGGAAAGAAAAAGGATGTGTCGGCTGCTGAGAAGCAACAAATTGTGGAGTGTTTAGGTCAAGGCATGACTACAATCAACATTGTGCGATGATCAGGATGAAGTGTCTTGGCAATCAAGAAGTATGTAGCTGATTCACAGTACACACGTGTGCGTGCTGATAAGGGCAAATTGAGGACTCTTTCCTACAGGCAATTACGTCAGGTTGAAACAGCAGCGGCAAAAAAGCCTTGTCATAGCAGCAGACAAGTTTTTGAAGCTGCTTGTGCCTCCAACGTCCCCCGAACAACAAGATGCAGGGTCCTTCAGAAGTTTGCAGCTGTGCATACGCCATCCTGTCGACCTCCTCTATCCACTTCACACAAGCAGAAACGGCTCCAGTGGGCCAAACATTACATGAAGACTGATTTCAAAACTGTTTTGTTCACAGATGAGTGCCGTGCAGCGCTCGATGGTCCAGATGAATGGAGTGGAGGATGGCTGGTTGATGGACACCCCACGCAAACACGGCTACAGCACCAACAAGGAGGAGGTGGAGTAATGTTTTGGGCTGGAATCATGGGGAGAGAGATTGTCGGCCCCTTTAGGATCCCTGAAGGCGCTAAAGATGAACTCCATAATGTATGTGGATTTTCTCAAACAGCACTTCCTGCCATGGTTCAAGAAGAAGAACCGTGTATTTCACAGCAAGATCATTTTTCTGCATGATAATGCACCATCTCATGCTGCACATAAAACATCTGCATCTCTGGCTGATATGGGCATAAAAGGGGACAAACTTATGGTGTGACCCCCATGCTCCCCTGACCTCTACCCCATTCAGAACCTTTGGAGCATCATTAAAAGGAGTGTCTATGATGGCGGGAGGCAGTTCACATCTAAGCAACAGCTCTGGGAGGGTATTCTGTCCTCATGCAAAACAATTGAAGCAGAAACCATCCAAAACCTGACAAATTCAATGGACGAGAGAGTTCAGAAGCTCCTTTCGAACAAGGGGTCCTATGTGAAAATGTAACATCACCTAGAATAAAGTTTTGAGTTGAAAACTGTTTGATTTCAGTTTCTAACAACCTGCTAATGCTTATAATTTCAAAAATGACCATTTTTTTGGTCTTTATTAAAATGAAAAGGTTGATCGAAAAGTTTGGGGGATCTAAGAGTGTGGCAACCCAGTAGTCATGATTACTTCGAATTCTGACAATATGAGGGTCATGCTGCAGGTAGTGCAGCAAGAAGGCACTTATGTGTCTTGCGCATCTCGGAGCCCCAAAATTATTTTCCGGGCTAGATGCAGCTAAAAATTATTTTTAATTTTAAATCTGGTGAAGCTTATTATAGATGGCCTAATAGGATCAGTGCTGCACACTGCTACAAAGCCCAAATTATTTTCCAGTCAAGATACAGATAAACATGATTAGTAATTTGAAAGCTTAAAACGGTTGGTAGGGTGATTTTAACCAATCATCAAGCTTTTACTCTCCCCAGGATGACACAGGGGTAGAAAAGTCGTTTCGGATCCATGATTTGTTCATCTTTATGAACGTGAGTCTGTCTACATTATCAGTGGAGAGCCGCGTGCGCTTATCTGTCAGCACACCACCAGCAGCACTGAACACACGTTCAGACAGAACGCTGGCTGCGGGGCATGACAAGATCTCCAAGGCGTAAGTGGCTAGCTCCGGCCATTTATCCAGATTGGAAGCCCAAAAAGAGCAAGGGTCCAGTGACACAGTCGTGGCTTCAATGTTTACTTGGAGATACTCCTGTACCATCGTCTCTAGGCGTTGACTATGTGTCAGACTTCTTGTCTCCTGTGGCCTTGCAAAGGATGGGCTAAAAAAGTGGTGAAATGATTCCGCAAAATTGATGTTACCAGCAGATACTGTGGTTCTGTTACGGTTTGAGTGCTGAACACTTGACGGTCCCACGGTTGGCAAGTTGGAACGGTGAGATTCACTACGTGCACCACTGGTATTTTGTGGAAAAGCACATGTAAGATTCTGCAACAGTCTCTGCTGATACTCCTGCATGCATGCATCCCTTTCTATGGCAGGAATAATTTCTGCAAATTTACTTTTGTACCGGGGATCTAACAGTGTGGCAACCCAGTAGTCAGGATTATTTCTAATTCTCACAATTCGAGGGTCATGTTGCAGGTAGTGCAGCAAGAAGGCACTCATGTGTGTTGCGCATCCAGGAGCACCAAGTCCCTGTTGTGTTGGTGGCGAGGTAACAATCATGCTTCCTTCCTCTGTCCTCTCCCCCCAACCTCGCACAACAGAAATGTGATCAAGGTCTCCCTCATCTGATGAGTCTTCCATCAGTTCGTCCTCCACTTCTTCCTGGGCTCCTGCACCTTCCTCACTAGTTTGGCTGCTACCATGCGCCCTGGTAAAATCATCTCCCCCACCCTCACATGCCTGCCGCCCTGGTGCTGCCGACCGTCTGGACCTTGCAGATGTTAGCCCTTCCGCATACAACTCCTCCTCCTCTACTTCCTCCACCTCCTCTTGTGCCACCACCTGACTCCGAATTCTGTTTAACATGTGCTCCAGCATGTAAATCACCGGAATAGTCATGCTGATAATGGCATCGTCAGCACTAAACATCTTCGTCGCCATTTCAAAACTGTGCAGAAGGGTGCATAGGTCCCTGATCTGAGACCACTCCTCCAGCGTGATTTGCCCCACCTCTAGATCTCGTTGGCCCAGGCTATACGTCAGAACGTATTGCACCAGGGCTTGTCGGTGCTGCCACAGTCGCTGCAACATGTGCAGAGTTGAATTCCACCGGGTAGGCACATCGCATTTTAGCCGGTGAAGTGGCAGGCCCAACAACTTCTGTAGAGATGTAAGTCGCTGAGCTGCGGGATGCGAACGGCGGAAGTGAGCACACAGCGACCGTGTCCTCTGCAGAAGGCCATCTAGTCTGGGATAGTGGGCTAAAAATTGCTGGACAACCAGGTTAAACACGTGAGCCATACAAGGTACGTGTGTGACATTGCCCCGGCGAAGGGCCGCACCCAGGTTTGCAGCATTGTCGCACACGGCCTTCCCTGGTTTCAGGTCCAGTGGAGACAACCATTCATGAAATTGGTTCTCCAGAGCTGACCACAACTCCTCAGCTGTGTGACTCACATTTCCCAGACATTTCAATGTAAAAACCGCCTGATGACGTTGAGCCCTACTGCCAGCATAGTAAGGAGGTGTGCAGGATCCCTTCTGCGCAGTTAGAAAGCTTGTGGCATGACCAGACAGGCTTTGGGTGCAGGTGGAAGACCGAGAGGAGGTTGAGGAGGCAGAAGCAGTGGAGGAAAAATGACATAAAGAGGATTGACGCACAACTCGTGGGGACGGCAAGACTTGGACAGCAGCCCCTTGTCCTGCTGTCACCATAGTTACCCAGTGCCCAGTCAGCGACATGTAACGCCCCTGTCCATGCCTACTCGTCCAAGTGTCTGTGGTGAAATGCACCCTGTCACACACAGAGTTTCTCAAAGAAGCGGTGATGTTGTGTGCGACATGCTGGTGGAGCGCAGGCACACCTTTCTTTGAGAAGTAGTGCCGACTGGGCATCTGGTACTGGGGCACTGCGACGGACATAAGGTCTCGAAAATCCTCTGTGTCCACCAGGCGGAAAGGCAGCATTTCTGTAGCCAAGAGCTTGCAGATGGTGAAATTCAACCTCTTAGCTTTCTCATGGCTAGGAGGAAATGGTCTTTTACTTGTCCACATCTGAGGGACCGAGGGCTGGCTATTGTGCTTAGACGGGGTTGATAAGGGTGTCCCCGGCAAACTGCCGGTCTGTGAGGAAGATGCAGGCGGACATGTTAGGTTGCCTTGATCCAAAGGTGGTGCTATCGATGTCGGATAGCGCTCAAGACCAGCTGGTGTTACCACCTCCAAAGAAAATGATGACCTGCCAATCACGCTGGCTGTTGCGGGTAAAGAGGTGGCAGGTCTGCGCCCCAAAACAGGTGTGACTGCTGTCCCCCCAGTCACAGAGGATGAAGAGGCCGCGGATGCACAAGATATGGCAGACGGTGGTTGGCCCGGCCGGCTAGACCGCATTGTAGCACACTGAGCTTCCCACTGCAACTTATGCTTCATGTCCATGTGCCGGTTCATGCATGAAGTACTCAAACTATGTATTTTTTGGCCTCTACTTAGCTTTTGCTGACAAATGTTACAGATAACACGAGTTGGGTCATATTTATCGATCTGAAAAAATGCCCAGGCTATGCAAGGCTTAGCACCCATGCGACCTGAAGAGCCACCACGACTTGTGGTGAGAGGCAGAGTTGTGTTTGAGGATGCAGTTGTTGACGTGCTTCCAGTACTACGTCTCTGTCCAGGAAGGCGCAACCTGACCTCGTCGTCACTAGCATCTTCCTCCACCTCCTCTGCTGACCTCATCTCTTGGCTGACTGTGGGTTGACAGTAAGTGGGATCTCCGACCTCATCATCATCACCCTGTGCGTTATCACACCCGTCGTCCTCAGAGCCAACCTGTTCCTGCCCTGACAAAAAACTAAAGTTGTCGCTCCAATCAGGTATTTGAGTCTTATCATCGTCTTCCTCATTGTCTCCACCAACAGGAGTTACAGTTTGGGAATGAGGGTCTACATTATGGTCAGAACCTTCTGCGTCTGGTCCTGGATCCGACTCATAAAGATTCTGGGCATCAGTGCAGATCATTTCCTCGTCTGGATTCACAGAAGCGCTGGAGTCGACCTCTGATTCCCAGGCTATAGTATGAGTAAACAGCTCTGCAGACTCAACCATCTGTTCTACCTCATACTCAGACGGGCAGCTGGAGATTTGGGAGCTGTGAGGAAGCAAGTGCGATTTGGGTGACACCTTTGAGGACTGGAGTATTTGTGATGTTGAAGTTGATGTGGAGGAGAGCCCACTTAAAGGAGCACTTGATATCCGTTGAAGCACCTGCTGTTTTTGTGCCTCATCTGGAATTTGTAGCGATTGGCGTGGCCGTAAGAAAGGGATCTTATCACATTGTCCGCTAAAAGAAGTAGACATTTTAGTTTGGCTGGAAGATGGTCTTTCTTCTGCACCTACCCCACGGACACAACCTTTTTTCCCCTTCCCAACACGCCTATTCCCCTTTCCACCAGCAGCAGGCCTTTTTCCACTCATTTTGGTGGTTAACTAATTCACAACTCTGGAGTTGTTTGCACAAAAAAACAATGGATGGTAACCGAGCAGAGCTGAGTGGCCAAACTGTGGTATTAGGCCAAAACTATTGGCTGGGTTAGATGCAGAAAAAATTTTTTTTTAATTTGCAACCTGATGGAGGTCAGTATAGATGGACTAATAGACCAAGTCCCACACACCGCTAGAAGCCCAAATATTTTTTCAGAGCTAGATGCAGAAAATTTTTTTATTCAATTTGCAACCTGATGGAGGTCAGTATAGATGGACTAATAGACCAAGTCCCACACACTGCTAGAAGCCCAAATATTTTTTCAGAGCTAGATGCAGAAAAAAATTATTTTTAATTTGCAACCTGATGGAGGTCAGTATAGATGGACTAATAGACCAAGTCCCACACACTGCTAGAAGCCCAAATATTTTTTCAGAGCTAGATGCAGAAAAAAATTATTTTTAATTTGCAACCTGATGGAGGTCAGTATAGATGGACTAATAGAACAAGTCCCACACGCTGCTAGAAGCCCAAATATTTTTTCAGAGATAAATGAAGAAAAAAATTATTTTTAATTTGCAACCTGATGGAGGTCAGTATAGATGGACTAATAGACCAAGTCCCACACACTGCTAGAAGCCCAAATATTTTTTCAGAGCTAGATGTAGAAAAAAATTATTTTTAATTTGCAACCTGATGGAGGTCAGTATAGATGGACTAATAGACCAAGTCCCACACACCGCTAGAAGCCCAAATATTTTTTCAGAGCTAGATGCAGAAAAAATTATATTCAATTTGCAACCTGCTGGAGGTCAGTATAGAAGGACTAATAGAACAAGTCCCACACACTGCTAGAAGCCCAAATATTTTTTCAGAGCTAAATGAAGAAAAAAATTATTTTTAATTTGCAACCTGATGGAGGTCAGTATAGATGGACTAATAGACCAAGTCCCACACACTGCTAGAAGCCCAAATATTTTTTCAGAGCTAGATGCAGAAAAAAATTATATTCAGTTTGCAACCTGATGGAGGTCAGTATAGATGGACTAAAAGAATGATGCTATGCCCAAAAGATTTTACTTCACTAGGTGCAGTAAAAAAATTGGTATTCTATACACAGGTGGTATATCTTGCAACACAGATAGGCTACTCCACTGACTAACACACTCTGCAATAGGCCAAAAAGGATTAGCTTTGCTAGATTCAGCCAAATGCTGTGAAAAAAACTTGCACAGCACTGGCACAGACCTGCCTGGTAAAAACTGATAGGAACTGATGTAACCTAGTCCTGAAAAGGACTCCAATTACAATTAGTCTTTACTCCCACAATCTATCTATTTAAGAGCACAGACCTGCCTGATAAAAGTCGTAGGAAATGCTGTAACCTAGTCCTTAAAAGGACTGCAATCACAACTATTCCCTACTCCCAAGCTATCTGTATATTTGTGCGAAAATTGGCTTGAAATTAACAAGGTATAGCGCACACAGCAACAGCGGTGCCGTCTAACACGCAGCTGCAGCAGTGAGAAAATGGTGGCGACGGGGAAAATGGCTTGGTCTTATAGGGCAAGGACATGTGACATACACTGCCAATCACACATGCCCTTGCTTGTGTGAAAAAAAGCACTTCGCTCCGTGTGTGCGCTGCTGATAGGCTGACAGATTGCACCTCCCCACTGCAAATGCGGGAAAGAGAAAAAAAAATGGAGATCTTCATTGTTCCTGCAGAGATCCATCCCCTGCCCCTCCCCCCGTCCCGCTGTACACTCAAACTGCGTATTAACATTAATTTTCATCATTACTGAGAAAAAATCCAGTTATGATTTTGGTGCACGAACAGTTATCGAACATAACCTCGAACAGCCAAATTTTTCTCAAATTGTTCGTGTTCGCCGACCGGCTCGAACACCGCCCAAAACAGCTCGAATTTGAGATTGGCGAACAGTTCGAGTAGAACAACGCTCATCTCTAGTGGTCATATCGGAGATGGAGGAGGAGGTGCATGAGCTGAACAATGTGATTACATTGTTGTTAAATTGGTGACTCTGTTTTTTATACTAAAGAAAGATCCTATTGTTTTGTTTTTTTTAATTTTTTTTTAAGACAAATGCATTCACCGGGTAATGTCATTTTAACATTTTACAACCTTAGCTGGCAATGTGGTGTGTGACACATCATCAGACACTTCCTGTTTTATTTCTGATGGTGGGACTCTGAAAGTCATAAAGCCTATTTTTATAGGGACATCAGACGACCCTTACTATTCTTAAGAGGCCAGCAGCCGGCCCTAGCTATTGTTAAAGAGCCATCAGCCGGCTATGCTTTGTTGTTCCCATTATTAACAAGTGGGTCTCCTATACTGTTATTGCGTATCCAGTGACTGCAAGGGCTGCCAAAAATTTGGACGCAGCCAAATACCCCTTTGAAGAGACATAGAGGAGGGTCTCAGTAAAAAAAATGTTCCCATTATAAAGGAACGGGTCTCCTATAAGTGGTAATGCCCATGCTGTGACTGCAAGGGCTGCAAAATTTGGGAAAAACCCCACTAAAAATTTAAAGACTCATAGAGCAGGGCCACAGTAACAAGGTACGACATGTTCCCATTAGAAAGGAGAGAGTCTGCTCTACAGTTATAGGGTATGCAGTGAGTCCAACGGCTAACAATTTTAGGAAAAACCCCACTAAGAATTTAAAGACACATAGAGCAGGGCCACAGTAACAAGGAATGACAAATTCCCATTAGAAAGGAGAGAGTCTCCCATAGTGTTGGCCTATGCAGTGAATGCAAGGGCTGCCAAAAATTTGGAGGCACTTCAATGCCCCTTGGAAGAGTCGTGGAGGAGGGCCTCATAAAAAAATGTTCCCATTAGAAAGGAGTGGGCCTCCTATACATGTAATGCCCATGCACTAAGTGTATGGACTGACAAACATTTACCCCTGGGGGGTAAACATGAACATACTGCATCAAAAACATTTTTTACAGCCATCATAAACACCCTTTAAAAAAATTAGGTGGGTGTTGCATCACGGACCACGGTCACCCAGGTTATATTGTGGTGGAGGATGAGGAGAAGGAGGAGGACAAGAGCAAATAGCCAAAATCAGGAAGCGTATACCCATGTGTGGGTGTGAAAAGGTGCATGGGAATACACCTCTCAAGAAAAGACACTGGATTGGAGTTTATGTTACGCTGCTATCATCCAGTGGTGTTGAGAAGTCTGGCCTAATCCAGCCCTTGTTTAAAATAGTCAGCCTGTCAGCATTTTCAGTTGACAGGCGGATGCGCTTATCAGTTATAATTCCACCAGCGGCAGTAATGACCCGCTCTGATAAAACGCTGGCGGCAGGGAAGGCCAGGACCTCCAAGGCATAGAGAGCCAGTTCATTCCACGTATCCAGCTTTAATACCCAATAAATATAAGGCACAGCGGAATCACGGAGGATGTTGGTACGGTCGGCAAGGTACTCCCTCAGTATCTTCCCAAACTTTTCACTCCTTGTGAGAGTACCCCGCGCCTCAGGGCCTGTCCGATGGGAGGGTCTGAGAATACTCTCCTAGAACTTTGACAGTGATCCCCTACCTCTGTTGGATTGAAGTTGTGTCTCTTTCGTCTGTATTCCTTGGTTGTCCAGCGAAGTGTGCCCTCTGCCGCCAGCGTTTTCAGATGGGAATTTTTTTAATAGTTCCGCAACAAGGGCCTTCTGGTACAGCCCCAATTTTGTAGACCTGTCTGCCTCAGGAATAAGCGATATAAAGATCTTCTTGTAGCGTGGGTCTAGAAGTGTCACCAACTAGTAATGGCTGTCACCCAAAATTTTGAGAACGTGAGGGTCATGGGAAAGGCAGAGTAACATAAACTCAGCCATGCGTGCCAGACTGCTAACAGGCAAGACTTCCGTATCCTCACCATGAGGATGACTGAGCATGCTCTCCTCCTCCTCCTCTCTGTCCTCTGGCCATCCACGCTGAACAGACGATATGACAGCTGTGCAGGTAGTACCGTCTATAGTGCATGAAACTAGCTCCTGTCCTTCCTCCTCCTCTTACTCTTCATCATTGTCACCCAATCCACGATGGGTTGAGATAAGGCTTGGCTGTGTGTAATCACCCTGTATGGTTCCTTGCTCCATCTCATTGTGCTGCGCCTGCAATGCATCCTCTTTGATTGTGAGCAGAGAAAATTTCAGAAGACAGAGAAGCGGGATGGTGACGGTAATTATGGCATCATCGCCGCTTACCATCTTGGTGGAGTCCTCAAAGTTTTGGAGGATGGTACATATGTCTGACATCCATGTCCACTCTTGAGGTCTTATGTGTGGAGTCTGAACTGAACACCGACGGCCTTGTTGATGCTGGTACTCAACAACTGCCCTCTTCTGCTCACAAATCCTTCCCAACATCTGCAGTGTAGAGTTCCAACGCATGGGGACATTACAGACCAGTCTGTGAGCCAGAAGCTGCAAATGCTGCTGAAACGCTGCAAGGGCGGCGGAAGCAGTAGCTAAATTTCTAAAATGGGCACACAGGCGGCGCACTTTAACAAGCAGATCCGGCAGCTCCGGGTAGGATTTGAGAAACCGCTGAACCAAGAGGTTAAGTACATGGGCCAGGCATGGTACGTGTGTGAGCTCGCCTCGCCTCAGAGCCGCCACCAGGTTTTGGCCATTGTCACACACGACCATGCCTGGCTGTAGGTTAAGCGGTGTGAGCCACAGATCTGCCTGCTCTTTCAGAGCTGTCCACAGCTCTTCAGAATTGTGCGGTTTTTCACCTGGGCATATTAGCTTCAGCACAGCCTGTAGCCGCTAGGACGAGGCAGTGCTGCAGTGCTTCCAGCTTGTGACTGATGTGGTCATTTCGGAGATGGAGGCTGAAAAGGAGGAGGAGGCTGAGGAGGATGAGGTGCAGGAGCTGTAGACCGTGGGGGCAACCCTTATTGACCAAGGGCCTGCAATCCTTGGCGTCGGGAGGACGTGTTCCGTCCCAAGGTCCGACTGGGACCCAGCTTCCACTATGTTAACCCAGTGTGCCATCAGCGAGATGTATCGTCCCTGCCCACAAGCACTTGTCCACGTGTCCGTGGCTAGGTGGACTTTACCAGTAACTGCGTTGTTGAGAGCACGGCTAATGTTTTGGGACATGTGCTTGTGTAATGCAGGAACGGCACACTGGGAGAAATAGTGGCGGCTGGGGTCCGAGTATCGAGGGATGGCCGCCGCCATCAGGTTGCGGAAAGCTTCCATCTCCACAAGCCTAAAGGCAACATTTCGAGCGCAAGCAGTCATGAAATGTGAGAATTTAGTAGTGTGGCCTGTGGGGCGTTGGCTGCATATTTGCGCTTGCGTTCCAAGGACTTGGGTATGGACAACTGAATGCTGCACTGGGAAAAGGACATGGACGTGCTTCCTGATGCTGCTACTTAAGAGTGTGCAACGACAGGTGCAGGGCAGGAGGCATCTTCGCATGCACCATGGACAGGGGATTGGCTTGCATCCACAACAGCAGAAGATGCAATGGTGCCACCCACAGACACTGTTCCTGGGCCCTGGGGTTTGGCCCACAAAGTCGGGTGCTTTGCTGCCATGTGCCTGATCATGCTGGTGGTGGTCAGGCTGGTCATTTTTCCACCCCTGCTGATGATGGCCTGGCAGTGGTGCAAATGGCCTTTTTGGGGTTATCATCAGAGTTTTTAAAATACAACCAGACTCGGGAAGACCTAACAGTTGTACTGGCCACTTCCTTCGTGTTGGTGTTACGGGGAACGGTTGCCTGCCTTCTGTCTGTGCCCGCCACGCTGCTTCTTCCTGCCTGTTGGGGTGCTCTGCCTCCCTCCCCCTGTGTGCTGCTGTCCTCGCTCTGCATGTCCTCCTGCCAGGTTGGGTCAGTTACTATATCATCCACCACCTCGTCTTCCACTTCCGCACCCTGGTCCTCCTCCTGACTTTCTGACAATTGTGTCTCATCATCGTCCATCTCTTGTGACACTTTCCCACCGTCGCCTTCGTGTGACCGAGGCAGCTCAAATATTTGGGCATCGCTACACGCGATCTCCTCTTGCCACGCTTCAAGTGGACTGGGCGAGAGGCCCGAATCTGTAAATGGAAAAGTGAACAGCTCTTCAGAGTGTCCAAGTGTGGGATCAGTTGTCTCTGGGTACTCGGCATGGTGGGAGGAAGGAGGATCAGGGTGAGGAATTTGCGGTCCAGACTCAAGGCTACTGATACTTGACCGTGTGGAAGACAGGGTGGTAGTGGTGGTGGCTACGTGACTGGAAGCATTATCCGCTATCCAAACAACAACCTTTTGACATTGCTCGGGGTTCAATAGTGGTGTGCTGCGGTCCCCTGTTGTGGCACAATTTTGGCTTGCCCACGCCCTTGTCCTCGGCCTCTGCATGCACCATTACCATCATGTCCAGTTCCCCGTCCCTTGCCACGTGCCTTGCCCATTTTAAATAGAGGACAGTATCTTCCACGCTCACTACAAATGACTGAATTTGAAGCAAACTTATATGTGAGCCGTTTGATGGAGAAAACACAGTTTTAAACACCGGGCCTGTAGGTAAGTAGTTTGAACAGCAAACTACAGTGAATTGCTTCACTGACACACTGAAATGTTTTTTTATTGGAGGCCAGAAATGGCAGTATTTTCTGAAAACGTATATGTAATCCGTGTGACGGAGAAAACACAGTTTTAAATACCTGGCCTGTAGGTAACTGTTTTGAACAGCAAACCAGTGTCAAAAACTTTGCTGACAGACTGAAAGAAATTTTTAATGGAGGTCAGAAATGGCAGTATTTTCTAACAACGTATAAGTAATCCATGTGCCGTAGAAAACACAGTTTTAAATACCTGGCCTGTAGGTAACTGTTTTGAACAGCAAACCAGTGTCAAAAACTTTGCTGACACACTGAAAGAAATTTTTAATGGAGGCCAGAAATGGCAGTATTTTCTGACAACGTATATGTAAGCCGTGTGACGGAGAAAACACAGTTTTAAATACCTGGCCTGTAGGTAACTGTTTTGAACAGCAAACCAGTGTCAAAAACTTTGCTGACACACTGAAAGAAATTTTTAATGGAGGCCAGAAATGGCAGTATTTTCTGACAACGTATATGTGATCCTTGTGACGGAGAAAGCACAGTTTTAGATAGCTGGATTTTCAGCGCTGTAATATGGAAAGGACCTGGCTGAATTATGCAGTGCCAACAAGCAAATGGCGCAGAAAAATGGTGTTCTCTGGATTGCTTTTTAAGTAAATTAAGAGGATTAAGATGTAAAAAAAAATTATTCCTGGCCCCTGAGACCTGGGCCTATTTCTAGAAATATAGCAGCAGAAGGCAGAACTGGAATGGAGCCTCTTGTCCTATGTGCACTGCAGTCTGTTATATACCCTGCCTGCCTGCCTATATACACTGCCTGCCTGATATCTCTGCAGATGGATTAGTTAGTCCTCAAAGGACTGTTTGTTAAGATGGATATTTTTCTCCCAACACTACCTAATACACGATTAAATCTCTCCCTGACACAGCAGCAGCTCTCCCTACACTTTCTGATCCGGAGTGACTGTGACGTGCATGGCGGCGCCAGGTCTTATATAGACCTGATGACGCTGTGCGACCAGCCAATCACTGTAATGCCCACAACCAACATGGCTACGGCATTACAGTGCATGGCAGGCAATCCCTGCATGTTCATTGGCTCACTAAAGAGCGCCAAACATGCAGGGAGGGGACCCTCGTTCCTCACTATAGTACCCTGGCAAAGCCACTGATGGACCTCACCAAGAAGAAGCTGCCCTCCGCAATTGATTGGACAAACGACTGTGAGAAGGCCTTCCGGGCGCTGAAGACCGCCCTTTCGAGCTCCCCAGTACTACAGACAGCCAACTTCACGCAGTCATTTGTAGTGCAGACCGACGCCAGTGACTTTGGCCTCAGTACTGTGCTCAGCCAGGTTGACACTACGGGCCATGAACACCCTGTTTTGTACCTGAGCCAGAAGCTCCTGCCGGGGGAGGTGACCTACTCCATGATGGAGAAGGAATGTCTGGCAATTGTGTGGGCCCTGCAGCGTATGCAGCCATACTTGTATGAACGCCAATTCCCCGTGGAAACAGACCATAACCCCGACACCATATCTGAAATAAATGGGAGGTTGCTACGCTAGAGCCTCACGCTCCAGCAGTACTACTTCGTCATGCGCCACAAGAAGGGCCGCGACCATGGCAATACCGACGGCTTATCCCAACAAGGGGAGGTTGCGGACTTGCACGCGTGGGAACACCAAGTGATGCAGCCCCCTAGAGCCACCTAAAGGGGCGTTGTGTGAAGAATATTGAAGATATAATCCCATGTCAATCATTATGCTTGTTTGGTGGATGATTATAGAGGTCTAAAGTGTACAGTTGTAATCGGACACTTCTGCAGCTAAAAAAGAAGGGAGGCGGCTGAGGGACAGTGAGTGAAAAAAAAAACACTTTCTGCTGTGGAGCTGCCGCAGGAAGACCCCCTGTGGACCCTAGCCATGCGGCATGTACTTTGTGTCAGACAAGTATAATTCAATACTGAGTTATAAGAATACGATACATCCCAGCGATACACCAAATAGATTTTTGAAATCACACGAGCAGGAGGAATGTCACCCTTGCTTCCAGCAAAGTCTAGCACGTAGAGATGCGGAGATACACAGCACAGCCTGTTGGAAACCCCTAGGGCCACTGTGTTTTGTCTCCCCGCGTAGCAGGGGCCTGGCTGGATCTGATGACACCAGAACCGGCTCCATAAGACTGTCCATTAAGGAAGTATAGCCCATTATAGTTTTTGGAGTTTGTAGCTGAGAGAGACCAGGGATGGAGATTTAGGTCCAGCCAGGGGGCAGGAGGGGGATTGACCCAGAGGGGTTAAGAGCTCCAACAGCCCTAGCTCAGTGTCTTTTTCCCTGGGAAGTCGCGACAACACATCATGTGGGAGAAGTCCTGTAAGAAAGGGGAGTACCAGCCTCCCATGTAGCAGCCCCTCCCCCGCAAGCCAGGCTTTCCATTTGACTGGTAACTGACTCTCAATAACTGCTTGCATCTTTTGTACCCTTAAGACTGTGCTTGCATCTCTAACCATTATGTATATATAACCCTTATGTATATAGTGTATTGTCTAGTGTGTCCTTAAGGCGATTAAATATTTATTTTAACCTTGGGCTGCTCTTTTTTCTCGATCCATGAATCCTCATGTCCGTTGTTCGGTCCAACGAACATGCTACCAGGGCTGGTTCCTGGCCCCATATAATCCTCCGGTCCTAGCAGGAATTATATTTAATAGGAACTGGTGGCAGCTCTACCAGGCCGACAAGGTTCTGCTTCTCTGGGGCTAGTGAAGGGGCCTCTCAGCCTGTCAGGGGTGTGAGTGAGTGTGGTGCCACGTCAGTGACTGAGTGGGCCACCTCTTCTAACTCCCAGTGACTTCCTGTACCCGTGTGGACAGGAAGTGTCTGTGTATAACTGTACCAATCTGACCTTACGCATCCCCGAAGGGGTGTGGAACATCACGCAGATGCAAAGACCAGATCCGTTTCACATGATTCATCTAACGTAATTGTGACGTCAGGCGGGTGGCAAGGTGTGGATCCTTCACAAGTGGTGCCAGCGGTGGGATTCTGCAGGATCTTTCTGGAGCCATTCCTCACAACCTGTAATTGTGATATATTACTAACAGCTACTATACTTAAGGCCCTCCTGATAGGCTTTAGCAGTGTAGGTGAACCAACACGTGTTGTCTTATGTTACTACGAAATTTACCTCATGGTGATTTTCTTTTGGTATACCCATATACTTACTTACTCAAACTTCTATATGGTTAGCTCACTCACCAACTTTCTTTGTCACCTGTGTCTGTGTTGTGTCTGTTTTTTGCTTTTACTGTATTGCTGCTTACATATTTTGATTGACTCAATAAAATCTATATTATTAAAAACATTGTTGTACGTTGTACCTGGCACATCCCCTTTTTTTCTATTTGGTTACATATGGAGAGCTTTAGTAATACTGGTGTATCATATGAACACTGTGCCAGTCTCTAACAATTTTAGCAAGAAATAGGATATATTGAGGCTCCACATGAAGAGATATATCAACTACTGACTTTTTAGTAGTTTTTTTTCAATTCCATTTCAGAGCCACGTTATAGAAAATTTAAAGCAGTGTTTTGTGGAGTTACACCCTAAGTTGTGGCAGCGTTGTAAATATTAGGCTTTCCTCAGACAGGCTATATACATGAGTCAGCTCTGTGCATTTTTCTGCATCGCAAAGGTGTGCTGAAGCTTCTCTCTTCTATAAAAAAGGGCCAGCATAGTTCATGCTGTGATGTTGGAAAATTGCTCATGTGAAGTTACATATTGATCAACTTCTGTCTAAGTCCTCTCTATATGTGGTCTGGAAAAACAGTTGGACTGGGGAGCCCGCCTATCAAATTCATAAAAAGTGTTATGCCAAAAATGGTAATCTTGTGAGACGCAAAGAGGTGCGTGATAAATTGCGCTGAATTCATTAAGTGGAGTGGACCTCTTAATGAGTTCAGTACATCTTATTCTTACACACCCTTCATTAAATGCCAGTCTTAATGAATCAGGACCAAAGTCCTTCCATTATATATCCTATTTCTTTCCAAGCCACTTCAAGTGTTGCCTGCAAAAAAAGCAGCAATTGAAAAAGCTGTGTATGAAAACACCCAAAATGACACTTGGTCTGTTATGATTACTTGACAGCATTATAAAACACGGACAATCATACATACAGTAGTATGCAGTATTTTATCCTAGCATTTGAAAAAAAAGTCTGAATTTTACACTCGATAAGCATGTTCTGCTTCAGAAGTTGTGGTATTTCTTTGTGGCATACACAAATTTGACCAAAGATCAACTACAGTATGTCTGAGTGCATTCCAAACCAAAAAAATGTGAGTTGGAATTACACACAAGCAACGTTGTCCTAGAAACCGGGAACAACAACATTCTAAACAGGCGAAGGAGTTTAGGCAGAAGCACATGGGATTAATCAAGTCTAGTACATGCAGGTGATTCTTTTTTTCTTAAATTCATCTTGGTGTGGCTTTAATTTATATCTTGCTAAAGTAATTATCTTCAGCATAAACCAGAAAAGCACACATCATTTTATGCCTACAACAATTTTAGGGTAGCAGGTTTGTTGCAGAAATGTCTGTGATTTTCCCAAATATTGTTTCATGACCATTCCATTGGATTCAGAAAAAATATTCTGAATAATAACTAGCAAAAGTACTCAATCTATATATAAGAATGAATTCAATAATAGAGATAAAGGCTGCATATCCATGTTTCTCAATCAAACGTTATCTTGGCATAAATATTGTTAGATTTCCCTAATACATTTACATCCGCACAGCAGTCACAGCATTCAACTTAACTTTAGTCTTAAAGGCTGCAGACACCTTTGACATGAAAAAATGATTTTTACATAAATTAATGGTTACCTTTAGTTAATAAAATTACACTAAGTATCAGTCTGTAATCTTCACTTCTTGAGTCATTTTCTTTTTTCGAGTTTGCAATCTGATCCAAGTTTCAGATTTTTCTCTTGTGGAAGTATCTCTCCCAGTAAGACAGTGGGCATGCTGCGGCTTGAGCTTTAGACTACGTTCACATATCCAGTCATCATCAGTTAGAATGGATCCAGCAGCAATCCATTGACAATAAAAGTTGTGTAAACACTACTTTTTTTTGTTCATCTAAAAAAAACTGGATCAGTTATTTTAACATTGAAGTCTATGAAAAACTGATCTGTTAATGAACCATCCATTGTCTTCCATTTGAAACTGACCAGTATTTAATGGATCCTTTCCAAATGAAAGAAAAACAGCCATTTAACAGATTTTCCATAGACTTCAATGTTAAAAAAATTAATCCAGCTAAAATCAGGTTTTCTTAGAAGGATAAAAAAGTAGTGTTTACACAACTTTTTTGTCAATGGATTGCTGCCAGATTCGTTCTAATGGATGATTACTGGATATGTGTACTAAAGGCCCCATCGCACTAAGCGACGCTACAGCGATCCCGACAACGATACGACCTGTCAGGGATCGTTGCTGCGTCGCTGTGTGGTCACTGGTGAGATGTCAAACAGTCAGATCTTCCCAACGATGCAGCAACGATGTGGCGACCCGTATTGATCTGTATAACGATGCACGCCTATGTGTTTCTGTGTCTGGGTCGTTAACAAGGTCGCTGGTGAGGTGTCAAACACACCGATGCATGCTACCCAGCGGGGCTTCAACGATCAAATAAATGTCCAGACCATTCCGACACGACCAGTGATCTCACAGCAGGGGCCTGGTCGCTGCTAAGTGTCAAACGTAGCGAGATCGCTACTGAGGTCGCTGTTGCGTCACAAAACTTGTGACTCAGCAGTGATCTCGCTAGCGATCTCGCTTAGTGTGATTGGGGCTTTAGACTTAGCAATCTTTCCACTGTTTTCCTGAACAATCATTTTATCTTGATAGAAAACAACTGAGTCACCGGAAAAAAGCTGCATGGCCATTATGATTGGCTGCACAGTCTTGCAAGTACAACAGGTGCCTACCTGCAGGAGTAAGTGATTAGGCAAGGAGACAGGGTAAATACCACACCAGCACAGGACTATTAAAGCAAAAGCCACATCATCACTTTTTAACGCAGCCTAAAGCTATATTTACCCTTTCATTCCGCAGCCTTTTTCCATTTTTTGCACTTTAGTTTTTTGCTCCCCTTCTTCCCAAACCCATAACTTTTTAATTTTTTTATTTATTGGTCAATGTGACCATGTGATTGCTTGTTTTTTGCAAGACAAGTTGTACTTTTGAAAGACACCATTGGTTTTACCATATTGTGTAGTGTAAAATGGGAACAAAATTCAAAGTGCGGTGAAATTGCAAAAAAAAGTGCAATTCCACAATTGTCTTTTTTTTACCATGTTTAGTAAATGCTAAAATTGACCTACCATTATGATTCTACAGGTCATTATGGGTTTGCAGATATCAAACATGTATAGGTTCTTTATTGTTTAAGAGGTGAAAAAAAATCCAAAGTTTATTAAAAAAAATACGATGTTTTTATCTCTTGTTATTGCATTTTATTGCAATGTTGCGGTGACCAAAAAACCCCTAATTGTGTAATTTTGATTTTTTTCTCTAATTACGCCATTTATCAATCAGATGAATTCTTTTTACATATTGATATATCGGGCGATTCTGAAAGCAGAGATACCAAATATGTGTATTTTTGATTTTTTTTATTGTTTTATTTTGAATGAGGCGAAAGGGGGGTGATTTGAACTTTTATATTTTTAAAATAATTGTAATATTTTTTTAAAACTTTTGTTTTCTTTTTTTTTTTACTTGTTTCAATAGTCGATCTGATCACCTGTGCCGACCGACCGCTGCCAGTACTACAGGTAATGAGTGGAGTACAGTGGAGCCTCTTAAAGAAGAAGTTACCAGTCTGTGAGAGCCAGAAATCTTGCTTGTTTGTAATTGACCAAATACTTATTTTCCACCAAAATTTGAAAAAAATTATTTTCAAATCAGACAATGTGATTTTCAGGATTTGTTTTCTCATTTTGTCTCTCATAGTTGAGGTCTACCTATGATGTCAATTACAGGCCTCTCTCATCTTTTTAAGTGGGAGAACTTGCACAATTGGTGGCTGACTAAATACTTTTTTTCCCACTGTATAATAATAAAAATAAAAAATAATCTTGAACCAGGAGGCAAAGGTGCAAGTGGAGTGGAGCACTGCCTTGCATGTGTAGTTTACTGTACCAACGTGGGGTCCCCCCTTTTTTTAATAGCCAGTGAAGGGAAATCAGACAGCTGTGAGATGGTCTTATTATGCTAGGAAAGGGCCAATATCCATGAACCTTCCCAGCCTATTAAAATCAGCCCCCAGCTGTCTGCTTTGCCGGTTATTAAATTTTTTTTTTTTAATAACCAGCAAAAACAAAGCAGACAGCTGGAGGCTGATATTAATAGTCTGGGAACGTCCATGGATATTGGCCCCTTCCCAGCATAAGATTAGCTCATAGCTGTCTGTTTTCCCTTGCTGGTTATTAAAAAGAGGGGGGAACACACATGTCTTTTTTAAATTACTTATTTTACACTATCAGGTCGGGTTACGTGGTGCGCCGGCCAATCACAGCCATACCATTACTTAGCATGGCTAAACCTTGTTAACTGGGCTGCAGCCTTTAAATAAACTTTTTTAGGCTGCTGAACTCGAAGAATAGTAGCACAAACATAGAGTAAAAAGTCTATGTTCATGGTTTGGCACCGAATACTAGGTGTACGGTTCGAACCCCAAACTTTACTGTTCGGGTTTGCTCATTCCTAGTCTCAAGACCTTTGCAACCTTATTGTTGAAAAAAATACAGGTGGCATTGGTTATAGAAGAATTTCTTAACTACTGAAGGCTACAGTGAGCACTGTTAGGGCCACAATCTGGAAGTAGAAAGAACATCATCTCACCATAAACCGGCTACGACCAGGTGCTCCCTTCTCCCCGCAAGATTTCAGACAGACGAGTGAAAAGAGTTATCAGAAAAGTTTTCCAAGAGCCAAGGACCACCTGTGGAGAGTTATAGAAAGACCACCATAAATGAGGAGGGCACCATCTAATAAACGGGATCTACCTGCAGCATCTCATGAACTAACAAGTGAAAAATTTTTATTTTGGGAAAGAGGAGATGCTAACTAATAGTGATCACCAAAATGATCAAGAAATAAATAAATAGATAGTGATCAATAGCAATATCAATCTATGAAAATATGTCAATTTATTAAATACAAATGTTTCCTGACACATATACATGTAGTAACAAACTAACAAACATATAAAACACCATAAAATAGTGGAAAAACACCACTGTCTAAGGAGCCAGCTGATACATTATAATAGAATCACGTATATAATGATATAACAAATACTATATATGATAATTCAATGAATGAAGAAATACAGAGCGCACAGGCTCAGTGCAATATCTGTGATGGTCAATGATGCCTAGACCCTGCAATGCACTAGTTAAATAACAGGGTAAATGTGTAAAGGCAAGTGAAGCACATAAAAGACTGAAAAAGCAGAGTATGGCAAAAGGCAAAAGTATGGCAAAGTATTTGCCATACTCTGCTTTTTCAGCCTTTTATGTGCTTCACTTGCCTTTACACATTTACCCTGTTATTTAACTAGTGCATTTATCCTTGTGGGGGCACCATTCAGTGTGGGGAAACAGGTACTGCCTTTTGCCATACTCTGCTTTTTCATCCTTTTATGTGCTTCACTTGCCTGTGCGCTCTGTATTTCTTCATTCATTGAATTATCATATATAGTATTTGTTGTATCATTATATACGTGATTCTATTATAATGTATCAGCTGGCTCCTTAGACAGTGGTGTTTTTCCACTATTTTATGGTGTTTTATGTGTTTGTTAGTTTGTTATTACATGTATATGTGTCAGGAAACATTTGTATTTAATAAATTGACATATTTTTATAGATTGATATTGCTATTGATCACTATCTATTTACTTATTTCTTGATCATTTTGGTGATCACTATTAGTTAGCATCTCCTCTTTCCCCAAAAAAAAAAAAAAAAGTTTCACGAGTTATAGAAAGACAGGGAATCAGCAGGTACAATTCTTTCAGTGAAAACTATAATTAATGTACTCAACCTCCAAGGCCTATATGCATCCTCACAATACAAGACTCCATTGCTGAACAAAAAGTATGTTCAAACGTATTTAACATTTGCTCAACAACATTTAGACAAGCCTGTGCTTTACTATAAGTGGCAGTAAAATGTGCACAGTTTTTGTGATACACAGCTGGGGCAGTAATAGGGACACATATGGCAGCAGTGGCTCAGCATTGGGGTATCAGTAGGATGTGGAGATTGTGCAGGTTTGGAATAGGTAGGGACGGTGCTGATGATGCGATAAGCCAAATGTCTTTGTTGTAATCTCTGCAGAAGAGTCCTGGCTGGAGAAGCTATGTCAGTCTTGGGCAAATGGAAAAGATGGGAAAAGTGAACGACTCCATCAGAAAGAACATCAGCTGTAAGTCACTATCTATAACTGTGCTGTTATCTCTTATGTGTTCTGCACCACTGGTATCTACCACTATATGATCACTATAGCGGTAATATCAGTGTTGATCTTTGTATAGAGATTTATTTTCAGTACTACAAAGGTCATCGGCTGAAGTTCCCCTGAAGCCACAATTAGGCTCTAACCAGAGTAGAAAGAGAAGTGAGAGACCCAACTGCACAACTGAGCAACAAGACAAGTACATTAGAGTCTCTAGTTTAAGAAATCGATGCCTCACAGCTTCTCAACTGGCAGCTTCATTAAATAGTACACGCAAAACGCAAGTGTCAACGTCTACAGTGAAGAGGCGACTCCGGGATGCTGGCATTCAGGGCAAAGTGGCAAAGAAAAAGCCATATCTGAGACTGGCTAATAAAAGGAAAAGATTAGTATGGGCAAAAGAACACAGACATTGGACAGAGGAAGATTGGAAAAAAGTTTTATGGACAGACGAATCAAAGTTTGAGGTGTTTGGATCACACAGAAGAACATTTGTGAGACGCAGAACAACTGAAAAGATGCTGGAAGAGTGCCTGACGCCATCTGTCAAGCATGGTGGAGGTAATGTGATGGTCTGGGGTCGCTTTGGTGCTGGTAAAGTGGGAGATTTGTACAAGGTAAATGGGATTTGGAATAAGGAAGGCTATCACTCCATTTTGCAATGCCATGCCATACCCTGTGGACAGCGCTTGATTGCAGCCAAATCCATCCTACAACAGGACAATGACCCAAGGCACACCTTCAAATTATGCATGAAATATTTAGGGAAGAAGCAGGCAGCTGGTATTCCATATGTAATGGAGTGGCCAGCGCAGTCACCAGATCTCAACCCCATTGAGCTGTTGTGGGAGCAGCTTGACCGTATGGTAAGCAAAAAGTGTCCATCAAGCCAATCCAACTTGTGAGAGGGACTTCAGGAAGCATGGGGTGAAATTTCTCAAGATTATGTCAGCAAATTAACAGCTAGAATGTCAAAGGTCTGCAATGCTGTAATAGCTGCAAAGGGAGCATTCTTTGATGAAAGCAAAGTTTGAAGGAGAAAATTATTCTTTCTAATAAAAATCATTATTTCTAACCTTGTCAATGTCTGCACTATATTTTCTAATCATTTTGCAACTCATTTGATAAATAAAAGTATGAGTTTTCATGGAAAACACAAAATTGTCTGGGTGACCCCAAACTTTTGAACGGTAGTGTATACAGAAGGGTTGGGATAGATTTGTGAATAGTGTTGCCGAGTTCTATCATTTGCAATAGTCTAATCAATATAGTATTTTACCATGGTAAGATGAAAGAGGGAGAAGTGAAGGGAAGTGATATAAGGTTTTGGTAAAAAAATGATACAGCTAATTTTGCTCCATATTTTACCTTTAGGCTATGTGCCCACGATGCAGAAATGCTCTGGATTTTTCCTGAGCGTTTCTGCATCTCCCTAGCAGAAAAAACGCATGCAGATTTTACATGCGTTTTTCCTGCCAGGGACAAGCGTAAGTGTAGTGTTTTTCACATGCGATTTTGCATGCCGGTTGTCAAGCGCTATTCCAAGCGATTTTAGCATCACTTGGAAAAGTGCTTGACAACTTGGTCACACTATATAAATCCATGCAACCGGCATGGATTTATATAGTGTGACCAAGTTAAAAATGAAAGAATGGTAAAAAATAAAAATAAACATTATACTCACCTTCCGATGGCCCCCGGTCTCCTCCGATGCGTCCGGTGTGTTGGGCGGCTTGCGGTGGTCTAAATGGACCTTTCATGATGTCATTTAGTCATGTGACAGGTCACGTGACCGCTGACGTCGGTGGTCGCGTGACCTGTCACATGACTACACTGTGTTCCAAATTATTATGCAAATAATATTTTCTCAGATTTTCCCAAATTACCTATATGAATTGCAGTCATTGTAATTTTCCAGTCAAATAACTATTAGAGTACAATTGAAAGGTTTTTGTACAAATTGCCTATGATAACAGTATATTTAAAAAAAAATAAAAAACTCAAACTGCACTCAAAATGCATGTTCCAAATTATTATGCACAGCAGAGTTTTCAACCTTTTCATTTTAATAAAGAACAAAAAAATGGTCATTTTTGAAATTATAAGCATTAGCAGGTTATTACAAACTGAAATCAATCAGTTTTCAACTCAAAGCTTTATTCTAAATAATGTATGTAAAGCGCTGCGGAATATGTTAGCGCTATATAAAAATAAAGATTATTATTATTATTATTATTCTAGGTGATGTTATATTTGCACATAGGACCGCTTGTTCGAAAGGAGCTTCTGAACTCTCTCGTCCACTGAATTTGTCTGGTTTTGGATGGTTTCTGCTTCCAATTGTTTTGCATGAGGACAGAATACCCTCCCAGAGCTGTTGCTTAGATGTGACCTGCCTCCCGCCATCATAGAAACTCCTTTTGATGATGCTCCAGAGGTTCTCAATGGGGTTGAGGTCAGGGGAGCATGGGGGTCACACCATAAGTTTGTCCCCTTTTATGCCCATATCAGCCAGAGATGCAGATGTTTTATGTGCAGCATGAGATTGTGCATTATCATGCAAAAAAATGATCTTGCTGTGAAATACATGGTTCTTCTTCTTGAACCATGGCAGGAAGTGCTGTTTGAGAAAATCCACATACATTATGGAGTTCATCTTTACCCCTTCAGGGATCCTAAAAGGGCCTACAATCTCTCTCCCCATGATTCCAGCCCAAAACATTACTCCACCTCCTCCTTGTTAGCGCCGTAGCCATGTTTGCATGGGGTGTCAATCAACCAGCTATCCTCCACTCCATCCATCTGGACAATCGAGATCATTTGCCATTGTGTAGCAAGACAGCCTTCAAACTTAAGACAGATGAATCAATGAACAGTCGCCATTCCCTTGGGTCATGGTCAACTCCAAGGACAGAAAACAATCCAGTAATATCACTGCAAAAAGTGAGACTGTCAGCTTGACTGAAATATTTCATAAAATCTTCATGACGACTGCGAAATACTGACATTTTTGTACCTGGCTGCAACAGATTCCACCCTTGCAACCTTGATCCAAGAAGTTCTGCCTGGCTCTTTGATAAACCCAAATCTCTGACCAGATCGTTGAGTCTTGCTTGAGATATTAAACGTGGAGCAGTTGATATTGATGGTTCAAAATCTGAATCAGCAGCAGCTTCCATCTCTAATGAATCAACGGTCATTTCATTGTCATCGTCTATTCTCCACACCGGCGGTGGGTTTGGAACTGTTGACCAGTGTTATAGTGCCATTCCTAATATTGTCATAACCCACACTGGCATTAGTTGTGGCCTTTTAAGGGACACTGTTGAATCTCGGACAGTGTTATTCAGAAAAATTTAGATGAGAGGTGGAGATTCAAAACTGAGGTCAAACCCAGGTTTGGCAAGTGCCACAGTTGTCAAAGCCGATGCAAGCACAGAAAGAGCATAAAATTAATTTATTTCAAATAGCAAAAACATATAAATATTAGTTGATTTCAAGTGGTAAAAAAATCTATTTTAAATTTTTCATCTTATAATAGTATTAGCAAAATATGTTAAGAAGCAAACAACACTTTTACTGCATCCATTGACAACATTGAAAGATCTCACAATTACCATTGAAGGGATACACTTTCTCGGTAGTTTGTTTGGACATGCTAATAAAAATCCACAGTAATTGAGAGAAGAATCCTGTAAACAAAATAAAGAACTGTGACCTTTTTAGAAGGGATTCAGAATAAGTGTTGCTTTACTAAAGAGATTTGTCATCAGGATCAAGATTTACTAAGAAGCAGCAGCCAACAATTACTTCACTGTTCAACACTGCCATTCTGAAGATTAATGACTTGTTCTCTATTGCTTTTGTGCTAAAGATACACCACTGTTTTAAACGAAATCCCTAAAATACACATCTTTAAATATTTACACAAAAGTTTTACTCTGGAACAAAAACAGACCCGAGTTTCCTATTAGACTTTTATCCTTTATGGAGTAAAATACTACATTCATGCAAGCCATACAGTTATAGGAATATAGTATCAACAAGGCAATTTTACATACAGCCTAAATCTCTTTTCTTCCTATAATTCAAAGATGTATAAATACTTAAAGCATTTTTGCAGTGCGAGCAATAAGTCTTGCTCTCATATCCAGTAATAGTGACTGCTTATGTTTCTTTGTTAACTGTGCTGTCATTGCCATTACAATTACATAGATTAGCCAACTAGAGTTTGGTTGTGTGAACAGATACTGTACCAACAATTGATACTTTGCTGTGGTGCATATCACTGCAAGGATCAGATAAGTAAAGAAATGTAAAGTCACAAAAGAAAAATAGATGACAGAAATAAAAAGGTAATTAATAAGCATATATTTTAATAACATGTTCATGAAAAATAGTAGAATAATGTCAGGAAAGAAGCAAAAAAATATAAATTGATTCCAAATTTTGCAAATTTGCTGCAATCTCTCAGTAATTAGAAAGCAGTCCTGCCATTTAGTGAAAAACAATATCAGCTGGTTCAACTGATAGCTTATATAAAGGTGTCATTTCCAAGGTGCCACACAAGAAACATCTCATGATGGATAGAACCAGTGAGCTGTATCAAGACCTTTGCAACCTTATTGCTGCAAAAAATACTAATGGCATTAGTTACAGAAGAATTTCCAGACTACTGAAGGTTTCAGTGAGGACTGTTGGGGCCATAATCAGGAAGTGGAGCCAGGTACTCCCCACAAGATTTTAGACAGAGGAGTAAAAAGAATTATCTGATGAGTTGTCCATGAGCCCAGGACCATCTGTGGAGAGCTACAGAAAGACCTGGAATCAGCAGGTACAAAGAAAACTATAAATAATGCACTTAACCTCCATGGCTTTTATACATGCTCACCACGCAAGACTTCATTGCTGAACAAAAGGCATGTTGAAGCTTGTTTAAAGTTTGCTCAACAACATTTAGACAAGCCTGTGAACTACAGGGAGAATATAGTATGGTCAGATGAGAACAACATCGAACTCTTTGAATGCCATAATGCACACCATGTTTGGAGGCCAAAAGGCACTGTATATGACTCCAAAAACACAATACCAACAGTGAAGTTTGGAGGTGGGAACATCATGATTAGGGGCGGTTTTTTAGCATAGGGCACAGGCAGACTTCACATAACTGAAAGAAGAATGAATGGACAAATGTACAGAGACATTCTTGATAAAGATCTGCTGCCATCAACCAGGTTCATGAAGATTAAACAAGGGTGGACATATGAGCAAGACAATAATCTCAAACACTCAGCCAAGGAGACACTCAGTTGGTTACAGAGAAAGAAAATAAAGCTGCTAGAATAGCTTAGCCAACCACCTGGCCTGAATCCAATAGAGAATTTATGGAAGAACCTAAAACTCAGAGTTCATAGAAAGAGCCCCGGAAGCTTCAGGATTTGAAGAGTGTTTGTGGAAGAATGGGCCAAAATCATAACTGCGCAATGCATGCGAGTAGTTTATCCATATAGGAGGCATCTTGAAGCTGTCACCACCAACAAAGGCTTTTGTACAAAGTATTAAATAAATTTCAGTAAGCGTGTTCAATATTTTTTCTCTGTGTCATTTCTCCTTCTTACACATAATTTAGTTTATGGAATCTATGGTGTGATTTCTTTGTCTTGAGGATTGGAAGGGTTGCTATCGACACCTGGTGGGAATTTCATGTCAATAGCACCTTCAAAAATATATTTACTTAGAAAACTGGTGACATGTTTAATACTTATTTCACACGCTGATATACAGTCATGGCCAAAAGTATTGAGAATGACACCAAAATTATATTTTCACATGATCTGCTGGCCTCTGGTTTTTATAAGTGTTTGTCTGATGTTTA
Source organism: Phyllobates terribilis (assembly GCF_046119375.1). Lineage (NCBI taxonomy): Eukaryota > Metazoa > Chordata > Amphibia > Anura > Dendrobatidae > Phyllobates > Phyllobates terribilis. The sequence continues at coordinate 292,634,119 of NW_027362761.1, forward strand.
TATCACATACAGAAATATAATTGCAATCATATTATGAGTACCAATAGGTTATATTGACAGTTAGAATGAGTTAATGCAGCAAGTCAATATTTGCAGTGTTGCCCCTTCTTCTTCAAGACCTCTGTAATTCTCCCTGGCATGCTCTCAATCAACTTTTGGACCAAATCCTGACTGATAGCAGTCCATTCTTGCATAATCAATGCTTGCATTTTGCCAGAATTTGTTGGTTTTTGTTTGTCCACCCGTCTCTTGATGATTGACCACAAGTTCTCAATGGGATTAAGATCTGGGGAGTTTCCAGGCCATGGACCCAAAATCTCTATGTTTTGTTCCATAAGCCATTTAGTTATCACCTTTGCTTTATGGCAAGGTGCTCCATCATGCTGGAAAAGGCATTGTTGGGCGCCAAACTGCTCTTGGACGGTTGGGAGAAGTTGCTCTTGGAGGACATTCTGGTACCATTCTTTATTCATGGCTGTGTTTTTAGGCAAGACTGTGAGTGAGCCGATTCCCTTGGCTGAGAAGCAACCCCACACATGAATGGTTTCAGGATGCTTTACAATTGGCATGAGACAAGACTGGTGGTAGCGCTCACCTCTTCTTCTCCGAATAAGCTGTTTTCCAGATGTCCCAAACAATCGAAAAGGGGATTCATCAGAGAAAATGACTTTGCCCGAGTCCTCAGCTGTCCACTCCCTGTACCTTTTGCAGAATATCAGTCGGTCCCTGATGTTTTTTCTGGAGAGAAGTGGCTTCTTTGCTGCCCTCCTTGAAACCAGCCCTTGCTCAAAGAGTCTCCGCCTCACAGTGCGTGCAGAAGCACTCACACCAGCCTGCTGCCATTCCTGAGCAAGCTCGGCACTGCTGGTAGTCCGATGCCGCAGCTGAAACAGTTTTAAGATACGGTCCTGGCACTTGCTGGTCTTTCTTGGGCGCCCTGGAGCCTTTTTGACAACAATGGAAGCTCTCTCCTTGAAGTTCTTGATGATGCTATAGATTGTCGACTGAGGTGCAATCTTTGTAGCTGTGATACTCTTCCCTGTTAGGCCATTTTTGTGCAGTGCAATGATGGCTGCACGTGTTTCTTTAGAGATAACCATGGTTAACTGAAGAGAAACAATGATACCAAGAACCAGCCTCCTTTTAAAGTGTCCAGTGATGTCATTCTTACTTAATCATGACTGATTGATCGCCAGCCCTGTCCTCATCAACACCCACACCTGTGTTAATGGATCAACCACTAAAACGATGTTAGCTGCTCCTTTTAAGGCAGGACTGCAATGATGTTGAAATGTGTTTTGGGGGTTAAATTTCCTTTTCTGGGCAAATATTGACTTTGCAAGTACAGTAATTGCTGTTAAGCTGATCACTCTTTGACATTCAGGAGTATATGCAAATTGCCATTACAAAAAATGAAGCAGTAAACTTTGGAAAAATTACTATTTGTCTCATTCTCAATACTTTTGGCCATGACTGTATGTGTGTATATATATATATATATATATATATATATATATATATATATATATACCGTATATACTAGAGTATAAGCTGACCCGAGTATAAGCCGAGGTACCTAATTTTACCACAAAAAACTGGGAAAAGTTATTGATTCGAGTATAAGCTTAGGGTGGGAAATGCAGTAGCTACTGGTAAATTTCCCCATCCTGGTGCTCATTGCTTCCTCATCCCCAATCCTGGTATGTGTGGCCCCCTCACCCCAATCCTGGTATGCATGGCCCCCTCATCCCCAATCCTGGTATGCATGGCCCCTCATCCCCAATCCTGGTATGCATGGTCCACTCATCCCCAATCCTGGTATGCATGGCACCCTCATCTCCAATCCTGGTAATGCATGACCCCCTCATCTCCCAATCCTGGTATGCATGGCACCCTCATCTCCAATCCTGGTAATGCATGGCCTCCTCATCCCCAACCTGTTATGCATGGCCTCCTCATCCCCAATCCTGTTATGCATGGCCTCCTCATCCCAATCCTGGTATGGATGGCCCCCTCGTCCCCAATCCTGGTATGCATGGCCTCCTCATCCCCCAATCCTGGTATGTATGGCACCCCTCATTCCCCAATCCTGGTATGTATGGCCCCATCACTGCACACATAAAAAAAAAAACACTTGTACTCACCTTCCTTCCTCCCTCTGCTCCAGCGCTGCATCCTGTTCTGCTGCAGCAGCTCATGTCAGCATCTGAGCAGCTCATTGCAACCCCTCCACCACTATCCACCAATGGAATATGTATATACTTGAGTATATACAGTGCATTGTGAAAGTATTTGGCCCCCTTGAACTTTTCTACCTTATGCCACATATCTGGCTTCAAACATAACGATTAACGATATAAAATTCTAATTTTTTTGGGAAGAATCAACAACAAGTGGGACACAATTGTGAAATGGAATGAAATTTATTGGATATTTTAAACTTTTTTACCAAATTAAAAACTGAAAAGTGGGGCGTTCAATATTATCCGGCCCCTTTACTTTCAGCGCAGTAAACTCACTCCAGAAGTTCAGTGAGGATCTCTGAATGATCCAATGTTGTCCTAAACGACTGGTATTGATAAATAGAATCCACCTGTGTGTAATCAAGTCTCCGTATAAATGCACCTGCTCTGTGATAGTCTCAGGGTTCTGTTTCAAGTGCAGAGAGCATCTTGAAGACCAAGGAACACACCAGGCAGGTCCGAGATACTGTTTTGGAGAAGTTTAAAGCTGGATTTGGATACAAAAAGATTTCCCAAGTATTTAAAAATCTCAAGGAGCAATGTACAAGCGATCATATTGAAATGGAAGGAGTATCAGACCACTGCAAATCTACAAAGACCCGGCAGTCCCTCTAAACTTTCATCTCGAACAAGGAGAAGCCAGATCAGAGATGTAACCAAAAGGCCCATGATCACTCTGGATGAACTGCAGAGATCTACAGCTGAGGTAGGAGAGTCTGTCCATAGGAAAACAATCAGTCGTACACTGCACAAATCTGGCCTTTATGGAAGAGTGGCAAGAAGAAAGCTATTTCTCAAAGATATCCATAAAAAATCTCATTTGAAGTTTGCCCCAAGCCACCTGGCAGACACACCAAACATGTGGAATAAGGTGCTCTGGTCAGATGAAACCAAAATCGAACTTTTTGGCCACAATGCAAAACAATATGTTTGGCGCAAAAGCAACACAGCTCATCACCCTCAAAACACCATCCCCACTGTCAAACATGGTGGTGGCAGCATCATGGCTTGGGCCTGCTTTTCTTCAGCAGGGACAGGGAAGATGGTTAAAATTGATGGGAAGATGGACGGAGCCAAATACAGGACTGGTGATGAGCGAGCACTAAAATGATCGGGCACTCGTTGCTTGGGTCGAGAACATTGGAATACTCGGGTGCTCGACCTGAGCAACGAGCCCAATGTAAGTCTATGTGAAACTCGAGCATTTTTCAGGCGGCTCCCCCCGGCGGTCTGCAGAAGGCCTAAAAATTTCCCAAATCGATGGGAACCGTGCTCAAATGACATGGGAACAGCATGGGGAAACCATATCTACCCAGCTGTCATTTCTCCCAAGAAGTCCTCTAAAGCTGATTTCACTTGAAATGTGGCCTTTTAGGCTCGTGGAGGCGGAAGCTTTTCATAACCTCGTGCCGGCGGCGTCTCGGTGTCCATACTCAGTCGCCAGCCGCCACTGTTTCTCCCAGTGTCGTCTCCGCCTTCCACAAGCACGGGTCCCACAACATTACCCGTGCCATCCCCAGTGCACTTACTGGGAAGGACCACCTAATCACAAACACCTGAACAGGTGAATATGGCCAGGGACGGTACAGAGCCAGTCAACAGCTTTTTTTGTTGAGTTGTAATTCAACACAGCCATATTCTTTAGCTTGGTGAAAGGACTTGGGAAACCATATCTGCCCAGCTGTCATTTCTCCCAGGAAGTTCTCTAAAGCTGCTTTCACTTGAAATGTGGCCTTTTAGGCTCGTGGAGGTGGAAGCTTTTCATAACCTCATGCCGGCGGCGGCTGGGTGACCATACTCATACCCAGCTGCCACTGTTTCTCCCGGTATTGTCTCCGCCTTCCACAAGCACGGGTCACACAACATTACCCGTGCCCTCCCCAGTGCATTTACTGGGAAGGACCGCCTAACCACAAACACGTGGACAGGTGAATGTGGCCAGGGCTGGTACAGGGCCAGTCCACAGCTTTTTTTGCTGAGAGTTGTACTGTATTTCACCACAGCCATATTCTTTAGCTCGGTGAAAGGACTGGCATAGAGGGAAACCATATCTACTCTGGGTGTCATTTCTCCCAGTAAGTGCTGTAAAGCAGCTTTTGCAGAAGCAATGGCAGCCCGTCCAACATCAACTCGCACTTCTCGGTTGTGCTTTGACACACAAACATCTTTCTTTGCGCATTTAATTTCATGACTACAGAATTGGGCAATGGCCTGATCTGCATTTCGGTTTGAGAAATAACATGCATAAGCACATCCGATCCACATTAAAAAAAACAGCAGAGTGTCCGAGAACATTCCCCCACACTTTTCTTAGCCAGGGCTGCTTCTCGACAGGTTTGGACGGACCCACCAGAAAACCGGAGACTCCTCCGGTGGGCTCTGGCTTCTCCTTCAGGAGAGTTCATAATGCCGAGGCGAGGCCATGATGCTGATAGAGGCCACCATCTGCTTAGTTTTCTGTTACTTGGAATGCAGGCGCAAGTATGCAGCCAGCCACTGGCTGCAATACTAAACTGCCAGATTTCTTGGCAGCTGCTTGCACTTTAAATGTGGCCTTTTAGGCTCGTGGAGGCGGAAGCTTTTCACAACCTCATGCCTCATGCCTCGTATCTGTACTCGGTCCCCAGCTGCCACTATTTCTCCCGGTGTTGTCTCCGCCTTCTACAATCGCGGGTCCCTGAACATTGCTGCTGGTACTTTTCTGTGGGAATTTGCTTGCCTCCTTCCAGCCTGGAATATTTCCAGTAAACTATGGTACGACGCCATGGTATTAGCACTGCCTCCAGTAACAGTAGCAAAGCCATCCCCAATTTCCTTCTCAAGAATATTATTAGGTAGACTGAGTGGCTGCCCAAATACATTAGTTTCTCATAAAGGAGCTGAAGATAGAGTTGCAGTAGGTACAAGTTTCTCCAGCCTGTTAGATATTAGAGGGTAAACGGCAGCACATTGGATCAGTGGTTAGCACTTAAGCCTTGCAGCGCTGGTATCCTGGGTTCAAATCCCAGAAAGGACAACAAACCCCATGTTTGCGTGGGTTTCCACCTCAGTAAAAAAGCAGCCATAGAGTGTCCGGGAACCTTCCAACACACTTTTCTTAGCCAGGACTGCATCTCGGCAGGGTTGGACGGTCCCACCAGAGAATCCTCTGGTGTGCCCTGGCTTCTACATCAGGAGAGTTCATGATAGCGCTAACTTTGCAGCTGCTATAGGGCTCTTGAGTGGGGGAGAAAGATGAGCCCTCAGAATCAAGTCCTCTGGTGGGCACAATGTTTTTCAATCTGAAACAGCTTCTCAGTGGGAGTTTTATTTCAACACAGCCATATTCTTTAGCTCGGAGAAAGGACTGGCATAGAGGGAAGCAGTATCTACTCTGGCTGTCATTCCTCCATCACAAGGTTCCGCCCATTGGCACACACGACCATGCCTAGCTGTATGTTCAGCGGTGAGAGCCACAGATCAGGCTGCTGTGTTACAGCTTTCAACAACTCTGCAGCGCCGGGCGGTTTGTCACCTAAGCTTTAAGCATGTTATCTTCAGCACAGCCTGCTGCAGCTTGGCCAAGGCAGTGCTGCAGTGCTTTCAGCTTGTGACTGATGTGGTCATTTCAGAGATGGAGGAGGTGCATAAGCTGAACAATGTGATTACATTGAGGTTACATTGGCGACTCTGTTTTTATACTAAAGAAAGATCCTACTGTTTTTTGTTTTTTTTACGGTATTTTTTAAGGCAAATGCATTCACCGGAAATGTCATTTTAACATTTTAAAACCTTATCTGGCAATGTGGTGCATGACACATCATCAGACACATCCTGTTTCATTCATGATGGAGGGACTCTGAAAGGCACATAGAGCACAGTAACGAGTATGACATGTTCCCATTAGAAAGGATAGAGTCTGCTATACAGTTATAGGGTATGCAGTCAGTCTAACAGCTGACCAAATTTAGGAAAAACCTCACTAAGAATTTAAAGACACATAGAGCAGGGCCACAGTAACGAGTACGACATGTTCCCATTAGAAAGGAGAGAGTCTGCAATACAGTTATAGGGTATGCAGTGAATCAAACGGCTGACCAAAATTTTAGGAAAAATCTCATTAAGAATTTAAAGACACATAGAGCAGGGCCACAGTAACAAGTACAAAATGTTCACATTAGAAAGGAGAGGGTCTGCTATACAGTTATAGGGTATGCAGAGTCTTCAACAGCTGACCAAATTTATGAAATACCCCACTAAAAAATTAAAGACACATAGAGCAGTGCTACAGTAATGACAAATTCCCATTGGAAAGGAGAGAGTCTGCTATACAGTTATAGGGTATAAAAAACCAAGCAATGTGAACTGAGGTCTAAGATGGTACACATGCAAGAAATAGGAGCATGTTCATACTAGCAAAAAGAAGCAAAACCTACAAAAGACAAAAAATATATCTCATACCCTACCATCATTATATATAATTGTAAAGCAAAGTTGCATATGAAATATAGGGTACTTAGTGAACTATTTTTGATAAAAAAGTATACAAGCCGTCCCACCAGCGACAAGGTGACCCTAAATTGGGACGGTACCTACATTGTCTATATTAAAAACCTTACTGTATATCAAAGTTGAAGTAATGCATATAAAAGGGTAGACAAATAGGACCGGGTCCCAACTTCAGACCACCTAGACCCGTGGTAAGCTACATATATACTAATCAGCTCAACAAAGTGGATGCCACACCCTTAATTTGCACAGAATGCAAACAAGACAAAAAACCAAGCAATGTGAACTGAGGTCTAAGATGGTACACATGCAAGAAATAGGAGCATGTTCATACTAGCAAAAAGAAGCAAAACCTACAAAAGACAAAAAATATATCTCATACCCTACCATCATTATATATAAATGTAAAGCAAAGTTGCATATGAAATATAGGGTACTTAGTTAACTATTTTTGATCAAAAAAGTATACAAGCCGTCCCACCAGCGACAAGGTGACCCTAAATTGGGACGGTACCTATACTGCCTATATTAAAAACCTTACTGTATATCAAAGTTGAAGTAATGCATATAAAAGGGTAGACAAATAGGACCGGGTCCCAACTTCAGACCACCTAGGCCCGTGGTAAGCTACATATATACTAATCCGCTCAACAAAGGGGATGCCACACCCTTAATTTGCACAGAATACAAACAAGACAAAAAACCAAGCAATGTGAACTGAGGTCTAAGATGGTACACATGCAAGAAATAGGAGCATGTTCATGCTAGCAAAAAGAAGCATAACCTACAAAAGACAAAAAATATATCTCATACCCTACCATCATTATATATAAATGTAAAGCAAAGTTGCATATTAATATATGTCGCTGGTGGGACGGCTTGTATACTTTTTTTTAACAAAAATAGTTTACTAAGTACCCTATATTTAATATGCAACTTTGCTTTACATTTATATATAATGATGGTAGGGTATGAGATATATTTTTTGTCTTTTGTAGGTTTTGCTTCTTTTTACAGTTATAGGGTATGCAGTGAGTCCAATGGCTGACCAAATTTAGGAAAAACCCCACTAAGAAATTAAAGACACATAGAGCAGGGCCACAGTAACAAGTATGACATGTTCCCATTAGAAAGGAGAGGGTTTGCTATATAGTAATAGGGTATGCAGTGAGTCCAACAGCTGACCACATTAAGGAAAAACCCCACTAAGAAATTAAAGACACATAGAGCAGGGCCACAGTAATGACAAATTCCCATTAGAAAGGAGAGGGTCTGCTATACAGTTATAGGGTATGCAGTGAGTCTAACGGCTGACCAAATTTAGGAAAAACCCCACTAAGAATTTAAACACACATAGAGCAGGGAAAAAGTAACAAGTACGACATGGTCCTATTAGAAAGGAGAGGGTCTGCTATCCAGTTTTAGGGTACGCAGTGAGTCCAACGGCTGACTAAATTTAGGAAAAACCCCACTAAGAAATAAAAGACACATAGAGCAGGGCCACAGTAATGACAAATTCACATGAGAAAAGAGAGAGTCTGCTATACAGTTATAGGGTATGCAGTGAGTCCAACGGCTGACCAAATTTAGGAAAAACCCCACTAAGAAATAAAAGACACATAGAGCAGGGCCATAGTAATGACAAATTCACATGAGAAAAGAGAGAGTCTGCTATACAGTTATAGGGTATGCAGTGAGTACAATGGCTGACCAAATTTAGGAAAAACCCCACTAAGAAATTAAAGACACACAGAGCAGTGCCACAGTAACGACAAATTCCCATTAGAAAGGAAAGAGTCTCCCATAGTGTTGGCCTATGCAGTGAATGCGAGGGCTGCCAAAAATTTGGAGGCACTTCAATGCCCCTTGGAAGAGACATGGAGGTCAGAGGGCCTCCTGAAAACAATGTTCCCATTATTAGGAAGTGGGTCTCCCATAGTGTTGGCCTATGCAGTGAATGCAAGGGTTACTAAAAATTTGCCCCTTGGAAGAGACAAGGAGGAGGGCCTCATAAAAAAATGTTCCCATTAGAAAGGAACTGGCCTCCTATACGTGTAATGCCCATGCACTAAGTGAATGGGCTGACAAACATTTACCCCTGGGGGGTATACATGAACATACTGTATAAAAAAAAATTTGTACGGCCATCATAAACACCCTTTAAAAAAGTTATGTGGGTGTTGCATCACAGACCACGGTCACCCTGGTGATATGATGGTGGAGGATGAGGAGAAGGAGGAGGACAAAAGCAAATAGCCAAAATCAGGAAGCGTATACCCATGTCAGGGTGTGAAAAGGTGCATGGGAATACACCTCCCAAGCAAAGACACTGGATTTGAGTTTATGTTACGCTGCTATCATTCGGTGGTGTTGTGAAGTCTAGCCCAATCCAGCCCTTGTTCATTTTTATTAGAGTCAGCCTGTCAGCATTTTCAGTTGACAGGCGGACGCGCTTATCAGTTATAATTCCACCAGGGGCACTAAAAACCCGCTCTGATGAAACGCTGGCGGCAGGGCAGCCCAGGACCTTCAAGGCATAGAGAGCCAGTTCATTCCACGTATCCAGCTTGGATACTCAATAATTATAAGGCACAGAGGAATCACGGAGGACGTTGATATGGTCGGCAAGGTACTCCCTCAGCATCTTCCCAAACTTTGCACTCCTTGTGAGAGTACCCAATGCCTCAGAGCCTGTGCGATGGGAGGGTCTGAGAAAACTCTCCCAGAATGTTGACAGTGTTCCCCTGCCTCTGCTCGATTGAAGTTATGTCTCTCTCGCCTGTACTCCTTGGTTGTCCAACAAAGTGTGAACTCGGCCGCCTGCGTTTTCAGATGGGAATTTTTTAATAGTTCTGCAACAAGGGCCTTCTGGTACAGCCTCATTTTTGCAGACCTGTCTGCCTCAGGAAAAAGAGATATAAAGATCTCCTTGTAGCGTGGGTCTAGAAGTATCACCAACCTGTAATGACTGACACCCCAAATTTTGAGAACGTGAGGGTCATGGGAAAGGCAGTGTAACATAAACTCAGCCATGCGTGCCAGACTACTAACAGGCAACACTTCCGTGTCCTCACCAACAGAATGACTTACCATGCTCTCCTCCTCCCCCCTCCTTCTCCTCCTCCACTCTGTCCTCTGGCAATCCACGCTGAACAGACGGTATGACAGCTGTGCAGGTAGTACCATCTATAGTGCATGAAACTAGCTCCTGTCCTTCCTCCTCCTCTTCCTCATTGTCACCCAATCCACATTGGGATGAGATGAAGCTGGGCTGTATGTAATCACCCTGTATGGTTCCTTGCTCCATCTCATCATGCTCCGCCTGCAATGCATCCTCTTTGATTGTGAGCAGAGAGCTTTTCAGAAGACAGAGAAGTGGGATGGTGACGCTAATTATGGTGTCATCATCGATCACCATCTTGGTGGAGTCCTCAAAGTTTTGGAGGATGGTACATATGTCTGACATCCATGTCCACTCCTGAGGTCTTATGTGTGGAGTCTGAACTGAATACCAACGGCCTTGTTGATGCTGGTACTCAACAACTGCTCACAAATCCTTCCCAACATCTGCAGTTTAGAGTTCCAACGCGTGGGGACATCACACACCAGTCTGTGAGCCGGAAGCTGCAAAAGCTGCTGAAACACGGCAAGGGCGGCGGAAGCTATAGCTAACTTTCTAAAATGGGCACACAGGCGGCATACTTTAACCCTTTCGCAATCTTGGGTTCTGTCGTTTTTGCTTTTTCGTTTTTTGCTCCCCTTGTTCCCAGAGCCATAGCGTTTTTATTTTTTGGACAATATGGCCGTGTGAGGGCTTATTTTTTGCGGGACAAGTTGTACTTTTCAACGACATTACTAGTTTTACCATATCGTGTACGGGAAAACGGGAAAAAAATTCCAAGTGCGGAAAAATTGCAAAAAAAGTGCAATACCACTGTTGTTTTTTATTTTATTTTTTTACCATGTTCACTGAATGCTAACCTGCTGACCTGCCATTCTTATTCTCCTGGTCATTACGAGTTCCTAGACATCAAACATGTATAGGTTATTTTATATTTAAGTGGCGAAAAAAAATTCCAAAATTTGGTAAAAAAAAAGCGCTATTTTCCGAGACCTGTAGCGTCTCCATTTTTCGTGATCTGGGGCTGGGTGAGGGCTTATTTTTTACGCACCTGGCTGACGTTTTTATTGATAACATGTTGGGGTAGATGTTTGGATCGCCCGTTATTGCATTTTATTGCAATTTTGCGGTGACCATAAAATGTAATTCAGGCGTTTAGAATTTTTTTCTCGTTACACGGTTTACCGATCGGATTAATTCTTTTTTTATATTGATAGATGGGGCGATTCTGAACACGGTGATACCAAATATGTCTATGTAGGTTTTTTTTTTTATATTTTATTTTGAATGGGGCGAAAGGGGGGTGATTCAAACTTTTATACTTTTTTTATTTTTTTTATATTTTTAAAAACTTTTTTTTTTCAGTTACTGCATGCTTTAATAGTCTCCATAGGAGACTAGAAGCAGCAGTTGTCTGATCGGCTCTGCTACATACAGGGGACCAGCAGATCCCCTGCATGCAACAGAAATGGTCCTGAGCTACGAGCGCCGACCACTAGATGGCGCTCATAGCGACCAGATCATGACAACCACAGGCGTCTGCTGCAGAACCTGGGTTGTCATGCCCACCCATCGGTGACCCGCGATCACGTGACGGGGTCGCCGATGGGCGGGGCTTATGACACGCAACCCGGAAGCGCGCGTTAAATGCAGCTGTCGGAGATTGACAGCGGCATTTAACATGTTAACAGCTGTGGGTGGATCGCGATTCCACCCGCGGCTGTTGCGGGCACATGTCAGCTGTAAGAATCAGCTGACATGTGCTCGGTTCAGTGAGGGCTCAGCACAGCAGCCCTCACTGAACGGGGGGTACGCAAATGTGCGTACTAATACGGCATGGGCTGTAAAGGGGAACACTAGCAGATCCAGCAGCTATGGGTAGGATTTGAGAAACCGCTGAACCATGAGGTTAAGCACATGGGCCAGGCCTGGTACGTGTGTGAGCTCGCCCCGCCTGAGAGCCGCCACCAGGTTCTGGCCATTGTGACACACGACCATGCCTGGCTGTAGTTCAGCGGTGTGAGCCACAGATCTGCCTGCTCTTTCAAAGCAATCCACAACTCTTCAGCATCGTGTGGTTTGTCACCTAAGCATATTAGCTTCAGCACAGCCTGTTGCCGCTTGGCCGAGGCAGTTCTGCAGTGCTCACAGCTTGTGACTGATGTGGTCATTTCGGAGAAGGAGGCTGAAGAGGAGGAGGAGGCTGAGGAGGATGAGGTGCAGGAGCTGTAGACAGTGGGGGCAACCCTGATTGACCTAGGGCCCGCAATCCTTGGCGTCGGTAGTACGTATTCTGTCCCAAGGTCCGACTGGGTCCCGGCTTCCACTATGTTAACCCAGTGTGCCATCAGCAAGATGTACCATCCCTGCCCACAAGCACTTGTCCACGTGTCCGTGGTTAGGTGGACTTTTCCGGTAACTGCGCTGTTGAGGGCACGGCTAATGTTTTGGGACACGTGCTTGTGTAATGCGGGACGGCACACTGGGAGAAATAGTGGTGGCTGGGGACCGAGTATCGAGGGACGGCCACCGCCATCAGTTTGCGGAATAATTCCGTCTCCACAAGCCTAAAAGGCAACATTTCGAGCGCAAGCAGTCATGAAATGTGAGAATTTGGTTGTGTGCCCTGTGGGGCGTTGGCTGCGCATTTGCACTTGCGTTCCATGGACGGGGGTATGGACAACTGAATGCTGCGCTGGGACAAGGACATGGACGTGCTTCCTGATGCTGCTACTTGAGAGTGCGCAATGACAGGTGCAGGGCAGGAGGCATCTTCGCATGCACCATGGACAGGGGATTGGCTTGCATGCACAGCAGCGGAAGACGCAATGGTGCCAGCTGCAGACACTGTTCCTGGACCCTGGGGTTCGGCCCACAAAGTCGTGTGTTTTGCTGCCATGTGCCTGATCATGCTGGTGGTGGTCAGGCTGGTTGTTTTTCCACCCCTGCTGATGATGGCCTGGCAGGTGGTGCAAATGGCCTTTTTGAGGTTATCGGCAGAGTCTTTAAAAATAACCAGACACGGGAAGACCTAACAGTTGTACTGGCAACTTCCTTCATGTTGGTGTTACGGGGAACGGTTGCCTGCCTTCTGTCTGTGGCCACCACACTGCTTCTTCCTGCCTGTTGGGATGCTCTGCCTCCCTCCCCCTGTGTGCTGCTGTCCTCGCTCTGCATGTCCTCCTGCCAGGTTGGGTCAGTTACTATATCATCCACCACCTCATCTTCCACTTCCTCACCCTGGTCCTCCTCCTGACTTTCTGGCATTTGTGTCTCATCATCGTCCACCTCTTGTGACAGTTTCCCACCATCGCATTCATGTGACCGTGGCTGCTCTAACATTTGGGCATCGCTACACGCGATCTCCTCTTGCCCCACTTCAGGTGGACCGGGCAAGAGACCCGAATCTATAAATGGAAAAGTGAACAGCTCTTCAGAGTGTCTAAGGGTGGGATCAGTTGTCTCCGGGCACTCGTCATCTTGGGAGGAAGGAGGATCAGGGTGAAGAATATGCGGCCCAGACTCATGGCTACTGAGATTTGACCATGTGGAAGACAGAGAGGTGGTGGTGGTGGTGGCTAAGTGACTGAAAGCATTATCCGCTATCCAACCAACAACCTTTTGACACTGCTCTGGGTTCAATAGTGGTGTGCTGCGGTCCCCTAGGAATTGAGACAGGAAGGTTGGGCGAGAAGATGTGGGTGTTTGTTATGGCACAATTTCAGCTTGCCCACGGCCTTGTCCTCAGTCTCTGCATGCATCATCACCATCACGTCCAGTTCCCCATCCCTTGCCACGTGCCTTGCCCATTCTAAATGGAGGACAGTGTCTTCCACGCTCACTACAAATGACTGAGTTTGGAGTGAACTTATATGTGATCCGTATGACGGAGAAAACAGGGTTTTAAATACCTGGCCTGTAGGTAACTAGGTTGAACAGCAAACTGGTGTCAAAAACTTCGCTGACACAGTGAAAAAAAATTGGAATGGAGGCCAAAAATGGCAGTATTTTCTGACAGCGTATATGTGATTCGTTTGACGGAGAAAACAGAGTTTTGAATAGCTGGATTTCTAGCACTGTAATATGGAAAGGACCTGGCTGTATTTTGCACTGCCAAGAAGCAAATGGCACAGAAAAACGGTGTTCTTTGGATTGCTTTTTAAGCAAATAATGAGGATTAAGATCCAAAAAACAGTATTCCTGGCCCCTGAGACCTGGGCCTTTGTATAGAAATATCTAACAGCAGCAGAAGGCAGAATTGGAATGGAGCCTCATGCGCTATATGCACTACATTCTGCTATATATGCTGCTTGCCTATATACCCTGCCAAAAGTTTGGACACACCTTCTCATTTAAAGATTTTTCTGTATTTTCTTGACCATGAAAATTGTACATTCACACTGAAGGCATCAAAACTATGAATTAACACATGTGGAATTATATACTTAACAAAAAAGTGTGAAACAACTGAAAAAATGTCTTATATTCTAGGTTCTTCAAAGAAGCCACCTTCTGCTTTGATGACTGCTTTGCAGACTCTTGGCATTCTCTTGATGAGCTTCAAGAGGTAGTCACCGGAAATGGTTTTCACTTCACAGGTGTGCCCTGTCAGGTTTAATAAGTGGGATTTCTTGTCTTATAAATGGGGTTGGGACCATCAGTTGTGCTGTGCAGAAGTCTGGTGGATACACAGCTGATAGTCCTACTGAATAGACGGTTAGAATTTGTATTATGGCAAGAAAAAAGCAGCTAAGTAAAGAAAAACAAGTGGCCATCATTACTTTAAGAAATGAAGGTCAGTCAGTCCGAAAAATTTGGAAAACTTTGAAAGTGTGTCCAAGTACAGTTGCAAAAACCATCAAGCGCTACAAAGAAACTGGCTCACATGAGGACCGCCCCAGGAAAGGAAGACCAAGAGTCACTTCTGCTTCTGAGGATAAGTTTATCCGAGTCACCAGCCTCAGAAATCGCAGGTTAACAGCAGCTCAGATTAGAGACTAGGTCAATGCCACACAGAGTTCTAGCAGCAGACACATCTCTTCAACGACTGTTAAGAGGAGACTTTGTGCAGCAGGCCTTCATGGTAAAATAGCTGCTAGAAAACCACTGCTAAGGACAGGCAACAAGCAGAAGAGACTTGTTTGGGCTAAAGAACACAAGGAATGGACATTAGACCAGTGGAAATCTGTGCTTTGCTCTGATGAGTCCAAATTTGAGATCTTTGATTACAACCACCGTGTCTTTGTGCGACACAGAAAAGGTGAATGCCTGGTTCCCGCCGTGAAGCATGGAGGATGAGGTGTGATGGTGTGGGGGTGCTTTGCTTGTGACACTGTTGAGGATTTATTCAAAATTGAAGGCATACTGTACCAGCATGGCTACCACAGCATCTTGCAGCGGCATGCTATTCCATTCGGTTTGCGTTTAGTTGGACCATCATTTATTTTTCAACAGGACAATGACCCCAAACACACATCCAGGCTGTTTAAGGGCTTTTTGACCAAGAAGGAGAGTGATGGGGTGTTACGCCAGATGACCAGGCCTCCACAGTCACCAGACCGGAACCTAATCGAGATGGTTTGGGGTGAGCTGGACAGCAGAGTAAAGGCAAAAGGGCCAACAAGTGCTAAGCATCTCTGGGATCTCCTTCAAGATTGTTGGAACACTTTTTCCGGTGACTACCTGTTGAAGCTCATCAAGAGAATGCAAAGAGTTTGCAAAGCAGTCATCAAAGCAAAAGGTGGCTACTTTGAAGAACCTAGAATATAAGACATATTTTCAGTTGTTTCACACTTTTTTGTTAAGTATATAATTCCACATGTGTTAATTCATATTTTTGATGCCTTCAGAGTGAATATGTAGTGAGCTGGCAGGCTCTGGCTGTTCTGTGATAATTGATATAGAGCCTGTTACAGAAGTGATTACACAGGATGATGTTGCCACCTTGTGGCCAGAGGTTGCACCTGCGTAGGGTGTGATGACAGAGAAAAAGACTGAGCCTCCTGTGTCCCGCCCTAGAGAGTCACGTGACCAAAGTGGGAAGCAGGAAAAAGCGCGCGAAGAGTCTGCTGTGGTCTGTAAAAAGAGCCAGGACGGTGTGCAGGCCCTCGTGTGTGGTGCAGGAGAGACTCTCAACGTGATTTCTTCTATCTGACACCATATCCTTGGAGCCTTCCCCAGCTTCTGCACTGCTGAAGGATTCAGCTGTTACACTCCCTGCTACTGGAGTGTGGACTACATAAGGGGACCCATCAGAGCTTCTATCCGGATCAGAGAGACTGTAAGCGGGACCTCTGGCGAGAGGCCGAAGTATCCCTTCCTTTCTTTCCGCGAATTCTGCTGTTCCTGTTTTTTTTTTTCCAGCTGGGACGCCTTCCTGCAAAGACAGACAGGCCTGCGACGGGGGACACATCCTTCTGGAGTAAAGGACTGATAACGTGTGAGTAGGGACAGTGAGGGTCAGCTTATCAGTACATGTTATTACTGTGCATATTTACGTTTGTCATTTATTGTTTTTCTTTGCTGTGTTAAAAATGTATACGAGTAAAGATACGATTATCAAGATAGAGTCTGTGTGTGGGGATCTTGCTGGGCCAGATCATAGATACCAATGCGCGGCCTTGCCCGCGGTCACTTCATCTGGCGTAGTCGGCAGGATCTGTGACCAACAGGATTCCCACCCAGGCCATGTGTACAGTCAGAAAGCCCCGCCGGTGTCTATTGTGAATCAGGTCAGGAAATTTGGCGGACGAAACTACCCTGTACCAGAGTGGACGGAACAAGTCCGGATACTGGGGGAAATTTATAATATTGACCCTAAGACCTTGGCAGAAATGGCGGTACTGACGCTAGAGGGGGAGGCATGGACGACAGTCAGACTGGAGACGGTCAGGGGCCAGCGTACAGTAGATGATTTGGTGCGGGTGCTGGAGAACACCTATGGGCCGACCACATACCAGGGAACACTGCGACACATGTTCTTTAGACGGACGCAGCTTGAATGGGAGGATATTCCCCAATATGCGAACGCCCTTCAGGTACTCCTTGAACAAACCTATGGAAAAGGGGAGCAACTAGCTGGTATGGCTTCTCATGACCTGGTACTGAGAGACCAATTTGTAATAGGACTGAGAGACCAGTATCTTAACCGCACATTACAGGACTTGATCCGGATGATGCCGGCTCTTACTTTTGCTGAAGTCAAACAGGAAGTCATAGAACGTTCAAGGGGACCCGTCATGGATGTGTGGATTCCAGGTGCTGCGTGCAGATCCATATCTGACATTAAAAATCCGAACAGTGACACGGAAGACCTGAAACAGATGGTGGCAGACTTACAGAGACAGATATTACAGTTAACATTAGACCGACAGGGAGACCAGCGAAGACAGGCTAGTCGTCCCGTGGGACAGTGTTGGTCATGCGGTGATCCTCGCCATAGGGCAAATCATTGTCCTCAACACTCCCCTCCGCAACAACCTCCGTCGCACCAACGAACAAACCCTCAGTCACCCCAGCGAAGGGAATTTCGATCAGACCAGCGAATGGAACCCCAGCCATATCCACAAGCAGAGCTACCACGCCGGGCCTCACCACAATGGCCGCTGTTAAACTAGACACCCCTGCAGCTGAGGCTCGCGCAGCAGGGGAGGCCAAGGAGAGGGGTGTGGAAAAACAGAGCCGATGGCGGAGTGCTCTTGCCGCGAATAGCCCGACACTTGAAGTTGTCCTGGAAGGAATTGCCGTACAGGGACTGATGGACACCGGGTCACAAGTGACCACGATCTCTGAGCAGTTTTACGAAAATTACCTCAAACCAAGAACTGCTCGTGACCCAGACACCTCCATTAAGATTATTGCAGCTAATAATCTACCCATTCCAGTGACCGGAGTTGCTTGGATGGACACCAAGGCCTGCGGACAGGACTTAGGAAAACGAGGGATCGTCATCGTCAAGAAAGGTCTCGGCTCCGAGTCCCCAGTGATAGTTGGAATGAACATCTTGAAGGACCTGGATCTTATGCTGTTGACAAGAAAAGGACCCAAATACTGGCAGAAAGTCACCAAACATAAGCCGACTCATCTGGCGTTCCAGGGCGTAATCCGGACCGTTGGACTTCAACAGATGGCAGAGGAACAACTACCCCTAACCGCCATTACGGTGCCACGCCGTACCCGGATTACTTTGCCCGCTGAAAAAGAGACAGTCATTTCCTTACCCCTTAACACCCACCGACAACTTGAGGGGGTTAAAGTGTTGATCGAGCCGAGGACCCCTAGTGGGGGTAAGCTAAACCCACTAGTTGCTCGCACTCTAGCCGTCGTGAGGAACGGGAGAGTCTCTGTCAGGCTAAACAACACCGCAGACGTAGGCCTAGCCCTTGAAGCCGGCACTCAACTTGCCCGGGTATATGCTCTACCCACGGAAGTGAATCCCATTGGGCCCCTAGAATTCACCCCGTCTACAGAAGGCGACTGGACGGTAACCGTCTCAGCCATAAACGCTCAAGTAGACGATGAAGACATTGGGCGAAAACTACGGGAAAAAGTGCAGCTAGACACGTCTCAGTACACCAAACAAGAAGTGTCTCAAGTGGAGGAACTCCTGCGGGAACACCAAGACTCCTTTGCAAAGCATGACACAGACTTTGGGTGTACCACCAGTATCCAGCACAAGATACCCACGGGCGATACCCCCCCTATCCGCGAGAGGTACCGGCAGATACCACCTCAGCAATACCAGGAGATGAAAAGCCTGTTAGAATCTATGCTATACGCCGGAGTGGTACGTGAAAGCCAGAGCCCGTGGGCTGCACCCGTGGTGATAGTCAAAAAGAAAGATGGTTCCCTAAGGTTTTGCGTGGACTACCGTAGGCTGAACGCTTGCACTATCCGGGACTCATATCCACTTCCTCGGATCGAAGAGTCACTGACCGCCCTGAAGAAGGCCAAATATTTTTCGTCCTTAGACCTGGCCAGTAGATATTGGCAGGTTCCAATGAGTGAGAAGGACAGGGAAAAGACCGCCTTCATCCTTCCCATGGGCCTGTATGAGTTCGACCGGATGCCGTTCGGCTTGAATAACGCACCGGGGACCTTTCAGAGACTAATGGAACGCTGTCTGGGGGACTTCAACTTTGAGTTTACGCTGATATACCTTGACGACATTGTGGTATACTCCGTCACCTTTGAAGATCATCTTCACAAGCTTGGCCAAGTGTTCCAGCGCTTGAGGCGACACGGCTTGAAGTTGAAGCCCAGCAAGTGCCGTCTGTTCCAGCAGGAAATCGACTACTTGGGTCACCGGATCTCGGCCGAAGGCGTCCAGCGCTCTCCGGAGAGGATAGCAGCCGTTCAAGAGTGGCCGCAGCCAACTACCATCAAAGAAGTCCGGGCTTTTCTGGGGCTAGCAGGCTACTACCGTCGGTTTGTCAAGGACTTTGCTCGGCTTGCTGAACCACTGCATGAGGTTCTCCGAGGGACCGCGAACAGCCCCAGAGGACGACGCATCAGTTGGGGGCCTGACCGAGAAAAATCCTTTCAGGCACTTAAGGCTGCTCTAACATCACCCCCTGTTCTGGCATATGCAGACTACACATTACCGTTTCAGTTGCACACCGACGCCAGCCTTCAAGGTCTAGGGGCGGTCCTCTCTCAAGTTCAAGATAATAAAGAACGCGTGATAGCCTATGCCAGTAGGTCTCTCCGTGACACCAAAAAGAATCCCGTCAACTACAGCTCCTTCCGCTTGGAACTCTTGGCTCTGACTTGGGCTATGACGGAGAAATTTGCCGGCTATCTGACAGGAGCGGAGGTGCTGGTCATGACGGCCAACAATCCTCTTGCCCACCTAGTGAATGCCAAACTAGGGGCAATGGAACAGCGCTGGATGGCCAGGCTCTCTAGATTCCAGTATAAAATTAAATACAGAGCGGGGAACGAGAATCAGAATGCTGACAGCCTGTCTAGAGTGACATCATCCCCGCCAGTGGGGGACCGGGATGAAAAGTTGGAGGAAGATGAGTTGCCTGACTTTGCCCGGCTCGCAAAGCAAATAGAAGATAGCCGCCAGTATGCGGTAGGAGGGATTGAAGCCGTAGTGGGATCTCCCCTGTCCCAGCAAGAATGGGCCAAGCTTCAAGATCGAGATCCCGAGCACGTCTTACTGAAACAGTATGTGAATAAACAAGAGAAACCACCCTTCGAAGTGAGAGCCCGACTATCGACCGGAGCCTTGGCTCTGCTTGCCCAGTGGGATCGGCTGATCGTGAAAGATGGAGTCCTGTGTCGCAGGGCCCTTTTATCCCATATGCTGGAGGAGTGTTTGCAGATTGTCGTCCCGGTGCAGTTGGCCCATGAGATGGTGGGCGAAGCTCACAGGAGGAACGGCCACTTCGGCATAGACAAGACCCTCCGGTGGACCCAGCAGTTCATTTTTTGTCCGGGGCTCCGTAAGTTGGTTGAAAACGTCTGTCAAGCATGCCGTACCTGTGAATTCCACAAGTTCGCGGAGCAGCGTGCCCCCGTCCAGACTATTAAGACGTCGAGGCCCCTCGAGCTGTTGATGGTGGACTATCTGTTGATCGGAACGGCGAATAGTGGCTACCAGTACTGTCTGGTGATGGTGGACCACTTCACGAAATTCGCTGTCGCTGTTGCTACCAAGGATCAGACTGCTGAATCAGCTGCACAGGCTATCTGTCAGCAATTCGTTCGGGTCTACGGGTGTCCGGAGCGGCTACACTCTGATCAGGGGGCTTGTTTCGAAGGGCGAGTCATTGAAGAACTCCAACGGATGTATGGAATCAAGAAGTCCAGGACCACCCCTTACCATCCACAAGGGAATGGCGCGTGTGAACGCTTTAACCGGACCCTCTTACAACTGATCCGGACTTTGGCTGAAGACAAAAAGCCCGACTGGCCTCGATTCCTCCCGGAACTGCTGTGGCCTATAATAATCAGGTCCATTCCGTCACTGGATACACCCCATATACCCTTCTCTTTGGCCGTCCAGGCAAAGACATCCATGAGTTGCAACTGTGTAGCTCCGAAGAAGATACCTGTGGTACCTATCCTTCCTGGCTACAAACACACCGCCAGTGAATGGAGACTGTCTAAGGGCTAGTAGGCCGACAAATTCAGGATCAAGTGCACGCTGACCCACTTCCGGTACAAGAAGACTCACTGAATGTAGGTCAACTGGTCCTAGTCCGAATAAAGAAGCCACAAGGGAAACTCCGGCCCAAGTGGGAGACCGAAGTCTATTGAGTAATTGGACAGCCGTACCCCGGTGGCCCCGTCTATCGAGTGCAGGGCGAAGACAGCGGCAGCATCCGAACTTTGCACCGTAATATGTTGCGCCCCTGCCGTTCCCAGCCTGACTCCCCTACTGTGATACCTAGAGAGATGGATATCACTAATACTGTCGGAGACACTGACCCCGGGGATGTAGAGACTGAATGCATGCCTACCCCTGTCCGTCCGACTGACGCACTTGAACCGATTACCTCCTCTACTGACATGTCGACTGGGAAAGAGAGTGGGGTGACTGATAGGAGAGAGGGGATCCAACCCGTTAGGCGGACAACGAGGACCACTGCAGGGGTACCTCCAGGACAGTCCTACAGAGACCAATATGTGTGGCCCTCTTCCCAGCCGCCCCCTGTCACATCCACAGCCATCGCCGCCCTGGAGCCGGTCGTTGGCAGGGACTGCCAACCTTTGAGTGGGGGGGCGTGTAGTGAGCAGGCAGGCTCTGGCTGTACTGTGATAATTGATATAGAGCCTGTTACAGAAGTGATTACACAGGATGATATTGCCACCTTGTGGCCAGAGGTTGCACCTGCGCAGGGTGTGATGACAGAGAAAAAGGCTGAGCCTCCTGTGTCCCGCCCTAGAGAGTCACGTGACCAAAGTGGGAAGCAGGAAAAAGCGCGCGAAGAGTCTGCTGTGGTCTGTAAAAAGAGCCAGGACGGTGTGCAGGCCCTCGTGTGTGGCGCAGGAGAGACTCTCAACGTGATTTCTTCTATCTGACACCATATCCTCGGAGCCTTCCCCAGCTTCTGCACTGTTGAAGGATTCAGCTGTTACACTCCCTGCTACTGGAGTGTGGACTACATAAGGGGACCCACCAGAGCTTCTGTCCGGATCAGAGAGACTGTAAGCGGGACCTCTGGCGAGAGGCCGAAGTATCCCTTCCTTTCTTTCCGCAAATTCTGCTGTTCCTGTTTTTTTTTTCCGGCTGGGACGCCTTCCTGCAAAGACAGACAGGCCTGCGACGGGGGACACATCCTTCTGGAGTAAAGGACTGGTAACGTGTGAGTAGGGACAGTGAGGGTCAGCTTATCAGTACACGTTATTACTGTGCATATTTACGTTTGTCATTTATTGTTTTTCTTTGCTGTGTTAAAAATGTATACGAGTAAAGATACGGTTATCAAGATAGAGTCTGTGTGTGGGGATCTTGCTGGGCCAGATCATAGATACCAATGCGCGGCCTTGCCCGCGGTCACTTCAAATGTACAATTTTCATAGTCATGAAAATACAGAAAAATCTTTAAATGAGATGGTGTGTCAAAACTTTTGGTCTGTACTGTATATTGATCCTGTGATTTTTTTTATATCCACATCTTTTACTTTTGATGTTGAAACTTCGATATTATGGAGTGTAGAGATATATATATGGAATATTATTTGCTTATTTTTATCAATAAACAAAATGCAAAGTGAATGAACAAAAGTACAATCTAAATCAACTCAATATTTGGTATGACCCCTCTTATCCTTCAAAACAGCTTCAATTCTTCTAGGTGTACTCACGAAAGTCAAGGATTTTGTTATAGTCAGGTTTAGGAATAACCAATTATACTAAACAGATGATAATGATCATTATTTTAATATATAGACTGAAGCACAGTCATTAAACAGAAAGAGTTGTGTAAGAGGATTAAAACTAGGTGAGGAACAGACAAACTTTGCTACATAGGTGAGGTTGTGTAAGGCAGTCTCATGTTACAGGTCATACACCATGGCAAGAGTACATCAGCAAGGTCTCTCCAAGGCAAAAATATCAGAGCATATTGGGATTTAAAGATGTTCTGTTCACACATCATTCTTATTTACTTTTGTAATTGTAAGATGTCCAAAAATGCTGTTAGCTCAGAACTGGCAGCTTTCACTGGAACACAGCTACATCCATGTAATGTTTAGAGAAGTCTTTTCAGAAGTAGGCATCCAAAAGCCATAGCTTTGATATGTAAACAAGGCCAAGCGACTCAATTATGCACAAAAACATAGGAACTGGGGTTCAGAAAAATGGCAGCAGGTGCTCCTAATGATATATATATATATATATATATATATGACTGTAACAAAAGGCAGTTTATTTTCTAATGGGCTGGAAAGAGGTACAATAATGAGCGTCTGCAGGCAACAGTGAAGCATTGTGGAGATTCCTTGCAACTTTGGGGATGTATTTCAGCAAATGGAATTGGGGGTTTGTTGACGCTTAATGGAGTCCTCAATGCTGAGAAATACACTCAGATACTAATCTATCCTGCAATTCCTTCACAGAGTTATCTGATTGGTAAATTAATTTTGCAGCAGGACAACAACTCCAAATTTACAGCCAATGTCATTATGAGCTATTTTCAGCATGAAGAAGAACAAACAGTCCTGGAAGTGCTGATTTTGCTCCCACAGAGCTCTGATCTAAACATCATAAAGTCTTCTAGGATTAAACGAAGAGACAGAAGGATTTTTGGAAGTTTTTATCCAGAGACTATCTGTGGTTAGTTCTCTAAGATGTTTAGAACAACCTACCTGTCAAATTCCTTAAAAAACAAATAAATAGCCACCATATTTTTAAGAGTGCTCTATAAACACATCTCTTTAGACAGGCCTATCACTTCACTTCACTAATCTAACTCTTCCCAGTTCCCCCTTTTTACATTTTCCTCAGAATTTAGTTCCTCCTATTCATTTGTCTCCACATCTTCCTTGCACCCAATAGCAGATAATGGCTGAAGATCGGCTCATGCAGCTTTATTTGAAACCCCTGTTTATTATAATGATGGCTAGATCATGCGTGACAAGCACTTTTTACCTATTGTGTCGCCCCCATTTAATTATAGATTGAAGGATAGCGATTAGGGCCCTCACTCCTCTTGTAACTGTTGGGTTATGTGTTACTCTCTAATGTCTTTATTGTCTGTACATGTGTAATGTACCAGAGTAGTAGGGACAGGAGGCACTATTAGGCCCAGACGTAGGTGCCGAGCGGTGGTATGACTCTACTGCTGTGTTGTGCAGTTAGGGGTGTCACGGTGCTCCTGCCTGGTTCCTGGCACTCCAGACCTGTTCACATGGTACATCTAGCAGATTTAGAGGTAGGTAGGAAGAAGGCCGACCAGACTTTGTATGAACAGTTCAAATGATTTACTGCATCACAGATAAAGGAATCACAGCATCTCCAGCATTTAGCTGCAGTACTGGTTTTCCATACAGGATGGCAATGGGACTGATATTCTGATATGGTAAAAGGTTTGGACTTGCTGCGATGGACTCTAAAAAGATTGTCTGGTAAGGTACTTAATCCTAGCAGCCCTTGTACCTTACACCTCACCTCTAGTCAGGCTTGACTCTAACTGCCAACTGCCAACTCCCCCTGGTCACCATAGTGACCAGACTATAGAGGATTTAGATCAGACGTCCTCCAATACAGTCCATTG
This sequence comes from Phyllobates terribilis, assembly GCF_046119375.1. Lineage (NCBI taxonomy): Eukaryota > Metazoa > Chordata > Amphibia > Anura > Dendrobatidae > Phyllobates > Phyllobates terribilis. The sequence continues at coordinate 292,658,700 of NW_027362761.1, forward strand.
CTGTCCCTTATACTGCCACCTGCTGGTCTCCAGTGGTATTACAGAGCAACGATTTCCATCTAATTTAATATAATTACACCAGGCAAAACATCAAAGCATGACTTATTCCACAGGCTCATAAGAATGCAGAAATGTTTGTAATGGCCCCTTTTGGGTCATTACACATGTTCCCACTTAATTGTAAAGTGCTGCTGAATACTTTGGCGCTACATAAATTAAATTAAAATACCTAGAAGAAATGATGCTTTGATACTGTTTTGAAGGCAATGGGTGGCCACACCAAATATTGACTTAGATTTCTCTTTTATTAACTCACTTTGCATCTTATTAACTGCCAAAAATAAAAAAGTTTAATGTAAAAAATAAATGATTAACACTTCTACAATTTTTAAACTATTCTTATCTTACATATTCTGTGAAAATATTGAAAGATTTTCATTTCTCCTTTTTTTCAGCACAGCAAATATAAGTTTTCACAATTAAAATACTTTTTCTGATTTTCATTTACACATTTGTTATAAAACAAAGAAAATAGTTTCTCTTTTAGAATTATGCTATTATTGTCATCAAGGATTTGAATCCTGAGAGGGAAAAAAAAGGCTAAAACCATAATTTAAGGTGCCGCACCCTGTTAAGCCATTTTGAGTATGGATGAAACTTGTTATGGACACATCCCTTAAGGCAAAAGAACTATCAAGGGTTTAACCTGCCACTCATACACAACTCTGAGAACCAGCAAGTGGACTCAAAGAAACAATCATCTTGTTCATTTCTAATTATTCCTGCTGAAACAAGTCTAAGAAACTGACTGACATTGACTCCTCCCAAGCAGCACTAATTATCTTCTTAATACAAGAAATGTATATATAGCACTTGAGCAATCTGTATTTGAGCTAAAGGCATTTAAATTGCTGGGAAGGTTTTGTAAGTAATCTAAGAAGATGACAACATTTATCCACCCAATACAATTTACTTGTCGAGAAAAAAAAATATCACATACGTTCCATTTCTGTTTCAAAATAAAACAGCAACTTTAGATGGATAATGAGAAAGATATATAATGTTAAATAGAGAACTAATAAATCAAATATAATGAATATATGGTCAATTCATTACTTTTTAATAATCTTAAGAATCTTTTTTTTTTAATTGTGCAAAGCTTGAAAACAATTAATGAGGAATTTTCATACATTACACCAAATTATGACATTTTCAGAACTTCTTGAATTTGAAAGAATCTCTTGAGAATCACTGTTTATTAAAGCTAGGTAAGAAGCCAAGTTGGTGACGTTAATACTTTTTTCATCTCATCAAATATGTTTTCACCCAACAATATTTTACCTTAAAAGGCAATATCCATTTTTGCCTGATGAATTTGGATAACAATGTTCCTCTATTACAAAATACCAGATAAATAATTGTGATACAAAAATACTACTGTTTTCACAACGTTGCTAAACAAGATAGAAATAATGAAGCCAAGTTTTAATTAATATTAAAATTGTACTACATGTTTTCCCCTTTGTATTTATTTTAAACAAAGAAAAAAGTCCAAACATTGTAAACTCAATTCTTATACCAAGAATTTTATTACAAACATTAGCTTAAAAAAATTTCAAAGATACACAAAAATAAGTTTTTATATTGCTAAGAAAATAAATTATCTTGAAGTAAATTCCTGTAAAAAAAGTTATGTGATTAGTATTTTTTTATGCAAATTGCCTCTTCAGAGAGGAAGAGGACTTGAACTCTATAGCGCCACCTACTGGAAGCAGAAATCCTACAAATCACTATCGACCCTTTAACGAGTCATGCAATATGACTTAGCATAAAAGCAAAATCAGAATCTTATATATTTTTTTCTTTTTTCTGTGTCCTAACATCAGACAGTTTCACAATTTCATACAACTATTTATATTATTTTCCAAAACTTACTTAAATTGAAAAACATTTATTATTTCTTTTCCAATGAAAGGTGATAAAAGTATGATCGTTCGCAACCAAACAACTGCGACCCTTACCAAGGAGAGTGGAGATCCAAAATTTCTCTGTGTGAATGGAGTGATAGTGTGCATTATAGATGTGCGGATCATTTAAAATTCGCATTTGCCGACTTTGTCAAATTTTCCTACAAAATTCGAGTTGCTTCAAATAAAATCATGGTGAAGCGCAATACTGGAAAGCTTTCAAAAGCTAGGAAAATACATGTAAAACACTCTTACTTTTTGTATCTAGAGAGAGATTCAAGAATAATACAGTTTGCTTCAATAAGATCTGTATAATGCACTAGGGATGAATCTAAGGATGTAATTCGACTCTGCCGTACAAACTTCCAGTCTTGTGCCCGACTGCTTCACTGGGAAATGGTGATCTTTGATGACCTAGCTACTGGCCACCACTATACAAGGTATGATAATCAGCTCAATAAACTGGGATTTGATGTCATAGCTGGAGACCAGCTCATTTCTATGGTTTTGCTTTAGTTCCTTGTACTTCGTACATATAGGGGTGTGCCCCCCTTTTTGTGCTGTACATCTTACCTATATAGCTTTCCGCAGACAGGTGTAAAACATTCAGAAATAGGTCTGCCCCTGTCTATTTTGAGGTCTGCGGACACATAGCGAGGTGAAATACTAGACTTATGGACTATCCTGATTGGGTACACCTTGTAAGGCTATGTGCCCACGATGCAGAAATGCTCAGGATTTTTTCCTGAGCGTTTCTGCATCTCCCTGGCAGAAAAAAAAGCATGCGGATTGTACATGCGTTTTCCTGCCAGGGACATGCGTAAATGAAGCGTTCTTCACATGCATTTCCTCATGCGGGTTGACAAGCGCTTTCCAAGCGATTTTAGCATCACTTGGAAAGTGCTTGACAACTCGGTCACACTATATAAATCCATGCAAACGGCATGGATTTATATAGTGTGACCCGAGAGAATGTCAAAAAATAAAAAATAAACCTATACTTACCTTCCGATGGCCCCTGAGACTTGCTGCGCTCCTATGCTGGCTGCCGGCAGATCGCGGTACGCTGTACTGAAGGACCTGCCGTCACATGACTGTGACGTCACCGCAGGTCCTTCAGTCTTGCGCGATCTGCAGGCAAGCACAGGGAAGGAGACCTGGGGCTGTCGTAAGATGAATATAATCTTTATTTTTTATTTTATTCTTTTTTTTACAGCTTTTAATGGTACCTGGGTGTGGAGGAGAGTCTCCTGTCCTCCACACCCTGGTACCATCCGCACATTAGAACGCGCCAATTACGCAAGTACAGATGCAGTCTTGCGGAATTGGCGCGTTCTAATGCAAGTCAATGGCGGCAAAAACGCAGCACTTCCGCAAAATAATTGGTAGTGCTGCGTTTTTTTCCGCAATGATATTCCGCAGCGGAAATTTCCACAGCATGTGCACAGCACATGCAGATTATCATTGGTGAACATGGCAGGCCTTCTACCATGCATTTTTTAAGCGTTTCTGCAGCGTTTTTGCCGCTGAGGAAATGCTTAAAAAACGCATCGTGGGAACACAGCCTCACAGTGGGATGGCTTTTATGCTTTTTTGATCTAGATAGTGTCAACTAAGTACTATATGTTATTTACATGTATTACTTTTATTTATTTACTTATTTATTTACTTACTTCAGGATATATGATTTGGACCTACACACTGCACTTATACTAACAGGAGTGCTGGACTATGATTTTTGTTTTGCTTTAGTTTCTTGTGCTTGGTATATTTGGGAGGGGTCATTCCCCTATGGGCTGTGAACCTTTTCTATTTAGCTTTCCACAGGTAGGTTCAGACCACAGCCAGACTCAGGTTCTGCGCTCCCCCTATATTAAGGGTTGCTGGAACATAGTAAGGTGAGATACTGGAGTTAGGGGCCACCCTAGTTGGGTACAACTTGTAGCGGTGGGATGACTTTTATGCTCTTTTGATCAAAATAGTATTAACTAAGTGCCGTATATTTTTTACATGTATTACTATTAATGATTTCCATGTAAAAAGAAAATAAGGTTGCACTCACCGTTCCTTTAAAAGATAAAAGAAAAAAGAAAAAAATCGGCACCAAAAATCTTAAAAGCACTGGCAAATAATTACCTGCCATACAGTATATAGCAAAACCGGTTCTCCGGGATCTCAGGTGCAAACCTGGAGAAAACAGTTGCCAGACAAGTCCATGTAAAAAGAAAAAAAGGGTTGCACTCACCGTTCCTTTAAAAGTCCTTTATTGCATTGCAGCTAAAAACATGCAGGCAGGGGAAAGAAGTGGATCAAAGTTGGACGACGGCCATTTCGCACCTCCTAAGGACCCGTTGAAGCGCAGGAGGCGCAAAACAGTCGTCGTCCGAGTTTGATCCACTTCATTCTCCTGCCTGCATGTTTTTACCTGCAGTGCAATAAAGGACTTTTAAAGGAACGGTGAGTGCAACCTTTTTTTTCTTTTTACATGGACTTGTCTGGCAACTGTTTTCTCCAGGTTTGCACCGGAGATCCCGGAGAACCGGTTTTGCTATATACTGTATGGCAGGTAATTATTTGCCAGTGCTTTTAAGATTTTTGGTGCCGATTTTTTTCTTTTTTCTGCTCTAGGGATATCATTTATTTATTTTTTGCAGAGTATCTATTTTTTGTTTTTATGTTAGATTTTATGTTGGAATGCTGGCCCATGGTTTTGGTTTTTAATGTATTTTCTCTCTGTGTATCGTTCATGTACATGATGAATCAGACAAAAACATGACACCACCCAAAGTAAATCAATGGCATCAGTCAGATAATCTTTGTTTCACGGGGAAATGTGTCCTGGAAAACACTACAGCACACACTAATCATGGCCAATTTGCAAACAATGGACTCAATGCAGTTGCAAAATTCTATACTATACGTATGATATTCATATTTTCATGGATCAGTTACAAAAATGAAAGCGTAATCTGTATTTAGACTACATTTTTATATTTTACTGGGGACATAAAAAAACAATTTTTTTGAATGTCAAAAATAGACTTATTATGGGCCACATAAGAATGTGATAATAGCATATAGGGAACACCATGCAAATAAAAAACAGACAATTTGGACTAGACAGTTTTTTGGGGGATTATTTAAAGTCAACCTAATGCACAGATTGCATAAACTCAGTCTTTACAATACACCGCATTCTAAATTATTATGCAAATGCTATTTTTCTTGGATTTTCCTAATTCTTAATTCATCAACTGTTAAAGTATAAATCAAATTTTGTTGGACAAACTTTTCAATGTTAACAGTATTTTTTCAAAACAAAAGAATGCACTGTTCCAAATTATTATGCACAGAGTTTCCAAACATTTTATAGGTTGTAAAGAGATGAAAATGGTCATTTGTTGAATTTACAGCATTAAGAGGTCACATTTACTGAAATCAAAAGCTTTTTCAATTAAAAGCATCTTAACAGGCCAAGTTACAAGTTAATATAGGACGACCTCTTCTTTGATATCAACTTCACAATTCTTGCATTCATTGAACTTGTGAGTTTTCTTTGCAGGATGTCAGAATAGCCTCCCAGAGCTGCTGTTTTGATGTGAACTACCTCTCACCCTCATAGATCTTTTGCTTGAGGATACTCCAAAGGTTCTCAGTAGGATTGAGGTCAGAGGAGGCTGGTGGCCACACCATGAGCTTCTCTCCTTTTATGCCCATAGCAGCCAATGACTCGGAGATATTCTTTGCAGCATGGAATGGTGCATTGCCATACATGAAAATGATTTTGCCATGAATGGCACAATTCTTCTTTTAGTACAATGGAAGAAAGTGGTCAATCATTTTCACACCTATAGGGCCCTAGCAGCTCTCTCCCTCTGATTCTGGCCCAAAACATGACGCCACCACCTTCTTGTTGACGCCGCAGCCTTGTTGGAACATGGTGACCGTCCACCAACCATCCACTACTCCATCCATATTGATCACTCAGGGTTGCAAGGCACTCATCAATAAGCAAGACTGTTTTAAAATAAATCTTCATTTTTGTCTGACCCTACTGCAATCATTTCTGCTTGTGATCACTGTTTAGGAGTGACCAAATAGTAGGTTTATGCACAATTGCAAGCCTCTGGAGCATTCTAAAACTTTAGGTTTGTAGGACTACACAGGAACCAGCAACTTCAAATATCTGTTTGTTGCTTTTTAATGATATTTTCGCAGCTGGTCTCTTAATATAATGAATTTGTCTGGCAGAAACCTTCCTCATTATGCCTTTATCTGCACAAATCCATCAGTGCTTTGTATCAGCCACAAATTTCTTCCTTCACAGTACGATGATCATGCTTAAGTTTTCATGAAACATCTAATGTTTTCTTACCTTGTCAAAGGCATTGCATTATTTGATTCTTTCATCAGCAGAGAGATTCTTTTTCTTTCGCACATTGCTTGAAATCTGTGGCCTGCCTAATATCCTTCTTAGGTAGTTTTCCTTTAAATGAGCTCACCTGGCAAACTAATTATCATAGGTGCTTGAGATTGATTGCAGAGATCCAAAGAGCGCTGAGGCTCAATACCATGCATGATTTTATTTGAAAAACAAAATATTAAACCTTTATGACACTTGAATCCAGTTTGCATAATAATTTGGAATGTGGCATAGAAAGTGTAGTGGCCCAGAAAGTGCACTTACAGCTGACAGTGTAATTTTGGGTTTACACTACCTGGTGGTGTTAAATGACTGCTGATTGGCTATTTGTTTTCCAATTGGTGGCCTGTTTAGAAAGGCAAACAGCATTTAGTATATGCACAGAGCAATCAGTAATAGATCTTTCCGTGCGTACAGATTGCTTTTGTTAGCACTTGTCCTGTTAACTCTTGAGAAGGAGGATCTTTTGAGCAAGTCAAAAGATTATTTACTTTATGAACAATTGTCAGTCAGTTTACACTGCATAATTATCAGCCAATTAATGTTCATGATCAGTGCCTGACTGGCCATTAGACAATTCTGTAAAATACCAATACCAGATGGGCTGGTCCGGCCATGGGCTGTATCGGCCAGGAAAACTTTTACAGTATCAGTGCCCTTTCGATGTTGATACTATTAACAGTTGTAACAGAACAAAGAGCTATTGGCTCTCTGCTCAGTGACTTAATCCAGAAGGCTGCTGGCTACTTCTGTCTAGTGGCCTTTTGGAGACCGGTGCTAGGCCAAGGACATCAGAAGATGCAATGACATCACTGCATTGTAGTGCCCATGCTGACCCACTGCGAAACAAGCTAGAAGAGGAGATGGAGACTGCACTGGATGGGGAACAAGGATTTAATTAGTATAATTTTTTTTCTTTTTTATTAATATTGTGCGGTCTGTCATGGAGCTGTGTTGGCATAATATAGAGTAATGTAATGTGAGGGTCATCATACTGTAAATGTTGAGCATCATACTGTATATAGGAAGGCTATGGGACACCATAATGTGTATATGAGCTATGGACCATTATACGTGTAAAGGGGGCTCTAGGGCATTTTACTGTGTACAGGGGGCTATGGTCCATTACACTGTGTATAGGGGCTATGGGACATATATCATACTGTATATAGGAGGCTGAGGGGGCATCATACTGTATATAGAAAGCTGTGTACTGGAAATTGCGCTGTGTATAGTGGGGCAATGTGGCATCATACTGTGTAAAGGTAGATGTGTGGCTCATATTGTGTATGGGGGTCTGTGGTGGCCATCATGAGGCAGTGTAGAAACATTATATGGATGAACGGAGGAACAGGAGCATTATTAATACAGGAAAGCACAAGTGGGAGCCATTTTTATTATATAAGAGGCATTATTATTATTATTGCTATTATTATAAAAAAGCACAGGAATGATTATTATTAAATGAGACACAAAGGGATTATTACTCTAAGGAGGCACAGAGGATCATTATTACTATGCAGAAGTACAGAGGGAACATTATTACTGTCTAGGAGCATAAAGTGGGCACTCTTTTTGTGTATGAAAAATTGCATTGAAAATAGTATAAGAAAATATTCAATCGTGAGACTGCAAGGAGTTGATTAGAAGAGTTTGTAAAAAAAAATGTAAAAAGTCCATACAAATAATAATATCAAAGTGTTTTAAATGCAATAATAATGTAAAATGTTAATTTAAAATATTGACCAAAGATTACATAAATCAGGTTTATATACCCCTAGCTTTGGTTACAAGACTAACACATTTTAGACTTATGTAAACCATTTCCAATGTTTTGGATCCCTCCCACTATTGAAGCTAACATTTGTAGGTCTCCTTTTTATTTGTTTTGAACCCCCAATCGTATAGTCATGTATTTCTCTGTACATTTAATGCAAATTTTACTGCTTCACGTAAAGGTATACTGTATGTATTAATATAAATAACCCATTCAGTGGTATAATACACCTAAGAATGAAGTTATTTTGATACTAATACTACAAATCAATGTTGACAGTTATCTTTTAACTTCCAGTTAAAAAGTAATTTCCATTCATTTTAAAGGCTAATGTTTCCTGAGTAAAATGCATTATTTATTCATAGACTTGTTGCTGAAAATGACATCTTAAATTACTGCATAATATTTAGTAATTGTACCCATTGTGTAAAATTATAAAGGTTTTTTTGGGCTTGTAAGCTCAGTCTACCTCTGTAAAATGTTAAAATAAACACAATTCATAGGCAGGGTAGTATATAGATCACCATGTGAGTATATATATATATGAACTATTATAAGCTCTATAAATACTACCAAATAGTGGACTTAATAAGCTCCATCGTCAGAAAAAGTATACAAAACAGAAAAAGAAAAAGACGAAACCAGAGCCTCAAAATATATAAAGATATTAAATTCATAAGTTTATTATAAATATGCATACAGCAAAAGAAGGGGGTTATGTGTGCAAAATATGCGAAGTATAAAATACCCCACCCCACATGGCACAACTTAACAACAGATCCTTAATTGCGCAATTGTAAAAAACGCAACATATCAATATTAATTAGTAATAGGCTAAATGAATGCACCTAGTGGTGCCTATTGCCCTCTGCTGCCTCCAATTCCAATCTCCAGTCATTCATAGTACGATAATAATGTACATACCAAAGGCTTCCAAGGGGTCACAGGGCAGTCAAGGGGAAAAAGAAGGGTCTGTCCAAGGAGTGCACACGTGGGGCAGGAAAAGGCTTTTCCTGCCCCACGTGTGCACTCCTTGGACAGACCCTTCTTTTTCCCCTTGACTGCCCTGTGACCCCTTGGAAGCCTTTGGTATGTACATTATTATCGTACTATGAATGACTGGAGATTGGAATTGGAGGCAGCAGAGGGCAATAGGCACCACTATGTGCATTCATTTAGCCTATTACTAATTAATATTGATATGTTGCGTTTTTTACAATTGCGCAATTAAGGATCTGTTGTTAAGTTGTGCCATGTGGGGTGGGGTATTTTATACTTCGCATATTTTGCACACATAACCCCCTTCTTTTGCTGTATGCATATTTATAATAAACTTATGAATTTAATATCTTTATATATTTTGAGGCTCTGGTTTCGTCTTTTTCTTTTTCTGTTTTGTAAAATGTTCCATGTAAAAAAAAAATCAAATCCTGTCACAACAGGTAAGAATTTCTTAAAGTGCAAATGTGAGGGCTATACCCACAAGCAAGTAGAAGAAAAAAAAAAGAAAATATCTAGTAGGGAAGAATATGGACAACTGCTATCAGTAAATTGTTTATAATCATAAACTAAATGCATGTTACTGAGATGATTGTTGCTCACTCTGACATATTATTTGGTTTAGGACACACAAAAAAGTATAGCTTTGATGACATAATGTAACCATTTGAAATCAATACCTTGTTTAGACACACCCCATGTAAAAACTAAAAAATATCCCCTGCTGACCTGTGGTATGTGACACCTGAATCCTACACTGGTTGTTATGAAACACTGCTTTTAAAATTTACTTGGGAGTTTTTGTAGGATATACCGTATACTCCAATAGTATCAGTATAGGTTACAGTTAGAGAAGATTGAATCTATTAGATGAGAATTGAATTTGAGTTACATTTTATGAAAATCACAGGTGCCGGTGAAGTCAAACAATTTGTTATTTGATTCACGTAAATTGCCCAAAAAATGTCTGTTGCATTTTTAACATAGCAGAAAATTGCATCAGCCACAAAATGCTAACATAATTGCAGGCATTACCATGCAGGCTCGTATCACATCATATGGTATATGTAAATTGCCTCTTCAGAGAGGAAGGCGATTTGAACTCTAGTGCCACCTATTAGAAGTAGCAATTCTAAAATTCAGTACCGACCCTTTAACAAGCCCTGGCATTTGACTTAGGATAAAAGCCAAACCAGAATCTCAATTTGCAGAACCGGTGATTCAGGGTATTGCCCCTCATCAGTGCAAAGTATGTGATCTAATTTTGCTGTGTGAGAGGCGTAAGACTAGGATCTAAGGGGTAACGTTTCTCCTTGTGGAGTGTGACAAGCCAGGCCTGGAATGTCAGAGATAGGAGACTTATACACCATGCATGCTCCTCTGGGAAATTAAATGTGCAAATTGCCTCTTCAGAGAGGAAGAGGACTAGAACTATGGGAAGTAGCAATCCTAAAAGTCAATATCGACCCTTTAACGAGTCTTGCCATATGACTTAGTATAAAAGCCAAAACAGAATCTTAATTTGCAGACACAGTGTTTCCGGGAAACATTGCCCCTTTGATCCCAGTCTTAAGCCTTTCACCTAACCAAATCAGATCTGATATTTTGCAGTGAAGAGAGGCAATACCCCGAAACACTGTTTCTGCAAATTGAGATTCTGGTTTGGCTTTTAAAGTTTCCTTTAAATAAACATCAGACAATTGGCATAACAAAATGTTCTGCATCCTTATATTTGCAAAAATAATAATGTTTCAAAATACTGAAACTTTTATGCATTAATTATATGTAGCAGTGAAAGGAAAACTCTTTGGTATCATAGAAACAAGAGACAACTAAAAATTTTCATTATCAGATTTGAATTCAGGAACTCAAAATCATTGAGAAATGGCTCATTTCGGAACTGAACCTGACAATATGAAAATATGTAGAACAGTGTAATTTAAGGTCTTTTTCCATAGTTGTTCAACATGGTGTTTGTTGCCCTTTTTTATCTAGTTTTTTATTCATTCCAAAGTGCCAAATGTTACATTCATCTACCAAAATGTGTCAAGCCTCCAACTTCTACTATGACATCTGTAATATAATCATTCTCTTTTATGTAAATGTTACCTACTCAGTTTGGCACCATGTTAGAAATTTGACATTTTACTCTCTAAACCCTTATGCATGTCCTTTAATAATTAATTTGGAGAAAATAGGGTTGATGCTCATCTAGTATTGAATACCCAATTCAAATAATATGTTCCATTATATCAAAATTCTCTGTTTTTCTCCTTGGACAGTTATTTACACAATTGCACACATTACACACATTTTTACTAGTTCATTAGTTGTACCAATCTTTTATCTGTAACTTTGAGAAATTTAGGTACCGGCGGTGACCACCGGAAGATCAATTGGGAAAAAAGCCCGGACTGGAGAAGAATAAAGAGGAGCCGATTGTAAGAAGGAAAAGCGGTCGATGGACAGGTATATAGAGGGCCAAGGGGAGGTGAGTATAAGAGTTTATTATTTTTAATCCCTCCCTGGTAGATTGAATTTGAACTGATCTTATTTTGTGTTAATTCACTCTCTTCTGTAACTTGAGCAAATTTGTCTGAATAAAGTTTCAGGAAATGTGCTCAACTGTACTAATAACCTCATGTTTTCTCAGGTCTAACCTAGAACTTTCATACTTTCTCGAAAGGGGTTCTTTATGATAAGGACATGTTTGAATAAAAATGAACTGTAATGTCAGAAAAAGCGCATTAGGAAACCCATTTACCTGATTTACTCTTTGTTTTTTTTTTCACTTTTGCCTCTTCTCTTTTCAGCAGCCACAAATTATAATTTTTTTTCATTAACATGGCGGTCCGAAGCTTTGTTCTATGTGTATTTGTATATTATATAATTTGCTTTATGATGCAAAGATAGAACAAAGTATTTAGTTTGTTGTTAATATTTTTTTCTGTTTACACGTCAGACGAAATAACCAGTTGAATGAATTTTCCAGGTTATTATGGTTGTATGGTTGTTTTTGTTTTTGTTTTAAATGTCTAAAATAAAATTTATTAAAAAATGTTGGTATTTTTTATGAGGGAACTTTTTATTTTTTATTACTTTTTCAGATTTTTAATATATGTTTGTATTTTTTGCACAATTTGTCCCACAAAAATCATAAAATATTTCTATGAAATGTTTTCTTCTTGTGCATTACCTACCACTTTTACTGGGGCATCCAGTTACAGGGGAAGGCAATCTCCTTCTGTGATCAGTGGAAAATTAGGACTAAAAATTTGCAATCCAGCACAATCAAACAATTAAAAATTCTTATTTTATTTCCATCTTATTTAAAATCATACATAAAAATGGAACTCGATACACATTTAGCTGTCTAATGCTTTCAAACTCACATGATTCCTTAAAGGGAATCTGCTACTAGGTTTCTGCTACACCATCTGAGAACAGCATGATGTAGGAGCAGAAACCCTCATTCCAACGATATATTACATACTAGTTTGCTGCAGTTTTGATAAAAGTACTGCTGCAGATTTAACAGTACTCTGAATGCTGAGCTCTGTATAACCCCATCCACACCACTAATTGACAGCTTTGTGTGCACACTGTGTATAGACATATAGCTGCCAATCAGTGGTGGGGGCAAGATTATACATAGCTCATGAATGTGGAGGACTACAGGTTTACTATTCTTCTAGTGATAATCTCCTGCTGTTAAAACAGGGATGTTATGAAAACTATAGCAAGCAGCCCTGTAAGTGACACATTGCTGGTATCAGGGTCTTTGTCTCTACATTATGCCGCTTTCAGATTAGGAGGCAAAAATCTGGTGACAGATTCCCATTAATCATAGTAATACTTCAGACTACATTCAAAGTAATTTACAGTATATTGTCTATCAGCCCAGGAAGTACATTACATTTCAAAACCCATCCCACCCCATTCACCCACTCCCCCATCTGGAAAGAAAATTACAAAGTAAATACAATTAATAAACAACAGAAAACTGTTAGAGTTAGAAAAGATATATTAAATAAGTGTGTTATTTTGAAATCTATTGGGGATCAGATATTCAATTTGAGATTCCAGTGTGCTTCCTGTACTAGTAAATGCCTGGCCCAAGCCTGCTACTGTGCTGCTGGATGATGTCTGGATATCAAACATTCCACATATGATGAATCTGCTGATACCACAGTGATATGTTCAAAGTAAACACCCTTTTTTTAAGTAGATACAAATTATGTAATGCTCACAGCATTGTTCACTTGATGATAGGTAAACTCTATGCAAAATATTGCAATTAATGTAAGATTTAATAGAATACATGGTTTCAGAATTCCATGAAAAAATCATAGCTCTCCTAATAAATTTACATAAATTGCATCTGTTGCCGCCGTATCTGTCGTCAACACTTGTATATAGACTTGGAGGTAACAAGTTACCCAAACTACTTTCTTTGTTACAAAATTATATCTTGTGGATAAAATTTCACATAGGACCTCGTCCTGATATAACATGGCTAAAGAACATCAATTTCAATCAGCACTCAAAGTACATGGTGCTCGTATCTAGAGTTGGCATCCTATTTCAAATTGCGAGAGAAGACCGGCACTCACTTGTAAACTTGCAGAATTAGTAGGCTTTAGTTTCATAGTCTTCAGAATACAAATGTAACATGTTTTGGCTTGAACATAAGACTTTTTCAAACAGAGTTCTCTGAGGACTTTTGTATACATTTGTGTTCTGAAGAATATGGAATAAAAGTCTACAAATTCTGTAAATTCTGCAAATTTACAAGTGAGTGCCAGTGTTTTCTTGCAATAACATGGGTAAAAGGGTGATAATATCTTCATAGTTGGTACTATATGGAGTAGAGAACATTATTAAACCTGACAGATATTTTATTAGAACTGTTAGTACCGTTGTGGGGGCCTAACTAATTGTATGCAGCAATGGCATGTCTCAAGCACCAGAGGCAATTATTGACAGCTAAGGGCTGTTCATACCACTCTACAGCATATGTTCTACCAGAAACTCCTTAATCAAAGCACTGCCAATATATATCACATAAACAAATTACTAAATCACTGAGTAATAGGTATAATTGATCAACACAAAACCTTCTTTTAGCTTCCATCAAACAACAAAGAAAATGAATGACTGAAAGAGACTTTGTTAGAAGTATAAAAGATAATATAGCACAAATTAAATTTTATATAAGCAATACAAATAGACAGATAAAATGTGAAGTTTACCTTTCTGCACATTTGTCAAGAAACAACATGTGCATGGATGTATCAAAGGCAGGTGGGGAATGAAATTGCAGGAAGGGAGGAACTGTCTCGATATGTGTTCCAAGGGCAGTCTGCCAGAGATAAACAGCTTAACACATGTCTTTGGGATCTATTGCTTCCTTCTGTGTTCAGAAGTTTGTTCCTTCTGCCTAAAAAGAGTTACTATGGAGAAAAACAAAATGTTAAACATGACCTGATGTGACTAAAAGGAAAAAAAAAATCTTCCCGTATAATTGTGATCTTAAGGAATCAGTTGTTAGTCAAATGTTGCCTGAAATATTCCATTTGCTGAATAAATTCTCAGTTCCAGTCCAGTAATTCAAAGGGCAAGAAAAGTATTAATCTTTTTTTACCAGATTTCATGTCTTATGTTAGTATAGGGTAATAATTTTAAGGGTTTGTGTACTGCAGGTCAACAGCCATTGACATGTATATGAACATTTATTTTTTATTTTTTCCTCCTTTGGTATTAAAGGAAAGTTGTGCCATCATATGCCAAATTGAAGAGGTATTCTTCCCTAAAACATTTCTTCCATTGGAAAATATTCTACTTTCTAGAGGCTTACTTTGGCAACACATTACGTGCCTATAACTCTAATATAGATTGCCGCAAAGACTCACTCTGTAGCGCTATAGCATGCAAACATGAATTATATGAAATTTGAATTGCATTACTGTTCTAGAAAATAGGAATAATTGAGAATACTTAGCACATAAATTGACCAATTCATGTATACCCAGTAGCGACAATAAGGTGATTCTCGGTGGTGGAAACCTATCTTATGTGAATCCTCTATTAAGCTAAAGCCTACATGTTAATGGGAAGGTAGGATCCTGTTATAATTAAAACCGCCTGAGGCTTAGGGGTGGAGTGCTTAGTCTGAGAGAGCCTATATATACAAATAAGAAAAGACTGACAGTCACTTCCAAACCAGAAAACAGGTGTGTACAGGTGCTAATAGTAGCCATCTCCATATATAACTAACAAATAAAATAGCACTCTATAGCACTATAGTATGCAAACATTAAATATATGAAATTTGAATTGCATTGTGCAATGCCTGTCAAAAATTATAAGCAGGGTCATCCTTATACCCTTGAAGGTATCAACTGTAGGGCCTCATTCAAATATTGTGAACAAAGTGTAGTTGTGGTACTCCTACACTCATAATGGCTCTGAACACAGGGCAAAACCTGCCAAAAGTGACAAGCAGGGTCAGCCATACACCATTGAAGGCACAAATTGTTATGCCTCATTCAAATATTGTGAACAAAGTGTAGTTGTGGTTAGAGATGAGCGGTGTTCGACTAGAACTGCTCGCCAATCTCAAATTCGAGCTGTTTTGGGCGGTGTTCGAGTTGTTCGACGAACCCGAACGATTTGCAAAAAATTTGGCTGTTCGAGGTTATGTTCGATAACTGTTCGTGCACGAAAAGCGTGTCCTGCATGTCTGGCGCTATATAGAGCACCAATCATGCAGGGATTGTCTGCCACTCACTGTAATGCCACAGCCATGGTGGTTGTGGCATTACAGTGGTAGCCCAAATCGATGGGAACAGTGCTCACAGTGAAACATGAAAAGCCGGCAATTCAGCAGCGGCATACACCGGTACCCGACAATTTAGAAAAGAAAGAATAGAGTATCACACATAGATTAGATAGATAGAAACATGTCAGTCACACATATAAGAAGTACAGTGACAGTGTTGGTTACTGTACTTGTCATTTAGTGTAAAGGATTTATTAAAAAAAATAATAGTGTTTTCATGCACCGTCTCTTTAAAAAAGCCGGCCGGCAATTCAGCAGCGGTACCCGACAATTTAGAATAGAAGGAATAGAGAATCACACATAGATTAGATAGATAGAAACATGTCAGTCACATATATAAGAAGTACAGTGACAGTGTTGATTACTGTACTTGTCATTTAGTGTTAAAATAAAGGATTTATTTTAAAAAAAATTGGCATTGGGTTCCCCGTAATTTTAGTCTCTAGCGGAGGTTAAGCAGACAGCTGGGGCAGATGTTTGAAGCCTGAGAAGGGGGTAATACCCACGGAGCTTCCCAGGCTTCTAATATCAGCCCCCAGCTGAATACCTAGCCTTTACTAGCTATTAAAATGGGGGACCCCCCCAAAAAAATGACGTGGGGTCCCCCCTATTTTAATAGCTAGCAAAGGCTAGGCAGACAGCAGGGGGCTGATATTAATAGCCCAGGAAGAGTGCAATGAATATTGGCCCCCTCCCAGGCTAGAAACACCAGCCGTCAGCCGCCCCAGTCCAATGAACTCAGCTCACCTCATGTACGTCACTGACGGTGCATGAAAACACTATTATTTTTTTAAATAAATCCTTTACACTAAATGACAAGTACAGTAAGCAACACTGTCATTGTACTTCTTATATATGTGACTGACATGTTTCTATCTATCTAATCTATGTGTGAAGCTCTATTCTTTCTGTTCTAAATTGTCGGGTACCGCTGCTGAATTGCTGGGCGGCTTTTTTAAGGAGACGGTGCATGAAAACACTAATATTTTTTTTAATAAATCCTTTGCACTAAATGACAAGTACAGTAACCAACACTGTCACTGTACTTCTTATATATGTGACTGACATGTTTCTATCTATCTAATCTATGTGTGATGCTCTATTCCTTCTTGTCTAAATTGTCGGGTACCGGTGTATGCTGCTGCTGAATTGCCGGCCGGCTTTTTTAAAGAGAGCGTCTTCTGAGCAGTTTGTCAGCTTTTGGACACCTTTGATGGTGTTTTCTATGTGTTTCTATGTGTTTTTGTTTGCCTGCCATTGGTTTTAACAGTGTTCGACGGTGTTCTAAGGTGTTCGACGAACTGTTCGACGAACAGTTCCTCGAACATCCCGGTGTTCGACGAACCGAACCGAACCCGAACACTATGGGGGTGGCTCAACACTAGTTGTGGTACTCCTACACTCATAAAAGCTCTGTACACGGTACAAAGCATGCCAAAAATTATAAGCAGGGTCATCCATATACTCTTGAAGGCACCAAATGTATTGCCTCATTCAAATATTAAGAAAGTGTAGTTGTGGTACTCCTACACTCATAAAGGAAAAAAAATATAAGGTGGGTCATCCAGTCATCCATAGACCCTTGAAGTAAACAACTGGAGGGCCTCATTAAAACATTTTTAAAGTGTAGTTGATTTACTCCTAAACTCATGAAAGCTTTGCACAAACTGCAAAGCCAGGAAAAAATAATAAAAAGGGTAATACAGTCATCCATAGACTCCCTTGATGGCAACAACTTGAGGGCCTCATTCAAATATTTTGAAAGTGTAATTGATGTACTCCTACACTCATAAAGGCTAACAAAGTGCAAAGCCAGAAGAAAATTATAAAGATGGTGCAAAGCCAGTAGAAAATTATAAAGATTGTAATACAGTCATCCATAGACCCTTGAAGGCAACAACTTGCGGGCCTCATTAAAATACCATAGAGTCCCAATCTGTCCAGACCATCAAGTCATTTGTTTCCTCCACTCCACTTTTTGCTGGTAACAGTTCCTTTTAATAGCACAGTCCATGGGACAGAAAGGCTCTCATGCCCTTTAAGAGTTCAGAATCCCTTAATCCAGTAGGAGAATGTGCAACCGTGTGCAAAACCAAACTGGGAGGGGGAATACAAACTCTTCTGGCCATCCTGGCCAACATCGGGATCCCCAGCACACTTTGAACCCTCCTGCCCTCAGGAACATAAAACAGTTCCTCAGTGGTTCCTTCCTGTGCAATAGGCACAACTGCGCCAACAGAGCAAAATTCTCTTCAGATGTTCGCTTCTTCTTTTCCCTCCTCGGGAAGCTGGGGTGACGGCCTCCACCTGCTTCTCAGAGCCCGATTCCCAGGTGCCTGGGCTGTAAGTGACCCAGTTTCAGGTAGTGCTGGAGCCCTGGACATGTAGAAATTGGCGACAGCCCCCCTGTGTCACCTGCACCATTGCCTGCTCCCGCATAGGAGGTGGGGAACCCCAAGGACAGTACAATCTCTCAGAGTTGGTAACCTCTTCTTGACTCGCCTTGACTAGCCTCTCACAGGCCCGTTCATTTTCAAGAAAGGTTCATCCTGCTCCTTTCCTTCTCAGATCACATCTACCGCATACCAGCGATGTCGCCCTTCAATTTTGAGGAACGTGACCCTGGTTCCAGCCGTCAGCTCTTGCAGTCTTCGAGGCAAGTGTTCCGTCTCTACTGCCCGCTGGTTAAACAAGATGTGATGACGAGTCCCAAACTCTTCCATGAACCCTCACCTATGCTGCCTGTTGTAAGTAATGACCTTCCCCCGGGATGCCAACTCTCAGTACCTTGCGGCTAGAGGGCCCACTAGCATGTCTCTAGCCCTGGTCCTGGCTCACCTCCTTCTCTCTTCCAACCAGCCTAGGCCCCGCAGTTCACTCACTAGTTGCTGGATCCTTCCTTTCCCATCTGTAATCCACAAAACCCCCAGAGGTGAACGGTGCGGCCTGGGTTATGGTTTTGGTGGTTCCGGGAAAGCGTCCGGTTCCTGACCACAGGCTCTTGCCATCTCCACTGTCGCGCCAGCTTGGTCTGGCTTCGATATTCCACCAGTCTCGCTGGATTCTGCCATCTCTGTCGCCTTGTCACCAACTAAGCACATTACACTGCATGGATTACTAATTCAATCCCTAAGTAGTGCCTAGCGGCTGCATTCTGCCACCCTCTCTGCTCCGGCAACTGTCCCTAGTCTGAATGCAGAATGTTTCTGATAGATACAGCAAAGCACAGGATTTAGCTTAGAATGACTGTTAGTATGATAGTTCAGCATCAGCACCAGTATCAACACCAGAGGGCTCTGATTAGTTAAACTGTGCACACACAAGCCTGGATAACTGCTTTCTCCCTCCAATCACAACTGTCCCTGTGATGTGCAATGGCGTTAGTGTGCTGAGCGTGGCGGCGCCTGCCCTTTTATATCCCCTGATGATGTAATGCGGCCAGCCAATCACAGTAATGCCACTACCAAGATGGCTACGGCATTACAGTGACTGGCAAGCAATCCCCGCATGATTATTGGCTGTGTACAGGTGCCGAACAAGCGAGGTGGGGATTCGAGCTTCAAATTCGAGCACTAGCCAATGCTTGTTGTTAGGGGGACGGTTGCAACAACTTTATTCAAATGAAATGCAACCGAACCCGGGGTCCGCGATGCAGCCTAGAAGACTGCGGCCGAACACCCACTGGGTTAGAATGTAAAACAACCAACTTAAAGTGTAAATCCCTCCAGTGTTAATACACACCTGGACAGGAAAAAGATTCGCACTATCGCCGTTAACTACATGGAAGATGTGCGACAACTAAAGTAGCTGTAGCTCTGTTGACTGCACAGAGGCTATGCAGCAGGGGCTAGGAAGTGTGTGTGACTCACGCTGGAGTGTACATGCTCCCAGCCAGTGTGTGACCGGTCTGCGGAGTAACTCTCCAAGTGGCTAACAGGCGGTGCCAGGGATATGGAACCCGCAGTCTGCTCGGGGCGTATACCAACCCCCTTGTCGGAGCCAGACTGCCAAACGGAAACAACCTGCCTCCCCCCGCTAAGCCTGCCTAAGCGACCTGTGCTAATCAGCCGAGTGAACTCTGGCATTGGCAGGTCACGGAGAGAGCAGCTAGAGAGCACGCTAAGCCTGCCTAAGCGACCTGTGCTATTCAGCCGAGTGAACTCTGGCATCGGCAGGTCACGGAGAGAGCAGCTAGGAAGCACATGGAGCCCAAACAGACAAGCGTCCACACATGTACACAACCTAAACGGAATGATCAGAGCGTACCGCCATGCTTGTGTGCGGGTTATTTAAAGACTAAGCCCTGCCCACAGTCGCATTATTGGTCGCACTACTGATGACGTCACCCGCGGCCAATCAGGTGGTGCCAGGTCACCGGATCAGCTGACACCAAACCACCAATCACGGTCCGCCATGTCACGGGCATGCTCAGTGCAGTGCATCCTGGACTTAGGCTGTAGCAGCCCTGTTCCCCTCCGCAACCTATGCTTAACTCTACTAGGAAAAAAGACCCAAGAGACAGCTTGTAGATCTCGTGCACTAGCTAGGTGTTGGGACTGATGGTGATGCTGAGCAGCCTCTGCCCTGGCTGGACCTGAATGGGAGACCACAGAATCCACTGATGATTCTGACCCAATTTCAGATCCAGCAAATGCCTGACGCCTAACACTTGTCTTGTGCCGAACACATCTGAGCACCCAGATATTTGAGTAATATCTGAGTATCACCAAGCACATTTGCTCATCCCTAGTGGAAATATAGTGTTCCTTCTGTCAACAAGTGGCTCATGAAGAATGTTTAGATCACCAGGGTTTGAGGTCAAATCTTGGAAGCCAATTCCTCTCCACCCAATGCTTCTTATGAGCTCTTCTGTCCCACATGCACAGAAAACAAGGATAGTTGATGTATCCGTGTTGCTGATAAAGAAGTAAGCAGACCATTTTAAGGTCAGCACAGATAATCCAACTGTGTTTGTGATATTGCAATAACTCAATGACTCTCTTTATGTCTTTGTATTCTTCACAAAGAGAAACTGAATAGCCAATTGGGACTGCACCAAATAAATTGCCATTGTGGAGGAGGACACATTTTAAGCTTTGCTTTTGGGTATTGATGAACAGGCCCATTCATTTGAATTATAGATTGGAATGCCTAATTCCTCAGCTAAAAAGGTATGTTATGGCAATATATTGCAGAAATTCACTTTCTCTGGATTGAAAGTAGGATACCTTTGTTCCTTTTTTAAGCAAGTTTTTTCTCATGCAGTTTGATGCGAGGAGTTCTGAAGTCAAATCTCATGCCAAGTAATTCAACTCATGTTGGTCAAATCACTTTAAAAATCTTCATCATTGCTGTTACCTTGTTTTTCACCATAATGCTGTTCTTGAAAAGAGGGTAGTTAAAGGAAAACTAGCACTGAGATTTCAGCTGAATGATGCACTGGACATAAAGCTGATGATAGACTAGGATACTCTAGTTTACAGTGTATTTATTTTTCTTGTTATATCCTGAATAGTGTTGAGCCACCCCCGTAGTGTTCGAGTTCGGTTCGGTTCGTCGAACACCCGTGTGTTCGTCGAACTGTTCGTCGAACACCTTCGAACACCGTTAAAACCAATGGCAGGCAAGCAAAAACACATAGAAACACATAGAAAACACCTTCAAAGGTGTCCAAAAGCTGACAAACTGCTCAGAAGACACAACTAACACATGGAAAAGTGACAAGTACATATAGTCATGCGAAAAGAAAAGAGGTGGAGGAGTAAAAGGAGGGGGAGACACAGATATAGGCATGTCATGCCCTTCTAAAACCCAAAAAGTGAGAAGCCGACACGGCCAGTCCGTTCCTGCCCGTGCCACCTCTGTGTCGCCGGGTATGTGCCAGAGCCGCGGTGGACCCTGACGGCCAGCCCCCCTATCCCAATACTGGTGCCTGTCCGCCGGTGGGTCGAGGCCCCCCACGGTGGGGGGGGGAGTAACATCTGCAGAAGAAAGACCATCTTCCAGCCAAACTAAGATGTCGACTTCTTTTCGTAGACAATGTGATACGATCCCATTCTTACGGACACGCCCATCGCTACAAATTCTAAATGAGGCACAAAAACAGCAGGTGCTTCAACGGATATCAAGTGCTCCTTCAAGTGGGCTCTCCATCACCTCAATTTCAACATCACAAATACTCCAGTCCTCAGAGGTGTCACCCCAATCGCACTTGCTTCCTCACAGCTCCCAAGTCTCCAGCTGCCCGTCTGAGTATGGGGTAGCACAGATGGTTGAGTCTGCACAGCTGTTTACTCATACTATAGCCTGGGAAACGGAGGTCTGCTCCAGAGCTTCTGTTAATCCAGATGAGGAAATGATCTGATCTGATGCCCAGAATCTTTATAAGTCGGATCCAGGACCAGATGAAGAAGGATCTGAGCATAATGTAGACCCTTGTTCCCAAACTGTAACTCCTGTTGGTGGAGACAATGATGAAGACGATGATGAGACTCAAATACCTGATTGGAGCGACAACTTGACTTTTCGGTCAGGGCAGGAAGAGGTTGGCTCTGAGGACGACGGGTGTGATAACACACAGGGTGATGATGACGAGGTTGGAGATCCCACTTACTGTCAACCCACAGTCAGCCAGTCGATGAGGTCAGCAGAGGAGGTGGAGGAAGATGTTATCAGCCCTGGGGATGGGGATGACTCGGTACCCGGGCATTTGCCTGGCCTTGGGGATGTCGCGGTGGTCGGCTCCCTGGCCCGTACCTTGGGGTCTCTCTTTAAAAGGGTGGATAATTGTTAATTTTATAAGAGTTCATGACGCCACCTGTGGTATCTGGTGACAAGCACCAGCGCTGCAGCAGTCCACTGAGGCCGGTGATAAGGCAGCTCGATGGTATAGCTCCCCACAGGTGGAGCTAGGTCTCAGGGCAGCGTATGCAGGGGGAATGCAGGACAGGCGAGACCCAGCTGGGTCAGAGCAAGAACGGGAACGGACACGGTAGTCACTTCAGTACCTTTTACTGGTGGAAATTCAGGCACATCCCGGAGCACTGTAGGGTGAAGGGTGCATATCAGGATTCTCCCCAATGAGCGGGTGTAGGGCCTCCTGTTTCTTGCCTCTGCGTAGTAAGTTTCTGACCTGCCTGGAGCTAGGCCTAACTTTGTCTCTGTCCTGCGCTGGCTGACCTTGTGGTAGGGCCTTCTCTTGGAGTTGACGCTCCCAGTATGCGGAGCCTAAGCGTCTCCTGGCTCTGTTACATATCAGCACCTTAGCGATCCTGGGACTTGTAGCTCTCCAGGGATTCCGGTTATGCCTTACTGGGTCATAGAGATACCGGTAAGCTCGGATCCTGTGTCCGGTAAATGCTTCGGGGTGAGCTGGTTAAGCTCCTCTGCGCCTTATGTACTAACTCGCCACTCGCCTTCGGCCTACTCGGGCCCTCACTAGGCTATACACACTAACGGCAGCTTGCTGCGCTTCACTGATCTTACGGCACCGGCACACCTTAAGCTCTATCTGGGCTCCCTGAATCTAGCAAGCAGGAGCCTCGTGCACCACTGCTGAACTATTAACTGCGTTCTCTAGACTAGACTGAACTCCACTGCAGACTGACCTCTCTTAGGCTTCTCTACTGCAGGAACTCTTCAGAGGAACTGAACTGCCTAGCTCCACCTTCCCTATTTATATCCCTAACGGGCTCCCTCTGCTGGTCTGAGGTGGAAGGTGGAGATGTGTGAATGTTTATGGGGGCCTCTTGTGGAGGATTCCATCAATGCACTCTTCTAGGATCTGTGATACCAAGCGCAGCAGATGCTATTGACGACGAGGTTATGTTGCGCTTTCTTGAACAGAGACGGAGTACTGGAAGCACGTCAACAACTACATCCTCAACCACAACTCTGCCTCTGACCACAAGTCGTAGTGGCTCTTCAGGTCACATGGGCTCTAAGCCTTGCATAGCCTGGGCATTTATTCAGATCGATAAGGATGACCCAACTCGTGTTATCTGTAATATTTGTCAGCAAAAGCTAAGTAGAGGCCAAAAAATCCATAGTTTGAGTACTTCATGCATGTACCGTCACATGGATATGAAGCATAAGTTGCAGTGGGAAGCTCACTGTGCTACAATGCGGCCTAGCCGGCTGGGCCAACCACCGTCTGCCCCATCTTGTGCATCCGCAGCCTCTTCATCCTCTGTGACTGGGGGGACAGCAGTCACACATGTTTTTGGACGCAGACCTGCCACCTCTTTACCCGCAACAGCCAGTGTGATTGGCAGGTCGTCAGTTCATTGGGAAGTGGAAACACCTGCTAGTGTTGAGCGCTCTCCGACATCGAGAGCACCACCTTTGGATCAAGGCAACCTAACATGTCCGCCTGCATCTTCCTCACAGACCAGCAGTTTGCCGGGGACACCCTACTCAACACCATCTAAGCACAACAGCCAGCCCTCGGTCCCTCAGATGTGGAAAAGTAAAAGACCATTTCCTCCTAGCCATGAGAAAGCTAAGAGGTTGAATTTCACCATCTGCAAGCTGTTGGCTACAGAAATGCTGCCTTTCCACCTGGAGGACACAGAGGATTTTCAAGACCTTATGTCCGTCACAGTGCCCCAGTACCAGATGCCCAGTCGGCACTACTTCTCAAAGAAAGGTGTGCCTGCGCTCCACTAGCATGTCGCACACAACATCACCGCTTCTTTGAGAAACTCTGTGTGTGACAGGGTGCACTTCACCACAGACACTTGGACGAGAAGGCATGGACAGGGGCGTTACATGTCGCTGACTGGGCACTGGGTAACTATGGTGACAGCAGGACAAGGGGCTGCTGTCCAAGTCTTACCGTCCCCACGAGTTGTGCATCAATCCTCTTTATCTCGAAGTTCCTCCACTGCTTCTGCCTCCTCAACCTCCTCTCGGTCCTCCACCTGCACCCAAAGCCTGTCTGGTAATGCCACCTGCTTTCTAACTGCGCAGAAGGAATCCTGCACACCTCCTTACTATGCTGGCAGCAGGGCTCAACGGCATCAGTGTTTACTTTGAAATGTCTGGGAAATGTGAGTCACACAGCTGAGGAGTTGTGGTCAGCTCTGGAGACCCAGTTTCATGAAAGGTTATCCCCACTGGACCTGCAACCAGGGAAGGCCATGTGCGACAATGCTGCAAACCTGGGTGCGGCACTTCGCCGGGGCAATGTCACACACGTGCCTTGTATGGCTCACGTGTTGAACCTGGTTGTCCAGCAATTTTTAGCCCACTATCCCGGACTAGATGGCCTTCTGCAGAGGGTACGGTCGCTGTGTGCTCACTTCCGCCATTCGCATCCCGCAGTTCAACGACTTACATCTCTACAGAAGTCGTTGGGCCTGCCAGTTCACCGGCTGAAATGCGATGTGTCGACACGGTGGAATTCAACTCTGCACATGTTGCAGCGACTGTGGCAGCACCGACAAGCCCTGGTGCAATACTTTCTGACGTATAGCCTGGGCCAACGAGATCCAGAGGTGGGGCAAATCACGCTGCAGGAGTGGTCTCAGATCAGGGACCTATGAAGTTGACGCGCCCCCTGGGCCATGGGGTACCCTGAGCCGGGCCGGTAGACGCTGGGGGTTGTAGTCACTGTGGCGGTGACCCAGTCCGTGACCCAGGGCGGTCAATCCAAGGGTAATTTGTATATATGGATTTTATAATGTCTGACTACGCCACCTGTGGAGTGCGGCCAAAGGGGCCGTCGCTGCGGAACAGTCCTCTGAAGCTGGTGGTTTTGCAGCAACGGTATTATTACTCACCACAGGAAGAGTGTAGCTTCAGGGCAGTGTGGGTGGATGATGGTGGTTGTAGTGCAGGGAGTCAGTAATGAACACAGAGTCCGTGTGATGCCGTCTCAAGATATTACTCACAGTTGTTGTAGTCCAGATTACAGGTACCAGAGCAATCTCCCCCGTCGTGCTGTGCATACTCAGTGAGGGGCTCAGTCCACCCCCAGATAGCTCCGGAGTACTTAGCAGGACCCCCTTCTGTGTGTCCTTTCTCTGGCCTTCTCCCTGCACCTCACACCCAGTGACACTTCTATCTGGTATCCTCGGGCCTTGGCACGTGACGTGTGTTCCGTCCCCTGGGTCCTATGTGGCTACCTTCTTAGTGAGACTGGTGTGGACTTTGGCCTGCAGTACATGAAATGCAGCAGCCTCCGGTTTCTAGTTGAGCCTTGCTGTTTCTCCGCTAGTTGAGGGACCGGTTCCCCTTATCTGGCCTGACCCTTCTACCTTCTGGTAGCAGCGGGAGTACGGGTGGCCTTCTGCACGGCCCGTAGCCGTAGGGTCCCTTCGGTTCCTGGAGCCTTCCAGCTCCCACTCCTCTCTTCTCTCCTTCAGTCCTGGGCCTCCCAGGCTAGGCCCGCCTCCGGAGCAGAGCTCATGCCTAGTCTCTGCTCCTGTCACTTTTCCTCCTCTGTCTGGCTTGCTCTTTCTAAGATGGCTTCCTATTTATACTCTCCTTGTCATGTGCTCCCCTAAACTGCTCCCCTAAGCACCCACTACATAGGACCCTCAAACCAGCTAGGGACCTGGGACTGTGCTCTCCCTTAGGAGCAATCTCGCCCTACCCCCACTGCGGGTATGTGTTGGATGCAGGAGTCAGGGTCCCGAGCCATACGCCTTCCTTACCTGAGGGTGAGATACCACACCTCTGGGTGAGATGCAGTAACTCTGTGGCGACTGAACCCTCAGGGGCGCCACACACCCTTCTGCACAGTTTTGAAATGGCGATGAAGATGTTTAGTGCTGACGACGATGCCATTATCAGCATGACTATTCCGGTGATTTACATGTTGGAGCACACATTAAACAGAATTCAGAGTCAGGTGGTGGGACAAGAGGAGGTGGAGGAAGTAGAGGAGGAGTCGTATGCGGAAGAGATAACATCTCCAAGGTCCAGACGGTTGGCAGCACCAAGGCGGCAGGCATGGGAGGGTGGGGGAGAGGGATTAACCAGGGCACATGGTAGCAGCCAAACTGTTGAGGAAGGTGCAGGAGCCGAGGAAGAAGTGGAGGACGAACTGGCTATGGGCATGGAAGACTCATCAGATGAGGGAGACCTTGATCACATTTCTGTTGTGCGAGGTTGGAGGGAGAGGGCAGAGGAAGGAAGCATGATTCTTACCTCGCTACCAACACAACAAGGACTTGGTACTTCTGGATGCGCAAGACACATGAGTGCCTTCTTGCTGCACTACCTGTAACATGACCCCCGGATTGTCAGAATTCGAAGTAATCCCGACTACTGGGTTGCCACACTCTTAGATCCCCGGTACAAAAGTATATTTGCCGAAATAATTCCTGCCATAAAAAGGTATTGACGAATGCAGGAGTATCTGCAGACGCTGTTGCAGAATCTTACATGTGCTTTTCCACAAAACACCAGTGGTGCACGTAGTGAATCTCACAGTTCTAACTTGCCAACGGTGGGACTGTCGAGTCTTCATCACTCAAACAGTAACAGTAACACAGTATCTGCTGGTAACAGCAATTTTGTGGAATCATTTCACCACTTTTTTAGACCATCCTTTGCAAGGCCACAGGAGACAAGAAGTCTGACACATAGTCAATGCCTAGAGAGGATGGTACAGGAGAATCTCCAAGTGAACATCGAAGCCATGACTGTGTCACTGGACCCTTGCTCATTTTGGTATTCCAATCTGGAATAATCGCCGGAGCTCGCCACTCACGCCTTGGAGATCTTGTCATGCCATGCAGCCAGCGTTCTCTCTGAACGTGTGTTCAGCGCTGCTGGTGGTGTGCTGACAGATAAGCGCACGCGGCTGTCCACTGAGAATGTAGACAGACTCACGTTCATAAAGATGAACAAATCATGGATTCGCAAGGACATTTCTACCCCTGTGTCATCCTTGGGAGACTAAAAGCTTGGGGATTTGGTAAAATCACCTCACCAACCGTTTTAAGCAACAGTGGGGCAATTGATGCCACTTAACCCTAGAATGCATGACCATAAAAATCTACACTTTCACATACCTGGGGCCCTTTAGGCCCGTGTGCAAATAACATGGAATAACTCAAACTCAAATGACAAACAACTATATACATGAAGAATAACTAGAGTTTTAAAATTCTAACTAAAGTAATCTTGCAGAAAATAGAAAACAATTAACTGGGCGGGCCTGCATGGCCACAGATATGCGTTCTAGGGTTAAGTGGTGTCTGTGCCACAATTTTGGGAGTCCCCTTGCTGTGTCTTACGTGACGTTGGCATCGTCAATTCCAGGTGGGTTGGGTGGCACCCCCCCCTTTTAACTGTAAGAAACTACATACACTATGGCTTGGGGTAACACAGATGGTTGAGTCTGAAGAGCTGTTTACTCAGAGTTCTGCTCCAAATCTTCAGAGTCTGCTAGTCAGCGTAGAATTTTTAACTGCATCTAGCCTAGGCAATACTTTGGGCGTAGTAGCCCAGCTGCGAAGCAAGCTGCACCGCCTGTGTATCTAATAAGAATTTTTAAATGAATCTAGCCTAGGCAGACTGTGGGGACCCCCAACCAAACCCAGACGCTCAGCCCCCCTACCGCCCCCCTTTCATGGACAATACAATAATGTAACTCTTACAACTGGATGGGTGAGGATCGGTCACAGCTTTATTAACTCTTTATACTCATTCCATTAGAAAGGCATTTTATTTCTAAAATAATTCAGCTTGTTGCAGCATGCCCTCGGTCCCAACTCCGGCAAGTTGGCCAACAAGTGTAACTCTCCAACATGTCCTTTCTATTTCCAGGCCACAGAGGATCCAGCGTACTCGTATGCAGGACTCTGACCCCCACCCATCACTCTTAACGCTTGTTCCACTCCGTCCTGGAGTCCTGACAGGAATATGTCCAGTCCAATATCTATTAAGTGAACACCGTCGGGCCGTATGAGGCCTGCTTTATCTCCTTCCAGTTGTCGGTGTCGTATCACTACACCGCCTCTGTCTCTTCTAAATTTTGCCATCCGAATATTTATTACCCGCCTTGTCCATTCGATGGCCGTGATGTCTCGCGCACCTTGCCATACCGCTATCGGCACAATCTCTGACCATACTATAGCTAATTTTGTGAAAAATTCTCTGAAGCGCTCAGTGTCTAGTTTCATTATTGCCATTAGTTATGCGCTCTTGTGATGACCTAGGTTGTTTCCCCCGGCCTGTATAACTAAGATGACCGGACCTCTTGCCTCTCTCCCTACCTTGATTACCTCCATTAGTACCTGTGGCCATAGCAGGCCTTTAATACCTCTCCAGTTGAATTATGTGTTATGAAACTCTAATTTCCTCCCGCCTGGGTGGACTTTCGCCCTTTTTTGTGCCCAATATATATACGAGTGGCCTATCACTCACACTGTTGGCTTAGCGTCACCTGTAAAAGAAACAAACCACGTTAGGATAACAAGTCCGGTCTTATGTATCTCGCCAAACACATGGATCGCCATCTCCCTATCCTCTGAACTTCCGTTTCTGACAGTCCTGCTCTTGCTGCTTCCGTGGCCGCACCTATGCGGAATGAGTGTGTCCCGTAATCTTTGGGGTGGTTCCCTGCCGATGTTATGCATTTATTAAATATAGCTTGGAACAGGTATCTTGATAATGGCGTTCCATCAATGTGTGATAGGAAGAAATTACTTTGTGATCTGATGGTTAGATATGTTTTTACTATTGTTACCCGACTCAGTGTACCGTTTGTGGGTTGTAGAAGTACCCAAGTACCCCTGCCCGCTGGAACCGTTTTTGATTGGTGTATGCGTAGACGTATTGCATTATTGGCTATGACTACGTCCTGGTGTAATAAGCCTCCACTGGTGGTAATTTTGGATTGAGGGACTAATTCGCTTATACATAGCGCCCCGAAGAAGGCGATCACAAATGCAGTAGACATTAGTGTTGCTTCAAATTGTGAGTGTCATATTAATGGTGTTAGGGATATGATGTGAGAAATCAGTTTTAGTGACACGGGACGGGACGTCTACATTCCTGACTTGGCTGACCGCTTTTCCACCCTTTTATGGATTGTCTGATGATGAATCTTTGTCACATCTCCCCAATTCAGTAGTTGGAAGTGAAATGCTACTCCGGTCAGACACCGCTGCGCTGACGCTCCTGATATGCCCCTCATCATTAGCTGGTGGAGAAATTCTATGGTGACTTGTGATCTGGCTTGTTCACATTGGTCAACCCGTCTGCCTGCTACTAGTCGTGTCCACTCTTCCCATGCCCTACCGTATGCTTGCCACGTTGACGGGGCAACTGACGCTCTGATTAATGGCATCAACTATTCGCCACTAGATCCCATAGGGAGGGTGGGCAACTGTTGCCCGATGGGTGGGCGTTGTGGAAGAGCTCTGTGAAAATCTGCCAATTGAATTGTTATAAAGCGTTAGCAGCAGCTTTATACCCCTCAGCATAGTGGCTAGCGCGGACCCATACATTGTGTTTTAGGCACAGGAATGCTAGCCTGCGTAGTAGGCCTAGCACTGGGAGAGACGATGATGCCATCTTATTAATGCAGTGCGCTAGGCTGGTGTTTTGTGTTATGAAGCGTATATTTTTGTTAGCCAGGCGCGCGCCCCATATTTCTATTGCTACCACTATTGGGAAAAATTATTTTCAGGGCTAGATGCAGCTAAAAATTATTAATAATTTCAAAGCTGGTGGAGCTTGGTATAGATGGCCTAATACAATGAGTCCCACACACTGCTAGAAGCCCAAATATTTTTTCAGAGCTAGATGCAGATAAAAATTATTTTTAATTTGCAACCTGATGGAGGTCAGTATAGATGAACTAATAGACCCAGTCCCACACACTGCTAGAAGCCCAAATATTTTTTCAGAGCTAGATGCAGAAAAAAATTATATTCAATTTGCAGCCTGATGGAGGTCAGTATAGATGGACTAATAGAACAAGTCCCACTCACTGCTAGAAGCCCAAATATTTTTTCAGAGCTAGATGCAGAAAAAAATGATATTCAATTTGCAACCTGATGGAGGTCAGTATAGATGGACTAATAGACCAAGTCCCACACACTGCTAGAAGCCCAAATACTTTTTCAGAGCTAGATGCAGATAAAAATTATTTTTAATTTGCAACCTGATGGAGATCAGTATAGATGGACTAATAGACCAAGTCCCACACACTGCTAGAAGCCCAAATATTTTTTCAGAGCTAGATGCAGATAAAAATTATTTTTAATTTGCAACCTGATGGAGGTCAGTGTAGATGGACTAATAGACCAAGTCCCACACACTGCTAGAAGCCCAAATATTTTTTCAGATGGAGATGCAGAAAAAAATTATATTCAATTTGCAACCTGATGGAGGTCAGTATAGATGGACTAATAGAACAAGTCCCACACACTGCTAGAAGACCACATTTTTTTTCTGAGGTAGATGCAGAAAAAAATGATATTCAGTTTGCAACCTGATGGAGGTCAGTATAGATGGACTAATAGAAGAAGTCCCACACACAGCTAGAAGCCCAAATATTTTTTCAGAGCTAGATGCAGATAAAAATTATTTTTAATTTGCAACCTGATGGAGATCAGTATAGATGGACTAATAGACCAAGTCCCACACACTGCTAGAAGCCCAAACATTTTTTCAGAAGTAGATGCAGAAAAAAATGATATTCAATTTGCAACCTGATGGAGGTCAGTATAGATGGACTAATAGAACAAGTCCCACACACTGCTAGAAGGCCAAATATTTTTTCAGAGCTAGATGCAGATAAAAATTATTTTTAATTTGCAACCTGATGGAGATCAGTATAGATGGACTAATAGACCAAGTCCCACACACTGCTAGAAGCCCAAACATTTTTTCAGAAGTAGATACAGAAAAAAATGATATTCAATTTGCAACCTGATGGAGGTCAGTGTAGATGGACTAATAGAACAAGTCCCACACACTGCTAGAAGGCCAAATATTTTTTCAGAGGTAGATGCAGATAAAAATTATTTTTAATTTGCAGCCTGATGGAGGTCAGTATAGATGGACTAATAGAGAAAGTCCCACACACTGCTAGAAGGCCAAATATTTTTTCAGAGCTAGATGCAGACAAAAAATTATTTTTAATTTGCAACCTGATGGAGGTCAGTATAGATGGACTAATAGAGAAAGTCCCACACACTGCTAGAAGGCCAAATATATTTTCAAAGCTAGATGCAGATATAAATTATTTTTAATTTGCAACCTGATGGAGGTCAGTATAGATGGACTAATAGAGAAAGTCCCACACACTGCTAGAAGGCCAAATATTTTTTCAGAGCTAGATGCAGAAAAAAATTATATTCAGTTTGCAACCTGATGGAGGTCAGTATAGATGGACTAATAGAACAAGTCCCACACACAGCTAGAAGTCCAAATATATTTTTTCAGAGCTAGATGCAGATAAAAATTATTTTTAATTTGCAACCTGATGGAGATCAGTATAGGTGGACTAATAGACCAAGTCCCACACACTGCTAGAAGCCCAAACATTTTTTCAGAAGTAGATGCAGAAAAAAATAATATTCAATTTGCAACCTGATGGAGGTCAGTATAGATGGACTAATAGAACAAGTCCCACACACTGCTAGAAGGCCAAATATTTTTTCTGAGGTAGATGCAGATAAAAATTATTTTTAATTTGCAGCCTGATGGAGGTCAGTATAGATGGACTAATAGGGAAATTCCCACACACTGCTAGAAGGCCAAATATTTTTTCAGAGCTAGATGCAGACAAAAAATTATTTTTAATTTGCAACCTGATGGAGGTCAGTATAGATGGACTAATAGAAAAAGTCCCACACAGTGCTAGAAGGCCAAATATTTTTTCAGAGCTAGATGCAGATATAAATTATTTTTAATTTGCAACCTGATGGAGGTCAGTATAGATGGACTAATAGAGAAAGTCCCACACACTGCTAGAAGGCCAAATATTTTTTCAGAGCTAGATGCAGAAAAAAATTATATTCAGTTTGCAACCTGATGAAGGTCAGTATAGATGGACTAATAGAACAAGTCCCACACACAGCTAGAAGGCCAAATATTTTTTCAGAGGTAGATGAAGATAAAAATTATTTTTAATTTGCAGCCTGATGGAGGTCAGTATAGATGGACTAATAGAGAAAGTCCCACACACTGCTAGAAGGCCAAATATTTTTTCAGAGCTGGATGCAGACAAAAAATTATTTTGAATTTGCAACGTGATGGAGGTCAGTATATATGGACTAATAGAACAAGTCCCACACACTGCTAGAAGGCCAAATATTTTTTCAGAGTTAGATGCAGAAAAAAATTATATTCAGTTTGCAACCTGATGGAGGTCAGTATAGATGGACGAATAGAACAAATCCCACACACTGCTAGAAGCCCA
The DNA here is from genome assembly GCF_046119375.1 of Phyllobates terribilis. Taxonomy (NCBI): domain Eukaryota; kingdom Metazoa; phylum Chordata; class Amphibia; order Anura; family Dendrobatidae; genus Phyllobates; species Phyllobates terribilis. Next base: position 292,692,096 of record NW_027362761.1, read on the forward strand.
AATATTTTTTCAGAGCTAGATGCAGAAAAAAATTATATTCAATTTGCAACCTGATGGAGATCAGTACAGATGGACTAATAGAATGATGCTATGCCCAAAAGATTTTACTTCACTAGGTGCAGTAAAAAAATTGGTATTCTATACACAGGTGGTATGTCTTGCAACACAGATAGGCTACTCCACTGACTAACACACTCTGCAATAGGCCAAAAAGGATTAGCTTTGCTAGATTCAGCCAAATGCTGTGAAAAAAACTTGCACAGCACTGGCACAGACCTGCCTGGCAAAAACTGATAGGAACTGATGTAACCTAGTCCTGAAAAGGACTGCAATTACAATTAGTCTTTACTCCCACAATCTATCTATTTAAGAGCACAGACCTGCCTGATAAAAGTCGAAGGAAATGCTGTAACCTAGTCCTTAAAAGGACTGCAATCACAACTATTCCCTACTCCCAAGCTATCTGTAGATTTGTGCGAAAATTGGCTTGAAATTAACAAGGTATAGCGCACACAGCAACAGCGGTGCCGTCTAACACGCAGCTGCAGCAGTGAGAAAATGGTGGCGACAGGGAAAATGGCTGGGTCTTATAGGGCAAGGACATGTGACATACACTGCCAATGACTCATGCCCTTGATAGTGTGAAAAAAAGCACTTCGCTCCGTGTGTGCGCTGCTAATAGGCTGACAGATAGCACCTCCCCACTGTAAATGCGGGAAAGAGAAAAAAAAATGGAGTTCTTCATTATTCCTGCAGAGATCCATCCCCTGCCCCTCCCCCCACCCCGCTGTACACTCAAACTGCGTATTAACATTAATTTTCATCATTACTGAGAAAAAATCCAGTTATGATTTTGGTGCACGAACAGTTATCGAACATAACCTCGAACAGCCAAATTTTTCTCAAATCGTTCGTGTTCGCCGAACGGCTCGAACACCGCCCAAAACAGCTCGAATTTGAGATTGGCGAACAGTTCGAGTAGAACAACGCTCATCTCTAATCCTGAAGTTTTTCACTTTACAAAAGTAACAGTCACTGGAAAGATCTCTTGGCTCTTGCCAAACAATAGGTATACCAAATATATTTTCACATACGGTAATTCCTTAGTCCTAATTTGTAAACTCTCGATACACAGCCAACACACCTTGTGAGGGGCACAAGACTTATCATTACACACTGATGACACATGAATGACATCTGTGTGTCATCACTGTGACACATACCGGTGCCTGGGAATCAGCGGTACAGTTAGCACTGGTCCCAAGCGCTGAGTGCTGGAGGCAAGTCTCATAATTTCCCCCTGCTTGCACTGATATCAGTGCAAGCAAGTGACAATGTTGAGAGTAGTATTCAGCTCCAGATGTCTCCAATAAGTGTAAAAATAAGAATAAAATAAAAAACACATTATACTCACCTTTACACCTAATTCCTTGAAGCCAATGTCACCTGTAAACAAACCAAAAATAAAAAAAATATCCCTGACCTTTCCCATGTTGAGATAATCCAGTGTCCCATGTCATAATCCATTTGTGCAACATTTCTTCATCAGTGTGTGCTGTGGCTTGAGGAGATTGCACATGCTGAGGAGCAGGGGAGAATGACTTGATGTAGCGAGAGGGCCCCTGAACTGCACTGCGCTCACTGAGCAGCCAACTGAACAGCCCAGTGAGTCAATCTCCTCTGCTCCTCAGCATGATATACAGTACAGACCAAAAGTTTGGACACACCTTCTCTTTTAAAGATTTTTCTCTATTTTCATGACTATGAAAATTGTACATTCACACTGAAGGCATCAAAACTATGAATTAACAAATGTGGAATTATATACTTAACAAAAAAGTGTGAAACAACTGAAAATATGTCTTATATTCTAGGTTCTTCAAAGTAGCCACCTTTTGCTTTGATGACTGCTTTGCACACTCTTGGCATTCTCTTGATGAGCTTCAAGAGGTAGTCACCGGAAATGGTCTTCCAACAATCTTGAAGGAGTTCCCAGAGATGCTTAGCACTTGTTGGCCCTTTTGCCTTCACTCTGCGGTCCAGCTCACCCCAAACCATCTCGATTGGGTTCAGGTCTGGTGACTGTGGAGGCCAGGTCATCTGGCGTAGCACCCCATCACTCTCCCTCTTGGTCAAATAGCCCTTACACAGCCTGGAGGTGTGTTTGTGGTCATTGTCCTGTTGAAAAATAAATGATGGTCCAACTAAATGCAAACTGGGTGGAATAGCATGCCGCTGCAAGATGCTGTGGTAGCCATGCTGGTTCAGTATGCCTTCAATTTTGAATAATTCCCCAACAGTGTCACCAGCAAAGCACCCCCACACCATCATATCTCCTCCTCCTTGCTTCACGGTGGGAACCAGGCATGTAGAGTCCATCCGTTCACCTTTTCTGCGTCGCACAAAGACACGGTGGTTGGAACCAAAGATCTCAAATTTGGACTCATCAGACCAAAGCACAGATTTCCACTGGTCTAATGTCCATTCCTTGTCTTCTTTAGCCCAAACAAGTCTCTTCTGCTTGTTGCCTGTCCTTAGCAGTGGTTTCCTAGCAGCTATTTTACCATGAAGGCCTGCTGCACAAAGTCTCTTCTTAACAGTTGTTGAAGAGATGTGTCTGCTGCTAGAACTCTGTGTGGCATTGACCTGGTCTCTAATCTGAGCTGCTGTTAACCTGCGATTTCTGAGGCTGGTGACTCGGATAAACTTATCCTCAGAAGCAGAGGTGACTCTTGGTCTTCCTTTCCTGGGGCGGTCCTCATGTGAGCCAGTTTCTTTGTAGCACTTGATGGTTTTTGCAACTGCACTTGCGGACACTTTCAAAGTTTGCCCAATTTTTCGGACTGACTGACCTTCATTTCTTAAAGTAATGATGGCCACTCGTTTTTCTTTACTTAGCTGCTTTTTTCTTGCCATAAAACAAATTCTAACAGTCTATTCAGTAGGACTATCAGCTGTGTATCCACCTAACTTCTGCACAGCACAACTGTTAGTCCCAACCCCATTTTTAAGGCAAGAAATCCCACTTATTAAACCAGACAGGGCACACCTGTGAAGTGAAAACCATTTCCGGTGACAACCTCTTGAAGCTCATCAAGAGAATGCCAAGAGTGTGCAAAGCAGTCATCAAAGCAAAAGGTGGCTACTTTGAAGAACCTAGAATATAAGACATATTTTCAGTTGTTTCACACTTTTTTATTAAGTATATAATTCCACGTGTGTTAATTCATAGTTTTGATGCCTTCAGTGTGAATGTACAATTTTCAAAGTCATGAAAATACAGAAAAATCTTTAAATGAGAAGGTGTGTCCAAACTTTTGGTCTGTACTGTATAAATATCAGCATAGGTGAAAGAGGCCTAAATCTGCTAACAAACTTGTTATACTACTGGATTATTTAGTAACAACTTCACTGCAAAGGAACGTTGCACGTAATCAATCCTATTGATGTTTTGTATTACTGTATAGTATGCTTTTCTTCATTATTCAGTTATTTTTTTATGTGTCACTGACAGTTATCAAACTACAGACAATTAATATAGGCATTTTAACAAATGTAACAGCTAAATTAACATCCCCAAATGATTTGAGATTGTGTTTTCATATTTTAGCAAACTTGCATACAGATAATTATAATAGATGCAATAAACCAACCATAATATCTATTAATTTCAAAATCCCTCTCAGAAAATTTAGAAGTGCATGAACCTTAAAATTGACAGAAACAGAAACAGAATGCAAAGTGGCAAAAAAGGAGAACTCAACAAGAAGTAATGTGCTTTGTCTTGCACATGAAAATTTACATGATTGTTTAAAAATGTAAAAAAAATAATATTATTATTATTATTTATTATTATAGCGCCATTTATTCCATGGCGCTTTCCATGTGAAAGGGATATACATAGCAAAAACATTTACATAATCTTAACAAAACGAGTCAGCTGCTGGTACAGTAGGGGAGGGGACCCTGCCCGCGAGGGGTCACAGTCTACAAGGGATGGGTGAGGATACAGTAGGTGGGGGTAGAGGAGGTCATGCAGTAATATGGTGGGGCAGTGGTTACTGCAGGTTGTAGGCTTGTTGGAAGAGGTAGGTCTTCAGGTTTCTTTTGAAGGCTTCCATGGTAGGCGAGAGTCTGATATGTTGGGGTAGAGAGTTCCAGAGTAGGGGGCATGCGCGGGAGAAATCTTGTATGCGATTGTGGGAAGAGGAGATAAGAGAGGAGTAGAGAAGGAGATCTTGTGAGGATCGGAGGTTGCGTACAGGTACGTACCTGGAGACTAGATCACAGAATGTCCTGTCTGTTAGGTATGAGGAGATCCAAGATAGGGCCAAGTCCGTGATGCCAAGAGATGGGAGAATCTGAAGTAAGAGGGAATGGTCGACTGTGTCGAAGGCAGATGACAGGTCCAGAAGGAGGAGGATGGAGTAGTGTTGCTTGGATTTGGCGGTTAGTAGGTCATTGGTGACTTTGGTCAGGGCAGTTTCAGTCGAGTGATGCAGTCGGAAGCCAGATTGTAGGCGGTCGAAGAGGGAGCAGAAGGAGAGGTGGGAGGACATTTCAAGGTGGACATGTTGTTCTAGTAGTTTTGAGGCATAGGGGAGAAGTGATATGGGGCGGTAGCTAGTCAGAGAGGATGGGTCAAGGGAGGGCTTTTTGAGGATGGGTGTGATTGAGGCATGTTTGAAACATGAGGGGAAGACACCGGTTGTTAGTGACAGGTTGAAGAGGTGGGTTAGGGTTAGGATGAAGACTGTGGTAAGGTTAGGGATGAGGTGGGATGGGATTGGGTCAAGTTCGTAGGTGGTGAGGTGTGATTTGGAGAGTAAAGAGGAGACTTGACCTTCTGTAATGGTGGAGAAGTGGGGTTTGGAGGAAGAAGGCTGAGTAGATATGAGGAGGGATTGTGCGGACTTTAGGCAAAAGCTTTGTCTGATGGTGTCAATCTTCTGCTTGAAGAATGAGGCAAAGTCTTCGGCTGAGATGAGAGAAGAGGGAGGAGGCACTGAGGGATAATAAAAATGTAATCGTTAAAGGTCCTAAAATGACTAACCATAGTGGAGAAAATATAAAGGATACTCTAAGCAGATGGTAATGGAAACTTGTGGTGTTAAAGCTACTGGGATGTTGGTGGGTGCAAATTGCTAGGTACATAAGGATATTAGGGCAGAACGGTGGATCAGTGGTTAGCACTGTTTTGCAACGCTGGGGTCCTGGGTCCAAATCCCACCAAGGACAACATCTGCAAGGAGTTTGTATGTTCTTTCCATGTTTGCGTTGGTTTTCTCCCACACTCCAAAGAAATACTGATAGAGAATTTAGATTGTGAGCCTCAATGGGGACAGCAATGCTGATGTCTGTAAAGTGCTGTAGAATTAATGGCACTATATAAGTGAGTAAAATAAATAAATAAATGTTGTAATAGTATGTTAAGGTCAGGATATGATGACTAATATATTTAGTACTTTAACAAGGCATAGATACCAATAAAAATATGTTTATTTGTAGCTTAGTAATGCCTTCTAAACTATATCCATGCTCAGATTGCACATTCACACATGCATGCATTCACTTAAAAGAATTGTCTGGTTTAGGAAACCTTCATTCTAATATTATTATAGAGAAATCTGAGTTAGGCTGTGTGCCCACGTAGCGTTTTTCAAGCGTTTATGCTGCGGAATTTCCGCAGCGGAAACGCTTGTGAAATGCTAGGTAATCCGCCCCCCATGGTCCCCAAGGGGATTCCTCATGTTCTATGCACATGCTGCGGATTTTTCCGCAGCGTTTATGCTGCGTACAAAAATCCGCAGCATGTCATTTAATTTTGCGGAAGCGCAGCGGAACTCCCGCCATTGACTTGCATTGAGACGCACAGAAACCGCGACTGTACATTTTTACAAGCGGCTTCTATGTGTCTCTATGTGCGGATGGTACCCAGTTCTGGAGGAGAGGAGACTCTCATCCAGACCTGGGTACCATTGTACCTGTAAAAAAAGAATAAAATAACAAATAAAGTTTATACTCACTTTTCCGAAGGCTTCTCTCTGAATGCCAGCAGCGCTGAAGGACCTTCGGTGACGTCACAGTCATGTGACCGCAGGCCCTTCACCGCTCTGTCTCGCGATATGCCGGCAGCCAGGAACCAGACAGGAACGAGCGCTGCTGCACACACCGGGGCCTCGGGGGTGAGTATAGCTTTATTTGTTTTAATTTTTACGGTTCACACTGTATAAATCCATGCTGTTTGCATGGATTTATACAGTGTGACCTAGTTGTCAAGCACTTTCCAAGTGATGCTATCGCCTGGAAAGCGCTTGTCAATCTGCATGCGGAAACGCATGTGTATCCGCATGTGGATCCGCATGTATTCTGCAGGAAAAACGCATGCACAATCTGCATGCGTTTTTTCTGCCAGGGAGATGCAGAAATGCTGCAGAAATTTTCTGCTTCATTTCTGCATCGTGGGCACATAGCCTTAGAGTAGATATATTTTTAGTCATTAATCTCTTATAAGTATGTATGTAATGTAATGTAAATGCTTTGATATACTCACTGATTGCAGTCTTCTCCTCTACTGTTGTCTTCCTAACCACGTGACTGGTCTTCTGCTTTGCTGACACATTCAACATCTAGTGTGTTCATGTATATGTGTTTTTTTTGGGGGGTGTAGTACTGATTTTGCAGTGTATGACTATAAAAATTAAAACAAGGCTCCATAGACTTATATTGCAAAAGCTAGTAACTCCTGTGTGAGCCAGAGAGCCTGATTCCAGGTCAGGTGGCCCAGAGAGGAAACTGGAGAAGACATCAATTGGCAAGCATTATAATGCGCTTATCACAATGCTCACACATATATAGAAGGGATTAGGAAAGAAAAATGTAGCTGGTAGTGATTCTTTAATGGAGAAGGAGTTCCCAGGCAGGCACTTTAAATATTGGCTAGTGGAAATGAAGAGACAGCCTACTGATTTTTATGAGAACCTTTGAATGCTGTGTTTTCCCTCTGGTGTCAACGAGTTCTCTGACAGATTTACATCTAGTCACCGGGGATCACAATAGCATGAAACCTTGTGATAAGCTCATCTTTGAGGAATGCTTCTAATCCAGTTTCTTTAAACACCATATGTCACTCTCTCTTTTCTATTTACCATCCTTCATTTACAGAAGGGACCAAAAGTTTTGCACTTTTTTTTTAAAATGTGATTACTCCAGTCTGTTTGTGGTGAAGCCATTTCGCTGGTGAGGACCTGAAAGTGCATGAAGTAGTCAGGTATGGTAGAATATAGGTATGGTCATTTAATTAAAGAAAACGGACTGCCAAACGTTTTCATATACTATTTATAGATCACAACATAGAGAGTAATCCATTGTTTACAATGCTATAACTTAGTATTTTGTAGCATAACCTGTTGCTTTAATTACTGCACCACACCAATTGGGCATTGAAGCCACTAGGGTATTCAAGACATCTTGAGGGATCTTGCTCCATTCCATTTGCAAATCCGCAAACAAATTCATCTTTATTGCTATGGGTACGGGCCCCAACTCCTCACCCTAACTCATCCCAAAGGTGCTCTATAGGGATTAAATTAGGTTATTGGCTTGGCCATTGCAACAGGCGAACATTTTTCTTTGCTAAACAATTTTTGACTAAATTGGATGTTTGCTTAGGATCATTGTCTTGTTGGAATTTCCATCCCTCCCTACTTTGGTTTTACCATGTGGCAGCATTATATTCTCCAGTATATCCTTGTACATGATAGCATTCATATTTCCATCAATTCTATGCAGAGGGCCAATGGCAGATGCAGAAAAGCAGCCCCAAACCATGACATTGCCATCACCATGTTTCACTGTAGGTGTTTAGTACCTTATATCATTAAGTTTTCCAATTGGGTGGTATATATAGTGCTTGCCATCACTACCAAACAGATTGCAATACCTTGGATTCATCTGACCACAACACCTTAGACCAATCTGTCTCTTTCCATTGGCTGTGTTCTTTGGCAAACTCAAGTCGGACCTTCCGCTTCTTTGCAGAGATGAAAGGATTCTTGACTGGAACTTGTGCATGTAACCCTATAGTTCTTAGCCATTGCTCCACAGTTTGGCGACTCACTTTGACTCCATATTCTTCATTAATTTTGTGTGAAAGCTGTACAGCACTTTTATGGACATCAGATACTGACTTTTTCTTAAAAATGTGATCACCTTTGAAGGAAGTTTTCCATGGTTGTCCATTTCTAGGTTTGTCAGCTGTTCCATAACCTTCTTTTTATTTCTTTAATATATGTAACACTTGACTCTGAGAACAGGTAAATTCCATAGCTACCTCTTTTTGGCTTTTGACTGACTTCACTCTCAGAATAATAAGCTTCCTGACATCTGGTGATAAATTTGGCTTTGTCTTTGCCATGTTTTAACCTAAAAACACACACTAAAAAAAAAAATTTAGGCAAAATTCAACTACCCATGACAAAATATGCAAAACATTTGGCCCAGCAAATGTTGAAAACTAACACATAAAGGGATGAAACAATGTCAAATATCATTTTCTTCCTTACAGCACACTTTTAAAAAAAATGCAAAACTTTTGGTCACTACTGTACCTTCTTTTCTTTACCTGAAATTCACAGTACTTCCTTTAGATAACCACTTCACTCATCCACGCAAATTTTCTTACGTAAAAATAACTCGCTTGGACACTCAATAATAATAATTAATATTGTTCTTTTCGATCTATATTGCATTGACTCCTTACCTTGACCCTTCAGTGCACTGAATTTTACTACCCTCTTTTTTCACTTCATCTCCTTTTCATCTTTCTCATAATGGTGACTCCAAAGTTAGTTAGGCCTGTTAAGTAATTGCAAGTATGGGTTCAGGTGTTAGAAGTAAATATCCTTTTTAGTAAAAACTGGGGGACAGCCAGGAATTGCTTTAAAATAACAAAAGAGTCATTACTTACCAGTTGAAGCCCCTGACACTCTAACACCACCTCCTCGTTGCTCTCCACCACCCTTTGTTTAATTGGCTGCAATGTTGACTTCACTTCTACAAGATGTAACTGCTGCAGAGGTCATGCTAAGCGAGATGCCATAAGGCTGCTGAGGCTTGTGATTGGCTGTAGTGGTCATGTGTTGTAGATGTGACCTTACTGCTATAGCGAAGAAACATAAAATTTAGTTATAATATTTATCGCAATGAATGCAAGTGATCATCAATAAGCTTATATAATTGATCTTTCTTCTTATGTTTTACATGTATTTAGTGAGTCAAGCTCTTAAACTGGTTTGAAACATTTTGGACTTAAACATCATTCATTTCATTTAGTTACATTTATTTTTCCAGCTTTTTCAAATGTAATATTTATAATTTTTGGAAAGACTACATTTTACATATAATTTCTCTCTAGTAAAATGCGTTAGTATTTATGGAATGATAACTATCGGTGTCAAACTTTTACATAAAACTGAACGTATTAAACTTTTATCACATCTTAAAATTTTTTACAGCTGAATTTCATTTCCGATTAACCAAATGTATCCTGATTATATAGCATATTAAAACGCATTCCTTCAATGATGCTCACCAACCAGGTATATAAAATCTGACTGAGACATTTACTATCTGCTATTTACTTGGAATTATATTGAAATGAAGGAATGGTAATGTGTTAGCAACATAAATGAGAAATGATTTGTGGTTATAAAATGATGTGGAGAAAATGATCAAGTTATTGAAATGAATGTTACTTAGTTTCAAGATATTTTTGATTTCAGCGTAACAGAATCTAATCAGATTGCATAAAGATTTTCCGTTTTTAAAACACCCCAGTTACCAGGTGCAATTTTTTTTCATTTCTAAACTGTACTTTTCTCACGTTTCCAGGGTCCTGCACTGAGGGTCCATCATTGCTGCCGGGGTCTATTGTCTTCAGCATTGTGTCACGTTGACATCACTGCAGTCATTAAGTAAACTCAGTGGCTCTGCCTCAGTAGACAGCACAAGCCTCTTAGAAACGATGAGGTCACTGAGTGGTTGCAGCGCTGTCGACATGACGTCAGCGCTGCAGACAATAAAAGATACTGGAACCAGGGGTAGGGACTCAGCATTGGACATGGGGTTGGTGAGTAAAGCACAGTTAATTTTTATAAAACAAAATGCATCTGGGGACATGGACTTTCTGAGAACAGAGAATCCCTTTAAATAAAGTAAAATACTATTAAAAAAAATGTCACTTGAAATAAATATCAGTTTGAGTAAGACTACACACAACTACTGCATGAATGTGTGGTAACTCCTTTGCTATAAAGAGAGAGTTAATTCATAAATGGCATTGTCTGCTTATCCTGAACCTGAAATGGTGCAGTATCTTTTGAAATTTAAGACCATATACTGTATGTGAATATTTTTTTGGGGGGTGGCAGAAATTTCTCCTACCATTACTGCGTATATTAGGGTTTAGATGAAGCAAAAATCATTGTACCTTTAATAATGTATAGCATGCAGCCTGATTTGTGATCAATATAATTTAAGTTAGTCTGTGATAGTAGTTTTTGAAGTTTTAATTTCTTGTAAAATTGAGTATTACTGATTTCAGCACAAGCTTATTTACTGAAAAGGCTCTGCTGAATGATTTAAATTGGAGGTTTAACCACAACCATTGTGGAAGAGACCGAACCATCCCATTGAGTTGTAGGTTTTCACCTGGGCTCCTGTAGCTAAAGATTTACTTCACTGCTTAAGTAAAGTGTCTTTAACGGGATCCCACCAAATGTACTGGTTGTGACTTCCGAAGATCCCAGAGACACTGCCTTGGAACCACCTTATCCATACCATGGTATTACAAAAGGGTGGATTATAGCTCCATAGCCTCTAAAATACAATTACCGTATTTTTCAGATTATAAGACGCACTCCCCCCACCCCCAATTTTGGGAGGAAAAAGGGGGTGCGTCTTATAATGAGAAGTTACGGTATTTTACCTGGGAGGCAGCGTCGGATCGGGGTCCCAGACACAGGAGGTTGGCGGCAGCTGCATCAGTAGCGGGGCGATGCTGCGGCCCCACCCTCAGAAGTGTCAATGATACAAGGCGGTGGTGGTGGCGGCGGGAGCTGGGCGAGTTCAGCGGAGCGATGCTGCGGCCCCGTCCTCAGAAGTCGGTGGTGAGAGGAGGCGAGGTTCCCTATCCCGTACATAGCCCTGACATAGTCCTGCGCTGTGCTTTGGTAAAATGGCCACTAGAGCATGCGCAGATCAAGATCTCTAGAGATGAGATCTCATCTCCCGAGATCTCGATTTCCGCATGCTCCAGCTGCCATTTTACCGAAGCTTAGCGCAGGGCTCACAGCCGACTTCTGAGGATGGGGCCACAGCATCGCCCCGCTTCACTCGCCCAGCTCCCGCTGCCAACACAACCGCCTTGAATCACTGACACTTCTTATGAGGATGGTGCCACAGCATCGCCTTGCTACTGCCGCCACCACCACCACCTTGAATCACTTACACTTCTTCTGAGGACAGGGCCCTCAACATTACCCAACTCCTGCTGCAGCCACCTCTGCCGCCAATATCCGGTATGTGCTACCCTGGCTCCTGTTAGCCCTCCTCCACCATCGCTGCCCCAGATAAAAAGGATTATACGGCGCACCATTTTATTTAAAAAAACTAAATTTTTTCATATTTTGCACCCCAAAATTTGGGGTACGTTTTATAATCCGGTGCGTTTTATAATCTGCAAAATACGGTAAATCCTGTTTATAGGCTGCTTGTTGAATCTAATAAAGTCAAAACATTTCAAGAGTTGTTATAGATAAAGTGCTCAAGACCCAATATTTCTTGGATTATGTTCCCTGATTATCCTAATCCAATAATCCAAGAGTTCTACCCTAATTTTTCTTGATTACTTCACTACCAAAGCATAATGTCTCTCCATTTTTATGGAAATAAGCGAGAGATCCAATTGACCTAGAATATTACACCTCACAGTCATCTTCAAGACAAATACTTTTCATCAGCAATGTTTTAACTTTCTGTAATCACACAAGCTTGGACAAGGACCAATTCTCATTAATCAGGGACATAGCACTGACTTAAATGGCGACTTGATTTCCCTTTTCTCATTACATGTTCACAACCATACCTTGTGTCTAAGACATATTTAAGCCACATTCCTTGCTGCCAGGTATATACAAGATATACTTTAAAGAACTGACCAAGGACAATAGCATGAGAATTGATTAGTACATCTCTGCCCCTGGCTTGCTTCTCCCAGTTGAAGGTGATTGACAGGTCTCTCACTATAGGAGGCACCTGTCAATCATCTGGAGTGGCACTGGGAAGAGCCAGTTGGGAGTGGAGCTGGACTAGATCTTTAAACTATATTCTCTGAAATACTGGAGTTTTGTCAGAGAAAAATATACATAGCTGCAATAATGGCAATGGTTTGGGCATCTTGAAGCAGTTGACAGGTTCCCATTAAAAAAATAGTAAAGTATATCCAATCTTTTTGGTTTTTTTGCAAAAGATTATCAATTAGTTGCTATATAGTAAAGAGTGAGCGTACTCGCCACTGATTGATACTCGTTCGAGTATCGCGGGTGCTCGAGCACCATGCTCGAGTCCCTGCCCCACATGTTTTGCGGCTATTAGACAGCCAATAAACCTGCGAGGATTGCCTGCCATACACGGTAGTGTCGTAGCCATATTGACTTCTAGCATTACTGTGATTGGCTGGCCGCATCATGTCATTGGGTTTTACATAAGACCCATGACGTAATGCTCAGCACACTCTCCTCTGTAATCAGTTCTGAGAGAGTTGAGCTAAGAGGAAGAGCTTAGATTAGAGCAGGCTTATGGGCAGTGCTTAATTGCTGTAGCAGTGCTTATATGCAGCTGCAGCACCATTAAAACAAAAGTAATTTTCTGGGCTACATACTGACCTTTCTCTAGTAAAATCGCTGTTACTTGCATGCAGTATGGGGATAGATGGTGGAAAAGCAATAGTTTTGGATTAGAGGAATATAGGTAGTGTTTATTGTCTTACAGTCCTTCTATAGGTGAACTGCTGCTGCAGCCTAAGAATAAAAGTACTTTACAGGGCAACATATTTCCTTTTCCATATTAATACCAGATCATTTGAGGGCATAAATTATATAAGTAATTTAAAATGTGCAAGGTGTGCGGTAAGAAACTGGGAAGTGAACAAGTTGCTGATGATGCAGCAAGGGGCCAAGGTCTTGGGTCAGGTGAAACTGTGCCTGCTGCGGGAGCACAACAAACAAGCTCATCCATGAGACTTAGCTTCCTGTCCCACTTTGCAGGAGGGTGCGAGACACGACTCTTGAAGCCAAAAAAGTGCAAACAGGTGGTCAGTTGGATGGCAGATACAGTGAGGAAAAAAAGTATTTAGTCAGCCACCAATTATGCAAGTTGTCCCACTTAAAAAGATGAGAGAGGCCTGTAATTAACATCATAGGTAGACCTCAACTATGAGAGACAAAATGAGAAAATAAATCCTGAAAATCACATTGTCTGATTTGGAAATAAATTGTTTTTCAAATTTTTGTGGAAAATAAGTATTTGGTCAATTACAAGCAAGCAAGATTTCTGGCTCTCACAGACCTGTAACTTCTTCTTTAAGAGGCTCCTCTGTCCTCCACTCATTACCTTTAATATTGGCACCTGTTTGTACTTATCAGTATAAAAGACACTTGTCTGCAACCTCAAACAGTCACACTCCAATCTCCACTATGGTGAAGACCAAAGAGCTGTCAAAGGACACCAGAAACAAAACTGTAGCCCTGCACCAGGCTGGGAAGCCTGAATCTGCAATAGGCAAACAGCTTGGTGTGAAGAAATCAACTGTGGGAGCAATAATTAGAAAATGGAAGACATACAAGACCACTAATATTCTCCTTCGATCTGGGGCTCAAATCAAGATCTCACCCCGTGGGGTCAAAATGATCTCAAGAACGGTGAGCAAAAATCCCAGAACCACACGGGGGAACCTAGTGAATGACCTGCAGAGAGCTGGGACCAACATTACACAGGCTACCATCAGTAACACACTATGCCGCCAGGGACTCAGATCCTGCAGTGCTACACATGTCCCCCTGCTTAAGCCATTACATGTCCAGGCCCGTCTGAAGTTTTCTAGAGAGCACTTGAATGATCCAGAAGAGTATTGGGAGAATGTCATATAGTCAGATGAAACCAAAGTAGAACTGTTTAGTAGAAACACAACTAGTCGTGTTTGGAGGAGAAAGAATGCTGAGTTGCATCCAAAGAACACCATACCTACTGTGAAGCATGGGGGTGGCAACATCATGCTTTGGGGATGATTCTCTGCCAAGGGACCAGGACGACTGATCCGTGTACATGAAAGAATGAATGGGGCCATGTATTGTGACATTTTGAGTGCAAACCTCCTTCCATCAGCAAGGGCATTGAAGACGAAACATGGCTGGGTCTTTCAGCATGACAATGATCCCAACCACACCGCCAGGACAACGAAGGAATGGCTTTGTAAGAAGCATTTCAAGGTCCTGGAGTGGCCTAGCCAGTCTCCAGATCTAAACCCTATAGAAAACCTTTGGAGGGAGTTGAAAGTCCGTGTGGCCCAGCGATAGCCCCTAAACATCACTGCTCTAGAGGAGATCTGCATGAAGGAATGGGCCCACATACCAGCAACAGTGTATGCCAACCTTGTAAAGAATTACAGGAAACGTTGGACCTCTGTCATTGCCAACAAAGTATGTATAACAAAGTATTAAGATGAACTTTTGTATGTGACCAAATACTTATTTTCCACCAAAATTTGCAAAAAAATTCTTTCCAAATCAGACAATGTGATTTTCAGGATTTGTTTTCTCATTTTGGCTCTCATAGTTGAGGTCTACCTATGATGTTAATTACAGGACTCTCTCATCTTTTTAAGTTGGAGAACTTGCACAATTGGTGGCTGACTAAATACTTTTTTCCCCCACTTTAATTCTTCCAGTATGTTTTGCAGCACCACCCTGTCATCCACACGGTCCAATCTCATTAGCCAAGAGTCTGGAACACATAATCCTCACCTTGATTCTCCTTCTTTTCAAAAGAGATATGAGGAGATCATGTGTAGTGATGCCCAAATATTTAAGCAGCCATGGTCAGATGAAGACAACAGTGGGAAATCACAATTAGTGTCTCAAGAGGTAGATGATGACACACAGTTGCCAAGAAGTGATGTTGTTAAGTAAACAAGTCAGTAGGACCAGAGTGCAGAAGTGGAAGATGAGATGGTGGATGATGAAGTCACTGACAAGCCTGGGAAGGTGCCATGCAAAGCAAGGACAGCAGCACAGAGGGGAGGGATCAGCAGCACTGCAACAGGCGGGAAGAGGCAAAGAGGCAGTGGGGTGGCCAGAGGGAGAAGGCAGACAACTGTTCCCGAGAGCACCCACATGCAGCAAGTTCGCAGGTCAAGGGTTAGGTGTTCCCCATTCTGGTGCTTTTCTAAAGAAAGTGCAGATGATAAAAGAATGGTCATTGGCAACCTGTGCTGTACCAAGATCAGCAGGGGCTTGACCACTAACAGACTGACCACCACTAGCATGCTCAGGAACATGTCATCAAAGCACCCAACTAGGTGGGCCCAACTCCTGGATCCACAATCAGTGTCTGCAAGTGACACCACTGCCTCTTCCCCTGTGCTAAGTGTTTGCCAATTCCCTGTTCAAGACGGAAGCCTGGATGCTTCCTGCCCTGCACCTGTCATTGCACATTCATGATCACCATCAGCAACCATGTCCAATTCTTTGTCCCAGCACAGCGTTCAGCTTTCCCTACCCAAGACCTGGAAATGCAAACACAAATACCCAGCCACCCACCCACAAGCCCACAAACTAAACGACACCTTTCCAAACTGCTTTCCCTGGAAATGTTGTCGTTGAGGCTTGTGGACACTGAGGCTTTCAGCCATCCAACAGTACTTGGTCCCCAGCCAACACTATTTTTCGCGGTGTGCCGTCCCCGTCTTACACCAGCACATTTACCATAACATCACCCATGACCAATGCAGTTACTGGGAAGGTAATGACCGAAATGTGGACAAGTGCTTGTGTCCAGGGATGCTACATTTTAATGACGGCACACTGGTTGAACCTAGTGGAGGCCAGGATGGAGTTGGACCCTGGTATGGCACATGTGCTACCAACACTGAGGATTGTGGGCCCTACATCCATCAGGGTTTCGTTTACCTCCTACATCAGTTAATGCACCCTCTCCTCTTCCTCATCCTCCATCTCCAAATTGTCATCTCGGAGCTCATTGTCCATAACAGTCACAAGCTGGAAGCACTGCAGCACTGCCTTTGTGAAGCGGCAACAGGCTCAGTAGAAGCTAATTTGCTTAGGTGACAAACAGCAAACCGCTGCAGAGTTGTGAAAAGGTATAATAGACCAAACAGATCTGTGGCTCTCGCCGCTGAACCTACAACCAGGCATGGACGTGTGTGATAATGGCCATAACCTGGTGGCGGCCCTGAAGCATGGCAAGCTCGCAAATGTACCATGCTTGGTTCACGTGATCAACTTAGTGGTTCAGCGGTTTCTGAAAACCTACCCAGATTTGCCAGAGCTATTTTTGAAGGTACGCTATGTGTGCGCCCATCTACGCAAGTCAGCTACAGCTGCCACCGGTCTGGAAGAGATGCAGCAGCACTGGCAAGTGCCAGCTCACTGACTGATGTGTAATGTGACCATGGGATGGAACTCCTTGTTGGCAAGGCTGTGTGAGCAGCAGACGGCAGTAGTTGAATACTAGTTACAACTAGTGTTGAGCCACCCCCGTAGTGTTCGAGTTCGGTTCGGTTCGTCGAACACCCTTGTGTTCGCCGAACTGTTCGTCGAACTGTTCGTTGAACACCTTCGAACACCGTTAAAACCAATGGCAGGCAAATAAAAACACATAGAAACACATAGAAAACACCTTCAAAGGTGTCCAAAAGCTGACAAACTGCTCAGAAGACATAACTAACACATGGAAAAGTGACAAGTACATGTAGTCATGCGAAAAGAAAAGAGGTGGAGGAGAAAAAGGAGGGGGAGACACAGATATAGGCATGTCATGCCCTTCTAAAATTCAAAAAGTGCGAAGCCGACAGGGCCAGTCCGTTCCTGCCCGTGCCACCTCCGTGTCGTCGGGTTTGTGCCATAGCCGCGGTGGACCCTGACGGCCAGCCCCCCTCTCCCAATACTGGTGGTTGTCCGCTGGTGGGTCGAGCGAGCCCCCTTGTGGTGGAGGCAGCTCTAAGCTTTTTAATTTAAATTGTCTCTCTAATTTGAATGAATACACTTTAAATCCTTTTACAAGGATTTATTGGAGGGCAAGTCTCATGCCAGCAGCCGCGTAATTCCAGCTCCAGTAGCGTCCACTAAAGCTGCTGCAGTTAAAAAGCTTTTATAAGGATCAAGCTCGGCGGTCCACCGCAAGGCGTCCTACCGCCAGTCCCAGCCCCTATGCCTTGGGGTGCCTCCTGATGCTCTTCACTGAGTATCCCGGGGTCCTGAAGCATTTCCTTTGAAAAAATTAGGTGTCCAAACTACAGGTGGTGTAGCTTGCTTAACAGCTGGGATAATCCGCTGACTAGCAGACACTGCTACTTGGCACAAAGTATTTCCTGGGCTAGATGCAGTTAAAAATTAGTAATTAGATACTCTCATTAGATGATGAGAAAGCATGCCATAGAGTGTCCTGGCACGCCATATATTATTCTCTTATAAAGCTTGGGGTAGGGGTCTAGGGGACCCTTTTATAGCCAAAATCACAGCCCTGTATCGCAATACGTCACCTAGGCTGAAGATAAATGGAACTGTAGCACCCCGAGGGCTCGGTTGCTACAGAGGTATTGCACCTCACCCAGAGGTGTGATATCTCACTCTCAGGTAAGGATGGAGTGTGGATCAGGACTCCGACACCTGCATGCATTACATCACATTGCCGTGGGGCAAGGCGACCAATATGCCCCCGAGATGGGCACGACAGTCCCTGTCCCTGGCTGGAGTGGGGGGAGGGAACATTGAGGAAGGGGAACCCTGTAGTGCAGGAGCAGGGAGGAAACAGTTCCTGGGTGCATTGAGAAGGGAGTATAAAAGGTGGGCACCATCTTAGTTCAGTGCAGAGATGTCTGAGCAGAAGTGACAGGGAGCAGGGGCTCTGCATGAGCTCTGCTCCGGAGGCGGGCCTAGTAACAGAGGCCCAGGCCTGGAAGAGGGAGAAGGAAGGAAGAGGAGCGGAGAAGGCTCCAGGATCGAGGAACGAAGGGATCCCAGGGGTGCGGACAGGCGAGTCGCCACCGCACGCCCGAATCCACCTGCGTGGAGGGGTCAGGCCAAAGGGGGAGACCGGTCCCCGAAACTAGTGGAGGCGGGAAACGACCCTCAGCTAGAAACCGGAGGCTGTGACATTTTATGTGGCGCAACCCCTCGCTACACCCGCTAGGAAGGCACCACATAGGGTCAGGGAAACTGGCGCCAAGTTTACCAAGAAGAGGCCTGAGGCAGCCGGACAGAAGCGTTGGTAAGAAAGGCCAGACAAAGGACACACGAAGGGGGTCCTGTGAAGCTCTCCAAATTTATCTGAGAGTTGTCTGAGCCCCTCACCTGGTGAGCACAGTACGACGTGGCCAGCCGTTACCTGCAGAAGTGGTCTGGATAATAAGAACTGTGAGTAAAGGCCCTGGACTGCATCACTGACTCCGTGTCATTACTGCTGCTGCCCTGCACCATCACCCCCATCCTCCGCATACAGTGCCCTGAGGCTATACTCCTCCCGTGGGGAGTTATACTATGCTCTGCTGCACCCACAACACCAGCCTCAGCGGCTTGCCCTGCAGCGGCGGTTCACCCTGACCGCAATCTACGGGTGGAGTAGTCGGACATTTAAACATCAAAACCACATAAATAGTTCCACCACTGGTTTGACCGCCCTGAGCCACGGAACCGGGTCGCCGCCACGGAGACTACAACCACCAGCATCCACAAAAAAGGGTCCGGCTCCGGGTGTCCCAAGGCCCAGGGGGTGCGTCAGAACATTTTCATCACCTTTCATAATCACCAATGGGACAAGGCAGGGATGTCCTCTGTCCCCTCTCTTATACATCCTAGTGACGGAGCACCTGCTCTCATCAATTCGCCATAACCCCAATATTAGGTGGATTGAGGTGGGAGGCACCGAGTACAAGTGCTCTGAATTTGCTGATGATGTCCTAGTATATATCACTCAATCACATATATCCATTCCTGCTGTTATGGCTGAAATAGATCACTTTGTTACATGGTCAAATTTTAAAATCAATGCAGAGAAGTCTGAGGCCCTCGATGTCTCCCTCCCCTAATCCATACAGGATTCCATCCAGTCCAACTTTCCCTTTGCCTGGCCCTCACAGGGTATCAAATACTTAGGAATTCCTATTCATAGAGACCTCTCCCGTCTATGTGTTCTTAATTTTGGGCCCTTTATTGAACAACTCCATACAGACCATGGTTGGCAAGTTAGAACTGTAAGATTCACTACGTGAACCACTGGTGTTTTGTGGAAAAGCACATGTACACTGTGTTCCAAATTATTATGCAAAAAGTGTTTAGGAGTGATAAGGGAAGAATTTGTTTGTTTGTCAGTTAAACTCATTGAAGGTGATGTGTGTCAGGGCTCTTTATATCACTGTAAGCAATTGCAGACACCTGTGCTAATTAGATTGGCAGGTGTGTCCAATGAAAGACAAGACTTCTAAAGAGGGCTGTCCCACATTATTAAGCAGCCTACATTTTCTGCCAAAATGGGAAAGAAAAAGGATGAGTCGGCTGCTGAGAAGCAACAAATTGTGGAGTGTTTAGGTCAAGGCATGACTACAATCAACATTGTGCGATGATCAGGATGAAGTGTCTTGGCAATCAAGAAGTATGTAGCTAATTCACAGTACACACGTGTGCGTGCTGATAAGGGCAAATTGAGGACTCTTTCCTACAGGCAATTACGTCAGGTTAAAAGCGCAGTGGCAAAAAAGCCTTGTCATAGCAGCAGACAAGTTTTTGAAGCTGCTGGTGCCTCCAACGTCCAAGATGCAGGGTCCTTCAGAGGTTTGCAGCTGTGCGTAAGCCATCCTGTCGACCTCCTCTATCCACTGCACACAAGCAGAAACGGCTCCAGTGGGCCAAACAATACATGAAGACTGACTTCAAAACTGTTTTGTTCACGGATGAGTGTCGTGAAACACTTGATGGTTCAGATGGATGGAGGGGAGGATGGTGGGTTGATGGACACCCCATGCAAACACGGCTACAGCGCCAACAAGGAGGAGGTGGAGTAATGTTTTGGGCTGGAATCATGGGGAGAGAGAATTTTGGCGTCTTTAGGATCCCTGAAGGGGTAAAGATGAACTCCATAATGTATGTGGAGTTTCTCAAACAGCACTTCCTGCCATGGTTCAAGAAGAAGAACCGTGTATTCCACAGCAAGATCATTTTCATGCATGATAATGCACCGTCTCTTGCTGCACATAACACATCAGCATCATCAAAAGGAGTGTCTATGATGGCGGGAGGCAGTTCACATCTAAGCAACAGCTCTGGGAGGGTATTCTGTCCTCATGCAAAACAATTGAAGCAGAAACCATCCAAAACCTGACAAATTCAATGGACGAGAGAGTTCAGAAGCTCCTTTCGAACAAGGGGTCCTATGTGCAAATGTAACATCACCTAGAATAAAGTTTTGAGTTGAAAACTGTTTGATTTCAGTTTTTAATAACCTGCTAATGCTTATAATTTCAAAAATCACCATTTTTTTGTTCTTTATTAAAATGAAAAGGTTGATCGAAGAGTGTGGAGGATCTAAGAGAGAGGCAACCCAGTAGTCAGGATTACTTCGAATTCTGACAATCTGGGGGTCATGTTGCAGGTAGTGCAGCAAGAAGGCACTCATGAGTCTTGCGCATCTAGGAGCCCCAAAATTATTTTCTGGGCTAGATGCAGCTAAAAATTATTATTAATTTGAAAGCTGGTGGAGCTTAGTATAGATGGCCTAATAGAATCAGTACTGCACACTGCTACAAAGTCCAAATCATTTTCCAGCCAAGATACAGATAAACATGATTAGTAATTTTAAATCTGGTGGAGCTTAGTATAGATGGCCTAATAGAATCATTACTGCACACTGCTACAAAGCCCAAATTATTTTCCAGCGAAGATACAGATAAACATGATTAGTAACTTTAATCTGGTGGAGCTTAGTATAGATGGCCTAATAGAATCAGTACTGCACACTGCTACAAAGCCCAAATTATTTTCCCGCCAAGATAAAGATAAACATGATTAGTAATTAGAAAGCTTAAAACGGTTGGTGAGGTGATTTTAACCAATCATCAAGCTTTTACTCTCCCCAGGATGACACAGGGGTAGAAAAGTCATTTCGGATCCATGATTTGTTCATCTTTATGAACGTGAGTCTATCTACATTATCAGTGGAGAGCCGCGTGCGCTTATCTGTCAGCACACCACCAGCAGCGCTGAACACACGTTCAGACAGAACGCTGGCTGCGGGGCACGACAAGATCTCCAAGGCTTAAGTGGCGAGCTCCGGCCATTTATCCAGATTGGAAGCCCAAAAAGAGCAAGGGTCCAGTGACACAGTCATGGCTTCAATGTTTACTTGGAGATACTCCTGTACCATCGTCTCTAGGCGTTGACTATGTGTCAGACTTCTTGTCTCCTGTAGCCTTGCAAAGGATGGGCTAAAAAAGTGGTGAAATAATTCCGCAAAATTGATGTTACCAGCAGATACTGTGTTTCTGTTACAGTTTGAGTGCTGAACACTCGACGGTCCCACGGTTGGCAAGTTGGAACTATGAGATTCGCTACGTGCACCACTGGTGTTTTGTGGAAAAGCACATGTAAGATTCTGCAACAGTCTCTGCTGATACTCCTGCATGCGTGCATCCCTTTCTATGGCAGGAATAATTTCTGCAAATTTACTTTTGTACCGGGGATCTAACAGTGTGGCAACCCATTAGTCAGGATTATTTCTAATTCTCACAATTCGAGGGTCATGTTGCAGGTAGTGCAGCAAGAAGGCACTCATGTGTCTTGCGCATCCAGGAGCACCAAGTCCCTGTTGTGTTGGTGGCGAGGTAACAACCATGCTTCCTTCCTCTGTCCTCTCCCCCCAACCTCGCACAACAGATTTGTGATCAATGTCTCCCTCATCTGATGAGTCTTCCATCAGTTCGTCCTCCACTTCTTCCTGGGCTCCTGCACCTTCCTCACTAGTTTGGCTGCTACCATGCGCCCTGGTAAAACCATCTCCCCCACCATCACATGCCTGCCGCCTTGGTGCTGCCGACCATCTGGACCTTGCAGATGTTAGCCCTTCCGCATGCAACTCCTCCTCCTCTACTTCCTCCACCTCCTCTTGTGCCACCACCTGACTCCGAATTCTGTTTAACATGTGCTCCAGCATGTAAATCACCGGAATAGTCATGCTGATAATGGCATCGTCAGCACTAAACATCTTCGTCGCCATTTCAAAACTGTGCAGAAGGGTGCATAGGTCCCTGATCTGAGACCACTCCTCCAGCGTGATTTGCCCCACCTCTGGATCTCTTTGGCCCAGGCTATACATCAGAACGTGTTGCACCAGGGCTAGTCGGTGCTTCCACAGTCGTTGCAACATGTGCAGAGTTGAATTCCACCGGGTAGGCACATCGCATTTTAGCCGGTGAAGTGGCAGGCCCAACGACTTCTGTAGAGATGTAAGTTGCTGAGCTGCGGGATGCGAACGGCGGAAGTGAGCACACAGCGACCGTGCCCTCTGCAAAAGGCCATCTAGTACAGGATAGTGGGCTAAAAATTGCTGGACAATCAGGTTCAACAGGTGAGCCATACAAGGCACGTGTGTGACATTGCCCCGGCGACGGGCCGCACCCTGGTTTGCAGCATTGTCGCACATGGCCTTCCCTGGTTTCAGGTCCAGTGGAGACAACCATTCATGAAATTGGTTCTCCAGAGCTGACCACAACTCCTCAGCTGTGTGACTCACATTTCCCAGACATTTCAAAGTAAAAACCGACTGATGACGTTGAGCCCTACTGCCAGCATAGTAAGGAGGTGTGCAGGATCCCTTCTGCGCAGTTAGAAAGCTTGTGGCATGACCAGACAGGCTTTGGTTGCAGGTGGAGGAGCGAGAAGAGGTTGAGGAGGCAGAAGCAGTGGAGGAACTTTGAGATAAAGAGGATTGACGCACAACTTGTGGGGACGGCAAGACTTGGACAGCAGCCCCTTGTCCTGCTGTCACCATAGTTACCCAGTGTCCAATCAGCGACATGTAACGCCCCTGTCCATGCCTACTCATCCAAGTGTCTGTGGTGAAATGCACCCTGTCACACACAGAGTTTCTCAAAGAAGCGGTGATGTTGTGTGCGACATTCTGGTGGAGCGCAGGCACACCTTTCTTTGAGAAGTAGTGCCGACTGGGCATCTGGTACTGGGGCACTGCGACAGACATAAGGTCTCGAAAATCCTCTGTGTCCACCAGGCGGAAAGGCAGCATTTCTGTAGCTAAGAGCTTGCAGATGGTGAAATTCAACCTCTTAGCTTTCTCATGGCTAGGAGGAAATGGTCTTTTACTTGTCCACATCTGAGGGACCGAGGTCTGGCTGTTGTGCTTAGACGGGGTTGATAAGGGTGTCCCCGGCAAACTGCTGGTCTGTGAGGAAGATGCAGGCAGACATGTTAGGTTGCCTTGATCCAAAGGTGGTGCTATCGATGTCGGACAGCGCTCAACACCAGCTGGTGTTACCACCTCCAAAGAAAATGATGACCTGCCAATCACGCTGGCTGTTGCGGGTAAAGAGGTGGCAGGTCTGCGTCCCAAAACAGGTGTGACTGCTGTCCCCCCAGTCACAGAGGATGAAGAGGCCGCGGATGCACAAGATGTGGCAGACAGAGGTTGGCCCGGCCGGCTAGGCCGCATTGTAGCACAGTGAGCTTCCCACTGCAACTTATGCTTCATGTCCATGTGCCGGTTCATGCATGAAGTACTCAAACTATGTATTTTTTGGCCTCTACTTAGCTTTTGCTGACAAATGTTACAGATAACACGAGTTGGGTCATCTTTATCGATCTGAAAAAATGCCCAGGCTATGCATGGCTTAGCACCCATGCGACCTGAAGAGCCACCACGACTTGTGGTCAGAGGCAGAGTTGTGTTTGAGGATGCAGTTGTTGACGTGCTTCCAGTACTACGTCTCTGTCCTCATCATCATCACCCTGTGTGTTATCACACCCATCGTCCTCAGAGCCAACCTGTTCCTGCCCTGACAAAAAACTAAAGTTGTCGCTCCAATCAGGTATTTGAGTCTCATCATCATCTTCCTCATTGTCTCCACCAACAGGAGTTACAGTTTGGGAATGAGGGTCTACATTATGGTCAGAACCTTCTGCGTCTGGTCCTGGATCCGACTCATAAAGATTCTGGGCATCAGTGCAGATCATTTCCTCGTCTGGATTCACAGAAGCTCTGGAGCCGACCTCTGATTCCCAGGCTATAGTATGAGTAAACAGCTCTGCAGACTCAACCATCTGTTCTTCCCCATACTCAGATGGGCAGCTGGAGATTTGGGAGCTGTGAGGAAGCAAGTGCGATTGGGTTGACACCTCTGTGGAGTGGAGTATTTGTGATGTTGAAGTAGAGGTGGAGGAGAGCTCACTTAAAGGAGCACTTGATATCCGTTGAAGCACGTGCTGTTTTTGTGCCTCATCTGGAATTTGTAGCGATTGGCGTGGCCATAAGAAAGGGATCTTATCGCATTGTCCGCTAAAAGAAGTAGACATTTTAGTTTGGCTGGAAGATGGTCTTTCTTCTGCAGATGTTACTGTTGCTTTAACACCTACCCCACGGACACAACCTTTTTCCCCTTCCCAACACGCCTATTCCCCTTTCCACCAGCAGCAGGCCTTTTTCCACTCATTTTGGTGGTTAACTAATTCACAACTCTGGAGTTGTTTGCACAAAAAAACAATGGATGGGAACCGAGCAGAGCTGAGTGGCCAAACTGTGGTATTAGGCCAAAAGTATTGGCTAGGTTAGATGCAGAAAAAAATTATATTCAATTTGCAACCTGATGGAGATCAGTATAGATGGACTAATAGACCAAGTCCCACACACTGCTAGAAGCCCAAATTTTTTTTCAGAGCTAGATGCAGAAAAAAATTAAATTCAATTTGCAACCTGATGGAGGTCATTATAGATGGACTAATAGAACAAGTCCCACACACTGCTAGAAGCCCAAATTTTTTTTCAGAGCTAGATGCAGAAAAAAATTATATTCAATTTGCAACCTGATGGAGGTCATTATAGATGGACTAATAGAACAAGTCCCACACACTGCTAGAAGCCCAAATTTTTTTTCAGAGCTAGATGCAGAAAAAAATTATATTCAATTTGCAACCTGATGGAGGTCATTATAGATGGACTAATAGAACAAGTCCCACACACTGCTAGAAGCCCAAATTTTTTTTCAGAGCTAGATGCAGAATAAAATTATATTCAATTTGAAACCTGATGGAGGTCAATATAGATGGACTAATAGACCAAGTCCCACACACTGCTAGAAGCCCAAATTTTTTTCCAGAGGTAGATGCAGAAAAAAATTATTTTTAATTTGCAACCTGATGGAGGTCAGTATAGATGGACTAATAGACCAAGTCCCACACACTGCTAGAAGCCCAAATTTTTTTTCAGAGCTAGATGCAGAAAAATATTATGTTCAATTTGCAACGTGATGGAGTTCAGTATAGATGGACTAATAGAACAAGTCCCACACACTGCTGGAAGCCCAAATTTTTTTCCATAGCTAGATGCAGAAAAAAATTATATTCAATTTGCAACCTGATGGTGGTCAGCATAGATGGACTAATAGAACAAGTCCCACACACTGCTAGAAGCCCAAATATTTTTTCTGAGCTAAATGCAGAAAAAAATGATTTTTAATTTGCAACCTGATGGAGGTCAGTATAGATGGACTAATAGACCAAGTCCCACACACTGCTAGAAGCCCAAAATTTTTTTCAGAGCTAGATGCAGAAAAGAATTATATTCAATTTGCAACCTGATGGAGGTCAGTATAGATGGACTAATAGAACAAGTCCCACACACTGCTAGAAGCCCAAATTTTTTTTCAGAGCTAGATGCAGAAAAAAATTATTTTTAATTTGCAACCTGATGGAGGTCAGTATAGATGGACTAATAGACCAAGTCCCACACACTGCTAGAAGCCCAAAGTTTTTTTCAGAGTTAGATGCAGAAAAAAATTATATTCAATTTGCAACCTGATGGAGGTCAGTATTGATGGACTAATAGAACAAGTCCCACACACTGCTAGAAGCCCAAATATATTTTCAGAGCTAAATGCAGAAAAAAATTAATTTTAATTTGCAACCTGATGGAGGTCAGTATAGATGGACTAATAGAACAAGTCCCACACACTGCTAGAAGCCCAAATATTTTTTCTGAGCTAAATGCAGAAAAAAATTATTTTTAATTTGCAACCTGATGGAGGTCAGTATAGATGGACTAATAGACCAAGTCCCACACACTGCTAGAAGCCCAAATTTTTTTTCAGAGCTAGATGCAGAAAAAAATTATATTCAATTTGCAACCTGATGGAGGTCAGTATAGATGGACTAATAGAACAAGTCCCACACACTGCTAGAAGCCCAAATTTTTTTTCAGAGCTAGATGCAGAAAAAAATTATTTTTAATTTGCAACCTGATGGAGGTCAGTATAGATGGACTAATAGACCAAGTCCCACACACTGCTAGAAGCCCAAATTTTTTTTCAGAGTTAGATGCAGAAAAAAATTATATTCAATTTGCAACCTGATGGAGGTCAGTTTTGATGGACTAATAGAACAAGTCCCACACACTGCTAGAAGCCCAAATTTTTTTTCAGAGCTAGATGCAGAAAAAAATTATATTCAATTTGCAACCTGATGGAGGTCAGCATAGATGGACTAATAGAACAAGTCCCACACACTGCTAGAAGCCCAAATTTTTTTTCAGAGCTAAATGCAGAAAAAAATTATTTTTAATTTGCAACCTGATGGAGGTCAGTATAGATGGACTATTAGACCAAGTCCCACACACTGCTGGAAGCCCAAATTTTTTTTCAGAGCTACATGCAGAAAAAAATTATATTCAATTTGCAACCTGATGGAGGTCAGTATAGATGGACTAATAGAACAAGTCCCACACACTGCTAGAAGCCCACATTTTTTTTCAGAGCTAGATGCAGAAAAAAAATATTTTTAATTTGCAACCTGATGGAGGTCAGTATGGATGGACTAATAGACCAAGTCCCATTCACTGCTAGAAGCCCAAATTTTTTTTCAGAGCTAGATGCAGAAAAAAATTATATTCAATTTGCAACCTGATGGAGGTCAGTATAGATGGACTGATAAACCAAGTCCCACACACTGCTAGAAGCCCAAATATTTTTTCAGAGGTAGATGCAGAAAAAAATTATATTGAATTTGCAACCTGATGGAGGTCAGTATAGATGGACTAATAGAATGATGCTATGCCCAAAAGGTTTTACTTCACTAGGTGCAGTAAAAAAATTGGTATTCTATACACAGGTGGTGTAGCTTGCAACACAGATAGGCTACTCCACTGACTAACACACTCTGCAATAGGCCAAAAAGGATTACCTTTGCTAGATTTAGCCAAATGCTGTGAAAAAAAAACTTGCACAGCACTGGCACAGACCTGCCTGGCAAAAACTGATAGGAACTGATGTCACTTAGTCCTGAAAAGGACTGCAATTACAATTAGTCTTTACTCCCAACCTATCTATTTAAGAGCACAGACCTGCCTGATAAAAGTCATAGGAAATGCTGTAACCTAGTCCTTAAAAGGACTGCAATCACAACTCTTCCCTACTCCCAAGCTATCTGTAGATTTGTGCGAAAATTGGCTTGAAATTAACAAGGTATAGCACACACAGCACCAGCGGTGCCGTCTAACACGCAGCTGCAGCAGTGAGAAAATGGTGGCGATGGGGAAAATGGCTGGGTCTTATAGGGCAAGGACATGTGACATACACTGCCAATGACACATGCCCTTGCTTGTGTGAAAAAAGCACTTCGCTCCGTGTGTGCGCTGCTGATAGGCTGACAGATTGCACCTCCCCACTGTAAATGCGGGAAAGAGAAAAAAAAATGGAGATCTTCATTATTCCTGCAGAGATCCATCCCCTGCCCCTTCCCCCCGCCCCGCTGTACACTCAAACTGCGTATTAACATTAATTTTCAGCATTACTGAGAAAACTCCAGTTATGATTTTGGGGCACCAACAGATATCGAACATAACCTCGAACAGCCAAATTTTTTTCAAATCGTTCTTGTACGCTGAACGGCTCGAACACCGCCCAAAACAGCTCGAATTTGAGCTTGGCGAACAGTTTGAGTCGAACACCGCTCATCTCTAGTTACAACATGTCCGTCAGTATACCAGTCAGCCTCCGCATATAACAGCCAACTAGTGGGCGTGGATGTCTGGCATCTGTGAGGTTCTCCAAAATTTTGAGGAATCAACCAAAATGGTGAGCAGTGATGATGCCATAATCAGCATAACCATCCCGCTTCTGTATCTACGGAAACACTCACTGCTCACAATTAAAGAGGAAACTTTGCATGGGGACCAGGTGGAGATGTAGGAAGAAAGTACACAGGGTGATACTATCTAGCCCTGCCTCATCTCATGTTCTTAGCGCGGATTGGGTGATAAAGAGGAGAAGGCTAAGGAGGAACAGGAGATCGTTGCCTGTGCTACAGAGGTTACTACCACATCAGCTTACTTCCATCTGTTCTGCATGGATGGACTGAAAAGGTGAGGAGTAGGAGATGGAGTCTCTTCCTCCTGGCGGGGACAGGGAAGTCTTGCCTGTTGGGAGTCTGGCACACATGGCAAAGTTTATGTCCCGCTGCCTTCCCGTGACCATTGCATTATATGCATTTTGGTCAACACGAATTACTGGTTGCTCACCCTTCTTACATGAGAACTTTCCATTTCTTCTTCCTGCGGCAGAAAGAGCTAGTAAAATTGTGCAATACCAGAAGGCCCCAGTCGAACAATTAGTGCAAAAATTCCCATCTCACAAATCTGGCTGCAGAGTTCACAGTTCCCTGGGCAACCAAGGATAAGAGATGAGGGAGACACACAACAGGTCCAACAGAGGCAGAGGAACACTATTAAAGGTCTGGGGCAGTTTCATTAGACCCTCCCAGCTCCCGGACCCTGATGGGTGGATTACTCTGACAAGGAGGGAAAAGGTTTTGAAGAAGGTGAAAGAGTACCTAGCGTACCATACCAGCATCCTCTGTGATTCCTTTGTGCTGTACAACTATTGGGTATCTAAGCTGGACACGTGGCATGAACTGTACGGTTCATGGTTTCTTCTTTTGCTTGTCCTCCTCCACCATATCAACAGGGTCATCATGCGGCCATCGCTCCCATTTTTTAGAGTGTCATCAGGCGGCCCTCACTCATAATTTTTAGAGGGTCATCAGGCAGCCCTCACTCCTAATTTTTAGAGGGTTATCATTGCGGAAAAAAATGCAGCACTACCAATTATTTTGCGGAAGTGCTGCGTTTTTGCCGCCATTGACTTGCATTAGATCGCATGGATTACGCATCACTGTATATGTAGATGCGCATTCCATGCATTCTAATGTGCGGATGGTACCCAGGTCTAGAGGAGAGGAGACTCTCCTCCGGACCAGGGTACCATAGAAACTGTAAAAAAAGAATAAAATAAAAAAAAAGATTATATTTACCTTCTGACGGCCCCCGCGGCACTCGTCCTTTCATGCCGGCAGCTAGCGATGGACTGAAGGACCTGCGCTGACGTCATAGTCATGTGACGAGTCACGCGATGCTGACGTCGGCAGGTCCTTCAGTGTACCGCTGCCGGCAAGGGAGAACGGAGGGAAGCAAGACACCGGGGGCCATCAGAGGGTAAGTATATATTTATTTTTTACCATTCTTTTACGGTCACACTATATAAATCCATGCCAGTTGCATGGATCTATATAGTGTGACCAAGTTGACAAGCACTTTCCAAGTGATGCTAAAATCGCTTGGAAAGCGCTTGTCAACCCGCATGCGGAAATGCAAGTGAAGAACGCTTCATATGCGCTTGTCCCTGGCAGGAAAAACGCATGCGTTTTTTTCTGCCAGGGAGATGCAGAAACGCTCAGGAAAAAATCCTGAGCATTTCTGCATCGTGGGCACATAGCCTTACACAGTACACAGCAGGGGCACATTTATAAGATTACCTCAGCACAGGAACAATTTTTTTTAACACATAAAATTGCTGAACTTATTTTTATTCCAAAATCTATTGATTAAAATGTAATTTGTTTGTGGTAAAACTTCTTTAAGGCAAGGGTTCGGTTGGTAACCAACCCACAGCAAAGATTAGTAGACAACACTGTAAAATTACATTGTATTTTACCAGTCCACAGCAGATTGGGGCACATATTGCTGATCACTATTCATTACAAGGTAAATTCACATATTAATTCTCACAGAAAGGCTCATTTCCTAAAATATCTTATCTTATCAGACACTTAACAATAGGTTCTATTGTG
Organism: Phyllobates terribilis; assembly: GCF_046119375.1. NCBI lineage: Eukaryota > Metazoa > Chordata > Amphibia > Anura > Dendrobatidae > Phyllobates > Phyllobates terribilis. The sequence goes on from NW_027362761.1 coordinate 292,722,785, forward strand.
GCGATCTAACTTTTTAGAATTTTGTAGCTAACTGATATTTACTCCCTGAGTCCCCATAAATCAATTCTCGGATGTATCTCTTTCAGTCATATTTCTATTAGGCTTAACTATAAAAATGATAGATAGATAGATAGATAGATAGATAGATAGATAGATAGATAGATAGATAGATAGATAGATGATATAATGTTTATAAATACCATTTTATAATTAACTACTACCTTTAGTTACCTCATTCTTTGATATATAGTGAATATGATTTTTCTGCTCATACCATATGAGTAAAATAACTTCTGCCAATGGTAAGGAAATGTGTATGTTTGTTTTTGGAAACTAATAAGTAAATTCAACATAAGGCATTTCCAAATTATACACAGGAAGCTTATGCACTGGTTATGCCAAACCACAGATTCATGAATATCAGAAAGTGCATTGCACAGTACCTTCATTTTACCTGAAGATGGAATATCTGTGTAGGAACATGAATGAAAGAGTGGCTGAGGATAAGTTTACTTAGGAGAAGGACTGGATTATCAGGTTTTTGCTTAAAGATATACTTTCACGATACATTCAGTTTAAATGAAGAAGATTGGCTTTCATGCATTAAATATATCCCATCCTGCAAAGAATTATACACTACTATGCGCTTAAATGTGAGTTACTTTTTCCCTGTATTACCCTTACATGCACACGCATATATATATATATATATATATATATATATATATATATATATATATATATATATATACTGTATATACTAACGTTGAAAAGTTTGGGGTCACCCAGACAATTTTGTGCTTTCCATGGAAACTCAAACTTTTCTTTATCAAATGAGTTGCAAAATGATTAGAAAATATAGTCCAGACATTGACAAGGTTAGAAATAATGATTTTTATTAGAAAGAATATTTTTTTCCTTCAGACTTTGCTTTCATCAAAGAATGCTCCCTTTGCAGCAATTACAGCATTGCAGACCATTGGTATTCTACCTGTTAATTTGCTGATGTAATCTTGAGAAATTTCCCCCCTTGCATCCTGAAGCCCCTCCCACAAGTTGGATTGGCTTGATGGGCAATTTTTGTGTACCATATGGTCAAGCTGCTCCCACAACTGCTCAATGGGGTTGAGATCTGGTGACTGCACTGGCCACTCCATTACAGATAGGGAAGAAGCAAGCAGCTGGTATTCTAAATAGTTCATTCATAATTTGGAGGTGTGCTTTGGGTCATTGTCCTGTTGTAGGATGAAATTGGCTCCAATCAATCGCTGTCCACAGGGTATTGCATGGCGTTGCAAATTGGAGTGATAGCCTTCCTTATTCAAAATCCCATTTACCTTGTACAAATCTCCCACTTTACCAGCACCAAAGCTACCCCAGACCATCACATTACCTCCACCATGCTTGACAGATGGCGTCAGGCACTCTGACAGCATCTTTTCAGTTGTTCTGCTTCTCACAAATGTTCTTCTGTGTGATCCAAACACCTCAAACTTTGATTCATCTGTCCAAAAAACTTTTTTGCAATCTTCCTCTGTTCAATGTCTGTGTTCTTTTGCCCATATTAACCTTTTCCTTTTATTAGCCAGTCTCAGATATGGCTTTTTCTTTGCCACTTTGCCCTGAAGGCCAGCATCTCAGAGTCGCCTCTTTACTGTAGATGTGGACACTGGCGTTTTGCTTGTACTATTTAATGAAGCTGCCAGTTGAGGAGTTGTGAGGCGTCAATTTCTTAAACTAGAGACTCTAATGTACTTGTCTTGTTTCTCAGTTGTGCAGCGGGGCCTCCCACTTCTCTTTCTACTCTGGTTAGAGCCTGTTTGTGCTCTCCTCTGAAGAGAGTAGTACATACCGTTGTAGGAAATCTTCAGTTTCTTGGCAATTTCTCGCATGGAATAGCCTTCATTTCTAAGAACAAGAATAGACTATCAAGTTTCACATGAAAGTTCTCTTTTTCTGGCCATTGTGAGAGTTTCATAGAACAAACAAATGTAATGCTCCAAATTCTCAACTAGCTCAAAGGAAGGTCAATTTTATAGCTTCACAAATCAGTCAAACTGTTTTCAGCTGTGGTAACATACTTGTGAAAGGGTTTTGTAAACATCTATTAGCCTTCTTACACAGTTAGCAAACACAATGTACCATTAAAACACTGGAGTGGTGGTTGTTGGAAATGGGCCTCTATACACCTATGTAGATATTGCAATAAAAACAAGATGTTTGCAGATAGAATAGTCATTTACCACATTAACAATGTATAGAGTGTATTTCTGATTCATTTAATGTTAGCTTCATTGAAAAAAAATGTGCTTTTCTTTCAAAAATAATGACATTTCAAAATGACCCCAAACTTTTGAACGGTAGTGTATATTGTGACAAAGTCACTGGCAGAATACTGGAGGGGAGTATGTTAAGCATGCATATTTAAAAGGGCATGTTTGATTGTGAATGGCGAAAGTGCAGACGGTGAGCCATTCACCATATCTCCTCCCAGGGTGTGGTCTGGGGGCTTTAAATATCCAGCCATTTCACTCAGGTGTTGTTCATTTTCTGGAGACCAGCTCCAGAGAGATGAGCACGTGTTTGTTTGGCTAACCTGAACCGTGTGGCTGTATTTATTTTCATGAACTCTACATTGGTTTATGCCGCTTAATAAACCAACTGAAAATTTAAATAGACAGTGTTCTGTGTCTACCTATATGTGCAGCTGAGTGAGCAGATCTACCACAGGTGGTGTTAGAAGTGTGGGCAGCATTCCCAGTGATTGTTTGGCTAACCTGAACCGTGTGGCTGTATTTATTTTCATGAACTCTACATTGGTTTATGCCGCTTAATAAACCAACTGAAAATTTAAATAGACAGTGTTCTGTGTCTACCTATATGTGCAGCTGAGTGAGCAGATCTACCACAGGTGGTGTTAGAAGTGTGGGCAGCATTCCCAGTGAACACGTGTGACTGCTACAAGAGGGACTACATGTCCTGGATGAAGGCGGCAGTGAGCCAGGAGGCTGAGCCAGACAGCATGTAGGACCTGCTTAGACACCTTGTAAAGGCCCAACAGCAGCAACAGATGACCCAATAGTGACTTGCCCAGGGGGATGGGGACGATTTGGTACCCGGGCCTTTGCCTGGCCTTGGGGATGTCGCGGTGGTCGGCTCCCAGGCCCGTACCCTGAGGTCAGCTTTTAAAAGGTGATTGTTTGTTAATTTTATGAAAGTTCGTGATGCCACCTGTGGTTTCTGGTGAGAATCACCAGCGCTGCGGCAGTCCACTGAGGCCGGTGATAAGGCAGCTCGATGGTATAGCTCCCCACAGGTGGAGCTAGGCCTCAGGGCAGCGTACGGAGAGGGGGATGCAGGACAGGCGAGACCCAGTCGGGTCAGAGCAAGAACGAGGACGGACACGGTAGTCACTTCAGTACCTTTTACTGATGGAAATTCAGGCATATCCTGGAGCACTGTAGGGTGAAGGATGCAAATCAGGATCCTCCCCATTGAGCGGGTGTAGGGCCTCCTGTTTCTTGCCTCTGCGTAGTCAGTTTCTGACCTGCCTGGAGCTAGGCCTAACTTTATCTCTGTCCTGCACTGGCTGACTTTGTGGTAGGGCCTTCTCTTGGAGTGCACGCTTCCAGTTTACGGGGCCTATGTGTCTCCTGGCTCTGTTACGTATCAGCTCTCTGGTGAACCTGGGACCAGTAGTTCTCCAGTGATTCCGGTTATGCCTTACTGGGTTGTAGAGATCCCGGTAAGCTCGGACCCGGTGTCCGGTAGTTGTTTCGGGGTGAGCTGGGTAAGCTCCTCTGCCCCCCACTGCTACTCACTTTCCACTCGCCTTCGGCCACGCTCGGGCCCTCACTAGGCTACTCACACTATCGGCAGCTTGCCGCGCTTCACCGATCTTATGGCGCCGGCACACCTTAAGCTCACTATTCTGAGCTACAACTGAGTCTTAGTCTGGATGAGCTCCACTGCAGGCTAGCAACTGCAGGAGCTGGAACAGGCTCTGTCCTCTGAGGTAACTCTTCTCAGACTGAACTGTACTAGACTAGACTAGACTAGACTAGACTGAAATACCTAGCTCCACCTTCCCTATTTATATCCCTAACGGGCTCCCTCTGCTGGTCTGAGGTGGAAGGTGGAGATGTGTGAATGTTTATGGGGGCCTCTTGTGGAGGATTCCATTAATACCTCTAGGATCTGTGATACCAAGCGCAGCTGGGCGTCACAATAGCAGCAACAACTGGCACATCAGGAGATGAGTAAGCTGCTGATGCAACAGATGGCTCAACAGAATCAGCACCTGCAGCAACAGCAGCAGCAAGACCAGTACCGACAACAGCAGTAGCAGATTGAGTTTCTCGCAGTGACAATTAGTGGGAGGCCGGCAGCCCCTCCCCCGTCCAGGTGATGACGACACATACATCGGTAAGACGAGCAATGCAAAAAAATGGCCCCGGGAGATGATGTCTAAGCCTTTTTGACTGTGTTTGAAACGGTAGCAGAGGAGGAGAAGCTGCCGCCAGAGCAGTGAACGGAGGTGCTGGCCCCCTACTTGACTGGTGAGCCCCAGAAGGTTTATTCTGACCTGGCCTTACAGGATGCCCAGGAATATTCCAAACTAAAAACTGAGATACTTGCACGTTCAGGGGTGACTATGTCTGTCCACCGCATATTGCGGTGATAAACCCCCTCACTCCCAAATGTTTGATCTGCTACATCTGGTACAGAAGTGGCAACAGCCTGGGTCCTCCACTCCAGCCCAGGTGGTGGAGCATGTTGTAATGGACAGATTTAGCCACTCCCTAGCCAGACCAGTGCAGACCTGGGTTGCCCAGCGAGACTCCCAAAATGCAGATGATCTAGTGGAGTGGGACTAGTAGAAAGGTATCAGGTGGTCAAGAGGGCCCTGAGGAAGCCAGGCATTGTTGCATCCCCATATTGGAGAAGTCACCAGGGGTCGGAGGACGAAAAAGGGGTAGGGCATCCAAGGTCCAAAGGGGTGGGGGAGGTAATGCCCAAGGTCCCTGCGGGAGATATTATATGCTGGAGATGTCATAGCCCAGGCCATATAGCCGCCTATTGCCCCCTGACCCCCAAGCAAATAGATTGTAGCCTGGGACGCCAGTGTTCTTACTATGCCTATCCAGCCTGTAGTGTTGACTGTCAGTCCAGTGAGGGGCCGCAGGCATGTCCCGTAAAAATAAATGGGATACTGGTGATGGGAGTCTTGGACTCCCCACCAGTTGATCTCCGGGAAAAACATGGGCGTCCACTGTATTCACAGGGACGCCAAAGACTACCCTGTTGCCAGAGTGCCTATAATTACTAACTGTGGCGCTGAGTCCCATGAGATGGGAGTAGTTAAAGACCTGATACACCCAGTGATAATAGGGCGGGACTTTAGCCGGTTCTGGGAATTATGGCAAAAAACAGGCATACCACGTGACTCAGGAAGCAGCCGGTCCCACCATGTTGAATCCCCAACACAGTCTGAGATGGATGAAGTCCCCCTGTGTGTCCTTGCCTGTGATGAGGACGAGACGGTGACCCAAGAGATTGAGATTCCCGAGTTGGAGGTTTCTGGGGGGAATTTTGGCACTGCTCAGAAGCAGGATCCCACATTGAAAAATGCATTTGATAATGTGTCTGTGATAAATGGGGTTGCTCAAGAGCAGGAGGCTGACACCAGGTTCCCATATTTCATACTAAATGAGGAACTACCCTATCGAGTCACTAAACCATTAGGGGAAGTGGTAGAGCAGTTGGTGCTGCAGGGTACCTATAGGCGTAGGGTGTTAGACGTGGCCCATTCTGGGTGGACATCTGGAAGTAGAAAAAACCCAAGAGTGGGTCTTGCAGAGGTTCTACTGGCCAGGATGTCACAGGGAGATTGTTAATTACTGCCGGTCCTGCCCTACCTGTCAGCTAACCTGTCCTCTAGTGACATTGCCTATTATAGAGGTCCTATTTGACCGGATTGCCATGGACCTTGTCGGGTCCCTGGTCAAGTCCGCCAGGAGCACCAATACATCCTGGTAATATTGGACTATGCAACTCGGTATCGTGAGGTGGTACCATTGAGAAACTCCTCCGCCAGGAGTATCGCCAGAGAGCTTGTGCATATTTTCTCCCGGACGGGCCATCCAAAGGAGATCCTGATGGACCAGGGAACTCCTTTTATGTCTAAAGCGATGAGGGAGTTGTGTAAGGCTCTCCAGATTACACAACTCCGGACGTCTGTATACCATCCGCACACGGACGGCCTCGTGGAGAGATTCAACAAGACCTTGAAGTCTATGCTGAAGAAGTTCGTGGAGAAGGATGGGTGAGACTGAGATTGCCTATTGCTATATCTGCTGTTCTCCATTAGGGAAGTTCCCCAGAGCTCTACTGGATTCTCACCATTTGAGCTGCTATACGGACGGCATCCTCAGGGCCTTCTGGACATAGCGAAGGAGACCTGGGAAGCCGAGGTTACACCACACTGGAGCGTCATCGAGCATGTGGCCCAAATGCAGGACCAGATTGCGAGGGTAATGCCATTTGTGAAGGACAGCCTCCTACAGGGGAAGCCCAGGCGAGGGTCTACAATTGGGCCGCAAGGCTGAGACAATTCAGCCCTGGAGACCGGGTGTTATTGTTAGTACCCACGGTCGAATGGAAATTCCTGGCCAAGTGGCAAGGGCAGTATGAGGTGGTCAAAAAATTGAGTGAAGTCAATTATAAAATCCACCAGCCAGGAAAAAGGAATCCGTACCACATCTACCACATCAATTTGCTTAAGCCATGGCGGGACAGGTAACCGGTGGAGGCTGCGTGTTTGGGGGCCAATCCTGAAGCCAGGGTCGAGGATGTCACAGTGGCAGAGACACTATCATTGGCCCAAAAACAACAGTGCCGAGAATTACTGCAGAGAAACCGAGACCTGTTCTCAGAGTTGCCGGATGTACGCAGGTTGTGGAGCATGAGATCTTGACGGAACCGCATGTACGGGTGAACTGAAGCCGGACGGAGAATGGCGCTTCTGTAACGATTACAGAAAACTAAACGAAATGTCTAAGTTTGATGCCTATCTGATGCCCTGGGTCGATGAACTTATTGAAAGGCTGGGACCTGCCAGGTACATCAGTACTCCGGACCGAACAAAGGGGTACTGGCAAATTCTCTTGTCCCTAGGTGCCAAGGAGAAGACTGTCTTCTCTACACCTGATGGGTGTTTTCAGTACACCAGGATGCCATTCAGTCTGCAGGGGGTCCCAGCTACCTTCCAGAGGGTATATATAGTGTGAGTATATATAGTGTAAGTTACTTTCTTCCTATGTTACAATTACATGCACATATATATATATATATATATGTAGATATATATATATAACAAAAGAAAATTCAAGCAGCACTTGCAAACAAATTGTAGAAATCAGGGTGTCTGTTCTCTAGGTATATATCAAACCTTCCATATAGACAAAAAATGATGAAAACAGCACTCTTTGTAGAAACAGGTGGTTTATTTAGATTATAAAAAGAGCTCTAGCAACGTTTCGGCTCCAATGTGAGAATATAAATAAATTGCAATAGTGCATACAATCGATAGGACAAATAATGAACATGATATACTGATGTTCACCCACCAACAACCTAAGCGTGTTTCAGAGGTGCTTTGATATTTGGATAAAAATATATTTACCTGGCTATAGATTAGGGTGCCTTCATCTTCTTTGTCTTTTTACTATTGCTAAGTATTTGAGTTGTCAGGATTATAGTTGAGCAAACCCAAACTGTAAAGTTCGGGATTCATACCGGACACCTAGTGTCCGGTTGTGATTTCTGAACACAAACTTCTCACGGAGGTCCTTTTTAGTGTTCGAAGATCGGATGGAGAGAGAGAGATAAAGAGAGAGAGAGAGATTCGGGTCCCCATTGACCTCTATGGTGTTCGGGTTCAAGTTCGGGTAGAGTTCTGGTACCTGACGAACCCGAACATTCATGGGTCAGCTAATCCCAAGTCAGGATGATTAATACTATCATCAATTAACTTCTATCTGGTGCTCACCCCTAATTTTGTATATCTGTGTTTGCTATCTTGGATTTTTACCGTTTTTATCAATTGAATTAATTAAGATTTCTACTATTTGTATTAAATTTTGTCACAGCACAGTTTTTTGCTTTTCCCATTTATTTGGTGCATGTGGGACGGTTACCCTGCCTAGGGTTGCAATCCTTTTTGATCAATAATAATAATAATAATAATTTAAATAAAACTGAAGATTTTGTAATGAAAGTTATATTACTAACCTTACTTTCATGCTATGGTATAAAAAAAATGTTCTAAGAAATTCATTCTTATCATAATTGTGAAAATTGTTCATGTGTATTTTAAACAGTGCATCTCAAACATTTGTTTCTTTAAAATCTCAGTGATCACCTATCGACATAGACAACTTCAGGCAACTATACCTTTCCTCTGCAGTTACTGTAGAAGGTAAGTGTAGTATTACTTCATTATTTTTAGTGAGTGACCAAGTAATAAGTTAGGCTAGGTTTACGATTCACAGCTTCATTTGCATTTCTGAAAAAGAAATGTGACCCATTTATCAATTCACTTTTTAGTTCTGTAAAAATATTACTAAAAAAAAACTAGAATATACTAATACGAAAAATAATATAGTTTGACCTGGAGGCCCAAAGTTTTTATTTTTTATTTTTTGCTAAGTTCTCCCAATTGTATATACCTCAAAAACTCAAAGGGGGTGACGTTGCTAAAGATCCATTCATTGTAACATTCCTGGCCCAGAAATAAAACTGCAAAAACTCCTAAAAAGGGGAGGTTTATGTTTAATTCTCCACCTAAGGAAATGTCAGTTTTTGTCAGGGCTCGCTCACACTGTCATGTAATGCGGAGAAGTGCAATGCAAGAAAGCATTGCCCTCTGACCAATGTTAGTAGATCTGCGTGTTTTTTCTCAGCTCGGATCGGACTGAGAAAAAAATCTCGGAATGCTGCGAGTGTCTGGGAGAATCGGTTCACACTCACCAATGCAAGTCAATGGGTGTGAGAAAAAAATCACGCAGCACACAGACCATGCTTGTGCCATCCAATTTTTATGTACACATCTCAAAGGAAACCTGACATTTCATCGACCAAGTACACTAAATTCACAGCCCTAACCATCAGATAGAATAGATGATAGATAGATAGAATAGAATAGATATATAATTAGAGCTTTGCGTGTATAGTTTTCTGTACTTGTATTTAGCTAATACATAAATAAATGAAAAAAATGGTGTGACCCCCTCCCCCTATTTTTAATAACCAGCTAAGGGAAAGCAGACAGCTGTGAGCTGGTCTTATTAGTCCGGTAAGAGGCCATTAAACATGGAGCTTCCCAGCTTATTGATATCAGCTCACAGCTGTCTGCTTAGCCTTTACTGGTTATTAAAAAGGGGGACCCTAAAAAAAAAAGACGTGGGGTACCTACTATTTTTAATAACCAGCAAAGGCTAAGCATACAGCTGCAGGCTGACATCAATAGTCTGGGAAGCTCCATGGTTATTGGCCCCTTCCCAATGCTAAGCTCCACAGAGCTTATTCAATTTCTGATGGTTATCTATCTCTCTTTCTCTGTCTATCTATCTATCTATCTATCTATCTATCTATCTTTCTAACCATCTTATCTTTCTATGTCTGTATATAAGATTACTTTATTAGTTTGAAAACAAGCTTTAAATTACATAGAGATTACAATATGTAAAAGATGATGTTAAAAACGCATTGCATATGAATTGCATACACGTCATACGGATGTCAAATGGTTGCTAGGTGAGGAAAAAAATTGTACACTAGCATTGCACTCGCACTACATACGGTAAGTTGAAACATACGGATTTCACTCATCCAACTTTTCAGGAGAAACATCGGAGCTATTTTTTATGTGAGTGAGCCCTTAGAAGTTGTAATTCCAGCAGCAGCTTAAAGGGAATCTGCCTCCAAGTTTTTGCCACCTAATTTTAGAGCAGCATGATCTAGAGACAGAGACCCCGATTCCAGTGATGTGTAACTTGCTGGGCTTCTTTGTGTAGTTTTGATAAAATCACTGTTTTATCCGAAGGAGATTATCACTAAAGGACTACTAAACTTGCTGCCAGGGAGTCAAGCGTATTCATATTCTCTGCATAACCCCACTCCCACCACTGATTTGTAGCTTTCCGTGTACACTTTAAATGGACAGAAAGATTCCAATCAATGGTGGGGATGGGGTTATACAGAGCTCCGCATTCAGAGAACTGCTAGATCTGCTGCAATTAATGCAATGATTTTATCAACATGAAAACAAACAGCCCAGTAAGTGACACATCACTTGGATCAGGGTTTCTCCACCTACATTATGCAACTCTCTGATGGAGTAGCAAAACCTGATGACAGATTTCCTTTAACCAAGAAATGGATAAATTATTCAAAGTCTTCCGACAACCAGACAACTCAGAAATGTAGCTCCAACTCTCAGCATTCCAGTCTAGTCCAGTGCATATAACTTTTTGACATTATGTGTAGATGGTTACATTCTTTATATAATTATGAACAATAAGAAGCATAGAGGAGCTGTCATATAGTAGGTACACCAATAAGTTAAGAGTAGAGATGAGCGTTGTTCTACTCGAACTGTTCGCCAATCTCAAATTCGAGCTGTTTTGGGCGGTGTTCGAGCCGTTCGGCGAACACGAACAATTTGAGAAAAATTCGGCTGTTCGAGGTTATGTTCGATAACTGTTCGTGCACCAAAATCATAACTGGATTTTTTCTCAGGATGATGAAAATTAATGTTAATACGCAGTTTGAGTGTACAGCGGGGTGGGGGGAGGGGCAGGGGATGGATCTCTGCAGGAACAATGAAGATCTCCATTTTTTTTTTCTCTTTCCCGCATTTACAGTGGGGAGGTGCAATCTGTCAGCCTATCAGCAGCGCACACATGGAGCGAAGTGCTTTTTTTCACACAAGCAAGGGCATGTGTCATTGGCAGTGTATGTCACATGTCCTTGCCCTATAAGACCAAGCCATTTTCCCCGTCGCCACCATTTTCTCACTGCTGCAGCTGCGTGTTAGACGGCACCGCTGTTGCTGTGTGCGCTATACCTTGTTAATTTCAAGCCTATTTTCGCACAAATCTACAGATAGCTTGGGAGTAGGGAATAGTGTTGAGCCACCCCCGTAGTGTTCGAGTTCGGTTCGGTTCGTCGAACACCCGTGTATTCGCCGAACTGTTCGTCGAACTGTTCGTCGAACACCTTCGAACACCGTTAAAACCAATGGCAGGCAAACAAAAACACATAAAAACACATAGAAAACACCTTCAAAGGTGTCCAAAAGCTGACAAACTGCTCAGAAGACACAACTAACACATGGAAAAGTGACAAGTACATATAGTCATGCGAAAAGAAAAGAGGTGGAGGAGTAAAAGGAGGGGGAGACACAGATATAGGCATGTCATGCCCTTCTAAAATCCAAAAAGTGAGAAGCCGAGACGGCCAGTCCGCTCCTGCCCGTGCCACCTCCGTGTCGCCGGGTTTGTGCCAGAGCCGCGGTGAACCCAGACGGCCAGCCCCCCTCTCCCAATACTGGTGCCTGTCCGCTGGTGGGTCGAGAGAGCCCCACTGTGGTGGAGGCAGCTCTAAGCTTTTTAATTTAAATTGTCCCTCTAATTTGAATGAATACACTTTAAATCCATTTACAAGGATCTATTGGAGGGCAAGTCTCATGCCAGCAGCCGCGTAATTCCAGCTCCAGTAGCGTCCACTAAAGCTGCTGCAGTTAAAAAGCTTTTATAAGGATCAAGCTCGGCTGTCCACCGCAAGGCATCCTAGTGCCAGTCCCAGCCCCTATGCCTTGGGGTGCCTCCTGATGCTCTTCACTAAGTATCCCGTGGTCCCGAAGCATTTCCTTTGAAAAAATTAAGTGTCCAAACTACAGGTGGTGTAGCTTGCTTAACAGCCGGGATAATCCGCTGACTAGCAGACACTGCTACTAGGCACAAAGTATTTCCTGGGCTAGATGCAGTTAAAAATTTGTAAGTAGATACTCTCGTTGGATGCTGAGAAAGCATTCCATAGAGTCTCCTGGCACGCCATATATGATTCTCTTAAAAAGCTTGGGGTAGGGGTCTAGGGGACCCTTTTATAGCCAAAATCACGGCCCTGTATCACAATACGTCACCTAGGCTGAAGATAAATGGAACTGTAGCACCGAGGGCTCGGTTGCTACAGACGTATTGCACCTCACCCAGAGGTGTGATATCTCACTCTCAGATAAGGATGGAGTGTGGATCAGGACCCGACACCTGCATGCATTACACCACATTGCCTTGGGGCAGGGCGACCAATATGCCCCTGAGATGGGCACGACAGTCCCTGTCCCTGGCTGGAGTGGGGGGAGGGAACACTGAGGAAGGGGAACCCTGCAGTGCAGGAGCAGGGAGGAAGCAGTTCCTGGGTGCATTGAGAAGGGAGTATAAAAGGTGGGCACCATCTTAGTTCAGTGCAGAGAAGTCTGAGCAGAAGTGGCAGGGAGCAGGGGCTCTGCATGAGCTCTGCTCCGGAGGCGGGCCTAGTAACAGAGGCCCAGGACTGCAAGAGGGAGAAGGAAGGAAGAGGAGCGGAGAAGGCTCCAGGAACGAGGAATGAAGGGATCCCAGGGGTGCGGACGGGCGAGTCGCCACCGCACGCCCGAATCCACCTGCGTGGAGGGGTCAGGCCAAAGGGGGAGACCGGTCCCCGAACTAGTGGAGGCAGGAAACGACCCTCAGCTAGAAACCGGAGGCTCTGGCATTTTATGTGGCGCAGCCCCTTGCTCCACCCACTAGGAAGGCACCACATAGGGTCAGGGAAACTGGCGCCAAGTTTACCAAGAGGAGGCCCGAGGCAGCCGGACAGAAGTGTTGGTAAGAAAGGCCAGACAAAGGACACACAAAGGGGGTCCTGTGAAGCGCTCCAAAGTTATCTGGGAGTTGTCTGAGCCCCTCACCTGGTGAGCACAGTACGACGTGGGCAGCCGTTACCTGCAGACGTGGTCTGGATAATAAGAACTGTGAGTAAAGGCCCTGAACTGCATCACTGACTCCGTGTCGTTACTGCTGCTGCCCTGCACCATCACCCCCATCCTCCGCATACACTGCCCTGAGGCTATACTCCTCCCGTGGGGAGTTATGCTACGCTCTGCTGCACCCACAACACCAGCCTTAGCGGTCTGCCCTGTAGCGGCGGTTCACTCTGACCGCAATCCACGGGTGGCGTAGTCGGACATTTAAACATCAAAACCACATAAATAGTTCCGCCACTGGTTTGACCGCCCTGAGCCACGGAACCGGATCGCCGCCACGAAGACTACAACCACCAGCATCCACCAAAAAGGGTCCGGCTCCGGGTGTCCCAAGGCCCAGGGGGTGCGTCAGAACATTTTCATCACCTTTCACAATCACCAATGGGACAAGGCAGGGATGTCCTCTGTCCCCTCTCTTATACATCCTAGTGACGGAGCACCTGCTCTCATCAATTCGCCATAACCCCAATATTAGGTGGATTGAGGTGGGAGGCACCGAGTACAAGTGCTCTCTATTTGCTGATGATGTCCTAGTATATATCACTCAATCACATATATCCATCCCTGCTGTTATGGCTGAAATAGATCACTTTGTTACATGGTAAAATTTTAAAATCAATGCAGCGAAGTCTGAGGCCCTCGATGTCTCCCTCCCTAAATCCATATAGGATTCCATCCAGTCCAACTTTCCCTTTGCCTGGCCCTCACAGGGTATCAAATACTTAGGAATTCCTATTCATAGAGACCTCTCCCATCTATGTTATCTTAATTTTGGGCCCTTTATTGAACAATTCCATACAGACCACGGTTGGCAAGTTAGAACTGTAAGATTCACTACGTGAACCACTGGTGTTTTGTGGAAAAGCACATGTACACCGCGTTCCAAATTATTATGCAAAAAGTGTTTAGGAGTGATAAGGGAAGAATTTGTTTGTTTGTCAGTTAAACTCATTGATGGTGATGTGTGTCAGGGCTCTTTATATTACTGTAAGCAATTGCAGACACCTGTGCTAATTAGTTTGGCAGGTGTGTCCAATGAAAGGCAAGACTACTTAAGAAGGCTCTCTCACATTATTAAGCAGCCTACATTTTCTGCCAAAATGGGAAAGAAAAAGGATGTGTCGGCTGCTGAGAAGCAACAAATTGTGGAGTGTTTAGGTCAAGGCATGACTACAATCAACATTGTGCGATGATCAGGATGAAGTGTCTTGGCAATCAAGAAGTATGTAGCTGATTCACAGTACACACGTGTGCGTGCTGATAAGGGCAAATTGAGGACTCTTTCCTACAGGCAATTACGTCAGGTTGAAAGAGCAGCGGCAAAAAAGCCTTGTCATAGCAGCAGACAAGTTTTTGAAGCTGCTTGTGCCTCCAACGTCCCCCGAACAACAAGATGCAGGGTCCTTCAGAGGTTTGCAGCTGTGCATACGCCATCCTGTCGACCTCCTCTATCCACTTCACACAAGCAGAAACGGCTCCAGTGGGCCAAACATTACATGAAGACTGATTTCAAAACTGTTTTGTTCATGGATGAGTGCCGTGCAGCGCTCGATGGTCCAGATGAATGGAGTGGAGGATGGCTGGTTGATGGACACCCCACGCAAACACGGCTACAGCGCCAACAAGGAGGAGGTGGAGTAATGTTTTGGGCTGGAATCATGGGGAGAGAGATTGTCGGCCCCTTTAGGATCCCTGAAGGCGCTAAAGATGAACTCCATAATGTATGTGGATTTTCTCAAACAGCACTTCCTGCCATGGTTCAAGAAGAAGAACCGTGTATTTCACAGCAAGATCATTTTTCTGCATGATAATGCACCATCTCATGCTGCACATAAAACATCTGCATCTCTGGCTGATATGGGCATAAAAGGGGACAAACTTATGGTGTGACCCCCATGCTCCCCTGACCTCTACCCCATTCAGAACCTTTGGAGCATCATTAAAAGGAGTGTCTATGATGGCGGGAGGCAGTTCACATCTAAGCAACAGCTCTGGGAGGGTATTCTGTCCTCATGCAAAACAATTGAAGCAGAAACCATCCAAAACCTGACAAATTCAATGGACGAGAGAGTTCAGAAGCTCCTTTCGAACAAGGGGTCCTATGTGAAAATGTAACATCACCTAGAATAAAGTTTTGAGTTGAAAACTGTTTGATTTCAGTTTCTAACAACCTGCTAATGCTTATAATTTCAAAAATGACCATTTTTTTGGTCTTTATTAAAATGAAAAGGTTGATCGAAAAGTTTGGGGGATCTAAGAGTGTGGCAACCCAGTAGTCATGATTACTTCGAATTCTGACAATATGAGGGTCATGCTGCAGGTAGTGCAGCAAGAAGGCACTTATGTGTCTTGCGCATCTCGGAGCCCCAAAATTATTTTCCGGGCTAGATGCAGCTAAAAATTATTTTTAATTTTAAATCTGGTGAAGCTTATTATAGATGGCCTAATAGGATCAGTGCTGCACACTGCTACAAAGCCCAAATTATTTTCCAGTCAAGATACAGATAAACATGATTAGTAATTTGAAAGCTTAAAACGGTTGGTAGGGTGATTTTAACCAATCATCAAGCTTTTACTCTCCCCAGGATGACACAGGGGTAGAAAAGTCGTTTCGGATCCATGATTTGTTCATCTTTATGAACGTGAGTCTGTCTACATTATCAGTGGAGAGCCGCGTGCGCTTATCTGTCAGCACACCACCAGCAGCGCTGAACACACGTTCAGACAGAACGCTGGCTGCGGGGCATGACAAGATCTCCAAGGCGTAAGTGGCTAGCTCAGGGCCATTTATCCAGATTGGAAGCCCAAAAAGAGCAAGGGTCCAGTGACACAGTCATGGCTTCAATGTTTACTTGGAGATACTCCTGTACCATCGTCTCTAGGCGTTGACTATGTGTCAGACTTCTTGTCTCCTGTGGCCTTGCAAAGGATGGGCTAAAAAAGTGGTGAAATGATTCCGCAAAATTGATGTTACCAGCAGATACTGTGGTTCTGTTACGGTTTGAGTGCTGAACACTTGACGGTCCCACGGTTGGCAAGTTGGAACTGTGAGATTCACTACGTGCACCACTGGTATTTTGTGGAAAAGCACATGTAAGATTCTGCAACAGTCTCTGCTGATACTCCTGCATGCGTGCATCCCTTTCTATGGCAGGAATAATTTCTGCAAATTTACTTTTGTACCGGGGATCTAACAGTGTGGCAACCCAGTAGTCAGGATTATTTCTAATTCTCACAATTCGAGGGTCATGTTGCAGGTAGTGCAGCAAGAAGGCACTCATGTGTGTTGCGCATCCAGGAGCACCAAGTCCCTGTTGTGTTGGTGGCGAGGTAACAATCATGCTTCCTTCCTCTGTCCTCTCCCCCCAACCTCGCACAACAGAAATGTGATCAAGGTCTCCCTCATCTGATGAGTCTTCCATCAGTTCGTCCTCCACTTCTTCCTGGGCTCCTGCACCTTCCTCACTAGTTTGGCTGCTACCATGCGCCCTGGTAAAATCATCTCCCCCAGCCTCACATGCCTGCCGCCTTGGTGCTGCCGACCGTCTGGACCTTGCAGATGTTAGCCCTTCCGCATACAACTCCTCCTCCTCTACTTCCTCCACCTCCTCTTGTGCCACCACCTGACTCCGAATTCTGTTTAACATGTGCTCCAGCATGTAAATCACCGGAATAGTCATGCTGATAATGGCATCGTCAGCACTAAACATCTTCGTCGCCATTTCAAAACTGTGCAGAAGGGTGCATAGGTCCCTGATCTGAGACCACTCCTCCAGCGTGATTTGCCCCACCTCTGAATCTCGTTGGCCCAGGCTATACGTCAGAACGTATTGCACCAGGGCTTGTCGGTGCTGCCACAGTCGCTGCAACATGTGCAGAGTTGAATTCCACCGGGTAGGCACATCGCATTTTAGCCGGTGAAGTGGCAGGCCCAACGACTTCTGTAGAGATGTAAGTCGCTGAGCTGCGGGATGCGAACGGCGGAAGTGAGCACACAGCGACCGTGCCCTCTGCAGAAGGCCATCTATTCTGGGATAGTGGGCTAAAAATTGCTGGACAACCAGGTTCAACACGTGAGCCATACAAGGCACGTGTGTGACATTGCCCCGGCGAAGGGCCGCACCCAGGTTTGCAGCATTGTCGCACACGGCCTTCCCTGGTTTCAGGTCCAGTGGAGACAACCATTCATGATATTGGTTCTCCAGAGCTGACCACAACTCCTCAGCTGTGTGACTCACATTTCCCAGACATTTCAATGTAAAAACCGCCTGATGACGTTGAGCCCTACTGCCAGCATAGTAAGGAGGTGTGCAGGATCCCTTCTGCACAGTTAGAAAGCTTGTGGCATGACCAGACAGGCTTTGGGTGCAGGTGGAAGACCGAGAGGAGGTTGAGGAGGCAGAAGCAGTGGAGGAAAAATGACATAAAGAGGATTGACGCACAACTCGTGGGGACGGCAAGACTTGGACAGCAGCCCCTTGTCCTGCTGTCACCATAGTTACCCAGTGCCCAGTCAGCGACATGTAACGCCCCTGTCCATGCCTACTCGTCCAAGTGTCTGTGGTGAAATGCACCCTGTCACACACAGAGTTTCTCAAAGAAGCGGTGATGTTGTGTGCGACATGCTGGTGGAGCGCAGGCACACCTTTCTTTGAGAAGTAGTGCCGACTGGGCATCTGGTACTGGGGCACTGCGACGGACATAAGGTCTCGAAAATCCTCTGTGTCCACCAGGCGGAAAGGCAGCATTTCTGTAGCCAAGAGCTTGCAGATGGTGAAATTCAACCTCTTAGCTTTCTCATGGCTAGGAGGAAATGGTCTTTTACTTGTCCACATCTGAGGGACCGAGGGCTGGCTATTGTGCTTAGACGGGGTTGATAAGGGTGTCCCCGGCAAACTGCCGGTCTGTGAGGAAGATGCAGGCGGACATGTTAGGTTGCCTTGATCCAAAGGTGGTGCTATCGATGTCGGACAGCGCTCAAGACCAGCTGGTGTTACCACCTCCAAAGAAAATGATGACCTGCCAATCACGCTGGCTGTTGCGGGTAAAGAGGTGGCAGGTCTGTGCCCCAAAACAGGTGTGACTGCTGTCCCCCCAGTCACAGAGGATGAAGAGGCCGCGGATGCACAAGATATGGCAGACGGTGGTTGGCCCGGCCGGCTAGACCGCATTGTAGCACACTGAGCTTCCCACTGCAACTTATGCTTCATGTCCATGTGCCGGTTCATGCATGAAGTACTCAAACTATGTATTTTTTGGCCTCTACTTAGCTGTTGCTGACAAATGTTACAGATAACACGAGTTGGGTCATCTTTATCGATCTGAAAAAATGCCCAGGCTATGCAAGGCTTAGCACCCATGCGACCTGAAGAGCCACCACGACTTGTGGTGAGAGGCAGAGTTGTGTTTGAGGATGCAGTTGTTGACGTGCTTCCAGTACTACGTCTCTGTCCAGGAAGGCGCAACCTGACCTCGTCGTCACTAGCATCTTCCTCCACCTCCTCTGCTGACCTCATCTCTTGGCTGACTGTGGGTTGACAGTAAGTGGGATCTCCGACCTCATCATCATCACCCTGTGCGTTATCACACCCGTCGTCCTCAGAGCCAACCTGTTCCTGCCCTGACAAAAAACTAAAGTTGTCGCTCCAATCAGGTATTTGAGTCTTATCATCGTCTTCCTCATTGTCTCCACCAACAGGAGTTACAGTTTGGGAATGAGGGTCTACATTATGGTCAGAACCTTCTGCGTCTGGTCCTGGATCCGACTCATAAAGATTCTGGGCATCAGTGCAGATCATTTCCTCGTCTGGATTCACAGAAGCGCTGGAGTCGACCTCTGATTCCCAGGCTATAGTATGAGTAAACAGCTCTGCAGACTCAACCATCTGTTCTACCTCATACTCAGACGGGCAGCTGGAGATTTGGGAGCTGTGAGGAAGCAAGTGCGATTTGGGTGACACCTTTGAGGACTGGAGTATTTGTGATGTTGAAGTTGATGTGGAGGAGAGCCCACTTAAAGGAGCACTTGATATCCGTTGAAGCACCTGCTGTTTTTGTGCCTCATCTGGAATTTGTAGCGATTGGCGTGGCCGTAAGAAAGGGATCTTATCACATTGTCCGCTAAAAGAAGTAGACATTTTAGTTTGGCTGGAAGATGGTCTTTCTTCTGCACCTACCCCACGGACACAACCTTTTTTCCCCTTCCCAACACGCCTATTCCCCTTTCCACCAGCAGCAGGCCTTTTTCCACTCATTTTGGTGGTTAACTAATTCACAACTCTGGAGTTGTTTGCACAAAAAAACAATGGATGGTAACCGAGCAGAGCTGAGTGGCCAAACTGTGGTATTAGGCCAAAACTATTGGCTGGGTTAGATGCAGAAAAAAATTATTTTTAATTTGCAACCTGATGGAGGTCAGTATAGATGGACTAATAGACCAAGTCCCACACACCGCTAGAAGCCCAAATATTTTTTCAGAGCTAGATGCAGAAAATTTTTTTATTCAATTTGCAACCTGATGGAGGTCAGTATAGATGGACTAAAAGACCAAGTCCCACACACTGCTAGAAGCCCAAATATTTTTTCAGAGCTAGATGCAGAAAAAAATTATTTTTAATTTGCAACCTGATGGAGGTCAGTATAGATGGACTAATAGACCAAGTCCCACACACCGCTAGAAGCCCAAATATTTTTTCAGAGCTAGATGCAGAAAAAAATTATTTTTAATTTGCAACCTGATGGAGGTCAGTATAGATGGACTAATAGACCAAGTCCCACACACCGCTAGAAGCCCAAATATTTTTTCAGAGCTAGATGCAGAAAAAAATTATATTCAATTTGCAACCTGCTGGAGGTCAGTATAGAAGGACTAATAGAACAAGTCCCACACACTGCTAGAAGCCCAAATATTTTTTCAGAGCTAAATGAAGAAAAAAAATATTTTTAATTTGCAACCTGATGGAGGTCAGTATAGATAGACTAATAGACCAAGTCCCACACACTGCTAGAAGCCCAAATATTTTTTCAGAGCTAGATGCAGAAAAAAATTATTTTTAATTTGCAACCTGATGGAGGTCAGTATAGATGGACTAATAGACCAAGTCCCACACACTGCTAGAAGCCCAAATATTTTTTCAGAGCTAGATGCAGAAAAAAATTATTTTTAATTTGCAACCTGATGGAGGTCAGTATAGATGGACTAATAGACCAAGTCCCACACACCGCTAGAAGCCCAAATATTTTTTCAGAGCTAGATGCAGAAAAAAATTATATTCAATTTGCAACCTGCTGGACGTCAGTATAGAAGGACTAATAGAACAAGTCCCACACACTGCTAGAAGCCCAAATATTTTTTCAGAGCTAAATGAAGAAAAAAATTATTTTTAATTTGCAACCTGATGGAGGTCAGTATAGATGGACTAATAGACCAAGTCCCACACACTGCTAGAAGCCCAAATATTTTTTCAGAGCTAGATGCAGAAAAAAATTATTTTTAATTTGCAACCTGATGGAGGTCAGTATAGATGGACTAATAGACCAAGTCCCACACACCGCTAGAAGCCCAAATATTTTTTCAGAGCTAGATGCAGAAAATTTTTTTATTCAATTTGCAACCTGATGGAGGTCAGTATAGATGGACTAATAGACCAAGTCCCACACACTGCTAGAAGCCCAAATATTTTTTCAGAGCTAGATGCAGAAAAAAAATATTTTTAATTTGCAACCTGATGGAGGTCAGTATAGATGGACTAATAGAACAAGTCCCACACGCTGCTAGAAGCCCAAATATTTTTTCAGAGATAAATGAAGAAAAAAATTATTTTTAATTTGCAACCTGATGGAGGTCAGTATAGATGGACTAATAGACCAAGTCCCACACACTGCTAGAAGCCCAAATATTTTTTCAGAGCTAGATGCAGAAAAAAATTATTTTTAATTTGCAACCTGATGGAGGTCAGTATAGATGGACTAATAGACCAAGTCCCACACACCGCTAGAAGCCCAAATATTTTTTCAGAGCTAGATGCAGAAAAAAATTATATTCAATTTGCAACCTGCTGGAGGTCAGTATAGAAGGACTAATAGAACAAGTCCCACACACTGCTAGAAGCCCAAATATTTTTTCAGAGCTAAATGAAGAAAAAAATTATTTTTAATTTGCAACCTGATGGAGGTCAGTATAGATGGACTCATAGACCAAGTCCCACACACTGCTAGAAGCCCAAATATTTTTTCAGAGCTAGATGCAGAAAAAAATTATATTCAGTTTGCAACCTGATGGAGGTCAGTATAGATGGACTAATAGAATGATGCTATGCCCAAAAGATTTTACTTCACTAGGTGCAGTAAAAAAATTGGTATTCTATACACAGGTGGTATATCTTGCAACACAGATAGGCTACTCCACTGACTAACACACTCTGCAATAGACCAAAAAGGATTAGCTTTGCTAGATTCAGCCAAATGCTGTGAAAAAAACTTGCACAGCACTGGCACAGACCTGCCTGGCAAAAACTGATAGGAACTGATGTAACCTAGTCCTGAAAAGGACTCCAATTACAATTAGTCTTTACTCCCACAATCTATCTATTTAAGAGCACAGACCTGCCTGATAAAAGTCGTAGGAAATGCTGTAACCTAGTCCTTAAAAGGACTGCAATCACAACTATTCCCTACTCCCAAGCTATCTGTATATTTGTGCGAAAATTGGCTTGAAATTAACAAGGTATAGCGCACACAGCAACAGCGGTGCCGTCTAACACGCAGCTGCAGCAGTGAGAAAATGGTGGCGACGGGGAAAATGGCTTGGTCTTATAGGGCAAGGACATGTGACATACACTGCCAATCACACATGCCCTTGCTTGTTTGAAAAAAAGCACTTCGCTCCGTGTGTGCGCTGCTGATAGGCTGACAGATTGCACCTCCCCACTGCAAATGCGGGAAAGAGAAAAAAAAATGGAGATCTTCATTGTTCCTGCAGAGATCCATCCCCTGCCCCTCCCCCCGCCCCGCTGTACACTCAAACTGCGTATTAACATTAATTTTCATCATTACTGAGAAAAAATCCAGTTATGATTTTGGTGCACGAACAGTTATCGAACATAACCTCGAACAGCCGAATTTTTCTCAAATTGTTCGTGTTCGCCGACCGGCTCGAACACCGCCCAAAACAGCTCGAATTTGAGATTGGCGAACAGTTCGAGTAGAACAACGCTCATCTCTAGTAGGGAATAGTTGTGATTGCAGTTCTTTTAAGGACTAGGTTACAGCATTTCCTACGACTTTTATCAGGCAGGTCTGTGCTCTTAAATAGATAGATTGTGGGAGTAAAGACTAATTGTAATTGGAGTCCTTTTCAGGACTAGGTTACATCAGTTCCTATCAGTTTTTGCCAGGCAGGTCTGTGCCAGTGCTGTGCAAGTTTTTTTCACAGCATTTGGCTGAATCTAGCAAAGCTAATCCTTTTTGGCCTATTGCAGAGTGTGTTAGTCAGTGGAGTAGCCTATCTGTGTTGCAAGATATACCACCTGTGTATAGAATACCAATTTTTTTACTGCACCTAGTGAAGTAAAATCTTTTGGGCATAGCATCATTCTATTAGTCCATCTATACTGACCTCCATCAGGTTGCAAATTGAATATAATTTTTTTCTGCATCTAGCTCTGAAAAAATATTGGGCTTCTAGCTGTGTGTGGGACTTGTTGTATTAGTCCATCTATACTGACCTCCATCAGGTTGCAAACTGAATATATTTTTTTCTGCATCTACCTCTGAAAAAATATTGGGCTTCTAGCTGTGTGTGGGACTTGTTCTATTAATCCATCTATACAGACCTCCATCAGGTTGCAAACTGAATATATTTTTTCTGCATCTACCTCTGAAAAAATATTGGGCTTCTAGCTGTGTGTGGGACTTGTTGTATTAGTCCATCTATACTGACCTCCATCAGGTTGCAAACTGAATATATTTTTTTCTGCATCTACCTCTGAAAAAATATTGGGCTTCTAGCTGTGTGTGGGACTTGTTCTATTAATCCATCTATACAGACCTCCACCAGGTTGCAAACTGAATATATTTTTTTCTGCATCTACCTCTGAAAAAATATTGGGTTTCTAGCTGTGTGTGGGACTTGTTGTATTAGTCCATCTATACTGACCTCCATCAGGTTGCAAACTGAATATATTTTTTTCTGCATCTACCTCTGAAAAAATATTGGGCTTCTAGCTGTGTGTGGGACTTGTTCTATTAATCCATCTATACAGACCTCCATCAGGTTGCAAACTGAATATATTTTTTTCTGCATCTACCTCTGAAAAAATATGTGGCCTTCTAGCAGTGTGTGGGACTTTCTCTATTAGTCCATCTATACTGACCTCCATCAGGTTGCAAACTGAATATAATTTTTTTCTGCATCTAGCTCTGAAAAAATATTTGGCCTTCTAGCAGTGTGTGGGACTTTCTCTATTAGTCCATCTATACTGACCTCCATCAGGTTGCAAATTAAAAATAATTTTTATCTGCATCTACAGTACCTCTGAAAAAATATTTGGGCTTCTAGCTGTGTGTGGGACTTGCTCTATTAGTCCATCTATATTGACCTCCATCAGGTTGCAAAATGAATATAATTTTTATCTGCATCTAGCTCTGAAAAAATATTTGGCCTTCTAGCAGTGTGTGGGACTTTCTCTATTAGTCCATCTATACTGACCTCCATCAGGTTGCAAATTGAATATAATTTTTATCTGCATCTAGCTCTGAAAAAATATTTGGCCTTCTAGCAGTGTGTGGGACTTTCTCTATTAGTCCATCTATACTGACCTCCATCAGGTTGCAAATTAAAAATAATTTTTATCTGCATCTACCTCTGAAAACATATTTGGGCTTCTAGCTGTGTGTGGGACTTGTTCTATTAGTCCATCTATACTGACCTCCATCAGGTTGCAAATTAAAAATAATTTTTATCTGCATCTACCTCTGAAAAAATATGTGGGCTTCTAGCTGTGTGTGGGACTTGTTCTATTAATCCATCTATGCAGACCTCCATCAGGTTGCAAACTGAATATATTTTTTTTCTGCATCTAGCTCTGAAAAAATATTTGGCCTTCTAGCAGTGTGTGGGACTTGTTCTATTAGTCCACCTATACTGACCTCCATCAGGTTGCAAATTCAAAATAATTTTTTGTCTGCATCTAGCTCTGAAAAAATATTTGGCCTTCTAGCAGTGTGTGGAACTTTCTCTATTAGTCCATCTATACTGACCTCCATCAGGTTGCAAACTGAATATATTTTTTTTCTGCATCTACCTCTGAAAAAATATTGGGCTTGTAGCTGTGTGTGGGACTTGTTCTATTAATCCATCTATACAGACCTCCATCAGGTTGCAAACTGAATAAAAAATTTTTCTGCATCTACCTCTGAAAAAATATTTTGGCTTCTAGCTGTGTGTGGGACTTGTTCTATTAGTCCATCTATACTGACCTCCATCAGGTTGCAAATTGAATATAATTTTTTTCTGCATCTAACCCAGCCAATAGTTTTGGCCTAATACCACAGTTTGGCCACTCAGCTCTGCTCGGTTCCCATCCATTGTTTTTTTGTGCAAACAACTCCAGAGTTGTGAATTAGTTAACCACCAAAATGAGTGGAAAAAGGCCTGCTGCTGGTGGAAAGGGGAATAGTCGTGTTGGGAAGGGGAAAAAAGGTTGTGTCCGTGGGGTAGGTGTTAAAGCAACAGTAACATCTGCAGAAGAAAGACCATCTTCCAGCCAAACTAAAATGTCTACTTCTTTTAGCGGACAATGTGATAAGATCCCTTTCTTACGGCCACGCCAATCGCTACAAATTCCAGATGAGGCACAAAAACAGCAGGTGCTTCAACGGATATCAAGTGCTCCTTTAAGTGGGCTCTCCTCCACATCAACTTCAACATCACAAATACTCCAGTCCTCAAAGGTGTCACCCCAATCGCACTTGCTTCCTCACAGCTCCCAAATCTCCAGCTGCCCGTCTGAGTATGAGGTAGAACTGATGGTTGAGTCTGCAGAGCTGTTTACTCATACTATAGCCTGGGAATCAGAGGTCAACTCCAGCGCTTCTGTGAATCCAGACGAGGAAATGATCTGCACCGATGCCCAGAATCTTTATGAGTCGGATCCAGGACCAGACGCAGAAGGTTCTGACCATAATTTAGACCCTCATTCCCAAACTGTAACTCCTGTTGGTGGAGACAATGAGGAAGACGATGATAAGACTCAAATACCTGATTGGAGCGACAACTTTAGTTTTTTGTCAGGGCAGGAACAGGTTGGCTCTGAGGACGACGGGTGTGATAACGCACAGGGTGATGATGATGAGGTTGGAGATCCCACTTACTGTCAACCCACAGTCAGCCAAGAGATGAGGTCAGCAGAGGAGGTGGAGGAAGATGCTAGTGACGACGAGGTCAGGTTGCGCCTTCCTGGACAGAGACGTAGTACTGGAAGCACGTCAACAACTGCATCCTCAAACACAACTCTGCCTCTGACCACAAGTCGTGGTGGCTCTTCAGGTCGCATGGGTGCTAAGCCTTGCATAGCCTGGGCATTTTTTCAGATCGATAAAGATGACCCAACTCGTGTTATCTGTAACATTTGTCAGCAAAAGCTAAGTAGAGGCCAAAAAATACATAGTTTGAGTACTTCATGCATGAACCGGCACATGGACATGAAGCATAAGTTGCAGTGGGAAGCTCAGTGTGCTACAATGCGGCCTAGCCGGCCGGGCCAACCACCGTCTGCCATATCTTGTGCATCCGCGGCCTCTTCATCCTCTGTGACTGGGGGGACAGCAGTCACAACTGTTTTGGGGCGCAGACCTGCTACCTCTTTACCCGCAACAGCCAGCGTGATTGGCAGGTCATCATTTTCTTTGGAGGTGGTAACACCAGCTGGTGTTGAGCGCTGTCCGACATCGATAGCACCACCTTTGGATCAAGGCAACCTAACATGTCCGCCTGCATCTTCCTCACAGACCGGCAGTTTGCCGGGGACACCCTTATTAACCCCGTCTAAGCACAATAGCCAGCCCTCGGTCCCTCAGATGTGGACAAGTAAAAGACCATTTCCTCCTAGCCATGAGAAAGCTAAGAGGTTGAATTTCACCATCTGCAAGCTCTTGGCTACAGAAATGCTGCCTTTCCGCCTGGTGGACACAGAGGATTTTCGAGACCCTATGTCCGTCGCAGTACCCCAGTACCAGATGCCCAGTCGGCACTACTTCTCAAAGAAAGGTGTGCCTGCGCTCCACCAGCATGTCGCACACAAAATCACCGCTTCTTTGAGAAACTCTGTGTGTGACAGGGTGCATTTCACCACAGACACTTGGACGAGTAGGCATGGACAGGGGCGTTACATGTCGCTGACTGGGCACTGGGTAACTATGGTGACAGCAGGACAAGGGGCTGCTGTCCAAGTCTTGCCGTCCCCACGAGTTGTGCGTCAATCCTCTTTATGTCAAAGTTCCTCCACTGCTTCTGCCTCCTCAACTTCCTCTCGGTCTTCCACCTGCACCCAAAGCCTGTCTGGTCATGCCACAAGCTTTCTAACTGCGCAGAAGGGATCCTGCACACCTCCTTACTATGCTGGCAGTAGGGCTCAACGTCATCAGGCGGTTTTTACATTGAAATGTCTGGGAAATGTGAGTCACACAGCTGAGGAGTTGTGGTCAGCTCTGGAGAACCAATTTCATGAATGGTTGTCTCCACTGGACCTGAAACCAGGTATGGCCGTGTGCGACAATGCTGCAAACCTGGGTGCGGCCCTTCGCCGGGGCAATGTCACACACGTGCCTTGTATGGCTTACGTGTTGAACCTGGTTGTCCAGCAATTTTTAGCCCACTATCCCAGACTAGATGGCCTTCTGCAGAGGGCACGGTCGCTGTGTGCTCACTTCCGCCGTTCGCATCCCGCAGCTCAGCGACTTACATCTCTACAGAAGTCGTTGGGCCTGCCACTTCACCGGCTAAAATGCGATGTGCCTACCCTGTGGAATTCAACTCTGCACATGTTGCAGCGACTGTGGCAGCACCGACAAGCCCTGGTGCAATACGTTCTGACGTATAGCCTGGGCCAACGAGATCCAGAGGTGGGGCAAATCACGCTGGAGGAGTGGTCTCAGATCAGGGACCTATGCACCCTTCTGCACAGTTTTGAAATGGCGACGAAGATGTTTAGTGCTGACGATGCCATTATCAGCATGACTATTCCGGTGATTTACATGCTGGAGCACATGTTAAACAGAATTCGGAGTCAGGTGGTGGCACAAGAGGAGGTGGAGGAAGTAGAGGAGGAGGAGTTGTATGCGAAAGGGCTAACATCTGCAAGGTCCAGACGGTCGGCAGCACCAAGGCGGCAGGCATGTGAGGGTGGGGGGGATGGTTTTACCAGGGCGCATGGTAGCAGCCAAACTAGTGAGGAAGGTGCAGGAGCCCAAGGAAGAAGTGGAGGACGAACTGATGGAAGACTCATCAGATGAGGGAGACCTTGATCACATTTCTGTTGTGCGAGGTTGGGGGGAGAGGACAGAGGAAGGAAGCATGATTGTTACCTCGCCACCAACACAACAGGGACTTGGTGCTCCTGGATGCGCAAGACACATGAGTGCCTTCTTGCTGCACTACCTGCAACATGACCCTCGAATTGTGAGAATTAGAAATAATCCTGACTACTGGGTTGCCACACTGTTAGATCCCCGGTACAAAAGTAAATTTGCAGAAATTATTCCTGCCATAGAAAGGGATGCACGCATGCAGGAGTATCAGCAGAGACTGTTGCAGAATCTTACATGTGCTTTTCCACAAAATACCAGTGGTGCACGTAGTGAATCTCACAGTTCCAACTTGCCAACCGTGGGACCGTCAAGTGTTCAGCACTCAAACCGTAACAGAACCACAGTATCTGCTGGTAACATCAATTTTGCGGAATCATTTCACCACTTTTTTAGCCCATCCTTTGCAAGGCCACAGGAGACAAGAAGTCTGACACATAGTCAACGCCTAGAGACGATGGTACAGGAGTATCTCCAAGTAAACATTGAAGCCATGACTGTGTCACTGGACCCTTGCTCTTTTTGGGCTTCCAATCTGGATAAATGGCCGGAGCTAGCCACTTATGCCTTGGAGATCTTGTCATGCCCCGCAGCCAGCGTTCTGTCTGAACGTGTGTTCAGCGCTGCTGGTGGTGTGCTGACAGATAAGCGCACGCGGCTCTCCACTGATAATGTAGACAGACTCACGTTCATAAAGATGAACAAATCATGGATCCGAAGCGACTTTTCTACCCCTGTGTCATCCTGGGGAGAGTAAAAGCTTGATGATTGGTTAAAATCACCCTACCAACCGTTTTAAGCTTTCAAATTACTAATCATGTTTATCTGTATCTTGGCTGGAAAATAATTTGGGCTTTGTAGCAGTGTGCAGCACTGATTCTATTAGGCCATCTATAATAAGCTCCACCAGATTTAAAATTACTAATCATGTTTATCTGTATCTTGACTGGAAAATAATTTGGGCTTTGTAGCAGTGTGCAGCACTGATTCTATTAGGCCATCTATAATAAGCTCCACCAGATTTAAAATTACTAATCATGTTTATCTGTATCTTGACTGGAAAATAATTTGGGCTTTGTAGCAGTGTGCAGCACTGATCCTATTAGGCCATCTATACTAAAGCTTCACCAGATTTAAAATTAATAATAATTTTTAGCTGCATCTAGCCCGGAAAATAATTTTGGGGCTCCGAGATGCGCAAGACACATAAGTGCCTTCTTGCTGCACTACCTGCAGCATGACCCTCATATTGTCAGAATTCGAAGTAATCATGACTACTGGGTTGCCACACTCTTAGATCCCCCAAACTTTTCGATCAACCTTTTCATTTTAATAAAGACCAAAAAAATGGTCATTTTTGAAATTATAAGCATTAGCAGGTTGTTAGAAACTGAAATCAAACAGTTTTCAACTCAAAACTTTATTCTAGGTGATGTTACATTTTCACATAGGACCCCTTGTTCGAAAGGAGCTTCTGAACTCTCTCGTCCATTGAACTTGTCAGGTTTTGGATGGTTTCTGCTTCAATTGTTTTGCATGAGGACAGAATACCCTCCCAGAGCTGTTGCTTAGATGTGAACTGCCTCCCGCCATCATAGACACTCCTTTTAATGATGCTCCAAAGGTTCTGAATGGGGTAGAGGTCAGGGGAGCATGGGGGTCACACCATAAGTTTGTCCCCTTTTATGCCCATATCAGCCAGAGATGCAGATGTTTAATGTGCAGCATGAGATGGTGCATTATCATGCAAAAAAATGATCTTGCTGTGAAATACACGGTTCTTCTTCTTGAACCATGGCAGGAAGTGCTGTTTGAGAAAATCCACATACATTATGGAGTTCATCTTTAGCGCCTTCAGGGATCCTAAAGGGGCCGACAATCTCTCTCCCCATGATTCCAGCCCAAAACATTACTCCACCTCCTCCTTGTTGGCGCTGTAGCCGTGTTTGCATGGGGTGTCCATCAACCAGCCATCCTCCACTCCATCCATCTGGACCATCGAGCGCTGCACGGCACTCATCCGTGAACAAAACAGTTTTGAAATCAGTCTTCATGTAATGTTTGGCCCACTGGAGCCGTTTCTGCTTGTGTGAAGTGGATAGAGGAGGTCGACAGGATGGCGTATGCACAGCTGCAAACCTCTGAAGGACCCTGCATCTTGTTGTTCGGGGGACGTTGGAGGCACCAGCAGCTTCAAAAACTTGTCTGCTGCTATGACAAGGCTTTTTTGCCTCGATGTAGGCTGCTTAATAATGTGAGACAGCCTTCTTAAGTAGTCTTGTCTTTCATTGGACACACCTGCCAAACTAATTAGCACAGGTGTCAGCAATTGCTTACAGTGATATAAAGAGCCCTGACACACATCACCATCAATGAGTTTAACTGACAAACAAACAAATTCTTCCCTTATCACTCCTAAACACTTTTTGCATAATAATTTGGAACACAGTGTACATGTGCTTTTCCACAAAACACCAGTGGTTCACGTAGTGAATCTTACAGTTCTAACTTGCCAACCGTGGTCTGTATGGAGTTGTTCAATAAAGGGCCCAAAATTAAGATAACATAGATGGGAGAGGTCTCTATGAATAGGAATTCCTAAGTATTTGATACCCTGTGAGGGCCAGGCAAAGGGAAAGTTGGACTGGATGGAATCCTATATGGATTTGGGGAGGGAGACATCGAGGGCCTCAGACTTCGCTGCATTGATTTTAAAATTTGACCATGTAACAAAGTGATCTATTTCAGCCATAACAGCATGGATGGATATATGTGATTGAGTGATATATACTAGGACATCATCAGCAAATAGAGAGCACTTGTACTCGGTGCCTCCCACCTCAATCCACCTAATATTGGGGTTATGGCGAATTGATGAGAGCAGGTGCTCCGTCACTAGGATGTATAAGAGAGGGGACAGAGAACATCCCTGCCTTGTCCCATTGGTGATTGTGAAAGGTGATGAAAATGTTCTGACGCGCCCCCTGGGCCTTGGGACACCCGGAGCCGGACCCTTTTTGGTGGATGCTGGTGGTTGTAGTCTCCGTGGCGGCGACCCGGTTCCATGGCTCAGGGCGGTCAAACCAGTGGCGGAACTATTTATGTGGTTTTGATGTTTAAATGTCCGACTACGCCACCCGTGGATTGCGGTCAGAGTGAACCGCCGCTCCAGGGCAGACCGCTGAGGCTGTTGTTGTGGGTGCAGCAGAGCGTAGCATAACTCCCCACGGGAGGAGTATAGCCTCAGGGCAGTGTATGCGGAGGATGGGGGTGATGGTGCAGGGCAGCAGCAGTAACGACACGGAGTCAGTGATGCAGTCCAGGGCCTTTACTCACAGTTCTTATTATCCAGACCACGTCTGCAGGTAACGGCTGCCCACGTCGTACTGTGCTCACCAGGTGAGGGGCTCAGACAACTCCCAGATAACTTTGGAGCGCTTCACAGGACCCCCTTTGTGTGTCCTTTGTCTGGCCTTTCTTACCAACCCTTCTGTCCGGCTGCCTCGGGCCTCCTCTTGGTAAACTTGGCGCCAGTTTCCCTGACCCTATGTGGTGCCTTCCTAGCGGGTGTAGCGAGGGGCTGCGCCACATAAAATGTCACAGCCTCCTGTTTCTAGCTGAGGGTCATTTCCTGCCTCCATTAGTTTCGGGGACCCGTCTCCCCCTTTGGCCTGACCCCTCCACGCAGGTGGATTCGGGCGTGCAGTGGCGACTCGCCCGTCCGCACCCCTGGGATCCCTTCGTTCCTCGTTCCTGGAGCCTTCTCCACTCCTCTTCCTTCCTTCTCCCTCTTCCAGGCCTGGGCCTCTGTTACTAGGCCCGCCTCCGGAGCAGAGCTCATGCAGAGCCCCTGCTCCCTGCCACTTCTGCTCAGACTTCTCTGCACTGAACTAAGATGGTGCCCACCTTTTATACTCCCTTCTCAATGCACCCAGGAACTGCTTCCTCCCTGCTCCTGGACTACAGGGTTCCCCTTCCTCAGTGTTCCCTCCCCCCACTCCAGCCAGGGACAGGGACTGTCGTGCCCATCTCAGGGGCATATTGGTCGCCCTGCCCCATGGCAATGTGGTGTAATGCATGCAGGTGTCGGGTCCTGATCCACACTACATCCTTACCTGAGAGTGAGATATCACACCTCTGGGTGAGGTGCAATACCTCTGTAGCAACCGAGCCCTCAGGGTGCTACAGTTCCATTTATCTTCAGCCTAGGTGACGTATTGCGATACAGGGCCGTGATTTTGGCTATAAAAGGGTCCCCTAGACCCCTACCCCAAGCTTTTTAAGAGAATCATATATGGCGTGCCAGGAGACTCTATGGAATGCTTTCTCAGCATCCAACGAGAGTATCTAATTACAAATTTTTAACTGCATCTAGCCCAGGAAATACTTTGTGCCTAGTAGCAGTGTCTGCTAGTCAGCGGATTATCCCGGCTGTTAAGCAAGCTACACCACCTGTAGTTTGGACACTTAATTTTTTCAAAGGAAATGCTTCGGGACCACGGGATACTCAGTGAAGAGCATCAGGAGGCACCCCAAGGCATAGGGGCTGGGACTGGCAGTAGGATGCCTTGCGGTGGACAGCCGAGCTCGATCCTTATAAAAGCTTTTTAACTGCAGCAGCTTTAGTGGACGCTACTGAAGCTGGAATTACGCGGCTGCTGGCATGAGACTTGCCCTCCAATAGATCCTTGTAAATGGATTTAAAGTGTATTCATTCAAATTAGAGAGACAATTTAAATTAAAAAGCTTAGAGCTGCATCCACCACAGGGGGGCTCGCTCGACCCACCAGCGGACAGGCACCAGTATTGGGAGAGGGGGGCTGGCCGTCAGGGTTCACCGCGGCTCTGGCACAAACCCGGCGACGCGGAGGTGGCACGGGCAGGAGCGGACTGAACGTGTCGGCTTCTCACTTTTTGGATTTTAGAAGGGCATGACATGCCTATATCTGTGTCTCCCCCTCCTTTTACTCCTCCACCTCTTTTCTTTTCGCATGACTATATGTACTTGTCACTTTTCCATGTGTTAGTTGTGTCTTCTGAGCAGTTTGTCAGCTTTTGGACACCCTTGAAGGTGTTTTCTATGTGTTTCTATGTGTTTTTGTTTGCCTGCCATTGGTTTTAACGGTGTTCGAAGGTGTTCGACGAACAGTTCGACGAACAGTTCGGCGAATACACGGGTGTTCGACGAACCGAACCGAACTCGAACACTACGGGGGTGGCTCAACACTAGTTAAGAGTATTATACCATTTCTATATTTTTAATAAATTGACATATTTTCTAAGTAGTTTTTTGCTCATGGGAACAAGTAAAAAAAAAGAAATCCACCTCATACTTACATTTACATAATGGCACATTTACTACTAACTAGTCTTTAATAATCAGCTTACTGCCAGGGGGCTTTCAATGAATCAATAAGCTCTAATGCCACATCAATTGGTTCTGCTGATCATGCTTTTCCATTAATCTAATGTTGATTTCATCTCATGGTGCCCCAAAGCAATGATACAGTGCTGGCTATTGCATTATACACAATGGTATTTGTTCCCAGGTATTACTGTCTGCATACATAATCACTGTTTAGCATCTGTAGCAGCGAGCCATTTGTAATGTTGTTTTGTATTATTAAAGAAAAGAGTTTTATTAATGGATTTGGAAACTAATATGATTATGTACAACCACTGTTTGGTCAAATAAAGATCTAATTTACCTGTAGTCATAGTCAGAGTATAGGTGGCCATGTGAAATATTAAATTACTGCCAGTCGGCGACTAACTTGCCGGTCGGTGATGACTTAATAGCCTGTTTACACATGCAGATTGTGCTTTAGTTGGGCGCTGAACTCTCTGTGTTAGATCGCTTAGTGCACATAGGCTGCCATTGATTTTGGCAGAGCAAATCATGTTTATACAGGTCAATGCGCTGCAAGAGAAAGATTATCTTTTGTTCTGTCCAAGAGATCTTTCAGATTTTTTCATCGGGCGATTGTCAACCTATTTAAACTGCAAGATTATCGTGAAATGCCCATACTAGGAACTTTTGTTCATGATAATCTTGGAGTATAAATGCATCTTAAAACTAGGCTTACACATCTGACATTCACTGTCCAAGTATGCACTGCAATGTCCTAAAGTCCCTGGTCTCCTGACCCGAACTCAATAACCTTATAGGTATATAGTCTCTTTCACTTCTCTACTTATGCAGTCGGGTAAGTTCATTTAACATGATATTAATGTTATATAGAAACAACTCCCCAATGACATTATCACAGTATTATTCTTTGTTATTGATGATGTATCTGCATTATTTAAACACAACATTCTTGACATATATAATTTTGGTGAAATTCGCATAATTATTGAGAAGTATCGATTGTTGCTTATTTTATAGTACACTGAGGAAGGTCAATTTGAGACCGAAGCATCTATTTACAGACTGCGATTAAAATCAACAAATACATTCATTTTGAGTGCCAAGTTTTTTCATATATTTTCTGTTACACAGGGCCCCCAAAGTCACTTGAAATGTGCTGTGGCTCTTAAAAAAAATTGGTTTTGTAAATTTTGTTGAAAAAATTAAATTAGCTGATAAATTTTTAACCCTTCTATAGTGATGAGCGAGCATATTCGCTACTGCTCGGTGCTCGCCCGAACATTTCACTGCTCGAGATGCTCAGCGCTCGCCTAGTATTTCCGGGGTTGCTTTGCGGGAGCTCGGGTCTACTCCCTGCATGTTTGGCACTCTTTAAAGCACCAATGAACATGCAGGGATTGCCTGCCACTCACTGTAATGCCGTAGCCATGTTGGTTGTGGTATTACAGTGATTGGCTGGCCGCACAGCGTCATAAGGTCTATATCAGACCTGGCACCGCCATGCTCGTTACAGTCACTCCGGAATCAGAGTGTAGGACTAGGGAGAGATTTGCTTGTTTCTAGTTAATGTAGGTGTACCAAACTATATTAGAGGCACATATCCATTTCAACAAACAGTCCTTCTGAGGACTATCCAACTGCAGAGATATCAGGCAGGCAGAGTAAATAGGCAGGCAGGCAGGGTATATAGCAGACTGCAGTGCATATAGCACAAGAGGCTCCATTAAAGTTCTGTATGCTGCTACTGTTAGATATTTCTAGAAATAGGCTCAGGTCTCAGAGGCCAGGAATAATTTTTTTTGCATCTTAATCCTCATTATTTGCTTAAAAAGCAATCCAGAGAACACAGTTTTTGTGCGCCATTTGCTTG
Organism: Phyllobates terribilis; assembly: GCF_046119375.1. Taxonomy (NCBI): domain Eukaryota; kingdom Metazoa; phylum Chordata; class Amphibia; order Anura; family Dendrobatidae; genus Phyllobates; species Phyllobates terribilis. The sequence goes on from NW_027362761.1 coordinate 292,757,696, forward strand.
TTGGCGCTGCAGAACACAGCCATGTCCTTTCCATATTACAGCACTAAAAATCCAGCTATTTAAAAATGTGGTTTGTTCGTCACACGGATCATATATAATTGCGCTGAAAATACTGCCATTTCTGGCCTCCATTAAAAAAAAATTTAATTGAAATTTTCTTTCAGTGTGTCAGTGAAGCAATTGACACCAGTTTTCTGTTCAAAATAGTTACCTAAAGGCCAGGTATTTAAAACTGTGTTTTCTTCGTCACACGGATCACATATACGTTTTCAAAAAATACTGCCATTTCTGGCCTCCATTAAATTTTTTTTTCAGTGTGTCAGCAAAGTTTTTAACACCGGTTTGCTGTTCAAAATAGTTACCTACAGGCCAGGTATTTAAAACTGTGTTTTCTCCGTCACACGTATCACATATACGTTTTCAGAAAATACTGCCATTTCTGACATCCATTAATAATTTGTTTCAGTGTGTCAGTGAAGCAATTGACACCAGTTTCCTGTTCAAAATAGTTACCTACAGGCCAGGTATTTAAAACTGTGGTTTGTCCATCACACGGATCACATATAATTTCGCTCCAAATTCAGTCATTTGTAGTGAGCGTGGAAGATATTGTCTTCCATTTAAAATAGGCAAGGAACGTGGCAAGGGACGGGGAACTGGACGTGATGGTGATGATGGTACATGCAGAGGCCGAGTCCGTGGGCAAGCTGAAATTGTGCCACAACAAACACCCACATTTTCTCGCTTGACTTTCCTGTCCCAATGTATAGGGGACGGCAGAACACCACTATTGAACACAGAGCAGTGTGAAAACATAATTGATTGGGTAGCAGAAAATGCTTCCAGTCACTTAGCCACCACCACCTTGTCTTCCACACGGTCAAGTCTCAGTAGGTGTGAGTCTGGACAGCATATTCCTCACCCTGAACCTCCTTCCTCCCACCATGCCGAGTGCCCAGAGACCACTGATCCCACACTTGGACACTCCGAAGAGCTGTTCACTTTTCCATTTATAGATTCGGGCCTCTTGAAGCGGGGCAGAGGAGTTTGCATGCAGCGATGCCCAAATATTTAAGCAGCCAGGGTCACATGAAGGCGATGGTGGGAAAGTGTCACAAGAGGTGGACGTTGATGAGACACAATTGCCAGAAAATCAGGAGGAGGACCAGGGTGCAGAAGTGGAAGACAAGGTGGTGGAAGATATAGTAACTGACCCAACCTGTCAGGAGGACATGCAGAGCGAGGACAGCAGAGCACAGGGGGATGGAGGCAGAGCACCCCAACAGGCAGGAAGAAGCAGTGTTGTGACCGCAGAAAGAAGGCAGGAAACGGTTTCCCATAACACCAACAAAAAGGAAGTTGCCAGTACAACTGTTAGGTCTTCCCGAGTCTGGTTGCTTTTAAAAGACTCTGCCAATAACCCAAAAAGGCCATTTGCACCACCTGCCAGGCCAGCATCAGCAGGGGTGGCAAAATGACCAGCCTGACCACCACCAGCATGATCAGGCACATGGCAACAAAGCATCTGACTTTGTGGGCCGAACCACAGGGTCCAGCAACAGTGTCTGCGGGTGGCACAATTGCTTCTTCAGCTGTTGTGCACGCAAGCCAATCCCCTGTTCATGGTGCATGAGAAGATGCCTCCTGCCCTGCACCTGTCGTTGCACACTCTCAAGTAGCAGCATCCAGAAGCACGTCCACGTCCTTGTCCCAGCGCAGCATTCAGTTGTCCATACCCCAGTCCTTGGAACACAAGCGCAAATAAGCAGCCAACGCCCCACAGGTCACACTACTAAATTCCCACATTTCACGACTGCTTGCGCTTGAAATGTTGCCTTTTAGGCTCGTGGAGATGGAAGTATTCCACAACCTAATGGCGGCGGCCGTCCCTCAGTACTCAGTCCCCAGCCGCCACTATATCTCCCGGTGTGCCGTCCCTGCATTACACAAGCACGTGTCCCAAAACATTAGCCATGCCCTCAATAACACAGTTGCCGGGAAAGTCCACCTAACCACGAACACGTGGACAAGTGCTTGTGGGCAGGGACTGTACATATCGCTGACCGCACACTAAGTTAACATAGTGGAAGTCAGGACCCAGTCAGACCTTGGGACTGAACACGTCCTCCCGACGCCAAGGATTGGGGGCCCTAGGTCAATCAGGGTTGCCCCAGAGTCTACAGCTCCTGCACCTCATCTTCCTCAGCCTCCTCCTCCTCTTCAGCCTCCATCTCCAAAATGACCACATCAGTCACAAGCTGGAAGCACTGCAGCACTGCCTCGGCCAAGCGGCAACAGGCTGTGCTGAAGCTAATATGCTTAGGTGACAAACCGCACAATGCTGAAGAGTTGTGGACAACTTTGAAAGAGCAGGCAGATCTGTGGCTCACACTGCTGAACCTACAGCCAGGATTGGTCGTGTGTGACAATGGCCGGAACCTGGTGGCGGCTCTGAGGCGAGGCGAGATCACACACATACCATGCATGGCCCATGTGCTTAACCTCGTGGTTCAGCAGTTTCTCAAACCCTACCCGGAGCTGCCGGATCTGCTTATTAAAGTATGCCGCCTGTGTGCCCATTTTAGAAAGTCAACGACAGCTTCCGCCGCCCTTGCAGTGTTTCAGCAGCGTTTGCAGCTTCTGGTTCACAGACTGGTATGTGATGTCCCCACGCATTAGAACTCTACACTGCAGATGTTGGGAAGGATTTATGAGCAGAAGAGGGCAGTTGTTGAGTACCAGCATCAACAAGGCCGTCGGTATTCATTTCAGACTCCACATATAAGACCTCAGTAGTGGACATGGATGTCGGGCATATGTACTATCCTCCAAAACTTTGAGGACTCCACAAAGATGGTGAGCGGCGATGACGCCATAATTAGCGTCACCATTCCGCTTCTCTGTCTTTTGAAATGCTCTCTGCTCACAATCAAAGAGGATGCATTGCAGTCAGAGCACAATGAGATGGAGCAAGGAACCATATAGGATGATTACACACAGCCCAGCCTCATCTCATCCCAATGTGGATGACAATGAGGAAGAGGAGGAGGAGGAGGAAGAACAGGAGCTAGTTTCATGCCCTATAGACAGTACGACCTGTACAATTGTCATACCATCTGTTCAGCGTGGATGGCCTGAGCACAGAGAGAAGGAGGAGGAGAGCATGATCAGTCATCCTCTTGGTGAGGACACGGAAGTTTTGCCTGTTTGCAGTCTGGCACGCATGGCTGAGTCTATGTTACACTGCCTTTCCCATGACCCTCGCGTTCTCAAAATTTTGGGTGACAGTCATTACTGGTTGGTGACACTTCTAGACCCATGCTACAAGGAGAACTTTATATCTCTTATTCCTGAGGGAAGGTTCCCGGACACTCTATGGCTGCTTTTTTAATGTAGATCGGACGTGCTTATGCATGTTATTTCTCAAACCACATTGCAGATCATGCCATTGCCCAACTCTGTAGTCAAAGAAAAATGCGCAAAGAAAGATGTTTGTGTGTCAAAGCACCACCGACAAGTGCGATTTGATGTTGGATGGGCTGCCATTGCCTCTGCAACAAGCTGCATTACAGGACTTCCTGGGAGAAATGACACCCAGAGTACATATGGTTTCCCTCTATGCCAGTCCTTTCACCGAGTTAAAGATTAGGGCTGTGGTGAAATACAGCTCTCAGCAAAAAAAGCTGTGGACTGGCTCCGTACCGTCCCTGGCCACGCTCACCTGTCCACGTGTTTGTGGTTAGGCGGTCCTTCTCAGTAAGTGCACTGGGGAGGCCACAGGTAATGTTGTGGGACTTGTGCTTGTGGAAGGCGGAGACGATACCAGGATAAATAGTGGCAGCTGGGGACTGAGTATGGACACCCGGCTGCCGCCGGCATGAGGTCATGAAAAGCTTCCGCCTCCAGGAGCCTAAAAGGCCACATTTCAAGTGAAAGTAGCTTTCGAGGACTTCCTGGGAGAAATGACAGCTGGGTAGATATGGTTTCCCAAGTCCTTTCACCAAGCTAAAGAATATGGCTGTGGTGAAACACAACTCTCAGCAAGAAAAGCTGTGGACTGGCTCCGTACCGTCCCTGGCCACATTCACTTGACCATGTGTTTGTGGTTAGGCGGTCCTTCCCAGTAAGTGCACTGGGTAGGGCACTGGTAATGTTGTGGGACCCGTGCTTGTGGAAGTCGGAGACGATACCGGGAGAAATATTGGTGGCTGGGGACCGAGAATGGACACCCGGCCGCTGCCGGCATGAGGTTAGGAAAAACTTCCATCTCCACGAGCCTAAAAGGCCACATTTCAAGTGCAAGCGACTGTCAAAAATTTGGCAGTATAGTATTGCAGCCTGTGGGTGGGTGGCTGGCTGCATACTTGTGCTTGCATTCCAAGGAATGGGGTAGGGACAATTGAACGCTGCACTGGGACAAGGATGTGGACGGTGATTGTTGCAAGTCTGTAATGACAGGTGCATGGCGGGAGGCATCTTTGCATGCGCCAAGGATCACTAATGATGGGCACACTTTTAGGCTGTGACCTGGGAGTCAGAGATGCTTCCAGAGGTCTTCCCCATGCTGTTCCCATGTCTTTTCAGCACGGTATGCATGTGTCTGATGATGTGTCACACACCACATGGCCAGATAAGGTTGTAAAATGTTAAAATGACATTTCCTGCTGAATGCATTTGTCTTGGTTGAAAGCAATGCAAAAGTGCGAAAACGCATCAAAAACACTACGTGTGAACATAGACCAAGATGTGGAGGACTATTTTTGTTTTTGGTTTTTTTTTTGCCTTAAATCCAAGTCATTACCCTGGAAAGGATGTTCCTTAACATATTTCCCAGGAAAATCCATTTTGGTTTCGTTTTTGTATGTTTTATTATGAGACTGTAAAAGTGGCGTAATACCTCTGACAACGTTGTTGACAGCAGTGACCTGGGAGTCAGAAACTCTTCCAGGGGTCTTCCCTATGCTGTTCCCATGTCATTTTAGCACTGTTCCCATAGATTTGGGCAATTTTTAGGCTCTCTGCCGACCGCCGGGGGGAGCCGCCTGAAAAATGCTTGAGTTTCCCATAGACTTACATTGGGCTTGTTGTTCGAGTCGAGCACCCGAGTATTCCAATTTGCTCGACCTGAGCAACAAGTACCCGAGCATTTTAGTGCTTGCTCATCACTACCCTTCTAACTTCATACTAAAAAGTAATTATGTTTCAAAAATCAAACTGATGTAAAGTAGACATTTGGTAAATATTATTTCTTATCTATTTTGTGTGGTTATCTAGTTTAAAGGCATAAAATGAAAAATGTGAAAATTACAAAATTTTCACATTTTATTTCATTTTTTTTATAGTTTTATGAATAAACACAAATCATATTGAACAAAATGTACCACTAACATGAAGTACAATATGTCACGATAAAACAGTCTAAGAATCACTGTGGTATGTTGAAGCATTCCAGTGTCATAACCACATAGTGACACTGGTAAGAATTGTAAAATTTGTCCATGTTTGGAAGGTGAAAACAGGCTTGGGGGTGAAAGGGTTAAACCTTTGCCTCTATGAAGAGGTTGTTGACAACATCCCCAGTTGGCAATCATGAGATTTGTATCTGAGAACCTCACTTCAGTTATGGGAACAGGAGGTAAGACATATGTCTATCAGACATTAATAACATATGTTGTGAATATTCCATACATTTCTAAGATGATATGGCAGCAACCACACCAAGTGGGATGGGGATCAGAGAGCTGCTGTTAAAAAGATAGGGGGGAAGCTCAGAGATGGGGCATGTATCATTTAGAAACTATTCTATAAATATTCCATACATTTCTATTGTTGTGATACCCTTTTTATATCTAGTGAAGCATAATTGCAAAAACATTTCTTAAAGCTTCTATCACTAAAATTTCATTGTGTTGCCAGTGAGTCTGGTTTGTTTCCCATAACTGAACCAACATTCTGGAGAGACTTTTCTATATATATAGAGATTTGCACTCTCATATATCCAAGCTGTACAGTTGGTACAATACATTTAGCCAAAAAAAGACTCTTCACACTGACCAGCTGAAGATAAAGTTTTACTCAAGTACCATTGCACCAGTGCCCAATAATGGTGTATTTTGATCATTTAAACAGAAGCCCAGCCCTATAATAGTGGCATAATGCTTGTAACCAGCTACTTAGCCATCCAATTCATAACATTCAATTAACAGGAACCTGACAGGTGATACACGCTGCCTGATCCAAGGGCAGCATGTACCAGGCACTGGCTGTATGAAAGCAGCCAGGTACATTTGATGCTAAAACACTGCGGTATTTCAGAGAAAAACATACTTTAAAAGCCACCAGGGACCGAGCCATGCTGGGGACTAGATGAACAAGCGGGTCTCCAGCAGCTTCTCCCTGCCCAACATCCTGGATTGACAGGTCTCTGCCTATGCGTGTGTAGAGACCTGTCAATCCAGGGCAACAAGAAGCCGTCATCGACCTATCTGTCTGACTGGTCTCCAGCATGGCTCAGTCCCCAAGGGCTTTTAATGTATGTGGGGCACCATGTATCAATTGTCTTTGGAATTACTGCATGCAGATATAGTTGGAACTTAACAATGAACTGTCAAACAGACAAATAGTTATCTTGAAAGGTGGCATCCTAAGACATTTATTCTCAGAAAGTCACTGTCTATAGCAATTACACACTAATGTGTTTCATTATTTTTTTGATTGTTAATAAAGTTTAAATAATATGCCTACAGTCCATGGTCATCTTTTATCAAGTCGTGCGATCTCAATCCTTGGTAGTTTTTTCATTGAGTAGACTAATCCTACTAATATTATAAATGCGAAAGTTTGTGAGTATGTATGTTTGTTACTCTTTCACGAAAAAACTACTGGACGGATTTGCATGAAACTTTACAGTAATATAGATTATACATCGGAATAACATATAGGCTACAATTTGTAATGATTTTATGTAATTTTGGTCATAATATAACGATACATGTCAATTAAGTCGGAAAAAAATCTGGCCTCTGAGAGCTATCTTATATACACACATACACAGGTGATATTTAAATGGCTGATTTACAGCAGTCAGAAGAGATTGATAATACAATAATTTGCCCATAGTGGATCATTGTATAGTGAGGTCACAGTTGCCGCCTGTCCACAGTCAGAATACAGGGGTGATCATATACCGTGGTCAGGTACAAGTGTGGCACAGGGGGTTCACACACGACCCCCAGGGACTGACATTTCCTAGAAACTTTGGCAACTGTCAGTCATGAGCTCACCCTGATACATTACACTCTGGAAACAGCTGAAGGGAGAAGGATAATTTATGACATTTTCTCAGACTTAAAAAACAAAACAAAAAAAAAAAAAACACAGACAACAGCCCATATGTCAGGAACAGGTTACTAGGGAACTACACGTCCCAGCACTGCCTGCCCGCGCCCACAGCCCGGGGGGAGTGTGAGGCTTCCTCCTGCAGGTTGCCCGGGGGCACCGGGCCGTCATTGTCCTCACACAGGGGGTCCCCGCCACCATTGTCCCTCCACATAACACCGTATAATAAAACATGCGCTCACCTATGCCAGCTGCTGCAGCCGGGAAAGTTCCGAGCGCCTCACCTGGGCGGAGGGGAAGTGACTCACACATGGGGAGGGGCAGAAACCTGAGCGCGGCTCCATGGAGGATGCACACACTGCAGCCTGACAGCACCGGCAGCAGCGCTACACAAATGGCGTCCTCCCCTCCTGTGTGCAACACAGCCCTGTGTGTGTGCAGCGCAGCATGTCACCCACAGCACCAGCAGGCTGCTCTCAGCTCCCACAGAGCACTGGGAATGGTTGCTATGGGTAACCGCGCCACAGCTGCTCCTCATAGACCAGTCATATACAACTGATATCGTCTGTACAGCGATCGTAATATAACTAATTAGATTGTTTTAGTATTTTGTTTGAACTTTACTAAGTACCTATTTTGTAATTAGTACTTATAAAAATGCCGCGAAAGCGTAAGTCTAACATTTCGCAAAGCTCTAATAAAGCCCGAGCTATGAAAATAATTAGACGTGATGAGACGTCTCAACCAGCCGAGCAACGAAGGCTTGAGCAGGCGGTGCGTTGTGCGGCACATAGAGCTGCAGAGACTCCAGAACAATCCCAAGCCCGACGTGAACGGAATGCGGAGTTTTTGGCATCTCAACGGGCTGCTGAAACTCAAGAACAGTCCCAAGCCTGACGTGAACAGCATGTGGAGTATCTGGCATCTCAACGGGCTGTTGAAACTCCAGAACAGTCCCAAGCTCGACGTCAGCAGCAAGCGACTTACATGGCGTCCCAAAGAGCCACTGAAACTTATGAAATGGCCGACGCACTGTTGCTGAAAGGGCAGCACAGCGACGTCAAACATTTACAAGAAATACATGGATATTGTTTAAAAAGCTGCACTTGAGTATGACGAGACTCTTGATTATGAAACTCATAAGCTTATAAAAATAGAAGCAATGACCATAGATTGCAAATATTGCAGAGCTCTTAAGTGGAAAGAGGAAGCAGCAGGTATGTGTTGTTTGGGCGGGAAAGTAGCTCTTCCTTATATAGACGAGCCAGTTCAACCTTTAAAAGAGCTTTTCTCTAATGAAACTGATGAATCTCGCCTTTTTCTAAATAATATAAGAAAATACAACATGTGCTTTCATATGACGTCTTTTGGAGCAGATCAAATTGTCTCAATGCCAGGGTTTTGCCCGACCTTTACAATACAAGGACAAGTATACCACCGTATCGGTTCTTTAATTCCTACGTCCATTTCGCATCCACAATTTTTACAAGTTTATTTCATAGGTGACGAAGAAGAACAAATCAACAGGCGTACTGAGTGCGTGCAAAGCGTAGATAGAAACATAGTTAAAAAATTACAACGAGTACTTCACGACCACAACATTTTGGTGCATGAATTTAAAACGGCTAGAGACAGAATGATCAATGATGATCATTTCAAAGTAGTGATTCACCCAGACCGTGTACCACGTGGTCAATATGAGAGACGATTCAATGCCCCTACTACAAATGAAATAGCTGCTGTAATAGTTAGTAGCGAACAAACTATGTCTCGGGACATCGTTGTGCAGCCGCGCGATGGCATGCTCACTAGGGTTCCCGATACACATAGATTCTATGACGCTCTCGAGTACCCAATAATTTTTTGGAAAGGACAAGAGGGGTACAGCATTGATATTCCTCAGATAAATCCATTTACCAAACAAGCAATGCCAAACAAAAAGGTGTCCTGCAAAGATTTTTATACCTTTCACTTGATGGTCCGTCGCAGCGATTTTAATTTGATGCTTAAGTGTAGACTCCTACTTCATCAGTTTCTGGTTGACATCTTTGTAAAGATGGAAAGAGAGCGCTTAAGGTTCATTTCTTTAAATAAAAATAAACTGCGCGCAGAAAATTATATTCACTTGCAAGATGCAATAAGAAATGATGCGGATTTGGATCCAAATAACTTAGGTCAGATGGTGATTCTCCCGTCATCATTTGTAAATAGCCCGAGATACCTACACGAATACACACAAGATGCGTTCACATACGTACGTAATTATGGGAGGCCTGATTTATTTATTACAATGACTTGCAACCCCGCTTGGCCAGAAATCACCAAAGAGCTTATGGCTGGTCAAAATTCAACGGACAGACATGACTTAACAGCTCGAGTATTTAGAATAAAAGTACAGAAGTTGGTAGCTCTACTTACAAAAGGTAACATATTTGGTGATATGCAATGCTTCATGTACTCGATCGAGTGGCAAAAGTGAGGTTTGCCTCATGTGCACTTACTGCTGTGGTTAAAGGAAAAATTGCATCCGAACCAAATTGACGAAATCATATGTGCTGAGATACCAAACCCAGAAACCGATCAAAAGCTCTATGATACAGTGACAAAGAACATGATTCACGGGCCATGTGGTACATTAAATTCTTCATCGCCATGCATGAAGGAAGGAAAATGTACCAAAAAATATCCAAGGAAGCTTTTAAAAGATACTCAAACCAATGACAAAGGTTATCCTTTGTACAGGCGCAGAGCACCAGAGAATGGTGGACGCACGACGATTATAAAAACCCGTAGAGGAACACAGGAAATATTGGTGGACAATAGTTGGGTGGTCCCATATTCTCCACTCTTATCAAAAATGTTTAATTTTCATTTAAATGTAGAGTTCTGTAATACGGTACAGGCGATAAAATATATTTGTAAATATATTAATAAGGGTAGCGACCAGGCTATTTTTAACATCCGCCAGCAAGGGAATGTTAACATTGACCCAAGAGATGAGGTGCAGACTTTTAGAACCGGACGATATGTTAGTAGTAGCGAAGCAGCGTGGCGGATCTTAGGTCTGCCTCTGCACGAGAGACACCCAACCGGCGCTCATCTCGCGATTCATTTACCAAATGGCGAGAGGGTTTACTTTACGGAAAATAATTTTAGAGAGAGATTAGAAGCACCACCTAAAATTACACTAACTGCATTTTTCCTGTTGTGCCAAAGTGATACTTTTGCAAAAACATTACTTTACATTGACGTGACTCGCTACTATACTTGGAATGTGGCACGGAAGCAATGGAAATGTCGTTTACAAGGAACACCTGTCGATGGCTGGCCACGTGTGAAGGCAGGAGACGCTCTAGGTTGCATTTACACAGTGCACGTTAGCAATTTTGAATGTTATTGCTTGCGTATGCTGCTGAATGTAATAAGGGGTCCAACCAACTTCTCGGATTTAAAAACATTTGTAGGTCAAGAACTTGCAACTTTTCGGCAGGTGTGTGAGAAGATGGGGTTGTTGGAAGATGATAACCACTGGGATACCACCTTAGAAGAGGCCGTGCTATGTCGCTCCCCGGCGCAAATAAGAGAGCTGTTTGCCATATTGATACGCACTTGCGGTTTATCCAATCCTCTACAACTCTGGCACAAGTATAAAACTGCGTTATCAGAGGATATCATGCACAGATTGGAAAGAATGGATCACGTTAACGATGATCTCTGTTTCAATGAGGCATTGGGGCTTATCGAGGACAAAATATTAATAATTTCTGGAAAGAAATTGTCAGATTTTGGTCTACCCTCACCGCGGCGTAGAGGAGAGCTGTCGAACGAGTTGATAAAAGAGCTAAGCTATGATACCAACCAGTTAGATGCTCACGTTTGCGAAACTGAGTCACGTTTGCTACCTGATCAAAGAGAGATTTATCACAAAATAGTAGGACGAGTTGAGAATGGTGAAGGCGGACTTTTTTTCCTTGATGCCCCGGGTGGTACAGGAAAAACTTTCTTGCTTAATTTACTTTTAGCAAAAATTTGTAGCGGTCATAACGTTGCATTAGCTGTGGCTTCCTCTGGAATTGCTGCAACATTGCTAAGCGGGGGACGGACGGCACATTCAGTCTTTAAATTACCTCTTAATCTGGTGAACGAAGAAACCCCATCGTGTAATATCAGCAAGAGCAGCGCCCGTGGCCTCCTGTTGCAACAGTGCAAACTAATCGTGTGGGACGAGTGCACAATGTCACACAAACACGCCATCGAAGCTCTTGATCGTTGTCTACAAGACTTACACAGTAAACAAACAATAATGGGTGGTGTGGTTGTTTTATTGGCTGGGGACTTTAGGCAAACTTTGCCTGTCATCGAGCGAGGCACTGCAGCAGACGAAATTAACGCATGTCTGAAATCCTCATATTTATGGACCAAAGTTGAAAAGCTGCACCTCACCACCAACATGCGTGTCCAGTTATTCAGTGATCTAGAGTCGGGCGCGTACGCTGAGAAACTGCTCGAGATCGGTGAAGGTCGAATCGAAACTGACGAAGAAGGTATGGTTCTATTCACTAACCAATTTTGTCATGTTGTGGATTCGGAAGACGCACTTATTGCTCAAGTTTTTCCAAATTTGCAACAAAACATCCTCGATGAAAATTGGCTATGTGAAAGAACTATACTAGCACGAAGAAATGAAACAGTTGCGAAAATCAATAAAATTATCTTGGACCAAGTAACCAGCGATGCAACAACCTACAACTCCATCGACACAGTCATGTCATCTGAAGACTGTACGAGCTACCCCGTGGAGTTTCTTAACTCTTTGGAGCTATCCAGGGTCCCATCTCATAAGCTCGAATTAAAGGTCGGTATACCCGTTTTGTTAATGCGCAACTTGGACGCCCAGAGATTATGTAATGGCACTAGATTGCGAGTCACTGAACTAGGCAGGCACATTGTAAAGGCCACAATTTTAACTGGAGAAGCTAAGGGTGAAAATATTCTTATACCACGCATCCCAATAATACCCAATAACTTACCCTTTAATTTCAAACGTTTGCAGTTCCCACTTAAAATTGCATTTTCAATGACCATCAATAAATCGCAAGGGCAAACTTTGAAGGTAGCGGGGATACATTTAGGCACGCCCTGTTTTTCCCACGGTCAGCTATACGTAGCTTGCTCACGTGTTTCTAAATCGCAAAATCTACATATTTTCGCTGAACGAAAGAAATCAAATAACATAGTTTACAGGAGTTTATTGCAGTAAAAACACATAGATAAATTACCTGCAGATGTCCATTATTCCAATTACATACTAATTCTTTACTAACACAAACAATATTAAACGCAAGTAACTTCAGTCCGTCCTGTTTATTAATCAGTGTTTAGTAATCCGTTTGTGATGAAATTTGATATGGATAATTTCAAGCCTGGGGAAGGACATAGGGCTACTTTTTATAAACACACACCATACAGGCGAAGATTATATAAAACTGTAAACCTGATTGACTGACACACCTAGCAGTCAACGCACAGCCGAAACCACTGAACTTAGCATCTTGAAATTTGCAGATAGGTTCTATTATAGCTTAAATGAGCACTAAGAAAGGAATTTTGATAATTCCACCCTCAAGAGTTTCCCTCTTCATATTATAGGAGTTCAAAGATTGTATGGAATCCGTCAGTTTTGAAGTTAGACATCTCAAATTTTGGATGTACGAGTAACTAAATAAGATAATTTTTTTTTACTATTAAGATTATTTTTTTTTACTATTAAGATTATTTTTTTTTACTATTAAAATGATCTGTCACGAAACTTAATGTGGCAGACCAAATTCCACGCGAGCGAAGCCGCGGGTAAAAGCTAGTCACTTATAATAATCTGGAAGAACCATTAAATTTATGGCAGGTTTAAAGTTTATAAAGCAGTTGTAGGTAAATTATATTGCCTTTTATGCAGTGGCGAGGAAAAATACCTGGATGAATTCTAGTCAAAGGACCGAAGCACATAGGTTATATTCCTTGGTTTCAAGTTTATAAGTACCTGACATTTTACATCAACTGGTTCTTTTTCCATGTCCAGCTGTAAATTTTGGGAAAGGTATGGTTCACATTTGGTTTGAACTTCTCTCTCTTTCTGCTTTTAAGTAGTGTTATATAGACAAAGCTGCAAAGCTTTCAGATATACTGCTAATTTTAGATTGTACTGTTCATGATTTTTTAGCCATAGTGCACATGGTGTTTCTACATTTAACTCTCACAGTAATGCAAATCTTAACTTTGTTCGCATTCTTTTGTTGGCACAAATAACAAATAGAAAATCTGTGGGAGAAATTATTATTGTAGTGGGCACTAAAGGGGTCAGACTGAACTTGTGGGACCAAAGGGTTGTCACTATTTCTGTGGACACTATTTAGTATGTGGGAACAAAAGGACACTATTATTATGTTGGACACTAGTACCAGTTTTTGGACTATCCATGAGAGGCACAATTTATTTGGGACACTATTACTTAGGTGCATTCATCTATTGGGCACTATTATTTTGGGGTTATGACCAATATGTCACTATTATTATTTCTCCACTATTGTGTCAGTAAAATTGTACTTCTTAAGAGATCTTATTTTCTGATGATATTTAATTGACTGTACAAAACATCTGAAAGTTATGTTAAAATGTTTAATAGTAGGCGCCCAAATGTGAAACCTTAGCATTCGGCCTTCCTCCACGCATAGGGGCACAGTCACAACTGCAAACCTATTGCTACCGCTATCGTAACATTTTTAGGCTGTTAATCAGGCATTACTGTTCTTTATGACAGGGCAACAGGCCCATGGTGCTTTAAATTTAGAGAGATTGTGCAGCTATGTATCGAATTTAGTACCATTTTTTATGTGCACAGTGATTTTCCATCATATTGTACGAATGCAATGAAATACAAGTTTATCATTCGTAGTCTATCTACCTGTATCATCCTTCTATATTTTCCTTTTTCTGTTTAATACAGTTAAATAAATGATTAATGAAGAATAAATGATTGAACCTTCTCTTTGCCGTGTTACGAAGCCTAAAATAATGAATATAAAAATAGCAGCAGCAATAAGATTTCTTTTATTTAATGGCATGATCTGTATTTCTTAAGAGAGTAATGCTTGAAGCCTAAATGTTACTGTGCCAGGAAAATACAAGAATAACATGCCTTAACTCAATCTTTTCCTGCAAAATATTTGACATCAATATTTGCAGTACAAATACAGAGTCAATAATATAAAACCTACAATTATGCTCCTAAATCAAAGCATAACAACTGAGCAATCAAACAGATTACACCTAACTATTTACAAAGAAGATGTTTCCAAGTTAATTTTCCAATGAATTGATTAAGAAGAGCCTATTTCTTCAAGGTAAATACAAGGCAGTTATAAAATTATGAATGTATTTTGTGAGAGGGAAAATTATTATTTATTCAGCTGGAGGGTTTCGAATGGGAAGACTTTTCCAGTAATATTTAAGATACTGTATGCTTAGTAGCTTGAACTCCTTGTGCAATACACACCATTCACATGTAAATAAAATATCTCCTTCCCAACACTGTAAATGGGTGATTTTTCTGAATAATAAATTCTAGGTAATATTCCAGTGCATTTTAGTTTGGTTTTATTATTCAGGGATTTTTTATTTTACACAAATGAAAAAATTGAGAAATCAGAAATCAATGTTAGGGTACGCTCACACTGCCATATATTCTCTCTTGCGAAAGAATAGGGCCGATCATGCTAATGACACTCGGCTCAAATTCTGTCAAGAGTATGATCATTTGAGTGTGATGCGATTCTTTCACATGAGAGAATCACAGCACAGGTGCGGAGAAGATGGAGAACTTAATGTCTACATCTTCTCCATTGTTTCTGTGCACATACATTAGATCATCCGAGTGCAGTCCGATGTTTCACTTGCACCTATAGACTTCTATGGGTGCATGTGATCAGATGATCAGATGCACCTGCAGCATGCTGTGATTGTCTCTCTCATGCTGAATCAGCATGAGAAAATAATCGAAGATCTCCACTGCCCCATAGTATACCATTGGCAGAGTTCTGCCTGATAAAACATCACATAGCACTAGGCCGTGTTTTATGCCACTGTGAGTGACCCCTTACCCCAATTCTGCCTCTCTACATTGAATTTAACTATGTAGTATGTTCATTGTTCGGCTATGATAGTCGAATAGCCGCAACATAAAAAGTTCAGCACTGTATTTAGGACATTCTTTCTGGAATTAATGAGTAGTGATGAGCAAGCACTAAAATGCTTGGGTACTCATTGCTCAGGTCGAGTAAATTGGAATACTCGGGTGCTCAACCTGAGCAACGAGCCCAATGTATGTCTATGGGAAACTCGAGCAATTTTCAGGCGGCTCCCCCCGGCGGTCTGCAGAGGGTCTAAAAATTGCCCAAATGGATGGTAACAGTGCTCAAATGACATGAAGAAAGCATGGGGAAGACCCCTGGAAGCATTTCTGACTCCCAGGTCACTTCTGTCAACAACGTTGTCAGAGGTATTACGCCACTTTTACGGACTCACAATAAAACATATAAAAACGAAACCAAAATGGATTTTCCTGGGAAATATGTTAAGGAACATCCTTTGCAGGGTAATGACTTGTATATAAAGCAAAATAAATTACCAAAAACAAAAATGCTCCTCCACACCTTGGGCTATGTTCACACGTAGCGTTTTTGATCCGTTTTTGAACTTTTGCATTGCTTTCAACCGTGACAAAAGCATTCACCAGGAAATGTCATTTTAACATTTTATAAAACCTTAAAAACTCTGAAAGTCACAAAGCCTATTTTTATAGGGCCATCAAGCGACCTTTACTATTCTTAAAGGGCCATCAGTCGGCCCTCACTATTCTTAGAGAGCCAACAGCCGGATATGTTTTATTGTTCCCATTACTAAAGGGTGGGTCTCCTATACTGTTATTTCATACGCAGTGAGTGGCAGGGCTGCCCAAAATTTGGGCGCACTCCAATACTACTTTGAAAATTTGGATGCACCCCAATACCCTTTGAAGAGACTTAGAGGAGGGCCTCCTGAAAACAATGTTCCCATTATTAGGAAGTTGGTCTCCCATTGTGTTTGCCCATACAATAAATGCAAGGAATGCCAAAATTTTGGAGGCACTCCAGTGCCCTTTGGAAGAGACGTGGAGGTCAGAGGGCCTCATGAAAACAATGTTCCCATTATTAGGAAGTGGGTCTCCCATTTTGTTTGCCTATGCAGTGAAAGCAAGGGTTGCCAAAAATTTGGAGGCACTCCAATGCCCCTTGGAAGAGACGTGGAGGTCAGTGGGCCTCCTTAAAATAATGTTCCCATTAGAAAGGAGCGGGCCTCCTATACTTGTAATGCCCATGCACTAAGTGTATGGGCTGAAAAACATTTACCCCTGGGGGGTATACGTGAACATACTGTATACATTTTTTTTTTTTACGGGGATCATAAACACCCTTTAAAAAAATTATTTGGGTGTTGCATCAAGGACCACGGTCACCCTGGTGATATGGTGGTGGAGGATGAGGAGAAGGAGGAGGACAAGAGCAAATAGCCAAAATCAGGAAGCGTATACCCATGTCTGGGTGTGAAAAGGTGCATGGGAATACACCTCCCAAGAAAAGACACTGGATTTGAGTTTATGTTATGCTGCTATCATTCGGTGGTGTTGAGAAGTCGGGCCCAATCCAGCCCTTGTTCATTTTTAAAAGAGTGAGCCTGTGAGAATTTTCAGTTGACAGGCGGAAGCACTTATCAGTTATAATTTCACCAGTGGCACTAAAAACCTGCTCTGTTAAAACGCTGGTGGCAGGACAGGCCAGGACCTCCAAGGCGTAGAGAGCCAGTTCATTCCACGTATCCAGCTTGGATACCCAATAATTATAAGGCACAGAGGAATCAAGGAAGACGTTGGTATGGTTGGCAAGGTACTCCCTCAGCATCTTCCCAAACTTTGCACTCCTTGTGAGAGTACCCCGCGCCTCAGGGCTTGTGCGATGGAAGAGGCTGAGAAAATTCTCCCAGAACTTTGACAGTGTTCGCCTGCCTCTGCTGGACTGAAGTTGTGTCTCTCTCGCCTGTACTCCTTGGTTGTCCAACGAAGTGTATCCTCTGATGCCAGCGTTTTCAGATAGGAATTTTTTTAATAGTTCCGCAACAAGGGCCTTCTGGTACTGCCTCATTTTTGTAGACCTGTCCGCCTCAGGAATAAGAGATATAAAGTTCACCTTGTAGCGTGGGTCTAGAAGTGTCACCAACCAGTTTTGACTGTCACCCAAAATTTTGAGAACGCGAGGGTCATGGGAAAGGCAGAGTAGCATAATCTCAGCCATGCGTGCCAGACTACTAACAGGCAAGACTTCCGTGTCCTCACCAAGAGGATGACTGACTATGCTCTCCTCCTCCTCTCTGTGCTCAGGCCATCCATGCAAAACAGACGGTATGACAGCTGTGCAGGTAGTACCGTCTATAGCGCATGAAACTAGCTCCTGTTCTTCCTCCTCCTCCTTCTCTTCCTCATTGTCACCCAATCCACATTGGGATGAGATGAGGCTGGGCTGTGTGGAATCACACTGTATGGTTCCTTGCTCCATCTCATTGTGCTCCGCCTGCAATGCATCCTCTTTGATTGTGAGCAGAGAGCATTTCAGAAAACAGAGAAGAGGGATGGTGTTGCTAATTATGGCGTCATCGCCGCTCACCATCTTCGTGGAGTCCTCAAAGTTTTGGAGGATGGTACATATGTGTGACATCCATGTCCACTCTTGAGGTCTTATGTGTGAAGTCTGAACTGAATACCGATGGCCTTGTTGATGCTGGTACTCACCAACTGCCCTCTTCTGCTCACAAATCCTTCCCAACATCTGCAGTGTAGAGTTGCAATGTGTGGGGACATCACATACCAGTCTGTGAGCAGGAAGCTGCAAACGCTGCTGCAGAAGCTGTAGGTGACTTTCTAAAATGGGCACACAGGCAGCGTACTTTAACAAGCAGATCCGGCAGCTCCGGGTAGGATTTGAGAAACCGCTGAACCACGAGGTTAAGCACATGGGCCAGGCATGGTACTTGTGTGAGCTCGCCTCGCCTCAGAGCCGCCACCAGGTTCCGGCCAATGTCACACACGACCATGCCTGGTTGTAGGTTCAGCGGTGTGAGCCACAGATCTGCCTGCTCTTTCAGAGCTGTCCACAACTCTTCAGCATTGTGTGTTTTGTCACCTAAGCATATTAGATTCAGCACAGCCTGTTGCCACTTGGCCGAGGCAGTGCTGCAGTGCTTCCAGCTTGTGACTGATGTGGTCATTTTGGAGATGAAGGCTGAAGAGGAGGAGGAGGCTGTGGACGATGAGGTGCAGGAGCTGTAGACCATGGGGGAAACCCTGATTTACCTAGGGCCCGCAATCCTTGGAGTCGGGAGGACGTGTTCCGTCCCTAGGTCTTACTGGGTCCCGGCTTCCACTATGTTAACTCAGTGTGCCGTCACCGATATGTACCATCCCTGCCCACAAGCACTTGTCCACGTGTCCGTGGCTAGGTGGACTTTCCCGGTAACTGCATTGTTGAGGACATGGTTAATATTTTGGGACACTTGCTTGTGTAATGCGGGGACGGCATACCGGGAGAAATAGTGGCGGCTGGAGACCGAGTACCGAGGGATGGCCGCCGCCATCAGGTTGCAGAATGCTTCCAACTCCACGAGCCTAAAAGGCAACATTTCGAGCGCAAGCAGTCGTGAAATGTGAGAATTTAGTAGTGTGGACTATGGGGCGTTGGCTGCGTATTTGCGTTTGCGTTCCAAGGACTGGGGTATTGACAAATGAACACTGCACTGGGACAAGGATGTGGACGTGCTTCCTGATGCTACTACTTGATTTTGTGCAACGACAGGTGCAGGGCAGGAGGCATCTTCGCATGCACCATGGACAGGGGATTGGCTTGCATGCACAACAGCAGAAGAAACAATGGTGCCACCCGCAGACACTGTTCCTGGACCCTGGGGCTCGGCCCACAAAGTCGGGTGCTTTGCTGCCATGTCCCTGATCATGCTGGTGGTAGTCAGGCTGGTCGTTTTGCCACCCCTGCTGATGCTGGCCTGGCAGGTGTTGAAAATGGCCTTTTTGGGGTTATCGGCAGAGTCTTTAAAAAACAACCAGACTTGAG
Organism: Phyllobates terribilis; assembly: GCF_046119375.1. Classification (NCBI taxonomy): domain Eukaryota; kingdom Metazoa; phylum Chordata; class Amphibia; order Anura; family Dendrobatidae; genus Phyllobates; species Phyllobates terribilis. The sequence goes on from NW_027362761.1 coordinate 292,777,240, forward strand.
AAGACCTAACAGTTGTACTGGCAACTTCCTTCGTGTTGGTTTTACCGGGAAAGGTTGCCTGCCTTCTGTCTGCAGCCACCACACTGCTTCTTCCTGCCTGTTGGGGTCCTCTGCCTCCATCCCCCTGTGTGCTGCTGTCCTCGCACTGCATGTCCTCCTGACAGGTTGGATCAGTTACTATATCATCCACCACCTCGTCTTCCACTTCTGCACCCTGGTCCTCCTCCTGACTTTCTGGCAATTGTGTCTCATCATCGTCCACCTCTTGTGACACTTTCCCACCGTCGCCTTCATGTGACCGTGACTGCTCAAATATTTGGACATCGCTACATGCGATCTCCTCTTGCCCTGCTTCAAGTGGACCAGGTTAGAGGCCCGAATCTATAAATGGAAAAGTGAACAGCTCTTCAGAGTGTCCATGTGTGGGATCAGTTGTCTCCAGGCTCTCGGTACGGTGGGAGGAAGGAGGATCAGGGTGAGGAATATGCGGTCCAGACTCACGGCTACTGAGACTTGACCGTGTGGAAGACAAGGTGGTGGTAGTGGTGGCTAAGTGACTGGAAGCCTTATCCGCTATCCAGCCACCAACCTTTTGACACTGCTCTGGGTTCAACAGTGTTGTGCTGCCGTCCTTAGGAATTGGGACAGGAAGGTCGGGCGAGAAGATGTGGGTGTTTGTTGTGGCACAATTTCAGCTTGCCCACGGCCTTATCCTAGACCTCTGCATGCACCATCACCATCACGTCTACTTCCCCGTCCCTTGCCACATGCCTTGCCCATTTTAAATGGAGGACAATATCTTCCATGCTAACTACAAAAATGTGACAGACAATCCACATTTTTAAATACCCGGCCTGTAGGTATATATATTTGCCTGACAGCAAACTGGTGTCAATTGCTTCACTGACACACTGAAACAAATTTTTAATGGGAGCCAGAAATGGCAGTAGTTTCTGAAAACGTATATGTGATCCGTGTGAAGGAGAAAACACAGTTTTAAATACCTGGCCTGTAGGTAACTAATTTGAACAGCAAACCGTTGTCAAAACTTTGCTGACACAGTGAAAAAAAAAACTGAATGCAGGCCAAAAATGGCAGTATTTTCTGAAAACGTATATGTGATCTGTGTGACGGAGAAAACACGGTTTTACATACTTGGCCTGTAGGTAACTATTTTGAACAGCAAACTTGGTGTCAATTGCTTCACTGACACACTGAAACAAATTTATTAATGGAGGCCAGAAATGGCAGTATTTTCTGAAAACGTATATGTGATCCATGTGACGGAGAAAACACAATTTTGAATAGCTGGATTTTTAGCGCTGCAATATGGAAAGGACCTGGCTGTGTTCTATAGTGCCAACAAGCAAATGGCGCAGAAAAACGGTATTCTCTGGATTGCTTTTTAAGCAGATAATGAGGATTAAGATCCAAAAAAAAGTATTCCTGGCCCCTGAGACCAGGGCCTTTGTCTACAAATATCTAACAGCCGCAGAAGGCTGAATTGGAATGCAGCCTCTTGTGCTACTGTGGTGGCCAAAAGTATTGGTACCCCTGCAATTCTGTCAGATAATACTCAGTTTCTTCCTGAAAATGATTGCAATCACAAATTCTTTGGTATTATTATCTTCATTTAATTTGTCTTCAATGAAAAAACACAAAAAGAATTGTCCTAAAGTCAAATTGGATATAATTCCACACCAAACCTAAAAAAGGGGGTGGACAAAAGTATTGGCACTGTTTGAAAAATCATGTGATGATTCTCTAATTCGTGTAATTAACAGCACCTGTAACTTACCTGTGGCACCTAACAGGTGTTGGCAATAACTAAATCACACTTTCAGCCAGTTAACATGGATTAAAGTTGACTCAACCTCTGTCCTGTGTCCTTGTGTGTACCACATTGAGCATGGAAAAAAGAAAGAAGACCAAAGAACTGTCTGAGGACTTGAGAAACCAAATTGTGAGAAAGCATGAGCAATCTCAAGGCTACAAGTCCATCTCCAAAGACTTGAATGTTCCTGTGTCTTCCGTGCGCAGTGTCATCAAGAAGTCTAAAGCCCATGGCACTGTGGCTAACCTCCCTAGATGTGGACGGAAAAGAAAAATTGACGAGAGATTTCAATGCAAGATTGTGCGGATGGTGGATAAAGAACCTCGACTAACATCCAAACAAGTTCAAGCTGCCCTGCAGTCCGAGGATACAAGAGTGTCAACCCGTACTATCCGTCGGCGTCTGAATGAAAAGGGACTGTATGGTAGGATATCCAGGAAGACCCCACTTCTTACCTCGAGACATAAAAAAGCCAGGCTGGAGTTTGCCACAACGTACCTGAGAAAGCCTAAAACGTTTTGGAAGAATGTTCTCTGGTCAGATGAGACAAAAGTAGAGCTTTTTGGGAAAATGCATCAAAATAGAGTGTACAGGAAAAAAAAAGAGGCATTCAAAGAAAAGAACACGGTCCCTACAGTCAAACATGGTGGAGGTTCCCTGATGTTTTGGGGTTGCTTTGCTGCCTCTGGCACTGGACTGCTTGACCGTGTGCATGGCATTATGAAGTCTGAAGACTACCAACAAATTTTGCAGCATAATGTAGGGCCCAGTGTGAGAAAGCTCGGTCTCCCTCAGAGGTCATGGGTCTTCCAGCAGGACAATGACCCAAAACACACTTCCTAAAGCACTATAAAATGGTTTGAGAGAAAGCACTGGAGACTTCTAAGGTGGCCAGCAATGAGTCCAGACCTGAATCCCATAGAACACCTGTGGAGAGATCTCAAAATGGCAGTTTGGAGAAGGCACCCTTCAAATATCAGGGACCTGGAGCAGTTTGCCAAAGAAGAATGGTCTACAATTCCAGCAGAGCATTGTAAGAAACTCATTGATGGTTACCGGAAGCGGTTGTTCGCAGTTATTTTGGCTAAAGGTTGTGCAGCCAAGTATTAGGCTGAGGGTGCCAATACTTTTGTCTGGCCCATTTTTGGAGTTTTGTGTGAAATGATCAATGATTTGATTTTTGCTTCATTCTCTTTTGTGTTTTTTCCTTGCAAGCAAATTAAATGAAGATAATAAGACCAAAGAATTTGTGATTGCAATCATTTTCAGGAAGAAACTGAGTATTATCTGACAGAATTGCAGGGGTGCCAATACTTTTGGCCACCACTGTATATGCACTGCAGTCTGCTATATACACTGCCTGCCTATATACATTGCCTGCCTGATATCTCTGCAGATGGATTAGTCCTCAGAAGGACTGTTTGTTAAGATGGATATGTGTAATGTACGGTTTTTCTCCCTACACTACCTAATACACAAGCAAATCTCTCCCTAGCTCAGCAGCACCTCTCACCCCTCTAAAGAGCGCCAAACATGCAGGGAGGGGACCCGAGCATCCGCCCAAGCATCTCGCAAGTACTCGGCGAGCTCCGAGCATCTCGAGTACTGAGATGCTTGGGCGAGTACCAAGTACTTGCGAGTATGCTTGCTCATCACTAAAACACAGCCTTAGTAATGTCAAAGTGACCTCATTATATATGGATTTGGGTAAACACATGTGAACCAATAACACCGTTACTCTCCTATCTCTTTTTCGCTATCAATTCAATATTAATATTATTCAATTTTTCTCACACACTAATTTTCTTCACTGTGCTGTCCATATAGTTTCTTCTGAGTTGTATCACTTTGTTTCCTTATTACTGTTGCTAATCTGTGACCAATGCCATCGTTTTACTATCCAGATTCACCACAAAATGGCTACTGCATTTCCAGTTTCTACAGTATCTTCATACAGGCTATGATAGTGCCTTCTGATAAGCTGTGCTACAGCATGTGATAGCTGCAAGTAATTATGGGGATGAATTCCTGAGGTCATGTGACTTTTTTTTGTAGCTGATGCAATGTTCTACAATGTGTAAGTTGGTGGTGGTTATTTTAGATAATTCCCTTGAAAACAAGAGCAAACAGTTCAAGTTCATCACGTTCAGCAAATTCCCATTCCTTTGACACAAATTTCATTCACTTTTATGCAATTGGATTAGCTAAGATTTCAAACAGTGACATTTTTTCATTACACCATAGAAAACATGTTTCCATTTGGTAACGCCACGCTAGCTAGTGATTAAAAATGGTCGTCTTGGACTTCTGTGCGATTGCAAAACCATAGAAATCCTTTTTTTTTATGACGCTCCCAATGCACTGCTGTGGTCACTTCAAGAAGACGTAGAACTCTGTGTTGAGTGATGCACAAGTTAGGAGATTCTTACCACAAGATTCTGTACTCATCTGCCCAACTCTATGAGAATACGTGGTTAGGCAACTATTAGACGTTTCTACTTCATAGTGAGTGTTTGCATTTCTTTTGTCATTGCAAAGAATGTGACTGAAAAATTCAATAATTAGGAGTGCATCTAAAAATAACAAAAATTGTAGAACACCTCAACTTCCTCCTGTACAGTACATCTATGCCACATGACACGTCCCGATGTATGGTGGCTCAAAAGAAATTTTAATGGAAAATTCTTTTTTTTTATCTTAAGAGCCTTAAACCATAATAAACTGTATCAATTTGGTAACACTGTAATTGTACGGACTTGCAGAGTAAGGTTACCTGATCGGTAGAAATGAGCTGATCTTTTGAAATTCAAATTCGCTGGGTTCGTCTAATTTTGCAAAAAAAATTGATTTGCGATCAACAGTTGAAAGTAAATAAAAAGTATGAAGGCGCTGGTAAGTAGGCCTGGTTATACCTGCTGCAGAAAGACAGACAACCAACCACAGGTTGACAAATTTGGATAATCCAATGTAAAAGTAGATATAAAGTGTGTCTTGTGCTAGTAAGATTAGGCCTTATTGTAAAAGTAAGATACTTAGATTAAATAAATAAATATTAAAAGCATAGGTATATTTCACATGTAATTTTTATTTTTAAAAAGAGTATCACGTTAAAAATGAGGAAAGGAAGATAAGAATTATAAAAAGTAATTCCTGAAGGGTAAAATGAAGCTCTATATGGGATTCTTTTTGCAGTAGGCCCGTGGATTTATGGGCTGATTGAAGTTGAACATTGTGGGGATAGTCCAGGTGGTTTCCTGGATTAGAGCAGAGGGGGAGAAAGAGGTTAGTGAGCGGGTTTACTCACCAATTGGCCTGAAAAAGAGAGTGCAGTTTACCTGGTTAATCTAACCATCTTACTTTTACAATAAGGCCTAATCTTACTAGCGCAAGACACACTTTATATCAACACTTGAAAGTAGTAGACTGATTGTAGTACACTAAATCAGATCAGGTCTCTATCCTTAAGTGTAATGAGCTTTGCACTCTGACCTTCTATCAATTCACTGTACAAGCATATAATGGCGCTCCTTAGCCGGCCTCCATGTTTTATACTTAAAGGGGTATTCCCATCTCCAAGATCCTATCCCAATATGTAGATCATAATAATATTAGCAAATACCTACAATTAGAAATATAGTATAGTATTTTTTTTGATTCGCTATGTCTCGTTCCTCATCTGCAGTTATGGCAGGACCTTTGGTATCCATGGTTACGTCCACTGATAAAGTGACAGTTAGCTAGCTGATAGTGGTCATAACCGTGGATACCTAAGGTCCTGCAATGCCTGCACATGAGGATAGAGACATAGTGAATCAAAAATACTATACTACATTTCTAATTGGAGGTATTTGCTAATATTATTATTATTACTCCTACTACATATTGGGATAGGACCTTGAAGATGGGAATACCCCTTTAATGGGACAGCCCTTCTGATTGGATGCACTAGACCATGTGATGTGATAACTCTATGGCATTATGGTGAAGACCATGCAGCCGTGCCTGATGCCATTAGCCCGTTTTTTGAGTTTTTAACTGTATGTGAAATAGAGCTGGGCATTTGATCCTATCCCATCTGATCCATGCGAAACAAATTTGCAGGACCTTTCACATCTCAGGAAATTCGGCTCAAGATTGATCCTCCATGGATCTATTCACTATCTCTAGGTACCAGGTCATTTTTACCCCACAGTAAACAGCGTAAAAAGGGAGCCAAAATTATTTACCACATCTCACAAAAAATAAACCCGCGGTCAGCTATTACAACAGAAAAATTGAGAAATTTGGGCTCTTAGAAGACATATAAGAAAAATAAGAGGAAAAAAAAAGAAAAATAGCCACAACAGGAAGGGGTTAAGGGCTACCAGCAACTCATTTAAGGATCTGACTTGTTTTCTACATTAAATAATTTACATATTCATAGTTTGTTTTTTGTTTACCTTTCCAAGTACTTAACTGGGTGCTTAAGGGATCCACCGTACAATTTTATCTAATGATTGTGACATTCACCATCTGTTTCATAAAATTACTGAGGGATGTCACACACCATTTGGATTGCATCACTAAATATTCCTATACCCATAGCAAAATATGTATAAATAAATGATATCTTCACCAAAAATGTTTCCTCAGCAAATGATTGAAGGAGTGGAACTAATATATTACAGAGTAGTGTGATTATTCTCATATATTCAAGCTTAACACTGTACGCAACATAAGGAAAAACACAAAAAAATCTTACAGTTCTGTCAATAGTGAATAAAAGACTGTTGAAAAGCTCAAATAGCAAATCAAAGCATGCTTGATGTGTTAAGTTTTACTTCTCTCTAGATTTCCATCATCGTGTTCATGTTTTCAACCTAACAATATACTTACAAATCATCTCAGTTCTGTTCATGTCTGCAAATTTACAATAAATGTGCAAAATTCTGCACACAGTTCTATATCATAAAGAAAACTGTGCAGACCATACAAGTGAGGATCTAAAATGACATTCAAACTAATTGTCTGCTGTTATGGCCCATCTTTACTAAGGTTGCATATTCAGACACATTATTTTGAGCACCAGCTTTGTATTTGGATGGTATTTGCTTAAGTGTGTTTAAGCCCTTTACAACCCAAGGTGGTTTGCACGTTAATGACCAGGCCAATTTTTACAATTCTGACCACTGTCAATTTATGAGGCAATTACTCTGGAATGCTTCAACGGATCCCCCTGATTCTGAGAAAGTTTTTTCTTGACATATTGTACTTCATGATTGTGGTAAACTTTCTTCTATATCACTTGCATTTAAATGTGAAAAAAATGGAAATTTGGCGAAAATTATGAAAATGTTGCAATTTTCAAAATTTGAATTTTTATTCCCTTAAGTCAGAGAGATATGTCACACAAAATAGTTAACAAATAACATTTCCTACATGTCTACTTTACATAAGCACAATCTTGGAACCAAAATTTTTTTTTATTGGGGAGCTATAAGGGTTAAAAGTTGACCAGCGATTTCTCATTTTTCCAACAAAATTTACAAAAAAATTTTTTTAGGGACCACATCATATTTGAAGTCACTTTGAGGGGTCTTTATGACAGAAAATACCCAAAAGTGACACCATTCTAAAAACTGCACCGCTCAAGGTGCTCAAAACCACATTCAAGAACTTTATTAACCCTTCAGGTGCTTCACAGGAATTTTTGAAATGTGGAAGAAAAAAATTAACATTTAACTTTTTTCACAAAAATGTTACTTTAGACCTAATTTTTTTATTTTCTCAGAAGTAACAGGAAAAAATGGACCCCAAAATTTGTTGTGCAATTTCCCCTGGGCACGCAGATACCCCATATGTGGGGAAAAAACACTTTTTGGGCGCACTGCAGGGTTCGGAAGGGAAGGAGCGCCATTTGACTTTTTAAATGTAAAATTTGCTTGAATAATTAGCGGATGCCATGTTGCATTTCGGGAACCCCTTATGTGCCTAAACAGTTGAAACCCCCAAGTGACAGCATTTTTGAAACTAGACCCCTCATGGAACTTATCTAGATGTGTGATGAGCACCTTGATCCCCCAGGTGCTTCACAGAAGTTTATAACATTGAGCAGTAAAAATAAAATTTTCCCACAAAAATGTTTCTCAGCCCTCACTTTTGCATTTTCATAAGGGTAACAGGAGAAATTGCACCATGCAATTTGTTGTGCAATTTCTCCTGAGTAAGCAGATACCCCATATGTGGGAGAAAACCACTGTTTGGGCTCACGGCAGGGTTCGGAAGGGAAGGAGCGCCATTTGACTTTTTGATTGTAAAATTTGCTTGAATAATTAGCAAATGTGCCCCTGATGTGCCTAAAGGGAACTTATCTAGATGTGGGTGAGCACCTTGAACCCCCAAGTACTTTACAGAAGTTTATAACATGGAGCCGTGAAAATAAAAAAATCAAACTTTTTCCACAAAAATGATGTTTTAGCCCCAATTTTTTAATTTCACAAGGTTAAGAGGAGAAAATGGACCCCAAAAACTTTTGTGCAATTTCTCCTGAGTACGCTAATACCCCATATGTTGGGAAAATACAGTGTTTGGGCGCACGGCAGAGTTCAGAAGGGAAGGAGCACTGTGTGACTTTTTGAACGCAAAATCGGCTGGAATCGAGAGCGGACGCCATGTCGCGTTTGAAGAGCCCCTGATGTGCCTAAATAGTGGAAACCCCCCACAAGTGACCCCATTTTGGAAACTACACCCCTCAAGGATTTTATCAAGGAGTATAGTGAACATTTTGAACCCAGAGGTATGACACAGAATTTGATAACATTAGGTCATCAAATTGAATAAGTTGTCATTAGTCTTGAGCGCAAGTGCTCGCTACTTGAGTTTGCATCGGGTACTCAGGTATGCACCATGTATCAAGGGTGCTCGAGTGACATGCTCGAGTCCCCGCTCGCATGTTTCATGGTTATTACACACCCAAAAAAAAACATGCGGGGATCACTCATGCATGGCATGCAATCCCCGCGAGGTTTTTTTGGCCACGAAGCATATGAGGCGGAGACTCAAGCATGTCACTCGAGCACCCATGATACTCAATGCATACCCAAGCACCTGATGCAAACTCAAATATCGAGCACTTGTGCTCAACACTAGTTGCCATATCGTCAACTATTTTTTTTTTTTTTACTTTTGAAGAAAAAACAACCCTAACCCTAGCACAACCCTAACCCCAACCGTAACCCCAACCCGAGCCCTAGCGTTTATTTTTTACACCGTTCCTAGTGCGGTATAAGTGATTAGACGACTTTATTCTTCGGGGCGGTGCGACTACAGAGATACCAGAATCATATTTGGTTTTTATGACTAACAGCTGTCAGACACTAAAAGATGCATTTTTTTGTAAAATCTAGTTTTTGCATTGCCATATTATGAGAGCTATAATTTTTCCATATTTTGGTCGACAGAGTCATGTGACAGTTTGTTTTTTGCGGGATGAGTTGACGTTTTTATTGGTGCCATTTTCAGGCACGTGACATTTTTTGATTGCTTTCTATTCCGATTTTTGGGAGGCAGAATAAACAAAAAACAACAATTCAGGAATTGTGTTTTTTTACATTTTTTTATTCTTCTCCGCGTGTGGTAAAATTGATAAGGTAGCTTTATTCTTCGGGTCAGTATGTTTACAGCGGTACCACATTTATATAATTTTTCTATGTTTTGGCGCTATTACACAATAAAAGCTATTTTATAGAAAAAAATATTTTTTTGCATCGCTTTATTTCTGAGAGCTATAACTTTTTATTTTTCGGATGATGGAGCTGTATGGCGGCTTGTTTTTTGCGGGACAAGATGACGTTTTCAGCCGTACCATTTTTATTTATATTAGTCTTTTTAATCGCGTGTTTTTCTATTTTTTGTTTGGCAGTATGATGATAAAGCATTGTTTTTTGCTTCGTTTTTTATTTATTTTTTTTTACCGTGTTCACTGTAGGGGTTAATTAACTTTTTTTATATTTTTACCATTTTTTTTTTTCCACTTTCTGACTGTTTTTTTATTTTTATACTTTGTCCCACTATGGGACTTTCACTTTTTTTATTCTGAAAAAAATCTTCCTGCTGTCTGGTGACCCGGATGTTGTCATGACGACATTGGGTCATCATGGCAACATCCGGGAAGCAGCGGCAGACAGCGCTGGAGGCCGGAAGAGGAGGTGAGTATTGCGATCACCTCCCCTTAGTCACCGCAATGCTGCAATCAACTTCGATCACAGCATTGCGGGGGTTAATGTGCCGGGAGCGGTGCGGGACCGCTCCCTGCACAAAGAACAGGATGTTAGCTGTGACAATCAGCTGAAACCCGGCGGCGAGCGCGCCCGCTCAGCCTGTGTGCGCGCGCGATCGCCATGACGTATTAATACGGGTCAGGCTCTTAAAGCCCAGGGCACAGACGCGTAGTAATACGTCATGGGCTTAAAAGGGGTTAACCTGTTAATTACACACAGTGTCCTCCATCCTGCTTCTGAGCAGTTGCACTTCTCTTTGCCCTGCCAAGAGTAGAGCAAAGTATTGTAGTGAGCATACGCCGGTGCTCCTTGCCCTTTCCCCACGTATGCGAATTATAGTTCTTTGCACTGCCCTCGACAGGGCTGAAATATGAAAGCCAGTGCAGGAGTGTGATGGAGGACACTGTGTGGATAAATTAGGATGTGTTTCCAAGAAGAAGAGGCCCAAGACCAGCAACGCCCATCACGGGAGTAAGAAAAACTATTTTATGTGTTATGCAGAGCACATTGGGGACTTATATACAGCATTCTGTAATTTCCATACAGTATATATACTATATGGGAAAAAGTATTCTTACACATTTTAAATAACAATTGAATTCAGGATTTCAATCAATCCCATTGTCCCCGATATATAAAATCAAGAACAGAGTCATGCTGCCTGTCTTTCCAAACATTTGTGAAACAATAAGACATTCTAAAGAGCTCACTGAATTTGATTGTGGTGCACTATAATAGGATGCCATGTTGTAACAAGTCAGTTTGTGAAATTCCTGGGGTATAAAACAAATAACTTCAGGACTCTAGACCAGTGGAAATTGCTCCGTAGGGTGGTGTCACTATTCTTTTTCTTGCAGTCAGATGGATGAATCTGAATTTGGAAAGCGCAAATACATTATCTGCTTTATTGCACTGTGCCAACTATAAAGATTGGTGAAGGAGGTATAATGCTAAGGTTGAAATAGTTTATGTGGAAGATCTTGACTAGCCTGCGCAGAACTATAACATTAACCCAGTCAAACCTTTTGGGATGCACAAGAACAGAGATTGCGAGTTGGGTTGTTTCTCACAAAAGCTTTTCCGAGTGAGCACACAAACTTTTGTAGAAGGCTTTCCTAGAAGAGGGGACACTGTTTAAGCTGCAATGTGGAGACCAACCAGTGACAGAAGAGATGAAGAATAAAGATTATTTTGTTACAGTGGGTCAGTAATTTAAGTTTATGGGTTAAAAGCAGGGCAAGTGTAAGTTTCTTTGTAAAAAGGGCAAAAAGGTGACAGCTAAACTACTGGGTCAGAGTATCAACAAAATGGCAGGTCTTTTAGGAAGTTCCTAGATTGCAGTGGTTAGTGCCTGCTAAAAGTGGACCAAGGAAGGACAAATGGAAAATTAAGGACAGGATTTGCCCAAGAATCACTGATGCACTTGGATAATGAAATCTAACATCAATAATTGAATATAATTATACAGAGAATGGCTCTTCAAACAAATCCATAAATCATCACATCCACACTGCATTTAAGTGCAGAAAAATAAAAGAGATCCATTAATATAAAAACAAGGTTTTATTTAGTCAATCAATTATATGTTGTATTTTAGTCTGGTTTGATATTTTAATTGATTAACTAAATAAAACCTTGTTTTTATATTAATGGATCACTTTAATTTTTCTGCACTTAAACGCAGTGTGGATGTGGTACTTGGATAATGAAGTCTGATCCCTCTCCAGCCACAAAAATTAGTGAAATGCTAACAATGATAGAATTATGTCAGTGCACACTGAATTTGCAAACTGCCATTGTAGTGACCAGTATGTTGTAGTGACCTGTATGTTGTAGCGACCAGTATGTTGTGTCCAGCTCCTGCTTTTGGAGACACGTACCTGTAAATTAGGCAGGCTCTCATCACTACATGTGGACATAAATGCCTCGAAACATTTTAGTACAATACATGGGGGAGATACTTATAGCTGCAAAGTCATCGGTATTGAAAAGGTTAAGAGACCATACAGAGGAGGAGATCACCAGAGGAAACTCCTGAATAGGGAAGCCTGGTGGATGTACGAGCTTCAAACCAGGTTCCCAAAAGGAATGAACATCAAACATTGTTTGATCTACCATTATGATTATTACTACCTTCGCATTGTTTTTTTGGTTTCTAATCACTTCTTTCTTGTAGTTTTTAACTTGTTCCTCATTATAGAAAGCGATAAAAAAATTCCACATGCCCAAAAATGGTACCAATAAAAGCATCAACTCATCCCACAAAAAAAAAGCCCTTACATGACTCTGCCAAAATATGGAAAAATTGTAGCTCTCAAAATATGACGATGCATAAACTAGTTTTGTAATAAAAAGTGACTTTTAGTGTGTGACAGCAGTCAAACATAAAAACCCGCTATCAATCTGGTATTGCTGTAATCACAGACCCATCCATCACAGAAGCATCCATCTAGGATATCTGCGTTCTTTAAGTCTCTCCATAACCATGTAAGATTCATCCTCATATCTCTCTATTGATGTAGTGTTCCTTTTTATGCAGATTAGTTCCCCAACGGGGACATTTTTTATGACTTGTCTGGAATGCCATGACGTTGCTAGAAGGGTTGAGTTAATAGAGAGATCTTTTATGAAGGGTAAAACTGAAATATTTCTCTGGTTATTGTTATCCAGGGCTAAATCTAAATAATAATCAATGGCCCTTATTTTGACTCTGTGGGTAAAGCTCAAATTCAAATTATTGTTATTGACAAAACCCATGAAATCAATGGCCGAAATCTTAGATCATTGTTCCATCAAATTGATGCAATTAATTGTTGAATATGAGGAGGAATTCTTGACTTCAATAAAGACTGAAATTAAAAAGACGAGGACCTCATTGATCCCTTTTACCTCTGGTGAATCTCTCTATTAACTCAACCCTTCTAGCAACGTCATGGCATTCCAGACAAGTCATAAAAAATGTTCCCCTTGGGGAACTAATCCACATGAAAAGGAACACTACATCAATAGAGAGATATGAAGAAGAAGCTTACACGGTTATGGAGAGACTTAAAGAACGCAGATAGAGATGAGCGAATGTTTCAATATTCGATTCGGATTACGATTGCCGAATTTGCGATATTCGCCGATTTATTCATCGAATGTTCGCTGAAAGTTACTGAACGCCATAGGACTCCATGGGGGGACAAAAAAACACATACATAACTGTTAGGAGGGCGGTTGCAGACAACTTTGTTATAACGGAACGCAACCGACCCCGGGGTCCGCAATGCAGCCTGGAGGACTGCTGCCGAACACTTTCTGGGTGGAAAGTAAAGTAACCAACTTAAATGATAGACCCTTCCGTGTTACTGCACACAGGAACGGGTATAGCGGTTCGCTCTATCTCCGTTAGCAGCATGAGAGATAGGCAGAGAAAAACTATCTGTAGTCCTGTTAACTATACAGGGACTACACTGGCGGCGCTAGGATGCGTGTGTGACTACGCCGACGGGTACACGTGCCTCCAGCCGGCATGCTACCGGACTGCAGGGTTTTACTCCACGTGTCTGACAGACGATAGCCGTGAACAGGACGTCTGCAGGCTGCTTGGGGTGTTAGGCGACCCCTTTGGCTGAGCCAGACTGCTAGATGAAGCTACCTGCCTCTATGGAGCTAACCTGCCTCTATGGAGCTAACTTGCCTAGCGGAAACTACACATGGAACAGAGTCGTCCACACACCAGCATCATTGCTCAATGATCAGAGCGCGCCGCCATGTTTGTGGGCGGGCCTTTTAAAGACTAAGCCCTGCCCACCGATGCGCCATTGGTGACACTACCCGTGGACCAATCAGGCGGTACCAGGTCACCGGGTCAGGTGGGTGACAAACCACCAATCACGATCCGCCAGGTAACGGGCATGCTCAGTGCAGCAAATACTGGACTTAGACTCCAAAAGCCCTGTCTCCCTCTGCAACCTATGCTTAACATTGCTAGGCACAAATACCCAGGAGACAATCTGCACATCTCGTGGACCAGCTAGGCGTTGGGGCTGATGATGATGCTGAGCAGCATCAGCCCCAGCTGGACCGAAATGGGAGACAACAGAAGATTCTGCACCCATTTCGAATCCAGCACCAGACCGACGCCTAACATTATCCCCCCTTCTAACATCCCACTCCACTTGACGCTCATTTTCCTCCATGAGCAGGGGGGCAAAAATGTGGTCCACCGGGTCACAGAGGGGATTCACAGAACCGTGACCCCTCCGGTGTACAGGGTACCCCTTTTTAAAGCGGGCGGCAAACCTCGCTGATTCCCCGCGTACTTTAGTATTACGAGCCGTGAGCCTCACTCTGTCGCCCGGATAGAATACGGGAGCAGGCCGACGAGAAGTGACAACCGACTCTCTATGTGTGGAGTCTGTCACGGGTGACAGATGGGGAAGACCCGCCGGACTTTGGAGGAAAGATTTATCTCCCGCACAGACGGGACATGCGAGCACAAAGTCCTTAACGTCCTGGCGCCACCGGGGCCACCAATAGGACCGTTGAAGAGACTTAGAGGTACGTTTGATCCCCAGATGAGCTCCGATCTTAGGGGCATGAGCCCAGGAGAGCACCATATTCTGTAGATTAGGGGAAACAAACGTCCTCCCCGATGGAACCTGGTTAGTTTACACAGCAGCCACCCTCTCTACCTGAGAGTTCCTTTTGACATAGTCTGACAAGACCCGGGTCCTGGGGACAGACAAAGAATCTGTACCGGAAGCCACAATGGTAGAGGGATCAGAGACTACCCTCGGGGTGACTGCAACCATACACTGAGACGCACAATTCTCACTCCAGGAAGAAATTTCCCCCGTGTTCCAGTCAATGTGTGGAGTATGACAACGTAACCAGGTGAGACCCAATAACACCTCGTCTAATCCACCGGGAATAATAACAAATGAGATTACCTCCCGGTGGCCCTGAGGAAAAGACATGGTGAGGGGAATCGACTGGTCGGTGATTTGCGCGTCCGGAGTGAACCATTGACAACATTAATGTTCATGGGTCTTGACAGTAACTCTAAAGGGATGGCATGCCTCTGGGCAAACGTAGATGATAAAAAATTGCCATCAGCACCAGAGTCCACCCACGCCTTGGCAGTAACTGCAGATGTACCAAAGGACAATGACACATTATATAATAATTTGGAGGAAGAAGTTCCAGAATTTAATACACCTCCTCCAATGGTGGTAAGACCAACTCGTTTACCCGACTGCTTAGAACCCTTATTAACGGGAGACTCCAAGAGATGAGCAGGTCGGGAATGAGAAGAGTTAGACTCAGTTCGAGATACATCCATAGCCTCAGGCTCCGGGTCGGGAGTCTCGGGTTTGGAAATGGGTCTAGAGAAGGATGGTGCCAACTGATACTGAGGTCTGGCGACCTCCAGCTCTAACTTGTGTTCCGCATGACGCAAGTCTATACGGTTAGCGAGAGATATTAACTCCTCCAGGGAGGTTGGGATTTCTCTGGTAGATAGAGCATTTTTAACATGACCAGCCAGACCCTTCCAGAACACCAGGATAAGCGACCGTTCAGACCAATCCAGTTCAGCCACTAGGTTCTAAACTGGATGGCATAGTGGCTGGCGGTGGCCGAACCCTGAATCAACACAAGAAGCTTAAAAGCTGTATCATGCATGACCTGAGGACCTAGGAATACACTTTTTAAGGTTCTGAGAAAGAGACCCGCATTAGTCACTACCGGGTCATTGCGCTCCCATAGGGGAGTAGCCCACTCCAGAGCTCTGTGGGAGAGTAACGAGATGACATATCCCAATTTGGCTCTTTCAGATGGGGAACCGTGCCTCCATCATCTCCAAGTGAAGGGAGCATAAATTAATAAAACCCCTGTAGGATTTAATGTCCCAAGAAAATTTTTCCGGGAGAGCAAAACAGGGTAATGGAGCAGTTGCAGCTGTCGCAGCATTTATCGCAGCCAAGTTAGCCAGATTGGCTGATTGCGAAGCCGCCTGGGTAGCTACTGCAGTGATATCAGCTGCCGGAGCTTGTTCCAGAGACCTAAGTCTGGTCTCCAGTTGCTGTATGTAACGCTGCAGTTGCTGGTTGTCGGCCATGTTCGGCAAGACCCTGGCGCTCTGATACTGTTAGGAGGGTGATTGCAGACAACTTTATTATAATGGAACGCAACCGACCCTGGGGTCCGCGATGCAGCCTTGAGGACTGCTGCCGAACACTTTCCGGGTGGAAAGTAAAGTAACCAACTTAAATGATAGACCCTTCCGTGTTACTGCACACAGGAACGGGTATAGCGGTTCGCTCTATCTCCGTTAGCAGCATGAGAGATAGGCAGAGAAAATCTATCTGTAGTCCTGTTAACTACACAGGGACTAAACTGGCGGCGCTAGGATGCGTGTGTGACTACGCCGACGGGAACATGTGCCTCCAGCCGACGTGCTACCGGACTGCAGGGTATTACTCCACGTGTCTGACAGATGATAGCCGTGAACAGGACGTCTGCAGGCTGCACGGGGTGTTAGGCGACCCCTTTGGCTGAGCCAGACTGCTAGATGAAGCTACCTGCCTCTATGGAGCTAACCTGCCTAGCGGAAACTACACATGGAACAGAGTCATCCACACACCAGCATCACTGCTCAATGAACAGAGCGCGCCGCCATGTTTGTGGGTGGGCCTTTTAAAGACTAAGCCCTGCCCACCGACGCGCCATTGGTGACCCTACCCGTGGACCAACCAGTTCACCGGGTCAGGTTGGTGACAAACCACCAATCACGATCCGCCAGGTCACGGGCATGCTCAGTGCAGTGAATCCTGGACTTAGACTCCAAAAGCCCTGTCTCCCTCTGCAACCTATCCTTAACATTGCTAGGCACAAATACCCAGGAGACAATCTGCACATCTCGTGGACCAGCTAGGCATTGGGGCTGATGATGATGCTGAGCAGCATCAGCCCTGGCTGGACTGAAATGGAAGACCACAGAAGATTCTGGACCCATTTCAAATCCAGCACCAGACTGACACCTATCACATAACACCTTAAAACAAGCCCAAAAGCTGCCAATACACATGAAATTAGGGTTAGTCATCAGGAAAGTGCCATCAATTGACCCAGACTACAAATACTATAATAACTATTACAGCGACATTTATTCTGTGGCGTGTTACATGTCAAAAGGGGTCACTGACTGGTACAAGAGGAGAGAGGACACTGCCTGACAGAGCGCACAAACAATCTACAAGAGATGGGTGAGGATACAGTAGGTCAGGGTACAGAAAGCCATGGAATGGTATGCTGGAGTGAGGGTTACCACAGATTGTATGCTTGTCACAAAAAGTGGGTCTTCTGTAGAGATGAGCGGTGTTCGAATCAAACTGTTTGCCAATCTCAAGTTCAAGCTCTTTCGGGTGATGTTCGACGAACCCAAACGTTTTGAAAAAAATCCGGCTGTTAGAGGTTATGTTCGATAACTGTTCATGCACCCAAATCGTAACTGGATTTTTTCACAGTAATGCTGATAATCAATGTTAATACACAGTTTGAGTGTACAGCGGGGGGGGGGGCATGGGATGGATCTCTGCAGAAATAATGAAGATCTCAATTTTTTTTTCTCTTTCCCGCATTTACAGTGGGGAGGTGCAGTCTGTCAGCCTATCAGCAGCGCACACACGGAGCAAACTGCTCTTTTTCACACAAGCAAGGGCATGTGTCATTGGCTGTGTATGTCACATGTCCTTGCCCTATAAGACCCAGCCATTTTCCCCATCGCCACCATTTTCTCACTGCTGCAGCTGAGTGTTAGACGGCACTGCTGCTGCTGTTAGCGCTATATTGTGTAACTGAATTGCAAGCGAATTTTCTCTTAAATAGACAGAAAGGTTTAGGGAGTAGGGACTAGTGTGTAATTGCAGCCCTTTTGAGGGCTAAGTTACAGCAGTTCCTAGCACTTTTAGCAGGCAGGTCTGTGCTCTTAAATCGACAGATAGGTTAGGAGTAGTGACTAGTTGTAATTCCAGCCCTTTTGAGGGCTAGGTTACATCAGTTCCTATCACTTTATGCCAGGCAGGTCTGTTTTAGTGCTGTGCAAGTGTTTTTCACAGCATTTGGCTAAATCTAGCTAAGCAAATCCTTTTGGGCCTCTTGCAGTGTGTGTTAGTCAGTGGAGTAGCCTATCTGTGTTGCAAGCTACACCACCTGTGTATGTAATACAATCCTTTTACTGCATCTAGCCAAGTAAAACGTTTTGGGCCGGCAGCAATTTGTGGTACTCAATCTATTAGGCCATCTATACAAAGCTCCACCAGCTTTTAAATTAATAATGATTTTTAGCTGCATCTAGCCCGGAAAATAATTTTGGGCTTAGTAGCAGTGTGTGGTACTCATTGTATTAGGCCATCTATACCAAGCTTCACCAGCTTTCAAATTAATAATAATTTTTAGCTGCATCTAGCCCGGAAAATAATTTTGGGCAAAGTAGCAGTGTGTGGTACTCATTGTATTAGGCCATCTATACCAAGCTCCACCAGCTTTGAAATTTATAATAATTTTTAGCTGCATCTATCCCAGAAAATAATTTTGGGCTTAGTAGCAGTGAGTGGTACTCATTGTATTAGGCCATCTATACCAAGCTACACCAGCTTTGAACCTAATAATAATTTTTAGCTGCATCTAGCCCGTAAAATAATTTTGAGCATAGTAGCAGTGTTTGGTACTCATTGTATTAGGCCATCTATACCAAGCTCCACCAGCTTTGAAATTAATAATATTTTTTAGCTGCATCTTGCCTGTAAAATAATTTTGGGCATATTAGCAGTGTATGGTACTCATTCTATTAGGCCATCTATACTAAGCTCCACCAGCTTTCAAATTCCTAATAATTTTAGATGCATCTTGCCTGGAAAATAATTTTGGGCATATTAGCAGTGTGTGGTTCTCATTCTATTAGGCCATCTATACTAAGCTCCACCAGCTTTCAAATTCCTAATAATTTTTAGCTGCATCTTGCCTGGAAAATAATTTTGGGCATATTAGCAGTGTGTGGTACTAATTCTTTTAGGCCATCTATACTAAGCTCCACCAGCTTTCAAATTCCTAATAATTTTTAGCTGCATCTTGCCTGTAAAATAATTTTGGGCATATTAGCAGTGTGTGGTACTCATTCTATTAGGCCATCTATACTAAGCTCCACCAGCTTTCAAATTCCTAATAATTTTTAGCTGCATCTTGCCTGTAAAATAATTTTGGGCATATTAGCAGTGTGTGGTACTCATTGTATTAGGCCATCTATACCAAGCTCCACCAGCTTTCAAATTCCTAAAAATTTTTAGCTGCATCTTGCCTGTAAAATAATTTTAGGCATATTAGCAGTGTGTGGTACTCATTGTATTAGGCCATCTATACCAAGCTCCACCAACTTTCAAATTCCTAATAATTTTTAGCTGCATCTAGCCCGGAAAATAATTTTGGGCATAGTAGCAGTGTGTGGTACTCATTGTATTAGGCCATCTATACCAAGCTCCTCCAGCTTTGAAATTGATAATAATTTTTAGCTGCATCTAGCCCGGAATATAAATTTGGGCTTAGCAGCAGTGTGTGGTACTCATTGTATTAGGTCATCTATACCAAGCTCCACCAGCTTTGAAATTAATAATAATTTTTAGCTGCATTAGCCCGGAAAATAATTTTGGGCATAGTAGCAGTGTGTGGTACTCATTGTATTAGGCCATCTATACCAAGCTCCACCAGCATTGAAATTGATAAGAATTTTTAGCTGCATCTTGTCTGTAAAATAATTTTGGGCATATTAGCAGTGTGTGGTACTCATTCTATTAGGCCATCTATACTAAGCTCCACCAGCTTTCAAATTCCTAATAATTTTAGATGCATCTTGCCTGGAAAATAATTTTGGGCATATTAGCAGTGTGTGGTTCTCATTCTATTAGGCCATCTATACTAAGCTCCACCAGCTTTCAAATTCCTAATAATTTTTAGCTGCATCTTCCCTGGAAAATAATTTTGGGCATATTAGCAGTGTGTGGTACTAATTCTTTTAGGCCATCTATACTAAGCTCCACCAGCTTTCAAATTCCTAATAATTTTTAGCTGCATCTTGCCTGGAAAATAATTTTGGGCATATTAGCAGTATGTGGTACTCATTCTATTAGCCCATCTATACTAAGCTCCACCAGCTTTCAAATTCCTAATAATTTTTAGCTGCAACTTGCCTGTAAAATAATTTTGGGCATATTAGCAGTGTGTGGTACTCATTCTATTAGGCCATCTATACTAAGCTCCACCAGCTTTCAAATTACTAAAAAATTTTAGCTGCATCTTGCCTGTAAAATAATTTTGGGCATATTAGCAGTGTGTGGTACTCATTGTATTAGGCCATCTATACCAAGCACCACCAGCTTTCAAATTCCTAATAATTTTTAGCTGCATCTAGCCCGGAAAATAATTTTGGGCATAGTAGCAGTGTGTGGTACTCATTGTATTAGGCCATCTATACCAAGCTCCTCCAGCTTTGAAATTGATAATAATTTTTAGCTGCATCTAGCCCGGAATATAAATTTTGGCTTAGCAGCAGTGTGTGGTACTCATTGTATTAGGCCATCTATACCAAGCTCCACCAGCATTGAAATTGATAAGAATTTTTAGCTGCATCTTGTCTGTAAAATAATTTTGGGCATATTAGCAGTGTGTGGTACTCATTCTATTAGGCCATCTATACTAAGCTCCACCAGCTTTCAAATTCCTAATAATTTTTAGCTGCATCTTGCCTGGAAAATAATTTTGGGCATATTAGCAGTATGTGGTACTCATTCTATTAGGCCATCTATACTAAGCTCCACCAGCTTTCAAATTCCTAGTAATTTTTAGCTGCATCTTGCCTGTAAAATAATTTTGGGCATATTAGCAGTGTGTGGTACTCATTCTATTAGGCCATCTATACTAAGCTCCACCAGCATTCAAATTACTAATAATTTTTAGCTGCACCTTGCCTGTAAAATAATTTTGGGCATATTAGCAGTGTGTGGTACTCATTCTATTAGGCCATCTATACTAAGCTCCAACTGCTTTCAAATTCCTAATAATTTTTAGCTGCATCTTGCCTGGAAAATAATTTTGGGCCTGTAGCAGTGTGTGATACTCATTGCCATCTATACCAAGTTCCACCACCTGTGTATCTAATAAAATTGTTTTACTGCTTCTAACCCAGCCAATCCTTTTGGGCTAGTACGTCAATTTGGCCACTCAGCTCGGCTCGGTTTCCATCCATTGTTTTTTGTGCAAACAACTCCAGAATTGTCAATTAGTTAACCACCAAAATGAGTGGCAAAAGGCCTGCTGCTGGTGGAAAGGGGAATAAGCGTGTTGGGAAGGGAAAAAAAGGTTGTGTCCGTGGGGTAGGTGTTAAAGCAACAGTAACATCTGCAGAAGAAAGACCATCTTCCAGCCAAACTAAGATATCTACTTCTTTTAGTGGACAATGTGATACGATCCCTTTCTTACGGCCACGCCCATCGCTACAAATTCCAGATGAGGCACAAAAACAGCAGGTGCTTCAACGGATATCAAGTGCTCCTTTAAGTGGGCTCTCCTCCACCTCAACTTCAACATCACAAATACTGCAGACCTCAAAGGTGTCACCCCAATCGCACTTGCTTCCTCACAGCTCCCAAGTCTCCAGTTGCCCATCTGAGTATGGGTTAGAACAGATGGTTGAGTCTGCAGAGCTGTTTACTCATACTATAGCCTGGGAATCAGAGGTCGGCTCCAGAGCTTCAGTGAATCCAGACGAGAAAATGATCTGCACTGATGCCCAGAATCTTTATGAGTCAGATCCAGGACCAGATGAAGAAGGATCTGAGCATAATGTAGACCCTCGTTCCCAAACTGTAACTCCTGTTGGTGGAGACAATGAGGAAGACGATGATGAAACTCAAATACCTGATTGGAGCGACAACTTGAGTTTTTTGTCAGGGCAGGAAGAGGTTGGCTCTGAGGACGATGGGTGTGAGATCACACAGGGTGATGATGACGAGGTTGCAGATCCCACTTACTGTCAACCCACAGTCAGCCAGTCGATGAGGTCAGCAGAGGAGGTGGAAGAGGATGCTAGTGACGACGAGGTCAGGTTGCGCCTTCCTGGACAGAGACGTAGTACTGGAAGCACATCAACAACTGCATCCTCCAACACAACTCTGCTTCTGACGACAAGTCGTGGTGGCTCTTCAGATCGCATGGGTTCTAAGCCTTGCATAGCCTGGGCATTTTTTCAGATCGATAAGGATGACCCAACTCATGTCATCTGTAACATTTGTCACCAAAAGCTAAGTAGAGGCCAAAAAATCCATAGTTTGAGTACTTCATGCATGAACAGTCACATGGATATGAAGCATAAGTTGCAGTGGGAAGCTCACTGTGCTACAATGTGGCCTAGCGGGCCGGGCCAACCACCATCTGCCCCATCTTGTGCATCCGCGGCCTCTTCATCCTCTGTGACTGGGGGGACAGCAGTCACACCTGTTTTGAGACGCAGACCTGCCACCTCTTTACCCGCAACAGCCAGTGTGATTGGCATGTCATAATTTCATTTGGAAGTGGAAACACCAGCTGGTGTTGAGCACTCTCCGAAATCGAGAGCACCACCTTTGGATGAAGGCAACCTAACTTTTCCACCTGCATCTTCCTCACAGAACGTCAGTTTGCCGGGGAGACCCTACTCAACCCTGTCTAAGCACAACAGCCGGCCCTCGGTCCCTCAGATGTGGACAAGTAAAAGACCATTACCTCCTAGCCATGAGAAAGCTAAGAGGTTGAATTTCACCATCCGCAAGCTCTTGGCTACAGAAATGTTGCCTTTCCGCCTGGTCGACACAGAGGATTTTCGAGACCTTATGTCCGTCACAGTGCCCCAGTACCAGATGCCCAGTCTGCACCACTTCTAAAAGAATGGTGTGCCTGCGCTACACCAGCATGTCGCACACAACATCACCGCTTCTTTGAGAAACTCTGTGTGTGACAGGGTGCATTTCACCACAGACACTTGGACGAGTAGGCATGGACAGGGGCGTTACATGTCGCTGACTGGGCACTGGGTAACTATGGTGACAGCAGGACAAGGGGCTGATGTCCAAGTCTTGCCATCCCCACGAGTTGCTTGTCAATCCTCTTTATCTCGAAGTTCCTCCACTGCTTCTGCCTCCTCAACCTCCTCTCGGTCCTCCACCTGCACCCAAAGCCTGTCTGGTCATGCCACCCGCTTTCTAACTGCGCAGAAGGGATCCTGCACACCTCCTTACTATGCTGGCAGCAGGGCTCAACGTCATCAGGCGGTTTTTACTTTGAAATGTCTGGGAAATGTGAGTCACACAGCTGAGGAGTTGTGGTCTGCTCTGGAGAACCAGTTTCATGATTGGTTGTCTCCACTGGACCTGCAACCAGGGAAGGCCGTGTGCGACAATGCTGCAAACCTGGGTGCAGCCCTTCGCCGGGGCAATGTCACACACGTGCCTTGTATGGCTCACGTGTTGAACCTGGTTGTCCAGCAATTTTTAGCCCACTATCCCGTACTAGATGGCCTTCTGCAGAGGGCACGGTCACTGTGTGCTCACTTCCACAGTTCGCATCCCGAAGCTCAGCGACTTGCATCTCTACAGAAGTCGTTGGGCCTGCCACTTCACTGGCTAAAATGCGATGTGCCAACACGGTGGAATTCAACTCTGTACATGTTGCAGCGACTGTGGCAGCACCCACAAGCCCTGGTGCAATACGTTCTGACTTATAACCTGGGCCAACGAGATCCAGAGGTGGGGCAAATCACGCTGGAGGAGTGGTCTCAGATCAGGGACCTATGCATCCTTCTGCACAGTTTTGAAATGGCGACGAAGATGTTTAGTGCTGACGATGCCATTATCAGCATGACTATTCCAGTGATTTACATGCTGGAGAACATGTTAAACAGAATTCGGCATCAGGTGGTGGGGCAAGAGGAGGTGGAGGAAGTAGAGGAGGAGGAGTTGTATGCAGAAGGGCTAACATCTGCAAGGTCCAGACGGTCGGCAGCACCAAGGCGGCAGGCATGGGAGGGTGGGGGAGAGGGATTAACAATGGCGCATGGTAGCAGCCAAACTAGTGAGGAAGGTGCAGGAGCCCAGGAAGAAGTGGAGGACGAACTGGCGATGGGCATGGAAGAGTCTTCAGATGAGGGAGACCTTGATCACATTTCTATAAACCTATAAAAAGTATCACTCAAGGTGACCACAACCCAAATCAATGAGTATACCAAAAAAGAAGCTATTATTCCCAAATCTCTAGTATGAACAGCAATGTGACTCAAAGAGCAGGGAATTAAATAAACTGTGGAGTCAGTTTATGCAAAAGTGATACGTTTTATTTTTAATAGTACATAATAACAAAATCAGAAAAAGACAGTGTCAAAAACAGGTCTGGAAAAAGAGAAAAGACTGTTAAAAAATGGTAAGATGTGGGGAAATGAGATCTCTAATGTACCCAAAAGATCAGAAAGACCAAATGAGTTCCTGTCACCGGAGACAGAGCATAAAGGTCTAAGTGTGGGGCATAAATCAAAGTACGTTATGCTCATACGGCTAGTAACTCATGCCAGAAAATGAACATGATACAAATAACATATATGAAAGCATGATGCATAGCCGAATGTGTATAGCCAAATAAAGCCCCTCCATGTTAGAAATGCAGAACCAGCCAATGTGATAGATTGCCGGTATTACCTTGAGTCATGATGCTCCGGTGGATAAGGAAACCCACGTGCAGCCTCGTCACGCGTTTCACCTTCCGGCTTCGTCAGGAGGCGTGGCGTGAATAAGAAATGGGGGCCATAAATATGAATGGACCGGGGACTATAGCGAATCGACGCGCTACATGTCATGATGTCCCGCCCCGGGGCGTGGCCAGCCGGCGGTTACAGGAAGTGACGGAGGGTGGGACAGACGTCATCCCCCCGTCTCCCCGGCAACCCGCCCGGCCAGCGACGCCGCAGGACACGGACAGCGCATGATCAAGTGCACGTCTGCGCTGGGAGAATGCAGTGCAGAAGGTAAATGGTAAATAGAAAAAGTGCATGTGCCTGGTCTATACAATGTGAACATACTGCATGGGAACAAGGGAGAATGATGATGACAAAAGGAGGAAATATTAAATAACCATGTATGCTGCAGAAATGGAGGAGATCTGGTGACAACCTACCGGGATGTTTTACTATAATTATGAAATACAAAGCAAAAGATTGAATTAATTAAAGCTATGGAGAAGTAAATATGAATAAGACATACGTAGTATAAGATAAAATTCATATAATAGCAAAAGAAATCCTTTGAACAACATCACTTAGTCATATATAATATAGTGATTCATAGATAAAAAGATGCTCGGTCTAGCCTGTAAGGTGGTCATCAGATGCCCCACCAACAGCAATATATATTCCCATAATATGAATCCAGTACGGATAGCCAAGTATATACATATCAATTACTCAAAGGATGAGCAAGTATATAAAGCATTTTGCCCCAAATCATAGCATTTTACATAGCCGTGTTAACATCATATGCATAAGATAATACATATATTATATATATTATATATATTAGAGGGAGCATATGCCATTGTATATCCCATTTATATTAATTGGTCTACCGTATATAGTCAGGCAAAAGTATTTGCAAAAGGCCATATTATAAGGAGGTATACTATATCCATCTTGCCCAGTATATCCATCTTGTGCCATAGTATATCCCATTTATATTAATCGACCTACCGTGCATAGTCAAGCAAAAATATTTGTAAAAGGCCATATTATAAGGGGGTATACTATATCCATCTTGCCCAGAAAAAACGGAAAAGTCAAAACATAAGGACATAATTAAGCCATGCATGCAAGATAAAGTAATATATCAAATTCCTCCCGGATAAGTGCAGAGAGAGAAAGTCCTCTTTATGTATGATCACATTTCTGTTGTGCGAGGTTGGGGGGAGAGGGCAGAGGAAGGAAGCAAGATTCTTACCTCACCACCAACACAACAGGGTCTTGGTGCTCCTGGATGCGCAAGACACATGAGTGCCTTCTTGCTGCACTACCTGCAACATGACCCTCGAATTGTCAGAATTCGAAATAATCCTGACTACTGGGTAGCCACACTCTTAGATCCCCGGTACAAAAGTAAATTTGCCAAAATAATTCCTGCCATAGAGAGGGATTCACGCATGCAGGAGTATCAGCAGAGACTGTTGCAGAATCTTACATGTGCTTTTCCACAAAACACCAGTGGTGCACGTAGTGAATCTCACAGTTCTAGCTTGCCAACCGTGGGACTGTCGAGTCTCCAGCACTCAAATCCTAACAGAAACACAGTATCTGCTGGTAACAGCAATTTTGCGGAATCCTTTCACCACTTTTTTAGCCCATCCTTTGCAAGGCCACAGGAGACAAGAAGTGAGACACATAGTCAACGCCTAGAGACGATGGTACAGGAGTTTCTCCAAGTGAACATCGAAGCCATGACTGTGCCACTGGACCCTTGCTCTTTTTGGGCTTCCAATCTGGATAAATGGCCGGAGCTCACCACTCACGCCTTGGAGATCTTGTCATGCCCCGCAGCCAGCGTTCTCTCCGAACGTGTGTTCAGCGCTGCTGGTGGTGTGCTGACAGATAAGCGCACGCGGCTGTCCACTGACAATGTAGACAGACTCACGTTCATAAAGATGAACAAATCATTGATCCGCAAAGACTTTTCTACCCCTGTGTCATCCTGAGGAGAGTAAAAGCTTGAGGATTTGTTAAAATCACCTCACCAACCGTTTTCAGCTTTCAAATTAATAATAATTTTTAGCTGCATCTAGCCCGGAAAATAATTTTGGGCCTGTAGCAGTGTGTGGTACTCATTCTATTAGGCCATCTATACTAAGCTCCACCAGCTTTCAAATTACTAATAATTTTTAGCTGCATCTTGCCTGGAAAATAATTTTGGGCCTGTAGCAGTGTGTGCTACTCATTCTATTAGGCCATCTATACTAAGCTCCACCATCTTTCAAATTAATAATAATTTTTAGCTGCATCTTGTCTGGAAAATAATTTTGGGCATAGTATCAGTGTATGGTACTCATACTATTAGGCCATCTATACTAAGCTCCACCAGCTTTCAAATGAATAATAATTTTTGTTCTCTCGGAACGTGTGTTCAGCGCTGCTGGTGGTGTGCTGACAGATAAGCGCACGCGGCTGTCCACTGTCAATGTAGACAGACTCACATTCATAAAGATGAACAAATCATGGATCCGCAAGGACTTTTCCACCCCTGTGTCATCCTGGGGAGAGTAAAAGCTTGAGGATTTGTTAAAATCACCTCACCAACTGTTTTAAGCAACTCTGGGGCAATTGATGCCACTTAAGTGGTGTGTGTGCCCCAAATTTTTGGAAAAAATGGTGACTCTTTTTGGAGTCCCCTTGCTGTGTTTTACGTGACGTTGGCATAGTCAATTACAGGTGGGTTGGGTCTCCCCCCCCCTTTTAACTGTAAGAAACTACATACACTATATCTTGGGGTAACACAGATGGTTGAGTCTGAAGAGCTGTTTACTCAGAGGTCTGCTCCAAAGCTTCCGTGTCTGCTAGTCAGCGTAGTAACCCAGCTGCAAAGCAAGCTGCACCGCCTGTGTATCTAATAATGATTTTTAACTGCATCTAGCCTAGGCAGACTGTGGTGACCCCCAACCAAACCCAGACGCTCAGCCCCCTACCGCCCCCCTTTCATTGACAATACAATCATGTGACTCTTACAATTGGATGGGTGAGGATCGGTCACAGCTTTATTAACTGTTTATACTCATTACATTAGAAAGGCATTTTATTACTAAAATAATTCAGCTTGTTGCAGCATGCCCTGTGTCTCCAGTCTCCACAACGAAAAGTTGGCCAACAAGTGTAACTCTCCAACATGTCCTTTCTACACTGTGTTCCAAATTATAATGCAAATAATATTTTCTCAGATATTCCCAAATTACCTATATGAAATGCAGTCATTGTAATTTTCCAGTCAAATAACTATTAAAGTACAATTGAAAGGTTTTTGTACAAACTGCCTATGATAACATTATATTTTTAAAAAAATAAAAAACTCAAACTGCACTCAAAATGCATGTTCCAAATTATTATGCACAGCAGAGTTTTCAACCTTTTCACTTTAATAAAGAACAAAAAAATGGTAATTTTTGAAATTATAAGCATTAGCAGGTTATTACAAACTGAAATCAAACAGTTTTCAACTCAAAACTTTATTCTAGGTGATGTTACATTTGCACATAGGACCGCTTGCTCGAAAGGAGCTTCTGAACTCTCTCGTCCATTGAATTTGTCAGGTTTCAGATGGTTTCTGCTTCAATTGTTTTGCATGAGGACAGAATACCCTCCCAGAGCTGTTGCTTAGATGTGAACTGCCTCCCGCCATTATAGGCACTCCTTTTGATGATGCTCCAGAGGTTCTCAATAGGGTTGAGGTCAGGGGAGCATGGGTGCCACACCATAAGTTTGTCCCCTTTTATGCCCATAGCAGCCAGAGATGCAGATGTTTTATTTGCAGCATGAGACGGGCATTAGCATCTCTGGGACAATTGATTCCACTTAAGTGGTGTCTGTGCCACAATTTTGGGAAAAAATGGAGACTCTTTTTGGAGTCCCCTTGCTGTGTTTTACATTACGTTGCCATCATCAATTCCAGGTGGGTCGGGTCTCTCACCCCCCCTTTTAACCGTAAGAAACTGCATAAACTATGGCTTGGGGTAACACAGATGGTTGAGTCGGAAGAGCTGTTTACTCATACTATAGCCTGGGAATCAGAGGTCTGCTCCAAAGCTTCAGTGTCTGCTAGTCAGCAGAGTAGCCACCGCCTGTAGATCTAATTACAATTTTTTTTTTCAAATTCAAGTTTTTTTTTATTTTTGTGTTGAAAAAGTACAAGAAAATACAATATACATAGTAAAAGGGGTAGTATAACTATAAATCTATACATAACGACAGTATATTGGGGGGTACAGGGAGGGTTTTCCATCAATATCCAGATCAAGCATGTATTTTTCCATATGAAAGATAGAGAGAGAGGGAGCGGACCACGGCAGACCACCAATCAATAGAGTGCGATTATGATCATTGTTGTGCCGACATCACGGATAACTTTAGTTGGGGGCTAGATGGTAGGCGTCAGAGTTTTGCAAATCAATCCAATCCCTCCAAATCACACAGTATCTATCAACATCAGCCGGTGAGATGGCAATCAGATGCTCCATCCTATTAAGGAGGGAGATCTCAGGAAACCATTCCTCCACAGTGGGTGGGTCTCTGCTTTTCCAGTGTCGTGGAATGACATTCTTAGACGCCTGTATTAGGTAGCCTATTGATGACCTTTATAACTACGTTTACTTATTGGTAACATTGATAAAAGGAGGGCCTCTGGCGTATTAGGGATAGTCAAACCAGTAATTTTCTCAATCATGGGAACCACCTTTGCCCAAAATGCATTTATTATAGGGCATGCCCACCATATGTGTGACATTGTCCCTTCCCGTTCCCACATCTCCAACATCTATCTGAGACCACTGGATACCATCTATGAAGGACTGCTGGTACCCGGTACCATCTAGAGATAATATTGAAGGAGGTTTCCTGAGCTTTGGACCCTATTGAGGTTTTATGTGTTTGGTAGAAACATTTATCCCATTGTGAGTCAGAGAAGGACTTCCCCAGTTCCCTTTCCCATGCACCGCAGAATCCTGGCCTATTGTCAATTAACTGGGCAATGAGGAGATTATACAGAAGGGAGATGGAGTGTGCAGGGGGTGACAATGATAGGCTCAATTTTTCAAAGTTTGTGAGATCTCTATGAAGATGTGTGTGCTTCTTCACAGTTGAATAGAAGTGTTGTAACTGGCTATATTCAAAATTAGCCTTCGGGGAAGTGGCTCTTCCCTGTAACAAGTCATTGAGGGGTAGCAGCGAAGTATTGGAGATGACATGAGAAAATAATATCGGATGGGATTTATTTGAACCGAGAAATCTATTTGCAGATAGTCCTGGTGGGAAATCTGGATTATCTGAAATCGGGAGCAAGGGGCCCTGGGGGTCGATTGAGGATAAGCTTTTTTTTGGGGATCTCAAAGCAGTGGCATAAGTACTATATGACATGAGGCCAAGAGAGGGGACAATTAAATGGGCGCACCATGGGAGAGTGGTAAGAGCTTTAGGACAAATGTATTGAGCTATTTTGACCCACAATTTCCCCTCCGAATGATGGAAGAAGTCCAGGATTCTAGCGTGTACTGCTGCCATGTAATACGTTCTACAATTCGGAAGGCTAAGGCCCCCCTTTTGTTTGCGTCTGATCAGAACGTCCCCCCGAAGGCGTGGACACCCACTTGCCCAGATAAATCTGCAAAAGCTACTGCGCAGTCTTTTCCAAAAATTTGAGGGAATTACCATGGGAATGGTTTGGAAGAGGTATAAGAGTTTAGGTAGGACGTTCATTTTTAGTATATTTATTCTGCCGAACCAGGAAAAATCCTTCACCGGCCAAGAAGTAAGATCTCTATGGAGTTGTTCAATAAAGGACCCAAAATTAAGATAACATAGACGGGAGAGGTCTCTATGAATACGAATTCCTAAGTATTTGATACCCTGTGAGGGCCAGGCAAAGGGAAAGTTGGACTGGATGGAATCCTGTATGGATTTGGGGAGGGAGACATCGAGGGCCTCAGACTTCGCTGCATTGATTTTAAAATTTGACCATGTACCAAAGTGATCTATTTCAGCCATAACAGCAGTGATGGATATATGTGGTTGAGTGATATATACTAGGACATCATCAGCAAATGCAGAGCACTTGTACTCGGTGCCTCCCACCTCAATCCCCCTAATATTGGGGTTATCGTGAATTGATGAGAGCAGGTGCTCCATCACTAGGATGAGAGAGGGGACAGAGGACATCCCTGCCTTGTCCCATTGGTTATTATGAAAGGTGATTATAATGTTCCATTTATCTTCAGCCTAGCTGACGGATTGCGATATAGGGCCATGATTTTGACTATAAAAGGGTCCCCTACCCCAAGCTTTTTAAGAGAATAATATATGGCGTGACAGGAGACTCTATGGAATGCTTTCTCTGCATCCAACGAGAGTATCTAATTGCAAATTTTTAACTGCATCTAGCCCAAGCAATACTTTGGGCCTAGTAGCAGTGTCTGCTAGTCAGCGGATTAACCCAGCTGTTAAGCAAGCTACACCACCTGTAGTTTGGACACTTAATTTTTTCAAAGGAAATGGTTCGGGCCTCCAGGACACTCAGTGAAGAGCATCGGGGAGGCACCCCAATGCACAGGGGCTGGGACTGGCGGTAGGACGCCTTGCGGTGGACCGCCAAGCTCGATCCTTAAAAAAGCTTTTTAACTGCAGCAGCTTTAGTGGACGCTACTGGAGCTGGAATTACGCGGCTGCTGGCATGAGACTTGCCCTCCATTAGATCCTTGTAAAAGGATTTAAAGTGTACTTATTCAAATTAGAGAGACAATTTAAATTAAAATATTAGACCTGCCTCCACCGCAGGGGGGCTCGCTCGACCCACCAGCGGACAGGCACCAGTATTGGGAGAGGGGGGCTTGCCGTCAGGGTCCACCGCGGCTCTGGCACAAACCCGGCGACACGGAGGTCGCACGGGCAGGAACGGACTGGCCATGTCGGCTTCGCACTTTTTTGATTTTAGAAGGGGATGACAAGCCTATATCTGTGTCTCCCCCTCCTTTTACTCCTCCACCTCTTTTCTTTTCGCATGACTATATGTACTTGTCACTTTTCCATGTGTTAGTTGTGTCTTCTGAGCAGTTTGTCAGCTTTTGGACACCTTTGAAGTGTTTTCTTTGTGTTTTCTATGTGTTTCTATGTGTTTTTGTTTGCCTGCCATTGGTTTTAACGGTGTTCGACGGTGTTCGACGAACAGTTCGACGAATATACGGGTGTTCGACGAACCGAACCCAACTCGAACACTACGGGGGTGGCTCAACACTAGTCTTCAGCTTCCTATTCAAGTTTTCCACAGTAGGCGACAGTATGATGTGTTGGGGTACAGAGTTATCACAGTAGGGGAGATGTACGGGGCAAATCTGTCGAGAGCCTAAATCACGTTAAGCTTCCAGGAGCTCACAACTGAGCAGATTAACCCCTGCACTGATTAATATGAAGGCATAAGGCTTCTTTTTAATGACTGCAGGAGTGGGAGGAATCAGGCGCTAACGTCTTCTGGCTCCTCTCTGTCACAGTAAACCCATGACACCTTGCAAGCTTCATCACAATGTTCACAAGGTAGACAGCAGTGGTGGTCGGTCTCCTAGACAACAAGCTAACTCCTTTATGATGATAGAGGACAACATCTGCAAGTAGTTTGTATGTTCTCCCAGTGTTTAGGGAGATTTCCTTCAGGTTCTCCGGTTACCTCCTCAGTAAGAAAGCAGCCATACAGGAGTGTTCACAAATCAAAAAATTAGGGCCTGACACCACCATTTCCGTGACCAACAGATTGGGGATGGTGGATTTCTACCTCTTAGCTTTGTCATGTGTTGGAGGAAACAATTTTTTACATGACCACAAATGCGGGACCGAGGGCTGGCTGCGGTGCTGAGAGAGGGCGGAGTACGGTGAAACGGACAATCTGCTGGACTGTGAGTGAGGTGCAGGGGGACATGTTACAGTGGATTGAGAAACGTGTGGTGTGCTCGGTGACACAAACACAGCCTGCATGTCTGCTTCCATTACAACTGATGGGCTCTCACTCAGCCTGACTGGAGCAGGTAGAGAAGCAGTAGTTATGCAGTGGGAAACCTGCGTGCCAATACTTGGCATGGTAACAG
This sequence comes from Phyllobates terribilis, assembly GCF_046119375.1. Lineage (NCBI taxonomy): Eukaryota > Metazoa > Chordata > Amphibia > Anura > Dendrobatidae > Phyllobates > Phyllobates terribilis. Next base: position 292,810,261 of record NW_027362761.1, read on the forward strand.
AGGAGGAGGAAGAAGCAGCGGATGCTGTTGATGGGGCAGCTGATGGTTGTTGAGGTCTTCTGGTTCGCATTTTATCGCAGTGAGATTGCCAGAGTAACGCATGTTGATTGCGCATGTGAGGGTTCATGCATGTAGTAGTCAAATTATTGCACTTTTTCCCTCTACTGAGTTTTTTCTTGCAAAGTTTTCAGATAACATGAGTTGGCTCATCCTTTGCGGTCTCAAAAAAGGCCCAGGCTAGGCAACCCTTGCCGCCCCTGCGAGTTGCAGACAAGCGACCGCTGCTGGTCACTGCCATGGTTGTGGCTAAGGATGTACTGCTCCTCGTGCTTGCATCACTCTGTGTCTGCGCCATAATACGCAAAGTAACCTCCTCGTCACCAAAGTGGCATCAATTTTACTAGAGTATAAGTAGTATAATGGGGACCGACACCTCTTTCATTACAGCCAGCCCAATAGATGGAGACCCAATCAGGATTCCCCACATTTCCAACAATTACTGACAGACACCAACAATGTTGCATCAATTTCAGTACAGTAGAAATTGTACAATTAGGAACGACACTTCTTCCCCTACAGCCAACACAGTAGATGGAGACCCAATCAGGACTATTCCCATTTGAAAACATTTGGGCCTAAAACCACCAAAGTGGCATCAATTTCACTAGAGTATAAGTAGTATAATGGGGACCGACACCTCTTCCACTACAGTCAGCCCAATAGATGAAGACCCAATCAGTATTCCCCACATTTCCAAAAATTAGGGCCTAAAACTTGCAGCCACAGCAAAAGCAGACACACAAGCAATATCACAAACTGCAATTGTGCAAGATCAATGCAGCACACTAAAGACTACAACATCGCCTACTCTGTACAGTCTGCAATTGGGGTGCAAAAGTCCTTTCAGATCCATGTCTTGTTCATCTTGATGAAAGTTAGGCGGTCAACACTTTCATGGGACTGCCGGGTGCGCTTATCCGTCAGGACACCACCATCAGCGCTGAACATATGTTCTGAGAGAACGCTGGCAGCCGGGCATGATAAAACCTCCAAGGCGTGACAGGTGAGCTCAGGCCACTCATCCATTTTTGAAGACCAAAATGTAAAAGGGTCAAAATCCTCACTGATGGTATTCGTATTGAGCTCTAGATAGTCCTACACCATCCTCTCCAGTCGTTCTCCACGTGTCAGACTTGTACTCTGTTATGCTGGTGCATGAGCAGGTCTAAAAAATGTGTGAAAGGACTCACAGAAATTGCTTTTGCCACTTTCTCTGCTGCTGCTAATGTTTTGGCGTTGACGAACTGACGTGCAGGAGGATGAAAGACTACAGCTGCAATGCACACTGTGTGCCTCACTCCTATCTTGGGGAAAAGCTCTATTAAGGTTTCTTAAAAGCTTGTTTCGATACTCAAACATTAGTGTGTCCCTTTAGAGGGCGGGAAGCATCTGGCAAAATTTACTCTTATAACGTGGAACTAACAGAGTGGCAACCCAATAGTCAGCATTATTTTGAATCCTTACTATACAGGGATCATGTTGCAGAAAGTGCAGGAAGAAGGCACTCATATGTCGGGCTCTTCCAGGTAGTCCAAAGCTAGACTCTAGTGTTGGCTGCGTAACACTGATGCATGTTTCCTCCGTCCCCTCCTGCCAACCATGTTCATCAGAGAAGGGATAATTATCCTCTTCGTCTTCTGACTGTTGCTCGCCCATCACCTCTTCCTCCTCCATTTGTTCCTTGGCTCTTGCACCTTCACTAACAGTATGTCTCGTATCACCAAACCCCCTCGCAGGAAGCCACCGTCACTTGGGATCCGCCTGTGTGACGACAGTCTGGAACTTTGAGACATTCTTATCCCTTCCTCATCCTCCTCTTCTTCTGGGACCACCACCTCCTGCCGCACGCTATTCAAAGTCTTCTCCAGCATGTAGATGACCAGAATATTGATGCTGGTGATGGCTTTGTCAGCGCTAACTAATTTAGTAGCCATTTCAAAACTGTGCAGGAGTGTGCAGAGGTCCTTAATCTGTTCCCACTCCGTAAACGTGATATGCCCCACGTCCATATGGCGTGCGTTGGCTTAGGATATACGACATGACATACTGCGTCAGAAGTCCAGAGTGGAATTCCACCACATTAGCACATCGTATATCAACCTGTTAACTGGCATGGAGAAAGACCTCTGCATCAATGCAAGTCGATGACAAGAGGGATGCGAACGTCGGAAGTGAGCACACAGTTTCCATACTTTCTGAAGCAGCTCATCCAGGCCGGAATAGTGGTGGAGAAATCTCTGTACCACCAGGTTGAGGACGTGAGCCATGCAAGGCATGTGTGTGAGTTTGCCTCGGTGTAGGGATACCAACAGGTTCGCACAGTTATTGCACACGGCCTTCCCTGGCTCCAGGTTCAGCGGAGATAGACATTGCTGAAACTGAGCCTGGAGAGCTGTTCACAACTCTTCAGCTGTATGACTGCGATCTCCAAGGCATATTTATTTGAGGACTGCCTGATTGTGGATTGCCCTGGCTGCACAGTACAGAGGAGGTGTGGATTCGCTCTGCACTGTTGGAACGCGTGTCTCATTAAGCAGAGGTTGATTGCGCAGGTGGAGGTCCTATAGGACGGGGAGGACACAGAAGCAGTGGAGGAAGTGTGAAAGAGGTTTCTTCTGCAAGCCTTGGGGATTCCAAGATTTGTGGAACAGCCCTTTCCCCGCCTGTCCCCACAGCCACCAGAGTCACCCAGTGCCCAGTCAGAGAGATGTAACACCCTTGGCCATGCTTACTCAACCAGGTGTCTGTTGTGAAATGCACCCTGGCAGATATAAGTTTAGTCAAGGAACGGGTGATATTGTCTGCGACATGCTGGTGTAGTGCAGGCACAGCTTTCTTAGAGAAGTAATTGCGACTGGGAAACTGGTACTGGGAGACTGCGACAGCCATCAACTTTCGGAAACCATTTGTATCTACCAGGCAGAAAGGCAGCATTTCCGTGGTCAAAGGATTTGAGAAGGTGGAGTTCAACCTCTTAGCTTTGTCATGCGTAGGATGAAACAATCTTTTACATGACCACAACTGTGGCACCGAGGGCTAGCTGCAGTGCTGAGAGAGGGTGGAGTATGGTGAAACGGACAAATTGCTGGACTGTGAGTGAGGTGCAGATGTTGCGGTGGATTGAGAAACGTGTGGTGTGTTCGGTGAAACAAACATAGCAGGTATATCCACTTCCATTACAGCTGATGGGCTCTCACTCAGCCTGACTGGAGCAGGTAGAGAACCAGAAGTTTTGCGGTGGGAGACCTGCATGCCAATACTTGGCACAGTAACAGAGGAGGAGGAAGAAGCAGCGGATGTGGTTGATGGGGCAGCTGATGGTTGTCGAGGTCCACTGTTCAGCATTTTAGCGCAGTGAGATTCCCAGGGTAACGCATGTTGTGTGCGCATGTGAAGGTTCATGCATGTAGTAGTCAAATTATTGCACTTTTTCACTCTACTGAGTTTTTTCTTGCAAAGTGTGCAGATAATGTGAGTTGGCTCATCCTTTGCGGTCTCAAAAAAGGCCCAGGCTAGGCAACCCTTGCCACCCCTGCGAGCTGCAGACCAGCGACCGCTGCTAGCCACAGACACAGTTTTGGCTAAGGATGCAGTGCTCCTTGTGCTTGCATCACTCTGTGTCTGCACTATAGAGCGGAAGGTAACATCCTCGTCTTCCTCCTCCACCTCCTCCGATGACCTACTCGGCTGCGTTACTCTGGGTTCACACCAAGCAGGATCTTCAACATCAGAGTGACTCTTCTCCTCTTGTTGCCCTAACAGCACAGTACAGTCCGCATTAGCCTCAAGTATCTGAGTCTCATCAGGATCACCTCCCTCCCCGGTGGTTAATGTCTGGTGATGAGGGTCAGGAAACTGCTCGGATCCTACTCTGTCCTGCCCCGAATCCAACGTAAAAAAAAATTTGGGCATCGGTGCAGATGCTTTTCTCCTCTTCTTGACTTTGTGAATGTTTGGAGTACACTTCTGATGCCCATGGTTTAGAATGGGTGAACAGTTCTATAGACTCGCCCATCTGCAGTTCGCTACAGTCAGTTGGGCGCTTGAATTTCAGCTCCACTAAATGACAAGGTAAGATATGGCTTGCTGTATAACGTCACTAACCAAACAAAGTATTTTTTTTACTGTGGATGACGCCTATATAAAATAGGAGATTTTCTCCAAACTATTTCAAACTGAGATGTTCCTGCTGTATAGTGTTAAAAATCAAACAAAGTATTTTTTTTACTGGGGATGACGCCTGTATAGCATAGGAGATATTCTCTAAACTATTTGAAACTGAGATATCCCTGCTGTATAATGTTAGGAACCAACCAAAGTTTTTTTTTTTACTGTGGATGAGGCCTGTATAACATGGGAGATATTCTCCAAACTATTTCAAACTGAGATGTCCCTGCTGTATAACGTTAAGAAATTAACAAAGTATTTTTTAACTGTGGATGATGCCTGTATAACATAGGATATATTATCCAAACTATTTCAAACTCAGATCTAGGCTGCTGTATAACATTAGCAACAGCAAAAAATAGATTTCTTTTACTCTGCACAAGCTCTGAATACAGCTGAATTTCACCGCCACTAAAAGCACTAGGCAGCTTATAGCAGAATGTAACACGTCTGCGACACAAAATAATCTTTAGTGGTCTATGGCTAGCAACAGAAAATATCTATTTTTTTACTCTTAAAACAGTTGAATTTCACCGCCACTAAAAGCACTAGGTGGCTTATAGCAGAGTGTAACACGTCTGCGACACAAAAGAATCTTTAGTGGACTGTGGCTAACAACAGCAAAAAAATATTTGTTTTACTGTGCATAAAGCCAATGTTCATCCACCAAAAAAATGACAAACTGGGCTAACACAGCTTGCACTATCATATTAGCAAATGAAAAAAAAAAGTTTTTTGTGCTCTGCAAGCAGAAGCTCTGCACTGACAAGATCTGCAGATAGCTGAATTTCAACCCCACAAAAACAAAAAGTGGCCTACAAGGGCTTGCTTGCTTGCTTTATCACATTAGCAAGTGCAAAAATAGATTGAAGGTCTGCATGGAGCACAGTACAACCGACGCACAGCACTGTTCTGAGCCATAGACCCTGCTCTTTCTGTGAGAATCATAGTAATTGGGCAAAAAGGCTGCAAGGTTGATTGAACAGGTACACAGGACTTATTTACACTATCTGACTTCCACAGAAGCGCCCATCTATCTAGCTAATATCTCTCATTACACAGGACAGAGCACACTGAGCAGCATCTATCTCCTTCAGTGACATGAATAAAATGACGCTGAGGGAACGTGGCCGGTTTTTATATGGTGAGGACATGTGATTTCAGTAGCTAATTGCAGAAGCCCTTGTGTCTGGGACACTGTGGATGCTTCCTGCTGTTAGAACTCTCCTGTTAGTTTTTTTCTATTTTGGTCACGTGACCTGCTGCCTATTTATTCCAGCTCTGCCCTTCTGGCTTTGCTGGACTTCAGTGTTATTTGACTCTCTATCTAGCCAGGTGCTTTTGTACCTATCTCTCTAGTTCGTTTGGTCCTTTGGACCTCTATGTACTTTTTGTCTGTTTGTCTTTTTGCTCCGCTACAACATCTGCTAGGAGGTGTCCAATTTTGTCCCAGTCATTAGTTCTTTTATGGACCCCTCCCTTTATTCTATAGGTCTGCATTCAGACTTGCTGAGGACGAAGGCGGGTCTGTTCACAAGGAACAGGTCGCCCGCTGCAACGTAGGGAATCAGCTTAATCTTATTGTAGGGACAGATTCCCTTTCTTTCCTTAGTTCTTGTAGCAGATCATAACAGTAAGTCCAGCCAAAACTAAACTTGGAAAGAAATCCTGTGATCAGTATGGTGTCTGTTCAAGAGTTGGCTCAACGCCTGCAAGGATTGTCTGTAGAGGTGGCCGATCTCCAGAAACACGTGAGTAGCTGTCCTGGAGCACATTTTGTGGAACCAAAGGTAAGACTGCCTGATATTTTTGATGGTAAACAACAAGATTTTTTTTCCTTTAAAAATGCTTGTTTATTATATTTTCGTTTGAGACCAAGGTCCTCTGGGAATGAATCACAGCGCATTGGGTTTATCATGTCACTTTTGCGCAAGGAACCACAGGGGTGGGCCTTTTATCTCCAACCTAATGATCCGTGTTTTAGATCAGTGGAGGATTTTTTTTCTGCTATGGGGTAATTGTATGATGATCCTGATCGAGTCTCATCTGCTGAGACAGAACTGAGACGTTTGAAGCAGGGGTCAGGTGATGTTGAAAATTTTTGTACACACTTCAGAAGGTGGTCTTCAGAAGTGAAATGGAATGATTCGGCGTTAAAATGTTCGTTTCTTGACGGTCTAAGTGAAAGGGTTAAAGATCTGCTGATTGCATTTCCTGCACCTGTGACATTGCAAGAGGCCATGCAATTAGCTATACGTGTGGACAGGAGACTGCGTGCCAGGGTAAATGATGAGAAAATTCCTGCAATGGCAGCTCTTAGTCTTCAGAGGGTCTGCTCGGACGGCGGAGAACCGATGGAGGTTGGGGCGATGTCACTCTGCTCTCAGGAAAGAGACCGCAGGTTTTCCAAGGGATTGTGTTTTTACTGTGGTAAATCTGACCATTTAATTATGAACTGTGAGCTTCGTTTGAGCAAAGAAAAAAAAAAGGTCAGTTATGCCCGTATTGCTTGTTTGAATTCTAAGGGAGTATTTCTTTCAGGGAGTACCTTATTGCAAGATGATTTGATTGAATTTCAGGTATTTGTGGATTGTGGTTCAACACTTAATGTGATTGATAAAGGGTTTTTGGAAAAACTTAAATTGGAATCCAAACCTTTGTCATCACCTATTTCTGTGATTGCTATTGACAACACTCCTTTGAAATGTATTACTCACAAGGTTGCTGAATTTCCCCTCACTATCAATGGTATTCACCAGAAAAATTTGGATTTGGTGGTATTAAATAATTTACCTTCTCCAGTAGTTTTAGGTTTGCCTTGGTTAAAACTGCACAATCCTTTACTGGACTGGTCTACTAATGAGATTAAGTCATGGAGTCCTAAGTGCTATGATAAGTGTTGTAACGGTCGCATTGCGGCTGTGGAAAAAGGGGAATTACCGGTGCCTATTCAGGATTTTTGGAAGGTTTTTTCAGAGGAGGAGTCGCAAGCTTTACCTCCTTATAGGGACTATGATTGCACCATTGAGTTTGTTCCTGGAGCTACTCTTCCCAAGAGTTGCTTATTTAATCTGACTATCCCTGAGAGAAAAGCCTTGGAGGAATACATACAGACGAGCTTGGCTGCTGGTCACATTAGACCTTCTAAGTCACCTGTGGCTGTTGGATTTTTTTCTGTAAAAAAAAAGGACGGCGGTTTACGTCCATGTCTGGACTTTCGCGAAAATAATAAAATTATTGTACGCAATTCCTACCCATTGCCGTTAATTACTGACTTGTTTAACTAATTAGTGGGGGTCAAGTGGTTCTCTAAAATTGATCTCCGGGGGGCATACAATTTGTTACGAATAAAGGAGGGTGATGAATGGAAAACTGCTTTTTGTGACAAGTTGGGAGTCCATTTGTCATTTTCATCTGGGTATCATCCTGAGTCTAATGGACAGACAGAAAGAAAGAACAAGGATGTTGAACAGTTTTTGCGTTGTTTTGTGGCAGACAATCAAGAGGGGTGGTCTGAGTTTCTGTCACTCACTGAATTTGCTCTGAACAACCATACATTCTCTTCTGCTGGGTGTTCTCCTTTTTTTTGTTGTACTGGGAGACATCCGTCATTTGGTTCGTTCTCCAAATTGGTGTCACCTGTGCCGGAGGAGGAGAATTTTTCTGGTGATTTGGAGAGAGTTTGGACTGACGTACAGTACAGACCAAAAGTTTGGACACACCTTCTCATTTAAAGATTTTTCTGTATTTTCATGACAATGAAAATTGTACATTCACACTGAAGGCATCAAAACTATGAATTAACACATGTGGAATTATATACTTAACAAAAAAGTGTGAAACAACTGAAAATATGTCTTATATTCTACGTTCTTCAAAGTAGCCATCATTTGCTTTGATGACTGCTTTGCACACTCTTGGCATTCTCTTGATGAGCTTCAAGAGGTAGTCACCGGAAATGGTCTTCCAACAATCTTGAAGGAGTTCCCAGAGATGCTTAGCACATGTTGGCCCTTTTGCCTTCACTTTGCGGTCCAGCTCACCCCAAACCATCTCAATTGGGTTCGGGTCTGGTGACTGTGGAGGCCAGGTCATCTGGCGTAGCACCCCATCACTCTCCCTCTTGGTCAAATAGCCCTTACACAGTGTGAATGTACAATTTTCATAGTCAAGAAAATACAGAAAAATCTTTAAATGAGACGGTGTGTCCAAACTTTTGGTCTGTACTGTACGTTGTAATCTTCAAGAGGCTAACAAAAAGTCCAAGAAGTATTTTAACAGGAAACGTAAAGACGTTTTGTTTACGGTGGGTGACATGGTTTGGTTGTCTTCAAAGAATCTGCGGTTGAGGATTTCCTCTGAAAAATTGGGTCCGAAGTTTGTGGGGCCATTTAAAGTGCTTCAGGTGGTTAATCAGTCTGCTGTTAGGTTGGAGGTCCCTACTTCCTGGAAGATTAATCCTGTGTTTCATGTTTCCTTGTTGAAAAAGGCTGATGTATCGGATAGGGATGCTACTGTCACAGTTCCTCCGGTGGTGGAAGACGGCGAATATGAAATTTCTCGTATCCTCATTTCCAGAAGACATAGAGGGAGATTGCAGTATCTCGTCGCTTGGAAAGGTTTCGGTCCCGAGGATAACTCCTGGATAGGGGCGGATGATGTCTCTGCCCCTAGACTTGTCAGAGCTTTCCACAGGAGGTTTCCTGGTATGCCTGGGCCTGGAGGATCCGGAGGATCCTCATAGAAGAGGGGGTACTGTTAGAACTCTCCTGTTAGTTTTTTTCTACTTTGGTCACGAGACCTGCTGCCTATTTATTCCAGCTCCGCCCTTCTGGCTTTGCTGGACTTCAGTGTTATTTGACTCTCTATCTAGCCAGGTGCTTTTGTACCTATCTTTCTAGTTCGTTTGGTCCTTTGGACCTCTAAGTACTTTTTGTCTGTTTGTCTTTTTGCTCCGCTACAACATCTGCTAGGAGGTGTCCAATTTTGTCCCAGTCCTTAGTTCTTTTAGGGACCCCTACCTTTATTCTATAGGTCTGCGTTCAGACGAAGGCGGGTCTGTTCACAAGGAACAGGTCGCCCGCTGCAACATAGGGAATCAGCTTAGTCTTATTGTAGGGACTGATTCCCTCTCTTTCCTTAGTTCTTGTAGTAGATCATAACACCTGCACTCTGATTGGCTAGCCGCACTTTCCTGTTTAAAGTTACCACCTACAGGAATGAAAAAAAAAAAACACAGTTCGCCGCTGATCTGACCTGTTTTGAGCTTTCACCAGCCCCCCCACTCATCTGCCATGTCTCCCAGCTCATCATATGCAAGCACTATGGTAGCAAAATTGGAAGAAATGCAGTAGTTGCCCCGCAATAACGTAACCACGTAATTTGCCAAGCGTTACTGATTTTCCCGAATTTAACAAATTTTGCTTGCCTTTCCGATCACGTATCCGAATGTGCCACATTCGTGTCGAACTTAACATTTGAGATCGGATTTTGAACATATTCGCTCATCACTAGTGTTGAGCGAGCATGCTCGACACTGCTCGGTACTCGCCCGAGCATCTCACTACTCGGGATGTTCGGTGAGCACCGAGCATTTTCGGGTTACTCGGGCGGGAGCTCGCATCTCCGCCCTACACGTTTGGCACTCTTTACAGAGCCAATGAACATGCAGGGATTGCCAGCCAGTCATTGTAATGCCGCAGTCATGTTGGTTGTGGGCATTACAGTGATTGGCTGGCCGCACAGCGTCACCTTGAGTATTTAAAACCGGGCGCCGCCATCTTGGACACAGTCGCTCTGGATCAGACGGTGTAGAGAGAGTGCTGCTGAGCTATGGAGAGATTTATACTGCGAAATAGGTAGTGTAGGGTCTTTAAAGCCTGCAAAATCAAACAAACAGTCTTTCTCAGGACTAATATCCATCCCAGATATCAGGCAGGCAGGCAGTATAGGAGACGCAGTGGTTATTCCAGCAAACGCTGCATTACAGTCCTGTGTGCTCCTGTTGGTCAAATTGCTAGACTTATCACCCCGGTCTCAGGGGCCAGTAAAAATCCTTTTTTTTTTCACCTAAATCCTGTATTTTTTTTTCCTCAGTCAGACTGTCCAAATACGCGTCTTATTAACCTTTGGGTATTCCCCCCCCCCCCAAAAAAAAAATTGAGTGTGTCTGTGAGTGTTCAGACTCAAATATATCTGTTTTAAAGAGTCTGGTGTAGGCCAGATAACTAGAACTGTGGTATTGCAGTTCCACGGTCCAAATCTCTGTATTATCCACTTTTGTGCCTTTTTTCCATAAAAAAAAACAGTTTGAGTGTCTCGCTGACTGTTCAAACACAAATATATCTTTTGAAAAGATTCTGGTGTAGGCCAGGCTGTATAGGAGTCGCAGTGGTTATACCAACAAACACTGCATTACAGTCCTGTGTGCTGCTTCTCAAATTGCTAAACTTAGCCCCAGGTCTCAGGGGCCAGGAAAAATCCTTTTTTTTTTCATCTAAATCCTGTATTTTTTTTCCCCACAGTCAGACTGTACAAATACCCGTCTTATTAACCTTTTGGTATTTCCCCCCCCCCAAAAAAAAAATTGACTGTGTCTGTGAGTGTTCAGACACAAATATATCTGTTTAAACGATTCTGGTGTAGGCCAGATAACTAGAACTGTATTGCAGTTCCACGGTCCAAATCTCTGTATTATCCACTTTTTTGCCTTTTTTCCATAAAAAAAACAGTTTGAGTGTCTCTCTGACTGTTCAAACACAAATATATATTTTTAAAAGATTCTGGTGTAGGCCATAGAACTAGAACTGTGGTTTTCCTCTTCCACAGTTCAAATCTGGGTGTAATCCTCCTTTTTGCATAAAAAAAAACAGTTTCAGTGTCTCACTGACTGTTCAGACACAAATATATCTGTTTAAAAGATTCTGGTGTAGCCCAGAGAAATAGAACTGTGGTTTTCCTCTTCCATGGTTCAAATGTGGGTGTAATCCACCTTTTTGCATAAAAAAAAACAGTTTTAGTGTCTCGCTGACTGTTCAGAAACAAATATATCTGTTTAAAAGATTCTGGTGTAGGCCGGAGAACTAGAACTGTGGTTTTCCTCTTCCACGGTTCAAATCTGGGTGTAATCCACCTTTTTGCAGAAAAAAAACTGTTTCAGTGTCTCGCTGACTGTTCAGACACAAATATATCTGTTTAAAAGATTCTGGTGTAGGCCGGAGAACTAGAACTGTGGTTTTCCTCTTCCACGGTTCAAATCTGGGTGTAATCCACCTTTTTGCAGAAAAAAAACTGTTTCAGTGTCTCGCTGACTGTTCAGACACAAATATATCTGTTTAAAAGATTCTGGTGTAGGCCAGAGAACTATAACTGTGTTTTTTCTCTTCCACCGTTCAAATCTGGGTGTAATCCACCTTTTTGCATAAAAAAAACTGTTTCAGTGTCTCGCTGACTGTTCAGACACAAATATATCTGTTTAAAAGATTCTGGTGTAAGCCAGAGAAATAGAACTGTGGTTTTCCTCTTCCACCGTTCAAATCTCCTTTTTATTACCCTTTTGCCATTGATAGTGCGAATGTAAGCTATTTTACTTCATTTACAATGGGCAAGGCGCGTGGCAAGTGACGTGGAACTGGACGTTCTGGTGATGGTGCATGCAGAGGACTGGGCCGTGGCCAAGGTGAAAATGTACCACAACAAACAGCCACATCTTCTCGCTCCCAGTTCTTGACCAAATTACTAGGGAAGCACACAACAACACCACTATTGCGAACTGATCAGTGTGAACAGGTTATTAATTGTATAGCAGATAATACTTCCAGTCACCTGGGCACCACCACCTCCGGTCTGTCTTCCACACGGTCAAGTGTTAGTAGCCATGAGTCTCGACCGCATACTCCTCCTCACCCGAATGTTCCTTCCTCCCACCAGGCCGAGTGTCGTCAGACAGCAACTGATCCCACAGTTGGACACTCTGAAGAGCTGTTTACTGGTTCATTTCCATATTTGTACCCCTCACCTGCTCCGCTTGAAGTGGTGGAAGAGGAGTTTCCATGTAGCGATGGCCAAATATTTGAACAGCGACGGCCACTGGAAGGCGATGCTGGCAATTTGTCACAAGAGGTGGACGATGACGAGACACAATTGCCAGGAAGTGAGGAGGAGGACCGTGGTGCGGAAGTGGAAGAGGAGGAGGTGGTGGATGATCTAGTAACTGACCCAACGTGGCAGGAGGACACGCAGAGCGAGGCCAGCAGCACACAGGGGGAGGGAGGCAGAGTACCCCAGCAGGCAGGAAGAAGCAGTGTGGTGGCCGCAGACAGAAGGAGGGCAACTATTTCCCGTTACACCTACACGAGGGACGTTGCCAGTACAACCGGTAGGTCTTCCAGAGTCTGGAATTTTTTAAAGACTTTGCTGATAACCCCAAAAAGGCCATTTGTACCACCTGCCAGGCCAGCATCAGCAGTGGTGACAAAACTACCAGCCTGACCACCACCAGCATGATCAGGCACATGTCAGCAAAGCCTGCGACTTTGTGGTGCGAACCCCAGGGTCCACGACCAGTGTCAGCGGGTGTCACCACTGCTTCTTCCGCTGTTGTGTGTGTAAGAGAACCCCCTGTTGTGTGTGCAAGGCAATCCCCTGTCCATACTGCATGCAAAGATGCCCCCTCCTCTCAGTCTTCACTTGTTATGGCAGTTTCTCAAGAAACAGCATCAACGACCACGTCCCACCACAGCGTTCAATTATCCATATCTCAGACCTTTTAACGAAAGCGCAAATTCGCAGCCAACGCCCCACAGGCCGCAGTCCTAAATTCGCACATTTCACGACTACTTGCGTTGGAAATGCTGCATTTTAGGCTGGTGGAGATGGAATCCGTCCGCAACCTTATGGCGGTGGCCGTCCCTCAGTACTCGGTCCCCAGCCGACACTATTTTGCCCGGTGTGCCATCCACGTACTACACAAGCACGTGTCCCAAAACATCTGCCGTGCCCTCAACAACCCAGTTACTGGGAGAGTCCACCTGACAACGGACACGTGGACTAGTGCTTGTGGCCAGGGACGGTACATCTCCCTGATGGCACACTGGGTAAACATAGTGGAAGCTGGGACCCAGTCGGACCTTGGGACGGGACACATCCTCCCCACACCGAGGATTACGGGCCCTATGTCAGTCAGAGTTGCCCCCACAGTGTACAGCTCCTGTGCATCATCCTCCTCCTCCTCATGTTCGGCCTCCATCTCAGAAATCACCACCTCAGTTACAAGCTAGAAGCACTGCAGTACTGCCTCAGCCAAGCAATAACAGGCTGTGCTGAAACTCATAAGCTTAGGTGATAAACCTCACACTGCTTGTGAGTTGTGGACAGCTGTGAAAGAGCAGGCAGATCTGTGGCTGAGAACGCTGAACCTACATCCAGGCATGGTCGTGTGTGACAATGGCCGTAACCTGGTGGCGGCTCTGAGGCAAGGCGAGATCACACACGTACCATGCCTGGCTCATGTGCTTAACCTCGTGGTTCAGTAGTTTCTTAAATCATATTCCGAGTTGCCAGATCTGCTCGTTAAAGTACGCCGCCTGTCAGCTCATTTTCGGAAGTCGGCTACAGCTTCCGCCGCCCTTGCTGTGTTGCAGCAGCATTTTCAGCTTCCGGCACACCGACTAGTGTGTGATGTCCTCACACGTTGGAACTCTACCCTCCACATGTTGCAAAGGATTTGTGAGTAGAAGAGAGCAGTTGTGGAGTATCAGCTGTGACAAGGCCATCGATATTCAGGTTAGACTCCACACATAAGACCTCAGGAGTGGACCTGGATGTCTGACATATCTACCATCCTGACAAACTTTGAGGAGTACACCAAGAAGGTGAGTGGTGATGACGCCATCATCAGCGTCAGCATCCCACTTGTCTGTCTTTTGCAACGCTCTCTGCAGAGAATTAAAGAAGAGCATTGGAGCCAGAGTACGATGAGATTGATCAAGAAGCCATAGTGGGCAATTACATACAGCCCAGCCTCATCTCATTCCAACGTGCATTGGGGGACAATGAGGGAGAGGAGGAGGAGGAGGAAGAACAGGAGCTGGTATCATGCGCTGTAGATGGTAGTACCTGTACAACTGTCATACCGTCGGTTCAGTGTGGGTGGCCTGAGGACAGGGGGGAGGAAGAGGAGGAGGAGAGCATGGTCAGTCGTCATCTTGGTGAGGACACGGAAGTCTTGTCCGTTACCAGTTTGGCACGCATGGCTGACTTTATGCTACGCTGCCTTAACCGTGACCCTCGCATTGTCAAAATGTTGGGTGACAGTCATTAATGGTTGGTGACACTTTTAGACCCCCGCTACAAGGAGAACTTTCACTCTCTTATTCCTGAGGTTGAGAGGTCTCCAAAAATGGGGCAGTACCAGAAGGCCCTTGCTGCAGAACTGTTAAAAAAATTCCCATCTGAACACGCTAGCGGCAGAGGTCACAGTTCGTTAACCAACCAAGGCGTACAGGCGAGAGAGATGCAACTCCAATGCAGCAGAGGCAGGGGATCACTGTCAACGTTCTGGGACAATTTTATGAGACCTGCCCAGCTTACAGGCCCTGAGGCACGTGGTACTCTCACATGGAGTGGAAAGTTTCAAGAGATGGTGAGGGAGTACCTTGCCGACCGTACCAGCGTCCTCCCTGATTCCTCTGTGCCTTTTAATTATTGGGTATCCAAGCTGGACACTTGGAATGAACTCGCTCTGTACACCTTGGAGGTTCGGGCCTGCCCTGCCACTAGCGTGTTATCGAAGCGTGTTTTTAGTGCCGCTGGGGGAATTATAACTGATAAGCGCACTCGCCTGTCAACTGACAATGCTGACAAGCTGACCCTTATCAAAATGAACAAGGGCTGGATTGGGCCAGACTTCTCATCACCACCAAATGACAGCAGAGTAACATAAAGTCAAATCCACTGTGTTATTTCGGGAGATGTATTCCCATGCACCGCTTCACACCCACACATGGGTATACGCTTCCTCATTTCGGCTGTTTTTGCTCTTCTCCTTATCCGTGTTGCTAGCATTGCAAGTTCCTCCATCCTAATTTTTGGCAGCTTTTGCTTGGAAGGCATAGGCAAAGACTATGGGAGACCCACTCCCCAATAATAGGAATAATGTTTTTAATATGCTGTACTGCATGGCTCTTGTAAAGGGCATTAAAATCATCTTGTTAAGCTACTGTGACCTCCATGTCTCTTCCAAGGTTCATTGATATTTTTTTATTCCACTAGGACCTCCACCACTCTTCCAAGGGGCATTTATTTTGTCTTTTTATTCCACTGGTACCTCCACCACTCTTCCAAGGGGCATTGATATTGT
The DNA here is from genome assembly GCF_046119375.1 of Phyllobates terribilis. NCBI lineage: Eukaryota > Metazoa > Chordata > Amphibia > Anura > Dendrobatidae > Phyllobates > Phyllobates terribilis. Next base: position 292,825,847 of record NW_027362761.1, read on the forward strand.
CGTTTTGTTCCATTACGACCTCCACCACTCTTCCAAGGGGCATTGATATTGTCTTTTTATTCCAATACGACCTCCACAACTCTTCCAAGGGGCATTGATATTGTCTTTTTATTTCACTGGGACCTGCATGTCTCTTCCAAGGGGCATTAAAACCATCTTGTTAAAGCACTCTGAACTCCATGTCTCTTCCAAGGGGCATTAAAACCGTGTGTGACAATGGCCGTAACCTGGTGGTGGCTCTGAGGCAAGGCGAGATCACACACGTACCATGCCTGGCTCATGTGCTTAACCTCATGGTTCAGCGGTTTCTTAAATCATATTCCGAGTTGCCAGATCTGCTCGTTAAAGTACGCCACCTGTCAGCTCATTTTCGGAAGTCGGCTACAGCTTCCGCCGCCCTTGCTGTGTTGCAGCAGCATTTTCAGCTTCCGGCACACCGACTGGTGTGTGATGTCCCCACACATTGGAACTCTACCCTCCACATGTTGCAAAGGATTTGTGAGCAGAAGAGAGCAGTTGTGGAGTATCAGCTGTGACAAGGCCATCGATATTCAGGTTAGACTCCACACATAAGACCTCAGGAGTGGACCTGGATGTCTGACATATCTACCATCCTGACAAACTTTGAGGAGTACACCAAGATGGTGAGTGGCGATGATGCCATCATCAGCGCCAGCATCCCACTTGTCTGTCTTTTGCAACGCTCTCTGCAGAGAATTAAAGAAGAGGCATTGGAGCCAGAATATGATGAGATTGATCAAGAAGCCATAGCGGGCAATTACATACAGCCCAGCCTCATCTCATTCCAACGTGCTTTGGGGGACAATGAGGGAGAGGAGGAGGAGGAGGAAGAACAGGAGCTGGTATCATGCGCTGTAGATGGTAGTACCTGTACAACTGTCATACCGTCGGTTCAGCGTGGGTGGCCTGAGGACAGGGGGGAGGAAGAGGAGGAGGAGAGCATGGTCAGTCGTCATCTTGGTGAGGACACGGAAGTCTTGTCCGTTACCAATCTGGCACGCATGGCTGACGTTATGCTACGCTGCCTTAACCGTGACCCTCGCGTTGTCAAAATGTTGGGTGACAGTCATTACTGGTTGGTGACACTTTTAGACCCCCGCTACAAGGAGAACTTTCACTCTCTTATTCCTGAGGTTGAGAGGTCTCCAAAAATGGGGCAGTACCAGAAGGCCCTTGCTGCAGAACTGTTAAAAAAATTCCCATCTGAACACGCTAGCGGCAGGGGTCACAGTTCGTTAACCAACCAAGGCGTACAGGCGAGAGAGATGCAACTCCAATCCAGCAGAGGCAGGGGATCACTGTCAACGTTCTGGGACAATTTTATGAGACCTGCCCAGCTTACAGGCCCTGAGGCACGTGGTACTCTCACATGGAGTGGAAAGTTTCAAGAGATGGTGAGGGAGTACCTTGCCGACCGTACCAGCGTCCTCCGTGATCCCTCTGTGCCTTTTAATTATTGGGTATCCAAGCTGGACACTTGGAATGAACTCGCTCTGTACACCTTGGAGGTTCTGGCCTGCCCTGCCACTAGCGTTTTATCGAAGCGTGTTTTTAGTGCCGCTGGGGGAATTATAACTGATAAGCGCACTCGCCTGTCAACTGACAATGCTGACAAGCTGACCCTTATCAAAATGAACAAGGGCTGGATTGGGCCAGACTTCTCATCACCACCAAATGACAGCAGAGTAACATAAAGTCAAATCCACTGTGTTATTTCGGGAGATGTATTCCCATGCACCGCTTCACACCCACACATGGGTATACGCATCCTCATTTCGGCTGTTTTTTCTCTTCTCCTTATCCGTGTTGCTAGCATTGCAAGTTCCTCCATCCTAATTTTTGGCAGCTTTTGCTTGGAAGGCATAGGCAAAGACTATGGGAGACCCACTCCCCAATAATAGGAATAATGTTTTTAATATGCTGTACTGCATGGCTCTTGTAAAGGGCATTAAAATCATCTTGTTAAGCTACTGTGACCTCCATGTCTCTTCCAAGGTTCATTGATATTATTTTATTCCACTAGGACCTCCACCACTATTCCAAGGGGCATTTATTTTGTCTTTTTATTCCACTGGTACCTCCACCACTCTTCCAAGGGGCATTGATATTGTCTTTTTGTTCCATTACGACCTCCACCACTCTTCCAAGGGGCATTGATATTGTCTTTTTATTCCACTACGACCTCCACCACTCTTCCAAGGGGCATTGATATTGTCTTTTTATTTCACTGGGACCTGCATGTCTCTTCCAAGGGGCATTAAAACCGTCTTGTTAAACCACTCTGAACTCCATGTCTCTTCCAAGGGGCATTAAAACCGTCTTGTTAAGCTACTGTGACCTCCACGTCTCTTCAAAGGGGCATTAAAACCGTCTTGTTAAACCACTCTGAACTCCACGTCTCTTCCAAGGGGCATTAAAATCATCTTGTAAAGCTACTATGACCTCCACGTCTCTTCTAAGGGGCATTAAAACCATCTTGTTAAACCACTTTGAACTCCACGTCTCTTCCAAGGGGCATTAAAACCGTCTTGTTAAGCTACTGCGACCTCCACGTCTCTTCCAAGGGGTATTAAAACCGTCTTGTTAAACCACTCTGAACTCCACATCTCTTCCAAGGGGCATTAAAACCATCTTGTTAAACCACTCTGAACTCCATATCTCTTCCATGGGGCATTAAAACCTTCTTGTTAAGCTACTGTGACCTCCACTTCTCTTCCAAGGGGCATTAAAACCGTCTTGTTAAACCACTCTGAACTCCACGTTTCTTACAAGGGGCATTAAAACCGTCTTGTTAAACCACTCTGAACTCCACGTCTCTTCCAAGGAGCATTAAAACCATCTTGTTAAGCTACTGTGACCTCCACGTCTCTTCCAAGGGGCATTAAAACCGTCTTTTTAAACCACTCTGAACTCCACGTCTCTTCCAAGGGGCATTAAAACCGTCTTGTTAAGCTACTGTGACCTCGTCTCTTCCAATGGGCATTAAAACCGTCTTGTTAAGCCACTCTGAACTCACGTCTCTTCCAAGGGGCATTAAAACCGTCTTGTTAAGCTACTGTGACCTCCACGTCTCTTCCAAGGGGCATTAAAACCGTCTTGTTAAACCACTCTTAACTCCATGTCTCTTCCAAGGGGCATTAAAACCGTCTTGTTAAGCTACTGTGACCTCTATGTCTCTTCTAAGGGGTATTAAAACCATCTTGTTAAACCACTCTGAACTCCACGTCTCTTCCAAGGGGCATTAAAACCGTCTTGTTAAGCTACTGTGACCTCCACGTCTCTTCCAAGGGTCATTAAAACAGTCTTGTTAAACCACTCTGAACTCCACAGCTCTTCCAAGGGGCATTGAAATGTTGTTTTTAATTACCTTAAACCTCCACGACTCTTCCAACGTGCATTGCATTTTCTCCTAATTTTAGTCAGCTTTTGCTTTTAAATGCATAGGCGAACACTAAGGGAGACCCACTCCCCGATAATGGGTAGAAGGTTTTTAGTACGCTGTAATCCTCGTCTGTTTCCAGGGGCATTGCAGTTCCTCATAATTTTTGGAAAGCCTTCCATTCACTGCTTAGGCCAACAGTGTACTGGAGACCCAGTTGCTATAAATGGAAAAAACTATTTAGTTAAGCCCTCTGACCTCCATGTCACTTCCATTGGAGTGCCTCGAAATTTTTGGTAGGCATTGCACTCACTGTATGCCCTATAACTGTGTAGCCGAACCGCTCCTTTTGGTACAGAAATATATCCTTCAAGACATGTGTGGTTGACTGGCCTGATATTGATGTGAATGGTCCCTGTTCCTCCTGCTCTTTCTCCTTTGCCACCACCTCATCCATCATTCATCACCTGAAGCTTTGTTTTAACGGGAGTCATAGAACTGGGATAGTAGTAGGAAAACATCCAGCAATCCTTGGAGGAGGTAGGATATGCGCCAAAACGCTGACCACCTCAGGCCTAGCCGCTACTACATACATACGCTTGCATTCCAAGGAACAGAAAGCTAAGGAGATGGATGGCCTCATGATCATGAATAATTTACTCGTTGTGTATGAGTCTGACCACTGCTGCTGTCTACCTTCTGAACTTTGTGTTAAAGCCTGATTGATCCAGGACCTGCAATCCTCTATGTCTGGAGGACGTGTTGCATCCCAGTGTCCAACTGTGTTCTGGCTTCCACAATATTAGCCCAGTGTGAAGGCATCAGTGAGATGGACCATCCCTGGCAACATTCACTTCTCCACGTGTTTGTGGTTAGGCTGTCCTTCCCACTAAATGCACTGGGGAGGGCACAGGTAATGTTTTGGTATGCGCGCTTGTGTATAAGGCACACCGGGACAAATAGGGGCGGCTGGGGACCGTTTATGGACACCCGGCCACCCCCAGGCGGCTGGGGACCGTGTGTGGGCACCCGGCCACGGGGCGGATGGGGACCAAGTGCGGACACCCGGCCTGCCGGGCGGCTGGGGACTATGGATACCAGGCCGCCGACGTAGCCATGACGTGGTGGCCAGATTCCGCCTCCACATGCCTAAAAGGCCCCATTTCAAGTGAAAGCAAGCAGTATAGTATTGCAGCCTGTGGGTGGGTGGGTGGTTGGCTGCATATTTGCGCTTGCATTGCAAGGAGTGGGGGAGGTACAATTGAACACTGCCCTGGGACAAGGACTTGCATGAGGATAGTTGCAAGTCTGCATCTTCTGATGGGGCAAGGATCACTTCTGATGGGCACACTTTTAGGCAGTGACCTGGGTGTCAGAGATGCTTCCAGGGATCTTCCCCATGCTGTTCCCATGTCTTTTCAGCACTGTATGCATGTGTCACACAGCACATGGCCAGATAAGGTTGTAAAATGTTAAAATGACATTTCCCGGTGAATGCATTTGTCACGGTTGAAAGTAATACAAAAGTGCAAAAACGCATAAAAAATGCTACTTGTGAACATAGCCCAAGGTGTGGAGAAGTATTTTTGTTTTTAGTTATTTTTTTTACCTTATACACAAGTCTTTACCCTGGAAAGGATGCTCCTTAACATATTTCACAGGAAAACAGTTTCAGTTTCGTTTCGGAGCGTTTTATTGTGAGCCCTTAAAAGTGGCTTAATACCTCTGACCATGTTGTTGACAGCAGTGACCTGGGGGTCAGAAATGCTTCCTGCGGCGATCCCCATGCTGTCGCTATATCATTTGAACACTGTCACTATCGTTTTGGGCACTTTTTAGGCTTTCTACAGACTGCCGGGGGTGCCGCCGCAAAAATGCTCGGGTCTCCCATAGACTAACATTGGGCTCGTTGCTCGGGTCGAGCACCCAAGTATCACGGTGAGCTCGGGCTGAGCTTTAAGCACCCGAGCATTTTAGTGCTCGATCAACACTGCTCATCACTAAACGCAGATATCCTAGATGGATACTCCCTAGACACAAATAATTGAAAATAAAAACCGTAATAAAAATGAAAGGTATGATAATTAACATTTGACATTTGTGACAAATTATAGCCCACAATTTTCAAAAAATATTATTATTATTTATTATTATATCTCCATTTATTCCATGGCGCTTTACATGTGAGAAAGGGGTATACATAGCAAAAACAATTACATTAATCTTGAACAAAACGTGACGGCGACTGGAACAGGGGAGCGAGGATCCTGCCCGCGAAGGCTCACAGTCTACAAGGAATGGGGGAGGATACAGTAGGTGAGGGTAGGGCTGGATGTACAGCGGTATGGTGGAGCGGTGGTTACTGCAGGTTGTACGCTTGTCGGAAGAGGTGGGTCTTCAGGTTCCTTTTGAAGGTTTCCATGGTAGGAGAGAGTCTGATATGTTTGGGTAGAGTGTTTCAAAGTAGGGGGGTGCACGGGAGAAATCTTGTATGCGATTGTGGGAAGAGGAGATAAGAGGGGAGTAGAGAAGGAGATCTTGTGAGGATCGGACGTTCCGTGCAGGTATGTACCGGGAGACTAGATCAGAGATATATGGAGGAGACAGGTTGTGAATGGCTTTGTATGCCATGGTTAGGGTTTTGAACTGGAGTCTATGGGTAATTGGGAGCCAGTGAAGAGACTGACAGAGAGGAGAGGCCTGGGAACAGCGGGAGGACAGGTGGATTAGTCGGACAGCGGAGTTTAGGATAGATTTGAGGGGTGCAAGAGTGTTGGAAGGGAGGCCACAGAGCAGGAGGTTGCAGTAGTCGAGGCGGGAGATCATGAGGGCATGAACTGTAGTTTTTGCAGATTCATGGTTGAGGAATGTGCGGATCCGGGAGATATTTTTAAGTAGGAGTCAGCAAGAAGTGGAAAGGGCTTGGAGACTGGGGAGAGTGGACAGCCATTGACGTTGATAGATAGGTCAGTTGGGGGGGTTGAGTGAGATGGCGGAAAGATGATGAATTCTGTTTTATCCATGTTAAGTTTTAGAAATCTAGCAGAGAAGAAGGATGAAATAGCCGACAGACATAGTGGAATTTTGGTTAGTAAGGAGGAGATATCAGGTCCAGAGAGGTAGATCTGTTTGTAGTCGGTATAGAGGTGATACTGAAAGCCATGAGACTCTATGAGCTGTCCCATGCCTAAGGTGTAGATGGAGAAGAGCAGGGGTCCTAGAACTGAACCTTGGGGAACACCGACAGATAGGGGGAAAGATGAGGAGGTGATGTGTGAGTGGGAGACACAGAATGTCCGGTCTGTTAGGTATGAGGAGATCCAGGATAGGGCCAAGTCTGTAATGCTTAGAGATGAGAGAGTCTGTAGTAAGAGGGAATGGTCCACTGTGTCGAAGGCAGATAACAGGTCCAGGAGGAGGAGGACAGCGTTGTGTCACTTGGATTTGGCAGTTAGGTCGTTGGTGATTTTAGTCAGTGCAGTTTCAGTGGAATGGTGCGGTCGGAAACCAGATTGTAGGCGGTCGAAGAGGGAGCAGAAGGAGAGGTGGGAGGACAGTTCAGTATGGACGTGTTGTTGTTTTGAGGCACAGGTGAGAAGTGATATGGGGCGATAGCTAGTCAGAGAGGAAGGGTCAAGAGAGGGCTTTTTGAGGATGGGTGTGATGGAGGCATGTTTGAAGCATGAGGGGAAGACGCCAGTTGTTAGTGACAGGTTGAAAAGGTGGGTTAAAGTTGGTTGGGATAAAGATAGTGGTAAGGTTTGGGATGAGGTGGGACGGGATTGGGTCAAGTTTACAGGTGGTGAAATACGATTTGGAGAGTAAAGAAGAAAGTTGATCTTCCGTAATGGTATAGAAGGTGGTTTTAGAGGAGGAGGGTTGAGTGGATATGAGGAGGGGCTGTGGGGACGTTGGGCAAACGCTTTGTCTGATGGTGTGAATCTTCTGCTTGAAGAATGAGGCAAAGTCTTCGGCTGAAATAAGAGGAGAGGGAAGAGGCACTGGGGTATGCAGAAGAGAATTGAAGGTGTTGAATAGCTGTTTGGGGTTGTGAGACAGGGAGGATATGAGAGATGAGTAGTATGTTTGTTTTGCAGCAGTGAGTGTGGACTTGAAGGTAGTGAGGGACTGTTTGAATGCAGTGTAGTGCTCATTGGTGTGGGACCTTTTCCATCTATGCTCAGCGACCCTGGAGTCCCGTTGCAGTTCTTTAGTTAGGCTAGTGTGCCATTGTTGCCTGTTGATTGTGCGAGCTTTGGTATGTGTGAGGGGGCAACCGAATTGAGAGCTGCAGCTGTTGTGGTGTTGTATAAAGTGGCAGCAACGTCTGCATCATGTAAGGAACTATTGTCTGTAAGAGGGAGAAGGGATTCAGAGAGTGAGTGTATGTCAAGGTGTTTAAGATTTCTGCAAGGGTGTTCAAGTTTGTGGAGTGGGGATTGATGACCTGGAGAGGAGAGGGTAGAGAATGTAAGTAGGTTGTGGTCAGAAAGAGGGAGGGGTGAGTTAGAGAGGTTAGACAGGGAGCAGAGTGAAGGTGAGATCCAGAGTGTGGCCATGTTTGTGGGTGGCTACAGAAGACCACTGAGTAAGGTCGAAGAAGGAAGTGAGGGATAAAAGCTTAGAGGCAGCTTGGAGGGAAGTATCAATGGGGACGTTGAAGTCACCCATGAGGATAGTGGGGATGTCAGTGGAAAGGAAATGAAGTAGCCAGGTGGTGAAGTGGTCAAAGAAGGTGGTGGCTGACCCTGGGGGACGGTAAATGACAACCAATTGGAGGTTGGAGGGGGAGTAGATGCACACACAGTGCACCTCAAAAGAGGAGAGAGTAACGGAGGCCAGCAGTGGGATTTTGGTGAAGGAGCAGTTATCTGATAGGAGGAAACCTACTCCTCCACCATGCTTGCCAGTGGGGCAGGGGGTGTGGTGAGAAAGGTGAAATACACCGTACGAAAGTGCAGCAGGAGAGGCCGTGTTGGAGGGGGTGAGCCAGGTTTCAGTGATGCCAAAGAAGGAAAGCTTGGCAGTGATGAAGAGATTGTGAATGTAGGAAAGTTTGTTGCAGACGGAGTGAGCGTGCCATAGAGCTCTTATTAGAGGGATTGCGGAAGCGGGGGCTGGGTGGATGGGTATAAGGTTGGAAGGGTTGCGAGAGTTTGTGATAGATCGTAGGTAGGAGGTGGAAGTGACTGTGGGGATGTGCTAAGGAGGACCAGGATTTGGGGAGATATCGCCAAATTAAAACTATTATAAACACATACCTAGCCTTACTTCACCAGGATGAGAATTTCAGAAGGGTCCTAAATAATGGAATAAGGTTTTCAGCTAAAAAAGTTCCTACACTGGGAAATCTTCTTTCCCCGAGCGTATATTTGAATAAACCAGACTATACGGTAGAGACCTGGCTACATACAACCGGCTTCTATAAGTGCAGTCATAATGTCTGTGTATGCTGCACACACATAGATAATACAAAATCTTTTTTCTCTTCAAATACAAACAAAAATTATAATAGAAAAAGCTTCATAAACTGTAACTCTACATATGTACTGTATCTTTTAACATGTAGGATATGTAACATCCAATACGTGGGCTGCACTACCAACTCACTAAAAACCCGAGTCAGACGGCACCTGTCGGATGCCAATAATAAAATGACAATTAAATGTTCAGCTGCCTCCAAACATTTTAGTACAATACATGGAAGAGATACTTCCAGTTGCAAAGTCATCAGTATTGAAAAGGTTAAGAGACAATACAGAGGAGGAGATCACCGGAGGAAACTCCTGAATAGGGAAGCCTGGTGGATGTACAAGCTTGACACCAGATTCCCAAAAGGAATGAACCTCAAACATGATTTGATCTACCATTATGATTAATTACTACCTTCTCATTGTTTTTCTGTTTTTAATCATTTGTTTCTTGTAGTTTTTAACTTGTTCCTCATTGGATATTATGGGTCATGTGCTCTTAGAGGAAGTGACATAAAACGCTGACCCAACAGGTTACACGGACATGCAATGATTAAGAATTAATATCCAAAACCATTTTGCCGTTACAATTATTCCTCTATGCTTGTTATGGTTGCGATTTGTTTAACTGCCTAGCCCTTTGGATTTTATAAGGATTAATAAAGTGATTTTTTATTGGAAACAGCTACGCTGGATATTCCTCATACCAGGACAAAGTAACAAGAATTTGTTAAATGTAAAGTAAATGATGCATGATTTTCTAATTATTTTTAAAATATAAATCTGAAAACTGTGACGTATGTTTGCATTTTCCTCCCTGTAGTCTGATACCCCTTAATAAACTCCTGAGTGACCAATTGCCTTAAGAAGTCACATAATTAATAAACTGAATCCATCTGGGTGTAATTTATTGTCAGAATAACTACAACTGTTCTGTGAAGGCCTTGGAGGTTTATTTGAGAACATTAAGGATCAAACAGCATCATGAAAAACAAACAAAAAACTAGACAGGCTAGAGATAAAGAAGAATAAAGCAGGGTTAGGTTATAAAAAAATAACCCAAGCTCTGAACATCTCACAGAGCACTGCTCAATCCATCATCCAAAAATGGAAGGAGTATAGCACAACTGCAAACCTACCAAGACATGACTGTCTACATAAACTGGCATCTCAAGCAAAGAGAGAACTAATTAGAGAAGCGGCTAAGTGACCCATGGTTACTTTGGAGGAGCTGCAGAGATCCACAGCTCAGGTAGAAGAATCTGTCCACAGGACAACTATTAAAGGGAATGTGTCACCCCCTTGGCAATATCAGACATCTACTATGGGCATACAGGTGATAGAAAAGTAAATCTATACTTACCTGTATGGCCCAAAGCAGAGGTTTGATTGCAGAGAAATCTGGTTTTATAAAGTCTGTTTTCCAGAGGGGGACACCAAGCAAACTCCTCCTTACTATTCCCCTAAATCTGCCCAATTTGGCTGCGTACTGTGCAGCAGCCTTGTATTGCGCAAGCGACGGTGAGTCACTGAGACTTCCTCATTGCTGGCAGTACGCAGCCAAACGGGGCCAGAGGGAAACAAAGCATGCGCGGGAGGGATGGCAGAGCAGGGCACATCACAGGGCCTGTTACAGGGCCCTGTGACATGCAGGGGAGGGGGGAATATGGTAATTTAGCACAGAGGCGGCGATTTAAGGGAATAGTAAACAGATAGAAGGGGTTTGCTTGGCGCTAAGCCTCTGGAAAACAGACTTTATAAAACCAGATTTCTCTGCAATCAGACCTCTGCTACGGGCCATACAGGTAAATATAGATTTACTTTTCATAAAATAATGCAAGGAGCAGTGGCGCTGGTAGGTGGTCAGTAAGGGCTTGCAGCAAGTCTGGAACAAGAGCCACTACTTGTCCAAGGTATCATGAAATGGTACCGAAAAGTGTTTAAAATACAGTAGATTCGCGCTTCCCTTTAGACCAAAATGTGATGGGGTACTACGTAAATGATAACAAATGTGGTAGATAAGGAGGTATGTGGGTGTAGATATGAGGATAAAAAAATATATACATGGATGACTAAAAAAAATATAAAAAGGAATATATAAACAATGGTATGGAAAATAAGTAGAAAAAAGGACCAGCAGTAATGTATGAGTGTAAAATCCCAAAAGGGGAGTAAACGGACAATGACAAATATCTGTAGAAAAAATGTTTATTATTATAAATCTAATAAAAGAAGAGGGGGTAAATAGATAAAAACAAGAGAGGTATTGGGCGCAATAAAAATAAGGTTAAAATGGAATATGAACAATGGGAGGACTCCAAGGTTCCTAGTGGGGTCCGCTGTATGGATAAGTGAAGATGCTTCAGGTAGGGGTTCTGCTGCAAAAGTAGAGAAAAGAGGAATGAGTGGTGTATGTGGGATGTAAATAGTGTGAACTAGGATTAGTGATAGTTACCTGTGGGTAGAGTGGGGTGGAATGGATACTCAGGTGCCGAGGACGTCCTGATAGACGCAGTGGAATCAGCTGATTGATGGCTTAAGAGAAAAGATGGTGATTCTGTGGGGAATAGAGGGAGGGGTGAGTAATACTATAATGGAAGTAGTAGTAGAAGTGAAGAAAAAAAGAAAGAAAAACAGCAGTTACCTGATATAAGATGTAATCTGGGATGTGCTCATGGGTGGCGGGTGGTACGCATATGTAGCAGGAGGCTGATGGAGACCAGTGGATGTATGTAGAGACTGAATAAAGTCCTGGATGAAAGGGTTAATGGTATAGTGGATGGTCGAAGCAGGTCATTAAAAAAGAAATAGCTAGAAGGTACCTGAGTACAGGAGCAGTCTCTATGGGTCCCAGGGTGTGGTAATTCCAGTTAGCCAAAGGGTGGTGAAAGAGGTCTGTGCATCTGCAGTGGTGAGTAGGTCTGTATAGTCAATAGGAGAAGGATAATGGGTAATCCTACTGGAGGAAAAAGGGCATAAAATTAGAAGGTGCTGTGGAGGTTAATAGAGATAAAAAAGTACTGATAACAGCTGTTTACAGCATAGCTGGAAAGTATATAGAACTGTGATAGAAGGTTTCTAATAGCTGGTCACTGCTGGTACATGGGGAGGTGTAGAGATTTACTTTTCTATCACCTGTATGCCCATAGTAGAGGTCTGTATATAAACCAAAGGGAAGACATTTTAAAATTATATATTTATTAAGGTATAAAGTTAAAAACATACCAAACAATTGTGCAAAAAAAAACAAAAAAAAACCCGACCCACAGACTAACAGACTAAACGTTGTACACTAATTAACAATCAAACAGAAAAAACCCAAATCAATAACCTAGGTTATAATCATGGTTCAGCCTCCCATCTTCTGTTAGTAGTCATATTGTCTGAGGTCAGCCTATACTCTCCTAGGTATACCTAAAGAAGTAGTATATTGGTTAAATGATTTTCAGTATGACATATATCTATAACCATCCACTCAAAGGAAAATGCCTAGTACCCAATTTCAACTATAAGATCGGACGTTCCGTGCAGGTATGTACCGGGAGACTAGATCAGAGATATATGGAGGAGACAGGTTGTGAATGGCTTTGTATGCCATGGTTAGGGTTTTGAACTGGAGTCTATGGGTAATTGGGAGCCAGTGAAGAGACTGACAGAGAGGAGAGGCCTGGGAACAGCGGGAGGACAGGTGGATTAGTCGGACAGCGGAGTTTAGGATAGATTTGAGGGGTGCAAGAGTGTTGGAAGGGAGGCCACAGAGCAGGAGGTTGCAGTAGTCGAGGCGGGAGATCATGAGGGCATGAACTGTAGTTTTTGCAGATTCATGGTTGAGGAATGTGCGGATCCGGGAGATATTTTTAAGTAGGAGTCAGCAAGAAGTGGAAAGGGCTTGGAGACTGGGGAGAGTGGACAGCCATTGACGTTGATAGATAGGTCAGTTGGGGGGGTTGAGTGAGATGGCGGAAAGATGATGAATTCTGTTTGATCCATGTTAAGTTTTAGAAATCTAGCAGAGAAGAAGGATGAAATAGCCGACAGACATAGTGGAATTTTGGTTAGTAAGGAGGAGATATCAGGTCCAGAGAGGTAGATCTGTTTGTCGTCGGTATAGAGGTGATACTGAAAGCCATGAGACTCTATGAGCTGTCCCATGCCTAAGGTGTAGATGGAGAAGAGCAGGGGTCCTAGAACTGAACCTTGGGGAACACCGACAGATAGGGGGAAAGATGAGGAGGTGATGTGTGAGTGGGAGACACAGAATGTCCGGTCTGTTAGGTATGAGGAGATCCAGGATAGGGCCAAGTCTGTAATGCTTAGAGATGAGAGAGTCTGTAGTAAGAGGGAATGGTCCACTGTGTCGAAGGCAGATAACAGGTCCAGGAGGAGGAGGACAGCGTTGTGTCACTTGGATTTGGCAGTTAGGTCGTTGGTGATTTTAGTCAGTGCAGTTTCAGTGGAATGGTGCGGTCGGAAACCAGATTGTAGGCGGTCGAAGAGGGAGCAGAAGGAGAGGTGGGAGGACAGTTCAGTATGGACGTGTTGTTGTTTTGAGGCACAGGTGAGAAGTGATATGGGGCGATAGCTAGTCAGAGAGGAAGGGTCAAGAGAGGGCTTTTTGAGGATGGGTGTGATGGAGGCATGTTTGAAGCATGAGGGGAAGACGCCAGTTGTTAGTGACAGGTTGAAAAGGTGGGTTAAAGTTGGTTGGGATAAAGATAGTGGTAAGGTTTGGGATGAGGTGGGACGGGATTGGGTCAAGTTTACAGGTGGTGAAATACGATTTGGAGAGTAAAGAAGAAAGTTGATCTTCCGTAATGGTATAGAAGGTGGTTTTAGAGGAGGAGGGTTGAGTGGATATGAGGAGGGGCTGTGGGGACGTTGGGCAAACGCTTTGTCTGATGGTGTGAATCTTCTGCTTGAAGAATGAGGCAAAGTCTTCGGCTGAAATAAGAGGAGAGGGAAGAGGCACTGGGGTATGCAGAAGAGAATTGAAGGTGTTGAATAGCTGTTTGGGGTTGTGAGACAGGGAGGATATGAGAGATGAGTAGTATGTTTGTTTTGCTGCAGTGAGTGTGGACTTGAAGGTAGTGAGGGACTGTTTGAATGCAGTGTAGTGCTCATTGGTGTGGGACCTTTTCCATCTATGCTCAGCGACCCTGGAGTCCCGTTGCAGTTCTTTAGTTAGGCTAGTGTGCCATTGTTGCCTGTTGATTGTGCGAGCTTTGGTATGTGTGAGGGGGCAACCGAATTGAGAGCTGCAGCTGTTGTGGTGTTGTATAAAGTGGCAGCAACGTCTGCATCATGTAAGGAACTATTGTCTGTAAGAGGGAGAAGGGATTCAGAGAGTGAGTGTATGTCAAGGTGTTTAAGATTTCTGCAAGGGTGTTCAAGTTTGTGGAGTGGGGATTGATGACCTGGAGAGGAGAGGGTAGAGAATGTAAGTAGGTTGTGGTCAGAAAGAGGGAGGGGTGAGTTAGAGAGGTTAGACAGGGAGCAGAGTGAAGGTGAGATCCAGAGTGTGGCCATGTTTGTGGGTGGCTACAGAAGACCACTGAGTAAGGTCGAAGAAGGAAGTGAGGGATAAAAGCTTAGAGGCAGCTTGGAGGGAAGTATCAATGGGGACGTTGAAGTCACCCATGAGGATAGTGGGGATGTCAGTGGAAAGGAAATGAAGTAGCCAGGTGGTGAAGTGGTCAAAGAAGGTGGTGGCTGACCCTGGGGGACGGTAAATGACAACCAATTGGAGGTTGGAGGGGGAGTAGATGCACACACAGTGCACCTCAAAAGAGGAGAGAGTAACGGAGGCCAGCAGTGGGATTTGGGTGAAGGAGCAGTTATCTGATAGGAGGAAACCTACTCCTCCACCATGCTTGCCAGTGGGGCAGGGGGTGTGGTGAGAAAGGTGAAATACACCGTACGAAAGTGCAGCAGGAGAGGCCGTGTTGGAGGGGGTGAGCCAGGTTTCAGTGATGCCAAAGAAGGAAAGCTTGGCAGTGATGAAGAGATTGTGAATGTAGGAAAGTTTGTTGCAGACGGAGTGAGCGTGCCATAGAGCTCTTATTAGAGGGATTGCGGAAGCGGGGGCTGGGTGGATGGGTATAAGGTTGGAAGGGTTGCGAGAGTTTGTGATAGATCGTAGGTAGGAGGTGGAAGTGACTGTGGGGATGTGCTAAGGAGGACCAGGATTTGGGGAGATATCGCCAAATTAAAACTATTATAAACACATACCTAGCCTTACTTCACCAGGATGAGAATTTCAGAAGGGTCCTAAATAATGGAATAAGGTTTTCAGCTAAAAAAGTTCCTACACTGGGAAATCTTCT
The DNA here is from genome assembly GCF_046119375.1 of Phyllobates terribilis. Taxonomy (NCBI): domain Eukaryota; kingdom Metazoa; phylum Chordata; class Amphibia; order Anura; family Dendrobatidae; genus Phyllobates; species Phyllobates terribilis. The sequence goes on from NW_027362761.1 coordinate 292,841,041, forward strand.
TTCCCCGAGCGTATATTTGAATAAACCAGACTATACGGTAGAGACCTGGCTACATACAACCGGCTTCTATAAGTGCAGTCATAATGTCTGTGTATGCTGCACACACATAGATAATACAAAATCTTTTTTCTCTTCAAATACAAACAAAAATTATAATAGAAAAAGCTTCATAAACTGTAACTCTACATATGTACTGTATCTTTTAACATGTAGGATATGTAACATCCAATACGTGGGCTGCACTACCAACTCACTAAAAACCCGAGTCAGACGGCACCTGTCGGATGCCAATAATAAAATGACAATTAAATGTTCAGCTGCCTCCAAACATTTTAGTACAATACATGGAAGAGATACTTCCAGTTGCAAAGTCATCAGTATTGAAAAGGTTAAGAGACAATACAGAGGAGGAGATCACTGGAGGAAACTCCTGAATAGGGAAGCCTGGTGGATGTACAAGCTTGACACCAGATTCCCAAAAGGAATGAACCTCAAACATGATTTGATCTACCATTATGATTAATTACTACCTTCTCATTGTTTTTCTGTTTTTAATCATTTGTTTCTTGTAGTTTTTAACTTGTTCCTCATTGGATATTATGGGTCATGTGCTCTTAGAGGAAGTGACATAAAACGCTGACCCAACAGGTTACACGGACATGCAATGATTAAGAATTAATACCCAAAACCATTTTGCCATTACAATTATTCCCCTATGCTTGTTATGGTTGCGATTTGTTTAACTGCCTAGCCCTTTGGATTTTATAAGGATTAATAAAGTGATTTTTTATTGGAAACAGCTACGCTGGATATTCCTCATACCAGGACAAAGTAACAAGAATTTGTTAAATGTAAAGTAAATGATGCATGATTTTCTAATTATTTTTAAAATATAAATCTGAAAACTGTGACGTATGTTTGCATTTTCCTCCCTGTAGTCTGATACCCCTTAATAAACTCCTGAGTGACCAATTGCCTTAAGAAGTCACATAATTAATAAACTGAATCCAGCTGGGTGTAATTTATTGTCAGAATAACTACAACTGTTCTGTGAAGGCCTTGGAGGTTTATTTGAGAACATTAAGGATCAAACAGCATCATGAAAAACAAACAAAAAACTAGACAGGCTAGAGATAAAGAAGAATAAAGCAGGGTTAGGTTATAAAAAAATAACCCAAGCTCTGAACATCTCACAGAGCACTGCTCAATCCATCATCCAAAAATGGAAGGAGTATAGCACAACTGCAAACCTACCAAGACATGACTGTCTACATAAACTGGCATCTCAAGCAAAGAGAGAACTAATTAGAGAAGCGGCTAAGAGACCCATGGTTACTTTGGAGGAGCTGCAGAGATCCACATCTCAGGTAGAAGAATCTGTCCACAGGACAACTATTAAAGGGAATGTGTCACCCCCTTGGCATTATCAGACATCTACTATGGGCATACAGGTGATAGAAAAGTAAATCTATACTTACCTGTATGGCCCAAAGCAGAGGTTTGATTGCAGAGAAATCTGGTTTTATAAAGTCTGTTTTCCAGAGGGGGACACCAAGCAAACTCCTCCTTACTATTCCCCTAAATCTGCCCAATTTGGCTGCGTACTGTGCAGCAGCCTTGTATTGCGCAAGCGACGGTGAGTCACTGAGACTTCCTCATTGCTGGCAGTACGCAGCCAAACGGGGCCAGAGGGAAACAAAGCATGCGCGGGAGGGATGGCAGAGCAGGGCACATCACAGGGCCTGTTACAGGGCCCTGTGACATGCAGGGGAGGGGGGAATATGGTAATTTAGCACAGAGGCGGCGATTTAAGGGAATAGTAAACAGATAGAAGGGGTTTGCTTGGCGCTAAGCCTCTGGAAAACAGACTTTATAAAACCAGATTTCTCTGCAATCAGACCTCTGCTACGGGCCATACAGGTAAATATAGATTTACTTTTCATAAAATAATGCAAGGAGCAGTGGCGCTGGTAGGTGGTCAGTAAGGGCTTGCAGCAAGTCTGGAACAAGAGCCACTACTTGTCCAAGGTATCATGAAATGGTACCGAAAAGTGTTTAAAATACAGTAGATTCGCGCTTCCCTTTAGACCAAAATGTGATGGGGTACTACGTAAATGATAACAAATGTGGTAGATAAGGAGGTATGTGGGTGTAGATATGAGGATAAAAAAATATATACATGGATGACTAAAAAAAATATAAAAAGGAATATATAAACAATGGTATGGAAAATAAGTAGAAAAAAGGACCAGCAGTAATGTATGAGTGTAAAATCCCAAAAGGGGAGTAAACGGACAATGACAAATATCTGTAGAAAAAATGTTTATTATTATAAATCTAATAAAAGAAGAGGGGGTAAATAGATAAAAACAAGAGAGGTATTGGGCGCAATAAAAATAAGGTTAAAATGGAATATGAACAATGGGAGGACTCCAAGGTTCCTAGTGGGGTCCGCTGTATGGATAAGTGAAGATGCTTCAGGTAGGGGTTCTGCTGCAAAAGTAGAGAAAAGAGGAATGAGTGGTGTATGTGGGATGTAAATAGTGTGAACTAGGATTAGTGATAGTTACCTGTGGGTAGAGTGGGGTGGAATGGATACTCAGGTGCCGAGGACGTCCTGATAGACGCAGTGGAATCAGCTGATTGATGGCTTAAGAGAAAAGATGGTGATTCTGTGGGGAATAGAGGGAGGGGTGAGTAATACTATAATGGAAGTAGTAGTAGAAGTGAAGAAAAAAAGAAAGAAAAACAGCAGTTACCTGATATAAGATGTAATCTGGGATGTGCTCATGGGTGGCGGGTGGTACGCATATGTAGCAGGAGGCTGATGGAGACCAGTGGATGTATGTAGAGACTGAATAAAGTCCTGGATGAAAGGGTTAATGGTATAGTGGATGGTCGAAGCAGGTCATTAAAAAAGAAATAGCTAGAAGGTACCTGAGTACAGGAGCAGTCTCTATGGGTCCCAGGGTGTGGTAATTCCAGTTAGCCAAAGGGTGGTGAAAGAGGTCTGTGCATCTGCAGTGGTGAGTAGGTCTGTATAGTCAATAGGAGAAGGATAATGGGTAATCCTACTGGAGGAAAAAGGGCATAAAATTAGAAGGTGCTGTGGAGGTTAATAGAGATAAAAAAGTACTGATAACAGCTGTTTACAGCATAGCTGGAAAGTATATAGAACTGTGATAGAAGGTTTCTAATAGCTGGTCACTGCTGGTACATGGGGAGGTGTAGAGATTTACTTTTCTATCACCTGTATGCCCATAGTAGAGGTCTGTATATAAACCAAAGGGAAGACATTTTAAAATTATATATTTATTAAGGTATAAAGTTAAAAACATACCAAACAATTGTGCAAAAAAAAACAAAAAAAAACCCGACCCACAGACTAACAGACTAAACGTTGTACACTAATTAACAATCAAACAGAAAAAACCCAAATCAATAACCTAGGTTATAATCATGGTTCAGCCTCCCATCTTCTGTTAGTAGTCATATTGTCTGAGGTCAGCCTATACTCTCCTAGGTATACCTAAAGAAGTAGTATATTGGTTAAATGATTTTCAGTATGACATATATCTATAACCATCCACTCAAAGGAAAATGCCTAGTACCCAATTTCAACTATAACCATCCATTCAGATGAAAACATGCTAATGCCCGAAAAATGCTTAATGCCTGACGCGTTTTGCTGCCAACTGTCGTAGTGGCTCTTCAGGGGCAACACAAGTTAACAAGCTAATATATGGTTATGTATAGCACATTACAGATAACAGTTTATGCTTCCTCCACTGATAAATCAACATATAAATCTTCTTCCAGTGTCTCTCTTGCTGCAGCTTTTATTTAGAGATCCATCTAGTGTTCCCCATGACCTATAGAGGTTGCTATTCCATCATCAATTATAAACACTCATCAGATCAGAGCCAATACTCCTTTTGATGATATAGGCCTGAGTCTGTCCCACTCCATCCAGGACCCCTCAGGATTGATTTCTCTCCTCATTTATATTTTATTCCAGGGTATTTTTACACAAGAACTAACAATCAAGATTTTATCTCTTAGTTATGATTTCCTTTATAACTCAGAGACAGCGCTCCTTTCCAGTAAAACTCTAGATTCTTAATAAATGATAATTCCACACTTAAGGTTTCAGATCCCTTAACCTGGAGACAATGTTCCTGGTTCCTATCAGCAGCTCGAGCGTTTAGTCTGTTAGTCTGTGGGTCGGGTTGTTTTGGTTTTTTTTGCACAATTGTTTGGTATGTTTTTAACTTTATACCTTAATAAATGTCTAATTTTAAAATGTCTTCCCTTTAGTTTATATACTGTGATTGGATAAGATTAATATCATTTATTGTTGTAAGCACCATAGTAGAGGTCTGATATCGCCCAGGGGGGTGACACATTCCCTTTAATGGTATACGCCACAAATATGGCCTTTATGGAAGAGTGGCAAGAAGAAAGCCATTTTTAAAGCAAGCCATAAGAAGTCCCGTTTGCAGTTTGCAAAAAGCCATGTAGAAGACACAGCTAGCATGTGGAAGACGCTGCTCTGATCAGGTGAGACCAAAATAGGACTTTTTGGGCTAAATGCAAAACGTTATGTGTTATGGAAAAACTAACGCCGCACATCACCCTGAAAACACTATATCCACCATCAAACATGGTGGAAACTGGTCCAAGTAGATGGGAAGATGGATGGAGCTAAATATAGGGCAATCCTGGAAAACCTGTTAGAGGCTTTAAAATACTTGAGACTGGAGCTTAGCTTCAACTTCCAGCAGGACAACAACCCTAGATATACTGCCAAAGCTACAATGGAATGGTTTAGATCAAAGCATTATCATGTGTATGAATGACTTAGTCAAGATTCAGACCTATATCCCATTGATAATCTTTGGCAAGACTTGTAAATTGCTGCTCACAGACTCTCTCCATTCAATCTCACTGAGCTAAAGCTAGTTTGCTAAGAAGAATGGGCAAAAATTTCAGCCTCCAGATGTGCAAAGCTGCTAGAGACATTCCCCAAAAAACTTGCAGCAGTAATTGCAGCGTAAAGTGATCCTACAAAGTATTGACTCAAGGAGGCAGAATACAAATGCACGTCACAATTTTCAGATTTATATTTGAGAAAAATATTTAGAAAACCCTGTATCATTTCTTTTACACTTCACAAATACTTGCTACTTTTAGTTGGTATAAAATTCAAACAAAAAGCATTTAAGTTCAGCTTAAGTGTAACATGACAAAATGTGGAAAAGTTCATGGGGTATGAATACTTTTACAAATCACTGTAGAAAGATATATAGTCCCTCTCCTCCACACATAGAAAGTTCAGTTAAACCACCTCCCAAAAACTATTTAGAAAGTAGCACCTATCTTTTCACACAAAACATTAACAGTCCCTCACCTACATATAGCATGTAAATGACTAACAGTGGTGTTCTTACCAGAGTTCTGAGCTCCCTGAGGTGTCTTTATGCTGGCAGCAACAAAGGAGGGAGGATGTCCCAGCATGCTGTCGCTTAGACAGCACCAGTTATAGCTTGGGTTCCTCAGGCTCTTACTCGGAGGTGTGTAGAGGAGCAATGGTATGCATGCTGCCTCAGCATGGTCTGTCAGGCAAGCAAATTAAGACTATCCCAGCCACCTGCTGTGAGGAGTGGGCAGAGCTGGTTCCCCTCAAGACTTTGTAAGACAGGCAAGGAAATTAATAGGCTCATGTTTTGTAAGCTGACATTGGTATTAGCAGGAGAGGTGTTGGGCCCTTTGATACATGTTTCTGCTGGAGCCCTTGACAAGAACACCAGCTGAATTGCCCTCTGATGATGGCCCTGATAGTACACTTAATATATAAATTTAACAAGATGTTTTTGATATAATTTTTTTATTTAAGACACTTCTGTGTATTACATATGGAATGCCTTATAACAGACAGGTCTATGTAAAGGTTTTGTAGAAGTGGTGGTGTGTATCTTTATGGGATAATGACTGTACCTCTGTCACACTTAGGTCATGACATGTTCTGGTTAATCCACACAGAACTGGTCCTGCCTATCCACAGTGTGCTGAATTCCATGGCACTTTCATAGCTGATCATTGCAGGTACACTTCCTTCATCTAATACCTCATGTCCTCTGTAATTCCCTATTGACTTTGGAAATTGTTTTTCATGTTATGCCTTATAATTGTGGGCGTCACTAATTCACTCTTATGCTACTACTCTATTCCAACATAGAGCCTATACTCTGATATTACTGTATGCACATGTCAGGGCTACTTCCTATTACATGGAATATTCCCAGGTACTGATTGTAGAACACTAATATCAGCAGGTTATTCATTTTTGTATTATATTAAACTTATCCTTCCTGATTGGTGAGTTACTTGTTTATCATTATCATGCAGCTCTGTTATACACTACAGTGGTGGACAAAAGTATTGGCACCCCTGCAATTCTGTCAGATAATACTCAGTTTCTTCCTGAAAATGATTGCAATCACAAATTCTTTGGTATTATTATCTTCATTTAATTTGTCTTCAATGAAAAAACACAAAAAGAATTGTCCTAAAGCCAAATTGGATACAATTCCACACCAAACCTAAAAAAGGGGGTGGACAAAAGTATTGGCACTGTTTGAAAAATCATGTGATGCTTCTCTAATTCGTGTAATTAACAGCACCTGTAACTTACCTGTGGCACCTAACAGGTGTTGACAATAACTAAATCACACTTGCAGCCAGTTAACATGGATTAAAGTTGACTCAACCTTTGTCCTGTGTCCTTGTGTGTACCACATTGAGCATGGAGAAAAGAAAGAAGACCAAAGAACTGTCGGAGGACTTGAGAAACCAAATTGTGAGGAAGCATGACCAATCTCAAGGCTACAAGTCCATCTCCAAAGACCTGAATGTTCCTGTGTCTTCCGTGCGCAGTGTCATCAAGAAGTTTAAAGCCCATGGCACTGTGGCTAACCTCCCTAGATGTGGACGGAAAAGAAAAATTGATGAGAGATTTCAACGCAAGATTGTGCGGATGGTGGATAAAGAACCTCGACTAACATCCAAACAAGTTCAAGCTGCCCTGCAGTCCGAGGGTACAACAGTGTCAACCCGTACTATCCGTCGGCGTCTGAATGAAAATGGACTGTATGGTAGGATACCCAGGAAGACCCCACTTCTTACCCCGAGACATAAAAAAGCCAGGCTGGAGTTTGCCAAAACGTACCTGAGAAAGCCTAAAATGTTTTGGAAGAATGTTCTCTGGTCAGATGAGACAAAAGTAGAGCTTTTTGGGAAAAAGCATCAACATAGAGTGTACAGGAAAAAAAAGAGGCATTCAAAGAAAAGAACACGGTCCCTACAGTCAAACATGGTGGAGGTTCCCTGATGTTTTGGGGTTGCTTTGCTGCCTCTGGCACTGGGCTGCTTGACCGTGTGCATGGCATTATGAAGTCTGAAGACTACCAACAAATTTTGCAGCATAATGTAGGGCCCAGTGTGAGAAAGCTGGGTTTCCCTCAGAGGTCATGGGTCTTCCAGCAGGACAATGACCCAAAACACACTTCCAAAAGCACTATAAAATGGTTTGAGAGAAAGCACTGGAGACTTCTAAGGTGGCCAGCAATGAGTCCAGACCTGAATCCCATAGAACACCTGTGGAGAGATCTCAAAATTGCAGTTTGGAGAAGGCACCCTTCAAATATCAGGGACCTGGAGCAGTTTGCCAAAGAAGAATGGTCTACAATTCCAGCAGAGCATTGTAAGAAACTCATTGATGGTTACCAGAAGCGGTTGTTCGCAGTTATTTTGGCTAAAGGTTGTGCAACCAAGTATTAGGCTGAGAGTGCCAATACTTTTGTCTGGCCCATTTTTGGAGTTTTGTGTGAAATGATCAATGATTTGATTTTTGCTTCATTCTCTTTTGTGTTTTTTCCTTGTAAGCAAATTAAATGAAGATAATAATGCCAAAGAATTTGTGATTGCAATCATTTTCAGGAAGAAACTGAGTATTATCTGACAGAATTGCAGGGCTGCCAATACTTTTGGCCACTACTGTAGGTAATTAAGCTCAAATACATTGTTGTATCAATTTTCTGATATTTTACATACAATAATACTATTTATTCACTCATTCACTCTATTTGAGTAATTGATATGAATAGAATTGCATTGTAATTTTAGCTACATTCACTTTTCACTATGGAAGTATATTGCTTGACAAAGGCTCACTCGTTTCATGGTACAGCCCATGATTATATATACAATATATATATGGCAAAATTTCACTACCCATGACAAAATGTGGCAAATATTTGGCCCAGCAAAAGTTGAAAACGAACACATAAAGGGATAAAACAATGTCAAACACAGTTTTCTTCCTTATAGCTGACAACTGTTTGCTTATAGTTTACTAAAATCATCAGGAAAATGGCATCACAACAACCAGACAGAAGTTATCACACTTTTAAAAAAATATGCAAAATATGTATATATATATATATATATATATATATATATATATATATAGAAATGTTGTGATTATTATTATTATTATTATTAATATAAGTATGTTTAGTAGCATTTTGTCTTTAGGATAATGATTTTTACATTTCTTACATATTCTGGGATTTCTTTTGGAGACGCATTGCTTTATGTGACTCAGTGGTCTACACAAACTGAGATATTGAAAATAAAATTATTGAGAACACCAGAGTCAAAACAGGTTTAGGACTAGACCAGGCTGTTTAAAAGTGCGTATTACTTCTGACTGAATTGTTTTTCTTATCTAGCAGTTTGTTCTAAGAAGTCTAGCTTAGCCTTAAAACGAACCCAATAAGTCTTTCAGTTTGACTGGAAACTCCACATTTTTCCTTTTTAGAAACATGTCACAGACATTCCTCTGTTTCATTACTCTATGTTGCTTTTACTTTCCCTTGTATTAAACGGCAAACAAGGAAAGCAATATCACTACTCATGCCAGCACTTTCGGAGGCTTGCAAACCGGCCTCTATCTGGAATTGGGCCCAGACTGTCTGGACATTGCTCAGCAGCAGAAAGACCTATTGTTTAGCTTGGCAGGTAACTTATTTTTCCCAAAGCCAAAAAAGGCTGGTCCAAATTAGAGCCAGTGACCCTGGAAATGGGAGTAAGGCCTAGTCTAGCATCCCCCTCTTCCATTTTTCTTTGTGAATGTTAATCAGTAGACTATGTGATGTTTTTCTGTTTATATTATCAAACTTGGCTACTCTGGTGTTAAAAGTATGGAGATTATGAAAGCAGGAGACCATATTTCAGGTCCATGTTCTCTGCATAATGTCAGTGGCATTTATTTAATTCACAACCGGAAAAAAAAGAAAAGCACACTATATCAAACAATTCTATGTTTAGATGAGTTTTCTTGGAAATGGTGAAGATATCACGCTTACAAAAAAAGCTGCTGGCCTATTGACTAAATTTTAATCTTAGAAGTTGGATTGTACAAATCCTGTTGACTAAACAAAGGGCAAATATCAGTTACATAAAATTCTGATAGAATTAGTTCATGCAGCTAATCAAAATATGCAGATCAATTTGATAAATGATAGCAATTGCTAATTAAATGCAATTTATGTAGACATAAATATGTTTTTACATTTTTTTCACTTTGCAGCTTCTAAAGTATCTGTATAGTAATTACGTATCTTGTGCAAAACAACTACAATTTACTGTGGTCAAATGCCCAAACCAAAAATATGTGAAGGTGTCTAAACTAAAAAATGTTTTTCGGTCATAGACGTGATATATATATTTTTAGGACTAATATATAGTTATGTATCTATACAATTAAATACAGGTGCATCTCACTAAATTAGAAAAGCATCAAAAAGGTAATTTATTTCAGTTCTTCAATACAAAAAGTGAAACTCATATATTATATAGAGTTATTGCAGAGTGATCTATTTCAAGTGTTTATTTCTGTTAATGTTGATGATTATGGCTTACAGCCAATGAAAACACAAAAGTCATTATCTCAGTAAATAAAAATAATTAAAAAAAAACACCTGCAATGGCTTCCTAAGCATTTAAAAAGGTCCCTTAGTCTGTTTCAGTAGGCTCCACAATCATGGGGAACACTGCTGACTTGACAGATGTCCAGAAGGCAGTCATTGACATACTCCACAAGGTCCCAGAGATCCAATTTTCATTTGGAAATCAAGGTCCCAGAGTCTGGAGGAAAAGTGGAGAGGACACAATCCAAGCTGCTTGAGGTCTAGTGTGAAGTTTCCATAATCAGTGATGGTTTGGGGAGCCATGCCATCTGCTGGTGTAGGTCCACTGTGTTTTATCAAGACCAAAGTCAGCGCAGCCGTCTACCAGGAAATTTTAGAGCACTTCATGCTTCCCTCTGCTGACAAGCTTTTTGGAGATGGAAATCTCAGGACTTGGCACCTGTCCACACTGCCAAAAGTACCAATACCTGGTTTAAAAACAACAGTATCACTGTGCTTGGTTGGCCAGCAAACTCGCCTGACCTTAACCCCTTAGATAATCTATAGGGTATTGTCAAGAGGAAGATGAGAGACACCAGACCCAACAATGCAGATGAGCTGAATGCTGCTATCAAAGCAGCCTGGACTTCCATAACACCTCAGCTGTGCCACAGGCTGATCGCCTCTATGCCACGCGGCACTGATACAGTAATTCATGCAAAAGGAGCCCCGACCAAGTATTGAGGGCATTTACTGAACATACATTTCAGTAGGCCAACATTTCGGATTTTAAAAACATTTTTCAAGCTGTGGTTATAAAGTATTCTAATTTACTGAGATAATGACTTTTGTGTTTTCATTGGCTGTAAGCCATAATCATCAACATTAACAGAAATAAACACTTGAAATAGATCACTCTGTTTGTAATGACTCTATATAATATATGAGTTTCACTTTTTGTATTGAAGAACTGAAATAAATTAAGAACACCAGTGGTGATGATCAAGCGTGTTCTATTAACCCCTTTTTGCTCGCTAAGTATATTGGCCTGCTCGGCATTTCTTTTAATATAGCTGCACCTGCAAGTGTCACGGCTGTTTGACAGCTGTGACACATGCAGAGATTGCCACCCTACTCTAAAATTAAATAATTAAAAGCAATAGTGCATCTAAATAACATTGGGTACTTAGTAAGGTTTTAATATTATAGGTTAGGACCATCCCGAACTTGGGTACACCTTGACGTTGGTAGAATGCCGTCTATGCTTATTTAATAAAAAACTGTTTTTACTAAGTACCTAATGTTATTCATATGTACAATTGCTTTTACTTATTTACTTACAGCAGGGTATTTTATTTTTTTAATTTGTTTCTGTCTTGGGTTTTGTCTGTTTTTCGGCCAGTGTGAAAGTCCTTATACTTTGCCTGCATACCAAATGGCCTCCAGTTCATTTCTTTTGATTTAGCTTCTGCATTGAGTGTAGGTAAGGGTGTGACCACCCTTCATTTGAGCTATATATTACATTTAGGCCACGGCCCCACTATCAGTATTCGGTCAGTATTTTTTCTCAGGAGTGGGAGCCAAAACCAGGAGTGGGTGATAAATGCAGAATTGGTGATTTGTTTCTATTATACCTTTTCTCTGATTGTTCCTCACCTGGTTTTGGCTCCCACTCCTGAGAAAAAATACTGACCAAATACTGATAGTGGGGTCGTGACCGCTTCTCACTGGTTGTGTGTCAATGTTTGGGACCCAGTCCTGCTTAGCCCTTATTCACACAGGACGTCGCTATGATGCAGAATAAGGTTTTAATATTGGAGATAAGGACCATCCCGAACTTGGGTACACCTTGACACTGGTGCGATGTCTTCTACGCTTTGATCAAAAATGGTGTTTACTAAGTACCCATTGTTATTTATATTCATTATTGCTTTTAATTCTTTACTTACAACAGGGTATTTATTTATTTTACTTTTACATTATATAAAAAGTCTTCCATTTTACATAATGACTACAGCTACCAGACATAGTATTCACATATCCATAAGGAGCATCATGACTACCACAGATTGCACTACACCAGAACTGTGCTTGTCTCTTTCACATCTAAAACCATTCAAACACATTAGATCAAGCAGCATAGTCTATTAGGAAACCTTACACTGTTTTCTACCTCAATTAAGCACAGTTAGGTTACCTGCGATCATTTAGTTTTTTTTTTTTAAATTGACCAAACCTGATGAATTTAAATTTCAAGAGGTTTGATAATACCTAATTAAGGTCATTTATTTAATACAATGTGAATCATTGTGATTCTCTTTATTTAGATTTTTCATCGTGTGAGCCCTGAACTACTGTATATTTTGGTAAAACAATGCTTCAAATTATTTTAAAAATTGTTTTTAAAACTGGAGACTATCCTTCTAAATAGAAAGTAAGGTGTGTTTTAATTTTTATTATGTTCAAGTTTAAAGGGGATTTCCCACGAACAAAAGTTGTCTGTGTCCGAACGTGTACCGAACATACCACATCTCTTGGGCAGGGGAGGAAGCAAAAGACAATACAGACATTACAGCAGGGGATCGCAGAGGATTCATTTTGTGAGGTAAAATATTGTTTAAAAACAGGCAGTGAAATACTTTACCTCACAAAATGAATCCTCTGTGATCCCCTGCTGTAATGTCTGTATTGTCTTTTGCTTCCTCCCCTGCCCAGGAGATGTTCCGTACAGGAATTGGATGTTTCGCCCCCAGCAGTTCGCCCCCAGCAATTCGCCACCGGGTACATTTTGCCCCCGCACATTTCGTCCCCAGCATTTGGCCCCCAGGATGTTTTTCCCCCGCACATTTCACCCCCGCACATATCGCCCCCAGTTCGCCCCCGGATGTTTCGCCACCAGCAGTTCGCCCCTGGATGTTTGTACCCTGTTTTGCCCCCCGAATTTTGTGTTTGGATGTTTCGCCAGTTTGTCCTTGTGGTTCATAAATTCCCGTCCGTCATCAATCCACATGTCACCAAAGTACTGTACAGAGTGCTGCACTTTTGTGACATGTTAAATCAACTGTTTCCATCAGAGCATTTTGCCCGCAATTTTTACAAGACATTTTCCAAAACGTTTCTAAAATGCTTTTGTGTTACAAAAACATAACACGAGACAAATAAATGAATTAAAAAAATGTAGTGTGAATGAGGCCTGATTTATGTGGGGAATGTAAAAAAAATAAACGGATTCAAAAAATGTAGTGTGAATGAGGCCTGATTTATGTGGGGAATGTAAACCACTCTAAAATCTAAACATTTTGTGAACTTTTACCTGACCCAGCACTGACCTACTTTTTTGCAATTTTTTTTGCAGATGTAACAATTTGCATGTCAGGTGTCCTGCAAGTTGCATTAGACTAGCTTTTATTCCATCTTTACATCAGAATATAGCAGTGTCTAAAATCTCTACAAAGAGAGTGGTGTACGAGTACAAAAAAATCAGTCAGCTTTCACATCAATTCACTGTCTACAAGTATGAATTCAGTTCTATCCAAATGTGGGAAGAAGAAGCTGGTCTACGAGAATGCCCGGGGGCGAAACGTGCCAGGGTGAAATGTGCGGGGGCGAATCTTCCTGGGGGCGAAATGATAAGGGTGAAATGTGCGGGGGCGAAATGTACCTGGGGGCGAACTGCTGGGGGCAAATTGCTGGGGACAAATTGCTGGGGACGAACTGCTGGGGGCAAAACTTCCTTTAACCATAGTAAAGTGTAATCTACTGCACTTTCCAATACAGTTACATAAGTACATGCCAACCAGACAGAGGCTGAAAGAACACACTTTTAGCCTGCTTCTGGTGAATGGTTGGCCATGGTGATGTTACATCATACATCTGGAAAGCTTTCCAGACATATACTGTAGACTAGGTACATGGACATAGTGTGCACCTAGCCTAAGTGATGTATGAGCTATATACAGTAACCTCATACATTGCTTGCTGCCTCAGTACTGGAGTACATTCACTTCAATGGGAGATAAAACTCAGCACTCATCCAATAAGCAATGTGCAGGGCTGCTTTGCTCCGCCCGTACATTGCTTAGGTTTGGTTTCTGACAGAGCAGTTTTCATCTAATAGGTGGGACCCCCACCGATCTCATAATGAAGAAATATCCAGTGGAATCAATGATTAGCCTCAGAGAACCCCTTTAAGTGTGTTCTCCTCTATGCAGCAGTGACATACATTTTGATGTTACGTGTGGTTTGGGCATGCAGCAGGGCTCAGAAATGGGGGCCATTTGGTTTTCTGAGCATGGATTATATATTTGGAAGCCAATTAACTTTTCCAACTGCTCTGAACTACTAGAAACATGGGTAGCCTCTATTTTTCCGTTGATAGACGACAGATCTAAATCGGGGCTTGTTTTTTGTGGGATGAGATGACATTTTTATTGGTGCCATGTGGGGGGGTGCATAACATTTTTTATTCATTTATTATTCCAATTTTTGAGATACAGAATGAAAAAATAAAAAGCAATTATGGAATAGTCTTAAATTTTTGTGCCATTTTATGTTGTTCACTGTGCGGTAAATGTAATAAGACAATTTTATTCTTTGGGTCAGTACAATCACAGCGATGCCAGGGTTATTTAGTTAAAAGATCAGCACATCCAAAAACTAGATGAAATCTTCACATTTTATTCCATAAGTATCAAACAATTAATGCTTGTGATAGAAAAAACACTCTGATGCGTTTCTGGTGATTTGTGTGCCCTTAGTCATAGAGAATGGGTTATTCAGTATTTTTATAATTGGCTATTTTTGCACACTGAAACACTGTTTTTCAAAAAAATGATTGCATTGCCATATTCTGAGAGCTAGAACTTTTTTATTTTTCTGCTGAACTATCTGTGTAAGGGCTTGTTTTCTTTGGGATGAGTGAACTAAAAACAGAAATTCATAAATGGTTTAATTTTTTTTTTCATGACAAGGTGACGTTTTTATTGACACCAGATTTTTTGTAAGCGATTTTTATATCTCTTTTTTTTCTGTGTTTTGTGTGTCAGTATGATAAAAAAAAAGGATACATCTTTGGCACGTTTTTATTTATTTTTTTACAGCGTTCACCAAATGGGTTAATTAATATGACAGATAGATTAGTTCATTCTGTACGTGGCGATACCAAATGTGTGTACTTTTTTCCTTCATTTTTTTGTGAAAAAGTGAGTTTTTACTTGCAAAATCAAAACATTTTCCATTTTTTTGGTAAATTCACTTTTATATTTTCACATTTTTACAAACTTTATCAACCTTCCCTTGTATGATCGCTGATCTAATACTCTGCAATGCTTTTGCATTAGACGGTATTAGAGCAGTCAATCTGACACAGGCAGGAGGCATGTCAGGTTTTGCTCAAGGTAGGACCTTACAGGCAATTGTACCTGGGTGACGTCTTGGCTACTATTTGGCCTGAGGTCATCTTGGACACAATCAGCACAATGAGTTTTTAATTACTTTGTGGTGACTGGAGGAAAGAGGCAGCCCATCTCTCTACTTGGCAAATCGATTCCGCGTTCACTATTGACAGAGGCATCAAAGGGGCGCTGGCCCCTATCTTAGGCATTATTGCATGGTATCAGCTATGATGTACAGCTGACACCTGCTGATGATATGTCCGGCTCTGCTAGTGAGCTGGCTCAATCTTCACGTCGTTCTTGTATGGTAGTCTACGGGAACACACGTCCTGCAGCGCCATACATGTACTGTGCATGTCGTGACGAGGTTAATGGGTGTGCATATTTATGCAACCACATTATTTTTGCTCTTTATTTTTTTTCACCTGAAAAGATTTGTTTGTTTTTTAATTGGATTATATGGATTATAGCTAACATTAAAGGTATAAAAAGCTCTGAATTGATTCCTGTTGGTATAATTTTTTTTATAGAAAAAATCTAGCATTTTAATGAAGGGGTGTGTGGACTTTCTACATGCTCTGTACAGGCTGTTAAACCATAATATTTAAATCTTTGTTTCCACAGATAAAAATGTGTAACTTGAAATTAGTTTCTGTGAGCCGATAATTGGCATGCAAAGTTCAAACACAAACAAACAAATAAACAAACACATAAAAGTCCAATTTAGACCACTTTAGTGCTCTCGCTCCACCAAATTTTCTTAGCTTCATTTATGGTTTGAATTAGTCATGAGAATGAGATAACATCCCGATCATTTTATTATGTGTCAGTTTTGCGTGTTTTTATGTCTTTTTTATTATATTGATTAAAACATTACTTGTGATATAATGCTCCGTAAAAGCAATTTGAATTGCTAGAATTTAAATTTTATGGGGAATATACTTTGTGGACATCGAAATGGTTAAAACTTAAATTGGAACTATATACTATCAACAAAAAAAGATTATTACTACAGGTGATTACAAGGAACTTTGCCAAATATCTTCCTGGAAAAATTTGCTTTAGTCTCCACTAATGAACCACTTCCCCTCCCTCTGCCTCTTGAACGCACCATCCTCTCTGAAAAAAAAAATAGTTCAACTCTGTCTTGCTGAAGTCAAAAACAGACTGCCAGAACAGTGAAGTGTAAGGTTAGATCTCTTATTATGTAAAGGGGAGGGAGGAAGAATGTGTAAAAACAAGCAGAGGGAGATGCTGAAAGATCATGCTGAACTGAAAGTTTTTACCTAACCTCAGAGCTGAATTCTAATCTACTCAGCCTAGTATAGCTGTTCATTTTCCTCTAAAGGGGTGGTCAGAAGCAAAAGCAATTTTCATTCTAAATCCCAATCTATTTAGTGCATTAAAAATTCCCTATCCTTCACTATTTAACGGCTATTATTTTTTTCCCTACTTCCTTTTTTATAACTTTTCATTTGATGATCCCAGTGCATGCTGGAATTCTCAAACAAAGCATCATCACGGGGAATTTTTAATGCAAGTATATTAGAAAATAGTTTAGATTATGGCATCAAAGAGATAGTGATTAAGAATGAAAATTACTTTGCCTTTGGACCACTCCTTTTAAGCTGCTGCATCTGTCTGTGTACTTATAGGAGTCCCTCTTTCTGTGTGTTTGATGCAGCTAATGTCCTTCCACCACTCAAAATCAATTGCAAATTAGAAATAAACTGTAAAAAATGGAAGGATACAAGACTTATATTGGCCAGTAATAGTGTTATTCCTCTTTTCCCTGAAAAGCTTATGCTGGAAAGTTATTTGAAAGTACTGTTCCCTTTTAAGATAATTTGGCTGGGTTCAAATAAATGTCCAATTTCAGTTTCTACGCAGAAAGCTTTTCTTAAAACTTTTCAGTTAACTTATTTTATAAAACTTTGCATTTAGCGTGAAGACAAAAAACAAATGATAAATATGTTAAAGACTTCTGATCATGCGTAGTCAATGGGGACCAAAACTTTGGTGCTGTAAAATGGCTGTAAAATGGTCGTAGTAAGGGTTAGGGGGCTAAAAAAAAGGAATGAGAAAAAGGAATCAAATGGGGGTAAGAGCAGGACAATTGCCCTGCAAACAAATGTGGATAGAGAAATAACTTAAAATAACATAGAATAAAAAAATAAAAAATAATAATCTAGAACCAGAAGGCAGAGATCCCAGTGCAGCAGTGGAGCAGTGCCTTGCATGTGTCTTACTGTACTTGTTAATAAATAAATAAAGAAAAAAACAATGTGAGGTTTCCCCCATTTTTAATAACTAGCCAAGGGAAAGCAGACAGCTGTGAGCTGGTCTTATTACACTGTGAAGGGGCCAATATCCATGGACCTTCACAGCTTATTAATTACAGTTCCCAGCTGTCTGCTTTGCCTTTGCTGGTTATTCAAAATGAGGGGAACAAAAAAAAAATTACATGGGGTCCCCCCATTTTTAATAACAGCTAAGGCAAAGCAGACAGCTTGGGGCTTACATTAATAGGCTGGAAGGTCCATAGATATTTCCAGCATAATAAGACCGGCCTCAGCTGCCTCAGAAATGGCACATCCATTAGACATGCCAATTCTGGCACTTAGCCTTGGCTCTTCCCAATTACCCTGGTGCCATGACAATCATGGTAATTGTTTTTGGTGTTGATGTCAGTGGTATAATGTCAGCTGGCATCAAGTCTATGGGTTAATAATGTAAAGGCATCTATTAGACACCCCCATTACTAACCCTCTGATTTTTACTAATGTAATACAAACTACAGAATTCTAACAGTCATTATTGTTTTTAGAAGTTGGTCCCTGCATGGATAGTATAAGCTCTTTAGTTAAGAAATTTCATGAAAGCTTGAGCCTATGGTGTAACATTGTCAAAGGGCATAGCTCTAAAATTACAGGAATTCTTATAACAACAACCAACTCCATATTAGGAGATTGGTGTCAATCGTACAGGAGAACGAGAAAGTTGCTTTCATTAACTATAGGATCTCGCTTTAGTCATGAACAGAATACGTGACAATTAGTATAGATATTATTTAAAGATGTCTGGGTCTCAATTACAGAACTAAAATAGGTTTCTGATATGCCACATGTTATTTTGCACACAGAGTAAGAGTCATTTAAGTTATGTGGATAGATTTAGAAATCACAATTGGTGTGGTTGTCCAAGAGCCAATTATCTGTAACCTGTAGCGCCGGCGTCCCTGCCCTCTGCTAGGCAGGGACGCTGGTCCCCTCACCGCTCTGCTCCGTGCCCGGCGTCCTCCTCCCGCTCTGCTGGCAGCGCGCGCTCCTTCCCGGCCACTGTGCTTAGGGCGCGCGCGCTCTCCCTCCCTCTTAAAGGGGCCGCGCGCGCTGTCCTAAGGAGTCCCCGGCCAATGGCCGGAGGACTTCACCATATATAAGGCACCTCCTCCAAAATGGAGGTGCCCGAGCAATGTTGTTGCACTGTTCACTGCTCTGCTTCAGCCCTCAGGTCCCGTTGCCAGTTACCTGCCAGATACCTGCCAGATTCCTGCCAGCTTGCTGTCTTATTCCTGCCTGATTATCTGCTACCTGCCTGCTAGTCTGAGGTCCGACGGTCTGCCTTACTACTCCTGTCAGTCTGTCTAAGGACCAGCCTGTCCGCTCACCTGGGAGCGCACTTCAGCCACCTGCCTGCTTGCCTGAGGTCCGACGGTCTGCCTTCCAACTCCTGTCAGTCTGTCTATGGACCAGCTTGCCTGCTCACCTGGGAGCACACATCTGCTACCTGCCTGCTAGCCTACCTGGAGACTCCGCCGTCACGTGCTGTGACCACCTGCCTGTCCAGTGACTCCTGCCCGCTCACCTGGGAGCGCTCATCTGCTGCCTGTCTGCTAGCCTACCTGGAGGCTCTGCCGTCACGTGCTGTGACCACCCGCCTGTCCAGAGACTTCTGCCCGCTTACCTGGGAGCGCTCATCTGCCGCCTGTCTGTTGGTCTTCCTGGAGGCTCCGCCGTCACATGCTGTGACCACCCGTTCATCCAGAGACTCTCGCCTGCTCACCTGGGAGCTCACGTCTATCATCAGCCGCCACAGGTCGTACCAACCCTTTACCCAGAGACTGCCCCGGTCACTTGCCGTGACCATCTGCCCGTTCATCCAGAGACTGCCCCGGTCATTTGCCGTGACCATCTGCCCGTTCATTCAGAGACTGCCCCGGTCACTTGCCGTGACCATCTGCCCGTTCATTCAGAGACTGCCCCGGTCACTTGCCGTGACCATCTGCCCGTTCCTCCAGAGACTGCCCCGGTCACTTGCCATGACCTCCAGCCCGTTCACTCAGAGACTGTCCCAGTCACCTGCTGTGACTTCCTGCCCGTCTTCCCTGGTCGCCACCCGCTCCCTTACAAGGACCGCCCCCTTGTATAGTAGCTCAGAGGTTCCGCCTCCCAGACCCGTTACAGTTTGCTCGGGCCATGGAACCCGGTGGCACCCAAGCTCCCTCGCTCTCGGACCTGTGTCATGAACTGTCCCGTCAAAGGTCCCAACAGGAGTCCATCCTGGGTCACCTGCGGAATGTCAATACTCGCCTGGACACTCTGATTGCTCCACCAGCAACCTCCGCCAGTGCCATGTCTCGCAATCCGGCAGCTCCGCTGCCCACTAATACCATGGTATCCTACCCCGGACCCCGGCTTTCTGCACCTCCTCGCTTCGGAGGCGACTCCGCCCAGGCTCGGGGCTTCATAAATCAGTGCACCCTGCACTTTGAACTATTGTCCCACCAGTTTAACTCCGACCGAGCCAAAATTGCATTCATCATGTCCCATCTCACCGGGGAGGCCCTGGCCTGGCTAAATCCTCTATGGGAGAGAGGAGACCCCCTGGTGTCCAACTTGCCTGCTTTTCTCACGGCTTTCCGGAAAGTCTTCGACGAACCCGGACGGAAGACCTCATCCGCATCATCACTGCTACGCCTCCGTCAGGGAAGTCTCACCGTGGGCCAATATGCCATACGGTTCCGTACCCTTGCCTCGGAGCTGGCCTGGGATAACGACGCTCTGGTATCCGTCTTCTGGGAGGGTCTGTCCGGCCGTATTAAAGATGAACTTGCCGGTCGGGACATCCCTACCACTCTCGATGACCTAATAACTCTTGCCACCCGGATTGACCTACGGTTCCAGGAGCGTGCCAAAGAGGTCACCCGTGAGAGGAGGTTACCACGTCTAGCTCCTACTTTTCAGAAACCCGTCACTCCCTCCGTCTCTACCCAGGTACACTCTCCTTAGCCTATGCAGGTCGACCAGACCAAGATGGTCAAAACCCGTCAGGACTTACGCCGTGCCGAGGGGAGCTGCTTCTACTGTGGCAGTAAGGAGCACCGGATCCGTACCTGCCCGGAGAGGTCGGGAAACGCCTGTGTCTAGGTTCGCTCAGAGAGGTCGACCTAGACAAGAATAAATCCTCTCCATCTCTGCTGTTGTCAGTCTCAATCGTCTGCGGGGAGAACCGTTATTTCGAACTAGCCCAACTTGACTCTGGAGCAGCCGGGAATCTTATTTCACAGTCCCTGGTAGAGAAATACCGCATCCCCACCAAACCTCTGGCTGTACCCTTGTCTGTTGCTGCCGTGGATGGGGGTCTCTTACCACGCCCCATCCAACTCATCACCGAATCCATTACTCTGCAGGTGGGAATGCTGCATTCTGAGAGTATCTCCTTTCATGTTCTGCCTGGACTCTCCCACGCCCTCTTGCTAGGCCTACCTTGGCTCCAGAGACATGCACCCGTGCTTGACTGCAGACCGGAAAAGTCCTTCGCTGGGGACAGGACTGCCATAAGACCTGTCTGGTTCCCGTCCATCCCGTCCGTCCTTCTCCTACCCCAGCTAATCTACCTGGACTTCCGATTCCTTATTGGTCTTATGCTGATGTCTTTAATAAAAAGGAAGCAGAGACACTACCCCCTCATAGACCATACGACTGCCCTATCGACCTGTTACCTGGTACTACTCCTCCCCGTGGGCGTATTTATCCATTATCCGCTGCTGAGACCCGGTCGATGTCCGAATATATTGAGGAGAATCTGGCCAGGGGATTCATTCGGAAATCTACCTCCCCGGCGGGAGCAGGCTTCTTTTTCGTCAAAAAGAAGGACGGCTCTCTCCGTCCCTGTATAGACTATAGAGGCCTTAACCAGATCACGGTGAAGAATAAGTACCCCCTTCCGCTCATTCCGGAGTTATTTGATCGTCTGAGGGGGGCTAGAATCTTCACCAAACTGGACCTCCGTGGGGCGTACAACCTGGTTCGTATCCGTCAGGGGGATGAATGGAAGACGGCATTCAACACCCGGGACGGCCACTATGAATATCTGGTAATGCCCTTTGGTCTTTGTAACGCTCCTGCCGTCTTTCAAGAGTTGGTCAATGACATCTTCCGGGACCTTCTCTACTCCTGCGTAGTGGTGTACCTGGACGACATCTTGGTCTTCTCTCCGGATCTCCAGACTCACCGGAGGGACGTTCGTCAGGTCCTGCTCAGGCTCAGGCAGAATCACCTCTTCGCTAAATACGAGAAGTGCCTCTTTGAGCAGACCTCGCTTCCGATTTTGGGCTACATTATTTCTCAGACCGGCCAACGAATGGATCCAGAGAAACTGTCTGCCATCGAGAAATGGCCTCGACCGGAGGGGTTGAAGGCCATTCAGCGATTCCTGGGCTTCGCTAACTACTACCGCCTCTTCATACCACACTTCTCTTCCCGGACTGCCCCAATTTCCGCGCTGACCCGTAAGGGTACTAATCCCAAAGAGTGGCCGCCCGAAGCAGAGGAGGCCTTTCTTTCCCTAAAACAGGCCTTCTCTTCCGCCCCGGTGCTGCACCGCCCGGACGGCAACAAGCAGTTCTTCCTGGAAGTTGACGCCTCCTCCTCTGGAGCCGGAGCGGTACTTACTCAAAAATCATCTTCCGGGAGGATGGTAACTTGTGGCTTCTTCTCCAAACTCTTCTCCTCTTCTGAGCGCAACTATTCCATAGGAGACCGAGAGTTATTGGCCATCAAGCTGGCGTTGGAGGAGTGGCGTTACCTACTCGAGGGGGCTCTTCACCCGGTAATAATTTACACTGACCACAAGAACTTGGCTTACCTCCAGCATGCCCAGAGACTCAACCTGCGCCAAGCCCGGTGGTCCTTGTTTTTTGCTCACTTTGATTTTGTTCTTCATTTTCGCCCGGCTGACAAAAACGTCAAAGCAGACGCCTTGTCCCGATCCTTTCTGGTGTCCGATCTCGAGGAAGAACCTAAACATATCATCGATCCCGCCAGAGTAATGCAGGTGGCTCCTGTGAGTCTAAATCGTCTCCCTCCCGGTAAGACGTTTGTTTCAGTACCTGATCGGAAGAAGATCCTACACTGGGGCCATTCGTCTAAACTAGCTGGCCACGCCGGTCAGAAAAAGACCCTCCAGCTTATTGCCCGGCACTACTGGTGGCCTACCCTGCACAAGGACGTAATAGACTTTGTTTCTGCCTGTGTGTCCTGCGCCCGCAACAAAGTCCTGAGACACCTGCCAGCCGGTCGCCTCCTTCCGCTTCCTGTGCCTGCTGCCCCCTGGCAGCATATCGCTATGGACTTCATAACTGATCTCCCCGTCTCCGCCGGTTGTATGGTCATTTGGGTGGTCGCGGATCGCTTTTCCAAGATGGCTCACTTTATTCCCCTGCCAGCCCTCCCGTCTGCACCCGAGCTGGCTAAAGACTTTATCCGCCACATCTTCCGTCTTCATGGCCTGCCCCTCCACATCGTGTCGGATCGTGGGGTACAGTTCACCTCACGTTTCTGGAGAGCCACTTGTAAACTGCTAGACGTCACCCTGGACTTCTCTTCCGCTTACCACCCACAGTCCAATGGTCAAGTGGAGCGGATCAATCAGAACCTGACCAGTTACCTCCGGCACTTCGCTAATGCCCATCATTCAGACTGGGTGGATCTCCTACCATGGGCCGAGTTCTCTTATAACAATCACGAGAGCGAATCCTCCTCCAAATCCCCGTTTTTTGTAGTCTTCGGTCAGCATCCTCGGATTCCTTTTCCTGTCTCCACCTCTGTGGACAACCCGGCTGCGGAATCTCTCGTTAGCAAATTTTCCTCCATTTGGGAGAGTACCCGATCCGCACTCCTTCAGTCGTCCGAACGGATGAAAAGACACGCTGACAAAAAACGCCTGGATCCTCCACAATTTCGTCCTGGAGATAAAGTCTGGCTCTCATCTAAATATGTCCGACTCAAGATACTTCTTACAAGTTAGGGCCTCGGTTCATCGGTCCTCTGGAGGTCATCAGTCAGATCAACCCGGTGGCCTATAAATTGAAACTCCCGGCCAACTTACGGATCCCTAACTCCTTCCATGTATCTCTCCTCAAACCTGTGGTACTTAACTCTTTTTCCAAGTCTACAGGTACGCCTCCTGCTCCGGTTTCTGCTGAGGACGAGTTTGAGATAGAGATCATTCTTGCCACTAAAAGGGTAAGAGGAAAGACCTTTTTTCTAGTAGATTGGAAGGGGTTTGGTCCTGAGGAGAGAACGTGGGAGCCCCCGGAGAACATCCATGCCCCTCTTATCCTAGCTAAATTTCTGTCTGGCCTAAAAAGGGGGGGGGCCTAAAGGGGGGGGTACTGTAGCGCCGGCGTCCCTGCCCTCTGCTAGGCAGGGACGCTGTTCCCCTCACCGCTCTGCTCCGTGCCCGGCGTCCTCCTCCCGCTCTGCTGGCAGCGCGCGCTCCTTCCCGGCCACTGTGCTTAGGGCGCACGCGCGCGCTCTCCCTCCCTCTTAAAGGGGCCGCGCGCGCCGTCCTAAGGAGTCCCGGCCAATGGCCGGAGGACTTCACCATATATAAGGCACCTCCTCCAAAATGGAGGTGCCCGAGCAATGTTGTTGCACTGTTCACTACTCTGCTTCAGCCCTCAGGTCCCGTTGCCAGTTACCTGCCAGATACCTGCCAGATTCCTGCCAGCTTGCTGTCTTATTCCTGCCTGATTATCTGCTACCTGCCTGCTAGTCTGAGGTCTGACGGTCTGCCTTACTACTCCTGTCAGTCTGTCTAAGGACCAGCCTGTCCGCTCACCTGGGAGCGCACTTCAGCCACCTGCCTGCTTGCCTGAGGTCCGACGGTCTGCCTTCCAACTCCTGTCAGTCTGTCTATGGACCAGCTTGCCTGCTCACCTGGGAGCACACATCTGCTACCTGCCTGCTAGCCTACCTGGAGGCTCCGCCGTCACGTGCTGTGACCACCTGCCTGTCCAGTGACTCCTGCCCGCTCACCTGGGAGCGCTCATCTGCCGCCTGTCTGTTGGTCTTCCTGGAGGCTCCGCCGTCACATGCTGTGACCACCCGTTCATCCAGAGACTCTCGCCTGCTCACTTGGGAGCTCACGTCTATCATCAGCCGCCACAGGTCGTACCAACCCTTTACCCAGAGACTGCCCCGGTCACTTGCCGTGACCATCTGCCCGTTCATCCAGAGACTGCCCCGGTCACTTGCCGTGACCATCTGCCCGTTCATTCAGAGACTGCCCCGGTCACTTGCCGTGACCATCTGCCCGTTCCTCCAGAGACTGCCCCGGTCACTTGCCGTGACCTCCAGCCCGTTCACTCAGAGACTGTCCCGGTCACCTGCTGTGACTTCCTGCCCGTCTTCCCTGGTCGCCACCCGCTCCCTTACAAGGACCGCCCCCTTGTATAGTAGCTCAGAGGTTCCGCCTCCCAGACCCGTTACATAACCTAAAAGCAAGAACCTGCAGAAAATTAATATACAATAAACTTATCAACAGTAATAGTTCATAAAATAATGAATCTCATTGCTTAAGAATTTTTTTCTAATTATTTAAAAAGAAATACTGATTTTAATTGTAAAATTTTGATTTTGATACTTTTTCATATAGGAACATTTTTCAAAGCAAAAATATTACTTTGGGCTTCATATTCGATAAGGCAGAAATAGCCACATAAGTCAACAGTGGATATAAACACTGAAAATATGCTCACAGGTAGATTATAACTGACAGTTCTGTGCCAAGCATTGACTTTTATACCCACACTGATTGACATCAATAGTTTTTCTGATGCTGCAAGTCAGTGACATGACCAGCATAGCCATAAAAGTTCAATTCAATATCCAGTTTTTGTAGTTGAATAGAAAGACTTTTTAAAGCTATACATGTATGTTTGCATTACAGTTTATTGCAGATCTATTTTCTCAGTGTTCAAACATTCAAAAAGTGAAGTACGGTAAATTGTTGGTAAAACTTAGGGATCATGGCAGGACAACCGGGATTAAGTAGAATGTTGGAAAGCAATAAGAAAATAGAAAATAAGACATTGCAATGTGATTTCAAAACTAATGTTCACACATATGTAAAACTAAAAAAATATTAAATAAATTGTGTTCCAAATATAGAGAACCATTAAAAAAGGCAACATAAATGTTCTAGATATTAATACGTTTCAGACAATGTTTTCATTCCCATAGTGTCCTACTGTGAACTAATCGCTCCTGGAAAGGCTCTGACTCCCCAGGTTGAATCCGTTTCAATATAAATAAGCTAATAATAGTAAGTTTCAGATTTTTGATTTTTTTGCATTAATTAAATACTGAAGGAAACATGCTTGCTCTATATAGAAAGTACTTGCACTCCCATTTTAAGAAAACATCTAACTTAATAAACATGGCTATGGCAACAGGTTCCTTCAGGATGGTCAGAGCTTGGCTTGCTCGAAGATGGGAAATACTTTTAGCTGAAAGAGAACATAGAAATCAGACAAGTGTCATAAAAGTGTATCTACAGCCTATATGCAAGAACACCAAGAAAGACTTCATTGGACATAATAAGCTGTCTACTGAATTCATTAAAATATTAAGGGAACATACACTGGTGTGTATAGTGCTAGACTGCCCATTTTGTCATTCTAGTAAATGGGCCAGTGTCAACAAAGCTATGGAAAAATACAAGAGCGCAATAGGGTCTTATCCAATTAATGAATGTTACATAAAAGTATCAAAAACAACTCACCTAGTAGAGTTGTGTGGGATACAACACCTATAAAGCCTGGACTCCAAATGTTGCAGCTTCCTATGGATATGTCAGAGATAGATGCTGGGAAAGGAAGTTGTTTCTGCGCTCTCTGGAGTCAAGACAAACCATTAGTATGGATAAAAATGTAGGTTTAATGTCTACGCATTTCAGAGTCCACCTACTCCTTTCTCAGGACAACCATACATAACCAAACCATGTATGGTTCTTCTGAGGAAGGATTCGGTGGACCCTGAAATGCGTAGACAATAAACTTACATTTTTATCCATACTAATGGTTTGTCCTGACTCCAGAGAGCGCAGAAACAACTTCCTTTCCCAGCATCTATAAGTGTCAACAAAGGGCATCTTGACTTGGCAATGGGCACTCAAAACTACTTTCAGCCATACTCATGCCCTCAGGACTCCGTTACAGTTAACATTTAAGATGGGGGTCGAGAGTTATTGGCTCCTTTCCCCACCACTTACTCTCACAAGTTATCATAGCATTGTCACTGTCGTCATAATGGGAACAGTAAAAAAGAACAGGTTCATTGTAAGAATGGGGAGAGAGAATTTTTTTTATTGGAACAAAGGAAGTCTTCAGAGGCCTAAGGAAATAAGTGCACTGTCATTTTACAGTAGATATTTGCCTGGCATTAATGTGTTGGGTATATAATGAATGCATTTAATTTCAACAATATCCAGTCTCAGCTAGTAGTGGAGGAGACTATGGACCTGATTTTTCTTTTGCTTTTTCTAAGTATCATTGTTTTTTTATGGTATTTGTTGACTTTTTTTGTGTGAAAGTCTTCTAAATGACACATGTTATAAATGCATTTTAAACAAAATCAACAATGCTCTTTGGTTTTGTCTTTAAAGGAATTATGTGAGCAAACAATGACTATTCAAATCAAGTACAGGAGTTCGGAGCTTCATGGCGGGGCCAATCATTTGAATTCACCTTACCACATGCTTGGTTCCCATCTATCTCCGCCCTTCTTTGGCTTTATAAAACCAGAGCTGTCAATCAAAGAAAAGAGGGGAGGAGTTTGAGGGGAAAACAAGCAGGTGGGAAGGAGCACTGAAATGACTGGCCTTGCTGTGAAGCTTCGAGAGGCAGGACTTAGTTTGAACAGTCATTCTGTGATGTCAGAGTCCCTTTAAACCTTCAAGGACAAGGGAATATTTAATTTTTTGCTCTTTTGTTTGTACCTCACCTTCTTCCAAGTGCCATAACTTTTTTTAATTTTTAGCACTTGTATATAAACTATAACCTAAACTGTACAAACTAATATCTCTGCAACAGATTGGTGAAAGTAAAATAATAAAAACTATAGTGGGTACGGAAAGTATTCAGATGCCTTTAAATTTTTCACTCTTTGTTTCATTGCAGCCATTTGGTGTTAAATTCTAAAGAGTTCATTTTTTTCTCATTAAAGTACACTCTGCACCCCATCTTAACTGAAAAAAACAGAAATGTAGAAATTTTTGCAAATTTATTAAAAAAGGAAAGCTGAAATATCACATGGTCATAAGTATTCAGACCCTTTGCTCAGACACTCATATTTAAGTCACATGCTGTCCATTTCCTTGTGATCCTCCTTGAGATGGTTCTACTCCTTCATTGGAGTCCAGCTGTGTTTAATTAGACTGATACAACTTGATTTGGAAAGGCACACATCTGTCTATATAAGACTAGAGATGAGCGGTGTTCGACTCGAACTGTTCGCCAATCTCAAATTGAAGCTGTTTTGGCGGTGTTCGAGCCGTTCGGCGAACACGAACGATTTGAAAAAAATAAGGCTGTTCGAGGTTATGTTCGATAACTGTTCGTGCACCAAAATCATAACTGGATTTTTTCTCAGTAATGCTGAAAATTAATGTTAATACGCAGTTTGAGTGTACAGCGGGGTGGGGGGAGGGGCAGGGGATGGATCACTGCAGAAATAATGAAGATCTCCATTTTTTTTTCTCTTCCCCGCATTTACAGTGGGGCGGTGCAGTCTGTCAGCCTATCAGCAGCGCACACACGGAGCGAACTGCTTTTTTTCACACAAGCAAGGGCATGTGTCATTGGCAGTGTATGTTACATTGTCCTTGCCCTATAAGACCCAGCCATTTTCCCCGTCGCCACCATTTTCTCACTGCTGCAGCTGCGTGTTAGACGGCACCACTGTTGCTGTGTGCGCTATACTTTGTTAATTTCAAGCCAATTTTCACACAAATCTACAGATAGCTTGGGAGTAGGGAAGAGTTGTGATTGCAGTCCTTTTAAGGACTAGGTTACATCATTTCCTACGACTTTTATCAGGCAGGTCTGTGCTCTAAAATAGATAGGTTGGGAGTAAAGACTAATTGTAATTGCAGTCCTTTTCAGGGCTAGGTTACATCAGTTGCTATCACTTTTTGCCAGGCAGGTCTGTTTTAGTGCTGTGCAAGTTTTTTTCACAGCATTTGGCTAAATCTAGCAAAGCAAATCCTTTTTGGCCTTTTGCACAGTGTGTTAGTCAGTGGAGTAGCCTATCTGTGTTGCAAGCTACACCACCTGTGTATAGAATACAAATTTTTTTACTGCACCTAGAGAAGTAAAACCTTTTGGGCATAGCATTATTCTATTAGTCCATCTATACTAACCTCCACCAGGTTGCAAATTCAATATAATTTTTTTCTGCATCGAGCTCTGAAAAAATATTTATGCTTCTAGCAGTGTGTGCGACTTGTTCTATTAGTCCATCTATACTGACCTTCATCAGGTTGCAAATTCAATATAATTTTTTTCTGCATCTAGCTGAAAAAATATTTAGGCTTCTAGCAGTGTGTGGGACTTGTTCTATTAGTACATCTATACTGACCTCCATCAGGTTGCAAATTCAATATAATTTTTTTCTGCATCTAGCTCTGAAAAAATATTTCAGCTACTAGCAGTGTGTGGGACTTGTTCTATTAGTCCATCTATACTAACCTCCACCAGGTTGCAAACTCAATATAATTTTTTTCTGCATCTAGCTCTGAAAAAATATTTAGGCTTCTAGCAGTGTGTGGGACTTCTTCTATTAGTCCATCTATACTGACCTCCATCAGGTTGCAAACGCAATATAATTTTTTTCTGCATCTAGCTCTGAAAAAATATTTCGGCTTCTAGCAGTGTGTGGGACTTATTCTATTAGTCCATCTATACTAACCTCCACCAGGTTGCAAATTCAATATAATTTTTTTCTGCATTGAGCTCTGAAAAATATTTAGGCTTCTAGCAGTGTGTGGGACTTGTTCTATTAGTCCATCTATACTAACTTCCTCCAGGATGCAAATTCAATATAATTTTTTTCTGCATCGAGTTCTGAAAAAATATTTTGGCTTCTAGTAGTGTGTGGGACTTGTTCTAATAGTCCATCTATACTAACCTCCACGAGGTTGCAAACTCAATATAATTTTTTTCTACATCTAGCTCTGAAAAAATATTTAGGTTTCTAGCAGTGTGTGGGACTTGTTCTATTAGTCCATCTATACTGACCTCCATCAGGTTGCAAATTCAATATAATTTTTTTCTGCATCTAGCTCTGAAAAAATATTTCAGCTTGTAGCAGTGTGAGGGACTTGTTCTATTAGTCCATCTATACTAACCTCCACCAGGTTGCAAATTCAATATAATTTTTTTCTGCATCTAGCTCTGAAAAAAATATTTCGGCTTCTAGCAGTGTGTGGGACTTGTTTTATTAGTCCATCTATACTGACCTCCATCAGGTTGCAAATTCAATAAAAACATTTTCTGCATTGAGCTCTGAAAAAATATTTAGGCTTCTAGCAGTGTGTGGGACTTGTTCTATTAGTCCATCTATACTGAACTCCTCCAGGTTGCAAATTCAAGATAATTTTTTTCTGCATCGAGCTCTGAAAAAATATTTTGGCATCTAGCAGTGTGTGGGACTTGTTCTATTAGTCCATCTATACTGACCTCCATCAGGTTGCAAATTCAATATAATTTTTTTCTGCATCGAGCTCTGAAAAAATATTTAGGCTTCTAGCAGTGTGTAGGACTTGTTCTATTAGTCCATCTATACTGACCTCCATCAGGTTGCAAATTCAATATAATTTTTTTCTGCAACTAGCTCTGAAAAAATATTTCAGCTTGTAGCAGTGTGTGGGAATTGTTCTATTAGTCCATCTATACTAACCTCCACCAGGTTGCAAATTTAATATAATTTTTTTCTGCATCTAGCTCTGAAAAAATATTTAGGCTTCTAGCAGTGTGTGGGACTTGTTCTATTAGTCCATCTATACTGACCTCCATCAGGTTGCAAATTCAATATAATTTTTTTCTGCATCTAGCTCTGAAAAAATATTTCAGCTTGTAGCAGTGTGTGGGACTTGTTCTATTAGTCCATCTATACTAACCTCCACCAGGTTGCAAATTCAATATAATTTTTTTCTGCATCTAGCTCTGAAAAAATATTTTGGCTTCTAGCAGTGTGTGGGACTTGTTCTATTAGTCCATCTATACTGACCTCTATCAGGTTGTAAATTCAATTAAAAAAAATTCTGCATCTAGCTCTGAAAAAATATTTCGGCTTCTAGCAGTGTGTGGGACATGTTCTATTAGTCCATCTATACTGACCTCCATCAGGTTGCAAATTCAATATAATTTTTTTCTGCATCTAGCTCTGAAAAAATATTTCAGCTTGTAGCAGTGTGTGCGAGTTGTTCTATTAGTCCATCTATATTAACCTCCACCAGGTTGCAAATTCAATATAATTTTTTTCTGCATCGAGCTCTGAAAAAATATTTAGGCTTCTAGCAGTGTGTGGGACTTGTTCTATTTGTCCATCTATACTGACCTCCATCAGGTTGTAAATTCATTATAATTTTTTTCTGCATCTAACCCAGCCAATACTTTGGGGCTAATACCACAGTTTGGCCACTCAGCTCTGCTCGGTTCCCATCCATTGTTTTTTGTGCAAACAACTCCAGAGTTGTGAATTAGTTAACCACCAAAATGAGTGGAAAAAGGCCTGCTGCTGGTGGAAAGGGGAATAGGCATGTTGGGAAGGGAAAAAAAGGTTGTGTCCGTGTGGTAGTTGTTAAAGCAACAGTAACATCTGCAGAAGAAAGACCATCTTCCAGCCAAACTAAGATGTCTACTTCTTTTAGCGGACAATGTGATAAGATCCCTTTCTTACAGCCACGCCAATCGCTACAAATTCCAGATGAGGCACAAAAACAACAGGTGCTTCAACGGATATCAAGTGCTCCTTTAAGTGGGCTCTCCTCCACCTCAACTTCAACATCACAAATACTCCAGTCCTCAGAGGTGTCACCCCAATCGCACTTGCATCCTCACAGCTCCCAAGGCTCCAGCTGCCTGTCTGAGTATGGGGTAGAACAGATGGTTGAGTCTGCAGAGCGGTTTACTCATACTATAGCCTGGGAATCAGAGGTCGTCTCCAGAGCTTCTGTGAATCCAGACAAGGAAATGATCTGCACTGATGCCCAGAATCTTTATGAGTCGGAACCAGGACCAGACGCAAAAGGTTCTGACCATAATGTAGACCCTCGTTCCCAAACTGTAACTCCAGTTGATGGAGATGATAAGGAAGACGATGATGAGACTCAAATACCTGATTGGAGCGACAACTTTAGTTTTTTGTCAGGGCAGGAACAGGTTGGCTCTGAGGACGACGGGTGTGATAACACACAGGGTGATGATGATGAGGTTGGAGGTCCCACTTGCTGTCAACCCACAGTCAGCCAAGAGATGAGGTCAGCAGAGGAGGTGGAGGAGGATGCTAGTGACGACGAGGTCAGGTTGCGCCTTCCTGGACAGAGACGTAGTACTGGAAGCACGTCAACAACTGCATCCTCAAACACAACTCTGCCTCTGACCACAAGTCGTGGTGGCACTTCAGGTCGCATGGGTGCTAAGCCTTGCATAGCCTGGGCATTTTTTCAGATCGATAAAGATGACCCAACTCGTGTTATCTGTAACATTTGTCAGCAAAAGCTAAGTAGAGGCCAAAAATACATAGTTTGAGTACTTCATGCATGAACCGGCACTTGGACATGAAGCATAAGTTGCAGTGGGAATCTCACTGTGCTACAATGTGGCTTAGCCGGCCGGGCCAACCACCGTCTGCCACATCTTGTGCATCCGCTGCCTCTTCATCCTCTGTGACTGGGGGGACAGCAGTCACACCTGTTTTGGGACTCAGACCTGATACCTCTTTACCCGCAACAGCCAGCGTGCTTGGCAGGTCATCATTTTCTTTGGAGGTGGAAACACCAGCTGGTGTTCAGCGCTGTCCGACATCGATAGCACCACCTTTGGATCAAGGCAACCTAAAATGTCCGCCTGCATCTTCCACACAGAACGGCAGTTTGCTGGGGACACCCTTCTCAACCCCGTCTAAGCACAACAGCCAGCCCTCGGTCCCTCAGATGTGGACAAGTAAAAGACCATGTTCTCCTAGCCATGAGAAAGGTAAGAGGTTGAATTTCACCATCTGCAAGCTCTTGGCTACAGAAATGCTTCCTTTCCTCCTGGTGGACACAGAGGATTTTTGAGACCTTATGTCAATCGCAGTGCCCCAGTACCAGATGCCCAGTCGGCACTACTTCTCAAAGAAAGGTGTGCCTGTGCTCCACCAGCATGTCGCACACAACATCACCGCTTCTTTGAGAAACTCTGTGTGTGACAGGGTGCATTTCGCCACAGACACTTTGACGAGTAGGCATGGACAGGGGCGTTACATGTCGCTGACTGGGCACTGGGTAACTATGGTGACAGCAGGTCAAGGGGCTGCTGTCCAAGTCTTGCCATCCGCACGAGTTGTGCGTCAATCCTCTTTATCTCAAAGTTCCTCCACTGCTTCTGTCTCCTCAACCTCCTCTCGGTCCTCCACCTTCACCCAAAGCCTGTCTGGTCATGGCACAATCTTTCTAACTGCGCAGAAGGGATCCTGCACACCTCCTTACTATACTGGCAGCAGGGCTCAACGTCATCAGGCGGTTTTTACTTTGAAATGTCTGGGAAATGTGAGTAACACAGCTGAGGAGTTGTGGTCAGCTCTGGAGAACCAGTTTCATGAATGGTTGTCTCCACTGGACCTGAAACCAGGGATGGCCGTGTGCGACAATGCTGCAAACCTGGGCGAGGCCCTTCGCCTCGGCAATGTCACACACGTGCCTAGTATGGCTCACGTGTTGAACCTGGTTGTCCAGCAATTTTTAGCTCACTATCCCGGACTAAATGGCCTTCTGCAGAGGGCACGGTCGCTGTGTGCTCACTTCCGCCATTCGCAATCTGCAGCCCAGCGACTTACATCTCTACAGATGTCGTTGGGCCTGCCACTTCACCGGCTAAAATGCGATGTGCCTACCCGGTGGAATTCAACTCTGCACATGTTGCAGCGACTGTGGCAGCACCGACAAGCCCTGGTGCAATACGTTCTGACGTATAGCCTGGGGTAACGAGATCCAGAGGTGGGGCAAATCACGCTGGAGGAGTGGTCTCAGATCAGGGACCTATGCACCCTTCTGCACAGTTTTGAAATGGCGACGATGCCATTATCAGCATGACTATTCCGGTGATTTACATGCTGGAGCACATGTTAAACAGAATTCGGAGTCAGGTGGTGGCACAAGAGGAGGTGGAGGAAATAGAGGAGGAGGAGTTGTATGCGGAAGGGCTAACATCTGCAAGGTCCAGACTGTCGGCAGCACCAAGGCGGCAGGCATGGGAGGGTGGGGGAGATGGTTTTACCAGGGCGCATGGTAGCAGCCAAACTAGTGAGGAAGGTGCAGGAGCCCAGGAAGAAGTGGAGGACGAACTGATGGAAGACTCATCCGGTGAGGGAGACCTTGATCACATTTCTGTTGTGCGAGGTTGGGGGGAGAGGACAGAGGAAGGAAGCATGATTGTTACCTAGCCACCAACACAACAGGGACTTGGTGCTCCTGGATGCGCAAGACACATGAGTGCCTTCTTGCTGCACTACCTGCAACATGACCCTCGAATTGTGAGAATTAGAAATAATCCTGACTACTGGGTTGCCACACTGTTAGATCCCCGGTACAAAAGTAAATTTGCAGAAATTATTCCTGCCATATAAATGGATGCACGCATGCAGGAGTATTAGCAGAGACTGTTGCAGAATCTTACATGTGCTTTTCCACAAACCCCAGTGGTGCACGTAGTGAATCTCACAGTTCCAACTTGCCAACCGTGGGACCGTCGAGTGTTCAGCACTCAAACTGCAACAGAAACACGGTATCTGCTGATAACATCAATTTTGCGGAATCATTTCACCATTTTTTTAGCCCATCCTTTGCAAGGCCACAGGAGACAAGAAGTCTGACACATAGTCAACGCCTAGAGATGATGGTACACTAGTATCTCCATGTAAACATTGAAGCCATGACTGTGTCACTGGACCCTTGCTCTTTTTGGGCTTCCAATCTGGATAAATGGCCGGAGCTCGCCACTTATGTCTTGGAAATCTTGTCATGCCCTGCAGCCAGCGTTCTGTCTGAATGTGTGTTCAGCGCTGCTGGTGGTGTGCTGACAGATAAGCGCACGCGGCTCTCCACTGATAATGTAGACAGACTCACGTTCATAAAAATGAACAAATCATGGATCCGAAACGACTTTTCTACCCCTGTGTCATCCTGGGGAGAGTAAAAGCTTGATGATTTGTTAAAATCACCTCACCAACCGTTTTAAACTTTAAAATTACTAATCATGTTTATCTGTATCTTGGCTGGAAAATAATTTGGGCTTTGTAGCAGTGTGCATGACTGATTCTATTAGGCCATCTATACTAAGCTCCACCAGATTTAAAATTACTAATCATGTTTATCTGTATCTTGGCTGGAAAATAATTTGGGCTTTGTAGCAGTTTGCAGTACTAATTCTATTAGGCCATCTATACTAAGCTCCACCAGATTTAAAATTACTAATCATGTTTATCTGTATCTTGGCTGGAAAATAATTTGAGCTTTGTAGCAGTTTGCAATACTGATTCTATTAGGTCATCTATACTAAGCTCCACCAGATTTAAAATTACTAATCATGTTTATCTGTATCTTGGCTGGAAAATAATTTGGGCTTTGTAGCAGATTGCAGTACTGATTCTATTAGGCCATCTATACTAAGCTCCACCAGCTTTCAAATTAACAATAATTTTTAGCTGCATCTAGCCCGGAAAATAATTTTGGGTCTCCTAGATGCGCAAGACACATGAGTGCCTTCTTGCTGCACTACCTGCAACATGACCCTCAGATTGTCAGAATTCGAAGTAATCCTGACTACTGGGTTGCCACACTCTTAGATCCCCCACACTCTTCAATCAACCTTTTCATTTTAATAAAGAACAAAAAATGGTAATTTTTGAAATTATAAGCATTAGCAGGTTATTAGAAACTGAAATCAAACAGTTTTCAACTCAAAACTTTATTCTAGGCGATGTTACATTTGCACATAGGACCCCTTGTTCGAAAGGAGCTTCTGAACTCTCTCGTCCATTGAATTTGTCAGGTTTTGGATGGTTTCTGCTTCAATTGTTTTGCATGAGGACAGAATACCCTCCCAGAGCTGTTGCTTAGATGTGAGCTGCCTTCCGCCATCATAGACACTCCTTTTGATGATGCTCCAGAGGTTCTCAATGGGGTTGACGTCAGGGGAGCATGGGGGTCACACCATAAGTTTGTCCCCTTTTATGCCCATATCAGCCAGAGATGCAGATGTGTTATGTGCAGCATGAGACGGTGCATTATCATGCATGAAAATGATCTTGCTGCGGAATACATGGTTCTTCTTCTTGAACCATGGCAGGAAGTGCTGTTTGAGAAAAGTCCACATACATTATGGAGTTCATCTTTACCCCTTCAGGGATCATAAAGGGGCCGACAATCTCTCTCCCCATGATTCCAGCCCAAAACATTACTCCACCTCCTCCTTGTTGGCGCAGTAGCTTTGTTTGCGTGGGGTGTCCATCAACCTGCCATCCTCCACTCCATCCATCTGGACCATCGAGCATTGCACGGCACTCATCGGTGAACAAAACAGTTTTGAAGTCAGCCTTCATGTATTGTTTGGCCCACTGGAGCCGTTTCTGCTTGTGTGCAGTGGATAGAGGAGGTCGACAGGATGGCTTACGCACAGCTGCAAACCTCTGAAGGACTCTGCATCTTGTTGTTTGGGGGATGTTGGAGGCACCAGCAGCTTCAAAAACTTGTCTGCTGCTATGACAAGGCTTTTTTGCCGCTGCTCTTTTAACCTGACGTAATTGCCTGGAGGAAAGAGTCCTCAATTTTCTCTTATCAGCACGCACACGTGTGTACTGTGAATCAGCTACATACTTGTTAATTGTGCGATGATTAGGATGAAGTGTCTTTCCAATGTTGATTGTAGTCATGCCTTGACCTAAACACTCCACAATTTGTTGCTTCTCAGCAGCCGACACATCCTTTTTCTTTCCCATTTTGGCAGAAAATGTAGGCTGCTTAATAATGTGGGACAGCCTTCTTAAGTAGTCTTGCCTTTCATCGGACACACCTGCCAAACTAATTAGCACAGGTGTCTGCAATTGCTTACAGTGATATAAAGAGCCTTGACACACATCACCATCAATGAGTTTAACTGACAAACAAATTCTTCCCTTATCACTCCTAAACACTTTTTGCATAATAATTTGGAACACAGTGTACATGTGCTTTTCCACAAAACACCAGTGGTTCACGTAGTGAATCTTACAGTTCTAACTTGCCAACCGTGGTCTGTATGGAGTTGTTCAATAAAGGGCCCAAAATTAAGATAACATAGACGGGAGAGGTCTCTATGAATACGAATTTCTAAGTATTTGATACCCTGTGAGGGCCAGGCAAAGGGAAAGTTGGACTGGATGGAATCCTGTATGGATTTGGGGAGGGAGACATCGAGGGCCTCAGACTTCGCTGCATTGATTTTAAAATTTGACCATGTAACAAAGTGATCTATTTCAGCCATAACAGCAGGGATGGATATATGTGATTGAGTGATATATACTAGGACATCATCAGCAAATGCAGAGCACTTGTACTCGGTGCCTCCCACCTCAATCCACCTAATATTGGGGTTATGGCGAATTGATGAGAGCAGGTGCTCCGTCACTAGGATGTATAAGAGAGGGGACAGAGGACATCCCTGCCTTGTCCCATTGGTGATTGTGAAAGGTGATGAAAATGTTCCATTTATCTTCAGCCTAGGTGACGTATTGCGATACAGGGCCATGATTTTGCCTATAAAAGGGTCCCCTAGACCCCTACCCCAAGCTTTTTAAGGGAATAATATATGGCGTGCCAGGAGACTACATGGAGTGCTTTATCAGCATCCAACGAGATTATCTAATTACAATTTTTTAACTGCATCTAGCCCAGGAAATACTTTGTGCCTAGTAGCAGTGTCTGCTAGTCAGCGGATTATCCCAGCTGTTAAGCAAGCTACACCACCTGTAGTTTGGACACTTAATTTTTTCAAAGGAAATGCTTGGGGCCCCCGGGACACTCAGTGAAGAGCATCGGGGAGACACCCCAAGGCATAGGGGCTGGGACTGGTGGTAGGACGCCTTGCGGTGGACAGCCGAGCTCGATCCTTATAAAAGCTTTTTAACTGCAGCAGCTTTAGTGAACGCTACTGGAGCTGGAATTACGCGGCTGCTGGCATGAGACTTGCCGTCCAATAGATCCTTGTAAAAGGATTTAAAGTGTATTCATTCAAATTAGAGAGACAATTTAAATTAAAAAGCTT
This sequence comes from Phyllobates terribilis, assembly GCF_046119375.1. NCBI lineage: Eukaryota > Metazoa > Chordata > Amphibia > Anura > Dendrobatidae > Phyllobates > Phyllobates terribilis. Next base: position 292,879,251 of record NW_027362761.1, read on the forward strand.
AGACCTGCCTCCACCGCAGGGGGGCTCGCTCGACCCACCAGCGGACAGGCACCAGTATTGGGAGAGGGGGGCTGGCCGTCAGGGTCCACCGCAGCTCTGGCACAAACCCGGCGACACCGAGGTCGCACGGGCAGTAACGGACTGGCCGTGTCGGCTTCGCACTTTTTTGGTTTTAGAAGGGCATGACATGCCTATATCTGTGTCTCCCCCTCCTTTTACTCCTCCACCTCTTTACTTTTCGCATGACTATGTGTACTTGTCACTTTTCCATGTGTTAGTTGTGTCTTCTGAGCAGTTTGTCAGGTTTTGGACTCCTTTGAAGTTGTTTTCTATGTGTTTCTATGTGTTTTTGTTTGCCTGCCATAGGTTTTAATGGTGTTCGAAGGTGTTCGACGAACAGTTCGACGAACAGTTCGGCGAACATACGGGTGTTCGACGAACCGAACTCGAACACTACGGGGGTGGCTCAACACTATATAAGACCTCACAGCTCACAGTGCATGTCCAACCAAATTAGAATCATGAGCTCAAAGGAACTGCCCAAGGAGCTCAGAGACAGAATTGGGGCAAGGCACAGATCTGGCCAAGGTTATAAAATAATTTCTGCATTACTCAAGGTTCCTAAGAGCACAGTGGCCTTTATAATCCTTAAATGGAAGCAGTTTGGGACCACCAGAAGTCTTCCTAGACCTGGCCGTCCAGCCAAACTGAGTAATCGTGGGAGAAGAGCTTTGGTGAGAGAGGTAAAGAAGAACCCCAAGATCACTGTGGCTGAGCTCCAGAGATGCAGTATGTAGATGGAAGAAAGTTCCACAAAGTCAACTATCAATGTAGCCCTCCTCCAATCGGGCCTTTATGGCAGAGTGGCCCCACAGAAGCCTCTCCTCAGTGCAAGACATATGAAAGCCCGCATAGAGTTTGCTCAAAAACACATGAAGGACTCCCAGACTAGGAGAAATAAGATTCTCTGTTCTGATGAGACAAGATAGAACTTTTTGGTGATAATTCTAAGCGGTATGTGTGGAGAAAACCAGGCACTGCTCATCACTTGTCCAATATAATCCCAACAGTGAAACATGGTGGTGGCAGCATCATGCTATGGGGATGTTTTTCAGCTGCAGGGACAAGACGACTGGTTGCAATTGAAGGAAACATGAATGCGGCCAAGTACAGAGATATCCTGGATGAAAACCTCTTCCAGAGTGCTCTGGACGTCAGATTTGGCCGAAGGTTCACCTTCCAACAAGACAATGACCCTAAACACACAGCTAAAATAACAAAGGAGTGGCTTCAGAACAACTCTGTGACCATTCTTGACTGGCTCAGCCAGAGCCCTGACCTAAACCCAATTGAGCATCTCTGGAGAGACCTGAAAATGGCTGTCCACCATCGTTCACAATCCAACCTAATGGAACTGGAGAGGATATGCAAGGAAGAATGGCAGAGGTTCCCCAAATCCAGGTGTGAAAAACTTCTTTCAATATTCCCAAGAAGACTCAAGGCTGTACTAGCTCAAAAGGGTGCTTCTACTCAATACTGAGCAAAGGGTCTGAATACTTATGACCATGTGATATTTCAGTTTTTCTTTTTTAATAAATTTGCAAACATTTCTACATTTCTGTTTTTTTCAGTCAAGATGGGGTGCAGAGTGTACTTTAATGAGAAAAAAAATGAACTTTTTAGAATTTACCAAATGGCTACAATGAAACAAAGAGTGAAAAATTTAAAGGGCTCTGAATACTTTCTGTAAACACTGTATGTACTATTCCATAATGTGGCCAGTTTATCATGTTAAAACTGGTGAAAAATTCTGTTTGAATAAAAAATCTGAAACAAATAAATCAATATGTAAAATAATTAAAACATAATACTTTACATGGAGACTCCGCCCTTTTTCATATGACTATTTAGCAGTACAGCAGTGAAAAGCTACTTTATACCCAATTGCAATTATTTTGCTGTAGTTAAGATAAATAATGACAATGAAGATTTGGTTGAAGACTTATTCTAGCATCCTAAATTGGAGCATCATACTTATATTTACACTGTGCATTATACACTTCATGTTCAGGGCTATAATCATATTCTATGTATTTACCAGGGTAGAAGTGCACACCATACTAAACCACTATATAATAAATAATTGATATATTATATTGTTTTAAAGAGTAGTTTAGGCACACATACAATGGCATGTAAAAGTTTGGGCCGCCCTGGTCAAAATTACTGTTATTGTGAACAGGGCTGGACGATTTCCTCGATACACATAACATTGTGGGCTACAGTTAAATTAGACAAAATATTACACCTATAGTAGTACATTTAATATGATAATAGTAATTACTTAATTAGTATCATTATTAGGTTTGATCCAAGGTTCTAGGACTGATCTCCTTTTCTCGGGGTCAAGAATGATTTTTTCCCAGTGATGCAAATTAGCTGAATTTGTCCTGGGGTTTTTGCCTTTTTCTGTATCAACAGGTTTAGGCATAGGGATTTTAGTAATACCATTGTTAGAATCACAAGAGTAATACAAAATATAAAACTAATTAAAAAATTATAAATGGGTTCATTTTTAATGTTCATTTTAATTGTAATAGTGCAGCAATAATAAAAATGGTAATAATAAATTTATGAGGCCTAGTCCCAGTAAGTTAGTAAGTTAGTGTAGGGATTACAATTGGGGGAGAAAAGTTGAACTGGATGGACCTAGGTCTTTATTCAACCAACATTAATATGTCACTATGTGATTAAAAAAGTTGAAGAAATTTTTGATGCAAACATAACACCATTTGTAAAAAAGCTTAAGTTGAAAAGAGGATGGCTTCTACAAGTGGATAATGATCCTAAACACAGGTCAAAATCCACAATAGACTACTTCAAAAGGCACAAGCTGAAGGTTTTACAATGGCCCTCACATTCCCCTTATCTGAACATCATTGAAAATCTGTGGCTAGAGCTCAAAATAGCAGTGCATGCAAGATGAAGTCGTGCTGTACAGAAAGAAGGCAAAGTAGAAGCAGGAGGCTAATGAACCTTCAAATCAGATTGCTGAGTATATGCTTCATACCTTTTCAGAACTATGTATATATTTAAATAATTGATGGAGCTAATGTACATTTTAGTGCCAGCTTCAATTAAAAAAAAGAAATTTAAGCTTAAGAAATGTTTCAGCATATAGATGTATAGATGTAGAGATGCATAGGACTAGAGAAACAAATGGGTTATTCTGCACTGCAGTGGAGAAAAGATGAAGGATGCTAGCTCAATGTATGGTGGTTTTATTTGTCAGCTTGTTTGGAAGTATGTAACTTCTTCATCAGGACAAACCAAGATCATGGTTTGTCCTGATGAAGAACCCAGCAGGAAGTACGGCGGCGTCTAAAAATCACTAAAGTTGACAAATCCCCGGGCCCAGATGGGATACACCTGTAAGTACTGCAGGAATTAAGTAACGTCATAGATAGAACATTATTTTTAATCTTTAAAGATTCTATAATAACAGGGTCTGTACCACAGGACTGGCGTATAGCAAATGTGGTGCCAATATTTAAAAAGGGGACAAAAACTGAACTTGGAAATTATAGGCCACTAAGCTTAACCTCTACTGTGGGTAAAATCCTGGAGGATTTTCGAAGAGATGCTATACTAGAGTATCTGAAGAATAATAACATCATGACCCAATATCAACATGGGTTTACGAGGGACCGTTCCTGTCAAACTAATCTGATCAGCTTTTATATAGAGGTAAGTTCCGGACTGGACCAAGGAAATGCAGTGGATGTTGTGTATATGGACTTTTCAAAAGCTTTTCATATGGTTCCACACAAAAGGTTGGTACATAAAATGAGAGCAATGGGGATAGGGGAAAATATATGTAAGTGGGTTAAGAACTGGCTCAGTGATAGGAAACAAAGGGTGGTTATTAATGGAACACACTCAGACTGGGTCTCAGTTAACAGTGGGGTACCACAGGGGTCAGTATTGGGCCCCCTTCTTTTTAACATATTTATTAATGACCTTGTAGGGGGCATACAGAGTAGTATTTCAATATTTGCAGATGACACTAAACTCTGCAGAGTAATCAACACAGAGGAGGACAATTTTATATTACAGGAGGATCTATGTAAACTAGAAGCTTGGGCTGATAAATGGCAAATGAGTTTTAATGGGGATAAATGTAAGGTAATGCACTTGGGCAGAGGAAATAAAATGTATAATTATATGATTAATTGTAAAACACTGGGCAAAACTGTCACTAAAAAAGACCTGGGTGTATTGGTGGACGACAAGCTCACATTTGGTGACCAGCTGCTGCAAAGGCAAATAAAATAATGGGATGCATTAAAGAGGCATAGATGCTCATGAGGAGAACATAATTTTGCCTCTATACAAGTCACTAGTGCGACCACACTTAGAATACTGTGTACAGTTCTGGTCTCCGGTGTATAAGAAAGACATAGCTGAACTAGAGCGGGTGCAGAGAAGAGTGACCAAGGTTATTAGAGGACTGGGGGGTCTGCAATACCAAGTAAGGTTATTATGCTTGGGGTTATTTAGTTTGGAAAAACGATGGCTTAGGGGTGATCTTATTACTATGTACAAATATATGAGGGGACAGTACAAAGACCTTTCTACGGATCTTTTTACTCTGAGGCCAGAGACGGGGACAAGGAGGCATCTTCTACATCTGGAGGAAAGAAGGTTTAATCATAATCACAGACGCGGATTCTTTACTGTAAGAGCAGTGAGACTATGGAACTCTTTGCCACATGATGTTGTAATGAGTGATTCACTGTTAAAATTTAAGAAGGGCATGGATGCCTTTCTTGAAAAGTATAATATTACAGGTTATATATACTAGATTCCTTGATAGGGCGTTGATCCAGGGAACTAGTCTGATTGCCGTATGGAGTCAGGAAGGAATTTTTTTCCCCAATGGGGAGCTTAGTGTTTGCCACATGGTTTTTTTTTACCTTCCTCTGGATCAACATGTTAGGCTATGGGTTGAACTAGATGGACTTAGTCATCTGTCAACCTTAAAAGCTATGTTACTATGTTACTTTAAAACTTTTCTAAGCAAAAAAGCAATGGTTTGCTACCAAGCTTTTCAAAAAATGATCCATATTTTAGGAGATGTTTCATATTTCTGTACCCCAAAGAGAGTACATGTTGCAGCATTAGTGCATTAGTACTGTAGAGAACTATAAATCTTAGCCAGGAGATGTGTAGCTGGTATGGCGCTGCAGTGACATAGGAAGAAGTCACACAGTAGACAATTAGAACAAGAGATGTGTGGCAGTATAGGGCCAGCCCTGGCAGCAGCGGTATAATCTAGCACTATAGAACATAGTGGGCAGTGGCAGAAGACTCACAGTAGAATTACAATGAGATAGGTAAGAATATGTGTAGCAGAGAAAGAGCCACAATGTCAGCCCTGAAAGCAGCAGTACAGACTAGTACTATTAAATACAGTGGGCATCCAGGAGATATGTTGCTGGCATGGCTCTGCAGTAGCAGAGAATTAGAACAGGGCTGTCAGGAAGATGTGGGGCAGTTTTGGGCCCAGCAATGACAGCCCCAGCAGCAGCCCTAGAGTATAGATGACATGATGGACAGGGAGTAGGTGCCCGATTGAATGTGGGCCACAAGCACTAGCAGCAGCTTCACAGTGTAGAAGACAAACAACAGACAGGCAGGCAGATGGAATTTCAATTTAATTATTGGCATCAGCTGTAGGTGAATAAAAGTCAACAGTGATCCGTGCCTAGTTCATTTGGACAAATGTAAGGTTTTCCACACTTGTAGTATATATCCTCGTCTCCTAGTGGGAGACAAAGCCACCAGCCATGTTGTACAACCTCTCTGATATTACATTGACTGTTATACATGACAGTATGCCTCTTTCAAACTAGTCAAATATGTTGACTTAAAAGACAATGGAATTGGGGCTTAGGGTATCTGCCTGAGAAAGAGCACAGTCTAGAAACAAATAAACCTGGCTGTTCATTCAGTGCATATCTGCTTACTGAAGTGAAATGCACTGGCAGATAGAGAATGTGTAAGAGGAGAAAGATAACTGCGGCCTGGAAGTGGAAACAGATATCGCTTTCATTCACAGTGCCTTCTCCACCTGTCCCATTTGCTGGGGTGCATCGCTGCTACTAAAAACATTAACCCAGTGAGCTTTGAAACTCATTTATTGTACCTGCCAATAGTTGCTGCTCCATGTATCTACAGTGTAGCGCATTTTTCTAAAGGCATGGTGACTACAATCAGTCAAACATGCTGGTAGCATGAGTGGACAATGAGTGGACCTTATCATTATCTATCTATATTAATAGTGAAGATGCTACCATCACTCCATGCTCTTGGTAGACATGTACTTTTCCAACATGACAATTATCCAAAACACACATCTGTTGCATTACTAAAGATCAGGGAGAAAGTGAGTCAGTGGCCATGTATGTCTCCTGATCTGAACTCAACCGAAACATCTATGGGAAAATCTGAAGAGGCAAGTTGAGCATCACTTTCCATCCAGCATCCAGGCTCTAAAGAAGTCTTTGAGTAATGGAAAAGGATAGATGTTTTAATTTGTCCCTAATTTGTTTATGCCATGCCTAGAAGACTTGGTGCTCTCCTTAAAAATCATGGAGGTCATACAAATTACTAGATGCAGTTGGTTTGATGTGGGGCATATTCATTTTTGCATCAACTAATTTAAGGGAAACAATTTTAATGGAAGTTAAATTATTAACCTTACTTTCATGTTATGGGTTATAAAAATGTTCTATGATAGATATTGGTTTTCAATCTGATTGAGCACTAAAAGTACAACACTGCAATCAGATGAGGTATTTTTCTTTGGGTGGAATGAGCTGTGCACTCTAACCTCCTACACTGTACAAGAAAAGAATGTGGCTCCTTGGTCAGCCCCCATATTTCATACTGCCTGTGAAAGCCTCCCTAATTAGCTATGGTAGACCATGTGATGTGATAACTGCAGGATATTATGGAGAAACCTTTGCAGCCATGTCTGATGCTATTTGACTGCTCCCTAAATCTTTATCAGTGTGTGAAATGGCGCTGGGTATTTCTTTTTTTCTGGGGTACAATTATTGTGAATGAAAATTCAGAGTGTTTGAATTAGCAAGGACTTACAAATTTCAGGAAATTTGACTTGACCTCTTCACGACATATGGGGTACATTTATGTCATATGTCGTGCCCTTGCCTTTGATGCAGGCTACATCTTTCCTCTCACATGATGGCTGATTTAATCAGCCATCATGTGCCTTTCACAGCCGTAGATGAAGCAAAGCTCTGCCTGCAGCTGTTAACTTGTTATTCCTGCTGTCAATATCTGACAATGACAATTAACTCATGCCAACAAAGGAGCGCATCATTCTACGCTCCTATCGGCACACCCGTGGGGCGAAGATGGGTTGTCATGGCCGTCGGGAGTCTGCTGAAGACTAGTGTTGAGCGAACATGCTCGACACTGCTCGGTACTTGCCCGAGCATCACGATACTCGGGATGTTCGGCGAGCACCGAGCATTTCCGGGTTACTCGGGCGGGAGCTCGGGTCTCCGCCCTGCATGTTTGGCGCTCTTTACAGAGCCAATGAACATGCAGGGATTGCCAGCCAGTCACTGTAATGCCGCAGCCATGTTGTTTGTGGGCATTACAGTGATTGGCTGGCCGCACAGCGTCACCTCGAGTATTTAAAACCGGGCGCCGCCATCTTGGACACAGTCGCTCCGGATCAGACAGTGTAGGAACAGCGCTGCTGATTTAGGGAGAGATATATCCTGCAAAATAGTTAGTGTAGGGTCTGTAAAGGCTGCCAGATCAAACAAACAGTCCTTCTCAGGACTAATATCCATCCCAGGTATATCAGGCAGACAGGCAGACTGTATAGAAGATGCAGTGGTTATACCAGCAAACGCTGGATTACAGTCCTGTGTGCTGCTCCTGTTGCTGAAATTGCTAGACTTAGCTCCAGGTCCCGGGGGCCAGGAAAAATCCTTTTTTTTAATCTAAATCCTCTTTTTTTTTTCCTCCTTCACAATGTACAAATACCCATCTTATTAACCTTTTGATGTCCACCCCCCCCCCCCAAAAAAAAAAGTGTGCCTCTGATTTTTCAGACACAAATATATCTGTTGAAAATAGTCTGGTGTAGGCCAGAGAAATAGAAGTGTGGTTTTGCAGTTCTATGGGCCATTTGTATCTAAAAAAAACAGTTTGAGTGTGTCGCTCACTGTTCAGCCGCAAATATATATATTTAAAAAAGTCTGGTATACACCAGTAAATTATTACTGTGGTTTTGATGTTCCACGGCAAAACATCTCTATTATCCTGTTTTTGGCATTTTTTGCTGTATAAAAATAATAATAGTGTCTCCCTGATTTTTCAGACACAAATATATCTGTTGAAAATAGTCTGGTGTAGGCCAGAGAGACAGAAGTGTGCTTTTGCTGTTCCACGGTAAAAAATCTCTATTATCCTGCTTTTTGCATTTTTTGCTGTAAAAAAAAAAAATAATAGTGTCTCCCTGATTTTTCAGACACAAATTTATCTGTTGAAAATAGTCTGGTGTAGGCCCGAGAAATACAAGTGTGGTTTTGCAGTTTCACGGTACAAACCTCTGTATTATCCACTTTTGGGCCATTTGTATCTAAAAAAAACAGTTTGAGTGTGTCGCTCACTGTTCAGCCGCAAATATATATATATTTTAAAAAGCCTGGTATACACCAGTAAATTATAACTGTGGTTTTGCTGTTCCACAGAAAAAATCTCTATTATCCTGCTTTTGGCATTTTTTGCCATAAAAAATAAATAGTGTCTCCTGATTGTTCAGACACAAATATATCTGTTGAAAATAGTCTGGTGTAGGCCCGAGAAATACAAGTGTGGCTTTGCAGTTTCACGGTTCAAACCTCTGTATTATCCACTTTTGGGCCATTTGCATATAAAAAAAACAGTTTGAGTGTGTCGCTCACTGTTCAGCCGCAAATATCTCTATTTAAAAAAGTGTGGTATACCCCAGTAAACAATAACTGTGGTTTTGCCATCCCACGGTAAAAAATCTCTATTATTCAGCTTTTGGTAGTTTTTTCCGTAAAGAAAAACAGTAGTGTCTCCTGACTGTTGTGACACAAAAATATATCTGTTGAAAATAGTCTTGTGCAGGCCCGACATCCCAGTGTGGTTTTGCAGTTCCATGGGTCAAATCGCTGTACTATCCAGTTTTGGGCCTTTGGTATCTAAAAAAAAGCAGTTTGAGTGTGTCGCTCACTGTTCAGCCGCAAATATCTCTATTTAAAAAAGTGTGGTATACCCCAGTAAACAATAACTGTGGTTTTGCCATCCCACGGTAAAAAATCTCTATTATTCAGGTTTTGGTAGTTTTTTCCGTAAAGAAAAACAGTAGTGTCTCCTGACTGTTGTGACACAAAAATATATCTGTTGAAAATAGTCCTGTGTAGGACCGACATCCCAGTGTGGTTTCGCAGTTCCACGGGTCAAATCGCTGTACTATCCAGTTTTGGGCCTTTGGTATCTAAAAAAAAAAGCAGTTTGAGTGTGTCGCTCACTGTTCAGCCGCAAATATCTCTATTTAATTAAGTGTGGTATACCCCAGTAAACAATAACTGTGGTTTTGCCATCCCACGGTAAAAAATCTCTATTATTCAGGTTTTGGTAGTTTTTTCCGTAAAGAAAAACAGTAGTGTCTCCTGACTGTTGTGACACAAAAATATATCTGTTGAAAATAGTCCTGTGTAGGACCGACATCCCAGTGTGGTTTCGCAGTTCCACGGGTCAAATCGCTGTACTATCCAGTTTTGGGCCTTTGGTATCTAAAAAAAAAAGCAGTTTGAGTGTGTCGCTCACTGTTCAGCCGCAAATATCTCTATTTAATTAAGTGTGGTATACCCCAGTAAACAATAACTGTGGTTTTGCCATCCCACGGTAAAAAATCTCTATTATTCAGGTTTTGGTAGTTTTTTCCGTAAAGAAAAACAGTAGTGTCTCCTGACTGTTGTGACACAAAAATATATCTGTTGAAAATAGTCTTGTGTTGGCCCAACATCCCAGTGTGGTTTCGCAGTTCCACGGGTCAAATCGCTGTACTATCCAGTTTTGGGCTTTTGGTATCTAAAAAAAAAGCAGTTTGAGTGTGTCGCTCACTGTTCAGCCGCAAATATCTCTATTTAAAAAATTGTGGTATACCCCAGTAAACAATAACTGTGGTTTTCCTCTTCCACGGTTCTAATCTACTCTTTATTACCCTTTTTCCATTGATAGTGCAAGTGTAAGCTATTTTACTTCATTTACAATGGGCAAGGCGCGTGGCAAGGGACGTGGAAATGGACGTTCTGGTGATGGTTCGTGCAGAGGACGGGGCCGTGGCCAAGGTGAAAATGTGCCACAACCAACAGCCACATCTTCTCGCTCCCACTTCTTGACCGAATTACTAGGGAAGCACAGAACAACACCAGTATTGAGAACTGATCAGTGTGAACAGGTTATTAATTGGATAGCAGACAATACTTCCAGTTACCTGGGCACCACCACCTCCGGTCTGCCTTCCACACGGTCAACTCTTAGTAGCCGTGAGTCTCGACCGCATACTCCTCCTCACCCTGATGCTCCTTCCTCCCACCATGCCGAGTGTCGTCAGACAGCAAGTGATCCCACACTTGGACACTCTGAAGAGCTGTTCACTGGTCCATTTCCATATTTGGGCCCCTCGCCTGATACGCTTGAAGTGGTGGAAGAGGAGATCCCATGTTGCGATGCCCAAATATTTGAACAGCCACGGCCACAGGAAGTCGACGTTGGCAATCTGTCACAAGAGGTGGACGATGACAAGACACAATTGCCAGGAAGTGAGGAGGAGGATCGTGGTGCGCAAGTGGAAGAGGATGAGGTGGTGGATGATCTAGTAACTGACCCAACGTGGAAGGAGGACATGCAGAGTGAGGCCAGCAGCACACAGGGGGAGGGAGGCAGAGTACCCCAACAGGCAGGAAGAAGCACTGTGGTGGCCGCAGACAGAAGGCAGGCAACCGTTCCCCGTAACACCAACACGAGGGACGTTGCCAGTACAAGCGGTAGGTCTTCCAGAGTCTGGAATTTTTTTAAAGACTCTGCTGATAACCCCAAAAAGGCCATATGTTCCACCTGCCATGCCAGCATCAGCAGAGGTGACAAAACTACCAGCCTGACCACCACCAGCATGATCAGGCACATGGCAGCAAAGCACCTGACTTTGTGGGGCGAAACCCAGGGTCCACGACCAGTGTCAGCGGATGTCACCACTGCTTCTTCCACTGTTGTGCATGCAATAGAACCCCCTGTTGTGTGTGCAAGGCAATCCCCTGTCCATACTGCATGTAAAGATGCCCCCTCCTCTCAGTCTCCACTTGTTATGGCAGTTTCTCAAGAAACAGCATCAACGTCCACGTCCACGTCCCACCACAGCGTCCAATTGTCCATATCCCAGACCTTTGAACGAAAGCGGAAATTCGCAGCTAACGCCCCACAGGCCACAGTCCTAAATTCGCACATTTCACGACTGCTTGCATTGGAAATGCTGCCTTTTAGGCTGGTGGAGACGGAATCCTTCCGCAATCTTATGGTGGTGGCCGTCCCTCGGTACTCGGTTGCCAGCCGACACTATTTTGCCCGGTGTGCCATCCCCGCACTACACAAGCACGTGTCCCAAAGCATCTGCCGTGCCCTCAACAACGCAGTTACTGGGAGAGTCCACCTGACAATGGACACGTGGACAAGTGCTTGTGGCCAGGGACGGTACATCTCTCTGTCAGCAAACTGGGTAAACATAGTGGAAGCCGGGACCCAGTCGGAACTTGGGACGGAACACATCCTCCCCACACTGAGGATTGCGGGCCCTATGTCAGTCAGAGTTGCCCCCACAGTGTACAGCTCCTGCGCATCCTCCTCCTCCTCCTCATGTTCAGCCTCCATCTCAGATATCACCACATCAGTTACAAGCTGGAAGCATTGCAGTACTGCCTCCGCCAAGCGGCAACAGGCTGTGCTGAAACTCATAAGCTTAGGTGATAAACCTCTCACTGCTTGTGAGTTGTGGACAGCTGTGAAAGAGCAGGCAGATCTGTGGCTGAGACCGCTGAACCTACATCCCGGCATGGTCGTGTGTGACAATGGCCGTAACCTGGTGGCGGCTCTGAGGCGACGTGAGATCACACACGTACCATGCCTGGCTCATGTGCTTAACCTCGTGGTTCAGCGGTTTCTTAAATCGTACCCCGAGTTGCCAGATCTGCTCGTGAAAGTACGCCGCCTGTCAGTTCATTTTCGCAAGTCGGCTACAGCTTCCGCCGCCCTTGCTGTGTTGCAGCAGCGTTTGCAGCTTCCGGCATACTGACTGGTGTGTGATGTCCCCACACGTTGGAACTCTACCCTCCACATGTTGCAAAGGATTTGTGAGCAGAAGAGAGCAGTTGTGGAGTACCAGCTGCAACAAGGCCGTCGATATTCAGGTCAGACTCCACACATAAGACCTCAGGAGTGGACCTGGATGTCTGACATATGTACCATCCTGACAAACTTTGAGGAGGCCACCAAGATGGTGAATGGCGATGACGCCATCATTAGTGTCAGCATCCCACTTGTCTGTCTTTTGCAACCCTCTCTGCAGAGAATTAAAGAGGAGGCATTGCAGCCAGAGTATGATGAGATGGATCAAGAAGCCTTAGCGGGCGATTACACACAGCCCAGCCTCATCTCATCCCAACGTGCATTGGGGGACAATGAGGGAGAGGAGGAGGAGGAGGAGGAAGAACAGGAGCTGCTATCATGCGTTGTAGACGGTAGTACCTGTACAAGTGTCATACCGTCCTAATTTTTGGCAGCTTTTGCTTGGAAGGCATAGGCAAATACTATGGGAGACCCACTCCCCAATAATGGGACTTATGTTTGTAATATGCTGTACTGCATAGCTCTTGTAAGGGGCTTTGCAAGTTGCTCCGTCCTAATTTTTGGCAGCTTTTGCTGGGAAAGCATAAGCAAATACCATGGGACACCCACTCCCCAATAATGGGACTTATGTTTGTAATATGCTGTACTGCATGGCTCTTGTAAGGGGCATTGCAAGTTGCTCTGTTCTAATTTTTGGCAGCTTTTGCTTGCAAGGCATAAGCAAATACTATGGGACACCCACTCCCCAATAATGGGACTTATGTTTGTAATATGCTGTACTGCATGGCTCTTGTAAGGGGCATTGCAAGTTGCTCCGTCCTAATTTTTGGCAGCTTTTGCTTGCAAGGCATACGCAAATGCTATGGGACACCCACTCCCCAATAATGGGACTTATGTTTGTAATATGCTGTACTGCATGGCTCTTGTAAGGGGCATTGCAAGTTGCTCCGTCCTAATTTTTGGCAGCTTTTGCTTGCAAGGCATAAGCAAATACTATGGGAGACCCACTCCCCAATAATGGGACTTATGTTTGTAATATGCTGTACTGCATGGCTCTTGCAAGGGGCATTGCAAGTTGCTCCATCCTAATTTTTGGCAGCTTTTGCTTGCAAGGCATAAGCAAATACTATGGGACACCCACTCCCCAATAATGGGACTTATGTTTGTAATATGCTGTACTGCATGGCTCTTGTAAGGGGCATTGCAAGTTGCTCCATCCTAATTTTTGGCAGCTTTTGCTTGCAAGGCATAAGCAAATACTATGGGACACCCACTCCCCAATAATGGGACTTATGTTTGTAATATGCTGTACTGCATGGCTCTTGTAAGGGGCATTGCAAGTTGCTCCATCCTAATTTTTGGCAGCTTTTGCTGGGAAAGCATAAGCAAATACTATGGGAGACCCACTCCCCAATAATGGGACTTATGTTTGTAATATGCTGTACTGCATGGCTCTTGCAAGGGGCATTGCAAGTTGCTCCGTCCTAATTTTTGGCAGCTTTTGCTGGGAAAGCATAAGCAAATACTATGGGAGACCCACTCCCCAATAATGGGACTTATGTTTGTAATATGCTGTACTGCATGGCTCTTGCAAGGGGCATTGCAAGTTGCTCCGTCCTAATTTTTGGCAGCTTTTGCTGGGAAAGCATAAGCAAATACTATGGGAGACCCACTCCCCAATAATGGGACTTATGTTTGTAATATGCTGTACTGCATGGCTCTTGTAAGGGGCATTGCAAATTGCTTCGTCCTAATTTTTGGCAGCTTTTGCTGGGAAAGCATAAGCAAATAGTATGGGAAACCCACTCCCCAATAATGGGACTTATGTTTGTAATATGCTGTACTGCATGGCTCTTGTAAGGGGCATTGCAAGTTGCTCCGTCCTAATTTTTGGCAGCTTTTGCTTGCAAGGCATAAGTAAATACTATGGGACACCCACTCCCCAATAATGGGACTTATGTTTGTAATATGCTGTACTGCATGTGACGCGCCCCCTGGGCCGTGTGTACACGTGTGTGGGATACCCGGTGCCGGGTCTCTGGGGTCTGTAGTCTCCGTGGCAGTGACCCGTTCCCGTGGCTCAGGCTCGTCAAACCAGTGGCAGTCTTTCTTAGGTTTTGAGGTTAATTGTCCGACTGCGCCACCCGTGGATTGCGGTCAGGGAGTACCACCGCTGCGAGGCAGACCGCTGGGGCTGGTGTTGTGTGCGCAGCATAGAATGGAATAACTCCCCTCGGGAGGAGTATAGCCTCAGGGCAGTGAGTGTGGATGATGGGGGTGATGGTGCACGAGCGCAGCAGGAACGACTCAGAGTCTTTGCAGTGCAGTTCAGGGTCTTTACTGATGATTATAAGGTAGACCCTCCCGGGAGTACAGGCTAGCATAAGAGGCCTGGTCAGTCTGTGAGCAAGCAGGAGTTCCCCTGGCCAGGTGGAGTTGTAGGCCTCCCCGTCTGTCTGCACTCTTCCTGGCTACCTTGCTGTAAGCGGGTAGAAGTAGCCCACGTCCCTGAGTGTACCGTGTAGTGCTCACCCGTATGGCTGGTGACTTGGGGCCTTCTGTTAGCCTCCGCTCCACGACGGCGGTGCTGGTCCCTTGCTTGTGACTGAGCCTCCGGGCTTCTATGGCCAGAGGACCTGAAATCCCCTGCCGGCTGGTTTCTGCTGCTGGATATATAAGTCCTCACAGCTTCGGACTCCAGTGTCCGGTTCCTATTGTCTTCTGCCAGGGCGAGCTCTGCTCAGCTTCCAGCCCCTGGTCTTTAGCTCCTAGCTTCTACAGAGCTCCTTGCTGTTACTTTCCCTTGCTCTCACTCTGACTCTGACTGTTCTCTGACTCACTCAACCCCGCCCCAGATTCAGTTTATAAGGGCAGAATTCTCCCCTCCCAGGACTGGGGCAGGAGGATGTTGCATGTTTAAGGGATCCTGACCAGGAAACCTCCCACTTTCTCTCCGACGTAATATCTCTATTACTGTGGTGACCAGACTGCTGGGGTGCCATACATGGCTCTTGTAAGGGGCATTTCAGTTCCTCATAATTTTTGGAAAGCCTTCCATTCACTGCTTAGGCCAACAGTGCACGGTAGACCCAGTTGCTATAAATCGAAAAAAGGTTTAGTTAACGCCCTCTGACCTCCATGTCATTTCCAAGGGGCATTGGAGTGGCTCGAAATTTTTGGTAGGCATTGCACTCACTGTATACCCTATAACTGTGTAGCCGAACCGCTCCTTTTGTTACAGAAACATATCCTACAAGACATATCTGGTTGACTGGCCTGATATTGATGTGAATGGTCCCTGTTCCTCCTGCTCTTTCTCCTTTACCACCACCTCATCCATCATTTATCACCTGAAGCTTTGTTTTGACGGGAGTCATAGAACTGGGATAGTAGCAGGAAAACATCCAGCAATCCTCGGAGGAGGTAGGATATGCGCCAAAACGCGGACCACCTCAGGCCTAGCCGCTACTATATACATTCGCTTGCATTCCAAGAAAACAAAGCAGATGCTAACTTCTATCATCATCATCATGCTCCTCACCTAGGCACTCTCAACTCCCCAGATGGAGAAGCCAGGGCCCACCGGAGGAGTCTGGTTCTCTGGTGGGCTCGTCCAATGCTGCCCTAAAGCAGGCCAGGCTAAGAAAAGTGTGGGGGAAGGTGACAGGAGAAATCAGGGCGGCTGGGGACCGAGTATGGACACCTGGCCGCCACCTGGCGGCTGGGGACCGAGCGTGGACACCCGGCCGCCGGGCGGCTGGGGACAGAGTATGGATACCTCGCTGCCGAAGCGGCCATGAGGTAGTGGCCAGCTTCGGCCTCCTCCAAAGTAAAAGGCCCCATTTCAAGTGAAAGCTAGCAGTATGGTATTGCAGCCTGCGGGTGGGTGGATGGTTGGCTGCATATTTTCGCTTGCATTGCACGGAATGGGGGAGGTACAATTGAACACTGCCCTGGGACAAGGACTTGCACGGGGATAGTTGCAAGTCTGCATCTTCTGATCCGGCAAGGATCACTTCTGATGGGCACACTTTTAGACAGTGACCTGGGGGTCAGAGATGCTTCCAGGGGTCTTCCCCATGCTGATCCCTTGTCTTTTCAGCACTGTATGCATGTGTCACACAGCACATGGCCAGATAAGGTTGTAAAATGTTAAAATGACATTTCCCGGTGAACGCATTTGTCACGGTTGAAAGCAATACAAAAGTGCAAAAACGCATGAAAAATGCTACTTGTGAACATAGCCCAAGGTGTGGAGGAGTATTTTTGTTTTTGATTATTTATTTTACCTTATACACAAGTTTTTACCCTGGAAAGGAAATTCCTTAACATATTTCACAGGAAATCCGTTTCAGTTTCGTTTATGAACGTTTTATTGTGAGCCCGCAAAAGTGGCTTAATACCTCTGACCACGTTGTTGACAGCAGTGACCTGGGGGTCAGAAATGCTTCCAGGGGCGATCCCCATGCTGCCCCCATGTCTTTTGAGCACTGTCACTATCGTTTTGGGCACTTTTTAGGCTTTCTACAGACTGCCGGGGGTGCTGCCACAAAAATGCTCGGGTCTCCCATAGACTAACATTGGGCTCGTTGCTCGGGTCGAGCACCCGAGTATCACGGTAAGCTTGGCCCGAGCTTCGAGCATCCCGAGCATTTTAGTGATCGCTCAACACTATCAGTCGTCATCTAGGTGAGGACCCGGAAGTCTTGCCAGTTAACAGTCTGGCACCCATGGCTGACTTTATGTTACGCTGCCTTAACCGTGACCCTCGCATTGTCAAAATGTTGGGTGACAGTCATTACTGGTTGATGACACTTTTAGACCCCCTCTACAAGGAGAACTTTCACTCTCTTATTCCTGAGTTGGAGAGGTCTACAAAAATGGGGCAGTCCCAGAAGGCCCTTGCTGCAGAACTATTAAAAAAATTCCCATCTGAACACGCTAGCGGCAGAGGTCACAGTTCGCTGCCCAACTAAGGCATACAGGCGAGAGAGACGCAACTCCAATCCAGCAGAGGCAGGGGAACACTGTCTATGTTCTAGGACAGTTTTCTGAGACCTGCCCAACTTACAGGCCCTGAGGCGCAGGGTACTCTCACAAGGAGTGGAAAGTTTCAAAAGATGGTGAGGGAGTACCAGCGTCCTCCGTGATTCCTCTGTGCCTTTTAATTATTGGGTATCCAAGCTGGACACTTGGAATGAACTCGATCTGTATGCCTTGGAGGTCCTGGCCTGCCCTGCCGCTAGCGTGTTATCGGAGCGTGTTTTTAGTGCCGCTGGGGGAATTATAACTGATAAGCGCACTCGCCTGTCAACTGACAATGCTGACAAGCTGACCCTTATCAAAATGAACAAGGGCTGGATTGGGCCAGACTTCTCATCACCACCAAATGACAGCAGAGTAACATAAAGTCAAATCCACTGTGTTATTTCGGGAGGTGTATTCCCATGCATCGCTTCACACCCACACATGAGTATACGCTTCCTCATTTCGGCTGATTTTTGCTCTTCTCCTTATCCTCAGCTTCCACGACCACTATACCACCAGGGTGACCGTGGTCCATGTTGCCAGCATTGCAAGTTCCTCTGTCCTAATTTTTGGCAGCTTTTGCTTGGAAGGCATAGGCAAAGACTATCGGAGACCCACTCCCCAATAATGGGAATAATGTTTTTAATATGCTGTACTGCATGGCTCTTGTAAGGGACATTGCAAGTTCCCCCTTCCTAATTTTTGGCAGCTTTTGCTTGGAAGGCATAGGCAAAGACTATGGGAGACCCACTCCCCAATAATGGGAATAATGTTTTTAATATGCTGTACTGCATGGCTCTTGTAAGGGGCATTAAAATCGTCTTGTTAAGCTACTGTGACCTCCACGTCTCTTCCAAGGGTCGTTAATATTGTCTTTTTATTCCACTGCGACCTCCACCACTCTTCCAAGGGGCATTAAAAGCATCTTGTTAAGCTACTGTGACCTCCACGTCTCTTCCACAGGGCATTGATATTGTCTTTTTATTCCACTTTAACCTCCACCACTCTTCCAAGGGGCATTGATATTGTCTTTTTATTCCACTGCGACCTCCACCACTCTTCCAAGGGGCATTAAAACCGTCTTGTTAAGCTACTGTGACCTCCACGTCTCTTCCACGGGGCATTGATATTCTCTTTTTATTCCACTGTAACCTCCACCACTCTTCCATGGGGCATTAAAACTGTCTTGTTAAACCACTCTGAACTCCACGTCTCTTCCAAGGGGCATTAAAACCATCTTGTTAAGCTACTGTGACCTCCACATTTCTTCCAAGGGGCATTAAAACTGTCTTGTTAAACCACTCTGAACTCCACGTCTATTCTAAGGGGCATTAAAACCGTCTTGTTAAACCACTCTGTACTCCACAGCTCTTCCAAGGGGCATTGACATGTTGTTTTTAATTACCTCTAACCTCCACGACTCTTGCAACGGGCATTGCATTTCCTTCTAATTTTTGTCAGCTTTTGCTTTTCAATGCATAGGCGAACACTAAGGGAGACCCACTCCCCAATAATGGGTAGAAGGTTTTTAATACGCTGTCATCCACGTCTGTTTCAAGGGGAATTGCAGTGCCTAATAATTTTTGGAAAGCCTTCCATTCCCTGCTTAGGCCAACAGTGTACAGGAGACCCAGTTGCTATAAATGGAAAAAACGGTTTAGTTAAGGCCCTCTGACCTCCATGTCACTTCCAAGTGACATGGAGTGCCTCGAAATTTTTGGTAGGCATTGCATTCACTGTATGCCTTATAACTGTGTAGCTGAACTGCTCCTTTTGGTACAGAAACATATCCTACAAGACATGTGTGGTTGGCTGGCCTGATATTGATGTGAATGGTCCCTGTTCCTCCTGCTCTTTCTCCTTTGCCACCACCTCATCCATCATTCATCACCTGAAGCTTTGTTTTAACGGGAGTCATAGAACTGGGATAGTAGCAGGAAAACATCCAGCAATCCTCGAAGGAGGTAGAATATGCGCCAAAACGCTGACCACCTCAGGCCTAGCTGCTACTACATACATGAGCTTGCATTCCAAGGAACAGAAAGCTAAGGAAGTGGATGGCCTCATGATCATGAATAATTTACTCGTTGTGTAGGAGGGCGACCACTGCTGCTGTCTACCTTCTGAACTTTGTGTTGAAGCCTGATTGACCCAGGACCAGCAATCCTCTATGTCTGGAGGACGTGTTGCATCCCAGTGTCCAACTGTGTCCCGGCTTCCACAATATTAACCCAGTATGAAGGCGTCAGTGAGATGGACTATTCCTGGCCACATTCACTTGTCCATGTGTTTGTGGTTAGGCTGTCCTTCCCACTAAATGCACTGGGGAGGGCACAGGTAATGTTTTGGTATGCGCGCTTGTGTATAAGGCGCACCGGGACAAATAGGGGCGGCTGGGGACCTTTTATGGACACCCGGCCACCCCCACGCGGCTGGAGACTGTGTATGGACACCCGGCCGCCCCCTGGTGGCTGGGGACCAAGCGTGGACACCCGGCCGCCAGATTCCACCTCCACATGCCTAAAAGGCCCAATTTCAAGTGCAAGCAAGCTAGCAGTATGGTATTGCAGCCTGGGGGTGGGTGGGTGGCAGGCTGCATAATTGCGCTTGTATTGCAAGTTATGGGGGAGGTACAATTGAACACTGCCCTGGGACAAGGACTTGCACGGGGATAGTTGCAATTCTGCATCTTCTGATGCGGCAAGGATCACTTCTGATGGACACACTTTTAGGCAGTGACCTGCGTGTCAGAGATGCTTCCAGGGGTCTTCCCCATGCTGTTCCCATGTCTTTTTAGCACTGTATGCATGTGTCACACAGCACATGGCCAGATAAGGTTGTAAAATGTTAAAATGACATTTCCCGGTGAATGCATTTGTCACGGTTGAAAGCAATACAAACGTGCAAAAACGCATAAAAAATGCTACTTGGGAACATAGCCCAAGGTGTGGAGGAGTATTTTTCTTTTTGGTTATTTATTTTACCTTATACACAAGTCTTTACCCTGGAAAGGATGTTCCTTAACCCCTTTCCGACCTGGTCAGTAATAGTACGCACCAGGTCGGGAAGGCCGGTTCAGCGGGGGCTCCGGCGGTGAGCCCGCACTGAAGCGAGCACATGTCAGCTGATTATTGCAATCGCAATCCACCCTCGGCTGTTAACATGTTAAATCTCTGACAGTGACATTTAACTCGCGCTCCCGGGAGTCCTAAGCCCCGCCCATCAGTGACCCCGTCACGTGATCGCGGGTCACCAATGGGTGAGCATGACAACTCAGGGTCTGCAGCAGAAGCCTGTGGTTGTCATGTCTCAATTGCTATGAGCGCCACCTAGTGGTCAGCGCTCATAGCAAGTGAGCATTTCTCCTGCATACAAGCGATCTGCTCATCGCTTGTATGCAGTAGAAGCAATCAGACAACTGCTGCTTCTAGTCTCCTCTGGAGACTATAGAAGCAAGCAGAAAGTGTAAAAAAAAGTTTTTAAAAAAATAAAAAAAATAAAAAATATATAAAAGTTTAAGTCACCCCCCTTTCGCCCCATTCAAAATAAAATATATAGATATATAAAAAAACCACATACACATATTTGGTATCGCCGCATTCAGAATCGCCCGATCTATCAATATAAAAGAAGAATTAATACAATCAGTAAACGGCGTAACGAGGAAAAAAATGTAAACGCCAGAATTAAGTTTTTTTGGTCGCTACAACTTTGCAATAAAATGCAATAACGGGCGATCAAAACATTGAATCTACCCCAAAATGGTATCAATAAAAACGTCAGCCTGGCACGCAAAAAATAAGCCCTCACCTGGCCCCAGATCCCGAAAAATGGAGAAGCTAAGGGTCTCGGAAAATGGTGTCATTTTTTTTTGTTTTTTTAGCAAGCTTTGGATTTTTTTTTCACCACTTAAATAAAGAAGAACCTATACATGTTTGGTGTCTATGAACTCGTAACGACCTGGAAAATAATGATGGCAGGTCAGTTTTAGCAATCTGTGAACGTGGTAAAAAAAGGACCCAAAAAACAACTGTGGAATTGCATTTTTTTTGCAGTTTCACTGCACTTGGAATTTTTTTTCCCATTTTCAAGCACACGATATGGTAAAACCAGTGATGGTGTTTAAAAGTACAACTCGTCCCGCAAAAAATAAGCCCTCACATGGCCATATTGAACGAAAATTTAAAAAGTTCTGGCTCTGGGAAGAACGGGAGCAAAAAAGGAAAACACAAAAACAGAAAGACCCATGGTCGTTAAGGGGTTAACATATTTCACAGGAAAGCATTTTCACTTTCGTTTTTGAACGTTTTATTGTGAGCCCGTAAAAGTGGCTTAATACCTCTGACCACGTTGTTGACAGCAGTGACCTGGGGGTCAGAAATGCTTCCAGGGGCGATCCCCATGCTGTCCCCATGTCATTTGAGCACTGTCACTATCGTTTTGGGCACTTTTTAGGCTTTCTACAGACTGCCGGGGGAGCCGCCGCAAAAATGTTCGGGTCTCCCATAGACTAACATTGGGCTCGTTGCTCGGGTCGAGCACCCGAGTATCACAGTGAGCTCGGCCCGAGCTTCGAGCACCCGAGCATTTTAGTGCTCGCTCAACACTACTGAAGACCCATATGCCTGTCATTATGATCCTCCTGTGAAAGCCAGATTGTGGCTGGCATTCATAGGAGATTGTGATTTTCTCTATACGTAGAATGCTGATGTACTGCTATGTATAGCACAAGCGATCAGATGATCTCAGCTTCAAGTTCCCTACGGGGACTTAGAAATACATTAAAAAGTGAAAAAAAAAGTTTTTAAAAATATGAAAAAAATACAAAAGTTTAAATGATCCCCCTTTTGCCTCATTAAAAATAAAACAATTAGCACAAAATAAAAAATACACGTTTGGTATCGTTGCCTTCATAAAAGTCCAATTTATCAAAATATAAAGTAAATTAATGCAATTGGTAAATGGCATAATGAGAAAAAGAATCAAAATGTCAAAATTACGGGGTAATGAAATAAAATCAAAACACCAAAATTACGTTTTTTTGCAATAAGAGGTTATCAAAACATTGTATCTACCCCAAAATGGTATCAGTAAAAATATCAGCTCACTGTGCAAAAAAATAAGCCCTCACATAGCCCCATATCCTGAAAAATTAAAATGTTATGGTTCTCAGAAAATGGCTGCGAAAGCAAAATTTGTTGTTTTTTTTCACAAATTTCAATTTTTTTTCACTACTTGAATAAAAAAAACTATACATGTTTGTTATCTGCGCACTCATACTGACCTGGAGAATCATCAGGTTTACCAAATCGTGAACATGGTAAATAAAAAACTCAAAAAACTATTGAGGAATTGCACTTTTTTATGGAATTTTAATGCACTTCCAATTCCAATGTTCTAATACACTATATGGTAAAATATACAGTGTCATTCAAAACTACAAATCATCCCACAAAAAACAAGTCTCAAAAGACTTTATTGATGGAAAAATAAAAAAGTTATGGCCCTTGGAAGAAGGTGAAGAAAAAACGAAAACGAAAAAACTGAAAATAGTCATGTCATTAAGAGGTTATAGATGATTCTCAAAGGATCAATCAGTTAATTTTTATACAGAAAGGAATGATATAGAATAAATAAAAAATGACTATGGAAAACTAACAAACCGTACAGTTATCAACTCAAGCACAAAAAAAGAAACATAAAATCATCAAGGTAATATATAGCAAGCAGAAGAGGAAGTATACATAATAAAAGTGTATTTTGCATTTTGCCATGATTGTATATTTATGATGGCTGACGTATTGTATTCTGAAAGGTAATTGGCTACGTTGGATGTTTGTCAGCTGTTTTTCATCTATAAATTTCTCTGCATGGCTTTTTCATGCCATTGGAAACATTCATTCCTCGTCTTACCAATGTGCATTATGGATTATGAATCAAACCTGAAAAATAGTTTCCGCTATTTGGCCAACTTAGTCTTGCATTTTGACTGTTCGTGTGGATCATCAGCTGCATTGCGGTCAGTCTCTTACTTATGTGAATAGGTAGCTTTGCAGCTTATGAATAGAAAGTTAAGTTTTAGCTCCTAAAATAGCACTGAAAATGGGCTGAGAAATTGTCTAATTTCTCTTTTGTAATCCCCCTATTTTAGACTAATTTCTATACTAACATGCTGAGGATTCCTCATGTAGATTTTACTTTATTGGTATATTTTAGTCCAGAATATGTCATAAAAAATACAAAACATGCAGAAGTCGTGAAGTTAAAGAGTTTTTTCTATATGGAGCTGGTCCTTTCACAAACTCTGCCTAAATAAATTGTGCAGAGGAATATACAAAGCTTTGTAACATATATCAGAGAAATCTTCCTTCTCCACTTACAAGACACTTTTTCTTCTCACCACCTCCTCCTGAGCTCATCATCTAGTCTGAAAAAAACCAGCTTAAGTGTATTTTGTTTAGACAAGATGGATTGCAAACTCACTTTTGTGTCATTTGACACAACCCAGTATACTCTATGAAGAGAGGAAGGGGAATGGAGTGAGGAGCATGGTGAGGAAACAGGCTGAGGGAGACACAAAAAAATTGTGTTGAGCTTTCAAAAAAGTCCTTTACCTCACATCAGAACTTGATTCACATTCAGACAGCTCAAGACTGCTGTATACTGTCCTCCATGCTGATTCTGCTTCTAAGTCTGTGCTACATGACAGTTACTCTTTAACATTTTCATTTAAACAGGTTGTATCATAAAGATAATTCCTTTTTCCAAGCAAGCAGGTTTGGAAAACAGCTGATCACTGTTTGTTCAACTTCACGTTGTGGTCTATGGGTCCATATATCTGTAAACCACTTTGTGCAAGGGCAGATAGACTCCCTTTTGAGACTTAAAACCATTTTTTGTGCGCGCCTCCTTTTTAGTGCTCTTCAGAGCTGTTTTTTGAGCAGTTGGTTATGGTATTAAGCCCAGAAACCTACCAATCAATAACACGTAAGAGACATAATAAATTGAAAAAATATGTTAATTAAATGTAACCTCTAAAAATTAGTTGGATTTTGCTGGGTTCATGACTGTTATAGGCCCTTGCACTTCCCCAATGACTGGAAGCGAGTGGCTGCAGAGAGAATGTAATTTAATTTTCTCACTGTAGCCATGCTTCCAGTAGACCAGCCTAACAATGTTTAAATGCTATTTTTCTACAGATTACCATTAAATCTTTAGGTAAACAGTGTTTTTGGAGGTAAGGCGTTTTGTTTAAAGGAAAGCTATCATCATAAAATGACATATAGTTTAAATGAAGCTTGAGTTACACAGATTTCTTACAATATTTGGAAATTATTTTTTAGCAAGGAGATCATAGCAGCTACTCTCCTTACATCAGCTCACTGTGGATTGCAAATTAAGAGATACAACCAGCAGGTGGGGAAAATGCAGGATAGAAATCATATAATGTTCATATTTCTTATGTACCCACATGGCATTTTTTTCAGGAAAGTTACTTAAAAGTACAATGACCTTGTAAAGCTTGTTTACAACTGGTTAACTTAAAGGGAACCTGTCACCACAAAAAATTCTATTAATCTGCAGGTTTGGGGTTAATCTGCAGGTTAATAGCATTACTAACCTGCCCAGCGCCCGCACTTAGCCAAACGCTGCGGGGAGAAAATTACCTTTATTCTCCCTGCAGCATTCCGGTTTCAGTCACAGGGGGGGTGCCGGTGTTGGTTCAGTCACCGCTCTGAGTATACAGACCACAGCTGTAACCGCTCCTCCGGCCCTGACTGATACTTGCTCTGCATTTCGGCCAGCCAGCTGTCAGTCAGTGTCGGGGACGCGGTTTCAGAAGCTGCCCTGTATACTCAGAGCGGTGACTGAACCAGAGCCAGTGCTGCCCCCATGGCTACAACCGGAGCGCTGCCGGGTGGAAAAAAGTTCATTTTCTCCCCGCAGTGTTCGGCTAAGTGCTAGCACCGGGCAGGTTAGTAACGCCATTAACATACAGACTAAACCCATATCTGTAGTGCAGATTAATAGCGTTTTTTTCTGGTGACAGATTCCTTTTACCATGTACATTAAACATGTTGCATCACAAAGATAATCCCTTTTTGTTAGCAAGCCGTTCTGGTAACAGCTGAACTCTGTAATTACGTTTCTGAAAGTTCTAGAGGTCAGTTGTTTTCACTGGGGAAAATCTGCTCCGACAGCCATAGAATTTCCTTTTCGCAACCAAGGAACTATATTATTATATGGTGGCCTTTAAAATGAAAAGCCATCAGTGTTTCATACTGTATGGATGGGCCAGCTCCATTACAACTGACAGGGCTTACGTTAGTGACTCACGTCTCTGTTCCACAAAGTATAGAAATAATGGGGTAACCCCTTCTTTGAAGTCTATATGCCTTTTTTTTCCAAAACAAATGTTTTAAAATCATTTTAAAAACTGTGCATTAAAACAGGACATCAATGTCATAATGGTTTATTGAAATTTACAAGAATACTCCATGTTATTTATACAGTATATAGGGTGTTGCATAAAAATAGATGAAAAACTTTCTAGAAATAAATTTGTATTGAAGAATATTTAAAGATCAGTTTTATTTTTCTTTGAACAGAAACTTTTATTGACAATGTGTTTCAATCAAAAAGTATATTTCCAGTTTGGAAATAGTATTTTTCTACAATAAATAGAATGTCTGACCCATGAAGAATGATTATCTTTTTCATATTCCTTTCTTCTAGTTGTACTATGTGAGTTATGGGTCTTTCACACTCATAAAAGATAATCACCCTTCATGGGTGATGTAACTTGTATTTATACTATACCAGAGTAAGAATTGATAGACTGCGCAATTAAACTCACAGAATCTGCAGCACTAATACTGCACAAGATTCGTATAGCAAGGATGCTTTATTTAGATCATGGCTTATAGAATCTCATGAACTGCTATTTTTCTGCAGTACTTTTAAGGATACTACTTACCACGTAGCTCAGTATTTTTGCATTTTATAAAAATAAAAACACAGTTTATTGTGTTTTTTGCAATGGTGAAATTAAAGGAAAAACAGGAACTTTAAAGAAATTTGTTAGGATGCTGCATTGTCAGTTTCTAGAGGACGTTTTATGCTATTTTTAATCCAAAAACTCATACACTTGGAAATGTGCTTTAAAGCTGTCTTCTTGCATTTCAACCATGTTGAATTTCTTTTTGCCACATTTAGTGTAAAAATGCAAGGTGGTCACTCACAACATGTGAATGCAGCCTTAAAGTCACGTCATATGGTTATCTCTGTACAAGCAACGCTTTCTATTCCGCTCTTTCGGAGTCAAAATAATTAGTGATGAGCGAGCACTAAAATGCTCGGGTGCTCGAAGCTCGGGTCGAGCACATTGGAATACTCGGGTGGTCGACTCGAGCAACGAGCCCAATATAAGTCTATGGGAAGCTCGAGCATTTTTCTGGCTGTCCCCCCCGGCGGTGTGCAGAAGGTCAAAAATTGCCCAAATCGATGGGAACAGTGCTCAATTAAATGTCAGGCAGGCAGGCACAATATATAGGCAGACAGGCAGGCAGGGTATATAGGAGGGTGCATGAAAAACATAGCAGGGAACTTGGAACGCACTAGTGCCCTCTGATTTTCATGCACCCGTCTCTTTAAAAATGCCGGCAATTCATCAGTGGCATACACTGGTACCCGACAATTTAGAATAGAAAGAATAGAGCATCAAACATAGATTGGATAGATAGAAACATGTCAGTCACATATATAATAAGTACAGTGACAGTGTTGGTTACTGTACTTGTCATTTAGTGTTAAAATAAATGATTTATTAAAAAAAAAATTGGTGTGGGTGTTCCCCGTAATTTTAGTCTCTAGCGGAGGTTAAGCAGAAGGCTGGGGCAGATGTTTGAAGCTTGGGAAGGGGGTAATACCCAAGTAGCTTCCCAGGCTACTAATCTCGGCCCCCAGCTGAATACCTAGCCTTTACTAGCTATTTAAATGGGGGACCCCAAAAAAAAAATGACGTGGGGTCCCCCCTATTTTAATAGCTAGCAAAGGCTAGGCAGACAGCTGGGGGCTGATATTAATAGCCCAGGAAGGGTGCCATGAATATTGGCCCCCTCCCAGGCTAGAAACACCAGGATGCGCCAATTCTGGCACTTAGCACTTTTCCCACTGCCCTGTAGTGGTGGCAGTGGGGTAATAGGGTTATAATGCCAGCTGACATCAAGCCCAGGTTAGTAATGGAGAGGCGTTTATAAGACGCCCCATTACTAACCCCTTAATGAAAGTTAAAAAAAAACACAAACACCCAGAATAAAGCCCTTTAATTGAAATAAAGGCACAATACTTTAATGTTCAAAATTAAACTCTACTTACCGTCACGCCCATTCCAGTTGAAGTCAATGATCTTCTGCAATAAAAGTAAAATAATAAACCAACCTCATCCTTACCTTTCCATGGTTCCCAGGATGGCTCCAGCACTGCTACATTGACATGACAGGCTGAATCGTAGCAGAACGCTGCCATTCAGCTTGCATGCCACAGACACTGAGAAGCTCCTCAGTGAAGCTCCTCAGTGTCTGGCTGTGACGGCACCCAGATGAGCTGAGTTCATGTCCAATGAACTCAGCTCACCTCATGCACGTCACTGACAGCATGAGAGAATTCTCCTGCGCATGCGGTGCCGGCAAATGACATCACCGCTTGAGCAGGAGAATTCTCCCACGCTGGGATGGCATTGAGATGGCAGGCTGGATGGTAGCAGATCGCTGCCATCCAGCTTGTCATCCTTCAGAGACACTGCGGAGCGCAGGCAATGTCTCTGAAGGATGGCATGCTCGATGGCAGCGTTCTGCTACCTTTCAGCCTGCCATATCAATGCCATCCCAGCGTGGGAGAATTCTCCTGCTCAAGCGGTGATGTCATTTGCCGGCACCGCATGAGCTGGAGAATTCTCCCACGCTGTCAGTTACGTGCATGAGGTGAGCTGAGTTCATTGGACATGAACTCGGCTCATCTGGATGCCGTCACAGCCAGACACTGAGGAGCGCAAGCATGCCTGTCCTTCTCAGTGTCTGCGGCATGGCAAGCTGAATGGCAGCTTTCTGCTGCGTTCCACCTGTCAGTGTTACACTGGCAGAATGCCTTTAAGACCATTTTCCTGGCATAATCTATGAGGCCACCGTAGCTAACAGTCAAGAGTGGTGCATGAAGAGAAGGTTCTACATGATCAAGAGAAAGTGGCCTGGTTTTGCCAGTTTTTGTTTAATTGGTAGCAGCAAGGAAATCCCCACCAACTGCTGCCCTCAGCAGTGTGCCCATGACCATATACAACCCTGTAAGTTTCAGATGGATTGTCACAACTAGTCAGTAATGATGAGCGAGCATGCTTGCTACTGCTCGGTGCTCGCCCGAGCATCTTACTGCTCGAGATGCTCGGCGCTCGCCGAGTATTTCCGGGGTTGCTTGGCGGGAGCTCGGGTCCCATCCCTGCTTGTTTGGCGCTCTTAACAGAGCCAATGAACATGCAGGGATTGCCTGCCACTCACTGTAATGCCGCAGCCATGTTGGTTGTCGCATTATAGTGATTGGCTGGCCGCACAGCGACAGCAGGTCTATATGAGACCTGGCGCCCCCGTGCTCGTCACAGTCACTCCAGAATCAGACAGTGTAGGGAGAGGTGCTGCTGAGCTAGGGAGAGATTTGCTTGTTTATTAGGTAGTGTAGGTAGAACAGAAGTATATTACACAAATCCATCTCCACAAACAGTCCTTCTGAGGACTAATCCATTTGCAGAGATATCAGCAGGCAGTGTATATAGGCAGGCTGGGAATATAGCAGACTGCAGTGCAAATAGCACAAGAGGCTCCATTTCAGTTCTGTCTGATGCTGCTCCTGTTAGATATTTCTAGACATAGGCCCAGGACTCAGGGGCCAGGAATAATTTGTTTTTTTATCTCAATCCTCATTATTTGCTTAAAAAGCAATCCAGAGAACACCGTTTTTCTGTGCCATTTGATTGTTGGCACTGCAGAATACAGCCAAGTCCTTTCCATATTACAGCGCTAAAAATCCAGCTATTTAAAACTGTGGTTTGTCCGTCACATGGATCACGTATAATTGTGCTGAAAATATATCCCATTTCTGACGTCGGTTGAAATTTTGTTTCAGTGTGTCAGTGAAGCTATTGACTCCAGTTTGCTGTTCAAAATAGTTACCTACAGGCCAGCTATTAAAAACTGTGGTTTGTCCGTCACATAGATCAAATATAATTGTGCTGAAAATATTGCCATTTCTGGCCTCCATTGAAATTTTGTTTCAGTGTGTTAGTGAAGCTATTGACACCAGTTTGCTGTTAAAAACAGTTACCTACACGCCAGGTATTTAAAACTGTGTTTTCTCTGTCACACGGATCACATATACGTTTTACGAAAATACTGCCATTTCTGGCCTCCATTAAAAATTTGTTTCAGTGTGTCAGCGAAGTTTCTGACACCGGTTTGCTGTTCAAAATAGTTACCTATAGGCCAGCTATTTAAAACTGTGGTTTGTCCGTCACACGGATCACATTTAAGTTTGCTGCAAATTCAGCCATTTGTAGTGAGCGTGGAAGATATTGTCCCCCATTTAAAATGGGAATGGCACGTGGCAAGGGACGGGGAACTGGACGTGATGGTTATGGTGCATGCAGAGGCCGAGGCCATGGGCAAGCTGAAATTGTGCCACAACAAACACCCAGATCTTCTCGCTCAACCTTCCTGTCCCAATTAATAGGGGACCGCAGAACACCACTATTGTACACAGAGCAGTGCGAAAAGGTTATTGGTTGGATAGCAGATAATGCTTACAGTCACTTAGCTACCACCACCGTGTCTTCCACACGGTCAAGTCTCAGTAGCCATGAGTCTGGACCGCATATTCCTCACCCTGAACCTCCTTCCTCCCACATTGCTGAGTGCCCAGAGACAACTGATCCCACACTTGGACACTCCAAAGAGCTGTTCACTTTTCCATTTATAGATTCGGGCCTTTCGCCGGTCCACTTTATGCGGGGCAAGAGGAGATCGCATGTAGCGATGTCCAAATATTTGAGCAGCCACGGTCACATGAAGGTGACGGTGGGAAAATGTCACAAGAGATGGACGATGATGAGACACAATTGTCAGAAAGTCAGGAGGAGGACCAGGTTGCGGAAGTGGAAGAAGAGGAGGTGGATGATATAGTAACTGACCCAACCTGGCAGGAGGACAGGCAGAGTGAGGACAGCAGCACACAGGGGGAGGGAGGCAGAGCACCTCAACAGGCAGGAAGAAGCAGTGTGGTGGCCGCAGACAGAAGGCAGGCAACCGTTCCCCGTAACACCAACCTGGAGGTAGTTGCCAGTACAAGTGTAAGGTCTTCCTGAGCCTGGTTGTTTTTAAAGACTCTGCCGATAACCCCAAAATGCCATTTGCACCACCTGCCAGGCCAGCATCAGCAGGGGTGGCAAAACTACCAGCCTGACCACCACCAGCATGATAAGGCACATGGCAGCAAAGTACCCGACTTTGTGGGCCGAACCCCAGTGTCCAGGAACAGTGTCTGCAGGTGTCAACACTGCTTCTTCCGCTGTTGTGCATGCAAGCCAATCCCCTGTCCATATTGCATGCGAAGATGCCTCCTGCCCTGCACCTGTCGCTGCAAACTCTCAAGTAGCAGCATCAGGAAGCATGTCGATGTCCTTGTCCCAGCGCAGAGTTCAGTTGTCCATACAACAGTCCTTAGAACGCAAGTGCAATTATGCAGCCAACGCCCCACAGGCCACACTACTAAATCCCACATTTCGCGTCTGCTTGCGCTCGAAATGTTGCCTTTGAGGCTAATGGAGACAGAAGCATTCCGCAACCTGATGGCGGCAGCTGTCCCTCATTACTCGGTCCCTAGCCTCTACGATTTCTCCCAGTGTGCCGTCCCCGCATTACACAAGCACGTGTCCCAAAATATTAGCCATGCCCTCAACAACATAGTTACCGGGAAAGTCCACCTAACCACAGAGACGTGGACAAGGGCTTGTGGGCAGGGACGGTACATCTCGCTGACGGCACACTGGGTTAACATAGTGGAAGCGGGGACCCAGTCGGACCTTGGGACAGAACACGTCCTCCCGATGCCAAGGATTGCGGGCCCTAGGTCAATCAGGGTTGCCCCCACAGTCTACAACTCCTGCACCTCATCCTCCTCAGACTCCTCCTCCTCTACAGCCTCCATCTCCGAAATGACCACATCACTCACAAACTGGGAGCACTGCAGCACTGCCTCGGCTGAGCGGCAACATGCTGTGCTGAAGCTAATATGCTTAGGTGACAAACCGCACAATGCTGAAGAGTTGTGGACAGCTTTGAAAGATCAGACAGATCTGTGGCTCACACCGCTGAACCTACAATCAGGCATGGTCGTGTGTGACAATGGCCAGAACATGGTGGCAGATCTGAGGCGAGGCGAGCTCACACACATACCATGCCTGGCCCATATGCTTAACCTCGTGGTTCAGCAGTTTCTCAAATCCTACCCAGAGCTGCTGGATCTATTTGTTAAAGTACACTGCCTGTGTGCCCATTTTAGAAAGTCACCTACAGCTTCCACCGCCCTTGCCGTGTTTCAGCAGCATTTGCAGCTTCTGGCGTACAAACTGGTGTGTGATGTCTCCACACTGGAACTCTACACTGCAGATGTTGGGAAGGATTTGTGAGCAGAAGAGGGCAGTTTTTGAGTACCAGGATCAACAAGGCCATCGGTATTCAGTTCAGACTCCACATATAAGACCTCATAAGTGGACATGGATGTCAGACATATGTACCATCATCCAAAACTTTGAGGACTCCACCAAGATGGTGAGCGGCAATGACAACATAATTAGCATCACCATCCCAATTGTCCGTCTTCTGAAATACTCTCTGCTCACAATCAAAGAGGATGCATTGCAGGCGGAGCACGATGAGATGGAGCAAGGAACCATACAGGGTGATTACACAAAGCCCAGCCTCATCTCATCCCAATGTGGATTGGGTGACAATGAAGAAGAGGAGGAGGAGGAAGAACAGGAGCTAGTTTCATGCGCTATAGACAGCACTACCTGCACAACTGTCATACCATCTGTTCAGCATGGATGGCCTGAGGATAGAGAGGAGGAGGAGGAGAGCATGTTTACTCGTCCTCTTGGTGAGGACACGGAAGTCTGGCCTGTTAGCAGTCTGGCACGCATGGCTGAGTTTATGTTATGTTGCCTTTCCCATGACTCTCTCGTTCTCAAAATTTTGGGTGACAGTCATTACTGGTTGGTGACACTTCTAGACCCGTGCTACAAGGAGAACTTTATATCTCTTATTCCTAAGGCAGACAGGTCTACAAAAATGGGGAAATACCAGAAGGCCCTTGTTGCGGAACTATTAAAAAATTCCCATCTGAAAACGCTGGCGGCAGATGTCACAGTTCAGTGGACAACCAAGGACTACAGGCAATAGAGACACAACTCCAATCCAGCAGAGGCAGGGGAACACTGTCAAAGTTCTGGGAGAATTTTCTCAGCCCCTCCCATCGCATAGGCCCTGAGGCGTGGGGTACTCTCACAAGGAGTGCAAAGTTTAGGAAGATGCTGAGGCAGTACCTTGCCATCTGTACCAACGTCCTCTGTGATTCCTTTGTGCCTTATAATTATTGGGTATCCAAGCTGGATATGTGGAATGAACTGGCTCTCTACGCCTTGGAGGTCCTGGCCTGCCCTGCCGCTAGTGTTTTATCAGAGCGGGTTTTCAGTGCCGCTGGTGGAATTATACCTGATAAGCGCATCCACCTGTCAAGTGAAAATGCTGACAGGCTGACTCTTATAAAAATGAACACGAGCTGGATTGGGCCAGACTTCTCAACACCACCGAATGATAGCAGCATAACATAAACTCAAATCCAGTGTCTTTTTTGGGAGGTGTATTCCCATGCACCTTTTCACACCCACACATGGGTATACGCTTCCTGATTTTGGCTATTTGCTCTTGTCCATCGCCTTCTCCTCATCCTCATCCTGCACCACCATATCACCAGGGTGACCGTGGTCCGTGATGCAACACCCACTTAATTTTTTTAAAGGGTGTTTATTATGCCCGTAAAAAAAATTTTATACAGTATGTTCATGTATACCCCCCAGGGGTAAATATTTGGCAGCCCATACACTTAGTGCATGGACATTACAAGTTTAGGAGAACCGCTCCTTTCTAATGGGAACTTTTTTTAAGAGGCCCTCCTCCACGTCTTTTCCAAGGGGCATTGGAGTGCCTCCCAATTTTTGGCAGCCCTTGCATTCACTGCATAGGCTAACACAATGGGAGAACCACTTCCTAATAATGGGAACATTTTTTCATGAGGCCTTCTACGTCTTTTCCAAGGGGCATTGGAGTGCCTCCAAATTTTTGGCAACCCTTGCATTCACTGCATAGGCAAACACAATGGGAAACCCACTTCCTAATAATGGGAATATTGTTTCAAGAGGCCCTCTGACCTCCACGTTTCTTCCAAGGGGCATTGGAGTGCCTCCAAATTTTTGGCAACCCTTCCATTCACTGCATAGGCAAACACGATAGGAAACCCACTTCCTAATAATGGGAACATTGTTTTTCAGGAGGCCCTCCTCTACGTCTCTTCCAATGGGCATTGAGGTAGGTCCAAATTTTTGGCAGCCCTTGCATTCACTGCATAGTCAAACAGTATGGGAGACCCACTTTCTAATAATGGGAACACTGTTTTCAGGAGGCCCTCCTCTAAATCTCTTCAAAGGGGTATTGGGGTGCATCCAAATTTTTAAAGGGGTATTGGGGTGCGTCCAAATTTTGGGCAGCCCTGCCACTCATTGCATACGCAATAACAGTATAGGAGACCCACTGTTTAGTAATGGGAACAACAAAGCATATCCGACTGTTGGCCCTTTAATAATAGTAAAGGCCGCCTGATGGCCCTATAAAAATAGGCTTTGTGACTTTCAGAGTCCCTCCTTCATAAATGAAACAGGATGTGTCTGATCATGTCTCACACACCACATGGCCAAATAAGGTTGAAAAATGTTTAAAATGACATTTCCCGGTGAATGCATTTGTCTTGGTTGAAAGCATAAAAAACGCTATGTGTGAACATAGCCCAAGGTGTGGAGAAGTATTTTTGGTTTTGATTATTTATTTTGCCTTATATACAAGTCAGTACCCTGGAAAGGATGTTCCTTAACATATTTC
Source organism: Phyllobates terribilis (assembly GCF_046119375.1). Lineage (NCBI taxonomy): Eukaryota > Metazoa > Chordata > Amphibia > Anura > Dendrobatidae > Phyllobates > Phyllobates terribilis. The sequence goes on from NW_027362761.1 coordinate 292,914,005, forward strand.
CCAGGAAAATCCATTTTGGTTTTGTTTTAGTATGTTTTATTGTGGGTCCGTAAAAGTGGCGTAATACTTCTGACAACATTGTTGACAGCAGTGACCTGGGAGTCAGAACTGCTTCCAGGGGTCTTCCCCATGCTGTTCCCATGTCACTTGGGCAATTTTTAGGCCCTCTGCACTCTGCAGACCGCTGGGGTGAGCCGCCTGAAAAATGCTCTAGTTTCCTATAGACTTACACTGGGCTCGTTGCTCGGGTCGAGCACCTGAGAATTACAATGTGCTCGACCCGAGCAACGAGCACCCAAGCATTTTAGTGCTCGCCCATCGCTACTAGTCGGTCCTTTTCTCCTAGCAGCAGTAAGAACAAGGATAATGTAATTCTTTGGAAAATCCCAAAGATAGTCTCTTCCTCTTAAACTGAAGGTAATACCAAAATAGATAGACAACTTAGGTCTCACAATATTATCTAAGAGGTTCTTTCCTTTACCTCCATTTGTATTATGCTGTTTGGGGGACATATATTTGTATAGAAAATTCAGGCCATTGTGAAATGCAGCAGCTGTTTGGAGACCTCAATCTGGAACTCCCAGTCTCTTCTCAGCTCGGACTCTGGTCCCATTCATGAGTCTAAACCTCTAAATACATATTTATTGCATGCCACTAACCACTCAAATCTACTTCACAAAAATGCCTACCATTATTAATTTATGAGCATGTATATAATTCCTCCTTACACATGCTTATGTTCAGTAGGGTTCCAGGTATCGAGCCCCACATTCAAAAACTGCTCTCAGTGCACTACTAAGAATTCTGAAGTGATCAGCTGCACAGTGTGGTGCATGGGCGCAATAGAAAGTCTATAGATCTGTTTACCACTTTGTGCATGGTCTGATAAACCTTCTGTTGAGACCCCAAAACATTTTTTTGTTCATGCATTCTGCAGTGTCCTTCAGAGCTGTTTTTAGAGCAATTGATTGGAGTCTAAAGCCCAGATACCCACCTATCAATAATACATAACAGGGCATATTAGATTAAAAACATGAATTAATTAAATATACCCTTTAACCCCTTTAAAACCTTGGACCTATAGGTACAGCCAAGGTCATCTCCCTGCCAGATCAGCTGGCATGTCCCTTCGAATAGCAGTCACTTTACTGCTATTCACAGATGCCGGAGACAGAATCGAGGAACGCGGACTACATCAGACCTGCGTGGCAACATTTTGTGTAATAAAATGGTGAACGAGGCAGTGTCTATTGACTTTATTTCTGTCTTTTTATTTCTGTCAGGTATTCTTTTCTGGACTACTTCGGATTTGTTGAATTCCTTGGACCTGCATGGAATTTTTTTTTTCAATAAATTGTTGATTGAGGAATAGTGTCTTTATTAAAATACAGTATTTTTTCTGTGTGTGTTTTTATTTTTTGATTAGTGGGTTAGTAATGGTTTACTTTGTCTGAAGGTGGGGACAGTGACTCCAGGGCTGATTGGGGGCTGGGCATCACGTGTCATTCCACCACATCACAGCCCCGGGACCGCAAGGGCAGACACCGCTGGAACAGAGCCGGCCTGGGATGGGAGTATAGGTGTTTTTATTTTATCGGGACCAAACAGTTTAAGAAGGGGTTGTCCTAGCAGTGGACAACCACTTTAAGTTTGTGGGCGTAACATGAATAAATGTGGAAAAGTTCAAGGGATATGAATACTTTTCCAAAGAGCTGTATGTATATATGGCATCACTGCAACAGTTACGCCAAATGTTCATAGTAATTGTGATTAATGGTGTAAAAATAAAATGTGAAGAACCACAACAAAATTGCTATTTTTTCCATTCTCCATCTACCAAAAAGAATAAACGTTAATTATAATTTTATAAGTGTTCCAAAATGTTTCAATTTATAAAAGCATAACAGAAGAAAAGGACAATACCTGTAAGATTACCAATATACTGCAGCAGGCTTATATATCAATTTCAGTGAAATGCTTTTAGTTTGTAGGGACTCATAAGATAATGAAGACCCTTAATGTGGATTGTGAGCTTGTGTATGTTGGCCAAAATATCAAGTAATACCTCATGCTTTTTTTTTTCCTCTGGGAGAGGAAGGAATGTAAGAGAAAAACAAAGTGTGCAAATACCCTTTAGTAAGTCAATAAATATATAGAAATAGTACATGTAAATAACATAGGATACTTAGTTAACATTGTTTTAATAAAAATAAGCATAAAAGCAATCTCATCACAATAAAGGCAAACCCAATCTGCATGGTACCTAACTCTTGTAGTTCACATCACTATGTGTCTGCAGACATCAAAATAGATAAGGGCATAGTAGGACCTGGGTCCTGACTCTTCAGACACCTGCCCATGGAAAGCTATATAAGATTAAGTGCACACGTAGCGTTTTTGATGAGTTTTTAAGGTGGTTTTTCGCCACGGAAACGCAGCGAAAACGCTTGGTAATTGGTCTGCCAGCTATTGCAGAAAAAAACGCAGCATGTCATTTCTATTCAGCGTTTCCGTAGCATTTCTTGCCCATTGACTTTAATTGCGGATTTGCTGCATTTCAATTAAAGTCAATGGGTGGTGAAACGCTGCGGAAATACTGCGAGTGGTACCCGGGTCGGCAGAGGAGGACTACTACTCCTCTCACTCGACTGCCACTACCACTGATAACAGCGAGAGCGGTGCGGCTGAGGGGCGCAGTAGTCTCCTCAGCCGAGCCGGGAACCACTCGTGGTAAAAGAAAAGAAAAAAAAGTAAAAAAAAACCAAAACACTATTCTCACCTGTCCTGCGATGTTATCCTCCCGGCAGCCGGCAAAACACTGCCGGGAGCGTGCTCACTCCCAGCAGTGTACAGCTCTGCCAGGACCTGCGGTCACGTGATGGTCATGTGAGCTCTCAGCTGAAGATCAGTAGAGAGCTCAAGTGACCTCACTTTATGGCACTGGTGCTGCGTGGGAACATTCTGAAGAATGTTCCCACCAGTACTTGTGCTGAGGTCACCGAGGCTGATCAGCTGATGAACCCCAGTGAACGCACTCCTGCAGCAACATGTACACTGACAGGAGTGATTTTACACCCCTGTCAGTGTACATTGCTGTCTTCTACAGCAGTGACATCAGTGATTGCTGATGTCATCATCAACTACAAAAAACGTCTGACTGCTGTGCTTGCCAACAAGGGTTTTGCCACTAAGTTAAGTGTTGTTTGCCAGAGGGATCAAATACTTATTTCTCACTGCAAAATGCAAAAAAAATTATCTAATTTATACAATGTGATTTTGGTCATTTTTTTTGGGATATTCTATCTCTCAATGTTAAAATTAATCTACCCTTAAAATTATAGACTGTTCATGTCTTTGTCAGGGGCCAACCTTACAAAAACAGCAAGGGATCAAATACTTATTTCCCCCACTGTATGGTTGTTTTTTATTTTACTTTTTTTTTAGTAGATCGTGGGATTCGGGAACTGAGAGTATAATAAGAAAAAATAAATAGAACCATGTTTTTAATTTCATTAAAATACTTTATTCTGGCCATGTATTTATTGAAAAAGCGGCGACCACTTTACTACGCAGTTAGTAATGGGGGCGTCTTATTTATGCCCTCCATTACTAACCTGGGCTTCATGTCAGCCGCCAATACAAGGCTGACGTGAACCCCAACCCCATTAACCCACTTGCCACCGCTAGAGGGAAGTGGGAAGAGCGGAGGCTAAGCGCCAGATTTGGCGCATCTTATAGATGCACCATTTCTGGGACTGTTGAGGGATGATAATATTAGCCACAGAGGGGGTTAGTATCCATGGCCTGTTCCCTGGCTATTAATATCAGCCCTCAGGTGTCTGTTTAGACTTTTCTGGTTAGATTTTATAGGGGGACCCTACATCAATTTTTTTCTGGGGTCCCCCTATAATCTAGCCAGTAAAGACTAACAAACAGCTGTGGGCTGATATTAAAAGCCAGGGAACATTTTTGGCTTATGGCCCCTTCCCCGGCTACTAATATCAGCCCCCAGCGGTCAGCTTTCCCTCTGCTGGTTATAAAATGACGGGGGAGCCCACGCCATTTCCTTTTTAAATTTTCTCTGGCTCATGATCTGGATGTAGCAGCATTTTGGACTCATATTTTTACTGCGTCCAAAATGTTGCATTCTATTGAACGCAGGTAAATCCGCATGCGTTCACTGAACCATGCGCATTTATTGCATTCAATACTTTCTGGTGGTCAAATTTCTGTTACGGGAGTAGCAACTACGCAAGAGAATTTGACATGCTGTGGTCCAGAAAGGCGCGCCGCATGTCAGTGTCCACGGGTGATTCGCAGCCTCAGATGCACGCATAGTGGACATGGGATTTCTAGAGATCCCATCCACAATACTGTAACATCTGGACGCTACGGGTTTGACGCTGTATAAACATGTATCGTCAAACCTTCAGAGGCTCCTGATTGTGGCCACATATCCAAACTTACCCGCAGCATGTCAATTTCTGCAGCGGACACGCTAGTCTCCTCTGCAGATTTTTACCGATTGAAGTGTCATTATATGTTGTGGATTCACATGTACTGACAACAAAAGTGCGGCATTAGAACACCGAATTTTGGAAGCAGCAAAAATATGCTGCGTCCAAAGCGCTGCTGAGTGCTGTTCGGGGGGACGTAGTGGCTAACGAAACAGCTGTGACCTGTTAATAATAGCCAGGGAACATTTTTGGCTAATGGCCCCTTCCCTGGCTACTATTATCAGCCCCCAGCGGTCAGCTTTCCCTTTGCTGGTTATAAAAAAGACGCAGGAGCCCACCTCATTTTCTTTTTAAATTTTAGGCTTTGCGCCCATGATCTGGACGTAGCAGCATTTTGTACGCATATTTTTGCTGCATTCAAAATGTTGCATTCCATTGAACGCAAGTAAATCCGCATGTGTTTACTGAACCATGCGGATTAATCGCATTCAATACTTTCTAGTGGTCAAATTTCTGTTACGGAGACTAGCGACAACTAGTGATGAGCGAGCACTAAAATGCTCTGGTACTCGTTGCTCAGGTCGAGCAAGTTGGAAAACTCGAGTGCTCGACCTGAGCAACGAGCCCAATATAAGTCTATGGGAAACTTGAGCATTTTTCAGGTGGCTCCCCTAAGCGGTCTGCAGAGAGCCTAAAAATTGCCCAAATCGATGGGAACAGTGCTCAAATGACATGGGAACACCATGGGGAAGACCCCTGGAAGGATCTCAGACTCCCAGGTCACTGCATAAAGTGTGCCCATCATAAGAGATCCTTGGCACATGCCTCCTGCTATGCACCTGTCATTGCAGACTTGCAACAATCACCATCCTTGTCCCAGTGCAGCATTCCGTTATCCCTACCCCATTCCTTGGAATGCAAGCGCAAGTATGCAGCCAGCCACCCACCCACAGGCTGCAATACTATACTGCCAAATTTTTGACAGCTGCTTGCACTTGAAATGTGGACTTTTAGGCTCACGGAGGCGGAAGCTGTCCACAATCTTATGACGGCGGGTATCCATACTCGGTCCCCAGCCGCCACTATTTGTCCCGGTATCATCTCCGCCTTCCACAAGCACGGGTCCCACAACATTACCAGTGCCCTCCCCAGTGCACTTACTGGGAAGGACCGCCTAACCATAAACACGGGGACAGGTGAATGTGGCCAGGGACGGTAAGAAGCCTGTCCACAGCTTTGTATTTCACCACAGCCATATTCTTTAGCATGGTGAAAGGACTTGGGAAACTATATCTACCCAGCTGTCATTTCTCCCAGGAAGTCCTCTAAAGCTGTTTTCACTTGAAATGTGGCCTTTTAGGCTTGTGGAGGCGGAAGCTTTTCATAACCTCATGCCGGCGGCAGCCAGGTGTCCATACTCGGTCCCCAGCCGCCACTATTTCTCCTGGTATTGTCTCCGCCTTCCACAAGCATGGGTCCCTCAACATTTCCCGTGCCCTCCCCAGTGCACTTACTGGGAAGGACCGCCTAATTACAAACACGTGGACAGGGGAATGTGGCCAGGGATGGTACGGAGCCAGTCCACAGTTTTTTTTGCTGAGAGTTGTATTTCACCACAGCCATATTCTTTAGCTCGGTGAAAGGACTGGCATAGAGGGAAACCGTATCTACTCTGGGTGTCATCTCTCCCAGGAAGTCCTCTAATGCAGCTTGTTATAGAAGCAATGGCAGCCCGTCCAACATCAACTCGCACTTGTCGGTGTTGCTTTGACATACAAACATCTTTCTTTGCGCACTTAATTTCATGACTACAGAGTTGGGCAATGGCCTGATCTGCAATGCGGTTTGAGAAATAACATGCGTAAGCACGTCCGATCCACATTAAAAAAGCAGCCATAGAGTGTCCGGGAACCTCCCCCCCCCACTTTTCTTAGCCAGGGTTGCTTTTCGGCAGTTTTGGTAGGACCCACCAGAAAACCGGAGACTCCTCCGGTGGGCCCTGGCTTCTCCTTCAGGAGAGTTCATAGTGCCGTGGTGAGGCCATGATGATAGAGGCCACCATCTGCTTAGTTTTCTGTTACTTGGAATGCAAGTGCAAGTATGCAGCCACTCACCCACCCACCCACAGGCCGCAATACTAAACTGCCAGATTTCTGGGCAGCTGCTTGCACTTGAAATGTGGCCTTTTGGGCTTGTGGAGGCGGAAGCTTTTCACAACCTCATGCCTCGTGTCCATACTCAGTCCCCAGCCGTCACTATTTCTCCCGGTGTTGTCTCCGCCTTCTACAAGCGTGGGTCCCTGAACATTACGGCTGGTACTTTTCTGTGGGAATTTGCTTGCCTCCTACCAGCCTGGAATATTTCAAGTAAACTATGGTAAGACGCCATGGTATTAGCACTGCCCCGAGTACCAGTAGCGAAGCCATTCCCAATTTCCTCCTCAGGAATTTTATTTAGTAGACTGACTGGCTGCCCAAATACATTAGTTTCTCACAAAGGAGCTGAAGATAGAGTAGCTGTAGGTGCAATTTCTCAAGCCTGTTAGATATTAGAGGGTGAATGGCAGCACATTGGATCAGTGGTTAGAACTGAAGCCTTGCAGCCCTGGGTTCAAATCCCAGCAAGGACAACATCTGCAAGGACTTTGTATGTTCTCCCCGTGTTTGCGTGGGTTTCTACCTCAGTAAAAAAAGCAGCAATAGGGTGTCTGGGAACCTTCCCACACACTTTTATTAGCCAGGACTGCTTCTCGGCAGGGTTGGACGGTTCCACCAGAGAATCGTCTGGTGTGCCCTGGCTTCTACATCAGGAGAGTTCATGATAGCACTAACATGGCAGCTGCTATGGGGCTTTTGAGAAAGGGAGAAAGGTGAGCCCTCAGAATCAAATCCTCTGGTGGGCACAATGTTTTTAAATCTGAAACAGCTTCTCAGTGGGAGTTGTATTTCACCACAGCCATATTCTTTAGCTCGGTGAAAGGACTGGCATAGAGGAAAAACATATCTACTGCGGCTGTCATTTCTCTGTCACCAGGTTCCATCCATTGTCACACACGACCATGCCTGGCTGTATGTTCAGCGGTGAGAGCCACAGATCAGGCTGCTGTGTTACAGCTTTCAACAACTCTGCAGTGCTGGGCGGTTTGTCACCTAAGCATTAAGCATGTTATCTTCAGCACAGCCTGTTGCCTCTTGGCCAAGGCAGTGCTGCAGTGCTTTCAGCTTGTGACTGATGTGGTCATTTCGGAGATGGAGGAGGAGGTGCAGTAGCTGAACAATGTGATTACATTGAGGTTACATTGGCGACTCTGTTTTTAATACTAAAGAAAGATCCTACTGTTTGTTTTTTTTTTGTTTTTTTACGTTATTTTTTAAGACAAATGCATTCACCTGGAAATGTAATTTTTACATTTTACAACCTTATCTGGCAATGTGGTGTATGACACATCATCAGACACATCCTGTCTAATTTATGATGGAGGGACTCTGAAAGTCACAAAGCCTATTTTTTTAGGGCCATCAGGCAGCCCTTACTATTCTTAAAAGGCCAGCAGTCGGCCCTCGCTATTGTTAGAGAGTCATCAGCTGGTTATGCTTTGTTGTTCCCATAATTAACAAGTGGGTCTTCTATACTGTTATTGCATATCCCGTGACTGCAAGGGCTGTCAAAAATTCGGACGAAACCAAATACCCATTTGAAGAGACATAGAGGAGGGTCTCAGTAAAAAAAGTGTTCCCGTTATAAAGGAGTGGGTCTCCTAGAGTGGTAATGCCCATGCTGTGACTGCAAGGGCTGCCAATATTTGGGAAAATCCCACTAACAATTTAAAGACACATTTAGCAAGGCCACAGTAATGAGTACGACATGCTCCTATTAGAAAGGAGAGGGTCTGCTATGCAGTTATGGGGTGTGCATTGAGTCCAATGGCTGACCAAATTTAGGAAAAACCCCACTAAGAAGTTAAAGCCACATAGATCAGGGCCAGTAACGACAAATTCCCATTAGAAAGGAGAGATTCTGCTATACAGTTATAGGGAAGGCAGTGAGTCCAAAGGCTGACCAAATTTAGGAAAAACCCCACTAAGAATTTACAGACACATAGAGCAGGGCCACAGTAACGACAAATTCCCATTAGAAAGGAGAGAGTCTGCTATACAGTTATAGGGTATGCAGTGAGTCCAATGGCCGACCAAATTTAGGAAAAACCCCACTAAGAATTTAAAGACACATAGAGCAGGATCAGAGTGACGACAAATTCCCATTAGAAAGGAGAGAGTCTGCTATGCAGTTATAGGGTATGCAGTGAGTCCAACGGCTGACCAAATTTAGGAAAAACCCCACTAAGAATTTAAAGACACATAGAGCAGGGCCACAGTAACAACAAATTCCCATTAGAAAGGAGAGAGTCTGCTATACAGTTATGGGGTATGCATTGAGTCCAATGGCTGACCAAATTTAGGAAAAACCCCACTAAGAATTTAAAGACACATAGAGTAGGACCACAGTGACGACAAATTCCCATTAGAAAGGAGAGCCTACTATACAGTTTTAGGGTATGCAGTGAGTCCAACGGCTGACCAAATTTAGGAAAAACCCCACTAAGAAGTTAAAGCCACATAGAGCAGGGCCACAGTAACGACAAATTCCCATTAGAAAGGAGAGATTCTGCTATACAGTTATAGGGTATGCAGTGAGTCCAAAGGCTGACCAAATTTAGGAAAAACCCCACTAAGAATTTAAAGACACATAGAGCAGGGCCACCATGATGACAAATTCCCATTAGAAATTAGAGAGTCTGCTATACATTTATAGGGTATGCAGTGAGTCCAACGGCTGACCAAATTTAGGAAAAACCCCACGAAGTATTTAAAGACACATAGAGCAAGGCCACAGTAACAACAAATTCCCATTAGAAAGGAGAGAGTCTGCTATACAGTTATGGGGTATGCATGGAGTCCAACGGCTGATGAAATTTAGGAAAAACCCCACTAAGAAGTTAAAGCCACATAGAGCAGGGCCACAGTGATGACAAATTCCGAATAGAAAGGAGAGATTCTGCTAAACAGTTATAGGGTATGCAGTGAGTCCAACGGCTGACCAAATTTAGGAAAAACCCCACAAAGAATTTAAAGACACATAGAGCAGGGCCACAGTAACGACCAATTCCCATAAGAAAGAAGAGGGTCTCCCATAGTGTTGGCCTATGCAGTGAATGCAAGGGCTGCCAAAAATTGGGAGGCACTCCAATGCCCCTTGGAAGAGACTTCAAGGGCCTCATAAAAAAATGTTCGCATTAGAAAGGAGCGGGTCTCCTATACTTGTAATGCGGTCTGAGAAAACTGTCCCAGAACTTTGATAGTGTTCCCCTGCCTCTGCTGGATTGCATTTGTGTCTCTCTCGCCTGTACTCCTTGGTTGTCCAATGAACTGTGAACTCTGCCACCAGTGTTTTCAGATGGGAATTTTTTAATAGTTCCGTTACAAGGGCCTTCTGGTACTGCCCAATTTCTGTAGACCGGTCCGCCTCAGGAATAAGAGATATAAAGTTCTCCTTGTAGCGTGGGTCTAGAAGTGTAACCAACCAGTAATGACTGTCATCCAAAATTTTGAGAAAGCTAGGGTCATGGGAAAGGCAGTGTAGCATAAACTCAGCCATGCGTGTTAGACTGCTAACAGGCAAGAATTTTGTGTCCTCACCAAGAGGATCACTGACCATGCTCTCCTCCTCCTCCTCTCTGTCCTCTGGCCAACCACGCTGAACAGGCGGTATGACAGTTGTGCAGGTAGTACCATCTATAGTGCATGAAACTAGCCCTTGTTCTTCCTCCTCTTTCTCATTGCCACCCAATACACGTTGGGATGAGATAAGGCTGGGCTTTGTGTAATCACCCTGTATGGTTCCCTGCTTCATCTCATCGTGCTCCGCCTGCAATGCATCCTCTTTATTATGAGCAGAGAGCATTTCAGAAGACAGAGAAGCGGGATGGTAACGCTAATTATGGCGTCATCGCCGCTCAGCATCTTGGTGGAGTCCTCAAAGTTTTGGAGGATGGTACATATCTCTGACATCCATGTCCACTCCTGAGGTCTTATGTGTGGAGTCTGAAATGAATACTGACAGCCTTGTTTATGCTGGTACTCAACAACTGCCCTCTTCTGCTCACAAATCCTTCCAAACATCTGCAGTGTAGAGTTCCAACGTGTGGAGACATCACATACCAGTTTGTGAGCCGGAAGCTGCAAACGCTGCTGAAACACGACAAGGGCGGCGGAAGCTGTAGGTGACTTTCTAAAATGGGCACACAGAAGGCGTACTTTAACAAGCAGATTCGACAGCTCCGGGTAGGATTTGAGAAACCGCTGAATCACGAGGTTAAGCACATGGGCCAGGCATGGTACGTATGTGAGCTCGCCTCACCTCTGAGCCGCCACCAGGTTCTGGCCATTGTCACACACGACCATGCCTGGCGGTAGGTTCAGCGGTGTGAGCCACAGATCTGCCTGCTCTTTCAGAGCTATCCACAACTCTTCAGCATTGTGCGGTTTGTCATCTAAGCATATTAGCCTCATCACAGACTGTTGTCGCTTGGCCGAGGCAGTGCTGCAGTGCTTCCAGCTTTTGACTGATGTGATCATTTCAGAGATGGAGACTGAAGAGGAGGAGGAGGCTAAGGAGGGTGAGTTGAGGGAACTGTAGACTGTGGGGGCAACCCTGATTGACCTAGGGCCCACAATCCTTGGCTTCGGGAGGACGTGTTCCATCCCAAGGTCTGACTGGGTCCCGGCTTCCACTATGTTAACCCAGTGTGCCGTCAGCGAGAAGCACCGTCCCTGCCAATAAGCACTTGTCCACGTGTCCGTGGTTAGGTGGACTTTCCCGGTAAATCTGTTCTTGAGGGGGCACAGCTAATGTTTTGGGACACGTGCTTGTGTAATGCGGGGACGGCACACCGGGAGAAATAGTGGCGGTTGGGGACCGAGTATTCCGCCACCATCAGGTTGTGGAATGCTTCTGCCTCCACGAGCCTAAAAGGCAACATTTCGAGCGCAAGCAGTCACGAAATGGGGGGAATTTAGTAGTGTGGCCTGTGGGGCGTTGGCTGCGTATCTGCACTTGCGTTTCAAGGACTGGGGTATGGACAACTGAACGCTGCGCTGGGACAATTACATGGACGTGCTTCCTGATGCTGCTATTTGAGAGTGTGCAACGACAGGTGCAGGGCAGGAGGCATCTTCACATGCACCATGGACAGGGGATTGGCTTGCATGCACAACAGCGGAAGAAGCGATGGTGCCACCCGCAGACACTGTTCCTGGACACTGGGGTTTGGCCCACAAAGTCGGGTGCTTTGCTGCCATGTGCCTGATCATGTTGGTGGTGGTCAGGCTGCTCGTTTTGCCTCTCCTACTGATGCTGGCCTGGCAGGTGGTGCAAATGGCCTTTTTGAGGTTATCAGCAGAGTCTTTAAAAATCAACCAGACTCGGGAAGACCTAACAGTTGTACTGGCAACTTCCTTCGTGCTGGTGTTACGGGGAACGGTTGCCTGCCTTCTGTCTGCGGCCACCACACTGCTTCTTCCTGCCTGTTGGGGTGCTCTGCCTCCCTCCCCCTGTGTGCTGCTGTTCTCGCTCTGCATGTCCTCCTGCCAGGTTGGGTCAGTTACTATATGATCCATCACCTTGTCTTCCACTTCCGCACTCTTGTTCTCCTCCTGACTTCCTGGCAATTGTGTCTCATCAACGTCCAGCTCTTATGACACTTTTCCACCGTCGCCTTCTTGTGACCGTGGCTGCTCAAATATTTGGGCATCGCTACATGCAATCTCCTCTTGCCCCGCTTCAAGTGCACCAGGAGAAAGGCCCGAATCTATAAATGGAAAAGTGAACAGCTCTTTGGAGTGTCCAAGTGTGGGGCCAGTTGTCACTCTTGAAGACATAAAGCAACAACCAACAAAGTTGGAGAACCAGGGTACAAAACTAAACAACCAAACACAAAAAAACCTTTAAAAAAATACCTTTAATAAATCTTTTTAAAAATTGTACTCAATAGTACCTATGCAGCAGAGTTTACACATAAAAGGAGATATATATTTTGATATATTTAAATAATCCTAGAAGGGGAGGGATGTATAAACACAATCAAAATTTGCCCTAGGTTAACCCTAGTAGCAGATAATATCCTACCTAATAGCCGAGTATTTATTCACCCTAGGGGTTCAAGTGGTGTCCCCGCTCATCGGTGGGTATAACTAACCTCTCCCTATATCTCCATAGACAGACAAGTGATAAATATACAAATAGAAAAACGAATTGCCTTAATATAAAATTACAAAACGTCAGATCAAGTAGCAAGATGCCAATCACATACAATATCAGAAATGGACTCAATTATAAATAGCCCGTTACAAGTGGCAGGATGCCAATCGCATACAATATCAGAAATGGACTCAATTATAAATAGCCCGTTTTTTTGAGGTATCAGCTAGTACTTATTGGCAATACTCCTTATGGGACCTCAAGTAGCAAGATGCCAATCACAAACAATATCAGAAATGGACTCAATTATAAATAGCCCGTTACAAGTAGCAAGATGCCAATCACATACAATATCAGAAAGGGACTCAATTATAAATAGCCCATTTTTTTGAGGCATCAGCTAGTACTTATTGGCAATACTCCTTATGGGACCATAAAAGAGATAATCATCTATAGTCAAATGCTAGAGAAATTCAAGGCATAAAGTACTGATTAGGATATTAAAGATAAATTTGGATAAATAGACTTAATGCAAAATGAACTTAATGTAGAATGATTCTTCTGATTCAGTATTACTTCCTATGGGGCCATAATAAGATGACAAAAAATAGATCACTAGTAGAAGGTTATCAGTGAATGTCTCCAATTTTAGTAGCCCCTCAGAAAAAATATATAAAAAAAGAGTCGAAATGTCCATTCATAATGTCCCAGCATCAACAATTATGCAGCAGTTTTTTGATAGTCCCTCAGAAAAAATAACGAAATGTCCATTCATAACATCCCAGCATCAGCATTAATGCCGCATATCCCATCAAAGTAGTTGCAAAAGTTATGTAAATGGACTTATCTTAAGGATGCTTCTTCTGAGGTGACAAGTGATGTTTTCCAGGCAATACTCCTAATGGGACCATGGAGATCATCCAGCCAAAGAAGGTTCACAATAGGAAGTTTTCAGCAGGTACATCCATTCAGGTTTATCCAGGGAAAGTCCATCAGAGATTGTCCCAAAGTCATATGCCAAACAGGAGGTCCCGTCCACATAGTCCCTACGCGTTTCACCCCCTCCTCAGTATGGGGCTCATCAGGGGACAGACAATATCAGATGAGATAGCCCATAGTAGGTGCACAACCAATGTGTGCTTCCATAATTCAAAAAGCACCATATGTGGACTAATACAAATGGTCTCTTTATATATATACTTCCCTTAATTGAAGCCCATATTACATCAAGCAGAACACCTGCGGTTAATAGCATGGTTACTTTACCTCCTGAAGCGCAAACAGTGTTCCATGATATCCACCGCACGCAGCTCAATATCATTTCCGGAAGTTACGCTAAACGTAACTTCCGGTTACGCAGACACCACAGACAACTAAGGGGACTACGTAAACTCCGTTCCTTATTGTTCCGGATGTTGCGTATAGCTCAAAATCCGGCTGCGTAGGTAACACAATTCACCAAGAAGGGTACTCAATCCACGTACCAGTTACTTTTACTACAGCACTGCGTGACATACGGTTATAAAAAGCAAACAAAGTATAGAGGAGACAATTGCAAACCATCGCTCAAGTGAAAGTTCTCATATTTTTGAATTCTCAAAAAGGAGGGATTATTAGAAACAAAAAAGTGATACATACTGAATAGCTAATAACCATATTTATATCAGTAATCAGCCAAAGTATCATGGATAGACCAGTACCATAATAGGCCCAATTAGAAAATGACAGCATCAATGCCATCCCAATCAAATCAACGTATATAGGCTAAAAATGGAAAAATAATCAAAAAAAAAAAACATAAATCATGATCAAGAAAAAGGAAGGAAAAGAGACAAAAACAACACTGATTCGCTCACAAAACGTGGCAAATATGTACAACAACCAAGAAAAAAGCTTATAGTCCATAAACTTGTTAATGAAAACAATGTCCCAGATTACCAATGTATATGATAAATTCATTGGAAAATAAATAACAAACTGAAATTTTATATAGAGAAGGCTGATATTGATTTTGTCACTCGGCATGGTGGGAGGAAGTAGATTCAGGGTGAGGAATATGCGGTCCAGGCTATTGAGACTTGACCATGTGGAAGACAAGGTGGTGGTGGTGGCTAAATGACTGGAAGCATTATCTGCTTTCCAACCAATAACCTTTTCAAACTGCTCTGTGTTCAATAGTGGTGTTCTGCGGTCCCTTATTAATTGGGACAGGAAGGTCGAGCGAGAAGATGTGGGTGTTTGTTGAGGTACAATATAAGCTTGCCCACAGCCTCGGCATCTGCATGCACCATCATCACCATCACGTCCAGTTCCCTGTCCCTTGCCACGTGCCTTGTCCATTTTAAATGAAAGACAATATCTTCCACACTCACTACAAATGACTGAATTTGGAGTGAACTTATATGTGATCCGTGTGACAGACAAACCACAGTTTTAAATATCTGGCCTGTAGGTAACTATTTTGAACAGCAAACTGGTGTCAATTGCTTCACTGACATACTGAACCAAATTATTAATGGAGGTCAGAAATGGCAGTATTTTCTGAAAACATATATGTGATCCGTGTGACGGAGAAAACACATTTTTTAAATACCTGGCCTATTGGTAACTATTTTGAACAGCAAACTGGTGTCAATTGCTTCACTGACACACTGAAACAAATTTTTAATGGAGGTCAGAAGTGGCAGTATTTTCTGAAAATGTATATTTGATCCATGTGACAGAGAAAACGCAGTTTTAAATACCTGGCCTGTAGGTAACTAATTTAGACAATAAACCGGTGACAATTGCTTCACTGACACACTGAAACAAATTTTTAATGGAGGTCAGAAATGGCAGTATTTTCTGAAAACGTATATGTGATCCGTGTGACGGAGAAAGCACAGTTTTAAATACCTGTCCTGTAGATAACTATTTTGAACAGCAAACCGGTGTCAATTGCTTCACTGATACACTGAAATAAAATTTTAATGGAGGTCAGAAATGGCAGTATTTCCTGATAACGTATATGTGATCTATGTGACGGAGAAAACACAATTTTAAACACCTGGCCTGTAGGTAACTATTTTGAACAGCAATCTGGTGTCAATTGCTTCACTGACACACTGAAACAAATTTTTAATGGAGGTCATAAATGGCAGTGTTTTCTGAAAACATATATGTGATCCGTGTGACGGAGAAAACACAGGTTTAAATATCTGGCCTGCAGGTAACTATTTTGAATATCAAACCGGTGTCAAAAACTTTGATGACACAATGAAAAAAAATTAATTGGAGGCCAGAAATGTCAGTATTTTCTGAAAACGTATATGTGTTACGTGTGACGGAGAAAACACAGTTTTAAATACCTGGCCTGTAGGTAACTATTTTGAACAGCAAACTGTTGTCAATTGCATTACTGACACACTGAAACCAATTTTTAATGGAGGTCGGAAATGGCAGTATTTTCTGAAAACGTATATGTGTTCAGTGTGACGGAGAAAACTCAGTTTTAAATATCTGGCCTGTAGGTAACTATTTTGAACAGCAAACTGGTGTCAATTGCTTCACTGACACAATGAAAAAATTTAATGGAGGTCAGAAATGGCAGTATTTTCTGAAAACGTATATGTGATCCGTGTGACGGAGAAAACACAGTTTTAAATACCTGGCCTGTTGGTAACTATTTTGAACAGCAAACTGGTGTCAATTGCATCACTAACACACTGAGACAAATTTTTAATGGAGGTCAGAAATGGCAGTATTTTCTGAAAGCGTATATGTGATCCGTGTGACGAAGAAAACACAGTTTTAAATACCTAGCCTGTAGGTAACTCTTTGAACAGCAAACTGGTGTCAATTGCTTCACTGACAAACTGAAACAAATTTTTAATGGAGGCCAGAAATGGCAGTATTTTCTGAAATCGTTTATGTGAACTGTGTTACGGAGAAAACACAGTTTTCAATACCTGGCATGTAGATAACTATTTTGAAAAGCAATTTAGTGTTAATTGCTTCACTGACACACTGAAACAAAGTTTTAATGGAGGTCAGAAATGGCAGTATTTTCTGAAAATGTATATGTGATCCGTGTGACAGAGAAAACATAGTTTTAAATACCTGGCCTGTAGGTAACTATTTTGAACAGCAATCTGGTTTCAAAAGCTTTGCTGACACAGTGAAAAAAAATTTAATGGAAGCCTGAAATGGCAGTATTTTCTGAAAACGTATATGTGATCCATGTGACAGAGAAAACACAGTTTTAAATACCTGGCGTGTAGGTTACTATTTTGAGCAGCAAACCGGTGTCAAAAACTTTGCTGACACACTGAAAAAAAATTTAATGGAGGCCAGAAATGACAGTATTTTCAGCACATTTATATATGTTCCATGTGACGGACAAACCACAGCTTTAAATAGCTCCTGTGGATGCGCCATTTCTGGGGCGGCTGACGGCTGGTGTTTCTAGCCTGGGAGGGGGCCAATATTCATGGCACCCTTCCTGGGCTATTAATATCACCCCCCAGCTGTCTGCCTAGCCTTTGCTAGCTATTAAAATAGGGGGAACCCCACGTCATTTTTTGGGGGGGTCCCCCATTTTAATAGCTAGTAAAGGCTAGGCATTCAGCTGGGGGCTGATATTAGTAGCCTGGGAAGCTCCGTGAATATTACCCCCTTCCCAGGCTTCAAACATCTGCCCCAGCCGTCTGCTTAACCTCCGCTAGAGATTAAAATTCCGGGGAACCCCACGCCAATTTTTTTTTTAATAAATCCTTTATTTTAACACTAAATGACAAGTACAGTAATCAACACTGTCACTGTGCTTATTATATATGTGACTGACATGTTTCTATCTATCTAATCTATGTGTGATGCTCTATTCTTTCTATTCTAAATTGTCGGGTACAGATGTTGAATTGCCGGCCGGCTTTTTTAAAGAGACGGGTGCATGAAAACACTATTATTTTTTTTTAATAAATCCTTTAACACTAAATGACAAGTACAGTAACCAACACTGTCACTGTACTTCTTATATATGTGACTGACATGTTTCTATCTATCTAATCTATGTGTGATGCTCTATTCTTTCTGTTCTAAATTGTTGGGTACCGGTGTATGCCGCTGCTGAATTGCCGGCTTTTCATGTTTCACTGTGAGCACTGTTCCCATCGATTTGGGCAACCACTGTAATGCCACAACCACCATGGCTGTGGCATTACAGTGAGTGGCAGACAATCCCTGCATGATTGGTGCTCTAAATAGCGCCAGACATGCAGGACACGCTTTTGGTGCAGGAACAGTTATCGAACATAACCTCGAACAGCCGAATTTTTTGCAAATCGTTCGCGTTCGTCGAACGACTCGAACACCGCCCAAAACAGCTCGAATTTGAGATTGGAGAACAGTTCTAGTCGAACACCGCTCATCTCTACTAGCGACTACGCAAGAGAAATTGACATGCTGCGGTCCTGAACGAAGCGCCGCATGTCAGTGTCCACGGGTGATTCACAGCCTCAGAGGGGGACATAGCGGCTAGCGAAACAGCTGTGAGCTGTTAGTAATAGCCAGGGACCATGTTTGCCTAATAGCACCTTTGTAGGCTAAAAATAGCAGATCACAGCTGTCCCACAAATTACATGAATGGGAATGCTAATGAAGACTTGGTAAAAGGGATTAGCTGACTCCTAGCTCTTTTGTTTGGTGATGGCAAGGTGTCAATCAAACCCTTTTGTCACCAAACCTAATTAAAGTAAAGTAAAGAGTTAAATAAACACACACAGAGTAAACACTTTATTTGAAATACAACAGACACATTCTTTAATCATTTAAATTAACCAATACACTCACCCCAATTCAGACGGAAATCCAAGGGTTAAAGCAATGTCCCACCATATAACTTTATTTGGCTCCAAAAAGCATTCATTGATTTACAAAACGCTTCAAAAACTGCTGAAAAAAACTCATACAAAAAAAAGCATCAAAAACGCAGCAAAACCACACATCTTTTCCGCAGCATTTTTCCTGCCAAGGAGATGCAGAAATGCTGCAGAAATTTCTGCTTCAAATCCTGAACGTGCGCACATACCCTTAACCAAATAAGCAGCCCAAAAAAGGAGGAGCCACTCCCCTGTTTGAATGAAGTACAAAAACCTAAAACAAAAGCAAATAAATTGCAGAATGCAGCCAGACCCTGAAGTGTTGGTGGTGGAGAATGGTTGTCTGACATTGCGGAGTGCATGTATAAAGTGCTGGGCAGCCCACCTAACAGGATGTAAGTCAGTATGGTACACTACATTTATCTGTGTGACTAGCTCCTTATAAAAATCGTGGGAGTGGTTGTTCATCAGAATATTGGTAATGGTATTTTTCTGTGTTGTTTTTTTGGATTTAATGTTCTTTTCAGTGAATTGCTTTTCATATTAAAAACAAATATGCCAACATATGGCTACATAGAGTGAAAAATATAAAAGTTTTTTCACTTGGAACAAGGCCATTTTTTCCAATGACAGTTATATTAATGTGCAATAGTAGTAAAACATATGATTATATATACTTTCTATTTCCATAATTGAACAACCCAAGGAATAACTTTACTATGTTGTTACCTGTAATCACATTATTATGCTATTACCTGTTATCTTTTACTATTACATGGTCAAAAAATTCAAAACAAAAGGGGAAAAAAATTAGATAATATGTCCAAGGAAAAAAAGAAGTGAACTCAAAGATCCTTCAAAAAATGTATAATTTTAAATAAGCCAATAATAAAACACTGCTTTTTAGATGCAGACTAATGAGCAGATCTAATTTGATGCAGGTGTTAGTTTTGGAAATTAAAATTTACAGGGTGATTCCATAATTTTTGCCTCAGAATTGAGTGATTCCACAATTTTTTCCCTCTGCTTAGTCTGAAAAAGATTACCCTTACTGAGTACCACATTTTTAATATTGATTTCTTTTAGTGTTTCTTAAAGCCCTAAAGTTGCCATTTGAAATGACTTTAGTTTTGTGCCATGTCTGTGATCTGCTTTTTTTCAACAACATTAAACAACTGAATGAACATCCTCCGAGCCCGGTGATTCCATAATTTTTGCCAGGGGTTGTATATGTATATAAACATACATATATAGATATACATGTAAAATATAGACAGTGAGATAGGGATAAGTCCAAGGGATAGGTAGGCACCAATTTTGTCATCATTTCATCTATCTACATAATATCAAAACCTTAGTATGTATGCAGCATACATAATAGTCACATTTATACTGTATATAGGAAATAATACAATGTAAGGTAGAACTTCTGCTGCAAAGATGTAACAGGCCCTGTGTCCCTCCACACCAGTGCGCGTTTCACTCAGCTTCTTCTGGGGCCTGTCAAATTACATGGTCTTATGGTATAAATCTAAAAATTTAAAAAAATAAATAAATAAATTTCACCTGTTCTATTCCCCTATCCCCATTAAAAGGTAATAAAAATTAATCAACACATTATATATACCCCATAATTATGCCTCATCCCCAAAAAAAACATCTGCTTGCAAGCAGGTTGAAAGCGAAATAAAACATGACAATTAAATAAGCTAAATAAAAAAAGCTCCATCCTAAGGACCCAAGATAGGACACTTCTAAAGGGGTTAAATCAATGCATACACAAAACATTGCATGGTAGGAATTGAATTGTATTGTGCAAACAATGTAAAAGCACACAAAGTTTGGATAAAATTTTATTTTTCTTGCTTGGTAAGAAGTGGGAAAAACATATTGAATAGCACCGCATGGGTACTAAACAGCACAGAACAGTCTATTTGCTTTCACTCATCAACAATTTGTGGAAAAATCAGTGGTTTGGAAATCATTGTCTACTGTCTGCTCACCCATGGCTGCCTCTGTTTGCCAACAGAAATTTTATGCTGTATGTTTCTATACTAGTGCATTATTTACCTTGTTAATTTCTGAGGGAGGCGTTTTAATTGCTTTAAATTACTGCTGGAAAAAGTAGAGTGGCCTGCAATCAATCAGACTGATTTACAAGCCCTTTCCCACCCGCTGTGAGCAAGCAATCAGAAGCCGCCACAAGATCTATTATTGATGAACTTTGCTGCACTCGCTAATTAACTGCAAACATACATCGTAAGCATTGTTCTACTAGTAAAATAAGATAATAGAAGTAATCAGCCGAAATGTCATGGATAACCTTTCTTTAAAGATATATTATGTAAACTATTCTCCAAAGCCAAATCACCTTTCCAGCTTATAAGAAACTAGTTACTGTAGATCAATATAACCATTGTATGGGACAATAGTGCATAAAATGGACACGTAAGGTTATACGAATTAAGATCACTGATAAGTCAGATGCATTAAAGTGAATAGACAATGCCTCATCATTTATCACATCATAATAATTGTTGAGGGTAGAAGAAGTGCAATAAAGAAAATTTGTATAAAGTAAATATTCAATATGATGATATATACCCTCTGCGCACTTCTATACAAGCTACATTAGACGAATTGTGTATGAAATATTCACCCCCAGAATCAATGTTTCTAGCAGACAATACCTCCATACATATGGACAAACAGAGTGCAATGGAGCATGCCATGGAATCTATGCAGGGAGGGTAAAACATTTAAAAAAAAATGAACCAGATTATGATGAAAAAAATTCAGGAAGAGAGAACTGAGATATCTTAGACAAGTGAGGTGATACAGTATAGCCATGACTGGGACAAGGAATTTTGGTGCACTAGACAGATAAAGCCAATGGCGCCGCCCCTCCCCCCCCCCTCTCAGCCCTCAAGCAAAAATGGCTCAGGCAAGAAGATCTGATGACCACTTTCACTAGAATTGTTACCTTTTTCACCAAAATATACAACCAAAATAAAACAAACTACAATTTTTGTTTGTGGACCATTTACAAAATGCAAGGGACAAATATTCATCTCTGACATCCTATATTATAATGTCAGACCCAAGGACAGTCACGGAAACTAATGTAGATTAATTATAATGGATCACATTTAGTTTCCATATTTTAACTAGATGACTACTCCATACATTGCCCCCATTTCACGTTGGCCCCGCTCCATATGCCCTCTCCAAACTGTACTCCCCACTTCACACTGTCCCCTATACAGTATGATGACCTCAACAGCTGCCCATATGGTATGATAACCACAACAGCCTGCAATATACACTGATGTCCACCACAGCCCCCAATATATATTATGATGTCCACCACAGCCCCTATACACTATGGTCATCACAGCCCCAATATAAGGTTTCCAACAGACCCCAACACAGTATGGACATCACAGACGCCAGTAGGTCCTCTATAGCCCCCTATACAGCCCCCTTCCTCGCTGTCATCCTTAATAGTCTGTATTACTCCAAATTGCTTGATAGACCCTACTGCAGTGTGTTAAACCTAATTGCCTTAGGGCATTTACTGACAGTGCTGGGGTTGGGAAGTGGGAGGTGATTGATTTGGCACATTTTCCTTACACTTTACTCCAGTGAATAAAGCTGATGCCAGCAGGGAGCCATCAATATTCTTCTGCACCTCCACCAGCACATGCCAGATTGAAGTGTAGGGGCAGGCAACCAATCACAGCACAGCTCCTTTCCCGAGCTGCGAATTGAGTTCCAGATGTAACACAAGCAAAACTAACACTGATTGGCTATGCTGTAACTGGTGTTAGGCTAATGGCAGCAACCCTGATTGTCAGAGTTGTTTAACCTGAGGCAGAGCTGGCAGTAAACTGATATTAACAGCATCCTGATCAGAAACCATAGACAGTGCTGCATCAGAGCGTGTTGGCACTGCAGGCTGTGGACCACTGTGGACCACTCTCTGAGGATCCATGCATGCTGTCACGATGTCTTCTTGAGCCGGCAGGCTCAACCTTTGTGAAAGACCTGCGCTTGGGCTAATTAGTAATGTGATGTTGGGCATCAGTGTGCTGAATGCCTTCGGCTGGAAAGGCCATGGCAGCCGCAGGCATTCAACAATGTTGTTTTTTGTTTTTTTTTAAAGTGCGCCCCCTTTGGGGAGGCAAGAGGTAGCATTCTAGTTGGGTGCCTGCTTTGCCTATCCCCAGCCCTGAGTAGACTTGCCAAAAAAAAATGTTTTTAGTACTTACAAAATTTACTTTATTGTCTGCGGTAGTGCAATGCATAAAGTTGATGCAGCAAATTAAAAGTTTTGGAAATAGCAGTGGAAGGTTCAAAATACAGTGGACGATAGTCTTAAATCATTAACTGAAGGGAGAGCATGGGCAGGTTGGTAGACAGAAATAAGGGAGGAGATGTCAGAATGGTTCAGCACTGTGTAAAGCTTTGTGGGTTTATAATGTATTCTGAAGAACACAGGGAACCACTGCAATGACTTGCAGGGACATAACAACTGCGATAGCAGAGGTCGCAACCGCGACCGGGCCTGCGCGGGTGAGCAGTCCGCAGACACCAGCAAAAACAAACATAACGGGTTCTTGCACAGCAATACATGCTGCCGGCCAATCAGAGGCCAGCAGCTGATGACAGCATGCATGTGACTTGCACACTGAAGTCACCTGCCGGCCTCAGCACTGAATGCTGTACGGCGGGGGAGCAGAGGGAAGGTGAGTATAATTGGCTTTTTTCTATGCATTAAAGGAAACCAAACAGTGAGAGGAAGAAAAGAGGAAGACGTGGAAGAAAATAAGAAACTGAAGGTACAGTAGAAGGAGAACTAAGAGAGAGCGGTATCCTTTAGACCAATAAAGCAGAGCGTAGCAAAGAGAAGCTGTGGATCTACTGGGTCAAACACTACGGAAAGCAGAATCAGAGAGAGTTGTTCCCATTTGATTTTGACATCAATAGTTCATTTGAAACTTTGATGAGGACAATATCTATAGTGTATAAAGTGTGAAAAGGGCTGAAATCAGATTGTAAAGGGTTAAGAAGAAAGTTATCCAAAAGATAGCGGATTAGTTAGAGTAGAACAGTCATTAGAGGAGTTTAGAGATTTGTTGTGGGATTGTCAATTGTCTTTTGTAAATAGTTTGAGAATGTGATGCTTGATTTTCTTTTCCTGGTCCCTGTGGCTCATAAACTGTTGCGACTATTCAGACTTTTTAATCAGCTCCTTACTCCCAATCCCAAGATATGAACACATTTTAATGCAGGATGATATTAGAGAACCACACTGTATCCGACCTTCTGGACAAAGAATATGGATTTTTTAACTTGTACAGTCATACCTGAGTCATACCTGAGTCAGTATCTGTTTTATAATGAATTGAAATTAAAGGGGTTGTCCAGTCCAAACCGATAAGTCTGAAGTCAATCTGTGTGACTGCAGACTTATGAATACCCCCCAGTGCAAGCAATGTGTGCTGCGGGAATTTGCCGGTTTCAGATCTGGGACCAGAGGGTATGTATGAGTTATAATACCCCCGGCCAGTGGGGGTATACACTTGTATTGAGCCAAAGCCGCACCCTGTCTAGTGATGCGACCGGCCAGTGGGCATGGCAGACTAAAGGGCGCTGCCTTTCTCCATACAAGTGTATGGAGAGCGAGGCCATGCCCACTGGCCGGGGGTATGTAAATCAGAGGTTCCCAGTTCTGAAACCGGCAAATCTCCAGTTTTGATTGGACAAACCGTTTAAAATTTAGGTTTTATAAGTATCTGCTTGGCGGAAATATCAAAATATTGCAGAGATCATTGCAGTGAAATTAATTAGAAGTAACCATCAATTCACTGAGTCTTCCACCTGTCCTCTATCAAGCCATGCAGAGTGAGAAATATATTATGCAAGTTGTTTTGACAATTCGCAATTGCCACTTGACCTGGAATGAACATTGGCAATCATAGCACATGTGTCCAAGAATGCATAAAAAGGGTCAGCTGCTATTACTACAAGATTTTCTAAAATATATAATGAGTCCTTTCTATCTAAAAACAAAATCTTTTTGGCACATTTCATTGATGCTTACAGTCGTTCAAAGAATTAACTGTCAAACAATACAAGAAGACATCAGGATTCACAGTGACTGGACTTTTATATGCTTCTCATTTACTGCAAGTGTAAGCCAAATAAGTTTAAAAATTGATACAAATTGGTTACTTCTTATATTTATTATTTTTTTACTTGATTTTATCGTGTCATAAGATCCACAGCACTTTAAAGTTACATCAGTATCAGCACTGTCCCCATTGGGGCTCACAATCTAATTTCCCTATGATTATGTATTTGGAGTGTGGGAAGAAACTGGAGTACCAGAAGGAAACCTAAAACCCCAGCGCTATGAGGCTGCAGTGCTATCCACTAAGCCATCGTGATGCCTAGTTAAAGCCACAGCTTAATTATATGCAAATTAATTATGGCTCCAGAATATATATGTTCATCATTACAACCATAATCATTTTTGAATTATGCTTCATCTGATTTTAATTCCAACAACACTAAAAATTCAACTATTTTTTTGCCATCTCACTTCCTTAAAACTCCCCAAAACTGCAGTATGTTGGCTCTTCTATGAGACAGCCACCTGCACTGATGAGAAACAACTGTATCAAAATTAATTCTAACAACAAATTAAAATTTAAAGCACATTTACATATTAAGTGTGTAAAGCTGTGAATACCATATTACAAATATTACAATTTACACAAAAGTAAAAGGTTTGTCTTATGAAGTCAGCCCATGTTGGGGTTCCTCCTGTATGATCCAGACTTTAGAGATGCTACATAAAAACAACTATCACATTCTACCCCTTCAGTGCATCGATTTATGTAAATGACATCCAGGTAATATTAAAGGAGGTGTCTGATTAGTGGACATTTCTGAATCCCTTAGTTTCCCCCCCTTAAAATAAGAATACTTATACTCATCTACGTTGCGGGCACCTTTCCACCAGAGTCAGCATTGTCTCTCCCAGGGATCGCGTAACATAGCAATGCAGCCAATCAGAGTTGGTCTAACTTTCTCCTCATTTGGACAAATCAAGAGAACCAGAGGAAGTGAGAGAGCAGCCACAGCTTTCATTTCTTCTGGATGTCAATTATGTCCATAAGAGTGAAGCCAACACTGATTCATCACAAGGTTCGCATAATAAAACTGTGTGATATAAAAAGTCACACGATCCCCGAGACAATTGCTAACGCCGCTGGAATGGTGCAGACTTTGGAGGTGAGTTTAAGTGTTATTCATTTACTGGGGGGGAAAATAGGGATTCTGAGTAGTGGACAACCCCTTAAACGTCATTTGCAGCAACCACTACAGTGAGAAGAAGCACTGAAAAACAGGTACAAGTCACAATCTATATTGACAAAGTAGCTGCTCTTGGTGCAAATTCTTAAAGGGAATCTGTCACCAGAAATAACGATATTAACCTGCAGATATGCGGTTAATCTGCAGGTTAACAGTGTTATTATGCTGCCCGGCGCCTGCACGCAGCCAAATACAGTGGGGAGAAAATAAACTTTATTCTCCTCACCAGCATTCGTTTTCAGTCATGTGGGTGGGGGCGGCACAGGTTCAAGCGGCGCATTTTCGGTCACCGCTCTGAGAATACAGAGCGGCTGCTTTAACTGCGCCCCTGGCCCTGACTGACTGCAGAGCCCCAATGCAGAGGGAGTGTCAGTCAGGGCCAGGGGTGTGGTTACAGCGGCTTCTTTATTCTCAGAGCAGTTACGGAACCCGTGGCGCCCCCGCCTCCATGACTGAAACCGAATGCTGGGGGGGGGGGATAAAGTTAATTTTCTCCCCGCTGCATTCAGCTGCGTTCAGGCATTGGGCAGCATAATAACGCTGTTAACCTACAGATTAACCGCATATCTGCAGGTTAATAGCTTTATTTCTGGTGACAGGTTCCCTTTAATACATGCTTTTCAAGAAGACGCACCCTGCTAATACAGATTATGACTCCTATACCTTCTTCTTACTATGATAAGTGTGAACAAGTTTTGAGAAAGCCAAAACGATTATTAATTACTTTGTGTGACACAAATTAGCAATCTACATGCTTTTTCACCAACTGTAAAGGTTTGTAAATTATGACTATTCCTAATTGCATCGAAACTCTAGTGCGTTGCACACCAATCTTCAGAAATTGTTAATCCAGAATTTTTCAATACTGTAAACCTTTTACAACTCTTTAATTTTGAACATTAGCTTACTCTGATTAATATAGCCCCTTAACAACATTAGACTTACTAATACGCGTCTGTGCCCTGGGACTTAAGAGCCAGACCCGTATTAGTAAGTCATGGCGATCGTGCGCGCACACAGGCTGTGCGGGCGCGATCGCAGGCGGGTGTCAGCTGATTGTCACAGCTGACACCCGGTACTATGTGCAGGGAGCGGTCACGCACTGCTCCCAGCACATTAACCCCCGCGATGCTGCGATCGAAGTCGATCACAGCATTGCGGTGGCAAGGGGAGGTGATCGCAGATACTCACCTCCTCTTCTGGCTTCCAGCGCTGTCTGCCGTGGCTTCCAGGATGTTGCCATGACGACCCGATGTCGTCATGACAACATCCGGGTCACCAGGCAGCAGGAAAATTTTTTGGACATGCGCAGTGCATCTCCAAACAATCTTCTCCCTGTCCAGCGCTGACAGCCTGCATGGCACAGGGATGGTGCTGCATTCCTGTGCCATGCAGGCGATCAGAGAAAAAAAAGTGAAAGTCCCATAGTGGTACAAAGTAATAAAGTATAAAAACGATCAGAAAGTGAAAAAAAAAATTAAAAAAAATTGTAAAAATATAAAAAAATAAATAAAAAAAATAATCCACCAAAAATAAAAATATAATGTACCCATCAATAAATATTATTATAAAAAAAAGCAAAAAAAAAACAATAAAAGTACACATATTTGGTATCACCGCGTCCGGAACAACCTGACCTATAAAACTGTCCCACTAGTTAACCCCTTCAGTGAACACGGTAAAAAAAATAAATAAAAAACGAAGCAAAAAACAATGCTTTATCACCATACTGCCAAACAAAAAATGGAATAACACGCGATCAAAAAGACAAATATAAATGAAAATGGTACCGCTGAAAACGTCATCTCGTCCCGCAAAAAACAAGCTGCCATACAGCTCCATCAGCTGAAAAATATAAAAGTTATAGCTCTCAGAATAAAGCTATGCTAAAAATATTTTTTTTCAATAAAATTGCTTTTATTATGTAAAAGTGTAAAACATAGAAATACGATATAAATGTGGTACCGCTGTAAATGTACTGAAACGAAGAATAAAACTGCCTTATCAATTTTACCACACGCGGAACAGAATAAAAAAAAAACAGAAAAAACAATTCCTGAATTGTTGGTTTTTGTTTATTCTGCCTCCCAAAAATCGGAATAGAAAGCGATCAAAAATTGTCACGTGCCTGAAAATGGCACCAATAACAACGTCAACTCATCCCGCAAAAAACAAGCTGACAAATGACTGTCTGCCAAAATCTGGAAAAATTATAGCTCTCAAAATATGGCGATGCAAAAACTAGATTTTACAAAAAATGCGTCTTTTAGTGTGTGTCAGCTGTCAGTCATAAAAACCCCATATGATTCTGGTATTGCTGTAGTCTCACCGACCCGAAGAATAAAGTCGTCTAATCACTTATACCGCATGAGGAACGGCGTAAAAATAAACTCTCAGGTTAGGGTTGTGCTAGGGTTAGGGTTGTGCTACGGTTAGGGTTGTGCTACGCTTAGGGTTGTGTTAGGGTTAGGGCTGGGGTTGGGGTTAGGGTTGGGGTTAGGGCTGTGATGGGGTTGGGATTTTTTTCAAAAGTAAGAAAAAAGATGACAATATGGCGACTAGTGTTGAGCGCAAGTGCTCGCTACTTGAGTTTGCATCGGGTGTTCTGGTATGCATTGAGTATCATGGGTATTTGAGTGACATGCTCGAGTCTCCGCCCCATATGCTTCACGGCCCAAAAAACTTTGCGGGGATTGCCTGCCATGCACGAGCGATCCCCCCATGGTTTTTTTTGGGTGTCTAATAACCGTGAAACATCTGGGCAGGGACTGAGTACCCGATGCAAACTCAAGTAGCGAGCACTTGCGCTCAAGACTAATGACAACTTATTCAATATGATGACCTAATGTTATCAAATTCTGTGTCATACCTCTGGGTTCAAAATGTTCACTATACACCTTAATAAAATCCTTGAGGGGTATAGTTTCCAAAATGGGGTCACTTGTGGGGGAGCTGCACTGTTTAGGCACATCAGGGGCTCTCCAAATGCGACATGGTGTCCGCTAACAAATTGAATGGAAAATCAGCTCAAATTGTTAGCGGACGCCATGTTGCGTTTGGAATGCCCCAGCGTGCCTAAACTTTGGAGCTCCCCCACAAGTGACCCCATTTTGGAAACTAGACCACCCAAGGCACCTATCTAGATGCATAATGAGCACTGGGAACCCCCAGGTGCTTCACAAATTGATTTGTAAAAATGAAAAATTGGAACCATGTCGCGTTGGGAGAGGCCCTGTGTGACTAAACATTGGAGCTCCCCCACAAGTGACCCCATTTTGGAAACTAGACCACCCAAGGCTCCTATCTAGATGCATAGTGAGCACTTGGAACCCCCAGGTGCTTCGCAAAATGATTCATAAAACTGAAAAAGTGTTTTTTTTTTCACTTTTTTATTTTTACAAATCAGTTTGTGAAGCACCTGGGGGTTCCAAGTGCTCACTATGCATCTAGATAGGTGCCTTGGGGGGTCTAGTTTCCAAAATGGGGTCACTTGTGGGGGCGCTCCAATGTTTGGGCACACAGGGGCTCTCCAAACGCAACATGGTGTCTGCTAACAATTTGAGCCGATTTTCCATTCAATTTGTTAGCGGACACCATGTTGCATTTGGAGAGTCCCTGTGTGCCCAAACATTAGAGCTCCCCCACAAGTGACCCCATTTTGGAAACTAGACCCCCCAAGGCACCTATCTAGATGCAAAGTGAGCACTTGGAACCTCCAGGTGCTTCACAAATTGATTCGTAAAAATGAAAAAGTGTTTTTTTTTTCACTTTTTCATTTTTACTAATCAATTTGTGAAGCAGCTGGGGGTTCCAAGTGCTCACTATGCATCTAGATAGGTGCCTTGGGAGGTCTAGTTTCCAAAATGGGGTCACTTGTGGGGGAGCTCCAATGTTTAGGCACATCAGGGGCTCTCCAAACGCAACATGGCGTCCGCTAATTATTCAAGCAAATTTTACAATCAAAAAGTCAAATGGCGATCCTTCCCTTCCGAACCCTGCCGTGCACCCAAACAGTGTTTTTTCCCCACATATGGGGTATCTGTGTGCCCAGGGGAAATTGCACAACAAATTTTGGGGTCCATTTTTTCCTGTTACCCCTGAGAAAATAAAAAATTTGGGTCTAAAGTAACATTTTTGTGAAAAAAGTTAAATGTTCATTTTTTTCTTCCACATTCTAAAAATTCCTGTGACGCACCTGAAGGGTTAATAAAGTTCTTGAATGTGGTTTTGAGCTCCTTGAGGGGTGCAGTTTTTAGAATGGTGTCACTTTTGGGTATTTTCTGTCATAAAGACCTCTCAAAGTGACTTCAAATGTGATGTGGTCCCTAAAAAAATGGTTTTGTAAATTTTGTTGGAAAAATGAGAAATCGCTGGTCAACTTTTAACCCTTATAGCTCCATAACAAAAAAAAATTTGGTTCCAAAATTGTGCTGATGTAAAGTAGACATGTGGGAAATGTTATTTATTAAGTATTTTGTGTGACATATCTCTGATTTAAGGGCATATAAATTGAAATTTTGAAAATTGCAACATTTTCAAAATTTTTGCCAAATTTCCATTTTTTTCACAAATAAACGCAAGTGATATCGAAGAAATTTTACCAAAATCATGAAGTACAATATGTCATGAAAAAACACTCTCAGAATCAGGGGGATCCGTTGAAGCGTTCCAGAGTAATTACCTCATAAATTGACTGTGGTCAGAATTGTAAAAATTGGCCTGGTCATTAACGTGCAAACCACCCTCGGGGGTTAAGGGGTTAATATACACTGTAAACACAGTTTACTTTTAATACATTCTGTGATAAATATGCTACATAAATGATGACTTATGAATATTCATTAGAGATCAGGCAAAATTTTTATTTGCCTGTTTGTACTGATTTTCCCAGGAAATTTGATTGGTGGAGAAGTTATTCTCCACAAATCTAATGTCCCTTATGAAGCTTTGAGGTCTCTTCAGACTCTAGAGCATAATTCAAAAAAATATTTATACTCACGCTCCGCTCACCTGTCTGGTCCCTCTCCTATTCACCACCACCCGCCTGGTCCTCGCTGCATCTTCTGATCACTGCTATTCACTATGGAATCCTTCGGCCTCTCGTAGTGTGCCAGACTTCCGGCTTTCATATTGCCTGTAACGGTTCTGTGCAAGTGTACGAGAGGTCAACTGCATCATGATGTCAAAATGTTGCTGATTACCTCCCATATGCTTGCGCAGAATCCTCCCAGTCACCATGACAGCTGGAAGTCTGGCACAGTGCCAGAGTCCTAAGGATTCCACTTGCGAGTGGCGGGAGATCATAAGATGTGGCAAGGACTGGACAGGTGGCAGTAAGTAGCGGAGTTGCCAGAGAGGGGACGTGTGTATAAGGATTTTTTTAACCGTTTGATTGCATAATATAGGTCATAAAAATTGCAGCTTGTTGCTGCCACTTTGCTGAATCCACCCGGAAGCAAATTAAGAAAAAATCCCTACTTTTGGCAAATGCTCCATTATTCATTCTATTAGTCATACTTCCAACAGAGGACTTGTTTTCAATATGTTTTGAAATATTGTTTTTTCTTTTAATTTTATTAAAGAGAGAATGTGACCAAAAGACTGGAGTTTGGGCTTTTTTTTCCAATGATCTTTTTTACAGACACAGCAATATAATAACACATATATATATATATAGATGTTTTATTTTAACAAATTGAATAAGAGGGCTGTTGTAAATGTAAATGTTTTTGTTAATATTTAAACTTTATATTTTTTAACTATTTAATTACTTTTGTACTGTATTGTGCTAGAATTTTGTCTCCTATGAGGTAGTGCTTCAAAGGAGAGTGCTAAAATTACTAGCACAAACTTGAAGGATACGGAGCCTTCCATATGCTCCCTGATGGTGGTAACTAGTCTACCCATTTGGGATCACATCATTCTGTCTACCCAGTGTTCATTGAATTGCTTTGATTAATGTTTTGAAACAGTCAGAAAAACTAATAAATTTGAATTTAAAAACACCCGCTCATCTCGACTTTTTATACTTTTTTTTTAATAAAGCCATACACTTTGATACAAAATTTCCTGAAAGCGCCACTGACTGTAAAATACTGGGTGGCATTTTAACAATGTGTCAGATGTGCACTTTCATAAAATATATGACCATGGGGTATGATATGATGCTTTGTACGTTGTAATTTAACTTGTATTTGAGTTTCTCAAAATTATGAGAGCTGCAATGGCAGTGAAAGGATTACAAGGGTTATCCAATGCATAGTGACATTTTCATATTTGTACTGATACCCAGTTATTGACTCCTGTGAACACGTGTTGCAGAAATGGCAGAAATTGCTATTTAGAAAAAATCACGTGAAAGTCTCTTTTCTATATGCATGCCAAATTATTTTCTAAGATATGAAAAATATATAGTCCAAAACTGTAAAAAACAATGGACATGAAAGGGTTAAGAACACTGATTTTTTTTTTTTTTTTTGTTCGGTATATTACGTAAATGTTTACTTCATGTGGCATTTACACAAAAAAGATCATTTTCCAGGGCAAAGTAACATAATCATGCATACAAATTACTGTCAGAGGATTAGCATAGAGTACCAGCCAAACACTATTGAATATGGCATGGTGGCTGCACATTGAAAAGTATTGACCACATTGGAAAGTGTCTGTGTCAAGCACTACCTAGGTTGCAGCCAAGATCGTGAGCTTATTGTCTTTATAAAGCACCCAAGAAAATATGCTAATGCTTACAATAATTGTGTGTTCACTTGGATCCGACAGATATATTGAAGTCATTTCTGAAGCAGTGGTGGAAATGCCAGTTACCGAGTTCTTTTTGTACAATGTAGCAGTAAATGTTCCTCTTAATATCTTTCCTTTGGTGTGTGGTTTAGAGTTGTTTTTCAGCTTTTGCACATGCAAAAGACAATCCACTTACTATAATCTTCTGCCAAAATATATTTCTATGTTTGATTACCTTTCAGCATGGCAACTTTTCTACATATTATAGTTGTAAATAATATTTATTTTAAACACTAATAAAATCCTCGTACACTCTGTTAAGATAATAATTAGAAATAAGCTTACATAAATAATCAATAAATGCAAGATACATAATATACTTCCCTTCATAACCATAAACATAAAAAAATGTGCATAAGTACCTGGAAAACAAAACCATTAACCGAGGCGTGCAGATTAAAAGTGCTGTCAGCACAGGAATATTGATAGGAGTGCATAAGAACTATAAAAAAGAAAATGCCTACCTACTATTCATAGCCAAGAAACTTCCAAAAATGTCTGCCTATTAATTATCCCAAGAATACATTGTCAGTAAACTAAGTGCTTAACTAAAGAAAATATACATTTAATATTGCAAAAGATTATAAAAATGTCTAATGTGCATGGTATGTATAAGTTCTAACTTGGTTACATGCTCATTTAAGGGTAGGTTCACATGGCAGTATAAAAAAAAAATGTTCAGAGTTGCATTCAGAAAAGTGGGATTTTTTTTCTCATTTGTCATCTGTGTGCAGCCTGTATGCAATCCGTTTTTTTACTGAGCAGCTATTAAAGAAGCACTGTCATCAAAGTTTTTATCCTCTTAATATATTGCAGTCATTATATTATATAGCACTGTGTACTTACAATTGCTCATTTTGCCTTTCTACTCAGCTAATTCTTCTATTTTCCCTGCTGTATGTAGAAACAGGAGGTCTCTTTTCCCTGCATGAGGCATCCCCCTCTTCAACTTCTGACCCTGCTGCTCCCTCCTCCCCCCTGCCAGGGACTTTTGCAATGAGGGCTTATGCAGGGAAAAGAGACCTCCTGTTTCTACATAGAGTTTAGAAGGATTCAGCTAGTCAGTTTTTTATAGGCCAGATACGTATTAGTACGCTTGGCGATTTCGCCCGCACAGAGTCTGGGCAGGCACGATTGTTGCTGGGTGTCAGCTGATTGTCCAGCTGACACCCAGTACTATGTGCAGGGAGTGGTGCCGCACCGCTCCCTGCACATTAACCCCCAAAATGCTGCCATGGAAGTCGATCGCAGCATTGCGGGAGGTAAGCGCCGATACTTACCTCCTCTCCAGCGTCCCGCGGTGTCTGAGCCAGGTCTCGGATGTTGTTATGGTGATCCGATGTCATCATGACAACATCCGAGTCACCAGGAGGCAATAAGTTACTTTGGTCATGCGCAGTGCATGACAGGCTATATAGCACAGGGATGGTGCTGCATTCCTCTGCTATACAGCCGATCAGAATGTAAAGAGTGAAAGTCCCATAGTGGGAAAATGTGTAAAAGTAAGAAAAGCGTCAGAAAGTGAAAAAGAAAAAAAAATTGTAAAAATATAAAAATAAAATGAAAAAAATAATCAAAAAAATACAAATATAATGTACCCATAAATACATATTATCATGAAAAAAACATTAAAATTACACATATTTGGTATCGCCGCATCTGGAACGACCAGACCTATAAAACTGTCCCACTAGTTAACGCCTTTAGTGAAAATGGTAAAAAAAACAAAAACAAAAAAAAAACCGATGCTTTATCATCATACCGCCAAACAAAAAATGGAATAAAACGCGATCAAAAAGACAAATGTAAATAAAAACTATTCCGCTGAAAACGTCATCTTGTCCTGCAAAAAACAAGCTGCCATACAACGCCAACGGCCGAAAAATAAAAAAGTTATAGCTCTCAGAATAAAGCGATGCAAAAACAATTATTTTTTCAATAAAATAGTTTTTATTGTGTAAAAGCGCCAAAACATAAAAAAAAATATAAATGTGGCACCACTGTAAACATACTGACCCAAAGAATAAAGCTTCCTTATCAATTTTACCACACGCGGAACGGCATAAAAAAAAAAACAATTCCTGAATTGTTGTTTTTTGTTTATTCTGCCTTCCAAAAGTCGGAATAGAAAGCGATCAAAAAATGTCACTTGCCAGAAAATGGTACCAATAAAAACGTTAACTTGTCCTTCAAAAAACAAGCTGTCACATGACTCTGTCGGCCAAAATATGGAAAAATTATAGCTCTCAAAATATGGTGATGCAAAAACTAGTCTTTGCAAAAAAAATTGTTTTTTAGAGTGTGACAGCTGTCATTCATAAAAACCTGAATAAAGTCATCTAATCACTTATATCGCATGAAGAACAGCATAAAAAATAAACTCTAGGGTTAGGGTTGTGCTAGGGTTAGGGTTAGGGTTGTGCTAGGGTTAGGGTTAGAGTTGTGCTAGGGTTAGGTTTGTGCTAGGGCTAGGGTTGTGTTAGGGTTGTGCTAGGGTTAGAGTTGTGCTAAGTTTAGGGTTGTGCTAGAGTTAGGGTTGGGTTAGGGTTGGTCTAGGGTTAGGGTTGTGCTAGGCTAGGGTTATGCTAGGGTTACAGTTGTGCTAGGGTTAGGGTTGTGCTAGGATTAGGGTTGTGCTAGGGTTAGGGTTGTATTAGGGTTGGGGTTAGGGTTGTGTAGGGGTTAGGATGTTTTTCAGAAGTAAAGAAACAAAAATGATGACAATATGGCGATTAGTGTTGAGCGCTACTTGAGTTTGCATCGGGTACTCGGGTATGCACTGAGTATCGCGGGTGCTCGAGTGACATGCTCAACTCTCCACCCCATATGTTTTGCAGCTGTTATACAGCCAAAAATAACCTTGTGGGGATTGCCTGCCAAGCAGGAGCGATCCCCGCATGTTTTTTTGGGTCTAACAACCGTGAAACATGCGGGTGGGGACTAGAGCATGTCATTTGAGCACCCGCGATATTGGTGCATACCCGAGAACTCGATGCATACTCAAGTAGTGAGCACTTGCACTCAAGACCAATGACAACTTATTCAATATGATGACCTAATGTTAACAAATTCTGTGTTGTACCCCTGGGTTCAAAATGTTCACTATACCGCTTGATAAAATCCTTGAGGGGTGTAGTTTCCAAAATGGAGTCACATGTGGGGGTTTCCACTGTTTAGGCACATCAGGGGCTCCCCAAATGCAAAATGGCGTCCGCTAATTATTCAAGCAAATTTTACATTCAAAAAGTCAAATGGCGCTCTTTCCCTTCCGAACCCTGCCATGTGCCCAAACAGTGGTTTTCTCCCACATATGGGGTATTGGTGTGCTCAGGAGGAATTGCACAACAAATTTTGGGGTCCATTTTTTCCTGATACCGTTGCAAAAATAAAAAAATTGGAGTCTAAAGTAACATTTTTGTGAAAAAAGTTAAATGTTCATTTTTTTCTTCCACATGCCAAAAATTCCTGTGAAGCACCTGAAGGGTTAATAAACTTCTTGAATGTGGTTATGAGCACCTTGAGAGGTGAAGTATTTAGAATTGTGTCACTTTTGGGTATTTTCTGTCACAAAGGCCCCTCAAAGTCACTTCAAATGTGACTTTACAAAAAATGGTTTTGTAAATTTTGTTGGAAAAATGAGAAATTGCTCGTCAACTTCTAACCCTTATAACTCCCTAACAAAAAAAAATGTTGGTTCCAAAATTGTGTTGATGTAAAGTAGATATGTGGGAAATCTTATTTATTAACTATTTTGTGTTACATATATCTCTGATTTAAGGCTATGAAAATTAAAAGTTTGAAAAATGCAAAATTTTCAACATTTTCACCAAATTTCCATTTTTTTTCGCAAATAAACGCAAGTGATATCGAAGAAAGTTTACCACTATCATGATGTACAATATGTCACAAAAAAACATTCTCAGAATCAGGGGGATTCGTTGAAGCATTCCAGAGTTATTACCTCATAAAGTGACAGTGGTCAGAATTGTAAAAATTGGCCTGTTCATTAACGTGCAAACCACCTTGGGTTAATCATTTACAAGACCATTAACAGTTTCCTATGTTACAGAATTGCAATGTATCATTAAAATCAGATTTTATACTGTGGCTCCGTATGGTATCCGATTTTTTTTCACACCCATATACTTGAATGAGTGAGTCTCATCCAATTTTCAGAGGAAAATCTGTATGATGCGATTTTTTCACATGCAGATTTAGTCAGTGAAAAAAATTGTTCATCTGCTCTTCCCCAATTAATAACATTGGTCCGAGTGTGATCAGTTTTTTTAAGATAGTACTTGGATTGAAAATACAGTCATGTGCACAAGCTCTAAAACATACAGGTAAAAAGTATTCACATCCCTGTTTAGAGATTTGTTTCACGCAGCACAATTAATCTTTATTTTCATGAGAATGATTGTTCATAAAATTCTGAAAAAATCCAGAACTGCTTAAGTGTAGCATGTAGATGGTTTTAGAAGTCACCAGAGCCGGTATGTCACTCTCCACAAGGAGAAACGTTACCCTTTAGACCTCAGTCCAGAGCCTCTCACCTAGCCAAATCAGTTCTCATACTTTGCTCTGACGAGGGCCAACAGCCCGAAACACTGTGTCTGCAAATTGAGATTCTGATTTGGCTATTAAACTAAGTACTATTGCAAGACTCGCTAAAGGGTCAATTGTGACTTGTAGGATTGCTGCTTCCATTAGGTGGCACTATAGAGTTCAAGTCCTCTTTCTCTCTGAAGAGGCAATTTGCATATTAAATTTTCCAGAGGAGCATTGCACGGCGAATAAACCTTAACTTGGCATGCCAGAGGCGGTATGTCACTCTCTTCAAGGAGAAACGTTACCCCTTAGACTTCAGTCCAGAGCCCCTCATCTAGCCAAATCAGTTCTCATACTTTGCACTGATGAGGGCAAATAGCCCGAAACACTGTGTCTGCAAATTGAGATTCTGATTTGGCTATTATCTTAAGTCTCATTAACGGGTCGATTGTGACTTGTAGGATTGCTGCTTCCAATAGGTGGCACTATAGAGTTCAAGTCCTCTTTCTCTCTGAAGAGTCAATTTGTATAATTGGCCTGGGCATGCAGAAGTCACATCAGACGAGTCATAGTGTTTTAAGAAATGGAACAGATACATCTAAATTTGTAAAGTCCAATAGCTTTTTTTGAAAAAAAGACATCATGATGACAAATAAATGCTGTCTTAGACAAGAGTTATTGAAAATTAAGGGAATGGATGCAAGAATGTTTCCAAATCTATAAAAATGCTAAAGAATAGGACTGAGTCAATCATAGTCCCATGTTTCTATTTTAAACAATCCTTATAATTTCCCGAGAAAATTATTATAGCTCAGGACTAAGCAGAATAATTTTTCTAAATTAGTCTTTCAGCGATTTTTGCTCATAACTACCCCCCGTAGTGTTCGAGTTCGGTTCGGTTCGTCGAACACCCGTGTGTTCGCCGAACTGTTCATCGAACTGTTCGTCGAACACCTTCGAACACCGTTAAAACCAATGGCAGGCAAACAAAAACACATAGAAACACATAGAAAACACCTTCAAAGGTGTCCAAAAGCTGACAAACTGCTCTGAAGACACAACTAACACATGGAAAAGTGACAAGTACATATAGTCATGCGAAAAGAAAAGAGGTGGAGGAGTAAAAGGAGGGGGAGACACAGATATAGGCATGTCATGCCCTTCTAAAATCCAAAAAGTGAGAAGCCGACACGTTCAGTCCGCTCCTGCCCGTGCCACCTCCGTGTCGCCGGGTTTGTGCCAGAGCCGCGGTGAACCCTGACGGCCAGCCCCCCTCTCCCAATACTGGTGCCTGTCCGCTGGTGGGTCGAGCGAGCCCCCATGTGGTGGAGGCAGCTCTAAGCTTTTTAATTTAAATTGTCTCTCTAATTTGAATGAATACACTTTAAATCCATTTACAAGGATCTATTGGAGGGCAAGTCTCATGCCAGCAGCCGCGTAATTCCAGCTCCAGTAGCGTCCACTAAAGCTGCTGCAGTTAAAAAGCTTTTATAAGGATCGAGCTCGGCTGTCCACCGCAAGGCATCCTACTGCCAGTCTCAGCCCCTATGCCTTGGGGTGCCTCCTGATGCTCTTCACTGAGTATCCCGTGGTCCCGAAGCATTTCCTTTGAAAAAATTAAGTGTCAAAACTACAGGTGGTGTAGTTTGCTTAACAGCCGGGATAATCCGCTGACTAGCAGACACTGCTACTAGGCACAATGTATTTCCTGGGCTAGATGCAGTTAAAAATTTGTAATTAGATACTCTTGTTGGATGCTGAGAAAGCATTCCATAGAGTCTCCTGGCACGCCATATATGATTCTCTTAAAAAGCTTGGGGTAGTGGTCTAGGGGACCCTTTTATAGCCAAAATCACAGCCCTGTATCGCAATACGTCACCTAGGCTGAAGATAAATGGAACTGTATTACCCTGAGGGCTCGGTTGCTACAGAGGTATTGCACCTCAACCAGAGGTGTGATATCTCACTCTCAGGTAAGGATGGAGTGTGGATCAGGACCCGACACCTGCATGCGTTACACCACATTGCCGTGGGGCAGGGCGACCAATATGCCCCTGAGATGGGCACGACAGTCCCTGTCCCTTGCTGGAGTGGGGGGAGGGAACACTGAGGAAGGGGAACCCTGTAGTGCAGGAGCAGGGAGGAAGCAGTTCCTTGGTGCATTGAGAAGGGAGTATAAAAGGTGGGCACCATCTTAGTTCAGTGCAGAGAAGTCTGAGCAGAAGTGGCAGGGAGCAGGGGCTCTGCATGAGCTCTGCTCCGGAGGCGGGCCTAGTAACAGAGGCCCAGGCCTGGAAGAGGGAGAAGGAAGGAAGAGGAGCGGACAAGGCTCCAGGAACGAGGAATGAAGGGATCCCAGGGGTGCGGACGGGCGCGTCGCCACCGCACGCCCGAATCCACCTGCGTGGAGGGGTCAGGCCAAAGGGGGAGACCGGTCCCCGAAACTAGTGGAGGCAGGAAACGACCCTCAGCTAGAAACCGGAGGCTGTGACATTTTATGTGGCACAGCCCCTCGCTACACCCGCTAGGAAGGCACCACATAGGGTCAGGGAAACTGGCGCCAAGTTTACCAAGAGGAGGCCCGAGGCAGCCGGACAGAAGGGTTGGTAAGAAAGGCCAGACAAAGGACACACAAAGGGGGTCCTGTGAAGCGCTCCAAAGTTATCTGGGAGTTGTCTGAGCCCCTCACCTGGTGAGCACAGTACGACGTGGTCTGAATAATAAGAACTGTGAGTAAAGGCCCTGGACTGCATCACTGACTCCGTGTCGTTACTGCTGCTGCCATGCACCATCACCCCCATCCTCCGCATACACTGCCCTGAGGCTATACTCCTCCCGTGGGGAGTTATGCTACGCTCTGCTGCACCCACAACACCAGCCACAGCGGTCTGCGCTGGAGCGGCGGTTCACTCTGACCGCAATCCACGGGTGGCGTAGTCGGACATTTAAACATCAAAACCACATAAATAGTTCCGCCACTGGTTTGACCGCCCTGAGCCACGGAACCGGGTCGCCGCCACGGAGACTACAACCACCAGCATCCACCAAAAAGGGTCCGGCTACGGGTGTCCCAAGGCCCAGGGGGCGCGTCAGAACATTTTCATCACCTTTCACAATCACCAATGGGACAAGGTAGGGATGTTCTCTGTCCCCTCTCTTATACATCCTAGTGACGGAGCACCTGCTCTCATCAATTCGCCATAACCCCAATATTAGGTGGATTGAGGTGGGAGGCACCGAGTACAAGTGCTCTCTATTTGCTGATGATGTCCTAGTATATATCACTCAATCACATATATCCATCCATGCTGTTATGGCTGAAATAGATCACTTTGTTACATGGTCAAATTTTAAAATCAATGCAGCGAAGTCTGAGGCCCTCGATGTCTCCCTCCCCAAATCCATATAGGATTCCATCCAGTCCAACTTTCCCTTTGCCTGGCCCTCACAGGGTATCAAGTACTTAGGAATTCCTATTCATAGAGACCTCTCCCATCTATGTTATCTTAATTTTGGGCCCTTTATTGAACAACTCCATACAGACCACGGTTGGCAAGTTAGAACTGTAAGATTCACTACGTGAACCACTGGTGTTTTGTGGAAAAGCACATGTACACTGTGTTCCAAATTATTATGCAAAAAGTGTTTAGGAGTGATAAGGGAAGAATTTGTTTGTTTGTCAGTTAAACTCATTGATGGTGATGTGTGTCAGGGCTCTTTATATCACTGTAAGCAATTGCAGACACCTGTGCTAATTAGTTTGGCAGGTGTGTCCAATGAAAGGCAAGACTACTTAAGAAGGCTGTCTCACATTATTAAGCAGCTTACATTTTCTGCCAAAATGGGAAAGAAAAAGGATGTGTCGGCTGCTGAGAAGCAACAAATTGTGGAGTGTTTAGGTCAAGGCATGACTACAATCAACATTGTGCGATGATCAGGATGAAGTGTCTTCGCAATCAAGAAGTATGTAGCTGATTCACAGTACACACGTGTGCGTGCTGATAAGGGCAAATTGAGGACTCTTTCCTACAAGCAATTACATCAGGTTAAAAGAGCAGCGGCAAAAAAGCCTTGTCATAGCAGCAGACAAGTTTTTGAAGCTGCTGGTGCCTCCAACGTCCCCCGAACAACAAGATGCAGGGTCCTTCAGAGGTTTGCAGCTGTGCATACGCCATCCTGTCGACCTCCTCTATCCACTTCACACAAGCAGAAACGGCTCCAGTGGGCCAAACATTACATGAAGACTGATTTCAAAACTGTTTTGTTCATGGATGAGTGCCGTGCAGCGCTCGATGGTCCAGATGGATGGAGTGAAGGATGGCTGGTTGATGGACACCCCACGCAAACACGGCTACAGCGCCAACAAGGAGGAGGTGGAGTAATGTTTTGGGCTGGAATCATGGGGAGAGAGATTGTTGGCCCCTTTAGGATCCCTGAAGGCGCTAAAGATGAACTCCATAATGTATGTGGATTTTCTCAAACAGCACTTCCTGCCATGGTTCAAGAAGAAGAACCGTGTATTTCACAGCAAGATCATTTTTTTGCATGATAATGCACCATCTCATGCTGCACATAAAACATCTGCATCTCTGGCTGATATGGGCATAAAAGGGGACAAACTTATGGTGTGACCCCCATGCTCCCCTGACCTCTACCCCATTCAGAACCTCTGGAGCATCATCAAAAGGAGTGTCTATGATGGCGGGAGGCAGTTCACATCTAAGCAACAGCTCTGGGAGGGTATTCTGTCCTCATGCAAAACAATTGAAGCAGAAACCATCCAAAACCTGATAAATTCAATGGACGAGAGAGTTCAGAAGCTCCTTTCGAACAAGGGGTCCTATGTGAAAATGTAACATCACCTAGAATAAAGTTTTGAGTTGAAAACTGTTTGATTTCAGTTTCTAATAACCTGCTAATGCTTATAATTTCAAAAATGACCATTTTTTTGGTCTTTATTAAAAGGAAAAGGTTGATCGAAAAGTTTGGCGGATCTAAGAGTGTGGCAACCCAGTAGTCATGATTACTTCGAATTCTGACAATATGAGGGTCATGTTGCTGGTAGTTCAGCAAGAAGGCACTTATGTGTCTTGCGCATCTCGGAGCCCCAAAATAATTTTCCGGGCTAGATGCAGCTAAAAATTATTATTAATTTTAAATCTGGTGGAGCTTAGTATAGATGGCCTAATAGAATCAGTGCTGCACACTGCTACAAAGCCCAAATTATTTTCCAGCCAAGATACAGATAAACATGATTAGTAATTTTAAATCTGGTGGAGCTTATTATAGATGGCCTAATAGAATCAGTGCTGCACACTGCTACAAAGCCCAAATTATTTTTCAGCCAAGATACAGATAAACATGATTAGTAATTTGAAAGCTTAAAACGGTTGGTAGGGTGATTTTAACCAATCATCAAGCTTTTACTCTCCCCAGGATGACACAGGGGTAGAAAAGTCGTTTCGGATCCATGATTTGTTCATCTTTATGAACGTGAGTCTGTCTACATTATCAGTGGAGAGCCGCGTGCGCTTATCTGTCAGCACACCACCAGCAGCGCTGAACACACGTTCAGACAGAACTCTGGCTGCGGGGCATGACAAGATCTCCAAGGCGTAAGTGGCTAGCTCCGGCCATTTATCCAGATTGGAAGCCCAAAAAGAGCAAGGGTCCAGTGACACAGTCATGGCTTCAATGTTTACTTGGAGATACTCCTGTACCATCGTCTCTAGGCGTTGACTATGTGTCAGACTTCTTGTCTCCTGTGGCCTTGCAAAGGATGGGCTAAAAAAGTGGTGAAATGATTGCGCAAAATTGATGTTACCAGCAGATACTGTGGTTCTGTTATGGTTTGAGTGCTGAACACTTGACGGTCCCACGGTTGGCAAGTTGGAACTGTGAGATTCACTACGTGCACCACTGGTGTTTTGTGGAAAAGCACATGTAAGATTCTGCAACAGTCTCTGCTGATACTCCTTCATGCGTGCATCCCTTTCTATGGCAGGAATAATTTCTGCAACTTTACTTTTGTACCGGGGATCTAACAGTGTGGCAATCCAGTAGTCAGGATTATTTCTAATTCTCCCAATTCGAGGGTCATGTTGCAGGTAGTGCAGCAAGAAGGCATTCATGTGTGTTGCACATCCAGGAGCACCAAGTCCCTGTTGTGTTGGTGGCGAGCTAACAATCATGCTTCCTTCCTCTGTCCTCTCCCCCCAACCTCGCACAACAGAAATGTGATCAAGGTCTCCCTCATCTGATGAGTCTTCCATCAGTTCGTCCTCCACTTCTTCCTGGGCTCCTGCACCTTCCTCACTAGTTTGGCTGCTACCATGCGCCCTGGTAAAACCATCTCCCCCACCCTCACATGCCTGCCGCCTTGGTGCTGCCGACCGTCTGGACCTTGTAGATGTTAGCCCTTCCGCATACAACTCCTCCTCCTCTACTTCCTCCACCTCCTCTTGTGCCACCACCTGACTCCGAATTCTGTTTAACATGTGCTCCAGCATGTAAATCACCGGAATAGTCATGCTGATAATGGCATCGTCAGCACTAAACATCTTCGTCGCCATTTCAAAACTGTGCAGAAGGGTGCATAGGTCCCTGATCTGAGACCACTCCTCCAGCGTGATTTGCCCCACGTCTGGATCTCGTTGGCCCAGGCTATACGTCAGAACGTATTGCACCAGGGCTTGTCGGTGCTGCCACAGTCGCTGCAACATGTGCAGAGTTGAATTCCACCGGGTAGGCACATCGCATTTTAGCCGGTGAAGTGGCAGGCCCAACGACTTCTGTAGAGATGTAAGTCGCTGAGCTGCGGGATGCGAACGGCGGAAGTGAGCACACAGCGACCGTGCCCTCTGCAGAAGGCCATCTAGTCTGGGATAGTGGGCTAAAAATTGCTGGACAACCAGGTTCAACACGTGAGCCATACAAGGCACGTGTGTGACATTGCCCCGGCGAAGGGTCGCACCCAGGTTTGCAGCATTGTCGCACACGGCCTTCCCTGGTTTCAGGTCCAGTGGAGACAACCATTCATGAAATTGGTTCTCCAGAGCTGACCACAACTCCTCAGCTGTGTGACTCACAATTCCCAGACATTTCAAAGTAAAAACCGCCTGATGACGTTGAGCCCTACTGCCAGCATAGTAAGGAGGTGTGCAGGATCCCTTCTGCGCAGTTAGAAAGCTTGTGGCATGACCAGACAGGCTTTGGGTGCAGGTGGAAGACCAAGAGAAGGTTGAGGAGGCAGAAGCAGTGGAGGAACTTTGACATAAGGAGGATTGACGCACAACTCGTGGGGACGGCAAGACTTGGACAGCAGCCCCTTGTCCTGCTGTCACCATAGTTACCCAGTGCCCAGTCAGCGATATGTAACGCCCCTGTCCATGCCTACTCGTCCAAGTGTCTGTGGTGAAATGCACCCTGTCACACACAGAGTTTCTCAAAGAAGCGGTGATGTTGTGTGCGACATGCTGGTGGAGCGCAGGCACACCTTTCTTTGAGAAGTAGTGCCGACTGGGCATCTGGTACTGGGGCACTGCGACCGACATAAGGTCTC
This sequence comes from Phyllobates terribilis, assembly GCF_046119375.1. Taxonomy (NCBI): domain Eukaryota; kingdom Metazoa; phylum Chordata; class Amphibia; order Anura; family Dendrobatidae; genus Phyllobates; species Phyllobates terribilis. Next base: position 292,958,866 of record NW_027362761.1, read on the forward strand.
GAAAATCCTCTGTGTCCACCAGGCGGAAAGGCAGCATTTCTGTAGCCAAGAGCTTGCAGATGGTGAAATTCAACCTCTTAGCTTTCTCATGACTAGGAGGAAATGGTCTTTTACTTGTCCACATCTGAGGGACCGAGGGCTGGCTATTGTGCTTAGCTGGGGTTGATAAGGGTGTCCCCGGCAAACTGCCGGTCTGTGAGGAAGATGCAGGCGGACATGTTAGGTTGCCTTGATCCAAAGGTGGTGCTATCGATGTCGGACAGCGCTCAACACCAGCTGGTGTTACCACCTCCAAAGAAAATGATGACCTGCCAATCACGCTTGTTGTTGCGGGTAAAGAGGTGGCAGGTCTGCAACCCAAAACAGGTGTGACTGCTGTCCCCCCAGTCACAGAGGATGAAGAGGCCGCGGATGCACAAGATATGGCAGACGGTGGTTGGCCCGGCCGGCTAGGCCGCATTGTAGCACACTGAGCTTCCCACTGCAACTTATGCTTCATGTCCATGTGCCGGTTCATGCATGAAGTACTCAAACTATGTATTTTTTGGCCTCTACTTAGCTTTTGCTGACAAATGTTACAGATAACACGAGTTGGGTCATCTTTATCGATCTGAAAATATGCCCAGGCTATGCAAGGCTTAGCACCCATGCGACCTGAAGAGCCACCACGACTTGTGGTGAGAGGCAGAGTTGTGTTTGAGGATGCAGTTGTTGACGTGCTTCCAGTACTACGTCTCTGTCCAGGAAGGCGCAACCTGACCTCGTCGTCACTAGCATCTTCCTTCACCTCCTCTGCTGACCTCATCTCTTGGCTGACTGTGGGTTGACAGTAAGTGGGATCTCCAACCTCATCATCATCACCCTGTGCGTTATCACACCCGTCGTCCTCAGAGCCAACCTGTTCCTGCCCTGACAAAAAACTAAAGTTGTCGCTCCAATCAGGTATTTGAGTCTCATCATCGTCTTCCTCATTGTCTCCACCAACAGGAGTTACAGTTTGGGAATTAGGGTCTACATTATGGTCAGAACCTTCTGCGTCTGGTCCTGGATCCGACTCATAAAGATTCTGGGCATCAGTGCAGATCATTTCCTCATCTGGATTCACAGAAGCGCTGGAGTCGACCTCTGATTCCCAGGCTATAGTATGAGTAAACAGCTCTGCAGACTCAACCATCTGTTCTACCTCATACTCAGACGGGCAGCTGGAGATTTGGGAGCTGTGAGGAAGCAAGTGCGATTGGGGTGACACCTTTGAGGACTGGAGTATTTGTGATGTTGAAGTTGATGTGGAGGAGAGCCCACTTAAAGGAGCACTTGATATCCGTTGAAGCACCTGCTGTTTTTGTGCCTCATCTGGAATTTGTAGCGATTGGCGTGGCCGTAAGAAAGGGATCTTATCACATTGTCCGCTAAAAGAAGTAGACATTTTAGTTTGGCTGGAAGATGGTCTTTCTTCTGCAGATGTTACTGTTGCTTTAACACCTACCCCACGGACACAACCTTTTTTCCCCTTCCCAACACGCCTATTCCCCTTTCCACCAGCAGCAGGCCTTTTTCCACTCACTTTGGTGGTTAACTAATTCACAACTCTGGAGTTGTTTGCACAAAAAAACAATGGATGGGAACCGAGCAGAGCTGAGTGGCCAAACTGTGGTATTAGGCCAAAACTATTGGCTGGGTTAGATGCAGAAAAAAATTATATTCAATTTGCAACCTGATGGAGGTCAGTATAGATGGACTAATAGAACAAGTCCCACACACAGCTAGAAGCCCAAATATTTTTTCAGAGGTAGATGCAGAAAAAAAAATATTCAGTTTGCAACCTGATGGAGGTCAGTATAGATGGACTAATAGAGAAAGTCCCACACACTGCTAGAAGGCCAAATATTTTTTCAGAGCTAGATGCAGACAAAAAATTATTTTGAATTTGCAACCTGATGGAGGTCAGTATAGGTGGACTAATAGAACAAGTCCCACACACTGCTAGAAGGCCAAATATTTTTTCAGAGCTAGATGCAGAAAAAAATTATATTCAGTTTGCAACCTGATGGAGGTCAGTATAGATGGACTAATAGAGAAAGTCCCACACACTGCTAGAAGGCCAAATATTTTTTCAGAGCTAGATGCAGAAAAAAATTATATTCAGTTTGCAACCTGATGGAGGTCAGTATAGATGGACTAATAGAGAAAGTCCCACACACTGCTAGAAGGCCAAATATTTTTTCAGAGCTAGATGCAGAAAAAAATTATATTCAGTTTGCAACCTGATGGAGGTCAGTATAGATGGAGTAATAGAACAAGTCCCATACACAGCTAGAAGCCCAAATATTTTTTCAGAGGTATATGCAGATAAAAATTATTTTTAATTTGCAACCTGATGGAGGTCAGTATAGATGGACTAATAGAGAAAGTCCCACACACTGCTAGAAGGCCAAATATTTTTTCAGAGCTAGATGCAGAAAAAAATTATATTCAGTTTGCAACCTGATGGAGGTCTGTATAGATGGATTAATAGAACAAGTCCCACACACAGCTAGAAGCCCAATATTTTTTCAGAGGTAGATGCAGAAAAAAATATATTCAGTTTGCAACCTGATGGAGGTCAGTATAGATGGACTAATACAACAAGTCCCACACACAGCTAGGAGCCCAATATTTTTTCAGAGCTAGATGCAGAAAAAAATTATATTCAATTTGCAACCTGATGGAGGTCAGTATAGATGGAGTAATAGAACAAGTCCCACACACAGCTAGAAGCCCAAATATTTTTTCAGAGGTAGATGCAGAAAAAAAAATATTCAGTTTGCAACCTGATGGAGGTCAGTATAGATGGACTAATAGAGAAAGTCCCACACACTGCTAGAAGGCCAAATATTTTTTCAGAGCTAGATGCAGACAAAAAATTATTTTGAATTTGCAACCTGATGGAGGTCAGTATAGGTGGACTAATAGAACAAGTCCCACACACTGCTAGAAGGCCAAATATTTTTTCAGAGCTAGATGCAGAAAAAAATTATATTCAGTTTGCAACCTGATGGAGGTCAGTATAGATGGACTAATAGAGAAAGTCCCACACACTGCTAGAAGGCCAAATATTTTTTCAGAGCTAGATGCAGAAAAAAATTATATTCAGTTTGCAACCTGATGGAGGTCAGTATAGATGGACTAATAGAGAAAGTCCAACACACTGCTAGTTGGCCAAATATTTTTTCAGAGCTAGATGCAGACAAAAAATTATTTTGAATTTGCAACCTGATGGAGGTCAGTATAGGTGGACTAATAGAACAAGTCCCACACACTGCTAGAAGGCCAAATATGTTTTCAGAGCTAGATGCAGAAAAAAATTATATTCAGTTTGCAACCTGATAGAGGTCAGTATAGATGGACTAATAGAGAAAGTCCCACACACTGCTAGAAGGCCAAATATTTTTTCAGAGCTAGATGCAGAAAAAAATTATATTCAGTTTGCAACCTGATGGAGGTCAGTATAGATGGACTAATAGAGAAAGTCCCACACACTGCTAGAAGGCCAAATATTTTTTCAGAGCTAGATGCAGAAAAAAATTATATTCAGTTTGCAACCTGATGGAGGTCAGTATAGATGGAGTAATAGAACAAGTCCCACACACAGCTAGAAGCCCAAATATTTTTTCAGAGGTATATGCAGATAAAAATTATTTTTAATTTGCAACCTGATGGAGGTCAGTATAGATGGACTAATAGAGAAAGTCCCACACACTGCTAGAAGGCCAAATATTTTTTCAGAGCTAGATGCAGAAAAAAATTATATTCAGTTTGCAACCTGATGGAGGTCTGTATAGATGGATTAATAGAACAAGTCCCACACACAGCTAGAAGCCCAATATTTTTTCAGAGGTAGATGCAGAAAAAAATATATTCAGTTTGCAACCTGATGGAGGTCAGTATAGATGGACTAATACAACAAGTCCCACACACAGCTAGTAGCCCAATATTTTTTCAGAGCTAGATGCAGAAAAAAATTATATTCAATTTGCAACCTGATGGAGGTCATTATAAATGGAGTAATAGAACAAGTCCCACACACAGCTAGAAGCGCAAATATTTTTTCAGAGCTAGATGCAGATAAAAATTATTTTTAATTTGCAACCTGATGGAGGTCAGTATAGATGGACTAATAGAGAAAGTCCCACACACTGCTAGAAGGCCAAATATTTTTTCAGAGCTAGATGCAGAAAAAAATTATATTCAGTTTGCAACCTGATGGAGGTCAGTATAGATGGACTAATAGAGAAAGTCCCACACACTGCTAGAAGGCCAAATATTATTTCAGAGCTAGATGCAGAAAAAAATTATATTCAGTTTGCAACCTGATGGAGGTCAGTATAGATGGATTAATAGAACAAGTCCCACACACAGCTAGAAGCCCAATATTTTTTCAGAGGTAGATGCAGAAAAAAATATATTCAGTTTGCAACCTGATGGAGGTCAGTATAGATGGACTAATACAACAAGTCCCACACACAGCTAGAAGCCCAATATTTTTTCAGAGCTAGATGCAGAAAAAAATTATATACAATTTGCAACCTGATGGAGGTCAGTATAGATGGAGTAATAGAACAAGTCCCACACACAGCTAGAAGCCCAAATATTTTTTCAGAGCTAGATGCAGATAAAAATTATTTTTAATTTGCAACCTGATGGAGGTCAGTATAGATGGACTAATAGAGAAAGTCCCACACACTGCTAGAAGGCCAAATATTTTTTCAGAGCTAGATGCAGAAAAAAATTATATTCAGTTTGCAACCTGATGGAGATCAGTATAGATGGACTAATAGAGAAAGTCCCACACACTGCTAGAAGGCCAAATATTTTTTCAGAGCTAGATGCAGAAAAAAATTATATTCAGTTTGCAACCTGATGGAGGTCAGTATAGATGGACTAATAGAGAAAGTCCCACACACTGCTAGAAGGCCAAATATTTTTTTAGAGCTAGATGCAGAAAAAAATTATATTCAGTTTGCAACCTGATAGAGGTCTGTATAGATGGATTAATAGAACAAGTCCCACACACAGCTAGAAGCCCAGTATTTTTTCAGAGGTAGATGCAGAAAAAAAAATATTCAGTTTGCAACCTGATGGAGGTCAGTATAGATGGACTAATACAACAAGTCCCACACACAGCTAGAAGCCCAATATTTTTTCAGAGCTAGATGCAGAAAAAAATTATTTTCCATTTGCAACCTGATGGAGGTCAGTATAGATGGAGTAATAGAACAAGTCCCACACACAGCTAGAAGCCCAAATATTTTTTCAGAGCTAGATGCAGATAAAAATTATTTTTAATTTGCAACCTGATGGAGGTCAGTATAGGTGGACTAATAGAGAAAGTCCCACACACTGCTAGAAGGCCAAATATTTTTTCAGAGCTAGATGCAGAAAAAAATTATATTGAGTTTGCAACCTAATGGAGGTCTGTATAGATCGATTAATAGAACAAGTCCTACACACAGCTAAAAGCCCAATATTTTTTCAGAGGTAGATGCAGAAAAAAATATATTCAGTTTGCAACCTGATGGAGGTCAGTATAGATGGACTAATACAACAAGTCCCACATACAGCTAGAAGCCCAATATTTTTTCAGAGCTAGATGCAGAAAAAAATTATATTCAATTTGCAACCTGATGGAGGTCAGTATAGATGGAGTAATAGAACAAGTCCCACACACAGCTAGAAGCCCAAATATTTTTTCAGAGGTAGATGCAGAAAAAAATTATTTTCAGTTTGCAACCTGATGGAGGTCTGTATAGATGGATTAATAGAACAAGTCCCACACACAGCTACAAGCCCAATATTTTTTCAGAGGTAGATGCAGAAAAAAATATATTCAGTTTGCAACCTGATGGAGGTCAGTATAGATGGACTAATAGAGAAAGTCAAACACACTGCTAGAAGGTCAAATATTTTTTCAGAGCTAGATGCAGAAAAAAATTATATTCAATTTGCAACCTGATGGAGGTCAGTATAGATGGACTAATAGAATGATGCTATGCCCAAAAGATTTTACTTCACTAGGTGCAGTAAAAAAATTGGTATTCTATACACAGGTGGTATATCTTGCAACACAGATAGGCTACTCCACTGACTAACACACTCTGCAATAGGCCAAAAAGGATTAGCTTTGCTAGATTCAGCCAAATGCTGTGAAAAAAACTTGCACAGCACTGGCACAGACCTGCCTGGCAAAAACTGATAGGCACTGATGTAACCTAGTCCTGAAGAGGACTCCAATTACAATTAGTCTTTACTCCCACAACCTATCTATTTAAGAGCACAGACCTGCCTGATAAAAGTCGTAGGAAATGCTGTAACCTAGTCCTTAAAAGGACTGCAATCACAACTATTCCCTACTCCCAAGCTATCTGTAGATTTGTGCGAAAATTGGCTTGAAATTAACAAGGTATAGCGCACACAGCAACAGCGGTGCCGTCTAACACGCAGCTGCAGCAGTGAGAAAATGGTGGCGACGGGGAAAATGGCTTGGTCTTATAGGGCAAGGACATGTGACATACACTGCCAATGACACATGCCCTTGCTTGTGTGAAGAAAAGCACTTCGCTCCGTATGTGCGCTGCTGATAGGCTGACAGATTGCACCTCCCCACTGTAAATGCGGGAAAGAGAAAAAAAAATGGAGATCTTCATTATTCCTGCAGAGATCCATCCCCTGTCCCTCCCCCCACCCCGCTGTACACTCAAACTGCGTATTAACATTAATTTTCATCATTACTGAGAAAAAATCCAGTTATGATTTTGGTTGTGTCTTCTGAGCAGTTTGTCAGCTTTTGGACACCTTTGAAGGTGTTTTCTATGTGTTTCTATGTGTTTTTGTTTGCCTGCCATTGGTTTTAACGGTGTTCGAAGGTGTTCGACGAACAGTTCGGCGAACACACGGGTGCTCGACGAATCGAACCGAACTCGAACACTACGGGGGTGGCTCAACACTAGTCCGTACTGCAAATATGAGCAAAATTCGCAAATGAAGTTCTTATGAAGGTGTAGATATGCATTAAAGCTTTTAATGTAGTGGTAAAAAATGGAACAGTGAGTTTCTTAATTTATCTCCTACGAGTTGTTCCAAGCAGTAGTGTTGAGCCACCCCCGTAGTGTTCGAGTTCGGTTCGGTTCGTCGAACACCCGTGTGTTCGCCGAACTGTTCGTCGAACTGTTCGTCGAACACCTTCGAACACCGTTAAAACCAATGGCAGGCAAACAAAAACACATAGAAACACATAGAAAACACCTTCAAAGGTGTCCAAAAGCTGACAAACTGCTCAGAAGACATAACTAACACATGGAAAAGTGACAAGTACATATAGTCATGTGAAAATAAAAGAGGTGGAGGAGTAAAAGGAGGGGGAGACACAGATATAGGCATGTCATGCCCTTCTAAAATCCAAAAAGTGAGAAGCCGACACGGCCAGTCCGCTCCTGCCCGTGTCACCTCCGTGTCGCCGGGTTTGTGCCAGAGCCGCGGTGAACCCTGACGGCCAGCCCCCCTCTCCCAATACTGGTGCCTGTCCGCTGGTGGGTCGAGCGAGCCCCCCTGTGGTGGAGGCAGCTCTATGCTTTTTAATTTAAATTGTCTCTCTAATTTGAATGAATACACTTTAAATCCATTTACAAGGATCTATTGGAGGGCAAGTCTCATGCCAGCAGCCGCGGTAATTCCAGCTCCAGTAGCGTCCACTAAAGCTGCTGCAGTTAAAAAGCTTTTATAAGGATCGAGCTCGGCTGTCCACCGCAAGGCATCCTACTGCCAGTCCCAGCCCCTATGCCTTGGGGTGCCTCCTGATGCTCTTCACTAAGTATCCCATGGTCCCGAAGCATTTCCTTTGAAAAAATTAAGTGTCTAAACTACAGGTGGTGCAGCTTGCTTAACAGCCGGGATAATCCGCTGACTAGCAGACACTGCTACTAGGCACAAAGTATTTCCTGGGCTAGATGCAGTTAAAAATTTGTAATTAGATACTCTCGTTGGATGCTGAGAAAGCATTCCATAGAGTCTCCTGGCACGCCATATATGATTCTCTTAAAAAGCTTGGGGTAGGGGTCTAGGGGACCCTTTTATAGCCAAAATCACGGCCCTGTATCGCAATACGTCACCTAGGCTGAAGATAAATGGAACTGTAGCACCCTGAGGGCTCGGTTGCTACAGACGTATTGCACCTCACCCAGAGGTGTGATATCTCACTCTCAGGTAAGGATGGAGTGTGGATCAGGACCCGACACCTGCATGCATTACACCACATTGCCGTGGGGCAGGGCGACCAATATGCCCCTGAGATGAGCACGACAGTCCCTGTCCCTGGCTGGAGTGGGGGGAGGGAACACTGAGGAAGGGGAACCCTGTAGTGCAGGAGCAGGGAGGAAGCAGTTCCTGGGTGCATTGAGAAGGGAGTATAAAAGGTGGGCACCATCTTAGTTCAGTGCAGAGAAGTCTGAGCAGAAGTGGCAGGGAGCAGGGGCTCTGCATGAGCTCTGCTCCGGAGGCGGGCCTAGTAACAGAGGCCCAGGCCTGGAAGAGGGAGAAGGAAGGAAGAGGAGCGGAGAAGGCTCCAGGAACGAGGAATGAAGGGATCCCAGCGGTGCGGTCGGGCGAGTCGCCACCGCACGCCCGAATCCACCTGCGTGGAGGGGTCAGGCCAAAGGGGGAGACCGGTCCCCGAACTAGTGGAGGCAGGAAACGACCCTCAGCTAGAAACCGGAGGCTCTGACATTTTATGTGGCGCAGCCCCTCGCTACACCCGCTAGGAAGGCACCACATAGGGTCAGGGAAACTGGCGCCAAGTTTACTAAGAGGAGGCCCGAGGCAGCCGGACAGAAGTGTTGGTAAGAAAGGCCAGACAAAGGACACACAAAGGGGGTCCTGTGAAGTGCTCCAAAGTTATCTGGGAGTTGTCTGAGCCCCTCACCTGGTGAGCACAGTACGACGTGGGCAGCCGTTACCTGCAGACGTGGTCTGGATAATAAGAACTGTGAGTAAAGGCCCTGGACTGCATCACTGACTCCGTGTCGTTACTGCTGCTGCCCTGCACCATCACCCCCATCCTCCGCATACACTGCCCTGAGGCTATACTCCTCCCGTGGGGAGTTATGCTACGCTCTGCTGCACCCACAACACCAGCCTCAGCGGTCTGCCCTGTAGCGGCGGTTCACTCTGACCGCAATCCACGGGTGGCGTAGTCGGACATTTAAACATCATAACCACATAAATAGTTCCGCCACTGGTTTGACCGCCCTGAGCCACGGAACCGGGTCGCCGCCACGAAGACTACAACCACCAGCATCCACCAAAAAGGGTCCGGCTCCGGGTGTCCCAAGGCCCAGGGGGTGCGTCAGAACATTTTCATCACCTTTCACAATCACCAATGGGACAAGGCAGTGATGTCCTCTGTCCCCTCTCTTATACATCCTAGTGACGGAGCACCTGCTCTCATCAATTCACCATAACCACAATATTAGGTGGATTGAGGTGGGAGGCACCGAGTACAAGTGCTCTCTATTTGCTGATGATGTCCTAGTATATATCACTCAATCACATATATCCATCCATGCTGTTATGGCTGAAATAGATCACTTTGTTACATGGTCAAATTTTAAAATCAATGCAGCGAAGTCTGAGGCCCTCGATGTCTCCCTCCCCAAATCCATATAGGATTCCATCCAGTCCAACTTTCCCTTTGCCTGGCCCTCACAGGGTATCAAATACTTAGGAATTCCTATTCATAGAGACCTCTCCCATCTATGTTATCTTAATTTTGGGCCCTTTATTGAACAACTCCATACAGACCACGGTTGGCAAGTTAGAACTGTAAGATTCACTACGTGAACCACTGGTGTTTTGTGGAAAAGCACATGTACACTGCGTTCCAAATTATTATGCAAAAAGTGTTTAGGAGTGATAAGGGAAGAATTTGTTTGTTTGTCAGTTAAACTCATTGATGGTGATGTGTGTCAGGGCTCTTTATATCACTGTAAGCAATTGCAGACACCTGTGCTAATTAGTTTGGCAGGTGTGTCCAATGAAAGGCAAGACTACTTAAGAAGGCTCTCTCACATTATTAAGCAGCCTACATTTTCTGCCAAAATGGGAAAGAAAAAGGATGTGTCGGCTGCTGAGAAGCAACAAATTGTGGAGTGTTTAGGTCAAGGCATGACTACAATCAACATTGTGCGATGATCAGGATGAAGTGTCTTGGCAATCAAGAAGTATGTAGCTGATTCACAGTACACACGTGTGCGTGCTGATAAGGGCAAATTGAGGACTCTTTCCTACAGGCAATTACGTCAGGTTGCAAGAGCAGCGGCAAAAAAGCCTTGTCATAGCAGCAGACAAGTTTTTGAAGCTGCTTGTGCCTCCAACGTCCCCCGAACAACGAGATGCAGGGTCCTTCAGAGGTTTGCAGCTGTGCATGCGCCATCCTGTCGACCTCCTCTATCCACTTCACACAAGCAGAAACGGCTCCAGTGGGCCAAACATTACATGAAGACTGATTTCAAAACTGTTTTGTTCACGGATGAGTGCCGTGCAGCGCTCGATGGTCCAGATGGATGGAGTGGAGGATGGCTGGTTGATGGACACCCCACGCAAACACGGCTACAGCGCCAACAAGGAGGAGGTGGAGTAATGTTTTGGGCTGGAATCATGGGGAGAGAGTTTGTCGGCCCCTTTAGGATCCCTGAAGGCGCTAAAGATGAACTCCATAATGTATGTGGATTTTCTCAAACAGCACTTCCTGCCATGGTTCAAGAAGAAGAACCGTGTATTTCACAGCAAGATCATTTTTCTGCATGATAATGCACCATCTCATGCTGCACATAAAACATCTGCATCTCTGGCTGATATGGGCATAAAAGGGGACAAACTTATGGTGTGACCCCCATGCTCCCCTGACCTCTACCCCATTCAGAATCTTTGGAGCATCATTAAAAGGAGTGTCTATGATGGCGGGAGGCAGTTCACATCTAAGCAACAGCTCTGGGAGGGTATTCTGTCCTCATGCAAAACAATTGAAGCAGAAACCATCCAAAACCTGACAAATTCAATGGACGAGAGAGTTCAGAAGCTCCTTTCGAACAAGGGGTGCTATGTGAAAATGTAACATCACCTAGAATAAAGTTTTGAGTTGAAAACTGTTTGATTTCAGTTTCTAACAACCTGCTAATGCTTATAATTTCAAAAATGACCATTTTTTTGGTCTTTATTAAAATGAAAAGGTTGATCGAAAAGTTTGGGGGATCTAAGAGTGTGGCAACCCAGTAGTCATGATTACTTAGAATTCTGACAATATGAGGGTCATGCTGCAGGTAGTGCAGCAAGAAGGCACTTATGTGCCTTGTGCATCTCGGAGCCCCAAAATTATTTTCCGGGCTAGATGCAGCTAAAAATTATTTTTAATTTTAAATCTGGTGAAGCTTTAGTATAGATGGCCTAATAGGATCAGTGCTGCACACTGCTATAAAGCTCAAATTATTTTCCAGTCAAGATACAGATAAACATGATTAGTAATTTGAAAGCTTAAAACGGTTGGTAGGGTGATTTTAACCAATCATCAAGCTTTTACTCTCCCCAGGATGACACAGGGGTAGAAAAGTCGTTTCGGATCCATGATTTGTTCATCTTTATGAACGTGAGTCTGTCTACATTATCAGTGGAGAGCCGCGTGCGCTTATCTGTCAGCACACCACCAGCAGCGCTGAACACACGTTCAGACAGAACGCTGGCTGCGGGGCATGACAAGATCTCCAAGGCGTAAGTGGCTAGCTCCGGCCATTTATCCAGATTGGAAGCCCAAAAAGAGCAAGGGTCCAGTGACACAGTCCTGGCTTCAATGTTTACTTGGAGATACTCCTGTACCATCGTCTCTAGGCGTTGACTATGTGTCAGACTTCTTGTCTCCTGTGGCCTTGCAAAGGATGGGCTAAAAAAGTGGTGAAATGATTCCGCAAAATTGATGTTACCAGCAGATACTGTGGTTCTGCTACGGTTTGAGTGCTGAACACTTGACGGTCCCACGGTTGGCAAGTTGGAACTGTGAGATTCACTACGTGCACCACTGGTATTTTGTGGAAAAGCACATGTAAGATTCTGCAACAGTCTCTGCTGATACTCCTGCATGCGTGCATCCCTTTCTATGGCAGGAATAATTTCTGCAAATTTACTTTTGTACCGGGGATCTAACAGTGTGGCAACCCAGTAGTCAGGATTATTTCTAATTCTCACAATTCGAGGGTCATGTTGCAGGTAGTGCAGCAAGAAGGCACTCATGTGTGTTGCGCATCCAGGAGCACCAAGTCCCTGTTGTGTTGGTGGCGAGGTAACAATCATGCTTCCTTCCTCTGTCCTCTCCCCCCAACCTCGCACAACAGAAATGTGATCAAGGTCTCCCTCATCTGATGAGTCTTCCATCAGTTCGTCCTCCACTTCTTCCTGGGCTCCTGCACCTTCCTCACTAGTTTGGCTGCTACCATGCGCCCTGGTAAAACCATCTCCCCCACCCTCACATGCCTGCCGCCTTGGTGCTGCCGACCGTCTGGACCTTGCAGATGTTAGCCCTTCCGCATACAACTCCTCCTCCTCTACTTCCTCCACCTCCTCTTGTGCCACCACCTGACTCCGAATTCTGTTTAACATGTGCTCCAGCATGTAAATCACCGGAATAGTCATGCTGATAATGGCATCGTCAGCACTAAACATCTTCGTCGCCATTTCAAAACTGTGCAGAAGGGTGCATAGGTCCCTGATCTGAGACCACTCCTCCAGCGTGATTTGCCCCACCTCTGAATCTCGTTGGCCCAGGCTATACGTCAGAACGTATTGCACCAGGGCTTGTCGGTGCTGCCACAGTCGCTGCAACATGTGCAGAGTTGAATTCCACCGGGTAGGCACATCGCATTTTAGCCGGTGAAGTGGCAGGCCCAACGACTTCTGTAGAGATGTAAGTCGCTGAGCTGCGGGATGCGACCGTGCCCTCTGCAGAAGGCCATCTAGTCTGGGATAGTGGGCTAAAAATTGCTGGACAACCAGGTTCAACACGTGAGCCATACAAGGCACGTGTGTGACATTGCCCCGGCGAAGGGCCGCACCCAGGTTTGCAGCATTGTCGCACACGGCCTTCCCTGGTTTCAGGTCCAGTGGAGACAACCATTCATGAAATTGGTTCTGCAGAGCTGACCACAACTCCTCAGCTGTGTGACTCACATTTCCCAGACATTTCAATGTAAAAACCGCCTGATGACGTTGAGCCCTACTGCCAGCATAGTAAGGAGGTGTGCAGGATCCCTTCTGCGCAGTTAGAAAGCTTGTGGCATGACCAGACAGGCTTTGGGTGCAGGTGGAAGACCGAGAGGAGGTTGAGGAGGCAGAAGCAGTGGAGGAACTTTGACATAAAGAGGATTGACGCACAACTCGTGGGGACGGCAAGACTTGGACAGCAGCCCCTTGTCCTGCTGTCACCATAGTTACCCAGTGCCCAGTCAGCGACATGTAACGCCCCTGTCCATGCCTACTCGTCAAAGTGTCTGTGGTGAAATGCACCCTGTCACACACAGAGTTTCTCAAAGAAGCGGTGATGTTATGTGCGACATGCTGGTGGAGCGCAGGCACACCTTTCTTTGAGAAGTAGTGCCGACTGGGCATCTGGTACTGGGGCACTGCTACGGAAATAAGGTCTCGAAAATCCTCTGTGTCCACCAGGCGGAAAGGCAGCATTTCTGTAGCCAAGAGCTTGCAGATGGTGAAATTCAACCTCTTAGCTTTCTCATGGCTAGGAGGAAATGGTCTTTTACTTGTCCACATCTGAGGGACCGAGGGCTGGCTATTGTGCTTAGACGGGGTTGATAAGGGTGTCCCCGGCAAACTGCCGGTCTGTGAGGAAGATGCAGGCGGACATGTTAGGTTGCCTTGATCCAAAGGTGGTGCTATCGATGTCGGACAGCGCTCAACACCAGCTGGTGTTACCACCTCCAAAGAAAATGATGACCTGCCAATCACGCTGGCTGTTGCGGGTAAAGAGGTGGCAGGTCTGCGCCCCAAAACAGGTGTGACTGCTGTCCCCCCAGTCACAGAGGATGAAGAGGCCGCGGATGCACAAGATATGGCAGACGGTGGTTGGCCCGGCCGGCTAGGCCGCATTGTTGCACACTGAGCTTCCCACTGCAACTTATGCTTCATGTCCATGTGCCGGTTCATGCATGAAGTACTCAAACTATGTATTTTTTGGCCTCTACTTAGCTTTTGCTGACAAATGTTACAGATAACACGAGTTGGGTCATCTTTATCGATCTGAAAAAATGCCCAGGCTATGCAAGGCTTAGCACCCATGCGACCTGAAGAGCCACCTCGACTTGTGGTGAGAGGAAGAGTTGTGTTTGAGGATGCAGTTGTTGACGTGCTTCCAGTACTACGTCTCTGTCCAGGAAGGCGCAACCTGACCTCGTCGTCACTAGCATCTTCCTCCACCTCCTCTGCTGACCTCATCTCTTAACTGACTGTGGGTTGACAGTAAGTGGGATCTCCGACCTCATCATCATCACCCTGTGCGTTATCACACCCGTCGTCCTCAGAGCCAACCTGTTCCTGCCCTGACAAAAAACTAAAATTGTCGCTCCAATCAGGTATTTGAGTCTTATCATCGTCTTCCTCATTGTCTCCACCAACAGGAGTTACAGTTTGGGAATGAGGGTCTACATTATGGTCAGAACCTTCTGCGTCTGGTCCTGGATCCGACTCATAAAGATTCTGGGCATCAGTGCAGATCATTTCCTCGTCTGGATTCACAGAAGCGCTGGAGTCGACCTCTGATTCCCAGGCTATAGTATGAGTAAACAGCTCTGCAGACTCAACCATCTGTTCTACCTCATACTCAGACGGGCAGCTGGAGATTTGGGAGCTGTGAGGAAGCAAGTGCGATTTGGGTGACACCTTTGAGGACTGGAGTATTTGTGATGTTGAAGTTGATGTGGAGGAGAGCCCACTTAAAGGAGCACTTGATATCCGTTGAAGCACCTGCTGTTTTTGTGCCTCATCTGGAATTTGTAGCGATTGGCGTGGCCGTAAGAAAGGGATCTTATCACATTGTCCGCTAAAAGAAGTAGACATTTTAGTTTGGCTGGAAGATGGTCTTTCTTCTGCAGATGTTACTGTTGCTTTAACACCTACCCCACGGACACAACCTTTTTTCCCCTTCCCAACACACCTATTCCCCTTTCCACGAGCAGCAGGCCTTTTTCCACTCATTTTGGTGGTTAACTAATTCACAACTCTGGAGTTGTTTGCACAAAAAAAACAATGGATGGTAACCGAGCAGAGCTGAGTGGCCAAACTGTGGTATTAGGCCAAAACTATTGGCTGGGTTAGATGCAGAAAAAAATTATTTTGAATTTGCAACCTGATGGAGGTCAGTATAGATGGATTAATAGAACAAGACCCACACACAGCTAGAAGCCCAATATTTTTTCAGAGGTAGATGCAGGAGGTCAGTATATATGGACTAATAGAGAAAGTCCGACACACTACTAGAAGGCCAAATATTTTTTCAGAGCTAGATGCAGAAAAAAATTATATTCAGTTTGCAACCTGATGGAGGTCAGTATAGATGGACTAATAGAGAAAGTCCGACACACTACTAGAAAGCCAAATATTTTTTCAGAGCTAGATGCAGAAAAAAATTATATTCAGTTTGCAACCTGATGGAGGTCAGTATAGATGGATTAATAGAACAAGACCCACACACAGCTAGAAGCCCAATATTTTTTCAGAGGTAGATGCAGAAAAAAATATATTCAGTTTGCAACCTGATGGAGGTCAGTATAGATGGACTAATACAACAAGTCCCACACACAGCTAGAAGCCCAATATTTTTTCAGAGGTAGATGCAGAAAAAAATATATTCAGTTTGCAACCTGATGGAGGTCAGTATAGATGGACTAATACAACAAGTCCCACACACAGCTAGAAGCCCAAATATTTTTTCAGAGGTACTGTAGATGCAGATAAAAATTAGTTTTAATTTGCAACCTGATGGAGGTCAGTATAGATGGACTAATAGAGAAAGTCCGACACTACTAGAAGGCCAAATATTTTTTCAGCGCTAGATGCAGAAAAAAATTATATTCAGTTTGCAACCTGATGGAGGTCAGTATAGATGGACTAATAGAGAAAGTCCGACACACTACTAGAAGGCCAAATATTTTTTCAGAGCTAGATGCAGAAAAAAATTATATTCAGTTTGCAACCTGATGGAGGTCAGTATAGATGGATTAATAGAACAAGACCCACACACAGCTAGAAGCCCAATATTTTTTCAGAGGTAGATGCAGGAAAAAAATATATTCAGTTTGCAACCTGATGGAGGTCAGTATAGATGGACTAATACAACAAGTCCCACACACAGGTAGAAGCCCAAATATTTTTTCAGAGGTACTGTAGATGCAGATAAAAATTTGTTTTAATTTTCAACCTGATGGAGGTCAGTATAGATGGACTAATAGAATGATGCTATGCCCAAAAGATTTTACTTCACTAGGTGCAGTAAAAAAATTGGTATTCTATACACAGGTGGTATATCTTGCAACACAGATAGGCTACTCCACTGACTAACACACTCTGCAATAGGCCAAAAAGGATTAGCTTTGCTAGATTCAGCCAAATGCTGTGAAAAAAACTTGCACAGCACTGGCACAGACCTGCCTGGCAAAAACTGATAGGAACTGATGTAACCTAGTCCTGAAAAGGACTCCAATTACAATTAGTCTTTACTCCCACAACCTATCTATTTAAGAGCACAGACCTCCCTGATAAAAGTCGTAGGAAATGCTGTAACCTAGTCCTTAAAAGGACTGCAATCACAACTATTCCCTACTCCCAAGCTATCTGTATATTTGTGCGAAAATTGGCTTGAAATTAACAAGGTATAGCGCACACAGCAACAGCGGTGCCGTCTAACACGCAGCTGCAGCAGTGAGAAAATGGTGGGGACGGGGAAAATGGCTTGGTCTTATAGGGCAAGGACATGTGACATACACTGCCAATGACACATGCCCTTGCTTGTGTGAAAAAAAGCACTTCGCTCCGTGTGTGCGCTGCTGATAGGCTGACAGATTGCACCTCCCCACTGCAAATGCGGGAAAGAAAAAAAAAAATGGAGATCTTCATTGTTCCTGCAGAGATCCATCCCCTGCCCCTCCCCCCACCCCGCTGTACACTCAAACTGCGTATTAACATTAATTTTCATCATTACTGAGAAAAAATCCAGTTATGATTTTGGTGCACGAACAGTTATCGAACATAACCTCGAACAGCCGAATTTTTCTCAAATTGTTCGTGTTCGCCGAACGGCTCGAACACCGCCCAAAACAGCTCGAATTTGAGATTGGCGAACAGTTCGAGTAGAACAACGCTCATCTCTACCAAGCAGTAGTAAATTGGACGTTAAAAATATTGTAAATGAAAATTATGCTTATAAAAGACAAGAACAGACATGTGCCACTACTTATCACACCATGCATTTTAGCAAATCACATGACAAATAGGGGACTTTATCTTGCCGTTGGCTAAGCACCGACAAGGGCTGGCACTCTTTTTTTGCTATAACCTCCTTCAAGCATAATTTGTGAAAGTAAAGGAAACAGAAAAGTGCTCGCATCTCCCCCAAGTGCTGACTAAAGCAAAGCATTTCTAGCTATGTATACTGAGGCATTACCAGCCAAAACTTGGAGACGGCTAGGTCTTACCAGCATTCAATGCTAATGGCAAACTTAAAAAAATCTTACTTTTTTTTGCTCTTGAACAAAGCAATACATTACAATAAGCAACTAGTCAATTATGTAGCTGAATAGTTAGCCAAAAACATGTGTGAATAAAATGATCAGCATAAAATAATCTTTCAAAATTGCCTCCCTATGCATATAGCTTAGGAGTTGTTCTTCTAATGAACTTTTGTTTTTTTCTTGATGGGAAACATTTTTTTCTTATTTTGGTGTACATATCTCTTTAAATACATGCCAACAGGAATTAGGAGGAAATTTATGGACCAGGAAATTCATTGGCGTGGAAAAAATATTTGTGGAAATATTTCCTTATGAGATTCCCTGCAACTCAAAAAAGCATGTAAATGTATACATTTTCAAAAACAACCCCTCCCCCCTCTGAACCCCAAAAAAGGTAGAAAAATCTATGTTGACTGGAATTTACATGTAATAAATAAAATTCTGAATCAGACTAGGAAAATAGAAACATACACAGTTAGATGAATTTTACCTAAAGCAAACCATATAAATTTCCAAAAAGTACACACTTTGAAAATTTTAATTTTTCAAAATTGTCGAGATGAAACGTTGTTGACAGCAACCTTTCTTTACAAATTTTGTTCCATCTGGACAATACCTTCTTAGAACCACCAAGATAATAGCCCCACCGTGCAACAGTTCTCCTTTCTCAAACAAAGACATCCAGGCACTCTAAAGCAGCAGTAGGAAAAGAGGATATGACACTTAAGATATGATACAATAAATGCCAGCTTATATAATAGTGATAGGTCTACCAAGCAAGTGCATGAACTTTTGTACATTTCATTTGTGATATTATTCAGAGAATTGACAATCATTCAGCTCTTTAATATATTGCTTGCAATGACTCCAAAGGTGGAGAAGGTATTCCACTGGCATTTCTAAAGTACAATATTTTCCAGATAAAAAAATCACCTAAAACAAATGAATCATTAGTGCTAATATTATTATATATTTAGAAAAAGAGAAAAAAAGGGCCAGCACATCTGCTAGTAAAAGTGTAATAAGCAATTGCAAGCATTTCTTATTACTGGAAATCCTGTAATTACTTGGAAAATACATGAGTGGGAGAGGAGAGATAGAGACAGAGAACCCTTCTGAGCATAACAGATTGCACTGTACAGGTGAGAGAGAGCGGACACCATTAACTACAAGAGTTTACACTCCGCAGGAGAGAGAAAGAGAAGACCTCGCTGACCATAAGAGCTTACACTCTACTGGAGAGAGAGAGAAAGGACCATGCTGACCATAAGAGCTTACACTCTACAGTAGAGAGAGATAGATGATCCTGCTGACCATAAGAGCTTACATTCTACTGGAGAGAGAGAGAAAGGACCATGCTGACCATAAGAGCTTACATTCTACATGAGAAAAAAAAGGAGGACCCTGTTAACCAGACGAGTTTACACTCTACAGGGGAGAGAGACTTAGCCAGTGACAATGGAGATGGAAAATGACTATACAAATTGTACTTATCTGTGATCTCAGACGGTCCAGGTACTGACTCTCTTAATACATGGTATGATAATTTGAAAGATATCATAGCTGCAGGGCATTATGGGGATTCCCACTAATTAGGGGGCAGAGCAAGATCAGAACCAGACTGTGTTTAATACTTGCTTCTGAAAAGCTGTGTAGATAGGATGCACAGCCCAGGGAGGGGCTATACCCCCAAATTCATTGAGTTTAAGACACTAAAGCAAAACCAAATCCAAGGTTCAGCACACCTGTTAATATAAATGTAATATACAGGTGCAAATTGACACTGTGGCCTTTAACAAACAAATATAGCCTAAAATTAAACCATTATGCCTAGGTACATTGCAGTAAATAAATAGTAACACATGTAAAAAACATAGGTTACATAAGTTAAGTTTTTTTTATCAAAAACATGTAAAAGTGCTTTTTATTCTATGTTGTGTTATATATTTAGTTCACAAGTTTTAAAATCTACAGTCACAGGAAGAGCTATAGAAACTATAAAGGAGGCACCATTGGTTGACACAGCTATCTCAAAAACAAATGAAATATCTGAACTGCGAAAATTGCCTCATCAAAGAGGAAGAGGACTTGGAGTCTAGTGCCACCTATTGAAAGTAGAAATTCTAAAAGTCAATATTGACCCTTTAACGAGCCTTGCCACATGACTTAGCATAAAAGCCAAACCAGAATTTCTATTTGCAGATACGTGTTTCGGGGTGCTACCCCTCCTCAGTGCAAAGCAAGAGATCTGATTTGGCCATATGAGAGTCTTCTGACTGGGATCTAAGGGGTGTCATCTCTCCTTGTGGAGGGTAACATGCCTGACATGACAGTGTAAGGAGACTTATAGGCCATGCAATGCTCCTCTTTGAAATAAAAAATGCAATAGATAGCTGAGCTGAAAATCAAACAACTATAAGTTTTTTTTTTCTGATCATATTGACTTAAAAAAAATTTTTTTCCAACATCTATATAATAATTGCCATGTTGGTTTCCTAGTATATTAAATAATAATATCTTATTTCCTAGAATGTCTCTGTGCGGTCAAAATATTGTATTATTCTTTTATGCAATTATGATAATGTGCTGTGTAACTAAACTAGCATCTACATCATGCAAGGCAAAATTATAAACTTGAAAGTCTGTAACTGATTATATCAATTGTAAAATGCCAAATATTGAGTTGTAGTCACAAACTTATTGACAGGTATTCTACGATCTCCAAAACTGTATCAGCACTACAAAGTAGCCATCATTCATCCTATTAACCAAACCATGTGTCAGAGAAAACGTGTGACCCATTTACATCAAGCCATTAAAATGATTGCCTTTGACGTGAATTCAACTCATGGCAAATCCAAGAAATTTATATAATATCTACAATAGATTTTATGGATGAAATTTATGAACAGACATTCTTTTATTATGTTTAAAGCCTATAGTGAAAATGAAGTGAGACTCGGTAAAGAGCTTTGATTTAGCGCTCTAATGTGGATGACCTCATCGTAACTTGGTATCCACTAAAAGACTTTCTTGTATATTTGATATTTTTATTAATTTTCTTAGGTATCTATAAAAGTTTACAACATGGTTTAAACCTGTTGCTGACATAGGCCTTTCATCTGCCGCATATCATTTGCCCATTTGCTTGCTCACACTTTATAAATGCACACCATTCAACCTGCCACCGCACCATTAAACACATTACGGTCTAGTTAAGTATATAACCATTGCTTTCAATGAACAGCTGCTGGTAATTACCACTACTTAACTGGCACATTAAACACGTTCTAAGAAATTAGTAGTTTGATTCTACTCATTGCTTAACAATAATAGTCTTTTTACCTTTTTAAACAATTATGCACACTTTGGACACAGTCACATGACAGAGCCACAAGCGACTATTTTTACCATCTGCAGTTGCAAGTAATGATGATTAATGTCAGAATTAAATTATTAATCAAGACAGACTAGATGAGATGCTAATTTACAACAAGAATGAATTTGTTAAAAGTTCAAGGGAAAATATGACATGCGAAGGTGTCTGTTGGTTTGGGTTTTGATGTGATGAGAGTAACACTTATTTTTCAGACAATCAATATGCATTTTAAGATACATATACCTTTACAACTATTTTTCTTTCTTACAATGTATTAAAAAGAGGTAAAGCAACTTTTTGAATAGCAATGATCAAAAGTGTTTTACTGTTTTGAGTATGCAGGTCTGATGCAAACTTATTTGTCTCCAATGTTACCAACTTCTGATCCGTGTAGAGTAAAATATGAAAAGCCAGCTCACCGTATCTGCTTGATCCTTCCAGACTATGGAGAAAACAATAGCAATCAAAATGAGTAGAAAGGGGATCCAGATCAACGTATAAGAAAAATCTTCAATTTTATTAAAACATTGTTTAAACATATTCACATGCATCTGTATTCCGTAAAATAGAATATCAAAACATCAACACTTTTCTAGTGCCCTCTGCACCATTATTCATGATGTCATGGAGCAAAAGCCACCAGAAACGCATTGAGCTGGATCCCCTTTCTACTCATTAAGTATTATTTACACAGCGCTAGAGATGATCAATCCTTATGAAATTTGAATTCGCCAGCGTCAAATTTTTGTAAAAAATTTAATTGCAGGTAGTTCAATTGTCCTCAAAAGATTTGTCAAGTACCCTGAGTGTATGCCACTCTTTTTAATGTCTTTAACGTAAAGGAGAGAGAGGACAGTGAGAAAGAGTGCCCAGCAAGCAATGCATAAAATTTGCACCCACAGCATGCAATGCTGGCTGCCAGATTATAATGTATGATAGACTCTCCTGTTTCGTGGTACTATACCACATGATGTGCACGGCTACCATTGCAGCCTGTGACTCAAGCAATATTCTTCAGCATATAAAATGAAGACCATTTTTGCACAATCAAATCACTCACTGTTCAAATTCAATAGGACCTTTAGGTTTCTGGAAATTCATGTTGAATTTGATTCACTTTGAACTGATTCCTTCCACAGCAGGTCAAGTTTCCTGAAGAAAAATTGGAAGAGCTTTTGTGTATGTTGCCGCCAGACAATTCTGAAGCTCTTCAATGAGGTGGCAAAAATATGTCAACAGGGATAACTGTGGAACCAACAATGTCGTTTCCCTCATATTTATTTTGGAAACAAGACACTCACCAAAATGCAAAGAGAATGACGGAAGAACAATAATTTATTTATTGCCACCAACTTTGATTTTCAAAAGATCTGTTCATTTCTACTAATATCGAAAAGTCAAACATAAAGAGTCCCATATATAACAAAACACGTTATATGGACATGTCAAGTCAAAATATCATATCTAAGGTTTAGACCTACCACATTCAGTATCTTGTTCCCAAATTTAAAAAAAACAAAAGGTCTGAAGGCTGAATAGCAGCTAGCGAAGATCTTCCTGCATTTTCTATTCTCATGAAATGGAGCAAAACAACGTCACCATTATAACGCTGTACAAAATGCCAAAATGCTTAGACATGACTTGGATTACTAGCATTTCTACTACTACTTTATATTGAAACTTTTACCATTTGCTAATGATTTGAAATATTTTTCAATTACTACACGTTTACATCCTCTACAGATATTGTGTCTATATTTACAGCAGCCTTTTGCGTCAAGCCAAATGGTCTGTTGTATACCCCTTTAATACATTAAAGTATAAAAATATTAAGTAAATACATAAAATCCTTTTCAAATTAGCAAAAGTAGCAACTCATTATGAATAGTACAGCACACTCAAAATCATACTAGGTGATATAGAGTTAATAAAACAGTACCTACCAGTGGCAGAATGACTTACTATAAAAGGTTTTACTACACATAGCATGTTTTACAAGTATACTGTATGAATATGGACAGATATTATGGACAGAAGTTTGTTATGCTTTGGGGTCTAGATAAACCCCAGAGTGTCACGGATAACAGCAGTGGGAATCACATAGATTCCACTGCTGCCACCAGTTTGTCAGAGGATGCAACTCCACTGTCTCCAATCTTCAGGAATTTTACACAATTGATTGACGAGTGATGAACGAGGCCACGGCTGTTTCCACAACTAGGCAAGTTACTGGGGAACTCACAGTGAGCGTATGGTATATACCCCTCTGGTTTCAATTAATGTAATATATATATTTATATATTGTAGTTTAGAGTTATTCACACAGTGCAGTGAAAAGGCAGTGACCCAAAGAAAGTTAAACTTAAATGTCTTTATTTTTAAAACTCACAAAGTAAAGGAAAATGTTATCCTCCGAATTGCAGCCGGGTCGTCCAAACAGTCCATATCAAAACCCATTGCCATGGGCGACTGCACCGCCGTATCACCCTTAGGTGCATAAGACGCTTTGCTTTCCTTGGCTTTGTGTTTAACCTCACATATTGCATAGCGCCTCCTGCTCTGCAGCTTGCAAACAAAACACTGACACACCCAAACCTGAGCTGAAAGCTTAAATGGGTTCAGTGGACATGGGCTACTCCCAAAACACAGAGTGGAGGGAGAAATTCACCCCACTACCAAACCTGCAATATCTAAAAAGATAAAAGCCATTGTCGGGTTTTCCTAAAATCAACACTCTTTTATCCTGCATTAGAACCACACACGTTGCTGTAATCACAATGCACTCCAGCTTGTTTAGTGTGCCTCTATGCACATCCGCAGAGACATAGTGGTCCTCATATATGATTTCCCTCATTGAATCACAATATATTTATATATATACTGTTATGGTCACTGCCAAATCCATAATAACAAAAGAAACTACTAGCTGCCACCATCAATCGTTTATACAGGCCGATTGGACATCCCTTACAGGTAGCGTATGACTTCAGGGGTGCAGATTACAGATCAAGAGGAGCAGAGCTATTACATTTTATATATTTAATCCAGAAAGGTAGACAGTGTTTATAAAAAATATACAAAGATGATACAAAATGGGAACAAAACAATGTGATATATACAAATACATAGAATAAAAATGATAACAAAAGAAAAGTACAAAATCTGTGTTATGAAAATGGATCAGAACTTAGCGGAGGGAGGTGCTCCTTAGGAAAATGGACAGAACTACAGCAAGCTGTACCTTCCAGGACTGACAAATGACAGAAACCAAACTCTGACTTTTATTAGATCAAGGTTACGCCCACATACCTCCCCTTGATGAGATCCCTAACTTTCAGGAAATCTTCAACCCTGGAGGTCCCAGGTGGGAGATATTGTTGTCATGCTTTCTATCAAAATTTTACCTTTCTATAGAGATGAAACACGGCATGGATAGCATCATCCATCTCTCGATATTATGTTGGAGGTGGTTGGCCGGCCTTACGGTGATGTGAGTGAATGTGTTATGTTCATCCCTTTGCTACAACGTTGTAAATAAATCTCCCATAGATATCAAATTGATGTAAACCCCAATATCCATCACTGACCACTGGCTCCGGATAGTCTGGGACCCTTCCTTTGAACAGAGGAAGCTAATTCCTTTGAACAGATGAAGCCCCTGTACTTCTCCGCCTCAGAGTACACGGACCCTAGGCTTGTTGGCTGGTTTTCATCAAATCCCTTGTAGTTATTACCTGTTCAGGGCAGGAGGTCCTACTTAAATGGAGGTTAAAGTGTCAGCTCTTTCTCACTTCCCCAGTTATAATTAATCCCATATATTCAATGTGAGAGTAATGTGTCCCCTCTCCGGAGATGTATTTATGGATTTTTACATTTTTCTTTATGACACAGAGCATAACAAGGGACATTATATATGCAGAGAAGTTATTGAATTGAATTTCCTTTTAAAATCCAAGCGAACAGGCGAATTCAAATTTTGATTGATTCACTCATCTCTAACACTGGATTAATTGTGACACACATATGAGCAAATATATCATCTTCATATTATTTGCCAATTCTACAGTTTAATACACTTTGCTCAAGGATTTCTGAAGTTTATCAATAGAAACACAGCTGTATAAAGCAATAAACTCGTGTACACTGACTGTGCAGGCTTGATGAATATACATCATTCTACTGCAGAGAAAATAACTGTAACGAAATATGTGATTAGCATGAAAGTGGTCAGTAAAGGAAATTTGTACAAAAAGAATCTCACTGGTTTCCCTTTTAAGTCAAATAACCATATCCATCGTCTAATTTGGAATTTAAGACCATGACACATCCATGAAATGTCATAAATTTCACCATGGAGATGTATGTACAATCGTACATTCTGTCTTCATGGAGTCCAGGTATGCATGTGGAAAATGACCACAGCAGATGTTATACATTTTTTTTACAGAAAACAGACACAGCAGCACCATGAAGAACTCTTTTTTTCTGCTGTGCAGGCTCTAGTGGTTCCAAGACTTTGGAAAGAATCTCTAACGTTAATTACAGAGCATGCTTAAAGCAAGTAATATTACAAATAATGAATGGCATCATAACATTCGTGCTGGTTATCCTTTGGTTATAATGATAGTGTGGTTAAGGGTGCCATATATCAGCTCGAACAAATGACTGAATGATGGTTATGCTGACAAAGGGTGGACTGACCTGACAGCAGAGGGCTATATGGTCCCCCAGCAGCTGATTAAGGCTGCCCGGTCGCCTTAGAAGCCGCAAACTGGCACTGTGCCTTTAAATAAGTGGATGTGCAGGCTGGTTGCAACATAGTATAGCAGACAAGACAGCCCAGCATACTGTGCGTTGCTGTGTCTACTGAAGTGGCACCACACAGTGCGCTTGGCACTGCCTGTACCCGCTGGAAAAGATCTTCAAATGTATGGACCAGTCAGGAGACTTGGGAATTTGTTAGTGCCGTGTAGCTGGTTGGTCCATTCTCCAAGTGTACAGTATACGTACGTGTCATTGTTAGCATATGTGTTTGTAAGGTGTGCATCTGTGTCTGTATGTAAAAGTGTCCAGTGGTGTATGAAAGTAGGTATAAGTGCATGTGTAAAAACATATTCAGATGTTTAGGGCATATTTGCTAAATCTGTAAGGGCTCTTTTCCAATTGTATTAAGGAACTTCATTTGTATTTTCTGTTTAGGAACAGAGAAGTGGAATTAATGTGCAAAATGGATCTGCTGCATAATGAAGCAAAGGAAGCATAGGGATCCCACAAATTATTATCAGGTCTGCCTTGACCTGTTACGTGTCAGTTTTTAGCATGGAGAAAAAGTTCTGTGTGCACAACTTTTTTTTTTCTACATTGTAAAAATGAACAAATAACAGAATCCAGGTGGACACATAATAATTAATGGAATCCCTCTGCTTCAATTTGCATCTTTAGTTAACAGATACATTTTGCACATTAAATGGCTTCTCCATGAAATGTAATAAAATAAATAATACACATTTAAATATTTAACATTTTTCTAAATACTTTTATTTAGCAAAAAGGTATGCTTTATCTATTGCACTCTGCCAGAATTGTAAAAATGGCAACTGCCAGGACACGCACTAAAACTAGATAGTGTCCTTTTATGGGTGAAGAAAATTCTAAACTTTTTTATTCTGCCATAAAATGCAACGTTTTGACCTACCATAGGTCTTTTTTCAACCATAACATGTTCAATACTCAATACTGACTAAATCGAGATATTTTGAAAATTATGTTTCCATTTTTCCCTAATTTGTATATCATTAACATGTTTAGTGTTTCCATATACAGTATGTATAGTAAGCTTGTTGTATGCATTAAGCTTGGTTCAGATCCCTTATTTATGTAGTAACCTTGGTTCTGTTCCCGTATCTATGTAGTAAGAATCAGATCTCATAGATATAATTCTATATAGTATCTGATATATTGAATTTGTTATAGTCGACTACTAGATTTTTATTTGGGATGCTGATGTTCCATAATTGAGACAGACAATGAGTAATTGGGTTATTATGGTCTTATGTCACTGAAATATGGTGCACTACCTACAACGAAAGCAAAAAAGTAACAATGCTTATTTTTGGTCCTCCTATATGATAATGATGTTACTAAGAGCTTTATAGTTTGGTATATCTACGATTGCATACGTGTTTGCAGTTCCAATATGGAAACAACAACAGCCACCATTAATTTAAATGCCATGCTACATATGAAGCAGACTAAAGATGGGCTACCTTAATTTGTGTGATTGCCTCCAAGCTAAAATTTTCCAGCCAATCCTTGTTGCTGACACAGTTATACACTTTCAGTTTAAATTTGGCCATTAAATTCAATAAAACTGACAAATAAAGACAGCAGTTGAAGGATAACTGATGTTTTTAGACATGGCTGACTTCTTTCCAGATGATGCTAGTCTGTCATTGGTAAAATAACTGTTTGTTGTTAGGTTTAACCCAATGAATGATTACTTTGGTTAAAATTGTCAATTTTCATCAACTTTTTCCTTACTTATAGATAACTAGCTATTGAGCCCGTTCTACGCCTGTGTGGCAAGCATTTTTATTGGTATATGGTCTCCCATGCTGGTATGTGCTGCCCCTATCCTGGTATTTGTGCTGCCCCCATCCTGGTATTTGTGCTCCCCAATCCTGTTCCTCCATCCTGTTATGTGCTGCCCTCTTCCCTATCCTGGTATGCATGGCACCCCTCATCCCCAATCCTGGTATACATGGCACACCTTATCCCCAATCCTGGTGTGCATGGCACGCCTCACCCTCAATCCTGGTATGCATGGCACACCTCACCCCCAATCCTGGTATGCATGGCACCCCTCATCCCCAATCCTGGTATGCATGGCATCCCTCATCCCCAATCCAGGTATGCATGACACCCCTCATCTCCAATCCTGGTATGCATGGCACCCCTCATCCCCAATCCTGGTATGCATGACACCCCTCATCCCCAATCCGGGAATGCATGGCACACCTCATCCCCAATCTTGGTATGCATGGCACCCCTCATCCCCAATCCTGGTATGCATGGCACCCCTCACCCCAATCCTGGCATGCATGGCGCCCCTCATCCTGGTATGCATGGCTCCCTCATACCCAATCCTGGTATGCATGGTACCCCATCCCTCATCCCTATCCTGGTATGTATGTTACCCCTCATCCTGGTATGGATGGTACCCCTCATCCCTATCCTGGTATGCATGGCACCCCATCCCTCATCCTGATATACATGGTACCCCTCATCCCTATCCTGGTATACATGGCCCCTCTTCCGAATCCTGGTATGCATGCCCCCCCCAGATCCCTATCCTGGTATGCATGGTACCCCTCATCCCTATCCTGGTATGCATGGTACCCCTCATCCCTTTTCCTGGTATGCATGGCACCCCTCATCCCAAATCCTGGTATGCATGGCACCCCTCATCCCCAATCCTGGTATGCATGGCACCTCTCATCCCCAATCCTGGTATGCATTGTACCCCTCATCCCCCAATCCTGGTATGCATGGTCCTCTCATCCCCCAATCCTGGTATGTGTGGCCGCCTCATCCCCCAATCCTGGTATGCACAGTACCCCTCATCCCTATCCTGGTATGCATGGTACCCCTCATCCCTATCCTGGTATGCATGGCACCCCTCATCCCAATCCTGGTATGCATGGTACCCCTCATCCCCCAATCCTGGTATGCATGGCACCCCTCATCCCTCATCCCTCAATCCTGGTATGCATGGTCCCCTCACCCCTCAATCCTGGTATGCATGGTCCCCTCATCCCCCAATCCTGGTATACATGGTCCTCTCATCCCCCAATCCTGGTATGTGTGGCCACCTCATCCCCCAATCCTGGTATGTGTGGCCCCCTCATCCTCCAATCCTGGTATGTGTGGCCCCCTCATCCCCCAATCCTGGTATGTGTGGCCCCCTCATCCCCGAGTCCTAGTATGTGTGGCCCCCTCATCCCCCAATCCGGGTATGTGTGGCCCCCTCACCCCCCAATCCTGGTATGTATGACCCCCTCATCCCCCAATCCTGGTATGTGTGACCCCCTCATCCCCCAATCCTGGTATGTGTGGCCCCGTCATCCCCTAATCCTAGCATGTGTGGCCCCCTCATCACCTAATCCTGGTATGTATGGTACCCCTCATCCCTTTCACGCTGCACAATACAAAAAAAAACACTTATACCAACCTTTCTTCCCTGTGCTTCAGCGCTGCTGTGTCCTGTTCTGCTGGAGGCTGGGGGAGGAGTGTGGCGCAGGAGTACGAATGTGCCCATACCGTGCTGTCTGGCGCCATTTTGCTGAAGACACACTGCGCTGGATAGCACTATGCGCATGCGCCTACTCTGACGCCTTCACTCCTGCCCCGGTCTCCGGCAAGAAGAGAGGCGCCGCGGCAATGCTCCTCCCGGTCAGGCAAGTATGTAAGTATGGCGCCGGAGCTCGCGGTATGCGTTCAGTGATTACGCATACCACGATCTCCCGCGCCATACACTCCTCTTACCTGTAACGACTCCATGCATTCTTCTGTCTGGAGCCAGACTGCGCGTCGCGCATGCGCAGTCTGTAGAGGCTTCAGACAGAGGGACGCTTGCAGCGTTATATTATAGAAACTAGTGTTGGCTGAGCCCACTATCTGACCATCAGATGTGTTTCGGGGCCTCATGACTCTCACCAATAATAGATATTGGGAAAGAGAAAGATCATATTGTTGGACTTAAACATTCCTGGTACTTTATCTCACTAGACATAAGATGTTTGGCAACAGTGTACTTCTTTTAGTTTGTTTTTATCTGAAGTTTGTAAATCTACAGAGTTTGGTCCTTAAAATTAGGTGTGTAATACTTCACCAAATATCACATAGAACATTAGGAAAGGGAATTTCCAATTTTTTATTGAAGAAGAGCAGATTTACATTAATGAAATAAGGATTGTTATAAAAATTGAAAAACAGTTAGGCCTTGATTCATCAAGAATGATGCTAGTCTTGATGTAACTCCGGCACTCAAGGTGATGTAGTTTGATTATTTTATTCAAGAAATTGAAAGAATAAATCAGACCCAAGTGGAAACAGATAAGTAAATGAACGTTTCGGTCTGTGATGGGCTTTTTCAAGGTATCTGGTAGCTGCTTGGTCCTGTTATGTGGAAGTGCGGTCTCTAAAGTACTGCATCTTCAGAGACCGCACTTCCACATAACAGGACCAAGCAGCCACAAGATACCTTGAAAAAGCCCATCACAGGCTGAAACGTTGATTTACGTATCTGTTTCCACTTGGGTCTGATTTATTCTTTCAATTTCTTGAATAAAATAATCGAACTACATCACCTTGAGTGCCGGAGTTACTATAGACTATTGTATTCACGTATTTATACTCCTGAGCACCAATAATTCAGTGAGCACCCAATCCTCTATTTTGCTAGTCTTGATGTTGAGCTTGTTGGAGAAAAAAGCTCCAAATTCATTAAGAGGCAGAATTTGACCTGTCTTTCAGCTATTGTACATCATCATAAAAAATGGACCCCACTCGTAGACTGAGATATATTTCTTTGTGCATCTATTATTATAAATTTGATAGTTGTACTCAGCCACTCCTCCCTTGCTTAACTACATCGACTTTTAAAAAAGTGTGTGAGGCTGCACAGAGCTGATATAAAAATGATAAATGTTGCAAACATTTTTGCACAACTGCCATTGCATCAAAATTATTTAGGACAATTGCATGTATTCACACTTTCCCATTCCTTGATTGCACCCCTGTGCATAAAGAACAGTCCATATAGCTATGGTTTGATGAGTTTGGCATTTAGGAGTAGCCTCCAGAAGCCCTGACTTCAACTTCATAGATGATAGAACATATTTAGGATAAATTGTAAAGGCAATTTTCTTGTCCAATACCAGTCCAAAATCTCACAATTGATTTTCTTCTAGTCACCAAAGAAGAATCAACTCCATATTAACATCCTGAGGTTTGGAATGAGATATACAACAAACCCATATACTGTAGGTGTGATCTACATATACTGGCCAAATACTGTCAATTGTAACAAAAATGTTTCATCACATCACCTGAACAGTTGTTCCGAGTGTTATAGGCAAAGTAAAGGTAACCTGTCAACTCATTCTGCTCTACCAAACATGTGTTTGTAAGTTATGACACAAATGAATCTGTATCTTTATTAATCAAAAATGTTGATATGCTGCTGGGTGCTACACTTCAGGAGTGATATGCATATGAGTCTGCAAGTGCTCTGGGTGGGAGGGAGCACTTCCATTGCCTCAGCTCCCAGCTCCATTCTCAGCCTATGGGCTCTCTTGCTTGAGCGTATACATCGGCCAAGCGCTATGTGATCTTTTATCGGATAGCACTCAGACCAATGTTATTGTATGGGGCAGCGCTGATCAGCGTTTTTTTCTCATGCTAATTTGCAGCATGCTTCAAGTTGATGCACAAATTGGATAGCACGCACCCATTAAGGCCTATGGGTGCTTGGAAAATATCGGACTGCATTTGGATGACATCCAATTTCCACGGACTCACACACTGGAGAAAATTAAAAAATCTTGTTCTCCATCTTCTCCTCACCTGTGCTATGATTCTCTCAGCCGAGAAAATCGGTGCACATTAGGCTAACACTTGGCTGAAACTGATAAGAGTTTGATCCAAGTGTCATTTACATAATTGATCAGATTCTCTCATATGAGAGAATCTACGCTCAGGTGACCTCGGCTTAACTCCATCCTCCACTAGCTTATTGACATGCCACAGCAGTACTCTCAATTGCCTAAAGGAAGGTGATGTTTGGTGGAGAATGGCACTGCAACAGTGCACCATTTTTGGTTAATAAAGCTATAGATCCACTTGTGTTCTAAAAACCTACAGACATGTAATTGGTCAGGGGGTAGAATGAGTTGACAGAATCCATTTAAGTTGCCATTCAGACTGACTGGCTAAGTGGTAAAATGCATCTTAGAGCGTTTCATGGCATCTTAAGAATACAGTTTTTCATTTTTTTTTTCACTCCACGAAGAAGCTAATGCAGAAAGCTCATAAGACTAAAGGAAAGGAGCAGCTTTGCCAGTTACATCCATTGGTCAGTATAAAGTTTAGATTGTTTTTTATTACTTATTTTGACCAATATTTCACTACATTATTTGGATTTGAGCAATAAATATTAGAGTCGTTATAAACATCTATGTAATAACAATATTACAAGGTTCAATATTGCTTGTTTTTTATATCCCTTTGAATTAATTGTTTGCTCACAATGACTAATACTTCACTGCCCTTATATTTACAGCCCTTCTATTATATACAGTACAGACCAAAAGTTTGGACACACCTTTTCATTTAAAGATTTTTCTGTATTTTCATAAGTATGAAAATTGTGCATTCACACTGAAGGCATCAAAACTATGAATTAACACATGTGGAATTATATACTTAACAAAAAAGTGTGAAACAACTGAAAATATGTCTTATATTCTAGGTTCTTCAAAGTAGCCACATTTTGCTTTGTTGACTGCTTTGCACACTCTTGGCATTCTCTTGATGAGCTTCAAGAAGTAGTCACCGGAAATGGTTTTCACTTCACAGGTGTGCACTGTCAGGTTTAATAAGTGGGATTTCTTGCCTTATAAATTGAGTTGGGACCATCAGTTGTGTTGTGCAGAAGTCTAGTGGATACACAGCTGAAAGTCCTACTGAATAGACTGTTAGAATTTGTATTATGGCAAGAAAAAAGCAGCTAAGTAAAGTAAAATGAGTGGCCATCATTACTTTAAGAAATGAAGGTCAGTCAGTCCGAAAAATTGGGAAAACTTTGAAAGTGTCCCCAAGTGCAGTTGCAAAAACCATCAAGCACTACAAAGAAACTGGCTCACATGAGGACCGCCCCAGGAAAGGAAGACCAAGAGTCACCTCTGCTTCTGAGGATAAGTTTATCCGAGTCACCAGTCTCAGAAATCGCAGGTTAACAGCAGCTCAGATTAGAGACCAGGGCAATGCCACACAGAGTTCTAGCAGCAGACACATCTCTTCAACAACTGTTAAGAGGAGACTTTGTGCAGCAGACCTTCATGATTAAATAGCTTCTAGGAAACCACTGCTAAGGACAGGCAACAAGCAAAAGAGACTTGTTTGGGCTAAAGAACACAAGGAATGGACACTAGACCAGTGGAAATCTGTGCTTTGGTCTGAGTCCAAATTTGAGATCTTTGGTTCCAACCACCGTGTCTTTGTGCAAAGCAGAAAAGGTGAACGAATGGACTCTACATGCCTGGTTCCCACCGTGAAGCATGGAGGAGGAGGTGTGATGGTGTGGGGGTGCTTTGCTGGTGACACTGTTGGGGATTTATTCAAAATTGAAGGCATACCGAACCAGCATGGCTACCACAGCATCTTGCAGCGGCATGCTATTCCATCCGGTTTGCGTTTAGTTGGACCATCATTTATTTTTCAACAGGACAATGACCCCAAACACACCTCCAGTCTGTGTAAGGGCTGTTTGACCAAGAATGAGAGTGATGGGGTGCTACGCCAGATGACCTGGCCTCCACAGTGACCAGACCTAAACCCAATCGAGATGGTTTGGGGTGAGCTGGACCGCAGAGTGAAGGCAAAAGGGCCAACAAGTGCTAAGCAACTCTGGGAACTCCTTCAAGATTGTTGGAAGACCATTTCCGGTGACTACCTCTTGAAGCTCATCAAGAGAATGCCAAGAGTGTGCAAAGCAGTCATCTAAGCAAAATGTGGCTACTTTGAAGAACCTAGAATATAAGACATATTTTCAGTTGTTTCACACTTTTTTGTTAAGTATATAATTCCACATGTGTTAATTCATAGTTTTGATGCCTTCAGTGTGAATGTACAATTTTCATAGTCATGAAAATACAGAAAAATCTTTAAATGAGAAGGTGTGTCCAAATTTTTGGTCTGTACTGTTAATTGTTTTTTCACAAAGACCATTATTTCATTGCCCTAATATTTCTCCCTTAAGTTGATTTAAATTAATACAATCATGGCATAGTCTGCTCCTCCCACTTTTAACATTTTAATCATGTATTTTTGTGCTTATGTTTTTTATTTTGGCCTTTTTTAGCAATAAAGTTATTTTGTTTAATATTCAATATTTGTTTTGCCTCTTTTTTGGAGTACATTGCTTTTGGCAAGCATTTATATGGTATTCCTTGGCATTTGTTGAAATATTATTGGTACTTTTTTCTAATATAGGCTATTAGTGTTGAGCGAGCACTAAAATGCTCGGGTGCTCGAAGCTTGGGCCGAGCTCACCGTGATACTCGGGTGCTCGACCTGAGCAACAAGCCCAATGTTAGACTATGGGAGACCCGAGCATTTTTGTGGCGGCACCCCCGGCAGTCTGTAGAAAGCTTAAAAAATGCCCAAAACGATAGTGACAGTGCTCAAATGACATGGGGACAGCATGGGGATCGCCCCAGGAAGCATTTCTGCCCCCCAGGTCACTGCTGTCAACAACGTGGTCAGAGGTATTAAGCCACTTTTACGGGCTCACAATAAAACGTTCAAAAACGAAACTGAAACTGTTTTCCTGTGAAATATGTTAAGGAACATCCTTTGCAGGGTGTGTATAAGGTAAAATACCTTAAAAGACTTGTGTATAAGGTAAAATAAATAACCAAAAACAAAAATACTCCTCCACACCTTGGGCTATGCTCACAAGTAGCATTTTTTATGCATTTTTGCACTTTTGTATTGCTTTCAACCGTGACAAATGCATTCACCGGGAAATGTCATTTTAACATTTTACAACCTTATCTGGCCATGTGTTGTGTGACACATGCATATAGTGCTGAAAAGACATGGGAACAGCCTGGGGAAGACCCCTAGAAGCTTCTCTGACACCCAGATCACTGCCTAAAAGTGTGCCCATCAGAAGTGATCCTTGCCGCATCAGAATATGCAGGCTTGCAACTATCCCCGTGCAAGTCCTTGTCCCAGGGCAGTGTTCAATTGTACCTCCCCCATTCCTAGATTTAGCATTGACTGAGCACTCCACCCCCACCCCCATGCCGCAGGTGGTTTTAAATGCATCAGGATCTGACTTTCCCACACATAAGCAGACGGAGGTCTCTTAGAGAGGTATTCACATTGTTAGGTCCTGACATCGAGAAACGCCTTACCGCGGCTGTCAGGTACACATGAATTGGCCAATTTATGCGCTAAGATTTCTCATTTATTTCTACAGCAGCAATGCTATTCATATTTCATACTTCATATTTACATGCGCCAAAAAAATGTCAAAAATTTTTTCATTCATTTCTATTTTTTACAGCAGTTATGCAATTCATATTTCATATATACATACTCAGTATTACAGTATGCTAAGTTATTTGTTCATTGTATATGGAGGTAGCTCCTCTTAGTAGGCACCTGTTCACACCTATTTCTTGAAGTGGAAGTGCCGTCATTTTCTTTGTTACTAGATTTAGCATTGACTGAGCACTCCACCCCCACCCCCATGCCGCAGGTGGTTTTAAATGCATCAGGATCTGACTTTCCCACACATAAGCAGACGGAGGTCTCTTAGAGAGGTATTCACATTGTTAGGTCCTGACATTGAGAAACGCCTTACCGCGGCTGTCAGGTACACATGAATTGGCCAATTTATGCGCTAAGATTTCTCATTTATTTCTACAGCAACAATGCTATTCATATTTCATACTTCATATTTTCATGCGCCAAAAATTTTTCAAAAAATTTTTCATTTATTTCTATTTTTTACAGCAGTTATTCTATTCATATTTCATATTTACATACTCAGTATTACAGTGTGCTACGTTATTTGTTCATTGTGTATGGACGTAGCTCCTCTTAGTAGGCACCTGTTCACACCTATTTCTTGAAGTGGAAGTGCCATCATTTTCTTTGTTATCCATACTCAGTCCCCAGCCACCCGGTGGCCGGGTGTCCACACTCAGTCCCCAGCCACCTGGGGGCGGCCGGGTGTCCATACTCGGTCCCCAGCCGCCCCTATTAGTCCCGATGCACCTTATACACAAGCGTGCATACCAAAACATTACCTGTGCCCTCCCCAATGCATTTAGTGGAAGGACAGCCTAACCACAAACACGTGGACAATTGAATGTGGCAAGGGATGGTCCATCTCACTGACGCCTTCACACTGGGTTAATATTGTGGAAGCCGGGACACAGTTGGACACTGGGATGCAACACGTCCTCCAGACATAGAGGATTGCGGGTCCTGGGTCAATCAGGCTTCAACTCAAAGTTCAGAAGGTAGACAGCAGCAGTGGTCGGCCTCCAACACAACTAGTAAATTATTCATGATCATGAGGCCATCCATCTCCTTAGCTTTCTGTTCCTTGGAATGCAAGCGCATGTATGTAGTAGCGGCTAGGCCTGAGGTGGTCAACGTTTTGGCGCATATTCTACCTCCTCTGAGGATTGCTGGATGTTTTCCTGCTATTATCCCAGTTCTATGACTCCCATTAAAACAAAGCTTCAGCTGATGAATGATGGATGAGGTGGTGGCAAAGGAGAAAGAGCAGGAGGAACAGAGACCATTCACATCAATAGTAGGCCAGTCAACCACACATGTCTTGTAGATTCAATGTATTTGACCCCAGGGCTGTAGGTCTAGTGGGGGAAGAAACAAAAAACATGCGCAGATCTAAGTGTAGATGTGTATATATATATGGGAACAGAAGAAAAATGAACTGGTCACCTTTAGCAGATCTTGTACCAAGGCTTATCAACCAATTCTGGTCTAATGTGGATAGCTGGTCCCACCGGTATGCAGCTTCTATCCGGATTAAAAGGATCTCCCAGCTGGAGTCCGTAAGAGTAAAGTTCGGAGTGTGTATCCGGCTGATGGAGCGCTCCCAGGGTCACAAAGAATGATTATCCAAAAATGGATTTTCTTCTTCAAAAGATTTATTCAAGTTCATAAATAGATAAAACTGATATATAAAACAACGCGTTTCGGCTATTACAATAAAAGATATATAGCCTTCCTCAGGTCTAATGTAAGAGAGTCAATAGTGGTTGTTATATAGTCACTGCAAAACCTACCTAATGAAATAATTATCCTAATCACATGTAAATTGGTTTTAGTTGGAACACCCAAGTCCCATTCTATAGAGACTCAGCTTTCTCAGAGTTAGGATTTTCCAACATTTCCCTCTGATTGTAAAATAAACACATTGTGTAAAATATGTTGATTGTAAAACAGCTAAACTTGTCATAATAAAATTTTAGTAGAGAAGGTATTATACTTTCTCCTTCCCTTTCTTTCCTTTCCCTTTCTTTCCCTTTAAAAAGGGAAAATAAATGCATTGGTAGAAAGATCTATTCATAAACCCAAATATAAGAAGAGTTTCATTCAATAGGTATATTAATAAAAGGATCTATTCATAAAGCCAGATATAAGGGGAGTTTCATTCACATTAATATGTATGCTAGAGGTAGTAGAATGGAAGGCAAAAAAAAAAAACGCATAAAAAAAACGCGTAAAAAAAAAACTACCAATGCATTTATTTTCCCCTTTTAAAGGGAAAGAAAGGGAAAGGGAAATGAAAGAAAGGGAAGGAGAAAGTATAATACCTACTAAAATTTTATTATGACAAGTTTAGCTGTTTTACAATCAACATATTTTACACAATGTGTTTATTTTACAATCAGAGGGAAATGTTGGAAAATCCTAACTCTGAGAAAGCTGAGTCTCTATAGAATGGGACTTGGGTGTTCCAACTAAAACCAATTTACATGTGATTATGATAATTATTTCATTAGGTAGGTTTTGCAGTGAATATATAACCACCACTATTGACTCTCTTACATTAGACCTGAGGAAGGCTATATATATTTTATTGTAATAGCCGAAACGCGTTGTTTTATATATCAGTTTTATCTATTTATGAACTTGAATAAATCTTTTGAAGAAGAAAATCCTTTTTAGGATAATCATTCCTTGTGACCCTGGGAGCGCTCCATCAGGCAGATACACACCCCGAACTACACATGTCTTGTAGGATATGTTTCTGTACCAAAAGGAGTGGTTCGGCTACACAGTTATAGGGCATACAGTGAGTGCAATGCCTACCAAAAATTTCGAGGCACTCCAATGCCCCTTGGAAGTGACATGGAGGTCAGAGGGCCTTAACTAAACCGTTTTTTCCATTTATAGTAACTGGGTCTCCTGTGCACTGTTGGCCTAAGCAGAGAATGGAAGGCTTTCGAAAAATTATGAGGAACTGCAATGCCCCTTGAAACAGACGTGGATTACAGCGTACTAAAAACCTTCTACCCATTATTGGGGAGTGGGTCTCCCTTAGTGTTCGGCTATGCATTGAAAAGCAAAAGCTGACTAAAATTAGCAGGAAATGCAATGCCCGTTGGAAGAGTCGTGGAGGTTAAAGGTAATTAAAAACAACATTTCAATGCCCCTTGGAAGAGCTGTGGAGGTCATAGTAGCTTAACAAGACGGTTTTAACGCCCCTTAGAAGAGACGTGGAGGTCTCAGTGGAATAAAAAGACAATATCACTGCTACTAGGAAAAGTGGTGGAGGTCCCAGTGGAATAAAAAAACAATATCAATGCCCCTTGGAAGAGTGGCAGAGGTTACAGTGGAATAAAAAGACAATATCAATGCCCCTTGGAAGAGTGGTGGAGGTCGCAGTGGAATAAAAAGACAATGTCAATGCTCCTTGGAAGAGTGGTGGAGGTCCCAGTGGAATAAAAAGACAATATCAATGATACTTGGAAGAGACGTGGAAGTCACAGTAGCTTAACAAGACGATTTTAATGCCCCTTGGAAGACACGTGGAGTTCAGAGTGGTTTAACAAGATAGTTTTAATGCCCCTAGGAAGAGACGTGGAGGTCACAGTGGAATAAAACGAGAATATCAATGCCCCTTGGAAGAGACGTGGAGGTCACAGTAGCTTAACAAGACGATTTTAATGCCCCTTACAAGAGCCATGCAGTACAGCATATTAAAAACATTATTCCCATTATTGGGGAGTGGGTCTCCCATAGTCCTTGCCTATGCCTTCCAAGCAAAAGCTGCCAAAAATTAGGACGGAGGAACTTGCAATGCCCCTTACAAGAGCCATGCAAATCAGCATATTAAAAACATTATTCCCATTATTGGGGAGTGGGACTCCCATAGTCTTTGCCTATGCCTTCCAAGCAAAAGCTGCCAAAAATTAGGACAGAGGAACTTGCAATGTCCCTTACAAGAGCCATGCAGCACAGCATATTAAAAACATTATTCCCATTATTGGGGAGTGGGTCTCCCATAGTCTTTGCCTATGCCTTCCAAGCAAAAGCTGCCAAAAATTAGGATGGAGGAACATGCAATGCTGGCAACACGGACCATGGTCACCCTGGTGGTATAGTGGTGGTGGTGGCTGAGGATAAGGAGAAGAGCAAAAAACAGCCGAAATGAGGAAGCGTATACCCATGTGTGGGTGTGAAGCGGTGCATGGGAATACACTTCCCAAAATAACACAGTGGATTTGACTTTATGTTACTCTGCTGTCATTTGGTGGTGATGAGAAGTCTGCCCCAATCCAGCCCTTGTTCATTTTGATATGGGTCAGCTTGTCAGCATTGTCAGTTGACAGGCGAGTGCACTTATCAGTTATAATTCCCCCAGCGGCACTAAAAACAAGCTCTGATAACACGCTAGCAGCAGGGCAGGCCAGGACCTCCAAGGCGTACAGAACGAGTTCATTCCAAGTGTCCAGCTTGGATACCCAATAATTAAAAGGCACAGAGGAATCACGGAGGATGCTGGTGCGGTCGGCAAGGTACTCCCTCACCAGGTATCCCATGCCTCAGGGCCTGTAAGCTGGGCGGGTCTCAGAAAACTGTCCCAGAACGTTAATAGTGTTCCCCTGCCTCTGCTGTATTGGAGTTGCGTCTCTCTCACCTGTACGTCTTGGTTGGGCAACGAACTGTGACCTTTGCCATTAGAGTGTTCAGATGGGAATTTTTTTAACAGTTCTGCACCAAGGGCCTTTTGGGACTGCCCCATTTTTGTAGACCTCTCCACCTCAGGAATAAGAGAGTGAAAGTACTCCTTGTAGTGGGGGTCTAAAAGTGTCACCAACCAGTAATGACTGTCACCCAACATTTTGACAACGCGAGGGTCACGGTTAAGGCAGCTTAACATAAAGTCAGACATGTGTGCCAGACTGGTAACGGGAAAGACTTCCGTGTCCTCACCAAGATGACGATTGACCATGCTCTCCTCCTCCTCCTCCTCCCCCCTGTCCTCAGGCCACACCCGCTGAACCGATGGAATGACAGTTGTACAGGTACTACCGTCTACAGCGCATGATACCAGCTCCTGTTCTTCCTCCTCCTCCTCCTCTCCCTCATTGTCCCCCGATGCACGTTGGGATGAGATGAGGCTGGGCTGTGTGTAATCGCCCGCTATAGCTTCTTGATCCATCTGATCATACTCTGGCTGCAATGCCTCCTCTTTAATTCTCTGCAGAGAGCGTTGCAAAAGACAGACAAGTGGGATGCTGACGCTAATGATGGCGTCATCACCACTCACCTCTTGGTGAACTCCTCAAAGTTTGTCAGGATGGTACATATGTCAGACATACAGGTCCACTCCTGAGGTTTTATGTGTGAAGTCTGAACTGAATACCGACGGCCTTGTTGATGCTGGTACTCCACAGCTGCTCTCTTCTGCTCACAAATCCTTTGCAATATGTGGAGGGTAGAGTTCCAACGTGTGGGGACATCACACACCAGTCGGTGTGCCGGAAGCTGCAAACGCAGCTGCAACACAGCAAGGGCGGCGGAAGCTGTAGCTGACTTCCGAAAATGAGCTGACAGGCGGCGTACTTTGACGAGCAGATCTGGCTACTCGGGGTACGATTTAAGAATCCGCTGAACCACAAGGTTAAGCACATGAGCCAGGCATGGTACATGTGTGATCTCGCCTCAGAGCAGCCACCAGGTTACGGCCATTGTTACACACGACCATGCCTGGATGTAGGTTCAGCGGTCTCAGCCACAGATCTGCCTGCTCTTTCACAGCTGTGCACAACTCACAAGCAATGTGAGGTTTATCACCTAAGCTTATGAGTTTCAGCACAGACTGTTGCCGCTTGGCTGAGGCAGTACTGCAGTGCTTCCAGCTTGTAACTGATGTGGTGATAGCTGAGATGGAGGCTGAACATGAGGAGGAGGAGGAGGATGATGCGCAGGAGCTGTACACTGTGGGGGCAACTCTGACTGATATAGGGCCCGCAATCCTTGGTGTGGGGAGGATGTGTTCTGTCCCAAGGTCCGACTGGGTCCCGGCTTCCACTATGTTTACCCTGTGTGCCGTCAGGGAGATGTACCATCCCTGCCCACAAGCACTTGTCCACGTGTCCGTTGTCAGGTGGACTCTCCCAGTAGCTGCGTTGCTGAGGGCACGCAAGATGTTTTGGGACATGTGCTTGTGTAGTGCGGGGATAGCACACCGGGCAAAATAGTGTCGGCTGGGGACCGAGTACCGAGGGACGGCCACCGCCATAAGGTTGCGGAAGGATTCCGTCTCCACCAGCCTAAAAGGCAGCATTTCCAACGCAAGCAGTCGTGAAATGTGCAAATTTAGGACTGTGGCCTGTGGGGCGTTGGCTGCGAATTTGTGCTTTTGTTCAAAGGTCTGGGATATGGACAATTGAACGCTGCGGTGGGACGTGGACGTTGATGCTGTTTCTTGAGAAACTGCCATAACAAGTGAAGACTGAGAGGAGGGGGCATCTTTGCATGCAGTATGGACAGGGGATTGCCTTACACACACAACAGGGGGTTCTCTTACACGCACAACAGCGGAAGAAGCAGTGGTGACACGCGCTGACACTGGTCATGGACCCTGGGGTTCGCCCCACAAAGTCGGATGCTTTGCTGACAGGTGCCTGATCATGCTGGTGGTGGTCAGGCTGGAAGTTTTGTCACCCCTGCTGATGCTGGCCTGGCAGGTGGTACAAATGGCCTTTTTGGGGTTATTAGCAGAGTCTTTAAAAAAATTCCAGACTCTGGAAGACCTACGGGTTTTACTGGCAACGTCCCTCGTGTTGGTGTTACGGGGAACAGTTGACCGCCTTCTGTCTGCGGCCACCACACTGCTTCTTCCTGTCTGTTGGGGTTCTCTGCCTCCCTCCCCCTGTGTGCTGCTGGCGTCCTGCCATGTT
This sequence comes from Phyllobates terribilis, assembly GCF_046119375.1. Lineage (NCBI taxonomy): Eukaryota > Metazoa > Chordata > Amphibia > Anura > Dendrobatidae > Phyllobates > Phyllobates terribilis. Next base: position 293,001,297 of record NW_027362761.1, read on the forward strand.
GGGTCAGTTGCTAGATCATCCACCACCTCCTCCTTTTCCACTTCCGCACCACGGTCCTCCTCCTCACTTCGTGGCAATTGTGTCTCGTCATCATACACCTTTTGTGACAAATTGCCAAAGTCGCCTTCCTGTGGCCGTGGCTGTTCAAATATTTGGCCATCGCTACATGGGATCTCCTCTTCCACCACTTCAAGCGGAGCAGGCAAGGGGCCCAAATATGGAAATGGACCAGTGAACAGCTCTTCAGAGTGTCCAACTGTGGGATCAGTTGCTGTCTGATGACGCTCGGCATGGTGGGAGGAAGGAGCATCAGGGTGAGGAGGAGTATGCGGTCGAGACTCATGGCTACTAAGACTTGACCGTGTGGTGGTGGTGCCCAGGTGACTGGAAGTATTATCTGCTATACAATTAATAACCTGTTCACACTGATCAGTTCGCAATAGTGCTGTTGTTGTGTGCTTCCCTAGTAATTCGGTCAAGAACTGGGAGCGAGAAGATGTGGCTGTTGGTTGTGGCACATTTTCACATTGGCCACGGCCCCGTCCTCTGCACGCACGATCACCAGAACGTCCAGTTCCACGTCCCTTGCCACGCGCCTTGCCCATTGTAAATTAAGTAAAATAGCTTACACTCGCACTATCAATGACAAAAGGGTAATAAAAAGGAGATTAGAACCGTGGAAGAGGAAATCCACAGTTCTAGTTCTCTAGTACACTTTTTTTTATGGCAAAAAATGCCAAAAGCAGGATAATACAGAGATTTGACCCGTGGTACTGCAAAACCACAGTTATAGCTATGTGGCGTACACCAGAATCTTTCAAACAGATATATTTGTTTCTGAACAGTCAGGGAGACACTATTACAGTTTTTTTTACCGCAAAAAATGCCAAAAGTAGGATAATACAGAGATTTGACCCGTGGAACTGCAAAACCACAGTTCTATTTTTCGGGCCTACACCAGAATCTTTTAAACAGATATATTTGCGTCTGAACAGTCAGCGAGACACTCAAACTGTTTTTTTTTTGGTAAAAAAAGGCAAAAAGGTGGATTACACCCAGATTTGAACCGTGGAAGAGGAAAACCACAGTTCTAGTTCTCTGGCCTACACCAGAATCCTTTAAACAGATATATTTGTGTCTGATCAGTCAGCGAGACACTCAAACTGTTTTTTTTTATGTAAAAAAGGCAAAAAGGTGGATTACACCCAGATTTGAACCGTGGAAGAGGAAAACCACAGTTTTAATTTCCTGGCATATGCCAGACTTTTTTAAACAGATATATTTGTGTCTGAACAGTCAGCGAGACACTCAAACTGTTTTTTTTTTATGGAAAAAAGGCAAAAAAGTGGATAATACAGAGATTTGAACTGTGGAACTGCAAAACCACAGTTCTAGTTATCTGGCCGAAGCCAGACTCTTTTAAACAGATATATTTGTGTCTGAACACTCACAGACACACTCAATTTTTCTTTTTTGGGGGGGGGGGATACCAAAAGGTTAATATGACTGGTATTTGTACAGTCTGACTGAGGAAAAAAAAAAGAGGATTTAGATGAAAAAAAAAGGATTTTTCCTGGCCTCTGAGACCTGGGGCTAAGTCTAGCAATTTCAGCAACAGCAGCACACAGGACTGTAATGCAGTGTTTGTTGGTATAACCACTGCGTCTCCTTAACATCCTGCCTGCCTGATATCTGGGATGGATATTAGTCCTCAGAAGGACTGTTCGTTTGATTTTGCAGGCTTTAGAGACCCTATACTACCTTTTTCGCAGTATAAATCTCTCCCTAGCTCAGCAGCACTCTCCCTACACTGTCTGATCCGGAGCGACTGTGTCCAAGATGGCGGCGCCCGGTTTTAAATACTCGAGGTGACGCTGTGCGGCCAGTCAATCACTGTAATTCCCACAACCAACATGGCTGCGGCATTACAGTGACTGGCTGGCAATTCCTGCATGTTCATTGGCTCTGTAAAGAGCGCCAAACATGCAGGGCAGAGAACCGAGCTCCCGCCCGAGTAACCCGAAAGTGCTCGGTGCTCGCCGAACATCCCGAATAGTGAGATGCTCGGGCAAGTACCGAGCAGTGTCGAGCATGCTCACTCAACACTATAGGCTATGCATTTTTAAAAGGGGTTACATATTCTCTCTAAAGTACATTTAAATAGGTAATTCAACCACTCTTTATTTACTATGTAATAATAGTTCACTCACAAAATTATTATTATTATTATTATTTATTATTATAGCGCCATTTATTCCATGGCGCTTTACATGTGAAAAAGGGGGTATAATACAAGAACAATTTCAATAATCTTGAACACAATGTGACAGCGACTGGTACAGGCGGAGCGAGGACCCTGCCCGCGAGGGCTCACAATCTACGAGGGATGGGTGAGGATACAGTAGGTGAGGGTAGAGCTGGTCGTGCAGCGGTATGGTGGAGCGGTGGTTACTGCAGGTTGTAGGCTTGTCGGAAGAGGTGGGTCTTCAGGTTCCTTTTTGAAGGTTTCCACGGTAGGCGAGAGTCTGATACGTTGGGGTAGAGAGTTCCAGAGTAGGGCGGAAGCACGGGAGAAATCTTGTATACGGTTGTGGGAGGAGGAGATAAGAGGGGAGTAGAGCAGGAGATCTTGTGAGGATCGGAGGTTGCGTGCAGGTATGTAACGGGAGACTAGGTCGGAGATATATGGAGGAGACAGGTTGTGAATGGCTTTGTATGTCATGGTTAGGGTTTTGAACTGGAGTCTCTGGGCAATGGGGAGCCAGTGAAGAGATTGACAGAGAGGAGAGGCCGGGGAATAACAAAATGAAGTAACATTTAATTACTCATAATAAATAATCTGGCTTAATGTTTACTCTTATTTTCAGCTCTCAGCCTAAAGTCTTCATTTTTTACTCAACTTTTTAAGTCTGTCTTTGAAATATTTGGCATTCCCAGAGGTCTTCACCCCAAATGACACCTCTCTTACATGATTCACCACATTTTCTTTTACTTTTGTTGTCCAGACAGATATCCAAAAAAAATAATGCTTCTGCTTTGCCATCTGGGAATCATCAGTTCTACACTAGGAGTAAGAAGCCTGAATACATCAGTCTTTCTAAACAAAGCAATACCTGAAGAAATCTTCAATAAACAGCGATGGGGTCACTGGGGTAATCTAGTGTTGTTACCTATGACAATCAAACAGCTATAGGAAAAGCTATTCTAGCGATACATCCAAACTTGACTAACAAAATTAATTCCATGTGTCATCAACATAAAATACAAACATAAAATATTCATGTAAAATATCAATGTATCAGTATATATTTGTATATTTTTAGATATTATTCAAAAATATAAAATTCATAACAAAAAAAACAGTATATGATACCTATTTTTAAGTCTGGGAGGGATGAAACCCACACAAACATGGGCAGAACATACAAACTCCTTACAGATGTTGTCCTTGAAGGGATTTGAACCCAGGACCCCAGCGCTGCAAGACTGCAGTGCGAACCACTGAGCCAACGTGCTGACCTACTTGAACTTTATTCCCCCTGGAAGCATTCCAGCTTCAGTTACAGGGGTGGTAAGGTTCAGTCACAGCTTTGTGTGTCTGTGTATAGAGATCGACAGCTCTAGCCCCCCGAACAGGCACCATCCACATGACTGAAACCGGAACGCTACCGGGAGGAATTAAGTTCATTTCCCCCCAGCAGCAAGGGTCTAAGTGCCAGCACAGGGCAGGATCAGAACGCTAATAACCTATAGATTAACCAATCAACAAATACCAGGGCAATGGCAGAGACTCAGTGCTGGACCCGGGAATGGTGAGGAAACCACAGTTTGTTTGTTTGTTTTAAAAAAAAAAAAAACTGAATTGGGGGACAGGATTTTTTTGAAAACCCATTCAAATATTTGTATTTATAACTTCTCTTACATTGATTTTTATTGGTTAGTCGTTTGATTATTTCAGTGTTACTGAATTCTCCTCGGATTTTACAAAAAATCATATTCTCCAGGCAAACATTTAAAAAAAATACTAATGATAATACCTCACTGCTGACCATTCTCACTGCCCATGCAGCCTGCCATCCAGTCTTTCATGTCTCCTATGTTTATTTTGCTCTGGAGTCTGAAAAGCCCCCAGAGAATAAAAGAAAAATTCAATTTGCAACAAATAACTTCAAATTTTCTTATAAAATTCATGCAATTTGGCAAATTCAAATCTTGAGAGATTTGATCATTTCTATTTGTCATGTTTGTATGTTATTTGCAGCAATATACTATTTTGTTTTTCTTTGTTTACTTTTTTTTCTTCAGGTAAGCACAGGTTGCTGTGCACTTGTGTCCTTAGCTGTTACCATATTGGTGGTACATTTCTAGATTTCTGCAACAAATTTGAAGTATGCTTTTGTATGTAATATTGATTTTATTTTTTATTTGCAAATTAATTTAATGTAATATTTAATATGACTGCATGATGTCTTGTTTAAATCAGTGTTCTTTGTATCAATAAGTATAATGTTTAATTCCTAGGTGGCCTGTTCAGCCATCTGACAATCTGAAATTTATGTAGAAATGGAAGAACATAAATTTTGCACTTGATCAGAATTATAATTAAGGTTTTATTCAATTTGTTCACATCTGTTATAATGAGGAAGAGTAAGTTATTTGTTTCCTAATTGCACACCAGTTGGTATATTTGCAATGTTTAGGTGCACATTCACACTGTGACCATTAATAGTCAAAACCCAATATAAAAGCAATGCTGAAATACCCTGCGCTAAATAAATAAATTAACAAATAGTAATATTACATGTAAATAACATAGGGGACTTAGTTTACACTATTTTAATTAAAAAAATCGTAAGAGCCATCCCACCATGACAAGGTGGACCCAATCAAGATGAATGCTAACTCTTAGTTCATATAGCTATGTGTCAGAAGACCTCAAAATAGACAGGGGCAAAGCAGGACACAGACCTGACTGTTTCACATCTGCCTGTGTAAAGCTATATAAACAAGATGCACAGCCCAAAAAGGAGCGGTCAAGCCCCTATATGTACAAAGAACTAAAGCAAAGCTGCATAATGGGCCGCCACACCTGTTAGGTGCACATTCACACTGTGGCCATTAACAGACAAAGCCTAGAACAAAAACAAAATGAGCAAATATAGTATAACCATAAAGATGCCCTCACACTATATAGATAGGGTCCCTTCAAATAGATAGAACACATCCCCTATAGAGCACTAAGAAGGCATATATGACCCATAAATTTAATACACATATAAATTTTATTAGACAGAAGTTAAAATAATTCAATCTATACACACATATATCAAGACACAATACAGACAAAAACAGACCCAGCAGATTCAGCCTTAGATGTGATAGTTACTAAAATTACTACATTAAATATAAATGCTAAGATGAGGCCATACCAGTCCTCATTAGGAGTAATTTTATTCAAAATGGTATACCAAAATAATCTCCCTCCTGCCAGTTTCAGCAAAGGAGGTGTCAAGAGTAACTGACATTACCCAGGTCACTTGGTACTGACACTATAACCTCCAACACTGGTGTTGCCAGCTGGGGGTTGTTCATATATACACACTCAACGAGTGTTTCAATAGTCAGACCTCCAAATGCGATGTGTAACTTAGACTGTCACAACTGAATAAGCATACCAGATGGTTAATAGTACCCTACACCATATCATTAGTAATTTTCCTATAGGCACTAGTGATGGGCGAGCACTAAAATGCTCGGGTGCTCGATACTCGGGTCGAGCACATTGGAATACTCGGGTGCTCTACCCGAGCAACGAGCCCAATGTAAGTCTATGGGAAACTAGAGCATTTTTCAGATGGCTCCCCCGGCGGTCTGCAGAGGGCCCAAAAATTGCCCAAATCAATGGGAACGGTGCTCAAATGACATGGGGACAGCATAGGGAAGACCCCTGGAAGCATTTCTGACTCCCAGGCCACATCTGTCAACAACGTTGTCAGAGGTATTACGCCACTTTTACAGACTCACAATTAAACATACAAAAATGAAACCAAAATGGATTTTCCTGGGAAATATGTTAAGGAACATCCTTTCCAGGGTAATGACTTGTATATAAAGCAAAATAAATAACCAAAAACAAAAATGCTCCTCCACACCTTGGGCTATGTTCACACGAAGCGTTTTTGATGCGTTTTTTCACTTTTGCATTGCTTTCAACCGTGACAAATGCATTCACCAGGAAATGTCATTTTAACATTTTACAACCTTATCTGGCCATGTGGTGTGTGAGATATCATCAGACACATTGTGTTTCATTTATGAAGGAGGGACTCTGAAAGTAAAAAAGCCTATTTTTATAGGGCCATCAGGCGACCTTTACTATTCTTAAAGGGCCAGCAGTCGGCCCTCACTATTCATAGAGAGTTATCAGCCGTCTATGTCTTATTGTTCCCATTACTAAAGAGTGGGTCTCCTATACTGTTAGTATGCAGTGAGTGGCAGGGCTGCCAAAAATTTGAACGCACCCCAATGCCACTTTGAAAATTTGGATGCACCCCAATACCCCTTTGAAGAGACTTAGAGGAGGGCCTCCTGAAAACAATGTTCCCATTATTAGGAAGTGGGTCTCCCATTGTGTTTGCCTATGCAGTGAATGCAAGGGTTGCCAAAAATTTGGAGGCACTCCAATGCCCCTTAGAAGAGGCGTGTAGGTCAGAGGGCCTCCTGAAAACAATGTTCCCATTATTAGGAAGTGGGTCTCCCATTGTGTTTGGCTATGCAGTGAATGCAAGTGCTGCCAAAAATTGGGAGGCACTCCAATGCCCCTTGGAAGAGACGTGGAGGAGGGCCTCATAAAAAAATGTTCCCATTAGAAAGGAGCGGGTTTCCTATGCTTGTAATGCCCATGCACTAAGTGCATGGGCTGACAAACATTTACCCCTGCGGGGTATACATGAACATACTGTATAAAAAATTATAAACACACTTTAAAAAAATGATGTGGGTGTTGCATCACGGACCACGGTCACCCTGGTGATATGGTGGTGGAGGATGAGGAGATGGAGGACAAGAGCAAATAGCCAAAATCAGGAAGCGTATACCCATGTGTGGGTGTGAAGAGGTGCATGGGAATACACCTCCCAAAAAAGTACACTAGATTTGAGTTTGTTACACTGCTATCATTCTGTGGTGTTGAGAAGTCTGGCCCAATCCAGCCCTTGTTCATTTTTATAAGAGTCAGCCGGTCAGCATTTTCAGTTGACAGGAGGATGCGCTTATCAGTTATAATTCCAACAGTGGCACTAAAAACCCGCTCTGAGAAAACGCTGGTGGCAGGGCAGGCCAGGACCTCCAAGGCATAGAGAGCCAGTTGATTCCATGTATCCAGCTTGGATACCCATTAATTATAAGGCACAGAGGAATCACGGAGGACGTTGGTGCGGTTGGCAAGGTACTCCTTCAGCATCTTCCCAAACTTTGCACTCCTTGTGACAGTACCCCACGCCTCAGGGCTTGTACGATGGGAGGGGCTGAGAAAATTCTCCCAGAACTTTGACAGTGTTCCCCTGCCTCTGCTGGATTGGAGTTGTGTCTCTCTCGCCTGTACTCCTTGGTTGTCCAACGAACTGTGACCTCTGCCGCCAGCATTTTCAGATGGGAATTTTTTTAATAGTTCCGCAACAAGGGTCTTCTGGTACAGCCCCATTTTTGTAGACCTGTCCGCCTCAGGAATAAGATATATAAATTTCTCCTTGTAGCGTGGGTCTAGAAGTGTCAACAACCAGTAATGACTGTCACCCAAAATTTTGAGAACGCGAGGGTCATGGAAAAGGCAGCGTAACATAAACTCAGCCTTCCGTGTCCTCAACAAGAGGATGACTGACCATGCTCTCCTCCTCCTCCTGCTAACCTCTGTCCTCTGGCTATCCACACTGAACAGGCAGTATGAAAGCTGTGCAGGTAGTACCATCTATAGCTATGTAGTGCATGAAACTAGCTCCTGTACTTCCTCCTCTTCCTCCTCTTCCTCATTGTCACCAAATCCACGTTGGGATGAGATGAGGCTGCACTGTGTGTAATCACCCTGTATGGTTCCTTGCTCCATCTCATCATGCTCCACCTGCAATTCATCATCTTTGATTGTTAGCAGAGAGCATTTCAGAAGACAGAGAAGCGGGATGGTGATGCCAATTATGGTGTCATCGCCACTCACCATCTTGGTGGAGTCTTCAAAGATTTGGAGGATGGTACATATGTCTGACAACCATGTCCACTCCTGAGGTCTTATATGTGGAGTCTGAACAAAATACCAAAGGCCTTGTTGATGCTGGTACTCAACAACTGCCCTCTTCTGCTCACAAATCCTTCCCAACATCTGCAGTGTAGAGTTCCAATGCGTGGGGACATCACACACCAGTCTGTGAACCGGAAGCTGCAAATGCTGCTGAAAAACGGCAAGGGAGGCGGAAGCTGTAGGTGAACTTCTAAAATGGGCACACAGACGGCGTACTTTAACAAGCAGATCTGGCAGCTCCGGGTGGGATTTGTGAAACCGCTGAACCACGAGGTTAAGCACATGAGCCAGGCATGGTACGTGTGTGAGCTCGCCTCGCCTCAGAGCCGCCACCAGGTTCTGGCCATTGTCACACACGACCATGTCTGGCTGTAGGTTCAGCGGTGTGAGCCACAGATCTGCCTGCTCTTTCAGAGCTGTCCCCAACTCTTCAGCATTGTGCGATTTGTCACCTAAGCATATTAACTTCAGCACAGCATGTTGCCGCTTGGCCGAGGCAGTGCTGCAGTGCTTCCAGCTTATGACTGATGTGGTCATTTCGGAGATGGAGGCTGAAGAGAAGGAGGCTGAGGAGGATGAGGTGCAGGATCTGTAGACTGTGGGGGCAACCCTGATTGATCTAGGGCCCACAATCCTTGGCGTCGGGAGGACGTGTTCCGTCCCAAGGTCTGACTCGGTCCCGGTTTTCACTATGTTAACCCAGTGTGCTGTCAGCAAGATGTACCGTCCCTGCCCACAATCACTTGTCCACGTGTATGTGGTTAGGTGGACTTTCCCGAAAACTACGTTGTTGAGGGCACGGCTAATGTTTTGGGACACGTGCTTGTGTAATGCGGGGACGGCATACCAGGTGAAATAGTGGTGGCTGGGGACCGAGTACTGAGGGACTGTTGCCGCCATCAGGTTGTGGAATGCTTCCGCCTCCATTAGCCTAAAAGGTAACATTTCAAGCGCAAGCAGTCGTGAAATATGGGAATTTAGTAGTGTGGCCTGTGGGGCGTTGGCTGCGTATTTGGACTTGCGTTCCAAGGACTGGGGTATGGACAACTGAACGCTGCGCTGGGACAAGGACATGGACGTGCTTCCTGATGCTGCTACTTGAGAGTGTGCAATGACAGGAGCAGGGCAGGGGGCATCTTCGCATGCACCATGGACAGGGGATTGGCTTGCATGTACAATAGCGGAACAAGCAATGGTGCCACCCGCAGACACTGTTCCTGGACACTGGAGTTCGGCCCACAAAGTCGGGTGTTTTGCTGCCATGTGCCTGATCATGCTGGTGGTGGTCAGACTGCTAGTTTTGCCACCCCTGCTGATGCTGGTCTGGCAGGTGGTGAAAATAGCCTTTTTGGGGTTATCGGCAGATTCTTTAAAAAACAAACAGACTCAGGAAGACCTAACAGTTGTACTGGCAACTTCCTGTGTTGGTGTTACGGGGAACGGTTCCTGCCTTGTGTCTGCGGCCACCACACTGCTTCTTCCTGCCTGTTGGGGTGCTCTGCCTCCTTCCCCCTTTGTGCTGCTGTCCTCGCTCTGCATGTCCTCCTACCAGGTTGGGTCCATTACTATATCATCCACCACCTCGTCTTCCACTTCCGCACTCTGGTCCTCCTCCTGACTTTCTGGCAATTGTGTCTCATCATCGTCCACCTCTTGTGACACTTTCCCACCGTCGCCTTCGTGTGTCCGTTGCTGCTCAAGTATTTGAACATCGCTACATGCGATCTCGTCTTGCCCCGCTTCAAGTGGACCGGACGAGAGGCCCGAATCTATAAATGGAAAAGTGAACAGCTCTTCAGAGAGTCCAAGTGTGGAATCAGTTGTCTACTGGCACTCAGCATGGTGGGAGGAAGGAGAATCAGGGGGAGGAATATGCGGTCCAGACTCTCGGCTACTGAAACTTGACCATGTGGAAGACAGGGTGGTGGTGGTGGCGGCTAAGTGACTGGTAGCATTATCCGCTTTCCAACCAACAACCTTTTGACACTGCTCTGGGTACAATAGTAGTGTGCTGCGGTCCCCTAGGAATTGGGACAGTAAGGTCGGGAGAGAAGATGTGGGTGTTTGTTGTGGCACAATTTCAGCATGCCCACGGCCCCGGCCTCTGCATGCACCATCACCATCAGGTCCAGGTCTCCATCCCTTGCCATGAGCCTTGCCCATTTTAAATGGAGGACAATATCTTCCACGCTCACTACAAATGGCTGAATTTGGAGCGAAGTTATATGTAATTCGTGTGATGGAGAAACCACAGTTTTAAATACCTGGCCTGTAGGTAACTATTTTGAACAGCAAACTGGTGCCAAAAACTTTGCTCACACACTGAAAAAAAATTAGAATGGAGGCCAAAAATGGCAGTATTTTCAGCGCAATTATATGTGAATGTGATTCGTGTGACGGACAAACCACAGTTTTAAATAGCTGGATTTTTAGCGCTGTAGTATGGAAAGGACCTGGCTGTATTCTGCAGTTCCAACAAGCAAATGGTGCAGAAAAACTGTGTTCTCTGGATTGCTTTTTAAGCAAATAATGAGGATTAAAATAAAAAAAAATCATTCCTGGCCCTGAGACCTGGGCCTTTGTCTAGAAATATCTAACAGCAGCAGAAGGCAGAACTGGAATGGAGCCTCTTGTGCTATATGCACTGCAGTCTGCTATATACACTGCCTGCCTGCCTATATACACTGCCTGCCTGATATCTCTGCAGATGGATTAGTCCTTAGAAGGACTGTTTGTTGAGATGGATATGTGTAATGTACTTGTTTTCTCCCTACACTACCTAATATACAACCAAATCTCTCCCTAGCTCAGCATCGCCTCTCCCTACACTGCCTGATTGCGGAATAGACTGAAGAGCACAGCGGCGCCAGGTCTGATGACGCTGTGTGGCCAGCCAATCACTGTAATGCCACAACCAACATGGCTGCGGCATTACAATGAGTGGCAGGCAATCCCTGCATGTTGATAGGCACTCTAAAGAGTGCCAAACATGCAGGGAGGGGACCCGAGCATCTCGCAAATACTCGTTTTACAGTACCAGCAAAGTCTATGAGATTCCAGAAATCTCATGCACACAGCTTGGTTTTTATTTGATCAGTATTTTGAGCGTTGCATATTTTTTTGCAGAATAGAGCACGTCACTTCTTTCAGCGTTTTTTCAGCTTTTATTCACCCATTGAAAGTAATGGGTGATGAAAAAAACTCTGAAAAAATGCACCAAAAATGCAGGTGTCAGGTTTTTCAGCCTTTTTCAGCAGTTTTTGGCCAAAACCAGAATGACAATTTTTTTTTCACTGAACTTTATGTACATGCATAAAGAGTCAAAAGGACAGTGAAAAAAAGGCACCAAAAATCAAGCCAAAAATCAAGCCAAAAAGCAAGAAATATCCTGAATAAACCTCCTGGCAAGAGATCAGGTTTTGCTGCAGAAAAAAACACTGAAAAAACGCAATGTGTGAACATAGCCTTAATTGATAAAGGTGGGTTTAGAAAATTTGCAGAGAGCTGCAGGAAGTTAGCTGGAAAGATATTTCTTTGTTCCAATATGAGGTATTACATAATTTCTTGTGTTTGTATTTATTTCTGATGTATGCAGAATTGAAATGGAAATACTTTAAAGAGGTTGTGTCATTTTAAAAATTAATTAGCCCATAGCATTTGTGACATATAGCAAACTTTTTCTCAATCTCCTGGTGTCCCATGCTGCCTCTTACCGCTGCTCCAATCTTTGTTGATCAGCTGCAGCCAAGTACTGCTATCAGCGACCCTGCCAATGTAAATGTCACCAGCCACTAAGCCAAGTTTTTGGATGCAGTTTTGCATGGCATGGCATCTCCTTTGCAGTTAATCTACAAAGTATGGAAGAGTGGCATGAGGCATCATTTGCCCTATGGAGGGTGAGGAAAACTCATTTTGTTATTTTATACTTCATCGAGCCTTTGGGCTAGTAATCTTTTAAGTGGGACAACACCTTTAAGATTAAAATGATTATTGGTATGTAAGGAACGCGATAAATTGTCTTTCTATGTAGAGGAGACACCACTTACAGATCATGCAAATTGAATAATGATTTAACATATGAGGACTAAAAAGAAGATAAACCACCATGATTTGAGGCTGTTTTCTTGATATTAATTACCCGTAAGTTAAGAGGACATCTAAAGGAAAAAGAAGAAAGAAATCCAATTATAGTTGGATTTGCAATGTCTTCTTTAAAATGTACAAGATTCTTAGTCCAATTCCTCGGTGACCTAAATGTCCGAGCTTTGATTCAACATTATCTTTGAAACTTTATAGCATTATCCATCAATTAATTTTAAAAACTCACGTTCTTAAGGATGAAACATTTAGTTTACTAGCTATACTAGTAACGGGATCTGTTTTTTCCTAAATAGTCTTATAGTAATAGCAACCAGTGTTTTTCTGTAATTGATGCCATCATGCTTATGTTTTTCTTTCATTTATGTTCTCCATTACATTAATAACATTCAAGGCTATCTTAAGTACACCAACACTTTAATTTTTATGTTGGCTCAATAAAAAATTGCAAATAATTTTCTACTTTTGCTACAATATTTTTGTGTGAGAAGTAAGCATAAGCCAAAGCTAAGCAGTAATGTCTTAATGTTTTAGAGTGCCAGAGTCCCGATTTCAGTTTAATTAAACCCATGGGCCAAAAATTGTTGTATGCTCATAGTCTACATTCAAGTTTACAGAACTTGAACTCCTCTACAGATAACCAGGGAAAATAATTATATTGTACTTTTGTAAAATGCTGATAAGTCTCACTACATTTGGAAATTGCTGCCAATGGTGCCTGTTTTAAATACTAATTTACAGGGAGTGAATACTTGTAAATAGTTGTATAATTATGTACTTATTTTGTATTTAATGTTATGTGCACATGGTGTATATACGAAGCAGAATTTTCATGATGATTTTCCAGATAGAAAAATATATCATTGTACTGTATAAGTCCCCCCTAAAATTGTAAAGTGCTGCCGAATAAGTTGGCTGTATAAAAATAAAAATTATTATTATTATTACTGTGTACAATAAATATAAAAACATAAAAATGTGAGAGTCCTCAGTAGTTGATACCTTTTAATTGCTAACTGAAAAGATGGTAACAAATAGCAAGCTTTCAAGACTACTCAGGTCTCTTCATCAGACGTGATGAAGAGACCAGAGTAGTCTCGAAAGCTTGCAGTTTGTTACCATCTTTTCAGTTCCCCTTTAAAAGCTATTAACCACTGACGACTTTCAAATCTAAATATTTTTCCAGATGGAGAAACCCAATGGGCATTACAGTAGCAGTCTTGTGGATAAAATGTTATTAATCTAAACCCTGAAGACTTCATGGTGCATTTAAGGCTGAAATGTGCAGCAAATTTGCAGCATGTAAAAAGGGTCTTGTGCACACTAATTGTGCAGTAACAGGTTCAAATTCTTATGTATAGCTGTTTTTCTTAACACTTGTGAAATTATTTCCTGTTTGTGTCAAGAAGCGCAAAGAAATTCAATGTTATACAATGGGCATAGCTATGAAAACTGTGTGCCAATTAGAAGAGTTCTTATCTAAAGAGGTGGTTTGTTCTGTGTTCTATTACCTACAGGTTGCACACCTGCAGAGGAAGAGAGTACTGAAGACCGAATAATATCATTTTGCGCCTACAGCTCCTATGCAAATCTATCTGTGTAGTCAGAATATGTCGCTATGTGTTCTCTCCTACCTACTCCTCTTCTGCTATTTGCAGGTTAGTAGAAAGCAAGTAGTCAGAAAAAAGTATAAAACAATGCTCAAAAAAAGTAAAGCTGAAATGAATAATGCACTGCTGCTACAGTTTCTGATATGCTGCATCTACAAAACTGTGTGTATAGAATCAAATTATAACACCTAAAATGGTCTGAAATTTTGGAAAAATACCAACACATTGAGAACACAACAAATCACAACTATCAATGTATTTGCACCTGTTTTAGGTTCACTTTACTACAAAACACTGTCAACATATGTATTAACTACCTGTATTTGAGTAAAAATGTAGAGATCTGTAATTTGCATCATGCAGACTAGTTTGTAAAAGTGGAGTGAAAAGCTGAACATGGTTACTGCAAAATCGGGATTTTGACACAATTATAAAATGTTAATTTTTTAAAAAGTTGCAAATAAAAAAGTTGTAAATGAGAACGAGTTTTATTTCTAATTTCCACACACATGCCATTGTGCAAGTTAATCGAAGTACAATGTGTTGTGACAGACTTATCAAGTAGGGTGCATGCATTTATATATTTATCATGGGATAAAAAAATTAACCTAGTCGACATTAGCTAAAATTGCAACAGTTTACATAAGTGTAGGCTTTGTGTGAATTCATTATTAGACACTCACAGCATATTGTGCAAGTTAGAGTGTACATCATCTGGCCAATGAATTAAAGTACATGAAAAACAACATTGAAAACATCCCTACTCGGACCCACAGCTCTCCCCAGTCCAAAAAAAAATACTATGTGTGAATTCAACCTCAGGTCGGATTAACACATCTGTTTTTCATGGACCAAGAACAAACCATAAAGTACAAACTGGTCACTGGCTTCCCGATCTGAATCAAAAGCCTTATACAGGTGCTTCTCACAAAATTAGAATATCATCTAAAAGTTAATTTATTTCAGTCCTTCAATCCAAAAAGTGAAACTCATATATTATATAGAGTCATTACAAACAGAGTGATCTATTTCAAGTGTTTATTTCTGTTAATGTTGATGATTATGGCTTACAGCCAATGAAAGCACAAAAGTCATTATCTCAGTAAATTAGAATAATTAACAAAAAACACCTGCAAAGGCTTCCTACATGTTTAAAAAGGTCCATTAGCCTGTTTCAGTAGGTTCCACAATCATGGGGAAGACTGCTGACTTGACAGATGTCCAGAAGGCAGTCATTGACACACTCCACAAGGAGGGTAAGCCATAAAAGGTCATTGCTAAAGAAGCTGGCTGTTCACAGAGTGCTGAATTCAAGCATATTAATAGAAAGTTGAATGGAATGAAAAAGTGTGGTAGAGAAAAGTGCACAAGCAACCGGGAAAACCACAGCCTTGAAAGGATTGTTAAGAAAAGGCCATTCAAACATTTTGGGGAGATTCACAAAGAGTGGACTGCTGCTGAAGTCATTGCTTCAAGAGCCACCACACACAGATGTATCCAGGACATGGGCTACAAGTGTCACATTCCTTATGTCAGGCCACTCATGACCAATAGACAATGCCAGAAGCGTCTAACCTGGGCCAAGGCGAAAAAGACCTGGAATGTTGCTGAGTGGTCCAAGGTGTTGTTTTCACATGAAAGTAAATTTTGCATTTCATTTTGGAAATCAAGGTCCCAGAGTCTGGAGGAAGAGTAGAGAGACACACAATCAAAGCTGCTTGAGGTCTAGTGTGAAGCTTTCACAATCAGTGATAGTTTGGAAAGCCATGTTATCTGCTGGTGTAGGTTCACTGTGTTTTATCAAGACCAAAGTCAGCGCAGCCATCTACCAGGAAATTTTAGAGTACATCATGCTTCCCTCTGCCGACAAGCTTTTTGGAGATGGAAATTTCATTCTCCAGCAGGACTTGGCACCTGTCCACACTGCCAAAAGTACCAATACTTGGTTTAAAAACAACAGTATCACTGTGCTTCATTGGCCAGCAAACTAGCCTGACCTTAACCCCTTCGAGAATCTATGGGTTATTGTCAAGAGGAAGATGAGAGACACCAGACCCAACAATGGAGACGAGCTGAAGGCTGCTATCAAAGCAACCTGGGCTTCCATAACACGTCAACAGTGCCACAGGCTGATCTCCTCCATGCCCCGCCGCATTGATGCAGTAATTGATGCAAAAGGAGCCCCGACCAAGTGCTGAGTGCATTTACTGAACATACATTTCAATAGGCCAACATTTCGAATATAATCAACATTAACAGAAATAAACACTTGAAATACACTGTGTTCCAAATTATTATGCAAATAATATTTTCTCAGATTTTCCCAAATTACCTATATGAATTGCAGTCATTGTAATTTTCCAGTCAAATAACTATTAGAGTACAATTGAAAGGTTTTTGTACAAACTGCCTATGATAACAGTATATTTTTTAAAAAATAAAAAACTCAAACTGCACTCAAAATGCATGTTCCAAATTATTATGCACAGCAGAGTTTGCAAACTTTTCATTTTAATAAAGAACAAAAAAATGGTCATTTTTGAAATTATAAGCATTAGCAGGTTATTACAAACTGAAATCAAACAGTTTTCAACTCAAAACTTTATTCTAGGTGATGTTACATTTGCACATAGGACCACTTGTTCGAAAGGAGCTTCTGAACTCTCTCGTCCATTGAATTTGTCAGGTTTTGGATAGTTTCTGCTCTAATTGTTTTGCATGAGGACAGAATACCCTCCAAGAGCTGTTGCTTAGATGTGAACTGCCTCCCGCCATCATAGACACTCCTTTTGATGATGCTCCAGAGGTTCTCAATGGGGTTGAGGTCAGGGGAGCATGGGTGCCACACCATAAGTTTGTCCCCTTTTATGCCCATAGCAGCCAGAGATGCAGATGTGTTATGTGCAGCATGAGACGGGGCATTATCATGCATGAAATGATCGCGATGGTCCAGATGGATGGAGTGGAGGATGGCTGGTTGATGGACACCCCATGCAAACACGGCTACGGCGCTAACAAGGAGGAGGTGGAGTAATGTTTTGGGCTGGAATCATGGGGAGAGAGATTGTCGGCCCTTTAAGGATCCCTGAAGGGGTAAAGATGAACTCCATAATGTATGTTGAGTTTCTCAAACAGCACTTCCTTCCATGGTTCAAGAGGAAGAACCGTGTATTCCGCAGCAAGATCATTTTCATGCATGATAATGCACCGTCTCATGCTGCACATAACACATCTGCATCTCTGGCTGCTATGGGCATAAAAGGGGACAAACTTATGGTGTGGCACCCATGCTCCCCTGACCTCAACCCCATTGAGAACCTCTGGAGCATCATCAAAAGGAGTGTCTATGATGGCGGGAGGCAGTTCACATCTAAGCAACAGCTCTGGGAGCGTATTCTGTCCTCATGCAAAACAATTAAAGCAGAAACCATCCAAAACCTGACAAATTCAATGGACGAGAGAGTTCAGAAGCTCCTTTCGAACAAGGGGTCCTATGTGCAAATGGAACATCACCTAGAATAAAGTTTTGAGTTGAAAACTGTTTGATTTCAGTTTGTAATAACCTGCTAATGCTTATAATTTCAAAAATGACCATTTTTTTGTTCTTTATTAAAATGAAAAGGTTGAAAACTCTGCTGTGTATAATAATTTGCAACATGCATTTTGAGGGCAGTTTGAGTTTTTTATTTTTTAAAAAATATACTGTTATCATAGGCAGTTTGTACAAAAACCTTTCAATTGTACTCTAATAGTTATTTGACTGGAAAATTACAATGACTGCAATTCATATAGGTAATTTGGTAAAATCTGGGAAAATATTATTTGCATAATAATTTGGAACACAGTGTAGATCACTGTTTGTATTGACTCTAGATAATATATGAGTTTCACTTTTTTTATTGAAGAACTGAAATAAATTAACTTTTTATGATATTCTAATTTTGTGAGAGGCATCTGCATATACTGTGAGGCTGTTGAGTTTGGGTCAGGAGACGTGTGACCAGTCCATGCATCACTGTCCATACTTGAATTATGAAGCCTACAGGATCAGATTAGGATCACATTTTCTTTAGGCATTCATGCAACAAAGAAAATAGATGCAGAGCTGGACATACTCCTTAAAATAAATAAAATCATAATAATCATGATATGACAATAATGATAATGATCATAGGACAAGAAGTAATGCATGCAGTCTATATAAAAAGTCTGCACAACCATTTTAAAATGCCAAGTTTTCTCATGCAAAATAAAATCATACCAAGAAGAAGAATTTCAGATATTTTTCCACCTTTAATGTCACCTATAATCTTTACAGTTCAGTTGAAGAACAAATTGAAATCTTTTCAGGTGGAAAAAGAAAAAGAAATGGCTAAAATAATGTGGTTGCATAATTGTACACACCCTTAAACTAATAATTTGTTGAAGTACCCTTTATATTCATAACAGCATTCAGTATGTTAGGTTAGGAGTCTATAAGCATGGCACATCTTGCGTTGCCAATGTGTGCCCATTCTTCCTTGCAGTAGCTCTCAAAAATCTGTCAGATTGCTAGGGCATCTCCTGTGTACAGCGCTCTTTTCATGTCAACCCACAGCTTTTCAATTGGATTCAGGTCTGGGCTTTGGCTGAGCCATACCGAAACTTTGACCTTCTTCTGACAAAGCCATTCTTTTGTTGTTTTAGAGGCTCAAACTACTGCGAGCATGATCAGAGTGTCATTTTACTGTGATCCGATTCTCTTGCATGCGAGAATCAGATCACGTGTGTGGAGAAGAAGGAGAACAGAATTTCTCCATCTTCTCCATTGTTTGAGTCGGTGTATATCGGACTGCACTCAGCATGTGAAAAAAACGCTACTCAGCACTGCTCCATATTATAACATTGGAGCAAGTGCTATACTATGAAACATCGGATAGCACTTGTCCGAGTTATAGCCTGGCTACTTGCCAGTGTGAGTGAACTCTAAAGGTGGAAAAAATTCTAAAATGATTCTTCTTGGCATGATTTTTATACATGACAAAAATACGGCATTTTAACAGAGGTGTATAGACTTTCAATATTGACTGTATAGTTACAGTTCCTCAAACACATCATTAATAGCTGAGGCCATGGTTGTATAAGTTATAGGCATTATATACTTACAGCAGTGGAGAAAGTAATTTAACTTTTCCTTTGGTTAAATTTATGTTCCTTACTGTACTGGATGCTGTGGTGAGTTTCACCACTCATCATACTTGTGAATTAACCTTATCCATTTGTGGTTAATACAAACTGACCACTAAGAGTCCACAAAACATTATTGTTTCATCATATTTCTTGTCTTGCACAAACATGCTTTACTGTGCTGTAAATGGATTTACTACACTGTTTCTCACATATTTTGTTAGGGTTATATAAACATGTTCAGACTGCTGTTCCTCAACCAGCCAACACTTCATATAGAGAATGACTTTTGTTTATTAGTATGTTGCTTCCACTATACGTTTCCATCACAGTATCATTAAAAGTCCTAAATACTGTATGGCTGACGAAGCCGGAAGGTGAAACGCACGTCGAGGCTAGTGCACGGACCCCAGCATATTCTAATTTATTGTACATCATGACACAAGGTAATTCCTATAATATATACTGTCCCTAAGCCTATATTGGGACATACAGATATAGAATCAGGTTGCATATAATCCTTTGTGATGACCTATAAAACTAATCACCAGCAACATCTCAGTATGCTCCATGGCTTTATATGATCATTAGGAAACCTCACTCATATGCATGGGATCCAGTGTGTCTCTGTAACTCTCTCACTGTGATGGACATTTCATTATTTTGTGTATAATGCCATTTCAGTCCTCTCTTTTTTTCATCCCAAACCTTTTATATAATCTATTTCTATGCTGTATATTTACATTGTATTGAATAAAATTTATCATCTTTTCATAAAACTGACCACACAGTTTGCCTGAATTCCTGTCTGTTCTTAATGGAATATAATAATGATAGATCACCAGTTTGGTGATATAGATTTGGGAATTCGTTGTTTTTTGGTTTTTCACTATATTGGGGATTGATCTCACTTTTCTAGTGATATCTTTATAGGTTTATATGGCTTGTTAAAAAGAGTCTTTCCTGAAAAAAATAACACTTAGTCCAAAGCAGTGAGCAGGCACAGTAGCACCTATTCTCTTAGTTCAAAACATCATTTAATAAGTGCCCAAATTTAAAGAGGACTTGTCATAAATATCTATTTTTTTTCCCTTTTAACTTGGTGTAAAGGCTTTTATTCTCCTGAATCTGGCATTCTCTTTCTTTTGTTCCTGCACTGCTCCATTTTGGAGTAAACCATTTGAGTCTATGTAGATTATGAACATCCTGGCAGACAAAGTTAGCAACTAAGAGCATAAAGCCATATTTCAAATTTATAACATACCCAACCACAGTAGCACACCCGATGCGCGTTTCGCTTAAGCCTCGCCCGCGACATATTTGTGTGTTTTGGAACAACACAAAAAAATGTTAAAAAAAGCAAATTGAACATAATTTCACACAAAACCCCCAAAATGGGCTGGACAAAAATGTTGGTAACTTTCCAAAATTGTGAGTAAGCAACTTTGTTTCAATCATGTGATGCTTGTTCAAACTGAACAAATAAATGCATTAGTCATTTGTTGGCATTGCAGCTCAGCTCTCATTTATCTGTACTAAGGATAGTTCATTTCCAGTTGGTACAGGAATTTCGACTACAATTGAATGAGAAAATATTCCCTCATATGTCCACAGCAGTAGAGTAGAACCTATGTCCACAGCAGTAGAGTAGAGCCTCTGTTCACAGCAGTAAAGTAGAGCCTATGTAAGAGCTTCCATCCCAAAAAGAACTTTAATATTTTGAACAAATATTTTAGACCATGAGGTGAGGCCATCTCACTTGCACTGCAAACTAAAATAAAAATTTATTATCCAAAAGGAGTTTTTTTTACTCACAATATATGGTGTCTCAAAGAAAAAGCTGTCACTTTACACATAGCAATCAATCTAAGCACATGTTTCATATTATAAAAGGGGTGTCAGAAACTGATGCTCGATTTTGATTGGATGCTATGATCAGCAAGACTTTTTTTGATACAATACTTATTGTGCAATGGTTTATACTGCATTGCATTTTGACACATTTTGTAATATAATATAATAAACCAAACTTTTCTCACTACAGCAGAGCTTAGTAGTTAAAATTCAATAACCAGGGTATGTGAAATAGTCTGCAAAATGATTAGCATTAATATTTAAATTTGCCTCAGGCATCTGTTACTTTTGAGCAGTTGATAAAATAAAAACTTTAAAAAGCAATCATATTAAAATTAGCTAAGTACATATTTCATATGGGCTCTAAACCAGCAAAACATTTCTAATGTAGCAAGCACACTCCAGTACAAAATGGCAATGTAATTGCAGGCTGACACAAGTGACTTTATTTTAATTATCATCATTGGCACTAATTTCTATATATTTATTTTAATATTTCGCTAATTGGTAAAGTAATGGCAACACTAGACACTGCAATATGTGCAATTTCTTTGAGGTTGAATTAACGCTTGCAGTTATTGGTGCAATTTTGATGCATTTTTTATTTTTACCCTTGCCAACATATAATGTACATGTTCATCAGATGTTGGGTGCAGGTGTATGGAATGAGCCCCGGAGATACAGAACAAGTAACCTGTTGCTGCCATATGGTCTGATTGCTGCATTTTAACAATTTTAATGCTCTTGTCAACTTCTGACATTGGAATTTAAATGGTGAAATTGCATAATTCAGTCATTTCTCATTCCCCACCTCCACAACATGATCGCAATGAGCTAATGGGCTGCCATGGCAGCCATGGGTCTCCTAAAGGTCCACGTCACTGATGAGATAGTGATCCAATTAAACTAAGCTTTTGTTATATATGGGTAGCATGGTGGCTATGTGGTTAGCACTGCAGCCTTGCAGCACTAGGGTCCTGGGTTCAAATCCCACCAAGGACAACATCTGCAAGGAGTTTGTATGTTCTCTTCATGTTGGTGTGGGCTTCCTTCAGGTTCTCCAGTTGGAGGGAAGTTAGATTGTGAGCCCCAATGGGGACAGTCTGATATTGTCTGTGAAGCGCTGTGGAATTAGTGATGTTATATAAGTGAGTAAAATTAATATACTATAGTATAGCACAATTGATCAAATGATTAGAGATACAAGTCTCATAGGAGAATTAAAAATCAAGTAAAAATTCATAAGAGAAAAATTTAATTACATTTCAGAAATTAAAAGTAAAACGTTTAAATCATTTCCATTTTCCAATTCAAAAATAATAAACAATAATATATATATTTCTTATTTTATTTTTTATTATTTGTGAACTGGAAAAATGGTAATGATTATATAATATATATATATATATACATATATACACACATGTTTGGCATCATCATGTTCATAAAGGTCCAATGAAACTGATGAAATGGGCTTTTACTATATACTGTAGTATAGTACAATCAATCAGATGATTGCAGATTTAAGTCCCATAGGGGAACTAACAAATCAAATAAAAATGAATAAAAAGGTTTTATAAACATAAAAAAAAATGAAAATGTAATGTTTAAATAATTGCCATTTTCCCTATTCAAAAGTAAAAATAAATAAATAATAAGTATATATATTTGGGATCATATAACAACATGAACCAATTTTTTTTTACAAAGTTCTGAATTTTTTAAACCACTTAAATATAAAAATACCCATGTAAGTTTGGTATCACAGTAATCTTAATGAACTGAAGAATCATGTCAAGTCATTTTTTATAATGAATGTCGACAAAATAAAATTCAAAAAACAATAGAAGAATTGTGGGTAATTTTACCATTTCATCCCACTTGGAATTTTTTTCCCATTTCAGTACATTATATGGTAAAATGAATGATATTCAAACCTACTGCTCAACCCTCAAATAAAAAACAAACCCTGATTCAACTATGTTGAAACAAAAATAGAAAAGCAATGCCTCTTGGAGGAAGGGGAGAAAAAGCAAAAGTGTAAAAATAAAAAATGGCTCTGGAAGAAATGAGTTAACTACAGGAGTAGATCCAAAAAGAATGCCTCTTCTCTCAATGTATCCATTCCTGTGTTTGGCTCAAAACTGCCAAAAAGCAGCATGTGTAATTCTAAAGTCTAGTCTCTCTGGAATGGCAGAAATCGTTCACAAACAATTATTAAAGGCAATCTGTTAACAGAATGTTGCTGTGTAATCTGACAGCAGCATAAGGTGGGGACAGAGACTCTGATTCCAGCGATGTATCACTTAGTTTACTGTGTTCAGCAGTTGTGATAAAATGACAGTTTTCCCTGCTGCAGATCTAGCGATTTTTTTCATGGACCCATAGACTTTCATTGCCGATTTTGATCCAACACTTGAATCAATATCATACATGTCTTTGTGATTGTGCATGGATCACACAGTCTGCAATCAATCACTGTCATGTGAACAGTTCCCTTGCAGTGAAAACATAGATATGTACTTGTTTGTGAAAAACTGATGTGAGAAGGAGCCTTCAATATACAGTGGAGTGAAAAAGTGTTTGTCCCTTCCTGATTTCTTATTCTTTTGCATGTTTGTCACACTCAAATGTTTCAAATCCCAAAACAAAATTAAATATTAGACATAGATAACACAAGTAAGCAAAAAATGCAGTTTTTAATTGAAGGTCTTTATTATTAAGGGCAAAAGAACTCCAAACCTACAGGACCTTCTGTGAAAAAGTGATTCCCCCCCCCCCGCCTTTCCCTTAAAACATAAATTAACTGTGGTTTATCACATCTTTGGGAAGTTGAATTCAATTTCCCTAGCCAAACACAGGCCTGATTACTGCCACACCTGTTTTCAATCAAGAAATCACTTTAATAGGACCTGCCTGACAAAGTGAAGTAGCCCAAAAGATCCTCAAAAGCTAGACATCATGCTGCAAGCCAAATAAATTCAGGAACAAATGAGAAACAAAGTAATTGAGATCTATCAGTCTGGAAAATTTTATAAAGCCATTTATAAAGCTTTGGGACTAGAGCAAACCATAGTGGAAGCCATTATCCATAAGAAAGAGACTGGGCAAAAAATGGCATGCATGACAGAGTTCCAAGTTGAAAACCACTGCTGAGCAAAAAGAACATAATGGCTCATCTATTTTGCAGGAAAACATCTTGATGATTGCCAAGAATTTTGGGAGAATATTCTGTGGACTGACAAGACTAAAGTTGAACTTTTTGGAAGGGGAATGTCTCATTACATCTGGCGTAGAAATAACACAGCATTTCAGAAAAGCAACATCATACCAACAGTAAAATATGGTGATCGTAGTGTGATAGGTTATGCAGCAGGACAATGATCCAAAACACACCAGCAAGTCCACTTCTGAATGGCTTAAGAAAAACAAAATTAAGACTTTGGAGTGGCCTAGTCAAAGTCCAGATCTTAATCCGATTGAGATGCAGTGGCATGATCTTAAAAAGGCAGTTCATGCTCAAAAACCCTCCAATGTGGCTAAATTACAACAATTTTGTAAAGATAAGTGTGCCAAATTCCTCCACAGCGTTCTAAAAGACTCATTGCCATTTATCACAAACGCTTGTTTGCAGTTGTTGCTGCTAAGGGTGGCCCAACAAGCTATTAGGTTTAAGGGGCAATACCTTTTTCACACAGGGTCCTGTAAGTTTGGATTTTTTTCCCTTAATAATAAAGACCTTCATTTAAAAAATGGATTTTGTTTACTTGTGTTATCTTTGTCTAATATTTAAATTTGTTTGGTGATCTGAAACATTTAAGTGTGACAAACATGCAAAAGAATAAGAAATCATGAAGGGGGCAAACACTTTTTTACACCACTGTAATTGCTATTTCACAAGTCAGTGGTTTCTTTTGTACGCAAAAATAGTTTGAATTTCAACAGTGTTCTTGATCATAGTGTCATCAGAGTTTTGTCAATGTCAGTTTTTACCATCAGAGTTGGGTCAGAGTTTCATCAGTTTTTCTTGGATAAAAAAAAACTTATGGAAGTTTCTCAAGCTTCTTTTATTAAGCAGTCTGTGAATAATAAGCAGCACATGGGTAGAATCCTAGTGCTGTCCAATTTTTTCGTGGATCCATAGACTTGCATTGTTGAGATTGATCTTACACTTGGATCAATATTGGAAAAATCTCCATAATTTTGCGAAGATCATTCTTACTTTCACAAGAAAATATTGGAGCTTGTAACACAGAAGGTAACGGACCTAAGCAGGACTAAGCACAATGGACTAGTGCGGGTCTCGAGTCCAAGGGTTACAGGGCGCCAGTAGTGGAATAAATAGGAAATAGGAAGGGGAACTGAAGAGCAAGTAAGGAGACTTGTTGATCAAGTCGTACTGTTAAAGCTGGATTGTGGCGGAGTAGAGAGAAACAGTGTGCCTCACTAGTAGTGTTGAGCCACCCCCGTAGTGTTCGAGTTCGCTTCGGTTCGTCGAACACCCGTGTGTTCGCCGAACTGTTCGTCGAACTGTTCGTCGAACACCTTCGAACACCGTTAAAACCAATGGCAGGCAAACAAAAACACATAGAAACACATAGAAAACACATTCAAAGGTGTCCAAAAGCTGACAAACTGCTCAGAAGACACAACTAACACATGGAAAAGTGACAAGTACATATAGTCATGCGAAAATAAAAGAGGTGGAGGAGTAAAAGGAGGGGGAGACACAGATATAGGCATGTCATGCCCTTCTAAAATCCAAAAAGTGAGAAGCCGACACGGCCAGTCCGCTCCTGCCCGTGCCACCTCCGTGTCGCCGGGTTTGTGCCAGAGCCGCGGTGAACCCTGATGGCCAGCCCCCCTCTCCCAATACTGGTGCCTGTCCGCTGGTGGGTCGAGCGAGCCCCCCTGTGGTGGAGGCAGCTCTAAGCTTTTTAATTTAAATTGTCTCTATAATTTGAATGAATACACTTTAAATCCATTTACAAGGATCTATTGGAGGGCAAGTCTCATGCCAGCAGCCGCGTAATTCCAGCTCCAGTAGCGTCCACTAAAGCTGCTGCAGTTAAAAAGCTTTTATAAGGATCGAGCTCGGCTGTCCACCGCAAGGCATCCTACTGCCAGTCCCAGCCCCTATGCCTTGGGGTGCCTCCTGATGCTCTTCACTGAGTATCCCATGGTTCCGAAGCATTTCCTTTGAAAAAATTAAGTGTCTAAACTACAGGTGGTGTAGCTTGCTTAACAGCCGGGATAATCCGCTGACTAGCAGACACTGCTACTAGGCACAAAGTATTTCCTGGGCTAGATGCAGTTAAAAATTTGTAATTAGATACTCTCGTTGGATGCTGAGAAAGCATTCCATAGAGTCTCCTGGCACGCCATATATGATTCTCTTAAAAAGCTTGGGGTAGGGGTCTAGGGGACCCTTTTATAGCCAAAATCACGGCCCTGTATCGCAATACGTCACCTAGGCTGAAGATAAATGGAACTGTAGCACCCTGAGGGCTCGGTTGCTACAGACGTATTGCACCTCACCCAGAGGTGTGATATCTCACTCTCAGGTAAGGATGGAGTGTGGATCAGGACCCGACACCTGCATGCATTACACCACATTGCCGTGGGGCAGGGCGACCAATATGCCCCTGAGATGGGCACGACTGTCCCTGTCCCTGGCTGGAGTGGGGGGAGGGAACACTGAGGAAGGGGAACCCTGTAGTGCAGGAGCAGGGAGGAAGCAGTTCCTGGGTGCATTGAGAAGGGAGTATAAAAGGTGGGCACCATCTTAGTTCAGTGCAGAGAAGTCTGAGCAGAAGTGGCAGGGAGCAGGGGCTCTGCATGAGCTCTGCTCCGGAGGCGGGCCTAATAACAGAGGCCCAGGCCTGGAAGAGGGAGAAGGAAGGAAGAGGAGCGGAGAAGGCTCCAGGAACGAGGAATGAAGGGATCCCAGGGGTGCGGACGGGCGAGTCGCCACCGCACGCCCGAATCCACCTGCGTGAAGGGGTCAGGCCAAAGGGGGAGACAGGAAACGACCCTCAGCTAGAAACCGGAGGCTCTGACATTTTATGTGGCGCAGCCCCTCGCTACACCCGCTAGGAAGGCACCACATAGGGTCAGGGAAACTGGCGCCAAGTTTACCAAGAGGAGGCCCGAGGCAGCCGGACAGAAGGGTTGGTAAGAAAGGCCAGACAAAGGACACACAAAGGGGGTCCTGTGAAGTGCTCCAAAGTTATCTGGGAGTTGTCTGAGCCCCTCACCTGGTGAGCACAGTACGACGTGGGCAGCCGTTACCTGCAGACGTGGTCTGGATAATAAGAACTGTGAGTAAAGGCCCTGGACTGCATCACTGACTCCGTGTCGTTACTGCTGCTGCCCTGCACCATCACCCCCATCCTCCGCATACACTGCCCTGAGGCTATACTCCTCCCGTGGGGAGTTATGCTACGCTCTGCTGCACCCACAACACCAGCCTCAGCGGTCTGCCCTGTAGCGGCGGTTCACTCTGACCGCAATCCACGGGTGGCGTAGTCGGACATTTAAACATCAAAACCACATAAATAGTTCCGCCACTGGTTTGACCGCCCTGAGCCACGGAACCGGGTCGCCGCCACGAAGACTACAACCACCAGCATCCACCAAAAAGGGTCCGGCTCCGGGTGTCCCAAGGCCCAGGGGGTGCGTCAGAACATTTTCATCACCTTTCACAATCACCAATGGGACAAGGCAGGGATGTCCTCTGTCCCCTCTCTTATACATCCTAGTGACGGAGCACCTGCTCTCATCAATTCGCCATAACCCCAATATTAGGTGGATTGAGGTGGGAGGCACCGAGTACAAGTGCTCTCTATTTGCTGATGATGTCCTAGTATATATCACTCAATCACATATATCCATCCATGCTGTTATGGCTGAAATAGATCACTTTGTTACATGGTAAAATTTTAAAATCAATGCAGCGAAGTCTGAGGCCCTCGATGTCTCCCTCCCCAAATCCATATAGGATTCCATCCAGTCCAACTTTCCCTTTGCCTGGCCCTCACAGGGTATCAAATACTTTGGAATTCCTATTCATAGAGACCTCTCCCATCTATGTTATCTTAATTTTGGGCCCTTTATTGAACAATTCCATACAGACCACGGTTGGCAAGTTAGAACTGTAAGATTCACTACGTGAACCGCTGGTGTTTTGTGGAAAAGCACATGTACACCGCGTTCCAAATTATTATGCAAAAAGTGTTTAGGAGTGATAAGGGAAGAATTTGTTTGTTTGTCAGTTAAACTCATTGATGGTGATGTGTGTCAGGGCTCTTTATATCACTGTAAGCAATTGCAGACACCTGTGCTAATTAGTTTGGCAGGTGTGTCCAATGAAAGGCAAGACTACTTAAGAAGGCTCTCTCACATTATTAAGCAGCCTACATTTTCTGCCAAAATGGGAAAGAAAAAGGATGTGTCGGCTGCTGAGAAGCAACAAATTGTGGAGTGTTTAGGTCAAGGCATGACTACAATCAACATTGTGCGATGATCAGGATGAAGTGTCTTGGCAATCAAGAAGTATGTAGCTGATTCACAGTACACACGTGTGCGTGCTGATAAGGGCAAATTGAGGACTCTTTCCTACAGGCAATTATGTCAGGTTGAAAGAGCAGCGGCAAAAAAGCCTTGTCATAGCAGCAGACAAGTTTTTGAAGCTGCTTGTGCCTCCAACGTCCCCCGAACAACAAGATGCAGGGTCCTTCAGAGGTTTGCAGCTGTGCATACGCCATCCTGTCGACCTCCTCTATCCACTTCACACAAGCAGAAACGGCTCCAGTGGGCCAAACATTACATGAAGACTGATTTCAAAACTGTTTTGTTCACGGATGAGTGCCGTGCAGCGCTCGATGGTCCAGATGGATGGAGTGGAGGATGGCTGGTTGATGGACACCCCACGCAAACACGGCTACAGCGCCAACAAGGAGGAGGTGGAGTAATGTTTTGGGCTGGAATCATGGGGAGAGAGATTGTCGGCCCCTTTAGGATCCCTGAAGGCGCTAAAGATGAACTCCATAATGTATGTGGATTTTCTCAAACAGCACTTCCTGCCATGGTTCAAGAAGAAGAACCGTGTATTTCACAGCAAGATCATTTTTCTGCATGATAATGCACCATCTCATGCTGCACATAAAACATCTGCATCTCTGGCTGATATGGGCATAAAAGGGGACAAACTTATGGTGTGACCCCCATGCTCCCCTGACCTCTACCCCATTCAGAACCTTTGGAGCATCATTAAAAGAAGTGTCTATGATGGCGGGAGGCAGTTCACATCTAAGCAACAGCTCTGGGAGGGTATTCTGTCCTCATGCAAAACAATTGAAGCAGAAACCATCCAAAACCTGACAAATTCAATGGACGAGAGAGTTCTGAAGCTCCTTTCGAACAAGGGGTCCTATGTGAAAATGTAACATCACCTAGAATAAAGTTTTGAGTTGAAAACTGTTTGATTTCAGTTTCTAACAACCTGCTAATGCTTATAATTTCAAAAATGACCATTTTTTTGGTCTTTATTAAAATGAAAAGGTTGATCGAAAAGTTTGGGGGATCTAAGAGTGTGGCAACCCAGTAGTCATGATTACTTCGAATTCTGACAATATGAGGGTCATGCTGCAGGTAGTGCAGCAAGAAGGCACTTATGTGTCTTGCGCATCTCGAAGCCCCAAAATTATTTTCCGGGCTAGATGCAGCTAAAAATTATTTTTAATTTTAAATCTGGTGGAGCTTATTATAGATGGCCTAATAGGATCAGTGCTGCACACTGCTACAAAGCCCAAATTATTTTCCAGTCAAGATACAGATAAACATGATTAGTAATTTGAAAGCTTAAAACGTTTGGTAGAGTGATTTTAACCAATCATCAAGCTTTTACTCTCCCCAGGATGACACAGGGGTAGAAAAGTCGTTTTGGATCTAATTTGTTCATCTTTATGAACGTGAGTCTGTCTACATTATCAGTGGAGAGCCGCGCGCGCTTATCTGTCAGCACACCACCAGCAGCGCTGAACACACGTTCAGACAGAACGCTGGCTGCGGGGCATGACAAGATCTCCAAGGCGTAAGTGGCTAGCTCCGGCCATTTATCCAGATTGGAAGCCCAAAAAGAGCAAGGGTCCAGTGACACAGTCGTGGCTTCAATGTTTACTTGGAGATACTCCTGTACCATCGTCTCTAGGCGTTGACTATGTGTCAGACTTCTTGTCTCCTGTGGCCTTGCAAAGGATGGGCTAAAAAAGTGGTGAAATGATTCCGCAAAATTGATGTTACCAGCAGATACTGTGGTTCTGTTACGGTTTGAGTGCTGAACACTTGACGGTCCCACGGTTGGCAAGTTGGAACTGTGAGATTCACTACGTGCACCACTGGTATTTTGTGGAAAAGCACATGTAAGATTCTGCAACAGTCTCTGCTGATACTCCTGCATGCGTGCATCCCTTTCTATGGCAGGAATAATTTCTGCAAATTTACTTTTGTACCGGGGATCTAACAGTGTGGCAACCCAGTAGTCAGGATTATTTCTAATTCTCACAATTCGAGGGTCATGTTGCAGGTAGTGCAGCAAGAAGGCACTCATGTGTGTTGCGCATCCAGGAGCACCAAGTCCCTGTTGTGTTGGTGGCGAGGTAACAATCATGCTTCCTTCCTCTGTCCTCTCCCCCCAACCTCGCACAACAGAAATGTGATCAAGGTCTCCCTCATCTGATGAGTCTTCCATCAGTTCGTCCTCCACTTCTTCCTGGGCTCCTGCACCTTCCTCACTAGTTTGGCTGCTACCATGCGCCCTGGTAAAACCATCTCCCCCACCCTCACATGCCTGCCGCCTTGGTGCTGCCGACCTTCTGGACCTTGCAGATGTTAGCCCTTCCGCATACAACTCCTCCTCCTCTACTTCCTCCACCTCCTCTTGTGCCACCACCTGACTCCGAATTCTGTTTAACATGTGCTCCAGCATGTAAATCACCGGAATAGTCATGCTGATAATGGCATCGTCAGCACTAAACATCTTCGTCGCCATTTCAAAACTGTGCAGAAGGGTGCATAGGTCCCTGATCTGAGACCACTCCTCCAGCGTGATTTGCCCCACCTCTGAATCTCGTTGGCCCAGGCTATACGTCAGAACGTATTGCACCAGGGCTTGTCGGTGCTGCCACAGTCGCTGCAACATGTGCAGAGTTGAATTCCACCGGGTAGGCACATCGCATTTTAGCCGGTGAAGTGGCAGGCCCAACGACTTCTGTAGAGATGTAAGTCGCTGAGCTGCGGGATGCGAACGGCGGAAGTGAGCACACAGCGACCGTGCCCTCTGCAGAAGGCCATCTAGTCTGGGATAGTGGGCTAAAATTTGCTGGACAACCAGGTTCAACACGTGAGCCATACAAGGCACGTGTGTGACATTGCCCCGGCGAAGGGCCGCACCCAGGTTTGCAGCATTGTCGCACACGGCCTTCCCTGGTTTCAGGTCCAGTGGAGACAACCATTCATGAAATTGGTTCTCCAGAGCTGACCACAACTCCTCAGCTGTGTGACTCACATTTCCCAGACATTTCAATGTAAAAACCGCCTGATGACGTTGAGCCCTACTGCCAGCATAGTAAGGAGGTGTGCAGGATCCCTTCTGCGCAGTTAGAAAGCTTGTGGCATGACCAGACAGGCTTTGGGTGCAGGTGGAAGACCGAGAGGAGGTTGAGGAGGCAGAAGCAGTGGAGGAACTTTGACATAAAGAGGATTGACGCACAACTCGTGGGGACGGCAAGACTTGGACAGCAGCCCCTTGTCCTGGTGTCACCATAGTTACCCAGTGCCCAGTCAGCGACATGTAACGCCCCTGTCCATGCCTACTCGTCCAAGTGTCTGTGGTGAAATGCACCCTGTCACACACAGAGTTTCTCAAAGAAGCGGTGATGTTGTGTGCGACATGCTGGTGGAGCGCAGGCACACCTTTCTTTGAGAAGTAGTGCCGACTGGGCATCTGGTACTGGGGCACTGCGACGGACATAAGGTCTCGAAAATCCTCTGTGTCCACCAGGCGGAAAGGCAGCATTTCTGTAGCCAAGAGCTTGCAGATGGTGAAATTCAACCTCTTAGCTTTCTCATGGCTAGGAGGAAATGGTCTTTTACTTGTCCACATCTGAGGGACCGAGGGCTGGCTATTGTGCTTAGACGGGGTTGATAAGGGTGTCCCCGGCAAACTGCCGGTCTGTGAGGAAGATGCAGGCGGACATGTTAGGTTGCCTTCATCCAAAGGTGGTGCTATCGATGTCGGACAGCGCTCAACACCAGCTGGTGTTACCACCTCCAAAGAAAATGATGACCTGCCAATCACGCTGGCTGTTGCGGGTAAAGAGGTGGCAGGTCTGCGCCCCAAAACAGGTGTGACTGCTGTCCCACCAGTCACAGAGGATGAAGAGGCCGCGGATGCACAAGATATGGCAGACGGTGGTTGGCCCGGCCGGCTAGGCCGCATTGTAGCACACTGAGCTTCCCACTGCAACTTATGCTTCATGTCCATGTGCCGGTTCATGCATGAAGTACTCAAACTATGTATTTTTTGGCCTCTACTTAGCTTTTGCTGACAAATGTTACAGATAACACGAGTTGGGTCATCTTTATCGATCTGAAAAAATGCCCAGGCTATGCAAGGCTTAGCACCCATGCGACCTGAAGAGCCACCACGACTTGTGGTGAGAGGCAGAGTTGTGTTTGAGGATGCAGTTGTTGACGTGCTTCCAGTACTACGTCTCTGTCCAGGAAGGCGCAACCTGACCTCGTCGTCACTAGCATCTTCCTCCACCTCCTCTGCTGACCTCATCTCTTGGCTGACTGTGGGTTGACAGTAAGTGGGATCTCCGACCTCATCATCATCACCCTGTGCGTTATCACACCCGTCGTCCTCAGAGCCAACCTGTTCCTGCCCTGACAAAAAACTAAAGTTGTCGCTCCAATCAGGTATTTGAGTCTTATCATCGTCTTCCTCATTGTCTCCACCAACAGGAGTTACAGTTTGGGAATGAGGGTCTACATTATGGTCAGAACCTTCTGCGTCTGGTCCTGGATCCGACTCATAAAGATTCTGGGCATCAGTGCAGATCATTTCCTCGTCTGGATTCACAGAAGCGCTGGAGTCGACCTCTGATTCCCAGGCTATAGTATGAGTAAACAGCTCTGCAGACTCAACCATCTGTTCTACCTCATACTCAGACGGGCAGCTGGAGATTTGGGAGCTGTGAGGAAGCGAGTGCGATTTGGGTGACACCTTTGAGGACTGGAGTATTTGTGATGTTGAAGTTGATGTGGAGGAGAGCCCACTTAAAGGAGCACTTGATATCCGTTGAAGCACCTGCTGTTTTTGTGCCTCATCTGGAATTTGTAGCGATTGGCGTGGCCGTAAGAAAGGGATCTTATCACATTGTCCGCTAAAAGAAGTAGACATTTTAGTTTGGCTGGAAGATGGTCTTTCTTCTGCAGATGTTACTGTTGCTTTAACACCTACCCCACGGACACAACCTTTTTTCCCCTTCCCAACACGCCTATTCCCCTTTCCACCAGCAGCAGGCCTTTTTCCACTCATTTTGGTGGTTAACTAATTCACAACTCTGGAGTTGTTTGCACAAAAAAACAATTGATGGTAACCGAGCAGAGCTGAGTGGCCAAACTGTGGTATTAGGCCAAAACTATTGGCTGGGTTAGATGCAGAAAAAAATTATTTTGAATTTGCAACCTGATGGAGGTCAGTATAGATGGACTAATAGAGAAAGTCCGACACACTACTAGAAGGCCAAATATTTTTTCAGAAGTAGATGCAGAAAAAAATATATTCAGTTTGCAACCTGATGGAGGTCAGTATAGATGGACTAATACAACAAGTCCCGCACACAGCTAGAAGCCCAAATATTTTTTCAGAGGTACTGTAGATGCAGATAAAAATTATTTTGAATTTGCAACCTGATGGAGGTCAGTATAGATGGACTAATAGAGAAAGTCCGACACACTACTAGAAGGCCAAATATTTTTTCAGAGGTAGATGCAGAAAATAATATATTCAGTTTGCAACCTGATGGAGGTCAGTATAGATGGACTAATACAACAAGTCCCGCACACAGCTAGAAGCCCAAATATTTTTTCAGAGGTACTGTAGATGCAGATAAAAATTATTTTTAATTTGCAACCTGATGGAGGTCAGTATAGATGGACTAATAGAGAAAGTCCGACACACTACTTGAAGGCCAAATATTTTTTCAGAGGTAGATGCAGAAAAAAATATATTCAGTTTGCAACCTGATGGAGGTCAGTATAGATGGATTAATAGAACAAGACCCACACATAGCTAGAAGCCCAATATTTTTTCAGAGGTAGATGCAGAAAAAACTATATTCAGTTTGCAACCTGATGGAGGTCAGCATAGATGGACGTATAGAACAAGTCCCACACACTGCTAGAAGCCCAAATATTTTTTCAGAGGTACTGTAGATGCAGATAAAAATTAGTTTTAATTTGCAACCTGATGGAGGTCAGTATAGATGGACTAATAGAGAAAGTCCGACACACTACTAGAAGGCCAAATATTTTTTCAGAGGTAGATGCAGAAAAAAATATATTCAGTTTGCAACCTGATGGAGGTCAGTATAGATGGATTAATAGAACAAGACCCACACACAGCTAGAAGCCCAATATTTTTTCAGAGGTAGATGCAGAAAAAAATATATTCAGTTTGCAACCTGATGGAGGTCAGTATAGATGGACTAATAGAACAAGTCCCACACACTGCTAGAAGCCCAAATATTTTTTCAGAGGTACTGTAGATGCAGATAAAAATTAGTTTTAATTTGCAACCTGATGGAGGTCAGTATAGATGGACTAATAGAGAAAGTCCGACACACTACTAGAAGGCCAAATATTTTTTCAGAGGTAGATGCAGAAAAAAATATATTCAGTTTGCAACCTGATGGAGGTCAGTATAGATGGACTAATAGAACAAGTCCCACACACTGCTAGAAGCCCAAATATTTTTTCAGAGGTACTGTAGATGCAGATAAAAATTAGTTTTAATTGCAACCTGATGGAGGTCAGTATAGATGGACTAATAGAGAAAGTCCGACACACTACTAGAAGGCCAAATATTTTTTCAGAGGTAGATGCAGAAAAAAATATATTCAGTTTGCAACCTGATGGAGGTCAGTATAGATGGACTAATACAACAAGTCCCGCACACAGCTAGAAGCCCAAATATTTTTTCAGAGGTACTGTAGATGCAGATAAAAATTATTTTTAATTTGCAACCTGATGGAGGTCAGTATGGATGGACTAATAGAGAAAGTCCGACACACTACTAGAAGGCCAAATATTTTTTCAGAGGTAGATGCAGAAAAAAATATATTCAGTTTGCAACCTGATGGAGGTCAGTATAGATGGACTAATACAACAAGTCCCACACACAGCTAGAAGCCCAAATATTTTTTCAGAGGTACTGTAGATGCAGATAAAAATTAGTTTTTATTTGCAACCTGATGGAGGTCAGTATAGATGGACTAATAGAGAAAGTCCGACACACTACTAGAAGGCCAAATATTTTTTCAGAGCTAGATGCAGAAAAAAATTATATTCAGTTTGCAACCTGATGGAGGTCAGTATAGATGGATTAAAAGAACAAGACCCACACACAGCTAGAAGCCCAATATTTTTTCAGAGGTAGATGCAGAAAAATATATATTCAGTTTGCAACCTGATGGAGGTCAGTATAGATGGACTAATAGAACAAGTCCCACACACTGCTAGAAGCCCAAATATTTTTTCAGAGGTACTGTAGATGCAGATAAAAATTAG
This sequence comes from Phyllobates terribilis, assembly GCF_046119375.1. Classification (NCBI taxonomy): domain Eukaryota; kingdom Metazoa; phylum Chordata; class Amphibia; order Anura; family Dendrobatidae; genus Phyllobates; species Phyllobates terribilis. The sequence goes on from NW_027362761.1 coordinate 293,037,171, forward strand.
TTTTAATTTGCAACCTGATGGAGGTCAGTATAGATGGACTAATAGAATGATGCTATGCCCAAAAGATTTTACTTCACTAGGTGCAGTAAAAAAATTGGTATTCTATACACAGGTGGTATATCTTGCAACACAGATAGGCTACTCCACTGACTAACACACTCTGCAATAGGCCAAAAAGGATTAGCTTTGCTAGATTTAGCCAAATGCTGTGAAAAAAACTTGCACAGCACTGGCACAGACCTGCCTGGCAAAAACTGATAGGAACTCATGTAACCTAGTCCTGAAAAGGACTCCAATTACAATTAGTCTTTACTCCCACAACCTATCTATTTAAGAGCACAGACCTCCCTGATAAAAGTCGTAGGAAATGCTGTAACCTAGTCCTTAAAAGGACTGCAATCACAACTATTCCCTACTCCCAAGCTATCTGTATATTTGTGCGAAAATTGGCTTGAAATTAACAAGGTATAGCGCACACAGCAACAGCGGTGCCGTCTAACACGCAGCTGCAGCAGTGAGAAAATGGTGGCGACGGGGAAAATGGCTTGGTCTTATAGGGCAAGGACATGTGACATACACTGCCAATGACACATGCCCTTGCTTGTGTGAAAAAAAGCACTTCGCTCCGTGTGTGCGCTGCTGATAGGCTGACAGATTGCACCTCCCCACTGTAAATGCGGGAAAGAGAAAAAAAAATGGAGATCTTCATTGTTCCTGCAGAGATCCATCCCCTGCCCCTCCCCCCACCCCGCTGTACACTCAAACTGCGTATTAACATTAATTTTCATCATTACTGAGAAAAAATCCAGTTATGATTTTGGTGCACGAACAGTTATCGAACATAACCTCGAACAGCCGAATTTTTCTCAAATTGTTCGTGTTCGCCGAACGGCTCGAACACCGCCCAAAACAGCTCGAATTTGAGATTGGTGAACAGTTCGAGTAGAACAACGCTCATCTCTACTCACTAGCCATGGAGTAAACTATGGAGAGAGGATATTGAAAGTGGAAAATGCTTTATAATTTAATGGAAACATCCATAAGACTTTGTACCCACTATCAGTAAACAGTTTGTGTTGGAACGGAAGTCTCCCTCATTGAACTGTAAAACACATGGTCCTGGCCACCAGCTACATGTGGCCTGCATGGGTGTAGGGACTTCACAGCACAAATGTACACACCCAGCCAGGCCTGCAGGCCCCTCTAAGAACTTGAATTCTTGGTTCTGGAGTCCGCACCAGGCTACAGGTTGGTAATGGGTCAGGAAGTATGGTAGATCAGTATGGAGTCTGAAAAGCATTCTTGGAAAAGTTACAGGAATCAGTTGAAAATGAGTAAGTCATGATTTACAGTATTTAATGAATCTGCTTACATAATTTTAGTGACATATTACAAATAAGTCATAATATAAACCAATCAAAACTTTCATAAAAGGACAAATGAGCCAGCATCAATACATGCTGACCTCTTTCACAGTGACACTAAGAGCAGCCAACTGTAAGGCATGATGTACAGGTGCTTCTCCCAAAATTAGAATATCATCAAAAAGTTAATTTATTTCAGTTCTTCAATTCAAAAAGTGAAACTCATATATTATATAGAGTCATTACAGAGTGATCTATTTCAAGTCCACAGTTTAATAGAAGAAAGGTGGCACTCAAGGTTTCTATCTACAAATGCTTTATTCCACACATTTATTCCACAGGCGACAGCCATTTCGTACTGGTGTACACTTAGTCTGGACTGAATGACATCTCAAAGTCAGCACAACTGTCTTCATGCATGCTGGTTTGGGTAGCTGAGGTTACCATATAAACACGTTAAAAACAAATATGTGCAAAAGCAGGACTATGAAAATTAAATAACAATGAAGTTTACATAAAATAATAGTAGATAAACTCATAAGCAATCAGGTTGACAAGGTGGGAAATATTTTTTTAATGACCAAGACTTCAGGAGGCTGTGAGTCAATTAAATGATATTTCTACATATAAGCATTTACCAACTGATCCTACTTTATCAGAACCAACTCCTAACATTTCATAAGAATGTAGAAAATGGCATGTTAACATATCAAATTGCAGAAAAATGATTTCCTCAATTTTTTCATTACCATTACTGTTATTTTATTCCTAAGGTATACAAGAATATTAAAAAATTACCAAGCCACCCAATAGTGGTTGGAGTTGGCTTGTTGCAGAGCCTTTGTGCAAGTATGTTGATTGGCACCTTATTAGTTGTGTTTATTGTATGGAATAAGGCTGGGGCTACATGGTGACTTGTGTCACCCGACAGCAATTCTGAGACAAATCGCAAAATCAAAAACATCTGTCCAAATTGTCTGCTACTTGCTGTCGGTCACATAACAATTTTAGAGCTGTGATTTTGCTGTAAAAAAATGGTCTAATCGCAGATAAGTCATAGGTAAGTCATTGTCGCTTGTGACTTGCATTACATAATTAGTTTGTATTAGCAACAAATATGTATGATTAGACTGTGGTCTGCCAGTCTTTGCAGGCTATTAAACAACTGCCAATCGATAGAAGTTTGCCAATCGGCAGTCATTTAGTGCCGCCAGTCAGTCCATGTAAACAGACCCTTAGACATTAGCTCCTTCACGCCAACTTTATGATAATTAAAAAATATATATAACAAATAAATAAAAAATATTAATGAATAGTATACTGTATCTAAAAGAAAATCAACAACCAGGATTTATGGTTATTGTTTTGACATAAGGTTGACTTCCCTCTTTTCTACATCTCAGCTAACTAATAACTATTTCTACACAATTATTGTTCTGAGTTTAACACTATATCCTGCCTATATTATTTCTCAAACCAGCAAAACCACAATGTATTGTAGCTGTGATCATAAAACCACTACACCCTGGTTAAACTTAGAAAATAATAGGTATATATGCAGTCATGGCAAATGTTGCGGAACTTGATAACAACAGGCTTCAGTCTAACTTCTACATTGCCTAAGGCTATCACAAACAGTGTCATAAATCTCACCAAAAATACACACAAATCCAGTTTACAAAAGAAGAATATTTTCCAGATTGACAGATTTAAAATTCAAAAGAGTTTTATTTTATTAGAAGCTTCATTGTTGTTTCAGATGACTTTTCAGAATAAACTGTCATACTCATGTAAATCAGGAGTATTGTGTTATTTTTCCACATTTTTGGAGTATTTGGTGCATTTTTTATTTTGCAGATTTACTTCAGAATTTCTGAATCTATTAAATAAATTAGGTTACTTTTGTTTTGTTCATTGTGTTTTTTAAGTGCTTTTGATGCTGTGGTTTTTGTTTCTTTTTGGTATGTCATTCTTTAAATTAAGATTTATTTTTTATGCTTCCAGGTATTTGGCTTTGACAAAACAATATAGTCACGTGGATCACATACATTTTAAGTACATTTCCCAGTAAAAATGCACTAAAAACGGTTATGCATTCTTTAACTGCAAATTTTCTGCATCTAATGTAATTCTGTTGGGAAAATACAGCCATAAAACTCAGCATACTCGCAAGAGAAATCAACATGTTGCGGATTTCAAAAATGCACCACAGGTCAGTCCGTACAGCGTTAAAAAAAGTGCAGTGGGCAGGAGATTTCTGTAAATCCCATCCTCTTTGCTGGTACTTTAAGACACCGATTTTTGTGCAGTAAAAATATGCAGCATCAAAAACTCAACAAAAACTCATTGTGGGAACAAAACCTTAGGGTATGAGCATGCGATGCCTTTCTCAGGAGGGTGAATCTGCCAAGTTTTCAAGAGATAGGCTGTGTGCCCACGATGCATTTTTGGTGTGTTTTTTGGTGCAGATTTGCATTACATAAATGTTCCAGAAACGCATTGCATACCTTATCCTATGACTTCCTATGACATTCTGCAAGTTCTGTGCACATGGTCAGGATTTTTTCTGCGCGGATTTTACTCGCAGAAAAAATACGGACATGACCAATTCATGTGCGTTTCTGCATGCGTATTTGCCCATACAATGCATTGAAAAAAACGAATGGAAAATACGCATGCAAAAACGCATCAAAAACGCGTCAAATACGCATCAAAAACGCATGAAAAAACAGCTCAGGAAAATTTCTGCTTCATTTCTGCATCGTGGGCACTAAGGCAAAGACAATTCAGGAAATTCCAGTGTTTTTTACTTACCTAAGTTGTCTTTTAAGCTAATACCAACAAAATAGGATGCCATGAAGTCTCTTAAAAGGTATAACTTTATTTAAATATGTAATTAAATAAAAAAAAATACAAGAAAAGAGTGAAAAACAACCATAGACCACTAAAAACACTATATAGACAATAATGATCAAAATGATGTATAAGTATTAGTGTTGAGCTAGCATGCTCGACACTGCTTGGTACTCGCCCGAGCATCTCACTACTCGGGATGTTCGGCGAGCACTGAGCATTTCCGGGTTACTTGGGCGGGAGCTTGGGTCTCCGCCCTGTACGTTTGGCTCTCTTTACAGAGACAATGAACATGCAGGGATAGCCAGACAGTCACTGTAATGCCGCAGCCATGTTGTTTGTGGGCATTACAGTGATTGGCTGGCCGCACAGCGTCACCTCGAGGATTTAAAACCAGGCGCCGCCATCTTGGACACAGTCGCTCCTGATCAGCCAGTGTAGGGTCAGTGCTGCTGAGCTAGGGAGAGATTTATACTCTGAAATAGTTAATGTATGGTTTCTAAAGCCTGCCAAATCAAACAAACAGTCCTTCTCAGGACTAATATCCATCCCAGATATCAGGCAGGCAGGCTGTATAGGAGACGCAGTGGTTATACCAACAAACGCTGTATTACAGTCCTGTGTGCTCCTGCTGGTCAAATTACTAGACTTATTCCCTGGTCTCAGGGGCCAGGAAAAATCCTTTTTTTTTATCTAAATCCTGTATTTTTTTATTCCTCAGTCAGACTGTACAAATACGCGTATTATTTACCTTTTGGTATCCAACCCCCCCCAAAAAAAAAATTTAGTGTGTCTGTGACTGTTCAGACACCAATATATCTGTTTAAAAGAGTCTGGTGTAGGCCAGAGAAATAGAACTGTGGTTTTGCAGTTCAACGGTTCAAATCTCTGTATTATCCTGCTTTTGGCATTATTTAAAAAAAAAAAGAGTAATATTGTCTCCCTGACAGTTCAGACACAAATATATCTGTTTAAAAGAGTCTGGTGTAGGCCAGAGAAATAGAACTGTGGTTTTGCATTTCCACGGTTCAAATCCCTGTATTATCCTGCTTTTGGCATTTTTTGCATAAAAAAAACAGTAATAGTGTCTCCCTGACTGTTCAGACTCAAATATATCTGTTTAAAAGAGTCTGGTGCAGGCCAGAGAAATAGAACTGTGGTTCTGCAGTTCCACAGTTAAAATCTCTGTATTATCCTGCTTTTGGCATTTTTTCAGTAAAAAAAAACAGTAATAGTGTCTCCCTGACTGTTCAGACACAAATATATCTGTATAAATGAGTCTGGCGTAGGCCAGAGAAATAGAACTGGGGTTTTGCAGTTCCACAGCTCAAATCCATGTATTATCCTGCTTTTGGCATTTTTTCCATAAGAAACACAGTAATAGTGTCTCCCTGACTGTTAAGACACACATATATCTGTTTAAAAGAGTCTGGTGTAGGCCAGAGAACTAGAACTGTGGTTTTACAGTTTCACGGTTCAAATCACTGTATTATACTGCTTTTGGCATTTTTTCCCTTAGAAAAAACAGTAATAGTGTATCCCTGACTGTTCAGACACAAATATATCTGTTTAAAAGAGTCTGGTGTAGGCCAGAGAAATAGAACTGTAGTTTTGCAGTTCCACGGTTCAAATCTCAGTATTATCCTGCTTTTGGCATTTTTTTCCTAAAAAATAATAGTAATCATATCTCCCTGACTGCTCAGACACAAATATATCTGTTTAAAATAGTCTGGTGTAGGCCAGAGAAATAGAATTGTGGTTTTGCAGTTCCACGGTTCAAATCTCTGTATTATACAGCTTTTGGCATTTTTTCCGTAAAAAAAAACTGTAATAGTGTCTCCCTGACTGTTCAGACACAAATATATCTGTTTAAATGAGTCTGGAGTAGGCCAGAGAACTAGAACTGTGGTTTTGCAGTTCCGCGTTTCAAATCTCTGTATTATCCTGCTTTTGGCATTTTTTTCCATAAAAAAACAGTAATAGTGTCTCCCTGACTGTTCAGACACAAATATATCTGTTTAAAAGGGTCTGGTGTAGGCCAGAGAGATAGAAATGTGGTTTTGCAGTTCCACGGTTCAATTCTCTGTATTATCCTGCTTTTGGCATTTTTTCAGTAAAAAAAAACTGTAATAGTGTCTCCCTGACTGTTCAGACACTAATATATCTGTATAAATGAGTCTGGCGTAGGCCAGAGAAATAGAACTGGGGTTTTGCAGTTCCACGGATCAAATCCCTGTATTATCCTGCTTTTGGCATTTTTTCAGTAAAAAAAAACTGTAATAGTGTCTCCCTGACTGTTAAGACACATATATGTCTGTTTAAAAGAGTCTGGTGTAGACCAGAGAACTAGAACTGTGGTTTAACAGTTCCACGGTTCAAATCTCAGTATTATCCTGCTTTTGCCATTTTTTTCCTAAAAAAAAATAGTAATCGTGTCTACCTGACTGTTCAGACACAAATAAATCGGTTTAAAAGAGTCTGGTGTAGGCCAGAGAAATAGAACTGTGGTTTTCCAGTTCCACGGTTCAAATCTCTGTATTATCCTGCTTTTTGTCATTTTTTCCAGAAAAAAAACAGTAATAGTGTCTCCCTGACTGCTCAGACACAAATATATCTGTTTAAAAGAGTCTGGTGTAGGCCAGAGAAATAGAACTGTGGTTTTGCAGTTCCACGGTTCAAATCTCTGTATTATACTGCTTTTGCCGTTTTTTCCATAAAAAAAACAGTAATAGTGTCTCCCTGACTGTTCAGACACAAATATATCTGTATAAAGGAGTCTGGAGTAGGCCAGAGAACTAGAACTGTGGTTTTGCAGTTCCACGTTTCAAATCTCTGTATTATCCTGCTTTTGGCATTTTTTCCATAAAAAATAACAGTAATAGTGTCGCCCTGACTGTTCAGACACAAATATATCTGTTTAAAAGAGTCTGGTGTAGGCCAGAGAAATAGAACTGTGGTTTTGCAGTTCCACGGTTCAAATCTCTGTATTATCCTGCTTTTGGCATTTTTTCCGTAAAAAAAACAAGTAATAGTGTTGCCCTGACTGTTCAGACACAAATATATCTGTTTAAAAGAGTCTGGTGTAGGCCAGATAACTAGAACTGTGGTTTTGCAGTTCCACTGTTCAAATCTCTGTATTATCCTACTTTTGGCATTTTTTCAGTAAAAAAAACAGTAATAGTGTCTCCCTTACTGTTCATGCACAAATATATCTGTTTAAAAGAGTCTGGTTTAGGCCAGAGAAATAGAAATGTGGTTTTGCAGTTCCACGGTTCAAATCTCTGTATTATCCTGCGTTTGGCATTTTTTACGTAAAAAAAACAGTAATAGTGTTGCCCTGACTGTTCAGACACAAATATATCTGTTTAAAAGAGTCTGGTGTAGGCCAGAGAAATAGAACTGTGGTTTTGCAGTTCCACGGTTCAAATCCCTGTATTATCCTGCTTTTGGCATTTTTTCTGTAAAAAAAACCAGTAATAGTGTCTCCCTGACTGTTCAGACACAAATATATATTTTTAAAAGAGTCTGGTGTAGGCCAGAGAAATAGAACTGTGATTTTGCAGTTCCACGGTTCAAATCTCTGTACTATCCTGCTTTTGGCATTTTTTCCCTAAAAAAAAACAGTAATAGTGTCTCCCTGACTGTTCAGACACAAATATATCTGTTTAAAAGAGTCTGGTGTAGGCCAGATAACTAGAACTGTGGTTTTGCAGTTCCACGGTTCAAATCTCTGTATTATCTTGCTTTTGGCATTTTTTACGTAAAAAAAAAAGTAATAGTGTCTCCATGACTGTTCAGACACAAGTATATCTGTTCAAAAGAGTCTGGTGTAGGAGAGATAACTAGAACTGTGGTTTTGCAGTTCCACGGTTCAAATCTCTGTATTATCCTACATTTGGCATTTTTTAAATAAAAAAAAAGAGTAATAGTGTCTCCCTGACTGTTCAGACAAAAATATATCTGTTTAAAAAAGTCTGGTGTAGGCCAGAAAAACTGAACTGTGGTTTTGCAGTTTCACTGCTCAAATCTCTGCATTATCCTGCTTTTTGCATTTTTTCCATTAAAAAAACAGTAATAGTGTCTCCCTGACTGTTCAGACACAAATATATCTGTTTAAAAGAGTCTGGTGTAGGCCAGAGAAATACAACTGTGATTTTGCAGTTCCATGGTTCAAATCTCTGTATTACCCTGCTTTTGGCATTTTTTACGTCAAAAAAAACAGAAATAGTGTCTCCCTGACTGTTGAAACACAAACATATCTGTTTAAAAGAGTCTGGTGTAGGCCGGAGAAACAAAACTGTGGTTTTGCAGTATCACGGTTCAAATCTCTGTATTATCCTGCTTTTGGCATTTTTTCTCTAAAAGAACCCGTAATAGTGTCTCCCTGACTGTTTAGACACAAATATATCTGTTTAAAAGATTCTGGTGTAGGCCAGAGAAATAGAACTGTGGTTTTCCAGTTCCACGGTTCAAATCTCTGTATTATCCTGCTTTTTGGCATTTTTTCCATAAAAAAAAACAGTAATCGTCTCTCCCTGACTGTTCAGACACAAATTTTTCTGTTTAAAAGAGTCTGGTGTAGGCCAGAGAAATAGAACTGTGGTTTTGCAGTTCCATGGTTCAAATTTCTGTATTATCCTTCTTATGGCATTTCTTCCATTAAAAAAAACAGTAATAGTGTCTCCCTGACTGTTCAGACGCAAATATATCTGTTTAAAAGAGTCTGGTGTAGGCCGGAGAAACAAAACTGTGGTTTTGCAGTTCCCCGGTTCAAATCTCTGTAGTATCCTGCTTTTGTCATTTTTTTCTCTAAAAAAAACAGTAATAGTGTCTCCCTGATTGTTCAGACACAAATATATCTGTTTAAAAGATTCTGCTGTAGGCCAGAGAAATAGAATTGTGGTTTTCCAGTTCCACGGTTCAAATCTCTGTATTATCCTGCTTTTGGCATTTTTTCCATAAAAAAAAACAGTAATCGTGTCTCCCTGACTGTTCAGACACATATTCTTCTGTTTAAAAGAGTCTGGTGTAGGCCAGAGAAATAGAACTGTGATTGTGCAGTTCCACGGTTCAAATCTCTGTTTTATCCTGCTTTTGCCATTTTTTATGTAAAAAAAAACAGTAATAGTGTCTCCCTGACTGTTGAAACACAAATATATCTGTTTAAAAGAGTCGGGGGTAGGCCAGAGAAATAGAACTGTGGTTTTGCAGTTCCACGGTTCAAATCTCTGTATTATCCTGGTTTTGCCATTTTTTCCGCAAAAAAAACCAGTAATAGTGTCTCCATGACTGTTCAGACACAAATATGTCTGTTTAAAAGAGTCTGGTGTAGGCCAGAGAAATAGAACTGTGGTTTGCAGTTCCACGGTTCAAATCTCTGTATTATCCTGCTCTTGGCATTTTTTCCGTAAAAAACAACGGTAATACTGTCTCCCTGACTGTTCAGACACAAATATATCTGTTTAAAAGAGTCTGGTGTAGGCCAGATAACTAGAACTGTGGTTTTGCAGTTCCACGGTTCAAATCTCGGTATTATCCTGCTTTTGGCATTTTTCCCTTAAAAAAAAACAGTAATAGTGTCTCCCTGTCTGTTTATACACAAATATATCCGTTTAAAAGAGTCTTGTGTAGGCCAGAGAAATAGAACTGTGGTTTTCCATTTCCACGGTTACAATTCTCTGTATTATCCTGCTTTTGCCATTTTTTCTGTTAAAAAAAAACAGTAATAGTGTTTCCCTGACTTTTAAGACACAAATATATCTATTTAAAAAAGTCTGGTGTAGGCCAGATAAATAGAACTGTGGTTTTGCAGTTCCACGGTTCACATCTCAGTATTATCCTGCTCTTTTCATTTTTTCCATAAAAAAACAGTAATAGTGTCTCCATGACTGTCCAGACACAAATATATCTGTTTAAAAGAGTCTGGTGTAGGCCAGAGAAATAGAACTGTGGTTTTGCAGTTACACAGTTCAAAACTCTGTATTTTCCTGCTTTTGGCATTTTTTCCGTAAAAAAAACAGTAATAGTGTCTCCCTGACTGTTCAGGCACAAATATATCTGTTTAAAAGAGTCTGGTGTAGGCCAGAGAAATAGAACTGTGGTTTTGCAGTTCCCCGGTTCAAGTCTCTATATTAGCCTGCTTTTGCCATTTTTTCCTTAAATAAAACAGTAATAGCGTCTCCCTGACTGTTCAGACACAAATATATCTGTTTAAAAGAGTCTGGTGTAGGCCAGAGAAAGAGAACTGTGGTTTTCCACTTCCACGGTTCAAATCTCTGTATTATCCTGCTTTTGGCATTTTTTCCGTGAAAAAAACAGTAATAGCGTCTCCCTGACTGTTCAGACACAATTATATCTGTTTAGAACAGTCTGGTGTAGGCCAGAGAAATAGAACTGTGGTTTTGCAGTTCCACAGTTCATGTCTCTGTATTATCCTGCTTTTGGCATTTTTTCCCTAAAAAATAAAAGTAATAGTGTCTCCCTGACTGATCAGACACAAATATATCTGCTTAAAAGAGTCTGGTGTAGGCCTGTGAAATAGAACTGTGGTTTTGCAGTTCCATGGTTCAAATCTCTGTATTATCCTGCTCTTGGCATTTTTTCCATAAAAAAAACAGAAATAGTGTCTCCCTGACTGTTCTGACACAAATATATCTGTTTAAAAGAGTCTGGTGTAGGCCAGAGAACTAGAACTGTGGTTTTACAGTTCCACGGTTCAAATTTCTGTATTATCCTGCTTTTGGAATTTTTCCGCAAAAAAAACAGTAATAGTGTCTCTCTGACTGTTCAGACACAAATATATCTGTTTAAAAGAGTCAGGTGTAGGCCAGAGAAATAGAACTGTGATTTTGCAGTTCCATGGTTCAAATCTCTGTATTACCCTGCTTTTGGCATTTTTTACGTAAAAAAAAACAGAAATAGTGTCTCCCTGACTGTTGAAACACAAATATATCTGTTTAAAAGAGTCTGGTGTAGGCCAGAGAAATAGAACTGTGGTTTTCCAGTTCCACAGTTCATATCTCTGTATTATCCTGCTTTTGGCATTTTTTCCCTAAAAAATAACAGTAATAGTGTCTCCCTGACTGATCAGACACAGATATATCTGTTTAAAAGAGTCTGGTGTAGGCCTGTGAAATAGAACTGTGGTTTTGCAGTTTCATGGTTCAAATCTCTGTATTATCCTGCTCTTGGCATTTTTTCCATAAAAAAACAGAAATAGTGTCTCCCTGACTGTTCTGACACAAATATATCTGTTTAATAGAGTCTGGTGTAGGCCAGAGAAATAGAACTGTGGTTTTGCAGTTCCACGGTTCAAATGTCTGTATTATCCTGCTTTTGGCATTTTTTCTGTAAAAAAAAAACAGTAATAGTGTCTCCCTGACTGTTGAAACACAAATATATCTGTTTAAAAGAGTCTGGTGTAGGCCAGAGAAATAGAACTGTGGTTTTGCAGATCCACGGTTCATATCTCTGTATTATCCTGCTTTTGGCATTTTTTCCGTAAAAAAAAACAGTAATAGTGTCTCCATGACTGTTCAGACACAAATATATCTGTTTAAAAGAGTCTGGTGAAGGCCAGAGAAATAGAACTGTGGTTTTGCAGTTCTACGGTTCAAATGTCTGTATTATCCTGTTTTTGGCATTTTTTCCGTAAAAAAAAAAAACAGTAATAATGTCTCCCTGACTGTTCAGACACAAATATATGTGTTTAAAAGAGTCTGGTGTAGGCCAGATAACTAGAACTGTGGTTTTGCAGTTCCATGGTTCAAATCTCTGTATTATCCTGCTTTTGGCATTTTTTCCTTAAAAAAAACAGTAATAGTGTCTCCCAGACTGTTCAGACACAAATATATCTATATAAAAGAGTCTGGTGTAGGCCAGAGAAATAGAACTGTGGTTTTGCAGTTCCACGGTTCAAATATCTGTATTAGCCTGCTTTTGGCATTTTTTCCTTAAAAAAAAAACAGTAATAGTGTCTCCCTGTCTGTTCAGACACAAATATATCTGTTTAAAAGAGTCTGGTGTAGGCCAGATAACTGGAACTGTGGTTTTGCAGTTCCACGGTTCAAATCTCTGTATTATCCTGCTTTTGGCATTTTTTCCTTAAAAAAAACAGTAATAGTGTCTCCCTGACTGTTCAGACACAAATATATCTGTTTAAAAAAGTCTGGTGTAGGCCAGAGAAATAGAACTGTGGTTTTGCAGTTCCACGGTTCAAATATCTATGGAATCCAGCTTTTGGCATTTTTTCCGTAAAAAAAAAAAGTAATAGTGTCTCCCTGTCTGTTTATACACAAATATATCCGTTTAAAAAAGTCTGGTGTAGGCCAGATAACTAGAACTGTGGTTTTTCAGTTCCATGGTTCAAATCTCTGTATTATCCTGCTTTTGGCATTTTTTCCGTGAAAAAAACAGTAATAGTGTCTCCCTGACTGTTCAGACACAAATATATCTGTTTGAAAGAATCTGGTGTAGGCCAGAGAAATAGAACTGTGGTTTTGCAGTTCCAAGGTTCAAATATCTGTATTATCCTGCTTTTGGCATATTTTCCGTAAAACAAAACAGTAATAGTGTCTCCCTGTCTGTTTATACACAAATATATCTGTTGAAAAAAGCCTGGTGTAGGCCAGAGAAATAGAACTGTGGTTTTGCAGTTCCACGGTTCAAATCTCTGTATTATCCTGCTTTTGGCATTTTTTCCGTAAAAAATAACAGTAATAGTGTCTCCCTGACTGTTCAGACACAAATATATCTGTTTAAATGAGTCTGATATAGGCCAGAGAAAGAGAACTGTGGTTTTCCAGTTCCACGGATCAAATCTCTGTATTATCCTGCTTTTGGCATTTTTTCCGTGAAAAAAACAGTAATATTGTCTCCCTGACTGTTCAGACACAAATATATCTGTTTAAAAGAGTCTGGTGTAGGCCAGAGAAATAGAACTGTGGTTTTGCAGTTCCATGGTTCAAATCTCTGTATTTTCCTGCTCTTGGCATTTTTTCCATAAAAAAACAGTAATAGTGTCTCCCTGACTGTTCTGACACAAATATATCTGTTTAATAGAGTCTGGTGTAGGTCAGAGAAATAGAACTGTGGTTTTGCAGTTCCACAGTTCAAATCTCTGTATTATCCTGCTTTTGGCATTTTATTCTTAAAAAAACAGTAATAGTGTCTCCCTGACTGTTCAGACACAAATATATCTGTTTAAAAGAGTCTGATGTAGGCCACAGAAATAGAACTGTGGTTTTGCAGGTCCACGGTTCAAATCTCTGTATTATCCTGCTTTTGGCATTTTTTGTGTAAAAAAACCCAGTAATAGTGTCTCCCTGACTGTTCAGATGCCAATATATCTGTGTAAAAGAGTCTGGTGTAGGCCAGAAAAATAGAACTGTGGTTTTACAGTTCACGGTTCAAATTTTTGTATTATCCTGCTTTTGGAATTTTACCGAAAAAAAAACAGTAATAGTGTCTCCCTGACTGTTCAGACACAAATATATCTGTTTAAAATAGTCTGGTGTAGGCCAGAGAAATAGAACAGTGGTTTTGCAGTTCCACGGTTCAAATCTCTGTATTATCCTGCTTTTTGCATTTTTTCCGTAAAAAAACAGTAATAGTGTCTCCCTGACTGGTCAGACACAAATTTATCTGTTTAAAAGAGTCTGGGGTAGGCCAGATAAATAGAACTGTGGTTTTGCAGTTCCACGGTTCATATCTCTGTATTATCCTGCTTTTGGCATTTTTTCCGTAAAAAAAAAACAGTGATAGTGTCTCCCTGACTGTTCAGACACAAACATATCTGTTTAAAAGAGTCTGGTGTAGGCCAGATAACTAGAACTGTGGTTTTGCAGTTCCACGGTTCAAATCTCTGTATTATCCTGCTTTTGGCATTTTTTCTGCAAAAAAAAAACAGTAATAGTGTCTCCCTGACTGTTGAAACACAAACATATCTGTTTAAAAGAGTCTGGTGTAGGCCAGAGAAATAGAACTGTGGTTTTGCAGTTCCACGGTTCATATCTCTGTATTATCCTGCTTTTGGCATTTTTTCCGTAAAAAAAAAACAGTGATAGTGTCTCCCTGACTCTTCAGACACAAATATATCTGTTTAAAAGAGTCTGGTGTAGGCCAGATAACTAGAACTGTGGTTTTGCAGTTCCACGGTTCAAATCTCTGTATTATCCTGCTTTTGGCATTTTTTCCGTAAAAAAAAAAACAGTAATAATGTCTCCCTGACTGTTCAGACACAAATACATCTGTTTAAAAGTGTCTGGTGTAGGCCAGATAACTAGAACTGTGGTTTTGCAGTTCCACGGTTCAAATCTCTGTATTATCCTGCTTTTGGCATTTTTTCCTTAAAAAAAAAAGTAATAGTGTCTCCCTGACTGTTCAGACACTAATATATCTGTTTAAAAGAATCTGGTGAAGGCCAGAGAAATAGAACTGTGGTTTTGCAGTTCCACGGTTCAAATATCTGTATTATCCTGCTTTTGGCATTTTTTCCTTAAAAAAAAACAGTAATAGTGTCTCCTTGTCTGTTTATACACAAATATATCCATTTAAAAAAGTCTGATGTAGGCCAGATAACTAGAACTGTGGTTTTTCAGTTCCATGGTTCAAATATCTGTGGAATCCTGCTTTTGGCATCTTTTCCGTAAAAAAAAACAGTAATAGTGTCTCCCTGTCTGTTTATACACAAATATATCTGTTTAAAAAAGTCTGGTGTAGGCCAGATAACTAAAACTGTGGTTTTGCAGTTCCACGGTTCAAATCTCTGTATTATCCTGCTTTTGGCATTTTTTCCTTAAAAAAAACAGTAATAGTGTCTCCCTGACTGTTCAGACACAAATATATCTGTTTAAAAGAGTCTGGTGTAGGCCAGAGAAATAGAACTGTGGTTTTGCAGTTCCACGGTTCAAATATCTGTATTAGCCTGCTTTTGGCATTTTTTCCTTAAAAAAAAAACAGTAATAGTGTCTCCCTGTCTGTTCAGACACAAATATATCTGTTTAAAAGAGTCTGGTGTAGGCCAGATAACTGGAACTGTGGTTTTGCAGTTCCACGGTTCAAATCTCTGTATTATCCTGCTTTTGGCATTTTTTCCTTAAAAAAAACAGTAATAGTGTCTCCCTGACTGTTCAGACACAAATATATCTGTTTAAAAAAGTCTGGTGTAGGCCAGAGAAATAGAACTGTGGTTTTGCAGTTCCACGGTTCAAATATCTATGGAATCCAGCTTTTGGCATTTTTTCCGTAAAAAAAAAAAGTAATAGTGTCTCCCTGTCTGTTTATACACAAATATATCCGTTTAAAAAAGTCTGGTGTAGGCCAGATAACTAGAACTGTGGTTTTTCAGTTCCATGGTTCAAATCTCTGTATTATCCTGCTTTTGGCATTTTTTCCGTGAAAAAAACAGTAATAGTGTCTCCCTGACTGTTCAGACACAAATATATCTGTTTGAAAGAATCTGGTGTAGGCCAGAGAAATAGAACTGTGGTTTTGCAGTTCCAAGGTTCAAATATCTGTATTATCCTGCTTTTGGCATATTTTCCATAAAAAAAAACAGTAATAGTGTCTCCCTGTCTGTTTATACACAAATATATCTGTTTAAAAAAGCCTGGTGTAGGCCAGAGAAATAGAACTGTGGTTTTGCAGTTCCACGGTTCAAATCTCTGTATTATCCTGCTTTTGGCATTTTTTCCGTAAAAAATAACAGTAATAGTGTCTCCCTGACTGTTCAGACACAAATATATCTGTTTAAATGAGTCTGATATAGGCCAGAGAAAGAGAACTGTGGTTTTCCAGTTCCACGGATCAAATCTCTGTATTATCCTGCTTTTGGCATTTTTTCCGTGAAAAAAACAGTAATATTGTCTCCCTGACTGTTCAGACACAAATATATCTGTTTAAAAGAGTCTGGTGTAGGCCAGAGAAATAGAACTGTGGTTTTGCAGTTCCATGGTTCAAATCTCTGTATTTTCCTGCTCTTGGCATTTTTTCCATAAAAAAACAGTAATAGTGTCTCCCTGACTGTTCTGACACAAATATATCTGTTTAATAGAGTCTGGTGTAGGCCAGAGAAATAGAACTGTGGTTTTGCAGTTCCACAGTTCAAATCTCTGTATTATCCTGCTTTTGGCATTTTTTTCTTAAAAAAACAGTAATAGTGTCTCCCTGACTGTTCAGACACAAATATATCTGTTTAAAAGAGTCTGATGTAGGCCACAGAAATAGAACTGTGGTTTTGCAGGTCCACGGTTCAAATCTCTGTATTATCCTGCTTTTGGCATTTTTTGTGTAAAAAAACCCAGTAATAGTGTCTCCCTGACTGTTCAGATGCCAATATATCTGTGTAAAAGAGTCTGGTGTAGGCCAGAAAAATAGAACTGTGGTTTTACAGTTCACGGTTCAAATTTTTGTATTATCCTGCTTTTGGAATTTTACCGAAAAAAAAACAGTAATAGTGTCTCCCTGACTGTTCAGACACAAATATATCTGTTTAAAATAGTCTGGTGTAGGCCAGAGAAATAGAACAGTGGTTTTGCAGTTCCACGGTTCAAATCTCTGTATTATCCTGCTTTTTGCATTTTTTCCGTAAAAAAACAGTAATAGTGTCTCCCTGACTGGTCAGACACAAATTTATCTGTTTAAAAGAGTCTGGGGTAGGCCAGATAAATAGAACTGTGGTTTTGCAGTTCCACGGTTCATATCTCTGTATTATCCTGCTTTTGGCATTTTTTCCGTAAAAAAAAAACAGTGATAGTGTCTCCCTGACTGTTCAGACACAAACATATCTGTTTAAAAGAGTCTGGTGTAGGCCAGATAACTAGAACTGTGGTTTTGCAGTTCCACGGTTCAAATCTCTGTATTATCCTGCTTTTGGCATTTTTTCTGCAAAAAAAAAAACAGTAATAGTGTCTCCCTGACTGTTGAAACACAAACATATCTGTTTAAAAGAGTCTGGTGTAGGCCAGAGAAATAGAACTGTGGTTTTGCAGTTCCACGGTTCATATCTCTGTATTATCCTGCTTTTGGCATTTTTTCCGTAAAAAAAAAACAGTGATAGTGTCTCCCTGACTCTTCAGACACAAATATATCTGTTTAAAAGAGTCTGGTGTAGGCCAGATAACTAGAACTGTGGTTTTGCAGTTCCACGGTTCAAATCTCTGTATTATCCTGCTTTTGGCATTTTTTCCGTAAAAAAAAAACAGTAATAATGTCTCCCTGACTGTTCAGACACAAATACATCTGTTTAAAAGTGTCTGGTGTAGGCCAGATAACTAGAACTGTGGTTTTGCAGTTCCACGGTTCAAATCTCTGTATTATCCTGCTTTTGGCATTTTTTCCTTAAAAAAAAAAGTAATAGTGTCTCCCTGACTGTTCAGACACTAATATATCTGTTTAAAAGAATCTGGTGAAGGCCAGTGAAATAGAACTGTGGTTTTGCATTTCCACGGTTCAAATATCTGTATTATCCTGCTTTTGGCATTTTTTCCTTAAAAAAAAACAGTAATAGTGTCTCCTTGTCTGTTTATACACAAATATATCCATTTAAAAAAGTCTGATGTAGGCCAGATAACTAGAACTGTGGTTTTTCAGTTCCATGGTTCAAATATCTGTGGAATCCTGCTTTTGGCATCTTTTCCGTAAAAAAAAACAGTAATAGTGTCTCCCTGTCTGTTTATACACAAATATATCTGTTTAAAAAAGTCTGGTGTAGGCCAGATAACTAAAACTGTGGTTTTGCAGTTCCACGGTTCAAATCTCTGTATTATCCTGCTTTTGGCATTTTTTCCTTAAAAAAAACAGTAATAGTGTCTCCCTGACTGTTCAGACACAAATATATCTGTTTAAAAGAGTCTGGTGTAGGCCAGAGAAATAGAACTGTGATTGTGCAGTTCCACGGTTCAAATATCTGTATTATCCTGCTTTTGGCATTTTTTCCGTAAAAAAAAACAGTAATAGTGTCTCCCTGTCTGTTTATACACAAATATATCCGTTTAAAAAAGTCTGGTGTAGGCCAGAGAAATAGAACTGTGGTTTTGCAGTTCCACGGTTCAAATCTCTGTATTATCCTGCTTTTGGCATTTTTTCCGTAAAAAATAACAGTAATAGTGTCTCGCTGACTGTTCAGACACAAATATATCTGTTTAAATGAGTCTGATGTAGGCCAGAGAAAGAGAACTGTGGTTTTCCAGTTCCACGGATTAAATCTCTGTATTATCCTGCTTTTGGCATTTTTTCCGTGAAAAAAACAGTAATATTGTCTCCCTGACTGTTCAGACACAAATATATCTGTTTAAAAGAGTCTGGTGTAGGCCAGAGAAATAGAACTGTGGTTTTGCAGTTCCATGGTTCAAATCTCTGTATTTTCCTGCTCTTGGCATTTTTTCCATAAAAAAACAGTAATAGTGTCTCCCTGACTGTTCTGACACAAATATATCTGTTTAATAGAGTCTGGTGTAGGCCAGAGAAATAGAACTGTGGTTTTGCAGTTCCACAGTTCAAATCTCTGTATTATCCTGCTTTTGGCATTTTTTTCTTAAAAAAACAGTAATAGTGTCTCCCTGACTGTTCAGACACAAATATATCTGTTTAAAAGAGTCTGATGTAGGCCACAGAAATAGAACTGTGGTTTTGCAGGTCCACGGTTCAAATCTCTGTATTATCCTGCTTTTGGCATTTTTTCTGTAAAAAAACCCAGTAATAGTGTCTCCCTGACTGTTCAGATTCCAATATATCTGTGTAAAAGAGTCTGGTGTAGGCCAGAAAAATAGAACTGTGGTTTTACAGTTCACGGTTCAAATTTTTGTATTATCCTGCTTTTGGAATTTTACCGAAAAAAAAACAGTAATAGTGTCTCCCTGACTGTTCAGACACAAATATATCTGTTTAAAATAGTCTGGTGTAGGCCAGAGAAATAGAACAGTGGTTTTGCAGTTCCACGGTTCAAATCTCTGTATTATCCTGCTTTTTGCATTTTTTCCGTAAAAAAAACAGTAATAGTGTCTCCCTGACTGGTCAGACACAAATTTATCTGTTTAAAAGAGTCTGGGGTAGGCCAGATAAATAGAACTGTGGTTTTGCAGTTCCACGGTTCATATCTCTGTATTATCCTGCTTTTGGCATTTTTTCCGTAAAAAAAAAACAGTGATAGTGTCTCCCTGACTGTTCAGACACAAATATATCTGTTTAAAAGAGTCTGGTGTAGGCCAGATAACTAGAACTGTGGTTTTGCAGTTCCACGGTTCAAATCTCTGTATTTTCCTGCTTTTGGCATTTTTTCTGTAAAAAAAAAACAGTAATAGTGTCTCCCTGACTGTTGAAACACAAACATATCTGTTTAAAAGAGTCTGGTGTAGGCCAGAGAAATAGAACTGTGGTTTTGCAGTTCCACGGTTCATATCTCTGTATTGTCCTGCTTTTGGCATTTTTTCCTTAAAAAATAACAGTAATAGTGTCTCCTTGTCTGTTTATACACAAATATATCCATTTAAAAAAGTCTGATGTAGGCCTGATAACTAGAACTGTGGTTTTTCAGTTCCATGGTTCAAATATCTGTGGAATCCTGCTTTTGGCATTTTTTCCATAAAAAAAAACAGTAATAGTGTCTCCCTGTCTGTTTATACACAAATATATCTGTTTAAAAAAATCTGGTGTAGGCCAGATAACTAAAACTGTGGTTTTGCAGTTCCACGGTTCAAATCTCTGTATTATCCTGCTTTTGGCATTTTTTCCTTAAAAAAAACAGTAATAGTGTCTCCCTGACTGTTCAGACACAAATATATCTGTTTAAAAGAGTCTGGTGTAGGCCAGAGAAATAGAACTGTGATTGTGCAGTTCCACGGTTCAAATATCTGTATTATCCTGCTTTTGGCATTTTTTCCGTGAAAAAAACAGTAATAGTGTCTCCCTGACTGTTCAGACACAAATATATCTGTTTAAAAGAGTCTGGTGTAGGCCAGAGAAATAGAACTGTGGTTTTGCAGTTCCACAGTTCATATCTCTGTATTATCCTGCTTTTGGCATTTTTTCCGTAAAAAATAACAGTAATAGTGTCTCCCTGACTGATCAGACACAAATATATCTGTTTAAAAGAGTCAGGTGTAGGCCAGATAACTAGAACTGTGGTTTTGCAGTTCCACGGTTCAAATCTCTGTATTATCCTGCTTTTGGCATTTTTTCCGTAAAAAAAAAACAGTAATAATGTCTCCCTGACTGTTCAGACACAAATACATCTGTTTAAAAGTGTCTGGTGTAGGCCAGATAACTAGAACTGTGGTTTTGCATTTCCACGGTTCAAATCTCTGTATTATCCTGCTTTTGGCATTTTTTCCTTAAAAAAAAAAGTAATAGTGTCTCCCTGACTGTTCAGACACTAATATATCTGTTTAAAAGAATCTGGTGAAGGCCAGAGAAATAGAACTGTGGTTTTGCAGTTCCACGGTTCAAATATCTGTATTATCCTGCTTTTGGCATTTTTTCCTTAAAAAAAAACAGTAATAGTGTCTCCTTGTCTGTTTATACACAAATATATCCATTTAAAAAAGTCTGATGTAGGCCAGATAACTAGAACTGTGGTTTTTCAGTTCCATGGTTCAAATATCTGTGGAATCCTGCTTTTGGCATCTTTTCCGTAAAAAAAAACAGTAATAGTGTCTCCCTGTCTGTTTATACACAAATATATCTGTTTAAAAAAGTCTGGTGTAGGCCAGATAACTAAAACTGTGGTTTTGCAGTTCCACGGTTCAAATCTCTGTATTATCCTGCTTTTGGCATTTTTTCCTTAAAAAAAACAGTAATAGTGTCTCCCTGACTGTTCAGACACAAATATATCTGTTTAAAAGAGTCTGGTGTAGGCCAGAGAAATAGAACTGTGATTGTGCAGTTCCACGGTTCAAATATCTGTATTATCCTGCTTTTGGCATTTTTTCCGTAAAAAAAAACAGTAATAGTGTCTCCCTGTCTGTTTATACACAAATATATCCGTTTAAAAAAGTCTGGTGTAGGCCAGAGAAATAGAACTGTGGTTTTGCAGTTCCACGGTTCAAATCTCTGTATTATCCTGCTTTTGGCATTTTTTCCGTAAAAAATAACAGTAATAGTGTCTCGCTGACTGTTCAGACACAAATATATCTGTTTAAATGAGTCTGATGTAGGCCAGAGAAAGAGAACTGTGGTTTTCCAGTTCCACGGATTAAATCTCTGTATTATCCTGCTTTTGGCATTTTTTCCGTGAAAAAAACAGTAATATTGTCTCCCTGACTGTTCAGACACAAATATATCTGTTTAAAAGAGTCTGGTGTAGGCCAGAGAAATAGAACTGTGGTTTTGCAGTTCCATGGTTCAAATCTCTGTATTTTCCTGCTCTTGGCATTTTTTCCATAAAAAAACAGTAATAGTGTCTCCCTGACTGTTCTGACACAAATATATCTGTTTAATAGAGTCTGGTGTAGGCCAGAGAAATAGAACTGTGGTTTTGCAGTTCCACAGTTCAAATCTCTGTATTATCCTGCTTTTGGCATTTTTTTCTTAAAAAAACAGTAATAGTGTCTCCCTGACTGTTCAGACACAAATATATCTGTTTAAAAGAGTCTGATGTAGGCCACAGAAATAGAACTGTGGTTTTGCAGGTCCACGGTTCAAATCTCTGTATTATCCTGCTTTTGGCATTTTTTCTGTAAAAAAACCCAGTAATAGTGTCTCCCTGACTGTTCAGATTCCAATATATCTGTGTAAAAGAGTCTGGTGTAGGCCAGAAAAATAGAACTGTGGTTTTACAGTTCACGGTTCAAATTTTTGTATTATCCTGCTTTTGGAATTTTACCGAAAAAAAAACAGTAATAGTGTCTCCCTGACTGTTCAGACACAAATATATCTGTTTAAAATAGTCTGGTGTAGGCCAGAGAAATAGAACAGTGGTTTTGCAGTTCCACGGTTCAAATCTCTGTATTATCCTGCTTTTTGCATTTTTTCCGTAAAAAAAACAGTAATACTGTCTCCCTGACTGGTCAGACACAAATTTATCTGTTTAAAAGAGTCTGGGGTAGGCCAGATAAATAGAACTGTGGTTTTGCAGTTCCACGGTTCATATCTCTGTATTATCCTGCTTTTGGCATTTTTTCCGTAAAAAAAAAACAGTGATAGTGTCTCCCTGACTGTTCAGACACAAATATATCTGTTTAAAAGAGTCTGGTGTAGGCCAGATAACTAGAACTGTGGTTTTGCAGTTCCACGGTTCAAATCTCTGTATTTTCCTGCTTTTGGCATTTTTTCTGCAAAAAAAAAACAGTAATAGTGTCTCCCTGACTGTTGAAACACAAACATATCTGTTTAAAAGAGTCTGGTGTAGGCCAGAGAAATAGAACTGTGGTTTTGCAGTTCCACGGTTCATATCTCTGTATTGTCCTGCTTTTGGCATTTTTTCCTTAAAAAATAACAGTAATAGTGTCTCCTTGTCTGTTTATACACAAATATATCCATTTAAAAAAGTCTGATGTAGGCCTGATAACTAGAACTGTGGTTTTTCAGTTCCATGGTTCAAATATCTGTGGAATCCTGCTTTTGGCATTTTTTCCATAAAAAAAAACAGTAATAGTGTCTCCCTGTCTGTTTATACACAAATATATCTGTTTAAAAAAGTCTGGTGTAGGCCAGATAACTAAAACTGTGGTTTTGCAGTTCCACGGTTCAAATCTCTGTATTATCCTGCTTTTGGCATTTTTTCCTTAAAAAAAACAGTAATAGTTTCTCCCTGACTGTTCAGACACAAATATATCTGTTTAAAAGAGTCTGGTGTAGGCCAGAGAAATAGAACTGTGATTGTGCAGTTCCACGGTTCAAATATCTGTATTATCCTGCTTTTGGCATTTTTTCCGTGAAAAAAACAGTAATAGTGTCTCCCTGACTGTTCAGACACAAATATATCTGTTTAAAAGAGTCTGGTGTAGGCCAGAGAAATAGAACTGTGGTTTTGCAGTTCCACAGTTCATATCGCTGTATTATCCTGCTTTTGGCATTTTTTCCGTAAAAAATAACAGTAATAGTGTCTCCCTGACTGATCAGACACAAATATATCTGTTTAAAAGAGTCAGGTGTAGGCCAGAGAAATAGATCTGTGGTTTTGCAGTTCCATGGTTCAAATCTCTGTATTATCTTGCTCTTGGCATTTTTTCCATAAAAAAACAGTAATAGTGTCTCCCTGACTGTTCTGACACAAATATATCTGTTTAATAGAGTCTGGTGTAGGCCAGAGAAATAGAACTGTGGTTTTGAAGTTCTACAGTTCAAATCTTTGTATTATCCTGCTTTTGGCATTTTTTTCTTAAAAAACAGTAATAGTGTCTCCCTGACTGTTTAGACACAAAAATATCTGTTTACAAGAGTCTGATATAGGCCAGAAAAATTGAACTGTGGTTTTACAGTTCACGGTTCAAATTTTTGTATTATCCTGCTTTTGGCATTTTTCCGAAAAAAAACAGTAATAGTGTCTCCCTGACTGTTCTGACACAAATATATCTGTTTAAAATAGTCTGGGGTAGGCCAGAGAAATAGAACTGTGGTTTTGCAGTTCCACGGTTCAAATCTCTGTATTATCCTGCTTTTGGCATTTTTTCCGTAAAAAAAAAACAGTGATAGTGTCTCCCTGACTCTTCAGACACAAATATATCTGTTTAAAAGAGTCTGGTGTAGGCCAGATAACTAGAACTGTGGTTTTGCAGTTCCACGGTTCAAATCTCTGTATTATCCTGCTTTAGGCATTTTTTCCGTAAAAAAAAAAACAGTAATAATGTCTCCCTGACTGTTCAGACACAAATACATCTGTTTAAAAGTGTCTGGTGTAGGCCAGATAACTAGAACTGTGGTTTTGCAGTTCCACGGTTCATATCTCTGTATTATCCTGCTTTTGGCATTTTTTCCTTAAAAAAAAACAGTAATAGTGTCTCCTTGTCTGTTTATGCACAAATATATCCATTTAAAAAAGTCTGATGTAGGCCAGATAACTAGAACTGTGGTTTTTCAGTTCCATGGTTCAAATATCTGTGGAATCCTGCTTTTGGCATTTTTTCCATAAAAAAAACAGTAATAGTGTCTCCCTGTCTGTTTATACACAAATATATCTGTTTAATAAAGTCTGGTGTAGGCCAGATAACTAAAACTGTGGTTTTGCAGTTCCACGGTTCAAATCTCTGTATTATCCTGCTTTTGGCATTTTTTCCTTAAAAAAAACAGTAATAGTGTCTCCCTGACTGTTCAGACACAAATATATCTGTTTAAAAGAGTCTGGTGTAGGCCAGAGAAATAGAACTGTGATTGTGCAGTTCCACGGTTCAAATATCTGTATTATCCTGCTTTTGGCATTTTTTCCGTAAAAAAAAACAGTAATAGTGTCTCCCTGTCTGTTTATACACAAATATATCCGTTTAAAAAAGTCTATTGTAGGCCAGAGAAATAGAACTGTGGTTTTGCAGTTCCACGGTTCAAATCTCTGTATTATCCTGCTTTTGGCATTTTTTCCTTAAAAAAAACAGTAATAGTGTCTCCCTGACTGTTCAGACACAAATATATCTGTTTAAAAGAGTCTGGTGTAGGCCAGAGAAATAGAACTGTGATTGTGCAGTTCCACGGTTCAAATATCTGTATTATCCTGCTTTTGGCATTTTTTCCGTAAAAAAAAACAGTAATAGTGTCTCCCTGTCTGTTTATACACAAATATATCCATTTAAAAAAGTCTGGTGTAGGCCAGAGAAATAGAACTGTGGTTTTGCAGTTCCACGGTTCAAATCTCTGTATTATCCTGCTTTTGGCATTTTTTCCGTAAAAAGTAACAGTAATAGTGTCTCCCTGACTGTTCAGACACAAATATATCTGTTTAAAAGAGTCTGGTGTAGGCCAGAGAAAGAGAACTGTGGTTTTCCAGTTCCACGGTTCAAATCTCTGTATTATCCTGCTTTTGGCATTTTTTCCGTGAAAAAAAAGTAATAGTGTCTCCCTGACTGTTCAGACACAAATATATCTGTTTAAAAGAGTCTGGTGTAGGCCAGAGAAATAGAACTGTGGTTTTGCAGTTCCACAGTTCATATCTCTGTATTATCCTGCTTTTGGCATTTTTTCCGTAAAAAATAACAGTAATAGTGTCTCCCTGACTGATCAGACACAAATATATCTGTTTAAAAGAGTCTGGTGTAGGCCAGAGAAATAGAACTGTGGTTTTGCAGTTCCATGGTTCAAATCTCTGTATTATCTTGCTCTTGGCATTTTTTCCATAAAAAAACAGTAATAGTGTCTCCCTGACTGTTCTGACACAAATATATCTGTTTAATAGAGTCTGGTGTAGGCCAGAGAAATAGAACTGTGGTTTTGAAGTTCTACAGTTAAAATCTTTGTATTATCCTGCTTTTGGCATTTTTTTCTTAAAAAAACAGTAATAGTGTCTCCCTGACTGTTTAGACACAAATATATCTGTTTAAAAGAGTCTGATATAGGCCAGAAAAATAGAACTGTGGTTTTACAGTTCACGGTTCAAATTTTTGTATTATCCTGCTTTTGGCATTTTTCCGAAAAAAACAGTAATAGTGTCTCCCTGACTGTTCTGACACAAATATATCTGTTTAAAATAGTCTGGTGTAGGCCAGAGAAATAGAACTGTGGTTTTGCAGTTCCTCGGTTCAAATCTCTGTATTATCCTGCTTTTTGCATTTTTTCCGTAAAAAAAACAGTAATAGTGTCTCCCTGACTGGTCAGACACAAATTTATCTGTTTAAAAGAGTCTGGGGTAGGCCAGATAAATAGAACTGTGGTTTTGCAGTTCCACGGTTCATATCTTTGTATTATCCTGCTTTTGGCATTTTTTCATAAAAAAAACAGTAATAGTGTCTCCCTGACCGTTCAGACACAAATATATCTGTTTAATAGAGTCTGGTGTAGGCCAGAGAAATAGAACTGTGGTTTTTCAGTTCCACGGTTCAAATGTCTGTATTATCCTGCTTTTGGCATTTTTTCTGTAAAAAAAACAGTAATAGTGTCTCCCTGACTGTTGAAACACAAATATATCTGTTTAAAAGAGTCTGGTGTAGGCCACAGAAATAGAATTGTGGTTTTGCAGTTCCACGGTTCATATCTCTGTATTATCCTGCCTTTGGCATTTTTTCCGTAAAAAAAAACTGTAATAGTGTCTCCCTGACTGTTCAGACACAAATATATCTGTTTAATAGAGTCTGGTGTAGGCCAGAGAAATAGAACTGTGGTTTTGCAGTTCCATGGTTTAAATATCTGTATTATCCTGCTTTTGGCATTTTTCCTTAAAAAAAAACAGTAATAGTGTCTCCCTGTCTGTTTATATACAAATATATCCGTTTAAAAAAGTCTGGTGTAGGCCAGAAAACTAGAACTGTGGTTTTGCAGTTCCACGGTTCAAATCTCTGTATTATCCTGCTTTTGGCATTTTTTCCTTAAAAAAAACAGTAATAGTGTCTCCCTGACTGTTCAGACACAAATATATCTGTTTAAAAGAGTCTGATGTAGGCCAGAGAAATAGAACTGTGGTATTCCTCTTCCACTGTTCTAATCTTCTTTTTATAACCCTTTTTCCATTGATAGTGCGAGTGTAAGCTATTTTCCTTAATTTACAATGGGAAGGGCACATGGCAAGGGACGTGGAACTGTACGTTCTGGTGCGTGTAGAGGACGGGGCCATGGCCAAGGTGAAAATGTGCCACAACCAACAGCCACATCTTCTCGCTCCCACTTCTTGACCGAATTACTAGGGAAGCACACTACAACTCCAGTATTGCGAATTGATCAGTGTGAACAGTTTATTAATTGGATAGCAGATAATACTTCCAGTTACCTGAGCACCACCACCTCCGGTCTGTCTTCCAAACGGTCAAGTTTTAGTAGCCGTGAGTCTCGACCGCATACTCCTCCTTTCCCTGATGCTCCTTCCTCCCACCATGCCGAGTGTCGTCAGACGGAAACTGATCCCACACTTGGACACTCTGAAGAGCTGTTCACTGGTCCATTTCTATATTTGTACCCCTCGCCTGCTCCGCTTGAAGTGGTGGAAGAGGAAAACCCATGTAGCGATGCCCAGATATTTGAACAGCCACAGGAAGTTGGCGCTGGCAATTTGTCACAAGAGGTGGACGATGATGAGACACAATTGCCACGAAGTGAGGAGGAGGATCGTGGTGCGCAAGTGGAAGAGGAGGAGGTGGTGGATGACCTAGTAACTTACCCAACGTGGCAGGAGGACACGTAGAGCGAGGCCAGCAGCACACAGGGGGAGGGAGGCAGAGTACCCCAACAAGCAGGAAGAAGCAGTGTTGTGGCCGCACAAAGAAGGCGGGCAACAGTTCCCCGTAACACCAACACGAGGGACGTTGTAGGTCTTCCAGAGGCTGGAATTTTTTTAAAGACTCTGCTGATAACCCCAAAAAGGCCATTTGTACTACCTGCCATGCCAGCATCAGCAGGGGTGACAAAACTACCAGCCTGACCAACACCAGCATGATCAGGCACATATCAGGAAAGCACCCGACTATGTGGGGTGAATCCCAGGGTCCACGACCAGTGTCAGCGGGTGTCAACACTGCTTCTTCCGCTGTTGTGCGTGTAATAGAATCCCCTGTTGTGTGTGCAAGGCTATCCCCTGTCCATACTGCATTCAAAGATGCCCCCTCATCTCAGTCTTCACTTGTTATGGCAGTTTCTCAAGAAACAGCATCAACGTCCACGTCCCACCACAGCGTTCAATTGTCCATATCCCAGATCTTTGAACGAAAGCGCATATTCGCAGCCAACGCCCCACAGGCCACAGTTCTAAATTCGCACATTTCTCGACTGCTTGTGTTGGAAATGCTGCCTTTTAGGCTGGTGGAGACAGAATCCTTCCGCAACCTTATGGCGGTGGCCGTCCCTCGGCACTCTGTACCTAGCCGACACTATTTTACCCAGTGTGCCATCCCCGCACTACACAAGCACGTGTCCCAAAACATCTGCCGTACCCTCAAAAACGCAGTTACTGGGAGAGTCCACCTGACAACAGACACGTGGACAAGTGCTTGTGGCCAGGGACGGTGCATCTCCCTGACGGCACCCTGGGTAAACATAGTGGAAGCTGGGACCCAGTCGAACCTTGGGACAGAACACATCCTCCCCATACCGAGGATTGCGGGCCCTCTGTCAGTCAGAGTTGCCCCCACCGTGTACAGCTCCTGCGCATCATCCTCCTCCTCATGTTCAGCCTCCATCTCAGATATCACCACATCAGTTACAAGCTGGAAGCACTGCAGTACTGCCTCAGCCAAGTGGCAACAGGCTGTGCTGAAACTCATAAGCTTAGGTGATAAACCTCACACTGCTTGTAAGTTGTGGACAGCTGTCAAAGAGCAGGCAGATCTGTGTCTGAGACCGCTGAACCTACATCCAGGCATGGTTGTGTGTGACAATGGCCGAAACCTGGTGGCGGCTCAGAGGCGAGATCACACACATACCATGCCTTGCTCATATGCTTAACCTCGTGGTTCAGCGGTTTCTTAAATCGTACCCCGAGTTGCCAGAACTGCTCATCAAAGTACGCCGTTCGTCAGCTCATTTTCGCAAGTCGGCTACAGCTTCCGCCGCCCTTGCTGTGTTGCAGCAGCGTTTGCCTCTTCCAACACACCGACTGGTGTGTGATGTCCCCACACGTTGGAACTCTACCCTCCACATGTTGCAAAGGATTCGTGAGCAGAAGAGAGCAGTTGTGGAGTACCAGCTGCAACAAGGCCGTCGATATTCAGGTCAGACTCCAGACATAAGACCTCAGGAGTGGACCTGGATGTCTGACATATGTACCATCCTGACAAATTTTGAGGAGTCCACCAAGATGGTGAGTGGTGATGACGCCATCATTAGCGTCAGCATCCCACTTGTCTGTCTTTTGCAATGCTCTCTGCAGAAAATTAAAGAGGAGGCATTGCAGCCAGAGTATGATGAAATAGATCAAGAACCCATAATGGGCGATTACACACAGCCCAGCCTCATCTCATCCCAACGTGCATTGGGGGACAATGAGAGAGAGGAGGAGGAGGAGGAAGAACAGGAGCTGGTATAATGCGCTGTAGATGGTAGTACCTGTACAACTGTCATACCGTCGGTTCAGCGTGGGTGGCCTGAGGACAGGGGGAGGAGGAGGAGGAGAGCATGGTCAGTCGTCATCTTGGTGAGGACACGGAAGTCTTGCCCGTTACCACTCTGGCACGCATGGCTGACTTTATGTTACGCTGCCTTAACCGTGACCCTCGCGTTGTCAAAATGTTGGGTGACACTTTTAGACCCCCGCTACAAGGAGAACTTTCACTCTCTTATTCCTGAGGTGTACAGGTCTACAAAAATGTGGCAGTACCAGAAGGCCCTTGCTGCAGAACGGTTAAAAAAATTCCCATCTGAACACGCTAGAGGCAGAGGTCACAGTTCGTTGACCAACCAAGGGGTACAGGCGAGAGAGATGCAATTACAATCCAGCAGAGGCAGGTGAACACTGTCAACGTTCTGGGACAGTTTTCTGAGACCCACCCAGCTTACTGGCCCTGAGGCACGGGGTACTCTCACAAGGAGTGGAAAGTTTCAAAAGATGGTGAGGGAGTACCTTGCCGACCGTACCAGCATCCTGCGTGATTCCTCTGTGCCTTTTAATTATTGGGTATACAAGCTGGACACTTGGAATGAAGTCGCTCTGTACTCTTTGGAGGTTCTGGCCTGCCCTGCCACTAGTGTGTTATCGGAGCGTGTTTTTAGTGCCGCTAGGGGAATTATAACTGATAAGCGCACTCGTCTGTCAACTGACAATGCTGACAATCTGATCCTTATCAAAATGAACAAGGGCTTGATTGGGGCAGACTTCTCATCACCACCAAATGACAGCAGAGTAACATAAAGTCAAATCCACTGTGTTATTTCGGGAAGTGTATTCCCATGCACCGCTTCACACCCACACATTGGTATACGCTTCCTCATTTCGGCTGTATTTTGCTCTTCTCCTTATCCTCAGCCTCCACCACCACTATACCATCAAATTGACCGTGGTCCGTGTTGCCAGCATTGCATGTTCCTCCGTCCTAATTTTTGGCAGCTTTTGCTTGGAAGGCATTAGCAAAGACTATGGGAGACCCACTACCCAATAATGGGAATAATGTTTTTAATAAGATGTACTGCATGGCTCTTGTTTGCCAGCATAGCAAGTTCCTCCGTCCTAATTTTTGGCAGCTTTTTCTTGGAAGGCATAGGCAAAGACTAAGGGAGACCCACTCCCCAATAATGGGAATAATGTTTTGAATATGCTGTACTGCATGACTCTTGGAAGGGGCATTGCAAGTTCCTCCGTCCTAATTTTTGGCAGCTTTTGCTTGGAAGGCATAGGCAAAGACTATGGGAGACCCACTCCCCAATAATGGGAATAATGTTTTGAATATGCTGTACTGCATAGCTCTTGTAAGGGGCATTGCAAGTTCCTCCGTCCTAATTTTTGGCAGCTTTTGCTTGGAAGGCATCGGCAAAAACGATGGGAGACCCCCTCCCCAATAATGGGAATAATGTTTTGAATATGCTGTACTGCACGGCTCTTGTTTGCAAGCATTGCAAGTTCCTCCGTCCTAATTTTTGGCAGCTTTTGCTTGGAAGGCATAGGCAAAGACTATGGGAGACCCACTCCCCAATAATGGGAATAATGTTTTGAATATGCTGTAATGCATGGCTCTTGTTTGCCAGCATTGCAAGTTCCTCCGTCCTAATTTTTGGAAGCTTTTGCTTGGAAGGCATAGGCAAAGACTATGGGAGACCCACTCCCTAATAATGGGAATAATGTTTTGAATATGCTGTACTGCATGGCTCTTGTTTGCCAGTATTGCAAGTTCCTCCGTCCTAATTTTTGGCAGCTTTTGCTTGGAAGGCATAGGCAAAGACTATGGGAGACCCAATCCCCAATAATGGGAATAATGTTTTTAATATGCTGCACTGCATGGCTCTTGTAAGGGGCATTAAAACTGTCTTGTTAAGCTACTGTGACCTCAACCACTCTTCCAAGGGGCATTGATATTGTCTTTTTATTCCACTGCGACCTCCACCACTCTTCCAAGGGGCATTAAAACCGTCTTGTTAAACCACTCTGACCTCCACGTCTCTTCCATGGCGCATTAAAACCATCCTGTTAAACCTCTATGAACTCCACTTCTCTTCGAAGGGGCATTACAACCATCTTGTTAAGCTACTGTGACCTCCACCACTCTCCCAAGGGGCATTGAAATTGTCTTTTTATTCCACTGCGACCTCCACCACTCTTCCAAGGGGCATTAAAACCATCTTGTTAAGCTACTGTGACCTCCACGTCTCTTCCAAGGGGCATTAAAACCATCTTGTTAAGCTACTGTGACCTCCACCACTCTTCCAAGGGGCATTGATATTGTCTTTTTATGCCACTGCGACCTCCACCACTCTTCCAAGGGGAATTAAAACTGTATTGTTAAGCTACTGTGACCTCCACGTCTCTTCCAAGGGGCATTAAAACCATCTTGTTAAACCACTCTGAACTCCACGTCTTTTCCAAGGGGCATTAAAACTGTCTTTTTAAGCTACTGTGACCTCCACGTCTTTTCCAAGGGGCATTAAAACCGTCTTGTTAAACCACTCTAAACTCCACGTCTCTTCCAAGGGGTATTAAAACCATCTTGTTAAGCTGCTGTGACCTCCACCACTCTTCCAAGGGGCATTAATATTGTCTTTTTATTCCACTGCGACCTAAAGCACTTTTCCAAGGGGCATTAAAACCGTCTTGTTAAACCACTCTTAACTCCACGTCTCTTCCAAGGGGCATTAAAACCGTCTTGTTAAGCTACTGTGACTTCTTCCACCCTTCCAACGGGCATTAATACCATCTTGTTAAGCTACTGTGACCTCCACCACTCTTCCAAGGGCCATTGATATTGTCTTTTTATTCCACTGCGACCTCCACCACTCTCCCAAGGGGCATTAAAACCGTCTTGTTAAACCACTCCTAACTCCACGTCTCTTCCAAGGGGCACTAAAACCGTCTTGTTAAGCTACTGTGACCTCCACCACTCTTCCAAGGGGCATTAAAACCGTCTTGTTAAGCTACTGTGACCTCCACCACTCTTTCAAGGGGCATTAAAACCGTCTTGTTAAACCACTCTGAACTCCACAGCTCTTCCAAGGGGCATTAAAACCATCTTGTTAAACCACTCTGAACTCTACAGCTCTTCCAAGGGGCATTGAAATGTTGTTTTTAATTACCTCTAACCTCCACGACTCTTATAACGGGCATTGCATTTCCTCCTAATTTTAGTCAGCTTTTGCTTTTCAATGCATAGGCGAACACTAAGGGAGACCCACTCCCCAATAATGGGTAGAAGGTTTTTAGTACGCTGTAATCCATGTCTGTTTCAAGGGGCATTGCAGTTTCTCATAATTTTTGGAAAGCCTTCCATTCACTGCTTAGGCCAACAGTGTACAGGAGACCCAGTTGCTATAAATGGAAAAAATGGTTTAGTTAAGGCCCTCTGACCTCCATGTCACTTCCAAGGGGCATTGGAGTGCCTCGAAATTTTTGGTAGGCATTGCACTCACTGTATGCCCTATAACTGTGTAGCCAAACCGCTCCTTTTGGTACAGAAACATACCCTACAAGACATGTGTGGTTGACTGGCCTGATATTGATGTGAATGGTCCCTGTTCCTCCTGCTCTTTCTCCTTTGCCACCACCTCATCAATCATTAATCACCTGAAGCTTTGTTTTAACGGGAATCATAGAACTGGGATTGTAGCAGGAAAACATCCAGCAATCCTCGGAGGAGGTAGGATATGCGCCAAAACGCTTTCCACCTCAGGCCTAGCCACTACTACAGACATGCGCTTGCATTCCAAGGAACAGAAAGCTAAGGAGATGGATGGCCTCATGATCATGAATAATTTACTCGTTGTGTAGGAGGCCGACCACTGCTGCTGTCTACCTCCTGAACTTTGTGTTGAAGCCTGATTGACGCAGGACCCGCAATCCTCTATGTCTGGAGGACGTGTTGCATCCCAGTGTCAAACTGTGTCCCGGCTTCCACAATATTAACCCAGTGTGAAGGCATCAGTCAGATGAACCATCCCTGGCCACATTAACTTGTCCACGTGTTTGTGGTTAGGCTGTCCTTCAAATAGGGGCGGCTGAGGATCGTTTATAAACACCCGGCCGCCCCCAGGCGGCTGGGGACCGTGTGTGGGCACCTGGCCGCGGGGCGGTTGGGGACCGAGCATGGACACCCGGCCGCCCCCTGGTGGCTGTGGACCAAGCGTGGACACCCGGCCGCCGGGCGGCTGGGGACTGAGTATGGATACCAGGCCGCCAACGCAACCATGACGTGGTGGCCAGTTTCGGCCTCCACATGCTTAAAAGGCCCAATTTCAAGTGCAAGCAAGCAGTATGGTATTGCAGCCTGTGGGTGGGTGGCAGGCTGCATACTTGCGCTTGCATTACAAGGAATGGGGGAGGTACAATTGAACACTGCCCGGGGACAAGGACTTGCAATGGGATAGTTGCAAGTCTGCATCTTCTGATGCGGTGAGGATCACTTCTGATGGGCACACTTTTAGGCCGTGACTTGGGTGTCAGAGATGCTTCCAGGGGTCTTCCCCATGCTGTTCCCATGTCTTTTCAGCACTGTATGCATGTGTCACACAGCACATGGCTAGCTAAGGTTGTAAAATGTTAAAATGACATTTCCCGGTGAATGCATTTGTCACGGTTGAAAGCAATAGAAAAGTGCAAAAACGCATAAAAAATGCTACTTGTGAACATAGCCCAAGGTGTGGAGGAGTATTTTTGTTTTTGGTTATTTATTTTACCTTATACACAAGTCTTTACCCTGGAAAGGAAGTTCCTTAACATATTTCACAGGAAAACCGTTTCACTTTCGTTTTTGAACGTTTTATTGTGAGCCCGTAAAAGTGGATTAATACTTCTGACCACGTTGTTGACAGCAGTGACCTGGGGGTCAGAAATGCTTCCTGGGGCGATCCCCATGCTGTCCCCATGTCATTTGAGCACTGTCACTATCGTTTTGGGCACTTTTTAGGCTTTCTACAGACTGCCGGGGGTGCCGCCGCAAAAATGCTCGGGTCTCCCATAGACTAACATTTGGCTCGTTGCTCGGGTCGAGCACCCGAGTATCACGGTGAGCTCGGCCCGAGCTTCGAGCACCCGAGCATTTTAGTGCTCGCTCAACACTAATAGGTATGTAATATCCAAAATATTACCATAGGGTCTATCCCTGGACTAACAAAGAGGAAAAATGCCAAAACAGCTAAGAAAGTAGTACTTACACCATGTGATGTTTCAGACAAGGTATGTGTAATGTGGTCGGCTTAGCCCCTACGCACATTTCACCCACGCTTCGTCAGGGGTCCCCCTGACATTTGTGACAATTTTGCGACATATTTTTTACTAAGAGAAAGAGAATAGGTATAACCAGGCACTAGTAACCCCAAGTAAAGGAAAATATAAGACAGTCTGCAAAAAAGTGATATATTTATTAAGTATGCAAGGTGAACCAAAGGATATTAAAAATATTTAAAAGGCAAAAAAAAGAGGGGAGACTTTAAATGCACACATATCCCCATAGAAGATTTGTATAGATATGAAAGCCATCTTTGTTGGTTTGCATATTACATAATCAAGTGTTCTCTATATATAGTCACTCTTGGTGTATTGTTGTTATATCCCTGAAGAAGCCACATGATGGCGTAATGCTTGGGGTTTTCTCTCTTCCCCTTATACCTTTTTTTTTTTTTCATCTGGTTTTCCTTATCTGGCATTTACATTAATATCTATACTTACTTCCACCTATTTATTATATGCCTATGACCTGTTGGCTTATCGTGGCCATTATATATTGCCATTTGCTATGCTCTTGTCTGTAAATATGTCATGCTTGGCTTTCGATTTTGTAAGCCTCCTATTTATATCTGTTTAGTCTTATTCTTGGCTCATATGGAATCTGTTTTTATCTCCATACATATGTTCTACGGGGATTTATGTACAAAAAAAGTCTCCCACCTCCCCCTTTTTTTGCCTTTTAAATGTTTTAATGTCCTTTGGTCCACCTTGAATATTTAATAAATATTTCAATTTTTTGCATTCAGACTGTCTTATATTTTCCTTTATTTAGGGTTACTAGTGCCTGTTTATACCTCTTCTCTTTCTCTTAGTACTACCGTTTTTTGTTGTATGGCACAGAACCTCTATACTTGGCGGTGCCAGTCCTTTGCTTGCTGATATAGCATCTTCTTTACTTTTCAATGTTATTTTTAAGTCTATTCAATAATAAAGAGGATGCTACCAAAAGTGCTGAAAAATGCTGAAAAACATTCCCTGGCATCTTTTGTACCTTCCTATTAACTTATATAAAGTATAAAGCATATTCTGAGCAGAAAATACTTGAAGGATGGTCAGCACACTTCTTTTGATCACTTGACGTCTTTGTAACCTGAATTGGTTAAATACTTAAAAGCCTGATTATACAGAATAGCAAGTCGTTTTTACATAGAAGTGCACATGTTTATATGATTTTAGATGATTTTGTTAGTGCTGTTTTAGGTGGTTTTCAGAGCGCATTCTGCATGCAAACGGCATTGAGTGCACATACCTTAAAAGTCTTTCTCAGGCAAGTGAACCCAATGAGTTTTTACAGAGGAAGAGATGAAGATCATTCAGGAATTGCTGCCGTTTTCCTTTAGAGACTTTTTTAACATTTTTTTTTTGCTCATTTTCTGAGCTCTTCTTTGACATTTTTGACCACCGACATTATCTTTACTGTTTTTCCATAGTTTGGTAGTTTTTTTTGTATTGTTTTTTCCTGTCATTTTTTAACTTCCATTAACTATGCGGAAACCTCTTGCTGTTTTTGAGGCAAAAAAGCTGGTAAAGCATTCAACAAGTAGTCTGGGCTTTTTTTGTGTCTTCCCATTGACTTCTATTATAAAGTATAGATCGGAAAATGCCTGATGATTGGTCAGGTCATTTCTTTTAACTGCTTGGTGTCTTTTGGAAACCTGATGCGCTCTGCAGTGTCTATGAAGGATGGCATGCTGGATGGCGCTCAGCTGACATTCAGCCTGTCATCTCAATGCCATTCCAGCGTGGGAGAATTCTCCTTCTGAAGCGCTGAGCGCAGGAGAATTTTCTATAGGCAGATAGACAGTGTTGGGGCTTATTAGTGTACAGTATAGAAATAGGATAGGATAAAGATAAATGTTTGCGACCAGTCCAGGATGGGAGGGGAAAAGGTCAAGCAAAAAGGGAAAGCATTTCCTGGTTTAGACAGACAGTGTTAGTATGTAAGGTTTGTGTCAATTGGAAGTTCAAGTGGCAGTGGGCTGGAGGCATGTGGAGCACATAGCGTTCTGACAGCATTAGGTTGGACCGAATTGTCTGCGGAAATTCCTCTAACATCCGGGGCCTCTGGCCCAACTAGACACTGGGAAGTGTGCCTTATTCCTTTCCATATAGAGGAAGCCGGATGGAGAAACGAGTGAGAGAAGTGTTACGAATCTTGGGAAATCACTGGAGCTGAGAGGATGATCAAACATAGGAATTGTCCAAGTTGAACGTAAGCAGATGCTTGAAATGTGCTGTATTGATGAAACTGGAACTGGAGGGTACTGTGGTCGAAACTGCGTGATAAAGACTGTTGCATCTGAACTGTCCAGTAAATTTGAATTTGTTATAACGAACTGGGTGTCCAATGATGTGTGGCTGATCCTGGAACCAAGGATGTGAATGCAGCGGAGACCTGCGGCCAGAAAATGAGTACACTATATTGTACACAGCTAGTGATGAGGGACCCTGCTCGCCACTGCTTGGTGCTCGCCCGAGCATCACTGTGCTCAACATGCTCGGCACTCAGCGAGTATTTCCGGGTTGCTCAGGGGGGAGCTTTAGTCCCCACACTGCATGTTTGGTACTCTTTAGAGAGCCAATGAACATGCAGGGATTGCTTGCCACGCATATATTGCCGTAGCCATGTCGGTTGTGATATTCCAGTGATTAGCTGGTCGCATAGCATCATAGGGTCTATATAAGATCTGGTGATGCTAGACTCGTCTATCCCGGAAACAGGCAGAGTAGGGAGAGATGCTGCTGAGCTAGGGACAGAATTGAAGGTGTAATAGTTAGATATAGGTATTCTACAGCAAGATACAGGTGCATCTCACTAAATTAGAATATCATCAAAAAGTTAATTTATTTCAGTTCTTTAATCCAAAAAGTGAAACTCATATATTATATAGAGTCATTACAAACAGAGTGATCTATTTCAAGTGTTTATTTCTGTTAATGTTGATGATTATTGCTTACAGCCAATGAAAACACAAAAGTCAATATCTCAGTAAATTAGAATACTTTATAGCACCAGCTTGAAAAATGTTTTTAAAATCCGAAATGTTGGCCTACTGAAATTGTATGTTCAGTAAATACACTCAATACTGGGTCGGGACTCCTTTTGCATCAATTACTGCATCTGTGCAGAATGGCATGGAGGTGATCAACCTGTGGCACTGCTGAGGTGTTATGGAAAGCCAAGTTGCTTTGATAGAAGCCTTCAGCTCATCTGCATTGTTTTGTCTGGTGTCTCTCATCTTCCTCTTGACAATACCCCATAGATTCTCTAAGGGGTTAAGGTCAGGTGAGTTTGCTGGCCAATCAAGCACAGTGATACTGTTGTTTTTAAACCAGGT
Source organism: Phyllobates terribilis (assembly GCF_046119375.1). Lineage (NCBI taxonomy): Eukaryota > Metazoa > Chordata > Amphibia > Anura > Dendrobatidae > Phyllobates > Phyllobates terribilis. The sequence continues at coordinate 293,075,150 of NW_027362761.1, forward strand.
ATTGGTACTTTTGGCAGTGTGGACAGGTGCCAAGTCCTGCTGGTGAATGAAATTTCCATCTCCAAAAAGCTTGTCGGCATAGGGAAGCTGGTAGACAGCTGCGCTGACTTTGGTCATGATAAAAAACAGTGGACCTACATCAGCAGATGACATGGCTCCCCAAACCATCACTGATTGTGGAAGCTTCACACTAGACCTCAAGCAGCTTGGATTGTGTGCCTCTCCACTCTTCCTGTAGACTCTGGGACATTGATTGCCAAATGAAAATTGGAACTCTGTGGCCTTGTGAATTTGTCAATGACTGCCTGCTGGACATCTGTCAAGTCAGCAGTCTTCCCCATGATTGTGGAGTCTAATGAAACAGAATAAGCGACCTTTTTAAATGCTTAAGAAGCCTTTGCAAGTGTTTTTTGTTAATTATTGTAATTTACTGAGATAATGACTTTTATGTTTTCATTGGCTATAAGCCATAATTATCAACATTAACAGAAATAAACACTTGAAATAGATCACTCTGTTTGTAACGACTCTATATAATATAAGAGTTTCACTTTTTGTATTGAAGAACTGAAATACATTACATTTTTGATGATATTCTAATTTTGCGAGAAGCACCTGTATATTCATCTGAACTATGATGTATATTCATCAGTCCTTCTGAGGACTAATCCAGCTGCATATATTCAGTGGTGAAGGTGATAGCAGGAGTTAGGAAGGCAGACAGAGTTTGTGACAGTGTATACAGCAGAAGAGGGTCCATTGCACGTTAAGTCTGATGCTGCTGTTACAAATATACGTAGACATAGCCCCAGATATCAGGGGCCAGGGCTATTTTTTTTATCTTAATCCTGATTATTTACTTAAAAAGCAATCCAGAGTACACCATTTTACTGCTCTGTATGCTTGTTAGCACTGCAGAATACAGCCAGATATTTTCCGTCATCAGACGTGATCCTATATTACAGTGATAAAAATCCACATATTTGTAGTGAACATGGAAAATATTGTCCTCCATTTAGAGTTTGTAGCAGTGTGTCAGTGAAGCTATTCACATGTGGTCGCTGTGACAAATAGGAAACTACAGGGCCGCTATGTAAAACCGTCAGTGTCCGTCAGACGTATCACATATAACTGCGGTACAAATTCAGCCATTTCTGTCCTCCATTTAGAGTTTGTAGCAGTGTGTCAGTGTAGCTATTCATGTTGTGATCTGCAACAAGTACTAAGGAAAGAAGGGGAAAGCTTTCCCTACAGTAAGACTAAGCTGAATCCCTACGATGTAGCGGGCTGTCTGTTCCTAGTGAACAGACCCGCCATAGTCCTAGGCTAGTCTGAAAGAAGACCTATAGAATAAAGGGAAGGGGTCCCTAAAAGAACTAAGAACTGGAACAAAAATGGGACACCTCCTGAACAGAGACTTGGACTTCTTGTCAGCCTCTTAAAGGTTGTAACGTACATTAGTCCAAACTCTGTCCAAATCACCGGAAAAATTCTCCTCCTCCAGCACTGCTGACCCCAATTTGGAGAACGAACCAAAAGACGGATGTCTCCCAGTACAAAAAAAAAAGGAGAACACCCAGCTGAGGAGGATGTATGATTGTTAAGAGCAAATTCTGCGAGAGGCAGAAACTCAGACCACCCCTCTTGATTGTCCGCCACAAAATATCGCAAAAACTGTTCTACATCCTGGTTCTTTCTTTCAGTCTGTCCATTAGACTCAGGATGATACCCAGACAAAAATGACAAATGGACTCCCAACCTGTCACAAAAAGCATGGCAAAAGCGAACCACAAACTGATGTCCTCTATCAGAAACAATATCCATGGGAACGCCATGAAGCTTGATAATCTCCTTAACAAACGCCTTAGCAAGTGTATTGGCGCAGGGCAACTTAATGAATGGAACCAAATGACACATCTTACTAAAACGTTCCACGACCACCCAGATAACAGTAAAACCCTCGGACATGGGCAGATCAGTAATAAAATCCATTGTGAGATGCGTCCAAGGCGCACTAGGAACCTCCAGAGGGCAAAGCAACCCCGAAGCAGGAGTATGTGAAGCCTTTGACCTACCACACAATGTGCATTGACGCACCCACTTGATGACTTCTTTCTGCCATCCAGGCCACCAAAAACTGCGACTGATAAGTCTCTTAGTCTCAGAAATTCCTGGATGACCTGCCAACCGAGACTCATGACACTCCACAAACAAATCTCTCCTAAAGGTTCTAGGCACGAGCAACCTCCCATGGGGAGTGTTAGATGGATCATCATCTTGAGCTTTCAGAATCCCATTCTCCAAAATGGAGTCCAATGCCGCCACCACCACTCCTTTCTGTAAAATGCTCTCCTCCTCCTCAGCACCGACCGCAGGAGAGAAGCTGCGAGATAAAGCATCGGCTTTAACATTCTTAGTACCAGGGATATAGGTAACAGAAAAATGAAACCGAGAAAAAAAAAGTGCCCGCTTAGCTTGACGGGCATTCAAGCGCTGGGCAGCATCCAGATAGATCAAATTCTTATGATCTGTGAAATCCTGAATAGGAAATCCAGCGCCTTCCAAAAAATGACGCCAATGTTCAAACGCGAGTTTAATAGCCACCAACTCCCGATTACCAACATCATAATTCAATTTGGTTTCTGAAATTTTTTTAGAAAAGAAGGCACAAGGATGTACTCCATCCCTGTTCTCCTGAAACAAAACTGCTCCGACCCCACCGATGAAGCATCAACCTCGACCAAAAAAGGCTTGGTCTCATCAGGCTGCATAAGGATAGGGGCTGAACTGAACCTCTCTTTGAGATACTTAAACGCTTCAATGGCCTCAGTAGTCCATTGGACCGTATTCACACCTTTCCTGGTGCGATCGGTTAGAGGCTTAAAAATCACAGAAAAATTCTTAATGAATTTCCTGTAATAATTGGCAAAACCCCAAAATCTCTGTATAGATTTCAAACCAATAGGCCTAGGCCATTCCTGCACAGCCTGAACCTTCACCGGGTCCATCTCAAAGACCTCGCTGGAGACAATGTAGCCCAAAAAACTAATTTTCTGCACAGTGAACTCACATTTCTCCAGCTTAGCAAAGAGTGAATTATCACTCAATAACTGTAAAACTTCACGTACACTCTGCCACTGTGACTCTAGATCTGGCGAATAAATCAAAATGTCATCCAAATACACAATCACATTCTTACCAATCAAAGGTCTGAGGATGTAATTAATAAGGATCTGAAAAAATGCAGGTGCATTGGTAAAACCAAAAGGCATCACCAGATTCTCAAAATGACCTACCAGAGTGTTAAAAGCAGTTTTCCATTCATCACCCTCCTTCACTCGTAACAAATTGTATGCCCCCCCGGAGATCAATCTTAGAGAACCACTTGGCCCCCACTAACTGGTTAAACAAGTCAGGAATTAACGGCAATGGGTAGGAATTGCGTACAGTAATCTTATTAATTTCACGAAAATCCAGACATGGACGCAAACCCCCGTCCTTTTTTATAACAAAGAAAAATCCAACTTCCATAGGCGACTTAGAAGGTCTTCTGTGACCAGCAGCCAGGCTAGTCTCGATGTACTCCTCCAAGGCCTTTCATTCAGGGATAGTTAGATTAAACAAGCGACTCTTGGGAAGAGTAGCTCCCGGAATAAACTCAATGGCGCAATCATAATCCCTATGAGGAGGTAAAACTTGCGACTCGTCCTCCGTAAAAACACTCCAAAAATCTTGAATAGGTACAGGTAATTCCCCTTTTCCCACAGCCGCAATCCGACCATTACAACATTTATCATAGCATTTCGGACTCCGTGACTTTATAATATTAGTAGACAAGTCCAGCAAAGGATTGTGCAGTTTTAACCAAGGCAATCGTAGAACGACCGGAGAGGGTAAATTATCTAATGCAACCAAGTCAAAGATTTCTTGGTGAAGTCCACTGATACTGAGGGGAAATGCAGCAACCTTGTGAGTAATAGATTTCAAGGGAGTGTTATCAATTGCAATCACAGAAATAGGTGATGACAAAGGTTTGGATTTCAATTTAAGTTTTTCCAAAAACCCTTTATCAATCACATTAAGTGTTGAACCACAATCCACAAATACCTGAAATTCAATCAAATTTTCCTGCAAAGTAGTACTCCCTGAAAGAAATACTCCTGCAGGGCGTAAACAAGCTATACGTGCGTACCTGACCTCTTTTTTTTCTTTACTTAAATGAAGCTCACAATACTTAATCAAATGGTCAGCTTTACCACAATAAAGACACAATCCCTCGGCGAACCTCTTGTCTCTTTCCTGAGAGCGGAGCGACCTTGCCCCAAACCTCCATTGGTTCTCTGCAGTCTGAGAAGATGTTCTGGGGACTAGGACCTGGCATTACAGGAGTTTTTACCTCAATCTGCCTAGATCTCAGCCTCCTATCCACACAAACAGCTAATAGCATGGCATCCTGCAGAGTCTCAGGTGCGGGGAATGCAATTAGCAAATCCTTAACCCTTTCACTCAGACCAGCAAGAAATAGACATTTCAGAGTAGGATCATTCCATCTGACTTCAGAAGCCCACCTTCTAAAGTGTGTGCAATAAATCTCAGCATCATCTGACCCCTGATTCAAACGCTTGAGTTCTGCCTCAGCAGATGAGATTCGATCAGGATCGTCATATAATAGACCCATAGCAAAAAAAAACTCTTCTACCGACCTCAAGCAGGGATCATTAGGTTGAAGAGAAAAGGCCCACCCTTGTGGTTCATTGAGCAAAAGTGACATAATAAAACCAATGCGATGTGATTCATTCCCAGAGGACCTTGGTCTCAAACGAAAATATAACAAACAAGCATTTTTAAAGGAAAAAAAATCTTGCTGTTTACCATAAAAAACATCCGGCAGTCCTACCTTGGGTTCCACAAAATGCGCTCTGGAACAGCTACTCACGTGTTGTTGGAGCTCGGCCACCTCTAGAGTCAACCTCTGCAAGCGTCGAGCTAAATCCTGGACGGAAGCTATACTGATCCCTGAATAAATATTTTTACGGCTGGACTTACTGTTATGATCTGCAAAAAGTACTAAGGAAAGAAGGGGAAAGATTTCCCTACAGTAAGACAAAGCTGAATCCCTATGATGTAGCGGGCTGTCTGTTCTTAGTAAACGGACCCGCCATAGTCCTAGGCTAGTCTGAACAAAGACCTATAGAATAAAGGGAAGGAGTCCCTAAAAGAACTAAGAACTGGAACAAAAATGGGACACCTCCTGAACAGAGAAAGTTGTTGCAGAACACAAAAAGGTAAACTGACAAAAAGGTACTAGAGGTCCCAAAAGGACCAAGCGAACTGACAGAGATAGGCACAGAAGCACCTGGCTAGCAAAACAGTCAAACAACACTGAAGTCCAGCACAGCCAAAAAGGTGGAGCTGGAATATAAAGGCAGCTGGTCATGTGACCGCAAAACACAAGATGGAAAGAACAAACAAGAAGGTTCTAACAGTACCCCCTCTTTTAAGAGGATCCTCCGGATCCTCCAGGCTCAGGCCTGTCCGGAAACCTCTTGTGGAAAGCTCTAACAAGCCTAGGAGCAGAAACATCATCCACTCTTACCCAGGAGTTATCTTTGGGACCGAAACCCTTCCAGGAGATGAGATACTTTAATCTCCCTCTATGCCATCTAGAATTCAAGATACGAGAAATTTCATATTCACCGTCTTCCACCACAGGAGGAGCTGTGACAGTGGCATCCCTATCTGATACATCTGTCTTTTTCAGCAAGGAAACATGAAACACAGGATTAATCTTCCAGGAAGTAGGGACATCCACCCTAACCGAAAATGGGTTAACAACCTGAAGCACTTTAAATGGACCCACAAACTTAGGACCCAGTATTTTGGGGGGAATCCTCAACCGCAGATTCCTTGAGGACAACCAAACCATGTCACCCACAGTAAACAAAACCTCCTTACGTTTCCTGTCAAAATACTTCTTGGACTTCTTGTCAGCCTCTTAAAGGTTGCAACGTACATTAGTCCAAACTCTGTCCAAATCACCGGAAAAATTCTCCTCCTCCAGCACTGCTGACCCCAATTTGGAGAACAAACCAAAAGACGGATGTGTCCTAGTACAACAAAAAAAAGGAGAACACCCAGCTGAGGAGGATGTATGATTGTTAAGAGCAAATTCTGCGAGAGGCAGAAACTCAGACCACCCCTCTTGATTGTCCGCCACAAAATATCGCAAAAACTGTTCTACATCCTGGTTCTTTCTTTCAGTCTGTCCATTAGACTCAGGATGATATCCAGACGAAAATGACAAATGGACTCCCAACCTGTCACAAAAAGCATGGCAAAAGCGAGCCACAAACTGAGGTCCTCTATCAGAAACAATATCCATGGGAACGCCATGAAGCTTGACAATCTCCTTAGCAAACGCCTTAGCAAGTGTCTTGGCGCAGGTCAACTTAATGAATGGAACCAAATGACACACCTTACTAAAACGTTCCACGACCACCCAGATAACAGTAAAACCCTCGGACACGGGCAGATCAGTAATAAAATCCATTGTGAGATGCGTCCAAGGCGCACTAGGACCCTCCAGAGGGCAAAGCAACCCCGAAGCAGGAGTATGAGAAGCCTTTGACCTACCACACACAGTACATTGACGCACCCACTTGATGACTAGAGATGAGCGTTGTTCTACTCGAACTGTTCGCCAATCTCAAATTCGAGCTGTTTTGGGCGGTGTTCGAGCCGTTCGGCGAACACGAACAATTTGAGAAAAATTCGGTTGTTCGAGGTTATGTTCGATAACTGTTCGTGCACCAAAATCATAACTGGATTTTTTCTCAGTAATGATGAAAATTAATGTTAATACGCAGTTTGAGTGTACAGCGGGGTGGGGGGAGGGGCAGGGGATGGATCTCTGCAGGAACAATGAAGATCTCCATTTTTTTTTTCTCTTTCCCGCATTTACAGTGGGGAGGTGCAATCTGTCAGCCTATCAGCAGCGCACACACGGAGCGAAGTGCTTTTTTTCACAAAAGCAAGGGCATGTGTCATTGGCAGTGTATGTCACATGTCCTTGCCCTATAAGACCAAGCCATTTTCCCCGTCGCCACCATTTTCTCACTGCTGCAGCTGCGTGTTAGACGGCACCGCTGTTGCTGTGTGCGCTATACCTTGTTAATTTCAAGCCAATTTTCGCACAAATCTACAGATAGCTTGGGAGTAGGGAATAGTTGAGATTGCAGTCCTTTTAAGGACTAGGTTACAGCATTTCCTATGACTTTTATCAGGCAGGTCTGTGCTCTTAAATAGATAGATTGTGGGAGTAAAGACTAATTGTAATTGGAGTCCTTTTCAGGACTAGGTTACATCAGTTCCTATCAGTTTTTGCCAGGCAGGTCTGTGCTAGTGCTGTGCAAGTTTTTTTCACAGCATTTGGCTGAATCTAGCAAAGCTAATCCTTTTTGGCCTATTGCAGAGTGTGTTAGTCAGTGGAGTAGCCTATCTGTGTTGCAAGATATACCACCTGTGTATAGAATACCAATTTTTTTACTGCACCTAGTGAAGTAAAATCTTTTGGGCATAGCATCATTCTATTAGTCCATCTATACTGACCTCAATCAGGTTGCAAATTGAATATAATTTTTTTCTGCATCTAGCTCTGAAAAAATATTGGGCTTCTAGCTGTGTGTGGGACTTGTTGTATTAGTCCATCTATACTGACCTCCATCAGGTTGCAAACTGCATATATTTTTTTCTTCATCTACCTCTGAAAAAATATTAGGCTTCTAGCTGTGTGTGGGACTTGTTCTATTAATCCATCTATACAGACTTCCATCAGGTTGCAAACTGAATATATTTTTTTCTGCATCTACCTCTGAAAAAATATTGGGCTTCTAGCTGTGTGTGGGACTTGTTCTATTAATCCATCTATACAGACCTCCATCAGGTTGCAAACTGAATATATTTTTTTCTGCATCTACCTCTGAAAAAATATTGGGCTTCTAGCTGTGTGTGGGACTTGTTGTATTAGTCCATCTATACTGACCTCCATCAGGTTGCAAACTGAATATATTTTTTTCTGCATCTACCTCTGAAAAAATATTGGGCTTCTAGCTGTGTGTGGGACTTGTTCTATTAATCCATCTATACTGACCTCCATCAGGTTGCAAACTGAATATATTTTTTTCTGCATCTACCTCTGAAAAAATATTGGGCTTCTAGCTGTGTGTGGGACTTGTTGTATTAGTCCATCTATACTGACCTCCATCAGGTTGCAAACTGAATATATTTTTTTCTGCATCTACCTCTGAAAAAATATTGGGCTTCTTGCTGTGTGTGGGACTTGTTCTATTAATCCATCTATACAGACCTCCATCAGGTTGCAAACTGAATATATTTTTTTCTGCATCTACCTCTGAAAAAATATTGGGCTTCTAGCTTTGTGTGGGACTTGTTGTATTAGTCCATCTATACTGACCTCCATCAGGTTGCAAACTGAATATATTTTTTTCTGCATCTACCTCTGAAAAAATATTGGGCTTCTAGCTGTGTGTGGGACTTGTTCTATTAATCCATCTATACAGACCTCCATTAGGTTGCAAACTGAATATATTTTTTTCTGCATCTACCTCTGAAAAAATATTGGGCTTCTAGCTGTGTGTGGGACTTGTTGTATTAGTCCATCTATACTGACCTCCATCAGGTTGCAAACTGAATATATTTTTTTCTGCATCTACCTCTGAAAACATATTGGGCTTCTAGCTGTGTGTGGGACTTGTTCTATTAATCCATCTATACAGACCTCCATCAGGTTGCAAACTGAATATATTTTTTTCTGCATCTACCTCTGAAAAAATATTGGGCTTCTAGCTGTGTGTGGGACTTGTTGTATTAGTCCATCTATACTGACCTCCATCAGGTTGCAAACTGAATATATTTTTTTCTGCATCTACCTCTGAAAAAATATTGGGCTTCTAGCTGTGTGTGGGACTTGTTCTATTAATCCATCTATACAGACCTCCATCAGGTTGCAAACTGAATATATTTTTTTCTGCATCTACCTCTGAAAAAATATTGGGCTTCTAGCTGTGTGTGGGACTTGTTCTATTAATCCATCTATACAGACCTCCATCAGGTTGCAAACTGAATATATTTTTTTCTGCATCTACCTCTGAAAAAATATTGGGCTTCTAGCTGTGTGTGGGACTTGTTGTATTAGTCCATCTATACTGACCTCCATCAGGTTGCAAACTGAATATATTTTTTTCTGCATCTACCTCTGAAAAAATATTGGGCTTCTAGCTGTGTGTGGGACTTGTTCTATTAATCCATCTATACAGACCTCCATCAGGTTGCAAACTGAATATATTTTTTTCTGCATCTACCTCTGAAAAAATATTGGGCTTCTAGCTGTGTGTGGGACTTGTTGTATTAGTCCATCTATACTGACCTCCATCAGGTTGCAAACTGAATATATTTTTTTCTGCATCTACCTCTGAAAAAATATTGGGCTTCTAGCTGTGTGTGGGACTTGTTCTATTAATCCATCTATACAGACCTCCATCAGGTTGCAAACTGAATATATTTTTTTCTGCATCTACCTCTGAAAAAATATTTGGTCTTCTAGCAGTGTGTGGGACTTTCTCTATTAGTCCATCTATACTGACCTCCATCAGGTTGCAAATTAAAAATAATTTTTATCTGCATCTAGCTCTGAAAAAATATTTGGCCTTCTAGCAGTGTGTGGGACTTTCTCTACTAGTCCATCTATACTGACCTCCATCAGATTGCAAATTAAAAATAATTTTTATCTGCATCTAGCTCTGAAAAAATATTTGGCCTTCTAGCAGTGTGTGCGACTTTCTCTATTAGTCCATCTATACTGACCTCCATCAGGTTGCAAATTAAAAATAATTTTTATCTGCATCTAGCTCTGAAAAAATATTTGGCCTTCTAGCAGTGTGTGGGACTTTCTCTATTAGTCCATCTATACTGACCTCCATCAGGTTGCAAATTGAATATAATTTTTTTCTGCATCTAACCCAGCCAATAGTTTTGGCCTAATACCACAGTTTGGCCACTCAGCTCTGCTCGGTTCCCATCCATTGTTTTTTTGTGCAAACAACTCCAGAGTTGTTAATTAGTTAACCACCAAAATGAGTGGAAAAAGGCCTGCTGCTGGTAGAAAGGGGAATAGGCATGTTGGGAAGGGGAAAAAAGGTTGTGTCCGTGGGGTAGGTGTTAAAGCAACAGTAACATCTGCAGAAGAAAGACCATCTTCCAGCCAAACTAAAATGTCTACTTCTTTTAGCGGACAATGTGATAAGATCCCTTTCTTACGGCCACGCCAATCGCTACAAATTCCAGATGAGGCACAAAAACAGCAGGTGCTTCAACGGATATCAAGTGCTCCTTTAAGTGGGCTCTCCTCCACATCAACTTCAACATCACAAATACTCCAGTCCTCAAAGGTGTCACCCCAATCGCACTTGCTTCCTCATAGCTCCCAAATCTCCAGCTGTCCGTCTGAGTATGAGGTAGAACAGATGGTTGAGTCTGCAGAGCTGTTTACTCATACTATAGCCTGGGAATCAGAGGTCGACTCCAGCGCTTCTGTGAATCCAGACGAGGAAATGATCTGCACTGATGCCCAGAATCTTTATGAGCCGGATCCAGGACCAGACGCAGAAGATTCTGACCATAATGTAGACCCTCATTCCCAAACTGTAACTCCTGTTGGTGGAGACAATGAGGAAGACGATGATAAGACTCAAATACCTGATTGGAGCGACAACTTTCGTTTTTTGTCAGGCCAGGAACAGGTTGGCTCTGAGGACGACGGGTGTGATAACGCACAGGGTGATGATGACGAGGTTGGAGATCCCACTTACTGTCAACCCACAGTCAGCCAAGAGATGAGGTCAGCAGAGGAGGTGGAGGAAGATGCTAGTGACGACGAGGTCAGGTTGCGCCTTCCTGGACAGAGACGTAGTACTGGAAGCACGTCAACAACTGCATCCTCAAACACAACTCTGCCTCTCACCACAAGTCGTGGTGGCTCTTCAGGTCGCATGGGTGCTAAGCCTTGCATAGCCTGGGCATTTTTTCAGATCGATAAAGATGACCCAACTCGTGTTATCTGTAACATTTGTCAGCAAAAGCTAAGTAGAGGCCAAAAAATACATAGTTTGAGTACTTCATGCATGAACCGGCACATGGACATGAAGCATAAGTTGCAGTGGGAAGCTCAGTGTGCTACAATGCGGCCTAGCCGGCCGGGCCAACCACCGTCTGCCACATCTTGTGCATCCGCGGCCTCTTCATCCTCTGTGACTGGGGGGACAGCAGTCACACCTGTTTTGGGGCGCAGACCTGCCACCTCTTTACCCGCAACAGCCAGCGTGATTGGCAGGTCATCATTTTCTTTGGAGGTGGTAACACCAGCTGGTGTTGAGCGCTGTCCGACATCGATAGCACCACCTTTGGATCAAGGCAACCTAACATGTCCGCCTGCATCTTCCTCACAGACCGGCAGTTTGCCGGGGACACCCTTATCAACCCCGTCTAAGCACAATAGCCAGCCCTCGGTCCCTCAGATGTGGACAAGTAAAAGACCATTTCCTCCTAGCCATGAGAAAGCTAAGAGGTTGAATTTCACCATCTGCAAGCTCTTGGCTACAGAAATGCTGCCTTTACGCCTGGTGGACACAGAGGATTTTCGAGACCTTATGTCCGTCGCAGTGCCCCAGTACCAGATGCCCAGTCGGCACTACTTCTCAAAGAAAGGTGTGCCTGCGCTCCACCAGCATGTCGCACACAACATCACCGCTTCTTTGAGAAACTCTGTGTGTGACAGGGTGCATTTCACCACAGACACTTGGACGAGTAGGTATGGACAGGGGCGTTACATGTCGCTGACTGGGCACTGGGTAACTATGGTGACAGCAGGACAAGGGGCTGCTGTCCAAGTCTTGCCGCCCCCACGAGTTGTGCGTCAATCCTCTTTATCTCAAAGTTCCTCCACTGCTTCTGCCTCTTCAACCTCCTCTTGGTCTTCCACCTGCACCCAAAGCCTGTCTGGTCATGCCACAAGCTTTCTAACTGCGCAGAAGGGATCCTTCACACCTCCTTACTATGCTGGCAGTAGGGCTCAACGTCATCAGGCGGTTTTTACATTGAAATGTCTGGGAAATGTGAGTCACACAGCTGAGGAGTTGTGGTCAGCTCTGGAGAACCAATTTCATGAATGGTTGTCTCCACTGGACCTGAAACCAGGGAAGGCCGTGTGCGACAATGCTGCAAACCTGGGTGCGGCCCTTCGCCGGGGCAATGTCACACACGTGCCTTGTATGGCTCACGTGTTGAACCTGGTTGTCCAGCAATTTTTAGCCCACTATCCCAGACTAGATGGCCTTCTGCAGAGGGCACGGTCGCTGTGTGCTCACTTCCGCCGTTCGCATACCGCAGCTCAGCGACTTACATCTCTACAGAAGTCGTTGGGCCTGCCACTTCACCGGCTAAAATGCGATGTGCCTACCCGGTGGAATTCAACTCTGCACATGTTGCAGCGACTGTGGCAGCACCGACAAGCCCTGGTGCAATACGTTCTGACGTATAGCCTGGGCCAACGAGATCCAGAGGTGGGGCAAATCACGCTGGAGGAGTGGTCTCAGATCAGGGACCTATGCACCCTTCTGCACAGTTTTGAAATGGCGACGAAGATGTTTAGTGCTGACGATGCCATTATCAGCATGACTATTCCGGTGATTTACATGCTGGAGCACATGTTAAACAGAATTCGGAGTCAGGTGGTGGCACAAGAGGAGGTGGAGGAAGTAGAGGAGGAGGAGTTGTATGCGGAAGGGCTAACATCTGCAAGGTCCAGACGGTCGGCAGCACCAAGGCGGCAGGCATGTGAGGGTGGGGGAGATGGTTTTACCAGGGCGCATGGTAGCAGCCAAACTAGTGAGGAAGGTGCAGGAGCCCAGGAAGAAGTGGAGGACGAACTGATGGAAGACTCATCAGATGAGGGAGACCTTGATCACATTTCTGTTGTGCGAGGTTGGGGGGAGAGGACAGAGGAAGGAAGCATGATTGTTACCTCGCCACCAACACAACAGGGACTTGGTGCTCCTGGATGCGCAACACACATGAGTGCCTTCTTGCTGCACTACCTGCAACATGACCCTCGAATTGTGAGAATTAGAAATAATCCTGACTACTGGGTTGCCACACTGTTAGATCCCCGGTACAAAAGTAAATTTGCAGAAATTATTCCTGCCATAGAAAGGGATGCACGCATGCAGGAGTATCAGCAGAGACTGTTGCAGAATCTTACATGTGCTTTTCCACAAAATACCAGTGGTGCACGTAGTGAATCTCACAGTTCCAACTTGCCAACCGTGGGACCGTCAAGTGTTCAGCACTCAAACCGTAACAGAACCACAGTATCTGCTGGTAACATCAATTTTGCGGAATCATTTCACCACTTTTTTAGCCCATCCTTTGCAAGGCCACAGGAGACAAGAAGTCTGACACATAGTCAACGCCTAGAGACGATGGTACAGGAGTATCTCCAAGTAAACATTGAAGCCATGACTGTGTCACTGGACCCTTGCTCTTTTTGGGCTTCCAATCTGGATAAATGGCCGGAGCTAGCCACTTACGCCTTGGAGATCTTGTCATGCCCCGCAGCAAGCGTTCTGTCTGAACGTGTGTTCAGCGCTGCTGGTGGTGTGCTGACAGATAAGCGCACGCGGCTCTCCACTGATAATGTAGACAGACTCACGTTCATAAAGATGAACAAATCATGGATCCGAAACGACTTTTCTACCCCTGTGTCATCCTGGGGAGAGTAAAAGCTTGATGATTGGTTAAAATCACCCTACCAACCGTTTTAAGCTTTCAAATTACTAATCATGTTTATCTGTATCTTGGCTGGAAAATAATTTGGGCTTTGTAGCAGTGTGCAGCACTGATTCTATTAGGCCATCTATAATAAGCTCCACCAGATTTAAAATTACTAATCATGTTTATCTGTATCTTGACTGGAAAATAATTTGGGCTTTGTAGCAGTGTGCAGCACTGATCCTATTAGGCCATCTATACTAAAGCTTCACCAGATTTAAAATTAATAATAATTTTTAGCTGCATCTAGCCCGAAAAATAATTTTGGGGCTCCGAGATGCGCAAGACACATAAGTGCCTTCTTGCTGCACTACCTGCAGCATGACCCTCATATTGTCAGAATTCGAAGTAATCATGACTACTGGGTTGCCACACTCTTAGATCCCCCAAATTTTTCGATCAACCTTTTCATTTTAATAAAGACCAAAAAAATGGTCATTTTTGAAATTATAAGCATTAGCAGGTTGTTAGAAACTGAAATCAAACAGTTTTCAACTCAAAACTTTATTCTAGGTGATGTTACATTTTCACATAGGACCCCTTGTTCGAAAGGAGCTTCTGAACTCTCTCGTCCATTGAATTTGTCAGGTTTTGGATGGTTTCTGCTTCAATTGTTTTGCATGAGGACAGAATACCCTCCCAGAGCTGTTGCTTAGATGTGAACTGCCTCCCGCCATCATAGACACTCCTTTTAATGATGCTCCAAAGGTTCTGAATGGGGTAGAGGTCAGGGGAGCATGGGGGTCACACCATAAGTTTGTCCCCTTTAATGCCCATATCAGCCAGAGATGCAGATGTTTTATGTGCAACATGAGATGGTGCATTATCATGCAGAAAAATGATCTTGCTGTGAAATACACGGTTCTTCTTCTTGAACCATGGCAGGAAGTGCTGTTTGAGAAAATCCACATACATTATGGAGTTCATCTTTAGCGCCTTCAGGGATTCTAAAGGGGCCGACAATCTCTCTCCCCATGATTCCAGCCCAAAACATTACTCCACCTCCTCCTTGTTGGCGCTGTAGCCGTGTTTGCGTGGGGTGTCCATCAACCAGCCATCCTCCACTCCATCCATCTGGACCATCAAGCGCTGCACGGCACTCATCCGTGAACAAAACAGTTTTGAAATCAGTCTTCATGTAATGTTTGGCCCACTGGAGCCGTTTCTGCTTGTGTGAAGTGGATAGAGGAGGTTGACAGGATGGCGTATGCACAGCTGCAAACCTCTGAAGGACCCTGCATCTTGTTGTTCGGGGGACGTTGGAGGCACAAGCAGCTTCAAAAACTTGTCTGCTGCTATGACAAGGCTTTTTTGCCGCTGCTCTTTCAACCTGACGTAATTGCCTGTAAGAAAGAGTCCTCAATTTGCCCTTATCAGCACGCACACGTGTGTACTGTGAATCAGCTACATACTTCTTGATTGCCAAGACACTTCATCCTGATCATCGCACAATGTTGATTGTAGTCATGCCTTGACCTAAACACTCCACAATTTGTTGCTTCTCAGCAGCCGACACATCCTTTTTCTTTCCCATTTTGGCAGAAAATGTAGGCTGCTTAATAATGTGAGACAGGCTTCTTAAGTAGTCTTGCCTTTCATTGGACACACCTGCCAAACTAATTAGCACAGGTGTCTGCAATTGCTTACAGTGATATAAAGAGCCCTGACACACATCACCATCAATGAGTTTAACTGACAAACAAACAAATTCTTCCCTTATCACTCCTAAACACTTTTTGCATAATAATTTGGAACACAGTGTACATGTGCTTTTCCAAAAAACACCAGTGGTTCACGTAGTGAATCTTACAGTTCTAACTTGCCAACCGTGGTCTGTATGGAGTTGTTCAATAAAGGGCCCAAAATTAAGATAACATAGATGGGAGAGGTCTCTATGAATAGGAATTCCTAAGTATTTGATACCCTGTGAGGGCCAGGCAAAGGGAAAGTTGGACTGGATGGAATCCTATATGGATTTGGGGAGGGAGACATCGAGGGCCTCAGACTTCGCTGCATTGATTTTAAAATTTGACCATGTAACAAAGTGATCTATTTCAGCCATAACAGCATGGATGGATATATGTGATTGAGTGATATATACTAGGACATCATCATCAAATAGAGAGCACTTGTACTCGGTGCCTCCCACCTCAATCCACCTAATATTGGGGTTATGGCGAATTGATGAGAGCAGGTGCTCCGTCACTAGGATGTATAAGAGAGGGGACAGAGAAAATCCCTGCCTTGTCCCATTGGTGATTGTGAAAGGTGATGAAAATGTTCTGACGCACCCCCTGGGCCTTGGGACACCCGGAGCCGGACCCTTTTTGGTGGATGCTGGTGGTTGTAGTCTCCGTGGCGGCAACCCGGTTCCGTGGCTCAGGGCGGTCAAACCAGTGGCGGAACTATTTATGTGGTTTTGATGTTTAAATGTCCGACTACACCACCCGTGGATTGCGGTCAGAGTGAACCGCCGCTCCAGGGCAGACCGCTGAGGCTGGTGTTGTGGGTGCAGCAGAGCGTAGCATAACTCTCCACGGGAGGAGTATAGCCTCAGGGCAGTGTATGCGGAAGATGGGGGTGATGGTGCAGGGCAGCAGCAGTAATGACACGGAGTCAGTGATGCAGCCCAGGGCCTTTACTCACAGTTCTTATTATCCAGACCACGTCTGCAGGTAACGGCTGCCCACGTCGTACTGTGCTCACCAGGTGAGGGGCTCAGACAACTCCCAGATAACTTTGGAGTGCTTCACAGGACCCCCTTTGTGTGTCCTTTGTCTGGCCTTTCTTACCAACCCTTCTGTCCGGCTGCCTCGGGCCTCCTCTTGGTAAACTTGGCGCCAGTTTCCCTGACCCTATGTGGTGCCTTCCTAGCGGGTATAGCGAGGGGCTGCGCCACATAAAATGTCACAGCCTCCTGTTTCTAGCTGAGGGTCGTTTCCTGCCTCCACTAGTTTCGGGGACCGGTATCCCCCTTTGGCCTGACCCCTCCACGCAGGTGGATTCGGGCGTGCGGTGGCGACTCGCCCTTCCGCACCCCTGAGATCCCTTCGTTCCTCGTTCCTGGAGCCTTCTCCGCTCCTCTTCCTTCCTTCTCCCTCTTCCAGGCCTGGGCCTCTGTTACTAGGCCCGCCTCCGGAGCAGAGCTCATGCAGAGCCCCTGCTCCCTGCCACTTCTGCTCAGACTTCTCTGCACTGAACTAAGATGGTGCCCACCTTTTATACTCCCTTCTCAATGCACCCAGGAACTGCTTCCTCCCTGCTCCTGCACTACAGGGTTCCCCTTCCTCAGTGTTCCCTCCCCCCACTCCAGCCAGGGACAGGGACTGTCATGCCCATCTCAGGGCCATATTGGTCGCCCTGCCCCACGGCAATGTGGTGTAATGCATGCAGGTGTCGGGTCCTGATCCACACTACATCATTACCTGAGAGTGAGATATCACACCTCTGGGTGAGGTGCAATACCTCTGTAGCAACCGAGCCCTCAGGGTGCTACAGTTCCATTTATCTTCAGCCTAGGTGACGTATTGCGATACAGGGCCATGATTTTGGCTATAAAAGGGTCCCCTAGACCCCTACCCCAAGCTTTTTAAGAGAATCATATATGGCGTGCCAGGAGACTCTATGGAATGCTTTCTCAGCATCCAACGAGAGTATCTAATTACAAATTTTTAACTGCATCTAGCCCAGGAAATACTTTGTGCCTAGTAGCAGTGTCTGCTAGTCAGCGGATTATCCCAGCTGTTAAGCAAGCTACACCACCTGTAGTTTGGACACTTAATTTTTTCAAAGGAAATGCTTCGGGATCACGGGATACTCAGTGAATAGCATCAGGAGGCACCCCAAGGCATAGGGGCTGGGACTGGCAGTAGGATGCCTTGCGGTGGACAGCCGAGCTCGATCCTTATAAAAGCTTTTTAACTGCAGCAGCTTTAGTGGACGCTACTGGAGCTGGAATTACGCGGCTGCTGGCATGAGACTTGCCCTACAATGCATCCTTGTAAATGGATTTAAAGTGTATTCATTCAAATTAGAGAGACAATTTAAATTAAAAAGCTTAGAGCTGCCTCCACCACAGGGGGGCTCGCTAGACCCACCAGCGGACAGGCACCAGTATTGGGAGAGGGGGGCTGGCCGTCAGGGTTCACCGCGGCTCTGCCACAAACCCGGCGACACGGAGGTGGCACGGGCAGGAGCGGACTGAACGTGTCGGCTTCTCACTTTTTGGATTTTAGAAGGGCATGACATGCCTATATCTGTGTCTCCCCCTCCTTTTACTCCTCCACCTCTTTTCTTTTCACATGACTATATGTACATGTCACTTTTCCATGTGCTAGTTGTGTCTTCTGAGCAGTTTGTCAGCTTTTGGACACCTTTGAAGGTGTTTTCTATGTGTTTCTATATGTTTTTGTTTGCCTGCCATTGGTTTTAACGGTGTTCGAAGGTGTTCGACGAACAGTTCGACGAACAGTTCGGCGAACACACGGGTGTTCGACGAACCGAATCGAACTCGAACACTACGGGGGTGGCTCAACACTATTGATGACTTCTTTCTGCCAACCAGGCCACCAAAAACTGCGACTGATAAGTCTCTTAGTCTCAGAAATTCCTGGATGACCTGCCAACCGAGACTCATGACACTCCACAAACAAATCTCTCCTAAAGGTTCTAGGCACGAGCAACCTCCCATGGGGAGTGTTAGATGGATCATCATCTTGAGCTTTCAGAATCCCATTCTCCAAAACGGAGTCCAATGCCGCCACCACCACTTCTTTCTGTAAAATGCTCTCCTCCTCCTCAGCACCGACCGCAGGAGAGAAGCTGCGAGATAAAGCATCGGCTTTAACATTTTTAGTACCAGGAATATAGGTAACAGAAAAATGAAACCGAGAAAAAAACGTGCCCGCTTAGCTTGACGGGCATTCAAGCGCTGGGCAGCATCCAGATAGATCAAATTCTTATGATCTGTGAAATCCTGAATAGGAAATCCAGCGCCTTCCAAAAAATGACGCCAATGTTCAAACGCGAGTTTAATAGCCACCAACTCCCGATTACCAACATCATAATTCAATTTGGTTTCTGAAAATTTTTTCGAAAAGAAGGCACAAGGATGTACTCCATCCCTGTTCTCCTGAAACAAAACTGCTCCGACCCCACCGATGAAGCATCAACCTTGACCAAAAAAGGCTTGGTCTCATCAGGCTGCATAAGGATAGGGGCTGAACTGAACCTCTCTTTGAGATACTTAAACGCTTCAATGGCCTCAGTAGTCCATTGGACCGTATTCACACCTTTCCTGGTGCGATCGGTTAGAGGCTTAAAAATCACAGAAAAATTCTTAATGAATTTCCTGTAATAATTGGCAAAACCCCAAAATCTCTGTATAGATTTCAAACCAATAGGCCTAGGCAATTCCTGCACAGCCTGAACCTTCACCGGGTCCATCTCAAAGACCTCGCTGGAGACAATGTAGCCCAAAAAACTAATTTTCTGCACAGCGAACTCACATTTCTCCAGCTTAGCAAAGAGTGAATTATCACTCAATAACTGTAAAACTTCACGTACACTCTGCCACTGTGACTCCAGATCTGGCGAATAAATCAAAATGTCATCCAAATACACAACCACATTCTTACCAATCAAAGGTCTGAGGATGTCATTAATAAGGATCTGAAAAAATGCAGGTGCATTGGTAAGACCAAAAGGCATCACCAGATTCTCAAAATGACCTACCAGAGTGTTAAAAGCAGTTTTCCATTCATCACCCTTCTTCACTCGTAACAAATTGTATGCCCCCCGGAGATCAATCTTAGAGAACAACTTGGCCCCCACTAACTGGTTAAGCAAGTCAGGAATTAACGGCAATGGGTAGGAATTGCGTACAGTAATCTTATTAATTTCACGAAAATCCAGACATGGATGCAAACCCCCGTCCTTTTTTATAACAAAGAAAAATCCAACTGCCACAGGCGACTTAGAAGGTCTTCAGTGACCAGCAGCCAGGCTAGTCTCGATGTACTCCTCCAAGGCCTTTCATTCAGGGATAGTTAGATTAAACAAGCGACTCTTGGGAAGAGTAGCTCCCGGAATAAACTCAATGGTGCAATCATAATCCCTATGAGGAGGTAAAACTTGCGACTCCTCCTCCGTAAAAACCATCCAAAAATCTTGAATAGGTACAGGTAATTCCCCTTTTCCCACAGCCGCAATGCGACCATTACAACATTTATCATAGCATTTCGGACTCCGTGACTTTATCATATTAGTAGACAAGTCCAGCAAAGGATTGTGCAGTTTTAACCAAGGCAATCCTAGAACGACCGGAGAGGGTAAATTATCTAATGCAACCAAGTCAAAGATTTCTTGGTGAAGTCCACTGATAGTGAGGGGAAATGCAGCAACCTTGTGAGTAATAGATTTCAAGGGAGTGTTATCAATTGCAATCACAGAAATAGGTGATGACAAAGGTTTGGATTTCAATTTAAGTTTTTCCAAAAACCCTTTATCAATCACATTAAGTGTTGAACCACAATCCACAAATACCTGAATTCAATCAAATTTTCCTGCAAAGTAGTACTCCCTGAAAGAAATATTCCTGCAAAGCGTAAACAAGCTATACGTGCGTACCTGACCTCTTTTTTTTTCTTTACTTAAATGAAGCTCACAATACTTAATCAAATGGTCAGCTTTACCACAATAAAGACACAATCCCTCGGCGACCCTCTGGTCTTTTTCCTGAGAGCGGAGCGACATTGCCCCAACCTCCATTGGTTCTCCGCAGTCTGAACAGATGTTCTGGGGACTAGGACCTGGTATTACAGGAGTTTTTACCTCATTCTGCCTAGATCTCAGCCTCCTATCCACACAAACAGCTAATTGCATGGCATCCTGCAGAGTCCCAGGTGCGGGGAATGCAATTAGCAAATCCTTAACCCTTTCACTCAGACCAGCAAGAAATAGACATTTCAGAGTAGGATCATTCCATCTGACTTCAGAAGCCCACCTTCTAAAGTGTGTGCAATAAATCTCTGCATCATCTGACCCCTGATTCAAACGCCTGAGTTCTGCCTCAGCAGATGAGATTCGATCAGGATCGTCATATAATAGACCCATAGCAAAAAAAAAACTCTTCTACTGACCTCAAACAGGGATCATTAGGTTGAAGAGAAAAGGCCCACCCTTGTGGTTCATTGAGCAAAAGTGACATAATAAAACCAAAGCAATGTGATTCATTCCCAGAGGACCTTGGTCTCAAACGAAAATATAACAAACAAGCATTTTTAAAGGAAAAAAAATCTTGCTGTTTACCATAAAAAACATCCGGCAGTCCTACCTTGGGTTCCACAAAATGCGCTCTGGAACAGCTACTCACGTGTTGCTGGAGCTCGGCCACCTCTAGAGTCAACCTCTGCAAGCGTCGAGCCAAATCCTGGACGGAAGCCATACTGATCCCTGAATAAATATTTTTACGGCTGGACTTACTGTTATGATCTGCAAAAAGTACTAAGGAAAGAAGGGGAAAGATTTCCCTACAGTAAGACTAAGCTGAATCCCTATGATGTAGCGGGCTGTCTGTTCCTAGTAAACGGACCCGCCATAGTCCTAGGCTAGTCTGAACAAAGACCTATAGAATAAAGGGAAGGAGTCCCTAAAAGAACTAAGAACTGGAACAAAAATGGGACACCTCCTGAACAGAGCAAGTTGTTGCAGAACACAAAAAAGGTAAACTGACAAAAAGGTACTTGAGGTCCCAAAAGGACCAAGCGAACTGACAGAGATAGGCACAGAAGCACCTGGCTAGCAAAACAGTCAAACAACACTGAAGTCCAGCACAGCCAAAAAGGTGGAGCTGGAATATAAAGGCAGCTGGTCATGTGACCGCAAAACACAAGATGGAAAGAACAAACAGGAGGGTTCTAACAGTACCCCCTCTTTTAAGAGGATCCTCCGGATCCTCCAGGCTCAGGCCTGTCCGGAAACCTCTTGTGGAAAGCTCTAACAAGCCTAGGAGCAGAAACATCATCCGCTCTTACCCAGGAGTTATCTTTGGGACCGAAACCCTTCCAGGAGATGAGATACTTTAATCTCCCTCTATGCCACCTAGAATTCAAGATACGAGAAATTTCATATTCACCGTCTTCCACCACAGGAGGAGCTGTGACAGTGGCATCCCTATCAGATACATCTGTCTTTTTCAGTAAGGAAACATGAAACACAGGATTAATCTTCCAGGAAGTAGGGACATCCACCCTAACCGAAAATGGGTTAACAACCTGAAGCACTTTAAATGGACCCACAAACTCAGGACCCAGTTTTTTGGGGGGAATCCTCAACCGCAGATTCCTTGAGGACAACCAAACCATGTCACCCACAGTAAACAAAACCTCCTTACGTTTCCTGTCAAAATACTTCTTGGACTTCTTGTCAGCCTCTTAAAGGTTGCAACGTACATTAGTCCAAACTCTGTCCAAATCACCAGAAAAATTCTCCTCCTCCAGCACTGCTGACCCCAATTTGGGGAGCGAACCAAAAGACGGATGTCTCCCAATACATCAAAAAAAAGGAGAACACCCAGCTGAGGAGGATGTATGATTGTTAAGAGCAAATTCTGCAAGAGGCAGAAACTCAGACCACCCCTCTTGATTGTCCGCCACAAAATATCGCAAAAACTGTTCTACATCCTGGTTCTTTCTTTCAGTCTGTCCATTAGACTCAGGATGATACCCAGACGAAAATGACAAATGGACTCCCAACCTGTCACAAAAAGCATGGCAAAAGCAAGCCACAAGCTGAGGTCCTCTATCAGAAACAATATCCATGGGAACGCCATGAAGCTTGACAATCTCCTTAACAAACGCCTTAGCAAGTGTCTTGGCGCAGGTCAACTTAATGAATGGAACCAAATGACACACCTTACTAAAACGTTCCACGACCACCCAGCTAACAGTAAAACCCTCGAACACGGGCAGATCAGTAATAAAATCCATTGTGAGATGTGTCCAAGGCGCACTAGGACCCTCCAGAGGGCAAAGCAACCCCGAAGCAGGAGTATGTGAAGCCTTTGACCTACCACACACAGTACATTGACGCACCCACTTGATGACTTCTTTCTGCCATCCAGGCCACCAAAAACTGCGACTGATAAGTCTCTTAGTCTCAGAAATTCCTGGATGACCTGCCAACCGAGACTCATGACACTCCACAAACAAATCTCTCCTAAAGGTTCTAGGCACGAGCAACCTCCCATGGGGAGTGTTAGATGGAGCATCATCTTGAGCTTTCAGAATCCCATTCTCCAAAACGGAGTCCAATGCCGCCACCACCACTCCTTTCTGTAAAATGCTCTCCTCCTCCTCAGCACCGACCGCAGGAGAGAAGCTGCGAGATAAAGCATCGGCTTTAACATTCTTAGTACCAGGGATATAGGTAACAGAAAAATGAAACCGAGAAAAAAAAAGTGCCCGCTTAGCTTGACGGGCATTCAAGCGCTTGGCAGCATCCAGATAAATCAAATTCTTATGATCTGTGAAAACCTGAATAGGAAATCTAGCGCTTTCCAAAAAATGACGCCAATGTTCAAACGCGAGTTTAATAGCCAGCAACTCCCGATTACCAACATCATAATTCAATTTGGTTTCTGAAATTTTTTTCGAAAAGAAGGCACAAGGATGTACTCCATCCCTGTTCTCCTGAAACAAAACTGCTCCGACCCCACCGATGAAGCATCAACCTCGACCAAAAAAGGCTTGGTCTCATCAGGCTGCATAAGGATAGGGGCTGAACTGAACCTCTCTTTGAGATACTTAAACCCTTCAATGGCCTCAGTAGTCCATTGGACCGTATTCACACCTTTCCTTGTGCGATCGGTTAGAGGCTTAAAAATCACAGAAAAATTCTTAATGAATTTCCTGTAATAATTGGCAAAACCCCAAAATCTCTGTATAGATTTCAAACCAATAGGCCTAGGCCATTCCTGCACGGCCTGAACCTTCACCGGGTCCATCTCAAAGACCTCGCTGGAGACAATGTAGCCCAAAAAACTAATTTTCTGCACAGCGAACTCACATTTCTCCAGCTTAGCAAAGAGTGAATTATCACTCAATAACAGTAAAACTTCACGTACACTCTGCCACTGTGACTCCAGATCTGGCGAATAAATAAAAATGTCATCCAAATACAAAACCACATTCTTACCAATCAAAGGTCTGAGGATGTCATTAATAAGGATCTGAAAAAATGCAAGTGCATTGGTAAGACCAAAAGGCATCACCAGATTCTCAAAATGACCTACCAGAGTGTTAAAAGCAGTTTTCCATTCATCACCCTCCTTCACTCGTAACAAATTGTATGCCCACCGGAGATCAATCTTAGAGAACCACTTGGCCCCCACTAACTGGTTAAACAAGTCAGGAATTAACGGCAATGGGTAGGAATTGCGTACAGTAATCTTATTAATTTCACGAAAATCCAGACATGGACGCAAACCCCCGTCCTTTTTTATAACAAAGAAAAATCCAACTGCCACAGGCGACTTAGAAGGTCTTCTGTGACCAGCAGCCAGGCTAGTCTCGATGTACTCCTCCAAGGCCTTTCATTCAGGGATAGTTAGATTAAACAAGCGACTCTAGGGAAGAGTAGCTCCCGGAATAAACTCAATGGCGCAATCATAATCCCTATGAGGAGGTAAAACTTGCGACTCCTCCTCCGTAAAAAGCCTCTAAAAATCTTGAATAGGTACAGGTAATTCCCCTTTTCCCACAGCCGCAATGCGACCATTACAACACTTATCATAGCATTTCGGACTCCGTGACTTTATCATATTAGTAGACAAGTCCAGCAAAGGATTGTGCAGTTTTAACCAAGGCAATCCTAGAACGACCGGAGAGGGTAAATTATCTAATGCAACCAAGTCAAAGATTTCTTGGTGAAGTCCACTGATAGTGAGGGGAAATGCAGCAACCTTGTGAGTAATAGATTTCAAGGGAGTGCTATCAATTGCAATCACAGAAATAGGTGATGACAAAGGTTTGGATTTCAATTTAAGTTTTTCCAAAAACCCTTTATCAATCACATTAAGTGTTGAACCACAATCCACAAATACCTGAATTCAATCAAATTTTCCTGCAAAGTAGTACTCCCTGAAAGAAATACTCCTGCAGGGCGTAAACAAGCTATACGTGCGTACCTGACCTCTTTTTTTTTCTTTACTTAAATGAAGCTCACAATACTTAATCAAATGGTCAGCTTTACCACAATAAAGACACAATCCCTTGGCGAACCTCTGGTCTCTTTCCTGAGAGCGGAGCGACATTGCCCCAACCTCCATTGGTTCTCCGCAGTCTGAGCAGATGTTCTGGGGACTAGGACCTGGCATTACAGGAGTTTTTACCTCATTCTGCCTAGATCTCAGCCTCCTATCCACACAAACAGCTAATTGCATGGCATCCTGCAGAGTCCCAGGTGCGGGGAATGCAATTAGAAAATCCTTAACCCTTTCACTCAGACCAGCAAGAAATAGACATTTCAGAGTAGGATCATTCCATCTGACTTCAGAAGCCCACCTTCTAAAGTGTGTGCAATAAATCTCTGCATCATCTGACCCCTGATTCAAACGCCTGAGTTCTGCCTCAGCAGATGAGATTCGATCAGGATCGTCATATAATAGACCCATAGCAAAAAAAAACTCTTCTACCGACCTCAAACAGGGATCATTAGGTTGAAGAGAAAAGGCCCACCCTTGTGGTTCATTGAGCAAAAGTGACATAATAAAACCAATGCAATGTGATTCATTCCCAGAGGACCTTGGTCTCAAACGAAAATATAACAAACAAGCATTTT
The DNA here is from genome assembly GCF_046119375.1 of Phyllobates terribilis. Taxonomy (NCBI): domain Eukaryota; kingdom Metazoa; phylum Chordata; class Amphibia; order Anura; family Dendrobatidae; genus Phyllobates; species Phyllobates terribilis. The sequence continues at coordinate 293,100,890 of NW_027362761.1, forward strand.
TAAAGGAAAAAAAATCTTGCTGTTTACCATAAAAAACATCCGGCAGTCCTACCTTGGGTTCCACAAAATGCGCTCTGGAACAGCTACTCACGTGTTGCTGGAGCTCGGCCACCTCTAGAGTCAACCTCTGCAAGCGTCGAGCCAAATCCTGGACGGAAGCCATACTGATCCCTGAATAAATATTTTTACGGCTGGACTTACTGTTATGATCTGCAAAAAGTACTAAGGAAAGAAGGGGAAAGATTTCCCTACAGTAAGACTAAGCTGAATCCCTATGATGTAGCGGGCTGTGTGTTCCTAGTAAACGGACCCGCCATAGTCCTAGGCTAGTCTGAACAAAGACCTATAGAATAAAGGGAAGGAGTCCCTAAAAGTACTAACAACTGGAACAAAAATGGGACACCTCCTGAACAGAGAAAGTTGTTGCAGAACACAAAAAGATAAACTGACAAAATGGTACTAGAGGTCCCAAAAGGACCAAGCGAACTGACAGAGATAGGCACAGAAGCACCTGGCTAGCAAAACAGTCAAACAACACTGAAGTCCAGCACAGCCAAAAAGGTGGAGCTGGAATATAAAGGCAGCTGGTCATGTGACCGCAAAACACAAGATGGAAAAAACAAACAGGAGGGTTCTAACAGTACCCCCTCTTTTAAGAGGATCCTCCGGATCCTCCAGGCTCAGGCCTGTCCGGAAACCTCTTGTGGAAAGCTCTAACAAGCCTAGGAGCAGAGACATCATCCGCTCTTACCCAGGAGTTATCTTTGGGACCGAAACCCTTCCAGGAGATGAGAAACTGTAATCTCCCTCTATGCCACCTAGAATTCAAGATACGAGAAATTTCATATTCACCGTCTTCCACCACAGGAGGAGCTGTGACAGTGGCATCCCTATCTGATACATCTGCCTTTTTCAACAAGGAAACATGAAACACAGGATTAATCTTCCAGGAAGTAGGGACATCCACCCTAACCGAAAATGGGTTAACAACCTGAAGCACTTTAAATGGACCCACAAACTTAGGACCCAGTTTTTTGGGGGGAATCCTCAACCGCAGATTCCTTGAGGACAACCAAATCATGTCACCCACAGTAAACAAAACCTCCTTACGTTTCCTGTCAAAATACTTCTTGGACTTCTTGCCAGCCTCTTAAAGGTTGTAACGTACTTTAGTCCAAACTCTGTCCAAATCACCGGAAAAATTCTCCTCCTCCAGCACTGCTGACCGCAATTTGGAGAACGAACCAAAAGACGGATGTCTCCCAGTACAACAAAAAAAAGGAGAACACCCAGCTGAGGAGGATGTGTGATTGTTAAGAGCAAATTCTGTGAGAGGCAGAAACTCAGACCACCCCTCTTGATTGTCCGCCACAAAATATCGCAAAAACTGTTCTACACCCTGGTTCTTTCTTTCAGTCTGTTCATTAGACTCAGGATGATACCCAGATGAAAATGACAAATGGACTACCAACCTGTCACAAAAAGCACGGCAAAAGCGAGCCACAAACTGAGGTCCTCTATCAGAAACAATATCCATGGGAACGCCATGAAGCTTGACAATCTCCTTAACAAACGACTTAGCAAGTGTCTTGGCGCAGGTCAACTTAATGAATGGAACCAAATGACACATCTTACTAAAACGTTCCACGACCACCCAGATAACAGTAAAACCCTTGGATACGGGCAGATCAGTAATAAAATCCATTGTGAGATGCATCTAAGGCGCACTAGGAACCTCCAGAGGGCAAAGCAACCCCGAAGCAGGAGTATGTGAAGCCTTTGTCCTACCACACACAGTACATTGACGCACCCACTTGATGACTTCTTTTTGCCATCCAGGCCACCAAAAACTGCGACTGATAAGTCTCTTAGTCTCAGAAATTCCTGGATGACCTGCCAACCGAGACTCATGACACTCCACAAACAAATCTCTCCTAAAGGTTCTAGGCACGAGCAACCTCCCATGGGGAGTGTTAGATGGAGCATCATCTTGAGCTTTCAGAATCCCATTCTCCAAAACGGAGTCCAATGCCGCCACCACCACTCCTTTCTGTAAAATTCTCTCCTCCTCCTCGGCACCAACCGCAGGAGAGAAGCTGCGAGATAAAGCATCGGCTTTAACATTCTTAGTACCAGGGATATAGGTAACAGAAAAATGAAACCGAGAAAAAAAAAGTGCCCGCTTAGCTTGACGGGCATTCAAGCGCTTGGCAGCATCCAGATAGATCAAATTCTTATGATCTGTGAAAACCTGAATTTGAATTCTAGCGCCTTCCAAAAAATGACACCAATGTTCAAACGCGAGTTTAATAGCCAGCAACTCCCGATTACCAACATCATAATTCAATTTGGTTTCTGAAAATATTTTCGAAAAGAAGGCACAAGGATGTACTCCATCCCTGTTCTCCTGAAACAAAACTGCTCCGACCCCCACCGATGAAGCATCAACCTCGACCAAAAAAGGCTTGGTCTCATCAGGCTGCATAAGGATAGGGGCTGAACTGAACCTCTCTTTGAGATACTTAAACCCTTCAATGGCCTCAGTAGTCCATTGGACCGTATTCACACCTTTCCAGGTGCGATCGGTTAGAGGCTTAAAAATCACAGAAAAATTCTTATTGAATTTCCTGTAATAATTGGCAAAACCCAAAAATCTCTGTATAGATGGCAAACCAATAGGCCTAGGCCATTCCTGCACAGCCTGAACCTTCACCGGGTCCATCTCAAAGACCTCGCTGGAGACAATGTAGCCCAAAAAACTAATTTTCTGCACAGCGAACTCACATTTCTCCAGCTTAGCAAAGAGTGAATTATCACTCAATAACTGTAAAACTTCACGTACACTCTGCCACTGTGACTCCAGATCAGGCGAATAAATCAAAATGTCATCCAAATACACAACCACATTCTTACCAATCAAAGGTCTGAGGATGTCATTAATAAGGATCTGAAAAAATGCAGGTGCATTGGTAAGACCAAAAGGCATCACCAGATTCTCAAAATGACCTACCAGAGTTTTAAAAACAGTTTTCCATTCATCACCCTCCTTCACTCGTAACAAATTGTATGCCCCCCGGAGATCAATCTTAGAGAACCACTTGTCCCCCACTAACTGGTTAAACAAGTCAGGAATTAACGGCAATGGGTACGAATTGCATACAGTAATCTTATTAATTTCACGAAAATCCAGACATGGACGCAAACCCCCGTCCTTTTTTTTAACAAAGAAAAATCCAACTGCCACAGGCGACTTAGAAGGTCTTATGTGACCAGCAGCCAGGCTAGTCTCTATGTACTCCTCCAAGGCCTTTCTTTCAGGGATAGTTAGATTAAACAAGCGACTCTTGGTAAGAGTAGCTCCCGGAATAAACTCAATGGCGCAATCATAATCCCTATGAGGAGGTAAAACTTGCGACTCCTCCTCCGTAAAAACCCTCCAAAAATCTTGAATAGGTACAGGTAATTCCCCTTTTCCCACAGCCACAATGCGACCATTACAACATTTATCATAGCATTTCGGACTCCGTGACTTTATCATATTAGTAGACAAGTCCAGCAAGGGATTGTGCAGTTTTAACCAAGGCAATCCTAGAACGACCGGAGAGGGTAAATTATCTATTACAACCAAGTCCAAGATTTCTTGGTGAAGTCCACTGATAGTGAGGGGAAATGTTGCATCCTTGTGAGTAATAGATTTCAAGGGAGTGTTATCAATTGCAATCACAGAAATAGGTGATGACAAAGGTTTGGATTTCAATTTAAGTTTTTCCAAAAACCCTTTATCAATCGCATTAAATGTTGAACCACAATCCACAAATACATGAAATTCAATCAAATTTTCCTGCAAAGTAGTACTCCCTGAAAGAAATACTCCTGCAGGGCGTAAACAAGCTATACGTGCGTACCTGACCTCTTTTTTTTTCTTTACTTAAATGAAGCTCACAATACTTAATACTTGGTTCTCGACAGTCTGAGCAGATGTTCTGGGGGACTAGGACCTGGCATTACAGGAGTTTTTACCTCATTCTGCCTAGATCTCAGCCTCCTATCCACACAAACAGCTAATTGCATGGCATCCTGCAGAGTCCCAGGTGCGGGGAATGCAATTAGCAAATCTTTAACCCTTTCACTCAGACCAGCAAGAAATAGACATTTCAGAGTAGGATCATTCCATCTGACTTCAGAAGCCCACCTTCTAAAGTGAGTGCAATAAATCTCAGCATCAACTGACCCCTGATTCAAACTCCTGAGTTCTGCCTCAGCAGATGAGATTCGATCAGGATCGTCATATAATAGACCCATAGCAGAAAAAAAACTCTTCTACTGACCTCAAGCAGGGATCATTAGGTTGAAGAGAAAAGGCCCACCCTTGTGGTTCATTGAGCAAAAGTGACATAATAAAACCAATGCGATGTGATTCATTCCCAGAGGACCTTGGTCTCCAACGAAAATATAACAAACAAGCATTTTTAAAGGAAAAAAAATCTTGCTGTTTACCATAAAAAAACATCCGGCAGTCCTACCTTGGGTTCCACAAAATGCGCTCTGGAACAGCTACTCACGTGTTGCTGGAGCTCGGCCACCTCTAGAGTCAACCTCTGCAAGCGTCGAGCCAAATCCTGGACGGAAGCCATACTGATCCCTGAATAAATATTTTTACGGCTGGACTTACTGTTATGATCTGCAAAAAGTACTAAGGAAAGAAGGGGAAAGATTTCCCTACAGTAAGACTAAGCTGAATCCCTATGATGTAGCGGGCTGTCTGTTCCTAGTAAACGGACCCGCCATAGTCCTAGGCTAGTCTGAACAAAGACCTATAGAATAAAGGGAAGGAGTCCCTAAAAGAACTAAGAACTGGAACAAAAATGGGACACCTCCTGAACAGAGAAAGTTGTTGCAGAACACAAAAAGATAAGCTAACAAAAAGGTACTAGAGGTCCCAAAAGGACTAAGCGAACTGACAGAGATAGGCACAGAAGCACCTGGCTAGCAAAACAGTCAAACAACACTGAAGTCCAGCACAGCCAAAAAGGTGGAGCTGGAATATAAAGGCAGATGGTCACGTGACCGCAAAACACAAGATGGAAAAAACAAACAGGAGGGTTCTAACAATTCACACATAGTCGCTGTGACAAATAGAAAACTACAGGTCCGCAATTTGAAGTCATGGGTGTCATTCAGATGTATCAAATTTAACTGCGGTACAAATCCAGCCATTTCTGTCCTCCATTTAGAGTTAATAGCAGCGTGTCAGTGAAGCTATTCATACATGGTCGCTGTGACAAATAGGAAACTACAGGGCCGCTGTTTAAAACCGTGGTTGTCCGTCAAATGTATCAAATTTAACTGCGGTACAAATCCAGCCATTTCTGTCCTCTGTTTAGAGTTTGTAGCAGTGTGTCAGTGAAACTATTCACATGTGGTCGCTGTGACAAATAGGAAACTACAGGGCCGCTATTTAAAGCTGTGGGTGTCCGTCATATTTTTCAAATTTAACTGCGGTACAAATCCAGCCATTTCTGTCCTCCATTTAGAGTTTGTAGCAGTGTGTCAGTGAAGCTATTCACACGTGGACGCTGTAACAAATAGGAAACTACAGGGCCGCTATTTAAAACCGTGGGTGTCCGTCAGACGTATCACATATAACTGGGGAACAAATCCAGCCATTTGTAGTGAATGTGGAAAATATTGAATGTGGAAAATATTGTCCTCCATTTACACTTTGTAGCATTGTGTCAGTGTACACCATTTTACAGCTCCATTTGCTTGTTTGCAGAAGACAGATTTTTTAAATTTTATTCACATTACTGTATTGTGGAAGCAGAGACACTTTTTTCAATGATTAGACGTAATCCATATGACTGCCATAATATAAAAATAAATTTTGTGGAGCATGACAAATATTCCACTCCATTTAAAGTCAGCCAGCTGTGCTTTGTTGAACCAATTGACACTTGGTCACTGAAAAATACCATACTATTAGGTGACTGCCTGAAACCGTGGCCATCAGACGTTACCCCATATAACTTCCCTAATAATCAAGCAATTTTTGTGAGCGTTTCAAATATTACATTCCATTTAAAGTATTGCAGTTGTGGGTTCAAACCTACCTGGTCACTGACAAATATCATATCTGTGAACAATGTTGTCAGAGTATTACGCCACTTTTAAAGACTGACAAAAAAAAAACATACAAAAAACAGGTTAAAATGGAAAAAATGTTAATAAACATTCTTTCCAGGCTAATGAATAGTATATAAGGCCAAAGAAATACAAAAAAAAAAGTTATGGACTGTGGAAGACATTTATGCAACCAGAATGAAAACTCATCTGGAGCTGATGATACCACCTATCAGCACCTGTTCCTATTGTAAATTTATCTAACAGCATTATCGATAAGGAATAGAATAGATTTAAAAAAATTTTGGGCAGCACCAGCAGCACGCAGTATAAGGCAATAAATAATACCTTGCTGGATTGGTGTAATACGCTATCCATACTGCGATACATCACCCATAAAAACAAATTTCAGATAAGACAGTTAATATTCTGGAATATAGAATTTATTTGAATTATCCTTCCCATTATTAAGGAGTGGGTCTCCTATACTGTTATTGCATATGCATAAATTTCAAGGGCTGCCAAAAATTAAGACGCACTACAATACACATTTGAAGAGACGTAAAAAAATAAATAAATAAATAAAAACACAGTAGGATCTTTCTTTAGTATAAAAACCAGACTCACCAATGTAACCTCAATGTAATCACATTGTTCAGCTCCTGCACCTCCTCCTCCTCCTATTTGGCCTCCATCGCCAAAATGGCCACATCAGTCACAAGCTGGAAGCACTGCAGCACTGCCTTGGCCAAGTGGCAACATGCTATGCTGAAGATAATATGCTTAATATGCTTAATGCTCTGGTGACAAACCACCCACCGCTGCAGAGTTGTTGAAAGCTGTAACACAGCAGGCAGATCTGTGGCTCTCACCACTGAACATACAGCCAGGCATGATTGTGTGTGACAATGTCCAGAACCTGGTGGCGGAGAAATGACAGATTATGGCTGTGGTGAAATACAACTCTCATCGAGAAGCCGTGTCAGACTGAAGAACATAGGGCCCACCAGAGGATTTGATTCTGAGGGCCCACCTTTTTCCCCCGCTCAAGAGCCACATAGAAGCTGCAAAATTTGCTCTATGATGGAGAAACTAGGGCCCACCGGAGGATTCTCTGGTGGGCCCATCCAACCCTGTTGAGAAGCAGCCTTGGCTAAGAAAAGTCTGTGTGAAGGTTCCTGGACACTCTATGGCTGCTTTTTCACTGAGGGGGAAACCCACGCAAACACAGTGAGAACATACAAAATTCTTGCAGATGTTGTCCTTGGTGGGATTTGAACCCAGGACCCCAGCGCTGCAAGGCTTCAGTGCTAACCACTGAGCCACTGTGCTGCCGTCTCTGTTCTTTGTGATAAACTAATGTATTTGGGCTGCCACTCAGTCTGCCAAATAAAATTCCTGAGATGTAAATTGTGTCTGGCTTTGCTTCTGGTACTGGGGGCACTGCTAATACCATGGCGTCATGCCATAGTTCACAGGAAATATTCCAGGCTGGTAGGAGCCAAGCTGATTTCCACAGAAAAGTACCAGCAGCAAGCTAAGGAGATGGTGGCCTCTATCATCATCACGACTTGCAAGGTTTGCACTATGAACTCTAATGAAGGAGAAGCCAGGGCCCACCGGAGGAGTCTCCAGTTCTCTGGTAGGCTCATGCAACCCTGCCGAGAAGCAGCCCTGGCTAAGAAAAGTCTATGGGAAGGTTCCCAGAAACTCTACAGTCATGGCCAAGAGTTTTGAGAATGACACCAAAATTATATTTTCACATGATCTGCTGGCCTCTGTTTTTTATTAGTGTTTGTCTGATGTTTATATCACATACAAAAATATAATTGCAATCATATTATGAATACCAATAGGTTATATTGACAGTTAGAATGAGTTAATGCAGCAAGTCAATATTTGCAGTGTTGCCCTTCTTCTTCAAGACCTCTGTAATTCTCCCTGGCATGCTCTCAATCAACTTTTGGACCAAATCCCGACTGATAGCAGTCCATTCTTGCATAATCAATGCTTGCATTTTGCCAGAATTTGTTGGTTTTTGTTTGTCCACCCGTCTCTTCATGATTGACCACAAGTTCTCAATGGGATTAAGATCTGGGGAGTTTCCAGGCCATGGACCCAAAATCTCTATGTTTTGTTCCATGAGCCATTTAGTTATCACCTTTGCTTTATGGCAAGGTGCTCCATCATGCTGGAAAAGGCATTGTTGGGCGCCAAACTGCTCTTGGACGGTTGGGAGAAGTTGCTCTTGGAGGACATTCTGGTACCATTCTTTATTCATGGCTGTGTTTTTAGGCAAGACTGTGAGTGAGCCGATTCCCTTGGCTGAGAAGCAACCCCACACATGAATGGTTTCAGGATGCTTTACAGTTGGCATGAGACAAGACTGGTGGTAGCGCTCACCTCTTCTTCTCCGAATAAGCTGTTTTCCAGATGTCCCAAACAATCGAAAACAGGATTCATCAGAGAAAATGACTTTGCCCCAGTCCTCAGCAGTCCACTCCCTGTACCTTTTGCAGAATATCAGTCAGTCCCTGATGTTTTTTTCTGGAGAGAAGTGGCTTCTTTGCTGCCCTCCTTGAAACCAGCCCTTGCTCAAAAAGTCTCCGCCTCACAGTGCGTGCAGAAGCACTCACACCAGCCTGCTGCCATTCCTGAGCAAGCTCGGCACTGCTGGTAGTCCGATCCCGCAGCTGAAACAGTTTTAAGATACGGTCCTGGCGCTTGCTGGTCTTTCTTGGGCGCCCTGGAGCCTTTTTTACAACAATGGAAGCTCTCTCCTTGAAGTTCTTGATGATGCGATAGATTGTTGACTGAGGTGCAATCTTTGTAGCTGCGATACTCTTCCCTGTTAGGCCATTTTTGTGCAGTGCAATGATGGCTACACGTGTTTCTTTAGAGATAACCATGGTTAACTGAAGAGAAACAATGATACCAAGAACCAGCCTCCTTTTAAAGTGTCCAGTGATGTCATTCTTACTTAATCATGACTGATTGATCGCCAGCCCTGTCCTCATCAACACCCACACCTGTGTTAATGGATCAATCACTAAAACGATGTTAGCTGCTCCTTTTAAGGCAGGACTGCAATGATGTTGAAATGTGTTTTGGGGGTTAAAGTTCATTTTCTGGGCAAATATTGACTTTGCAAGTACAGTAATTGCTGTTAAGCTGATCACTCTTTGACATTCAGGAGTATATGCAAATTGCCATTACAAAAAATGAAGCAGTAAACTTTGGAAAAATTACTATTTGTCTCATTCTCAATACTTTTGGCCATGACTGTATGGCTGCTTTCTTACTGTGGACTGGCTCCAGAAATCTATAAGATTGCAATCTATGATCCCTTCACTGGCTCCCCATTGCCGAGACTCCAGTTCAAAACCATAACCATGACATGCAATGCCATCCACAACCTATCTCCTCCATATATCTGTGACCTACATACCTGCACGCAACCTTCGATCCTCACAAGATCTCCTTCTCTACTCCCCTCTTATCTCCCCTTCCCACAATCGCATACAAGATTTCTCCCATGCATCCCCCTATTCTTGAACTCTGTACCCCAACATATCAGACTCTAACCTACTGCTGAAACCCTTAAAAGGAAGCTGAAGACCCACCTCTTATGACAAGCCTACAACCTACAGTAACCCTCGCTCCACCATACCGCTGCACGACAAGCTGTACCCTCACCTACTGTATCCTCACCCATCCCTTATAAACTGTTTGTGTGCCCTCACGGGCAGGGTCCTCTCTCCCCTTGTACCAGTCAGTGACCTCTTTTCACATGTAAAGCGCCATGGAATAAATGGCGCTGCAATAATAAATAATAATAATTATACTACTTGTACTTTGGGTCAATTAATGGCACTTTCCTGGTGTCTGCCCTTAAATTGATGTATTTTGGCAACTTTTGGTCCCGTTTGAAGGTGATGTGTATGCGTTTGGTTTTGGCCCTCATTGAATCCAATGGCGTACGGCAATGTTGGGCGAATATTCGACAACTAAATTGGTGAATATTGCAAAAACGGCGATCGTAATCTGAAACGAATATTAAAATATTCACTTGTCTCTAATCAGAAACAAACTTAAAAAAATTATGTGGGCATGGCATGATGGTCACCCTGGTGATATGGTGGTGGAGGAAGAGGAGAAGGAGGAGGGTGACATAAAATAGAACAATTCCTGAAGCATATACCCATGTCTGGGTGTGAAGAGGTGCATGGGAATAGACCCCCAAAAATTAACCACTGGATTTGAGTTTATGTTCGATGCTATCATCTGGTGATGTTGAGAAGTCTGGCCCAATCCAGCCCTTGTTCATTTTGATAAGTCAGCCTGTCAGCATTTTCAGTTGACAGGCGGATGCGCCTATCAGTTATATCAGTTATAATGCCCCCGGCGGCACTAAAAACCATCTCTGACAAAACACAAGCGGCTAGGACCTCCAAGGCGTAGAGAGACAGTTCATGCTACATGTCCAACTTGGATAGCCAACAGTTGCTAGGCACATAGAGGAATCATGGAGGACGCTGATACGGTCGCCACGTTAGTCCTTCATCATCTTCCAAAACGTTTCCCTCCCTGTCAGTGTACCCCATATATCAGGGCCTGGGAGCTGGGAGGTTCTAAGAAAACTGTCCCAGACCTTTGACAGCGTTCCCTTGCCTCTGCCACATCTGGTTTGTGTCTCCCTTGCTTGTACTCCATGGTTGTCCAATGAACCGTCTGTGACCTCTGCTGTCAGCGTTGTCAGATAGGAATTTTGTTTTGTTATAATTCTTCAACAAGAGCCTGAAAGTAATATCTCCAAAAATGAACTCCTCCAGTTTCCTCTCTCTACTAACCTGCCTATACCTGACTTTTACTAACCTACCTATATCTGACTGTTATTAACCTTCCTTTCCTTTACCTGACTTTTACTAACCTACCTATATCTGACTTTTACTAACCTACCTATACCTGACTTTACTAACCTACCTATACCTGACTTTGCAATTTCCTTTAGGTGGTGCCACCATAACTCCCACTTGGCACGGCTGCTGTCTTGGAGTCATATTTGACACACAACTTTACTTAATTCAACATGGAAAATCACTCACTCGCTCATGTCTCCTGCACCTTAAAAATATTTCCAGAATTCGACCTTTTCTCACCTTTGATACTGCAAAAACTCTTACTGTCGCTCTTATTCACTAGTGCAACTCTCTTCTAATCAGTCTCCCTCTAAACAAACTGTCTCCTCTCCAATACCTTCTGAATGCAGCAGCCAGGGTCATATTTGTATCAAGCCGCTTCACTGACGCCTCTACCCTGTGCCAGTCATTGCACTGGTTAGGTTAAACAATCACTACAGAATTCAAACTCATCTCTCTCACCCACCAAGCTGTCCACAGTTCTGCACCAACCTATATCTCATCCCTTATTTCTGTGTATCATCACCCCTCCCATGCCATACATTCTGCAACTGATCTAAGACTGACATCTTCCTTAATCAGAACCTCACACTTCTGTCTCAAAGAATTCTCTTGTGTCGTGCTAGTTTTCTGTCATGCCCAAAATGCGTAAAAGCAATGGTCAAGGTAAAGGCAGCGGAACATAAAGTCGGTCATGTGTGCCAGACTGCCGACAGCCAAGACTTTCCTGTTCTCACCAAGAGGATGACAGCCCATGTACTCTTCCTCCTCCTCCTCATTATCACCCATTCCGCGTTGAGATGAGATGAGGCTGGGCTGAGTAGCATCACCCTGTATAGTTCCTTGCTCCGCCTGCAATTCCTCCTCTTTAATTGTGAGCAGCGAGTGTTTCAGTAGACAGAGAAGTGGGATGGTGACGCTAATTATGGCGTCATTGCCGCTCATCATCTTTGTGGAGTCCTCAAAGTTTTAGAGGATGGCACAGATGTCAGACATTCATGCCCACTCATCAGCTCTTATGACCTGAATGCCGACGGGCATGTTGAAGCTGGTACTCAACAACTGTTCTCTGCTTCTCAAAATCATTCCAAACATCTGCAACGTTGATTTCCAATGCGTGGTCACATCGCACACCAGTCAGTGAGCTGAAAGCTGCAAATGCTGCAGAAGCCCTGCCAGGGCGGCCGAAGCTGTAGCTGACTTTCTGAAATGGGCACACACATGTCGTACTTCCATGAGCCGCTCTGGCAGATCCGGGTAGGTTTTGAGAAACCACTGAACCACTAACTTGAGCACATGGGCCAGGCATGGTACGTGTGCGAACTTGCCTAGCTTCAGAGCTGCCACCAGGTTCTCTTATACAGCTTTCAACAACTCTGCAAGGGTGTGCGGTTTGTCACCTAAGCATACAGTCCTGTTTATTGTTATTGGCACCCACAAAGTTTAATTACATAATCTGGAATAGCTCCTGAAAAAAATGAATCAAGTGATGGAGATGGAGGCTAAAGAGGAGGAGGTGGTGCAGGAGCTGTAGAATATGGGGGCAACCCTGATTGACCCAGGGCCCACAATCCTTTGCGTTGGGAGGATGTATTCTGTCCCAGGGTTCAACTGCGTCCCTGCTTTCACAATATTAACCCAGTGAAATGTGTCAGTGAGATATACCGTCCTGGGCCACATTCACTTGTCCTCATTTTTTTGGTTAGGCGGTCCTTCCCACTAAGTGCGCACGGGTAATGTTCTGGGACCTGTGCTTGTGGAAGGTGGTGATGACACCGGGAGAAATAGTGGCGGCTGGGGACTGAGTATGGAGACCGCCACCATGAGGCTGTGGAAATTTTCCGCCTCCACAAGCCTAAAAGGCAACATTTCAAGTGCAAGCAGTAGTCCAGAAATGTGGCAGTTTAGTATTGTGGGCTTTGACTGCATACTTGTGCTTGCATTCCAAGGACTGGGGTAGGGACTAGTGTTGAGCCACCCCCGTAGTGTTCGGGTTCGGTTCGGTTCGTCGAACACCGGGATGTTCGAGGAACTGTTCGTCGAACTGTTCGTCGAACACCTTAGAACACCGTCGAACACCGTTAAAACCAATGGCAGGCAAACAAAAACACATAGAAACACATAGAAAACACCTGCAAAGGTGTCCAAAAGCTGACAAACTGCTCAGAAGACACTCTCTTTAAAAAAGCCGGCCGGCAAATTCATCAGCGGCATACACCGGTACCCGACAATTTAGACAAGAAGGAATAGAGCCTCACACATAGATTAGATAGATAGAAACATGTCAGTCACACATATAAGAAGCACAGTGACAGTGTTGGTTACTGCACTTGTCATTTAGTGTAAAGGATTTATTAAAAAAAATATTAGTGTTTTCATGCACCGTCTCTTTAAAAAAGCCGGCCGGCAATTCAGCATCTGTACCCGACAATTTAGAACAGAAAGAATAGAGCTTCACACATAGATTAGATAGATAGAAACATGTCAGTCACATATATAATAAGTACAGTGATAGTGTTGCTTACTGTACTTGTCATTTAGTGTAAAGGATTTATTTAAAAAAATAATAGTGTTTTCATGCACTGTCTCTTTAAAAAAGCCGGCCGGCAATTCAGCAGCGGTACCCGACAATTTAGAACAGAAAGATAGAGCATCACACATAGATTAGATAGATAGAAACATGTCAGTCACATATATATGAAGTACAGTGATAGTGTTGGTTACTGTACTTGTCATTTAGTATTAAAATAAAGGATTTATTATTAAAAAAATTGGCGTGGGGTTCCCCTTAATTTTAGGCTCTAGCGGAGGTTAAGCAGACGGCTGGGGCAGATGTTTGAAGCCTGGGAAGGGGGTAATACCCACGGAGCTTCCCAGGCTACTAATATCAGCCCCCAGCTGAATACATAGCCTTTACTAGCTATTAAAATGGGGGACCCCCCCAAAAAAATGACGTGGGGTCCCCCCTAATTTAATAGCTAGCAAAGGCTAGGCAGACAGCTGGGGGCTGATATTAATAGCCCAGGAAGGGAGCCATGAATATTGGCCCCCTCCCAGGCTAGAAACACCAGCCGTCAGCCGCCCCAGAAATGGCGCATTCATAGGATGCGCCAATTCTGGCACTTAGCCTCGCTCTTCCACGCTGCCCTGGTGCGGTGGCAGGGGGTAATAGGGCTGGGGTTGATGTCAGCTTATAATGCCAGCTGACATCAAGCCCAGGTTAGTAATGGAGAGGCGTCTATAAGACACCCCCATTACTAACCCCATAGTCAAAGTTAAAAAAAACACAAACACCCAGAATAAAGTCCTTTAATTGAAATAAAGACACAATCCTTTATTGTTCTAAATTAAACCATACAAGAAAAATAATAAAGCAACCTCATCCTTACCTTTCCATGGTTCCCACGACAGCTTCAGCTCTGCTACATCGAGATGACAGGCTGGACCGCAGCAGAACGCTGCCATCCAGCCTGTCATCCCGCAGACACTGAGAAGCGCAGGCATGCTTGCGCTCCTCACTGTCTCGCTGTGACGGCATCCAGATGAGCCGAGGTCATGTCCAATGAACTCGGCTCACCTCATGCACGTCACTGACAGCGTGGGAAAATTCTCACGCTGAAGCGCTGATTGCAGGAGAATTTTCCCACGCTGTCAGTGACGTGCAGGAGGTGAGCTGAGTTCATTGGACATGAGCTCACCTCATGCACATCACTGACAGCGTGGGAGAATTCTCCTGCACTCAGCACTTCAGCGTGAGAATTTTCCCACGCTGTCAGTGACGTGCATGAGGTGAGCCGAGTTCATTGGACATGACCTCGGCTCATCTGGATGCCGTCACAGCGAGACAGTGAGGAGCGCAAGCATGCCTGCGCTTCTCAGTGTCTGCGGGATGACAGACTGGATGGCAGCGTTCTGCTGCGGTCCAGCCCGTCATCTCGATGTAGCAGAGCTGAAGCTGTCGTGGGAACCATGGAAAGGTAAGGATGAGGTTGGTTTATTATTTTTCTTTTATTGCAGGAGATCGTTGGCTTCAGCTGGAATGGGTGTGATGGTAAGTATGGTTTAATTTAGAACAATAAAGAATTGTGTCTTTATTTCAATTAAAGGACTTTATTCTGGGTGTTGTGTTTTTTTTAAATACTTTACTAGAAATTCATGGCGGTCATGTCTAATACTGGCGTGACCCCATGAATTTTGGGCTTGGGGCCAGCTGATAATACCAAGCTGGCCCTAACCCCTTTATTACCCAGTGAGCCACCGCACCAGGGCCCTGGATGAGTTGGGTACAGCGCCAGAAGATGGCGCTTCTATGAACGCGCCATTTTCCGGGGTGGCTGCGGACTGCAATTTGTAGCGGGGGGGGGCCCAGAAAGCTTGGGCCTCCCTGCGCTGCAGATTCCAGCCCCCAGCTGCCTAGTTGTACCTGGCTGGACACAAAAATAGGGCGAAGCCCCACGTACTTTTTTTTTAATTATTTCATGAAATTCATGAAATAATTAAGAAAAAAAGGGCTTCCCTATATTGTTGTGTCTGGCCAGGTATAAATAGGCAGCTGGTGGATGGGGGCAGCCCGTTCCTGCCTGCTGTACCTGGCTGGACACAAATATAGTGCGAAGCCCCACTTCAATTTTTTTTAATTATTTCATGAAATTCATGAAATAATTAAGAAAAAAAGGGCTTCCCTATATTGTTGTGTCCGGCCAGGTACAAATAGGCAGCTGGTGGATGATGGCAGCCCGTTCCTGCCTGCTGTACCTGGCTGGACACAAATATAGTGCGAAGCCCCACTTCAATTTTTTTAAATTATTTCAGGAAATTCATGAAATAATTTAAAAAAAATTGACGTGGGGCTTCGCACTATATTTGTGTCCAGCCAGGTACAGCAGGCAGGAACGGGCTGCCCCCAACCACCAGCTGCCTATTTGTACCTGGCCGGACACAACAATATAGGGAAGCCCTTTTTTTCTTAATTATTTCATGAAATAATTTAAAGAAAATTGACGTGGGGCTTCGCCCTGTTTTTGTGTCCAGCCAGGTACAACTAGGCAGCTGGGGGCTGGAATCCGCAGCGCAGGGAGGCCCAAGCTTTCTGGGCCACCCCCGCTGCAAATTGCAGTCCGCAGCCACCCCGGAAAATGGCGCGTTCATAGAAGCGCCATCTTCTGGCGCTGTACCCAACTCATCCAGGGCCCTGATGCGGTGGCTCACTGGGTAATAAAGGGGTTAGGGCCAGCTTGGCATTATCAGCTGGCCCTAAGCCCGAAATTCATGGGGTCACGCCAATATTAGACATGACCACCATGAATTTCTAGTAAAGTATTTAAAAAAAACACAACACCCAGAAAAAAGTCCTTTAATTGAAATAAACACACAATTCTTTATTGTTCTAAATTAAACCATACTTACCATCACGCCCATTCCAGCTGAAGCCAACGATCTCCTGAAATAAAAGAAAAATAATAAAGCAACATCATCCTTACCTTTCCATGGTTCCCATGACAGCTTCAGCTCTGCTACATCGAGATGACAGGCTGGACCGCTGCAGAACGCTGCCATCCAGCCTGTCATCCCGCAGACACTGAGAAGCGCAGGCTTGCTTGCGCTCCACAGTGTCTCTCTGTGAGGGCATCCAGATGAGCCGAGTTAATGTCCAATGAACTCGGCTCACCTCATGCACGTCACTGACAGCGTGGGAAAATTCTCCTGCACTCAGCGCTTCAGCGTGGGAGAATTCTCACACTGAAGCGCTGAGTGCAGGAGAATTCTCCCACGCTGTCAGTGACGTGCAGGAGGTGAGCTGAGTTCATTGGACATGAGCTCACCTTATGCACGTCACTGACAGCGTGGGAAAATTCTCCTGCACTCAGCGCTTCAGCGGGAGAATTCTCACGCTGAAGCGCTGAGTGCAGGAGAATTCTCCCACGCTGTCAGTGACGTGCAGGAGGTGAGCTGAGTTCATTGGACATGAGCTCACCTTATGCACGTCACTGACAGCGTGGGAGAATTCTCCTGCACTCACCGCTTCAGCTTGAGAATTTTCCCACGCTGTCAGTGACGTGCATGAGGTGAGCCGAGTTCATTGGACATGAACTCGGCTCATCTGGATGTCGTCACAGAGAGACGCTGAGCAGCGCAAGCAAGCCTGCGCTTCTCAGTGTCTGCGGGATGAGAGGCTGGATGGCAGCGTTCTGCTGCGGTCCAGCCTGTCATCTCGATGTAGCAGAGCTGAAGCTGTCGTGGGAACCATGGAAAGGTAAGGATGAGGTTGCTTTATTATTTTTCTTTTATTGCAGGAGATCGTTGGCTTCAGCTGGAATGGGCGTGACGGTAAGTATGGTTTAATTTAGAACAATAAAGGATTGTGTCTTTATTTCAATTAAAGGACTTTATTCTGGGTGTTTGTGCTTTTTTTAACTTTGACTATGGGGTTAGTAATGGGGGTGTCTTATAGACGCCTCTCCATTACTAACCTGGGCTTGATGTCAGCTGGCATTATAAGCTGACATCAACCCCAACCCTATTACCCCCTGCCACCGCACCAGGGCAGCGTGGAAGAGCGAGGCTAAGTGCCAGAATTGGCGCATCCTATGAATGCGCCATTTCTGGGGCGGCTGACGGCTGGTGTTTCTAGCCTGGGAGGGGGCCAATATTCATGGCTCCCTTCCTGGGCTATTAATATCAGCCCCCAGCTGTCTGCCTAGCCTTTGCTAGCTATTAAATTAGGGGGGACCCCACGTCATTTTTTTTGGGGGGTCCCCCATTTTAATAGCTAGTAAAGGCTAGGTATTCAGCTGGGGGCTGATATTAGTAGTCTGGGGAGCTCCGTGGGTATTACCCCCTTCCCAGGCTTCAAACATCTGCCCCAGCCGTCTGCTTAACCTCCGCTAGAGCCTAAAATTAAGGGGAACCCCACGCCAATTTTTTTAATAATAAATCCTTTATTTTAATACTAAATGACAAGTACAGTAACCAACACTATCACTGTACTTCATATATATGTGACTGACATGTTTCTATCTATCTAATCTATGTGTGATTCTCTATTCCTTCTATTCTAAATTGTCGGGTACCGCTGCTGAATTGCCGGCCGGCTTTTTTAAAGAGACGGTGCACGAAAACACTATTATATTTTTTGATAAATCCTTTACGCTAAATGACAAGTACAGTAAGCAGCACTGTCACTGTACTTCGTATATATGTGGCTGACATGTTTATATCTATCTAATCTATGTGTGAAGCTCTATTCTTTCGGTTCTAAATTGTCGGGTACCGGTGTATGCCGCTGCTGAATTGCCGGCTTTTCATGTTTCACTGTGAGCACTGTTCCCATCGATTTGGGCAATCACTGTAATGCCACAACCACCATGGCTGTGGCATTACAGTGAGTGGCAGACAATCCCTGCATGATTGGTGCTCTAAATAGCGCCAGACATGCAGGACACGCTTTTGGTGCACGAACAGTTATCGAACATAACCTCGAACAGCCGAATTTTTTGCAAATCGTTCGGGTTCGTCGAACAACTCGAACACCGCCCAAAACAGCTCGAATTTGAGATTGGCGAACAGTTCTAGTCGAACACCGCTCATCTCTAGTAGGGACAACTGAACGCTGCGAATGGAAAAGACGTGGACGGTAATGGTTGCAAGTCTGCAGCGACAGCTGCAGGTCAGGAGGCATCTTCGCATGTGCCACGGACAGGGGATTGGCATGCACGCACAACAGTGGAAGAGGCAGTGGTGTCACCTGCAGACCTTGGACCTTGGCATTCGGGCCAGCTAGTCGGGTGCTTTGCTGTCATGTGCCTGAGCATGCTGGTGGTGGTCAGGCTGGTAGTTTTGGTGCTCTTGCTAATGCTGGCCTGGCAGATGTTGCAAATGGCCTTTTTGGGGTTATCTAAACCATCTTTAAAAAAAAAACAGACTCGGGGAGACCTAACAGTTGTACTGGCAACTTCCATCGTGTTGATGTTCCGGTGACCGGTTGTCCGCCTTGTGTCTCTGGCCACCACACTGCTTATTCTTGCCTGTTGTGGTGCAACGCCTCCGTCCCCTTGAATGCTGCTGTCCTCGCTCTGCACGTCCCCTTGCCAGGTTGGGTCAGTGACTTCATCATCTACCGCTTCATCTTCCACTTCCGCACCCTGGTCCTCCTCCTGACTTTCTGCCCATTGTGTCTCATCATCATCCACCTTTTGCGACAGTAATTGCACTTTCCCACAGTCACCTTCGGGTGACCATGGCTGCTCAAATCGCTACATGCGATCTTCTGTTGCCCTGCTTGAAGCTGGCCAGCCAAGAGGCCCGATTCTATCAATGTAAAAGTGAATAGCTTTTGGGGTAACCCTGGACTCTAATATATCCATAAAACCACATATCCAAGCTCTTTCCACTTCCGAGTGGACCGAGCGAGAGGCCAGAATCTATAAATGACAAGATGAACAAAACAGCTCTTCGGAGTGTCCAAGTGTGAGATCAGTTGTCTCAGGGCACTCGGAATGGTGGGAGGAAGGAGGATCATGGTGAGGAATATGCCAACTCCAAGTAAAAAAAATCTCCCGGATCCGCACATTCCTCAACCACGAATCTACAAAAACACTAGTGCACACCCTCATCATCTCCCGTCTCAACGACTGCAACCTCCTGCTCTGTGGCCTCCCTTCTAACACTCTCGCATTCCTCCAATCTATCCTAAACTCTGTTGCCAGACTAATCCATCTTTCCCCTCGCTATTCCCTGACCTCTCCTCTCTGTCAATCCCTTCACTGGCTCCCCATTGCCCAGAGACTCCAGTTCAAAACCCTAACCTTGGCATGAAAAGCCATCCTCAACCTGTCTCCTCCATACATCTGTGACTTAGTCTCCCGGTACTTACCTGCACGCAACCTCCGCTCCTCACAAAATCTCCTTCTCTAATCCCCTCTTATCTCCTCTTCCCACAATCGCATGCAAGATTTCTCCCATACATCCCCCCTTCTCTGGAACTCTCTACCCCAACATTTCTGACTCTCGTCTACTGTTGAAATCTTCATAAGGCACCTGAAGACCCACCTCTTCCGCCAAGCGTACAACCTGGAGTAACCCTCGCTCCACCAAAACGCTGCATGACCAGCTCTATCCTCACCTACTATATCCTTACCCATCCCTTGTAGACTGTGAGCCCTCGAGGGCAGGGTCTTCTCCTCTCCTGTACCAATCGCTGTCTCATTTTTGTTCAAGATTATTGTAATTGTTTTTGCAATGTATTTGTATACCTCTTTTTCACATGTAAAGCGCCATGGAATAAATGGCTCTAAAGTAATAATAATAATGTGGTCCAGACTCGCGGCTACTGAGACTGGACAGTGTGGAAGACAGGGAGGTGGTGGTGGCAAACTGAATGGAAGCATTATCTCTCTGCTATCCAACCAACAACCTTTTCAAACTGCCCTGGCTTCAATAGCGGTGTTCCGCGGCCCCCGAGAAATTGGGACAGGAAGGTAGTTCTACATGATGTGGGTGTTTGTTGTGCTTCCTCAGCAGGCACAGTTTCATGGCCTCAGCCTCTGCGTGCACCATCACAATTACGTCCACTTCCCCGTCCCTTGCCACGAGCCTTGCCCATTTTAAATAGAGTTTAATATTTGTCACGTTGCCAAAAATGTCTGTATTATTACCTCAGTAATATAGGATCACATCTGTTTTAGGCAGTGACTTGGGAGACCGAAATGCTTTCAGGGGTCTTCCCCATGCTGTTCCCATGTCTTTTCAGCACTGTATGGATGTGTCTGATCATATCGTGCACACCACATGGGAAGATAAGGTAGTAAAATGTAAAAAGGACATTTACTGGGAAATGTATTTTTCACGGTTGAAAGCAATGCAAAAGTGCAAAAACGCATCAAAAACGCTGTGTGTTACATAGCCCAAGGTGTGGAGGAGCATTTTTGTTTTTGTTTATTTATTTTGCCTTATATACAAGTCATTACCCTGGAAAAGATGTTCCTTAACATTTTTCCCAGGAAAATCCATTATGTTTTTGCTTTTGTATATTTTATTGTGAGTCCATAAAAGTTGTGTAAAAGTGGTGTAATACTCTGACTACATTGTTGACAGCAGTGACCTGGCAGTCAAAGATGCCTCCAGGGGTCTTCCTTATGCCGTTCTCATGTCATTTGAGCACTGTTTCCATCTATTTCGGCAATTTTTAGGCCCTCTGCAGACCTCCCGGGAGGGCCTCGGGTTTCCCATAGACTTACATTCGACTCGTTTCTCAGATCGAGCACTCAAGCATTCCAATTTGTTCAACTCGAAAGAGTACCCAAGCATTTTAGTGGTCGCTCATCACTATACAAAGCACAACATTGATGGACTGGGGCATTGTTTGTGAGGTGCCAGGGTGTGGAGAAACAGCAGCTCGCCCACGGCACGTTCACATAGAAGTTTTAAAGTCTGAAAAGCCTGGAAATCTATTGCAAAATTCCACACTGAACCAGCTTTAATGGTTGACAGATCACAGAATGAAACAGTTTTCAAAACTTAGGCATAAAAATGTTAAAATAAGATCCCCTTTAACAATATTGGCCAAAGAATACCTACTTCAAGAGAACCAATAGAAATGAAATAAAAATTTCCGCAGGTAAAGCTTTTTACTTTGTTTTGTAACATCACAGTCAATTGTCATCACTGCAATCTGCTTGCCATATTTTGTTTATTTTACTCCATCGTATGCATTGAAAGTGGGTAATAAGCTGTGCTTGTTCTGATAATACATTGCAAGATGTAGTGGAAAACAAATCCTTGATGGTCGTTTTTAAGATCACTAGAGGCTAAGCTTAATTTCAACAAGATGTATCGCAAAACAGAAGAGTTTTCATTTGGACTGATCATTTAAAACAAAAAAAAAAAGTAAATTCATCTCTGTATTTAGCAACTTGAAAATGATGGGCAGCCATTTTCCGGGCTTTTAAACAGAATATTCAAATGAAATGAGCTGTGAATTATCCCACTCTTTGTCTATTGCACGAAGAGCTTGGGGATAAAAGAAATCAAATGTACACCAGACAGAAATGGAAGATTACATAGGCTGTGAATTGAATCTATAAAACATATCTGCCCTAATTAAAATGCAGCTGAGATGACAAAGTGAGAAAAATCCGCCATGACTTATTACAGGAGGTGCTTATAGTATGCATTAACTGTTCATTTGTGATGTTACTTTTCTATGTGACAGCTAGCACTTCACGTACAGCTCTCTAAATAATTGCATATCTATATTTAAATTCTGGTGTATATACAGTACAGACCAAAAGTTTGGACACAACTTCTCATTTAAAGATTTTTCTGTATTTTCATGACTATGAAAATTCTATATATTTAACAAAAAAGTGTGAAACAACTGAAAATATGTCTTATATTCTAGGTTCTTCAAAGTGGCCACCTTTTGCTTTGATGACTGCTTTGCACACTCTTGGAATTCTCTTGATGAGCTTCAAGAGGTAGTCACGGGAAATGGTTTTCACTTCACAGGTGTGCCCTGTCAGGTTTAATAAGTGGGATTTCTTGCCTTAAAAATAGGGTTGGGACCATCAGTTGTGTTGTGCAGAACTCTGGTGGATACACAGCTGATAGTCCTACTGAATAGGCTGTTAAAATTTGTATTATGGCAAGAAAAAAGCAGCTAAGTAAAGAAAAACGAGTGGCCATCATTACTTTAAAAAATGAAGGTCAGTCAGTCCGAAAAATTGGGAAAACTTTGAAAGTGTTCCCAAGTGCAGTTGCAAAAACCATCAATCGCTAGGAAAGGAAGACCAAGAGTCACTTCTGCTTCTGAGGATAAGATTATCCGAGTCACCAGCCTCAGAAATCGCAGGTTAACAGCAGCTCAGATTAGAGACCAGGTCAATGCCACACAGAATTCTAGCAGCAGACACATCTCTTCAACAACTGTTAAGAGGAGACTTTGTGCAGCAAGCCTTCATGGTAAAATAGCTGCTAGGAAACCACTGCTAAGGACAGGCAACAAGCAGAAGAGACTTGTTTGGGCTAAAGAACACAAGAATTGGACATTAGATCAGTGCAAATCTGTGCTTTGGTCTGATGAGTCCAAATTTGAGATCTTTGGTTCCAACCACCGTGTCTTTGTGCGACACAGAAAAGGTGAACGGATGGACTCCACATGCCTGGTTCCCACCTGAAGCATGGAGGAGGAGGTGTGATGGTGTGGTGGTGCTTTGCTGGTGACACTGTTGGGGATTTATTCAAAATTGAAGGCATACTGAACCAGCATGGCTGCCACAGCATCTTGCAGCGGCATGCTATTCCATCCGGTTTGCGTTTAGTTTTGATGCCTTCAGTATGAATGTACAATTTCCATAGTCAAGAAAATACAGAAAAATCTTTAAAAGAGAAGTTGTGTCCAAACTTTTGGTCTGCACTGTATATATATATATATATATATATATATATATACAGTCATATGAAAAAGTTTGGGCACCCCTATTAATCTTAAGCTTAATGTTCTATAAAAATTGGTGTTTTTGCAACAGCTATTTCAGTTTGATATATGTAATAACTGTTGGATACAGTAATGTTTCTGCCTTGAAATGAGGTTCATTGTACTAACAGAAAATGTGCAATCTGCATTCAAACAAAATTTGACAGGTGCATAAGTATGGGCACCTCACCAGAAAAGTGACATTAATAGTTAGTAGATCCTCCTTTTGCAAAAATAACAGCCTCTAGTCGCTTCCTGTAGCTTTTAATGAGTTCCTGGATCCTGGATGAAGGTATTTTTGACCATTCCTCTTTACAAAACAATTCCAGTTCAGTTAAGTTTGATGGTCGCCGAGCATGGACAGCCCTCTTCAAATGATCCCACAGATGTTCAATGATATTCAGGTCTGGGGACTGGGATGGCCATTCCAGAACATTGTAGTTGTTCCTCTGCATGAATGCCTGAGTAGATTTGGAGCGGTGTTTTGGATCATTGTCTTGCTGAAAGATCCATCCACTTTGTAACTTCATATTTATCACTGATTCTTGAACACTATTGTCAAGAATCTGCTGATACTGAGTGGAATCCATGCGTCCCTCAACTTTAACAAGATTCCCAGTGCCAGCATTGACCACACAGCCCCAAAGCATGATGGAACCTCCACCAAATTTTACTGTGGGTAGCAAGTGTTTTTCTTGGAATGCTGTGTTTTTTTGCCACCATGCATAACGCCTTTTTGTATGACCAAATAACTCAATCTTGATTTCATCAGTCCACAGGACCTTCTTCCAAAAAGAAATTGGCTTCTCCAAATGTGCTTTTGCATACCTCAGCCAACTCTGTTTGTGGCGTGCTTGCAGAAACGGCTTCTTTCGCATCACTCTCCCATACAGCTTCTCCTTGTGCAAAGTGCCTTGTATAGTTGACCGATGCACAGTGACACCATCTGCAGCAAGTTGATGCTGCAGCTCTTTGGAGGTGGTCTGAGGATTGTCCTTGACTGATCTCACCATTCTTCTTCTCTGCCTTTCTGATGTTTTTCTTGGCCTGCCACTTCTGGCCTTAACAAGAACTGTCCCTGTGTTCTTCCATTTCCTTACTATGTTCCTCACAGTGGAAACTGACAGGTTAAATCTCTGAGACAGCTTTTTGTATGCTTCCCCTGAACACCTATGTTGAATAATCTTTGTTTTCAGATCATTTGACAGTTGTTTTGAGGAGCACATGATGCCACTCTTCAGAGGAGATTCAAACAGGAGAACAACTTGCAAGTGGCCACTTTAAGTAGCTTTTCTCATGATTGCATACACCTGGCTATAAAGTTCAAAGCTCCATGAGGTTACAAAACCAAAAAAAGTGCTTTAGTAAGTCAGTAAAAAGTAGGTAGGAGTATTTAAAACAAGAAAATGATAAGGGTGCCCATACTTATGCACCTTTCAAATTTTGTTTGAATGCAGATTGCACATTTTCTGTTAGTACAATAAACCTCATTTCAAGGCAGAAACATTACTGTGTCCAACAGTTATTACATATATCAAACTGAAATAGCTGTTGCAAAAACACCAATTTTTATAAAACATTAAGCTTAAGATTAATAGGGGTGCCCAAACTTTTTCATATGACTGTATATATATATACAGTATATATACAGTTATATGAAAAAGTTTGGGCACCCCTATTAATCTTAAGCTTAATGTTTTATAAAAATTGGTGTTTTTGCAACAGCTATTTCAGTTTGATATATGTAATAACTGTTGGACACAGTAATGTTTCTGCCTTGAAATGAGGTTTATTGTACTAACAGAAAATGTGCAATCTGCATTCAAACAAAATTTGACAGGTGCATAAGTATGGGCACCTCACCAGAAAAGTGACATTCATATTTAGTAGATCCTCCTCTAGTCGCTTCCTGTAGCTTTTAATGATTTCCTGGATCCTGGATGAAGGTATTTTTGACCATTCCTCTTAACAAAACAATTCCAGTTCAGTTAAGTTTGATGGTCGCCGAGCATGGACAGCCCTCTTCAAATCATCCCACAGATGTTCAATGATATTCAGGTCTGGGGACTGGGATGGCCATTCCAGAACATTGTAATTGTTCCTCTGCATGAATGCCTGAGTAGATTTGGAGCGGTGTTTTGGATCATTGTCTTGCTGAAAGATCCATCCCCTGCGTAACTTCAACTTTGTCACTGATTCTTGAACATTATTGTCAAGAATCTGCTGATACTGAGTGGAATCCATGCGTCCCTCAACTTTAACAAGATTCCCGGTGCCGGCATTGGCCACACAGCCCCAAAGCATGATGGAACCTCCACCACATTTTACTGTGGGTGGCAAGTGTTTTTCTTGGAATGCTGTGTTTTTTTTGCCGCTATGCATAACGCCTTTTTGTATAACCAAACAACTCAATCTTGGTTTCATCAGTCCACAGGACCTTCTTCCAAAAAGAAATTGGCTTCTCCAAATGTGCTTTTGCATACCTCAGCCGACTCTGTTTGTGGCGTGCTTGCAGAAACGGCTTCTTTTGCATCACTCTCCCATACAGCTTCTCCTTGTGCAAAGTGCGTTGTATAATTGACCAATGCAAAGTGACACCATCTGCAGCAAGTTGATGCTGCAGCTCTCTGGAGGTGGTCTGAGGATTGTCCTTGACTGATCTCACCATTCTTCTTCTCTGCCTTTCTGATGTTTTTCTTGGCCTGCCACTTCTGGCCTTAACAAGAACTGTCCCTGTGTTCTTCCATTTCCTTACTATGTTCTTCACAGTGGAAACTGACAGGTTAAATCTCTGAGACAGCTTTTTGTATCCTTCCCCTGAACAACTATGTTGAATAATCTTTGTTTTCAGATTATTTGACAGTTGTTTTGAGGAGCCCATGATGCCACTCTTCAGAGGAGATTCAAACAGGAGAACAACTTGCAAGTGGCCACTTTAAGTAGCTTTTCTCATGATTGCATACACCTGGCTATGAAGTTCAAAGCTCAATGTGGTTACAAAACCAAAAAAAGTGCTTTAGTAAGTCAGTAAAAAGTAGGTAGGAGTATTTAAAACAAGAAAATGATAAGGGTGCCCATACTTATGCACCTGTCAAATTTAGTTTGAATGCAGATTGCACATTTTCTGTTAGTACAATAAACCTCATTTCAAGGCAGAAACATTACTGTGTCCAACAGTTATTACATATATCAAACTGAAATAGCTGTTGCAAAAACACCAATTTTTATAAAACATTAAGCTTAAGATTAATAGGGGTGCCCAAACTTTTTCATATAACTGTAAAATATATACATATATATATATATATATATATATATATACATATATATATATAGAGAGAGAGAGAGAGAAGAAAAGAAAAAGCAGCACTAATCTAACACTAATCCAAATTCAAATATGAATGCAAACCTCTAGGGACCAGGACAACAGGGTCATAAAATAAAAAAATAACAAAACCCTCAGATATTTATTAGGTGATTTATTTCAAGGCAAAGTATTCAAAGTTTTGACTCCAAAATTAAAGGTGTTGTCAGAGACTCTCACATTGATTGTCTATCCTTAGGATAGGTTACCAATATCAGAGCGTTGGGGGTGTGACACCCGCTGACCAGCTGCTCCCGTTGCCGAAACTGCTTGGTTGCAAGCTGCACAGCACAACGGAATTGTAGCCGTGGCCAGGTACTGCACATCATACAAACTCCTTGAGATGTTGCTCTTGGTCAGAATACTACTGAGGGACTTCACTGCTTTCATGGCAACTGTGCTAACCACTGGGCTGCATGATTTTGGAAAGGAAGACCCTTGCTCTCATCCTATCATTAATATCTACTAGCACCTCTCTCTATATCAATAATGACTAAAATCTGTGACTTGGATGAAATGCCTCCACAGCTTCTTTAAAAAACATTCCCAATAGCCACAGCATCTCTCCAAGTCATATAGCCATTCCTTGAAGGGTTATTCCCATCACAAAAAATGGATACAGTTGAAAAGTGCTTTTAAAAACAAGCAATTTTGCAATTCACTTGTTGTTTAAAATCGCCTTTGATCTTAAGAATGGAGGAATTTTCAGTCTTACCATTTACTGCTCAATGTTTAGGTTACCAGGCACTGCTGTAGTCTATTAGCAGTGGCCAGTCTCCTAAGCAAGGATCGTAGTGCCTACAAGCTCTTACCAATAAAGCTGATGACCTCTGCTCTGAAACTGGCTGGATCTGTGCAGCTTCAATGCCTCTGCACTCCTCTGATGCTTCAGCAACAAAGCTACCTCTGATTTGCAGTATTGGAGAGCGCACTGTTAGGGCCAGTAGGGCCATATTGACACTGGTCCAAACTGTAAATCAAGCATTGTCCTCGGGCAAGCAGGAAGTTGGAAAGCAGGAGACTACTGTCAGGACTCGAACCCAGCAGCTCTTTTGCTTCAGGCAGCAGCTTTTTCCTCTGAGCTATTCAGCTCGATGGACAGTTCCTTGCTTACCCGGATACTAGTACCTATGTTGTTCCTGAATGGCTCCACCCTGTGTTGTTCCTGATTGGCTTCATCCTGTGATTTCCTGATTGAACACCCTATATAAACATGGCCTGGTGCCTCCTTTCTTGCAAGACTATTGAACTCCCAACCTTTAGTCAAGCTCTCCTTTTACCTGCTGCCTCATCCAAGACTATACTGCTGTTCCTGTGTACTGACCTCTGGCTATTTCTGACTACACAACCTGCTTATCCTTCAAACTATCCTGCTGCTCCTGTGCACCGACTTCTGGCTATTCCTGACTACGCTACCTGCCGGTGCTGCCCCTAATGGTTGCAATACCATTACTCCAACCCAGATCAGTTCCTAACAGGAGCAGTGCTCTCCTACAGAACATGTTGAGAAAAAAAACTATAAAACCTTAGTGCAACCATTAAAGGCCTGCGATGCTAAGCTGATGATAACAGATAACTTTTTATTTTTTAAGGACAAATGCTCCTTGAGATAGACTGAACATGTAGTTTACATTAGGGTTCTGAAATATAATAAAATCAAAGATAAGCAAAAATTTGATAATTTGAATTTACATATATAAAAGGTGAAATGTATTAAAGAACTTCATGTCCTCAATCCTCCTATAGAGTAGGTCATATGCTTTGTGATGGTTTGGTACTGTGAGAACTGAAGACTATAAAGTGAAATGAATCATGAGCAGCTTAACATCCTGTTCCATAATCCACATTATGATTGCTTGAAAGATTTGCAAGTAAATATGATTATTTGAGTATTTGCCAGTTTGCTTTAGGCAAACAAGTGCAAAATCATCATAATCTCCACAGAAAGGTGTAAAGAGAAAGATTGACAATGGAAGCCTTTTTTTGTGTAAATTTGATTTATATTAAATGGAATTGCACGGCAATGATTACACAATATTTCCTTTCAGAGGTTACTATAAAGGGCCACTATTAAACCTAAAGCAGCGATGGGATCATTATTACTGACAAAAAAAAATCATTGTTATTGACAGCACAATGCTCTGTGGAAATATGGGGTACTAATACTTTATGGGGACAGAAGGATCATATTAGCAATTGTTCTATTCTCAATAAACTTGTTAATAGTCAATTGGCATATCTAAAGGAACTATAAAACTACTGAGCCCAAATGCAAAATTTGCAAGAGAACTTCACCAGGTTTGCCAACTGTCCAGAAATTCCACGACAGTCTGTAAATATAGGGCTTTTTTTGCCCTGTCCGTAAAAAAAAAATTAAGCCATCCATGATTTTTTTCAAGCTGAAGATACTTATACAGATTATTTTGACTGTAATTATCTTAATTTTACAGTCTACTGTCAATGCAGCTGATGTCTTCATATCCGAAGTTTGGGCTGTAGACATGTATTACTTATAATCATAATGATTTATAATGATTTTCCAATGTGTCCGTAAAAAATATTGTCTGTCCGTGATTTTTTTATAAACTGTCCAGAAAAAATAAAAAGTTAAGTTGGCAACCCTGAGCTCCAAACCTACTGAATGTACGGCTGCCCACCTACTGTGTGTCATTTACAAATTAGCCTTTTCATATCTGGCAGAGAGACCTTTGGTCTAAGCCACCAGGGTCTATAGTGACTGCTACCCCTGCACCCAATATAGTTCTATTATCAGATAGATTATAGACTGCCGCTTATCTGCATTGTCTAATGGTAGTCTGAGGTAGTCCAAAATCCATCCTCTGTTTAGGCAAACACATTCTATATAATGAGGTATATCGCAAATGTACATATAATTTCCGTAGCTTTTTTCTGAGGTTCTTTAGGACATTGTAAAAGAAGCATTCCCATTTATATTTTTTTATTCAGTGTGTGTATATGTGTATGTAATGTAGTGTGAGTGTATTAATATACTCAACTACAGTCGCTCTCTCCTGAATCCAGCGCCGTTCTGCTTTACGTCACCGCAGTTGAGACTAGCTTGGTCACTCTATGAGTGAGCTGGAAGTCTTTTTTACAATGAAAGCCTATGCAACCTTGTTCTGACGCTCCGTAGACTTACATTGGAAAAGCCACATCCGGGTGACACAGAGCGCAGCGTGACCTGGATAGTCTGCCAAGTGTTGACGTCACTGAGAAGAGAAGAACGGCACTGGACACCGGAGAGAGCAGTAGTAGGTGAGTATATTAATACACTCATACTACATTACATACATAAATGCACACATTTAATAAAAAAATATAGATCGAAGTGCTTCTTTAAGAAGATTTGTATATATATTTTCTATGATTAACTTCTATACATACATTGTAACTTTATGGGGTTTATTTTTGACCCAATGAACATTCATAACAAAGCAGAATATAATAGACTTTAAAGGATAATATTCCTCCATACAGTCTGTAATAATAAGTAAATCATCCAATTCAAAGTGCCTATAAGTGATACTAAATTATAAATTACATACAAAGGGTGCACTAAATTTTGGAGAGGAGCATACATGAATCTGAAGGCTTGAGACACTTAGCACTTGAAAGCTAAGATGTTACACAGACATACATTTCATAGAGCACACGTTTAACCCCAATTTCAAAGTAGAACATGGCTAGATGGAATGTATATATCATCCTGGGCTCGTCTTTGTTCTACATGTTATTCTCTTGACATTCCTTTTAGTCTGTGCTGCTTTGTTAAACTGTGAGGCCTAGTGTGTGTGAATCCATCAATCGCATGTCTTTCCAATTCAGAGTCCTCCCACCCGCACAAAAAGAATCAAGTTAGAGCATGTGCCACAGCTGCTTCATTTTGGTCAAGGAGATCCTAATTCAGGCAGCAGCCCTGCTCTCGAGAGGGGGGCCACCAGAGCTTTCTGTCGAATAATTGTTGGCACACTCTTACAGCAAACATGAAAACACCCCTCTGACAAGCAGCATGATTTATTACTGCCTACTGCAAAAAACGGAACAAAATCAATTGGCTATTACCTCACTTAGCGATGGCTTGTCACTGCCTGAGAGCAGGGTGTTAAAAATAAGAGGCGTGCAAGCAGTCTCATGCCTGGCCTTGCACACCTGCTCTGAGCCAGATACTGAGAAATCACTCAATGAGAGCAATGTTCTGTGGAGGAAAGCTTAGATGTACACATACAGAGGCTGTGTTTCTAATAAATAGATAGCTATCTAGGCCTTATCTATCTAACCTTTATTTGGCCATGTCTATAACAAAATTTATCAATGCAGGGAGATAAAAACAAACTCATAATTATTTTGAAATTATGTATAATAAGGATCATACTCACAGTATATTAGGTACCTCTATATGGTACAATTATGGTTTATGTGACAGATTTTGTAGAAATCTGACTGAAATATTATAGATGATCTAACACAGTTCTCAAACTGTGAGGATGACCGCCCCAGAGGCACAGCCTAGGACAACATTTTCGTAGAAGTGATCATGTACTGCAACGTATCTGCCACCATAATTAGTTTAGCAATTCAATTGATTGTAAGGAAAGAAAAATAGAAGCATTGAGAGATATTTTCAATTTTGGCATGGACCTCACCTAAAGATTGTGAGGCCCAGACATCATATTGGTTTTTCAGGTGAGGCCTGGGTCCTTTCTAGATCTGCCTAATGAAGCATCAGTAGAAAAAGTATGAGAGCCAAGAGACGGAGCTACTGAACATAAGTGTGAATGCAGCCTTACGAGGGAGGATCCTGATGTGACCTCCATATGATTCATGTTTCATTAACCTTAAAAAATGCAGTTAAAGCACTGCACATTAGATGAAGTTACCACATTGTTTAGCTCGAATATCATGTTACGGTTGCTCTTTAGTGAATATTTTCGTATGAGCCATAATCTAAATGCAAATGAGCACAATCTCTGGGGTTTACATAGCTGAGTTGTACAAAATATAAGCCAACTGGTTCCTTCATCTTTATATGGCAGTCATTCCTGGGACATATCAAAATACCATTGGACTATCAACGCTATCATTATGAACCCATCAACTCTGTAAAGGCACACAGCATGCAGTTACCAAACAAGCACAGATATTCTATTAATCCAGAATTCATTGTTCGTGAAATCATAAATGACCCCATGAAAGAACAATATGAAAGTTCTGCTAATCTAACACTTCCACTGTACAGTGGGTAGCAGAGTCTCTGTGCAGGCTATTCAATAATGAATGATGAGACAAAACTACATAAATTTAAGTATTTTAGGGGAAGAGTGGCAAATCACACATACTTATGAAGGCTCAACTACGAGACTATATTACACATGTTGGCCTTTGTTAGCCATCACTCTGGTGGCAATATCATATTGGTGGCAGTGATATCTGATGTCTAGACTAACATGTAGTATAGGCACTCTGCATATTGCATATCCTTTGCTTTTTTCCCCATACAACATTTTTTTTTCATATTGAAGACATGCAAGAAACTTTTGTAATATATCTCATTAGAAAAATCTGCTTCTTTCTTCTCTTGGACTGATCATTCAGCATCATTCATTCTCAAAATTCTTACTTCATGGGTAAAATCTGTGTTCATTGACTATCACTGACTACAGATTTTCCCATTATTGAGAAAGGTGGTCATAAAGTTCTATTTAGAACTATAACTGTCATTTCAGGAGAACTTGCAGCAGAATTTTTACTCATCTGTTTCAGGATGTTTGGATTCTACTTCCTTACCCTGGGTTCATTGCCCTCCATTGTGCTCCATGTCAGGTTAATAAAACCCACTGAGACACCTGTATCTTAGGATTAAGACTTCTAGTCCTGTGTTTGGTTTGTTTCATATTTGTGCATTTGGTGCTCTCATCCTGCAAGAACTCTGTGCTGCTGCACACCTTCGGCCTTGCCAGCTACCAGCCGAATGCCATCTCCTGGATCATCCTCCAGCTGTGAGACCCCACAGACTATATTAGATTTTGTTCATTCACTCATCCGTGCTATAGCTGTCCTCCTTTATTCTCCAGTGAGCCAAGTACTCACTTCTCAAGTGCCTTTCTGCCTTCTGTTCCAATGCCTTTGGTCTATGTGCCCACTTGGACCTGAGCCTTTGTGTGTCCACCTCACCAGGTGAGTCTAACAGAATCCTAACACAATGGATTCCAAAGGAACAGCACCTACAACATTGTAGCCATGGGATACAGATGTTTTGCCTGGACTGGTGGTGCAACTTGCTGTCATCCAACTTGAACTTGTTGAGGCTGTGCAAAACCTCTCAGCTCATGTGAACACACTGCCTCAGACTCCTGCATTTTCACCAGTAGCTCCTTAACACTTTTCACAGCCTAATACTCACCTGCAACACTCAGCTTAGGAAACGTCTCTACATTTGCTCACTCCGGCACATTTTAATGGCGATCTTAAAGCTTGCCTCGGTGAAACAAACGTATCGTACACTTTGAGTTGTTTCCTCCGAAGTTTTTATCTGACCGGTCCAAAGTGGCATATGTTTTTTCTTTATTGTCTGGAGATACCTTGGCATGGCCATTGTGGAAGCAGATTGACTCTATGGTGCATTCTCTACCATCCTTCTTGTGTGCCTTTCATCCAATGTTTTATGAACTAGGTAACGTTCGTTCAACTGCTGATTCCATACGACGGCTAACACAAGGGACATTATGCCATCCAGTTCCATATCTTATTTGCTGAATTGACCTGGAACAATGATGCTCTCCTGCTGTCTTCTACACTGGTCTGTCCAGTTTGGTCAAAGATGAACTAGTGAGGAGAGCTTTGCCTTCCTTTCTTGATGATATAATTTCACTTGATACTCTTGTAGACTTACTTTTTACAGAATGATCCAGGGGAAAAAAAAACGTTTCACTCCCCAGAGTCTCTTCAAAATCTGCTCCCAGAGCTACTGCATTGGTACCAATACAGATGGAAACGATTGTCATCTGCTGAAAGTTCCTGTTACCTCTGTGTTTACGGGACAAGCGATCATTGATTCTGTAACAGCAGAAAATTTTCTGAACTTGTGTCTGGCCAAAAGGTTGAAAATTCCTTTTGTTTCCTTGTGGATGCCTTTAAAGCTAATCTCTGCCATTCTTGGTGGTTGTATCCAATTCAGGACACAGAAGTTAACTCTTCATATTGGTGCACTACACGTTGAGGAAATTTATTTTTTAATTTTGCCACTTTCTGCTATACCAGTGCTTTTGGGACTTCCAAGGCTACGGCTACATGCTCTGGTCATTCAATGGTCAACCAGATCACCCAGTAAATGTCTCAAAGCATTACTACCGCTACCTCCTCAGAATCTCTGTTCCACATCCACTGCCTACAATTAACCTGCCTCAATTCAGTACGTCGCAGACATCTTCTCCATGAGGATGCTACCTCCTCATTGGCCATATGGCTGCACTATTTCCCTTTTTACAGGTTTGGAGCAACCCAAAGGAAGAGTTTATCTTTCCCGGAGGTTGAGGCAATTTCCACCTAAATTAAAGAGAATCGGAGAAGGAATTAATTTGAAGATCTTCATCCCCAGCCAATGCAGGCTTCTTCGTTAAAAAGAAAGAAAGGTCTCTGAGGTTATTGGGGTCTGAATAAAATCACTCTGAAAGATTGTTATCTATTACCCCTCAGCTCTATTATAAAAAGTGCTACAGTCTTCACTAAGTTAGATCTGCTTGGTTCTCATAACCTAATCTACATCAAAGAGGGCAATGAATTGAAGATAGCGTTCAAAACCCTCGATGGTCACTATGAATATTTAGTGATGCATTTCGGATTGTGGAATGCATCAGCTGTATTTCAGAACTTTGTGTATGAGATCTTTTGTGGTGTCCTGTATCAGTATGTCTTAGTCTATCTGGACAACATCCTAATCTTTTCCGGAGACTAAGGCTATGTGCCCACGTAGCAGATTTGATGCAGAGCGTTTTTGCCTCTCTCTGGCAGAAAAAAACGCAGATTTACATGCGTTTTTTCTGCCAGAGAGAAGCGTTTTTTCAGCGTTTTTACATGCATTTTCGCATGCGTTTTTTCAAGCACTTTTCCAAGCGATTTTGAGCATCACTTGGAAAAGTGCTTGGCAAGTTGGTCACACCATATAAATCCATTCAACCGGCATGGATTTATATTGTGTGACCAACTTATATGCTTTAAATGCTGCACCTATGGTAAAAAAAAAAAAAGAATTAAAAAGTTAAAAATAAAAAAAAACCTGTATACTCACCTCTCCAGTCTCCTCCTGGCGGCAATCCTCTCTCTTCGGCGTCCCGCGGTGTACTGGCAGGACCTGCGGTGATGTCATTTAGTCAGTTGATGGTCACACGGCCATCACCTGACCGCTGACATCAGAGGTCGCATGACCATCAGCTGACTAAATGACATCAACACAGGTTCTGCTGTGGCGCCCCTGAGGGTTCAGTCACCACAGAGGTACTGCACCTCACCCAGAGGTGTCATGTCTCTCTTCTCTCAGGTAAGGAGGGAGTGCTGCCCAGAACCCCTACACCTGCATCCAACACTACACTACTCCAGGCCGGCAGGAGGGGCAACATGCAGAGCCCAGCTGCTGAGCCCTGACCCTGGCTGGAGTGGGGGGAACCCCAAGGTAGGGGGAACCAGTAGTGGGTATGGGAGGAGGAAGTAGTTTAAGGGAGCACTTTAGTAGGAGTATAAAATAGGGAAGCCATCTTAGGGTGGAGGAGATCAGAGTTAGGTTCAGTGAAGAGCAGTTCAGAAGAACAACTCGGGACAGTTCAGAAGAACAGTCCAGGAGCAGAGTCTCATTAGGAGCTCTGCTCCACAAGTAGGGCCAAGTCTGGAGGCCCAGGAGGGGAGCAGAGGAGTAGGCTCCGTTCTAAGAAGAGATCCTAGGGGGTACGGCGAGTGCAGGAAGGCACCCGTATGCCCCGCGCCTGTCAGAAGACAGGGGGATCATAAGCCACATTCTAATCCCCAGGAGGGTCGAGCAGGTCCGGGATCCAACGTACAGGAAGGACTTCAGAGCACCCGAGCGGGATTGAGAGTCGGCAGCGCAGGGCAGGAGAGAGAAAGACCCAGTGAGAAGTCGGTCTAGAGAGGAACACGAGAAAGTGGGGTTCTGTCAGGCATTCCTAAATCTCCTGAGGAAGAGCTGGACCCCTGTCTGGTGAATGCAGCGCGACGTGAGAGGCTGTAAGCTGACAGTGCACCCTGTGGAACTAAAGAACTGTGAGAAAAGACACGGGTAACTGCACTGCACCGCCTCTGTCCAGTTATTTCGTCCGCACCATCATTCCCTCCCTGCACTACAACGCCCAGCGCAACCACCACACCATCTTACACTGCCCTGGAGCTAGCTCTACCCGTGGAGAGCCACACCATCCCTGCTGCCGTAACACCAGCTCCAGAAGGCTGCTCTGCAGCGGCGGCTCCCTCTAGCCTCGATCCACAGGTGGCGTCAAGAACACTTAAATCCCTTATAATTATCCCCCTTTTTAATGACCGCCCTGGGTCACGGACCGGGCCAGCCACCATGATATCCCCCGGCAACCAGAGGCCCGGCTGCCGAATACCCCACGGCCCAGGGGGCGTGTCACTGCCAATACACCGCAGGACGCCAAGGAGAGAGGACGCCGCCGGGAGCAGACCGGAGAGCTGAGTATACAGGTTTTTTTATTTTTAACTTTTTTATTTCTTTTTTTCACCGCGTGGTAGCCGGCATGAAGAGGAGTTGTAGTCTCCTTTTCATCCTGGGTACCACACGCACCGCGATTATGCTGCAAATTCACGGCCATTAAATTTAATTGAAATGCAGCAAATCCACATATACTGTACCTACAGGTTTGCTGCATTTCAATGTTCCTCAATGGCCACCAATTTGCAGCTTAATCGCGGTAGAAATGGTCATGTTGCATTTTGCAACGCAATGCTAATTAGCGCATCATGTGCACAGCACATCCGAATTCACATTGCTTTGCATGGCAGACGGTTTTACAAGCGTTTTCGCGGCCGTAAAAACGCCGCAAAAACTCTACAAAAACACTACGTGGGCACATGGCCTTAGACTTTCATTGCATTCATGTCTACTCCATTGTAATGAGACTGCAATTAAACCACCTTTATTCCAACAAGAATGTAAGTGTCTGCCTCTAGCTCCTCCCCCTATATAGATTCTTAAAATCACCAACTGTTATCTCCTATCTCACTAATGTGAAAATCTGTCTTTGCTGAATACAGATTTCTACAGATTTTGCCCATGAATTTAAAGCTAATGATCAATTCAGAGTGAGAAAAAAACAGATGTATCAGATAGGATATATTACAAAGTTGCCTTTTTTTATGTGTCTTATTGATTGATTTAAGTTAAAAATAAAATGATGATTACTCTATTTGTCATAATGACACTTAGTCTTCCAGCTAGTCAGTTCAGACCTCAATTTGTACATATCCTATCCATACAGTAAACTGTTAGTTACTAAACAATACCTACTCCTCCTGTAGCTATGATCATCAAAATCAGTTCTTGTGAACCAAATTTTAACTCAGTGTACTTATAGAGTGTAAAGTGATGCAATAGCTCATTAATTACAGCCATATTTATTATATTTACCCTTTTTATTTATTTGCCTTATTTTTTTATTTATTGTGTGTTAGTCTACATCTCAGTCGTCAAGCGGTCTGCACTCCATCAACTTCTCCAGTAAGACTTCTAGCCTCTGCTGTTTGCTTTGCTATTCATTGGAGACTTGTTGGAATTTTAGGGCAGCATATATACTTTATTAAAAATGGCTATGTGTGTATATTGGACGTGACATTAACACCTGGAAATAATTTTGTTAATATTTCACTTTATATAATTATACGTATGTCTCCCTTTTCCATAAACTAAAACATAACATATATCTTAAATACATCTAACCTTTACCTAATATTCTGCGTAAACTGTCACTAAACACTGGAGGTGACAAAATATGGAAACACATTATTTCCTTTATAACATGTAGAGAAAAATGCCTGAACAGAAAAGGTGCATAACATTCCTCTTAGCTACAATATTTCTGCCTTTAATTCCCCAAGTATCTGAATTACACTCTAGTCTCTACAGAGAATATTTCATGTGTTTCATAGCCACAAGATTTCCAGTTTCTGGCAATGATCCACATTGCTGTCTCTGAAAATGTTTTCCCTGAAGCCACCACATTGGAAGTTTTGGAGCAGACATAATAAGCCCCTAAGATATCAACAGTAACTAAGCTCACCTTCAGGATGTTTAGATAATTCCACCACAATTTAGGAGACTACCTAAATCATAGCAGTTCTTTGCTGCTCAAAAGTATGAGGATATCATTGAAAAAAATGATTCAAATTACCACTAGTGTTGAGCCACCCCCGTAGTGTTCGGGTTCGGTTCGGTTCGTCGAACACCGGGATGTTCGAGGAACTGTTCGTCGAACTGTTCGTCGAACACCTTAGAACACCGTCGAACACCGTTAAAACCAATGGCAGGCAAACAAAAACACATAGAAACACATAGAAAACACCTGCAAAGGTGTCCAAAAGCTGACAAACTGCTCAGAAGACACTCTCTTTAAAAAAGCCGGCCGGCAAATTCAGCAGCGGCATACACCGGTACCCGACAATTTAGACAAGAAGGAATAGAGCATCACACATAGATTAGATAGATAGAAACATGTCAGTCACACATATAAGAAGCACAGTGACAGTGTTGGTTACTGCACTTGTCATTTAGTGTAAAGGATTTATTAAAAAAAATATTAGTGTTTTCATGCACCGTCTCTTTAAAAAAGCCGGCCGGCAATTCAGCATCTGTACCCGACAATTTAGAACAGAAAGAATAGAGCTTCACACATAGATTAGATAGATAGAAACATGTCAGTCACATATATAATAAGTACAGTGATAGTGTTGCTTACTGTACTTGTCATTTAGTGTAAAGGATTTATTTAAAAAAATAATAGTGTTTTCATGCACTGTCTCTTTAAAAAAGCCGGCCGGCAATTCAGCAGCGGTACCCGACAATTTAGAACAGAAAGATAGAGCATCACACATAGATTAGATAGATAGAAACATGTCAGTCACATATATATGAAGTACAGTGATAGTGTTGGTTACTGTACTTGTCATTTAGTATTAAAATAAAGGATTTATTATTAAAAAAATTGGCGTGGGGTTCCCCTTAATTTTAGGCTCTAGCGGAGGTTAAGCAGACGGCTGGGGCAGATGTTTGAAGCCTGGGAAGGGGGTAATAGCCACGGAGCTTCCCAGGCTACTAATATCAGCCCCCAGCTGAATACATAGCCTTTACTAGCTATTAAAATGGGGGACCCCCCAAAAAAAATGACGTGGGGTCCCCCCTAATTTAATAGCTAGCAAAGGCTAGGCAGACAGCTGGGGGCTGATATTAATAGCCCAGGAAGGGAGCCATGAATATTGGCCCCCTCCCAGGCTAGAAACACCAGCCGTCAGCCGCCCCAGAAATGGCGCATTCATAGGATGCGCCAATTCTGGCACTTAGCCTCGCTCTTCCACGCTGCCCTGGTGCGGTGGCAGGGGGTAATAGGGTTGGGGTTGATGTCAGCTTATAATGCCAGCTGACATCAAGCCCAGGTTAGTAATGGAGAGGCGTCTATAAGACACCCCCATTACTAACCCCATAGTCAAAGTTAAAAAAAACACAAACACCCAGAATAAAGTCCTTTAATTGAAATAAAGACACAGTCCTTTATTGTTCTAAATTAAACCATACTTACCGTCACGCCCATTCCAGCTGAAGCCAACGATCTCCTGCAATAAAAGAAAAATAATAAAGCAACCTCATCCTTACCTTTCCATGGGTCCCACGACAGCTTCAGCTCTGCTACATCGAGATGACAGGCTGGACCGCAGCAGAACGCTGCCATCCAGCCTGTCATCCCGCAGACACTGAGAAGCGCAGGCTTGCTTGCGCTGCTCAGCGTCTCTCTGTGACGACATCCAGATGAGCCGAGTTCATGTCCAATGAACTCGGCTCACCTCATGCACGTCACTGACAGCGTGGGAAAATTCTCACGCTGAAGCGCTGAGTGCAGGAGAATTTTCCCACGCTGTCAGTGACGTGCAGGAGGTGAGCTGAGTTCATTGGACATGAGCTCACCTCATGCACATCACTGACAGCGTGGGAGAATTCTCCTGCACTCAGCACTTCAGCGTGAGAATTTTCCCACGCTGTCAGTGACGTGCATGAGGTGAGCCGAGTTCATTGGACATGACCTCGGCTCATCTGGATGCCGTCACAGCAAGACAGTGAGGAGCGCAAGCATGCCTGCGCTTCTCAGTGTCTGCGGGATGACAGACTGGATGGCAGCGTTCTGCTGCGGTCCAGCCAGTCATCTCGATGTAGCAGAGCTGAAGCTGTCGTGGGAACCATGGAAAGGTAAGGATGAGGTTGGTTTATTATTTTTCTTTTATTGCAGGAGATCGTTGGCTTCAGCTGGAATGGGTGTGATGGTAAGTATGGTTTAATTTAGAACAATAAAGAATTGTGTCTTTATTTCAATTAAAGGACTTTATTCTGGGTGTTGTGTTTTTTTTAAATACTTTACTAGAAATTCATGGCGGTCATGTCTAATACTGGCGTGACCCCATGAATTTTGGGCTTGGGGCCAGCTGATAATACCAAGCTGGCCCTAACCCCTTTATTACCCAGTGAGCCACCGCACCAGGGCCCTGGATGAGTTGGGTACAGCGCCAGAAGATGGCGCTTCTATGAACGCGCCATTTTCCGGGGTGGCTGCGGACTGCAATTTGTAGCGGGGGGGGGCCCAGAAAGCTTGGGCCTCCCTGCGCTGCAGATTCCAGCCCCCAGCTGCCTAGTTGTACCTGGCTGGACACAAAAATAGGGCGAAGCCCCACGTACTTTTTTTTTAATTATTTCATGAAATTCATGAAATAATTAAGAAAAAAAGGCCTTCCCTATATTGTTGTGTCCGGCCAGGTACAAATAGGCAGCTGGTGGTTGGGGGCAGCCCGTTCCTGCCTGCTGTACCTGGCTGGACACAAATATTGTGCGAAGCCCCACTTCAATTTTTTTTAATTATTTCATGAAATTCATGAAATAATTAAGAAAAAAAGGGCTTCCCTATATTGTTGTGTCCGGCCAGGTACAAATAGGCAGCTGGTGGATGGGGGCAGCCCCTTCCTGCCTGCTGTACCTGGCTGGACACAAATATAGTGCGAAGCCCCACTTAAATTTTTTTTAATTATTTCAGGAAATTCATGAAATAATTTAAAAAAAATTGACGTGGGGCTTCGCACTATATTTGTGTCCAGCCAGGTACAGTAGGCAGGAACGGGCTGCCCCCAACCACCAGCTGCCTATTTGTACCTGGCCGGACACAACAATATAGGGAAGCCCTTTTTTCTTAATTATTTCATGAAATAATTTAAAGAAAATTGACGTGGGGCTTCGCCCTGTTTTTGTGTCCAGCCAGGTACAACTAGGCAGCTGGGGGCTGGAATCCGCAGCGCAGGGAGGCCCAAGCTTTCTGGGCCACCCCCGCTGCAAATTGCAGTCCGCAGCCACCCCGGAAAATGGCGCGTTCATAGAAGCGCCATCTTCTGG
The DNA here is from genome assembly GCF_046119375.1 of Phyllobates terribilis. Classification (NCBI taxonomy): domain Eukaryota; kingdom Metazoa; phylum Chordata; class Amphibia; order Anura; family Dendrobatidae; genus Phyllobates; species Phyllobates terribilis. Next base: position 293,142,445 of record NW_027362761.1, read on the forward strand.
CGCTGTACCCAACTCATCCAGGGCCCTGATGCGGTGGCTCACTGGGTAATAAAGGGGTTAGGGCCAGCTTGGCATTATCAGCTGGCCCTAAGCCCGAAATTCATGGGGTCACGCCAATATTAGACATGACCACCATGAATTTCTAGTAAAGAATTTAAAAAAAACACAACACCCAGAAAAAAGTCCTTTAATTGAAATAAACACACAATTCTTTATTGTTCTAAATTAAACCATACTTACCATCACGCCCATTCCAGCTGAAGCCAACGATCTCCTGAAATAAAAGAAAAATAATAAAGCAACATCATCCTTACCTTTCCATGGTTCCCATGACAGCTTCAGCTCTGCTACATCGAGATGACAGGCTGGACCGCAGCAGAACGCTGCCATCCAGTCTGTCATCCCGCAGACACTGAGAAGCGCAGGCTTGCTTGCGCTCCACAGTGTCTCTCTGTGAGGGCATCCAGATGAGCCGAGTTAATGTCCAATGAACTCGGCTCACCTCATGCACGTCACTGACAGCGTGGGAAAATTCTCCTGCACTCAGCGCTTCAGCGTGGGAGAATTCTCACACTGAAGCGCTGAGTGCAGGAGAATTCTCCCACGCTGTCAGTGACGTGCAGGAGGTGAGCTGAGTTCATTGGACATGAGCTCACCTTATGCACGTCACTGACAGCGTGGGAAAATTCTCCTGCACTCAGCGCTTCAGCTTGAGAATTTTCCCACGCTGTCAGTGACGTGCATGAGGTGAGCCGAGTTCATTGGACATGAACTCGGCTCATCTGGATGTCGTCACAGAGAGACGCTGAGCAGCGCAAGCAAGCCTGCGCTTCTCAGTGTCTGCGGGATGAGAGGCTGGATGGCAGCGTTCTGCTGCGGTCCAGCCTGTCATCTCGATGTAGCAGAGCTGAAGCTGTCGTGGGAACCATGGAAAGGTAAGGATGAGGTTGCTTTATTATTTTTCTTTTATTGCAGGAGATCGTTGGCTTCAGCTGGAATGGGCGTGACGGTAAGTATGGTTTAATTTAGAACAATAAAGGACTGTGTCTTTATTTCAATTAAAGGACTTTATTCTGGGTGTTTGTGTTTTTTTTAACTTTGACTATGGGGTTAGTAATGGGGGTGTCTTATAGACGCCTCTCCATTACTAACCTGGGCTTGATGTCAGCTGGCATTATAAGCTGACATCAACCCCAACCCTATTACCCCCTGCCACCGCACCAGGGCAGCGTGGAAGAGCGAGGCTAAGTGCCAGAATTGGCGCATCCTATGAATGCGCCATTTCTGGGGCGGCTGACGGCTGGTGTTTCTAGCCTGGGAGGGGGCCAATATTCATGGCTCCCTTCCTGGGCTATTAATATCAGCCCCCAGCTGTCTGCCTAGCCTTTGCTAGCTATTAAAATAGGGGGGACCCCACGTCAATTTTTTGGGGGGTCCCCCATTTTAATAGCTAGTAAAGGCTAGGCATTCAGCTGGGGGCTGATATTAGTAGCCTGGGAAGCTCCGTGGGTATTACCCCCTTCCCAGGCTTCAAACATCTGCCCCAGCCGTCTGCTTAACCTCCGCTAGAGCCTAAAATTAAGGGGAACCCCACGCCAATTTTTTTAATAATAAATCCTTTATTTTAATACTAAATGACAAGTACAGTAACCAACACTATCACTGTACTTCATATATATGTGACTGACATGTTTCTATCTATCTAATCTATGTGTGAAGCTCTATTCTGTCTGTTATAAATTGTCGGGTACCGCTGCTGAATTGCCGGCCGGCTTTTTTAAAGAGACGGTGCATGAAAACACTATTATTTTTTTAAATAAATCCTTTACGCTAAATGACAAGTACAGTAAGCAGCACTTTCACTGTACTTCGTATATATGTGGCTGACATGTTTCTATCTATCTAATCTATGTGTGAAGCTCTATTCTTTCGGTTCTAAATTGTCGGGTACAGGTGTATGCCGCTGCTGAATTGCCGGCTTTTCATGTTTCACTGTTGGCACTGTTCCCATCGATTTGGGCAATCACTGTAATGCCACAACCACCATGGCTGTGGCATTACAGTGAGTGGCAGACAATCCATGCAGGACACGCTTTTGGTGTACGAACAGTTATCGAACATAACCTCGAACAGCCGAATTTTTTGCAAATCGTTCGGGTTCGTCGAACAACTCGAACACCGCCCAAAACAGCTCGAATTTGAGATTGGCGAACAGTTCTAGTCGAACACCGCTCATCTCTAATTACCACTGCTTCAAAAATATGTAAAATCAAAAGTTTGGTGGAACTCACAAATCTCTGTAGTGACCAAGCATGCAAGAAATTCTCTAAATAAATCCCCCAAAAATTGTACATGTATGTTGTGTTTCTCATATAATTCGCAAAAAAGCAACAGACACATAAAATCAAGACATTGGTCAAAAGATGTTCAGATGGGATTTACTTTGAATAAATGCTCATGCAAATGTCACTGGTGTGGCCTACAGATCCCTAATTTGGATTTGAAGTGGATACCAAGAGGCCCTGATCATAACCTTTGGGGCTTTTCACTCATTTCTGTATGAAAAGAGTTGATGTTATTGAGATCAGGGCTCTGTGGGGGCCATATCATCACTTCCAAGTTCTTTTTTAAACTGAAGATAATTTGACATCATTGGCTGTATTTTTGGGGTCGTTGTCCTGTTTCAGAATAAAATCAGTCTCTTTCTTGATGGTATTGCATGATAAATAATTATTCTATTGTATTTTTCAACATTGACAGCCCCATGAAATAGCAATGTTGATGACCGTAGATGAAGTGATTGGCAAAGGAAACCTAGTGCAGCAGATGAAAGACACATTATGCTTACTTTCCCTTGAAATTGGAACATGCTTAGCAGTGTTGTGACTCAGTAACCAAAGGGACCCTGCTACACCAATCTACTGCTGGGAGAAGTCTAGCCAAAAGTGTTCTTAATGGAGGAATTGCGACCAAAAAGCCATACTGACTTCAACGTGGAAACTGAGCAAAGTAACCTAACAATGGAAAGCAACATGGGAACTGGGGTGCAGAAGAATGACAGCCGTTGCTCTGGACAGATGAATCAAAATTTGAAATATTTGTCTATAATAGAAGGCCGATTGTTAGTTTGTTGAAAGAGCACTGGCGTTCTGGGTGGCAAAATTAGATACGGTACAGCCGAGAGGGTTATATGAAGCATATACTTTAATGTGTTTCATTAATGTGCTTGCATAACAGCTCTTAAAGGGAACTTTTCATCAAGAAAATGAAGTTCAATCTGCAAACATCGTTTTATAGATCAGGGAGAACAGAGCATATTGATATATGTAGTTTTGTGAGAAAAAAAATCATTATAATTTGTGTTTTAAACATTTAAACCTTTGTTCTATTTCTGATTTTCAGTGCAGTGGAGAGTTCTATCAGGGAGTGACCCATTTCTTTGCTTAAGTGTGCATATAGAGAAAGCTGTCAATTACTGTAAGAGGCCCAGGCCAGGATGGAAGACATTATTACAGAAAGGTGCCAGAATGAGGGATATAATACCAGGAAAGTGCCCAGGATAGGAAATATTATACCTGGAAAAGTCCCAGGATGGGATACATTATACTAAAAAGTGGCCCAGGATGGGGATATTATACTAGTAAGGGGACCAGTATGAGGGACTTTATACCAGGAAGAGGCCCAGAATGGGGATGGAGAACATTATTGCTGAAAGGAGCCCTGGATATGGAACATTATAGATTGTAGACGTTGCAGACTGTAAGCCCGCAAGGGCAGGGCCCTCTCATTTCTGTACTAGTCTGTTATTGTCAGTTTGTTCACCCTGTTTTAGATTTTTATCCTGTATGTAATCCTTTCTCATGTACAGCACAATGGAATCAATGGTGCTCTAAAAATGAATAATAATAATAATAACATTATACCAATAAGAGGCCCAGGATGTGGGGCATTGTTTCTGAAAGGGGCAATGGATGGGGAACATTATTACTGAAAGGAGCACAGGATGGGAACATTATACCAGGAGTAGGCCCAGGATAAGTTATATTATACTAAGAAATTGCCCAGGATGAGGGACATTATTACTGAAAGGAGCACAGGATGGGGGACATTATATTAGAAAACATATCAGGAAAGGGCCCAGGATGGGGGACATTATACCAAAGAGGGGCCAGGATAGGGGACATTATACCAGCAAGGGGCCCAGGATGTGGGTGCCACGCAAGGCGTAGGAAAGACTTAGTTCAACACAAAAGGAAGAGGGAAAGGGAGCCCTGACTCTAGTGAAAGGGGGAGTGGAGACCTCCTAGGCTTTTCTACAATCACCCTGTCTCCACTATCGTCCTTATATTGGCTCTTATCTTCACAAATCGTCACATGCGAACCTCGCCCTGTCTTTCCCTGTCGTTTGGCCTTGCCTAGGGAAGGGAGGGAGATGAGGCTAGTCAATCCCCACTGACAACTAAAGACAACAAAGAGGAACAAACAAGGAAAGCTTAGCTATTTGTTGAACTCATAGAGATGAACACCCATCCTCATAGCTCCAGAGAGGATGAAGTAATGCGCTTGCTCCGAGTCTTCACAAAGGGTAATGTGAATATTGCTGGCACCTCCCTCCAGCAGACAGCAGGTATTTATACACCCAGACCAGGGTGTTAATTAGTCAGAGGAAGGTAGACGCTTGATCCTAGAGAGACAGCCTCTAAGAAGGTGTCTGTAATGCCAAACGTAGAGATCTCCTGCAACCAACTGCAGGGCGACTGTCTGTCATTTCTGACACACCCATGACAGTACCCCCTCCTCTACGATTGGCCTCCAGACACTCAGGACTGGGTTTCTCTGGATAAGAAGTGTGAAATGAACGAACCAACCTGGGAGCGTTCACCTCTGATGATGAAACCCACATCTTCTCCTCTGGACCATAACCCTTCCAGTGCACCAAGTATTGTAGAGAATGACATTGGAGATGAGAATCTAAAATCCTCGAAATCTGGAACTCCAGATTACCATCACCCATTACTGGGGATGGTGGTAGAGGTGAGGGCTCAAGAGGTTCCATATACTTCTTGAGTAAGGACCTGTGGAACACATTGTGGACCTTAAGGGCATGAGGAAGTTCAAGATGAAACGCTGCTGGGCTAATGACGGCAGTTATTTTATAGAGACCAAGAAACCTAGGTCCCAGGTTCCAAGAAGGAACTTTCAATTTTATATTCCTGGTAGACAACCAAAAAAGTCATTCACATTCAGCTCTGGACCTGGCAAGCGTTTTCTGTCAGCCATACGTTTATACCTGTCTCCCATGATCTTTATATTACTTAGAACACCCTGCCATACCGAGGAGAGCAACGAAGCAAACCGTTCCCGAAGCTCCTCCCCCACTAAAGGTACTAAATTGTGGGTGATAACCGTATGCAAAGAAGAACGGTGATCTGCCAGTGGATTCTTGACAATGATTATTAATGGAAAATTCTGCCAGCGGTAGGTAGGATGCCCAATCCTCCTGATTTTAAAGACGAAAGACGTGAGGTACGTCTCCAAATTCTAATTGACACACTTGGTCTGTCCATTCGACTGAGGGTGGAAGGCAGAGGAAAAGGACAGCTGCACCCCTAGTTGAGAACAGAATGTCTTCCAGAACTTGGAAATAAACTCGGTCCCCTGATCTCACACCACATTGGAGGGAACCCCGTGAAGCTTTACGATCTCATTTATGAACACCTGAGCAAGTGTCTTGTCATTTGGAAGTGCAGGTAATGCGACGAAGTGAACCATTTTACTGAACCTATCTACAACCATCAATACCACCGTTTTGCCGGCAGAAAATGGTAGGTCAGTAATAAAATCCATGGACAAGTGTGTCTGACGCGCCCCTGGGCCTGTGTCGCGCTGCGTTGCGCACGCGGGAGCTTACCCGGAGCCGGATCTCTTGAGGGTTGTAGTCTCGTGGCGGTGATCCGGTCCGTGCCCAGGGAGTCAGACTAAGTGGCGCTGTATCAGCGGTAGATGATGGACGACTACGCCACCCGTTGAATGCAGCTATGGAGCTGCCGCTGCAGGGCGGACCGCTGAGGCCGGTGGAAGGATGGTGCAGCGTGGATGGTATAACCCCCAACGGGAGGGGTATGGCCTCAGGGCAGCCGACGTGGATGATGGGGGTAGCAGGAACCACTCAGAGACGATGCGGTGTAGTTCAGGGTCTTTACTGGTGACAAAGATAGACCCTCCCGGAGTACTGGCTAGCGGTTGGGGCCTGGTCAGTCCTTGAGCAGATGGGATCTCCCCTGGCCAGGCGGAGTTGTAGGCCTCCCAAACTAACGATACTCTTCTGGCTACCTTGCTAGAAGCGAGTATAAGTAGCCCACGTCCCTGAGTGTACCGTGTGGTGCTCACCCGTATGGCCGGTGACTCGGGGCCTTCTAGTAGCTTCCGCTCCACGACGGCGGTGCTGGTCCCATGCGTGTGACCGTGCCTTCGGGTTTCTTGGCCAGAGGACCTGAAATCCCCTGCCTGACGGATTCTGCTGCTGGGTAGGAGTTAGTCCCCACAGCCTCGGACTCCGGGTCCGGTAAGAAATCTTCTCAGTCAGGGCGAGCTCTGCAGCTGCCAGCCCCTGACTCTTTGTAACACTGCTCCCACAGAGCTCCTGTTGTTTCTTCCTATGCTGCTTCTCTTCTCTACTTCTGGCATGGCCCAGGAGCTGGGCCCAGCCGGAGCCACAGCTCCCTGTCAGCCCTCCTGGCTCAACTCTCCCTCTGAACTCTCTAACCCTGCCTCAGCCCCAGGTTTATATAGGGGAAGTTCTTCCCCTCCCAGGACTGGGCAGGAGGTGTGGCATGCATAGGATTCCTGACCAAGAGACCTCCCACCTGCTCTCAGACATAACATTGCTGTTACCGTGGAAACCAGACCCCTGGGGTGCCACATGTCCATGGCCTACTAGGGATAGGTAGCAGAAGAAGAGTACCAGACAGACGATGTGTCTCAAAATCAGGTGAGTAAACCAAAATATCATCCAGATAGTCTACCACAAACCTCTCCACCAAATGATGGAAAATATAATTTATTAAATGCTGGAATACCGCAGGTGCATTGGTCAAACCGAAAGGCATAACCAGACTCTCGAAATGTTTCCGTAGAGACAGTAGCAAGGAAAATATCTAAACAGTTCTCATGGCAGTAATCTCCCCATTCAATAATCTCCCTGGCTTGCCAATCCACCATCGGATTATGTTTAACAAGCCAAGGAATACCCAAAACAATAGGTGTGGGAAAATTGTCAAGGACTTAGCAAGGGATTATTTCACAATGAACTGACCCCACTCTCAGTTTTACATTATGTGCAATCTGAGTAAATGCTTTCTGTGCAAGTGGCGCCGAGTCGATGGCGAAGATGGAAATAGGTTTAGCTAAAGTACAGCAAGCAAGACCATGAGTTTTCACAAACTCAGCATCAACCATGCTGACTCCGACTCCACTGTCAACGAACACAGAAATTTTCTTGATTTTGCTCTCTAGCACCACCTCTGCTGTCAGGGCAAACCAGGAACTGCAGGTTGGCAACAAATGCACCTCTTGTTTATCCAACTCCAGACTACCGAGAGTTAATTGAGTCTCCTTTTGTTTAGGAATTGAAGGAAAGGTCGCAACAAAATGTCCCTTTTTCCCACAAAAAAAACATACACCTTTTTTCTTGCAAATCTCCAGGGAAATGTATGATGCAGAGACACCCTTTAACTTCATGAGTCCTCCACTTCCCCCAGTACTAGTTCACCCCCAGACCGCTCTCCCGGCAGAGGTACACAACCCCGACAAGAAGGCCATGGAGAAGGTGGTCTCACCCATCTATCCCGAAGGCATCTATCTGGAACTCCAGATTACCATCAACCATTACTGAGGGCGGTGGTAGAGGTGAGGGCTCAAGAGGTTCCATATACTTCTTGAGTAAGGACCTGTGGAACACATTGTGGACCTGAAGTTCAAGATAAAACGCCTTTGGGTTAATGACGGCGGTTATTTTATAGGGACCAATAAACCCAGGTCCCAGTTTCCAAGAAGGAACTTTCAATCTTATATTCCTGGTAGACAACCACAAAAAGTCATTCACATTCAGGTCTGGACCTGGCAAGCGTTTTCTGTCAGCCATACGTTTATACCTGTTTCCCATGATCTTTAAATTACTCAGAACACCCTGCCATACTGAGGAGAGCGACAAAGTAAACTGTTCCTTCTCAGGTAGACTTGAAGCTCCTCCCCCACTAAAGGTACCAAACTGTGGATGATAACCGTATGCACCGAAGAACAGTGACCTGCCAGTGGATTCTTGACGATGATTATTAAAGGCAAATTCTTCAGCGGTAAGTAGGATGCCCAATCCTCCTGATTTTCAGAGACGAAACACCTGAGGCAGGTCTCCAAATTCAAAGTGACACACTCGGTCTGTCCATTCGACTGAGGGTGGGAGGAAAAGGAAAAGGACAGCTGCACCCCCAGTCAAGAACAGAATGCCTTCCAGAACTTGGAAACAAACTGGGTCCGCCGATATGACACGGCATTGGAGGGAACCCTGTGAAGCTTCAAGATCTCATTTATGAAAACCTGAGCAAGTGTCTTGTTATTTGGAAGAGCAGGTAATGCAACGAACTGAACCATTTTACTGAACCTATCTACAACAGTCAAAACCATCGTTTTGCCTGCAGAAACCGATAGGTCAGTAATAAAATCCATGGACAAGTGTGTCCATGGTCTACTAGGGATAGGTAGCGGAAGAAGAATACCAGACAGACGAGTATGCAAAACCTTAGAACACGCAAATACTACTAGCAGATACAGTACAGACCAAAAGTTTGGACACACCTTCTCATTTAAAGATTTTTCTGTATTTTCATGACTATGAAAATTGTACATTCACACTGAAGGCATCAAAACTATGAATTCACACATGTGGAATTATATACTTAACAAAAAAGTGTGAAACAACTGAAAATATGTCTTATATTCTAGGTTCTTCAAAGTAGCCACCTTTTGCTTTGATGACTGCTTTGCACACTCTTGGTATTCTCTTGATGAGCTTCAAGAGGTAGTCACCGGAAATGGTTTTCACTTCACAGGTGTGCCCTGTCAGGTTTAGTAAGTGGGATTTCTTGGCTTATAAATGGGGTTGGGACCATCAGTTGTGTTGTGCAGAAGTCTGGTGGATACACAGCTGATAGTCCTACTGAATAGACTGTTAGAATTTGTATTATGGCAAGAAAAAAGCAGCTAAGTAAAGAAAAACGAGTGGCCATCATTACTTTAAGAAATGAAGGTCAGTCAGTGAGAAAAATTGGGCAAACTTTGAATGTGTCCCCAAGTGCAGTTGCAAAAACCATCAAGCGCTACAAAGGAACTGGCTCACATGAGGACCGCCCCAGGAAAGGAAGACCAAGAGTCACCTCTGCTTCTGAGGATAAGTTTATCCGAGTCACCAGCCTCAGAAATCACAGGTTAACAGAAGCTCAGATTAGAGACCAGGTCAATGCCACACAGAGTGCTAGCAGTAGACACATCTCTTCAACAACTGTTAAGAGGAGACTTTGTGCAGCAGGCCTTCATGGTAAAATAGCTGCTAGGAAACCACTGCTAAGGACAGGCAACAAGCAGAAGAGACTTGTTTGGGCTAAAGAACACAAGGAATGGACATTAGACCAGTGGAAATCTGTGCTTTGGTCTGATTAGTCCAAATTTGAGATCTTTGGTTCCAACCACCTTGTCTTTGTGCGACGCAGAAAAGGTGAACGGATGGACTCTACATGCCTGGTTCCCACCGTGAAGCATGGAGGAGTCAGTGTAATGGTGTGGGGGTGCTTTGCTGGTGACACTGTTGGGGATCTATTCAAAATTGAAGGCATACTGAGCCAGCATGGCTACCACAGCATCTTGCAGCGCCATGCTATTCCATCTGGTTTGCATTTAGTTGGACCATCATTTATTTTTCAACTGGACAATGACCCCAAACACACCTCCAGGCTGTGTAAGGGCTATTTGACCAAGAAGGAGAGTGATGGGGTGCTACGCCAGATGACCTGGCCTCCACAATCACCAGACCTGAACCCAATCGAGATGGTTTGGGGTGAGCTGGACCGCAGAGTGAAGGCAAAAGGGCCAACAAGTGCTAAGCATCTCTGGGAACTCCTTCAAGATTGTTGGAAGACCATTTCCGGTGACTACCTCTTGATGCTCATCTAAAGAATGCCAAGAATGTGCAAAAAGCAGTCATCAAAGCAAAAGGTGGATACTTTGAAGAACCTAGAATATAAGACATATTGTCAGTTGTTTCACACTTTTTTGTTAAGTATCTAATTCCACATGTGTTAATTCATAGTTTTGATGCCTTCAGTGTGAATGTACAATTTTCAAAGTCATGAAAATACAGAAAAATCTTTAAATGAGAAGGTGTGTCCAAACTTTTGGTCTGTACTGTACGTGTTCAATCACATCCCGATGCAACCCCAGCCACCAAAAATGATGAGAGAGGAGGTCCGCTGTTGCCTTACCACCCGTTACAGTGGGACATTGTTTCCGAAAGGGGCAATGGATGGGAAACATAATTACTGAAAGGGGAACAGGATGGGAAACATTATTACTGGAAGGAGCCCTGGATGGGAACATTATACGAGGAATAGGCCCAGAATAAGGTACTTTATACAAAGAAGGGGCCCAGGAAGAGGGACATTATTACTGAAAGGAGCACAGGATGGTGGGCATTACATTACAAAAGATATCAGGAAAGGGCCCAGGATGAGGGACATTATACCGAAAAGGGGCCCAGGATAAGGGACATTATACCAGCAAGGGGCCCAGGATAGGGACATTTTGCAAAGAATTGGTCGAGAATGGGGAACATTATTACTAAAAGAGGTACAGAATGGAGGATATTATATCAGTAAAGGTATCAAGAAAGGGCCCAGGATGGAGGACACTATAATAAGAAGTGGCCCAGGATGGGGGACATTATTACTGGATGGCCCAGGATGGGGAACATTATGCCTAGAAGGTGCTCATTATAGGGGATATTATACCAGAAAGGGACCCAGGTTCTGGAACATTATTACTGGAAGGAGCCCTGGACATGGGACATTATATCAAGAAGTTGCCCAATAAGGGGGACATTATTACGGGAAAAGGCCCAGGATGAGGATGGGGAACATTAGGAGCCCTGGAAGGGGCCGAGGATGGGGGACATTATACCAAGAAGTTGACCAATATGGGGGACATTATACAAGGAAGCGGCCCAGAATGGAGGAAATTACACTAGGAAGGGGTCCAGGATGGGGAACAATATTACTGGAAAGGGAACAGGATGGGGTACCTTATTACAGTAAGGAGCCCAAGATAGGGAACATTATAATAACAAGTGGCCCAGGATGGGGTACATTATTACTAGAAGAGGCCCAGGATGAAGATAGGGAACATTAGTAGCCCTGAATGGGGAATATTATACCAAGATGGGGCCAGGATGGAATACATTATTACTGAAGGGGCCCAGGATGGGGAACATTATACCAGGAAGGGACCCATGTTAGAGGGAATTAATACTGGAAGGAGCCATAGATAGGGGACATTATACCTGAAAGGGCCCAGGATGGGGGACATTATATTAGATAATATATCAGGAAAGGGCCCATGATTGGGGACATTATACCAAAAAGGGGCCAGGATAAGGGACATTACACCAGCAAGAGGCCCATGATGTGGTACATTGTTTCTGAGAGTGGCAATGGATGGGGAACATTATTACTGAAAGGGGCACAGGATGGAAACATTATACCAGGAGTAGGCCCAGGATAAGGTACATTATACAAAGAAGTGGCCCAGGATGAGGGACATTATTACTGAAAGGAGCACAGGATGGTGGACATTATATTACAAAAGATATCAGGAAAGGACCCAGGATGACAGACATTATACCAAAAAGGGGCCCAGGATAAGGGACATTATAGCAGCAAGGGGCCCAGAATAGGGGACACTTTAATATTACGCACTATTGAAACTGGGATACCAAGGTCTTTAGAGATGGCCTTATACCCTTTGGAAGTCTTGTGTTTGCTAATAGCAGTTCTGATGTCCTCAGACACTTCCTTTGGCTTCACCATTGTGAAAAAGGAACAGGGCCTACCATGTGGCTTTTTAAAACACTGAAGTCATCATTCATTGGCTAATTCATGTCACATGAGCATCGACAATTAATCACAGGTAAATCTCTTCTGTGATTTACCACAGGTGAGTCAAAATGTGTTTCCATACTAAATTAATGTAAAGGGTGCAAATACCAGTGCATAGCAAGCTTTAGGTTTTTCTATTTTTCCCTCCCATTGTTTTTGGTTTTAAATTATTGTTTATCATTTGCTCATTTGTATTTAACACGAGTGCTTTATACAAAAAAACTGTTTCACTTGATTCAGTTTTTTCAGGAGATGTTCCACATTATGTACTTAAAGTTCATGGGTGCCAATAACGATGAGCAGGACAGTATATATATATATATATATATATATATATATATATATACTGTGTGTTTTTTCTACATTGATTTGTGATATCTATTTTTAAAAAGATCCTATTATTCAGAGACAAGGCTCATTGCAATTATTTTAAATACATCCAAACACGTAATTAAGACCGGTATGATTTCCTGCTGCATAAATCTACCACAGTGCTGGCAAAGAATGCAATAGAGTCAACTAGTAATAAACTAAAGATTTGTAGTAAAACCTACAGTAATCATTTACTACTTGCAAAATATATATGTTGAGAAAAAATGGCCGAGTCCTCCAGGCATAGAGAAATGAATGGAGGAATGGATGTTGGAGAAAAATATTACTCACATAATCACTATTTAGAAATAAGGTATGTTCGGGTACTGCAGATTTCCCTTTAATGCAGACAGTTCATCAGCAGTCAGCACAATAAGGATTATAAATAGCAACCTTATTCTCTCAAATAACAGGCCTCTAAGCGCCTCCATTCCGCCTGCATTTTTCTTTATTCTAATAGTGGTGAAATCTGATAAAGTGATTAAAGTGAAATCATTATAATTGTTGCAAGTGAAGCCCCTGGTTAGCCCTGGCTCATGGTCTCTGTTTAATTTTCCCCATCATTAGAGACTTTTTTTTATAATGTTATGTGTGCAGTCTGAGGAGCCACTATACTCCAATTTTGTTATGCTAATGAATGGGACTTGTTTTCATAAAATCATTTATAAATGCTGATTCTGGCATCACTTTATTTCACATAATAGGGAGAATCTGGTTGACTGTGCTAAATTAGTGCAAAAAAGCAAAACACCCACAAGGATATTTTCAAAAATTTTAACACTTTCCGTCTTGCTTAATTTCAAATTAGTTACCTCAATGGTGTATTCTGCTACCAAAAACTGAGTGCATCGGTCACATTTTTGTATTGAAATGCAATGGCTGGAGGCCCAGACAGGTGGAGAACCCGGGAAGCAATGGCGCAAGAGCAACAGAATATCATTGAGTATTTTATTTTACAACATTCTAAGCTTTAGTAAAGACATCAAGGAGCTGGACAATATACTTGAAATACTTTATTATCATAGATTTTATTTTTAAGAAGAAATGATATATTCCTCTGCACTGATCACATTCCGTCCAAGCCGGCTTTTCTGCTCAAGCTTAAGTGTAGTCTGTCTGTCAGCATAGAATGAATGTTAAAATGAAGTAAAGGCACTTGGTGCACCACTGGCATGGCTAAACATTTAATTGCACCTTCCCGCCTATTTGTTTTTCCTCTGGCTTCATAGAACAAGAGAAGGGTATAGATAGATGGAAAACAAGTAGATGGGAAAATGTTGACCCCGCCATGATGCATCAAGAGTCTGTACTTGGTTTGAACAGTCATTCTGTGCAGATACACTCCCTTTAATGTAAAAACTGAAACCAATCAGCGACATTGTTTTACTGCAGCAGGCTCTTTGATGCTCCCTCCGAATGTTGATGTCCCAAGATTGGCAGAGGACAAATTAATAAATACGAATTCCACCATCCTGAGCCTACTGAGAATCAATTTTAAAGTATTGAAACAATCCTTTAAAAGCACTTCTCCAATTGTGACTGTAGTTCTAGAGAGAATATAATAACAATAATGTAAAAAAGTTCACAATTAGAGAATGCTGCATTTTGAAAATATTTCATGTGGGTCAAAAATGGCCTAAAATGTGTAAAATTAGCTTCCAACAAACACCTTGCTGCTGCTTTTGTGGAATAGTAGAGACTGTAATGGGTTGTTTGTACTAAAAGGTCTTTACGCGCCTAAAGGGATTTGGCTTCTGGTTTAGCATGATATTGACTAATAATGAAGTAGGCGGAGCAAATGCAAATAGCTTGGAAAATGTGAAAAACGATACTAGTGTTATGTTCTACAATTAACCTATTATGGGAAGGATTTCCTATTTATAATTCACTAAAATTAAGGTGGACACATAATATGCAACATTTATTAACTGTTTTAATGCGGTTATCCCCTTTTAGTTAAAATCTGTTCCTGAACAGTTTGTAATTAAAAAAAATTTTGCTGTACTCACCATTCCTGGGTCCTCCAGAAATTCTCCATTGCTGCCCCTGATGTCTGGCATTGTCTGCTGCATTGAAGTCACAATGACATTGGGGCAGCCAATCAGTGATCTCAGCAGCTCTTAGTGGGGCTTTCCATCTATACTGGCAGAGTCGCCGAGCTCATAAATTACCCACCAAGCTTGCAACTTGACCTCAATGGCACAGTAAAGACTCCAGGAGCAGTGGTGTAAACTGGCCGTTGGACTCAGGGACAGTGAGCACAGCGCAGGTTGTTTTTTACACAAGGATGGAATTTAATTGAAAAGGCACAACCCCTTTAAACACTTTTTGCACCAAAGCATATAGGTTAGCAGAAAGCAGACTTGGGTCTAACATTAGCCTAAGTAAGTCAATAAGGTAAGATAAAAAATGTCTAAAATGAGACAATTGTTATTCAGCATGCGTCACTCAATATGGAGTGACGCACGCTGGATAGCATTTACTCACTATTACAAAGTTGATGCATTTCATTTTTAGACTGTGCTGTACATTTACTCTTTTTACAAGTGGTTAGTAATAGTGTTGAGCCACCCCCGTAGTGTTCGAGTTCGGTTCAGTTCGTCGAACACCCTTGTGTTCGCCGAACTGTTCGTCGAACACCTTCGAACACCATTAAAACCAATGGCAGGCAAACAAAAACACATAGAAACACATAGAAAACACCTTCAAAGGTTTCCAAAAGCTGACAAACTGCTCAGAAGACATAACTAACACATGGAAAAGTGACAAGTACATATAGTCATGCGAAAAGAAAAGAGGTGGAGGAGTAAAAGGAGGGGGAGACACAGATATAGGCATGTCATGCCCTTCTAAAATCCAAAAAGTGAGAAGCCGACACGGCCAGTCCGTTCCTGGCCGTGCCACCTCCGTTTGTGCCAGAGCCGCGGTGGACCCTGACGGCCAGCCCCCCTCTCCCAATACTGGTGCCTGTCCGCTGGTGGGTTGAGCGAGCACCCTGTGGTGGAGGCAGCTCTAAGCTTTTTAATTTAAATTGTCTCTCTAATTTGAAAGAATACACTTTAAATCCTTTTACAAGGATCTATTGAAGGGCAAGTCTCATGCCAGCAGCCGCGTAATTCCAGCTCCAGTAGCATCCACTAAAGCTGCTGCAGTTAAAAAGCTTTCATAAGGATCGAGCTCGGCTGTCCACCGCAAGGCGTCCTACCGCCAGTCCCAGCCCCTATGCCTTGGGGTGCCTCCTGATGCTCTTCACTGAGTATCCAGTGGTCCCGAAGCATTTCCTTTGGAAAAATTAAGTGTCCAAACTACAGGTGGTGTAGCTTGCTTAACAGCCGGGATAATCCGCTGACTAGCAGACACTGCTACTGGGCACAAAGTATTTCCTGGGCTAGATGCAGTTAAAAATTTGTAATTAGATACTCTCGTTGGATGCTGAGAAAGCATTCCATAGAGTCTCCTGGCATGCCATATATTATTCTCTTAAAAAGCTTGGGGTAGGGGTCTAGGGGACCCTTTTATAGCCAAAATCACGGCCCTGTATCGCAATGCGTCACCTAGGCTGAAGATAAATGGAATTGTAGCACCCCGAGGGCTTGGTTGCTGCAGAGGTATTGCACCTCACCCAGAGGTGTGATATCTCACTCTCAGGTAAGGATCGAGTGTGGATCAGGACCCCGACACCTGCATGCATTACACCACATTGCCGTGGGGCAGGGCGACCAATATGCCCCTGAGATGGGCACGACAGTCCCTGCCCCTGGCTGGAGTGTGGGGAGGGAACACTGAGGAAGGAGAACCCTGTAGTGCAGTAGCAGGGAGGAAGCAGTTCCTGGGTGCATTGAGAAGGGAGTATAAAAGGTAGGCACCATCTTAGTTCAGTGCAGAGAAGTCTGAGCAGAAGTGACAGGGAGCAGGGGCACTGCATGAGCTCTGCTCCAGAGGCGGGCCTAGTAACAGAGGCCCAGGCCTGGAAGAGGGAGAAGGAAGGAAGAGGAGCGGAGAAGGCTCCAGGAACGAGGAACGAAGGGATCCCAGGGGTGTGGACGGGCGAGTCGCCACCGCACGCCCGAATCCACCTGCATGGAGGGGTCAGGCCAAAGTGGGAGACCGGTCCCCGAAACTAGTGGAGGCGGGAAACGACCCTCAGCTAGAAACCGGAAGCTGTGACATTTTATGTGGCGCAGCCCCTCGCTACACCCGCTAGGAGGGCAGCACATAGGGTCAGGGAAAATGGCGCCAAGTTTACCAAGAGGAGGCCCGAGGCAGCCGGACAGAAGGGTTGGTAAGAAAGGCCAGACAAAGGACACACAAAGGGGGTCCTGTGAAGCGCTCCAAAGTTATCTGGGAGTTGTCTGAGCCCCTCACCTGGTGAGCACAGTACGACGTGGGCAGCCGTTACCTGCAGAAGTGGTCTGGATAATAAGAACTGTGAGTAAAGGCCCTGGACTGCATCACTGACTCCGTGTCCTTACTGCTGCTGCCCTGCACCATCACCCCCATCGTCCGCATACACTGCCCTGAGGCTATACTCCTCCCGTGGGGAGTTATGCTACGCTCTGCTGCACTCACAACACCAGCCACAGCGGTCAGCCCTGCAGCGGCGGTTCACTCTGACCGCAATCCACGGGTGGCGTAGTCGGACATTTAAACATCAAAACCACATAAATAGTTCCGCCACTGGTTTGACCGCCCTGAGCCACGGAACCGGGTCGCCCCCACGGAGACTATAACCACCAGCATCCACCAAAAAGGGTCCGGCTCCGGATGTCCCAAGGCCCAGGGGGCGCGTCAGAACATTTTCATCACCTTTCATAATCACCAATGGGACAAGGCAGGGATGTCCTCTGTCCCCTCTCTTATACATCCTAGTGACGGAGCACCTGCTCTCATCAATTCGCCATAACCCCAATATTAGGTGGATTGAGGTGGGAGGCACCGAGTACAAGTGCTCTCTATTTGCTGATGATGTCCTAGTATATATCACTCAATCACATATATCCATCCCTGCTGTTATGGCTGAAATAGATCACTTTGTTACATGGTCAAATTTTAAAATCAATACAGCGAAGTCTGAGGCCCTCGATGTCTCCCTCCCCAAATCCATACAGGATTCCATCCAGTCCAACTTTCCCTTTGCCTGGCCCTCACAGGGTATCAAATTCTTAGGAATTCCTATTCATAGAGACCTCTCCCGTCTATGTTATCTTAATTTTGGGCCCTTTATTGAACAACTCCATACAGACCACGGTTGGCAAGTTAGAACTGTAAGATTCACTACGTGAACCACTGGTGTTTTGTGGAAAAGCACATGTACACTGTGTTCCAAATTATTATGCAAAAAGTGTTTAGGAGTGATAAGGGAAGAATTTGTTTGTTTGCCAGTTAAACTCATTGATGGTGATGTATGTCAGGGCTCTTTATATCACTGTAAGCAATTGCAGACACCTGTGGATCTAACAGTGTGGCAACCCAGTAGTCAGGATTATTTCTAATTCTCACAATACGAGGGTCATGTTGCAGGTAGTGCAGCAACAAGGCACTCATGTGTGTTGCGCATCCAGGAGCACCAAGTCCCTGTTGTGTTGGTGGCGAGGTAACAATCATGCTCCCTTCCTCTGTCCTCTCCCCCCAACCTCGCACAACAGAAATGTGATCAAGGTCTCCCTCATCTGATGAGTCTTCCATCAGTTCGTCCTCCACTTCTTCCTGGGCTCCTGCACCTTCCTCACTAGTTTGGCTGCTACCATGCGGACTGGTAAAACCATCTCCCCCACCCTCACATGCCTGCCGCCTTGGTACTGCCGACCGTCTGGACCTTGCAGATGTTAGCCCTTCCGCATACAACTCCTCCTCCTCTACTTCCTCCACCTCCTCTTGTGCCACCACCTGACTCCGAATTCTGTTTAACATGTGCTCCAGCATGTAAATCACCGGAATAGTCATGCTGATAATGGCATTGTCAGCACTAAACATCTTCGTCGCCATTTCAAAACTGTGCAGAAGGGTGCATAGGTCCCTGATCTGAGACCACTCCTCCAGCGTGATTTGCCCCACCTCTGGATCTCGTTGGCCCAGGCTATACGTCAGAACGTATTGCACCAGGGCTTGTCGGTGCTGCCACAGTCGCTGCAACATGTGCAGAGTTGAATTCCACCGGGTAGGCACATCGCATTTTAGCGGGTGAAGTGGCAGGCCCAACGACTTCTGTAGAGATGTAAGTCGCTGAGCTGCGGAATGCGAACGGCAGAAGTGAGCACACAGCGACCGTGCCCTCTGCAGAAGGCCATCTAGTCCGGGATAGTGGGCTAAAAATTGCTGGACAACCAGGTTCAACACGTGAGCCATACAAGGCACGTGTGTGACATTGCCCCGGCAAAGGGCCGCACCCAGGTTTGCAGCATTGTCGCACACGGCCTTCCCTGGTTTCAGGTCCAGTGAAGACAACCATTCATGAAATTGGTTCTCCAGAGCTGACCACAACTCCTCAGCTGTGTGACTCACATTTCCCAGACATTTCAAAGTAAAAACCGCCTGATGACATTGAGCCCTACTGCCAGCATAGTAAGGAGGTGTGCAGGATCCCTTCTGCGCAGTTAGAAAGCTTGTGGCATGACCAGACAGGCTTTGGGTGCAGGTGGAGGACCAAGAGGAGGTTGAGGAGGCAGAAGCAGTGGAGGAACTTTGAGATAAAGAGGATTGACGCACAACTCGTGGGGACGGCAAGACTTGGACAGCAGCCCCTTGTCCTGCTGTCACCATAGTTACCCAGTGCCCAGTCAGCGACATGTAACGCCCCTGTCCATGCCTACTCGTCCAAGTGTCTGTGGTGAAATGCACCCTGTCACACACAGAGTTTCTCAAAGAAGCGGTGATGTTGTGTGCGACATGCAGGCACACCTTTCTTTGAGAAGTAGTGCCGACTGGGCATCTGGTACTGGGGCACTGCGACGGACATAAGGTCTCGAAAATCCTCTGTGTCCACCAGGCGGAAAGGCAGCATTTCTGTAGCCAAGAGCTTGCAGATGGTGAAATTCAACCTCTTAGCTTTCTCATGGTTAGGAGGAAATGGCCTTTTACTTGTCCACATCTGAGGGACCGAGGGCTGGCTATTGTGCTTAGACGGGGTTGATAAGGGTGTCCCCGGCAAACTGCCGGTCTGTGAGGAAGATGCAGGCAGACATGTTAGGTTGCCTTGATCCAAAGGTGGTGCTATCGATGTCGGACAGCGCTCAACACCAGCTGGTGTTACCACCTCCAAAGAAAATGATGACCTGCCAATCACGCTGGCTGTTGCGGGTAAAGAGGTGGCAGGTCTGCGCCCCAAAACAGGTGTGACTGCTGTCCCCCCAGTCACAGAGGATGAAGAGGCCGTGGATGCACAAGATATGGCAGACGGTGGTTTGCCCGGCCGGCTAGGCCGCATTGTAGCACAGTGAGCTTCCCACTGCAACTTATGCTTCATGTCCATGTGCCGGTTCATGCATGAAGTACTCAAGATATGTATTTTTTGGCCTCTACTTAGCTTTTGCTGACAAATATTACAGATAACATGAGTTGGGTCATCTTTATCGATCTGAAAAAATGCCCAGGCTATGCAAGGCATAGCACACATGCGACCTGAAGAGCCACCACAACTTGTGGTGAGAGGCAGAGTTGTGTTTGAGGATGCAGTTGTTGACGTGCTTCCAGTACTACGTCTCTGTCCAGGAAGGCGCAACCTGACCTCGTTGTCACTAGCATCCTCCTCCACCTCCTCTGCTGACCTCATCTCTTGGCTGACTGTGGGTTGACAGTAAGTGGGATCTCCAACCTCATCATCATCACCCTGTGCGTTATCACACCCGTCGTCCTCAGAGCCAACCTGTTCCTGCCCTGACAAAAAACTAAAGTTGTCACTCCAATCAGGTATTTGAGTCTCATCATCGTCTTCCTCATTGTCTCCACCAACAGGAGTTACAGTTTGGGAATGAGGGTCTACATTATGGTCAGAACCTTCTGCGTCTGGTCCTGGATCCGACTCATAAAGATTCTGGGCATCAGTGCAGATCATTTCCTCGTCTGGATTCACAGAAGCGCTGGAGTCGACCTCTGATTCCCAGGCTATAGTATGAGTAAACAGCTCTGCAGACTCAACCATCTGTTCTACCTCATACTCAGACGGGCAGCTGGAGATTTGGGAGCTGTGAGGAAGCAAGTGCGATTAGGGTGACACCTTTGAGGACTGGAGTATTTGTGATGTTGATGTTGATGTGGAGGAGAGCCCACTTAAAGGAACACTTGATATCCGTTGAAGCACCTGCTGTTTTTGTGCCTCATCTGGAATTTGTAGCGATTGGCGTGGCCGTAAGAAAGGGATCTTATCACATTGTCCGCTAAAAGAAGTAGACATTTTAGTTTGGCTGGAAGATGGTCTTTCTTCTGCAGATGTTACTGTTGCTTTAACACCTACCCCACGGACACAACCTTTTTTCCCCTTCCCAACACGCCTATTCCCCTTTCCACCAGCAGCAGGCCTTTTTCCACATATTATGGTGGTTAACTAATTCACAACTCTGGAGTTGTTTGCACAAAAAAACAATGGATGGGAACCGAGCAGAGCTGAGTGGCCAAACTGTGGTATTAGGCCAAAACTATTGGCTGGGTTAGATGCAGAAAAAAATTATATTCAATTTGCAACCTGATGGAGGTCAGTATAGATGGACTAATAGAACAAGTCCCACACACAGCTAGAAGCCCAAATATTTTTTCAGAGGTAGATGCAGAAAAAAATTGTATTCAGTTTACAACCTGATGGAGGTCAGTATAGATGGACTAATAGAGAAAGTCCCACACACTGCTAGAAGGCCAAATATTTTTTCAGAGCTAGATGCAGACAAAAAATTATTTTGAATTTGCAACCTGATGGAGGTCAGTATAGGTGGACTAATAGAACAAGTCCAACACACTGCTAGAATGCCAAATATTTTTTCAGAGCTAGATGCAGAAAAAAATTATATTCAGTTTGCAACCTGATGGAGGTCAGTATAGATGGACTAATAGAACAAGTCCCACACACAGCTAGAAGCCCAAATATTTTTTCAGAGGTAGATGCAGAAAAAAAATATATTCAGTTTGCAACCTGATGGAGGTCAGCATAGATGGACTAATAGAGAAAGTCCCACACACTGCTAGAAGGCCAAATATTTTTTCAGAGCTAGATGCAGACAAAAAATTATTTTTAATTTGCAACCTGATGGAGGTCAGTATAGATGGACTAATAGAGAAAGTCCCACACACTGCTAGAAGGCCAAATATTTTTTCAGAGCTAGATGCAGATAAAAATTATTTTTAATTTGCAACCTGATGGAGGTCAGTATAGATGGACTAATAGAGAAAGTCCCACACATTGCTAGAAGGCCAAATATTTTTTCAGAGCTAGATGCAGATAAAAAATATTTTTAATTTGCAACCTGATGGAGGTCAGTATAGATGGACTAATAGAGAAAGTCCCACACACTGCTAGAAGGCCAAATATTTTTTCAGAGCTAGATGCAGACAAAAAATTATTTTGAATTTGCAACGTGATGGAGGTCAGTATAGATGGACTAATAGAACAAGTCCCACACACTGCTAGAAGGCCAAATATTTTTTCAGAGCTAGATGCAGAAAAAAATTATATTCAGTTTGCAACCTGATGGAGGTCAGTATAGATGGACTAATAGAACAAGTCCCACACACTGCTAGAAGCCCAAATATTTTTTCAGAGCTAGATGCAGAAAAAAATTATATTCAATTTGCAACCAGATGAAGGTCAGTATAGATGGACTAATAGAATGATGCTATGCCCAAAAATTTTATTTCACTAGGTGCAGTAAAAAAATTGGTATTCTATACACAGGTGGTATATCTTGCAACACAGATAGGCTACTCCACTGACTAACACACTCTGCAATAGGCCAAAAAGGAATAGCTTTGCTAGATTTAGCCAAATGCTGTGAAAAAAACTTGCACAGCACTGGCACAGACCTACCTGGCAAAAACTGATAGGAACTGATCTAACTTAGTCCTGAAAAGGACTGCAATTACAATTAGTCTTTACTCCCAACCTATCTATTTAAGAGCACAGACCTGCCTTATAAAAGTCGTAGGAAATGCTGTAACCTAGTCCTTAAAAGGACTGCAATCACAACTATTCCCTACTCCCAAGCTATCTGTAGATTTGTGCGAAAATTGGCTTGAAATTAACAAGGTATAGCGCACACAGCAACAGCGGTGCCGTCTAACACGCAGCTGCAGCAGTGAGAAAATGGTGGCGACGGGGAAAATGGCTGGGTCTTATAGGGCAAGGACATGTGACATACACTGCCAATGACACATGCCCTTGCTTGTGTGAAATAAAGCACTTCACTCCGTGTGTGCGCTGCTGATAGGCTGACAGATTGCACCTCCCCACTGTAAATGCGGGAAAGAGAAAAAAAAAATGGAGATCTTCATTATTCCTGCAGAGATCCTTCCCCTGCCCCTCCCCCCGCCCCGCTGTACACTCAAACTGCGTATTAACATTAATTTTCATCATTACTGAGAAAAAATCCAGTTATGATTTTGGTGCACGAACAGTTATCGAACATAACCTCGAACAGCCAAATTTTTTTCAAATCGTTCGTGTTCGCCGAACGGCTCGAACACCGCCCAAAACAGCTCGAATTTGAGATTGGCGAACAGTTCAAGTCGAACACCGCTCATCTCTAGTTAGTAAATCTGCCCCTATGTTTCTCTAGAGCACTATTACCAGTAGCAGTATTAGGCTGGATCAATTTTTGGTTTGTGTATCAGTTTCTACAATCAATTTTTGTGGTTCAAAAACAAAAATAGAAAAAGAAAAAGAGAAGGTCAGTTCACCCATATATGAATGATCGGTGCAGAGAAACCTTGCAATGCTGCAGACGAGTAGGAGAAGGAATAGTTCCAGCATCTAAATCTTTATAAAAACATTCTTTATTGAAGAATAATTAAAAAGTCGCAAGTCCAATATGGACTATTACAAGCAAACACATTTCAGACTGTCTGTAGTCATTGTCCAAAAAAAAATAAAAAGCTTTTCCGATCAACTATTCAGTGATAGCATTTGGATACCATCCGAATGCTATAATTTTTCTTCCCAGACCCATATATTTGAATTAGTGACTTTGAAGCAAAAATAACATCAAAATAGAACACATCTCAGTTTTTGTTCTTTCTTTCTGTAACAATATACAGTGACAAGCAAAAGGGTAACAATGTTTTGAACTTTTGACTTTCAGGCTCCATATCTTACCATCCACTACTGCTTCAAACGTGAGACTACTATGACTTTATAGACAATTATCTTGGCTATTTCATACATAAATTTGACTTGCGACTATTTAGCATAGGATTAGTTACGCAGATTCTTGTCATGTCACTGCATTGTTACTGTTTTGCTCCTAAAAATCTAAATTTAAAGTTTTATTATTTTGTTAGTACAGTGGTGGCCAAAAGTATTGGCACCCCTGCAATTCTGTCAGATAATACTCAGTTTCTTCCTGAAAATGATTGCAATCACAAACTCTTTAGTATTATTATCTTCATTTAATTTGTCTTCAATGAAAAAACACAAAGAGAATTGTCCTAAAGCCAAATTGGATACAATTCCACTGTTTGAAAAATCATGTGATGCTTCTCTAATTCGTGTAATTAACAGCACATGTGGCACCTAACAGGTGTTGGCAATAGCTAAATCACACTTGCAGCCAGTTAACATGGATTAAAGTTGACTCAACCTCTGTCCTGTGCCCTTGTGTGTACCACATTGAGCATGGAGAAAAGAAAGAAGACCAAAGAACTGTCTGAGGACTTGAGAAACCAAATTGTGAGGAGGCATGAGCAATCTCAAGGCTACAAGTCCATCTCCAAAGACCTGAATGTTCCTGTGTCTTCCGTGCGCAGTGTCATCAAGAAGTTTAAAGCCCATGGCACTGTGGCTAACCTCCCTAGATGTGGACGGAAAAGAAAAATTGACAAGAGATTTCAACGCAAGATTGTGCGGATGGTGGATAAAGAACCTCGACTAACATCCAAACAAGTTCAAGCTGCCCTGCAGTCCGAGGGTACAACAGTGTCAACCCGTACTATCCGTCAGCGTCTGAATGAAAAGGGACAGCATGGTAAGATACCCAGGAAGACTCCACTTCTTACCCCGAGACATAAAAAAGCCAGGCTGGAGTTTGCCAAAACTTACCTGAGAAAGCCTAAAACATTTTGGAAGAATGTTCTCTGATCAGATGAGACAAAAGTAGAGCTTTTTGGGAAAAAGCATCAACATAGAGTGTACAGGAAAAAAAAGAGGCATTCAAAGAAAAGAAAACAGTCCCTACAGTCAAACATGGCGGAGGTTCCCTGATGTTTTGGGGTTGCTTTGCTGCCTCTGGAACTGGACTGCTTGACCGTGTGCATGGCATTATGAAGTCTGAAGACTACCAACAAATTTTGCAGCATAATGTAGGGCCCAGTGTGAGAAAGCTGGGTCTCCCTCAGAGGTCATGGGTCTTCCAGCAGGACAATGACCCAAAACACACTTCCAAAAGCATTATAAAATGGTTTGAGAGAAAGCACTCGAGACTTCTAAGGTGGCCAGCAATGAGTCCAGACCTGAATCCCATAGAACACCTGTGGAGAGATCTCAAAATGGCAGTTTGGAGAAGGCACCCTTCAAATATCAGGGACCTGGAGCAGTTTGCCAAAGAAGGATGGTCTACAATTCCAGCAGAGCATTGTAAGAAACTCATTGATGGTTACCGGAAGCGGTTTTTCACAGTTATTTTGGCTAAAGGTTGTGCAGCCAAGTATTAGGCTGAGGGTGCCAATACTTTTGTCTGGCCCATTTTTGGAGTTTTGTGTGAAATGATCAATGATTTGATTTTTGCTTCATTCTCTTTTGTGTTTTTTCCTTGCAAGCAAATGAAATTAAGATAATAATACCAAAGAATTTGTGATTGCAATCATTTTCAGGAAGAAACTAAGTATTATCTGACAGAATTGCAGGGGTGCCAATACTTTTAGCCACCACTGTATTTTGTAAATCCACCTTTGGCTTTCAACACTGACTAAATCCTTCAGGGCATGCTCTCGATCAGATCTAAGCATGGCTCTACTGAAATCTGATCCCAGATCTCTTTTACATGTTCCCAACATTGGTCCATACTGTTCGACTCACTTGGGTATGTATACAGTTTTTCTTCAACTCTACCCACAAATGTTATATAGGGTTGAGGTCAGGGACTGTGGGAGCCAATCCAGCACCTTTACTTCATTGTCATTGAACCATTTCTTCTCCAGTCTCAATGTATGCTTCGGGTCGTTGCCTTGCTGAAACACTATGTCGTCCTTTTCATACCCATAATACTCGAGTGTACGAAGTAACTCGTCTTGTAGGATACTCACAAATATCTCAGCATTGAGACCACCATTGATCCTGGTATAGTATCCAATTATTTTGGCTGTGAAACAACCCAATATCATCAGGCTCACTCCACCAAGCTTCACAGTTCCTTCAATTTCTCGATCCATTAGCCCCTTTTTGCCCTTGCTCCTTCCAGACCCATCTGCACACATCAGAGCCTAGTCTATTGACTTTCGTCTCATCACTCCAAATCACCCGTTTCCAATCTTCTACTGTCCACTTTTCGCACTTTTTTGCAAATTCAAGCCAATGCTTCTTATGACGATATAGATGTCGAGGCTTCTTCACCTTTTTCTGTAACGTGCATCACACGGTGCTTGCATATACATCTGTGATCTCACTATTATGAAGCTTACGAGTCACTTCCACTGCTTGTCTGATAGACCTTGTGACGATCCAAATTGTTGACTCCGATATTTTGCCAGGAAATCCACCTGTTGGCTTTTGAATGGATGGACGGACTTCATTTTGTATTCTTCCAACTGTCATAGCACTCACATGATGCAGTTTTGCAATTTTCTTGGCCGAGACACCGCTATCGATGAGCTGGATAATGCTGTTTCTCTTTTCCTGGGAAATCTTCTTCATGGCTGCTCCTAGATTCAAATCAGTGATCTTTCGCTTGTTAATCAACCTAATAACACATGGAGCTATGGGGAATGTGAGAACAGGTTGTATTTTGCAGTATATAGGAAGAAAAAGATTTTTCCACCACCAGGAGCAAAATAGTAACAATGCAGTAATATGACAAGAATCTGCACAACTAATCATATGCCAAATAGTTGCAAGTCAAATTTATGTATGAGATAGCCAGTATGCTTGTCTGTAAAATAATGGTAGTCTCATATTAAAAGCAATAGTGGATAGTGAGATATGGAGCCTGAAAGTCAAAAATTCAAAACATTGTTACTAGTTATGAGCGAACGTGCTCGCCATTGTTTGGTACTCGCCCTAGCATCACTGTGCTCGACAAGCTCAGCGCTCGGCAAGTATTTCCGGGTTGCTCGGGCAGGAACTCAGGTCCCCTCCCTGCATGTTTGGCGCTCTTTAGAGAGCCAATGAACATGCAGGGATTGCCTGCCACGCACTGTAATGCCGTAGCCATGTTGGTTGTGGGCATTACAGTGATTGGCTGGCCGCACAGCATCATCAGGTGTATATAAGACCGGGCGCTGCCATGCTCATCACAGTCTACCCCGGAATAAGGCAGAGTAGAGAGAGCTGCTGCTGCGTCAGGGAGAGATTTGCTTGTTTATAGTTAGTATAGGTGTTTCACAACATATATCTATATCCATCTGATCTAACAGTCCTTCTGAGGACTAATCCAGCTGCATATAATCCATGCTAGGCAGGCAGGCAGTGTATGTTTCAGACTGCAGTCCATGATACAGCACAAGAGGGTCCATTGAACGTCCTGTTAGTATAGGTATTCCACAACATATAAATATATATATATGAACTAACATTCCTTCTGTGGACTAATCCAGC
Organism: Phyllobates terribilis; assembly: GCF_046119375.1. Taxonomy (NCBI): domain Eukaryota; kingdom Metazoa; phylum Chordata; class Amphibia; order Anura; family Dendrobatidae; genus Phyllobates; species Phyllobates terribilis. Next base: position 293,169,961 of record NW_027362761.1, read on the forward strand.
TGTATATAATCAATGCTAGGCAGGCAGGCAGTGTATGTGGCAGACTGCAGAGTATGATACAGCACAAGAGGGTCGATTGAACGTCCTGTCTGCTGCTGTAATAATTACAGATATTTCTAGAAATAGAAAGGCAAATTTTTATTTGGTCTTAATCCTGGTTATTTGCTTAAAAAGCAATCCAGAGTACACCATTTTTCTGCTTACTGCAGAATAATGCTAGATCTGTTCCATATTTCAGCGATAAAAATCCAGAAATTTGAACTGAACGTGGAAAATATTGGCCTCCTTTTCCATTCTGTTGCAGTGTGTTGCTAAAGCTATTCACACTAGGTCTCCATGTAAAATAATATTAGTAAATTACAGGCCTACAATTTAAAGCGGTGGTTCTCTGTCAGACATATCACCGAATAGACTTCAAAAATCATATATTTCTTCCATTTCATAGTAACATAGTAACATAGTTTGTAAAGCCGAATAAAGACTTGCGTCCATCAAGTTCGACCTGTTAGTTCTGTAATTGCTAAAGTTGATCCAGAGGAGGGCAAAAACCCCAAATGATTTGGCCAATCTTCACCTGAGGAAAAATTCCCTCCCGACTCTGAAACCAGCAGTCAGAATAAATCCCTGTATCATCCTACTATTTTATTTTATTTTTAAATATATGCTGAAATCTGCCTGGTATCTAGAAATGCATCCAGTCCCCGCTTGAACTGGTGTAGTGAATCCGACATTACCATCTCCTCACTCAGTGAATTCCATATTCTCACTGCTCTTACCGTAAAGAACCCCTTCCTATGCTGGTGCTGAAACCTTTTCTCTTCCAGTCTTAGTGAGTGCCCTCTTGTTACCGTAATATCCCTCCTTTTGAACAAATACCGGGCAAGATCTCTATACTGTCCCCTAACATATTTGTACACATTTATTATGTCCCCCCTCAACCTTCTCTTTTCCATGCTGAATAGTCCTAGTTTTGCCAACCTCTCTGGGTATTGCAGTCCCTCCATTCCCTTTATTAATTTTGTTGCCCTCCTTTGTACCTTTTCAAGCTCATTTATATCCTTTCTATATATTGGGGCCCATAACTGAGCACAGTATTCCAAGTGTGGTCTGACCAGTGCTTTGTACAGTGGAAGAACAATGTTCTCATCCTTTGCAGCTATACCTCTTCTGATACATCCCATTACCCTGTTTGCCCTTACAGCAGCGGCCTGACTTTGGGCACTCCAATTTAGTTTGCTATCAATCAAGATGCCCAAGTCCTTCTCCATCTCTGAATTCCCCAATGATTTCCCATTCAGTGAGTACTGGTGACTTCCATTTTTCCTTCCCATATGTATGACCTTACATTTCTCCTCGTTAAACCTCATTTGCCATTTAATGCTCCACCTACCCAGCTTATCCAAATCCCTCTGTAGGTCTGCACTGTCCTCTTTTGTATTAATTGTTTTACATAACTTTGTGTCATCTGCAAATATTGATATTTTACTATTTATCCCGTTGACTATGTCGTTAATAAAGATATTAAATAACATTGGGCCTAGTACAGACCCCTGTGGTACCCCACTAGTGACGCTTACCCAATCTGAGTATATTCCATTTATAACCACCCTCTGCCTTCTATCCTTTAGCCAGTTAGCTACCCACTTGCAGACATTTTCCCCCAGCCCCATCATTCTCATTTTGTATACCAACCTATTATGTGGCACGCTATCGAACGCTTTTGAGAAGTCGAGATACACGACATCCACTGGTTCCCCCTGATCTACTCGAGAGCTAACCTCCTCGTAGAAGTCAATCAGGTTTGTTTGGCAGGAGCGATTTCTCATGAATCCATGTTGGTTCGGGATTAAAAGATTATTAGCATCAAGATGCTCCGTAATTGCCTCTTTAATGAAGCTTTCAAAAATTTTGCCCACAACGGACGTCAGACTCACCGGCTGATAGTTTCCGGTGTCACTTTTCGCTCCCTTTTTGAATATTGGCACTACATTCGCCTGTCGCCAATCAAGTGGCACAGATCCAGTCTCAACAGAGTCCTTAAATATAAGATATAACGGTCTGTCTATCACATTACTTAATTCCCTTAGTACCCGTGGGTGTATGCCATCAGGTCCTGGTGATTTGTTTATTTTAATCTTACTGAGGCGTTTCTGTACCCCAGCTTGGGTTAGATTTGTCATACTTAGTGGAGGATTAAGCTTGTCACTTCTCATTTCTCCTGTTAGTTCGATTTCCTTTGTGAAAGTTGTCGAAAAAAAATTATTTAATAGATTAGCTTTATCCTCATCTTTCTCTATGATTTTGCCTTCCTCACTTTTTATCGGTCCAATATTATCCGATTTAATCCTTTTACTATTTATATACGTAAAGAACAGTTTGGGATTTGATCTACTTTCCCTAGCAATACGTCTCTCTGTTTCCTCCTTCGCTATTTTTATTTGTTTTTTACAGGTTCTCGTTTTTTCCTTGTAACACATTAGTGCCTCCTTACTGTTTTCCTGTTTTAATCTCTTGAATGCCTCTTTTTTGCTATTTAACGCCCCTTTTACGTTCTTGTTCAACCATATTGGTTTCCTCTTATTTCTGGCCCTTTTATTCCCATACGGTATATATCTCTCGCACTGAGTATTCAGAATTCTTTTGAAGGTTTCCCATTTACTATTCGTATTCCTTTGATTAAGAACTTTGTCCCAGTCAATAAGTTGCAGTGTGTCAGTGAAGCTAATCACACTAGGTCTCCATGTAGAATAATATTAGCAAATTACAGGCCTACAATTTAAAGCCATTGTTCTCTGTCAGACATATCACTGAAAAGACTTAAAAATCATACATTTCTTCCATTTTCATTCCGTTGCAGTGTGTTATGAAGCTATTCACACTAAGTCTCCGTGTAGAATAATATTAGTAAATTACAGGCCTACAAATTAAAGCCATGGTTCTCTGTCAGACATATCACCTAAAAGACTGTTCACAAATCGTACATTTTTTTCCATTTTCATTCCGTTGCAGTATGTTGGTGAAGCTATTCACATTAAGTCTCCATGTAGAATAATATTAGTAAATTACAGGCCTACAATTTAAAGCCATGGTTCTCTGTCAGACATATCGCCGAAAAGACTTCAAAAATCATACATTTTTTCCATTTCCATTTTCATTCCGATGCAGTGTGTCGGTGAGGCTGTTCGCTATGTTAGGTGTTGGGTGTTGGCTGGATCTGAAATTGGTTCAGAATCATCAGTGGATTCTGTGGTCTCCCATTCTGGTCCAGCCAGGGCAGATGCTGCTCAGGATCGCCGTCGGTCACAACGCCTAGCTAGTGCACGAGATGCACAAGCTGTCTCTTGGGTCTTTGTTCCTAGTAGTGTTGAGCATAGGTTGCGGAGGGGAACAGGGCTACTACAGCCTAAGCCCAGGGTGCACTGCACTGAGCATGCCCGTGACATGGCGGACCATGATTGGTGGTTTGGTGTCAGCTGATTCGGTAACCCGGTACCGCCTGATTGGCCGCGGGTGACATCATCAGTAGTGTGACCAATAATGCGACTGTGGGCAGGGCTTAGTCTTTAAATAGCCAAACCACAAGCATGGCGGTGCGCTTTGATCATTCCGTTGTTCCTTCCAGACCCATCTGCACCCATCAGAGCCTAGTCTATTGACTTTTGTCTCATCACTCCAAATCACCCGTTTCCAATCTTCTACTGTCCACTTTTTGTACTTTTTTGCAAATTCAAGCCAATGCTTCTTATGATGGTATAGAGGTCGAGGCTTCTTCACCTTTTTTCTGTAACGTGCATCGCACGGTGCTTGCATGGACATCTGTTATCTCACTATTACAAAGCATACGAGTCATTTCCACTGCCGTGCTTGTCGCACCAGAGCTGATAGACCTTGTGACGAACCAAATTGTTGACTCCGATATTTTGCCAGGAAATCCACCTCTTGGCTTTTGAATGGATGGACGGACTTCATTTTGTGTTCTTCCAACTGTCATAGCACTCACATGATGCAGTTTTGCAATTTTCTTGGCCGAGACACCGCTATCGATGAGCTGGATAATGCTGTTTCTCTTTTCCTGGGAAATCTTCTTCATGGCTGCTCCTAGATTCAAATCAGTGATCTTTCGTTTGTTAATCAACCTAATAACACATGGAGCTATTGGGGAATGTGAGAACAGGTTGTATTTTGCAGTATATAGGAAGAAAAAGATTTTTCCTCCACCAGGAGGAAAATAGTAACAATGCAGTAATATGACAAGAATCTGCACAACTAATCATATGCTAAATAGTTGCAAGTCAAATTTATGTATGAGATAGCCAGTATGCTTGTCTGTAAAATAATGGTAGTCTCACATTAAAAGCAATAGTGGATAGTGAGATATGGAGCCTGAAAGTCAAAAATTCAAAACATTGTTACTAGTGATGAGCGAACGTGCTCGCCATTGTTCGGTACTCGCCCGAGCATCACTGTGCTCGACAAGCTCAGCGCTCGGCGAGTATTTCCGGGTTGCTCGGGCAGGAACTCAGGTCCCCTCCCTGCATGTTTGGCGCTCTTTAGAGAGCCAATGAACATGCAGGGATTGCCTGCCACGCACTGTAATGACGTAGCCATGTTGGTTGCGGGCATTACAGTGATTGGCTGGCCGCACAGCATCATCAGGTGTATATAAGACCGGGCGCTGCCATGCTCATCACAGTCTACCCCGGAATCAGGCAGAGTAGCGAGAGCTGCTGCTGCGTCAGGGAGAGATTTGCTTGTTTATAGTTAGTATAGGTATTTCACAACATATATCTATATCCATCTGAACTAACAGTCCTTCTGAGGACTAATCCAGCTGCATATAATCCATGCTAGGCAGGCAGGCAGTGTATGTTTCAGACTGCAGTGCATGATACAGCACAAGAGGGTCCATTGAACGTCCTGTCTGATGCTGTAATAATTACAGATATTTCTAGACATAGAAAGGCAAATTTTTATTTGGTCTTAATCCTGGTTATTTGCTTATAAAGCAATCCAGAGTACACCATTTTTCTGCTTACTGCAGAATAATGCCAGATCTGTTCCATATTTCAGCGATAAAAATCCAGAAATTTGAACTGAACGTGGAAAATATTGGCCTCCTTTTCCATTCTGTTGCAGTGTGTTGCTAAAGCTATTCACACTAGGTCTCCATGTAAAATAATATTAGTAAATTACAGGCCTACAATTTAAAGCCGTGGTTCTCTGTCAGACATATCACCGAATAGACTTCAAAAATCATATATTTCTTCCATTTCATTCCGTTGCAGTGTGTCAGTGAAGCTAATCACACTAGGTCTCCATGTAGAATAATATTAGCAAATTACAGGCCTACAATTTAAAGCCGTTGTTCTCTGTCAGACATATCACCGAAAAGACTTAAAAATCATACATTTCTTCCATTTTCATTCCGTTGCAGTGTGTTGTGAAGCTATTCATACTAAGTCTCCGTGTAGAATAATATTAGTAAATTACAGGCCTACAATTTAAAGCCATGGTTCTCTGTCAGACATATCACCTAAAAGACTGTTCACAAATCGTACATTTTTTTCCATTTTCATTCCGTTGCAGTATGTTGGTGAAGCTATTCACATTAAGTCTCCATATAGAATAATATTAGTAAATTACAGGCCTACAATTTAAAGCCATGGTTCTCTGTCAGACATATCACCGAAAAGACTTCAAAAATCATACATTTCTTCCATTTTCATTTTGTTGCAGTGTGTTGGTGAAGCTATTCACGCTATGTTAGGTGTCGGCTGGATCTGAAATTGGTTCAGAATCATCAGTGGATTCTTTGGTCTCCCATTCTGGTCCAGCTGGGGCAGATGCTGCTCAGCATCACCGTCGGTCACAACACCTAGCTAGTGCACGAGATGTACAAGCTGTCACTTGGGTCTTTGTTCCTAGTAGTGTTAAGCATAGGTTGCTGAGAGGAACAGGGCTACTACAGCCTAAGTCCAGGGTGCACTGCACTGAGCATGCCCTTGACATGGCGGACCGTGATTGGTGACTTGGGGTCAGCTGATTCGGTAACCCGGTATCGCCTGATTGGCCGCGGGTGACGTCATCAGTAGTGCGACCAATAATGCGACTGTGGGCAGGGCTTAGTTTTTAAATAGCCCAACCACAATCATGGCGGTGCGCTCTGATCATTCCGTTTAGGTTGTGTTCTTGTGTGGACGCTTGTCTGTTTGGGCTCCACGTGCTCCCTAGCTGCTCTCTCCGTGACCTGCCGATGCCAGAGTTCGCTCGGCTGATTAGCACAGGTCGCTTAGGCAGGCTCCACCTGCTCCCTAGCTGCTCTCTCCGTGACCTGCCGATGCCAGAGTTCGTTCGGCTGATTAGCACAGGTTGCTTAGGCAGGCTTAGATGTGTTTAGGCAGGTAGTTCCCGTTTGGCAGTCTGGCTCCGGCAAGGGGGTTGCTATACACCCCGAGCAGACTGCGTCTTCCGTGTCCCTGATGCCGCCTGTTAGCCACTTGGAGAGTTACTCCACAGGCCGGTCACACACCGGCTGAGAGCACGTACACTCGGCGTGAGTCACAAACACTCCTGGCGCCTGCAGCGTAGTCTCTGTGCAGTCAACAGAGCTATGGCTACGTTATTTGTCACACATCTCCCGTGCAGTTAACGGAGATAGTGCGAATCCTTTCCCGTCCCGGTGTGTAGTAACACTGGAGGGATTTATACTATAAGTTGGTTGTATTACATTCTTTCCCGGTGGGTGTTCGGCCGCAATCTTCTAGGCTGCATCGCGGACCCCGGGTTCGGTTGCTTTCCATTTTTATAAAGTTGTTGCAACCATCACCTTAACACACTAGGTCTCCGTGTAGAATAATATTACTTAAATACAGGCCTACAATTTAAAATCTTGGTTCTCTGTCAGACATATCACCTAAAAGACTGTTCAAGAATCATACATTTGTTCCATTTTCATTCTGTTGCAGTGTGTCATTGAAGCTATTCACACTACTTCTCTGTGTAGAATAATATTAGTAAATTACAGGCCTGCTACTTAAAATCGTGGTTCTCTCTCAGACGTATCACATATAACTGCGTTCCAAAGTCAGCCATTTTTCGTGAACGTGGAAAATATTGTCTTCCATTTAAAATGGGCAAGGTGCATGGCAGGGGATGGGGAAGTGGACGTGATGATGATGGTGCATGCTGAGGCAGTGGACGTGGCCATGGGCAGGGTGAAATTGTGCCACAACAAACACCCACATCTTGCCGCTTGACCTTCCTGTACCACTAACTAGGGGACCGCAGAGTACCACTATTGAACACAGAGCAGTGTGAAAAGGTTATTGGTTGGTTAGCAGATAATGCTTCCAGTCACTTGGCCACCACCACCTCCACCCTGTCTTCCACACGGTCAAATCTCTGTAGCCGTGAGTCTGGACCGCATATTCCTCACCCTGATCCTCCTTACTCCCACCATGCCGAGTGCCCAGAGACAACTGATCCCACACTTGGACACTCAGAAGAGCTGTTCACTTTTCCATTTGTAGATTCAGGCCTCTTGCTTGGCCAGCTTCAAGCGAGTCAAGAGGAGAATGCATGTAGCGATGCCCAAATATTAGAGCAGCCAAGGTCACACGAAGGCGATGGTGGTAAAGTGCAATTACTGTCGCAAGAGGTAGATGATGATGATGAGACACAATTGCCAGAAAGTCAGGAGGAGAACCAGGATGCGGAAGTGGAAGACGAGGTTGTGGATGATATAGTAACTAGGGATGAGCGAGTACCGTAATATTCATAATCGCTATACTCATAACGAGTACTTTGTAATAATCACGTATTCGTTCTGAAAAGCGAGTATAATGTAAGTCAATGGGAAATGTGAGTAATTTTCTGCTAGTCCCCACAAAGGAGTCTGGGGGCCTGAGGAAAAGGCTGAAATGGATGGGACAGTGATGAAACAGAACGGGAAGAGGCTGGAGAATATGCCTGCATGCATTTCTGACTCACATATGGTTTCTGGGAATAAGTTTGTCGCAGTATTATGCCACTTATACAGACACACAAGAACAACTACCAAACCTAACCAAAACTGCATTGAACAGGCCAAAAAGGTTAAGAAACAGATTTTCCTGCATAATCACTTGTATATAAGGCTAAATAAACCAGAGAAACCAAAAAAATATCCCTTTTAGCAATTGTTCACACATACTGTTGTGGCTTTTTTTCGCCCTTTACAATTGGGAGGGCCCTGACTTATACATTTTGTAGGTCCCTCTGTCATACATCATTTTTAGTTCGCTATTCCTCAGCACTTTACTAGCACACCTAGAACGTACTGGTAGGTATGTTGATCTTTGACCTGAGAGGCCTCAGGTGGCTCTGTAACATGCGTTTTGGAGGGACAGTTGTTACTTATACATTTGGGCGGTCCCTCCATCATTGACACTCAGATAGTGGAATACATATTCCATAGTAGTTTACAATGTGCCCATTGTAGCGTTGGGATGGACCCTCATCCTCTTCCTCCTCCACCACCATGTGATACTGCGGCCCTAAATTCAAATGTTCAGTGGGCCTGCAGTAGGCAGGAAAGCTGAGTTTTGTGAGAGCCCTCGTGTGGCCCTGTAACATATATTTTGGAGTGCCCTCCTCTAGAAATTTTGGAGGTGCCTCTTGTGTACATTTGAGAGTGCCCTCACTTATTCATATTGTAGAGCCCTCACTCTATTATTTAACTAATTTAAGGGCAGAGAATACAGAGAAAAAGACCAAGAGACATGGAGTACTAGAAGGTACCAGTGAGTGCGGCCTGCGAACCTCAGGTTTGGCTTAACTCTGTGAACCGGAAAAATAAAGCTGCACTAGTCAACTGGATTATGAGCTCAAATATATCACTTGTGCAAGTCAGTGGACAAAGGATATATGGTGCCCCTCCTCCAGGATGGGTTGGAGAAGCTTCTCCAAATGGCTCAGAGATTTTGATTGTCAATATTCCTCAGATTATATAGGAAGAGAAGACTTCTTGATACTGTACTACTTGGTCCAGTGCAGAATATGCATCGTATTTCCAAAGATTACTCCTGGGGGCTGTGTCATAGGTGCAGGAAGATGGCATGACAAGGGCCTCCTTTGACAAACATTATCTACGATGGAGTACTGTAGTAGTTGTGGCCCTCAATTCAAGTTTTCAGAGGGCCATCAGTCGGTCATCAACAGTCAGTATAAATTTCTATTGAATATGTCTCAGTCACAATGTGGCACAAGCCAGGCATGTTTTTTTGCCAAATAGGGTGACTGACAGAAGATTTCTATTGAATATGTATCCCCTATCTCAGTCACAATGTGGCACAACCTGTGACAAGGGCCTCCAATGACAAATATTAGTTTGGTAGGACCACTGTACATTCCAGATTTGTCCACTGCACAATGTGCATAGTGTTTGTAAAAATTAGCCCTATGGGCTAAGTCATGGTTGACACAGTAGACTGTGTGGTCGTGGAAGATTTGTTGCTGCTTGGCAAATGCGTAGAGGCCTTGTCTGCTATCCAAGAAAGAATCTGCTCTCGCTCTTCTGGCTTCCACACACGTTTACGTTCCAGACCGGGAAATTTTTCGAGGAACGTAGTGGATGCATCAAGCTTCTTCTGACCTGACACAGACTGAGTGCCTTCTCGCGCACCACTGACAACAACATGTCCTTTAACAACAGGCTTTCTTGGCATTTTGGGTTTTGTTCACAGATTTTCAGATGTTGATGGCACAAGCCAAGCTAGCTGTCACAGCCAAAATAGTGGGTAAAATGGCCTGGTGCGTGCTTGGTAGAAGGCAGTAGGAAAAGTTTGGACTACTGCTTTGCGTAGGGCACTAAACGCCTTTTTAAGTGGACTAATGTGGACAGAAGGCAGGCTGTCACTCCAAAAACAGCGGGGAAATGCCCTTGTGCGTGTTTGTAGCAGGCAGTAGAAAATGTTTGGACTACTGCTTTGCATTGGGCACTAACCACCTTTTTAAGTGGACTAATGTGGACAGCAGAAGCCAAGCTCTGATCCCTAAAACAGCGGGGTCAGAGCCTAAAAATAAAATAGACCGGTGCTTTTAAAAAAAAAAGGCAGCACAAAATGCTACTACTCTGTGTGCTGGAAAAATATTGCTTTGCCTCTGACAACAGCTGTTTTAAGATGGACACTGGAAGAACACTTTAACCTCTCCCTACCTAATACACATTCTCTCCCTCCCTGTACTCTGACTTAGTTGTGTCTTCAGCTCTGAAAAGAGCTATTTTTTGGTGGTATTATGGAGCTAGTGAGCGGCTCCTTTAAACTGTCCCTGCTCGAGTATCTCTCCCTCCCTACTCTACACTGAACTAGTATACACTGAAGGTAGCCCTTAAAAGGGCTTTTGTTTTATCAAGAGGCCCAAACACTCTCCCTAACAGCTCAGCAATCTCTCTCTATGCTTGTAGAACACAGGCTCTGGACACAATATGCACAAAATGGCGGCGGCAGGGCTTAAATAGACCCTATGACGCTGGTTGGCTAGCGAATCACAGTAATGCCACAACCAAGATGTCTGCGGCATTACTGTGATTGGTTAAGAAGCCCAGCATGTTTAGTGGCTGCAAAGGAGGTGCCAAAACTGGAGGGCGGGACATCCGAATATACAGGCGCGTACAGAAATACTCGCAATATAATGAGTAACCCGAATACCGTACTATCCGTGCAAATAGCGAATAGTAACGCTCATCACTAATAATAACTGATCCAACCTGGCAGGGAGACAGAAGCACACAGGTGGAGGGAAGTGTAGCATCACAACAGGCAGGAAGAAGCAGTGTGATGGCCGCAGACACAAGGCAGGAAAGTGTTCCTCGTAACGACAACACGACAGAAGCTGCCAGTACAACTGTTAGGTCTTCCCGAGTCTGGTGATTTTTTAAAGACTCTGCAGATAACCAAAAAAAGGCCATTTGCACCACCTGCCAGGCCAGCATCAGCAGGGGTAGCAAAACTAGCAGCCTGACCTCCACCACCATGATCAGGCACATGGCAGCAAAGTGTTAGAATCTATGTTTTACTATATGCCATCTTGTTGTGGTTTGCTGCTTCTAGTGTTTTCCTCTGGTGCTGGGTTTCTTGGTCACCTGATCTCTGCACTCTTTATTACCCAGCACCTGGCCCTCATTCTCTGCTGGACATCAGTGTTGTAACGCTCGTGCTCTGGCTAAGTAGCCTGGTTTAGTTCTACTTGCTTTTGACTATAGTTATCCTGGGACTTATAGTTCCACCAGTTAAGTTTTCGTTTCTGCAACTAGCTTTTCTGTTAGGAGGTCTCCTGCTCTTGCTCCCAGTCCTTAGATCTTTTAGGGACCCCTTTCCCCGTTCTACAGGTCTTCGTTTGAGTTCAGTGCAGGAGTTTTGGTGGGGCTATTCACAAGGAATAGGGCACTCACCCCAGCGTAGGGTTAAGCTTTGTCTCAGTGCAGGGACAGCTTTTCCCTCCTATTCCTTAGTTCTAAGTTCCAGCACATAACAGTATGTCCAGCCACGTTTAAAAAAAAAAAAAAAAAGTGTTTTTTTTCCCTCTCCTCTTCCTGGATTTTCTTCAGTATGGTTTCCGTCCAGGAACTTGCTCAATGCTTGCAAGGGTTAACTTTGGTGGTTGCCGATCTTCAGAAGTACATGAGTAAATACCCTGCAGAACGCTATGAAGAACCTAAGGTAGGATTACCTGAGTGTTTCTTGGGGAAACAACAGGATTTTTTTCATTTAAAAATGCTTGTTTGTTGTATTTTCGGCTCAGACCTAGATCTTCTGGTAATGAACTACAGCGTGTAGGAATTATTATGTCTCTATTGGGCAAGGAACCTCAAATCTGGGCGTTTTCCTTGTCTCCTGATGATCATTGTCTGAGATCTGAGGAAGCATTTTTTAATGCCATGGGTTTGCTGTATGATGATCCTGATCGGGTTGCATCAGCTGAGGAGGAGCTCAGACATCTTAAACAGGGTTCTCTTGATGTTTAGAGTTATTGCACCCTGTTCAGACAATGGTCTGCAGAGGTCAGGTGGAATGACCCTGCACTCAAGTTTCAGTTTCTGGCAGGCTTGAGTGAAAGGGTTAACGATTTGCTCATTGCATTCCCTGCACCTGATACTCTGCAAGTTGCCATGCAGTTAGCTATCCATGTGGATAGAAGGTTGAGGGCTAGACAGAATGAGAAGTTGCCTGTATTGTTGGATTCTGTTTCTCACGATATTCCTGCCAACACTGGGGACCCTATGCAGGTCGGGGCAATGTCATCCCATTCCAGAGAGAGGGACGGGAGGTTCTCTGAGGGACTTTGATTGTATTGCGGTAAGGCTGATCATTTTTTAAAGCAATGTGAGGTTCGCTTAAGGAAAGAAAAAAAAAAGCTCAGTAGAAATAACACTTCCGTTTGCATTGCGTTTTTGCGTTCTGCTGGGGTGTTTTTTCCTGGTAATACCACCTGTCAGGGTCGTTTAATTGAGTTTCAGGTTATGGTGGATTGTGGTTCTGCACTTAATTTGATCGATCAACAATTTCTTGAAAAGTATAAGTTTGATTCTGAACCTTTGTCATCTCCTTTTCCTGTGGTGGCGATTGATAATACTCCCCTGGAGCATGGGAGCATTCTTCGAAAGGTCACTGGGTTTTCGCTTACTATGAATATGGAACATCAGGAGCAGATTGACCTATTTGTACTTGCTAAGTTGCCTTCCCCGGTCATCCTTGGGTTGCCCTGGCTAAGGTTGCATAATCCTTTGCTGGACTGGTCATCTGGTTCCATAAGATCCTGAGGTCTGGGGTGTTATGGTAAGTGTTGTAATGCTCACATAGCGGCTGTTGTGAAGGGGGAGTTACCTGAACATATTCAGGATTTTTGAAGGGTTTTTTCGGAGGTGGAGTCGAAAGCTTTACCACCTCATAGAGATTATGATTTGCGCTATTGACTTCGTCCCTGATGCTAAGCTCCCTAAGAGCCGGTTGTTTAATCTGACAATTCCCGAGAGGGAGGCTTTGAAGGAGTACCTTCAGACTAGTTTAGCTGCAGGTCACATAAGACTAGTGTTGAACCACCCCAGTAGTGTTCTAGTTCGGTTCGGTTCGTCGAACACCCGTATGTTCGCCGAACTGTTCGTCGAACTGTTCGTCGAACACCATCGAACACCGTTAAAACCAATGGCAGACAAGCAAAAACACATAGAAACACATAGAAAACACCTTCAAAGGTGTCCAAAAGCTGACAAACTGCTCAGAAGACACAAATAACACATGGAAAAGTGACAAGTACATATAGTCAAGCGAAAAGAGGTGGAGGAGTAAAAGGAGGGGGAGATACAGATATAGGCATGTCATGCCCTTCTAAAACCAAAAAAGTGCGAAGCCGACAAGGCCAGTCCGTTCCTGCCCGTGCGACCTCCGTGTCGCCGGGTTTGTGCCAGAGCTGCGGTGGACCCTGATGGCCAGCCCCCCTCTCCCAATGCTGGTGCCTGTCCGCTGGTGGGTCGAGCGAGCCCCCCTGCGGTGGAGGCAGGTCTAAGCTTTTTAATTTAAATTGTCTCTCTAATTTGAATGAATACACTTTAAATCCTTTTACAAGGATCTATTGGAGGGCAAGTCTCATGCCAGCAGCCGCATAATTCCAGCTCCAGTAGCGTCCACTAAAGCTGCTGCAGTTAAAAAGCTTTTATAAGGATCGAGCTCGGCGGTCCACCGCAAGGCGTCCTACCGCCAGTCCCAGCCCCTATGCCTTGGGGTGCCTCCCCGATGCTCTTCACTGAGTGTCCCGGGGGCCCGAACAATTTCCTTTGAAAAAATTAAGTGTCCAAACTACAGGTGGTGTAGCTTGCTTAACAGCTGGGATAATCCGCTGACTAGCAGACACTGCTACTAGGCACAAAGTATTTAATGGGCTAGATGCAGTTAAAATTTGTAATTAGATACTCTCATTGGATGCTGAGAAAGCACTCCATAGAGTCTCCTTGCAATCCATATTTTATTCCCTTAAAAAAGCTTGGGGTAGGGGTCTAGGGGACCCTTTTACAGGCAAAATCACGGCCCTGTATCACAATACGCCACCTAGGCTGAAGATAAATGGAACATTTTCATCACCTTTCATAATCACCAATGGGACAAGGCAGGGATGTCCTCTGTCCCCTCTCTTATACATCCTAGTGACGGAGCACCTGCTCTCATCAATTCGCCATAACCCCAATATTAGGTGGATTGAGGTGGGAGGCACAGAGTACAAGTGCTCTGCATTTGCTGATGATGTCCTAGTATATATAACTCAATCACATATATCCATCCCTGCTGTTATGGCTGAAATAGATCACTTTGCTACATGGTCAAATTTTAAAATCAATGCAGTGAAGTCTGAGGCCCTCGATGTATCCCTCTCCAAATCCATACAGGATTCCATCCAGTCCAACTTTCCCTTTGCCTGGCCCTCACAGGGTATCAAATACTTAGGAATTCCTATTCATAGAGACCTCTCCCGTCTATGTTATCTTAATTTTGGGTCCTTTATTGAACAATTCCATACAGACAACTGTTGGCAAGTTAGAACTGTAAGATTCACTACGTGAACCACTGGTGTTTTGTGGAAAAGCACATGTACACTGTGTTCCAAATTATTATGCAAAAAGTGTTTAGGAGTGATAAGGGAAGAATTTTTTTGTTTGTCAGTTAAACTCATTGATGGTGATGTGTGTCAGGGCTCTTTATATCACTGTGAGCAATTGCAGACACCTGTGCTAATTAGTTTGGCAGGTGTGTCCAATGAAAGGCAAGACTACTTAAGAAGGTTGTCCCACATTATTAAGCAGCCTACATTTTCTGCCAAAATGGGAAAGAAAAAGGATGTGTCGGCTGCTGAGAAGCAACAAATTGTGGAGTGTTTAGGCCTAGGCATGACTACAATCAACATTGCCAAGACTCTTCATCCTGATCATCGCACAATCAAGAAGTATGTAGCTGATTCACAGTTCACACGTGTGCGTGCTGATAAGGGAAAATTGAGGACTTTTTCCTACAGCCAATTACGTCAGGTTAAAAGAGCAGTGGCAAAAAAGGCTTGTCATAGCAGCAGACAAGTTTTTGAAGCTGCTGGTGCCTCCAGCGTCCCCCGAACAACAAGATGTAGAGTCCTTCAGAGGTTTGCAGCAGTACGTAAGCCATCCTGTCGACCTCCTCTATCCACTGCACACAAGCAGAAACGGCTCCAGTGGGCCAAACAATACATGAAGACTGACTTCAAAACTGTTTTGTTCACCGATGAGTGCCGGGCAACGCTCGATGATCCAGATGGATGGAGTGGAGGATGGCTGGTTGATGGACACCCCACGCAAACACAGCTACAGCGCCAACAAGGAGGAGGTGGAGTAATGTTTTGGGCTGGAATCATGGGGAGAGAGATTGTCGGCCCCTTTAGGATCCCTGAAGGGGTAAAGATGAACTCCATAATGTATGTGGAGTTTGTCCAACAGCAGTTCCTGCCATGGTTCAAGAAGAAGAACCGTGTATTCCGCAGCAAGATAATTTTCATGCATGATAATGCACCGTCTCATGCTGCACAAAACACATCTGCATCTCTGGCTGATATGGGCATAAAAGGGGACAAACTTATGGTGTGACCCCCATGCTCCTCTGACCACAACCCCATTCAGAAAATCTGGAGCATCATCAAAAGGAGTGTCTATGATGGCGGGAGGCAGTTCACATCTAAGCAACAGCTCTGGGAGGGTATTCTGTCCTCATTCAAAACAATTGAAGCAGAAACCATTCAAAACCTGACAAATTCAATGGACGAGAGAGTTGAGAAGCTCCTTTCGAACAAGGGGTCCTGTGTGTAAATGTAGCATCACCTAGAATCAAGTTTTGAGTTGAAAACTGTTTGATTTCAGTTTCTAATAACCTGCTAATGCTTATAATTTCAAAAATGACCATTTTTTTGTTCTTTATTAAAATGAAAAGGTTGATCGAAGAGTGTGGGGGATCTAAGAGTGTGGCAACCCAGTAGTCAGGATTACTTCGAATTCTAACAATCTGAGGGTCATGTTGCAGGTAGTGCAGCAAGAATGCACTCATGTGTCTTGAGCATCTAGGAGCCCCAAAATTATTTTCCGGGCTAGATGCAGCTAAAAATTATTATTAATTTGAAAGCTGGTGGAGCTTAGTATAGATGGCCTAATAGAATAAGTACTGCAAACTGCTACAAAGCCCAAATTATTTTCCAGCCAAGATACAGATAAACATGATTAGTAATTTAAATCTGGTGGAATTTAGTATAGATGGCCTAATAGAATCAGTACTGCACACTGCTACAAGGCCCAAATTATTTTCCAGCCAAGATACAGATAAACATGATTTGTGATTTTAAATCTGGTGGAGCTTAGTATAGATGGCCTAATAGAATCAGTAATGCGCACTGCTACAAGGCCCAAATTATTTTCCAGCCAAGATACAGATAAACATGATTAGTAATTTTAAAGTTTAAAAAGGTTGGTGAGGTGATTTTAACAAATCATCAAGCTTTTACTCTCCCCAGGATGACACAGGGGTAGAAAAGTCGTTTCGGATCCATGATTTGTTCATCTTTATGAACGTGAGTCTGTCTACATTATCAGTGGAGAGCCACGTGCGCTTATCTGTCAGCACACCACCAGCAGCGCTGAACACACGTTCAGACAGAACGCTGGCTGCGGGGCATGACAAGATCTTCAAGGCGTAAGTGGCGAGCTCCGGCCATTTATCCAGATTGGAAGTCCAAAAAGAGCAAGGGTCCAGTAACACAGTCATGGCTTCAATGTTTACTTGGAGATACTCCTGTACCATTGTCTCTAGGCGTTGACTATGTGTCAGACTTCTTGTCTCCTGTGGCCTTGCAAAGGATGGGCTAAAAAAGTGGTGAAATGATTCCGCAAAATTGATGTTACCAGCAGATACTGTG
The DNA here is from genome assembly GCF_046119375.1 of Phyllobates terribilis. NCBI lineage: Eukaryota > Metazoa > Chordata > Amphibia > Anura > Dendrobatidae > Phyllobates > Phyllobates terribilis. Next base: position 293,186,914 of record NW_027362761.1, read on the forward strand.
TTTCTGTTACGTTTTGAGAGCTGAACACTCGACGGTCCCATGGTTGGCAAGTTGGAACTGTGAGATTCACTACGTGCACCACTAGTGTTTTGGGGAAAAGCACATGTAAGATTCTGCAACAGTCTCTGCTGATACTCCTGCATGCGTGCATCTCTTTCTATGGCAGGAATAATTTCTGCAAATTTACTTTTGTACCGGGGATCTAACAGTGTGGCAACCCAGTAGTCAGGATTATTTCTAATTCTCACAATTCGAGGGTCATGTTGCAGGTAGTGCAGCAAGAAGGCACTCATGTGTCTTGCGCATCCAGGAGCACCAAGTTCCTGTTGTGTTGGTGGCGAGGTAACAATCATGCTTCCTTCCTCTGACCTCTCCCCCCAACATCGCACAACAGAAATGTGATCAAGGTCTCCCTCATCTGATGAGTCTTCCATCAGTTCGTCCTCCACCTCTTCCTGGGCTCCTGCACCTTCCTCACTAGTTTGGCTGCTACCATGCGCCCTGGTAAAACCATCTCCCCCACCCTCACATGCCTGCCGCCTTGGTGCTGCCGACCGTCTGGACCTTGCAGATGTTAGCCCTTCCGCATACAACTCCTCCTCCTCTACTTCCTCCACCTCCTCTTGTGCCACCACCTGACTCTGAATTCTGTTTAACATGTGCTCCAGCATGTAAATCACTGGAATAGTCATGCTGATAATGGCATCGTCAGCACTAAACATCTTCGTCGCCATTTCAAACTGTGCAGAAGGGTGCATAGGTCCCTGATCTGAGACCACTCCTCCAGCGTGATTTGCCCCACCTCTGGATCTCGCTGGCCCAGGCTATACGTCACAACGTATTGCACCAGGGCTTGTCGGTGCTGCCACAGTCGCTGCAACATGGGCAGAGTTGAATTCCACCGGGTAGGCACATCGCATTTTAGCCGGTGAAGTGGCAGGCCCAACGACTTCTGTAGAGATGTAAGTCGCTGAGCTGCGGGATGCGAACGGCGGAAGTGAGCACACAGCGACCGTGCCCTCTGCAGAAGGCCATATAGTCCGGGATAGTGGGCTAAAAATTGCTGGACAACCAGGTTCAACATGTGAGCCACACAAAGCACGTGTGTGACATTGCCCTGCCGAAGGGCCGCACCCAGGTTTTCAGCATTGCCGCACACGGCCTTCCCTGGTTTCAGGTCCAGTGGAGACAACCATTCATGAAACTGGTTCTCCAGAGCTGACCACAACTCCTCAGCTGTGTGACTCACATTTCCCAGTCATTTCAAAGTAAAAACCACCTGATGACGTTGAGCCCTGCTGCCAGCATAGTAAGGAGGTGTGCATGATCCCTTCTGTGCAGTTAGAAAGCTTGTGGCATGACCAGACAGGCTTTGGGTGCAGGTGGAGGACCGAGAGGAGGTTGAGGAGGCAGAAGCAGTGGAGGAACTTTGAGATAAAGAAGATAGACGCACAATTCATGGGGACGGCAAGATTTGGACAGCAGCCCCTTGTCCTGCTGTCACCATAGTTACCCAGTGCCCAGTCAGCGATATGTAACGCCCCTGTCCATGCCTTCTGGTCCAAGTGTCTGTGGTGAAATGCACCCTGTCACACACAGAGTTTCTCAAAGAAGCGGTGATGTTGTGTGTGACATGCTGGAGGAGCGCAGGCACACCTTTCTTTGAGAAGTAGTAACGACTGGGCATCTGGTACTGGGGCACTGCGACGGACATAAGGTCTCGAAAATCCTCTGTGTCCACCAGGCGGAAAGGAAGCATTTCTGTAGCCAAGAGCTTGTAGATGGTGAAATTCAACCTCTTAGCTTTCTCATGGCAAGGAGGAAATGGTCTTTTACTTGTCCACATCTGAGGGACCGAGGGCTGGCTGTTGTGCTTAGACGGGGTTGAGAAGGGTGTCCCCGGCAAACTGCCGGTCTGTGAGGAAGATGCAGGCGGACATGTTAGGTTGCCTTGATCCAAAGGTGGTGCTATCGATGTCGGACAGCGCTGAACACCAGCTGGTGTTTCCACCTCCAAAGAAAATGATGACCTGCCAATCACGCTGGCTGCTGCGGGTAAAGAGGTGGCAGGTCTGCTTCCCAAAACAGGTGTGACTGCTCTCCCCCCAATCACAGAGGATGAAGAGGCCGCGGATGCACAAGATGTGGTAGACGGTGGTTGGCCCGGCCGGCTAGGCCACATTGTAGCACAGTGAGCTTCCCACTGCAACTCATGCTTCATATCCATGTGCTGGTTCATGCATGAAGTACTCAAACTATGTATTTTTTGGCCTCTACTTAGCTTTTGCTGACAAATGTTACAGATAACACGAGTTGCGTCATCTTTATCGATCTGAAAAAATGCCCAGGCTATGCAAGGCTTAGCACCCATGTGACCTGAAGAGCCACCACGACTTGTGGTCAGAGGCAGAGTTGTGTTTGAGGATGCAGTTGTTGACGTGCTTCCAGTACTGCGTCTCTGTCCAGGAAGGCGCAACCTGACCTCGTCGTCACTAGCATCCTCCTCCACCTCCTCTGCTGACCTCATCTCTTGGCTGACTGTGGGTTGACAGTAAGTGGGATCTCCAACCTCGTCATCATCACCCTGTGTGTTATCACACCCGTCGTCCTCAGAGCCAACCTCTTCCTGCCCTGACAAAAAACTAAAGTTGTCGCTCCAATCAGGTATTTGAGTCTCATCATCGTCTTCCTCATTGTCTCCACCAACAGGAGTTACAGTTTGGGAATGAGGGTCTACATTATGGTCAGAACCTTCTGCGTCTGGTCCTGGATCCGACTCATAAAGATTCTGGGCATCAGTGCAGATCATTTCCTCGTCTGGATTCACAGAAGCACTGGAGCCGACCTCCGATTCCCAGGCTATAGTATGAGTAAACAGATCTGCAGACTCAACCTTCTGTTCTACCTCATACTCAGACGGGCAGCTGGAGATTTGGGAGCTGTGAGGAAGAAAGTGCGATTGGGGTGACACCTCTGAGGACTGGAGTATTTGTGATGTTGAAGTTGATGTGGAGGAGAACCCACTTAAAGGAGCACTTGATATCCGTTGAAGTAACTGCTGTTTTTGTGCCTCATCTGGAATTTGTAACGATTGGCGTGGCCGTAAGAAAGGGATCTTATCACATTGTCCGCTAAAAGAAGTAGATATTTTAGTTTGGCTGGAAGATGGTCTTTCTTCTGCAGATGTTACTGTTGCTTTAACACCTACCCCATGGACACAACCTTTTTTCCCCTTCCCAACACGCCTATTCCCTTTTCCACCAGCAGCAGGCCTTTTTCCACTCATTTTGGTGGTTAACTAATTCACAACTCTGGAGTTGTTTGCACAAAAAACAATGGATGGGAACCGAGCAGAGCTGAGTGGCCAAACTGTGGTATTAGCCCAAAAGTATTGGCTGGGTTAGATGCAGATAAAAATTGTTTTGAATTTGCAACCTGCTGGAGGTTAGTATAGATGGACTAACAGAACAAGTCCCACACACTGCTAGAAACCGATATAGTTTTTCAGAGCTAGATGCAGAAAAAAATTATATTGAATTTGCAACCTGCTGGAGGTTAGTATAGATGGACTAATAGAACAAGTCCCACACACTGCTACAAGCCGAAATAGTTTTTCAGAGCTAGATGCAGAAAAAAATTATATTGAATTTGCAACCTGATGGAGGTTAGTATAGATGGACTAATAGAACAAGTCCCACACACTGCTAGAAGCCGAAATAGTTTTTCAGAGCTAGATGCAGAAAAAAATTAGATTGAATTTGCAACCTGATGGAGGTTAGTATAGATGGACTAATAGAACAAGTCCCACACACTGCTACAAGCCGAAATATTTTTTCAGAGCTAGATGCAGAAAAAATTAGATTGAATTTGCAACCTGCTGGAGGTTAGTATAGATGGACTAATAGAACAAGTCCCACACACTGCTACAAGCCGAAATATTTTTTCAGAGCTAGATGCAGAAAAAAATTAGAATGAATTTGCAACCTGGTGGAGGTTAGTATAGATGGACTAATAGAACAAGTTCCACACACTGCTAGAAGCCGAAAAAAATTTTCAGAGCTAGATGCAGAAAAAAATTATATTGAATTTGCATCCTGATGGAGGTTAGTATAGATGGACTAATAGAACAAGTCCCACACACTGCTACAAGCCAAAATATTTTTTCAGAGCTAGATGCAGAAAAAAAATTAGATTGAATTTGCAACCTGGTGGAGGTTAGTATAGATGGACAAATAGAACAAGTCCCACACAGTGCTACAAGCCAAAATATTTTTTCAGAGCTGGATGCCAAAAAAAATTTGATTGAATTTGCAACCTGGTGGAGGTTAGTATAGATGGACTAATAGAACAAGTCCCACACACTGCTACAAGCCGAAGCCCAAATATTTTTTCAGGGCTAGATGCAGAAAAAAATTATATTGAATTTGCAACCTGATGGAGGTTAGTATAGATGGACTAATAGAACAAGTCCCACACACTGCTAAAAACCGAAATAGTTTTTCAGAGCTAGATGCAGAAAAAAATTATATTGAATTTGCAACCTGATGGAGGTTAGTATAGATGGACTAATAGAATGATGCTATGCCCAAAAGGTTTTACTTCACTAGGTGCAGTAAAAAAATTTGTATTCTATACACAGTTGGTGTAGCTTGCAACACAGATAGGCTTCTCCACTGACTAACACACACTGAAGAGGACAAAAAGGATTAGCTTTGCTAGACTTAGCCAAAAACTGTGAAAAAAAAACTTGCACAGCACTGGCACAGGACTACAATTACAATTAGTCTTTACTCCCAACTTATCTATTTAAGAGCACAGACCTGCATGATAAAAGTCGTAGGAAATGATGTAACCTAGTCCTTAAAAGGACTGCAATTACAATTAGTCTTTACTCCCAACCTATCTATTTAAGAGCACAGACCTGCCTGATAAAAGTCGTAGGAAATGATGTAACCTAGTCCTTAAAAGGACTGCAATTACAACTATTCCCTACTCCCAAGTTATCTTTAGATTTGTGCGAAAATTGGCTTGAAATTAACAAAGTATAGCGCACACAGCAACAGCGGTGCCGTCTAACACGCAGCTGCAGCAGTGAGAAAATGGTGGCGACGGGGAAAATGGCTGGGTCTTATAGGGCAAGGACATGTGACATACACTGCCAATGACACATGCCCTTGCTTGTGTGAAAAAAAGCAGTTCGCTCCATGTGTGCGCTGCTGATAGGCTGACAGATTGCACCTCCCCACTGTAAATGCGGGAAAGAGAAAAAAAAATGGAGATCTTCATTATTTCTGCAGAGATGCATCCCCTGCCCCTCCCCCCGCCCCGCTGTACACTTAAACTGCGTATTAACAGCTCGAATTTGAGATTGGCCAACAGTTCGAGTCAAACACCACTCATCTCTAAGTCTCCTGTGGCAGTTGGGTTATATTTTGTCAAAAAGAAGGATGGGGGTCTTAGGCCATGTCTGGATTTTCGGGAGATTAATAAGATCACTGTTCGCAATCCTTACCCCTTACCACTTATTCCGGATTTGTTTAACCAATTGACCAGAGCTGAATGGTTTTCTAAGATTGACCTGCGCAGGGCATATAATTTGCTGCAGGTGAAGGACGGAGATGAATGGAAGACAGCTTTAAACACCCCTTGGAAGTTCCTAGTTCGCCATGGATGCACCTTGCCATGGATTTTATCACCAATCTGCCTTTATTGGAGGGTTTTTCTGTCATCTGGGTTGTTGTGGACGGGTTTAGTAAAATGTGTCATCTGGTTCAGTTCAACAAGTTACCTTGCGCCAAGACTCTTGCTAAGGCTTTTGTGAAGGAGATTGTCAGGCTCCATGGTGTTCCCACGGACATTGTTTCCGATAGAGGACCACAGTTTGTAGCTCGCTTTTGGCGTGCTTCTTGTGACAGATTGAAAATTCATTTGTCATTCTCGTCGGGCTATCATCCAGAGTCCAATGGACAGACTGAAAGGAAGATCCAGGATGTTGAGCAGTTTTCGAGATGTTTTGAGGCAGACAATCAGGAAATATGGTCTGAATTTCTACCACTTGCGGAGTTTGCCCTTAATAATCATACGTCCTCCTCAGCTGGTTGTTCTCCTTTTTTTTGTTGTACTGGCAGGTATCTATCTTTTTGTCCATTTTCCAAAGTTGGGGCTGCTGTACCGGAGGAGGACAATTTTTCTGGTGATTTGGAAAGGGTTTGGTCCAGTGTATGCCTGAAACTTAAATAGGCTAACAGGAGATCAAAAAGGTATTTTGACAAAAAAAGAAACGAGTCCTTGTTTGCTGTTGGGGATATGGTCTGGTTGTCCTCTAGGAACCTTCGTTTGAAAATTCCTTCTAAAAAACTGGGGCCTAAATTTGTGGGTCCTTTCAACGTGGTTCAGATTGTCAACTCGGCAGCTGTGAGGTTGGGCATTCCCTCGTCCTGGAGGATTAATTCTGTGTTTCATGTGTCGTTACTTAAGAAGGCGCACACTCCTGATAAGCAGACGAAGCCTACTGTTCCTCCTATTGATGAGAACGGTGAATTTGAGATTTCTCGCATTTTGGATTCCAGGTGGCATAGAGGAAGATTACAGTATCTTGTGTCCTGGAGAGGTTTCGGCCCCGAGGATAATTCCTGGGTGAAGGCCGAGGACGTCTCGGCCTCAAGGCTAATTAAGGCTTTTCATAGGAGATTTCCTGGTAAGGCTTGGCCTAGAGGATCCTGAGGATCCTCGTAAAAGGGGAGGTACTGTTAGAAGCAATGTTTTACCATCAGCCATCTTGGTGTGGTTTGCTGCTTCTAGTCTTTTCCTCTGGTGCTGGGTTTCTTGGTCACCTGATCTCTGCACTCTTTTTTTCCCAGCACCTGGCCCTCATTACCTGCTGGACATCAGTGTTGTAATGCTCGTGCTCTGGCTAAGTAGCCTGGTTTAGTTCTACTTGCTTTTGACTATAGTTATCCTGGGACTTCTAGTTCCACCAGTTTAGTTTTCTTTTATTTTCGTTTCTGCAACTAGCTTTTCTGTTAGGAGGTCTACTGCTTTTGCTCCCAGTCCTTAGATCTTTTAGGGACCACTTTCCCCGTCCTACAGGTCTTCGTTTGAGTTCAGTGCAGGAGTTTCGGTGAGGCTATTCACAAGGAATAGGGCACCCACCCCAGCGTAGGGTTAAGCTTAGTATCAGTGCAGGGACAGCTTTTCCCTCCTATTCCTTAGTTCTAAGTTGCAGAACATAACACAAAGCACCCGAGTAAGTGGGCCGAACCCCAGGGTCCAGCAACAGTGTCTGCGGGTGACACCACTGCTTCTTCCTCTGTTGTGCCTGCACGCCAATCCCCTATCCATGGTGCATGCCAAGATGCCTCCCTGCACCTGTCATTGCACACTCTCAATTAGCACCATCAGCAAGCATGTCGATGTTCTTGTCCCAGCGCAGCGTTCAGTTGTCCATACCCCAATTCTTGGAACGCAAGCACAAATATGCAGCTAACGCCCCACAGGCCACACTACTAAATTCACACATTTCGCGAAGGCTTGCGCTCGAAATGTTGCCTATTAGGCTCGTGTAGACGGAAGCTTTCTGCAATCTGATGGCGGTGGCCATCCCTCGGTACTCAGTTCCCAGCCACCACTGTTTCTCCCGATGTGCGGTCTCCGCATTACACGAGCACGTGTCCCACAATATTAGACGTGCCCTCAACAACGCAGATACCGGGAAAGTCCACTAAACCACGGACACGTGGACAAGCGCTTGTGGACAGGGATGGTACATCTCACTGATGGCACACTGGGTTAATATAGTGGAAGCCGGGACCCAGTCGGACCTTGGGATGAAATAAGCCCTCCCGACGCCAATGATTGTGGGCCCTGGGTCAATCAGTGTTGCCCTCACATTCTACAGCTCCTGCACTTCCTCCTCCTCCTTCGCTTCAGCATCCATCTCTGAAATGACCACATCAGTCGCGAGCTGGAAGCTCTGCAGCACTGCCGCGGCCAAGCAGCAAAAGGCTGTGCTGAAGTTAATATGCTTAGGTGACAAACCACAAAACGCTAAAGAATTGTGCACAGCTCTGAAAGAGCAGGCAGATCTGTGGCTGACACAGCTGACCTTACAGCCATGCATGGTCGTGTGTGACAGTGGCCGGAATCTGGTGACAGCTCTGAGGCGAGGCGAGCTCACACACGTACCATGCCTGGCCCATCTGCTTAACCTCATGGTTCAGCGATTTCTCAAAACCTACCTGGATCTGCCAGATCTGCTTGTCAAAGAACACGCCTGTGTGCCCATTTTAGAAAGTCATCTAGAGCTTTCTGCCACTCTGGCCGTGCTTCAGCAGCATTTGCAGCTTCCAGCTCACTGACTGATTTGCGATGTCCCCACACTATGGAACTCTACATTGCAGATGTTGGGAAGGATTTGTGAGCAGAAGAGGGCAGTTGTTGATTACCAGCATAAACAAGGCCATCAGTATTCAGGTCAGACTCCACACATAAAACCTCAGGAGTGGACATGGATGTCAGACACCTGCACCATCCTCAAAAACTTTGAGTAATCCACAAAGATAGTGAGCTGCGATGACGCCATAATTAGCATCACCATCCCGCTTCTCTGTCTTCTGAAACGCTCTCTGCTCACAATTAAAGAGGATGCATTGCAGGCGGAGCATGATGAGATGGAGCAAGGAACCATACAGGGTAATTACACACAGCCCAGCCTCATTTCATCCCAATGTGGATTGGGTTACAATGAGAAAGAGGAGGAGGAGAAGGAGGAAGAACAGGAGCTAGTTTCCTGCACTATAGACGGTACTACCTGCACAACTGTCATACCGTCTGTTCAGCATGGATGGCCTGAGGACAGGGAGGAGGAGGATGAGGAGGAGAGCATGGTCAGTCATTCTCTTGGTGAGGACATGGAAGTCTTGCCTCTTTGCAGTCTGGCACGCACGGCTGTGTTTATGTTACGCTGCCTTTCCCGTGACCCTCGTGTTGTCCAAATTTTGGGTGACAGTCATTATTGGTTCGTGAAACTTTTAAACCCACGCTACAAGGAGAACTTTCTGTCTCTTATTCCCATGCAGAACAGGCCTGATAAAATGAGGCAGTATGATAAGGCCCTTGTCGCGGAATTATTAAAAAAATTCCCATCTGAAAACGCTAGTGGCATAGGTCACAGTTCGTTGGACAAACAAGGAGTACAGACGAGAGAGACACAAATGCAAACCAGCAAAGGCAAAGGAACACTGTCAAAGTTTTGGGACCGTTTTCTCCAACCCTCCCATCGTCCAACCCTGATGCGTGGGGTACTCTCCCAAAGAGGGAAAAGTTGCAGAAGATGCTAATGGACTATCTTGTCAACCATACCAATGTCCTCAGTGATTCCTCTGTGCTTTATAATTATCCAAGCTGGACACGTGGCATGAACTGGCTCTCTGTGCCTTGGAGGTCCTGGCCTGCCCTGCCACTAGTGTTTAGCCAAAGCGTGTTTTTATTGCCGCTGGTGGAATTATAACTGATAGGCGTATCCGCCTGTCAACTGAAAATGCTGACAGGCTGATGCTTATAAAAATGAACAAGGGCTGGATTGGCCATACTTCTCCACACCACCGAATGATAGCAGCGTAGCATAAACTCAAATACAGTGTTTTTTTTGGGAGGTCTAACTCTATTCCCATGCAACTCTGTCTTCACACCCAGACATGGGTATGTGCTTCCTGATTTTGTCTATTTACTCTTGTCCTCCTCCTTCTCCGCAACCTCATCCTCCACCACCATATGACCACCATATGTACCATATCAACATATCTACGTCTCTTGCAAGGGGCATTGGAGTTCCTCCAAATTTTTGGCAGCCATTGCTTCACTGTATAGGCAAACAGTATGGGAGACCCACTTCCTAATAATGGGAACATTGTTTTCAGGAGGCCCTCCGACCTCTACGTCTCTTGCAAGGGGCATTAGAGTTCCTCCAAATTTTTGGCAGGCATTGCTTCACTGCATAGGCAAACAGTATGGGAGACCCACTTCCTAATAATGGGAACATTGTTTTCAGAAGGCCCTCCAACCTCTACGTCTCTTGCAATGGGCATTGGTGTTCCTCCAAATTTTTGGCAGCCATTGCATTCACTGCATAGGCAAACAGTATGGGAGACACACTTCCTAATAGTGGGAGCATTTTTTCCAGGAGGCACTCCAACCTCTACGTCTCTTGCAAGGGGCATTGAAATTCCTCCAAATTTTTGGCAGCCGTTGCTTCACTGCATAAGCAAACAGTATGGGAGACACACTTCCTAATAATGGGAGCATTTTTTGCAGGAGGCCCTCCGACTTCTACGTCTCTTGCAAGGGGCATTAGAGTGCCTCCAAATTTTTGACAGCCATTGCAGTCACTGCATAGGCAAACAGTATGGGAGACCCGCTCCTTTCTAATGGAAACATGTCATTACTGTGGCCCTGCTCTATGTGTCTTTAAACTGTTAGTTGTTTTTTTCCTAAGTTTTGGCAGCTGTTGGAGTCACTGCATACCCTATAACTGTATAGCAGACTGCTCCTTTCTAATGGAAACATATCGTTACTGTGGGCCTGCTCTATGTGTCTTTAAATTGTTAGTGGGGTTTTTCCTAAATTTTTTAGCAGCTGGACTCACTGCATACCCTATAACTGTATTGCAGACCCGCTCCTTTCTAATGGAAACATGTCATTACTGTGGCCCAGCTCTATGTGTCTTTAAATTGTTAGTGGGGTTTTTCCTAAATTTTTGCAGCCATTGGACTCACTTCATACTCTATAACTGTATAGCAGAGCCTCTCCTTTCTAATGGGAACATGTCGTTACTGTGGCCTTGTTCTATGTGTCTTTAAATTGTTAGTGGGGTTTTTCCTAAATTTTGGCAACCATTGGACTCACTGCATACCCTATAACTGTTTAGCAGACCCGCTCCTTTCTAATGGAAACATATCATTACTGTGGCACTGCTCTATGTGTCTTTAAATTGTTAGTGTTGTTTTTCCCAAATTTTGGCAGCCCTTGCAGTCACAGCATGGGCATTATCACTATTGGAGACCCGCTCCTTCATAAAGGGAACATTTTTTTTACTGAGACCCTCCTCTATATCTCTTCAAAGGGGTATTGGGTTGCATCCCAATTTTTGGCAGCCCTTGCAGTCACTGCATACGCAATAACAGTATAGGAGACCCACTCATTAATAATGGGAACAACAAAGCATAGCCGGCTGATGGCTCTCTAACAATAGCGAGGGCCGACTACTGGCCCTTTAAAAATAGTAAGGGCCATCTGATGACCCTATAAAATAGGCTTTGTGACTTTCAGAGTCCCTCCATTATTAATTAAACAGGATGTGTCTGATGATGTGTCACACACCACATGGCCAGATAAGGTTGTAAAATGTTAAAATGACATTTCCCGGTAAATGCATTTGTCTTAAAAAATAACGTAAAAAAAAAAATAATAAAAAAAATAAAAACACAGTAGGATATTTGTTTAGTATAAAAACCAGACTCGCCAATGTAACCTCAATGTAATCTCATTGTTCAGCTCCTGCACCTCCTCCTCCAGTTCGGCCTCCATCTCCGAAATGACCACATCAGTCACAAGCTGGAAGCACTGCAGCACTGCTTGGCAAAACGGCAACAGGCTGTGCTGAAGATAACATGTTTAATGCTTAGGTGGCAAACCGCCCACCGCTGCAGAGTTGATGAAAGCTGTAACACAGCAGCCTGATCTGTGGCTTTCACCGCTGAACATACATCCAGGCATGGTCTTGTGTGACAACGGGCAGAACCTGGCACGGAGAAATGACAGCAGGAATAGATACGGTTTCCCTCTATGCCAGTCCTTTCACCGAGCTAAAGAATATGGCTGTGGTGAAATACAACTCCCACTGAGAAGCAGTTTCAAACTGAAAATCACTGGGCCCACCAGAGGAGTTGATTCTAAGGGCTCACCTTTCTTCCCCTCTTTAGAGCCCCATAGCTGCTGCAAAGTTTGCGCTTTCATGAAGTCTCTTGATGGAGAAGCCAGGGCCCATCCGAGGATTCTCTGGTGGGACCGTTCAAACCTGCCAAGCAGCAGTTCTGGCTAAGAAAATTGTGTGGGAAGGTTCCTGGACACTCTATGGCTGCTTTTTTTAATGTGGAATGGACATGCTTAATTGCATGTTATTTCTGAAATCGCATTGCAGATCAGGCCATTGCCCTGCTCTATAGTCATGAAATTAAAGGGCAAAGAAAGATGTTAGTGTGTTGAAGCACCACCGACAAGTGCGAGCTGGTGTTGGACGGGCGGCCATTGCTTATGAGCCAAGCAACATTAGAGGACTTCCTGGGAGAAATGACAGCTGGAGTAGATACGGTTTCCCAAGTCAGTCCTTTCACCAACCTAAAAAATATGGCTGTGGTGAAATACAACTCTCACAAAAAGCTGTGGACTGGCTCCGTACCATCCCTGGCCACATTCACCTGTCCACGTGTTTGTGGTTAGGCGGTCCTTCCCAGTAAGTGCACTGGGGAGGGCACGAGTAATGTTGTAGGACCTGTGCTTGTGGAAGGCGAAGATGACACTGGGATAAATAGTGGCAGCTGGGGACCGAGTATAGACACCTGGCCGCCGCCACCATAAGGTTGTGGACAGCTTCTGCCTCCACGAGCCTAAAAGGCCACATTTCAAGTGCTAGCAGCTGTCAAAAATGTGGCAGTATAGTATTGCAGCCTATGGGTGGGTGGGTGCCTAGCTGCATGTTTGCACTTGCATTCCAAGGAATGGGGTAGGGACAACTGATAGCTGCACTGGGACAAAGCCGTGGACGGTGATAGTTGCAAGTCTGCAATGACAGGTGCATGGCGGAAGGTATCTTCGCATGTGCCAAGGATCACTTATGATGGGCACACCATTAGGCAGAGATGCTTCCAGGAGTCTTCCCCATGCAGTTCCCATGTCTTTTCAGCACTGTATGCATGTGTCTGATGATGTGTCACACACCACATGACCAGATAAGGTTGTAAAATGTTAAAATGACATTTCCCAGTGTATGCATTTGTCTTGGTTGAAAGCAATGCAAAAGTGCAAAAACGCATCAAAAACGCTACGTGTGAACAAATTTTTGTCAGCCCTTAAAGTCACTGCATACGCAATACCAGTATAGGAGACCCGTTCCTTTATAATGGGAACATTTTGTTAACTGAGGCCCTCCTCTGTGTGTCTTCAAATTGGTATTGGAGTTTTTCCAAAATTTGGGCAGCCCTTTGAGTCACTGCATACGCAATAACAGTATAGGAGACCCATTTCTTAATAATGGGAAATCATTTTTGAATCAGGCCCTCTATGTCTCTTCAAAGGGGTATTGGAATGCGTCCAAATTTTTAGCAGCCCTGCCACTCACTGCATACACAATACCAGTATAGGAGACCCGCTCCTTTATAATGGGAAAATTTTGTTAACTGAGGCCCTTCTCTATGTGTCTTCAAATTGGTATTGGAGTTTTTCCAAAATTTAAGCAGCCCTTTGAGTCACTGCATACGCAATAACAGTATAGGAGACCCGCTCCTTAATAATGGGAACAACAAAGCATAGCCAGCTGATGGCCCTCTAACAATAGTGAGAGCCGACTGCTTGCCTTTTAAGAATAGTAAGGGCTTCCTGATGGCCTTATAAAAATGGGCTTTGTGACTTTCAGAGTCCCTCCTTTATAAATAAAACAGGATGCGTGATTATGTCTCACACACCACATGGCCAAATAAGGTAGTAAAATGTTAAAATGATATTTACTGGTAAATGTATTTTTCACCATTGCAAGAAATGCAAAAGTGCAAAAACGTATCAAAAACGCTACGTGTGAACATAGCCCAAGGTGTGGAGGAGCATTTTTGTTTTTGGTTATTTATTTTGCCTTATATACAAGTCATTACCCTGGAAAGGATGTTCCATAACATATTTCCCAGAAAAATCCATTTTGATTTTGTTTTTGCATGTTTTATTGTGAGTCAGTAAAAGTGATTTAATACCTCTGACAACATTGTTCACAGCATTGACCTGGGGGTCAGAAATGCTTCCAGGGGTCTTCCCCATGCTGTTCCCATGTCATTTGAGCACTGTTCCCATCGATTTGGGCAATTTTTAGGCCATCTGCAGACCGCCGGGTGGAGCCGCCTGAAAAATGCTCGAGTTTCCCATAGACTTACATTGGGCTCGTTACTCGGGTCGAGCACTCGAGCATTCCAGTTTGCTTGACTCGAACAATGAGTACCTGAGCATTTTAGTGCTCACTCATCACTAATTGTTACCCTTTTGTTTGTCACTGTATGTGTCCATGTTCAGTCCGTGAAAGCACGGACAGTGCAGATACGTAAAATACAGGTGTGTGAATGAACTTTTAGTATTTGCCCTCCTGTAGCTATAGTTGCATTGGTACAATATGAATGGGAAAATCCGTGGTCACTAGGGTGTTACAGTTAAAGGGATTACAATAAATTTTAATACTTCTTACAGTTTCCTAACAAGAGTGCTAAAACTTGCTATACGTAACTCTTTCAATGACTTAAATTTATTGCCTATAAGAAGAGAATTTTCTAGAAGTTAATTATAGCAATGTCTGAAATAAAATGCTGCTCTGATCTTTTTATATTAATATCCCTGTATAGATATGTGAAATATTTAAAAATATAAAAAGTATTTTTATGAGAAGGATTTGCACGAGTATTTTAAGCTACTTAGGAAAGTTGGTTGTTTGCCAGCTTTACAAACATGCATTATAGAAAGGGAAAGTCACTTTGCACAGTGTTAATAATAGAAACTCAGTATCTTGAGCCGTAACCTGAAATATATACTTGTGTGTAGTACATAAAACAATATTTCTCACATATCACAGAGATCTTATCATATCTCAGAGATCTTCAATCTCTATCCCTGATGGGGCATAAAATATCCTGTATGTCATCTGCTTCGCCAACAGTCAGTATTCCTCTTGTATGACTAAATGCCAGGCAGATGCAATGAAATACACAGTGGTACTACTAAAGTATTATTCTAATTATTGATTTTTTTATATTGTGGCAACATATCTAAGAAAACAATAAATGTTGAGGTTCAAATTTATCAAGACTGGCATTTGATGCAGCATTTCCTGAAGAATGATGTGCCAAATTCATTGAGTACTTCTTAATGAATATGGTGTACTTTCAGCAACCATGGATCATCATAAGAAATGTCAATGTACTTTTGTGGCATAAATTATAATGAGATTGTTCACCTTGCTTGGCTACTACTCCTCTTCTCTATGCTCTGCACACAGTTGGCTGAGCTGGCTGATGTTAGAATAAAGATGACAAAATTGCAAAATACAGCTATGAGTTGTGCAAATATTTTGCACGGTGTCAAATAGTTTTCTGCCAGAGTTCTGGTTCAAGCTGTTTGATGAATCTGGATTTAAGTGCACACAAATATCTGTCACTAAAGACAATTTATGCCAAAAGCTTCTATCAGCAATCAGAAAAGAGTAGTCACTCTTCACTTATAGAGTAATGTGATAAGAAAAACGTGGGTTGTGGTACAGAAGGAAGAAGAGCTTGATTAGGACAATGGACCAGCTAATTTAAGGATCCTTTCGTAGTAACAATCATTTGGTCTGCTCTTTGTAAAGATCACTTAAGTGTGAGGTGGTTGAATGCTCCGGCAATGTATGCATGTATAAATGTGTTAAGGAAATACCTTGAGAAAGCACTGATTGCGTGAAACAGCCGTAAGCTATCTGCTCTGTATTTCTTTACACCTGTTTTTGCACGTACATGGAATAAAGTGTCCTTTACAGTTTTAAAGATTCAGTAGATGAGTTCCATATTTGTGTATTCTTTACGTGGAAGATTCTGCTCATCTACTAAGCTTTGATACTGAGCTCCAACAGTCGAATATACAATGTATAGCCTGCTGCTGGGGTTGACCATACTCTGGCTAACACCTTCAGAAAGTATTGCCGACTGCACCTCTGATTGCTCCACATTTTAATGCCCACCACTGTGCCCCTTACATAGTAAAATACCCCCTTTGTGCCATCTAGATGGTAACATCTGTGCATTCCATAGAAAGTGATAGTGTTCACAACTGCCTATATACAGCTCCTTATACACAGTATGAAGTCCACACAGCCCCTATATTTAGTATAATGGCCTTACAGCTCTCTGTGTACAGCATAATGTCTCCATAGTTTCATATACACAGTATGCGGCCACAAGAGCCCACTATATACAGTATGATGTCCCCCACACTCACTATATGCAGTATGATAGCTACCTATATACAATATAATGGCACCCAAAGCCCTCTATATACAGAATGCAGGTCCCACAGCCTCCTATAAACATCATAATGGACCATACAGCTCCCTATATATACACCGCGTGCAGAATTATTAGGCAAATGAGTATTTTGATCACATGATACTTTGTATACATGTTGTCCTACTCCAAGCTGCATAGGCTTGAGAGCCAACTACCAATTAAGTAAATCTGGTGATGTGCATCTCTGTAATGAGGAGGGGTGTTGTCTAATGACATTAACACCCTATATAAGGTGTGCTTAATTATTAGGCAACTTCCTTTCCTTTGGCAAAATGGGTCAGAAGAGAGATTTGACGGGCTCTGAAACGTCCAAAATTGTGAGATGTCTTGCAGAGGGATGCAGCAGTCTTGAAATTTCCAAACTTGTGAAGCGTGATCACCGAACAATCAAGCGTTTCATGGCAAATAGCCAACAGGGTCGCAAGAAGCGTGTTGGCCAAAAAAGGCGCAAAATAACTGCCCATGAATTGAGGAAAATCAAGAGTGAAGCTGCCAAGATGCCATTCGTCACTAGTTTTGCCATATTTAAGAGCTACAATGTTACTGGAGTATCAAAAAGCACAAAGTGTGCGATACTCAGGGACATGGCCAAGGTAAGGAAGGCTGAAAAACTACCACCTTTAAACAAGAAACATAAGATAAAACATCAAGAATGGGCCAAGAAATATCTTAAGACTGATTTTTCAAAGGTTTTATGGACTGATGAAATGAGAGTGACTCTTGATGGGCCAGATGCATGGGCCAGAGGCTGGATCAATAAAGGGCAGAGAGCTCCACTCCGACTCAGACGCCAGCAAGGTTGAGGTGGGGTACTGGTATGGGCTGGTATCATCAAAGATGAACTTGTGGGACCTTTTCGGGTTGAGGATGGAGTGAAGCTCAACTCCCAGACCTACTGCCAGTTTCTGAAAGACAACTTCTTCAAGCAGTGGTACAGGAAGAAGTCGGCATTGTTCAAGAAAAACATGATTTTCATGCAGGACAATGCTCCATCACATGCATCCAACTACTCCACAGCGTGGCTGGCCAGAAAAGGTCTAAAAGAAGAAAAAATAATGACATGGCCCCCTTGTTCACCTGATCTGAACCCCATAGAGAACCTGTGGTCCATCATAAAATGTGAGATCTACAGGGAGGGAAAACAGTACACCTCTCGGAACGGTGTCTGGAAGGCTGTGGTGGCTGCAGCGCGCAATGTTGATCAAAAACAGATCAAGCAACTGACAGAATCTATGGATGGAAGGCTGTTGAGTGTCATCATAAAGAAAGGTGGCTATACTGATGACTAATTTTTTTTGTTTTTGTTTTTGCATGTCAGAAATGTTTATTTCTAAATTTTGTGCACTGATATTGGTTTACCTGGTGAAAATAAACAAGTGAGATGGGATTATATTTGGTTTTTATTAAGTTGCTTAATAATTCTGCACAGTAATAGTTACCTGCACAAACAGATATCCTCCTAAAATAGCCAAATCTAAAAAAAATCCCACTTCAACTTCCAAAAATATTAAGCTTGGATATTTGATTCTTTTTGGTTGATTGAGAACATAGTTGTTTATCAATAATAAAAATAATCCTCTAAAATACAACTTGCCTAATAATTCTGCACACAGTGTAGTATGGGGATCCCACAGCTCCTTATATAAAATTTGAGTACACCACAGCTCTCTATATACAGTATTATTGCCCCCACAGCCTTCATATACAGAATATTGTCTCTACAGCTCCCTATATACAGTTTGGGACCCCCTGCAGCCCACGATTTTCATTTGAAATCTGTTGCTGTGAACCTACAACATGCGGTCAATGGAGCTCTCAATAGAAGTGAAACAGACCATCATTGGGCTGAAAAAGAAGAAATCCATCAGCTAGATAGCAAAAATGATGGGAGCGACCAAATATACAGTTTGGTACATTCTGCAAAAAATCTAGTGCACTAGAGATTTTGGGAAATTAAAAAGGCCTGGACATCCACAGAAGAAAAAAAGTTGTGGATGATCGCAGAATCCCTTCCATGGTGAAGAAAAACCAGTTCACAACATCCACCCAAGTGAAGAACACTCTCCAGGAAGTAGATGTTTCAGTATCTAAGTCAACAGAAGAGAAGAATTCATAAGAGCAAATACAGAGTGTTCACCACAAGTTGCAAACCATTAATCAGTCTTTAAAAAAAGAAAGACCAGAATAGACTTTGCAGAAAAAATCTAAAGAAGCCAGCCCAGTTCTGGAAAAGCATTCTCTGGACAGATAAAACTGAGATCAACCTGTACCAGAATGATGGGAAGAAGAAAGTATGGAGAAGGCTTGAAACAGCTCATGATTCAAAGCTCTTCAAATCCTCTGTGAAACCAGATCTCAACCCCATCGAGCATGCATTTCACAACCTTAAGAAAAAACTTAAGGCAGAAAGTCTCACAAACAAACAACAACTGGAGTCAGCTGCATTAAAGGCCAGGAAAAGCATCATAAAAGAGGAAACACAGTGTTTGGTGACGTCCTTGGCTTCCAGACTTCAAGAAGTCATTGCCTGCAAAATATTCTCTACAAAGCATTAAAAGGGAAAATGTTTATTTATGGTAAGATTAATTTGTCCTATAACTTTTGAGCCCCTGAAATGAGGAAGCTTTGTGGAAAAATGGTTGCAATTCCTAAATATTTCACTGGATATTTTTTTTCAACCCCTTTAATTAAATCTGAAAGTCTACAATTCAATTGCATCTTAGTTTTTTAATTTTAAATAAAAAATAGTGGCATGCAGAGCCCAAATTACAAATATTCGGTCACTGTCCAAATATTTCTAGACCTAACTGTGTGTATTAAGATAAAATAGAAAATAGGTTTGTAATGCCATATGAAGAAGCCCTATTTACAAGGACAATGGAGCCACAGGGATTATAAGGGTTCTAAGCTCTTTTCGATGAGATACTTATTATGAAGCCCCTTTCTAGCAGTTGATTGGTGGAGTAAAAATTTAGGCCCGATTTATCAAAGTTTTTTTGCTAGTTTTCCATCATAAAACAACTTACTTTTGCCATTTTTTCGACAACTCTGCTAAAGTAAAACTTGCTGCCTGCCCAGAAAGTTCATCAAAATTCACACCACTTTAGTCCCTGACTGGACTAATATTTCTGACAGAGGCACTCAGCATCCGCGTCTTTATCAATTAGGCGCATCTTACTCTAGCTGTACCTTCATAAAGAATATTGTGTAAAATCACCAGTCTGAATGAATTGTGCTATAGTCTGTGTGAAATCCACCAGTAATCAAGAGCCATGGCAATTATTAATAAAGCTGATTAATGCAACCCACACATACCTTAAATAGCCATTAACAAAATTTTCCAAGACCTTTGATTAGAAATAAAAGTAAGATTGCAAAAGACACACGTTCTGAATTTTCAAAAATGTATTTTACTTTGTAAGCAAATATGTAATTTTTACATTTTTTGAACATCAAGAATTTCCAATAAATCAGGTAGAACATTTTATCTCATAGCGCTTTCTAATGCTTCTAAATGACAAAGAATGTATGATTCATTTAGAAGATAGAACAGACCTTTTGAAAAATAGATTTTGTAAAATAGCATATTTTATTTAAGTATTGAAATAAATATGCACTGTTATTGCAAAGATAATTCTTAACTCATATTACTGCTCCATACAACATTATTCTGTGCTTCATGATTATGTACAAGTTAATGTCTACATCAAGACCATAAAAAGTTTGCTATGACATTAAATAGAAGTTTGGATAAGTTTATATTCAATAAAGCAGTGCTAAGAACATTGCTGCCATTATTGCTTATAGGAGGCTTTATTGTGACACTGGTAATGGGGTCACTTATGGGGCGGGGGACAGTCTTCTGGAACTGAGCTATGTTGTTTCCGTAGACTCTATTGAAGTGAATACAAGTTACAGAGAAGGTGTAGCGCAAGCTCCTCAGCGGTTTACATAACCCCACTTGTTATTGGCGCATTGAGACATATGTTACTGTCTTAACCATAAATGAATGAGATGATAATACCCTTTATGCTGTCAACATAAGGAAGTGACCTTTTTGTCTAGAGTCTAGGACATAATTATATAGAAAAAAAATCTCATCCTAACGCCCCCTAAGAAGTATTCATAGAAGTAGGCAAATACTGTATTTATCTAGGACATGTATCAATCTAGCACAATGAATTTGTATAAACTGCAATGAAAAAAAATTGGTGCTAACAAAGTTAGTAATTGCAATCTACCAGTTCCATGTAAATCTCTGAAATACGTGATTCAGACGGAACCCCCGAAAGAAGATTCCCTATAATGCTGCAGATGGAGACACTTTGGACGTCATCTGGCCTATGATCCGGTGGTGTCCATCTTTTTAGATGACTTTTTAGTAGTGCTGAAAAGCATGGTCAGCCACAGTTTTGTGCACCTCTGAAAAGCCGGACACCGCTAAACAGAGACCAAACAGAGTCAGGACTAACTTCGTCTGCCTCATTAATGAATGTATCCATTGAAGATTTCATCTGAAGCTCATGTTTCAGATATTTAGATGGAAACCCTAATGTAAACGTGCAGCTTGGACCACAGGATAAATGTGAACTGATCCAAAATGTTTTGTACCCAAAATGCCACCAGCAAAAGCTTCAACTCAACCAACAATAAAAGTCCCCAATCGGGTCTGTCACCTGTTAACAGAAATATAAGTGGTGTCCAAGTTATTGGTAGCGCAAAGGTTCTGCAAAATCAGTACGGCTCTCATCAAAAGAAATCCAGCAAACTCTGCTCTTCCAAATCCAAATGCCCCCTCCCTTCTGATCAGCACAATGTGCCTTAACCAAAGTTAGTGTCCACATATTTGACATTAACGTAATGAGGAGAGCCAATTTAATTTACTGGTACATGGCTCCAGAAGCACGAGCTAGGCACAATGTATTTGCAATTTTCACTCTGCAACTTCCACTGCGTGTTTGTTTCTGGAAAAATCGTCACTACACCCATAGATTTTCATTTTCTCCTATTTCCCCTTTTGAAAATTAAAATCTTGAGGTGAAAACAACATTTTAGAGGTAAAAGGGTAATTGCTTTTTCTTCAGCGCCCAATAGTGTAAAATTTTGTGACGTATCTGTGGTGTCAGTATACTCACTGCAAGCCAAGATAAATTAATTGAAGGGTGTAGTTTGTAAAATGAGGTCACTTATGGGGGTTTCTGCTGTTCTGGCTCCTAGCGGGCTCTGCCAATATGACATGACATGCGCAAATCATTTCACAAAAATCTGAATATGGTGCTCCTTCCCATCTTAGCTCTGCATTGTGCCTGAAAAGTAGTTTTCGACCATATACAGGATATTGGCGAACTCAGGAGAAATTACGTAACAAATTATGTGGTTCATTTCCTCCTAATGGAGCTTTTGAAAACCAAAACTTGGGGCTAAAACAACATTGTAATGGAAAAAAAATGTTCATTTCCCCAGCCCAATGTTACACAATTCTGTGAGTCATCTGTGGGTTTAAAATGGTCACTATACACCTAGACAAATTCCTCAAGAGGTGTAGTTTCCAAAAGGACATCGCATGTTGGGAGTTTCTGTTGTTTTGGCACCATAGCGGCTCTGCAAACGAGACATGGCGTGTGCTATCTATTCCAGCCAATTTTATGCCTGTTTTACGCCTGTTTATGTCCTGTTACCCTTGTGAAAATTAAAATATTGGGGCCAAATCAACATTTTTGTGGGAAAAATGTGTTCTTTTATATTTTTACAGCTCAACTTAATACTATTCTGTGAAGCACCTGCAGGTTCAAGGTCCTCATCAAACTTTTAGATACATTTTTTGAGGGGTGTAATTTCCAAAATGGGGTCACTTTTAGGGGGTTTCCACTCTTTAAGTACATCTGGGGCTCTGCAAATGCGACATAGCATCTGATATCTATTTCAGCCAATTTTGCACAGTAAAAAGGGTGCTCCTTCCCTTGCTATCCCTGCCGTGCGCCCATACAGTTTTCCACATAATGGGCATCAGTATACTCAGGAGAAATTGCACAATAACTTATATGGTCCATTTTCTCCTGTTACCCTTGTGAAAATAAATCATTTGGGTTAGAGAACATTTTGTGGGAAAAAATACAATTTTCATTTTTTTCCTTCTTTGTTTTTTCAATTACTGTGAAGCACCTAATTATTATTTAGCAGCTTTCAGCTCGACCTCGAGCCATAGCTAGATAGGGTCTTCTACTCCATTTTCTTGACTATATCAAGCCATAAGGTTGCTGGTCTTCCTCTTCGCCTTGTTCCTTCTCTTCTTCCGACCATTATGTTCTTCTCCAGTGATTGCTCTCTTTGTATGATGTGTCCAAAGTAGGAAAATGTGGCTTGCTGATCCTTGCTTTGAGTTACATTACATGTCGGGTTTCATTTGTTCCAAAATTGATTTATTTGAAGCAACTAAAGGGTAGATAAACTTCTTGAATGTGATTTAGAGCAAATTTTTAAAATGGTCTTGCTTTTGGGTATTTTCTGTTGCATAAGCCACTCAAAGTCCCTTCAAATGGGATGTGGTTGCTAAAAAAATTGGTTCTGAAATTTTGTTGGAGAAATGGGAAGTTGCTGATAAATTTTTTTGCCTACTAAATTCGTAACAAAAAAATGTTTCAAAGATGATGCTGAAGTAGACAAGTGGTAAATGTTACTTATTTAATTAACTATTTTGTGTGGTAAAACTATCTGGTTTAAGGGCATAAAAATTCAAAGTTCGAAAATTGCGAAATGTAACATTTTTGTTTTACATTTTTGATATTTTCATAAATAAATTCAAATTGTATTGACCGAAATTTACCACTAACATGAAGTATAACAAGTCCCTAAAAAACTGTCTCAGAATCACTGAGATATGTTGAAGCATTCCAGAGTTATTATATCATAAAGTGACGCTGGTCAGAATTGTAAAATTTTACCTGGTCAGGAAGGTGAACACAGGCTTTGGTTTGAAGGGGTTAAAGTGCTGAAGATAGGGCTGCCACCAGCTATTTTTGGGCCCCATACTGGTAAATTTTCTGGCCCCCTAGAGACTCCACTCAGGGTCTACCACAGCTCCGCCTCCACCCCAGCTCTGCCTCCACCCCTCAAACCTTCCACAGTCCCACCGCCCACTCTTGGAAAAACTCCACTTTCTGCACAATGTCCTCACCAATCACACAATAACAGTTCCCTTCGAACACCATATCACATACATAGACAGCAGCTTTTGTTTTGGCCAAAAGATTTTTTAAGCTGCCACCATGATAAGGAAGACTCTTTTGGCCGGGCCTTACTCTACTCTATTAAAATTTCTTATCATACTGAATACTTTTTTAGGTATATTTTTCTTTAAGGGAATGTGTCACATCCATTTTTTAAAATGACTAGTAAAATCACATACAAGGGACAAATACCGTCACACCATGACTAGATCACATATTACCACCACACAATGACCAAATAATACCACATAAAAGGAACAAATACCGCCACACCGTGACCAGATCACATATTACCAACACATAGAAACCGAATAATACCACATACAAGGGACAAATACCACCACACCATGACCAGACCACTGACTCACCGGTGATGTCTCTAGTTGAAGTCCTTCATCTTTGCTTTCCTTCTTTATCCATCCCAGACCGCCATCACATCTTCCAGCCAGGACTCGTCTCTGCAGAAAATAACACAGTTATCTACAGCACTGCTTCCAGAGCACATTCCCCAATTTTTCCCCAACTTCTACACTACACCAGATGAAAAAAAAGCGACATAGTGCCGCCTTGCACAGTAACAGAACCTCCCCCCTTACTGAAAACAGTATCCTCAAAAAAAAATATATATCACAGCAGTAACAATATCCATAATTAGCCATTACACTAATAATGCCCCACATCCTGCCCCCATGTCTCCATCCTGCCCCATGTCTCCCTCCGGCCCCCATTTGTCTCTATTCTGCCCCTATGTTTCCATCCTGCCCCATTTGTTTCCATCGTGCCCTAATTTCTCCATCCTGCCCCATTTGTCTCCATTATGCCCCCTTTTTCTCCATTATGCCCCAATTTTCTCCATTATGCCCCCAATGTCTCCATTCTGTCCCATGTCTCTTTCCTGCCCCATTTCTCTCCATCCTGCCCCCATTTCTCTCCATTCTGCCCCATGTCTCTCCATTCTGCCCCATTTGTCTTCATCCTGCCTCCATGTCTCCATCCTGCCCCCATGTACCTCTATTCTTCCCCATGTCTCTTCATTCTGCCCCAATGTCTCCATTCTGCCCCCAATGTCTCCATTCTGCCCCCAATGTTTCCATTCTGCCTCATGTCTCTATTCTGCCTCCATGTCTCCATTCGTCCCCCAATGTCTCAATTCTGCCTCAATGTCTCTCCATTCTGCCTCCAATGTCTCCCTTCTGCCCCCAATGTCTCCGTTCTGCCCCATTAGTCTCCATTCTGCCCCAATGTCTCCATCCTGCCCCATGTCTCCATCCTGCCCCATGTATCTCCATCCTGCCCCATGTCTCTCCAGTCTGCCCCCAATGTCTCCATCCTGCCCCTATGTCGCCATCCCGCCCCTATGTCTCTCCATTCTGACTTATGTCTCTTCATTCTGACCCCATAATACAGCTTTACAAAAAAAAAAAAAGTTTCTCCTTACCTTACTGCGGTCCGGCTCTCCCATCATCTGAGGCATGGTCACTAGCGCATGACAGTGACGTCATACGCTGGTGACTTGCAATCTGACGTCAGCTGCAGGCCTGTGATTGGCTGGCAGCTGTTAACTAATTCTGTGTGAGGACGTACATTCAGTAACTGAACCGGCAGAATCCTGCCTCTGAGGCCCAGTGAGCAGAAGAGGGGGGCCAGGTCTGGTTCCCTCTGCTCACGGGGCCCCATTTGCTAGTAAGGGCAGTAATGCTCTGATGGCGACCCTGGCTGCAGATACTACATATTAGTTACCATTGTGCATGTGAATGAGATTTTCAATGTCATTCACAAGGTGTGACAAAAATCAGTGCGATTTTAGTACATACTGCACATTTTCAAACCTTAGCATGCTGCACCCAGTGTTGAAAATCCTTATCTGATTTCAAATGCACATACAGTAGTGTTCAAAATAATAGTAGTGTGTTCAAAAACATGAGTTAAGCACAAAAATAGGTAAATAGTTCCGGCACCATAGTAAGAGAAACATGCCCATATCATGATGCTTGCATCACCATGCTTCA
The DNA here is from genome assembly GCF_046119375.1 of Phyllobates terribilis. NCBI lineage: Eukaryota > Metazoa > Chordata > Amphibia > Anura > Dendrobatidae > Phyllobates > Phyllobates terribilis. Next base: position 293,212,492 of record NW_027362761.1, read on the forward strand.
CTGTCTTCAGAGTGTACTGTGGCTTGAATGCAGAGTTTGGGGGTCGTCTGATGAACTCTCTACGGCCCTTGGACCTAAAAAGAACAATTTTACTTTCATCAGTCCACAAAATGTTTCTCCATTTCTGTTTAGGCTAGCTGATGTGTTCTTTGGCAAATTGTATCCTCTTCAGTACATGTCTTTTTTTAACAGTGGGACTTTGTGGGGACTTCTTGCTAAGAGATTAGCTTCACACAGGCGTCTTCTAACTGTTACAGTACTCACAGGTAACTTGAGATTGTCTTTGATCATCCTGAAGTTGACCATTGGTTGAGCCTTTGCCATTCTGACTATTCTTCGATCAATTTGAATGGTAGTCTTCCATTTTCTTCCACGTCTCTCTAGTTTGACTTTCCATTTTAAAGCAATGTGAAATCATTTTAGCTGAACAGCCTATCATTGTCTGCACTTCTTTATAAGTTTTACCCTCTCCAATCAACTTTTTAATCAAAGTATTCTGTTCTTCTGAACAATGTCTTGAACGACCCATATTTCTCAGGCTTTCAAGGAGAAATTCATGTACAACATGTGATGGCTTCACACCTGTTTCTTCACAGTATGATTGATCTCTCTAATTGAACTCCACACTTTTATTATTTTGAACACTCCCCTATCAATTAATTATTGAAATACACAGACTCAAAAACATGCAGATCATGAATGCTGAGTCTGTTGGTTTTCTTAGAATCTACTGCACCAACTGGTAAATTGTTTGACATGTGGTAATATAATTTATACCAAAAACAGTGATTAATCTGGTTAGTCATATTGGACTGCTATTATTTTGAACACTGCTGTACTTAACTACATGCAGATTTGCAAAGCCAATATGAGAGGGTAGGTTTATTTTCCCTTTACAGGTGTAAACTTAGCCTATTTGTGACAATTTAAAGATTAGAGCGGTTATGTAACCTATTCAATTTTTACAATTTTAAACAGAGACTTAAAAAAAAAATAAAGCAACATTACTTGCCTATTCTTTCCCAATATGATCCAATCCTAACCCTTTCACAATGGCTTTCATCGCCGAGCAATGAGCATTGTTGCTACTAATTGGATGCAACAATCATGTGGCGGCTGTATGTAAAGAAAGACAATGAAAGCCAATATAGGGTTAGTGTTGGCTCTTGGGGAGAAATAATAGGTGAGCAGTGTTGCTTTTGCTTTTTATTCCTTCTGCACCTATGTTTAAAACATTTTTTATATGCTTGATAATGCATTCAAACATTATCAGTCCTTTGTAAACATGGTGGATCTCATGAACACCAGATTACCCCTATTAAACTATGCATAAAGACATACTAGCAGGAGAATTATAAGTTGTGTTTTATGATACCATAAATCATTTTTATGCCTTCATCAAAGAAACAATAAATGTTTTATTTTAATGTGCACCTCCGGTTTGTAAAGTTAAACAAGCTCATATACTAGAGAATATTTGCAGTCCTCGTATATTGCCATACGCTGTTACTACAAGCAGTAGAGACTGGCTGCACTTGAAGCATGGAGTCCCAGGAAATGTTCTCTGCATCTTCCTAGTAGTCTGAGGTGTCAGGTGTGGGTTGGTAATGATCCTTACAGGTTCAGTCAATTTAGAAACAGGAATAATCTCTAATTAATGCAGCCATATAACAGAAATATCTAGAGGATAACATGGGTATAATATACCTCATAGAAGAGAGAAGCAAGCTATCCAAATGTTGCTTTGAAAATAGTAAAGTGCACACAACATGGGTTGTTCAATCATGTCGTTGGTGGTGTCTCCTTTTTGGTGAAACCAATGCAGTATATACATGTATTAATATGTTAATGTTTTTTTCACTGGTTCAAGGGTATTGGTAGATAGAGACTGAGCAGCACTATCATAATGTCTGTACAATGGTGCTGGTTAGAAAAAGAGATTAACTCAGCTCATCCACCAGAATACTTTACATCACAGATGGTGCAAGGAAGAGGCTCCATGTCTCAGAAGCAGGGAAACTGTCAGTGGAAAAAAATGTTATTTATCAGCAAGTAAAAAACTGATAAAAAAATAAAAAATCTTTCTATTTTATACTATTAAACACATGATACATGGCAATATTTCTAGGAGACATTCCTATGTTTTGAACCATCATAGCAATATCTCTATACAAGAAACTGCCCTAAGCAGAATAAATGATGTCAAGCAAACAATCAATTATGCAAATAGAGGAAAAGCACTATTCAGGACACAATGGTGCAGGGGTGTACCTTGCAGCTTATTTATTCCATGGCAAAAGACTTTGGGAGCTTAATTCCCTTAACACCGACCCAGCGCTTTAATGCATTTAAATACAAAAGCACCACACACAATTCCTACTTTTTGGCATGGAAAAACAGTGGTCGAGTGAGAAATGAAGCACACTGACACTTATGTGCTCTCACATTACACTGTGTTCCAAATTATTATGCAAATAATATTTTCTCAGATTTTTCCAAATTACCTATATGAATTGCAGTCAGTATAATTTTCCAGTAAAATAACTATTAGAGTACAATTGAAAGGTTTTTGTACAAACTGCCTATGATAACAGTGTATTTTTAAAAAATAAAAAACTCAAACTGCACTCAAAATGCATGTTCCAAATTATTATGCAGAGCAGAGTTTTCAACCTTTTCATTTTAATTACGAACAAAAAAATGGTCATTTTTGAAATTATAAGCATTAGCAGGTTATTACAAACTGAAATCAAACAGTTTTCAACTCAAAACTTTATTCTAGGTGATGTTACATTTCCACATAGGACCCCTTGTTCGAAAGGAGCTTCTGAACTCTCTCGTCCATTGAATTTGTCAGGTTTTGGATGGTTTCTGCTTTAATTGTTTTGCATGAGGACAGAATACCCTCCCAGAGCTGTTGCTTAGATGTGAACTGCCTCCCGCCATCATAGACACTCCTTTTGATGATGCTCCAGAGGTTCTCAATGGGGTTGAGGTCAGGGGAGCATGGGTGCCACACCATAAGTTTGTCTCCTTTTATGCCCATAGCAGCCAGAGATGCAGATGTGTTATGTGCAGCATGAGACGGGGCATTATCATGCATGAAATGATCTCAATGGTCCAGATGGATGGAGTGGAGGATGGCTGGTTGATGGACACCCCATGCAAACACGGCTACGGCGCTAACAAGGAGGAGGTGGAGTAATGTTTTGGGCTGGAATCATGGGGAGAGAGATTGTCGGCCCTTTTAGGATCCCTGAAGGGGTAAAGATGAACTCCATAATGTATGTTGAGTTTCTCAAACAGCACTTCCTTCCATGGTTCAAGAAGAAGAACCGTGCATTCCGCAGCAAGATCATTTTCATGCATGATAATGCCCCGTCTCATGCTGCACATAACACATCTGCATCTCTGGCTGCTATGGGCATAAAAGGGGACAAACTTATGGTGTGGCACCCATGCTCCCCTGACCTCAACCCCATTGAGAACCTCTGGAGCATCATCAAAAGAAGTGTCTATGATGGCGGGAGGCAGTTCACATCTAAGCAACAGCTCTGGGAGGGTATTCTGTCCTCATGCAAAACAATTGAAGCAGAAACCATCCAAAACCTGACAAATTCAATGGACAAGAGAGTTCAGAAGCTCCTTTCGAACAAGCGGTCCTATGTGCAAATGTAACATCACCTAGAATAAAGTTTTGAGTTGAAAACTGTTTGATTTCAGTTTGTAATAACCTGATAATGCTTATAATTTTAAAAATGACAATTTTTTTGTTCTTTATTAAAATGAAAAGGTTGAAAACTCTGCTGTGCATAATAATTTGGAACATGCATTTTGAGTGCAGTTTGAGTTTTTTATTTTTTTTAAAATATACTGTTATCATAGGCAGTTTGTACAAAAACCTTTCAATTGTACTCTAATAGTTATTTGACTGGAAAATTACAATGACTGCAATTCATATAGGTAATTTGGGAAAATCTGAGAAAATATTATTTGCATAATAATTTGGAACACAGTGTAGAGCTGACCAGTTGTGCGTTAGCTTCGCCCCAATCATTGGATCTGGTGTCAGATCTTCCCAGCGCCATGCTAGTTAGAGCTGCAGATAATAATGCCTTATAATTTCGTAAAACCATAAAATACATGCCATCATTTAAGGCATCAGTTCTGAGAAAAACAGAAAAAGTGACAAAAAATGAAATGGCAAGACTTTTCCCAAGTATATATTATCAATTAACAAATCAGATTATTTCTCTCAGTATGAGGGCTCGTGCACACATCCGTATTTTCGATCCAAGTCCTATCCGTTAAAAGAACAGATCGCGCTCAGACCAAAGTAATCTGGAGCAGTGCAGATGAACAAGTTTTTCAGTGACCGAGTCTGTGCGTGAAATAATTGCAGCTTGCATGATTTTCCTTCGTAAATTGTGTGAGACTCACCCATTCCAGTCTGTAGGTGAGCAAAAAAAAAAACGGATGCCACAGTACAGCATCTGATTTTTATGGATACATTGCAACTCTGTAACAAAGGAATCTGTAAATGGTCCTGTAAAGGATTAATAGATGCTGCTGTAAAAAAATGGATTACATATGGATGAGCAAAAAAATTGTCCCCCTTTTTAGGATGAAACTCTGAACGATTTTTTATACACTTGTGTGAACTAACCCTTATAGCAACACAGCCCTTTCATTTAACCAGAGTGAAGATGCTCTTCTCTGGGACATATCAGCGGGTTCTATACATCATCAGAATGGTGAATGATCTAGTCTTGCTCCAGGGTGAACAGATTAATGTGCCTACTCCTCTGTTTTGTTGAGTAATTGCATAGAATTTCATAAAATAATGAATAATATTGTCAGCCAAGTGCAGTCCAATGTTTTCCACGGACTCATTGACTTGCAAGGACGAGTTTGATTGAATAGTTTGCGAATCCGATCCAACTCGGGCATGCTGTAATTTTTTCCTCATACTGGCTCAGTCCATAGAGAAAAATCAAACATGTGTATGGCCCCGTAGAATAACATTGATCGAAGTGTGATCCCATGTTTTGTCAGATTCCACTCCAGCGGAAAATATGGTAATGTGTACAGTACGAGCCCAACCAGGAAGCCATTAACTGCTATAACTAGTAACAGATGTAACGGGTCTGGGAGGCGGAACCTCTGGGCTTCTATACAAGGGAGCGGTCCTTGTAAGGGAGCGGGTGGCGACCAGGCAGGCAGTCACAGCAGGTGACCGGGACAGTCTCTGGGTGTACGGGCAGGAGGTCACGGCAAGTGATCAGGGCAGTCTCTGGAAGAACGGGCTGGAGGTCACGGCAAGTGACCGGGGCAGTCTCTAGGTAAAGAGTAGGTACGACCTGTGATGGCTGAACCTCCAGGTAGGCTAGCAAGGCAGATGGAGGATGTGTGCTCCCAGGTGAGCAAGCGAGAGTCTGGAATAGCTGGTGGTCACAGCACGTGACAGCGGAGCCTCCGGGCAGGCAAGCAGGCAGGTAGCGGAGAAGCGCTCCCAGGTGAGCGGGCAAGCTGGTCCATAGACAGACTGACCGGAGTTGTAAGGCAGACCGTCGGACCTCAGGCAAGCAGGCAGGTAGCTGATGTGCGCTCCCAGGTGAGCGGGCAAGTTGGTCCTTAGACAGACTGACCGGAGTTGTAAGGCAGACCGTCGGACCTCAGGCAGGCAGGCAGGTAACAGGAAATCAGGCAGGATTAGGACAGCAAGCTGGCAGGAATCTGGCAGGTAACTGGCAACGGGACCTGAGGGCTGAAGCAGAGTAGAACGGTGCAACAACATTGCTCGGGCACCTCCATTTTGGAGGAGGTGCCTTATATATGGTAAAGTCCTCCGGCCATTGGCCGGGGACTCCTTAGGACGGCGCGCGCGGCCCCTTTAAGAGGGAGGGAGGGCGCGCGCGCGCACCCTAAGCACAGTGGCCGGGAAGGAGCGCGCGCTGCCAGCAGAGCGGGAGAGGGACGCCGGGCACGGAGCAGAGCGGTGAGGGGAACAGCGTCCCTGCCTAGCAGAGGGCAGGGACGCCGGCACTACAGTACCCCCCCCCTTTAGGCCCCCCCTTTTTTAGGCCAGATAGAAATTTAGCTAGGATGAGAGGGGCATGGATGTTCTCCCGGGGCTCCCACGTTCTCTCCTCAGGACCAAACCCCTTCCAATCTACCAGAAAAAAGGTCTTTCCTCTTACCCTTTTGGTGGCAAGAATGTTCTGTACCTCAAACTCGTCCTCAGCAGAAACGGGAGCAGGAGGCGTACCTGTAGACTTGGAAAAAGAGTTAAGCACCACGGGTTTGAGGAGAGATACATGGAAGGAGTTAGGGATCCGTAAGTTGGCCGGGAGTTTCAATTTATAGGCCACCGGGTTGATCTGACTGATGACCTCCAGAGGACCGATGAACCGAGGCCCTAACTTGTAAGAAGGTATCTTGAGTCGAACATATTTAGATGAGAGCCAGACTTTATCTCCTGGACGAAATTGTGGAGGATCCAGGCGTTTTTTGTCAGCGTGTCTTTTCATACGCTCGGATGACAGAAGGAGTGCGGACCGGGTACTCTCCCATATGGAGGAAAATTTGCTAACGAGAGATTCCGCAGCCGGGTTGTCCACAGAGGTGGAGACAGGAAAAGGAATCTGAGGATGCTGACCAAAGACTACAAAAAACGGGGATTTGGAGGAGGATTCGCTCTCGTGATTATTATAAGAGAACTCGGCCCATGGTAGGAGATCCACCCAGTCAGAATGGTGGGCATTAACGAAGTGCCGGAGGTAACTGGTCAGGTTCTGATTGATCCGCTCCACTTGACCATTGGACTGTGGGTGGTAAGTGGAAGAGAAGTCCAGGGTGACATCTAGTAGTTTACAAGTGGCTCTCCAGAAACGTGAGGTGAACTGTACCCCACGATCCGACACGATGTGGAGGGGCAGGCCATGAAGACGGAAGATGTGGCGGATAAAGTCTTTAGCCAGCTCGGGTGCAGACGGAAGGCCTGGCAGGGGAATAAAGTGAGCCATCTTGGAAAAGCGGTCAGCGACCACCCAAATGACCGTACAACCGGCAGAGACGGGGAGATCAGTTATAAAGTCCATTGCTATATGCTGCCAGGGGGCAGCAGGTACAGGAAGCGGAAGGAGGCGTCCGGCTGGCAGATGTCTCGGGACTTTGTTGCGGGCGCAGGACACACAGGCAGAAACAAAGTCTATTATGTCCTTGTGCAGGGTAGGCCACCAATAGTGCCGGGCAATAAGCTGGAGGGTCTTTTTCTGACCAGCGTGGCCAGCTAGTTTAGACGAATGGCCTCAGTGTAGGATCTTCTCCCGATCAGGTACTGAAACAAACGTCTTACCGGGAGGGAGACGATTTAGACTCACGGGAGCCACCTGCATTACCCTGGCGGGATCGATGATATGTTTAGGTTCTTCCTCGAGATCGGACACCAGAAAGGATCGGGACAAGGCGTCTGCTTTGACGTTTTTGTCAGCCGGGCGAAAATGAAGAACAAAATCAAAGCGAGCAAAAAACAAGGACCACCGGGCTTGGCGCGGGTTAAGTCTCTGGGCATGCTGGAGGTAAGCCAAGTTCTTGTGGTCAGTGTAAATTATTACCGGATGAAGAGCCCCCTCGAGTAGGTAACGCCACTCCTCCAACGCCAGCTTGATGGCCAATAACTCTCGGCCTCCTATGGAATAGTTGCGCTCAGAAGAGGAGAAGAGTTTGGAGAAGAAGCCACAAGTTACCATTCTCCCGGAAGATGATTTTTGAGTAAGTACCGCTCCGGCTCCAGAGGAGGAGGCGTCAACTTCCAGGAAGAACTGCTTGTTGCCGTCCGGGCGATGCAGCACCGGGGCGGAAGAGAAGGCCTGTTTTAGGGAAAGAAAGGCCTCCTCTGCTTCGGGCGGCCACTCTTTGGGATTAGTACCCTTACGGGTGAGCGCGGAAATTGGGACAGTCCGGGAAGAGAAGTGCGGGATGAAGAGGCGGTAATAGTTGGCGAAGCCCAGGAACCGTTGAATAGCCTTCAACCCCTCTGGTCGGGGCCATTTCTCGATGGCAGACAGTTTCTCAGGATCCATTTGTAGGCCGGTCTGAGAGATAATGTAGCCCAGAAACGGAAGCGAGGTCTGCTCAAAGAGGCACTTCTCATATTTAGCGTAGAGATGGTTCTGCCTGAGCCTGAGCAGGACCTGACGAACATCCCTCCGGTGAGTCTGGAGATCCGGAGAGAAGACCAAGATGTCGTCCAGGTACACCACTACGCAGGAGTAGAGAAGGTCCCGGAAGATGTCATTGACCAACTCTTGAAAGACGGCAGGAGCGTTACAGAGGCCAAAGGGCATTACCAGATATTCATAGTGGCCGTCCCGGGTGTTGAATGCCGTCTTCCATTCATCCCCCTGACGGATACGAACCAGGTTGTACGCCCCACGGAGGTCCAGTTTGGTGAAGATTCTAGCCCCCCTCAGACGATCAAATAACTCCGGAATGAGCGGAAGGGGGTACTTATTCTTCACCGTGATCTGGTTAAGGCCTCTATAGTCTATACAGGGACGGAGAGAGCCGTCCTTCTTTTTGACGAAAAAGAAGCCTGCTCCTGCCAGGGAGGTAGATTTCCAGATGAATCCCCTGGCCAGATTCTCCTCAATATATTCGGACATCGACCGGGTCTCAGCAGCGGATAATGGATAAATACGCCCACGGGGAAGAGAAGTACCAGGTAACAGGTCGATAGGGCAGTCGTATGGTCTATGAGGGGGTAGTGTCTCTGCCTCCTTTTTATTAAAGACATCAGCATAAGACCAATAAGGAATCGGAAGTCCAGGTAGATTAGCTGGGGTAGGAGAAGGACGGACGGGATGAACGGGAACCAGACAGGTCTTATGGCAGCCCTGTCCCCAGCGAAGGACTTCTCCGGTCTGCCAGTCAAGAACGGGTGCATGTTTCTGGAGCCAAGGTAGGCCTAGCAAGAGGGCGTGAGAGAGTCCAGGCAGAACATGGAAGGAGATACTTTCAGAATGCAGCATTCCCACCTGCAGAGTAATGGATTCGGTGATGAGTTGGATGGGGCGTGGTAAGAGCCCCCCATCCACGGCAGCAACAGACAAGGGTACAGCCAGAGGTTTGGTGGGGATGCGGTATTTCTCTACCAGGGACTGTGAAATAAGATTCCCGGCTGCTCCAGAGTCCAGATGGGCTAGTTCGAAATAACGGTTCTCCCCGTAGACGATTGAAACTGACAACAGCAGGGATGGAGAGGATTTATTCTTGTCTAGGTGGACCTCTCTGAGCGAACCTAGACACAGGCGTTTCCCGACCTCTCCGGGCAGGCACGGATCCGGTGCTCCTTACTGCCACAGTAGAAGCAGGTCCCCTCGGCACGGCGTAAGTCCTGACGGGTCTTGACCATCTTGGTCTGGTCGACCTGCATAGGCTCAGGAGGGTGTACCTGGTTAGAGACAGAAGGAGTGACGGGTTTCTGAAAAGTAGGAGCTAGACGTGGTAACCTCCTCTCACGGGTGACCTCTCTGGCATGCTCCTGGAACCGTAGGTCAATCCGGGTGGCAAGAGTTATTAAGTCATCGAGAGTGGTAGGAATGTCCCGACCGGCAAGTTCATATTTAATACGGCCGGACAGAGCCTCCCAGAAGACGGAAACCAGAGCGTCGTTATCCCAGGCCAGCTCCGAGGCAAGGGTACGGAACCGTATGGCATATTGGCCCACGGTGAGACTTTCCTGACGGAGGCGTAGCAGCAATGATGCGGAAGAGGTCTTCCGTCCGGGTTCGTCGAAGACTTTCCGGAAAGCCGTGAGAAAAGCAGGCAAGTTGGACACCAGGGGGTCTCCTCTCTCCCATAGAGGATTTAGCCAGGCCAGGGCCTCCCCGGTGAGATGGGACATGATGAATGCAATTTTGGCTCGGTCGGAGTTAAACTGGTGGGACAATAGTTCAAAGTGCAGGGTGCACTGGTTTATGAAGCCCCTAGCTTGAGCGGGGTCGCCTCCGAAGCGTGGAGGTGTAGAAAGCCGGGGTCCGGGGCAGGATGCCATGGTATTGGTGGGCAGCGGCGCTGCCGGGCTGCGAGTCATGACACTAGCGGTGGTTGCTGGTGGAGCAGTCAGAGTGTCCAGGAAAGAGTTGACATTCCGCAGATGACTCAGGATGGACTCCTGTTGGGACCTCTGACGGGACAGTTCATGACGTAGGTCCGAAAGCGAGAGAGCTTGGGTGCCACCGGGTTCCATGGCCCGAGCAAACTGTAACGGGTCTGGGAGGCGGAACCTCTGGGCTACTATACAAGGGAGCGGTCCTTGTAAGGGAGCGGGTGGCGACCAGGCAGGCAGTCACAGCAGGTGACCGGGACAGTCTCTGGGTGTACGGGCAGGAGGTCACGGCAAGTGATCAGGGCAGTCTCTGGAAGAACGGGCTGGAGGTCACGGCAAGTGACCGGGGCAGTCTCTAGGTAAAGAGTAGGTACGACCTGTGATGGCTGAACCTCCAGGTAGGCTAGCAAGGCAGATGGAGGATGTGTGCTCCCAGGTGAGCAAGCGAGAGTATGGAATAGCTGGTGGTCACAGCACGTGACAGCGGAGCCTCCGGGCAGGCAAGCAGGCAGGTAGCGGAGAAGCGCTCCCAGGTGAGCGGGCAAGCTGGTCCATAGACAGACTGACCGGAGTTGTAAGGCAGACCGTCGGACCTCAGGCAAGCAGGCAGGTGGCTGATGTGCGCTCCCAGGTGAGCGGGCAAGTTGGTCCTTAGACAGACTGACCGGAGTTGTAAGGCAGACCGTCGGACCTCAGGCAGGCAGGCAGGTAACAGGAAATCAGGCAGGATTAGGACAGCAAGCTGGCAGGAATCTGGCAGGTAACTGGCAACGGGACCTGAGGGCTGAAGCAGAGTAGAACGGTGCAACAACATTGCTCGGGCACCTCCATTTTGGAGGAGGTGCCTTATATATGGTAAAGTCCTCCGGCCATTGGCCGGGGACTCCTTAGGACGGCGCGCGCGGCCCCTTTAAGAGGGAGGGAGGGCGCGCGCGCGCGCCCTAAGCACAGTGGCCGGGAAGGAGCGCGCGCTGCCAGCAGAGCGGGAGAGGGACGCCGGGCACGGAGCAGAGCGGTGAGGGGAACAGCGTCCCTGCCTAGCAGAGGGCAGGGACGCCGGCACTACAACAGACAAATGACACACTATGATGAAGTGCAAAATATAGGTAAATACAAAAAAAATAAAAACAATTAAACAAGTTAATTGAAGCTGAGTACCAAGTTCCAGGACACTAACTTTCATAGGAGACCCCTGTTTGTCTGCTACTAGATATTGCAGTTTGGAGTTAGCGAAGTTATGTACCTGATCTAAAGGCCAGTTTCCACTCTGGTAATCTTGTTAATATACTTATTAGTGATGAGCGAGCACTAAAATGCTCGGGTGCTCGTTGCTCGGGTCGAGCACCCGAGCATTCCAATTTGCTCGACCCGAGCAAAGAGCCCAATGTAAGTCTATGGGAAACTCAAGCATTTTTCAGACGCTCCCCCTCCCCCGGAGGTCTGGAGGGCATAAAAATTGTCCAAATCGATTGGAACAGTGCTCAAATGACATGGGAACAGCATGGGGAAGACCCCTGGAAGCATCTCTGACTCCCAGGTCACTGCTGTGAACAATGTTGTCAGAGTATTGCGCAACTTTTACGGACTCACAATAAAACATACAGAAACTAAATCAAAATGGATTTTCCTTGGAAAAATGTTAAGGAACATCCTTTCCAGGGTAATTGCTTGTATATAAGGTAAAATAAATAACCAAAATCAAAAATGCTCCTCCACACCTTGGGCTATGTTCACACGTAGCGTTTTTGATGCGTTTTTGCACTTTTGCATTGCTTGCAATGGTGAAAAATACATTTACCAGTAAATATCATTTTAACATTTTACTACCTTATTTGGCCATGTGGTGTGTGAGACATAATCAGACACAACCTGTTTCATTTATAAAGGAGGAACTCTGAAAGTCACAAAGCCTATTTTTATAGGGCCATCAGGAGGCCCTTACTATTCTTAAAGGGCAAGCAGTCGGCTCTCACTATTGTTAGAGGGCCATCAGCTGGCTATGCTTTGTTGTTCCCATTATTAAGGAGAAGGTCTACTATACTGTTATTGTGTATGCAGTGACTCAAAGGGCTTCTTAAATTTTGGAAAAACTCCAATACCAATTTGAAGACACATAGAGAAGGGTCTCAGTTAACAAAATTTTCCCATTATAAAGGAGCAGGTCTCCTATACTGGTATTGTGTATGCAGTGAGTGGCAGGGCTGCTAAAAATTTGGACGCATTCCAATACCCCTTTGAAGAGACATAGAGGGCCTGATTCAAAAATGATTTCCCATTATTAAGAAATGGGTCTCCTATACTGTTATTGCGTATGCAGTGACTCAAAGGGCTGCCCAAATTTTGGAAAAACTCCAATACCAATTTGAGGACACACAGAGGAGGGCTTCAGTTAACAAAATGTTCCCATTATAAAGGAACGGGTCTCCTATGCTGGTATTGCGTATGCAGTGACTGCAAGGCCTGACAAAAATTTAGAAAAACCCCAATACCAATTTGAAGACACATAGAGGTGGGCCTCAGTAAAAAAATGTTCTCATTATAAAGGAGCGGTTCTGCTATGCAGTTATTTCATATGCAGTGACTGCAATGGCTGCCTAAACTCTGGAAATTCCCCAATACCAATTTGAAGACACATAGAGAAGGGCCTCAGTTGAAGAAATTTTCCCATTATAATGGAGCAGGTCTCCTATTCTGGTATTGCGTATGCAGTGACTGCAACTGCTGCCTAAATTTTGAAAATACCCCAAAACCAATTTGAAGACACACAGAGGTGGGCCACAGTATCAAAATGTTCCCATTATAAAGGAGCCGTTCTGCTATACACTGTGTTCCAAATTATTATGCAAATAATATTTTCTCAGATTTTCCCAAATTACCTATTTGAATTGCAGTCATTGTAATTTTCCAGTCAAATAACTATTAAGAGTACAAGTGAAAGGTTTTTGTACAAACTGCCTATGATAACAGTATATTTTTTAAAAAATAAAAAACTCAAACTGCACTCAAAATGCATGTTCCAAATTATTATGCACAGCAGAGTTTTCAACCTTTTCATTTTAATAAAGAACAAAAAAATTGTTATTTTTGAAATTATAAGCATTAGCAGTAGTGTTGAGCGAACATGCTCGACACTGCTCGGTACTCGCCCGAGCATCACGCTATTCAGGATGTTCGGCGAGCACCGAGCATTTCCGGGTTACTCGGGCGGGAGCTCGGGTCTCCGCCCTGCATGTTTGGCGCTCTTTACAGAGCCAATGAACATGCAGAGATTGCCAGCCAGTCACTGTAATGCCGCAGCCATGTTGTTTGTGGGCATTACAGTGATTGGCTGGCCGCACAGCGTCACTTCGAGTATTTAAAACCGGGCGCCGCCATCTTGGACACAGTCGCTCCGGATCAGACAGTGTAGGGACAGCGCTGCTGATTTAGGGAGAGATATATCCTGCAAAATAGTTAGTGTAGGGTCTGTAAAGGCTGCCAGATCAAACAAACAGTCCTTCTCAGGACTAATATCCATCCCAGGTGTATCAGGCAGGCAGGCAGGATGTTTAGGAGACGAAGTGGTTATACCAGCAAACGCTGCATTACAGTCCTGTGTGCTGCTCCTGTTGCTGAAATTTCTAGACTTAGCTCCAGGTCCTGGGGGCCAGGGAAAATCCTTTTTTTTTATCTAAATCCTCTTTTTTTTTTCCTCCTTCACAATGTACAAATACCCATCTTATTAACCTTTTGGTGCCCCCCCCACTCCCCCCCAAAAAAAAGTGTGCCTCTGATTTTTCAGACACAAATATATCTGTTGAAAATAGTCTGGTGTAGGCCAGAGAAATAGAAGTGTGGTTTTGCAGTTCTATGGGCTATTTGTATAAAAAAAAAACTGTTTGAGTGTGTCGCTCACTGTTCAGCCGCAAATATATATATATTTTAAAAAGCCTGGTATACACCAGTAAATTATTACTGTGGTTTTGATGTTCCACGGTAAAACATCTCTATTATCCTGTTTTTGTCATTTTTTGCTGTATAAAAATAATAAGTGTCTCCCTGATTTTTCAGACACAAATATATCTGTTGAAAATAGTCTGGTGTAGGCCAGAGAGACAGAAGTGTGCTTTTGCTGTTCCACGGTAAAAAATCTCCATTATCCTGCTTCTTGCATTTTTTGCTGTAAAAAAAAAAAATAGTGTCTCCCTGATTTTTCAGACACAAATATATCTGTTGAAAATAGTCTGGTGTAGGCCCGAGAAATACAAGTGTGGTTTTGCAGTTCCACGGTACAAACCTCTGTATTATCCACTTTTGGGCCATTTGTATCTAAAAAAAACAGTTTGAGTGTGTCGCTCACTGTTCAGCCGCAAATATATATATATTTTAAAAAGCCTGTTATACACCAGTAAATTATTACTGTGGTTTTGATGTTCCACGGTAAAACATCTCTATTATCCTGTTTTTGGCATTTTTTCTGTATAAAAATAATAATAGTGTCTCTCTGATTTTTCAGACACAAATATATCTGTTGAAAATAGTCCGGTGTAGGCCAGAGAGACAGAAGTGTGCTTTTGCTGTTCCATGGTAAAAAATCTCTATTATCCTGCTTTTTGCATTTTTTGCTGTAAAAAAAAAAAAATAGTGTCTCCCTGATTTTTCAGACACAAATATATCTGTTGAAAATAGTCTGGTGTAGGCCCGAGAAATACAAGTGTGGTTTTGCAGTTCCACGGTACAAACCTCTGTATTATCCACTTTTGGGCCATTTGTATCTAAAAAAAACAGTTTGAATGTGTCCCTCACTGTTCAGCCGCAAATATATATATATTTTAAAAAGCCTGGTATACACCAGTAAACAATAACTGTGGTTTTCCTCTTCCACGGTTCTAATCTACTCTTTATTACCCTTTTTCCATTGATAGTGCAAGTGTAAGCTATTTTACTTCATTTACAATGGGCAAGGCGCGTGGCAAGGGACGTGGAAGTGGACGTTATGGTGATGGTTCGTGCAGAGGACGGGGCCGTGGCCAAGGTGAAAATGTGCCACAACCAACAACCACATCTTCTCGCTCCCACTTCTTGACCGAATTACTAGGGAAGCAGAGAACAACACCAGTATTGAGAACTGATCAGTGTGAACAGGTTATTAATTGGATAGCAGACAATACTTCCAGTTACCTGGGCACCACCACCTCCGGTCTGTCTTCCACACGGTCAACTCTTAGTAGCCGTTAGTCTCGACCGCATACTCCTCCTCACCCTGATGCTCCTTCCTCCCACCATGCCGAGTGTCGTCAGACAGCAAGTGATCCCACACTTGGACACTCTGAAGAGCTGTTCACTGGTCCATTTCCATATTTGGGCCCCTCGCCTGATATGCTTGAAGTGGTGGAAGAGGAGATCCCATGTTGCGATGCCCAAATATTTGAACAGCCACGGCCACAGGAAGTCGACGTTGGCAATCTGTCACAAGAGGTGGACGATGACGAGACACAATTGCCAGGAAGTGAGGAGGAGGATCGTGGTGCGCAAGTGGAAGAGGAGGAGGTGGTGGATGATCTAGTAACTGACCCAACGTGGAAGGAGGACATGCAGAGTGAGGCCAGCAGCACACAGGGGGAGGGAGGCAGAGTACCCCAACAGGCAGGAAGAAGCAGTGTGGTGGCCGCAGACAGAAGGCAGGCAACCGTTCCCTGTAACACCAACATGAGGGAGGTTGCCAGTACAAGCGGTAGGTCTTCCAGAGTCTGGAATTTTTTTAAAGACTCTGCTGATAACGCCAAAAAGGCCATATGTTCCACCTGCCATGCCAGCATCAGCAGGGGTGACAAAACTACCAGCCTGACCACCACCAGCATGATCAGGCACATGGCAGCAAAGTACCCGATTTTGTGGGGCGAAACCCAGGGTCCACGACCAGTGTCAGCGGGTGTCACCACTGCTTCTTCCACTGTTGTGCGTGCAATAGAACCCCCTGTTGTGTGTGCAAGGCAATCCCCTGTCCATACTGCATGTAAAGATGCCCCCTCCTCTCAGTCTTCACTTGTTATGGCAGTTTCTCAAGAAACAGCATTAACGTCCACGTCCACGTCCCACCGCAGCGTTCAATTGTCCATATCCCAGACCTTTGAACGAAAGCGGAAATTCGCAGCTAACGTCCCACAGGCCACAGTCCTAAATTCGCACATTTCACGACTGCTTGCATTGGAAATGCTGCCTTTTAGGCTGGTGGAGACGGAATCCCAGTCGGACCTTGGGACGGAACACATCCTCCCCACACCGAGGATTGCGGGCCCTATGTCAGTCAGAGTTGCCCCCACAGTGTACAGCTCCTGCGCATCCTCCTCCTCCTCCTCATGTTCAGCCTCCATCTCAGATATCACCACATCAGTTACAAGCTTGAAGCATTGCAGTACTGCCTCCGCCAAGCGGCAACAGGCTGTGCTGAAACTCATAAGCTTAGGTGATAAACCTCACACTGCTTGTGAGTTGTGGACAGCTGTGAAAGAGCAGGCAGATCTGTGGCTGAGACCGCTGAACCTACATCCCGGCATGGTCGTGTGGGACAATGGCCGTAACCTGGTGGCGGCTCTGAGGCGAGGTGAGATCACACACGTACCATGCCTGGCTCATGTGCTTAACCTCGTGGTTCAACGGTTTCTTAAATCGTACCCCGAGTTGCCAGATCTGCTCGTGAAAGTACGCCGCCTCTCAGCTCATTTTCGCAAGTCGGCTACAGCTTCCGCCGCCCTTGCTGTGTTGCAGCAGCGTTTGCAGCTTCCGGCACACCGACTGGTGTGTGATGTCCCCACACGTTGGAACTCTACCCTCCACTTGTTGCAAAGGATTTGTGAGCAGAAGAGGGCAGTTGTGGAGTACCAGCTGCAACAAGGCCGTCGATATTCAGGTCAGACTCCACACATAAGACCTCAGGAGTGGACCTGGATGTCTGACATATGTACCATTCTGACAAACTTTGAGGAGGCCACCAAGATGGTGAGTGGCGATGACGCCATCATTAGTGTCAGCATCCCACTTGTCTGTCTTTTGAAATGCTCTCTGCAGAGAATTAAGGAGGCATTGCAGCCAGAGTATGATGAGATGGATCAAGAAGCCATAGCGGGCGATTACACCCAGCCCAGCCTCATCTCATCCCAATGTGCATTGGGGGACAATGAGGGAGAGGAGGAGGAGGAGGAGGAAGAACAGGAGCTGCTATCATGCGTTGTGGACGGTAGTACCTGTACAAGTGTCATACCGTCGGTTCAGCGTGGGTGGCCTGAGGACAGGGGGGAGGAGGAAGAGGAGGAGGAGGAGGAGAGCATGGTCAGTCGTCATCTTGGTGAGGACACGGAAATCTTGCCCGTTACCAGTCTGGCACGCATGGCTGTCTTTATGTTACGCTGCCTTAACCATGACACTCGCGTTGTCAAAATGTTGGGTGACAGTCATTACTGGTTGGTGACACTTGTAGACCCCCGCTACAAGGAGAAATTTCACTCTCTTATTCCTGAGGTGGAGAGGTCTACAAAAATGGGGCAATACCAGAAGGTCCTTGCTGCAGAACTCTTAAAATAATTACCTTCTGAACACGCTAGCGGCAGAGGTCACAGTTCGTTGCCCAACCAAGGCGTACAGGCGGGAGAGATGCAACTCCAATCCAGCAGAGGCAGGGGAACACTGTCAACATTCTGGGACAGTTTTCTGACACCCGCCCAGCTTACAGGCCCTGAGGCGAGGGGTACTCTCACAAGGAGTGGAAAGTTTCAAAAGATGGTGAGGGAGTACCTTGCCGTTCGTACAAGCGTCCTCCGTGATTCCTCTGTGCCTTTTAATTATTGGGTATCCAAGCTGGACACTTGGAATGAACTCACTCTGTACGCCTTGGAGGTCCTGGCCTGCCCTGCCACTAGCGTGTTATCGGAGCGTGTTTTTAGTGCCGCTGGGGGAATTATAACTGATAAGCGCACTCGCCTGACAAGCTGACATGCTGACCCTTATCAAAATGAACAAGGGCTGGATTGGGCCAGACTTCTCATCACCACCAAATGACAGCAGAGTAATATAAAGTCAAATCCACTGTGTTATTTCGGGAGGTGTATTCACAAGCACCGCTTCACACCCACACATGGGTATATGCTTCCTCGTTTCGGCTGTTTAATCTTCTTCTCCTTATCCTCAGCCTCCACCACCACTATACCACCAGGGTGCCAGCATTGCAAGTTCCTCCGTCCTAATTTTTGGCAGCTTTTGCTGGGAAAGCATAAGCAAATACCATGGGACACCCACTCCCCAATAATGGGACTTATGTTTGTAATATGCTGTACTGCATGGCTCTTGTAAGGGGCATTTCAAGTTGCTCCGTCCTAATTTTTGGCAGCTTTTGCTGGGAAAGCATAAGCAAATACTATGGGAGACCCACTCCCCAATAATGGGACTTATGTTTGTAATATGCCGTATTGCATGGCTCTTGTAAGGGGCATTGCAAGTTGCTCGGTCCTAATTTTTGGCAGCTTTTGCTTGTAAGGCATAAGCAAATACTATGGGACACCCACTCCCCAATAATGGGACTTATGTTTGTAATATGCTGTACTGCATGGCTCTTGTAAGGGGCATTGCAAGTTGCTCCGTCCTAATTTTTGGCAGCTTTTGCTGGGAAAGCATAAGCAAATACTATGGGAGACCCACTCCCCAATAATGGGACTTATGTTTGTAATATGCTGTACTGCATGGCTCTTGTAAGGGGCATTGCAAGTTGCTCCGTCCTAATTTTTGGCAGCTTTTGCTGGGAAAGCATAAGCAAATACTATGGGAGACCCACTCCCCAATAATGGGACTTATGTTTGTAATATGCTGTACTGCATAGCTCTTGTAAGGGGCATTGCAAGTTGCTCCGTCCTAATTTTTGGCAGCTTTTGCTTGCAAGGCATAAGCAAATACTATGGGACACCCACTCCCCAATAATGGGACTTATGTTTGTAATATGCTGTACTGCATGGCTCTTGTAAGGGGCATTGCAAGTTGCTCCGTCCTAATTTTTGGCAGCTTTTGCTGGGAAAGCATAAGCAAATACTATGGGAGACCCACTCCCCAATAATGGGACTTATGTTTGTAATATGCTGTACTGCATGGCTCTTATAAGGGGCATTGCAAGTTGCTCCGTCCTAATTTTTGGCAGCTTTTGCTTGCAAGGCATAAGCAAATACTATGGGACACCCGCTCCCCAATAATGGGACTTATGTTTGTAATATGCTGTACTGCATGTGACGCGCCCCCTGGGCCATGTGTACACGTGTGTGGGATACCAGGTGCCGGGTCTCTGGGGTCTGTAGTCTCCGTGGCGGTGACCCGGTCCCGTGGCTCAGGCTCGTCAAACCAGTGGCAGTCTTTCTTAGGTTTTGAGGTTAATTGTCCGACTGTGCCACCCGTGGATTGCGGTCAGGGAGTACCACCGCTGCGAGGCAGACCGCTGAGGCTGGTGTTGTGCGCGCAGCATAGAATGGGATAACTCCCCTCGGGAGGAGTATAGCCTCAGGGCAGTGAGTGTGGATGATGGGGGTGATGGTGCACGAGCGAAGCAGGAACGACTCAGAGTCTTTGCAGTGCAGTTCAGGGTCTTTACTGATGATTATAAGGTAGACCCTTCCGGGAGTACAGGCTAGCATAAGAGGCCTGGTCAGTCTGTGAGCAAGCAGGAGTTCCCCTGGCCAGGTGGAGTTGTAGGCCTCCCCGTCTGTCTGCACTCTTCCTGGCTACCTTGCTGTAAGCGGGTAGAAGTAGCCCACGTCCCTGAGTGTACCGTGTAGTGCTCACCCGTATGGCTGGTGACTTTGGGCCTTCTGTTAGCCTCCGCTCCACGACGGCGGTGCTGGTCCCTTGCTTGTGACTGAGCCTCCGGGCTTCTATGGCCAGAGGACCTGAAATCCCCTGCCGGCTGGTTTCTGCTGCTGGATATATAAGTCCTCACAGCTTCGGACTCCTGTGTCCGGTTCCTATTGTCTTCTGCCAGGGCGAGCTCTGCTCAGCTTCCAGCCCCTGGTTTTTAGCTCCTAGCTCCTACAGAGCTCCTTGCTGTTACTTTCCCTTGCTCTCACTCTGACTCTGACTGTTCTCTGACTCACTCAACCCCGCCCCCGATCCAGTTTATAAGGGCAGAATTCTCCCCTCCCAGGACTGGGGCAGGAGGATGTTGCATGTTTAAGGGATCCTGACCAGGAAACCTCCCACTTGCTCTCCGACGTGATATCTCTATTACTGTGGTGACCAGACCCCTGGGGTGCCACACATGGCTCTTGTAAGGGGCATTGCAGTTCCTCATAATTTTTGGAAAGCCTTCCATTCACTGCTTAGGCCAACAGTGCACGGGAGACCCAGTTGCTATAAATCGAAAAAAAGGTTTAGTTAGCGCCCTCTGACCTCCATGTTATTTCCAAGGGGCATTGGAGTGACTCGAAATTTTTGGTAGGCATTGCACTCACTGTATGCCCTATAACTGTGTAGCCGAACCGCTCCTTTTGTTATAGAAACATATCCTACAAGACATATCTGGTTGACTGGCCTGATATTGATGTGAATGGTCCCTGTTCCTCCTGCTCTTTCTCCTTTGCCACCACCTCATCCATCATTTATCACCTGAAGCTTTGTTTTAACGGCAGTCATAGAACTGGGATAGTAGCAGGAAAACAACCAGCAATCCTCGGAGGAGGTAGGATATGCGCCAAAACGCGGACCACCTCAGGTCTAGCCGCTACTAAATACATGCGCTTGCATTCCAAGAAAACAAAGCAGATGCTAACTTCTATCATCATCATCATGCTCCTCACCTAGGCACTCTCAACTCCCCTGATGGAGAAGCCAGGGCCCACCGGAGGAGTCTGGTTCTCTGGTGGGCTCGTCCAATGCTGCCCTAAAGCAGGCCAGGCTAAGAAAAGTGTGGGGGAAGGTGACAGGAGAAATCAGGGCGGCTGGGGACCGAGTATGGACACCTGGCCACCACCTGGTGGCTGGGGACCGAGCATGGACACCCGGCCGCCGGGCGGCTGGGGACAGAGTATGGATACCTTGCTGCCGAAGCGGCCATGAGGTAGTGGCCAGCTTTGGCCTCCTCCAAACTAAAAGGCCCCATTTCAAGTGAAAGCTAGCAGTATGGTATTGCAGCCTGCGGGTGGGTGGGTGGTTGGCTGCATATTTTCACTTGCATTGCAAGGAATGGGGGAGGTACAATTGAACACTGCCCTGGGACAAGGACTTGCACGGGGATAGTTGCAAGTCTACATCTTCTGATGCGGCAAGGATCACTTCTGATGGGCACACTTTTAGGCAGTGACCTGGGTGTCAGAGATGCTTCCAGGGGTCTTCCCCATGCTGATCCCTTGTCTTTTCAGCACTGTATGCATGTGTCACACAGCACATGGCCAGATAAGGTTGTAAAATGTTAAAATGACATTTCCCGTTGAATGCATTTGTCACGGTTGAAAGCAATACAAAAGTGCAAAAACGCATGAAAAATGCTACTTGTGAACATAGCCCAAGGTGTGGAGGAGTATTTTTGTTTTTGGTTATTTATTTTACCCTATACACAAGTTTTTACCCTGGAAAGGAAATGCCTTAACATATTTCACAGGAAAACCGTTTCAGTTTCGTTTTTGAACGTTTTATTGTGAGCCCGCAAAAGTGGCTTAATACCTCTGACCACGTTGTTGACAGCAGTGACCTGGGGGTCAGAAATGCTTCCAGAGGTGATCCCCATGCTGACCCCATGTCTTTTGAGCACTGTCACTATCGTTTTGGGCACTTTTTAGGCTTTCTACAGACTGCCGGGGGTGCTGCCGCAAAAATGCTCGGGTCTCTCATAGACTAACATTGGGCTCGTTGCTCGGGTCGAGCAACCGAGTATCACGGTAAGCTCGGCCCGAGCTTCGAGCACCCGAGCATTTTAGTGATCGCTCAACACTATCAGTGGTCATCTTGGTGAGGACACGGAAGTCTTGCCCATTACCAGTCTGGCACCCATGGCTGACTTTATGTTACGCTGCCTTAACCGTGACCCTCACATTGTCAAAATGTTGGGTGACAGTCATTACTGGTTGATGACACTTTTAGACCCCCTCTACAAGGAGAACTTTCACTCTCTTATTCCTGAGTTGGAGAGGTCTACAAAAATGGGGCAGTACCAGAAGGCCCTTGCTGCAGAACTATTAAAAAAATTCCCATCTGAACACGGTAGCGACAGAGGTCACAGTTCGCTGCCCAACTAAGGCATACAGGCGAGAGAGACGCAACTCCAATCCAGCAGAGGCAGGGGAACACTGTCAATGTTCTAGGACAGTTTTCTGAGACCTGCCCAGATACAGGCCCTGAGGCGCAGGGTACTCTCACAAGGAGTGGAAAGTTTCAAAAGATGGTGAGGGAGTACCAGCGTCCTCCGTGATTCCTCTGTGCCTTTTAATTATTGGGTATCCAAGCTGGACACTTGGAATGAACTCACTCTGTATGCCTTGGAGGTCCTGGCTGACCTGCCGCTAGCGTGTTATCGGAGCGTGTTTTTAGTGCCGCTGGGGGAATTATAACTGATAAGCGCACTCGCCTGTCAACTGACAATGCTGACAAGCTGACCCTTATCAAAATGAACAAGGGCAGGATTGGGCCAGACTTCTCATCACCACCAAATGACAGCAGAGTAACATAAAGTCAAATCCACTGTGTTATTTCGGGAGGTGTATTCCCATGCATCGCTTCACACCCACACATGGGTATACGCTTCCTCATTTTGGCTATTTTTTGCTCTTCTCCTTATCCTCAGCCTCCACGACCACTATACCACCAGGGTGACCATGGTCCATGTTGCCAGCATTGCAAGTTCCTCTGTCCTAATTTTTGGCAGCTTTTGCTTGGAAGGCATAGGCAAAGACTATGGGAGACCCACTCCCCAATAATGGGAATAATGTTTTTAATATGCTGTACTGCATGGCTCTTGTAAGGGACATTGCAAGTTCCCCCTTCCTAATTTTTGGCAGCTTTTGCTTGGAAGGCTTAGGCAAAGACTATGGGAGACCCACTCCCCAATAATGGGAATAATGTTTTTAATATGCTGTACTGCATGGCTCTTGTAAGGGGCATTAAAATCGTCTTGTTAAGCTACTGTGACCTCCACGTCTCGTCCAAGGGTCGTTAATATTGTCTTTTTATTCCACTGCGACCTCCACCACTCTTCCAAGGGGCATTAAAAGCGTCTTGTTAAGCTACTGTGACCTCCACGTCTCTTCCACAGGGCGTTGATATTGTCTTTTTATTCCACTGTAACCTCCACCACTCTTCCAAGGGGCATTGATATTGTCTTTTTATTCCACTGCGACCTCCACCACTCTTCCAAGGGGCATTAAAACAGTCTTGTTAAGCTACTGTGACCTCCACGTCTCTTCCACGGGGCATTGATATTGTCTTTTTATTCCACTGTAACCTCCACCACTCTTCCAAGGGGCATTAAAACTGTCTTGTTAAACCACTCTGAACTCCACGTCTCTTCCAATTGGCATTAAAACCATCTTGTTAAGCTACTGTGACCTCCACATCTCTTCCAAGGGGCATTAAAACTGTCTTGTTAAACCACTCTGAACTCCACGTCTCTTCTAAGGGGCATTAAAACCGTCTTGTTAAACCACTCTGAACTCCACAGCTCTTCCAAGGGGCATTGACATGTTGTTTTTAATTACCTCTAACCTCCACGACTCTTGCAACGGGCATTGCATTTCCTCCTAATTTTTGTAAGCTTTTGCTTTTCAATGCATAGGCGAACACTAAGGGAGACCCACTCCCCAATAATGGGTAGAAGGTTTTTAATACGCTGTAATCCACGTTCTGTTTCAAGGGGCATTGCAGTGCCTAATAATTTTTGGAAAGCCTTCCATTCCCTGCTTAGGCCAACAGTGTACAGGAGACCCAGTTGCTATAAATGGAAAAAACGGTTTAATTAAGGCCCTCTGACCTCCATGTCACTTCCAAGGGGCATTGGAGTGGCTCGAAATTTTTGGCAGGCATTGCATTCACTGTATGCCTTATAACTGTGTAGCTGAACCGCTCCTTTTGGTACAGAAACATATCCTACAAGACATGTGTGGTTGGCTGGCCTGATTTTGATGTGAATGGTCCCTGTTCCTCCTGCTCTTTCACCTTTGCCACCACCTCATCCATCATTCATCACCTGAAGCTTTGTTTTAACGGGAGTCATAGAACTGGGATAGCAGCAGGAAAACATCCAGCAATCCTCGAAGGAGGTAGAATATGCGCCAAAACGCTGACCACCTCAGGCCTAGCTGCTACTACATACATGCGCTTGCATTCCAAGGAACAGAAAGCTAAGGAGGTGGATGGCCTCATGATCATGAATAATTTACTCGTTGTGTAGGAGGCCGACCACTGCTGCTGTCTACCTTCTGAACTTTGTGTTGAAGCCTGATTGACCCAGGACCCGCAATCCTCTATGTCTGGAGGACGTGTTGCATCCCAGTGTCCAACTGTGTCCCGGCTTCCACAATATTAACCCAGTGTGAAGGCATCAGTGAGATGGACCATTCCTGGCCACATTCACTTGTCCACGTGTTTGTGGTTATGCTGTCCTTCCCACTAAATGCACTGGGGAGGGCACAGGTAATGTTTTGGTATGCGCGCTTCTGTATAAGGCGCACCGGGACAAATAGGGGCGGCTGGGGACCGTTTATGGACACCCGGCCACCCCCACGTGGCTGGGGACTGTGTGTGGGCACCCGGCCGCGAGGCGGCTGGGGACTGAGTATGGACACCCGGCCACCCCCTGCTGGGGACCAAGCGTGGACACCCGGCCGCCGGGCGGCTGGGGACTGAGTATGAATACCAGGCTACCGACGCAGCCATAACGTGGTGGCCAGATTCCACCTCCACATGCCTAAAAGGCCCAATTTCAAGTGCAAGCAAGCTAGCAGTATGGTATTGCAGCCTGGGGGTGGGTGGGTGGCAGGCTGCATACTTGCGCTTGTATTGCAAGTTATGGGGGAGGTACAATTGAACACTGCCCTGGGACAAGGACTTGCACGGGGATAGTAGCAAGTCTGCATCTTCTGATGCGGCAAGGATCACTTCTGATGGGCACACTTTTAGGCAGTGACCTGGGTGTCAGAGATGCTTCCAGGGGTCTTCCCCATGCTGTTCCCATGTCTTTTTAGCACTGTATGCATGTGTCACACAGCACATGGCCAGATAAGGTTGTAAAATGTTAAAATGACATTTCCCGCTGAATGCATTTGTCACGGTTGAAAGCAATACAAACGTGCAAAAACGCATAAAAAATGCTACTTGTGAACATAGCCCAAGGTGTGGAGGAGTATTTTTGTTTTTGGTTATTTATTTTACCTTATACACAAGTCTTTACCCTGGAAAGGATGTTCCTTAACCCCTTTCCGACCTGGTCAGTAATAGTATGCACCAGGTCGGGAAGGCCGGTTCAGCGGGGGCTCCGGCGGTGAGCCCGCACTGAAGCGAGCACATGTCAGCTGATTATTGGAATCGCAATCCACCCGCGGCTGTTGACATGTTAAATCTCTGACAGTGACATTTAACTCGCGCTTCCAGGAGTCCTAAGCCCCGCCCATCAGTGACCCCGTCACGTGATCGCGGGTCACCAATGGGTGGGCATGACAACTCAGGGTCTGCAGCAGACGCCTGTGGTTGTCATGTCTCAATTGCTATGAGCGCCACCTAGTGGTCAGCGCTCATAGCAAGTGAGCATTTCTCCTGCATACAAGCGATCTGCTCATCGCTTGTATGCAGTAGAAGCAATCAGACAACTGCTGCTTCTAGTCTCCTCTGGAGACTATAGAAGCAAGCAGAAAGTGTAAAAAAAAAGTTTTTAAAAAAATAAAAAAAATAAAAAATATATAAAAGTTTAAGTCACCCCCATTTCGCCCCATTCAAAATAAAATATATATATATAAAAAAAAAAACACATACACATATTTGGTATCGCCGGGTTCAGAATCGCCCGATCTATCAATATAAAAGAAGAATTAATACAATCAGTAAACGGCGTAACGAGAAAAAAATTTTAAACGCCAGAATTAAGTTTTTTTGGTCGCTACAACTTTGCAATAAAAAGCAATAACGGGCGATCAAAACATCGGATCTACCCCAAAATGGTATCAATAAAAACGTCAGCCCGGCACGCAAAAAATAAGCCCTCACCTGGCCCCAGATCCCGAAAAATGGAGAAGCTAAGGGTCTCGGAAAATGGCGTCATTTTTTTTTTTTTTTTTAGCAAGCTTTGGATTTTTTTTTCACCACTTAAATAAAAAAGAACCTATACATGTTTGGTGTCTATGAACTCGTAATGACCTGGAAAATAATGATGGCAGGTCAGTTTTAGCAATCTGTGAACGTGGTAAAAAAAGGACCCAAAAAACAACTGTGGAATTGCATTTTTTTTGCAGTTTCACTGCACTTGGAATTTTTTTCCCATTTTCCAGCACACGATATGGTAAAACCAGTGATGGTGTTTAAAAGTACAACTCGTCCCGCAAAAAATAAGCCCTCACATGGCCATATTGAACAAAAATTAAAAAAGTTCTGGCTCTGGGAAGAAGGGGAGCAAAAAAGGAAAACACAAAAACAGAAAGACCCATGGTCGTTAAGGGGTTAACATATTTCACATGAAAGCACTTTCACTTTCGTTTTTGAACGTTTTATTGTGACCCTGTAAAAGTGGCTTAATACCTCTGACCACGTTGTTGACAGCAGTGACCTGGGGGTCAGAAATGCTTCCAGGGGCGATCCCCATGCTGTCCCCATGTCATTTGAGCACTGTCACTATCGTTTTGGGCACTTTTTAGGCTTTCTACAGACTGCCGGGGGAGCCGCCGCAAAAATGTTCGGGTCTCCCATAGACTAACATTAGGCTCGTTGCTCGGGTCGAGCACCCGAGTATCACAGTGAGCTCGGCCCGAGCTTCGAGCACCCGAGCATTTTAGTGCTCGCTCAACACTAATTAGCAGGTTATTACAAACTGAAATCAAACAGTTTTCAACTCAAAACTTTATTCTAGGTGATGTTACATTTGCACATAGGACCGCTTGTTCGAAAGGAGCTTCTGAACTCTCTCGTCCATTGAATTTGTCAGGTTTTGGATGGTTTCTGCTTCAATTGTTTTTCATGAGGACAGAATACCCACCCAGAGCTGTTGCTTAGATGTGACCTGCCTCCCGCCATCATAGACACTCCTTTTGATGATGCTCCAGAGGTTCTCAATGGGGTTGAGGTCAGGGGAGCATGGGTGCCACACCATAATTTTGTCCCCTTTTATGCCCATAGCAGCCAGAGATGCAGATGTGTTATGTGAAGCATGAGACGGGGCATTATCATGCATGAAAATGATCTTGCTGCGGAATGCACGGTTCTTCTTCTTGAACCATGGAAGGAAGTGCTGTTTGAGAAACTCAACATACATTATGGAGTTCATCTTTACCCCTTCAGGGATCCTAAAAGGGCCGACAATCTCTCTCCCCATGATTCCAGCCGAAAACATTACTCCACCTCCCTCTTGTTAGCGCCGTAGCCGTGTTTGCATGAGGTGTCCATCAATCAGCCATCCTCCACTCCATCCATCTGGACCAATGAGATCATTTCATGCATGATAATGCCCCGTCTCATGCTGCACATAACACATCTGCATCTCTGGCTGCTATGGGCATAAAAGGGGACAAACTTATGGTGTGGCACCCATGCTCCCCTGACCTCAACCCCATTGAGAACCTCTGGAGCATCATCAAAAGGAGTGTCTATGATGGCGGGAGTCAGTTCACATCTAAGCAACAGCTCTGGGAGGGTATTCTGTCCTCATGCAAAACAATTGAAGCAGAAACCATCCAAAACCTGACAAATTCAATGGACGAGAGAGTTCAGAAGCTCCTTTCAAACAAGGGGTCCTTTGTGCAAATGTAACATCACCTAGAATAAAGTTTTGAGTTGAAAACTGTTTCATTTCAGTTTGTATTAACCTGATAATGCTTATAATTTAAAAAATTACCATTTTTTTGTTCGTAATTAAAATGAAAAGGTTGAAAACTCTGCTGTGCATAATAATTTGGAACATGCATTTTGAGCGCAGTTTGAGTTTTTTTAAAAATATACTGTTATCATAGGCAGTTTGTACAAAAACTCTTCACTTGTACTCTAATAGTTACTTGACTGGAAAATTACAATGACTGCAATTCATATAGGTAATTTGGGAAAATTTGAGAAAATATTATTTGCATAATAATTTGGAACACAGTGTAGTTATTGCATATGCAGTGACTGCAGTGGCTGCCTAAATGTTGGAAATATCCCAATACCAATTTAAAGACACATATAGGAGGGTCTCAGTTAAAGAAATGTTCCCATTATAAAGAAGCGGGTCTCCTATGCTGGTATTGCGTATGCAGTGACTGCAAGGGCTACCAAATATTTGGACCCATCCCAATAACCCTTTGAAGGGTCATAGAGGGGGCTCTCAGTAAAAAAAATGTTCCTATTATTAGAAAGTGGGCCTCCTATACTGTTATTGCCTATGCAGTAAATGCAAGGGCTGCTAAAAATTTGGATGCATCCCAATACCCCTTTGAAGAGACATATAGGAGGGCAGTAAAAAAAATGTTCCCATTATGAAGGAGTTGGTCTCCTATAGTGGTAATGCCCATACACTAAGTGTATGGGCTGAAAAACATTTACCCCTGGGGGGTATACATGAACATACTGTATATCATACAGAATGTTAGAGGTAGGGCACTAAAAAAATTCCCTATAGTCATCCTAAACATACCCTTAAAAAAATTATGTGGGTGTTCCATCATGGTCACCCTAGTGATATGGTGGTGGAGGATGATGAGAAGGAGAAGGAGGAGGACAACAGAAAAGAGCCAAAATCAGGAAGCGTATACCCATTTCTAGGTGTGAAGAGGTGCATGGGAATAGACCACCCTCCAAAAAAACACTGGATATGACTTTATGTCCTGCTTCAATCAAAGGGACCTCCAAGGCGTAGAGAGTAGAGATGAGCGTTGTTCGACTCGAACTGTTCGCCAATCTCAAATTCGAGCTGTTTTGGGCGGTGTTCAAGCCGTTCGGCAAACACGAACGATTTGAGAAAAATTCGGCTGTTCGAGGTTATGTTCGATAACTGTTCGTGCACCAAAATCATAACTGGATTTTTTCTCAGTAATGATGAAAATTAATGTTAATACGCAGCTTGAGTGTACAGCGGGGTGGGGGGAGGGGCAGGGGATGGATCTCTGCAGGAATAATGAAGATCTCCATTTTTTTTTCTCTTTCCCGCATTTTCAGTGGGGAGGTGCAATCTGTCAGCCTATCAGCAGCGCACACACGGAGCGAAGTGCTTTTTTTCACACAAGCTAGGGCATGTGTCATTGGCAGTGTATGTCACATGTCCTTGCCCTATAAGACCAAGCAATTTTCCCCGTCGCCACCATTTTCTCACTGCTGCAGCAGCGTGTTAGACGGCACCGCTGTTGCTGTGTGCGCTATACCTTGTTAATTTCAAGCCAATTTTCGCACAAATCTACAGATAGCTTGGGAGTAGGGAATAGTTGTGATTGCAGTCCTTTTAAGGACTAGGTTACAGCATTTCCTACGACTTTTATCAGGCAGGTCTGTGCTCTTAAATAGATAGATTGTGGGAGTAAAGACTAATTGTAATTGCAGTCCTTTTCAGGACTAGGTTACATCAGTTCCTATCAGATTTTGCCAGGCAGGTCTGTGCCAGTGCTGTGCAAGTTTTTTTCACAGCATTTGGCTGAATCTAGCAAAGCTAATCCTTTTTGGCCTATTGCAGAGTGTGTTAGTCAGTGGAGTAGCCTATCTGTGTTGCAAGATATACCACCTGTGTATAGAATACCAATTTTTTTACTGCACCTAGTGAAGTAAAATCTTTTGGGCATAGCATCATTCTATTAGTCCATCTATACTGACCTCCATCAGGTTGCAAATTGAATATAATTTTTTTCTGCATCTAGCTCTGAAAAAATATTTGGGCTTCTAGCAGTGTGTGGGACTTGTTCTATTAGTCCATCTATACTGACCTCCATCAGGTTGCAAACTGAATATAAATTTTTTCTGCATCTAGCTCTGAAAAAATATTTGGCCTTCTAGCAGTGTGTGGGACTTGTTCTATTAGTCCATCTATACTGACCTCCATCACGCTGCAAATTCAAAATAATTTTTTGTCTGCATCTAGCTCTGAAAAAATATTTGGCCTTCTAGCAGTGTGTGAGACTTTCTCTATTAGTCCATCTATACTGACCTCCATCAGGTTGCAAATTAAAAATAATTTTTATCTGCATCTACCTCTGAAAAAATATTTGGGCTTCTAGCTGTGTGTGGGACTTGTTCTATTAGTCCATCTATACTGACGTCCATCAGGTTGCAAACTGAATATAATTTTTTTCTGCATCTAGCTCTGAAAAAATATTTGGCCTTCTAGCAGTGTGTGGGACTTTCTCTATTAGTCCATCTATACTGACCTCCATCAGGTTGCAAATTAAAAATAATTTTTATCTGCATCTAGCTCTGAAAAAATATTTGGCCTTCTAGCAGTGTGTGGGACTTTCTCTATTAGTCCATCTATACTGACCTCCATCAGGTTGCAAGTTAAAAATAATTTTTTGTCTGCATCTAGCTCTGAAAAAATATTTGGCCTTCTAGCAGTGTGTGGGACTTTCTCTATTAGTCCATCTATACTGACCTCCATCAGGTTGAAAATTAAAAATAATTTATATCTGCATCTAGCTCTGAAAAAATATTTGGCCTTCTAGCAGTGTGCGGGACTTTCTCTATTAGTCCATCTATACTGACCTCCATCAGGTTGCAAATTAAAAATAATTTTTTGTCTGCATCTAGCTCTGAAAAAATATTTGGCCTTCTAGCAGTGTGTGGGACTTTCTCTATTAGTCCATCTATACTGACCTCCATCAGGTTGCAAACTGAATATATTTTTTTTCTGCATCTACCTCTGAAAAAATATTGGGCTTCTAGCTGTGTGTGGGACTTGTTCTATTAATCCATCTATACAGACCTCCATCAGGTTGCAAACTGAATATAATTTTTTTCTGCATCTACCTCTGAAAAAATATTTGGGCTTCTAGCTGTGTGTGGGACTTGTTCTATTAATCCATCTATACAGACCTCCATCAGGTTGCAAACTGAATATAATTTTTTTCTGCATCTACCTCTGAAAAAATATTTGGGCTTCTAGCTGTGTGTGGGACTTGTTCTATTAGTCCATCTATACTGACCTCCATCAGGTTGCAAACTGAATATAATTTTTTTCTGCATCTAGCTCTGAAAAAATATTTGGCCTTCTAGCAGTGTGTGGGACTTTCTCTATTAGTCCATCTATACTGATCTCCATCAGATTGCAAATTAAAAATAATTTTTATCTGCATCTAGCTCTGAAAAAATATTTGGCCTTCTAGCAGTGTGTGGGACTTTCTCTATTAGTCCATCTATACTGACCTCCATCAGGTTGCAAATTAAAAATAATTTTTTGTCTGCATCTAGCTCTGAAAAAATATTTGGCCTTCTAGCAGTGTGTGGGACTTTCTCTATTAGTCCATCTATACTGACCTCCATCAGGTTGCAAATTCAAAATAATTTTTTGTCTGCATCTAGCTCTGAAAAAATATTTGGCCTTCTAGCAGTGTGTGAGACTTTCTCTATTAGTCCATCTATACTGACCTCCATCAGGCTGCAAATTAAAAATAATTTTTATCTGCATCTACCTCTGAAAAAATATTTGGGCTTCTAGCTGTGTGTGGGACTTGTTCTATTAGTCCATCTATACTGACCTCCATCAGGTTGCAAACTGAATATAATTTTTTTCTGCATCTAGCTCTGAAAAAATATTTGGCCTTCTAGCAGTGTGTGGGACTTTCTCTATTAGTCCATCTATACTGATCTCCATCAGATTGCAAATTAAAAATAATTTTTATCTGCATCTAGCTCTGAAAAAATATTTGGCCTTCTAGCAGTGTGTGGGACTTTCTCTATTAGTCCATCTATACTGACCTCCATCAGGTTGCAAATTAAAAATAATTTTTTGTCTGCATCTAGCTCTGAAAAAATATTTGGCCTTCTAGCAGTGTGTGGGACTTTCTCTATTAGTCCATCTATACTGACCTCCATCAGGTTGCAAATTCAAAATAATTTTTTGTCTGCATCTAGCTCTGAAAAAATATTTGGCCTTCTAGCAGTGTGTGAGACTTTCTCTATTAGTCCATCTATACTGACCTCCATCAGGCTGCAAATTAAAAATAATTTTTATCTGCATCTACCTCTGAAAAAATATTTGGCCTTCTAGCTGTGTGTGGGACTTGTTCTATTAGTCCATCTATACTGACCTCCATCAGGTTGCAAACTGAATATAATTATTTTCTGCATCTAGCTCTGAAAAAATATTTGGCCTTCTAGCAGTGTGTGGGACTTTCTCTATTAGTCCATCTATACTGACCTCCATCAGGTTGCAAATTAAAAATAATTTATATCTGCATCTAGCTCTGAAAAAATATTTGGCCTTCTAGCAGTGTGTGGGACTTTCTCTATTAGTCCATATATACTTTCCTCCATCAGGTTGCAAATTAAAAATAATTTTTTGTCTGCATCTAGCTCTGAAAAAATATTTGGCCTTCTAGCAGTGTGTGGGACTTTCTCTATTAGTCCATCTATACTGACCTCCATCAGGTTGCAAACTGAATATATTTTTTTTCTGCATCTACCTCTGAAAAAATATTTGGGCTTCTAGCTGTGTGTAGGACTTGTTCTATTAGTCCATCTATACTGACCTCCATCAGGTTGCAAACTGAATACAATTTTTTTCTGCATCTACCTCTGAAAAAATATTTGGACTTCTAGCTGTGTGTGGGACTTGTTCTATTAGTCCATCTATACTGACCTCCATCAGGTTGCAAATTGAATATAATTTTTTTCTGCATCTAACCCAGCCAATAGTTTTGGCCTAATAACACAGTTTGGCCACTCAGCTCTGCTCGGTTCCCATCCATTGTTTTTTTGTGCAAACAACTCCAGAGTTGTGAATTAGTTAACCACCAAAATGAGTGGAAAAAGGCCTGCTGCTGGTGGAAAGGGGAATAGGCGTGTTGGGAAGGGCAGAAAAGGTTCTGTCCGTGTGGTAGGTGTTAAAGCAACAGTAACATCTGCAGAAGAAAGACCATCTTCCAGCCAAACTAAAATGTCTACTTCTTTTAGCGGACAATGTGATAAGATCCCTTTCTTATGGCCACGCCAATCGCTACAAATTCCAGATGAGGCACAAAAACAGCAGGTGCTTCAATGGATATCAAGTGCTCCTTTAAGTGGGCTCTCCTCCACATCAACTTCAACATCACAAATACTCCAGTCCTCAAAGGTGTCACCCCAATCGCACTTGCTTCCTCACAGCTCCCAAATCTCCAGCTGCCCGTCTGATTATGAGGTAGAACAGATGGTTGAGTCTGCAGAGCTGTTTACTCATACTATAGCCTGGGAATCAGAGGTCGACTCCAGCGCTTCTGTGAATCCAGACAAGGAAATGATCTGCACTGATGCCCAGAATCTTTATGAGTCGGATCCAGGACCAGACGCAGAAGGTTCTGACCATAATGTACACCCTCATTCCCAAACTGTAACTCCTGTTGGTGGAGACAATGAGGAAGACGATGATGAGACTCAAATACCTGATTGGAGCGACAACTTTAGTTTTTTGTCAGGGCAGGAACAGGTTGGCTCTGAGGACGACGGGTGTGATAACGCACAGGGTGATGATGATGAGGTTGGAGATCCCACTTACTGTCAACCCACAGTCAGCCAAGAGATGAGGTCAGCAGAGGAGGTGGAGGAAGATGCTAGAGACGACGAGGTCAGGTTGCGCCTTCCTGGACAGAGACGTAGTACTGGAAGCACGTCAACAACTGCATCCTCAAACACAACTCTGCCTCTCACCACAAGTCGTGGTGGCTCTTCAGGTCGCATGGGTGCTAAGCCTTGTGTAGCGTCGGCGTCCCTGCCCTCTGCTAGGCAGGGACGCTGTTCCCCTCACCTCTCTGCTCCGAGCCCGGCGTCCCCCTCCCGCTCTGCTGGCAGCGCGCGCTCCTTCCCGGCCACTGTGCTTAGGGCGCGCGCGCGCACGCTCCCTCCCTCTTAAAGGGGCCGCGCGCGCCGTCCTAAGGAGTCCCCGGCCAATGGCCGGAGGACTTCACCATATATAAGGCACCTCCTCCAAAATGGAGGTGCCCGAGCAATGTTGTTGCACTGTTCACTACTCTGCTTCAGCCCTCAGGTCCCGTTGCCAGTTACCTGCCAGTTACCTGCCTGATTCCTGCCAGAGTCCTGCCAGTTTGCTGTCTGTTTCCTGCCTGATATTCCTGCTACCTGCTTGCTAGCCTGAGGTCCGACGGTCTGCCTTCCTACTCCTGTCAGTCTGTCTATGGACGAGCCTGCCCGCTCACCTGGGAGCGCTCCTCTGCTACCTGCCTGCTAGCCTGCCTGGAGGCTCCGCCGTCACGTGCTGTGACCACCTGCTATTCCAGAGACTCTTGCCCGCTCACCTGGGAGCGCTCCTCCGCTACCTGCCTGCTTGCCTACCTGGAGGCTCCGCCGTCACGTGCTGTGACCACCTGCTATTCCAGAGACTATTGCCCGCTCACCTGGGAGCGCTCCTCCGCTACCTGCCTGCCTGCCTACCTGGAGGCTCTGCCGTCACGTGCTGTGACCACCTGCTTTTCCAGAGACTCTCGCCTGCTCACCTGGGAGCACTCATCTGTCATCCACCTGCTAGCCTACCTGGAGGCTCAGCCGTCACAGGTCATACCTACCCTATACTCAGAGACTGTCCCGGTCACTTGCTGTGACCTCCTGCCCATTCACCCAGAGACTGCCCCGGTCACTTGCTGTGACCTCCTGCCCGTTCACCCAGAGACTGCCCCAGTCACTTGCTGTGACCTCCTGCCCGTTCACCCAGAGACTGCCCCAGTCACTTGCTGTGACCTCCTGCCCGTTTACCCAGAGACTGTCCCGGTCACTTGCCGTGACCTCCTGCCCGTTCACCCAGAGACTGACCCGGTCACCTGCTGTGACTGCCTACCCGTCTTCCCTGGTCGCCACCTGCTCCCTTACAAGGACCGCCCCCTTGTATAGTAGCTCAGAGGTTCCGCCTACCAGACCCGTTACAGTTTGCTCGGGCCATGGAACCCGGTGGCACCCAAGCTCCCTCGCTCTCGGACCTGTGTCATGAACTGTCCCATCAGAGGTCCCAACAGGAGTCCATCCTGGGTCACCTGCGGAATGTCAATTCTCGCCTGGACACTCTGACTGCTCCGCCAGCAACCTCCGCCAGTGCCATGACTCGCAATCCGGCAGCTCCACTGCCCACTAATACCATGGTATCCTACCCTGGACCCCGGCTTTCTGCACCTCCTCGCTTCGGAGGCGACTCCGCCCAGGCTCGGGGCTTCATAAATCAGTGCACCCTGCACTTTGAACTATTGTCCCACCAGTTTAACTCCGACCGGGCCAAAATTGCTTTCATCATGTCCCATCTCACCGGGGAGGCCCTGGCCTGGCTAAATCCTCTATGGGAGAGAGGAGACCCCCTGGTGTCCGACTTGCCTGCCTTTCTCACGGCTTTCCGGAAAGTCTTCGACGAACCCGGATGGAAGACCTCATCCGCATCATCTCTGCTACGCCTCCGTCAGGGAAGTCTCACCGTGGCCCAATATGCCATACGGTTCCATACCCTTGCCTCGGAGCTGGCCTGGGATAACGACGCTCTGGTATCCATCTTCTGGGAGGGTCTGTCCGGCCGTATTAAAGATGAACTTGCCAGTCGGGACATTCCTACCACTCTCGATGACCTAATAACTCTTGCCACCCGGATTGACCTACGGTTCCAGGAGCGTGCCAAAGAGGTCACCCGTGAGAGGAGGTTTCCACGTCTAGCTCCTACCTTTCAGAAATCCGTCACTCCCTCCGATTCTCCCCAGGTACACTCTCCTGAGCCTATGCAGGTCGACCAGACCAAGATGGTCAAAACCCGTCAGGACTTACGCCGTGCCGAGGGGAGCTGCTTCTACTGTGGCAGTAAGGAGCACCGGATCCGTACCTGCCCGGAGAGGTCAGGAAACGCCTGTGTCTAGGTTCGCTCAGAGAGGTCGACCTAGACAAGAATAAATCCTCTCCATCTCTGCTACTGTCAGTCTCTATTATCTGCGGGGAGAATCGTTATTTCGAACTAGCCCAACTTGACTCTGGAGCGGCCGGGAATCTTATTTCACAGTCCCTGGTAGAAAAATACCGCATTCCCACCAAACCTCTGGCTGTACCATTATCTGTCGCTGCGGTGGATGGGGGCCTCTTACCACGTCTCATCCAACTCATCACCGAATCCATAACTCTGCAGGTGGGAATGCTGCATTCTGAGAGCATCTCTTTTCATGTTCTGCCTGGACTCTCTCACGCCCTCTTACTAGGTCTACCTTGGCTCCAGAGACATGCACCCGTGCTTGACTGGCAGACCGGAGAAGTCCTTCGCTGGGGACAGGACTGTCATAAGACTTGATTGGTTCCTGTTCATCCCGTCCGTCCTTCTCCTACCCCAACTAATCTACCTGGACTTCCGATTCCCTATTGGTCATTTGCTGATGTCTTTAATAAAAAGGAGGCAGAGACATTACCCCCTCATAGACCATACGACTGTCCTATCGACCTGCTACCCGGTACTATTCCTCCCCATGGGCGTATTTACCCATTGTCCGCTGCTGAGACCCGCTCGATGTCCGAATATATTGAGGAGAATTTGGCCAGGGGATTTATCCGGAAATCTACCTCCCCGGCGGGAGCAGGCTTCTTCTTCGTAAAAAAGAAGGACGGCTCTCTCCGTCCCTGTATAGACTATAGAGGCCTTAACCAGATCACGGTGAAGAATAAGTACCCCCTTCCGCTCATTCCAGAATTATTTGATCGCCTGAGGGGGGCTAGAATCTTCACCAAACTGGACCTCCGTGGGGCGTACAACCTGGTTCGTATCCGTCAAGGGGATGAAGGGAAGACGGCATTCAACACCCGGGACGGCCACTATGAATATCTGGTAATGCCCTTTGGTCTCTGTAACGCTCCTGCCGTCTTTCAAGAGTTGGTCAATGACATCTTCCGGGACCTTCTCTACTCCTGCGTTGTGGTGTACCTGGACCACATCTTGGTCTTCTCTCCGGATCTCCAGACTCACCGGAGGGACGTTCGTCAGGTCCTGCTCAGGCTCAGGCAGAACCACCTCTTCGCTAAATATGAGAAGTGCCTCTTTGAGCAGACCTCGCTTCCGTTTTTGGGCTACATTATTTCTCAGACCGGCCTACGAATGGATGCAGAGAAACTGTCTGCCATCGAGAAATGGCCCCGACCGGAGGGGTTGAAGGCCATTCAGCGGTTCCTGGGCTTCGCCAACTATTACCGCCTCTTCATACCGCACTTCTCTTCCTGGACTGCCCCAATTTCCGCGCTCACCCGTAAGGGTACTAATCCCAAAGAGTGGCCGCCCGAAGCAGAGGAGGCTTTTCTTTCCTTAAAACAGGCCTTCTCTTCCGCCCCGGTGCTGCATCGTCCGGACGGCAACAAGCAGTTCTTTCTGGAGGTTGACGCCTCCTCCTCTGGAGCCGGAGCTGTACTTACTCAAAAATCTTCTTCCGGGAGGATGGTAACTTGCGGCTTCTTCTCCAAACTCTTCTCCTCTTCTGAACGCAATTATTCCATAGGAGACCGAGAGTTATTGGC
Organism: Phyllobates terribilis; assembly: GCF_046119375.1. Lineage (NCBI taxonomy): Eukaryota > Metazoa > Chordata > Amphibia > Anura > Dendrobatidae > Phyllobates > Phyllobates terribilis. The sequence goes on from NW_027362761.1 coordinate 293,250,419, forward strand.
CATCAAGCTGGCATTGGAGGAGTGGCGTTACCTACTCGAGGGGGCTCTTCATCCGGTAATAATTTACACTGACCACAAGAACTTGGCTTATCTCCAGCATGCCCAGAGACTTAATCCGCGCCAAGCCCGGTGATCCTTGTTTTTTGCTCGCTTTGATTTTGTTCTACATTTTCGCCCGGCTGACAAGAACATCAAAGCAGACGCCTTGTCCCGATCCTTTCTGGTATCTGATCTCGAGGAGGAACCTAAACACATCATCGATCCCGCCAGAGTAATGCAGGTGGCTCCCGTGAGTCTAAATCGTCTCCCTCCCGGTAAGACGTTCGTATCGGTACCTGATCGGGAGAAGATCCTACACTGGCCACGCCGGTCAGAAAAAGACCCTCCAGCTTATTTCCCGGCACTACTGGTTGCCTAACCTGCGCAAGGATGTAATAGACTTTGTTTCTGCCTGTGTGTCCTGTGCCCGCAACAAAGTTCCGAGACACCTGCCAGCCGGTCGCCTCCTTCCTCTGCCAGTACCTGCTGCCCCCTGGCAGCATATAGCGATGGACTTCATAACTGATCTTCCCGTCTCAGCCGGTTGTACGGTCATTTGGGTGGTCGCTGACCGCTTTTCCAAGATGGCTCATTTCATTCCCCTGCCAGGCCTCCCGTCTGCACCCGAGCTGGCTAAAGACTTTATCCGCCACATCTTCCGTCTTCATGGCCTGCCCCGTCACATCGTGTCGGATCGTGGGGTACAGTTCACTTCTCGTTTCTGGAGAGCCACTTGTAAATTGCTAAACGTCACCCTGGACTTCTCCTCCGCTTACCACCCACAGTCTAATGGTCAAGTGGAGCGGATCAATCAGATCCTGACCAGTTACCTCCGGCACTTCGTTAATGCCCACCATTCTGACTGGGTGGATCTCCTGCCATGGGCCGAATTCTCGTACAACAATCACGAGAGCGATTCTTCCTCCAAATCCCCGTTTTTTGTAGTCTTCGGTCAGCATCCTCGGATCCCGTTTCCCGTCTCCACCTCGGTGGACAATCCGGCTGCGGAATCTCTTGTTAACAAATTTTCCTCCACATGGGAGAGTACCCGGTCCGCACTCCTTCTGTCATCCGCGCGTATGAAAAGACATGCTGACAAAAAACGTCTGGATCCTCCTCAATTCCGTCCAGGGGATAAGGTCTGGCTCTCGTCCAAGTATGTCCGGCTCAAGATTCCTTCCTATAACTTAGGGCCTCGGTTCATCGGTCCTCTGGAGGTCATCAGTCAGATCAACCCGGTGGCCTATAAATTGAAACTCCCGGCCAACTTGCGGATCCCTAACTCCTTCCATGTATCTCTCCTCAAACCCGTGGTACTTAACTCTTTTTCCAAGTCTACAGGTACGCCTCCTGCTCCGGTTTCCGCTGAAAACAAATTTGAGGTAGAGAACATTCTGGCCACCAAAAGGGTAAGAGGGAAGACCTTTTTTCTAGTAGATTGGAAGGGGTTTGGTCCTGAAGAGAGAACGTGGGAGCCCCGGGAGAACATCCATGCCCCTCTCATCCTTGCTAAATTTCTGTCTGGCCTAAAAAAGGGGGAGCCTAAAGGGGGGGGTACTGTAGCGTCGGCGTCCCTGCCCTCTGCTAGGCAGGGACGCTGTTCCCCTCACCTCTCTGCTCCGAGCCCGGCGTCCCCCTCCCGCTCTGCTGGCAGCGCGCGCTCCTTCCCGGCCACTGTGCTTAGGGCGCGCGCGCGCGCCCTCCCTCCCTCTTAAAGGGGCCGCGCGCGCCGTCCTAAGGAGTCCCCGGCCAATGGCCGGAGGACTTCACCATATATAAGGCACCTCCTCCAAAATGGAGGTGCCCGAGCAATGTTGTTGCACTGTTCACTACTCTGCTTCAGCCCTCAGGTCCCGTTGCCAGTTACCTGCCAGTTACCTGCCTGATTCCTGCCAGAGTCCTGCCAGTTTGCTGTCTGTTTCCTGCCTGATATTCCTGCTACCTGCTTGCTAGCCTGAGGTCCGACGGTCTGCCTTCCTACTCCTGTCAGTCTGTCTATGGACCAGCCTGCCCGCTCACCTGGGAGCGCTCCTCTGCTACCTGCCTGCTAGCCTGACTGGAGGCTCCGCCGTCACGTGCTGTGACCACCTGCTATTCCAGAGACTCTTGCCCGCTCACCTGGGAGCGCTCCTCTGCTACCTGCCTGCTTGCCTACCTGGAGGCTCCGCCGTCACGTGCTGTGACCACCTGCTATTCCAGAGACTCTTGCCCGCTCACCTGGGAGCGCTCCTCAGCTCAGCGACTTACATCTCTACAGAAGTCGTTGGGCCTGCCACTTCACCGGCTAAAATGCGATGTGCCTACCCGGTGGAATTCAACTCTGCACATGTTGCAGCGACTGTGGCAGCACCGACAAGCTCTGGTGCAATACGTTCTGACGTATAGCCTGGGCCAACGAGATCCAGAGGTGGGGCAAATCACGCTGGAGGAGTGGTCTCAGATCAGGGACCTATGCACCCTTCTGCACAGTTTTGAAATGGCGACGAAGATGTTTAGTGCTGACGATGCCATTATCAGCATGACTATTCCGGTGATTTACATGCTGGAGCACATGTTAAACAGAATTCGGAGTCAGGTGGTGGCACAAGAGGAGGTGGAGGAAGTAGAGGAGGAGGAGTTGTATGCGGAAGGGCTAACATCTGCAAGGTCCAGACGGTCGGCAGCACCAAGGCGGCAGGCATGTGAGGGTGGGGGAGATGGTTTTACCAGGGCGCATGGTAGCAGCCAAACTAGTGAGGAAGGTGCAGGAGCCCAGGAAGAAGTGGAGGACGAACTGATGGAAGACTCATCAGATGAGGGAGAGCTTGATCACATTTCTGTTGTGCGAGGTTGGGGGGAGAGGACAGAGGAAGGAAGCATGATTGTTACCTCGCCACCAACACAACAGGGACTTGGTGCTCCTGGATGCGCAACACACATGAGTGCCTTCTTGCTGCACTACCTGCAACATGACCCTCGAATTGTGAGAATTAGAAATAATCCTGACTACTGGGTTGCCACACTGTTAGATCCCCGGTACAAAAGTAAATTTGCAGAAATTATTCCTGCCATAGAAAGGGATGCACGCATGCAGGAGTATCAGCAGAGACTGTTGCAGAATCTTACATGTGCTTTTCCACAAAACACCAGTGGTGCACGTAGTGAATCTCACAGTTCCAACTTGCCAACCGTGGGACCGTCGCGCGTTCAGCACTCAAACCGTAACAGAACCACAGTATCTGCTGGTAACATCAATTTTGCGGAATCATTTCACCACTTTTTTAGCCCATCCTTTGCAAGGCCACAGGAGACAAGAAGTCTGACACATAGTCAACGCCTAGAGACGATGGTACAGGAGTATCTCCAAGTAAACATTGAAGCCATGACTGTGTCACTGGACCCTTGCTCTTTTTGGGCTTCCAATCTGGATAAATGGCCAGAGCTAGCCACTTACGCCTTGGAGATCTTGTCATGCCTCGCAGCCAGCGTTCTGTCTGAACGTGTGTTCAGCGCTGCTGGTGGTGTGCTGACAGATAAGCGCACGCGGCTCTCCACTGATAATGTAGACAGACTCACGTTCATAAAGATGAACAAATCATGGATGCGAAACGACTTTTCTACCCCTGTGTCATCCTGGGGAGAGTAAAAGCTTGATGATTGGTTAAAATCACCCTATCAAACGTTTTAAGCTTTCAAATTACTAATCATGTTTATCTGTATCTTGGCTGGAAAATAATTTGGGCTTTGTAGCAGTGTGCAGCACTGATTCTGTTAGGCCATCTATACTAAGCTCCACCAGATTTAAAATTAATAATAATTTTTAGCTGCATCTAGCCCGGAAAATAATTTTGGGGCTCCGAGATGCGCAAGACACATAAGTGCCTTCTTGCTGCACTACCTGCAACATGACCCTCATATTGTCAGAATTTGAAGTAATCATGACTACTGGGTTGTCACACTCTTAGATCCCCCAAACTTTTCGATCAACCTTTTCATTTTAATAAAGACCAAAAAAATGGTCATTTTTGAAATTATAAGCATTAGCAGGTTATTGGAAACTGAAATCAAACAGTTTTCAACTCAAAACTTTATTCTAGGTGATGTTACATTTTCACATAGGACCCCTTGTTCGAAAGGAGCTTCTGAACTCTCTCATTGAATTTGTCAGGTTTTGGATGGTTTCTGCTTCAATTGTTTTGCATGGGGACAGAATACCCTCCCAGAGCTGTTGCTTAGATGTGAACTGCCTCCCGCCATCATAGACACTCCTTTTGATGATGCTCCAGAGGTTCTGAATGGGGTAGAGGTCAGGGGAGCATGGGGGTCACACCATAAGTTTGTCCCCTTTTATGCCCATATCAGCCAGAGATGTAGATGTTTTATGTGCAGCATGAGATGGTGCATTATCATGCAAAAAAATGATCTTGCTGTGAAATACACGGTTCTTCTTCTTGAACCATGGCAGGAAGTGCTGTTTGAGAAAATCCACATACATTATGGAGTTCATCTTTAGCGCCTTCAGGGATCCTAAAGGGGCCGACAATCTTTCTCCCCATGATTCCAGCCCAAAACATTACTCCACCTCCTCCTTGTTGGCGCTGTAGCCGTGTTTGCGTGGGGTGTCCATCAACCAGCCATCCTCCACTCCATCCATCTGGACCATCGAGCGCTGCACGGCACTCATCCGTGAACAAAACAGTTTTGAAATCAGTCTTCATGTAATGTTTGGCCCACTGGAGCCGTTTCTGCTTGTGTGAAGTGGATAGAGGAGGTCGACAGGATGGCATATGCACAGCTGCAAACCTCTGAAGGACCCTGCATCTTGTTGTTCGGGGGACGTTGGAGGCACCAGCAGCTTCAAAAACTTGTCTGCTGCTATGACAAGGCTTTTTTGCCGCTGCTCTTTTAACCTGACGTAATTGCCTGTAGGAAAGAGTCCTCAATTTGCCCTTATCAGCACGCACACGTGTGTACTGTGAATCAGCTACATACTTCTTGATTGCCAAGACACTTCATCCTGATCATCGCACAATGTTGATTGTAGTCATGCCTTGACCTAAACACTCCACAATTTGTTGCTTCTCAGCAGCCGACACATCCTTTTTCTTTCCCATTTTGGCAGAAAATGTAGGCTGCTTAATAATGTGAGACAGCCTTCTTAAGTAGTCTTGCCTTTCATTGGACACACCTGCCAAACTAATTAGCACAGGTGTCTGCAATTGCTTACAGTGATATAAAGAGCCCTGACACACATCACCATCAATGAGTTTAACTGACAAACAAACAAATTCTTCCCTTATCACTCCTAAACACTTTTTGCATAATAATTTGGAACACAGTGTACATGTGCTTTTCCACAAAACACCAGTGGTTCACGTAGTGAATCTTACAGTTCTAACTTGCCAACCGTGGTCTGTATGGAGTTGTTCAATAAAGGGCCCAAAATTAAGATAACATAGATGGGAGAGGTCTCTGTGAATAGGAATTCCTAAGTATTTGATACCCTGTGAGGGCCAGGCAAAGGGAAAGTTGGACTGGATGGAATCCTGTATGGATTTGGGGAGGGAGACATCGAGGGCCTCAGACTTCGCTGCATTGATTTTAAAATTTGACCATGTAACAAAGTGATCTATTTCAGCCATAACAGCATGGATGATCAGTGAATATGAATAGCGGTACCAGAGCGCCAATAACAGGGCAAAAATATTAAAAGGACTGATTTATTAATACACACACAACGCGTTTAGGTGGACACAGCCACCTTCATCAGGTCTGACACACCTGATGAAGGTGGCTGTGTCCACCGAAACGCGTTGTGTGTGTATTAATAAATCAGTCCTTTTAATATTTTTGCCCTGTTATTGGCGCTCTGGTACCGCTATTCATATTCACTGATTGTCCTTTTCCCCTTGTTGGGGTGCGGTAGAGCTGCCTTTAATCTATTGTTTTTTCACCTGTGGGAGCAATTTAATTAAAATTACTACCCTGGTTTTCCAAGCTGCGCTGCCTTAACCCCTCCGGAACGCTGCCGGGGGTGTTGGTGAAGCTGGGCGTCTATCTCGGCATTACATGCTACTAACCTGACCACGTGATATACCACCAAGAGATCAGGATCTGTGAACGCCACTGGAAATAGATGACAGCCACCAACAGAGCGGAGCTTGTGGAGCTTTACACTGGGGTTGTGCAGAGGTGCACAACTTCATAAGGTTAGTAGCCATCCCCACACCCCTCTACAAATTGCAATACTGAGTCACCCATTGCGCCTTGTTCTCTCCTCTCTTTACATAACAGCATGGATGGATATATGTGATTGAGTGATATATACTAGGACATCATCAGCAAATAGAGAGCACTTGTACTCGGTGCCTCCCACCTCAATCCACCTAATATTGGGGTTATGGCGAATTGATGAGAGCAGGTGCTCCGTCACTAGGATGTATAAGAGAGGGGACAGAGGACATCCCTGCCTTGTCCCATTGGTGATTGTGAAAGGTGATGAAAATGTTCTGATGCACCCCCTGGGGCCTTGGGACACCCGGAGCCGGACCCTTTTTGGTGGATGCTGGTGGTTGTAGTCTTCGTGGCGGCGACCCGGTTCCGTGGCTCAGGGTGGTCAAACCAGTGGCGGAACTATTTATGTGGTTTTGATGTTTAAATGTCCGACTACGCCACCCGTGGATTGCGGTCAGAGTGAACCGCCGCTGCAGGGCAGACCGCTGAGGCTGGTGTTGTGGGTGCAGCAGAGCGTAGCATAACTCCCCATGGGAGGAGTATAGCCTCAGGGCAGTGTATGCGGAGGATGGGGGTGATGGTGCAGGGCAGCAGCAGTAACGACACGGAGTCAGTGATGCAGTCCAGGGCCTTTACTCACAGTTCTTATTATCCAGACCACATCTGCAGGTAACGGCTGCCCACGTTGTACTGTGCTCACCAGGTGAGGGGCTCAGACAACTCCCAGATAACTTTGGAGCGCTTCACAGGACCCCCTTTGTGTGTCCTTTGTCTGGCCTTTCTTACCAACCCTTTTGTCCGGCTGCCTCGGGCCTCCTCTTGGTAAACTTGGCGCCAGTTTCCCTGACCCTATGTGGTGCCTTCCTAGCGGGTGTAGCGAGGGGCTGCGCCACATAAAATGTCACAGCCTCCGGTTTCTAGCTGAGGGTCGCTTCCTGCCTCCACTAGTTTCGGGGACCGGTCTCCCCCTTTGGCCTGAACCCTCCACGCAGGTGGATTCGGGCGTGTGGTGGCGACTCGCCCGTCCGCACCCCTGGGATCCCTTCATTCCTCGTTCCTGGAACCTTCTCCGCTCCTCTTCCTTCTTTCTCCCTCTTCCAGGCCTGGGCCTCTGTTACTAGGCCCGCCTCCGGAGCAGAGCTCATGCAGAGCCCCTGCTCCCTGCCACTTCTGCTCAGACTTCTCTGCACTGAACTAAGATGGTGCCCACCTTTTATACTCCTTTCTCAATGCACCCAGGAACTGCTTCCTCCCTGCTCCTGCACTACAGGGTTCCCCTTCCTCAGTGTTCCCTCCCCCCACTCCAGCCAGGGACAGGGACTGTCGTGCCCATCTCAGAGGCATATTGGTCGCCCTGCCCCACGGCAATGTGGTGTAATGCATGCAGGTGTCGGGTCCTGATCCACACTCCATCCTTACCTGAGAGTGAGATATCACACCTCTGGGTGAGGTGCAATACCTCTGTAGCAACCGAGCCCTCAGGGTGCTACAGTTCCATTTATCTTCAGCTTAGGTGACGTATTGTGATACAGGGCCGTGATTTTGGCTATAAAAGGGTCCCCTAGACCCCTACCCCAAGCTTTTTAAGAGAATCATATATGGCGTGCCAGGAGACTCTATGGAATGCTTTCTCAGCATCCAACGAGAGTATCTAATTACAAATTTTTAACTGCATCTAGCCCAGGAAATACTTTGTGCCTAGTAGCAGTGTCTGCTAGTCAGCGGATTATCCCGGCTGTTAAGCAAGCTTCACTACCTGTAGTTTGAACACTTAATTTTTTCAAAGGAAATGCTTCGGGACCACGGGATACTCAGTGAAGAGCATCAGGAGGCACCCCAAGGCATAGGGGCTGGGACTGGCAGTAGGATGCCTTGCGGTGGACAGCCGAGCTCGATCCTTATAAAAGCTTTTTAACTGCAGCAGCTTTAGTGGACGCTACTGGAGCTGGAATTACGCGGCTGCTGGCATGAGACTTGCCCTCCAATAGATCCTTGTAAATGGATTTAAAGTGTATTCATTCAAATTAGAGAGACAATTTAAATTAAAAAGCTTAGAGCTGCCTCCACCACAGGGGGGCTCGCTCGACCCACCAGCGGACAGGCACCAGTATTGGGAGAGGGGGGCTGGCCGTCAGGGTTTACCGCGGCTCTGTCACAAACCCGGCGACACGGAGGTGGCACAAGCAGGAGCAGACTGAACGTGTCGCCTTCTCACTTTTTGGATTTTAGAAGGGCATGACATGCCTATATCTGTGTCTCCCCCTCCTTTTACTCCTCCACCTCTTTTCTTTTCGCATGACTATATGTACTTGTCACTTTTCCATGTGTTAGTTGTGTCTTCTGAGCAGTTTGTCAGCTTTTGGACACCTTTGAAGGTGTTTTCTATGTGTTTCTATGTGTTTTTGTTTGCCTGCCATTGGTTTTAACGGTGTTCGAAGGTGTTCGACGAACAGTTCGACGAACAGTTTTGCGAACACACGGGTGTTCGACGAACCGAACCGAACTCGAACACTACGGGGGTGGCTCAACACTAGTAGAGAGCCAGTTCTTGCCATGTGTCCAGCTTGGATACCCAATAATTATAAGGCACAGAGGAATCACGAAGGATGGTCGGCAAGGTACTCCTTCAGCATCTTCCCAAACTTTTCCCTCCTTGTCAGAATACCCCGTGCATCAGGGTCTTTGGTCATTGGGAGGGTCTGAGAAAACTGTCCCACACCTTTGACAGTGTTCCCTTACCTCCACTGCGTCGTATTTATGTCTCCCTCGCCTGTACTCCTTGGTTGTCCAAGAAACTGTGACCTCTGCTGCCAGCCACCATTTTCAGATGGGAATTTTTTAATAATTCCGCAACAAGGGCCTTCTGGTACTGCACCATTTTACTAGACCTCTTCACCACTGGAAGTAGAGATAGAAAGTTCTCCTGGTAGTGTGGGTCTAGAAGTGTGACCAACCAGTAATTACTGTCAGCCAAAATGCGTACAACATGAGGGTCATGGGAAAGGCAGCGGAACATAAAGTCAGCCATGTGTGCCAGACTGCCAACAGCCAAGTCTTCGCTGTCCTGAACAAGAGGACGACTGTCCATGCTCTCTTCCTCTTCCTCCTCCTCCTCATTCTCCCTTTCCTCAGGCTATCCATGCTGAAAAGACGGTATGAATGTGGTGTGGGTAGTACCGTCTGTAGCGTAGGAAACCAACTCCTATTGCTCCTCATCCTCTTCCTCCACCTCCCCATTAGCACCCAATCCGCATTGGGATGAGATGAGGCTGGGCTGCGTGGCATCACCCTGTATGATTCCTTGCTCCATCTAATCATGCTGCGCCTGCAATGCCTCCTCTTTAATTTTGAGCAGCGAGTGTTTCAGAAGACAGAAAAGTGGGATGGTGATGCTAATTATGGTGTCATCGCCACTCACCATCTTGGTGGAGTCCCCAAAGTTTTTGGAGGACAAAACAGATCTGACATCCATGCCCGCTCCTCAGTTCTTATGTGCGAAGGCTGACCTGAATTCCGACAGGCATGTTGAACCTGGTACTCAAAAACACTGCTGCTCACAAATCCTTCCCAACATCTGCAAGGTTGAGTTCCAACGCGTGGTGAGATCGAACACCGGTCGGTGAGCTGGAAGCTGCAAATGCTGCAGAAGCACGGCGAGGCCGGTGGAAGCTGTAGCTGACTTTCACAAGCAGATCAGGCAGTTCCGGGTAGGTTTTGAGAAACCGCTGAACAACTAGGTTGAGCACATGAGCCAGGCATGGTACATGTGTGAGGTTGCCTAGCTTCAGAGCCACCACCAGGTTCCAGCCATTGTCACACACAACCATGCCTGGCTGTAGGTTCAGCAGTGACAGCCAACACCACTGCTCTGTTACAGCTCTCAACAACTTTTCAGAGGTGTGCAGTTTCTCCCCTAAGCATATTAGCTTCAGCAGTGCCTGATGCCGCTTGGCCAAGGCAGTGCTGCAGTATTTCCAGCTTCTGACTGATGTGGTCATTTCGGAGATGGAAGCTGAAGAGGAGGAGGAGGTGCAGGAGCTGGAGAATGTGGGGGCAACCCTGATTAACCCAGGGCCGGCAATCCTTGGCGTCGGGAGGATGTGTTCCGTCCCAAGGTCCGACTGGGTCCTGGCTTCCACTATATTTACCCAGTGTGCCATCAGTGAGACGTACCATCCCTGGCCACAAACATTTGTCCACGTGTTCGTGGTTAGGTGGACCTTGCCAGTGACTGCGTTGTTGAGGGTACAGCTAATGTTCTGAGACACGTGCTTATGTAATGCAGGGACGGCACACCAGGAGAAATAGTGGCGACTGGGGACAGAGTACCGAGGGACAGCTGCTGCCATCCGGTTTCGGAAAGCTTCCGTCGCCACAAACCTAAAAGGCAACATTTTGAGCGCAAGCATTCTAGAAATATGGGAGTTTAGTAGTGTGGCCTGTGGGTGGGTGGCTGCATATTTGCGCTTGCATTTCAAAGACTGGGGTAGAGACAACTGAATGCTGTGCTGGGACAAGGATATAGACGTGGTTGCTGATGGTGGTAGTTGTGAGTGTGCAATGACAGGTGCAGGGCGAGAGGCATCTTCGCATGCGCCATGGGCAGGGGATTGCTGTGCACACACAACAGCAGAACAGGCAGCGATGTCACCCGCAGACACAGTTTCTGGACCCTAGCATTCGGCCCACCTAGTCGGGTGCTTTGCTGTCATGTGCCTGAGTATGCTGGTGGTGGTTAGTCTGCTTATTTTGCTACCCCTGCTGATGCTGGCCTTGCAGATGTTGCAAATGGCCTTTTTGGGGTTATCTGCAGAGTCTTTAAAAAACATCAGACTCGGGGAGACCTAACACTTCTATTGGCAACTTTCATCGTGTTGGTGTTCCGGGGAGCGATTGCCCGCCTTGTGTCTGTGGCCATCACACTGCTTGTTCCTGCCTGTTGTGGTGCTACGCCTCCCTCCCCCTGTGTACTGCTGTCCTCACTCTGCATGTCATCTTGCCAGGTTGGGTCAGTGACTTCATCATCCACCACCTCATCTTCCACTTCTGCACCCTGGTTCTCCTCCTTACTTTCTGGCAATTGTATCTCATCATCATCCACCTCTTGCCACAGTAGTTGCATTTTCCCACCGTCGCCTTCATGTGACCGTGGCTGCTCAAATATTTGGGCATCGCTACATGAGATCTCCTCTTGCCCTGCTTGAAGCTGGCCAGGTGAGAGACCCGAATCTAAAAATGGAAAAGTGAATAGCTCTTCGGAGTGTCCAAGTGTGGGAACAGTTGTCTCCGGGCACTCGGCATGTTAGGAGGAAGGAAGATCAGGGTGAGGAATATGCGGTCCAGACTCACGGCTACTGAGACTTGACCATGTGGAAGAAAGGGTGGTGATGGTGGTGTCAAAGAGACTTGAAGTATTATAAGCTAGTCAACCAACAACCTTCTCACACTGCTCTTGGTTTAATAGTGGTGTGCTGCGGTCCCTTTCTAATTGGGACAGGAAGGTCGAGCGACAACATGTGTGTGCTTGTTGTGTCACAATTTCAGCTTACGCTCGGCCTCGGCCTCTGCATGCACCATCACCATCACATCTACTTCCCCACGTGCCTTGCCCATTTTAAATGGATGATAATATTTTGCATGGTCCTTACAAATGGCTGGATTAGTAATGCAGTAATTTGTGATACGTCTGACGAACACCCATGGTTTTAAATACTGGCCTTCTAGTTTACAATTATTGGCAGCGACCATGTGTGGATAGCTTCACCAATGCACTGCTACCTAACTGTAAAAAGAGGATAATATTTTGCACAGTCCCTACAAATTGCTGGATTTGTACCGCAGTAATGTGTGATACGTTTGACTGACACCCACGGTTTTAAATACCGGCCTTGTAGTTTCCCATTATTGGCAGCAACCACATGTGAATAGCTTCACTGCCACACTGCTGCCAAATTGTAAATGAAGGATAATATTTTGCATGGTCCTTACAAATGGCTGGATTTGTACCGCAGTTATATGGGATACGTCTGACGGTCGCCCACAGTTTCAAATATCAGCCTTGTAGTTTTCAATTATTGGCAGCGACCACATGTGAATAGCTTCACCGACACATTGCTGCTTAATAGTGATGAGTGAGCATACTTGCAAATACTCGGTACTCACCCGAGCATCTCAGTACTCGAGATGCTCGGAGCTCGCCGAGTACTTGCGAGATGCTCGGGCGGATGCTCAGATCTCCTCCCTGCATGTTTGGCGCTCTTTAGAGCGCCAATCAACATGCAGCGATTGCCTGCCACTCATTGTAATGCCGCAGCCATGGTGGTTGTGGCGTTACAGTGATTGGATGGCCGCACAGCGTCATCAGGTCTATATCAGACCTGGCGCCGCTGTGCTCGTCACAGTCACTCCGGAATCAGGTAGAGTAGGGAGAGGTGCTGCTGCGTCAGGGAGAGATTTGCTTGTGCATTAAGTAGTGTAGGGAGAAAAACTGTACATTACACATATCCATCTTAACAAACAGTCCTTTTGAGGACTAACTAATCCATCTGCAGAGATATCAGGCAGGCAGGGTATATAGGCAGGCAGTGTATATAGCAGACTGCAGTGCATATAGCACAAGAGGCTCCATTCCAATTCTGCCTTCTGCTGCTGTTAGATATTTCTGTACAAAGGCCCAGGTCTCAGGGGCCAGGAGTACTTTTTTTTGGATCTTAATCCTCATTATTTGCTTAAAAGCAATCCAGAGAACACCGTTTTTCTGCGCCATTTGCTTTTTGGCACTGCAGAATACAGCCAGGTCCTTTCCATACTACAGCACTAAAAATCCAACTATTTAAAACAGTGTTTTCTCCGTCACACGGATCACATATACGTTGTCAGAAAATACTGCCATTTCTGGCCTCCATTCCAATTTTTTTTCACTGTGTCAGCGAAGTTATTGACACCGGTTTGCTGTTCAAACTAGCTACCTACAGGCCAGTTATTTAAAACTCTGTTTTCTCCATCACACGGATCACAGACACGTTGTCAGAAAATACTGCCATTTCTGGCCTCCATTAAAAATTTCTTTCAGTGTGTCAGCGAAGCATTTCACACCAGTTTGCTGTTCAAACTAGTTACCTACAGGCCAGGTGTTTTCTCCGTCACACGGATCACATATAAGTTTGCTCCAAACTCAGTCATTTGTAGTGAGCGTGGAAGATACAGTCCTCCATTTAAAATGGGCAAGGGATGTGGCAAGGGATGGGAAACTGGACATGATGGTGATGGTGCACGCAGAGGCCGAGGACAAGGCCGTGGGCAAGCTGAAATTGTGCCACAACAAACACCCTCATCTTCTCGCCCGACCTTCCTGTCCCAATTCCTAGGTAACCGAAGCACACCACTATTGAACCCAGAACAGTGTCAAAAGGTATTTGGTTGGATAGTGGACAATGCTTCCAGTCACTACCCGGAGCTGCCGGATCTGCTTGTTAAAGTACACCACCTGTGCGCCCATTTTAGAAAGTCACCTACAGCTTCCGCCGCCCTTGCCGTGTTTCAGCAGCGTTTGCAGCTTCCGGCTCACAGACTGGTGTGTGATGTCCCCACTCATTGGAACTTTTCACTGCAGATGTTGGGAAGGATTTGTGAGCAGAAGAGGGTAGTTGTTGACTACCAGCATCAACAAGGCCATCGGTATTCAGTTCAGACTCCACACATAAGACCTCAGGAGTGGACATGGATGTCAGACATATGTACCATCTTCCAAAACTTTGAGGACTCCACCAAGATGGTGAGCGGTGATGACGACATAATTAGCGTCACCATCCCGCTTCTCTGTATTCTGAAACGCTCTCTGCTCACAATCAAAGAGGATGCATTGCAGGCGGAGCACGATGAGATGGAGCAAGGAACCATACAGGGTGATTACACACAGTCCAGCCTCATTTCATCCCAACGTGGATTGGGTGACAATGAGGAAGAGGAGGAGGAGGATCTAGTTTCATGTGCTATAGACGGTACTACCTGCACAACTGTCATACCGTCTGTTCAGCATGGATGGCCTGAGGACAGGGAGGAGGAGGAGGAGAACATGGTCAGTCGGCCTCTTGGTGAGGACACGGAAGTCTTGCCTGTTAGCAGTCTGGCAATCACAATCAAAGAGGATGCATTGCAGTAGGAGCACGATGAGATGGAGAAAGGAACCATACAGGGTGATTACACAAAGCCCAGCCTCATCTCATCCCAACGTGGATTGGGTGACAATGAGGAAGAGGAGGAGGAGGAAGAAGGACAGGAGCTAGTTTCAAGCGCTATAGACGGTACTACCTGCACAGCTGTCATAGCATCTGTTCAGCGTGGATGGCCAGAGGACAGAGAGGAGGAGGAGGAGAGCATGGTCAGTCATCCTCTTGGTGAGGACACGGAAGTCTTGCCTGTTAGTAGTCTGACAAGCATGGCTGAGTTTCTTACGCTGCCTTTCCCATGACCCTGGCGTTCTCAAAATTTTGGGTGACAGTCATTACTGGTTGGTGACACTTCTAGACCCACGCTACAAGGAGAACTTTATATCTCTTATTCCCGAGGCGGACAGGTCTACAAAAATAGGGATGTACCAGAAGGCCCTTGTTGCGGAACTATTAAAAAATTCCCATCTGAAAACGCTTGTGGCAGAGGGCACACTTCGTTGGACAACCAAGGAGTACAGGCGAGAGAGACACAACTTCAATCCAGCAAAGGCAGGGGAACACTGTCAAAGTTCTGGGAGAGTTTTCTCAGACCCTCCCATCGCACAGGCCCTGAGGTGCGAGATGCTCTCACGAGGAGTGCAAAGTTTGGGAGGATGCTGAGGGAGTACTTTGCCGACCGTACCAACGTCCTCCGTGATTCCTCTGTGCCGTATAATTATTGGGTATGCAAGCTGGATACGTGGAATCAACTGTCTCTCTATGCCTTGGAGGTCCTGGCCTGCCTTGCCACCAGCGTTTTATCAGAGCGGGTTTTTAGTGCCCCTGGTGGAATTATAACTGATAAGCGCATCCTCCTGTCAACTGAAAATGCTGACAGGCAGACTCTTATAAAAATGAACAAGGGCTGGATTGGGCCAGACTTCTCAACACCACCGAATGATAGCAGCATAACATAAACTCAAATACAGTGTCTTTTTTTGGGAGATGTATTCCCATGCACCTTTTCACATCCAGACATGGGTATATGCTTCCTGATTTTGGCTATTTGCTCTTGTCCTCCTCCTTCTCCTCATCCTCAACCACCATATCACCAGGCTGACCGTGGTCCATGATGCAACACCCACATAATTTTTTTAAAGGGTGTTTATGATGCCCGTAAAAAAAATTTTTATACAGTATGTTCATGTATACCCCCCAGGGGTAAATGTTTGTCAGCCCATACGTTTAGTGCATGGGCATTAAAAGTATAAGAGGCCCGCTCATTTCTAATGGGAACATTTTTTATGAGGCCCTCCTGCACGTCTCTTTCAAGGGGCATTGGAGTGCCTCCAAATTTTTGGCAACCCTTACATTCACTGCACAGGCCAGCACTATGGGAGACCCACTTCCTAATAATGGGAGCATTGTTTTGAGGAGGCACTCTGACCTCCATGTCTCTTCCAAGGGGCATTGAAGTGCCTCCAAATTTTGGGCAACCCTTACATTCACTGCATAGGCAAACACAATGGAAGACCCACTTCCTAATAATGGGAACATTGTTTTCAGGAGGCCCTCCTCTAAGTCTCATCAAAGGGGTATTGGGGTGCATCCAAATTTTCAAAGTGATATTGGGGTGCGTCCAAATTTTCAAAGTGGTATTGGGGTGCGTCCAAATTTTGGGCAGCCCTGGCACTCACTGCATACGCAATAACAGTATAGGAGACACACTCTTTAGTAATGGGAGCAATAAAACATAGCCGGCTGATGGCTCTCTAAGAAAAGTGAAGGTCGACTGCTGCTCCTTTAAGAATAGTAAAGGCCGCCTAATGGCCCTATAAAAATAGGCTTTGTGACTTTCAGAGTCCCTCCTTCATAAATGAAACATGATGTGTCTGATGATATCTCACACACCACATGGCCAGATAAGATTGTAAAATGTTTAAATGACATTTCCTGGTGAATGCATTTGTCACGGTTGAAAGCAATGCAACAGTGAAAAAACACATCAAAAACGCTACGCGTGAACATAGCCCAAGCTGTGGAGGAGCATTTTTGTTTTTGGTTATTTATTTTGCTTTATATACAAGTCATTACCCTGGAAAGGATGTTCCTTAACATATTTCCCAGGAAAATCCATTTTGATTTCGTTTTGGTATGTTTTATTGTGAGTCCGGAAAAGTGGCGTAATACTCTGACAACGTTGTTGACAGCAGTGACCTGGGAGTCAGAAATGCTTCCAGGGGTCTTCTCCATGCTGTCCCTATGTCATTTGAGCACTGTTCCCATCGATTTGGGCAATTTTTAGGCCCTCTGCAGACCGCCAGGGGGAGCCGCCTGAAAAATGCTCGAGTTTCCCATAGACTTAGATTGGTCTCGTTGCTCGGGTTGAGCACCCGAGTATTCCAATGTGATCGACCCGAGCATCGAGCACCTGAGCATTTTAGTGCTTGATCATCACTACTGCTTAACTTTACAAGGAGATTAATATTTTGCAAAGTCCCTACAAATTGCTGGATTTGTACTGCAGTATTATGTGATACGTCTGACAGACGCCTATGGTTTTAAATACCGGCCTTGTTGTTTTCAATTATTGGCAGCGACCACGTATGAATAGTTTCACCGACACACTGCTGCCTAACTGGAAAAGGAGGATAATACGCGGCCCACCAATCACTGTAATGCCACAACCAAGATTGCTACGGCATTACAGTGAGTGGCAAACAATCCCTGCATGTTCGTTGGCTCTCTAAAGAGCGGCAAACATGCAGGTTGGGAACCTAAGCTCCCGCCCGAGCATCCTGGAAATACTTGCCAAGCATCTCGAGCAGTTAGATTCTCAGGCGAGTACCGAGCAGTGACGAGCACGCTCACTCAACACTCAAACTTATTAATTGTGTACTTCAGCACTGCTCATATTTGTTAAAAAATTACTATGTTTGATTCCATCTGATCTATCTATCTATCTATCTATACAGCCATGGCCGAAAGTGTTGGCACCCTTGAAATTGTTCCAGAAAATGAAGTATTTCTCCCAGAAAATTTTTGCAATTGCACATTTTTTGTTATATACATGTTTTTTCCCTCTGTGTGTATTGGACCAAGATAAAAAAAAATGAGAAAGAAAGTCAAATTGGACATAATTGCACATTAAACCCCAAAAATGGGCCTCACAAAATTGTTGGCACCCTCAACTTAACCCCTTTTTGACTTGTGCCGTACATGTATGGCACATGTTGTGTCTCTCCCTCATCGCTGTAGCCCGCACCTTTCCAGGGACATTACAGCTGATCTTTACAGCTGTCATGTGCCCCTAACAGCAGGGGGTGGAATCGCGATCCACCTGCTGCTGCGAACATGTTAAATTCTGCTGTCAATTTCTGACAGCAGCATTTAACATGGCCATGGAGGAAGAACGACATAAGCTCCTCCCATCGGAGCCCGTGTCACATGACTGCGGGTCGCCGATGGGTTGCCATGAAAACCCGGGGTCTGCAGGAGACCCTTGCGTTTGTTATTGCCGGGATGCTATGGGCGCCGCAGTCTGATGATAGCCTGTGCTACACACAGATAAGATAAGATAATTGCAGCTTCTAGCCTCCCATGGAGACTATTGAAGCAAGTGAAAAGTAAAAAAAAATGTTTTTAAAAATATTTTAAAAAATTAAACAAATATGAAAGTTTAAATTACCCTCCTTTCGCCCCATTCAAAATAAAACAATAAAAAAAAATCAAATATACACATATTTGGTATTGCAGCGTTCAGAAACACCCGATCTACCACTATATAAAAAGAATTAAGTGGATTGGGAAACGGTGTAATGAAAAAAAATCTAAACGCCAGAATTTAGTTTTTTTCTTTGCCTCAAAATTGCAATAAAGTGCAATAACAGGCAATCAAAACATCTTATCCACCCCAAAATGGCATCAATAAAAATGAAAGCTTGGCGTGCAATAAAATAGGCCCTCACCCGGCCCCAGATCCCAAAGAATGGAGACACTACCGGTCTCGGAAAAAGGCAACTTTTTTTTAAACAAACTTTGGATTTCTTTATCACCACTTAAGCAAAAAAGAACCTATACATGTTTGGTATATACGAACTTGTAATTACCTGGAGAATCATAATGACAGGTCAGTTTTACCATTTAGTAAATGTGGAAAAAAAAAGAAATAAAAACAACTGTGGAATTGCACTTTTTTTTGCAATTTCACCACACTTATTTTTTTCCCGTTTTCCAGTACACGATATGGTAAAACCAATGATGTCGTCCAAAAATACAACTTGTCCGGCAAAGAAAATAAGCCCTCACATGGCCATATTGACAAAAAATAAAAAAGTTATGGTTCTGGGAAGAAGGGGAGCAAAAAACAAATGTGCAAAAATGGAAAATGGTCCGGGGGTGAAGGGGATAATATTTGGTTGCAAACCTTTTAAAATAAATAACTGTAATCAATTGCTTTCTATGATCATCAGCAAGCTATTAACACCTCTCAATTGGAATTTTGGACGACTCTTCTTTTGCAAACTGCTCCAGGTCTCTCATATTTGAAGGGTGCCTTCTCCCAACAGTAAATTCTCCACAGGTGTTCAATGAGATTTAGATCCAGACTCATTGCTATCCAATTCAGAACTCTCCAGCGCTTTGTTTCCATTCATTTCTGGGTGCTTCTTGAAGTATGTTTGGGCTCATTGTCCTGCTGACCCATGACTTAGGATGCAAACCCAGCTTTCTGACACTGGGCGCTACATTGTGACCCTAAATACTTTGGTAATCTTCAGATTTCATGATACCTTGCACACAGTCAAGGCACACAGTGGCAGAGGCAGAAAAACGACCTCAAAACACTTTTGAACCTTCACCATGTTTGACTGTGTTTATTTCTTTTCAATTTCAGCTTTTTTACAGATGGTATTATGTTTGCATCAAGAATTTGTTGAAATTTTATTGAATCCATTCTTCCCTCTACCCGTGAAATGTTCCCAGTGCAATTGGCTGCAACACAACCCCAAAGCATGATTAATCCACCCCCATGCTTAATGGTTGGTGAGATGTTCTTTTCCTGAAATTTTGTGCCCTTTTTTCTCCACATATACCTTTGATAATTGTGGCCAAAGAGTTATATTTTAACCACATCGGTTCACAGAACTTGTTTCCAAAATGCATCAGGCTTGTTTAGATGTTCTTTTGCATACATCTGATGCTGCATTTTATGGTAAGGATGCAAGAGACGTTTTCTTCTGATGACTCTCTCATGAAGACCATATTTGTGCAGGAGTCTCTGAACAGTAGAACAATGTACCACAACTCCAGAGTCTGATAAATATTTCTGAAGGTCTTTTGCAGCCAAGCGGGGGTTCTGATTTGACTCTCTAACAATCCTATGAGCAACTCTCACTGAAATTTGGCTGTATTTTGGATGCACTAAATCATTTCAGACATGTATGTCGAGCCTCTGTTTGAACACTTCCATGCGCACACTAGGCATGTCGCCGACACACAGTGTGGCTTGCACAGCTCAGGAAGCATGCTGGAGAGCAGGGAAGAAGGAACGCGCCGAGGGCCACTCCGAAGGCTGGGACGGTGAGTAAACCGGCGTGCCTGCACAGAGAGGGAAGTGGGCAGCGTGCAGGGGTGCTGGCCATAGCGTTACATTAATCACTTCATTTTCATAAAGGTACTTGCATACATGTTGTTTAATAATTAGTTCAAAGATCTTTCCTGGTATAGAATTAAAGGCCAAAGGCACCTTCTTCCCATTTTGAACATAAGGACATTATTCGCTCTTCTACAGTCTTCTGGGACTTCTCTTCAACAATTTTCAAAGATTATGGGGAGTGATTCAATAATTTCCTCTGCTATCTCTTTCAGTACCCTAAAATATATATATATATATATATATATATATATATATATATACAGTACAGACCAAAAGTTTGGACACACCTTCTCATTTAAAGATTTTTCTGTATTTTCATGACTATGAAAATTGTACATTCACACTGAAGGCATCAAAACTATGAATTAACACATGTGGAATTATATACTTAACAAAAAAGTGTGAAACAACAGAAAATATGTCTTATATTCTAGGTTCTTCAAAGTAGCCACCTCTTGCTTTGATGACTGCTTGGCACACTCTTGATGAGCTTCAAGAGTTAGTCACCGGAAATAGTTTTCCAACAATCTTGAAGGAGTTCCCAGAGATGCTTAGCACTTCATAGTCATGAAAATACAGAAAAATCTTTAAATGTGGTGTGTCCAAACTTTTGGTCTGTACTGTATATCAATATATATATACAGTGCTGGCCAAAAGTATTTGCACCCCTGCAATTCTGTCAGATAATACTCAGTTTCTTCCTGAAAATGATTGCAATCACAAATTCTTTGGTATTATTCTCTTCATTTAATTTGTCCTCAATGAAAAAACACAAAAAGAATTGTCCTAAAGCCAAATTGGATATAATTCCACTGACAAAAGTATTGGCACTGTTTGAAAAATCATGTGATGCTTCTCTAATTCGTGTAATTAACAGCACCTGTAACTTACCTGTGGCACCTAACAGGTGTTGGCAATAACTAAATCACACTTGCAGCCAGTTAACATGGATTAAAGTTGACTCAACCTCTGTCCTGTGTCCTTGCGTGTACGAAATTGAGCATGGAGAAAAGAGAGAAGACCAAAGAACTGTCTGCGGACTTGAGAAATCAAATTGTGAGGAAGCATGAGCAATCTCAAGGCTACAAGTCCATCTCCAAAGACCTGAATGCTCCTGTGCCTTCCGTGCGCAGTGTCATCAAGAAGTTTAAAGCCCATGGCAATGTGGCTAACCTCCCTAGATGTGGACGGAAAAGAAAAATTGACGAGAGATTTCAACGCAAGATTGTGCGGATGGTGGATAAAGAACCTCGACTAACATCCAAACAAGTTCAAGCTGCCCTGCAGTCCGAGGGTACAACAGTGTCAACCCATACTATCCGTCGGCGTCTGAATGAAAAGGGACTGTATGGTAGGATACCCAAGAAGACCCCACTTCTTACCTCGAGACATAAAAAAGCCAGGCTGGAGTTTGCCAAAACTTACCTGAGAAAGCCTAAAACGTTTTGGAAGAATGTTCTCTGGTCAGATGAGACAAAAGTAGAGCTTTTTGGGAAAAAGCATCAACATGGAGTGTACAGGAAAAAAAAAGAGGCATTCAAAGAAAAGAACACGGTCCCTACAGTCAAACATGGTCAAAGTTCCCTGATGTTTTGGGGTTGCTTTGCTGCCTCTGGCACTGGACTGCTTGACCGTATGCATGGCATTATGAAGTCTGAAGACTACCAACATATTTTGCAGCATAATGTAGGGCCCAGTGTGAGAAAGCTGGGTCTCCCTCAGAGGTCATGGGTCTTTCAGCAGGACAATGACCCAAAACACACTTCCAAAAGCACTATAAATGGTTTGAGAGAAAATGGTTTGAGAGAAAGCACTGGAGACTTCTAAGGTGGCCAGCAATGAGTCCAGACCTGAATCCCATAGAATACCTGTAGATAGATCTCAAAATGGCAGTTTGGAGAAGGCACCCTTCAAATATCAGGGACCTGGAGCAGTTTGCCAAAGAAGAATGGTCTACAATTCCAGCAGATCATTGTAAGAAACTCATTGATGGCTACGAGAAGCGGTTGTTCGCAGTTATTTTGGCTAAAGGTTGTGCAACCAAGTATTAGGCTGAGGGTGCCAATACTTTTGTCCAGCCCTTTTTTGGAGTTTTGTGTGAAATGATCAATGATTTGATTTTTGCTTCATTCTCTTTTGTGTTTTTTCCTTGCAAGCAAATTAAATGAAGAGAATAATACCAAAGAATTTGTGATTGCAATCATTTTCAGGAAGAAACTGAGTATTATCTGACCGAATTGCAGGGGTGCCAATACTTTTGGCCAGCACTGTACATGTATATTTGTATGTATATATAGCAGACTTATGCAGGACATTAATTATTTTTTTAATACTGTGGAAGCATAAAGTAAATTCAGTAAAATGTCCGTAAATATATATTTTAATGTTTCTATTCTCATTTGAAAGGCTTGAAGCTGTTCATGTGATGTTGTTTCTATGTCGCACTGTAATTTTTTTTAAAAATCAGACTGTAAGATAACTAAAGCCTTGATGTAGCCCAGCTCTGCAGCACTACAGAACCATACAGTATAGCACATTGCTGCTAGCAAGGCAGATGGCTGAACTCAATAAGAAGGGATAAGAAAGGACAAAAGCATGGCAGGAGTATTGTTGGATGCAATTTCTCTTTAAATGGATTAAATTAACCTGGGTGCTAAATTTTCGATTTTAGAGTTTCCTTTAGTTTTTTCCATTGAACACATCTGTTTGCTTAGGCAGTGAAATAAGGAACCGATGACCTTATCAGATTCAACTGCTGCATTTGGGAGTTTTCTTTTTCTTCTCTATGCTTTCGAAACATTGCTTCTATTTTTCATGCTTTAAAAGAAACATGGAAATATGCCAGTGCTTACTTATACAGATTTTTGGAGAATTTCTACATGCAGAATGTTGAAATTATCTGCTTTCACAGGCATCCGGTTCACAAATTATCTGTCAAAAATTCTGAGTCTGTATCTCTTTGCTTAATATTCCATACTGAGTTTAAGTGAATATGTGACCTTTTTTTACATTTCATCTTTGGTGTTATGGTTTATTCTTAACACCTGTTTCCCTGAATTAATGGACTTCCAGCAGCTTATCAAGAATAGGGTAAATTAAAAATTAGGTAAATATTCAATTAAGGTACTCATTATGCCTATGTACCACCTTATAAAAAATATAGGTAAAAAAATATAGAATTTTCCATCTAAATGCAGACTGTTAAATCGTAAAAGAAAAAAAAAAAAAGACAATCGTAATGTAACAAACTAATATACTGATATTTGATATTACTGCAATATTTAGAATGCTACTTACAAAAGTAAATATATATATGGCAAACAAAAAAATAGCAGCACAGTCTTCAGTCGGTGGTGCAACCTCTACTAGGGCAGTAGCCACGAAAGTCCTCTAGATATGCAAAAATGGAGGTAGTACTCAAAGGGTCCAATCACTGGGACCCCTGCTGCATTTGTCTACCTCTGGCTGTCCCATGTAGAATTAATAAAGCAGAAGTGTTCATGCCTGACGTCTGCTCCATTCAGACCAGGATTTTCAGAACCAGAAGCCATTTTCCCCTCTATAATCATTTTAACTAGAATAAAACCTAAGATATAAACATATAAAATAAGCATGAAAATAACATTGGGTTCTAAGTTAACATAATTTTAATCAAAAAAATGTAAAAGCCATCCCACCACATCAAGATGACCCTATTTGGGGCGGTACTGACCTCTAGTATTAAAACCTCACCATATGTCAAATGACGTAAATGTGAATAAGGGCCGAGCAGGTTTAGGTATTTTAGACTTTAACTAGGATGAAATTTTCAATGTTAATACATCAGTATCTGAACTTATCAGTGAATTGGCAGCGCTTCACAGTCCTCCCTCACTTTTTCATCACGGACACGAATGTAAGAGGTCTCACCTTTATGAGAACTAAACTTTGTATCCTCAAAGAATATTCCATGTCGCCCTTGCGAATAAACTCCACAGTCCCCATTCCACCCTGGTGTACATCAGTATAATAGACATCTACAGGTTCTTTCATGTGCTCTTTCAGATCCTGCCGATGGGGGAAGCCCTGAGACTAGCGTTTGTATTTATTTTGCTGGGACTGGGGTCTGCCCCTCCCACGGGGTCCTCCATATCCTCCCCCGGATCCCTGGTTTGTCCTGGGAAACTCCACTCCAATGAGAACCAAACTTGTATCCATTGTGACCAACCACAGAGTGCTGACTCCCAGCTAGGGGGATAGTCACTTTGCGGCCTGATAAATGGTGTTCTGAGGGGACAATATCTGGGCTGACCAGGATGATGGTAGAATAAGTGTCCGGAAGTCTCTGGGCCTCCTCCCTGATGTAATTTACCTCCCCCAGGTCACATTCCTTCATGGTAACAGTCATTGCATTTCGTGTATTACTCACCGCTGATGGGAAGTTAGTCATCAGCATTTTGAGATTGCTCCTTCCCCTCTCGGCTGACGCAGTGTGAACCGGTCCGGGTTACAATATTGGCCCAGGGGGACACCAATCCTGCTCCCAGATTGTTTCCCAGCAACACATCTAATGGTAGATGCCGCACTACTCCTACAACCACCATTCCATGACTGTGACCCCAGTCTAAATGTAGTTGGGCCCTTTGAATGTTCAAAGATTCTCCTCCAGTTATGTAGACTAACATACGGCTGCCAGGAACAATACATTGGTCTGGTTCTAAATGTTCTTTGATCAATGTGACAGAGGCTCTGGAGTCACGGAGCCCCACAGCCTCCATGCCCTCTACCCAGACCAGCTTCAGGTGCTGGTTAATGGACTCTAAGGTGCCCCATCTAGTTCTGAACACTTTTCCTTGTACCACATATGCCCCTCCTTCTTCCAGTCGTGGTAGTGGGATACTCTCCTGCTCAGTATTCCAGACCCAATGCAGCACAGTGTTCACTGGTTGGGGACATAGATGATGTAGGCTAGAACATTCCCGACATTCCAAAGCAAAGTATCCCATGCAAGCCCTCCTCGCCCCAATACAGGCCATACATGAGGGCTTGGGAAACCAGCCCCTCTTTGTGAAGTCCAAAATCTCTGTAGTTCCTCCTCTGGCCTGTCTATGGGTCTCACTGGCCTCCCTGTAAGCTCCTGTTCCCAACTCACTGGGGCTGTACTTCCACATAGCCATGGTCGATTAGCAGACCAATCATCAGCCAATCTTGTAGCCTCATCGAGGCTGAATGGTTTTCTATCTGTCACCCATTCTTTTAACTCACCTGGGAGCTTGGACATAAATTGTTCCAGCATGAATACATCCAAGACATGTTCTGCTTCCTGAGCCCTCAGTCCTTCTATCCACCGAGTGCATGCCGTACGTGGTGTGTTGGCAAACTCCCAATGTGTGTGTGCAGTTGGCTTGTGAGTCTCTCAAAACCTTCTCCGTTAGGTTTCAGGCGTGATGGCATACCTCTCTAGTAATGCACTGTAAATGGTATAGTAACATCTATGATCACCAAAAGACAAGCTATTAAAAGCTTCTCTTGCTTTCCGAGTCAGGCCAACGCTCAAAAATCTGGACTGACTGACATCTCATGCAGCAGGCTGAGGTTCTCACTTAATCGGAGATGTTCCTCAATATCCGAGGTGTCCTCATTGAACTGTGGTATATCCTGCTAACTTAAAGATGCGGCCCCTCTCTCCTGTTATCCACTGTCCTCTGCGCTGGGGCAGGTGGGGGTACCACTACATGCACACCCAGATGTTTGCTTAACACTACTGCCCGCTCTATCTCCGTGGCCTGCTCTTTAGTGCATCCAGCATCCGCCTCAACTCGATCAGTCGATCTTCCACCATCTGGATGACAGCCCAGGCTGTTTTCCCTCATCCACGCCTGAGCAGACCTCTTCATGTGGTTGTTCACAGTCCCTTCATTGCATTAGGCTAGCTTGATTGTCCTCCGGCAACCACTCTAGTTCTCTCTCAGAGCAAAGCGCTCTCAGCTCCTCCTTCTTGAGCTTCTGGTAGATGGAGTCATCACTTCTGCCAAGTCACCTCTCAGTAACTTTCCCTGGTATGCTGTCCAGAGATAGGTCATCCCACCTGCTGCCACCTCTTGTGAAGATCTGAGATTCTGAGATTGTGGGTGTCAATAATCACCTAGGCAGGTTAACAATGTAACATCCATAATAATACAGCAATTCCAGGTAAATGTCCAAAATACAATTGTCTCAGTCCACAAGATCCCCTCCCCGGGCCAGTAGTTCCACTGCCTTTGTGGCAAGTAATACTCACTGTCCTCAACTTTTGGGTGGCCCACAGATTTTGTATTTCCAGACAATTTAATCTGTAGTCACAATCCACGATCCTCCATATGACAGATAAAACGATAGATTGTAGAGTGTAAGCCCTTACGAGCAGGGTCGTCATTTTTGCTTTAATTATCATATTATCTTTAGCTATGTTACTTATGATTGTTGTATATGAACCTCTGAATTGTAAAGTGCTGCGGAATATGTTGGCACTATATAAATAAAGATTATTATTATTATTATTATTATTATTATAAGCAAAAGTATCCAGTAGCAACAGTCCTTTAAGAAAGTTTATCAAATCCAGACAACAGATCCCACAACTGTAGCACGTTTATCCAGCCCAGTTGGCAGCTGATCTCTAGTGATGAGCGAGTATGCTCGCTACTGTTCTGTGCGCTCCCAAGCATCTCACTGTTCAAGATGCTCGGCGCTCGCCGAGTATTTCCGGGGTTGCTCGGCGGGACCTCAGTTCTCCTCCCTTCATGTTTGGCGCTCTTTAGAGCACCAATGAACATGAAGGGATTGTCTGCCACACACTGTAATGCTGCAGCCATGTTGGCTGTGGCATTACAGTGATTGGCTGGCCGCACAGCGTCATCAGCTCTACATCAGACCTGGCGCTGCCATGCTCGTCACAGTCTACTCCGGGATCAGGCAGTGTAGGGAGGGGTGCTGCTGAGCTAGGGAGAGATTTGCTTGTTTCTTAGTTAGTGTAGGTATATCACAACATATTCTACACATTTCCATCTCAACTAACAGTCCTTCTGAGGACTAATCCAGCTGCATAGATATCAGTGCTAGGCAGGCAGGCAGTGTATGTGGCAGATTGAAGTGCATATAGCAAGAGGGTCCATTCTAGTTCTGTCTGCTGGTGCTTTTACAGATATTTCTAGAAATAGCCCCAGGTATCAGGGGCCAGGAATAATTTTTTTTGGGCTCTTAATCCTGATTATTTGCTTAAAAAGCAATCCAGAGAACACCGTTTTTCTGCTCCATTTGTTTGTTGGCATCTTCTCGCTCGACCTTCCTGTCCCAATTAATAGGGGACTGCAGAACACCACTATCGAACACAGAGCACTGTGAAAAGGTTATTGGTTGGATAGCAGATAATGCTTCCAGTCACTTAGCCACCACCACCACCACTCTGTCTTCCACACGGTCAAGTATCAGTAGCCGTGAGTCTTGATCGCATATTCCTCACCCTGATACTCCTTCCTCCCACCATGCCGAGTGCCCGGAGACAACTGATCCCACATATGGACACTCCGAAGAGCTGTTCACTTTTCCATTTATATATTTGGGCCTCTCACCAGGTCCACTTGAAGTGGGTCAAGAGGAGATCACATGTAACAATGCCCAAATATTTGAGCAGCTAGGGTCACACAAATGCAATGGTAGGAAACTGTCCCAAGAGGTGGACAATGAAGAGACAGTTGTCAGAAAGTCAGGAGGAGGACCAGGGTGCGGAAGAGGAAGACAAGGTGGTGGATGATATAGTAACTGACCCAACCTGGCAGGGGGACATACAGAGCGAGGACAGCAACACACAGGGGAAGGGAGGTGTAGCACCACAACAGGCAGGAAGAAGCAGTTTGGTGGCCGCAGACAGAAGGCGGGCAACCGTTCCCCGGAACATCAACATGATGGAAGTTGCTAGTACAACTGTTAGGTCTTCCCGAGTCTGGTTGTTTTTTAAAGACTCTGCTGATAACCCCAAAAAGGCCATTTGCACCACCTGCCAGGCCAGCATCAGCAGGGGTGGCAAAACTACCAGCCTGACCACCACCAGCATGATCAGGGCACATGGCAGCAAAGTACCCGACTAAGTGGGCCGAACCCCAAGGTCCCGCAACAGTGTCTGCAGGTGGCACCACTGCTTCTTCCGCTGTTGTGCATGCAAGCCAATGCTCTGTCCATGGCGAATGTGAAGATGCCTCCTGCCCTGCACCTGTCGTTGCACACTGTCAACTAGCACCATCAGCAAGCATGTCCACGTCCTTGTCCCAGCGCAGTGTTCAGTTGTCCCTACCCCAGTCCTTGGAACACAAGCGCAAATACGCAGCCAACGCCCCACAGTCCTCACTACTAAATTCACACATTTCGTGACTGCTTGCGCTCAAAATGTTGCCTTTTATGCTCGTGGAGACGGAAGCTTTCCACAACCTGATGGCGGCCGCCGTCCCTCTGTACTCAATCCCCAGCCACCACTATTTCTCCCGGTGTGCCGTCCCCACATTACACGAGCATGTGACCCACAATATTAGCCATGCCCACAACAAAGCAGTTACTGGAAAAGTCCACCTAACCACGGACACATGGACAAGTGCTTGTGGGCAGGGATGGTACATCTTGCTGACGGCAAACTCTGTTAACATAGTGGAAGCCGGGACCCAGTTGGACCTTGGGATGGAACACGTCCTCCCGGCACCGAGGATTGCGGGCCCTGGGTCAATCAGGGTTGCCCCCACATTCTACAGCTCCTGCACCTCCTCTTCCTTTTCAGAGACCACATCAGTCGCAAGCTGGAAGCACTGCAGCACTGCC
Organism: Phyllobates terribilis; assembly: GCF_046119375.1. Taxonomy (NCBI): domain Eukaryota; kingdom Metazoa; phylum Chordata; class Amphibia; order Anura; family Dendrobatidae; genus Phyllobates; species Phyllobates terribilis. The sequence goes on from NW_027362761.1 coordinate 293,279,300, forward strand.
TCGGCCAAGCGGCAACAGGCTGTGCTGAAGCTAATATGCTTAGGTGACAAACCACACAGCGCTGAAGAGTTGTGGACAGCTCTGAAAGAGCAGGGAGATCTGTGGCTGACACCACTGAACCTTAAGAGTTGTGGAAAGCTCTGAAAGAGCAGGCAGATCTGTGGCTGACACCGCTGAACAGCCAGGCATAGTCGTGTGTGACAATGGCCGGAACCTGGTGGCGGCTCTAAGGCGAGGCGAGCTCACACACGTAACATGCCTGGCCCCTGTGCTTAACCTCGTGGTTCAGCGGTTTCTCAAAACCTATCCAGAGCTGCCGGATCTGATTGTCAAAGTACGCCACCTGTATGCCCCTTTTAGAAAGTCACCAACAGCTTCCGCTGCCCTTGCCATGTTTCAGCAGTGTTTGCAGTTTCTGGCTAACCGACTGGTGTGTGATGTCCCCACCCTTTGGAACTCTACAATGCAGATGTTGGGAAGGATTTGTGAGCAGAAGAGGGCAGTTGTTGACTACCACCATCAACAAGGCCGTCGGTATTCAATTCAGAATCCACACATAAGACCTCAGGAGTGGACATGGATGTCAGACATATGTACCATCCTCCAAAACTTTGAGGACTGCACCAAGATGGTGAGCGGCAATGACGCCGTAATTAACATCACCATCCTGCTTCTCTGTCTTCTGAAGCGCTCTCTGCTCACAATCAAAGAGGATGCATTGCAGGCGGAGCACGATGAGATGGAGCAAGGAACCATACAGGATGATTACACACAGCCCAGCCTCATCTCTTCCCAACATGGATTGGGTGACAATGAGGAAGAGGAGGAGGAGGATCTAGTTTCATGTGCTATAGATGGTACTACCTGCACAACTGTCATACCGTCTGTTCAGCATGGATGGCCTGAGGACAGGGAGGAGGAGGAGGAGAGCATGGTCAGTCATCCTCTTGGTGAGGACACGGAAGTCATGCCTGTTAGCTGTCTGGCACGCATGGCTGAGTTTCTGTTACACTGCCTTTCCCTTGACCCTCGCATTGTCCAAATTTTGGGTGACAGTCATTACTGGTTGGTGACACTTCTAGACCCACGCTACAAGGAGAAGTTTCTATCTCTTATTCTCGAGGCGGACAGGTCTACTAAAATGGGGCAGTACCAGAAGGCCTTTGGTGCCGAATTATTTCAAAAATTCCCATCTGAAAACACCGTACCAACGTCCTCTGTGATTCCTCTGTGCCTTATAATTACTGGGTGTCCAAGCTGGACACGATGAATGAACTGGCTCTCTACGCCTTGGAGGTCCTGGCCTGCCCTGCCGCTAGCATTTTATCAGAGCGGGTTTTTATTGCCGCTGGTGGAATTATAATCGATAGGCGCATCCTCCTGTCAACTGAAAATGATGATAGGCTGACTCTTATAAAAATAAACAAGGGCTGGATTGGGCCAGATTTCTCAACACCACAAAATGATAGCAGCTTAACATAAACTCAAATCCAGTGTCTTTTTTGGGAGATCAATTCCCATGCACCTCTTCACACCTACACATGGGTATACACTTCCTGATTTTGTCTATTTGCTCTTGTCCTCCTCCTTCTTCTCATCCTCCATCACCATATCATTCACCACCATATCTACCATATCACCTACTCTACGTGTCTTGCAAGGGGCATTGAAGTTCCTCCAAATTTTTGGCAGCTTTTGCATTTACTGCATAGGCAAACACTATGGGAGATCCACTTCCTAATAATGGGAACATTGTTTTTAGGAGGCTCTCCAACCTCTACGTCTCTTCCAAGGGGCATTGGAGTGCCTCCAAATTTTTGGCAGCTTTTGCATTCACTGCATAGGCAAACACTATGGGAGAACCACTTCCAAATAATGGGAACATTGATTTTAGGAGGCTCTCTGACCTCTACGTCTCTTCCAATTGGCATTGGAGTTCCTCCAAATTTTTCGCAGCCGTTACTTCACTGCATAGGCAAAAACTATGGGAGATCCACTTCCTAATAATGGGAACATTGCTTTTAGGAGGCTCTCTGACCTCTATGTCCCTTGCAAGGGGCATTGGAGTGCCTCCATATTTTTGGCAGCTCTTGCAGTCACTGCATATGCAATAACAGTATAGTAGACCCACTCATTAATAATGGTAACAACAAAGCATAGCCGGCTGATGGCTCTCTAACAATAGCGAGGGCCGACTACTGGCCCTTTAAGAATAGTAAAGAGTCCCTCCATCATAAATGAAACTTGATGTGTCTGATGATGTGTCACACACCACATGTCCAGATAAGGTTGTAAAATGTTAAAATGACATTTCCCAGTGAATACATTTGTCTTGGTTGAAAGCAATGCAAAAGTGCAAAAATGCATCAAAAACGCTATGTGTGAACATAGCCCAATGTGTGGAGGAGCATTTTTGTTTTTGTATATTTATTTTGCTTTATATACAAGTCTTTATCCTGGAAAAGATGTTCCTTAACATATTTCCAAGGAAAATCCATTTTGGATTTATTTTTGTATGTTTTATTGTCAGTCCATAAAAGTGGCGTAATACCTCTGACAATGTTGTTGACAACAGTGACCTGGGAGGCAGAAATGCTTCCAGAGGTCTTCCCCATGCTGTTCCCAAGTCATTTGAGCACTCTTCCCATCAATTTGGGCAATTTTTAGGCCCTCTGCAGACCGCCGGGGGAAAAATGCTCGAGTTTCCCATAGACTTACATTGGGCTTGTTGCTCTGGTCGAGTACCCGAGCATTCCAATTTGCTCGACCCAAGCATTCAGCACTCGAGCATTTTAGTGCTCGCCCATCACTCCTGATCTCTACTCCATAAGCCATCGATCCATCCATGATCCAGGTCCTCATAATAGATTCTATCCCTTCGACGACATTCCACCAACTCCCACTAAACATGTGGCTTCTTTTCTCCTTCACTGGGATAAGCCCCCTGAATGGGCAGAACTGCTCACAAAGCTACAGTTGTGCTCAAAAGTTTATATACCCCGGCAGAATTTTTCCTTTCTTGACCTTGTTTCAGAGAATATAAATGATAACTAAAAAAATTTCTCTCCACTCATGGTTATTGGTTGGGTGAAGCCATTTATTGTCAAACTATTTTTCTCTTTTTAAATATTAATGACAACCAAAAACATCCAAATGAGCCTGTTCAAAAGTTCACATACCTTGGTGATTTTGGCCTGATAACATGCACAGAATTTGACACAAATGGGTTTTAATGGCTATGAAGATAACATTCTTATCTGTTACCTGTCTGCTTGTAATCAGTGTGTGTGCATAAAAGCTGAGTGAGTTTCTGGAATCCAGACAGACTCTTGCATTTTTTATCCAGCCACTGACGTTTCTGGATTGTGAGTCATGGAGAAAGCAAAAGAATTGTAAACGGATCTACAGGAAAAGGTAGCTGAACTGTATAACACAGGAAAGGGGTACAAGAAAATATCTAAGGAATTGATAATGCCAGTCAGCAGCGTTCAAACTGTGATTACCAAATGGAAAATCACGGGCTCTGTAAAAACCAAACTACGGTCAGGTAGACCAACAAACATTTCGGCCACAACTGCCAGGAAAATTGTTCGGGATGCAAAGAAAAATCCACAAATAACATCAGCTGAAATTCTGTACTCTCTGAAAACTAGCAGTGTGGTTGTTTCAAGATGCACAATAAGGAGGCACTTGAAGAAAAATGGGCTGTATGGTCAAGTCGCCAGAAGAAAGCCATTACTGCGCAAATACCACAAAGTATCTCACATACAATAGGCCTATGATGAAAGGAACACCATTCCTACAGTAAAACAGGGAGGTGGATCGTTGATGTTTTGGGGATGTGTGAGCTACAAAGGCACAGAAAAATTGGTAAAAGTTGAAGGAAAGATTAATGCAGCACGTTATCAGCAAATACTGAAGGCAAATTTGCACTCATCAGCCTGAAAGCTGCGCATGGTACGTACTTGGACGTTCCAACATGACAATGATCCAAAACACAAGGCCAAGTCAACCTGTCATTGGCTACAGCAGAATAAAGTGAAGGTTTTGGAGTGGCCATCTCAATCTCTTGACCTCAATATCATTGAGCCACTCTGGGGAGATCTCAAGCGCACAGTTCATGCTAGACAGCCCAGGAATCTACAGGAACTGGAGGCTTTTTGCCAAGAATAATGGTCAGCTTTACCATTTGAGAAATTAAAGAACCTCATCCACAACTACCACCAAAGACTTCAAGCTGTCATTGATGTTAGAGGGGGGCAATACACGGTATTAAGAACTGGGGTATTTGAAATTTTGATAAGGGTCATTTGGATGTTTTTGGTTGTCATTAATATTTAAAAAGAGAAAAGACAGTAGTTTGACAATAAATGGCTTCACCCAACCAATAACCATGAGTGGAGAAAAGGTTTTTTGTTATCATTCATATTCTCTGGAACAAGGCCAAGAAAGGAAAAATTCTGCAGGTGTATGCAAACTTTTGAGCACAACTGTAAGTGTGCATTAGTGGAAGTATGTTTCTCAGGTCAAACCCATCACTTGGGTCTACATGTGAGACTCCCTGTGGTGACGTCTCTGCCGGATCTACTTTCAACACTCACATAATGGGCCTAGTCGCTGTTTGAACAATGGTTAGAGGCTCCTGAGATATTGAGATTACTGGAATGCTGGACACTTTACAATTGAAATTATTGCACATACTTATGAGCAAGCAGAACAATAAAACACTGCAAAAAATTACTATAAAGATCGACGAAAATCGGTGCTCTGTGCTGGAAAAGTCTTTAGTAAATGGGTAGCTCCTCACAGGGGCCGTGGACTTAGTGTGATTCACCAGTGATATGAAGTTGCTGGCATCTGACCTGCTCTATTTGAACTTCAATTTCACATTTTTTCTTCATTCTTAATGTACTAATAAGCAGAGGCAAGACAGTACAAGTTTTTAATGAAAAAAAATCTGAAATCTGTGTCGGATGGTGTGGCGGCTTTTCACAAACGACTGTACTGAATTTAGCATTTCAAGTGCAATTGTTTTTGTGAAGGTAAAAATCATTGTTTTTAAAATTACAGAAGAAAGTTCACAAAAATACATACATTTAACAGCTTCTGTATACCTGACAAAGGTTTTTTTGCACATCTGTTTTACTAGACAAATTTTACATCCATGCATGTCACACCAAAACAGCACCCTGTTGCTGTCTCTTTGGATATGTACCTGCCTAGCATTTGTTATTGCAGCATTTTTGGGAAGGGGATAAATTTTGGTAAAAGAATGGATACAAATAAGAAAATGTTAAACTGTATGTTTTTGCACACCCATTTACCAGTGCAATTTGACAACTGTACATGACACACTTATACTGCAACCTGCTGCCACATTTTGCTTTCAGTACATGTGCCCAATAAGCTAGCATTTCTTTTTACATCCTTTTTGACCAGCGTTCAATTATTGGGTCATCGGGTAATTATAGATTTTTTTTCAAAATGTATGTTAAAAGAAAAGTGATAATGGCAAAGGACAGCATAGTCAGCAGAACCTGATGATAAGAGGCATTGAAATTTGTTGTGGGGCCCATAAAAATCTGGCTATGTCCCTGGATACAATTATAATCAGCTTGAGTTTTCCTTAGAAACCACACCAGGCATAGCTGTGTGTGTAAGCATAGAAAATCAATAGGTTTGGCTATGAAACTACATTTGTGATTCCAAACCAAACAACCAACACAGCTATAGAAACATAGAGTACTTTATTACAAAGAAAAAAATACAAATTACAAAGCACACAATAAATAGTAAAAAAGCACCTCACACTACCAGGGACATCAAGACCTGAATATATGACCATAACAACAGTATATAGTATGTCTCCTCTGACAAAGAGATGGATATTCTGGTATCGATATATAGGTTGCACAACTATATAGGTATGTTTGTATATGCAAGAAAACAGCAGCTGAATAAAGGACACAAAAATCAAAATGGTATCTGTAAAGCATATGTCTCTAGCTGCATAAAATGCAATGTGCATAAAGTCTGTGCCATTATAATGCAGAGAATAGATTTGTACATAGATATATACAAATAAGCTGTACCTTAGAGAAAGTTGCCGGCTTGCATGTACAGTCAGAGTCAGGTGTCCCTCCACCCGGCATGTCCCAGAATAGAAGATCGGAAACCCGTCACCATCCTGGATAGCAACTTGGCGGTGGTTTTGAAGCATAAATACTGCTGTCACCTTCCATTTGAAGCAAAAAAAAAGGAAAAAGTTATTAATAGGCCATGTAATTGGTTAAATAAGAGTAAGAAAAACCTGAAGGTGCCACGTTCCCTATAAATTTATGTCACATGAGCAATGTTATGTGGATAAGCTTCTGCACACTTGTTGAAACCAGCTTTTTTTTATTAAAGCAAAATCCAGAAAAAAAAAAACAGATTTTTAATGGCAATCCATTCTTTATTCCTATAGACCATTTGTACACCAAGAGGTCGAGGTGTGTAATCTTCTGTTGCAGACTAGAAGTTATATTATCACCATGGAATATTTAGCCTGCATGTTGCTTTAAGAAAAAAAAATTCCATTCAAGTAATCCAAGCAGAGGAAAAAGATTTCCAGGACCATGTCAGTAGTCCATGGCTGCCCGAATGTTTGGCATTTCTTTTGATTAAAAGGCTCGGTAGGTGTCATGGCCCAATGATGACATTGCACCAGGTCTACTAATCAGAAGAGGCACAGGGGATGCCAACATGTAGGAAGAGGTTTGTTGAACTCTGGTTTGGTGACCAAAGAAGGTTGGTTTCACACATTGGAATATGGACTACATTATCTCTTGACCTGAACTCAACAGTCTTATGTGCCTACTCGAATTGCGATTGTCAGATATATGGAATCAGCCTAATCCTCAAAATCTGCAGTTCCCTTATGTGAATGTAGACTTGTAAATCCTCACATTGTGCACACTTTGCACTGTGACGAGTCTCCACTGCCAGCGCCAGGAGCAGTGGTCACGTGACTGCGAGTATGCGATATGCATACTCCCGGCCAGAATCTGTTTCCGAGGAATATGCATATTGAAAACTTATGGTCACGTGACCCCCGTTCCAGGCACTGAGACATCCTCACAGTACGCAGTGTGCACTATGTGCGAATTCACAAGTCTGCAGTCGCACTGAGTAACTACAGACTTGTCCTTTTAGAACAGACAAACCCATTAAATATCTTTGCCAGAAAAAAATTATTTTCTGGTCCAAACAGTCAGGACTTATTAAATGTCTGATTTAAGGAAGTTTTCTGCATATTGTATTTTATAGAGTCATCTGCCCAGCTGAAGAAAGTAGTTATCTATGATTTCTATGTCCACTATAAAGCTATGCAGGTATGTACTCTTGTAAAATCCGTATAATTTACAAAGGAAGGCGTTTAATTCTGTTATATCACAAATGTGCAGTTATGGAATGCTTTTAAGATCTTGCTTTTCCTCTGAGGAGTATTTTTACAAGTATTATGTAACTTTGTGTCATCTTGGCAAATATGTTTATATATAAATTGAACTATGGAGAATTTGACAGAAATATCATGGTTTACAGAATATTACCAAGTAAAATCCAGCACGTCAGTCACATGTTACCATGATAACACTTATTAACTTGTATAAAGAAATAAGCTACAATACAGTGACAGTTCAAAATATAGTTTTTCGCTGTTAGAATTTTTTGTCTTTTTTAATACTTGTCAAATGATGAAACATTAATATTTATCTCTTCCTTAATTGAGGCTTTTAATTAGTGATTTGAATAATTCTACATTATTGCAGGTTTCTGCAAAGTCTACACAAGAGAAGAATTGTTATCAAACTTCTAGATTGACAGTCCTGAGCATCGTGTCTGTAAAACTTTGCAAATCTCTGTTGACATCAGAAGGATTTAAATTTAGGGTTGGTCAAATGGGGTTATGAACAGAGAGAATTATATTTTTGATCTCGTCTCGAGAGATATTGCCAATCAGAAAGTTAGAAATCAAGTCAATTCTGGCAATGACGAAGAATAAGCCCTGGATATTTAAGTGTAGTTTCTAGCCTGGGGGTTAACTCTTTTTCAAGAATTATTAACCTACACCTGAGATTTAATCCACTATATAATGCCAGTGAAACTTTCTTAGATTGTTACTCTCAGTTCTTTCAAATTGAATTAAAGTGGGAGAATCTTTTATAGACTTATTAGAAACTTATTGTTTGATCACTTTCATACTTGTTAATATGTTATTGTGTGTATAAGCCATCTCACTGGACAAACTCAGTTCTGCTACATCTGAAGCAATTATCAGGAAGACTATTTTGCAGTTTGTCAAAGAAGAACACACTATGTTCATAAGACATAAATGTAAAACTATTCATTAGAGAAAAACCAATAGATGCCTTTTATCCTGGTTTTCAGTTGAAGACGTGGTTTGCAAAAACTTCTTTCCATTCATTTCAAGAAAGTGACAACGGAAATACAATCAAATTGGCACTGATTGAATTTTTCAAAAGTAGAAAATGTAGCTTTGTTGAGAATATCAAAAAAATGTGCTGCTATTAAAGGAATTATCTTTGTCTCCACCATATTAATACAAAAGTTACCATCCTGTTTTTAATGCTATTGGAAATACTTAAAATCATTTTTCAAAATTTATTTGCATCTCTATGTGTGCCAATATTAACAACTACAGCTACATTTATTTCTAGTCTGTAGTCACCACATGATGCTAGAACAACATTTCCCATGAACCCATTTTTTCAGACCACACAAAAATACGTAGACATGTCTGATTTTTATTCAAGTCAATGGGTCCGTGTAAACACATACCGCACACGGATGCCATCTGCTTGGGAATCAGCAGTACAGTTAGTGCTGTTCCCAAGCGCCGGGTGCTGAATGCTGCCCTCATCATGGTTCCCTGCTGGCGCTGCAATCAGCACCAGCAGGGACATAGATGAGAGTATTAGTGTGTGCTCCCGCAGAATCCGACTGTAAAAATAAGAATAAAATAAAAAAATCCATATACTCACCTGTCCTAAGTGTCCCCCGCTGTAATCCATGCGACTGCTCAGCAGAGGAGCCGGGGAAAATAACTTCTGCAGCGAACAGCCCCAGAGCTGCGCTGCACTCAGTGAGTGACAGGACACAGCTCCTGAGCTCAGCAGAGGTACTTGGCCCGCTCGCTGCAGCGTTTCATTCTCCCCAGCTCCTCGGCTTGATTAGTAGCATAGATTACAGCAGGGGACACTTAGGACAGGTGAGTATATGATTTTTTTATTTTATTCTTATTTTTACAGTCGGACACTGCGGGAGCAGACACTACTACTCTCATCATTGTCCCTGCTGGTACCGATCACAGCGCCAGCAGGGGACAATGATGAGGGCAGCGTTCAGCACCCGGCGCTTGGGAACACTGATGCAGCACACGGGCGGCACGCGACTGCCACACGTGTGCCACACACGGACACGGATATCTCCATGTATGGGTTTTTCTGGTACCGGTAATATCCGGACGTGTGAAACCGCCATAAGAGTGCTGCTGCCTAAGCGACAGAGGCATGTTTTTATATACCTACTCTGTTTTTATATACCAGCTGTTGGACATAAAAGAAACAACAAGAGGGGGGTTCAGTCGAGCCTGCAACGAGCTCAGTCGCAGGCTGACTCTCCCCGGCCACCTGACATTCTCCCTCACTTAGTGAGATCTCATTCATAAACCCTTCTCCCTCTCCTTCATTCACCCCAGCCGCTGCCTGTGCTCTGCTCCTTTCGTGTCCCCCCTGGGGGTTGGGGGGAAGGGGAATGATGAGACTGTCTGTTTGAGGCCGAAAGACGCTGCTGCTCATCACAACCACCGCCTGAGAGGCGTCTGCCTCTGCTCTCTGGCACCGCTGCTGCTGCGGCTTCTTCTTCTCCGGCAGGTGAGTCTTATTTCCGACTGCGCAACAACAAGCAGGGAAAGGGGGGAAGGAGAGAGGGAGGCTGAATGGAGTGGTGCAGCCCGCGGCCTCCGCTCTGGGTGCTGAGCTGGGCCCAAGCCTCGCAGCAGTGGGCGGATAGCGAGTGAGTGCAAATCCCACTTTGCCACCGGTGGGATTGGCGCTGTGATCTGGCCGGTACCGGCCCGGGACATGTCAAGTGGATTACCCCCTCCTCTGCCACCGCCCGCCTTCATCTCTGCGCCCCCTCTTGTCACATTCCCTCTGTACTAGGGAATTGAATAACTAGCAATCCCTGACATGACTGGCTCCATTGTGACACCTGACTGTGTCAAAATTTCAAAGCAATCGGTGAAGAACTTTCGGAGAATTAAGATTTTGAACAAACGAACTTTAACATTTTTATATATATATAATCTATATAAATAAAAATGAACGTTGAATTTGAATACACGCTTGCTATTGCTTCTAACATGGACAATTATATGTTGCATGTTCTAGAGTTGGCAAACCAGACAATCTTTATATCTACACAGACAATGGAACAACAAAAAATTTAATATTTTAGAAGCATGCGCTTTCTCTTTTCTTTCTTTTCCATTTAACCACGCTGAGCCACAGCAATGTGTGGCCGGGTACAGCTAGTACTGCTAATAAAACTTTTATTTCTATAGTGCCAACATATTCCTTGCATTACAGAGGGGACTTGTACAGACAATAAAGACATAACTGAGTAACACATTCAACAGATATGAAGAGGATTGAGGGCCCTGCTGCCAAGTTTGCAATCTATGAGGAAATAGGGGAGACACAAAAGGTAAATGGTAAAAAGTGCTTGCATTGTATGCTCCAGTCATCAATATAATAAACTAGTTATTGAACCCGGGTGGCGAGCATTTTTATTTGTAAATTTCCGGCGACATTTTTTTTTAAGACCATGTGTCTGCGAATTCTCATATACAGTGTCTTCAATAAAAACCATTGTGCTATCTGGGACAATTTTTTTGAAGACACTGAGTGGGAATTTGTCTTCAACAAAATGACGCTGGAGATATCGCTACATGCAGGCACTTGCTCCTGCGCCATGCTCCTCCTCCAGCCTTGCCAGAGATCGTTATATGTCCTCATGGCACCGGAGTTCATGGTATGCGGTCAGAAACTACACATACCGCGATCTCTGGTGCCACACTCCTCCTCCAGCCCTGTCCTTTTCCAAGTCTGGATGCGTCCTTCTGTCCACGGCAACATTGTGAAGGCACAGTGTGCTGCGCAGTCTATAGAGGCTTTGGACAAAAGGACACATATCCAGTAATATTATAGATAGGGTATCCACATAATGCTGCATGATCCGTTCACCACTCAGTATCTGTGCAAATACAGATATAAAGTGCTATTAAGTGCACGGAGGATGTGTAAACAAATGCCACAAGGGACAAGATTTGGAAAATTTTGTAAGCACAAAACGAGAAGAAAAAGAGGGTTTTTAGGCCACGATTAAAACTGTGGGTATTGAGAGTTAATCAAATTGTCCTTGGCAGTACATTCCAGAGAATTGGTGCAGCATGTGACTCGCCCCCTGGGCCGTGGGGTACCCGGAAGCGGACTTCAGTGCGATGCTGGGAGTAGTAGTGGCAACCTGATCCCGTGGCTCAGGGTGGTCAGACCAAATGCTATGGCAGTCTATTTGTAGAGCTATGAATGTCCAACTATGCCACACGTGGATTGCGGTCAGGGATGACCGCCGCTGCAAGGCAGACCGCTGAGGCTGGTGTTGGTGTGCAGCACAGGGATAGGATAACTCCCCACGGGAAGAGTGTAGCCTCAGGGCAATGTAGGTGGATGCTGGGGGTGATGGTAGAGGCCGCAATAATAAGAGTTCAGAGTCTGCTTCAAACAGTCCAGGGTCTTTATTGTAGGTATTACTACTGACCCAACAGGAGTATCGGGCAGGAATGGGCCTGGGTGTCTGAGGGCATTCGGGCGAGCCCCACTGGTCAGGGTGAGTGTGAAGGCCTACCGTTCTCTCTTTGCCCTTGCTGACTATCCCCCTTTTCGTGGTGTAATAGCCCACGTCCCTGAGCTGGCCGTGTACTTCGCCTGTATGGCTTGCGACTCCGGCCTTAGGTACCTTTTGCTTTTCTGTGCTGTACCGCTCCCTCTGTGGCGGAGCCTCCAGGCTTCTAAGGCCAAGGAACCTGAAATCCCTTGCGGGTTGGTTATCTGCTGCAGGGCTTGCAACCCTGACAGCCTCGGACCCCAATGTCCGGTGGTGATTCTCTCAGCCAGGACCGGCTCTCGTCGCCTCTGTCCCTAGCTCGCAGCTACTCCTCTGCCTCAATGACTCCTTGGCTACAGCTCAACTGTCCCTCCTTCTCTGGGACTAGTCTCAGTCCTGAGCTAGGTCGTCCAGTTCTCCCTAACCCTGCCCTCAGTTCCAGTTTTTATAGGGGCAGCCTGCTCCCCCTACTGGCCTGGGACAGGAGGTGCTGTAGCTAATTGTCCCTGACCAGGAAACCTCCCTCCTGCTCTCAGACACAGCCTTTAATATTTGTGGCATCCAGGCCTGGGGTGACACATTCCCCCCTAGTAAAATTTAGTACTCCGGGACTAAACAGGAAACACAAATACAGGGTATAAATACATGACCATAAACACAACAGGGAAGGAAATAATGAACAACATCACATATTGAGTTCTTTAGGTCACAGTGTGGTCTGTGACCGGGTGTCCATATCACCAACAAAAGGAGAGGGTCACAGTATGATCCGTGACCAGGTGTCCATTTCACCAACACAACGGGAGCCTTAACCAGGTGGGGATCTGTCCTTTCCCCGAGTCCTTGACAGTCTTTATTCATTCCTTTGGTTAGGCTCCGAACATATTTACAAGGAAGTCCCGGTTACTCAAAGTTCATAACCTGTTAGTCCATATATCTAGAAAAACTGGGAAAACAGTACTAATAACCAGGGTACAAACATAAAACATTAAATATATACACTGTGCATTTAGATCTTCCAGCGAGCTGGTATTTGACCCCTGGTGCTCCGGGTTGACCTCCGTAACCCACTGTCTGGTGGTGGTCTAATCTGGCTTTCCCCACTAGTATTAAGGGTACAGCTACTAGCTGGGTTTACAGGCAGGGCAGGCAGCTGTCTGTGGGTCCTTAGGCTTACCGCAGGCATGGCAGGCTCACTGTCAGCAGAGGGTTGACTCTCCTGGGCTGCTGGCAAGGGTTCTTCTGCCTCTGGGGCTGCTTGTTCTTCTTGTTCTTCTGTAGGCTCCTGCTAGGTAGGCTGAAGGAAGTGTAGGACGGGTACCACTATCGCGTCATTTATCCGAGTCCAGGTCCGGGGGAACTCTCCAAGAACTGTGCTGATCATTTCTTCCTTGTCCTCTGCGGGTTCAAGGTCATCTTGATCTTCACTTGGACTCTGTAGTTGCTCGGGGCACCATTTTAGGTGGTCTCTGGAGACGGTGCTAGTGGTCTCTCCTCCATCCTTGGTAATCACACATACCTTCGGGTTGTTGTGGTCGTACTGCAGTACTGTGTATGGGTCTCTCTCCCACTGGTCGTCCAGCTTGTGAAGCCTTCTCTTCCGCTTCAGGACCTGCACTCCAGGCTCCAGGGGACCAGCAGGGGCGTGTTGGTTGAAAAGCCTCTCTTGCTTTTCTCTCGCTTGAGCCAGACTCCTCTCCACACTCTCCTGTACCTTCTTGTACTGTAGCCGCCGTTCCGTATCCCAGTCCGCGTCTGGGGAGGTGTCCTCGGGTGTCAGGACTCCCATCTCCAGGTCTATCGGCAGCTTACCTGGTCTTGCTCGCATCAGGTAAGCCGGGGTGCAATTTGTAGCATTCACCGGGATATGATTTTACAAGTCAATCAGGTCTGGCAGCTTCTCCGGCCACCGGCTGCGTTCTTCCAGGGGCAGCGTCTTGAGGAGATCAATGACGATATTGTTCAATTTCTCACACAGCCTGTTGGTTTGCGGGTGGTAAGGCGTTGTCCGAATCTTCCTACAGCCGTAGAGGTTGCAGAACTCCTGGAATACTTCAGCCTCAAACGCTGGACCTTGATCTGTCAAGACCTGTTCCGGATACCCGTGTGGATGGCAGAAGTGTTGCTGGAAGGCTCTGGCCGCTGTTTGGGCTGTCAGGTCTTTAACAGGAACCACCACCAGCAACCGGGAGTAATGGTCCACAATCGTGAGGGCATAGATGTAGCCGGACCGGCTTGGAGCCAACTTCACATGGTTCAGAGCTACCAACTCAAGAGGCTGCCTGGTGACGATGGGCCTCAAGGGTGTCTTCTGGCTGGTACGGTCCTTCTTTCTGTGGTGGCATGGGCCGCAGTCCCTGCTCCACTTCTTTATGGCCCCTCTCATACCAATCCAGTAGAACCGCTCTCTCAGTAGGAACTCCAGTTTCTTCTACCTGAAGTGTCCCGCTCTGTCATGGTAGGCCACCAGGACCATTGCTGCATCTCGCCTTGGGACCACTACCTGCCAGGTCAGCTCGTGCATCCGGTGGTTGACAAGCCTTCTGCACAGCTTACCCTCGTAGAGGAATAGCCTGCTTTTCTCCTTCCATATCTGCTTGGCTTCCTCTGGAGCGTCCGGGCCAGGGCTAGCGTCTGCCTGGGTTAACAGGTCTTTCACCAGGCGAACTGCAGGGTCACTATCTTGCATTTCAGCCCAGCCATGGTGGGGTAAGGGGTTGAACATGACGGTGGTTAGGTCTTTGTCTTTTACCCGGTGAGAATACTGAGTGGCCCCATACCGGTGGAGCGCAGGGAGCTCTATTTCCTCCAGCTCTTCCGAGTTTTCTTCTCCTTTGGGTAGGTGAGGCATTCTTGATAGGGCGTCTGCGCTGGCGTTGGTCCTGCCTGCCCGGTATTTGATTGTGAAGTCATAATTGAATAGCCGGGCCATCCACCGCTGTTCTAGGGCACCTAGTCTTGCATTGTCCAGGTGTGTCAGCGGGTTGTTGTCCGTGTACACAGTGAACTTTGTGGAGGCCAGGTAATGCTTAAACCGTTCTGTGACGGCCCACACCAATGCCAAGAATTCTAGCTTGAAGGAGCTGTAATTCTCCGGGCTTCTTTCAGTGAGTCTCAGCTTCCGGCTGGTGTACGCGATCACCCTTTCTCTGCCCTGCTGGTTCTGTGACAGTACGACTCCCAGCCCCACATTGCTGGCATCTGTGTGGAGGATGAAAGGCTGGCCATAATCGGGGTAGGCCAGGATCTCATCCCCCGTGAGGGCCATCTTCAACTGGCGGAAGGACTCCTCATCCGGCTTGTCCCACTTGAAGGGTGGCTTTTGACTTCTGGTCTTGGATTGACCTATCAGGAGGTCCTGCATTGGAGCTGCCATCTTTGTGAACCCGGGGATGAACCTTCGGTAGTAGCCTACCAACCAGAGGAGCTGATGTTTGAGGGGCTTGGCCAGCTCTTGATTACTGTGACCTTGTCGGGGTCAGGGGCTACTCCTTCTGCACTCACCAAGTGTCCCAGGTACTGTACCTTCGGCTTTAACAGATGGCACTTGGAGGGTTTCACTTTCATGTCATAGCCTGCCAGGGCTTCGAACACCTCTGCCAGGTGTTTTAGATGGTCCTCGTAGGTCTTCGAATAGACGATCACGTCGTCCAGGTAAAGTAGGACCGTCTCGAAGTTTTGGTGCCCTAGACAGCATTCCATCAGCCTCTGGAAGGTCCCGGGTGCGTTGCAGAGCCCGAATGGCATACAGTTGAATTCGCTCAATCCCATCGGGGTGGTGAAGGCGGTCTTCTCCTTGTAAGCCTCTGCCACAGGAACCTGCCAGTACCCGCTAGTAAGGTCCAAAGTAGAGAAGAAATTAGCTGATTTTAGTGCGGCTAAAGACTCCTCTATCCTAGGTAACGGGTACGCGTCTTTATGGGTGATACGATTGATTTGTCTATAGTCCACGCACATTCTCATGGTACCGTCTTTCTTCTTTACCAAAACTAAGGGAGCTTCCCAGGGGCTACAGCTATCTCTAATGACCCCAGCTTCCTTCATTTCTCTCAGCATGCCCTTTGCGTTCTGATAATGTGCAGGGGGTACAGGTCTGTGTCACTCTTTTATTGGTGGGTGGCTCCCCGTGGGGATGTGGTGTTCTACCCCTTTCACTCTGCCGAAGTTTAGCGGGTGCTTACTAAAGATTCTCTCGTACTCCTGAATAGAGATGAGTGGTGTTCGACTCGAACTGTTCGCCAATCTCAAATTCGAGCTGTTTTGGGCGGTGTTGAAGCCGTTTGGCGAACCCGAACGATTTGAAAAAAATTCAGCTGTTCGAGGTTATGTTCGATAACTGTTCGTGCGCCAAAATCATAACTGGATTTTTTCTCAGTAATGCTGAAAATTAATGTTAATACGCAGTTTGAGTGTACAGCGGGGTGGGGGAGGGGCAGGGGATGGATCTCTGCAGGAACAATGAAGATCTCCATTTTTTTTTCTCTTTCCCGCAATTACAGTGGGAAGGTGAAATCTGTCAGCCTATCAGCAGCGCACACACGGAGCGAACTGCTTTTTTTCACACAAGCAAGGGCATGTGTCATTGGCAGTGTATGTCACATGTCCTTGCCCTATAAGACCCAGCCATTTTCCCCGTCGCCACCATTTTCTCACTGCTGCAGCTGCATGTTAGACGGCACCACTGTTGCAGTGTGCGCTATACTTTGTTAATTTCAAGCCAATTTTCGCACAAATCTACAGATAGCTTGGGAGTAGGGAATAGTTGTGATTGCAGTCCTGTTAAGGACTAGGTTACATCATTTCCTACGACTTTTATCAGGCAGGTCTGTGCTCTTAAATAGATAGGTTGGGAGTAAAGACTAATTGTAATTGCAGTCCTTTTCAGGGCTAGGTTACATCAGTTCCTATCACTTTTATCAGGCAGGTCTGTGCTCTTAAATAGATAGGTTGGGAGTAAAGACTAATTGTAATTGCAGTCCTTTTCAGGGCTAGGTTTCATCAGTTCCTATCACTTTTTGCCAGGCAGGTCTGTGCCAGTGCTGTGCAAGTTTTTTTCACAGCATTTGGCTAAATCTAGCAAAGCAAATCCTTTATGTCCTCTTGCAGTGTGTGTTAGTCAGTGGAGAAGCCTATCTGTGTTGCAAGCTACACCACCTGTGTATAGAATACAATTTTTTTTACTGCACCTAGTGAAGTAAAACCTTTTGGGCATAGCATCATTCTATTAGTCCATCTATACTAACCTCCACCAGGTTGCAAATTCAAACTAATTTTTTTCTGCATCAAGCTCTGAAAAAATATTTCGGCTTGTAGCAGTGTGTGGGACTTGTTCTATTAGTTCATCTATACTAACCTCCACCAGGTTGCAAATTCAATCTAATTTTTTTCAGCATCTAGCTCTGAAAAAATATTTCGGCTTGTAGCAGTGTGTGGGACTTGTTCTATTAGTCCATCTATACTAACCTCCACCAGGTTGCTAATTCAATCAAATTTTTTTCTACATCTAGCTCTGAAAAAATATTTCGGCTTGTAGCAGTGTGTGGGACTTGTTCTATTAGTCCATCTATACTAACCTCCACCAGGTTGCAAATTCAACTTAATTTTTTTCTGCATCTAGCTCTGAAAAAATATTTCGGCTTGTAGCAGTGTGTGGGACTTGTTCTATTAGTCCATCTATACTAACCTCCACCAGGCTGCAAATTCAATCTAATTTTTTTCTGCATCTAGCTCTGAAAAAATATTTCAGCTTGTAGCAGTGTGTGGGTCTTGTTCTATTAGTCCATCTATACTAACCTCCACCAGGTTGCAAATTCAATCTAATTTTTTTCTACGTCTAGCTCTGAAAAAATATTTCGGCTTGTAGCAGTGTGTGGGACTTGTTCTATTAGTCCATCTATACTAACCTCCACCAGGTTGCAAATTCAATCTAATTTTTTTCTGCATCTAGCTCTGAAAAAATATTTCAGCTTGAAGCAGTGTGTGGGACTTGTTCTATTAGTCCATCTATACTAACCTCCACCAGGTTGCAAATTCAATCTAATTTTTTTCTGCATGTAGCTCTGAAAAAATATTTCGGCTTGTAGCAGTGTGTGGGACTTGTTATATTAGTCCATCTATACTAACCTCCACCAGGTTGCAAATTCAATATCATTTTTATCTGCATCTAACCCAGCCAATACTTTTGGGCTAATACCACAGTTTGGCCACTCAGCTCTGCTCGGTTCCCATCCATTATTTTTTGTGCAAACAACTCCAGAGTTGTGAATTAGTTAACCACCAAAATGAGTGGAAAAAGGCCTGCTGCTGGTGGAAAGAGGAATAGGCGTGTTGGGAAGGGAAAAAAAGGTTGTGTCTGTGGGGTAGGTGTTAAAGCAACAGTAACATCTGCAGAAGAAAGACCATCTTCCAGCCAAACTAAGATGTCTACTTCTTTTAGCGGACAATGTGATAAGATCCCTTTCTTACGGCCACGCCAACCGCGACAAATTCCAGATGAGGCACAAAAACAGCAGGTGCTTCAACGGATATCAAGTGCTCCTTTAAGTGGGCTCTCCTCCACTTCAACTTCAACATCACAAATACTCCAGTCCTCAGAGGTGTCACCCCAATCGCACTTGCTTCCTCACAGCTCCCAAGTCTCCAGCTGCCCGTCTGAGTATGGGGTAGAACAGATGGTTGAGTCTACAGAGCTGTTTACTCATACTATAGCCTGGGAATCAGAGGTCGGCTCCAGAGCTTCTGTGATTCCAGACAAGGAAATGATCTGCACTGATGCCCAGAATCTTTATGAGTCGGATCCAGGACCAGACGCAGAAGGTTCTGACCATAATGTAGAACCTCGTTCCCAAACTGTAATTCCTGTTGGTGGAGACAATGAGGAAGATGATGATGAGACTCAAATACCTGATTGGAGCAACAACTTGAGTATTTTGTCAGGGCAGGAAGAGGTTGGCTCTGAGGACGACAGGTGTGATAACACACAGGGTGATGATGACGAGGTTGGAGATCCCACTTACTGTCAACCCACAGTCAGCCAAGAGATGAGGTCAGCAGAGGAGGTGGAGGAGGATGCTAGTGACGACGAGGTCAGGTTGCGCCTTCCTGGACAGAGACGTAGTACTGGAAGCACGTCAACAACTGTATCCTCAAACACAACTCTGCCTCTGACTACAAGTCGTGGTGGCTCTTCAGGTCGCATGGGTGCTAAGCCTTGCATAACCTGGGCATTTTTTCAGATCGATAAAGATGACCCAACTCGTGTTATCTGTAACATTTGTCAGCAAAAGCTAAGTAGAGGCCAAAAAATACATAGTTTGAGTACTTCATGCATGAACCGGTACATGGATATGAAGCATAAGTTGCAGTGGGAAGCTCACTGTGCTACAATGCGGCCTAGCCGGCCGGGCCAACCACCGTCTGCCACATCTAGTGCATCCGCGGCCTCTTCATCCTCTGTGACTGGGGGGACAGCAGTCACACCTGTTTTGGGACGCAGACCTGCCACCTCTTTACCCGCAACAGCCAGCGTGATTGGCAGGACATCATTTTCTTTTGAGGTGGAAACACCAGCTGGTGTTCAGCGCTGTCCGACATCAATAGCACCACCTTTGGATCAAGGCAACCTAACATATCCACCTGCATCTTCCTCACAGACCGGCCGTTTGCCGGGGACACCCTTCTCAACCCCGTCTAAGCACAACAGCCAGCCCTCGGTCCCTCAGATGTGGACAAGTAAAAGACCATTTCCTCCTAGCCATGAGAAAGCTAAGAGGTTGAATTTCACCATCTGCAAGCTCTTGGCTACAGAAATTCTGCCTTTCCACCTGGTGGACACAGAGGGCATGGACAGGGGTGTTACATGTCGCTGACTGGGCACTGGGTAACTATGGTGACAGCAGGACAAAGGGCTGCTGTCCAAGTCTTGCCGTCCCCACGAGTTGTGCGTCAATCCTCTTTATCTCAAAGTTCCTCCACTGCTTCTGCCTCCTCAACCTCCTCTCGGTCCTCCGCCTGCACCCAAAGCCTGTCTGGTCATGCCACAAGCTTTCTAACTGCGCAGAAGGGATCGTGCACACCTCCATACTATGCTGGCAGCAGGGCTCAACGTCATCAGACGATTTTTACTTTGAAATGTCTGGGAAATGTGAGTCACACAGCTGAGGAGTTGTGGTCAGCTCTGGAGAACCAGTTTCATGAATGGTTGTCTCCACTGTACCTGAAACCAGGGAAGGCCGTGTGAGACAATGCTGCAAACCTGGGTGCAGCCCTTCGCCGGGGCAATGTCACACGCGTGCATTGTATGGCTCACGTGTTGAACCTGGTTGTCCAGCAATTTTTAGCCCACTATCCCGGACTAGATGGCCTTCTGCAGAGGGCACGGTTGCTGTGTGCTCACTTCCGCCGTTCGCAGCCCGCAGCTCAGCGACTTATATCTCTACAGAAGTCGTTGGGCCTGCCACTTCACCGGCTAAAATGCGATGTGCCTACCCGGTGGAATTCAACTCTGCACATGTTGCAGCGATGTGGCAGCACCGACAAGCCCTGGTGCAATACGTTGTGACGTATAGCCTGGGCCAACGAGATCCAGAGGTGGGGCAAATCACGCTGGAGGAGTGGTCTCAGATCAGGGACCTATGCACCCTTCTGCACAGTTTTGAAATGGCGATGAAGATGTTTAGTGCTGACGATGCCATTATCAGCATGACTATTCCGGTGATATACATGCTGGAGCACATGTTAAACAGAATTCAGAGTCAGGTGGTGGCACAAGAGGAGGTGGAGGAAGTAGAGGAGGAGAAGTTGTATGCGGAAGGGCTAACATCTGCAAGGTCCAGACGGTCGGCAGCACCAAGGCGGCAGGCATGTGAGGGTGGGGGAGATGGTTTTACCAGGGCGCATGGTAGCAGCCAAACTAGTAAGGAAGGTGCAGGAGCCATGGAAGAAGAGGAGGACGAACTGATGGAAGACTCATCAGATGAGGGAGACCTTTATCACATTTCTGTTGTGTGAGGTTGGGTGGAGAGGGCAGAGGAAGAAAGCATGACTGTTACCTTGCCACCAACACAACAGGGACTTGGTGCTCCTGGATGCCCAAGACACATGAGTGCCTTCTTGCTGCACTACCTGCAACATGACCCTCGAATTGTGAGAATTAGAAATAATCCTGACTACTGGGTTGTCACACTGTTAGATCCCCAGTACAAAAGTAAATTTGCAGAAATTATTCCTGCCATAGAAAGAGATGCACGCATGCAGGAGTATCAGCAGAGACTGTTGCAGAATCTTACATGTGCTTTTCCCCAAAACACTAGTGGTGCACGTAGTGAATCTCACAATTCCAACTTGCCAACCGTGGGACCGTCGAGTGCTCAGCACTCAAAGCGTAACAGAAACACAGTATCTGCTGGTAACATCAATTTTGCGGAATCATTTCACCACTTTTTTAGCCCATCCTTTGCAAGGCCACAGGAGACAAGAAGTCTGACACATAGTCAACGCCTAGAGACGATGGTACAAGAGTTTCTCCAAGTAAACATTGAAGCCATGAGTGTGTCACTTGACCCTTTCTCTTTTTGGGCTTCCAATCTGGATAAATGGTCGGAGCTCGCCACTTACGCCTTGGAGATCTTGTTATGCCCCGCAGCCAGCGTTCTGTCTGAACGTGTGTTCAGCGCTGCTGGTGGTGTTCTGACAGATAAGCGCACGCGGCTCTCCACTGATAATGTAGACAGACTCACGTTCATAAAGATAAACAAATCATGGATCCAAAACGACTTTTCTACCCCTGTGTCATCCTGGGGAGAGTAAAAGCTTGATGATTTGTTAAAATCACCTCACCAACCGTTTTAAACTTTCAATTTAATAATCATGTTTATCTGTATCTTGGCTGGAAAATAATTTGGGCCTTGTGGCAGTGTGCAGTACTGATTCTATTAGGCCATCTATACTAAATTCCACTAGATTTAAAATTACTAATCATGTTTATCTGTATCTTGGCTGGAAAATAATTTGGGCTTTGTAGCAGTTTGCAGTACTGATTCTATTAGGCCATCTATACTACGCTCCACCAGCTTTCAAATTAATAATAATTTTTAGCTGCATCTAGCCCGGAAAATTATTTTGGGGCTCCTAGATGCGCAAGACACATGAGTGCCTTCTTGCTGCACTACCTGCAACATGACCCTCAGATTGTCAGAATTCGAAATAATTCTGACTACTGGGTTGCCACACTCTTAGATCCCCCACACTCTTCGATCAACCTTTTCATTTTAATAAAGAACAAAAAAATGATCATTTTTGAAATTATAAGCATTAGCAGGTTATTAGAAACTGAAATCAAATAGTTTTCAACTCAAAACTTTATTCTAGGTGATGTTACATTTGCACATAGGACCCCTTGTTCGAAAGGAGCTTCTGAACTCTCTCGTCCATTGAATTTGTCAGGTTTTGGATGGTTTCTGCTTCAATTGTTTTGCATGAGGACAGAATACCCTCCTAGAGCTGTTGCTTAGATGTGAACTGCCTCCCGCCATCATAGACACTCCTTTTGATGATGCTCCAGAGGTTCTGAATGGGGTTGAGGTCAGGGGAGCATGGGGGTCACACCATAAGTTTGCCCCCTTTAATGCCCATATCAGCCAGAGATGCAGATGTTTTATGTGCAGCATGAGACGGTGCATTATCATGCATGAAAATGATCTTGCTGCGGAATACACGGTACTTCTTCTTGAACCATGGCAGGAAGTGCTGTTTCAGAAACTCCACAAACATTATGGAGTTCATCTTTACCCCTTCAGGCATCCTAAAGGGGCCGACAATCTCTCTCCCCATGATTCCAGCCCAAAACCGTACTCCACCTCCTCTTTGTTGGCGCCGTAGCCGTGTTTGCATGGGGTGTCCATCAACCAGCCATCCTCCACTCCATCCATCTGGACCAGCGAACGTTGCACGGCACTCATCGGTGAACAAAACAGTTTTGAAGTCAGTCTTCATGTATTGTTTGGCCCACTGGAGCCGTTTCTGCTTGTGTGCAGTGGATAGAGTAGGTCGACAGGATGGCTTGCGCACAGCTGCAAACCTCTGAAGGACTCTGCATCTTGTTGTTCCGGGGATGTTAGAGGCACCAGCAGCTTCAAAAACTTGTCTGCTGCTATGACAAGGCTTTTTTGCCGCTGCTCTTTTAACCTGACGTAATTGCCTGTAGGAAAGAGTCCTCAATTTTCCCTTATCAGCATGCACACGTGTGTACTGTGAATCAGCTACATACTTCTTGATTGTGCGAAGATCAGGATGAAGTGTCTTGGCAATGTTGATTGTAGTCATGCCTTGACCTAAACACTCCACAATTTGTTGCTTCTCAGCAGCCGACACATCCTTTTTCTTTCCCATTTTGGCAGAAAATGTAGGCTGCTTAATAATGTGGGACAGCCTTCTTAAGTAGTCTTGCCTTTCATTGGACACACCTGCTAAACTAATTAGCACAGGTGTCTGCAATTGCTTACAGTGATATAAAGAGCCCTGACACACATCACCATCAATGAGTTTAACTGACAAACAAAAAAATTATTACCTTATCACTCCTAAACACTTTTTGCATAATAATTTGGAACACAGTGTACATGTGCTTTTCCACAAAACACCAGTGGTTCACGTAGTGAATCTTACAAGTTCTAACTTGCCAACCGTGGTCTGTATGGAGTTGTTCCATAAAGTGCCCCAAATTAAGATAACATAGACAGGAGAGGTCTCTATGAATACGAATTCCTAAGTATTTGATACCCTGTCAGGGCCAGTCAAAGGGAAAGTTGGACTGGATGGAATCCTGTATGGATTTGGGGAGGGAGACATCGAGGGCCTCAGACTTCACTGCATTGATTTTAAAATTTGACCATGTAACAAAGTGATCTATTTCAGCCATAACAGCAGGGATGGATATATGTGATTGAGTGATATATACTAGGACATCATCAGCAAGTGCAGAGCACTTGTACTCGGTGCCTCCCACCTCAATCCACCTAATATTGGGTTTATGGCGAATTGATGAGAGCAGGTGCTCCGTCACTAGGATGTATAAGAGAGGGGACAGAGGACATCCCTGCCTTGTCCCATTGGTGATGAAAATGTTCCATTTATCTTCAGCCTAGGTGACGTATTGCGATACAGGGCCGTGATTTTGCCTATAAAAGGGTCCCCTAGACCCCTACCCCAAGCTTTTTAAGAGCATAATATATGGCGTGCCAGGAGACTCTATGGAATGCTTTCTCAGCATCCAACGAGAGTATCTAATTACAAATTTTTAACTGTATCTAGCCCAGGAAATACTTTTTGCCTAGTAGCAGTGTCTGCTAGTCAGCAGATTATCCCAGCTGTTAAGCAAGCTACACCACCTGTAGTTTGGACACTTAATTTTTTCAAAGGAAATGGTTCGGGCCCCCGGGACACTCAGTGAAGAGCATCGGGGAGGCATCCCAAGGCAAAGGGGCTGGGACTGGCGGTAGGACGCCTTGCGGTGGACCGCCGAGCTCGATCCTTATAAAAGCTTTTTAACTGCAGCAGCTCTAGTGGACGCTACTGAAGCTGGAATTATGCGGCTGCTGGCATGAGACTTGCCCTCCAATAGATCCTTGTAAAAGGATTTAAAGTGTACTCATTTAAATTAGAGAGACAATTTAAATTAAAAAGATTAGACCTGCCTCTACCACAGGGGGGCTCGCTCGACACACCAGCGGACAGGCACCAGTATTGTCAGAGGGGGGGCTGGCCGTCAGGGTCCACCGCGGCTCTGGCACAAACCCGGCGACACGGAGGTCGCACGGGCAGGAACGGACGGGCCGTGTCGGCTTCGCACTTTTTTGGTTTTAGAAGGGCATGACATGCCTATATCTGTGTCTCCCCCTCCTTTTACTCCTCCACCTCTTTTCTTTTCGCATGACTATATGTACGTGTCACTTTTCCATGTGTTAGTTGTGTCTTCTGAGCAGTTTGTCAGCTTTTGGACACCTTTGTAGGTGTTTTCTATGTGTTTCTATGTGTTTTTGTTTGCCTGCCATACGGGTGTTCGACGAACCGAACCGAACTCGAACACTACGGGGGTGGCTCATCACTACTCCTGAACCACCCGGTAGAATACTTGGTTTTGGTGCAAGGGAGTGGAGTCAGCACCCACGTGGAGTTTCTGGCACCAGTCCTCCTTGTGTTTCTGGGAGCCATTATCCTCCACCAGTGGAGATGGAGACAAGGGTTCAACGACCCTGATAGCATTGTGCTCGATGGCAAACAATTTGGCTAGTGTAGTATACCGAGGCAAGTGTACTTCCCTTTCCCCAATGTTTAAGATCCGAACGGGTACCTTTCCATGGCGGACATCTACCACCCCCCGGGCTGTCAAAATGGTGGGCCTGCTGTCGGAGTACACGGGTTCTACCATGGCTTGGTAGTCTCTCCCTCTTAACCCGATTGCAGTCCGACACCAAATCATCATTTCGCTTTTGGGAGGCATGGCAATGGGGAACGGGTCGCTCATCCTCACGCTACCGATCTCACCACCAGACAGTTCTACCTGTTGCTGTCTCATCAGGGCTCTTATCTCTTTCTGGAGGACCCTCTGTTGGCTGGAGCTCGCATTCACCGCCACCTGCTGCAAAATCACAATTACTTCTGAAAGATAGTTTTCAATCACATTAGTACCCAAGGTTATTTTAGGGTGACTTTCACTACAGTCAATGTCCACAATGATCACTCCCTGTGCCGGCAGTTCAACCTTACCAATCTTGATGGTCATCTCTCTGAACCCCACCTGCGGCACGGGTTGGCCATTGCTGGCGATGATGCTTAAGTCATCGTCTGGATAGCGGGTTATGTCAGCGTCACTCCAGTACCGCTTGAAAAGTACGTAGGGGATGGTAGTCACTTGAGACCCAGTGTCCAGCAGTGCACTCATGGGGATACCGTCCAGCACTACGGGTAAGACCGGGCATCCCCCCACGTACTTATCGCGCCAATTAGACGGGCCTGATGACCTTATGCCTGGGGGTTGGCCCTCTGCCCCAGGTCGGACCCATTTAAAGTACAATACCTGGCTATGTGTCCTGGCTGGCTGCAACGGCGGCAAATCGGCTGTCCATCCTCGGTGTAACGGTCGGCGGGCCTCCCTCTGAATGACAGGATCCTCCTCTGTCAACGCCACGGGACATCCTCCAGACTGGAAGCCAGCTTGATTGGTCTTGATGGTTCCATCTGCAACGACTGTACGGTCCTGGTCAATGCAGCCACACTCTTGGTTAATTCTTGGACCTGATGGTGCAGGTTGGCAGGCAGGGATGGATTTAGGGCCTGCGCATCAGCCCCCACAAGGTCTGCGGGGTAGGGCGCTGCTTCCTGGTGGTAAGTGATGGCAGGGCACCGGGAAACTACAGCGCCACTTGGTGCGGGTTTTCGGAGCACCCGGATGGCCCTATCTTTGAACTGCGCAAAAGTCAAATCGGGGTTCTGTAGGGCCATGAGGCGCAGCTGGGTTCTGTGGGCGCTGGACAGCAGACCTTCTATGAACTGGTCAGTCAACAGTTTATCGGTGTCCTGCACGCTGCCAGGGTCAGCTTGATTAATTGCTCCCAGAGCTTCTTGCAGGTTCAAGGCATAGTCTCTGATACTATCTTGGGCTCGCTGCTTACAGCCATAAAACCGCATTTTGATTTCTGCTGAGGTATGGGTATCAACGGTACTCCGCAGCCATGTCAGACTGTCCTTTACAGTCCTTTTCTCCTCATCAGACCATGATTTCCACGCCCCTGTTCTTCCCGCGCGGCGTCCCAAAGATGGCGCCCGTTGGCAGGAAAACAGCTGAAGATGGCGGGAAAACGGCTGAAGATGGCGGGAAACGGCTCCGGATGGCAGGAAACTTCACTCAGGTAAGTACAAAGTCTTTTTCAGGCACGCAATACCCGTTTGTGGCGGGTTGGTCACAATCCTGCCAACTATGCCAAAGCTGACTCGCCCCCTGGGCCGTGGGGTACCCGGAACCAGGCTTCAGTGCGATGCTGGGAGTAGTAGTGGCAACCCGATCCCGTGGCTCAGGGTGGTCAGACCAAATGCTGTGGCAGTCTATTTGTAGAGCTATGAATGTTCGACTACGCCACCCGTGGATTGCGGTCAGGGATGACCGCCGCTGCAAGGCAGACCGCTGAGGCTGGTGTTGGTGTGCAGCACAGGGATAGGATAACTCCCCACGGGAAGAGTGTAGCCTCAGGGTAATGTAGGTGGATGCTAGGGGTGATGGTGTAGCCCGAAGTAATAAGAGTTCAGAGTCCACTTCAAACAGTCCAGGGTCTTTATTGTAGGTATTACTCCTAACTCAACAGGAGTACCGGGCAGGAATGGGCCTGGGTGTCTGAGGGCATTCGGGCGAGCCCCACTGGTCAGGGTGAGTGTGAAGGCCTACCGTTCTCTCTCTGCCCTTGCTGACTATCCCCCTTTTCGTGGTGTAATAGCCCACGTCCCTGAGCTGGCCGTGTACTTCGCCTGTATGGCTTGCGACTCGGGCCTTAGGTACCTTTTGCTTTTCCGTGCTGTACCGGTCCCTCTGTGTGGCGGAGCCTCCAGGCTTCTTAGGCCAAGGAACCTGAAATCCCTTGCGGGCTGGTTATCTGCTGCAGGGCTTGCAACCCTGACAGCCTCGGACCCCAATGTCCGGTGGTGATTCTCTCAGCCAGGACCGGCTCTCGTCGCCTCTGTCCCTAGCTCGCAGCTACTCCTCTGCCTCACGGACTCCTTGGCTACAGCTCACCTGTCCCTCCTTCTCTGGGACTAGTCTCAGTCCTGAGCTAGGTCGTCCAGTTCTCCCTAACCCTGCCCTCAGTTCCAGCTTTTATAGGGGCAGCCTGCTCCCCCTACTGGCCTGGGACAGGAGGTGCTGTATGCTAGTTGTCCCTGACCAGGGAACCTGCCTCCTGCTCTCAGACACAGCCTTTAATATTTGTGGCATCCAGGCCTGGGGTGACACACATGCAAGAAGACTTGGAGACGGGAGTGGGAGGCTTGATTTTTGAGGTTTTTAGTCTTAGGTCGTTAGTGGAATGGAGGGTGCGGGTAGGGTGGTAGACAGAGATGACGGAGAAGATGTAGGGTGGTGTAGAACTGTAGAGAGCTTTGTTGTTGAAATTGATAAGTTTATATTGTATTCTATAGCGGATAAGCAACAAGAATAATGACTGGCACAGGGTAGAGACATCTGTGTAGCGGTTGGACAGGAATATAATCCTGGCTGCTGCTTTCAGGATGGATTGGAGAGGTGAGAGTTTAGTAAGAGGGAGACTGATTAGTAGAGCATTGCAATAGTCCAGAACGAGAATGAATAGGGAGTGAAGGAAAGATCTGAGACAAATATAACTGCAAGACAGTGGGCCACAAACAAAAATGGCAATATTGGGTTTCAGAAGGTTAGTAGAAGGAGGAAACACAATTTATTTTTTCATTTATTTATATGTTTGTTTTTTTCTCTATAGAGAAGTCAGCGGGAAAAGAAATTATGGCAATAAATGCTATATATTGAGCACGCTGAGCTTTGGAAAAAACACCAATAACATATGCACCAAAAATGGCACCAAAAAATCACACTACAGTAAATTTGATAATCTGACTACAGCATTTTTAATGTAACTTTTTCACATTGATAAACAGAGAAGAAAAGAAGAAGCACTAGTCTATCAATAATTTATCAACTGTCTTTTATTCCATCATTCTTAAACAAGCAAAGTAGTACATACATTGCTGGGGCCAAAAAAAAACATGCTGATGCAAAACGGCATTTGCTTGTGCTTGTCGGCCTTGTATCCACTACTTTGTTTTGAAATGATGGAATAAAAAGACTGTTTTATACATCTGTTATTGCTACTGCTTTCTTTCAATTTATGAACTTTAAAAAAAAATGCTTCTATATTTGTAAACTTTATGCTATTGTATCCTAATTCATTTGTGTTGGGTGATGAACTGCAGACAGCATGGTGGCTCATTGGTTAGCACTGTAGTGCTGGGGTACTGGGTTCAAATCCCACCAAGGACAACATCTGCAAGGAGTTTGTGTGTTGTCCCTGTGTAAGCGTGCATTTCCTCCGGGTTCCCCGGTTTCATCCCACACTCCAAGGCATACTGTTACGAATTTAGATTGTGAGCCCCAATCGGAAGAGTGATGATGTTTTTAAAGCGCTGCGGAATATGATGGCGCTATATAAGTGAGTAAAATAAATAAATGTATGTTGACCAGGATCAAGCTTGTTGTTTTTGGGGAATTGATTTTCTTGGGATTTGTAACTTTACCACTATCACTTGTCCGAGTCTGCATGTATACTGAATGAGTAGAAGGGAGACTGTGCAGCCAGACATCACTTGCAGAAGTTTATTTCCAATGAGTGTAGGTACTGAAATACAACATGCTCAATCCTTCTTTGGGTTCAGTTGAGAGGAACCCATACACATTAGATGGTCAGTTTGTCAAAAGATCATATTCAGTCAAATTTCGTCTAATGTGTACTGGCCTTGACCTTTACGTGCATTTGGATGTTATACATTATTTTTAAGGTAGAATTACAGTCTACGTCTAATGCATTTGAAAAATTTAAAATAAAAGTTCCTTCAATAAGTAAAAGTGCTTATGATATGTTACAGTGTCATGCATTCTTTCAATATTTATGAACCTTGTATAAAAGTTTCTCTATTTGTAAACCTCATGCTATTCTATTTAATGTTATATTCAATGAAAGTCTGTCTCCTACTCCAGAAACTGTACACACTGACCATTTCATACACTGCAGGCACATCAAGTAAGATAGTCATAACATATTTTCAATGTTAAGATTTATAATCAATTAATTTCGCTGAACGACATTTTACAGGACCCAAGGTGCAGAATTCTTTTGTAACCACTGTGACATTTAGAATCAAAGGAAAGTGTTAAATCTGCATTGAGTCTTCAAGGATTAAACTCTGTCAACACTGCAAATGGCCACCAGGCAAGATGCTCAAACTAATCAGAATAAGATTGGAGCATGTCTACACGAATCAATCACAGCTTGACAGATCACTGAATATCCCTGCTGTGACTCTGGACAGCTGACCAACTCTCAGTTTCAGCTAAGGCTCCACATTATAATGTTTAATGCGGGATGCGGGTGGCTTTTGTATGATGACCTTAATAGTCAATCAGCTGATTTTTGAAAAGGGATCGTAGCTGACAGTTACAGTAAATTGCCCACATCTTCTACCCTGAAATGATGGGCTATGCTACTGGAAATTACTTCTTCCTGGCTCAAAACTGAAATGCAACAAATCAGAACATTAACTGTAAAAGACTAAGCATGTCTCTTAAAATACTTGGAAAGTGTTCAGAAGAGCATCAAGGTTCTCAATTGTTCTGCAGTGAGCGGGAATTAAATTACCGCGGACGTTTCTTTCTTCATTAGTGTGTGGAGAACTCAAGTACAACATAAAAAAGATTATTTCTTTATACTAACTGAGCAATGATTTGATATACAAAATCACATTATTACTGAACTCATTTAGACTTAGACGTATTCTTTCCTCTCAGAGGTATATCCAGGGGGGATAAAGGAGGAATTGGCATAAATGGAACATTGCTGATTGGTGAAAATAATAATAAAAATACCATTCAGTACCTGTGGAAAGTGGGAAAATCCCAGAACAAATGGGAGTCAGATGGAACACCCGACTGAGCCGTAAAGTCAATGACACAAAGTTCAAATAAAGTTGGTTTGTGCTTTTTTTCCCGATGGATGTAGTCTACTACTTTTTTGTGTTCATCTGAAAAGACAAACACCTCTGGGGAAAAAAGCATAAATGAGGTCCAATTGAGCTCTATTAATACAAATTATTGTTCCTCTGTTGGGGGTTCCATATGCATCCCTTTTCAGGGAAATAAGGAACCCCAAGCTACAATGCATCAGCGCAGTGTGAACAGGGTTCTAGGGAAATACATTTACAAGGAATGTTCATTAATAGTCAATAAATATTTAATTTGGTCTAAGTTAAACTTGTATTATTAAATACAGACATCTTTTGTCTGGAGTTTGGTAGGTATTCTCCCACAATAAACTTAAGGGATCTCCCAATCTGCTTGAATAAATCTAGATTTAAGGAACAGAGCGCACAATAGGGGGATACCCTATGGAGGGAGAGTAGGAAAGTGATGGTTACACTCACCTGATGGAGTTGTGACAGACACAACTCCTATGTAGGCATAAAGGAAATCAGATGCTGCTGCCCTGTGGCTGGTGAGTAAATCCTTCAGGAAATATTGTATATAGCCGGATAAAGGTTTTTTTTTTATTCAACGAGCGTTTAAATGCCATACCGGCGTCTTTATCAAGTGAAAAAGCAAAATGTTTTTTCACTTGATAAAGATGCCAGTACGGCGTTTAAAAGCGTTGTGTATAAAAAACCTTTTTATCATCACTGTTGTTGAAGAATCGATTTACAACAGCAGCACAGCCCACCTTATGTGTTTTGTCCAACTAGATACAATCTGAATAGGTATAGTTAGGTAATCTTTTTAGAAATCAGCTAGTTTGCATTGTACTGTCATTTTCATATTTCCACATACTTTCCCCTTTTCTTTATATGTGTTCCTTTCTGTTTTTTTTTAGTTTACAGCTTTGTTGGTAAAGTCACTGGTCATCCCTGTAATCTTGGAGTGTGGCTGAACATCTGTAGTTGCAACCTGTCTATTTCTGTTAAAGTTGACCGATGTCTTGGAAAGGCGCATTCTGGAGCATATGCATTAATACCTAAATTTCTGGGCTTAGATAGTAGCCCAGGAGCAGTTCTACAATATATGCTAACCTCGCTCCCATCCGCTGCTGAGCCAGAGCAGTCCTATTCAGCACACATTCATGGGAGCAGTGCAACAATGCTGCTGGCCAAAGCTGTCACTTTTTAAGGTTGAGAATAATCCTTTAACAAAGATGTTAAATGTTAAAAAAAAATTCTGACACTACATTTCTCTACTTTTTGGTTTGTACTTTCAGGCAACAGTGACAATCACTGTTTATATTCCCTTTTAAGGCAAATAGATGCCACAGAGGGAGTTCCAACTCTAAGAGCCAGAATGGAGATCCGATATTAAAAAGCAGCATCACATGCATTACATGGTTAGTCATTCATTGAGTTACAGGAGAAATAGATAGCTAGAAGTACAGTACCTTTCCCTGATAACTGCTGTAGGTCATACAGTACAGAGCAAACGTTTGGACACACCTTCTCATTTAAAGATTTTTCTGTATTTTCATGACTATGAAAATTGTACATTCACACTGAAGGCATCAAAACTATGAATTAACACTTGTGGAATTATATACTTAACAAAAAAGTGTGAAACAACTGAAAATATGTCTTATATTCTAGGTTCTTCAAAGTAGCCACCTTTTGCTTTGATGACTGCTTTGCACACTCTTGGCATTCTCTTGATGAGCATCAAGAGGTAGTCACCGGAAATGGTTTTCACTTCACAGGTGTGCCCTGTCAGGTTTAATAAGTGGGATTTCTTGCCTTATAAATGGGGTTGGGACCATCAGTTGTGTTGTGCAGAAGTCTGGTGGATACACAGCTGATAGTCCTACTGAATAGACTGTTAGAATTTGTATTATGGCAAGAAAAAAGCAGCTAAGTAAAGAAAAACGAGTGGCCATCATTACTTTAAGAAATGTACAGTACAGACCAAAAGTTTGGACACACCTTCTCATTTAAAGATTTTTCTGTATTTTCTTGACTATGAAAATTGTACATTCACACTGAAGGCATCAAAACTATGAATTAACACATGTGGAATTATATACTTAACAAAAAAGTGTGAAACAACTGAAACTATGTCTTATATTTTAGGTTCTTCAAAGTAGTCACTTTTTGCTTTGTTGACTGCTTTGCACACTCTTGGCATTCTCTTGATGAGCTTCAAGAGGTAGTCACCGGAAATGGTTTTCACTTCACAGGTGTGCCCTCTCAGGTTTAATAAGTGGGATTTCTTGCCTTATAAATGGGGTTGGGACCATCAGTTGTGTTGTGCAGAAGGCAGGTGGATACACAGCTGATAGTCCTACTGAATAGACTGTTAGAATTTGTATTATGGCAAGAAAAAAGCAGCTAAGTAAAGAAAAACGAGTGGCCATCATTACTTTAAGAAATGAAGGTCAGTCAGTCCGAAAAATTGGGCAAACTTTGAAAGTGTCCCCAAGTGCAGTTGCAAAAACCATCAAGAGCTACAAAGAAACTGGCTCACATGAGGACCGCCCTAGGAAAGGAATACCAAGAGTCACCTCTGCTTCTGAGGATAAGTTTATCCGAGTCACCAGCCTCAGAAATTGCAGGTTAACAGCAGCTCAGATTAGAGACCAGGTCAATGCCACGCAGAGTTCTAGCAGCAGACACATCTCTACAACAACTGTTAAGAGGAGACTTTGTGCAGCAGGCCTTCATGGTAAAATAGCTGCTATGAAACCACTGCTAAGGACAGGCAACAAGCAGAAGAGACTTGTTTGGGCTAAAGAACACAAGGAATGGACATTAGACCAGTGGAAATCTGTGCTTTGGTCTGATGAGTACAAATTTGAGATCTTTGGTTCCAACCACCGTGTCTTTGTGCGACTCAGAAAAGGTGAACGGATGGACTCCACATGCTTGGTTCCCATCGTGAAGCATGGAGGAGGTGTGATGGTGTGGGGGTGCTTTGTTGGTGACACTGTTGGGGATTGATTCAAAATTGAAGGCATACTGAACCAGCATGACTACCACAGCATCTTGCAGCGGCATGCTATTCCATTCAGTTTGCGTTTAGTTGGACCATCATTTATTTTTCAACAGGACAATGACCCCAAACACACCTCCAGGCTGTGTAAGGGCTATTTTACCAAGAAGGAGAGTGATGAGGTGCTATGCCAGATGACCTGGCCTCCACAGTCACCAGACCTGAATCGAGAAGGTTTGGGGTGAGCTGGACCGCAGAGTGAAGGCAAAAGGGCCAACAAGTGCTAAGCATCTCTGGGAACTCCTTCAAGATTGTTGGAAGACCATTTCCGGTGACTACCTCTTGAAGCTCATCAAGAGAATGCCAAGAGTGTGCAAAGCAGTCATCAAAGCAAAAGGTGGTTACTTTGAAGAACCTAGAATATAAGACATATTTTCAGTTGTTTCACACTTTTTTGTTAAGTATATAATTCCACATGTGTTAATTCATAGTTTTGATGCCTTCAGTGTGAATGTACAATTTTCATAGTCATGAAAATACAGAAAAATCTTTAAATGAGAAGGTGTGTCCAAACTTTTGGTCTGTACTGTAGGTCAGTCAGTCCGAAAAATTGGGAAAACTTTGAAAGTGTCCCCAAGTGCAGTTGCAAAAACCATCAAAGCAGTCATCAAAGCAAAAGGTGGCTACTTTGAAGAACCTAGAATATAAGACATATTTTCAGTTGTTTCACACTTTTTTGTTAAGTATATAATTCCACATGTGTTAATTCATAGTTTTGATGCCTTCAGTGTGAATGTACAATTTTCATAGTCAGAAAAATACAGAAAAATCTTTAAATGAGAAGGTGTGTCCAAACTTTTGGTCTGTACTGTATATATACAGTATATATAAAAAACAGTAAGCCATATTTTCAGTTTGCAGAGATGGGTAATGTACATCAAAACATGCTGATGTTGTTGTTAGGCAAAAACAGAGGTTTGGGTCAATATTTAATCATAAATATCATTTTTTATTTCTTACATGTTACATATTTAAACTCTATTAAACATAAATCCATTATGTCTGTTATATGTAATTTAAGTGTGGCCACCAAGAATGGAAATTATTAACAACTAGGAAGATGGGCGCAACATAACTACTCTACATGAACAACACACAGCACCACATCATATGATCAAAGGAAAGGGCTTAAAAGTTAACGGGGTGGTCTGAAATTAAAATTTATTTTAATCCTAAATGCCTATCGATTTAATGTCATAATCCAATCATTTGGTTCAATTAAAAAGTCCCTACCATTAGCACACTACTCTATCTGTTTTATTATTATTTTTTTATTACCTCCTCTTTGATGACACTTCGGTGGAGAATCCGAGTGCATTCTCTTATAATCAAATGAGTTGTTATTAGAAGTCACTGCTACAGCTTCTGCGCTCTCCCTGAAACGAAGCATCACAAGTGACGTTCATTTCAGGGGCTGGGCTAGTCCCCGCACTACAACGCATGCATCGGTTGTCAAATCCGACATATTCTCAGTAAATTTTTGTCAATGGCCAATATGCACAGTGACAGTGCACTGGCTCACCGGCTCTGATGAGAAATGATGAGCCTGCAATAGAGTGCACTGTCAGTGAGCATTGTAAGGAGAGAAGGAGCAAGCAGAGATCAGTCCCACCCTTGCAAGTGACGTCATTTGCGGTGTGGTGCTGGTCTCTGCTTTTACTGCAGGTATTCTTATCACAATGCACACTAACAGTGCGCTCTCTTGCCAGTTCTTTACTTCTGATCAGAGTCAATGAGGGAGAGCACTGTCACTGTGCATATTGCACAATGACAAGAATCTATTGAGCAAATGTCAGAATTGACAACTGACCCATGCTCAGCAGAGCAAGGACTAGCGCAGAGCATGAAACAGACATCACTGATGATGCCTCATTTCAGGGAGCGGGCAGAGGCTGTGGTAGCGACCAAGGCCTTTGCACCCTGATGACGACTTGCTTGACTATCCCAGCATGCACTGGGATTCTCAAACGAAGTGTCATCAAATGGGAAGTAGTAAAAAAAAAATAAAGCCATTAGATAATGTAGTGAGGGAAAGGTAGGGACTTTTTAATTAAGGTATATTAGAAAAGAGATTAGATTATGACATTAAATAGATAGGCATTTAGAATTACAATATATTTTAGTTTTGGACCACCCCTTTTGTTGGGAGAGTTCACATCACGTAACTGTTCTCTGTTGCGCATTTTATAAGGAGGTTCCTTTTATAAAACCAAAAAGGTATTCAGATTGTAGCATCGGCGTCTCTGCCACCTGCCGGGCAGAGACGCCATTCCCCTCACCGGCTCCCGTCCTGCAGCTACTGTGGCGCGCACTGTGCGCAGCTTCCCAGGCACTGTGCTTAGGGTGCGTGCGCGTGCGCTCCCTCCCTCTTAATGGGACCGTGCACGCTGTCCTAAAAAGTCCCCGGCCAAAGGCCGGAGGACTTCCCCTATTTAAAGCATCTCCTCCAATATGGAGGTGCCTGTGCAATGGTTGTTGTTCCGTGTGCTAACACTTGCTTCAGCCCTTAGGTCCCGCTGCCTGTCAGTCCTGCCCGTCAGTCTGCCTGCCAGTCCTGCCCGACTGTCTGCCTGCCAGTTACCTTCCGTGCTCACCAGCCAGCTTACCTGGAAGCACCTGCCTGTTACCTGTTGTGCCCGCCAGCCTGCTTACCTGGAAGCACCTGCTTGTTACCTTTTGTGCCCGCCTGCCTGCCTACCTGGAGCACCTGCCTGTTACCTGTCGTGCCCGCTAAGTTGTCTACCCAGACTACCCATCAGCCTTCCAGCCGTGCTCATCCGCTGTACCGGTCAGTTCCTGCCATCTGACCCGTGGGAGTCACCTGCTCTCACACAAGGTCGGTCCCAGAGTGGCACCTGGTCCCCCTGCTCGGTCCCTCCCTGGTTCACGGAGTCAATTGAGCCGCCGTGCGACCTTGGTCAGGCCGAGTAGGTACTCGGCCCTCTGGTCCCTCCTTGCACCGAAGCACAGAGGTTCCACCACGCGGACCCGTAACACAGATTTATACAGTATATCTTATCCATAAACGTATCCATTTTCTTGAAGCAGGCAAGCGGAGTCCGAAAGATGAAATGTTGGACTTTCTCTAACCTGCTTTGTGGCATTGTTTTTTGCGAGACATCATAGTTAAGTCTATCATGCTATTTTGAAAGGAGATCAAACACAGTCCAAAGAATTATCCTTTTGACTCATTCTATTGAATGGATTGGATACATAAGGTGCTTTCATTAAATATTTCCCCTGACCCACTTCCTGCGGACTGAGAGCATTGTAACTTGGAACAGTTATTAGTCCTTCTCTACATAGGTGCCACCTAGGGACACACACTTCTTCCAACTCTTTAAGCAACTGTAAACATCTCGCTTGTAGAAGTCGACAGATTCTGCAGCAGTGAAGCATAGTATGCCCCAGTGATCATGGTACCATGTGCTAGGAAATCCATCAATACTACTCCGTGCTGGTCCCAAAATACTGTGAGAATGATCTTGCCTGCTGAGGGTTGGGCACGTGCCTTCTTTGAAGGCCGTGAGTCATGATGCTTCCATTGCATCAACTGGACTTTAGTCTCAGGATCATAGTGATGGATCCAGCTTTCATCCTGTGGGATCAATCTGTCAAAAACGTCCTCCAGGTTTCCATGGCACATCATCAATTGCTTCTGGAAAGGTGTGAGCAGACGAGGAACCCAGCGAGCGGATACCTCATGCATGTGAAGATGGTCTTGGATTATTTTTTCCATGGACCCCACACTAATCTTGACATTTTGGGCTAGGTGGCAAATGGTTATGCGGCAATTTTTGAAAATGGTGACCTCAAGTTGCTGGATGGTGTGTTCATCAATAGCAGAGTGGGGTCGCCCTGGAATTGGAGCTGTTTGCACCGAAGTACGACCACATTTCAATTGATGATGCCAGTTCTTGACTACATCAAATGATGGGGAATCATCACCATAAACCTCTTTTATCTCATCGATTGTCTCCTTTGGTGTGCGGTCTTTCAAATAAAGGAACTTGATGACTGCTCTGTATTCCACTGGGTCCATTATCAAATCTCACACCACTTCAGCACCTTTAAAATCAAGACCATTATCAGTTCTGAGTTGCAAATTGGCACGTAACCTATAGAGACTTATATTATCATTACACATGTGAAGTTTCAGCGTCCTGTGATAAATAGAAGAGGGTCAAGGGAAATCTTTAATGAAAGCCCCTCATCTTATAGATTGGAAGCCCTCGCGGGCAGGGTCCTCGCTTCTCCTGTACCAGTCGCTGTCACATTGTGTTCAAGATTATTGTACTTCTTTTTGATATGTATACCCCTTTTCACATGTAAAGCACCATGGAAGAAATGGCGCTATAATAATAAATAATAAAAATGAGGCTAAATACCGTTTTTGTCTATTCAAATGCAAGTTGTAAATAAATGTTCCAGAATATTAAAACATTATTAAAAAAGGAAAGATTAACATCCAATTCGGGGCATGGACTGATGTGAGTAGAATCTCTGTAAAGCATGCAGCAAAATATGATGATACTATATAAGCAACTGGAATTAAAGAAAGTACATTTTTTGCCTCATACTGATGAAGCTAATTACTAAATTTAAACTCCCACATTGTAAAAAATGATTTTCCATAATATTAATACTTGATTTTCTGCAAGATAACACACCCAAAACTGGCAAAACATAACCCAAAAATTGTTATTGCATTATCTCAGAAAGAAAAATAATATAAATGTATGTTTGAGAACGCTTTGTATCTACAATATACTACATTTCCTGCTTTTTCAATATCGCTTTATCTTACTTACACTATGCATAAATAAACTTAGCTTAACATGGTGCTAACAGTAACAAATTCAAGCATGAAGTTCATAAGTCACCTCTATGAATGAAATTACTATTATCAACAATTCCTCTATTTATTGTTTTAACACAGTTTTACATAGAGGGAAATGACGGTGTAGAATAAACTCTTATGCATATCAGTCAAAGGATACACAAGACCACAGCAGCTGGTGATATATATATATATATATATATATATATATATATATATATATATGTATACATACAGCACAGACCAAAAGTTTGGACACACCTTCTCATTTAAAGATTTTTCTGTATTTTCATGACTATGAAAATTGTACATTCACACTGAAGGCATCAAAACTGTTTTTGGGGACTGATGATATTGGGGATATTAAGAATATTTAGGGGGACTGTAGGGACAGTGTTTGCTGAGTATGGGAGCCATTGTTCAGATTTGAAAGGGGGCAAACTTTGCAACTAGGCAGGAATTTATTTTGCAAGACTAGTGTTAACATGTAGCCTTGTCTGTGCATTTTTTAATGCCCTTATTCCAGGATGTCTCTTATTTTATCTGTCCCTTACCTAAAAGCCCTGTTATTTTTTCACACTGTAGGAATTTTACAATTACTCTGTATAGGAATGCTATTCAGTGTTTTTAACTAGTTTTTGATATTCGATAAAGTTTTTTTTTAGGGTTTTTTTTTTCCTTTGAAACTTTCTTACCCTACAAAAGTAATAGTGCTCCTGTGTGCCTGGTTGAGGTTATAATGCACACTTAAAAATGTATTATGCCTTCCAATTGTCTCATTAAAAAGTAATAATGCCTTGAGTTCCCTCTTAAAAACTGAGTGGGCCTCAAAAAGTAATAGTGTTCTCTTTTAGAAATGAACAATATAAGTATTAATGTCCCTTTAGAAAGTAAAAATGCCGTATGAGTGCCACCTTAAAAATTAAGGTGCCTAACACAATATAAAAATGCTTTGTGGTCCAGAAAAAAGAAAACTTATACCGGAATTTATTGATAAGAGCATCAAACAAGTCCTTTTCTGCAGTTTCCAGGGCCATTGATGTCCTAGGTTTAGCCCCTGCAACCTGTAAGCTGCAGGATTAAAATGGTCTTCAGCGTCCAAGACAATGGTAGAGCAGAGAGACTTTAGCTCAGGAGTGCTCAACTCCAGTCCTCAAGGGCCACCAAAATTGCATGTCTTCAGGATTTCCATAGAATTTTATAGGTAATTATTTATTCACCCGCACAGATGATGATTCAAACACCTTGTGCAATGCTAAGGAGATCTTGAAAACATGCACTGTTGATGGCCCTTGAGGACTGGAGTTCTGCATCCCTGCTTTAGCTATATGTGCTACCATAGGTTTGAACTGTTTTGGTAATCTGTGAACAGTGATGATCACTTCAGTTAATTTTTGAGGAGTTTTGTATAATTCATTTTTAAGTTTGTTTATGTACTTGATCGTAATTTGCACGCACAATTACAAATTCCCATAATTCTATGAAAAGGAATATTAATAATTTTCCTTCCACGTTATCTGAAAACTCTCCTGCCGCACTGTACTTACCGCACAAGGTCAGAAGCATCTTTACTGTGCACATCGCTGCTCCTGGATTCCCAATTCTCAGAACAAACATTGGGCATCAAAAGAGAATTAAAGAGATTAAACAAGCACGTGTGAATGGTTTATACTACTTGCAGATTTGTGAGCCATAACATATATTCATTGAAAATTGCTGAAGCCTGGTGTGGGAAGGATGAACTGTAGACATACTTCATTTCAATCAAAAACACTTCAAAAACACCTCAAAGAAAGAATGCAATTTTCCATAAAACCCGCAGTCAAGGTCAGTCACTGCTTAATTTTACTACTAAATGCTGGTATGTCACAGATGGTATTAAAACAACAATGTTTCTTTATGAAGGAATTCATCCCAAACTGTGTATGTCATATAGTAACGGTATGCATTCTGTATCAGCATTAGGTATGTAAGGCGTCAACCAAATACAGCTGCTTCGTGAAGCAACATGTTTACGATGAAAAGGAATTCCATGGGAAATGCACTCGTACCACCATATAAAATGTACATATAGGAGTCATAGTTACCTTTCTTCGACACAAATCATTCTTGATTGTTATAAAAGTCACATCATTTTTAGAGAAAGTAACTTAAAAAAACATGATAAATATTAAAACTATCTATAAAAAAAATAAAGTTTTTGATTGGAAAATTGGAAAATTTGCTTAATCAATTGAACCTCCCCCTACAACATTGTGCATGTTACCTATCTATAAAAAATCACTGATAGTTTATTGACTAAGGCCTCCATCAAATGTCTATGTGTCAAATACATGTTTAATCAGTGGAACACATACTTATCATAGTCCGTGTGGCTGTTCACTTGTCTGTGGGTTTTTTACAGCACCGAGTGCTATCAAAATTGCAAACACAAATTTATGGGTCTATGAAAATCACAGACAGCACATAGATGGCATCTGTGTCAACTCGTGTTCTGTCTGTGATAGAAGAAGCTTTTAATTGACTTATTTATTTTTCCATATGTGAAAATGACTGATGACACACTGATGATAAAGATTAACACACTGACCAAACACTGATGAAACTCAGATAAAAAAAATGTAACTCAGTCCATGGTTTTACGTATGAGAAAAATAATGGAATGGAGCCTTAGGGGCAGAATCATCAAGGTTGTTTGCTTGCAAAAAGTGACGTAAAACTGTTTGAAATGTCATAAAATTTAGCAAAACTGGTAGCTGCACAAAAATGATGCAACTTTTGTAATTTTTACTCCGACTGCCTACTTTATGAAAAATGGTTGGAGTAAAGTGGAAGGGGATATGGTCAAACATAGCCTGGCAAATTCATCATAATTTACAACAAAAAAAGTGGTGTAAATTAAAATGTAGTTCCAATTCATTGTATGTTCATGAGAATAACTCCGTAACTGCTCCACTGTATCCTATGGAACAAAACACAATTCAAATGGAATATAACAGAAAAAAAACCTCTGGCTGCTACCCTACGAAATCAGTTGCATGTAGAGGAACTGAATGGCCACACAAAAGTAGGAGATTGTATAGAGCCTAATATCATGTTAGACAGATAATAAACACTATGTGCCACACATAAATCTTAACTGCTGCAATGAATTCTCTTGGATTACTCCAAGATAACTCCCTTAACTTGATTTCCTTCAGGTAATGAATTGGAAATTAAGGTTAGAGGTATAAATCAAGCTTTTGTTTGTCCAAAAGGTTGATAAGTAGAGACCATGTGGATGAATAAGTTAAAAACACTTACCCCTCTAGGATAAAACACTACTCCAGTGTTTTTTTTAATTTTACCTCAGAAATAGTGCCATTAATCTAAGTTCCCTGTCCCTAGACTGATACATATCAGCCGCTGTCTTCATCTGTTCTTGCCGCTGCTCTGGTCAGTCTCGAGCAGTTTGTGACCTGCCATGTTGCTCCAGTGAATGCTGGGCGATCTAGAAGTCACAACTCAATGCAAGTCTATCAGAGCTAGAATGAGGCTCTCATAGACTAACATTGAGAGCTTGTGACCGTAACCTCTGACTTCCGAATAATCAAAAGTTATGGTAGGAAGATGGTGGCGCAGGACTGGATCGGTGCCAGGAACAGCTGAAGGCAGCGACTCCAGCGCTGAAATAAAAAAACACTGGAGTGGTGCTTTAAGTAAGCATAACATCTTGCTGTCATTCATATACAGTACAAAAGATTTAGGCAGATATTGTAAAAATGTTGCAAAGTAAGAATGCTTTCAAAAAATTTAACTGTTCCAAGTTTATTTTTATCAATTAACAAAATGCAAAGTAAATGAACAAAATAATAAAATCTAATTGAATTTCCTGGCCTAATGGAATCGAATTTTGAAGAGGAACTGAAACATTGCTGTAAACACAATGCTCAATAAAGTACAACTTTTTATATTATTTTGAACTCTGGAGTGCTGCAGTTTTCATATTATAACTCTGCTACTATCTACAGTTATATGAAAAAGTTTGGGCACCCCTATTAATCTTAAGCTTAATGTTTTATAAAAATTGGTGTTTTTGCAACAGCTATTTCAGTTTGATATATGTAATAACAGTTGGACACAGTAATCTTTCTGCCTTGAAATGAGGTTTATTGTACTAACAGAAAATGTGCAATCTGCATTCAAACAAAATTTGAATCTCCTCTGAAGAGTGGCATCGTGGGCTCCTCAAAACAACTGTCAAATGATCTGAAAACAAAGAGTATTCAACATAGTTGTTCAGGGGAAGGATACAAAAAGCTGTCTCAGAGATTTAACCTGTCAGTTTCCACTGTGAGGAACATAGTAAGAAATGGAAGAACACAGGGACAGTTCTTGTTAAGGCCAAAAGTGGCAGGCCAAGAAAAACATCAGAAAGGCAGAGAAGAAGAATGGTGAGATCAGTCAAGGACAATCCTCAGACCACCTCCAGAGAGCTGCAGCATCAACTTGCTGCAGATGGTGTCACTGTGCATCGGTCAACTATACAACGCACTTTGCACAAGGAGAAGCTGTATGGGAGAGTGATGCGAAAGAAGCCGTTTCTGCAACCATGCCACAAACAGAGTTGAGGTATGCAAAAGCACATTTGGAGAAGCCAATTTCTTTTTGGAAGAAGGTCCTGTGGACTGATGAAACCAAGATTGAGTTATTTGGTCATACATAAAGGCGTTATGCATGGTGGCAAAAAAACACAGCATTCCAAGAAAAACACTTGCTACCCACAGTAAAATTTGGTGGAGGTTCCATCATGCTTTGGGGTTGTGTGGCAAATGCCGGCACTGGCGGGAATCTTGTTAAAGTTGAGGGACGCATGGATTCCACTCAGTATCAGCAGATTCTTGACAATAATGTTCAAGAATCAGTGACAAAGTTGAAGTTACGCAGGGGATGGATCTTTCAGCAAGACAATGATCCAAAACACCGCTCCAAATCTACTCAGGCATTCATGC
This sequence comes from Phyllobates terribilis, assembly GCF_046119375.1. NCBI lineage: Eukaryota > Metazoa > Chordata > Amphibia > Anura > Dendrobatidae > Phyllobates > Phyllobates terribilis. Next base: position 293,322,885 of record NW_027362761.1, read on the forward strand.
AGAGGAACAATTACAATGTTCTGGAATGGCCATCCCAGTCCCCAGACCTGAATATCATTGAACATCTGTGGGATCATTTGAAGAGGGCTGTCCATGCTCGGCGACCATCAAACTTAACTGAACTGGAATTGTTTTATAAAGAGGAATGGTCAAAAATACCTTCATCCAGGATCCAGGAAATCATTAAAAGCTACAGGAAGCGACTAGAGGCTGTTATTTTTGCAAAAGGAGGATCTACTAAATATTAATGTCACTTTTCTGGTGAGGTGCCCATACTTATGCACCTGTCAAATTTTGTTTGAATGCAGATTGCACATTTTCTGTTAGTACAATAAACCTCATTTCAAGGGTGAAACATTACTGTGTCCAACAGTTATTACATATATCAAACTGAAATAGCTGTTGCAAAAACACCAATTTCTATAAAACATTAAGCTTAAGATTAATAGAGGTGCCGAAACTTTTTCATATAACTGTATCTATCTATCTGACGCGCCCCCTGGGGCCGTGGAGTACTCAGAAGCCAGGCTGGTCGGTTCTATTGGGGTAGTCACGGTGGCGTGACCCGATCCGTGGCCCAGGGCGATCAATAAATAAAGAAAAGAGGGGAATAAAGTTTTGTGAATTCAGTTTTGTGACGCCACCAGTGGTACGCGGCTATAGGTGGCCGCCGCTGCTGTTCAGATCCACTGGGCCGTTGGTGACGCAGCAGGGATGGTTCAGCTCTCCACGGGTAGAGCTAGGCCCCAGGGCAGTTAAAGAGATATTTTTGATGTTATTGGTGTAGTGCAAGGCAGGTGACTCAGCAATTAAGTCAAGGACACAGAGGGGTGCAGTCTTCAAGTTTTTACTCACTGGTTTTATGGTGCTCCAGGTTACAACTGATAGCCATGTTATAACAGCCCACTGAGTCCTGTGTCCTCCGGGGAAGTGATCCAGCCAACTCTCAGATAACTTGGGTGCACTTGATTGGGACTCCCTTCTTGTGTACCTTCCCGGGTCGTCTCTGCGTTGGCTCTTGCCCTCCTGCCCTGCGCCTCACACACAGTGTCCCGAGCCAGTGGCAGTGGGCCTTGTCGGGCGACGTCCTCTCTGTCCCCTTAGTCCTATATGGCCACCTTATCAGCGAATGTGTGTGGTTTTGGCTACGGCACTTAGAGATACCACAACCTCCGGTTTGCTAGCTGAGTCCTGTAGTCCTCCACTAGTCTGGGGCCAGTCCCCAACTGTGACCTGATCCCTTCACGGTCGGAGTGAACTCGGGCGCACGGGTGGACTCCTCACTTCCCGTGCCCCTAAGATCCTTTCTCTGTCTCTGGAGCCCTTCTCTCTTACTCCCTCGCTCCTCTCGTTCTTTCTCTTACTGGGCCCCTCTGACTGGACCCCACTGCTCAACGGTCCTCTCTCACTGCGCTTTTGCTACTAGGACCCTTCTAGATCTTTCTACCTTTCCTTTTATACTACCTGTCATGTGACCCACGTCACCAACTGTCACTCTATATGGTCCCCTCTACCTTCAGTCCTTCCTTCAGTGCTCCCTTAAACTATTTCCTCCACCCACCTCCTCTACTTAGTTCCATCCTCCAGACAGGGACCGGGTCTGTGCTCTCCCTCAGGAGCAATCTTGCCCTTCCCTAATGGAGTGGTGTAGTGTTGGATGTGAGTGTGTGGGTCCCGGGTTGTGCTCCCTCCTTACCTGAGAGTGGGGTACCACACCTCTGGCTGAGATGCAGTACCTCTGTGGCAACTGGATCCGCAGGGACGCCACATATCTATCCATCTATCTATCTCTATCTATCTCCATCTATCTATCTATCTATCTATCTATAAATAAACCACTCTTTTTGCCACATTATTTTGGAGTGCTGCCTCTAGTTGTTACAGTTATCTATCTATTTATCTACCGTATGTATCTATCATGAATATGCTATTATAAATATATACATCTATAACACAGATATCTGTTTGTCTATCATCTACCAATCTGTACAATGCATATTTACAAAGCTTTATTTGATGTTGAAATGTCAAAATAAACTTTATTTTATCATATCATTGTGCTAATATATTGTTTAAAGAGTACAAGCTAGCTTATCTTTTTTTTATAATTGGGCCTATATGTTGCCAAAAATCAGGTCTAAATATGGAAAACCTTTTAAGCCGTGACAGAAAGAACTCCCTTTCAGGCAAGTTCTCCAGCTATGTATTGTATAATGTCTTTTAAATGGATACTAGAATCCTAAAACCAGGCAGTTCAGCATCAGCATTCAAAAACAAGATCCCGTTTAACATCTCTCTGTTGTTGATTCAGAGAAACCCAGAAGGTGCTACAATAGCTTGCAAAGGACTGGCATAGTCAAAAGAGATTGGAAATTTACAATTTAAAGAGTTAAGCCCATTAAAAGCACATCTATTGCTTAAGGCCCAGCTGAAAGGGTCAGCTGCACATGACTTTCAGATGTGATTAGGGTGTATGCATTTAAGAAACACAAATGGGCCCAAAGCTTAGAAAAATTCTCTGACATGACCTCACAACAACTGAATAAAGAGATACAATGCATAGGAACAATTTGGAAAGAAATGCTGGAGAAATGTTGAAAAGAACTCTCAATGTTACAAGTTCAAGTTATATAAATTTAGTAGGAGGCATCATAGGTTCCTTCTCTTTACCTCTACAAAAAGCCCAGTGTAGAATATGACACTATATGTGTACTAAATGGGCTACAAGTAGTGATAATAATCAAATGATTCAGCTATAAATCGAGACTGAGTCAAATTTCATGAAATTCTCAAGTCCTTGTGTGACGCCCAGCTGCGCTTGGTATCACAGATCCTAGAAGGGTGTATTGAAGGATTCCTCCACAAGTGGCCCGCATAACCATTCACACATCTCCACCTTCCACCTCAGACCACCAGAGGGAGCCCATTAGGGATAGATAAATAGAGAAGGTGGAGCCAGGCAGCAGTCAGTCTAGTTGGAGTTGTGAGTTGAGTCTATTCTGGTTTAGCAGTGAGTCCAGTACAGCCTGAGAGGAGTTACCTCAGAGGACAAAAGCCTGTTCCAGCTCCTGCAATTGCTATCCTGCAGTGGAGCTTATCCAGACCAAGACTCAGTTGTAGCTCGGAGAGGTGAGCTTTAGGTGTGCCGGCGCCATAAGATCGGTGAAGCGCGGCAAGCTGCCGTTAGTGTGAGTAGCCTAGTGAGGGCCCGAGTAGGCCGAAGGCGAGTGGAGAGTTAGTACATAGGGGGCAGAGGAGCTTTACTGGCTCACCCCGAAGCAGTTACCGGACACCGGGTCCGAAGCTTACCGGGATCTCTATGACCCAGTAAGATATAACCGGAATCCCTGGAGAACTACAAGTTCCAGGATCGCTAAAGTGCTGATACGTAACAGAGCCAGGAGACACATAGGCCCGCAGCTAAGGTGCGTGTGCTCCAAGAAAAGGCCCTACCACAAGGTCAGCCAGCGCAGGACAGAGACAAAGTTAGGCCTAGCTCCAGGCAGGTCAGAAACTTACTACGCAGAAGCAAGAAACAGGAGGCCCAAAACCTGCTTGTTGGGGAGGATCCTGACATTCACCCTTGACCCTACAGTACTCCGGGACGTGCCTGACTTTCCATCAGTAAAAGGTACTGAAGTGACTATTGTGTCTGTCCCTGTTCTTGCTCTGACCCGGCTGGGTCTCGCCTGTCCTGCATCCCTCTTCATACACTGCCCTGAGGCCTAGCTCCACCTGTGGGGAGCTATACCATCAAGCTGCCTTATCATCGGACTCAGTGGACTGCGCAGCACTGGGGATCATCACCAGAAGCCACAGGTGGCATCATGAACTCTTTCTTAAAATTAACAAATATCCACCCTTTTTTTAAAGAGAGACCCCAGGGTACGGGCCCGGGAGCCGACCAGCGCGACATCACTAAAGGCAAAGGCCCGGGTACCGAGTCATCCACATCCCCCTGGGCTGGTCATCTCCAACTGGCGTCACGAACAGGATTGCGTGCCCACTGCAATGATGGAGTGTTGTGCCTGTTGCCACCAGGTACTGTGCGCCTTTATTCTGAACTGTGTACGTAAAGTTGTGGTGAAGATAGCCGCCATTGTTGGGCCATTGAGCGAGAAGAAGGGCGTAACTGCGGGAAAATAAGGGGCGTATCTGCAAAAGAGCGCGAAGCCTCGGACACGCCCCACGCCTCGACGTCAAACCAAGAAGTGCCAGGTCCTGTAAGGAGCGTCGCTGAACGCGCTGACGTAGCATGTAAGCGACGCAAGGTCCTGAAGACGACTGTCACCTGCGGAGCTGCGGCCTACCGGAAGAAAAAACAGAAGGTAGGCCACGGTTAACTAGGGGGGCGCCAAGATGTCCGGCGAGCAACAGCAGAACGCCGACATGCCGGCCAACATCCCTGAGGTTCAGCCCGCGCCCGATGATGAGCAGGCCGAAGCCGCCGCTCCACCAGCAGCGCCTGTAACACCTGTAATTCCTATGACTTTACCGTACATTCCTGGAGCAAAGTGGCTCCCCCAGTACAACGGCAAACCAGATACCCTGTCTGGATTCAAACGGAAGATATGTGGTATCTTGGACATGTACTCCATGACAGGTAAACAAAAAGCTGCAGTTGTATTAGGACAACTGACCGGTGCTGCGGAGCGGGAAGTGGAAACATGGTCGGCCGCAGACCAGAAGTCAGTGTCCGCAATCTTTCAAAAACTACAGACTGTATTTGAGGACTTTACTGAGGTGGACCTCCGGATGAGGTTCTACAGCTGTTCCCAACAACCGGAGGACAATGTTCGGGACTACGCCTGGCGTCTTCAAGGGGCCCTGCGGACTCTGAACCAGGTTAGTCCAACCAGCGTTGAGAATGAGAACAAAATGCTGAAGGAACAGTTTTTCCGGGGACTGAGGTCTCCAGAGGAGAGCAGGACTGTGCGTTGGTGGTCCCTGGATCATCCAGATGCCACCTTTGACAATCTTAAGGACATGGCTATAAAAGGACTGCAGCCCCTGGAAACAAATGCCATCCAATGTTACCAGGGTGGGGCTACTCCAGAGCCTGCAAAACCCACCTTCTCCTCAGTGGCTGCTGAAGCCAAGGTCCCAGCAACGTCCCCTAAAGAACTGGACAGTCTGCGATCTGAGGTGCATCAGTTGAGCAAAACCCTGACCACCATGCTGAGTGCTCTGCAGCTGCGGACGGAGCCCGAGGAAGGAGGGAAGATCCTGCTAGCCGATAGCCCTGAGGATGTCCCCTGGATGCGAAGGAGGAGGAGGCTAACACCACCCTTGCCGAGGACCAGTGACCAGCGCCGTCCACAGAAGGACCCTGCCTGCTACCGTTGCCGCAAGACCGGACACATTGCCCAGAATTGTCCTTTAAACGAGAAAACCCTGGGCCCGAGGGCCGACACCCAGGAGTAAACTCACCAGGCCAATCAGACTGGTACAATAGGTTCGTCGGAGGAAGACTTTTCCTGTCCATTGTACTGGACGGGATCCCGACGCATGCCCTGCTGGACACAGGATCTCAGGTAATCATCATGCTTGACGTCCTCTACAAGAGGTTCTGGTCCATGGACAACCTACGTCCGCCAGCTCCAAATTTTACTGTATTTGCTTCAAATGGACTCCCCCTTAACCTACTCGGGGTTAAGAATGTGACTGTAAAGGTGGGGAGAGTGGAGCTGAAGGACCAGGGGCTAATTGAAGTAGAGACTAATCCTGATGACACTAATCCGTATATGGCACTTGGCACTAACATTGTTGGTAACTGTTTGTGAGAGGTTGTGTTCTTACTCCAACAGATAGCTGACACTGCCAAACCAGGACAGAGGAGGGCGCTGCAGAAGGAAATCCGAGTCCTGATGTATCAACAGCAAGTAAGGTTAACAGACGGTGAAATTGGTAACGTGCGGGTAACAGACCCCATACCCATTGTCATCCCCCCAATGAGTGAAATGCTCATCTGGTGTAAAGCTGCTATAGGTCTTAGAGGACAGAGCTACCAGGCGGTAGTAGAACCCCTTTGCTCCGAGCATAGACCCACGCTCTTAACCGCCAGAGGAGTGGTAGATGTACGTAATGGAAGAGTGCCCGCCCGTCTTCTCAACTTAGGGGAAGATGAGGTCAAACTGCCACGTTATGCCACTGTTGCCAAATTACATGCTGTCAATAACAACTGCATTCGCGAGGCGGAGTCCTTAACTTCACCAGACAAAGTGGAGGATAATGACCCTGCAACCCAGGTGGAGGATTGGTGTCAACAGCTCCATGTTGGGACAGACACCACTCCTGCCCATCAAAAACAGGGTGTACACCGGGTGGTTCAAGAATACTCGCAGGTGTTCAGTAAACATCCACTTTACTTCAGGAGGGTTAAGGGGGTTCAACATCATATCCCCACAGGCAACCATTCCCCAATCAAAGGACGTTATAGGCCTATACCCCCAGCTCACTACCAGAAGGCAAAAGAAATGCTGCATGACATGAGGAAGGCGGGAGTAATAAGGGATAGTTGTAGTCCCTGGGCAGCTCCCCTAGTGCTGGTTAGGAAAAAGGACGGGAGCATGAGAATGTGTGTAGATTACCGTCAAGTAAATCGCATTACACATAAAGATGCATACCCTTTACCACGCATAGAAGAGTCCCTAGCTGCCTTAAAGTCTGCAAATTACTTTTCCACCCTTGACCTTACTAGTGGGTACTGGCAAGTAGCTGTGGCTGAAGAGGATCGGGAGAAAATGGCCTTCACCACCTCGTTGGGACTCTGCGAGTTCAACAGTATGCTGTTTGGACTCTGCAATGCCCCCGGGACATTCCAACGATTGATGGAGTGCTGCCTGGGACACCGCAACTTCGAGACTGTGTTACTTTACCTGGACGATGTAATAGTGTACTCCGAAACGTACGAGGACCACTTGAAACACCTGGCAGAGGTATTTAAGTCACTGTCCCGTACGGGATGAAGTTGAAGCCCTCAAAGTGCCACCTGCTCAAGAGAAAGGTACAGTACCTGGGGCACATTGTCAGTCCGGAAGGGGTAGCACCAGACCCGGAGAAGGTCACAGCCATCCAGAAGTGGCCGGAGCCAAAGAACCTCAAGGAGGTGCGTCAGTTCTTGGGACTAGTAGGATACTACCGGAGGTTCGTAAAGGACTACACTAAGAAAGCAGCTCCTCTGCAAGACCTCCTGGTAGGGCAGTCCCCCAAAGGCAAAAAAACCCCATTCCACTGGGGTAAGGAGCAAGCTGAGTCATTTCAGGAGATGAAGGAGATCCTGACTAGTGTTGAGCCACCCCCGTAGTGTTCGAGTTCGGTTCGGTTCGTCGAACACCCGTGTGTTCGCCGAACTGTTCGTCGAACTGTTCGTCGAACACCTTCGAACACCGTTAAAACCAATGGCAGGCAAACAAAAACACATAGAAACACATAGAAAACACCTTCAAAGGTGTCCAAAAGCTGACAAACTGCTCAGAAGACACAACTAACACATGGAAAAGTGACAAGTACATATAGTCATGCGAAAAGAAAAGAGGTGGAGGAGTAAAAGGAGGGGGAGACACAGATATAGGCATGTCATGCCCTTCTAAAATCCAAAAAGTGAGAAGCCGAGACGGCCAGTCCGCTCCTGCCCGTGCCACCTCCGTGTCGCCGGGTTTGTGCCAGAGCCGCGGTGAACCCTGACGGCCAGCCCCCCTCTCCCAATACTGGTGCCTGTCCGCTGGTGGGTCGAGAGAGCCCCCCTGTGGTGGAGGCAGCTCTAAGCTTTTTAATTTAAATTGTCCCTCTAATTTGAATGAATACACTTTAAATCCATTTACAAGGATCTATTGGAGGGCAAGTCTCATGCCAGCAGCCGCGTAATTCCAGCTCCAGTAGCGTCCACTAAAGCTGCTGCAGTTAAAAAGCTTTTATAAGGATCGAGCTCGGCTGTCCACCGCAAGGCATCCTAGTGCCAGTCCCAGCCCCTATGCCTTGGGGTGCCTCCTGATGCTCTTCACTAAGTATCCCGTGGTCCCGAAGCATTTCCTTTGAAAAAATTAAGTGTCCAAACTACAGGTGGTATAGCTTGCTTAACAGCCGGGATAATCCGCTGACTAGCAGACACTGCTACTAGGCACAAAGTATTTCCTGGGCTAGATGCAGTTAAAAATTTGTAAGTAGATACTCTCGTTGGATGCTGAGAAAGCATTCCATAGAGTCTCCTGGCACGCCATATATGATTCTCTTAAAAAGCTTGGGGTAGGGGTCTAGGGGACCCTTTTATAGCCAAAATCACGGCCCTGTAGTACAATATGTCACCTAGGCTGAAGATAAATGGAACTGTAGCACCGAGGGCTCGGTTGCTACAGACGTATTGCACCTCACCCAGAGGTGTGATATCTCACTCTCAGATAAGGATGGAGTGTGGATCAGGACCCGACACCTGCATGCATTACACCACATTGCCGTGGGGCAGGGCGACCAATATGCCCCTGAGATGGGCACGACAGTCCCTGTCCCTGGCTGGAGTGGGGGGAGGGAACACTGAGGAAGGGGAACCCTGCAGTGCAGGAGCAGGGAGGAAGCAGTTCCTGGGTGCATTGAGAAGGGAGTATAAAAGGTGGGCACCATCTTAGTTCAGTGCAGAGAAGTCTGAGCAGAAGTGGCAGGGAGCAGGGGCTCTGCATGAGCTCTGCTCCGGAGGCGGGCCTAGTAACAGAGGCCCAGGCCTGCAAGAGGGAGAAGGAAGGAAGAGGAGCGGAGAAGGCTCCAGGAACGAGGAATGAAGGGATCCCAGGGGTGCGGACGGGCAAGTCGCCACCGCACGCCCGAATCCACCTGCGTGGAGGGGTCAGGCCAAAGGGGGAGACCGGTCCCCGAACTAGTGGAGGCAGGAAACGACCCTCAGCTAGAAACCGGAGGCTCTGACATTTTATGTGGCGCAGCCCCTTGCTCCACCCGCTAGGAAGGCACCACATAGGGTCAGGGAAACTGGCGCCAAGTTTACCAAGAGGAGGCCCGAGGCAGCCGGACAGAAGTGTTGGTAAGAAAGGCCAGACAAAGGACACACAAAGGGGGTCCTGTGAAGCGCTCCAAAGTTATCTGGGAGTTGTCTGAGCCCCTCACCTGGTGAGCACAGTACGACGTGGGCAGCCGTTACCTGCAGACGTGGTCTGGATAATAAGAACTGTGAGTAAAGGCCCTGAACTGCATCACTGACTCCGTGTCGTTACTGCTGCTGCCCTGCACCATCACCCCCATCCTCCGCATACACTGCCCTGAGGCTATACTCCTCCCGTGGGGAGTTATGCTACGCTCTGCTGCACCCACAACACCAGCCTTAGCGGTCTGCCCTGTAGCGGCGGTTCACTCTGACCGCAATCCACGGGTGGCGTAGTCGGACATTTAAACATCAAAACCACATAAATAGTTCCGCCACTGGTTTGACCGCCCTGAGCCACGGAACCGGATCGCCGCCACGAAGACTACAACTACCAGCATCCACCAAAAAGGGTCCGGCTCCGGGTGTCCCAAGGCCCAGGGGGTGCGTCAGAACATTTTCATCACCTTTCACAATCACCAATGGGACAAGGCAGGGATGTCCTCTGTCCCCTCTCTTATACATCCTAGTGACGGAGCACCTGCTCTCATCAATTCGCCATAACCCCAATATTAGGTGGATTGAGGTGGGAGGCACCGAGTACAAGTGCTCTCTATTTGCTGATGATGTCCTAGTATATATCACTCAATCACATATATCCATCCCTGCTGTTATGGCTGAAATAGATCACTTTGTTACATGGTAAAATTTTAAAATCAATGCAGCGAAGTCTGAGGCCCTCGATGTCTCCCTCCCTAAATCCATATAGGATTCCATCCAGTCCAACTTTCCCTTTGCCTGGCCCTCACAGGGTATCAAATACTTAGGAATTCCTATTCATAGAGACCTCTCCCATCTATGTTATCTTAATTTTGGGCCCTTTATTGAACAATTCCATACAGACCACGGTTGGCAAGTTAGAACTGTAAGATTCACTACGTGAACCACTGGTGTTTTGTGGAAAAGCACATGTACACCGCGTTCCAAATTATTATGCAAAAAGTGTTTAGGAGTGATAAGGGAAGAATTTGTTTGTTTGTCAGTTAAACTCATTGATGGTGATGTGTGTCAGGGCTCTTTATATCACTGTAAGCAATTGCAGACACCTGTGCTAATTAGTTTGGCAGGTGTGTCCAATGAAAGGCAAGACTACTTAAGAAGGCTCTCTCACATTATTAAGCAGCCTACATTTTCTGCCAAAATGGGAAAGAAAAAGGATGTGTCGGCTGCTGAGAAGCAACAAATTGTGGAGTGTTTAGGTCAAGGCATGACTACAATCAACATTGTGCGATGATCAGGATGAAGTGTCTTGGCAATCAAGAAGTATGTAGCTGATTCACAGTACGCACGTGTGCGTGCTGATAAGGGCAAATTGAGGACTCTTTCCTACAGGCAATTACGTCAGGTTGAAAGAGCAGCGGCAAAAAAGCCTTGTCATAGCAGCAGACAAGTTTTTGAAGCTGCTTGTGCCTCCAACGTCCCCCGAACAACAAGATGCAGGGTCCTTCAGAGGTTTGCAGCTGTGCATACGCCATCCTGTCGACCTCCTCTATCCACTTCACACAAGCAGAAACGGCTCCAGTGGGCCAAACATTACATGAAGACTGATTTCAAAACTGTTTTGTTCACGGATGAGTGCCGTGCAGCGCTCGATGGTCCAGATGAATGGAGTGGAGGATGGCTGGTTGATGGACACCCCACGCAAACACGGCTACAGCGCCAACAAGGAGGAGGTGGAGTAATGTTTTGGGCTGGAATCATGGGGAGAGAGATTGTCGGCCCCTTTAGGATCCCTGAAGGCGCTAAAGATGAACTCCATAATGTATGTGGATTTTCTCAAACAGCACTTCCTGCCATGGTTCAAGAAGAAGAACCGTGTATTTCACAGCAAGATCATTTTTCTGCATGATAATGCACCATCTCATGCTGCACATAAAACATCTGCATCTCTGGCTGATATGGGCATAAAAGGGGACAAACTTATGGTGTGACCCCCATGCTCCCCTGACCTCTACCCCATTCAGAACCTTTGGAGCATCATTAAAAGGAGTGTCTATGATGGCGGGAGGCAGTTCACATCTAAGCAACAGCTCTGGGAGGGTATTCTGTCCTCATGCAAAACAATTGAAGCAGAAACCATCCAAAACCTGACAAATTCAATGGACGAGAGAGTTCAGAAGCTCCTTTCGAACAAGGGGTCCTATGTGAAAATGTAACATCATCTAGAATAAAGTTTTGAGTTGAAAACTGTTTGATTTCAGTTTCTAACAACCTGCTAATGCTTATAATTTCAAAAATGACCATTTTTTTGGTCTTTATTAAAATGAAAAGGTTGATCGAAAAGTTTGGGGGATCTAAGAGTGTGGCAACCCAGTAGTCATGATTACTTCGAATTCTGACAATATGAGGGTCATGCTGCAGGTAGTGCAGCAAGAAGGCACTTATGTGTCTTGCGCATCTCGGAGCCCCAAAATTATTTTCCGGGCTAGATGCAGCTAAAAATTATTTTTAATTTTAAATCTGGTGAAGCTTATTATAGATGGCCTAATAGGATCAGTGCTGCACACTGCTACAAAGCCCAAATTATTTTCCAGTCAAGATACAGATAAACATGATTAGTAATTTGAAAGCTTAAAACGGTTGGTAGGGTGATTTTAACCAATCATCAAGCTTTTACTCTCCCCAGGATGACACAGGGGTAGAAAAGTCGTTTCGGATCCATGATTTGTTCATCTTTATGAACGTGAGTCTGTCTACATTATCAGTGGAGAGCCGCGTGCGCTTATCTGTCAGCACACCACCAGCAGCGCTGAACACACGTTCAGACAGAACGCTGGCTGCGGGGCATGACAAGATCTCCAAGGCATAAGTGGCTAGCTTCGGCCATTTATCCAGATTGGAAGCCCAAAAAGAGCAAGGGTCCAGTGACACAGTCGTGGCTTCAATGTTTACTTGGAGATACTCCTGTACCATCGTCTCTAGGCTTTGACTATGTGTCAGACTTCTTGTCTCCTGTGGCCTTGCAAAGGATGGGCTAAAAAAGTGGTGAAATGATTCCGCAAAATTGATGTTACCAGCAGATACTGTGGTTCTGTTACGGTTTGAGTGCTGAACACTTGACGGTCCCACGGTTGGCAAGTTGGAACTGTGAGATTCACTACGTGCACCACTGGTATTTTGTGGAAAAGCACATGTAAGATTCTGCAACAGTCTCTGCTGATACTCCTGCATGCGTGCATCCCTTTCTATGGCAGGAATAATTTCTGCAAATTTACTTTTGTACCGGGGATCTAACAGTGTGGCAACCCAGTAGTCAGGATTATTTCTAATTCTCACAATTCGAGGGTCATGTTGCAGGTAGTGCAGCAAGAAGGCACTCATGTGTGTTGCGCATCCAGGAGCACCAAGTCCCTGTTGTGTTGGTGGCGAGGTAACAATCATGCTTCCTTCCTCTGTCCTCTCCCCCCAACCTCGCACAACAGAAATGTGATCAAGGTCTCCCTCATCTGATGAGTCTTCCATCAGTTCGTCCTCCACTTCTTCCTGGGCTCCTGCACCTTCCTCACTAGTTTGGCTGCTACCATGCGCCCTGGTAAAATCATCTCCCCCACCCTCACATGCCTGCCGCCCTGGTGCTGCCGACCGTCTGGACCTTGCAGATGTTAGCCCTTCCGCATACAACTCCTCCTCCTCTACTTCCTCCACCTCCTCTTGTGCCACCACCTGACTCCGAATTCTGTTTAACATGTGCCCCAGCATGTAAATCACCGGAATAGTCATGCTGATAATGGCATCGTCAGCACTAAACATCTTCGTCGCCATTTCAAAACTGTGCAGAAGGGTGCATAGGTCCCTGATCTGAGACCACTCCTCCAGTGTGATTTGCCCCACCTCTGAATCTCGTTGGCCCAGGCTATACGTCAGAACGTATTGCACCAGGGCTTGTCGGTGCTGCCACAGTCGCTGCAACATGTGCAGAGTTGAATTCCACCGGGTAGGCACATCGCATTTTAGCCGGTGAAGTGGCAGGCCCAACGACTTCTGTAGAGATGTAAGTCGCTGAGCTGCGGGATGCGAACGGCGGAAGTGAGCACACAGCGACTGTGCCCTCTGCAGAAGGCCATCTAGTCTGGGATAGTGGGCTAAAAATTGCTGGACAACCAGGTTCAACACGTGAGCCATACAAGGCACGTGTGTGACATTGCCCCGGCGAAGGGCCGCACCCAGGTTTGCAGCATTGTCGCACACGGCCTTCCCTGGTTTCAGGTCCAGTGGAGACAACCATTCATGAAATTGGTTCTCCAGAGCTGACCACAACTCCTCAGCTGTGTGACTCACATTTCCCAGACATTTCAATGTAAAAACCGCCTGATGACGTTGAGCCCTACTGCCAGCATAGTAAGGAGGTGTGCAGGATCCCTTCTGCGCAGTTAGAAAGCTTGTGGCATGACCAGACAGGCTTTGGGTGCAGGTGGAAGACCGAGAGGAGGTTGAGGAGGCAGAAGCAGTGGAGGAAAAATGACATAAAGAGGATTGACGCACAACTCGTGGGGACGGCAAGACTTGGACAGCAGCCCCTTGTCCTGCTGTCACCATAGTTACCCAGTGCCCAGTCAGCGACATGTAACGCCCCTGTCCATGCCTACTCGTCCAAGTGTCTGTGGTGAAATGCACCCTGTCACACACAGAGTTTCTCAAGAAGCGGTGATGTTGTGTGCGACATGCTGGTGGAGCGCAGGCACACCTTTCTTTGAGAAGTAGTGCCGACTGGGCATCTGGTACTGGGGCACTGCGACGGACATAAGGTCTCGAAAATCCTCTGTGTCCACCAGGCGGAAAGGCAGCATTTCTGTAGCCAAGAGCTTGCAGATGGTGAAATTCAACCTCTTAGCTTTCTCATGGCTAGGAGGAAATAGTCTTTTACTTGTCCACATCTGAGGGACCGAGGGCTGGCTATTGTGCTTAGACGGGGTTGAGTAGGGTGTCCCCGGCAAACTGCCGGTCTGTGAGGAAGATGCAGGCGGACATGTTAGGTTGCCTTGATCCAAAGGTGGTGCTATCGATGTCGGACAGCGCTCAAGACCAGCTGGTGTTACCACCTCCAAAGAAAATGATGACCTGCCAATCACGCTGGCTGTTGCGGGTAAAGAGGTGGCAGGTCTGCGCCCCAAAACAGGTGTGACTGCTGTCCCCCCAGTCACAGAGGATGAAGAGGCCGCGGATGCACAAGATATGGCAGACGGTGGTTGGCCCGGCCGGCTAGACTGCATTGTACCACACTGAGCTTCCCACTGCAACTTATGCTTCATGTCCATGTGCCGGTTCATGCATGAAGTACTCAAACTATGTATTTTTTGGCCTCTACTTAGCTTTTGCTGACAAATGTTACAGATAACACGAGTTGGGTCATCTTTATCGATCTGAAAAAATGCCCAGGCTATGCAAGGCTTAGCACTCATGCGACCTGAAGAGCCACCACGACTTGTGGTGAGAGGCAGAGTTGTGTTTGAGGATGCAGTTGTTGACGTGCTTCCAGTACTACGTCTCTGTCCAGGAAGGCGCAACCTGACCTCGTCGTCACTAGCATCTTCCTCCACCTCCTCTGCTGACCTCATCTCTTGGCTGACTGTGGGTTGACAGTAAGTGGGATCTCCGACCTCATCATCATCACCCTGTGCGTTATCACACCCGTCGTCCTCAGAGCCAACCTGTTCCTGCCCTGACAAAAAACTAAAGTTGTCGCTCCAATCAGGTATTTGAGTCTTATCATCGTCTTCCTCATTGTCTCCACCAACAGGAGTTACAGTTTGGGAATGAGGGTCTACATTATGGTCAGAACCTTCTGCGTCTGGTCCTGGATCCGACTCAAAGATTCTGGGCATCAGTGCAGATCATTTCCTCGTCTGGATTCACAGAAGCGCTGGAGTCGACCTCTGATTCTCAGGCTATAGTATGAGTAAACAGCTCTGCAGACTCAACCATCTGTTCTACCTCATACTCAGACGGGCAGCTGGAGATTTGGGAGCTGTGAGGAAGCAAGTGCGATTTGGGTGACACCTTTGAGGACTGGAGTATTTGTGATGTTGAAGTTGATGTGGAGGAGAGCCCACTTAAAGGAGCACTTGATATCCGTTGAAGCACCTGCTGTTTTTGTGCCTCATCTGGAATTTGTAGCGATTGGCGTGGCCGTAAGAAAGGGATCTTATCACATTGTCCGCTAAAAGAAGTAGACATTTTAGTTTGGCTGGAAGATGGTCTTTCTTCTGCACCTACCCCACGGACACAACCTTTTTTCCCCTTCCCAACACGCCTATTCCCCTTTCCACCAGCAGCAGGCCTTTTTCCACTCATTTTGGTGGTTAACTAATTCACAACTCTGGAGTTGTTTGCATAAAAAAACAATGGATGGTAACCGAGCAGAGCTGAGTGGCCAAACTGTGGTATTAGGCCAAAACTATTGGCTGGGTTAGATGCAGAAAAAAATTATTTTTAATTTGCAACCTGATGGAGGTCAGTATAGATGGACTAATAGACCAAGTCCCACACACCGCTAGAAGCCCAAATATTTTTTCAGAGCTAGATGCAGAAAATTTTTTTATTCAATTTGCAACCTGATGGAGGTCAGTATAGATGGACTAATAGACCAAGTCCCACAGACTGCTAGAAGCCCAAATATTTTTTCAGAGCTAGATGCAGAAAAAAATTATTTTTAATTTGCAACCTGATGGAGGTCAGTATAGATGGACTAATAGACCAAGTCCCACACACCGCTAGAAGCTCAAATATTTTTTCAGAGCTAGATGCAGAAAAAAATTATTTTTAATTTGCAACCTGATGGAGGTCAGTATAGATGGACTAATAGACCAAGTCCCACACACCGCTAGAAGCCCAAATATTTTTTCAGAGCTAGATGCAGAAAAAAATTATATTCAATTTGCAACCTGCTGGAGGTCAGTATAGAAGGACTAATAGAACAAGTCCCACACACTGCTAGAAGCCCAAATATTTTTTCAGAGCTAAATGAAGAAAAAAATTATTTTTAATTTGCAACCTGATGGAGGTCAGTATAGATAGACTAATAGACCAAGTCCCACACACTGCTAGAAGCCCAAATATTTTTTCAGAGCTAGATGCAGAAAAAAATTATTTTTAATTTGCAACCTGATGGAGGTCAGTATAGATGGACTAATAGACCAAGTCCCACACACTGCTAGAAGCCCAAATATTTTTTCAGAGCTAGATGCAGAAAAAAATTATTTTTAATTTGCAACCTGATGGAGGTCAGTATAGATGGACTAATAGACCAAGTCCCACACAACGCTAGAAGCCCAAATATTTTTTCAGAGCTAGATGCAGAAAAAAATTATATTCAATTTGCAACCTGCTGGACGTCAGTATAGAAGGACTAATAGAACAAGTCCCACACACTGCTAGAAGCCCAAATATTTTTTCAGAGCTAAATGAAGAAAAAAATTATTTTTAATTTGCAACCTGATGGAGGTCAGTATAGATGGACTAATAGACCAAGTCCCACACACTGCTAGAAGCCCAAATATTTTTTCAGAGCTAGATGCAGAAAAAAATTATTTTTAATTTGCAACCTGATGGAGGTCAGTATAGATGGACTAATAGACCAAGTCCCACACACCGCTAGAAGCCCAAATATTTTTTCAGAGCTAGATGCAGAAAATTTTTTTATTCAATTTGCAACCTGATGGAGGTCAGTATAGATGGACTAATAGACCAAGTCCCACACACTGCTAGAAGCCCAAATATTTTTTCAGAGCTAGATGCAGAAAAAAATTATTTTTAATTTGCAACCTGATGGAGGTCAGTATAGATGGACTAATAGACCAAGTCCCACACACTGCTAGAAGCCCAAATATTTTTTCAGAGCTAGATGCAGAAAAAAATTATTTTTAATTTGCAACCTGATGGACGTCAGTATAGATGGACTAATAGAACAAGTCCCACACGCTGCTAGAAGCCCAAATATTTTTTCAGAGATAAATGAAGAAAAAAATTATTTTTAATTTGCAACCTGATGGAGGTCAGTATAGATGGTCTAATAGACCAAGTCCCACACACTGCTAGAAGCCCAAATATTTTTTCAGAGCTAGATGCAGAAAAAAATTATTTTTAATTTGCAACCTGATGGAGGTCAGTATAGATGGACTAATAGACCAAGTCCCACACACCGCTAGAAGCCCAAATATTTTTTCAGAGCTAGATGCAGAAAAAAATTATATTCAATTTGCAACCTGCTGGAGGTCAGTATAGAAGGACTAATAGAACAAGTCCCACACACTGCTAGAAGCCCAAATATTTTTTCAGAGCTAAATGAAGAAAAAAATTATTTTTAATTTGCAACCTGATGGAGGTCAGTATAGATGGACTAATAGACCAAGTCCCACACACTGCTAGAAGCCCAAATATTTTTTCAGAGCTAGATGCAGAAAAAAATTATATTCAGTTTGCAACCTGATGGAGGTCAGTATAGATGGACTAATAGAATGATGCTATGCCCAAAAGATTTTACTTCACTAGGTGCAGTAAAAAAATTGGTATTCTATACACAGGTGGTATATCTTGCAACACAGATAGGCTACTCCACTGACTAACACACTCTGCAATAGGCCAAAAAGGATTAGCTTTGCTAGATTCAGCCAAATGCTGTGAAAAAAACTTGCACAGCACTGGCACAGACCTGCCTGGCAAAAACTGATAGGAACTGATGTAACCTAGTCCTGAAAAGGACTCCAATTACAATTAGTCTTTACTCCCACAATCTATCTATTTAAGAGCACAGACCTGCCTGATAAAAGTCGTAGGAAATGCTGTAACCTATTCCTTAAAAGGACTGCAATCACAACTATTCCCTACTCCCAAGCTATCTGTATATTTGTGCGAAAATTGGCTTGAAATTAACAAGGTATAGCGCACACAGCAACAGCGGTGCCGTCTAACACGCAGCTGCAGCAGTGAGAAAATGGTGGCGACGGGGAAAATGGCTTGGTCTTATAGGGCAAGGACATGTGACATACACTGCCAATCACACATGCCCTTGCTTGTGTGAAAAAAAGCACTTCGCTCCGTGTGTGCGCTGCTGATAGGCTGACAGATTGCACCTCCCCACTGCAAATGCGGGAAAGAGAAAAAAAAATGGAGATCTTCATTGTTCCTGCAGAGATCCATCCCCTGCCCCTCCCCCCGCCCTGCTGTACACTCAAACTGCGTATTAACATTAATTTTCATCATTACTGAGAAAAAAATCCAGTTATGATTTTGGTGCACGAACAGTTATCGAACATAACCTCGAACAGCCGAATTTTTCTCAAATTGTTCGTGTTCGCCGACCGGCTCGAACACCGCCCAAAACAGCTCGAATTTGAGATTGGCGAACAGTTCGAGTAGAACAACGCTCATCTCTATTCTTTACTGTACTACGGCTGCCTGAACTGCCAAAGCTGGCCCTATATTACGAGATACTTCCTTGCATGACACATCAAAGTCTACACTGTGTAGTTGTTGCCACTGCTATTTCTGTTGCCACTGCTGCTAAACAGCTAGGCACCATCACACATTTGCTGTGTTTGATCAGTGTATTACATAGCTGTATTGCACAGATGATGAGGCGTGTACTCTCATCAGGGTACTCAAACATGAAACTTCTCCCAGAATAACGATAACTTGTTCACAGCTTATTGACAAATCATTGCTTCTTACTTTTGAAAACAGCTTACCTGTTCCTGCTCTCTAAATAAAGGGATAATTTTTGGATTGCTTGATAAAAATCCATTGTAATTGTTTATTTATCTTTCAAATAGCAAACCTGTTGCAGATCCCAAAAAGGGATTTATTATTCACTCTGCTGAGAAGTCGTTGCTTCTTCACTTGTTTCTGCAGCCTAAATAAAAGGATAATCTTTGAAAGACTTGAAAATATGCTATTGTTTCTTCATTTTGCAAATAGAAAACCTCAATCAGATCTCAAAATAGGGATCATTTTTGTACAGTTTATTAACAACTTGCCATTAGTGTTGAGCCACCCCCGTAGTGTTCGAGTTCGGTTCGGTTCGTCGAACACCCGTATGTTCGCCGAACTGTTCGTCAAACTGTTCGTCGAACACCTTCGAACACCGTTAAAACCAATGGCAGGCAAACAAAAACACATAGAAACACATAGAAAACACCTTCAAAGGTGTCCAAAAGCTGATAAACTGCTCAGAAGACACAATTAACACATGGAAAAGTGACAAGTACATATAGTCATGCGAAAAGAAAAGGGGTGGAGGAGTAAAAGGAGGGGGAGACACAGATATAGGCATGTCATGCCCTTCTAAAACCAAAAAAGTGCGAAGCCGACACGGCCAGTCCGTTCCTGCCCATGCGACCTCCGTGTCGCCGGGTTTGTGCCAGAGCCGCGGTGGACCCTGATTGCCAGCCCCCATCTCCCAATACTGGTGCCTGTCCGCTGGTGGGTCGAGCGAGCCCTCCTGCGGTGGAGGCAGGTCTAATCTTTTTAATTTAAATTGTCTCTCTAATTTGAATGAGTACACTTTAAATCCTTTTACAAGGATCTATTGGAGGGCAAGTCTCATGCCAGCAGCCGCGAAATTCCAGCTCCAGTAGCGTCCACTAAAGCTGCTGCAGTTAAAAAGCTTTTATAAGGATCGAGCTCGGTGTCCACCGCAAGGCGTCTTACCGCCAGTCCCAGCCCCTATGCCTTGGGGTGCCTCCCCGATGCTCTTCACTGAGTGTCCCGGGGGCCTGAACCATTTCCTTTGAAAAAATTAAGTGTCCAAACTACAGGTGGTGTAGCTTGCTTAACAGCTGGGATAATCCGCTGACTAGCAGACACTGCTACTAGGCACAAATTATTTCCTGGGCTAGATGCAGTTAAAAATTTTAATTAGATACTCTCGTTGGATGCTGAGAAAGCATTCCATAGAGTCTCCTGGCACGCCATATATTATTCTCTTAAAAAGCTTGGGGTAGGGGTCTAGGGGACCCTTTTATAGCCAAAATCACAGCCCTGTATCGCAATACGTCACCTAGGCTGAAGATAAATGGAACGTTTTCATCACCTTTCATAATCACCAATGGGACAAGGCAGGGATGTCCTCTGTCCCCTCTCTTATACATCCTAGTGATGGAGCACCTGCTCTCATCGATTCACCATAACACCAATATTAGGTGGATTGAGGTGGGAGGCACCGAGCACAAGTGCTCTGCATTTGCTGATGATGTCCTAGTATATATCACTCTATCACATATATCCATCCCTGCTGTTATGGCTGAAATAGATCACTTTGTTACATGGTCAAATTTTAAAATCAATGCAGCGAAGTCTGAGGCCCTCGATGTCTCCCTCCCCAAATCCATACAGGATTCCATCCAGTCCAACTTTCCCTTTGCCTGGCCCTCACAGGGTATCAAATACTTAGGAATTCCTATTCATAGAGACCTTAATTTTGGGCCCTTTATTGAACAACTCCATACAGACCACGGTTGGCAAGTTAGAACTGTAAGATTCACTACGTGAACCACTGGTGTTTTGTGGAAAAGCACATGTACACTGTGTTCCAAATTATTATGCAAAAAGTGTTTAGGAGTGATAAGGTAAGAATTTTTTTGTTTGTCAGTTAAACTCATTGATGGTGATGTGTGTCAGGGCTCTTTATATCACTGTAAGCAATTGCAGACACCTGTGCTAATTAGTTTGGCTGGTGTGTCCAATGAAAGGCAAGACTACTTAAGAAGGCTGTCCCACATTATTAAGCAGCCTACATTTTCTGCCAAAATGGGAAATAAAAAGGATGTGTTGGTTGCTGAGAAGCAACAAATTGTGGAGTGTTTAGGTCAAGGCATGACTACAATCAGCAATGCCAAGACACTTCATTCTGATCATCGCACAATCAAGAAGTATGTAGCTGATTCACAGTACACACGTGTGCATGCTGATAAGGGAAAATTGAGGACTCTTTCCTACAGGCAATTACATCAGTTTAAAAGAGCAGCGGCAAAAAAGCCTTGTCATTGCAGCAGACAAGTTTTTGAAGCTGCTGGTGCATCCAACGTCCCCTGAACAACAAGATGCAGAGTCCTTCAGAGGTTTGCAGCTGTGCGTAAGCCATCCTGTCGACCTCCTCTATCCACTGCACACAAGCAGAAACGGCTCCAGTGGGCCAAACAATACATGAAGACTGACTTCAAAACTGTTTTGTTCACCGATGAGTGCCGTGCAACGCTCGCTGGTCCAGATGGATGGAGTGGAGGATGGCTGGTTGATGGACACCCCATGCAAACACGGCTACGGCGCCAACAAGGAGGAGGTGGAGTAATGTTTTGGGCTGGAATCATGGGGAGAGAGAATGTCAGCCCCTTTAGGATCCCTGAAGGGGTAAAGATGAACTCCATAATGTATGTGGAGTTTCTCAAACAGCACTTCCTGCCATGGTTCAAGAAAAAGAACCGTGTATTCCGCAGCAAGATCATTTTCATGCATGATAATGCACCGTCTCATGCTGCACAAAACACATCTGCATCTCTGGCTGATATGAGCGTAAAAGTGGACAAACTTATGTTATGACCCCCATGCTCCCCTGACCTCAACCCCATTGAGTACCTCTAGAGCATCATCAAAAGGAGTGTCTATGATGGCGGGAGGCAGTTCACATCTAAGCAACAGCTCTGGGAGGGTATTCTGTCCTCATGCAAAACAATTGAAGCAGAAACCATCCAAAACCTGACAAATTCAATGGACGAGAGAGTTCAGAAGCTCCTTTCGAACAAGGGGTCCTATGTGCAAATGTTACATCACCTAGAATAAAGTTTTGAGCTGAAAACTGTTTGATTTCAGTTTCTAATAACATGCTAATGCTTATAATTTCAAAAATGACCATTTTTTTGTTCTTTATTAAAATGAAAAGGTTGATCAAAGAGTGTGGGGGATCTAAGAGTGTGGCAACCCAGTAGTCAGGATTATTTCGAATTCTGAGAATCTGAGGGTCATGTTGCAGGTAGTGCAGCAAGAAGGCACTCATGTGTCTTGCGCATCTAGGAGCCCCAAAATTATTTTCCGGGCTAGATGCAGCTAAAAATTATTATTAATTTGAAAGCTGGTGGAGCTTAGTATAGATGGCCTAATAGAATCAGTACTGCAAACTGCTACTAAGCCCAAATTATTTTCCAGCCAAGATACAGATAAACTTGAGTAGTAATTTTAAATCTGGTGGAGTTTAGTATAGCTGGCCTAATGGAATCAGCACTGCACACTGCTACAAGGCCCAAATTATTTTCCAGCCAAGATACAGATAAACATGATTAGTAATTTGAAAGCTTAAAAAGGTTGGTGAGGTGATTTTAACAAATCATCAAGCTTTTACGCTCCCCAGGATGACATAGGGGTAGAAAAGTCATTTCGGATCCATGATTTATTCATCCTTATGAACGTGAGTCTGTCTACATTATCAGTGGAGAGCCGCGTGCGCTTATCTGTCAGCACACCACCAGCAGCGCTGAACAGACGTTCAGACAGAAAGCTGGCTGCGGGGCATGACAAGATCTCCAAGGCGTAAGCGGCGAGCGCCGGCCATTTATCCAGATTGGAAGCCCAAAAAGAGCAAGGGTCCAGTGACACAGTCATGGCTTCAATGTTTACTTGGAGATATTCCTGTACCATCGTCTCTAGGCGTTGACTATGTGTCAGACTTCTTGTCTCCTGTGGCCTTGCAAAGGATGGGCTAAAAAAGTGGTGAAATGATTCCGCAAAATTGATGTTACCAGCAGATACTGTGTTTCTGTTACGTTTTGAGTGCTGAACACTCGACGGTCCCACGGTTGGCAAGTTGGAACTGTGAGATTCACTACGTGCACCACTAGTGTTTTGGGGAAACGCACATGTAAGATTCTGCAACAGTCTCTGCTGATACTCCTGCATGCGTGCATCTCTTTCTATGGCAGGAATAATTTCTGCAAATTTAGTTTTGTACCGGGGATCTAACACTGTGGCAACCCAGAAGTCAGGATTATTTCTAATTCTCACAATTCGAGGGTCATGTTGCAGGTAGTGCAGCAAGAAGGCACTTATGTGTCTTGCGCATCCAGGAGCACCAAGTCCCTGTTGTGTTGGTGGCGAGGTAACAATCATGCTTCCTTCCTCTGCCCTCTCCCCCCAACCTCGCACAACAGAAATGTGATCAAGGTCTCCCTCATCTGATGAGTCTTCCATCAGTTCGTCCTCCACTTCTTCTTGGGCTCCTGCACCTTCCTCACTAGTTTGGCTGCTACCATGCGCCCTGGTAAAACCATCTCCCCCACCCTCACATGCCTGCCGCCTTGGTGCGACCGACCGTCTGGACTTTGCAGATGTTAGCCCTTCCACATACAACTCCTTCTCCTCTACTTCCTCCACCTCCTCTTGTGCTACCACCTGACTCCGAATTCTGTTTAACATGTGCTCCAGCATGTAAATCACCGGAATAGTCATGCTGGTAATGGCATCGTCAGCACTAAACATCTTCGTCGCCATTTCAAAACTGTGCAGAAGGGTGCATAGGTCCCTGATCTGAGACCACTCCTCCAGCGTGATTTGCCCCACCTCTGGATCTTGTTGGCCCAGGCTATACATCACAACGTATTGCACCAGGGCTTGTCGGTGCTGCCACAGTCGCTGCAACATATGCAGAGTTGAATTCCACTGGGTAGGCACATCGCATTTTAGCAGGTGAAGTGGCAGGCCCAACGACTTCTGTAGAGATGTAAGTTGCTGAGCTGCGGGATGCGAACAGCGGAAGTGAGCACACAGCGACCGTGCCCTCTGCAGAAGGCCATCTAGTCCGGGATAGTGGGCTAAAAATTGCTGGACAACCAGGTTCAACACGTGAGCCATACAAGGCATGTGTGTGACATTGCCCCGGCGAAGGGCCGCACCCAGGTTTGCAGGATTGTCGCACACGGCCTTCCCTGGTTTCAGGTCCATTGGAGACAACCATTCATGAAACTGGTTCTCCAGAGATGACCACAACTCCTCAGCTGTGTGACTCACATTTCCCAGGCATTTCAAAGTAAAAACCGCCTGATGACGTTGAGCCCTGCTGCCAGCATAGTAAGGAGGTGTGCAGGATCCCTTCTGCGCAGTTAGAAAGCTTGTGGCATGACCAGACAGGCTTTGGGGGCAGGTGGAGGACCGAGAGGAGGTTGAGGAGGCAGAAGCAGTGAAGGAACTTTGAGATAAAGAGGATTGACGCACAACTCGTGGAGATGGCAAGACTTGGACAGCAGCCCCTTGTCCTGCTGTCACCATAGTTACCCAGTGCCCAGTCAGCGACATGTAACGCCCCTGTCCATGCCTACTCATCCAAGTGTCTGTGGTGAAATGCGGTGATGTTGTGTGCGACATGCTGGTGGAGCGCAGGCACACCTTTCTTTCAGAAGTAGTGCCGACTGGGCATCTGGTACTGGGGCACTGTGACGGACATAAGGTCTCGAAAATCCTCTGTGTCCACCAGGCGGAAAGGAAGCATTTCTGTAGCCAAGAGCTTGCAGATGGTGAAATTCAACCTCTTAGCTTTCTCAAGGCTAGGAGGAAATGGTCTTTTACTTGTCCACATCTGAGGGACCGAGAGCTGGCTGTTGTGCTCAGACGGGGTTGAGAAGGGTGTCCCCGGAAAACTGCCGGTCTGTGAGGAAGATGCAGGCGGACATGTTAGGTTGCCTTGATCCAAAGGTGGTGCTATCGATGTCGGAGAGCGCTCAACACCAGCTGACGTGTTTCCACCTCCAAAGAAAATGATGACCTGCCAATCATGCTGGCTGTTGCGGGTAAAGAGGTGGCAGGTCTGCGTCCCAAAACAGGTGTGACTGCTGTCCCCCCAGTCACAGAGGATGAAGAGGCCGCGGATGCACAAGATGTGGCAGACGGCGGCTGGCCCGGCCGGCTAGGCCGCATTGTAGCACAGTGAGCATCCCACTGCAATTTATGCTTCATATCCATGTGCCGGTTCATGCATGAAGTACTCAAACTATGTATTTTTTGGCCTCTACTTAGCTTTTGCTGACAAATGTTACAGATAACACGAGTTGGGTCATCTTTATCGATCTGAAAAAATGCCCAGGCTATGCAAGGCGTAGCACCCATGCGACCTGAAGAGCCACCATGACTTGTGGTCAGAAGCAGAGTTGTGTTTGAGGATGCAGTTGTTGACGTGATTCCAGTACTACGTCTCTGTCCAGGAAGGCGCAACCTGACCTCGTCGTCACTAGCATCCTCCTCCACCTCCTCTGCTGACCTCATCTCTTGGCTGACTGTGGGTTGACAGTAAGTGGGATCTCCAACCTAGTCATCATCACCCTGTGTGTTATCACACCCGTCGTCCTCAGAGCCAACCTCTTCCTGCCCTGACAAAAAACTTAAGTTGTCGCTCCAATCAGGCATTTGAGTCTCATCATCATCTTCCTCATTGTCTCCACCAACAGGAGTTACAGTTTGGGAATGAGGGTCTGCATTATGGTCAGAACCTTCTGCGTCTGGTCCTGGATCCGACTCATAAAGATTCTGGGCATCAGTGCAGATCATTTCCTCGTCTGGATTCACAGAAGCTCTGGAGCCGACCTCTGATTCCCAGGCTATAGTATGAGTAAACAGCTCAGCAGACTCAAAAATCTGTTCTACCCCATACTCAGACGGGCAGCTGGAGACTTGGGAGCTGTGAGGAAGCAATTGCGATTAGGGTGACACCTCTGAGGACTGGAGTATTTGTGATGTTGAAGTTGAGGTGGAGGAGAGCCCACTTAAAGGAGCACTTGATATCCGTTGAAGCACCTGCTGTTTTAGTGCGTCATCTGGAATTTGTAGGGATTGGCGTGGCCGTAAGAAAGGGATCTTATCACATTGTCCGCTAAAAGAAGTAGACATCTTAGTTTGGCTGGAAGATGGTCTTTCTTCTGCAGATGTTACTGTTGCTTTAACACCTACCCCACAGACACAACCTTTTTTTCCCTTCCCAACACGCCTTTTCCCCTTTCCACAAGCAGCAGGCCTTTTTCCACTCATTTTGGTGGTTAACTAATTCACAACTCTGGAGTTGTTTGCACAAAAAACAATGGATGGGAACCGAGCAGAGCTGAGTGGCCAAACTGTGGTATTAGCCCAAAAGTATTGGCTGGGTTAGATGCAGAAAAAAATTAGATTGAATTTGCAACCTGGTGGAGGTTAGTATAGATGGACTAATAGAACAAGTCCCACACACTGCTACCAACCGAAATATTATTTCAGATCTAGATGCAGAAAAAAATTAGATTGAATTTGCAACCTGGTGGAGGTTAGTATAGATGGACTAATAGAACAAGTCCCACACACTGCTACAAGCCAAAATATTTTTTCAGAGCTAGATGCAGAAAAAAATTTGATTGAATTTGCAACCTGGTGGAGGCTAGTATAGATGGACTAATAGAACAAGTCCCACACACTGCTACAAGCCGAAATATTTTTTCAGAGCTAGATGCAGAAAAAAATTAGATTGAATTTGCAACCTGGTGGAGGTTAGAATAGATGGACTAATAGAACAAGTCTCACACACTGCTACAAGCCGAAATATTTTTTCAGAGCTCGATGCAGGAAAAAATTAGATTGAATTTGCAACCTGGTGGAGGTTAATATAGATGGACTAATAGAACAAGTCCCACACACTGCTACAAGCCAAAATATTTTTTCAGAGCTAGATGCAGAAAAAAATTATATTGAATTTGCATCCTGGTGGAGGTTAGTATAGATGGACTAATAGAACAAGTCCCACACACTGCTACAAGCCGAAATATTTTTTCAGAGCTAGATGTAGAAAAAAATTAGATTGAATTTGCAACCTGGTGGAGGTTAGTTTAGATGGACTAATAGAACAAGTCCCACACACTGCTACAAGCTGAAATATTTTTTCAGAGCTAGATGCAGAAAAAAATTGTATTAAATTTGCAACCTGGTGGAGGTTAGTATAGATGGACTAATAGAATGATGCTATGCCCAAAAGGTTTCATTTCACTAGGTACAGTAAAAAAAATTGTATTCTATACACAGGTGGTGTAGCTTGCAACACAGATAGGCTTCTCCACTGACTAACACACACTGCAAGAGGACAAAAAGGATTTGCTTTGCTAGATTTAGCCAAATGCTGTGAAAAAAACTTGCACAGTATTGGCACAGACCTGCCTGATAAAAGTGATAGGAACTGATGTAACCTAGTCCTGAAAAGGACTGCAATTACAATTAGTCTTTACTCCCAACCTATCTATTTAAGAGCACAGACCTGCCTGATAAAAGTCGTAGGAAATTATGTAACCTAGTCCTTAAAAGGACTGCAATCACAACTATTCCCTACTCCCAAGCTATCTGTAGATTTGTGCAAAAATTGGCTTGAAATTAACAAAGTATTGCGCACACAGCAACAGCGGTGCCGTCTAACATGCAGCTGCAGCAGTGAGAAAATGGTGGCGACGGGGAAAATGGCTGGGTCTTATAGGGCAAGGACATGTGACATACACTGCCAATGTCACATGTCCTTGCTTGTGTGAAAAAAAAGCAGTTCACTCCGTGTGTGCGCTGCTGATAGGCTGACAGATTGCACCTCCCCACTGTAAATGCGGGAAAGAGAAAAAAAAATGGAGAAAAAAAAATGGAGATCTTCATTGTTCCTGCAGAGATCCATCCCCTGCCCCTCCCCCCGCCCCGCTGTACACTCAAACTGCGTATTAACATTAATTTTCAGCATTACTGAGAAAAAATCCAGTTATGATTTTGGTGCACGAACAGTTATCGAACATAACCTCGAACAGCCGAATTTTTTTCAAATCGTTCGAGTTCGCCGAACGGCTCGAACACCGCCCAAAACAGCTAGAATTTGAGATTGGCGAACAGTTCGAGTCGAACACCGCTCATCTCTACTTGCCATAGCTTTTTTATCTAAACAGTGAAGGTGTTGCTGTCTGCAGATTATAAAACAAAGATACTTTTTTGAACAGCTTGTGAAAAGCAATTCATCATTTAGCAAATAAAAAACTTTTTGATGCTCCTCAAACAGGGATATTTTTTTCAATTCCTCCCTTTTTGAAAAAGTCAGGTCTTCTTCTGTATGCACTGCCTATGTATAAACATCTGCAAAGCAGGCATCTGTCCCCAGAAAAGGGATACTTTTTGGACTGCTTATATAATGTAAAAAAAAATCCTAAAACGTCTGCAGGTGCAGTATGTTGTTAAAAAGGCTGTTAGTTACTAGTTGTTACCATCCTTTTATGTGGTGCGATCACTTTAGCATTTATGTATTAAAAGGGGTTCAATACACTATGTGACAGAGTCACTGGTGTGATATATGAGGGGAGGTATGTGTCACTCAGGTTGCTCTCCTGTGTGAACTGAGACCTACTGAATTTCTGCCAGCATGATATATGCTGGGGGTTAACTGTTTTAAAGGGTGTGGTTTTCTGTGAATGAAATACAGATGGGAGGGACGTCATTCACCATACCTCCCCTCAGGGTGTGGCTGAGCATGGTTTAAATGTTCAGTCCTGCTTTTTTCTGTGTTGTGGTCTGGAGAGGCAAGGTCTCCAGACTGGGATAGCTTCAGCTCGGGGTGGAGCTGAAGGCTGGGACTAAACCCTGTGTGGGCGAAATCTACATACATATGGACTGTGCTATCATTTATCTTTTGTTTTGTCGTTTTGCCAGTAAGGCTGTGCTTATCTTTGCTGAAGTTGCAGGGCTTCATGCCATTTAATAAAGCCTGCAGAGATATGCCATATAATAAAGCCTGCAGAGAAAACCCGGTTCCTGAGTCTACTTCCAGAAGTGGCCAAGTGAGTCATCTTACCACAACTCCCATGACAGTACCATGACACACAAGAGTGTTACTGATCTTATCTGACAATTACAGGCGTAGCTGTTTTGGAAATGTACAGTGAATCTATTAGCTATAAATCACATTTTTCTTTTTAAATATTTTGAACTTGGTGAATTTGAATCTCAAATGATTTGATCATCTTTTGCTATCACTATTGCCATCTGCAGTAGATTTATCTGAAATAGGAGCCTCAGACTTTTCATGTTCATTTCTTAAATTTCCTTTATGATCAGAGAACAAAGAATTCTCCTCTTCATAAAGACTATGTCTAGTGAATACACTTTTAGTCTATATTATTAACAACAAAGGCTCACATTAGCACACATATTGCACACATAATGCTATTACAATGATCAAGGATAAAGCTTTTGCGGACACGAAAGTGGCAGATACATACACCCAGACCTTGTTGCCTTAAGTTTGCCATTTGCCCAAATGCTAAACAGGAAAACTCAGGAGAGTCATGGTAAATCGGAAGCTCTGAAACAAATTTTTAACTGGGATGCAAGAGCTTAAAGTTCCTCTGTAGATGATCCTCTATTTCTTCAGGTAACTGATTACACATTTGGTAATAAAGGAAAACTGGTGTTTTAAAAAACAGGATGAACAAATCAAAAGAGATCTGGCCATTCAGCCATCCAGAGCGATCTGTCCAATTATAGCTGATTATATTAAAACCCATTAAGCCCATGAACAGAGGGTGGTGAAATACAAATTTCAATTTAGCCTCTTGACAGTCATCTTTCAAGAAAATCTAAGAAAGTAATATGAATCAATTTAGGGCAGATCATCAGTCATGGTAACTTTCAACCCATATAGGCTGCAATATTAGTACCACTAATAAATACTATATTGTCATTTATGAGAATATAAACCCAATTTATAGTCCTTTCAATGGAAGAAAAGAATAACATGAAATGTATCAGAGTTTGGCTTGTGGAGCAGAACATACTACTAACTTCATAACATTAGTGTAAGAGCCTGAAGGAAAAACTGAGTTAATCCATTTAAATGCTAATTAGTGTACTAAGTGAAGATTAATAATGGGGATAATTTCAAAGGCCATTATTAATGTATTGTAGATTACTATCAAAATCAGAGGTTAATGTCTTGCAGAAAATTTACCAGGTCACTTTACATGTAGTTTTCCAAAAAACTAGTCATCATAAGAGACCCATTTGTAGTATTCACACCTACAGTGGGGAAAATAAGTATTTGATACAGGGCCTATTTTGCAAGTTTTCCTACCTAGAAAGAATGGAGAGGTCTGTAATTTTTATCATAGGTACACTTCAACTGTGAGAGACAGAATCTTAAAAAAATTACAGAAAATCACATTGTATGATTGTTACATAATTAATTAGCATTTTATTGCTTGAAATAAGTATTTGATACAATATAAAAACAGAACTTAATATTTGGTATTGCAACCTTTGTTGAAATTACAGAGGTCAGACGTTTCCTGTAGTTCTTAACCAAGTTTGCACACACTGCAGCAGGGATTTTGGCCTATTCTTCCATACAGATCTTCTCCAGATCTTTCAGGTTTCGGGGCTGTTACTGGGCAACATTGAGTTTCCTTTCCCTCCAAAGATTTTCTATTGGGTTCAGGTTTGGAGACTGGCTAAACCACACCACGATCTTGAAATGCTTCTTATGGAGCCACTCCTCAGTTGCCGTGACTGTGTGTTTTGGGTCATTGTCATGCTGGAAGACCCAGCCAAGACCTATCTTCATTGCTCTTACTGATGGAAGGAGGTTGTTGGACAAAATCACGCGATACATGACCCCATCCATCCTTTTTCAATATGGTGCAGTTGTCCTGTCCCCTTTGCAGAAAAGCACCCCCAAAGTATGATGCTTCCCCCACCCATGTTTCACGGTTGGGACGGTGTTCTTGGGGTTGTACTCATCCTTCTTCTTCCTCCAAACACGGCGAGTGGATTTGATACCAAAAAGTTCTATTTTAGTCACATCTGACCACATAATCATCTTTCATGCCTCCTCTTGATCATCTAGATGGTCATTGGCAAACTTCAAACGCACCTAAACATGTGCTGGTGTGAGCAGGGAGACCTTGTGTGTCCTGCAGTATTTTAATCCATGCCGACGTAGTGTGTTACTAACAGTAATGTTTGAAACTGTGGTTTCAGCTCTCTTAAGGTCATTGACAAGTTCTGGGCTGATTCCTGAACTTTCTCAGAATCAACCTTACCCCATAAGGTGAGATCTTGCATGGAGCCCCAGACTGAGGAAGATTAACAGTCATTCATCCATTTTCTAATAATTGTGCCAACAGATGTTTGGCTTTTCACCAAGCTGCTTGCCTATTGTCCTTTAGCCCATCCCAGCATTATGCAGGTCTACAATTTTGTCCCTGGTGTCCTTAGACAGCTCTTTGGTCTTGGCCATGTTGGAGAGGTTGGATTGTGATTAATTGAGTGTGTGGGCAGGTGTCTTTTATACAGGCAACAAGTTCAAACAGGTGCAATTAATACAGGTAATGAATGGAGAGTAGGAAGTCTTCTTAAAGAAAAACTAACAGGTCTGTGAGAGCAAGAATTCTTGCTGGTTGGTAGGTGATCATATACTTATTTATGCAACAAAATGCTATTTAATTATTTAAAAATCATAAATTGTGATTTTCTGGATTTTTTTAAAGATTCTATCTCTCAATGTTGAAGTTTACCTACGATAAAAATTACAGATCTCTCCATTCTTTGTAGGTGGGAAAACTTGCAAAATCAGCAGTGTATCAAATACTTATTTTCCCCACTCTGTATTATGAGCTAACATTCAAGGAAGCAGCTGGAAACATGGTTTCATTATTTATAAATCTGAAATTTATCCAGTAGTCTGTTCATGTATACAGTCATGGCTGAAAGTGTTGGCACTGCATTTACACAATCTTTGTTATACACATGTTTTTACCCTTTGGGTGTATTGGAACAACACAAAAAAGCAGAGAAAAAAGGCAAATTGGACATAATTTCGCACAAAACCCCCCAAAATAATCCTAACAAAATTATTGGCACCTCTCCAAAAATGTGGGTAACCAACTGTGCTTCAAGCATGTGATGATCGCTCAAACTCACCTGTGGCAAGTAACAGGTGTGGGCAATATGATAATCACACATGAAACCAGATACAAAGGGGATAAGTTGACTCAATCTTTGCATTCTATTTCTATGTGTGCTACAGTAAGCATGGATAACAGAAAGATGAGAAGAGAACTGTGTGAAGACTTGAGAACCAAAAGTTGTTGAAAAATATAAACAATCTCATGGTTATAAGTCCATCTCCAGAAATCTTGATGTTCCTTTGTCCACAGTGTGCAACAAAATTAAGAAAACTTAAAAAAGCCCAAGGCCTCACAGTACAGACCAATAAATAAGGTTAGAGTTATGGTCCACCCTAACTAACTATATGGCACATAAGTTATAGAAGTATACAATTTATACTAAATAACATTATAATAATAACAATACAGTATAACTGGATAAACACGTCAGATTAGATGTAATAATAGATTATATGATGCCAGCATGTATCCGTAAAGGCAAGGAAGAAAAATATATTAAGAGTGCTTATATGCTCTATTACCAAAACAAATTGTCTGTCCATAAACACCAGGTAAAAACCCCAGGACAGGAAAGTTTTACACGTGCAATCAAGTATTGGATGAATTCTGGTTGACTGAATTAGTGTCACATTTTTAATCATTGATTTGAATGGTGCCAGGGTGGTATCTGAGAAAAAGAAGGAAAGATTTTTTGTATTTACTTTGTAATATCTGTACTTTTATAATATTCATATACATTCATAATATTTATAGCCACTTGAATTTTTGGCACATTTATTCACTCTTACAGTGTTCTTATTTATAAAATTCTACCTTAACCTTCGGTTTGTTTACCATATTGGTAACACAGGATTCAGTTTTTGTGATAATATAGGCTCACATTATAGTCTTCATTTTTTAATATGATTCAATTATGGTTTGGTGACCCCTATTATTGGCCTATACAGGGAGGGCTTATTAATGAGAGTGTTAATTGTTATGTCAACCATTGTGACAGTTGACAGATACCGATGTATGGAAATACAAATACCTACCTTTCTGAAGATAACTTATACCATATTCATATATCGTGTATACAGTAGGTACGGAAAATATTCAGATCCCTTTACATATTTCACTCTTTGTTTCATTGCAGCCATTTGGTAAATTCTAAAAAGTTCTTTTTTTCTCTCATTAAAGTACACTCTGCACCCCATCTTGACTGAAAACAAAACAGAAATGTAGAAATTTTTGCAAATTTATTAAAAAAGAATAACTGAAATATCACATGGTCATAAGTATTTAGACCCTTTGCTCAGTATTGAGTAGAAGCACCCTTTTGACCTAGTACAGCCATGAGTCTTTTTGGGAATGATTCAACAAGTTTTTCACACCTAGATTTGGGGATCCTCTGCCAATCTTCCTTGCAGATCCTCTCCAGTTCCGTCAGGTTGGATGGTGAACGTTGGTGGACAGCCATTTTCAGGTCTCTCCAGAGATGCTCAATTGGGTTTAGGTCAGGGCTCTGGCTGGGCCAGTCAATAATGGTCACAGATTTGCTCTGAAGCCACTCCTTTGTTATTTTAGCTGTGTGCATAGGGTCATTGTTTTGTTGGAAGGTGAACCTTCGGCCAAGTCTGAGGTCCAGAGCATTTGGAAGAGGTTTTCATCCAGGATATCTCTGTACTTGGCCGCTTTCATGTTTCCTTCAATTGCAACCAGTCATCCTGTCCCTGCAGCTGAAAAACACCCCCATAGCATGATGCTGCCATCACCTTGTTTCATTGTTGGGATTGTATTGGGAAGGTGATGAGGAGTGCCTGGTTTTCTCCATACATACCGCTTAGAATTATAACCAAAAAGTTCTATATTCGTCTCATCAGACCAGAGAATCTTATTTCTCATAGTCTGGGAGTCCTTCATGTGTTTTTGAGCAAACTCTATGCTGGCTTTCATATGTCTTGCACTAAGGAGAGGCTTTAGTCAGGCTACTCTGCCATAAAGGCCTGATTGGTGGAGGGCTGCAGTGATAGCTGACTTTGTGGAACTTTCTCCCATCTCCCTACTGCATCTCTGGAGCCCAGCCACAATGATCTTAGGGGTCTTCTTTACCTCTCTCACCAAGGCACTTCTCCCACGATTGCTCAGTTTGGCAGGACTGCCAGGTCTAGGAAGACTTCTTGTGGTCCCAAACTTCTTCCATTTAAGGATTATAAAGGCCACTGTGCTCTTAGGAATCTTGAGTACTGCAGAAAATATTTTGTAACCTTGGCCAGATCTGTGCCTTGCCACAATTCTGTCTCTGAGCTCCTTTGACAGTGCCTTTGAGCTCATGATTCTCATTTGGTCTGACATGCACTGTGAGCTGTGAGGTCTTATATAGACAGGTGTGTGCCTTTCCAAATCAAGTGCTATCAGTTTAATTAAACACAGCTGGACTCCAATGAAGGAGTAGAACCATCTCAAGGAGGATCACAAGAAAATGGACAGCATGTGACTTAAATATGAGTGTCTAAGCAAAGGGTCTGAATACTTATGACCATGTGATATTTCAGTTTTTCTTTTTTAATAAATTTGCAAAAATTTCTGTTTTTTTTTCAGTCAAGATGGGATGCAGAGAGTACATTAATGAGAAAAAAAATGAACTGTTTAGAATTTACCGAATGGCTGCCATGAAACAAAGAGTGAAAAATTTAAAGGGGTCTGAATATTTTCTGAACCCACTGTATCTTTACATTGCATTCAGGATTGCTGGAACCTGTATTTTTTCTGTACTGATCAAGTTGTATTGAGATTTGGGTTATCATTTATTACTATATATACAGTGCTGGCCAAAAGTATTGGCACCCCTGCAGTTCTGTCAGATAATTCTCAGTTTCTTCCTGAAAATGATTGCAATCACAAATTCTTTGGTATTATTCTCTTCATTTAATTTGTCTTCAATGAAAAAAACACAAAAAGAATTGTCCTAAAGCCAAATTGGATATAATTCCACACCAAACCTACAAAAGGGGGTGGACAAAAGTATTGGCACCCTTTGAAAACTCATGTGATGCTTCTCTAATTCGTGTAATTAACAGCACCTGTAACTTACCTGTGGCACCTAACAGGTGTTGGCAATAACTAAATCACACTTGCAGCCAGTTAACATGGATTAAAGTTGACTCAACCTCTGTCCTGTGTCCTTGTGTGTACCACATTGAGCATGGAGAAAAGAAACAAGACCAAAGAACTGTCTGAGGACTTGAGAAACCAAATTGTGAGGAAGCATGAGCAATCTCAAGGCTACAAGTCCATCTCCAAAGACCTGAATGTTCCTGTGTCTTCCGTGTGCAGTGTCATCAAGAAGCTTAAAGCCCATGGCACTGTGGCTAACCTCCCTAGATGTGGACGGAAAAGAAAAATTGATGAGAGATTTCAACGCAAGATTGTGCGGATGGTGGATAAAGAACCTCGACTAACATCCAAACAAGTTCAAGCTGCCCTGCAGTCCAAGGGTACAACAGTGTCAACCCGTACTATCCGTCGACGTCTGAATGAAAAGGGACTGTATGGTAGGATACCCAGGAAAATCCCACTTCTTAGCACGAGACATAAAAAAGCCAGGCTGGAGTTTGCCAAAACTTACCTGAGAAAGCCTAAAAAATTTTGTAAGAATGTTCTCTGGTCAGATGAGACTAAAGTAGAGCTTTTTGGGAAAAAGCATCAACATAGAGTGTACAGGAAAAAGAAAGAGGCATTCAAAGAAAAGAACACGGTCCCTACAGTCAAACATGGCGGAGGTTCCCTGATGTTTTGGGGTTGCTTTGCTGCCTCCGGCACTGGACTGCTTGACCGTGTGCATGGCATTATGAAGTCTGAAGACTACCAGCAAATTTTGCAGCATAATGTAGGGTCCAGTGTGAGAAAGCTGGGTCTCCCTCAGAGGTCATGGGTCTTCCAGCAGGACAATGACCCAAAACACAATTCCAAAAGCACTATAAAATGGTTTGAGAGAAAGCACTGGAGACTTCTAAGGTGGCCAGCAATGAGTCCAGATCTGAATCCCATAGAACACCTGTGGAGAGATCTCAAAATGGCAGTTTGGAGAAGGCACCCTTCAAATATCAGGGACCTGGAGCAGTTTGCCATAGAAGAATGGTCTACAATTCCAGCAGTAAGAAACTCATTGATGGTTACCGGAAGCGGTTGTTCGCAGTTATTTTGGCTAAAGGTTGTGCAACCAAGTATTAGGCTGAGGGTGCCAATACTTTTGTCTGGCCCTTTTTTGGAGTTTTGTGTGAAATGATCAATGATTTGATTTTTGCTTCATTCTCTTTTGTGTTTTTTCCTTGCAAGCAAATTAAATGAAGAGAATAATACCAAAGAATTTGTGATTGCAATAATTTTCAGGAAGAAACTGAATATTATTTGACAGAATTGCAGGGGTGCCAATACTTTTGGCCAGCACTGTATA
Organism: Phyllobates terribilis; assembly: GCF_046119375.1. Lineage (NCBI taxonomy): Eukaryota > Metazoa > Chordata > Amphibia > Anura > Dendrobatidae > Phyllobates > Phyllobates terribilis. The sequence continues at coordinate 293,359,375 of NW_027362761.1, forward strand.
TATATATTTATATATATATATATATATATATATATATATATATACATGGTGTGTGATCATAAATGAGTACTTTTCATTTGGGTGATATCGTGATATGGCCCTAGTAATTTTTGATGGAGGGGTCCTATTATGATCTCAATATTTCAAGATATATTTGTTTTTTATTTTTATACTTTTTGGTTAATAATTATATATTTGCATAATTTAATATATATCCTTTTTCTTGGAATAAACATGTCCTTTTTTGATTAAGTATCTATATGTCTGGTGTTCTCCTGAGACATTTATATCACTATGACCTGGCAAATTGACACTTGTGTGTGTTATTCACTTTGCGAGCTTTCACTTTGAGGAATTCTGCCGAGCAATTTGTATGAAGGCATTATGTTGTCTTCTCTCCTGCAGTTATCTGCGCAGGGGCGGATTAGATATGTCAGCACATGCACAATTTGAGTGTTGTTTTCTCCTGCCGACGTCTATTATGACTTCTGGTATTCAGCAGGACTATGTGCGCATGCACACTCAGACATGATTATTATCATCTATATGTGTCGATATTGCTGACTGTCTTATTTGACCTCACCAACCACGTGACCACCGTCATTGTAGAGCACCATTTACTTGCATTAGGTCTCTCACTGTGCATGCATAGGAGGCCATGATGGACGCCGAATATCGAACACCTTATATTCTTGCCTCCAGATGGTAACTATTTAACAATTATTAACCTTATATATACTCATACAGGCTATTGGCATTTGCCCCTGAGGAAACCACACAGATTGGCGAAACACATTGGGTCTAATCCCTATTCTAACTAGAGATGAGCGGTGTTCGACTCGAACTGTTCGCCAATCTCAAATTCGAGCTGTTTTTGTCGGTGTTCGAGCCGCTCGGCGAACACGAACGATTTGAAAAAAATTCGGCTCTTCGAGGTTATGTTCAATAACTGTTCGTGCACCAAAATCATAACTGGATTTTTTCTCAGTAATGCTCAAAATTAATGTTAATACGCAGTTTGAGTGTACAGCGGGGCGGGGAGAGGGGCAGGGGATGGATCTCTGCAGGAATAATGAAGATCTCCATTTTTTTTTCTCTTTCCCGCATTTACAGTGGGGAGGTGCAATCTATCAGCCTATCGGCAGTGAACACACGGAGCGAAGTGCTTTTTTTCACACAAGCAAGGGCATGTGTCATTGGCAGTGTATGTCACATGTCCTTGCCCTATAAGACCCAGCCATTTTCCCCGTCGCCACCATTTTCTCACTGCTGCAGCTGCGTGTTAGACGGCACCGCTGTTGCTGTGTGCGCTATACCTTGTTAATTTCAAGCCAATTTTCGCACAAATCTACAGATAGCTTGGGAGTAGGGAAGAGTTGTGATTGCAGTCCTTTTAAGGACTAGGTTACATCATTTCCTACGACTTTTATCAGGCAGGTCTGTGCTCTTAAATAGATAGGTTGGGAGTAAAGACTAATTGTAATTGCAGTCCTTTTCAGGACTAAGTTACATCAGTTCCTATCAGTTTTTGCCAGGCAGGTCTGTGCCAGTGCTGTGCAAGTTTTTTTCACAGCATTTGGCTAAATCTAGCAAAGCAAATCCTTTTTGGCCTATTGCAGAGTGTGTTAGTCAGTGAAGTAGCCTATCTGTGCTGCAAGCTACACCACCTGTATATAGAATACCAATTTTTTCACTGCACCTAGTGAAGTAAAACCTTTTCGGCATAGCATCATTCTATTAGTCCATCTATACTAACCTCCACCAGGTTGCAAATTCAATATAATATTTTTCTGCATCGAGCTCTGAAAATATATTTCGGCTTCTAGCAGTGTGTGGGACTTGTTCTATTAGTCAGTCTATACTGACCTCCATCAGGTTGCAAATTCAATATAATTTTTTTCTGCATCTTGCTCTGAAAAAATATTTCAGCTTCTAGCAGTGTGTGGGACTTGTTCTATTAGTTCATCTATACTGACCTCCTTCAGGTTGCAAATTCAATATAATTTCTTTCTACATCTAGCTCTGAAAAAATATTTCGGCTTCTAGCAGTGTGTGGGACTTGGTCTATTAGTCCATCTATACTGACCTCCATCAGGTTGCAAATTCAATATAATTTTTTTCTGCATCGAGCTCTGAAAAAATATTTCGGCTTCTAGCAGTGTGTGGGACTTGCTCTATTAGTCCATCTATACTAAACTCCACCAGGTTGCAAATTCAATATCATTTTTATCTGCATCTAACCCAGCCAATACTTTTGGCCTAATACCACAGTTTGGCCACTCAGCTCTGCTCGCTTCCCATCTATTGTTTTTTTGTGCAAACAACTCCAGAGTTGTGAATTAGTTAACCACCAAAATGAGTGGAAAAAGGCCTGCTGCTGGTGGAAAGGGGAATAGGCGTGTTGGGAAGGGGAAAAAAGGTTGTGTCTGTGGGGTAGGTGTTAAAGCAACAGTAACATCTGCAGAAGAAAGATCATCTTCCAGCCAAACTAAAATGTCTACTTCTTTTAGCGGACAATGTGATAAGATCCCTTTCTTACGGCCACGCCAATCGCTACAAATTCCAGATGAGGCACAAAAACAGCAGGTGCTTCAACGGATATCAAGTGCTCCTTTAAGTGGGCTCTCCACCACCTCAACTTCAACATCACAAATACTCCAGTCCACCCCAATCGCACTTGCTTCCTCACAGCTCCCAAAACTCCAGCTGCCCGTCTGAGTATGGGGTTGAACAGATGGTTGAGTCTGCAGAGCTGTTTACTCATACTATAGCCTGGGAATCAGAGTTCGGCTCCAGAGCTTCTGTGAATCCAGACGAGGAAATGATCTGCACTGATGCCCAGAATCTTTATGAGTCGGATCAAGGACCAGACGCAGAAGGTTCTGACCATAATGTAGACCCTCATTCCCAAACTGTAACTCCTGTTGGTGGAGACAATGAGGAAGACGATGATGAGACTCAAATACCTGATTGGAGCGATAACTTTAGTTTTTTGTCAGGGCAGGAACAGGTTGGCTCTGAGGACGACGGGTGTGATAACGCACAGGGTGATGATGATGAGGTTGGAGATCCCACTTACTGTCAACCCACAGTCAGCCAAGAGATGAGGTCAGCAGAGGAGGTGGAGGAGGATGCTAGTGACGACCAGGTCAGGTTGCGCCTTCCTGGACAGAGACGTAGTACTGGAAGCACGTCAACAACTGCATCCTCAAACACAACTCTGCCTCTGACCACAAGTCGTGGTGGCTCTTCAGGTTGCATGGGTGCTAAGCCTTGCATACCCTGGGCATTTTTTCAGATCGATAAAGATGACCCAACTCGTGTTATCTGTAACATTGGCAGCAAAAGCTAATTAGAGGCCAAAAAATACATAGTTTGAGTACTTCATGCATGAATCGGCACATGGACATGAAGCATAAGTTGTAGTGGGAAGCTCACTGTGCTACAATGCGGCCTAGCCGGCCGGGCCAACCACCGTCTGCCACATCTTGTGCATCCGTGGTCTCTTCATCCTCTGTGACTGGGGGGACAGCAGTCACACCTGTTTTGGGACGCAGACCTGCCACCTCTTTACCCGCAACAGCCAGCGTGATTGGCAGGTCATCATTTTCTTTGGAGGTGGAAACACCAGCTGGTGTTGAGAGCTCTCCGACATCGATAGCACCACCTTTGGATCAAGGCAACCTAACATGTCCGCCTGCATCTTCCTCACAGACCGGCAGTTTGCCGGGGACACCCTTCTCAACCCCGTCTAAGCACAACAGCCAGACCTCGGTCCCTCAGATGTGGACAAGTAAAAGACCATTTCCTCCTAGCCATGAGAAAGCTAAGAGGTTGAATTTCACCATCTGCAAGCTCTTGGCTACAGAAATGCTTCCTTTCCGCCTGGTGGACACAGAGGATTTTCGAGACCTTATGTCCGTCGCAGTGCCCCAGTACCAGATGCCCAGTCGGCACTACTTCTCAAAGAAAGGTGTGCCTGCGCTCCACCAGCATGTCACACACAACATCACCGCTTCTTTGAGAAACTCTGTGTGTGACAGGGTGCATTTCACCACAGACACTTGGACCAGTAGGCATGGACAGGGGCGTTACATGTCGCTGACTGGGCACTGGGTAACTATTGTGACAGCAGGACAAGGGACTGCTGTCCAAGTCTTGCCGTCCCCACGAGTTGTATGTCAATCATCTTTATCTCAAAGTTCCTCCACTGCTTCTGCCTCCTCAACCTCCTCTCGGTCCTCCACCTGCACCCAAAGCCTGTCTGGTCATGCCACAAGCTTTCTAACTGCGCAGAAGGGATCCTGCACACCTCCTTACTATGCTGGCAGCAGGGCTCAAAGTCATCAGGCAGTTTTTACTTTGAAATGTCTGGGAAATGTGAGTCACACAGCTGAGGAGTTGTGGTCAGCTCTGGAGAGCCAATTTCATGAATGGTTGTCTCCACTGGACCTGAAACCAGGGAAGGCCGTGTGCGACAATGCTGCAAACCTTGGTATGGCCCTTCGCTGGGGCAATGTCACACACATGCCTTGTATGGCTCATGTGTTGAACCTGGTTGTCCAGCAATTTTTAGCCCACTATCTCGGACTAGATGGCCTTCTGCAGAGGGCACGGTCGCTGTGTGCTCACTTCCGCCGTTCGCATCCTGCAGCTCAGCGACTTACATCTCTACAGAAGTTGTTGGGCCTGCCACTTCACCGGCTAAAATGCGATGTGCCTACCCATTGGAATTCAACTCTGCACATGTTGCAGCGACTGTGGCAGCTCCGACAAGCCCTGGTGCAATACGTTCTGACGTATAGCCTGGGCCAACGAGATCCAGAGGTGGGGCAAATCACGCTGGAGGACTGGTCTCAGATCAGGGACCTATGCACCCTTCTGCACAGTTTTGAAATGGCGACGAATATGTTTAGTGCTGACGATGCCATTATCAGCATGACTATTCCGGTGATTTACATGCTGGAGCACATGTTAAACAGAATTCGGAGTCAGGTGGTGGCATTGGAGGAGGTGGAGGAAGTAGAGGAGGAGGCATTGTATGCGGAAGGGCTAACATCTGCAAGGTCCAGACGGTCGGCAGCACAAAGGCGGCAGGCATGTGAGGGTGGGGGAGATGGTTTTACCAGGGTGCATGGTAGCAGCCAAACTAGTGAGGAAGGTGCAGGAGCCCAGGAAGAAGTGGAGGACGAACTGATGGAAGACTCATCAGATGAGGGAGACCTTGATCACATTTCTGTTGTGCGAGGTTGGGGGGAGAGGACAGAGGAAGGAAGCATGATTGTTACCTCACCACCAACACAACAGGGACTTGGTGCTCCTGGATGTGCAAGACACATGAGTGCCTTCTTGCTGCACTACCTGCAACATGACCCTCGAATTGTGTGAATTAGAAATAATCCTGACTACTGGGTTGCCACACTGTTAGATCCCCGGTACAAAAGTAAATTTGCAGAAATTATTCCTGCCATAGAAAGGGATGCACGCATGCAGGAGTATCAGCAGAGACTGTTGCAGAATCTTACATGTGCTTTTCCACAAAACACCAGTGGTGCACGTAGTGAATCTCACAGTTCCAACTTGCCAACCGTGGGACCGTCGAGTGTTCAGCACTCAAACCGTAACAGAAACACAGTATCTGCTGGTAACATCAATTTTGCAGAATCATTTCACCACTTTTTTAGCCCATCCTTTGCAAGGCCACAGGAGACAAGAAGTCTGACACATAGTCAACGCCTAGAGACGATGGTACAGGAGTATCTCCAAGTAAACATTGAAGCCATGACTGTGTCACTGGACCCTTGCTCTTTTTGGGCTTCCAATCTGGATAAATGGCCGGAGCTCGCCACTTACGCCTTGGAGATGTTGTCATGCCCTGCAGCCAGCGTTCTCTCTGAACGTGTGTTCAGCACTGCTGGTGGTGTGCTGACAGATAAGCACACGCGGCTCTCCACTGATAATGTAGACAGACTCACGTTCATAAAGATGAACAAATCATGGATCCGAAGCGACATTTCTACCCCTGTGTCATCCTGGAGAGAGTAAAAGCTTGATGATTTGTTAAAATCACCTCACCAACCGTTTTAAGCTTTCAAATTACTAATCATGTTTATCTGTATCTTGGCTGGAAAATAATTTGGGCTTTGTAGCAGTGTGCAGGACTGATTCTATTAGGCCATCTATACTAAGCTCCACCAGCTTTCAAATTAATAATAATTTTTAGCTGCATCTAGGCCGGAAAATAATTTTGGGGCTCCTAGATGTGCAAGACACATGAGTGCCTTCTTGCTGCACTACCTGCAACATGACCCTCAGATTCTCAGAATTCTAAGTAATCCTGACTACTGGGTTGCCACACTCTTAGATCCCCCACAATCGTCAATCAAACTTTTCATTTTAATAAAAAACAAAAAAATGGTCATTTTTGAAATTATAAGCATTAGCAGGTTAGTAGAAACTGAAATCAAACAGTTTTCAACTCAAAACTTTATTCTAGGTGATGTTACATTTGCACATAGGACCCCTTGTTCGAAAGGAGCTTCTGAACTGTCTCGTCCATTGAATTTGTCAGGTTTTGGATGGATTCTGCTTCAATTGTTTTGCATGAGGACAGAATACCCTCCCAGAGCTGTTGCTTAGGTGTGAACTGCCCCCCGCCATCATAGACACTCCTTTTGATGATGCTCCAGAGGTTCTGAATGGGGTAGAGGTCAGGGGAGCATGGAGGTCACACCATATGTTTGTCCCCTTTTATGCCCATATCAGCCAGAGATGCAGATGCGTTATGTGCAGCATGAGCCTGTGCATTATCATGCATGAAAATGATTTTACTGTGGAATATACGGTTCTTCTTCTTGAACAATGGCAGGAAGTGCTGTTTGAGAAACTCCACATACATTATGGAGTTCATCTTTACCCCTTCAGGGATCCTAAAGGGGCCAACAATCTCTCTCCCCATGATTCCAGCCCAAAACATTACTCCACCTCCTCCTTGTTGGCGCTGTAGCCGTGTTTGCGTGGGTTGTCCATCAACCAGCCATCCTCCACTCCATCCATCTGGACCATCGAGCGTTGCACGGCACTCATCCGTGAACAAAACAGTTTTGAAGTCAGTCTTCATGTATTGTTTGGCCCACTGGAGCCGTTTCTGCTTGTGTACAGTGGATAGAGGAGGTCGACAGGATGGCTTACGCACAGCTGCAAACCTCTGAAGGACCCTGCATCTTGTTGTTCGGGGGACGTTGGAGGCACCAGCAGCTTCAAAAACTTGTCTGCTGCTATGACAAGGCTTTTTTGCCGCTGCTCTTTTAACCTGACGTAATTGCCTGTAGGAAAGAGTCCTCAATTTTCCCTAATCAGCACGCACACGTGTGTACTGTGAATCAGCTACATAATTCTTGATTGCCAAGACACTTCATCCTGATCATCGCACAATGTTGATTGTAGTCATGCCTTGACCTAAACACTCCACAATTTGTTGCTTCTCAGCAGCCAACACATCCTTTTTCTTTCCCATTTTGGCAGAAAATGTAGGCTGCTTAATAATGTGGGACAGCCTTCTTAAGTAGTCTTGCCTTTCATTGGACACACCTGCCAAACTAATTAGCACAGGTGTCTGCAATTGCTTACAGTGATATAAAGAGCCCTGACACACATCACCATCAATGAGTTTAACTGACAAACAAAAAATTTCTTATCTTATTACTCCTAAACACTTTTTGAATAATAATTTGGAACACAGTGTACATGTGCTTTTCAACAAAAGACCAGTGGTTCACGTAGTGAATCTTACAGTTCTAACTTGCCAACCATGGTCTGAATGGAGTTGTTCAATAAAGGGCCCAAAATTAAGATAACATAGACGGGAGAGGTCTCTATGAATAGGAATTCCTTAGTATTTGATACCCTGTGAGGGCCAGGCAAAGGGAAAGCTGGACTAGATGGAATCCTGTATGGATTTGGGGAGGGAGACATCGAGGGCCTCAGACTTCGCTGCATTGATTTTAAAATTTGACCATGTAACAAAGTGATCTATTTCAGCCATAACAGCAGGGATGGATATATGTGATTGAGTGATATATACTAGGACATCATCAGCAAATAGAGAGCACTTGTACTCGGTGCCTCCCACCTCAATCCACCTAATATTGGGGTTATGGCGAATTGATGAGAGCAGGTGCTCCGTCACTAGGATGTATAAGAGAAGGGACAGAGGACATCCCTGCCTTGTCCCATTGGTGATTATGAAAGGTGATGAAAATGTTCTGACGCGCCCCCTGGGCCTTGGGACACCCGGAGCCGGTCCCTTTTTGGTGGATGCTGGTGGTTGTAGTCTCCGTGGCGGTGACCCAGTTCCGTGGCTCAGGGCGGTCAAACCAGTGGCGGAACTATTTATGTGGTTGTGATGTTTAAATGTCCGACTACGCCACCCGTGGATTGCGGTCAGAGTGAACCGCCGCTGCATGGCAGACCGCTGAGGCTGGTGTTGTGGGTGCAGCAGAGCGTAGTATAACTCCCCACAGGAGGAGTATAGCCTCAGGGCAGTGTATGCGGAGGATGGGGGTGATGGTGCAGGGCAGCAGCAGTAACGACACGGAGTCAGTGATGCAGTCCAGGGCCCTTACTCACAGTTCTTATTATCCAGACCACTTCTGCAGGTAACGGCTGCCCACGTCGTACTGTGCTCACCAGGTGAGGGGCTCAGACAACTTTGGAGCGCTTCACAGGACCCCCTTTGTGTGTCCTTTGTCTGGCCTTTCTTACCAATGCTTCTGTCCGGCTGCCTCGGGCCTCCTCTTGGTAAACTTGGCGCCAGTTTCCCTGACCCTATGTGGTGCCTTCCTAGCGGGTGTAGCGAGGGGCTGCTCCACATAAAATGTCACAGCCTCCGGTTTGTAGCTGAGAGTCGTTTCCCGCCTCCACTAGTTTCGGGGACCAGTCTCCCACTTTGGTCTGACCCCTCCACGCAGGTGGATTCCGGCGTGCGGTGGCGACTCGCCCATCCGCACCCCTGGGATCCCTTCGTTCCTCGTTCCTGGAGCCTTCTCCGCTCCTCTTCCTTCCTTCTCCCTCTTCCAGGCCTTGGCCTCTGTTACTAGGCCCGCCTCTGGAGCAGAGCTCATGCAGAGCCCCTGCTCCCTGTCACTACTGCTCAGACTTCTCTGCACTGAACTAAGATGGTGCCCACCTTTTATACTCCCTTCTCAATGCACCCAGGAACTGCTTCCTCCCTGCTCCTGCACTACAGGGCTCCCCTTCCTCAGTGTTCCCTCCCCCTACTCCAGCCAGGGACAGGGACTGTCGTGCCCATCTCAGGGGCATATTGGTCGCCCTGCCCCACGGCAATGTGGTGTAATGCATGCTGGTGTCGGGGTCCTGATCCACACTCCATCCTTACCTGAGAGTGAGATATCACACCTCTGGGTGAGGTGCAATACCTCTGTAGCAATCGAGCCCTCTGGGTGCTACAGTTCCATTTATCTTCAGCCTAGGTGACGTATTGCAATACAGGGCCATGATTTTGGCTATAAAAGGGTCCCCTAGACCCCTACCCTAAGCTTTTTAAGAGAATAATATATGGTGTGCCAGGAGACTCTATGGAATGCTTTCTCAGCATCCAACGAGAGTATCTAATTACAAATTTTTAACTGCATCTAGCCCAGGAAATACTTTGTGCCTAGTAGCAGTGTCTGCTAGTCAGCGGATTATCCCAGCTGTTAAGCAAGCTACACCACCTGTAGTTTGGACACTTAATTTTTTCAAAGGAAATGATTCGGGACCCCTGGATACTCAGTGAAGAGCATCAGGAGGCACCCCAAGGCATAGGGGCTGGGACTGGCGGTAGGACGCCTTGCGGCGGACCGCCGAGCTCGATCCTTATAAAAACTTTTTAACTGCAGCAGCTTTAGTGGACGCTACTGGAGCTGGAATTACGCAGCTGCTGGCATGAGACTTGCCCTCCAATAGATCCTTGTAAAAGGATTTAAAGTGTATTCATTCAAATTAGAGAGACAATTTAAATTAAAAAGCTTAGACCTGCCTCCACCACAGGGGGGCTCGCTCGACCCACCAGCGGACAGGCACCAGTATTGGGAGAGGGGGGCTGGCCGTCAGGGTCTACCGCGGCTCTGGCACAAACCCGGCGACACGGAGGTGGCACGGGCAGGAACGGACTGGCCGTGTCGGCTTCTGACTTTTTGGGTTTTAGAAGGGCATGACATGCCTATATCTGTGTCTCCCCCTCCTTTTACTCCTCCACCTCTTTTCTTTTTGCATGACTATATGTACTTGTCACTTTTCCATGTGTTAGTTATGTCTTCTGAGCAGTTTGTCAGCTTTTGGACACCATTGAAGGTGTTTTCTATGTGTTTCTATGTGTTTTTGTTTGCCTGCCATTGGTTTTAACGGTGTTCGAAGGTGTTCGACGAACAGTTCGACGAACAGTTCGGCGAACACACGGGTGTTTGACGAACCGAACCGAACTCGAACACTACGGGGGTGGCTCAACACTAATTCTAACCTTATGATAGACAAAGGTTTTTACATGTTTATGTTGAATATTTTGGACTACTAGGTTCTTTTTATTGCTGTAGGGTTTTCTCTATTTTTGGTACCCACACACTTATTTAGTTTTGATATTTTTTGAATGTCAGTAGATTATATTTACAGCTCTGGCTGCTAGGCATGTTCCCATATGTTACATCTAATGGGCTTTTTACCTGGTGTTTATGGACAGACAATTAATTTTGGTAATAGACCATACAGTATATGCACTCGATATATTTTTCTTCCTTGCATATGTGGATACATGCTGGCATAATATAATCTACTAGCTATTGAGCCCGTTCTACGCCCGGGTGGCGAGCATTTTTATTGGTATATGGTCTCCCATGCTGGTATGTGCTGCCCCCATCCTGTTATGTATGGCACCCCTCACCACTAATCCTGGTATGCATGGCACCCCTCACCCCCAATCCTGGTATGCATGGCACCCTTCATCCCCTATCCTGTTATGCATGACTCCCCTCATCCTCAATCCTATTATGCATGGCACCCCTCATCCCCAATCCTGGTATGCATGGCACCCCTCATCCCCAATCCTGGTATGCATGGCACCCCTCACCCCCAATTCTGGAATGCATGGCACCCCTCACCACCAATCCTGGTATGCATGACACCCCTCACCCCCAATCCTGGTATGCATGGCACCCCTCATCCCCAATCCTGTTATGCATGGCACCCCTCATCCCCAATCCTGGTATGCATGGCACCCCTCACCCCCAATCCTGGAATGCATGGCACCCCTCATCCCCAATCCTGGCATGCATGGCACCCCTCATCCCCAATCCTGGCATGCATGGCTCCCTCATACCCAATCCTGGTATGCATGGGACCCCATCCCTCATCCATATCCTGGCATGTACGGTACCCCACATCCTGGTATGCATGCCACCCCATCCCTCATCCTGATATGCATGCCACCCCATCCCTCATCCTGATATACATGGTACCCCTCATCCCTATCCTGGTATACATGGCCCCTCATCTGAATCCTGGTATGCATGGTCCCCCCAGATCCCTATCCTGGTATGCATGGTACCCCTCATCCCTGTCCTGGTATGCATGGTACCCCTCATCCCTATCCTGGTACGCATGGCACCCCTCATCCCCAATCCTGGTATGCATGGCACCCCATCTCTCATCCCTGGTATGCATGGCACCCAATCCTGGTATGCATGGTACCCCATCCCTCATCCCTATCCTGGTATGTATGGTACCCCTCATCCTGGTATGCATGGTTCCCCTCATCCGTTTCCTGGTATGCATGGCCCCTCATCCGAATCCTGGTTTGCATGGCCTTCCCAGATCCCTATCCTGGTATGCATGGCACTCCTCATCTCCAATCCTGGTATGCATGGCACTCCTCATCCCCAATCCTGGTATGCATGGCACCCCTCATCCCCAATCTTGGTATGCATGGCACTCTTCATCCCCAATCCTCGTTTGCTTGGCACCACTCATCCCCAATCCTGGTATGCATGGCACCCCATCTCTCATCCTGGTATGCATGGCACCCCATTTCTCATCCTGGTTTGCATGGCACCCCTCATCCCAATCCTGATATGTATGGCACCCCTCATCCCCCAATTCTGGTATGTATGGTACCCAATCCCTCATCCTGGTATGCATGACTTCCTCATCCCCAATCCTGGTATGCATGGTACCGCTCATCCCCAATCCTGGCATGCATGGCACTCCTCATCCCTATCCTGGAATGTATGGCACCCCTCATCCTGGTATGCATGCACCCCATCCCTCATCCTTGTATGCATGGTACCCCACATCTCTATCCTGGTATGTATAGTACCCCTCATCCTGGTATGCATGACGCCCCATCCCTCATCCTGGTATGCATGGTACCCCTCATCCCTATTCTGGTATGTATGGTACCCCTCATCCTGGTATACATGGCACCCCTCATCCCAATTCTGGTATGTATGGCCTCCTCATCCCTTAATCTTGGTATGCATGGTACCCCGCATTCCTATCCTGGTATGCATGGTACCCCTCATCCCTATTTTGGTATGCATGGTACTCCTCATCCTGGTATGCATGGCACCCCATCCCTCATCATGGTATGCATGGAACCCCATCCCTCATCCTGGTATGCATGGTACCCCACATCCCTATTCTGGTATGTATGGTACCCCTCATCCTGATAGACATGGCACCCCTCATCCCAATTCTGGTATGTATGGCACCCCTCATCCTCCAATCCTGGTATGTATGGCACCCCTCATCCCCAATCCTGTTATGCATGGCACCCCTCATCCCCAATCCTGATGTGCATGGCACCCTTCACCCCCAATACTGGAATGCATGGCACCCCTCACCCCTCATCCCCCAATTCTGGTATGTATGCATGGTACCCAATCCCTCATCCTGGTATGCATGGCTTCCTCATCCCCAATCCTTGTATGCATGGCACCCCTCACCCCCAATCTTGGTATGCATGGCACCCCTCACCCCCAATCCTGGTATGCATGGCACCCCTCATCCCCAATCCAGTTATGCATGGCACCCCTCACCCCCTATCCTGGTATGCATGGCACCCCTCATCCCCAATCCTGGTATACATGGCACCCCTCATCCCAATTATGGTATGTATGGCCTCCTCATCCCTTAATCCTGGTATGCATGGTACCCCGCATTCCTATCCTGGTATGCATGGTACCCCTCATCCCTATTCTGGTACGCATGGTACCCCTCATCCTGGTATGCATGGAACCCCATCCCTCATCCTGGTATGCATGGTACCCCACATCCCTATTCTGGTATGTATGGTACCCCTCATCCTGGTAGACATGGCACCCCTCATCCCAATTCTGGTATGTATGGCACCCCTCATCCTCCAATCCTGGCATGTATGGCCTCCTCATCACTAATCCTTATATGCATGGCAACCTACCCCTCATCCTGGTATACATGGCTCCCTCATCCCCAATCCTGGTATGTATGGCACTCCTCATCCCCCAATCCTGGCTAGAGATGAGCGGTGGTCGACTCGAACTGTTCGCCAATCTCAAATTCGAGCTGTTTTGCGCGGTGTTCGAGCCGTTTGACGAACCCGAACAATTTGCAAAAAATTCGGCAGTTCGAGGTTATGTTCGATAACTGTTCATGCACCAAAAGCGTAACTGGATTTTTTCACGGTAATACTGTTAATCAATGTTAATAGTCAGTTTCAGTGTAGAGTGGGCGGGGGGAGGGGCAGGGGATGGATCTCTGCAGAAATAATGCCGATCTCCATTTTTTTTTTCTTTCCCGCATTTACAGTGGGGCGGTGCAGTCTGTCGGCCTATCAGCAGCGCACACATGCAGCGAAGTGCTTTTTTTCACACAAGCAAGGCATGTGTCATTGGCTGTGTATGTCACATGTCCTTGCCCTATAAGACTCAGCCATTTTCCACGTCGCCACCATTTTCTCACTGCTGCAGCTGCGTGCTAGACGGCACCGCTGCTGATGTGGGCGCTATACAGTATAACTGTGTGAATTGCGAGCAAATTTGCAGTTAAATAGAGAAATAGGTTTAGGGAGTAGGGACTAGTTGTAATTGCAGCCCTTTTGAGGGCTAGGTTACAGCAGTTCCTAGCACTTTTTGCAGGCAGGTCTGTGCCAGTGCTGTGCAAGTGTTTTTTACAGCATTTGGCTAAATGTAGCTAAGCCTATCCTTTTTGGCCTGTAGAAGTGTCTGTTAGTCAGTGGAGTAGCCCATCTGAACCAAGCTACACCACCTGTGTATCTAATAACATTTTTTTACTGCATCTAGCCCAGTAAATCCTTTTGGGCATAGTAGTAGTGTCTGGTAGTCAGTGGAGTAGCCCATCTGAACCAAGCTACACCACGTGTATATCTAATAACAATTTTTACTGCATCTAGCCCAGTAAATCCTTTTGGGCCTGCAGCAGTGTCTGTTAGTCAGTGGAGAAGCCCACCTGAACCAAGCTACACCACCTGTGTATCTAATAACAATTTTTTACTGCATCTAGTCCAGTAAATCCTTTTTGGCCTGTAGAAGTGTCTGTTAGTCAGTGGAGTAGCCCATCTGAACCAAGCTACATCACCTGTGTATCTAATAACAATTTTTTACTGCATCTAGCCCAGTAAATCCTTTTGGGCATAGTAGCAGTGTCTGGTAGTCAGTGGAGTAGCCCATCTGAACCAAGCTACACAACCTGTGTATCTAATAAAAAAATTTTTACTGCATCTAGCCCAGTAAATCATTTTTGGCCTGTAGAAGTGTCTGTTAGTCAGTGGAGTAGCCCATCTGAACCAAGCTACACCACCTGTGTATCTAATAACATTTTTTTACTCCATCTAGCCGAGTAAATCCTTTTTGGCCTGTAGAAGTGTCTGTTACTCAGTGGAGTAGCCCATCTGAACCAAGCTACACCACCTGTGTATCTAATAACAATTTTTTACTGCATATAGCCCAGAAAATCCTTTTGGGCATAGTAGCAGTGTCTGGTAGTCAGTGGAGTAGCCCATCTGAACCAAGCTACACCACCTGTGTATCTAATAACAATTTTTTACTGCATCTAGCCCAGTAAATCCTTTTGGGCCTGTAGCAGTGTCTGTTAGTCATTGGAGTAGCACATCTGAGCCAAGCTACACCACCTGTGTATCTAATAACAATTTTTTACTGCATCTAGCCCAGTAAATCCTTTTGGGCATAGTAGCAGTGTCTGGTAGTCAGTGGAGTAGCCCATCTGAACCAAGCTACACCACCTGTGTATCTAATAACAATTTCCTACTGCATCTAGCCAAATAAATCCTTTAGGGCATAGTAGCAGTGTCTGGTAGTCAGTGGAGTAGCCCATCTGAACCAAGCTACACCACCTGTGTATCTAATAAAAATTTTTTACTGCATCTAGCCCAGTAAATCCTTTTGGGCCTGTAGCAGTGTCTGGTAGTCAGTGGAGTAGCCCACCTGAACCAAGCTACACCACCTGTGTATCTAATAACAATTTTTTACTCCATCTAGCCGAGTAAATCCTTTTGGGCATAGTAGCAGTGTCTGGTAGTAAGTGGAGTAGCCCATCTTAACCAAGCTACACCACCTGTGTATCTAATAACAATTTTTTACTGCAACTAGCCCAGTAAATCCTTTTGAGCATAGTAGCAGTGTCTGGTAGTCAGTGGAGTAGCCCATCTTAACCAAGCTACACCACCTGTGTATCTAATAACAATTTTTTACTGCATCTAGCCCAGTAAATCCTTTTGGGCATAGTAGCAGTGTCTGGTAGTCAGTGGAGTAGCCCGTCTGAACCAAGCTACACCACCTGTGTATCTAATAACAATTTTCTACTGCATCTAGCCCAATAAATCCTTTTGGGCATAGTAGCAGTGTCTGGTAGTAAGTGGAGTAGCCCATCTGAACCAAGCTACACCACCTGTGTATCTAATAAAAATTTTTTACTGCATCTAGCCCAGTAAATCCTTTTGGGCCTCTAGCAGTGTCTGTTAGTCAGTGGAGTAGCCCATCTGAACTAAGCTACACAACCTGTGTATCTAATAAAAATTTTTTTACTGCATCTAGAACAGTAAATCCTTTTGGGCATAGTAGCAGTGTCTCGTTGTCAGCGGAGTAGCCCACCTGTGTAGCAAGCTACAACGCCTGTGTATCTAATAAAATTGTTTTACTGCATCTAACCCAGCCAATCCTTTTGGGCTAGTACCACAGTTTGGTCACTCAGCTCTGCTCGGTTTCCATCCATCGTTTTTTGTGCAAACAACTACAAAGTTGCCAATTAGTTAACCATCAAAATGAGTGGCAAAAGGCCTGCTGCTGGTGGAAAGGGGAATAGGCGTGTTGGAAAGGGAAAAAACGGTTGTGTCCGTGGGGTAGGTGGTAAAGCAACAGTAACATCTGCAGAAAAAAGACCATCTTTCAGCCAAACTAAGATGTCTACTTCTTTTCGTGGAAAATGTGTTACGATCCCTTTCTTACGGACACGCCCATCACTACAAATTCCAGATGAGGCACAAAAACAGCAGGTGCTTCAATGGATATCAAGTGCTCCTTCAAGTTGGCTCTCCTCCACCTCAACTTCAACATTACAAATACTCCAGTCCTCAGAGGTGTCACCCCAATCGCACTTGCTTCCTCACAGCTCCCAAGTCTCCTGCTGCCCGTCTGAGTATGGGGTAACAAAGATGGTTGAGTCTGCAGAGCTGTTTACTCATACTATATCCTGGGAATCAGAGGTCTGCTCCAGAGCTTCTGTGAATCCAGACGAGGAAATGATCTGCACTGATGCCCAGAATGTTTATGAGTCGGATCAAGGCCCAGATGAAGAAGGTTCTGAGCATAATTTAGACCCTTGTTCCCAAACTATAACTCCTGTTGGTGGAGACAATGAGGAAGACCATGATGAGACTCAGATACCTGATTGGAGCGAAAACTTGACTTTTCGGTCAGGGCAGGAAGAGGTTGGCTCTGAGGACGACGGGTGTGAGAACACACAGGGTGATGATGACGAGGTTGGAGATCCCACTTACTGTCAACCCACAGTCAGCCAAGAGATGAGGTCAGCAGAGGAGGTGGAGGAGGATGCTAGTGACGACGAGGTTAGGTTGCGCCTTCCTGGACAGAGACGGAGTACTGGAAGCATGTCAACAACTAAACCCTCAACCACAACTCTGCCTCTGACAACAAGTCGTGGTGGCTCTTCAGGTCGCATGGGCTCTGAGCCTTGCATAGCCTGGGCATATTTTGAGATCGATAAGGATGACCCAACTCATGTTATCTGTAACATTTGTCACCAAAACCTAAGTAGAGGCCAAAAAATCCATAGTTTGAGTACTTCATGCATGAACCGTCACATGGATATGAAGCATAAGTTGCAGTGGAAAGCTCACTGTGCTACAATGCGGCCTAGCGGGCCGGGCCAACCACTGTCTGCCCCATCTTGTGCATCCGCGGTCTCTTCATCCTCTGTGACTGGGGGGACAGCAGTCACGCATGTTTTTGGACGCAGACCTGCCACCTCTTTACGCGCAACAGCCAGTGTGATTGGCAGGTCGTCAGTTCATTTGGAAGTGGAAACACCTGCTGGTGTTGAGCGCTCTCTGACATCGAAAACACCACCTTTGGATCAAGGCAACCTAACATGTCCGCCTGCATCTTCCTCACAGACCGGCAGTTTGCCGAGGACACCCTACTCAACCCCGTCTAAGCACAACAGCCAGCCCTCGGTCCCTCAGATGTGGACAAGTAAAAGACCATTTCCTCCTAGCCATGAGAAAGCTAAGAGGTTGAATTTCACCATCTGCAAGCTGTTGGCTACAGAAATGCTGCCTTTCCACCTGGTAGACACAGAGGATTTTCGAGACCTTATGTCCGTCGCAGTGCCCCAGTACCAGATGCCAAGTCGCCATTACTTCTTAAAGAAAGGTGTGCCTGCGCTACACCAGCATGTCGCACACAACATCACCGCTTCCTTGAGAAACTCTGTGTGTGACAGGGTGCATTTCACCACAGACACTTGGATGAGTAGGCATGGACAAGGGCGTTAGATGTCGCTGACTGGGCACTGGGTAACTATGGTGACAGCAGGTCAAGGGGCTGCTGTCCAAGTCTTGCCATCCCCACGAGTTGTGCGTCA
The DNA here is from genome assembly GCF_046119375.1 of Phyllobates terribilis. Classification (NCBI taxonomy): domain Eukaryota; kingdom Metazoa; phylum Chordata; class Amphibia; order Anura; family Dendrobatidae; genus Phyllobates; species Phyllobates terribilis. The sequence goes on from NW_027362761.1 coordinate 293,377,543, forward strand.
ATCCTCTTTATCTAGAAGTTCCTCCACTGCTTCTGCTTCCTCAACCTCCTCTCAGTCCTCCACCTGCACCCAAAACCTGTCTGGTAATGCCTCCTGTGTTCTAACTGCGCAGAAGGAATCCTGCACACCTCCTTACTATGCTGGCAGCAAGGCTCAACGACTTCAGGCAATGTTTACTTTGAAATGTCAGAGAAATGTGAGTCACACAGCTGAGGAGTTGTGGTCAGCTCTGGAGACCGAGTTTCATGAATGGTTGTCTCCACTGAACCTGCAGCTAGGGAAGGCTGTGTGCGATAATGCTGCAAACCTTGGTGCGGCCCTTCGCCGGGGCAATGTCACACACGTGCCTTGTATGGCACACGTGTTGAACCTGGTTGTCCAGCAATTTTTAGCCCACTATCCCGGACTAGATGGCCTTCTGCAGAGGGCGTGGTCGCTGTGTGCTCACTTCCGCCGTTCGCATCCCGAAGCTCAACAACTTACATCTCTACATAAGTCAATGGGCCTGCCAGTTCACCGGCTGAAATGCGATGTGCCGACACGGTGGAATTCAACTCTGCACATATTGCAGCGACTGTGGCAGCACCGACGAGCCCTGGTGCAATACGTTCTGATGTATAGCCTGGGCCAACGAGATCCAGAGGTGGGGCAAATCACACTGCAGGAGTGGTCTCAGATCAGGGACCTATGCACCCTTCTGCACAGATTTGAAATGGCGACGAAGATGTTTAGTGCTGACAATGCCATTATCAGCATGACTTTTCCGGTGATTTACATGCTGGAGCACACTTTAAACAGAATTTGGAGTCAGGTGGTGGGACAAGAGGAGGGGGAGGAAGTACAGGAGGAGTCGTATGCGCAAGGGATAACATCTCCAAGGTCCAGACGGTCAGCAGCACCAAGGCGGCAGGCATGGGAGGGTGGGGGAGACTGATTAACGAGGGCGCATGGTAGCAGCCAAACTGTTGGGGAAGGTGCAGGAGCCGAGGAAGAAGTGGAGGACGAACTGGCGATGGGCATGGAAGACTCATCAGATGAGGGAGACCTTGATCACATTTCTGTTGGGTTGGGGGGAGAGGGCAGGGGAAGGAAGCATGATTCTTACCTCGCCACCAACACAACAAGGACTTGGTCCTCCTGGATGCGCAAGACACATGAGTGCCTTCTTGCTGCACTACCTGCAACTTGACCATCAGATTGTCAGAATTCAAAGTTACCCCGACTACTGGGTTGCCACACTCTTAGATCCCCGGTAAAAAGTAAATTTGCCGAAATAATTCCTGCCATAGAAAGGGATTCACGCATGCAGGAGTATCAGCAGAGGCTGTTACAAAATCTTACATGTGCTTTTCCACAAAACACCAGTGGTGCATGTAGTGAATCTCACAGTTCTAACTTGCCAACAGTGGGACTGTCGAGTCTTCATCACTCATTCCGTAACAATAACTCCATAAAGGCTGGTAACAGCAATTTTGTGGAATCATTTCACCAATTTTTTAGACCATCCTTTGCAAGGCCACAGGCGACAAGAAGTCTGACACATAGTCAACGCCTAGAGACGATGGTACAGGAGTATCTCCAAGTGAACATCGAAGCCATGACTGTGTCACTGGACCCTTGCTCATTTTGGGCTTCCAATCTGGAAAAATGGCCTGAGCTCGCCACTCTCGCCTTGTCGTGCCCCGCAGCCAGCGTTCTCTCTGAACGTGTGTTCAGCGCTGCTGGTGATGTGCTGACAGATAAGCGCACACGGCTGTCCACTGACAATGTAGACAGACTCACGTTCATAAAGATGAACAATTCATGGATCCGCAAGGTCTTTTCTACCCCTGCGTCATCCTGGGGAGACTAAAAGCTTGAGGATTTTGGAAAATCACCTCACCAACCATTTTAAGCAACTCTGGGGTAATTGATGCCACTTAAGTGGTGTCTGTGCCAAAATTTTTTGAAAAAATGGAGACTCTTTTTTGAGTCCCCTTGCTGTGTTTTATATGATGTTGGCATCGTCAATTCCAGGTGGGTCAGGTCGCTCCCCCCCCCCTTTTGACCGTAAGAAACTACATACACTATGACTTGGGGTAACACAGATGGTTGAGTCTGAAGAGCTGTTTACTCATACTATAGCCTGGGAATCAGAGGTCTGCTCCAAAACTTCAGTGTCTGCTAGTCAGCGTAGTAGCCCAGCTGTGAAGCAAGCTACACAGTCTGTGTATCTAATAACAATTTTTTACTGCATCTAACCCAGCCAATCATTTTGGGCTAGTAGCAGTATCTGGTAGTCAGCGGAGTAACCCATCTGAAGCAAGCTACATCGCCTTTGTATCTAATAACAATTGTTAACTGCATCTAGCCCAGGCAATACTTTGGGCCTAGTAGCAGTGTCTGCTAGTCAGTGGAGTAGCCCAGCTGTTTTGCAAGCTACACCGCCTGTAGATCTAATTACAAATTTTTAACTGCATCCAGCCCAGGCAATACTTTGGGCCTAGTAGCAGTGTCTGCTAGTCAGTGGAGTAGCCCAGCTGTTAAGCAAGCTACACCACCTGTGGTTTGGACGCTTAATTTTTTCAAAGAAAACGCTTCGGGCCCCAGGGACACTCAGTGAAGAGCATCGGGGAGGCGCCCCAAGGCAAGGGGGCTGGGACTGGTGGTAGCACGCCTTGCGGCGGACCACCAAGCTCGATCCTTATAAAAGCTTTTTAACTGTAGCAGCTTTAGTGGACGCTACTGGAGCAGGAATTACCGCGGCTGCTGGCACCAGACTTGCCCTCCAATAGATCCTTGGAAAAGGATTTAAAGTGTACTCATTCAAATTACAGAGCTTAGACCTGCCTCCACCGCGGGGGGTCTCGACCCACCAGCAGACAGGCGCCAGTATTGGGAGAGGGGGGCTGGCTGTCAGGGTCCACCGCGGCTCTGGCACAAACCCGGCGACACGGAGGTAGCACGGGCAGGAACGGCCTGGCCGTGTCGGATTCGCACTCCAGCGTAGTCCCTCTGCCCGCTCGCGCCCGTAACCTCAAAGGAATGCGCAAGCGGCTTTTCTTCCCAGGGCTGTTCCCCGCCCAGCAGGAATGTGGGGGATCTCAGGTCGGCCTTCCACCGTACTCCCTTACCTCCCTTGTCCTCTTTCCTTCTTCCGTTCTCCATCTAACCCCTCGACTCTGTGGTGTCCGCTCTCCCTCCAGCTCTCTCCTTCTCACAGGTGGACTACCGCATGTATTCACACTGTGGCGAATCTTTTGGGCCCAGGCATAAGAAGTCGTCGAGGTAATGGATTTTATGTGCCCCCTTAGAAACGTCCATGACGACCCATTTGAGGAAGCAACTAAACTCCTCAAATAGTGAGCAGGATCTGGAGCACCCCATGGGCAAATAGCGATCTATATAGAATGCTCCTTCCCAGAAGCAGTCCAATAGGCGGACACTATTCGGAGGCACAGGTAGTGAGTAACCGGAACGCCCTCTCAATGTCTGTTTTGGCCATTACGGTGCCCCTTCCCAACTTCTTGACCCGCCTGATTGCCTTGTCAACGGATGTACAGTATATACTACTGTACTTGGTTCCACGTCGATGTCGTCGTTTACTGACCTGCCCCTTGGATATGACAAATGGTGGATTAGTCCGAATGTATTGGGTTCCGTTTTTGGCACAACTCCCAACGGGATACCACTATGTCTTGTAAGGAAAGTGTTCTGAATGGAACCGCCATTCTACCTAAAGATATTTATTTTTTTAATTTTCTTTTCACGACGTCTGGGTGTTGGTAGGCTGATTTTAGATTTTTACTCCAGCCTTTCTTGATTTTAGAAGGGCATCACATGCCTATATCTGTGTCTCCTCCTCCTTTTACTCCTCCACCTCTTTTCTTTTCGCATGACTATATGTACTTGTCACTTTTCCATGTGTTAGTTGTGTGTTCTGAGCAGTTTGTCAGCTTTTGGACACCTTTGAAGGTGTTTTCTATGTGTTTTCTATGTGTTTTTGTTTGCCTGCCATTGGTTTTAACGGTGTTCGACGAATCGTTCGACGAACATACCGGTGTTCGACGAACCGAACCAAACCCGAACACTATGGGGGTGGCTCAACACTAATCCTGGTATAATAATAATAATCTTTATTTTTATATAGCGCTAACATATTCCGCAGCGCTTTACATACATTATCGTCGCTGTCCCCATCGGGGCTCACAATCTAGATTCCCTATTAGTATGTCTTTGGAGTGTGGGAGGAAACCGGAGAACCCAGAGGAAACCCATGCAAACACGGGGAGAACATACAAACTCCTTGCAGATGTTGTCCTTGGTGGGATTTGAACCCAGGACTAGTGTTGAGCCACCCCCGTAGTGTTCGGGTTCGGTTCGGTTCGTCGAACACCGGGATGTTCGAGGAACTGTTCGTCGAACTGTTCGTTGAACACCTTAGAACACCGTCGAACACCGTTAAAACCAATGGCAGGCAAACAAAAACACATAGAAACACATAGAAAACACCTTCAAAGGTGTCCAAAAGCAGACAAACTGCTCAGAAGACGCTTTCTTTAAAAAAGCCGGCCGGCAATTCAGCAGCGGCATACACCGGTAGCCGACAATTTAGACAAGAAGGAATAGAGCCTCACACATAGATTAGATAGATAGAAACATGTCAGTCACACATATATGAAGTACAGTGACAGTGTTGCTTACTGTACTTGTCATTTAGTGTAAAGGATTTATTAAAAAATATAATAGTGTTTTCATGCACCGTCTCTTTAAAAAAGCCGGCCGGCAATTCAGCCTCGGTACCCGACAATTTATAACAGACAGAATAGAGCTTCACACATAGATTAGATAGATAGAAACATGTCAGTCACATATATATGAAGTACAGTGACAATGTTGCTTACTGTACTTGTCATTTAGTGTAAAGGATTTATTAAAAAAAATAATAGTGTTTTCATGCACCGTCTCTTTAAAAAAGCCGGCCGGCAATTCAGCATCTGTACCCGACAATTTATAACAGACAGAATAGAGCTTCACACATAGATTAGATAGATAGAAACATGTCAGTCACATATATATGAAGTACAGTGATAGTGTTGGTTACTGTACTTGTCATTTATTATTAAAATAAAGGATTTATTATTAAAAAAAATTGGCGTGGGGTTCCCCTTAATTTTAGTCTCTAGCGGAGGTTAAGCAGACAGCTGGGGCAGATGTTTGAAGCCTGGGAAGGGGGTAATACCCACGGAGCTTCCCAGGCTACTATTATCAGCCCCCAGCGGAATACCTAGCCTTTACTAGCTATTAAAATGGGGGACCCCCCAAAAAAATGACGTGGGGTCCCCCCTAATTTAATAGCTAGCAAAGGCTAGGCAGACAGCTGGGGGCTGATATTAATAGCCCAGGAAGGGAGCCATGAATATTGGCCCCCTCCCAGGCTAGAAACACCAGCCGTCAGCCGCCCCAGAAATGGCGCATTCATAGGATGCGCCAATTCTGGCACTTAGCCTCGCTCTTCCACGCTGCCCTGTAGCGGTGGCAGGGGGTAATAGGGCTGGGGTTGATGTCAGCTTATAATGCCAGCTGACATCAAGCCCAGGTTAGTAATGGAGAGGCGTCTATAAGACACCCCCATTACTAACCCCATAGTCAAAGTTAAAAGAAAACACAAACACCCAGAATAAAGTCCTTTAATTGAAATAAAGACACAATCCTTTATTGTTCTAAATTAAACCATACTTACCATCACGCCCATTCCAGCTGAAGCCAACGATCTCCTGCAATAAAAGAAAAATAATAAAGCAACATCATCCTTACCTTTCCATGGTTCCCACGACAGCTTCAGCTCTGCTACATCGAGATGACAGGCTGGACCGCAGCAGAACGCTGCCATCCAGCCTGTCATCCCGCAGACACTGAGAAGTGCAGGCATGCTTGCGCTCTGCAGTGTCTGGCTGTGACGGCATAAAGATGAGACGAGTTCATGTCCAATGAACTCGGCGCACCTCATGCACGTCACTGACAGCGTGGGAAAATTCTCACGATGAAGCGCTGAGTGCAGGAGAATTATCCCATGCTGTCAGTGACGTGCATAAGGTGAGCTCATGTCCAATGAACTCAGCTCACCTCCTGCACGTCACTGACAGCGTGGGAGAATTCTCCTGCACTCAGCGCTTCAGCGTGAGAATTCTCCCACGCTGAAGCGCTGAGTGCAGGAGAATTTTCCCACGCTGTCAGTGACGTGCATAAGGTGAGCTCATGTCCAATGAACTCAGCTCACCTCCTGCACGTCACTGACAGCGTGGGAGAATTCTCCTGCACTCAGCGCTTCAGTGTGAGAATTCTCCCACGCTGAGCGCTGAGTGCAGGAGAATTTTCCCACGCTGTCAGTGACATGCATGAGGTGAGCCGAGTTCATTGGACATTAACTCGGCTCATCTGGATGCCCTCACAGAGAGACACTGTGGAGCGCAAGCAAGCCTGCGCTTCTCAGTGTCTGCGGGATGACAGGCTGGATGGCAGCGTTCTGCTGCGGTCCAGCCTGTCATCTCGATGTAGCAGAGCTGAAGCTGTCATGGGAACCATGGAAAGGTAAGGATGATGTTGCTTTATTATTTTTCTTTTATTTCAGGAGATCGTTGGCTTCAGCTGGAATGGGCGTGACGGTAAGTATGGTTTAATTTAGAACAATAAAGAATTGTGTGTTTATTTCAATTAAAGGACTTTTTTCTGGGTGTTGTGTTTTTTTTAAATACTTTACTAGAAATTCATGGTGGTCATGTCTAATATTGGCGTGACCCCATGAATTTTGGGCTTAGGGCCAGCTGATAATGCCAAGCTGGCCCTAACCCCTTTATTACCCAGTGAGCCACCGCATCAGGGCCCTGGATGAGTTGGGTACAGCGCCAGAAGATGGCGCTTCTATGAACGCGCCATTTTCCGGGGTGGCTGCGGACTGCAATTTGCAGCGGGGGTGGCCCAGAAAGCTTGGGCCTCCCTGCGCTGCGGATTCCAGCCCCCAGCTGCATAGTTGTACCTGGCTGGACACAAAAACAGGGCGAAGCCCCACGTCAATTTTCTTTAAATTATTTCATGAAATAATTAAGAAAAAAAGGGCTTCCCTATATTGTTGTGTCCGGCCAGGTACAAATAGGCAGCTGGTGGTTGGGGGCAGCCCGTTCCTGCCTGCTGCACCTGACTGGACACAAATATAGTGCGAAGCCCCACATCAATTTTTTTTTTATTATTTCATGAATTTCCTGAAATAATTAAAAAAAATTGAAGTGGGGCTTCGCACTATATTTGTGTCCAGCCAGGTACAGCAGGCAGGAACGGGCTGCCCCCAACCACCAGCTGACTATTTGTACCTGGCCGGACACAACAATATAGGGAAGGCCTTTTTTTCTTAATTATTTCATGAATTTCATGAAATAATTAAAAAAAAAATACGTGGGGCTTCGCCCTATTTTTGTGTCCAGCCAGGTACAACTAGGCAGCTGGGGGCTGGAATCTGCAGCGCAGGGAGGCCCAAGCTTTCTGGGCCCCCCACGCTGCAAATTGCAGTCCGCAGCCACCCCGGAAAATGGCGCGTTCATAGAAGCGCCATCTTCTGGAGCTGTACCCAACTCATCCAGGGCCCTGGTGCGGTGGCTCACTGGGTAATAAAGGGGTTAGGGCCAGCTTGGTATTATCAGCTGGCCCCAAGCCCAAAATTCATGGGGTCACGCCAGTATTAGACATGACCGCCATGAATTTCTAGTAAAGTATTTAAAAAAAACACAACACCCAGAATAAAGTCCTTTAATTGAAATAAACACACAATTCTTTATTGTTCTAAATTAAACTATACTTACCATCACGCCCATTCCAGCTGAAGCCAACGATCTCCTGCAATAAAAGAAAAATAATAAACCAACCTCATCCTTACCTTTCCATGGTTCCCACGACAGCTTCAGCTCTGCTACATCGAGATGACAGGCTGGACCGCAGCAGAACGCCGCCATCCAGCCTGTCATCCCGCAGACACTGAGAAGAGCAGGCTTGCTTGCGCTCCACATTGTCTCTCTGTGACGGCATAAAGATGAGCCGAGGTCATGTCCAATGAACTCGGCTCACCTCATGCACGTCACTGACAGCGTGGGAAAATTCTCACGCTGAAGTGCTGAGTGCAGGAGAATTCTCCCACGCTGTCAGTGACGTGCATGAGGTGAGCTGAGTTTATTGGACATGACCTCGGCTCATCTTTATGCCGTCACAGAGAGACAATGTGGAGCGCAAGCAAGCCTGCTCTTCTCAGTGTCTGCGGGATGACAGGCTGGATGGCGACGTTCTGCTGCGGTCCAGCCTGTCATCTCGATGTAGCAGAGCTGAAGCTGTCGTGGGAACCATGGAAAGGTAAGGATGAGGTTGCTTTATTATTTTATTTTTATTACAGGAGATCGTTGGCTTCAGCTGGAATGGGCGTGATGGTAAGTATGGTTTAATTTAGAACAATAAAGAATTGTGTCTTTATTTCAATTAAAGGACTTTAATCTGGGTGTTTGTGTTTTTTTTAACTTTGACTATGGGGTTAGTAATGGGGGTGTCTTATAGACGCCTCTCCATTACTAACCTGGGCTTGATGTCAGCTGGCATTATAAGCTGACATCAACCCCAGCCCTATTACCCCCTGCCACCGCACCAGGGCAGCGTGGAAGAGCGAGGCTAAGTGCCAGAATTGGCGCATCCTATGAATGCGCCATTTCTGGGGCGGCTGACGGCTGGTGTTTCTAGCCTGGGAGGGGGCCAATATTCATGGCTCCCTTCCTGGGCTATTAATATCAGCCCCCAGCTGTCTGCCTAGCCTTTGCTAGCTATTAAATTAGGGGGGACCCCACGTCATTTTTTTGGGGGGTCCCCCACTTTAATAGCTAGTAAAGGCTATGTATTCAGCTGGGGGCTGATATTAGTAGCCTGGGAAGCTCCGTGGGTATTACCCCCTTCCCAGGCTTCAAACATCTGCCCCAGCTGTCTGCTTAACCTCCGCTAGAGCCTAAAATTAAGGGGAACCCCACGCCAATTTTTTTAATAATAAATCCTTTATTTTAATACTAAATGACAAGTACAGTAACCAACACTATCACTGTACTTCATATATATGTGACTGACATGTTTCTATCTATCTAATCTATGTGTGAAGCTCTATTCTGTCTGTTATAAATTGTCGGGTACAGATGCTGAATTGCCGGCCGGCTTTCTTAAAGAGACGGTGCATGAAAACACTATTATTTTTTTTAATAAATCCTTTACACTAAATGACAAGTACAGTAAGCAACACTGTCACTGTACTTCATATATATGTGACTGACATGTTTCTATCTATCTAGTCTATGTGTGATTCCCTATTCCTTCTATTCTAAATTGTTGGGTACAGATGCTGAATTGCCGGCAGGCTTTTTTAAAGAGACGGTGCATGAAAACACTATTATTTTTTTTGATAAATCCTTTACACTTAATGACAAGTACAGTAATCAACACTGTCACTGTACTTCATATATATGTGACTGACATGTTTCTATCTATCTAATCTATGTGTGATTCTCTATTCCTTCTATTCTAAATTGTCGGGTACCGCTGCTGAATTGCCGGCCGGCTTTTTTAAAGAGACGGTGCATGAAAACACTATTATTTTTTTTGATAAATCCTTTACGCTAAATGACAAGTACAGTAAGCAGCACTTTCACTGTACTTCGTATATATGTGGCTGACATGTTTATATCTATCTAATCTATGTGTGAAGCTCTATTCTTTCGGTTCTAAATTGTCGGGTACCTGTGTATGCCGCTGCTGAATTGCCGGCTTTTCGTGTTTCACTGTGAGCACAGTTCCCATCGATTTGGGCAATCACTGTAATGCCACAACCACCATGGCTGTGGCATTACAGTGAGTGGCAGACAATCCCTGCATGATTGGTGCTCTAAATAGCACCAGACATGCAGGACACGCTTTTGGTGCATGAAGAGTTATCGAACATGACCTCGAACAGCCGAATTTTTTGCAAATCGTTCGGGTTCGTCGAACAACTCGAACACCGCCCAAAACAGCTCGAATTTGAGATTGGCGAACAGTTCTAGTCGAACACCGCTCATCTCTACCCAGGACCCCAGTGCTAACCACTGCGCCACCATGCCGCCCATGCATGGCACCACATATTCCTATTCTGATTTGCATGGTATCCCTCATTCCTATTCTGGTATGCATGGTACCACTCATCCTGGTATGTATGGCACCCCATCCATCATCCGGGCATGCATGTTACCCCGCATTCCTATCCTGGTATGCATGGTACTCCTCTTCCCCAATGCTGGTATGCATGGCACCCCTCACCCCCAATGCTGGTATGCATGGCAACCCTCATCCCCAATCCTGGTATGCATAGCCCCCCTCACCTCCCATTCCTGGAATGCGTGGTACCCCTCATCCCCAATCCTGGTATGCATGGTGCCATGCATACCAGGATTGGGGATGAGGGGTGCCACTGCAAATGTGTCTTCAGTAAAATAGCACCAGACAGCGCGGTATGGGCATGCGTGTACTCCAGCACCACACTCCTCCCCGGCTTCCGGCAGAACAGGACACCGCAGCGCTGGAGCACAGGGAAGAAAGGTGAGTATAAGTGTTTGGTTTTTTTTGTATGTGTGCAGCGTGAAAGGGATGAGGGGGCCACACATACCAGTATTAGGGTATGATGGGGCCACACATACCAGGATTGGGGGGTGAGGGGCCACACATACCAGGATTGGGGGATGAGGGGGCCACACATACCAGGATTGGGGGATGAGGGGGCCACACATACCTGGATTGGGGGATGAGGGGGTGACACATACCAGGATTGGGGGATGAGGGGGCCACAAATGTGTCTTCAGTAAAATGGTGCCGGATAACGCTTTTCGCATGCGCCGACTCCTACGCATTCACTCCTGCCCCGGTCTCCAGCGAGAAGAGAGACGCTGCCGCAACGCTCCTCCCGGTCAGGTAAGTATGTAAGTATGGCGCCGGAGATCGTGGTATGCGCACAGTGTCTACGCATACTGCGATCTCCGGCGCCATACACTCCTCTTACCTGTAACGGCTCCATGCGTTCTTCTGTCTGGAGCCACACTGCGTGTCACGCTTGCGCAGTCTATAGAGGCTTCAGACAGAGGGACGCTTGCAGCGTTATATTATAGATTATTACATATAATCTGACATGTTTATCCTGTTATACTGTATTGTTATTATCACAATGAAATTTAGTATAAATTGTATACTTATATATCATGTGCCATATTGTTAGTTAGGTTGGACAATATCTCTAACACAACTTATTCGTCAGTATTTTAAGGCATGGGGCTTTTTTAAGTATTTTTATGCATTTTTTTGGCTTGTTTTGTATAAATAAAATTTCTGTTATTTAAAAGTGATCCCTGTTTTTGCATATCTTTTCTTTTTTCTTCGTATATTACATTATATGCATTGGGTTGATCTGTGGGCTGTGCCTGCTTTACTTAGATACACATAATCAAGAAGTTTACAACCCATAGCACTGTAGCTAATCTCCTTGGACATAGACGACAGAGAAAAATTGATGAAAAGCTGCAATGCAGGTTAGTCTGGATGGTGGTTAAGCAGCCTCAATCATGTTCCAAAGAAATAAAAGCTGTCCTACAGGCTCAGTGTGCATAAGTGTCAATGCAAACTATTCGTCGACATTTGAATGAAAAGGAGTCCCAGGAAAACCCCACTGCTAACACAGAGACATAAAAAAGCTGTATTATAGTTTTCCAAAACATACATGAGTAAGCTAATATCCTGATGAGACCAAGATAGAGCTTTTTGGTAAAGCACATCATTCTACGGTACTGTTTGCCGTAAACGGATGAGGTCTACAAAGAAAAGTACACAGTACCTACATTCAAATATGGTGGAGGTTCAAACATGTTTGGGGGTTATTTTGCTGCATCTGGCACTTGGTGCTTCGTCTGTGTGCAAGACATCATGAAATCTGTACATTATCTATGGATTTTGGGTCGCAATGTAGTGCCCAGTGTCAGAAAGCTAGGTTTGCATCCTAGGTCATGGGTCATACTTCAAGAAGCCACCAGAAATGGATGGAAACAAAGCGCTGGAGAGTTCTGAAATGGCTAGTAACTAGTGTTGAGCAAGTATGTTCTATTAACCCTTTCGGCGAGAATGCTCCAGCCGAGCTTCGAGTATTTATAGCTGCTCGGTGATATGGTTGAATCGCTCCCGTGTGCATGATTTGCAACTGTTTAACAGTTTTATCACATGTGAGGAATGTGTAAGAAATAGACATTCCTCACATGTAATAAAACTGTCAAACAGTTGCAAATCATGCACACGGGAGCGATTCAACCATATCACCGAGCAGCTATAAATACTCGGAGCTCGGCCCGAGCATACTCGGACAGAACATACTCGCTCAACCCTACTAGTAACGAGTTCAAATCTAAATCCCATTGAACACCTGTGGAGATATCTTAAAATTGCTGTTGGGAGAAGGCACCCTTCAAATATGAGAGACCTGATGCAATTTTCAAAGGAAGAGTGGTTCAAAATTCCAGTTGAGAGGTGTAAGAAGCTTGTTGATGGTTATAGGAAGCGGTTGATTGCAATTATTTATTCCAAAGGGTGTGCAACCAAATATTAAGTTGACGGTACCAACAATTTTGTCTGGCCCATTTTGGGGGTTTTGTGTGAAATTATGACCAATTTGCCTTTTTTTCTCATTTTTTTGTTGTTCCAATACAAACAAAGGAAATAAACATGTGTATAACAAAACACGTGTAATTGCAATAATTTTCTGGGAGAAATACTTAATTTTCTGGAACAATTTCAAGGGTGCCAACACTTTCGGCAATGACTGTATATTCATGTTAAAGTCATAAAACATAATCAGTGACTGATCTTGCAGCAGATTGTAAAACAGTATGCTTCATAAAGCTTATTTCACAGTATAAGCAAATTTCCACTATCTTAGCTATGTTACACTTGCACGTGTCCAATTTTTTATTTGGATAGAGCCTGTCAGAGGAAAAAAATTGCAGCACGCCCGAGTTTCATTCGATATTCAGACCACACTCCGTCTTGCAAGTCAATGAGTCAGTGAAAACATTAGATTGCACTCGGATGACATGTGAATGCAGTCAGATGTCCACAGACTGACATAATGGAGAAGATGGAATAATTTCTTTCTCCTTCTTCTCCTCCTCATCCAAGAGAATTGGTTCACACTATAATCATGTTCAGATAGGAGTTTGATCAGTGTGTGATTTGCTTAATCAACCTGATTCTCTCAGATGAGTGAATATATTCTTGTGTGAACCTAGTTTTAATGTTGGAAAACAAAATCTGAATATTTTATCATGTGGAAATTTCCACAAAAGTGCCTAATTAGTAACTATCCCAAAGGACTCCTAGGCAGAAAAGTGTGGAGTTTATGTAAATTCCACCCTAAGTGGCTATACTGGTGTGGACATTGGGGATTACCAGGAGGGAGTTTGTTCTTCCAAGAGGAGCAAGGTTGAGGTGGATCTTAAATGTCCCCAAAAGAATTGGTTACCATGCAGATCTCTTGATTATGTTGCATATAACAGATATTTAATATATGATATGTGAATAATATTTTAACTTAATCACCAGTGTGGTGACATTGGCTGCTGTTTAGAGATTGGCCCATGATAAAGTTTATCCATGTGATACATTTGATTGCTGGGGGTCTTATGCGACTACTGCTATGAGCACTATCTGCATGTGATGTATAAATACTATTTTAACTTACAACTTATATACCTGAGATCACGTGCATTGAGTGGTCTCTCCTTCTTCATTAAACCACCGTGATCAAGATCCTTGTGGAATGAAACGGGTTCTTTGTTTCAAGAATTTTGTCCATTTACCGTTGTTTCTACTATGCTCTCTCTGAAAAATATGCTGTACTACAGAATCTGTTGCATTTTACTTGGATTACTTGTTTGCATTTCCCCCTTTCTCTCTTTTTATATGCACTGTTCAACTCATGGTGCCACAATTATCAGTATTAATATTTTAACTTAACCAAAAGTGTGGTGACATTGGCTGCTATTTAAGTATGGCACATAAAAAAAACTTTATCCCCTATCCACATAATATGTGACAAATGTTTGACAGCTTGGGGTTTCACGCTGGGACACATGTGAGCACTTCAACAGTAAACTCAAGCCCTCATTTTGGAGTAGTTTAACTGCCCATTGATTCACCATTCAAAGTCTATGGGACTGGCGGAAAGACCAGACTGAGCACAATGGGGAGGGGAAGGTTCCCTCCTGACAGTTAGGATAGTCTCAAGCTCTTTTTCTTAAATATGCAGCCTTGTGACCAATACAGCTGCAGTTTGAATTATAATTCATATTTATCTATCTCAGTCCCATAAATATGAAAAGGAATTTAGAACTATCCATTCTAGTGTGACGCCTCTTACTCGAAAAAGCCCTTTTCTTTACCCTGGGAGATGGGGGACTCGGAGTCGGGTCCTGTGATGGAGAGATGGGGTGCAGCCGTGGCCCGGACCCGACCCGTGCTCAGGGCCGTCACATTAAAAAGGATGGTGTGGGCTTATCCGGGTTGAGTGGCTGATTTACGACTACGCCACCTGTGGCACCTGGTGAAGGTCACCAGCGCCGCTGCAGTCCGCTGAGGCATGGTGTTATGGCGGCCAAAGTTATTACTACTCCCCACAGGCAGAGCAGGGCCTCAGGGCAGAGGGACAGGAGGATGGGGGTAGTAATAGAGGAAAACGGGTGCCGCGTCACGCGGTGTAGCGCAGAATAGACAGTCCGGAGGCCATAGGGGTGAACTTCCAAGGCTTTACTCACTTTAGAGATGGCAGAAGGAAGGCGACTCCCTGCTCCCCCTGGAGTCCTGCAGTCACCAGGGACGGGGGTCCGACAACCTCCGAGTAAGTCCAGCATTCAGTCGGGACCCTACACCAGAGTGTTCCTGAACTACAGACCGAATCCTTTCCTGTCCATGTGTGTGCAAATAGGCCGGGTCTCCCTCTGAGCTCCTCTCAGAACAAGGGCACCGGTGGCAGCTCCGCTCCGTCCAATACCCGGTGGGATCCTCAGGGCCTACCGGCTTTCCCGACCAGGACATAGAGTAGCAAGGTCGGGTGTCGGGGGCCGGTACCCCTCTTGCAGCCAGACTCCCTCTGAATATATCAGCATGGCGAGGACAGGTGGCGTACACCACTCCGTCTGCATCCTGCCTGGGATCCATTTGCTATGGAGCCACACTCTTAAGCTCCGGGCCTTCTTGGTCCTGGTCCTTGGCCGGGTTGAGACATTTCCCGTCTGAAACCTGCCCCTCGTCCCAAGGCCGGGGTACGAGGGCTGTGTCTCCCTCCCCTGCAGGCCCACACAGGATCCACGCTCAGGGTGGGAGATCACAGTGACACACAGTATTTGACAGCACAAAAGACCTGACTTCTCAAGGACCAAGATGGCTTTTTATTAAATATGAAATTTAAAGTGTAAATAACTTGTAAGTCCTCCACCCTCACCCACTAACTGGTTCCCCTAACTCTTGGTTCCCCAGTCTTCCTGTAACCAGGGGAGCAGCACCTAGTGCATAATAGCCCCCTCTGGTGGAGAAATGTGGTGTTGGATGCAAAGGTTGGGTCACGACTATCACACTGTTCTTACCTCAGAGGAGGAACACTACACTCCATTAGAGAAGTGCAGCATCCCTGTGGCGGTCGAACCCTCAGGGGTGCCACACTAGTGATTGGGATGTCCCAGCTGTGGTACCCCCAACAATCATAAATGTATTACATGTCTAGTGAATAAGGGATAAATATTTTTTTTATGTTACCCCTCTATAAATCACTTCTTGTAAGGCCGAATCTAGAATATGGGATCCAGTTTTGGGCTCACCACATTAAAAAGGGTATTCAGAAGTAGAGATGAGCGTTGTTCTACTCGAACTGTTCGCCAATCTCAAATTCGAGCTGTTTTGGGCGGTGTTCGAGCCGTTCGGCGAACACGAACAATTTGAGAAAAATTCGGCTGTTCGAGGTTATGTTCGATAACTGTTCGTGCACCAAAATCATAACTGGATTTTTTCTCAGTAATGATGAAAATTAATGTTAATACGCAGTTTGAGTGTACAGCGGGGTGGGGGGAGGGGCAGGGGATGGATCTCTGCAGGAACAATGAAGATCTCCATTATTTTTTCTCTTTCCCGCATTTACAGTGGGGAGGTGAAATCTGTCAGCCTATCAGCGGCGCACACACGGAGCGAAGTGCTTTTTTTCACACAAGCAAGGGCATGTGTCATTGGCAGTGTATGTCACATGTCCTTGCCCTATAAGACCAAGCCATTTTCCCCGTCGCCACCATTTTCTCACTGCTGCAGCTGCGTGTTAGACGGCACCGCTGTTGCTGTGTGCGTTATACCTTGTTAATTTCAAGCCAATTTTCGCACAAATATACAGATAGCTTGGGAGTAGGGAATAGTTGTGATTGCAGTCCTTTTAAGGACTAGGTTACAGCATTTCCTACGACTTTTATCAGGGAGGTCTGTGCTCTTAAATAGATAGGTTGTGGGAGTAAAGACTAATTGTAATTGGAGTCCTTTTCAGGACTAGGTTACATGAGTTCCTATCAGTTTTTGCCAGGCAGGTCTGTGCCAGTGCTGTGCAAGTTTTTTTCACAGCATTTGGCTGAATCTAGCAAAGCTAATCCTTTTTGGCCTATTGCAGAGTGTGTTAGTCAGTGGAGTAGCCTATCTGTGTTGCAAGATATACCACCTGTGTATAGAATACCAATTTTTTTACTGCACCTAGTGAAGTAAAATCTTTTGGGCATAGCATCATTCTATTAGTCCATCTATACTGACCTCCATCAGGTTGCAAATTAAAACTAATTTTTATCTGCATCTACAGTACCTCTGAAAAAATATTTGGGCTTCTAGCAGTGTGTGGGACTTGTTCTATTAGTCCATCTATACTGACCTCCATCAGGTTGCAAACTGAATATATTTTTTTCTGCATCTAACTCTGAAAAAATATTGGGCTTCTAGCTGTGTGTGGGTCTTGTTCTATTAATCCATCTATACTGACCTCCATCAGGTTGCAAACTGAATATAATTTTTTTCTGCATCTAGCTCTGAAAAAATATTTGGCCTTCTAGTAGTGTGTCGGACTTTCTCTATTAGTCCATCTATACTGACCTCCATCAGGTTGCAAATTAAAATTAATTTTTATCTGCATCTACAGTACCTCTGAAAAAATATTTGGGCTTCTAGCTGTGTGTGGGACTTGTTGTATTAGTCCATCTATACTGACCTCCATCAGGTTGCAAACTGAATATATTTTTTTCTGCATCTACCTCTGAAAAAATATTTGGCCTTCTAGTAGTGTGTCGGACTTTCTCTATTAGTCCATCTATACTGACCTCCATCAGGTTGCAAATTAAAAATAATTTTTATCTGCATCTACAGTACCTCTGAAAAAATATTTGGGCTTCTAGCTGTGTGCGGGACTTGTTGTATTAGTCCATCTATACTGACCTCCATCAGGTTGCAAACTGAATATATTTTTTTCTGCATCTACCTCTGAAAAAATATTTGGCCTTCTAGTAGTGTGTCGGACTTTCTCTATTAGTCCATCTATACTGACCTCCATCAGGTTGCAAATTAAAACTAATTTTTATCTGCATCTACAGTACCTCTGAAAAAATATTTGGGCTTCTAGCAGTGTGTGGGACTTGTTCTATTAGTCCATCTATACTGACCTCCATCAGGTTGCAAACTGAATATATTTTTTTCTGCATCTACCTCTGAAAAAATATTTGGCCTTCTAGTAGTGTGTCGGACTTTCTCTATTAGTCCATCTATACTGACCTCCATCAGGTTGCAAATTAAAACTAATTTTTATCTGCATCTACAGTACCTCTGAAAAAATATTTGGGCTTCTAGCAGTGTGTGGGACTTGTTCTATTAGTCCATCTATACTGACCTCCATCAGGTTGCAAACTGAATATATTTTTTTCTGCATCTACCTCTGAAAAAATATTGGGCTTCTAGCTGTGTGTGGGTCTTGTTCTATTAATCCATCTATACTGACCTCCATCAGGTTGCAAACTGAATATATTTTTTTCTGCATCTACCTCTGAAAAAATATTTGGCCTTCTAGTAGTGTGTTGGACTTTCTCTATTAGTCCATCTATACTGACCTCCATCAGGTTGCAAACTGAATATAATTCTTTTCTGCATCTAGCTCTGAAAAAATATTTGGCCTTCTAGTAGTGTGTCGGACTTTCTCTATTAGTCCATCTATACTGACCTCCATCAGGTTGCAAATTAAAACTAATTTTTATCTGCATCTACAGTACCTCTGAAAAAATATTTTGGCTTCTAGCAGTGTGTGGGACTTGTTCTATTAGTCCATCTATACTGACCTCCATCAGGTTGCAAACTGAATATATTTTTTTCTGCATCTACCTCTGAAAAAATATTGGGCTTCTAGCTGTGTGTGGGTCTTGTTCTATTAATCCATCTATACTGACCTCCATCAGGTTGCAAACTGAATATATTTTTTTCTGCATCTACCTCTGAAAAAATATTTGGCCTTCTAGTAGTGTGTCGGATTTTCTCTATTAGTCCATCTATACTGACCTCCATCAGGTTGCAAACTGAATATAATTTTTTTCTGCATCTAGCTCTGAAAAAATATTTGGCCTTCTAGTAGTGTGTCGGACTTTCTCTATTAGTCCATCTATACTGACCTCCATCAGGTTGCAAATTAAAAATAATTTTTATCTGCATCTACAGTACCTCTGAAAAAATATTTGGGCTTCTAGCTGTGTGCGGGACTTGTTGTATTAGTCCATCTATACTGACCTCCATCAGGTTGCAAACTGAATATATTTTTTTCTGCATCTACCTCTGAAAAAATATTGGGCTTCTAGCTGTGTGTGGGTCTTGTTCTATTAATCCATCTATACTGACCTCCATCAGGTTGCAAACTGAATATATTTTTTTCTGCATCTACCTCTGAAAAAATATTTGGCCTTCTAGTAGTGTGTTGGACTTTCTCTATTAGTCCATCTATACTGACCTCCATCAGGTTGCAAACTGAATATAATTCTTTTCTGCATCTAGCTCTGAAAAAATATTTGGCCTTCTAGTAGTGTGTCGGACTTTCTCTATTAGTCCATCTATACTGACCTCCATCAGGTTGCAAATTAAAACTAATTTTTATCTGCATCTACAGTACCTCTGAAAAAATATTTTGGCTTCTAGCAGTGTGTGGGACTTGTTCTATTAGTCCATCTATACTGACCTCCATCAGGTTGCAAACTGAATATATTTTTTTCTGCATCTACCTCTGAAAAAATATTGGGCTTCTAGCTGTGTGTGGGTCTTGTTCTATTAATCCATCTATACTGACCTCCATCAGGTTGCAAACTGAATATATTTTTTTCTGCATCTACCTCTGAAAAAATATTTGGCCTTCTAGTAGTGTGTTGGACTTTCTCTATTAGTCCATCTATACTGACCTCCATCAGGTTGCAAACTGAATATAATTTTTTTCTGCATCTAGCTCTGAAAAAATATTTGGCCTTCTAGTAGTGTGTCGGACTTTCTCTATTAGTCCATCTATACTGACCTCCATCAGGTTGCAAATTAAAAATAATTTTTATCTGCATCTACAGTACCTCTGAAAAAATATTTGGGCTTCTAGCTGTGTGCGGGACTTGTTGTATTAGTCCATCTATACTGACCTCCATCAGGTTGCAAACTGAATATATTTTTTTCTGCATCTACCTCTGAAAAAATATTTGGCCTTCTAGTAGTGTGTCGGACTTTCTCTATTAGTCCATCTATACTGACCTCCATCAGGTTGCAAATTAAAACTAATTTTTATCTGCATCTACAGTACCTCTAAAAAAATATTTGGGCTTCTAGCTGTGTGTGGGACTTGTTGTATTAGTCCATCTATACTGACCTCCATCAGGTTGCAAACTGAATATATTTTTTTCTGCATCTACCTCTGAAAAAATATTTGGCCTTCTAGTAGTGTGTCGGACTTTCTCTATTAGTCCATCTATACTGACCTCCATCAGGTTGCAAATTAAAAATAATTTTTATCTGCATCTACAGTACCTCTGAAAAAATATTTGGGCTTCTAGCTGTGTGCGGGACTTGTTGTATTAGTCCATCTATACTGACCTCCATCAGGTTGCAAACTGAATATATTTTTTTCTGCATCTACCTCTGAAAAAATATTTGGCCTTCTAGTAGTGTGTCGGACTTTCTCTATTAGTCCATCTATACTGACCTCCATCAGGTTGCAAATTAAAACTAATTTTTATCTGCATATACAGTACCTCTGAAAAAATATTTGGGCTTCTAGCAGTGTGTGGGACTTGTTCTATTAGTCCATCTATACTGACCTCCATCAGGTTGCAAACTGAATATATTTTTTTCTGCATCTACCTCTGAAAAAATATTTGGCCTTCTAGTAGTGTGTCGGACTTTCTCTATTAGTCCATCTATACTGACCTCCATCAGGTTGCAAATTAAAACTAATTTTTATCTGCATCTACAGTACCTCTGAAAAAATATTTGGGCTTCTAGCAGTGAGTGGGACTTGTTCTATTAGTCCATCTATACTGACCTCCATCAGGTTGCAAACTGAATATAGTTTTTTCTGCATCTACCTCTGAAAAAATATTGGGCTTCTAGCTGTGTGTGGGTCTTGTTCTATTAATCCATCTATACTGACCTCCATCAGGTTGCAAACTGAATATATTTTTTTCTGCATCTACCTCTGAAAAAATATTTGGCCTTCTAGTAGTGTGTTGGACTTTCTCTATTAGTCCATCTATACTGACCTCCATCAGGTTGCAAACTGAATATAATTCTTTTCTGCATCTAGCTCTGAAAAAATATTTGGCCTTCTAGTAGTGTGTCGGACTTTCTCTATTAGTCCATCTATACTGACCTCCATCAGGTTGCAAATTCAAACTAATTTTTATCTGCATCTACAGTACCTCTGAAAAAATATTTTGGCTTCTAGCAGTGTGTGGGACTTGTTCTATTAGTCCATCTATACTGACCTCCATCAGGTTGCAAACTGAATATATTTTTTTCTGCATCTACCTCTGAAAAAATATTGGGCTTCTAGTTGTGTGTGGGTCTTGTTCTATTAATCCATCTATACTGACCTCCATCAGGTTGCAAACTGAATATATTTTTTTCTGCATCTACCTCTGAAAAAATATTTGGCCTTCTAGTAGTGTGTCGGACTTTCTCTATTAGTCCATCTATACTGACCTCCATCAGGTTGCAAACTGAATATAATTTTTTTCTGCATCTAGCTCTGAAAAAATATTTGGCCTTCTAGTAGTGTGTCGGACTTTCTCTATTAGTCCATCTATACTGACCTCCATCAGGTTGCAAATTAAAACTAATTTTTATCTGCATCTACAGTACCTCTGAAAAAATATTTGGGCTTCTAGCAGTGTGTGGGACTTGTTCTATTAGTCCATCTATACTGACCTCCATCAGGTTGCAAACTGAATATAGTTTTTTCTGCATCTACCTCTGAAAAAATATTGGGCTTCTAGCTGTGTGTGGGTCTTGTTCTATTAATCCATCTATACTGACCTCCATCAGGTTGCAAACTGAATATATTTTTTTCTGCATCTACCTCTGAAAAAATATTTGGCCTTCTAGTAGTGTGTCGGACTTTCTCTATTAGTCCATCTATACTGACCTCCATCAGGTTGCAAACTGAATATAATTTTTTTCTGCATCTAGCTCTGAAAAAATATTTGGCCTTCTAGTAGTGTGTCGGACTTTCTCTATTAGTCCATCTATACTGACCTCCATCAGGTTGCAAATTAAAACTAATTTTTATCTGCATCTACAGTACCTCTGAAAAAATATTTGGGCTTCTAGCAGTGTGTGGGACTTGTTCTATTAGTCCATCTATACTGACCTCCATCAGGTTGCAAACTGAATATATTTTTTTCTGCATCTACCTCTGAAAAAATATTGGGCTTCTAGCTGTTTGTGGGTCTTGTTCTATTAATTCATCTATACTGACCTCCATCAGGTTGCAAACTGAATATAATTTTTTTCTGCATCTAGCTCTGAAAAAATATTTGGCCTTCTAGTAGTGTGTCGGACTTTCTCTATTAGTCCATCTATACTGACCTCCATCAGGTTGCAAATTAAAACTAATTTTTATCTGCATCTACAGTACCTCTGAAAAAATATTTGGGCTTCTAGCTGTGTGTGGGACTTGTTGTATTAGTCCATCTATACTGACCTCCATCAGGTTGCAAACTGAATATATTTTTTTCTGCATCTACCTCTGAAAAAATATTTGGCCTTCTAGTAGTGTGTCGGACTTTCTCTATTAGTCCATCTATACTGACCTCCATCAGGTTGCAAATTCAAAATAATTTTTTTCTGCATCTAACCCAGCCAATAGTTTTGGCCTAATACCACAGTTTGGCCACTCAGCTCTGCTCGGTTACCATCCATTGTTTTTTTGTGCAAACAACTCCAGAGTTGTGAATTAGTTAACCACCAAAATGAGTGGAAAAAGGCCTGCTGCTGGTGGAAAGGGGAATAGGCATGTTGGGAAGGGGAAAAAAGGTTGTGTCCGTGGGGTAGGTGTTAAAGCAACAGTAACATCTGCAGAAGAAAGACCATCTTCCAGCCAAACTAAAATGTCTACTTCTTTTAGCGGACAATGTGATAAGATCCCTTTCTTACGGCCACGCCAATCGCTGCAAATTCCAGATGAGGCACAAAAACAGCAGGTGCTTCAACGGATATCAAGTGCTCCTTTAAGTGGGCTCTCCTCCACATCAACTTCAACATCACAAATACTCCAGTCCTCAAAGGTGTCACCCAAATCGCACTTGCTTCCTCACAGCTCCCAAATCTCCAGCTGCCCGTCTGAGTATGAGGTAGAACAGATGGTTGAGTCTGCAGAGCTGTTTACTCATACTATAGCCTGGGAATCAGAGGTCGACTCCAGCGCTTCTGTGAATCCAGACGAGGAAATGATCTGCACTGATGCCCAGAATCTTTATGTGTCGGATCCAGGACCAGACGCAGAAGGTTCTGACCATAATGTAGACCCTCATTCCCAAACTGTAACTCCTGTTGGTGGAGACAATGAGGAAGACGATGATAAGACTCAAATACCTGATTGGAGCGACAACTTTAGTTTTTTGTCAGGGCAGGAACAGGTTGGCTCTGAGGACGACGGGTGTGATAACGCACAGGGTGATGATGATGAGGTCGGAGATCCCACTTACTGTCAACCCACAGTCAGCCAAGAGATGAGGTCAGCAGAGGAGGTGGAGGAAGATGCTAGTGACGACGAGGTCAGGTTGCGCCTTCCTGGACAGAGACGTAGTACTGGAAGCACGTCAACAACTGCATCCTCAAACACAACTCTGCCTCTCACCACAAGTCGTGGTGGCTCTTCAGGTCGCATGGATGCTAAGCCTTGCATAGCCTGGGCATTTTTTCAGATCGATAAAGATGACCCAACTCGTGTTATCTGTAACATTTGTCAGCAAAAGCTAAGTAGAGGCCAAAAAATACATAGTTTGAGTACTTCATGCATGAACCGGCACATGGACATGAAGCATAAGTTGCAGTGGGAAGCTCAGTGTGCTACAATGCGGCCTAGCCGGCCGGGCCAACCACCGTCTGCCATATCTTGTGCATCCGCGGCCTCTTCATCCTCTGTGACTGGGGGGACAGCAGTCACACCTGTTTTGGGGCGCAGACCTGCCACCTCTTTACCCGCAACAGCCAGCGTGATTGGCAGGTCATCATTTTCTTTGGAGGTGGTAACACCAGCTGGTGTTGAGCGCTGTCCGACATCGATAGCACCACCTTTGGATGAAGGCAACCTAACATGTCCGCCTGCATCTTCCTCACAGACCGGCAGTTTGCCGGGGACACCCTTATCAACCCCGTCTAAGCACAATAGCCAGCCCTCGGTCCCTCAGATGTGGACAAGTAAAAGACCATTTCCTCCTAGCCATGAGAAAGCTAAGAGGTTGAATTTCACCATCTGCAAGCTCTTGGCTACAGAAATGCTGCCTTTCCGCCTGGTGGACACAGAGGATTTTCGAGACCTTATGTCCGTCGCAGTGCCCCAGTACCAGATGCCCAGTCGGCACTACTTCTCAAAGAAAGGTGTGCCTGCGCTCCACCAGCATGTCGCACACAACATCACCGCTTCTTTGAGAAACTCTGTGTGTGACAGGGTGCATTTCACCACAGACACTTGGACGAGTAGGCATGGACAGGGGCGTTACATGTCGCTGACTGGGCACTGGGTAACTATGGTGACAGCAGGACAAGGGGCTGCTGTCCAAGTCTTGCCGTCCCCACGAGTTGTGCGTCAATCCTCTTTATGTCAAAGTTCCTCCACTGCTTCTGCCTCCTCAACCTCCTCTCGGTCTTCCACCTGCACCCAAAGCCTGTCTGGTCAGGCCACAAGCTTTCTAACTGCGCAGAAGGGATCCTGCACACCTCCTTACTATGCTGGCAGTAGGGCTCAACGTCATCAGGCGGTTTTTACATTGAAATGTCTGGGAAATGTGAGTCACACAGCTGAGGAGTTGTGGTCAGCTCTGGAGAACCAATTTCATGAATGGTTGTCTCCACTGGACCTGAAACCAGGGAAGGCCGTGTGCGACAATGCTGCAAACCTGGGTGCGGCCCTTCGCCGGGGCAATGTCACACACGTGCCTTGTATGGCTCACGTGTTGAACCTGGTTGTCCAGCAATTTTTAGCCCACTATCCCAGACTAGATGGCCTTCTGCAGAGGGCACGGTCGCTGTGTGCTCACTTCCGCCGTTCGCATCCCGCAGCTCAGCGACTTACATCTCTACAGAAGTCGTTGGGCCTGCCACTTCACCGGCTAAAATGCGATGTGCCTACCAGGTGGAATTCAACTCTGCACATGTTGCAGCGACTGTGGCAGCACCGACAAGCCCTGGTGCAATACGTTCTGACGTATAGCCTGGGCCAATGAGATTCAGAGGTGGGGCAAATCACGCTGGAGGAGTGGTCTCAGATCAGGGACCTATGCACCCTTCTGCACAGTTTTGAAATGGCGACGAAGATGTTTAGTGCTGACGATGCCATTATCAGCATGACTATTCCGGTGATTTACATGCTGGAGCACATGTTAAACAGAATTCGGAGTCAGGTGGTGGCACAAGAGGAGGTGGAGGAAGTAGAGGAGGAGGAGTTGTATGCGGAAGGGCTAACATCTGCAAGGTCCAGAAGGTCGGCAGCACCAAGGCGGCAGGCATGTGAGGGTGGGGGAGATGGTTTTACCAGGGCGCATGGTAGCAGCCAAACTAGTGAGGAAGGTGCAGGAGCCCAGGAAGAAGTGGAGGACGAACTGATGGAAGACTCATCAGATGAGGGAGACCTTGATCACATTTCTGTTGTGCGAGGTTGGGGGGAGAGGACAGAGGAAGGAAGCATGATTGTTACCTCGCCACCAACACAACAGGGACTTGGTGCTCCTGGATGCGCAACACACATGAGTGCCTTCTTGCTGCACTACCTGCAACATGACCCTCGAATTGTGAGAATTAGAAATAATCCTGACTACTGGGTTGCCACACTGTTAGATCCCCGGTACAAAAGTAAATTTGCAGAAATTATTCCTGCCATAGAAAGGGATGCACGCATGCAGGAGTATCAGCAGAGACTGTTGCAGAATCTTACATGTGCTTTTCCACAAAATACCAGTGGTGCACGTAGTGAATCTCACAGTTCCAACTTGCCAACCGTGGGACCGTCAAGTGTTCAGCACTCAAACCGTAACAGAACCACAGTATCTGCTGGTAACATCAATTTTGCGGAATCATTTCACCACTTTTTTAGCCCATCCTTTGCAAGGCCACAGGAGACAAGAAGTCTGACACATAGTCAACGCCTAGAGACGAAGGTACAGGAGTATCTCCAAGTAAACATTGAAGCCACGACTGTGTCACTGGACCCTTGCTCTTTTTGGGCTTCCAATCTGGATAAATGGCCGGAGCTAGCCACTTACGCCTTGGAGATCTTGTCATGCCCCGCAGCCAGCATTCTGTCTGAACATGTGTTCAGCGCTGCTGGTGGTGTGCTGACAGATAAGCGCATGCGGCTCTCCACTGATAATGTAGACAGACTCACGTTCATAAAGATGAACAAATCATGGATCCGAAACGACTTTTCTACCCCTGTGTCATCCTGGGGAGAGTAAAAGCTTGATGATTGGTTAAAATCACCCTACCAAACGTTTTAAGCTTTCAAATTACTAATCATGTTTATCTGTATCTTGACTGGAAAATAATTTGGGCTTTGTAGCAGTGTGCAGCACTGATCCTATTAGGCCATCTATAATAAGCTCCACCAGATTTAAAATTAAAAATAATTTTTAGCTGCATCTAGCCCGGAAAATAAATTTGGGGCTCCGAGATGCGCAAGACACATAAGTGCCTTCTTGCTGCACTACCTGCAGCATGACCCTCATATTGTCAGAATTCGAAGTAATCATGACTACTGGGTTGCCACACTCTTAGATCCCCCAAACTTTTCGATCAACCTTTTCATTTTAATAAAGACCAAAAAAATGGTCATTTTTGAAATTATAAGCATTAGCAGGTTGTTAGAAACTGAAATCAAACAGTTTTCAACTCAAAACTTTATTCTAGGTGATGTTACATTTTCACATAGGACCCCTTGTTCGAAAGGAGCTTCTGAACTCTCTCGTCCATTGAATTTGTCAGGTTTTGGATGGTTTCTGCTTCAATTGTTTTGCATGAGGACAGAATACCCTCCCAGAGCTGTTGCTTAGATGTGAACTGCCTCCCGCCATCATAGACACTCCTTTTAATGATGCTCCAAAGGTTCTGAATGGGGTAGAGGTCAGGGGAGCATGGGGGTCACACCATAAGTTTGTCCCCTTTTATGCCCATATCAGCCAAAGATGCAGATGTTTTATGTGCAGCATGAGATGGTGCATTATCATGCAGAAAAATGATCTTGCTGTGAAATACACGGTTCTTCTTCTTGAACCATGGCAGGAAGTGCTGTTTGAGAAAATCCACATACATTATGGAGTTCATCTTTAGCGCCTTCAGGGATCCTAAAGGGGCCGACAATCTCTCTCCCCATGATTCCAGCCCAAAACATTACTCCACCCCCTCCTTGTTGGCACTGTAGCCGTGTTTGCGTGGGGTGTCCATCAACCAGCCATCCTCCACTCCATCCATCTGGACCATCGAGCGCTGCACGGCACTCATCCGTGAACAAAACAGTTTTGAAATCAGTCTTCATGTAATGTTTGGCCCACTGGAGCCGTTTCTGCTTGTGTGAAGTGGATAGAGGAGGTCGACAGGATGGCGTATGCACAGCTGCAAACCTCTGAAGGACCCTGCATCTTGTTGTTCGGGGGACGTTGGAGGCACAAGCAGCTTCAAAAACTTGTCTGCTGCTATGACAAGGCTTTTTTGCCGCTGCTCTTTCAACCTGACGTAATTGCCTGTAGGAAAGAGTCCTCAATTTGCCCTTATCAGCACGCACACGTGTGTACTGTGAATCAGCTACATACTTCTTGATTGCCAAGACACTTCATCCTGATCATCGCACAATGTTGATTGTAGTCATGCCTTGACCTAAACACTCCACAATTTGTTTCTTCTCAGCAGCCGACACATCCTTTTTCTTTCCCATTTTCGCAGAAAATGTAGGCTGCTTAATAATGTGAGAGAGCCTTCTTAAGTAGTCTTGCCTTTCATTGGACACACCTGCCAAACTAATTAGCACAGGTGTCTGCAATTGCTTACAGTGATATAAAGAGCCCTGACACACATCACCATCAATGAGTTTAACTGACAAACAAACAAATTCTTCCCTTATCACTCCTAAACACTTTTTGCATAATAATTTGGAACGCGGTGTACATGTGCTTTTCCACAAAACACCAGCGGTTCACGTAGTGAATCTTACAGTTCTAACTTGCCAACCGTGGTCTGTATGGAATTGTTCAATAAAGGGCCCAAAATTAAGATAACATAGATGGGAGAGGTCTCTATGAATAGGAATTCCTAAGTATTTGATACCCTGTGAGGGCCAGGCAAAGGGAAAGTTGGACTGGATGGAATCCTATATGGATTTGGGGAGGGAGACATCGAGGGCCTCAGACTTCGCTGCATTGATTTTAAAATTTTACCATGTAACAAAGTGATCTATTTCAGCCATAACAGCATGGATGGATATATGTGATTGAGTGATATATACTAGGACATCATCAGCAAATAGAGAGCACTTGTACTCGGTGCCTCCCACCTCAATCCACCTAATATTGGGGTTATGGCGAATTGATGAGAGCAAGTGCTCCGTCACTAGGATGTATAAGAGAGGGGACAGAGGACATCCCTGCCTTGTCCCATTGGTGATTGTGAAAGGTGATGAAAATGTTCTGACGCACCCCCAGGGCCTTGGGACACCCGGAGCCGGACCCTTTTTGGTGGATGCTGGTGGTTGTAGTCTTCGTGGCGGCGACCCGGTTCCGTGGCTCAGGGCGGTCAAACCAGTGGCGGAACTATTTATGTGGTTTTGATGTTTAAATGTCCGACTACGCCACCCGTGGATTGCGGTCAGAGTGAACCGCCGCTACAGGGCAGACCGCTGAGGCTGGTGTTGTGGGTGCAGCAGAGCATAGCATAACTCCCCACGGGAGGAGTATAGCCTCAGGGCAGTGTATGCGGAGGATGGGGGTGATGGTGCAGGGCAGCAGCAGTAACGACACGGAGTCAGTGATGCAGTCCAAGGCCTTTACTCACAGTTCTTATTATCCAGACCACGTCTGCAGGTAACGGCTGCCCACGTCGTACTGTGCTCACCAGGTGAGGGGCTCAGACAACTCCCAGATAACTTTGGAGCACTTCACAGGACCCCCTTTGTGTGTCCTTTGTCTGGCCTTTCTTACCAACACTTCTGTCCGGCTGCCTCGGGCCTCCTCTTGGTAAACTTGGCGCCAGTTTCCCTGACCCTATGTGGTGCCTTCCTAGCGGGTGTAGCGAGGGGCTGCGCCACATAAAATGTCAGAGCCTCCGGTTTCTAGCTGAGGGTCGTTTCCTGCCTCCACTAGTTCGGGGACCGGTCTCCCCCTTTGGCCTGACCCCTCCACGCAGGTGGATTCGGGCGTGCGGTGGCGACTCACCCGTCCGCACCCCTGGGATCCCTTCATTCCTCGTTCCTGGAACCTTCTCCGCTCCTCTTCCTTCCTTCTCCCTCTTCCAGGCCTGGGCCTCTGTTACTAGGCCCGCCTCCGGAGCAGAGCTCATGCAGAGCCCCTGCTCCCTGCCACTTCTGCTCAGACTTCTCTGCACTGAACTAAGATGGTGCCCACCTTTTATACTCCCTTCTCAATGCACCCAGGAACTGCTTCCTCCCTGCTCCTGCACTACAGGGTTCCCCTTCCTCAGTGTTCCCTCCCCCCACTCCAGCCAGGGACAGGGACTCTCGTGCCCATCTCAGGGGCATATTGGTCGCCCTGCCCCACGGCAATGTGGTGTAATGCATGCAGGTGTCGGGTCCTGATCCACACTCCATCCTTACCTGAGAGTGAGATATCACACCTCTGGGTGAGGTGCAATACGTCTGTAGCAACCGAGCCCTCAGGGTGCTACAGTTCCATTTATCTTCAGCCTAGGTGATGTATTGCGATACAGGGCCGTGATTTAGGCTATAAAAGGGTCCCCTAGACCCCTACCCCAAGCTTTTTAAGAGAATCATATATGGCGTGCCAGGAGACTCTATGGAATGCTTTCTCAGCATCCAACGAGAGTATCTAATTACAAATTTTTAACTGCATCTAGCCCAGGAAATACTTTGTGCCTAGTAGCAGTGTCTGCTAGTCAGCGGATTATCCCGGCTGTTAAGCAAGCTACACCACCTGTAGTTTAGACACTTAATTTTTTCAAAGGAAATGCTTCGGGACCATGGGATACTCAGTGAAGAGCATCAGGAGGCACAGCAAGGCATAGGGGCTGGGACTGGCAGTAGGATGCCTTGCGATGGACAGCCGAGCTCGATCCTTATAAAAGCTTTTTAACTGCAGCAGCTTTAGTGGACGCTACTGGAGCTGGAATTACGTGGCTGCTGGCATGAGACTTGCCCTCCAATAGATCCTTGTAAATGGATTTAAAGTGTATTCATTCAAATTAGAGAGACAATTTAAATTAAAAAGCTTAGAGCTGCCTCCACCACAGGGGGGCTCGCTCGACCCACCAGCGGACAGGCACCAGTATTGGGAGAGGGGGGCTGGCCATCAGGGTCCACCGCGGCTCTGGCACAAACCCGGCGACACGGAGGTGGCACGGGCAGGAGCGGACTGGCCGTGTCGGCTTCTCACTTTTTGGATTTTAGAAGGGCATGACATGCCTATATCTGTGTCTCCCCCTCCTTTTACTCCTCCACCTCTTTTATTTTCGCATGACTATATGTACTTGTCACTTTTCCATGTGTTAGTTGTGTCTTCTGAGCAGTTTGTCAGCTTTTGGACACCTTTGAAGGTGTTTTCTATGTGTTTCTATGTGTTTTTGTTTGCCTGCCATTGGTTTTAACGGTGTTCGAAGGTGTTCGACGAACAGTTCGGCGAACACACGGGTGTTCGACGAACCGAACCGAACTCGAACACTACGGGGGTGGCTCAACACTATTCAGAAGTTAGATTCAGCTCAAAGGCGGGCAACTAGATTATTATAAGTGATGGACGGGCTCTCATTGATGAGAGGTTGGAAAAGTTGGGCTTGTTTACCTTAGAAAAAAGACGTCTTAGAGGAGATCTCATTTATAAGTATAAATATATACAGTGCTGCTCACCATTATTGGCACCCCTTCATTTTTTCATAGACTGTACAATATTTTCACAAATTCCGGATTTTTTAATTAGTGGTCCAAAGTAATACGACAATAAAACATTGTTTTTCAACTTCCATGTTTTTTCAATGAAAAAACAGAATGAATAGCATATGCAGCAATAAAGGCACCCCTAATTAATACTTGGTTGCACAGCCTTTGGCATTGCTGACAGACTCCAAACATTTCTTGTAGCCATTGTAAGGTAGCGCTATTCATCACGCTGGGGGACACTCGCTTCACGGGGTTAATTAAAGCACACCTGCCACGTTTCCTGATAACACGACATCCAGCAGTTTATTACACTTCATAACTGCACATAACATAGTCCATCTCAGTGGCTCACCGGCATGGTTATACACATAACATCCAGGAGACCTTTCCAATGGCAGACATGCCCGCTTGGCTTTAGATACAGACTTCAGCAAGGTACAACATCAATGTCCATATAAAGAACCATTTTTACCTTTGCTGGGTCTTAGCTGCTTCTCTCAGCTCTGTTCTGCCACAGCTGTGGCTTTAAATCTTCCCAGCCGTGGTCTCCAAGCCACGTGCCTTCCAGGGCTACTGCATCCCAAACACAGGGATTTAGCCTCTTGCCTCCCCAGGCCTCTCTCTTCCAGCCCCTCCAGGCTAATGGTGTCCCACATACAGGGATCAGGCCTCATGCCTTTCACACCTGTTTCAAAACTACCAAGGTTTATATATCAGTCTGTGCACATAGGACCTGTGATGATGTCACAGTCATGTGATCAGTCACTTGAGGGGAGGTACATGGTCAGCCAGAACACACCCCCTGGACATTTTAGCAATGCAGTAAGGCGCTGCATTACACCATCTATACGCTTCTTGTACTTCTCAGCTGGAATTTTGTCCCACTCTTCCTTTGCAGTTTGTTCAAGCTTAAATGTCTTCAGTGTTCTTTTTCGCAATGGCAAATTTCAGCTCACCCCAAAGATTTTCAATGGGATTGAGGTCAGGACTCATTGCTGGCCATTTTAAAACAGTCCATTTTTTCTTTTTCAACCATTCCTGTGTACATTTGGATGTGTGGTTTGGGTCATTGTCTTGCTGGAGGATCCATGATCTTTGACTCAAACCAAGTTTTCTTACACTGGGTAGGATATTTCACTCTAAAATCTCTGGATAATTCTCTGAGTTCATGATTCCTGTGATACGGTCAAGGCCTTCATTACCAGACACAGCAAAGCAGTCTTACAGCATTATGGATCCTCCACCATGCTTAACTGTTGTTAAGGTGTTATTTTCCTTATAAGCTTTATTGCGCCGTCTGTAAACAAACTGTTGCTTTGCATTGCCAAAAAGCTCTATTTTTGTTTCATCTGTCCACAGAACATTTTCCGAGAAGGATTGTTTTTTGTTAAGGTACTCTTTGGCAAAGATCAGTCATTCCTTTTCATGTCTTTTCTTCAGCAATGGTTTCTTTCTTGGCCTTCACCCATAAAGCTCTGTTTGGTTTAGTGTGCAACATATGGTACTTGTTGAAACCATAACCCCAGACTGTTCCAACTTGGCCTTCAGGTCTTTGGATGTTTGATGTGGTGTTTTTTCCACCATTTGCACCAACCTTTGAAGACATCTCTCAACTTTTCTCTTCCCCCCACGTCCAGGGAGGTTCTTGACAGTTCCATGCTTAGCAAACTTCTTAATAACATTGCGCACTGTTGAAACTGGAATACCAAGGTATTTGGATATGGCCTTATACTCTTTGGAAGTCTTTTGTTTGCTAATAATAGCAGTTCTGATGTCCTCAGACAGCTCCTTTGTCTTCACCATTGTAACAAAAGAACAGGGCCTACCATGTGGCTTTATAAAACACTGAAGTCATCATTCATTGGCTAATTCATTTCACATGGGTACCGACAATTAATCACAGGAGAATTTCTTTTGTTATTTACCACAGGCAAGTCAAAATGTGTTTCCATACTAAATTAATGTAAAGGTGTCAATACCAGTGACATAGCAAGCTTTGGGTTTTTCTATTTTTCCCTCCCATTGTTTTTTGTTTTAAATTATAGTTTATCATTTGCTCTTTTGTATTTATTATGAGTGCTCTATACAAAAAAAATGTTTCACTTGATTCATTTTTTCAGGAGATATTCCACATTATGTACTTAAACTTCATGGGTGCCAATAATGATGAGCAGGACTGTATGTGGTCAGTACAAAGGACTGGCACATGACTTTTTCCTTCCAAAGACCATACTAAGGACCAGGGGGCAATCATTACGAGTGGAAGAAAAGTGATTCCGGCAGCTAAATATGAAAGGGTTCTTTATAGTTAGAGCAGTCAGACGGTGGAATGCCTTACCACAAGAGGTATTTATGGCAGAAACTATAACAGAGTTTAAAAAGAGCTGGATGATTTCCTCAGTACACATAACATTGTAGGTTATAGTTAATTTAGTGACAAATGTATAATTGGTGGACAAAGATTGAACTTAATGGACCTAGGTATTTTTTCAACGTATGTACCCCTTTTAAGTAAAGATGTCCAAATCAGTCTTAACAAATTAAATTCATTAGGAATATCCCCAAAAAATTCATATTGTGGTGAATTTTTTGGAATTCAATTCATACGAATCTAGCAAAATAGTAGCCAGACAGTCGCCATATTGCTACTTTTAAGAGTCTGGAAGAAGTTAAAACAATAATATATATTGTACTCACCTGTCCTTGGGCTGCATCTGTCCTTAAAGGGGTATTATCATCTCCAAGATCCTATCCTAACAATTGGTGGGTGTAATAATAATAATATTAGCAAATGCCTCCAATTAGAAATTTTGTATAGTTCATCTCATTTGGTATGTCACTTACCCCATGTAGGGCATTGCAGTAGCTTAGGAATCCATGGTTATCGACCACTAACAGCTAACTGTCACTATATGAGTGGTCATAACCATGGATTTCTTAGCTACTTCAATGGCCTGCATGGGATAAGCAAAATCAGATGAACTATACTACATTTCAAATTGGAGGTATTTGCTAATATTATTATTATTACATCTACTACATATTGGGATAGGATATTGGAGATGGGAAAAAATATTTAAGCTTCTGCAGCTTCGCAGGCCACCACATAGGTCTTTTGTTCTTCTGGAGCTGAGGCCAGTGATTGATTTCAATGTTGTAGGCCACCTCCCATGTGATCATGTGAGGCCAATCACCGGGCTCATGCCAAAAGGGAGCACCAGAAGAATTTAAGACTAGCGTGGAGGTTGAGTGGCTGCAGTGTAGTCGGCATAAGAACAGGTGAGGGCCTTAGAGAGGTGAGTATTATGTATTTTATCATTTTTTAACCCCTTCTCTTTCTTCCATATATCGTGCTTTAAATCTGGAGAAACCTCTGAATATAATAAACATCTTTTTATGACAATCGGGACACTTTAAGTTCAGGCTGATTTTATTCAAACCTAATCGTATGTGCTGGCCAATAATGCGAATCTGACCAAAAATAATTTGGAGGAAATGTGCTGCTCATTTCTACTAAAACTAATACATACCTGCATTGACATATATTGTAATCACAAAGACCAATAACTCCTTCAAAGAAAATTAGACCACATTATCTGAACAGTTCAGTTAATAGTTTCAAATCTTATTATTTTAGCTTAGAAGAATCTGCAATACGGGTCAATATGACATAATAGGTTACAAATAAGAAACTCCGCTTTTCATACTTATTTAGCATTTCCACAGCACCTATCTTAAAGGGTACTTAAGAATCGGTAATAGATAATATTTTCCTAATTACAGCAACGTTAATCATTTAAATTATAACTTAGAATGATGCTTCAATGACTAAATGATAGTATCCAAATTACCTTATTTGTCAGTATGATGTAATTACTGTGGCTCATATAAATGTATGTTATCATTAAAATTATGGCTAGAATTGTATGAATGTTCTTAGCAAAGCAAGACCTGCAGAAAAGCATCAGAAGAGATAACCACTGCAGTGAACTTAGAAATTAAAGGACAAGGCCAGTATAAAGTGTAAGCATTAATATCCCTTTTGACACACATATGAGTTAATAAGAAGTAATTTTTTGAATTACTCAATAGTACAAATGAAAATAAGAAACGTTGTAATATATATTATTAAGATTAAACGAATGTAAATTCACTGCTCATATCCAATTAAGTCAGGTTTTAAACTCACTGAGGTATCAGATTACAGTTGATGTCTATTAGAGTCTACAGAGAGGAAAAGAGAGAAGAGGATAGAGGAGCTAGAGGCAGATGATCACTGAATGCTAGTCAGTGTAGACCATTCTCTATCTCATACCTCAAATAGCCAAATATTGTGATAGGATTTTAGAATTAAAGGGGGTGTCCAAAAAAAATTAAACAGCACACATGTTACAACATAAAAAATAACACTACTGGCCTCTTCTGTCCCCAACTGTATCAACATATATGCTTCAGTAGTCCCTACAGATCTTTGTCGACTGACAACTAAGACTCTGTTACTACTGCAGCCATGAGGGCAGCAAATATGGCACATGACCTCTATGGCATATCATTGGCTTCAATGATCTCAGTTTTTGTTTTATAAGATTTCTGTCTCTTATTATTATTATTATTTTCAGAAACTGGACAATCCCTTTAATAATGTAAGACAACAGTGGTTCAGCATATTGAAAAGAATTCTGATTATTTCATTATAAGTGTTCTTGATAATTTCTGTTAATCTAGATAAAACAAATTACAATTAGTTCTGCACTTCCTCATCCTCTATTATATGAATATAATCATGACTGTGCGGATGAGGACCAAATTCGGATGGATTAGCATACTTAATTAACTTGGGAAAGGCTTACTCATTACTGTAATTAAGCAGACAGAAAACACCACAAATGAATGTTCATGCACTATCACACACAGAATCAGGAAAGGCCTATCGATGTCTGTCATTGCCACTTCCAATTTTGGAAAGACTTTCCTTGGATGCAGCAGTGCTGATTGTGTCCCTGAATTGACTCTTTTAAACACTCTGATAAAGTGTTATAATATGATAAGGCTACCCCCAACTTTATAAAATGAAGTGCAGATAGTAAATTAATTTATGTAAAAAACAAATTCAGTTCTGCCATACGGGCAAACTTAGATCACATACAGCTTAGCTTTCGTGATACAGTGGTTAATAAAGATGATCGAACCTTTTAAAATTCAAATTCGTCAGGTTCGGCAAATTTTTCCATAAAATTAGATTTGCGGTGAATATATATGCCGCAAACTGAAAGCAGTCTAATTGTCCTGAAATTATTTGGCTAATGCGCCAAGGTTTCCTAGTAATGTATAGTACTTATTTTAAAGTTTTTGGCAGGTCTCAGTAATTTGAAATGGAGTGAGAGAGGTGAGAGAGAGAAAGACCGATAATACATGTAATGCTGATCAGAAAAATACTCATGTGAGGATAAAGTAGAAAAAATGGGGAGCAACCATGATTAAAATGATGGATTGGTGGGTAAATTTCAAGGTGTAGGTTCATTGTACAGCATTGGCACCACGGGAGCTTGTTACAACGCTTATTGGTGTTAGAGAGGATATATAGATTATGAGCCCTCGTGGGCAGGGTCCTCTCTCATCCTGTACCAGTCGGTGACTTGTTTTTGTTCAAACTATTGTACTTGTTGTCTTCTACTTATACCCCTTTTTCACATGTAAAGAGCCATGGAATTAATGGCGCTATAATAATAATAAATAATAATATATACAACAAATGACCATGATATCAGAAGGGTGGATTTGATTAAAGTTTTTATCATACAGGTGGGGATAAAAATCACTCCCAAATGAAAAAGAGAGACATTAGTTTTCAGGTCAATACATAGCAGGCGGTGCTGACGGATTGCCACAATTAGAAACATGAGGTATCATGGTCTCTTCAGGTTGGTGATGCACTACCATGTGATGTGAAAGCTGCAAAGCATTTTGGGAAAGCCCATGCAGCCTGAAACTCGTGCAATCTACTAAAATATGTAAAGCGATGATCGCTGTTGTTTGGCAATTTACCCAAATAAAATCGCTTCTTGTTCAAATTCACCTTGGCCTGTGGATTGCTAGGGTTAGGATTGTGCTAGGGTTAGGGTTAGGGTTGTGCTAGGGTTGTATTAGGGTTGGGGTTAGGGTTGTACACATGTGGTCAAAATTGTTGGTACCCCTCGTTTAATGAAAGAAAAACCCACAATGGTCACAGAAATAACTTGAATCTGACAAAAGTAATAATAAATGAAAAATCTATGCAAATGAACAAATGAAAGTCAGACATTGCTTTTCAACCCTGCTTCCACAGAATTTTTTAAAAAATGTAACTCATGAAATAGGCCTGGACAGAAGTGATGGTACCCCAGAAAATAATGTGACAAAAGGGACATGTTAAATCAAGTTGTGTCCACTAATTAGCATCACAGGTGTCTACAATCTTGTAATCAGTCAGTAGGCCAGTACATAGGGCTAGAGATACTCACTGTGCTGTTTGGTGACATGGTGTGTACCACACTCAACATGGACCAGAGGAAGCAAAGGAAAGAGTTGTCTCAGGAGATTAGAAAGAAAATTATAGACAAGCATGTTAAAGGTAAAGGTTATAAGACCGTCTCCAAGCAGCTTGATGTTCCTGGGACTTCAGTTGCACATATTATTCATAAATTTAAGATCCATGGGACTGTAGCCAACCTCCCTGGACGTGGCCGTAGGAGGAAAACTGATGACAAATCAAAGAGACGGATAATACGAATGGTATCAAAAGAGCTCAGGATAACTTCTAAAGAGATTAAAGGTGAACTTTAAGCTCAAGGAACATCAGTGTCAGATCGCATCATCCGTCGTTGGTTGATCCAAAGTGGACTTCACGGGAGACGACCAAGGAGAACACCAATGTTGAAAAAATCATAAAAAAGTCAGACTGGAATTTGCCAAACTACATGTTGACAAGCCACAAAACTTCTGGGAGAGCATGTAACTCGAGCACCCGTGATACTTGGTGCATACCCGAGTACCCGATGCAAACTCAAGTAGAGAGCACTTGCGCTCAAGACTAATGACAACTTATTCAATATGATCATCAATATGATGATCAAATTCTGTGGCGTACCCTTGGATTCAAAATGTTCACTATACCCCTTGATAAAATCTTTGAGGGGTCTAGTTTCCAAAATGGGGTCACTTGTGGGGGATTTCCATCAGGGGCTCTCCAAACACGACATGGCGTCCGCTCTCAATTCCAAACAATTTTGCATTCAAAAAGTCACACAGTGCTCCTTCTATTCTGAACCCTGCGATGCGCCCAAACAGTGTTTTTTCCCCCACATATGGGGTATCGGCATACACAGAAGAAAAATTGTGGGAAAAATGTGAAAATGTTATTTCTACGACTGAATGTTATAAACTTCTGTGAAGCACCTGGGGGTTTCAGGTGCTCACCACACATCTAGATAAATTCCCTGAGGGGTCTGGTTTCCAAAATGGTGTCAACTGTGGGGGTTTCCACTGTTTAGGCACATCAGGGGCTCCCCAAAAGCGACATGGTGTTCGCTAAGTATTCAAGCAAATTTTACATTCAAAAAGTCAATTGGCGCTCCTTCCCTTCCGAACCCTGCCGTGCGCCCAAACAGTGTTTTTTCCCCCACATATGGGGTATCGGCTTACTCAGTAGAAATTGCACAACAAATTTTGGAGTCTATTTTTTCCTGTTACTGTTGCGAAAATAAAAAAATTGGGTCTAAATTAACATTTTTGTGAAAAAAGTTAAATGTTCATTTTTTCATTCCAAAAATTCCTGTGAAGCACCTGAAGGGTTAATAAAGTTCTTGAATGTGGTTTTGAGCTCCTTGAGGGGTGCAGTTTTTAGAATGGTGTCACTTTGTGGTATTTTCTGTCAAAAAGGCCCTCAAAGTCACTTCAAATGTGATGTAGTCCCTAAAAAAATGGTTTTGTAAATTTTTATGGAAAATTGAGAAATCGCTGGTCAGCTTTTAACCCTTATAACTTCCTAACCCAAAAAAATTTTAGTTCCAAAATTGTGCTGATGTAAAGTATACATGTGTGAAATGTTATGTATTAACTATTTTGTGTGACATATCTCTCTGATTTAAGGGCATGAAAATTCAAAGTTTGAAAATTGCGAAATTTTAAAAATGTTCTCCAAATTTCCAATTTTTTCACAAATAAACACAAGTCATAATGAAGAAATTTTACCACTGTCATGAAGTACAATATGTCACGAAAAAAAAGTCTCAGAAACAGTGGGATCCGTTGAAGCGTTCCAGAGTTATTACCTCATAAAATGACAATGTTCAAAATTGTAAAAATTGGCCTGGTCATTAACGTGCAAATCACCTTCGGGGGTAAAGGGGAAAATAATCGGTCTCAATATAGTTTCACTCATGCCACATTATTAGATGTAACTTATTTGGATTCATGAATCATATACGGTGGGGAAAATAAGCATATGATACACTGCGGATTTTGCAAGTTTTCCCACCTACATTGTATGATTTTTAAATAAATAAACTGTATTTTATTGCATGAAATAAGTATTTGATCACCTACCAACCAGCAAGAATTCTGGCTCTCACAGACCTGTCAGTTTTTCTTTAAGAAGCCCTCCTACTCTGCACTCAATACCTGTATTATTTGTACTTGTTTGAACGCGTTACCTGTATAAAAGACATCTGTCCACACACTCAATCATTAACACTCCAACCTCTCCATCATGGCCAAGACCAAAGAGCTGTCTAAGGACACCAAGTACTAAATTGTAGACCTTCACAAGGCTGGGAAGGGCTACAGGACAATAGGCCAGCAGCTAGGTGAGAAGCCAACAACTGTTGGCACAATTATTAGAAAATGGAAGAAACACAAAATTACTGTCAATCTTACTCGGTCTGGGGCTCCATGCAAGATCTCACCTCGTGGGGTAAGGATGATTCTGAGAAAGATCAGGAATCAGCCCAGAACTAGAAGGGAGGACCTGGTCAATGACCTTAAGAGAGCTGGGACCACAGTCTCAAACATTACCGTTAGTGACACATTACACCGTCATGGATTAAAATCCTGCAGGGCACGCAAGGTCCCCCTGCTCACACCAGCACATGTCCAGGCAATTTGAAGTTCGCTATTGACCATCTAGACGATCCAGAGTATACACTACTGTTCAAAAGTTTGAGGTCACCCAGACAA
Organism: Phyllobates terribilis; assembly: GCF_046119375.1. Lineage (NCBI taxonomy): Eukaryota > Metazoa > Chordata > Amphibia > Anura > Dendrobatidae > Phyllobates > Phyllobates terribilis. The sequence goes on from NW_027362761.1 coordinate 293,417,720, forward strand.
TTTTGTTTTTTCCATGAAAACTCATACTTTTATTTATCAAATGAGTTGCAAAATGAATAAAAAATATAGTCCAGACATTGACAAGGTTAGAAATAATGATTTTTAGTTGAAAGAATAATTTTCTCCTTCAAACTTTGCTTTCGTCAAAGAATGCTCCCTTTGCAGCAATTACAGCATTGCAGACCTTTGGCATTCTAGCTGTTAATTTTCTGAGGTAATCTTGAGAAATTTCACCCCAAGCTTCCTGAAGCCACTCTCATAATGGGGTTGGATTTGCTTGATGGGCACTTTTTGCGTACCATACGGTCAAGCTGCTCCACAACAGCTCAATGGGGTTGAGATCTGGTGACTGCGCTGGCCACTCCATTAAAGATAGAATACCAGCTGCCTGCTTCTTCATTAAATAGTTCATGCATAATTTGGAGGTGTGCTCTGGGTCATTGTCCTGTTGTAGGATGAAATTGGCTCCAATCAAGCGCTGTCCACAGGGTATGGCATGGCGTTGCAAAATGCAGTTATGGCCTTCCTTATTCAAAATCCCATTTACCTTGTACAAATCTTCCACTTTACCAGCACCAAAGCAACCCCAGACAATCACATTACCTCCTTCATGCTTGACAGATGGCATCAGGCACTCTTCCAGCATCTTTTCAGTTGTTCTGCGTCTCACAAATGTTCTTCTGTGTGATCCAAACACCTCAAACTTTGATTCATCTGTCCATAAAACTTTTTTCCAATCTTCCTCTGTCCAATGTCTGTGTTCTTTTGCCCATATTAATCTTTTCCTTTTATTAGCCAGTCTCAGACATGGCTTTTTCTTTGCCACTTTGCCCTGAAGGCCAGCATCCCGGAGTTGCCTCTTCACTGTAGACATTGACACTGGAGTTTTGCGTGTACTATTTAAAGAAGCTGCCAGTTGAGGAGCTGTGAGGCGTCGATTTCTCAAACTAGAGACTCTAATGTACTTGTCTTGTTGCTCAGTTGTGCAGCGGGGCCTCCCACTTCTTTTTCTACTCTGCTTAGAGCCTGTTTGTGCTCTCTTCTGAAGGGAGAAGTACACACTGTTGCAGGAAATCTTCAGTTTCTTGGCAATTTCTCGCATGGAATAGCCTTCATTTCTAAGAACAAGAATAGATGTAATGCACACGCCCGGACTGACTGGCGTGTGCGTGTTTAGTGGTTCCACTGTGCCATGAACCGGAGAGTGCCTGGAGGGGCGTAACTAAGTATCTGCCCGATCCGACCAAGGTCGCACGACGGCATACGATGCCCGTGCACCAGGGAGGAACCGAGCAGAGGGACCAGGGTCTACTCCAGGTCAGACTCCGTACACGGCTGTTGACCCACACCGGGGAATACAGGAACAGGCAGACTAGAGCGCAGGCTGGGTAGGGTCCAGTACAGACTGGGAGACAAATTCAGAGCCGCAGATGCGGTAAACAAACAGGGTAAAGCGAAACCGCAGGTGCGGTAGACAAGGCTGAGCAGAGCAGAACCGCAGACGAGGTAGACAAGGCTGAGCAGAGCAGAACCGCAGACGCGGTAGACAAGGCTGAGTAGAGCAGAACCGCAGACGCGGTAGACAAGGCTGAGCAGAGCAGAACCGCAGACTCGGTAGACAAGGCTGAGCAGAGCAAAACCGCAGACACGGTAGACAAAGCTGAGCAAAGCGAAACCGCAGACGCGGTAGACAGGGCTGAGCAAAGCGAAACCGCAGACGCGGTGGACAGGGCTGAGCAAAGCAAAACCGCAGACGCGGTGGACAGGGCTGAGCAAAGCGAAACCGCAGACGCGGTGGACAGGGCTGAGCAAAGCGAAACCGCAGACGCGGTGGACAGGGCTCAGCAAAGCGAAACCACAGATGCGGTGGACAGGGCTGAGCAAAGCGAAACCGCAGATGCGGTGGACAGGGCTGAGCAAAGCGAAACCACAGACGCGGAGGACAGGGATGAGCAAAGCGAAACCGCAGACGCAGTGGACAGGGCTGAGCAAAGCGAAACCGCAGACGCGGTGGACAGGGCTGAGCAAAGCGAAACCGCAGACGCGGTGGACAGGGCTGAGCAAGGCGAAACCGCAGACGCGGGGGACAGGGCTGAGCAAAGCGAAACCGCAGACGCGGTAGACAGGGCTGAGCAAAGCGAAACCGCAGACGCGGTGGACAGGGCTGAGCAAAGCGAAAACGCAGACGCGGTGGACAGGGCTGAGCAATGCGAAACCGCAGACGCGGTGGACAGGGCTGAGCAAAGCGAAACCGCAGACGCGGTGGACAGGACTGAGCAAAGCGAAACCGCAGACACGGTGCACAGGACTGAGCAAAGCGAAACCGCAGACACGGTGCACAGGACTGAGCAAAGCGAAACCGCAGACACGGTGGACAGGGCTGAGCAAAGCGAAACCGCAGATGCGGTGGACAGGGCTGAGCAAAGCGAAACCGCAGACGTGGTGGACAGGGCTGAGCAAAGCGAAACCGCAGACGCAGTGGACAGGACTGAGCAAAGCGAAACCGCAGACGCGGTGGACAGGGCAATGCGGGCAAGAACCGCCGGAGCGGTAAGCAAGGCAGAGCAGAGGGGACAGGGCTCTGTTCACACGGAACTGACTGGAAGGGAAAGGCAGAACCAGGTACACACAGGATACTTGCAATGAAGTAACGAGTGGACTCTAAACTCACAAACGGGAGTACAGACACAACGAGTAGGAGATAGGTACGGGATCAGATTCTGCAGGAAAAGGGAAGGTACGGACATAGAAAAAAAAACAGGAAACAGGCTAGGAGAGTATTCAGACAAGAACAGACACAGCAGCAAGATACAGGAGCGGGTCTAGGTATGCGGCCCCTAGAAGGCGGAACGAAAAGGCTAGAAGCGTGTACACACAGGCCTGGAAATACAGCTTCCAGGATAGGCAGAAGACAACAGGCTAGAAGATAATACAGACAGGACACAGTTCAGACACGGGAACTGATACCGAAGGCAGGAAACATAAACGGGACCTGGCATATCAGTGACCAGAAGCCAACTGACAGAACACAATGCTCAGACAGGGTTTCTTGGGAGGAGCTGGGTTAAATACCAGGTGACAGACAGCAATAGGCTGAGGACGCACAAGGGGTGTGTCTGCAGCAGGTACAAGAAACAGGAAGTGATCGGGCGCCGCCCTTAAGCAGCAAAAACAGAGGCAAACAGACAGCATGGAGGGAAGCCAGGCTAGCAGACTGGACTGGAGATCAAGTGCGTGCTCTTGCACAGTGGGAGATGGACCCCTATGCAAGGACGCCGCCAGGTATGTTACAATAGACTGTCGAGTTTCACATGAAAGTTCTCTTTTTCTGGCCATTTTGAGAGTTTCATAGAACAAACAAATGTAATGCTCCAGATTCTCAACTAGCTCAAAGGAAGGTCAATTTTATAGCTTCTCAAATCAGCCAATCTGTTTTCAGCTGGGCTAAAATACCTGTGCAAGGGTTTTCTACGGTTTTCTAAACATCCATTAGCCTACTTACATAGCAAACACTATGTACCATTAAAACACTGGAGTGGTGGTTGTTGGAAATGTGCCTCTATACACCTATGTAGATATTGCAATTAAAACAAGACGTTTGTAATTAGAATAATCATTTACCACATTAACAATGTATAGTGTGTATTTCTGATTCATTTAATGTTAGCTTCATTGAAAAAAAAATGTGCTTTTCTTTCAAAAATAATGAAATTTCTAAATGAAATTTTGAACGTTAGTGTACATGGAAGTAGGCCATGTGGTCAGATGAGACCAAAATGTAACTTTTTGGTATCAACTCCACTCACTGTGTTTTTAGGAAGAAGGATGAGTACAGTCCCAAGATCACCATCCCAACCATGAAGCATGGTGGGGGGAATATCATACTTTGGGGGTGCTTTTCTGCAAAGGGGAGAGTACGACTGCACCGTATTGAAGGGAGGATGGATGGGGTCATATATCGTGAGACTTTGGCCAACAACCTCTTTCCCTCAGTAAGAGCATTGAAGATGAGTGGTGGCTGGGTCTTCCAGCATGACAATGACCCGAAACATACAGCCAGTCCAACTAAGGAATGGCTCCATAAGAAGCATTTCAAGGTTCTGGAGTTGCCTGGCCAGTTTCCAGACCTGAGACCAATAGAAAATCTTTGGAGGGAGCTGAAACTCAATGTTGCCCAGCAACAGCCCCGAAACCTGAAGATCTAGTGATCTGTTTGGAGGAGTGGGCCAAAATCCCTGCTGCAATGTGTGCAAACTTGGTCAAGAAGTACAGGAAACGTCTGACCTCTGCAATTGCAAACAAAGGTTTCTGTACCAAATATTAAGTTCTGATTTTCTTGTGTATCAAATACTTATTTCATGCAATAAAATGCAAGTTAATTATGTAAAAATCACATAATGTGATTTTCTGGATTTTTTTTCAAGATTCTGTCTTTCACAGGTGAAGTGTACATAGGATAAAAATTACAGACCTTTCCATTCTTTCTAGGTGGGAAAACTTTCAAAATCAGCAGTGTATCAAACACTTATTTTCCCCATTGTAGCTGCGACTACAAAGATCACATGGTAAAAAATAGCTCTATGTTGCTGTACATTGAAGCATACTGCTGGTGTGTGGGGTTGAATTGTGAACAGCAAAGTACAGCAACCTTGACAAGAAAGTCATAATGAAACAATAGGTTACGACTAGAGAGGAACAAATATTTAGAAATATAAATTTGTTGGATTCGCCAAATTTTCCCCAAAAATTAAATTTGTGCCAATAAATTTTCTGAAAATCGTAAAACTCAAAAGCCACTAATTGCATGAGAGAAAGATATATGAGGGGTTTGATACCGCTCCCCATGTTTGCAATTGTGAAGAATTAAAAAAACGCTGTTATAAAGTTCTGTTACTGCAATATATCACATATCAGTAAATTCACAATCACAATGAGTGACTATGCAGGTACAGCACTTCCCTAAATCATTTGAATCTTTGATTATTATTCACAGAACAAGACTAGCCCTCTGATTTTCAAGTTGATTCAGCACTAGTACAAAGTACTACGTTACAATCAAAATTGCACCTTTTCTTTCCCTATGTAGAATGAGCTGTGCACCCTGACTTCCTATCCCATCACTATACAAACATAAAATGGCTCTTTTTGGCCAGCCCCCATGTTTTATATTGGCTGTAATAGCCCCCCCCCCCCTAATTGGCTGAACTAGACCAGGTGATGTGATAGCTGCAAAGCATTATAGTGATGCCTGCACGGCCATGTCTAATGCCATTAGCCCACTTTCTGAGTCTTTAGCAGTGTATGAAAGAGAGACAAGCATTTTTTTTAGTCTGATCTTTGCAATTGAATCACAGAGTTTTTGGATTCGCAAGGACCTGCACATTTAAGGAAATTCAACTCAAAAGTCAATTCTCCGCAGATTGATCCACTCATCTCTAGTTATGACTTTTTGAGACTTGTTTCTTGCAATGTCTTGTGGGTTGCAATGCAATCTCTTTCACCTGCATTATGCTGCAATGTAGCAGCGGCACAGACCAATTGTTGGCTCTACAACCTGTGTTGCCATGTAGCCCCAGCCTTAGATTTTTATGTAGAAAATAATCCTCTATATTTATTTTACCTTCTATATGTTTATCCAGAGGTGGCGGGTCAATGCATAACATACACATGATATATACCAATTGATAATTACTTTGGCCTGATTACTTTTTATTGACGGTTAATGACACACATTTGAGAACCTTAGCTTAATGTATGCAAATATGATCCCCGAAGCTTAGAGATTGATAAAACTATATAAGCAGCCAATAAGCAGGAATACCTATTAAAACATTAACATTGAAATTAAAATCTATTAAATATAATTTATACACTAAATTCATAAAACATAGGCTGCATGCTACACATCCTTCAATAAAATGAAATTAAAAGTATACATTGCATCATTCTAATTACATTTTCTGATTGGTGCATTATGTCTAAGTGTTTTTGTAAAAAAAATGGTATATTTGACTATAAGAGTGGACATGTAAAAGGCTCTTTTCCTTTTTTTGTTTGCAGTCTGATAGCTGATTCTGTTCAGCTCAGATACAATAAATGACCTACAAGGATAAGCACCAAATTTCAAGTCAATAGGATTTTGCTTTGATGAAGATTCTGTCAGCTGTACATTTCTTGTGCTCCTGCAATATCATTCTATAGGTGAGAAAGAAAAATGATTGCATCCACCACTGAGCAATTGATCGTTGGCCTCTTTTGGCTGCCATAGCGTTACATATGAGCATCACATTTTCAGACCTTGTCTAACAAATGACCTATTTTTGACCTGTTTTCCTACATGATTAACACTCTTCAGGCCGTCATCTCTATGCTTTCCTCACCAAATTAAAGAGCAAGACCCGCATCCCTGTTAGATTTGCTCACATTTAAGTAGTGTCATGTGGTCAGTAGCCCATGGCAATATACTAAATTAAAGGCCTAATGTAGAATCCTTCTCCAAGCCTGACAAATAATGAATTGAAAACTCCAAGCCCCACAGGACACAGTCTGGTATAGAGCTACTTCATAGCGAGCTGCAGACTAACAACAGTCCCTTGGCTGTCATTCAGAAATAAAGGACTTGTTTAATTTTATTCACTGCAGGAAGAAAAACAATGGTATCTTCTTTAACTAACAGCTAGTTTGCCGAAATGCCACAATGAGAAAATCCATCTTTAAACTGCTCCTTGTTCTATCCCGAGAGAATGATGACACCGTGTACATGGCACTAGAGGTGCCCACAAATACATTTTAACAGTTTCAATTACACTGCTGAAAGTCGCCAAGCTTGTAATCTTCTCATGATGACCCTCTTTATAGACAACAGTTTTATACTAACCCCTTCCTACCCAAGCGATTTTCCGTTTTTGCTCTTTGGTTTTATCCCCTCCTTCCAAGAGCCAAAATATTTTTATTTTTTTGACACATAACAGTTGAGGGCTTTTTTTTAATGGGACAAATTGTAGTTTTCAATCATATCATTCATTTTACCCTACAATGTAAAAAACAGGAGGAAAAAATCACAAGTGCAGAAAAATTAAGCAAAATTCCGCATTTGTTTTTTTGAGTTTTCTTTTTATGGTGTTTATTGTGCAGTAAAAATAACCTGGCAACAAGATTCTCCAGGTCAGCATGGTTACAGTAAAAGAAAAATTGTATGTTTTTTTTTTAGTATTTTATGTGAAAAAATTGCAAATTCAGAAAATTTGCTTGTGTCTTCACTTTCTGAGACTCGTAAAATTGTCATGCTTCCGTCGATTGAACTTTGTGATGGCTTGTTTTTTGGCGTAGCAATCAGTATTTTTATTCATACCATTTTGGGGTAGATATGACATTTTGATCTATTCTTATTGCATTTTTTGTGGTGTTGCAGCAACCAAAAAACTGCACATCTGGATTTTTGATTTTGATGTTAGTTTTTAAAATTTGTTTTATTTCTTTATTTTTAATAGGGGAAAAATGGGGAATAAAATTTTATTATGTAAAAAAATGTTTCTTTATTTTTAGTCAACTTGAACCTAAAATCATCTGATTGCTTATACTATATTCAGCAATGCCATAGTACTGTAGTATATAGTAAAAATCATGGTTTCCCTAATAGCCCAGTCACAGGCAGGGTTTCAGAAAAGCACCATCATGACAGGCACAGGGGTCCTTAGCAAACCCCTACTGTCCCATAGCAACTCATTTGTGGTCCGCGATCGATGAGTGCAATGGAGTGGAACTGTGTGCCAACTTGGTTGCAAGTTTTAAATAACACGGTCACAGATTGACAGTAGCATTTAAGTGGTTAATCCCTCATGTACGTCTAGTTGGCAATGGGCAAAGGATTTTTTCCTTTTTCTGTCCACTCCACTCTTCCATAAAGGCCACCATTATGAAGTGTACTGCTTATTGTGCGCGTAAGGACAGATGCTCCAGTCTCTGCTTGGGAACTCTGCAGCTTCTTCAGGGTTACCTTTGATCTCTGTGCTGCCTCTGAATAATGCCCTCTTTGCCCGAGCTGAGAGTTTTCGAGCGCGGCCCTTTATTGGCAGGTTTGTTGTTTTTTTTCTGGCTAGCCAGTAAAGGTATCACTCCGAGAATACTTTCGTCATTTTTGGGCATAAAAGTATTTACATCGATTTTACTGGCTAACACGGTACCACAATATAACTTTATATTATACATCGTGTAAATCTCTGAAATAGTTGATTCAGATGGAACCCCCTATGGAAGATTCCCTATTATGATGCAGATGGAGGCACTGTGGATACCTGCCTGACCTGTGATCCAGAGGTGTCCGTCTTTTTAGGCGTGCATAAAAACACGGTCCGCCACAGTTTTGTGCACTTCTGAAATTAAGGACACTGCTGTACAGAGGCCAGATGGAGTCCAGAGTAAGTCTGCTGCCTCACTCATGTGAATGGATCTATCAGGGGTTTCATCTGTCATGTCACTCGGAGATTTAGATGGAAACCCCAAAGTAAGTGCTCAGCGTAGAGCGCTGGATAAATATGATCCAAAATGTTATGTAAAATGTTCCCAATAAAAGCTTCAACTCAATCCACAAAAAATGCAAGTCCCCACTCAGATCCATCATCTGTCAACAAAAATATAGGGGGTTTCAACATTATTGGTAGTACAAAAGCTCTGAAAAACCGCTAGGGCTCCATGCCCCCCAAAAGAAATTCAGCAAATTCTGCACTCTTAAATCCAAATGACCCCTCCCTTCTGAGTCCTAGTGTGTCTAAACCACATTTAGCATCACATGTTTGGCATTTCTGTAGTGATAAAAATCTGTCTAATTTATGGGTGTGTGTCTCCAGAAGCATGAGCTGGGCACAACATACTGATCACTACAACGTACTGGTCAGTACAATGTACTGGTCACTACAATGACAGTTTGCAATTTTTACTCAGCAACCTCCACTACTGCTTGTTTCTGAAAAACACCCATGGAATCAAAATTGTCACTATACCTGTAGATAAATTCCCAAAGAGGTATAATTTCCAAAATGGGGTCACTTGAAAGGGGGTTCTGCTCTTCTTGTACATAGGGGCTCTGTATATGGAGTCCGCCAACTATTTTAAGAAAATATGCACTCCAGGAGGCAAATAGCGCTCCATCCCTCCTGAGTCTCGCCGTGTGGCTAACAGTACCATACAGCCACATATGGGGTATTTCTACATTCAGCAGAAATTGTGGGATACATTTTGGTGCCATTTTTATCCAGTTCTCAGCGTGAAAATGTAAAATCCGGGGCTAAAACAAAATTGTGGTGGTAAAAATGTAACTATTTTTTTCTTCACTGCCCTATAGTATAAAATTCTGTGACCCACCTGTGGTGTCAATATGATCACTGCACCCCTAAATGAATTGAGAGGTGTAGTTTGTAAAATGGGATCACTTATGGGGGGTTCTGCTGTTCTGGCACCTCAGGCTCTACCAATGTAACATGGCACCCTCAAACCAGTCCAGCAAAATCTGAACCCCAATATGACGCTTCTTCCCTTCTGTGCTTTGCACTGTGCCTCAAAAGTAGTTTTTGACCACATAAGGGTTATCTGCGTACTCAGGAGAAATTCATTTATTTATTTATTTTATTCACTTGTATAGTGCCATTAATTCCACAGTGCTTTACAGACATTATCAGCACAGTCCCCATTGGGGCTCACAATCTAGATTCCCTATCAGTATGTTTTTGGAGTGTGGGAGGAAACCGGAGTACCCGGAGGAAACCCACACAAACACGGGGAGGCCATACAAACTCCTTGCAGATGTTGTCCTTGGTGGGATTTGAAACCAGGACCCCAGTGCTGCAAGGCTGCAGTATTAACCACTGAGCCACCATGCTACATTTTTACAGATCAACATTGTAAAATTCAGGGAAGCACCTGTAGGTTCAAGGTGCTCACCACACATCTAGATAAATTCCTTGTGGGGTCTAGTTTCCAAAATGGGGTCACTTGTGGGGAGTTTCCACTGTTTAGGCACATCAAGGGTTCTCCAAACGTGACATGACACCCACAGACCATTCCATCAAAACCTGTGTTCCAAAACGTCACTCCTTCATTTCTTAGCCCTGCCTTGCACCCAAACATCAGTTTTCCCCCTCATATGGGGTATCTGCATACTCAGAGGAAATTTTGGGGTCTATTTTCTCTTTTTACCCTTGTGAAAATAAAAAAATTGGGGCTAAAAGAAAATTTTTGTGGGAAAAATCAGATTTTTTTATTTTCACTTCTGTGAAGCATCTGGGGGTTCAAGGTGATCACCACACATCTAGATAAGGTCCTTAAGGGGTCTAGTTTCCAAAATGCAGTCACTTGTTGAGAATTTCCACTGTTTCGGCACATCAGGGGCTTTCCAAACACAATATGGTGTCCGTGTCCAACAAATTTTGCATTCAAAAAGTCAAATAGCGCTCTTTTCCTTCCGAGCCCTGCTGTGCGCCAAAACAATAGTTTTCCTCCACATATTGGGTATCAGCATACTAAGGATAAACTGCACAACAAATTGTATAGTTCATTTTCTCCTGTTACTCCTATGAAAATAAAAAAATTGTGATTTTTTATTTTCACTGCTCAATGTTATAAACTTCTGTGGAGCATCTGGGGGTTCAAGGTACTCACCACACATCTAGATAAGTTCCTTGAGGAGTCTAGTTTCCAAAATGGGGTCACTTGTTGGTGATTTCCATTATTTATGCACATCAGGGACTCTCCAAAAAACGATAAGGTGTCTGCTAATGATTCCAGCAAATTTTGCATTCAAAAAGTCAAAGGGCTCTATAAAACACATTATGACACCAGCAGTCTGTGTTCCAAAATGTCATTCCTTCCCTTCCGAGCCCTGCCATGTGCCCAAACCGTAGTTTTCCTCCACATATTGGGTATTGGCGTACTCAGTAGAAACTGCACAACAAATTTTGGGGTCCATTTTCTCATATTACCCTTGTGAAAATAAAAAAATGGGTCTAAAGTAAAATTTTTGTGTAAAAGGTTAAATATTCACTTTTTCCTTTCACATTCCATGAATTCCTGTTTAGCACATGAAGGGTTAATAAACTTCTTGAATGTGGGTTTGAGCACCTTGAGGGGTGCAGTTTTTAGACTGGTGTCACTTTTGGGTATTTTCTGTCATAAAGGCTTCTCAAAGTCACTTCAAATGTGATGTGATCCTTAAAAAATTGTTTTGTAAATTTTGTTGTAAAAATGAGAAATCGCTAATTAACTTTAAAACCCTTGTAACTTCCTAAGAAAAAAAAGTTGCTTAAAAAATTGTGCTGATGTAAAGTAGACATGTGGGAAATGTTATTTATTCACTATTTTGTGTGACATATCTCTCTGGTTTAAGGGCATACAAATTTAAAGTTTGAAAATTGCAAAATTTTCAACATTTTTGACAAATTTCCTATTTGCCAGTCATATCAAAGAAATGTTACCATTATCATGAAGTACAATATGTCACCAAAAAACATTACATATATCAGGTTGATCAGGTATTGAGGATAACACCCAGCAGACAGGACATCAGTAGTACCATGCCATATCTATATGTATGGCAATAGCATGGTAGTACTGATGTTCAGTCTGCTTGGTGTTATCCTCGATACCTGATCTTATATTCCATGTGTGTTTATATACACCGCACAGCACCACTTCTTCTCTCCTATATGGGTGTAATTTTCTGTATCTGCTTTTATCATTCCTAAATATTTCTATACATATACTGCACAGTACAACTTCTCCATTACTGTATACTGTGTGCAATTCTCATTATCTGCTCTTATTCTGTATATAACGACTTGCACAGTACCATTTCTCCTGTCCAGAATGCTAGGTCTAATTCTCAGTATATGATCTCACTCTGTATTTCTTAGGAGTTGTGGTCTTTATAAAGGGTGTGGTCATCATAAGTGGCCATAGTCTTCATTAAAAGGCATGACAAATATCTTTAAAAATGTTGGTCTGTCCATGTATTTTGGTCCAGTTGTCAAGAAAAAATGTAATATTAGGTTGGCAACCCTGCATACAGTGATAATGCACAGCCGTCACACACATGCAGATATCATTACTAAGTGGTAAAAATAATGACGGGCATTACTGCAAAAGTTTTTTATTTATTTAATTATTTATTTTTTTAATTTGTGTAATAGCCCCTTTAGTTAGGTATGAACATTATATTTCCAGTTTGAAACAGGGGCAGCAATTGCAAATGATTAATATCTTTTACAATATTATATATGCTTCTCTAATATCTCTGATTTCTATTTCAATGAAAATCTGGAAATTGCAGCTCACATATAGTACAATTTATTCTTGAAACATTCATTTTTTCTGTCCTTGAGCTTGAAAACCTACCATTATTAATCTGTAAATAAAATGTCTGAAAATTGTTCTGAATTAATTTTAAACACGTCAAAAGCCTACCATAATTATTTTCTTTGGAACAGCAATAACCTGATTCATACACAGTAAACTCCCTTGAATTTTAATGCCAACCCAAAAGAGGACACAAGTGTCTAATTTTAGACAAGTTTATAATTAGGGTTTTTTGAGATGACGGCAACTGGTAAAATGATGGTATGACAAGAATGTACTCTGATTACATTGTATAATTTTGTATCTCTTGAAAGATTTAAATTCTTGATAGACAGAGTGAGAAATTAAAGATGATAATGTACAGTATATTAAACCTACTGCAACACACCACAGCAAGAACACAAAGAAAACCAAATGTTTCTCGACATGTTATCTTGTCCGGCTTACAAATGTGGTTTTTCTGGTTATGTACCAAACAGATAAACTTGACTTTCACTGTTCTCTATAATATATTCACTGTAATTCACAGAACTCCTCCAAAACACCCTGATGTCAAGCTTTAACCTACAGGCTATGAAAATGTTTTGGGTGTCTGCTAAGTACCACCTGGGGGATAATGTAATGCCATATGGAATTAGACTCTTGTACTTTCATTAATGTCTCTGCATTCCACAAAGTCTGATTTTTGGCATTTAGATTAATGCAGGAGACAGGGAGGGAGAGGCTGCCCTGTCTCCCAGAGCCTCCCTCTTCTTTGAGTGAACATGCAGCAAAGACGGATGACAGAATGGGACTCCCACTTGCAGATACATTCCATTCCTCCCTTCCATGAATTTCTAACCTATATCAAACTTCACACACTAGAATAATAGTACTATTTGGGGAAAACTGCGAAATATCTTTCCATACTATGTATCCAAGCACGGAATTTATATTTATATGAAGCATTTAATGAGCACTTAGTAAAGAGTAAAGTAACCAATATTTATAAACCAATAGTGTTAACAATTGAGGTATATTTTCATTTAGTACTGGAATAATTTCTTAATACTTATGGAATTAATGCATACAACAGGTATGCAAAAATGTAAATATGTACTTTTTAAAAAATATATATTTATATTGTTTTCTTTTAAATAACTGACCACACACACGCGCACACAGTTCCCTTTGCCAAAAAAGATGTGACAAGAAAAGCTAAGTGGGTACATGCCCCAAAAAACAGCTCCTGCAACAAGCCACTGTGTGCTGTGGTGTGTATAAGTATAATATTGGACTATTAACCCCTTCACCCCCGAAGGTGGTTTGCATGTTAATGACCGAGCCAATTTTTACTAATCTGACCACAGTCACTTTATGAGATAATACCTCTGGAATGCTTCAACGGATCCTGCTGATTCTGGGAATGTTTTTTCATGATATATTGTACTTCATGATAGTGGTAAAATTTCCTTGATATCACTTGCGTTTATTTGTGAAAAAATTGGAAATTTGGCGAAAATTTTGAAAATTTAGCAATTTTCAAAATTTGAATTTTTATGCCCTTAAATAAGAGAGATATATCTCACAAAATAGTTAATATATAACATTTCCCACATGTCTACTTTACATCAGCACAATTTTGGAACCAAAATTTTTTTTATTAGGGAGCTATAAGGGTTAAAAGTTGACCAGCAATTTCTCATTTTTACAGCAAAATTTGCAAAACCATTTTTTTAGGGACCACATCACATTTGAAGTGACTTTGAGGTGTCTATATGACAGAAAATACTCAAAAGTGACACCGTTATAAAAACTGCACCCCTCAAGGTGCTCAAAACCACATTCACAAAGTTTAGTAACCCTTCAGGTGCATCACAGAAATTTTTGGAATGGGAAAGAAAAAAATGAACATTTAACTTTTTTCACAAAAATGTTACTTTAGACCCCACTTTTTTATTTTTGCAGGGGTAACAGAAAAAATGGACTTCAAAATTTGTTGTGCAATTTCCCCTGAGCATGCAGATATCCCATACGTGGGGAAAAAAACACTGTTTGGGCGCACGGCAGGTCTCAGTAGGGAAGGAGCGCCATTTGACTTTTTGAATGTAAAATTTGCTTGAATAATTTGCAGACGCCATGTTGCATTTGGAGAGCTCTTAATGTGCCTAAACAGTGGAAACCCCCCACAAGTGACACCATTTCGGAAACTAGACCCCTCAGGGAACTTATCTAGATGTGTGGTGAGCACCTTGAACCCCCAGGTGCTTCACAGAAGTTTATAACATGGAGCCATGAAAATTTAATTTTCATATTTTTCCCACAAAAATGTTTTTCAGCCCCCAGTTTTGCATTTACATAAGGGTAACAGGAGAAATTGCACCATGCAACTTGTTGTGCAATCTCTCCTGAGTAAGCCGATAACCCATATGTGGAGGAAAACCACTGCTTGAGCGCACAGCAGGGTTCGGAAGGGAAGGGAAGGAGCGCCATTTGACTGTTTGAATGTAAAATTTACTTGAATAATTAGCGGACGTCATGTTGCGTTTGGAGAGCCCCTGATGTGCCTAAACACTGGAAACCGCCCATAAGTGACATCATTTTGGAAACTAGACCCCTCAGGGAACTTATCTAGATGTGTGGTGAGCACCTTGAACCCCCAGGTGCTTCACAAAAGTTTATAACATGGAGCCGTGAAAATAAAATTTTCCTATTTTTCCCACAAAAATGTTTTTCAGCCTCCAGTTTTGCATTTTCATAAAGGTAACAGGAGAAATTGCACCATGCAACTTGTTGTGCAATCTCTCTTGAGTAAGCCGATACCCCATATGTGGGGAAAATACACTGATTGGGCGCACGTCAGGGTTCAGAAGGGAAGGAGCACTGTGTGACTTTTTGAATGCAAAATTGGCTGGAATCAAGAGCGGACGCCATGTCGCATTGCGGGAGCCCCTGATGTGCCTAAATAGTGGAAACTCCCCACAATTGACTCAATTTTGGAAACTAGACCCCTCAAGGATTTTATCAAGGGGTATAGTGTACATTTTGAACCCAGAGGTACGACAGAATTTGATAACATTAGGGCATCATAGTGAATAAGTTGTCATTAGTCTTTAGCGCAAGTGCTCGCTACTTGAGTTTGCATGGGTGATCGAGTGACATGTTCGAGTCCCCGCCCCGCATGTTTCACGGTTGTTAGACACCCAAAAAAAAACATGTGGGGAATGCTCGTGCATGGCAGGCGATCCCAGCAATGTTTTTTTTGGCCGCGAAGCATATGGGGCAGAGACTCAAGCATGTCACTCGAGCACCCGTGATACTCAGTGCATACCCGAGCACCTGATGCAAACTCAAGTAGCGAACACTTGCGCCCAACACTGGTCTTCATATTGTCATCATGTTTTTTTCTTTACTTTTGAAAAAATCCCAACCTTAATACAACCCCAACCCTAACCCTAGCCCAACCCTAACCCCAACCCTAACCCCAACCCCAACCCTAACCCTAGCCCAACCCTAACCCCAACCCTAATACAACCCCAACCCTAACCCTAGCCCAACCCTAACCCCAACCCACCTTAATACAACCCTAACCCAAGCACAACCCTAACCCTAACCCTAGAGTTTATTTTTTTACGCCGTTCCTCATGTGGTGTAAGTGATTAGACGACTTTATTGTTCGGTTCGGTGCGATTACAGCGATACCAGATTCAGATCAGGCTTTTATGATTGACAGCTATCACACACAAAAATACGTTTTTTTTGCAAAGACTAGTTTTTGCATCGCCATATTTTGAGAGCTATAATTTTTTCATAATTTGGCCGACAGAGTCATGTGATGGCTTGTTTTTTGCGGGACAAGTTGATGTTTTTATTGGTACCATTTTCGGGAATGTGACATTTTTTGAACGCTTTCTATTCCGATGTTTGGGAGGCAGAATAAACAAAAAACAGCAATTTCGGAATTGTTTTTTGTTTTTTTTTTCATGCCGTTCCACGTGTGATAAGGCAGCTTTATTCTTTGGGTCAGTACGTTTACAGCGGTACCGCATTTATATAGTTTTTTTTCATGTTTTGGCGCTTTTACACAAAAACTATTTTCTAGAAAAATAATTTTTTTGCATCGCTTTATTCTGAGAGCTGTAACTTTTTTATTTTTCGGATGATGGAGCTGTATGGTGGCTTGTTTTTTGCGGAACTAGATGACGTTTTCAGCAGTACCATTTTTATTTATATTCGTCTTTTTGATTGCGTGTTATTCCATTTTTTGTTTGGCTGTATGATGATAAAGCATTGTTTTTTGCTTCGTTTTTTATTTATTTTTTTTAACGTGTTCACTAAAGGGGTTAACTAGTGGACAGTTTTATAGGTCAGATCATTCCTGACGCGGCAATACCAAATATGTGTACTTTTATTGGTTTATTTTTTTTATGATAAATAAATATTATGGGTACAATATATTTTTATGTTTTGGGGATTATTTTTTTTTCAGTTTTTTTTAATACTTTTACCATTTTTTTTTTCACTTTCCTACCCTTTTTTAACTTTTACACTATGTCACTTTCACTTTTTGCAGCCTAATCGGCTGCATAGCATAGAGAGCAGCAGCTCCCTATGCCATGCAGCCTGTCAGCGCTGCACACAGGGAGACATTACTTTGGTCATGCACTGCCCATGACCAAAGTAATTTCCTGCCTCCTAGTGACCCGGATGTTGTCATGACCTGGTCGGAAAGAGGTAAAAACAAGTGTGCAAAAAAAATCAAAACTGTTTAAAAACACACACTTTTTGAGGTAGACACATTTCTAAAATGCTGTGAATTTTCTTTTGTTTTTTAAAAAATAAATAAATAAAAACATGTTGCTTATGACTTGTCAATCTCACAAACCAGGAAGCACATTATCCCAGACTAGTCTTGGTTTCAGTATTTTTCTTCAGTTGGAAAAATAGGACTGAGTGTATTTAAACTGCTCTCTTTATTTGTAGTTCATCAAGAATGAAAAATATTGATGTAATTAGGTGCTGTATTGCAGTATACCACGGTTCAAGTAAATTCACAGTCACACTGACTCTACAGTGCATGTATCTTTCCTAACTCTATCTCCACCTGTTCTGTGAACATACATATTACAAATCACAGAGTGAGACCACCACTCCCACACACTTTGTTTTGGCCCTTTCTAACCTATCTTTAGTGATGAGCTGTGTGCTCTGACTTCCTAGCCCTAGACCGTAAATCCCTAAAATACACTGTTTGCATAATTATTAGATAAGTGAGTATTTTGACCATATGATTGCTTTTATGCAGTCTTTCCAACTCTAAGTTGCATAAACTTGAATGAAATCTGGAGAGGGCACTCCCTCGTAAATGCCAGAGGTGAAATGCGCGCCGGGGTATGAGTGGGTGGTCCTCTTCATCTATCCTTTTATGGGTGATTAATATAATTACCTCATGTGCTCAGATGTCATTCATATGGAGAGTCACATATGACATTCTCTCATACTCTCATGCTTCATGACAATACTTTAAATTGACCACTGTCCTTTTGCTGAGATTAGCCTTTTACTAATAATTTTGCAGACAGTTATATTTATGCAGCACAATTCAGAACTTTATATTTATCATCTTTGCACTTGCCACTTTAATGTTGTCTATACTATGGTGATGATATGAATCTGTCTGCTTTCATACAATATACTAATTTTGCACTAGTAATTGCAGTCTTTTGGTGCTATTATTAGCTACGCAAGTGTCACTTTGATCTTTATAATTTTTTATTTGACAGCTGATCTTATCAGCTGTCATGTGCCCCTAACAGCTGCGGGTGGAATCGCGATCCACCCGCGGATGTTAACATGTTAAATGCCGCTGTCAATCTGCGACAGCGGCATTTAACATGGCCACTACAGAAGCGTGTCACTAATCCCGCTCATTAGCACCCATGTCACATGACCACGGGTCACTGATGGGTTAGCATGACAACCCGGGGTCTGCAAGAGACTCCTGTGTTGTCATTGCCGGGATGCTATGAGTGCCATCCAGCACTTGGTGCTCATAGCAAGTGAGCATTTTTGCTACACACAGCAGGGCTGGAGCCCTACTGTGTGTAACACATGTGATCAGACGATTGCAGCTTTTGAATTTATTAAAGCAAGTGTAAAAAAAAAAATGTTTTGAAAAATATTTAAAAAAATTAAAAAAATATAAAAGTTCAATTCACCCCCCTTCGCCCCATTCAAAATAAAACAATTAAAAATCTATTAAAAATACACATATTTGGTATCGCCGCGTTCAGAGTTACCAGATCTATCAATATATAAAAATAATTAATCTGATCGGTAAAAGACGTAATGACTAATGAGAAAAAAAATCAAAACTCCAAAATTAGGTTTTTTGGTAGTCGCAACATTGGATTAAAATGCAATAACGGGTGATAAAAACATCATAACTACACCTCACCCAGCCCCAGATCACAAAAAATGGAGACGCTATGGGTCTCAAAAATGGCGCCTTTTTTTTACAAACTTTGGATTTTTTTTTCACCACTTAAAAAAAAAAAAACCATGTTTGGTATCTACAAACTCGTAGTAACCTGGATAATCATAATGTTAGGTCAGTTTAAGTATTTAGTGAACATGGTAAAAAAAAAGAAACAATTGTGGATTTTTTTGTAATTTCACCGCACCGCACTTTTTCTGTTCCACGATATGGTAAAACAAATGGTGTTGTTCAAAAGTACAACTCATCCTGCAACAAATAAGCCCTCACATGGCCATATTGACGTAAAAATAAAAAAAATATGGGTCTGGGAAGAAGTGGAGCAAAAAAACCAAAACGCAAAAATGGAAACAACCAAGGTCGCATAGGGGTTAAATTCTGTTTAAAAAAAACAAAGACAGAAAACATGTTTAAAAATGTAGACATTTCACTGTGCATATCTGCTTTGCACACCTGTTTTGCTAGTTTAATCTGATAACCGGACTGCTATACTTAGGCCTGTTGCCACATTTCTTACTTTCTGTACATGTACCCACCTACTTGAGATAAGCGGATCACTTTGTTTAACCCTAATCCATGATCAAGATCGGTGCTCTCTAGCTATTGACAGGAGCTGCATAAATTTTCACAGCTTACGGGTTCCCTGCACACTGCTTTATTCACCGTCTTGACATGACATCATCTGTGAGGTGTGTAGTACACAGGTGATGTCTCGCCAGCCTGGCTAATCATACGAGCCTGGGATCTTCGCACAGCTCCTTTTCATGGCCAGTGACTACTAACCTAGACCATGGATCTGGGTTGCACAAAGCGATTAGTTCATCTTTAAAACCTACCTAGAATTTCTTCTTACCTCATTTTTGGCAAGGTTAGAATTATTGGAATTGAAGATATTGTCAAAAATTAATTATAGTGTTGTATAAAATGTATGGTAAAAGAAAAAGTGGCAATGGATGAGGTTGTTTAAAAGAAAAGAAACTGCAGCAGAAGCATCACCACAGGCTCCCGCAGGCAGTTACTCTATCAAGCGCAAGCCATAATTAGCCTCCTTTGCCTCCATCGAGTGTATTGGTGGGGAGAATGTGAAAAGCATTATAGAGTATATGGCACATTACTCACTTCAGTTACAGCAGGATGCTGTTACCTCTGGCAGTGTCACTGTCAGTTTGAATCATTGTTCTGCACAAAATGGTCTGCCTAATCAAAAATGACTAAGAGGGATCATTTTTGGACCTTTTTCATTTGAAAAACATGAAAATGTTTGCTGTATTATTAAATGTGATGTTGGTTACTACTGCGTTGCCATCCATTTCTATTGTGAGGTCAGTTTGACATTACTAATGATGTGTTTGTGTTAAAGAACTTGAAAGTTGTTGGATACAGTGCAAGGAGACAGGGCCAGGACGAGGGATGGACAGGATAGGCACCTACCTAGGGCTCTACCTCCTGCCTACCTGAGGGGGGTGCATTTTGGAAAAAAAAACTTACTTCATTGAATGCCTGCGGCCGCCCGTCCCCTTACTCTGGCCGCCGGCATTCAGCACTGTGATGGCCGGGGTGCGGGCACACAGGGGAGCAGTGTCAGGCACTGAGAACGCTCACCCCTCTCTCTGCCTGCACTCCAACCGTCGCTCCTTCCCCACACTCAACTGTATTCACATCTGCACCACCCGGGACAGGAGCAGAGGAGCTGTAATCAGTGCACGCAGATGACGTTGAATGTCGCAATGCAGTGACGTCATGCCCCATTCAGCGCTCACTGCTGCATCAGATGGAAGAGAAGATGGAAGAGAAGACGGATATGAGCTGAACAGGAATCCTGGATTAGGTGAGTAAAAGATTTTTTAGTTTTATTCTATTATTTTCCTAATGAATTGAGGCTATTATACCTAGGGCTTCTGGTGACATTCCAAGAGCTATGTGGACATAACGAGCTGGCTATGGGTATATAAGAAGGGCTGGCTATGGGGCCATAATAATGTATTGGGTGCTGTGGGGGCCATCAAAATATATAATGGGGGCTGTGTTGTACATCACACTGCATGGGAACTGTGATGGACATCAAAGTGTATATTGGGCTGTTGTGGATATTATACTGTATATAGGGGGGCTGTGGTGGATATCATACTGTGTGGGGTGCTGTGCTGGGACTTTATACTGTATATAAGGGACTGTGGGGCCATATATAAGTATATATAACTGAGTCGGTCGACAGGGGTAGGGGTACTCGGATACCGGGATGGATGGGTTACTTCTGTGGGGATCACGGTTGGTCGGTTCCCGGTTCCGTGCCCTGGACCGTCAGTAAAGGGATGGGGGTCAGGAAGATGAGAGTATTGTGTCCTGACGCCTCCTGTGGTAACTGGTAAAATCGGTTACCAGCGCTGTGTATGGTTGCTGAGGTGATCAGCATACGGCTTGTACGAACGCTATAGGCAGTAATGTCAAAGTAGGCACACACACACATTAAGACTTTGTTTCAGTACCTTTCTTTTACTGATGTCCGGTAACAGGTACAGTTCAGGAGGGTAACCAGGTTTTCGGTGCAGGTAGAGATATTCACCCTGGAGATTTGTGAGGCCTCCTCTAACAATGTGTGCGTTGTTTGGGATCAGTCCTGCCTTAAGCTGAACCTTCCACCTTTTACTTTCTTAGGGGTCCTTCTCCACAACTGACAATGAGGACCTTTCCTTGGGGCTACCAATTCTCTTTCTGGGCCCCTGGTCCTATACTTGGTCAAGTTTGGCAACTCTTTCCCCTTCTTCTTCAGGGGGAGTAGATCCTCCTGATCTGTCCGGGTTTTCTATGCTATTCCTGAATTAATAGCAATCTTGGACTCCGGTGTCCGGGTGAGCTAAAGGGATAATAGTTTTATCCCTTTCTTTCTCCTTCTAGCCTCCGTCCCTCTCTCTAGGGCGCTTTCACAACACAGACCTGTTTCCTAGTTCAGGGCTTAACTGGTCCTCAGCCAACAGCTCTCTGTCTCTCTCCTCCTTCACCCGTCTCGAGACTAACTGCCGCTTTTGCTGTCTCCCTGGAAACTGACTCCTCCCCTCAGGCCTGGGGTGGAAGGTGTTGTGTGTGCCCTAGTGTACATCTCTCCCTGCACCTATGAATCCTGTAGTAATCCCCCGCAGGGGTGCCACATATATATAAGTGAAATAAGGGAACTGTTGTAGATATTATACTGTATGGGTGGCTGTGGTGACCATCATACTGTGTAAGAGGACAGTGTGAGAAGGGGGTACAATTTGGAGAGGACAACATGGTGGGCAGGATGAGTACATAGTGTGAAAAAGGTGCACAGTATGAATATGGAGAAGGGGCAGTGTGAATTGGGGGTACAGTATGGATAGAGGCTAGCATGACAGGGGGACAGTGTAGAGCTATAGAGAGTGTGATAGAAAACAGTGGAGAGGGGACAACCATGTTATAGGCTGTAGTTCATAGAGGCATACGGTGTGGCAGTTATAGCTGATAACGACAGACAGTGGGTTGGTTATAGCTGATAATGTCAGATAATGGGGCGGTTATACTTCATTAAGGCGGACAGTGCGGTGGATATAGCTCAGAAGGGCAGACAGTGTGGAGGCCATATTCCATTGTAAGGGCACCGTGTTGGGAAGCGCTGCAGAAGACCGAAGAAGAGGGAAGTCTGCAGAAAAGAGCTGTGGTTGTGAAAAGTCATCATGGCATCTGGACAAGATGGAGACAGAAAGAAAGAAACTAATCAATCAGAGAATATGTCACCTAAAAGGTGTCTGGATATAAATGCTTACTTGTTGATACTGACTACGTTTCATCAGTACTGTGGTTTATGTATGGTCCTCAGTCTGATAATGACTGATAACAACTCCCAGCATTTTCTTACTATTGTTAGGGATATACTGGGAGTTGTAGGTTTAT
The DNA here is from genome assembly GCF_046119375.1 of Phyllobates terribilis. NCBI lineage: Eukaryota > Metazoa > Chordata > Amphibia > Anura > Dendrobatidae > Phyllobates > Phyllobates terribilis. Next base: position 293,440,446 of record NW_027362761.1, read on the forward strand.
GAGATACAAATGTATATAGGCCTGATTTGACATTGTAATTGATTGCTGTACAAAGCTTGGTGATGTATTCATGCACTGATGGTGATTCTGCTGTTGTATTCATGTACTAATGGTTGTTCTGTGATATATTCATGTACTGATGATGTACTGGTGTTGTATTTATTTACTTACTGTGGTTTTTGTGATGCATTCATGTACTGGTGGAGGTTCCAGTGATGCATTAATGTACTGATTGTGGTTCTGGTGATGCATTTATCTACTGGTGGTGGTTCTGGGGATGTATTCATGTACTGATGGTGGTTCTAGTGACATATTAGTTACTGATGATGGTTCTGGTGCCGTTTTTATGTATTGTTGATGGCTCTGGTGGTGTATTCATGTACTGATGATGATTTTGTTTTCGTATTCATGTACTGATGATGGTTCTAGTGATGAATACAGCACAGAACCATCATCACTACGTGAATACATCACCAGAACCATCAATAGTACATGAATACAGCATCAGAACAATCATCACTACATGAAGATGTAACCACAACCACCATCAGAGCAGGAATACGAGTCCAGAACCACCATCAGTACATGAATACGTCACCAGAACCACTATTGATACAGGAATATGATACCATAACCACCATCAGTTTTGTTGCAAACTTTATTTGTTGCATGATGCATATAAAACCATCAATACGTATCCCTTTGTAATAAGGTCTATTTAGCTTCCATTAGGGTATCCGTCAAATGTTGCACACCTTAACTGAAACCAAATGGCCCCTATTATATTTCAGTAATATTAGTTTGCATTGCTGTCCTTGGGTTTTACATTTAAAATGTATTATGTCTAGTGTTGAGCCACCCCCGTAGTGTTCGAGTTTGGTTCGGTTCGTCGAACACCCGTGTGTTCGCCGAACTGTTCGTCGAACTGTTCGTCGAACACCTTCGAACACCGTTAAAACCAATGGCAGGCAAACAAAAACACATAGAAACACATAGAAAACACCTTCAAAGGTGTCCAAAAGCTGACAAACTGCTCAGAAGACAAAACTAACACATGGAAAAGTGACAAGTACATATAGTCATGCGAAAATAAAAGAGGTGGAGGAGTAAAAGGAGGGGGAGACACAGATATAGGCATGTCATGCCCTTCTAAAATCCAAAAAGTGAGAAGCCGACACGGCCAGTCCGCTCCTGCCCGTGCCACCTCCGTGTCGCCGGGTTTGTGCCAGAGCCACGGTGAACCCCCATGGCCAGCCCCCCTCTCCCAATACTGGTGCCTGTCCGCTGGTGGGTCGAGCGAGCCCCCCTGTGGTGGAGGCAGCTCTAAGCTTTTTAATTTAAATTGTCTCTCTAATTTGAATGAATACACTTTAAATCCATTTACAAGGATCTATTGGAGGGCAAGTCTCATGCCAGCAGCCGCGTAATTCCAGCTCCAGTAGCGTCCACTAAAGCTGCTGCAGTTAAAAAGCTTTTATAAGGATCGAGCTCGGCTGTCCACCGCAAGGCATCCTACTGCCAGTCCCAGCCCCTATGCCTTGGGGTGCCTCCTGATGCTCTTCATTGAGTATCCCATGGTCCCGAAGCATTTCCTTTGAAAAAATTAAGTGTCTAAACTACAGGTGGTGTAGCTTGCTTAACAGCCGGGATAATCCGCTGACTAGCAGACACTGCTACTAGGCACAAAGTATTTCCTGGGCTAGATGCAGTTAAAAATTTGTAATTAGATACTCTCGTTGGATGCTGAGAAAGCATTCCATAGAGTCTCCTGGCATGCCATATATGATTCTCTTAAAAAGCTTGGGGTAGGGGTCTAGGGGACCCTTTTATAGCCAAAATCACGGCCCTGTATCGCAATACGTCACCTAGGCTGAAGATAAATGGAACTGTAGCACCCTGAGGGCTCGGTTGCTACAGACGTATTGCACCTCACCCAGAGGTGTGATATCTCACTCTCAGGTAAGGATGGAGTGTGGATCAGGACCCGACACCTGCATGCATTACACCACATTGCAGTGGGGCAGGGCGACCAATATGCCCCTCAGATGGGCACGACAGTCCCTGTCCCTGGCTGGAGTGGGGGGAGGGAACACTGAGGAAGGGGAACCCTGTAGTGCAGGAGCAGGGAGGAAGCAGTTCCTGGGTGCATTGAGAAGGGAGTATAAAAGGTGGGCACCATCTTAGTTCAGTGCAGAGAAGTCTGAGAAGAAGTGGCAGGGAGCAGGGGCTCTGCATGAGCTCTGCTCCGGAGGCGGGCCTAGTAACAGAGGCCCAGGCCTGGAAGAGGGAGAAGGAAGGAAGAGGAGCGGAGAAGGCTCCAGGAACGAGGAATGAAGGGATCCCAGGGGTGCGGACGGGCGAGTCGCCACCGCACGCCCGAATCCACCTGCGTGGAGGGGTCAGGCCAAAGGGGGAGACCGGTCCCCGAACTAGTGGAGGCAGGAAACGACCCTCAGCTAGAAACCGGAGGCTCTGACATTTTATGTGGCGCAGCCCCTCGCTACACCCGCTAGGAAGGCACCACATAGGGTCAGGGAAACTGGCGCCAAGTTTACCAAGAGGAGGCCCGAGGCAGCCGGACAGAAGTGTTGGTAAGAAAGGCCAGACAAAGGACACACAAAGGGGGTCCTCTGAAGTGCTCCAAAGTTATCTGGGAGTTGTCTGAGCCCCTCACCTGGTGAGCACAGTACGACGTGGGCAGCCGTTACCTGCAGACGTGGTCTGGATAATAAGAACTGTGAGTAAAGGCCCTGGACTGCATCACTGACTCCGTGTCGTTACTGCTGCTGCCCTGCACCATCACCCCCATCCTCCGCATACACTGCCCTGAGGCTATACTCCTCCCGTGGGGAGTTATGCTACGCTCTGCTGCACCCACAACACCAGCCTCAGCGGTCTGCCCTGTAGCGGCGGTTCACTCTGACCGCAATCCACGGGTGGCGTAGTCGGACATTTAAACATCAAAACCACATAAATAATTCCGCCACTGGTTTGACCGCCCTGAGCCACGGAACCGGGTCGCCGCCACGAAGACTACAACCACCAGCATCCACCAAAAAGGGTCCGGCTCCGGGTGTCCCAAGGCCCAGGGGGTGCGTCAGAACATTTTCATCACCTTTCACAATCACCAATGGGACAAGGCAGGGATGTCCTCTGTCCCCTCTCTTATACATCCTAGTGACGGAGCACCTGCTCTCATCAATTCGCCATAACCCCAATATTAGGTGGATTGAGGTGGGAGGCACCGAGTACAAGTGCTCTCTATTTGCTGATGATGTCCTAGTATATATCACTCAATCACATATATCCATCCATGCTGTTATGGCTGAAATAGATCACTTTGTTACATGGTAAAATTTTAAAATCAATGCAGCGAAGTCTGAGGCCCTCGATGTCTCCCTCCCCAAATCCAAATAGGATTCCATCCAGTCCAACTTTCCCTTTGCCTGGCCCTCACAGGGTATCAAATACTTAGGAATTCCTATTCATAGAGACCTCTCCCATCTATGTTATCTTAATTTTGGGCCCTTTATTGAACAATTCCATACAGACCACGGTTGGCAAGTTAGAACTGTAAGATTCACTACGTGAACCGCTGGTGTTTTGTGGAAAAGCACATGTACACCGCGTTCCAAATTATTATGCAAAAAGTGTTTAGGAGTGATAAGGGAAGAATTTGTTTGTTTGTCAGTTAAACTCATTGATGGTGATGTGTGTCAGGGCTCTTTATATCACTGTAAGCAATTGCAGACACCTGTGCTAATTAGTTTGGCAGGTGTGTCCAATGAAAGGCAAGACTACTTAAGAAGGCTCTCTCACATTATTAAGCAGCCTACATTTTCTGCCAAAATGGGAAAGAAAAAGGATGTGTCGGCTGCTGAGAAGCAACAAATTGTGGAGTATTTAGGTCAAGGCATGACTACAATCAACATTGTGCGATGATCAGGATGAAGTGTCTTGGCAATCAAGAAGTATGTAGCTGATTCACAGTACACACGTGTGCGTGCTGATAAGGGCAAATTGAGGACTCTTTCCTACAGGCAATTACGTCAGGTTGAAAGAGCAGCGGCAAAAAAGCCTTGTCATAGCAGCAGACAAGTTTTTGAAGCTGCTTGTGCCTCCAACGTCCCCCGAACAACAAGATGCAGGGTCCTTCAGAGGTTTGCAGCTGTGCATACGCCATCCTGTCGACCTCCTCTATCCACTTCACACAAGCAGAAACGGCTCCAATGGGCCAAACATTACATGAAGACTGATTTCAAAACTGTTTTGTTCACGGATGAGTGCCGTGCAGCGCTCGATGGTCCAGATGGATGGAGTGGAGGATGGCTGGTTGATGGACACCCCACGCAAACACGGCTACAGCGCCAACAAGGAGGAGGTGGAGTAATGTTTTGGGCTGGAATCATGGGGAGAGAGATTGTCGGCCCCTTTAGGATCCCTGAAGGCGCTAAAGATGAACTCCATAATGTATGTGGATTTTCTCAAACAGCACTTCCTGCCATGGTTCAAGAAGAAGAACCGTGTATTTCACAGCAAGATCATTTTTCTGCATGATAATGCACCATCTCATGCTGCACATAAAACATCTGCATCTCTGGCTGATATGGGCATAAAAGGGGACAAACTTATGGTGTGACCCCCATGCTCCCCTGACCTCTACCCCATTCAGAACCTTTGGAGCATCATTAAAAGGAGTGTCTATGATGGCGGGAGGCAGTTCACATCTAAGCAACAGCTCTGGGAGGGTATTCTGTCCTCATGCAAAACAATTGAAGCAGAAACCATCCAAAACCTGACAAATTCAATGGACGAGAGAGTTCAGAAGCTCCTTTCGAACAAGGGGTCCTATGTGAAAATGTAACATCACCTAGAATAAAGTTTTGAGTTGAAAACTGTTTGATTTCAGTTTCTAACAACCTGCTAATGCTTATAATTTCAAAAATGACCATTTTTTTGGTCTTTATTAAAATGAAAAGGTTGATCGAAAAGTTTGGGGGATCTAAGAGTGTGGCAACCCAGTAGTCATGATTACTTCGAATTCTGACAATATGAGGGTCATGCTGCAGGTAGTGCAGCAAGAAGGCACTTATGTGTCTTGCGCATCTCGGAGCCCCAAAATTATTTTCCGGGCTAGATGCAGCTAAAAATTATTTTTAATTTTAAATCTGGTGGAGCTTATTATAGATGGCCTAATAGGATCAGTGCTGCACACTGCTACAAAGCCCAAATTATTTTCCAGTCAAGATACAGATAAACATGATTAGTAATTTGAAAGCTTAAAACGTTTGGTAGGGTGATTTTAACCAATCATCAAGCTTTTACTCTCCCCAGGATGACACAGGGGTAGAAAAGTCGTTTCGGATCCATGATTTGTTCATCTTTATGAACGTGAGTCTGTCTACATTATCAGTGGAGAGCCACGTGCGCTTATCTGTCAGCACACCACCAGCAGCGCTGTACATACGTTCAGACAGAACGCTGGCTGCGGGGCATGACAAGATCTCCAAGGCGTAAGTGGCTAGCTCCGGCCATTTATCCAGATTGGAAGCCCAAAAAGAGCAAAGGTCCAGTGACACAGTCGTGGCTTCAATGTTTACTTGGAGATACTCCTGTACCATCGTCTCTAGGCGTTGACTATGTGTCAGACTTCTTGTCTCCTGTGGCCTTGCAAAGGATGGGCTAAAAAAGTGGTGAAATGATTCCGCAAAATTGATGTTACCAGCAGATACTGTGGTTCTGTTACGGTTTGAGTGCTGAACACTTGACGGTCCCACGGTTGGCAAGTTGGAACTGTGAGATTCACTACGTGCACCACTGGTATTTTGTGGAAAAGCACATGTAAGATTCTGCAACAGTCTCTGCTGATACTCCTGCATGCGTGCATCCCTTTCTATGGCAGGAATAATTTCTGCAAATTTACTTTTGTACCGGGGATCTAACAGTGTGGCAACCCAGTAGTCAGGATTATTTCTAATTCTCACAATTCGAGGGTCATGTTGCAGGTAGTGCAGCAAGAAGGCACTCATGTGTGTTGCGCATCCAGGAGCACCAAGTCCCTGTTGTGTTGGTGGCGAGGTAACAATCATGCTTCCTTCCTCTGTCCTCTCCCCCAAACCTCGCACAACAGAAATGTGATCAAGGTCTCCCTCATCTGATGAGTCTTCCATCAGTTCGTCCTCCACTTCTTCCTGGGCTCCTGCACCTTCCTCACTAGTTTGGCTGCTACCATGCGCCCTGGTAAAACCATCTCCCCCACCCTCACATGCCTGCCGCCTTGGTGCTGCCGACCTTCTGGACCTTGCAGATGTTAGTCCTTTCGCATACAACTCCTCCTCCTCTACTTCCTCCACCTCCTCTTGTGCCACCACCTGACTCCGAATTCTGTTTAACATGTGCTCCAGCATGTAAATCACCGGAATAGTCATGCTGATAATGGCATCGTCAGCACTAAACATCTTCGTCGCCATTTCAAAACTGTGCAGAAGGGTGCATAGGTCCCTGATCTGAGACCACTCCTCCAGCGTGATTTGCCCCACCTCTGAATCTCGTTGGCCCAGGCTATACGTCAGAACGTATTGCACCAGGGCTTGTCGGTGCTGCCACAGTCGCTGCAACATGTGCAGAGTTGAATTCCACCGGGTAGGCACATCGCATTTTAGCCGGTGAAGTGGCAGGCCCAACGACTTCTGTAGAGATGTAAGTCGCTGAGCTGCGGGATGCGAACGGCGGAAGTGAGCACACAGCGACCGTGCCCTCTGCAGAAGGCCATCTAGTCTGGGATAGTGGGCTAAAAATTGCTGGACAACCAGGTTCAACAAGTGAGCCATACAAGGCACGTGTGTGACATTGCCCCGGCGAAGGGCCGCACCCAGGTTTGCAGCATTGTCGCACACGGCCTTCCCTGGTTTCAGGTCCAGTGGAGACAACCATTCATGAAATTGGTTCTCCAGAGCTGACCACAACTCCTCAGCTGTGTGACTCACATTTCCCAGACATTTCAATGTAAAAACCGCCTGAAGACGTTGAGCCCTACTGCCAGCATAGTAAGGAGGTGTGCAGGATCCCTTCTGCGCAGTTAGAAAGCTTGTGGCATGACCAGACAGGCTTTGGGTGCAGGTGGAAGACCGAGAGGAGGTTGAGGAGGCAGAAGCAGTGGAGGAACTTTGACATAAAGAGGATTGACGCACAACTCGTGGGGACGGCAAGACTTGGACAGCAGCCCCTTGTCCTGCTGTCACCATAGTTACCCAGTGCCCAGTCAGCGACATGTAACGCCCCTGTCCATGCCTACTCATCCAAGTGTCTGTGGTGAAATGCACCCTGTCACATACAGAGTTTCTCAAAGAAGCGGTGATGTTGTGTGCGACATGCTGGTGGAGCGCAGGCACACCTTTCTTTGAGAAGTAGTGCCGACTGGGCATCTGGTACTGGGGCACTGCGACGGACATAAGGTCTCGAAAATCCTCTGTGTCCACCAGGCGGAAAGGCAGCATTTCTGTAGCCAAGAGCTTGCAGATGGTGAAATTCAACCTCTTAGCTTTCTCATGGCTAGGAGGAAATGGTCTTTTACTTGTCCACATCTGAGGGACCGAGGGCTGGCTATTGTGCTTAGACGGGGTTGATAAGGGTGTCCCCGGCAAACTGCCGGTCTGTGAGTTAGATGCAGGCGGACATGTTAGGTTGCCTTCATCCAAAGGTGGTGCTATCGATGTCGGACAGCGCTCAACACCAGCTGGTGTTACCACCTCCAAAGAAAATGATGACCTGCCAATCACGCTGGCTGTTGCGGGTAAAGAGGTGGCAGGTCTGCGCCCCAAAACAGGTGTGACTGCTGTCCCCCCAGTCACAGAGGATGAAGAGGCCGCGGATGCACAAGATATGGCAGACGGTGGTTGGCCCGGCCGGCTAGGCCGCATTGTAGCACACTGAGCTTCCCACTGCAACTTATGCTTCATGTCCATGTGCCGGTTCATGCATGAAGTACTCAAACTATGTATTTTTTGGCCTCTACTTAGCTTTTGCTGACAAATGTTACAGATAACACGAGTTGGGTCATCTTTATCGATCTGAAAAAATGCCCAGGCTATGCCAGGCTTAGCACCCATGCGACCTGAAGAGCCACCACGACTTGTGGTGAGAGGCAGAGTTGTGTTTGAGGATGCAGTTGTTGACGTGCTTCCAGTACTACGTCTCTGTCCAGGAAGGCGCAACCTGACCTCGTCGTCACTAGCATCTTCCTCCACCTCCTCTGCTGACCTCATCTCTTGGCTGACTGTGGCTGACTGTGGGTTGACAGTAAGTGGGATCCCCGACCTCATCATCATCACCCTGTGCGTTATCACACCCGTCGTCCTCAGAGCCAACCTGTTCCTGCCCTGACAAAAAACTAAAGTTGTCGCTCCAATCAGGTATTTGAGTCTTATCATCGTCTTCCTCATTGTCTCCACCAACAGGAGTTACAGTTTGGGAATGAGGGTCTACATTATGGTCAGAACCTTCTGCGTCTGGTCCTGGATCCGACTCATAAAGATTCTGGGCATCAGTGCAGATCATTTCCTCGTCTGGATTCACAGAAGCGCTGGAGTTGACCTCTGATTCCCAGCTCTGCAGACTCAACCATCTGTTCTACCTCATACTCAGACGGGCAGCTGGAGATTTGGGAGCTGTGAGGAAGCAAGTGCGATTTGGGTGACACCTTTGAGGACTGGAGTATTTGTGATGTTGAAGTTGATGTGGAGGAGAGCCCACTTAAAGGAGCACTTGATATCCGTTGAAGCACCTGCTGTTTTTGTGCCTCATCTGGAATTTGTAGCGATTGGCGTGGCCGTAAGAAAGGGATCTTATCACATTGTCCGCTAAAAGAAGTAGACATTTTAGTTTGGCTGGAAAATGGTCTTTCTTCTGCAGATGTTACTGTTGCTTTAACACCTACCCCACGGACACAACCTTTTTTCCCCTTCCCAACACGCCTATTCCCCTTTCCACCAGCAGCAGGCCTTTTTCCACTCATTTTGGTGGTTAACTAATTCACAACTCTGGAGTTGTTTGCACAAAAAAACAATGGATGGTAACCGAGCAGAGCTGAGTGGCCAAACTGTGGTATTAGGCCAAAACTATTGGCTGGGTTAGATGCAGAAAAAAATTATTTTGAATTTGCAACCTGATGGAGGTCAGTATAGATGGACTAATAGAGAAAGTCCGACACACTACTAGAAGGCCAAATATTTTTTCAGAGCTAGATGCAGAAAAAACTTATATTCAGTTTGCAACCTGATGGAGGTCAGTATAGATGGACTAATACAACAAGTCCCACACACAGCTAGAAGCCCAAATATTTTTTCAGAGGTACTGTAGATGCAGATAAAAATTAGTTTTAATTTGCAACCTGATGGAGGTCAGTATAGATGGACTAATAGAGAAAGTCCGACACACTACTAGAAGGCCAAATATTTTTTCAGAGCTAGATACAGAAAAAAATTATATTCAGTTTGCAACCTGATGGAGGTCAGTATAGATGGACTAATAGAGAAAGTCCGACACACTACTAGAAGGCCAAATATTTTTTCAGAGGTAGATGCAGAAAAAAATATATTCAGTTTGCAACCTGATGGAGGTCAGTATAGATGGATTAATAGAACCAGACCCACACACAGCTAGAAGCCCAATATTTTTTCAGAGGTAGATGCAGAAAAAACTATATTCAGTATGCAACCTGATGGAGGTCAGTATAGATGGACTAATAGAACAAGTCCCACACACTGCTAGAAGCCCAAATGTTTTTTCAGAGGTACTGTAGATGCAGATAAAAATTAGTTTTAATTTGCAACCTGATGGAGGTCAGTATAGATGGACTAATAGAGAAAGTCCGACACACTACTAGAAGGCCAAATATTTTTTCAGAGGTAGATGCAGAAAAAAATATATTCAGTTTGCAACCTGATGGAGGTCAGTATAGATGGATTAATAGAACAAGACCCACACACAGCTAGAAGCCCAATGTTTTTTCAGAGGTAGATGCAGAAAAAACTATATTCAGTTTGCAACCTGATGGAGGTCAGTATAGATGGACTAATAGAACAAGTCCCACACACTGCTAGAAGCCCAAATATTTTTTCAGAGGTACTGTAGATGCAGATAAAAATTAGTTTTAATTTGCAACCTGATGGAGGTCAGTATAGATGGACTAATAGAGAAAGTCCGACACACTACTAGAAGGCCAAATATTTTTTCAGAGGTAGATGCAGAAAAAAATATATTCAGTTTGCAACCTGATGGAGGTCAGTATAGATGGATTAATAGAACAAGACCCACACACAGCTAGAAGCCCAATATTTTTTCAGAGGTAGATGCAGAAAAAAATATATTCAGTTTGCAACCTGATGGAGGTCAGTATAGATTGACTAATAGATCAAGTCCCACACACTGCTAGAAGCCCAAATATTTTTTCAGAGGTACTGTAGATGCAGATAAAAATTAGTTTTAATTTGCAACCTGATGGAGGTCAGTATAGATGGACTAATAGAGAAAGTCCGACACACTACTAGAAGGCCAAATATTTTTTCAGAGGTAGATGCAGAAAAAAATATATTCAGTTTGCAACCTGATGGAGGTCAGTATAGATGGATTAATAGAACAAGACCCACACACAGCTAGAAGCCCAATATTTTTTCAGAGGTAGATGCATAAAAACTATATTCAGTTTGCAACCTGATGGAGGTCAGTATAGATGGACTAATACAACAAGTCCCACACACTGCTAGAAGCCCAAATATTTTTTCAGAGGTACTGTAGATGCAGATAAAAATTAGTTTTAATTTGCAACCTGATGGAGGTCAGTATAGATGGACTAATAGAATGATGCTATGCCCAAAAGATTTTACTTCACTAGGTGCAGTAAAAAAATTGGTATTCTATACACAGGTGTTATATCTTGCAACACAGATAGGCTACTCCACTAACACACTCTGCAATAGGCCAAAAAGGATTAGCTTTGCTAGATTCAGCCAAATGCTGTGAAAAAAACTTGCACAGCACTGGCACAGACCTGCCTGGCAAAAACTGATAGGAACTCATGTAACCTAGTCCTGAAAAGGACTGCAATTACAATTAGTCTTTACTCCCACAACCTATCTATTTAAGAGCACAGACCTCCCTGATAAAAGTCGTAGGAAATGCTGTAACCTAGTCCTTAAAAGGACTGCAATCACAACTATTCCCTACTCCCAAGCTATCTGTATATTTGTGCGAAAATTGGCTTGAAATTAACAAGGTATAGCGCACACAGCAACAGCGGTGCCGTCTAACACGCAGCTGCAGCAGTGAGAAAATGGTGACGACGGGGAAAATGGCTTGGTCTTATAGGGCAAGGACATGTGACATACACTGCCAATGACACATGCCCTTGCTTGTGTGAAAAAAAGCACTTCGCTCCGTGTGTGCGCTGCTGATAGGCTGACAGATTGCACCTCCCCACTGTAAATGCGGGAAAGAGAAAAAAAAATGGAGATCTTCATTGTTCCTGCAGAGATCCATCCCCTGCCCCTCCCCCCACCCCGCTGTACACTCAAACTGCGTATTAACATTAATTTTCATCATTACTGAGAAAAAATCCAGTTATGATTTTGGTGCACGAACAGTTATCGAACATAACCTCGAACAGCCGAATTTTTCTCAAATTGTTCGTGTTCGCCGAACGGCTCGAACACCGCCCAAAACAGCTCGAATTTGAGATTGGCGAACAGTTCGAGTATTACAACGCTCATCTCTAATTATGTCAGGTACAAAGATTGCTATTTTTCTCAGGTATCGTATATATATGGTCTGCAAGCAATGAATGATTCCATATCTAACTATGAAAAAACACACCTTGTGAGCCTCACCTCTAAAGTACACCACTTTTTTTTTATTTTTGCTGGTATTTTTTGGTGACACAAGTAACAATTCTAGTGGAATTGGTTGTCAGAGATTGTTACCTGACCCATCGGAGGGGGGGGGGGGTGTTAGGGGACCTGTTACCTTAGTATCTGACCCATTCCTTTATATGGGGGCTGAGGGTTCATGTGGGGGGGTGCTATCTGTTTCATCTGCCTAAGGCACCAAGGTACCTTGTACCAGCCCTGCTAGAAGACCTCATAGTGGTAAATATGTCTTTCAGACAAATTAGAGGTTTGCAGTATCTCAATTAACATCAAATCAATTTGCTGTAAATACAATTTTTGGGAATAATTTGTTAAACCTGGAGAATTTCAAAACATTCGATCATCTCTATTATTCATGTAAAGTTGTATGAAATAGTCATCAGCTAGTATATGTGTGTGCAGATATGAAAAGCTAGTGTGTTATGGGGACGGTTGCAAACAAACTTTATTATAATGGAAAGCAACCATCCCCGGGGTCCGCAATGCAGCCTGGAGGACTACTGCCGAACACCTTCCAGGTGAGAAGGAAGACAACCAACTTAAATGATAAACCGTTCCGTGTTACTGCACACAGGAACGGGTATAGCGGTTCGCTCTATCTCCGTTGACTGCATGGGAGATGCGCGACCAGGGAAGTAGCTGTAGCCTTGTTAACTACACAGGGGCTACGCAGTGGGTGTGACTCACGCCGATGTGTAAGTGCTCTCAGGCGGCGTGCTACCGGACTGAGGAGAATCACTCAACGTGGCTCACAGGCGGCACCAGGAATATGGCGTCTGCAGACCGCTCAGGGTGTATTGCGACCCCCTAGTCAGAGCCAGTCTGTACGGCCAAGCTACCTGCCTATTTCCACTAGCCTGCCTATTTCAACTACACCTGCCTATTTACACTAAAGCACATATGGAGCTCAAAAGTCCAAGAGTCCACACAACACCATCACTGCTCAAAGATCAGAGCGCGCCGCCATGTTTGTGGGCGGGCCTTTTAAAGACTAAGCCCTGCCCGCCATCGCACCATTGGTGACACCACCCGTGGACCAATCAGGCGGTGCCAGGTCACCGGGTCAGGTGGTTGCCAAACCACCAATCATGGTCTGCCAGGTCACGGGCATGCTCAGTGAGGCACCTCTCGGACTTAGGCTGCAGTAGCCTAGTCTCTCTCCGCAACCTGTGCTTCATGTTGCTAGGCACAAATGCACAAGATACCACATGTACATCTCGTGCATTGGCTAGGCATTGGGACTGATGGTGATGCTGTGCAGCATCAGGCCTGGCTGGACCAGAATGGGAGACCACAGATAACTCAGAACCCATTTCTTATCCAGCAAGCGCCTAACATAGTGCTTTTATGGAGAATAAAGATGAAAGAATGGACCAAAGGGAAAAATGTTGGGAGAACTGAGAAAAGTTAAATTAGTGTGGTGATTAGAGATGAGCGTTGTTCTACTCGAACTGTTCGCCAATCTCAAATTCGAGCTGTTTTGGGCGGTGTTCGAGCCGTTCGGCGAACACGAACAATTTGAGAAAAATTCGGCTGTTCAAGGTTATGTTCGATAACTGTTCGTGCACCAAAATCATAACTGGATTTTTTCTCAGTAATGATGAAAATTAATGTTAATACGCAGTTTGAGTGTACAGCGGGGTGGGGGGAGGGGCAGGGGATGGATCTCTGCAGGAACAATGAAGATCTTCATTTTTTTTTCTCTTTCCCGCATTTGCAGTGGGGAGGTGCAATCTGTCAGCCTATCAGCAGCGCACACACGGAGCGAAGTGCTTTTTTTCACACAAGCAAGGGCATGTGTCATTGGCAGTGTATGTCACATGTCCTTGCCCTATAAGACCAAGCCATTTTCCCCGTCGCCACCATTTTCTCACTGCTGCAGCTGCGTGTTAGACGGCACGGCTGTTGCTGTGTGCGCTATACCTTGTTAATTTCAAGCCAATTTTCGCACAAATATACAGATAGCTTGGGAGTAGGGAACAGTTGTGATTGCAGTCCTTTTAAGGACTAGGTTACAGCATTTCCTATGACTTTTATCAGGGAGGTCTGTGCTCTTAAATAGATAGGTTGTGGGAGTAAAGACTAATTGTAATTGGAGTCCTTTTCAGGACTAGGTTACATCAGTTCCTATCAGTTTTTGCCAGGCAGGTCTGTGCCAGTGCTGTGCAAGTTTTTTTCACAGCATTTGGCTGAATCTAGCAAAGCTAATCCTTTTTGGCCTATTGCAGAGTGTGTTAGTCAGTGGAGTAGCCTATCTGTGTTGCAAGATATACCACCTGTGTATAGAATACCAATTTTTTTACTGCACCTAGTGAAGTAAAATCTTTTGGGCATAGCATCATTCTATTAGTCCATCTATACTGACCTCCATCAGGTTGCAAATTAAAACTAATTTTTATCTGCATCTACAGTACCTCTGAAAAAATATTTGGGCTTCTAGCTGTGTGTGCGACTTGTTGTATTAGTCCATCTATACTGACCTCCATCAGGTTGCAAACTGAATATATTTTTTTCTGCATCTACCTCTGAAAAAATATTGGGCTTCTAGCTGTGTGTGGGACTTGTTGTATTAGTCCATCTATACTGACCTCCATCAGGTTGCAAACTGAATATATTTTTTTCTGCATCTACCTCTGAAAAAATATTGGGCTTCTAGCTGTGTGTGGGTCTTGTTCTATTAATCCATCTATACTGACCTCCATCAGGTTGCAAACTGAATACAATTTTTTTCTGCATCTAGCTCTGAAAAAATATTTGGCCTTCTAGTAGTGTGTCGGACTTTCTCTATTAGTCCATCTATAATGACCTCCATCAGGTTGCAAATTAAAACTAATTTTTATCTGCATCTACAGTACCTCTGAAAAAATATTTGGGCTTCTAGCTGTGTGTGGGACTTGTTGTATTAGTCCATCTATACTGACCTCCATCAGGTTGCAAACTGAATATAATTTTTTCCTGCATCTACCTCTGAAAAAATATTGGGCTTCTAGCTGTGTGTGGGTCTTGTTCTATTAATCCATCTATACTGACCTCCATCAGGTTGCAAATTCAAAATAATTTTTTTCTGCATCTAACCCAGCCAATAGTTTTGGCCTAATACCACAGTTTGGCCACTCAGCTCTGCTCGGTTACCATCCATTGTTTTTTTGTGCAAACAACTCCAGAGTTGTGAATTAGTTAACCACCAAAATGAGTGGAAAAAGGCCTGCTGCTGGTGGAAAGGGGAATAGGCGTGTTGGGAAGGGGAAAAAAGGTTGTGTCCGTGGGGTAGGTGTTAAAGCAACAGTAACATCTGCAGAAGAAAGACCATCTTCCAGCCAAACTAAAATGTCTACTTCTTTTAGCGGACAATGTGATAAGATCCCTTTCTTACGGCCACGCCAATCGCTACAAATTCCAGATGAGGCACAAAAACAGCAGGTGCTTCAACGGATATCAAGTGCTCCTTTAAGTGGGCTCTCCTCCACATCAACTTCAACATCACAAATACTCCAGTCCTCAAAGGTGTCACCCAAATCGCACTTGCTTCCTCACAGCTCCCAAATCTCCAGCTGCCCGTCTGAGTATGAGGTAGAACAGATGGTTGAGTCTGCAGAGCTGTTTACTCATACTATAGCCTGGGAATCAGAGGTCGACTCCAGCGCTTCTGTGAATCCAGACGAGGAAATGATCTGCACTGATGCCCACAATCTTTATGAGTCGGATCCAGGACCAGACACAGAAGGTTCTGACCATAATGTAGACCCTCATTCCCAAACTGTAACTCCTGTTGGTGGAGACAATGAGGAAGACGATGATAAGACTCAAATACCTGATTGGAGCGACAACTTTAGTTTTTTGTCAGGGCAGGAACAGGTTGGCTCTGAGGACGACGGGTGTGATAACGCACAGGGTGATGATGATGAGGTCGGAGATCCCACTTACTGTCAACCCACAGTCAGCCAAGAGATGAGGTCAGCAGAGGAGGTGGAGGAAGATGCTAGTGACGACGAGGTCAGGTTGCGCCTTCCTGGACAGAGACGTAGTACTGGAAGCACGTCAACAACTGCATCCTCAAACACAACTCTGCCTCTCACCACAAGTCGTGGTGGCTCTTCAGGTCGCATGGGTGCTAAGCCTTGCATAGCCTGGGCATTTTTTCAGATCGATAAAGATGACCCAACTCGTGTTATCTGTAACATTTGTCAGCAAAAGCTAAGTAGAGGCCAAAAAATACATAGTTTGAGTACTTCATGCATGAACCGGCACATGGACATGAAGCATAAGTTGCAGTGGGAAGCTCAGTGTGCTACAATGCGGCCTAGCCGGCCGGGCCAACCACCGTCTGCCATATCTTGTGCATCCGCGGCCTCTTCATCCTCTGTGACTGGGGGGACAGCAGTCACACCTGTTTTGGGGCGCAGACCTGCCACCTCTTTACCCGCAACAGCCAGCGTGATTGGCAGGTCATCATTTTCTTTGGAGGTGGTAACACCAGCTGGTGTTGAGCGCTGTCCGACATCGATAGCACCACCTTTGGATCAAGGCAACCTAACATGTCCGCCTGCATCTTCCTCACAGACCGGCAGTTTGCCGGGGACACCCTTATCAACCCCGTCTAAGCACAATAGCCAGCCCTCGGTCCCTCAGATGTGGACAAGTAAAAGACCATTTCCTCCTAGCCATGAGAAAGCTAAGAGGTTGAATTTCACCATCTGCAAGCTCTTGGCTACAGAAATGCTGCCATTCCGCCTGGTGGACACAGAGGATTTTCGAGACCTTATGTCCGTCGCAGTGCCCCAGTACCAGATGCCCAGTCGGCACTACTTCTCAAAGAAAGGTGTGCCTGCGCTCCACCAGCATGTCGCACATAACATCACCGCTTCTTTGAGAAACTCTGTGTGTGACAGGGTGCATTTCACCACAGACACTTGGACGAGTAGGCATGGACAGGGGCGTTACATGTCGCTGACTGGGCACTGGGTAACTATGGTGACAGCAGGACAAGGGGCTGCTGTCCAAGTCTTGCCGTCCCCACGAGTTGTGCGTCAATCCTCTTTATGTCAAAGTTCCTCCACTGCTTCTGCCTACTCAACCTCCTCTCGGTCTTCCACCTGCACCCAAAGCCTGTCTGGTCATGCCACAAGCTTTCTAACTGCGCAGAAGGGATCCTGCACACCTCCTTACTATGCTGGCAGTAGGGCTCAACGTCATCAGGCGGTTTTTACATTGAAATGTCTGGGAAATGTGAGTCACACAGCTGAGGAGTTGTGGTCAGCTCTGGAGAACCAATTTCATGAATGGTTGTCTCCACTGGACCTGAAACCAGGGAAGGCCGTGTGCGACAATGCTGCAAACCTGGGTGCGGCCCTTCGCCGGGGCAATGTCACACACATGCCTTGTATGGCTCACGTGTTGAACCTGGTTGTCCAGCAATTTTTAGCCCACTATCACAGACTAGATGGCCTTCTGCAGAGGGCACGGTCGCTGTGTGCTCACTTCCGCCGTTCGCATCCCGCAGCTCAGCGACTTACATCTCTACAGAAGTCGTTGGGCCTGCCACTTCACCGGCTAAAATGCGATGTGCCTACCCGGTGGAATTCAACTCTGCACATGTTGCAGCGACTGTGGCAGCACCGACAAGCCCTGGTGCAATACGTTCTGACGTATAGCCTGGGCCAACGAGATTCAGAGGTGGGGCAAATCACGCTGGAGGAGTGGTCTCAGATCAGGGACCTATGCACCCTTCTGCACAGTTTTGAAATGGCGACGAAGATGTTTAGTGCTGACGATGCCATTATCAGCATGACTATTCCGGTGATTTACATGCTGGAGCACATGTTAAACAGAATTCGGAGTCAGGTGGTGGCACAAGAGGAGGTGGAGGAAGTAGAGGAGGAGGAGTTGTATGCGGAAGGGCTAACATCTGCAAGGTCCAGACGGTCGGCAGCACCAAGGCGGCAGGCATGTGAGGGTGGGGGAGATGGTTTTACCAGGGCGCATGGTAGCAGCCAAACTAGTGAGGAAGGTGCAGGAGCCCAGGAAGAAGTGGAGGACGAACTGATGGAAGACTCATCAGATGAGGGAGACCTTGATCACATTTCTGTTGTGCGAGGTTGGGGGGAGAGGACAGAGGAAGGAAGCATGATTGTTACCTCGCCACCAACACAACAGGGACTTGGTGCTCCTGGATGCGCAACACACATGAGTGCCTTCTTGCTGCACTACCTGCAACATGACCCTCGAATTGTGAGAATTAGAAATAATCCTGACTACTGGGTTGCCACACTGTTAGATCCCCGGTACAAAAGTAAATTTGCAGAAATTATTCCTGCCATAGAAAGGGATGCACGCATGCAGGAGTATCAGCAGAGACTGTTGCAGAATCTTACATGTGCTTTTCCACAAAATACCAGTGGTGCACGTAGTGAATCTCACAGTTCCAACTTGCCAACCGTGGGACCGTCAAGTGTTCAGCACTCAAACCGTAACAGAACCACAGTATCTGCTGGTAACATCAATTTTGCGGAATCATTTCACCACTTTTTTAGCCCATCCTTTGCAAGGCCACAGGAGACAAGAAGTCTGACACATAGTCAACGCCTAGAGACGATGGTACAGGAGTATCTCCAAGTAAACATTGAAGCCACGACTGTGTCACTGGACCCTTGCTCTTTTTGGGCTTCCAATCTGGATAAATGGCCGGAGCTAGCCACTTACGCCTTGGAGATCATGTCATGCCCCGCAGCCAGCGTTCTGTCTGAACGTGTGTTCAGCGCTGCTGGTGGTGTGCTGACAGATAAGCGCACGCGGCTCTCCACTGATAATGTAGACAGACTCACGTTCATAAAGATGAACAAATCATGGATCCGAAACGACTTTTCTACCCCTGTGTCATCCTGGGGAGAGTAAAAGCTTGATGATTGGTTAAAATCACCCTACCAACCGTTTTAAGCTTTCAAATTACTAATCATGTTTATCTGTATCTTGACTGGAAAATAATTTGGGCTTTGTAGCAGTGTGCAGCACTGATCCTATTAGGCCATCTATACTAAAGCTTCACCAGATTTAAAATTAAAAATAATTTTTAGCTGCATCTAGCCCGGAAAATAATTTTGGGGCTCCGAGATGCGCAAGGCACATAAGTGCCTTCTTGCTGCACTACCTGCAGCATGACCCTCATATTGTCAGAATTCGAAGTAATCATGACTACTGGGTTGCCACACTCTTAGATCCCCCAAACTTTTCGATCAACCTTTTCATTTTAATAAAGACCAAAAAAATGGTCATTTTTGAAATTATAAGCATTAGCAGGTTGTTAGAAACTGAAATCAAACAGTTTTCAACTCAAAACTTTATTCTAGGTGATGTTACATTTCCACATAGGACCCCTTGTTCGAAAGGAGCTTCTGAACTCTCTCGTCCATTGAATTTGTCAGGTTTTGGATGGTTTCTGCTTCAATTGTTTTGCATGAGGACAGAATACCCTCCCAGAGCTGTTGCTTAGATGTGAACTGCCTCCCGCCATCATAGACACTCCTTTTAATGATGCTCCAAAGGTTCTGAATGGGGTAGAGGTCAGGGGAGCATGGGGGTCACACCATAAGTTTGTCCCCTTTTATGCCCATATCAGCCAGAGATGCAGATGTTTTATGTGCAGCATGAGATGGTGCATTATCATGCAGAAAAATGATCTTGCTGTGAAATACACGGTTCTTCTTCTTGAACCATGGCAGGAAGTGCTGTTTGAGAAAATCCACATACATTATGGAGTTCATCTTTAGCGCCTTCAGGGATCCTAAAGGGGCCGACAATCTCTCTCCCCATGATTCCAGCCCAAAACATTACTCCACCTCCTCCTTGTTGGCGCTGTAGCCGTGTTTGCGTGGGGTGTCCATCAACCAGCCATCCTCCACTCCATCCATCTGGACCATCGAGCGCTGCACGGCACTCATCCGTGAACAAAACAGTTTTGAAATCAGTCTTCATGTAATGTTTGGCCCACTGGAGCCGTTTCTGCTTGTGTGAAGTGGATAGAGGAGGTCGACAGGATGGCGCATGCACAGCTGCAAACCTCTGAAGGACCCTGCATCTTGTTGTTCGGGGGACGTTGGAGGCACAAGCAGCTTCAAAAACTTATCTGCTGCTATGACAAGGCTTTTTTGCAGCTGCTCTTTCAACCTGACGTAATTGCCTGTAGGAAAGAGTCCTCAATTTGCCCTTATCAGCACGCACACGTGTGTACTGTGAATCAGCTACATACTTCTTGATTGCCAAGACACTTCATCCTGATCATCGCACAATGTTGATTGTAGTCATGCCTTGACCTAAACACTCCACAATTTGTTGCTTCTCAGCAGCCGACACATCCTTTTTCTTTCCCATTTTGGCAGAAAATGTAGGCTGCTTAATAATGTGAGAGAGCCTTCTAAAGTAGTCTAGCCTTTCATTGGACACACCTGCCAAACTAATTAGCACAGGTGTCTGCAATTGCTTACAGTGATATAAAGAGCCCTGACACACATCACCATCAATGAGTTTAACTGACAAACAAACAAATTCTTCCCTTATCACTCCTAAACACTTTTTGCATAATAATTTGGAACGCAGTGTACATGTGCTTTTCCACAAAACACCAGTGGTTCACGTAGTGAATCTTACAGTTCTAACTTGCCAACCGTGGTCTGTATGGAGTTGTTCAATAAAGGGCCCAAAATTAAGATAACATAGATGGGAGAGGTCTCTATGAATAGGAATTCCTAAGTATTTGATACCCTGTGAGGGCCAGGCAAAGGGAAAGTTGGACTGGATGGAATCCTATATGGATTTGGGGAGGGAGACATCGAGGGCCTCAGACTTCGCTGCATTGATTTTAAAATTTTACCATGTAACAAAGTGATCTATTTCAGCCATAACAGCATGGATAGATATATGTGATTGAGTGATATATACTAGGACATCATCAGCAAATAGAGAGCACTTGTACTCGGTGCCTCCCACCTCAATCCACCTAATATTGGGGTTATGGCGAATTGATGAGAGCAGGTGCTCCGTCACTAGGATGTATAAGAGAGGGGACAGAGGACATCACTGCCTTGTCCCATTGGTGATTGTGAAAGGTGATGAAAATGTTCTGACGCACCCCCTGGGCCTTGGGACACCCGGAGCCGGACCCTTTTTGGTGGATGCTGGTGGTTGTAGTCTTCGTGGCGGCGACCCGGTTCCGTGGCTCAGGGCGGTCAAACCAGTGGCGGAACTATTTATGTGGTTTTGATGTTTAAATGTCCGACTACGCCACCCGTGGATTGCGGTCAGAGTGAACCGCCGCTACAGGGCAGACCGCTGAGGCTGGTGTTGTGGGTGCAGCAGAGCGTAGCATAACTCCCCACGGGAGGAGTATAGCCTCAGGGCAGTG
Organism: Phyllobates terribilis; assembly: GCF_046119375.1. Classification (NCBI taxonomy): domain Eukaryota; kingdom Metazoa; phylum Chordata; class Amphibia; order Anura; family Dendrobatidae; genus Phyllobates; species Phyllobates terribilis. The sequence continues at coordinate 293,461,761 of NW_027362761.1, forward strand.
TATGCGGAGGATGGGGGTGATGGTGCAGGGCAGCAGCAGTAACGACACGGAGTCAGTGATGCAGTTCAGGGCCTTTACTCACAGTTCTTATTATCCAGACCACGTCTGCAGGTAACGGCTGCCCACGTCATACTGTGCTCACCAGGTGAGGGGCTCAGACAACTCCCAGATAACTTTGGAGCACTTCACAGGACCCCCTTTGTGTGTCCTTTGTCTGGCCTTTCTTACCAACACTTCTGTCCGGCTGTCTCGGGCCTCCTCTTGGTAAACTTGGCGCCAGTTTCCCTGACCCTATGTGGTGCCTTCCTAGCGGGTGTAGCGAGGGGCTGCGCCACATAAAATGTCAGAGCCTCCGGTTTCTAGCTGAGGGTCATTTCCTGCCTCCACTAGTTCGGGGACCGGTCTTCCCCTTTGGCCTGACCCCTCCACGCAGGTGGATTCGGGCGTGCGGTGGCGACTCGCCCGTCCGCACCCCTGGGATCCCTTCATTCCTCGTTCCTGGAGCCTTCTCCGCTCCTCTTCCTTCCTTCTCCCTCTTCCAGGCCTGGGCCTCTGTTACTAGGCCCGCCTCCGGAGCAGAGCTCATGCAGAGCCCCTGCTCCCTGCCACTTCTGCTCAGACTTCTCTGCACTGAACTAAGATGGTGCCCACCTTTTATACTCCCTTCTCAATGCACCCAGGAACTGCTTCCTCCCTGCTCCTGCACTACAGGGTTCCCCTTCCTCAGTGTTCCCTCCCCCCACTCCAGCCAGGGACAGGGACTGTCGTGCCCATCTCAGGGGTATATTGGTCGCCCTGCCCCACGGCAATGTGGTGTAATGCATGCAGGTGTCGGGTCCTGATCCACACTCCATCCTTACCTGAGAGTGAGATATCACACCTCTGGGTGAGGTGCAATACGTCTGTAGCAACCGAGCCCTCAGGGTGCTACAGTTCCATTTATCTTCAGCCTAGGTGACGTATTGCGAAACAGGGCCGTGATTTTGGCTATAAAAGGGTCCCCTAGACCCCTACCCCAAGCTTTTTAAGAGAATCATATATGGCGTGCCAGGAGACTCTATGGAATGCTTTCTCAGCATCCAACGAGAGTATCTAATTACAAATTTTTAACTGCATCTAGCCCAGGAAATACTTTGTGCCTAGTAGCAGTGTCTGCTAGTCAGCGGATTATCCCGGCTGTTAAGCAAGCTGCACCACCTGTAGTTTAGACACTTAATTTTTTCAAAGGAAATGCTTCGGGACCATGGGATACTTAGTGAAGAGCATCAGGAGGCACCCCAAGGCATAGGGGCTGGGACTGGCAGTAGGATGCCTTGCGGTGGACAGCCGAGCTCGATCCTTATAAAAGCTTTTTAACTGCAGCAGCTTTAGTGGACGCTACTGGAGCTGGAATTACCGCGGCTTCTGGCATGAGACTTGCCCTCCAATAGATCCTTGTAAATGGATTTAAAGTGTATTCATTCAAATTAGAGAGACAATTTAAATTAAAAAGCTTAGAGCTGCCTCCACCACAGGGGGGCTCACTCGACCCACCAGCGGACAGGCACCAGTATTGGGAGAGGGGGGCTGGCCGTCAGGGTTCACCGCGGCTCTGGCACAAACCCGGCGACACGGAGGTGGCACGGGCAGGAGCGGACTGGCCATGTCGGCTTCTCACTTTTTGGATTTTAGAAGGGCATGACATGCCTATATCTGTGTCTCCCCCTCCTTTTACTCCTCCACCTCTTTTATTTTCGCATGACTATATGTACTTGTCACTTTTCCATGTGTTAGTTATGTCTTCTGAGCAGTTTGTCAGCTTTTGGACACCTTTGAAGGTGTTTTCTATGTGTTTCTATGTGTTTTTGTTTGCCTGCCATTGGTTTTAACGGTGTTCGAAGGTGTTCGACGAACAGTTCGACGAACAGTTCGGCGAACACACGGGTGTTCGACGAACCGAACTCGAACACTACGGGGGTGGCTCAACACTAGTGGTGATATGATAGGCCTGTCTATGTGTTTATAGGGCATTATTAAAACAGAGTAAGTGTAATCTTGTACTTTCTCTACTTATCTGTAGACTACTATTTTTTTATTCAGCATGCATTTTATGATGAAAATTAATGGATGACCGTGATTGGTATTATTTTAGATATGAGCAAATTTATTGGAAGTGAATGGAATTCTCCTCAAACTTTGCCAAAAATTTGCATTCAACTAAACCCAAACATTAAAACAATTGCTTTATGCCAATTCATAAATATTACATACAGCTTTTCAGAATTGTAGAGTCCCAGGAAAGGGTTAAAAAAATCAATACTCACACTGCTGTTCACCGATTTTCTTGCCGGTTCTCTTAACAATAACGCCTTTTTTCTGCCCTTCTCTACTTCTTTACATCATCTTCTGCCTTCTTCATTCTGTGCTGGGTGTCCAGTGCCAAGTAGGCCATATATTTTTAGGTGCGCATGTTTGAAGATGCTCATGATGTGAACCACAACATCAAAACATGTGCCACAATGTCTGAGGCCTAATCTACCTGATCACCATCAGAAGACCCAGTGTAGAGCAAAGTAGGCTAAAGAGGATGTCAGAAAGAAGAGGAAGGCGAAAAGAAGAGGCTGGAGCATGCAACATCCTGTGGTTGTTATGCTCTTGGGAACTGAAGAATTTCCAGAGTATAATAGGAACATTTCATTTGCATCGAATAACTTCAATGAGAGTTGAATTTCCCTACTAAATTCAAGCAACCTGCCAACTTCAAATCTCATGTTGCCAACAGTGAGAGTGACAGTAATAGTACTTGTGTAAGAGTAAGTGTGAGAATGATTGATAGAGAATGATTGATAGTGCATGCTAATGACAGTGACTTAGTGATGAATAATATAAGCAAGTATGAGAGGAAGTGAAAAATTGCAAAAAAGATAATTAGGGTGTAATCCGATCCCATTTATTTAATCAACAAATTAACATATATGAGCTAGTCCAACTGTTGAGTGATGCCAGACATGATGCGAAACATGTAATATTCTTCAATGTTTGTTCATGCTAGAGATAAGTGTTTCCTTAGATGTTTGAAGCCAGGCCTTTACTAGTGACCATGAAGCCCTAGATCATTAAGAAATATGTGAGCATTATGGTCTTTATTTTGTTCCTTTCTTTTTCTGAGCACTGAAAACTAAATGTGGCTCACATCTGAGGATAGTTTAACAGGGCAAGTGACCCTTTTGTATGCTAGACTCCACTGTTGCTGAAATGATTGCTAGAATGCAAGAGCAGTCTTTTTTGGTTTTCAACTCCACTTTATCCTATAACCCCATGGTCAATCATTAAGTATAATTGAACCTACAAAAGACAAAAATATATCTCATACCCTACCATCATTATATATAAATGTAAAGCAAAGTTGCATAATAAATATAGGGTACTTAGTGAACTATTTTTGATCAAAAAAAGTATACAAGCCGTCCCACCAGCGGCAAGGTGACCCTAAATTGGGACGGTACCTATACTGCCTATATTAAAAACCTTACTGTATATCAAAGTTGAAGTAATGCATATAAAAGGGTAGACAAATAGGACCGGGTCCCAACTCCAGACCACCCAGGCCCGTGGTAAGCTACATATATACCAGTCAGCTCAACAAAGGGGATGCCACACCCTTAAATTGCACAGAATGCAAACAAGACAAAAAAACAGGCAATGTGAACTGAGGTCTAAGATGGTAGACATGCAAGAAATAGGAGCATGTTCACACTAGCAAAAAAGAAACAAAACCTACAAAAGACAAAAGACAAAAATATATCTCATACCCTACCATCATTATATATAAATGTAAAGCAAAGTTGCATAATAAATATAGGGTACTTAGTGAACTATTTTTGATCAAAAAAAGTATACAAGCCGTCCCACCAGCGGCAAGGTGACCCTAAATTGGGACGGTACCTATACTGCCTATATTAAAAACCTTACTGTATATCAAAGTTGAAGTAATGCATATAAAAGGGTAGACAAATAGGACCGGGTCCCAACTCCAGACCACCCAGGCCCGTGGTAAGCTACATATATACCAGTCAGCTCAACAAAGGGGATGCCACACCCTTAAATTGCACAGAATGCAAACAAGACAAAAAAACAGGCAATGTGAACTGAGGTCTAAGATGGTAGACATGCAAGAAATAGGAGCATGTTCACACTAGCAAAAAAGAAACAAAACCTACAAAAGACAAAAGACAAAAATATATCTCATACCCTACCATCATTATATATAAATGTAAAGCAAAGTTGCATAATAAATATAGGGTACTTAGTGAACTATTTTTGATCAAAAAAAGTATACAAGCCGTCCCACCAGCGGCAAGGTGACCCTAAATTGGGACGGTACCTATACTGCCTATATTAAAAACCTTACTGTATATCAAAGTTGAAGTAATGCATATAAAAGGGTAGACAAATAGGACCGGGTCCCAACTCCAGACCACCCAGGCCCGTGGTAAGCTACATATATACCAGTCAGCTCAACAAAGGGGATGCCACACCCTTAAATTGCACAGAATGCAAACAAGACAAAAAAACAGGCAATGTGAACTGAGGTCTAAGATGGTAGACATGCAAGAAATAGGAGCATGTTCACACTAGCAAAAAAGAAACAAAACCTACAAAAGACAAAAGACAAAAATATATCTCATGCCCTACCATCATTATATATAAATGTAAAGCAAAGTTGCATAATAAATATAGGGTACTTAGTGAACTATTTTTGATCAAAAAAAGTATACAAGCCGTCCCACCAGCGGCAAGGTGACCCTAATAGTTCACTAAGTACCCTATATTTATTATGCATCTTTGCTTTACATTTATATATAATGATGGTAGGGTATGAGATATATTTTTGTCTTTTGTCTTTTGTAGGTTTTGTTTCTTTTTTGCTAGTGTGAACATGCTCCTATTTCTTGCATGTCTACCATCTTAGACCTCAGTTCACATTGCCTGGTTTTTTGTCTTGTTTGCATTCTGTGCAATTTAAGGGTGTGGCATCCCCTTTGTTGAGCTGACTGGTATATATGTAGCTTACCACGGGCCTGGGTGGTCTGGAGTTGGGACCCGGTCCTATTTGTCCCCCCTTTTATATGCATTACTTCAACTTTGATATACAGTAAGGTTTTTAATATAGGCAGTATAGGTACCGTCCCAATTTAGGGTCACCTTGCCGCTGGTGGGACGGCTTGTATACTTTTTTTGATCAAACATAGTTCACTAAGTACCCTATATTTATTATGCAACTTTGCTTTACATTTATATATAATGATGGTAGGGTATGAGATATATTTTTGTCTTTTGTCTTTTGTAGGTTTTGTTTCTTTTTTGCTAGTGTGAACATGCTCCTATTTCTTTCATGTCTACCATCTTAGACCTCAGTTCACATTGCCTGTTTTTTTGTCTTGTTTGCATTCTGTGCAATTTAAGGGTGTGGCATCCCCTTTGTTGAGCTGACTGGTATATATGTAGCTTACCACGGGCCTGGGTGGTCTGGAGTTGGGACCCGGTCCTATTTGTCTACCCTTTTATATGCATTACTTCAACTTTGATATACAGTAAGGTTTTTAATATAGGCAGTATAGGTACCGTCCCAATTTAGGGTCACCTTGCCGCTGGTGGGACGGCTTGTATACTTTTTTTGATCAAAAATAGTTCACTAAGTACCCTATATTTATTATGCAACTTTGCTTTACATTTATATATAATGATGGTAGGGTATGAGATATATTTTTGTCTTTTGTCTTTTGTAGGTTTTGTTTCTTTTTTGCTAGTGTGAACATGCTCCTATTTCTTGCATGTCTACCATCTTAGACCTCAGTTCACATTGCCTGGTATTAAGTATAATTGGCAAGCCTTGCAGCCCCTGAAGTAAGCGGAGTAGAGATGAGCGGATCAGGCAAAATTTAAATTTGCTTGTTCATGTGGATTTTCCCACTGAAATTCAATCTGCATAGAAGTTATTCCCTGAACTTAATGTCCCTTATTATGCTCTTGGGTCTTTAACTGACCCCAGAATATAATGAACATGATGTAAAAAATAAAATAAATACTTATATTCACCTTACTGCTTATCTATCTGACCCCTCCGCTCCTCACCAACACCTATCCAGTCCTCAATTGCATCTTCTTATCACCGCTGTGACCATTAAATCCATGGGCCTTTCACAGTAGGCTGGAACTTTTGTCCCTGATGATGCCCATGCGCCGTGACCTTGTGCGTGCATGCACAGATCCATCAGGGGCCTTATAAGAGCTGGAATTCACAACGAAGCAAGGGATTTCAGTGCTCGTGATGGTGATAATAAAATGCTCTAATGAGCGGACGCATGACGGTGAGGAACAGATAGATCAGTGGCGTGAGTGGTAATGTGAGTATAATTTTTTTTTTTAACCTTTTGATGGTTATTTATGGTACAGAAAAATTGTGGCCATTTTTCGGGCATATAAAAGACAAATTTATCAAATTTAATAACAGCCTTTGGTATAATTATTTTTTTTTGCACAATGCATGGTACGTTTACTATAAAGAAATAAGGTATTCTGTTTTAGTAGGTATATGTTGATGCATTACATCATTATTATGATATAATATCATAGAATCTCAGTAGTGAAAACGTCTGAACACAATTTGGCTTTTCATATTTAAGGTTCAATATATTTGACTACCAACTAGAAATCTGCATTCCAGAGGTAGCTTTATTTTGAGTATCTCTAAGTTTGGCTTCAGTATTTGTATTTTGTGAAGTCAAGTGATATGTGAAATTATTTAAATAGCCAGCTCAGATTGGATTGTATAAAGGATGAGCATTGTCTCTCTCTGAAATGTTGACTTCAGCAGTAATAATTTACATCTCATTAGAATGATACAACTTCTAAATATTTTTCACCACTATAGACATGTATTTATTCCAGCATATTTTTTCTTATCAGCAGTAACATTGCTTAGTTTCTCCTTCGTGGTAATTTATGAATATCTTGCTCAGAAGCACAAGAAAAAGACTTCTTAGTAAACTTTTAACCTAATAGGAATCATTATAACATTCCAGCCCAATGAAGTCACAAAGCTGTAGAGTAGCAGACTACTACCCATCAATTAGATAGTAACAGAAAAGGCATGGAATTATGGATATCAAAGGATTGATAGACATGGTAATAATGTGCAAATTATAAAAAAAGGAAACTAAACTTTCAAAACAATTTGGTTTATTCATTATCGATTATGAATGCCATGCACAGAAATACACGCAGTTACGTGCTTTACCATGCTATCAATGAGGTTATTAATGATGGTTGTTTGAGGAACGTTCTGCCACACTGTATGTATTTGGGCACACAAATCATCAAAATCTACTGCTTGCAGCTCCCTTTGCAATTGCCCCAGATGTGATTGAAGGAAGACAAGTCGGGAGATGCTGCAGGCTATGGTAGCACGTTTGGGCCATGCAGGAAGGTCACAGTTGCACAATTAACATGTGGCCTAGTGCTTTCGTTTTGAAAAATGGCTCCCAGAACACTTTGGAGAAATGATTATAACACTGATTCTACAATTGATCCATTCTGTACTGCAAGTATATTTGGATGACACATACCAAGCCTGAGGCATTAAACAATGTCTACACAAACCATTAGATGGCTAAATGTCCAGCTGCAGTTCTTATATTGACCTCATATCACAGGTATATATACATATATATATATATATATATATATATACACACTGGTGCCATGTTGAGCTTCCAGTGACCAGAATGAGAGAGTGTGAGAGCAATAACACCAAATTTAAGACACCTGCTCCCTATTCACACCTAAGACCTTGTAATACTAATGAGTTACATGACACCGGGAAGGGAAAATGGCTAAATGGGCACAAGTTGGCTATTTTCACTTATGGGTGTACTAACTTTTGTTGCCAGTGGTTTACACATTAATGATTGTGTGTTGAATTATTTAGAGGGCACACCAAACTTAGACTGTTATACGAGCTGTACACTGACTACTTTACATTATATTAAAGTGTCATATCTTCAGTGTTGTCTCAAGATAACAAATAAAATTAAAAAAAATGTGAGGGGTGTACTCACTTGTGATATATTGTGTATATATACACTGTGTTCCAAATTATTATGCAAATAATATTTTCTCAGATTTTCCCAAATTACCTATATGAATTGCAGTCATTGTAATTTTCCAGTCAAATAAGTATTAGAGTACAATTGAAAGGTTTTTGTACAAACTGCCTATGATAACAGTATATTTTTAAAAAAATAAAAAACTCAAGCTGCACTCAAAATGCATGTTCCAAATTATTGTGCACAGCAGAGTTTTCAACCTTTTCATTTTAATAAAGAACAAAAAAATGGTCATTTTTGAAATTATAAGCATTAGCAGGTTATTACAAACTGAAATCAAACAGTTTTCAACTCAAAACTTTATTCTAGGTGATGTTACATTTGCACATAGGACCGCTTGTTCGAAAGGAGCTTCTGAACTCTCTCGTCCATTGAATTTGTCAGGTTTTGGATGGTTTCTGCTTCAATTATTTTGCATGAGGACAGAATACCCTCCCAGAGCTGTTGCTTAGATGTGAACTGCCTCCCGCCATCATAGACACTCCTTTTGATGATGCTCCAGAGGTTCTCAATGGGGTTGAGATCAGGGGAGCATGGGTGCCACACCATAAGTTTGTCCCCTTTTATGCCCATAGCAGCCAGAGATGCAGATGTGTTATGTGCAGCATGAGACGGGGCATTATTATGCATGAAATGATCTCGATGGTCCAGATGGATGGAGTGGAGGATGGCTGGTTGATGGACACCCCATGCAAACACGGCTACAGCGCTAACAAAGAGGAGGTGGAGTAATGTTTTGGGCTGGAATCATGGGGAGAGAGATTGTCGGCCCTTTTAGGATCCCTGAAGGGGTAAAGATGAACTCCATAATGTATGTTGAGTTTCTCAAACAGCACTTCCTTCCATGGTTCAAGAAGAAGAACCGTGCATTCCGCAGCAAGATCATTTTCATGCATGATAATGCCCCGTCTCATGCTGCACATAACACATCTGCATCTCTGGCTGCTATGGGCATAAAAGGGGACAAACTTATGGTGTGGCACCCATGCTCCCCTGACCTCAACCCCATTGAGAACCTCTGGAGCATCATCAAAAGGAGTGTCTATGATGGCGGGAGGCAGTTCACATCTAAGCAACAGCTCTGGGAGGGTATTCTGTCCTCATGCAAAACAATTGAAGCAGAAACCATCCAAAACCTGACAAATTCAATGGAGTTCAGAAGCTCCTTTCGAACAAGCGGTCCTATGTGCAAATGTAACATCACCTAGAATAAAGTTTTGAGTTGAAAACTGTTTGATTTCAGTTTGTAATAACCTGCTAATGCTTATAATTTCAAAAATGACCATTTTTTTGTTCTTTATTAAAATGAAAAGGTTGAAAACTCTGCTGTGCATAATAATTTGGAACATGCATTTTGAGTGCAGTTTGAGTTTTTTATTTTTTTAAAAATATACTGTTATCATAGGCAGTTTGTACAAAAACCTTTCAATTGTACTCTAATAGTTATTTGACTGGAAAATTACAATGACTGCAATTCATATAGGTAATTTGGGAAAATCTGAGAAAATATTATTTGCACAATAATTTGGAACACAGTGTATGTATATATATATATATATATATATATATATATATATATATGTGTATATATATATATATGTGTATATATATATATATACAGTGGAGAAAAATGTATTTAGTCAGCCACCAATTGTGCAAGTTCTCCCACTTAAAAAGATGAGAGAGGCCAGTATTTGACATCATAGGTAGACCTCAACTATGAGAGACAAAATGAGAAAACAAATCCTGAAAATCACATTGTCTGATTTGGAAAGATTTTTTTTTCAAATTTTGGTGGAAAATAAGTATTTGGTCAATTACAAACAAGCAAGATTTCTGGCTCTCACAGACCTGTAACTTCTTCTTTAAGAGGCTCCTCTGTCCTCCAATCATTACCTGTAGAACTGGCACCTGTTTAAACTTGTTCTAAGTATAAAAGATATCTGTCCACAACCTCAAACAGTCACACTCCAAACTCCACTATGGTGAAGACCAAAGAGCTGTCGAAGGACACCAGAAACAAAATTGCAGCCCTGCACCAGGCTGGGAAGACTGAATCTGCAATAGGCAAGCAGCTTGGTGTGAAGAAATCAACTGTGGGAGCAATAATTAGAAAATGGAAGACATACAAGACCACTAATAATCTCCCTCGATCTGGGGCTCCACACAAGATCTCAACCCATGGGGTCAAAATGATCCCAAGAACAGTAAGCAAAAATCACAGAACCACTCGGGGGGACCTAGTGAATGACCTGCAGAGAGCTGGGACCAACGTTACATAGGCTACCATCAGTAACACACTACGCCACCAGGGACTCACATCCTGCAGTGCCAGACGTGTCCCCCTGCTTAAGCCATTACATGTCCAGGCCCGTCTGAAGTTTGCTAGAGAGCATTTGGATGATCCAGAAGAGTATTGGGAGAATGTCGCATGGTCAGATGAAACCAAAGTAGAACTGTTGGGTAGAAACATAACTCATCGTGTTTGGAGGAGAAAGAATGCTGAGTTGCATCTAAAGAACACCATACCTACATCATGCTTTGGGGCTGTTTCTCTGCCACGGGACCAGGACGACTGATCCGTGTATATGAAATAATGAATGGTTCCATGTATCGTGAAATTTTGAGTGCAAACCTCCTTCCATCAGCAAGGTCATTGAAGATGAAACGTGGCTGGGTCTTTCAGCATGACAATTATCCCAAGCACACTGCCAGGGCAATGAAGGAGTGGCTTGGTAAGAAGCATTTCAAGGTCCTGGAGTGGCCTAGCCAGTCTCCAGATCTAAACCCTATATAAAACCTTTGGAGGGAGTTGAAAGTCCGTGTTGCCCAGTGACAGCCCCAAAACTCTAGAGGAGATCTGCATGGAGAAATGGGCCAACATACCAGCAACAGTGTGTGCCAACCTTGTGAAGACTTACAGAAAACGTTTGACCTCTGGCATTGCCAACAAAGGATATATAGGATATATAACAAAGTATTGAGATGAACTTTTGTAATTGACCAAATACTTATTTTCCACCAAAATTTGAAAAAAAAATTCTTTCCAAATCAAACAATGTGATTTTCAGGATTTGTTTCCTCATTTTGTCTCTCATAGTTGAGGTCTACCTATGCTGTCAATTACAGGCCTCTCTCATCTTTTTGAGTGGGAGAACTTGCACAATTGGTGGCTGAATAAATACTTTTTTCCCCACTGTATATATATTCAGTATATATATATATATATATTTATATATATGTATATATATATATATATGTACAGCAGGTGAAATAAGTATTGAACATATTGCTAATTCTCTAGATAAATATATTTCTAAAGGAGCAATTGACATGAAATTCTCACCAGATATCGGTAACAACCCATCCAATCCACACAGCAATGAAATCGAACCATGGATGTTCATAAATTCCATTATGTGTAATAGGCAGACAAATGGAAAAAGTAGTGAACATATGAAGAAAGAGATGTGCAATAAGCCAAGGAAAGTCATGGCACCAGCTGAAATCTATCAGTAATTAGGAAGCAATCTTGCCACTTAGCGAAAAATAATATCAACTTGTTCAACTGATGGGCTATGAAAAGGTGTCTCATTACGAAGGTGGCACACAAGAAACATCTCATGATAGGCAGAACCAGTGAGCTCTCTCAAGATATTAGCAACCTTATTTTTGCAAAAAATACTGATGGCATTGGTTACAGAAGTATTTCTAAACTACTGAAGGTTCCGGGGAGGACTGTTGGGGCCATAATTTTGAAATGAAACAACATAATTTCACCATAAACAGGCCACAACCAGGTGCTCCTTGCAATATTTCAAGCAAAGGTGTGAAAAGAATTATCAGAGGAGTTGTCCAAGAGATAAAAACCACCTGTGGAGAGCTACAGAAAGACTTGGAATTAGGAGGTACAATTGTTTCAAATAAAACATTAAGTAATGCACTCAACCTCCATGGTCTGTATGCACACTCACCACACAAGACTCCATTGCTAAACAAAAAGCATGTTCAAGCATGTGTAAAGTTGGCTCAACAACATAGTCTGGTCAGATGAGACCAAAATTTAACTCTTTGAATGCCATAATAGACACCATGTTTGGAGGCCAAAAGGTACCTCATATCATTCCACAAACACTATACTAACAGTGAAATTTGGAGGTGGGAACTTCATGGTGTGGTGCTGTATTTAAACATATGGTACTGGCGAACTTAATTTAATTGAAGGAAAGATGAATGGTCAAATGTTCCGAGACATTCTTGATAAAACTCTGCTGCCATCTACCAGGAAGATGGAGATGAAATGAAGGTGGGCATTTCAGCAAGACAATGATCCCAACCACAGCCATGGAAACTTTCAATTGGTTTCAGAGAAAGAAAATAAAGCTGCTAGAATGGCCCAGCCAATCACCTGACATGAATCCAATAGAAAATTTATGGAAGGAACTAAAGCTCAGAGTTCATAGCAGGAGCCCACAGAACCTTCAGGATTTAATGAGTGTTTGTGTGGAAAAATATACCAAAATAAAACCTGAGCAATGCATGAGACTAGTTTCTCCATACAGGATGCATCTTGAACCTGTCATCATCAACAAAGTCTTTTGTACAAAGTATTTATTACATTTCAGCAATCGTGTTCAATACTTTTTCCCTGTGTCATTCCTCATTATAACACATAACTTAATTTATTGACATCTACGGTTAGATTTCTTTGCCTGTGTGGATTGGAAGAGTTGTTAACGATATCCGGTGAGAATTTCATGTCAACAGCACCTTTACAAATGTATTTACTTAGAAAATTGGTGACGTGTTCAATTCTTATTTAACCCACAGTATATATACATATATGTACATTACAATCCAAAACTTTTAGACAGATGCTTTCACACAGTTCTTGAAGGATCTCTAAAGGGAGGTTAATCTTTTCATCTTGGAAAACTAACCAAAGATCCTCTGTAGGCTTGCATAAATCTGAAGTCTCTTTTTGTAATTTCAAACAGACTTAATGATGTTGACATCACGGTTCTGTGGGGCCATATCATCACTACCAGGACTGCTTGTTCTTTTTTTATGCTGAAGATAGCTCTTAATGACATTGGCTATATGTTTGGGGCCATTGTACTACTGCAGAATAAATGTGAAGCTACTCAGAAGCTTCCATGATGGTATTACATGATGATTAAGTATCTGCTTATATATGTCTGCATTACGGACATCATTAATGCTGATAAAATCCCTAACTCTCTTTGCTGAAATGTAACCCCAAACTTGCAAGGTGCATCCACCATGCTTCACCGTTGCCTGCAGACACTCATTATTGTACTTCTCTCCTCACTTGTTCAGCACCAAATTATTTAAAATGGAATAAGTGGTTAATCAATTGGTGCAAAATCAAAAATGCTCTTTATTTTTTTTTTTAACTTTTTGCTGCTTAAAAGAATGGAAAGTAGCAAGTTCCGGTTAAACATTTCAAAATTTGCACAAAAATTCTGAGCTTACATAAAATTACTTCAGGGGACTGAGTACATTTGGGCACAAGTTTTGTGACTTTTTAAAAAGTTGCAGTTAATGAATTGGCTGCAAACTTCTAGAAGACAAAAACTACACCTACATTGGTAAGCATTAAAAACAATTAACCACATAAAATAGACTGCAAAAAAAGGTGCAACTTAAAAGAATACAAGGCATATGAAAAACAAATAAAAATACCAAAAATTAGACAAAAGACACAAAAGCAATAATGAATCTGGCCCGAAAAGTCACAAAAAATGCAAATTATGAATCGCTTTTTATTTTTCTGTTACAGAAAATGTTGAAAGAGAAAATGAAGAAGTTATTGACATAATATACTGCACATGTTGAGTATATTAGGATGTCGGAAATAATGCAGCGGCATGTAAAAGTTTAGGCACCCCTGGTCAAAATTACTTTTATTGTGAACAGTTAAGCAAGTTGAAGATGAAATGATCTCTGAAAGGCCTAACATTAAAGAAGACACATTTCCTTAATATTTCAGGAAAAGAGAATATATATGTTTTCATCTTTTACATTTTTAAAATGACAAAAAAGAAATTAAGATGATGCAAAAGTATTGGAACCCTGCATGGTTAGTACCTAGTAGGACCCCCTTTTAAAAGTATCAGCCAAGAGTCTTTCAATTCTTGTTTGATGGATTTTCATCCATTCTTCCTTGGAAAATTCTTCCAGTTCTGTGAGATTCCTGGGTTGTCTTGCATGCACTTCTATTTTGAGGTCTAGTTACAGATTTTCAATGATGCTCAGATCAGGGGACTGTGAGGGCCATTGTAAACCCTTCATCTTGCACCTTTTGAGGTAGACTATTGTTGATTTTGACATGTGTTTAGAATCATTACCCATTTGTAGAAGTTATCCTCTTTTCAATTTCAACTTTTTTACAAATGGTGTTATATTTGCCTCAAGAATTTGTTGAAATTACATTGAATCCATTCTTCCCTCTACCTGTGAAATGTTCCCCGTGCCATTGGTTGCAACACAACCCCAAAACATGATTGATCCACCCCCATGCTTAATGGTTGGCGAGATGTTTTTTTCCTGAAATTCTATGCCCTTTTTCCTCCAGGTTGGCGAGATGTTCTTTTCCTGAAATTCTGTGCCCTTTTTCCTCCACACATGCGTTTGATCATTTTGGCCAAAGAGTTCTATTTTAACCTCATCGGTCCACAGGACTTGTTTCTAAAATGCATCACGCTTGTTGTTCTTTTGCATACTTATGATGCTGAATTTTATGGTGAGGACGCAGGAGAGGTTTTTTTCTGATGACTCTTCCATGAAGGCCATATTTGTGCAGGTGTCTCTAAACAGTAGAACAATGTACCACAACTCCAGAGTCTTCTAAATGTTTCTGAAGATCTTTTGCAGTCAAGCAGAGGTTCTGATTTGACTCTCTAGGAATCCTAAGAGCAGCTCTCACTGAAATATTGCTTGATCTTGCAGACCTTGTCTTTACCACCACTGTTACTGTTAACTGCCATTTCTTAATTACATTTCGAACTGAGGAAAAGGCAACTTGAAAATGCTTTGCTATCTTCTTATAGCCTTCTCCTGCTTTGTGGGCCTCCACCATTTTCATTTTCAGAGTGCTGCTTAGAACCCATGGCTGCTGTTTTTTGGCACAAGAAACAGAAAAAACTGTCCGGCACTTCCAAAACAAGAAATAGATGTGAGCAGGTGCTTACTTAGGAGCAGCTACCTCCATAAACAACTAACAAACAAAGCAGCACACTGTAACGCTAAGTATGTGAACATGAAATATATGAAATTTGAATAGCATTACTGCTGTAGAAAAAAGAAATAAATGAGAAATCTTAGCGCATAAATTGACCAATTCATGTGTACCTGGTAGCCAATTTAGCCAATGAGAGACGCCTTAAGGTGGCTACCAGGTACACATGAATTGGCCAATTTATGCGCTAAGATTTCTCATTTATTTCTATTTTCTACAGCAGTAATGCTATTCAAATTTCATATATTTCATGTTCACATACTTAGTGTTACAGTGTGCTGCTTTGTTTGTTAGTTTTTGGCACAAGGTTATAGGAGACTGTTTTTATTAAGCTGGGAAATTTGCATCACCTGGCCTTTCCTTACAATGATAGTGAACAAGCCATAACCCTAACAGGCTAATTAAGGTCAGAAACCTTGGTCAAAGTTATCTGAGTACACAAATCTCCGAGGGTGCCCCAAGTTTTGCATAGGCCAATTTTCCTTTTTGTAATTCTTAAAATGTAAAAAATGACTATATATATGTTTTTTTGCATAAAATACAAAGAGAATGTGTCATTTTTTATTTTTGGCCTTTTAGAGTTCATTTCTTCTTCAACTTGCTTAATTGTTCACAATAACAGTAATCTTGACAAAGGGCCCCCAAACTTTTACATGCCACTGTAAATATTATTAATAGTACTATTATTGGCATATTTACCTTTAGAAATAAGAGGAATATATAAGATATATATTGCGCGACTAAAAAAAAAGTTTGCACTTTCTATATTTTTTATAAAAAAAATTTGTAAGAATTAAAAATATCCAAAGTTAAGTTCATAACCTTACATGTATTAAATCTCCCTACTTAATGTTTACATTGGTAAAACAATGTATTTCTTATGTACAAAATTAAAGATCTCTACAAAGAATTTATTATCTTCTACCGAATGGCATATTCAAGATTTCCTTAAAGGTGACTTTACCATTCCTATTTTTTGCCTAAAAAGTGCTGGAGAGAAAATAAATATAGACCTTCCTATTAATATAATTATTTTCTGCCTAATGGAAATAAAGTTAAATGTTCTGTTGTTCAACCTGCTGTCCAATAATTGAAACAGTCAACCGTTTTCTGCACATTAATATTGTATTTAATACAACCTAGGGACCCAATTAACCACTGGACCTTGGTAATTCTAAACTGCCTCCAGGTTTCAGTGCAGTTCTAACTTGGCTAAAATGGACTGGTCTGTCACAAAGATAGATTGGTAGGAGAGAAATTAGATGACATCTTTTTTTTCTTATCTTTGGCCAAATTTGCCCATTATCCCAAAACACAGATATAACAGCACCTTCAGTTGGGATTCTTCTTTTAAATATTGTCTCCACCCACCCCCAATCAAGTTCAAGATTCATTCATTTTTTCCATTTTTTTTGCAATTAGAATCATGTAGATGCTAGTTGGTAAGAATGACTCTTTTGTAAATCTTTGAGAAAAAAACACAAATGTTGTAATATAAGAAATGGAAAAATTGAATGAAGTAAAAATGAATACATAAGTTTACCATGCTGTTCTGTGCACAACTTAGTGTTAAATCTTTTTTCCTCTGGCCAAATGATGGATGGAAGCATAAGAAGACACAGGTGAATTAGAATGAACATGCACAAGCCTGACAGCCAATCCTGCATTTCATAACTTCTACTACCCGCAGCATCCCTATTTCAGCACTTCCATTTACATTCATTGCCATTGTAGAAATAAGATGAGTTAAAGACAGAAACTTGAACAAAGAACATATGCTTAAAGTTAACCACAAAGGCACAACGGAAAGCTGGTTTCTTAATACCTCAGGTCAACATTTGTTTCCAGTTGTGGTCAGGGTAAACCTGTAGGATCAAAACTAATGATTAACGAGAATGTTAAAAAAAAAACTTAAGATCAGTGTGGCTTCTGTTAACCCCAGAAACATGGTTCTTAAACTTGCTGATTTTGACCCATGGACTTTGAATAAGCATTTTCACATTGTAATTTTTTCACTAAATATTTATCTATATTATTACTTAATAGTATGTGAACATAAAGGTTTGACATGAAATATTTAAACAGTAAAAAAGTATATGAAAAAAATTCAAAAAAATATTATAATATAATGAATGCTGCAATTATAAGCCTTTTTCCAACAGCAAATAAATTGCCCAAAATGAGCATCAATGTAGCAAGTCAGTTTACACTTGTTAACAGTTGTTTAAATGTCGCAATTATCATTTACTTTTTTCCACTCCCATACATACCTTATTTACACAAAGGAATGTGCTGCCGATAAGCAACAACTGTTATGTCCTGATAAACAACGCAATCAATGACAAATTCGAAAAAATTTCTAATGCCATTTGAACACTTAACATACAAGTGCATCTCACTAAATTAGAATATCATCAAAAAGTTAATTTATTTCAGTTCTTCAATACAAAAAGTGAAACTCATTTATTATATAGAGTCATTACAGAGTGATCTATTTCAAGTGTTTATTTCTGTTAATGTTCATGATTATGGCTTACAGCCAATGAAAACACAAGTCATTATCTCAGTAAATTAAAATTATTAACAAAAACACCTGCAAAGGATTCCCAAGCATTTAAAAAGGTCCCTTAGTCTGTTTTAGTAGGCTCCAGAATCATTGGGAAGATTGCTCACTTGACAGATGTCCAGAAGACAGTCATTGACACACTCCACAAGGTTCCAGAGTTCCAATTTTCATTTGGAAATCAAGGTCCGAGTCTGGAGGAAGAGTGGAGAGGCCACAATCCAAGCTGCTGGAGGTCTAGTGTGAAGTTTCCAAAATCAGTGATGGTTTGAGGAGCCATGTCATCTACTGGTGGAGGTCCACTGTGTTTTATCAACACCAAAGTCAGCGCAGCTGTCTACCAGGAAATTTTAGAGCACTTCATGCTTCCCTCTGCCGACAAGCTTTTTGGAGATGGAAATTTCATTTTCCAGCAGGACTTGGCACCTGTCCACACTGCCAAAAGTACCAATACCTGGTTTAAAAACAACAGTATCACTGTGCTTGATTGGCCAGCAAACTCGCCTGACCTTAACCCCTTAGAGAATCTATGGGGTATTGTCAAGAGGAAGATGAGAGACACCGGACCCAACAATGCAGATGAGCTGAAGGCTGCTATCAAAGCAACCTGGGCTTCCATAACACCTCAGCAGTGCCACAGGCTGATCACCTCCATGCCACACCGCATTGATGCAGTAATTGATGCAAAAGGAGCCCCGACCAAGTATTGAGTGCATTTACTGAACATATAGTTCAATAGGCCAACATTTCGGATTTTAAAAACATTTTTCAAGGTGGTGTTATAAAGTATTCTAATTTACTGAGATAATTAATGACTTTTGTGTTGTCATTGGCTGTAAGTCATAATCATCAACAGTAACAGAAATAAACACTTGAAATAGATCACTCTGTTTGTAATGACTCTATATAATATATGAGTTTCACTTTTTGATGATATTCTAATTTAGTGCACCTGTATTTACACTGGACAATGAATGGAAACCAATTTTCATTTAATCATTCATACAAATCTAGTATGAGTCATTTAAAGGAGACCTTTCACCACTGTTAGAAAGTGAATACCTCTAGAAGCTTTCATTTCACAGCAATCAGTGTAGGGGCATGTGGAGTACAGTAGAGCTGACAGTGCTCTGAGATGAAGGCTGAAAGAGGTGAATGTAATGACACATAGCTCTGTTGTTCTCTACACAGGTGGTGCAGAGATCAGTGAGAAGAGCAGGGCTGCGTGTCATTACATGTCTCACACAGCAAAAGACAGTTTTAAGCTGGTCTAGGGATGTTCTTTTTTTTAACCTGCATGATGCCTCCTGCTTAGGAATGGTCAACGTCATGCAGAGGAAAAAGTACATGCTTCCTTGGGCTTAGCATAAATTAGAATCTACAATTTACGTGCTCATATCTCCGCAGCGGAGAAGAGAAGCTAAAAAAAAAATAAAAAATATGTTTTACTTAGCTCTGCAGCCACTATTCTATGTTACCAGTTTCCCATGCTAAAACTATTGAAAGGTCCTATTCACTGGAAAAAAGTAAAGTGTATTTAAGCAATATGTGTTCTGTTCAGAAAAGAAGAAACATATAAGTGCATAAGAAGCAAAATGCAGAAAAAACAAACAAAATAGACATACACTGAAACCTCTCCAAGAGAAAATCTGTTTGAGAAGACTTCCATAACCCTACCCCACTGCCTATTACTGGATAACAAACTTTTTAAAAGTTTTGCTTTCTTGAAAATTTGAGGTGATTATGATAAACCCACCCATTCGAGCTAAGCAGCAATATAATTTTGGATAGTCTGTATCACGTAGAAACTTTGAGAAACATGAGATTTATTGATTATGAAGCATTTAAATGTTACCCCCAGCATTAGTTCAACTGAATCAAAAGTGTTTTGCTGCTGATTTTCATTTGTACTCAATGTGCAGTGCAACCATCAGTGTCCTGCAATGGTCAACTAGCCTTGATGGATTCCTGTAGCCTTGGTAACGCTTTTCCATCGTGGCAATATCTTGGTGAAATCGTTCGTCATGTTCGTCACTGACTGCACCAAGATATTCAGGGAAGAATTCCAAATGTAAATGGAGAAAATGAATTTTCAATAACATGCTGCTCTTCATTGCTTTGTAAGCTTCAAGAAGGTTGTCAACCAATTCGATGTAGTTTGGTGATTGATAATTGCCAAGGAAATTCTCAGAAACATCCTTGAATGATTTCCAAGCAATTTTCTCAGGCACCACCAGCAGCTTTTCAAATTGCTTGTCAGATTTGTGGACCGACAAAAATGCCTTCCTTAATCTTGGCATCAGTTATTCTTGGGAACATTTGTTTCAAATAACGAAAACCTTCTGCTTCCTTGTTCACTGCTGCCACAAAATTTTGAGGAAGCAAAATCTTCATTGTCCAGATCTGATGTTCATGTTATGGACTATCATATTTCCTGTGTACAGGGTGAATATCTTTGACAGTACAAACCCCCAAAAATCATTTTTTAGGTGGTTGTACTAAATTTGTAAGTTATCACCCATGCATTGGGGTTAACTGTCAAACTTGCTACAACTCCTTTAACTGCAATTTTAGATAGTAATCTCAAAGCGGTAATATTGCAGTGTTCAATTGGGATACAAGTAACAAGTCACGTGCAATAGAATAACAGGTAGTATTCATTTGCAAAGAAATGGAATTTTAAAAATAGAGAAGACTATATAAACAGGTTATCCACGAACAATGTTCAAAATTATCTGACTCCATATAGCTCTAAGGCAGATATGTTAATAACCACTTCGCTATACGTGTGCTGGCAAGGAAGAACAGAGAACTCGTATCTCCTGTACAAGTGATCAGTGGAGGATCCATTAGTGAGACCTCCAGCAATTAACGTTTGGGCACATATTTACAGATTTTGGGAGAAAAAAGTATTAAAGAAGGGATTTATAATCTGTAAAAAATATATTGAAGTTGTACATCTGACAATTTTATTTTTAGATTCTACTGTTAAAGTATAATAAAATATATTTGAAAGAAAAAAAGGGATTTGTTCACATTTTCTAGAAATATTCTCACCCTTTCCCAGGGGATATGATTGGTTTTGTAAACTGCTTGCAATCAATGGGACTGAGGTGCTGTACCAGATGTAGCCAATAGACAAGAATGGCTTTTTTTTCTGGTGATAAAAGCAGCTGCTTTTGTCTAATATCAGATAGCTCATCAAGGTTGGATACAAACATTGGGTTCAATTGATGAGGAGATGTTCTGGAGTCAGATGTGTATGCCTCTTGATGAATCAGGATCGGTGGATTAGTGGTGTACACCTCAGTGTGTGAAGAGAATAGAAAGGCAGCAACTCACTAATCCTGTTGCAATTAAAAGTCTTTTAATTCAGAAGAACCGGATATCCATCGAGTGGTACATAGCAAGGCAAGAGTGAGGAGTGCGGGGAGAGGGAAAGTGTCCACTTTCCCTCTCCCCGCACTCCTCACTCTTGTTTTGCTATGTACCGCTCAGTGGCGTACCGCCAATGGTGGCAGGCCACGAGACTGCTATGAGGCCTGTGAGCTGGGGGGGCCTGATGTCAGCACCCGCATCCGGCCCCCACTGCATCGAGCCCCCTCCCGCATCAGGCTTCCCCCTGCACAGCTATCACCGCCCCCCTGACCCGCATTCAACTGTATCAGCAGATGCCGATACAGTTGAAGGCAAGGATGGAGGAGGGAGCGTCATGTGACACTCCCTCTCCCATCATTCCCCCTCTGCGTCTGATGCAGCGGCAGGATGACATCACTTCACCGTGCCGCCACTGGGTCAGGAAGTGTAGCTGATGAGACACGTTGCAAACACCAAAGCAATGGGAGAACAAGGAGCGGTAAGTGTGTATTTATTTATTTAAATGTTGTGCCCATATTACTGGGGGACTGTGGCTGCACTATGCCCTATGAGGTCCACACTATACCCTATGGGGGCCACACTATGCCCTATGGGGGCCGCACTAAGCCATATGGGGTCTGCACTATGCCCTATGGGGGCCGCACTATACCCTATGGGGGTCGCACTATACTGTATGGAGGACCATGGGGGTGCATTATACTGTATGGAGGCCCATGGCGTGCATTATATTGTATGGAGGACCATAAGGATGCATTATACTGTATGGAGGACCATGGGGGTGCATTATACTGTATGGAGAACCATGGGGGCAGCATTATATTGTGCGGAGAACCATGGGGCTGCATTATATTGTCTGGAGGACCATGTGGATGCATTATACTGTGTCGAGGACCATGGGGGTGCATTATACTGTATGGAGGACCATGGGGTGCATTATATTGTATGGAAGACCATGGGGGTGCATTATATTGTGTGGAAGATCATAGGGGTGCATTATATTGTATGGAGGACAATGAGGGTGCATTATACTGTATGGAGGACCATTGAGGTACAGTATACTGTAGGGAGGACAATGCGGGCCGCATTATATTGTATGGAGGACCATGGGGGTGCATTATACTGTATGTAGGACCATGGGGTGCATTATACTGTATGGCGGACCATGTGGATGCATTATACTGTGTGGAGGACCATGAGGGTGCATTTTACTGGGTGGAGGACCATGGGGGTGCATTTTATTGCATGGAGGACCATGGAGAGTGCATTTTATTGCATGGAGGACCATGGGGGTGCATTTTATTGCATGGAGACCATGGGGGTGCATTATATTGTATGGAGGACCATGGGGGTACATTATATTGTATGGAGGCCCATGGGGATGGCATTTTATTGCATCGAGGACTATAGGGATGCATTATACTATATGGAGGATTATGGGGGGTGCATTATACTATATGGAAGGCTATGTGGGGCCATTATAATATTAGGAGGGTTATGTGGGGCTTTATACTGTGTGCAAGCAATTATATGGTGTGAAGGCTTGTGTGGGGGCCATCTTACTGTTTGGAGGGCTACTACGGGCCATTATAATGTATGTAGGCCCATTATACTGCATGGAGGGCTGTGTGGGGGTCACAGTTTGGGGATCATACTGTGTTGGGGTCACCATACTTTGCCTTGGGAGTTGAGGAACCTAGGACTTCTGCAAGAGGATAATTACTATGTAAAGGATGGAAAGTTGTGAGATCTGCTCTTCTGTGACCCTGATAATTTTTGTTTTTTTCTTTTTATTGGGAGGGGGGGGCAATCTCTGCTATGGGGCCCCATGATTTCTATGTATGCCCCTGGTACTGCTCTATGGATATCCAGTTCTTCTGCATTAAAAGACTTTTAATTGCAACAGGATCAGTGAGTTGCTGCCTTTCTATTCTCTTTTCACTTGCATTAGTATTTGTTGGCTTTTGCACCACTGGAAAACTCCTGATACAGCTGTGCCAACTAGCCAACCACTATATTTTGGAGACTGGTGCCTACAAAACCCTTACTCTACATTTATTTGAAACACCTCAGTGTGTGCCTCACCACAGATCCTACTCCACTAACTGCTGAAGTAAGATTTCTGACATAGAGAACACCACCACTGGTCATGAATTTGATGATTGCCACACGGCTGCCTGCTTCAGCTCTGCCCACTTTTTTCAGAGATTGGTGAAAATAATGTGAGAACACCAAAAGTTGCTTTGAGTCGTTCCAAAATTTTGTGATTTTTTTTTTTAAGTTTTAAGCCAGAATACTAAGTGTAAAAGCTTTGATGAATTGGGCCCATAATGTTTTTGTTGTAGTTTTACAGTCTTTCTTTTGGTAATAAAAAACATACATATATATACACTACCGTTCAAAAGTTTGGGGTCACCCAGACAATTTTGTGTTTTCCATGAAAACTCATACTTTTATTTATCAGATGAGTTGCAAAATGATTAGAAAATATAGTCCAGACATTGACAAGGTTAGAAATAATGATTTTTATTTGAAAGAATAATTTTCTCCATCAAACTTTGCTTTCATCAAAGAATGCTCCCTTTGCAGCAATAACAGCATTGCAGACCTTTGGCATTCTAGCTGTTAATTTGCTTGAGAAATTTCACCCCATGCTTCCTGAAGCCCCTCCCACAAGTTGGATTGGCTTGATGGACAATTTTTGTGTACCATATGGTCAAGCTGCTCCCACAACAGCTCAATGGGGTTGAGATCTGGTGACTGCGCTGGCCACTCCATTACAGATAAAATACCAGCTGCCTGCCTCTTCCCTAAATAGTTCATGCATAATTTGGAGGTGTGCTTTGGGTCATTGTCCTGTTGTAGGATGAAATTGGCTCCAATCAAGCGCTGTCCACAAGGTATGGCATGGCGTTGCAAAATGGAGTGATAGCCTTCCTTATTCAAAATCCCATTTACGTTATACAAATCTCCCACTTTACCAGCACTAAAGCAACCCCAGACCATCACATTACCTCCACCATGCTTGACAGATGGCGTCAGGCACTCTTCCAGCATCTTTTCAGTTGTTCTGCGTCTCACAAATGTTCTTCTGTGTGATCCAAACACCTCAAACTTTGAATCGTCTGTCCATAAAACTTTTTTCCAATCTTCCTCTGTCCAATGTCTGTGTTCTTTTGCCCATATTAATCTTTTCCTTTTATTAGCAAGTCTCAGATATGGCTTTTTCTTTGCCACTTTGCTCTGAGGGCCAGCATCCCTTAGTCGCCTCTTCACTGTAGACTTTGACACTGGCGTTTTGCGTGTACCATTTAATGAAGCTGCCAGTTGAGGAGCTGTGAGGCATAGAATTCTCAAACTAGAGACTCTAATGTACTTGTCTTGCTGCTCAGTTGTGCAGCGGGGCCTCCCACTTCTCTTTCTACTCTGGTTAGAGCCTGTTTGTGCTCTCCTCTGAAGGGAGTAGTACACACCGTTGTAGGAAATCTTCAATTTCTTGGAAATCTCTCTCATGGAATAGCCTTCATTTCTAAGAACAAGAATAGACTTTCGAGTTTCACATGAAAGCTCTCTTTTTCTGGCCATTTTGAGAGTTTCATAGAACGAACAAATGCAATGCTCCAGATTCTCAACTAGCGGAAAGGAAGGTCAATTTTACAGCTTCTCAAATCAGCCAAACCGTTTTCAGCTGGGCTAACATACTTGTGCAAGGGTTTCTAGGGTTTTCTAAGCATCTATTAGCCTTCTTACGCAGTTAGCAAACACAGATATAGATATATGTATATATATATTTATATATGCACATATATATATATGCATATATACTTTAATAATTCTACAGATTTTTGCTATTTATGTAGAATATTTGTGGTTTGTGGGATTTTTTTTTTAAAAGACACATTCTAAGGTCACAGAAGGTCATTCTAGCATTTTGTTGCTTCTCGAATAGGTGACACATCTTCTTTGAGGTACCATAAAAACATGTATGCACACAAACACATCACATCTGCTCTAAAGGCTAACATTACAGTCCTATTTTGAACACTTTTCAAATTAGATCATACATTTCATTGCAAAGGGACCGATCTTAGCATATTCTATTATGTCAGAGTTACACAAATAAAAGAAAATACACATATCAATTTCTACCCATTGATCAGAATTTTTCATTGTGTTTTTATTTGACCGATGTTTGTACCAAGATGCAGTAAATCCCTAATTCCATTTGTCAAAAATCTGCATTTTAGCAAGTAAAACACTTTCAAGGTACATAAAAGAAAATACCTTCTTCTCACTTGCAACTAGTAAAATAACATAAATTTAGTGTTGTAAGGGATTTGTCTTTTTTAAATTTATTGGCCCCCAACTCAACCTATCCAATATCTCTAAAGGTTATGCCATACTTCCTTTCCTGTTCACCTTTCCTCTTCTCCAGTGCTTTGTTTTTGTCCTTAGTCTCTCTGTTTTGACCTCTGACCTAAGGGATTATACATACCAGTTGCAAAAACAAAGCCCAACTTTTCCTGAGATGTGTGAAGAATTGGCTCAAATCCCCAACAACTTGATCATGATCAGCCTTAATGGAATTACTCACGTAGACACATTGCTAGGTCTACTAAGCTATGTCCAGTAGTAAATCAATTGTACATAACAGAGTAGTAAGCTTAGTAAGAGCATGAAGATAAGTCCACGTACACATTTGACCAACATTGGCACAACCTGACTGGCCAACAATCTAATGTGTATGGGGGCTCCTCCAAGAGATGATGCAGTTAGAGAGAAGTTTCCAGCCTGTTGAATTGTTGATTTTCAACAGATGATTCTTTTGCTCCCCATAAAGATAAGCCATTGTTAGAGGTCAGGCAGCAAAAACAGTGGAAAGATCATTGGAGCCAAACATTCCTGTGTATGGGGGAGTCGAGAGAAATAGATGCTGGCTGAAATCTATCTAATGTGTCTT